>NC_050097.1:86510594-96510594 GCF_902167145.1 Zea mays
CTATATCATGTTTGTTTGTATTGCTACGACTAGCAGCGAGGTTGCGAGTCACCTGAGGATTGTCCTGGTACCTGGAATCTCAAGTCCCAAGCAAGTTGTGCCCTTGATCCTCTTTTGTTACCCAATAATATTCTTTAATATCATTTATTCATGTATAGGTTTAATTTTGATGGGACCCAATAGGTCACCCTAGATTGTTTATCTTTTTACCTTGTTTACCCCTGAATCATTGGGTAGTTATGCTATTGCTTACACGGTTTGTGGGTTAATATTTCATTATATCCATGTTCCTATTATTCTGTTATGTTATTTATGTTCATGATAAGATCATTATGTTAATTGGAACATGGAGCGACCACCCGGGAAAACAGTGCTACCACAAGGGTAGTATGGAATGCCCTTGGCTGATTAACTAGGAAAGCTAGTGGATGACTACCTTACCCGAAAGGGGCAAGGGCAGTAGGGGAGTGGTCAGTGTAGGGAGGTCCTTAGGTTGATTTTGCTGCGATGACGGTCAGGCGAGGGATTCCTGCACTGGAGCTTCCTAGAAACTGTAGCGGGTTTTCTGAAGCTAGTGGAACTTTGTAAAGGCCTCGTAGTGTTACCCTGCCTCGCTTCCTTGGTAGAAGTGTATGGGATTCATGACCCCTTGGCAGATGGGTAACATGACTTGTGGGTAAAGATGCGCAACCTCTGCAGAGTGTAAAACTGGTATACTAGCCGTGCTCACGGTCATGAGCAGCTCGGACCCTCGCATGATTAATCTATGGAATTAAAACTCAATTTGTCATTTGTATCGCATTGGGATTATTTTATTATTACTTTTACTTATTATTACTAAGGTTTGGTATTTACTTATACTTAGTAACTATTATTAAAATTTTGACCAACTTATAAAAGCAATGCTTAGCTTCAACCTTTATTTGCTGATCAGCCTTACACTTCACATGAACTCCCACCTTTGGTGAGTTCATGCACATTATTCCCCACAACTTGTTTAGCGATGAACATGTGTGAGCTCACCCTTGCTGTATCACACCCCCCACAGGAGAAGAACATGTGGTTCAAGTGGAGTCACACATCGAGGAGTTCGATTCGATCTAGATGGCGTCTCCCAGTTGACTTTCTGGCGCCAAGGATGGATTTTAGTTCGATCTATATTTATATTTATTTTATAAGACTTTCGCTATGTAATAAGTACTCTGATTATATTATGACATTTATCTCTATACACTCTGTTATTATATATGTTGTCTTCTTTGGCGCATGTATGAGATGCACCCGGCTTTGTCCCTTAAATCCAGGTGTGACAGAAGTGGTTTCAGAACAAATGTTGACTGTAGGACGAAACCTAGATAGAAATGGAAAAACCCTTACCTACTCTGATTCTTTCTGTACTTATCTTGATCCTGTTTCACCTTCTACTGTTCTACTCTGATTAACCTTACCTTTGCTACTCTGATTCTTTTCTAAACCTATCTTAATCTTTTCTCATCTACTTCCACTTTACTCTGATTATTCTTACCTTTTCCTTCTAAAGACAAATGTGGATTTCACAATTTGAAATCCTTTGCCTAAAGTGACCTCTAGGAATAAGAGACCTACTCTTAGGAACAAAAACAAAACTATTTTTTATATATAGGTATTTATACGCTTGAGTGTTTGTTCTTATGATACCTGTCTGATTTGAATCTTTGATTGAGTGTGATAAGTCATGGAGTAATGTCCACAATTACATCTACCTATACATATAGGCATAAATAGAATTCATAAGGTAAGTCAACAACCTAGATTATCCTCCATTAAAGTGTATCTATTTCAGATAGAATCCTTTAAGTTAAAAAATATAATCTATCTTATCCTAATAGGTTCATCTTGTGTTAAAACAATATCTTATCCTCTTAAATTGTTTATAGGATAAACTAGACCAACTAAAAGTACCCCCACGAGAATATATCAGATAGATCCATCTTATCTCGGAAGGTTCTCCCTTATCTTAATAGATCCATCTTATCTTACAAGATTCTCTCTTATCTTAATAGATTCATCATATCTTGAAAAGATTTTATCTTACTCTAATAGATCTAACTAATCTCAAAAAGATTCTATCTTATTCATAGAGACTCATCTTGTCCTAATAAGCATACTTATCCCCACAACTTTGCTTATCTCATAAAAATGTAACAAACATGATCTAGTCCAAAATAAATTAAGTAGATCTTATCTAGTCTAATCTGATTACACCAATTTAATTCTAATCCCATCTAATCTGATCGGATCTAATCTAATGGACAAACAAGTCAGATAATGCTAGTAACACAGATTAGACCATCTTCATACGAATGGATTTTAGACCTAAATCGGTGTCTTGGACCAACTTGTCTGTGGAACCACGACCTAGCCTATGTTATAGGTTGCCCAACCTATTTATCCCAAAAGCAAAGTAAAATTTTGTTTAATCTACCTATCCCAAGTACCCACAATTATTATCCCAACTCGGATAATAACATCTAACACCACGACCGATGGTCCCTAAATCAGACTCAAGGATAAGGTTAACTTCGACAAGGAAGGATATTAGTAGAAACATATCTTCAGATGAATCAAGATCCACCATCTGGAATAGAAGTCTCCCTTACCTAACTTTCTTCTACCCCAAAACTTTTCTACACTCACCTAATAGCTAAAACCTGGGATACCCTTGTTTTTTATGCCACACCTGTTAATGGCATGAAAATTTTAGGTGTATAAAAAATATTAATTGGAAGTTCCACTTAGGTAAAAAATACTAGAATTTCATAAAGATAAAGATAGCTTGATATGCTTAACTAAATGATACTCTAATGTGATCTAATCTAATGTGATCTACTTAAACAGATTATTGATGCTGGTAGAAGATATTAGACCCTACTAGCCAGGTGTTAACTTAACTTAGCACATTAGATCAACTCAACCAGGAGCTAACCCAACCCATAGAGTCATGATGAATGGCATAATCTATCTATCCCCACCTAACATCAAACAAACTTTTAACCTACATCATGTAGACTATCTCATCTTGACAAAATTTTATCCTACCTTTGGATATTCACCTCATACGACTAGTTACGTCAATCTGGACATAAAACAAAGATTAAGCCCTGCTAAAGAATCTTTAGATCATAAACAACTACTAACCTATTCATTCTGCTTACCAAATACTTTCCATTGCAAAACTATCCCACCATATGCTTCTAACTCTCATGGTCAATACCAGGAAGGGAAGATTATCAGGCAATAATAAACAGAAATGAATCCGCCAAATCCTCCGCCTGTTGGAATCGATCAAGTGGTTGCCACCCAAATGATGATAATACAACAAATGGCAAACATGGTTACCGAATCGCAAAATCAGATAAGACAAGAACGCAAGGAAATACATTAGGACCGGCTGGAGATACGTCGAGAAATAAGGCAAGCACAGTTGGAAAGACAACAACAACAACGCCCACCATCCCCACCACCACCAGCTCCACCAAGCTACATAAATATATATATGTATATATTATTACTATTTGTAAGATCTAAATGTTACTTTAGTTAGTAGTTTGTAATTTACTGTTTTAGGAGGAATAATAAGGTCTATTTGACCCCATGAGTTGCTAATAAATTATGCATCATGCTGAGATTTTTGTTTGTGCATATGTGTTGAGACAATATGAGTATACACTCTTTCCTTACAAATCTCGAGGACGAGATTTCTGTTAAGGGGGGTAGGATTTGTAATACCCAAAGTTGTAGACCATAGAAAATAGGGTTAGCACTCTTGTGTATTTTGCTTCTACATACTTCATATGAGAACACTCACTTTTAAAAGGAAATAATCAACAAAGGTCACATGAACAACTTAGGCATCATGTTGAAGTTTTGATTTCTTGTGCATTTAAATAGTGATAACAAAAGTATTAGTGTAGATGTAATAAGGTGACAAGAATATGAATTAAATCCTAAATTTAAATGGGAGTTTGAAAATGGAAATGGAAAATCGACCCTAGTGGGAATATAGAATTTGGAAAACTCTATATACAATACCAAAAATAAATTTATAAAAAGAATAATAATAATAATAAGTTTATTCCAATTTGGTGTGTTCAAAATTACACATTTGATATGTGTACAAATAACTCACAAAGTTAGAGATTCAAATTTGAAACTCAAAAGAAAATAGGAAATCAAAAAGAAAAAAAACTCGCAACTAGGCCCAAACCCTTGCCTCGGCCCACCTAGCCGCCGCTCTGCGCGCTACGGCTCTGGCAGGCAGGCCCGAGCGGCCTGTGTCCCTCGCACCCGAACGCTTACGCCAACGAAGTGGCCCCGCCTGGCAGCCACGCAAACCCGCAGGGCGGCCCAACTCTCCACTCACGCGCGCCTGTCTCTCTGCCGTGACACTGCCGCGTGGGGCCCATTCGCCAGGCCGGTCTTCTTCCCTGGTTGGTTGTGCCTGGACCGATTCTCTCGGCTGGGAAGTCGCCAGGGTCGTTCCCTTGCTCCCCGAGGGCCATAAATGCACAGACCTGGTCCACCACTTCGCCGTGTGCCGCATCCTCCCCTTGCCACTCCTTGCTGCCGAGCCGTGCGCAGGGAATAGGCTACCGCATCCCGGACCCAACCTCCCACGCCGCTCCTTCCTGAAGCCATCACCAAGAAATCCAATGCCACAGCCAGCGTCCTTCCCTCCCGTCGCCGAATCGGTGGTCCGCTGTGGTGAGACGGCTTCCACGGGGTCTGGTTCTTGGACGCGCTCGCGGCGCCCTTCGTGTCGGTCCACGTCCGCTCGTGGCCACCGCCCTGGTTGATCCCCGTCTGAACCTCCTGCTTGGCCTCCGTGACTGGTTCGGGTGAAGATGGACACTGCGGATGACGTTCGGTGAAAGCTTTAGGCACAGATCTCGTTGGCCCTCGATGTCGTGGCAGCACCAATTACTCGCCTGGAGCTATGGGGCTGGGAGATCCGCCGCGGGAGTTCCACGCGCCGTGGTCACCTCTCACCGTCGTTTGGCGCTTCCGGTAAGTCATCTTCTAGAAGTTCGCAACCATGCCCACGTCGTGTATCACCGGTTAGGCTCGGGTATAGGGCATTAGAACACCAGACTTCGGATCACCGGCATGGCCGCTGCCAGTGGCGGAGGACGCCAGAAAATTTAGGTGTTGCCAACGCAACGAAGAATAAAATTTATGACACAGTTTAAAAGGACTTGTAGCTACAAAATAAGTAATAGATGTTGAAAATACCTTATTTAATAGTCATTTTGATTACAATCCATTTACAACCAAATGCCATATAGCGAATAAAATCTGGAAAAAAGAAAAAATGAGTTACGAACGGCAAATTGAAGTAAAAATTGTTGAACAAGCGAAATAAGAATATACCTTTAGTTGAGTCTAGTTCTAGGAGATCTAGGCAATTGCATTTGTCTAGTTTTCTTATTTTGAAATGCCTTCTTTATCTTCTGAAGGTCCAGTCCTTTAAAAATTTCTCTTTCAATGTAGCACACCATCAAGTCATTTAACCAACCATCGGACATCTTGTTGCGCAACTCAGTCTTAATAATGTTCATAGCTGAGAAGGCCCTTTCCACTGTTGCAGTCGCCACCGGTAACAACAATGCTAACTCAATAAGTCGATATACCAGTGGAAACACAATATGTCTCTCAAGCTGAACCATTGTCTTCGATAGACTAGCAAGATCACAACAAGCTTTGAACTCTTCAATTCTTCGTACATGAACAATAAAAGTTCTTAGCTGATCTTTTATAGTCTTGCAATCATCAAAAGAAAAATGAATAATAAAAGTTCTTAGCCCCTCATATTTGACCAATGCATCTTTACTATAATTTGCAACCTTATGACTAACACTTGACCTTTGGTTACAAAAATCATGGAATGGTGTTGCTGCAGTATTATTTATGCTATTAGGCCCACCAACATGTTTTGGAAATGTCGTATAAATATTTCTCTACTGTGAGAAGCCAACTTTTATAAATGCATCATGGCAAAATTTATCATCTATTCGATCGTGCTTAAAAAAGGTAACAATAGAAACAATGGAGCAGTCACGCAGAGGCAGCGCGGACAGCAGACTAGCTGCTGCCTGCTAGTGTCTAGTGTCAAGCGGATTAGCGAAGCACTGGGGCAGGCACTAGGCAGCAGACTAGCAGAGTAGCAGACTAGCAGAGCTGTAGAGGCACGCGACCAGGCAGCCAGCGCCCAGCCACAGCCGGCCAGCCCGCAGATCCTGTAGGCTGTAGTCCGCAGGCCTGCTGCCTGCAGCGCGGACCCATGGAGGTGGAGCGGCGGAGCGCGCGGCAGCGCAGTGCGCGGTGCGGCCTGCGGCGCTATGCTGGAGCGGAGACGCGGAGTAGCGGTCTGCGGCTACGGGGACGACGCTTGCGGGTTAGGCGGGCGACGCTTGATCGCTGACAGCCGGAGGATGACCATATCTCTATTTGGGCCGACCCAAGGTATTGCTTAGGCAATACTGGGCCATACTGGGCCCTCCGCCCCTGGCCGCTGCCGCAACGCGGTGTTGCCGTCATTCCTGTTGGTCGTCGCGACAAGGAAGACGACACCTGGTGCCGTTGATCTGCGGGGTAACGGCCGGATTAGAACACAGGACCGTGGTCGTTAGATTACTAGTCGACGATCATGATTGAATCTAGCACATACTTTTGACCGGGCGATCAGTAGCCGTGGGATCTCAGCGGATGGTTCAGATTAAGTCCTTGGGATACCCTTTCGGTGGTTTGATCGGCGTCGTAGATCGGTGATCCAATGGCCGTGATGTCGTACCGGTTCACATATATAACTCTCTAATCTAGACCGTGTGGTTTAGATCTGGCGGTCACAATTCAACGATACCCTTTCGCGTGGCTTATTTCCTAAAGAGACCCCCAGATTATTTTAGAACCAACCCGCAGTCCACTACGCTGGGTGATCTTAGTCATAGGAATTCTTGGGCAGAAGACCCTGTGCTTTCCTGTATTTGAGGCGCAGTCCAAGCAGTTAATTAAACAGGGAAATCAATTTAGAAAATGTTTTTTATACCAAATTAATTGCAAGAACTTGTTTAATGCCCAGAAAATTCATACTAAATCCTTTCAGTTCATTCCAGTCCCTAAAACCTTGTAATAATATTGTGCATCACATAGTGTCTCTGTGTTCACATGAATGTCACATTAAAATTTATATCCTATTTAATCTTGTACAAAACACATAAAATCTTTAGAAATTCATAACTTAAAATCTATAACTTCGATTTGATCCGTTCAAGTTGCATTAGTCTCGTATAAATATTTACTATGCAATAAAAACATTTATTTTATCATGTCTTGTTCTTTTATAATTAGATCTTTATTTAACTTATATTGGTTAGTCTCGTTAAACTACTTATCATTATAATTTACTAGAGTATAATCTATGGTCAATTTATAACTTAGATTAAAGTTGAGATAATTATTTATAGAATAAACTCTTATATGATTTATATTAACCAATTTATAATATAGTTTAATATTTTAATCACGCAGATCTTCTATAAAATCATAACTCCTTAATCATAACTCCAATCTTAGTGGTTCTCGTTTCCACGATCTCGTAGCAACTCGTATATCATTATTGTGCAGTATGTTCTTATGTTTGGTGTGATGTTAATTTTGTCTATACCATGTTTGTTTGTATTGCTACGACTAGTAGCGAGGTTGCGAGTCACCTGAAGATTGTTCTGGTACATGGAATCTCAAGTCCCAGGCAAGTTGTGCCCTTGATCCAGTTTTGTTACCCAATAATATTTTTAATATCATTTATTCATACATAGGTTTAATTTTGATGGGACCCAATAGGTCACCCTAGACTGTTTATCTTTTTACCTTGTTTACCCCTGAATCATTGGGTAGTTATGTTATTGCTTACACGGTTTGTGGGTTAATATTTCATTATATCCATGTTCCTATTATTATGTTATATTATTTATGTTCATGATAAGATCATTATGTTAATTGGAACATGGAGCGACCACTCCGGAAAATAGTGCTACCACAAGGGTAGTATGGGATGCCCTTGGCTGATTAACTAGGAAAGCTAGTTGATGACTACCTTACCCGAAAGGGGCAAGGGCAGTAGGGGAGTGGTCAGTGTAGGGAGGTCCTTGGGTTGATTTTGCTGCGATGGCGGTCAGGCGAGGGATTCCTGCACTGGAGCTTTCTAGAAACTGTAGCGGGTTTTCTGAAGCTAGTGGAACTTTGTAAAGGGCTCGTAGTGTTACCCTGCCTCGCTTCCTTGGTAGAGGTGTATGAGATTCATGACCCCTTGGCAGATGGGTAACATGACTTGTGGGTAAAGATGCACAACCTCTGCAGAGTGTAAAACTGGTATACTAGTCGTGCTCACGGTCCTGAGCAGCTTGGACCGTCACATGATTAATCTATGAAATTAAAACTCAATTTATCATTTGCATCGCATTGGGATTATTTTATTATTACTTTTACTTATTATTACTAAGGTTTTGGTATTTACTTACACTTAGTAATTGCTATTAAAATTTTGACCAACTTATTCAAAGCAATGCTCAGCTTTAACCCCTATGTTGATCAGCTTTACACATCACATGAACTCTCACCTTTGATGAGTTCATGCCACATTATTCCCCACAACTTGTTGAGCGATGAACATGTGTGAGCTCACCCTTGCTGTCTCACACCCCCACAGGAGAAGAACAGGTGGTTCAAGAGGAGCCACACAACGAGGAGTTCGATTCGATCTATGTGGCGTCTCCCAGTTGACTGTCTGGCGCCAAGGATGGATTTTAGATCCTTTTATATTTATCTTTTATTTTTAGTAAGACTTCCTCTATGAAATAAGTACTCTGATTTTATTAGGACATTTATCTCTATACAATCTGTTATTATATAGGTTGTCTTATTTAGCGCATGTATGAGATGCACCCGGCTTGTCCCTTAAATCCGGGTGTGACAGGCGGCCGGGTGGGGCCCACGCGGTAGGAAAAAGGGGGAATTTCCCGCCTAGCGGCGGCTAGGAAGAGGGCAGTAGGGGGCGGCGGCCACTGCTTGTTGGGCCCCTAGTGGGCTTTAGGGTTAGAGTTATGGTTTAGTTTTCTTTTTTCTTTTATTTATTTATATTTTCTAATTTCAAAAACATATTTTTAAATAACCCTAAAATTTATAATAATTATACCAAAATTATTTATAAATAAAATATTTATTTTTGGACTAATAAATTATTATATTATTTATTTGGATTTTCATTTAAGAAGAAAATGCTATTAAATATCCAAAAATAAATCACGCGAAATAAAAAATTACTCCAAATGAAATAAATAACAAACACTTGAATGAAAAATTTATTACCATAATTATCATTAATAAACTAACTGCACTATTTTTATTTGATGATTTTTATAGTGTTACATATCCCTAGGAGGCTAGTTATTGAGTTTTTGACCAAACAGTGTCCAAATCATTTCAAGCTTCACCTAGGGTCTTTAATCATCATACTAAGCCTACCCAAAAAGTTTCACAATTTTTGTAGCTATTAAATTATTTCTAAAATTCTAAAAGGCTTGGTTTGAGCATCTTTAAATGCTCTATAATTTCAGGTTTGGGATAAAAATCTTGGAACTGTTTTTATTAAATACTATGTGATTTTAGGAGTCTAGCAAAATTGGTCTCTTGATTTTATCGGTTTTCTACTATTTTCTACAAATTTTCCGTGAACAGAGAAAACGCCCGCGCGCCCGCGCCCGCGTTACGGATTTGCGCGAAGGTCCCTGACGATTTAAATAACTATTAAAAAGTCAACAATATTGTTTCTTCTGTCTGACTGACATTCGCATAAAGGCCCTTCTATTTCTGTTTCTTCACGAACCAAAATGCCTGGCCACACACTATGCGAATACCATACCAGAGTTGCTCGTACTCGCCGACGAGGACGTGCTCCGATGGTGTCGAGCACACATACACCCCCATGGATGCAACCTGGACACACCCACGGATGCAACCTGAACACATTTACACGCTCAATTTGACCCGAGCGCCACTAACACATAGCTATCCACGGTAATAGCAAAACTAGATCGTTGACATGCCGGTACCAGCTTACCCGAACTAGTCTAGTTCAATCCAAGAACGCGGAAAGGCGGAATGGCTCACTAGGGTCATGGTGCTTGCGCAAACTCAGACGGAAACTACTTGGATCGGCCGGTCGACGTGAGCTATGTCCGCGGCGGCGTTCCCGGACAATACCACAACGTTCCCTAAACTATAACACAGTAGCGTTCAATCGACCGAGACCGAGAGCTTTACAAGCGTCAGAGGATGTAGAAACGTGGACCAGAGGGATGTGAACGGACCTGTGGATGGCTGGCCACAGCGAGACGCCACATGGCAGTGCAGATGACCAAGTTGGGGGAAAACAAGAATTTGTGAGCTCTAGTGGATAATCGAAAGTGAGGAATGGTGCGCTGGGCTCGTAGCAAGATAATAGAGTAGGTAGGGCCTTTAATTTATAGTGATCGACTATGGTGGTTCCGAATTTTGGATGACAGGTAGACTCATTTCCCCGGTGGGATGATTACCGAGACCCACCATGGAGCTCGTGCGTTCACCGGTTCACGGTCATGACCTAGGGGATGCCACGACCACGACAACACAGTGAATTAAGCGACTATGTGTCTTTCACCGGGAACACGACAAACACCGGCGGCGATATTTCATTGACCGCGCGGGCAAGTGGGCACGACGGTGATCCAGCTCAGGACCTATGTTCACCTTACCCAAGATCTTTTCACCCACCAAAGTTATCCACACCAAACTATGCACGAATCTTACCGGCGACATGGATCACGGTGCGGAGATCACCAGCGACGGGTGCACTGCACCAGGGATCTTGTTCAGTTACTGTACCATGTGATCTTATTCAGTGCGTCTGACAGAGAGATTTGAGGAGCTTTGCTCTCAAATTTTCATGTGACAAACTACTAATTCGACTGCACCAAAGTTGTTGCCCAATATACTAGCTTCAACTTTGTTATAGGGTTCTTGATCGGATACTCACCGGATCATGCGTAATTCGGCCTCAAAGTTCATCAGAGTTCACTAACAGTCGAGTTTCAGTGTTTGACCTAAATGACAGTCCAACTTCTAGTCCATTTTGCTACAATTTAGGTACAACTCTAGGGCTCAATCACTTAATCAAACTTGGACTACTATAGTAGCTCTACAAATTTGTTGTAGTGACCCCAACTTTCCTTTAACCCCAAATCGACTAACACCCTTCATTGGTGATAATTTCAGGTACACATGATCGCTGACTTGAAAATCTAATGGTCGACATCGTTTATCCGCATAATTTTTCTACCGAGCTTGAGCTTCTTTCAAGTTATGTCTTATGCGTTGGACCTTTTCTTCTGTTTCATTAACCAAATCAGGCCTGAAAACCACCATTCTCTTGGTTCTGACCAATTCAAGGGTGTTCTTCATCGCCGTCCGTACAGGGCTTCAAACGGTGCCATTTTAATACTTTCTTGGTAACTGTTATTATAAGAAAATTCTGCCAGCGACAGACAATCATCCCATTTTTGTAGGAACTCCAAGACATAGGCGTGTAGCATATCTTCCAATATTTGATTTACCCTTTCAGTTTGCCCACTTGTTTGTGGATGATAGGCTGAATCGTGGAGCAATTTAGTGCCCAAAGATTTGTGCAGCTCTTCCCAAAACATGGATACAAATTGTGGTCCTCGGTCTGACACTATCGTCTTTGGAACTCCATGCAGGATGAGAATACGAGCAAGGTACAACTGAGCATAAATAGCAACTGGGTGATCTGTTTTAACCTGAAGAAAATGTGCTGTCTTTGTATGCCAGTCCACTATCACCCAAATAGAGTCATACCCTTTAGATGTCTTGGGTAATCCCACAACAAAATCCATACTAAGGTCTTCCCATTTCCATGTGGGGATCGACAAGGATTGTAGAGGTCCAGCAGTTTTCATATGTATCGCCTTGACACGTCTACAAGTGTCACATTTCGCCACATAGCAAGCAATTTCAATCTTCATCTTTGTCCACTAGTAATGCTGTTTTAAATCTTGATACATCTTAGTACTTCCAGGGTGAATGGAGTACCGACTAAGATGAGCTTCATCCAAGATTTGTTGACGAAGTTCAGCATCCTTATGCACCACTATGCGGTCTTTAAACCATATTATTCCTTTATCATCTTTCCTAAAACAATTAGCTTTGCCAGCCTCCACTTTCTCATGTATATATTTCATACCCTTATCGATCCTTTGAGCATCAATAATCTTTTGTAGAATAATTGACCCAAGCTTTAAATGCATCAAGGTTCCTTGTTGCACTATCCCTAGATTTAATATTTCCATTTCCTGACATAAGGTGGTGTCAGGAAATCCCATAGTGAGACAATGACAAAAGACTTTACAACTTAAAGCATCTGCCACCACATTAGCCTTTCTTGGGTGATAATGAATTTCTAGGTCATAATCCTTGATCAGGTCGAGCCACCTTCTCTGTCTCATGTTTAGCTCCGACTGGGTGAAAATGTACTTTAAACTCTTGTGACATATATATATATATATATGACATATATCCCCAGTAGATAATGACGCCAAATCTTAAGGGCATGAAGTACCACAACCAGTTCCAAATCATGTGTTGGGTAATGTTCCTCATGTCAGCGTAGCTTCCTTGAAGCATAAGCTATTACTCATCCCTCTTGCATCAGAACACACCCAAGTCCAATGCCTAATGCGTCACAATAAACATCAAATGGCTTCTCAATATCCGGTTGAGCCAAAACTGGTGCAGTGGTCAGCAATATTTTCAATTGTTCAAAGGCCTCTTTGCACTTGGGAGACCAGTCAAACTTAACATCATTCTTCAGTAACTTAGTAATAGGTTTAACGATTTTGGAGAAATCTGGGATAAACCTGCGGTAATAACCATACAATCCAAGGAAACTTCTAACTTGATGTACCGAGGTAGGAGATTTCCATTCCAGAATATCCTTAACCTTGCTGGGATCAACCGTAATCCCTTTAGCAGATAAAACATGTCCTAAAAATTGGATTTCCTCCAACTAGAACATGCACTTGCTGAATTTAGGATAAAGTTGATGTTCTCTCAAGCGCGTTAAAACGATCTGTAAATGTTCTGCATGCTCCTCCTCATTCTTGGAATAGATCAAAATGTTACCAATAAAGACCACCACAAACTTGTCTAATTCGGGCATGAAAACTGAATTCATTAAGTATGTGAAGTGGGCTATAGCATTTGTCAATCAAAGGACATAACCAAATATTCAAATAACCCATACCGAGTGGTGAAAGCGGTCTTGGGTATATTCTCGGGTCGAATTCTGATCAGATGATAGCCCGATCTGAGATCAATTTTAGAAAATACCCGGGCTGCAATAAGTTGATCGAATAAAAGATCGATTCGAGGAAGAGGATACTTGTTTTTAATGGTCACTTCATTGAGGGGTATGTAGTCTACACACATTCGTAGGGTTTGATCCTTCTTCTTGACAAAGATTGTTGGACATCCCCATGTCCATGAACTCGGTCTAATAAATCCTTTCTCCAATAAGTCTTGTAATTACGTCTTGAGTTCCGCCAGCTCATTGGGTGGCATACGGTACGATCTTCTAGAGATAGGAGCCGTACCGAGTTTCAATTCAATCACAAACTCCACATCCCTCTCCGGAGGTAATCCGAGCAAATCTTCAGGGAATACATCCCTCGGATTACCTCCGGGAATTCACACATAACCGGGATGTCTTGTATCTCTTGCACTACGGCTTCAAAAACTTGTCCAGACACTTTAACTGGGACAAATACAAGGATGGACAACTTGACTTCTTCTTGTCCATGACTTAGCTCAATAGTCCTTTGATTCGCATTGATGATAGCCTTATTCTAGGCTAACCAATTCATGCCTACTATTACATCTACATCTTGTCCCTTTATAATTATCATGTTGGTAGGGAACTCATGTCCGACCAATCTCACGGGTCTGTGGAAGACTACTTCCTTAGTAAAGATTCGACCCCAGGTGATTGAATAACAAATCCCTCCTTTGATTCAATACTATGTATGCAATACTTCTCAACAAAAGTCTTGCTCATTAAAGTATGTGATGCACCAGAATCAAAACGGATGACGACGGGATGGTTGGCAATGAAAAACGTACCCATCATCACCGGTTCTCCTTCCGAGGTGGTAGTAGACTCGCCTAGTTTTCCTTGTATTTTTGCCCGCTGGAGTGTTGGCCACATTTCCCTTGCCTTGAGACGTGTTCCTAGAAGTCTGTTGAGAATTTGGTTTATTTTGCTTTGGATAGGGACAGTCCTTGATAAAGTGTCCAGACTTCCCACAATTAAAGCAGCCATTAGAGGAACTGGGTAGGGCAGGGAAACAAGCACCAGGGGCACTCAGCTGATTGTTCCGAGCGGGGGCAGGAGTGGGGCGGATAAAAACTGGTTGTTTGAAAGGATAAGCGGGTGGACTAGGAGAAGAGCGATTTGGGTTGAAAGGACAAATCACCAACCTCGACCGCTTCTTGGACCCTTGAGACGATCCTCCACCCCCATATCTCTTTGTTTTTCCCTATCCCAAATTCTTGGCTTCCACCGAAAGCGCTGTGCTCACGGCCCTACTATAAGTGAGGTCCAGGAATGTGGCCATCTTTCGCTGGACTCAATCATTTAGACCTCTCATGAAGCAATTCTTCTTCTTTAGCTCCGTGTCCACTTGGTCTATAGCATACTGGGAGAGATGATGGAACTTGGCGAGATATTGCATCACCGAGTCTCCTCCTTGCTTTAAACGTATAAACTCCTCCAGTTTCATCTGTAAAACCCCTTCTGGAATATAGTGTTCTTGGAACGCCTGCTTGAATTCTGCCCACGTGACAAGATGTCCTGCTGGCTGAACAACTGCAAAATTTGCCCACTAGGTGCTGGCAGGGCCACTCAATTGTTGGGTAGCGAACAGGGGCTTCTGGGTCTCGGTACACCGAATCAATCCGAATTTTTGATCCATGACCCGAATCCATTCATCCGCTTCCAAAGGTTCTTCTGCTTTAACAAAAAGCGGTGGACGAGTTTCAGAAAACTCCAAGTACGTGGTGTCTCGGGGGCCTTGGGGTTGACCTCTGCCTCCCTGCTGATGAAACTTATTCCCATCCATTTCACGCAGGAAACAAGTGTTATCAGCAGTGACATTAACTAAGGCAGCGATAGCCTCAGCCAACGTGGGAGGTACAGGCAGCGGGTTCGGAGTTTCCTCCCCACCGCGGGAAGTTCTCGCCCCGTCTTGAGCACGAGTTCTTGATGGCATCTGAGGAAGAAAAACATACTTGATTATTACATGCCACAAGTGCACCACCTTTATTACATTATGCCAGACTTGTACTAATTATACGTACGCACTGGTACAACTCAACTTTCCTTATTCAACTTACATAAGGATATCGCCTACTACTATACTACTTTAGTAATCTTCATCCTTGGCTGCTCCCGCTCCACTATCAACTTCGGGAGAACGATCATCTGCGAGGTTCATGGAGGGAGGGGCTCCAAAAAGATCCAATTCCCCAAAAGGTCCTCCGACAGCTGCTCTAGATGCTCCGCCTCCCATTGCGGCAACCTCCGATGGCACGCTCGGGTGCAGATGGTCGTATAGCACAT
Source organism: Zea mays (assembly GCF_902167145.1). Lineage (NCBI taxonomy): Eukaryota > Viridiplantae > Streptophyta > Magnoliopsida > Poales > Poaceae > Zea > Zea mays. The sequence continues at coordinate 86,526,358 of NC_050097.1, forward strand.
ACACTTCCTCATGCAGAGTGTTATTGTATGCTTGCAGATTCTCCAGGGCTATGCTTAGCTCCACCACCAAGGCTCGAGCATTTGCCTCGCAATCCCAGGCTATAGAGCGTGAATTTACAGCCCGATCTATAGCCCTGTCTCGTTCCACGATCTCCTGCTGCAAGCGATCAACCTCCGCCGACAGCTCAGAAATATGGTAGCTATCTCGTGCACGCTCCCTATTTCCATGGCGCAGTTCTGACGCCAGTCGTTCAACTCTAACCTCTAGATCTCGTATGGGATCATTACTTCCGCTACTGCTCCCCTCATGTCGAGGAGCCAACAGGTGCCAGGGCACGCCTCGGGGTCCAGTTGCCTTCTGTTGGGTAGTCTTGGTATGTGTCGTACCTCTATAAGAGGGGAAGATTTATTTAGTATGGTTTAAACATGATGCATGCATGCCCTATGATTATGGAATTAACTTTTCGTTGATCCCATACCTCCTACATATATACTATTATTTGGCACTCTATTACTCGACTTTAAAAGATAAGTTACTATAAGAAAGGATAGAGGTAAGAATGAAAGAATATTTGAAGGTACGTATTTTAAAATCTTTTGAAGCACTACGTAATGTCTGAAGAGATGGGCTTCGCTCTGATACTAGCGGTGACAGAACCTCCCAAGGTATAAGGCCCATCTACAGATGTCCTTGTCCTAAGGACCTCAAACAGTTATGCAGGTGTGCATAATGACTCGACAAGTTCGGTTATCTGTATCTTCATCATATCACCCAAGAGCGTTTAACCCATCACACAGACATTACACATCAACGGAGTAGAGAGTAAGCGGAAAAGATTACAATAACATAATTTATATTCATACAAAAATATAGAAAGAGTAGATATTACATATCCGGGTACTTGAGTGCGTAACTTATTATTACATCACCAGGAGGCAAAACACCCTCCCCAAATAAGTTTTAGTGTTCATCCTCCTGCCTGGGAACCACCTTGGAACAGAAACATCAGAACTCAGTCGTTTCATCACCTACAACAACATGGGTTTGAAAACCCTGAGTACAAAGTGTACTTTCGCAAGTCTTACCCGTCAAAGGAAAAGACTCTCAAGGATATGCTGGCTTTTGGGAATCAAGGTAAAGCTTAACAAGATTCAAAGACTCTCTTTGCAGAAAAGCTTACTATGAGTGGATCCTTAAAAATTCATTTTAATTATCAGGTTAAGTAGTTACGTGTAGCTAGAATTATTTATATTTTAGATCAAGCACTTGGCCTATACTAGCCGTCTTTTATCATCCCTTCAATTCACTTGATTGCTACGTGTAAGTCAGTGACCAAGTCTTCATGTCCAAGAAGTAACAGCGATCTGAATCGATTAATACCCAGCTGGGGATCTCCAACCACATGACATATGTAGCACTTAACCCTTGCATATGTCAACTCGCCACCGGGTTTCTCAAGACTAGAATGGGTTCACGCCAACCGAGAGCACAGATACACCACCGTCCAGCCTCTTGCCATGGAGGGTACACGCTACTCTCGCCATCTCTCCACTCGCATTGCGTGGTGGCCTTTTGGTATTGGTCCGACCGAGGCAAAGCTTACTTATGATGAGGCATATGGCCAGTTAAAAGGTCCTTGGTCAGCAGGCCTACATCAGCTCGGTCCTTAAGCGACTCAGATGGAGACACTACACCGAGACTTTCTTCTCGTGCAAGTCACCCGCCCGACCTCGTCTTTATCATTTAAAACCCAAAGTTTGGTACCTGTAGGGGTACTTCTTTCTAGATGTTGAACACATCATGGCCATGATGGATTCACCATCATAATTCTTTTCTTTGTAAAATTCCCATCCAGTATGAAGCATCACCTTTTGTTTTAAAACAAAACATTTTGTTTTCTAAAGCAAGGCTAAGCTTCAGAAAACTTGTTTGAATAAATTAGGTCAGAAGAAGTGATAATCAATTTTCCATGGAAGGGAATGCATCAATTGTTTAGCACACAACTCCTATTACCTAATGCATCATATAAGGTGATAAAGATTTTAAAACAACAAGGAAAGGGGTAAATGCACCGGGGCTTGCATTGGGTTGCAGGAGGTTCAGGGTCCACACCACAGATGTCGAAGTAAAAGTTGTTCTTTGCTGGAGGATTTTCAGCACGGGAGACAACCTCTTCTTCTACCACAGTTTCTTCCTCGTGTTCTATACATGACAATACATGTACATGAATGCTTATGCGATGTCATGAATATGCAGTTACACAATAGAAACATACTAAGTTGTATCTTGAATACAACTTTCCTTCACTGTACAAACTAATTACTAGGGTTTCCTAATTTGGTATTCTATTAGTATTAAGTAACTTATCCCTAGGAGGCTAGTTATTTGGTTTTTAACCAAACAGTGTCCAAATCATTTCAAGCTTCACCCAGGGTCTTCAATTATCATACTAAGCCTAACAAAAAAGTTTCACAATTTTTGGAGTTATCAAATTATTTCTAAATTTCTAAAAGGCTTGGGTTGAGCATCTTTAAATGCTCTATAATTTCAGGTTTGGGATAAAAATCTTGGAACTATTTTTATTAAAAACTATGTGATTTTAGGAGCCTAGCAAAATTGATCTCATGATTTTACCAGTTTTCTACTATTTTCTACAAATTTCCTAAGCTAATAGTAAAAAGAAAAGGGAAAAGGATGAATAGTGTCAGGCTGGATCTGGCCCAAGCCAGCCCGCAAACAGAGAAAACGCCTGCACGTCCGTTATGAATTTGCGCGAAGGTCCTTGACGATTTAAATAACTATTAAAGAGTCCCTGATACTGTTTCTTCTATCTCACTGACATTCGCATAAAGGCCCTTCTATTTCTGTTTCTTCACGAACCAAATCCCTGGCCACACACCGCGCGAATACCAGACCGGAGTCGCGCGTACTCGCTGAAGAGGATGTACTCCGATGGTGTCGAGCATGCGGACACCCCATGGATGCAACCCGAACACATTTACGCTCTCAATTTGACCCAGGCGCCGCTAACACATAGCTGTCCGCGGTAATGGCGGAACTAGATCGTTGACATGCCGGTACCGGCTTACCCGAACTGGTCTAGTTCAATCCAAGGACGCGAAAAGGCGGAGTGGCTCACTAGGGTCATGGTGCTTGCAAAAATTTAGACAGAAACTACCTGGATCAATTGGTCGACGTGAGCTATGTCCACGGTGGCGTTCCCGGACAATACCACAATGTTCCCTAAACTATAGCGTGGTAGCGTTCAATCAGTCGAGACCGAGAGCTTTACTAGCGTCAGAGGATGTAGAAACATGCACCAGAGGGATATGAACAAACCTGTGGATGGCTGGCCATGGTGGGACGCCACACGACGGCGCAGATGACCAAATTGGGGAAAACAGGAATTTGTGAGCTCTGGTGGATAATCGGAAGTGAGGAATGGTGCGCTGGGCTCGTAGCAAGATAACAGAGTAGGTAGGGCTTCAATTTATAGTGATCGACTATGGTGGTTCCGAATTTTTGATGAGAGTGAGACTCATTTCCCCGGTGGGATGATTACCACGACCCACCGTGGAGCTCATGCGTTCACCGGTTGATGGCCACGACCTAGGGGATGCCACGACCACGACAACACGGTGAATCAGGCGACTACGTGTCTTTCACCAGGAACACGACGAACACCGGTGATGATATTTCACTGACCCGGCGGGCAAGTGGGCACGACGGTGATCCAACTCAGGGCCTATGTTCACCTTACCCAAGATCTTTTCACCCACCAAAGTTATCCACACCAGACTACGCACGAATCTTACCGGCGACGCGGATCATGGCACGAAGATCACCGGCATCGGGTGCACTGCACCAGGGATCTTGTTCAGTTACTGTACCATGCGATCTTATTGAGTGTGCCTGACAGAGCGATTTGAGGAGCTTCGCTCTCAAATTTTCATGTGACAAACTGCTAATTCGACTGCACCAAAGTTGTTGCCCAATATACTAGCTTCAACTTTGTTATAGGGTTCTTGATCAGATACTCACCGGATCATGCGTAATTCGGCCTCAAAGTTCATCAGAGTTCACTGACAGTCGAGTTTCAGTGTTTGACCTGACTGACAGTCCAACTTCTAGTCCATTTTGCTCCAATTTCTGTACAGCTCTAGGGCTCAATCACTTAATCAAACTTGGACTACTATAGTAGCTCTACAAATTTGTTGTAGTGACCCATGGCAAAATCTCCACAGATTAGGAGATAATAGGGCTTGAACTCGGCCAGTTAACACAGTTTTCAGGGTCAACCATATGGGTGCCTTTGGGACCTTTTTGCAATTTGCTCCAATTTGTTCCACAAAACATGGAAATCTTCCCATGTAAAAGTTGCTTAGTTTTTGTTACTCTACCACTTTGATATATGCTTTTGGTCTAAAAGTGCATAGAAATTGAAGTCACCTTATAGAGCACTAGTTAGGGTTTTTAGGGTTTCTATTAGGGTTTTGAGTGTTTTAAGGATTATGTGGCACTCAAACTCTCTAAGTTTAGTCTTTCTTGAACATCTCCACTAACCTTTGAGATCATACTCTAATTCTCATCTCACTCTGTGTCAGGGCCGACGGGGATTACGTTATCCCTGTCGGCCCCGTACACTGGTCGATGGGGATTAATATAATATGAGCCGAACATCGCACGCGCGGGCTCATTTTCGTTTCTTCTCTGCCTCTGCCGCAGCCGCTCCACACTCCTACGCCACCGCTCCACACGCCGCCGCCGCCCCAGCCGCCGCTGCCCCCAACCAACCGTCGCTGTCTCGAGCTCACCGCCGTCCCCAGCCCGCCGTCCCCAGCCCGCCGTCCCCACCACTCCGCCGTCCGTCGGTGCCCCAACACACCGGTCAGCCACCGCCACCGAGGGGCTCGCCATCCGGTCCGCATTCGAGTCATCGAGGTATAATCCTATACCTAAATGTAAATGAATATGTGATTAATTAGAGGTGCTAAATAAGTATATTAAGACGTTTTATTTTCGTCGGTTTTTGTGGCCGACGGGAGTTAACTTATATGTGATTAGAGTTAGTTTAAATTTATTAACTGATAGTGTTATTAGTCTTCATATGACTTTATACATTGTAGTTGCTATTTTTAATTTTATGTTGCAAATATAAACTGTGTGGTTTGATGTTATTAGTTAATGAATTTGATGGTGAATGTGATGTGTTATACAAATAATAATTATTGCAAATATTAATTGTTGTGAATATTTTTAATTGATGAATGTCATGTATGTACGTATTGATTATACTACCTCATTGTTGCAACTATATATACCATACATGGTATGTGTGACATGTAGAAACATGAATGTCTCACACTCACTCTTACTCGTACGTACACAACTACAATAATGGGTGATAGACGTGATTGGATGTATGAAGGTTTCAAGAAGGGTGGGTGTCACACAAGTGAATGGTTTGCCAAGACTCAGATGTTTCTGGACCATGCAACTGCTTTGTCACAAATAGATAATATTAGGTGTCCATGCAATAAATGTAGAAATATGACGAGCCACACCAAGAGGCAGGTCACACTACACCTGTGCTCGCATGGTTTTGTGCCAGGCTATAAGGTCTGATATCTCCATGGGGAGTCACGCCTTGAACGAACAACAGAAGTAGAAGTTGATGACGGTGAAGATGTGGACAGGATGGACCATATGCTTGAGGATCTATAGCCTGAATTGGCCCCAGATCATCATGATTCACCAACACCGGAGGTTCAGAAGTTCTTCGTCCTCCTCAAAGCATCAGAAGAGCCTCTTCATGGGCACACCGATGTGACCTTTCTCGAATTCGTGACACGACTAATGTCAATCAAGTCCATGTTTGCATTCTCTATTAATTGTTACAAAGAGCTCGTGGATTTTATTAGCGAGGTTCTTCCTACTGGTCACAAGATGCCCAAAGACATGTACCAGTCCAAGAAATTGCTTTAAGGTCTTGGTATGGAGTATGAGAAGATTGATGTTTGCTAAGACAACTGCATGCTTTTTTGGAAGGAACATGGCAGAGAGCAGAAATGCTTAAAATGTGGGAAGTCGAGGTACGTGGAGCTTGTAAATGAAGAAGGGGAGAAGGTGGTGACAAAGGTTCCACATAAACAGCTTCGGTACATGCCTCTCACTCCTAGAGTGAAACATTTGTTTCTCTCAAGGAAGACCGCTATGCACATGAGGTGGCATAAAGATTGTACGGACAGACAAGATGGGTTAATGGTGCACCCATCAGGTGGTGATGCATGGAAGGCTCTTGACAACTTTGATCCAGAGTTTGCCAGCGATGCAAGAAACGTTCGTATCGGCGTGGCAACTGATGGTTTCACGCCTTTCAATATGACCGCTGCGTCGTATTCATGTTGGCCTGTCATTGCCATACCGTACAACCTTCCACCTGCTCTTTGCATGAAATATGAGTTTATGTTCCTATGTCTTGTTATACCTAGGCCTGAGCATCCTGGCGTATGCCTCAATGTGATGCTTCAACCACTGATTGAAGAGTTAAAGAAGCTATGGCAAGGAGTGGAAGCCTATGACTGCTTCAAGAAGCAGAAATTCAATCTTTGTGTTGTGTATCTGTTCTCAGTTCATGATTTTATGGCGTATGGTATTTTCTCTGGATGGAGCGTGCATGGTAGATTGACGTGTCCTTATTGTGCTAAAGATACATATTGTTTTTGTCTTAGTGCTGGTGGAAAGATATGTTACTTTGATTGCCATAGATGTTTTCTACCCTTCAATCACCCCTTTAGAAGGCAGAGAAAGGAGTTTAGGAAGGGCACCATCATCACGAAGGGACTGCCCAAGCGACGTAGTGGGATAGAAATTACAGAAGAACATAGGAAACTTATCCTAGACGAGAGTGGGAAAAAGTATCAAGGTTTTGGTGAGGAGCATAACTGGACTCACATATGTGGCTTGCGGGAGCTTCCTTATGCTAAGTCATTGATTTTGATGCACAACATCGACGTCATGCATCAAGAGAGTAACTTTTACCAAGCCCTCATAAATACATGCATGGATTTCCCTGATAAAACGAAAGACAATGACAAGGTACGCATGGACTTAGTCGTGATATGTGACCGTCCAACCCAAGTGCTTAGAGAAAACGGAGGCAAACCAAAAGCTGATTGTTGGTCCTTGTTCTCAAATGTTATGCATCAAGAGCAAGACAACATGATTGTTAATAATTAGGGACCTTCGTCCTTCAGAACATTATCTCCTTTTGGATATAATAGTCTTCAGACGAAGGTCATGAAGGGCATACCTTCATCATCTCAGTGAATAAATATACATAAGGGTACATGGAATACAAAATAATATAAATAATGATTATGAATCAGTAAATTATTTATATTCTCATCTTATAAACATGAACAAACATCAACAATATTTATGTTACATTAATACCTTCGGCTTGCTGAAAGGTGAAGATGCGAGAGTGGTGTAGGAGCGATTACCATTCAGCGTGAACAGTACGGGGGTACTGTTCATCTATTTATAGACACGAGATGTAGCCTGGATAAGATTACATTCATGCCCCTGACATTTACTCTTAATCATAATGCAAACTGTCAAGGACTAAGTAGTCTTTTCTCCCTTAGGTCGGTTTCGCCCTTCATCTTCGCTATCATACCAAGTCGAAGCTCCTTTAGCCATACCTTCGGCATCCGTCCATGTTGCCTTCGGGCTGTATCCGTATATGACACGCCTTCATCCCAAAGCCGAAACTCCCTGTAATGGTCTGTCATACTGAAAACATATGGTTAGTCATGTTTTTGAGGACCTTTGGAAGAGGAAGGCCCCCAACAGTAGCCCCTCGCAGTATGAATTTGTTTCTTTGTAACAAATTTAGACTACAACGTGAATGAAGGCATTTAGCCGAAGGTCCAAAAAAACACCTTCTCTTCGCTAGAATAGCGAAAGACACTGACATGTATGACCCACCAAATCGTGAGGCGCTAGGCATATAAATAGGAACTCACATTGACAACATTTGATGTGCCATTTTAGTTGCTTGCGCTATTTTAGACATTCTGAATTCTCTTGCTCTGCCGAGTTTTGATTGAGTTTTAAGCTTCGGCAATCGCGCAACCATTGTTTAAATGGCTGAGGAGAAGAAGATTGCTGACCTTGCACTAGCCTGGTTTTATGAAGCTATGGAGAAGAAAAATACATAGAAGATTACCAATGAGATGCTGGCTAGATTATCTGAAGATTCTGGCAATAGCAAAAGTTTTGACTTAGAAAGTGGAAACGAAGGTGCCGAAGATCGGCCCTGACGGCTGAGTCATACCATCTTCGGGAAATCAACCATCAAACAGAGTCAGATTGATGTAATGAAAGGAAGATACTTCTGCGATATTTCTATCGTGAGGGCTAGAGGAGATAGTAGTGCCCCTGTGCCTGAAGCTGATATAGTGGTTGTGTACAGGAGCTTCATGAAAGCAGGTCTTCGGTTCCCACTGAACAGATTTTTAATTGAAGTTTTGAAGACTTTTGAAATTTACCTTCATCAGAGTACCCCCGAAGCTATCATTAGAATGGGGTTTTTCATTTGGGCCATGAGGAGCCAAGGTTTGGAGCCGAATGCAAAATGCTTCTGCAACATGCATGAGCTGTCCTATGAGACAAAGGCTACTGGCAAAGAACAATATCATAATAACTTTGGTTGTTACGGCTTCGTGCCGTGCTCTAATGTGAGCTATCCCGTCCCAACATTTCGGAAGAGGTGACCAGGAGCCTGGATGCAAGAGTGGTTTTATGTGAAGAACGACTTAGTTGAAAGAGAGGATATAAAGGGGATCATTCAATGCCCTATCTGGTCTCACTTCGACATTAGGAGGCCAGCCACTACCCTTGGAAATGATATTCAAGCATGCCAGACGGCCTTTAAAACTCTATGTACTTATATTGGCAATAGGGACTTAGTCCAGGAGCATATTGCCTACAAAGTGTGGCCTCTTGGAAGTGGCTGGGATATGCCGAAGGAAGCTGCTGCCGGGTCTAGTCCGGGCGGCTTAGTTTATCTAAAATACACCTTGAAATACAGAGATCAGTTCGATGAGCCAAACGATGACTGGTTGGATTGTATTGAGGCAACTAGCGATGAGTTACTTGGTGCCTACATGAGGACCGAATACGATGCCATGACATTGGCCTTCAGAGGACGGGGCAAGAAAAGATTGAATAGAGTTTTTGACGTTATTGGCTTCGTATACCCGGATTATAGCTATCCTTCGCAAAAGCAAGGAAGAAAGAGAAAATCTGCTGTCTCGGCGATCGCTAGCACGCCGAAGCTGAAAAAGGTTAAGATTTTAACACATCGCCCCAAGCGCGCTGAGGCGGCCGAAGCACCGAAACCTGCTGAAGGGCCTTCTGCTTCTGGGGTCAGACTGCTGCGGTGTTGAAGTGCCTGAACCGAAGGTAATAACAGAGCAGCAGAAAGCTGAAACGGTCGAAGTACCGAAGCGTTCTGCCGAAGCTAAGGCAAAAACGGCCGAAGAGCCAAAGTTACAGAAATCGGTAGAGCAACTGAAGACTCTGAGCCCGTCGCAAGAGACGGAGCTGCTGAAGATGTCAAAAATCACTGCAGTAACTCCAAAAAGGAGAAGAATGGTCAGCGTACTAGACGCTGTCATAGATTCGATGAAGGTATTGACTCCTACTGAGGAAGTACCTAGCATGGGTAAAAAGAATACAAAGGAATCTGCCAAAGCCCGGGTTGAAGCTGAAGTTGGGCCCACAGTCCCCGCAGAAACAGGGCCTGCAGAGCTTGTTGAAAAAGATGCTGAACAAAGACCTTCGGATGCTACAAAAGCTTCGTTACCGTTAGAAAAAGAGAGAACCAGCAAAGAACCTGAATTCCCTGCCGCTGAAGCTTCTATTGAGGGATTGAAATTTATAGTGCGTCATGCGGCAGGGAAAGAGCTATCAGAGGAGCAGGTTGCTAAAGCTAGGCAATACGCTAAGGATCTAAAGTATCCCAAGGATCCCTGGTGTTTAATGGCACTGACGAAGATGATTTTTTGTATTGCCTTCCGGACAACAAGGAGATATCTGTTTGCCGGGAGATGGCAAAAAATATAGGTTTCCTGAAGCTGGAAGTTGGCCAGTTTGCAATGTAGAAGGATGACCTTGCAGACAACCTTGCCTATACCAGTCTGAAGGTGAGGATGTTTTAGCTTGTAAATAGATTACTTTTTGCATCCTTTCTTGTTATTGTGTGCTGACCCTTCATTTTTGTAGGGCTTAATCCTGAGCAAGGCTTTAAGGTCACAAAAGAATGCGGAAGACGAAAGCTACCAAATAGCCCTTGAGAATGTTCGGTCAGAAGTTATTACACTAAGAAACAAGGCGCTTGAAAAAGATAAAATTCTACTTTCCTTAGTGGATAGGCTGAAGAGCAGTGAAGCAAAACTTAATGCACAATCCGAGGTTCATAAAACCGAAGTTGAAAGCCTAAAGAAAAAGCTTGCCGAAAGGAATGAGGATTTCGAAGTGGCGAAAGCGAAACAAGAAATAAGCGAATGGACTAGTTCAAGATTGCAAAAGAATGTCGATGAGCTTCATGAATCGAAAGAGAGATGTTATGAGAAATCCTTGGATTGCGCAAAGAAATTGAAAAACAGTTTTGCAAAGGTGGGTGCATACTCATCGGAGCAAAAATTTATTCGAGGCGATCCCGAAGGAGTCATTGAATGGATCGGCGAAGAAGCTGAAGCTTTTGACGAAATACTTAGCGACCGTGGGGATTTCTATGCCTTCGTCGGTGCTCGAGGGGTTGCAGCAGTTTTGGAGAAGGTTGGCTGTGAACATGTTAAAGCTGCAGCCCAGGCAGAGGTTACCTTCTCCATAGACGGCACGAAGGAGCCTTCGGCCGAAGCTACTTTGATGGGCGGAAAATTCTATTCAAATGTTTGGATGAAGGGCGGCCACAAGATAGCCGACGAAGCTATAAAGAAAAATGAAAAAGAATCCCATGATGCCCGAGAAGAAGCTAAGCGAGCCGAAGAGGCTGCTGAGCGCGCAAGGCGTATAGGTATTATTACTGAATTTTAGCTTCGGTGTTTGTTTTTGGCTTTGGATTAACAACTTTTTCTTTACTACAGCTAAACTTTCACCGCCGCCTGAACCATATGATCTCGAGGCCGATCAAGCCATGAGGGCAGCACTTGAAACAATAAGGGTTGCCGAAGAAGCCGTTGACGAAGCTGTCAACAAACTCCTAAATGAAGCTGCCGAGAAAATATTGAAAGAAGACTGAATTCTTGTGTACTAAGAGTTGTAATATTCGTGTATGAGTCGAACATCGAACATTTGTATGTATATTAATAATATATTTCTTTGCGATGCATGAAATCTATGTACTTACCTGTTTTTGAGCGTTCGGCGAAAAACAGCTTCCCTTCTTTTCATGCTTCGCAAATAAGAAATCACCCCTTCTTATGACGTAGCTGTTATATAATATTGTTGTCGACGAAGATTTTCTTGATATGTAAAATTATAGCTGCCGAAGGTACACTTTGTGCTTCAGTATATTGTTCCATTCATCAAATATTTTGAAAGAAGCATCTTTGCTTCTGTGCAGTTCTGTTGCTGATGCGATATGATATATGATGTAATTCCATGCAGTATGATGTTTATGCCGAAGACACACACCCACTCGAAAATGCACCTAGACTCTGCATCCCCTTAGGAACGACTTTTGAGTCTCTTCACCTTCTATTTCAGTGGTATTTCAGCTCTGCATTCCCTTGGGAATGACTTTGGAGCTAAGCTCTGCATCCCCTTAGGAACAACTTAGGAGCTTCTTCACCTTCTATTTCGGTGGCATTTAAGAACGACTTTGGAGCTTCTTCACCTTTTATTTCGGTGGCATCTTGGCTCTGCATTCCCTTAGGAACGACTTTTGAGCTTCGGAACTTACTCTGCGCTCCCTTAGGAACGACTTTGTAGCTTCAGAAGTATTGTTGAGGTGATGCGCTCCACACTCGATGGTGCAACCACAATATTATTACATCAAATTGGAAATTAATCCTTCGTGAATTGTTTTTCATGCAAGAAAATAAAATGGTGGAAAAAACTAAGATACATCAGGGTAGGATATTCTTTAATCGAATCATCGTGACCCCTTTAATAGATGTGCTTCGACTCAGGCACAGTGTTGTTGACTGTGCGAGCTTTGGACTCCTCCCGAAGGTCGCGCTGTTGCTGAGCGTGGTGGTGCCCTTCTGGCTGTTGACTGCGAACTAGGGCAGGTGCTAATGGTGGTGGTGGTGGCAACTGGGCCCAGAAAGCTTGAGAATGGCTTGCCGAAGCGACCGAGGCCGTAGGTTGTTGATTGCCTACATACTCCGGGACATAGGGAGAGTAGCACGAAGCGGTATGCAGAACCTGTTTCGGCTGATTCTGCCGTGCTTCAGCTTCGGCAATTTCTTTCTGCTTCCGAATCGTAACTTGGCACGTTCTTGTGGTGTGCCCCTTATCTTCACCGCAGAATAGACAAAACAGTTTCCTAGGCTGATCTCCATATCTTCCTCCGAAGTTTCTACCCCCTCTGCCTCTAGGAGCCGGTGGCCTGAAAGAGCTTTGTTGTGCTCCTGACGACTGAGAGCTGTGCTGCTGCCTTTGGGTATTGTTTCCCCTGTCGTCACTTGAGGTGGCATTATGGATTGACCTAACATGCCTAGGGTGGAATCTTCCTCTGAAGCCCCTGGCCATCTCAGAGTATCTGTAGGCTTCTTCCCTTCTTTGCCAAAAGTCATTGTCGGCTCTGATGTACTCATCCATTTTCTGGAGAAGCTTCTCCAAGGTTTGTGTTGGGGGCCTTCGGCTTCCGAAGGTCCTCAAAAACATGTTTTAACAATGTTTTCCAAGTGAAATATGTGAACAAGTATCTTCGGAATCGGGTTATGAGCATACAAGAGTATGGTCAGGACAAAGCCTGAGCAAGACGGAAGCGATTATGACGAAGGATAAGATGATCACGAAGCAGTGCGCAGAAAAGCTTCGGCATGATAGCAGAGAAGGGGAACCGACTTAAAGATGAAAAAGGCAAATTAGACCCCAAAGAATTACTATAGAGTTATTGATAAATGTAAAGGGCACAAATGTAATTCTACACGGGCTGCGTCCCTTGCCTATAAATAGATGAACAGTACTCCCGTACTGTTCACGCTGACTTGGCATTCGCTTTTCGCATCATGCCTGTACCTTTATTTTCCGTCAATCCGAAGGTACTTTTATAATTTGTTATTCTGAATATGATAATGAAAATAAAAATAAGTTGATGTTAATATCTATATTATTCTTTGTATTCCGTATATGAATTCTTCCTTATCATCTATCGAGCTTACGAAGGTTTCTTCCTTCATAACCTTCGCCCGGAATTCATTATATCCGAAGGGATATAATGTCTTGAAGGACGAAGGACTTTTATATTTAACACTTTTCATGTTGCCTTGTTCTTAACTCTTAGCATTTGAGAACAAGTCCCCAACATTGGCGCCCACCTCCGGTGAACTCACTTCCATTTTTTGAGTTTTGAACACCTTCGGCAAGCATCACCTTCGTCATGCCGCCGAAGAAAGCTCCAGCAACAGGGGCTGCCGCTATGCAGCCGCTGGATCCCAATCAGGATGTCCTTTCTCTCAGGGAGGCACGAAGCCAGAAGAGGAAGGCCACCAGCCCAACACCTCCGGAGGACGACTTGGATCAAGAAATCCAAAACTTGGAGATGCTCCATCAACAGGTCCAACGGAAGAAGGAAAAGATGGCTCGTCTAGCTGACCTGCAAAGGCAGATAGACAAAGCCTCTGAAGAAGTTCGTCATCTTGCTCAAGATGACCAGAACCGAAGGCCTCCGCACAGAGAGCTTCATCAGGAGGGCTTCTACAACGAGGACGACTGGTATGAAGATTTCCATCATGGAAATTTTGCTTTTGATGATACTTCTCCTCTGTCAACAGAACTACAGGCTACACCTTGGCCCCAGTCTTACAAGCCACCCCAGCTCCCCATGTACGACAGTCATTTAGACCCGAAGCAATTCTTGATGAGTTATGAAGCAACCATATCTTCGTATGGTGGCAATACTGCAGTCATGGCAAAGTCTTTCGTCATGGCTGTCAAGAGTGTTGCACAAACCTGGTACTCCTCTCTTCGGCCAGGAACAATCACCTCATGGCAAAAGCTGAAGGACATGCTGATAACCAGCTTCCAAGGGTTTCAAACGAATCCGGTCACTGCTCAAGCTTTATTCCAGTGCACCCAGGACCACGAAGAATACCTTCAGGCGTATGTCCGAAGGTTCCTGCGTCTGAGGGCACAAGCACCAACATTGCCCAATGAAATTGTCATTGAGGCCATGATCAAGGGGCTTCGGCCGGGACCTTCAGCTCAATACTTTGCCAGGAAGCCTCCTCAAACTTTGGAGAAGCTACTCCAGAAGATGGACGAGTATATTCGAGTTGATAATGACTTCCGCCAAAGAAGGGAGGAAGCATACAGGTTCTCTGAAATGACCAGGGGCTTCGGAGGAAGATTCCATCCGAGGCACGTCAGGTCAATTCACAACTCTACTCAGAGTGATGATAGAGGGAGTCAACAGCAAAGGCCACAGTACTCCTCGCAAGCTTCGAGGCAGCAGCAAAGCTCTTTCTGGCCACCAGCTCTAAGGGGCAGAGGCGCCAGGGGCTTCGGAGGAAGATTTGGAGATCAGCCAAGGAAAATTTAATGTCTATTCTGTGGTGAGGACAAGGGCCATACCACCAGGATGTGCCATGTTACCATCCAGAAGCAAAAGGAGATAGCAGAAGCTGCAGCACAACAGAGTCAGCCGAAGCAAGTCATGCATACTGCTACGTACCATTCGCCTTACATTCCAGAATATGTAGGCAACCACCCTGCAGCTTCTGTTGCTTCGGCAAGCCAACCCCAAGCATCTTGGCAACAGCCTCCACCTCCACCACCAACGCAACGAGGCCAACAGCCAGAAGGAAGTCAGCACACTCACCTTCAGCGGGACTTCAGAGAAGAGTCCGAAGCTCGCACAGTCAATAGCACTGTGCCAGAGTCGAAGCATATTACTGACAAATATCCTACCCCGACAGCAGTTTTTCGCATTCAGTATTACTTTCTTTTTAATAAGGAACACTTATGAGAGGCTTAAGTGCTTTTTTTCGTTTTTAATCTCTTGTAACAATTTCGCATTTTACCACAATGAAAATATATCTTCTCCATAGGCTTAAGTTGCCGAGGCATAAGAATTTATGGTGGCAAGGAGAATCTTCGAATTATCAAAAATTTTGTTCTAAGGAACGCAGCGTAATTTCTTCGAAGCAGCAAAAAGTCGTTCCTAAGGGAGCGCAGTGTAAGTTTTCTGCTCAAAAGTCGTTCCGAAGGGAATGCAGAGCTTACAGCGAAAAATAAACGCTGATTCCGCTGAAAGTAAAAGGCGAAGAAGCTCCTAAGGGAGGCTTACAGCGAAAAATAAACACTGATTCCGCTGAAAGTAAAAGGCGAAGAAGCTCCTAAGGGAGGCTTACAACGAAAAATAAACGCTGATTCCGCTGAAGTAAAAGGCGAAGAAGCTCTTAAGGGAGGCTTGCAGTGAAAAAACATCGACCTTCGGCAAATATCATTTTGCATAACATCACATCATTACATCATTTGCATAACATAACATCATACATCATATTGCATCAATAACGCAAGAAGGGGGTCTCAGTATTGATATTCAAAAACTGTTTCGAAGAAATAGTGACAAGGCACAAAAAATAGCTATTGAAGAGTTATACCTTCGTCAAATTCTGAAATGGAAAGATCTATTGGTTATTGATTTTACGAGGATTGGTTACTGATCTTATGAGAACACAGATATTTTTTATGAAGCATGAAAAGAAGGGAAGGTGTTTTTTCGCCGAAGGCTCAAAAATGGTATATATAAGAAGTTTCATGCATCGTAAAAAATAAAACCATAAACAGTTAATATATTACATTCAAAGTTACAAAATATTACACATGTTTCTCAACAAATGTTACATTCTAAATGTTTTTACAATAACATTTAATCTTCCCTTAGAACTATTTCCACAGCTTCGTTTAGTAGTTGATCAACAACTTTATCCATGATGGCTTCGGCCATTTTTCTAATTTCGTCGTCCCCCTTCGCGGGGGGTCCGCCGATGGCTCGGTAGGCTCTAAGGGAGGAGAAAGTACGGCTTTATTACAAAACGTAAGCAAGTCTGAAATTAAAAATTACAACAAAGAGCCGAAAACCACTAGTCAGTACCTAATTGCTCTTCGGGATCCTCACTTTTTTTAGTAGCCTCTGCTACTTTCCTAGCGTCATGAATGCCTTTCTCGCTTTTTCTAATAATTTCTTGGGCCATTTCCCGACCACCATTGTCCCAGATGTCGGTGAAAATTTTTCCACCGACCAGGCTTGCTTCGGCCGAGGGGTCTTTTATATCTTCGGAGGATAAGGCGGCTTCGGATTGTGCCAAGAATTTCACATGCTCACAGCCTTTCCTCTCCAAAATGGTAGCAATCCCCCTGGCACCTGAAAAGGCACATATGTCTCCGCGGCTATTTAAAATTTCTTCAAAGGCCTCAGCCTCGTGGCTGATCCATTTGATTGGGCCTTCATTCATTTCCATCTTCGGCCTCCGAAGGCCGAAGCATTGCTAGATAGGGCACATAATGATATCTTTAATATCTTCCTGTGTTTTCAAGTCATTCTTCACATAAAATCATTCCGTCATCCAGTCGCTGGGCCATCTCTTTCGAAAGGTTGGCACGGGACAACTTAACCCAGACCGAGCGCCGAAGCTTTAGCAGCCAAAGTTGTTGTGATACTGCTCTTTACCCTAGGGTTTTGTCTCATACAATAGCTCATGTATGTTGCAGAAACTTTTTGCATTTGGTTCTAAACCTTGGCTCCTCACGGCCCAGACGAAGATGCCCATTCTTATGATTGCTTCGGGAGTAAGTTGATGAAGGTATATTTCAAATATCTTCAGTACTTCCACGACAAAACTGCTCAAGGGAAACCGTAGTCCAGCCTTTAAGAAGCTTCGGAAGATTACGACTTCATTCTCTTCGGGAGTAGGCACAGTCTTCTCCCCGTCATCTGCCCTCACAATAGACATGTCTCGAAAATATCTTCCCCTCATGTTATCAAGATGACTCTGTTTAATGCTCGATTTTCCGAAGACTGTGTGACTTGGTCGCCACGGTCGATCTTCGGAGTCTTCACCCCCACTTTCTACATCATAGCTGTCACTGTCACCAGTGTCTTCAGATAAACCCTCCAAAGTCTCCCTAGTGATCTTCTTTGTATAGGTCTTTGCTATTGATTGAAGAAACCCAAGATGCATCTCCTCAGAAAGGCTCAGCTTCGATTCAGCAACAGCTTTCTTATCTTCAGACATCGTCACAAACGCTGAGAAAGTGCTCTCAAATCCGAAGCTTAAAAATTTAAAAAGCCAAGCAAGTGTTGTTGCGCACAGGCTAAAAGTCGAGTGAGCAAGAGCAGATGGCAAGAGAGCGTGCCAAATAAACTCGTGGTAAGCTCTTATTTATACACCTAGTGCGTTGAAAACTGGAGGGTCCCACTTGTCAATGACTGTTGCTATTCTAGCAAAGGGAAGGTGTTTTTTCGGACCTTCGGCTTAGGGCCTTCGTCCATGTCGCAATATGAATTCATCATTCTAGCAAATTAATATTGTGAGGGGCTACTGTTGGGGGCCTTCGGCTTCCGAAGGTCCTCAAAAACATGTTTTAACAATGTTTTCCAAGTGAAATATGTGAACAGGTATCTTCGGAATCGGGTTATGAGCATACAAGAGTATGGTCAGGATGAAGCCTAAGCAAGACGGAAGCGATTATGACGAAGGATAAGATGATCACGAAGCTGTGCGCAGAAAAGCTTCAGCATGATAGCAGAGAAGGGGAACCGACTTAAAGATGAAAAGGCGAATTAGACCCCGAAGAATTACTATAGAGTTATTGATAAATGTAAAGGGCACAAATGTAATTCTACACGGGCTGCGTCCCTTGCCTATAAATAGATGAACAGTACTCCCGTACTGTTCACGCTGACTTGGCATTCGCTTTTCGCATCACGCCTGTAACTTTTATTTTCCGTCAATCCGAAGGTACTTTTATAATTTGTTATTCTGAATATGATAATGAAAATAAAAATAAGTTGATGTTAATATCTATATTATTCTTTGCATTCCGTATATGAATTCTTCCTTATCATCAATCGAGCTTACGAAGGTTTCTTCCTTCATAACCTTCGCTCGGAATTCATTATATCCGAAGGGATATAATGTCTTGAAGGACGAAGGACTTTTATATTTAACACTTTTCATGTTGCCTTGTTCTTAACTCTTAGCATTTGAGAACAAGTCCCCAACAGTTTGCGGTGGCATTCTTGCAAAGTATTGCGCCGTTGGTCCTAGTCTGAGCCCCTTGATCATGGCCTCAATGACAATCTAATTGGGCATTGTAGGCGCCTGAGCTCTCAACCGTAGGAACCTTCAGACATACGATTGGAGGTATTCTTCCTAGTCCTGTGTTTACTAGAACAAAGCTTGGGCAGTAACTGGTTTCGTTTGGAAACCCTGGAAGCTAGTGACCAGCATGTCTTTTAACTTCTGCCACGACGTAATTGTCCTTGGCCGAAGAGAAGAGTACCATGTTTGAGCCACGTTTCTGACTGCCATGACGAAGGACTTTGCCATGACCGCAGTATTGCCCCCATATGAGGATATGGTTGCTTCGTAGCTCATCAAAAATTGCTTCGGGTCTGAGTGCCCATCATACATGGGGAGCTGAGGTGGCTTGTATGACGGCGGCCACGGGGTAGCATGCAATTCTACTGCCAAGGGAGAAGCATCATCAAAAGCAAAATTGCCATGATGAAAGTCACCATACCAGTCATCATCATTAACTAGGTGAGTGCCATGCGTTGCGACGGTGTACAAATTATTTGATAAATGTTAGTGCACAACAATTACATGGAAACGAACAACATATATATCAACCCCAATATCTCACATATGAGGAGTGGACATGTCAGTCAGTAATAGCAAGTGATTGTTCCCCAGAAGCCGTGAAAGGTGAGATTAGGAAGAAAGGATATTGGGGAAGTAATCTTCTATTTCTTAATTACCAAATGTTCGAATACAAGAGATAAGTAAGCATTATGCCTTCTAACAAACATAGATGGAAAATCTCCTTAAATTGAGATAGTGGTTTCTGGCTGCGGTGACTCGATCTCCATCGATGATTTGTTGCAACTCAATGTTCAACACCTTGAGACAGTGGTTTCTAGATGTGGTGACTCAGTCTCCATCGATGATTTGTTGCAACTCAATGTTCAACACTGTTGGGGGTATGCTTCGTAGCCGAAGATCCTAAAGAAAGAGAACACCTTCGGAAGATCTTCTCATGGGTAAGCGCCGAAGCTGTTACCTATAGAGCTTCGGCACAATGACAGATCTCAAGATGAAGGGCCGAACCGACTTAAAGATGGATTGACTTAAAGACCCATGATGTTTTGTGTCATTATTGTAGTCAATTGTAAAGGACATAAATGTAATCTTACGCAGGTTGCACCCTGTGCCTATAAATAGGTGAACAGTACCCCAACACTGTTCACGCGATCCTGTAATTGCTGACACATTGTACTGGAATCATTTTCTGTCAGAGACGAAGGTATAAATGTACCTAAATATTGTTTCAACATTTAAATTTATATTATGAGATGTATAAATAATGTAGTTTATATTTCCTATAATGTCTAGTATTTTATATTTTATTTCACATTAATCACGAAGGTAAAACCTTCGTGGTATCTTGTCCGTGGCCTTCGTTCGAAGTTCATTAAATCCATGGGGATATAATGCTTCCGCAAACAAAAGCCAATTTCATTTAACATTTTCTGTGTTGCCTTGTTCTTAATTCGAAGCATTTGAGAACAAGTCCCCAACATTGGCGCCCACCTCCGGTGAACTCACTTCCACTTTCTGAGCTAATGGCTTCATTCAAAGCTGGAGTTGCTTCGGCTCCGAAGCTCGTACTCCCGATAACAGGCGGTTCATGCTCAGAGCCAGCTAACAAGAAGCAGAAGAAGGAGGCACAGAGAAGGGTACAACATGTAGGGGTGCAAGGACCCTTCATCAAGTCAAGATGGTCTCACATCCCGATTACCTTCTCCCAAGAGGATCTTCAGCTCAAGGATTACCCTCACAATGATGCTATGGTTATCTCTTGTGTTATCAAAGGATTTCTGGTCCACAATGTTTTGGTTGACACAGGCAGTGCAACGGATATTATATTTGGTAAGGCCTTCAGACAGATGCAAGAGCCCGAAGATAAGATCCATGACGCCACACATCCCCTTTGTGGCTTCGGAGGAAGGCAGATTGTAGCACTTGGCAAGATCACGATGCCAGTGACCTTCGGATTTATCAACAACACAAGGACTGAACAAGTTGTGTTTGATATTGTTAACATGGAGTACCCTTACAACGCAATCATTGGTCGTGGTACTCTCAATGCTTTTGAAGCAATTCTTCATCCAACATATCTTTGCATGAAAATACCTTCGGATCAAGGGCCTATTGCTATTCATGGAAGTCAGGAAGCTGCCAGAAAGGCCGAAGGAAACTGGACAGATTCAAAAGCAATCCATAACATAGATGGAGCTGAAGCTTGTGAGCAATACAAGTACAGAAGGGAGAAAGCTGCCTCAGCCGATCAGCCGAAGCCCATGCTCTTATGTGACAATATAGCAGAACAGAAGGTGCTATTGGGATCTCAATTGTCTGAGGAACAGGAGAAAACCCTGATTAGGTTTATGTTAAACAACAAAGATGTCTTTGCATGGTCAGCTAATGATCTCTGTGGAGTTAACAGGGATGTTATTGAACACTCGCTCAATGTTGATCCATCCTTCAGACCCAAAAAACAGAGGCTTCGAAAGATGTCTGATGACGAGGTCGAAGGTGCTCAGAATGAAGTGAAAAGACTCCTCAGCGCCAGAGTCATCAGAGAAGTGAAATACCCAGAATGGCTAGCCAACACTGTTATGGTAAAGAAAGCCAATGATAAATGGAGAATGTGCATTGATTTTACTGATCTCAACAAGGCTTGTCCGAAGGATGAATTTCCATTACCAAGGATAGATTCTCTGGTAGACGCAGCGGCTTCGTCAGAGCTCATGAGTTTACTAGATTGTTATTCAGGCTACCATCAAATCTGGATGAAGAAAGAAGATGAGCCAAAAACCAGTTTCATCACCCCCAGTGGTACATATTGTTACCTTCGGATGCCTGAGGGGCTCAAGAATGCCGGAGGAAGCTTCAGCAGAATGACAGCAAAGGTCCTTCATTCTCAGATAGGCAGAAACGTGCTATCATATGTTGATGATATCATAGTAAAAATCACAAAGCAAGAAAATCACATTGCTGATCTGCAGGAGACATTCTCTAATTTTAGGCAAGCTGGTCTGAAGCTGAATCCGGAAAAATGTGTCTTCAGGGTAAAGAAGGGGAAATTCCTTGGTTGTTTGGTTTCAACAAAAGGGATCGAAGCTAATCCAAATAAAATCGAAGCTATCCTTCGGATGGAGCCGCCAAGCACAAAGAAAGGGGCTCAACGGCTGACAGGAAGACTGGCATCTTTGAATCGATTTATATCTAGATCGACAGAGAGAAATTTACCATTCTTTGAAGTGCTGAAGTCAGCCGAAGTTTTTCAATGGGGATCAGCTCAACAAAAAGCCTTCGAAGAACTGAAACAGTATTTGATAGATTTAACAACTCTAACTCCACCAGCGCCAGGGGCTTCTCTGCTGCTGTATGTGGCAGCTTCGCACTCTGCAGTAAGTGCGGCACTTGTTCAGGAGAAGCTTGAAGGGCAATTGAAAAAGCAGGCTCCGGTATACTTTGTTTCCGAAGTTCTCAGTTTATCAAAGAAAAATTATACAGAATTGGAGAAGGTGCTGTATGCTGTTTTAATGGCATCCAGGAAGCTTCGACATTATTTTCAAGCATACCATATAATTGTTCCTTATTCACAGCCTTTGAAGGATATTATGAGAAACAGAGAAGCTACTGGAAGGATTGGAAAGTGGGCTGTGGAACCCAATGAGTTCTGCATTGATTATGTGCATAGATCTTCGATTCAGTCCCAGGCGCTAGCAGATTTCATCACTGACTGGACGCCAGGGGCTCAGGAAGAAGAAGCAACTAAAGATGCCGAAGCTTGGACAGTATTCTGCGATGGTTCCTGGAGAACCTTCGGGGCAGGTGCAGCTGCCGTTTTAATTACACCTTCCAAAGTTAGAACATGCTACGCAGTGAAACTTGACTTTAGTTGTACAAATAATATTGCTGAATACGAAGCTTTGCTTTTGGGTCTTTGAAAGTTGAAGGCAATGGGTATAAGAAGGGCGGTTCTCAAAACCGATTCCCAAGTTATTTCTGGCCATGTTGACAAAAGTTGCAAAGCAAGAGATCCAAAGCTTTAGAAATACTTGGATACAGTTCGAAGACTTGAAGCTTCCTTCGAAGGGTTTTCTGTCAAGAATATTCCACGAGGAGAAAATGAACACGTTGATCTACTAGCCAAGTCAGCGGCACAGGGGCTGCCACTACCTTCAGAAGTATTATTTGAAACAATAAAAGCACCTTCTGTTGACCTTCTTGAAAGAGCAGTGCTCAATAAATCTCCTGTTTATAGCGAAGATTGGAGAACTGAGATCATGTCTTTTCTTCAGGGCAATTTCCTTTCAGATGACGAAGCTTATCATAAGAGAATAGCGGCAAGAGCCCGTCCATATGTAATAATAGAAGGGGAGTTATACAAGCATGGAGTATGTTCTCCATTACTCAAATGTTTATCCAGAGCTAAAGGTATAGAGTTGATGAAAGAAATACATGCAGGCCTGTGTGGATCTCACATCGGATCTAGGCCTTTGTTGGGTAAAGTTTTTCATCAAGGATTCTATTGGCCGAAGGCAGCTTCGGATGCAGCAGAATTAGTCCAAAAATGCGAAGGTTGTCAAAAATGTGCAAGAGATCAAAAACAACCTTCGTCTCTAACTCAATTAATACAGCCCACTTGGCCATTGCAATGATGGGGCCTTGATTTGCTAGGCCCACTTCCACCAGCACAAGGGAATTTAAGATATGTTGTAGTGGCAGTAGAATATTTTTCTAAATGGATTGAGGCGAAGCCTTTGGCCACAATAACTTCGGTCACTGTTCAAAAGTTTTTCTGGCAAAATATTGTGTGTCGCTTCGGAGTGCCGAAGGCAATTACCGTGGACAATGGAACGCAGTTTGATGCCGAAGCTTTCAGAGAGTTTTGTGAACAAATTGGCACGAAGATTCATTTTGCATCAGTTCGGCACCCGGAGTCAAATGGACTTGTCGAAAGAGCTAATGACATTATAATGACAGGAATAATGAAGTTAATCTTCAACCAGCCTAGAGGGAAGTGGCCGGACGAATTAATCAAATTGGTGTGGAGCCACAACACAACAATATCAAGGTCAACAGGTTCTACACCATTTAAATTGCTATTTGGTGATGAAGCAATAACCCCAGAAGAAGCTAAAGCGGGATCAATAAGAACAGTGGCTTCAGCAGAAGACGAAGCTGATTATTCTGTGGCAAAAGATGCTATAGAAGGGATCAGGCTTCAGGCTGTGGAGAATATCAATAAATATCAAGCCGAAACAATAAAATGGCATGACAGAAAGGTTCGGTTAAAAATATTAAGCCATGACACTTGGTACTTCGGAGAGTTGCCAACCCAGACACAGTAGGCAAGCTACAGTTGAAGTGGGAAGGGCCTTTCCTGGTAGTATCTTCGTCAAGACCCGGTTCCTACATGTTGAAGGATATGGACGGCAGCGACATTCCTAGATCTTGGAATGCGGATGAGCTTCGGCGGTACTATGTGTAACCTGATGTAATCTTTTTTATTCTTTCCTATGGCACCCTTTTCCTTTCCAAAGGGGGAGAAAGGTTTTTAATGGGGCCATAGCATGTAATTTCTCTTTTTTCTTATGTCAGCTCTACAAGAGCAGTATCCCCCGAAGATGTAAATATAAAAACTGGGCATGCACCATCGAGTGCAACGAGAAAAAAGAAAAACAGGGAGAAGCTCGAAAGACGTCCCTAAGGGGATGCAGAGCACGACGAAGCTACAAAAAGCCGTTCTTAAGGGAGCGCAGCGTAAGTTTTCTGCTCAAAAGTCATTCCTAAGGGAATGCAGAGCTTACAGCAAAAAGTCAACGCTGATTCCGCCGAAATAAAAGGTGAAGCGCGAAAAGTCAACGCGAATACCACCGAAATAAAAGGCGAAGAAGCTCCTAAGGGAGGCTTACAGCGAAAAGTCAGCGCTGATACACCAAAAAATAAGCGGTGAAGCCGAAAAATAAACGACAAAGATTTGTTATTATGGTTTCATATGTGTCTTCGAACATTCATTTGCACGATACATTACATTATACATTTGCATTCATAAACATTCACTTAAACATACATAGGATCATCATCATCATAACATACAAACTTGCTTCGGCTTTGAAAGAGAAGGCTTCGGAAAAAAGGGAAAAGAGGCAATTTTATGCTTCGCTGTGTACGCAAAGAAGGAGAGGTGTTTTTCGCCTTTGGCTCAAAAGTATTAATTTCATCCACACCAAAGCATTTCATACATGGACGGAAAAGTAAGATTATATTACAAAGTGAAATTTAATTACATCATACTTTATACAAGTTATCACATGAGTTTTTTGAGCTATTTTTACAGACTATTCGAGCTTCGACAGCATCCATGGACCTTCGTCTTTTTACTCTGCAGCTTCAGCTTCGGCTTGGTCAACCTATATGTAAGTATTATAAGCTAAATTCAAAATTCAAAGGGAAAGGTAAGCATAAGGTATGATTTTGTTACCAGCTTAAGGTGGCTTCGAGCTTCGTCACCAGCTTTGCTCCGTCCACCCTTTGTCCATACTAATTTTATAAATCTATTCGCAATACTTCGGGCCAGGCTGGGAATGTTATCTAGGTCTGCTGGTGATAGGCTGAAGTTGGGTCTATTAACAATCTTGTCGTGTTCACAGCCAGACTTCAAAAAGGCAACAACTGTGCCCCGAGAAGCTGCCAGGGCGTAGAAGTCGCCATGCCCAGCTATAACCTCGTCAAGATCATTAATTTCACCTTCAATATGCTCGAAGGCACCTGACAGGTCTTCAGCCGAAGGAGTGAACTTTTTGCTACTGGCTCCAACAAAATGGAATACCTGTTTCAACTGTTGAATGCATTGATTGCTGAACTCCAGGCACTTATTCTGAAGATTTGTCAAGGATTCTTTCAGCTCTGAACTTTTTTGAATCTCGGCTTCAAGCTTTGCATCAAGTTTCAGCTTTTCTTGTTCGAAATTTTCTGATTGGGAAAGAAGCTTCGAATTCAATTCTATTATTTTGGCTTCGGCATCCGCTAATAAGCCTTCGGTTGTTTGAAGCTCGAAGTCTTTCTTTTCGATGTCAGCTGATTGCTCTTTTATCTTGTTTTCTAAGTTCTCAATTATAATTTCGTGCCTTTTATCCTCTAAGTCCTGCTGCATTTTTAAGGCCTTGCTCAAAAGCATACTCTGTGGACAAATAACCTTCATTAGAAAATATTTATGTTATTAAAAATAGTAAAGGTTAGGCACAAGATATTTACCTTAAAATTGGAATAGAACAAGCTGCCGACAATGTGTTGTCGTCGGTAGCGGTTGATGTCTGCTTCGAGCTTCGGGAAGCCGATACTCTTTGATAGAGTATCGATGACCTTCGCGCTAGTCTGATCTCGTATGCAGCCTAACCTTTTGTCATCAATGCCACCGAAGAGAAGCGCCCCCGGCCGGTACCCGCAAGATATAGCATATTCTTTTAGTTCCTCTTTTTCAGCTTCTGTCAGCTCTTGGCCAACTAAGTTTTGGAAGTCAAAAGTTTCATCTTCCGAAGTATCTACAGTCATTTCTTCTTTCTCAGGTTTTGTCGCCGTGGTCTCTTCGGTGGCTGCGCCAGCTTCTTCCGTGGCCATGTTTAACAACATTTTGTCTATATCAGCAGCTATGCTTTCTAAATTAATATCTTCAGATTTAGCATCTTCGGCTCTGGCTTCTGCTGTGGCAATTTTCGAAGGTACAGCTTCAATAGACGGCACCTTCGGTACTGAAGCCCTTGGTGGTGTTGCTTCAATAACTTCTGTCACAGTAACAATCCTTTGCCTCTTTGGCCTAGGTGCCTTCGATTTTGTGGACTCCATTTCCTTATGAAAAAGCTTCGTCAGATGTAGTCCCAGTGGACTTAGTTTGACAGGCAAGGTTTCAGTCATTACCTTTAAAATTTCCTCTATCTCAGTAGCAGAGGATGTCGCAGAAGTCTTTTCTTTTTCATCAATTGATTTTTGCTTCGGAGTTGAAGCCTTTCTTTTCTGCGAAGCAACTGTTTTCGCCTCAGACTCTTGTTTTTTCTTCTTTGATTGATCTTCGTCGTCCTTATTCAGAGCACTAGCCACTCCTTTTCTTTTTTGTCCTTTGGCACCCTTGTCCAGTCGCTCATAGTCAGGATATTCAAAGCCTATAACATCCATCACTCGGTTTAGCCTTCGTTTCGGACGGGTACCGAAGGCCGCTGTCATCAATTGATCTTCTTTTTTAGAATAATTTCCAAGAATTTCGTTGCACATTACTTCGATTGTATCCATCCATTCTTGGCAGGGTACTTTGAAATGTCTCTTGTTTGTAGTGGTAGGGCAGCCGAATAAGTTCTCCTTCCTTCTTTTTTTCCTTCAAGCTTCGGCATGGCCCACTCTTTCATAGTTGGAAATACTTTGAAAGCCAAAAATTCCTGCACCAAGTCCCTAGTGCCAATGTGCTCCGTGATAATCCTGAACTCAGCCAGTGTAGTTTGGGTTGGACCCTCTAGTGTCATATTACATTGGGGTCTAGTCTCTCCGAAGATCAGCTCTAGCGGGCTCTGGACCAACTTCTCCTTATCATCGTCAACTTTGACATAAAACCATTCCGATTTCTAGCCTGCCGGCCACTTGCTTCGGTAGCTTATCACCGGAAATTTTGTAGTCTTCCGGTATGCAAAATTGTAGCAGTCGAAGTTGTCCTGTAACCCATCTTTTCTGGCCTTGGTTTGGTAATGCAGTTCATGCACTCGGCAGAAATCTTCAGCAAATGGTTCCACCCCTTGGCTTCGGAGAGCCCAGATGTAAACGCTAAGCCTAACGATAGCGTAAGGAGTTAGCTGATGAAAGTGGATCCCAAACTTCTTTAGCACATCGACAATCATCTTATTTAAAGGGAATCTCAAACCAACTTTGAAGAAACTCTTAAAAACTACTATTTCATCTTTTCCTGGCTTCGGAGTAGTTTCTTCTCCACCAAAGCGAATCAGCTCTTTCTTTTCTTCATTGAAATAGCCTAATTTCAACAACTTAGGAAGGTCGCCTTCGGAGACTTTGGATTTTCCAAAATCCAGATGACTGGGTTTGCTCGGCACCGCGCTGCTATAATCATCTTCAGAATCAGTCTCCTCAACATCAGCTCGCTCTGCTTTAGCAGCAGGGATGTCCTCCGGTGTTACCAACCCAGAGCGCTTCATTGCTTCCGAAATAGGAACAGTCTCAGTAGCTTCGGTCTCCTCTCCCTCTCGATCGACTCTAGCAGTAGAGCGAACTCTGGCCATTTGATTATGACTTTCTTGAAATTTTTGTTCTTGACTTTTTTGTTCTTTCCCGAAGCTCTTACTCTTGTGACGAAGCAGAATCACAAGCGAAGTTTCGTCTGAGCACGATGACTAAGCTTCGGCTATGACTAAAATTTTTGGCAGCAAAACAGTGCAATAGCAATGAATGTTGTGGTAACTTCACACCTACCCGTCTGTTTATATAGTGCCGCAGGTGGGAAGGTGAATCGTCAAGGTCCCCCGCACCAAACAAACAGTCACCCACACTCGCTGAACGGTGGGCCACAGGGTCCGAGAAGGTGAATCGCTAGGGCGCGCGTAATTGCTGTAAGATGGGGCCATCACGCGTGCGACGATTATTTTAATCGTTTCTCGCCAACGAGCCCAGGGAAGGTGTTTTTTGGATCTTCGGTGTCCCGAAGCCTAGAAGATTTTTTCACGGATCAAGCTCGTTACGAAAAACGATCTAGCACCGCGAAGGGGCTACTGTTGGGGGTATGCTTCGTAGCCGAAGATCCTAAAGAAAGAGAACACCTTCGGAAGATCTTCTCATGGGTAAGCGCCGAAGTTGTTACCTATAGAGCTTCGGCACAATGACAGATCTTAAGATGAAGGGCCGAACCGACTTAAAGATGGATTGACTTAAAGACCCATGATGTTTTGTGTCATTATTGTAGTGAATTGTAAAGGACATAAATGTAATCTTACGCAGGTTGCACCCTGTGCCTATAAATAGGTGAACAGTACCCCAACATTGTTCACGCGATCCTGTAATTGCTGACGCATTGTACTGGAATCATTTTCTGTCAGAGACGAAGGTATAAATGTACCTAAATATTGTTTCAACATTTAAATATATATTATGAGATGTATAAATAATGTAGTTTATATTTGCTATAATGTCTAGTATTTTATATTTTATTTCACATTAATCACGAAGGTAAAACCTTCGTGGTATCTTGTCTGTGGCCTTCATTCGAAGTTCATTAAATCCATGGGGATATAATGCTTCCGCAAACGAAGGCCAATTTCATTTAACATTTTTTGTGTTGCCTTGTTCTTAATTCGAAGCATTTGAGAACAAGTCCCCAACAAACACCAAATTAAATTGACTTTTGCTAACATCGTTCCTATAAATTAGACACAAATCAGCTTGGTGCTATAACAAAACAGAGAAAATAGAAGATAGGCAACCAATTTTCTCAACCAAACAGTTACTTCAACACAAAAAGTTAACTAGCGACGATTTGCATCTAAACAATAACAAACCTGGAGATGATGACATGGTGAGGCTTTCTCTTCCAAGAACTGGTGTAGAATTCAATCAGACACATGTTCTGAAATTTAGTATCTGTTAGAAGGCATAATGTTCTGATTTGTTATAAAGAGAGCATTGTTCAATCATACACACTATAAAGAGAGCATTGTTCAATTCAACATCTATATCATTAGCCTGAACATAACATCATGTTCTGAAGAAAAAGATTAGTGCGAAAATTTAGAGAAAGGAACATGTGTTCAACCATATGGAATATACATACGGGAAAACATCGCCCTTTCAAATGACTTTGTGGTGCAAGAGAAGAAAGATCATCAGCATGGATAACTGCTGCCTACCTATGGTGAAGGTGGACTCCAGGTGTATCATATAATTTCTGTGTGCAAGGATATGTTAGTAGACTTCAAAATGAACTCTAAGTAGAAGATACAAAACATACGGATGTAATTAGAGAGAAAAATATTTTGGATCAGTTCATATCGAGCACTATGCATGCATAAAGATGATTGTATTGCATCAAAGGATCATGATAAGAGACCCTTCATACCCCTTTGCCTAAATATGCTTCAATTTGAATAGGGCCAAGGGTTGTTCTAGGAACATCAGACTGTATTGGCTTGTACTTTTGAGCTGCCGCTGCCACAAGCTCCTTGTACGCCATTGTTCCTACAACAGAAAGATCTCCAACAATTAGTGTGGGAAAAACGAGCCGCGTTGTTTAGATGGTAACCACTACATAAATGATTTTAAGACAAATATTAATAATAGGAAAGGCTTACTTAGCATTGCACTGATAAATACAGATTTTCCAACATTTGCTGAACCCTGCAACAGAGTATGATTTAAATCAGATATAGCTACACTGGCTGAGAGGCAGAAACACAACTCGCATTCTCCAAAGTTGTATTGCCTGAATTAATCAAGTTTGTTAAATTTATATTGATAGCAATAGCAATTGCATATACAATATAATGCACATATCTTTGAACAGAAATTGCCCTCTTCATTTTTCCCCTAACATCTAAAGAAAACACAATAATGGAAGTGATGAGTGCTTACCAGTATATATACATCTCGGCCCTAATATGATAAAAAGAAATATCAGTCAGGATCGTGAAATGTAGAACAAGCAGGGGAAGTGAAGATCTATAGAACTTGAGACTCTCTGTTACATGGTTCAACCGTCCCACAACGCACGGGGCTCATCCCAGGAGAAGCCCATGTCACTGACGGACATGAGGCCGACATCCAAGGAGAATCGTGGGTCTGTGTCGCACGAGCGCCGACCGCATACCCCCATTCAGATCCATCCTGGTGAATAAAGGACCCCTAATCTAAGTACAAGTCATGCCAAGGCACCACAATGCTACAAAACTCTTGTGAGCCAAGGCTATCAGGAACAAGATACCACCTTCCTATGCGTAATGCTCAACTCACAGCTGTTGTGCCCTGCACCAACAGAGGAGAAAGCATCAGAACTACAGAGAGATTGCAGAAAGGGCTGCACTTTTTAGGCCACTGAAAGGGCAAAAATCCATGCCAAAGATCGTATGATCATACCTACATTGCGTTGGACTTGCTGGAGCATTCATTATCTAGGACCTCGTTCTTTCCCCTATAAGGCCTGCAACTAATGGAAACGAGGCCTACTTATGATTAATACCATCATGCCTAGACATCATCTTCACATCACCTCATGAATCATGCACTGAATTAAGGAGCCGATCCTCGTCTATGGATAACTTTCTTAAGGCTTCAGACAACAACATATATCTTGTGACAACTCGCTTATACAGATCATGCAGCTGCTTGACTTCCCCTAGAGTCAAGCTTTCAGTTTCTGAGTCCATGAAAGGGAATCTAGAACCTGTCAAATGTATCACTTTGAATGCTATGATCATTTGACCTCAAAACTGGTACGGACACACAACAACCATTTAAAGGAAAATTTGTATCAGCTTAGCATTTTATTTTATTTGATAGGTAAAATGGTTCTTGAACAGGACCGCAATAAAAACCACATCATGTTGTTTTCAAGCAAAAAAGAACACATTTTGCTTGGTGGAAAAAAACAAACTATTTTGGAATGAAAATTCATGGTCAAACAAACTTCTCTGAATAAATTGAATAGTATAGTAAGCAAACCTGCCATATCAGTTTCCTCCTGATTTGCCCTTACAGATATGGGAAGCCCCTGTGAGCTACTTGGGCTTGCAACAGATACTTGAGTAGCTAGTCTTGCTGATTCCATATGTTTCTAAAACTTGCTTTCCTCCATTGAGAGCGAGTGAGCACTGACATCTATTATAAACATCTTTTCTGAAATGAGGTTAGTCAGGTAATATTCGACTTCTGAAATTAGCTTTGTTTCTCTTCTAAAGAGCTAAACGAACTTCAGATTTGAGTGCAGCTGAGGAGGATTGGCCTACGTCAAATTTTCAGAAAGCTGCTCAGTTGCAGCGAACCAGTAAGAAGAAATAGAAAGAATAAACAGTGGCCAAGACTAAGAGTTGCTTGCCTTGATAGTAACAGATAAGAATAGGAAGGAACTCATCAACCCCAGATAATGTTCGATCATTTGACATTGATATGTTCAGAAGCAAGTTATTGATGACTTGATAGCAGCTCATGATGCACAGAAGCTTCTCACGTGGTGCTTTAAAGGAATTAATATTCTGTAGCTCTTTCACTGCAAGCTGAAGTGGCATGTGCAGAGAAAGAATGGTCATAGTCAGCATGAGCTTTGGCTGTATCACTGGAACAATTTATTTCATGGGAACTTTGGATAATTTAAAATTTTGGATTTTACATGATTAAAACCAGCAACTTCTTGAATATACACAGTACAATAAGAGCATAATTGATAACAGAGGGGAAAATAGAGCCGAATGCTTGACAATTGACACCCTTTTGAATATCGAGGCTAGCAAATTTATATCCATGTAATACTATTTTGGGGGCTTCATTTTTGATCAAACACACAATGCTATTAAAACATGAAATGCACCAATTACTCCCATCCTTAGAACTTATGGCAAGCATCAAGGACTGAAATCGCATTGTGGATGCTTCAAGCTCAGAATGAGTTACTAGCCACGATGGCTCGTTATGCAGGACCTTCGGTATATCCGAGTGATGAGGCTTAACAAACTGCTGCAAGAGACCAATCTTCTCCGAGATGTCCATGTCAGAAATGGCATCCTCAGTGGAAGTCCCAAACGTGCGGTCGAACAATTTGGTCATGACATACTTCTCCAGGCCCTAACGCACAAAAAAGGCCTCATCAGGTACACCGAGGCGAAAAACAAGGAACGGTGATTCAGTGAGGGGCAGGGCAGGGTAGGGCTTCACCTCAAGCGCGTGGTCGATCTCCTGGTCGGTGGCATTGGCCCGGAGCGAGGGGTCCCTGATGGAGCTCTCCATCTCCGCGAGGAAGGCCTGGACCTTGCTGTCGTCCTCCTCGGCGTTGGCCGTGTGGAAGGAGAAGGAGACGAGGAAGCTGCCGGCGCTAAGCTAACCGCGGATGGGTATGGGGACACAGACGGGGACGCCGTGGGGGTCTCGCTCCCGGACCCGCTGCCACCGTGTGCGTCGGAGTCGGACTCCGTCGCCATGCGTGAGTCCACGTCCATCGCCGCCAGCCAAGCCTCGCCAATTGCTGCTCCTAGGGTTTCGCAAGCTAAGCACGGGGGTCCCATGGCCGCGGGCCCATGTACATGGGCGAGCCCTCCTCCCCGCCTACTGGCACTGCTGTGAGCGTGTGGCCGCACTGGGACCCCGGTCCGTCCTCCTTTTTGTCCATCGCGGCGTCCACCACCGTATACCCCCCGCCGGCCTGGGCCTCGCAACCGGCGCCGGAGACGCGACCGCGGCCGTGGGCGTCCCGGGCTCGGATGGGGACGGGGACGCCATGGGGGTCTCGCTCCCGGACCCGCTGCCGCCGCGCGTGTCGGAGTCGGAGTCGAACTCCGTCGCCATGCGTGAGTCCACATCCATCACCGCCAGCCAAGCCTCGCCTCCTGCTGCTCCTAGGGTTTCGCGAGCTGAGCACGGGGGTCCCCACGCGCGCGCACGAGCTCAGCCTCGGGTAACTGCCGCCCTAGGAGGCGGTCGAAGGAAGGAGCGCCATCGAAGGAAGGAGGAATTGAGGATGGAAAGGAGCGCCATTGAAGGAAGGAGTGCGATGAAACCGTGGTCGAGCGGCGGCGGTGGGGAGGAGGGTGGGGGAATCCGCGTGGGGGAGGAGCGCATAACCGTGCACCACTATGGACGCCTACAATAGAGACTTAAGGAGTAGTAGAGATTGGGCTTTCTTGACAGAGATCCCTTTGTTGGGGCCTTCGGTCTTGGTCATCCTGGGTAAGGTGACACATTTCTTCAGTAGCTTCGTCGATCTTTCTCTAAAGGTCGGTGAACCGAAGCATCTTTTCCCTTTTTCTTTGTACCTACTGGTGGATAGCTTCCAAATCCCTGATCTCCTGATCTAGCTCCTCTTCCTGAGGCGTTGTGCTAGAAGCCTTCCTCTTATGGCTCCTAGGTTCTCGCAGCGTCTCCTGATTAGTGTCTAGTTGCTACAGGGCAGCCCTTGACACTGTTGTCTTCTTTGGCGACATTACGAAGGTCGATGCTTGCCGAAGGTGGTCGATTGAGTTCACCGGAGGTGGGCGCCAATGTTGGTCCTTGTTCTCAAATGCTATGCATAAGAGCAAGACAACATGATTGTTAATAATTAGGGACCTTCGTCCTTCGGAACATTATCTCCTTTTGGATATAATAGTCTTCAAATGAAGGTCATGAAGGGCATACCTTCATCATCTCAGTGAATAAATACACATAAGGGTACATGGAATACAAAAGAATATAAATAATGATTATGAATCAGTAAATTATTTATATTCTCATCTTATAAACATGAACAAACATCAACAATATTTATGTTATATTAATACCTTCGGCTTGCCGAAAAGTGAAGATGCGAGAGCGGCGTAGGAGCAATTACCATTCAACGTGAACAGTACAGGGGTATTGTTCATCTATTTATAGGCACGAGACGCAGCCCAGATAAGATTACATTCATGCCCCTGGCATTTACTCTTAATCATAATGCAAACTGTCAAGGACTAAGTAGTCTTTTCCCCTTAGGTCAGTTTCGCCCTTCATCTTCGCTATCATACCAAGCCGAAGCTCCTTTAGCCATAGCTTCGACGTCCGTCCATGTTGCCTTCGAGCTGTATCCATATATCACACACCTTCATCCCAAAGCCGAAAGTCCATGTAATGGTCTATCATACTGAAAACATATGGTTAGTCACGTTTTTGAGGACCTTCAGAAGAGGAAGGCCCCCAACACTGACTATTGTCTGAAACCTAAGCTACGAAAAGAAGTGATGAAGTGGATGAAGGATATGAAATTCCCCGATGGTTATGCTGCTGGTTTTAGAAGATCTATGAATTTGAAGACAATGAAGATGAATGGACTGAAGAGCCATGACTTCCACATAATTATGGAAAGGCTCATGCCTGTAATGTTTCATGGGTACATTTCTGATGTTGTGTGGAAAATGTTAGCTGAAGTTAGCTATTTCTACAGACAGCTGTGTGCTAAAGAAATCAGAAGAGATGTGATGGAACAGCTGGAGAAAGAGGCACCGATGCTTTTGTGCAAATTGGAAAAAATATTTCCACTGGGTTTCTTCAATCCTATGCAGCATATCTTTATACATCTTCCATATGATACTAAGGTCGGTGGTCCTGTTCAGTACAGGTGGATGTTTCATATAGAAAGAGCATTAAAGAATCTTAGAGCAATGGTGGGCAATAAGGCAAGAGTTGAAGGATGTAGGAACAATTTAAACTGAAGGAGGTAGCACACTTCACAATTTGTTACTTTGCAGAAGAACATAATGTATTTGCTCGAAAGAAGAGTTACCGTGATGATGAACGAGAGATGCCTCCGTGTAGTGATCTTTTGATTTTTCAGAAAAATGACAAAGCTGTTGGTCCACCCAAGGCATATCACCTCACTATGGAGGAACAGAAGTCTGCTTTATCGTACATGTTCACGAATATGCCTGAGGCGGAGAAATACTTTGTGTAAGACATTTCCTTAAATTGTTCATATGTGAATTAGTTTATGTTATCAAATATCTCATGTCATACAATAAGATTTGACAGCGAGTTTGATGAACAAAACATGAGGTATCTCGGTAGGCCAACAGCGAGAGACATAGACAAATTGCGACGTGATGGAATGCATGGGCGACCTAATTTCATTATATGGCTTCGGGACCGTGTAGGTCTCAATTATGTGGATCTGAGACCTAATTTTAGTTAACTAATATTACAGAATTTGCTAATGCTTTGTGGCATAATTGACAGTTTGGAGAGGAAATGAATTTGAATGATGACTTACGTCAGTTATCTATTGGAAGCGTAACTGCCAAAAGCTATGGACGTTACGACGTTATTGGATATCGCTTTTGTTCAAGCATTTTCGAATCTAGTCATCCTATGGCTGCCACTCAAAAAGTGGAGTCGTTACTAGGGCAACCGACATGGAAGGACACAAAGCCTGCTATTATGGAAAAATCAAAAATATAATAGAGATTACATTTGCTGGAAATAAGCCTTTAGCGCTAGTTTTCTTTTAGTGTAAATGGTATGACCCGAAGTATTATAGGACCGAATTTGGGATGACACAGATCCAACCTGAAAAATTGCTTCAAGGACACGACACATATTTCCTTGCCTGTCAAGCAGACCAAGTTTATTTCTCGACATATCCATGCAAAAAGTTGTCTACGTGGAGGGTTGTGTACAATGTAAATCCCCGCGAACGCCTATACACTCCTGGTGAGGATGAATATCAATTTGGTCACCTTGAGCAGGTTGATGAGGTGTTTCAAGGAGAAGAGTTGCCAACTAGTTTTCATATTGATCCTGCACTAGCATTAGATTCACTAGTTGTAGACATTAACAACTTATCTTTTCCCAAGAGACGGAGAAGACAATCTGTTAGGAGAAAAGTTACATGGCGACCTCTATATAGAAGAGAACAAATAGATCCTGATTTTGATGATATTTAACAAGTAAATTATTTTGTTGTTTCATTTGTTTCTAATTTTTAAGGATTATGTCATTTTAACATTTCACTAATGAATAATTTCTTATTTTTGATGCAGGATGCCACCAAAGTCGAAGAAGTCAGTGAAGGGGCTGTTCAAGGGCCTGGGCCTTTTTCAGGACATTTCTTCAAGCAGCAGCAGATGTCCAGAGCTGTTGAGCGCTGTACATGGAGATGAGGTAACATATCTTGTACAAATAAATTTGTTTACATATTTACCTGTATCTAAATCTTGAGTTGTATGTACCAGGATGAGCAGCACAATGAGCAGCACAATGAGGAGGAGCAACACAATGAGGAGGTGCAGCGCAATGAGGAGGTGCAGCACGCGACATGGGACTAGGCCGCGCAGTAGGAACAGCCATGGGACCAATGGGAACACTAGAGAGAGCAGCAACAGGTGTGGGATCAGTGGGGCCAACAGGCCCAACTAGTTGACAACCCGATGGATGATGGCTCAGGAGGCTCTTCAGCGACACGCACACGTCGCTCAAGAAAAAGCCACTCAGTAAAGCCTCGTCATGCGATAGAGTGAGAGGCTGATAGGATCTTAATCATGCTTCATGGAGATCAGTGAGTGTAATATATTAACTTGTCTCATATAACTATTATGTGTATTGTTAATGTTTTTGTGTAATGCAGGAATTGGGAGGATCTGTCCTTTGACGGCAAGGGACACCACACTCAGGTTAACCTTACGCTGGGTTCTCTTTGCCGCCTTCACTACCCTGGTATAGTGAAGCTGTCAGATGGAGATAGTGTCGATGAGGTGCTCGTCAGTACCTGGGACGAGTACAAGTTAAAAAAGGAACGAAACCACACCACGGACAGGGACTTGTGCGTCCTGACTTTTGGGCATGAATTCTTTATTGTTTTTGTTCTGTTTCTTAATATTGTAATTCTATGACTTATACCATTGTATTTGTATTCTTTATGTTGTAGCTTCGATATCGGTTGCCTGATGGAGAGGATTACATGGGGCACGCTGAACGTGTGTTCCAAAACAATGCAAAGAAGCTGGTGAAGGATGCCATATACTATGCGAGAATTCAGGCTACAAACCTGTATTTTCAAAATCATCCAGAAGAAGCAGGCCCCTTGAACAAAAAGGAAGGGTCCTCAAAGATATATTTGACTGAGGATCAATATCGTGAGGTTGGTATTCAATTTGTTTTACCCTTTTTATTGATTGATGTGATTGATATAATATATAACATTGTGTGTGCAGGTGATGGTTCCATGGATGGCGCCCGTGCCTAATGCGTACTCTGCTTGGTGTCGATATTGGGCTTCCGAAGGCTTCTAGAAAGCGTCAGCGCATCACAGGCAATGTCGAGGAACCAATCCTAACCACAAGTTTGGCGGTGACGACATGCTCCGAAAAGCAAAAAAGAATGGTAAGTTTGATCTAGCTATGTCGATCACCAAATAGTACGATTGCTTATGGATTTTTTTGTTTATACAGGAAGCTACGCATGGCCAAAAGCCTAGTGACATTGAGGTCTACGAGGAGGGCCACAAAGGACCAGATCATAACAACCCTGACCGGCTCTGTAGCCAGACAGCCATAGATCGACTGGTGAGTTTTGGCCCAAAATTACAAACGTTCAAAGTATAGAAATTCCTGCATTTGTAAGGTTGTGAATGATGTATAGGCGGCATATGGGGAGGAGATGGTTCGACGCCATGGCCCTCACTTCGACTGGCGATAGGAACCAGTGGATCCCTCGGTGGTGTATGCAAGTGGTGGTGGAAAAGCGCATGGATGGTAAGCTCTAACTTATGAAATTACATGGTTGACACTAAATTGATCATGCAGTAATCATAATTTTTGAATCACTTATAGATACACACTCTTCGACGGATTCATTGACTCGTTGTCGGTGAGATCTCAGAGGACGGGTTCGTCTTCCCGTAGCTCGTGCTCTTATTGACCGAACAAGCAGGAGTTGTAGATTATGAGGATGCGTGAGGAGATGAGACATCAACGAGAATTTATGGAGGCTTGCAATGCACATAACCAAGCAATGTATCAAGTGAGTATACATTATCCAAACTCAATTATTATATTTCAATACAACATCTTCAATAGTAACACATATGTTTAACAGTTAATGCAGCAACAGGGCATGACACCAAATATTCCACCGCCACCACAATGGAGCCAGTTTGCATCCACACCAGCTCCAGTACGTTAATCTTAGCAAATTCGGTTAATAACATTGTCTAAACTAGCAATTCATCTAGTTAGTGTAGTAGCAAAACATGAACCGTATACTTAACTTGTTGAATATTCATTAAATAGGGATTGGGGACTCAACAGTTCAACACCCCTCCGACTCATATACCTGCACCTAGAGATAGGGTATGTTTGATAACTCTCGATGAATTTATACACTTGTATACTTGTTGATATTTGCATTTAACGTGTTGATATTTGCATTAAAATGTTGATATTTGCTAACTTGCATAGGTTACGCCCGAAGCAGGTGGTAGTGGGTCTGATCCCACAAAAGGTACTAGATTTGTTGAGTCCCTCTTCGCGTTCCCTCCTCCTGGTGGTGGCAGCGGTCAAAGCGCTAACCACCCAAGTGGTGGTTATCCCTAAATATGGTGTTTTGTCGTATTTGTTTCTTAACTCGTGCACGCTATGTTTTTTGTGAACTAAACACTTTAACTTATCTCGTTGTTCCTATTTGAAATGATTGTGTAAACTATGTTAGTGATGTATGAATTGATTATCAATGTATGTGTTTGTAATGTGGTTGTTCTGTATGATGATATATATGTTATGTGTGTTGTTGTGTGCAATTGTGGAGAAATAATGACCATTTGGTGCTGTTTTTGTAGCAGTATAGGTTAATCCCAGTTGGCTTAACCATAGCCGATGGGAATTAACTGTTAATTCCTATCGGCCCAGTAACTCCCGTCGGTCCTACCTGACCGATGGGAATAATTCGAATAATTCCCATTGGCCAAATAGGGCCGACGGGAGTTACTGGGCCGACGGGCATTAACAGTTAATTCCTGTCGGCCAGCCGTAGCCGACGGGGATAAGTTAATTCCCGTCGGATTGTATGCAGCCGACGGGAATTACTAATTCACGTCGGGCACTGATGGGAATTACCTTATCCCCGACATCTAATTCTCGTCGGCTTAGGGCCGACGGGAATTAACCATATACCGATGGGAATAAGTAATTCCCGTCGGTTTGGTGCTTATTCCCGTCGGTTCTAAGCCGAAGGGAATTAATTGGATTCCTGTAGTGATGCACTCTAGGTGTAACATACATAATGAAATGTCAATGCATATGATGTCATGCCAAGTTTTAGTTCCTGTAACACCAGGGGTGTTACAAGCGACACTCCGGGACATACGCGATCCTCAAGAGCGAGGTGGACCATCTCTTGGCGGCGGTCGCGATGTTGAAGAAATGGGGTCTCTCTGGGGCGCGGCTAGTACGCATCTTTATGCACCACCGGATCTAGCCTTTGATGGCCTGTCAGAAGCTGATGCATCAGTACTCCGACATCAACGACCCCGATCGCCACTCCTTCACGCCGCTTGCGCTATCTGAGATTGAGCCCCGAGTGAAGGTCGTCACGGCTCTATCATCAGGCTCCTTTATGGACGAGGACTTTCCCCATTCCCTTCTAAAAATGTTTCTAGTGATATAGTGGGTTTCCTTCTCTTGGTGTTCTTCACTCTTTTGTCTTTCTTTTTCTTACATTTCTGATGCGTGTTTCGCAGGGGATTGGGCCCCCGGTGCGCTACCCTCTGCCCCTCCTAGAGGTCGTTTTCGCCAATAAGGATCAAAAGAGGAAACGAGGTGCATGAGGGGAAACCTTGGCGGAGCGCGTGAAGCACCTGAAACCGAAGAAGGGGAAGATGGTCTCCCAACCTACTTGCGTGGAGCTGGGGAGCTTCTCCCCCTCTTCTTCCACAGGCTCCAGGGGAATGGACGTTTTTGGCGACGGTGGGTGGCTCATCTCATCATGGTGATGCCCAGACCAGCTCCACTGTCGCCGGCCAGGGGGAGGAACGGGCCGACGTGTCACACCAGATTTTAGGGGCACTAAAACCTGGGCGCGAAATATTCACCAAGTGTGCTAGGACCAAGTCTTACACATATGATGACTCATGGTACAGAAATGAATGTCACAACATTAATATATAACATAGTTTTGTACAAAATAGTTAAATAATTACATCATATGAAGACAATGATCTAGCAACCCAAAGGTGACTGGGAGACGACGACCTAGACCTCTCACGAACACATCGCAGCGTCCTCCATGCGCCCCATCCTGCGGTACCTGTTCTTGACTTGGGGGATGTGAGTACAGCAAGGGTGAGCTCACATACGTTCATCGCTCAACAAGTTGTGGGGAATAATGTGCATGAACTCACCAATGGTGGGAGTTCATGTGAAGTGCAAGGCTTACCAAAGAGGATGGTTAAAGCTGAGCATTGCTTTTAAAGTTGGTCAAAAATTTTTTATTAGTTACTAAGTATAAGTAGATACCAACCCAAATAAGTAGTAGATCAAAATTGATAACAACACCCACAATGCACTGCAAATGGCAAATTGAGTTTAATTCCATAAGTTAATCATGTGAGGGTCTGAGCTGCTCATGACCGTGAGCATGGCAAATATACCAGTTTTAGACTCTGCAGAGGTTGCACATCTTTACCCATAAGTCGTGTTACCCATTTGCCATGGGGTTGATCCGACCAAATACACCTCTACCAAGGAAGCGAGGCAGGGTACCACTACGAGGCCTTTACAAAGTTCCAGTAGCTTTAGAAAACCCGCTACAGTTTCTAGGAAGCGCAGTATAGGAATCCCCCGTCTGAAAAGCCATCGCAGAAAAATCAGCCCAAGAACCTCCCTATGCTGACCACTCCCCTACTGTCCTTGCCCCTGTGACACCCCAGGTGTCTATTTCGCGTTATGTCGGGAGATTTATCCTAATCTCGGATGCTCAATAAAAATTTCTATTTCTCGCTCGCGTATGTCTCTGATTATCCAGACTATTCGTACACATTTCACCGAATTCGGAGTTATTCAGTCTCACAGAAGGCCGAATTTGGAACCTGTTAAAAACTTTTATTCTCAGCGCGAATGCAAACTTGATAATCAATCTCGATTTATAAATCTCATATAAAGCCCATTTAATCAAACTCTCGACGACTGTTATATGATCTAAGCCTGAGTCCAATTTCTCGAACTTCGATCGAAGTCCGACTATTTTATCCGAGTCCGTACTCTCAAACGGAATACTGAGTGTGTCGTCCTCTAATTAATTCTTACTCGACTAGGCTTAATACCTCTATGTTTGATCCGATTTCGAAAATCAACACCGGCAATGATTTGTTATTAACCCGACCGGATTGATCTCGATCACGCATCCAAAACCAATCGGTCTCAATTCATTTTGTTCCTATTCGGGTGCGAGGAATTATTTTCCAAGCAACGCTAAACAAATAAAATTCCTAGTACGGATAATCCTTCGTTCTGTCCGACCGAGCACCAGCTCGCTCTGTCTTTGCACAGACGAATTCCGCAGGAGCATTTGTATTCCGGGAAATAATTAGCGTTCCGATAATCCGTGTTTAATCAAAACGCCATAAAATAAAATGGAAATAAATTATCGCGGCCCAGTTTAGTGTTTGGGCCAGCCCAACCCAGCCCATTTGGCCCACTAAGAAACCCTAACCCTAGGACTCTTCTATAAATATGATCCCTCTCCCCTTGCACTTGGCTATTTTCCATTCCCACCCCTCTATTTACCCTAGCCGCCACTTTCTTTTTCTCCCTGTCTTCTTCTCCCACACGGTAGCAGCCCACGCCTTCTTCCTCCTATGGCCGGACCTCTGCTCCATGTGCTTGGCGTCCCTCCCTGCGAGCTCCCTCCTCCATGGCTTCCTTGCGCAGTGGGAGAAGCTCCCATGGACGTCGCCCTCCCCATGCTCCTGATCGCGCTGGGCAGAGAAAATTCATTCTCCCTGGATCCATGGCGCCCAGCGCAGGAGCTCCATGGCCAGCGCCCCCTCCTGCTTGGCCACACCGTCGGCTGGCCATTGTGACACCCCAGTGTCACCTAGGGCTTTTCTCAGTGCTAACTCAAGAATCATCATTTCATGTAAGACAAATTGAGCATGAAGCATCAAAACAATGTAAAAATAAAAGATCCACTAAGTTTATATCTAAAGAATCATATCTAAAACAGATAAGGTTTTCAAAATGGGAAAAAATGTTGAAACCCTAGACCAACCCTAATTAAGCTATTTAAGTAGAAAAGAAGAAAAGGGATGAAAAACCATGAAAAACTTGAAATCATGACTTAGGCCAATTATAAAAATTGAAATACACTAACTAAGATACAATAAATATTATGAAAGCTTGGCAAAAATAGTTTATTAAAAACTCCAAATAAGCCATTCAAGTGGAGGTTCAATGGGGAAATCTGAAATTCAGATTTCTGAATTTTCTGCCTTTGAACCAAAACCGAGCGTGTTCACCTTGATCCTTAGCTCTAATCCGAATGCTCCCATTGACAAAAATGTGCCTAACTAACTTCTCTACCTCATACCAGAAGATGGCATCGGGACGTGTGCTCTGGACACGTCAAACCCGAGATCTTCTCTCTGTGCTCGGAAGTGAGAGAAACCCAACTTCACCCCTCTATATCTCTTGATCCAGTCAGCAAAACCTGCAAGCCTCCACACACAAACGACAAAGGAATGTCAGGGGAAGAGATCTCTCAACGGGATCATGGCCATAATCTCAAAGATTTGGAGCCAATCTGCGCTTGAACATGACCTCTCTTTGCGCTGCCTCGTGCTCGACGCTGTGCCAGACGCTAGAGCGCGCACTGGCGCTCGCCCGCGCATGCCCCGAGCGCTTGTCAGAGCCTCCCCTCGGCCGTGCTCGCCCGCGCCTTTAAAACCACCCGCGGGCGCGCCTCACCTCACCCCGTGCTCACCCTCGCTGGCCAGACGCCCCTCCTTAGCTCTAGCGAGCTTTCCTCCGCCCGCTATCACCGCCTGAGCCTCGGCCAACGTGGCCAGCTCA
The DNA here is from genome assembly GCF_902167145.1 of Zea mays. Taxonomy (NCBI): domain Eukaryota; kingdom Viridiplantae; phylum Streptophyta; class Magnoliopsida; order Poales; family Poaceae; genus Zea; species Zea mays. The sequence continues at coordinate 86,569,659 of NC_050097.1, forward strand.
CTCCAGCCACGTCTAAGTTGCGCCTGCCCCTCGGTTAGCTTCGCTAGTGGCCCATGGAGCTTTCCAAGCTTTCGGACCCGACAGAACCTCACCGGAGACATGAGATCATCTTCGCAGGACTTCAGTTGACCGCGACCGCGCGTGGACCGAGCAATACAGTGAGCCATTCTCCGATTCCTTGCACACACATCTTCCTTGATCCCTGGTAAAGCTTACTGACCCATCTAATTGAACTGTATCGCCCTGGTTAGGTTGGACTCCTCACCGCCGAGGAGCTCCCCGCCTGCGCAAGTGGACCAGCCGACTCCGACCATTCCCAACGGCGACTCGCACATCGTCGTGACCCTCAGGATCTCCCCTACATCCCCGACCACCTCACCGGAGCAGTCTCGCCGCCGGTAAGCCCCTCCGCCCCTTTCTTCCTCCGCGGCCACTGTTCCATTAGGGAAGGACCACGGGTTTGATTTTGCAAAACCCTAGGGGGTTTTCTGAATAGCCGTACACTCATGTGAATAGTGCACCGAGGACCTGTCTATAACTCACCTAAAATCTTTCGCCAGGGACCCCAGCGCAAAACTGCTTTTCCTTTAACTATTTCTAATTAATCTTTTTAAATTCAGCAGAGAACTTAGAGAATTTATATCTTGTGTTATATTCAACCAAAATTGACCAAACCAATTTTGCTGGATTTAAAATATTATGGACTATCAATTAAAAATACTGAACCCTATGCTTTCTGTTTTAAATTTTAGAGTTTGAAATTGATTAAGGAAAATGACCAAACCTTATTAAATTAAATAAAATTAGTTATGCTTCTATGCTGAACTTAAGAAAATTTGTAGAAGTATAAACCCCCCTTAGGCACTGTTTAAAAATAGTGAGCACCCCAGTATTGAAAATTTAAGTAGGGTTATCTATTAAAAGCCATTTTTGCCCAAAACTTAGGAAAATCAGAAAGGCATTAGAGAATAATGAACAGTGAATGCAATTACTTTTCCTAGTCCCCTTAAGTAATAGAGAACCTAGGAAAAATAAAGGGACCCCTAGTCGAGAATAAATTCTAGGAGAAATGTTTTATTAGGCACTAATCAAACTAGAAAAACAATTATTAGAATTATGAAAACAATTTCAAAATTGTTAATAAAAATCCAATGGAATTGTAACCACTAGAACCCCACTACAAAAATGATAAACACCCCAGCCCATCACTTTAAGTAGGGTAAACAAATAGAACTTGATATTGGGCCATATTTCAATTAAATCATGAGCAAACCAAAAAGAGTGCAATAATGGGCAAATAAATTTTTACCAAATAGGTAATGAAGTAGGCCACCAGAGAAAATTGTAAAACCCAATTGAAAGCTGCAAAATACTACCCATTGCCAATACTTCATAAAAAGGCCATTTAATCCAAATAAATCCTACCACCCTTCCCTCACACAAAATCATAGCAAAATAACTAATAAGTATTAATGGGTAAATATTTCTACAAAGTCATGTTATAGCATCTGAATGCCAACAAAAATAAGTCTTAGAGAATAACTCACTGTAAAAAGAATGTTGTAGTTCAAAACACCCCCTCTGCCCTAATATTTGATAATTTTATGCAAAGAGAACCACTCACTTTTTAAACCCCAAATTTTGAGATAGAGACTTAGACACCAGTAAGAAGCCACTGTAATGTTTGCAGAATTTTTGGAAACTTATTGAGCTGTCTTGTAGTTCAAACCCACCTTAAAAGCATAAAGGAAATAAAAGAGAAAAAGGGGGAATAATAAATCTCACTCTAATGATTCAGCTAGAAACCTTAATAAACTCTCACTAAGACATTAAAGGTAAATCAGTAAGGCACCAAAAGAAACTTACCAATTAGCTTAACCAAGCTTGACCCTAATTTGCCAATTATACCACAAGAACCTTTAGTACCAAGATTAAGCCCTACCTCATTAATTTGATCATTCACCATCAAATCTTAATTGTAATTACATATCATACCATGCATGTATCTTACTCATTGCATTCATTAGATTGCAATCTCGCTGACGGAGAGTACGTGCTCATCCCCGAGCAAGGAGCTGTCCACGAGGAAGACCAGGAGCAAGCTCCCGAGACTGCCATCGAGGATCTCCCCGCAGCCCCAGCATTTGAAGGCAAGCCCCGGTTATATGCATAACCATTTATATATGCTACTTTACTACACTTAATGTTTGTAGGCCTGAATGTGCACTTAAGTGTAGGAGTTGCTTGAAACCTTTAGTTGCATGAACTTAGGATTCCTTTTTGAGATGGATACTAGTATGCTAGGTCGAGTAGATGCTATGCTAATCAGGATCTCGGTAGAAGTCGAGTGATTTTTCTAGCACTCGCGCAAGGTCAGGAATTGATTCTATTCATCTTGATAACGGGATCTATGATGGTCTATGGACTTGGATCGAGGGAGGATGCCTTGTCCATGAGACGGGAAAAAAGGAATTAAGGATTAATGTGTGGATATCTGAGTCAAGCATTTGAATGTACTAAGCACATGTCGAGAAATATGGTAACCGGTAAACCTAGTACCTGAGTGAAGCCGGGCGCGGACTTGACCCCTCACGCGACCTGAGACTGGGTCTCTAATGCTAGCTATGGTGGTACAAGTGTTGTCACTGCACGGCGGCAGCCGGGGTCAGTGGAGCAATGTATGCCAAGGCGGTGAGGCCTAGCCGCGAACGGGGAATCGATGGGGACGGTTGACGTGTGTGGGGACGGAGTGCCCTGACATGTCATGTGTTTAGGTTTACCTTGCAAGGATAAAACTCGATTCGAATCGTCTGCTTCTCGCAGCTAATGAGACTGCTTGACCCCTTGTACTACATTGAGTAAGAAGTGAAATGAGGTTTACTTGAGACAACTTGTTGATTGCACTAAATGCTTGCTACCATGTCTGCTTAGAAGGAGAAAACTTAGCTAAGACAATGATGCTAGAAATTGAAAAGCTAAAAATTGATTTTAGACTCAGCTAGTGCTTTTTGGCAAACCAAACCCCTCAGCCAAACAGCTGCATGGTCTAGAGGTAGAGGAGTAGTTTCCTCACACCGGGTAAGTCTAGCTGAGTATTAGTATACTCAGCCTTGCTTGTGGCATAATTTTTGCAGGTACACTTCAGGATATGGTTGATGGTGTGACTTGGCCTACCACCCTGTCACCGGGTTGGATGGTCGAGTGGGATGCTGCTCCAACGGGAGAGGAGCAAGAGGAGTAGTGGGCTAGGCCTTGCCCATTTCCTCGCTACCGATGATATCGATTATCCGCTGCATCTTATTTTGTGAACTTTTACCAGCTACTTGAAAAACTCTGATTTATGTAATAATTTAGTACTTTAATTTGAGATTTTTCCTATTTTATTGTATTTCTTCTGTGACTCACATTCAAGTGAGTTTGTGGTATTTGATCCTGGTTAAGTGGCTTTATTAGACTAGATCTGAGGGACTAACAGGTTATTCCGATTTATGTGTGTTACGGCCCCTGAGGCGTGACTTAGGCACTTAAGCTGGAATAATTCGGGCGGTTCTGCCACAGCTGGTATTGGAGAAAATACCACCACATAGAATGACAATAAACCATGAATACCAATTTTCAAAATCTAAAACTTGCTTAGAAACTAGTTTGAATCGTTAGGGCTACACCGCTAGACCTAGGACGAAAGGCCTTAGGAATAGAGGGAGAAATAGGTGGCTAATTAAGTAGGCCCTGTGGGCCAGTCCTTAGCATTTTAAGCGATGCCCTAGAAGCACCCTTTTATTCGGAGATGAGACGTTAGTTTCAACATGCATGCATTATTAAAACTAAAGGGAATAGAAACTAAAGAAGTAAAATTTGAGCTAACCCGCTTCCTTTCAAAACCATCCATGCTCTTTTATTTTCTTCCTTCCACCATAATCTTTACCTCAGATACCCTTCCGCAGATGACTTCACCTACCCCCGCCATTGGAGGAGACACTCGTTTCAGCTCTGACTTCCTTTCTCACGATGGCTTTCCTTCCATCTTGTGGGAAGTGCTTAACTCTGTCGGTTACCCTACGCCCCCTTTGTACACGGTGCAGCTATACAAGGTGCATCGGGTACCATGTTGCTGAGTTTGGCTGACTTTGGAGGCTCATCCCCTTATGCCGGGTTGGCGTTCTCTTGACTCTAAGATGATTGGATTCAGGACGGACGACACCACTGAAGCAGCAGCCATGAAGACTCTGACGACTTTCTGTGGCTACCATCCCCTGGAGATGGTGATGCACCCCTTGGGATTCCTCCCTGCTGAGAAGAAGGATGACCCCATGTGGTGTAACCGCGTGAGCCATGTGAAGGATGTGTGGGCAATGTATCCTGACTTGGTTGGGAGGGTCACTGTTCAGTGCATGAGTGTGTTGTACCGCCTTCAGGCCCTGTAGAGCGACGCTATGGCACATCTTGCTAACATCGCTCAAACCACCAAGCTCACCCTCGACAGCCGAGAAGACTTTGTGATTGACTTGTCCTCCGAGTTGGTGGAGAAGGACCTACAGGTGGAAAGGCTGAGCCAGCGCATCACCACCTTGGAGCAGCAGGTGGAGATCCGAGACAACACTATTGATGTCTTGGAGAACCAGCTCCATGATGTGCAACGAGAATTTGAAGAAGCTAATGACCACCTGGACATGCATCACTTAGAGATGGAGGCCAATGAGGCCAGAAGTGAGGGAGAAGAGGCTCCTGAGGAGTTAGGACCAGCCCCTGGTGCCAATGTGACTACCTCTGCGATGCCCCCTTTGCCCGTATCCAGTGTCGCTTCCACTACTCACGGTTGATGAGTCGTTTTGATGTCTTAGGAGGATAGAAACCTACGTGAGCTTAGTAATGTCAGATTTTGGACTAGGTTTACGGGTACTTTCCCCTAATTGGTGCAACCCTTGAGAACTTTTGAGATCTGTGGGATGTTTGTAACCATGTTACCCTCGTTCGAACTTAATATTATGATTATGACAATTTTCTTCCATATGATATAATAGCAAGTTGTTCGAAATTGTGAATTGGGATAACAATGTCGGCAATCGCTGTTTTCAGATGGCAGCTAGGCAGCGTCGCGGGCATAACGAGAAAGTTCCACCGCCATCTCCTCCAGCTCCCACAGTGCAGGAGCTGATGGCCCAGCAGAACGAAATTCTACGACAGCTTTTGCAGCGCCAGCCCCACCCTCAGCAGTATGGTGGAGGCCAGCCACAGCGACCTCTAGCAGCGGTAACCTACCAGGAGTTCCTGAGCATGCAACCGCCCTTGTTCACCAAGGCAGAGGATCCGTTGGATGCCGACGTGTGGTTACACGTCGTTGAGTCCAAGTTTCCCCTCCTCGCGGGAGACTGCCCTGATGAAACCAAGGCTCGCTTCGCCGCGCAGCAGCTTCGCGGCCCTGCTCGGACATGGTGGGACCACTTCTGTGCCATGCTACCTACTGATCGTGAAGTGTCTTGGGAGGAATTCAAGATCGCTTTCAGAGGACACCACATCCCAGTCGGAATTCTTGATCACAAGCTAAATGAGTTTCTGGCACTCAATCAAGGAACTCGCACGGTATTGCAGTACGCTCAGGCCTTCAACGACCTGTGCCAGTACGCAGGTTACCATGCTGATTCCAATGAGAAGAAGAGAGACCGCTTCCGCAGGGGTCTCAACACCAAGCTGCGGGAACGTCTCAACACTGTCCGGGCTGATAGCTTCAATGAGTTGGTCAACCTGGCCATCTCCCAGGTGGACTGTATTGTAGCTCACCGGGCAGATAAGAAGAGAAAGGCACCAATGGCAGCACCATCCGCTCAGGCCTAGAGGTTCAGGATTGTTTCTCACAATCAGAGCAGGGGATTTCAGCAGCAGGCAAGAAGATGGGTGATTAGGCGACCTCAGCAGCAGCAGCCGGCACCCACTCGTTTTCCAGCTCCCGCTCCAAGGAACAATTAGCCTACATAGTAGCAGCAGTTCCGCCAGGGCAATGGGAACAAGTGCTTCACTTGTGGCAATGTGGGCCACTATGCCAAGAATTGTCCAAGAAATCAGCAGAGGCAGATGCCAGCACCAAATCAAGACAAGGGAAGAAAGCAGAAGGTACAAGTCAGGCAAGGAAAGCTCAACTTCACTACTCTGGAGGAGTTACCTGAAGGAGCCCCCATCATGACTGGTATCTTTTCAGTTTATAATCAACCTTCTTTAATTCTGTTTGATTCTGGTGCATCTCATAGTTTCATTAGCCAAAAGTTCAGTGCTAAATGTTAACTGTCTTTCTATCACACAAAATGGTCATTCATGATAGCCACACCTGGAGGTAAAATTGCAACTAACCAATTAAACCAAAGTGTGACTATTCAACTGGGGAGCCACATTATCAAAACCACCCTTCTTATTTTGGGTTTGGAAAATGTGGATATTATTCTGGGAGCTAATTGGATGAGCAGACACCAAGTAGTGCTTGATGTGGCTAGCCACATCGTGGAAATAAATTCCCCAATCTGTGGGAGTTTCACCTTGTTTCTGCCCAGTCAAGATTCTACTCAGTCATGTGCTTTTGCTATGACGGAGTTACCTCTAAAGAAGATTCCAGTGGTCTGTGAGTATGCAGATGTCTTTCCTGTTGAATTGCCAGGAATGCCACCAGACCGAGATATTGAATTCTCCATCGAGTTGCAACCGGGAACGACGCCTATTTCCAAGAGGCCTTACCGGATGCCACCCGATGAGTTGGCAGAATTAAAGAAGCAATTGCAAGAATTGCTGGACAAAGGCTTTATCCGCCCAAGTACTTCACCTTGGGGATGTCCAGCCTTGTTTGTATAGAAGAAGGATGAAAGCTTGAGGCTATGCATAGATTACCGCCCACTTAATGCGATGACTATCAAGAACAAGTATCCTTTGCCTTGTATTGATGTTCTTTTCGATCAGTTGGTCGGAGCCAAAGTGTTTTCTAAGATAGACCTTCGCTACGGCTACCATCAGATCAAGATACGAGCAAGCGATATTCCGAAGACCGCCTTCTCGACCAGATATGGGCTATATGAATTCTTGTTGATGTCATTTGGGCTGACTAATGCACCAGCATATTTCATGTATCTGATGAATTCTGTTTTCATGCCTGAATTGGACAAATTCATAGTGGTTTTCATCAATGATATCTTGGTGTACTCGAAGAACAAAGAAGAACATGCCGGACATTTGCATGTAGTGCTTCGACGTCTGCGAGAGCACCACCTTTATGCCAAATTGTCAAAATGTGAATTTTGGCTAAAGGAGATCAAATTCTTGGGTCACACTATCTCTCAGGCAGATATAGCTGTTGATCCTAATAAGGTGCAAGAGGTGATGAACTGGAAGCCGCCAACAACTGTCCGTCAGATTCGGAGTTTTCTAGGATTAACTGGTTATTACCGAAGATTCATTTCGGATTTCTCTCGAATTGTGAAGCCCATAACTGATCTGTTGAAGAAATAAGCCAAGTTTGTTTGGGGTCAGAAGTGTGAAGATGCCTTTCATGCATTAAGGCAACATCTGACCACAGCACCGGTGTTAGCGCAACCCGACAGCAGCAAGCCATTTGATGTGTACTGTGATGCATCGGGCACTGGACTAGGTTGTGTCTTGATGTAAGACAACCGAGTTATTGCTTATGCATCAAGAGCACTCAGGCCTCATGAGCAAAATTATCCCACTCATGACCTGGAGTTGGTAGCCGTGGTCCATGCATTGAAAATGTGGAGACACTATTTAATGGGAACCCACTGCAACATCTTCACTGATCATAAGAGCCTTAAGTATATCTTTACTCATGCTGATCTCAACATGAGACAGAAAAGATGGCTAGAGCTGATCAAGGACTATAACCTGGAGGTACATTATCACCTAGGAAAAGCCAATGTAGTAACTGATGCCTTGAGTCGGAAATTGCAATGCAACTGTGTTATGATGGATTCCCGCATTGACACATTGTGTGATGAATTGAGCAAGATGAAGATTGAAGTGATTCCTTCTGGTGCTTTGTCTCACATTTCTATTGAGCCAGCTTTGCAAGACCAGATCATCATGGCCCAGCTCAGTGACAAGGGAGTGCAAATAATTAAGGAGAACCTCCATCTGAAGACCGAGAAGTATAAATGTTTCCGCCAAGATGGAAAGGGTATATTGTGGTTTGAAAGTAGATTGCTGGTTCCTAAAAATAAGGATCTCAAGAAGAAAATCTTGGATGAGGCCCATCTCTCCAAATTCTCCATGCATTCAGGGAGCACAAAAATGTACCATGATCTGAAGCCTTTGTATTGGTGGACCAGAATGAAGAGGGAGATAGCCCAATATGTATCAGAATGTGACACCTGTCAGAGGATAAAGGCAAGCCACTTGAAATCAGCTGGAGCCTTGCAACCCCTATCCATACCTTCGTGGAAATGGGATGATATCAGCATGTATTTCATTCTGGGTTTGCCCAGCACCTCTCGTCATCATGATTCGATTTGGGTTATTGTGGACCGACTAACGAAAGTGGCACATTTTCGCCCAGTGCACACCACTGATAAGGCTCAAAAGTATGCAGAATTGTGCATTGATCGAATTGTTTGTTTGCACGGATTGCCCAGACCATTGTTTCTGACCGAGGAGCCCAATTTGTTGCCAGATTTTGGGAACAACTGCAAGAGTCTTTGGGAACCAAGCTAATCAGATGTTCAGCTTACCAACCACAAACTGATGGTCAGACCAAGAGGGTAAATCAAATTCTTGAAGATATGTTCAGGGCTTATGCGATCGATTGTGGCAAGAACTGGGATAAGCACCTCTACTTGGTAGAGTTTGCTTATAACAACAGTTATCAATCCAGCCTAAAGATGGCACCCTTCGAAGCTCTCTATGGGAGAAGGTGTAGAACACCCCTCAATTGGTCTCAACCAAGAGAAAGAGAAGTTTTTAGACCTGACTTAGTGACTGAAGCCAAAAGGAAGGTCAAACTAATCAGGAAGAATCTGAAGCTGCTCAGGCTAGGCAGAAGAGTTACCATGATAAGAGAAGGAAACCTCTCCATTTCGAGGTGGGAGATTTCGTATATTTGAAGGTATCACCCACCAAGGGAGTGTAGAGATTCGGGATCAAAGGCAAGTTAGCCCCTCGTTACATTGGACCTTATGAGATCATAGAAGCATGTGGACCCGTGGCATACAAATTGAAGTTACCTCCAAAAATGTCTGCCATCCACAATGTGTTCCATGTATCCCAACTGAAGAAGTGTGTTCGATTGTCGATTGAGATCATAGCAGAACCAGAATTGGAGATAGAGCCAGATCTATCGTACCAAGAGTACCATTCCAAGGTTCTGGATTGCAAAGAAAGATCAACTCGGGCTAAATCGATCAAAATGTATAAGATCCAATGGAGTAATCACTCAGAGGAAGAGGCTACTTGGGAGACTGAGGAATTCCTGTGTTCCAACTTCCCCGATTGCCTACCTACGGAAATTGGTACGTAATCATGCCCAACCCCTCCTCCTGCCCTTCGAATCTAAAATTCAGAAAAATGATCTTAAATTATACTCCCTCCATCCAAAAATCTTCATCGTCTGAGCAAAATAAAAACTTCCAAGATTCTACATCGTATAAGCTAGGGACCACACTTTCATCTCATCTCCGGCCACCCGCGACTCTTCGATCCATCCCTACCGTCACGGATACTTGCGTTGGGAAAACAAAAACAATGCCAGGTAATTACGTTTACAGCAGCCATTAAATGGAAACCTTGCAAATGGACGGATACTTGCGTTGGGAAAACAAAAACAATGCCAGATAATTAAGTTTACAGCGGCCATTAAATGGAAACCTTTCAAACGGAGAGGCTTCCTTGGTCTTGGCGAGGGAGGCTCAGATGAAGATTTTTGGATGGAGGGAGTAATGAGTTAATTATAGAACTAAAGTTAAAAGGACTTCCTTCTGAAGTTGCAAAGAGAATGACATTCGAAGAGCAGTTTGCCCTAATAAATAAAGCACCCACTTCATGTAAGTCTCACCCTTCGCTTCACCCCGGGAGGACTCCGACCCAAATCTCGAGACGAGATTCCTTTAAGGGGGGAAGGTTGTGAAACCCCAGTGTCACCTAGGGCTTTTCTCAGTGCTAACTCAAGACTCATCATTTCATGTAAGCCAAATTGAGCATGAAGCACCAAAACAATGTAAAAATAAAAGATCCACTAAGTTTATATCTAAAGAATCATGTCTAAAACAAATAAGGTTTTCAAAAAGGGAAAAATGTTGAAACCCTAGACCAACCCTAATTATGCTATTTAAGTAGAAAAGAAGAAAAAGGATGAAAAGCCATGAAAAACTTGAAATCATGACTTAGACCAATTATAAAAATTGAAATACACTAACTAAGCTACAATAAATATTATGAAAGCTTGGCCAAAATAGTTTATTAAAATCTCCAAACAAAGCATTCAAATGGAGGTTCAATGGGGAAATCTGAAATTTAGATTTCTGAATTTTCAGCCTTTGAACCAAAACCGAGCGCGTTCACCTTGATCCTTAGCTCTAATCCTAATGCTCCCATTGACAAAAATGTGCCTAACTAACCTCTCTACCTCATACCAGAAGATGGCATCGGGACGCGTGCTCTAGACACATCAAACCCAAGATATTCTCTTTGTGCTCCATAGTGAGACAAACCCAACTTCACCCTCTATATATCTTGATCCAGTCAGCAAAACCTGCAAGCCTCCACACACAAATGACAAAAAGAATGTCAGGGGAAGAGATCTCTCAATGGGATCATGGCCATAATCTCAAAGATTTGGAGCCAATCCGCGCTTGAACACGACCTCTCTCTGCACTGCCTCGTGCTCGACGATGTGCCAGACGCCAGAGTGTGCACTGGCGCTCGCCCGCGCACGCCCTGAGCGCTTGTCAGAGCCTCCCCTCGGCCGCGCTCGCCCGCGCCTTTAAAACCACCCCGGACACGCCTCACCTGACCCCGTGCTCACCCTCGCTGGCCAGACGCCCCTCCTTAGCTCTGGCGAGCTTTCCTCCACCCGCCATCACCGCCGAGCCTTGGCCAGCGGCCAGCTCACTCCAGCCACGTCTAAGTTGCGCCTGCCCCTCGGTTAGCTTCACTAGTGGCCCGTGGAGCTTTCCAAGCTCTCGGACCTGACAGAACCTCACCGGAGACCCGAGATCATCCTCGCCGGACTTCAGTCGCCCGCGGCCGCGCGTGGACCGAGCAATCCGGTGAGCCATTCTCCGATTCCATGCACACACATCTTCCTTGATCCCTGGTAAAGCTTCTTGACCCATCTAATTGAACTGTATCGCCCTGGTTAGGCCAGACTCCTCACCGCCGACGAGCTCCCCCGCCTGCGCATGTGGACTGACTGACTCCGACCATTCCCAACGGCGACCCACACATCGTCGTGACCCTTAGGACCTCCCCAACATCCCCGACCACCTCACCAGAGCAGTCTCGCCGTCGGTAAGCCCCTCCGCCCCTTTCTTCCTCCGCGGCCACTGTTCCATTAGGGAAGGACCGCGGGTTTGATTTTGTAAAACCCTAGGGGGTTTTCTGCAGAGTCGTAGACTCATGTGAATAGTGCACCGAGGAACTGTCTGTAATTCACCTAAAATCTTTCGCCAGGGACCCAGCGCAAAACTGCTTTTTCTTTAGCCATTTCTAATTAATCTTTTTAAATTCAGCAGAGAACTTAGAGAATTTATATCTTGCGTTATATTCAACCAAATTTGACCAAACCAATTTTGCTGGATTCAAAATATTATGGACTATCAATTAAAAATACTGAACCCTATGCTTTCTGTTTTAAATTTTAGAGTTTGAAATTGATTAAGGAAAATGACCAAACCTTATTAAATTAAAGAAAATTAGTTATGCTTCTATGCTGAACTTAAGAAAATTTGTAGAAGTATAAACCCCCTTAAGCACTGTTTAAAAATAGTGAGCACCATAGTATTGAAAATTTAAGTAGGGTTATCTATTAAAAGCCATTTTTGCCAAAACTTAGGAAAATCAGAAAGGCATTAGAGAATAATGAACAGTGAATGCAATTATTTTTTCTAGTCCACTTAAGTAACAGAAAACCTAGGAAAAATAAAGGGACCCTAGTCGAGAATAAATTCTAGGAGAAATGTTTTTTTAGGCACTAATCAAACTAGAAAAACAATTATTAGAATTATGAAAACAATTTCAAAATTGTTAATAAAAATCCAGTGGACTTGTAACCCCACTACAAAAATGATAAACACCCCAGCCCATCACTTTAAGTAGGGTAAACAAATAGAACTTCATATTGGGCCATATTTCAATTAAATCATGAGCAAACCAAAAAGAGTGCAATAATGGGCAAATAAATTTTTACCAAATAGGTAATGAAGTAGGCCATCAGAGAAAATTGTAAAACCAAATTGAAAGCTGCAAAATAATACCCATTGCCAATACTTCATGAAAAAGGCCATTTAATCTAAATAAATCCTACCACCCTTCCCTTAAGCAAAAAGTTGCCAAACTTCAGAATGATTGCTCTTGCACAAAGAATAAGATAGGAAAAATTGGAAATCTGTTGTTTGATATTTTTCAAATATATTGGTAGTAGAAATTACCCCTTTGGCTAGAAACTTTAGAAAATCATAGCAAAATAACTAATAAGTATTAATGGCTAAAAATTTGTACGAAGTCATGTTATAGCATCTGAATGCCAACAAAAATAAGTCTTAGAGAATAACTCACTATAAAAAGAAGGTTGTAGTTCAAAACACCCTATCTGCCCTAATATTTGATAATTTTATGCAGAGAGAACCACTCACTTTTTAAACCCCAAATTTAGCGAAAGAGAATGATACATCAGTAAGAATCCATTGTAATGTTTGCAGAATTTTTGGAAATTTATTGAGCTGTCTTGTAGTTCAAACCCACCTTAAAAGCATAAAGGAAATAAAAGAGGAAAGGGGGAATAATAAATCTCACTCTAATGATTCAGCTAGAAACCTTAATAAACTCTCACTAAGACATTAAAGGGAAATCAGTAAGGCACCAAAAGAAACATACCAATTAGCTTAACCAAGCTTCACCCTAATTTGCCAAGTATACCATAAGAACCTTCAGTAGCAAGATTAAGCCCTACCTCATTAATTTGATCATTCACCATCAAGTCTTAATTGTAATTATATATCATACCATGCATGTATCTTACTCATTGCATTCATTAGATTGCAATCTCGCTGACGGAGAGTACTTGCTCATCCCCGAGCAAGGAGTTGTCCACGAGGAAGACCAGGAGCAAGCTCCCGAGACTGCCATCGAGGATCTCCCTGCAGCCCCAGCATTTGAAGGCAAGCCCCGGTTTTATGCATAACCATTTATATATGCTACTTTACTACACTTAATGTTTGTAGACCTGAATGTGCACTTAAGTGTAGGAGTTGCTTGAAACCTTTAGTTGCATGAACTTAGGATTCCTTTTTGAGATGGATACTAGTATGCAAGGTCGAGTAGCTGCTATGCTAATCAGGATCTCGGTAGAAGTCGAGTGATTTTTCTAGCACTTGTGCGAGGTCAGAATTGATTGTATTCATCTTGATAATGGGATCTATGATGGTCTATGGACTTGGATCCAGGGAGGATGCCTTGTCCGTGAGACGGGAAAAAATGAATTAAGGATTAATGTGTGGATACCTGAGTCAAGCATTTGAATGTACTAAGCACATGTCGGGAAATATGGTAACCGGTAAACCTAGTACCTGAGTGAAGCCGAGTGCAGACTTTACCCCTCACGCGACCTGAGACTGGGTCTCCCATGCTAGCTATGGTGGGTACAAGTGCAGTCACTGCATGGCGGCAGCCGGGGTGAGTGGAGCATTATATGCCAAGGCGGTGAGGCCTGGCCGCGAACGGGGAATCGATGGGGACAGTTGACGTGTGTGGGGACGGAGTGCCCTAACATGTCGTGTGTTTAGGTTTACCTTGCAAGGATAAAACTCGATTCGAATCGTCTGCTTCTCGCAGCTAATGAGACTGCTTGACCCCTTGTACTACATTGAGTAAGAAGTGAAATGAGGTTTACTTGAGACAGCTTGTTGATTGCACTAAATGCTTGCTACCATGTCTGCTTAGAAGGAGCAAACTTAGCTAAGATAATGATGCTAGAAATTGAAAAGCTAAAAATTGATTTTAGACTCAGCTAGTGCTTTTTGGCAAACCAAACCCCTCAGCCAAACAGCTGCATGGTCAGGTAGAGGAGTAGTTTCCTCACACCAGGTAAGTCTAGCTGAGTATTAGTATACTCAGTCTTGCTTGTGGCATAATTTTTGTAGGTACGCTTCAGGATATGGTTGATGGTGTGACTTGGCCTACCACCATGCCACCAGGTTGGACGGTCGAGTGGGATGCTGCTCCAACGGGAGAGGAGCAAGAGGAGTAGTGGGCTAGGCCTTGCCCATTTCCTCGCTACCGACGATATCGATTATATGCTGCATCTTGTTTTGTGAACTTTTACCAGCTACTTGAAAAACTCCGATTTATGTAATAATTCAGTACTTTAATTTGAGGTTTTTCCTGTTTTATTGTATTTCTTCTGTGACTCACCTTCGAGTGAGTTTGTGGTATTTGATCCTAGTTAAGTGGCTTTATCAGACTATATCTGAGGGATTGACGGGTTATTCTGATTTAAGTGTGTTACGGCCCATGAGGCCTGACTTAGGCACTTAAGCTGGAATAATTCGGACGGTTCTGCCACAGCCATGGCGTCCAGGATTCCCTGCGCCCTCACCTCCAGACCGAGCTCTAGCTCCGGCCAGTAGTCATGAGCGCCCTTTCTCCACTGCATCTGCCTCCCTCTTCTCTTTCCCTTTGGAGGTGCTGCGCTCTAGCTCTGATCCGAGCTCGCCCCTTCACTGCTCCTCATGCCATCGCTGCTTTTCCCCATGGCTGAAACTAGCTCACCCCCATGGTACTCGTGCCCTCCTCTACCAGCGCCTCCCTCGGTTCATCTCTGTGTCGGCACCGTCGGGACATCGCCCCTATTTTCCCTCCCCTAGCTGAATGCCCCTTGTTGTTCTCCTCAACGCCCCATGGCTGTTTGACGGAATGCCCGTGGAAAATATTGTGTTGTGCGCAGCCCCATCCACGACGCCGTCGAAACCCGTCCAGGATATGGTATTGTAATTATTCAACCCTTTTTGCCAATAAAAATTGTTGCTTGTTTTGCCCATAAAAAGACCCCCTTTCCAAACAACCTTGAGTTTAGAAAGTGAACCCTCTTTAAAAAATCTTGCTTGTGTTAGTGTTTTCTAACCTTTGTGTGTTTTACCCTTGAATTTACACCTGCACAGTTCGTAGAACCCCATAGCTGGACCACTAGTTCGACCGAAAGCTTCCTTGTGCACTTGTTTATGTCAAAAAATGGTTTACTGTCTGTTCACGCAAATCATGTCCAGCCTCAAAGTCTTTTGGAAACCTTGTCCCAAAATCCTCATTAAATTCTCTTTTGCTCAACCTAGAAGCCATCTAGGTTGATGACCTCTCTTTTCACCTAGATCTAGTAAATCTTTACCTTTGTGAATCGTGTTGTGGCTTTATCATCTAAATCTCTAGATCCTTCATCGATTCTGTCCCGATATCTGGTTATCTGCTATAACCCGTTCTCAAGCATCGGATGTTGATTTGCCTAAATCTCTCATTTCTAGTCATTCTCATACCCCCTTTCTCCGAGAATCATGACACTTGTTTTATCAACTTATCTCTAAACGACATATCCCTGTGGATTAATGGATGTTGTTGTTATCTTTGGATCTCTCATGTCTCTAAAAGTTTATCAATCTCGATCTCATGGTTGGTTCCTCCTCATATTAAATATCGTATCAATCTTTGGCTGATAATCCCCGTGATGATCATAAAATAGTTCTCTGAGTTGAAGAAAATTCTCATGTGATCTCTTTCGCCAACAATCTTTGCTTCAACTCCGGTCACATTATTGTTTTCTAAGCCATAGTCTCATGGGCTCCATCTATTTATGCCACATGGATTTATCGGTTGTTGTGTTTAGTAATGGTGTTATGACTAACGACTGATGGTGCCGCGACGAAACCGAGAGCCAACTATGGTGCGCACATGGTTGAACTGCTCGACACATGGTTAATAGTTGTGATCCATTACGAGGCTATACTGATGTGCTATCTTTTGTGGACATTCTCTCAAAGTGACCGCTGCATTTTGTCTCAATATGTAGCGATATTCTACCCAAATCTATCTTCAGTATCCTGTCAGATTCCATCTCATGAAATTGCATCTATATCCAACCTGGGAGTTACATGCTTCTCCACTCGCGAGATCTTGGGACGAGATTCTTTTAAGGGGGGAAGGCTGTGACACCCTAGGTGTCTATTTCACGTTATGTCGGGAGATTTATCCTAATCTCGGATGCTCAGTAAAAATTTGTATTTCTCGCTCGCGTATGTCTCTGATTATCCAGACTATTCATACACATTTCACCGAATTTGGAGTTATTCGGTCTCACAGAAGGCCGAATTTGGAACCTGTTAAAAACTTTTATTCTCGGCACGAATGCAAACTTGATAATCAATCTCAATTTATAAATCTCATCTAAAGCCCATTTAATCAAACTCTCGACAACTGTTATATGATCTTAGCCCGAGTCCAATTCCTCGAACTTCGATCGATGTCCGACTCTTTTATCCAAGTCCGTACTCTCAAACGGAATAATCAGTGTGTCGTCCTCTAATTAATTCTTACTCGACTAGGCTTAATACCTCTATGTTCGATCCGATTTCGAAAATCAACACCGGCAATGATTTGTTATTAACCCGACCGGATTGATCTCGATCACGCATCCGAAACAAATCGGTCTCAATTCATTTTGTTCCCTATTTGGGCGCGAGGAATTATTTTCTAAGCAATGCTAAACAAATCAAATTCCTAGTACGGATAATCCTTTGTTCTGTCCGACCGAGCACCAGCTCGCTCTGTCTTTGCACAGACGAATTCCGCAGGAGCATTTGTATTCCGGGAAATAATTAGCGTTCTGATAATCCGTGTTTAATCAAAACGCCATAAAATAAAATGGAAATAAATTATCGCGGCCCGGTTTAGTGTTTGGGCTAGCCCAACCCAGCCCATTTGGCCCACTAAGAAACCCTAACCCTAGGACTCTTCTATAAATAGGATCCCTCTCCCTTGCACTTGGCTATTTTCCATTCCCACCCCTCTACTTTCCCTAGTCGCCACATTCTTTTTCTCCCTGTCTTCTTCTCCCACACGGCAGCAGCCCACGCCTTCTTCCTCCCATGGTCAGACCTCTGCTCCCTGTGCTTGGCGTCCCTCCCTACGAGCTCCCTCCTCCATGGCTTGCCTTGCGCAGTGGGAGAAGCACCCATGGACGTCACCCTCCCCATGCTCCTGAGCGCGCTGGGCAGAGAAAATTCATTCTCACTGGATCCAAGGCGCCCAGCGCAGGAGCTCCATGGCCAGCGCCCCCTCCTGCTCGGCCACACCGTCGGCTGGCCATGGCGCCCAGAATTCCCTGCGCCCTCACCTCCAGACCGAGCTCTAGCTCCGGCCAGCAGTCATGAGCACCCTTTCTCCACTGCATCTGCCTCCCTCTGCTCTTTCCCTTTGGAAGTGCTGCGCTCTAGCTCTGATCCGAGCTCACCCCTTCACTGCTCCTCATGCCATCGCTGCTTTTCCCCATGGCTGAAACTAGCTCGCCCCCATGGTACTCATGCCCTCCTCTGCAAGCGCCTTCCTCGGTTCATCTCTGTGTCGGCACCGTCGGGACAGCGCCCCTATTTTCCCTCCCCTAGCTGAACGCCCCTTGTTGTTCTCCTCAATGCCCCTTGGCTGTTCGACGGAATGCCTGTGGAAAATATTGTGTTGTGCGCAGCCCCATCCGCGACGTCGTCGAAACCCATGGTCAGAAACCCCCCCACTGTCCTCGCTGTTTATTTTTCTGATGTGTGTGATGTCCGATCAACTACCGCCAACAAATTTGTGTGTTTTCGCAGCTAGTGGTCGATGCCGCGCTTCGCGCTTTGGTCGTTCGACGAAACGCCAAGCTCCATGTGACTAGCCTCGATTCGTCCAGGTTGTTCACTTGGTATTTTGTGGATTAATCTACTTAAGCTTTGGTCGATGTTGTGCATGTGTGTATATGTGTAAAAAATGTATTGGTATGGATTGAAGTTTGTGGCGAATGAAAATGAGTTAGAAAGAGGGCTCAGATATTTTTAAGTTTCGGTAAGAATGTATTTGATGTGTGGTTTGCTGTGAGGATAATTTTTTAAAAAAAACGTGGATTATGTGTTGGGGAATGCATCGATAGGTGTCTACGTGAAAAGTGTATTTGTTTTGTGCATGTGATCGGCGATTGTGATAGTCGATGCGAATAAGGAGTATGATTAATCCTGTTGGAGTCACTGGTGCAGTTGATGTCTTGTGCGTAATATGGGGACATGTAGGTGCGTGTATGCATTGGTGTATTATAGTAGCGGTGGCGTAAGATATTTGATTGAGGTGTGCCGGTATATGCCGTAATATGGTTATACTCGCAACGAAGGAAGACATATGTATTGTGTAACACAACGTTTAGGTGGCTGTCGTATAACTGTGTGAAGGATGCTCCCGATGGTCATGTGACTAAAGGGTGTTGTAGTGGCAAAGCGAGAATTAAGTTTAGTATTTTTAAACGGTTAGTTGATAGCATCTATCGGTGTCGTCATGATTTTTGTTGTA
This sequence comes from Zea mays, assembly GCF_902167145.1. Lineage (NCBI taxonomy): Eukaryota > Viridiplantae > Streptophyta > Magnoliopsida > Poales > Poaceae > Zea > Zea mays. The sequence goes on from NC_050097.1 coordinate 86,588,430, forward strand.
TGACGGATCGATGCTTCACTTTATAAATTATTGCATTCCATGCCCATCGGATAAATAAATGTCTTGTTGATCGATTAGAGATCTTATATGAGCGTTATCGCAGCCCAAGAATTATTGGAAGCAAGTAGCATTCGTAAGTCGGTCCTGGTTAAAATTGAAGAACAATCCGATAACATATGCACCTAAGTGCTTTAGGTCCTTCAGTAGCAAATGTAAGTCTTATGGAGTTTTATGCCATGTGTTAATGCCTCCATGTTAGGCCCCCAAGAATGTGCCATTTTAAGTGACCTGTGTATTAACAACTTTAAGTTGAGCAATGATTAGGAAAAGCTGATTAATCTGCTCCAACCCATGGTTTCGAGTTACAATGTCTAAAATGGTTTGCTAAGTCTTATACTGCGTTAGCCAACTCATGTAAGTAGGAGTCGATTGCGTAAGTGATTGTGATATATATGTTGTGTCTCGGATTGCGATAATAATAGGCAAGCCGATGTGTATGGTGTATAGCGGCCTAGGTTGTTGCTCTCATAAATCAACTTGTTAGATGGCTTTGGTTAAGCTCGTAGTCACGATGATTTGCTTGTTGTAGTCTAGATGCGCATGGTTATGGTCGCAGGTAAAAATTAGTAGTGCTCATGTGGTGTCTAAGCTAAAATGAGAACTAGTGGGTGAAAAGCGCTTTGATATACATATATGCCGGATTTGATGATTGTGGTGAATGCGTGGATTAATTGTGTATGGTAGTTCTAGCGCACGAAATAACTTGTATAAAAATTTGTAAGTCTGCTTGTTAGTCCTCATTTGATTAATTTAACTCTAACGAATGGTAAGGTGTTAGAATAATTCAAGTCTCTAAAGAGCGGCAATTCTTGAATTATAAAGGAGCTGAAAATTATTAGTTGTTGTTTTGGACTGCACGCAGTGATTTCCTCGTGTTGAATGTTTGATGAACTAAATCATGTTTTCTGTAGAGAAGGCATATAGAAAAGTTGTAGATAACCTTATTATCTTACTTGTGTTAAAATTTGACAGCCATAAGTCTAATCATTTAGGAGTTATGCTGTTCACAAATTCAGTAATAGAATCTGTCCAAATTCTGTACAGATTTTAGAAACTGCATTGTTTGCTTAAGTTAATATTACAATCAGTTCATGGTCGTTATAAGAAAGTTGTAGATGCTTTTCTTATCTTGCTTGTGTCAAAATTTCACAACCATAGGCATGACAGTTTAAGAGTTATGAATTTTACAAACTGGTTGCTGTGTTCTGTCCACCGTCAGAACAGATTTCGAAAACTGTGTTGTTAGATTTAGTTAAGCATTGAATCACTTGTGCTTTTGCTGAGCTTTCCAAAAAGTCTTGGATCACCCTTTTTGGTGATCTGAAGGTTAAGTTATGGATGTTTAAAATGTGAAGACTGAATCTGTCCAATTCTGGACAGCAAAGCCTTCTAATGTCTTTATCCTAAATTGCATATTGAAGCACCTTGGGATATTTATAAATGATTTGTAGAAAATTTCATTAGCTTTCCATAAAGTCTAGGATCACTTTGTTTGGATGTCTGAATCTTTAGTTGTGAATTTTTGAAGTTGCAAGTTTGAATCTGTCCAAATCTAGACAGAGTTGCTGTGTTTGCACAATTCGACCTTGATAAGTGTTGAATCATGTTGAGGTAAAAATACGAAAGTTGTAGTTCACGTTTTAAGCTTTACAGAAAGTTTTAGTTTGCTATTTTTAGATTAATATTTGAAGAGTTATGATTAAAACGAGTGACTGATGTGCTGCTGTCCTAAAAGTCTGCAGGTGCTCATTTAATTATTAGTTCACCCTTTTGGCTAAAAATGGTTGGTTAGCACTAAATTAATATAGACTTGCCATGACTAAGCTTAATAATGCATGTGTGTCGTGTTTTATATGTTTCTTCTCTAGTTGATTGTGATATAGGAGTTTCATAGACATTGATTCCTAGGTCCTATTTAAACATACGTTGTCTTGGTTGCTCTTGTGTGGTCAATAGGAGAACAAATGAATGATTAAGGTGAGCGTAGTAAATGCATGTACTTGTGATATCGTATTTGTGTTTCGTAAATAAATAAAATGTGGTCGTCTTGTTAATGGTGTTAATGATGAACGCCGATAACGTACGAATAGCTAGCGCTTGCGTATAGTTGTTGCAGTGTCTTACTAATTAGTGTTTAGTTCGCTATCATGTATTGAAATATGTTGTGCTACTTTCATTATATTCATACATATGCATCTTGCATATCATTTAGGACCGAGAGATGATGATCGTGCACGTGATGTGTTGCCAACCACAAGATGCAGTTGGTGGACGACCAGAAGAATGATGGACTTATCCAGTGGATGTTCGCCAAGCGAGTGCCACCCAACAAACACTATCTAAGTGTTAAAGAAAAGGCAAGCCCCGGTTTTATGCATAACCATTATATCTTCTATTTTACTGCACTTAATGTTTGTAGGCTTGTACTGTGCACTTAAGTGTAGGAGTTGCCTGAAACCCTAGTTGCATGAACTCAGGATTCCTTTTGAGATGGATACTAGTATGCTAGGTCGAGTAGCTGCTTTGCTAATTAGGGATCTCGGTAGAAGTCGAGTGATTTTCTAGCACTCGCGCGAGGTCAGGAAATTGGTTGTATCCATTTTGATAACAGAAATATGATGGTCTGTGGACACGGATCCATGGGGATGTGCTGTCTACGAGATGAGAAATTGGAATAAGGATTAACGTGCGGATACATGTGTCAAGCGTTTGAACGTACTAAACACATGCTGAGAAATATGGTAAATCAGTAAGCCTAGTACCTGAGTGAACCTGCCCGCAGACTTTACCCCTCACGCGACCTGAGACGTGGTCTCCCATTCCGGCTATGGTGGGTACAAGTGCGGTCACTGCACGACGGCAGTCGGGGTCAGTGAGGCATTGTACGCCAAGGCGGTGAGCCCGGTTCTGTTGCCAGGGAATCGATGGGGACGGTTGATATGTGTGAGGACGGAGTGCCTCGCCACGTCGTGTGTTTAGGTTTACCTTGCAAGGTTTAAAAACTCGATTTGAATCGTCTGCTTCTCGAAGCTAATGAGACTGCTTGATGCATTGTACTGCATTGAGTAATAAGTGGAAATGAGTTGATTGGCAAAAGATGTTGATTGTTAAAAATGCCTGATACCATGTATGATTAGCTAGGTACACATCTAGTCTTAAGAGAATCACACTAAAACTTGAAAAGCTACAACTTGATTTTAGACTCAGCTAATGCTTTTGGCAAACCAACCCCTCAGCCAAACAACTGCATGTCTAGAGGTAGAGGAGTAGACTCTTCACACTGGGTAAGTCTAGCTGAGTATTAGTATACTCAGCCTTGCTTGTGGCATAATTTTTGCAGGTACCTCCTTGTTCTGGTTGATGGTATGAGTTGGCCTTCATCCCTGCCACCGGGATAGATGGTCGAGAGGGTTATTGCTTCCGCAGGAGAGGACTAGGAGGAGTAGCGTGGCCAGGCTTCTCCATGTTACTCGGTTTTCTCCATTTAGTTATTTCCGCTGCACTAAAAATATTGTTACTGCTTTTGAAACTCCGATAATGTAATCAATATTGATACTTATTAAATTTATGGTATTATGCTTTATTGTATTTCTCTGTGCCTCACCTTCGAGTGAGCTAGTGGTATTCGATCCTGGTAAGTGGCTTTATCGGACTAGATCCGAGGGACTGACGGGTTATTCTGGTTTAAGTGTGTTGCTGCCCTTAAGGGTGCGACTTGGGCACTTAAGCTGGAATAATTCGGGCGGTTTTGCCACAGCCCCTTTTAGGAAGGTAGTCCTCCACTAACTTTCTTAATTAGTTAGCCAAGGGCGTCCCATACCACCCTTGTGGTAGCACTGTTTTCTTGGGTGGTCGCTCCATGTTCTGATTAATAATATGATCTTATCATGAACAATAATTAAACAACAAAATAATTGGAACATGATCATAATGAAACATTAGTTTCCCAAAACCAGGTAGAGCAATAGCAAATCTACCAAATAATTCTTTTGTTTGCAAGGTGTGGGGTAAACAAAACTAGGGAAACCTATTGGGTCCCATCAAATTAACCTGAGCATGCCACAGTGATTACTAGAGAACATTATTAGGTAGAGAAGAGTGATCCAAGGCACAACTTGGCTGAGACTCAAGATTCCTAGATACCAGCTTGTGCTCTGAGTGACTCGTAACCTCGTTGCTTGTCGTAGCAAAACAAACATGGTATAGGCAAAATTAACATTACACAAAACATAAGAACAAACTACATAATAATATTTTACGCATCGTAACTAGATTCTAGGTTCGAGAACCACTAAAATCAGAGTTACGGTTATAAAGTTATGATTTTCTAAAGGTTTGAGTGTCTTCTATAAAACAAATGAGATACAAGATTTTAACCATAGGTTTCATTGTAATACAAGGTTACTAGATGATAATAAAATATTAATGTGAGATTAATGCAACTGGAATGGATCAAAAAGGAATTAAAATGAGTAAGTTATACTCATTCAAGGGTTCCCATGCTTATTTACACTTACAAATGATTATTATCTACTTCTATAAATGTTTATTTATTTTATTCCAGACTTTGGATGGTGGGCATAAATCTTAGAAAACACAGGGGCGGTTTCATCAATTTGCAGGGCATAGATGACATTAATTCGTACAGGCCATGGACGGCGGGTTTATTACCCGGAACCCTGAGGGCTCATTAGCAAAATCACCACAGCCGCCCACACATACGCGAACCACGGTCATTGGATCCCCATCCACCGCCCCACAACAAATCTCGAAGCGGTACTCGACCACATGTTGCCGATCAATCAGAGTCGTCCGCACTGAGATCAACGACATATATAGCTCGAACAAACCTTATGTGCTTGATCTAATCGCATATGTTCCTTGCCTCATTGATGGTCACCAGAGACCACCCTGTCTTCCCCAAATCTCTCTTCACCACGGAGCGGCGCTCCCTGGCCAACGGCGGAGCTCACGCCGGCGTGTGGTGCCCTAGCGGCCCTAGTGCCCTCTACTTAACCCCAATCGGTGCTACACGATGCAGTGGGATAGGCGAGTAGGTTCGGGGAATCCTTACCATGATTCGTGCAATGCAGAGCCCTCATCCCGGCGCACGGTGGCCCATAATGGCGTACATGGTTGGCGACCCACCAACGTTGTTCCTCGGTCGATGACCCCCCCTCGAAGGTCCTACGCAAACAGGGGAGTTCCGTGAACATTATAGGGCTTGCTTCACCTGTCGTCAGGCGACAGAGGCAACAATCCATGGTGAGGGGCGGATTTGGCGGCACCACAGATCTCTGGTGAGGAATTTGTCAACCCACAATCGACCATCGCTGTTGGGGACTTGTTCTCAAATGCTTTGAATTAAGAACAAGGCAACATAAAATGTTAAATAATAATGCCCTTCGTCCGCTGAAGCATTATTTCCCCAAGGGTTTAATGAACTTCGGACGAAGGCCACGGAAAGAATACCACGAAGGTCATACCTTCGTGATCAGGCATACAACAATGCGAAATAAAATATAAAATATTAAACATTAGAGGAAAATTTATTAAAAATAAATTACATTATTCATATATTTCATAATATGAACTTAAATGTCAAAACATAATATTTAGGTACATTTATACCTTCGTCTTTGACAGAGAATAATTCCAGCGTAATGCGTTAGCGATTACAGGATTGCATGAACAGTGCAGGGGTACTGTTCACCTATTTATAGGCACAGGGCGCAGCCTATGTAAAATTACATTTATGTCCTTTACAATCGACTACAATAATGACACAAAACATCATGGGTCTTTAAGTCAAAACATCTTTAAGTCGGTTCGCCCCTTCGTCCTGAGATCTGTCACTATGCCGAAGCTCTATAGATAATAGCTTCGGCGCTGCTCCTGAGAGGATCTACCGAAGGTGTTCTCTTTCTTTAGGATCTTCGGCTATGAAGCATACCCCCAATAGTAGCCCTTCGCGGTGCTAGATCGTTTTTCGTAACGAGCTTGATCCGTGAAAAAGTCTTTTAGGCTTCGGGATGCCAAAGATCCGAAAAACACCTTCCCTAAGCTCATTGGCGAGAAACAATTAAAATAATCCGCGCGTACTGTGGCCCCATTTTGTAGCAGTTACGCGTGCCCCAGCGATTCACCTTCTCGGACCCTATGGCCCACCGTTCAGCGAGTGCGGGTGACTATTTGTTCGGTGCGGGAGACCTTGACGATTCATCTTCCCACCTGCGGCACTATATAAACAGACGGGTAGATGTGAAGTTACCACACCATTCATTGCTATTGCACTGTTTTGCTGCCAAAATTTTAGCCATAGCCGAAGCTTAATCGTCATGCTCAAAAGAAGCGTCGCTTTTGATTCTGCTTCGTCACAAAAGGAAGAGCTTCGGGAAAATCAAAAAAGTCAACAACAAAAATTTCAAGAAAGTCATAATCAAATGGCCAGAGTTCGTTCCACTGCCAGGGTTGATCGTGAGGGAGATGAGAACAAAGCCACTGAGACTGTTCCGATTTCCGAAGCAATAAAGCGATATGGGCTGGTAACATCGGAGGATATTCCTGCCGCTGGAGCAAAGCAAGCTGATGTTGAGGAGACCGAGTCTAAAGATGATTATAGCAGCGCGGTGCCGAGCAAACCCAGCCATCTGGATTTCGGAAAATCCACCATCTCCGAAGGTGACTTACCTAAGATGTTGAAGTTGGGCTATTTAAGTGAAGAAAAGAAAGAGCTGGTTCGTTTTGGTGGGGAAGAAACTACTCCGAAGCCAGGAAAAGATGAAATAGTGATCTTTAAAAGTTTCTTTAAAGCTGGTTTAAGATTCCCTTTGAATAAGATGATTGCTGATGTGCTGAAGAAATTTGGGATCTACCTTCATCAGCTAACTCCTAACACTATCGTTAGGCTTAGCGTTTACATTTGGGCTCTTCGAAGCCAAGGGGTGGAACCATTTGCCGAAGGTTTCTGCCGAGTGCATGAGCTGCATTACCATACCAAGGCTAGAGGAGATGGGTTACATGAGAACTTCGGCTGCTACAATTTTGCCTACCGCAAGACTACAAAATTTCCAGTGATCAGTTACCGAAGCAAGTGGCCAGCTGGTTGGAAATCTGAATGGTTCTACGTCAAAGTTGACGATGATAAGGAGAAGCTGGTCTAGAGTCCGTTAGAGTTGATCTTCGGAGAGACCAGACCCCCGTGCAATATGACACCAGAGGGTCCAACCCAAATTGCGCTGGCTGAATTTAGAGTTATCACGGAGCACATCGGCACTAGGGACTTGGTGCAGGAATTCTTAGCTTTCAAAGTGTTTCCAACTATGAAAGAGTGGGCCATGCCGAAGCTTGAAGGAGAAAAGAAGGAAGGAGAACTTATCCGGTTGCCTTACCATTACAAATTCAAAAGACATTTCAAAGTGCCTTGCCAAGAATGGCTGGACACAATCGAAGTGATGTGTAATGAAATACTCAGGAATTATTCTAAAAAAGAAGACCAATTGATGACTGCGGCCTTCGGCACCTGTCCGAAGCGAAGGCTAAACCGAGTGATGGATGCTATAGGTTTTGAATATCTTGACTACGAGCGGCTAGACAAGGGTGCCGAAGGCCAAAAAAGGAAGAGAGTAGCTAGTGCTCTGAGCAAAGGCGATGAAGATCAACCGAAGAAGAAAAAACAAGAGTCTGAGGCGAAAACAGTTGTTCCAAAGAAAAGAAAGGCTTCGACTCCGAAGCAAAACCAATTGATGAAGAAGAAGGGACTTCTGCGACACCCTCTGCTACCGAAGTAGAGGAAATCTTAAAGGTAATTACTGAAACTTTGCCTGTCAAACTAAGTCCACTGGGGCTACATCTGACGAAGCTTTTTCAGAAGGAAAAGGAGCCCGCAAAAATGAAGGCATCTAAACCAAAAAGGCAAAGAATCATTACTGTGACAGAAGTCATCGAAGCAACACCACCAGGAGCTTCAGCTCCGAAGGTGCCGGCTATTGAAAGCATGACATCTACTGAAGCTGTACCTTCGGAGGCTGCCACAGAAGAGGCCAGAGCCGAAGCTGCCAGATCCGAAGATATTAATTTAGAAAGCATGGTTGCTGATATAGATAAAATACTACTAAACATGGCCGCGGAAGAAGCTGCCGCAGAAGAGGCTGCCGCAGCCACCGAAGAGACTACGGCCGCAAAACCCGAGAAGGAAGAAATGACCGAAGATACTTCGGAAGATGAAGCTTTTAACTTTCAAAACTTAGTTGGCCAGGAGCTGACAAAAGCTGAAAAAGAAGAACTAAAATAATATGCTATATCTTGCGGGTATCGGCCGGGAGCGCTTCTCTTCGGTGGCATTGATGACGAAAGGTTGGGCTGCGTGCGAGATCAGACCAGCGCGAAGGTTATCGGTACTCTATCAAAGAGTATCGGTTTCCCGAAGCTCGAAACAGATATCAGCCGCTACCGACGACAACACATTGTCGGTAGTTTATTTTATTCCAATTTCAAGGTAAACAACTTTTCTCTAACTTTTATTGTTTTTAATAACATAGGTGTTTTCTAACAAAGGTTATTTGTCCGCAGAGTATGCTGTTGAGCAAAGCTTTAAAAATGCAGCAGGACTTAGAAGATAAAAAGCACGAAGTTATAATTGAGAATTTAGAGAGCAAGATAAAAGAGCAATCAGTTGCTATCGAAAAGAAAGACTTCGAGCTTCAAACAACTGAGGCTTATTAGCGGAGGCTGAAGCTAAAATAACAGAATTAAATTCGAAGCTTCTCTCTCAATTAGAAAATTTCAAACAAGAAAAGCTGAAGCTTAATGCAAAACTTGAGGCCGAAGTCCAAAAAAGTTCAGAGCTGAAAAAATCATTGACAAGCCTTCAGAATAAATGTCTGGAGTTCAACAATCGATGCGTTCAACGGCTGAAGCAAGTGTTCTATTTTGTTGGAGCCAGCAGCGAGAAATTTACTCCTTCGGCTGAAGACCTGTCTGGTGCCTTCGAGCATATTGAAGGTGAAATTGATGACCTTGACGAAGTTATAGCTGGACATGGTGACTTCTGTGCCCTGGTAGCTTCTCGGGGCACAGCTGTTGTCTTTCTGAAGTCTGGCTATGAACACGGAAAGGTTATCAATAGACCAAACTTCAGCTTATCACCAGCAGACTTGGATAACACTCCCAACCTTGCCCGAAGTATTGCAAATAGATTTGTAAAATTAGTATGGACAAAGGGTGGACGAAGCAAAGCTGGTGACGAAGCTCGAAGCCACCTTAAGCCGGTAACAAAATCATACCTCATGCTTACATTTTCCTTCGAACTTGAATTTTGCTTATAATACTTTGATACATCAGGATGATGAAGCCGAGGCCAAAGCTAAGGAGTAAAAAGGCGAAGCTCCATGGATACTGACGAAGCTTGAGTAGTCTGTAAAAAAGCTCAAAAAACTCTTGTAATAACTTTGTGTAAATAATGATGTAATTAAATTTTACTTCGTGGACTCTGTCCATTCCTCGTAATATATTCTTACTTCTCCATCAGTGTGTAAAGTGCTTTGGTGTGAACGAAATTAACATTTTTGAGCCGAAAGCGAAAAACACCTTCCCTTCTTTTCGTACACAGCGAAGCATAAAATTGCCTCTTTTCCTTTTGTTTTCCGAAGTCTTCTCTTTTAGAGCCGAAGCAAGTGCGTATGTTATGATGATGATGCTGATGATCCTATGTATGTCTAAGTGAATGTTTATGAATGCAAATGTATGATGTAATGTATCGTGCAAATGAATGTTCAAAGACACATACGAAGCCACAATCAAAACCCTTATTCCCTTAGGAATAACAAATCTTTGTCGTTTATTTTTCGGCTTCACCGCTTATTTTTCGGTGTATCAGCGCTGACTTTTCGCTGTAAGTTCTGCATTCCCTTAGGAACGTCTTTTGAACTTCTTCGCCTTTTACTTTCGGCGGTATCGTGTTGACTTTTCGCGCTTCGCCTTATACTTCGGCGGAATCAGCGTTGACTTTTCGTTGTAAGCTCTGCATTCCCTTAGGAACGACTTTTGAGCAGGAAACTTACGCTGTGCTCCCTTAGGAACGCCTTTTTGTAGTTTCGTCATGCTCTGCATCCCCTTAGGGACATTTTTCGAGCTTCTCCCTGTTTTTCCTTTTCTCTTTGCACTCGATGGTGCATGCTCATTTTTTACATTTACATTTTTGGGGGATATTGCTCTTGTAGAGCTAAAATAAGAAAAAGAGAAATTACATGCTATGGCCCCATTAAAAACCTTTCTCCCCCTTTGGAAAGGAAAAGGGTGCCATAGGAAAGAATAAAAAAAATTACATCAGGCTACACATAATACCGCCGAAGCTCATCCGCATTCCAAGATCTAGGAATGTCGTTGCCGTCCATATCCTTCAACCTGTAAGAACCGGGTCTTGACAAAGATACTATCAGAAAAGGTCCTTCCCACTTTAACTGTAGCTTGCCTACTGTATCTGGGTTGGCCACTCTCCGAAGTACTAAGTGCCCTGGCTTGATATTTTTTAGCCGAACTTTTCTGTCACGCCATTTTATTGTTTCGGCTTGGTACTTATTGATATTCTCCATAGCCTGAAGCCTGATCCCTTCTATAGCATCTTTTGCCACAGAATAATCAACTTCGTCCTCTGTCGAAGCCACTGTTCTTATTGATCCCGCTTTAGCTTCTTCTGGGGTTATTGCTTCGTCACCAAACAGCAATTTGAATGGTGTAAAACATGTTGACCTTGACATTGTTGTGTTGTGGTTCCACACCACTTTGATTAATTTGTCTGGCCACTTCCCCTTGGGCTGGTTGAAGATTAACTTCATTATTCCTGTCATTATGATGCCATTAGCTTTTTCGACAAGTCCATTTGACTCCTGATGCCTAACCGATGCAAAATGAATCTTCGTGCCAATTTGTTCACAAAACTCTTTGAAAGCTTCGGCATTAAACTGTGTTCCGTTGTCCACAGTAATAGCCTTCGGCACTCCGAAGCGACACACAATATTTTGCCAGAAAAACTTTTGGACAGTGACCAAAGTTATTGTGGCTAAGGGCTTCGCCTCAATCCACTTAGAAAATATTCTACTGCCACCACAACATATTTTAAAATCCCTTGTGCTGGTGGAAGTGGGCCTAGCAAGTCAAGGCCCCACCTTTGCAATGGCTAAGTGGGCTGTATTAATTGAGTTAGAGATGAAGGTTGTTTCTGATCTCTTGCACATTTTTGACAACCTTCGCATTTTTGGACTAGTTCTGTTGCATCCGAAGCTGCCTTTGGCCAATAAAATCCTTGTAAAAAAACTTTTCCCAGCAAGGGTCTAGATCCGATGTGAGATCCGCACAGGTCTTCATGTATTTCCTTCATCAATTCTATACCTTCAGCTCTGGATAAACATTTGAGTAATGGAGAACAGACTCCATGTTTGTATAATTGTGACACCCCAGTGTCACCTAGGGTTTCTCTTAAAAATGCCAAACCAAGAACCATTATTTTATGTGAACCAAAGTAAGCATGAGCATCAAATTAATTTAGGAATAAAGAATTCACCAAGCATATGCTTAAAAGTATCATGATCAAAACAAATGGGTCCTTCAAAAAGGTAAGAATGTGTAACCCTAATAAAAACCCTAAGTGAGCCCCATGAGCAAAATTCAAGAAAATAAGGAAAAGGGTATGAAAAATTTAAAATTATGACTTGAGCCAATTATAAAAATTGAAGTATATTTAATAAGCAACAAGAAAGGTTGAGAAAGCTTAGCCAAAATAACTCAAATAAAACCCCCAAATCAAGCTTCTCATGTGGGGACTTAATGGGAATTCTGAATTTCAGAATTCTGAAATTTAGACCTTGAGCCAAAGATCAGGGATGTTCACCTTGATTCCTAGCTCGAATCCTAATGGCCCCATTGACAAAAATGTGCCTAATTAACCCCTCTGTCATGTGCCAGGAGATGAAATTGGGACGCGTGCCTCGGACACGTCAAACCAGAAATTTTCTCTCTATGTGTGGCAGTGAGACAAACAGGATTTCTCCCCTCTCTATCTCCTAATCCAGTCAGCGAAACTTGCTAGCCTCCACACACAAACGGCAAAGGGACCTGAGAGGAAGAGATCTTTCAACGGGATCGTGGCCTTAATCTCAAAGATTTTGGCCCAATCCGCGTTTGAACTTGACCTCTCTCTGCGTTGCCTCGTGCTCGACGTTGTGCCAGGCGCCAGAGCGCGCACTGGCGTTCGCCACGCACGCCCCGAGCGCATGTCAGAGCCCCGCCCTCGGCTGTGCGCGCCCGTGCCTATAAAGCCTCCCCAGGTGCGCCTCACTTCACCCCGCGCTCACCTTCACCAGCCAGCCACCTCTCCTTAGCTCCGACGAGCTCAATTCCGCCCGCCATTGCCGCCAGAGCTTCGGCCACCATGGCCAGCCCACTCCAGCCACCCCCGAGTCGAGCCAGTGCTTCGGCTAGCTCCGCCAGTAGCCCGTGAAGCTTTCCAAGCCCTCGGACCAGGCCGGACTTCACCGGAGGCCCGAGATCCACCCAATTCCTTGCACCCATATCTTCTCTGGCATCCCGCGAACCTCTCTGACCCGTCCAATTGATCTATCTCGCCGTGAGCAGGCCGGACTCCTCGCCGCCGACGAGCATCCCCGCCTGCGCGCGTGGACCGACCGACTCCGGCCATCTCCGACGGCGACCCGCACACCGTTGTGATCCCCGAGACCTCCCCTACGTCCTCGACCACTTCACCGGAGCAATCTCGCCGCCGGTAAGCCCCTCCGCCCTTTTTTCCGCTGCGGTTACTGTTTAAGTTAGAAGAAGGACCTCGGGTTAGGATTTGTAGAACCCGAGGGGTTTTTTGTAACGTCAGTGACCCATGTGAATAGTAGCCTAAGGACTGATCCGCGAAGAAAACTTAAAACACCCGCCAGGGACCCCAGTGCAAAGTAGTTTTCCATTTAATCAATTCTGTTAATCTTTTTAAATAACCAGAGAACTTAGAAAATCCATAACTTGATGAATTCTTAATAAAAGTTGTCAAACTAATTTTGCTAGCTCCTGAATTTTATGAACCATCATTTAAAAATGATAAACCCTATGCTTCCTGTTCTGAAATTTTGAGTTTAAAATTAAAAACAGAAACTAACCAAACCTAGTTTAATTAAGGAAAATTAGTTTTTCTTTTGTACTGAACCTAAGAAAATTTGTAGGTATTCAAACCTCATTTAGACACTGTTTAAAAATAGTAGGAACCCCAGCATTGGAAAATATGATGTAGATATTCATTTAAAGCTATTTTGCCCAAAACTTAGAAAAAACCAGAAAGGCATTAGAAATTAATGAACAGTGATTAGAATTATTTTTCCGAGTTTGCTTATGTAACAGAGAACCTAGGAAAAATAGAGAGACCATTAGTCTAGATCAGTTTTAAATTAAAATGTTTTATTCAGCCATATTTGAACTGAAAATCAATTATTAGAGTTACAAAACTATACCCAAAAAGGATAATAAAAATCCAGTGGACTTACAACCACCAGAGCCCCACTACAAAAATAAAGAACACCTCAGCCCAACTTTTTAAGTAAGGAAAATAAATATAAAATGCTAATTAGGCATTTTCCAAATAAATCATGAACAACCCCTGATAATGTGCAACCAAAAATTAGCTAAGTCCATAATGAGATAAACCACTAGAGAAAAATGCAAACCCATGAAAAAGAAGCAAACTCTTACCTATTGCTAATGATTTAAGAGAAAGGCCACTTAATTCAAATAATGCATACCACCCCTTCCCTTAAGCATAAAGATGCCAAACTTTAGAATGATTGCTCTTGCACAAAATAATAACCAAGAAAAATAAGAACTCTGTTGTTTGACATTTTTCAAATATAGTGGTAGTAGAAAGCACCTCTTTGGCTAGAAAACTTGAGAAAACTATAGTAAAATAACTAAAAGGTATTAATGGCTAGAAATTTGTATCAAGTCATGTTATGACACCTAAAAGCCAGCAAAAATAAGTTTTAGAGAATTACCCACTGTTAAATAATAGTTGTAGTTCAAAGCACCCCTTTTGCCCTAGAATTTAATAATTTTGTCCAGAGAAAACCATTCACTTTCTGATCCCCAATTTTTGAGACAGAGACACATACACCAGCACTAAGCCACTGTAATTGTTGCAGAATTTTTGGAATTTTATAAAAGCAACTTGTAGTTCAAACCCACTCCAAAACATTAAAGAGAATAAAAGAAAAGGAAAGAAGAAATAAACCTCACCCCAATAAGTCTAACTTGAGAACTTATCAACTCTCACTAAGACTTAGAAAGAATTCAGTGGAACCCCAAAAATAAACCTCCCACTTACCTTAGCTAAAGTTTGACCCAATTTACCAAGTATACCACCCAAAGGTCTTACATAAGTAAGGTTTAACTTTATCTAACTCAAGTAGATCATACACCATCAAAAGTTGTAATTTCTAAAAGCACATATCATATCATGCATATATCTTACGCATTGCATTCATTAGATTGTAATCTTGCCGACGGAGAGTACGTGCTCATCCCCGAGCAAGGACCTGTCCAAGAGGAGGACCAGGAGCAGGCTTCAGAGGCTGCTATTGAGGATCTCCCCGCAGCCCCAGCAATTGAAGGCAAGCCCCGGTTTTATGCATGACCGTATTATTATATGCTACTTTACTACACTTAATGCTTGTAGGATTGTAATGTGCACTTAAGTATAGGAGTTGCTTGAAACCTCTAGTTGCATGAACTTAGGATTCCTTTTTGAGATGAATACTAGTATGCTAGGTCGAGTAGCTGCTTGCTAATCAGGATCTCGGTAGAAGTCGAGTGATTTTTCTAGCACTCGCGTGAGGTCAGGAATTGATTGTATTCATCTTGATAATGGGATATATGTTAGTCTATGGATTTGGATCCAGGGAGGATGCCTTGTCCATGAGACAGGAAAAAGGAATTAAGGATTAATGTGTGGATACCTGAGTCAAGCTTTTGAACGTACTAAGCACATGCCGGGAAAAATGGTAACCGGTAAACCTAGTACCTGATTGAAGCCGGGCGCAGACTTTATCCCTCATGCGACCTGAGACTGGGTCTCCCATGCTAGCTATGGTGGGTACAAGTGCGGTCACTGCACAGCGGCAGCCGGGGTCAGTGGAGCATTGTATGCCAAGGCGGTGAGGCCTGGACGCGAATGGCGAATCGATGGGGACGGTTGTCATGTGTGGGGTCGGAGTACCCTGACATGCCATGTGTTTAGGTTTACCTTACAAGGTTAAAACTCGATTCGAATCGTCTGCTTCTCGCAGCTAATGAGACTGCTTGACCCCTTGTACTGCATCGAGTAAGAAGTGAAATGAGGTTACATGAGATAACTTGTTTATTGAACTAAATGCTTGTTACCATGTATGCTTAGAAGGAGCAAATCTAGCTAAGTTAATGATGATAGAATTTGAAAAGCTAAAATTTGCTTTTAGAAACAGCTAGTGCTTTTGGCAAACCAAACCCCTCAGCCAAACAGCTGCATAGTCTAGAGGTAGAGGAGTAGACTCCTCACACCGGTTAAGTCTAGCTGAGTATTAGTATACCCAGCCTTGCTTGTGGCACAACTTTTGCAGGTACCATTCAGGAAATGGTTGATGGTGTGACTTGGCCTACCACCCTGCCACCGGGTTGGACGGTCGAGTGGGATGTTGCTCCGACAGGAGAGGAGCATGAGGAGTAGTGGGCTAGGCCTTGCCCATTTCCTCATTATCGACGACATCGATTATAAGCTGCACTTTATTTTGTGAACTTTATTTGCTACTCAAAAACTCCGATTTATGTAATAACTCAGTACTTAATTTAAGGTTTCCTGTTTTATTGTATTTCTTATGTGACTCACCTTCGAGTGAGATTGTGGAATTTGATCCTAGTTAAGTGTCTCTATCAGACTAGTTCTGAGGGACTGACGGGTTATTCCGATTTAAGTGTGTTACTGCCCCTGAGGCGTGACTTAGCACTTAAGCTGGAATAATTCGGGCGGTTCCACCACAGCTGGTATCGGAGCAAATTCCACCACAGAGAAGGACAATAAACCATGAATACCAATTTTCAAAATCTAAAACTTGCCTAGAAACTGCTATGGATCGTCAGGACTAGACCGCTAGACCTAGGACGAAAGGCCTTAGGCATAGAGGGAAAAATAGGTGGCTAACTAATTAGGCCCCGTGGGCCAGTACTTATATTTCTATGGATGCCCTAAAAAGCACCCTATTTTCTTTCGAGAGGCAACGTTTCTTCCAGCATGCATGCATTATAAAACACAAAGAGGAATTAAAATTTGAGCTAACCCACTTTCTCTAAAACCATCCGGGCTCTCTTTTTCTTTTTCCTTCCACCATAATCTTTACCTTTGATTCCCTTCCGCAGATGAATTCACCCACCCCCACCAATGGAGGAGACTCTCGTTTCATTTCTGACTTCCTTTCTCGCGATGGCTTTCCTTCCATCTTGTGGGAAGTGCTTAACTCCGCCGGTTACCCTATGCCCCCTTTGTACACGGTGCAGTTGTATGAGGAGCATCGGGTACCTCGTTGTCGGGTCTGGCTGACTTTGGAGGCTCATCCCCTTCAGCCGAGTTGGCGTTCTCTTGATTCCGAGACGATTGGACTCAGGACGGACGACACCGTTGAAGCAGCAGCCATGAAGACTCTGACGACTTTCTTTGGCTACCATCCCCTGGAGATGGTGATGCACCCCTTGGGACTCTTCCCTGCTGAGAAGAAGGATGATCCCATGTGGTGTAACCGCGTGAGCCATGTGAAGGATGTGTGGGCGATGTATCCTGACTTGGTTGGGAGGGTCACCGTTCAGTGCATGAGTGCGCTGTACCGCCTTCAGGCCCTTCAGAGCGATGCTATGGCACTCCTTGCTAACACCGCTCAAACTACCAAGCTCACTCTCGACAGTCGGGAAGATTTTGTGGTCGACCAATCCACCGAGTTGGTAGAGAAGGATCTGCAGGTGGAGAGGCTGAGCCAGCGCATCACCACCCTGGAGCAGCAGGTGGAGATCCGAGACAACACTATTGATGTCTTGGAGAACCAGCTTCACGATGTGCAGAGGGAACTCGAAGAAGCAAACGACCACTTGGACATGCACCACATGGAGATGGAGGCCAATGAAGCAGGAAGCAAGGGAGAAGAGGCTCTCGAGGAGCTAGGACCAGCCCCTGGTGCCAATGGGACTACCTCTGCGATGCCTCCTTCACCCATATCTAGTGTCGCTTCCACCGCTCAGGGTTAAGCAGTCACTTCGACACTTTTAGGCGGATAGAAACCTATGCGAGCTTAGTAATATCAGATTTTGGACTAGGCTTATGGGTACTTTCCCCTGATTGATGTAACCCTATGAACTTTTGAAATCTGTGGGATATTCGTCACCATGTTATCTTCATTTCGAACCAAATATTATGATTATGGCATTTTTCCTTCCATATGAGATGATATCTTGTCGTTCGAAACTGTGAGTTGGGATAACAATGGCGACAATCTCTGTTTTCAGATGGCAGCTAGGCAGCGTCGCGAGCATAACGAGCAGGTTCCCCCGCCACCTCCTCCAGCTCCCACAGTGCAGGAGCTGATGGCTCAGCAGAATGATATTCTGCGACAGCTCTTGCAGCGCCAGCCCCACCCTCAGCAGCATGGTGGAGGCCAGCATCAGCGACCTCCGGCAATGGCAACTTACCAGGATTTTCTGAGCACGCAGCCACCCTTGTTCACCAAGGCAGAGGATCCGTTGGACGCCGACGTATGGCTTCGCGTTGTCGAGTCCAAGTTTCCCCTCCTCACGGGATACTGCCCTGATGAGGCCAAGGCTCGCTTCGCCGCACAGCAGCTTCGCGGCCCTGTTCGGACTTGGTGGGACCACTTCCATGCTATGCTCCCCGCTGATCGTGAAGTATCTTGGGAGGAATTCAAGACTGCCTTCAGAGGACACCACATCCCAGCTGGCATTCTTGATCGGAAGTTGAATGAATTTCTGGCCCTTAATCAAGGAACCCGCACGGTACTGCAGTATGCGCAAGCCTTCAACGACTTATGCCAGTATGCAGGGTATCATGCTGATTCTGATGAAAAGAAGAGGGATCGCTTCCGCAGGGGTCTCAATACCAAGCTGCGGGAACGACTCAACACTGTCCGGGCTGATAGCTTCAATGAGTTGGTCAATATGGCCATCTCCCAGGAGGATTGTATTGTTGCTCACCGGGCAGAGAAGAAGAGAAAGGCACCAATGGCAGCACCATCCGCTTAGGCTCAGAGGTTATGGATTGTTTCTCACAATCAGAGCAGGGGTTTTCAGCAGCAGGCAGGCAGATGGGTGATCAGGCCACCTCAGCAGCAGCAGCAGCCGGCACCCAACCGCTACCCAGCTCCCGCCCCAAGAAACAATCAGCCTCCGCAGCAACAGCAGTTCCGCCAGGGCAGTGGGAACAAGTGTTTCACTTGTGGCAATGTGGGCCACTATGCCAAGAATTGTCCCAGGAACTAGCAGAGGCAGTTGCCAGCACCAAATCAAGACAAGGGAAGAAAGCAGAAGGTGCAAGTCAGGCAAGGGAAGCTCAACTTCACTACTCTGGAGGAAGTACCTGAAGGAGCTCCTATCATGACCGGTATCTTTTCAGTTTATAATCAACCTGCTTTAATTCTGTTTGATTCTGGTGCATCTCATAGTTTTATTAGCCAAAAGTTCAGTGCTAAATGTAAACTGCCATTCTCTCACTCAAAAGGGTCATTCATGATAGTCACACCTGGGGGTAAAATTTCAACTAATCAATTAAACCAAAGTGTGCCTATTCAACTGGGAAGCCACATTATCAAAACCACTCTTCTTGTGTTGGGATTGGAGAATGTGGACATTATTCTGGGAGCTAATTGGATGACCTTGCACCAAGTTGTGCTAGATATAGCCAGCCGTACTGTGGAAGTTAATTCTCCGTTCTGCGGGAACTTCACCTTAATTCTGCCTAGTCAAGGTTCTACTCAGTCATGTGCTTTCTCTATGATGGAGTTACCTCTGAAGAAGATCCCAGTGGTCTGCGAGTATACAGATGTCTTCCCTGATGAATTGCCAGGAATGCCACCAGACCGGGATATTGAATTCGCCATCGAGTTGCAACCGGGAACGGCCCCAATTTCCAAAGGCCCTACCAAATGCCACCCTCTGAGTTGGCAGAGTTGAAGAAGCAATTGCTAGAGTTGCTGGATAAGGGATTTATTCGCCCAAGCACTTCGCCTTGGGGATGTCCAGCACTGTTTGTGAAGAAAAAGGATGAAAGCTTGAGGCTGTGTATAGATTACCGCCCTCTTAATGCGGTAACTATCAAGAACAAGTATCCTTTGCCTCGTATTGATGTTCTCTTTGACCAGTTGGTCGGGGCCAAGGTGTTTTCCAAGATAGACTTCGCTCTGGCTACCATCAGATCAAGATACGAGCAAGTGATATTCCGAAGACGGCATTCTCAACCAGATATGGGCTATATGAATTCTTGGTGATGTCATTCGGGCTGACAAATGCACCAGCATATTTCATGTATCTGATGAACTCTGTTTTCATGCCGGAATTGGACAAGTTCATGGCGGTTTTCATTGATGACATTTTGGTGTACTCAAAGAACGAAGAAGAACATGCCGGGCACTTGCATGTAGTGCTTCAACGTCTGCGAGAGCACCACCTTTATGCCAAGTTATCCAAGTGTGATTTTTGGCTAAAGGAAATCAAATTCTTGGGTCACACTATCTCTCAGGCTGGAATAGCTGTTGATCCTGATAAAGTGCAAGAGGTGATGAACTGGAGGCCACCAACAACTGCTCGTCAGATTCGGAGTTTTTCGGGATTAGCTGGTTATTACCGAAGATTTATTCCGGACTTCTCTCGAATTACGAAGCCTATAACTGAGTTGCTGAAGAAAGAAGTCAAATTTGTTTGGAGTCAGAAGTGCGAAGATGCCTTCCATGCATTAAGGCAGCATCTGACCACAGCACCAGTATTGGCGCAACCCGACAACAGCAAGCCTTTTGATGTGTATTGCGATGCCTCTGGCACTGGGCTAGGTTGTGTCTTGATGCAAGACAACCGAGTCATTGCTTATGCCTCAAGAGCACTAAGGCCTCATGAGCAAAACTATCCCACTCATGACCTCGAGTTGGCAGCAGTGGTTCATGCATTGAAGATGTGGAGGCACTAACTAATGGGAACCCACTGCAACATCTTCACTGATCATAAGAGCCTTAAGTACATTTTTACTCAGGCTGATCTCAACATGAGGCAGAGAAGATGGCTAGAGCTGATCAAGGATTATGACCTAGAGGTACATTATCACCCAGGAAAAGCAAATGTGGTAGCAGATGCCTTGAGTCGGAAGATGCAATGCAATTGTATTCTGATGGATTCTCGCATTAACACCTTGTGTGTTGAGTTGAGCAATATGCAAATCGAAGTGATTCCTTCTGGTTCTTTGTCTCACATTTCTGTTGAGCCAGCTTTGCAAGACCAGATTATCATGGCCCAGCTCAGTGACGAGGGAGTGCAAATTATCAAGAAGAATCTCCATCAGAAGGTTGAGAAGTATAGTTGTTTCCGCCAGGATGAAAAGGGTGTGTTATGGTTCAAAAGCAGATTGGTAATTCCTAAAGATTAGGACCTCAAGAGGAAAATCTTGGATGAGGCTCATCTCTCCAAATTCTCTATGCATTCGGGAAGCACCAAGATGTACCATGACCTGAAGCCTTTGTACTGGTGGACCAGAATGAAGAGGGAGATAGCCCAGTATGTATCAGAATGTGACACCTATCAGAGGATAAAGGCAAGCCACCTGAAATCAGCTGGAGCTTTGTGACCCCTGTCCATACCTTCGTGGAAGTGGGATGACATCAGCATGGATTTCATTGTGGGTCTGCCCAACACCTCTCGTCATCATGATTCGATTTGGGTTATTGTGGACCGACTGACAAAAGTGGCACATTTTCTTCCTGTGCACACCACTGATAAGGCTCAGAAGTATGCAGAATTGTATATTGACCGGATCGTGTGTTTGCACGGATTACCTCGGACCATTGTTTTAGATCGAGGAGCCCAATTTGTAGCCAGATTTTGGGAACAATTGCAAGAGTCTTTGGGAACCAAGCTAATCAGGAGTTCAGCTTACCACCCACAGACTAATGGTCAGACGGAAAGGGTAAACCATATCCTGGAGGATATGCTGAGAGCTTGTGCAATCAATTGTGGCAAGAACTGGGATAAGCACCTCTCCTTGGCAGAGTTTGCTTATAACAATAGTTATCAATCCATCCTAAGGATGGCACCTTTTGAAGCTCTCTATGGAAGAAGGTGCAGGACACCACTCAATTGGTCTCAACCTGGAGAAAGAGAAGTTTTTGGACCTGACTTAGTGACTGAAGCCAAAAGGAAGGTCAAATTAATCAGGAAGAATCTAGAAGCTGCTAAGGCCAAGCAGAAGAGATATCATGATAGACGAAGGAAACCTCTCCAGTTCGAGGTGGGAAGTTTTGTATACCTCAAGGTATCACCCACCAAGGGAGTGCAGAGGTTTGGGATCAAAGGCAAGCTAGCCCCTTGTTACATTGGACCTTATGAGATCATAGAAGCATGTGGACCCGTGACATACAAGCTGAAGTTACCTTCAAAGATGTCTGCCATTCACAGTGTATTCCATGTATCTCAGCTGAAGAAGTGTGTTCGATTGCCGACCGAGATCATAGCAGAGCCATAATTGGAGATAGAGCCAGATCTATCGTACCAAGAGTACCCCTCCAAGATTCTGGATTGCAAAGAAAGATCAACTCGGGCTAAATCGATCAAGATGTACAAGGTCCAGTGGAGTAATCACTCAGAGGAGGAAGCTACTTGGGAAACCGAGGAATTCCTGAGATCCAACTTCCCCGATTGCCTACCTAAGGAAGCTGGTACGTAATCACACCCAACCCCTCCTCCTGCCCTTCGAATCTAATTTTCAAAAATATGATCTTAATTCAGAATGAAGTAACTACGAAGTAAAACTTAAAAAGGGCTTCCTTCTAAAGTTGCAAAGAGAATGACATTCGAAGAGCAGTTTTACCCTAATAATAACAATAATCACTCATTTCCTATAAGTTTCACCCTTCGCTTCACCCTGGGAGGACTCTGGCCCGAATCTCGGGACCAGATTCCTTTAAGGGGGGAAGGCTGTGACACCCCAGTGTCACCTAGGGTTTCTCTTAAAAATGCCAAACCAAGAACCATTATTTTATGTGAACCAAAGTAAGCATGAGCATCAAATTAACTTAGGAATAAAGAATTCACCAAGTATATGCTTAAAAGTATCATGATCAAAACAAATGGGTCCTTCAAAAAGGTAAGAATGTGTAACCCTAATAAAAATCCTAAGTGAGCCCCATGAGCAAAATTCAAGAAAATAAGGAAAAGGGTATAAAAAATTTAAAATTATGACTTGAGCCAATTATAAAAATTGAAGTATATTTAATAAGCAACAAGAAAGGTTGAGAAAGCTTAGCCAAAATAACTCAAATAAAACCCCAAATCAAGCTTCTCATGTGGGGACTTAATGGGAATTCTGAATTTCAGAATTCTAAAATTCAGAGCTTGAGCCAAAGATCAGGGATGTTCACCTTGATCCCTAGCTCGAATCCTAATGGCCCCATTGACAAAAATGTGCCTAATTAACCCCTCAGTCATGTGCCAGGAGATGGCATTGGGACGCGTGCCTCAGACACGTCAAACCAGAGATTTTCTCTCTGTGTGTGGCAGTGAGACAAACAGGATTTCTCCCCTCTCTATCTCCTAATCCAGTCAGCGAAACTTGCTAGCCTCCACACACAAACGACAAAGGGACCTGAGAGGAAGAGGTCTTTTAACGGGATCGTGGCCTTAATCTCAAAGATTTGTGCCCAATCCGCGTTTGAACTTGACCTCTCTCTGCGCTGCCTCGTGCTCGACGCTGTGCCAGGCGCCAGAGCGCGCACTGGCGTTCGCCGCGCACGCCCCGAGCGCATGTCAGAGCCACGCCCTCGGCCATGCTCGCCCGCACCTATAAAGCCTCCCCGGGCGCGCATCACTTCACCCCGCGCTCACCTTCACCGGCCAGCCACCTCTCCTTAGCTCCGGCGAGCTCAATTTTGCCCGCCATTGCCGCCAGAGCTTCGGCCACCGTGGCCAGCCCACTCCAGCCACCCCCGAGTCGAGCCAGTGCTTCGGCTAGCTCCGCCAGTAGCCCGTGAAGCTTTCCAAGCCCTCGGACCAGGCCAGACTTCACCAGAGGCCCAAGATCGACCTCACCGGACTTCGGTCTTTCGCCGCCGCGCGTGGACAAAGCTAACCGGTGAGTCTCCGCCCAATTCCTTGCACCCATATCTTCTCTGGCATCCCACGAACCTCTCTGACCCGTCCAATTGATCTATCTCGTCGTGAGCAGGCCGGACTCCTCGCCGCCGTCGAGCATCCCCGCCTGCGCGCGTGGACCGACCAACTCCGGCCATCTCCGACGGCGACCCGCACACCGTTGTGATCCCCGAGACCTCCCCTACATCCTCGACCACTTCACTGGAGCAATCTCGCCGCCGGTAAGCCCCTCCGCCCTTTCTTCCGCCGCGGTTACTGTTTAAGTTAGAAGAAGGACCTCGGGTTAGGATTTGTAGAACCCGAGGGGTTTTTTGTAACGTCAGTGACCCATGTGAATAGTAGCCTAAGGACTGATCCGCGAAGAAAACTTAAAACACCCGCCAGGGACCCCAGTGCAAAGTAGTTTTCCATTTAATCAATTCTGTTAATCTTTTTAAATAACCAGAGAACTTAGAAAATCCATAACTTGATGGATTCTTAATAAAAAGTTGTCAAACTAATTTTGCTAGCTCTTGAATATTATGAACCATCATTTAAAAATGATAAACCCTATGCTTTCTGTTCTGAAATTTTGAGTTTAAAATTAAAAACAGAAACTGACCAAACCTAGTTTAATTAAGGAAAATTAGTTTTTCTTCTGTACTGAACCTAAGAAAATTTGTAGGTATTCAAACCTCATTTGGACACTGTTTAAAAATAGTAGGAACCCCAGCATTGGAAAATATGATGTAGATATTCATTTAAAGCTATTTTGCCCAAAACTTAGAAAAAACCAAAAAGGCATTAGAAATTAATGAACAGTGATTAGAATTATTTTTCCTAGTTTGCTTATGTAACAGAGAACCTAGGAAAAATAGAGAGACCATTAGTCCAGATCAGTTTTAAATTAAAATGTTTTATTCAGCCTTATTTGAACTAAAAATCAATTATTAGAGTTACAAAACTATACCCAAAAAGGATAATAAAAATCCAGTGGACTTACAACCACCAGAGCCCCACTACAAAAATAAAGAACACCTCAGCCCAACTTTTTAAGTAAGGAAAATAAATATAAAATGCTAATGAGGCATTTTCCAAATAAATCATGAACAACCCCTGATAATGTGATAATGGGCAACCAAAAATTAGCTAAGTCCATAATGAGATAAACCACCAGAGAAAAATGCAAACCTATGAAAAAGAAGCAAACTCTTACCTATTGCTAATGATTTAAGAGAAAGGCCACTTAATTCAAATAATGCATACCACCCCTTCCCTTAAGCATAAAGATGCCAAACTTCAGAATGATTGCTCTTGCACAAAATAATAACCAAGAAAAATAAGAACTCTGTTGTTTGACATTTTTCAAATATAGTGGTAGTAGAAAGCACCTCTTTGGCTAGAAAACTTGAGAAAACTATAGTAAAATAACTAAAAGGTATTAATGGCTAGAAATTTGTATCAAGTCATGTTATGACACCTAAAAGCCAGCAAAATAAGTTTTAGAGAATTACCCACTGTTAAATAATAGTTGTAGTTCAAAGCACCCCTTCTGCCCTAGAATTTAATAATTTTGTCCAGAGAAAACCATTCACTTTCTGATCCCCAATTTTTGAGACAGACACACATACACCAGCACTAAGCCACTGTAATTTTTGCAGAATTTTTGAAATTTTATAAAAGCAACTTGTAGTTCAAACCCACTCCAAAACATTAAAGAGAATAAAAGAAAAGGAAAGAAGAAATAAACCTCACCCCAATAAGTCTAACTTGAGAACTTATCAACTCTCACTAAGACTTAGAAAGAATTCAGTGGAACCCCAAAAATAAACCTCCCACTTACCTTAGCTAAAGTTTGACCCAATTTACCAAGTATACCACCCAAAGGTCTTACATAAGTAAGGTTTAACTTTATCTAACTCATGTAGATCATACACCGTCAAAAGTTGTAATTTCTAAAAGCACATATCATATCATGCATATATCTTACGCATTGCATTCATTAGATTGTAATCTTGCCGACGGAGAGTACGTGCTCATCCCCGAGCAAGGACCTGTCCAAGAGGAGGACCAGGAGCAGGCTTCAGAGGCTGCTATTGAGGATCTCCCCGCAGCCCCAGCAATTGAAGGCAAGCCCCGGTTTTATGCATGACCGTATTATTATATGCTACTTTACTACACTTAATGCTTGTAGGATTGTAATGTGCACTTAAGTATAGGAGTTGCTTGAAACCTCTAGTTGCATGAACTTAGGATTCCTTTTTGAGATGAATACTAGTATGCTAGGTCGAGTAGCTGCTTGCTATTCAAGATCTCGGTAGAAGTCGAGTGATTTTTCTAGCACTCGCGCGAGGTCAGGAATTGATTGTATTCATCTTGATAATGGGATATATGTTAGTCTATGGATTTGGATCCAGGGAGGATGCCTTGTCCATGAGACAGGAAAAAGGAAATAAGGATTAATGTGTCGATACCTGAGTCAAACTTTTGAACGTACTAAGCACATGCCGGGAAAAATGGTAACCGGTAAACTTAGTACCTGATTGAAGCCGGGCGCGGACTTTATCCCTCATGCTACCTGAGACTGGGTCTCCCATGCTAGCTATGGTGGGTACAAGTGCGGTCACTGCACGGCGGCAGCCGGGGTCATTGGAGCATTGTATGCCAAGGCGGTGAGGCCTGGACGCGAACGGGGAATCGATGGGGACGGTTGTCATGTGTAGGGTCGGAGTACCCTGACATGCCGTGTGTTTAGGTTTACCTTGCAAGGTTAAAACTCGATTCGAATCGTCTGCTTCTCGCAGCTAATGAGACTGCTTGACCCCTTGTACTGCATCGAGTAAGAAGTGAAATGAGGTTACATGAGATAACTTGTTGATTGAACTAAATGCTTGTTACCATGTATGCTTAGAAGGAGCAAATCTAGCTATGTTAATGATGATAGAATTTGAAAAGCTAAAATTTGCTTTTAGAAATAGCTAGTGCTTTTGGCAAACCAAACCCCTCAGCCAAACAGCTGCATAGTCTAGAGGTAGAGGAGTAGACTCCTCACACCGGTTAAGTCTAGCTGAGTATTAGTATACTCAGCCTTGCTTGTGGCACAACTTTTGCAGGTACCATTCAGGAAATGGTTGATGGTGTGACTTGGCCTACCACCCTGCCACTGGGTTGGACGGTCGAGTGGGATGTTGCTCCGGCAGGAGAGGAGCATGAGGAGTAGTGGGCTAGACCTTGCCCATTTCCTCATTACCGACGACATCGATTATCCGCTGCACTTTATTTTGTAAACTTTATTTGCTACTCAAAAACTCCGATTTATGTAATAACTCAGTACTTAATTTGAGGTTTCCTGTTTTATTGTATTTCTTCTGTGACTCACCTTCGAGTGAGATTGTGGAATTTGATCCTGGTTAAGTGGCTCTATCAGACTAGATCTGAGGGACTAATGGGTTATTCCGATTTAAGTGTGTTACGGCCCTTGAGGCGTGACTTAGGCACTTAAGCTGGAATAATTCGGGCGGTTCCGCCACAATAATTCCCCCTCTATTATTACATATGGTCAGGCTCTTGCCTCTATTCTCTTATTATAAGCTTCGTCATCTGAAAGGAAATTGCCCTGGAGAAAGGACATGATCTCGGTTCTCCAATCTTCACTATAAACAGGAGATATATTGAGCACTGCTCTTTCAAGAAGTTCCACCAAAGGTGCTTTTATTGTTTCAAAGAATACTTCCGAAGGCAAGGGTAGACCCTGTGCCGCTGACTTGGCTAGCAGATCAGCGTGCTCATTTTCTCCTCGTGTAATATTCTTGACAGAAAACCCTTCGAAGGAAGCTTCGAGCCTTCGAACTATATCCAAATATTTCTCAAGCTTCGGATCTCTTGCTTTGCAACTCTTGTCAACATGACCAGAAATAACTTGGGAATCAGTTTTGAGAATCACCCTTCTTATCCCCATTGCCTGCAACTTCCGAAGCCCCAAAAGCAAAGCTTCGTATTCAACAATATTATTTGTACAGCTAAAATCAAGTTTCACTGCATAGCATGTTCTAACTTTGGAAGATGCAATTAAAACAGCAGCTGCACCTGCCCCGAAGGTTCCCCAGGAACCATCGCAGAACACTGTCCAAGCTTCGGCATCTTTACTTGCTTGTTCCTCCTGAGCCCCTGGCGTCCAGTCAGCGATGAAGTCTGCTAACGCCTAGGACTGAACCGAAGATCTATGCACATAATCAATGCTGAACTCGTTGAGTTCCACAGCCCACTTTCCAATCCTTCCAGTAGCTTCTCTGTTTCTCATAATATCCTTCAAAGGCTGTGATGAAGGAACAATTATATGGTATGCTTGAAAATAATGTCGAAGCTTCCTGGAGGCCATTAAGACAGCATACAGCACCTTCTCCAATTCTGTATAGTTTTTCTTTGATAAGCTTAGAACTTCGGAGACGAAATACACTGGAGCTTGCTTTTTCAATTGTCCTTCAAGCTTCTCCTGGACAAGCGCCGCACTTACTGCAGAGTGCGAAGCTGCCACATACAGCAGCAGAGGAGCCCCTGGCGCTGGTGGAGTTAGGGTTGTTAAATCTATCAGATACTGCTTTAGCTCTTCGAAGGCTTTTTGCTGAGCTGATCCCCATTGAAAGACTTCGGCCGACTTCAGCACTTCAAAGAATGGTAAATTTCTCTCTGCTGATCTAGATATAAATCGATTCAAAGATGCCAATCTTCCTGTCAGCCGCTGAGCCCCCTTTTTTGTGCTCGGTGGTTCCATCCCAAGAATGGCTTCAATTTTGTTTGGATTAGCTTCGATCCCTTTTGTTGAAACTAGACAACCAAGGAATTTGCCCTTCTTTACTCCGAAGACACATTTTTCTGGATTCAACTTCAAGCCAGATTGCCTAAAGTTAGCAAATGTTTCCTGTAGATCGGCAATGTGATTTTCTTGCTTCGTGCTTTTTACTATGATATCATCAACATATGTTAGCACATTTCTACCTATCTAAGAGTGAAGGACTTTCGCTGTCATTCTGCTGAAGCTTCCTCCAGCATTCTTGAGCCCCTCAGGCATCCGAAGGTAACAATATGTACCACTAGGGGTGATGAAGCTGGTTTTTGGCTCATCTTCCTTCTTCATCTAGATTTGATGATAGCCTGAATAACAATCTAGTAGACTCATGAGCTCTGACGAAGCTGCTGCATCTACCAAAGAATCTATCCTTGGTAATGGAAATTCATCCTTCGGACAAGCCTTATTGAGATCAGTAAAATCAATGCACATTCTCCATTTACCATTGGCCTTCTTCACCATAACAGTGTTAGCTAGCCATTCTGGGTATTTTACTTCTTTGATGACTCCAGCGCTGAGAAGTCTTTTCACTTCATTCCGAGCACCTTCGGCTTTGTCATCAGACATCTTCCGAAGCCTCTGCTTTCTAGGTCTGAAGGATGGATCAACATTGAGCGAGTGTTCAATAACATCCCTGTTGACACCACAGAGATCATTAGCTGACCATGCGAAGACATCCTTGTTGTTAAACAAAAACCTTATTAGGGTTTTCTCCTGCTCCTCAGACAATTGAGATCCCAGTAGCACCTTCTGTTCTGCTATATCTTCACATAAGAGCATGGGCTTTAACTGACCAGCCGAAGCAGCCTTCTCCCTTCTATACTTGTATTGCTCACAAGCTTTGACTCCATCTATATTATGGATTTCTTTTGAATCTTTCCAGTTTCCATCGGCCTTTCTGGCAGCATCCTGACTTCCATGAATAGCAATAGGCCCTTGGTCCGAAGGTATCTTCATGCAAAGATATGTTGGATGAAGAATTGCTTCGAAAGCATTGAGTGTCCCACAACCAATGATTGCATTGTAAGGGTATTCCATGTCGACACACAACTTGCTCAGTCCTTGTATTGTTGACAAATCCGAAGGTCACTGGCATCGTGATCTTGCTGAGCGCTATAACCTGCCTTCCTCCGAAGCCACAAAGGGGATGTGTAGCATCATGGATCTTATCTTCGGGCTCTTGCATCTGTCTGAAGGCCTTAGCAAATATAATATCCGTTGCACTGCCTGTATCAACGAGAACATTGTGGACCAGAAATCCTTTGATAACACAAGAAATAACCATAGCATCATTGTGAGGGTAATCCTTGAGCTGAAGGTCCTCTTGAGAGAAGGTAATTGGGATGTGGGACCATCTTGACTCGATGAAGGGTCCTTGCACCCCGACATGTTGTACCTTTCTCTGTGCCTCCTTCTTTTGCTTCTTGTTAGCTGGCTCTGAGCATGAACCGCCTGTTATCGGGAGTACCGGCTTCGGAGCCGAAGCAGCTCCAGCTTGGTTGTTGAACGAAGCCATCAGCTCAAAAAAGTGGAAGTGAGTTCACCGGAGGTGGGCGCCAATGTTGGGTACTTGTTCTCAAATGCTTTGAATTAAGAACAAGGCAACATAAAATGTTAAATAATAATGCCCTTCGTCCGCTGAAGCATTATTTCCCCAAGGGTTTAATGAACTTCGGACGAAGGCCACGGACAGAATACCACGAAGGTCATACCTTCGTGGTCAGGCATACAACAATGCGAAATAAAATATAAAATATTAAACATTAGAGGAAAATTTATTAAAAACAAATTACATTAATCATATATTTCATAATATGAACTTAAATGTCAAAACATAATATTTAGGTACATTTATACCTTCGTCTTTGACAGAGAATAATTCCAGCATAATGCGTTAGCGATTACAGGATTGCGTGAATAGTGCAGGGGTACTGTTCACCTATTTATAGGCACAGGGCGCAGCCTGTGTAAAATTACATTTATGTCCTTTACAATCGACTACAATAATGACACAAAACATAATGGGTCTTTAAGTCAAACCATCATTAAGTCGGTTTGCCCCTTCGTCCTGAGATCTGTCACTATGCCGAAGCTCTATAGATAATAGCTTCGGCGCTGCTCCTGAGAGGATCTGCTGAAGGTGTTCTCTTTCTTTAGGATCTTCGGCTACGAAGCATACCCCCAACAATCGTGACACCAAGCACTAACCTCGACTTCCATGTATCATGGCGATGCTCCATGACCCATCGTCGAGGCCAGAGCGACGATGAGGATGCAAATCAACGATGACAACAACGTTCTCTAATGCTCTGCTCGATATGACGCGCACGCTGCCCGGCTTGGTTCCTACCATGGCCATGGGTTGAGAGAAGGTCGTGGGCATGCAATATATATGGTCGGGGCGGAGGTCCGAGCGTCGAAACAACCCTAGATTCTAGGTGACGTTTGTTACGGTGTCCACGCGAGAACGACGAATCCTGTTGAGACGAGCCCTAAGCAAGGAGATGGTTATGACAGCCGGGCCCCACATGGCAGAGGTAGAAAGGACACAGACGCATGATGAGTGGTTCTGGGCAATGGTTCCCACCCGCCAGAGACACCTGCACGCAAGCCAGTCGACATACCAAATCGGAGGAGTTGGGCAGCAGCGCACGGCTCACACGGCCGAGTGGAGATGGGAGGAGCTTAGCCAGGGTCAAGGTTTGGGCCCAGGTAGATTTTTCCAATATCTTTTATTGTTTATTTCCTATTTTCTATTTAATTCAAAACTAAGTTCAAATATTTTTAAATTGGAGTTCGAGTTTTAATACACAAACAAGAAAACTCCAACATGATGAATATTTATTGTTGCTATTCCTATTTCTCTAGGTAAGAATATTTTAAAGCATATAACTTAATAAAGATTAAACCACACAATCAAGTAATTAAGGATCCATTTTTC
This sequence comes from Zea mays, assembly GCF_902167145.1. Classification (NCBI taxonomy): domain Eukaryota; kingdom Viridiplantae; phylum Streptophyta; class Magnoliopsida; order Poales; family Poaceae; genus Zea; species Zea mays. Next base: position 86,619,677 of record NC_050097.1, read on the forward strand.
CTATCGCTTATTAATAAGTAAAAACTTTACCCAATTAAATGTTTATTACACATTCATAAATGATCATGAAACCCTTTTTTTGTCCATACTTTAGTGAAATTCATTTAGAGAATCTTTCAAAGTACAAGTTTTAAAGGAATGCATTATTTTAGCTCTCTAGGACTCTTTTCATTTAGTCATTTGTTTCATAGTATTTTAATCTTGAGATAGGATTTTCCCTAATTTACCTAAAACATGATTTTCGGGTATTACACCACGACCCCGCTACATCTGCAGTGCCTTTAACGCGTCACGTGGAGGTCGCCATCTCCGGTGTAGCAAGGGTGGAGTGAGCTTGTGGCATCGTGTCCCTAGGCCCTAGTGCCTCCGGCATTGGGTGGTCATTACACGGTAGAGGCGGCACCTCAGGCGGCACCCCAGGTGACGATGTGGCCTCCAACTGTCACACCCGGGTTTGAGGGGCACCAAACCCGGGCGCGAACTTCACCAAATGTGTGCTACGATCAAGTCTCACACATATGATGACTCATGGTACAGAAATGAATGTCACATCTTTAATATATAATAGAGTTCTGTACAAAATAGTTAAATAATTACATCATACGAAGACAACGATCCAACAACCAAAGTTGACTGGGAGACGACGGCCTAGACCTCTCACAAACTCATCACGACATCCTTCATGCGCCTCATCTTGACGGTACCTGTTCTTGACCTGGGGGATGTGAGTACAGCAAGGGTGAGCTCAGATACGTTCATCGCTCAACAAGTTGTGGGGAATAATATTGCATGAACTCACCAAAGGTGGGAGCTCATGTGAAGTGTAAGGCTTATCAAAGGAGATGGTTAAAGCTAAGCATTGCTTTTCGAGTTGGTCAAAATTTTATTAGCAGTTACTAAGTATAAGTACATTCCAACCCAATTAAATAAGAGATCACAATTGATAATAACACCCGCGATGCAATGCATATGACATATTAAGTTTAGTTCCATAAATTAATCATGCGAGAGTCCTAAGTCGCTCTTGACCATGAGCACGACTGATATACCAATTTTACACTCTACAGAGGTTGCGCCCTTTACCCACAAGTCGTGTATCCCGTCTAGCCAGGGTTTGCAAGGCCCTTAGACACTTTCGAGGTGAATGGCTAGGGATCCACTACGAGACCTTTACAAAGTTCCACTAGCTTTAGAAAACCCGCTACGGTTTCTGAGAAGGGCAATATAGAATCCCTCGTCAGAAAAGCCATCGTAGCATGATCAACCCGAGAACCTCCCTATACGCAGCTCCTCTACCGCCCTTGCTCCTTTCAGGTAAGGTAGTCCTCCACTAGCATTGCTAATTAGTCAGCCAAGGGCATCCCATTCCACCCTTTTGGTAGCACGGATATCTCAAGTTAAGCTCCAAGTTCCAATTAACACAATGATCTTATCATGAACAATAATTAAAAAACCAGCATAACTGGAACATGATTATAATATAACAATAATTTCCCAAAACGAGGTAGAGCAATAGCAAAACTACCCAAATGTTCAGTGGTAAACATGGTGTGGGATAAACAAATCTAGGGAAACCTATTAGGTCCCATCAAATTAACATGAATATGTCACAGTGATTAGCCGAAATATTATTAGCTAAAGAAGAGTGATCAAAGGCACAACTTGCCTATAACTCGAAATTCCAGGTACTTCACCAAGTTAGTCTTTAGTGACTCGTAACCTCGTCGCTACTCGTATCAATACATACAAACAGACAAGGAGTACATAAAAATAACATTACACCAAACATGAGAACAAACCATGTAAGAATATTCTACGCGTTGCTATGAGGTCCTAGGTTCGAGAACCACTAAATTCAGAGTTACGATTACGAGGATATGATTTTCCAAAGATTCAGGTGATTAAACAATAAAATATAAATTATATGTTAATTAATATAAATCATGTGAGAATTAGTTAAACTTTATTCCGGGATATAACTTGATTATAGGTTGTATTTTTTGTCAGGTTATAATCATGGACAATTAACTTTGATTAGCAAGATAAATCAATAATCATAGGATAAACAATACAAAAGTAAGTAATATGTTGTAAATAATGTTGTTATTGCATAGACAAATTTAATACGAGACTAACGCAACTTCAACAGACTAAATCTGAGTTAAAACAAGCAATATAGGGATTAATTTAGTTTTCAATCATTTTTATAATTAAATCGAGCTCTAGGGACTTATTTGCAATTCTCAGGGACTGCTAGGTAATCATCTTACCGCACAGATGGACGACAGGTAGATTAATATAGAGCACCTAGTCTCTTTTGCAAAAATAGACGGTCGAAGGGGTATGGGCTTTTGTAGACCGTTGGATCGATAGTCTACGGTGCAGATTAGATCGAAGTCTCGGTCGTTGGATTGGAGATCAACGATAGAGATTTTATGATAGAAAATTGAATTTCGCCCGCCAAATTGAATCGGACGGTTTACGGCCTTGGCTGAATCGGTACGCGATCGATCCCATCACAGCCACCGAATCTAAAATCAACGCTCGAGATTAAAGGATCCCACGATCTGATCTCGGCCAACAGATCCGAGATCAACAGCTATGATTTTCGATCACGATGGGGTATTTGAGATTCAATCGTGCGCTCATCACAGAATCAACAGCCAGGGTTGTTTCTTCCCGCACGATCTTGTTCATGTTGGAACGCGGCAGCGGCATCCTGCTCGCGGTGGCAGGCCCACCAACGAGCGGTGGCTGCTGCGAGGCTATGGATGAGATGAGTCTTTGATTGATGGCTTGAGGTGCTATGGTGGCATGTATTTATATAGGCTAGGAGGTGGGTGGTTATATGATAGATCTAATCTGGTACTTATCTGTTACAACCATATCCTATATATTAGGAACTCTAACAAACTCGAACCCAAATCTGTTACATGATATATCTAATCTGGTACTTATCTGTTACAATCCTAACCTATCTATTAGGAACTCTAACAAACTCGAATCTTGAATAGGTAACAGTGATGCAAGATCCGGCAAGTGGAATAAAAAATAGGAGGAAAAACTCACATTGGTTGTGTTCCTTAAGTGGCCGAATAGATAAGCCTTTTATTTGCTATTTTTTTCCTATTTTTTTATTTCTAGATTTATATATCCCAATTCAAATCTGATTTTAAATTTTGAAACCATATTTATATGCACAACCAAAACACCAACATGAATGCAAATATTTTACATTTATTTACTCCTTATTTACTTTGCTCAAATAAGTATTTGTATGGATAAAATTTAATAAGCATGGAATTCACGTAGTTATATAACCCAATAGGAGTAATTTATATAGAATAACTCGCTATCCTATTTATTATAGTTTTTATATAGCCAATATTTTATATTTACTATTTATTAAATTTTAGGGAAGAACGTTTCAATTCATAACTTTGTTATAATACACTTGAAATTTTAAATCTTTAGGGAATTTTCTTAACTCACCAAGATACGATTTTGGAGTGGTACACCAACGTCCCAAGCTGCCGAGCCGAGGGTGACTACCTGAAAGCGCTCATGGTAGGTTGTCGGTCCTTTCTTTTTTGCTTTTGCATTTCGTTCTTCATCCTTGTTTCTTTCTGACTCCTCGATTAGTGCTCATGTGCCACATACATCGGTGAAGGATGCAGCGCTTGTCGGTGTGTGGAGCCCGACCGCACACCCGATGTTACCCCTCGCGGTGCTTTTGGGTAGGACAGTGCTGTTGACTGTAACTCAATGGTTCGTGCGAGATGCACGAGGGATGACAGATGATTTTCTACAGGTTTGAGCCGCTTTGAGATGCGTAACACCCTACTTCCTGGCGTGGATATTTAGGTGGTAGGTTACAAGAAAAGTCTCCTGTATGGAGAAAACAAGTGGCTAAGTAGATGGTCGATGAATCTGATGGGGTACCCCCTAGGCCTTATATACTTGACCGTGGGCATTACATGCGTGTACGATGACGATGTGTACCTAAGTAATAGTGAACTCACTGAACTTATCTTCCTATAATTTTGCTGACTTATCCTTATTTTGTTCCGACGTTCGAGGGTGCTGCGCGGGAGAATCGAACCAGCGCTGTGGATAATGCTTAAATCCAACGAGTCGCCTGGGCCTAAGTCTGCTTCTTCCTTGCATTGGCCCATTCTGCCGGCAATTCTCCCCTGGCCCACGAAGGGACGACCATGCGAGACAATAGGCCCAAAGCCTTTCGCGAGGCCTTCTTGCCTTCTAGTGGACCCGGGGGATATCCGTCCCCCAAGCCCCCAATCTTTTAGTTGATTTTAAAACAATCAGCCCAAAGATTCTAGGTCCAGCTTGCGATTCTGTGGCTTGATTTCCATTTTGGTGATGGGCACTTTCAAAGGTGCGCCTATTGAACGTTGGTTCTGAACTCTGAGTGACTCACTAAAAAATAGCCTTCGAAGGTCCTCCTTTGGTGCATTGGAGATCAGCGTCTTGTCATATGATCGTGCTTTGGAAGTCAGCATTTGAAACTTTTGGAGTTAAGGATCTATTGGGCGCACCGGAGGTGCACCCAATGGGTGTAGCCCTCGAGCTTTGAGTGGATTTTTGAAAATAATCCACTCAAAGATCTTCTCCTTATGCTTTAGAAATCAACATTTTATCTTCATCTTATGCTTTAGAAATCAGCATTTTGCCTTTTTCATGTTCTTGTGAATTCAAACAATGTTGTCTGCCCATGCCTTGTTAGGTTTGAAATTTATTTGATCGGTGACAGATTGGATGTCCGGTAGATGGCTCTTAGTTGGTCTTCACCCCGCTCTGTGCTTTAATGCTTCTGCTGACTAGACTTGCAGTTCAGTAGCTATATTTGGATTTCCTTCGATCTCTATCGATCTCTTCCTTCTGTCTCAATACATTCATTGCGCATACTGTATGGATATGACTTGTTCAGAAAATCTATTGAAAATTCCTGGTCGTCCCCCCAATGGGTGTGACCAAGGGATGTCTTGGTACGTAGAGCGTTTAGCATACTGTCCTGGAGTAGTAACTTGATGTGACCATGGGGTGTAATCATATCGCTCAAGCAGTTGACCTTAGTCCAAATGGTGTCATGTTACGTGAAGCGGCGTCTGTTTCCTGACTCATTTTCAGGCGGCTTGAATTGCTTATTGAATACTTGCGACTGTTCGACGAGCGTGGAAGGAAGTGGATGGTCACCCCCGCCCTCTATAAATAGCCTTCTTGCACGGTTGTTCACTTCACTCATTCTTCGATCATTTGTTACTTTCTTCTTCTTCCATCCTCTTCTCCATTCGACCATGGGCAAAGGCAAGAGAGGTTGCGGCTTGCCCCGCCATGCGGGCGACAAGCGGAAGCGCGATCCAAGTCCTCCCTCGGAGGACTTCGGCGACTTTGAGTACTCGGAGGAGGAGGTTTCCTCCGAGTCCGAAGGGTCGCTGGCCCTCGCCTCTCCCCCAGCGTCGTCTGATGAATCGGACGAATCCTAGGGGATAGCTGCAGAGGTGTGGACGTACATCCGCTCTGTCGAGCCCACCGAGCTCGAGGGGTCGGATGAGTCGGAGGTCTCCTCTGACGAGGAGGACTCCTTCGGCTCGTCCGAGGAGCGGAGCGGCAACGACAGCGACGACGAGGGCGGAGGTGGCGACAGCGACGAAGGTGGCAGCGGAGGAGGCGACGACGACGGCGACACTGGCGGTGAAGGCAACGACGTCGGCAAGGCCAGTGGCAAGGCGCCACTGGTGTAAGTAGTAGTATAGATAGTTAATAGTAATGGTAGTATTAGTAGAATATTGTAGTAGTAGTTAGTAGTATAGCGTAGTGTAAGTAGTAATGTAATGTAATGTATTAGAAGATAGGGGAAAAAGGCCGGCTCATAATGAGTCTGTCTTTGAGTTTGTGTAATCCCCCCCCCTCAATATTAATGAAAGGCTTCAGATGTTTCCAGTGAACGTTATGTTTTTGCTGCTTTTTCTGTTCACACGATTATCAGTTCATCCATATGTTCCATGTTGTCGACGCTTTTAGAAGTAACCGCCGAGCGATGCCTGATGTTGCCGATGTTTTAGAGGTAACCTCCGAGTCATGTCTGATGCTACCAGCGTTTTAGAGGTAACCGCCGAGCGATAGCCGACACTGCTGGTGCTTTAGAGGTAACCACCGAGTCATATCTAATGCTGCCGATGTTTTGGAGGTAACTGCCGAGCGATGGCTGACACTACTGGCGCTTTAGAGGTAAACATCGAGTCATATCTGACGCTTGGAACTTATCTTTTCCCGAGTAATGACTTGGCACTTTTTAGAAATAGTGCTCGACCCGGGAACCCCCATTTATACTCGTGCCGACGTGCAGTTTTGACTTCTGAGCCCTAACTTCCCATTTCCACCTTGAACCACTCCTCTGTTTCCCTGAGATCTCGCTCCTGTTTGTTCCGCCGACAAGATTGCGATGGCGCCGAAACGGAAGTGGCAAAGCTCCGTCGCGGCAATCATCCCGCTCATCGACCCCAACAGCCATTTGCAATTCGCGGGTAACCACATGTCCGTTATCTCAGAATCTGACCTCCTTCATCTTGTCGACGTTGGGGTTTTGCTTCCGAAAGAGCTCTGCTCTTGGCGAATTTGCCGCAGGGTTACCGTTTCGATAGAGGATATCCATGAATCTGTCGTTTAGTTTCCTTTCCTTATTCGTGGTCTTGCTCTTCCCGTCTCTCTCTTTTTCCGCGACCTCCTTGACTTCTACAAATTGAACTTGACTCATCTGAATCCTAATTCCATCTTGCAAGTTTCCATTTTTGTACATCTGTGTGAGACCTTTCTCGGGATTCTACCCCATTTCGGTCTCTGGAAATACCTGTATCATTGTCGGCCCGGGATGGATGGGGGACAGCACCAACTCGTTGGCGGCGCAAGCTTGGAGCTTCGTCGCGGGAGAAAAGCAGAGTATCTCGACATTCCCTTTAAGGACATCATTAAGGGGTGGTGTCTCGAGTGGTTCATTGTGGAAAACCACTGCAAGTCACTCCCCCCTAGGTCAGGGAGTGAAAGGGAAATGTGCCCTTGGGCCATTTCTAAGTATTTTGGTGATTAAGTGTCCAACACAAATGGTTATGTGTTAAACTATGCCAAATGGTGGACAAAGTGCAAATCAATACAAAGGTATGATTCTAGACTTAGTACATTGGTTTTTGTGTACTAACATATTTGTCTAAGTGCTAGAATCCGAGAAAAGACAAATGGAAAAGACTTGGCTCGAGCAGCCAAGACTCTGCTTAGTCTGGGTGCACCGGACTGTCCGGTGGTGCACTGGACAGTGTCCGGTGCGCCAGGCTGGCTCTGGTGAAAAGGCCGCTCTCGGGAATTGAACGACGACGTACGGCTATAAATCACCGGACTGTCCGGTGGTGCACCGGACTGTCCGGTGAGCCAACAATCGGCCGAGCCAACGGTCGGCCGCGCAATCCGCGCGTGACGCGTGGCCGAGCCAACGGTCTGATGGGGGCACCGGACTGTCCGGTGTGCACCGGACAGTGTCCGGTGCGCCAACGGCTCCAAATCTTCAACGGTCGGCTGCGCCAGAATAGGAAAGAGATCTGCACCGGACAGTGTCCGGTGGTGCACCGGACTGTCCGGTGCACCAGTCGACAGAAGGCAAGATTTGCCTTCCTGGATTGCGCTCAACGGCTCCTAGCTGCCTTGGGGCTATAAAAGAGACCCCTATGCGCATGAAGGAGAACACCAAGCATACTTTGAGCATTCTTGATCATTCACACTTCGTCTTTGCGCACTCGTTTGACATTCTTAGTGATTTGAGCTCCGTTCTAGTGAGAACTTTGTGATATTCATTTGAGCTCAAGTCTTGGCCATGTGTGTGTGCGTATTGCTGTGGACTTGTGTGTGTTGCTCATCCCATCCTTACTTCCGTGTTCATTTGTGATCATCTTTTGTAATGGCGAGAGACTCCAAGTTGTGGAGATTCCTCGCAAATGGGATATAGTGAAAGGAAGAGAAACACTATGGTATTCAAGTGGGTCTTTGGACCACTTGAAAGGGGTTGAGTGCAACCCTCGTCCGTTGGGACGCCACAACGTGGAGTAGGCAAGTGTTGGACTTGGCCGAACCATGGGATAAACCACTGTGCCTCTCTGTGTTGATCTTTTTGTGGTTATTGTGTTTCGCAAGAACTCCTCTCTAGCCACTTGGCTTTATTGCTCTAACACTTAATCAAGTTTGTGGCTTTAAGATTTAAGTTTTTACAGGATCACCTATTCACCCCCCTCTAGGTGCTCTCAATTGGTATCGGAGTCGTTCTCTTCAAGAAAGGGACTAATCGTCCGAAGAGATGGATCCTAAGGGAAAGGGGATGGTGGTCAACGACAATGAGAAGGAGTCCATCTTCAACGAGCCAAGGGACGACAAAGTCAATGACTTCGACTCAAGTCAAAAGAAGAAAGACGGAAAGAAGAAGATGCGCATCAGAAAGGTTGTCTACTACGACAGCGACGAATCTTCCTCTTCTCAAAAGGACGACGAATACGAGGAGAAAAAGAAAACGGTTAACTCGAACTTTTCTTTTGATTATTCTCGTATTCCGCATAATTCAAATGCTCATTTGCTTTCCATTCCACTTGGTAAACCCCCATACTTTGATGGAGAGGACTACGGATTTTGGAGTCACAAAATGCGTAGCCACTTGTTTTCTCTTCATCCAAGTATATGGGAGATAGTAGAAAATGGGATGCAATTTGATAGTTCCGATAACTCCATGTTTATCAATGAACAAATCCATAAAAATGCACAAGCTACTACTGTTCTTTTAGCATCCTTGTGCAGGGAAGAGTACAATAAGGTGATCGGCTTGGACAACGCCAAGCAGATCTGGGACACCCTCAAGATCTCGCATGAGGGGAACGATGTCACCATGCTCACCAAGATGGAGTTGGTGGAAGGCGAACTAGGAAGGTTCGCAATGATCAGGGGAGAGGAGCCAACTCAAACGTACAATAGGCTCAAGACCCTGGTCAACAAGATAAGAAGCTATGGAAGCACGAGATGGACGGACCACGACTTCGTCTGACTCATGCTAAGGTCCTTCACTGTCCTTGATCCTCATCTTGTAAACTCTATTCGTGAGAATCCTAGGTACATCAAGATGACGCCTGAGGAAATACTCGGAAAGTTTGTAAGCGGGCGAATGATGATCAAGGACGCGAGGTACGTTGATGAGGCGTTGAATGGCCCAAACTACGAGCCTCAAACCATTGCTCTCAAAGCAACAAGTAGCAGGGAGACGCTACCTAGCAAGGTGGCGCAAGTTGAAGCGGCCGGGCTAAATGAAGATGAAATGGCCCTCATCATCAAGCGCTTCAAGACGGCGCTCAAAGGTCGCAAGGAGCACCCCAACAAGAGCAAGACGGAGGGAAAGCGCTCCTGCTTCAAGTGTGGTAAGATTGATCACTTTATTGCTAACTGTCCCGATAATGATAGTGACCAGGAACAAGGGAAGAGTGGAAAGTGGGAAAAGAAGAAGACCTACAACAAGGCGAAGGGCGAGGCACACCTTGGAAAGGAGTGGGATTCGGATTGCTCCTCGTCCGACTCCGACAATGAAGGACTCGCCGCCTCAGCCTTCAACAAGTCGGCTCTCTTCCCCAACGAGCATCACACATGCCTCATGGCAAAGGAGAAGAAGGTAAATACTAGAAGTACTATTACATATGCTTCTTCAAGTGATGATGAGTCTAGTGATGATGAAGTAGACTATGCTAGTTTATTCAAAGGTTTAGATAGAACTAAAATTGATAAGATCAATGAATTAATTGATGCCTTGAATGAGAAAAATAGATTGTTAGAAAAACAAGAGGATCTTTTATATGAAGAGCATGATAAATTTGTTAGTGCACAAAATTGTTTTGATCTAGAAGTTAAAAGAAATGAAATGCTTTCATGTGAACTATCTACATGCCATGAATCTATTTCTAACTTAAAGAGTATTAATGATGACTTGAATGCTAAGTTAGAAGTAGCTAATAAATCTAGCTCATGTATTGATCAGGTATTAAGTTGTAATAGGTGTAAGGATTTTAATGTTGATGCTTGTAGTGAACACTTAATTTCCATTTCCAAATTAAATGATGAAGTGGCTAGTCTTAATGCCCAACTTAAGACTAGCAGAAATGAATTTGATAAACTAAAATTTGCAAGGGATGCCTACACTGTTGGTAGACACCCCTCAATTAAGGATGGGCTTGGCTTTAAGAGGGAAGCCAAGAACTCAACAAGTCATAAGGCTCCCATCTCCGCCAAGGAGAAAGGGAAGGCCCCTATGGCTAATAGTGTTCAAAAGAATCATGCTTTCATTTATAGTGATAGAAAACTCTCTGGAAATGCTTATAGGAATTGTTCTTATGATTCAAATGCCATGTTTGCTTCAAGTTCTTCCTTTGTGCATGGTAGAGATATGCCTAGGAGAAATGTTGTTCATGTACCTAGAAAATCAAGTAATGAACCTTCTACAATTTATCATGCTTGCAATGCTTCTTTTGCAATTTGTAGGAAAAATAAGAAAGTGATTGCTAGGAAATTAGGGGCAAAATGCAAGGGAGATAAAACTTGCATTTGTGTCCCTAAGACCATTGTTACTAACCTTGTAGGACCCAACACAAGTTGGGTACCTAAGACCCAAGCCTAAATTTGCCTTGCAGGTTTATGCATCCGGGGGCTCAAGCTGGATTATCGACAGCGGATGCACAAACCACAGGACGGGGGAGAAGAAAATGTTCACCTCCTACATCAAGAACAAGGATTCCCAAGATTCAATCATGTTCGGTGATGGAAACCAAGGCAAGGTTAAAGGACTAGGAAAGATTGCTATTTCATCCGAGCACTCCATTTCTAATGTGTTTTTAGTTGAGTCGCTCGGGTATAACCTGTTGTCCATTAGTCAACTTTGTAACATGGGTTATAATTGCTTATTCACAAATGTAGATGTGTCTGTCTTTAGAAGAAGTGATGGTTCACTAGCTTTTAAGGGTGTACTAGACGACAAACTTTATTTAGTTGATTTTGCAAAAGAGGAGGCCGGTCTAGATGCATGCTTAATTGCTAAGACTAGCATGGGCTGGCTGTGGCATCGACGTTTAGCACATGTGGGGACGAAGAACCTTCACAAACTTCTAAAGGGAGAACATGTGTTAGGTCTAACAAATGTGACTTTTGAAAAAGATAGACCTTGTGCAGCTTGTCAAGCAGGTAAACAAGTGGGAAATGCTCATCACAGCAAGAACGTGATGACTACATCAAGACCCCTGGAGCTGCTGCACATGGACCTCTTCGGACCCGTCGCCTACCTTAGCATCGGGGGAAGTAAGTATGGTTTAGTAATTGTTGATGATTTTTCCCGCTTCACTTGGGTATTCTTTTTGCAGGATAAAACAAAAACCCAAGAGACCCTCAAGCGCTTCCTAAGGAGAGCTCAAAATGAGTTTGAGCTCAAAGTGAAGAAGATAATGAGTGACAACGGATCCGAGTTCAAGAACCTTCAAGTGGAGGAGTACCTTGAGGAGGAAGGAATCAAGCACGAGTTCTCCGCTCCCTACACACCACAGCAAAACAGTGTGGTAGAGAGGAAGAACAGGACACTCATCGACATGGCAAGGACGATGCTTGGAGAGTTCAAGACGCCCGAGCGGTTTTGGTCGGAAGCCGTGAACACAACTTGCCACGCCATAAACCGAGTCTACCTTCATCGCCGCCTCAAGAAGACTTCGTACGAACTCCTAACCGGTAACAAACCCAATGTGTCATACTTTCGTGTTTTTGGGAGCAAATGTTATATTCTTGTGAAGAAATGTAGAAATTCTAAGTTTGCTCCCAAAGCTGTAGAAGGGTTTTTGTTAGGTTATGACTCAAGTACAAAGGTGTATAGGGTCTTCAACAAATCATCGGGTTTGGTTGAAGTCTCTAGCGACGTTTTATTTGATGAGACTAATGGCTCTCCAAGAGAGCAAGTTGTTGATCTTGATGATGTAGATGAAGAAGACGTTCCAACGACCGCAATACGCACCATGGCGATTCGAGATGTGCGGCCACAGGAACAAAAGGAGCAAGATCAACCTTCTTCCTCAAAAATGGTGCAACCCCCAACTCAAGACGATGAACAGGTTCATCAAGAAGAGGCGTGTGATCAAGGGGGAGCACAAGATGATCATGTTATGAAGGAAGAAGCACAACATGCCCCTCCAACTCAAGTTCGAGCGACGATTCAAAGGAATCATCCCGTCGACCAGATATTGGGTGACATCAGCAAGGGAGTAACTACTCACTCTAGATTAGTTAATTTTTGTGAGCATTACTCTTTTGTCTCTTCTATTGAGCCTTTCAGGGTAGAAGAGGCATTGCTAGATCCAGACTGGGTGTTGGCTATGCAGGAAGAGCTCAATAACTTCAAGCGAAATGAAGTTTGGACCCTGGTGCCACGTCCAAAGCAAAACGTTGTGGGAACCAAGTGGGTGTTCCGCAACAAACAGGACGAGCACGGGGTGGTGACAAGGAACAAGGCATGTCTTGTGGCAAAAGGTTATGCCCAAGTCGCAGGTTTGGACTTTGAGGAGACTTTTGCTCCTGTGGCTAGGCTGGAGTCAATTCGCATATTGTTAGCCTATGCCGCTCACCATTCTTTCAGGATGTTCCAAATGGATGTGAAGAGCGCTTTCCTCAACGGACCAATCAAGGAGGAGGTGTACGTAGAGCAACCCCCTGGCTTTGAGGATGAACGGTACCCCAACCACGTGTGTAAGCTCTCTAAGGCGCTCTATGGACTTAAGCAAGCCCCAAGAGCATGGTATGAATGCCTTAGAGACTTTTTAATTGCTAATGCTTTCAAGGTTGGGAAAGCCGATCCAACTTTATTCACTAAGACTTGTGATGGTGACTTATTTGTGTGCCAAATTTATGTCGATGACATAATATTTGGTTCTACTAACCAAAAGTCTTGTGAAGAGTTTAGCAGGGTGATGACTCAAAAGTTTGAAATGTCGATGATGGGCGAGCTAAACTACTTCCTTGGGTTCCAAGTGAAGTAACTCAAGGACGGCACTTTCATCTCCCAAACGAAGTACACGCAAGACTTGATAAAGCGGTTTGGGATGAAGGACGCCAAGCCCGCAAAGACTCCAATGGGAACTGACAGACACGTCGACCTCAACAAAGGAGGTAAGTCCGTTGATCAAAAAGCATACCGGTCTATGATAGGTTCCTTGCTTTACTTATGTGCTAGTAGACCAGATATTATGCTTAGTGTATGCATGTGTGCTAGATTTCAATCCGATCCAAGGGAGTGTCACTTAGTGGTCGTGAAGCGAATTCTTAGATATTTAGTCGCTACGCCTTGCTTCGGGATCTGGTATCCAAAGGGGTCTACCTTTGACTTGATTGGATATTCAGACTCCGACTATGCTGGATGCAAGGTCGATAGGAAGAGTACATCAGGGACGTGCCAATTCTTAGGAAGGTCCCTGGTGTCTTGGAGTTCTAAGAAACAAACTTCTGTTGCCCTATCCACCGCTGAGGCCGAGTATGTTGCCGCAGGACAGTGTTGCGCGCAACTACTTTGGATGAAGCAAACCCTCCGGGACTTTGGCTACAATCTGAGCAAAGTCCCACTCCTATGTGATAATGAGAGTGCTATCCGCATGGCGGATAATCCTGTTGAACACAGCCGCACAAAGCACATAGACATCCGGCATCACTTCTTGAGAGACCACCAGCAAAAGGGAGATATCGAAGTGTTTTATGTTAGCACTGAGAACCAGCTAGCCGATATCTTTACGAAGCCTCTAGATGAGAAGACCTTTTGCAAGTTGCATAGTGAGCTAAATGTCTTAGATTCGCGGAACTTGGATTGATTTATAGCATACATGTGTTTTATGCCTTGATCATATTCCTTATGCATTTTGTTTATTCATGGTGCTCAAGTTGTATAAGCACTCCCCGGACCTCACAAGTCCATTTGCAAGTGATGCACATATTTAGGGGGAGATGTGCTACAACTTGACCCTTTAAGACTAACCATGTGTTTGAGCTCGCCTGATTTAGTCTCAAAGGTGGATTGAAAGGGAAAGGTGGACTTGGACCATGAAAGACATCCACTGCACTCCGATGAGAGGGTAACTTACTCCAAGTTCATCTCCATACTCTTATTGCCTTTTACTCTTATTTGAAGATTTTGGGTGAGGCAATGGGGTTTAAGGGCCAAGATTGATCCCGTTTTGGTGCTTGATGCCAAAGGGGGAGAAGTTAAGGCCAAAGCAAGAAATGGATCAGCTGCCACTTGAGAATTTTGAAAATAGTAGAGTTAGAGATTTTGTTTTGTCAAAATACTCTTATAGTCTCTTATTTGGTCTCTTGTGGGGAGAATGTTTGATTATGGGAAAAAGGGGGAGTTTTTGAATCAATGATCAATTTCTCGCGGAATACCTTTCTCTATGCCTCAACAAGTGAATTTGACTTAGAGATAGAAAATTGAATTTGATTTGCAAAAACAAACCAAGTGGTGGCAAAAATGATCCAAATATGCCAAATTTGAATCAAAACAAATTCTTGTTCTCAATTGCATTGATGTTGCACTTCTATATGTTGCTTTTTGTTGTGTTGGCATAAATCACCAAAAAGGGGGAGATTGAAAGGGAAACGTGCCCTTGGGCCATTTCTAAGTATTTTGGTGATTAAGTGTCCAACACAAATGGTTATGTGTTAAACTATGCCAAATGGTGAACAAAGTGCAAATCAATACAAAGGTATGATTCTAGACTTAGTACATTGGTTTTTGTGTACTAACATATTTGTCTAAGTGCTAGAATCAGAGAAAAGACAAATGGAAAAGACTTGGCTCAAGCAGCCAAGACTCTGCTTAGTCTGGGTGCACCGGACTATCCGGTGGTGCACCGGACAGTGTCCGGTGCGCTAGGCTGGCTCTGGTGAAAAGGCCGCTCTCGGGAATTGAACGACGGCATATGGCTATAAATCACCAGACTGTCCGGTGGTGCACCGGACTGTCCGGTGAGCCAACGGTCGGCCGAGCCAACGGTCGGCCGCGCAATCCGCGCATGACGCGTGGCCGAGCCAACGGTCTGATGGGGGCACCAGACTGTCCGGTGTGCACCGGACAGTGTCCGGTGCGCCAACGGCTCCAAATCTTCAATGGTCAGCTACG
This sequence comes from Zea mays, assembly GCF_902167145.1. NCBI lineage: Eukaryota > Viridiplantae > Streptophyta > Magnoliopsida > Poales > Poaceae > Zea > Zea mays. The sequence goes on from NC_050097.1 coordinate 86,634,903, forward strand.
CCAGAATTGGAAAGAGATCTGCACCGGACAGTGTCCGGTGGTGCACCAGACTGTCCGGTGCACTAGTCGACAGAAGGCAAGATTTGCCTTCCTGGATTGCTCTCAACGGCTCCTAGCTGCCTTGGGGCTATAAAAGAGACCCCTAGACGCATGAAGGAGAACACCAAGCATACTTTGAGCATTCTTGATCATTCACACTTCGTCTTTGCGCACTCGTTTGACATTCTTAGTGATTTGAGCTCCGTTCTAGTGAGAACTTTGTGATATTCATTTGAGATCAAGTCTTGGCCGTGTGTGTGTGCGTATTGCTGTGGACTTGTGTGTGTTGCTCATCCCATCCTTACTTCCGTGTTCATTTGTGATCATCTTTTGTAAGGGCGAGAGACTCCAAGTTGTGGAGATTCCTCGCAAACGGGATATAGTGAAAGGAAGAGAAACACTGTGGTATTCAAGTGGGTCTTTGGACCACTTGAAAGGGGTTGAGTGCAACCCTCGTCCGTTGGGACACCATAAAGTGGAGTAGGCAAGTGTTGGACTTGGCCGATCCACGGGATAAACCATTGTGCCTCTCTGTGTTGATCTTTTTGTGGTTATTGTGCTTCGCAAGAACTCCTCTCTAGCTACTTGGCTTTATTGCTCTAACACTTAATCAAGTTTGTGACTTTAAGATTTAAGTTTTTACAGGATCACCTATTCACCCCCCCCTCTAGGTGCTCTCAGGGAGGCATCCAGATGTCCGCACACCAAGTTGGATAAAATCTCCGACCCCCTCGGAGATAACAGAGGCTAAATTACTGCTTGTCGTGGTCTGCTTGCTGAAGGATAGGGGTCTGACTGTTGAGGCTGTGGTTGCTGATTTCATTTTCAAGAACATCCAGCCTTTAAAGGACAGGACGTACTATGCTTATCTGTACAGTGGTGTCAACGACTCTACCCGGGTCACGAACTGGAGAATTCCCACAGAAGATCTGATGAACCGACTGGACATGATCTTGAGGGGTAGAGTTTCAAATGCTAGTGCTCCTATGGCTTATTCTGCTTGGAACCTGCCACCAATCAGGCCATTTTCTGAGTTTATGTCCAACCCTCATGCTAGTGATGATAGCCTGGGTCTTAGAGTGCGATGCTCTCCTAAGGACATTGAGGCTCTGATTGCCCCGCTTCGGAGTCTTCTAGAGGATGAAAGGTAGACTCATTTTGAGATGCCAGCTAGCACTGACAACGCGGAGATAGATGTTGTGCTTAGTTTGCTGGCTAGGGAATCATTTGACTCGACCCATGCCGAGCCAATGGCTATCACAGCTGTGCAAGAACTTGGTGAGGCGGTATAGACTTGGAAACCTGAAAGTGCCCACCCAAAGCGTCCACACCGAGTGAGCCACCCGACTGCACCTGTTGAGGAAAAAAGGAAGAAAAGGCGGCTTCGGCGACTGTCATGCTTGGATCAGGGTGCAGGTCCTTCTACTCCGGTTCATGATGAGGTACTGGAAGAGGCCATTCCTAAGGTTGATGCCAAGGGTTGTGATCATTCACAAGCTGTTGTTTGCATATTTGATGAAGACAAAGAGGAAGAAGAAGAAGAAGAAGTCCCGCTGAACCGCAAGAACAATCGGCACTATAGAGGTAGCGAGGGGGGTAGTGATATTCCTTCTCTGGCTCGGTCGGCTCTTGTCAGTCTTCAGGGACTTTCAATATCAGATTTTGATTAAGTACTGGAGGAAGTCGTCCCCAAAGATATGCTGTTAGAGCCAACTACCGATGATATCTCGACCGTCTATTCAGAGGTCCCATACGGTGGGCTTTCCTTGCTTGGCTCCGCTGGGCAAGAGGTGACCTGAGCGGTGTCTCGCACATCGTCGACTTTGGAGGGTAGTCTTCAATGCCAAGACGCTGGTCTGAGTCACCCGACTCCCATGGAGGTGACTGAGGATCCCTTAGCCTTAGAGGTGGCTACTGCAGAAGACCCAGCCCTCGAGGGTGGTGCCGGCAGTTACCCAGCTCCCGAGGGTGTTGGTGGTAGTGATCCAGCTCTGGTGGGTAGTGCAAGCTACGACCCAGCCCCCGAGGGTGTTTCTAGTAGTGATCCAGCTCTGGTGGGTAGTGCAAGCTACAACCCAGCCCCCGAGGGTGTTTAGGTGGGCTCTCTTTCCCATGCCTCCATGGATGTCCACGTTGGGTCGTCCCCTCCTCGGTCCGATGGGGCGATGACTGTATATGCTTCTACAATTTTAAATGGACAAGTCACCTTAGAGGTCGGCGAGCTTGATGCGAGGAGCCTGCTACCTACTGGAGGGGCTAAGATCACCCCTGATAATGCCCTTCAGATTGTTCCTGCTGATCTTCTCTCGTCGAGCCATGACATGGCTCCTCCTGCCTTGGGTCTGCCACTGTTCCTCTCCAATCTTCAGGTGAGTCGACCTCTGGCTCTATGTTGTTCATATTAGCAAATTATCTTTCTTCTGCTCATCTGTCTTTGATCACAGGCTTTTGTCGATGGAATGTCTGCTCAGCTGAGATCCTGTGGTGCCACTGTTCTAGAGTAAGCTCTATCTCTGATGCAGTGGAACCCATTATTGTTCCAGAAATAGATCGATGACTTGAAGGCATCGAACGCTGGTTAGTGACCTTACAACTTCATTAGTTGTTTTTATTGATCAACTTATTCTTAGTCATGCATCCCTTTTCAGCTGCGTTGTCGAATATGGCCCAGCGGTGCTTGACCTTGAGGAGAAGTATTCTCGAAGTCAAGCCGACTTGACCCAACGGTGCTCTGGCCTTGAGGGGAAGTATTCTCAAAGTCAAGCTGACTTGGCCCAAACCTCTGTTTCTTTGGATGGCGCGCGTTCTTTGAATTCCTCCCTCAATGCCAAGCTTGACTCTGAAAGGATGGCGCATGAGGTAAACTCCCTTGGTTGACTTTGCCATGCTTATTGTTGACTGGGTGCTGAATGTTCCTTCTTGTTCATAGGAGGAGAAACGAGCGCTCGCGGCCTCTCGTGACAATTTGGACAAGTTATACTGTGATGCTAGCAACTCCTTGACTATTTTGGAAAGGAGCCACCGATTCACCATGTCGGACCTGGATCATCATTGTCACGAGCTGCAAGTATCCCAAGATGAAGTTCTGCGGCTTGGACAGCTGTTATCAACCAAGGATTCGACCATTAGAGATCTGCGTGCTTCAAAGAAACTTGTCGCACATGAGCTAGAAGCTGCTTTATTGGCTGTCAAAGCTTCAGAGGACAACTGTGCCATTTTGAAGGCTCAGCGCGACAAGGCTATGGACAAAGCCATTCGCGCTGGGCGGATCTTGATGAGGAGGCCTGGCGTAGTGGTGCCTGATGATATTGTCGCTGATGTCAAGGCTGCGCCTGATGCTTCGAGTCGTCCTTCTTCTTCCATTGCTCCTGCGAAAGACATTGCTGGCAAAGACGTTTCGATGCAGTGATGTCATGTAAAACACTTGATGTAATATGAATCTATGTGCGTGTGATGGTTGTCTTCAAACATTTTGTGGACAGGGCACTAGAACATGCCCCTGGTGCTGACAAGTAAAACGTTCTTTTTCCTGGAGTGCTAATTGTCTTGCTGTTAGGGTATAACGGTCACCCTGAACAATTGTGAAAGTAAATGTGCCATGCTGGTTTTAAGGCGTTTTACAACTTAAGCCGATCGCCTGGCTGGTAGGGCATAGTGGTCGCCATAAGATAAGTAGACGTGATCATAACGCACCGACTTAAGTCATTGCCGATTTGAGCTGATTGCTCCGTTAGTAGGGTATAGTGGTCACCCTAAACCGAGTTAGCGTGAGCATGTTGCACCGTCTTAAGTTGTCACCGACTTAACTCGATTGCTCCGTTAGTAGGGTATAGTGGTCACCCTAAGCCGAGTTAGCGTGAGCATGTTGCACCATCTTAAGTCGTCACCGACTTAAGCCGATTGCTTCGTTAGTAGGGTATAGTGGTCACCCTAAGCCGAGTTAGCGTGAGCATGTTGCATCGTCTTAAGTCGTCACCGACTTAAGCCGATTGCTCCATTAGTAGGGTATAGTGGTCACCCTAAGCCGAGTTAGCGTGAGCATGTTGCACCGTCTTAAGTCGTCACCGACTTAAGCCGATTGCTCCGTTAGTAGGGTATAGTGGTCACCCTAAGCCGAGTAAGCATGAGCATGTTGATTTCAAGTTCAATCAAATCGAAGTCAGCTGTTAGTCGAGAGTCTAAATGCCTTTGAAAATGAAAACTTTATTGATGATGGAGTCCCCGATTACAGAGTACAATGTTGTTTCGAGAGCTTTTGAGGCCTTGCTAAGGATAAAACTTTCTAAGATGTTCTATGTTCCATGAATTCCCCACTTCCGTGCCATCCATTTGAGTAAGCTGGTATGATCCTAGCTGAGTAACTTCTGATACAATGAACGGTCCTTCCCATAGTGGTGACAATTTGTGTCGTCCTTCCCCCGTTAGAATTTGGTGAAGGTCTAAATCCCCTACTGCAAAGGTCCGGTGCCGCATGGCTTTATCATGATAGTGCCTCAAGATCTGCTGGTACCTGGCCGACTGAATTACTGTGTTCAATCGTTCTTCCTCCAGTATATCAATATCCTCCAGCCTGGTAGCTTCTGCCTCGGCTATGCTTTCGAAGATCAACCTCGGTGCCCCGAATATGAGGTCGGTGGGTAGCACTGCTTCTGAACCATAAACCATGAAGAATGGAGTATTTCCATGCAGAGCTCGACTAGGTTGAGTTCTCAAGCTCCAAACCACATATGGCAGCTATCTGATCCACTTTCCTGCAAGCTTTTCATTTTTGTCAAACACTTTCTTCCTAAGCGCTTCCAGTATCATTTTGTTGGCCCTTTCTACTTGGCCGTTGGCTCTTGGATGTGCTACGGATGCATACTTAATCTGAATGCTGCGTTGCTCACAGAAGTCAAAGAATTCAGAGCTGATGAAGTTGGATCCTAGGTCGGTAATGATGCTATTTGGTATCCCAAACCTGAATATTATGTCTTGTATGAATTCTACTTCCTTGGCTGAGGTTAAAGAGGTAATGGGCTTATACTCTATCCATTTTGTGAACTTGTCAATGGCAACCAACATGTGAGTATAGCCTCCTTGAGCTTTCTTGAAAGGTCCGATCATATCTAGCCCCTAGCACCCAAATGGCCATGTTACAGGAATGGTCTGCAGCTGTTGTGCTGGTAAATGTTGTTGCTTTGATAAGAATTGGCAAGTTTCACATCTCTGGACTAATTCGGTCGCATCACACTTCGCTGTTGGTCAATAGAAACTAGATCTGAAAGCCTTCCTGACCAGAGTTCTGGATGCTGCGTGTACTCCGCACTGTCTGGCGTGGATTTCATCCAATAGCTGCTTCCCAGTAGTCGGGGAAATGCACTTCATGAGGACTCCAGTCGCTCCCCTTCTGTACAGTGCGCCCCCTATGAGGGTGTAGTGGGCCGACTGCCTTGCGATGCACTCTACCGCAGCCTTATCATCCGGTTCTCCTTCATTCTTTATGTACCTGATGATAGGCTCTCTCCAGTCATTGGGGTCCGACTCTGGTTGGCTCAAGGTGTTGCGTTCTTCTGCCTGATCTGAGAGAATACTTGGGTGTGATACTTCTTAGACGAAGATCTCGGGTGGGACCTGGGCCCGACTAGATCCCAGCTTTGACAACACATCTGCTACCGTGTTGCAATCCCTTTCCACGTGATGGAATTCCAACCCTTCAAATTTGTCTTCTAATTTTCGGACGGCTGCACAGTACTTGCCCATAGAATCAGTCGAGCAATCCCAGTCTTTATTTATCTGGCTTATGACCACTAGTGAATCTCCGTATACCATCAACTTCTTAATGCTCAGTGACACGATAATGTTCAACCCGTGGATCAGTGCTTCATATTCTACTGCATTATTTGATGCTGGGATTAATAACTAGAGTGCATACTTGAGTTGTTCACCTCAAGGAGCAATGAAGAGGATTCCTGCACCTGCTCCATACAGCTTCAGCGAGCTTTCAAAGTACATTCTCCATACTTTGGTAGCCTCAGGGTTGTCCGGGACCTGATGTTCAGTCCACTCTGATACAAAGTCAACCAGTGCTTGAGTCTTTACTGTAGTGCGAGGTCGGAACTCTATGTCGTGAGCTCCCAGCTCACATGCCCACTTGGCTACCCTTCCGATAGCTTCTTTGTTGTGGAGAATGTCCCCAATCAGAAATCATGTGACTACTATGACTTTGTCGTCATCGAAGTAGTGACGGAGCTTGCGAGCGGTTAGAAGTACCACGTATAGTAGTTTCTGAACTTGGGGATACTTCATTTTTGAGGGCCCAAGAACTTCACTGATGAAGTAGACCGGATGTTGCACCGGGTATGTGTGTCCTTCCTCCACCTGCTCGACTACTAACACAGTGCTTACCACGTGAGTCGTGCAGGAGATGTATAACAACAGATCTTTTGCCGGCTGATTTGGCGTGGCTCGGCGTGGTGGCTTGAGTACTGGCGGCGTAGTCAGGAACTTTTTCAGTGCCTCTAGAGCTTCCTGTGCCTCTGTGGTCCACAGAAATTGGTCCACCTTCTTGAGCAATTTGTAGAATGGCATGCCTTTCTCGCCTAGCCTTGATATGAACCTGCTTAGGGATGTCATGCATCCAGTAAGCCTATGTACCTTCTTCTGTGATCGTGGCGCTTCCATTCTCATGATGGCCTCAATTTTTCTGGGTTGGCTTTGATTCCTCGGTGGATGACAATGAATCCGAGTAACTTCCCTGCTGGTACTCCGAAAACACATTTCTCTGGATTGAGCTTCCACCGGTATCGCCTCAGGCTGGTGAAGACCAGCTGCAAATTTTCAATGAATTTTTCTGAGTTTTCTGTTTTGATTACCATGTCATCGACATAAGCTTCCACTCGCTTACCCCAGTGATCGGCTAAGCATGTTTGAATGGCTCTCTAGTAAGTCGCTCCCACGTTCTTGAGGCCGAACAACATGGAGGTATAGGAGAAAGCTCCAAACGGGGTGATGAATGCGGTTTTTTCCTCATCTTCTTTTGCCAAGCTGATCTGATGGTATCTAGAATAACAGTCTAGGAAGGACAACATAGAACATCTAGCGGTCGAATCAACCACCTGGTCTATTCTAGGGAGTCCGAAGGGATCCTTCGAATAGTGTTTGTTGAGATCTATATAGTCGACGCACATGCGCCAATTCACTTTATTCTTTTTGAGTACAAGAACAGGATTTGCTAGTCACTCCGGATGCAGTACTTCTCTAATGAACCCTACTGCCACTAAGCGAGCTAACTCGGCGTGAATAGCTTCTCTCTTGTCAGGCGTGAAATGACTCATTTTTTGTCGAATCTGCCTTGCTTGAGGATAGGCCTTCAGTTTGTGCTCGTCCAGTTCTCTCGGGACTCCCGACATATCCGCAGGTTGCCATGCAAATACGTCTCGGTTATCTTGCAGGAACTGTACGAGCGCGCTTTCCTATTTGTCGTCGAGGATAGAGCTGATGATGGCGGTCTTGCGTTCATCAGCAAACCCCAGGTTGATCCTCTTTGTCTCTTCAATCGGCCGCATAGAGGTCACAGCTTGAGCTTCATTCGCAGGTACTGCGAGGTATTCCTCAGTCTTTGTGTTCGCCTGGGCGGGGGAGGTCATAGGCGGTTTAGTAGTGAGGGCCGCCTAGATAGCTCCCCGAAAGCATTCCGCGATGCTTTGGAAGTCAGCGTGCACGGTGATGATTCCTTGTGGTCATGGCATCTTCAATATCATGTACGAATAGTGCAGAATGTCCATGAATTTTGCCAATCCTGGCCTACAGATGATGGCATTGTATCCGCAGTCGAAACTCACCACCTCGAACCTCAGGAACTTAGTTCTATAGTTTTCCGGAGTTCCAAACGTAACAGGCATGTAGATGTGCCCGAGCGAGTATTCTCCTTCGGTCGGCACAATACCAAAGAAAGGGGTGTCTGACTCGGTGAGGTCTTTGAGTGTGACCCCCAAGCCCAAGAGCGTCCGGGGAAGGTAACGTTGATGCTGCTTCCCCCGTCCACTAGTACTTTCTTTACCCCGCTCTCTCGGATCACCGGATCGACGAGGAGCGGGTACTTGCCCGCATGGCCGAAGTTGAGCCATTGATCTGCTCGGCTGAAGGTGATCGGGTACTCCAACCATCGGTAGGGAGCTGGAGCACTGGTGGTCGCAACCAGTACCTATTGGTCGTTGAGATTTTGTTGTCTTCTGTTCTCCTGCGACCCGTGTCCTCCGAAGATGACATTGACCTCCCCGTCGATGCGCAGGAATGCTCCACCCCCTCCCCCTTCCTGTTGATGAGGCCGCTGGGGCTCGCCAGGCCCTCCTTGTGGTGGGGGAGGTGGTAGAGGCTGGAATGGTCGGCCATTCCCGACGGAATGCTTGAAGTCTCTGTAGTTCCGTAGGCTGTGGCACATATCCTTGTGATACGGGCACTGGGCATCGAGGATGTCATCCAGTGTCCGCTCGCCTCCGCGGGGTGCCCCTTGGGCACGAGAGACGGGTGGTTCAGTAGTGTGGACCTCTTCACGGGGCCTTTTCTCCCAACGCTTGTCGGGTTCCTGGTTTGCATCATGCCGTGGTGCTGGTGGCGTGGGTTTTGCTCCCCCGATAAGGTCCTGGGCCCGTTCGTCAGCGATGATGTAGAGGTCCGCTTCTCGAAACAGCGGTTCAGAGGTGGTCGGCGCTTTATGCAGTATGGCTTGGACGAAGGCCGAGTCATTAGATCCTCGGTAGAAGTCCTCAATCACTGCTGCCTCAGTGACCTCGGGGATGCGATTTCTCATGGTCTGAAACCTCTTGAGGTACGACCGAAGTGTTTCATCCCCCCAGCGTCTGATGGATTTGAGGTCCCATGGCTGCGCCGGCTTGTCGGGGAGGGACTAAAAGTTGGCCATGAAACGCCGACTGAAGTCGCTCCAGTCGTCGATGTAGTGTTGTGGTAGGTGTCATAGCCACTACAATGCATCCTGCCCGAGAACGATGGACAAGTACGCAGTCATCACGTCTTCAGTTGCCCCAGCGGCTCGGGCGATGGTTGTATAGACGGCCAACCAGCCTCTTGGGTCCTGCTTAGCCTCATACTTGTTGACGTTGGAGACCTTGAAGTTTGGGGGCCACTGGATGGCCCTGAGACGCGGAGTAAGCGCGGATACTCCACATGTGTCCTCCTGTCGACGTTCATGGTGCCGGTCTCAAGGAGGGGAGTTGCTGATGTGCAGTCTCGTTCGTCCCCAGGTCGGGCCACTAGTTGAGGCTGCTGCCGACTCAACTCAGGTGGCGCGACTTCGAGCCGGGACGCCATGGTCCCAATCGTACTCCTCCCGACGCCTTATCTCATTTTCGTGTCGTCGTTCACGCGAAGCATTGATGGAGCTCCACGCGTCTCGCCGACTGTTGATGGCGTGTTGCAGATCGCTCGGAGGGTGAGCGAGGGGTAGAAGATGATTATCTGCCTGAGTGAGCAGCCGCTGATATCCTTCAGCATCCGGATTCCGCGGGAGGCCATCAGCTATGAGCCAACACTCCTCCGATTTCACTCGGCGTGTTCATTGCACGAGCAAAGTCAGGGTTCAGGTTTCGAGCGAAGATAGAATTCTCTCGGCTTGTTCTCAATCTCGGTCTTGAGCCTGCCGATGGTCACGTCGGCGAGAATTCCTCCTTTCTCTGAATAGTCGTTCATCAGGAATTTCTCCTACTTTCGAGTCTTCATCCCAGGATACAAGCTGCACTAGGTCTTGCTCCCCAACCTCATGATGTCACCAAATATTCCGGCGTCTGTTCCTTCGTCGTCGAGCTTCTCGCTCTGGAGGTTCTTCCCCTGGCATGGTTGGCTCGTCGTCGGAGATGGGAGATGACTCCAACCTCCCCCCGATGAAGAGGACGTCGGGGTAGAAAGGAGTTGCTGCAGTGATGAATTCCTTTCCGTCCTTCTTTGAGGGTGAAGGTGTCGGAAGGATAACTTGACAAGCTTCCACCTTGCTTGCTTCCTTTTTCCTTGTAATCCGTGTCCACTCCTTTGTGGGCGAAGTGGGCAACGCGGTTCTTCGAGCAAGTGAATTCCCGGCTCTCGATTTGCAAGAGACAGTCTTCGTCTGGGGCGTAGGAGGTTGCACTTTTCGTTGTCTCATTCTGACTTTCTCGGAGATTTCCAAGGAAGGCTTCTTCTCTAGTGGATCCGCTATGAGGTGCAGAATTCCCTTCTCATCTGCTAAGGACGAGATGGCCTCGAAGCAGAATACGGATCTAGGGTGGAGGGCAATCTTGCATTGGGAAGTGATAGCCATTGAGCTACCTTGGATCAACGACACACCCTTTACCTGGCGCACCAGCTGTCGGTGTTTGGAGCCCGATCGCACACCCGGGGTTACCCCTCGTGGTGCTTTTGGTTAGGACGGTGCTGTTGACTGTAACTCAATGGTTCGTGCGAGATGCACGAGGGATGACAGATGGTTTTCTACAGGTTCGAGCCGCTTTGAGATGTGTAAAACCCTACTTCCTGGCGTGGATCTTTAAGTGGGAGGTTACAAGAAAAGTCTCCTGTATGGAGAAAAACTAGTGGCTAAGTAGATGGTCGATGAATCTGATGGGGTACCCCTAGGCCTTATATACTTGACCGTGGGGCATTACATGCGTGTATGATGACCATGTGTACCTAAGTAATAGTGAACTGACTGAACTTATCTTCCTATAATCTTGCCGACTTATCCTTATTTTGTTCCGACGTCCGAGGGTGCTGCGCGGGAGAATCGGACCAGCGCTATGGATAATGCTTAAATCCAACGAGCCGCCTGGGCCTAAGTCTGCTTCTTCCTCGCGTTGGCCCATTCCACTAGCAATTCTCCCCTGGCCCACGAAGGGACGGCCTTGCGAGACAATAGGCCCAAAGCCTTTCGCAACGCCTTCTTGCCTTCTAGTGGACCCGGGTGGTATCCGTCCCCACAACGCTAGCAGCTAAGGCGGGCTCTGTGGCTGCTTTAGCCCCCATGCCCTCGGCTCTAGGGGAGTAGCTCCTCCAGCAATCACGGTTGTCTCGCCATCCGTCATTGGGGCCGATTTGCCTACGCTGCCAACGCCGGTTGCCCTAGAGCCGACGGAGGTGTCGACGCTTGACACGACCCCCTCGAACTGCTCCCCCCTTAGCCGTTGATGGGGAGGCTTTGATGGCTGATGTGCTCGTCCCTAGGGCAGCTCTATCTACGGAGGTAGTTGCTCTGCTTCCACCACCGTCGTCTGTGGCCCCCTTGCTTTCGGGTGTCACAGGGGGGAGCAGGTAATCTGGGGCGACATCACCCCTGGATGCTGCTTAGCCTCCAGAGCGGCCACTTCTATCCATCGCTACCCCTTCCATGCGGGGGCTGTGTAACACCCTAATTTTGGGGGTATAAAATTTCTTTCTAATTATCACCCAAAATCTTGTGTTACTCTTCCTTTTCTCACTCTAGGTTTTCTCTCTCTAGATTCATTCTCCCTTTTTCCTTTTTATTAGGGATAGCTTAAACTAGTGGAGGTTAATTATTTATTTTTGTCAAAACCTTATGAGTCATGACATGTTGCATCATGTTGAGCTTAAAATACTCTTTGAAGTGTTGCACATGTTGGAATTTATTTGAATTTGAAACCTAATTTGATTTTGGATTTGAAAACCCTATGGAAAAAGAAATAGAAAAGGAATTAGAAAATCCCGAGAAAAAGAAAAGAAGAAAGCAGCCCAGTCGGCCCACTAAGCCCAGCCAAGCCTCGCGCCCGCGCGCCCGTGCCGCCTGACAGGCGGACCCCGCCTGTCAGCAGCAGTTCTTCCTCGCGCGCGCCCTCCCTCTCTCGCTCTATGCTCAGTGGGGTCGACCTGTCGGCGCCAGTTTCCTTTGCCTATTCGCTCTCTCTCTCTCTATCTCGCGGGCCCGGTTCGCCAATGCTGAGCCGTTGCCCCCGCATGTCCCCTTTTCTCTCTCTGCGCCGTGGGCCTGCCTTGTCAGATATGCCTTCCCCGCGCACGCCGTGGACCGGCGCGTGCGCACTCGCGCACGTCGCCGGATTTCTCAGCCACGACGCCCGCCCACGCACCCAACTCCCTTTTTAGAGCCCCACCAGTGCCCCGCACCTGCCCCTCGCCTCATTTCTCACACCCTCGCCCTCTCTCGTGCTCTGCCGTCGCCGCCAGAGACCCGAGCCTGCGTTCCCAACCATCCAGCTCGCCGGAAACCTAGCCAAGCCTCCCCGAGCTCCGCCCCGAGGTGAGACACTCGTCCCCGTGCCCAATTTCCCTTATTGCGCCCTGTGTTCATCCAATTTCGCCTTCGCAGGTGCTCGACCGTGGCGGTCCACCGTGCTCGCGCGGTGGCCGGCTGATTTAGCCCGGTCTAATTTGTCACACCCGAGCTTTAAGGAACAAAGTCGGATGCATCTCATAAATGCTCCAAGAAGACAACATTTATAATAACAGAGTGTATAGAGATAAATGTCACAATAACATCAGAGTATTTATTACATAGCGAAAGTCTTATTACAAAATAAAAGATAAATATAAAATGAACTAAGGATCATCCTTGGCGCAAAAGTCAACTGGGGAAACGCCACCTAGATTAGATCAAACTCCTCGCCTTGTGGCTCCTCCTAAACCACCTGTTCTTCTCCTGTGGGGGTGTGAGACAACAAGGGTGAACTCACACATGTTCATCGCTCAACAAGTTGTGGGGAATAATGTGGCATGAACTCACCAAAGGTGGGAGTTCATGTGATGTGTAAGGCTGATCAACAATAGGGGTTAAAGCTGAGCATTGCTTTTAATAAGTTGGTCAAAATTTTATTAGCAGTTACTAAATGTAAGTAAATACCAAACCTTAGTAAAAATAATAGAACAAAATTAATAAATAATCCCATGCCATGCAAATGACAAAATTGAATTTAAGTTCCATATTTAATCATCAGAGAGTCCTGAGCTGCTCATGACCGCGAGCACGGCTAGTATACCAATTTTACACTCTGTAGAGGTTGTACCTTGTACCCTCAAGTCGTGTATCCCATGTCGCCGGGGTTAGTTAGACCCTTAGACACTACCGAGGTGAATAGCTATGGATCCACTATGAGACCTTTACAAAGTTCCACTAGCTTCCGAAAACCCGCTACAGTTTATGGGAAGAGCACTTGCAAGAATCCCCCGTCTGACCGCCATCGCAGCAAAATCAACCCGAGAACCTCCTTCCATGCAATCCCCTATTGCCCTTGCCCCTTTCGGGTAAGGTAGTCTTCCACTAGCTTTCCTAGTTAGTTGGCCAAGGGCGTCCCATTAAACCCTTGTGGTGGCACATGTTTCTCAAGTTAAGCTCCATGTTCCAATTAACATTAATGATCTTGACATGAACATAAATAGAATAACAAAATAACTGGAACATGGATATAATGAAAGATTATCCCAAAACCATGTAAAGCAATAGCAAAACTAACCAAGTGATTCAGGGATAACAAGGTAAATAGATAAACAATCTAGGGTGACCTATCGGGTCCCATCAAAATTAAGCCTATGCATGGTAAATGATTATAAAGAACATTATTGGGCAACAAAAGTGGTCAAGGGCACAACTTGCCTGGCACTTGAGATTCCAGGTACCAACTTGCTATTCAGATGACACGTGTCCTCGCGCTAGTCGTAGCAATAAAATAAACGTGGTATAGATAAAATTAACATCACACCAACATAAGAACAAACAGAATAATAATAATCTACACGTCGCTACGAGATTGCGGGTTCAAAAACCACTAAAATCGGAGTTAGGGTTATTAAGTTATGATTTTCTGAAGTTATTTAATGCCTAGAATAGAGTTATTCATGTGGATAATTTTAAATCAAGTTTCATGGTTAGACAAAGATACCAAGTAATAAACAATATTTAAACAAAATAAATGCCACTGGAATCAATCAATTTGGAGTTATATATTTGAAGTTATGAATTTCTGAAGGTTTTATGTGTTTTGTACAAGATTAAATAGGATATAAATTTTATTGTAACATTCATGTCAAAACAGTGGTACTAATTGATAAACAATAATATTACAAAATTATAGGAACTGAAATTAATTAATTTGGAGCTATAATGGATTTTCTATGAATTAAATAAATTCTAGCAATTATTTTCATATTAAAATCCATTTCTAAATTAATTTCTCTGATTTCTTAATTCCCTGGACTGCGCCTCAATTTCTATACAAGACAGGAGCCTCTGCGCAAAGGTGTTAAGACATAGAGAACAGCGCCTAAGGACGACGGGTTCTAATTCTGGCAAGTGGAGGGGCTCACATGCAAAACAAACCCGACGAAGGGGTATCTAGGGTTTTTGGCTGTAGGATTAGATCTGGACGGCATGGATTAAATCGTTCTTCATCCGAACCGGTACGAATTGCAGTCCACAGGATCGAGATCTAATGGCTACAATTTAATGAAACGCGATCTACTTCGAGTTGTAGGATATCAGATTTACGGTTCATATAACTCTAGACTCTATCACCTTCCCCCAACTACAGACCATGGCGGCGCAGCCCCTCCCACGGCGAAACCATTGCCACCGACGGCGACCCAACGCCACAGTTTCCCAAACCCCGATTGGATAGAGCTACGCATAGAGGAGACAATAGCAAACGTGGGGGATGAGGACTCACCAGTAGGGGTGCGACACAGGACGTTGCTCACGCGGGTGAGCGGCTTCATGGTGCAACAGAAGCTCCGGCGAGCAATTCGTCGCAAGCCACCCGCCGTTCGGACCCGTCGAGCCCACGCACTAACCCCCTCGAACACGGTGAAGCCACGGACGTCCTCTGCGCCGCACGGGGAAGCACCGTGCCCCGCCCCAGCCTCAACGTTGGAGATCCTAACCCCGCGCTCAGCTTTGCGTTCTCACCCTCTCTCTCTATTTGCGTGCTCACCCTCTCTCTCTCTCCCGGCCAAGCCGTTTGAGCCGCGTGGATTCCGCGTAGGTTCCGTTTGGCATCCGAGCGCAGGTGGAGGAGATGACAGGTGGGTCCACACGCGGGTGAGAAGAGGAAATGGGCTGAGCGCGTGCAGAGGCCGAACTGCGGGACCAACGGAGACAGTGAGACAAACACGAGAGAGTTCGCTGCTGAGGCGCGAGAAGCATGGCCGGGATACGATGTCCCCAATGGACACGCGAGGAACTGAGGAAGACGAGCACTGGTCGCCCGGCCCCACCAGGCAGCGGAGTGAGCCAGCGCACAGAGCACGCGCCTGGTGCGGTAAGTGTGGACCTCGTCATCAGCGACTCAAGTGTCTCCAGTGCTAACGGCCGAGGTGGGCCGGTATGTGGGCACGCACGATTAGGCCGGCAGGGAAACATGGTGGGCTAGCAGAGGAAAAGATGTATTGGGCCGCGAACTTGGTTTTGGCCCAGAACGATCTGGTAGGCTTCCTTTTATTATTATTATTTTTATTCTATTTTGAACTTCCTCCTCAATTTCAAATTCTGATATTTGAGTTCAAATTTGGTCTGTAGGTTTCGCACATATTATACGCGCAAATAAGAGTACTAGTATAAATAAATATATTTATTTATATATACTTTTCTTTATATTTTTATTTCCAAATTCTAAGATTTGATTTAGGTTTTAATCCTTAATTTACATCATTAATGTAACCTTATTATTATTTTTTATTATTAAATGCACAAACAATTAAACTCTAGTATGATGCATAATTTAATGCCTTTTATTAATCCTTTGTTTTTAAATGAGGTGTTCACTTGTGATAGTTAGTAGATACAACACACACATATAGATAAAGGAAAATAACTTTTTCTCCTTTTATATTATATTTACAAATTGGGTATTACAAATCCTACCCCCTTAACAAGAATCTCGTCCTCGAGATTTAGGAAGGACTAGGGAAAAGATGTGGAAAATCTATGTGAAGCTCTTCTTCTCTCTCCCAAGTAGCTTCATCATCTCCATGGTCGCTCCATTGTACTTTGCACATCCTTATAACCTTATTTCTTGTAACTCGAGTCAAAGTATCATGAATCTTGATAGGGTACTTCGCGTAAATCAAATCACCTTGAACATTGAGCTCTTCCATTGGTAAGAGTTCCTCAGGGACACGAAGACACTTCTTAAGTTGAGACACATGAAATACTTTATGCACATCAGATAGACTAGCAGGTAGCTCGAGTTGGTATGCCATCTCCCCAACTCGCCTAAAGATCATGAATGGTCCAATAAAATGAGGGGACAATTTGCCCTTAACTTTGAATCTCCTCATTCCACGAAGTGGTGACACCTTGAGGTACACATAATCTCCTTCCTCAAATTCCAGTCGTCTTCGTCTATTATCAGCATAGCTCTTTTGTCTGGTTTGAGCTACCCTCAAATTCTCTCGAATTATACGGACATGTTCTTCTGCTTCTTGAATTAGTTTAAGCCCAAAGAACTGTTTTTCTCAAGTCTGATCCCAATATAGAGGAGTCCTGCACTTCCTGCCATATAGAGCCTCGAATGGTGACATATTCAGACTGGTCTGGTAACTATTATTATATGAGAAGTCAGCATAAGGTAGACTCTTGTCCCAACTACTACCATGCTGAAGGGCACAAGCTCTCAACATGCCCTCCAATACTGGATTAATCCTTTCAGCCTGTCCATCAGTCTGAGGATGGCCGAACTAAAATTCAACTTCGTATCCATATTCTCATGAAAACTTTTCCAAAATTTGGAGATAAATTGTGATCCTCTATCTGAAACGAGCTTCTTCGGTACACCATGTAGAGACACAATCCGAGCCATATATAACTCTGTCAATTGATAGCCTTTATAAGTAGTCTTGACAGGAATGAAGTGAGCCACTTTAGTCAATCTATCCACAATCACCCATATAGAATCATATCCTTTCGAGATGCGAGGCAATCTAGTAATGAAGTCCATACCAATCTCTTCCCACTTCCACTCGGGTATCTTCAGTGGATGTAATAGTCCAGTCGGCCTCTGGTGTTCAGCCTTCACTCTTTGAAACACATTGCACATAACCACATGTGCAGCCACATCTCTCTTCAATCCATACCACCAATACTTCCGCTTCAAATCCTGATACATCTTGGTACTACCAGGATGAATAGAATAATCTGAGTCATGGGCCTCCTTCAGTATAGTCTCACGAAGGCTATCAATCTCAGGAACTCATATCCGATCCTTGAACCATATTGTGCCTTTCTCATCTTCCATTAATTCTGGACCTCGACCTTCAGTAATCAGATCCTCGATCTCTTGTGTTTTAGCATCACCAATCTATCCTTACGAATTTCTTGCTCTAAGGTACGTTCCACATCAATAGTGACTCCTTCAGTGTGAGCAACTATTCCCAGGTTAAGTCTCCTGAAATCCTCAACCATCTCATCAGGTAGCTGGGCAACAATAGCGGAATGAACGTGCTCCTTTCGACTCAAGGCATCTGCAACCAAATTTGCCTTGCTCGGGTGATAGTGAATTCTCCAAATCATAATCCTTAATAAGCTCCAACCAACGGCGTTGCCTAAGGTTGAGATCCTTCTGAGTGAATATATACTTCAAACTATTATGATCTGTGTACACTTGGCACTTAGTTCACATGATATAATGTCTCCAAATCTTAAGCGCATGAACAACAGCTGCCAGTTCTAAGTCATGAGTGGGGTAGTTCAATTCATGTTTCCGCAACTGACGAGATGCGTAGGCAATCACGTGTCCTTCTTGCATAAGCACACATCCCAATCCTTGGCCACATGCATCACAATAAATGTCAAATCCCTTCTGTAGATCTGGCATAACCAACACTGGTGGCGACGTCAACCTCTTATTTAATTGATCCAAACTATCTTGGCATTTCTCGTCCCACTTAAACTCTCTTCCCTTCTCCTGAAGCGAGGTCATAGGCTTAGCAATCTTAGAAAATCCTTCAATAAATCTCCGATAATATCCTGCAAGTCCCAAGAAACTCCGAATCTCCGTAACTGTAGTGGGTATGCTCCACGCCACTATTCCCTTGACTTTAGCAGGATCCACTGTTATCCCTCCATTAGAAATGATATGTCCAAGGAATGACACATCGTCAATCCAGAACCCGCATTTACTATACTTGGCCTAGAGTTGATTATCTCGTAGCTCTTGTAGCACCAATCTCAGATGTTCCTCATGATCACTATCACTCTTGGAATAAACAAAAATATCATCGATGAAAACCACGACGAATCTGTCTAGATCATGAACACCTTATTCTTCAGATCCATAAAATAGGCTGGTGCATTAGTTAGTCCAAATAACATAATGGTGAACTCATATAAACCATATTGGGTCGAGAAATTCGTCTTGGGAATATTCGATGGCCTAATCTTCATTTGGTGATAACCGGATCGGAGATAAATCTTCGAGAATACCCTTGCACCTCTCATCTGATCAAATAATTCTTCAATGCGGGGTAATGGATACTTGTTCTTCACAGTGACATCATTAAGGGTCCTATAATCCACGCACATCCCTTGCGATCCATCTTTCTTCTGTACAAATAGAACTGGCGCTCCCCCAAGGTGAAGAATTCGAACGGATGTACCCAGCCTCTTGTAACTCTGTTAATTGCTTCTTAAGTTCCTTTAGTTCTTCTACGGACATCCTGTATGGCCGTTTAGAAATAGGAGCAGTCCCAGGTAAGGGATCAATGACAAACTCAACTTCCCTATATGGTGGCATCCCTTGTAACTCTTCTTGGAAGACATCCTGAAAATCTCTAACCAAACAGATGTTGACACCAACAAACTTCCCATATACTAAGAATGCCGCTAGTCTGGTGGCGGTAGTTACTGCAATTCCAACTTCAAATCTTTCTCCTTTGGAACTGGTGAGTTCTATGGTTCGTTTAGCAACTGTCTTTGCCTTTCTTAACCATGACATACCAAGGATCACATCTATAGTGCTCTCTTCTAACACTATAGGGGTAGCCCATCTGGGTTAGAAACACAGGGTACGAAAGAAAGGATTGTAGACAAGGCATGTAATTACGAAGCATGTTACTTTGGGGAATTTATTAGCTAAGTGTGTCACCTACCAAAGCTAATACATTACCTTATGGTGGTACATGCTAAGATGCACGTCTATACTATTTCAATCAATCAAAGAAGCAAATCAGACATTGATCATCAGAACAATCAACCAACAATTTTAAATATAGAAAATAGTTATAATTTTGTCTTAGGCCTCCTATCTCTTAAAAAGATCATAAGTGTAACATTCCAAGGTGTGAAATCCATCATGTCTTGGAATAGAAAAGATAAGAGTAATCAGAGTATGACAGCAAAAGGTAAGACATGATCAAGATAAGATGAGTATAGAAAGAATCAAAGTAAGGTAAATTGGTAAGGGTTTGTCCAGTTCTATCTAGGTTTCGTCCTATAGTCAACATTCCTCTGATACCACTTCTGTCACACCTGAGCTTTAAGGAACAAAGTCGGATGCATCTCATACATGCGCCAAGAAGACAACATATATAAGAACAAAGTGTATAGAGATAAATGTCACAATAACATCAGAGTATTTATTACATAGCGGAAGTCTTATTACAAAATAAAAGGTAAATATAAAACGAACTAAGGATCATCCTAGGCGCAAAAGTCAACTAGGGAAACACCACCTAGATTAGATCAAACTCCTCGCCTTGTGGCTCCTCCTGAACCACATGTTCTTCTCCTGCAGGGGGTGTGAGACAGCTAGGGTGAGATCACACATGTTCATCGCTCAACAAGTTGTGGGGAATAATGTGGCATGAACTCACCAAAGGTGGGAGTTCATGTGATGTGTAAGGCTGATCAACAATAGGGGTTAAAGCTGAGCATTGCTTTTAATAAGTTGGTCAAAATTTTATTAGCAGTTACTAAATGTAAGTAAATACCAAACCTTAGAAAAAATAATAGAACAAAATTAATAAATAATCCCATGCAATGCAAATGACAAAATTGAATTTAAGTTCCATATTTAATCATCAGAGAGTCCTGAGCTGCTCATGACCGCGAGCACGGCTAGTATACCAGTTTTACACTCTGTAGAGGTTGTACCCTGTACCCACAAGTCGTGTATCCCATGTCGCCAGGGTTAGCTAGACCCTTAGACACTACCGAGGTGAATGGCTATGGATCCACTACGAGGCCTTTACAAAGTTCCACTGGCTTCCGAAAACCCGCTACAGTTTATGGGAAGAGCACTTGCAAGAATCCCCCGTCTGACCGCCATCGCAGCAAAATCAACCCGAGAACCTCCTTGCATGCAATCCCCTACTGCCCTTGCCCCTTTCGGGTAAGGTAGTCTTCCACTAGCTTTCCTAGTTAGTTGGCCAAGGGCGTCCCATTAAACCCTTGTGGTGACACATGTTTCTCAAGTTAAGCTCCATGTTCCAATTAACATTAATGATCTTGACATGAACATAAATAGAATAACAAAATAACTGGAACATGGATATAATGAAAGATTATCCCAAAACCATGTAAAGCAATAGCAAAACTACCCAAGTGATTCAGGTATAACAAGGTAAAGAGATAAACAATCTAGGGTGACCTATCGGGTCCCATCAAAATTAAGCCTATGCATGGTAAATGATTATAAAGAACATTATTGGGTAACAAAAGTGGTCAATGGCACAACTTGCCTGGCACTTGAGATTCCAGGTACCAACTTGCTTTTTAGATGACACGTGTCCTCACGCTAGTCGTAGAAATACAAACAAACGTGGTATAGATAAAATTAACATCACACCAACATAAGAATAAACTGAATAATAATAATCTACACGTCACTACGAGATCGCGGGTTCGAAAACCAATAAAATCGGAGTTAGGGTTATTAAGTTATGATTTTCTGAAGTTATTTAATGCCTAGAATAGAGTTATTCATGTGGATAATTTTAAATCAAGTTTCATGGTTAGACAAAGATACCTGGTGATAAACAATATTTAAACAAAATAAATTCCACTGGAATGAATCAATTTGGAGTTATATATTTTAAGTTATGAATTTCTGAATGTTTTATGTGTTTTGTACAAGATTAGATAGGATATAAATTTTATTGTAACATTCATGTCAAAACAGTGGTACTAATTGGTAAACAATAATATTACAAAATCATAGGAACTGAAATTAATTAATTTGGAGCTAGAATGGATTTTCTATGAATTAAATAAATTCTAGGTATTATTTTCATATTAAAATCCATTTCTAAATTAATTTCTCTGATTTCATAATTCCCTGGATTGCGCCTCAATTTCTATACAAGACAGGGGCCTCTGCGCAAAGGTCTTAAGACACAAAGAACAGCGCCCATGGACGGCGGGTTCTAATTCTGGCAAGTGGAGGGGCTGAGATGCAAAACAAACCCGACGAAGGGGTATCTAGGGTTTTCGACAGTAGGATTAGATCTGGACGGCACGGACTAAATCGTTCTTCATTCGAACCGGTACGGATTGCAGTCCAAAGGATCGAGATCTGATGGCTACAATTTAATGAAACACGATCTACTTTGAGCCGTAGGATATCAGATCTATGGTTCATATAGCTCTAGATTCCGTCACCTTCCCCCAACTACGGACCGCGGCGGCGCAGCCCCTCCCACGGCGAAACCATTGCCGCCGACGGCGACCCAGCGCCACAGTTTCCCAAACCCCGATTGGATAGAGCTACGCATAGAGGAGACAATAGCAAACGTGGGGGATGAGGACTCACCAGTAGGGGTGCGACACAGGACGTTGCTCACGCGGGTGAGCGGCTTCACGGTGCAACAGAAGCTCCGGCGAGCAATTTGTCGCAAGCCACCCACCGTTCAGACCCGTCGAGCCCACGCACTCAACCCCGCGAACACGGTGAAGCCACAGATGTCCTCCGCGCCGCACGGGGAAGCACCGTGCCCTGCCCCAGGCTCAACGTTGGAGATCCTAACCCCGCTGTTGGGGGCCTTCGTCTTCCAAAGGTCCTCAAAAACATGATATAACAATGTTTCCCGAGTGTAATGTTTGAACAGGTGCCTTCGGACTCGGATCAGAACCACGCAGTATGAAAAGCACGAACAATACGAAGGTTGACGCAGCGCCGAAGCAACGCGCAAGGGAGCTTCGTCATAACGGCAAAAAGGGAACCGACTTAAAAGGGAAAAGGCTATTTAGACCTCGGTGGACTACCTTAAAGTCATTAGCAAATGTCAAGGGCATGGATGTAATTTTACACGGGCTGTGTCCCGTGCCTATAAATAGATGAACAGTACCCCCGTACTGTTCACGCTGACTTGTACCCATTTTGGAGTCATGCTTGTACTTTCATTTTCTGTCAAGCCAAAGGTACAAATGTAATTCAATATTGTCATTATTCATTTGTTCATTTATGATCATATAATAAGAAATGTGTATGATGATGTTATATGTTTGTTCACATTATCCCTTGTGTTTTACATGCTTCATCCGTCCTTGAAATGTTTGTATATATGTTAAGATAATGAAGGTATGTCCTTCATGACCTTCGTCCGAAGATCATTAAATCCTTAGGGAAATAATGTTCCGAAGGACGAAGAGCATTAACAAATAACCTGTTTTTGTGTTGCCTTGTTCTCAATTTATAGCATTTGAGAACAATTCCCCAACATTGGCGCCCACCTCCGGTGAACCCTTTTTCGACCACCTTCGGCAAGCACCGACCTTCGTCATGCCGCCGAAGAAAGCTTCAGCGCCAGGGGCTGCCGAACTTCAGCCACTGGACCCAAATCAGGAGACCCTCTCTCTTCGAGAGGCCCGAAGCCAGAAAAAAGGCCACCAGTCCAACACTCTAGGAGGAGTTGGACCAGGAGATCAGAAATATGGAGATAATCCATCAGCAGGTACAACGGAAGAAGGAGAAGATGGCCCGACTGGCTGATCTTCAAAGGCAGATTGACGAAGCCACTGAAGAAGTATGCCATCTTGCTCAAGACGAACAAAATCGAAGGCCTCAACACTGGGAGCTTCATCAAGAAGGCCTATTCAATGAGGATGGATGGTATGATGATTTTAATCATGATACCTTTACCTTTGATGATGTTTCTCCTTTGGCAGCAGAACTACAGGCTATCCCATGGCCTCCATCATACAAGCCACCTCAGCTCCCTATGTATGATGGGCATTCGGATCCGAAGCAGTTTTTGATGAGTTATGAAGCAACCATATCTTCATATGGAGGCAATGCAGCTGTCATGGCCAAATCTTTCGTCATGGCAGCCCGGAATGTGGCCCAAACATGGTATTCTTCTCTTCGGCCAGAGACTATTACTTCGTGGCAGAAGCTCAAGGATATGCTATTGACAAGCTTTCAAGGCTTTCAGACGAAGCCGGTCACAGCTCAGGCCCTGTTTCAATGCACGCAAGACCATGAGGAGTATCTTCAGGCGTACGTCCGAAGGTTCTTGCGTCTCAGAGCACAGGCGCCTACAGTGCGCAATGAAATTGTCAATGAGGGCATGATCAAGGGGCTTCGTCCAGGACCTACTGCCCAGTATTTCACCAGGAAGCCTCCACAGACTCTGGAGAAGCTGCTTCAAAAGATGGATGAGTACATCAGGGCTGACAATGACTTCCGCCAAAGAAGGGAGGAAGCTTACAGGTTCTCTGAGATGACCAGGGGCTTCGGAGGAAGAATCCACCCAAGGCATGTCAGGTCAATTCACAACTCCACTCAGAATGATGACAGAGGAAGTCAGCTGCAGAGGCCGCAATATTCTTCACAATCTTCGGGGCAGCAACAAAGTTCTTTTCGGCCGCCAGCTCCAAAAGGCAGAGGCACCAGGGGCTTCGGAGGAAGATATGGGGACCAACCCAGGAAGATTTACTGTCTATTTTGTGGTGAAGACAAGGGCCATACTACAAGAATGTGCCAAATTGCCATCCAAAAGCAGAAGGAGATCGCAGAAGCCCGGCAAAGTCAACCGAAGCAGGTCCTACACACTGCTTTGTGTCACTCACCCTACATACCAGAGTATGTGGGTAATCATCCTGCAGCTTCTGTTGCTTCGGCTAGTCAGCCACATGCTTCTTGGCCACAACTTCCACCTCCGCCGCCACTACAACCTGCCTATTCATGAGGTCAGCAGCCAGAAGGGAGCCATCAGACTCATCAACAGCGAGATCTCTGGGAGGAATCCGAAGCTCGCACAGTCAACAGTACTGTGCCAGAGTCAAAACACATCTATTGAGAAGGTATCCTACCTCTGAAGCATTTTTACATTAATTTTCATTTTCTTTTTAATAAGGAACAATTGATGTAAATCTAGTCTTCTTGTCACTTTTAATTTCTTGTAATAGCTTTGTATAGTGAAATATATCTTTCCTACAGACTTACGAAGCTCAAAAACTGCCGAAGCTCAAAAGTTGTTCCTAAGGGAATGCAGACCTAAAAATTGCATTGCAAGTTTTACCGAAGCTACAAAAGTCGTTCCTAAGGACCGCAGCATAAGTTTGCCGAAGCTACAAAAAGTCGTTCCCAAGGGAGCGCAGTGTAAGTTTTCTGCTTAAAAGTCGTTCCAAAGGGAATGCAGAGCCAAATACCGCCGAAATATAAGGCGAAGCGCGAAAAGTCAACGCGAATACCACCGAAATAGAAGGCGAAGAAGTTCAAAAGACGTTCCTAAGGGGATGCAGAACTTACACCAAAAAATAAGCGGTGAAGGCGAAAAATAAACGGCAAAGAGATTTTTGATGGTTCCTAAGGGAACACAGATATTGTGTTTCAGCGTGGGTATGTGTCTTCGGCATTAGCATCATTCTTTGCATCATATCATCGCATCATATCGCATAGCATCACATCATACATCATATCACATCAATGACATCAATTGGAAACGAGGTCGATCTTCGGAGAATGCTTTACAAAAAATGGAAGGATGCCAAGACACAAAGTAACCTGAGAATTACAGCTTCATCCGTTCTGATGTGGAAAGAGGAATCTATTGTTTACGAAGTATTGATGATTTTACAAGATGTGGATGATTCTTATGAGGCATAAAAACTCTTCTTTACAAAGCATGAAAAGGAGGGAAGGTGTTTTTCGCCGAAGGCTCAAAAACGGTATGTACATAAAGTTTCATGCATCGCAAAGAACTGAATTACAAATAATTCATATATTACATTCAAATCTATAAGTACCAAATATTACAAACATAGTTCAGCAAATGTCAAATTAATATTCTAGAAATGTTTTTACAATAGCTACTCTTCTTCTTTCAGAACTTTTTCTATAGCTTCGGTTAGTAGTTTGGTAACAACTTCGTCTACAATAGCTTCGGCCATATTAATAATTTCAATTGCTTTCTTTGTCTCTGGGTCGGCCAGTGGGTCGAATGGCTCTAGGGGAGGAGATAGTTCAGCTGCGGTAGAAGACACAAATTAGTTTGAAGTCACAAAAATAAACAACAAAGCTAAAAGCCATTAAGTAATACCTATCCGTCTTTCAAGTTCCGCAGCTTTTTCAGCTTCTTTCGTTGCTCCTCGAGCGTCATGAATATCTTTTTCGCTCTTCTTCATTATTTCATGAGCCATCCCTCGGCCGCCATTTTCCCAGATATCAGTGAAAAAAATTCCACCTATTGTACTCGCTTCGGCCGAGGGGTCCTTCGTATCGTCGACGGAGAAGGCAACTTTGGCCTGGGCCAAGGTTTTAAAATGTTCACAACCTGCCTTCTCCAAAATGGCTGCAACCCCCCTCGCACTAAAGAATGCACAGACGTCCCCGCGGTCACTCAAAATCTCCTCAAAAGCTTCGACTTCATTACTGATCCACTCGATGACGCCCTCAGGGTCGCCCCGTATGAAGTTGTCTTCGTTTGAGTAGGCGCCCATGTTGGCGAAGCTAGTCTTTATCTTTTTTACGCATTCCACAGATTTTTCAAAACATCTTTCTTTTGATGCGCGAAGCTCTGCAACTGTTTTTTCAAAATAATTTTTCCAGTACTCACTGGCATCTCGATCAGCTTTGGCAACAAAGCATTTTAATTTAGCCTCAGCTAATTGTTTCCGAAGATCTTCAATTTCACTCTTTTGGGCCTCAGCTTGAACTTTGGAACTAGCTTCGTCTTGTTTTATCTTGTTTACAAATGAAATTAATATTTTATCCTTTTCAAGGCCTTCGTTCCTTAGTTCAATAACCTTTGAGCGAAGGTTGTTCAGAGCCATTGTGCATCCTTCATCTTCGATATTTTTCTATGCCCTGAGGGCATTGCTAAGGATCAAGCCCTGCAAGAGGAGTATAGTATTAAGTATAAGCAAATGAAATAATTTGTTCTTAAATACAAAAATTGATTTTCGCACCTTTATACTATTATATGCCAAACTATCGGCCAATTCATCCTTTGACAGTACTAAGAGCCCATCTTACAATGTTGGGAATCCGAAGCTTCTACCCATCTCCCGGCAAACAGATATCTCTTTACTATCTGGGAGACAGTACAAAAAATCTTCTTCTCCGCTACCGTTAAACACTAATGCCCCCTTTGGATATTTCAGCTTCTAGGCATAGTGTTGAGCTTCTCGTTCTTCTTCTTTAGAGAGTCTTTTTCCCGAAGCATGACGAATGATATATTCAATACTTTCTTTTAAAGTTTCGGGAGCAGGAGCGGCAGCTTTTTCAGGCAAAGTCTGTTCTATAGCCTCTTCCTCCGCTGCCTTCTCTTCAATTTCCGAGGGTTTTTTCTTAGCAGGCTCTGAAGGCCCAGCTTCAGCACTAGCCTGGCTCATTGCAGCTTCGACTTCGGTCAGTTTTGTTTTAGCTTTGATTTGCATCTTCGAAGCCTTGGCAATTTTCCCTGGAGTAGGGCTTGAAGCCTTTACAGTTTCTAGCACATCTAGTACACTTGCCATCCTTCTTCTTTTGGGAGTGGCCGCAAGACCTTTTTGTATGTTCGGCACTGTTACTTCCGCCGAAGGGCTTAAAACTTCTAACATTTTTGTTTCTTTAGTCTTTGGCTCTTCGGCCTTATCTTTACCAGTCTTTGCCTCTGCTTTCTCGGCTGAGGGTGCCTTCGGCATGGTAGCAGGTTCTTCAGCCTTCTGCGTAGGAGGAATTGGCTCCTTTGGATCAACAGCTGAAGAAGTCTTCCCGCCAAACTTGGGCACCACAACCGGCTAAATATAATGGGGCCGGTGGGTGAGGACTTTCAACTTTTTACTCTTCGGCGCAGGCTCGCTTGGAGCAACCGAAGCAACAACCTTTCCAGAGGTTGCACCCTTTCTTTTCTGCCCCCGTGGCGGGTATGAAAGGGAATTAGGGTTATACCTATTTCCTAAATGATTTTGGTGGTTGAATTGCCCAACACAAATAATTAGACTAACTGGTTTGCTCTAGTCTATAAGTTATACAGGTGCCAAAGGTTCACACTTAGCCAATAAAAAGACCAAGAAATGGGTTCAACAAAAAGAGCAAGGGATAACCG
The DNA here is from genome assembly GCF_902167145.1 of Zea mays. NCBI lineage: Eukaryota > Viridiplantae > Streptophyta > Magnoliopsida > Poales > Poaceae > Zea > Zea mays. Next base: position 86,662,392 of record NC_050097.1, read on the forward strand.
AAGGCAGCCCTAGTCTGGCGCACCGGACTATCCGGTGTGCCACCGGACAGTGTCCGGTGCACCACCGGACAATGTCCGGTGCACTAGAGGACTCCAAGCCAAACTTCGCACCTTCGGGAAAATCCAGAGGCGCTCCGCTATAATTCATCGGACAGTGTCCGGTGCCCCAGGGGAGACCAACTCTGGAACTCGCCAGCTTCGGGAATTCACTCCGCTATAATTCACCGGACATGTCCGGTGTACACCGGACTGTCCGGTGAGCCAGCGGAGCAACGACTACTTCGCGCCAACGGTCACCTGCAGAAGCAATTAATGCGCGCCAGAGCGCGCAGAAGTCAGGCACGCGCGAAGTGGCGCACCGGACACTCTACAGTACATGTCCGGTGTGCCACCGGACATCCAGGCGGGCCTAGCAGTCAGAGCTCCAACGGTCGGAACCCAACGGCCTGGTGACGTGGCTGGTGCACCGAACACTGTCCGGTGCACCATGCGACAAACAGCCTCCACTAGACGGCTAGTTTGGTGGTTGGGGTTATAAATACCCCCAACCACCCCACATTCAAGTCATCCAAGTTTTCCACCTTCCAACTACTTACAAGAGCTAGGCATTCAATACAAGACACACCCAAGTGATCAAATCCTCTCCCAATTCCACAAAAAGCATTAGTGACTAGTGAGAGTGGTTTGTCGTGTTCTTTTGAGCTATTGCGCTTGGATTGCTTTCTTCTTTCTCATTCTTTCTTGAGATCAATACTCACTTGTAACCAAGGCAAGAGACACCAATTGTGTGGTGGTCCTTGCAGGGAAGTTTTGTTCCCGGTTGATTTGAGAAGAGAAAGCTCACTCGGTCCGAGGGACCGTTTGAGAGAGGGAAGGGGTTGAAAAAGACCCGGCCTTTGTGGCCTCCTCAACGGGGAGTAGGTTTGCTAGAACCGAACCTCGGTAAAACAAATCCGCGTGTCACACTCTTTATTCGCTTGCGATTTGTTTTTACGCCCACTCTCGAACTCGATTATATTTCTAACGCTAACCCAGCTTGTAGTTGTGATTAATTTTGAGAATTTCAGTTTCGCCCTATTCACCCCCCCTCTAGGCGACTTTCAATTGGTATCAGAGCCCGGTGCTTCATTAGAGCCTAACCGCTCGAAGTGATGTCTGGAGATCACGCCAAGAAGGAGATGGAGACTGGCGACAAGCCCGCTACAAGCCACGAGAAAGCTTCATCGGAAGAGTCCCGCAACAAAGGGAAGGGGAAGGAGAAGAAACCCTCTTCCCACAAGTCGCATCGGAGTGGGGACAAGAAAAAGAAGATGAGGAAGGTGGTCTACTACGAGACCGACACCTCATCGCCATCTACCTCCGGCTTCGACGCGCCATCCGTCACTTCTAAGCGCCATGAGCGCAAGAAGTTTAGTAATATCCCCCTACGCTACCCTCGCATTCCTAAACATACTCCATTACTTTCCGTTCCATTAGGCAAACCGCCAACCTTTGACGGTGAAGATTATGCTAGGTGGAGTGATTTAATGAAATTTCATCTAACCTCACTCCACAAAAGTATATGGAATGTTGTTGAGTTTGGAGCACAGGTACCATCCTTAGGGGATGTGGATTATGATGAGGACGAGGTGGCCCAAATCGAGCACTTCAACTCCCAAGCCACAACCATACTCCTCGCCTCTCTAAGTAGGGAGGAGTACAACAAGGTGCAAGGATTAAAGAGCGCCAAGGAAGTTTGGGATGTGCTCAAGACCGCGCACGAGGGTGATGAACTAACCAAGATCACCAAGCGGGAAACGATCGAGGGGGAGCTCGGTCGCTTCCGTCTTCGCCAAGGGGAGGAGCCACAAGACATGTTCAACCGGCTCAAAACCTTGGTGAATCAAGTGCGCAACCTCGGGAGCAAGAAATGGGATGACCACGAGGTGGTTAAGGTTATTTTAAGATCACTTATTTTCCTTAACCCTACTCAAGTACAATTAATTCGTGGTAATCCTAGATATACACTAATGACTCCCGAGGAAGTAATCGGGAATTTTGTGAGCTTTGAGTTTATGATCAAAGGCTCAAGGAAGATCAACGAGCTTGACGGTCCCTCCACGTCCGAAGCACAACCGGTGGCATTTAAGGCGACGGAGGAGAAGAAGGAGGAGTCTACATCAAGTAGACAACCAATCGACGCCTCCAAGCTTGACAATGAGGAAATGGCGCTCGTCATCAAGAGCTTCCGCCAAATCCTCAAGCAAAGGAGGGGGAAAGATTACAAGCCCCGCTCCAAGAAGGTTTGCTAAAAGTGTGGTAAGCCCGGACACTTTATAGCAAAATGTCCACTATCTAGTGACAGTGAGAGGGGCGACGACAAAAAGGGGAGAAGAAAGGAAAAGAAGAGGTACTACAAGAAGAAGGGCGGCGATGCCCATATTTGTCGCGAGTGGGACTCCGACGAAAGCTCTAGCGACTCCTCTGACGACGAGGACGCCGCCAACATCGCCATCACCAAGGGACTTCTCTTCCCCAACGTCGGCCACAAGTGCCTCATGGCAAAGGACGGCAAAAAGAAAAAGGTTAAATCCAAATCCTCCACTAGATATGAGTCTTCTAGCGATGATAATGCTAGTGATGAGGAAGATAATTTGCGTACACTTTTTTGCCAACTTAAACATGCAACAAAAAGAGAAATTAAATGAATTAATTAGTGCTATCCATGAGAAGGATGATCTCTTGGACTCCCAAGAGGAGTTCCTTATTAAAGAAAACAAGAAGCATGTTAAAGTTAAAAATGCTTACGCTCTAGAAGTAGAAAAGTGCGAAAAATTATCTAGTGAGCTAAGCACTTGCCATGAGACTATTGACAACCTTAGAAATGAGAATGCTAATTTGTTAGCTAAGGTTGATTCAAATGTTTGTAATGTTTCAATTCCCAATCCTAGAAATGATAATGATGATTTGCTTGCTAAGATTGAAGAATTGAACATTTCTCTTGCTAGCCTTAGAGATGAAAAAGAAAAATTGCTTGATAAGGCTAAAGATTTTGATGTTTGCAATGCTACCATTTCCGACCTTAGAAGTAAAAATGATATATTGCATGCTAAGGTTGTAGAATTAAAATCTTGCAAACCCTCTACATCTACCATTGAACATACTTCTATTTGCACTAGATGTAGAGATATTGATATTGATGCTATACATGATCACATGGTTTTAATTAAACAACAAAATGATCATATAGCAAAACTAGATGCTAAAATTGCCGAGCATGAACTTGAAAATGAAAAATTTAAATTTGCTCGTAGTATGCTTTATAGAGGGAGACGCCCTGGCATTAAGGATGGCATTGGCTTCCAACAGGGAGGCAATGTCAAACTTAATGCCCCTCCTAAGAAATTGTCTAACTTTGTTAAGGGCAAGGCTCCCATGCCTCAGGATAACGAGGGTTACATTTTGTACCCTGCCGGTTATCCTGAGAGCAAAATTAGGAGAATTCATTCTAGGAAGTCTCACTCTGGCCCTAACCATGCATTTATGTATAAGGGTGAGACATCTAGTTCTAGGCAACCAACCTGTGCTAAGTTGCCTAAGAAGAGAACTCCTAGTGCATCAAATGATCATGACATCTCATTTAAAACTTTTGATGCATCATATGTGTTAACTAACAAATCTGGCAAGGTAGTTGTCAAATATGTTGGGGGCAAGCATAAGGGGTCAAAGAATTGTGTTTGCGTACCCAAAGTTCTTGTATCTAATGCCAAAGGACCCAAAACCATTTGGGTACCTAAAGTCAAGAACTAAACATGTTTTGTAGGTTTATGCATCCGGGGGCTCAAGTTGGATCATCGACAGCGGGTGCACAAACCACATGACAGGGGAGAAGAAGATGTTCTCCTCCTACGAGAAAAATCAAGATCCCCAAAGAACGATCACATTCGGGGATGGAAATCAAGGTTTGGTCAAAGGATTGGGTAAAATTGCTATATCTCCTGACCATTCTATTTCCAATGTTTTTCTTGTAGATTCATTAGATTACAATTTGCTTTCCGTTTCTCAATTATGCAAAATGGGCTACAACTGTCTATTCACCGATGTAGGTGTCACTGTCTTTAGAAGAAGTGATGATTCAATGGCATTTAAGGGAGTGTTAGAGGGTCAGCTATACTTAGTAGATTTTGATAGAGCTGAACTCGACACTTGCTTAATTACTAAGACTAATTAATTACTAAGACTAACATGGGTTGGCTCTGGCACCGCCGACTAGCCCATATTGGGATGAAGAATCTTCATAAGCTTCTAAAGGGAGAGCACATTTTAGGATTAACAAATGTTCATTTTGAGAAAGACAGGATTTGTAGCGCATGCCAAGCAGGAAAGCAAGTTGGTGCCCATCATCCACACAAGAACATCTTGACGACCGACAGGCCACTGGAGCTCCTACACATGGATCTATTCGGCCCGATAGCTTATATAAGCATCGGCGGGAGTTAGTACTGTCTAGTTATTGTGGATGATTATTCTCGCTTCACTTGGGTATTCTTTTTGCAGGAAAAATCTCATACCCAAGAGACTTTAAAGGGATTCTTGAGATGGACTCAAAACGAGTTCGGCTTAAGGATCAAGAAAATTAGAAGCGACAACGGGACGGAGTTCAAGAACTCTCAAATTGAAGGCTTCCTTGAGGAGGAGGGCATCAAGCATGAGTTCTCTTCTCCCTACACTCCACAACAAAATGGTGTAGTGGAGAGGAAGAATAGAACTCTATTGGACATGGCAAGAACCATGCTTGATGAGTACAAGACTTCAGATCAGTTTTGGGCCGAGGCGGTCAACATTGCTTGCTACGCCATCAACCGGTTATATCTACACCGAATCCTCAAGAAGACATCATACGAACTCCTAACCGGTAAAAAGCCCAATATTTCATATTTTAGAGTCTTTGGAAGCAAATGCTTTATACTTGTTAAAAGAGGTAGAAAATCTAAATTTGCTCCTAAGACTGTAGAAGGCTTTTTACTAGGATATGATTCAAACACAAGGGCATATAGAGTCTTTAACAAGTCCACTGGACAAGTTGAAGTTTCTTGTGACGTTGTGTTAGATGAAACTAACGGCTCTCAAGTAGAGCAAGTTGATCTTGATGAGATAGGTGTTGAAGAGGCTCCGTGCATCGCGCTAAGGAACATGTCCATTGGGGATGTGTGTCCTAAGGAATCCGAAGAGCCTCCAAATTCACAAGATCAACCATCCTCCTGCACGCAAGCATCTCCACCAACTCAAAATGAGGATGAGGCTCAAATTGATGAAGGAGAAGATCAAGCAAATGAGCCACCTCAAGATGACGGCAATGATCAAGGGGGAGATGCAAATGATCAAGACAAGGAGGATGAAGAACCAAGGCCACCACACCCAAGAGTCCACCAAGCAATCCAACGAGATCACCCCGTCGACACCATCCTCGGCGACATTCATAAAGGGGTAACCACTAGATCTCGTGTTGCACATTTTTGTGAACATTACTCGTTTGTTTCCTCTATTGAGCCACACAAGGTAGAGGAAGCACTTCAAGATTCGGATTGGGTGGTGGCGATGCAAGAGGAACTCAACAACTTCACTAGGAACGAGGTATGGCATTTGGTTCCACGTCCTAATCAAAATGTTGTAGGGACCAAATGGGTGTTCCGCAACAAGCAAGACAAGCATGGTGTGGTGACAAGGAACAAAGCCTGACTTGTGGCCAAGGGATACTCCCAAGTCGAAGGTTTGGATTTTGGTGAAACCTATGCACCCGTAGCTAGGCTTGAGTCAATTCGAATATTATTAGCCTATGCTACTTACCATGGCTTCAAGCTTTACCAAATGGACGTGAAGAGTGCCTTCCTCAATGGACCAATCAAGGAAGAGGTCTATGTTGAGCAACCTCCTGGCTTTGAAGATAGTGAGTACCCTAACCATGTCTATAAACTCTCTAAGGCACTTTATGGGCTCAAGCAAGCCCCAAAAGCATGGTATGAATGCCTTAGAGATTTCCTTATCACTAATGGATTCAAAGTCGGAAAGGCCGATCCTACACTCTTCACTAAAACTCTTGAAAATGACTTGTTTGTATGCCAAATTTATGTTGATGATATTATATTTGGGTCTACTAACGAGTCTACATGTGAAGAATTTAGTAGGATCATGACACAAAAATTCAAGATGTCTATGATGGGAGAGTTGAAGTACTTCTTGGGATTTCAAGTGAAGCAACTCCAAGAGGGCACCTTCCTAAGCCAAACAAAGTATACTCAAGATATTCTAAACAAGTTTGGGATGAAGGATGCCAAACCCATCAAGACACCCATGGGAACCAATGGGCATCTCGACCTCGACGAGGGAGGTAAGTCCGTGGATCAAAAGGTATACCGGTCGATGATTGGCTCTCTACTCTATTTATGTGCATCTCGACCGGATATTATGCTTTCCGTATGCATGTGTGCAAGATTCCAAGCCGACCCTAAGGAAGCTCACCTTAAGGCCGTAAAACAAATCTTGAGATATTTAGTTTATACTCCTAAGTTTGGGCTTTGGTATCCTAGGGGATCCACTTTTGATTTACTTGGTTATTAGGATGCCGATTGGGCGGGGTGTAAAATTAATAGAAAGAGCACATCGGGGACTTGCCAGTTCTTGGGAAGATTCTTGGTGTCTTGGGCTTCAAAGAAGCAAAATTCCGTAGCTCTTTCTACCGCCGAAGCCGAGTATATTGCCGCAGGCCATTGTTGCGCGCAACTACTTTGGATGAGGCAAACCCTTAGGGACTATGGTTACAAATTAACCAAAGTTCCTCTTCTATGTGATAATGAGAGTGCAATCCGCATGGCGGATAATCCCGTTGAGCATAGCCGCACTAAACACATAGCCATTCGGTATCACTTTTTAAGGGATCACCAACAAAAGGGAGATATCGAGATTTCATATATTAACACTAAAGATCAATTAGCCGATATCTTTACCAAGCCTCTTGATGAACAAACTTTTAACAAACTTAGGCATGAGCTAAATATTCTTGATTCTAGGAACTTCTTTTGTTGACTTGCACACATAGCTCATCCATATACCTTTGATCATGTCTCTTTCATGTACTATGACTAATGTGTTTTCAAGTCTATTTCAAACCAAGTCATAGGTGTATTGAAAGGGAATTGGAGTCTTCGGCGAAGACAAAGGCTTCCACTCCGTAACTCATCCTTCGCCGTCGCTCCGAGCAACTCTCCATCTTTGGGGGAGAGAGCATGAGTCCAAAGCAAAAGGACTCCAGCTTTGGTATAATCTTCACTCATACGTTTTATTTGCCAAAGGGGAGAACATAGTTTAAAAAGGACTCTAATGATTCCGTTTTTGGCGATTTATGCCAAAGGGGGAGAGAGAGCATGAGCCCAAAGCAAAAGGACCGCACCACCACCTAATTTTAAATGATTCTCAATTGGAAATTTCAAATTGGTATCTTATTGTGTTCAAAAGGGGGAGAAAGTAGTATTTTCAAATTCAATATCTCAAAACCCTCTTGAACACTAAGAGGAGGATTTCATTTAGGGCGTTTTGTTTACTCAAAGGAAAAGCATTTGAAACAGGGGGAGAAAATTTCAAATCTTGAAAATGCTTCGCAAAATCTTATTCATTTACCTTTGACTATTTGCAAAAGAACTTTGAAAAGGATTTACAAAAGAATTTGCAAAGCAAAACAAGTGGTGCAAGCGTGGTCCAAAATGTCAAAAATCAAAGAAACAATCCATGCATATCTTATGAGTAGTTATATTGGCTCAATTCCAAGCAACCTTTGCACTTACATTATGCAAACTAGGTCAATTATGTACTTCCATATTTGCTTTGGTTTGTGTTGGCATCAATCACCAAAAAGGGGGAGATTGAAAGGGAATTAGGGTTATACCTATTTCCTAAATGATTTTGGTGGTTGAATTGCCCAACACAAATAATTGGACTAACTGGTTTGCTCTAGTCTATAAGTTATACAGGTGCCAAAGGTTCACACTTAGCCAATAAAAAGACCAAGAAATGGGTTCAACAAAAAGAGCAAGGGATAACCGAAGGCAGCCCTGGTCTGGCGCACCGGACTGTCCGGTGTGCCACCGGACAGTGTCCGGTGCACCAGGGGACTCCAAGCCAAACTTCGCACCTTCGGGAAAATCCAGAGGCGCTCCGCTATAATTCACCGGACTGTCCGGTGTACACCGGACAGTGTCCGGTGCCCCAGGGGAGAGCAACTCTAGAACTCGCTAGCTTCGGGAATTCACTCCGCTATAATTCACCGGACATGTCCGGTGTACACCGGACTGTCCGGTGAGCCAGCGGAGCAACGGCTACTTCGCGCCAACGGTCACCTGCAGAAGCAATTAATGCGCGCCAGAGCGCGCAGAAGTCAGGCACGCGCGAAGTGGCGCACCGGACACTCTATAGTACATGTCCGGTGTGCCACCGGACATCCAGGCGGGCCCAGCAGTCAGAGCTCCAACGGTCGGAACCCAACGGCCTGGTGACGTGGCTGGCGCACCGGACACTGTCGGGTGTGCACCGGACTGTCTGGTGCACCATGCGACAGACATCCTCCAACAGACGGCTAGTTTGGTGGTTGGGGTTATAAATACCCCCAACCACCCCACATTCAAGTCATCCAAGTTTTCCACCTTCCAACTACTTACAAGAGCTAGGCATTCAATACAAGACACACCCAAGTGATCAAATCCTCTCCCAATTCCACAAAAGCATTAGTGACTAGTGAGAGTGATTTGTCGTGTTCTTTTGAGCTATTGCGCTTGGATTGCTTTCTTCTTTCTCATTCTTTCTTGAGATCAATACTCACTTGTAACCAAGGCAAGAGACACCAATTGTGTGGTGCTCCTTGCGGGGAAGTTTTGTTCCCGGTTGATTTGAGAAGAGAAAGCTCACTCGGTCCGAGGGACCGTTTGAGAGAGGGAAGGGGTTGAAAAAGACCCGGCCTTTGTGGCCTCCTCAACGGGGAGTAGGTTTGCGAGAACCGAACCTCGGTAAAACAAATCCGCGTGTCACACTCTTTATTCGCTTGCGATTTGTTTTTACGCCCACTCTCGAACTCGATTATATTTCTAACGCTAACCCGACTTGTAGTTGTGATTAATTTTGAGAATTTCAGTTTCGCCCTATTCACCCCCCCCTCTAGGTGACTTTCAGGGTAGCGATAGTCAGGGTACACGAATCCAATAGCATCAAAAACCCTATTTAGTCTTTTCTTTTTTCGGCTCCTGAAGGCCGCAGATAGTTCATTATCTTCGGACTTGGAATATGCTCCAAGTAACTCATTGCTAGTATTTTCAATACACTTTAGCCAGTCATCATCTGGTTCGACAAACTTGTCCCCAAACCTGAAGGTGTATTTCAATCGAACCAGACCGCCTTCGCTAGGGTTAGTGATGGTTTCTTTCGGCATTTCCTAGCTGTCTATAAGTGGCCATATCCTGTAGGCTACATGTTCTTGAAGTAAGTCTATTGTCCCAATAAAAGAGCAAACTATGTTGAAGGCCCTTCGGCACGCTTCGGCTGCCTCATCAATTTCTACCTTCGGCTTTTGGAGGCCGAAGCGGGACCAGATGGGGCGCATGATGATCTCTTTAATGTCTTCCCTCGCCTTCAAATCATTTTTCACATAAAACCACTCTTTCATCTAGGCCCCGGGCCATCTCTTCTGAAACGTTGGCACTGGGTAGCTTGCGCCAGAGCGAGCAACGAAGCTATAGCAACCGAAATTGTTATGATATTGTTCTTTACCCCAGGCCTTCGTCTCATACGAAAGTTCATGCATGCTGCAAAAACATCTTGCACTTGGCTCTAGACCTTGACTTCTCACAGCCCAGACGAAGATCCCCATTCTAATAACTGCTTTGGGAGTGATTTGGTGAAGGAAAATCTGGTATGTCTTTAAAACTTCAACCACAAATCGGCTCAACGGGAACCGAAGTACAGCTTTGAAGATGCTTCGGAAGATCACAACTTCGTTTTCTTCGGGAGCAGGAACGGCCCTGTCTACGTCAGCCCTCACAATAGACATATCTCGGAAATACCTTCCTCTCATATTATCAAGATGACTCTGTTTGATAGTTGATTTCCCAAAGACTACATGACTTGGTCACCAGGGCCGATCTTTAGAGTCTTCGCCTCCACTCTCCACATCATAGCTGTCGCTATCATCAGTATCTTCAGATAAGCCTTCTAGTATCTCTTTAGTAATCTTCTCTGTATTTGTTTTTGCTATTGACTTAACAAATCCAGCAGTCTTCTCCTCAAGGAGCTTCTCTTCTTCGGTTAGCTTCGTCTCAGCAACTGTCTTCTTGTCTTGAGACATCTTCTCTTCGGAAATGACAAAAATGTGTCCTTCAAACCGAAGCTCAAAAGCTTGAGAGCTATCAAGAGCTAGTAAGCACAAGTTATAAAATTGAGAAAATAAGGCAAATGGCACAAGCAGTGTATCAAGTGCAGTCGGTGTGAGTTCCTATTTATACGCCCAGTGCGCTCCAAGTTGGAGGGCCCCGTCTATCATTGACTGTTGCTATTCTAACAAAGGGAAGGTGTTTTTTCGGACCTTCGACTTAGGGCCTTCGTCCATGTCGCAATCTGAATTTGTCATTCTAACAAATTAATATTGCGAGGGGCTACTGTTGGGGGCCTTCGTCTTCCGAAGGTCCTCAAAAACATGATTTAACAATGTTTCCCGAGTGTAATGTTTGAACAGGTGCCTTCGGACTCGGATCAGAACCACGCAGTATGAAAAGCACGAACAATATGAAGGTTGACGCAGCGCCGAAGCAATGCGCAAGGGAGCTTCGGCATAACGGCAAAAAAGGGAACCGACTTAAAAGGGAAAAGGCTATTTAGACCTCGGTGGACTACCTTAAAGTCATTAGCAAATGTGAAGGGCATGTATGTAATTTTACACGGGCTATGTCCCGTGCCTATAAATAGATGAACAGTACCCCCGTACTGTTCACGCTGACTTGTACCCATTTTGGCGTCACGCTTGTACTTTCATTTTCTGTCAAGCCGAAGGTACAAATGTAATTCAATATTGTCATTATTCATTTGTACATTTATGATCATATAATAAGAAATGTGTATGATGATGTTATATATTTGTTCACATTATCCCTTATGTTTTACATGCTTCATCCGTCCTTGAAATGTTTGTATATATGTTGAGATGATGAAGGTATGTCCTTCATGACCTTCGTCCGAAGATCATTATATACTTAGGGAAATAATGTTCCGAAGGACGAAGAGCATTAACAAATAACCTGTTTTTTTTGTTGCCTTATTCTCAATTTATAGCATTTGAGAACAAGTCCCCAACACCCGCGTTCAGCTTTCCGTGCTCACCCACTCTCTCTCTCTCTGTTTGAGCCGCGAAGTTGGGAGCGGGTTGCAGACCTGTGACGATCGGGACGGGGGTCGCGGCCGCCATATTGGCCACAGGGTCCGGGCGGCTGCAACGGCCCGGAGATCCCGGCCAAGCCGTTTGAGTCGCGTGGATTCCGCGTAGGTTCCGTTTGGCATCCGAGCGCAGGTGGAGGAGATGACAGGTGGGTCCACACGCGGGTGAGAAGAGGAAATGGGCTAAGTGCGTGCAAAGGCCGAACTGCGGGACCCACGAAGACAGTAAGACAGGCGTGTGAGAGTTCGCTGCTGAGGCGCGAGAACCATGGCGGGGATACGATGTCCCCTACGGACACGGGAGGAAGTGAGAATGACGAGCGCTAGTCGCCCGGCCCCACCAGGCAGCAGAGTGAGCCAGCGCGCAGAGCACGCGCCAGGTGCAGTAAGTGTGGGCCCCATCGTCAGCGACTCAAGTGTCTCCAGTGCTCACGGCCGAGGTGGGCCGGTATGCGGGCGCGCACGATTGGGCCAGCAGGGAAACGAGTTGGGCCAGCAGAGGAAAAGATGTACTCGGCCGCGAACTTGGTTTTGGCCCAGAACGATCCGGTAGGCTTCCTTTTATTATTATTATTATTTTTATTCTGTTTTGAACTTCCTCCTCAATTTCAAATTCTGATATTTGAGTTCAAATTTGGTTGTAGGTTTCACACATATTATATGCGCAAATAAGAGTACTAGTATAAATAAATATATCTATTTATATATACTTTTCTTTCCAAATTCTAATATTTGATTTAGGTTTTAATCCTTAATTCACATCATTAATGTAACCTTATTATTATTTTTTATTATTAAATGCACAAACAATTAAACTCCAGTATGATGCATAATTTAATGGCTTTTATTAATCCTTTGTTTTTAAATGAGGTGTTCACTTGTGATAGTAAGTAGATACAACACACACATATAGATAAAGGAAAATAACTTTTTCTCCTTTTATATTATATCTACAAATTGGGTATTACATAATTCTCCGGTGTTAGTCCCTAAGGTGCATCTGCCTCTGCTGAAGCCAGCCTAGGCCTTAGCACGCCTTAAGTCCCCTCCCCGTGGCCGGAATCGCTCACCAGAGTTTCTCCGGCCCGCTCGAGGTCTTCTCACCGCCGCTCTTCCCTCTCTGCCCATGGATTCGTGGCCTCTTCCCCACCATTGAGTTCGCCGTGGCGCCCTCTTCCCCTCTGCCCAACACCGGCGACCCCAGAGTCACCCTAGCTTGCGTCTGCCTCAACTCCGGTGACTTCACCGCCGCGGAGAGGAGCGGCACCGCCCGCAGTCGTCTGTTTCCCCGTTCTGATCCCCTCCGTCTGATTCAGATCGAACGGCTCGGACCGCGGGTACCGCTTCGTGCACGCGCACCTAATGCCCTGACCCACCTGTCAGCGTCACCCGCATCTACTCATCCATCCCGGTCTGATTTCCCCCGTCTGATCTTGATCGAACAGTTCGGACCCCCTTCGGACCCCTCGGACCCCCTTTGGACCCCCTTCGGACCCCCGTCTGATCTTGATCGAACGTCTCGGACCCCCTCGGACCCCCGTAGCCATCTGTTTCCCCTCTGGCGCTGGACCCGCTCGGTCAGTGCGCTCTCCCCCTCTGTTGCTGACACTCCCTATCCCGCTTGTCAGTGCTCGCCCGCCCGTGCACACGCGCCCTCGGCCGCAAATCTAATCTTAGCCATTGGTTTTAGATCTGACGGTTGGATTCACCCGATACCCCTTCGTGTGGCTGTTTTGCTTAAGAACCCCCCTGGTTCTAGGAAATCAACCCGCCGTCCTCTGTTTTAGTGCATAGGACACTGGTTTGTTTTAATTAGACCCTTGCACTTTTATTTAATCACAGATTTAGCCCTAATTTCATATTTCAAACCTCAAAACTTGTTTATTTCATATCTTTTTCACATGAACTCCAAATTTAATGGTTCAAATTGCAAAATGTTCACAAGATTATTCTCTGTTCAAATAAAATATGATCAAATGTAATCTGTATACTTTAATTTTTACACTCAGAATATAGAATTAAAGTATATGTTGATTTATTTATTGAAATAAATAAAAAGGGAATCCTAGGAGTTAAAATATATTTATAAGTTGTGAGATTAATGTAATGCATTTCATGGATTCATTTCTGGTTTAACCTTTAGACCCTAAGGTGATAAAGAATTAGGTATGTAGGTATGGATAATAATTAAAGGATAATCAAATTCCTAAATGAGAGTAGTTTATATTATAATTCTAACCTTCCTTTGTTTTAATCACTACTTAACCCTTTTGAGCTTTGTCCTAAACATTTAGAGAGTAATCAATTCCCCAATTAGGATTACTCCATTTTCTTTGTAGCTTGATATCATTCCCCTACACTTAATATTATACCTTTTTGTGAGTCAATGATTGTAACTGTTTGATGTGTTGTTCATTCATACTTTTCCAAATGTATTGAATGTATGCTCGCTTTACTTAGACAACGAGCAGTTCGAAGTTCCTGAGTGTGTTGTTGGAGACCTCCATGAGCAACAACCTGGTGAAGGCAAGTGTCCTCAGACCTATCATGTCCTACTTTACTTTATAAATTCACTGTCTCGCATTACTTTATTGAAACCTAAGGATTGACTAGTCTGTACATACTTTTCCCTTGTTCACCTTTTTGGGTTAATCAAGGTTAGCTTATGCTATTGCTTAAACTTAATCAATGAACATGATGTGATCTTTTATGATACGATGATGTTATCCCGATGAGGCCCTTGTGATTACTTTAGGGGGCTCATGCTCTTTCCTGAGTGCCTCTCCGTAAGGACCTGTTTGGGGAGTGACAACCTAGGATAACAGTGCAACCATGAGGGTGGAATGGGACACCCTTAGCTGATTAATCAGAGGAACCAGAGGAGTAGTTGGCTTCGCCGTAGGGCCGTCAATGGGGTCTGGGCACAATACCTTCTCTGTCGTGGTTGGTTGCAGAGGTTCTTTGATTTGGTTTTGTTAGTCACCCTTCCTTTGGGGAGATGTACTGTGTTTATCAAACTAGAGAAACCTAATGAGCGGCTATGACCTCTAGGAAATCTTTGTAAAGGCTACGTAGTGAGACCCTGCTAGGTCACCTTGGTAGTGATCAATGGGGAGGCTAGAACCCCGGGCAGAATGGGATTCACGGCTTGTGGGTAAAGTGTGCAACCTCAATAGAGTGTTAGAAACTGGTATATCAGCCGTGCTCGCGGTTATGAGCAGCCTTGGGATCCTCTTCGATTAGAAGAACAATGGTTACTTTTATGATGATGATTAACAATGGTGATTATAATCCTTACCGCTGGTATTTCCTCTTGGAGGGAGTGCTTCTGGGTAATAACTAGGTTATTACTAAAATTTGGCTCTACTAATAATAATAAATGCTTGACCAACCTAAAGGCAACTGCTTAACCTCAACTCCATATACAGCTAGTCCACTTTAGCCAAACGGGACATTTGCTGAGTACGTTGATGTGTACTCACCCTTGCTTTACAAACCACCCCACCCCAGGTTGTCCCCACTATTCTCAGTGCTCAGGAGGTGAAGCTGGCAACATGGATGACTTCGAGGAGTTTCAGGAATATGACGAGTTCTAGTTCTTTCTTAGTGGCAAACCCCCAGTCAGCTGCCTGTGTAGGCTTAGCATCTACGTTTCGTATTTCCGCACTTTGATAATTATGTTGAACAATGGTTATGTATTAGACTCCGTGGATGTCTTGGACATCTTGATATAATAAAGTACCTTTCCACTATTTATTTTGAGCATTGTGTGATGATGTCCAATTATGTAATTGTTGTGTATGTGAGTTCTGATCCTAGCACGTACATGGTTCGCATTCGGTTTACCTTCCAAAACCGGGTGTGACATAAGTGGTATCAGAGCCTTGCTGACTGTAGGACCGCTAACCTAGACTAGAATGGTCGACCTAAGGACTATAGACCTCTACTCTTACCTTGACCTCAGTGTCTTTTCAAAAGTTGGTTATCTTGACTAAATCTATGTTATTTACTTATCTCAAAAAGTTTCGTTTCACTTTCCTTCATGTTTACTTTCTGGTCTCATAGTTCTATTCTTACTCTTATGCTTACGATGTCTTTTGTAGATGGCCCGTATTAGGTGCACTGCACATAAGTCTGTGATCCCCTTTTTGCCTTCTCGACTGGTGGAGCGTCCCCTGCGTCATACGGTGTCAGGCCAGTCCAACCAGTTGAAGAGACTGCATCGTCGCCTGCATGAGGAGTAGGAGCACCAACGCCAGGAGCAGGAGCAGCAGGACTCTTCACCCTTGCCTCAGCAGGAGGTGGAGGCTGAGAGGCCTCCTTCCCCTGCACCTCAGTCAGAGATGCCCCCTGCACCACCACAGGGCATCCCGGCTGCTGGAGGAGACCCCAACGGAGACGGAGACGACGACAACGCCGGTGGTAGTTCGAGCCACGGCACGGAGCTCTCGGAGGAGCCGGAGCCGGATGGATGGATTGCGAGACACATCACTCGTGACGCTGCTCGCGGGTGTCACTTCCACGACGCTCTCGATACCCTGTTGCGTCGGGCTTTCGACTGGCACACTTGGTCTATCGAGTACCGTTGTGTAGTCTACCAGCATCGCCGTGGGCTATATCCGGACTAGTGGGAGGCTACTTGCTTGGTGCGCCGTCCGGACGATGATCTCCAGGGTGCAGAGGCCTTCTTAGAGCACTATTCTATCACTGAGAGGGACACTGCCGAGGCAGCCATGCAAGATGTAGCACGACAGGCATTTTCTCAGTATTGCTCGTTATTCAGCGGGGTAGCTGATGGCCTTGACCTGAAGTACTACCCTCGCCGTTCGACCGACAGTGCTGGAGGTGTGATTGTCTCACCAGTTGGTGAGGGAAATCCCAGGCTGAGCAGCATGGTCAACTTGGTCGCCGTGCTCAACACAGAGTTGGACCACGCCCTTGACGAGTTGGGCAAGGTTCGGGCAGAGGTTGCGGAATTGCGTGCTGAATGCGCGGCACACCACTATCTTGATGGTGGTTCTCCCGCCCCTGTTGTGACACCCCAGGTGTCTATTTCGTGTTATGACGGGAGATTTATCCTAATCTCGAATGCTCAGAGAAAATTTCTATGTCTTTATCACATTTATCTCCATTTATCAAGTTACTCATGAATGTTTCACCAAATTTGGAATTATTCGATCTCAAGAACTACCAAATAGAGCCTATTAAAACTTTTTGTTTCTTGAAGCAAACGCAAATTCGAAAGTCAATCTCATCTCGCAACTCCCATCCAGACTCATTTATTCGGACTCTCGATAATTGTTATGTTATCCAATCGGTGTCCAAATCCGCTTTCTCGATAGTCGGTCTACGTCCAAATACTTAATCCGAATCTGCATTCTCCTGTAGAATCTCTTTGTGTCAACCTCTAATTAATTTTTATGCAAATCATCTTGTTATCTTTATGTCATCATTCATCTCTATCCATCAAGTGTATTCTAAAGATTTCTTAAAGTTTGAACCAAATATTCGTGTGAAGTTATAAATCCTATGCTTGCCTGAGACAGCTCGATTAAGTAAAAGAAAAATTAGAAATTCAAACAAGTTATGCCAACCTTCCCAAAACACTCTATATAAACTTTACAACAAAAGTTATTGAGGGGCCCATGCCAAGAAAATAGTCTGATTGCCTTAAAATATAATTGAGAGCTTTATAATGATACTACTTTGACCAAAGTGAAACTTTTATTTATATTCAAGATATGAGGTTTGACCTTTAATACACATTGTAGAACCTGTGTTATACAACAAATTTTATATTTAACCTAAGCCTTGATTCAATTTATAAGTACCTCAAACAGTGCCATCAAGACAGAATAAAAATCTGATTTCAGGATTCGAATTCTTCTAAGTCTGAAATCAACGTCATTCGGGTTGACGTCTCACGTTCCTAAATTTTTGTTGAACAACTCAAGTTTCCTCAAATATAAAAGTTATTAATAACTAATAGGGGCACAACATATTAAAATATGGCATTCATCCAATTTCATTTGACATGCTTTGACATTCAGTTTTCACAAGTTTCCACTGATTTCTGAGCCACTGACAAACCAATTTTCGTGGGTCTATAACTCTCTAACCAGTGCCCGAATCACCTCAAGTCATGTACAAGATTTGTAGAGTATACATCAAGAAAGATATTTTGTGCACTGACCAAGATCCGAAAACAAAAGGAAAATGCCAAAAACATCGTCCAAAGTCGCTCTGCCATCACCTGCGAGCAGACTGACTGACTAGAGCTCTGCAGGCCGCCCATCTCGCCCAATGGCTGCCAGTGACGCCTCTTTAAATCAAACAACATGCCCTCTTTCTTCCTCCCCACGCCACCTCCCTGCTCGGCCACGCCAAGGCCTCCAGCGCTCGCCCCCTCCTCTGCTTCCCACGAGCAGGGAGCATTTCTTCTCATAGAAAAACCACATCCGTTCAGCCTCAGCCATGGCCGACCTCCGTTGCTTCCCTGCGACGCTGCTCCTCCCATGGTCGCCTTCTTCCCCACTACCGGCTACCGTTCATGCAGTGCCTAGGCGCTTGGGGCTCGGCACGACTCCCTCCCAAGGCCGAGGGCCCCCTTTCCCAGCCATGGAGCCGAAGCTCCAATCTCCTCCCTGCTGTTCACGTGATGGTGGTAGAAGAAGCCATCTTGAGACTATGACAGGTGGGGCCCAAGGTTAAGTGCACAAGTGACCAAATTGCCAGATTTTTGTATTGTGTTCAAAAATTCATTTCTTGTGTTTTAGAGCTCCTAAAATCGTGAAATTTGTTTTGTTGGCTTACTTATGAAATGCTCTATCTATTGGATCTATACGTTGGTATTTTTTAGTGGAAACGTTTTTCTGTAGAAATTCGTATTTAAAAACTGGTTTAGAGAATAAACGAACTTGCTTCTCTCCATAACTTTATTTATAAAAATCCAAAAATGATGAAACCTATTTTGTTAGTTAGATGTTGTCATACTCCATAAAGGAAAAATATAAAACTTATATGTTGTTCACTGTTTTCTTGGTGTGCTAATTAAATCATATTAAATAGGAAAAAGAAGATTTATTTGCTTGTTATTTTTGGATCTGTAGCTCTGTTGCTCTAAATGGGTTGAAATTTTTACAGTAGACTCTTGGTTTGATGCTTGGTTACTGGTAAAAAGTTCATGAATTGTTGTGCATGTATGATTAAGTTAGTGATTTAACTTGTTTAATGCACCTTGAGTAGTTTTAAACGGTTTATAAATAATATATGGATGTAAAAATGGAAAATGATGTTTTACTGTCCTTGCATGATATTATATTAGCCTACAAAAACTTAATATGGTCATGCATTCACAGAAAATAATTAGTTTTATATTTAACTTGCTCAAACATGCTTTATTGCGTTAACAATTTGTTATTTTTGTATTAAATAAAATATAAAATCTGAGCATGTAAAATTTATACATTAATCATTATTTGTCATTACCTATGCCTCATAAAAATTCCAACCCCAAATTAGATAGTTTCATATGGTGCTAAAATGACACGTGTTTTATCTCTACTACTTATTAAGGCTCTAAGGGTAGCCTGCCGTTCTGCCTTCGTTCAATCTGGATCGTCCATCGCTGTTGTTCAATCTGGATCGTCGATCGCCACACTATCATGCTAGCCGCGCCCTCAACCCGCCCCATCCACATGTGGGTCCACGTGACAGCCTCTCCAAGACAGCGTTGTTCTGCCACACTCTGCACGTCGGGCACACGTGATAGCTCCACACGTCCTCTCACGCAAAAAAATCGTCTAGAGTAGAGACTGGCAAGAGCATTTAAGCATGATTGTTTCCTCTAAAGGAGCGCCGCTTATAAGCTGGTACTGCAATTGTTGGCTGCCCAGTATGGTACTATAATTTACAAGCCGACAGCCGATGACGACAGGCCGCATGGGCTGTGTTATTTGGTGCGGCCCATGTAGCATGCCCAGCACGACGTCGCAAGCTCTCGGGCCAACCTGGCGTTCAGGTCCCCACTCCCTCTATCTCTGCCCAGCTTTCTCCTCCCTTCCTCTATCGCATCGCCCAGCCTACCCCGCGATGCAACCGCCCCGCGACGCCTGCCCACACCCTACACCACCGACCACCGTCTGCGCTTCGCCCCCACCCCACGGCCGACCATCGCCATCCGCATCCACCACTATGTCGCGTGCCTCCTCTCATCCACCACCGTTGCCCCCTCCTCGTCGTCACGGCTGCCCGTTGCGTCCTAGCTCCACACCGATGATGACGATGAATACTGCGCATTCTGCAAGCTCAGCCGCTCGGCCCCATAGGTAACCCGATCCCCTTCTCCTACCCACTCCTCTATCGATGTATTATTCGCCCTCATCGAGCCGTCGCCGTGAAGGGGCGCTTTTACTTCTTTAGGGCGGGGCGGGGGTTGTAACACTGGGGTGTCCCCTAGAATCGCTAGAGGGAGCACCGCTTCCCTCCCATGTCGCAGACGCCGCGCCCGTCGCCACTTGGAAGAACGGTCCTAGCTCGGCGATGGCTCACCCGCCGTTAGCTTGTCCCCCTCCTGCTCAGATCCAAGAACGATTCCTGAATCCACGGCGGCGGCGGCGTTCCTGTTGTCACCAGCGCGTTTCGTCTCGGCATGTGACTGGAAAAGCAGCCGCACCATTTTCTTTTTTTACTCTTAATTATTTATGATTTTCCTCATTTTATTTAGGTCATGCTCTTCCTCATCTTGTTTTAGGGCCTGCTCCCGGGGTTCTTGAGTTGTTAATGATAGGAGAAACCGACTATACCCAGACATTGTTTTAATCCCCCACCGTCTGGTTCTTTTTTGTACATGTCATTGATTCGATAGTTGTCCTTCACTGACACCCATAGGAAAATAAAAGGAAAGGAGAAATAAGTGTTAACCAGTGAAGGCCAAGAAGATCAAATTTACGTTTAGCAAAGGTAGTTGTGTGAGAATTTCTAATTGTGAAGTTGAGTGTTAGGAGAGTTTGTGAGGGTTGTGGAATGTCGAAGGTGAAGAACAATAATGGCTATCTTGGAGTCACTGAGCCAATCTCGCTAAGTCGACAGACTGAGAAGGACCTTATGCAGATAGCTGAGGTTAAAAAGGTTGGGGATTTGTATATTTGATAAACCAAAAGCCCTTCCACAATATGTTGTTTATCACAGTGGCTTAAAGGAATTGCTCTGAATTTGTTGTGTAATCTATTGTACTTGTACATGGCCCTGGTGCCGACATTGACACCCTGTGTGTTGGTCCAAGACATGCAACTCAAAACGTAAGAGGGGCTCCCTTTGAAATCCTAGAGTTATTGTATTACTATGATGCTCATGTGCCTGTTTTGGGATTCAAAATTAATGGGGTCTCAATTGACCTTTTGTATGTTAATCTGGCTCATGTAGTGATTTTTGAGGTAAGTTTGTCTTACTGCATTGTCGTTTGAACAATCTTTCTATATTGCATACCATGCTTATCTTATACTCATTCTAAAAACACAAGTAAATAATTGCCCATTTTAAGTAATTAATTAAAGGGTTGCTTAAATGCAACTTAATATTTAAAACATTTATTTTTGTTGGCATATGCTTTATCTTGTGAGTGATGCATTTGTAGTGGTTAGTAAGTGAACTATTTCATTATTTATGGCACTGATATACTCGTAATTATTGTACATTTTTTATATCATGGTCTGGATCTTTCTTAGGACTCTATACTGCATAATGTTGATGAACAGACTGTTTGTATTCTAAATGGGTGTCGAGTTACTCATCAAATTCTAAGATTGGTTCCAAACATTCTGGTTTGTATTCTTACTATACCAAGTTTATTCAATTGTGTGTTCATAGAATGCTCACATTCTTTCTGAAATGTCATCACAGACAACACCACTTCCAATCTGTTTGCCCCTACTAATCACTGTGAAGTGTCAAATTGCACAAGACTATTTTCTTTCAGATGAAGAGCATATCCAATAGCGTCATTCTTTCCTTTCAGATGAAGCATTTGGCTTGTTTTATACGCCAAAGTCAATCCTGTTATTTATTTACCTGTTGAGTTATCTTGGTACCTCATTTTTTTAATAAGAACTACCTCATTTTTATAAGGAGTACCTAATATTGGATTTTATCTGTATCCTACCACAACTTTCTTGGAAAAAGGTTTGTTGTTGTTATTGTAGATGCATTAAACCATTTAAATTTGTTGTAGATGGAAGGTCCGCCACCTCCTCCCGCGCCGTCAATGGAAGGAAAGCCTAATCTCCTCGCCCGCAGTCCTAGGAAGGTCCACCACCTCACCACCTGCCGCGCCGCAACGTCAATGGAAGGTCCGCCACCTCCTCCCGCGCCTCCCTTCCATCGACAGCATCCCCTGCCATTCATGGCGCTCCCCATCCATCCTCAAAAAATTCTATTTAAGAAACCCTAATTGAGCCCACCCAAAACCATCCCCATCCTCCTCGGAAACTTCTGTGACGGTTACTTGCATAGGCGTGGTTGGTGCAAGGAGATTCTTCTCTGCGACGGCAACGCCACCAGCTCCTTGGAGGTGTTGCGGCTTCTCTGCAACTACACATATTTTGGTTAGCCTTACTCAACCTTTGCATCCTGTCTTACTTGCTTTCTCTAACTGTAGGGATTTCTCGAGTTAGGATTGTGTTTGCTTCTGACGGTGGGCTTAACTGGGTGCTATGTGTTACTGATGTGCTATTGTAGAATTAGAGAACTGTTGGGTGCTATGTGTTACTAATACATTGGGAATTAGGGAACTGTTGGGTGCTTGTGTTACTGATGTGCTTTTGTAGACGGTGCCATTTTTTAAGTATTCTCAACTATCGAGGGAGGCCAGATTGACATCATCCTAACTGAGGTTGATCGATGGTGTGGTGTTCACCGTGAAGAGCCTACAAGGAGCTCAAGATCTTGTAAAAGGTATGTGCCCCTATTTCTTCACTAATCAATAAAACACTAATCCCTAAGGCTTGTTGTCCTTCCGAGGACTGGTCCAATACCATTACAATTGACGGCGCCATATGATAACATATGGTTTCGAAGAATGTTTTGTGCTGATATCCATTTTTTTACCTTTTTTATATTTTGTCTAATACCATTACAATTGGGGAATACCATTACCTTGGTATAATTGTTCTCTTCCAAATTATGATTCACAATGGTAGCTCCTACTCCCAGACTCACCATTACTTTTTGTCTGTATGAATTAGTAGTATCTCTAGATACACTAATTCAATTTGAGACAGTTCCTTGCAAGTTCGTTAATGAATTGTGCATCTTTCTTTTGATACAGTTGTAGAAATATCTTTATTATTATTGTACTGATTATACCTTTTGTCTCCATGTCTTGTTTTTATTCCAAAATCTCTAGCAAATGGCTAACAACGAAGACACCCAACCCCTTGTTTGTGACAATGGACTGTTTCAATACAAAAGTGTTTTATAATTCATCAAAAAGAAAGAACATCGGGACACAAACTCATTATGCCATTTCAATACAGTTCGTTTTTTCCATTGTGTCACATGCAAACATGTTCTATTTACTTTGTTAGTAAATCTTGCTTACTGTAACATTGTGCATTGGATATAATAAATGAACCAAACCAGTGACGATATAATATCCTAGAATGGCACATTTTAGTTATACCAATTAGAACATTACTGGTAGTACACATTAACAAAAATTTTAAGAGAACAAAATGATATCCTGATGATGCATAACTGTGTGTCCAACTATTACTTAGAGGCTATAATTAATGAACATTAGGCACCATCTGCATGACTATTGACAGACACACTACTCATATATACACATGTTGTCCTTTGTAAGTTATGAGCAGCCTTATACAAATTCCAAAATGGCATTAGATACTAAGAAAGGAAAATGTTGAAGACTTTGCCCAGCAGCAATAAGAGAAGATTGTACCAGCTACACTACACACTTGATTCTGTTTCTCAGGCTAATTTTCTACATAGGGGGAGACCGGACCAGTTTCCAACTCAGCAGTAAAAATAACACACAATCAGTTTCTCAGTTTCCCCTTTCAGTAGTTGTTAGATTTTTCTTCTTAGGCGTTGTGTTGAGGCTTGTATGTAAATCTAACACAGGAAAAAAGAATTACACGATCAAAAGGCTTAGTGTAGGTGTGCTTTATCATGACTAAGGTTGTGTTCTTTAAATCTACACACAAGGCTACGCATGGCATTTTATTAAATCTGCACATGAGGCCAAAGTTCCGTTCACTGTGTAGTGTCAGCTAATAGATATACCATTGAGCACATAAGCCACAGTTTATACACTTAGTAACTGACACATAGAACAAGGAATAACCTTTGACTCCTTTTAGGTCCAATGCACAAGCAGTTTTTAGTTCTTTTGGTTAGATGGAGATAAATAGTTCTCTTTCCTTTTTAGTTTCTGTTAATGCTGCACTTTCGGACATATTTCACTATTTAAATTCATGCACACAAGATGTTTACTTGTGAGACTAATTGCACTATTATTGTTGTTTAGAACTGGTGTCAGCTAATTGGAGATCGTGAATAATGTGTTTTTAAGTGAAACAAAGTCAAATTAAGTGTAAAGACAATCTATTCATTGAACAACTTATATATGGTAATTATAACTCCTGTGATTCCTCATATGGATAATGTACTGACTGATCTGCTATCTCAAAAGGCATGTTCAGTTCTATGGCCTCATGAGGCCAATACATGTACCTTTGCTTTTCCATGGCCGCTAACAAATGAATACAAATTTGTTACAGAACACCTGCTTTAATATGATAGTTATAACTACTGTCAGGATATAGCTTGCGTTTTATGAATATAATTTGGAATCTTCTTGGATGCAGGTCTGTTTTCCTAGGATTATAGTTGTTCTTTCCATTAGCGCTGCTGCTACGAACAGGATAGGGTACCTGCTGCTGAAAAGGTATTTCTTTAAAGAAACAAAATATCTAATGAGTCTTATCTACTCCTCTATTTGATAGACATTATCTAATTCGTTTGAATACCTTGAATCGAACATAGTGTTATTGAAATGTTTGTGGTGTAAGTTGTCTAGCGCTGTGCCAGATATGGTTGTCTGTTCGTTGAGCTGTAGTGACTGTTTGCAAGTTGTGAACAATGTTGATGATGTAGAGTTTATATTAGTCCATGGTACTGAAGTCTTTGGTTCACCTTCTAGCAATCCTCTTCCCAAAAAGTCTCGAGAAGCTGGAGCAGGTTCTAATGCTTGTCCTAGAAAAGTGACTTCCAATGGTCCTTAAAGCTAATGCTCGCTTTTTGAAATCACAAGAAGAATTGAGAAGGTCAGATGATGGGTCAACTACAATTGGTGATGCAAAGGAAGAGGTTGTTGCAGCAATCATTGTTGTCAAGTCGTCTACTCTATTTCAGGTGCTTGTTTACTCCAGTCCATGCATTTGCAATATTGGTTCTTCAAGAAAAAATCATGAGATGTAGTCCTCAGGAGGATATTTCCCCCTGAGCTGTGCATTTGTGCCTTTTGGCAACATAGGATGCTATTATTATTCCATTTATCCAAACTTGTCTTTTTTATCCAAAATATGGCCATAAAAAGTTTTTTGTTAAATATGCTAACATTTGTTGAAGAAAATATTTGCTTGTCGGAGTGAAGATGCATATTTGTTATTACTACTACTATCTATATTCAATTATTTATTAACTTTAGGTAATCGGTTATAGTCAGCTCACCCTGTTTGTTGTCTTTATCTACTTATTGGGCCATCTTAATCGACCAACTTTCAATAGTTCCATGACATTAGTTGGTTGCAATTACAAATCCAACAACTTTAAGTGTGCTTACTATAGAACTGCAGTTTAGCTATTTACAGAGCTGTTTACCGATTTACAGAATGAGATTGCTAAATTCAGTATATCATTGTAGTAATTTCTTATTACAGTACAGCTCCCACCTTGTGTTGAGTTAAATACATGTAGAGTGATAGGTCCTACTTTGGGTGACCAGTAGCTAGGCACCTTTTCCAGTTAACCTGTGGAAGGTTATGTTTCACGACGCATTCAGCAGAATGTGCCCCCTCAGTGCTGGCGGACATGAGTGTGGCTGTTTACCAGTATTAAAAATGTTTGTCTACAGTTTTATAGATTGTTTTGTCCTACTGCCTACTATCTGACTTGAGGAAGTACCAAGGGGTTTCAGTTCCGTCTTCAGTGGTGCAAACAAGATTGGTGATGGTGGTTTCGGTTCTGTCTTCAGTGATGCAAACAAGATTGGCCACTGTACCAACTTAGTTTATTTGACCTGAAAATTGTGAGCCTTATGTTTTGAACTCAACCTTGTGACACTTTTATTTTATTTTTGCAGTCTATCATACGTGGTAATTTGCAATATGCTTCTCTAAGTGCACTAAGAAGGCTTTCACTTGATCCTGGTAATCAAACATTCCTCCACCGAGATGTGCAAGGGTGAGTCTGGACTTAACATATTTGTAAAACTAATTTTACCACCTTGTATTCTGGACCCTGTTTATTTTCAAGTTCTCAACTATTCAATACAAGGGATTGAAGAATTATTTATGATTTCTTGTCTTTGGTTGTCTTTATAAATGTGAAAAACCAACATTGACGTGACTTCTAAACCGGTTGATGATTTTAATTCATCTCTTCTTTTTTCTTGTTTCTGGATTCAACTATCTACCAAGATGAACAGTATTATCAAACATCTACCTGTTCTATGAAAAAACAATCCATGTCTATAAAAAATTACATATGTATGAACATACTATTTCACATTCATTTTCTTCTCATTTGACTTGATATAACTATAGGATTGAATTTTCTAACCCAGTTATAGTCAGACATGCATTGTCATTAATATCTGAAATTGCTGCAAACGATCCACTCTCAGTCACAATGGCATATTGGCATTAATACAAAATTAGCTCAAAGAATATTGACATTATATATAAATGTGGTGTCATGCACAACGATAAGATAAGATGTTTCTGTTTAGCCCAAGTAATGGTTAAATAGTAACTGACTGATGTGTATTCTTGTTAAAAAATTGCAGCAGGCTATGAAGTGCTATACCATGGAGAGGTTGGTAGATATTTACAAGATGTACTGCCAGAGGGGTTTGGATAGCTCAACAAATTCTGATGATTTGAGTGGTTATCTAGAAAAAATATTAAGATGTCTGTATGAAAAATATTTTAGGTAAGATATGACTTCTTGGGCAATATTTTTTTCTTGCCATATCATTTCACACCAATAATTTGGGGGATGCCACAGTTTCTGAGCACCTAATTCATCTGTGATAGACACATTTTCTAGCCAAGCACATTTGATGCATTCATAATAACATTTGATGCATTAATGTATATATTTTTATTTTTATATGCAGGATTTTGATCTTCTCAACATGTTAAAGAAGGAAGAAGAAATGCTTCTAGCTGTAAAGGAAAGTAAGGCAAATGTAATGCTATTGATAGTGATTTAGTAATTTATTATCTATATTATCTTAGTTCAATTATTTTCAATAAACAATTTTTTATTCTTCAGAGAACGTCGAAGGAGCTCGTTGAATATGGCGAGCAATTGCTTGGGATATTCCGTGAGGAGCTTGGTTAGTTACTCTCATACTCCCTCCTTCCTCTTTTGTTGGCATAAGTGATATGCCATGGATGTTCAACTTATATATTACCCCACGCTGTTTAATTGTTAACATTGTGATGGTATTATGTATTGTCTTTAACTCTACACCTTTAAAGCGTCAATATCGTTGTGTGTCCTTGATTTTTTAACCTTGCAAATATATAGGTACAATGAAAGTAGTTGCAGAGCGTGTCCATGATAAATCGATTGGTTTTTCTTTGCTATTCTCCACATGCTTATGTTTTCTTGTTTATTTTCATCTATATGATTACTTCAAAGTACGTGTATTCTTGTTAAAAATTACAGCAGGCTATGAAGTGCTATACCATGCAGAGGTTGGCAGAAACTTTGAGTCACCACAAATAATGACTGAAATAGGTAGTTTGAAACTTTAAATCACCATAATTCTTTATATATCTTATCAATATCAAAGTGACATTTTGAGATGATGATTTATCTCTTACCAGTAGTGAATAAAAAGGAAGCAAATAGCTGATTGATCAAGTTGTCCATTACTTGGAGGAAAGATTGAGAGAATTCGATGAAGAGAAAAGAAGAACTAAATAAGTGCCAACAGCTAGAAAAACAGAGAAGATCACTTGAGTATACTATTTTGGACCATGAGCGCCCCTGCGTAGCTCCATAAGTTCCACCGCCACCACCAGGCCCTCAAGGTAGATACGTCTCTCCTCCATACACTCCTCCTTTCATTTGGTTGCTTGCTATGGCTAGCGCATGGAAGGTGTTTGATGAAATGATGTGTTTTTCTTGTTGTTGTACATGCCTGAATCACCTGTCTGTGTATTTGCATTTGGTTTTTCTATTGATTTATCTCAAATACAATACTACCCAACTCTCTGATTCTTATTCCTCGACAATCCTAATGCAAACTATGGCTTGTTCCTTTATAGATGGAGGCAACTTGAGGCATAAGAAACCAACACACAACTTTGGAAACCATTCTACTATTTTCAGGAATCAACCAAAACTAAGGAAACAAACACACAAATAAATCTTCTTGATTATTAGCTGTTGTTGATGCCTTCCTTAGCCATGGAAACCAATCTACTATTTTTAGAAAGTGATCAAAACTAAGGAAACAAAAGCACGAACAAATCCCCTTGATTATTAGTTGTTGTTGGCGCCTTCCTTAGGCACTTCTGTTGACATTGCCAGCTAGCCGCTGATGCCCAACAAAAACGTCGAAAATGCTCTTTTACTTGCAAGAAAACCCCAACAACCAAGCAAAGCTTTAGAGTTGTCTGTCATGTATGCATCCAACTATAGGTTGTGGTAGATGAATTTTCATGGTCCTTAATCATATGGATCAATTGTTTGCTGCATTATTCTACTATAAGCTCCTTCAGTCTATGACTTACAACTATGTACATATAACAATTTTCCGTATTTTAGATTCGTCTATACATTTTTTTCAAACCCAAAACTTGTTTATCTGTTTTCAGAAAACTGCAATTATCCATTTGTTTTGGCTAAATGAGGGGCATATGATGATGATGAGACACCCATGGATATTGATATTAAAATTAATCTTGATGTTGATTTGGAAAAACAGATAATTGCAGCAATTGATCCAAAGCTACTTCAACATTGGTACGAATCCTAAGCAATTGTGGATGTTCTTGCCCATGACCCAATGGGGCTTCTTATTCTTTTATATCCTGTTTGACCATAGGTTGTCTAGTTCAGCCCTCTTCAGATGTACATTAAGCATAAATGATCTTAATCTATCTGAATCATCAAATGCTAAAGTAGATGTTGTAGGATGTATTTGTGCTTTTCTTTATGTCACATTCAATACATTCTCTCTAGAGCAAATTATGATTGTACTGGCCTACCGAACTGAAACTGTTCCTGCACTATGGAACTTCATAAAGTGGTGCCTTGCAAACCGAAGATGGCAACTTTTTTAAAGTTTGCATCTTCATTACCTGCTGATGCTCCTGGTTGGCTCCTTCCCATGTATGTATTCTGTCCCATATAGAAGTAAGGCAGTCCCCCTTCCTTACTGTGAAAATTCTGTCAGCCAAAAATGTTTTTTGTAACGACTTATTTTATCAATTTATTGTGTAAAAGTGCAACAGCTTCCCTCAGATGCTTTGTCTTTGCTCCCCATACCAGGCACATGTTGAAGATCATTGATAATGGGGAGTTCTATGAACAAGAGAAACCCCTTACTTTTATATGATTTGAAGTCCTTGGTTCTCATTTTAAAGCAGGTATACTAACATGCATGAGTTACTATGAGGAATGTGGTAGCTGGTAGGCGACATGTTTCCGATGGAACTCATGCACGCGGGTCATAGGTTTCGCCGTTTCGGATCCAACCTTGTTTGCTAACATGTTTGACAAAACGGGTTGTTTTTGGTTCAAAATAGTCGTTTTCTCATTTCTATTATTTTTATTAGCAATTTATTTGATATGTCATGGATCTAAGAAGCATCATTATTTTGAGGAAGTACCATGTGAAAAAAACTTCTATAGATTATGT
Organism: Zea mays; assembly: GCF_902167145.1. Lineage (NCBI taxonomy): Eukaryota > Viridiplantae > Streptophyta > Magnoliopsida > Poales > Poaceae > Zea > Zea mays. The sequence goes on from NC_050097.1 coordinate 86,692,015, forward strand.
TCACGGGAAAACCCAATTGTGTTTGTAACTATGTAAATTGGGCATTTCGTTAGATAAATTTACTTTTCCATGTGTTACATATGCTGGCCTCTATTACTACAGCTTTTCTATGTTCTATTTTAGGTGGAAATTCTAGGAAAATCTAAAAGGTTTTTGATGAGATCTAGGAGGAGAGGACAGCCATGGCGCTCACGTGGCGGCCTCCCTCTTCTCGTAGAAGGGCAAGACAAGGTCCAATCAGGAAGTCGTCATACTCTATCAGGTCTGCGATTTTGTTTTCATGTAATCGTTCTGCACTAATATTTTATCTAATAATTTATGTGTCGATGAAATCGCAACGCACGAACATTTAACTATCTCACTTCAATCAGGGCAACTAACAAGAGACCATGAAGTTGAACAATGTTTTGGCAAGTGTTAATTTGAAATTCATATGATTGTTCACGTCATATGGTATATGGATGATACTGTTTTGGGCAAAAACCAACAGAGTCCTTGTTTGCACATGTACTATTCAGTGGTTATTATTTATTTATTTATTCACATCACATATAACCAATTAGTGTCATTATCTTGCGAGGAGGACATCAAACTATCTTAGAGAGTAGATGTTACTGTTTAATATCAATGCCTACTGGATAGAACACTGTATTTTCAGTTATAACATGGTTTATGGAATATGTGAGCTAACATGCAATATATGGCATCTGTATCATTTCAAAATTTTCATCTGCTTCTCCTGTTCCTTGGAGCACAATGGATATATGTGTTGCTTTACCCATTGCTTGTTTGTGAGGGAGAGATGCTCTAAACAGGCGTTGGAGCTGCTAGGCGACATGTGTGGGAGTGGTGTTCAGCCTAACATAGTTGTCTACAACTGCTTCATGGGTATTGCAATTCGTGAGATATTAAGATCAATGATAATATGTGTTATTTCGTTTTTATGTAATCATTGTGCATAAATTTGTTATCAAATAATTTGTATGCCATCACAACACACGGACATAAACATGTATTGCTTCACCATCATATAATTTCCTTTGTATTTAACAACACACCCTGTTGTCTTCCATGTATTCCTTTGGTACTTGTACACATTTCAAATCCATATCCAATAGTGATTGTTTGTGTCATGGATTTTCAAATATAGTATGCTCTATGCTGAATCACAATGAGTACATGTTTGAACCAATATATTTTGATTATGTTAGTTTTTCACCATATCTTGCACATGTGATTGGTTTGTTTGCTTGGTCTCGTGCTTCAGGGTTGTGTCACATATGTGATATATATAAGTATAGCAACGCACGAGCATCTAATTATCATATATAGAAGTCTACATGGTATTAATCGTTGCAATGTAGTGAAATAGCTAGATTAAAATAATAAAATTTATGTATAGCTAGGATCACAAATAAATTACGAAACTTTTTCTCATAATAATATATCACACATTTATATATAACTTATCATGGTATTATATGTTTCTGTTGCAACGCACGGGCACTCACCTAGTAATTATAAGAAGAATTAGAGACAAATTAGAAGTAAACAAAAGCGTGCATGTTTCTTAAAATGATTAAGTGTCTTGAGTGCATGCCGCAATATGGTTGTATGCGAGACGGGGTTATGCACATGATGAGTTTAGTAAAAATCCATCGGTGTCACTGGTGTTAAGTTGAGGATTATTTGCGCGTGGAAAGTAATAATGTATTTAATACTTAGAACTCTTAGTCGATAGTAGAAATTGTTTTGGCTTATATAGAACGGTGGTGACATGCCAAGTAGTCATCGCTTTCTCTATATTTATAAGTCTAGTCACGACGATGCGTATTATGCGCTCGTTAAATTATGCTTCGCATATAGTGTATGATTGTGCTCACGATTTCGAGTAGACACTTCAAGTAAGTCAAGTAGGTTTGTGATACAAGTTGTGTAATGGAGTTAGTTGTTTTAGGATAATTATTGAAATACTCGGTTCGTAGGATAAACATGTATGCGTTCATGATTTGGGAAGTAAATGTGTGGTGATTGCGATTTGGAGATTAGTGGTTTACGGTTCGTATAAATTGGTCGATGTGCGAATATACGTGTGAATATGTATATTTATAAAAATATTGTAATGTATATAGTGACATGCAAACCGACGTGTATGTTATTTAGCGGGCAATGTCGTTGCTCCAGTTAGCCGACCTGTCAGATGGCTTGGCTAAGCTCGTGGTCATGATAAATTGCTTGTTACAGTCCAAATGCGCATGGTTATGGTCGCGGGTAAAATTAGTAGTGTTCATGTGATGTCTAAGTTAAGATGCAAATTACTATGTGAAGAGCCCATCGATAAACACATATACCAGGTTTGATTATTGTGGCGAATATGTTGTTGATTGTGTATGGTAACTCTAGCGCACAAAATAACTTGTATAAAATTAGTAATTCTACTTGTTGGTCCTAATTTGATTGTTTTAACTCTAACAAATGGTAAAGTGTTAGAATGGTTCAAGTCTCTAGAACGCGGCAATTCTTGAAGTAATTAGGAGCTGAATTTTATTGGTTGCTATTTTGGGCTGCATGCACTGTTTTTGTCATGCTGTTTGTTTAATAAACTAAATCATGTTTTCTGTAGAAAATACATATAGAAAAGTTGTAGATAACTTTATTATCTTACTTGTGCTAAAATTTGACAGGCATAAGTCTGATCGTTTAGAAGTTGTGCTTTTCGCAAATTCAGTAACTGAATGTGTCCAATTTCTGTACAGATTTCAGAGATTGAATTGTTTTCTTAAGTTAATGTTACAATCTGTTCATGGTCGTTATAAAAACGTTGTAGATGCTTTTCTTATCTTGCTTATGTTAAAATTTCATAACAATAGGCCTGATAGATTAAGAGTTATGAATTGTACAAACTGGTTGTTGTGTTCTGTCCACTGTCAGAACAGATTTCGAAAATTGTGTTGTTTGATTTCGTTAAACATAGAATCACTTCTTGGTGATTATAAAAGTTATGTTGTACTTTTGCTAAGATTTCCAAAACATCTTGGATCACTCTTTTTGGTAATCTGAAGATTAAGTTATGGATGTTTAAAATGTGAAGACTGAATCTGCCCAGTTCTGGACAGCAAGCCTTCGTAGGGTATTTTACCCTCGATACATATTAAATCAACCTGAGATGTTCATAAATGATTTGTATAAAATTTCATTATCTTTCCAGAAAATCTAGGATCAATTTATTTGGATGCACGAATCTTTAGTTGTGATTTTTGGAAGTCGCAAGTCTGAATCTGTCCAAATCTGGACGGAGCTGTTGTGATAGCACTATTTGACCTTGCTAAGTGTTGAATCATGTTGAGGTAAAAATACCAAAGTTGTAATGCACTTTTTATGATTTCCAGAAAGTCCTAGTTTGCTATTTTTGGATTAATATTTGAAGAGTTATGATTAAAACAAGTACTGCCGTGTTGCTGTCCCAAAAATCTGCAAGTGCTTATTTGATTGTTGAGTTCACCCTTTTTACTAAAAATGTTTGGTTAGCACTTAATTAGTGTGGACTTGCCATGACTAAGCTGGAGATAACATATGTGTCCTGTTTTATATGTTTCTTTCTCTAGTTGATTGAGATGCCGTATTTGTGTTACGTAAGTATCTAAAATGTTGTCGTCTTTTTAATGGTGTTAATGTTGAACACCGATAACGTGTAGGTAACTAATGCTAGTGTGTGGTTGCTCACGATGTCCCGCTATTTAGTGTTTAGTTTGCTACCGTCTATTTGGGATTGTCTTGTGATATATTTCATCATATTCATACATATACATCCTGCATCTCATTTAGGACCGAGAGATGATGATCGTGCAAGTGATGTGGTGCCAACCACAAGATGCAGTTGGTGGACGACCCAAAGAAGAATGAACTTAACCAGTGGATGCTCGCCAAGCGAGTGTCATCTAGCAGACACTACCTAAGTGTTGAATTTCAGGCAAGCCCCGGTTTTATGCATAACCGTTTATATATGCTATTTTACTACACTTAATGTTTGTAGGCTTGTACTGTGCACTTAAGTGTAGGAGTTGCCTGAAACCCTAGTTGCATGAACTCAGGATTTTCTTTTGAGATGGATACTAGTATGCTAGGTCGAGTAGCTGCTATGCTAAATCAGGATCTCGGTAGAAGTTGAGTGATTTTTCTAGCACTCGCGCGAGGTCAGGAATTGGTTGTATCCAATTTTGATAACAGAATGATGATGGTTTGTGGACACGGATCCATGGGGATGCGTTGTCTATGAGACGAAATTGGAATAAGAATTAACGTGCGGATACCTGTGTCAAGCGTTTGAACGTACTAAGCACATGTTGGGAAATATGGTAACTAGTAAACCTAGTACGTGAGTGAAGCCGGGCGCAGACTTTTCCCCTCACTTGTCCTGAGACTGGGTCTCCCATTCTAGATATGGTGGGTACAAGTGCGGCCACTGCACGGTGGCGGCTGGGGTCAGTGGAGCATTGTATGCCAAGGCGGTGAGCCCTGGCCGCGAACGGGGGATCGATGGGGACGGAGTGCCCCTACATATCGTGTGTTTAGGTTTACCTTGCAAGGTTAAAACTCGATTCGAATCATCTGCTTCTCGCAGCTAATGAGACTGCTTGATCCATTGTACTGCATTGAGTAATAAGTGGAAATGAGATACTGGCAAAAGATGTTGATTGATATAATGTTTGATATCATGTATGAATAGATAGGTTCTCATCTAGTCTAAGTTATTATTCTAGAACTTGAAAAGCTAAAACTTGATTTTAGACTCAGCTAGTGCTTTTGGCAAATCAAACCCCTCAGCCAAATAGCTGCATGTCTAGAGGTAGAGGAGTAGACTCCTCACACCGGGTAAGTCTAGCTGAGTATTAGTATACTCAGCCTTGGTTGTGGCATAATTTTTGCAGGAACCTCCTTGATTTGGTTGATGGTGTGACTTGGCCTTCATCCCTGCCACCGGGATAGACGATCGAGAGGGTTACTGCTTCCGCAGGAGAGAACCAGGAGGAGTAGCGTGGCCAGGCTTCGCCATGTTACTCGGTTTTCTTCGTTAGTTATTTCTGCTGCATTAAAACTTATTGTTATTATTTATGAAACTCCGATAATGTAATCACTAATCATACTTTCTTAATTTATGGTATTATGCTTTATTGTATTTCTCTGTGCCTCACCTTCGAGTGAGCTAGTGGTATTCGATCCTGGATAAGTGGCTTTATCGGACTAGATCCGAGGGACTGACGGGTTATTCCGATTTAAGTGTGTTGCTGCCTCTAAGGGTGCGACTTGGGCACTTAAGCTGGAATAATTTGGGCGGTTCTGCCACACCTGTTGGGATTCAGCACCCTTACCGTTCACCGCCCCGTGGTCGCTTCGACTATGGTACCCCAGACTGTAGGACCCGCATAGATTTAGATCCATAGATCGATGGAGTCAGAGTCTGTAATAATGCTTAATTCAGTGTCTTAGTCTAGTCAGCCTTAGTTAGAGTTAATTTGGTTATCTCTTGTTGGATGCTTGTCATCTTGAACATGTAATGAAGTTGGATCTTTGTAATGATTGTCACCAAGGTGTGGGTATCCCCTGCAACTTGGTGTAGTTATTAATAAAGTCGGTTATTTAGTTGGGTAATCCATTTATTTCCACTTTCCTCTTTATCTGAGAAGTTGTCAATGAAGATGATCAATTGTTCAGTACTGTGAAGATTTCCGTACATCTTTTCTTATGTTGAAAGACTGCAGAGTCAGATCTGATATGTGTGTGATTCCTACAGATGTCTGAGAACAGGCGCAGAGGTGCGAGGCGTGCACAGCTAGAGCAGCAGGCACCCCAAGAGGAGGCAGTCCTACAACAGCATTTGCCACCGCCACCCCAATGACCATTTAGCAGATGTTCTTGATGCAGACCCAAGCAGTCCAGACAATTGGTCAGACATTAGCAGCGATGCAGTAGGCTCAGCAGCAGCCACCACCACCTCAGCATCCAGTGCAAGTCCAGATACCACAAGTACCCAAGGACAAGCAGGCAGAATTCATGAGGGGCCATCCCTCTGTCTTTTCCCACTCTACAGATCCCATGGATGCGGAAGATTGGTTGTGTACCATGGAGCGTGAGTTGCACACTGCCCAGTGCAACGACCGCGAGAAGGTGTTGTATGGTCCCCGACAGCTGAGGGGAGCAGCACAGTCTTGGTGGGAGTCCTACCTCGCCACTCATGCCAACCCTGAAGCCATTACTTGGGAGGAGTTCAGGGATAACTTCCATCGCTACCATGTGCCCGAGGGACTGATGATAGTAAGGAAGGAGGAGTTTCTCGCCCTGAAGCAAGGTCCCCTGTCCGTCAGCGAATATAGGGACAAGTTTCTGCAGCTGACGCGTTATGACCCAGAGGATGTCAACACAGATGCCAAAAGGTAGTACCGCTTCCTGAGAGGATTGGTTGATCCTCTCCATTATCAGTTGATGAACCACACCTTCCCTACCTTCCAGCATCTGATCGATAGAGCAATCATGACTGAAAGGAAGCGTCGGGAGATGGAGGATAGGAAGCGCAAGATCGGTGGACCTCAGACCGGGAGTAGCAGTCGTCCTCGCTACTCAGGCAACCCACCTCAGCAATTCAAACAAGGTCACCAGCACCAGCACCAGCACCAGCACCAGCATCAGCGTCAGCACCAGCACTAGTACCAGAGGCAGTTTCCTCAGCAACAACAACAGCAGTACCGTTAGAACACTCAGCCGGGAGGAAATCAGTACCAACGTCAGAGCCACCAGGCAGCTCGCCTTCCTGCACCCGTAACCATCCAGAATGGCCAAGCAGCCCCAGCACAAGTAGTAGGTCGTGCATGCTTCTACTATGGAGAACAAAATCACTCGGCGAAGAATTGTCCAAAGAAAGCAGCCCAGCAACAGCCAGCAGTCAATGCCCCAGCAAGACAAGGAGCACCATAGCAAGCACCAGGAGTCCATGGTCAGGCCTACAACCGTGGAAAGGTGAACCACCTGGAGGCCGAAGCAATCCAGGATGCTCAGGACGTTGCAGTAGGTATGTTTCCAATCGAATCCTACCCAGCAAAAGTATTATTTGATACCGGTGCCACACATTCTTTTGTTTCTGTATCTTGGGTAGAATCACATAACATCCCCATAGAACCAATGATCCCACCTATGAGAGTTAATTTAGTTGGGGGAAAAGTTCAGTTCGATAGGATTTGTCCAAATCTAAGGATTGAAATAAGGGGGATAGCCTTCCCCGCTAGCCTAGTAGTAATGGGAACTCAAGGGTTAGATGTCATCCTAGGGATGAATTAGCTACACAGAAACCAAGCCACTGTCAGTTGTGACAAGAGAACAGTTAAGTTGGTGTCCCCATTAGGAAACTAGAAAAAGGAGCTTGTCACCATTTATCAGTAGATGACAAGGAGTCCAATAAGATTGAGGCAATTAGGATTGTGTCAGAATCCCCTAATGTATTCCCTGAAGAGTTACCAGGCATGCCACCTGAAAGGAAAGTTGAAATTGCCATAAAGCTTATCCCAGGCACCGCCCCTATTTCCAAGAGAGCTTATCGATTGTCCAGACCAGAGTTAGTGGAACTGAAGAATTAGATTGATGAGTTGTTAGAGAAAGGCTACATCAGACCAAGTACCTCACCTTGGGCAGCCCCAATATTATTTGCGGAGAAGAAGGATGGCACAAAGAGGATGTGCATTAATTACAAAGCCTTGAATGAAGTCACTGTCAAGAATAAGTACCCCTTGCCTAGAATTGAAGATTTATTTGATCAGTTGAGAGGAGCTAGTGTGTTCTCAAAGATAGATCTGAGGTCAGGTTACCATCAGCTCAGAATTCGACCTGCAGATATACCAAAGACAACATTCATCACCAAGTATGGATTATATGAGTTCATGGTTATCTCATTCGGATTGACGAATGCGCTAGCTTACTTCATGTACCTGATGAACAGTGTGTTCATGGACTACCTCGACAAGTTCGTAGTAGTGTTCATTGATGATATTCTTATATATTCCCAAAATGAGCAAGAGCATGAGGAACATTTGAGGAAAGTACTTCAGAGGCTACGAGATTGCTAGCTTTATGCCAAGCTTAGCAAGTGTGAGTTCTGGATCAACGAAGTTCTATTCTTGGGTCATATTATAAACCGAGATGGACTAGCTGTGGATCCAAAGAAGGTAGCAGCGATTCTGGACTAGAAAGCACCAAAAGATGTCCGAGGAATCAAGAGTTTCATCGGAATGGCCGGTTACTATTGGCGTTTTATTGAAGGTTTCTCCAAGATTGCCAGACCAATGACAGCCTTGCTAGAAAAGAAGGTTGAGTTCAAGTGGACCCCAGCATGCCAGAAGTCCTTTGAGACATTGAAGGAGAAGTTGACAACGACACCAGTACTGATTCTGCCTGATGTTCACAAGCCATTCTCAGTGAATTGCGATGCTTCGTATACCGGACTGGGATGTGTGTTGATGCAGGAAGGGAGAGTAGTGGCACACTCGTCCCAACAGTTGAAGATTCATGAGAAAAATTACCCCACTCATGATTTGGAGCTAGCAACAGTGGTTCATGTACTGAAGACCAGGAGACATTATCTTTATGGGCAGAAGTGTGATGTCTACACGGACCACAAGAGCCTCAAGTACATATTCACCCAGTCAGAGTTAAACATGAGGCAGCGAAGATGGCTAGAGTTGATCAAAGATTATGAACTGGAGATTCATTATCACCCAGGCAAAGCAAATGTAGTTGCAGATGCTCTTAGCAGGAAGAGTCAAGTCAATATGTTGGCCGCTCACCCGATGCCATATGAGCTAGCGAAAGAATTCGACAGGTTGAGTCTCCGATTTTTGAACAACACCCAAGGAGTGGCAATTGAGCTAGAGCCCACTCTAGAGCAAGACATCAGAAAAGGTCAGAAGGATGATGAGAAAATCAACGAGATCCGGCAGCTGATCATAGATGGAAAAGGCAAGGATTTCCGTGAAGATGCAGAAGGAGTGGTATGGTTCAGGGATAGAATGTGTGTTCCCGACATCAAACCGACCCGGGAACTGATTCTCAAGGAAGCCCATGAGACAGCATACTCTATACACCCTGTTAGTGAGAAGATGTAACAAGACCTGAAGAAAAGATTTTGGTGGTATGGTATGAAAAGAGAAATAACAGAGTATGTGGTTGTATGTGACAGTTGTCAAAGGATCAAGGCAGAACATCAGAGACCTACAGGTTTGTTGCAATCGTTGTAGATCCCTCAGTGGAAATGGGATGAGATCAGAATGGACTTTATAGTTGGTTTGCCTCGCACTCGAGCGGGTTATGACTCCATCTGGGTAGTAGTGGACCGTTTGACAAAGGCGGCCCATTTCATACCAGTCAAGACCACCTACAATAGTGTGGTGTTAGCCGAACTATACATGGCTCAGATTGTGTGCTTGCATGGCGTTCCGAAGAAGATAGTATCAGATAGAGGTGTGGCGGAACTGCCCGAATTATTCCAACTTAAGTGCCTAAGTCCCGCCTCACAGGCTAGACCACACTTAAATGGGAATAACCCGTCAATCCCTCAGATCTAGTCCGACGAGGCCACTGACTGGATCAAGTACCACAATCTCACTCGATGGTGAGTCACAGAGCAAATACAATAAAGCATAAAACCATACATTAAGGAGTATTAAACATATTACATCATCACCGGAGTTTTAGCAAAAGCAGTCATCATTGTTCGAAGTGCAGCGGAATAAAACTAACGATAAATAAACAGAGAGATGGGGAAGCCTTTCCCATCACTCCTCATGCTCCTCCTTAGCCGAGACAGGATCCCACTCGACTGTCCAACCCGGTGGCAAGATGGACGGCCTAGTCACTCCAGCAACCATGTCCTCCAGAGAACCTGTAAAAAGTTATGCCACAAGCAAGGCTGAGTATACTAATACTCAGCTAGACTTACCCGGTGTGAGGAGTCTACTCCTCTACCTCTAGACATGCAGCTGTTTGGCTGTGGGGTTTGGTTGCCAAAAGCACTAGCTGAGTTTATAAATCCAGTTTTAGCTTTGTCAAGTTTAAGTGTGACTCTCTTAAGGCTAAAAGTGTACTATCTACCCATACATGGTATCAAACATATTTAGCAATCAACATCTTGTGTCAACTCATCACATTTTCACTTGTTACTCAATGTAGCAGCATGGATCAAGCAGTCTCATTAGCTGCGAGAAGCAGACGATTCGAATCGAGTTTTTATCCTTGCAAGGTAAACCTAAACACATGACATGTAGGGGCACTCCGTCCCCACACACATTAACAGTCCCCATCAATTCCCTAGCAACAGAACAGGGCTCACCGCCTTGGCGTACAATGCCTCACTGACCCCGACTGCCGTCGTGCAGTGACCACACTTGTACCCACCATAACCGGAATGGGAGACCACGTCTCAGGTCGCGTGAGGGGTAAAGTCTGCGGGCAGGTTCACTCAGGTACTAGGCTTACCGATTTACCATATTTCTCGGTATGTGTTTAGTACGTTCAAACGCTTGACTCACGGTACCACACCTTAATCCTTATTCCAATTTTCATCCCATGGACCACCAATCCCCATGGATTGTTGTCCACCAACCAACATCATTATGATATGAAAGTGGGCACAATCAATTCCTGACCTCGCGCGAGTGCTAGAAAAATCACTCGACTTCTACCGAGATCCCTAATTAATAAAGCAGCTACTCGGCCTAGCATATTAGTATTCATCTCAATAGGGTTCCTGAGATCATGCAACTAAGGTTTCAATCAACTCCTACACTTAGGTGCACAATACAAGCCTACAATCATTAAGTGTATTAAAATAACATATAAAACAGGTCATGCATAAAATCGGGGCTTGCCTTCCAAAGCTGGGGCGGGCAGATCCTCTGGTGCAGGCTCTGGTGCTGGATCCGGGGCTACCTCCTGAGCAACACCTTGCTCCGGAACGAGGACGTACTCTCCATCAGCGAGGTTGCAGTCTATCGAATGCAATGAATATGTATGTCATGATTATGCAGGATTTAACAACATTATGCTAAAGGAAGAAAAAGAAAAAAACTAAGTTAGTTAGTAACTTAGGGTTTCTGGGTCATACGTGGCTTTTAGTGGTTTATGCTTATCACTCTAGGTTTAGGTTTTGTTAAGGATAAGCATAGTGGATTTGTATTTCACTTATATATTTCAGTGGGTAATTTACAAAGGGTTTTAGGGTGACACTAATTTCCACAATTCATTTTCCCCTTCTTTATTTTCTATTTATGAATTCTAGTGTGGGTTTGAACTACAATAGTGGTTTAACTTTTTCCAAAAATTTTATAAAATTACAGTGGGTTACCCTTGGTCACTATAGTCTGTTCTATGAATTTGAGGTACAGAATGAAAAGAGTATGCCTTGGACAAAAATAACAAAGGTTGGGCAAAGGGGGGTCACTTTGCACTACAACTCTTAACTAGGGGTGAGTTCTGTCCTAAGGGTTATTTTTGTTGGTATCTAACAGAAATCATAGGCTCATGTGCCAAAAATCACAGAAAGTTAATTGGTGGTCATTTAATTGTGATTTTCTAAAGTTTAATGTCAAAAAGGCACTTCCTACTACCTTGTTATTTGAAAAATGTCAAACAGCAGATTTCATATTTTTCCTATGTTCTTAATAACAAATCATTAATTATCCCAAGGTTTGGGGTGTTTTCACCTGGGGGTTATTTTTCTAGGATTTTTCTAAGTTTTCCTTGTTTTCTTAAAATAAAAGGTATCCCAATTATTTTATACTAAACCAAGGTATAATAAAATTTTCTAGTGAACTATACTGAATAAGTAGACTAACAAAAATATGGGTGCTCCCTGGTTCTTTATTTACACCTCCATTAATATTTTCTCTAACTTTAGGCTGAAAAGGATTTAAATGGTAAACTCTATCTTAACTGGGTGTACAGAAGGGTTTATTATTTTTAAGCAAGTTAGGAAGTGATTAGGTATTTCTCCAAATTTTTTTAACCTCAGTCTAACAGTGCAACTATTTTTCCTCCTATTATTTAGCTTTTGGCCAAATCAATATTTAAATCCAAACCTTAAAGTTTTCTGTAACACTTAGGGGTTTTATATTTTTCTTAAGTAGTTTACATTATTTAAGGTCTGGCAAAATTGGTTTGACTCGATTTGAGTGAACAAAACAGAAGATATGAATTATTCAAGTTCTGTTTGAATTTAAATCAAATTAATAAAAAGGTTTCCTCGAAAAACCACTTTGCACCAAAGACCTCGGGTTCTTTCCAAACTAATCCTCTCAGTTATACCCCCGCGCTACTATTCCTCTGAGTCACTAACAATGCACAAAACCCCCTAGCCTTTTCTTCTTCTCCCCCGCGGTCCCTCCCCAGGTTTAAATAGTACCCGCGGAAAAGAAAAGAGCGGCGCGGCTTACCGGCGGCGAGAGAGGTCCGGCGAGGGGCGGGGTTGGCTCCGGGAGGTCCTGGCGGTCACAACGGTGTACGACTCGACGACGGAGGTGGCCGGAATCGTCCGGTCCACGTGCGCAGGCGGGTGATCCCGTCAGCGGCGGGTGTTCCGGCTAAACCACGACGATCTAGTTCAATCAAATGACACGATGAGCTTCACGGGGTGACGTAGAGGCTATGTGCACAAGGAATCGAAGAATGGAGCAGAGGATTACCCGGTCTACGTTCACCGGCGGTCGGGCGAAGTCCGACGACCGTGGACTGGCTTCTTCGGCGAAGCAAAGTCCGATTCCTTGCTCGGAGAGCTTCACCGAGGCATGGACAGTCTCTTCCAAGGGTCGAGTGTGGCTGGGAAGGGTTCTGTTGGCCGGTCTACGGTGGCAGGGGCTCGGGTGGCCGTGGGCACGCCGTGCACGGGGCAAACGCCGGTGGTTTCGGGTTCCGGTGAGGTCGAGCGTGCGCGGAGGAGTACGGTTGACGCCTGAGGGTGATTTATAGGCGTGGGCGCGAGCAGGCGACGCGGGCGTGGCTTGGCGTGGCGCGGGGCGCGCGGGGTCGGGCGCGGGCGTGCTCTGGCGCGCGCAGAATGCGTCGAACACGTGGAGGTGTTCATCTGCCCGTGTTCAAAAGCTTGCTGAGATCGCAAACGTGCGAATCTTGGCAAAAATCCGGCGCAGACCTCTTCCTGGCACATATGGCTATCTCTTGTATGTGAGTTCCAAGGGAAGATAAGCCCTAGGTCAGAAGATATGTGGACGCCAAATCTGGCTTGTCTCACTGCCCACTTCGCGACAAAAGTGATGCCAAGACATGTCAAACGTCAAGGGCTCGGTCTCAACTTTTTCCAGGGGGTGCCTTAGGTGGTATGCCACATTTTTGGTATAGAACGTAGGTGGTTTGGATGCCATCTTCAAGGTGAACATGGTGGATCTTTAGATTAGGTGTAGATTTTGACTTAGAGAGAATTAGAGAGCTCTAGCTCTTTCTCTACTTAAGGAATGGATTTGGGGTTTCTTAAGGGGTCTTTTTGCAATGTTTCCTCTCTATATTTGTAGATTAATATGTTACTTAACTTTATGCCAAAGGTTTGGTCATGATTTGCACATTTGCTTAATCTCTCCCCCTTCAACCAAGGTTTTTAGGAGATAGGGGTTCAAGAGGGGTCTAGGGTTTACTCCCTTTTTGCCCAAGGTGATAAGTGCACAAAAGCTTGGGTAATGCTTTTGGTCATTCACATTTCTTGGTTAAAACATAGTCTCCAAGGTTCTTATACTCTTCTCCTTAAGTTTCTTCCACCTATGATCACAGTCATTAGTGCATAGATGTGCCATAGCCATGGTAACACTTGGGGTGTTACAGCCCTCCCCCCTTAAAGGAATCTCGTCCCGAGATTTTTAGGTAGAGTCCTCTGGAGGGGTGCCATGAAGGCGTGTTGGTGCGTTGTTCCTTCTTTTATTCAAGTTTCTCTAGTTAACTGCTCTTCGAATGTCATTCTCTTTGCGACTTCAAAAGGAAGTCCTTTTTAAGTGAAATCCACAACTTAGACTACCCTTATCATCTAAGTTTTTCTTATATTTGTATTCAAGGGCAGGTGGGGGTGGGGTTTTGGGTTACGTACCGACTCCTTTGGGCAGAAAGTCGAGGAAGCGAGAGCGTAGAAAATCCTCAGTCTCCCATGTAGCTTCTTCTACGGAATGGTGACTCCACTGAACCTTATACATTCTGATCGACCTTGCCCGCGTTGATCTCTCTTTCTGATCCAATACCTTAACGGGGTACTCTTGATAAGATAAGTCTAGTTCTATCTCAATTTCTGGTTCAGGTAGCACTTCAGTGGGTAAGCGGACACATTTCCACAGCTGAGATACATGGAATACATCATGAACAGCTGACATGTGTGGTGGCAACTTCAATTGATATGCTACTGGTCCACAAGTTTCCTTGATCTCGTAGGGTCCAATGTAGCGAGGAGCTAACTTGCCCTTGATTCCAAATCTCTGGACGCCCCTGGTGGGTGACACCTTAAGGTAAACATGCTCCCCCACTTCAAACTGCAGAGGTTTCCGCCTCTTATCATGATAGCTCTTTTGCCTGGCCTGAACAGCTTCTAAGTTCTTCTTAATGACTCTGACCTTTTCCTCTGCTTCAAGTACCAAATCTAGCCCAAATATTTCCCTCTCTCCTACTTGAGACCAATTCAGCGGGTCCTACACCTTCTCCCATACAAAGCTTCAAAACGTGCCATCTTCAAACTGGACTGATAGCTGTTATTATAGGAGAATTCTGCCAAAGAAAGACACTTGTCCCAATCATTTCCATAGTGTAGCACACATGCCCTCAACATGTCTTCCAAAATCTGATTTACTCTTTCTGTCTGGCCATCTGTTTGAGGATGGTATGCTGAGCTTCGTATTACATGGGTCCCAAGTGATTCTTGCAATTGCTCCCAAAATCGTGCCACGAAGGGTGCTCCTCTGTCCGATACTATAGTCCTTGGTATTCCATGCAAACGAACTATCTGGTCAATGTAGATTTCTGCATACTTCTCCGTCCTGTGGGTGGTGTGTACTGGCAAGAAATGAGCTGAGTTGGTCAATCTGTCCACAATGACCCAAATGGAATCATGGTGTCGGGAGGTATTGGGCAATCCCACGATGAAATCCATGCAAACGTCCTCCCATTTCCAAGATGGTATGGGAAGGGGTTGCAAAGGGCCCGCTGCCTTCAAATGACTGGCCTTGATTCTCTGGCAGGTGTCGCACTCGGATATGTACTTGGCAATTTCCCTCTTCATTCTGGTCCACCAGTATAAGGATCTGAGATCATGATACATCTTGTTGCTGCCGGGGTGCATGGAGAATTTTGAAAGGTGAGATTCATCCAATACCTTCTTTCTGAGCTCAGGGTCCTTGGGAACAACCAATCGATCTCCAAACCATAGAATTCCTTTGCTGTCCTGTCGGAAGCATTTGTATTTTTCTGCTTTCTTCTTGATCATTTCCTTGATGACCTGAACACCCTTGTCTTCAATCTATGCCCTGACTATTTGCTCTTGTAAGGTGGGCTCCACCGAGATATAATTTAAGGTACCTGAAGAAACAACATCTAGGTTCAACTTGCACAACTCATCACACAGGGTGGTGACTTTTGCATCCATGCTCATACAATTGCACTGGGCCTTTTTGCTCAAGGCATCTGCCACAACATTGGCTTTGCCCGGATGGTAATGCACCTCCAAATCATAGTCCTTGATTAGCTCTAACCATCTCCTCTGCCTCATGTTAAGATCTGCTTGAGTGAAAATGTATTTGAGACTCTTATGATCAGTGTAAATGTTACAGTGAGCTCCCATCAAGTAATGTCTCCATATCTTGAGAGCATGAACCACGACTGCTAACTCCAGATCATGTGTAGGGTAGTTCTGCTCATGGGGTCTGAGTGCTCGAGAGGCATAAGCAATTACTCTGTTATCTTGCATTAAGACGCATCCCAAACCAGTACCGGAAGCATCACAATAAACTTCAAAGGGCTTGGTGTTATCAGGTTGAGCTAGCACTGGGGCTGTTGTCAAATGCTGCCTCAGTGTATGAAAGGCATCTTCACACTTCTGGCTCCAATTATACTTGACTCCCTTCTTCAATAGTTCAGTCATTGGCTTGGCAATTCTGGAGAAACCCGGAATAAATCATCGATAATACCCTGCCAATCCCAGAAAACTCCGAATCTGCCGCACTGTGGTAGGAGGTTTCCAATCCATTACTTCTTGTACCTTCTCAGGATCAACTGATATCCCATCCTGAGAAATTGTGTGACCCAAGAATTTAATTTCTCTTAGCCAGAAATCACATTTAGACAATTTGGCATACAACTGATGGTCACGCAGTCTCTGGAGTACGGTATGCAAATGTTTAGTGTGCTCGTCTTCATTCTTGGAATAAGCCAGAATATCATCAATGAAAACGACCACGAATTTGTCCAGCTCTGGCATGAATACTGAGTTCATCAGGTACATAAAATAAGCCGGGGCATTGGTCAGCCCAAAAGACATCACCAAAAATTCATAGAGCCCATATCGGGTAGAGAAAGCCGTCTTCGGAATATCACTAGCACGGATCTTGATCTGATGGTAGCCAGAGCGAAGGTCTATCTTGGAGAACAACTTGGCTCCCACCAACTGATCAAACAAAACATCAATGTGGGGCAGTGGGTATTTGTTCTTGATGGTCACCGCATTGAGAGGGCGGTAATCAACACACATTCTTAAACTCTCATCATTTTTCTTCACAAATAAGGTCAGGCATCCCCACGGTGAAGTACTTGGGCGAATGAACCCTTTGTCCAACAACTCTTGCAGTTGCTTCTTCAATTCTGCCAATTCCGCTGGCGGCATCCTATAGGGTCTCTTGGAGATAGGAGCAGTCCCGGGTTGCAATTCGATTGCGAACTCGATGTCTCTGTCAGGTGGCATCCCTGGCAATTCATCCGGAAAAATATCTGGGTAGTCACAGACCACTGGGATCCTTTCCACTGGGGATTCTATCATAACGAAGGCACAAGAACGGGTACAACCCTGGTCGGGCAAATATAATGTGGTTTCACCACAGGTTGGTGAGTGCACCTCAATGGCCCTAGCTGCAATGTCAATAACCGCCTGATGCCTTGTTAACCAGTCAGTTCCCAATATGATATCCACGCTATCCAAACCCAATATGAGGAGGGTGGTTTTAATTATTAGACTACCAAACTTTATGGGCACATGTCTGTTGACTTGATAGGTGGCAACCCTGCCTCCTGGTGTCGAAATTGTAATACCCCCATTGGTGTGGTGAAAAGGTAACTGACACTTGGCACTAAATCTGGCACTGATAAAAATATGCGATGCACCAGAATCAAAAAGAATAATAGCAGGATAATTCAAAACTGTAAAGATACCAGTCATGACGGGTGCTCCCTCTGGAATATCAGCCATGGTGGTGAAGTTCAGCCTGCCTTGCCTCACTTGCACCTTCTGTCTCTTGCCTTGATTCTGGTTAACACTTTGTCCCTGCCTCTGCTGGTTTCTGGGGCAATTCTTGGCATAATGTCCGGTGTTGCCACATGTGAAACACCTGTTGTCATATGCCTGGCGATATTGTTGCTGCTGTTGATTGTTCCTCTGAGCTGGGAACTGGGTGCAGTTGGGTGCATGTTGCTGCTGCTGTGGTCAGATCACCCAACGTCCTTGCTGCTGCTGCGGTCCCCTGTTCTGAGTGTCAGACACAATCCTGAAACGTTGTGGCTAAGCTAAAGGTCCTGCCATAGGGGTGAAAGTCGCCTAGAGGGGGGTGAATAGGGCGAAACTGAAATTTACAAAGTTAATCACAACTACAAGCCGGGTTATCGTTAGAAATAATAATGAGTCCGAGAGAGAGGGTGCACAAATCGCAAGCGAATAAAGAGTGTGACACGCGGATTTGTTTTACCGAGGTTCGGTTCTTGCAATCCTACTCCCCGTTGAGGTGGTCACAAAGACCGGGTCTCTTTCAACCCTTTCCCTCTCTCAAACGGTCCCTCGGACCGAGTGAGCTTCTTCTTCTCAAACAAATGGAACACGAAGTTCCCACAAGGACCACCACACGATTGGTGTCTCTTGCCTCAATTACAAGTGAGTTTGATCTCAAGAAAGATTGAGAAAGAAAAGAAGCGATCCAAGCGCAAGAGCTCAAATGAACACGACAAATCACTCTCTCTAATCACTAAACCTTTGTGTGGAGTTGGGAGTGGATTTGATCTCTTGGGTGTGTCTTGTATTGAATGCCTAGCTCTTGTAAGTAGTTGGAAGGTGGAAAACTTGGATGACTTGAATGTGGGGTGGTTAGGGGTATTTATAACCCCAACCACCAAACTAGCCGTTTGGTGAAGGCTGCAGTCGACGGGCGCACCGGACAGTCCAGTGCGCCACCGGACAGTGTCCGGTGCGCCAGCCACGTCACCTGGCCGTTAGGGTTCGACCGTTGGAGCTCTGTCTTGTGGGCCCGCCTGGCTGTCCGGTGGTGCACCGGACAGGCACTGTAGGCTGTCCGGTGTGCCACCCACGCGTGCTCTGCTCCTCTGCGTGCGTTGGCGCACATTTAATGCGTTGCAGACGACCGTTGCGCTTGAAGTAGCCGTTGCTCCGCCGTTACACCGGACAGTCCGGTGAATTTTAGCGGAGCGGATTCCAAAAGCTGGCGAGTTCAGAGTCGCTCTTCCCTGGAGCATCGGACACTGTCCGGTGTAGCACCGGACAGTCCGATGAATTATAGCGTAGAGCCTCTGAGAATTCCCGAAGGTGTTGAGTTCAGCTTGAAGTTCCCTGGTGCACCGGACACTGTCCAGTGGCACACCGGACAGTCCGGTGCGCCAGACCAGGGCACACTTCGGTTATCCCTTGCTCTTTTTGATGAACCATTTTCTTGGTCTTTTTATTGGCTTTTTGTGAACCTTTCGCACATGTATAACTTATAGACTAGAGCAAACTAGTTAGTCCAATTATTTGTGTTGGGCAATTCAACCACCAAAATCATTTAGGATATAGGTGTAAGCCTAATTCCCTTTCAATCTCCCCCTTTTTGGTGATTGATGCCAACACAAACCAAAGCAAGTATAGAAGTGCATAATTGAACTAGTTTGTATAATGTAAGTGCAAAGGTTACTTAGAATTGAGCCAGTATAACTACTTATAAGATAAGCATGGATTGTTTCTTTATTTTTAACATTTTGGACCACGCTTGCACCACATGTTTTGTTTTTGCAAATTCTTTTGTAAATCCTTTTTCAAAGTCCTTTTGCAAATAGTCAAAGGTAAATGAATAAGATTTTGCAAAGCATTTTTAAGATTTGAAATTTTTCTCCCCCTGTTTCAAATGCTTTTCCTTTGACTAAACAAAACTCCCCCTCAATAAATTCTCCTCTTAGTGTTCAAGAGGGTTTTAAGATATCAATTTTGAAAATACTACTTTCTCCCCCTTTTGAACACAATAAGATACCAATTTGAAATTTACCAATTGAAAATCACTCCATAACTCAAACTTCGCCGTCGCTCCGAGCATCTCTCCGTCTTTTGGTATAATCTTCACTCATATTTTATTTCCCAAAAGGGGAGAAAGTAGTTGTAAGGGCTTATATTTCACTCAAAGTATCCGTTTTTGGCGATTCATGCCAAAGGGGGAGAAAGTATTAGCCCAAAGCAAAAGGA
Source organism: Zea mays (assembly GCF_902167145.1). Taxonomy (NCBI): domain Eukaryota; kingdom Viridiplantae; phylum Streptophyta; class Magnoliopsida; order Poales; family Poaceae; genus Zea; species Zea mays. The sequence goes on from NC_050097.1 coordinate 86,711,735, forward strand.
CCGCACCACGCAAAAGGACCGTTGCGTGGTGCGATCCTTTTGTTTTGGGCTAATACTTTCTCCCCCTTTGGCATGAATCGCCAAAAACGGATACTTTGAGTGAAATATAAGCCCTTACAACTACTTTCTCCCCTTTTGGGAAATAAAATATGAGTGAAGATTATACCAAAAGACGGAGAGATGCTCGGTGCGACGGCGAAGTTTGAGTTATGGAGTGGAGTGGAAGCCTTTGTCTTCGCCGAAGACTCCAATTCCCTTTCAATATACCTATGACTTGGTTTGAAATTCACTTGAAAACACATTAGTCATAGCATATAAAAGAGACATGATCAAAGGTATATTTATGAGCTATGTATGCAAGACATCAAAAGAAATTCCTAGAATCAAGAATATTTAGCCCATGCCTAAGTTTGTTAAAAGTTTGTTCATCAAGGGGCTTGGTAAAGATATCAGCTAATTGATCTTTAGTGTTAATATATGCAATCTCGATATCTCCCTTTTGTTGGTGATCCCTTAAAAAATGATACCGAATGGCTATGTGTTTAGTGCGGCTATGCTCAACGGGATTATCCGCCATGCGGATTGCACTCTCATTATCACATAGAAGAGGAACTTTGGTTAATTTGTAACCATAGTCCCTAAGGGTTTGCCTCATCCAAAGTAGTTGCGCGCAACAATGGCCTGCGGCAATATACTTGGCTTCGGTGGTAGAAAGAACTACTGAATTTTGCTTCTTTGAAGCCCAAGACACCAAGGATCTTCCCAAGAATTGGCAAGTCCCCGATGTGCTCTTTCTATTAATTTTACACCCCGCCCAATCGGCATCGGAATAACCAATTAAATCAAATGTGGATCCCCTAGGATACCAAAGCCCAAACTTAGGAGTATAAGCCAAATATCTCAAGATTCGTTTTACGGCCGTAAGGTGAGCTTCCTTAGGGTCGGCTTGGAATCTTGCACACATGCATACAGAAAGCATAATGTCCGGTCGAGATGCACATAGATAGAGTAAAGAACCTATCATCGACCGGTATACCTTTTGATCGACGGATTTACCTTCCGTGTCGAGGTCGAGATGCCCATTGGTTCCCATGGGTGTCTTGATGGGCTTGGCATCCTTCATCCCAAACTTGTTTAGAATGTCTTGGGTATACTTCGTTTGGCTAATGAAGGTGCCTTCTTGGAGTTGCTTTACTTGAAATCCCAACAAATACTTCAACTCCCCCATCATAGACATCTCGAATTTTTGTGTCATGATCCTACTAAACTCTTCACATGTAGATTCGTTAGTAGACCCAAATATAATATCATCAACATAAATTTGGCATACAAACAAATCATTTTCAAGTGTTTTGGTAAAGAGTGTAGGATCGACTTTTCCGACTTTGAAGCCATTAGCAATAAGGAAATCTCTTAGGCATTCATACCATGCTCTTAGGGCTTGCTTGAGCCCATAAAGCGCCTTAGAGAGCCTATAGACATGGTTAGGATACTCATTGTCTTCAAAGCCGGGAGGTTGCTCAACATAGACCTCTTCCTTGATTGGTCCATTGAGGAAGGCACTCTTCACGTCCATTTGGTAGAGCTTGAAGCCATGGTAAGTAGCATAGGCTAATAATATACGAATTGACTCAAGCCTAGCTACGGGTGCATAGGTTTCACCAAAATCCAAACCTTCGACTTGGGAGTATCCCTTGGCCACAAGTCGAGCTTTGTTCCTTGTCACCACACCATGTTCATCTTGCTTGTTGCGGAAGACCCATTTGGTTCCTACAACATTTTGGTTAGGACGTGGAACTAAATGCCATACCTCATTCCTAGTGAAGTTGTTGAGCTCCTCTTGCATCGCCACCACCCAATCTGAATCTTGAAGTGCTTCTTCTACCCTATGTGGCTCAATAGAGGAAACAAACGAGTAATGCTCACAAAAATGGGCAACACGAGATCTAGTGGTTACCCCCTTATGAATATCGCCGAGGATGGTGTCGACGGGGTGATCTCGTTGGATTGCTTGGTGGACTCTTGGGTGTGGCGGTCTTGGTTCTTCATCCTCCTTGTCTTGATCATTTGCATCTCCCCCTTGATCATTGCCGTCATTTTGAGGGGGCTCATCTCTTTGATCTTCTCCTTCATCAACTTGAGCCTCATCTTCATTTTGAGTTGGTGGAGATGCTTGCGTGGAGGAGGATGGTTGATCTTGTGCATTTGGAGGCTCTTCGGATTCCTTAGGACACACATCCCCAATGGACATGTTCCTTAGCGCTATGCACAGAGCCTCTTCATCACCTATCTCATCAAGATCAACTTGCTCTACTTGAGAGCCGTTAGTCTCATCAAACACAACGTCACAAGAAACTTCAACTAGTCCCGAGGACTTGTTAAAGACTCTATATGCCCTTGTGTTTGAGTCATATCCTAGTAAAAAGCCTTCTACAGTCTTAGGAGCAAATTTAGATTTTCTACCTCTTTTAACAAGAATAAAGCACTTGCTACCAAAGACTCTAAAATATGACATATTGGGCTTTTTACCGGTTAGGAGTTCGTATGATGTCTTCTTGAGGATTCGGTGTAGATACAACCGGTTGATGGCGTAGCAGGCGGTGTTGACCGCCTCGACCCAAAACCGATCCGAAGTCTTGTATTCATCAAGCATGGTTCTAGCCATATCCAATAGAGTTATATTCTTCCTCTCCACTACACCATTTTGTTGTGGAGTGTAGGGAGAAGAGAACTCATGCTTGATGCCCTCCTCCTCAAGGAAGCCTTCAATTTGAGAGTTCTCGAACTCCGTCCCGTTGTTGCTTCTAATTTTCTTGATCCTTAAGCCGAACTCATTTTGAGCACGTCTCAAGAATCCCTTTAAGGTCTCTTGGGTATGAGATTTTTCCTGCAAAAAGAATACCCAAGTGAAGCGAGAATAATCATCCACAATAACTAGACAGTACTTACTCCCGCCGACGCTTATGTAAGCTATCGGGCCGAATAGATCCATGTGTAGGAGCTCCAGTGGCCTGTCAGTCGTCATGATGTTCTTGTGTGGATGATGAACACCAATTTGCTTCCCTGCTTGGCATGCGCTACAAATCCTGTCTTTCTCAAAATGAACATTTGTTAATCCTAAAATGTGCTCTCCCTTTAGAAGCTTATGAAGATTCTTCATCCCAACATGGGCTAGTCGGCGGTGCCAGAGCCAACCCATGTTAGTCTTAGCAATTAAGCAAGTGTCGAGTTCAGCTCTATCAAAATCTACCAAGTATAGCTGACCCTCTAACACTCCCTTGAATGCTATTGAATCATCACTTCTTCTAAAGACAGTGACACCTATATCAGTAAAAAGACAGTTGTAGCCCATTTGACATAATTGAGATACGGAAAGCAAATTGTAATCTAAAGAGTCTACAAGAAAAACATTGGAAATGGAATGGTCAGGTGATATAGCAATTTTACCCAAACCTTTGACCAAACCTTGGTTTCCATCCCCGAATGTGATTGCTCTTTGGGGATCTTGGTTTTTCTCGTAAGAGGAGAACATCTTCTTCTCCCCAGTCATGTGGTTTGTGCACCCGCTGTCGATGATCCGACTTGAGACCCCGGATGCATAAACCTACAAAACAAGTTTAGTTCTTGACTTTAGGTACCCAAATGGTTTTGGGTCCTTTGGCATTAGACACAAGAACTTTGGGTACCCAAACACAAGTCTTTGACCCCTTGTGTTTGCCCCCAACATATTTGGCAACTACCTTGCCGGATTTGTTAGTTAATACATAGGATGCATCAAAAGTTTTAAATGAAATGTTATGGTCATTTGATGCACTAGGAGTTTTCTTCTTAGGCAACTTAGCACGGGTTGGTTGCCTAGAGCTAGATGTCTCACCCTTATACATAAAAGCATGATTAGGGCCAGAGTGAGACTTCCTGGAATGAATTCTCCTAATTTTGCTCTCGGGATAACCGGCAGGGTACAAAATGTAACCCTCGTTATCCTGAGGCATGGGAGCCTTGCCCTTAACAAAGTTGGACAATTTCTTAGGAGGGGCATTAATTTTGACATTGTCCCCCTTTTGGAAGCCAATGCCATCCTTAATGCCAGGGCGTCTCCCACTATAAAGCATACTACGAGCAAATTTAAAATTTTCATTTTCAAGTTCATGCTCGGCAAGTTTAGCATCTAATTTTGCTATATGATCATTTTGTTGCTTAATTAATACCATATGATCATGAATAGCATCAATATCAACATCTCTACATCTAGTGCAAATAGAAGTATGTTCAATGGTTGATGTAGAGGGTTTGCAAGATTTTAGTTCTACAACCTTAGCATGTAATATATCATTTTCACTTCTAAGGTTAGAAATAGTGACATTGCAAACATATAAATCCTTAGCCTTAGCAATCAAATTTTCATTTTCATTTCTAAGGCTAGCAAGAGAAATGTTCAATTCTTCAATCTTAGCAAGCAAATCAATATTATCATTTCTAGGATTGGGAATTGAAACATCACAAACATTTTAATCAACCTTAGCTAACAAATTAGCATTCTCATTTCTAAGGTTGTCAATAGTCTCATGGCAAGTGCTTAGCTCACTAGATAGTTTTTCACATTTTTCTACTTCTAGAGCGTAAGCATTTTTAACCTTAACATGCTTTTTGTTTTCTTTAATAAGGAAGTCCTCTTGAGAATCCAAGAGATCATCCTTCTCATGAATAGCACTAATCAATTCATTTAATTTTTCTTTCTGTTGCATGTTTAGGTAGGCAAAAAGAATGCGCAAGTTATCCTCCTCATTGCTAGCATCATCCTCATCACTAGAGGTTTCATATTTAGTGGAGGATCTTGATTTTATCTTCTTCTTTTTGCCGTCCTTTGCCATGAGGCACTTGTGGCCGACGTTGGGGAAGAGAAGTCCCTTGGTGACGGCGATGTTTGTCGCGTCCTCGTCGGAGGAGGAGTCGGTGGAGCTCTCGTCGGAGTCCCACTCTCGGCAAACATGGGCATCGCCGCCCTTTTTCTTGTAATACTTCTTCTTTTCCTTTCTTCTCCCCTTCTTGTCGTCGCCCCTGTCACTGTCACTAGAAATAGGACATTTTGCAATAAAATGACCGGGCTTACCACATTTGTAGCAAACTTTCTTGGAGCGGAGCTTGTAATCTTTCCCCCTCCTTTGCTTGAGGATTTGGCGGAAGCTCTTGATGATGAGCGCCATCTCCTCGTTGTCGAGCTTGGAGGCATCGATGGGTGTTCGACTTGGAGAAGATTCCTCCTTTTCTTCCGTCACTTTGAATGCGACCGGTTGTGCTTCGGACGTGGAGGGGCTGTCAAGCTCGTTGATCTTCTTTGAGCATTTGATCATCAATTCAAAGCTTACAAAATTCCCGATTACTTCCTCGGGGGTCATTAGTGTATATCTAGGATTGCCACGAATTAATTGAACTTGAGTAGGGTTAAGGAAAACAAGTGATCTTAGAATAACCTTAACCATTTCGTGGTCATCCCATTTCTTACTCCCGAGGTTGCGCACTTGGTTCACCAAGGTTTTGAGCCGGTTGTACATGTCTTGTGGCTCCTCCCCTTAGCAAAGTCGGAAGCGACCGAGCTCCCCCTCGATCGTTTCCCGCTTGGTGATTTTGGTCACCTCATCTCCTTCGTGTGCGGTCTTTAGCGTGTCCCAAATCTCCTTGGCACCTTTCAACCCTTGCACCTTATTATACTCCTCTCGACTTAGAGAGGCGAGGAGTATAGTTGAGGCTTGGGAGTTGAAGTGTTGAATTTGGGCCACTTCGTCCTCATCATAATCTTCATCCCTACGGATGGTACCTGTACACCAAACTCAACAATGTCCCATATACTTTTGTGGAGTGAGGTTAGGTGAAATCGCATTAAATCACTCCACCTAGCATAATCTTCACCATCAAACGTTGGTGGTTTGCCTAATGGGACGGAAAGTAAAGGCGTATGTTTAGGAATGCGAGGATAGCATAGGGGGATCTTACTAAACTTCTTGCGCTCATGGCGCTTAGAAGTGACGGATGGTGCATCGGAGCCGGAGGTGGAAGGTGATGAAGTATCGGTCTCGTAGTAGACCACCTTCCGCATCTTCTTTTTCTTGTCGCCACTCAGATGCGACTTGTGGGAAGTGGCTTTCTTCTCCTTCCCCTTCCCTTTGTTGCGGGACTCTTCCGATGAAGCCTTCTCGTGGCTTGTAGTGGGCTTGTCGCTGGTCTCCATCTCCCTCTTGGCGTGATCTCCCGACATCACTTCGAGCGGTTAGGCTCTAATGAAGCACCGTGTTCTGATACCAATTGAAAGTCGCCTAGAGGGGGGGTGAATAGGGCGAAACTGAAATTTACAAAGTTAATCACAACTACAAGCCGGGTTATCGTTAGAAATAATAATGAGTCCGAGAGAGAGGGTGCAAAACAAATCACAAGTGAATAAAGAGTGTGACACGCGGATGCGTTTTACCGAGGTTCGGTTCTTGCAAACCTACTCCACGTTGAGGTGGTCACAAAGACCGGGTCTCTTTCAACCCTTTCCCTCTCTCAAACGGTCCCTCGGAACGAGTGAGCTTCTTCTTCTCAAACAAATGGAACACGAAGTTCCCACAAGGACCACCACTAGATTGGTGTCTCTTGCCTCAATTACAAGTGAGTTTGATCTCAAGAAAGATTGAGAAAGAAAAGAAGCGATCCAAGCGCAAGAGCTCAAATGAACACGACAAATCACTCTCTCTAATCACTAAAGCTTTGTGTGGAGTTGGGAGTGGATTTGATCTCTTGGGTGTGTCTTGTATTGAATGCCTAGCTCTTGTAAGTAGTTGGAAGGTGGAAAACTTGGATGACTTGAATGTGGGGTGGTTGGGGGTATTTATAACCCCAACTACCAAACTAGCCGTTTGGTGAAGGCTGCAGTCGACGGGCGCACCGGACAGTCTGGTGCGCCACCGGACAGTGTCCGGTGCGCCAGCCACGTCACCTGGCCGTTAGAGCTCGACCGTTGGAGATCTGTCTTGTGGGCCCGCCTGGCTGTCCGATGGTGCACCGGACAGGCACTGTAGGCTGTCCGGTGTGCCACCCGCGCGTGCTCTGTTCCTCTGCGCGCTGGCGCGCATTTAATGTGTTGCAGACGACTGTTGCACTTGAAGTAGCCGTTGCTCCGCCGTTACACCGGACAGTCCGGTGTGCACCGGACACTGTCCGGTGACTCACCGGACAGTCCGATGAATTTAGCGGAGCGGATTCTCGAAGCTGGCGAGTTCAGAGTCGCTCTTCCCTGGAGCACCGGACAGTCCAGTGAATTATAGCGTAGCGCCTCTGAGAATTCCCGAAGGTGTTGAGTTCAGCTTGAAGTCCCCTGGTGCACCGGACACTATCCGGTGGTGCACAGGACACTGTCCGGTGCGCGAGACCAGGGCACACTTCGGTTATCCCTTGCTCTTTTTGATGAACCCTTTTCTTGGTCTTTTTATTGGCTTTTTGTGAACCTTTCGCACCTGTATAACTTATAGACTTGAGCAAACTAGTTAGTCCAATTATTTGTGTTGGGCAATTCAACCACCAAAATCATTTAGGATATAGGTGTAAGCCTAATTCCATTTGAAGGGGTCTTCCTCTTCTTCTCTGCCTGACAAGCTATGATACAGTCCTCCTAGGAAATGGCCATGTTGACCAACTCATTATAACTGTTGGCCCTGACTGTGTCGAGGCGGTCACGGAGCTTAGTGCTGAGCCCCCATCTGAACCTGTCCCTCTTCTTCTCGTCAGTGTCTGCATGATACCCAGCATACTGGCATAGGTCATTAAAGGCCTGAGCATACTGTAACACTGTCCGGTTTCCTTGAGTGAGTGCCAGAAACTCGTTGAGCTTTCGGTCCATGATGCCTGCTGGTATATGGTGCCCCCTGAAAGCTGCCTTGAACTCTCTCCATTCCACCTCTCGGTCATCTGGCTTCATAGCAAGAAAATGGTCCCACCAAGTCCTTGCGGGTCCACGAAGCTGCTGGGTGGCAAACCTGACCTTAGTGGCCTCTGTGCAAACTCCATGGAGTAGCGGGAATTTGGATTCCACTACTCTCAACCATACATCCGCATCAAGTGGGTCCTGTGCCCTGGTGAACAATGGTGGCTGGGTACTGAGGAACTCCTGGTAGGTGGCTGCTGCGGGGTGACGCTGATGATCACCACCACCATAGTGCTGAGGTGGCGGCTGACGCTGAGCTAGCTGCCTCAAGATCTCATTCTGCTGAGCCATTAGCTCCGGCAGAGTAGGAGGCGATGGCGGCGGTGGAGGAACGCGCTCATTTTGACCACGACATGCTCTCCTGGCCATCTGAAAAATCACATATATTTTCAATAACACATCTTTGAGGTTCAAGGTTCAATCGCGATGAAAGAGTCAAAAGGCGAAACTGGTAGATTCTTGCATAATCATAAAAGACTTCACATGGCATAAACTTTCCTTCTTAAATTAAGACTGACATCATTCATCAACCATGCTTCCAAAAGAGTTTATCGCGATTACATCAATAGCCCAAAAGACTCAACTCTATCTAGCCTAGTACCCCAAGGGTGCAAAAGCTAAGCTAGCTTCGAGGAGTTCTACCATCACCGACTTCTAACTCTATTCTTACGACCTAGTGGGCAAACGAGGCAACACTCGACTCGGGGGAAGGTGGTCTCCCTGAGCCAGCAGTGTCCAAGCTGGAGGCAGGCTCCTCTCCTCCCTCCATGTCGACATCCTCATTGGCCTCCATGTCCTGGATCTCCTGGTGATGCATATCCAGGTGTTCGTTAGCCTCGGCAAGCTGCTGCTGAGTGTTGATAAGCTGATCCTCGAGAACCTCGATGGTGTTCTCCCTTGTTCCCACCAGTTCCTCAAGCTCTTGGATCTCATTCGACAGTTGCTCCACCTGTAAGTCTTTTTCCACCATCTCAATGGACAAGTCAACCACAAGCTCCTCTCGGTTATCCAAGGTGATCTTAGTTGCCTCCAACAATGCCATTAGATGGGACATTGCCTCACCACGCATCACTTGCAGACGGTACATGGCATTCATGCATCGTACTGTCAAGTGAGCAGTCTGACCTGGGTAGATAGCCCAAATGTCCTCGGCATGCTCCACTCGGTCCTTCCACATTGGGTCGTCCTCCTTCTCAACGGGGAACAAGCCAATGGGGTGAGTGGACAGCTCCAAGGGGTGGAATCCACAGAAAGTGGTCAATCCGTGAAGAGCAATCGCCTCGATCGTATCCTCAGCCCGGTATCCAAAGGACTTAGAGTCCAGCGAACGCCAGCCTGGCTGTAGGGGATGAGGCTCCAGGGTCATCCTCACCCTACAGCGGGGCACTCGGTGCTTCTCGAACTGCTGCACCGCGTACTGAGGAGGCGTCGTGTAACCGGCCCCCTGAAGTACCTCCCACAAAATACGGGGAAAGCCCTCTCGTGCAAGCCCGTCAGTGTGGGACAGTGCATTCCCTTCGTCCGAGGATCCGTGAGAAGTCATCTGTGTACGGTTAAGCGTAAGTAAAGAAAAAGAATTATAAAAAGAAAAGGAAACACAACTCAGCCTCTCTCTAACTACAACAATGATACTGGGGTACTTAGTTGGTCATCATTTTGTATTAAAGTCCTTACCCAATTATCCATTAGTTTAATTAAGAATGCATGCATGCTCGTCCTGAACGACCTCACATCAACGTAAAGGGAATAGGGAAGAACTCCCATCCCTTATAGTAGCCTGTAGGGCTTTATCACTTAGCCACCTAACTACCCCTCTATCATCCTAAGGCTTCCGTCCTAGGTCTATCCTGATCATCCTACGACCTATCCAACATTTGTTTCTATCAAGTTTTACTTGGAAAAGGATGATATTTATAGTTTATTGATTCCTCTGTGGTGGTACAAGCTCCGATACTAGCTGTGGCGGAACTGCCCGAATTATTCCAACTTAAGTGCCTAAGTCCCGCCTCACAGGCTAGACCACACTTAAATGGGAATAACCCGTCAATCCCTCGGATCTAGTCCGACGAGGCCACTGACAGGATCAAGTACCACAATCTCACTCGATGGTGAGTCACAGAGCAAAAACAATAAAGCATAAAACCATACATTAAGGAGTATTAAACATATTACATCATCACCGGAGTTTTAGCAAAAGTAGTCATCATTGTTCGAAGTGCAGCGGAATAAAACTAACGATAAATAAACAGAGAGATGGGGAAGCCTGTCCCATCACTCCTCATGCTCCTCCTCAGCCAAGGGAGGATCCCACTCGACTGTCCAACCCGGTGGCAAGATGGACGGCCAAGTCACTCCAGCAACCATGTCCTTCAGAGAACCTATAAAAAATTATGGCACAAGCAAGGCTGAGTATACTAATACTCAGCTAGACTTACCCGGTGTGAGGAGTCTACTCCTCTACCTCTAGACATGCAGCTGTTTGGCTGTGGGGTTTGGTTGCCAAAAGCACTAGCTGAGTTTATAAATCCAGTTTTAGCTTTGTCAAGTTTAAGTGTGACTCTCTTAAGGCTAAAAGTGTACTATCTACCCATACATGGTATCAAACATATTTAGCAATCAACATCTTGTGTGAACTCATCACATTTTCACTTGTTACTCAATGTAGCAGCATGGATCAAGCAGTCTCATTAGCTGCGAGAAGCAGACGATTCGAATCGAGTTTTTATCCTTGCAAGGTAAACCTAAACACACATCAACCGTCCCCATCGATTCCCTGGCAACAGAACAGGGCTCACCGCCTTGGCGTACAATGCCTCACTGACCCCGACTGCCGTCGTGCAGTGACCGCACTTGTACCCACCATAACCGGAATGGGAGACCACGTCTCAGGTCGCGTGAGGGGTAAAGTCTGCGGGCAGGTTCACTCAGGTACTAGGCTTACCGATTTACCATATTTCTCGGTATGTGTTTAGTACGTTCAAACACTTGACTCACGGTACCACACCTTAATCCTTATTCCAATTTTCATCCCGTGGACCACCAATCCCCATGGATTGTTGTCCACCAACCAACATCATTATGATATGAAAGTGGGCACAATCAATTCCTGACCTCGCGCGAGTGCTAGAAAAATCACTCGACTTCTACCGAGATCCCTAATTAATAAAGCAGCTACTCGGCCTAGCATACTAGTATTCATCTCAATAGGGTTCCTAAGATCATGCAACTAAGGTTTCAATCAACTCCTACACTTAGGTACACAATACAAGCCTACAATCATTAAGTGTATTAAAATAACATATAAAACATGTCATGCATAAAACCGAGGCTTGCCTTCCAAAGCTAGGGCGGGCAGATCCTCTGTTGCAGGCTCTGGTGCTGGATCCGGGGCTACCTCCTGAGCAACACCTTGCTCCGGCACGAGGACGTACTCTCCGTCAGCGAGGTTGCAGTCTATCGAATGCAATGAATATGTATGTCATGATTATGCAGGATTTAACAACATTATGCTAAAGGAAGAAAAAGAAAAAAAACTAAGTTAGTTAGTAACTTAGGGTTTCTGGGTCATACGTGGCTTTTAGTGGTTTATGCTTATCACTCTAGGTTTAGGTTTTGTTAAGGATAAGCATAGTGGATTTGTATTTCCCTTATATATTTCAGTGGGTAATTTACAAAGGGTTTTAGGGTGACACTAATTTGCACCATTCATTTTCCCCTTCTTTATTTTCTATTTATGAATTCTAGTGTGGGTTTGAACTACAACAGTGGTTTACCTTTTTCCAAATATTCTATAAAAATTACAGTGGGTTACCCTTGGTCACTATAGTCTGTTCTATGAATTTGAGGTACAGAATAAAAAGAGTATGCCTTGGACAAAAATAACAAAGGTTGGGCAAAGGGGGTCACTTTGCACTACAACTCTTAACTAGGGGTGAGTTCTGTCCTAAGGGTTATTTTTGTTGGTATCTAACAACAATCATAGGCTCCTGTGCCAAAAATCACAGAAAGTTAATTGGTGGTCATTTAATTGTGATTTTCTAAAGTTTAATGTCAAAAAGGCACTTTCTACTACCTTGTTATTTGAAAATGTCAAACAGCAGATTTCATATTTTTCCTATGTTCTTAATAACAAATCATTAATTATCCCAAAGTTTGGGGTGTTTTCACCTCGGGGTTTATTTTCTAGGGTTTTTCTAAGTTTTCCTTGTTTTCTTAAAATAAAAGGTATCCCAATTATTTTATACTAAACCAAGGTATAATAAAATTTTCTAGTGAACTATACTGAATAAGTAAACTAACAAAAATATGGGTGCTCCTTGGTTCTTTATTTACACCTCCATTAATATTTTCTCTAACTTTAGGCTGAAAGGGATTTAAATGGTAAACTCTATCTTAACTGGGTGTACAGAGGGGTTTATTATTTTTAAACAGGTTAGGAAGTGATTAGGTATTTCTCCAAATTTTCTTAACCTCAGTCTAATAGTGCAACTATTTTTCCTCCTATTATTTAGCTTTTGGCCAAATCAATATTTAAATCCAAACCTTAAAGTTTTCTGTAACACTTAGGGGTTTTATATTTTTCTTAAGTAGTTTACATTATTTAAGGTCTGGCAAAATTGGTTTGACTCGATTAGAGTGAACAAAAAAGAAGATATGAATTATTCAAGTTCTGTTTGAATTTAAATCAGATTAATAAAAAGGTTTCCTGGAAAAACCACTTTGCACCGAAGACCTCGGGTTCTTTCCAAACTAATCCTCTCAGTTATACCCCTACGCTACTATTCCTCTGAGTCACTGACATTGCACAAAAACCCCTAGCCTTTTCTTCTTCTCCCCTGCGGTCCCTCCCCAGGTTTAAACAGTACCCGCGGAAAAGAAAAGGGCGGCGCGGCTTACCGGCGGCGAGAGTGGTCCGGCCAGGGGCGGGGTTGGCTCCGGGAGGTCCTGGCGGTCACAACGGTGTACGACTCGACGGCGGAGGTGGCCGGAATCGTCCGGTCCACGTGCGCAGGCGGGTGATCCCGTCGGCGGCGGGTGTTCCGGCTAAACCACGGCGATCTAGTTCAATCAAATGGCACAATGAGCTTCACGAAGTGACGTAGAGGCTATGTGCACAAGGAATCGAAGAATGGAGCAGAGGATTACCCGGTCTACGTTCACCAGCGGTCGGGCGAAGTCCGGCGACCGTGGACTGGCTTCTCCGGCGAAGCAAAGTCTGATTCCTTGCTCGGGGAGCTTCACCGAGGCGTGCACAGTCTCTTCCAAGGGTCGGGCGTGGCTGGGAAGGGTTCTGTTGGCCGGTCTACGGTGCCAGGGGCTCGGGTGGCCGCGAGCACGCCGTGCACGGGGCAAACACCGGTGGTTTCAGGCTCCGGTGAGGTCGAGCGTGCGTGGAGGAGTACGGTTGATGCCTGAGGGTGATTTATAGGCGCGGGCGCGAGCAGGCGACGCGGGCGTGGCTTGGCGTGGCACGGGGCGCGCGGGGTCGGGCGCGGGCGTGCTCTGGCGCGCGCAGAATGCGTCGAACACGTGGAGGTGTTCATCTGCCCGTGTTCAAAAGCTTGCTGAGATCGCAAATGTGAGAATCTTGGCAAAAATCCAGCGCAGACCTCTTCCTGGCACCTATGGCTATCTCTTGTATGTGAGTTTAAAGGGAAGATAAGCCCTAGGTCAGAAGATATGCGGACGCCAAATCTGGCTTGTCTCACTGCCCACTTCGCGACAAAAGTGATGCCAAGACATGTCAAACGTCAAGGGCTCGGTCTCAACTTTTTCCAGGGGGTGCCTTAGGTGGTATGCCACATTTTTGTTATAGAACGTAGGTGGTTTTGGTGCCATCTTCAAGGTGAACACGGTGGATCTTTAGATTAGGTGTAGATTTTGACTTAGAGAGAATTAGAGAGCTCTAGCTCTTTCTCTACTTAAGGAATGGATTTGGGGTTTCTTAAGGGGTCTTTTTGCAATGTTTCCTCTCTATATTTGTAGATTAATATGTTACTTAACTTTATGCCAAAGGTTTGGTCATGATTTGCACATTTGCTTAATCTCTCCCCCTTCAACCAAGGTTTTTAGGAGATAGGGGTTCAAGAGGGGTCTAGGGTTTACTCCCTTCTTGCCCAAGGTGATAATTGCACAAAAGCTTGGGTAATGCTTTTGGTCATTCACATTTCTTGGTTAAAACATAGTCTCCAAGGTTCTTATACTCTTCTCCTTAAGTTTCTTCCACTTGTGATCACAGTCATTAGTGCATAGATGTGCCATAGCCATGGTAACACTTGGGGTGTTATAGAGGCACCCAATTCATCTCTCATTTTTTTGTAGCAGTTGCATGAAGCTTTGGGCACACACTTGAATTTCAGCTTAGCTTATCACTCGCAGACAGATGGTCAAACAGAGAGAACCAATCATATTCTGGAGGATATGTTGAGGGCTTGTGCTTTGCAAGACAAAACAGGTTGGGACAAGAGATTACCATACGCGGAATTCTCCTACAACAACAGCTACCAAGCCAGTCTGAAGATGTCACCATTTGAAGCGCTCTATGGGAGGAATTGCATAACTCCATTGCATTGGGACCAACCTGGTGAAAGACAGGTGTTCGGTCCAGATATTATGCTTGAAGCTGAAGAGAATATCAGGATGATCCGGGAAAATCTGAAGGCAGCACAGTCCAGGCAGCGAAGCTATGCTGATACTAGGAGAAGAGAACTCAGTTTTAAAGTGGGAGATTATGTCTACTTGAAGGTGTCACCCATCAGAGGAACCAAAAGGTTTGGAGATAAAGGCAAGCTAGCACCTCGATATAATGGGCCGTATCAGATTCAAGCAAGACGTGGAGAAGTGGCTTATCAACTCAGCTTACCGGAGAATCTGTCAGCTGTGCACGATGTGTTCCATGTGTCTGAGTTGAAGAAATGCTTAAGAGTGCCAGAAGAGCAGTTGCAAGCAGAGGATCTTGAAGTTCAAGAAGATCTGACTTATATCGAGAAGCCAACTCAAATTCTGGAGACAACAGATCGGGTCACTCGGAGAAGTACCATCCGAATGTGCAAAGTCAAATGGGATCATCACTCAGAAGAAGAAGCAACCTGGGAAAAAGAAGATGATCTGAGAGCCAAGTACCCTGAACTCTTTGCTAGCCAGCCCTAAATCTCGAGGGCGAGATTCTTTTAAGAGGATAGGTCTGTAACACCCTGATTTTGGGGGTATAAAATTTCTTTCTAATTATTACCCAAAATCATGTGTTACTCCTCCTTTTCTCACTCTAGGTTTTCTCTCTCTCTAGATTCATTCTCCCTTTTTCCTTTTTATTAGGGATAGCTTAAACTTGTGGAGGTTAATTATTTATTTTTGTCAAAACATTATGAGTCATGACATGTTGCATCATGCTGAGCTTAAAATACTCTTTGAAGTGTTGCACATGTTGGAATTTATTTGAATTTGAAACCTAATTTGATTTTGTATTTGAAAACCCTATGGAAAAAGAAATAGAAAAGGAATTAGAAAATCTAGAGAAAAAGAAAAGAAGAAAGCAGCCCAGTCGGCCCACTAAGCCCAGCCAGGCCGCGCGCCCGCGCGCCCGTGCCGCCTGACAGGCGGACCCCGCCTGTCAGCGGCAGTTCTTCCTCGCGCGCGCCCTCCCTCTCTTGCTCTCTACTCATTGGGGCCGACCTGTCGGTGCCAGTTTCCTTCGCCCGTTCGCTCTCTCTCTCTCTGACTCGTGGTCCCGGTTCGCCAGTGCCGAGCCGTTGCCCCCGCACGTCCCCTTTTCTCTCTTTGCGTGGTGGGCCTGCCTTGTCAGATCCGCCTTCCCCGCGCCTGCCGTAGACCGGCGCGTGCGCACTCACGCACGTCACCGGATTTCTCGGCCACGACGCTCGCCCACGCGCCCAACTCCCATTTTAGAGCCGCGCCAGTGCCCCGCACCCGCCCCTCGCCTCATTTCGCACACCCTCGCCCTCTCTCGCGCTCTGCCCTCACCTCCAGACGCAGTCGGAGACCCGAGCCCTCGTTCCCGACCATCCAGCTCGCTGGAGACCACGCCAAGCCTCCCCGAGTTCCACCCTGAGGTGAGACACCCGTCCTTGTGCCCAATTTCCCTTATTGCGCCCTGTGTTCGTCCAATTTTGCCTTCGCCGGTGCTCGATCGCGGCGGTCCACCGTGCTCGCATGGTGGCTGGCCGATTTAGCCCGGTCTAATTCCTCGGTGTTAGTCCCTAAGGTGCATCTGCCTCTACTGAAGCCAGCCCAGGCCTTAGCGCGCCTTAAGTCCCCTCCCCGTGGCCGGAATCGCTCACCGGAGTTTCTCCAGCCCACCTGAGGTCTTCTCACCGCCGCTCTTCCCTCTCTGCCCGTGGATTCGTGGCCTCTTCCCCGCCATTGAGTTCGTCGTGGCGCCCTCTTCCCCTCTGCCCAACTCTGGCGACCCCGGAGTCACCCTAGCTTGCGCCTGCCTCAACTCTGGCGACTTCACCGCCGTGGAGAGGAGCGGCGCCGCCCGCAGCCGTCTATTTCCCCGGTCCGATCCCCTCCGTCTGATTCAGATCGAACGGCTCGGACCGCGGGTACCACTTCGCGCACGCGCACCTGACGCCCTGACCCCCTGTCAGCGTCACCCGCAGCTGCTCATCCATCCCGGTCTGATTTCCCCCGTCCGATCTTGATCGAACGGTTTGGACCCCCTTCGGACCCCTCGGACCCCTTCGGACCCCCCCCCCCCCCCGTCCGATCTTGATCGAACGTCTCGGACCCCCTCGGACCCCTCTAGCCGTTCGTTTCCCCTCTGGCGCTTGACCCGCTCGGTCAGTGCGCTCTCCCCCTCTATCGCTGACACTCCCTGTCCCGCTTGTCAGTGCTCGCCCGCCCGCGCGCGCCCTTGGTCGTAGATCTAATCTCAGCCATTGGTTTTAGATCTGACGGTTGGATTCACCCGATACCCCTTCGTGTGGCTGTTTTGCTTAAGAACCCCCCTGGTTCTAGGAAATCAACATGTCGTCCGCTGTTTTAGTGCATAGGTCCATGGTTTGTTTTAATTAGACCTTGGACTTTTATTTAATCACAGATTTAGCCATAATTTCATATTTCAAACCTCAAAACTTGTTTATTTCATATCTTTTTCACATGAACTCCAAATTTAGTGGTTCAAATTGCAAAATGTTCACAAGATTATTCTCTGTTCAAATACAATATGATCAAATGTAATCTGTATACTTTAATTTTTACACTCAGAATGTCGAATTAAAGTATATGTTGATTTATTTATTGAAATAAATAAAAAGGGAATCCTAGGAGTTAAAATATATTTAAAAGTTGTGAGATTAGTGTAATGCATTTCATGGATTCATTTCTTATTTAACCTTTAGCCCCTAAGGTGATAAAGAATTAGGTATGTAGGTATGGATAATAATTAAAGGATAATCAAATTCCTAAATGAGAGTAGTTTATATTATAATTCTAACCTTCCTTTGTTTTAGTCACTACTTAACCCTTTTGAGCTATGTCCTAAACATTTAGAGAGTAATCAATTCCCCAGTTAGGATTACTCCATTTTCTTTGTAGCTTGATATCATTCCCCTACACTTAATATTATACCTTTTTGTGAGTCAATGATTGTAACTGTTTGATGAGCTGTTCATTTATACTTTTCCAAATGTATTGAATGTATGCTCGCTTTACTTAGATAATGAGCAGTCCGAAGTTCCTAAGTGTGTTGTTGGAGACCTCCTTGAGCAACAACCTGGTGAAGGCAAGTGTACTCAGACCTATCATGTCCTACTTTACTTTATAAATTCATTGTCCCGCATTACTTTATTGAAACCTAAGGATTGACTAATCTGTACTTACTTTTCCCTTGTTCACCTTTTTGGGTTAATCAGGGTTAGCTTATGCTATTGCTTAAACTTAATCAATGAACATGATGTGATCTTTTATGATACGATGATGTTATCCCGATGAGGTCCTTGTGATTACTTTAGGGGGCTCAGGCTCTTTCCTGAGTGCCTCTCCGTAAGGACCTGTTTGGCGAGTGACAACCCAGGATAACAGTGCAACCATGAGGGTGGAATGGGACGCCCTTAGCTGATTAATCAGAGGAACTAGAGGAGTAGTTGGCTTCACCGTAGGGCCAACAATGGGCTCTGGGCACAGTACTTGCTCTACCGAGGTTGGTTGCAGAGGTTCTTTGATTTGGTTTTGTTAGTCACCCTTCCTTCGGGAGATGTACTATGTTTATCAAACTGGAGAAACCTAATGGGCGGCTATGACCTCTGGGAAATCTTTGTAAAGGCTACATAGTGAGACCCTGCTAGGTCACCTTGGTTGTGATCAATGGGGAGGCTAGAACCCCGGGCAGAATGGGAATCACAGCTTGTGGGTAAAGTGTGCAACCTCTGTAGATTGTTAGAAACTGGTATATCAGCCGTGCTCGCGGTTATGAGCAGCCTTGGGATCCTCTTCGATTAGAAGAACAATGGTTACTTTTATGATGATGATTAACAATGGTGATTATAATCCTGACCGCTTGTATTTCCTCTTGGAGGGAGTGCTTCTAGGTAATAACTGGGTTATTACTAAAATTTGGCTCTACTAATAATAATAAATGCTTGACCAACCTAAAAGCAACTGCTTAACCTCAACTCCATATACAGCTAGTCCACTTTAGCCAAACGGGACATTTGCTGAGTATGTTGATGTGTACTCACCCTTGCTTTACAAACCACCCCACCCCAGGTTGTCCCCACTGTTCTCAGTGCTAAGGAGGTGAAGCTGGCAACATGGATGACTTCGAGGAGTTCCAGGAATATGACGAGTTCTAGTTCTTTCTTAGTGGCAAACCCCCAGTCAGCTGCCTGTGTAGGCTTAGCATCTACGTTTCGTATTTCGACACTTTGATAATTATGTTGAACAATGGTTATGTATTAGACTCTATGGATGTCTTGGACATCTTGATGTAATAAAGTACCTTTCCGCTATTTGTTTCGAGCATTGTGTGATGATGTCCAATTATGTAATCGCTGTGTACGTGAGTTCTGATCCTGGCACGTACATGGTTCGCATTCGGTTTACCTTCCAAAACTGGGTGTGACAGGCTGTGCCGGCTATGTTGCTTGTAGAGGCTGATGAGAAGCATCCCTTTCCTCCCTTCGATGCGCCGCGAGCGGACGCAGAGGAATCGAACCACATCGAGTCAGCCTCTTCATGGGCCAACACGAGTCTGGAGACCATCGGGCACATGCTTGGCAACCTTGGGGAGGCGATGTTGATTGCCCAGGCGTCGATGACGCGGGATCTCGTACCCTATGGCGAGGTTATGGCTCCTACCTGGTCGTCCCTTCTCTTTGCCTTCCGACTATTCTTTTTCTCATCGCTTGGTGTGTCCTTTATAGCGTCTTATCAAGCATCTAGAGAGTTGATGACTTTCTGTACCTTAGCCAATTCCCTTGCGACGGCCTGTGCTGACGTAAGCTTGCAATTGGCCTGTTTGCATGCGTAAGCCACTTGGAATGAAGTGGACGTAGTAATGACCCCATGGGGGCCGGGCATCTTCATCTTGAGGTATATGTAGATGGGGATGACATTGAATCTCACATAACATGGCCTCCCCAAAATGATGGTGTATGCCCTCGGGAAATCTACCACCTCGAACTGTAGTCGCTTGGTGCAGAAGTTAGAGGGGTCCTCGAACGTGATGGGTAGAATGATTTGTCTGAGTGGACTGGCGCTAAAGCTTGGCATGATGCCACGAATTAGCGTAGCATTGGGGTGCAGCGCGGAGTGTGCGATTCCCAGGGCATCGAAGGTCTCAACGTACATGACGTTGAGGGCCCACACTCCATCCATGAGGACCTTGGAGAGGCGTTTCGGGCCGATGATGGGCTCGACGACAAGGGGTAAGTGTTGGTTACTTGTTTTCAATTGCTGCGAATCAAAAAAGGCAACACAATTGTTAAACGTTAAGGACCTTCGTCCTTCGAAGCATTATCCTCTTTCAGAGATAATGGATTTTGAACGAAGGTCATGAAGAATAGGTCTTCATTTTTCATATGAATAATATTACAGTGTAATATTATAACAAGCATTCATTTAATATTGCATGTCAGAATAATATCAAGATCTGTATTATATCTTAATAAAATGATACAAGTTGTATATTACATTTGTACCTTCGGGTTGCTCGAAGGAGAAAATGCGAGTACATCCTTCCAATAAAGTGTGAACAGTACAGGGGTATTGTTCATCTATTTATAGGCATGAGACTCAGCCCAAGCAAAAGTACAATTATGACCCTGATATCTATACATTGCTCTAATACAAATATCAAGGATAAACAGGTATTTTCATTGCTGGCTTGATTTCATGTATGACCTTCGTGATCATCTTAAGTCGAAGCTTTAATTCTTGTCGAAGCTTCGTTGTATTTTCTGTGTGTCTGTCACGGCTTCGGCACTCAGTTCCTTTGACGTATCTTTGTCAAAATGAATTACAATGGTTTCTTCATCCTGAGGACCTTCTGTAGAGAAGGAGACCCCCAACAGTAGCCCTTCGTGGTGCTAGGTCGTTTTTTCATAACGAGCTCGATCCGCGAAACACACGAAGGCAGAAGAATGTCGAAGGTCCGAAAACACCTTCTCTGAGCTTGTTATTAAAAAATGAATAAAATAGTTATGGCTTGCGTTGGTCCACCGATCAGTCAGTATGAGTGGTGTAATACCCAAAAATATATACAATGATAATATAGTCAATCTCCTTATTTGTGTTTCATATATTCATTACAACAAGAGAATAACTATAATTAAGAATGAGTAATTAAAACAAATGAGACATGAAGAACTTGTGCACCATGCTAGAGTTTATTTGATTGTGCATGTATAAACAATGGTAATATCAATAAAAATATAATTATGTTAATATTGTGATTTGAGACCTAATTTACAATTCTAGAAATTGGAGAAGTAAAGGAAAACTACTATACAAAATAAAACAAAATATGGGATAAAAAAACCTTGCTATGATGGTTTGACCAAACTGCACAATTAAAATGAGTTTAAATTCCCAAATAAGTTTGAATTCAAATTTGGATTTAAAAGAATTAAGGATAAAAGAAAACAGAAAATAAAATCCAAAAAGGAAAAGGGAAAGGAAATAGAAAACGCAGTGTGGGCCTAAACCACCGAGCCGACCCATTACTTCATTCCGCTCGGCCCAACCAAGGATTCCACGCGCGCCTGGCGTAGTTGCACACCTGACTGGCAGGCCTGGTCTGGCAGCCATTGCGCGGTCACATACCCTCGTCCCTTTGTCACTGGTCCGCGGGACCGCCTCGTCAGCCGTCGCGCGTTCCTCTCCGGTGCTCTCGCTGCGGATTCCGCCGCGCTCTAACAGCTCGCTTAAACCACCTTCACAACCACCAGCCAAGTTTACTGGGTTCGTGCGGCACACTGCTCGGGGAAACCTGGATATATGGGTGTTGGGCCTATGCTTCGTCGCCGAAGGTCTTCTAGGAAGAAGCGACCTTCGGCTGAAGCTGTTTGTGTAAGATGGCCGAAGGTCCCTCTTCATGAAGCTTCGGTATCACAAACCGACTTAAAAATAGAATGACCTTTTAGTCCATAAAGGTCTGAGTCAATGTTGTAAACTTTCATAAGGGACATACTTGTAATCTCTCACAGGCTGCGCCCTGTGCCTATAAATAGTGAACAGTATTCCTTTACTGTTCACGCATTCCTGTATCTGCAATCGCATCATTCGGAAATCGATCTTTGCCAAGGCAGAGGTATAACTGTATTCAATAATTAAATATACTGAGTAAATGCAATGTGGTTCGTTTATGATTCGTTTACCTTTGATACTCTATACTTTATGTTATTTTATACAATCTATTAAAATACAATTACGAAGATTTAATCTTCGTAATTGTATTGTCATCAACCTTCGTCCAAGGTCCATTAATCCCCAAAGGAATAATCCTTCGTTGGACGAAGGACATTTAACATTTAACACTTTATGTTGCCTTGTTCTTAATTCATAGCATTTGAGAACAAGTCTCCAACATTGGCGCCCACCTCCGGTGAACTCATTTCCACTTCTCGAACTGATGGCTTCGTTCAATGACCAAGCTGGAGCTGCTTCGGACGCGAAGCTGGTGCTCCCAATCACAGGTGGTTCGTCCTCAGAACCAGCTAACAAGAACCAAAAGAAGGAAGCACAGAGAAGGGTACAACATGTTGGGGTGCAAGGACCCTTCATCAAGTCAAGATGGTCTCACATTCCCATTACCTTCTCCCAAGAGGATCTTCATCTCAAGGATTACCCACACAATGATGCCATGGTTATCTCTTGTGTTATCAAAGGATTTCTGGTCCATAATGTCTTGGTTGACACAGGCAGTGCAGCTGATATCATATTTGCTAAGGCCTTCAGACAAATGCAAGAGCCAGAAGATAAGATTCATGACGCTACACATCCTCTCTGTGGCTTCGGAGGGAGACAGATTGTAGCATTGGGCAAGATCACCATGTCAGTAACCTTCGGGTTCATCAACAACACTAGAACTGAGCAAGTTGTGTTTGACATTGTTGACATGGAATACCCTTACAATGCAATTATTGGTCGTGGCACCCTCAATGCTTTCGAAGCAGTTCTTCATCCTGCCTATCTTTGCATGAAGATACCTTCGGATCAAGGACCCATCGCTATACGTGGAAGTCAGGAAGCTGCCAGAAAGGCCGAAGGTAATTGGACTGACTCAAAAGCAATCCATAACATAGATGGAGCTGAAGCTTGTGAACAGTACAAATTCAGAAGGGAGAAAGCAGCTTCAGCAGATCAGCCGAAGCCTATGCTCTTATGTGAGGACATAGCAGAGCAGAAGGTGCTGTTAGGCTCTCAATTATCCGAAGAGCAGGAAAAAACCTTGATAAGGTTTTTGTTCAACAACAAAGATGTTTTTGCATGGTCAGCTAATGATCTCTGCGGAGTAAATAGGGATGTTATTGAACATTCGCTTAATGTTGATCCATCCTTCAGAGCCAGAAAACAGAGGCTTCGGAAAATGTCAGATGATAAGGCCGAAGGTGCTCGTAACGAAGTCAAAAGACTCCTCAGTGCAGGAGTCATCAGAGAAGTAAAGTACCCAGAATGGCTAGCTAATACCGTTATGGTAAAAAAGGCTAATGGCAAGTGGCGAATGTGTATTGATTTTACAGATCTTAACAAGGCTTGTCCGAAGGATGAATTCCCATTGCCAAGGATAGACTCTTTAGTTGATGCAGCAGCTTCTTCAGAGCTCATGAGTCTGTTAGACTATTATTCAGGCTATCATCAAATTTGGATGAAGAAGGAAGATGAGCCAAAGACTAGCTTCATAACTCCAAGTGGCACATATTGTTATCTTCGGATGCCTGAGGGGCTCAAAAACGCTGGAGGAAGTTTCAGCAGAATGACCGCGAAAGTTCTCCAGTCTCAGATAGGCAGAAATGTGCTAACTTATGTCGATGACATCATTGTCAAAAGCACGAAGCAGGAGAATCATATTGCTGACTTGCAGGAGACCTTCGCCAGTTTCAGACAAGCTGGTTTAAAGTTGAATCCAGAAAAATGCGTCTTCGGAGTAAAGAAGGGGAAATTTCTAGGATGCTTGGTTTCAACAAAGGGAATTGAAGCCAATCCAAGTAAGATCGAAGCTATACTTCGGATGGAGCCACCAACTACAAAAAAGGGGGCTCAAAGATTGACAGGAAGGTTGGCATCTCTCAATAGATTCATATCCAGATCAGCAGAGAGAAACTTACCATTCTTCGAAGTGCTGAAGTCAGCCGAAGTCTTTCAATGGGGACCAATCCAGCAGAAGGCCTTCGAAGACCTGAAGCAGTATTTAATAGATCTAACAGCATTAACTCCACCTGTGCCAGGGGCTCCTTTATTAGTATATGTGGCACCTTCGCACTCAGCGGTAAGTGCAGCACTTGTCCAGGAGAAGCTTGATGGCCAAGCCAGGAAACAGGTCCCAGTATATTTTGTATCTGAAGTTCTCAGTATATCGAAGAAAAACTACACAGAATTAGAGAAGGTGTTATATGCTGTTTTGATGGCATCCAGAAAGCTTCGGCATTATTTTCAAGCTTACAACATAATCGTTCCTTCCTCACAACCTCTGAAGGATATTATGAGGAACCGAGAAGCTACTGGAAGGATTGGAAAATGGGCTGCAGAGCTCAATGAATTTTGTATTGAATATGTTCATAGATCTTCGATTCAGTCCCAGGCGTTAGCAGACTTCATTGCTGACTGGACGCCAGGGGCTCAGGAGGAAGAAGCAAATAAAGACGCCGAAGCATGGATAGTGTTTTGTGATGGATCTTGGGGAACCTTCGGAGCAGGAGCGGCTGCTGTGTTGGTTTCACCTTCCAAGGTCAAAACTTGTTATGCGGCAAAGCTTGATTTTAGTTGCACAAATAACATTGCCGAGTACGAAGCCTTGCTTCTAGGTCTTCGGAAGCTAAAAGCAATGGGAATCAGAAGGGCTATACTCAAAACTGATTCCCAGGTTGTTTCGGGTCATATTGACAAGAGTTGCAAGGCTAAGGATCCGAAGCTTGAAAAATATCTGGATATGGTTCGAAGAGTTGAAGCTTCCTTCGAAGGATTTTCTGTCAAAAATATCCCTCGAGGACAAAATGAGCATGCTGATTTGTTAGCTAAGTCAGCAGCACAGGGGCTGCCTTTACCTTCGGATGTATTCTTCGAAACAATAAAAGCGCCTTCGGTGGAACTTCTTGAAAGGGCAGTCCTCAGTATATCTCCTGTGTATAGCGAAGATTGGAGAACTGAGATCATCTCTTATCTTCAGGGAAAATTCCTTTCAGATGACGAAGCTTATAACAGAAGGATAGAGGCAAGAGCTCGTCCATATGTCATGATAGAAGGGGAGTTGTACAAGCATGGAGTTTGTGCTCCGCTACTCAAGTGTTTATCCAGAACCGAAGGTATAGAGTTGATGAAAGAGATACATGCAGGCCTGTGTGGATCTCACATTGGGTCTAGGCCGTTACTTGGAAAAATTTTCCGCCAAGGATTTTATTGGCCGAAGGCAGCTTCGGATGCAGCGGAATTAGTTCAAAAGTGCGAAGGTTGTCAGAGATGTGCACGAGATCAAAAACAACCTTCGTCCTTAACACAGCTCATACAACCCGTTTGGCCATTGCAAAGGTGGGGCCTTGATTTGTTAGGTCCGTTACCACCGGCCCAAGGGAACCTAAGATATGTTGTAGTGACGGTGGAGTATTTTTCTAAGTGGATTGAGGCAAAGCCTTTAGCCACAATAACTTCGGCCACCGTCCAAAAGTTTTTCTGGCAAAATATTGTTTGTCGGTTCGGGGTACCAAAGGCTATTACTGTGGATAATGGAACACAGTTTGACTCCGAAGCTTTTAGGGATTTCTGTGATCAAATTGGTACGAAGATCCATTTTGCATCAGTCAGACATCCGGAGTCAAATGGACTCGTTGAAAGAGCCAATGGCATCATAATGGCAGGAATAATGAAGTTAATCTTCAATCAACCCAGGGGAAAATGGCCAGATCAGTTAACCAAAGTGGTGTGGAGCCACAATACAACAATATCAAGGTCTACAGGCTTTACTCCATTCAAGTTATTATTCGGTGACGAAGCAATAACTCCGGAGGAAGCTAAAACTGGATCAATAAGGGTAATAGCCTCGGCAGAATCAGGTTCCGAAGCTGCTTATTCTGTGGAAAAAGATGCTTTAGAAGGGATCAGGCTGCAAGCCGTGGAGAACATTAATAAATATCAAGCCGAAACAATTAAATGGCGAGATACAAAGGTTTGGTTAAAGAATATTGAGCCAGGACACTTGGTGCTTCGGAGAGTGGCCAACCCAGAAACAGTGGGCAAGTTGCAGTTAAAATGGGATGGACCTTTCTTAGTAGCATCTTCGACAAGACCCGGTTCATACAGACTGAAGGATATGGACGGCAACGACGTTCCTAGGTCTTGGAATGCGGATGATGTGGCAGAACCGCCCGAATTATTCCAACTTAAGTGCCTAAGCCCCGCCGTAGAGGCTAGACCACACTTAAATGGGAATAACCCGTCAGTCCCTCGGATCTAGTCCGATAAAGCCACTTACCAGGATCGAATACCACTAGCTCACTCGAAGGTGAGGCACAGAGAAATGCAATAAAACATAATACCACAAATTTAATAACTATCATTAGTGATTACATTATCGGAGTTTCAGAAATAATAACCATAAATTTTAATGCAGCGGAAATAACTAACAGAGAAGAACCGAGTAACATGGCGAAGCCTGGCCACGCTACTCCTCCTGGTCCTCTCCTGCGGAAGCTGTAACCCACTCGACCATCTATCCCGGTGGCAGGGATGGAGGCCAAGTCACACCAGCAACAAATCATCCTAAGAAGTACCTGCAAAAATTGTGCCACAAGCAAGGCTGAGTATACTAATACTCAGCTAGACTTACCCGGTGTGAGGAGTCTACTCCTCTACCTCTAGACATGCAGCTGTTTGGCTGAGGGGGTTGGTTTGCCAAAAGCACTAGCTGAGTCTAAAATCAAGTTTTAGCTTTTCAAGTTTTAGTATGATCCTCTTTACTAGATGTGTACCTAGCTAGTCATACATGATATCAAACATTTTATCAATCAACATCTTTTGTCATCTCATTTCCACTTATTACTCAATGCAGTACAATGGATCAAGCAGTCTCATTAGCTGCGAGAAGCAGACGATTCGAATCGAGTTTTTATCCTTGCAAGGTAAACCTAAACACACGACGTGGCGAGGCACTCCGTCCCCACACACATCAACCGTCCCCATCGATTCCCTGGCAGCAGATCAGGGCTCACCGCCTTAGCGTACAATGCCTCACTGACCCCGACTGCCGTAGTGCAGTGACCGCACTTGTACCCACCATAACCGGAATGGGAGACCACGTCTCAGGTCGCGTGAGGGGATATGTCTGCGGGCAGGTTCACTCAGGTACTAGGCTTACCGATTTACCATATTTCTCGGTATGTGTTTAGTACGTTCAAACGCTTGACACAGGTATCCGCACGTTAATCCTTATTCCAATTTTCATCTCGTAGACCACGCGTCCCCATGGACCCGTGTCCACAGACCATCATCATTCTGTTATCAAAGTGGATACAACCAATTCCTGACCTCGCGCGAGTGCTAGAAAAATCACTCTTCTTCTACCGAGATCCCTAATTAGCAAAGCAGCTACTCGACCTAGCATACTAGTATCCATCTCAAAAGGAGTCCTGAGTTCATGCAACTAGGGTTTCAGTCAACTCCTACACTTAAGTGCACAGTACAAGCCTACAAACATTAAGTGCAGTAAAATAGCATATATAACGGTTATGCATAAAACCGGGGCTTGCCTTTTTAACACTTAGGTAGTGTTTGCTGGGGGAGGTACTCGCTTGGCGAGCATCCACTGGTTAAGTCCATCCTTCCTTGTGTCGTCCACCGACTGCACCTTGTGGGTGGCACCACATCAGTTGCTCGATCATCATCTCTCGGTCCTATGTGAGATGCAAGATGCATATGTATGAATACAATGGAATAGCACAAGATACTTTAAGTACACGCTAGCGAATTAAACACTAAGTAGCGAGACATCACAAGCAACCACACCCACTAGCGTTAGCTAACTACATATCGTCGAGCGCACAACATTACACCACTAAAAAGACGACAAACATTTTGGATATTTACGCAACACAATACTACATCACAATTAACTAGAGAAAGAAACATATAAAACAACACACACATGTCATAACTAGCTTAGTCATGACAAGTCTATACTAATTTAATGCTAACCAATCATTTTTAGCCAAAAGGGTGAACTAACAATCAATTAAGCACTAGCAGAATTTTTGGACAGCAATACAGCAGTCAATTGTTTTGATCATAACTTTTCAAATATTAATCCAAAAATAGCAAACTAGAACTTTCTGGAAAGCTTAAAAAGTGCTCTACAACTTTGGTATTTTCACCTAAACAAGATTCAACACTTAGCAAGGTTAAAAGTGCTAACACAATAGATCTGCCCAGATTTGGACAGATTCAGACTTGCAACTTCAAAAATTCACAACTACAGATTCATACATCCAAACAAGGTGATCCTAGACTTTCTGGAAAGGTAATAAAATTGTCTACATATCATTTATAAACATCTCAAGGTGATTCAATATTTAACTAATGATAAACATCACTATAAGACTTTGCTGTCCAGAACTGGACAGATTCAGTCTTCATATTTGAAACACATGTAACTAAATCTTCAGACCACTAAAAAGAGTGATCTAAGACTTTTTGGAAAGCTTAGCAAAAGCACTACATAACTTTTATAACCACCAAGAATTGATTCTATGTTGAACTGAATCAAACAATTCAGTTTTCAAAATCTGTTCTGTCAGTGGATAGGACACAGCAACCAAGTTGTAAAATTCATAACTCTTAAACCGTCAGGCCTTTAGTTATGAAATTTTAACACAAGCAAGATAAGAAAAGCATCTACAACTTTCTTATAATTGACACGGACTGATTCTAACATTAACTTAAGCAAACAATGCAGTTTCTGAAATCTGTACAGAATTTGGACAGATTCAGTTACTGAATTTGTAAAAAGCACAACTCCTAAACGGTCAGACCTATGGCTGTCAAGTTTTAACACCAGCAAGATAATAAGGTTATCTACCACTTTTCTATAGCACATATCTACAGAAAACACAATTTAGTTTATCAAACATACAGCACACCGAAAACAGTACGTGCAGCCCAAAACAGCAATCAATACGTTTCAGCTTCTATACCATCCAAGAATTTCCGCGTTCTAGAGACTTGGATTATACTAACACTTAACCATTTGTTAGAGTTAACATAACCAAGGGAGAACTAACAAGTAGACTTACTAAACTTTTATTCGTGTCCTTTCGAGCACTAGAAGTACCATACTTAATTAACAACGCATTCTCTATGATAATAAATATCGAAACGCTTTTCACCCAACAATTTACATTTTTAATTTAGACATCACATGAGCACTACTACTTTTCATCCGCGACCACAATCATACGCATTTAGACCACAACACACAATTCATCGTAACTACAAGCTTAACCAAAGCCATCTAACAAGTTGATTAACCAAAGGAATGGCGTAGCCCGCCATACGTCATACACGTCGGCTTGCCTATTATTATCGCAGTCCGAGACACCATATATATATATCACAATCACTTACGCCATCGACTTCTACTTAACATGAGTTGGCTAATGACGTGACTATTTCCCAATTATCAACCTACACCATCTTTCGCCATTTTTGGATAACCTGCGAGACATACAGCTAGTGTAATACATCTCAAGTTCATTCAACCCATCAGTAGAGCACTAGCGCATTTCAGAAAATTTCCTAAGACTACGTCGACATGGCATCGATCTTATCATGCACATAAAAGCATCCCAAGCGTGTTTACGGAACCTATCGGTTAACTTGATCGACACACTACCCATGTTCTTTGCCTTTCAAATTTTATCGCACAACAGGAATCATCCCCATTTGCCAATGACACCAACAATACCGACTGACCTATTATTTATCACACGAACACAGTTATACGCCGCATACTAGTTTCTAGCATGATTCTCACATAGCTCGTACTTTAACTACTTACTAACAATAATTCACGCACGACAACTACCACATCAACTGATTCATTTATTTGGAACATCGTCTGCCTAGCGTACCACTAGTACCCCACATTTTGACTCGACTTATAAACATAAAGTAAGCGATGACTACTTCGGCATGTCACCACCTCTCTAACCAAGCAAAGACGAAATCCACCTACAACGACGAACATTCCTATCGAGCATACCTTATATTTTCCTGTCTCGCATACAACCATGGGGCGGCGTGCACTCGAGACATTTCCGTTTAATTTAACGCAATCACTACTACAACGCATCTCAGCACACACAATCATCCACAGACTCGCCCTTCGTATAAAATTTGACAGACATTTTTAATTCTTGTCGACACCTCAGACAAACACAACTCGACGATCCTCAATTTTTTTCTACGCAACCATGCCACCTAACGCAACACATGATGTAACCCACTTCGGCACACTTGTTCACTGGCACACTCTCCGTGCAAACTTATACCAGCCATTTTTATATATACAAAAAAAAAGCGTAGACTACTTATGGGCACTGCTTGAAACACTAAGCGTACCCTACGCATTACTTAATTTGCGACAACCAACACACTATTCTATGACAAGGCAATTAACAACGATTTAATATAACCACGACACATCTGTGCAACACATAAAGAATCACCGTGATTACCACAATATATAATCTGACCGTTAATCGAACACTTCTCGAAATAATAAATTGGCTTACCACAAACAACTCAATCGATGCCGCTGTAGCGCGTGGCTTGCTGCGCATTTTGTCGAGCACCCAGCAGCACCACGGGGCACTGCGCCGTAGCACGTAAGCAGGGAGAATGGAGCTCGGGCGTCGAGCGTCCACCATGGCAGGGACACCAAGCTCGGCTCGATGGAGAGGAGCAGGGCCGGCGGAGGTACGACCTGAGCTCGAGCAGAGGGGTCTGCTCAGCCATTGGGGTTGTCGAGCGCCAAAGCGAGGCCACCAAGCACCACGGCTACAAGGAAGGAGAGGGCGCAGTGGACCTTGGCACTGGTGAGTGCCGGGAAGGATGTTGCTGCTGGGCAAGGCCGACGGCGAGGCCGAGTTGGGCGTCGGCTGGACACTTGCCAAGTAGGGAGGTCGAGGGGGAGGGGCACTAGATGCTCATGGCGCAGCCATGGCCGAGCAGGGAGGTCACCGACTCATGCTGGCTTGAGGCCGAACAGAGGTGGGGGAGCTCACAGCCTGATGGAGGCCGAGCGCTATGGAGCATTGGGGCGCTACACAGGGAGGGCCGAGCAGGAAACAGAAGATGGAGCAAGGGAGCTCGACCATCAGGGATGTTGGGCGGCCATGGAGAAGGCGCGGCCCTGGAGCTTCGGTGTCCGAGGAGCCAGGGAGATGGAGTCGCTCCTGCTCCATGCGCCTGTGAATGGAGAGGAGGGAGGCTGCAGGGAACCCGGACGCCATGGGATTCCACCCTTGCTGCTGGAGGTGCCGAGCTCCATGGGAGAGAAGGCTCCCTGCTTGCTTCGTGGTGAAGAAAAAGTGGCTGGCGGCTGTGGGAAAAGAAAATGGCGGCTAGGGGGGTAGATGGATAAAAGCCAAGCAAGGAAGGAGCACCCCTATTTATAGAAGATGGCTAGGGTTAGGGTTTCTTAGTGGGTTGGGCTGGACTTGGCCCAAAACACTCAGTCGGGCTTCACTAAATATTTTCCGGAATAAAATGCTCCTGCGGATTTCGTTTCTACGGAGAACAGAGTGAAATAGATTTCGGACGAACGGACGATTGAGCGATTAATTCGACCGAGAGTTTGATTTGAATTTGCTCGAAAATAATTCCCTACGCGTGATTCGAAAATAAATCATCCTGAGATTTGATCGGCATTCGGATTTTAGTCAGAGAAATCGGATCGTGACATTTTAAAATGGCCGTCGATACAGGGTTTTGAGTTCGGTTCGGACATGAGATATTCGGCCGAGTCGAGCAAGAAATAATTAGAGGATGACATATTGAACATTCCGTTTGAGAGTACGGAGTCGAATTAATTTTTTTGACATAGATCGAACGTCGAGAGATCGGAGTCGGACACAGCTCGACTAGCAGCTGTCGAGCGTTCGACTAAAAGAGCTTGGAACGAGATTTATAAATCGAGAATGATTTTCGAGTTTGCATTCGTGCTGAGGATAAAAGTTTTTAACAGGCTCCAAAATTCGGCCTTCTGTGAGACTGATTAACTTCAAATTCGGTGAGATGTGAATGAACAGTCTGAATAATCAGAGACATACGCGAGCGAGAAATAGAAATTTTCACTGAGCATCCGAGATTAGGATAAATCTCCCGACTTAACACGAAAGTGACACCTGGGGTGTCACAGCCTTCCCCCCTTAAAAAGAATCTCGTCCCGAGATTCGAATGAGGATCTTCAAGGGTGGAGAAGCATGTAACTCCCAGGCTGGAGATGGATGCAAATTTATGAGATGTGATCTGACAAGATACTGAAGACAGATTTGGTTAGAATATCACGGCATGTTGAGACAAAATGCAGCGATCATTCTAAGAGAATGTTCACAAAAGATAGCACATTAGTATAGTCTCGCAATGGATCACGACTATTAACCACGATACCAGCGCGTGCCGAGCAGCTCAACCATGTGTGCGCGCCCACAGGAGGCTCTCGGTTTCATCGCGGCACCATCAGTTGCTAGCCATAATACCATTACCAAACGCAACCAATAAGAAATCCACATAGCACAGACAGATGGAGCCCATGAGAGTATGGCTCAGAAAATAAGAATGTGATCGGAGTTGAAGCAGAGATTGTTGGCAAAGGAGCATCACATGAGAATTTTTCTTCGACTAAGAGAACTATTTTATGATCAATACAGATAGTACCAGGCCAGAGATTAGTATGAGATGGGATACGAGAATGATGCACTCAAGAGATCATGATTAATGAGCTTTTAGAGACATCAGAAACCAAGGACAACAGCAACATCCATTGAACTAAATGGATATACTATGGTAGATAAAAATTGATAAGACAGTGTCATGATCCTCGAAGAACGAGTATGAGAATGAAAAAAAAATGAGAGATTTAGGCAGATCAACATCCGATGCTTGTGAATGGGTTATAGGAGATAACCAGATAACGAGGCAGAATCAATAGGGGATACCGAGATTCGGATGATAAAGCCAACATGATTCACGAGAAAAAGGATTACCAGATCCAGGCAAAAGGAGAGAAAGGCAACCATGATCAGCTAGGATGATTAACAGAAATGCTATGAAGTTTTAGGAGCAAGGATTTATGGAAAGAAACATGGTCTTCATAGGGTTTGCGCAACTAGACACCAACGATTTTTTTTTGTTTTGACACAACAAGTGCACAAGGAAGTTTTAGTCGATTTAGGGGTCAAGCTATGGGTGTCTACAAGCCGTGCAGGTGCAACTTCAAGGTAAAACACACAAGGGTTAGAAAAACACCAACAGAAGAATGAATTTTTTTAAGAGGTTTCACTTGCTAAACTCAAGATTGTTTGGGTGGGGATCTTTTTATGAACAGAACAAGCAACAAAATGTTTTGCAAAAAGGGTTGAACAATTACAATACTACCTAGATGGCAAGGCAGGAGAAACACATAGCACGACCTAACAAGACTTACCAATCTGACACGAGGTAAGGCATTTCTAACATAGCAGTACATCACATTATTCACAAGTTTTTATTATTGGAATAAAGGTGAGAGAAGCATGTTAGTGCACAAGAGACAATTATAATGCGACAATCATGATGCATGCTCATTCTAGTCGTCTTCTCAGACCTAACTAATTTTCAGGTGCTTCTACAACATCCTTATTAATAGTAGTAGTAGTAGCCTTTATGGCCTATATAAATAGCCACCTAGCTACCCATCTATTCCTAGGGCTTCACGTCCTAGGTCTATCCTGATCGTCCTGACGATCTATCCAACATTGGTTTCTAGCAAGTTTTACTTTAGAAAATGTTGGTAATCATGACTTATTGACTTCTCTGTACTGGTATTCGCTCCGATACCAGCTGTGGCGGAACCGCCCGAATTATTCCAACTTAAGTGCCTAAGCCCCGCCGTAGAGGCTAGACCACACTTAAATGGGAATAACCCGTCAGTCCCTCGGATCTAGTCCGATAAAGCCACTTACCAGGATCGAATACCACTAGCTCACTCGAAGGTGAGGCACAGAGAAATGCAATAAAACATAATACCACAAATTTAATAACTATCATTAGTGATTACATTATCGGAGTTTCAGAAATAATAACCATAAATTTTAATGCAGCGGAAATAACTAACAGAGAAGAACCGAGTAACATGGCGAAGCCTGGCCACGCTACTCCTCCTGGTCCTCTCCTGCGGAAGCAGTAACCCACTCGACCATCTATCCCGGTGGCAGGGATGGAGGCCAAGTCACACCAGCAACAAATCATCCTAAGAAGTACCTGCAAAAATTGTGCCACAAGCAAGGCTGAGTATTCTAATACTCAGCTAGACTTACCCGGTGTGAGGAGTCTACTCCTCTACCTCTAGACATGCAGCTGTTTGGCTGAGGGGGTTGGTTTGCCAAAAGCACTAGCTGAGTCTAAAATCAAGTTTTAGCTTTTCAAGTTTTAGTATGATCCTCTTTACTAGATGTGTACCTAGCTAGTCATACATGATATCAAACATTTTATCAATCAACATCTTTTGTCATCTCATTTCCACTTATTACTCAATGCAGTACAATGGATCAAGCAGTCTCATTAGCTGCGAGAAGCAGACGATTCGAATCGAGTTTTTATCCTTGCAAGGTAAACCTAAACACACGACGTGGCGAGGCACTCCGTCCCCACACACATCAACCGTCCCCATCGATTCCCTGGCAGCAGATCAGGGCTCACCGCCTTGGCGTACAATGCCTCACTGACCCCGACTGCCGTAGTGCAGTGACCGCACTTGTACCCACCATAACCGGAATGGGAGACCACGTCTCAGGTCGCGTGAGGGGATATGTCTGCGGGCAGGTTCACTCAGGTACTAGGCTTACCGATTTACCATATTTCTCGGTATGTGTTTAGTACGTTCAAACGCTTGACACAGGTATCCGCACGTTAATCCTTATTCCAATTTTCATCTCATAGACCACGCGTCCCCATGGACCCGTGTCCACAGACCATCATCATTCTGTTATCAAAGTGGATACAACCAATTCCTGACCTCGCGCGAGTGCTAGAAAAATCACTCTTCTTCTACCGAGATCCCTAATTAGCAAAGCAGCTACTTGACCTAGCATACTAGTATCCATCTCAAAAGGAGTCCTGAGTTCATGCAACTAGGGTTTCAGTCAACTCCTACACTTAAGTGCACAGTACAAGCCTACAAACATTAAGTGCAGTAAAATAGCATATATAACGGTTATGCATAAAACCGGGGCTTGCCTTTTTAACATTTAGGTAGTGTTTGCTGGGGGAGGTACTCGCTTGGCGAGCATCCACTGGTTAAGTCCATCCTTCCTTGTGTCGTCCACCGACTGCACCTTGTGGGTGGCACCACATCAGTTGCTCGATCATCATCTCTCGGTCCTATGTGAGATGCAAGATGCATATGTATGAATATAATGGAATAGCACAAGATACTTTAAGTACACGCTAGCGAATTAAACACTAAGTAGCGAGACATCACAAGCAACCACACCCACTAGCGTTAGCTAACTACATATCGTCGAGCGCACAACATTACACCACTAAAAAGACGACAAACATTTTGGATATTTACGCAACACAATACTACATCACAATTAACTAGAGAAAGAAACATATAAAACAACACACACATGTCATAACTAGCTTAGTCATGACAAGTCTATACTAATTTAATGCTAACCAATCATTTTTAGCCAAAAGGGTGAACTAACAATCAATTAAGCACTAGCAGAATTTTTGGACAGCAATACAGCAGTCACTTGTTTTGATCATAACTTTTCAAATATTAATCCAAAAATAGCAAACTAGAACTTTCTGGAAAGCTTAAAAAGTGCTCTACAACTTTGGTATTTTCACCTAAACAAGATTCAACACTTAGCAAGGTTAAAAGTGCTAACACAATAGATCTGCCCAGATTTGGACAGATTCAGACTTGCAACTTCAAAAATTCACAACTACAGATTCATACATCCAAACAAGGTGATCCTAGACTTTCTGGAAAGGTAATAAAATTGTCTACATATCATTTATAAACATCTCAAGGTGATTCAATATTTAACTAAGGATAAACATCACTATAAGACTTTGCTGTCCAGAACTGGACAGATTCAGTCTTCATATTTGAAACACATGTAACTAAATCTTCAGACCACTAAAAAGAGTGATCTAAGACTTTTTGGAAAGCTTAGCAAAAGCACTACATAACTTTTATAACCACCAAGAATTGATTCTATGTTGAACTGAATCAAACAATTCAGTTTTCAAAATCTGTTCTGTCAGTGGATAGGACACAGCAACCAAGTTGTAAAATTCATAACTCTTAAACCGTCAGGCCTTTAGTTATGAAATTTTAACACAAGCAAGATAAGAAAAGCATCTACAACTTTCTTATAATTGACAAGGACTGATTCTAACATTAACTTAAGCAAACAATGCAGTTTCTGAAATCTGTACAGAATTTGGACAGATTCAGTTACTGAATTTGTAAAAAGCACAACTCCTAAACGGTCAGACCTATGGCTGTCAAGTTTTAACACCAGCAAGATAATAAGGTTATCTACCACTTTTCTATAGCACATATCTACAGAAAACACAATTTAGTTTATCAAACATACAGCACACCGAAAACAGTACGTGCAGCCCAAAACAGCAATCAATACGTTTCAGCTTCTATACCATCCAAGAATTTCCGCGTTCTAGAGACTTGGATTATACTAACACTTAACCATTTGTTAGAGTTAACATAACCAAGGGAGAACTAACAAGTAGACTTACTAAACTTTTATTCGTGTCCTTTCGAGCACTAGAAGTACCATACTTAATTAACAACGCATTCTCTACGATAATAAATATCGAAACGCTTTTCACCCAACAATTTACATTTTTAATTTAGACATCACATGAGCACTACTACTTTTCATCCGCGACCACAATCATACGCATTTAGACCACAACACACAATTCATCGTAACTACAAGCTTAATCAAAGCCATCTAACAAGTTGATTAACCAAAGGAATGGCGTAGCCCGCCATACGTCATACACGTCGGCTTGCCTATTATTATCGCAGTCCGAGACACCATATATATATATCACAATCACTTACGCCATCGACTTCTACTTAACATGAGTTGGCTAATGACGTGACTATTTCCCAATTATCAACCTACACCATCTTTCGCCATTTTTGGATAACCTGCGAGACATACAGCTAGTGTAATACATCTCATGTTCATTCAACCCATCAGTAGAGCACTAGCGCATTTCAGAAAATTTCCTAAGACTACGTCGACATGGCATCGATCTTATCATGCACATAAAAGCATCCCAAGCGTGTTTACGGAACCTATCGGTTAACTTGATCGACACACTACCCATGTTCTTTGCCTTTCAAATTTTATCGCACAACAGGAATCATCCCCATTTGCCAATGACACCAACAATACCGACTGACCTATTATTTATCACACGAACACAGTTATACGCCGCATACTAGTTTCTAGCATGATTCTCACATAGCTCGTACTTTAACTACTTACTAACAATAATTCACGCACGACAACTACCACATCAACTGATTCATTTATTTGGAACATCGTCTGCCTAGCGTACCACTAGTACCCCACATTTTGACTCGACTTATAAACATAAAGTAAGCGATGACTACTTCGGCATGTCACCACCTCTCTAACCAAGCAAAGACGAAATCCACCTACAACGACGAACATTCCTATCGAGCATACCTTATATTTTCCTGTCTCGCATACAACCATGGGGCGGCGTGCACTCGAGACATTTCCGTTTAATTTAACGCAATCACTACTACAACACATCTCAGCACACACAATCATCCACAGACTCGCCCTTCGTATAAAATTTGACAGACATTTTTAATTCTTGTCGACACCTCAGACAAACACAACTCGACGACCCTCAATTTTTTTCTACGCAACCATGCCACCTAACGCAACACATGATGTAACCCACTTCGGCACACTTGTTCACTGGCACACTCTCCGTGCAAACTTATACCAGCCATTTTTATATATACAAAAAAAAGCGTAGACTACTTATGGGCACTGCTTGAAACACTAAGCGTACCCTACACATTACTTAATTTGCGACAACCAACACACTATTCTATGACAAGGCAATTAACAACGATTTAATATAACCACGACACATCTGTGCAACACATAAAGAATCACCGTGATTACCACAATATATAATCTGACCGTTAATCGAACACTTCTCGAAATAATAAATTGGCTTACCACAAACAACTCAATCGATGCCGCTGTAGCGCGTGGCTTGCTGCGCATTTTGTCGAGCACCCAGCAGCACCACGGGGCACTGCGCCGTAGCACGTAAGCAGGGAGAATGGAGCTCGGGCGTCGAGCGTCCACCATGGCAGGGACACCAAGCTCGGCTCGATGGAGAGGAGCAGGGCCGGCGGAGGTACGACCTGAGCTCGAGCAGAGGGGTCTGCTCAGCCATTGGGGGTGTCGAGCGCCAAAGCGAGGCCACCAAGCACCACGGCTACAAGGAAGGAGAGGGCGCAGTGGACCTTGGCACTGGTGAGTGCCGGGAAGGATGTTGCTGCTGGGCAAGGCCGACGGCGAGGCCGAGTTGGGCGTCGGCTGGACACTTGCCAAGTAGGGAGGTCGAGGGGGAGGGGCACTAGATGCTCATGGCGCAGCCATGGCCGAGCAGGGAGGTCACCGACTCATGCTGGCTTGAGGCCGAACAGAGGTGGGGGAGCTCACAGCCTGATGGAGGCCGAGCGCTATGGAGCATTGGGGCGCTACACAGGGAGGGCCGAGCAGGAAACAGAAGATGGAGCAAGGGAGCTCGACCATCAGGGATGTTGGGCGGCCATGGAGAAGGCGCGGCCCTGGAGCTTCGGTGTCCGAGGAGCCAGGGAGATGGAGTCGCTCCTGCTCCATGCGCCTGTGAATGGAGAGGAGGGAGGCTGCAGGGAACCCGGACGCCATGGGATTCCACCCTTGCTGCTGGAGGTGCCGAGCTCCATGGGAGAGAAGGCTCCCTGCTTGCTTCGTGGTGAAGAAAAAGTGGCTGGCGGCTGTGGGAAAAGAAAATGGCGGCTAGGGGGGTAGATGGATAAAAGCCAAGCAAGGAAGGAGCACCCCTATTTATAGAAGATGGCTAGGGTTAGGGTTTCTTAGTGGGTTGGGCTGGACTTGGCCCAAAACACTCAGTCGGGCTTCACTAAATATTTTCCGGAATAAAATGCTCCTGCGGATTTCGTTTCTACGGAGAACAGAGTGAAATAGATTTCGGACGAACGGACGATTGAGCGATTAATTCGACCGAGAGTTTGATTTGAATTTGCTCGAAAATAATTCCCTACGCGTGATTCGAAAATAAATCATCCTGAGATTTGATCGGCATTCGGATTTTAGTCAGAGAAATCGGATCGTGACATTTTAAAATGGCCGTCGATACGGGGTTTTGAGTTCGGTTCGGACATGAGATATTCAGCCGAGTCGAGCAAGAAATAATTAGAGGATGACATATTGAACATTCCGTTTGAGAGTACGGAGTCGGATTAATTTTTTTGACATAGATCGAACGTCGAGAGATCGGAGTCGGACACAGCTCGACTAGCAGCTGTCGAGCGTTCGACTAAAAGAGCTTGGAACGAGATTTATAAATCGAGAATGATTTTCGAGTTTGCATTCGTGCTGAGGATAAAAGTTTTTAACAGGCTCCAAAATTCGGCCTTCTGTGAGACTGATTAACTTCAAATTCGGTGAGATGTGAATGAACAGTCTGAATAATCAGAGACATACGCGAGCGAGAAATAGAAATTTTCACTGAGCATCCGAGATTAGGATAAATCTCCCGACTTAACACGAAAGTGACACCTGGGGTGTCATAGATGAGCTTCGGCGATATTATGTATAACTCGATGTAATTTTTCATATTTTTCTTTCATGGCACCCTTTTCCTTTCCGAAGGGGGAGAAAGGTTTTTAATGGGACCAGCACATGTAATTTCCTTTTTTAGTTCTATAAGAGCAAAATCCCCCAAGGAATGTAAATGTAAAAGCTGAGAACGCACCATCGAGTGCCAAAAAGTAAAAGCGAAGAAGCTCCAAAGTCGTTCCTAAGGGAATGCAGAGCTTACAGCGAAAAGTCAACGATGATTCCGCCAAAAGTAAAGGCGAAGAAGCTCCAAAGTCGTTCCTAAGGGAATGCAGAGCTTACAGCGAAAAGTCAACGCTGATTCCGCCAAAAGTAAAGGCGAAGAAGCTCCAAAGTCGTTCCTAAGGGAATGCAGAGCTGAGGTGCGATTGTTTTTAAGAAAATAATGGCTATGAATATGGCTTCGGATACGTGTTTGGCCATTCATTTGCACATCGCATTACATCATAGCATTTGCATTCATAAACATTCATCTAGGCATATGTAGGATAATCATCTTCATGGCATAAATGGTTGCTTCGGCAAAAAGAGGAAAACGAAGGGGAAGAAAGAGCTTCGTGTACAAAAAGGAGAGCTTTGGAAAAAAGGAAAAATGTTGTTTTCTATGCTTTGCTGCGTACGAAAAGAAGGGAAGGTGTTTTTTCGCCTTCGGCTCAAAAGAAAATTTCGTCCACATCAAAGCATTTCTCATACATCAATGGAAGGATAAGGATATATAACAAGGTATGAACAGAGGTTATCTCAAAAGCTTTAGTTACAGTTACAAAAGTTATCTCAAAAGTTTCTCAAGTACTGTCTACAGTCTACTATCTAATCTCCAAGGAGCTTCGGCTTCGGCGTCATTTTTGGTCATCGGCTTCGGCTTCGTCATCCTATATGATTAAGGTCGTTGTAAGTCAAAATCAAGCTTACAGGAAAAGGTAAGCACAAGGTATGGTTTCTTACTGGTTCAAGATGGCTACGAGCTTCGTCTCCAGCCTTTTCTCGCCCACCTTTTGTCCATATCATTTTTACAAATCTATTCGAGATACTCCGGGCGAGATCAGGAATGTCATCCAGAATTGATGGTGATAAGGTGAAATTTGGCCTATTGACAATCTTTGCATGATCGCAGCCAGCCTTCAGGAAAGCTGCAGCAGTGCCTCGAGAAGCCACCCAGGCACAGAAGTCACCGTGCCCAGCTATGACTTCGTCGAGCTCGTCAATCTCCCCCTCAATATGTTCGAAGGTTTTCGGTAGATCTTCAGCTGAGGGGGTGAATTTTTCACTGCTGGCTCCAACTGAGTAAAAAATCTTTCTTAAGCGTTGAATGCATTTGTTGCTAAATTCCAGACATTTTTCTTGAAGGCTTGTCAATAGTTTTCTCAAATCTGAATTTTGTTGAGCTTCGGCTTCAAGTTTTGCATTAAGCTCTAGCTTTTCTCGCTCGAACTGTTCAGACTGGCAGAGAAGCTTCGTGTTCAGTTCTGTTATTTTTGCTTCAGCTTCCGCCAATGAACCTTCGGCTGCCTGGAGCTCAAAGTTCTTTTTCTCAATAACATCTGATTGCTCCTTTATTCTGCTTTCTAAATTTTCAATTATAACTTCGTGTTTCTTATCTTCAAAATCTTGCTGCATTTGCAAGGCTTTGCTCAACAGCATACTCTGCACGAAAACAACCTTCGTCAGACATGTTTTATTATTAGAAACAATAAAGTAAGAGACAAGTAGTTCACCTTGAAGTTGGAATAAAATAAGCTACCGACGATATGTTGTCGTCGGTAGCGGCTGATGTCTGTTTCTAGCTTCGGAAAACCGATACTCTTTGACAGAGTACCGATAATTTTGGCCCCAGTTTGATCTCGAATACAATCTAATTTTTCGTCATCAATGCCTCCGAAGAGGAGTGCTCCAGGTTTGTATCCGCAGGATTTGGCATATTCTCTAAGCTCTTCTCTTTCAGCTTTTGACAGTTTTTCTCCAACTAAATTCTGAAACATGAAGGCTTCGTTTTCTGAAGCTTCATCAGCAATTTCTTTCCCTTTCTCCGACGCTGCGGTTGCGGCCCCTTCGGCGGCGGTGGTAGCTTCTTCTGCAGCCATGTCTAGCAGTATTTTGTCAATGTGTTCAATTGTGCTCTCCAGGTTCAAATCTTCAGCTGAGGCAGCTTCGGCAGCTGCGGTCTCCGAAGGTGCAATTT
The DNA here is from genome assembly GCF_902167145.1 of Zea mays. Taxonomy (NCBI): domain Eukaryota; kingdom Viridiplantae; phylum Streptophyta; class Magnoliopsida; order Poales; family Poaceae; genus Zea; species Zea mays. Next base: position 86,753,745 of record NC_050097.1, read on the forward strand.
CAATATCTGTCTCCTCTGCAGTTGCTGGTGTTTTCTGGACTGAAGCTCTTGGCGGCGTCTTGTCAATTACCTCTGTCACAGTGATAATTCTTTGTTTCTTTGCCTTGATTGTTTTCTTCGATTTTTCGGGCTCCTTGTCCTTCTGAAAAAACTTTGTCAGTTGAGGGCCCAGTGGACTTAGCTTCGCAGGTAAGGATTCAGTCATTACCTTCAGAATTTCCTCAACGTCAGCGACAGAGGGTGATGCGGGGGTTTCTTCTTCGGATATTTTATGCTTCGGAGAAGATGCTTTCTTCATCTTCGGAATTTTCTTCTTTGATAGTTCTTTTTCATCTTCATTTAAGGCTTCAGTTATCCTCTTCCTTTTTTGTCCTCCGGCACCTTTGTTCAGATTTTCGTAATCAGGGTATTCGAAACCCAGAGCGTCCAGCACTCGGTTTAGTCTTCGCTTCGGACGGGTGCCGAAGGCTGCGGTCATCAACTGATCTTCTTTTTTAGAATAATTGCCAAGTATTTCATTGCACATCGCTTCAATCGTTTCCAGCCACTCTTGGCAAGGTGTTTTAAAGTATTTCTTAAACTTGAAGTAGTAAGGTAAACGTACAAGTTCACCTTCTTTCTTTTCCCCTTGTAGCTTCGGCATTTCCCATTCTTTTAAACTGGGAAAAACTTTGAAAGCTAAAAACTCTTGAACCAGGTCCCTTGTGCTGATATGCTCTGCAATAATTCTGAATTCACTCATTGCTTGTTGTGTTGGACCTTCGGGTGTCATGTTGCACCGAGGTCGGGTTTCTCCGAAGATTAATTCAAGTGGACTTTGTACAAGCTTTTCCTTGTCGTCATCAACCTTGACATAGTACCACTCAGATTTCCAGCCTGCTGCCCATTTGCTTCGGTAGCTAATTACAGGAAACTTTGTAGTTTTCCGATAGGCGAAGTTATAACAACCAAAATTGTCGTGCAATCCATCCTTTCTAGCCTTCGTTTGATAATGCAACTCGTGAACCCGGCAAAAGCTGTCCGCAAATGGTTCCACTGCTTGGCTTCGGAGTGCCCAGATATAAACAATAAGTCTAACAATAGCGTTGGGGGTCAGCTGGTGAAAATAAATACCGAACCTCTTCAGTACCTCTGCAATAATCCCATGTAGGGGGAACCTTAATCCAGCTTTTAGAAAGCTTTTGAAAATAACAATTTCATCCTTCTCCGGCTTTGGGGTAGTCTCTTCTCCCCCGAAGCGCAACAACTTCTTCTGATTTTCAGTAAAAAAGCCCGATTTTACCATCTTGGACAGATCAGCTTTCGAAACAGTAGATTTCCCGAAGTCCATGTGGCTGGGCTTGCTTGGCATGGCAATGCGATAATCATCTTCAGAATCAGTTTCCTCCATATCTTCTTCTTCTGCTTCAGCGATTGTTTGTTCTGCTTGTTCTGCATCATCATGAGGGATCTTTTCCGAAGTCACCAGCCCGGATCGTTGCATAGCTTCGGAGATGGGAACAGTCTCCGAAGCTTCAGTCTCGTCCCCCTCACGCTCAACCCTAGCGGTAGAACGCACTCTGGCCATTTAATTATGAACTTGTGGAACGTTAATACTTTCTTCCTCCGAAGCAGGTATCAAACTGGAGCTTCGTTCGATTCCGACAGACAAGCTTCGGCGACAGTTAAAAATTTTGGCAGCAAAACAGTGTAAATAGCAGTGAATGCTGTGGTAACTTCACACCTACTCGTCTGTTTATATAGTGTTGCAGGTAAGAAGGCGAAGCGCCAGGATTTTTACACCAGGCGGACACCCGCTCGTACTCGCTGCGTGGTGGACCGCAGAGACCGAACAGTAACTCTACAAGGTGGGGCCGCTACACGCTGAGAAATTGAATCGTTTCTCGACAACGAGCTCAGGGAAGGTGTTTTTTAGACCTTCGGCGCTCCGAAGCTTAAGAAACTTTTTTCACGGATCAAGCTCGTTACGAAAAACGATCTAGCACCGCGAAAGGGGCTACTGTTGGGCCTATGCTTCGTCGCCGAAGGTCTTCTAGGAAGAAGCGACCTTCGGCTGAAGCTGTTTGTGTAAGATGGCCGAAGGTCCCTCTTCATGAAGCTTCGGTATCACAAACCGACTTAAAAATAGAATGACCTTTTAGTCCATAAAGGTCTGAGTCAATGTTGTAAACTTTCATAAGGGACATACTTGTAATCTCTCACAGGCTGCGCCCTGTGCCTATAAATAGTGAACAGTATTCCTTTACTGTTCACGCATTCCTGTATCTGCAATCGCATCATTCGGAAATCGATCTTTGCCAAGGCAGAGGTATAACTGTATTCAATAATTAAATATACTGAGTAAATGCAATGTGGTTCGTTTATGATTCGTTTACCTTTGATACTCTATACTTTATGTTATTTTATACAATCTATTAAAATACAATTACGAAGATTTAATCTTCGTAATTGTATTGTCATCAACCTTCGTCCAAGGTCCATTAATCCCCAAAGGAATAATCCTTCGTTGGACGAAGGACATTTAACATTTAACACTTTATGTTGCCTTGTTCTTAATTCATAGCATTTGAGAACAAGTCTCCAACAATGGGAGATAGGGAAGCCCTCGGCTGCGCCCATAGTTCCCCCCAAGAACCACCACCGTTCCGCCGCGTGTTTTCTTCCTCGTCGCTGGTTCGTCACGGTTCGCCACGTTTGGCGGAGGAGCTTTTCCCAGTATCGACGGGGGTGTGCGCACCGGATTAGTGAAGGGCGGGTGTAGTCCACGCGGGGGAATTCCTCACTGGAAGTCCGCACCTGAAGCGTCCCGGTCGTCTGGGACTCAAATGTGATACAATTACTAGTCCCAGGAGGCTAGTAAACACATTTATACATCAGATGATTCCAGATCTGCTTATACGAGACAAACCTATAAAGGTGGCGATCAACTTTAAGAGTTGGTCCACAACTCAGGACATATCATCAGAGTAGGGCTGAGGCGGCCCGATATATGCAGCGAAGCAAATCAGCAGTCCAACAGCCACAGGCAAGGTTGGGAACAGTCGTAACTCTTACCCGATCTCCTTTTTCTGAAAAACAACAAATAAGCAAGGGTGAGTACAAACGTACTCAGCAGCCCACCTTCACCCGTGGAATGGGGAAATCAGATATAATGCATGGAATATGTGGAGCTCAGGATATTTTGCAGAAACAACAATATTTTATGCAGGGTTGTTTTGTAAACATTTTGTATTTTTCAAAGCGCATCCTCTCCCAAAGGAGTAGGAAGTTTTTCAATATAGAACAAAATCCCCTAGACTAAACCATCCAGGTATCTCAGCAGTTTCCCACTGGTTTTCATTTTCAACAATAGCCACTGGACTTCCCGTCAACCATTGCTCACGAGTCAACCGTCGGACCTTTTAAAAATCACATTTCTCAAAAGCACCCTTTTTTTAAAAAACAAAACACTAATTGTCATACCACACCAGACTCGTCCATTTCTGTGGACACAGAGTATTCAAATAGGTTTGAAATCTGTGTAGAGGGGTACACTTTACCCACTAGTCCGGTTTCTGCGATCTCACCGTCGTGAGACCCGAATGCCGAATCTCTCTCTTTCCTCGCACGTTCTTACCTTAACGGTTATAACGGAAGGAGTCAGGCCACCGCCATGTCCAAACCGGACAAAACGTTCCCCCTCCTTATCCTCCCGGTGCTCCCCAGCCTTCATAAACCTGGGGTTTGGACCGTACGAGTTCAGATTGAGTGACTGCCCACACAGTGTCGAGTGGTTGTACTTATCATGACTACAGGTAGTGAAGGATGACAAACCGGTCCTTATGTGAGGGGACAATCCTTCTGCTCACACCTAAACCAGCTGAGCCATCACCTTAGGCCCTCCCCTAAACCAGGGAGTCCCTGATCATCCCACTCACAAGGTGATAAGGGTGAAAACCCTTCATCATACACATTTTGAAAAGCATTTTCTTTTGAAAACTCACACCTTTTCTCAAATCATTTGTAACAAATATATTAAGGATTGATTGCGGCAAGCGGCTGGGTGGCCATAATAACTTGTCTCAAAATCATATCATGCATAAAATAACAGGCTGAGGGTTGTGGTTGTAAAACATAGGTAATTTATGCATCAAAGGGATCCAGTGAGCTTGTCGTGCTTATCCGGTGAAGGGGGATGGAGAGCTCGCGGAACTGGCTTCTGGCTCCATCGCCTGGCGTAGACTTGCAAATCTGGCCTCCACGAGACGGCGCGAACGCTCCGATAACTATGCAACATGAACAAGCAAACATACAAACTAGCAAGTATACCAACAAATATTTAGTATAGTGGTTATAATAGCGATATATGGATGGGTAGAGTCTTGAGTAGAATCTGTGTCATGTGGTGTTGTGATATTATTGGTGGTGGAGCGGAGGTGCTTACCAGGAGGGTGGACTGGAGGCGAAGCGACAATGCGTGTAGCCGGCAGAGCGAAGTAACTGAGTGGGTGGGGTGTTTGCCTTGGCTGAGGGTGTTGAGTGTGTGTGGAGAGGGAGAGGGTAGCTGGGTGTATTTATAGCTGAGTGTATGTGGTGTAGCACAGTGAAGTTCACTGTTGGTGAGAACAGTGACGAATGAATCATTTGACTTAGTATGAACAGGAGAGTTATAGGCAGAATATGGGACAAGAGTATTTGGGGAGTTTTCTGGAACATGAACCATGCTTAAGGGATGACATGGTTGGATAGGGAATAGTTTGATAAGAATTTAGAAACAAGAATTATTGGAATCGGAGTTTGGAAGCCTTGTTCGAAGGAATCTCAAAGTTAAGCGTGCTCAACTTGGAGAAACTTGGGATGGGTGACCAGATGGGAAGTTCCCTACTGGAAGGAAAATTACAGTCACCGGAGTTCGTATGACTGGAATATGGGTCCGGCTGGTCTTAGGTGGACTGGACAACATGATGGATGAGTAGTTGAAATTTGGGGTGACCGGATGATCGATGAATAGTAACGATGAATAGTGACGGCGGAAAAGTTACCATAGATAGCGTCGATGAATAGTAACGATGATGAATAGTAACAATGAATAGTAACGATGATGAATAGTGTCGTTGAATAGTAACGATGGTTAATAGCGCCTTTGAATAGTAACGATGAATAGTAATGGTGAGTGCGGGAGGTATTGATGGACCAATCTAATCCGGGCCAGTCATCGTTGATCTAGCGGCCGAGATCAAACCGTCCCCCCTTCGCCGAGAGATTTTCACTTGAGCCCCTGGACTATTTAGTTTAAACCCGCCATCCACGCTTGGATCTGCTTGTGTCTTAGGAAATGTTGCCCCGAGAACCCTGTACTTTGCAGAAAATGAGGGCCAGTCTAGAAGGTTAAGAAAATCAGATAAATGAATTAGAAATTGAATATTTAATATGAAAATAAATGCTAGGGATTGTATAATTCATAGAAAATTCATATGAACTCCAAAATAACCCATCCCAGTTTCTAAAATTTTGTAACATTACTCTCTATCACTTAGAGTCTCTGTTTTGACATGAAAACAGTAAGAAAAATAATTACTCACTTAATCCTATTTTAAGCACATAAAACCTTAGGAAATTCATATCTCAAAATCTATAACTCCTAAAATTATGATTTCTGTTCCTAAGATTTCATTTTAATGTGTAGATATTATTATGTATTTTGTTTACATGTTTGGTGTGATGTTAATTTTCTCTATAAACTGTGCTTGTTTGTATTGTGGCGAGTAGAAGAGCCTGTGACTGAGGATCCTGGTGACCAGCAGATAGAAGTAGCTGAGCAGGAGCTCATTGAAGGCAAGTTGTGCCCTTAACCACTTTTTACCCAATAATGTTCTTTATAATCATTTACCATGCATAGGCTTAATTTTGATGGGACCCGATAGGTCACCCTAGATTGTTTATCTCTTTACCTTGTTATCCCTGAATCACATGGGTAGTTTTGCTATTGCTTTACATGGTTTTGGGATAATATTTCATTATATCCATGTTCCAGTTATTTTGTTATTCTATTTATGTTGATGTCAAGATCATTAATGTTAATTGGAACATGGAGCTTAACTTGAGAAACACGTGCCACCACAAGGGTTTAATGGGACGCCCTTGGCTGACTAATTAGGAAAGCTAGTGGAAGACTACCTTACCCGAAAGGGGCAAGGGCAGTAAGGGAGTTGCATGCAGGGAGGTTCTCGGGTTGATTTTGCTGCGACTGCGGTCAGACGGGGGATTCTTGCAAGTGCTCTTCCCATAAACTGTAGTAGGTTTTCAGAAGCTAGTGGAACTTTGTAAAGGCCTCGTAGTGTTGCCCTGCCTCGCTTCCTTGATAGAGGTGTATGGGAGTTGTGATCCCTTGGCAGATGGGTAACATGACTTGTGGGTACAGGGTACAACCTCTGCAGAGTGTAAAACTGGTATACTAGCCATGCTCGCGGTCATGAGCAACTCAGGACTCTCGCATGATTAATTTATGGAACTTAAATTCAATTTGTCATTTGCATTGCATGGGATTATGTATTAATTTTTTCTATTACTTTTATTAAGGTTTGGGATTTACTTACATCTAGTAACTGCTAATAAAATTTTGACCAACTAATTAAAAGCAATGCTCAGCTTTAACCCCTGTTGTTGATTAGCCTTACACATCACATGAACTCACACCTTTGGTGAGTTCATTCCCACTGGTTCCCCACAACTTGTTAAGCTATGATCATGTGTGAGCTCATCCTTGCTGTCTCACACCCCCCACAGGAGAAGAAAAGGTGGTTCAGGAGGAGCCTCAAAGCGAGGAGTTTGATCTAATCTAGGTGGCGTTTCCCCAGTTGACTTGCGCCAAGGATGATCCTTAGTTCATTTTATATTTACACTTTATTTTGTAATAAGACTTCCGCTATGTAATAAATACTCTGATGTTATTGTGACATTTATCTCTATACACTCCGTTATTATATATGTTGTCTTCTTGGCGCATGTATGAGATGCACCCGGCTTTGTACCTTAAAGCCCGGGTGTGACAAGTGGCACGGTGGTACGCCTTCTTCACCTGCAAGACTATATAAACAGATTGGTTGGTAAGAAGTTATTACAACATTCCTTGCTATTGCACCGTTGTGCTGCAAATTTTTTTTACTGAAGCCAAAGCTATCTATGCTCTGTGCATTCGTTAATTGGTCTTCGAACAAGCGTCAAAACAATCAAAAGTTAGCTTCGTCTTAAGAACTCAAATGGCTAGGATTAGGTCTACTGCTAGACTGACAAATGAGGGTGGAGATACTGAATTCACTGAGACAACTCCAATTAAGTAGGTTGTGAGGCGTTCTGGATTGGTTGTTCAAGACGGAGAAGGATCTTTTCAAGAGAAATACAGTGTTAATGCCGAAGCTGGGACTATTGATGCTGAAGCTGGTATTGATGATGAGGAAGACGATGGTATCTTGAGTCCAAGCAAGCCCAGTCATGTTGAATTTGGAAAATCTGCTGTAAAAGCAGAAGACCTAGTTTTAATGAAGAAACTTGGATATTTTGGGAAGAATGACGATGGATTGATAAGATTTGCTAGGGACGAAGTAATTCCGGAGCCAAAGGATGATAAAGTTAAAGTTTTCAAAAGCTTATTCTGGGCAGGACTTAGGTCCCTCTGTATGAAATGATTGGTGAAGTTTTAAAGAAATTTGGAATTTATCTTCATCCACTCACTCCAAATGCCATAGTTAGACTCAGTGTATACATTTGGGCTTTACGGAGTCAGGGAATGAGTGCTAATGCCAAAGGGTTCTGCAGAGTGGACGAACTCCACTATGAGACCAAAGCCAGAGCAGACGGCCTCCACAAGAACTTCGGATGCTACAACTTCGCCTATCGAAAGGACATGAAGGCTCTAGTGGTTGGATATCGTACTAAATGGCCTACTAGCTAGACCAACGAGTGGTTCTATGTGAAGGATTATGAGAAGAAGAGGAAAAAACTCATGAGTATGGTGATGATTCCATTAAAGTTGAGCTTCATTATGACAAGACCACTATGCAATATGCAACTCGGCTCCCCATGCTAGTTAGCTAAAGTTCAATTCATAGTTGTGGCCGAGCACATTAGTACTCAAGATTTAGTGCAAGAATATCTAGCGAATAAAACCTTCCCGACATAAGGCGGATGGGGAATGCCGAAGAGGAAAGACAAAGGAAATAAGCTTGAGCTTGTAATGCTACCATACCGCTTCAAATTCCAAAAGTCCTTCAATGTCCCTTGTGCTGAATGGCTAGAAGTGATCGAAACAATGTGCAATGAGATTCTTGGGAACTACACTAAGAAAGAAGACCAGTTGATGACAGCTGCCTTCAGAAATCAGGAGAAACAAAGATTAAATCGAGTGATGGGCGCCCTTGGCTTCAAATATCCTAACTATGACAGACTTGATGAAGAAGCCAGGGGAGTAAAGAAGAGGAGGGTTGTAAGCATTCTGAAAAGACAAGCAATGAGATCCATCGAGAAGGATAAAAATAAGAAGCTACCAAAAATATCGAAGGTTTCTGGAGAAACTGAAATTCCTAAGATGATACCGAAACCATCGGTATCCAAGAAACGGAAAACTGTGGAATCAAACCACTCTGAGGAAGAGAAGTCTTCTCCGCCGAAGCATACTGTTGAAACCCCTTCGACATCTTCCATTGGCGTGACAGAAATCCTAGAGGTAGTGACTGAACCTTTGCCTTTCGCCAAGCTAAGCCCTCTAGGATCTGAGCTAACCAGCTTATTACAGTCAAAAGAAAAGGATGCTAGGGAAGTCGTCAAAGCAAAATCTGAAAGAGATCCTTCTGCGCCCGAGGGAGGAAATACTTAGAAGAAATAACGCATGATGAATTTGATGAGAGCCGTCCTCGATACTGTGACACCCCAGTGTCACTCAGGGTTTTTCTCAAATGCCAAACCAAGAACCATCATTTTATGTGAACCAAAGTAAGCATGAACATCAAAACAATTTAAGTGAGAAAGAATTCACCAAGTATATACTTAAAAGTGTCATGATCAAAACAATTGAGACTTTTGAAAGATAAGAATGTGCAACCCTAATTCAAAACCCTAAGTAAGCCCCATGAACAAAATTCAAGAAAATATGAAAAAGAGGATGAAAAGTTTAAAATTTTGAGTTGAGCCAAATATATAAGTTAAAGTATATTTATTAAGCAACAAGAAAGATTGAGAAGGCTTAGCCAAAATAACTCAAATAAATCCCCAAATCAGCCCTTGATCAATGAACCTTTAGAGAAATTCAGATTTCTGAATTTCTGAATTTCAGACCTCTTCTCAAAGATCATCTGTGTTCTCTGCTTTTCAAAACTCAAAGCCAGAAGATCCAAATATCAAAGTCGTGCCAAATTACCTTGAACACATTCTGGGAAAGTTTGAACTCAAACCAAATTCATTTGACACGGTTTTGGCGCAGCTTAACCTCGGGACCAGGCATTCTGACACTGGCACCTTGGTGACGCTACAACTCCCTGTCCCTAGCCTAAAACCACACGTCGTCCATACACAAAAGACAAAGCTTGGTCTGGTGAACAAATCCCTTGCAGTGATCTTGCCCAAATTCGCGAAGATTTGCTCCCAATCGGCGCTTGAACAAGGGCAGAGGCAACGGGAACACGTGTTCGACCGCGGCTGACACCCCTGGTTCACGCCCGTTCGCGCACCGCGCCTCCCAGTGCACGCCCGCGCGCACTCGCCGGTCCACGACCGCCCGTGCACCGCGCCGTGCCTATAAAGCCCTCCCAGGCGCGCCCCACTTCGCCCCTCGCTCACCCTCACCGGCCAGCCACTTTCCCTTAGCTCCGGCGAGCTTAATTCCGCCCGCCATTGCCGCCAGAGCTTCGGCCACCGTGGCCAGCCCCCTCCAGCCATCCTCTGGGCAAGCCAGTGCTTCGGCTAGCTCCGCCAGTAGCCAGTGAAGCTTGCCAAGCCCTCGGACCCGGCCGGACTTCACCGGAGGCCCGAGATCGACCTCCCCGGACTTCGGTCTTCCGCCTCCGCGCGTGGACCGAGCTATCCAGTGAGTCTCCGACCAATCCCTTGCGCTCATAGCTTCTCTGGCATCCCGTGGACCTCTCTGACCCATTTGATTTAACTATCTCGCCGTGACCAGGCCGGTCTCCTCGCCGCCGACGAGCATCCCCGCCTGCGCGCGTGGACCGACCGACTCCGGCCATCTCCGACGGCGTTCCGCACACCGTTGTGATCCCCGCGACCTCCCCTTCATCCTCGACCACTTCACCGAAGCAGTCTCGCCGCCGGTAAGCCCCTCCGCCCTTTTCTCCGCCGCGGCTACTGTTTAAGGTAGAAGAAGGACCTCGGGTTAGGATTTGTAGAACCCGAGGGGTTTTTCTGTAATATCAGTGACTCATGTGAATAGTAACTTAAGGACTGATTCGCGAAGGAAACTTAGAAAATCGCCAGGGACCCCAGTGCAAAGTGGATTTCCATTTAATCAATTCTGTTATTCTTTTTAAAATGACCAGAGGACTTAGAAAATCCATAACTTGATGAAATCTTAATAAAAAGTTGTCAAACCAATTTTGCTAGCTCTGGAATATTGTGACCTATCATTTAAAAATGGTAAACCCTATGCTTTCTGTTCTAAATTTTAGAGTTTAAAATTAAAAACAGAAACCCACTAAACCTTATTTAATTAAGGGAAATTAGTTTTTCTTCTGTGCTGAACTTAAGAAAATTTGTAGATGTTTAAACCTTAATTAGACACTGTTTAAAAATAGTAGGAACCCCACCATTAGAAATTATGGTGTAGTTATTCATTTAAAGCTATTTTGTCCAAAACTTAGAGAAAATCAGAAAGGCCTTAGAAATTAATGAACAATGATTAATAATATTTTTCCTAGTTTACTTATGCAACAGAGAACCTAGGAAAAATACAGAGACCGTTAATTTGGACCAGTTTTAAATTAAGATGATTTGTTTAGCCTTATATAGACTGAAAATCAATTATTAGAATTGCAAAACTATAACAAAAGTGGTTAATAAAAATCCAGTGAACTTATAACCACCAGAGCCCCACTACAAAAATACAGAACACCCCAGCCCAACTTTTTAAGTAGGGAAAATAAATACAGAGTAATAATAAGGCATTTTTTCAATAAATCATAAACAACCCCTATCAATGTGATAATGGGCAACCAAAAATTTGCTAAGTCCATGATGAGATAAACCACCAGAGAAAAATGCAAACCCATGAAAAAGAAGTAAACCCATACCTTTTGCTAGTAATTTATGAGAAAGGCCATTTAATTCAAATAATGCAAACCACCCTTTCCCTTAAGCAAAAAGAGGCCAAACTTCAGAATGATTGCTCTTGCACAAAATACTAACTAAGAAAAATAAGAACTCTGTTGTTTGATATTTTTCAAATATAGTGGTAGTAGAAAGCACCCATTTGGCTGGAAACTTGAGAAAACCATAGAAAAATAATTAAAAGGTAGTAATGGCTAGAAATTTGTATCAAGTCATGCTGTAACACCTAAAAGCCAGCAAAAATAAGTTTTAGAGAATTACCCACTATTAAATAGTAGTTGTAGTTCAAAGCACCCCTTCTGCCCTAGAGTTTAATAATTTTGTCCAGAGAAAACTATTCACTTTCTGATTCCCAAATTTTGATACAGAGCAGCACCCACTAGTAACAAGCCACTGTAATTTTTGTGGAATTTTTGGAATTTTATAAAAGCAACTTGTAGTTCAAACCTACTCTAAACATTAAAAGAATAAAAGAAGGAAGGAAGAAATAAACCCCACCTCAATAAGTCTGACTTGAGAACTTATTATTTATTACTAAGACTTAAAAAAAATTCAGTGGAACCCCAAAAATAAACCTACCCCTTACCTTAGCTAAGTATAACCCAATTTACCAAGTATACCACTAAAGGGTTTTACATAAGTAAAGTTAACTTGTTTGAACTCAAGAGACCATACACCTTTAAAGTTGTAATTTCTAAAAGCACATATCATATCATGCATATATCTTACACATTGCATTCATTAGATTGTAATCTTGCCGACGGAGAGTACGTGCTCATCCCCGAGCAAGGACCTGTCCAAGAGGAGGACCAGGAGTAGGCTTCAGAGGCTGCTATTGAGGATCTCCCCGCAGCCCCAGCAATTGAAGGCAAGCCCCGGTTTTATGCATAACCATGTTATTATATGCTACTTTACTACACTTAATGCTTGTAGGATTGCAATGTGCACTTAAGTGTAGGAGTTGCTTGAAACCTCTAGTTGCATGAACTTAGGATTCCTTTTTGAGATGAATACTAGTATGCTAGGTCGAGTAGCTGCTTGCTAATCAGGATCTCGGTAGAAGTCGAGTGATTTTTCTAGCACTCGCGCGAGGTCAGGAATTGATTGTATTCATCTTGATAACGGGATCTATGTTGGTCTATGGATTTGGATCCAGGGAGGATGCCTTGTCCATGAGACGGGAAAAATGAATTAAGGATTAATGTGTGGATACCTGAGTCAAGCTTTTGAACGTACTAAGCACATGCCGGGAAAAATGGTAACCGGTAAACCTAGTACCTGAGTGAAGCCGGGCGCGGACTTTATCCCTCATGCGACCTGAGACTGGGTCTCCCATGCTAGCTATGGTGGGTACAAGTGTGGTCACTGCACGGCGACAGCCGGGGTCAGTGGAGCATTGTATGCCAAGGCGGTGAGGCCTGGACGCGAACGGGGAATCGATGGGGACGGTTGTCATGTGTGGGGTCGGAGTACCCTGACATGTCGTGTGTTTAGGTTTACCTTGCAAGGTTAAAACTCGATTCGAATCGTCTGCTTCTCGCAGCTAATGAGACTGCTTGATTCCTTGTACTGCACCGAGTAAGAAGTGAAATGTGGGTTGTATGAGATAACTTGTTGATTGGACTAATTGCTTGTTACCATGTATGCTTAGAAGGAGCAAATCTAGCTAAGTTAATGATGGTAGAATTTGAAAAGCTAAAATTTGATTTTAGAGACAGCTAGTGCTTTTGGCAAACCAAACCCCTCAGCCAAACAGCTGCATAGTCTAGAGGTAGAGGAGTAGACTCCTCACACCGGTTAAGTCTAGCTGAGTATTAGTATACTCAGCCTTGCTTGTGGCACCATTTTTGCAGGTACCATGCAGGATTTGGTTGATGGTGTGACTTGGCCTACCACCCTGCCACCGGGTTGGACGGTCGAGTGGGATCTGGCTCCGGCAGGAGAGGAGCATGAGGAGTAGTGGGCCAGGCCTTGCCCATTTCCTCATTACCGACGACATCGATTATCCGCTGCACTTTAATTTATGAACTTTATTTGCTACTCAAAAACTCCGATTTATGTAATAACTCAGTACTTAATTTGAGGTTTCCTGTTTTATTGTATTTCTTCTGTGACTCACCTTCGAGTGGGATTGTGGAATTTGATCCTGGTTAAGTGGCTCTATCAGACTAGATCTGAAGGACTGACGGGTTATTCCGATTTAAGTGTGTTACGGCCCCTGAGGCGTGACTTAGGCACTTAAGCTGGAATAATTCGGGTGGTTCTGCCACAGATACCCCCCGTAATACAAAAGAGGATTGCCGCCTCTGCTGCTGACGAAGCTACTGAAGCGCCTCAAGAGGCTAAACGTAGAGGTGGTCCTCTCCGGACCACCTTATCAGAAATTAACAGAAATATTGCTAGTGTGGAGCCTGAGCGGGATACTGAGGGGGTGATTGCACCTGCAACTTCGGCATCGAAAGGAAATAACACTAAAGAAGCCTCTTTGGAAAGTAAAAGCTTTGACTTATGGCACCTAGGTGGCCAGCAGCTTTCCGAGGAGGACATTTCGGAGTTGAGAAAATTTGCTGTATCTAGCTGTTATCGGCCTGGATCCATCCCTGACCGTGCTAGAGCAAAAATTGTGAACACCCTGTCAAGGGGTATCGGATTCTCGAAGCTTGAGAGAGATATTAGCAATTATAGAAAGCAACACATCACCAGTAGCTTGTTCTATTAAAATTTTAAGTTATGATTTTCTATTGTTTTTCCTTCATTCTGTTAGCTCTAAGGTTTTAAGAATGGGAACCTTATGTAGCTTCGTGTTTGCAATAGAGTTTGCTACTAAGCAAAGCTTTAAAATTGCAACAAGAACTGAAGATAAGATAAACCAGTTCATTATCAATGATTTGGAGAAGAAGATTGAAACTCTTGAGAGTTCTTTGAAGGAAAAAGATTCCCTGCTCAATATTGCCGAAGGCTCTCTCGCTGAAGCTCGTCTCCGAAGCGAGAAACAAAGCATTCAAATTTCAAATCAAAATGTAAGAATTGAAGAGTTGAACAAGGAGCTTGAATAAACAAAATCAACCTTGCAAGACAGCACAAGCCGGTTCAACCGTGAAGCCAAAGTTTTAAACCTGAAAATCAAAGCCGAAGCCGAAAAGAATTTTAAACTCTGTGAAACACTAAAAACACTTTGGGAGAAATGCATTGGCTTTGCAACCTAGTGCTCTTCTCGGCTAAGAAGCATTTTAAACTATGTTGAGGGCACATCCGAAGAGGCCAATCATTCTGCAGAAGATATTCCAAAAGCGCTTGAATGGATTGAAAGGGAAATTGACGATCTTGATGAAGTCATAGTTGGCCATGGTGACTTCTATGCACTAGTGGCTGCCCGTGAGATGCAGCTATTTTTCCAAGGCTAGATGCAATCACTTAAAGACTGTTAACAAACCAAACTTTGGCCTCTCACCATCAGACCTGGACAACATCCCAACCAAGGCTAGAAGCGTAGGCAACAGATTTATCACTCAAATCTAGATGATGGGTGGCCGGGAGGATGCTGGAGACGAAGCTCGAGCACTAATTGATAAGGTATAAAAATTCTCTTGCTTAACTGCTTCATGCTTCTTCGTGTGTATCACAATATATTTCTGATACAATGTTGGTTCAAGAGCGATGTTGATGAAGATTGATGATCCGAAGCTATCCTGATAGTTATGAAGGATGCCCCGAAGCTGTTCTGTAGCTATCTCGATAGTTCTGAAAGATGCTCCTAGAGCTCTTCATTGTAAAGAAAAACAATATATTTGGCAAATATTTCGAAGGATGTAACATCTTCTCTGTAAATATTTATAACTACCTTGCAATATTACCTTTCTTCCGTTGTTGCTTGCTTTGCTGTGGACGAAACCACACTTACCATTTTTTGAGCCGAAGGCGAAAAAACCCTTCCCTTATTTTCGTTCACTACGAAGCATTTTAGACATCACATTAGTTTCTCATGTGAAGTGCCATGATGCGATGAAGCTATAAATGTCTAATGAATGCTTGGATGAATGTGAAGTATGATGTGATGTAATATGCAAATGCATGCCGAAGATAGCAAAATTCACACACAAACATGCACACAGACTCTACATCCCCTTAGGAACGACTTTGGAGTCTCTTCACCTTTACTAGGTGGTATTTCAGCTCTGCATCCCCTTAGGAACGACTTTGGAGCTTCTTCACCTTTACTAGGTGGTATCTTAGCTCTGCATCCCCTTAGGAATGACTTTGGAGCTTCTTCACCTTTACTAGGTTGTATCTTAGCTCTGCATCCCCTTAGGGACGACTTTGGAGCTTCTTCATATCTTACACTCGATGGTGTAATCCTAGCTTTTTACATCTTACATGTGGGGGAAATTTGCCCTTGTATTGAATAGGGATGCGAAAAGAAAATGAAAATTACAGCCTATCGCTCCATTAAAAACCTTTCTCCCCTTTAGAAAGGAAAAAAGGGAACCATAGGAAAAAGGGAAAATTACATGGTTATTATACATAGTATCTCCGAAGCTCATCTGCATTCCAGGATCTTGGAATATCATTGCCTTCCATGTCTCTTAGTCTGTACGATCCTCGCCATGATGAATATACTATCAAGAAGGGGCCCTCCCACTTGAGCTGTAGCTTTCCTACAGTTTCTGGGTTAACTATTCTTCAAAGCACCAAATGCTCTGGTTTAATGTTTTTAGTCAGACTTTTCTATCCCGCCATTTTGCTGTTTCGGCTTGGTATTTATTAATATGATCAATTTCTTAAAGCCTGACCCCTTCTATTGAGTCTTTTGATACTTTGTAAGTATCTTCATCCTCTGCCGAAGCTAGAGTCCTTATTGATCATGTCTTTGCTTCTTCCAGATTTATTGCTTCGTCGCCAAACAGGAGTTTAAACGGAGTGAAACTCGTTGATCTTGAAATCGCAGTGTTATGATTCCACACCACCTTTACTAATTCGTCTCGCCACTTTCCCTTTGGTAGATTAAAGATTGACCTCATTATCCCTATGGTGATGATTCCATTTGCTCGCTCCAGTAAGTCGTTGGATTCTAGGTGCCTCACCGATGTGAAATGTATTTTTGTTCCAATCTGGTCACAAAAGGTTTTCAATGCTTCGGAGTCAAACTATGCTCCATTATCGACTGTGATGGCCTTCGGCACCCCAAACCGGCAGATGATATGTTGCTAGAAAATTTTTTGGACTACGGCTGATGTTATTGTAGCTATTGGTTTAGCTTCGATCCATTTCGAGAAATACTCCACTACTACTACTACAACATATCTTAGATTTCCTTGGGATGGTGGTAGTGGTCCCAATAAATCTAATCCCCATAACTGCAATGGCCAAGTGGGCTGAATTAGTTGTGTTAGAGATGAAGGTTGCTTTTGGTCCCTGGCACACTTCTGGCAATTCTCACATTTCTGCACTAAGTCTATTGCGTCCGAAGCAGCTTTTGGCCAGTAAAACCCTTGTCTGAAGGCCTTGCCTAGGAGTGGCATGGACCCAATATGAGCCCCACATATCCATGAGTGGATTTCTTTCATCAACTCTTGACCTTCGGCTCTAGATAAACATTTCAGCAGTGGAGAGCAAACCCCTTGTTTAAACAATTCACCTTCTATGATCATATATGGCCTTGTTCTGGCCTGCATCCTTTTTATGTAAACTTCATCATCCAAAGGGTAGTTGCCCTGGGCGAAGGATACAATTTCGGTTCTCCAATCTTCTCTATGCACATGTGATATTGTGAGTACATCCCTTTCCATGAGCTCAACCGAAGGTGCTTTGAGAGTTTCAGAGAACACTTCTGGGGGTAGTGGGAGCCCCTATGCTGCTTATTTAGCTAACAAGTCTTCTTGCTCATTATCCTCTCTTTGGATATTTTTTACCAAAAATCATTCGAAGGAGGCTTCCATCCTTCGGACTGTATCAAGATATTTTTCGAGTTTTGGGTCTTTTGTCTTGCTGCTTTTGTCGACATGGCCTATAATTACTTGAGAGTCAGACTTAAGTACCACCCTTCTTATTCCCATGGCTTTAAGCTTTCGAAGCCCTAACAACACTGCTTCGTATTCTGCTATGTTGTTTGTACACTTGAATTCTAGCCTGACCGCATAGCAGATTCTTATTTTTATGGTGAAATCAAAACAGCTACTGCGCCTCCACCGAAGGTTCCCCATGTGCCATCATAGAATATTGTCCAAGCTTCTTCATCTATCAAGTGTCCTTCTTCATGAGCCCCTGGTGTCCAATCAATAATGAAGTCTGCTAGTGCTTGAGATTGGATCGAAGATCGATGGACAAAGTCAATAGTGAATTCATTTAGCTCTGTGACCCATTTGCCAACCCTTCCTATTGCTTCTCTATTTCTTATGATGTCTTTCAAGGGTTGGGATGAAGGTAATATTATATGATAAGATTGAAAATAATGCCGAATCTTTCTAGAGGCCATCAACACGGCATTGTGATATCCTGGGCCCTGGGATGGTGATATCCTGGCCTAAGGCTTAATAGACTTAATAGAGTATCCATACCAACAAGGTGCATCTTCTTTTTGAGAAGCCTATCTCAAAAGGACCCCCAAGTTAAGTGTGCTTGGCTTAGAGCAATTTGGGATGGGTGACCGACTGGGAAGTTTTCTCGGTTGCGCATGAGTGAGGACAAAGTGCGCACAAAAGACTTGTGTTGGTCTGTGGGGACAATATATGATCCCAACGAGCTGCCAAGAGTAAGTACCAACGGTCCAGGGATTGGACGAGGTGTTACAAGTGGTATCAGAGCCGACCCTCGCGGTTTCACGGGCGTGTGTGGGCTAGGGGGTTCGAGTATATGGCGCATGTGGGCCTAGAGTGGTCACATGGCATGACATATGATGACACTAGACATACAGACGTGGCCAAGAGGGGAGGTTCCTAGATTGGGGTTGACCGACGAGGATTTCGGTCTCCTGAGGGGGTGGATTGTGATATCCTAGCCCCTAGGATGGTGATATCTTGGCCCAAGGCTTAATAGAATTAATAGAGTATCCATACCAACAAGGTGCATCTTCTTTTTCGGAAGCTTGTCTCGAAAGAACCCCCAAGTTTAGCGTGCTTGGCTTGGAGAAATTTGGATTGGGGGATCGACCGGGAAGTTTTCTCGGGTGCGCATGAGTGAGGACAAAGTGCGCACAAAGGACCCGTGTTGGTCTATGGGGACAATATATGATCCAAGCGAGCTAAAAGGAGTAAGTACCACCGGTCCAGGGATTGGACGGGGTGTTACAATATAGTACCTTATCCAACTCTATGTAATTTATTTTTGATGCACTCAAGACTTCAGAGACGAAGTAGACTGGTACTTGTCTCTTCATTTGCCCATCCTGCTTTTCTTGGACCAGCGCTACACTGACTGCAGAATGAGAGGCTGCTACATAGATGTTGGGGACTTGTTCTCAAATGCTATGAATTAAGAACAAGGCAACATAAAATGTTAAATATTAATGTCCTTCGTCCGCTGAAACATTATTTCCCCAAGGATTTAATGAACTTCGGACGAAGGTTATAATGACACAATTACGAAGGTTATATCTTCGTAATTGAACTCTCAAAGATAATATAAAATAACACAAGACATAAAGCATTAAAGACAAGTAAATTAGAAGTAAACAACATCATTTACATATTATATAAACTTAAGATATTCAAATATAATGTTTAGGTACATTTATACCTCTGCCTTGACAAAGAATAATTTCCGAGTGATGTGATTGCAATTACAGGAATGCGTGAACAGTAAAGGAATACTGTTCACTATTTATAGGCACAGGACACAGCCTGTGAGCAATTACAATCATACCCCTCATAAAAGTTTACAACAACGACTCGAACTTTTATGGACTAAAAGGTCATTCTATCTTTAAGTCGGTTTGTAATTCCGAAGCTTCATGAACGGCACCCTTCGGCATCACGTACAGACAGCTTCAGCCGAAGCTGTTTCTTCCTGCAGGACCTTCGGCGACGAAGCATGGTCCCAACAGTAGCCCCTTCGCGGTGCTAGATCGTTTTTTGTAACGAGCTTGATCCGTGAAAAAAGTCTCTTAGGCTTCAGGAAGCCGAAGGTCCGAAAAACACCTTCCCTGAGCTCGTTGTCGAGAAACGATACAGTTTCCGAGCGTGTAGGGGTCCCACCATGCAGGTTCACTATTTTGGTCTTTGCGGCCTACCGCGCAGCGGGTGCGAGCAGCTGTTTGCCTGGTGTAAAAATCCTGACGATTCACCTTCTTACCTGTAGCACTATATAAACAGACAGGTAGGTGTGAAGTTACCACACCATTCATTGCTATTGCACTGTTTTGCTGCCAAAAATTTTAACCATAGCCGAAGCTTGACTCTCGCATTCAGACGAAGCTCCAGTTTGGTGCCTACTTCGTCAGAAGAAAAGCTTCGGGAGAAAAGGTTATTTAATTCCCAAGAAATCTTTCAAGAAATTCAAAATTAAATGGCCAGAGTGCGCTCTACTGCTAAAGTTGAGCGTGAGGGAACAAAGCCGAAGGTGCGGAGACTGTTCCTATCTCCGAAGCAATGCAACGATCCGGATTGGTGACCTCGGAAAGAATCCCCACTGCCGAAACAGAACAAGCTGCTGCCGAAGCGGAACAAGGAGATATTGAGGAAGCTGATTCTGACGGTGATTACCATATCGCAGTACCGAGCAAGCCTAGCCATTTGGACTTCGGAAAGTCGACTATCTCCAAGGCTGATTTTTCCAAAATGGTGAAGTCGGGCTATTTCAGTGAAGATGAGAAGAAGCTAATTCGCTTCGGGGGAGAGGAAACTACCCCGAAGCCAGAAAAGGATGAAATAGTTATTTTCAAGAGTTTTCTAAAAGCTGGGTTGAGATTTCCTTTAAATAGAATGATTTCTGATGTGCTGCAAAAGTTTGGGATCTATTTTCACCAACTGACACCTAACGCCATTGTCAGACTTAGCGTTTATATCTGGGCTCTCCGAAGCCAGGCGGTGGAGCCGTTTGCCGACAGCTTCTGTCGAGTACATGAGCTGCATTACCAGACTAAGGCCAGAAAGGATGGGTTGCATGAAAATTTTGGTTGTTATAATTTTGCCTATCGGAAAACCACAAAATTTCCTGTGATTAGCTACCGAAGCAAATGGCCGGCAGGCTGGAAGTCAGAATGGTTTTATGTCAAAGTTGACGATGACAAAGAGAAGCTGGTACAGAGCCCTCTTGAACTGATCTTCGGAGAAACCAGACCCCGATGCAATATGACAGCAGAAGGTCCAACTTCGACCGCACTAGCTGAATTCAAAATTATTGCAGAACACATTGGCACTAGAGATTTAGTGCAGGAACTGGCCTTCTGAGTATTTCCAACTATGAAGGAGTGGACTATGCCGAAGCTTAAAGGAGAAAAGAAAGAGGGGGAGCTTGTCCGACTACCCTATTATTATAAGTTTAAGAAATATTTTAAAGCACCCTGCCAAGAATGGCTCGATACAATCGAAGTAATGAGTAATGAAATTCTTGGAAATTACTCCAAAAAAGAGGACCAGCTGATGACAGCAGCCTTCGGCACTCGGCCGAAGCGAATGCTGAACATGGTGCTTGATGCTATAGGATTTGAATATGCTGATTATGGTCGACTAGGTGGAGATGCTGGAGGCCCGAAGCGAAAAAGAATTGCCAGCGCTGCTGACGAAGAGGACGCCAAGGTAGCCAAAAAGAAAAGGGAAGATTCTGAAAAACTTAGCCCTGAAGAGTTGAACCCTGAGCCGAAGGTGGCCACTGCAAGAAAGAGGAAAACTGCATCTCCAGAACCAAAAACGTTGGTTCGAGAAGAAGGTACTCCTGCAACGCCTTCTGCTGTTGAAGTAGAAGAGATTATGAAGGTAATGACTGAACCCTTGTCTGTCAAGCTAAGTCCGCTGGCGCTGGAACTGACGAAGTTTTTTCAGAAGGACAAGGCAGCTTCGGCAGAAGAAGGTCCTGCACTGCCGAAAAACGAAGGATTATTCAAATAGCAGATGTAATTCATGGGACACCGTCACCGACACCGGCATCAAGAATTGCTATTGACCAGACTGCCGAAACCGCCGAAGCTAAAGGCGCCGCAGCCGAAGCCACCAGAGCGGAAACCTTCGAAGCTGAAACTGGCACAGTCGAAGCTGCCGGGGCTGAAACCGGGGCCACAGAAGATCCAAACCTGGAAGACACACTTGAAGTTATTGATAACATACTCCTAAAAGTGACTGAGGAAGAATCTGTTGTGGCCGCGGTGAGCACAGCTACTGAAAAGGGGAAAAAGCAAGCTGAAGACATTTTGGAGGAAGAAGATTTTGAATTTCAAGATTTACTTGGGCAAGAACTGACAGACGCTGAAAAAGCAGAGCTTAAAAAATGTGACATAGCCTACGGATATAAGCCAGGGGCTACACTGTTCGGTGGGGTTAACGAAGGAAAGCTGAGGTGCCTTCGAAACCACAGCGAAGCTAAAATTGTTAGAACTCTCTGCAAAAACATTGGCTTGCCGAAGCTAGAAGCGGACCTCTGCCGTTACCAACGACACCATATTGCCGGAAGCTTGCTTTATGCTAACTTCAAGGTAACAAATATTTTTGTTATTTTATTATTATTATTATTATCTTTTAGGTCGTTTTCTAACGAAGATCGTTTCGACAAAGCATATTATTAAGTAAGGTTCTAAAAATGCAACAAGATCTCGAAGAAGAGAAGAACATAGCCGTCATCCAAGATTTGGCTGAAAAAGTTGAAAATTACGAAGCTAATCTGAAAAAGAAAGACTTCACCATCCAGGACCTTGAAATCATGGTTAAAGAGCACGAGGGTGCATTAGAAAAGAAAGATTCTGTTATTCAGACTACGGAGAGTTCTTTGGCTGAAGTCCAAACTGAGAATAACAACTTAAAGAATGAATTGCTCCAACAGTCAGAAAAATTTGAGCAAGAAAAGAAATATCTTGAAGCAAGCCTGAAAACTGAGGTGGATAAAAATTCAAATTTGCAGAAATCCTTTAAAGAACTTCAAGAGAAATGCCTAAGCTTCGGCAGCCGATGCGTGCAGCGGCTGAAGGATGTGTTTCATTCTATCAGAGCTAGCTCTGAAAAGTTTACACCTTCAGCTGACAACCTGCCCAGTACATTAGAATATATTGAAGGCGAAGTTGATGCTCTTGACGAAGTTATTGGTGGACACGCCGACTTATGCCCCCTGGTAGCTTCTCGGGGCACAGCTACTGCTTTTCTGAAGGCTGGCTGCACGCATGGAAATATTGTGAATAGACCAAACTTCAGCTTGTCAGCATCAGATATGATAGACATCCCAAGCCTGGCCCGAAGCATTGGAAATAGATTCATGACTCAAATCTGGGTAAATGGCGGGCGAAAAATGGCGGGTGACGAAGCTCGAAGTCATCTTAAACCGGTAAGAAGCTTATATTTGTTACTTTCACCTTCCCCTTGAAATTTGTACTTTTCTTATTCTGCTCTTTGATATTCGTAGGATGACGAAGCTGAAGTTTGATGAAGCCTAGCCTGAAGCTTGACAGTTGCTGTAATATAATTTCCTGCAAAAATTCTGAAGAAACTTTTGTAGTATAGTTATGGAACAACTCATGTAAATTTGTACATACCTTGTAATATATTTTGTTTCTGCTATACGTGCACAATCTGCTTTGTTGTGGACGAAACTTCTCTTTTGAGCCGGAGGCGAAAAACAGCTTCCCTTCTTTTTGTTCATAACGAAGCATAAAAAAAATTTCCTTCGAGTTTCTCGTCATTGCCGAAGCATCTGTGTTTTTTGTGCGGTATAATGATCATTCTATATATGTCTAAATGCATGTTTATGAATGCAAATGACATGATGAAATGTATTGTGCAAATGAATATCAAAACACATATTCAAGAAACCATAATCATAGCCCTTCAGCGTTGACTTTTCGCTGTAAGCCTCCCTTAGGAGCTTCTTCGCCTTTTACTTTCAGCGGAATCAGCGCTTACTTTTCGCTGTAAGCCTCCCTTAGGAGCTTCTTCACCTTTTACTTTCAGCGGAATCAGCGCTTATTTTTCGCTGTAAGCCTCCCTTAGGAGCTTCTTCGCCTTTTACTTTCGGCGGAATCAGCGCTTATTTTTCGCTGTAAGCTCTGTATTCCCTTAGGAACGACTTTTGAGCTTCTTCCTGTTTTCTTTTCTTTTTTTCTTAGCATTTACATTTACATTTTTGGGGGATATCACTCTCATAGGATTGAAATAAAGAAAATTGCATGTTATGGCCCCATTAAAAACCTTTCTCCCCCTTTGGAAAGGAAAAGGGTGCCACAAAAAAGAATAGAAAAAAATACATCAAGCTAAACATAATATCGCCGAAGCTCATCTGCATTCCATGATCTTGGAATGTCATTGCCGTCCATATCATTCAATCTGTAGGAACCGGGTCTTGACGAAGATACTACCAAAAAGGGGTCTTTCCACTTCAGCTGTAATTTGCCTACTGTCTCAGGGTTGGCTACTCTTCGAATCACCAAATGTCCTGGTTCAATGTTCTTCAGCTTAACTTTTCTGTCACGCCATTTTATTGTTTCGGCTTGATACTTATTAATGTTTTCCATAGCTTGAAGTCTGAACCCTTCAATAGCATCTTTTTCTACAGAGCAATCAGCTTCGTCTTCGCCTTCTGCCGAAGCTACTGTCCTTATTGATCCTGCTTTGGCCTCTTCCGGGGTTATTTCTTCGTCACCGAACAATAGTTTAAAGGGCGTAAAGCCTGTTGACCTTGACATGGTTGTGTTATGGCTCCACACCACTTTGATTAACTCGTCTGGCCACTTTCCCCTGGGCTGATTGAAGATTGACTTCATTATTCCTGTCATTATGATCCAATTAGCTCTTTCGACAAGTCCATTTGACTATGGGTGTCAGACTGATGCAAAATGGATCTTCATGCCAATTTGATCACAAAATTCTCTGAAGGCTTCAGAATCAAACTGTGTCCCATTGTCCACAGTAATAGCCTTCAGCACTCCGAAGCGACAAACAATGTTTTGCCAGAAAAACTTTTGAATAGTAAATGAAGTTATTGTGGCTAAGGGCTTTGCCTCAATCCACTTGGAAAAATATTCCACTGCCACTACTACATATCTTAGGTTCCCCTGTGCTGGTGGTAATGGGCCTAGTAAATCGAGGCCCCACCTTTGCAACGGCCAAGTGGGTTGTATTAATTGGGTTAAAGACGAAGGTTGTTTTTGATCTTTTGCACATTTCTGACAACCTTCGCACTTTTGGACCAGATCCGCTGCATCCGAAGCTGCCTTTGGCCAATAAAATCCTTGGCGAAAAACTTTCCCAAGCAAGGGCCTAGATCCAATGTGAGATCCACACAGGCCTGCATGTATTTCCTTCATTAATTCTATACCTTCGGATCTGGATAAACACTTGAGCAATGGGGAACAGACCCCACGCTTGTATAACTCCCCTTCTATTATGACATATGGTCGAGCTCTTGCTTCTATTCTCCTGTTATAAGCTTCGTCGTCTGAAAGAAAATTACCCTGAAGGAAAGAGATGATCTCAGTTCTCCAATCTTCGCTATAAACAGGGGATATATTAAGGATTGCTCTTTCAAGAAGCTCGACCGAAGGTGCTTTTATTGTTTCGAAAAATACTTCCGAAGGTATAGGCAGCCCCTAGGCTGCTGACTTGGCCAATAGATCAGCATATTCATTTTCTCCACGAGGAATATTTTTGACAGAGAAACCTTCGAAGGAAGCCTCAATCCTTCGGACTGTATCTAGATATTTTTCAAGCTTCGGGTCTCTTGCTTTATAGCTCTTGTCAACATGACCAGAAATAACATGGGAATCAGTTTTAAGAATGGCCCTTCTGATTCCCATTGCCTTTAACTTCCAAAGACCCAAAAGCAGAGCTTCGTACTCAGCAATATTATTTGTGCAACTGAAATTGAGTCTTGCCGCATAACAGGTTTTAACTTTAGAAGGTGAAACCAACACAGCAGCTGCTCCTGCTCCGAAGGTTCCCCAAGACCCATCGCAAAACATTGTCCATGTTTCGGCATCTTTATTCATTTCTTCCTCCTGAGCCCCTGACGTCCAGTCAGTAATGAAGTCTGCCAATGCTTGAGACTGAATCGAAGATCTATGAACATAATCAATACAAAATTCATTGAGCTCTGCAGCCCATTTTCCAATCCTTCCAGTAGCTTCTCGATTTCTCATAATATCCTTCAAAGGTTGTGAAGAAGGAACAATTATGTTATAAGCTTGAAAATAATGCCGAAGCTTCCTGGAGGCCATCAAAACAGCATACAGTACTTTCTCCAATTCTGTATAATTTTTCTTTGATAAACTAAGAACTTCAGATACGAAATATATTGGAGCCTGTTTCTTGACTTGGCCTTCAAGCTTCTCCTGGACAAGTGCTGCACTTACCGCTGAGTGCGAAGCTGCCACATATAATAACAAAGGAGCCCCTGGCGTTGGTGGACTTAATGTTGTTAGATCTATCAAATATTGCTTCAGCTCTTCGAAGGCTTTCTGCTGGATTGGTCCCCATTGAAAGACTTCGGCTGACTTCAGCACTTCGAAGAATGGTAAGTTTCTCTCTGCTGATCTGGATATGAATCTGTTGAGAGATGCCAGCCTTCCTGTCAATCTTTGAGCCCCCTTTTTTGTACTTGGTGGTTCCATTCGAAGTATAGCTTCGATTTTGCTTGGATTAGCCTCAATTCCCTTTGTTGAAACTAGGCAACCAAGAAATTTCCCCTTCTTTACTCCGAAGACACATTTTTCTGGATTCAGCTTTAAACCAGCCTGTCTAAAATTAGCGAAGGTCTCCTGTAAATCAGCAATGTGATTATCTTGCTTCGTGCTTTTTACAATGATATCATCAACATAAGTTAGCACATTCCTGCCTATCTGAGAATGGAGGACCTTCGCTGTCATTCTGCTAAAACTTCCTCCGGCATTCTTAAGCCCCTCAGGCATCCGGAGGTAACAATATGTTCCACTAGGGGTTATGAAGCTGGTTTTTGGTTCATCCTCCTTCTTCATCCAGATTTGATGATAGCCTGAATAGCAATCCAGCAGACTCATAAGCTCTGATGAAGCTGCTGCATCGACTAAGGAATCTATCCTTGGCAATGGAAACTCGTCCTTCGGACAGGCCTTGTTGAGATCAGTAAAATCGATACACATTCTCCATTTACCATTGGCCTTCTTTACCATAACAGTGTTAGCCAGCCATTCTGGATATTTTACCTCTCTGATAACTCCAGCACTGAGAAGTCTTTTCACTTCGTTGCGAGCCCCTTCGGCCTTGTCGTCAGACATCTTCCGAAGCCTTTGCTTTCTTGGTCTGAAGGATGGATCAACATTGAGCGAGTGCTCAATGACATCCCTGTTTACTCCGCAAAGATCATTAGCTGACCAAGCAAAAACATCTTTGTTGTTGAACAAAAACCTTATCAAGGTTTTCTCCTGCTCTTCAGACAGTTGAGATCCCAGTAGCACCTTCTGTTCTGCTATATCCTCACATAAGAGCATGGGCTTCGGCTGATCAGCCGAAGCAGCCTTTTCCCTTCTGAACTTGTATTGCTCACAAGCTTCAGCTCCATCTATGTTATGGATTGCTTTCGAGTCTGTCCAATTTCCTTCGGCCCTTCTGGCAGCTTCCTGACTTCCATGAATAGCAATGGGCCCTTGGTCCGAAGGTATCTTCATGCAAAGATAAGCTGGGTGAAGAATTGCTTCGAAGGCATTGAGAGTACCACGACCAATGATTGCATTGTAAGGGTATTCCATATCAATAATATCAAATACAACTTGTTCAGTCCTTGTGTTGTTAATGAATCCGAAGGTTATTGGCATTGTGATTTTTCCAAGTGCTACGATCTGCCTTCCACCGAAGCCACAAAGGGGATGTGTGGCATCATGAATTTTGTCTTCGGGCTCTTGCATCTGCCTGAAGGCCTTAGCAAATATGATATCAGCTGCGCTGCCTGTATCAACCAAAACATTATGGACCAGAAATCCTTTGATCACATAAGAGATAACCATAGCATCATTGTGTGGGTAATCCTTGAGTTGGAGATCCTCTTGAGAGAAGGTGATTAGAATGTGAGACCATCTTGACTTGATGAAGGGTCCTTGCACCCCGACATGTTGTACCCTTCTCTGTGCTTCCTTCTTCTGCCTCTTATTGGCTGGTTCTGAGCTTGAACCACCTGTTATCGGGAGTACCAGCTTCGGAGCCGAAGCAGCTCTAGCTTGATCATTGAACGAAGCCATCAGCTCAAAAAAGTGGAAGTGAGTTCACCGGAGGTGGGCGCCAATGTTGGGGACTTGTTCTCAAATGCTATGAATTAAGAACAAGGCAATATAAAATGTTAAATATTAATGTCCTTCGTCCGCTGAAACATTATTTCCCCAAGGATTTAATGAACTTCGGATGAAGGTTATAATGACACAATTACGAAGGTTATATCTTCGTAATTGAACTCTCAAAGATAATATAAAATAACACGAGACATAAAGCATTAAAGACAAGTAAATTAGAAGTAAACAACATCATTTACATATTATATAAACTTAAGATATTCAAATATAATGATTAGGTACATTTATACCTCTGTCTTGACAAAGAATAATTTCTGAGTGATGTGATTGCAATTACAGGAATGCGTGAACAGTAAAGGAATACTGTTCACTATTTATAGGCACAGGACACAGCCTGTGAGCAATTACAATCATACCCCTCATAAAAGTTTACAACAATGACTCAAACTTTTATGGACTAAAAGGTCATTCTATCTTTAAGTCGGTTTGTAATTCCGAAGCTTCATGAACGGCACCCTTCGGCATCACGTACAGACAGCTTCAGCCGAAGCTGTTTCTTCCTGCAGGACCTTCGGCGACGAAGCATGGTCCCAACAATAGAATAACAGTGGAGCTCCTGATGAAGCTGGAGTTAAGGTTGTTAACTGTATAAGGTACTGCTTCAAGTCTTTGAAGGCTTTTTGTTGAATTGGTCCCCATTGAAAGACTTTGGCTGATTTTAGCACTTCAAAGAACAGTAGATTTTCTTTGCCGATCTTGAGATAAATCTATTCAATGATGTCAGCCTTCCTGTCAATCTCTGAGCACCCTTTCTTGACTTTGGTGGTGAAGGAAACAGGTGACGACTAAGAGGGGGGTGAATTAGGACTTCTAAAATTTTCTCTAAACTAGACCACAAATAAATCCCTAGAGCAAAACATATACAAATAAACAAATTAGAATGTGCAAACATGGTTTTGTCTAAGTGTTGCTATCTCTACCGCAATGGCTAAGTTTCTATCTTAAACAATCTAAGTATAAATACAAGGTTGAAACTTAAATGCTTAATATAAATGCGGAAGCTAAACAACAAGGTAGAGATGCAAACTCTCGTGGATGACGCCAGTATTTTTACCGAGGTATCCTGAACAACTCAAGGTCCCGACTAATCCTCATTGGTGCCCCTACGCAAAAGGGTAGCCCACGCGAGGGCCAAGCACCATGGTCGAGTAACTCCATAGAGAACCGCGAACCTTCTCCACTCGCAAGTGGTGATCCGCTTCTAGCTCCTCTTGGACGCTCCCCGCCATCTCCACTATCGAGCTTCCGGCCCAAAACGCCGCGGGCCTCGTTCCCTCCGGTACACGGTGGCGGCCGTGACACAAACTCGGTTGTCATGGTCTTGCAAGACTCGCGCCCCACTCGGTACAATTACAACGGCTCACGCAAGAGCCAAGGGGTTGTGTGGTTTTTCTAAACTCACTCAACTAACTAAGATTCACCTAGATCAAGTGCTAAAGCGGTCTAACTAACCTAAGCACTTCGCAAAGCACCTACGCTAATCGCCGAGTGATTCTATTAAGCACTTGGGTGTATGAGCACTTTGAAATGTCTACAATATGCCTTGGTATGTTGCTTGGGCTCCCACACCTCCAAATGGCTGGTTGGGGGTATTTATAGTCTCCCCCACACTTCTAGCCGTTGGACAGAAAGCAGCAGCTTTCTATTGATGGGCACACCAGACAATCCGGTTAGGACCGGACATACACTGTTCACTGTCCGTTGCCTGCCACGTCAGCTAACCATTGCGGTCTATAGCAATCGACTGTTGGATCCGACCATTACCGAGACTGTCCGGTGCTGTAGACCGAGAGCGCCCGTTGTGGGCCTCTCTGCGCAGACTGTCTGGGTGTCCCACCGGACAGTCCGGTGCACACCGGACAGGGTACTGTTCAATGTCCGGTGCACCACCTGTGCGCTGGCTGAGTGCCCTTCTTCATGGATTTCTTTGCTGATTCTTTGGGTTTCTTTTGTTCTTGAGCCTTGGACTTCTAAACCCTTTTTATGTCTTCATTTGAGGTGTTACATCCTCAGTGTCTTAGTCCAATCCTCTTTGCATCCTGTGGAATACAAACATAAAAACTAGCAAACATATTAGTCCACAGGTTATGTTGATCATCAAACACCAAAACCTAATGAGCCAAATGGACCAAGATCCATTTTCCTTACCATCTCCCCCTTTTTGGTGATTGATGACAACACAGCCAAAGCAAGCAAATATAACAAACATTTGAATGAAGATATGCAATCTACTTGCTAGGATGCATGAGTGTCCCTCACTTGCTTCCTATTATAGACCAAAACGACTTGCAAGATTAAAATTTTAAATTGGTGGAGTTTGGTGTTTGATATCTTTTTCATAACTTTGGTCCCTAAACTTCTCCCCCTTTGGCATCAACCACCGAAAAGGAAGACATTAGAAGCATGTAGGAAGCAAATAAGAGTCTATTAGGTTGGACTGTGGCTGTGAAAAAAGCTGTTGTGGGCTGTGAGCTGTGGAAAAGCTACTATGGGTTGTGAGCTATTAAAAAGCTAAAAATCGTTTGGTCAAAACCACTAAAAGTCGTTAAAAGTTCTTCGATATATATTTTCACAGTTCCATCCGAAAGCCACTAAAAGCAGGTCCAGAGGTGCTTCCAGTTTTGCACTATGAGAAAGTCGGCTTTAAAAAAAAGCTGCTTCCTAGATCCAGCCATTTGGTTTGACTTTTGGCTTTTAGAGGGCAAAAGCTAAAGCCAAAAGCTAAACAAAACACACCCTAAGACTTGCCCTCAAAAATATTTAACAATGATACCGATTGAAACAGTAAAAATTATTGCTCCCCCTAAATGAGTGTTCTCCTTTGGGAAGAAACTTCTCCCCCTTTAGGCCTA
The DNA here is from genome assembly GCF_902167145.1 of Zea mays. NCBI lineage: Eukaryota > Viridiplantae > Streptophyta > Magnoliopsida > Poales > Poaceae > Zea > Zea mays. The sequence goes on from NC_050097.1 coordinate 86,784,351, forward strand.
GTTTGGATACTCTAGTAATGAGTGGGATTGGAGTGGATTAAGATGTATTGAGAGAGTATTTGATCTATTGGGGATTTGCACCCTCTCCCATCCCTTCGAAACAATTCAATCCCAAAGTATCCAAACTAGGCCTTAGAGACAAAGAAATACTCCCCCTGACAGAGATCTTCTACTTTATCAAAAAGGATGTGAGAAATAGAGGTGCAAGACATGATTTAAATAGACTAACTTCCCTTATGCATAGGTAACAAAATATGAATTGGCAGCTTATGCATTTATAGCAACATGGGAAGTATAGGATGTGAAATATAGTCTAATCAAATATTTGAGAAGACATGTAAATGATACCAAATGTAGTCTCACCAATTGAAGGCTAAATGAAAGCCAATTGTAGACTTGTGAGACATAGGAATATTTGTAGATTTGCAGTGGAAGCTTATTGTCTTTCTCCGAGGACTCCATTTTCCTTTCAATGAGACTACTACATATAATAGACTTGAAAACAAGTATTAGTCTCAAAGACTTAGATTTTAGAGTAACCTCCCCCTGAAAGTGTGCATACAAGTCTTGGATACTTGTAGGAGACATGCACTTTGATTTGATATCAAGAAGGGCAAATTATCTATAATCCGAGCTTGGGCACATATAAGTTAAATGATACCAATTGAAACATAATTGAAGCATTATACCACTTGTAGTATATGTCATATGGAAATATCAATTGATGTATCATTTTCTTAGGAACTTTATGTAAGCTATGTGTCGTGTGCTTAATTAGACATTTTAAACCATGTAGGTTTGCTCAAGAGTATGAATTTAAAGTGAGCAATCCTACCATATGATTTACCTAGTATACATGCATTTTTAAAAGTAAATATCAATTGTAACACTATGTATGAAACGTAAAACTAGATACATGAGAATAGATACACATATCTAAAAATAAGAAATACAATAAATCTAGTTACGTTAGTCATGGGTGGGGAATTCGGGTCCAAAGTACTCACTAACCCACTTGGCAATAGACTTAATCCAATATGATGCATCCCATGACATACATCCTAATTTTGCTAAGTCTCCAAATTCCCCAAACATCCTTTGGACTCCTCACTTCCCTCTTGGGATCCAAACCTTCTTGGTGCTTTTCATGGTTGAAATAATTTCTTTTGGCACCCAGATGCGTTTGGCCCCCTTTTCTTTGTTGGCTTTCTTGTTGGCCTTGATTGCTATCACCTTTCCATTCTTTTTCTTCTTGATTAAGTATAGTGTAGCAGCTTGTTTATCCACCTTGTTGATGTAGGTGTTGTAGAGTTTGCTTGTTGGCTTTTGCTTATCCTCGGTTTTCGCCTTGCATTGGAAAGACTTGTGACCTTCTTTGTGACATAGCCTGCAAATCACAGTTTTGCCTTCCACAAGCTTTTTCACTCCCACAGGGGTGTTATCCTGAGGAGGTTAGATTTGTTTGGCTTTGCCTTTCTTGTCATACAAGGCCTTAACAAGGCAAGCCACTTCTTGCTTTAATTGCTCATTCTCCATTACAATCTCGTCCGAAAATGTTTCTATAGCAACATTCTTTACAAGAACTTGATTGCAGGGGTTAGAATCATCAATTAAATCAAAGCAAGAAGTAGAAGCATCTTTCTTAATAATTTTAGGTATTTTAACCAAAGATGCTTCTGGGGTGCTAATAATGTTGTCTAGCTTAGTAGTTAGCTCATCATTATGTATGCTAAGAATTTCCATTTTCCCTAGCAAATTGTCAATGGCTTCTTGAGAGCTAGCTAACTTAGCCTTAAGTTTTTCATTCTTTTTAATAAGGCCATCATTGGTAGCTGAGGACGAAGAACTAGACTCTAATTGCTCAATTTTAGTTGATAGCTCACAATTTTAATTTGCAAATGTCTCAAATTTTTCTAGCAAACCTTTATAATCATTTTGAGAGTTAATCAACTTATTTTTCAGAGTTTTAAGTTGAGCCTTTTGCTTAGTGCAAACATCCTAGAAGAATTTAACGGCTTCCGCAAGCTCATCTACGGAGGGCTTTCCCTCACCTTCATCATCACTACTGCTATCATCACTAGAGGATGGAATACTCATTTTACCTCTTGCCATAAAGCACTTGTGTGATGACCATGATGATCGTGATGCGGATTGGTGGCTAAACGTCTTTGGAGGTTCATCTTTGCTTGAAGAGTCATCCCAAGTTTTGACACTTGTAAGCGCCTTGCCTTTGCTCCTCCTGTTTTTGGGTTCGGCCATATTTGGACAGCTGCCCCTGAAGTGTCCCTTCTCCCCGCATGCGATGCTTCCTTTCTTTCTTTGATTTTTCCAGTCAATGTTAAAGAGAAGATCATCAACCTGCAGGGGCACACCCATTAGATTAATCTTGTGGATCATCCCCAATACCTTTTCGACGCGCCGGGTTGTTTCTTCGTCCTCAGAGGATGATGTTGATGGTTGATTATCTTCATCATCATCACTTTCTTCTTTCTCCTCTTCTTCACTTGAGGAACTTTGAGTGGGAGCCTTCTTTTTGCCTTTTCTTTCTTCATATGCAAAAGCATATGGTCTTGAAAAAGTTGGCTCTTCTTGTCGACCCATTTTTCGCGACATCTCAAATGCCGCAATTTTCCCAATCACAATGGTCAGGGTCATTGTACTCAAGTCCTCCATGTTGTGAAGAATAGTGATGATGCTCCCATATCTTTGTTATGGCAGTAGGGAGATAATCTTGCTCACAATGTCCACATCACCTAGCTTATTAATGCCAATAGAATTGAGATCATTGATGATTAGATTCAAATGAGAATACATATCTCTAACAAGGTCATTATCCTTCATAGCAAAAGAATTATACTCATTTAAGACTAGGCAATGTTTTTGCTCATGGACATTGGACGTGCCATCATGGAGCTCATGCAATTTTAGCCAAATCACATTTGTAGTCTTTAATGTAAAAACTTGATTAAAAATATCCATGCTAAGAGATTCATACAAGCAATTTTTGGCTCTAGCATTTAAATAAATTTCTTTTTACTCACTCGTGGTAGGTTTCTCGGGATTTTGGGTGGTTTCATCCCATCACAAGTGACTCTCCAAACACCTAGATCAATGGCCTCTAGGTAACAAGCCATTCTAGCACTATAATATGGGAAGTTAGTGCCATCGAAGTGTGGTGGCCTATGGGTATCCATCCCCTTTCTCTAAAAAGTGTCGGCTCTTTTAGCGGTGAAGCTAAAGTGTTTCAAATGAGCCAAACCAGGCTCTGATACCAATTGAATGAAACGGGTGACGCCTAAGAGGGGGGTGAATTAGGACTTCTAAAATTTTCTCTAAACTAGACCACAAATAAATCCCTAGAGCGAAACCTATGCAAATAAACAAACTAGAATGTGAAAACTGGATTTTGTCTAAGTGTTGTTATCTCTACCGCAATGTCTAAGTTTCAATCCTAAACAATTTAAGTATAAAGACAATATTGAAACTTAAATGCTTAATATAAATGTGGAAGCTAAAGAGCAAGGTAGATATGCAAACTCTCGTGAATGGCTGATATTTTTACCGAGGTATCCCGAACCACGCAAGGTCTCGACTAATCCTCGTTGGTGCCCCTACACAAAAGGGTAGCCCACGCGAGGGCCAAGCACCACAGTCGAGTAACTTCGTAGAGAGCCACAAGCCTTCTCCACGCGCAAGTGGTGCTCTGTTTTCGGCTCCTCTCGGATGCTCCCAATCGTTTCCACTATCTTGCTTCTGACCGAAAACACCTCGAGCCTCGTTCCCTCCGGTACATGGTGGCGGCCATGACACAAGACTCGCGCCCCACTCGGTACAATTACAATGGCTCACGCAAGATCCGAGGGGTTGTGTGGTTTTTCTAAACTCATTCAACTAACTAGGATTCATCTAGAGCAAGCGCTAAAGCGGTCTAACTAACCTAAGCACTTCGCAAAGCACCTACGCTAATCATCGAGTGATTCTATTAAGCACTTGGAAATGTCTACAATATGCCTTGGTATGTTGCTTGGGTTCCCACACCTCCAAATGGCCGGTTGGACAGGTATTTATAGCCTCCCCCACACTTCTAGTCATTGGACAGAAAGGAGCAACTTTATGTCGACGGGCACACCGGACAGTACGGTGCGCACCGGACATACACTGTTCAGTGTCCGGTGCCTGCCATGTCAGCTGACCGTTGGGGTCTCTAGCAGTCGACCGTTGGATCCATTACCCAGACTGTCCGGTGCACATCGGACAGTCCGGTGCTATAGCCCGAGAGCGCACGTTGTGGGCCTCTCTGTGCAGACTGTCCGGGTGTCCCACCTGACAGGGTAATTTTCACTGTCCGGTGCACCACCTATGTGCTGGCTGACTGCCCTTCTTCATGGATTTCTTTGCTGAATCTTTGGGCTTCTTTTGTTCTTGAGTATTGGACTTCTAAGCTCTTTTTATGTCTTCATTTGAGGTGTTGCATCCTTAGTGTCTTAGTCCAATCCTCTTCACATCCTGTGAACTACAAACATAAACATTAGCAAACACATTAGTCCACATGTTATGTTGATCATCAAACACCAAAACCTAATGAGTCAAATGGCCCGGGTTCCATTTTCCTTACATGTGGCTCCATTCGAAGTATGGCTTGTATCTTGCTCGTGTTAGCTTCGATCCCTTTTGTTGATACCATGCAGCCAAGGAATTTGCCCTTCTTTACTCTGATGACACACTTTTCTAGTTTAGCTTGAGGCTAGCTTTCCTGAAGTTGGCAAATGTTTCTTGCTAATCAGCAATGTGATTTTCTTGCTTTGTACTCTTGACTATGTTGTCATCAACATATGTCAAGACATTTCTACCAATTTGGGTACTCAGCACCTTGGATGTCATTCTGCTGAAGCTTCCTCTAGCATTCTTGAGCCCCTAAGGCATCCGAAGATAGTAATATGTTCCACTGGGGGTTATGAAGCTTGTCTTGGGCTCATCTTCCATCTTCATCCAAATCTGATGATAACCTGAGTAACAGTCTAGGAGACTCATGAGCTCCAAAGTAGCTACCGCATCTACAAGGGAGTCTATTCTAGGTAGAGGAAACTCATCCTTCGGGCACGCCTTGTTGAGATCTATGAAATCAATACACATTCTCCATTTCCCATTGGCCTTTTTTACATTACAGTATTGGCTCACCATTCTGGATATCACTTCCCTGATTACTCTAGCACGTAGAAGTCTTTTGACTTCATTTCTTGCTCCTTCGGCTTTATCATCCGACATCTTCCGAAGCTTCTGCTTCGTTGGTCTGATGGTAGGATCTACATTGAGAGAATGTTCATTTACTTCTCTGTTGACACCACATAGATCATTGGCTGACCAGGCGAAGACATCTCTGTTGTTGAATAAGAACTTTGCTAGAGTTTTTTCTTGCTCCTTAGATAACTGGGATCCAAACAACACTTTATCTCTTATGTATTTGTGCTGCTGGTGGGCTTCAGCTCGTCTATGTTGTGAATAGCCTTAGAATCTGTCTAATTTCATTCGACTCTTCTAGCAGCCTCTTGACTTCCATGTATGGCAATTAGGCCCCGATCTGATGGTATTTTCTTGCACAAGTACGCTAGGTGTACTATTGCTTTGAAAGCATTCAATGTTCCTCTTCCAATGATTGCATTGTAGGGATAGTCCATGTCTACAATGTCAAACATAACTTGTTCAGTTCTGGTGTTGTAGTAAACGAAGGTGATTGACATTGTTATCTTTCCAAGTGCTGCTATATGTTTTCCTCCGAAGCCACACAGAGGATGTGTTGCATCATGTATCTTGTCCTCTTGCTCTTGCATTTGTCTAAAAGCCTTTGCAAAGATAATATCCGCTGCACTGCCTGTATCCACCAGGACATTATGGACCAAAAATCCTTTTATGACACATGATATAACCATGGCATCATTGTGGGGATAATCCTTGAGCTAAAGGTCCTCTTGAGAGAAAGTGATTGGCACATGAGACCATTTGGATTCGATGTAGGGTCCTTGTACTCCAACACGTTGTACCCTTCTTTAAACTTCCTTCTTCTGCTTCTTGTTGGCTGTTTCGAAGCTTGAACCGCCTGTGATCGGAAGGATAAGCTTCGTCGCCGAAGGTGGCGCAACTTGATGACTATGCGAAGCCATTGTTGTAATCCTAGAAGTGAGTTCACCGGAGGTGGGCACCAATGTTGGTTACTTGTTTTCAATTGTTGTGAATCAAAAACAAGGCAACACAAATGTTAAACGTTATAGACCTTCGTCCTTCAAAGCATTATCCTTGTTGGGGGCCTTCGTCTTCCGAAGGTCCTCAAAAACATGATTTAACAATGTTTCTGGAGTATAATACATGAACAGGTACCTTCGGACTCAGATCAGAACCACAGTGTGAGAAGCACAAAGAATACGAAGGTTGACGTAGCGCCGAAGCTACATGCAAGGGAGCTTCGGCATAGTAGCAGAAAAAGGAACCGACTTAAAGGGGAAAAGGCCATTTAGACCTCGATGGATCACTATAGAGTCATTAGCAAATGTAAAGGCCATGGGTGTAATTTTACATGGGCTGCGTCCCGTGCCTATAAATAGATGAACAGTGCTCCCGTACTGTTCACGCTGACTTGGCATTTGCTTTTGCGTCACGCTCGTACCTTTACCTTCTTTCAAGCCGAAGGTACATTTGTAATTTGATATCATTTCTATTTTTCCATGATAGTAAAATAGAAATGAGCTGATAATGCTACATAATTGTTCATGTTATCTCTTACATTCCATATGATTATCCTTTTATTATCGTATGCTGCAATGATGAAGGTATGTCCTTCATGACCTTCGTCTGAAGATCATTATATCCTAAGGTAAATAATGTCTAGAAGGACGAAGGGCATTAACATTTAACATTTTTTGTGTTGCCTTGTTCTTAACTCATAGCATTTGAGAACAAGTCCCCAACATTGGCGCCCACCTCCGGTGAACTCTTTTCGGCCACCTTCGGCAAGCATTGACCTTCGTCATGCCACCGAAGAAGGTTTCAGCGCTAGGGGCTGCCGCTCTGCAGCCACTGGACCCAAATCAGGAGACCCTTTCTCTTCGAGAGGCCCGAAGCCAGAAGAGGAAGGCCACTAGTCCAACACCCCAGGAGGACGAGTTGGACCAAGAAATCAGAAACATGGAGATGCTTCATCAGCAAGTGCAAAAGAAGAAGGAGAAGATGGCCCGACTAGCTGACCTTCAAAGGCAGATTGACGAAGCCACTGATGAAGTACGCCACCTTGCTCAAGACGAGCAAGATCGAAGGCCCCAACATAGGGAGCTTCATCAAGAGGGCTTGTTCAACGACGATGGATGGTATGATGATTTTAATCATGATACCTTTACTTTTGATGATGCTTCTCCCTTGGCAACAGAACTGCAGGCTATCCCATGGCCCCCATCATACAAGCCACCTCAGCTTCCAATGTATGATGGGCATTCAGACCCAAAGCAGTTTTTGATGAGTTATGAAGCAAATATATCTTCATACGGAGGCAATGCAGCTGTCATGGCCAAGTCCTTCGTCATGGCAGTTAAGAATGTGGCCCAAACGTGGTATTCTTCTCTTCGGCCAGGAACTATTACTTCATGGCAGAAGCTCAAGGATATGCTGGTGACAAGTTTCCAGGGATTTCAGATGAAGCCAGTCACGGCTCAGGCTCTCTTTCAATGCATGCAAGATCATGAGGTGTATCTCCAAGCATATGTCCGAAGGTTCTTGCGCCTAAGAGCACAAGTGCCTACAGTGCCCAATGAAATTGTCATTGAGGCCATGATTAAGGGGCTTCGTCCAGGACCTACTGCCCAATATTTTGCTAGAAAGACTCCATAGACTTTGGAGAAGTTGCTTCAAAAGATGGATGAAAACATCCGGGCTGACAATGACTTTCGCCAAAGAAGGGTGGAAGCCTACAGGTTCTCTGAGATGACCAGGGGCTTCGGAGGAAGAATCCACCCAAGGCATGTCAGGTCAATCCATTCCACTCAGAGTGACGACAAAGGAAGTCAACAACAGAGGCCACAATATTCCTCGCAAGCTTCGGGGTAGCAACAAAGCTCTTTCCGGCCGCCAGCTCCAAGAGGCAGAGGCGCAAGGGGCTTCAGAGGAAGGTTTGGGGATCAGCCTAGAAAAATTTATTGCTTATTCTGTGGTGAGGACAAGGGCCATACTACAAGGATGTGCCATGTCACCATTCAGAAACAAAAGGAAATAGCAGAAGCCGCAGCTCAGCAGAACCAGCCAAAGCAGGTCATGCATACTGCTTCGTATCACTCACCCTACATACCAGAGTATGTGGGTAACCATCCTGCAGCGTCTGTTGCTTCGGCTAGTCAGCCATAGGCATCCTGGCCACAGCCCCCACCTCCGCCACCACTACAACCTGTATATTCACGAGGCCAACAGCCAGAAGGGAGCCAACAGACCCATCAGCAGCAAGATTTCTGGGAGGAGTCCGAAGCTTGCACAGTCAACAGTACTGTGCCAGAATCGAAGCATATCTATTGAGAGATATCCTACCCCTGAAACAGTTTTTACATTCATTGTCATTTTCTTTTTTACTAAGGAACAATTATTGAAAACCTAGTTTTCTTGTCATTTTCAATTTCTTGTAATAGCTTCGTTTTTGCCATAAGTGAAATATATCTTCTCCACAGACTCACGAAGTCCAAAAAATCGCTGAAGCACAAAAGTCGTTCCTAAGGGAACACGCGGCTAAAAATCACATTACAAGTATCTCCAAAGCTACAAAAAGTTGTTCTACAGAACGCGGCGTAAGTTTGCCGAAGATACAAAAAGTCGTTCCTAAGGGAGCGCAGTGTAAGTTTTCTGCTCAAAAGTCGTTCCAAAGGGAATGCAGAGCCAAATACTGCCGAAATATAAGGCGAAGCGCGGAAAGTCAACGCGAATACCGCCGAAATAGAAGGCGAAGAAGTTCAAAAGACGTTCCTAAGGGAATGCAGAACTTACAGCGAAAAGTCAGCGCTGATACACTGAAAAATAAGCGGTGAAGCCGAAAAATAAGCGGCAAAGAGATTGTGTATTCCACTATGGAGGTGTGAGTGTGTATCTTCGACATAAATATCATTTTTGCATAACATAACATCATCACATCATTTTGCATAACATAACATCATACATCATATTGCATTAATGGCACAAGAAGGGGATACAATGTTGATCTTCGGAGAATGCTTCGAAAAAGTGAAATTGTGCTAAGGCACAACATAAGTTTTGAAGAAATACAACTTCATAAGCTTTGATGTGGAGGAAAAAATCTATTGTTGACGAAGCATTAATGTTTTTGCGACGATTGGAGGATTTTTTACGAAGCATAAAAGCTCTTCTTTACGAAGCATGAAAAGAAGGGAAGGTGTTTTTCCGCCAAAGGCTCAAAAATGGTATGTACATAAAAGTTTCATGCATTGCAAAGAAATGAATTACAAAACCATTCATATATTACATTCGAAACCTAGAAGCACCAAATATTACAAGCATAGTCCAGCAAATGTTACATTAATATTCTAGCAATGTTTTTACAATAGCTACTCCTCTTCTTTCAAAACTTTATCTGCAGCTTCGGTCAGCATTTGGGTAACGACTTCTTCTACAATAGTTTCGGCCATGTTAATAATTTATGTTGATTTCTTTGCCTCTGGTCGGCCAATGACTCGAAGGGCTCTGGGGGAGGAGATAGTTCAGCTGCAGTAGAAAACATAAATCAGCTCGAAGTCATAAAAATAAACAACAAAGTTAAAAACCACTAAGTAATACCTAATCGTCTCTCAAGCTCCGCAGCCTTTTTAGCTGCTTTTATTGACTCTCGAGTGTCATGAATATTTTTTTTCGTTTTTCTTTATTATTTCATGGGCCATCCCTCGGCCACCATTTTCCCAGATATCAGTGAAAAAATTTCCACCTATTGAGTTTGCTTCGGCCGAGGGGTCCTTTATATCATCGATGGAGAAGGCAGCTTCGGCCTGGGCCAAAGTTTTAACATGTTCGCACCCTGCTTTCTCCAAAATAGCTGCAACTCCTCTTGCACTAGAGAAGGCACATACGTCCCCGCGGTCACTCAAAATCTCTTCAAAGGCTTCGGCCTCACCGCTGATCCACTCGATTACTCCTTCGGGTCGCCCCGTATGAAGTTAACTTCGCTTGAATATGCGCCAACGTTGGCGAAGCTAGTTTTTATCTTTTTTCACGCATTCCACAGATTTTTCAAAGCATCTTTCTTTTGATGAGTGAAGCTCTGCAACTGTTTTTTCAAAATAATTTTTCCAATACTCACTGGCATCTCGATTAGCTTCGGCAATAGCGCATTTCAAATTAGCTTCGGCCAGTTGTTTTTGAAGGTTTTCAATCTCATTCCTTTGGATTTCAGATTGAGCCTTGAAGTTAGCTTCATCCCCTTTTACTTTGTCCACCAATGTAAGTAGAATTTTGTCTTTTTCCAAAGCTTTGTTCCTCAGCTTGATAACCTCTGTTCGAAGGTTGTTGAGGGCAATAGTGCAACTCTGGTCTTCGGCATTCTTTTGCGACCTCAAGGCGTTGCTAAGTATTAAACCCTATATGAAAAGAATGAATGGGTTAATATAAGAACAAAAGAATAATTCAAAAATCATAAACTTCCAAATATACAATTTTTGTACCTTCAGACTGTTATATGCAAGGCTATCCGCAAGATCGTTCTTCGTCATGGCGCAGAGGTCAGCTTCAAGCTTCGGGAACCCCATACTTCTGGCCATCTCCCGGCAGACAGATAATTCTTTGTTGTATGGGAGGCAATATAAGAAGTCATCTTCGTCTGTGCCATTAAACACTAAGGCCCCTTTCGGGTACTTCAGTTCTCTGGCGTAGTGTTTAGCTTCAAAAAATTTCTTCTTCAGATAATCTTTTTCCCGAAGCGTGTCGAATAATATAATCAAGGACTTCAGAGGGCGCTTCGGGAGTAGGAGCGGCAGCTTTTTTAGGCAAAATTTGTTCTATAGCTTCTTCCTCCGCTACCTTTTCTCCAATTTCCGAGGATTTCTCTTTGGTGGGCTCTGAAGGCCCAGCTTCAGCGTCAGCCCGGCTCATTGTAGCTTCGGCTTCGGTCAGCTTTGTCTCGGTTTCAATCTGCGCTTTCGAAGCCTTGGCAACTTTCCCTGGAGTAGAGCTTGAAACTTTTATTGTCTCCAGCACATCTAGTACACTAGCCATCCTTTTTCTCTTAGGGGTCGCTGCTAGACCTTTTTGTGTCTTCGGCACCTCCACTCCTACCGAAGGGCTTAGAACTTTTAATGTTTTCGTCCCTTCGATTCTCGGTTCTTCAACTTTGTCAATCTTTGGCATCGCTAGCTGGCTCCTCAATCCTCTACGTAAGAGCAGGTCCTTCGGCTTCAATAGCAGAAGAGGTCTCACCGCCAAATTCAGGCACTATGGCCGGTTCAATGTAGCGCGGTCGGTGAGTAAGGACCTTCAATTTTTTCCTCTTCGGCGCAGACTCGCTTGGAGCAGCCGAAGCGGCAACCTTTCCAGAGGCTGCACCCTTTCTTTTCTGCCCTCGTGGCGGGTAGCGATAGTCAGGGTATACAAATCTAATAGCATCGAAAACTCTATTTAGCCTTTTCTTTTTTGGCTCCCGAAGGCCGCAGATAGTGCATTATCTTCAGATTTGGAGTATGCTCCAAGTAGCTCATCACTAGTATTTTCGACACACTTCAGCCAGTCATCGTATGGTTCGATAAACTTGTCCCCAAACCTGAAGGTATATTTCAATCGAACTAAACCACCTTCGCTAGGGTTAGTGATGCTCTCTGTTGGCATTTCCCAGCTGTCTATCAATGGTCATATCCTGTAGGATACATGTTCTTGAACTAAATCTCTTGTCCCGATAAAAGCGCAAACTGTGCTAAAGGCCCTTTGGCATGCTTCGGCTGCCTCATCAATCTCTACCTTCGGTTTTCGGAGACCGAAGCGGGCCCAGATGGGGCGCATGATGATCTCTTTAATATCTTCTCTCACCTTCAAATCATTTTTACATAAAACCACTCTTCCATCCAAGCCCCGAGCCACCTCTTCCAAAAAGTTGGTACTGGGTAGCTTGAGCCAGAACAAGCAACGAAGCCATAACAACCAAAATTGTTATGATATTGTTCCTTACCCCAGGGCTTCGTCTCATACGAAAGTTCATGCATGCTGCAAAAACATTTTGCACTTGGCTCCAGACCTTGACTTCTCACAGCCCAGACGAAGATCCCCATTCTAATAATTGCTTCAGGAGTGATCTGGTGAAGGAAAATCTGATATGTCTTTAAAACTTCAACAACAAATCTGCTCAACGGGAATCGAAGCCCAGCCTTGAAGAAACTTCGGTAAATTACAACTTCGTTTTCTTCGGGGGCAGGAACGGCTCTGTCTGCGTCAGCCCTCATAATAGACAAATCTTGAAAATACCTTCCCCTCATATTATCAAGATGACTCTGTTTGATGGTCGATTTCCCGAAGACTGCATGACTTGGTCGCCAGGGCCGATCTTCAGAGTCTTCGCCTCCGCTTTCCGCATCATAACTGTCGCTGTCATCAGTATCTTCAGATAAACCTTTTAGAATCTCCTTAGTTATCTTTTCTGTATTTGTCTTTGCTATTGATTCAACAAATCTAGCAGTCTTCTCTTCAAGGAGCTTCTCCTCTTCGCTCAACTTCGTCTCAGCAATAACTTTTTTGTTTTGAGACATCTTCTCTTCGAAAATGGCGAAAACATGTCCTTAAAACCAAAGCTTAGAAAGTCTAAAAAACCAAGCAAGCATTGGTAGGCAAGAGCTAAAAAATTAAGCAAGCAAAGCAGGCGGCAGATAGCGTACCAAATGTGCTCGGGGTGAGTTCCTATTTATACGCCCAATGCGTTCCAAATTGGAGCAAATGTGCTCGGGGTGAGTTCCTATTTATATGCCCAGTGCGTTCCAAATTGGAGGGGCCCGTCTGTCATCGACTGTTGCTATTCTAGCAAAGGGAAGGTGTTTTTTGGATCTTCGGCTTAAGGCCTTCATCCATATCGCAATTTGAATTCGTTATTCTAACAAATTAATATTGCGAGGGGCTACTGTTGGGGGCCTTCGTCTTCCGAAGGTCCTCAAAACATGATTTAACAATGTTTCTAGAGTATAATACATGAACAGGTACCTTCGGACTCGGATCAGAACCACAATGTGAGAAGCACAAAGAATACGAAGGTTGACGTAGCGCCGAAGCTACGCGCAAGGGAGCTTCAGCATAGCAGCAGAAAAAGGAACCGACTTAAAGGGGAAAAGGCCATTTAGACCTCGATGGATCACTATAGAGTCATTAGCAAATGTAAAGGCCATGGGTGTAATTTTACATGGCTGCGTCTCGTGCCTATAAATAGATGAACAGTGCTCCCGTACTTTTCACGCTGACTTGGCATTTGCTTTTGCGTCACGCTCGTACCTTTACCTTCTTTCAAGCCGAAGGTACATTTGTAATTTGATATCATTTCTATTTTTCCATGATAATAAAATAGAAATGAGCTGATAATGCTACATAATTGTTCATGTTATCTCTTACATTCCATATGATTCTCCTTTTATTATCGTATGCTGCAATGATGAAGGTATGTCCTTCATGACTTTCGTCAAAAGATCATTATATCCTAAGGGAAATAATGTCTAGAAGGACGAAGGGCATTAACATTTAACATTTTTTGTGTTGCCTTGTTCTTAACTCATAGCATTTGAGAACAAGTCCCCAACAATCCTCTTTTAGAGATAATGGATCTTGAATGAAGGTCATGAAGAATAGGTCTTCATTTTTCATACAAATAATATTACAATGTAATATTATAACAAGCATTCATTTCATACTGCATGTCAGAATAATGTCAAGATCTATATTATATGTTAATAAAGTGATACAAGTTGTATATTACATTTGTACATTTGGCTTGCTCGAAGGAGAAAATGCGAGTAAAGCCTTCCAATAAAGCGTGAACAGTATGGGGTATTGTTCATCTATTTATAGGCATGGGACGCAGCCCAAGCAAAAGTACAATTATGACCCTGATATCTATACATTGCTCTAATACAAATATCAAGGATAAACATGTCTTTTCATTGCTGGCTTGATTTCATGTATGACCTTCATGATCATCTTAAGTCGAAGCTTTAATTCTTGCTGAAGCTTCACTGTATTTCCTGCGTGTCTGCCACGGCTTCGGCACTTAGTTCCTTTGACGTATCTTTGTCAAAATGAATTACAAACGGTTTCTTCATCCTGAGGACCTTCGGCAGAGAAGGAGACCCGCAAAAGTAAGTCCCGGGATGCGGGATTTTGCTTGGATCATCATGTCGGTTGAAGGCGATCGGGATCTCCATCCAGCGATGGCACAGGGGACTATATGGCTCGACTGCGTTCACCTCCTAGGTGCTTGATTTGTTGCGGCGCTTATTGCCGACGACTTTAGGGGCTGGTGGTGGAGCCGCCCCCACTTGCCGCTTAATGGTGGTGGCAGATTGGCCTAGACTTTGCTTCTCTGCTTCATTCCCCATGAAATGTTCTAGCGTCATGTCTGCGTTGACTGGTTCATCGGGGCAGGCAAGGCAGAGCGCTCCGGTGGCAAGGAAGTCGAGGGTGTTGAACTTGACGCAGCACCCAAGGCGAATGCTGATGAACCGGCCATCGGAGTGAAGAATGTCGTGTGGCATGCTAACGGCTCCCCTACCTGGCGTGCCAACTGTCATGGTTTTAGAAACCTGGGGACAATAAGATTTGTGTTCGGCAGGAGTGCTAGCGTGGACTCACTCTGAATGGTGAGCCACAAGGGGCTCAAAGGTGGATCTGAGACGAGCGTTGTACTAGTTCAGGCTTGCGCCCTTGTCCACTACATTGTTGATCGTAGTATTTCTTGGAGCGTGTTACAGTTGTCTGCTAGTGTCTAAAAGATGGGGTTGTCTTGCCCTTTTATAGCTCAAGGGTAGATTTCACAGTGAGAACTCGTATTCTTCCTAGGAGGAGTTCGTCCAGTTGTCTTGGGTTGCCTTAGCCCTCATGGCACAGTCCGTTGGGGCGCATGCTGTCGTATTCTTGATGTGACATTCTGTCTTGTCTACCCAGCGTTTGGGTCCCTATAGCTTGTCTGGTGCCAGCGTAGCGGTATCTGGCGTGTCCAGCAGAGTGGCCTCATGACGAGGTTCAGGGTTGTATTCAGTACAGCTTCATCTTCCGGCATGACCCTTGCGTCACCTTTCGGTACGCATTGGCATATACCCAGTATGGCGTACTATCCCGTTCTTTCAGGTATTTTAGTCACTGTAGAGGCTTCGATGTTGAGGTTGTGGTGGAACCGCCCGAATTATTCCAACTTAAGTGCCTAAGTCTCACCTTAGAGGCTAGACCACACTTAAATAGGAATAACACGTCAGTCCCTCGGATCTAGTCCGACGAGACCACTAACAGGATCAAGTACCACGTATTCACTCGATGGTGAGGCATAGAGCAAATACAATAAAACATAAAACCAACATTAAGGAGTAATTAATTTATTACAACATCATCGGAGTTTTAGCAAAAGTAGTGATCATTGTTCGGAATGCAGCGGAATAAAACAAATGATAAATAAACGGAGAGATGGGGAATTCTGTCCCATCACTCCTCATGCTCCTCCTTTGCCGAGGTAGGGTCCCACTCGACTGTCCAACCCGGTGGTAAGATGGACGGCCAAGTCACTCCAGCAACCATGTCCTCCAGAGAACCTGTAAAAATTATGCCACAAGCAAGGCTGAGTATACTAATACTCAGCTAGACTCACCCGGTGTGAGGAGTCTACTCCTCTACCTCTAGACATGCAGCTATTTGGCTGAGGGGTTTGCTTTGCCAAAAGCACTAGCTGAGTCTAAAATCAAGTTTTAGCTTTTTCAAGTTTTAGTGTGACTCTCTTAAGACTAAATGTGTACCTATCTAATCATACATGGTATCAAACATTTAGCATTCAACATCTTTTGCCAACGCATTTCCACTTGTTACTCAATGCAGTACAATGGATCAAGCAGTCTCATTAGATGCGAGAAGCAGACGATTCGAATCGAGTTTTTATCCTTGCAAGGTAAACCTAAACACACGACGTGGCGAGGCACTCCGTCCCTACACACATCAACCGTCCCCATCGATTCCCTGGCAACAGAAAGGGGTTCACCGCCTTGGCGTACAATGCCTCGCTGACCCCGACTGCCGTCGTGCAGTGACCGCACTTGTACCCACCATAACCGGAATGGGAGACCACGTCTCAGGTCGCGTGAGGAGGGCAATCTGCGGGCAGGTTCACTCAGGTACTAGGCTTACCGATTTACCATATTTCTCGGCATGTGTTTAGTATGTTCAAACGCTTGACGCAGGTATCCACACGTTAATCCTTATTCCAATTTCATCTCGTAGACCACGCATCCCCATGGATCCGTGTCCACAGACCATCATCATTCCATTATCAAAATGGATACAACCAATTTCCTGACCTCGCGTGAGTGCTAGAAAAATCACTCGACTTCTACCGAGATCCCTAATTAGCGTAGCAGCTACTCGACCTAGCATACTAGTATCCATCTCAAAGGTATCCTGAGTCATGCAACTAAGGTTCCAAACAAATCCTACACTTAAGTGCACATTACAAACCTACAAACAATAAGTGTAGTAAAATAGCATAATAAGTAGGTTATGTATTAAACCGGGGCTTGCCTTCCAAAGCTGGGGCAGGCATATCCTCGATGGCAGTCTCTGGTGCTGGATCCTGGGCTACCTCCTGAGCAACTCCTTGCTCCGGCACGAGGATGTACTCCCCGTCAGCGAGATTACAATCTATCGAATGCAATGAATGAGATAGATGCATATTAATGACATGGTAATTTGTAAAGACTATGCACAGTCAAATAGTTTTAAGTTTAGTGGGACCCGAGGGTTCTTTGGGTATACTTAAGGGTTTATACCTGTCACCTTTGAGATTTTGAAGGAAGTCACACTTTTTAATTATACTTTTATGCTCCATGAGGTACTTGGAAGGTTTTGGTTGTACATTATCTAATTATCCCAACATTTTCCTTTTACTTTCCATTGTGCTTCTAAATAAGCATTTAGAACTCTCCTGGTCAGATTACAATTTTCAAAAATGTCACAAAAATTACAGTGGGTAAACATTTACCATTGTGAGTTATTCTAGAAGTTTGAAGCTGAAATTAATTTAGACACTACTTGTGTAAAATTATCAAAAGTAAGGGAAAAAGGACACTTTATACTATAGCTCTAGTGTAGGTGAGGTCTCTGCACTAAATTTTATTTTTGTCCACCTTCATAGGTGATATTAGGCCTCTGTGTTAAAAATCACAGAAAAAGACCTACTGGATATTTAGTTGTGATTTTCTAAAGTTTAATGCTCAAAAGGTACTTATAACTAACTTGTTATTTGAAAAATATCAAACAACAAAACTCATATTTTTCCTACATTCATAATAACAACATATTAGTTATCCCAAGGTTTGGGGTGTGGTCTCCTCAGGATTATTTTTCTAAGATTTTCCCAAGTTTTCATTGTTTGCATAAGATAAAAGGTATCTCATTTCTTTTGTACTAAACAAGGGTCCAAAAATTTTTTCTAGTGAACTATACTGAATAAGTGAGCTCACAAAAATGTGGTTGCTCCCTGGTTCTTATTTTAAACAACCTTTTCTATTTTCTTTAACTTTAGGCTAAAAATGATTTAAATGACAAACCCTACTTTAATTTGGTGTACTGAGGGGTTTACTATTTTTAAACAGATTAGGGAGTGATTAAGTACTTCTCTGATTTTTCTTAACCCCAGTCTAACAGTGTAACTATTTTTCCCTCTTTTATTTAGCTTTTGGCCAGAACACTATTTAATTCCAAACTTTAAATTCTCCTGCAACACTTAGGAGGTTTTGTATTTTTCCTAAGTAGTTTACATTATTCAAAACCTAGCAAAATTGGTTTGACTCAATTTGGTTGAATAAAACTAGAGTTATGAATTTTACAAGTTCTGTTTGTATTAAAGGAGAAATGTTCTGGAAAACCAGTTTACACCGAGGACCCTGGGCTTTTCCTAAACCAATTCTTCAACTTATACCCGTGCGCAACTATTCATCTGAGTCTCTGACAGTTCAAAAACCCCCCTGACTTCTATTCCTTTTTCCCCGAGGTCCCTCCCCCCTTTTGAACAGTACCCACGAAAGGAAAAAGGGCGGCGCGGCTTACCGGCGGCGAGGGAGGTCCGGCGAAGGGTGGGGTTGGCTTCGGGAGGTCCTTGCGGTCACGACGAGGTTCGGCTCGACGACGGTGATGGCCGGAATCGGCCGGTCCACGTGCGCAAGCGGGCGAGCTCATCGGCGGTGGGTGCTCCGGCCTATCCACGGCGACATAGGTCAATCCAAGGGCACGGGGAGCTTCACGGGGTGCTAATGAGTCGACCCGTGCAAGGAATCAAAGAATAACTCACCGTGGAGCTTGGTCTATGCTCACCGGCGGTCGGGTGAAGTCCGGTGATCTTGATCCGGTGTCTCCGGCGAGGCAGAGCTCGATTCCTCGCTCTGGGAGCTTCACCGAGGCACGCAGAGTCTCTCTCGAGGGTCGGACTAGGCTGGGGATGGCTTGGTTGGCCGGCCTACGGTGGCGGGTGCTCGGGCGGCCGCTGGCACGCCGTGTGCAGGGCAAACTCGGGCGATCTCGTGCTCCGGTGAGGTCGAGAGCGCGCGGGGGAGTACGACTGAAGCCTTGGCTGGCTTTATAGGCGCAGGCAGGGGACATGGGCATGGCTTGGCGCGGCTCGGGGCGCGCGGGTTCGGGCGCCGGGCGTGCTCTAGCAAGGTCAGAGTGTGTCGAACACGTGGAGGTGTTCTTCTGCCCTTGTTCAAACGCATGCTGAGATCGCAAACGTGTGAATCTTGGCAAAAAATCCGGCGCAGACCTCTTCCTGGCACCTATGGCTATCTCTTGTATGTAAGTTCCAAGGGAAGCTAAGCCCTAGGTCAGAAGATTTGCGGACGCCAAATCTGGCTTGTCTCACTGTCCACCTCGCGACAAAAGTGATGCCAAATCATGTCAAATGAATTTGGCTCGGGTTCAAACTTTTCCATTGGGTGCCTTAGGTGGTTTGGCACCTTTTTGGTATTCAGACCAAGTGGTTTTGGCGCCATTTACTAAGTGAACGCGTCTGATCTCTAGATTAGGGTTAAATTTTGACTTAGAGAGAATTAGAGAGCTCTAGGGTGCTTTCTACTTAAAGAAGGGATTTGGGGTCTTTAAGGGGTCTTTTTGAAATGTTTCCCCTCTGCATTTTGTAGATTATAATGTTACTTAAGCTTTGGTTAAGGGTTAACTCATGATTTTCACATTTGTTTAACCTTTCCCTTAAACCAGGGTTTTGGGAGTTAAGGGCTCAAGAAGGGTCTAGGGTTTAATCCTCTCTTGCCCAAGGTGATTATTGCATAAATGCTTGGGTAATGATTTTGTCCTTAACATTTCTTAGCTAACTCATGCTTCCAAAGTCTTAGGTGCTCCTGCTACTCCAATTAACCACATGTGATAACAAGTCATTAGTGCAAGTATGAAGCCAGTGTCTTGGTAACACCTAAGGTGTTACAGAGGTCCCTATGACCAGGGTTGACTAGTCCCACAGGTCAGCGGGGCACATCTCAGAATGTATTCGGGGTTGTTTTTGACAAACACACATCTGAGAATGTATTCGGGGTTGTGTTTGACAAAGGCCCTTCGACACTGTTCCCCTTGTACAGACATGGTTTGGTGATGGTTTGTTTATCGTGCTGACGTGGCTTGATAGTATTGGGTCAACTCTTCCTTCTTGTAGACGTGCTTGTCAAAGAGTCGGTTGTCGTCTTGTTGGGTTGCTCAATGGATAGTTAAGTTGGTAGCCCCGCCTTGCCGGGTAGCTCAGCTGGCGGATTGGTCGGCAATCCTGCCTCGCTGGATCACTCGACAGGCAGGTTGGTCGTCAGTCCTACCTCATTGGATCGCTCGACAGGCAGGTTGGTCGACAGCTCCGTCTCGCCGAGTTGCTCGCCGAGTGAGTTGGTGGGCTAGTGGGTCACCTTCGAGTAGCCTTTTGGGCTTTCCTTGGGCACCTAGTTCCTGGTTACCTGATACCATACAACCCCCTTCATTGTAAGAATATCTCCAACAGCTCCTAATAATGCTAATGCCAATCTTTAATTTAAGGAGTACTGAAAAACAATCATCCAACATATCTCTAACAAGACCTCTTATCCTCTCATAGTGGTGTTATCCTAAGGAGGTTAGATTTGTTTGGCTTTGCCTTTCTTGTCATACAAAGCCTTGCCAAGGCGAGCCAGGTCTTGCTTTAATTGTTCACTAGGTATGTGCCCGTGCGTTGCCATAGGTGGGAGAGCGTGGGGAGTGGCACATGGGCTACAAATATAATTTTTGTTTATTTGTAAACACTAACGTTTGTATGGTCTGGTGGTTAGCTCCAAATTTCTAGAACAGAGGGGTGTTAGTTCAAGTGCTCGTTCTGCACTATTTTTTGCGGGCGCTGCACGTGGGGATGGTGAAGTCGTGGTAGCACGAGGTGCCCACATTAGGTTCTTAATAGATAGTAGAGATAGAGATTCTCAATTGCAATATCATCCGAACATGCTTCTATTTCAACATTCTTAACAATAACTTGATTGCAGGGATTAGAATCATTAATTAAATCAAAGCAAGAAGTAGAAGCATCTTTCTTAATAATTTCAGGAATTTCAAATAAAGATGCTCCTAGGGTGCTACCGATGTTCTCTAGCTTACTATTTTGCTCATTATTATGTATGCTAAGAATTTCCATTTTCCCTAGCAAGTTTTCAATGGCTTCTTGAGAGATAGCAAATTTAGCCTTAAGTTTTTCATAATTTTTGACAAGGCTATCATCGATAGTTGAGGATGGAGCATCAGACTCTAATTGCTCAATTTTAGTTGTTAATTCACAATTCAAGTTTGCAAATGTTTCAAATTTTTCTAACAAACATTTACAATCATTTTGAGAGCTAATCAACTTATTTTTCAAAGTTTTAAGTTGAGCCTTTTGTTTAGTGCAAACATCCTCAAAAAAATTAACGGCTTCCACAAGTTCATCTAAGGAGGGCTTTCCCTCACCTTCACCATCATCACTACTACTATCATCACTAGAGGATGGGATGCTAGTTTTACCTCTTGCCATAAGGCACTTATGTGATGACCGTGATAAGCGTGATGAGGATCGGTGGCTGCGTGCGGTCAAGGTCATTGTACTCAAGTCCTCCATGTTGTGAAGAATGGTGATGATGCTCCCACATTTTTGTTGTGGTAGCAGGGAGATAAACTTTCCTCACAATGTCCGCATCACCTAGCTTATTAATTCCAATAGAATTGAGCTCATTGATGATTAGATTCAATCGAGAATACATCTCTCTAACAAGCTCATTATCTTTCATAGCAAAAGAATTGTAAACATTTAAGGCTAGGCAATGTTTTTGCTCATGGACATTGGATGTTGTGGCGGAACCGCCCGAATTATTCCAGCTTAAGTGCCCAAGTCGCACCTAAAAGGTGGCAACACACTTAAATCGGAATAACCGGTTAGCCCCTCGGATCTAGTCCGATAAAGCCACTTATCCATGATCGAATACCACTAGCTCACTCGAAGGTGAGGCACAGAGAAATACAATAAAGCATAATACCAAAATTTAATAAATATCGGTAGTAATTACATTATCGGAGTTTCAGAAATAGTAACAATATTTTTAGTGCAGCGGAAATAACTAACGGAGAAAATCGAGTAACATGGCGAAGCCTGGCCACGCTACTCCTCCTGGTCCTCTCCTGCGAAAGCAGTAACCCATTCGACCATCTATCCCGGTGGCAGGGATGAAGATCAAGTCACACCAGCAACCAAATTATCCAAGGATGTACCTGCAAAAATTATGCCACAAGCAAGGCTGAGTATACTAATACTCAGCTAGACTTACATGGTGTGAGGAGTCTACTCCTCTACCTCTAGACATGCAGCTGTTTGGCTGAGGGGTTTGGTTTGCCAAAAGCGCTAGCTGAGTCTAAAATCAAGTTTTAGCTTTTCAAGTTCTAGAATAATAATTTAGACTAGATGAGAACCTATCTATTCATACATGGTATCAAACATTATATCAATCAACACCTTTTGCCAGTATCTCATTCCACTTATTACTCAATGCAGTACAATGGATCAAGCAGTTTCATTAGCTGCGAGAAGCAGACAATTCAAAATGAGTTTTAACCTTGCAAGGTAAACCTAAACACACGACATGTCAGGGCACTCCGTCCCCACACACGTCAACCGTCCCCATCGATCCCCCGTTCGCGGTCAGGGCTCACCACCTTGGTGTACAATGCTCCACTGACCCGGCTGCCGCCATGTAGTGACCGCACTTGTACCCACCATATCTAGAATGGGAGACCCAGTCTCAGGACAAGTGAGGAGAAAAGTCTGTGCCCGGCTTCACTCAGGTACTAGGTTTACCGGTTACCATATTTCCCGACATGTGTTTAGTACGTTCAAACGCTTGACACAGGTATCCGCACGTTAATCCTTATTCCAATTTCGTCTCATAGACAGCGCATCTCCATGGATCCGTGTCCACAGACCATCATCATTCTGTTATCAATATGGATACAACCAATTTCCTGACCTCACTCGAGTGCTAGAAAAATCACTCGACTTCTACCGAGATCCTGATTTAGCATAGCAGCTACTCGACCTAGCATACTAGTATCCATCTCAAAAGGAATCCTGAGTTCATGCAACTAGGGTTTCAACCAACTCCTACACTTAAGTGCACGGTACAAGCCTACAAACATTAAATGTAGTAAAATAGCATATATATATATATATAAATGGTTATGCATAAAACCAGGGTTTGCTTGGAATTCAACACTTAGATAGTGTTTGCTAGATGACACTCTCTTGGCGAGCATCCATTGGTTAGGTCCATCCTTCTTTGGGTCGTCCATCCACTGCATCTTGTGGCTGGCACCACATGACTGGCACGATCATCATCTCTCGGTCCTAAATGAGATGCAGGATGCATATGTATAAATATAATGAAAGTAGCACAAGATATTCAAATACACGGTAGCGAACTAAACATTAAATTTTAAGATATAGTAAACAACCACACGCTAGCATTAGTTATCAACAGTCATCGGACCTACATAATCAATACCATTAGAAAGACGACAATCACTTCCTAGAATTAACCAGCGCAACACGGCATCACACGTGCAAGCATTTATCACATTCGCTCTAATTTTTTCATTAGTTCCTTTATTATTATGCTAGTTAAGTACACATCAATTTTCCATGGCTTCTATATAGACAAACTTAGTTAAAAAGGAATAATCACTTAATCGGGTTCTATAATTATTCACTAGGCAAACACTTATTAGACCCTAACCAATTTGGTTCACTAATTTAGCGAGACGTGTACTAGTTACTTATATATTTAGGCTCAATTATATTAGTCAATATCATTATTACTCATGTTCAATTAACACCCAAAATAAGCAAGTCGTCACTCAAGGCAGCACAATAGAGTAGACCAATCAATCACATCTAACACATTTGGGACAGCAGCACCGCAGTTGTTTGTTTTAATCATAACTCTTCAAATATTAATCTAAAAATAGCAAACTAGGACTTTCTGTAAAGCTTAAAACGTGCTCTATAACTTTGGTATTTTTACCTCGACACGATTCAATACTTACCAAGGTCAAAAAGTGTTTGGCAACTAAACATTTGGACAGATTCAGACTTGCAACTTCAAAAATTCACAACTAAAGATTAAGACATCCAAACAAAGTGATTCTATACTTTCTGGAAAGCTAATTAAATGTTCTACAAATTATTTATAAATATCTCTGGCTGGTTTAATATGTGTCAAGGGTAAAATACACTATAAAGGCTTTGCTGTCCAGAACTGGACAGATTCAGTCTTCACACTTTAAACATCCATAACTTAAACTTCGGACCACCAAAAAGAGTGGTCCTAGACTTTTTGGAAAGCTTAGCAAAATCACTACATAAATTTTATAATCACCAATAAGTGATTTCATGTTTAACTAAATCAAACAATACCATTTTCGAAATCTGTTCTGTCAGTGGACAGAACACAACAACCAATTTGTAAAATTCATAATTTCCAAACTGTCAGGCCTATGTTTGTGAAATTTTAACACAAGCAAGATAAGAAAAGCATCTACAACTTTCTTATAACGACCATGAATAGATTGTAACATTATCTTAAGCAAACAATTCAGTCTCTGAAATCTGCAGAAATTGGACAGATTCAGTTACTAAATTTGTGAAAAGCATAAGTTTTAAACGATCAGACTTATGGCTATCAAATTTTAACACAAGTAAGATAATAAAGTTATATACAACTCTTCTATAAGACATTTCTACAGAAAACATAATTTAGTTCATCAAACAAACAACATGACGAAAATAGTGCGTGCAGCCCAAAACAACAACTAATAAAATTCAGCTCCTATTTAATTCAAGAATTGTCGTGTTCTAGAGACTTAAACCATTCTAACACTTTACCATCTGTTAGAGTTAAAACAATCAAATTAGGACCAACAAGGCGACTTAATAATTTTTATCCAAGTCATTTCGTGCGCTAGAATTACCACACAATTAACAAACACATTCACCAAAATAAAACACTTCGGCACACATGTCCGACATCACACAAAATCATGATGAAGCAATATTAATATTTATCTTTAGAACACCATAACATAACCATTAAATCTCTAATTAGTTTTAAGGTGTAACTCAAGCATTCCATGAAACATGCATGATTTTGCTTACTCCTATTTTTTCACTAACTATTGTAATTATAAAATGGGTGTATGATACTATATAGTTTGGGGCTGAAATTTTTATGAGGCATAGGTAATAACAAATCTTGACCAATGTATAAATTTCACATGCTCAGATTTTACATTTTATTTACTACAAAAATAACAAATTGTTAATGCAATGAAGCATGTGAGAGCAAGTTAAAATTAAAATTAATTATTTTCTGTGAATGTATGACCATATTAAGTTTCCTTAGGCTACTATAATATCATACAAGGGCAGTGGAACATCATTTTCCATTTTTACACTAATACATTATTTATAAACCATTTAAAACTACTTAGTATACGTCAATCAAGTTAAATCACTAACTTAATCATACATGCACCACAATTTATGAAATTTTACCAGTCCCCAAGCATCAGACCAAGAGTATACTGTAAACATTTCAACCCCTTTGGAGCACTAGAGCTACAGACCCAAAAATAACAATCAAAACAATCATCTTTTTCTTATTAAACATGTTTTAATTAACGCACCAAGGAAACATTGAACAACCTGTAAGTTTTATATTTTTCCTAGATGGAGTATGACAACATCTAACTAACAAAACAAGTTTCATCATTTTTGGATTTTTATAATTAAAACTATGGAGAGATGCAAGTTCATTTATTTTCCAAACCAGTTTTAAATACGAATTTCTACAGAAAAACTTTTCCACCAAAACATGCCAACTTATAGATCTAATAGATAGAGAATTTTATAAGAAAGGCAACAAAACAAGTTTCATTATTTTCGGAGTTATAAAACTCGAGATATGAATATTTGAAGGAAGAGCAAAAATCTGTAACTTTGTGTACAAATGCACATGGGGCCCATTTGTCATACTCACACATTGCTTCTTCTTCCTCCTTACTTCCTATACGCATGCAGGGAGGAGTGGAGCTGGCCCACGACCGACCATGGAGCTGTGCAGGGGCGAGCACCGGCTGAGAGGGGGAGGGACGCCTGCTGCTGTTCATGGACAGAGAGGAGGGCAAGCCAGAGAGGGGCGCTCGGCATGCTGGTTTGGGGAAAGGAAGAACGCTGGGCTGTTGCTCCGACCATGGGAGAGACAACAGGAGAAAAAGATGGGGCGCCATGGGGTAGGTCCTGCGTGGGGAGGTCTTCCTGCTGCTAAATGCCATGGGGAGCTCCTTGCTGCTACTGTAAGGGAGAGGGAGGACGGCGTGGGGGAGGAATGAGAGGGCAGGCTACTGCCATTTATAGAGCAGGAGCTCTGGATATGTCAGACAGCAGAGAGCAGTGGCCGGGGTTACAGTGTCAACATTGGGCAGCAAATTTCGTCATTTTCCCCTTGGAATCGGATCAAGGTTATAGCACAAAATATCTTCCTTGATGTACACTCTACAAATATTGTAAAGGGCTTGAGGTGATTCGGGCACTGGTTAGAGAGTTATAGACCCACGAAAATTGGTTTGTAAGTGGGTTAGAAATCAGTGGAAACTCGTGAAAACTGAATGTCAAAGCATGTCAAACGGAATCGGATGAATGCCATCTTTTAATATGTTGTGCCCCTATTAGTTATTAACAACTTTTATATTTGGGAAAACTTGAGTTGTTCAACAAAAATTTGGTAACGCGAGAAGTCGACCCGAACAATGCTGATTTCAGACTTAGAATAATTCGAATCCTGAAATCAAATTTTTATTCTGTCTTGATGGCACTGTTTGAGATTCTTAGAGATTGAATCAAGGCTTGGTTTAAATATAAAACTTGTTGTATAACACAGGTTCTACAATTTTTATTAAAGGTCAAACCTCATGTCTTGAATATAAATAAAAGTTTCACTTTGGTCAAGGTAGTATCATTATAAAGCTCCCAATTATATTTTTAAGGCAATCGGACTATTTTCTTGATATTTTCTTGGCATGGACCCTCAATAACTTTTGACCCAATTATATTTTGAATGTCTAAATTTGCTTTTACTTAATCAGCAGTTTCAAGCAAGCGTATGATTTATAATTTCATATAAATATTTGGTTCAAACTTTGAGAAATCTTTAGAATACACTTGATAGATAGAGATGAATGATGACATAAATATAACAAGCTGAATTGCATAAGAAATAATTAGAGGTTGACACTACAGAGATTCCACTAGAGAATGCGAATTCGGATTAAGTATTTGGACGTAGACCGACTATCGAGAAAGCGGATTCGGACACCGATTGGATAACATAACTATCGAGAGTCCGAATAAATGAGTCTCGACGTGAGTTGCGAGACGATATTGACTTATGAATTTGCGTTTGCTTTAAGAAACAAAAGTTTTAACAGGCTCCAAATTTGGTTGTTCTTGAGATCGAATAAATTCAGAAATCAGTGAAACCTTCACAAGTAACTTGATAAAAGGAGATAGATGCGATCGAGAAATAGAAATCTTCACTGAGCATTCGAGATTAGGATAAATTCACGGCATAACACGAAATAGACACCTGGGGTGTCACAGGCTTCCCCCCATAAAAGAATCTCGTCCCGAGATTCGAATGAGAATCTTTAAGGGTGGAGAAGTATGTAACTCCCAGGCTGAAGATAGATGCAACTTCACGAGATGGTATCTTACACGATACGAAAGATAGATTTGGACCGAATACCGTGACATATTGAGACAAAATGCAGTGATCACTCTGAGAGAACGTTCACGAAAGATAGTACATCGATATAGTTTCTTAATGGATCACAACTATTAACCACGATACCAGCGCGTGCCGAGCAGCTCAACCATGTGTGCACCATAGTAGGCTCTCGGTTTCATCGCGGCACCATCGGTCGTTAGTCATAACACCATTACCAACGTAACCAATAATAAATCCACATGACATAAATAGATGGAGCCCATGAGAGTATGGCTCAGAGAATGTGACTGAAGTTGAAGTAAAGATTGTTGGCAAAAGAGCATCACATGAGAATTTTCTTTAACTCAGAGAACTATTTTATGATCAACATGGAGATTACCAGGCAAGAGACTAGTATGATATTTGATATAAGGAGGAACCAACCATGAGATCAGGATTGATGAGCTTTTAGAGACATTGGAGAACCAAAGACAACAGCAACATCCATTGAACCAAATGGATATGCCGTTAATAGATAGAGTTGGTAAAACAACGTCATGGTCCACTGAGAACGAGTATGAGAATGATAAAAAATGAGAGATTTAGGCAGATCAACATCCGATACTTGAGAACGGGTTATAGCACATAACCAGATAATAGGGCAGAATCGATAAAGGACCCAGAGATTCGGATGATAAGCCACAACATGATTCGCAAAGGAAAAGATTACTAGATCCAGGCGAAAAGAGAGATCATCAACCCAGATGGCTTCTAGGTTGAGTAGAGGAGAATTTAAAGAGGCTTCTAGACAAGATTCCAAAAAGAATTTGAGACTAGATATTGTTTTGCGCAACAGACACCAACCAAAGTTTTATATAATTTTTTAACATAAACAAGTGCACAAGGAAGCTTTGGTCGATTTAGGGGTCAAGCTATGGGTGTCTATAAGTTGTGCAGGTTTAACTTCAAGGGTAAAACACACAAGGGTTAGAAAATACCAACTCAAGCATGAATTTTTTAAAGAGGTTTCACTTGGTGAACTCATGGTTGTTTGGATGGGGGAGGTCTTTTTATGAATAGAACAGAAAACATTTTTTTATCAAAAGGGTTGAACAATTACAATACCACCTAGGTAGCAAGGCAAGAGAAACACATAACACGACCTAGCAGGACTTACCAATCTGACACGAGGTAAGACATTTCTTATAGTTCCTAACATAGCAGTACATCACATTATTCACAAGTTATTATTATTGGAATAAAGGTGAGAGAAGCGTGTTTGTGCACAAGAGACAATGATGCGACAATCATGATGCATGCTCATTCTAGGCGTCTTCTCAGACCTAACTACTTTTTCGGGTGCTTGCTACAGCATCCATCCTAATAGTAGTAGTAATAGTAATAGTAGCCTTTATGGCCTATATAAATAGCCACCTAGCTACCCATCTATTTCCTAAGGCTTCACGTCCTATGTCTAACCTTATCGTCCTGACGATCTATCCAACATTGGTTTCTAAGCAAGTTTTACTTTAGAAAAGGTTGGTAATCATGACTTATTGACTTCTCTGTAATGGTATTCGCTTCGATACCAGCTGTGGCGGAACCACCCGAATTATTCCAGCTTAAGTGCCCAAGTCGCACCTAAATGGCAGCAACACACTTAAATCGAAATAATCTGGCAGTCCCTCGGATCTAGTCCGATAAAGCCACTTATCCAGGATCGAATACCACTAGCTCACTGGAAGGTGAGGCACAGAGAAATACAATAAAGCAAAATACCACAAATTTAATATGTATCGGTAGTAATTACATTATCGGAGTTTCAGAAATACTAACAATATTTTTAGTGCAGCGGAAATAACTAACGGAGAAAACCGAGTAACATGGCGAAGCCTGGCCACGCTACTCCTCCTGGTCCTCTCCTGCGGAAGCAGTAACCCATTCGACCATCTATCCCGGTCGCTGGGATGAAGGCCAAATCACACCAGCAACCAAATCATCCAAGGAAGTACCTGCAAAAATTATGCCACAAGCAAGGCTGAGTATACTAATACTCAGCTAGACTTACCCGGTGCGAGGAGTCTACTCCTCTACTTCTAGACATGCAGCTGTTTGGCTGAGGGGTTTGGTTTGCCAAAAGCGTTAGCTGAGTCTAAAATCAAGTTTTAGCTTTTCAAGTTCTAGAATAATAATTTAGACTAGATGAGAACCTATCTATTCATACATGGTATCAAACATTATATCAATCAACACCTTTTGCCAGTATCTCATTTCCATTTATTACTCAATGCAGTACAATGGATCAAGCAGTCTCATTAGCTGCGAGAAGCAGATGATTCGAATCGAGTTTTAACCTTGCAAGGTAAACCTAAACACACGACATGTCAGGGCACTCCGTCCCCACACACGTCAATCGTCCCCATCGATCCCCCGTTCTTGGCCAGGGCTCGCCGCCTTGGCGTACAATGCTCCACTGACCTGGCTGCCGTCGTGCAGTGACCACACTTGTACACACCATATCTAGAATGGGAGACCCAGTCTCAGGACAAGTGAGGAGAAAAGTCCGCGCCCGGCTTCACTCAGGTACTAGGTTTACCGGTTACAATATTTCCGACATGTGTTTAGTACGTTCAAACGCTTGACACAGGTATCTGCACGTTAATCCTTATTCCAATTTCGTCTCATAGATAGCGCATCCCTATGGATCCGTGTCCATAGACCATCATCATTCTGTTTTCAAAATGGATACAACCAATTTCCTGACCTCTCGCGAGTGCTAGAAAAATCACTCGACTTCTACCGAGATCCTGATTTAGCATAGCAACTACTCGACCTAGCATACTAGTATCCATCTCAAAAGGAATCCTGAGTTCATGCACCGAGGGTTTCAACCAACTCCTACACTTAAGTACACGGTACAAGCCTACAAACATTAAGTGTAGTAAAATAGCATATACATAAATGGTTATGCATAAAACCGAGGGTTGCCTAGAATTCAACACTTAGATAGTGTTTGCTAGATGACACTCGCTTGGCGAGCATCCACTGGTTAGGTCCATCCTTCTTTGGGTCGTCTATCCACTGCATCTTGTGGCTGGCACCACATGACTGGCACGATCATCATCTCTCGGTCCTAAATGAGATGCAGGATGCATATGTATGAATATAATTCAAGTAGCACAAGATATTCAAATACACGGTAGCGAACTAAACATTAAATTGTAAGACATCGTAAACAACCACACACTAGCATTAGTTATCTACACGTCATCGGACCTACGTAATCAATACCATTAGAAAGACGACAATCACTTCCTAGAATTAACCAGCGCAACACGGCATCACACGTGCAAGCATTTATCACATTCACTCTAATTTTTTCATTATTTTCTTTATTATTATGCTAGTTAAGTACACATCAATTTTCCATGGTGTCGGGGACCATAATTAGGGGTACCCTCAAGACTCCTAATTCTCAGCTGGTAACCCCCATCAGCATAAAGCTGCAAAGGCCTGATCGGTGCGATTAAGTCAGGGATCAGTCCATTCGAGCGACTCGATCATGCCTCGCCCGAGCCTAGCCTCGGACAAGGGCAGCCGACACCGGAGGATTTCCGTCTCGCCCGAGGCCCCCCTCCAACGACGGACATATTTCCGGCTCGCCCGAGGCCCTGCCTTCGCTAAGAAGCAACCCTGACTAAATCACCACACCGACTGACCAAGTTGCAGGAGCATTTAACGCAAAGGTGGCCTGACACCTTTATCCTGACCCGCGCCCTCCGGCAGAGCCGAAGTGACCGCCGTCACTTCGCTGCTCCACTGACCGGCCTGACAGAAGGACAGCGCCGCCTGCGCCACCCCGACTGCAGTGCCACTTGACAGAGTGAAACTGACAGGCAGTCAGGCCCTGCCAAAGGCACCATAGGAAACTCCGCTCCGCCCGACCCAGGGCTCGGACTCGGGCTAAGTCCCGGAAGACGGCGAACTCCGCTCCGCCCGACCCAGGGCTCGGACTCGGGCTAAGTCCCGGAAGACGGCGAACTCCGCTCCGCCCGACCCAGGGCTCGGACTCGGGCTAAGTATCGGAAGACGGCGAACTCCGCTCCGCCCGACCCAGGGCTCGGACTCGGGCTAAGTCTTGGAAGACGACGAACTCCGCTCCGCCCGACCCAGGGCTCGGACTCGGGCTAAGTCCCGGAAGACGGCGAACTCCGCTCCGCCCGACCCAGGGCTCGGACTCGGGCTCAGCCCCAGAAGACGACGAACTCCGCTTCGCCCGACCCTAGGGCTCGGACTCCGCCCTGGCCTCTGCCGACGACCTCCGCCTCGCCCGACCCAGGGGCTCGGACTCGGCCTCGGCCATGGAAGACAGACTCGACCTCGGCTTCGGAGGAGCCTCCACATCGCCCAACCTAGGGCGCAGGCCAGCCATGTCAACCGGAGGCGCCATCATCACCCTACCCCAAGCTGACTCGGGCCGCAGGGAATAAGACCGGCGTCCCATCTGGCTAGCTCCGCCAGATAGGCAATGATGGCGCCCCGCATGCTCTGTGACGACGACGGCTCTCAGCCCCCTTACGGAAGCAAGAGGACGTCAGCAAGGACTCAACCGCTCCGACAGCTGTCCCTCCGCCAGGCTCCATCGCTCCTCCGACGGCCACGACATCACACCAGCTGGGCGCCAAGATCTCTCCGGCTGCCACATCGGCATGTACTTAGGGCGCTAGCTCTCCCCCGCTAGACACGTAGCACTCTGCTACACCCCCATTGTACACCTGGATCCTCTCCTTACGCCTATAAAAGGAAGGACCAGGGCCCTCTTAGAGAGGGTTAACCGCGCGGGGACGAGGACGAGACAGGCGCTCTCTTGGGGCCGCTCGCTTCCCTCACCCGCGTGGACGCTTGTAACCCCCTACTGCAAGCGCACCCGACCTGGGCGCGGGACGAACACGAAGGCCGCGGGATTCCACCTCTCTCACGCCGGCCTCCGGCCGCCTCGCTTCTTCCCCCCTTCGCGCTCGCCCTTGCGCTCAACCCATCTGGGCTGGGACACGCGGCGACACTCACTCGTCGGCCCGAGGGACCCCCCGGTCTCGAAACGTCGACAGTTGGTGCACCAGATAGGGGCCTACTGCGTGTTGACGAACAGCTTCCCATCAAGCTCTAGATGGGCAGTCTCCAGCAACCTCTTCACCCCGGGACGGTGCTCCGTTTTGGGAGTCTTGAGTTCATGTCCTTCGACGGCAGCTACGACATGATACTCCTTCCACCGCCGCGCGACAACGACAATGGCGGCCGACAACCCGCCCGCCGGCGGCGGAATCGACGACGTCTTCCCCGCGTGGTGGAAGAACGACATTCGAGCTCGCCCCGTCCTCTCCCCCGCCAACGGAGGAGGAGGCGGGGCAACCAAGGCCAAGCGAGAGGCAGCGCCTCGTCGGCTGTCGAGCGAGTCGACGGCCCCAGCACCCCAACGGGTGGCGCGCCGTGTATCGACTCCGCGCTTGAGACGAAGACGAGCGCCGTCTCCCCGCGACACGCCAATCCCGAGCAAGCGGACGACGCCAGCGCGCTCGCGGAGAGCTTGCTGGACGTCACCCTCGTACCTGAGACGACGGTGCAGTCAGTCCCCGACGTGACTTTATCGCCGCTCGTCAACCAAAAGGTACCGACCGATTCCCATCCCACGTCATTTGGATTCAGCCTCAACCCGCCTAGCGACCTCGCTTTGGCAGACGCTCTCGTAGAGGTGAGTCCAAACCCTCTAGGGTTTCGCACGCGGTCGCCTTGGGACCGGCTGATGGACGTCTCGACCTACGGGCCCTCCGGGTCCGAGGAAGACGACGAGCCCAGCATCTGTTGGGATTTCTCTGGACTTGGCAACCCCAGTGCCATGCGGGACTTCATGACCGCATGTGACTACTGCCTCTTCGACTGTTCCGACGGTAGCCGCAGCCTCGACGACGAGGACTGCGGCCCAAGCCGCGAATGTTTCCACGTCGATCTAGGGGGTCCCTCCGAAGGCAATCATCTCGGCATGCCGGAGGACGGTGATCTCCCTAGGCCGGTGCCCCGCGTTGACATCCCACGGGAGCTAGCTGTGGTCCCCGTTCAGGCGGGGGGCCATGACCCACAGCTCGAGCAAATCCGCGGGGTGCAGGCCAGGCTCGACGAGGGTACAGGAGCGCTTGAGCCGATCCGCCGGGACGTCGGGCAGGCATGGGCGGGCCAACCCCCGGCCGGAGAAATACGTCATCTGCCCCAGGGTCTCCAGCACCGCGTCGCCGATGACGCCAGGCTCAGGCCGCCACCCACATCTAGTGGCGTCGGCCAGAACCTGGCTGCAGCAGCGATGCTTCTTCGCGCGATGCCGGAGCCATCCACCACCGAGGGTCGGCGAATCCAGGGGGAGCTCAAGAATCTCCTGGAAGGCGCCACGGTCCGACGGGCCGAGAGCTCTGCCTCCCGAAGGCAGGGATACCCCTCGGAACCTCATGCTGCGACTTCCCGATTCATGCGGGAAGCCTCGGTCTACACCGGGCGCACGCGCAACACCGCGCCTGCGGCCCCGGGCCGCCTCAGCAACGAGCACCATCACCACGACCGTCGGGCCCACCTCGACGAGAGGGTGCACCGAGGCTACCACCCCAGGCGTGGGTGACGCTACGACAGCGGGGAGGATCGGAGTCCCTCGCCCGAGCCACCCGGACCGCAGGCTTTCAGCCGGGCCATCCGACGGGCACCATTCCCGACCCGGTTCCGACCCCCGGCTACTATCACAAAGTACTCGGGGGAGGCGAAACCGGAACTGTGGCTCGCGGACTACCGTCTGGCCTACCAACTGGGTGGAACGGACGACGACAACTTCATCATCCGCAACCTCCCCTTGTTCCTCTCCGACACCGCTCGCGCCTGGTTGGAGCACCTGCCTCCGGGGCAGATCTCCAACTGGGACGACCTGGTCCAAGCTTTCGCCGGCAATTTCCAGGGCACATACGTGCGCCTCGGGAATTCTTGGGACCTCCAAAGCTGCCGGCAGCAGCCGGGAGAGTCTCTCCGGGACTACATCCAGCGATTCTCGAAGCAGCGCACCGAGCTGCCCAACATCACCGACTCGGATGTCATCGGCGCGTTCCTCGCCGGCACCACCTGCCGCGACCTGGTGAGCAAGTTGGGTCGCAAGACCCCCACCAGGGCGAGCGAGCTGATGGACATCGCCACCAAGTTTGCCTCTGGCCAGGAGGCGGTCGAAGCTATATTCCGAAAGGACAAGCAGCCCCAGGGCCGCCCATCGGAAGATGCTCCCAAGGCGTCTACTCAGCGCGGCGCCAAGAAGAAAGGCAAGAAGAAGTCGCAAGCGAAACGCGACGCCGCCGACGCGGACCTTGTCGCCGCCGCCGAGTACAAGAACCCTCGGAAGCCCCCCGGAGGTGCCAACCTCTTCGACAAGATGCTCAAGGAGCCGTGCCCCTA
This sequence comes from Zea mays, assembly GCF_902167145.1. Classification (NCBI taxonomy): domain Eukaryota; kingdom Viridiplantae; phylum Streptophyta; class Magnoliopsida; order Poales; family Poaceae; genus Zea; species Zea mays. The sequence goes on from NC_050097.1 coordinate 86,819,363, forward strand.
TCATCAGGGGCCCGTCAAGCACACCCTTGAGGAGTGCGTCATGCTTCGGCGTCACTTCCACAGGGCCGAGCCACCCGCGGAGGGTGGCAGGGCCCGCGACGATGACAAGAAGGAAGATCACCAAGCAGGAGAGTTCCACGAGGTCCGCGACTACTTCGTGATCTACGGTGGTCATGCGGCGAATGCCTCGGCTCGGCATCGCAAGCAAGAGCGCCGGGAGGTCTGCTCGGTGAAGGTGGCGGCGCTAGTCTACCTAGACTGGTCCGACAAGCCCATCACCTTCGACCAAGCCGACCACCCCGACCAAGTGCCGAGCCCGGGGAAATACCCGCTCGTCGTCGACCCCGTCATCGGCGATGTCAGGCTCACTAAGGTCCTTATGGACGGAGGCAGCAGCCTCAACATCATCTACGCCGAGACCCTCGGGCTCCTGCGCGTCGATCTGTCCTCCGTCCGAGCAGGCGCTGCGCCCTTCCACGGGATCATTCCCGGGAAGCGCGTCCAGCCCCTCGGACGACTTGACCTTCCCGTCTGCTTTGGAACGCCCTCCAACTTCCGAAGGGAGACTCTGACGTTCGAGGTGGTCGGGTTCCGAGGAACCTACCATGCAGTACTGGGAAGGCCATGCTACGCGAAGTTCATGGCCGTCCCCAACTACACCTACCTGAAGCTCAAGATGCCGGGCCCCAACGGGGTCATCACCGTTGGCCCCACGTACAAACACGCGTTCGAATGCGACGTGGAGTGCGTGGAGTACGCCGAGGCCCTCGTCGAGTCCGAGGCCCTCATCGCCGACCTGGAAAGCCTCTCCAAAGAGGTGCCAGACGTGAAGCGTCATGCCGGCAACTTCGAGCCAGTGGAGATGGTTAAGGCCATCCCCCTCGACCCCAGTGGCGACATCTCCAAGCAGATCCGGATCGGCTCCGGGCTCGACCCCAAATAGGAAGCAGTGCTCGTCGACTTTCTCCGTGCAAACGCCGATGTCTTCGCGTGGAGTCCCTCGGACATGCCCGGCATACCGAGGGATGTCGCCGAGCACTCGCTGGATATTCGGGCCGGAGCCCGACCCGTCAAGCAGCATCTGCGCCGATTCGACGAGGAGAAGCGCAGAGCCATAGGCGAAGAGATCCACAAGCTAATGGCGGCAGGGTTCATCAAAGAGGTATTCCATCCCGAATGGCTTGCCAACCCTGTGCTTGTGAGAAAGAAAGGGGGGAAATGGTAGATGTGTGTAGACTACACTGGTCTCAACAAAGCATGTCCGAAGGTTCCCTACCCTCTGCCTCGCATCGATCAAATCGTGGATTCCACCGCTGGGTGCGAAACCCTGTCTTTCCTTGATGCCTACTCAGGGTATCATCAGATCAGGATGAAAGAGTCCGACCAGCTCGCGACTTCTTTCATCACGCCCTTCGGCATGTACTGCTATGTCACCATGCCGTTCGGCTTGAGGAATGCGGGCGCGACGTACCAGTGGTGCATGAACCATGTGTTCGGCGAACACATCGGTCGCACGGTCGAGGCCTACGTCGATGACATCGTAGTCAAGACGAGGAAAGCTTCCGACCTCCTTTCCGACCTTGAAGTGACATTCCGATGTCTCAAGGCAAAAGGCATCAAGCTCAATCCCGAGAAGTGTGTCTTCGGGGTGCCCCGAGGCATGCTCTTGGGGTTCATCGTCTCCGAGCGGGGCATCGAAGCCAACCCGGAGAAGATCGCAGCCATCACCAGCATGGGGCCCATCAAGGACTTGAAAGGCGTACAAAGGGTCATGGGATGTCTCGCGGCTCTAAGCTGCTTCATCTCACGCCTCGGTGAAAGAGGTCTGCCTCTGTACTGCCTCTTAAGGAAGGCCGAGTGCTTCACTTGGACCCCTGAGGCCGAGGAAGCTCTCGGGAACTTGAAGGCGCTCCTCACAAAGGCACCTATCTTGGTGCCTCCAGCTGACGGAGAAGCCCTCTTGGTCTACGTCGCCGCGACCACTCAGGTGGTTAGCGCCGCGATCGTGGTCGAGAGGCAAGAAGAGGGGCATGCATTGCCCGTTCAGAGGCCAGTTTACTTCGTCAGTGAGGTACTGTCTGAAACCAAGATCCGCTACCCACAAGTTCAGAAGCTACTGTATGCAGTGATCCTGACGCGGAGGAAGTTGCGACACTACTTCGAGTCTCATCCGGTAACTGTGGTGTCATCCTTCCCCCTGGGGGAGATCATCCAGTGCCGAGAGGCCTCGGGTAGGATTGCAAAGTGGGCGGTGGAAATCATGGGCGAGACAATCTCGTTCGCCCCTCGGAAGGCCATCAAGTCCCAGGTCTTGGCGAACTTCGTAGCCGAATGGGTCGACACCCAGCTACCGATGGCTCCGATCCAACCGGAGCTCTGGACCATGTTTTTCGACGGGTCGCTGATGAAGACGGGAGCCGGCGCGGGCCTACTCTTCATCTCGCCCCTCGGGAAACACCTACGCTATGTGCTACGCCTCCATTTCCCGGCGTCCAACAATGTGGCTGAGTATGAGGCTCTGGTCAACGGGTTGCGGATCGCCATCGAGCTAGGGGTCCGGCGCCTCGACGCCCGCGGTGACTCGCAGCTCGTCATCGACCAAGTCATGAAGAACTCCCACTGCCGCGACCCGAAGATGGAGGCCTACTGCGATGAGGTTCGGCGCCTGGAAGACAAGTTCCACGGGCTCGAGCTCAATCACATCGCTCGGCGTTACAACGAGACTGCGGACGAGCTGGCTAAAATAGCCTCGGGGCGAACAACGGTTCCCCCGAACGTCTTCTCCCGGGATCTGCATCAACCCTCCGTCAAGATCGACGACACGCCCGAGCCTGGGGCGCCCTCGGCCCGGTCCGAGGAACCCTCGGACCAGCCCGAGGTACCCTCGGCACAGCCCGAGGCACCCTCAGCTCGGCCCGGGGTGCCCTCGGTTCAGCCCGAGGTACCCTCGGCCCCCGAGGGTGAGGCGCTGCGCGTCGAGGAGGAGCAAAGCGGGGCCACGCCTGATTGAAATTGGCAGACCCCGTACCTGCAATATCTCCACCAAGGAGAGCTACCCCTCGACCGAGCCGAGGCTCGGCGGGTGGCGCGGCGTGCCAAGTCGTTCGTCTTGCTGGGCGATGAGAAGGAGCTCTACCACCGCAGCCCCTCGGGCATCCTCCAGCGATGCATCTCCGTCACCGAGGGTCAGGAACTCCTGCGAGAGATACACTCGGTGGCTTGCGGCCATCACGCAGTGCCTCGAGCCCTTGTCGGGAATGCTTTCCGACAAAGCTTCTACTGGCCAACGGCGGTGGCTGATGCCACTAGAATTGTCCGCACCTGTGAAGGGTGTCAATTCTATGCGAAGCAGACCCACCTGCCCGCTCAGGCTCTATAGATGATACCCATCACCTGGCCTTTTGCTGTGTGGGGTCTGGACCTCGTCGGCCCTTTGCAGAAGGCGCCCGGGGGCTACACGCACCTGCTGGTCGCCATCGACAAATTCTCCAAGTGGATCGAGGTCCGACCTCTGAACAGCATCAGGTCCGAGCAGGCAGTGGCATTCTTCACCAACATCATCCATCGCTTCGGGGTCCCGAACTCCATCATCACCGACAACGGCACCCAGTTCACCGGCAGAAAGTTCTTGGACTTCTGCGAGGATCACCACATCCGGGTGGACTGAGCCGCCGTGGCTCATCCCATGTCAAATGGGCAAGTAGAGCGTGCCAACGGCATGATTCTACAAGGGCTCAAGCCTCGGATTTACAACGACCTCAATAAGTTCGGCAAGCGATGGATGAAGGAACTCCCCTCGGTGGTCTGGAGCCTGAGGACAACGCCGAGCCGAGCCATGGGATTCACGCCGTTCTTCCTAGTCTACGGGGCCGAGGCCGTCTTGCCCACAGACCTGGAATACGGCTCCCCGAGGACGAGGGCCTACAGCGATCAAAGCAACCAAGCTAGCCGAGAAGACTCGCTGGACCAGCTGGAAGAGGCTCGGGACAAGGCCTTACTACACTCGGCGCGGTACCAGCAGTCCCTGCGACGCTACCACGCCCGAGGGGTCCGGTCCCGAGACCTCCAGGTGGGCGACCTGGTGCTTCGGCTGCGACAAGACGCCCGAGGGAGGCACAAGCTCACGCCCCCCTGGGAGGGGCCATTCGTCATCGCCAAAGTTCTGAAGCCCGGAACGTACAAGCTGGCCAACAGTCAAGGCGAGGTCTACGGCAACGCTTGGAACATCCAACAGCTACGTCGCTTCTACCCTTAAGATGTTTTCAAGTTGTTCATATACCTCGCACCCACGCAAAGTTTAGTCATCAAGGAAGGGTCGGCCTCGCCTCGGCAAAGCCCGACCCTCCCTCGGGGGCTAAAAGGGGGGGAACCCCCTCTGCGTTGAAATTTTCCTCGAAAAAAGATCTCTTCTGCCAGAATATCTTTCGTGCTTTTTGACTACTTCGAAAAGTGGATCCTGAAAACGACGGAGTACACGTAAGCAGCCAAGGCTGACCGAGCCGAGGGACTCCTACGCCTCCGGGATACGGATACCTCACTCATCACCTTCTACGATAAGTAACTCGCGTTCGGATAAAGTGATTCCGCGGACCGAACAAGTCTTCACGTTCGGAAGTTCTTCTGCCGAAGCGATCCTTCGAGCCTTCTCGACTGAGTCGGTGACAGAGCCTCATGGACGGGTGAAAGTGCGCGTAAGCGGCAAGGCCGACCGAGCCGAGGGACTCCCACGCCTCCGGGATACGGATACCTCACTCATCACCTTCCGCGAGAAGCAACTCTCGCTCGCACAAACATCCCTGTTACCGACAAAAAAGTCCAGATACTTGAAACAAGAGGAAAAGAGACGCAGCTTTACAACACAGCGAGGGGGTGTTTTCTGGCCTCAGCGCCCGCAGGAGACACACGCTACAAGACAATCTGATCCTGCAGGCTCGGGTCTTGACGCTGGAAGGGGGCAGCAGCACCCTCGGCATCAACGACACCATCGACAAGGTCCGACCTAGCCTCGGACGGCGACGTGGTCCAGAGATCTCCACACCGAAGGACGACGTCATCGCCACGCCCGGGCCATCGCTGCTAGGGTCTCCTCCGGGAACCCGGCCCGAGCGGGCGGCTCGGCCGGTCGCCCTGGGGCCTCGCCCAGCATTCTACCAAGGGCGCCAGCCCAACCCGAGGCCTCGGCTGGTCGACTCCAGCGCCAGACCCGCCAACAGACGACCCGGCTAGGCTCCGGCCAACCAGGTTTCATTTTTGAGCCAACTCTGCCCCTGTTCATGCTGATATCACTACCCCTGGCCTCGGCTCATCGAAGAGCGGCCAAGGGGTCCATTTAACTAAGCTAGAGAAGCCTCAGACAACAAGGTCGACCGAGCCGAGGGACTCCTACGCCTCTGGGATACGAATACCTCACTCGTCACCTTGTCACGGGGCGACTCATGCTTGGTGAAGCGGTTCAGACAACCAACAGGCGAGTCTTAGTGCTCAAAAATGAGGAAAAAACATGGCTCCGTGCCAAAATTACATACATGTTCAGGCCTCGACAGCCATAATGAACAAAAACACTGGCATTCAAGGTGCCATTACAAATGGAACTCTGGTTCCGTCCCCGCGGGCATGAGCAACCTCGAGCCTGCGGGGCGACGAACATCGGGAGACCCGCCAGCGACCTCTACAGCAGCAGCCATGGTCCCGGGTGGACACGGCCGCCGGAGGGCTCTCGTTCGTGTTCCCGCTCAAGGGACGCGAACCAGCTATTAAAGCCAAAGAGCGGGCCGCTCCCAAACGCACCGGCGAGCCCTCGCTTTCATCCTCGCCGCGAATGCGAGGAAGAGGGCGGAATGTTGCATCCTAGCTGGGCAGCAACAGTTCGCCTTCCCCGGCATGGCTGGAGGACGTCTCCGCCGCAAGGCTGGAGGGCGATTGCCACCACCAGAAGCTGGAAGAAGAGGTGGCCCACCGACCCGCGCAGGAGGTAGAGCCCCGGCTCGCCTCGCTCCCCGCCCCAGTGAGGATGACGAACACCCTCGACGCTGAGGGCGGGATCGAGATCACAGCCCGGCTTGCCTCTCCCCATCCAGGAGCTGGAGGTCACCGTCTTGGGTGGCCACCAGCGGAGGGGTGCAACCGGGCTGTGTGATGAAAATCCTTGAAGCCGAACGATGGCTGAAAGGTACCAACTCCCACGGAGTTGCGTTCCTCCAACGATGAGGCGAAAAGACGGCGGGTATCCCCCATCCGGGGGCTTGGAAGGTGGAAAGACATGATGCATAAGGGAGCGCGAAGACATGGTCGCCTTCCGAAGGGGGTCACCATCCTTTTAAAGGCAACTCTCCCTACTTGCGCCCCCAGCCGTCACGGGCTGAGTCTTCTCCAACACGCTCCAAGACCCTCCCCTGCGGCGCGAGGGCTGGGTCCCGCATGTCATGCAAGCCGGCTCAGAGCAGAAGAAGCCAAACCGCCGCGCACGGTGCACACGACCGCCCAGCGGTTACAAGTGACCCTCCACTTTTGCCCAGACCAGCGGGCGGAAGGGGCGGGCAGCCATGAAGGCGGCATGCAACCGCGCCAAATGGACGCGCTTCTCCGACTCCCGACACGCCCAGCACGGAGGCCCAGGCCCACGCGTCACGCAACCGGCTTGCGCCTCCTCGATTGCTTCATGCAAGCAACTGCACCGCCACTTGCGCCACCGCCGCGCCTCCTCGATTGCGGAACCAATATCGCGACTCGAGGCGACCCAGCGCACGACCCAGCAGCGCCAGCCTGGCGCGGCGGTCAATGCGGCCAAAAATGGGCCGGCAGTAATGACGGTGGCAGGCGGGCGGGAGCAGCAGTCACGTCGTCAGCCAAGCTCACGTCCCATCCGGGGGCAGCGAGAGAACCCCCGCTCACGGCGTGAAGACAACGCGCCCGTAATCCGTTCCTCGAAAGGCTCGCGCACGCGCAACGGCCGCCCCGCCAACCACTCGCCCCGTCGCATTAACTCCGCGGCGGGACAGGCGACGCTTCTGGCAGGAGAAGCGGGCGACGCTTCGCCTTCGCCGTAATGACCGCGCCAAAAAAGGTACGCCGCGTCGTTCGATTTCGTATCCTTTTCCCTTTTTCCTCTCTCTCTCTCTCTCTTGCAACAGGGACCGGGAAAGGGGGATACCCCGAAAAGGATCCTTCCCCGTGAAGGAACCAGGCTCCGAGCCTCCCTACTGATCAGAGGTTCGAAGGCTGGCCCCCCGAAGGGTTCGACAGCCGCCTCAGATCGCGTGGGCCCTACACCCACTACTGGTCAGAGGTTCGAAGGCCGGCCCCCTGAAGGGTTCCACGGCCGCCTCAGGCTACTCGGGCTCCGCGCCCACTACTGATCAGGGGTTCGAAGGCTGGCACCCGAAGGGTTCACAGCCGCCTCAGACACCGAGCGAGGGATGACCATGGGTACGTTCGATACATAACCAAGGCTCGGGCTGCGCTCCCGAGGTACCCTAGGACATTTCCGAGACCAGCGGGAGCGATCCTGTAACGGAATCCCATCAGAGGGAGGCATCGAGCCCTCGGACCCCGTCGCCAGGGGACCGGGTCCGGCAGATCACCCGCAGGTACTTTTGGGCGTGCCTCTGGGCCCCTAGCCGATCCCTAACGAACGGGGCACGGACGTCCACTCGGATTACCCGCTTGCAGCTCACCGGAGACACCATGTTCGGCGCCCATCGAGGGCAACATGGCGCTTTCCCCCCTCCTCCTTGCGGAAAGGCGACGCAGGGGTGTATGTAAAAAAGCCGAGTCTGTCCCTGATCGCCCTCTCGCCCTGTGCGGAGGCTTGGGGGCTGCTCTCGCAAACCCGGCTCCGGCCGAACCGTTGACAGCGTCAACATACCAGCCCGAGAACTTGGGACCCGACCGTACACCCGGGCTACGGCCAGCTCGCATGAGGGAACAACCAGACCAGCCGAAGCATTACGCGAGGCATTAAGACCTCGAAGGAGTGAAACCACTCCTCCGAGGCCTCGGGGGCTACACCCGGCGGGTGCGCTCGCGCGCACCCACCGGAACAAAATGCAACCGAGAAAGGTTGGTCCCCTTGCAAAAAAGTGCGACGAAAGCCTCCAAGCGAGTGCTAACACTCCCTTCGAGGCTCGGGGGCTGCTGTCGGGGACCATAATTAGGGGTACCCTCAAGACTCCTAATTCTCAGCTGGTAACCCCCATCAGCATAAAGCTACAAAGGCCTGATGGGTGCGATTAAGTCAGGGATCAGTCCATTCGAGCGACTCGATCACGCCTCGCCCGAGCCTAGCCTCGGACAAGGGCAGCCGACACCGGAGGATTTCCGTCTCGCCCGAGGCCCCCCTCCAACGGCGGACATATTTCCGGCTCGCCCGAGGCCCTGCCTTCGCTAAGAAGCAACCCTGACTAAATCGCCGCACCGACTGACCAAGTTGCAGGAGCATTTAACGCAAAGGTGGCCTGACACCTTTATCCTGACGCGCGCCCTCTGGCAGAGCCGAAGTGACCGCCGTCACTTCGCCGCTCCACTGACTGGCCTGACAGAAGGACAGCGCCGCCAGCGCCACCCCGACTGCAGTGCCACTTGACAGAGTGAAACTGACAGGCAGTCAGACCCTGCCAAAGGCACCATAGGAAACTCCGCTCCGCCCGACCCAGGGCTCGGACTCGGGCTAAGTCCCGGAAGACGGCGAACTCCGCTCCGCCCGACCCAGGGCTCGGACTCGGGCTAAGTCCCAGAAGACGGCGAACTCCGCTCCGCCCGACCCAGGGCTCGGACTCGGGCTAAGTCCCGGAAGACGGCGAACTCCGGTCCGCCCGACCCAGGGCTCGGACTCGGGCTAAGTCCCGGAAGACGACGAACTCCGCTCCGCCCAACCCAGGGCTCGGACTCGGGCTAAGTCCCGGAAGACGGCGAACTCCGCTCCGCCCGACCCAGGGCTCGGACTCGGGCTCAGCCCCAGAAGACGACGAACTCCGCTTCGCCCGACCCCAGGGCTCGGACTCCGCCCTGGCCTCTACCTACGACCTCCACCTCGCCCGACCCAGGGGCTCGGACTCGACCTCGGCCATGGAAGACAGACTCGACCTCGGCTTCGGAGGAGCCTCCACATCGCCCAACCTAGGGCGCAGGCCAGCCACGTCAACAGGAGGCGCCATCATCACCCTACCCCGAGCTGACTCGGGCCGCAGGGAACAAGACCGGCGTCCCATCTGGCTAGCTCCGCCAGATAGGCAATGATGGCGCCCCGCATGCTCTGTGACGACGGCGGCTCTCAGCCCCCTTACGGAAGCAAGAGGACGTCAGCAAGGACTCAACCGCTCCGACAGCTGTCCCTCCGCCAGGCTCCATCGCTCCTCCGACGGCCACGACATCACACCAGCTGGGCGCCAAGATCTCTCTGGCTGCCACATCGGCATGTACTTAGGGCGCTAGCTCTCCCCCGCTAGACACGTAGCACTCTGCTACACCCCCCATTGTACACCTGGATCCTCTCCTTACGCCTATAAAAGGAAGGACCAGGGCCCTCTTAAGGAGGGTTGGCCGCGCGGGGACGAGGACGAGACAGGCGCTCTCTTGGGGCCGCTCGCTTCCCTCACCCGCGTGGACGCTTGTAACCCCCTACTGCAAGCGCACCCGACCTGGGCGCGGGACGAACACGAAGGCCGCGGGATTCCACCTCTCTCACGCCGGCCTCCGGCCGCCTCGCTTCTTCCCCCCTTCGCGCTCGCCCTCGCGCTCGACCCATCTGGGCTGGGGCACGCGGCGACACTCACTCGTCGGCCCGAGGGACCCCCCGGTCTCGAAACGCCGACACATGGCTTCTATATAGACAAACTTAGTTAAAAGGGAATAATCACTTAATCGGGTTCTGTAAGCATTCACTAGACAAACACTAATTAGACCCTAACCAATTTGGTTCACTAATTTAGCGAGACGTATAATAGTTACTTATATATTTAGGCTCAATTATATTAGTCAATATCATTATTACTCATGTTCAATTAACACCCAAAATAAGCAAGCAGTCACTCAAGGCAGCACAATAGAGTAGACCAATCAATCGCATCTAACACATTTGGGATAGCAGCACCACAGTTGTTTGTTTTAATCATAACTCTTCAAATATTAATCCAAAAATAGAAAACTAGGACTTTCTGGAAAGCTTAAAACGTGCTCTACAACTTTGGTATTTTTACCTCGACACGATTCAATACTTAGCAAGGTCAAAATATGTTAACACAACAGCTCTGTCCAGATTTGGACAGATTTAGACTTGCAACTTCAAAAATTCACAACTAAAGATTCAGACATCGAAACAAATTGATTCTATACTTTTTGGAAATCTAATTAAATATTCTACAAATTATTTATAAACATCCCTCGCTGGTTTAATATGTGTCAAGGGTAAAATACACAATGAAGGCTTTGCTGTCGAGAACTGGACATATTCAGTCTTCACACCTTAAACATCCATAACTTAATCTGCGGACCACCAAAAAGAGTGATCACAGACTTTTTGGAAAGCTTACCAAAATCACCAAGAAGTGATTCCATGTTTAACTAAATCAAACAATACCGTTTTCGAAATCTGTTCTGTCAGTAGACAGAACACAACATCCAGTTTGTAAAATTTATAATTCCCAAACTGTCAGGCCTATGATTGTGAAATTTTAACACAAGCAAGATAAGAAAAGCATCTACAACTTTCTTATAACGACCATGAATAGATAGTAACATTATCTTAATCTAACAATTCAGTCTCTGAAATCTGTACACAAATTGGACAGATTCAGTTACTGAATTTGTGAAAAGCATAACTTTTAAACGATCAGACTTATGACTATCAAATTTTAACACAAGATAATAAAGTTATCTATAACTCTTCTATAGGACAATTCTACATAAAACATAATTTAGTTCATCAAACAAACAGCACGACGAAAACAATGCGTGCAGCCCAAAACAGCAACAAATAAAATTCAGCTCCTATTTACTTCAAGAATTGTCGTGTTCTAGAGACTTGAACCATTCTAACACTTTACCATCTGTTAGAGTTAAAACAATCAAATTAGGACCAACAAGTCGACTTACTAATTTTTATCCAAGTCATTTCATGCGCTAGAATTACCATACAATTAACAAACGCATTCACCAAAATAAAACACTTCGGCACACATGTCCGACATCACACAAAATCATGATGAAGCACTATTAATATTTATCTTTAGAACACCATGACATAACCATTAAATCTCTAATTAGTTTTAAGGTGTAACTCAAGCATTGCATGAAACATGCATGATTTTATTTACTCCTATTTGTTTTCACTAACTATTGTAATTATAAAATGGGTGTTATTTTAGCACTATATGATACTATCTAGTTTGGGGCTGGAATTTTTATGAGGCATAGGTAATAACAAATCATGATCAATGTATAAATTTCACATGCTCATATTTTATATTTTATTTACTATAAAAATAACAAATTGTTAATACAATGAAGCATGTGAGAGCAAGTTAAATCTAAAATTAATTATTTTCTGTGTATGCATGACCATATTAAGTTTCCTTAGGCTACTATAATAGCATACAAGGACAATGTAATACCATTTTCCATTTTTACACTCATACATTATTTATAAACCATTTAAAACTACTTAATATGCATCAATCAAGTTAAATCAATAACTTAATCATACATGCACCACAATTCATGAACTTTTTACCAGTCACCAAGCATCACACCAAGAGTCGACTGTAAAAAGTTCAACCCATTTGGAGCAATAGAGCTACAGACCCAAAAATAACAATCAAAACAATCATCTTTTTCTTATTTAACATGTTTTAATTAACACACCAAGAAAACAGTGAACAACCTGTACGTTTTATATTTTTCCTAGATGGAGTATGGCAACATCTAACTAACAAAACAAGTTTCATCATTTTTGGATTTTTATAATTAGAACTATGGAGAGATACAAGTTTATTTATTTTCCAAACCAGTTTTAAATATGAATTTCTACAGAAAAACGTTTCAACTAAAACATTCCAACTTATAGATCTAATAGACAGAGAATTTCATATGGAAGGCAACAAAATAAGTTACGTGATTTTTGGAGCTATAAAACTCAAGATATGAATATTTGAAGGAAGAGCAAAAATCTGCAACTTTGTGTACAAATGCACGTGGGGCCCATTTGTCATACTCACACATTTCTTCTTCGTCCTCCTTGCTTCTGTACGCACGCAGGGAGTAGTGGAGCTGGCCGACGACCGACCATGGAGCTGTGCAGGAGCGAGCAGCGGCTGAGAGGAGGAGGGACGCCTGCTGCTGTTTATGGACAGAGAGGAGGGCGAGCCAGAGAGGGGCGCTCGGCATGCTGGTTTGGGGAAAGAAAGAATGCTAGGCTGCTGCTCCGACCTTGGGAGAGACAACAGGAGAAAAATATGGGGCGCCATGGGGAAGGTCCTGCGTGGGGAGGTCTTCCTGCTGCTGAATGCCATGGGGAGCTCCTTGCTGCTGCTGTGAGGGAGAGGGAGGACAGCGTGGGGGAGGAATGAGAGGGCAGACTGCTGCCATTTATAGAGCAGGAGATCTGGATATGTCAAACAGCAGAGAGCAGTGGCAGGTGTGATAGTGTCAACATTGGGCGGCAGTTTTCGTCGTTTTCCCCTTAAAATCGGATCAAGGTTACTGCACAAAATATATTCCTTGATGTACACTCTACAAATCTTATAAAGGGATTGAGGTGATTCGGGCACTGGTTAGAGAGTTATAGACCCACGAAAATTGGTTTGTAAGTGGGTTAGAAATCAGTGGAAACTCGTGAAAACTGAATGTCAAAGCATGTCAAACGGAATCGGATGAATGCCATCTTTTAATATGTTATGACCTTATTAGTTTTTAACAACTTTTATATTTGGGAAAACTTGAGTTGTTCAACAAAAATGTGGGAACGCGTGACCTCGACCCGAACAATGCTGATTTCAGACTTTGAAGAATTCGAATCCTGAAATCAGATTTTTATTCTGTCTTGATGGCACTGTTTGAGATTCTTAGAGATTGAATTAAGGCTTGGTTTAAATATAAAATTTGTTGTATTACACAGGTTCTACAATTTTTATTAAAGGTCAAACCTCATGTCTTGAATAAAAATAAAAGTTTCACTTTGGTCAAGGTAGTATCATTATAAAGCTCCCAATGATATTTTTAAGACAATCGGACTATTTTCTTGGCATGGACCCTCAATAACTTTTGTTGTGAAGTTTATATAGAGTGTTTTGGAAAGGTTGGCATAACTTGGTTGAATGTCTAAATTTTCTTTTACTTTATCAGTAGTTTCAAGCAAGCGTATGATTTATAATTTCATATAAATATTTGGTTCAAACTTTGAGAAATCTTTAGAATACACTTGATAGATAGAGATGAATGATGACATAAATATAACAAGCTAAATTGCATAAGAAATAATTAGAGGTTGACACTACAGAGATTCCGCTGGAGAATGCAGATTCGGATTAAGTATTTGGACGTAGACCGACTATCGAGAAAGCGGATTCGGACACCGATTGGATAACATAACAACTATCGAGAGTCCGAATAAATAAGTCTAGACGGGAGTTGCGAGACGATGTTGACTTTTGAATTTGTTTTTGCTTTAAGAAACAAAAGTTTTAACAGGCTCCAAATTTGGCTGTTCTTGAGATCGAATAAATTCATAAATCGGTGAAACCTTCACAAGTAACTTGATAAAAGGAGATAGATGCGATCGAGAAATAGAAATCTTCACTGAGCATTCGAGATTAGGATAAATTCATGGCATAACACGAAATAGACACCTGGAGTGTCACAGATGTACCATCATGGAGCTCATGCAATTTTAGCCAAATCTGATTAGCAGTTTTCAAGGTAAATACTTGATTGAAAATTTCCATGCTAAGAGATTCAAACAAGCAATTTTTAGCTCTAGCATTTAAATGGATTTCTTTTTAGTCACTCGTGGTGAGCTTCTTGAGATTCTTAGGTGGTTTCATCCCATCACGAGTGACTATCCAAACACCTAGATCAACCACTTCTAGGTAACAAGCCATTTTAGCATTATAATATGGGAAGTTAGTGTCGTCGAAGTGTGCTGGCCTATGGGCATCCATCCCCTTCCTCTAAAAAGCGTCGGCTCTATTAGCAGTGAAGCTAAAATCTTTCAAATGATCCAAACCGGGCTATGATACCACTTGTAGGAAATAGTGACACCTAAGAGGGAGTGAATTAGGACTTCTAAAAACTTCTTTCAAAACTAGGCCACATTTAAATCCCTAGAGCAAAACCTATGGAAATAAACAATCTATAATGTGCAAACTAGGTTTTGTTTAAGTGTTTCTATCTCTATCGCATAACCTAAGTTCCAATCCTATGTATTCTAACTAGAAAGGAGAGATTGAAACTTAAACACTTATTGTTAATGCGAAAGGTAATGAACAAGTGTAGAGATGCAAATTCTCGTGGATGATGTCAGTATTTTTACCGAGGTATCCGGAACCACACAAGGTATCGACTAATCCTCGTTAGTGCCCCTACACAAATGGTAGCCCACGCGATGGCCAAGCACCTCGGTCGAGTAACTCCGTAGAGAGCCACGGGCCTTCTCCACGTGCAAGTGGTGCTCCGCTTCTGGCTCCTCTCGGACGCTCCTCGCGTCTCCACTATCGAGCTTCTGGCCAAAATGTCGCGGACCTCGTTCCCTTTGGTACATGGTGGCAGTCATGAAACAAACTCGGTTTTCACGGTCTCGCAAGACTTTAGCCCCACTCGGTACAATTACAATGACTCACGCAAGAGTCGAGGGGTTATTTGGTTTTTCTAAACTCACTCAACTGACTAGGATTCACTAAGAGCAGCGCATAAGCGGTCTAACTAACCTAAGCACTTTGCAAAGTACCTACGCTAATCACCGAGTGATTCTTTTAAGCACTTGGGTGTTTGAGCACTTGGAAATGTCTACAACTTGAGTTGGTATGTTGTTTGGGCTCCCACACTTTCAAATGGTCGGTTGGAGGGGTATAAATTGCCTCCCCCTCATTTATAGTCGTTGAACAGAAAGTTGACTGCTCTTTCGTCGGGCCCACCGTACAGTCCGGTTTCCTAGCCATGTCAGCCAACTATTGAGGTCTGTTGTAGTCGATTGTTGGCCAGGTTGTCCGATGCACACCAGACAGTCCAATACTACAGCCACGAGAGTCCTTTGTTGCGGGCCTCTCTGCTCAGACTGTCCGATCACACAACGGACAGGTACTGTTCACTGTTCGGTGTGCCACCAGAGCGCTGGCTGACTGCCCGCTTCTTGGATTTCTTCGCTGTTTTCTTGGGCTTCTTTTGAACTTGAGTCTTGGACTTCTGCTCATCTTTTAGGTCTTCTTTTGAGGTGTTGCGTCATCAGTGCCTTAGTCTAATCATCTTCACATCCTGTGAACTACAAACACAATTACTAATAAACACATTAGTTCATAGTTTATGTTGATCATCAAACACCAAAATCCTTTAGACAAATGGTCCAGGGTCCATTTTCTTTATGGGAGGTTTTCCCACTTCGTGTTCTACGCGTGGCAACGTATACGGACTCTCGGACCCGAAATCCCCATTTGACTCAGTAGAAAGCGAGCGTTGTGCCTATCTTCCATTTTGTCACTATGATGGCACATGGCTCCCAGCTCCACAAGCTCCCGCCATTGTGGCGATCTACCCAACCATGGCCTTCATCGCTAAACCCTACTTCTTCACCGCTGCTAACCTGTCACCCCTATCACCATAGCTCCCCGTCCACCTCCATATCCGACTGCACTGCTGCCTCCCCTGCCCCCATCGACCCCGCCCCGTGCTATGCCTATGGCCTCTACACCATCAGCAAGTCATCCCTCAGCATCGATGGCCTCCGTGCACTGGCTCAGCGCATCCGGGTGCAACAGCAGCCTCCGCGGCGCCTAGATGGGGTGAATAGGCGAAACCTAAAAATTATAAACTTTGAACAAACACTTCATCCGAGGTTAGGGTTAGAAAAAAATAATAGTGAATTCGGAGTGTGGAAGATAGTTCTTCTTGCTATGAGTTTCTCAATCAATGCGGATAACTTTAGGAGCTAACTCAAACCAATGTGAGCAAAAGAACTTCTAGTGAGAGGGGAGAGGGAAGAAACAAATCTAATAGTGAAGATCAACACAAATGGATACGGCGATTTGTTTCTCGAGGTTCAGTTCCAAAGAACCTACTCCCCGTTGAGGAGGCCACAAAGGCCGGGTCTATTTCAACCCTTTCCCTCTCTCAATCGGTCACTTAGACCGGTCGAGTGCTTCTCCTTAATCACACATGTCACTAAGACCCCGCAAGGATCACCTCACAATTAGGTGTCTCTTGCTTGCTTTACAAATCACTTGAAAAGATTAGAATGAGAAGAAGAAAGCAACCAAGCAACAAGGCCAATAAAAGAAACAAGTCACCCTCTCTCAAGTCACTAAACGATTTTGATCACTTGACTCGATTTTGGAATTTGGAGAGGATTGAATGCTTTGATTGTGTGTTTGGAGTGTATTCTTTGCTCTTGTATTGAATGAGGAGAGTGTGATGCTTGGATGGCATGAATGGTGGTGGTTGGGGGGTTATTTATAGCCCCAACCACTATTCTAGCCATTGGCTATTTGCTCTATCGATGGGCACACCGGACAGTCCGGTGGTGCACGGGACACAGAACTGTTCACTCTCCGGTGCGTGCCACGTCAGCTAACCGTTGGGGTTCGGAGCGGTTGACCGTTGAAATCTTTTGTCCTTTTGCTGCACCGGACAGTCCGGTGGCACACCACACAGTCCGGTGAGACCTGTCGTCGCAGACTGTCTTCTGACTTTTGGCATTGTAGATTGCGCGCGCAGTATCACAGATGACCGTTGGGCGAAGTTAACCGTTGCTCGTTGTCTCACCAGATAGTTCGATGGTGCACCGGACAGTCCGATGAATTTTAGTGGAAGAGCGCCAAGAATTCCTGAGAGCGGTCAGTTCGTGGAGCGCTCTTGCCTGGGCGCCGAACAGTTTTCTGTGCACACCGGACAGTGGTGAGACACAGGCAACATTAATTATGTTTTGCTCCAAACGTGTAGGATTCCCCCAAGGTCATTTTCTTTGTATGTTTATGTGAACTTTATGCACCTGAGAAAAATATCCACTAGGCAAACTAGTTAGTCCATATGGTTTGTGATGGATATCAAACACCAAAATCGATTATAGGAAATGTCGAGGCCATTTCCCTTTCAATCTCCCCTTTTTTGGTGATTGATGCCAACACAAACCAAGGCAAATACAAAGTTAGAAAAGTAACTAGTTTGCATTTTGTCAGATGTGCATAAGTTACTTTGAAAAGAAAGCATTTCTAAGCATACATGATGATTTTGATAGATTTAGCATTTTGGACCACTTTAGCACCACTTAGCTTGTTTTTGCAAATCTTTTGGAAAAGTCTTTTCAAATTCTTTTGCAATTAGCCAATAGTATAAGAATATGATTTCTAAAAACATTTTCAAGCTTTGAAAGATTCTCTGCCTGTTTCAAATGTTTTTCTTTTGGCTAAATAAAAGCTTCCCCCTCAATAAATTCTCCCCTTAGCTGTTAAGAGGGTTTTAATGCCTATTAGTTTCTCCCCTTTATGAATAATTTCTCCCCTTTTTGAAAGAGTTTTTAGAAAACTTGGTGGTGGTAGGGTCATTTTGCTTTGAGCCTTATTAATTTCTCCCCCTTTGGCATTAAGCGCCAAAAACGAAGAACTAGTGGCCTTTTACAAGAGAGATAGGAATGTAAATACAGGAGTAGGGAAAAGGATATATGATATCGACAGAGTCGTAGTGGAAGCCTTGCCTTTGCGGATTACTCCATTTCCCTTTAAATCTAAGACTAAGGATAGAAATACTTTTGGAAACACATTAGTCTTAGACTTGGCATAAGAAGAATAAGAAATATGCATTTGTACCAAATGAAAGAGACATGTTTAAAGGTATATAAATGAGCAATGTGTGCAAGATTTCAATCAAAGTTCTGAGAATCTAAGATGTTTAGTTCATTCCTAAGCTTGCTAAAGGTCTTTTCATCCAGGGGCTTGGTGAAGATATCGGCTAATTGGTTGTGGGTGCTAACACAGGCAATTTCGATATCCCCCTTTTGTTGGTGATCTCTCAAAAAGTGATACCGGATGTCTATGTGCTTAGTGCGGCTTTGTTCAAAGGGATTATCCACCATGCGGATTGCACTCTCATTATCACATAGGAGAGGGACTTTGCTCAACTTGTAGCCATAGTCCCTAAGGGTCTGCCTCATCCAGAGTAATTGTGTACAACAATGTCCTGCAGCAATGTACTCGACTTCGGTGGCGGATAGAGCTACTGAATTTTGTTTCTTCGAAGCCCAAGACACCAGGGATCTCCCTAGAAACTGACAAGTCGCTGATGTGCTCTTCCTATCAATTTTACATTCGGCATAATCGGCATCAGAATACCCGATTAGATCAAATGTAGATCCCTTAGGGTACCATAGCCCAAACTTAGTAGTGTAAACTAAATATCTCATAATTCTTTTCACGGCCCTAAGGTTAATTTCCTTAGTATTTGCCTAGAACCTTGCACACATGCAGACTGGAAGCATAATACCAGTTGTGAAGCACATAAATAGAGTAAAGAACCTATCATCGACTGGTATACCTTTTGATCTACAGATTTGCCTCCTATGTCGAGGTCCAGATGCCCATTTGTTCCCATTGGTGTCATGATAGGTTTGGCATTCTTCATTCCAAACTTCTTGAGAATATCTTGAATGTACTTAGTTTGGCAGATGAAGGTTCCCTCTTGGAGTTGCTTGATTTGGAATCCAAGAAAATACTTCAACTCCCCCATCATAGACATCTCGAATTTTTGTATCATAATCCTACTAAACTCTTCACAAGATGACTTGTTATTAGAGCCAAAGATAATATCATCAACATAAATTTGGCATATAAACAAGTCTTTGTCAATTATTTTAGTGAAGAGAGTAGGGTCAGCTTTACCGACTTTAAATCCATTAGTGAGAAGAAAGTCTCTTAGGCATTCATATCATGCTCTTGGGGCTCATTTGAGCCCATAAAGCACCTTTGAGAGCTTATAAACATGTCTATGATACTCACTATCTTCAAAGCCGGGAGGTTGCTCAACATATACCTCTTCCTTGATAGGACCATTAAGGAAGGCATTTTTCGCGTCCATTTAATACAACTTAAAGCCATGGTGAGTACCATAGGCAAGTAATATACGAATTGACTCAAGCCTAGCTACGGGTGCATAGGTTTCATCAAAATCTAAACCTTTGACTTGTGAATATCCTTTGGCATCAAGTCGGGCTTTGTTCCTAGTCACCAAACCATGCTCATCTTGCTTGTTGCAGAACACCCATTTGGTACCTACAACATTTTGGTTAGGACGTGGAACTAAATGCCATACCTCATTCCTTGTGAAGTTGTTGAGCTCCTCTTGCATTGCTACCACCGAGTTCGGATCTCTAAGTGCATCCTCTATCCTGTATGGCTCAATAGAAGACACAAAAGAGTAATGTTCACAAAAATGAGCAACTCGAGATCGAGTGGTTACCCCCTTGTGGATGTCACCAAGTATGGAGTTGATGGGGTGATCTCATTAAATTGCTTGGTGGACTCTTGGATGATGTGGTCTTTGGTCCTGAATCTCTTGATCATCTTCCTTTTCTTGATCATCTTCATCTCCCCCTTGATAAAATGTCTTCCTCTTGAGGTGGCTCATCGTCATGATCTTGACCCTCGTCTTCCTGAGCCATTTCCTCATCTTGAGTTGGTGGAGATGCTTATGTGGATGATGACGGTTGATCTTGTGCTTGTGAAGGCTCTTTGGGTTCTTTTGGACACACATCTCCAATGGACATGTTCCTTAGCACAACGCACAGAGCCTCTTCATCATGTAACTCATCAAGATCAACTTGCTCTACTTGAGAGCCAATATCTCATCAAGCACAATGTCACAAGAAACTTCAATTAATCTAGTGGAGTTGTTGAAGACTCTATATGTCCATGTGTTTGATTCATAACCAAGTAAAAAGCCTTCTACTGCTTTAGGAGCAAATTTAGAATTTCTACCTCTCTTAATAAGAATAAAGCATTTTCTCCCAAAAACTCTAAAATAAGAAACATTGGAATTTTTACCGGTGAGGAGTTCATATGATGCTTTCTTGAGGATTCGGTGATGGTAGAGTTGGTTGATGGAGTAGCAAGCGGTGTTAATCGCCTCTGCCCAAAACCTATCCGGTGTCTTGTACTCATTAAGCATGGTCCTCGCCATATCCAAGAGAGTTCTATTCTTTCTCTCCACAACACCGTTTTGTTGAGGTGTGTAGGGAGAACAGAACTCATGCTTGATGCCATCCTCCTCAAGAAATCCTTCAATTTGAGAGTTATTGAACTCTGTTCCATTGTCGCTTTTGATCTTCTTGATTCTCAATCCGAACTCATTTTGAGCTCGTCTCAAGAATCTCTTCAAGTTCTCTTGGGTTTGTGATTTTTCCTGTAAAAAGAACACTCAAGTGAAGCGAGAATAATCATCCACAATAACAAGACAATACTTACTCCCGCCGATGCTTATGTAAGCGATCGGGCCGAATAGATCCATGTGGAGTAGCTCAAGCGGCCTCTCGGTTGTCATGATGTTCTTGTGTGGATGATGAACTCCAACCTGCTTCCCTGCTTGACATGCGCTACAAATTCTGTCTTTCTCAAAATGAACATTTGTTAGTCCTAAAATGTGCTCAAAGCTTGTGAAGATTCTTCATCCCAACATGAGCAAGTCGGCAAAGCTAGAGCCAACCCATATTTGTCTTAGCAATTAAGAAAGTGTCTAGTTCAGCATTGTTATCATTGAAATCAACTAAATATAGCTGACCATCTAACACTCCCTTAAAAGCTATTGAATCATCACTTCTTCTAAAGACAGTAACACCAACATCAGTAAATAGACAGTTGTAGCCCATTTTACATAATTGAGAAACAGAAAGCAAGTTGTAATCTAAAGAATCTACAAGAAAAACATTAAATATGGAATGGTCAGGAGATATAGCAATTTTACCCAAACATTTGACCAAACCTTGATTTCCATCCCTGGATGTGATTGCTCTTTGGGGATCATCATTTTTCTCATATGAGGAGAACATCCTTTTCTCCCCTGTCATGTGGTTTGTGCACCCTCTATCGATTATCCAACTTGTCCCGCCGGATGCATAAACCTACAAAACAAATTTAGACCTTGTTCTTAGGTACCCAAATGTTCTTGGGTCCTTTCACATTAGAGACAAGCACCTTGGGTACCCAAACACAAGTCTTATGACTTGTGTTTGCCCCCAACATATTTGACAACTACCTTGCTTTATTTGTTAGTGAGCACAAATGATGCATCAAAGGTCTTCAATGAAATGCTATGTCCATTTGATGCATTAGAAAACATATTTTTAGGCATTTTGATGTGAGTTGTATGCCTAGAGCTAGATGCCTCATAACTATACATAAAAGCATGATGAGAAATAGCATGAGATTTTGTAGAATGAATTCTTCTAATTTTGTGCTCAGGATAGTTCTCAGGGTATAAAATGTAACCTTCCCTATGCTGAACCATGGGAGTCTTGCCCTTAACAAAGTTAGAAAGCCTGTTCTTAGGGGCATTAAGCTCGATGTTGCTTTGGCTCCCTTGTTGGAAGCCAATGCCATTCTTAATGCTAGGGCGTCTCCCATTATAAAGCATACTACGAGCAAACTTAAATTTTTAATTTTCTATTTCATGCTCGGTAATTTTAGCATTTAATTTAGCTATGTGATCATTTTGTTCTTTAATCATAGCAAGGTGATCATTCATAGCATCAATATTAACATCTTTACATCTAGTGCAAATAGTGACATGCTCAATAGTAGATGTAGAAACATTTCAAGCATTCAATTCTTCAATCTTAGCAACTAAACTAGTATTTTTAGTTCTAAGACAAGAAATTGAATCATTGCAAATATTATGCTTTTTAGACAAGTTTTCACATTTTTCTACTTCAAGAGCATAGGCATCTTTGAGCTTAACAAATTTCTTATTTTCTTTAACGAGCAAGTCCTCTTAGCATTCCAAGATATCATCCTTCTCGTTAATGGTTTCTATCAATTCATTAATTTTCTTCTTTTGCTCTTTGATAAGGTTTGCAAAAAGTGAAGTCAAATCATCATCATTATCAAGCTACCCTCATCATCGGAAGTAGTGTATTTAGGGGTATCTCTAGAATGTACCTTCTTTTTACTATCCTTAGCCATGAGGCATTTGTGGCCGACATTGGGGAAGAGAAGGCCTTTGTTGACGGCGATGTTGGCGGCATCCTTGTTGGAGGAGGAGTCGGTGGAGCTCTGGTCAGAGTCCCATTCCCGCTCCATGTATACCTCGCCACCCTTCTTGTTGTAATATCTTTTCTTCTCCATCTTCTTCTTCCCTTTCTTGTCGTCGTCCCTGTCACTTGTATATTTACATTTAGCTATAAAGTGACTGGACTTACCACACCTGTAGCAAACCCTCTTGGAGCGGGGTTTGTAGTTCTTCCCCTTCCTTTGTTTGAGGATTTGTTGAAAGCCCTCGATGATAAGAGCCATCTCCTCGTTGTCGAGCTTGGAGGCGTCGATTGTGAGTCTACTTGTTGGTGTAGACTCTTCCTTCTTTTCTTTCATTGCTTTGAATGCAATGGGTTGCACCTCTAGTGTGGATGTGGTGCCTTGCTCCAAGTTGACAATGTGTTTGGAGTCTTTAATCATAAGTTCAAAGCTCACAAACTTGCCAATTACCTCCTCGGGAGACATCTGTTTATATCTAGGATCTCCACAAATTAATTAAACTTGAGTGGGATTACGAAAGACAAGAGATCTAAGAATTACCTTGACCATTTCATGGTCATCCCATTTGGTGCTCTCGAGGTTGCGGACTTGGTTGACCATCGTCTTGAGCCGGTTGTATATTGCTTGTGGCTCTTCTCCTTTGTTGAGGACGAATCGACCGAGTTCTCCCTCGATCTTTTCACGCTTAGTGATTTTAGTCACCTCATCCCCTTCATGTGCCATCTTGAGGACATCCCAAATTTCTTTGGCACTATTCAACCCTTGCACCTTGTTTTACTCCTCTCGACACAAGGAAGCGAGGAGTATAGAGGTGGCTTGGAATTGAAGTGCCTTATTTGGGCAGCCTCAACGGAGTCGTAGTTCTCGTCGCCCACCTGTGGTGACTACGCTCCAAACTCAACAATATCCCATATACTTTTGTGGAGTGAGATTAGATGGTGCCTCATTTTATCAGTCCACATACAATAATCTTCACCATCAAAATGTGGTGGTTTGCCTAGGGGTACGGAAAGTAAAGGATCACATTTAGGAATGCGAGGATAGCGAAGAGGCATCTTACTATACTTCTTACACTCTTGGTGCTTTGAAGATGTAGACTTGGCGGCGGAGGTGGAAAGTGAGGAAGAATTGGTCTCGTAGTAGACCACCTTCTTCATCTTCTTTTTCTTCATGTCACCCTTCCTATAAGACTTGATGGAGCCGGGGAGACCTGTCGTCGCAGACTGTCTTCTAACTTCTGGCGTTGCAGACTGCGCGCTCAGTCGCACAGTCGACCGCTACGCGAAGTTGACCGTTGCTTGTTGTCTCACCGAACAGGCTGGTGAATTTTAGTGGACGAGCGTAGAGAATTCCCGAGAGCGGCCAGTTCGTGGAGCACTCTAGCCTGGGCGTCGGAGAGTGTCCGGTGCGACACAGGCTGCAGTAATTCTGTTTTGCTCCAAACGTGTAGAATTCCTTTGTTAGAACTTGCTCTCCTAGGCAAGAAGATCCAACGGGGGAGTAAAAGGAATGCAAACAAGGTTTTAGCTTAAGATGGCGATTGCTCTGTTAATTCAGCCTCTCAAGGGCACTGTATGGGGGTATTTATAGGTGCCTGAGTGCCCAACGTCTTGATGTAAGGACGCATGTGCCCTCAGGCACCCGGACTATCCTCGGAATATTCCCATAAGGGAGGGTTACATACTGTCATTACAGAAAAGCCATTACAAATCGGGCCCATAACACACTTATCCATGCTGGGGCCTGTTACCATGGGCCGAATCCTACGTGGGCCTCCATGTTGGGTGAGGGCGTGGGACGGGGCGACCTCGTCGTAGGCCTTCGTCTTGCAGTGTAGAGACCGAAGGGTGGACCCCGTGGGTCGTTTTGCCTCCGTTGGTGCGTCGAGGTGACGAGGGCCGAGAGCGAAGGGTAGCGTCTTCGCCTTCGCCCCAACATTTGCCCTCCGAGGGACCAGTTCGACTAAGTCATCTGGTGCCAAAGACGTCGCTAGAGGGTGGAGACGCTGCCCTCGCTCGAAGTGGTTCCGCGGGGGTTTTTGATGTGACCGTTGATGGAGGCAGTACTGTTGGACTGCGGGTTTCACGAAGCATCGCGTCCTGTGTATAAAAAGGGGGGCGGCGCGGGTCAGGTTCTCTTACCTTTCTGTGCGCCGCAAAACCCTAGCCTCCTTTTGAAACCGTTCGTCCGCTCACCTGCCCTCCTTGCTCCTGTTTGTCGGAGATCTGGCCCGCGTCAAGCAGACCACCCGCAAACACGCCGACGACCGATGCATCGTCCAAGGATACCTTGAGCAATGTGGCGGCGGCAGAGCTACATCTAGGTGATACAGTGGAGTTCGGCGTTTCGAGGATTTCCTCGGTCCGCGTGTAGGATATGCAGCAGCTAGGATATTTTGGCAGCGGAGTTGGGCGTGTCTCGGGGGCGGAGGAGGTTCCCGAGCCCGAGGGCGAGTTGATCGTGTTTGAGGCGTTTTTCACCGCTGGCCTTCGCCTGCCTGCACATGGCTTTGTGGCGGAGGTCCTGCAGAGATTTGACGTCCAGGTCCACTAGCTGACACCTAACGCTGTGGTGGCCCTGGCGAAGTATGTATGGGCGGCGACTTCGTATGGCGGTCAGCCTTCTGTGGAAGTCTTCGCCAAATATTACAGTCTGCATTGGCAAAAAAGAAAAATCGGACACAAGATTGCACAGTTTGGATCATGCATGTTTACGTCGAGGACCGAAAAGACTTCGATGGAAGTCGTGGAGTTGGTTCCCTGTGCCCGCAATAAGTGGGGCAACTGGTGGGATTTCTGGTTTTATGTTTAAGAGGGCGAAGTCGAAGACCACCCAGGGCTCCCCATGGCCACTATGTGCTCCCATTATTATGTGGCGTACCCGCAATTTGAGGTGGCAGAGGATGATGAGAATGAAGGAGCCCTTCGGAGCGCTGCCTGCATGAGTAGTGGGTGCGATTTAGTTGAGGAATTCATCGGGTATGGGGTGTGGCCCTTGGCACATGGATGGTCGTTGAGCGAAGTATGCCCTCGCGAGATGCCCTCCTTGGGTGGGCAGCGAGTGTGAAGTCCAGCCTTCGCGTTGGATCTGCGAGGTCGGGATCCCGCCGCATTCGTGCGTGAAGCGGAAGACAGGGTTGTGCGTATTGTGGGGCGTTATGTGCCTAGGACGGAGGCCTTGCGGAGCTAGGATATCCGCAGATCCAACGTTCGCCTGAATAGGGTCTTCGAGCTGAATCGCTTGCCATACGGCAGCTATCCCGGATATGATGCTGTCGACCGCCGCGAGAAGAGGCCAGTGGCCGTGACTGAGGAAGACCCTTCGCAGGAGGCCGCCCCAGCCACTAAGAAGAGAAAACTAGGTACTGCAGTGGGGGAACAGGGGGTCTCCGATAGTTTTGCTGTGGAGTTGATGGGGACATGCGCAGCCCTTGGGGGAAGGATGTCTTCGCCCGAGCTCCGGGAGTCTTCGACGCGGATGCTGGAGGTTACCGGGGGTCGATGGCCCAAGAATGTTCTGATCCCCCGCGCGGCTGGCGAAGACTTCTTTATGTATCGCATGGTTCGTGACTTGAAGGTTTTTCCTTACGGACATAATATTGCTGCTATTGTGTCGGCAGTGATGGAGAAGGATCGTCAAGACGATGCGCAGAAGCACCAGGCGGTCGTCAGGATCGCGGATCCTATGCGCGAGGCGAAGAGGGCGCGGGTGAGCGTGAAGGCTGCTGCCTTCGGCAGTAGCAAACCGGTGCCGGCTGCGAAACCGGCCGCCCCCGGACACAGCAAGGCGTCGGCTAGTGAGAAGGCTACCGCCTCTAGCGGGAGCAAGGCACCCCCGGGCGGGCCCGTGAAAGGACGAGGTCTGCCCTCACCAGCGCGACGTGTTGCCGACTTTGGCACGGACATCAGTGTCGAAGATTATTTTGTTGGTAAGTTTTTTTTAAGACTAGGTCTTTAACCGGTGTCATGGTGCAGGGTCGGGTGAGGGGCAACTGGCTGTTGTCCCGCCTCTGGTGGCGACCACTTCACCAACGGCGGTGGTTGGGGCGAAGGGTGCCGCGCGGGACCCTTGGGGGCTGCTTTCTGTGCGAGCGGCGAGATTATGTTGGCCGCTGCCGCTAAGGACGTGGCAGGCTCCATGTCCCAGCGACTGAGGGAAGCGTCGCAGTAGCTGTCGCAGCAGCTGAAGCATGTAAGTTGTGTTGGACTTCGATGTTTGTTGTTTTTATGAGGATTCGGGTCTCATGGGTTTATGTGTCAGGCGGCCGACTTCGCCGACCTCGTCACGTCGGGTGCCTTGACTGCGGACGTTGCTGTCGAGGTCGAGCGTCTCTGGGCGCAGCATGCGGATGCTGTGCGGGAGAAGTCGGCTGCGGAAAGCAAGAACGTAGGCTGTCGGAGAAGGTGGCCGCCATGGAGGCCGAGAAGGTGGATCTCCGGTGCCACCTGGCGGAGGAGAGGAGGGAGGCGAACAAGGCCATCGCTGATGCGCAGGCTGCGCAGGCCGAAGCCAAAGTGGCGCGGGCGGAGGGCAGTCTCGCCCGCCAACGCGCCGAGGAGTTGGAGGCAAGATTCAACGCCCTGCGCAGCCGCATGGAAAAGGCCGAGGCCTCGACGCACGCGGAGGTCGAGCGGACGCACTGTGGCGGAACTGTCCGAATTATTCTGACTTAAGTGCCCAAGTCCCACCTTAGAGGCTAGACCACACTTAAATGGGAATAACCCATCAATCCCTCGGATCTAGTCCGACAAGGCCACTGACAGGATCAAGTACCACAATCTCACTCGATGGTGAGTCACAGAGCAAATACAATAAAACGTAAAACCATACATTAAGGAGTATTTAATTATTACATCACCATCGGAGTTTTGCAAAAGTAGGCATCATTGTTCGAAGTGCAGCGGAATAAAACTAACAATCAATAAACAGAGAGATGGGGAAGCCTGTCCCATCACTCCTCATGCTCCTCCTCAGCCGAGGCAGGGTCCCACTCGACAGTCCAACCCGGTGGCAAGATGGACGGCCAAGTCACTCCAGCAACCATGTCCTCCAAAGATCCTGAAAAATTATGCCACAAGCAAGGCTGAGTATACTAACACTCAGCTAGACTTACCCGGTGTGAGGAGTCTACTCCTCTACCTCTAGACATGCAGCTGTTTGGCTGTGGGGTTTGGTTGCCAAAAGCACTAGCTGAGTTTCTAAGTCAAGTTTTAACTTTGTCAGTTTAAGTGTGACTCTCTTAAGGCTAAATGTGTACTATCTACTCATACATAGTAGCAAACATTTTTAGCAATCAACATCTTATATCAACTCATCATCTTTCCACTTGTTACTCAATGCAGTACAATGGATCAAGCAGTCTCATTAGCTGCGAGAAGCAGACGATTCAAATCGAGTTTTTATCCTTGCAAGGTAAACCTAAACACACGACATGTAGGGGCACTCTGTCCCCACAAACATCAACCGTCCCCATCGATCCCCTGGCAACAGATCAGGGCTCACCGCCTTGGCGTACAATGCCTCACTGACCCCGACTGCCGTCGTGCAGTGACCGCACTTGTACCCACCATAACCGGAATGGGAGACCACGTCTCAGGTCGCGTGAGGGGCAAAGTCTGCGGGCAGGTTCACTCAGGTACTAGGCTTACCGATTTACCATATTTCTCGGTATGTGTTTAGTACGTTCAAACGCTTGACACAGGTATCCGCACGTTAATCCTTATTCCAAATTTTCCATCTCGTAGACCACGCATCCCCATGGATCCGTGTCCACAGACCAATCATCAATGTGATATGAAGGTGGGTACAACCAATTCTTGACCTCGCGCGAGTGCTAGAAAAATCACTCGACTTCTACCGAGATCCCTAATTAGCAAAGCAGCTACTCGACCTAGCATACTAGTATCCATCTCAATAAGGATTCCTGAGTTCATGCAACTAGGGTTTCAATCAACTCCTACACTTAAGTGCACAATACAAGCCTACATACATTAAGTGTAGTAAAATATCATATAGAACAGGTTATGCATAAAACCGGGGCTTGCCTTCCAAGGCTGTGGCAGGCAGATCCTCTTGTGCAGGCTCGGGTGCTGGATCCGGGGCTACCTCCTGAGCAGCTCCTTGCTCCGGCACGAGGACGTACTCTCCGTCAGCAAGGTTACAGTCTATCGAAAATGCAATGAACATGTATGTCATGATTATGCAGGATTTAATAACATTATGCTAAGAGAAGAAAAACTAAGTTAATGAGTAACTTCGGGTTTCTGGGTCATACGTGGCTTTTAATGGTTTATGCTTATCACTCTAGGTTTAGGTTTTGCTAGGGATAGGCATAGTGAAATGGGTATTGCCTTTATATATTTCAGTGGACAAGTTATAAAGGGTTTTAGGATGACACTAATTCCTCTTATTCATTTTTTCCCTTTCTTTATTTTCTAATTATGGTTTCTAGTGTAGGTTTGAACTACAACAGTGGTTTAACTTTTTCCAAAAATTCTGTAAAAATTTTAGTGGGTTGCCATTGGTCATTATAGCCTGTTCTATGAATTTGAGGTTAAAAATAAAAAGGCTATGCTTTAAACAAAAATAACAAAAGTTGTGTAAAATGGGCCACTTTGCACTACATCTCTTAATTAGGTGTGGGTTCTGTCCTAAGGGTTATTTTTGTTGGCATCTAACAGTAATAATAAGCTTCTGTGCCAAAGATCACAGAAAGCTAAGGGGTGGTTATTTAGTTATGATTTTCTAAAGTTTAATGCCAAAAAGGCACTTTCTACTACATTATTATTTGAAAAATGTCAATCAGCAGATTTCATATTTTTCCTAAGTTCTTAATAACAAAACATTAATTATCCCAAGGGTTGGGGTGTTTTCACCTTGGGGTTATTTTTGTATGGTTTTTCTAAGTTTTCCTTGTTTTCTTAAAATAAAAGGGATCCCACTAATTTTATACTAAACCAGGGTATAATAGATTTTTCTAGTGAACTACATTAAATAAGTACCCTAACAAAAATAGGGTGCCCTCTGGTTTATCATTTTAATCACCTTTTCCATCTTTCTTTATCTTAAGCATATTGTAAAATAAATGGCAAAAGCTACCTTAATGGGGTAGACAGAGAGGTTTAGCATTTTTAAACAGGTCAGTAGGTGGATATAAACTTCTCCAAATTTTCCTAACCCTAGTCAAATAGTGCAACTATTTTTCTTCCTATTATTTAGCTTTTGGCCAAAACAATAATTAAATCAGAACCCTAAAGTTTTCTGTAGCACATAGGGGTTTCATATTTTTTCTAAGTAGTTTACATTATTTAGAGTCTGACAAAATTGGTTTGACTAAATTTGGATGAATAAAACAGAAGTTATGGATTATTCAAGTTCTGCCAAAATTTAAATCAGATTTAAATAAGGGTTTCCTGGAAAACTACTTTGCACCGAGGACCCTGGGTTATTTCCAAACTAACTCTCGCAGTTATACCCCCGCATTATTATTCATTTGAGTCTCTGACATTTCACAAAACCCCCCAGGCTTCTTTCCTTCTCCCCTGCGGTTCTTCCCTAGGTTTAAACAGTACCCGCAAGAAAGAAAAGGGTGGCGCGGCTTACCGGCGGCGAGAGAGGTCCAGCGAGGGGCGGGGTTGGCTCGGGGAGGCTCTGGCGGTCACAGCGATGTACGGCTCGACGGCGGGGATGGCCGGAATCGCTTGGTCCACGTGCGCAGGCGGGTGTCCTCGTCAGCGGTGGGTGTGCCGGCCAAATCACGGCGATCTAGTTCAATCCATTGGCACGGTGAGCTTCACGGGGTGATGTAGAGGCTAGATGTGCCTTGAATCGAAAAATGGCGCAGTGGCTTACCCGGTCTACGCTCGCCGGCGGTCGGAGGGAGTCCGGCGACCGTGGACTGGCCTCTCCGGCGAAGCAGACTTCGATTCCTCGCTCGGGGAGCTTCACCGAGGTGTGCTCAGTCTTCTCCGAGGGTCGGACGGGGTTGGGAAAGGCTTGGCTGGCCGGTCTACGGCGGCAGGGGCTCGGGTGGCCGCGGACACGCCGTGCACGGGCAAACGACGGTGAGTTTGAGCTCCGGTGAGGTTGAGTGTGCGCGGAAGGGTATGGTCGATGCCTGAGTGGGCTTTATAGGCGCGGGCGCGGGCCATGGCGTCGGCTGGCCTTTGGCGCGACGCGGGGCGCGCGCGGGCGGGCTATGGCGTGCACAGAGCGCGTCGAACACGTGTAGGTTTTCTTCTGCCCGTGCTCCACAGCTCGCCCAAGTCGCAAACGTGCGAATCTTGGCAAAAATCCGGTGCGAGTCTTTTCCTGGCACCTAGGGCTGTCTCTCATCCGTGAGTCGCCATGGCAGATATGCCCTAGGTAGGGAGATCTTTGGACGCCAGAACAGGTATGTCTCTCTGCCCACCTCGCGACAAAAACAATGCCAAGGCATGTCAAACGTCAAGGTCTCGGGCTCAACTTTTTCCAGGGGGTGCCCTAGGTGGTATGCCACATTTTTGGTATAGAACATAGGTGGTTTTGATGCCATCTTCAAGGTGAACACGGTGGATCTTTAGATTAGGTATAGATTTTGACTTAGAGAGAATTAGAGAGCTCTAGCTCTCTCTCTACTTAGGGATTGGATATGGGGTTTCTTAAGGGGTCTTTTAGCAATGTTTCCCCTCTATAATTGTAAGTTAATAAGTTACTTAGCTTTGTGCCAAAGATTTGGTCATGGCTTGTAGCTTTGTTTAAACTCTTCCCCTTAACCAAGGTGCTTAGAAGATAGGGTTCAAGAGAGGTCTAGGGTTTTCTCCCCCCTTGTCCAAAGTGATAGTTGCACACAACTAGGGTAATGCTTTTGGTCATTCACATCTCTTGGTTAAAACCTAGCTTCCAAAGCCCTTACACTTTTGCTCCTTAAGTTTCTTCCACATGTGATCATAGTCATTAGTGCAAAGGTGTGCCCTAGCCATGGTAACACCTGAGGTGTTACAGCCCTCCCCACTTAAAGGAATCTCGTCCCGAGATTTTAGACAGAGTCCTCTAGAGGGGTGCTACGAAAACGCGTGGGGGGGCTATTCCTTCTTTTACTCAAGTTTCTCTTGTTAACTGCTCTTCGAATGTCATTCTCTTTGCAACTTCAGAAGAAAGCCCTTTTTAAGTTAAAACCACAACTTAGACTACCCTTGTTATCTAAGTTTTTCTTATAATTATTTTCAAAGGGCAGGTGGGGGTGGGGTTTTGGGTTACGTACCGACTCTTTTGGGCAGAAAGTCAGGGAAGCGAGAGCGTAGAAAATCCTCAGTCTCCCATATAGCTTCTTCTGCTGAATGGTGACTCCACTGAACCTTATACATTCTGATTGATTTTGCCCGCGTTGACCTTTCTTTCTGATCCAATACCTTGATGGGGTATTCTTGATAGGATAAGTCTGGTTCTATCTCAAGGTCTGGTTCAGGTAGCACTTCAGTGGGTAGGCGAACACATTTCCGCAGCTGAGATACATGAAATACATTATGAACTGCTGACATGTGAGGTGGCAATTCCAATTGATAGGCTACGGGTCCACAACTTGCTTTTATCTCATAGGGTCCAATGTAGCAAGGAGCTAACTTGCCCTTAATCCTGAATCTCTGGACACCCTTGGTGGGTGACACCTCAAGATAAACATAATCTCCCACTTCAAACTGTAGAGGCTTCCGCCTCTTGTCATGATAGCTCTTTTGCCTGGCCTGAGCAGCTTCTAAGTTCTTTGTAATAACCCTGACCTTTTCCTCTGCCTCTAGTACCAAATCTGGCCCAAATATTTCCCTTTCTCCTGCTTGAGACCTATTCAGTGGGGTTCTGCATCTTCTCCCATATAAAGCTTCAAAAGGTGCCATCTTTAGACTGGACTGATAGCTGTTATTATAAGAAAACTCTGCCAAAGAAAGACACTTGTCCCAATCCTTTCCGTAGTGTAGTGCACATGCCCTTAACATATCTTCCAAAATCTGGTTTACCCTTTCTGTCTGGCCATCGGTTTGGGGATGGTATGCTGAGCTTCGTATTACCTGGGTCCCAAGTGATTCTTGCAGCTGCTCCCAAAAGCATGCCACAAATAGTGCTCCTCTATCAGATATAATGGTCTTTGGAATACCATGCAATCGCACTATTTGATCAACATAAATTTCTGCATACTTCTCTGTCTTGTGGGTGGTATGCACTGGTAAGAAATGAGCAGTCTTGGTCAATCTGTCCACAAGAACCCAAATAGAATCATGGTGCCTGGAGGTATTGGGCAATCCCACGATAAAGTCCATGCAAATGTCCTCCCATTTCCAAGATGGTATGGGAAGGGGTTGCAAAGGGCCTGCTGCCTTCAAATGACTGGCTTTGATTCTCTAGCAGGTGTCACACTCGGATATATACTTGGCAATTTCCCTCTTCATCCTGGTCCACCAGTATAAGGATCTGAGATCATGGTACATCTTGTTGCTACCCGGGTGCATGGAGAATTTGGAAAGGTGAGCTTCATTCAGTATCTTCTTTCTGAGCTCAGAGTCCTTGGGAACAACCAATCGATCTCCAAACCATAAAATTCCCTTGCTGTCCTGACGGAAGCACTTGTATTTTTCTGCCTTCTGCTTGATCATGTCTTTGATAACCTGAACACCCTTATCTTCAATCTATGCCCTGACTATTTGCTCTTGTAATGTGGGCTCCACCGAGATATAGTTTAAGTCACCTGAAGAAACAACTTCTAGGTTTAGCTTGCACAATTCATCACATAGGGTGGTAACTCTTGCATCCATGCTCATACAATTGCACTGGGCCTTTCTGCTCAAGGCATCTGCCACAACATTGGCTTTGCCAGGATGGTAATGCACCTCCAAATCATAGTCCTTGATTAATTCTAACCATCTCCTCTGCCTCATGTTCAGATCTGCCTGAGTGAAAATGTATTTGAGGCTCTTGTGATCAGTGTAAATGTTACAATGAGCCCCCATCAAGTAGTGTCTCCATATCTTAAGAGCATGAACCACAGCCGCCAACTCCAGATCATGTGTAGGGTAGTTCTGCTCATGGGTCCTGAGTGCTCGGGAAGCATAAGCAATTACTCTGTTATTTTGCATCAAGACACATCCCAATCCCGTACCAGACGCATCACAATAAACCTCAAAGGGCTTGGTGTTATCAGGTTGAGCCAGCACTGGGGCTGTTGTCAAATGCTGCCTCAAAGTATGAAAGGCATCTTCGCACTTTTGGCTCCAATCATACTTGACTCCCTTTTTTAACAGTTCAGTCATTGATTTGGCAATTCTGGAGAAATCCGGAATAAATCGTCGATAATACCCTGCCAACCCCAGAAAACTCTGAATCTGCCTCACTGTAGTCGGGGGTTTCCAATCCATTACCTCTTGTACCTTCTCAGGATCAACTGATATCCCATCCTGAGAAATTGTGTGACCTAAGAATTTAATTTCTTTCAGCCAGAATTCACATTTAGACAACTTGGCATACAACTGATGGTCACGCAGTCTCTGAAGTACAATATGCAAATGTTTGGTGTGCTCAACTTCATTTTTGGAATAAACCAGAATATCATCAATGAAAACGACCACGAATTTGTCCAACTCTAGCATGAATACTGAGTTCATCAGGTACATAAAATAAGTCGGGGCATTGGTCAGCCCAAAATACATCACCAAAAACTCATAAAGCCCATATCTGGTTGAGAAGGCCGTCTTGGGAATATCAATGGTTCGGATCTTAATCTGGTGGTAGCCCGAGCGAAGATCTATCTTGGAGAACACCTTGGCTCCCACTAATTGATCAAACAAGACATCAATGCGGGGCAGTGGGTATTTGTTCTTGATAGTCATCGCATTGAGAGGGCGGTAATCAACACACATTCTCAAACTCTCATCCTTTTTCTTCACAAATAAGGCAGGACATCCCCATGGTGAAGTACTTGGGCGAATAAACCCCTTGTCCAACAATTCTTGCAATTGCTTTTTCAGTTCTGCCAATTCCGCGGGAGGCATTCTATAGGGTCTCTTGGAGATAGGAGCAGTCCCAGGTTGCAATTCGATTGCGAACTCGATGTCTCGGTCAGGTGGCATCCCTGACAATTCCTCTGGAAAAACATCTGGGTAGTCACAGACCACTGGGATCTTTTCCACTGGGGATTCTATCATAACGAAGGCACAGGAATGGGTACAACCCTGGTTGGGTAGATATATGGTGATCTCGCCATCCAAAGGGGAGTGGATTTCTATGGCTCTGGCTGCGACATCAATCACCGCGTGGTGTCGCGATAACCAATCAGTCCCTAGGATGATGTCCACACTATCCAATCCCATTATCAAGAGAGTGGTTTTGAAAATAAAACTACCCAGCTTAATTGGTACGTGTCTATTGATCTGATAGGTGGCAATCCTGCCTCCTGGTGTTGAGATTGTAATACCCCCTTTGGTGTGAAGGAAAGGTAACTGACACTTGGCACTAAATTTGGTACTGATAAAACTGTGTGATGCACCAGAATCAAAAAGAACAATAGCAGGATAATTCAAAATTGTAAAGATACCAGTCAAGACGGGTGCTCCCTCTGGAATATCAGCCATGGTGGTGAAGTTTAGCCTGCCCTACCTCACTTGCACCTTCTGTCTCTTGCCTTGATTATGATTAACATTTTGCCCCTGCCTCTGCTGGTTTCTGGGGCAATTCTTGGCATAATGTCCGGTGTTGCCGCATGTGAAACACCTGTTGTCATTTGCCTGGCGATACTGCTGCTGCTGCTGATTGTTCCTCTGAGCTGGAAACTGGGTGCGGTGGGGTGCCTGCTGTTGCTGCTGCTGTGGTCGGATCACCCATCGCCCTTGCTGCTGCTGAGGTCCCCTGCTCTGAGTGTCAGACACAATCCTGAAGCACTGTGGCTGAGCTGAGGGTCCTGCCAGAGGGGTCTTCCTTTTCTTTTCGGCCTGACGAGCTGTGATGCAGTCCTCCTGGGAGATGGCCATGTTGACCAACTCATTGTAGCTGTTGGCCCTGACGGTGTTGAGACGGTCACGGAGCTTAGTGCTGAGCCCCCTCCTGAACCTGTCTCTCTTCTTCTCGTCTGTATCCGCATGATACCCAACATACTAGCACAGGTCATTAAAAGCCTGAGCATACTGCAACACTGTCCTGTTGCCCTGAGTGAGTGCCAGAAACTCGTTGAGCTTTCGGTCCATAATCCTGGCTGGTATGTGGTGTCCCCTGAAAGCTGCCTTAAACTCTCTCCATTCCACCTCTCGGTCCTCTGGCTGCATAGCAAGAAAATGCTCCCACCAAGTCCTTGCGGGTCCGCGAAGCTGCTGGGTGGCGAACCTGACTTTAGTGACCTCTGAACAAGCTCCATGGAGTAGCGGGAATTTGGATTCCACTACTCTCAACCATACATCTGCATCAAGTGGGTCCTCTGCCCTTGTGAACAATGGAGGCTGGGTACTGAGGAACTCCTCGTAGGTAGCTGCCGCGGGGTGACGCTGATGGTCTCCACCACCATAGTGCTGAGGTGGTGGCTGACGCTGAGCTAGCTGCCTCAAGATCTCATTCTGCTGAGCCATTAGCTCCTGCAGAGTGGGAGGCGGTGGCGGCGGTGGAGGAACGCGCTCATTCTGGCCGCGTCGCTGTCTCCCGGTCATCTGAAAAATCACATATATTCTCAATACCATATCTTCAAGTTTAAGGTTTAATCGCGGTGAAGGAGTCAGAGGCGAATTGATAGATTCTGACATAAACAAAAAGGATTTCAAAAGGCATAAACTTTCCTTCCAAATTTAAAACGAACAACATCCATCAACCATGCTTCCAAAAGAGTTTATCACGATTACATCAAGGGTCCCAAAAAGACTCAACTCTACCTAGCCTAGTACCCCAAGGGTGCAAAAGCTAAGCTAGCTGCGAGGAGTCCTACCATCACCGACTTCTAACTCTATCCCTGACACCTAGTGAGCGAACGAGGCAACACTCGACTCGGGGGAAGGTGGTCTCCCTGAGCCAGCAGTGTCCAAACTGGAGGCAGGCTCCTCTCCTCCCTCAATGTCGACGTCCTCGTTGGCCTCCATATCCTGGATCTCCTGGTGATGCATATCCAGGTGCTCATTAGCCTCAGCAAGCTGCTGCTGAGTGTTAATAAGCTAATCCTCGAGAACCTCGATGGTGTTCTCCCTGGTCCCCACTAATTCCTCCAGCTCTTGGATCTCATTGGATAGCTGCTCCACCTGCAAGTCATTTTCCACCATCTCAGTGGACAAATCAACCACGAGCTCCTCTCTGTTGTCTAGGGTGATCTTTGTTGCCTCCAACAATGCCATTAGATGGGACATCGCCTCACCGCGCATCACTTGCAGACGGTACAGAGCATTCTTGCGCCGTACGGTCAAGTGTGCAGTCTGACCTGGGTAGATAGCCCAGATGTCCTTGGCATGCTCCACCCGATCCTTCCACATTGGGTCGTCCTCCCTTTCCACGGGAAACAAGCCAATGGGGTGGGTGGAGAGCTCCAAGGGGTGGAATCCGCAAAAAGTGGTCAACCCATGCAGAGCAATTGCCTCGATCGTGTCCTCAGTCCGGTATCCAAAGGACTTAGAGTCCAGTGAACGCCAGTCTGGCTATAGGGGATGAGGCTCCAGGGTCATCCTCACCCTACAGCGGGGCACTAGATGCTTCTCGAACTGCTGCACCGCGTACTGAGGAGGCGTCGTGTATTCGGCCCCCTGAAGTACCTCCCACAAAATGTGGGGAAAGCCCTCTCGTGCAAGCCCGTCAGTGTGGGACAGTGCATTTCCGTCGTCTGAGGATCCGTGTACGGTTAAGCGTAAGTAAAAGAAAAAGAATTATAAAAAGAACAAGGAAAATAAGACTCAGCTTCTCTCTAATTAAAACAAAATGGGATTGGGGAACTTAGTTGGTCATAATTTAAGTCCTTACTAAATTTTCCATTTGTTTAATTTAAGAATGCATGCATGCTCGTCCTGAAGGACCTTACAGCAATGTAAAAGGAATAGGGAAAAACTCCCGTCCCTTAAAGTGGCATGTAGGGCCTAATCACTTAGCCACCTAGCTACCCTTCTATCATCCTAAGGCTTCACGTCCTAGGTCTATCCTGCTCGTACTACGATCTATCCAACATTGTTTCTATCAAGTTTTACTTCGGAAAAAGGATGGTATTTATATTTTATTGATTCCTCTGTGGTGGTACGAGCTTCGATACCAGCTGTGGCGGAACTGCCCGAATTATTCCGACTTAAGTGCCCAAGTCCCACCTTAGAGGCTAGACCACACTTAAATGGGAATAACCCATCAATCCCTCGGATCTAGTCCGACAAGGCCACTGACAGGATCAAGTACCACAATCTCACTCGATGGTGAGTCACAGAGAAAATACAATAAAACGTAAAACCATACATTAAGGAGTATTTAATTATTACATCACCATCGGAGTTTTGCAAAAGTAGGCATCATTGTTCGAAGTGCAGCGGAATAAAACTAACGATAAATAAATAGAGAGATGGGGAAGCCTGTCCCATCAATCCTCATGCTCCTCCTCAGTCGAGGCAGGGTCCCACTCGACAGTCCAACCCGGTGGCAAGATGGACGGCCAAGTCACTCCAGCAACCATGTCCTCCAAAGATCCTGAAAAATTATGCCACAAGCAAGGCTGAGTATACTAATACTCAGCTAGACTTACCCGGTGTGAGGAGTCTACTCCTCTACCTCTAGACATGCAGCTGTTTGGCTGTGGGGTTTGGTTGCCAAAAGCACTAGCTGAGTTTCTAAGTCAAGTTTTAACTTTGTCAGTTTAAGTGTGACTCTCTTAAGGCTAAATGTGTACTATCTACTCATACATAGTAGCAAACATTTTTAGCAATCAACATCTTATATCAACTCATCATCTTTCCACTTGTTACTCAATGCAGTACAATGGATCAAGCAGTCTCATTAGCTGCGAGAAGCAGACGATTCGAATCGAGTTTTTATCCTTGCAAGGTAAACCTAAACACACGACATGCAGGGGCACTCCGTCCCCACACACATCAACCGTCCCCATCGATATCCTGGCAACAGATCAGGGCTCACCGCCTTGGCGTACAATGCCTCACTGACCCCGACTGCCGTCGTGCAGTGACCGCACTTGTACCCACCATAACCGGAATGGGAGACCACGTCTCAGGTCGCGTGAGGGGCAAAGTCTGCGGGCAGGTTCACTCAGGTACTAGGCTTACTGATTTACCATATTTCTCGGTATGTGTTTAGTACGTTCAAACGCTTGACACAGGTATCCGCACGTTAATCCTTATTCCAAATTTTCCATCTCGTAGACCACGCATCCCCATTGATTCGTGTCCACAGACCAATCATCAATGTGATATGAAGGTGGGTACAACCAATTCCTGACCTCGTGCGAGTGCTAGAAAAATCACTCGACTTCTACCGAGATCCCTAATTAGCAAGGCAGCTACTCGACCTAGCATACTAGTATCCATCTCAATAAGGATTCCTGAGTTCATGCAACTAGGGTTTCAATCAACTCCTACACTTAAGTGCACAATACAAGCCTACAAACATTAATTGTAGTAAAATATCATATAGAACAGGTTATGCATAAAACCGGGGCTTGCCTTCCAAGGCTGTGGCAGGCTGTAACACCCCGGGATCCACAAATATCCCAGAATGCTACTAAACTACACATCTAACATTCGTATATAAAATTTCGACAGCATCTCCTTTGAAAATGGCATAAACGGGGAAGTAACAAAGTATAAATAGATATCATGATAAGAAAACATAATAGACATTAATAGTCTGCTAGCAATGGGAAGACAACCATAACGGCATGAGCTAAATTATCCAGTGCGCACAACTAGTTAGAAACAAACATCCTTTGACAAGAAGCTTCTAATTAAATCATGACTATGCCTAAGCAGCGTTATTATAAGAGTGAAGGTGGATGTGCTGCTACTTCCCACTTCCCTTGATGAGTAACAAGCACCTGCATTAAGTAATGCAAGAGTGAGATGAAACATCTCAGCAAGCGAATAATTTTGACAAGATATTTAAACCACAAATTGAATTCATCAACATTTTAAAAGAGTCACAATTAAAATCAGAAATACTTGTAGATATGGAACTCAGTAGTCCCACTATAACCAATACCATCTCATTTCCTCGAACAACCACAATAGGTTCTATAACACTTCCCTGCGTCAACAATACCTGCAAATATCACTTCAATGTATGCATAGGAATGCAATGTGTAGGTACACTATCTTCATACCTCTGAGAGTATAAAACCACATCATCTGCAAATATCACTTCAATGAATGCATATGAATGCAATGCATATGTCCTCTGCCCTCATACCTCTAAGGGTATGAAGCCGCATCGTACCCCTCCTCGGGCAACGTACGATGCTAAATTGTACCGGTACGGTCGGACCATAGGTCACGACAAAACTTCAGATGCAAATGAGTCATGCAATGTATATGGCATGCTGCATTTATCAATAACCTTCACTTCCTTCAGATACAATACAAACCTCAAATAATACTTTATTTACCTTAAGATACAATACCAACCTTAAATAATACTTCATTTACCTTCAGATACAATACTAACATCAAATAATACTTCATTTACCTTCAGGGGTGTGAATTAATCTCATGAATCATACTCGAATCATAATCATCATCAATATATGATTGAGCATCAGTATATTGCAAGCAAGTAAAGCATCACCATAGAGTCCAATTATGAAAGAATCCAATACTTCTGAATATTAGAGTGTAGGCAATAGAAATAACAGGTCAGAACGGAAACAACCACCGCTACATTCACTTGCCTTCATCAAAGAAGAAGAAATGTACTAGACATGATCTAGAGTGTAGCCACCTGCTAGCGGGCATAAAACTTAGTACAAATATTTCACAAACATTTGCCATCAATCAACAAAACACTCCTACACTTGAAACCAAGACCCAGTGGAAAGACTCCCACCCTGAACCACATGTCATACAGCAGCAGCGCTGTTTGTTAATTTTGTATCTTTAAAATTAAAACAGCGGTGATATCAAACAAATACTCTAGCAGTATCTACACAAAATACTCTACAACTTCAGTATTCAATGGATAATTAAATTCTGCCATCTACAAGTTCTAAAACATTTGACAAGATAACTGACTGAATCTGTTTTAGACAGCAGTATGGTTAAATTTAAAATTCGATATCTCCCAAACTACTGAACCAAAAATTATGCAATTCTGCTGGAAGTAAGAACTTTTATCCCTCTACAAAAGTCTCCATAGTTGGAAGAGCCAATTCTGCTAGTTACTAGATGAAACCCACCAGTGAACAGACCCACTCATTTTTGTCAGGCAAACAGGAACAGCCACAGTAAAACAAACATAACTGGAGTTTCAGAAATCATATGAATGCAATCTTTAACAATCTGGAAAGCTTATGCAATTATCTACAACTTCTTTTACCAACCCACAGTTTAATTCTGTTGATAAAATTGCCTAACTCTTAAGAGAACAGATTCTGCACAGAATTATGAGATTGAAAAACTGCTATAATCAAACTGTCATTACTTTGTGTTCTGATGTCCGATTGAGGTGTTCTTCGTGGCCACGGAAATTTCTACAAATTATCTACGACTCATATATAGACTTTTTATTTTTTTGAGGCCACTAAAATCACGGAAAACTGGTATGAACAGAAACTGTCGAATCTGCCATTCTGCAGAAATTAAATTCGAAATCAAAACCTAACCCCACACCTAATCCAACCTCTAATCCTTCAATCCACATGATCCACAACCTCCAAAAGCACATAATTATAGGGAGAAACAAGGATCCCATCCTTACCTAGGGTTTTCCCTAAGAAAAATCTGCAAGAGATGGGGGTAGCACATCTCCTTGATCCTCTCTTCCTCTTCAATCCATCTTGTTCCTCCTCTTCTCGATCCTTGTTGCGTGGGGGGGAGATCTAGGGAGGAAGAAGTATTGGAGGGCTGCTGCAATGGGGGGAGAGGGGGCGACCATCCAAGGGGGAAAAGTGAGGCGGCCAAGAAAGGGGAGGGGGTGGCGGCCAAGAAGGGGAAGAGGGTGGCCACCTAGGGTTTATTTTGTGGGAGAAAAGAAGTGACGACTCAGATGACTTCTGATGCAGCATCCAACGGCCCACAATCCTTTTTCCCATATCCACTCACCGAAGATCAACTTTTGGGTCAACATTTTTTTGGGATATTACACTCTACCCCCCTTAAAAAGAATTCGTCCTCGAATTCAACCACTCCAACCAAAACATCCAAGGTACCCCATATAGCACCACCATTCAAAACATGGGTCCATTATTGGTCTTAATTAACACAAGAACTTCTACCTTGGACTAATTGTTTAAGGAAACTACACGACCTGACATCAAGCATGAAACAACATGCAATGAAGCTCAAAGCAAGTCATAGATGCAATCAACACTACAATTTC
Source organism: Zea mays (assembly GCF_902167145.1). Classification (NCBI taxonomy): domain Eukaryota; kingdom Viridiplantae; phylum Streptophyta; class Magnoliopsida; order Poales; family Poaceae; genus Zea; species Zea mays. The sequence continues at coordinate 86,861,296 of NC_050097.1, forward strand.
ACACCATCGAATTTGGATGCAACTATACATCAACATCAATGTCTTAAGACAACACTCTTTTATGAAGGGGTAATATGCACTAAGCACAACCCTTACCAACTTCAACAATTAATTTTAATTAAATGGTGAAACATCCCCACCCGACGAATGTATAAGAAGATCAAACCCCTCACCTCAAAGCACCACGAAACAAGTAGTTCTATTGAAACAAAACTCCTAATCTTCCTAAATCTTATGCTTGCCATCATGAAAAGATAATCATGTAATCTAACATTCTTTGCACCCCACAAAAGGGAGAAAATCTATAGAACTAATGGAGCAATAAAGCCAACAAGAAGCCAATAACATTCTGCATGGCACATTTCATCGAAGAAATGCCAAAAGCTCCACAAAGAGCACTGACAGCACAACAACACAATACTTGGTTAACCAATGTCACTATACTCCATCCAACAACTCAACTAGGGAAAATATCTAAACTAGTGAGGTTAACCTACACATAACATAAGTCTTCACTACTGTAGTTCAGAAACTTACATTTCGTTCTATCATACGATGCACTCAAAGTACCAGACATACAAGGTCAATAATAACCCCTAATCCTTCACACATTTGACAAACATATTAAGCTGATGTAAAAACCACATCATCTAGGAGTAGGTGACTAGCCACACCCAACCAACTCTAGGCTAGGCAATGACTTCCTTCAAACCAATAGATAGGTGGTCTCAAAATGGCTCCACAAGCATGCATCGGAAAGGGAACCATCAGATCCTCAATGTATTAATACATAATCAATGGATCAAGAGAATCAAAGATTTATTCTACAATTAGTATGACTAACAGGCAACCACTTTAAACCACATCTAGGCTTTGTGGCAACTAAAACACACAATAGGAGAGAGACATGTAAGCCATTATGGCTATGCAAAGACTTCCCCCAAAAATCCATATAAAGTACCAATATTCATTTCTTTCAGAATCGGTTTCTCGTCATAAACAATCATTCTTTGCAAAGATAGTTGGAACTATCCACCAACTGCTCCACAACTAAAATTCAAATTGATGGTTGCCTTGTAACCCAAAACACACAATTCACACTCCTCTTAGATACATCCTCAATCAAGCATATATAACAATATTATTGTAATAAAACTCAACCATGAAAAACATGGTGAAAACAACATAGGCATACTTGTATATCACAAGCATAATAACAACGTCAATCTCACAAAAGACTAGCGATATCAAACGCATTAATAAAACAATATAAAGATTTAGAGATAAATTATATCAGGCATTAGGTCATAAACAACTTACCACATCACCATAAAGCAATAGGGAGGGGTGAAATTATTGTCATCTGCACTTCAAAGACATTAATATATATCAAAGATATTTGTACCCATACCCTTCCTATATGTGCAAGTGTGTCAAATTTATCTTCAAATTGCCAAGAATCTAAAGCCTATGCTTTGATACCAACTGTAACACCCCGGGATCCACAAACACCCCAGAATGCTACTAAACTACACATCTAACATTCGTATATAAAATTTCGACAGCATCTCCTTTGAAAATGGCATAAACGGGGAAGCAACAAAGTATAAATAGATATCATGATAAGAAAACATAAAAGACATTAATAGTCTGCTAGCAATGGGAAGACAACATAACGGCATGAGCTAAATTATCCAGTGCGCACAACTAGTTAGAAACAAACATCCTTTGACAAGAAGCTTCTAATTAAATCATGACTGCGCCTAAGCAGCGTTATTATAAGAGTGAAGGTGGATGTGCTGCTACTTCCCACTTCCCTTGATGAGTAACAAGCACCTGCATTAAGTAATGCAAGAGTGAGATGAAACATCTCAGCAAGCGAATAATTTTGACGAGATATTTAAACCACAAATTGAATTCATCAACATTTTAAAAGAGTCACAATTAAAATCAGAAATACTTGTAGATATGGAACTCAGTAGTCCCACTATAACCAATACCATCTCATTTCCTCGAACAACCACAATAGGTTCTATAACACTTCCCTGCGTCAACAATACCTGCAAATATCACTTCAATGTATGCATAGGAATGCAATGTGTAGGTACACTATCTTCATACCTGTGAGAGTATAAAACCACATCATCTGCAAATATCACTTCAATGAATGCATATGAATGCAATGCATATGTCCTCTGCCTTCATACCTCTAAGGGTATGAAGCCGCATCGTACCCCTCCTCGGGCAACGTACGATGCTAAATTGTACCGGTACGGTCGGACCATAGGTCACGACAAAACTTCAGATGCAAATGAGTCATGCAATGTATATGGCATGCTGCATTTATCAATAACCTTCACTTCCTTCAGATACAATACAAACCTTAAATAATACTTTATTTACCTTAAGATACAATACCAACCTTAAATAATACTTCATTTACCTTCAGATACAATACTAACCTCAAATAATACTTCATTTACCTTTAGGGGTGTGAATTAATCTCATGAATCATACTCGAATCATAATCATCATCAATATATGATTGAGCATCAGTATAATGCAAGCAAGTAAAGCATCTCCATAGAGTCCAATTATGAAAGAATCCAATACTTCTGAATATTAGAGTGTAGGCAATAGAAATAACAGGTCAGAACGGAAGCAACCACCGCTACATTCACCTGCCTTCATCGAAGAAGAAGAAATGTACTAGACATGATTTGGAGTGTAGCCACCTGCTAGCGGGCATAAAACTTAGTACAAATATTTCACAAACATTTGCCATCAATCAACAAAACACTCCTACACTTGAAACCAAGACCGAGTGGAAAGACTCCCACCCTGAACCACATGTCATACAGCAGAAGCGCTGTTTGTTAATTTTGTATCTTTAAAATTAAAACAGCGGTGATATCAAACAAATACTCTAGCAGTATCTACACAAAAATACTCTACAACTTCAGTATGCAATGGATAATTAAATTCTGCCATCTACAAGTTCTAAAACATTTGACAAGATAACTGACTGAATCTGTTTTAGATAGCAGTATGGTTAACTTTAAAATTCGATATCTCCCAAACTACTGAACCAAAATTTATGCAATTCTGCTGGAAGTAAAAACTTTTATCCCTCTACAAAAGTCTCCATAGTTGGAAGAGCCAATTCGGCCATTTACTAGATGAAACCCACCAGTGAACAGACCCACTCATTTTTGTCAGGCAAACAGGAACAGCCACAGTAAAACAAACATAACTGGAGTTTCACAAATCATATGAATGCACTCTTTAACAATCTGGAAAGCTTATGAAATTATCTACAACTTCTTTTACCAACCCACAGTTTAATTCTGTTGATAAAATTGCCTAACTCTTAAGAGAACAGATTCTGCACAGAATTATGAGACTGAAAAACTGCTATAATCAAACTGTCATAACTTTCTATTCTGATGTCCGATTGAGGTGTTCTTCGCGGCCACGGACAGATCTACAAATTATCTACGACTCATATATAGACTTTTTTTTGAGGCCAATAAGATCACGGAAAACTGGTATGAACAGAAACTGTCGAATCTGTCATTCTGCAGAAATTAAATTCGAAATCAAAACCTAACCCCACACCTAATCCAACCTCTAATCCTTCAATCCACATGATCCACAACCTCCAAAAGCACATAATTATAGGGAGAAACAAGGATCCCATCCTTACCTAGGGTTTTCCCTAAGAAAAATCTGCAAGAGATGGGGGTAGTACATCTCCTTGATCCTCTCTTCCTCTTCAATCCATCTTGTTCCTCCTCTTCTCGATCCTTGTTGCGTGGGGGGGGGAGATCTAGGGAGGAAGAAGTATTGGAGGGCTGCTGCAATGGGGGGAGAGGGGGCGACCAGCCAAGGGGGAAAAGTGAGGCGGCCAAGAAAGGGGAGGGGGTGGCGGCCAAGAAGGGGAAGAGGGTGGCCACCTAGGGTTTATTTTGTGGGAGAAAAGAAGTGACGCCTCAGATGACTTCTGATGCAGCATCCAACGACCCACAACCCTTTTTCCCATATCCACTCACCGAAGATCAACTTTTGGGTCAACATTTTTTTGGGATATTACACAGGCAGATCCTCTGGTGCTGGATCCGGGGCTACCTCCTGAGCAGCTCCTTGCTCCGGCATGAGGACGTACTCTCCGTCAGCAAGGTTACAGTCTATCGAAAATGCAATGAACATGTATGTCATGATTATGCAGGATTTAATAACATTATGCTAAGAGAAGAAAAACTAAGTTAATGAGTAACTTAGGGTTTCTGGGTCATACGTGGCTTTTAGTGGTTTATGCTTATCACACTAGGTTTAGGTTTTGCTAGGGATAGTCATAATGAAATGGGTATTGCCTTTATATATTTCAGTGGACAAGTTATAAAGGGTTTTAGGATGACACTAATTCCTCTTATTCATTTTTTCCCTTTCTTTATTTTCTATTTATGGTTTCTAGTGTAGTTTTGAACTACAACAGTGGTTTAACTTTTTCTAAAAATTCTGTAAAAATTACAGTGGGTTGCCATTGGTCATTATAGCCTGTTCTATGAATTTGAGGTTAAAAATAAAAAGGCTATGCTTTAAACAAAAATAACAAAAGTTGTGTAAAATGGGCCACTTTGCACTACATCTCTTAATTAGGGGTGGGTTCTGTCCTAAGGGTTATTTTTGTTGGCATCTAACAGTAATAATAAGCTTCTGTGCCAAAGATCACAGAAAGCTAAAGGGTGGTTATTTAGTTATGATTTTCTAAAGTTTAATGCCAAAAAGGCACTTTCTACTACATTGTTATTTGAAAAATGTCAATCAGCAGATTTCATATTTTTCCTATGTTCTTAATGACAAAACATTAATTATCCCAAGGGTTGGGGTGTTTTCACCTTGGGGTTATTTTTGTAGGGTTTTTCTAAGTTGTCCTTGTTTTCTTAAAATAAAAGGGATCCCACTTATTTTTTACTAAATCAGGGTATAATAGATTTTTTTAGTGAACTACATTAAATAAGTACCCTAACAAAAATAAGGGTGCCCTCTGGTTTATCATTTTAATCTCCTTTTCCATCTTTCTTTATCTTAAGCATATTGTAAAATAAATGGCAAAAGCTACTTTAATGGGGTAGACACAGAGGTTTAGCATTTTTAAACAGGTCAGTAGGTGGATATAAACTTCTCCAAATTTTCCTAACCCTAGTCAAATAGTGCAACTATTTTTCTTCCTATTATTTAGCTTTTGGCCAAAATAATAATTAAATCAGAACCCTAAAGTTTTCTGTAGCACATAGGGGTTTCATATTTTTCCTAAGTAGTTTACATTATTTAGAGTCTGACAAAATTGGTTTGACTAAATTTGGATGAATAAAACAAAAGTTATGGATTATTCAAGTTCTGCCAAAATTTAAATCAGATTTAAATAAGGGTTTCCTGGAAAACTACTTTGCACCGAGGACCCTGGGTTATTTCCAAATTAACTCTCGCAGTTATACCCCCGCGTTACTATTCATTTGAGTCTCTGACATTTCACAAAACCCCCAGGCTTCTTTCCTTCTCCCCCGCGGTCCTTCCCTAGGTTTAAACAGTACCTGCAAGAAAGAAAAGGGTGACGTGGCTTACCGGCGGCGAGAGAGGTCCGGCGAGGGGCGGGGTTGGCTCGGGGAGGCTCTGGCGGTCACAGCGATGTACGGCTCGACGGCGGGGATGGCCGGAATCGCTCGGTCCACGTGCGCAGGCGGGTGTCCTCGTCGGCGTCGGGTGTGCCGGCTAAATCACGGCGATCTAGTTCAATCCATTGGCACGGTGAGCTTCACGGGGTGATGTAGAGGCTAGCTGTGCCTTGAATCGAAAAATGGCGCAGTGGCTTACCCGGTCTACGCTCGCCGACAGTCGGAGGGAGTCCGGCGACCGTGGACTGGCCTCTCCTGCGAAGCAGACTTCGATTCCTCGATCGGGGAGCTTCACCGAGGTGTGCTCAGTCTTCTCCGAGGGTCGGACAGGGTTGGGAAAGGCTTGGCTGGCCGGTCTACGGCGGCAGGGGCTCGGGTGGCCGCGGACACGCCGTGCACGGGCAAACGATGGTGAGTTTGAGCTCCGGTGAGGTTGAGTGTGCGCGGAAGGGTATGGTCGACACCTGAGTGGGCTTTATAGGCGCGGGCGCGGGCCATGGCGTCGGCTGGCCTTTGGCGCGACGCGGGGCGCGCGCGGGCGTGCTCTGGCGTGCACAGAGCGCGTCGAACACGTGTAGGTTTTCTTCTGCCCGTGCTCCACAGCTCGCCCAAGTCGCAAACGTGCGAATCTTGGCAAAAATCCGGCGCGAGTCTTTTCCTGGCACCTAGGGCTGTCTCTCATCCGTGAGTCGCCATGGCAGATATGCCCTAGGTAGGGAGATCTTTGGACGCCAAAACAGGTATGTCTCTCTGCCCACCTCGCGACAAAAACAATGCCAAGGCATGTCAAACGTCAAGGTCTCGGGCTCAACTTTTTCTAGGGGGTGCCCTAGGTGGTATGCCACATTTTTGGTATAAAACATAGGTGGTTTTGATGCCATCTTCAAGGTGAACACGGTGGATCTTTAGATTAGGTATAGATTTTGACTTAGAGAGAATTAGAGAGCTCTAGCTCTCTCTCTACTTAGGGATTGGATTTGGGGTTTCTTAAGGGGTCTTTTAGCAATGTTTCCCCTCTATAATTGTAAGTTAATAAGTTACTTAGCTTTGTGCCAAAGATTTGGTCATGGCTTGCAGCTTTGTTTAAACTCTTCCCCTTAACCAAGGTGCTTAGAAGATAGGGTTCAAGAGAGGTCTAGGGTTTTCTCCCCCCCCCCTGTCCAAAGTGATAGTTGCACACAACTAGGGTAATGCTTTTGGTCATTCACATCTCTTGGTTAAAACCTAGCTTCCAAAGCCCTTACACTTTTGCTCCTTAAGTTTCTTCCACATGTGATCATAGTCATTAGTGCAAAGGTGTGCCCTAGCCATGGTAACACCTGAGGTGTTACACGCACGCGCAGTTCGTGGACGCGTACCGCGAGCTGGGTGCGCGGACTGCAGACTTCGAAGTGCCCGGCCAAGAAGCGGTTCTTCGTTTCCTTGCATGGTTGCAGAAGGAGCTGCTAGTGCTCCCGACCATTGTGACCGGTTTCATGTCCTTCGCCTCCCTCGTCACCTGCGAGGGGGCTATGAATGCTTTGTCCCGCGAAGGGTGCAGGCATTACGAGGTCTTCGACCAAGCGGACGAAAACTTTGAACGTGAAATCTTCAAGGTCGAAGACCCTGTGGTGAAGCAGTCGGCAGGGGCACTCTTCGATAGGATGTGGGGTCCGCACGGCCGAGAGGCGGTCAGGGCAATAGAGCAGGTAAAGGCTGTTTTTTGTGTGGTTATATGTGTGGGTATGTGTGGTTTTGCTGAATGAGTGTGCTGTTGCTGTAGATGGCGCATGCCGAAGACGTCGAGGACCTTGGTGGTCTGGACAGCGCGCTGCTCGAGGCCATGGAGGTCGATCCGGTGCCGCCCTCGGATGCCAGTGAAGGCCCCTCGGTGACCCCGCGCCCACTACGGCGGACGAAGACCCCGCACCAGCCCCTGCCCCGACGGCGAAGACGCCTTGAAGGTGGTGGCCGAGCCGGCAGCCGAAGACCCCACAGCTACGGCCGGGCCTTCACAGGTGGCTGAATAGGTGTTGAGGAGTTTGTAAATTTTGTCTGTGTGACACTGAACCTCGGTTGCTATGCAGGTTCTGGGGTTTGGGTTTGGGCCTGCGCACGCAACCGCTACTAACAATGCTATTTTTGCGGCGGCTTCGACCGTGGCTGCTGACGATTCATTTGGCTCTTTGTCTAAGTGTTTTGAGTCTGATGATTCTAGGAGTTCGATTGCGTGGACGGAGGAGTCTTCATATGAGGACTTGGATTATTTTGCAGTGTTGGATGTGGCTGCAGCGGAGCCTTCGCCGCATGCGGAGAGTTCCGAGGAGCTCCCGGGCGTGAGTATTGGGTGTAGGCGGCGAAGGGCGGTGGCGAAACGGAGAGTGAGTGAATTATCGCGAAGTGGTAGGCGTCATCGTGGTGAGATGGAGAGTGGTCGTATTCGCGTGGACGGGACTGGTAAACGGGAATTGTTGTCCACGCCGGCTGGGGCGAGTGTGGGTGAGGGGGAGCTGCGAAATCTTTTTGAGGGTGAGGAATTGAGGATAATGCTGTTCAACTATAGGGAGATGGGTATCATCCCGAAGGTTGAGCTAATGTAATGTATGATGCCCTCGCTGTGTATATGTAACCGTAATTTGTATGATAATGCTGAGCGCCTTCGTTGATATGAGCCTGTTGTGAAAGACTTCGATCTTTTCGTAGTTATTGTGTTGTTTCGGCTGCACCCTTAGGTGACTTTTGTATGAGAGATTTGTTTGGAACTTGTTATCCCGGCTGCACCCTTAGGCGACTTTTGCACGGAGAGTCTTTTGGAGAAGACTTCGATTATCGCACTTGTTGTGTTGTTCCGGCTGCACCCTTAGGCGACTTTTGCACGGAGAGTCTTTTGGAAAAGACTTCGATTTTGCGCACTTGTTGTGCTGTTCCGGTTGCACCCTTAGGTGACTTTTGCACGAAGAGTCTTTTGGAAAAGACTTCGATTTTGCGCACTTATTGTGTTGATCCGGCTGCACCCTTAGGCGACTTTTGCGCGGATTGTCGCACGCGAGGGTAGTCAGCGCTGCCCCTCGCGGTGACTTTGGTGTGGTCGAATGCCGAAGACCGTCCATGCGGTCTTTTTCGACGTGTTGTGTCTTTGTTTTTGCGGGGGATTTTAGCTGGTATATTACATAGCTTCGCCTCATTAAAAACCTCACCCCCTGGGAGGAAAAGAGTGAGGGCCGGAATGATACTGTTTGGTGAATTACAAGGGCATGTTGGCCCTGAGGATTCAAACAAAAAATTTGCGGAGATTGTCGATATTCTAGGAATGCTCTAAGTCCTCGCTAGATGGCGTTGTTAGCCTGTACGTGCTGGGGGACGCCTTCGTCTTGACGATGAATGGACCCTCCCACTTTGGCTCCAGCTTACCCCGCGACTCTGTCCGGGTTGTTCGAACGAGTACGAGGTCCCCTTCATTGAATTCTCTTGGGACGACTGCGTGGTCGTGCCAGGCCTTTGTTTGAGCTTGGTATTTGTTGAGGGCCTACAAGGCGAAGACACGGTCTCCGTCGATGAGGTCTTTGGAGGTTGGTTCGTCTACGTCGGGGACAGCTGAAGCGCTTGTCCATGGTGACTCATGTTTTATTTCCTGTGGGGTCATGGCCTCTGATCCATATAGCAGGCGAAAGGGAGTGAATCCAGTCGCCCGACACTCGGTCATGTTCAGCGCCCAGACTGCTTCAGGTAGCAGGTCGGCCCATTTACCCTTCTTGTCATCGAGAAGCATTTTCTTGATGGCCGTGACAATCTTGCCGTTGGCACGCTCCACGACGCTGTTAGATTGTGGGTGATATACTGCGGCGAAGGCAAGCTTGGTGCCAATGGAGAAGCAGAAGTCCCTGAAGTCCTGGCTGTCAGACTGTTTGCCATTGTCAACTGTGAGCTCGGACGGGACTCCGAATCGGCAAACAATGTTTTGCCAGAAGAATTTCTGGGCAGTCTTCGATGTTATCATGGATACGGCCCTTGCCTCGATCCACTTGGTAAAATACTCGATGGTGACGAAGGTGAACTTGAGGATCCCTTGAGCCGTGGGTAGTGGCCCGACAATGTCTAGGCCCTAGCGCTGAAGGGGCCATGTGTGGGCGATCAACTTTGTGAATTGCAAAGGGTTGCCCGAACGGGGGGGAAACTTCTGGTAGGCTTCACATGACCTCGTGACTCAATTCGCGACGCAGATTATAGCGGGCCAGTAGAAGCCTTGACGGATCACCTTGGCAGCAAGGGCCCTAGGTCCCGAGTGAGAGCCACAAGTTCCGCTGTGGACTTCACGCAGGATCTAGACGCCTTCGGTTTCGGTGATGCATTTGAGCATGGGTTGACTGACCCCCTTCTTGTAAAGCTGGCCCTCAATGAGTGCGAAGTCCCGGCTTTGGTGCTTGAGGCGCTTGGCCTCGTTGACGTCGCTTGGATGGTAATATCCCTGCAGGAACAGGGTGATTGGTGCCCGCCAATCTTCGATCATGATGAGGCTGACTATGCGATGGCCCTCAATGTCGTTGGTTATTTGTAGGCCCTCTGGACTTCGAACGGCTGGCGTGCCGATGACGTGGTAGAACACATCGGAGGGCAAGGCCTCGCCCCTTGCAGCTGCTTTGGCCAATGCGTCGGCCTCCTCGTTCTTGGCTCGGTCCACATGCTGCAAGGTAAAGCCCTTAAATTGTCTCTCAAGGCTGCGAACAGCTATGAGATACTGCATGAGTGCGGGGTCTTTTGCTACATAATATTTTTTGACCTGGCCGACAACCACTTTGGAGTCTGTTTTGATTGTGCAGGTAGTGACACCAAGTGTCCATAGCTTGCGAAGGCCGAGGATGACAGCTTCATACTCTGCTACGTTGTTGGTGCATCTGTCGGACTCCAAAGCAAAGCTGAGACGTGCTGTATATCTGTGTTTGACCCCTGTGGGTGATGTGATGACTGCAGCTGCGCCTGCCCCTGCATGGCACCATGCGCCGTCACAGTGGATGGTCCAAACCTTCTCTGTAGGCGCGTCCAGCTACGTTATTGGCCCTGTCCAGTCAACGATGAAGTCTGCCAGGACTTGTGACTTGATTGATGTCCTGGGCTCGAAGGTGATATGGTAGCCAGAGAGCTCGGCTGCCCATTTGGCGATCCGGACAGACGCCTCCGGATTTCTGAATAATTCGCCGAGTCCCCTGTCCGAGGTGACCCGCACCTTGAACGCTTCGAAGTAGTGGTGCAACTTACGCGACGCCATGACGACTGCGTAGGCAATTTTTTCCAACTCTATCATGTTGCATTTGGAAGTCGTGAGGACTTCGGAGACGTAATAAACTGGACACTGCCGAGTTGTGCCCTCTCTGTTCTGCTCTTGGACCAACGCTGCGCTGACTGCGTGTGGCAAAGCTGCGACATAGAGCAACAGAGGTAGCGAGGGGTCGAGGCTTGTAAGGGTTGCCAACTCTGACAGGTGCTGCTTTAGTGATGCGAAGGCTGCCGCTTGCTCTAGTCCCCATGCAAAGTCTTTTGCGCCGCTTAGCGTCTTGAGGAAAGGTAGGCTTCTCTCTGCGGACATGGAAATGAATCTGTTGAGGGCGGCCAATCTGCCTGTCAGACGTTGGACGTCTCTGACTGACTGCGGAGGCGTCATGTTGTTGATAGCCTGGATCTTGGTCGGGTTGGCATCGATCCCGCGGTGCGACACCAGGTAGCCCAGTATCTTCCCCTGGCGAACGCCGAAGACACACTTCTCGGGGTTTAGGCGAAGGCGTGCATCCCGCATGTTCGTGAATGTTTCTGTGAGGTCGGCCAGATGATCCTCTTTGTTTTTGCTGGCAACGACGATGTTTTCCACATACGTGAAAATGTTCCGGCCTACTTGGCTCTCGAGCACTGTCTTGGTGAGGCGAGAGAAGGTGGACCCAGCGTTCTTTAGTCCCTCCGGCATTCTGACAAAGCAATACGTGCCGAAGGGTGTGATGAAACTAGTACTGGCCTTGTCTTCCTCCTTCATGTATATTTGGTGGTAGCCGGAGAAACAGTCGAGGAGTGACATGACCTCGCATCTGGCTGCACTGTCGACTATCTTGTCGATCCGTGGAAGCAGGAAATTATCCTTGGGCAGGCTTTATTGAGGCTTGTGAAATCGATGCACATCTGCCACTTGCCGCTTTTCTTTTGCACCATGACTACATTAGCGAGCCACGTAGGGTAGGCGACTGGTTCGATGAAATTGGCCTCAAGCAGGCGGTGTACCTCGGCTTTGGCGGCTTCTGTTTTTCATTAGACATTTTGCGTAGCCTCTGCTTTTTCCGCACCGAAGGGTCGATGCCCAGGCTGTGTTCGATGATAGTGCGACTGACTCCGACCAGGTCGAGGGCAGACCAGGCGAAGACGTCCTTGTTTCTGGAAAGACAAGAGATGAGTTTCTCCTCGCCTTGCGAAGTCAGGTCTTTGCTTATGATGACCGTCTGCCTGGGCGTTGCCGGGTCAAGGGGGACCGTCTTTGTTCCATCGTTGCTCTGCAGCTGTGCCTTTTCAAGCTCGTTGGCGGTTGGACGGGTGGCCTCGGGGACCTCGCGCTGCGTCGTAAGGCAGTGTACGTCCCGTTGCCCTGATACACAGTCTCTTTCAATGGTGCGCGCAGTCTGCTGGTTGCCATAGACTATGATCACGCCTTGCGGACCCGAGATTTTCATGCACATGTAAAGTCCGTGAATGGCTGCTTCAAACTTGATGATGGAGCCTCGACACATTATGGCGTTGTATGGGTATACCATGTTGACGATGTCGAAGGTGACCTGCTCACTTCGTGCATTTGGTGCTACACCGAAGGACAGGGGTAGTTCTATCTTGCCCACAGGAAACGTTCCCTTGCCGCTGAAGCCATATAGGGGATTGTCCTAAGGCTTGAGTAAACTGTGGCTGATGCCCATGCGGTCGAAGGCGTGGAGGAAGATGATGTCCGCCTGTCTGCCGTTGTCAACTAAGACTTTGTGCAGGTCCCAGCCTACCACACTGCAGTTGATGACCATGGCATCAATGTGGGGTGCGCTACGCAGGTCGACATCCCTAGCATCGAAGGTCAGCAGCACATGGGACCACTTCGTTTGCACGACTGGGCCGGTGATGACGACGTGGTTGATGCTTCGGTAGTGGTCCCTCTTCTGTCGCTTCGTGTCGAAGTCGACGCTGGACGCCCCCAGTGATCATGTGAATGACTCCGCGATACGGCTGACCAGCGAAGTCTTCCTGTTTTGGTGCTTGTGGTGATTTGGGTGGTGGATGTTTGGCTGATGCGGGTGCGGAGGTGGAAGTGGGGGTGGTATGACTTGTACCTCTTGGTGGTGCTGATATGATTGGTTAGGTGGATGTTGGGCGGGGCCGTGGTTGTATGGTTGAGGGAGGTGGTGTTGATATATCTGGGCGACAACTCTTGGGTTGTCGGTGGGTTGTGCCCGGGACATCCTGTCCCTGGTAGCCTTCGTTTCCGGGCAGTCCCTCGTCGAGTGCGCGCAGTCTTCACCGTGAAATAGGCAGTAAAACCTGCACGGCTGATGTGCCCGTCCTCAGCCCCGACCACGCGTGCCATTGCCGCGGCCCTGGGGGATAGTCTTGACGGCGAGGGGCCTCGCCGGCGGGGTGCTGGTTGGCAATATTATGCACCTGTTGGTGACTGCGGCTGTCCCGACCGGAGTCTGACTGCGAAGGCCTTGTCCATGTTCGACTGGACTGTGGAGGATCTTTGGGATTCCTCTGGGACTCGACCTTGCGCTGGTGGAGCTCTTCGGATCTGGCATACTTATCAAACAGCTGATAGAGCTCTTGGAGGTTCTTGGGTGGGTCCCTGATGCGGAGGGTCTTTGGGTTTCCTCTGGGACCCGAAGGCTGCTGATGGCGTAGTGAATGGCAATTTGGTCGTCGACCGAGGGCAGTTGTGACTTGAGGGTCAGGAACTTACGGTAGTACTCCCGCAGGGTTTCTTTCTCTAGTTGCTTACAGAGTGACATTTCGGCCAAGGCATCGGTGTTTGGGCGGTACCCTTGGAAGTTGAGCAGAAATTTGTCCCGGAGACTTCTCCAGGAGTCGATGGACAATGGGGGCAACCTGGTGTACCAGGTCAAGGCCGGACCCTCGAGGGCGATGATGAAGGACTTTGCCATCGTGGCGTCATCCCCTCCGAATGATGCGACGGCGACTTGATAGCTCATGATGTACTGTGCTGGGTCAGTGCTGTCGTTGTACTTGGGGTAGGTCCCTGCCCTGAAGTTGGCGGGCCATGGTGACACTTGCAGTTGCGGAGCCAGGGGACTCCGCTCATCAAGGTAGTTGACGCCTTGGAATGCTGCAGCGTGCGGGATGAAGGGTCCGCGTTGAGGAATGAATAGGTCTCCGATTGGAGCGCGCTGTTGGAGGGGCGGGCCACACTGCAGATCATGTTGGCCTTCGCGCTGCATGAGCGCAATCTCTTGCTCAAGTTCCTGAGCTCTCTGCTCCTCGTCTTGTATCATCTGGCGAACCTTGGCATGCGCAGAGACACGTTGGCGCTTGGCCTCGAGGATCTCTTTCTACTTCTGGAGGTTGCGGTTCTTGATGCGCAGGGCCCACAGCTGTAGTTGTTCTTCTGCTGAAACGCCGATGACTTTGCCGTCCTCTGTGGTGTCCTCGCCCTCTAGTGGAGCGAAGCCTAGGGGTGGTGCCTATGGTTGTCCTCTAGAGCTGCAGGTGCGGAGGCTGCCCTCGGGAGTTGGTTGATCGTTGAGTTGTCACTTGCTGACGGCGTCGTCTTCGCAGGCTTCTTGGTGGGTGGTGTCTGCAAGGGCCTTGCCCTTTTTCTCGGCCAGCAGCGCTGCCTTCGCTGCTTCATCAACGGATGGGGCTGCCTTCGAGCTAGCTATCTTGGGTGCCATCGCGGGTGGTTTGTTCGTAGCATGAACGGTGGCCGCCAAATGTTGGAACTTGCTCTCCTGGGCAAGAAGACCCAATGGGGGAGTAAAAGGAATGCAAACAAGGTTTTAGCTTGAGATGGCGATTGCTCTGTTAATTCAGCCTCTCAAGGGCACTGTACGAGGGTATTTATAGGTGTCTGAGTGCCCAACGTCTTGATGTAAGGACGCATGTGCCCTCAGGCACCCGGACTATCCCCGGAATATTCCCATAAGGGAGGGTTACAGACTGTCATTATAGAAAAGCCATTACAAATCGGGCCCGTAACACACTTATCCATGCTGGGGCCTGTTACCATGGGCCGAATCCTACATGGGCCTCCAGGTTGGGTGAGGGTGTGGGACGGGGCGACCTCGTCGTAGGCCTTCGTCTTGCAGTGTAGAGACCGAAGGGTGGACCTCGCCGGTCGTTTTGCCTCCGTTGGTGCATCGAGGTGACGAGGGCCTGGAGCGAAGGGTAGCGTCTTCGCCTTCGCCCCAACATCCCCCAAGGTCATTTTCTTTGTATGTTTATGCGAACTTTATGCACCTGAGAAAATATCCACTTGGCAAACTAGTTAGTCCATATGGTTTGTGATGGACATCAAACACCAAAATCGATTATAGGAAATGTCGAGGCCATTTCACTTTCACGAGTACGTGTTGAATCGCATCGATGACCCCAACTACGTGTGTATCTTCCACACCATGTTGTGTGACGGGGAACAGTTGCTGGTCGCCACTCGCCACCATGACGAGCGTCGAGAAGCTCATCTTCGCGCGCAAGCTGGCCTGCACCCCTTTCCTCTCCCCTTCCATGTTCCCTCCATGCAGCAGCGGGAGTGCCCGCCACCAGTTAGGCACTCTATCTTTCCCGCTCCCCCTCCCTCTGCATTCTCCTCCGCTTCCCTTCTTCCTTCTTCACCGGATGTATAATATGGCGGGTGTTTGGATGGATTAAGGATGGAGGGCTCCACCTAGAGTAAGTAAACTAAAGTACCATTCAATTTTGCAATCCCAACCGCACCCCACGCTGGTGCTTAATTTTGCACGGCATAATTTCTATTCTTGCACCACTGTCCACTGTTGTTGATCTATAATTTGTTAGAATAGGGGAGAGTACTATCAGAATCTAAGACTAAGCTTACTTACATCAGTTAATACTTTTTTGCATACAGATGTTTCCAATGATTATGCAAAATAAAAAGACAATGTAACTGATCAAGAGCAGTAGCCAGTGGAGCTAGACATGTTTTGGTTCATATTTTGTCTTCACAAGATAGGTTCCAATGGTTTATGCTAATAGTTCTCTTTTATCAATTGATCCTTGCTACCACTACTATAGAACCCTTCCTGCTAAATAGACCTACATTATCATGGTCTGTGAACTGCTTCGATTATTTATTGCCCCTACAGGTCTGGGTTCCTACGCTGCTAAAGAAAGGAGAGTGCATCAGGTAATTTCAGAGGTGGCATATTGGTGTTTTTTATTATTCCTCTTCTTGCTTATTTGCACTTTCTAGAGATCAATTGGATTGTTTCTTTTAGCCTCTGTTTGATTGAAAATTCTCTTATCTTTTGCTTAGTTATCTTGCTGACCCGTACAAATTACACGTGGCATATCCTTATTTTCTTAAACATGATCAATTTGACCCTTAGTCTTGGAGCCCTCTTATGATTTTTTTAATTTACCCTATATAGTTACTCCTTCCATCCTACAATAAGTGCACATGTCACATTTTGAGAAGTCAACCATTCTCAACTTTGACTAGCTTTTTATAAAATAATATTAGTATTTGTATCTTAAAATATCTTTACTACATGTAATGTGACTCTTCTAATGATGTTTATTTGATATCACAAACATCAGCGCTTTTTTATATACCTAATCAAATACAGAATTTGTCATCTCGAAGTGCAAGATATACACTTATTTTAGGGCGGAGGAAGTATCCAACGAGAAATTTATAGCTCTACTTTACAAATAAATAAATCACATTCTACGGTTTGTCTCTAGGTGATGTTTCACTTGCTACAGCTGGCCAATGTACAAATACATAATTCATTGACTCGAAATATTAGTTGACTCGAAGTACAAGATATAAACATATTTCAGGACGGAGGAAGTATCCAGCGAGAAATTTATAGCTCTACTCAACATATAAACAAATCACATTCTATAGTTTGTTATTATTGAAATTTCAGGTCATAGAAGATAGGCAGACGTTTCTAGCTTTGCTATTGTTCTATGGGAACTGCTAACCGGCATGGTAACTGCAGTTGCATTCTTCTACATCGTTAGGCACATATTCTGTTCTTTGTTTTAGTTTGTAAGTATTGATTTCCAAACTTTTTGAATCCTTAGATCCCTTACGAGTACCTAACACCACTGTGAGAAGCAATAGATGTTGTTCGAAGGTAAGTGCATCTGGTTTCTGAAGTTACCGTCACACCCGGATTTAAGGGAAAACCCGGGGGCGAATCAAATGTGTGCTAGGATCAAGTCTCACACATATGATGACTCATGGTACATAAACAAATGTCAAATCTTTATTATATAATAGGGTTATATACAAAATAGCTAAATAATTACATCATATGAAGACAACAATCCTCCACAACCATAATTGACTAGGAGACAACGGCCTAGACCTCTCACAAACTCATCATGACATCCTTCATGCTCGTCATCTTGGTGGTACCTGTCCTTAACCGGGGGGTTGTGAGTACAACAAGAGTGAGCTCACATGCGTTTATTGCTCAACAAGTTGTGGGGAATAATGTGCATGAGCTCACTTATGGTGGAGGCTCATGTTAAGTGTAAGGCTTACTAAGAGAATGGTTGAAGCTGAGCATTGCTTTTAAAGTTGGTCAAAGTTTTATTAGCAGTGACTAAGTATAAGTAGATACCATCCCAATAAAATAAGAGATCACAATTAATAACAAAACCCACAATGCAATGCAAATGACAGATTAAGTTTAAATCCATAAGTTACTCAAGTGAGGGTCCGAGCCGCTCATGACCGTGAGCACGACTGATATACCAGCTTACACTCTATAGAGGTTGTGTGTAATACCCAAAAAGTGTAAAGAGAAGATATAGATGTTTTACAAATATATGTTTGCCTTTATTTCTTGTAACATGTGAATAATCACATCAAAAAGGCCATTAAATAATTAATGACACCAAAAACAATATGTGCATCATGTTAGGTTTCATTTTGTGTGCATTTTGTGACAATATAAAAATAATGTAAAAAGAAATATATTAATGTCCAAATCGGAATATAAGATCTAAAAGAAATTCTAGAATTTATAAAAGAGAAGAAAGAAAATATTATGTGGATAAAAATAAGTAAATAAAAATATATTATTCCTACACTAGGAAATGAATTTGTACATTTGACAAAATGGTGAAACTCATAAAAAGATTAAAATTCAAAATTTGGAATCTCAAAATAAAAAGAAGAGAAAATAGGAGAAATAAAAGAAAAATGAAATCAGAAAAAGAAAAGGGAATTAGAAGGATAACTGGGCTCACTATACGATTTCGGCCCAATACCTCGCCCTCACCCCGCGCAGCCCAGCTTGTGCTCACGCGGGCAGATGGGACCCGCGCGTTGGACGCCCTCCCATGAGCGCGCACCCGACAAGTGGGGCCCGACCATCAGGCGCGAAGTCACGCCCACGTCGCCCACTCGCCTCACTGCTCCGCGAGACCCGCGCACCAGATCAACTACCCAACTTCACCATGTTACTCCGTATTGCTGTCAACTGGGACCCGCGCGTCATACGCCACATTTCGTGCCCACGTTGAGACCCAATCCTCACACTGCACTTGGGGGCCCACCGGTCACCAACCTCCACGCGGTCACGACAATAGAACTCGCGCAATCCGCGGTGAGCTCCTGCCACGACTCCGTCGACGCAGTCGCTTGTGGAACCACTCTCCGCGCCAGAGCTTCGTTTCTTAGCGTGATAACTTCTGAGCATAGATTCCCAAGAGCTATGCGGCAACTCTCATCCTCTGCATCCTTCTGGGCCTTCAAAGCCTTACTTAGAATTAAGCCCTAGAAAAAGAAGAGTGAGAATGTAACAGCGGCAAGAAAAGCCATAAAGGTAGACAAGTCAAAGTGCATGCACCTTCAGACTATTGTAAGCAAGATTGTCTACAAGTTGATCCTTCGACATTGCAGATAGGCCAAGTTCAAGCTTTGAATATCCTATATTGTCCGTTATTTCCCGGCAGACATGTATTTCTTTGTTGTCTAGTAGACAGTAAAGCAAGTCATCTTCGTCATTGCCACCATATATCAAGGACCCTCGGGGGTATTTTAGATCCTTGGCATAGTGTTACACTTCGGCAACCTGCTCTTCCGATAGCTGCTTTCCGGAAGCATGTCGAATAATGAATTCCAGCTCTTTGAGGGGCGCTTCGGGAGTAGGATGTAAGGAAAATGGACCCCGGGCCATTTGGCTAATTGAGTTTTGGTGTTTAATGATTAACACAATCTGTGGACTAGTACGTTTGCTAGTGTTTATAATTGTACTTCACAGGATGCGAAGAGGATTGGACTTAGGAATGAGGATGCAACACCTCAAAAGAAGACAAAAAAGATGCATAAAAGTCCAAGACTCAAGAACAAAAGAAGCCCGAAGGAACAAGCGAAGAAACCCTAGAAGAGGGCTATCAGCCAGCGCCTGGTGGCGCATCGGACAGTGAACAGTACTTGTTCGGTGCACACCGGACTGCCCGGTGGGACAACCGGACAGTCTGCGCAGAGGAGCCGCAGACAGGCGCCCTCGAGCTGTAGCACCAGATTGTCCGGTGTGCACCGGACAGTCGGTAACGGTAGGATCCAATGGTCGACTACTACAGACGCCAATGGTCGGCTGACGTGGCGTGCACTGGACACTGCACAGGTCCGGTGCGCCCGACAACATAAAGTTGTTGCTTTCTGTCCAACGGCTAGTTTGGGGATTAGGGGCTATAAATACCACCCCAACCGGCCATTCTCATGTATGAGAGCCCAAGCAACATACCAAGACATATAGTGCATATTTCCAAGAGCTCAAACACCCAAGTCCTTAATAGAATCACTCGGTGATTAGTGTAGGTGCTTTGCGAAGTGCTTAAGTTAGTTAGCCCGCTTTAGCACTTGCTCTAGGTGAATCCTAGTTAGTTGAGTGAGTTTAGATAAACCACCAACCCCTCGGCTCTTACGCGAGCCATTGTAATTGTACCGAGTGGTGCGAAAGTCTTGCGAGACCGTGACAACCGCGTTTGTGTCACGGCTGCCACCGTGTATAGAAGGGAACGAGGCCTGCGGCGTTTCGGCTAGAAGCTCGATAGTGGAGACGGCAGGGAGCATCCGAGAGGAGCCGAAAGCGGAACACCACTTGCGCATGGAGAAGGCCCATGATTCTCTATGGAGTTACACGACCGAGGTGCTTGGCCCTCGCGTGGGCTTCCCTTTGCGTAGGGGCACCAACGAGGATTAGTCGGGACCTTGCGCGGTTCCGGATACCTTGGGAAAAATATCAACGTCATCCACAAGAGTTTGCTTCTCTACTTTGCTCTTTAAGTTTCCGCATTTATATTAAGCATTTAAGTTTCAATCTTGTATTCATACTTATATTGTGTAGATTGAAACTTAGCCTTTAAGGTAGAGATAGCAACACTTAGACAAAACCTAGTTTGCACATTCTAGTTTGATTATCTGCATAGGTTTTGCTCTAGGGATTTATTTGTGGCCTAGTTTAGTGAAAGTTTTAGAAGTCCTAATTCACCCCCTCTTAGGTGTCACCCGTTTCCTACAAGTGGTATCAGAGCCTGGTTTGGCTCATTTGAAACGCTTTAACTTCACCGCTAAAAGAGCCGACGCTTTTTAGAGGAAGGGATGGATACCCATAGGCCACCACACTTCGACGGCACTAACTTCCCATATTATAGTGCTAGAATGGCTTGTTACCTAGAGGCCATTGATCTGGGTGTTTGGAGAGTCACTCGTGACGGGATGAAACCCCCCAATAATCCCTAGAAACCCACCGCGAGTGAGGAAAAAGAAATTCATCTAAATGCTAGAGCCAAAAATTGCTTGTATGAATCTCTTAGCATGGATATTTTTAATCAAGTATTTACCTTGAAAACAGCTAATGAGATTTGTTAAAATTGCATGAGCTCCATGATGGCACATCCAATGTCCGTGAGCAAAAACATTGCCTAGTCTTAAATGAGTATAATACTTTTGCTATGAAAGATGATGAGCTTGTTAGAGACATGTATTCTTGTTTAAATCTAATTATCAATGAGCTCAATTCTATTGGCATTAATAAGCTAGGTGATGCGGACATTGTGAGGAAGATTATCTCCCTACTACCACAACAAAGATATGGGAGCATCATCACCATCCTTCACAACATGGAGGACTTGAGTACCATGACCCCGACCATTGTGATTGGGAAAATTGCGGCCTTTGAGATGTCACGAAAAATGTGTCGGGGAGAGGGGCCAACTTCCTCAATGCCATATGCTTTTGCATGTGATGAAATGAAAGGTAAAAAGAAGGCTCCCACTCCAAATTCCTCAAGTGAAGAAGAGGAAGAAGAAGAAAGTGATGATGATGAAGATAATCAACCATGCACATCATCCTCCGAGGACGAAGAAACAATCCGACGCGTCGGAAAGGTAATGGGGATGATCCACAAGATTAATTTAATGGGTGTGCCCCTGCAGGTCGAAGATATTCTCTTTAACATTGACAGGAAAAAGCAAAGAAAGAGAGGATGCTTCGCATGTGGGGAGAAGAGCCACTTCAGGGACAACTGTCCAACTATGGCCAAACCCAAAAAGGAGAGGAGCAAAGGCATGGCGCTAACAAGTGTCAGAACTTGGGATGATTCTTCAAGTGAAGATGAACCTCCAAGGACGCACAACCATCGGTCCTCATCACGCTCATCACGGTCATCACACAAATGCTTAATGGCAAGAGGTAAAATTAGCATTCCATCCTCTAGTGATGATAGTAGTAGTAATGATGAAGGTGAGGGAAAGCCCTCCGTAGATGAGCTTGCGGAAGCCGTTATATTTTTTCAGGATGTTTGCACTAAGCAAAAAGCTCAACTTAAAACTTTGAAAAATAAGTTGATTAGCTCCCAAAATGATTATAAAGGTTTACTAGAAAAATTTGAAACCTTTGCAAACTTAAATAGTGAGTTGTCAATTAAAATTGAGCTATTAGAATCTAGTGCTCCATCCATTGCTACCGCTGATGGCCTTATTAAAAAGAATGAAAAACATAAGGCTAAGTTAGCTAGCTCCCAAGATACCATTGAAAATTTGCTAGAGAAATGGAAATTCTTAGCATACATAATAATGAGCTAACTACCAAGCTAGAAAACATTGGTAGCACCCCAAAAGTATCTTTGGTTAAAATACCTGAAATAATTAAGAAAGATGCTTCTACTTCCTGCTTTGATTTAATTGATGATTCTAACCCCTGCAACCAAGTTCCTGTTAAGAATATTGTTGTAGAAACATGTTCGAATGAGGTTGCAAAGGAGAATGAGCAATTAAGGCAAGAAGTGGCCCACCTTGGCAAGGCTCTATACAACAAGAAAGGCAAAGCCAAACAAATCCAACCTTCACAGGATAACACCACTGCGGGAGTGAACAATCCTATGGAGGGCAAAACTGTGATTTGTAGGTTATGCCACAAGGAAGGCCATAAGTCTTTCCAATGCAAGACGATGACTGGGGATAAGCAAAAGCAAAACCTCAAGCAAAAGCCATCAAGCAAAATCTCCAACACCTACATCAAAAAGGTGGATAAAAAGGCTGCTACACCATATTTGATCAAGAAGAAAAAGAATGGAAAGGTGATAGCATTCAAGGCCAACAAGCAAGCCAACAAAGGAAAAGGGGCCAAACGCATCTGGATGTCAAAAGAAATAATTTCAACCATGAAAAGCACCAAAAAGGTTTGGATCCCGAAAGGGAAGTGAGTAGTCCGAAGAACGTCAGGAAATTTGGAGACTTGGAAAAGTTGGGATGTATATCATGGAATACATCATATTGGATCAAGTTTATTGCTAAGTGGGTTGTAAAAATATTGGACCCAAATTTCCCACCCATGACTAAGGTAACTAGATTTACTCTAATTCTCGTTTTTAGATATGTGTATCTATTTACCTTACATCTAGTTTACCTTTCATGCCTAGTATTACAATTGATATTTTATTTGTGTTTAAATGCATGCATACTTGGTAAATCACATGGTAGGATTGCTTGCTTTCCATTCATACACTTAAGCAAACCTACATGATTTAAAATGTTTATTTAAGCACGACACATAGCTTTTTTATCACACCGTAATAAATGATACATCAATTGATATGTTTAATGCCACAAGTGGTAAAACGCTCATATTCTACCTTTTTTCAAGTCTATTTCATGTGATAGTCTCATTGTAAGGAAAATGATGTCCCCGGAGAAAGACAACAATCTTCCACTGCAAATCTACAAGAACTCTTCATTTTACATCATTTATATGTCTTCTCCAATATTTGGTTAGACTATATTTCATCTTATACTTCCAGGTTTTATACAAGCATAAGTGGTTAAATCATATTCTGTTACATATGCATAGGGAAGTTGGTCTAATCAAATCATGTCTTGCACCTCTAATTTTCACATGCTTTTAATGTCTTCCTTTTCGGTGGTTGATGCCAAAGCGGGAGAAGTTTAGGGACCAAAGCAATGAAAAACGTATCAAATACCAAACACCACCAATTTAAAATTTTAATTCTTCAAGTGGCTTTTCAAATGG
This sequence comes from Zea mays, assembly GCF_902167145.1. Lineage (NCBI taxonomy): Eukaryota > Viridiplantae > Streptophyta > Magnoliopsida > Poales > Poaceae > Zea > Zea mays. The sequence goes on from NC_050097.1 coordinate 86,884,708, forward strand.
TTTTGGTTCCTTGGTCCAAAATAGGAAGTAAGTGAATTATGGAGTTAGGGGGAGGCTTAAGTCCATAATATCACATTTTGGGGACAAACATGCATACTAGCAAGTAGATTGCATATTTTCATTTAAATGTCTGTATTATTTGCTTGCTTTAGTTGTGTTGCCATCAATCACCAAAAAGGGGGAGATTGTAAGGAAAATGGACCCCGGACCATTTGGCTAATTGAGTTTTGGTGTTTGATGATTAACACAATCTGTGGACTAATATGTTTGCTAGTGTTTATAATTGTAGTTCACAGGATGCGAAGAGGATTGGACTTAGGAAATGAGGATGCAACACCTCAAAAGAAGACATAAAAAGATGCATAAAAGTCCAAGACTCAAGAACAAAAGAAGCCCGAAGGAATCAACGAAGAAACCCTAGAAGAGGGCTATCAGCCAGCGCCTGGTGGCGCACCGGACAGTGAACAGTACCTGTCCGGTGTGCACCGGACTGTCCGGTGGGACAACCGGATAGTCTGCGCAGAGGAGCCGTAGACAGGCACCCTCGGGCTATAGCACCGGACTGTCCGGTGTGCACCGAACAGTCGGTAACGGTCAGATCCAATGGTCGACTGCTACAGACGCTAATGGTCGGCTGACGTGGTGTGCAACAGACACTGCACAGTGCCTGTCCGGTGGTGCACCGGACTGTCCGGTGCGCCCAACGACAGAAAGCTGCAACTTTCTGTCCAACGACTAGTTTGGGGGTTGGGGGCTATAAATACCACCCCAACCGGCCATTCTCATGTGTGAGAGCCAAGCAAAATACCAAGACATATAGTGCATATTTCCAAGAGCTCAAACACCCAAGTGCTTAATAGAATCACTCGGTGATTAGCGTAGGTGCTTTGCGAAGTGCTTAAGTTAGTTAGACTGCTTTAGCGCTTGCTCTAGGTGAATCCTAGTTAGTTGAGTGAGTTTAGATAAACCACCAACGCTCTTGCGCAAGCCATTGTAATTGTACCAAGTGGGGCGAAAGTCTTGTGAGACCGTGACACCGCGTTTTGTCACAGCCGCCACCATGTACCGGAGGGAACGAGGCCCGTGGCGTTTCGGCTCGAAGCTCGATAGTGGAGACGACAGGGAGCGTTTGAGAGGAGTCGGAAGCGGAGCACCACTTGCGCGTGGAGAAGGCCCGCGACTCTCTACGGAGTTACTCGACCGAGGTGCTTGGCCCTCGCGTGGGCTTCCCTTTACGTAGGGGCACCAATGAGGATTAGTCGGGACCTTGCGCGGTTCCGGATACCTCGGGAAAAATACCGGCGTCATCCATGAGAGTTTGCTCTTTAAGTTTTCGCATTTATATTAAGCATTTAAGTTTCAATCTTGTATTTCATACTTATATTGTGTAGATTGAAACTTAGCCTTTGCGGTAGAGATAGCAACACTTAGACAAAACCTAGTTTGCACATTCTAGTTTGATTATTTGCATACGTTTTTCTCTAGGGATTTATTTGTGGCCTAGTTTAGTGAGAGTTTTAGAAGTACTAATTCACCCCCCTCTTAGGCGTCACCCGTTTCCTACACACGAGATTTAGATTTCTCAGGAACATTCTCTTTCTACAGTCCTATCGGTAATGTTTCCGAAGGTCCAACTTCGGCAGAAGCTTTCGAAGGTCCAGCTTCAGCACGAGCATTGGCTACGCTCGCCACAATAGTTTTCCTTGCATCCTTAATCTGTGTGTTGAGAGCTTCGGCAGGGGCAGAAGCTAATGTCTTTACGGATTCCAAAACAATGTCTAGCACACTAGCCATTCTCCTTTTTCTTGGAGTCACTGCGGGAACGCTTGATGACTTCGACATGTAACACCCCAGGTGTTACCCAAGGCCCTAGCTCAATGAACACACCTATGGCCTTTGATCCAACATGTTAAGTGGTAAGGGAAGGCACTAAAAGCTTTATAATCATGGCTAAGCTAAGTATTGATCATAATGAGAGAGAGATACCTTAGCCTTCATACATTATCACCCATGAAAAAGATTCTAAAACCCTAATTTCCCTCTTAAGCCATTATACCCTAAACATTGGATAACAGGGAAAAGATTATGCAAATGACCAAATCATGAAATGAAACCTTTACCAAAGATGAATAATATTAGTAAATTTACAAAATGTAATAAGGAAAATATTACAAAAAGGCCCCACAAAAACTCCAAATCAATTCACTAAGTGGAGAGCACACTAGAGCCATCCATTTTTCTCTAAGTCATAAAATCAACCCTAGCCTAAAGATCAGATGTGTTCACCCTTTTGCTGGCGCCAAAACCAATTGGTTCAAATAAAAAAAAGTGGCCAAACTACCCAAGGCACACCCCTGAAAAATTTGAAACCAAACCAGGGTCATTTTACATGGTTTGGCATCCATTTTGTCGTGGGTGAACAGTGCAGACAAACAAGACTTGGCGCCACCATATCTTCTAAGCTAGGCCAGATCTTCCCTTGGAACTCACATGAACTAGCTAGCTCTAGGTGCCACGAAGAAATCTTGCACAAGACATTTGGCGAGATTCGCATGTTTGGGAGCTCTGCAGGCGCAAGAACTCGGGCAGATGAACACGACCACGTGTTCGACGCGCCCTGGCAACGCCAGAGCACGCCCTTGGCGCTCGGCCCGCGCGCAGCCCCGCGTCGTGTCAACCCCGCGCCCACTGTAACACCCCTGGTGTTACTTCCACTAAAACTTGAGCATAACATCATGAGCATTAGCATATCTTGTGATTGTTACACTTAGAATGCATTCACTAGGAAAAAAATTCAAATAAGTTGTATTGATGTGACTAGTCATGGGTGAAACCCTAGCTAGGGTAGGGTACTTAACCCTAAACTGGGCTTAGAAGTGTCAATAAAGCCCAAGTGAGATAAAACTTCAAAACTCATGAGAAATAATCATAAGATATCCCCATTAATGGACTTGAGTGGCATTCAAACCCTAGAAGTGCCAGAAACCCTAAAAAGACCACTAAAAACCCTGAGTTGAAACCCTAGGGGGTTATATGTAAATTTTGACCACTTTTGGATCCAAGTGCAAAAACCAAGGTGTTAGGGTACCTCAAGTCATATGGTTCACATATTTGAAGATTTGCAAGTCAAAAGATGTGAATTGGGCTTATTTGCAAAAAGACACTCAATTCCTCTCATATGACTAAGTCTGAAAATCAGTGAGCAAGGCTAACTTTGGAGCTCTGTAGATCTAAAAATACCAAGAATTTGCCTAGGGTCAATACATCAAAAGTATAGAGCTACTATAGGAGAACAACTTTCATTAAGTACTTAAGCCTTGGTATTGTGCAAAATTAGGAGCTAAATGGCCCTAAAGTTTGGCTGTCAGATAATACAGAGACTGAATATTGACTGTCAGTGAGTTTTGAAGAACTTTAGGCTTGATTCATGCTCAATGGAGTAAGCAACTGAGCAAGATCTCTATAGCAGAATTGTAGTTTGTATGTAGGGCTACAAGTTTGTTATAGACGGATTGGCATGTTCTTGCACAGAAATCCAAGCTCTAGGCGTTGCAACTCTAGCTGTGAGGCACTCTAAATTGGGTTTCAATGGTACAGTACACTAAAATATCCCAGAATTCAGCCCCCCTCGCCGCCGGTGATCCGCACGCCCGGATTCGCGCCAGTCGCCGTGATTCGTGCTTGGCACACCGTGGATATTCGCGGGGAGGTAGCTTTGGACGTGTCGCGATCTCGCGGACCTAACCCGAGCCTAGTCGGAGATAATTCACCGGCGGCCACCGTGACCGCTTTCTGCCGCCTTGTCACCCATGCCTCGCTCCTCCCTCACTGTGTCCCTTCTTTACGTGGTAACCATGCACGAACAATGTAATCTGCGGCCATGGATTGCCACCCACGGCGAGGTATTCACATCTTCACCAGTGAGCTCGGTTGAAGCCCAAATTCATAGAATCCTCTCCACCTCTCCCAAAATTGGTAGTGCATGGTGAAACCATAGTCCTTTGCGATCGTGTAGCCCCAACCTCACCTCCTAATTCGGCAAGGACCCGTCGCGGTGTCGTTTTCCCCTTTTTAGTCACCAGCGAGCGAAAATCCTCCGCGCTCCGTGGCCAGCCACTCCAGGTCTGCTCCTACTCTTATTAATCGTGTTTCAGCACCCATATACGCTTGTGATACTCATCGGCTCCAACCTCTTTGCTTGGCCACGCTCAATTACCCTGAACGCATGAAATTGTGTTCGGTATTCCCCGCCACCATGGTCAGGCTAAGCCAGGGCCATTACCACTCAATTAAAGCTTGTTCTAGGGTTGTCTCGTGTCCGTAATGCTTGCCCAGTGATTAATTTGGGCAGCCACCGCCAATCTTGGCCGGTCCGAGCAGCAGAGTGGTCAACGGTGAGCACGCCGTAGTCTTGGATCGATTTGGAGAAGAAATAGAACTAGAGGGATGTTTTTGTAGATGCCAGTGACTCTAGGAATAGTCCGTGGAACTCTTTTCGAGTTATTTAAAACATCGGGGGCCTTTTCGCAAGACCAACAGCGCGGGCGCGCCCGTGCTTTCCCCCTTCTGCAGGCCGGTTGGGCTGAATTCAGCCCAACACTTTTTATTGTTTTTCTTTTTATTTTTCTGCCTAGGCTGGAGAGTTTATAGAAAAATTGAAGAAAAATGCTAAAAATGCAAGACCAATTTTGCTAGGTTCCTAATTTTCTATAGTATTTAATAAAAATAGTAGCATGATTTTTAGTCCAAATAGGGAATTATAGAGTATTTATAATAGCCAAAACTTATACTCCTGGAATTTTAGAAATTGATTAAAAACTCCAAAAATCACTAAACTTTTTAGATAAGCTTTAAATATTATTTAAATGGCTTGGGTAAAGTTTGGCATGATTTGGACAATGTTTGGTACTTAAACCCCAAAACCCTAAACTTCTAGTGATGCCTGCCCTAGGAACTTCAGTTCTGACTCCAACAACCTTAGTTTCCTGGAGTCCCATGAAGGAAAATTGTATTCAAGACCTAAGATAATATACTTTTAATATCTTAGCATTTTCATAAGCATTACATGAGCATTCATGATTATATATGTAATATATAGAAAACGAAGAAGAAGTAGAAGTTGAAGAAGCAAGAGCTACACCACCACCACCTGAAGAACCACCGGTCGGGAACTGCTGTTATTTTGACATCTGTGGAGCAGAGCCCGATTCACCTATAACACAAGGCAAGCCCCGGTGCATTTGCCACCTCCTTGCTATTTTAAAATCTTTCTCACTTTCTTGATGCATTAGGTGATAGGAGTTATGTGCTAAACACTTGCTGCATTTCCTTCCTTGGAAGATTGATTACCCTTCCTTGATCACCTGTTTTATAAAAAGGTTTTTCTTATGCTTAGCCTTGCTCTAGAAAAACAAAATGTTTTGTTTTGACAAAAGATGATGCTTCAAGTGGGTGGGATGTTTTCAAAATAAAACTTGATGGTGGATCCATCATGGTCGTGATGGGTTCAACATCGGAAAAGATGTACCTCTACCAGGTACCAAACATTGGGTTGAAAATAATAAAGTTGAGACCGGGCGGTTGACTTGCACGAGAAGGGAGTCTCGGTGTAGTGTCTCCGTCTGAGTCGATTAAGTACCTTGTCGATGTTGGCTTGATGATCGAGGACCTTTTAACTGGTCACATGCCTCATCATGGGTAAGCTTTGCCTCAGGTAGACTAATTCCAGAATAAGATAACATGCAATGGGAGTGGAGAGATGGCGAGAGTAGCGTGTACCCTCCGTGGCAAGAGGCTGGACGGTGGCGTATCTGTGCTCTCGGTTGGCGTGAACCTGATCTGGTCTTAAGAACCCCGGTGGCGAGTTGCCATATGCAAGGGTTAAGTGCTACATACGTCGTGTGATTGGAGATCCTCAGCTGAGTATTAATAGATTCAGATCGCCGTTTCTTCTCGGACATGAAGACTTAGTCACTGCCCTACACGTAGCATTCCAGTGAACAAGAAGGGTTGATAAGAAATTGGCTAGTATAGGTCAAGTGCTTGAACTAGGGTAGAAAGAACTTTAGAACTCAGGTAATGACTTTACTTGTTAATAAAACTGGATGTTTAAGGATCCACTATTAGTAAGCATTTTTGCAAACAAGAGTCTTGATTATTGATTAAGCCTTACCTTGACTCCCTTAAGCCAGCATATCCTTGAGAGTCTTTTATTTTGATGGGTAAGACTTGCAAAAGTACACTTCGTACTTAGGGTTTCCGAACCCATGTTGTTGTAGGTGAGGAAGCAGCAAATTTTTGTTGCTTTTGTTCCAAGGTGGTGCCTAAGGAAGAAAACCAGGACTGAAGCCTCAGCAGGAAGTGTCCTCCTTTAAAAAAACTTTTTACTGTTAATAAGGAGGGGGTTTTGCCTCCCAGGGTTGTAATAATAATACTCTAGCACTATTATATTTTACTGGTCTGTAATAATACTACTCTTTCTATACTTTAAAATAAAATAAGTTGCTTTAACTGCTTCCGCATACTCGTACCTCCGATGTGTTGTAATATCTGCGTGACGGGTGAAACGCTCTTGGGAAAGGTAAAGAATACAGATACCGAACTTGTCAAGTGATCAGGTGCACCTGCAGGGTTGTCTGAGGTCCGATGGACAAGGACAACTGTAGGTGGGCCTAATGACTTGGGAGGTTCTGTCACACCCATGACCGCACCCGCGGCTATAAAGCCCACACCGGTCTCGACCGTACACCCCCGCGCGCTCCTAACCTCGCCTGAGCACGAGTTCGTCGGCGTTTGCCTAGAGAACGGCGTGCCAGCGGCCGCGCAAGCCCCAGCCACCGTAGACCGGCCACACCAGCCCTCCTCCACCTCGGCCGACCTTTTGGCTAGCTTCCCCGGAGCTCAGTGAAGCTTCCCGAGCCGCGGATTGGACACCACCTCACAGGAGACGTCGGATCGACGTCATCGGACTTCAACCGGCCGCCGTCACACGTAGACCGAGCCCCACAGTAAGCCATTCATCGATTCCTTATACCTATAGCATCCTTAGCATCCAGTGAAGCTCCCCGTGCCATTTGATTGAACCCTACCACCGTGAGCAGGCCGGAGCACACGCCGCCGACGAGCCCGACCGCCTGTGCACTTGGCCAGCCCTATTCCGGCCATCACCGCTAGTGATCCGCACCTCGACGTGACCGCCAGGACCTCCTGAATGTCACCCATCCCTCCACCGGACCTCCCTCACTGTAGGTAAGCTGCGACACCCTTTTTTCTCTCTGCGGTCACTGTTGCGGTGGGGAAGGCGCCCGGGTTGAGAGAAAGAAAAGCCAGGGGGGGTTTTACGAGGTCAGTGACTCAGAGAAACAGTTCCGCAGGGGCACCGTTTCAAGGATTAGTTAAAGGAAACCCCAGGGGCCTCGGTGCAAACCAGTTTTTCCATAAACCTTTAAGTTTTATTCTTTTAGATGAATGCAGAACTTGAAAAATTTATAACTCAAGTTCTATCCAACTAAATTTGGTCAAACCAATTTTGCTAGGTCCTAAATATCATGAGCTATTTAGGAAAAATAATAAACCTCCTGAGTCATGCAATGCTTTTAGAGTTTTAATTTAAATCAGTATACTACCCAAAGCTAAATAAATAGAGGAAAAATAGAAGTACTCTTGGACTGAGATTAAGAAAAATTAGAGACATACTCAACTACTAACTACCCTATTTAAAAATGTTAAACTCCCCGGTATACCAGGTTAAGGAAGGATTAACCACCAAAACTTGTTTTGGTCCAAACCTTAAAAAATGAAAAAGGGAATTTAAAATAAGAACCAGAGGGAAACCACATTTTTCCTAGCCTTCTTAAGTAACATAGTTCATAAGAAATTTGTTGAAACCCCTGTGAGTACAAAAGAAATGCACAACATTTAATTTCATAAAAATAGTAAGAACTTAGAAAAACATTAGAAAAATAACCCTAAGGAGAAACCACCCCAATCCTTGGGATAACTACTAATATGATAGTATGAATCTAGGAAAAATATAAGTTCTGTTGTTTGATATTTTTCAAATGACAAGTTAGTTATAAGTGCCTTTTGACATTAAACTTTAGAAAATCACAACTAAATAACCCTTAAGTTACTTTTTGTCATTTTTGACACAGAGACCTGTCATTAGATATTGACAAAAATATTTTTTGGTGCATAACCCTCACCTAAATCAGAGCTGTAGTACAAAGTGACCATCTACCCTCACTTTTGTTATTTTTGCCCAAGGTTTATCTGATCTAATTCTAACCTCAAATTTGTAGAATAAACTACAGAGACCAATGTTTACCCACTGTAATTTTTGTAACATTTATGGAAAATTCTAAATCACCCAGGTAGTTCAGGAGCACTCAAAAATAAGCATAAATAGAAAGTAAAAGGGGAATTGTGGAAGAAATTAATATTATACAACTAAATCTCTCTAAGAGTCCAATAAAACATAAAGGAGAGGATTAAAAGTTTTAAGATCACTCAAGACCCTAAGATAGGTGTGTATAGAACACTTAAGGCACCATCCGATATAGAAACCCTAGTTTACCCACTATTTTAATATTGTTTCACCCATACCTAGTATTTACTAAATTGACATGTCATTAATACAAATGTATCTTATTCATTGCATTCGATAGATTGTAATCTCGCTGACGGAGAGTACGTCCTCATTCCGGAGCAAGGAGTTGCTCATGAGGTAGTCCCGGAGTCAGCACCGGGGCCTGCTACTGAGGATCTTCGTGCCCTCGCTTTTGAAGGCAAGCCCCGGTTTTATGCATAACCATTTATATATGCTATTTTACCACACTTAATGTTTGTAGGCTTGTACTGTGCACTTAAGTGTAGGAGTTGTCTGGAAACCCTAGTTGCATGAACTCAGGATTCCTTTTGAGATGGAAACTAGTATGCTAGGTCGAGTAGCTGCTTTACTAATTAGGGATCTCGGTAGAAGTCGAGTGATTTTTCTAGCACTCGCTCGAGGTCAGGAATTGGTCGTATCCATTTTTATATCGTAATGATGATGGTCTGTGGACAACGATCCATGGGGATGTGTTGTCTACAAGACGGAAATTGGAATAAGGATTAAGGTGTGGTACTGCGTGTTAAGCGTTTGAACGTACTAAGCACATGCCGAGAAATATGGTAAATCGGTAAGCCTAGTACCTGAGTGAACCTGCCCACGGATTGATCTCCTCACGCGACCTGAGACGTGGTCTCCCATTCCGGTTATGGGGGGTACAAGTGCGGTCACTGCACGACGGCAGTCGGGGTCAGTGAGGCATTGTACGCCAAGGCGGTGGGCCTCTTTTTGTTGCCAGGGAATTGATGGGGACGGTTGATGTGTGTGGGAACGGAGTGCCTCGCCACGTCGTGTGTTTAGGTTTACCTTACAAGGTTAAAACTCGATTCGAATCGTCTGCTTCTCGCGGCTAATGAGACTGCTTGATCAATGCTGCTACATTGAGTAATAAGTGGAAATGAGTTGACTGGCAAAAGGTGTTGATTGCTAAACATGTTTGATACCATGTATGAGTAGTTAGGTACTCATCTAGTTTTAAAAGGATCATACTAAAACTTGAAAAGATAAAAATAGATTTTAGACTCAGCTAGTGCTTTTGGCAAACCAAACCCCTCAGCCAATCAGATGCATGTCTAGAGGCAGAGGAGTAGACTCCTCACACCGGGTAAGTCTAGCTGAGTATTGGTATACTCATCCATGCTTGTGGCATAATTTTTACAGGTTCTCTGGAGGATATGGTTGCGGGAGTGACTTGGCCGTCTACCTTGCCACCGGGTTGGACAGTCGAGTGGGACCCTACCTCAGCAGGAGAGGAGCAAGAGGAGTGATGGGCCAGGCTTCCCATCCTCCCTTTTATTTATCGTTAGTTAATTTCCGCTGCATCCCAAACAATGATTACTACTTTTGCAAAACTCCGATGATGTTGTAATAACCTTAAGTACTTCTTTAAATTATGGTTTTATGCTTTATTGTATTTGCTTTGTGCCTCACCTTCGAGTGAGTATGTGGTACTTGATCCTGTTAGTGGCCTAGTCGGACTAGATCCGAGGGACTGATGGTTTATTCCTATTTAAGTGTGGTCTAGTCTCTAAGGTGGGACTTAGGCACTTAAGTTGGAATAATTCGAGCGGTTCTGCCACAGCTGGTATCGGAGCTTGTACCACCTCAGAGGAATCAATAAATCATAATTACCAACCTTTTCAAAAGTAAAACTTGCTTAGAAACCAAGTTGGATAGCTGTCAGGACGACCAGGATGGACCTAGGACGTGAAGCCTTAGGATACTAGATGGGTAGCTAGGTGGCTATTTGAGTATGTCGTATAGGCTTCTATGATATAGATGGGGGATTTCTATATCCCTATATTGATGTGAGGACGCTTAGGACGAGCATGCATGCATTATTTTTCTATCCTCTTAGTAAAATGCCATTACTAATGAAAAGCTACATAAACAAAGAGACACCCGTAATAAAATTTTAAATCTATATCGAAGATCTCAACTTAACCCTAGAAAAGCCAAGTCCTCAGAAATTTTTCTAGTTTTTGCACTAGCTTCCTTTTTATTTTTGGGGATTCTTTTTCTTTTTCGCTTACACTTTCCCTTGCACGGATGACTTCTCACGTACCCACGGACAGAGGGAATGCACATTCCCACACAGACGGGCTTGCACGAGAGGGCTTTCCCCGCATTTTGTGGGAGGTACTGCAGGGGGTAGGTTACGCTACGCCTCCCTAGTACGTGGTGCAGCTGTTCGAGGAGCACCGGGTACCCCGCTGTAGGGTGAGGATGACATTGGAGCCTCACCCCTTGCAGCTAGGCTGGCGTTCCTTAGACTCAGAGTCTTTCGATTTTAGGGCCAAGGATACTATTCAGTCCATGGCTCTGCATGTGCTGACAATCTTCTGCGGATTTCACCCCTTGGAGTTGTCAACCCACCCCATTGGCTTGTTCCCCGCTGAGAAGGAGGAAGACCCAATGTGGAAGGATCGGGTTGAGCACGCCAAGGATGTGTGGGCTCTCTACCCTGGACATACTGCTCACCTACCGGTTCGGTGCATGAGTGCCCTGTATCGTCTGCAGGCCTTGCGAGGTGAGGCGATGTCCCAGCTTATGGGCTTAGTGGAGTCTACCAAGATCACCCTGGATAACCGGGAGGACCTTGTTGTCGACTTGTCCACTGAGCTGGTGGAGAAGGATCTCCAAGTGGAGCAGATGGACTATCAAATCCAAGAGCTCGAAGATCAGGTGGAGGTCAGGGAGAACACTATCGAGGTTCTGGAAGATCAGCTCCAGACCATCTAGCAACAACTTGAGGAAGCCAACCAACATTTGGATCTACACCATCAAGAGATTAAGGACATAGAGGCAAAAGGGGCTGATGAGGACGTTGATAACGAGGGAGGAAGGAGCGAGAGCCTGCATCTAGCTTAGACACTGCTTGCTCAGGAAGACCACCTTCCCCCGAGTCTAGCGTTGCCTCGTTTGCTCATTAGATTTCAGAGTTAGGATAGAAGTGTGCAGCAGTAGAACTCCTCGAAACTAGCTTAGCTTTTGCACCTTGGAGGTACTAGGCTAGAGAGTTGAGTAGTTTGAGCACTACTATAACTGTGGAAACTCTTTTGGCAAGATGAATGATGGATGGTTCCTATTTTAAGTATGAATGAAATTATGTTCTGTCGATACCAATTATGAAAAGCAAAGGCAATATTTCGAATCATGCAAATTTCATTATATGAGGTCTTTTCTCATGTATAATCACAGATTTCAAAGTGTGATAATAAGAACATCCTAAATTTCAGATGGCAGGAAGAGCGCGCCGTGGACAGAATGAGCGCATTCCTCCACCTCCACCGCAGCCTCCTACCATGTAGGAGCTGATGGCTCAGCAGAATGAGATTCTGTGGCAGCTTGCTCAGCGTCAGCCACCACCTCTACACTATGGTGGTGGTGATCATCACCAGCGTCCCCGACAGCGGCAACCTACCAGGAGTTTCTCAGTACTCAGCCACCATTGTTCACCAGGGCAGAAGATCCACTCGACACTGATGTTTGGCTCAGGGTGGTGGAATCCAAATTCCCACTACTTAATGGAGATTGTTCAAATGCAGCCAAGGTCCGTTTCGCAACCCAACAGCTTCGTGGGCCCACTCGGACATGGTGGGACCATTTCCTCGCTATGCAGCCAGTTGACCACATAGTTGAATGGGGAGAGTTCAAGGCAGCATTCAGAGGGCATCACATACCAGCAGGCATCATGGACCGTAAGCTCAATGAGTTTCTGGCACTCACTCAGGGAAGTCGTACAGTGTTATAGTACGCACAAGGCTTCAATGACCTGTGTCAGTATGCAGGCTACCATGCTGACACTGATGAGAAGAAGAGAGACAGATTCAGGAGGGGCCTCAGTACTAAGCTCCGTGACTGTCTCAACACAGTCAAGGCCAACAGCTACAATGAGTTAGTCAACATGGCCATATCTTAGGAGGATTGTATCACAGCCCGCCAGGCAGAGAAGAAGAGAAAGACCCCTATTATGGCAGGACCATCAGCTCAGCCTCAGCGCTTCTGGATTGTGTCCGACACTCGGAGCAGAGGACCTCAGCAGCAGCAGGGACGATGGGTGATCCGACCACAGCAGCAGCAGCAGCAGGCACCCAACCGCTCTCAACCCCCAGTTCAGAGGAACAACAACCAGCCACAGCAGTAGTACCGTCAGGGCAATGACAACAGGTGTTTCACTTGTGGCAGCACCGAACACTAAGCCAAGAATTGTCCCAAGAACCAGCAGAGGCAGGGGTAGAATGCAAATCAGAACCAAGGCAAAAGACAGAGGGTGCAAGTGAGGCAGGGCAGGCTGAGCTTCACCACATTGGCTGATATTCCGGAGGGAGCACCCGTCATGACCGGTATGTGGGGAAGCAAAAGATGCAAGAGAGCCTTTTTCCGGGATTGGATTTCACTCATTTAGTGCTTGGGATGCAGACAGGCGTGGAAGATGAACATAAGAGAGCTCCGCCCTTGCCTTGCACCGGTGAACAAAAGAAAGAAAGGAGACAAGGTCGGAACTAAGACGTCAATAGCTTATTTTCTTTTCTGTTTTAAATTTTCCTGCAGTCATTCTTTTCGATTCTGGTGCATCACACAGCTTCATCTGCATGAAATTTAGTGCCAAGTGTTAGTTACCTTTTCACCACACAAAGGGGGCTATTATGATTGCAACACCATGAGGCAGGGTTGCCACCTATCAACTCAACCGACAAGTACCAATAAAATTTGGTAGTATCATAGTCGAAACCACCCTCCTGATTATGGGATTGGAGAGTGTGGACATCATCTTGGGAACGGACTAGTTATCCCGACATCATGTTTTGATTGATGTCGCAGCAAGAGCCATTGCAATACACTCACCGATTTGCAGTGAAATCACCTTGTACCTACCTGACCAAGGTTGTACCCATTCTTGTCCACTCGCCCTGATAGAGTCACCCGTGGAGAGTATTCTAGTGGTCTATGAGTACCCTGATGTTTTCCTAGACGAATTGCCAGGGATGCCACCCGATAGAGACATAGAGTTTGCAATAGAGCTGCAACCCGGAACTGCACCTATATCCAAGAGACCCTATAGGATGCCTCCAGCAGAGTTAGCAAAACTGAAGAAGTAGTTACAAGAGTTGTTGGACAAGGGGTTCATTCGCCCAGGTACTTCACCATGGGGATGTCCAGCTTGTTCGTGAAGAAGAAAGATGAGAGTTTGAGACTGTGTGTTGATTACCACCCTCTCAATGCGGTAACTATTAAAAATAAGTATCCTTTGCCCCGCATTGATGTGTTGTTTGATCAGTTGGTAGGATCCAAGGTGTTTTCCAAGATAGACCTTCGCTCTGGCGATCATCAAATCAAGATCAGGGCCAGCAATATTCCGAAGACGGCTTTCTCCACCAGATACGGGCTTTATGAGTACTTGGTGATGTCATTCGGGCTGACCAATGCCCCGACATATTTCATGTATTTGATGAATTCAGTGTTTATGCCAGAGCTAGACAAATTTGTGGTGGTCTTCATTGATGATATCTTGGTCTATTCAAAGAGTGAAGACGAGCATACAAAGCATTTGCACATAGTACTTCAGCGGCTACTCGATCATGATTTGTATGCCAAACTCTCAAAGTGTGATTTCTGGCTGAGGGAAATCAAATTCTTGGGTCACACCATTTCTTAGGATGGGATATCAGTTGATCCTGAGAAGGTGCAAGAAGTGATGGATTGGAAGCCTCCTACCACCGTGCGATAGATTCAGAGTTTTCTGGGATTGGCAGGATATTATCGGCAATTCATTCCGGATTTCTCCAGGATTGCTAAACCAATGATTGAATTGTTGAAGAAGGGAGTAAAATTTGAATGGAGTCAGAAATGTGAGGATGCCTTTCATGCATTGAGGCAGCATTTGACGACAGCACCCGTGCTAGCACAGCCTGACAACACCCAATCTTTTTATGTGTATTGCGATGCCTCGGGCACTGGACTTGGTTGTGTTTTGATGCAAGACAATCGAGTTATTGCCTACGCATCTAGAGCACTCAGACCTCATGAGCAAAATTACCCCACACATGATTTGGAGTTAGCAACAATAGTTCATGCTCTGAAGATATGGAGACATTATCTAATGGGAGCTCATTGTAATATCTATACTAACCACAAGAATCTCAAGTATATTTTCACTCAGGCTAATCTTAATATGAGGCAGAGAAGGTGGTTGGAATTGATCAAGGATTATGATCTGGAAGTACATTACCATCCTGGCAAGGCGAATGTTGTGGCAGATGCCTTAAGTCGAAAAGCCCAGTGCAACTGTGTAACCATGGACTCTAAGATCGCCACTCTGTGTGACGAGTTGCGCAAGCTGAACATGGAAGTTGTTTCCCCGGGTACATTGGATTATATCTCAGTTGAGCCAACCTTACAAGAGTAGATAATCATGGCACAGATTGGTGACAAGGGTGTCCAAGTCATTAAGGGAATGCTCAATCAAAAAGTGGATAAGTATAAATGCTTTCGTTAGGACATCAAGGGTGTTCTATGGTTTGAAGACCGACTGGTTGTTCCCAAGAACCCAAAACTCAGGAAGAAAATTTTGGACGAAGCTCATCTTTCCAAGTTTTCCATGCACCCCGAGAGTAACAAGATGTACCATGATCTCAGATCCTTATATTGGTGGACCAGGATGAAGAGAGAAATTGCTAAGTATGTATCTAAGTGCGACACTTGCCAAAATATCAAAGCAAGCCATTTGAAGGTAGCAGGCACCTTACAACCTCTCCCCATACCATCTTGGAAATGGGAGGACCTCAGCATGGATTTCATTGTGGGTTTGCCGAACACCTCTCGACACCATGATTCTATTTGGGTCATTATGGATAGGCTAACCAAGACAGCTCATTTCTTGCCAGTGCATACCACCCACAGGGCAGAAAAGTATGCAGAAATCTATATTGACCATATAGTGTGTTTGCATGGAATACCAAGGACTATCGTGTCAGACAAAGGAGCACCATTCGTAGCACGTTTCTGGGAGCACCTGCAAGAGTCACTTGGAACCCATGTGATAAGAAGCTCAGCATATCATCCTCAAACTGACGGCCAAACACAAAGAGTAAATCAGATTCTTGAGGACAGTTGAGAGCATGTGTGTTACATTATGGCAAGAATTGGGATAAGTGCATTTCTCTGGCAGAATTCTCTTACAACAACAGTTACCAATCCAGCCTAGAGATGGCACCGTTCGAGGCCTTGTATGGGAGAAGATGTAGAACACCGCTAAATTGGTCACAAGCGGGAGAAAGGGAAATATTTGGACCTGACCTAGTACTGGAAGCCGAGGATAAAGTCAGAGTCATTAAGAAGAACTTGGAAGTTGCTCAGGCTAGGCAGAAGAGCTATCATGATCAAAGAAGGAAGCCTCTACAATTCGAAGTGGGGGATCATGTGTATCTCAAAGTGTCACCCACCAAAGGTGTTCAGAGATTTGGGATCAAGGTCAAATTAGCTCCTCGCTATATTGGGCCCTATGAAATCAAGGAGACTTGTGGACCTGTAGCGTACCAGTTGAAGTTGCCACCTCATATGTCAGCAATCCATGATGTGTTCCATGTATCTCAGATGAAGAAGTGTCTCCGCTTGCCCACGGAAGTGCTACCTGAACTTGAATTGGAGATAGAACCGGACTTGTCATATCAGGAGCACCCCGTCAAGGTATTGGACTAAAAGGAAAGGTCAACTCGAGCAAGGTCAATCCGAATGTATAAAATTCAGTGGAGCCACCATTTAGAAGAAGAGGCTACTTGGGAAACTGAGGATTTTCTATGCTCTCACTACCCCGATTTTCTGCCTAAAGGAATCGGTACGTAACCCAAAACACCCCCCACATGTCCTTTGAATCTAAGTATAAGAGAAATGAAGTTAATGAGAACAGAGTAAATTGTGAAACTAAATCTAGAAGGAGTTCCTTCTGAAGTTGCAAAGAGAATGACATTCGAAAAGCAGTTTACTAGAGAATCTTGACCAAAAGAAACCACAATGGCTAGCACGCACCTTCTTAGCACCCCGCTAAAGGATCCCTACCCAAATCTCAGGACGAGATTCCTTTAAGGGGGGAGGGCTGTAACACCCCCAAGTCCCTGGCTCAATGAACACACATATGGCCTATGATCCAACAGGTTAAGTGGTAAGGAAAGGCACTAAAAGCTTTAGAATCATGGCTAAGCTAAGTATTGATCATAATGAGAGAGAGATACCCTAGCTTTCATACATTCTCACCCATGAAAAAGATTCTAAAACCCTAATTTCCCTCTTAAGCAATTAAACCCTAAACATTGGATAACAGGGAAAAGATTATGCAAATGGCCAAATAATGAAATGAAACCTTTACCAAAGATGAAGAATATTAGTAAATCTACAAAATGTAATAAGGAAAATATTACAAAAAGGCCCCACAAAAACCCCAAATCAATTCACTAAGTGGAGAGCACACTAGAGCCATCCATTTTTCTCTAAGTCATAAAATCAACCCTAGCCTAAAGATTAGATGTGTTCACCCTTTTTCTGGCACCAAAACCACTTGGTTCAAATAACAAAAAGTGGCCAAACTACTCAAGGCACACCCCTGAAAAATTTGAAACCAAACCAGGGTCATTTGACACAGTTTGACATCCATTTTGTTGTGGGTGAACAGTGCAGACAGACAAGACTTGGCGCCACCATATCTTCTAAGTTAGGCCAAATCTTCCCTTGGAACTCACATGAACTAGCTAGCTCTAGGTGCCAGGAAGAAATCTTGCACAAGAAATTTGGCGAGATTGACACGTTTGGGAGCTCTGTAGGCGCAAGAACTCGGGCAGATGAACACGGCCACGTGTTCGACGCGCCCTGGCAACGCCAGAGCATGCCCTCGGCGCTCAGCCCACGCGCGTAGCCTCGTGCCGTGTCAACCCCACTCCCACGCCCGCGCCCGCGGTAATAAACCCCACACCGGTCTCGATCGTACACCCCCGCGCGCTCCTAACCCCGCCCGAGCACGAGTTCGCCGGCGTTTGCCCAGAGAACGGCGTGCCAGCGGCCGCGCAAGCCCCGGCCATCATAGACCAGCCACACCAGCCCTCCTTTACCTTAGCCGACCTTTTTGCTAGCTTCCCCGGAGCTCAGTGAAGCTTCCCGAGCCGCGGATTGGACACCACTTCACCGGAGACGCCGGATTGACATCGCCAGACTTCAACCGGCCACCGTCGCACGTAGACTGAGCCCCACGGTAAGCCATTCGTCGATTCCTTGTACCTATAGCATCCTTAGCATACAGTGAAGCTCCCCGTGCCATTTGATTGAACCCTACCGCCGTGAGCAGGCCGGAGCACACGCCGCCGACGAGCCCGACCGCCTGCGCACTCGGCCAGCCCTATTCCGGCCATCACCGCCGATGATCCGCGTCTCAACGTGACCGCCAGGACCTCCCGGACCTCACCCAGCCCTCCACCGGACCTCCCTCGCCGCCGGTAAGCCGTGCCACCCTTTTTTCTCTCTACGGTCACTGTTGCGGTGGGGAAGGAGCCCGGGTTGAGAGAAAGAAAAGCCAGGGGGTTTTGCGAGATCAGTGACTCATGGAAACAGTTCCGCAGGGGCACCGTTTCAAGGATTAGTTAAAGGAAACCCCAGGGGCCTCAGTGCAAACCGGTTTTCCATAAACCTTTAATTTTATTCTTTTAAATGAATGCAGAACTTGAAAAAATTATAACTCGAGTTCTATTCAACCAAATTTGGTCAAATCAATTTTGCTAGGTCCTAAATATCATGAGCTATTTAGGAAAAATTATAAACCTCCTGAGTCCTGCAATGCTTTTAGAGTTTTAATTTAAATCAGTATACTACCTAATGCTAATTAAATAGAGGAAAAATAGAAGTACTCTTGGACTGAGGTTAAGAAAAATTAGAGACATACTCAACTACTAACTACCCTGTTTAAAAATGTTAAACTCCCTAGTATACCAGGTTAAAGAAGGATTAACCACCAAAACTTGTTTTGGTCCAAACCTTAAAAAATAAAAAAGGGAATTTAAAATAAGGACCAGAGGGCAACCACATTTTTCCTAGCCTTCTTAAGTAACATAGTTCATAAGACAATTTTGTTGAAACCCCTGTTAGTACAAAAGAAATGCACCACATTTTATTTCATAAAAATAGTAAGAACTTAGAAAAACCCTAGAAAAATAACCCTAAGGAGAAACCACCCCAATCCTTGGGATAACTACTAATATGATAGTATGAATCTAGGAAAAATATAAGTTATGTTGTTTGATATTTTTCAAATGACAAGTTAGTTATAAGTGCCTTTTGACATTAAACTTTAGAAAATCACAACTAAATAACCCTTAAGTTACTTTCTGTGATTTTTGGCACAGAGACCTGTCATTAACCATAGATATTGACAAAAATAATTTTTGGTGCATAACCCTCACCTAAATCAGAGCTGTAGTACAAAGTGACCATCTACCCTCACTTTTGTTATTTTTGCCCAAGGTTTATCTGAATTAATTCTAACCTCAAATTTGTAGAATAAACTACAGAGACCAATGTTTACCCACTGTAATTTTTGTAACATTTATGGAAAATTCTAAATCACCATGGTAGTTGAAGAGCACTCAAAAATAAGCATAAATAGAAAGTAAAAGGGGAATTGTGGAAGAAATTAATATTATACAACTGTTGGGGACTTGTTCTCAAATGCTAAGAGTTGAGAACAAGGCAACACAGAAAACATTAAATATTAAAGTCCTTCGTCCTTCGAAGCATTATTTCCCTTGAGATATAATGATTTTCGGACGAAGGTTATGAAGGACATACCTTCATAAACATGACATATCATAATAAAAAGGGAATTACATGGAATATAAAAGATAACATGAATAGTTATGTATTATTATCAACTCATTTTTATGTTATTGTTATATAATAATAGGAATGATGATGAGTTACAAGTATACCTTTGACTTGAAAGAAGGTAAAAGTACAAGCGTGACGCAAAAGCAAATGCCAAGTCAGCGTGAATAGTACGGGAGTACGGTCACCTATTTATAGGCACGGGTCGCAGCCCATGTAAAATTACATCCAGGCCCTTTGCTTTTGATAATAACTCTATAATAATCTATCGGGGTCTAAATAGTCTTTTCCTCTTTAAGTCGGTTTCCTCTTTTCTGCCATCATGCCGAAGCTTCCTCGCGCACAGCTTCGGCTCTGTTCCATCCTTCGTTCTCTTTGTGTTTCTTCATACAGCAATTTTGACTTGTCCGAAGGGTTCGTGTCCGAAGGTACCTGCTCATGTATTATACTCCAGAAACATTGTCAAATCACGTTTTTGAAGACCTTCGAAAGCCGAAGGCCCCAAATAGTAGCCCCTCGCAATATTAATTTGTTAGAATAATAAATTCAGATTGCGATATGGACGAAGGCCCTAAGCCGAAGGTCCGAAAAAACACCTTCCTCTTGCTAGAATAGCAACAGTCAATGTCAAGCGGGGCCCTCCTGTTCTCAATGCGCCAGATGTATAAATAAGAGCACACCGCAATGTCATTTGGTATGCTTTCTTTGCCATCTGCTCTTGCTTACTCAGTTTTTAGCTCCTGCGCGACAAGACTTGCTTAATTTGTAAGTTTTTTAAGTTTCAGCTTTAAAAGCGGTTTTTAGCGTTTCCGAAGATGTCTGAAGATAAGAAAGCTGTTGCTGAAACAAAGCTGAGCCTTCTTGAGGAGAAGAATCTTGGCTTTCTTGAATCAATATCAAAGACAAATACAGAAAAGATTACAAGGGAAATTTTGGAAAGTTTATCTGAAGATACTGGTGATAGTGATAGTTATGATGCCGAAAGTGGGGGGAAGACTTGGAAGATCGACCCTGGCGGCCAAGCCATGCAGTTTTTGGAAAATCAACCATTAAACAAAGCCATCTTGCCAATATGAGAGGTAGATATTTTCGGGATTTGTCTATCGTGATCTTCCAAAGCTTCTTCAAGGCTGGGCTTCGGTTTCTTCTAAGCAGTTTCGTGGTTGAAGTTATGAAAATATTTGAAATCTGCCTTCATCAAATTACTCCCGAAGCAATCATATGGTTGGGAATCTTTGTATGGGCCGTGAAGAGCCAAGGTTTGAAGCCAAATGCAAAAAGTTTCTGCAATATGCATGAGCTATTATATGAGAAGAAACCCTGGGGTAAAGAACAATATCATAACAATTTTGGCTGCTATAGCTTTGGTGCTCGATCTGGGTCAAGCTGTCCCGTGCCAACCTTTTGAAAGAGATGGCCCGGAGACTCGATGAAGGAATGGTTCTATGTGAAAAACGATTTGAAGGCACGAGAAGATATCAAAGATATCATCATGCGCCCCATCTGGCAGCGTTTCGGCCTCCAATAACCGAAGGTGGAAATGGATGAAGCAGCCGAAGAATGCCAGAGGGCCTTCGGCGTAGTCTGCTCTTTCATCGGGACTAGGGACTTAGTTCAAGAGCACGTGGCCTACAGGATATGGCCATTGGTAGCTAACTGGGAAATGCCGAAGGAAACCATCAACAACCCAAACGAAGGTGGCCTGGTTCGACTAAAATACACCTTCAGGTTCGTAGACCAATTTATCGAGCCAGACGACGATTGGTTGAAATGTGTTGAAGCTACAAGCGATGAACTGCTGGGGCCATACTCGAAGGCAGAAGATACTGCACTATCTGGGACCCTCGGAGGCCGAAAGAAGAAAAGACTCAACCGAGTTTTTGATGCAATTGGGTTCGTCTATCCTGACTACCGTTACCCAATACGGGGTCAGAAAAGAAAAGGTACGGCTTCTGTGAAGGAAGTTGCTTCGGCCGCTCCTAGTGAGCCAGCGCCGAAGAGAAAAAAGATAAAAGTTCTTACGCACCGGCCACGCTATATTGAGCCGGCCACAGTGCCTGAGTTTGTCGGTGAAACCTCTTCGGCCACTGAAGCCAAAGAGCCTACACATCTGCAGAATATTGAAGAGCTGGCTGCAATGCTAGAGACGGAAAAAATGGGAGAACCAAGGGCTGAAGAGACAAAGACATCGGAAGTTTTAAGTCCTTCAGCAAGAGTTGAGGTGCCAATGCCAACGCCGAAGGCACAAAAGGACCTTACAACAACTCCCAAGAGAAAGAGGATGGTTAACGTGCTAGATGTGCTAGAAACAATAAAATCTTCAAGCTCTACTTCGAAGATAGCTGTCGAAGCTCCAAAAACAGAAATTGAGGCCGAAGCTACCAAAAGCCAAGTGGAAACCGAAACTGGGCTTTCAGAGCCTGCCAAGAGGGAATTCTTGGAAATTGGAAAAGAAACAGAAAAAGAATCTATAGAAGAAATATTATCTGAGAAAACCGCCATCCCTATTCCCGAAGCATCTTCCGAAGCTCCCAACTATGTCTTACGCCATGCTTCGGGTATAAATCTGACTGCAAAAGAAAAGCGAGAAGCTCAGTTCTATGCGCAAAAATTGAAATATCCGAAAGGGGCGTTGATATTCAATGGCAGCGGAGAAGAATACTTCTTGTATTGCCTCCCAGACAGCAAGGAGATCTCTGTCTGCCGAGAGATGGCAAGAAACTTCGGATTCCCAACTCTAGAAGATGGGCTTTCAGTTTTGTCAAAAGACGAATTGGCCGACAGCTTAGCATATAACAGCTTAAAGGTGAGAAAATACACTTTTTTGTGTGGTTAAAAATTCGTGTGTTTATTTCTTAATATCACATTTCTTTTGCAGGGCCTTATTCTCAGCAATGCCCTCGGAGCGCAAAAAAGTGCCGAAGATGAAGGGTGCGCCATGGCTTTAGACAACCTTCATTCCGAAGTAATTGAGCTAAGGAACGAAGGTCTTGAGAAGGATAAAATATTACATTCATTGGTGAATAAAATAAAAGAAGACGAAGCTGCTTTCAAAGCTTAGGCTGAGGCCCAGAAGCGCGAAATTGAGGATCTTCGGGAACAGCTAGCCGAAGCTAAAGAAAAATGCGCAGTTGCAGAAGCTAAACGAGAACTCAGTGAACAATGGGCAAATCATTTAGAGAAAAACGTTGAAGAACTTTGTGCATCCAAGGAAAGGTGCTATGAAAAGTCTATAGAGTGTGTTAAGAAAATAAAAACTAGCTTCGCCAACGTTGGCGCGTATTCAAGCGAGGAAAATTTCGTAAAGGGCAACCCCGAGGGCCCAATTGAATGGACCAGCCACGAAGCCAAAGCTTTTGAGGAAGTTTTGAATGGTCGCGGAGACATATGTGCCTTCTCGGGTGCTAGGGGGATTGCCACTATTTTGGAGAGTGGAGGCTGCGATCATGTGAAATCCTTGGCACAAGCCGAGGCCTCCTTATCTTGTGAAGATATAAAAGACCCCTCGGCTCAAGCAAGCTTGGTTGGTGGTAAATTTTTCACCGACATCTGGGAAAATGGTGGCCGGGAGATGGCTTAAGAAATTATAAGGAAAAGTGAAAAAGGTATTCACGACGCTAGAAATGTAGCAGAGGCCGCTGAGAAAAGTGCGGATATCGAGAGGCGAATAGGTATTGACTACTAAGTTTTGACTTTATGTTGTAATTGTATGATTTCAGACTTATTTACACTTTGTAACACAGCCGCACTATCTTCTCCCCCAGAGCCCGCCGAGCCATTGGCAGACCCCAACGCAAAGGGTGATGACGAAATTAGAAAAATGGCAGAAGCTATTATGGATAAGGTTGTTGACCAATTACTAAACGAAGCTGCGGAAGTAGTCTTAAGAGAAGATTAGCTGCTATTGTAAAGACATTGAGAATGTAATATTTGCTGGACAAAGTGTGTAATATTTTTATAACCTTGAATGTAATATATAAGCTGCTTGTAACTCAATTCTTTACGATGCATGAAACTTTACGTACATACCATTTTTGAGCCTTTGGCGAAAAAACACCTTCCCTTCTTTTCATGCTTCATGAAGAATATCCATATTTCATAAAGACATCCAATCCTCGTAAAAAATATTGTGCCTCGTAAGCAATATGTCTTTTCATTTTAGAGTTTGACGAAGGTATGCTTCTTCAATAATTATTTTGTGCCTTGGCACTGCTTCTTCGAAACAATCTCCGAAGATCAACATTGAACCTCCTTCTTGCGTCATTGATGCAATATGATGTATGATGTTATGCTATGCAAATGATGTGATGATGTGATGTTATGCAAAATGATATTTGTGCCGAAGATCATTGTTGACTTTTCGCTGCAAGCCTCCCTTAGGAGCTTCTTCGCCTTCTATTTCGGCGGAATCAGCGTTTATTTTTCGCTGTAAGCCTCCCTTAGGAGCTTCTTCGCCTTCTATTTCAGCAGAATCAGCGTTTATTTTTCGCTGTAAGCCTCCCTTAGGAGCTTCTTCGCCTTCTATTTCAGCGGAATCAGCGTTTATTTTTCGCTGTAAGCTCTGCATTCCCTTTGGAACAACTTTTGAGCAGAAAACTTACGCTGCGCTCCCTTAGGAACGACTTTTTGTAACTTTGGCAACTTACGCTGCGTTCCGTAGAACGACTTTTTTGTATCTTCGGAGATACTTTCTGTAATCACGAGCTCTTAAGACCGGGCTTTCGTGCTTCGACAATTTTTCTGACTCCGTAAATCTATGGAGAAGATATATTTTCACTATGGTAAAAAACGAAGTTGTTACAAGAAATTAAAAATGTGAAGAAAAACTTATGCTTTAATGATTGTTCCTTATTTAAATGAAAAATGAAAACGAATGCAAGAACTGTTGCCGAGGTAGGATATCTTCTAGTAGATGTGTTTCGACTCTGGCACAGTACTGTTGACTGTGCAAGCCTCGGACTCCTCTCTGAAGTCTCGTTGCTGATGAGTGTGCTGGCTCCCTTCTGGCTGCTGGCCTCGTTGCATTGGTGGTGGAGGTGGAGGCTGTTGCCAAGACGCCTGAGGTTGGCTTGCCGAAGCAACAGAAGCTGCAGGATGGTTACCCACATACTCTGGAATGTACGGTGAATGATATGAAGCAGTATGCATAACTTGCTTCGGCTGGCTCTGCTGGGCTGCAGCTTCTGCTATCTCTTTCTGTTTCTGGATGGTGACATGGCACATCCTGGTAGTATGGCCCTTGTCCTCACCGTAGAATAAGCAATAAATTTTCCTAGGCTGGTCCCCAAATCTTCCTCTGAAGCCCCTGGCGCCTCTGCCCCTTGGAGCTGGCGGCCGAAGATAGCTCTGTTGTTGCCCCGAAGCCTGAGAGGAGTATTGTGGCCGCTGTTGCTGACTTCCTATGTCATCATTTTGAGTGGAATGGATTGATCTTACATGTCTTGGGTGGATTCTCCCTCCGAAGCCCCTGGTCATTTCGGAGAACCTGTAAGCTTCCTCTCTTCTTTGACGAAAATCATTATCAGTGCGGATGTATTCATCCATATTTTGGAGCAGCTTTTCCAGGGTCTGAGGGGGTTTCCTGGCGAAGTATTGGGCCGTAGGTCCTGGCCGAAGCCCCTTGATCATGGCCTCACTGACAATTTCATTGGGCACCGTAGGTGCCTATGCCCTCAGACGCAAGAACCTTCGGACATACGCCTGAAGGTATTCTTCGTGATCCTGGGTGCACTAGAATAAAGCTTGAGCGGTGACCGGCTTCGTTAGAAACCCTTGGAAACTGGTAATCAGCATGTCCGTCAGCTTCTGCCATGACGTGATTGTTCCTGGCCGAAGAGAGGAGTACCTAGTTTGTGCAACATTCTTGACAGCCATGACGAAAGACTTCGCCATGACTGCAGTATTGCCACCATACGAAGATATGGTTGCTTCGTAGCTCATCAAAAACTGCTTCGGGTCTAAGTGTCCGTCGTACATGGGTAGCTGGGGTGGCTTGTAAGACGGGGCCAAGGTGTAGCCTGCAGTTTTGCTGACAGAGGAGAAGCATCATCAAAAGCAAAATTTCCATGATGGAAATCCTCATACCAGTCATCCTCGTTGAAGAAGCCCTCTTGATGAAGCTCTCTGTGCGGAGGCCTTCGGTTCTGCTCATCTTGAGCTAGATGACGAACTTCTTCAGAAGCTTCATCTATCTGCCTTTGCAGATCAGCTAGCCGAGCCATCTTTTCCTTCTTCCTTTGTACTTGCTGATGGAGCATCTCCATATTCCTGATCTCTTGGTCCAAGTCGTCCTCCTGGGGCGTTGGACTGGTGGCCCTCCTCTTCTGACTTCAGGCCTCTCGAAGAGAAAGGGTCTCCTGGTTGGGGTCCAGCGGCTGCAGAGCTGCAGCCCCTGTCGCTGAAGCTTTCTTTGGCGGCATGACGAAGGTCGATGCTTGCCGAAGGTGTTCGAAACTCAAAAAGTGGAAGTGAGTTCACCGGAGGTGGGCGCCAATGTTGGGGACTTGTTCTCAAATGCTAAGAGTTGAGAACAAGGCAACACAGAAAACTTTAAATATTAAAGTCCTTCGTCCTTCGAAGCATTATTTCCCTTGAGACATAATGATTTTCGGACGAAGGTTATGAAGGACATACCTTCATAAACATGACATATCATAATAAAAATGGAATTACATGGAATATAAAAGATAACATGAATAGTTATGTATTATTATCAACTCATTTTTATGTTATTGCTATATAATAATAGGAATGATGATGAGTTACAAGTATACCTTTGACTTGAAAGAAGGTAAAAGTACAAGCGTGACGCAAAAGCAAAGGCCAAGTCAGCGTGAACAGTACAGGAGTACTGTTCACCTATTTATAGGCACGGGTCGCAGCCCATGTAAAATTACATCCAGGCCCTTTGCTTTTGATAATAACTCTATAATAATCTATCAGGGTCTAAATAGTCTTATCCTCTTTAAGTCGGTTTCCTCTTTTCTGCCATCATGCCGAAGCTTCCTCGCGCACAGCTTCGGCTCTCTTCCATCCTTCGTTCTCTTTGTGTTTTTTCATACAACAATTTTGACTTGTCCGAAGGGTTCGTGTCCGAAGGTACCTGCTCATGTATTATACTCCAGAAACATTGTCAAATCACGTTTTTGAGGACCTTCGGAAGCCGAAGGCCCCCAACAACAACTAAATCTCTCTAAGAGTCCAATAAAACATAAAGGAGAGGATTAAATGTTTTAAGTTCACTCAAGACCCTAAGATAGGTGTGTATAGAACACTTAGGGCACCATCCGATAAAGAAACCCTAGTTTACCCACTATTTTAATATTGTTTCACCATACCTAGTATTTACTAAATTGACATATCATTAATATACATTTATCTTATTCATTGCATTCGATAGATTGTAATCTCACTGACGGAGAGTACGTCCTCATTCTGGAGCAAGGAGTTGCTCAGGAGGTAGTCCCGGAGTCAGCACTAGAGCCTTCTACTGAGGACCTACCTGCCCCAGCTTTTGAAGGCAAGCCCCAATTTTATGCATAACCATTTATATATGCTATTTTACCACACTTAATGTTTGTAGGCTTGTACTATGCACTTAAGTGTAGGAGTTGTCTGGAAACCCTAGTTGCATGAACTCAGGATTCCTTTTGAGATGGATACTAGTATGTTAGGTCGAGTAGCTGCTTTACTAATTAGGGATCTCGGTAGAAGTCGAGTGATTTTTCTAGCACTCACGCGAGGTCAGGAATTGGTCGTATTCATTTTTATATCGTAATTATGATGGTCTGTGGACAACGATCCATGGGGATGCGTTGTCTACAAGAGAGAAATTGGAATAAGGATTAAGGTGTGGTACCGTGTGTCAAGCGTTTGAACGTACTAAGCACATGCCGAGAAATATGGTAAATCGGTAAGCCTAGTACCTGAGTGAACCTGCCCGCGGATTGATCTCCTCACACGACCTGAGATGTGGTCTCCCATTCCGGTTATGGTGGGGTACAAGTGTGGTCACTGCATGACGGCAGTCGGGGTCAGTGAGGCATTGTACGCCTTCTATTGCCAGGGAATCGACGGGGACGGTTGATGTGTGTGGGGACGGAGTGCCTTGCCACGTCGTGTGTTTAGGTTTACCTTGCAAGGTTAAAACTCGATTCGAATTGTCTGCTTCTGACAGCTAATGAGACTGCTTGATCCATGCTGCTACATTGAGTAATAAGTGGAAATGAGTTGACTGGCAAAAGGTGTTGATTGCTAAACATGTTTGATACCATGAATGAGTAGCTAGGTACTCATCTAGTTTTAAAAGGATCATATTAAAACTTGAAAAGCTAAAAATTGATTTTAGACTCAGCTGGGGCTTTTGGCAAACCAAACCCCTCAGCCAAACAGCTGCATGTCTAGAGGTAGAGGAGTAGACTCCTCACACCGGGTAAGTCTAGCTGAGTATTAGTATACTCATCCTTGCTTGTGGCATAATTTTTACAGGTTCTCTAGTGGATATGGTTGCTGGAGTGACTTGGCCATCTACCTTGGCACCGGGTTAGACAGTCGAGTGGGACCCTACCTCAGCAGGAGAGGAGCAAGAGGAGTGATGGGTCAGGCTTCCCATCCTCCGTTTTATTTATCGTTAGTTAATTTCCGCTGCATCCCGAACAATGATTACTACTTTTGTAAAACTCCGATGATGTTGTAATAACCTTAAGTACTTCTTTAAATTATGGTTTTATACTTTATTGTATTTGCTCTGTGCCTCACCTTTGAGTGAGTATGTGGTACTTGATCCTGTTAGTGACCTAGTCGGACTAGATCCGAGGGACTGACGGTTTATTCCTATTTAAGTGTGGTCTAGCCTCTAAGGTGGGACTTAGGCACTTAAGTTGGAATAATTCGGGCGGTTCCACCACACGGCAATCCTATTGTACCTGGTGAGCTCAGCACCTTTAACTAATTTGTTGCCTTCTCTAATTTCAGCTCTTCGGTCGGGTTTGTACTAGCCTCGACTGGCATAGCATGACCTAGTTCTGTGGTAGAAGGGGAAACTCCTGCACATTCAATAAGCTCTTGCACATACGCCGTCTCAATGTGTCATGGTCTACGTGTCAAGACCTTCACTTTCTTTGCCTTCGGTGCGTTAGATGATGTTGAAGCAGCAGTTTTCCTTTTCCGCTTTTGTTTTCGAACACGAAAACAGTAGTCAGGGTAGATAAATCCGGTAACATCGAAAACTATATTCAGTCTCTTTTTCCCTCGAGCGCCAAAGGCGACTGTCATAGCTTCGTCTTTAGCCCTTGAGTAGGCTCCAAGCAGCTCATCACTTGTCACCTCTATAGCATCCAACCAATCATCATTTGGCTCATCAAACCGATCCCTGAACCGAAATGTGTACTTCAAATAAATCAGGCCACTTTGGCTAGAGCCAGCGGCAGCCTCCTTCAGCATTTCCCATCCACTTGCAAGGGGCCATACTCTGTAAGTAATATTCTCTTCGACCAAATCCCCCATGCCGATATAGGTGCATATATTATTCAAAGCCGTCTGGCACGCCTGCACATCATTTCCGAGTGCGGCTGAAGGTCTTCTGATGCCGAAGCGGGACCATATAGGATGTTGAATGATGCCCCTTATATCCTCCCTCTGGTCCAGGTCATTTTTCACTTAAAACCACTCCTACATCCAAGAGCCCGGTCACTTTTTCTGAAAGGTAGGCACAGGATAACTGGCCTCAGAGCGAGGCACGAAGTTATAGCAGCCGAAGTTGTTGTAGTATTGTTCTTTCCCAGTCACTTTCGTCTGATCGGATAACTCGAATATTACAGAAACACCTAGCGTCTGGCTCTAACCATTGGCTCCTCATGGCCCATATAAAACCACTACTTTGACAAGAGCCTCAGGGGTAAGTTGATGAAGGAATATTTCAAAAGTTTTCAGAACTTTGACCAACATCTTATGTAGTGGGAAACAAAGTCTAGCTTTCATGAAAGCTTCTAAAAACTACCACCTCATTAGCTTCAGGAAGAGGAACGGTATTCTCCCCTCTAGACCTCATAATAGAAATACCGCGAAAGTATCTGCCCTTCATCGCTTCGATTTGCCCTTGCTTAACAGATGACTTTCCAAAAACAAAATTACTAGGCCTCCATGGCCGATCTTCAACATCCTCATCCTGTGGTGGAACCACCCGAATTTTTCCAGCTTAAGTGCCTAAGTCACGCCTTAGAGGCAGCAACACACTTAAATCCGAATAACCCATCATTCCCTCAGATCTAGTTTAATAAAGCCACCTTTCCTGGGATTAAATACCACTAGCTCACTCGAAGGTGAGTCACAGAGAAAATACAATAAAGCAGGAAACCACAAATTAAAGTACTAGAGTTATTACATAAATCAGAGTTTTTGAATAAACTGAAACAAGTTCATAAATTAAAATGCAGCGGATCGTCGATAACGTCGAAGGCTGAGAAGTAGGGCAAGGCCTAGCCACTACTCCTCCTGCTCCTCTCCTGTTGGAGCAGCATCCCACTCGACCATCAAACCCGGTGGCAGGATGCAAGGCCAAGTCACACCATCAACCATGTCCTATAGCGTACCTTCAAAAATTGTGCCACAAGCAAGTTTGAGTATACTAATACTCAGCTAGACTTACCCGGTGTGAGGAATCTACTCCTCTACCTCTAAACCATGCAGCTATTTGGCTGAGTGTTTGTTTTGCCAAAAGCACTAGCTGAGTCTAAAAAACAATTTTATCTTTTCTAGTTCTAGCATAATTAATTTAGCTAACTTTGCTCCTTCTAAGCATACATGGTAGCAATCATTTAGTACAATCAACATGTTATCTCAATTAAAACCTTATTTCACTTCTTACTCAATGCAGTACAAGGGGTCAAGCAGTCTCGTTAGCTGCGAGAAGCAGACGATTCGAATCGAGTTTTTCAACCTTACAAGGTAAACCTAAACACACGACATGTAGGGGCACTCCATCCCCACACACGTCAACTGTCCCCATCAATTCCCCGTTCGCGGCCAGGGCTCACCGCCTTGGCATACAATGCTCCACTGACCCTAGCTGCCGCCGTGTAGTGACCGCACTTGTACCCACCATAGCTAGCACGGGAGACCCAGTCTCAGGACAAGTGAGGGGGAAAGTCCGCGCCCGGCTTCACTCAGGTACTAGGTTTATCGGTTACCATATTTCTCGACATGTGTTTAGTACTTTCAAACGCTTGACTCAGGTATCCACACATTAATCCTTAATCCATTTCTGTCACATGGACAAGGCATCCACCCTGGTTCCAAGTCTATAGACCATCATAGATCCCGTTATCAAGATGAATACAATCAATTCCTGGCCTCGCGCGAGTGCTAGATAAATCACTCAACTTCTACCGAGATCCTAATTAGCAAAGCAGCTACTCGACCTAGCATACTAGTATCCATCTCAAAAAGGAATCCTGAATTCATGCAACTAAGGGTTTCAAACAACTCCTACACTTAATTGCACATTGCAAGCCTACAAACATTAAGTGTAGTAAAGTAGCATATATAAATTGGTTATGCATAAAACCGGGGCTTGGCTTCAAATGCTGGGGCTACGGGGAGATCCTCTGTGGCAGGCTCAGGAGCTAGCTCCTGGACTTCCTCGTGGACAGCTCCTTGCTCAGGAATGAGCACGTACTCTCTGTCAGCGAGGTTGCAAGCTAATGAATGCAATGAATGAGATATATGTATGCCATGATATGCAATGTGGTAGTAAGAGAAATGATCAATTTGACAAAGTGAGGGTAAATCTTACTACGGGCTTTTTGGTGGTATACTTAGCCAATTTAGGGTTGAGCTTGGTTAAGTCAAATGGTCAGATTATTTTGGTGTCCCACTGATTTCCTTTTAGTGTCTTAGTGAAGGTTTACTATGATCCTTGCTGAATTCATTGGGGTGAGATTCATTATCCTTACAAATTCTTGCTTCTTCTCTATTTCTATTATGCTTTTAAGGTGGGTTTGAACTACAACATAGCTTTCTAAATTTCCAACAATTCTGTAAACATTACAGTAGTTTCTTACTAGTGTATAACTCTTAGTCTCAAAAATTTAGGCTTAAAATGTTAAGGGTTCATTCTGTACAAAAATATGAAGTTTTAGGCTAGAGAGGGTGCTTTGAACGACAACTCTCTTCTAACAGTGGATTAATCCCTAAAGCTTATTTTTTCTGGCATTTAGGTGTAATAATATGAGTTTGTACCAAGTTTTAGCCACTAATACTTATTGGTCATTTTACTGTGATTTTCTAAATTTTTTGGCCATAGGGGTGCTTTCTACTACCACTATAGTTGAAAAATGTCAAACAACAGATTTCTAATTTTTCCTATTCTCTTCTTTGTGCAAGAGCAATCATTCTAGAATTTGGCAACTTTTAGCTTAGGGGAAAGGGTGGTAGAAATTCTTGGAATATGTGGCCTTTTTAATGGGGTAGGGGGTAATGTGTGTTATCTTACCCTTTTAATTGGGTCTCATATTTTACTCTGGTGGTCTACTCCATAAATAAATGAGTAAAAATTTGTTTGTGCACTGTTTTCCAATTTTAACCTTTCTTATGATTTAATTAAAACATGGGTCAAAATCAAGTTTTAATTGTTCAACCCACTTATTATAATGGGTTGGGGTGTTTATCATTTTTGTAGTGGTGTTCTATTAGTTAGGAGTCTACTGGATTTTGCTTGTCATTTTGCATTGGTCCTTATATTTTTAATCATGGCTCCCTTGATTTTTTTAGTGCCTAATAAAATATTCCACCATGGATTGGCTCTGGACTAGGGTTCTCTGTATTTTTCCTATGTTCTTTGTCACTTAAGTATACTAGGAAAAATATGTTCCTTCTCTGTTTATTAACTTCCACTACCTTCCTTAATTTTCTAAGTTTTGGAAAGATATGGTTTTTAATAGACAATCTTGAGTTATCTTTGTATACTGGGGTGCTTAGTATTTTTAAACAGTGCATAAGTTGGGTATGTACCTCCACAAATTTTCTTAAGCCTAGTATAGGAATATTTCTATTTTTCTCTATATTAATAAGGTTTAGGCAGTTTCCTTATTTAATTCAAAACTCTAAAAATAGTACAGAAAACATGGGGTCCAATATTTTTGTCTGATAGCTCATAATATTTGGAATCCAGCAAAATTGGTTTGACTAATTTTGGATAAGTATTTCTCAAGTTATGAATTTCCTAAGTTCTCTGTTTATTAAAAGGATTAATCAGAAATGGTTAAATGGAAACTAACTTTGCATCGAGGTCCCTGGCGTGTACTTTCTAAATTCTTTATAGACTATTCCTCAGGTCACTATTTAAATATGTCTCTGACACTTCAGAAAACCTTCTGGGTTCTACTAAACCTAACCTGATGTCCTTCTCCTAATTAAACAGTGCCCGCGATGGAGGAAAGGGTGGAGGGGCTTACCGACGGCGAGATAGCTCCAGTGAGGTGTCCAGGGAGGTCAGGGAAGTCACGGCAGTCATGTCGATGTGCGCCGTCGGAGGTGGACGGAGCTAGCGGGTCCACGCGCGCACGCGGGGGAGATCGTCGGCGGCGAGGAATCTGGCCTAACCATAGCGAGATAGCTTAGGCCAGTGAGTCGAGAGGCTTCATGGGAGGTCAGGGAAGTCGTAGGCGCAAGGAATTGAAGAATGGTTCAGCTGGTAGCTCGGTCTACGTGCGGTGGCGGGCGGCCGAAGTTCGGCGACGGTGATCTTGTTGTTCTGATGAGGCAGGGCCTCGATCCTTGCTTGGAGAAGCTTCACAGCCCCATGGGGACACTGTCCATAGGCTCGGTGAGGCTAGGGGTCTCTGGAAATGGCTGGTCGCGATGGCCGGCGCTCGGGTGGCTCGGGCGGGCGACGCAGAGCTCGCAAGAGCTAAGGACGGGGTCAGGACAGCGGGGGTAAGCGTGGAGTGGAGTGTTGCACGTCCGGGGGTGGTCTTTAAGGGTGCGGGCGAGCTCGGCTGAGGGTGGCTCTGCCACGCGCTCAGGGTGTGCGCGGGGGAGCATCAGTGCGCGCTCTGGCGCCTGGGCACGGAGTCGAGCATGAGGCAGCGCAGAGAATGGTCAAGTTCAAGCGTGGATTGGCTCCAAATCTTCGCGATTATGACCATGATCCCGTTGAGAGATCTCTTCACCAGACCTTCCTTTGTCGTTTATTTGTGGTGGCTTATGGGTTTTGTTGACTGGAGCCAAAGATATGGGGTGATCAAATCGGGTTTGTCTCACTACTGAAATCCGAGATGAAATCCCTGACTTGATGTGTCTAGGGCACGAATATCGATGCCATCTTCACACACGTTGCCGAGAGGTTAATTTAGCACAACTTTGTCAATGGGGGCTTAAGGATTTGAGCTAGGGATCAAGGTGAACGTGCTCGAGTTCTAGGTGAGGGCTGAAATTCAGAAATCTGAATTTTCAGATTTCCCTAGAGAGCTCCCACTTGCATGGCCCTTTTGGAGATTTTAAACAATTATTTTGGCCAAACTTTTCTAATAGTTATTGTAGCTTAATTAGTGTATTTAAACTTTTATAAATGGCCTAAGCCATGATTCCATGTTTTTCATGGTCTTTTTACCAATTTCCCTCCTCTTTACTTAAATGGCCTAATTAGGGTTATTCTAGGGTTTAGACATTTTTCTCACTTTGAGGTGCATGATATGATTAAGGCATAATTCTTAAGATGAAAAAGACTTAAGTAATCCTTTGTTCCTAAATTTTGATGTCTTTTGCTCAATTTGATTCACATCTGATAATGGTCTTGAGTTAACACTGAGAAGAAACCCTAAGTAACACTGGGGTGTTACAGCCTTCCCCCCTTAAAGGAATCTCGTCCTGAGATTCGAGTCGGAGTCCTCCGGGGCGAAGAGAAGGTTATGGCTTGCTTGAATTTGTGTTTAGTTTATTAAGGTTCTTCTTAGTAAACTGCTCTTTGAATGTCACCCTCTTTGCAACTTCAGAAGGAAGTCCTTTTTGACTTAGTTTTACAATTAACTTATCTTAGGATAAGGTCATTCTTCTTACATTTAGATTCAAAGGGAAGGGGGAGGGGCTGGGTATGGTTACGTACTGATTCCCTTGGGTAGACAATTGGGGAAGTTCGAATGAAGAAATTCCTCAATCTCCCAAGTAGCCTCTTCCTCTAAGTGATTGCTCCATTGGATCTTATACATTTTGATTGACTTAGCCTGAGTTGATCTTTCCTTGCAATCCAGAACCTTGGAAGGGTACTCTTGATATGATAGATCTGGCTCTATCTCCACTTCGGGTTCTGCTATGACCTCGGTTGGCAATTGAACACATTTCTTCATTTGGGACACATGGAACACATTGTGGATGGCAGACATTTTCAGCGGTAGCTTCAATTTGTATGCCACGGGTCCACATGCTTCCACGATCTCATAAGGTCCAATGTAGCGAGGGTCTAACTTGCCTTTGATCCCAAACCTTTGCACTCCTTTGGTGGGTGACACCTTCAGATATACGAAATCTCCCACTTCAAACTGGAGGGGTTTTCTTCTCTTGTCATGGTAACTCTTCTGCCTGGCTTGAGCAGCTTCTAGATTTTTCCTGATCAATTTGACTTTCCTTTCGGCTTCAGTCACTAAGTCAGGTCCAAAAATTTCTCTTTCTCCAAGCTGAGACCAGTTGAGGGGTGTTCGACACCTTCTTCCATATAGGGCTTCGAAAGGTGCCATCTTAGGCTGGATTGATAACTGTTGTTATAAGAAAACTCTGCCAAAGAGAGGTACTTATCCTAGTTCTTCCCGCAATCGATCGCACAAGCCCTTAGCATATCTTCGAGAATTTTATTTACTCTTTCGGTCTGACCATTAGTCTGTGGGTGGTAAGCTGAACTCCTTATTAGCTTGGTTCCCAAAGACTCTAGAAATTGTTCCCAAAATCTGGCAACGAATTGGGCTCCTCGGTCAGAAACAATGGTCTGGGGTAACCCGTGCAAACACACGATTCGGTCAATGTACAACTCTGCATACTTCTGAGCCTTATCGGTGGTGTGCACTGGAAGAAAATGTGCCACTTTCGTCAATCGGTCCACAATGACCCAAATTGAATCATGATGTCGAGAGGTGTTGGGCAGACCCACAATGACATCCATGCTGATGTCATCCCATTTCCATGAAGGTATTGATAGGGATTGCAAGGCACCAGCTGATTTTAAGTGGCTTGCCTTTATCCTCTGACATGTGTCACATTCCGACACATACTGAGCTATTTCCCTCTTCATTCTGGTCCACCAATAAAGGGGCTTCAGATCATGGTACATCTTGGTGCTTCCTGGATGAATGGAGAATTTGGAGAGATGAGCCTCATCCAATATTTTCTTCTTGAGATCCTTATTTTTAGGAACCACCAATCTGGCTTCAAACCATAATATCTCGTTCTTATCTTGGCGAAAACACTTGTACTTCTCTGCTTTCTTATGGAGATTCCTCTTAATGAATTGCACACCCTTGTCACTGAGTTGGGCCATAATTATCTGGTCTTGCAAGGTTGGCTCAATGGAAATGTGAGACAAAGCACCAGAAGGAATCACTTCGATCTTCATTTTGCTCAACTCATTACACAGGGTGTTGATGCGAGAATCCATCATCACACAGTTGCATTGTGACTTCCGACTCAAGGCATCAGCCACCACATTGGCTTTCCCTGGGTGGTAGTGTACCTCCAAGTCGTAGTCCTTGATCAGCTCTAGCCATCTTCTCTGTCTCATGTTGAGATCAGCCTGAGTAAAGATGTACTTGAGGCTCTTATGATCGGTGTAGATGTTGCAGTGGGTTCCCATCAAATAGTGTCTCCACATCTTCAATGCATGAACCACGACTGCTAACTCCAAGTCATGAGTGGGGTAATTTTGGTCATGAGGCCTGAGTGCCCTTGATGCATAGGCAATGACCCGGTTGTATTGCATCAAAAAAAACCCAGTCCAGTGCCAGAGGCATCACAGTACACATCAAACGGCTTGTTGTTGTCGGGTTGCGCTAACACGGGTGCGGTGGTCAGATGCTGCCTGAAGGAGTGGAAAGCATCTTCGCACTTCTGACCCCAATCAAATTTGGCTCCCTTCTTCAACAGTTCAGTCATGGGCTTCGCAATTCGAGAGAAGTCTGGAATGAATCTTCGGTAATAAGCGGCCAATCCCAGAAAACTCCAAATTTAACGGACAGTTGGGGTGGCTTCCAATTCAATACCTCCTGCACCTTATCTAGATCAACAGCTATGCCAGCTTGAGAGATAGTATGACCCAAGAATTTGATTTCTTTCAGCCAAAAATCACATTTAGACAGTTTGGCATAAAGACGGTGCTCTCGCTGACGTTGGAGTACTACATGCAAATGACCGGCATGTTCTTCTTCATTCTTTGAGTACACCAAGATGTCGTCGATGAAAACCACCACGAACTTGTCTAGTTCAGGCATGAAGACTGAATTCATCATATACATGAAGTATGCTGGTGCATTTGTCAGCCCAAACGACATCACCAAATACTCATACATCCCATATTTGGTCGAGAAGGCAGTCTTCGAAATATCACTTGCTCGTATCTTGATCTGATGATAGCCGGAGCAAAGGTCTATCTTGGAAAACACTTTGGCTCCGACCAACTGATCGAAAAGAACATCAATACGAGGCAAAGGATACTTGTTTTTGATAGTCACCGCATTGAGTGGGCGGTAATCTATACATAGCCTCAAGCTTTCATCTTTCTTTTTCACAAACAAGGTTGGACATCCCCAAAGTGAAGTACTTGGGCGGATGAAACCCTTGTCTAACAATTCTTGTAGTTGTTTCTTCAATTCTGCCAATTCAGCGGGTGGCATCCGGTAAGGCCTCTTGGAAATAAGTGTCATTCTCGGTTGCAACTCGATGGCGAATTCAATATCCCGGTTTGGTGGCATTCCTAGCAACTCATCAGGAAAAACATCTGCATACTCACAGACCACTGGAATTCTCTTCAAGGGTAACTCTATCATAGCAAAAGCACATGATCAAGTAGGTTCTTGGCTGGGTAAATATAATGTAATGTCTCCAAAGGTAGGAGAATGGATTTCCAGAGCTCTGGCAGGTACATCCAACACAACCCGGTGTTGAGTCATCCAGTCAGCTCCGAGAATGATGTCCATACCCTCTAGTCCCAAAATCAGGAGTGTGGTTTTGAAGATTTTGCTTCCCAGTGAGATAGGCACACTTCGATTTAATTGGTTTGTTGCAATTTTTCCCCTAGGTGTTGCTATCATGAAAGGCCCTTTTGTATGATAGAAAGGCAATTGGCATTTAACGCTGAACATCTGGATAATGAAGCTATGTGATGCACCCGAATCAAACAGAATTAATGCAAGTTGATTAAAAACTGAAAAGATACCAGTCATGACGGGTGCTCCTTCAAGTAGCTCCTCTAGAGTAGTGAAATTGAGCT
Organism: Zea mays; assembly: GCF_902167145.1. Classification (NCBI taxonomy): domain Eukaryota; kingdom Viridiplantae; phylum Streptophyta; class Magnoliopsida; order Poales; family Poaceae; genus Zea; species Zea mays. The sequence continues at coordinate 86,922,645 of NC_050097.1, forward strand.
TCCCTTGTCTGACTTGCACCTTCTGCTTCCTCCCTCTGTCTTGATTTGGTGCTGGCATCTGCCTTTGCTGATTCCTTAGGCATTTCTTGGCATAATGGCCCACATTGCCACATGTGAAGCACTTGTTTCCATTTCCCTGGCGGAACTGCTACTGCTGCTGGGGTTGATTGTTCCTTGGGGCGGGAGCTGGAAAGCGGTTGGGTGCTTGCTGCTGTTGAGATGGCCTGATCACCCATCTTCCTGCCTGTTGCTAAAATCCTCTGCTCTGATTGTTGGAGACAATCCTGAACCTCTAGGGTGGAGCGGAGGGTCCTGACATTGGTGCCTTCCTCTTCTTCTCTGCCCGATGAGCTACAATACAGTCTTCCTGTGATATGGCTAGGTTGACCAACTCATTGAAGCTATCAGCCCGAACAGTGTTGAGACGCTCACACAACATGGTGTTGAGACCTCTGTGGAAACGGTCCCTCTTCTTCTCATCAGAATCTGTGTGATAACCCGCATACTGGCACATGTCGTTGAAGGCCTGGCATACTGCAGCACAGTGCGGGTTCCCTGAGTCAATGCCAGAAACTCATTCAGCTTGCGATCTAGAATCCCTTCTGGAATGTGGTGTCCCCTGAAAGCAGTCTTGAACTCCTCCCATGTCACTTCATGATCAGCAGGTAGCATGGCGCGGAAATGGTCCCACCATGTCTGAGCAGGTCCATGAAGCTGCTGCGCAATGAAGCGAGCTTTGGTGTCATCAGGACAAGCTCCCGTGAGGAGGGGAAACTTGGACTCCACGACTCGTAGCCACTCATCGGCGTCAAGCGGATCCTCTGCCTTGGTGAACAGGGGCGACTGCGTGCTCAGGAACTCCTGATAGGTGGTCGCAGCCGGAGGTCGCTGCAGCTGGGCTCCACCATACTGCTGAGGGTGGGGCTGGCGCTGCAATAGCTGTCGCAGAATCTCATTCTGCTGAGCCATCAGCTCCTGAACCATGGGAGCTCGAGGAGGTGGCAGGGGAACTTGCTCGTTCTACACGCGATGCTGCCTAGCTGCCATCTGAAAACAAAGATTCTTGCCAATGTTATCCCAATTCACGATTCCAAATAATATGTTTTATATCATATGGAAAGAAAATGTCATAACACAACATCAGCTTGAATGAGGATAACATGATCACATTCACTTCATTACTCGCAAAAGTTCTCCTGGGTTACAACAATTTAGGGGAAGTACCCATAAGCCTAGCTCAAAATCTGATGGCAACTAAGCTCGCGCGGGTATCTATCCTCCTAATGCGTCAAGTTAACCCATTAACCCTGAGTAGTAGAAGCGACACTGGATACAGGCGAAGGGGGCATCTCGGAGGGATTCGTATTAATACCAGGGGCTGGTCCTAACTCCTCGGGAGCCTCCTCTCCCTCGCTTTCGGCCATGTTTGCCTCCATCTCCAGGTGGTGCATGTCAAGGTGATCATTAGCTTCCTCAACCTCCTCCTGCACATCGTGGAGCTGGTTTTCCAGGACATCAATGGTGTTGTCCCGGATCTCCACCTGCTGCTCCAGGGTGGCGATGCGCTGGCTCAACTGTTCCACCTGTAGGTCCTTCTCCACCAACTCTGAAGACAAGTCGACCACGAAGTCCTCTCGGCTGTCGAGGATGAGCTTGGTGGTCTGAGCAAGGTTAGCAAGGTGTGCCATGGCGTCGCTCTGCAGGGCCTGTAGGTGGTACAGTGCACTCATACAATGAACAGTGACCCTCCCAACTAGGTCGGGATACATAGCCCATACGTCTTTCACATGGCTCACACGGTTGCACCACATAGGGTCGTCCCTCTTCTCAGCGGGAAGAGTCCCAGTGGGTGTATCACCATCTCCAGGGGATGGTAGCCGCAGAAAGTCGTCAGGGTCTTCATAGTTGCCGCCTCGGTGGTGTCGTCTGCCCTGAATCCAATAGTCTCGGAGTCAAGGGAACGCCAACCCGGCTGAAGGGGTGAGCCTCCAGAGTCAGCCAGACTCGGCAACGCGGCACCCGATGCTCCTCATACAGCTGCACCGTGTACAAAGGGGGCGTAGGGTAACCGTCGGAGTTGAGCACCTCCCACAAGATGGAAGGGAAACCCTCGTGAGAAAGGAAATCGGAACTGAAACGAGCGTCTCCTCCATTGGCGGGGTGGGTGAGGTCATCTATGGAAGAGGATTAGATGTAAAGGTTACGGTGGAAAAAGAAAAACATGCGAGTCTGGGTTGTAAAAAGGAGGTGGGTTAGATTAAATTTTTACTCCTTTAATTTCTAGTCCTTTCGTGTTTTAGAATGCATGCATGCTGGAAAGAACGTCTCCTCACCGACCAGAAGGGTGCTTTTAGGGCTTCCTTGAAATCCTAAGACTAACCCATAGGGCCTACTTACTTAGCCACCTGTTTTTCCCACTATTCCTAAGGCCTTTTGTCCTAGGTCTAGCGTTTTAGTCCTAACGATTCCAATACTGGTTTCTAAGCAAGTTTTATTTTTGAAAGGTTGGTATTCATGATTTATTGCTTTCTCTGTGGTGGTATTTGCTCCGATACCAGCTGTGGCGGAACCGCCCGAATTATTCCAGCTTAAGTGCCCAAGTCACGCCTTAGAGGCATCAACACACTTAAATCGGAATAACCTGTCAGTCCCTCAGATCTAGTCTGATAAAGCCACCTTTCCCGGGATCAAATACCACTAGCTCACTCAAAGGTGAGCCACAGAGAAAATACAAAAAAGCAGGAAACCACAAATTAAAGTACTGGAGTTATTACATAAATCAGAGTTTTTGAATAAACTGAAACAAGTTCATAGATTAAAATGCAGCGGATCGTCGATAACGTCGAAGGCTGAGAAGTAGGGCAAGGCCTAGCCACTACTCCTCCTGCTCCTCTCCTTCTGGAGCAGCATCCCACTCGACCATCCAACCCGGTGGCAGGATGGAAGGCCAAGTCACACCATCAACCATGTCCTGTAGCGTACCTGCAAAAATAGTGCCACAAGCAAGGCTGAGTATACTAATACTTAGCTAGACTTACCCGGTGTGAGGAATCTACTCCTCTACCTCTAGACCATGCAGTTGTTTGGCTGAGGGGTTTGTTTTGCCAAAAGCACTAGCTGAGTCTAAAAACAGTTTTAGCTTTTCCAGTTCTAGCATAATTAGTTTAGCTAAGTTTGCTCCTTCTAAGCATACATGGTAGCAATCATTTAGTACAAGGTGTCAAGCAGTCTCGTTAGCTGCGAGAAGCAGACGATTCAAATCGAGTTTTTAAACCTTGCAAGGTAAACCTAAACACACGACATGTAGGGGCAATACGTCCCCACACACGTCAATCGTCCCCAACGATTCCCGTTCGCGGTCAGGGCTCACCGCCTTGGTATACAATACTCCACTAACCCCGCTGCCGCCGTGCAGTGACCGCACTTGTACCCACCATAGCTAGCATGGGAGACCCAGTCTCAGGAGTCAGGACAAGTGAGGGGGAAAGTCCGCGCCCGGCTTCACTCAGGTACTAGGTTTACCGGTTACCATATTTCCCGACATGTGTTTAGTACTTTCAAACGCTTGACTCAGGTATCCACACATTAATCCTTAATTTCATTTCCGTCACATGGACAAGGCATCCACCCTGGATCCAAGTCCATAGACCATCATAGATCCCGTTATCAAGCTGAATACAATCAATTCCTGACCTCGCGTGAGTGCTAGAAAAATCACTCGACTTCTATCAAGATCCTAATTAACAAAGCAGCTACTCGACCTAGCATACTAGTATCCATCTCAAAAAGGAATCCTAAATTCATGCAACTAAGGGTTTCAAATAACTCCTACACTTAAGTGCACATTGCAAGCCTACAAACATTAAGTGTAGTAAAGTAGGATATATAAATTGGTTATGCATAAAACCGAGGCTTGCCTTCAAATTCTGGGGCTGCGGGGAGATCCTCTGTGGCAGGCTCGGGAGCTGGCTCCTGGACTTCCTCGTGGATAGCTCCTTGCTCAGGAATGAGCACGTAGTCTCCGTCAGCGAGGTAGCAATCTAATTAATGCAATGAGTGAGATATATGTATGCCGTTATATGCAATGTGGTAGTAAGAGAAATGATCAATTTGACGAAGTGAGGTTAAATCTTACTACGGGCTTTTTGGTGGTATACTTAGCCAATTTAGGGTTGAGCTTGGTTAAGTCAAATGGTCAGATTATTTTAGTGTCCCACTGATTTCCTTTTAGTGTCTTAGTGAAGGTTTACTATGATCCTTGCTGAATTCATTAGGGTGAGATTCATTATCCTTACATATTCTTTCTTCTTCTTTTTTTCTATTATGCTTTTAAGGTGGGTTTGAACTACAACATAGCTTTATAAATTTCAAAAATTTTGTAAAACTTACAGTAGTTTCTTCTGGTGTATATCTCTCAGTCTCAAAAATTTAGGCTTAAAATGTTAAGGGTTCATTCTGTACAAAAATATGAAGTTTTTGGATAGAGAGGATGCTTTGAACTACAACTCTCTTCTAACAGTGGATTATTCCCTAAAGCTTATTTTTGCTGGTATTTAGGTGTAATAATATGACTTTGTACCAAGTTTTAGCCACTAATACCTATTGGTCATTTTACTGTGATTTTCTAAAGTTCTTGGCCATAGGGGTGCTTTCTACTACCACTATAGTTGAAAAATATCAAACAACAAATTTCTAATTTTTCCTATTCTCTTCTTTGTTCAAGAGCAATCATTCTAGAATTTGGCAACTTTTAGCTTAGGGGAAAGGTTTGTAGGAATTCTTGGAATATGTGGCCTTTTTTATGGGGTAGGGGGTAATGTGTGTTATCTTACCCTTTTAATTGGGTCTCATATTTTTCTCTGGTGGTCTACTCCATGAATAATTGGGTAAAATTTTGTTTGCCCACTGTTGTCCAATTTTAGCCATTCTTATGATTTAATTAAAACATGGGTCAAAACCAAGTTTTAATTGTTCAACCCACTTATTATAATGGGTTGGGGTGTTTATCATTTTTGTAGTGGTGTTCTATTAGTAAGGAGTCTACTAAATTTTTCTTGTCATTTTTGCATTGGTCCTTATATTTTTAATCATGGTTTCCCTTGATTTCTTAGTGCCTAATAAAATATTCCACCATGGATTGGCTCTGGACTAGGGTTCTCTGTATTTTTCCTATGGTTTTTAATAGACAATCTTGAGTTATCTTTGTATACTGGGGTGCTTAGTATTTTTAAACAGTGCATAAGTTGGGTATGTACCTCCACAAATTTTCTTAAGCCTAGTATAGGAATATTTCTATTTTTCTCTATATTAATAAGGTTTGGGTAGTTTCCTTATTTAATTCAAAACTCTAAAAATTAGTACAAAAAACATGGGGTTCAGTATTTTTGTGTGATAGCTCATAATATTTGAAATCCAGCAAAATTGGTTTGACTAATTTTGGATAAGTATTTCTCAAGTTATGAATTTCCTAAGTTCTCTGTTTATTAAAAGGATTAATCAGAAATGGTTAAATGGAAACTAACTTTGCATCGGGGTCCCTGGAGTGTACTTTCTAAATTCTTTACAGACTAGTCCTCGGGTCACTATTCAAATGTGTCTCTGACACTTCAGAAAAACCCCTGGGGTTCTACTAAACCTAACCTGTGGTCCTTCTCCCAATTAAATAGTGCCAGCGGTGGAGGAAAGAGCGGAGGGGCTTACCGACGGTGAGATAGCTCCGGTGAGGTGTCCAGGGAGGTCGGGGAAGTCACGGCGGTCACGTCGATGTGCAGATCGCTGTTGGAGGTGGCGGGAGCTGGCGGGTCCACACGCGCAGGCGGGGGAGATCATCGGCGGCGAGGAATCTAGCCTAACCACGGCGAGATAGCTTAGGCCAGTGAGTCGAGAGGCTTCATGGGAGGTCAGGGAAGTCATAGGCGCAAGGAATTGAAGAATGGTTCACCTGGTAGCTCGGTCTACGTGCGGTGGCAGGCGGCCGAAGTCCAGCGACGGTGATCTTGATGTTCCAGTGAGGCAGGGCCTCGATCCTTGCTTGGAGAAGCTTCACAGCCCCACGAAGACACTGTCCAGAGGCTCGGGTGAGGCTTGGGGTCTCTGGAAATGGCTGGCCACGATGGCCGGTGCTTGGGTGGCTCGGGCGGGCGGCGCAGAGCTCGCTAGAGCTAAGGACAGGGTTGGGACAGTGGGGGTAAGTGTGGGGTGGAGTGTTGCGCGTCTAGGGGTGGTCTTTAAGGGCGCGGGCGAGCTCGGGTGAGGGTGGCTCTGTCACGCGCTCGGGGTGTGCGATGGGGAGCGTCAGTGCGCGCTCTTGCGCCTGGGCACGGCGTCGAGCACGAGGCAGCGCAGAGAATGGTCAAGTTCAAGCGCGGATTGGCTCCAAATCTTCACGATTATGACCATGATCCCGTTGAGAGATCTCTTCATTTGACCTTCCTTTGTCGTTTAGGTGTGGCGGCTTATGGGTTTTGTTGACTGGAGCCAAAGATATGGGGTGATCAAATCGGGTTTGTCTCACTACTGAAATCCGAGATGAAATCCCTGACTTGACGTGTCTAGGGCACGAATCTCAATGCCATCTTCACACACGTTGCAGAGAGGTTAATTTAGCACAACTATGTCAATGGGGGCTTAAGGATTTGAGCTAGGGATCAAGGTGAACGTGCTCGAGTTCTAGGTGAGGGCTGAAATTCAGAAACCTGAATTTTCTGATTTCCCTAGAGAGCTCCCACTTGCATGGCCCTTTTAGGGATTTTAAACAATTATTTTGGCCAAACTTTTATAATAGTTATTGTAGCTTAATTAGTGTATTTCTACTTTTATAATTAGCCTAAGCCATGATTCCATGTTTTCATGGTATTTTTACCAATTTCACCCCTCTTTACTTAAATGGCCTAATTAGGGTTATTCTAGGGTTTAGACATTTTTCTCAATTTGAGGTGCATGATATGATTAAGGCATAATTCTTAAGATGAAAAAGACTTAAGTAATCCTTTGTTCCTAAATTTTTATGTCTTTTGCTCAATTTGATTCACATGTGATAATGGTCTTGAGTTAGCACTAAGAAGAAACCATAAGTAACACTGGGGTATTACACATTCCCGCTCTCTACATCGAAACTCTTGCTGTCGCTGGAATTCTCAGACAGCCCAGCCAACATCTCATTGGTGATTTTTTCTATATTGGTCTTCTTCATAGCTTCGTAAAAACCAGACAGCGCAGGGTCAATGATCTTCTTCTCCTCAGCCATTTAGACGATGGTTGCGCAGATGCCAAAGCTCAAAAGTCAATCGAGCTCGAGAAAGCAAAGAAACTTAAAATGGCAAACACAGCGCAATCAGCTAGATAGCGCGAACAATACTCACGACATAGGCTTCTATATATACACTCAGAACCCCATAGTTCGGTGGGTCCTACAATTCAGAGTGATTTTCTATTCTAGCGAAGGGAAGGTATTTTTTTCGGACCTTCGACTAAAGGCCTTCGTTCACGTCGCAGTCTAAATTTGTTACAGAGAAACAAATCAATACTGCAAGGGCTACTGTTGGGGGCCTTCCTCTTCCAAAGGTCCTCAAAAACGTGACTAACCATATGTTTTCAGTATGACATGAATTATTACAGGGGGTTTCGGCTTTGGGATGAAGGTCTTCTCTCATGACTCGGTGAAGATGTAGCTTGAATGTGATAAGGATGGACGACGAAGCTATAGCCAAATAGCTTTGGCTTCATGTGATGACGAAGACCAAGTCTGATGACAACCGAAAAGGGACAAAGACTACTCAGTCCTTAATGGTTCGTGTTATGATTATAGATGAATGTCAGGGGCATGAATGTAATTTTACCCAGGCTGCGTCCCGTGCTTATAAATAGATGAACAGTAACACCATACTGTTCACGCTAATCTATAATCACTCTCTCGCGTCTTCACCTTCGAGCAAGCCAAAGGTATCAATGTAATATTAATACTGTTAATATTCATATATGTTTTATGGAATGCAAATATAAATAAATTAATGAGATGCAGTTACTATCTTTATCCTTTCACATTCCTATTCACATATTAAATGATGAAGGTATGTCCTTCTTAACCATCATCTGATGAGCATTATACCCATGTGGAGATAATGCTTCGGAAGGCAAAGGTCTGTAGTAATTAACAATTGTGTTGCCTTGTTCTTGATCTACAACATTTGAGAACAAGTGACCAACATGCCCCTTTTGCATAAGGTAGTCCTCCACTAGCTTTTCTAATTAGTCAGCCAAGGGCATCCCATACCACCCTTGTGGTAGCATTGTTTTCCCAGGTGGTTCTCCATGTTCCATTTAAGACAATAATTTATCATGAACAATAATCAAACCAACAATAATAATGGGACATGATCATAATTCAGCTATAATATTAATCCCAAAGCCAGGTAGAGTAATAGCAAGTCTACCCAATAATTCATTTGTTTGCAAGGTGTGAGGTAAACAAAACTAGGGCAACCTATTAGGTCCCATCAAGTTAACTTGAGCATGTCACAATGATTAACAGGAACATTATTAGGTAAAGAAGAGTGATCAAGGGCACAACTTGCCTTTTCGGTGCAACTCCAGGTACTTCTCCCATTTCATCTTCAGGTGACTCTCAACCTCGCTCCTATCGTAGAAATACATATATATAGGCAAAGAGCAGGTAAAAATAACATTACACCAAAACATATAAATAAACAGTGTAGGAATATTCTATGCGCTGCTACGACTTCGTAGGTTCGAGAACCACTAAATTCGGAGTTAAATTGAGAAAGTTATGGATTTCCTAAGTTTTAGGTGATCAATCCATAAAACTATATTTTGTGTTTATATAAATAATGTGAGAAAAGATATAACTAACTTTGTTCAACTTTAATCTAAGTCATAACTAGATTAGAGCTCATTTTTGTCAGATCGTAATCATAGACAGATTAACTTTGATTCAAATGATTAATCTACTAAACATTGGTTAAACAATATGTACTTATAATAATATGTGTTATGGTACCAATAAGGTTGTTAATGCGTAGAAGATTTTATTATGAAGCTATCGCAACTTGAACGGATCAAATCGGATCTAAAACGAAGAAGTTATGATCCAAATAAATTTTGGGCGATTTATTATTAATCTTTTATACTGAAAATAACTTCGAGGGACAATTTTATAAAAACCAGAGACCCAAGTGTAAGGGATTACCATAGAAGGGGGACAGTGGGTTTATTTTATACTTCACTGAGGGTTCTTTTGCATTATTCCCTAGCCAAAGAGGTAAGTGCTTCCTTGGGCCACTGGATCAGCCCCCAACAGTCCAAATTAGATTGTATCATAACCCGAACCGGTATGTTACCCGAGCCGCACATCCCGTGATTGACGTCTCAAAACCACACACACACCCAGGGCATCAGATCTACGGTCGACGGTTGAAACCAAAGCCTTAAAGCAGTATGGCCCCGTTCTAATCTGAGTCGCGCATCCCGCGATCGACGTCTCACAACCACACACACACCCTAGGCATCGGTTCTACGATCGACGGTTCAAACCAAAGCCTCGAACCAGTATGGCCCCATTCTAATCCGAGCCGTCCATCCCCAGATCGACAGTCAGGGCTTATCTTTCTCCTCTCGACAACCAAATGTGGAGACGCCCAGGGCCAGTGCGACGGCGCCATGGCCGAGCTCACCCACCCCTTGTGTAGTGGCTCTAAACTTCGATCCTAACGGTGCTACACGATGCGAGGATGATGGTGATCGAATGGATGGGTGACTCACCAATGGTGATGACCGGAAGGAAGTCATCCATGTCGAGGTTTGGAGCCATGGCGATGACTTGTCTCCGGCTAGCAATTCCAAGAGCTCCGCTCACCAATTGCGTCCGGAGAGGACACGATAATCCTCTTTGGGTCTCGATGAAGATCCTGGAACCGACATGGGGGCCTCAACGCTGGTCTACGTGCATGTCGACGTTGCGATACAGCTCCGCGACGGAGGGGGAGCGTTGGCGAGCCATTTCCTGATGCTCTGCCGCTCCACCGTCCTCAACTCCACACCGGAAACACACGGCACCCACGAATCAATCGTCTAGGACTCCAACCGAAGCTCGATTGATGACGAGCACAAGGATTGGTCACAGTGGCCTCCCTTCTCTCTCACTTCTTTGTTGTCCTCTCTCGTTGGCAGCGGGATGTTGTCGATGCATGCGTAGGTGGTGGCACCTAGCTCACGTCTTTATAGCCCTGCGAAGGTCGGTTCTAGGTTGCGAGCAATGGACTCTAGGTTCATGGAGATAGTGATGGCGATGGGTTTGTTACAGGAGAAGATCACGGTGAGGATGACACTACGCTTGATGAGGTGGGCCCACCGACAGCGAGCGAGTAGTGAATGCAGTGCATGGCTGATGGGTTGTTCTACAGGGCCCTGTTGTCAGTGGATGAAGGGGGGAAAGAAACACGCGTGTGTTATGGGGATGGTTTCGACATGCGGGTCCCATCAGTCAGGGCCAAAATGTGCAATTGGGCTGGCACAAGTGAAACCAAGTGGGTCAATAAGGGGGTTTTGGCCCCGCGCATGTTTTCTCCTTTCTCTTTTTTATTCTATTTCGAATTTCAATTCAAGTTCAATTTCAAGTCTTCAAAATCCATCTTAGTTTGAATTGCTCAACTACTATAATAATCTTCTCATTTGTTTCATATCTTTTTAGTTCAAATTCAATACCCAGTTTTAGAAGTTCCACCTAAGTTTGAACCATTTATTATTACTATTTAATCATAACTTTGAAAAGAAAGAATATTCTTGTTAATGACATTTTAATTTTTAATCTTTTTGGAGAGTCTTTTCTAAATCCTAGAATATAATTTTAGGGTGTTACAGTTATGTTATTAGCAGCTCAAAGGATATGACCTTTTATGTACTTATAAACATAGGTTAAACAATATGTACTTATAATAATATGTGTTATGGTACCAATAAGGTTGTTAATGCATTGTCAATTTTATTATGAAGCTAGCGCAACTTGAACGGATCAAATTGGATCTAAAATGAAGAAGTCATGAACCAAATAAGTTTTGGGTGATTTGTTATTAATCTTTTATACTGAAAACAACTTCGAGGGACGGTTTTATAAAAACCAGGGACCCAAGTGTAAGAGATTACCACAAGAGGGGGACGGTGGGTTTATTTTATACTTCACCGAGGGTTCTTTTGTATTGTTTCCTGACCAAAGGGGTAAGTACTTCCTTCAGCCATTGTATCAGCCCCCAACGATCCATTAGATTGCATCATAACCCAAACCGGTATGTTACCCAAGCCACACATCCCGCGATCGACGTCTCACAACCACACACACCCAGGGCATCAGATCTACGATCGATGGTTGAAACCAAAGCTCCGAACTGGTATGTGTCACACCCGATTTTGGAAGGTAAATAGAATGCAAACCATGTACGTGTTAGGATCAGAAATTCACGTAAATAGCGACTACATAAATGACTTATCATAGCACAATGCTTTGAATAACAATAAAGAGTAAGTAATAATACTACAATCTAGAGTCATTTACATAATATAAATCAAAGTGCACGTAATAGAAATGTAGCCAACGTAAACAAACCCACCACAGGCAGCTAATTGTGGGAGGTCGCTAGCCTAATCCTCGAACTCATCGAAGTCCTGAAACTCCTGGAGATCTGCCTCGACGCCTTCTTCTTTACCTGAGCATAGGTTGCGCCAAAGGCAACATGGTGTTTTGTGAAAGCAAGGGTGAGTACACATCAACGTACTCAGCAAATGTCCCATTTGGCTAAGGTGGACTAGCTTTATGTGGAGTTAGGATCAAAGTAGTTGCTTTTAGTTGGTCAGGTATTTATTAGTAGTAGAAGCCAAGTTTTAGCAATAACAAACCTATGAACCATTTCCTCATCGGGGAACATCATTATCATCATTGAACCAAAACCATTAATAAAACCATTGTATCTCATATCATCTGCATCTCTAATCAAAGGAGCTCCCAAGGCCGCTCATAACCATGAGCACGACTGATATATCAGTTTCATTCCTCTGCAAAGGTCACACACTTTACCCACGAGTCGTGATCCCTTTCCAGCCTGGGTTTGCAAGACCCGATCTTCACTATCGAGGTGAATGGCCAGGGATACACTACGTAGCCTTTACAAAGATTCCCCTAGTGTGTAGTCGCATGTTAGGTTTCGCCAGTCGTACAAACACAGTACTCCTCCCTAAGGTGGGTGACTAACAAAACCAAATCAAAGGAACCTCGGCACCACCCTTAACAGAGCAAGCACTATGTCTCGGCCCCATTGACGGCCCTACGGTGAAGCCAATTACACCCCAAGTTCCTCCAATTAATCAGCTAAGGGTGTCCCAAACCACCCTCATTGTTGCACTGTTTTCCCGGGTGGTCATCCAGCGAAAAGGTCTTTACGAAGAGGTACTCGGGGAAACAACCTGAGTCCCCTAAAGTAACACAAGCTCATCATCATAATAAAGATATCATTAGCGTATTATAAATATTCTTATGATGTTCATTGATTAAAGTAAAGCAATAGCATGAAGCTAACCACAATAACCCAAAAGGTAATCAAGGACAAGGCAAATAGAAAACTAGTCAATCCTTAGGTTTCAGTTATGTAATGCGGTGAAATGAATTATCATGTGAGTAGGACATAAGTAGGTCAGAGGACACTTGCCTTCACCAAGCATATGCTCAGGGTTTTCAACCTTGTAGAACTCGAAGAGCCTGATCATTTGGTCGTCGAAGCTTGATCGTCGATTCACCGAAGCTCGGAAACGACGCTCTTCGCAACGCGAAGCGAAGACAAAGAGGTACAAGCAAACAAACATATATATGCATAAGAACATTACACCATGCCAAGGAAAACATAATAAAAACATGCAATACGAAATAGGGCTCGCTACTACGGTCACGCGAGGAAAGGAGACGCAATAGTCGGAGCTACGGTCGAGAAGTTAGCGTGTTTACACTAAACAAGTATTAATTATAATATTTAAGTCGACATACTCGCATTATTCGACATTATCAAATATAAATTATACCTACTATTTAGTTTCGATTAATCTACCACACTAACAGTTGTCAGTTAATAAGTAATTTAATTAACACGAGAGATTCTAAACGAGACGAATTTACGACTTGCGAAATAGCACGACAGCATGCGGAACAACGCGCGAACACGCGCGACATAGCACACAAATGACGCACAAAACAGTGCGCGCGGCCAACACGAACGATGCGCGAATCAGCATGCGACCACAAGCACATCACGCGCAGACAATGCGACGACGCGTGATTATCGCTAACGTATAACGGATTATACTAAACAAGTATTAAATAAAAAGCGTTTAAGTTGGTATTAATCAAGTTGACATTTATTTATAAAAGCGCGAGTTAAAAACTATAAACTAGTTTTATTTAGAAGATCATTTTTAATAGATTTCGAATGAACAACTAATTAAATAATTAAAACTTGTGACGTGATAAAATACGTTACTAATATGAAATCGATGTTGCTACAGAGTTGACGCAACTGAAATGAATAGAAACGGGTTTACGACGCATTATATATTGAATAGCTAACAATTCGCGGCTAAGAAACGACGCGATATACGAATACTACTAAATTATGCCGTTTTTATATTAAACAAATATTAAATATAACATTTAAGTTGGCATAATCATAATAACTAGTATTTACACACACGTAAATAAATTATTATAAATTAGCTTCGATTGAATCGAAACAATTTTGTTAAACCGCGCGAATCACGACTCGCACGAGCGATAGCACGTGAACAGCACACGCGGATGGTTATTCGTGAGGAGGCACGATATGATGGGGTTTGCTGCTCGCGACCGGGAGGTGACTAGTCGGGCTGCTGTGCGTAGGCCATGACAAGGCCGTTGGATAGAGGCGAGCTCGGTCATGCCGAGTAGGGGCCGCTAGAGGGAAGGGGTAGACGCGGGATTCTCACCTTCACGATGACGCATGGCAAGGCGAGGTTGTGGGCGACGTTGGGGTGAGCTCGCGGCGGATGTCGGGTGCGGTACTAGCTGTCGGGGACCATAATTAGGGGTACCCTCAAGGCTCCTAATTCTCAGCTGGTAACCCCCATCAGCACAAAGCTGCAAAGGCCTGATGGGTGCGACTAAGTCAGGGATCGGTCCATTCGAGGGACTCGATCACGCCTCGCCCGAGCCCAGCCTCGGGCAAGGGCAGCTGACCCCGGAGGATCTCCGTCTCGCCCGAGGTCCCCCTCCAGCGACGAACATACTTCCGGCTCGCCCGAGGCCCAGTCTTCGCCAAGAAGCAACCCTGGCCAAATCGCCACACCAACCGACCAAATCGCAGGGGCATTTAATGCAAAGGTGGCCTGACACCTTTATCCTGATGCGCGTCCTCAGGTCGATAGAGCCGAAGTGACCGCAGTCACTTCACCGCTCCACTGACCGGCCTAACAGAAGGGCAGTGCCGCCTGCGCCGCTCCGACTGCTGTGCCACTCGACAGAGTGAGGCTAACAGGCAGCCAGGCCCTACCTCAGGCGCCATAGGGAACTCCGCTCCGCCCGACCCAAGGCTCGGACTCGGGCTCAGCCTCGGAAGACGGCGAACTCCGCTTCGCCCGACCCAGGGCTCGGACTCGGGCTCAGCCCCGGAAGACGACGAACTCCGCTCCGCTCGACCCAGGGCTCGGACTTGGGCTCAGCCCCGAAAGACGGCGAACTCCGCTCCGCCCGACCTAGGGCTCGGACTAGGGCTCAGCCCCGTAAGACGGCGAACTCTGCTCCGCCCGACCCAGGGCTCGGACTCGGGCTCAGCCCCTGAAGACGATGAACTCCGCTTCGCTCGACCCCAGGGCTCGGACTCAGCCCTGGCCTCAGCCGACGGTCTCCGCCTCGCCCGACCCAGGGGCTCGGACTCGACCTCAGCCACGGAAGACAGACTCGACCTCGACCTCGGAGGAGCCTCCACATCGCCCAACCTAGGGTGCGGACCGACCACGTCAACAGGAGGCGCCATCATTACCCTACCCCAAGCTGACTCAGGCTACGGGGAACAAGACCGGCGTCCCATCTGGCTCGCTCTGCCAGACAAGTAATGATGGCGCCCCGCACGCTCTATGACGACGGCGGCTCTCAGCCCCCTTACGGAAGCAAGAGGACGTCAGCAAGGACTCGACAGCTCCGACAGCTGTCCTTCCGCCAGGCTCCAGCGCTCCTCCGACGGCCACGACACCACACGAACCGGGTGCCAAAACCTCTCCGGCTGCCACGATGGCATGTACTTAGGGCGCTAGCTCTCCTCCGCTAGACACGTAGCACTCTGCTACACCCCCCATTGTACACCTGGATCCTCTCCTTACGCCTATAAAAGGAAGGACCAGGGCCCTCTTACAGAAGGTTGGCCGCGCGGGGAAGAGGACGGGACAGGCGCTCGCGTGAGGCCGCTCGCTCCCCCTCCCGCGTGGACGCTTGTAACCCCCTACTGCAAGCGCACCCGACCTGGGCGCGGGACAAACACGAAGGCCGCGGGATTTCCACCTCTCTCACGCCCGTCTCCTTTCCCCCCTTCGCGCTCCGTCTCGCGCCGACCCATCTGGGCTGGGGCACGCGGCGACATTTCACTCATCGGCCCAGGGACCCCCCGGTCTCGAAACGCAGACAGTTGGCGCGCCAGGTAGGGGCCTGCTGCGTGTTGACGAACAGCTTCCCGTCAAGCTCCAGATGGGCAGTCTCCAGCAACCTTTCCAGCTTTGGACGGTGCTCCGTTTCGGGAGTCTTGAGTTCATGTCCCTCGACGGCAGCTACGACATGATACTCCTTCCCCCGCCGTGCGACAGCGACAATGGCGGCCGACAGCCCGCCCGCCGGCGGCGGAATTGACGACGTCTTCCCCGCGTGGTGAAAGAACAACATTCGAGCTCACCCCGTCCTCTCCCCCTCCGACGGAGGAGGAGGCGGGGCAACCAAGGCCAAGTAGGAGGCAGCGCCTCGTCGGCTGTCGAGCGAGTCGACGGCGCCGGCGCCCCAACGGGGGGCACGTCGGGCATCGACCTCGCATTTGAGACGAAGACGAGCGCCGTCTCCCCGCAATACGCCGATTCCAAGCAAACGGACGACGCCAGCACGCTCGCGAAAGGCTTGCTGGGCGTCACCCTCGTACCTGAGACGACGGTGCAGTCAGTCCCTGACGTGACTTCGTCACCGCCCGTCGACCAAGAGGTACCGACCGATTCCCATCTCACGCCTCTTGGGTTCAGCCTCAACCCGCCAAGCGGCTTCGCTTTGGCGGACGCTCTCGTAGAGGCGAGTCCAAACCCTCTGGGGTATCGTATGCGGTCACCCTGGGACCGGCTGACGGACGTCTCGACCTACGGGCCCTCGAGGTCCGAGGAAGATGACGAGCCCGACTTCTGTTGGGATTTCTCCAAACTTGGAAACCCCAGTGCCACGCGGGACTTCATGACCGCATGCGACTACTGCCTTTCCGACTGTTCCGACGGTAGCCGCAGCCTCGGCGACGAGGACTGTGGCCCAAGTCATGAATGTTTCCACGTCGATCTAGGGGGTCCCTCCGAAGGCAACCCTCTTGGTATGCCGGAGACCGGTGATCTCCCTAGGCCTGTGCCTCGCGTTGACATCCTACGGGAGCTAGCTGTGGTCCCCGTTCCGGCGGGGGGTCATGACCCACAGCTTGAGCAAATCCGCGGGGTGCCGGCCAGGCTCGACGATGGAGCAGGAGCACTTGAGCCGATCCGCCGGGACGTCGGGCAGGAATGGGCGGGCCAACCTCCGGCCAGAGAAATGCGTCATCTACCCCATGGTATCCAGCACCGCATCGCCGACGATGTCAGGGTAAGGCCGCCACCCGCTTCTAGTGGGGTCGGCCAGAACCTGGCTGCAGCGGCAATGCTCCTCTGCGTGATGCCGGAGCCATCAACCACCGAGGGGCGGCGAATCCAGGGAGAGCTCAAGAATCTCCTGGAGGGCGCCGCGGTCTGACGGGCCGAAAGCTCCGCCTCCCGAAGGCAGGGGTACCCCTCGGAACATCGCGCCGCGACTTCCCGATTCATGCGGGAAACCTCGGTCCACACCGGGCGCACGCACAACACAGCGCCTGCTGCCCCGGGTCACCTCGGCAACGAGCACCATCACCGCGACCGTCGGGCCCACCTCGATGAGAGGGTGCGCCGAGGCTACCACCCCAGGCGTGGGGGACGCTATGACAGCGGGGAGGATCAGAGTCCCTCGCCCGAACCACCCGGTCCGCAGGCTTTCAGCCGCGCCATACGATGGGCGCCGTTCCCGACCCGGTTCCGAACCCCGACTACTATCACAAAGTACTCGGGGGAAACAAGGCCGAAACTGTGGCTCGCGGACTACCGGCTGGCTTGCCAACTGGGTGGAACGGACGACGACAACCTCATCATCTGCAACCTCCCCCTGTTCCTCTCCGACACCGCTCGCGCCTAGTTGGAGCACCTGCCTCCAGGACAAATCTCCAACTGGGACGACCTGGTCCAAGCCTTCGCCGGCAATTTCCAGGGCACGTACGTGCGCCCTGGAAACTCTTGGGACCTCCGAAGCTGCCGCCAGCAGCCGGGAGAGTCTCTCCGGGACTACATCCGGCGATTCTCGAAGCAGCGCACCGAGCTGCCCAACATCACCGATTCGGATGTCATCGGCGCATTCCTCGTCGGCACCACCTGCCGTGACCTAGTGAGCAAGCTGGGTCGCAAGACCCCCACCAGGGCGAGCGAGCTGATGGACATCGCCACCAAGTTCGCCTCTGGCCAGGAGGCGGTTGAGGCTATCTTCCGGAAGGACAAGCAGCCCCAGGGCCGCCCACCGGAAGATGCCCCCGAGGCGTCAACTCAGCGCGGCGCCGAGAAGAAGGGCAGGAAGAAGTCGCAAGCAAAACGCGATGCCGCCGACGCGGACCTTGTCGCTGCCGCCGAGTACAAGAACCCTCGGAAACCCCCCGGAGGTGCCAACCTCTTCGACAAGATGCTCAAGGAGCTGTGCCCCTATCATCAGGGGCCCGTCAAGCACACCCTTGAGGAGTGCGCTATGCTTCGGCGCCACTTCCACAGGGCCGGGCCACCCGCGGAGGGTGGCAGGGCTCGCGACGACGACAAGAAGGAAGATCACCAGGCAGGAGAGTTCCCCGAGGTCCGCGACTGCTTCATGATCTACGGTGGGCAAGCGGCAAACGCCTCGGCTCGGCACCGCAAGCAAGAACGTCGGGAGGTCTGTTCGGTGAAGGTGGTGGCGCCAGTCTATCTAGACTGGTCCGACAAGCCCATCACCTTCGACCAAGCCGACCACCCCGACCACGTGTCAAGCCCGGGGAAATACCCGCTCGTTGTCGACCCCATCATCGGTGACGTCAGACTCACCAAGGTCCTCATGGACGGAGGCAGCAGCCTCAACATCATCTACGCCGAGACCCTCGGGCTCCTGCGTGTTGATCTGTCCTCGGTCCGGGCAGGCGCTGCGCCTTTCCATGGGATCATCCCCAGGAAACGCGTCCAGCCCCTCGGACAACTCGACCTTCCCGTCTGCTTCGGAGCACCCTCCAACTTCCGAAGGGAGACCCTCACGTTCGAGGTGGTCGGGTTCCGAGGAACCTACCACGCAGTACTGGGGAGGCCATGCTACGCGAAGTTCATGGCCATCCCCAACTACACCTACCTCAAGCTCAAGATGCCGGGCCCCAACGGGGTCATCACCGTCGGCCCCATGTACCGACACGCGTTCGAATGCGACGTCGAGTGAGTGGAGTACGCCGAGGCCCTCGCTGAATCCAAGGCCCTCATCGCCGACCTGGAGAGCCTCTCTAAGGAGCTGCCAGACGTGAAGCACCACGCCGGCAACTTCGAGCCAGCGGAGACGGTTAAGTCCGTCCCCCTCGACCCCAGCAGCGACGCCTTCAAGCAGATTCGGATCGGCTCCGAGCTCGATGCCAAATAGGAAGCAGTGCTCGTCGACTTTCTCTGCGCCAACGCCGACGTTTTCGCGTGGAGTCCCTCGGACATGCCCGGCATACCGAGGGATGTCGCTGAGCACTCGCTGGATATCTGAGCCGGAGCCCGACCCGTGAAGCAGCCTCTGCGCCGATTCGACGAAGAAAAGCGCAGAGCCATAGGCGAGGAAATCCACAAGCTAATGGCGGCAGGGTTCTTCAAAGAGGTATTCCATCCCGAATGGCTTGCCAACCCTGTGCTTGTGAGAAAGAAAGGAGGGAAATGGTGGATGTGTGTAGACTACACTGGTCTAAACAAAGCATGTCCGAAGGTTCCCTACCCTCTGCCTCGCATCGATCAAATCGTGGATCCCACTGCTGGGTGTGAAACCCTGTCTTTCCTCGATGCCTACTCAGGGTATCACCAAATCAGGATGAAAGAGTCCGACCAGCTCGCGACTTCTTTCATCACACCCTTCGGCATGTACTACTATGTCACCATGCCGTTCGGCTTGAGGAATGCGGGTGTGACGTACCAGCGGTGCATGAACCATGTGTTCGGCGAACACATTGGCCGGACGGTCGAGGCCTATGTCGATGACATCATAGTCAAGACGAGGAAAGCCTCCGACCTCCTTTCCGATCTTGAAGTGACATTCCGATGTCTCAAGGCGAAAGGCGTGAAGCTCAATCCCGAAAAGTGTGTCTTCGGGGTACCCCGAGGCATGCTCTTGGGGTTCATCGTCTCCGAGCGGGGCATCGAAGCCAACCCGGAGAAGATCGCAGCCATCACCGGCATGGGGCCCGTCAAGGACTTGAAAGGCGTACAGAGAGTCATGGGATGTCTTGCGGCTCTGAGCCGCTTCATCTCATGCCTCGGCGAAAGAGGCCTGCCTCTGTATCGCCTCTTAAGGAAGGCCGAGTGCTTCACTTGGACCCCTAAGGCCGAGGAAGCCCTCGGGAACCTGAAGGCGCTCCTCACGAACGCGCCCATCCTGGTGCCCCCCGCTGTCGGAGAAGCCCTCTTGATCTACATCGCCACGACCACCCAGGTGGTTAGCGCCGCGATTGTGGTTGAGAGACGAGAAGAGGGGCATGCACTGCCCGTCTAGATGCCAGTCTACTTCATCAGCGAGGTACTGTCCGAGACCAAGATCCGCTACCCACAAGTTCAGAAGCTGCTCTATGCGGTGATCCTGACGCGGCAGAAGTTGTGACACTACTTCGAGTCTCATCCGGTAACTGTGGTGTCATCCTTCCCCCTAGGGGAGATCATCCAGTGCCGAGAGGCCTCGGGTAGAATTGCAAAGTGGGCGGTGGAAATCATGGGCGAAGCGATCTCGTTCGCCCCTCGGAAGGCCATCAAGTCCCAGGTCTTGGCGGACTTCGTGGCTGAATGGGTCGACACCCAGCTCCCAACAGCTCCGATCCAAGCGGAACTCTGGACCATGTTCTTCGACAGGTCGCTGATGAAGACAGGAGCCGGCGCAGGCCTACTCTTCATCTCGCCCCTCGGGAAGCACCTACGCTACATGCTACGCCTCCATTTCCCGGCGTCCAACAATGTGGCTGAGTACGAGGCTCTGGTCAACGGGTTGCGCATCGCCATCGAGCTAGGGGTCCGACGCCTCGACGCTCGCGGTGACTCGCAACTCGTCATCGACCAAGTCATGAAGAACTCCCACTGCCGCGACCCGAAGATGGAAGCCTACTGCGATGAGGTTCGGCGCCTGGAAGACAAGTTCTACGGGCTCGAGCTCAACCACATCGCCCGGTGCTACAACGAGACTGCGGACGAGCTGGCTAAAATAGCCTCGGGGCGAACAACGGTTCCCCGGACGTCTTCTCCCGAGACCTTCATCAACCCTCCATCAAGATCGATGACACGCCCGAGCCCGAGGCACCCTCGGCCCAACCCGAGGTACCCTCGGCTCGGCCCGAGGCACCCTCAGCTCAGCCCGAGGCACCCTCGGTTCAGCCCGAGGTACCCATGACCCCCGAGGGTGAGGCACTGCGCGTCGAGGAGGAGCGAAGCGGGGTCACGCCTAATCGAAACTGGCAGACCCCGTACCTGCAATATCTCCATCAAGGGGAGCTACCCCTCGATCGAGCCGAAGCTCGACGGTTGGCGCGACGCGCCAAGTCGTTCGTCTTGCTGGGAGATGGGAAGGAGCTCTACCACCGCATCCCCTCAGGCATCCTCCAGCGATGCATCCCCATCGCCGAAGGTCAGAAGCTCCTGCAAGAGATACACTCGGGGGCATGCGGCCATCACGCAGCACCTCGAGCCCTTGTTGGAAACGCCTTCCGACAAGGTTTCTACTGGCCGACGGCGGTGGCCGACGCCACTAGAATCGTCCGCACCTGCGAAGGGTGTTAGTTCTACGAGAGGCAGACCCGCCTGCCCGCTCAGGCTCTGTAGACGATACCCATCACCTGGCCTTTTGCTGTGTGGGGTCTGGACCTCGTCGGCCCCTTGCAGAAGGCACCCGGGGGCTACACGCACCTGTTGGTCGCCATCGACAAATTCTCCAAGTGGATCGAGGTCCGACCCCTAAACAGCATCAGGTCCGAACAGGCGGTGGCGTTGTTCACCAACATCATCCATCGTTTTGGGGTCCCAAACTCCATCATCACCGATAACGGCACCCAGTTCACCGGCAGAAAGTTCCTAGACTTCTGCGAGGATCACCACATCCGGGTGGATTGGGCCGCCATGGCTCACCCCATGACGAATGGGCAAGTAGAGCGTGCCAACGGCATGATTCTACAAGGACTCAAGCTTTGGATCTACAACGACCTCAACAAGTTCGGCAAGCGATGGATGAAGGAACTCCCCTCGGTGGTCTGGAGCCTGAGGACGACGCCGAGCCGAGCCACGGGCTTCACGCCGTTCTTTCTAGTCTATGGGGCCGAGACCATCTTGCCCACAGACTTAGAATACGGTTCCCCGAGGACGAGGGCCTATGCCGACCAAAGCAACCAAGCTAGTCGAGAAGACTCGCTGGACCAGCTGGAAGAGGCTCGGGACATGGCCTTACTACACTTGGCGCGGTACCAGCAGTCCCTGCGACGCTACCACGCCCGAGGGGTCCGGTCCCGAGACCTCCAGGTGGGCGACCTAGTGCTTCGGCTGCGACAGGACGCCCGAGGGCGGCACAAGCTCACGCCTCCCTGGGAAGGGCCGTTCGTCATTGCCAAAGTTCTGAAGCCCGGAACGTACAAGCTGGCCAACAGTCAAGGCGAGGTCTACAGCAACGCTTGGAACATCCAACAGCTACGTCGCTTCTACCCTTAAGATGCTTTCAATTTGTTCGCATACCTCGTTCCCACGCAAAGTTTAGTCATCAAGGAAGGGTCAGCCTTGCCTCGGCAAAGCCCGACCCTCCCTCGGGGGCTAAAAGGGGGGAACCCCCTCTGCGTCGAAATTTTTCCTCGAAAAAAGATCTTTCCGCTAGAATGTCTTTCGTCCTTTTCGACTACTTCGAAAGTGGATCCCGAAAACGACGGAGTACACGTAAGCAGCCAAGGCTGACCGAGCCGAGGGACTCCTACGCCTCCGGGATACGGATACCTCACTCATCACCTTCTGCGATAAGTAACTCGCGTTCGGATAAGTGATTCCGCGGACCGAACAAGTCTTCACGCTCGAAAGCTCCTCTGCTGAAGCGATTCTTCGGGCCTTCTTGACTGCGTCGGTGACAGAACCCTATGGACGGGCAAGAGTGCGCGTAAGCGGCAAGGCCGACCGAGCCGAGGGATTCCTACGCCTCCGGGATACGGATACCTCACTCATCACCTTCCATGAAAAGCAACTCTCGCTCGCACAGACAATTCTGTTACCAACGAAAAAGTCCAGATACTCGAAACAAGAGGAAAAGAAGCGCAGCTTTACAACATGGTGAGGGTGTGTTTGGGCCTCGGCGGCCGCAGAAAACACACACTACAAGATAATCCGATCCTGCAGGCTCAGATCTTGACGGTTGGAGGGAGCAGCAGCACCCTCGGCGTCAACTACACCTTCGGCGAGGTCCGACCTAGCCTCGGACGGCGACGCGGTCCGAGGATCTCCACTCTGAAGGATGACATCATCATCACGCCCGGGCCATCGCCGCCAGGGTCTTCTCCAAGAATCCGGCTCGAGCAGGCGGCTCAGCTGGTCACCCCGAGGCCTCGACCAGATGTCCCCCGAAGACATCAGCCCAGCCCGAGGCCTCGGCAGATCAACTCTGGCGTCGGTCCCGCTAACGAACGACCCGGCCAGGCTCCGGCCAACCCAGTCTTCTTTTCGAGCCAACTCTGCCTCTGTCTGTGCTGACACTGCTACCCCTGGCCTCGGCTCATCGAAGAGCGGCCAAGGGGTTTCTTTAACTAAGCAAGAGAAGCCTCGGATAGCAAGGTCGACCGAGCCGAGGGACTCCTACGCCTCCGGGATACGGATACCTCACTCGTCACCTTCGCACGGGGCGACTCACGCTTGGTGAAGCGGTTCAGACAACCAACAGGCGAGTCTTAGTGCTCGAAAATGAGGAAAAACATGGCTCCGCGCCAAAAATACATACACGTTCAGGCCTCGACAGCCACAATGAACAAAACACCGGCATTCAAGATGCCATTACAAACGGAACTTCGGTTCCGTCCCCACGGGTATGAACAACCTCCACACCGGGGAGCCTGCGGGGCGACGAGTTCCGGGTGACTCGCCAGCGACCTCTGCAGCAGCAGCCATGGTCCCAGGACGAACGCGGCCACCGGAGGGCTCTCGTTCGCGTCCCCGCTCAAGGGACACGAACCAGACATGAAAGCCAAAGAGCAGGCCGCTCCGAAGCGCACCGGCAGGTCCTCGCTCCCGCCCTCGCCACGAAAGCGAGGAAGAGGGCAGAATGTTGCATCCTAGCTGGGCAGCAACAGTTCACCTTCCCCGGCATGGCTGGAGGACGCCTCCTCCGCAGAGCTGGAGGATGGTTTCCACCACCAGAAGCTGGAAGAGGAGGTGGCCAGCCGACCTGCGCGGGAGGTAGAGCCCCGGCTCGCCTCGCTCTCCGCCCCAGCAAGGATGATGAACATCCTTGAAGCTGAGGGCGGGACCAAGATCGCAGCCCGGCTTGCCTCTCCCCATCCAGGGGCTGGTGGTCA
Source organism: Zea mays (assembly GCF_902167145.1). NCBI lineage: Eukaryota > Viridiplantae > Streptophyta > Magnoliopsida > Poales > Poaceae > Zea > Zea mays. The sequence goes on from NC_050097.1 coordinate 86,946,785, forward strand.
CCGTCTCGAGTGACCACCGGCGAGGGGATGCAGCCGGGCCGCATGATGAAAATCCTTGAAGCCGAACGATGGCCGAAAGGTACCAACTCCCACAGAGTTGCGTTCCCCCAACGACAAGGCGGAAGGATTGCGGACGTCCCCCATCCGGGGGGTTCGGAAGGTGGAAAGACACGATGCATAAGGGAGCGCGAAGACATGGTCGCCTTTTGAGGGGGTCACCCTCCTTTTAAAGGCGACTCTCCCTGCTTGCGTCCCCAGCCGTCATGGGCTGAGTCTTCTCCAACACGCTCCAAGGTCCTCCCCCTACGGCGCGGGGGCTAGGTCCCACGCGTCATGCAAGCTGGCCCAGAGCAGAAGAAGCCAAACCGCCGCGCGCGGTGCATACAACCGCCCAACGGTTACGAGCATTCCTCCACTTTCGCCCAGACCAGCGGGCGAAAGGGCGGGCAGCCATGCAGGCGGCATGCAACCGCGCCAAGTGGGCGCACCTCTCTGACTTCCAACACGCCCAGCATGGAGGCCCAGGCCCACGCGTCATGCAACCGGCGCGCCGGTCGCTACGTGCAAGCAACTGCACCGCCACTTGCGCCACTGCCACGCCTCCTCGACTGCGGAACCAGTACCGCGACTCGAGGCAACCCTGCGCACGACCCAGCAGTGCCAGCCAGGCGCGACGGTCAATACGGCCAAAAACGGGCCGGCAGTATCGGCGGTGGAAGGCGGGCAGGAGCAGCGGCCACGTCGTCGGCCAAGCTCACGTCCCGTCCGGGGAAAGCAAGAGAACCCTCTCTCACGGCGTGAAGACGGCACGCCCGTGTTCCGTTCCTCAAACGGCTCGCGCACGCGCAACGACCGCCCCGTGAACCACTCGCCCCGTCGCATTAACTCTGCGGCGGGACAGGCGGCGCCACTGGCAGGAGAAGCAAGCGACGCTTCACCTTCGCCATAATGACCGCGTCCAAAGAGGTACGCCACCTCATTCGATTTCGTATCCTTTTCCTTTTTCCTCTTTCTCTCTCTTACAACAGGGACCGGGAAAGGGGGATACCACGAAAAGGATCCTTCTCCGTGAAGGAAACAGGCTCCGAGCCTCCCTACTGATCAGAGGTTCGAAGGTTGGCCCCTCGGAGGGGTTTAACAGCCGCCTCAGAGCGCGTGGGCTCCACACCCACTACTGGTCAGAGGTTCGAAGGCCGGCCCCTCGGAAGGGTTCAACGGCTGCCTCATGCTACTCGGGCTCCGCGCCCACTACTGATCAGGGGTTCGAAGGCTGGCCCTCGAAGGGTTCATAGCCGCCTCAGACATAGAGCGAGGGATGACCCTGGGTACGTTCGATACATAACTGAGGCTCGGGCTACGCTCCCGAGGTACCCTAGGACATTTCCGAGACCAGCGGGAACGATCTTGTAACGAAATCCCATCAGAGGGAGGCATCGAGCCCTCGGACCCCGTCGACAGGGGACCGGGTCCGGCAGATCACCCACAGGTACTTTTGGGCGCGCCTCTGGGCCTCTAGCCGACCCCTAACAAATGGGGCACGGACGTCCGCTCGGATTACCCGCCAGCAGCTCACCGGAGACACCATATTCGGCGCCCTCCGAGGGCAACATGGCGCTTCCCCCCTCCTCCTTGCGGAAAGGCGACGCAGGGGCGTATGTAAAAAAGTCGAGTCTGTCCTTGACTGTCCTCTCGCCCTGTGCAGAGGCTCGGGGGCTGCTCTCGCAAACCCGGCTCCGGCCACACCGTTGACAGCGTCAACATACCAGCCCGAGAACTTGGGACCCGACCGTGCACCCAGGCTACGGCCAGCTCGCATGAGGGAACGACCAGACCAGCCGAAGCATTGCGCGAGGCATTAAGACCTCGGAGGAGTCAAACCACTCCTTCGAGGCCTCGGGGGCTACACCCGGTGGGTGCGCTCGCGCGCACCCACCGGAACAAAACGCAACCGAGAAAGGCGGGTCCCCTTGCAAAAAAGTGCGACGAAAGCCTCCAAGCGAGTATTAACACTCCCTTCGATGCTCGGGGGCTACTGTCGGGGACCATAATTAGGGGTACCCTCAAGGCTCCTAATTCTCAGCTGGTAACCCCCATCAGCACAAAGCTACAAAGGCCTGATGGGTGCGACTAAGTCAGGGATCGGTCCATTCGAGGGACTCGATCACGTCTCGCCCGAGCCCAGCCTCGGGCAAGGCCAGCCGACCCCGGAGGATCTCCGTCTCGCCCGAGGTCCCCCTCCAGCGACGAACATACTTCCGGCTCGCCCGAGGCCCAGTCTTTGCCAAGAAGCAACCCTGGCCAAATCGCCACACCAACCGACCAAATCGCAGGGGCATTTAATGCAAAGGTGGCCTGACACCTTTATCCTGACGCGTGTCCTCCGGTCGACAGAGCCGAAGTGACCGCAGTCACTTCGCCGCTCCACTAACCGGCCTGACAGAAGGACAGCGCCGCCTGCGCCGCTCCGACTGCTGTGCCACTCGACAGAGTGAGGCTGACAGGCAGCCAGGCTCGGCCTCATGCGCCATAGGGAACTCCGCTCCGCCCGACCCAGGGCTCAGACTCGGGCTCAGCCCTGGAAGACGGCGAAATCCGCTCTGCCCGACCCAGGGCTCGGACTCGGGCTCAGCCCTGGAAGACGGCAAACTCCGCTCCGCCCGACCCAGGGCTCGGACTCGGGCTTAGCCCCGGAAGACGGTGAACTCCGCTCCGCCCGACCCAGGGCTCGGACTCGGGCTCAGCCCTGGAAGACGGCGAACTCCGCTCCGCCCGACCCAGGGCTCGGACTCGGGCTGAGCCCCGGAAGACGGCGAACTCCGCTCCGCCCGACCCAGGGCTCAGACTCGGGCTCAGCCCCGGAAGACGGCGAACTCCGCTCCGCCCGACCCAGGGCTCGGACTCGGGCTCAGCCCCTGAAGACGACGAACTCCGCTTCGCCCGACCCCAGGGCTCGGACTCAGCCCTGGCCTCAGCCGACGGTCTCCGCCTTGCCCGACCTAGGGGCTCGGACTCAACCTCGGCCACGGAAGATAGACTCGACCTCGACCTCGGAGGAGCCTCCACATCGCCCAACCTAGGGCGCGGACCGACCACGTCAACAGAAGGCGCCATCATTACCCTACCCCAAGCTAACTCAGGCTACGGGGAACAAGACCGGCGTCCCATCTGGCTCGCTCCGCCAGACAAGTAAAGATGGTGCCCCGCACGCTCTATGACGACGACGGCTCTCAGCCCCCTTACGGAAGCAAGAGGACGTCAGCAAGGACTCGACAGCTCCGACAGCTGTCCTTCCGCTAGGCTTCAGCGCTCCTCCGACGGCCACGACACCACACGAACCGAGTGCCAAAACCTCTCCGGCTGCCACGATGGCATGTACTTAGGGCGCTAGCTCTCCTCCGCTAGACACGTAGCACTCTGCTACACCCCCCATTGTACACCTAGATCCTCTCCTTACGCCTATAAAAGGGAGGACCAGGGCCCTCTTACAGAAGGTTGGCCACGCGGGGAAGAGGACGGGACAGGCGCTCGCGTGAGGCCGCTCGCTCCCCCTCCCGCGTGGACGCTTGTAACCCCCTACTGCAAGCGCACCCGACCTGGGCGCGGGACAAACACGAAGGCCGCGGGATTTCCACCTCTCTCACGCCCGTCTCCTTTCCCCCATTCGCGCTCTGTCTCGCGCCGACCCATCTGGGCTGGGGCACGAGGCGACATTTCACTCGTCGGCCCAGGGACCCCCCGGTCTCGAAACGCCGACACTAGCGGCGGCCCGCTGGAGCACGGACGATGGCACGATGCACTCATCACGGCGTGGCTGCGCAACGGCTCGACGGCGGCCGAGGCTCCTAGGGCCCGGGCTAGGGAGGCTCGGTTGGGCGCCAGCTTGGCCGGGCCGTGTGCGACAGCAGCCGTGAGGAGAGGTCAGGACGGCGAGATGCTGGGCGTGCCCGCGCACACCAGTGAAGGCGGGGCAACCGTGCACGGCCATGACGGCGCGCGGCGGGTTGGACGCAACGGCGCACCGGGAAAGAAGTGGAGCGCGGATCAAACGAGTGGTTTAGCGGAGAAGAAGAATAGTGGGGTGTTTTATTTTAGCTGTGGCCGAGCGTGGGCGCGCATCGTGGGAGCTGAGAGCGGCTGGCGACGTGCGAGTGGAGGGAGTGGTTACGAGGAAGAAGGGGCTCACCGGTGGGCCTGGTGGCGACTGGGAGTTGGCGGGCGGGCGCGGCAGGGCTGCTGGGGCGCACCCAGATCGACAGCCAGGGCTTATATTTCTTCTCTCGACCAACAAATGTGGCGACTCCCAGGGCCAGCGTGACGGCACCATGGCCGGGCTCACCCACCCCTTGCGCTAGGATTCTAAACTTTGATCCTAACGGCGCTACACGATGTAGGGATGATGGTGATCGAATGGACGGGTGACTCACCAACAATGATGATAGGAAGGAAGTCGTCCACGTCGGGGTCTGGAGCCGCGACGACGACGTGTCTCTGGCTAGCTATTCCAAGAGCTTCGCTCACGATTGCGCCCGGAGAGGATACGCTAACCCTTTTCTGGACTCGATGAAGCTCCTAGAACCGACATGGGACCTCGACGCTGGTCTACACGCCTGTCGACAGTGCGATGCGGCTGTCCGGTAGAATGGGAGCGCTGGCGAGCCATATCCTGATGCTCCGCCGCTCCATAGTCCTCAGCTCCACACCGGAAACACACAACACCCACCAATCAATCCTCTAGGACTCCAACCGAGGTTCGACTGATGACGAGAACGAGGATTGGTCGCAATGGCCTCCCTTCTCTCTCACTTCTTCTCCGTTGTGCTCTCTTGATGGTGGCGATGTCGTCGATGCATGCGCAGGTGGTGGCGCCTGGTTGACATCTTTATAGCCATGCGATGGTCGGTTCCAGGTTGCGAGCAACGGAATCTGGGTTCATGGAGATAGTGACGGTGCGGTGGGGTTTTTACTAGCTCCAACAAAGAGCTCTAAAGTGTCATGTACCTTAAATTTAGAGGACGATGACATCCTCTACCCCTTCAGCAACGTCCTTTAAACGGTCCTCTAAATTTAGAGAACGCTGCTGGATCCTCTATATGTTGGGCCTGTGCTTCATCGCCGAAGGTCTTTTGGGAAGAAGCAACCTTCGGCTGAAGCTCTTTGTGTAAGATGATCGAAGGTTCCTCTTCATGAAGCTTCGGTATTACAAACCGACTTAAAGATAGAATGACCTTTTAGTCCATAAAGGTCTGAGTCAATGTTGTAAACTTTCATAAGGGGCATACTTGTAATCTCTCACAGGCTGCGCCCTGTGCCTATAAATAGTGAACAGTATTCCTCTACTGTTCACGGGTTCCGGTATCTGCAATCGCATTATTCGGAAACCAATCTTTGTCAAGGCAGAGGTATAACTGTATTCAATTAAATATGTTGAATAAATGCAATATGATTCGTTTATGATTCGTTTACCTTTGATACTCTATACTTTATGATATTTTATACAATCTATTAAACTGCAATTACGAAAATTTAACCTTCGTAATCATATTGTCACAAACCTTCGTCCAAGGTCCATTAATCCCTAAAGGAATAATGCCCTTTGTTGGACGAAGGGCATCAGCATTTAACACTTTATGTTGCCTTGTTCTTAAGGCAGAGCATTTGAGAACAAGTCCCCAACATTGGCGCCCACCTCCGGTGAACTCACTTCCACTTCTCAAACTGATGGCTTCGTTCAATGACCAAGCTGGAGCTGCTTCGGACCCGAAGCTGGTGCTCCCGATCACAGGTGGTTCATCCTCAGAACCAGCTAACAAGAAACAAAAGAAGGAAGCACAGAGAAGGGTACAACATGTTGGGGTGCAAGGACCCTTCATCAAGTCAAGATGGTCTCACATTCCCATTACCTTCTCCCAAGAGGATCTTCATCTCAAGGATTACCCACACAATGATGCCATGGTTATCTCTTGTGTTATCAAAGGATTTCTGGTCCATAATGTCTTGGTTGACACAGGCAGTGCAGCGGATATCATATTTGCTAAGGCCTTCAGACAAATGCAAGAGCCAGAAGATAAGATTCATGATGCTACACATCCTCTCTGTGGCTTCGGAGGGAGACAGATTGTAGCATTGGGCAAGATCACCATGTCAGTAACCTTCGGGTTCATCAACAACACTAGAACTGAGCAAGTTGTGTTTGACATTGTTGATATGGAATACCCTTACAATGCAATTATTGGTCGTGGCACCCTCAATGCTTTCGAAGCAATTCTTCATCCTGCCTATCTTTGCATGAAGATACCTTCGGATCAAGGACCCATCGCTATACATGGAAGTCAGGAAGCTGCCAGAAAGGCCGAAGGTAATTGGACTGACTCAAAAGCAATCCATAACATAGATGGAGCTGAAGCTTGTGAGCAGTACAAGTTCAGAAGGGAGAAAGCAGCTTCAGCAGATCAGCCGAAGCCTATGCTCTTATGTGAGGATATAGCAGAGCAGAAGGTGCTGTTAGGCTCTCAATTATCCGAAGAGCAGGAGAAAACCTTGATAAGGTTTTTGTTCAACAACAAAGATGTTTTTGCATGGTCAGCTAATGATCTCTGCGGAGTAAATAGGGATGTTATTGAACATTCGCTTAATGTTGATCCATCCTTCAGAGCCAGAAAACAGAGGCTTCGGAAAATGTCAGATGATAAGGCCGAAGGTGCTCGTAACGAAGTCAAAAGACTCCTCAGTGCAGGAGTCATCAGAGAAGTAAAGTACCCAGAATGGCTAGCTAATACCGTTATGGTAAAAAAGGCTAATGGCAAGTGGCGAATGTGTATTGATTTTACAGATCTTAACAAGGCTTGTCCGAAGGATGAATTCCCATTGCCAAGGATAGACTCTTTAGTTGATGCAGCAGCTTCTTCAGAGCTCATGAGTCTATTAGACTGTTATTCAGGCTATCATCAAATTTGGATGAAGAAGGAAGATGAGCCAAAGACTAGCTTCATAACTCCAAGTGGCACATATTGTTATCTTCGGATGCCTGAGGGGCTCAAAAACGCTGGAGGAAGTTTCAGCAGAATGACTGCGAAAGTTCTCCAGTCTCAGATAGGCAGAAATGTGCTAACTTATGTTGATGACATCATTGTCAAAAGCACGAAGCAGGAGAATCATATTGCTGACTTGCAGGAGACCTTCGCCAGTTTCAGACAAGCTGGTTTAAAGTTGAATCCAGAAAAATGCGTCTTCGGAGTAAAGAAGGGGAAATTTCTAGGATGCTTGGTTTCAACAAAGGGAATTGAAGCCAATCCAAGTAAGATTGAAGCTATACTTCGGATGGAGCCACCAACAAAAAAAAGGGGGCCCAAAGATTGACAGGAAGGTTGGCATCTCTCAATAGATTCATATCCAGATCAGCAGAGAGAAACTTACCATTCTTCGAAGTGCTGAAGTCAGCCGAAGTCTTTCAATGGGGACCAATCCAGCAGAAGGCCTTTGAAGACCTGAAGCAGTATTTAATAGATCTAACAGCATTAACTCCACCCGTGCCAGGGGCTCCTTTATTATTATATGTGGCAGCTTCGCACTCAGCGGTAAGTGCAGCACTTGTCCAGGAGAAGCTTGATGGCCAAGCCAGGAAACAGGTCCCAGTATATTTTGTATCTGAAGTTCTCAGTTTATCAAAGAAAAACTATACAGAATTAGAGAAGGTGTTATATGCTGTTTTGATGGCATCCAGAAAGCTTCGGCATTATTTTCAAGCTTACAACATAATCGTTCCTTCTTCACAACCTCTGAAGGATATTATGAGGAACCGAGAAGCTACTGGAAGGATTGGAAAATGGGTTGCAGAGCTCAATGAATTTTGTATTGAATATGTTCATAGATCTTCAATTCAGTCCCAGGCGTTAGCAGACTTCATTGCTGACTGGACGCCAGGGGCTCAGGAGGAAGAAGCAAATAAAGACGCCGAAGCATGGATAGTGTTTTGTGATGGATCTTGGGGAACCTTCGGAGCAGGAGCGGCTGCTGTGTTAGTTTCACCTTCCAAGGTCAAAACTTGTTATGCGGCAAAGCTTGATTTTAGTTGCACAAATAACATTGCCGAGTACGAAGCCTTGCTTCTAGGTCTTCGGAAGCTAAAAGCAATGGGAATCAGAAGGGCTATACTCAAAACTGATTCCCAGGTTGTTTCGGGTCATATTGACAAGAGTTGCAAGGCTAAGGATCCGAAGCTTGAAAAATATCTGGATATGGTTCGAAGAGTTGAAGCTTCCTTCGAAGGATTTTCTGTCAAAAATATCCCTCGAGGACAGAATGAGCATGCTGATTTGTTAGCTAAGTCAGCAGCACAGGGGCTGCCTTTACCTTCGGATGTATTCTTCGAAACAATAAAAGCACCTTCGGTGGAACTTCTTGAAAGGGCAGTTCTCAGTATATCTCCTGTGTATAGCGAAGATTGGAGAACTGAGATCATCTCTTATCTTCAGGGAAAATTCCTTTCAGATGACGAAGCTTATAACAGGAGGATAGAGGCAAGAGCTCGTCTATATGTCATGATAGAAGGGGAGTTGTACAAGCATGGAGTTTGTGCTCCGCTACTCAAATGTTTATCCAGAACCGAAGGTATAGAGTTGATGAAAGAGGTACATGAAGGCATGTGTGGATCTCACATTGGGTCTAGGCCGTTACTTGGAAAAATTTTCCGCCAACGATTTTATTGGCCGAAGGCAGCTTCGGATGCGGAGGAATTAGTTCAAAAGTGCGAAGGTTGTCAGAAATGTGCACGAGATCAAAAACAACCTTCATCCTTAACACAGCTCATACAACCCGTTTGGCCATTGCAAAGGTGGGGCCTTGATTTGTTAGGTCCGTTACCACCGGCCCAAGGGAACCTAAGATATGTTGTAGTGGCGGTGGAGTATTTTTCTAAATGGATTGAGGCAAAGCCTTTAGCCACAATAACTTCGGCCACCGTCCAAAAGTTTTTCTGGCAAAATATTGTTTGTCGGTTCGGGGTACCAAAGGCTATTACTGTGGATAATGGAACACAGTTTGATTCCGAAGCTTTTAGGGATTTCTGTGATCAAATTGGTACGAAGATCCATTTTGCATCAGTCAGACATCCGGAGTCAAATGGACTCGTTGAAAGAGCCAATGGCATCATAATGACAGGAATAATGAAGTTAATCTTCAATCAACCCAGGGGAAAATGGCCAGATCAGTTAACCAAAGTGGTGTGGAGCCACAATACAACAATATCAAGGTCTACAGGTTTTACTCCATTCAAGTTATTATTCGGTGACGAAGCAATAACTCCGGAGGAAGCTAAAACCGGATCAATAAGGGTAATAGCTTCGGCAGAATCAGGTTCCGAAGCTGCCTATTCTGTGGAAAAAGATGCTTTAGAAGGCATCAGGCTGCAAGCCGTGGAGAACATTAATAAATATCAAGCCGAAACAATTAAATGGCGAGATAGAAAGGTTCGGTTAAAGAATATTGAGCCAGGACACTTGGTGCTTCGGAGAGTGGCCAACCCAGAAACAGTGGGCAAGTTGCAGTTAAAATGGGATGGACCTTTCTTAGTAGCATCTTCGTCAAGACCCGGTTCATACAGACTGAAGGATATGGACGGCAACGACGTTCCTAGGTCTTGGAATGCGGATGAGCTTCGGCGATATTATGTATAACTCGGTGTAATTTCTCATATTTTTCTTTTATGGCACCCTTTTCCTTTCCGAAGGGGGAGAAAGGTTTTTAATGGGGCCAGCACATGTAATTTCCTTTTTTAGTTCTATAAGAGCAAAATCCCCCAAAAAATGTAAATGTAAAAGCTGAGAACGCACCATCGAGTGCCAAAAAGTAAAGGCGAAGAAGCTCCAAAGTCGTTCCTAAGGGAATGCAGAGCTTACAGCGAAAAGTCAACGCTGATTCCGCCAAAAGTAAAGGCGAAGAAGCTCCAAAGTCGTTCCTAAGGGAATGCAGAGCTTACAGCGAAAAGTCAATGCTGATTCCGCCAAAAGTAAAGGCGAAGAAGCTCCAAAGTCATTCCTAAGGGAATGCAGAGCTGAGGTGCGATTGTTTTTAATGGCTATGAATATGGCTTCGGATACGTGTTTAGCCATTCATTTGCACATCGCATTACATCATAGCATTTGCATTCATAAACATTCATCTAGGCATCTGTAGGATAATCATCTTCATGGCATAAATGGTTGCTTCGGCAAAAAGAGGAAAAAAAGGGGAAGAAAGAGCTTCGTGTACAAAAAGGAAAGCTTCGGAAAAAAGGAAAAATATTGTTTTATGCTTTGCGGCGTACGAAAAGAAGGGAAGGTGTTTTTTCGCCTTCGGCTCAAAAGAAAATTTCGTCCACATCAAAGCATTTCTCATACATCAATGGAAGGATAAGGATATATAACAAGGTATGAACAGAAGTTATCTCAAAAGTTTTAGTTACATTTACAAAAGTTATCTCAAAAGTTTCTCAAGTACTGTCTACAGTCTACTATCTAATCTCCAAGGAGCTTCGGCTTCGGCGTCATTTTTGAGCTTCGGCTTCGGCTTCGTCATCCTATAAGATTAAGGTCGTTGTAAGTCAAAATCAAGCTTACAGGAAGAGGTAAGCACAAGGTATGGTTTCTTACTGGTTCAAGGTGGCTACGAGCTTCGTCTCCAGCCTTTTCTCGCCCACCTTTTGTCCATATCATTTTTACAAATCTATTCGAGATACTCCGAGCGAGATCAGGAATGTCATCCAGGATTGATGGTGATAAAGTGAAATTTGGCCTATTGACAATCTTTGCATGATCGCAGCCAGCCTTCAGGAAAGCTGCAGCAGTGCCTCGAGAAGCCACCCAGGCACAGAAGTCACCATGCCCAGCTATGACTTCGTCGAGCTCGTCAATCTCCCCCTCAATATGTTCGAAGGTTTTCGGTAGGTCTTCAGTTGAGGGGGTGAATTTTTCACTACTAGCTCCAACTGAGTAAAAAATCTTTCTTAAGCGTTGAATGCATTTGTTGCTAAATTCCAGACATTTTTCTTGAAGGCTTGTCAATAGTTTTCTCAAATCTGAATTTTGTTGAGCTTCGGCTTCAAGTCTTGCATTAAGCTCTAGCTTTTCTCGCTCGAACTGTTCAGACTGGCGGAGAAGCTTCGTGTTTAGTTCTGTTATTTTTGCTTCAGCTTCCGCCAATAAACCTTCGGCTGCCTAGAGCTCAAAGTTCTTTTTCTCAATAACATCCGATTGCTCCTTTATTCTGCTTTTTAAATTTTCAATCATAACTTCGTGCTTCTTATCTTCAAAATCTTGCTGCATTTGCAAGGCTTTGCTCAACAGCATACTCTGCACGAAAACAACCTTCGTCAGACATGTTTTATTATTAGAAACAATAAAGTTAAGGGACAAGTACTTCACCTTGAAGTTGGAATAAAATAAACTACCAACGATATGTTGTCGTCGGTAGCGGCTGATGTCTGTTTCTAGCTTCGGGAAGCCGATACTTTTGGACAGAGTACTGATAATTTTGGCTCCTGTTTGATCTCGAATACAATCTAATTTCTCATCATCAATGCCTCCGAAGAGGAGCGCCCCAGGTTTGTATCCACAGGATTTGGCATACTCTCTAAGCTCTTCTATTTCAGCTTTTGATAGTTGTTCTCCAACTAAATTCTGAAACATGAAGGTCTCGTTCTCTGAAGCTTCATCAGCAATTTCTTTTCCTTTTCCCGACGCTGCGGTCACGGCCTCTTCGGCGGCGGTGGTAGCTTCTTCCGCAGCCATGTCTAGCAGTATTTGGTCAATGTGTTCAATTGTGCTCTCCAGGTTCAAACCTTCAGCTGAGGCAGCTTCGGCAGCTGCGGCCTCCGAAGGTGCAATTTCAATATCTGTCTCCTCTGCGGCCGCTGGTGTTTTCTAGGCTGAAGCTCTTGGCGGCGTCTTGTCAATTACCTCAGTCACGGTAATAATTCTTTGTTTCTTTGCCCTGATTGTTTTCTTCGATTTTTCGGGCTCCTTGTCCTTCTGAAAAAACTTTGTCAGTTGAGGGCCCAGTGGACTTAGCTTCGCAGGTAAGGATTCAGTCATTACCTTCAGAATTTCCTCAATGACAGCTGCAGAAGGTGATGCGGGGGTTTCTTCTGCTTCGGATATTTGTTGCTTCGGAGAAGAAGTTTTCCTCTTCTTCGGAATTTTCTTCTTTACTGGTTCTTTTTCTTCATTCATGGCCTCAGTTATCCTTTTTCTTTTTTGGCCCCCAACACCTTTGTTCAGATTTTCATAATAATGATAATCGAAGCCCAAGGCGTCCATCACTCGATTTAGCCTTCGCTTCGGACGGGTGCCGAAGGCTGCGGTCATCAACTGATCTTCTTTTTTAGAATAATTGCCAAGTATTTCATTGCACATCGCTTCAATCGTTTCCAACCACTCTTGGCAAGGTGCCTTAAAGTATTTCTTAAACTTGAAGTAGTAAGGTAATCGTACAAGTTCACCTTCTTTCTTCTCCCCTTGTAGCTTCGGCATTTCCCATTCTTTTAAACTGGGAAAAACTTTGAAAGCTAAGAACTCTTGAACCAAGTCCCTTGTGCTGATATGCTCTGCAATAATTCTGAATTCACTCATTGCTTGTTGTGTTGGACCTTCGGGTGTCATGTTGCAGCGAGGTCGGGTTTCTCCGAAGATTAATTCAAGTGGACTTTGTACAAGCTTTTCCTTATCGTCATCAACTTTGACATAGAACCACTCAGATTTCCAGCCTGCTGCCCATTTGCTTCGGTAGCTAATTACAGGAAACTTAGTAGTTTTCCGATAGGCGAAGTTTTAACAACCAAAATTATCGTGCAGTCCATCCCTTCTAGCCTTCGTTTGATAATGCAACTCGTGAACCCGGCAAAAGCTGTCCGCAAATGGTTCCACTGCTTGGCTTCGGAGTGCCCAGATATAAACAATAAGTCTAACAATAGCGTTGGGGGTCAGCTGGTGAAAATAAATACCGAACCTCTTCAGTACCTCTGCAATAATCCCATGTAGGGGGAACCTTAATCCAGCTTTTAGAAAGCTTTTGAAAATAACAATTTCATCCTTCTCCGGCTTTGGGGTAGTCTCTTCTCCCCCGAAGCGCAATAGCTTCTTCTGATTTTCAGTAAAAAAGCCCGATTTTACCATCTTGGACAGATCAGCTTTCGAAACAGTAGATTTCCCGAAGTCCAAGTGGCTGGGTTTGCTTGGCATGGCAATGCGATAATCATCTTCAGAATCAGTTTCCTCCATATCTTCTTCTTCTGCTTCAGCGATTGTTTGTTCTGCTTGTTCTGTATCATCATGAGGGATTTTTTCCGAAATCACCAGCCCGGATCGTTGCATAGCTTCGGAGATGGGAACAGTCTCCGAAGCTTCAGTCTCGTCCCCCTCACGCTCAACCCTGGCAGTAGAACGCACTCTGGCCATTTAATTATGAACTTGTGGAACGTTAATACTTTCTTCCTCCGAAGCAGGTATCAAACTGGAGCTTCGTTCGATTCCGACAGACAAGCTTCGGCGACGGTTAAAAATTTTGGCAGCAAAACAGTGCAAATAGCAATGAATGCTGTGGTAACTTTACACCTACTCGTCTCTTTATATAGTGCTGCAGGTAAGAAGGCGAAGCGCCAGGATTTTTACACCAGGCGGACACCCGCTCGCACTCACTGCGCGGTGGACCGCAGAGACCGAACAGTAACTCTGAAAGGCGGGGCCGCTACACGCTGAGAAATTGAATCGTTTCTCGACAACGAGCTCAGGGAAGGTGTTTTTTAGACCTTCGGCGCTCCGAAGCTTAAGAGACTTTTTTCACGGATCAAGCTCGTTACGAAAAACGATCTAGCACCGCGAAAGGGGCTACTGTTGGGCCTGTGCTTCGTCGCCGAAGGTCTTTTGGGAAGAAGCAACCTTCGGCTGAAGCTCTTTGTGTAAGATGGTCGAAGGTTCCTCTTCATGAAGCTTCGGTATTACAAACCGACTTAAAGATAGAATGACCTTTTAGTCCATAAAGGTCTGAGTCAATGTTGTAAACTTTCATAAGGGGCATACTTGTAATCTCTCACAGGCTGCGCCCTGTGCCTATAAATAGTGAACAGTATTCCTCTACTGTTCACGGGTTCCGGTATCTGCAATCGCATTATTCGGAAACCAATCTTTGTCAAGGCAGAGGTATAACTGTATTCAATTAAATATGCTGAATAAATGCAATATGATTCGTTTATGATTCGTTTACCTTTGATACTCTATACTTTATGATATTTTATACAATCTATTAAACTGCAATTACGAAAATTTAACCTTCATAATCATATTGTCACAAACCTTCGTCCAAGGTCCATTAATCCCTAAAGGAATAATGCCCTTTGTTGGACGAAGGGCATCAGCATTTAACACTTTATGTTGCCTTGTTCTTAAGGCAGAGCATTTGAGAACAAGTCCCCAACACTATATGTAGAGTTTCTCTAAACGGTTCTCTATCTATTTGAATACTTTAAACAACCGGTTTAATAAAACTAAAATATGTACAATACATTTGAGAGTATGACAAATACGTATGTACAAAAATTTAAAAATTTAAAATGTCTTTAATATAGGTATTTACATATAGAGGACGTGATTTAGAGGACGTTGTTGGAGAGAAAGTAAATATAGGAGATGGAATCTTTTAGAGAAGACTGTAAAGGACGGATATAGAGGATGTATATAGAGAACGTTGCTGGAGACAGTCGGTGAGGATGACCCGCAAGCGAGTAGTGAACGTAGTTCGTGGCTGATGGGCTGTTCTACGGGGCCCAGTTGTCAGCGGATGGAGGGGAGAAAGAAACACACGCGTGTTCTGGGGATGGTGCTGACACGCAGGTCCCACCAGTCAGCACCAAAATGCGCAATTGGGTCGGCGCAAGTGAATCCAAGTGGGCCAGTAAGGGGGTTTTGGTCCGTTGCTTGTTTTCTCCTTTCTCTTTCCTATTCTATTTCAGATTTCAATTCAAGTTCAATTTCAAGTCTTCAAAATCCATCTTAGTTTGAATTGCGAACTTTTGATTTAGATGCACAACCAAAAGGTAGTCCAACATGAATGCAAAACATAACTTGTTTAATGGATTTATTTATTGTCTTGTTTAAATAGATGCTTTTAAATATAAAATTCATACACAAAAATACTTACTCTAAAAATAATCTCCTAAGGCATAATATTTATTAAAGGATACTTAGATTTTCAAACTTTTAGAGGTCATTCGAAAATATATTACTCAACTACCATAATGATCTTCTCATTTGTTTCATATCTTTTTAGTTCAAATTCGATACCCAGTTTTAAAAGTTTCACCTAAGTTTGAACCATTTATTATTACTATTTAACCATAACTTTGAAAAGAATTAATATTCTTGTTAATGACATTTTTATTTTTTAATCTTTTTGGAGAGTCTTTACTAATCCCAAAATAGAATTTTAGGGTGTTACAAATTCTTCCCCCTTAAAAATAATCTCGTCCTCGAGATTAGTAAGAAAGGTATGTAGTAAGTTGTGTTTGTAGTTTGGTTGTTCCATTTTTGTATTTAATGCTAATTAGAAGTGATTACGAAAGCATGGGTATCTTCTATGCCCAACCATTCAGTAGGCAAGATGAGATATAATTTAGAATAAGGCTACTTTGGGGTAATAATGATTTTGGCAAGGAAAATTACATCATGTATGGTGGATCCTACCTTATTTGGAGATCAGGTCTAGCTTCTGTCCTTTATTGACGAGATTGATCTATCTTCTTGTGGGTCTTGGTGTCTTTATCAGGTCTAGAAGATTTAGTTAGCTGGATGGTTGTTTGAACATGATATTGGTCAAGATATTGTTTAGGTTGGAATAGATAAGTTAGGTAGTTGCGCATGGCTGAGTTGGTCTAATGCACCAATTTAGGTTTAAGTATACTAGCTGGAAAAAGAGTCTCTAGGTGTAGAGTTTAACCTATTAACTAAGCTAGGTTAGTTTACTCTACCCTACAAATTGGTGCAAGAAATGTGAACCGATTGACTAGGCTTTATTAGATTAGATCATATTGGATTAGGTCATAGTAGTTCACAGTAGCCAGATGCCCGTGCTTTGCTACGGCTTCTATATATTTCTTGGTAAACTTTGTTATAATAAAATATAAACATAATGTTTAAAATGTGTACACATGATGAACCTAGATTCAAGAAAGATTGCTGATATGAAATTATAAGATTAGGTGGCTCACCGCTAGATACATTTGAGAGGTCATGTGAGAACTTAGAAGATGCAGCCATGATTAAATCCCTAGGAGGAAATTCAGCTATAGAATGTGCAGTTTGATTCACTGACAACTGAGTTACACATGATTCTAGTTGATTACTAACAGGTTCGGTCCCAATCTCAAACTCAAACTCATTGTGGCTATCCAACAAATATGTTTTTGCTTTATCCTTCATGACAAGAGAAGCATTATAACTTATGCAAGTCAATCATCCATGGGATGGGAAACACCAGAATCTGGACCCTCAAACTGTGTTAACTTTGTAGTGCTTTCGAGGTGCTTCTTTTGTGTATCCATATAAAATGGTCCAACGGCACTATCTTGCCATAATCAAATAGGCACATTGCAAACTCTTGAAGAAAAATATTTGAATGTACCTTGACACCATCAGTAGACTTAGAAACATATCAATGCATGAAACGACAAACTCTTGAAGAAAAATATTTGGATGTGGACAAGTTCAAGTTAGTTATGGGTTCCTAAGTTTCCTTTCCATATTGTTTTAGTGGTTTTTTCTTCTTTTCTGCTTCTTTCTTCGTGTTTTTTGTTTTAGGGTGTGGTCGTCCCCTAGGAGCATGCTAATTGTATTTTACTTTCTCTTCTAATATATTTTTTGGCAGCTCTCTTTCCATTCATTTCAAAAAAGATGGATACATAATAAGACACAAATTTATTTCCAAACTATGCTAGGCGAAAGAGTTCTGGTTACAATGAAGGTTCGGAGCAAACGCCTTCAGTGCATGGTAGAGAATATGCCGCCCTAATTAATATTTGAACCTGACAAATGGTCGTCCTAGCAAATGTTGACTTTCCTTTATGGTTCTACAAGTTTAAATGTCAAAAAGGTCACACAAACGTATCCAAAGCTGCACCTTCTTCCAATCTTACTACATCACCTTCACATAATCAGATTTCGATTTGGATACCTTTTAATCACCGTGACAACCATACGGATTTAAACTACTGAACTTCCAGGCTTCTAGCATGAAAATGCTAGGCTCTAGAAACGACATGAAATTTCAACACAACAAAGGAGCAGATCTGATTCAACAACTTTTCATTTCTCGTGTATTCACGAACAAGAACAGAACTACAAGAGTGTGTACTGGTGCTGAATTTGGATTGTAGAAGCTTTTCCTCCTGAACAGATCACTGAACCTTCTTGTGCTTCATCATGGAATCCTCCATGCAAACATAGTGGCTCTCGTCGATGTGGTCGAACTCCTCCATCCGCGTGGACTTGAGATATAATCCTTGGGGTTCAGGTTCCCATCCGCGTGGACTAAGAGAAGCCAGTCATTAGCTTGCCCGCCTCACCGATCGAGTGCCTCCTCCGGCTACTCGGCGTCCGTGGCTTGTAAACCATCCACCGCTGCGACACCGACTACGGAGTTCCCTTATTGCTGTCATTTTGAAGGTGCTGGTCGAGGTCATAGTCCGGCGCGTGGCGGTCTTGGTAGACGTGGGCATGCTGCACGCCGTCGTCGTCATGGTGGCGAGGTAGCTGTTGAGCTCCCTAAGGCTACCCTACGTCGCGGCCTTGCTGACCCTGACGCACTCGTACTCCTAGCAAAGGCTCTGCATCGCGCTCACCTTGTCGGTGATGGCACGACTGAGGCGCGAATTCTCGGCCCTGGCGAGCTCGAACGAGTCCCTAACGACGCTGGCCTCGACCACGACCTGCTTGAGGATGTCCCGCATGCACGCGTTCTCGTCGCGTATGATGACGTGCTACAACTCGGCCAGCTTGGTGTTCTCCTGGCATGCCCGGTTCGAATCGTCCTCGAACGCGTGCACACAGTCGATGAGCACGCACTCCTTCTTGTCGCCCCAGGCCGCCACACACTCGTCGGCTTGGAGCCTACAGCAGTCACGCTCATCGGACGCCTACGCCTCGAAGAGTCAGGCCTTAACTTGCCTGGCCTCCGTGGTCACGTTGGAGAGCGCGATGGAGAGGTCGTCTAGCGCATTGTGGCTCCACTCCTCGCCCTGCATCGCCATCCAGAGCTCGTCGCATAGTCCCTGGTCTCCTCGTCCGCGCTACCGAATATGAGGTCCTTGACGTTCCTCTGCTTCACCATGCCACCGTGGATCTGCTCCTGGAAACAGAGAAGAAAGCTCAGATCTAATAACCTGGCAACCAAGTCGTCGTCCTGCCTCAACTCCTCTAGTTCCCTAATGGCCCGGGCCTTCTCATCGCGATCCCTCCGAAGCTCCTCCTCCAGCGGGGGTGTTGCAGCGAACATCAAGGGAGAACTCCGAGGTGGCAGCTGGCAGGGGCGGAGAAGGGGGCAAAGAAGGTGGTGGAGGCAGTCGTCGGGGGAGGTGACGACGACGACGTCCTCCAGCATCTCCGCGACCATCACGGTGTTTGGGCTTTCCCGCATCTTGTCGCTCGGCATCAGCACCAGCGTCATGTCCTCCGTCTATCCGTCTATCCGCTGGCGGTTGCCTTCATGAGGTTGCAACATCAAGTGGGAGGAGGAAGAGGAACATGTATTGGGAGAGAGAGATGCACACAATTGAGGAGCAGATATAGGGGATCGCGAGCGAAGACGACAGGTGGTTCCGCGAGCGGATCGCATGGGAAGTTCCGCCGAGGGAATCGCGACTTCGTGAGAGCGTGGTTGTTGACGACGCATACGACGGGAGGGGACGGCGCAGAAAATCTCTGTGGCCATTGCGGGCGCTAGAGACAATCAACGGATTGGGCGCTATCTCCACTGGAATCGCGGGGGAGGAGGGTGCGTTTGCGATGGTGGCTTGCTCGGGGCATGCGTGCAGGAGGGGTGTTGCCACGTGCACAGGGGAGGCAGGGGCAGTCTACAATAATGCCTTAATAGTTAGTAAAGATTAGATTAGATGGGATCTAGACTAGATTGGTATGACTAGATTAAATTAGATAAGATCTAAATAATTTGGAATAGATCATGATTGTTACTCTAGGGTGGAATAAGTATGCTTATTAGGACAAGATGAATCTATAAGGATAAGATATAATCTTTTAAGATGAGATGGATCCATGAAGCTAGATATATTTTAATGGGGGATAATTTAAGTTTTTTTCTAGTTATATTATAACCATGTTTTTATACCTAAGTATATGAAGATGCAATTGTTGACATTACTCCACAAATCAAACAGGTGTCATAAGAACAAACATTCAAGTCCATAGATACCCACAAAAATAGTTTTTTTTATTTCTATGATTAGGCCTCCTATTACTTAGGGACAATTTAGGTATAGGATTCCAAGGGATAAAATCCTCTTTGATCTTTAGAAGAAAATAGTTTAGAATAATCAGAGTAAAGCAGCAATAGATGAGATAAGATTAAGGAAAGTTTGGAAAGAATCAAAGTAAGGTAAGTAAGTAAGGGTTTGACCAGGTCTATCTAGGTTACATCCTATGGTCAACATTTCTCTGATACCACTTCTATCGCAGCCAAATTTAAGGGAAAACCTGGGCGCGAATGAAATGTGTGCTAGGATAAAGTCTCACACATATGATGACTCATGGTATAGAAACGAATGTCAAATCTTTATTATATAATAGGGCTTCTGTACAAAATAGCTAAATAATTACATCATATGAAGACAACGATCCTTCGCAACCATAGTCGACTGGGAGACGATGGCCTAGACCTCTCACGAACTCATCGCGACATTCTTCATGCTCCTCATCTTGGTGGTACCTATCCTTGACCTGGGGGGTTGTGAGTACAGCAAGAGTGAGCTCACATGCGTTCATCGCTCAACAAGTTGTGGAGAATAATGTGCATGAGCTTACTTACGCTGGGGGCTCATGTGAAGTGTAAGGCTTACCAAGTGGAATGGTTGAAGCTGAGAATTGCTTTTAAAGTTGGTCAAAGTTTTATTAACAGTTACTAAGTATAAGTAGATACCATCCCAATAAAATAAGTATGGCTGATATAGTTTAATTCCACAAGTTACTCACGTGAAGGTCTAAGCCGCTCATGACCATGAGCATGGCTGATATACCAATTTTACACTCTATAGAGGTTGCACATCTTTACCCACAAGTTGTGTATCCCATATAGCCAGGGTTTGCAAGGCTCTTAGACACTTCCGAGGTGAATGGCTAGGGATCCACTATGATGCCTTTACAAAGTTCCACTAGCTTCAGAAAACCCGCTACGATTTCTTGAGAAGAGTGATATAAGAATCCCTCGTCCGAAAATTCATTGTAGCATGATCGACCCAAGAACCTCCCTACACCGACAACTCCTCTATAACCCTTGCCCCTTTTGGGTAAGGTAGTCCTCCACTAGCTTTCCGAATTAGCCAACTAAGGGCGTCCCAAACCACCCTTGTGGTAGCACTGTTTTCCCGGGTGGTTCTCCATGTTCCATTTAACACAATAATTTTATCAAGAACAATAATTAAACCAACAATAATAATGGAACATGATCATAATTCAACTATAATATTAACCCCAAAACCAGGTAGAGCAATAGCAAGTCTACCCAATAGTTCATTTTTGCAAGGTGTGGGGTAAATAAAACTAGGGCAACCTATTAGGTCCCATCAAGTTACCCTGAGCATGTCACAGTGATTAATAGGAACATTATTAGGTAAAGAAGAGTGATCAAGGGCACAACTTGCCTTTTCGGTGCAACTCCAGGTACTCCCATTTCATCTTCAGGTGACTCGCAACCTCGCTTCTATCGTAGCAATACATATATATACATAGGCAAAGAGCAGGTAAAAATAACATTACACCAAAACATAGAAATAAACAGCGTAGGAATATTCTATGTGCTGCTACGAATTCGTAGGTTTGAGAACCACTAAATTCGGAGTTAAATTCATAAATTTATGGATTTCCTAAGTTTTAGGTGATCAATCCATAAAACTATATTTTGTGTTGATATAAATCATGTGAGAAAAGATATAACTAACTTTGTTCAACTTTAATCTGAGTCATAACTGGATTAGAGCTCATTTTTGTTAGATCGTAATCATAGACAGATTAACTTTGATTCGAATGATTAATCTACTAAACATTGGTTAAACGATATGTAATTATAATAATATGTGTTATGGTACCAATAAGGTTGTTAATGAGTAAAAGATTTTATTATGAAGCTATTGCAACTTGAACGGATCAAATCAGATCTAAAACGAAGAAGTTATGAACCAAATAAATTTTGGGTGATTTATTATTAATCTTTTATACTGAAAACAACTTCGAGGGACAGTTTTATAAAAACGAGGGACCCAAGTGTAAGAGATTACCATAGAAGGGCGATAGTGGGTTTATTTTATACTTCACTGAGGGTTCTTTTGCATTGTTCCCTAGCCAATAGGATAAGTACTTCCTTCGGCCGTTGGATCAGCCCCCAATGGTCCAAATTAGATTGTATCATAACTCGAACCGGTATGTTACCCGAGCCGCACATCCCGTGATTGACGTCTCACAACCACACACACCGAGGGTGTCACACCTGGATTTTAGGGAATCCAAAACCCGGACGTGAAATAATCACCAAGTGTGCTGGGACCAAGTCTCACACATATGATGACTGATGGTACAACAACGAATGTCACATCTTTACTATATAATAGGAGTTCTGTATAAAATAGCTAAATATTTACATCATATGTGTAACACCCGAGGTGTTTATCATCTGCTCGACCACGAGTGCGGACTTTAACACGTGATAGCGGTGAATAAAATGGGCACTAAATTTTAATCATCTTCGTCTATCATGATTTTGATATCGTGTCTGTCTCCATTTGTCTAATTGTCGCTAATTTATTTTTGCAAAATTCAAACTTCAGTAATCATTCGAAACAATGAATCCAATATCGTTTGGGTTGAGCCATCGACGTCTTGCCCAAACTTTAATCCTTGAAATCGGATCTGGTTCCTTAAACTTCGTTTGAAATTCTTTCACGCTTGCGTTGCATGTGTCTGTCTGTGGCCTGGCATCGTGGCGCGTGGTAGGTGCTAACCTGTGTCTGGATAGCACACAACCTCTCGCCCACGTGAGCGATGCATGACGTTGCTTCCGAAAGAATCACACTTTCGATGCCGCATCGATCTCGCGTATTTATTTCACGATATGTCGAGTCTTGTGTCCGTTTAAAATTTATAGATTCAGATAATACGAATTCGGAAGCTCGACCCACTCTTATGATTGTATCCCGAACAAATTAATTGGAACTCGATGAAAATGGTTTTCAGTCTGAAATAAACCAGACCAGTGTAATTAGAACTGAAAGCGAGTAATTGGTAATTAATTTGGATCGCTAATTCGTAGTCCGAAAAATAAAATGTAGTCTAAAATGTATTTCAGGCTGACTCATTTAAACTCTCACAAACTCTGGAAACTTGATAATTGCATTTAACTTTGTGTAAAGAAATAGGAGAGGGAAAATAGGAAAATTCTTGTCGCAAATATCTCCCTGCTGCCGCCCCTCATCCCTGATTTTTTTCATTCGCCGCACAGTCTTATCCCCTCCGCTCTCTCTCAGATTTTTGTTATCAACCGCGTCTTTCTCCTCCTCATCTCCCACGCGCAGCCGAGCTCCTCCCATCTCCTCCCCTGCTCGCTTCTTCTTGCGTGCGCTCGCCCTGGTGCTCCCATGCGCGCACATCTCCCTGCTGCCGCTCTCTCATGGCGTGTCCCTGCTCTAGCTCACCATGGCCGCCGCGCCCTCCCTGCCAGTGCTCGCCCGGCCGAGCTCCCTGCTCCTGATAGGAACGGGGGTGCCCGATCTTCCGTCAGGTGAAAATAACTATCGATTTGGTGGAGATGTCACACACACGATCCGGCTTCCAATCAACACGACTAGAACCCCGCAATCGCAGCACCACTTCTCCTCTGGTTATCAACCGTGCGCTGCGCGATTGACCTCGCCACGAAGGCTAATCCTTGCCTGCGAATCGAAGACACAAGCAAGAACAAGAAAGAACACAATCTAGAATATTGCAGATGAATGATTAAGCTCACAAGTTGCGGTCTCACAAACCGATCTACGACGACTATTCTCGATAGATCTAAACTTAAGCAAAACCCAACCCTAATGTGGCGGCGGCTGCTGAGTAAATAGAGTATTAGGGCATGCGTGACCTCTAGACTCGCCCCTAATGGGCTCCGACGCGATACACGGCCCAACGGCCCAACAGACGGTGTCGCAGCACCAAAACCGAATCTGAACGCTGACTTGTTTCGACGATTCCCGTTGACTCCGGCCGAATTTTAGCGTGGAACCAGTTGGGTTGGTTAGATAATCTTCTTGTCTTTCCAACCATATCAAGTCCGTCGCAATCGGAGTTCAGATGCATCTTGGGCGTCCATTTTAGTGCAGACTGGTCCTGGAACCCGTGATGGAGTCACAGCCGAGTCGGACTTGATCTCCTTCCTGTTGTGGCGCCCTTGCTTCTCCTCCTCAACACCTAGGCCTTTTCCAAGTCCTTGCTGGTCCTCCCCAAGGTTTCTAATCATCAAAGCATTCATGGCCCCAAGCATAAGCTCTGAAACACAATTGACTAGGTGTCGGGGACCATAATTAGGGGTACCCTCAAGGCTCCTAATTCTCAGCTGGTAACCCCCATCAGCATAAAGCTGCAGAGGCCTGATGGGTGCGACTAAGTCAGGGATCAGTCCATTCGAGCGACTCGATCACGCCTCGCCCGAGCCTAGCCTCGGACAAGGGCAACCGACCCCGGAGGATTTCCGTCTCGCCCGAGGCCCCCCTCCAACGGCGAACATATTTCCGGCTCGCCCAAGGCCCTGCCTTCGCTAAGAAGCAACCCTGACCAAATCGCCGCACCGACCGACCAAATCGCAGGAGCATTTAATGCAAAGGTGGCCTGACACCTTTATCCTGGCGTGCGCCCCCCAGCCGGCAGAGCCGAAGTGACCGCGGTCATTTCGCCGCTCCACTGACCAACCTGACAGAAGGACAGCGCCGCCTGCGCCGCTCAGACTGCGGTGCCACTTGACAGAGTGAGACTGACAGGCAGTCAGGCCCTGCCGAAGGCACCATAGGGAGCTCCGCTTCGCCCGACCCGGGGCTCGGACTCGGGATAAGTCCCGGAAGACGGCGAACTCCGCTCCACCCGACCCAGGGCTCGGACTTGGGCTCGGCCCCAGAAGACGACGAACTCCGCTCCGCCCGACCTAGGGCTCGGACTCGGGCTAAGTCCCGGAAGACGGCGAACTCCGCTCCGCCCGACCCAGGGCTCGGACTCGGGCTAAATCCCGGAAGACGGCGAACTCCGCTCCACCCGACCCAGGGCTCGGACTCGGGCTAAGTCCCGAAAGACGGCGAACTCCGCTCCGCCCGACCCAGGGCTCGGACTCGGGCTAAGTCCCGGAAGACGGCGAACTCCGCTCCGCCCGACCCAGGGCTTGGACTTGGGCTCGGCACCAGAAGACAACGAACTCCGCTCTGCCTGACCCAGGGCTCGGACTTGGGCTCGGCCCTAGAAGATGACGAACTCCGCCTCGCCCGACCCAGGGGGCTCGGACTCGACCTCGGCCACGGAAGACAGACTCGACCTCGGCCTCGGAGGAGCTTCCACATCGCCCAACCTAGGGCGCAGACCAGCCACGTCAACAGGAGGCGCCATCATCGCCCTACCCCGAGCTGACTCGGGCCTCAGGAAACAAGACCGGTGTCCCATCTGGCTCGCTTCGCCAGATAGGCAATGATGGCGCCCCGCATACTCTGTGACGACGGTGGCTCTTAGCCCCCTTACGGAAGCAAGAGGACGTCAGCAAGGACTCAACCGCTCCGACAGCTGTCCCTCCACCAGGCTCCATCGCTCCTCCGACGGCCACGGCATCGCACCAGCTGGGTGCCAAAATCTCTCCGGCTGCCACAACGACATGTACTTAGGGCGCTAGCTCTCCTCCGCTAGACACGTAGCACTCTGCTACACCCCCCATTGTACACCTGGATCCTCTCCTTACGCCTATAAAAGGAAGGACCAGGGCCCTCTTAGAGAGGGTTGGCCGCCCGGGGACGAGGACGAGACAGGCGCTCGCTTGGGGGCCGCTCGCTCCCTCTCCCGCGTGGACGCTTGTAACCCCCTACTGCAAGCGCACCCGACCTGGGCGTGGGACGAACACGAAGGCCGCGGGATTCCCACCTCTCTCACGCCGGTCTCCGGCCGCCTCGCTCTCCCCCCTTCGCGCTCGCCCTCGCGCTCGACCCATCTGGGCTGGGGCACGCGTCGACATTCACTCGTCGGCCCAAGGACCCCCCGGTCTCGAAACGCCGACAGTTGGCGCGCCAGGTAGGGGCCTGCTGCGTGTTGACAAATAGCTTCCCGTCAAGCTCCAGATGGGCAGTCTCCAGCAACCTCTCCAACACGGGACGATGCTCCATTTCGGGAGCCTTGAGTTCATGTCCCTCGACGGCGGCTACGACATGATACTCCATCCACCGCCGCGCGACAACGACAATGGCGACCGACAGCCCGCCCGCCAGCGGCGGAATCGACGACGTCTTCCCCGCGTGGTGGAAGAACAACCTTCGAGCTCGTCCCGCCTTCTTCCCCATCGACGGAGGGGAAGGCAGGGCAACCAAGGCCAAGCAGGAGGCAGCGCCTCGTCGGCTGTCGAGCGAGTCGACAGCGCCGTCACCCCAACGGGGGGCGCACCGGGTATCGACTTCGCGCTTGAGACAAAGACGAGCGCCGTCTCCCCGCGACACGCCAATCCCGAGCAAGCGGACGACGCCAGCACGCTCGCGGAAAGCTTGCTGGACGTCACCCTCGTACCTGAGACGATGGTGCAGTCAGTCCCCGACGTGACTTTATCGCCGCTCGTCGACCAAGAGGTACCGATCGATTTCCATCCCACGTCATTTGGATTCAGCCTCAACCCGCCTAGCGACCTCGCTTTGGCGGGCGCTCTCGTAGAGGCGAGTCCAAACCCTCTGGGGTTTCGCATGCGGACGCCTTGGGACCGGCTGACGGACGTCTTGACCTACGGACCCTCTGGGTCCGAGGAAGACGACAAGCCTAGCATCTGCTGGGATTTCTCTGGACTTGGCAACCCTAGTGCCATGCGGGACTTCATGACCGCATGTGACTACTGCCTCTCCGACTGTTCCGACGGTAGCCGCAGCCTCGGCGACGAGGACTGCGGCCCAAGCCGCGAATGTTTCCACGTCGATCTAGGAGGTCCCTCCGAAGGCAACCATCTCGGCATGCCGGAGGATGGTGATCTCCCTAGGCCGGTGCCCCGCGTTGACATCCCACGGGAGCTAGATGTGGTCCCCGTTCAGGCGGGGGGCCATGACCCACAGCTCGAGCAAATCCGCGGGGTGGAGGCCAGGCTCGACGAGAGAGCAGGAGCGCTTGAGCCGATCCGCCGGGACGTCGGGCAGGCATGGGCGGGCCAACCCCCGGCCGGAGAAATACTTCATCTGCCCCAGGGCTTCCAGCACCGCGTCGCCGACGACGTCAGGGTCAGGCTGCCACCCGCATCCAGTGGGGTCGGCCAGAACCTGGCTGCAGCAGCGATGCTTCTCCGCGCGATGCCGGAGCCATCAACCACCGAGGGCCGGCGAATCCAGGGGGAACTCAAGAATCTCCTGGAAGGCGCCGCGGTCCGACGGGCCGAGAGCTCTGCCTCCCGAAGGCAGGTATACCCCTCGGAACCTCATGCCGCGACTTCCCGATTCATGCGGGAAGCCTCGGTCTACACCGGGCGCACGCGCAACACCGCGCCTGCGGCCCTGGGCCGCCTCGGCAATGAGCACCATCACTGCGACCGTCGGGCCCACCTCGACGAGAGGGTGCGCCGAGGCTACCACCCCAGGCGTGGGGGACTCTATGACAGCGGGGAGGATCGGAGTCCCTCGCCCGAACCGCCCGGTCCGCAGGCCTTCAGCCGGGCCATCCGACGGGCACCGTTCCCGACCCGGTTCCAACCCCCGACTACTATCACAAAGTACTCGGGGGAGACGAGACCGGAACTGTGGCTCGCGGACTACCGTCTGGCCTGCCAACTGGGTGGAACGGACGACGACAACCTCATCATCCGCAACCTCCCCCTGTTCCTCTCCGACACCGCTCGCGCCTGGTTGGAGCACCTGCCTCCGGGGCAGATCTCCAACTGGGACGACCTAGTCCAAGCCTTCGCCGGCAATTTCCAGGGCATGTACGTGCGCCCCGGGAATTCCTGGGACCTCCGAAGCTGCCGGCAGCAGCCGGGAGAGTCTCTCCGGCACTACATCCGGCGATTCTCGAAGCAGCGCACCGAGCTGCCCAACATCACCGACTCGGATGTCATCGGCGCGTTCCTCGCCGGCACCACCTGCCGCGACTTGGTGAGCAAGTTGGGTCGCAAGACCCCCACCAGGGCGAGCGAGCTGATGGACATCGCCACCAAGTTCGCCTCCGGCCAGGAAGCGGTCGAGGCTATCTTCCGGAAGGATAAGCAGCCCCAGGGCCGCCCACCGGAAGATGCTCCCGAGGCGTCGACTTAGCGCGGCGCCAAGAAGAAAGGCAAGAAGAAGTCGCAAGCGAAGCGCGATGCCGCCGACGCGGACCTTGTCGCCGCCGCCGAGTACAAGAACCCTCGGAAACCCCCCGGAGGTGCCAACCTCTTCGACAAGATGCTCAAGGAGCCGTGCCCCTATCACCAGGGGCCTGTC
The DNA here is from genome assembly GCF_902167145.1 of Zea mays. Taxonomy (NCBI): domain Eukaryota; kingdom Viridiplantae; phylum Streptophyta; class Magnoliopsida; order Poales; family Poaceae; genus Zea; species Zea mays. The sequence continues at coordinate 86,974,692 of NC_050097.1, forward strand.
AAGCACACCCTTGAGGAGTGTGTCATGCTTCGGCGCCACTTCCACAGGGCCGGGCCACCCGCGGAGGGTGGCAGGGCCCACGACGATGACAAGAAGGAAGATCACCAAGCAGGAGAGTTCCTCGAGGTCCGCGACTGCTTCATGATCTACGGTGGGCAAGCGGCGAATGCCTCGGCTCGGCACCGCAAGTAAGAGCGCCGGGAGGTCTGCTCGGTGAAGGTGGCGGTGCTAGTCTACCTAGACTGGTCCGACAAGCCCATCACCTTCGACCAAGCCGACCACCCCGACCACGTGCCGAGCCCGGGGAAATACCCGCTCGTCGTCGACCCCATCATCGGCGACGTCAGGCTCACCAAGGTCCTTATGGACGGAGGCAGCAGCCTCAACATCATCTACGCCGAGACCCTCGGGCTCCTGCGTGTCGATCTGTCCTCCGTCCGAGCAGGCGCTGTGCCCTTCCATGGGATCATTCCCGGGAAGCGCGTCCAGCCCCTCGGACAACTCGACCTCCCCGTCTGCTTCGGAACACCCTCCAACTTCCGAAGGGAGACCCTGACGTTCGAGGTGGTCGGGTTCCGAGGAACCTACCACGCGGTACTGGGAAGACCATGCTACGCGAAGTTCATGGCCGTCCCCAACTACACCTACCTAAAGCTCAAGATGCCGGGCCCCAACGGGGTCATCACCGTCGGCCCCACGTACAAACACGCGTTCGAATGCGACGTGGAATGCGTGGAGTACGCCGAGGCCCTCGCCGAGTCCGAGGCCCTCATCGCCGACTTGGAAAGCCTCTCTAAGGAGGTGCTAGACGTGAAACGTCATGCTGGCAACTTTGAGCCAGTGGAGACGGTTAAGGCCGTCCCCCTCGACCCCAGCGGCGACGCCTCCAAGCAGATCCGGATCGGCTCCAGGCTCGACCCCAAATAGGAAGCAGTGCTCGTCGACTTTCTCCACGCGAACGCCGACGTCTTCACGTGGAGTCCCTCGGACATGCCCGGCATACCGAGGGATGTCGCCGAGCACTCGCTGGACATTCGAGCCGGAGCCCGGCCCGTCAAGCAGCCTCTGCGTCGATTCGACAAAGAGAAGCGCAGAGCCATAGGCGAGGAGATCCACAAGCTAATGACGGCAGGGTTCATCAAAGAGGTATTCCATCCCGAATGGCTTGCCAACCCTGTGCTTGTGAGAAAGAAAGGGGGGAAATGGCGGATGTGTGTAGACTACACTGGTCTCAACAAAGCATGTCCGAAGGTTCCCTACCCTCTACCTCGCATCGATCAAATCGTGGATTCCACAGCTGGGTGCGAAACCCTGTCTTTCCTCGATGCCTACTCAGGGTATCATCAAATCAGGATGAAAGAGTCCGACCAGCTCGCGACTTCTTTCATCACGCCCTTCAGCATGTACTGCTATGTCACCATGCCATTCGGCTTGAGGAATGCGGGCGCGACGTACCAGCGGTGCATGAACCATGTGTTCGGCGAACACATTGGCCGCACGGTCGAGGCCTACGTCGATGACATCGTAGTCAAGACGAGGGAAGCTTCCGACCTCCTTCCCGACCTTGAAGTGACATTCCGATGCCTCAAGGCGAAAGGCATCAAGCTCAATCCTGAGAAGTGTGTCTTCGGGGTGCCCCGAGGCATGCTCTTGGGGTTCATTGTCTCCGAGCGGGGCATCGAAGCCAACCCGGAGAAGATCGCAGCCATCACCAGCATGGGGCCCATCAAGGACTTGAAAGGCGTACAGAGGGTCATGGGATGTCTCGCGGCTCTGAGCCGTTTCATCTCACGCCTCGGCGAAAGAGGTCTACCTCTGTACCGCCTCTTAAGGAAGGCCGAGTGCTTCACTTGGACCCCCGAGGCCGAGGAAGCTCTCGGGAACTTGAAGGCGCTCCTCACAAAGGCGCCTATCTTGGTGCCTCCAGCTGCCGGGGAAGCCCTCTTGGTCTACGTCACCGCGACCACTCAGGTGGTTAGCGCCGTGATTGTGGTCAAGAGGCAAGAAGAGGGGCATGCATTGCCCGTTCAGAGGCCAGTTTACTTCGTCAGCGAGGTACTGTCTGAAACCAAGGTCCGCTACCCACAAGTTCAGAAGCTGCTGTATGCAGTGATCCTGACACGGCGGAAGTTGCGACACTACTTCGAGTCTCATCCGGTAACTGTGGTGTCATCCTTCCCCTTGGGGGAGATCATCCAGTGCCGAGAGGCCTCGGGTAGGATTGCAAAGTGGGCGGTGGAAATCATGGGCGAGACAATCTCGTTCGCCCCTCGGAAGGCCATCAAGTCCCAGGTTTTGGCGGACTTTGTGGCTGAATGGGTCGACACCCAGCTACCGACGGCTCCGATCCAACCGGAGCTCTGGACCATGTTTTTCGACGGGTCGCTGATGAAGACGGGAGCCGGCGCAGGCCTACTCTTCATCTCGCCCCTCGGGAAACACCTACGCTATGTGCTACGCCTCCATTTCCCGGCGTCCAACAATGTGGCTGAGTATGAGGCTCTGGTCAACGGGTTGCGGATCGCCATCGAGCTAGGGGTCCAGCGCCTCGACGCCCGCGGTGACTCGCAGCTCGTCATCGACCAAGTCATGAAGAACTCCCACTGCCGCGACCCGAAGATGGAGGCCTATTGCGACGAGGTTCGACGCTTGGAGGACAAGTTCTACGGGCTCGAGCTCAACCACACCGCTCGGCGCTACAACGAGACTGCGGACGAGCTGGCTAAAATAGCCTCGGGGCGAACAACGGTCCCCCCGGACGTCTTCTCCCGGGATCTGCATCAACCCTCCGTCAAGATCGACGACACGCCCGAGCCTGAGGCGACCTCGGCCCAGTCCGAGGTACCCTCGGCCCAGTCTGAGGTACCCTCGGCCCAGCCCGAGGTACCCTCGGCACAGCTCGAGGCACCCTCAGCTCGGCCCGAGGCGCCCTCGGTTCAGCCCGAGGTACCCTCGGCCCCCGAGGGTGAGGCACTGCGCGTCGAGGAGGAGCGAAGCGGGGCCATGCCTGATCGAAATTGGCAGACCCTGTACCTGCAATATCTCCACCAAGGAGAGCTGCCCCTCGACCGAGCCGAGGCTCGGCGGGTGGCGCGGCGCGCCAAGTCGTTCGTCTTGCTGGGCGATGAGAAGGAGCTCTACCACCGCAGCCCCTCAGGCATCCTCCAGCGATGCATTTCCGTCGCCGAAGGTCAGGAACTCCTGCGAGAGATACACTCGGGGGCTTGCGGCCATCACGCAGCGCCTCGAGCCCTTGTCGGGAATGCTTTCTGACAAGGCTTCTACTGGCCGACGGCGGTGGCCGACGCCACTAGAATTGTCCGCACCTGCGAAGGGTGTCAATTCTATGCGAAGCAGACCCACCTACCTGCTCAGGCTCTGCAGACGATACCCATCACCTGGCCCTTTGCTGTGTGGGGTCTGGACCTCGTCGGCCCCTTGCAGAAGACGCCCGGGGGCTACACGCACCTGCTGGTCGCCATCGACAAATTCTCCAAGTGGATCGAGGTCCGACCTTTGAACAGCATCAGGTCCGAGCAGGCGGTGGCGTTCTTCACCAACATCATCCATCGCTTCGGGGTCCCAAACTCCATCATCACCGTCAACGACACCCAGTTCACCGGCAGAAAGTTCTTGGACTTCTGCGAGGATCACCACATCCGGGTGGACTGGGCCGACGTGAAATCCCATGATAAATGGGCAAGTAGAGCGTGCCAACGGCATGATTCTACAAGGGCTCAAGCCTCGGATCTACAACGACCTCAACAAGTTCAGCAAGCGATGGATGAAGGAACTCCCCTCGGTGGTCTGGAGCCTGAGGACAACGCCGAGCCGAGCCACGGGTTTCACGCCGTTCTTCCTAGTCTACGGGGCTGAGGCCGTCTTGCCCACAGACCTGGAATACGGCTCCCCGAGGACGAGGGCCTACAGCGATCAAAGCAACCAAGCTAGCCGAGAAGACTTGTTGGACCAGCTGGAAGAGGCTCGGGCCAAGGCCTTACTACACTCGGCGCGGTACCAGCAGTCCCTGCGACGCTACCACGCCCGAGGGGTCCGGTCCCGAGACCTCCAGGTGGGCGACCTGGTGCTTCGGCTGCGACAAGACGCCCGAGGGAGGCACAAGCTCACGCCCCCCTGGGAGGGACCGTTCGTCATCGCCAAGGTTCTGAAGCCCGGAACGTACAAGCTGGCCAACAGTCAAGGCGAGGTCTACGGCAACGCTTGGAACATCCAACAGCTACGTCGCTTCTACCCTTAAGATGTTTTCAAGTTGTTCATATACCTCGCACCCACGCAAAGTTTAGTCATCAAGGAAGGGTCGGCCTCGCCTTGGCAAAGCCCGACCCTCCCTCGGGGGCTAAAAGGGGGGGGAACCCCCTCTGCGTTGAAATTTTCCTCGAAAAAAGATCTCTTCTGCCAGAATGTCTTTCGTGCTTTTTGACTACTTCGAAAAGTGGATCCTGAAAACGACGGAGTACACGTAAGCAGCCAAGGCTGACCGAGCCGAGGGACTCCTACGCCCCCGGGATACGGATACCTCACTCATCCCCTTCTGCGATAAGTAACTCACGTTCGGATAAGTGATTCCGCGGACCGAACAAGTCTTCACGTTCGGAAGTTCTTCTGCCGAAGCGATCCTTCGAGCCTTCTCGACTGAGTCGGTGACAGAGCCTCATGGATGGGTAAAAGTGCTCGTAAGCGGCAAGGCCGACCGAGCCGAGGGACTCCTACGCCTCCGGGATACGGATACCTCACTCATCACCTTCCGCGAGAAGCAACTCTCGCTCGCACAAACATCCCTGTTACCGACAAAAAAAGTCCAGATACTCGAAACAAGAGGAGAAGAGACGCAGCTTTACAACACAGCGAGGGTGTGTGTTCTGGCCTCGGCGGCCGCAGGAGACACACGCTACAAGACAATCTGATCCTGCAGGCTCGGGTCTTGACGCTGGAAGGGGGCAGCAGCACCCTCGGCATCGACGACACCTTCGGCGAGGTCCGACCTAGCCTCGGACGGTGACGTGGTCCGAGGATCTCCGCTCTAAAGGACGACGTCATCACCACGCCCAGGCAATCGCTGCCAGGGTCTTCTCCGGGAATCCGGCCCGAGCAGGTGGCTCGGCCGGTCGCCCCGGGGCCTCGACCAGCCGTCCTCCGAGGGCGCCATAAGGGAGCACGAAGACATGGTCACCTTCCAAGGGGGTCACCCTCCTTTTAAAGGCGACTATCCCTACTTGCGTCCCTAGCCGTCACGGACTGAGTCTTCTCCAACCCGCTCCAAGGTCCTCCCCTGCGGCGCGGGGGCTGGGTCCCACACGTCATGCAAACCAGCTCAGAGCAGAAGAAGCCAAACCGCCGTGCGCGGTGCGCACAACTTCCCAGCGGTTACAAGTGACCCTCCACTTTGGCCCAGACCAACGGGCGAAAGGGGCGGGCAGCCATGCAGGCGGCGTGCAACCGCGCCAAGTGGGCGCGCTTCTCCGACTCCCAACACGCCCAGCCTGGAGGCCCAGGCCCACGTGTCATGCAACCGGCGCGCCGAATGCTTCGTGCATGCGACTGCACCGCCACTTGCGCCACCACCGCGCCTCCTCGATTGCGGAACCAATACCGCGACTCGAGGCCACCCAGCGCATGACCCAGCAGCGCCAGCCTGGCGCGGCGGTCAGTGCGGCCAAAAATGGGCCGGCAGTAATGACGGTGGCAGGCGGGCGGGAGCAGCGGTCACATCGTCAGCCAAGCTCACGTCCCATCCAGGGGCAGCGAGAGAACCCTCTCTCACGGCGTGAAGACAACGCGCCCGTGTTCTGTTCCTCGAACGGCTCGCGCACGCGCAACCGCCGCCCCGCCAACCACTCGCCCCGTCGCATTAACTCCGCGGCGGGACAGGCGGCGCCTCTGGCAGGAGAAGCAGGCGACGCTTCGCCTTCGCCGTAATAACCACGCCAAAAAAGGTACGCCGTGTCGTTCGATTTCGTATCCTTTTCCTTTTATCCTCTTTCTCTCTCTTGCAACAGGGACCGGGAAAGGGGGATACCCCGAAAAGGATCCTTCCCTGTGAAGGAACCAGGCTCCGAGCCACCCTACTGATCAGAGGTTCGAAGGCTGGCCCCCCGGAAGGGTTCGACAGCCGCCTCAGATCGCGTGGGCCCTACACCCACTACTGGTCAGAGGTTCGAAGGCCAGCCCCTCGGAAGGGTTCCACAGCCGCCTCAGGCTACTCGGGCTCCGCGCCCATTACTGATCAGGGGTTCGAAGGCTGGCCCCCGAAGGGTTCACATCCGCCTCAGAGGCCGAGCGAGGGATGACCATGGGTACGTTCGATACATAACCAAGGCTCGGGTTGCGCTCCCGAGGTACCCTAGGACATTTCCGAGACCAGCGGGAACGATCTTGTAACGGAATCCCATCAGAGGGAGGCATCGAGCCCTCGGACCCCGTCGCTAGGGGACCGGGTCCGGCAGATCACCCGCAGGTACTTTTGGGCGTGCCTCTGGGCCCCTAGCCGACCCCTAACGAACGAAGCACGGACGTCCACTCGGATTACCCGCTTGCAGCTCACCGGAGACACCATGTTCGGCGCCCATCGAGGGCAACATGGCGCTTCCCCCCTCCTCCTTGCGGAAAGGCGACACAGGGGCGTATGTAAAAAAGCCGAGTTTGTCCCTGATCGCCCTCTCGCCCTGAGCAGAGGCTCGGGGGCTGCTCTCGCAAACCCGGCTCCGGCCGAACCGTTGACAGCGTCAACATACCAGCCCGAGAACTTGGGACCCGACCGTACACCCGGGCTACGGCCAGCTCGCATGAGGGAACAACCAGACCAGCCGAAGCATTACGCGAGGCATTAAGACCTCGAAGGAGTGAAACCACTCCTCCGAGGCCTCAGGGGCTACACCCGGTGGGTGCGCTCGAGCGCACCCACTGGAACAAAACGCAACCGAGAAAGGCTGGTCCCCTTGCAAAAAAGTGCGACGAAAGCCTCCAAGCGAGTGCTAACACTCCCTTCGAGGCTCGGGGGCTACTGTCGGGGACCATAATTAGGGGTACCCTCAAGGCTCCTAATTCTCAGCTGGTAACCCCCATCAGCATAAAGCTGCAGAGGCCTGATGGGTGCGACTAAGTCAGGGATCAGTCCATTCGAGCGACTCGATCACGCCTCGCCCGAGCCTAGCCTCGGACAAGGGCAGCCGACCCCGGAGGATTTCCGTCTCGCCCGAGGCCCCCCTCCAACAGCGAACATATTTCCGGCTCGCCCAAGGCCCTGCCTTCGCTAAGAAGCAACCCTGACCAAATCGCCGCACCGACCGACCAAATCGCAGGAGCATTTAATGCAAAGGTGGCCCGACACCTTTATCCTGGCGTGCGCCCCCCAGCCGGCATAGCCAAAGTGACCGCGGTCATTTCGCCGCTCCACTGACCGACCTGACAGAAGGACAGCGCCGCCTGCGCCGCTCCGACTGCGGTGCCACTTTACAGAGTGAGACTGACAGGCAGTCAGGCCCTGCCGAAGGCACCATAGGGAGCTCCGCTTCGCCCGACCCGGGGCTCGGACTCGGGCTAAGTCCTGGAAGACGGCGAACTCCGCTCCGCCCGACCCAGGGCTCGGACTTGGGCTCGGCCCCAGAAGACGACGAACTCCGCTCCGCCCGACCCAGGGCTCGTACTTCGCTCCGCCCGACCCAGGGCTCGGACTCGGGCTAAGTCCCGGAAGACGGCGAACTCCGCTCCGCCCGACCCAGGGCTCGGACTCGGGCTAAGTCCCGGAAGACGGCGAACTCCGCTCTGCCCGACCCAGGGCTCGGACTCGGGCTAAGTCCCGGAAGACGGCGAACTCCGCTCCGCCCGACCCAGGGCTCGGACTCGGGCTAAGTCCCGGAAGACGGCGAACTCCGCTCCGCCCGACCCAGGGCTCGGACTTGGGCTCGGCCCTAGAAGACGACGAACTCCGCTCCGCCCGACCCAGGGCTCGGACTTGGGCTCGGCCCTAGAAGACGACGAACTCCGCCTCGCCCGACCCAGGGGGCTCGGACTCGATCTCGGCCACGAAAGACAGACTCGACCTCGGCCTCGGAGGAGCTTCCACATCGCCCAACCTAGGGCGCAGACCAGCCACGTCAACAGGAGGCGCCATCATCGCCCTACCCCGAGCTGACTCGGGCCGCAGGAAACAAGACCGGTGTCCCATCTGGCTCGCTCCGCCAGATAGGCGATGATGGCGCCCCGCATACTCTGTGACGACGGCGGCTCTCAGCCCCCTTACGGAAGCAAGAGGACGTCAGCAAGGACTCAACCGCTCCGATAGCTGTCCCTCCGCCAGGCTCCATCGCTCCTCCGACGGCCACGACATCGCACCAGCTGGGTGCCAAAATCTCTCCGGCTGCCACAACGGCATGTACTTAGGGTGCTAGCTCTCCTCCGCTAGACACGTAGCACTCTGCTACACCCCCCATTGTACACCTGGATCCTCTCCTTACGCCTATAAAAGGAAGGACCAGGGCCCTCTTAGAGAGGGTTGGCCGCGCGGGGACGAGGACGAGACAGGCGCTCGCTTGGGGGCCGCTCGCTCCCTCTCCCGCGTGGACGCTTGTAACCCCCTACTGCAAGCGCACCCGACCTGGGCGCGGGACGAACACGAAGGCCGCGGGATTCCCACCTCTCTCACGCCGGTCTCCGGCCGCCTCGCTCTCCCCCCTTCGCGCTCGCCCTCGCGCTCGACCCATCTGGGCTGGGGCACGCGACGACATTCACTCGTCGGCCCAGGGACCCCCCCGGTCTCTAAACGCCGACACTAGGGTTGAACATACCTGAAGATTTAGCTGTCGTGCACGCGATCATGTTATCGGTTCATTCATTGTATGTATAGAAGTTGTGACACCCCATGTGTCTATTTCACGTTATATTGGGAGATTTATCCTAATCTCGGATGGTAAGTAAAAATTTCTATTTCTCGATCACATCTATCTCCATTCATCAAGTTACTCATGAATGTTTCACCAAGTTTGGAATTATTCGATCTCAAGAACAGCCAAATTTGGAGCCCGTTAAAACTTTTGTTTCTTAAAGCAAACGCAAATTCGAAAGTCAATCTCGTCTCGCAACTCCCGTCTAGACTCATTTATTTGGACTCTCAATAGTTATTATGTTATCGAATCGGTATCCGAATCCGCTTTCTCGATAGTCGGTCTACGTCCAAATACTTAATCTGAATCCGCATTCTCTCTCAGAATCTCTTTGTGTCAACCTCTAATTAATTCTTATACAAACCGACTTGTTTTCTCTATATCATAATTCATCTTTATGTATCAAGTGTCTTCTAAAGATTTCTCGAAGTTTGAAACAAATGCTCACATAAAAAGATGAATCCTATACTTGCTTGAAACTTCTCGTTTAAACATATGCAAATTTTAAAATTCAACCAAGCCTTGTGATCTTGCTCAAACAACACTATATGAACTCTACAACAAAATTTATTAAGGGTTCATGTAGAGAAAATGCCAAGAAAATGTCGAGAAAATACCTCGATTGCCTTAAAAATATAGTTTGAAGCTTTATAATGATGCTACCTTGACCAAAGTGAAACTTTTATTTATATTCAAGATATGAGGTTTGACCTTTAATAAAAATTGTAGAACCTGTGTTATACAACAAATATTATATTTAAACCAAGCCTTGATTCAATTTCTAAGTATCTCAAACAGTGCCATCAAGACAGAATAAAAATCTGATTTCTGAATTCGAATTCTTCTAAGTCTAAAATCAGCGTCGTTCGGGTCGACGTCTCGCGTTCCTAAATTTTTGTTAAACAACTCAAGTTTTCCTAAATATAAAAGTTGTTAATAACTAATAGGGGCATAACATATTAAAAGGTGGCATTCATCTGATTCCGTTTGACATGCTTTGACATTTCGTTTTCACGAGTTTCCACTGATTTCTAACCCACTGACAAACCAATTTTCGTGGGTCTATAACTCTCTAACCATTGCTCGAATCACCTCAATCTCTATACACGATTTGTAGAGTATACATTAAGGAACAAATCTTCTGCAGTGATCCGGGTCCGAATCCAAACAGAAAATGCCAAAACTGGGCGTCCAAAGTCGTCCTGCCATCACCTGCCAGCAGATTGTCCTGTTCTGAGCTCTGCAGCAATGCCGCCCACGCCACCAATGGTTGAAGCTCACTCCCTCCTATTTATACCCCGTGCCCCTCCCTGCTGCTGCCATGGCCGAGAACCTCCCCTCTCCACGGCGCCTTCTCCCTCCTCTCCGCATCTCTAGCGCAGGGAAGCCTTTTTTTCTCCATGGCTGGTGCCCGACGTAGCTCTCATGGCGACATCCCCTTCAACTTCGACAGCTGAGCCCTCCTTGGGTGGGCAGGTCGAGTTTACTCTCGCTGCTTCTTTGTTGCCGCCCCTCTAGTCTATAGCTTGGCGCCTAGCTTCTCTTTAGCCGGCCTGGAGCACGCGCCCTACAGATTGCCCCTGTTGCTGTGCGTGTAGAAGTCAAGGGAAGAAGAAGACCCCCGCTGTCTATGACATGTGGGCCCAGGGCCAATGTGAGTGTGCACACTAATTACAGATTTTTGTGTTGTGTTCTAAAATTCATATCTCGAGTTTTAGAGCTCCAAAAATCATGAAATTTGTTTTGTTGGCTTCCTTATAAAATTCTCTAACTATTGGATCTATATGTTTGTATGTTTTAGTGGAAACGTTTTTCTGTAGAAATTCGTATATAAAAACTGGTTTAGAGAATAAACGAACTTGCTTCTCTCCATAATTTTATTTATGAAAATCCACAAATGATGAAACCTGTTTTGTTAGTTAGATGTTGTCATACTACATCAAGGAAAAATATAAAACTTATATGTTGTTCACTGTTTTCTTGGTGTGTTAATTAAAACATGTTAAATAGGAAAAAGATGACTGTTTTGATTGTTATTTTTGGATCTGTAGCTCTAGTGCTCCAAATGGATTCAACATTTTACAGCCGACTCTTGGTGTGATGCTTGGTGACTGATAAAAATTTCATGAATTGTTATGGATGTATGATTAAGTTAGTGATTTAACTTGTTTAATGCACCTTAAGTAGTTTTAAATGATTTAAAAATAATGTATAGATGCAAAAATGTAAATTTGTGTTCCAATGTCCTTGCATGATATTATAGTAGCCTAAGGAAACTTAATATGGTCATGCATCCACAGAAAATAATTAATTTTAGATTTAACTTGCTCTCACATGCTTTATTGCATTAACAAATTGTTATTTTTGTAGTAAATAAAATATAAAACCTGGGTATGCGAAATTTATACCTTAGTCATAAATTGTTATTACCTATGCCTCATAAAAATGTCAGCCCCAAATTAGATAGTTTCATATGGTGCTAAAATAACACATATTTTATAATTATAAGAACAATTAGTGAAAAATTAGAAGTAAACAAGGGCAGGCATGTTTCTTGAAATACTTAAGTGCCTTGATATAAATTGAAACTTAATAACTAAGTCATAATGATTTAAACTTGAGAAATTGGTGGTAGTGTCTTTCCATGATTTTAATTGATGATTGAGTTGAGTGCTATTGTGCTAGCAAACTGTAATTCCTGCACGTACGGTTTTTGTTGTGCGGTTAATCTAGTTAAGTAAAGTATGTTTTCTGTAGATATGTGCTATATAAAAGTTGTAGTTCACTTGTGTATCTAGCTTGTCCTAAAAATGCATGAGCTAAGAATTGATTGTTTAGAAGCTATACTTTTCACAAGTTCAGTAACTGAATCTGTCCAATTTCTGAACAGATTTCAGATATTGCAATAGTTGCTTAATTTAATGTTAAAATCAGTTATTGGTGGTCACAAGAAAGTTGTAGATAACTTTATTAACTTACTTGTGTTAAAAGTTGACAGCCATAAGTCTGATCGTTTAGAAGTTATGCTTTTCGTAAGTTTAGTAACTGAATCTGTCTAATTACTGTACAGATTTCAGAGGTCGCATTGTTTGCTTAAGTTATGTTTAGAATCAGTCCTTGTCAATTATAAGAAAGTTGTAGATAATGTTCTTATCTTACTTTTGTTAAATTATTGTTGGGGACTTGTTCTCAAATGCTATGAGTTAAGAACAAGGCAACACAGAAAATGTTAAACGATAAAGTCCTTCGTCCTTCGAAGCATTATTTCCCTTAGGATATAACGATCTCCGGACGAAGGTCACGAAGGACGAACCTTCTTCATCACAGTATACAAAAGACGAAGCATATAAAACATAAAAGATAACATGAATATTCATATAATATTATTCATTTAACTTTGTTATATTATCATAGAGAAATAGAAACAATATTGTATTATAAATGTACCTTCGGCTTGGAAGGAGATGAAAGTACAAGTGTGACGCAAAAAGCGAATGCCAAGTCAGCGTGAACAGTACGGGGATACTGTTCACCTATTTATAGGCACGGAGTACAACCCATACAAAATTACATACATGCCCTTTACATTTGGTGATAATTCTATAGCATTCTATCGAGGTCCAAATGGCCTTTTCATCTTTAAGTCGGTTCCTTTTTCTGCGAACATGCCGAAGCTTTCCTGCTTCACAGCTTCGGCACTGTGTCAACCTTCGTATCTTTTGAGCTTCTCCCTTTCTGATACAAGTCCGAAGATACCTGTTCACACATTATACTCCAGAAACATTGTTAAATCATGTTTTTGAGGACCTTCGGAAGCCGAAGGCCCCCAACAGTAGCCCCTCGCAATATTAATTTGTTAATAAATTTAGATTGCGACATGGACGAAGGCTTTTAAGCCGAAGGTCCGAAAAAACACCTTCCCTTTGCTAGAATAGCAACATTCAATGACAAGTGGGGTCTTTCAACTTTCAACGCATCAAGCGTATAAATACGGCCATACCGCAAACTTATTTTGCACGCTTTCTGGCCAACCACTCCTGCTCACTCATTTTTTAGCTCTTGCGCACTGTGATCCGCTAAGCTTTTAGCTTTGAAGCTTCGGCTTTGAAAACAGTTTTTAGTGTTTCCGAAGATGTCTGAAGCTGCTAAGAAGGCTGCTGCTGAGATGAAGCTAAATCTTGATGAAGAGAAAAACTTAGGGTTTCTTATAGCAATGTCGAAGACCAACACAGAAAAGATCACCAGGGAAATTCTGGAAGGGCTGTCTGAAGATACTGGTGACAGTGAAAGTTATGATGTAGATAGTGGCGGCGAAGACTCCGAAGATCGCCCCTGGCGACCGAGTCATTCAGTTTATGGCAAATCAGCTATCAAAGAAAACCATCTTGCCAATATGAGGGGAAGATATTTCCGGGATCTGTCCATTGTGAGGGCGGACGAAGGGGAAAAAACTTGTCCACACCCTGAAGAAAATGAAGTTGTGGTGTATCGAAGCTTTTTGAAAGCTGGATTGCGATTCCCCTTGAGCAGCTTCGTCGTGGAGGTGCTGAAAATCTTCGAAGTCTATCTTCATCAACTTACTCCCGAGGCAATTATAAGGCTAAATATCTTCGTGTGGGCCGCAAGAAGCCAAGGTCTGAAGCCTGACGCAAGAAGCTTTTGTAATGTTCATGAATTATTATATGAAACAAAGCCTTGGGGCAAAGAACAGTACCATAACAACTTTGGCTGCTACAGCTTCGTCTCCCGGTCCGGGGCAAGCTGTCCCGTCCCAACCTTTCGGAAGAGATGGCCCGGGGATTGGATGACAGAATGGTTTTATGTGAAGAATGACTTATCAGCACGAGAAGACATCAAAGGTATAATTATGCGTCCTATTTGGCAAAGCTTCGGCCTTCGGAGGCCGAAGGTTGAAATAAACGAAGCCGCCGAAGAGTGCCAAAGAGCCTTCGGCGTTGTCTGCTCTTTTATTGGAACAAGAGATTTAGTACAAGAACATATTGCCTTCCGGATGTGGCCGCTTGCTGAGAAATGGGAAATGCCTCAAGAAACTATAAAAGAGACCAACGAAGGTGGGCTTGTGAGACTGAAGTACACCTTTAAGTTTGGAGATAAATTTACTGAGCCAGATGATGAGTGGTTGAAAAGCATTGACAATTTAAGTGATGAGCTGCTTGGGACATACTCGAAGGCCGAAGATACTGCAATGTCAGCAGCCTTCGGAGGCCGAAAAAAGAAAAGGCTGAATCGGGTATTTGATGCAATTGGGTTTGTTTACCCCGACTATTGCTACCCCGTCCGAAGGCAGAAAAGAAAGAACATAACCTCTGCAAAAGAAGAAGCTGCAACTGCTCCTAGCGAGCCAGAGCCTGAAAGAAAGAAAATAAAAGTCCTCACTCACCGGCCGCGTTATATCGAACCAGCTTCGGTGCCGGAGTTTACCGAGAAATCTTCTTCGGTTACCGAGGCTGAAAAGCCAACTAGACCAGTCATGCCACCTGCAGCTGCAGGGATAACCGAAACGGCGAAAAAGATAGAACTAGAAGAACCGAAGGTTTCGCTGCCAGAAACCAAAGAAATGGCCGAAGCACTATCCACAGAAAAAATTGCAGAAATGGAAAAACCAACTGAAGAAAAAGTACCAGAAATTGTGAGTCCTGCAGCAAATGTTGAGACAACAAAAAATCAAAAAACGCTAGCAGTGACTCCAAAAAGAAGAAGAATGGCGAATGTGCTAGATGTACTAGAAACAATTAAGACTTCAAGCACACCTCCGAAGAAGGCTGTTGTTACTCTTGAAGCAACAGCTGAAATTTCTGGTTCTACAGCCCCAGGGCAAGAAATTGAAGCCGAAGCTGGGCCCTCAGAGTCCGCAAAGGCAAAAACCTTGGAAAGTGAGGCAGAAAAAATAACAAAGCCAACCTTTGTTGAAGAAACTGGTGTTGTTACCCCCGAAGCATCCTCCAAAATGCGTGATTATATTTTTCGTCATGCTTCGGGGAAAAAATTATCAGAAAAAGAAGAACAAGAGGCCCAATACTATGCCCAAAAGTTGAAATATCCAAAGGGGGCGTTGATATTTAATGGCAGTGGAGAAGAAGATTTCTTGTATTGTCTCCCCGACAGTAAAGAAATTTCTGTCTATCGGGAGATAAGCAGAAGCTTCGGATTCCCAACTTTAGAAGACGGACTTTCGGTGCTGTCAAAAAACGATCTGGCTGACAGTCTAGCTTACAACAGTTTAAAGGTGCGACAAATGGAATTCTTGTATTTTTTGTCGAGTTCAAAATTTTTCGTTTGTTTAAAACCATTGACACAGACATGCTCCTGTTTGGAGGGCCTGATGCTCAGCAATGCCCTCAGGGCACAGAAAAATGCTGAAGACGAAGGTTGTACTATAGCCCTGAGCAACCTTCGTTCCGAAGTAATTGAACTGAGGAACGAAGGTCTCGAAAAAGACAAAATATTATACTCATTAATAGATAGAATAAAGGAGGACGAAGCTGCTTTTAAAAGTCAAGCTGAAGCTCAGAAACGCGAAATTGAAGACCTTCGGAAACAACTGGCCAGAGCCAAAGAAGAACATATACTTGAAGAAACAAAGCGTGAACTCAGCGATCAATGGGCAGATCACCTAGAAGTGACTGTTGAAGAGCTTCGTTCATCCAAAAAGAGATGCTACAATAAATCTATAGATTGTGTTAAAAAATTAAAGGCTAGCTTCGCCAAGGTCGGCGCATTCTCAAGTGAAGAAAATTTTTCAAGGGGCAATCCCGAAGGTGTCATTGAATGGATTGACCACGAAGCTGAAGCCTTCGAAGAAATTTTAAATAGCCGAGGAGATATATGTGCCTTCTCTGGCGCCAGAGGGATTGCCACCATTTTAGAGAAGAAGGGCTGTGAGCATGTAAAAATTTTAGCACAGTCCGAAGCTGCTTTGTCCTTTGAAGATACAAAAGATCCTTCGGCCGAAGCTAGTATAATTGGTGGAAAATTTTTTACTGACATCTGGGATAATGGTGGCCGAGAAATGGCCGGAGAAATTATTCGAAGAAGTGAAAAGGGTATTCACGATGCTAGAGAAGTAGCTGAAGCTGCTAAAAAGAGCGCAGAGGCCGAAGGTCAATTAGGTATCAGCTAATAATTTCTATCGTGTTATAATCTTAGGTTTTAAGATTTGTTTATGATTTGTAATAGCAAAGTAGCCGTGTCCTTCTTCAGATCCGACTAAAGCGCCTTCGGGCCCTCAGCCGAAGGGGGACGACGAAATTAAAAAGATGGCCGAAGATATTATGGATGAAGTTGTCGATCGACTGCTGAATGAAGCTGCAGAAGTCGTTTTGAAAGAGGATTAAACATTTTTGTAAAAAACTTCGGAAATGTAATATAGTGTAACATTTTGTAACCCCGAATGTAATATATCTATTCTTGCTACTCAATTCTTTACGATGCATGAAACTTTACACACGTACCGTTTTTGAGTCTGGCGAAAAAAACACCTTCCCTTCTTTTCATGCTTCGTGAAGAAAAATTTTATGTATCACAACAATGTCCATAGTGCTCAGATGAAGAATATCCAAGCTTCGTGAAAAAAATTGTCCGAAGCTATACTCCGAAGATGAAGACTGTGTCTCCTTGTGACCACGATTTTCACTCTTTCAAATCATACTTCCGAAGATCAATATTGTGTCCCCTTCTTGTGCCATATGCAACATGATGTATGATGCTTATGCTATGCAAAATGATGTGATGATGTTATGTTACGTAGATGACATTTGTTCCGAAAGATACACTCATATCCCCACACAATATTTTCGTATCAACACTGATTCTTCGCTGTAAGCTCTGCATTCCCTTAGGAACGTCTTTGGAGCTTCTTCGCCTCTTACTTAGGCGGTATAAGCTCTGCATTCCCTTAGGAACGTCTTTGGAGCTTCTTCGCCTTTTACTTAGGCGGTATAAGCTCTGCATTCCCTTAGGAACGTCTTTGGAGCTTCTTCGCCTTTTACTTAGGCGGTATCAGCGTTGACTTTTCGCTGTATGCTCTGCATTCCTTTTGGAACGACTTTGGAGCAGAAAACTTACGCTGCGCTCCCTTCGGAACGACTTTTTGTGACTTCGTCAGACTTACTCTGCGTTCCTTAGAACGACTTTTCGTTGCTTCGAAGGATTTTCGATAGTCCGAAGGTCCTTTTTATTGTCACAAACCTGTGAAGAAAACATATTTTTCTTGTAGGAATCAACGAAACTAATTACATGAAGACAATGTCCTTTATTACAGAGAATAAAACTGAATGAAAAAGATTGCTATTAAGGTAGGATATTTGTCAATAGATGTGCTTTGACTCTGGCACGGTGCTGTTGACCGTGCGAGCTTCGGACTGTTCTCTGAAGTCCCTTTGATGTGGAGCATATTGGCTCCCTTCTGGCTGCTGGCCTTGTTGCAACGGAGGTGGAGGCGGAGGCTGTTGCCAGGAAGCTGAAGGCTGACTTGCCGAAGCAGCAGAGACTGCAGGATGGTTGCCCACATATTCTGGGATGTAGGGCGAATGATACGAAGCTGTATGCATGACCTGCTTCGGCTGGGCTTGTTGTGCTGCTGCTTCAGCTATTTCCTTTTGCTTCTGTATAGTAACATGGCACATCCTGGTAGTATGGCCTTTGTTCTCACCGCAGAATAAGCAAAAGATTCTTCTCGGTTGATCGCCAAATCTTCCTCCGAAGCCCCTGGCGCCTCTGCCTCTTGGAGCTGGTGGCCGAAGAGAGCTTTGCTGTTGACCAGAAGCCTGTGAGGAGCATTGTGGCCTTTGCTGTTGGCTTCCTCTGTCATCATTTTGTGTAGAATTGTGAATTGATCTCACATGCCTCGGATAAAACCTTCCTCCGAAGCCCCTGGTCATTTCAGAAAACCTGAAAGCCTCCTCCCTTCTTTGGCGAAAATCATTGTCAGCCCGAATATATTCATCCATTTTCTGGAGAAGCTTCTCCAAAGTTTGAGGAGGCTTCCTGGCGAAGTACTGAGCTGACGGACCTGGCCGAAGCCCCTTGATCATGGCCTCGATGACAATTTCATTGGGCACCGTTGGTGCCTGTGCCCTCAGACGCAAGAACCTTCGGACATATGCCTGAAGGTATTCTTCGTGATCCTGAGTGCACTGGAACAGAGCCTGAGCAGTGACCGGCTTCGTCTGAAATCCTTGAAAACTGGTTAACAACAAGTCCTTCAGCTTCTGCCATGAAGTGATCGTTCCTGGTCGAAGGGAGGAATACCAGGTTTGAGCAACACTTCTGACAGCCATAACGAAAGATTTGGCCATGACTGAAGCATTGCCACCGTACGAAGACACTGTTGCTTCGTAGCTCATCAAAAACTGCTTCGGATCAGAATGGCCATCAAATACAGGAAGCTGAGGCGGCTTGTATGACGGAGGCCAAGGTGTAGCCTGTAACTCAGCGGACAGGGGAGAAGCATCATCAAAAACAAAATTCCCATGATGGAAATTGTCATACCAGTCATCTTCGTTGTGAAAGCCCTCCTGATGAAGGTCTTGATGCTGAGGCCTTCGGAGTTGCTCATCCTGAGCAAGATGACGAACTTCTTCAGAGGCTTCATCTATCTGCCTCTGCAGTTCAGCTAGCCTGGCCATCTTCTCCTTTCTGCGTTGAACCTGCTGCTGAAGGATTTCCAGATTCTGAATCTCCTGATCTAGATCATCCTCCGGATGCGTTGGACTGGTAGCCTTCCTCTTCTGGCTTCGTGCTTCTCTAAGAGAAAGGACGTCTTGATTGGGGTCCAGCGGCTGCAGCGTGCCAGCCCCTGGTGCTGAAGCCTTCTTCGGCGGCATGACGAAGCTGATGCTTGCCGAAGGTGTCGAAAAGCTCAAGAAGTGGAAGTGAGTTCACCGGAGGTGGGCGCCAATGTTGGGGACTTGTTCTCAAATGCTATGAGTTAAGAACAAGGCAACACAGAAAATGTTAAACGATAAAGTCCTTCGTCCTTCGAAGCATTATTTCCCTTAGGATATAACGATCTCCGGACGAAGGTCACGAAGGACGAACCTTCTTCATCACAGTATACAAAAGACGAAGCATATAAAACATAAAAGATAACATGAATATTCATATAATATTATTCATTTAACTTTGTTATATTATCATAGAGAAATAGAAACAATATTGTATTATAAATGTACCTTCGGCTTGGAAGGAGATGAAAGTACAAGTGTGACGCAAAAAGCGAATGCCAAGTCAGCGTGAACAGTACGGGGATACTGTTCACCTATTTATAGGCACGGGGTACAACCCATACAAAATTACATACATGCCCTTTACATTTGGTGATAATTCTATAGCATTCTATCGAGGTCCAAATGGCCTTTTCATCTTTAAGTCGGTTCCTTTTTCTGCGAACATGCCGAAGCTTTCCTGCTTCACAGCTTCGGCACTGTGTCAACCTTCGTATCTTTTGAGCTTCTCCCTTTCTGATACAAGTCCGAAGATACCTGTTCACACATTATACTCCAGAAACATTGTTAAATCATGTTTTTGAGGACCTTCGGAAGCCGAAGGCCCCCAACAGTTATCATGACAATAAATCTGATAGTTTGAGAGTTATGAATTTTATAAGAGGATTGTTGTATTCTGTCCACTATCAGAACAGATTTCGAAAACTGAATTGTTTGATTCAGTTCAGCATAGAATCAATTCTTGGTGATTATAAAATTCATGTAGTACTTTTGCTAAGCTTTCCAAAAAGTCTTGGATCACTCTTTTTGGTGATCTTAATATTAAGTTATGGATGTTTAAAGTCTGAAGACTGAATCTGTCCAATTCTGGACAGCAAAGCCTTCTAGTGTCTTTTGTCCTTAGTTAAATATTGAATCACCTTGCGATATTTATAAATGATATATAGACAATTTTATTACCTTTCCAGAAAGTCTAGGATCAATGGATTTGAATGTCTGAGTCTCTAGTTATGGATTATTAAAGTCGCAAGTCTGAATCTGTCCAAATCTGCACAGAGCTGCTGTGTTTACACAATTCGGCCTTGCTAAGAGTCTAATCATGCTGAGGTAAAAATTTCAAAGTTGTGGAACACTTTTTAAACTTTCCAGAGAATCCTAGTTTGATAATTTTGAACTAATATTTGAATAGTTATGATTAAAACAAAAACTACTGTGTTGTTGTCCTTAATGTGTTAGAAGTGATTGATTGCTCTACTCTATTGTGTTTGACTTGAGTGATTGCTTGCTTGTTTTGGTTTTAAGTGAATATGAGTAACAATGATAGTAACTAATATAATCGGGTTATATATAAGTAGTACATGTCTCACTAACTTAGTGAACTAATTTTGTTGAGGTCTA
The DNA here is from genome assembly GCF_902167145.1 of Zea mays. Lineage (NCBI taxonomy): Eukaryota > Viridiplantae > Streptophyta > Magnoliopsida > Poales > Poaceae > Zea > Zea mays. The sequence goes on from NC_050097.1 coordinate 86,994,955, forward strand.
ATAAGTAGCTTGGCTTAATCAACACTTAGCAATGCAGTTATATGTTCGGAGAAACAAAATGATAATGTCTTATCTTTGCCTTTCTGCTAATACTAGTAAGTAACCAACATCATTAAAGTAGTATAATATGTAATTGTGATTAAACTATCTCCTCATGTGTGTTCTCTGGGGTGTATGCTTACAGTAGAATGCTGTGAATGATTGTGAAACCCGATTAAGTAACTATTCCTTTTTAACTAAGTCTGTCTATGTGTAAGTCATCATAAATTTATGTGTACTTAACTAGTTTCATAATAAGTAGCCAATGAACGATTCAAGTGAATGTGATAAATGCTTGCACGTGTGATGTCGTGTTGCGCTGGTTAATTCTAGAAAGTATTTGTTGTCTTTCTAATGGTATTGATTATGTATGATCGATGAAGTGTAGATAGCTAATACTAGCATATGGTTGTTTACGGTGTCTTACAATTTAATGTTTAGTTCTCCATTGTGTCTTGAACATCTTGTGCTACTTTCATTATATTCATACATATGCATCTTGCATCTCATTTAGGACCGAGAGATGATAATCGTGCAAGTGATATGGTGCCAACAACAAGATGCAGTCGGTGGACGACCCAAAGAATGATGGACTTAACCAGTGGATGCTCGCCAAGCGAGTACCCCGCCCCAGCTTTGAAAGGCAAGCCCCAGTTTTATGCATAACCGTTATATATGCTATTTTACTACACTTAATGTTTGTAGGCTTGTACCGTGCACTTAAGTGTAGTAGTTGTCTGAAACCCTAGTTGCATGAACTTAGGATTCCTTTTGAGATGGATACTAGTATGCTAGGTCGAGTAGCTGCTATGCTAAAGCAGGATCTCGGTAGAAGTCGAGTGATTTTTCTAGCACTCGCGCGAGGTCAGGAATTGGTTGTATCCTTTTTTTATAACAGAATGATGATGGTCTATGGACACGAATCCATGGGGATGCGTTGTCTATGAGACAAAATTGGAATAAGGATTAACGTGCGGATACCTGTGTCAAGCGTTTGAATGTACTATACACACGTCGGGAAAAATGGTAACCGGTAAACCTAGTACCTGAGTGAAGCCGGGCATGGACTTTATCCCTCATGCGACCTGAGACTGGGTCTCCCATTCTAGATATGGTGGGTACAAGTGCGGCCACTGCACGACGGCAGTCGGGGTCAGTGGAGCATTGTATGTCAAGGCGGTGAGGCCTGGCCGCGAACGGGGAATCGATGGGGACGGTTGACATGTGTGGGGACGGAGTGCCCTGAAATGTCGTGTGTTTAGGTTTACCTTGCAAGGTTAAAACTCGATTTGAATCGTCTGCTTCTCGCAGCTAATGAGACTGCTTGATCCATTGTACTGCATTGAGTAATAAGTGGAAATGAGATGACTGGCAAAATATGTTGATTGGTATAATGTTTGATACCATGTTTGAATAGATAGGTTCTCATCTAGTCTAAATTATTATTCTAGAACTTGAAAAGCTAAAACTTGTTTTTAGACTCAGCTAGTGCTTTTGGCAAACCAAACCCCTCAGCCAAACAGCTGCATGGTCTAGAGGTAGGGGAGTAGACTCCTCACACCGGGTAAGTTTAGCTGAGTATTAGTATACTCAGCCTTGCTTGTGGCATAATTTTTGCAGGTACCTCCTTGATTTGGTTGATGGTGTGACTTGGCCTTCATCCCTGCCACCAGGATAGACGGTCGAGTGGGTTACTGCTTCCGCAGGAGAGGACCAGGAGGAGTAGCGTGGCCAGGCTTTGCCATGTTACTCGGTTTTCTCCGTTAGTTATTCCGCTGCATTAAAAATTTATGGTTATTATTTCTAAAACTCCGATAATGTAATTACTACTGATACTTATTAAATTTGTGGTATTATGCTTTATTGTATTTCTCTGTGCCTCACCTTCGAGTGAGCTAGTGGTATTCGATCCTGGATAAGTGGCTTTATCAGACTAGATCCGAGGGACTGACGGGTTATTCCGATTTAAGTGTGTTGCTGTCGGTAAGGGTGCGACTTGGGCACTTAAGTTGGAATAATCCGGGCGGTTCCGCCACAGCTGGTATCGAAGCGAATACCATTACAGAGAAGTGAATAAGTCATGATTTCCAACCTTTTCTAAAGTAAAACTTGCTTAGAAACCAAAGTTGGATAGATATCAGGACGATAAGGATAGACCTAGGACGTGAAGCCTTAGGAAATAGATGGGTAGCTAGGTGGCTATTGATATAGGCCATAAAGGCTAGTATTACTACTATTAATAAGGATGCTGTAGCAAGCACCCGAAAAGTAGTTAGGTCTGAGAAGACGACTAGAATGAGCATGCATCATGATTGTCGCATTATAATTGTCTCTTGTGCATCAACATGCTTCTCTCACCTTTATTCCAATAATAATAACTTGTGAATAATGTGATGTACTGCTATGTTAGAAATGCCTTACCTCATGTCAGATTGGTAAGTCTTGTTAGGTCGTGCTATGTGTTTATCTTGTCTTGCTATCTAGGTGGTATTGTAATTGTTCAACCCTTTTTACAAAAAAAATGTTGTCTGTTCTGTTCATAAAAAGACCCCAATCCAAACAACCTTGAGTTTAGCAAGTGAAACCTCTTAAAAAATCATGATGGTGTTGGTGTTTTCTAGCCCTCGTGTGTTTACCCTTGAATTTACACCTGCACAGCTTATAGAACCCCATAGCTGGACCGCTAGTTCAACCTAAAGCTTCCTTGTGAACTTGTTTATGTTAAAAAAAATAATAAAACTTTGGTTGGTGTCTGTTGCGCAAAACAATATCCAGTCCCAAATTCTTCTTGGAAGCCTTGTCCAAAATTCTCATTAAATTCTCCTATGCTCAACCTAGAAGCCATCTGCGTTGATGACCTCTCTTTTCACCTGGATCTGGTAATCTTTTACATGTGAATCATGTTGTGACTTTATCATCCGAATCTCTGGATCATTCATCGAGATCTACCCCGTCATCTGGTTATCTGCTATAACCTGTTCTCATGTATCAAATGTGGATCAGTCTAATATGTCATTATGATCGTTCTCATACTCTTCTCTCCGATGATTATGAATTTGTTTTATCGATTTTATCTCTAAGTAGTGTATCCATTTGGTTCAATGGATTATGTTGTTGACTTTAGTTCTCTCATGTCTCAGCAAGTTGCCAATCTTGATCTCATGGTTGGTTCCCCTCATATCCACTCTTGTATAAATCTCTGACCTGATAATCTCCGTATTAATCATAAAATAATTCTCTCAGTTGAAGAAAGTTCTCATGTGATGCTGTTTTGCCAAGAATCTCTGCTTCAACTCCGGTCACATTCTTATTTTCTGAGCCATACTCTCATGGGCTCCATCTATTTATGTCACGTGGATTTATCGTTGGTTGCGTTTGGTAATGGTATTATGACTAACGACTGATGGTGCCGCGATGAAACCGAGAGCCTACTATGGTGCACACATGGTTGAGCTGCTCGGCACGCGCTGGTATCGCGGTTAATAGTAGTGATCCATTACGAGACTATACTGATGTGCTATCTTTTGTGGACATTCTCTCAAAGTGGTCGTGGCATTTTATCTCAATATGTCACGATATTACGTCCAAATCTATCTTCAGTATCTTGTCAGATGACATCTCATGAATTTGCATCTATTTTCAGCTTGGGAGTTACATGCTTCTCCACCCTTAAAGATCCTCATTCGAATCTCAGGACGAGATTCCTTTAAGGGGGAAGGCTGTGACACCCCAGGTGTCTATTTCACGTTATATTGGGAGATTTATCCTAATCTCGGATGCTAAGTAAAAATTTCTATTTCTCGATCACATCTATCTCCATTCATCAAGTTACTCATGAATGTTTCACCAAGTTTGGAATTATTCGATCTCAAGAACAGCCAAATTTGGAGCCTGTTAAAACTTTTGTTTCTTAAAGCAAACGCAAATTCGAAAGTCAATCTCGTCTCGCAACTCCCGTCTAGACTCATTTATTTGGACTCTCGATAGTTATTATGTTATCCAATCGGTATCCGAATTCGCTTTCTCGATAGTCGGTCTACGTCCAAATACTTAATCTGAATCCGCATTCTCTCTCAGAATCTCTTTGTGTCAACCTCTAATTAATTCTTATGCAAACCGACTTGTTTTCTCTATATCATAATTCATCTTTATGTATCAAGTGTCTTCTAAAGATTTCTCGAAGTTTGAAACAAATGCTCACATAAAAAGATGAATCCTATACTTGCTTGAAACTTCTCGTTTAAACATATGCAAATTTTAAAATTCAACCAAGCCTTGTGATCTTGCTCAAACAACTCTATATGAACTCTACAACAAAATTTATTAAGGGTTCATGTAGAGAAAATGCCAAGAAAATGTCGAGAAAATACCCCGATTGTCTTAAAAATATAGTTTGAAGCTTTATAATGATGCTACCTTGACCAAAGTGAAACTTTTATTTATATTCAAGATATGAGGTTTGACCTTTAATAAAAATTGTAGAACCTGTGTTATACAACAAATATTATATTTAAACCAAGCCTTGATTCAATTTCTAAGTATCTCAAACAGTGCCATCAAGACAGAATAAAAATCTGATTTCTGAATTCGAATTCTTCTAAGTCTGAAATCAGCGTCGTTCGGGTCGACGTCTCGCGTTCCCAATTTTTTGTTAAACAACTCAAGTTTTCCCAAATATAAAAGTTTTTAATAACTAATAGGGGCATAACATATTAAAAGGTGGCATTCATATGATTCCGTTTGACATGCTTTGACATTTCGTTTTCACGAGTTTCCACTGATTTCTAACCCACTGACAAACCAATTTTCGTGGGTCTATAACTCTCTAACCATTGCTCGAATCACCTCAATCTCTATACACGATTTGTAGAGTATACATTAAGGAACAAATCTTCTGCAGTGATCCGGGTCCGAATCCAAACAGAAAATGCCAAAACTGGGCGTCCAAAGTCGTCCTGCCATCACCTGCCAACAGACTGTCCTGTTCTGAGCTCTGCAGCAATGCCGCCCATGCCACCAATGGTTGAAGCTCACTCCCTTCTATTTATACCCCGTGCCCCTCCCTGCTGCTGCCATGGCCGAGAACCTCCCCTCTCCACGGCGCCTTCTCCCTCCTCTCCCCCTCTCTAGCGCAGGGAAGCCTTTTTTTTCTCCATGGCTGGTGCCCGACGTAGCTCTCATGGCGACATCCCCTTCAACTTCGACAGCTGAGCCCTCCTTGGGTGGGCAGGTCGAGTTTACTCTCGCTGCTTCTTTGTTGCCGCCCCTCTAGTCTATAGCTTGGCGCCTAGCTTCTCTTTAGCCGGCCTGGAGCACGCGCCCTACAGATTGCCCCTGTTGCTGTGCGTGTAGAAGTCAAGCGAAGAAGAAGACCCCCGCTGTCTATGACATGTGGGCCCAGGGCCAATGTGAGGGCCAATGTGAGTGTGCATACTAATTACAGATTTTTGTGTTGTGTTCTAAAATTCATATCTCGAGTTTTAGAGCTCCAAAAATCATGAAATTTGTTTTGTTGGCTTCCTTATGCAATGCTCTAACTATTGGATCTATATGTTTGTATGTTTTAGTGGAAAAGTTTTTCTGTAGAAATTGGTATTTAAAAACTGCTTTAGAGAATAAACGAACTTGCTTCTCTCCATAATTTTATTTATAAAAATCCACAAATGATGAAACCTGTTTTGTTAGTTAGATGTTGTCATACTACATCAAGGAAAAATATAAAACTTATATGTTGTTCACTGTTTTCTTGGTGTGTTAATTAAAACATGTTAAATAGGAAAAAGATGACTGTTTTGATTGTTATTTTTGGATCTGTAGCTCTATTGCTCCAAATGGATTCAAATTTTTACAGACGACTCTTGGTGTGATGCTTGGTGACTGATAAAAATTTCATGAATTGTTATGGATGTATGATTAAGTTAATGATTTAACTTGTTTAATGCACCTTAAGTAGTTTTAAATGATTTAAAAATAATGTATAGATGCAAAAATGTAAAATGGTGTTCCACTGTCCTTGCATGATATTATAGTAGCCTAAGGAAACTTAATATGGTCATGCATCCATAGAAAATAATTAATTTTAGATTTAACTTGCTCTCACATGCTTTATTGCATTAACAAATTGTTATTTTTGTAGTAAATAAAATATAAAACCTGGGTATGCGAAATTTATACCTTAGTCATAAATTGTTATTACTTATGCCTCATAAAAATGTCAGCCCCAAATTAGATAGTTTCGTATGGTGCTAAAATAACACCTATTTTATAATTATAAGAACAATTAGTGAAAAATTAGAAGTAAACAAGGGTAGGCATGTTTCTTGAAATACTTAAGTGCCTTGATATAAATTGAAACTTAATAACTAAGTCATAATGATTTAAACTTGAGAAATTGGTGGTAGTGTCTCTCCATGATTTTAATTGATGATTGAGTTGAGTGCTATTGTGCTAGTAAACTGTAATTCCTGCACGTACGGTTTTTGTTGTGCGGTTAATCTAGTTAAGTAAATTATGTTTCTGTAGATATGTGCTATATAAAAGTTGTAGTTCACTTGTGTATCTAGCTTGTCCTAAAAATGCATGAGCTAAGAATTGATTGTTTAGAAGCTATACTTTTCACAAGTTCAGTAACTGAATCTGTCCAATTTCTGAACAGATTTCAGATATTGCAATAGTTGCTTAATTTAATGTTGAAATCAGTTATTGGTGGTCACAAGAAAGTTGTAGATAACTTTATTAACTTACTTGTGTTAAAAGTTGACAGCCATAAGTCTGATCGTTTAGAAGTTATGCTTTTCGTAAGTTTAGTAACTGAATTTGTCTAATTACTGTACAGATTTCAGAGGTCGCATTGTTTGCTTAAGTTATGTTTAGAATCAGTCCTTGTCAATTATAAGAAAGTTGTAGATAATGTTCTTATCTTACTTTTGTTAAATTATCATGATAATAAATCTGATAGTTTGAGAGTTATGAATTTTATAAGAGGATTGTTGTATTCTGTCCACTGTCAGAATAGATTTCGAAAACTGAATTGTTTGATTCAGTTCAGCATAGAATCAATTCTTGGTGATTATAAAATTCATGTAGTAATTTTGCTAAGCTTTCCAAAAAGTCTTGTATCACTCTTTTTGGTGATATGAATATTAAGTTATGGATGTTTAAAGTCTGAAGACTGAATCTGTCCAATTCTGGACAGCAAAGCCTTCTAGTGTCTTTTGTCCTTAGTTAAATATTGAATCACCTTGCGATATTTATAAATGATATATAGACAATTTTATTACCTTTCCAGAAAGTCTAGGATCAATGGATTTGAATGTCTGAGTCTCTAGTTATGGATTATTAAAGTCGCAAGTCTGAATCTGTCTAAATCTGGACAGAGCTGCTGTGTTTACACAATTCGGCCTTGCTAAGAGTCTAATCATGCTGAGGTAAAAATATCAAAGTTGTGGAACACTTTTTAAACTTTCCAGAGAATCCTAGTTTGATAATTTTGAACTAATATTTGAATAGTTATGATTAAAACAAAAACTACTGTGCTACTGTCCTAAATGTGTTAGAAGTGATTGATTGCTCTACTCTATTGTGTTTGAGATTGCTTGCTTGTTTTGGTTTTAAGTGAATATGAGTAACAATGATAGTAATTAATATAATCGGGTTATATATAAGTAGTACATGTCTCACTAACTTAGTGAACTAATTTTGTTGAGGTCTAATAAGTAGCTTGGCTTAATCAACACTTAGCAATGCAGTTATATGTTCGGAGAAACAAAATGATAATGTCTTGTCTTTGCCTTTCTGCTAATACTAGTAAGTAACCAACATCATTAAAGTAGTATAATATGTAATTGTGATTAAACTATCTCCTCATGTGTGTTCTCTGGGGTGTATGCTTACAGTAGAATGCTGTGAATGATTGTGAAACCCGATTAAGTAACTATTCCTTTTTAACTAAGTCTGTCTATGTGTAAGTCATCATAAATTTATGTGTACTTAACTAGTTTCATAATAAGTAGCCAATGAACGATTAAAGTGAATGTGATAAATGCTTGCACGTGTGATGTCGTGTTGCGCTGGTTAATTCTAGAAAGTATTTGTTGTCTTTCTAATGATATTGATTATGTATGATCGATGAAGTGTAGATAGCTAATACTAGCATATGGTTGTTTACGGTGTCTTACAATTTAATGTTTAGTTCTCCATTGTGTCTTGAACATCTTGTGCTACTTTCATTATATTCATACATATGCATCTTGCATCTCATTTAGGACCGAGAGATGATAATCGTGCAAGTGATATGGTGCCAACAACAAGATGCAGTCGGTGGACGACCCAAAGAAGGATGGACTTAACCAGTGGATGCTCGCCAAGCGAGTACCCCGCCCCAGCTTTGAAAGGCAAGCCCCGGTTTTATGCATAACCGTTATATATGCTATTTTACTACACTTAATGTTTGTAGGCTTGTACCGTGCACTTAAGTGTAGGAGTTGTCTGAAACCCTAGTTGCATGAACTTAGGATTCCTTTGGAGATGGATACTAGTATGCTAGGTCGAGTAGCTGCTATGCTAAAGCAGGATCTCGGTAGAAGTCGAGTGATTTTTCTAGCACCCGCGCGAGGTCAGGAATTGGTTGTATCCTTTTTTTATAACAGAATGATGATGGTCTATGGACACGAATCCATGGGGATGCGTTGTCTATGAGACAAAATTGGAATAAGGATTAACGTGCGGATACCTGTGTCAAGCGTTTGAATGTACTAAACACATGTCGGGAAAAATGGTAACCGGTAAACCTAGTACCTGGGTGAAGCCGGGCGCGGACTTTATCCCTCATGCGACCTGAGACTGGGTCTCCCATTCTAGATATGGTGGGTACAAGTGCGGCCACTGCACGACGGCAGTCGGGGTCAGTGGAGCATTGTATGCCAAGGCGGTGAGGCCTGGCCGCGAACGGGGAATCGATGGGGACGGTTGACATGTGTGGGGACGGAGTGCCCTGAAATGTCGTGTGTTTAGGTTTACCTTGCAAGGTTAAAACTCGATTCGAATCGTCTGCTTCTCGCAGCTAATGAGACTGCTTGATCCATTGTACTGCATTGAGTAATAAGTGGAAATGAGATGACTGGCAAAATATGTTGATTGATATAATGTTTGATACCATGTATGAATAGATAGGTTCTCATCTAGTCTAAATTATTATTCTAGAACTTGAAAAGCTAAAACTTGTTTTTAGACTTAGCTAGTGCTTTTGGCAAACCAAACCTCTCAGCCAAACAGCTGCATGGTCTAGAGGTAGGGGAGTAGACTCTTCACACCGGGTAAGTTTAGCTGAGTATTAGTATACTCAGCCTTGCTTGTGGCATAATTTTTGCAGGTACCTCCTTGATTTGGTTGATGGTGTGACTTGGCCTTCATCCCTGCCACCAGGATAGACGGTCGAGTGGGTTACTGCTTCCGCAGGAGAGGACCAGGAGGAGTAGTGTGGCCAGGCTTTGCCATGTTACTCGGTTTTCTCCGTTAGTTATTCCGCTGCATTAAAAAATTATGGTTATTATTTCTGAAACTCCGACAATGTAATTACTACTGATACTTTTTAAATTTGTGGTATTATGCTTTATTGTATTTCTCTGTGCCTCACCTTCGAGTGAGCTAGTGGTATTCGATCCTGAATAAGTGGCTTTATCGGACTAGATCCGAGGGACTGATGGGTTATTCCGATTTAAGTGTGTTGCTGTCGTTAAGGGTGCGACTTGGGCACTTAAGCTGGAATAATCCGGGCGGTTCTGCCACAGAAGTGATGTCCTCATCATCCTCCTCCTCTTGAATTGGAGTCATCCTCGACTCGATCTCATCTTCGTCACCCATATATGGCTTCAAATCTGAAATGTTAAAGGTAGGACTAACCCGAAAATCTGGAGGCAACTCAGGTGGTAATCTAGGGGGTATCTCAGAGGGAAACACATCCATGTCCTCATCATCCTCCCCCTCTTGAAGTGGAGTCGCCCTCGACTCAAGCTCATCTTCTTTTCCCAAATATGGCTTTAAATCTGAAATTTTAAATGGTCCAGCAGCACGGTTGGGCAAGCTCGCTCCAGGAATCAAATCAATCTGGTGCTCAATCCCACGAATGGGAGGAAGTCCTGGAGGTAACTCAGAGGGAAAAACATCTCGGTACTGCTGCAAAAGGTTAGTCACAGATGCAGGCAAAGTGCTAGCAATATCATCAATAGAAAACAAAGCATCTTTGCAAACCAAGGCATAGCAACAAGCATCAGTAGCATGAGTTTCAAGAAGATCAGATTTAGTAGCAAGCATGACAGGAGCTTTCAATTTAATTTGTTGCTGAATTTCTGTCTCATTAGGTGGTTCCTTATGGGTACTTGCAGCTCTATCTTTATCAACTTGTACAATTTTAGTAAGAGTCAAAGGTAGCAAAGTAATGTTTTTATCTTTATGCCTAAAAGTGTATGTATTACTCCTACCATGGTGACATGCATCAATATCATATTTCCAAGGTCTACCCAACAAAAGAGAACAAGCTTCCATAGGTACTACATCGCAATCCGCATAATCAGAATACATATCAATGGAGAAATGCACTTGTACCATGTGTGTTACCTTAACCTTGCATGAATCATTGATCCACTGAATGTGGTATGAATGTGGTCGTGGACATGTGGTCAAGCCAAGCTTCTTGACCAAATCTGAACTCACCAAATTATTGTAGCTTCCACCATCAATAATAACATGTGCACGCCGATTCTCGATGGAGAAGAAAGTCTGGAACAAATTATGGCGTTGCTGCTTCTCTGATGGTTCAGGCTGAGAACTAAGAACACGCTGCACCATAATGCTTCAAAGGTTCACCGTAGCATCAGCACCAAGTATGGCATCATCATTAGCAGCAACATCACTAGAGTCATCATCGTTACCCTCACCGTCGGAAGAACTAATGTAGCCATCATCTGTAGCAATGTATGTTCGCTGACTCGGGCAATCCTTCTTCACGTGACCAATCCCATGACAGCGGTGGCAAACAATACCCAAAGAACGACCACTGGAAGGTGCTGCAGGTGCTGGTGAATTCTGTTTCTTGGCGGGTACCTGCAAAGTAAGGTTATCAACGTGTGCAGCAGGTGTCAAGGGAGTATGACTCGAGGCAGGTGTGTGCGTCCGTGATGCAGAGGAGGCGCCAAAAGTAGTCCTAGGTCGATGTTGGCGTTCCTGCAATTCTTTCTCTGCAAGCATAGCAAACTGGAACAACTTGTTGACAGTGTTAAAATCTTTGTAATCCACAATGTCCTGAATGTCACGCTGCAAACCTGAATAAAAACGGCAAAGAGCGTCTGCATGTCCCTCTACTATCCCACAACGCTACAATCCCTTCTGAAGCTCAGCATAATAATCTTGAACAGATTTATCCCCTTGCTCTAAACACATCAATTTCTTACGCAATTCTCTATGATAAGATGGTGGAACAAATCTATCGCGCATAGCTACCTTAAGATCTTCCCAAGTCGTAGGTGCTCTATCATCCCCAACTAGACCAGTCCACCAAACAATAGCAAAATCTTTAAATTCACTAGTTGCTTGTCTAACTTGATGTCGTTCAGGTACAAGGTGGGCAGCAAATTTCTATTCTATCGTCATCTCCCAATCAAGATATCCCTCAGCATCATAATGACCCGAAAAAGATGGTATAAAAAATTTAATCTTAGCATAAGGGTCGTCAGGACCACGATTGTTATTACCTTGCTGGCGGTGTGGCATACCTTCTGTGTTTTGATGAAGACGACGACGGAGGCGCAAATCTCTGGTGGCCGCTTCATCATAATTACCTTTTTCATCAATCACCGCATCATCGGGAAGACGTGGACGAGGAGGTGGTGGTGGCGGTGCTTGTTGTTGCGTCTCCAACACAGCAAGTCTGTCGACGATCTGGGACAATCGTCGATCCAGCCTCTCGTAAGTCCTGCCAAGGTCCATGTTAATGAAGGCATCATGCACTGACTTGTGGACCGTCTCCTCAATTTGCTCCTTCAGGAGCTTGTTGTTTGCCTCAAGATCTTGGCGGCTAACACATTCATCGAAGTCTGTAGGGATCCTTGCTTCTTCGTCGTCGCCTGCCATCGAAACACAAAAACAGGAAACAAACGGTGAAGGTTATCCCTAATAATCTCACTACACGCTCCTCTCCGGTGGAACACAGGAACACGCGCTAATGTATCTTACCAAGCTCTTACAAGTGTCTGACGAAATACAAGCAAAGAATAGTACAATCGGAGGCTGGTTCGTGATACTTACCAAGAGGTAGTGAAACTGTGATTGCAAGGTCAAATATGTATTGATCAGAAGATATAGTATGTGGAGCTGTAGGACAGGCACAATATGTATGTGAATGTGGAACAAAATCGAGTGCAGATTAGCAAAGTTCAATAAGTGTCCAACGCACAAATCACAATTGCTGGCTAAGACGTGTCCTATCGAAGTACAACAAGATAAAAGTAACAAACTAGTAGAATGGCAGTTCTGTAAATAGCGCAGATTTTTCAGCACTAGTAGAAATCAAAGGCGCGTTTCTAAAGGAGTACCAGCAAACGAGCTCGAAATATTCTGAATTTTTTATCACTGATCCAAAATCACAATTGATGGAAGCACACAAAATTTCACTTGAAACAGAGTTGTATTGTGGCCTAGAGAAAATCACAAAGGATCTCTAAAATTCCTGAAAACACTTAAACAATTTTTTTAATTATCTTCCCGATTTTTTTTGAATTTTTTGACCGAACCAAAGAGGACATAGGCCAGTTTGGGTCACCCCAGAATGGAGTCAGGAATCTGCTGTAAAAATTTGAGCTCAAACGGAGCACCGAGCGAAAAGTTATGCCCGTTTTATGGAAGGTACCTCAAGTTATGGTTTTCCAGGGCACAAATTGGTAGGAACCGTAGCGGCGGCTATAGAGCACAGGGGCACAAACCTCCCTGGTATAAGCAATAGGTAAGCGCCAGATGATGAAATAAGGATGGGCTGCAATGCAATGCGGCTTGCAACCTAATCTAGGGCTAGCGTGGCGAGAATTCACACAAGGCGGCTAGCGAGGGCAAATCGAGTAATGTGGTGTCTCGACTTGTAATCTGGGTAAGGTGATTGGGATAGCGGCGGAAACAAATAACAACGATGGAGCGATTGAACTACGATGACGACACGACCTAAACCAGCAACAAGACTCGACACGGACACAAACTCAACAAAGCAATCTGAAACTAAATTACAAGGCTAAACAAGGGTTCTAGGACAGCAGATTTTTTTGTATGGCAATTATCTGGAGTTATAGGATGAAAATCCTAAACTAAACTAGGGTAAGCCTGACGGTAATACCTGAGTCTTTGAATACCACTTGATAGGAACGGGGGTGCCCGATCTTCCGTCAGGTGAACATAACTATCGATTTGGTGGAGATGTAACACAGACGATCCGGCTTCCAATCAACACGACTAGAACCCCGAAATCACAGCACCACTTCTCCTCTGGTTATCAACCGTGCGCTACGCGATTGACCTCGCCACGAAGGCTAATCCTTGCCTGCGAATTGAAGACACAAGCAAGAACAAGAAAGAACACAATCTAGAATATTGCAGATGAATGATTAAGCTCACAAGTTGGGTCTCACAAACCGATCTACGGCGACTGTTCTCGACAGATCTAAACTTAAGCAAAACCCAACCCTAATGTGGCGGCAGCTGCTGAATAAATAGAGTATTAGGGCATGCGTGACCTCTAGACTCGCCCCTAATGGGCTCCGACGCGATACATGGCCCAACGGCCCAACAGACGGTGTCGCAGCACCAAAACCGAATCTGAACGCTGACTTGTTTCGACTATTCCCATTGACTCCGGCCGAATTTTAGGGTGGAACCAGTTGGGTTGGTTAGATAATCTTCTTATCTTTCCAACCATATCAAGTCCGTCGCAATCGGAGTCTGGATGCATCTTGGGCGTCCATTTTAGTGCAGACTGGTCCTGAAACCCGTGATGGAGTCGCAGCCGAGTCGGACTTGATCTCCTTCCTGTTGTGGCGCCCTTGCTTCTCCTCCTCAACACCTAGGCCTTTTCCAAGTCCTTGCTGGTCCTCTCCAAGGTTCCTAATCATCAAAACATCCATGGCCCCAAGCATAAGCTCTGAAACACAACTGACTAGGGTAGAACATAACTGAAGATTTAGCTGTCGTGCACGCGACCATGTTATCGGTCCATTCATTGTATGTATAGAAGTGATGTCCTCATCAGCTCCCCATGGCTGTCGGCTTCCCCTGCGAGCTTCAACTCCGGTCGTCTTCCTCCCTGCTCGCCGGCCACTAGGAAGGTATCTCCCTATCAGCAGCTCCCATGGCCGCCAATAGCCCTAGCTAAGCTCGCCCTGGCCCCTGCATTTTTTTATTTCCTGCAGCTCGCCCTTGCCCTAGGTCCGACGAGCGCCGCTGCTCAGTTCGCCTCTGTCCGATGCCGAACTAGGCTTCCTGTCCTCAACCTCGCCGATGTCGTTTCCCTGGTGCTTGCTCTCGCCCGAAGCCATGGAGCAGCAGCAGCCACGACACTCTTTCGTCTCGCACCCTCGACGTGTTCGATAAAATGTCGCAGCGAGCTCCACCTCGATCCGTGCCGCCCCAGTTGTGACCTCGTCGAATCCCGGTGAGGACCCGTTGTTTTCATTGTGTTAGTTCCTCTCCGATACATGTATTCAACACCGATTAATTAAATGCTAATCATGTGCATAGGTGTATGCTTATGTGTGGGAGGTGAGGAGAAATTTTCTGGTGTTGGAGGGCGAAGAGATCGAAGTTCTAAAGCAAACGCCCGCCGGGCTCGGTGAAATCGCCTCAACCGGCGGTTATTGTCGATCTCTCGGATTTGAGGCGATTTAGTTGAGGTGAGCTGTTTCGCTACTTATATTGTTTAATTTAATGTTCGGCTTCAATGGAGATTTTAGTCACGATGATTTTATCATCTTTAGTGCGGCCGGGTTGTGGTGGAATTCTCGGCAGATCCGTTGTTAGGCATATGTGTTTTGTTCCTTGATAATGTGAGGAAAGTATCTTTCCTCTCTTTTCCTTGTCCTTGTGATGCTATGTTGTATGTCATATATTTGGTGAATGAATATATCAAGAGAGAGTAAATTGTTTAGACATATGCATAGTATGATTAAAGTGAGTTCTTCTTTGTGATGATAAATTGTATAGAATGTGCTTGGATGAATATATGTGCGGGCATAGTGTGCTTAAATTGATTCTTTGTTCGCATGATATGAGATTAGGCTTAAAATACTAGGTTATGTGAAGTAAATGAATTCATGGTTATAAAGAATAAGAAAGCTATGTATGTGATTAGAAAGTGTAGAAACTAGGAGCTAAATTGAGTTCTTGCTTTTTGGACTGCATGTCCAATTTTATTACGCGGCTAGCTAAGTAAAGTAAACCCTGTTTTCTGTAGAAATCTTATATAGAAAAGTTGTAGATAACCTCTTTATCTCACTTGTGTAAAAATTTCAAGACCCTAGGCCTAGCAGTTTAGGAGTTATGATTTTTCCAAGTCCAGTTTCAGAATCTGTCCAAATTCTGTGCAAGTTTCGAAAATTGGATTGTTTGATTAAGTAAAACTGAGAATCAGCTCTTAGTAATTATAAAGAAGTTGTAGTACTTTTTGTAGGCTTTCCAAAAAGTCTTGGATCCCCCGTTTTGGTGGTCTAGAAGTCAAGTTATGGCTGTATGAAATGTGATGTTTGAATCTGTCAAAAGTCTGGACAGCAATGTTTGTTTGTATTAACTGACTTCGATCCACATTGAATCACCTTGAGATGATTATAAATGAGTTGTAGAAAATTTTATTAGATTCCTAAAAAGTCTAGGATCACCTGATTTGGATAACTGAAACTCCAGTTATGGATTTTTGAAGTGAATAGTCGAAATCTGCCCCTATCTGGACAGCGCTATCATTTTAATATTATTTGGCCTTACTAAGCATTGAATCACTTTGAGATGATAATATTGAAGTTGTAGGGCACTTCCTAAGATTTTTAGAAAGTCCTTGTTCACCCCTTTTGGATGAATATTTTGTGAGTTATGAGCAAAACCGTTGACTGTTGTGCTGCTGTCTAGAAATTCTGCAAGTGTTGAGATGATTGTTTAGAGTCATTCTTGTTTGGTTTTGTAAGATTAGTTAGTTTTTTATTCTTAATTGGTGAAGTGATGCCTTGTTTTAGTAATTGTCATGTTATATGTTTGTTGATTGTGTTGGGTACATTTGTTTAGTGAAGTCGAAGCCTTGCCTTAGTAATTGTTATGATAAATCGTTATGATTATATTATATTGATGGTTAGAATGCCCTAGATGAATATAGGTTATTGCCATGTGAATATGGTGAAGTTAGTAATGCGAGGAAGGGTTAGTAAACAAGCATACCTAGTATTATTAAGCTCTTAGTGTTGGAATCTAACTAATGCAAGTAGAGTTATGCATGGTTATTATTTTTATTTTTTGTGTTAGTCAGAGTTTTGGTTGTTATGCTCTAGTCAAGAGAGATAAAATGCTTATGAATGGTTCGCTACGTCCTGCTGTTAGAATTGGATCCGGTTAAGTTAATATGCCATAGCTATAGTTCTTAATGTGATATCGACACCTAGTATTTTCGTATTAGAGTTGCGATGTCTTGCTATAAGTGTTTGATATTCATCGAGAAGCTTTATCTATATTGTGCTATTTTTATACTTGCACTCATACATGTGCATTATGCATATCATTTAGGTACATTAATTGAGCACGTGATGTGGAAGACAAGGTTTGGATTGATCTCAAGATGATGCTGATGGACGAAGCTAAAGTGGGTGAATCAAACAAGTGCCAGGATGAGAGATGCTCACCATGTGGTCGTCATCTAACAACACTAACTTAGTGTTATCCCAGGCAAGACCCAGTGCATGCAACCCCTTCCTTGTGTTTTTAAATGATTTTTACACACTTTAAGTCTAGCGAAATGTGCATTAGGTTTATAGGAGTTGCTTGGAAACCCTTTGTTGCATTGGCTACCTTGAAATCCATTCCTTTTATAGATACTTCTGGTGAAGTATCAAATATGATTTACAAAATTGCTTAGCCCTGCCTAAAGGTAAATCTTGCAGATAGAGTTTGTCCTTTGCACTAATGCCTAGCTCAAGTTTATCCTGAGGAAGGATGGCTCTACCTACAAGAATATTTTCACCAAGATCATTGGGAGATCTAATGCAAGGTTCCCTATGATGTTTTAATCATCCTAAGGAACATAAACGATTCTAAGGATGGAAGTACTTAAATCGAAACTTGGGCTAGGAACATGTGATATTCTACCTAGGTTGATTAAGGATTATAGCGAATGTAGGCTTGATGATCGAGGACCTTTTAACTGGCCACATGCATCATCATGGGTAAGCTTTGCCTCGGTCGGACCAATACCAAAAAGGCCACCACGCAATGGGAGTGGAGAGATGGCGTGAGTAGCATGTACCCTCCGTGGCAAGAGGCTGGACGGTGGAGTATCTGTGCTCTCGGTTGGCGTGAACCCATTCTGGTCTTGAGAAACCGGGTGGCGAGTTGACATATGAAAGAGTTAAGTGCTACATATGTCGTGCAGTTGGAGATCCCCAGCTAGGTATTAATCGATTCGGATCGCCGTACTTCTCGGATATGAAGACTTGGTCACTGCCCTACAATCTAAGTCATGGATGGAATCATAATGAGCAAAAATCATGTTGTATTGATTAATGTGATAATGAAATTAGACTACATGCAAACAAGGTCTATTAATACTTAATCTATCATTAAAATGTTGAAAGTAAGGACTCATTTTAGTAAAGCTTTCTGCAAACTATTAAAGTTGATTCTTGGTAAAAGCCTTTCCTTGATTCCCAAATCCAGCGTATCCTTGAGAGTCTTTTTCCTTAGTCGGGTAAGACTTGCGAAAGTACACTCCGTACTCAGGGTTTTCAAACCCATGTTGTTGCAGGTACTAGCTTTGTGCTGCTGTGGATGGTTTTAAGCGCCGGTGGGCACGGCCTTCTTATAGGTTAAAGTAGCTCTTCTATGCTTCTTATTGAGGAATGTCATTGAACTAGCATATATTTCAAACTTATAAAGAATTTATAATATTTCAAAGTTTATTTCTTTGAATCACTTTTGGAACCACTCCGATAAATATAATGTAAATTTGTTGTAACTTGTAACTTTTTGTAATAAAGAAATTCCGCTGCAAAATGTTGGTGTGTGATTTGTGTTTACTTAATCTTGCAATCTTGGTTGTAAGTGGTTTATCCGGGGTCCTTGGGACACTCGGACGGATCCTGTTAAGTTATCCAGTGCATATGCATAGCTGTCTGAGGTCTTTGAGACAAGGGCAGGTGCATGTGGGCCCAATAACTTGGGAGGTTCTGCCACAGCTGGTATCGGAGCAGGATTAAGTATAATACAGTCACATACGTATTTTCAAAACAAAGTTTTGGTTTTGAAAAAACCTATTTTCAACTAAACACATTGTTTGGTTTGGAAAACAAATTTGAAAAAAAAAACTATAATGCTAGTGACATCCTCTGTTAAACCCTAAAACAAAGGACTATCAGGTGGCTTAGATTAAAATACTAACCCACAACCTGGGGGGATTGCATACATGTGTAATGTTATTTTTGAGGCCATTCAGTATTGAATGGATTGACGCTCAGGTAAGGTGAGATGTGAGAGCATGACCGGACAAAAGTCGATCTAGGGGAGTGCTTAAATGTGGCGCTTGATTATATACATGCTACACATATGTATATATAAAGGCTGCGATGTGGAGTATTTACTTTTCTGGGAATTCGGTACCCCATGGATGTGTATGGGCATATAGACATGGGAATACTGAGAAGTGTAATGTACTTGCAATGACGTACCTACACTTAGGAAAGAAGGTGAGTTACCATAATGAGCTCGAGCTACCCTATGGTTAAAGTGTGGCAGCGGCGCCTATGCGTGACTCGGCGCTTAATGAGGAGCTGGCCTCCATATAGAAATATATGGAGTATAAACTATGATAAATTGTCATGTGTGATTTGCATCATTGAGAGTTGGGCTGTGATGGAATTTTCTGCAGGTACACTAACTTTGAACCCGTAAGTGTAGTTGACGACTAGCAAAACACCGAGAGAAGACGTAGGTATGCCACCGATATAGAACGTTATTGCCATATTATGTTGGCAAAATTTGTGAGGACGAATAGGATGAGCATGCATCCTGATTGTTGCATCTTGTTTGTCACCTGTGCACGAACATGCTTCTCTCACCTTTAATCTAATAATTGGTGATTCTGAACAAACATGCTCCCCTCATCATTATTCTAATAATAAATAATTGAAAACTATGTGAAGTATCACTATATTACGAACTTCGATAAGTTCCTTGTCCTCTGTCCTTTAGATTTCCTATTTAGGTAATGTATGTGTTGCTCTCGTTTTGACTGGGTAGAAGGTATTGTGACTGTTTAAACCCTCTAGCCTTTAAATTGCATGAGATGTTGTTTGTTTTGTTTATGGAAAGACACCATGCCCAATCAACCTTGATATTCCTAGTGAAACCTTTGTTTAGAAGTTTGATGCCAATGTATGTGATTTCTAGCCTTCGTGTGTTGAGCTTTTGCCATATATGTCTGAAAGTTGCCTAGAGGGGGGTGAATAGGCAAGTGGAAACTTTTTCAACAAAAACTAGAAACGAACTGGGTAAAACCAGTTCAACCGGTGTCAAAACCGGTTCAACCAGTTTGCACGAGCTGAACTAAAGAATGAGATATAAAACTGAATTGATCTCGAAATCCACCTAGTTAACTTTGGAAATGAGATGTTCTAGTTGATCCACAGGGTTCAAAGTAGTAGATCTGAGAAGGGCACTTCTCAAAATCCGCACACCAAAAAGATATAAAAACAAATCTTCCACGGAATGGTGAGAGAACGAAGAACACAAACAAACACAATGAGCAAGAACACAAGAGACACAAGATTTATCCCGAGATTCGGTCACACCACCAAGGTGCCCTACTTCCTCGTTGAGGCGCCCACAAAGAGCCGGGTCTCTTTCAACCCTAATCCTCCCTTTGCCGACCACAAAGGTCAAGCCCACACAATAATCTTTGCTCAAACGAGCGGGTAATACAAACTTTCTGGTGGTCTTCCACAAGATTTGGAGACTCACAAGAGACACCTAGTCGTCTAGGAGCTAGAAGCTCCAAGAGTAATGAATCCACAAAGAACTCGATGTAGTACCAAAGCTCGAATCAAAAAGAGCAAGAGAGATTTGGAGATGAAGCACAAAAACCGCAGCTCTCAAACTCACTCAAAGATTTCTCTCCAAAGATTTGAAATGGGAGAGGCAAGAGATGTGTGAGAGAGAGTGGGAGGTGTTCTTCAAGTTAGAAATGGGGTTTGGTCGTGCTCCCCTATGGGGGAGAGAGGTAGGAGTGAGTATATATAGGTGGGGCTCCAAAACTAGCCATTTTTTGACTTTTCTGCTCAAAAACCGGTTGAACCGGTCCCAAAACCGATTGAACCGGTTTTCAAAAAGCTACGCACAACTTTTTGGCTGACACAGCAGACTGGCAGGAAAAAGTGAACAGTGCAAAAACCGGTTGAACCGGTTTCCACCAGACAAAAATCGGTTGAGTGTCCGGTTGAGTGTCCAGCTGAACCAGTATTTGAATACCAGCTGAACCAGTATTTTCCAGAGAGCAATTTTGGCCAAGACAGACTTAAAAAGGTTGTACTACATACTTTCACTAAGGATTAACAAGGGTAAAATGGAAGTTTTAGATCAAGGATTTTGAGCTTTAGTACCAACACCAACCTTCTTTTTGGATCCCCCTTGATAGTACGACGATTCCTATACTCAAGTTAAATAAAATATAATTAAGTAAACTCTTTGAGAAATTGGTGTCTCATATGTGATTTCTCCATGGCGTTGCTTCATAAGGATCACAAACATCCTTGTCTCACCTTTTGAAGCAAACACAAAGCAAACCATGTGACTTGTACCATTTCACCATATATGAGTTCAAATCATGGCTTCAAGTCACTTTACTGATGCATCAACATATTATAGCTCTTCATAGCTGATTAGTTCATCGACTTAGTGCAAGTACTCTCTTCTTCACCTTAGTCATGGTACCTCGGTCCACAAGCCGTCGCTTGGCCTTCACCTTTGCTTAGTTCCTCGAAGCCCTTTCCTTGCTATCTTCACCCTATCAAGCCATTCTTGAGTCACATCATATTGAGCATCCATTGAGAGAATCATTTCTTCAATATTGTGAACTTTGCTTGAATTTCATCTAGATATAAATGCTAAGATCAATCAAGCTCTAGTTTGATTCTCATAGAAGCATATATGGACTAATAGTAATATGGTGAAGCCAATTTATGATTCCTCATATCTCACTCACTTTGGCTTGATCAATCCTCTTAATCACTTCAACCTCTATCATGATCATATTTATGCATAGTGATTTCTCAGGTCTTGTCCATATATTCAAACCAATATAGAGACCATATTATATCCATTTGCATTGTCTCACTGGTTATATAACCTTGTGTTAAACCTTTGTTCACTGATCATTATACACTATTCAAGTATGTTCATCATACTGAATTTCCTGTTCAACACTTAGCAAACTTGTTAGACCTTTAAATGTGTTATCCAAATCACCAAAACTCACAAAAGGGATGAATGCACTTTCAATGTCTGTGTGGCCTGTAGGTCTTTTTGGTCTGATCAATAGTTCAATCTAAAATTTTTGAGTATGTATGCTTATGCCTCAAAAGTATTTAGTGTGTTTGCGAACCTAGGACATACTTCATTATGTGAAATTTTACCAATTTGATCTCCTGATCATTTTCCCCTCCGTATCTAATCTGATACAAATCTTTGATCTTGTCATCTCTGCGATGGGCATAGAAATATGCTTGGGGCTGAAATAACAGTCTCCCATCGTACTCCCTTCATTAACAAGTTTAGGTTATGGCCATAACTTGTTCGTTTCATCGGGCCATGATCTATTTGGCTCTCTACTTGTAACCATTCTTACAGGTGGAGCCTCTTTTGTATATTGTCATCCTGGCTCAGTCTATTTGTGTCGTGTGAAATTTCTTATTGGTTATGTCTGGTAATGGTGTTAAGACTAAAACTGGTGGTGCCGCGACGAAACCGAGGGCCTCTTGTGAATGTACACACATGGTTGTGCTGCTCGGCACGCACTGGTATTGCAGTTAATAGTTGTAATTCATTATGAGACTGTATCAATGTGTTATCTTGGCACAATCTAGTTGTACCATGTGGGATTCATTATTGGTGACGTTCAGTAATGGTGTCTTGATTAATGACTTATGGTGCCGCCGTGAAACTGAGAGCCCCTTGTGAATGTACACGCAAGGTTATGCTACTTGGCGCATGCTGGTATCGAGGTCTCTAGTCATGATCCATTACGGAACTACCCTAATATGTTATCTTCCATAGATCTCTTCCCTGAAATGATTGCGGTGTTGTTTGTCGAAGTGACCAAGCAACATCTAACATCTCTGTTGGATCAAAAGAGCATATCGCTTTAATGTGCTCTTTAACGAATTCACTACCAATTTAGAAATCACCATAAAATCAGAATTCTCTGATTGTCTAAACTCCCTTTTAAATTCAATCTACCTTGAAAGAGCGTTTAAAAAAACAAAAACAAGTCAAGTCGACTGATAACCACCTAATCATCGCTCTAGTCATGCCTCGATCGCCTCATGTGTGCTTTTCCAGCATGAGTGATCAGGTCGAGTCATGCTTAGTGCTTGATAAAGTGGATTGATTGTGAAGCCAACGTTTGTTGATAACCTTCACTGATGTTTCCCCGAGTCTCCGCTACCATTTTTGGACTTGGATTTTCTGGCTAGCCACGGGTCAACTGTGATGTTGTTCGACATCCACACTTGTCTCATGTGCCATGGAATTCCAATGTTGGTTTATTAACAGACCTCTCTAAGTATGTTTTACCCAAAAGGTTGCATCTAGTTCTGTTTGGAAAAAAGTCACATATCTACCGCTCGCTCAACAAACTCAGATAGTATAGTGTTATCAGAAAATGCAAACTGCACACATGGAACCTTAGGAGTTTTTCTGGCAGATATCGTCTCTATTGACATCCCTAATTGGCCTAAAGTGGTACATGCTATACCACTAGGAAACAACATCTGAGATCATTGATCCTATCTAGAATGGTCATGTGCTATTGCTGATATGGACAGGAGTTACATGCTTCTCTACTCTTAAAAGTCTTTTGCTCCGAATCTTGGGACGAGTTTCTTTTATGGGGGGAGGGTTGTAACACCCGAGGTGTTTATCGTTGGCTCGACCACGAGTGTGTACTTTAACACATGATAGCGGTGAATAAAATAGGCACTAAATTTTAATCATCTTCGTCTATCACGATTTTGATATCGTGTCTGTCTCCATCTGACTAATTGTCACTAATTTGTTTTTGCAAAATTCATACTTCAGTAATCTTTCGAAACAATGAATCCAATATCGTTTGGGTTGAGCCATCAACATCTTGCCCAAACTTTAATCCTTGAAATCGGATCTAGTTCCTTAAACTTCGTTTGAAATTATTTCACGCTTGCGTTGCACGTGTCTCTTTGTGGCCTGGCATCGTGGCACGTGGCAGGTGCTAACCGGTGTCTGGACATCACACAGCCTCTCGCCGACGTGAGCGATGTGTGACGTCGCTTCCGAAAGAATCACAGTTTCGATGCCGCATCGATCTCGCGTATTTGTTTCGCGATATGTCGAGTCTTGTGTCCGTTTAAAATTTATAGATTAAGATAATACGAATTCAGAAGCTCGACCCACTCTTATGGTTTTATCCCAAACAAATTAATTAGAACTCGATGAAAATGGTTTTCAGTCCGAAACAAACCAGACCAGTGTAAGTAGAACTGAAAGCGAGTAATTGGTAATTAATTTGGTTCGCTAATTCGTGGTCTGAAAAATAAAATGTAGTCTAAAATGTATTTTAGACCGACTCATTTAAACTCTCACAAACTCTGGAAACTTGATAATTGCATTTAACTTTGTGTAAAGAAATGGGAGAGGGCAAATAGGAAAAATCTTGTCGCAAATATCTCCCTGCCGCCGCCCCTCATCCTTGATTTTTTTCAGCCGCCGCATAGGCCCTATTTGGCACAGCTTATTTTCATCTTCTTCACAAATTTAAGCAGAAGTTCTGCCAAACAGGCAGCTTCTGCAGCAGCTTATCAGTTCAGCTGCTTCTCAGAATACACTAAAAGCAGCTAACAAGCAAAAGCTGCTTTTCACCAGCTTCTCAGATAAGCTGCTTTTTCAGCAAGCAACAGCTGTGCCAAACAGGGCCATAGTCTTATCCCCTCCGCTCTCTCTCTCTGATTTTTGTTATCAGTCGCGTCTTCCTCCTCATCTCCCACGCGCAGCCGAGCTCCTCCCATCTCCTCCCCTGCTCGCTTCTTCCTGCGCGTGCTCTCCCTGGTGCTCCCACGCGCGCCCATCTCCCTAATGTCGCTCTCCCATGGTGCGTCCCTGCTCTACTTCGCCATGGCCGCCGCGCCATCCCTGCCGGTGCTCGCTCGGCCGAGCTCCCTGCTCCCCATGGCTGTCGGCTTCCCCTGTGAGCTTCAACTCCGGTCGTCTTCCTCCCTACTCGCCGGCCACTAGGAAGCTATCTCCCTCTCGGTATCTCCCATGGCCGCTAATAGCCCTAGCTAAGCTCGCCCTGGCCCCTGCAATTTTTTTATTTCCTGCAACTTGCCCTTGCCCTAGGTTCGACGAGCGCCGCTGCTCAGTTCACCTCTGTTTGATGCCGAACTGGGCTGCCTGTCCTCAACCTCGCCGATGTCGTTTCCCTGGTGCTTGCTCTCGCCCGAAGCCATAGAGCAGCAGCAGCCACGACACTCTTTCGTCTCACGCCCTCGACGTGTTCGATAAAATGTCGCAGCGATCTCCACCTCGATCCGTGCCGCCCCAGTTGTGACCTCGTCGAATCCCGGTGAGGACTCGTTGTTTTCCTTGTGTTTATTCCTCTCTGGTACATGTATTCGACGCCAATTAATTAAATGCTAATCATGTGCATATGTGTATGCTTATGCGTGGGAGGTGAGGAGAAATTTTCCGGTCTTGGAGGGCAAAGAGATCAAAGGTCTAAAGCAAACGCCCGCCGGGCTCGGTGAAATCGCCTCAACCGGCGGTTATTGTCGATCTCTCGGATTTGAGGTGATTTAGTTGAGGTGAGCTGTTTCGCTACTTATATTGTTTAATTTAATGTTCGGCTTCAATGGAGATTGTAGTCACGATGATGTTATCGTCTTTAGTGCGGCCGGGTTGTGGTGGAATGCTCGGCAGATCCGTTGTTAGGCATATGTGTTTTGTTCCGTGATAATGTGAGGAAAGTATCTTTCCTCTCTTTTCCTTGTCCTTGTGATGCTATGTTGTATGTCATATATTTGGTGAATGAATATATCAAGAGAGAGTAAATTCTTTAGACATATGCATAGTATGATTAAAGTGAGTTCTTCTTTGTGATGATAAATTGTATAGAATGTGCTTGGATGAATATATGTGCAGGCATAGTGTGCTTAAATTGATTCTTTGTTCGCATGATATGAGATTAGGCTTAAAATACTAGGTTATGTGAAGTAAATGAATTCATGGTTATAAAGAAGAAAGCTATGTATGTGATTAGAAAGTGTAGAAACTAGGAGCTAAATTGAGTTCTTGCTGTTTGGACTGCATGTCCAATTTTATTACGCGGCTAGCTAAGTAAAGTAAACCCTGTTTTCTGTAAAAATATTATATAGAAAAGTTGTAGATAACCTCTTTATCTCACTTGTGTAAAAATTTCATGACCCTAGGCCTAGCAGTTTAGGAGTTATGATTTTTCCAAGTCCAGTTTCAGAATCTGTCCAAATTCTGTACATGTTTCGAAACTGATTGTTTTATTAAGTAAAACTGAGAAACAGCTCTTAGTAATTATAATGAAGTTGTAGTACTTTTCGTAGGCTTTCCAAAAAGTCTTGGATTCCCCCTTTTGGTGGTCTAGAAGTCAAGTTATGGTTGTTTGAAATGTGATGTTTGAATCTGTCAAAGTCTGGACAGCAATGTTTGTTTGTATTAACTGATTTCGATACACATTGAATCACCTTGAGATGATTATAAATGAGTTGTAGACAATTGTATTAGCTTCCTAAAAAGTGTAGGATCACCTGATTTGGATAACTGAAACTCCAGTTATGGATTTTTGAAGTGAATAGTCGAAATCTGCCCTTATCTGGACAGCGCTATCGTTTTAATACTGTTTGGCCTTCCTAAGAATTGAATCACTTTGAGACGATAATATTGAAGTTGTAGAGCACTTCCTAAGCTTTTTAGAAAGTTCTTGTTAACCCCTTTTGGATGAATATTTTTTAAGTTATGAGCAAAACCGTTGACTGTTGTGCTGCTGTCCAGAAATTCTGCAAGTGTTGAGATGATTGTTTAGAGTCATTCTTGTTTGTTATTGTAAGATTAGTTAGTTTTTTATTCTTAATTGGTGAAGTGATGCCTTGTTTTAGTAATTTTCATGTTCTATGTTTGTTGATTGTGTTGGGTACATTTGTTTAGTGAAGTCGAAGCCTTGCCTTAGTAATCGTTACGATTATATTATATTGATGGTTAGAATGCCCTAGATGAATATAGGTTATTGCCATGTGAATATGGTGAAGTTAGTATTGCGAGGAAGGTTTAGTAAACAAGCATACCTAGTATTATTAAGTTCTTAGTGTTGGACTCTAACTAAGGCAAGTAGAGTTATGCATGGTTATTATTTTTAATGTTTGTGTTAGTCAGAGTTTTAAATGTTATGCTCTAGTCAAAAGAGATAAAATGCTTATGAATGGTTCGCTACGTCCTGCTGTTAGAATTGGATCCGGTTAAGTTAGAATGCCATAGCTATAGTACTTAATGTGATATCGACACCTAGTATTTTCGTATTAGAGTTGTGATGCCTTGCTATAAGTGTTTGATATTCTTCAAAAAGCTTTATCTATATTGTGCTATTTATACTTGCACTCATACATGTGCATTATGCATATCATTTAGGTACGGTAATTGATCACATGATGTGGAAGACAAGGTTTGGATTGATATCAAGATGATGCTGATGGACGAAGCTAAAGTGGGTGAATCAAACAAGTGTCAGGATGAGAGATGCTTACCAAGTGGTCGTCATCTGCCAACACAAACTTAGTCTTATCCCAGGCAAGCCCCGGTGCATGCAACCCCTTCCTTATGCTTTTAAATGATTTTTACACACTTCAAGTCTAGCGAACTGTGCATTAGGTTTATAGGAGCTGCTTGGAAACCCTTTGATGCATTGGCTACCTTGAAATCCATTCCTTTTATAGATACTTCTGGTGAAGTATCAAATATGATTTACAAAATTGCTTAGCCCTGCCTAGAGGTAAATCTTGCAGATAGAGTTTGTCCTTTGCACTAATGCCTAGCTCAAGTTTATCCTGAGGAACGATGGCTCTACCTACAAAAATATTTTCACCAGGATCATTGGGAGATCTAATGCAAGGTTCCCTATGATGTTTTAATCATCCTAAGAAACACAAACGATCCTAAGGATGGAAGTACTTAAATCGAGACTTGGGCTAGGAACAGGTGATGTTCTACCTAGGTTGATTAAGGATTATAGCGAATGTAGGCTTGATGATCTAGGACCTTTTAACTGGCCACATGCCTCGTCATGAGTAAGCTTTGCCTCGGTCGGACCAATACCAGAAAGGCCACCATGCAATGGGAGTGGAGAGATGGCGAGAGTAGTGTGTACCCTCCGCGGCAAGAGGCTGACTAGTGGAGTATCTGTGCTCTCGGTTGGCGTGAACCCATTCTAGTCTTGAGAAACCCAGTGGCGAGTTGACATATGCAAGGGTTAAGTGCTACATATGTAGACTTGGTCACTGCCCTACAATCTAAGTCATGGATGGAATCATAATGAGCAAAAATCATGTTGTATTGATTAATGTGATGATGAAATTAGACTAGATGCAAACAAGGTCTATTAATACTTAATCTAGCATTAAAATGTTGAAAGTAAGGACTCATTTTAGTAAAGCTTTCTTCAAACTATTAAAGTTGATTCTTGCTAAAAGCCTTTCCTTGATTCCCAAATCCAGCATATCCCTGAGAGTCTTTTTCCTTAGTCGGGTAAGACATGCGAAAGTACACTCCGTACTCAGGGTTTTTGAACCCATGTTGTTGTAGGTACTAGCTTTGTGCTGCTGTGGATGGTGTTAAGCGCCGGTGGGCACGGCCTTCTTATAGGTTAAAGTAGCTCTTCTATGCTTCTTATTGAGGATTGTCATTGAGCTAGCATATATTTCAAACTTATAAATAATTTATAACATTTCAAAGTTTATTTCTTTGAATCACTTTTGGAACCACTCCGATAAATATAATGTAAATTTGTTGTAACCTATAACTTTTTGTAATAAAGAAATTCCGCTGCAAAATGTTGGTGTGTGATTTGTGTTTACTTAATCTTGCGATCTTGGTTGTAAGTGGTTTATCCGGGTCCTTGGGACACTCGGACGGATCCTGTTAAGTTATCCGGTGCACATGCATAGCCGTCTGAGGTCTTTGAAACAAGGACAGGTGCATGTGGGCCCAATAACTTGGGAGGTTCTGCCACAATATGCAGACAACGACCCAACAACCATAGTTGACTCGGAGACGACGACCTAGACCACTCGTGAACTCATCATAGCATCCTTCATGTGCCTCATCTTGTGGTACCTATTCTTGACTTAGGGGGGATGTGAGTACATCAAGGGTGAGCTCACATACGTTCATCGCTCGACAAGTTGTGGGTAATAATGTGCATGAACTCACTAAAGGTGGGAGCTCATGTGAAGTGTAAGGCTTACCAAATGAGATGGTTAAAGCTAAGCATTGCAGAGGTGAAAGCAATGAACACGAGAGGCCCAAGCTCGCCGGAGATAGTGTCACGAAGATGTCAGTCCACGCGCTGCGCCACCCCGCCATGCAGCGTGAGCTACGGCGAGAAATCGCCCACACACCGAACGATCGTGTGCCCAGCTAATGATACCGAAGGTCTCCACATAGCCTGGCAACCCGACCATGATGCACACCAAGACCCAAAACGATGGAGAAGTGTTCCTGCATGTAGAGGTCGACCGCGGTGGCCCTTTCACTCGGCGATGAGCCCTCGCTCTCTCTCCCTGGTGTCCAGCTTGCGACGGCGCGATGCCATGTTTTATGGGGGAAGGGGTGAGTCCGCGCCAAGGAAGTCGGTAGCAGGTCGGCGCAGAATCTCCAGGGATTCGGTGGAGGTGGTTGCAATCGGGCGTTGATACGGTGTTGTGCAGAGCTCGGAAGAGATAAGGAAGAAGGGATACATGCTGACATGCCAGTCCCACACCTCAGACACCATCGTCAGATACCGCGCGCAGGGGAACGACCTGCCATGAGGACCCCACATGACAGCGATTGAGACAGCGGGGATGGGGAGTAGTGGATGATGATGCGGGCCCACCAGCCATTGGCTTGGAGCAAGTGCAGTCGAGAGGCTGAGCAGTGGGGCCCCATGTCAGCGAGAACCAGTGCTATCGCACGCACACGGGAGACAGATAGGCCGAGCCCGCCAGTCGGCGCCTCGATTCATCATGGGCTGCGCAAATGGTAGAGCGGAATGGGCCGGCGGGAAAGAAGTGGTGGACGGGCCGAAAATGAGGTTTCCAGCCGAGCAGGGTTTTATTCTCTTTTTCTTTTCCTTTTTGTTTTGTATTTCCTTCTCAAATTCCATTTTCAAGGATTCAAACCAAGTTTAAACCCTTGTTTCGAACTTCAGACTTAAAATACATAATTAAGTCTCAATATGAGTATAACTCTTACTGTTTGCCTTAACATCATTTATATTAGTTCCTATGTTTTACTCATGGAAAGGATCATTAAAAATAACTTCTTTCTAGATTTTTTTTAATTTCCCAATTCCACTCTCAATAAGTTCGAACTTCAAAATTAATTCATGTAAATAAGTGCACAAATAAACTCCATCATGATGCATTTGTTTTTTTTGTTTAGATATATATTTGTTTTAATATGCATTTTTGAAGAGCAATATGCCTCAAGGTAAAATTTCGATTCAAATAGACTTTTACTAATTAATAAAGAACTTGCTAAAATTCCCTAAGGCATTATTCAGGGTTTACACAGGGCATCAGATCTACGATCGATGGTTGAAACCAAAGCCTTGAAGCGGTTTGGCCCCGTTCTAATCTGAGTCGCGCATCCCGCGATCGACGTCTCACAACCACACACACCCGGGGCATCAGATCGACGGTTGAAACCAAAGCCTCGAACCGGTATGGTCCCGTTCTAATCTGAGTCGTCCATCCCCAGATCAATAGTCAGGGCTTATCTTTCTCCTCTCGACTACCAAATGTGGAGACACCCAGGACCAGGGTGATGGCGCCATGGCCGAGCTCACCCACCCCTTGCGCTAGGGTTGTAAACTTTGATCCTAACGGCGCTACACGATGCGGGGATGATGGTGATCGAATGGACAGGTGACTCACCAACGGTGATGATGGGAAGTCATGCACGTCGGGGTTTAATTGGAGCCGCGGCGATGACTTGTCTCCGGCTAGCAATTCCAAGAGCTCTGCTCACCAATTGCGCCCGAAGAGGACATGATAACCCTCCTTGGGTCTCGATGAAGTTCCTAGAACCGACTTGGGGGCCTCGACGATGCTCTACGCGCGTGTCGACGTTGCGATACGACTCCTCGATGGAGGGGGAGCGCTGGCGAGCCATATCCTGATGCTCCGTCGCTCAACAGTCCTCAGCTCCACACTGGAAACACATGGCACCCACCAATCAATCATCTAGGAATACAACCGAGGCTCGACTGATGACGAGAACAAGGATTGGTCGCAGTGGCCTCCCATCTCTCTCACTTCTTCTCTATTGTCCTCTCTCGTTGGTAGAGCGATGTCGTTGATGCATGCGCAGGTGGTGGCGCCTGGCTCACTTCTTTATAGCCCTGCGAAGGTCGGTTCTGGGTTGCAAGCAATGGACTCTGGGTTCATGGAGATAGTGACGGCGTGACGGGTTTGTTACAGGAGAAGATCATGATGAGGATGACCCTGCGCCTAACAAGGCGGGCCCACCGTCAGCGAGCGCGTAGTGAATGCAGTGCGTGGCTGATGGGCTGTTCTACAGGGCCCTGTTGTTAGTGGATGAGGGGGGGAAGAAACACGCTCGTGTTCTGGGAATGGTGCCGACATGCGGGTCCCACAAGTCAGGGCCAAAATGCGCAATTGGGCTGGCGCAAGTGAAACCAAGTGGGCCAGTAAGGGGGTTTTGGCCCGGCACATGTTTTCTCCTTTCTCTTTTTTTATTCTATTTTGGATTTCAATTCAAGTTCAATTTTAAGTCTTTAAATCCATCTTAGTTTGAATTGCTCAACTACTATAATGATCTTAAAACTTTTAGAGGACATTCATAAAGATATTACTCAACTACTATAATGATCTTCTCATTTGTTTCATATCTTTTTAGTTCAAATTCAATACCTAGTTTTAGAAGTTCCGCCTAAGTTTTAGTTTTGGCTGCAAACTGGGGGGTAGACTGCTTCGTTGAGCATTCTATGTGTATCTAAAAGTTTTAGGTTGACTACATCCACTAATGATGGTTGTATGGTGTTAGTATTTGTGTAGGCAAGGCAGAGTCATCTGCTGAGCTGACACGATGTATGGAGGTAGAAGTTTGTTTCCCCATTTTTACTTCTATTTTGTCAGTTGTTAATTGTCTTTTTTGTAGATATAGTTCTACATGTCATCAGTAATGATGCTTCTTTAGGTCTCCTGGGCCGCTTGTATTATACTTAGAGGGTGTTTGGTTTCTAGGGACTGTTTTTTGTTCTTCCATTTTATTCTATTTTAGTCCTTAAATTATCAAATACGGAAACTAAAATAGAGTTTTAGTTTCATATTTACCAATTTATGGACTAAAATAGAATAAAATGGAGGGACTAAAAATTAGACCCTAGAAACCAAACGCCCCCTTACATACTATTTTTTGTTCTTAAGGATCTGGAATTCTTATAATAAGTGGATGCTCTATACATATTCTTTATTGAATGACACAAGACCATGTTGAGGGATACCATGAACTCTCAGCTAGACAGAAATATTCGCCTCTATTGTTGTTTGGCTTCTGGGACACCGACTTCTACGTCAAGGTAGATGATGATGTGCATGTAAACTTAGGTGTTTGGCTCTTCCTTGGATGCAAGTACTTCCTCTTAGAATTATTTTGACTCAGTTTTGTTTACTGCTGCATGCATATGACCAAATAGGAATGCTTGCCACTACCCTTGCTCGGCATAAATCGAAGCGAAGAACTTATATTGCCTACATGAAGTCTTTAAGACCCTGATTGATGATGTGCCACATTGACCTCGATAGGGCGCCCATAAGCGCGTCCCATGTTCTAGTTGTTGATTGAATTTTGGATACATCTGTGTTTGCTTTAGTATTAATGTATATGAGACATCTATATTTATCTGTTCTCGATTGGTCTTTGGTGAAAATAAACAGAATGACATAGTAGAACTATATATAAGGTTTGCTCTTTTTGTCAAGAGATTCGTAGTCCTTACTTTTGTCCTTGGCAAGATGTAACCACATCTTTCTGTAGTATTGAAAGAAGGAACACTTGTTGTGACAAATAGCATTTTATTTCAGCAATTTACCACTAGCTGACAATAAAAGGTCTAACCATGAGAAGGATGGACTTCCTATTGATGTCAAGCTTCATGTTAAGAATGTATTATCTAGAGAACTACACATACTTCTATTATGGATGGTTAATTTTAATGTCCTCTGGTGTCTGGATGAAGAAATAGGTGAAACTGAACGTCATGTGTTGTTTTTCTCCCTAAATAGTAGTTTATGATGCTTCAGCAATTGTGACATGACTTTTTTAATGGTGCGCAATCTACATCAATGCTGCTTCACCAATCCAATAATTCTAGCATGCTTGAATATGATTTGTTTACTTGGTATGAAGTTGGTATTACACTATTATTGTTCCTGTATTGAGCTATAAAGTACCATAAAGAAAATTCTCATTTTTACCAAAAAGTAATTTGAAAAAAAATCCAAGATCCTTTTGTGGGATCAAATCACTTATTTTTAGTCCAATAAATGTTTATCATTTATTTTAAGTTTTCCTTTACTAATACATAACATATAATTTATTGGTATGTTGGGGTCAATGAGCTCCTTAGCTGTGATAAGAATGTGCCATCTTCACAATGCACCTTAGCATTGTGCCACATAAAAGTAAAAAGTAGCTTTTTATGCAACACCTTGTTTTACTAAAAAAATGTGTGTAGGTCATTGAGCACTTGATTTATGATCATAGAGCAGATGTTTTCAGTTTCGAGATAGTTCTTTGAGAGTTGCTGACTGGAAAGGTTATTTTTCTCTCGCCATCAATTTGTTTCGCCAGTGCGATGGTAGAGCAGAAGTGTGGTTTTGCTAATTGTTGAGTTGACCTTTTCTTTCCAGCTACATATGAAGACATGACACCTCTTCAGGCAGTAGTTGTCGTTGTTCAAAAGGTATCATTGTTTAACACACAAGTTATTACAATTTGTCACAAAAAACAGTACCGCATCTTGTTGTTATCATACTATTTTAATTTGCTGAAAGGAAAAGGTTCCAAATAGAAGGCGAATGTTGAGTTGTAACTCATCTGTATCTTTTTAGGTACTTGGTGGGGGAGTAAAATACTCAAAGTGATATGGATTTTCTGTTTTGAATCCTAATTTGGCAGACATGATATCTCTGCATGCAGGATCTGAGGCTTACTATTGCCACTGGTACCCATCCTATGCTCTAAGACAAATCTTTGTAGAGATTGTGGATACACCGAACTTCATAAAAGAGGTGTGTATTCACACAAAGAACTAATTGCATTTACCATCTATTTGGTTTCATCTTATTCTATATTTTTCACAGGTTTTATTTGCTAAGTGGTTCGGAGTTATGTGCATCACAAGAGGCATCTAGGTCGATCTTACTCTTCTTCGTGTTCATTCTCGCTGCCTAGGACGGCACTGTAGCGCCGGTGGAGTTGGACGGTATCGTTAGTCTCGATTAGATCTAGACGGAATGGACCCCGTTCTTGCTAAAGGAGAGAGAGAGCGTGCTTGGCTTGGCCTGGGGGGCTATATTTTAGTTCATTTTTTAAGGGTCATGTTACTTGTCATGTCAGATCAGATTATGCAGCTCCAGATATTCATGTATTTGTGAGAAAAGTACCAAAATAGTTTCACTTCATGGCTACTCTCAGATATGTTCATGCTGCTACCCTAATCATATAAGGGTAACACTATATTTGTTAGCAAACAATTTTTGAGATATTAAATTCGGTGATAATAGAAGGTGATAATAGAAGTGTTGTTCGTTTTTATGTATCCGTTGTGCACTAACAATTTACTGAATATTTTGTGTGCCGATGTAACGCACGAACAGATACCTAGTAATAATTACAAGAACAAGGTTCTACTTGACTTGAATCCTAGACAGTTGAGACTTCGCAGTCTTGTACAACCACGTAGAACCGTTTATGAGAGTGAGCGTTAGGCCCTGTTTGTTTTCACGGATTGGAGGCCCGAAATGGTTCCTGGCCGGATTGTTTCTCTAATTTATGTAAGTTTTGATAAGTTGGAATAAATCCTAGTCCAATCCTAGACAAATGAACAGTCCCTTAAACAGCTTGGAGAAAGGATGGTGAACCCTGCTCCAGAGCTCCACTCATACCGCGACCTTCCAGCAATGGCTCCGCGCATGCCGCAAGCATATCTGCCCGCGCTCCAATCCAGCCGCCTCCTGAGCATAAATAGTGGGCGCCTTCGCCCTCTTGATTCTCCATCCATAATAAACCTGAACCGAACGTCGTTACCAAGAGCCAGAGATAAGGTGCGCCATGGCCATGTGTTACTGCACCGTGTCCCCCGTCCGCGCTCAGCCGCCAGCCGAGGTCGACCATCGCTAGGCAAGCAGGACACAGCGACACGGTCCTCCGTCCTTTCTTCCATCACGCCTCGGTGTTCCTAAATTCTAGGTCCTTCAATTTTGATATGAGATTGGAGCTTTTTGGGTGGTGATAAACTGACAGATTGCTTTGTCGGAGCATAGTTGGTGAGAGTTTTGCAATTCTAGGTAGGTGAACTGAAACTCTAAGGGGGTGTTTGGTTTAAGGAATCACTACATCCAAATTGAGGTGGTGCATCATGGGTTCATTCCTAAAATTTGGTGGGATGACCCCATTCCTCATATTAGTACTAACTAACTATGAGGAATGAGGTGGTGATGGATCAACTCATTCCATTACACAAACCAAATAAAAATAGTGAGGAGTGAGAAGAGGATGGACTAGCTCATTCCTCAAACCAAACACCCTATAAATGCATCTTACCTATTTACATTGTTTTTGCATTCTGGTAATATTTTCCTTTAGTATGGTTGCTTCGTAGTTAATCTATAAATAGCATAGTTATTTAAACTGCATTCTTTTAGTAAGTCTAGAATAAGATGCTTGTACATTTTGGTAGACAAGCTGAAGTTTATACTTCATTCAATCTAATGTACGCAGAACCCTTTCACCTTGATGGATTCTTCAGAGGTGGAAAATGAAGTACCAACTGATGAAAGCCAATTAGACAAGGATGTAACAATTGATAATAGATCAGCTCTCAATACAAATGTAGTTGTCCAATAAGGTATTACAATCGCTATACTTGGTTATTTGGTAAAAGTGATACCAGATTGAGTGTAACACCCAAAAAAATAAACCATTTTTATAATCCAAATATGGTATGTCCTATGGATGATCGGAGGTTGTAGATGTATTGATCTCATCAAGATGATTCCGATCAATCACTAGTTTGCCTTGTTTGGAGTCCGGATGAGTCTTTTTGAGTGCCGGTTGATCTGAGCCATTGGATATTAGGATTGTGGAAGTTTTCTTCTATTTATACCTCCCTAACCCTAGAAGCCACGTCCTCCCACCCCTAGCAGCCGTCACCCTTTTGTGCCTTGCCCCAAGAGAAGAGAGGAAGAAAAAAAGAAGAGAAGAGAGGGGAGATGAGGGCATACCGTCGCCCATAATCGTCGTTCCTCTCCAAGAATTGGTTGGATTTCCTTTCCTCTCTCTCTTTTATCCACTTGATGAATGTTTTCCCTTGTTTTGGATGAGTTTTAGGCCCTGCAATTAGTTTTTTTGGTTAGATTGGATGGGAGATTAGATTTTAATCTCGAAATTAGTTTCTGCAGAATGGCAGATTCAATAGTTTCTGTTCATTCCAGTTTTCCGTGGTCTTAGTGGCCTCAAAAATTAAAAAAAGTCTATCTATGAGTCGTAGATAATTTGTAGATCTTTCTGTGGCTGCGAAGAACACCTCAATCGGATATCAGATCAGAAAGTTATTGCAGTTTGATTATAGCAGTTTTTCAGTCTCAAAATTCTGTATAGAATCTGTTCTCTTAAGCTTTAGGCAATTTTATCAACAGAATTAAACTTTAGGATTGTAAACGAAGTTGTAGACAATTTCATAAGCTTTCCAGATTGTTAAAGAGCGCATTCATATGAATTATGAAAGTCCAGTTATGTTTGTTTTACTGTGGCTGTTTCTGTTTGCCTGACAAAAATGAGCGGGTCTGTTCACTGGTGGGTTTCATATAGTAAATAGCCAAATTGGCTGTTCCAACTATGGAGTTTGTAGAGGGATAAAAGTTCTTACTGCCAGCAGAATTTCATAATTTTTGGTTGAGTAGTTTGGTAGATATTGAATTTTGAAGTTAACTATGCTGCTGTCTGAAACAGATTCAGACATTTATCTTATCAGATGTTTTAGAACTTATAGATGGCAGAATTTAATTATCCATTGAATACCGAAGTTATAGAATATTTTGTGTAGACACTCATAGAGTATTTGTTTAATATCACCACTGTTATAATTTTAAAGATACAAAATTAACAAACAGCGCTGCTGCTGTTTGGCATGTGGTTCAGGGTGGGAGTCTTTCCACCGGGATTTGGTTTCAAGTGTATGAGCGATTTGTTGATTGTTAGCAAATGTTTGTGAAATATTTTTACTAATTTTTATGCCCACTAGTAGATGGCTACACTCTGGATCATGCCTAGTACATCTTTCTTCTTCGATGAAGGCAAGTGAATGTAGCAGTGGTTGCTACCGTTTTGACTTGTTGTTTTTTTATCGCCTACGCTCTAATATTCAGAATTATGGAATTCTTTCATAATTGAACTCTATGGTGATGCTTTACTTGCTTGTATTATACTGATGCTCAATCATATATTGATGATGATTATGGTTCGAGTATGACCCATGAGATTAATTTACACCCCTGAAGGCAGATAAAGTATTATTTGAGGTTTGTATTGTATCTGAAGGCAGATGAAGTATTATTTGAGGTTTGTTTTGTATCTGAAGGAAGTGAAGTATATTGATAAATGCAGCATGCCATATGCATTACATTATTCATTTGCATCTGAAGTTTGGTCGTGACCTATGGTCCGACCGTACCGGTACAACTTAGCATCGTACGTTGCCCGAGGAGGGGTACGATGCGGCTTCATACCCTTAGAGGTATGAAGGCAGAGGACATATGCATTGCATTTATATGCATTCATTGAAGTGATATTAGCAGATGATGTGGTTTTATACTCTCAGAGGTATGAGGGCAGATGACCTACACATTGCATTCCTATGCATACATTGAAGTGATATCTGCAGGTATTGTTGACGCAGGGAAGGGTTATACAACCTATTGTGGTTGTTCGAGGAAATGAGATGGTATTGGTTATATTGGGACTATTGAGTTCTATATCTACAAGTATTTCTGATCTCAATTGGGATTCCTTTAAAATGTTGTTTAATTCAATTT
This sequence comes from Zea mays, assembly GCF_902167145.1. Taxonomy (NCBI): domain Eukaryota; kingdom Viridiplantae; phylum Streptophyta; class Magnoliopsida; order Poales; family Poaceae; genus Zea; species Zea mays. The sequence continues at coordinate 87,033,078 of NC_050097.1, forward strand.
GTGGTTTAAATATCTCGTCAAAATAATTTGCTTGCTGAGATGTATCATCTCACTCTTGCATTACTTAATGCAGGTATTTGATTCATGTTGGGAATGAGGGAAGTAGCAGCACGTCCACCTTCATTATTATAATAACGCTGCCCAGTTGCAGCCATGATTTAATTATAAACTCGATGTCAAATGATGTTTGTTTTTTTCTAGTCGTGTGCACTGGTTAATTCAGTTCATGTTGTTATGTTTAACTTTCCTTTGCTAGCATATTAATAATGCTTAGTATGTTTTTTGTCATGATATATGTTTATACACTGTTGCCCCTCATTTATGCAATCTTTCAAAGGAGATGCTGCCGAAATTTTATATATGAATGTCAGATGTGTAGTTCAGTAGCATTCCAGGGTGTTTGTGGACTCTGGGGTGTTACAGTTGGTATTAAAGCATAGGCTTTAGATTCTTGGCAATTTGAAGATAAATTTGATACACTTGCACATATAGGAAGGGTATGGGTTCAAATATCTTTGATATATATTAGTGTCTTTGAAGTGCAGATGACAATAATTTCACCCCTCCCTATTCCTTTACGGTGATGTGGTAAGTTGTTTATGACTTAATGCCTAATATGTTTTATCTCTAAATCTTTATATTGTTTTATTAATGTGATTGATATCGCTGGTCTTTGGTAAGATCGAAGTTGTTATTATGCTTGTGATATACAAGTATGCCTATGTTGTTTTCATCATGTTTTTCGTGGTTGAGTTTTATTGCAATAATATTGTTATATATGCTTGATTGTGGATGTTCCTAAGAGGAGTGTGAATTGCGTGTTTTGGGTTACAAGGTAACCATCAATTTGAATTTAAGTTGTTGAGTGGTTGGTGGATAGTTCCAACTATTTTTTGCAAAGAATGATTGTTTATGTCGAGAAACCAGTTCTGAAAGAAATGAATATTGATACTTTTATATGAATTTTCGGGAAGTCTTTACATAGCCAGAATGGCTTACATGTCTCTCTTCTATTGTGTGTTTTAGTAGCCACAAAGCCTAGAGGTGGTTTAAAGTGGTTGCATGTTAGTCATGCTAGTTGTAGAATAAATCTCTGTTTTTCTTGATCCATTGATTATGTATTAATACGTTGAGGATCAGATGGTTCTCTCCCCGATGCATGCTGGTGGAGCCATTGTTGGACCACCTATCTATTGGTTTGAATGAAGTCATTGCCTAGCCTAGAGTTGGTTGTGTGTGGTTAGTCACCTATTCCTAAATGATGTGGTTTTTACAACAACTTGAGATGTTTGTCAAATGTGTGAAGGATTACGGGGTTATTATTGACCTCGTATATCTGGTACTTTGAGTGCATCATATGATAGAATGAAATGTAAGTTTCTGAACTACAGTAGATGAAGACTTATATTATTTGTAGGTTAACCTTACTAGTTTGGTTATTTTTCTTAGTTGAGTTGTTGGATGAAGTATAGCGACATTGGTTAAGCAAGTATTGTGTTGTTGTGCTATCAATGCTCTTTGTGGAGTTTTTGGCATTTCTTCGATGAAATGTGTCGCGCAGAATGTTATGGGCTTCTTGTCGGCTTTATTGCTCCATTAGTTCTGTAGACTTTCTCCCTTTTGTGGGGTGCAAAGAATGTTAGATTACATTATTATCTTTTCATGATGGCAAGAACGGGGTTTAGGAAGATTAGGAGTTTTGTTTCAATAGAACTACTTGTTTTGTGGTGCTGTGAAGTGAGGTGTTTGATCTTCATATACGTTCATCTGGTGTGGATGTTTTACCATTGAATTAAAATGAATTGTTGAAGTTGGTAAGGGTTGTGCTTAGTGCATATTACCGCTTCATAAAAGAGTGTCGTTTTAAGACATTGATGCTGATGTATGGCTGCATCCAAATTCGATGTTGTGAAATCATAGTGTTGATCGCATCTATGACTTGCTTTGAGCTTCATTGCAGGTTGTTTCATGCTTGTTGTCAGGTTGTGTAGCTTCCTTAGACCATTAGTCTGAGGTAGCAGTTCTTGTGTTGATTAATACCAATAATGGACTCATGTTTTGAATGGTGGTGCTATTTGGGGTACCTTGGATGTTTTGCTTGGAGTGGTCGAATTCGAGGACGAATTCTTTTTAAGGGGGGTAGAATGTAACACCCAAAAAAATAAACCATTTTTATAATCCAAATATGGTATGTCCTATGGATGATCGGAGGTTGTAGATGTATTGATCTCATCAAGATGATTCCGATCAATCACTAGTTTGCCTTGTTTGGAGTCCGGATGAGTCTTTTTGAGTGCCGGTTGATCTGAGCCATTGGATATTAGGATTGTGGAAGTTTTCTTCTATTTATACCTCCCTAACCCTAGAAGCCACGTCCTCCCACCCCTAGCAGCCGTCACCCTTTTGTGCCTTGCCCCAAGAGAAGAGAGGAAGAAAAAAAGAAGAGAAGAGAGGGGAGATGAGGGCATACCGTCGCCCATAATCGTCGTTCCTCTCCAAGAATTGGTTGGATTTCCTTTCCTCTCTCTCTTTTATCCACTTGATGAATGTTTTCCCTTGTTTTGGATGAGTTTTAGGCCCTGCAATTAGTTTTTTTGGTTAGATTGGATGGGAGATTAGATTTTAATCTCGAAATTAGTTTCTGCAGAATGGCAGATTCAATAGTTTCTGTTCATTCCAGTTTTCCGTGGTCTTAGTGGCCTCAAAAATTAAAAAAAGTCTATCTATGAGTCGTAGATAATTTGTAGATCTTTCTGTGGCTGCGAAGAACACCTCAATCGGATATCAGATCAGAAAGTTATTGCAGTTTGATTATAGCAGTTTTTCAGTCTCAAAATTCTGTATAGAATCTGTTCTCTTAAGCTTTAGGCAATTTTATCAACAGAATTAAACTTTAGGATTGTAAACGAAGTTGTAGACAATTTCATAAGCTTTCCAGATTGTTAAAGAGCGCATTCATATGAATTATGAAAGTCCAGTTATGTTTGTTTTACTGTGGCTGTTTCTGTTTGCCTGACAAAAATGAGCGGGTCTGTTCACTGGTGGGTTTCATATAGTAAATAGCCAAATTGGCTGTTCCAACTATGGAGTTTGTAGAGGGATAAAAGTTCTTACTGCCAGCAGAATTTCATAATTTTTGGTTGAGTAGTTTGGTAGATATTGAATTTTGAAGTTAACTATGCTGCTGTCTGAAACAGATTCAGACATTTATCTTATCAGATGTTTTAGAACTTATAGATGGCAGAATTTAATTATCCATTGAATACCGAAGTTATAGAATATTTTGTGTAGACACTCATAGAGTATTTGTTTAATATCACCACTGTTATAATTTTAAAGATACAAAATTAACAAACAGCGCTGCTGCTGTTTGGCATGTGGTTCAGGGTGGGAGTCTTTCCACCGGGATTTGGTTTCAAGTGTATGAGCGATTTGTTGATTGTTAGCAAATGTTTGTGAAATATTTTTACTAATTTTTATGCCCACTAGTAGATGGCTACACTCTGGATCATGCCTAGTACATCTTTCTTCTTCGATGAAGGCAAGTGAATGTAGCAGTGGTTGCTACCGTTTTGACTTGTTGTTTTTTTATCGCCTACGCTCTAATATTCAGAATTATGGAATTCTTTCATAATTGAACTCTATGGTGATGCTTTACTTGCTTGTATTATACTGATGCTCAATCATATATTGATGATGATTATGGTTCGAGTATGACCCATGAGATTAATTTACACCCCTGAAGGCAGATAAAGTATTATTTGAGGTTTGTATTGTATCTGAAGGCAGATGAAGTATTATTTGAGGTTTGTTTTGTATCTGAAGGAAGTGAAGTATATTGATAAATGCAGCATGCCATATGCATTACATTATTCATTTGCATCTGAAGTTTGGTCGTGACCTATGGTCCGACCGTACCGGTACAACTTAGCATCGTACGTTGCCCGAGGAGGGGTACGATGCGGCTTCATACCCTTAGAGGTATGAAGGCAGAGGACATATGCATTGCATTTATATGCATTCATTGAAGTGATATTAGCAGATGATGTGGTTTTATACTCTCAGAGGTATGAGGGCAGATGACCTACACATTGCATTCCTATGCATACATTGAAGTGATATCTGCAGGTATTGTTGACGCAGGGAAGGGTTATACAACCTATTGTGGTTGTTCGAGGAAATGAGATGGTATTGGTTATATTGGGACTATTGAGTTCTATATCTACAAGTATTTCTGATCTCAATTGGGATTCCTTTAAAATGTTGTTTAATTCAATTTGTGGTTTAAATATCTCGTCAAAATAATTTGCTTGCTGAGATGTATCATCTCACTCTTGCATTACTTAATGCAGGTATTTGATTCATGTTGGGAATGAGGGAAGTAGCAGCACGTCCACCTTCACTATTATAATAACGCTGCCCAGTTGCAGCCATGATTTAATTATAAACTCAATGTCAAATGATGTTTGTTTTTTTCTAGTCGTGTGCACTGGTTAATTCAGTTCATGTTGTTATGTTTAACTTTCCTTTGCTAGCATATTAATAATGCTTAGTATGTTTTTTGTCATGATATATGTTTATACACTGTTGCCCCTCATTTATGCAATCTTTCAAAGGAGATGCTGCCGAAATTTTATATATGAATGTCAGATGTGTAGTTCAGTAGCATTCCAGGGTGTTTGTGGACTCTGGGGTGTTACATTGAGACATGTTTTAGCTTGTTATAATAGATACATTTTTAATGATGTATCAAAGTAAAACATAGTAACAATGATTGTAGGTTTTTGCCTCGCGAGGATGGAATCTCAAGAGGAAAATATTGTACTTCCTATCCCCAAAAAAATAATACACTATCCGTAGATGAATCTTTATTTGTGTGCTTGTCTCATAACAAGCCAAAAAAATCAGTGGCATTTGTAATAGTTCTGAAAGGTATTATAACTTCCATATTACCGTATAGATCAATTTGTATTTTTATTGTAAGTGATTTCCATTTCATCTCATGACTGTTTTGTTCCTAGATTATATTTGCACGCAGGGTGATCTTGCACTCATCGATTGGATTAAAGAAATCCCTTATGAATCAAGGGTAGAAGTTGTGCTTATTGATGATGCCTTTGTGGAAAGAAAGTGGATGGAATGCCTATTTCAATCGGGCGCATATCTAGATGATGAGGTAATCCATGCTTTGTTTTTCATTTGGTGACCCTGATATGTATAAAAATGTTTTACGCACCCTTATATTTTCCACATAGAAAATGCTTTTCAGTTCAACTTGAAAGAAACAGGTGACGCCTAAGAGGGGGTGAATTAGGACTTCTAAAACTTTCAATAAACTAGGCCACAAATAAATCCCTAGAGCAAAACCTATGCAATTAATCAAACTAGAATGTGCAAACTAGGTTTTGTCTAAGAGTTTGTTATCTCTACCGCAATGGCTAAGTTTCAACCTACAACAATATAAGTACAAAGACAAGACTGAAACTTAAATGCTTAATATAAATGCGGAAGCTAAAGAGAGAGGTAGAGATGCAAACTCTCGTGGATGACGCTAGCATTTTTAATGAGGTATTCGGAACCACGCAAGGTCCCAACTAATCCTCGTTGGTACCCCTATGCAAAGGGAAACCCACGCGAGGGCCAAGCACCTCGGTCGAGTAACTCCGTAGAGAGTCGCGGGCCTTCTCCACGCGCAAGTGGTGCTCCGCTTCTAGCTCCTCTCGGACGCTCCCCGTCGTCTCCAGTATCGAGCTTTCGGCCGAAACGCCACGGGCCTCGTTCCCTCCTGTACATGGTGGCGGTCGTGACACAAACGCGATTGTCATGGTCTTGCAAGACTTTCGCCCCACTCGGTACAATTAAAATGGCTCATGCAAGAGCCGAGGGGTTGTGTGGTTTTACAAAACTCACTCAACTAACTAGGGTTCACCTAGAGCAAGTGCTAAAGCGGTCTAACTAACCTAAGCACTTCGCAAAGCACCTACGCTAATCACCGAGTGATTCTATTAAGCACTTGGGTGTATGAGCACTTGGGAATGTCTACTATATGTCTTGGTATGTTGCTTGGGGTCCCACACATTGGAATGGCCGATTGGGGTGTATTTATAGGCCCCAACACAAAACTATCCGTTGGAGAAAAGTTGCTGCTCTCTACGGCACACCGGACAGTCTGGTGGTGCACCAGATAGTGTACTATTCACTATCCGGTGCACCTAGTCGTTAGTCTCACACCGCAGGCGACCATTGGTGCGCAGGCTTTTTACACCGGACACTCCGGACTTCACACCGGATAGTCTGGTGGTCTTCTCTCCACAGTGCCACCTGGAACCACTACTACAGATCATGTTATATGAGACGGTTATATTTTATTTATTAAGACGTTTATGTAGTGTCAAAATTTAATGGAGTCGCAAAAGATGTCCCACATTTAAGATGGTTGTAAAGCGTCTTAAAAGATATTATATAAGATGGTTTTTTATTTATAACCGTCTAAAAAGGTATTTTGTATAAGTCATTTTGTCTGATAAACTGTCTTCAATTACATTTTTGTTTAAGACACTTCTTCTAAAGAACTATCGAGAATACGAACATTATAAGTCACAAAGTATTTATCAAACTGTCTAGAATATCCTATAATAATAGACGCTTGCAACAGGAAAACCATCTTATTTAGAAGACTGATATTGAATGTTTTAGAAATCGTCTTATTTAGGATATTGATATTGGACGTTTTCATAACCATTTTATTAAGAATTAAATGAAATGACTTACATGGTAATACATTCTTCAATTTATAATCATTTTGAGATACCACATTATAATATTTTGAAAGAGAATTATACATGCACACATATATTTAATAACATCATAGTTGATATAATAAATATAAGTATCATTCAATATGTCATAAATAAGCATTGTTAAATAACTCATACATTATTGTACACTAAATCCAAACTAAAATACTAATTGAAAAACTTGGTCATCAACTGTGTTGGGGGTCTTCTCCTCCGCTGAAGGTCCTCAAGGCAAAAACACCTTCGGCAAAACAGTACAAAGGCAGGTGTGATATGAAGGTATAAGCCGAAGGTGATGCGAACAAAAGCTGAAGCTATGACTGAAATGGCTTCGACTTGGTATTGTGATAAAGGCGAAGAACGATACCGACTTAAAGAGTAAAATACCATATAGTCCTTAATAGTTTGTGTTATGATTATAATTAGTTAGCAGGGACATGGATGTAATTTTGTCCAGGCTGCGTCCTGTGCCTATAAATTGATGAACAGTACCCCCGTACTGTTCACGCTGAATTGTAATCGCTCTTGCGTCGCCCTCACATTTTCACCTTCTGGCAAGCCGAAGGTATTAATGTAATATAAATATCGTGAACATTTATCCATGTTTATAAAATGGGAATATAAGTAATTTGTCGATATATCATCATTATTTATGTTCTCTTGTATTTCATTGAGATGATGAAGGTATGTCCTTCATGACCTTCGTCTGAAGATCATTATGCCCAAAAGGGGATAATGTGTCGAAGGACGAAGGTCTTTATTCAATAACAATTGTGTTTCTTTGTTCTTAATGTATAGCATTTGAGAACAAGGACCCTTCATCAAGTCCAAGTGGTCTCATATTCCAATTACCTTCTCTCAGGAAGACCTTCAGCTTAAGGATTATCCTCACAACGATGCAATGGTAATATCTTGTGTTATCAAGGGATTTCTGGTTCATAATATCTTAGTGGACACAGGCAGTGCAGCGGATATCATCTTTGCAAAGGCTTTCAGGCAAATGCAAGAGTCAGAGGATAAGATACATGATGCAAAACACCCTCTTTGTGGCTTTGGAGGAAGACAGATTATGGCACTTGGCAAGATAACAATGCCAGTTACCTTCAGCTATGTTCATAACACAAGAACAGAACATGTTGTCTTTGACATTGTTGATATGGAGTATCCATACAATGCAAATATTGGTCGAGGGGCGCTTAATGCCTTCGAAGCAATACTTCATCCAGCATATCTATGCATGAAGATACCTTCGGAACAAGGGCCCATTGCGGTACACGGGAGTCAAGAGGCTGCCAGAAGAGTTGAAGGGAGTTGGACGGATTCAAAGGCTATTCATAACATAGATGAAGCCGAAGCTTATCAGCAATATAAGCATAAAAGACAGAAGGTTGCTTCAGCAGATCAACTGAAGCCTATGCTTTTGTGTGAAGACATAGCAGAGCAAAAAGTATTGCTGGGATCCCAGCTGTCTGATGAATAGGAAAAAACTTTGTTAAGATTCTTGTTTAACAACAAAGATAATTTTGCTTGGACAGCCAATGATCTTTGTGGTGTCAATAGAGACGTTATTGAGCACTCGCTCAATGTGGACCCATCCTTCAGACCAAGAAAGCAGAGGCTTTGGAAAATGTCCGATGATAAAAGCCGAAGGTGCACGGAATGAAGTGAAGAGACTTCTAAGTGCTGGCGTTATCAGAGAAGTAACATATCCAGAGTGGCTGGCCAACACTGTCATGGTGAAAAAAGCTAATGGGAAATGGAGAATGTGCATTTATTTCACAGATCTCAACAAGGCATGTCCGAAGGATAAATTCCCACTACCAAGAATAGATTCCCTTGTAGATGCAACAGCTTCTTCAGAACTCATGAGTCTATTGGACTGCTACTCGGGTTATCATCAAATTTGGATGAAGAAGGAAGAAGAGCCAAAGACAAGCTTCATAACTCCTAGTGGTACCTATTGCTACCTTCAGATGCCTGAGGGACTCAAGAATGCTAGAGGAAGCTTCAGCAGAATAACTGCCAAGGTCTTCACTCTCAAATTGGCAGGAATGTGCTGACTTATGTCGATGACATCATAGTAAAAAGCACAAAGTAAGAAAATCATGTTGCCGATTTGCAAGAGACGTTTGCCAATTTCAGACAAGCTGGTCTCAAGTTAAATTCAGAAAAATGTGTCTTCGGAGTGAAAAAGGGCAAGTTTCTTAGTTGCCTGGTATCAACAAAAGGCATCGAAGCTAATCTAAGCAAAATCGAAGCTATCCTTCGGATGGAGCCACCAAATTCAAAGAAGGGGGCTCAACGGTTGGCAGAAAGGCTAGCATCGTTGAATAGATTTATATCAAGATCAGCAGAGAGGAATTTACCTTTCTTTGAAATACTAAAATCAGCCGAAGTCTTCCAGTGGGGTTTGGTTCAACAAAAAGCCTTCGAAGAGCTGAAACAGTATTTGATAGATCTGACAACTCTAACCCCACCTTCATCTAGAGCTCCGTTACTTCTATATGTGGCTGCTTCCCATGCTGCGGTTAGTGAAGCACTTGTACAAGAAAAACAAGAGGGCCAGGTAAAAAAGCAAGCACCAGTATACTTCGTCTCTGAAGTACTCAGCCTTTCGAAGAAAAATTAACAGAATTGGAGAAGGTACTGTATGCTGTATTGATGGCCTCCAGGAAGCTTCGGCATTACTTTCAAGCCTATCACATATTAGTGCCTTCATCGCAACCTTTGAAAGACATAATGAGGAACAGAGAAGCTACAGGAAGGATCGGAAAATGGCTGCGGAACTTAACAAATTCACCATTGATTACAGGCACAGATCCTCAATTCAATCTCAGGCATTAGCAGACTTCATTGCTGATTGGACGCCAGGGGCTCAAGGTGAAGAAGTGACAAAAGATGCCGAAGCTTGGACAATATTTTGCGACGGATCTTGGGGGACCTTCGGTGCAGGAGCAGCTGTTGTCCTAGTTGCACCCTCTAAAGTAAGAACATGTTATGCAATAGAGCTAGACTTCAGCTGTACAAATAACATTGCCGAGTACGAAGCTCTTCTTTTAGGGCTTCGGAAACTAAAGGCAATGGGAATAAGAAGGGCAATCCTTAAAACTGATTCGTAAGTTTTTTCTGGCCACGTGGATAAGAGTAGCAAGGCAAGAGATCTGAAGCTTGAAAAGTATTTTGATGCAGTATGAAGGTTGGAAGCTTCTTTCGAGGGATTTTATGTAAAAAATATCCCAAAGGGAGAGAATGAGCATGCAGATTTATTAGCTAAGTCAGCGGCACAGGGGCTCCCTTTGCCTTCAGAAGTATTTTTTGAAACAATAAAAGCACCTTCAGTCGAGCTCATGGAAAGAGCAGTGCTCACAATCTCACCTGTACATAGTGAAGACTGAAGGACCAAAATAATATCCTTCCTCCAAGGCAACTGTCTCTCAGATGACGAAGCTTATAACAAGAGAATGGAAGCAACAACAAGACCTTATGTAATAATTGAAGGAGAGTTATACAAGCATGGAGTTTGTTCCCCCATTGCTTAAATGTCTATCCAGGAATGAAGGACAAGAATTAATGAAGGAAATACATGCAGGACTGTGTGGAGCCCACATTGGAGCTAGCCTCTACTGGGAAAGATTTTTAGACAAGGTTTTTATTGGCCGAAGGCAGCTTCAGATCTAGCGGACTTGGTCTAGAAATGTGAAAACTGTCAGAAGTGTGCCAGAGACCAGAAACAACCATCGTCTCTAACACAACTGATTCAACCTACTTGGCCATTGCAGAGATGGGGCCTAGATTTGTTAGGACTGCTTCCACCAGCACAAGGAAACTTAAAATATGTTGTAGTAGCAGTGGAATATTTCTCAAAGTGGATCGAAGCTAAACCTCTAGCTACAATAACTTCGGCCACAGTACAGAAGTTCTTCTGGCAAAATACTGTTTGTCACTTCGGTGTGCCGAAGGCTATTACAGTCGATAACGGAACTCAATTTGATGCTGAAACGTTCAAGGTTTTTTGTGACCTGATTGGTACAAAAATACACTTTGCATCAGTAAGGCATCTAGAATCAAATGGATTAGTAGAGAGAGAAAATGGAATTATAATGACAGAAATAATGAAATTAGTCTTCAATCAGCCCAGAGGAAAGTGGCCAGATGAATTGATAAAAGTAGTGTGCAACCACAACACCGCTGTCTCAAGGTCAACAGGTTTTACTTCATTCAAGCTCTTGTTCGGTGACGAAGCAATAACACCGGAAGAAGCAAGAACAGGATCAATAAGAACCAAAGCTTCGACGGAGGATGAAGCTGATTACCAAATAACAAAAGATACCATAGAAGGGACCAGACTTCAAGCCATAGAGCACATCAATAAGTACCAGGCCAAAACAATAAAATGGCGTGATAGAAAAGTTCGATTGAAAAATATCAAACTAAGTCATTTGGTGCTTTGAAGGATAGCCAACCCAGATATAGTGGGGAAGCTACAACTAAAGTGGGAAGGTCCTTTTTCTGGTAGTATCTTCGTCAAGACCCGGTTCTTACAGACTGAAGGATATGGACGGAAATGACATACCCAGGTCTTGGAATGCGGATGAGCTTCGCCGATATTATGTGTAATTGATGCAATTTTTTATTCTTTCCTATGTACCCTTTTCCTTTCATGAGGGGAGAAAGGTTTTTAATGGGGCTATAGTTTGTAATTTTCATTTTTTGTTTAGCCCTATGCAATACAAGGGCCAAATTCCCCCAAAAATGTAACATGTAATATCAGAATCTGCACCATCGAGTGCAAAGAGAACAGGGAAAAGCTCAAAAGTCGTCCCTAAGGGGATGCAAAGCTATGATCACTCTAAAGGTGAGGAAGCCACAAAAGGCATTCCTAAGGGAGCGCAGAGTAAGTTCAAAAGCTCAAAAGTCGTTCCTAAGGGAATGCAGAGCCAAAATGCCACCGAAATAGAAGGTGAAGAAGGTCAAAAGACGTTTCTAAGGGCATGCAGAGCTTAAATGCCACCAAAATAGAAGGTGAAGAGACTCAAAAGTCATTCCTAAGGGGATGTAGAGTCTGGGTGTGGATTCGTGTGTGTTTGGGTCATACATTTGCATATTCCATCGCATCATTCTTTGTATTCATACAAACATTCATTAGACATTTGTAGTGTCATCATTATCATAACATGAAGCATGAACGATAACATGAAAGAAAGAGTTGCCTGGCTATGGTAACAAAATGCTTCGTTGAACACGAAGAAGCTTCGGCTCAAACAAGAATACAGAGGCACTTTGTACAATGAAAAATGCTTTGATGTGCACGAAAAGAAGGGAAGGTGTTTTTCGCCTTCGGCTCAAAAGATTTACTGTGGGTGTCGTCCACAACAAATCAATTTATACATGGACGGAAAGGTAAAATTATATTACAAGGTATGGACAAATATGTACAATGTTGTGTTCAACTCTCAAATTACAATCTTTTGCAAAAATAATGCAAAGAGATCCTAAGCTCTATTCAGGAAGTCACAAAAAGAAGCTTCAGCCCAGCATCCTTCGGAATGCACTTCGGCTTACTGATCTTTGGCGCCACCATCCTACAGACAGACAACGGTATAAGGTAAATGCAAGTGTAATAAAGAAAAATCAAGGTAAACAACAGGTACAAGTTTTGTACCGAGTTAAGAAATTTCCGAGCTTCGTCTCTAGCTAACTCTCGCCCGCCTTTAGCCCAAATTTGAGTGATAAACCTATTTCCATTGCTTCGGGCCTCACCAGGAATATTGGGTAAGTTTGATGGTGATAGGCTGAAGTTTGGCTTGTTCACTACTTTGGCATGCGTGCATCCGGCCTTCAAAAATGCAGCAGATGTGCCACGAGAAGCTAACAGAGCACATAAATCCCCATGCCCAGTTATAACTTCGTCGAGTGCATCAACTTCATTCTCAATATGTTCGAAGGCTTTGGGTATATCTTCAGCCGAAGGGGCGATTTCTTCAGAGCTGGCTCCAACCGAGCTGAATATTCCTTTTAACCGATGCACACAGCGGGTGGCGAACTCCGAGCATTTATTCTGAAGGTCTTTCAGCGATTCCTGCAGCTTCGTATTTTTCTCAGCTTCGGCTTCGGATTTCGTTCTTTCTTGCTCGAAGCGCTCTAATTTCTCCTTTAAAGTTGTTTGAGCTTTGAGAAGTTCCTCGTTTAATTTAGCATTTTCAGCTTGTAATTCCGCAAGGGAACCTTTGGTTGCTTGAAGCAAGAAATCTTTCTTCTCAAGAGAAGCTTCAAAATCTTTAATTTTGTTCTCCAAGCCTTCAATTATTATTTCATTCTTTTTATCTTCGAAATCTTGCTGCATTCTTAGTGCCTTGCTTAGCAGCATGCTCTGCGAAAACAAGTTGAGTTTAGAATATTTTAATCCATCACAAAGATAACAAGAATCTAAGCAAAGATTTCACCTTGAAATTGGAGTAAAATAGGTTGCCGATGATGTGTTGCCGTCGGTAACCACTAATGTCAAATTCTAGCTTTGGGAAACCAACACTCTTTGACAGAGTGCCGATTATTTTTGCCCCGGCGCGGTGGCGAATACATCCCAAAGTTTCTTCGTCAACCCCGCCGAAGAGCATAGATCCTGGCTGATAGCCGCAAGATATTCCATATTATTTTAGCTCCTCTTTATCTGCCTCAGACAATTCCTGACCACCCAGGTGCCGAAGGTCAAAACCTTTTCCTCCCAAAAAAGTATCAACAACTTTTTCCCCTTTGTCAGGCACTGCGGCCATGTTTTTCTCTGCAGTCACAACTGTCTCTTCTGCGACCATATCTGATATGAGCTTGTCAATCCCTGACATTGTGGTCGCAAGTTTTGCAGCTTCAGCTTCGGCACTTGCAGTAGTCACCATTTTGGACATCGAAGCTGAAGGCGGTGTTCGCTTAATAGCTTGCATCACGTTGACAATTCTTCGTTTGTTTTGACCTTCAGCCTTCTCCTTTGCGGCCAAAGGTTGATCTTTCTTTTGTAAAAATTTCGTCAGTTCCGGTCCCAGAGGACTTAGCAGCTTGATGGGCAAGGAATCAGTCATTATCTTCAAAATTTTTGCTACTTCGGTAGCAGAAGGCGTTGAAGGAGCTTCTTCTCCTGTCTCATCTACCTTCGGCTCAGCATAGGGAATCATGTCAAGCTTCCACTTTTTAGAGATTGTCGCTTTCGACTCAGGAGCTTTTTTGCCTTCTTCAAAATATTCTCATCCTCCTTTACTAGCCTGGCAACTTACCTGTTTAGGATGCCGACAATCCTCTTCCTTTTCACCCCTTCGACACCTTTGTCAAGCCTTTCATAGTCTGGGTATTCGAAATTTAACGCGTCCATCACTCGATTCAGCCTTCGTTTTGGCCGGGTGCCGAAGGCAGCAGTCATTAACTGGTCCTCTTTCTTGGTGTAGTTGCTAAGAATTTTATTGCACATTGTTTCAATCATTTCTAACCACTCTTGGCATGGCTTCTTGAATTGTTTCTCAAATTTAAATCGGTAAGGGAGCCGAACAAATTCGTGCTTTTTCCCCATCCTTCTTCTTAGGCATTCCCCAGCCACTAGAGGTAGGAAATATTCTATTTGCCAAGTATTCTTGCACTAGATCTCTAGTGCTGACTTCGGCCGCTACCACTCTGAATTCTACTTTGGCTACCTGGCATGGGGAGCCAAGTTGCATGTGGCACAGGGGCCTTGTCATCCCGAAGCTCAACTTCAACGGACTCATAACCATAGTCATCAGCTTCTCCCTTCTTTTCTCATCTGCCTTTATGTAAAACCATTCGCTTTTCCAACCGGTCGGCCACTTAGTACGATAGCTAAGAACCGGGGCCTTCGTATCCTTCCGATATGCAAAGTTGTAGCAGCCGAAGTTCTCATGAAGACCATCTGCTCTGGCCTTCGTTTGGTAGTGCAGCTCGTGCACCCGATAGAAAGCTTCGGCATTGGGACTCATACCCTGGCTTCGGAGGGCCCATATGTAGACACTAAGTCTAACGATTGCATTGGGTGTCAGCTGATGAAAATATATCTCAAAATTTTTCAAAACTTCTCCAATCGTCTCATGCAGTGGGAAACGAAGTCCTGTCCTAAAGAAGCTTTTAAAAACTATGACTTCATTTGTCTTTTGGATCTGGAATCACCTCTTCTCCAACAAATCGAACAAGTTTGCTCTCGGCCTCCCCAAAGTAGCCCAATTTCTTCATCATAACCATGTCGTCTGTCGTCACAGTAGATTTACCAAATTCAATGTGGCTGGGTTTCGCTGGGCTCAGAATAGTGTAATCCTCTTCATCTTCGTTCTCACTCCCTCCTTCAACTGCGATCTGTTCAGCTTCAGCAATCGAGGTACCTTCGGCAACAGCCTCCTCTAGCACAACAAGACCCGACTACATCATCACTTCTGATATTGGTGCCGTCTCAGTTACTTCGGCCTTGTCTCCCTCAAGAGACACTCTAGCAGTGGATTACTGGCCATTTTAGTGTTTACGCTTTTTTGAAACGAAGCTAATCTCAAGTGCCGAAGCGTTTGCTTGAAAATGCAATACAGAAAGCTTTGGCTATGGTTAAATTTTTAACAGCGCAACAGTGTGATGGCAATGAATGATGTGGTAACTCCACACCAACCCGTCTGTTTATATAGTGCTGCAGGGGGAGAAGGCGAACCGCCATACTGCTCACACAGGCTGAGCGGTGGACTATCTGGCATCCGGAATATTATAATCGTTTCTCGACAACGAGCTCAGAGAAGGTGTTTTCGGACCTTCGGCATTCCGAACCCTTCGTGTTTTTCGTGGATTGAGCTCGTTACGAAAAACGATCTAGCACCGCGAAGGGGCTACTGTTGGGGGTCTTCTCCTCCGCTGAAGGTCCTCAAGGCAAAAACACCTTCGGTAAGACAGTACAAAGGTAGGTGTGATATGAAGGTATAAGCCGAAGGTGATGCGAACAAAAGCCAAATTTATGACTGAAAGAGCTTCGGCCTGGTATTGTGATAAAGGCGAAGAACGATACCGACTTAAAGAGTAAAAGATCATATAGTCCTTAATTGTTTGCGTTATGATTATAATTAGTTAGCAGGGACATGGATGTAATTTTGTTCGAGCTGCGTCCTGTGCCTATAAATAGATGAACAGTACCCCCATACTGTTCACGCTGAATTGTAATCGCTCTTGCGTCGCCCTCGCATTTTCACCTTCTGGCAAGCCGAAGGTATTAATGTAATATAAATATCGTGAACATTTATCCATGTTTATAAAATGGGAAAATAAGTAATTTGTCGATATATCATCATTATTTATGTTCTCTTGTATTTCATTGAAATGATGAAGGTATGTCCTTCATGACCTTCGTCTGAAGATCATTATGCCCGAAAGGAGATAATGTGTCGAAGGACGAAGGTCTTTATTCAATAACAATTGTGTTGGTTTGTTCTTAATGTATAGCATTTGAGGACAAGGACCAACAAAGTGTTTGCGCTAATGTTGAGTGTAAGTATATATGAATTCAAGTTTCCACACTTGTGCGACCACCAAAAATTGAGTTCTATTCCATCTTTTCCTGTACAACAAATAGGAGAAGGCAATAATTAGTAGTTAGACACAGTTGAACACCTCACATTGTGACATATCACAAAGTTCATATGGATGTAACGTCTTACCTAGAAAGCTATGGTAGATTTAGTTATATGAAGCACCTTCAACCCTGCATGATCGACCAATGTCTATCACCTCATTCATGAAGAAGTCGAGCAACCTAACACTAAGTTGTACAAACTAACAATATCATAAGACTGATTCCTGAAGTTCATAGGTAACCTTGCCCCCAAACAATCTGTTGGAACAAAGAAACTTAAGACAGTTGTATTCATCCTACTCTAAGGCTCAATTCAACACTAATTGATGTCATCTAATAAACCACAAAAAGAACAACGAAAACTTCTTATCCACCAGCTCCATGAACATGCAGCAAACCTCTTAGGGTGAACCAACCAATGACGAATGTTATATTAGTAGTAGCATACACGTTCTGGCTGGGGCACATGTTGAACATTGGCGTGCAACCCGATCACATTGTGTGGGCCTTCCCGCAGCACAACACCATAGACGTCACCCTACAGGCAGCAACAACATGTCTACTTCTTCAAGTTCTTGTTGTGCCATGTCACCACCACATGTTACTGTAATTTAATTAGCAGTAAGAAGCTCATCCATATAGCAATAATATAGTTTCAGACTCGTAGACCAAAGAAACACTCTTTTCTATATGATTTTAGGCCAACCAAAATAGCACAGCTGCTCTTCTTTGACAACATGTAAGTGAAAGACCATAGCGTAGAAGTTTTAGGTTACATGCAGAAAATATTCAACCTAAATTTATAGGATTATTCGTGAATGGTACACAAGTAGCTGACATATATCTATATGTTTGGATGCTAAAAACGTTAGATTAACCAAGCCAGAAATCAGAACAATCAACCATATAGTACAACATGTAGTCTAGATACCATAGATCAATACCTATTAGGCCAAACTAGTGAAACAACTTTGACATAATTATTCCGTTTTAGTATTTTTGGAAGGAAGTCATCCATTCAGAATAAAGTTATAGCACTAGTAGCAATTGGTCAATTTGAATGTGCTTCTGCTAGATCCATTGCATATCACATAATTACTAAAACAAATGACGGAATTCAAGTA
The DNA here is from genome assembly GCF_902167145.1 of Zea mays. Lineage (NCBI taxonomy): Eukaryota > Viridiplantae > Streptophyta > Magnoliopsida > Poales > Poaceae > Zea > Zea mays. Next base: position 87,050,591 of record NC_050097.1, read on the forward strand.
ATCATAACCCCTGTTGTACAACATATAGCAAATTGTTGGTGCTCTTTCTGATCCCACGCCATGATCCTCTCCGAGCATGAATTGAATAGTCAAACAAAATTAGTTCAGGGAAATCAGATAGTAAAAGGATGGGAAAAAGGATTGTATCTTTGTTGTAGCGAGATGTGAAGGTCGACAATATAGTCACTGGAGTTATCACCTTGAGAAATGACAAGAAATGATTTCTTGCAACATATAGTCACATCAAGTGCAGCCTCCCAATACTGATCTGGATTGAGAAGAACTTGTAGCAGTAACTGTATAAGGAGATAACACATTGCGTGCATCTTAATAGACTCCAATCTAGGACCAATTTTTCTCTCCTATTCATAGAGGAAGAAACCATGGAAATTATATAGCAATGAGAGTCTGAATTTTTTTAGGTTTACTACTCTATGCAATGGCCGATTCAGGTATTACCGAAGCCCCGAGTCAAATTTAATAACAACACGATAATAAAATACAGTGGAACATGTTCTTGTTTTAGCTTGAGGATTTTTTGTGACATGATCTCTCTTGTCTAGTGCTAGACAACGTTCATTATCGATACGAATTTACCCTTTTATCACATTTGCTTTCATTTAAGTGCCATTTAGCCAAAACCTACATGACCCCCATAATGTCTCCAAAATGACCAGGCATCATTCTCTAATAGCTAAGGACTAAAACACACTACACAAATGAACTATATGAATGAATTTTCTGACTTAAGAACAAATAATATTAAACCAAGGAATAATTATTTTGCCACATACAGAGTAGTAGTATCACACGAAGGGATAGGAAGATGAGAAGCTGATTCTCACCCAGTTCGCAAGTCGCCGGCAAGCGCATCAATCACTAGTTCACCACTCCGACCAGTTGTGTCACCACTCACCAAATACACTCATCGAAGGTAGAGAAGGGGGCCTGGGAAAGCGTGCTCAACGCCAGTCGGACGGACACCGGACGAACCTAGAGAGGCACGTCGCCCGCGGAGAGGGAGGGAGCAGCCAGGAATACGATAGATGCAGTTGTGCCTCGCTCATAGCGGATCCAAACGGGGTGAGCAGGGACAGACCATGACCACCAATTGTCGGTGGGGGCACCAACCGCCAATGGTCGTAGGCCAGATTCTGGAGACGACGCGGTAAGCAGGAGGGGCTAGGCTAAGCCAAAGGGGCGGAGAGAGCTGGACGAGGCGATGACCGACGAGCAGGAGTCGGTGTTGGAGTAGGCGATAAGCACGAGGTGGATGAATGCAGCCCTAGACGATTTCATATTTAGAAGTGTCTAGTATACTCACTAACATCAAAGACATTTCTTATAGTCTAGACGACTCTAATAATATTTTTAATTGAGATGTTTCATATACAGAAACGTTTAATATACTAACCAGAATCTAAGACAATTCTTGCAATCTTAATGACTCAAAAGGTATATTTATTTGAGATGGCTTCCCATAACAATCCATCTTAAATCAATATAAGACAGCTCTTACGATGTAACAGTCCCAAAACACTTCTTTATTAAAGACGGGTCTCCAACAAACCGTCTTACCTTACTCATCACCATATGATAAAAGTCGCTTCTATAAAATGCACTGATATCTGTCTTAAAATGTGTGTATTAAATAAGCATATCTCTAGTAGTGAACTAGCCGTTGGTCTACCGTTCCCTAGTGCACCGGACAGTCCAACGTGTGGCACAGGACAGTCTGGTGTGCCACCGATCAGTCCGGTGCTCCAGACCAGACAGTCCGCAGGCAACACTTCCTTTGTTTCTTGGACTTCGCTTGATCTTCATAATGTCTTCTTTTGAGGTGTTGCTTTCCTCAATGCCTTGGTCCAAGTAACTTTAGCATCACATGAACTACAAACACAAACACTAGTAAATTCATTAGTCCACAGGTTATGTTGATCATCAAACACCAAAACCTATTTAGCCAAATGGCTCGGTCTATTTTCCTTACAATCTCTCCCTTTTTGGTGATTGATGACAACACAACCAAAGCAAGCAAATATAACAAACATTTGAATGAAAATATGCAATCTACTTGCTAGGATACATGTTTGTCACCAAATGTGCAATTATGGACTTAAGCCTCCCCCTAACTCCATAATTCACTTACTTCTTATTTTAGACCAAAGAACCAAAACCACTTGAAGGATTAAAATTTTAATTTGGTGGTGTTTGGTGTTTGGTGTTTGATACAATTTTCATTGCTTTGGTCCCTAAACGTCTCCCCCTTTGGCATCAACCACCAAAAAGGAAGACATTAAAAGAATATAGGAAGCAAATAGGACTCTCCCTCATAAAAGATTTATCAATTAAAACCAATTGAAGAACTTGACATTATAACTCCCCCCTAAATGAGTGTTCTCCTTTAGAAAGAACTTTCTCCCCCATTAGAGACGAAGAAATACTCCCCCTGACAGAGATCTTCTACTTAGGAAAAAAATATGTGAAAATAGAGGGCAAGTCATGATTTGATTAGACTAACTTCCCTTATGCATAGGTAACGGAATATGATTTAACCACTTATGCATGTATAGCAACTTAGGAAGTATAAGATATGAAATATAGTATAACCAAATATTGGAGAAGACATGTAAATGATGCCAAATGTAGTCTCAAAGTTACCAATTGAAAATCAATGGCGGACCATTTGAAGACAAATGGTAGGCTTGTGAGACATAAGAGTTCTTATAGATTTGCGGTGGAAGCTTGTTGTCTTTCTCCGGGGACTTCATTTTCCTTACAGTGAGACTACTACATGAAATAGACTTGAAAAAGGTATTAGTCTTAAAGTCCTAGATTATAAAGTAACCTCCCCTGAAAGAGTGCATACAAGTTTTGAATACATGTAGGAGACATGCACTTTGATTTAATATCAAGAGGGGCAAATTATCTATAATTCGAGCTTTGGCACATATAAGTTAAATGATACCAATTGTAGGATATAAGCTTTTGAAGCATTAGTGTCATTTACTTAGGGATGTTAAATAAGCTATGTGTCGTGCTTAATTAAACATTTTAAACCATGTATGTTTGCTCAATATTATGAATTGAAAACAAGCAATCCTACCATGTGATTTACCTAGTATGCATGCATTGTTAATCTAAAATAAGTACCAAATGAATTACTGGGCATTAAAAAGTAAAACTAGATACAAGAAAATAGATACACATATCTAAATGAGGAATACAATAAATCTAGTTACCTTAGTCATGGGTGGGGAAATTTGGGTCCAAAGTATTCACTAACCCACTTGGCAATAAACTTGACCCAATATGATGTATCCCATGATATACATCCCAAATTTGCCAAGTCTCCAAATTTCCCATCGTCCTTCGGACTCCTTACTTCCCTTTTGGGATCCAAACCTTCTTTGTGCTTTTCATGGTTGAAATTATTTCCTTTGGTACCCAGATGCGTTTGGCCTCTTTCCCTTTGTTGGCTTGCTTGTTGGCCTTGATTGCTATCACATTTCCATTCTTTTTCTTATTGATCAAATATTGTCGGGGACCATAATTAGGGGTACCCTCAAGACTCCTAAATCTCAGCTGGTAACCCCCATCAGCACAAAGCTGCAAAGGCCTGATGGGTGCGACTAAGTCAAGGATCGGTCCATTCGAGGGACGCGATCATGCCTCGCCCGAGCCCAGCCTCGGGCAAGGGCAGCCGACCTCGGAGGATCTACGTCTCGCCCGAGGGCCCCCTCCAGCAACGGATACACCTTCGGCTCGCCCGAGGCCCAGTCTTCACCAAGAAGCAACCTTGGCCAAATCGCCACGCCAACCGACCAAACCACAGGGGCATTTAATGCAAAGGTGGCCTGACACCTTTATCCTGACGCACGCCCTCCTGTTGACAGAGCCGAAGTGACCGTAGTCACTTTGCCGCTCCACTGACCGGCCTGACAAGAGGACAGCGCCGCCTGCGCCGTTCTGACTGCTGTGCCACTCGACAGAGTGATGCTGACAGCAGCCAAGTCCGGCCTCAGGCGCCATAGGAAACTTCGCTTCGCCCGACCCCAGGGCTCGGACTCGGGCTCAGCCCCGGAAGACGACGAACTCCGCTTCGCCCGACCCCAGGGCTCGGACTCGGGCTCAGCCCCGGAAGACGACGAACTCCGCTTCGCCCGACCCCAGGGCTCGGACTCGGGCTCAGCCCCGGAAGACGACGAACTCCGCTTCGCCCGACCCTAGGGCTCGGACTCAGCCCTGGCCTCAGCCGACGGTCTCCGCCTCGCCCGACCTAGGGGCTCGGACTCGGGCTCAGCCCCGAAGGACGACGAACTCCGCTTCGCCCGACCCCAGGGCTCGGACTCAGCCCTGGCCTCAGTCGACGGTCTCCGCCTCGCCCGACCTAGGGGCTCGGACTCGACCTCGGCCTTGGAAGATAGACTCGACCTCGACCTCGGAGGAGCCTCCACCTCGCCCAACCCAGGGCTCGGACCGACCACGTCACAGGAGGCGCCATCATTACCCTACCCCAAGCTGACTCGGGCTACGGGGAACAAGACCGGCGTCCCATCTGGCTCGCTCCGCTATACGAGTAATGATGGCGCCCCGCACGCTCTATGACGACGGCGGCTCTCAGCCCCCTTACGGAAGCAAGAGGACGTCAGCTAGGACTCGACAGCCCCGACAGCTGTCTTTCCGCCAGGCTCCAGCGCTCCTCCGACGGCCACGACACCACATGGACCGGGTGCCAAAACCTCTCCGGCTGCCACGATGGCATGTACTTAGGGCGCTAGCTCTCCTCCGCTAGACACGTTAGCACACTGCTACACCCCCCATTGTACACCTGGATCCTTTCCTTGCGCCTATAAAAGGAAGGTCCAGGGCCCTCTTACAGAGGGTTGGCCGCGCGGAGAAGGACGGGACGACGCTCGCGCAGGGCCGCTCGCTCCCTCCCGCGTGGACGCTTGTAACCCCCTACTGCAAGCGCACCCGACCTGGGCGCGGGACAAACACGAAGGCCACGGGTTTCTCCTCTCACGCCTGTCTCCCTCCGGCTTCTTCCCCCCTTCGCGCTCCGTCTCGCGCCAACCCATCTGGGCTGGGGCACGCGGCGACAATTTACTCGTCGGTCCAGGGATCCCCGGGGTTCGAAACGCCGATAGTTGGTGCGCCAGGTAGGGGCCTGCTGCGTGTTGACGAACAGCTTCCCGTCAAGCTCCAGATGGGCAGTCTCGAGCAACCTTTCCAGCCCGGGACGGTGCTCCGTTTCGGGAGTCTTGAGTTCATGTCCCTCGACAGCAGCTACGACATGGTACTCCTTCCCCCGCCGCGCGACAGCGACAATGGCGGCCGACAACCCGCTCGCCGGTGGCGGAATCGACGACGTCTTCCCCGCATGGTGGAAGAACAACATTCCAGCTCGCCCCGTCCCCTCCCCCGCCGACGGAGGAGGAGGCGGGGCAACCAAGGACAAGCAGGAGGCGGCACCTCGTCGGCTGTCGAGTGAGTCGACGGCGCCGGAGCCCCAACGGGGGGCACGTCGGGCATCGACCTCGCGTCTGAGACGAAGACGAGCGCCGTCTCCCCGCAACACGCCAACCCCAAGCCAACGTACGACGCCAACACGCTCGCAAATGACTTGCTGGGCGTCACCCTCGTACTTGAGACGACGGTGCAGTCTGCTCCGGACGTGACTTCGTCACCGCCCGTCGACCAAGAGGTACCGACCGATTCCCATCTCATGCCTTTTGGATTCAGCCTCGACCCACCAAGCGACTTCGCTTTGGTGGACGCTCTCATAGAGGCGAGTCCAAACCCTCTAGGGTATTGTATGCGGTCACCCTGGGACCGGCTGACGACCGTCTCGACCTGCGGGCCCTCGGGGTCCGAGGAAGATGACGAGCCCGACTTTAGTTGGGATCTCTCCGGACTTGGTAACCCCAGTGCCATGCGGGACTTTATGACCGCGTGCGACTACTGCCTTTCTGACTGTTCCGACGGTAGCCGCAGCCTCGGCGACGAGGACTGTGGCCCAAGTCGTGAATGTTTCCACATCGATCTAGGGGGTCCCGACGAAGGCAACCATCTTGGTATGCCGGAGAACGGTGACCTCTCTAGGCTTGTGCCTCGCGTTTACATCCTTCGGGAGCTAGCTGTGGTCCCCGTCCCAGCGGGGGGTCATGACCCACAGCTCAAGCAAATCCACGAGATGCAGGCCAGGCTCGACGAGGGAGCAGGAACACTTGAGCCGTTCCGCCGGGACAATGGACAGGAATGGGCGGGCCAACCTCTGGCCAGAGAAGTGCGTCATCTACCCCAGGGCATCCAGCACCGTGTCGCCGACGATGTCAGGGTAAGGCCGCCACCGGTTTCCAGTGGGGTCGGCCAGAACCTGGCTGCAGCGGCAATATTTCTCCGTGCGATGCCGGAGCCATCAACCACCGAGGGGCGGCGAATCCAGGGAGAGCTCAAGAATCTTCTAGAGGACGCCGCGGTCCGACGGGCCGAAAGATCCGCCTCCCGAAGGCAGGGGTACCCCTCAGAACATCGTGCTGCGACTTCCCGATTCATGCGGGAAGCCTCGGTCCACACCGGGCGCACGCGCAACACAGCGCCTGCGGCCCTAGGTCACCTCGGCAACGAGCACCATCATCGCAACCGTCGGGCCCACCTCGACGAGAGGGTGCACCGAGGCTACCACCCCAGACGTGGGGGACGCTATGACAGCGGGGAGGATCGGAGTCCCTCGCCCGAACCACCCGGTCTGCAGGCTTTCAGCCGCGCCATACGACGGGCGTCGTTCCCGACCCGGTTCCGAACCCGGACTACTATCACAAAGTACTCGGGGGAGACGAGACCGGAACTGTGGCTCGTGGCTACCGACTGGCCTGCCAACTGGGTGGAACGGACGATGACAACCTCATCATCCGCAACCTCCCCCTGTTCCTTTCCGACACCGCTCGCGCCTGGCTGGAGCACCTGCCTCCAGGGCAGATCTCCAACTGGGACAACCTGGTCCAAGCCTTCGCTGGCAATTTCCAGGGCACGTACGTGCGCCCTGGAAACTCCTGGGATCTCCGAAGCTGCCGCCAGCAGCTGGGAGAGTCTCTCCGGGACTACATCCGGCGATTCTCGAAGCAGCGCACCGAGCTGCCCAACATCACCGATTCAGATGTCATCGGCGCGTTCCTCGCCGGCACCACCTGCCGCGACCTAGTGAGCAAGCTGGGTCGCAAGACCCCCACCAGGGCGAGCGAGCTGATGGACATCGCCACCAAGTTCGCCTCTGGCCAGGAGGCGGTTGAGGCCATCTTCTGGAAGGACAAGCAGCCCTAGGGCCGCCCACCGGAAGATGTCCCCGAGGCGTCAACTCAGCGCGGCGCCAAGAAGAAAGGCAAGAAGAAGTCGCTAGCGAAGCGCGACGCCGCCGACGCGGACCTTGTCGCCGCCGCCGAGTACAAGAACCCTCGAAAACCTCCCGGAGGTGCCAACCTCTTCGACAAGATGCTCAAGGAGCTGTGCCCCTATCATTAGGGGCCCGTCAAGCACACCCTTGAGGAGTGTGCCATGCTTCGGCGCCACTTTCACAAGGCCGGGCCGCTCGCGGAGGGTGGCAGGGCTCACGACGACGATAAGGAGGATCACAAGGCAGGAGAGTTCCCCGAGGTCCATGACTGCTTCAGGACCTACGGTGGGCAAGTGGCGAACGCCTCGGCTCGGCACCGCAAGCAAGAACGTCGGGAGGTCTGCTCGGTAAAGGTGGCGGCACCAGTCTACCTAGACTGGTCCGACAAGCCCATCACCTTTGACCAAAACGACCACCCCGACCGCGTGCCGAGCCTGGGGAAATATCCGCTCGTTGTCGACCCCGTCATCGGCAACGTCGGGCTCACCAAGGTCCTCATGGATGGAGGCAGCAGCCTCAACATCATCTACGCCGAGACCCTCGGGCTCCTGCGGATCGATCTGTCCTCGGTCCGGGCAGGCGCTGCGCCTTTCCACGGGATCATCCCCGGGAAGCGCGTCCAGCCCCTCGAACGACTCGATCTACCCGTCTGCTTTGGGACACCCTCCAACTTCCGAAGGGAGACCCTCACGTTCGAGGTGGTCGGGTTTCGAGGAACCTACCACGCAGTGCTAGGGAGACCATGCTACGCCAAGTTCATGGCCGTCCCCAACTACACCTACCTCAAGCTCAAGATGTCGAGCCCCAACGAGGTCATCACCGTCGGCCCCACGTATCGACACGCGTACGAATGCGACGTGGAGTGCGTGGAGTACGCCGAGGCCCTCTCTAAGGAGGTGCCAGACGTGAAGCGCCACGCCGGCAACTTCGAGCCAGCAGAGACGGTTAAATCCGTCCCTCTCGACCCCAGCAGCGATGCCTCCAAGCAGATCCGGATTGGCTCCGAGCTCGATCCCAAATAGGAAGCAGTGCTCATCGACTTTCTCCACGCAAACGCCGACGTTTTCGCGTGGAGTCCCTCGGACATGCCCGGCATACCGAGGGATGTCGCCGAGCACTCGCTGGATATCTGAGCTGGAGCCCGACCTGTGAAGCAGCCTCTGCGCCGATTCGACGAAGAAAAGCGCAGAGCCATAGGCGAGGAGATCCACAAGCTAATGGCGGCAGGGTTCATCAAAGAGGTATTCCATCCCGAATGGCTTGCCAACCCTGTGCTTGTGAGAAAGAAAGGAGGGAAATGGCGGATGTGTGTAGACTACACTGGTCTAAACAAAGCATGTCCGAAAGTTCCCTACCCTCTGCCTCGCATCGATCAAATCGTGGATTCCACTGCTGGGTGCGAATCCCTGTCTTTCCTCGATGCCTACTCGGGGTATCACCAGATCAGGATGAAAGAGTCCGACCAGCTCGTGACTTCTTTCATCACACCCTTCGGCATGTACTGCTATGTTACCATGACGTTTGGTTTGAGAAATGCGGGTGCAACGTACCAACGGTGCATGAACCACGTGTTCAGCAAACACATTGGCCGAACGGTCGAGGCCTACGTCGATGACATCATAGTCAAGACGAGGAAAGCCTCCGACCTCCTTTCCGACCTTGAAGCGACATTCCGATGTCTCAAGGCGAAAGGCGTGAAGCTCAATCCCGAGAAATGTGTCTTCGGGGTTCCCCGAGGCATGCTCTTGGGGTTCATCGTCTCCAAGCGGGGCATCGAGGCCAACCCGGAGAAGATCGCGGCCATCACCAGCATGGGGCCCATCAAGGACTTGAAAGGCGTACAGAGAGTCACGAGGTGCCTTGCGGCTCTGAGCCGTTTCATCTCGCGCCTCGGCGAAAGAGGCCTGCCTCTGTACCGCCTCTTAAGGAAGACCGAGTGCTTCACTTGGACCCCTGAGGCCGAGGAAGCCCTCGGGAACCTGAAGGCGCTCCTCACGAACGCGCCCATCTTGGTGCCCCCCGCTGCCGGAGAAGCCCTCTTGATCTACGTTGCCGCGACCACTCAGGTGGTTAGCGCCGCGATTGTGGTTGAGAGACGAGAAGAGGGGCATGCATTGCCCGTCCAGAGGCCAGTCTACTTCATCAGTGAGGTACTGTCCGAGACCAAGATCCGCTACCCACAAATTCAGAAGTTGTTGTACGCGGTGATCCTAACGCGGCGGAAGTTGCGACACTACTTCGAGTCTCATGTGGCGGAACCACCCGAATTACTCCAGCTTAAGTGCCTAAGTCACGCCTCAGGGGCCGTAACACACTTAAATTGGAATAACCCGTCCGTCCCTCAGATCTAGTCTGATAGAGCCACTTAACCAGGATCAAATTCCACAATCTCACTCGAAGGCGAGTCACAGAAGAAATACAATAAAACAGGAAAACTTCAAATTAAGTGCTGAATTATTACATAGATCGGAGTTTTTGAGTAGCAAATAAGAGTTCACAAAATAAAATGCAGCGGATAATCGATGTCGTCGGTATCGAGGAAATGGGCAAGGCCTAGCCCACTACTCCTCGTGCTCCTCTCCTACCGGGGCAACATCCCACTCGACCGTCCAACCCGGTGGCAGGGTGGTAGGCCAAGTCACACCATCAACCATTTCCTGAATGGTACCTGCAAAATTATGCCACAAGCAAGGCTGAGTATACTAATACTCAGCTAGACTTAACCGGTGTGAGGAGTCTACTCCTCTACCTCTAGACTATGTTGCTGTTTGGCTGAGGGGTTTGGTTTGCCAAAAGCACTAGCTGTTTCTAAAATCGATTTATAGCTTTTCAAATTCTATCATCATTAACTTAGCTAGGTTTTCTCCTTCTAAGCATACATGGTGACAAGCATTTAGTTCAATCAACAAGTTATCTCATGTAACCTCATTTCACTTCTTACTCGATGCAGTACAAGGGGTCAAGCAGTCTCATTAGCTGCGAGAAGCAGACGATTCGAATCGAGTTTTAACCTTGCAAGGTAAACCTAAACACACGGCATGTCAGGGTACTCCGACCCCACACATGACAACCATCCCCATCGATTCCCTGTTCGCGTCCAGGCCTCACCGCCTTGGCATACAATGCTCCACTGACCCCGGCTGCCGTCGTGCAGTGACCGCACTTGTACCCACCATAGCTAGCATGGGAGACCCAGTCTCAGGTCGCATGAGGGATAAAGTCCGCGTCCGGCTTCACTCAGGTACTAGGTTTACCGGTTACCATTTTTTCCGGCATGTGCTTAGTACGTTCAAAAGCTTGACTCAGGTATCCACACATTAATCCTTAATTCCTTTTTCCCGTCTCATGGGCAAGGCATCCTCCCTGGATCCAAGTCCATAGACTAACATATATCCCATTATCAAGATGAATACAATCAATTCCTGACCTCGCGCGAGTGCTAGAAAAATCACTCGACTTCTACCGAGATACTTATTAGCAAGCAGCTACTCGACCTAGCATACTAGTATTCATCTCAAAAAGGAATCCTAAGTTCATGCAACTAGAGGTTTCAAGCAACTCCTACACTTAAGTGCACATTACAATCCTACAAGCATTAAGTGTAGTAAAGTAGCATATAATAATACGGTTATGCATAAAACCAGGGTTTGCCTTCAATTGCTGGGGCTGCGGGGAGATCCTCGATAGCAGCCTCTGAAGCCTGCTCCTGGTCCTCCTCTTGGACAGGTCCTTGCTCGGGGATGAGCACGTACTCTCCGTCGGCAAGATTACAATCTAATGAATGCAATGCGTAAGATATATGCATGATATGATATGTGCTTTTAGAAATTACAACTTTGGAGGTGTATGATCTACTTGAGTTAAACAAGGTTAACTTTACTTATGTAAGACCCTTGGGTGGTATACTTGGTAAATTGGGTCAAACTTTATCTAAGGTAAGTGGTAGGTTTATTTTTGGGGTTCCACTGATTTCTTTTTAAGTCTTAGTGAGAGTTGATAAGTACTCAAGTTAGACTTATTGGGGTGAGGTTTATTTCTTCTTTCCTTTTCTTTTATTCTCTTTAATGTTTTGGAGTGGGTTTGAACTACAAGTTGTTTTTATAAAATTCTAAAAATTCTGCAAACATTACAGTGGCTTGGTACTGGTGTATGTTTCTCTTTCACAAAATTTGGATCTCAGAAAATGAATAGTTTTCTCTGGACAAAATTATCAAATTTTAGGGTAGAAGGGGTGCTTTGAACAACAACTATTATTTAACAGTGGGTAATTCTCTAAAACTTATTTTTGCTGGCTTTTAGGTGTTATAACATGATTTGATACAAATTTCTAGTCATTAATACCTTTTAATTATTTTACTATGGTTTTCTCAAGTTTCTAGCCAAATAGGTGCTTTCTACTACCACTATAGTTGAAAAATATCAAACAACAGAGTTCTTATTTTTCTTAGTTATTGTTTTGCGCAAGAGTAATTATTCTGAAGTTTGGCATCTTTTTGCTTAAGAGAAGGGGTGGTATGCATTATTTGAATTAAGTGGCCTTTCTCATAAAACATTAGCAATAGGTAAGAGTTTGCTCCTTTTTCAAAGGTTGGTATTTTTCACTGGTGGTTCATCTCATTATGGACTTAGCAAATTTTTGGTTGCCCATTATTACATTATTAGGGGTTGTTCATGATTTATTTAGAAAATGCCTCATTATCATATTATATTTATTTTCCCTACTTAAAATGTTGGGCTGAGGTGTTCTTTATTTTTGTAGTGGGGCTCTGGTGGTTGTAAGTCCACTGGATTTTTATTATTCATTTTGGACATAGTTTTGTAACTCTAATAATTGATTTTCACTTCAAATAAGGCTAAATAAAGCATTCTAATTTAAAACTGATCTGGACTAATGGTCTCTTTATTTTTCCTAGGTTCTCTGTTACATAAGCAAACAAGGAAAAATAATTTTAATCACTATTCATTAATTTCTAATGACAATCTGATTTTTTCTAAGTTTTGGGCAAAATAGCTTTAAATGAATATCTACATCATATTTTTCAATGTCGGGGTTCCTACTATTTTTAAACAGTGTCTAAATGTGGTTTGAATACCTACAAATTTTCTTAAGTTCAGTACAGAAGAAAAACTAATTTTCCTTAATTAAACTAGGTTTGGTAAGTTTCTGTTTTTAATTTTAAACTCTAAAATTTAGAACAGAAAGCATAGGGTTTATCATTTTTAAATGATAGTTCATAATATTTAGGATTTAGCAAAATTAGTTTGACAACTTTTTATTAAGAATTCATCAAGTTATGGGTTTTCTAAGTTCTCTGGTCATTTTAAAAAGATTAACAAAAATGATTTAATGGAAAACCACTTTGCACGGGGGTCCCTGGCGGGTATTTTAAGTTTTCTTCGCGGATTAGTCCCTAGGCTACTATTCACATGGGTCACTGACGTTACAGAAAACCCCTCGGGTTCTTCAAATCCTAACCTGAGGTGCTTCTCCTAACTTAAACAGTAACCGCGGCGGAAGAAAGGGCGGAGGGGCTTACCGGCGGCGAGATGGCTCCGGTGAAGTGGTCGAGGACATAGGGGAGGTCTCGGGGATCACAACGGTGTGCGGGTCGCCGTCGGGGATGGTCGGAGTTGGCCGGTCCACGTGCGCAGGCGGGGATGCTCGTCGGCGGCGAGGAGTCCGGCCTGCTCACGGTGAGATAGTTCAATTGGACGGGTCAGAGAGGTTCATGGGATGCCAGAGAAGATATGGGTGCAAGGAATTGGACGGAGACTCACCGGTTAGCTCTGTCCACGCGCGGCGGCGAAAGACCGAAGTCCGGTGAGGTCGATCTCGGGCCTCCGGTGAAGTCCGGCCTGGTCCGAGGGCTTCAAAAGCTTTACGGGCCACTGGCGGAGCTAGCCGAAGCACTGGCTCGACTTGGGGGTGGCTGGAGTGGGCTGACCACGGTGGCCGAAGCTCTGGCGGCAATGGCGGGCGGAATTGAGCTCGCCGGAGCTAAGGAGAGGGGGCTGGCCGGTGAAGGTGAGCGCGGGGTGAAGTGGGGCGCGCCTGGAGAGGCTTTATAGGCACGGTGCGGTGCACGGGCGGCCGTGGACCGTCGAGCGTGCGCGGGCGTGCACTGGAAGGCGCGGTGCGCGAACGGGCGTGAACCGGAGGTGTCAGCCACGGTCGAACACGTGTGCCCGTTGCCTCTGCCCATGTTCAAGCGCTGGTTGGGTGCAAATCTTCGCGAATTTGGGCAAGATCGTTGTGAAGGATTTGTTCACCTGACCTTGCTTTGACTTTTGTGTATGGACGTCGCGTGGTTTTAGGCTAGGGACAGGGAGTTGTAGCGTCACCAAGGTGCCAGTGTCAGAATGTCTGGTCCCGAGGTCAAACTGCGCCAAAACCGTGTCAAATGAATTTGGTTTGAGTTCAAACTTTTCTAGGACGTGTTCAAGGGAATTTGGCACAACTTTGATATTTGTATCTTCTAGTTTTGAGTTTCGAAAAACGGAGAACGCAGTTGATCTTTGGAAAGAGGTCTGAATTTCAGAAATTCAGAAATCTCAATTTCTCCAAGGGTTCATGGTTCAAGGGCTGATTTGGGAATTTTAAAAAGACCAAAAGGCCAAACTCTCTTACTATGTTTTGTTAGTTATTTGGTGAACTAAAGTTTTGTAATTTGATCATATCTAAATTTTTGCATTTCCCCTCATGACTTCTCCCAATTCCCTTTTATGCTTAACTTGGCTTACTTAGGGTTTATCAGGGTTGCAACAATATTACCTTTTGGAAAGACCCATTTGCTTTGATCATGATACTTTTAAGTATATGCTTGGTGAATTCTTTATTCTTAAGTTAATTTGATGCTCATGCTTACTTTGGTTCACATAAAATGATGGTTCTTGATTTGGCATTTTTAAGAGAAACCCTAGGTGACACTGGGGTGTCACAGCCTTCCCCCTTAAAGGAATCTCGTCCCGAGATTCGGGCCGGAGTCCTCCCAGGGTGAAGCAAAGGGTGAGACTTAAAGGAAATGGGTGGTTATTGTTATTATTAGGGTAAAACTGCTCTTCGAATGTCGTTCTCTTTGCAACTTCAGAAGGAAGCCCTTTCTAAGTTTTACTTCATAGTTACTTCATTCTGAATTAAGATCATATTTTTGAAAATTAGATTCGAAGGGCAGGAGGAGGGGTTGGGTGTGATTACGTACCAGCTTCCTTAGGTAGGCAATCGGGGAAGTTGGATCTCAAGAATTCCTCGGTTTCCCAAGTAGCTTCCTCCTCTGAGTGATTACTCCACTGGACCTTGTACATCTTGATCGATTTAGCCCGAGTTGATCTTTCTTTGCAATCCAGAATCTTGGAGGGGTACTCTTGGTACGATAGATCTGGCTCTATCTCCAATTCTGGCTCTGCTATGATCTCGGTCGGCAATCGAACACACTTCTTCAGCTGAGATACATGGAAAACACTGTGAATGGCAGACATCTTTGAAGGTAACTTCAGCTTGTATGCCACGGGTCCACATGCTTCTATGATCTCATAAGGTCCAATGTAACGAGGGGCTAGCTTGCCTTTGATCCCAAACCTCTGCACTCCCTTGGTGGGTGATACCTTGAGGTATACAAAACTTCCCACCTCGAACTGGAGAGGTTTCCTTCTTCTATCATGGTAACTCTTCTGCCTGGCCTGAGCAGCTTCTAGATTCTTCCTGATTAGTTTGACCTTCCTTTTGGCTTCAGTCACTAAGTCAGGTCCAAAAACTTCTCTTTCTCCAGGTTGAGACCAATTGAGTGGTGTCCTACACCTTCTTCCATAGAGAGCTTCAAAGGGTGTCATCCTTAGGCTGGATTGATAACTATTGTTATAAGCAAACTCTGCCAAGGAGAGGTGCTTATCCCAGTTCTTGCCACAATCGATTGCACAAGCTCTTAGCATATCCTCCAGAATTTGGTTTACCCTTTCCGTCTGACCATCAGTCTGTGGGTGGTAAGCTAAACTCCTGATTAGCTTGGTTCCCAAAGACTCTTGCAATTGTTCCCAAAATCTGGCAACAAATTGGGCTCCTCGGTCAGAAACAATGGTCCGAGGTAATCCGTGCAAACACACGATCCGGTCAATATACAATTCTGCATACTTCTGAGCCTTATCAGTGGTGTGCACAGGAAGAAAATGTGCCACTTTCGTCAGTCGGTCCACAATAACCCAAATCGAATCATGATGACGAGAGGTGTTGGGCAGACCCACAATGAAATCCATGCTGATGTCATCCCATTTCCACGAAGGTATGGACAGGGGTTGCAAAGCTCCAGCTGATTTCAAGTGGCTTGCCTTTATCCTCTGACAGGTGTCACATTCTGATACATATTGGGCTATCTCCCTCTTCATTCTGGTCCACCAGTACAAAGGCTTTAGGTCATGGTACATCATGGTGCTTCCCGGATGCATAGAGAATTTGGAGAGATGAGCCTCATCCAAGATTTTCCTCTTGAGGTCCCGATCTTTAGGAATTACCAATCTGCTTTTGAACCATAACACACCCTTTTCATCCTGGCGGAAACAATTATATTTCTCAACCTTCTGATGGAGATTCTTCTTGATAATTTTCACTCCCTTGTCACTGAGCTGGGCCATGATAATCTGGTCTTGCAAAGCTGGCTCAACAGAAATGTGAGACAAAGAACCAGAAGGAATCACTTCAATTTGCATCTTGCTCAACTCATCACACAAGGTGTTAATGCGAGAATCCATCAGAATACAATTGCATTGCATCTTCCGACTCAAGGCATCTGCTACCACATTAGCTTTTCCTGGGTGATAATGTACCTCCAGGTCATAATCCTTGATCAGCTCTAGCCATCTTCTCTGCCTCATGTTGAGATCAGCCTGAGTAAAAATGTACTTAAGGCTCTTATGATCAGTGAAGATGTTGCAGTGGGTTCCCATTAGATAATGCCTCCACATCTTTAATGCGTGAACCACTGCTGCCAACTCGAGGTCATGAGTGGGATAGTTTTGCTCATGAGGCCTGAGTGCTCTTGAGGCATAAGCAATGACTCGGTTGTCTTGCATCAAGACACAACCTAGCCCGGTGCCAGAGGCATCGCAATATACATCAAAAGGCTTGTTGTTGTCGGGTTGTGCCATTACTGGTGTTGTGGTCAGATGCTGCCTTAATGCATGGAAGGCATCTTCGCACTTCTGACTCCAAACAAATTTGACTTCTTTCTTCAGCAACTCAGTTATAGGCTTCGCAATTCGATAGAAGTCCGAAATAAATCTTCGGTAATAACCAGCTAATCCCAGAAAACTCCGAATCTGACGGACAGTTGTTGGTGGCTTCCAGTTCATCACCTCTTGCACTTTATCAGGATCAACAGCTATCCCAGCCTGAGAGATAGTGTGACCCAAGAATTTGATTTCCTTTAGCCAAAAATCACACTTGGATAACTTGGCATAAAGGTGGTGCTCTCGCAGACGTTGAAGCACTACATGCAAATGCCCGGCATGTTCTTCTTCGTTTTTTGAGTACACCAAAATATCATCAATGAAAACCACTATGAACTTGTCCAATTCCGGCATGAAAACAGAATTCATCAGATACATGAAATATGCTGGTGCATTTGTCAGCCCGAATGACATCACCAAGAATTCATATAGCCCATATCTGGTTGAGAATGTCGTCTTCGGAATATCACTTGCTCGTATCTTGATCTGATGGTAGCCAGAGCGAAGGTCTATCTTGGAAAATACCTTGGCCCCGACCAACTGGTGAAAAAGAACATCAATACGAGGCAAAGGATACTTGTTCTTGATAGTTACCGCATTAAGAGGGCGGTAATCTATACACATCCTCAAGCTTTCATCCTTCTTCTTCACAAACAGTGCTGGACATCCCCAAGGCGAAGTGCTTGGGCGAATAAATCCCTTATCCGGCAACTCTTGCAATTGCTTCTTCAATTCTGCCAACTCAGCGGGTGGCATTCGGTAGGGCCTCTTGGAAATTGGGGCCGTTCCCGGTTGCAACTCGATGGCGAATTCAATATCCCGATCTGGTGGCATTCCTGGCAATTCATCAGGAAAGACATCTGCATACTCACAGACCACTGGGATCTTCTTCAGAGGTAACTCCGTCATAGAGAAAGCACATGACTGAGTAGAACCTTGACTAGGCAGAATTAAGGTGAAGTTCCCACAGAACGGAGAATTAACTTCCACGGTACGGCTGGCTACATCAAGCACAACTTGGTGCAAGGTCATCCAATTAGCTCCCAGAATAATGTCCACATTTTCCAATCCCAACACAAGAAGAGTGGTTTTGACAATGTGGCTTCCCAGTTGAATAGGCACACTTTGGTTTAATTGATTAGTTGCAATTTTACCCCCAGGTGTGGCTATCATGAATGACCCTTTTGAGTGAGAGAATGGCAGTTTACATTTAGCACTGAACTTTTGGCTAATGAAACTATGAGATGCACCAGAATCAAACAGAATTAAAGCAGGTTGATTATAAACTGAAAAGATACCGGTCATGATAGGAGCTCCTTCTGGTACTTCCTCTAGAGTAGTGAAGTTGAGCTTCCCTTGCCTGACTTGCACCTTCTGCTTTCTTCCCTTGTCTTGATTTGGTGCTGGCATCTGCCTCTGCTGGTTCCTGGGACAATTCTTGGCATAGTGGCCCACATTGCCACAAGTGAAACACTTGTTCCCATTGCCCTGGCGGAACTGCTGCTGCTGCGGAGGCTGATTGTTCCTTGGGGCGGGAGCTGGATAGTGGTTGGGTGTCGGCTGCTGCTGTTGCTGAGGTGGCCTGATCACCCATCTGCCTGCCTGCTGCTGAAAACCCCTGCTCTGATTGTGAGAAACAATCTGGAACCTCTGAGCCTGAGCGGATGGTGCTGCCATTGGTGCCTTTCTCTTCTTCTCTGCCCGGTGAGCAACAATGCAATCCTCCTGGGAGATGGCCATGTTGACCAACTCATTGAAGCTATCAGCCCGGACAGTGTTGAGTCGTTCCCGCAGCTTGGTATTGAACCCCTGCGGAAGCGATCTCTCTTCTTTTCATCAGAATCAGCATGATACCCTGCATACTGGCATAAGTCGTTGAAGGCTTGCGCATACTGCAGTACCGTGCGGGTTCCTTGATTAAGGGCCAGAAATTCATTCAACTTCCGATCAAGAATGCCAGCTGGGATGTGGTGTCCTCTGAAGGCAGTCTTGAATTCCTCCCAAGATACTTCTCGATCAGCGGGGAGTATAGCACGGAAGTGGTCCCACCAAGTCCGAGCAGGGCCGCGAAGCTGCTGTGCGGCGAAGCGAGCCTTGGCCTCATCAGGGCAGTCTCCCGTGAGGAGGGGAAACTTGGACTCAACGACGCGAAGCCATACATCGACGTCCATTGGATCCTCTGCCTTGGTGAACAAGGGTGGCTGCGTGCTCAGAAACTCCTGGTAAGTTGCCATAGCCGGAGGTCGCTGATGCTGGCCTCCACCATGCTGCTGAGGGTGGGGCTGGTGCTGCAAGAGCTGTCGCAGAATCTCATTCTGCTGGGCCATCAGCTCCTGCACTGTGGGAGCTGGAGGAGGTGGCGGGGGAACCTGCTTGTTATGCCCGCGACGCTGCCTAGCTGCCATCTGAAAACAGAGATTGTCGCCATTGTTATCCCAACTCACAGTTCGAACGACAAGATATCATCTCATATGGAAGGAAAAATGCCATAATCATAATATTAGGTTCGAAATGAAGATAACATGGTGACAAATATCCCACAGATTTCAAAGGTTCACAGGGTTACATCAATCAGGGGAAAGTACCCATAAGCCTAGTCCAAAATCTGACATTAACTAAGCTCGCATAGGTTTCTATCCGCCTAAAAGTGTCGAAGTGACTGCTTAACCCTGAGCGGTGGAAGCGACACTGGATACGGGTGAAGGAGGCATCGCGGAGGTAGTCCCATTGGCACCAGGGGCTGGTCCTAGCTCCTCGGGAGCCTCTTCTCCCTCGCTTCCTACTTCATTGGCCTCCATCTCCAGGTGGTGCATGTCCAAGTGGTCGTTTGCTTCTTTGAGTTCCCTCTACACATCGTGAAGCTGGTTCTCCAAGACATCAATAGTGTTGTCTCGGATCTCCACCTGCTGCTCCAAGGTGGTGATGCGCTGGCTCAGCCTCTCCACCTGCAGATCCTTCTCTACCAACTCGGTGGATAGATCGACCACAAAATCTTCTCGACTATCGAGAGTGAGCTTGGCAGTTTGAGCGGTGTTAGCAAGGAGTGCCATAGCATCGCTCTGAAGGGCCTGAAGGCGGTACAGCGCACTCATGCACTGAACAGTGACCCTCCCAACCAAGTCAGGATACATCGCCCACACATCCTTCACATGGCTCATGCGGTTACACCACATGGGATCATCCTTCTTCTCAGCAGGGAAGAGTCCCAAGGGGTGCATTACCATCTCCAGGGGATGGTAGCCACAGAAAGTCGTCAGAGTCTTCATGGTTGCTGCTTCAACGGTGTCGTCCATCCTGAGTCCAATCGTCTCAGAATCAAGAGAACGCCAACCCGGCTGAAGGGGATGAGCCTCCAAAGTCAGCCAGACCCGACAACGAGGTACCCGATGCTCCTCATACAACTGCACCGTGTACAAAGGGGGCGTAGGGTAACCGGCGAAGTTAAGCACTTCCCACAAGATGGAAGGAAAGCCATCGCGAGAAAGGAAGTCAGAACTGAAACGAGAGTCTCCTCCACTGGCGGGGGTGGGTGAATTCATCTGCGGAAGGGAATCAAGGGTAAAGATTATGGTGGAAGGAAAAAGAAAAAAAAGAGAGCCCGGATGGTTTTAAAGAAAATGGGTTAGCTCAAAATTTTAATTCCTCTTTGTGTTTTATAATGCATGCATGCTGGAAGTAACGTTGCCTCTCAAAAGAAAATAGGGTGCTTTTTAGGGCATCCTTAAAAATATAAGTACTGGCCCACGGGGCCTAATTAATTAGCCACCTATTTCTCCCTCTATGCCTAAGGCCTTTCGTCCTAGGTCTAGCGGTCTAGTCCTGACGATCTGTAGCAGTTTCTAGGCAAGTTTTAGATTTTGAAAATTGGTATTCATGGTTTATTGTCCTTCTCTGTGGTGGAATTTGCTCTGATACCAGCTGTGGCGGAACCACCCGAATTACTCCAGCTTAAGTGCCTAAGTCACGCCTCAGGGGTTGTAACACACTTAAATCGGAATAACCCGTCAGTCCCTCAGATCTAGTCTGATAGAGACACTTAACCAGGATCAAATTCCACAATCTCACTCGAAGGCAAGTCACAGAAGAAATACAATAAAACAGGAAAACCTCAAATTAAGTGTTGAATTATTACATAGATCGGAGTTTTTGAGTAGCAAATAAGAGTTCACAAAATAAAATGCAGCGGATAATCGATGTCGTCGGTATCGAGGAAATGGGCAAGGCCGAGCCCACTACTCCTCGTGCACCTCTCCTGCCGGAGCAACATCCCACTCGACCGTCCAACCCGGTGGCAGGGTGGTAGGCCAAGTCACACCATCAACCATTTCCTGAATGGTACCTGCAAAATTATGCCACAAGCAAGGCTGAGTATACTAATACTCAGCTAGACTTAACCGGTGTGAGGAGTCTACTCCTCTACCTCTAGACTATGTTGTTGTTTGGCTGAGGGGTTTAGTTTGCCAAAAGCACTAGCTGTTTCTAAAATCGATTTATAGCTTTTCAAATTCTATCATCATTAACTTAGCTAGGTTTGCTCCTTCTAAGCATACATGGTGACAAGCATTTAGTTCAATCAACAAGTTATCTCATGTAACCTCATTTCACTTCTTACTCGATGTAGTACAAGGGGTCAAGCAGTCTCATTAGCTACGAGAAGCAGACGATTCTAATCAAGTTTTAACCTTGCAAGGTAAACCTAAACACACGGCATGTCAGGGTACTCTGACCCCACACATAACAACCGTCCCCATCGATTCCCCGTTCACGTCCAGGCCTCACCGCCTTGGCATACAATGCTCCACTGACCCCGGCTGCCGTCGTGCAGTGACCGCACTTGTACCCACCATAGCTAGCATGGGAGACCCAGTCTCAGGTCGCATGAGGGATAAAGTCCGCGCCCGGCTTCACTCAGGTACTAGGTTTACCGGTTACCATTTTTCTCGGCATGTGCTTAGTATGTTCAAAAGCTTGACTCAGGTATCCACACATTAATCCTTAATTCCTTTTTCCCGTCTCATGGGCAAGGCATCCTCCCTGGATCCAAGTCCATAGACTAACATATATCCCATTATCAAGATGAATACAATCAATTCCTGACCTCACGCGAGTGCTAGAAAAATCACTCGACTTCTACCGAGATCATGATTAGCAAGCAGCTACTCGACCTAGCATACTAGTATTCATCTCAAAAAGGAATCCTAAGTTCATGCAACCAGAGGTTTCAAGCAACTCCTACACTTAAGTGAACATTACAATCCTACAAGCATTAAGTGTAGTAAAGTAGCATATAATAATACGGTTATGCATAAAACCGGGGCTTGCCTTCAATTGCTGGGGCTGCGGGGAGATCCTCAATAGCAGCCTCTGAAGCCTGCTCCTGGTCCTCCTCTTGGACAGGTCCTTGCTCGGGGATGAGCACATACTCTCCGTCGGCAAGATTACAATCTAATGAATGCAAT
Organism: Zea mays; assembly: GCF_902167145.1. NCBI lineage: Eukaryota > Viridiplantae > Streptophyta > Magnoliopsida > Poales > Poaceae > Zea > Zea mays. The sequence goes on from NC_050097.1 coordinate 87,072,659, forward strand.
GCGTAAGATATATGCATGATATGATATGTGCTTTTAGAAATTACAACTTTGGAGGTGTATGATCTACTTGAGTTAAACAAGGTTAACTTTACTTATGTAAGACCCTTGGGTGGTATACTTGGTAAATTGGGTCAAACTTTATCTAAGGTAAGTGGTATGTTTATTTTTGGGGTTCCACTGATTTCTTTTTAAGTCTTAGTGAGAGTTGATAAGTACTCAAGTTAGACTTATTGGGGTGAGGTTTATTTCTTCTTTCCTTTTCTTTTATTCTCTTTAATGTTTTGGAGTGGGTTTGAACTACAAGTTGTTTTTATAAAATTCTAAAAATTCTGCAAACATTACAGTGGCTTGGTACTAGTGTATGTTTCTCTGTCTCAAAATTTGGGGATCAGAAAATGAATAGTTTTCTCTGGACAAAATTATCAAATTTTAGGGCAGAAGGGGTGCTTTGAACTACAACTATTATTTAACAGTGGGTAATTCTCTAAAACTTATTTTTGCTGGCTTTTAGGTGTTATAATATGATTTGGTACAAATTTCTAGTCATTAATACCTTTTAATTATTTTACTATGGTTTTCTCAAGTTTCTAGCCAAATAGGTGCTTTCTACTACCACTATAGTTGAAAAATATCAAACAACAGAGTTCTTATTTTTCTTCGTTATTGTTTTGCGCAAGAGTAATCATTCTGAAATTTAGCATCTTTTTGCTTAAGGGAAGGGGTGGTATGCATTATTTGAATTAAGTGGCCTTTCTCATAAAACATTAGCAATAGGTAAGAGTTTGCTCCTTTTTCAGGGGTTGGTATTTTTCACTGGTGGTTCATCTCATTATGGACTTAGCAAATTTTTTGGTTGCCCATTATTACATTATTAGGGGTTGTTCATGATTTATTTGGAAAATGTCTCATTATCATATTATATTTATTTTCCCTACTTAAAATGTTGGGCTGAGGTGTTATTTATTTTTGTAGTGGGGCTCTGGTGGTTGTAAGTCCACTGGATTTTTATTATTCATTTTGGGTATAGTTTTGTAACTCTAATAATTGATTTTCAGTTCAAATAAGGCTAAATAAAGCATTCTAATTTAAAACTGATCTGGACTAATGGTCTCTTTATTTTTCCTAGGTTCTCTGTTACATAAGCAAACTAGGAAAAATAATTTTAATCACTATTCATTAATTTCTAATGCCTTTCTGATTTTTTCTAAGTTTTGGGCAAAATAGCTTTAAATGAATATCTACATCATATTTTTCAATGCTGGGGTTCCTACTATTTTTAAACAGTGTCTAAATGTGGTTTGAATACCTACAAATTTTCTTAAGTTCAGTACAGAAGAAAAACTAATTTTCCTTAATTAAACTAGGTTTGGTAAGTTTCTGTTTTTAATTTTCAACTCTAAAATTTAGAACAGAAAGCATAGGGTTTATCATTTTTAAATGATAGTTCATAATATTTAGGATTTAGCAAAATTAGTTTGACAACTTTTTATTAAGAATTCATCAAGTTATGGGTTTTCTAAGTTCTCTGGTCATTTTAAAAAGATTAACAGAATTGATTTAATGGAAAACCACTTTGCACGGGGGTCCCTGCGGGTATTTTAAGTTTTCTTCGCGGATCAGTCCCTAGGCTACTATTCACATGGGTCACTGACATTACAGAAAACCCCTCGGGTTCTTCAAATCCTAACCCGAGGTCCTTCTCCTAACTTAAACAGTAACCGCTGCGGAAGAAAGGGCGGAGGGGCTTACCGGCGGCGAGATGGCTCCGGTGAAGTGGTCGAGGACGTAGGGGAGGTCTCGGGGATCACAACGGTGTGCGGGTCGCCGTCGGGGATGGTCGGAGTTGGCCGGTCCACGTGCGCAGGCGGGGATGCTCGTCGACGGCGAGGAGTCCGGCCTGCTCACGGCGAGATAGTTCAATTGGACGGGTCAGAGAGGTTCACGGGATGCCAGAGAAGATATGGGTGCAAGGAATTGGACGGAGACTCACCGGTTAGCTCTGTCCACGCGCGGCGGCGAAAGACCGAAGTCCGGTGAGGTCGATCTCGGGCCTCCGGTGAAGTCCGGCCTGGTCCGAGGGCTTGGAAAGCTTCACGGGCCACTGGCGGAGCTAGCCGAAGCACTGGCTCGACTTGGGGGTGGCTGGAGTGGGCTGACCACGGTGGTCGAAGCTCTGGCGGGAATGGCGGGCGGAATTGAGCTCGCCGGAGCTAAGGAGAGGGGGCTGGCCGGTGAAGGTGAGCGCGGGGTGAAGTGGGGCGCGCCTGGGGAGGCTTTATAGGCACGGCGCGGTGCACGGGCGGTCGTGGACCGTCGAGCGCGCGCGGGCGTGCACTGGGAGGCGCGGTGCGCGAACGGGCGTGAACCGGAGGTGTCAGCCACGGTCGAACACGTGTGCCCGTTGCCTCTACCCATGTTCAAGCGCTGGTTGGGTGCAAATCTTCGTGAATTTGGGCAAGATCGCTGTGAAGGATTTGTTCACCTGACCTTGCTTTGACTTTTGTGTATGGACGTCGCGCGGTTTTAGGCTAGGGACAGGGAGTTGTAGCGTCACCAAGGTGCCAGTGTCAGAATGTCTGGTCCCGAGGTCAAACTACGCCAAAACCGTGTCAAATGAATTTGGTTTGAGTTCAAACTTTTCCAGGACGTGTTCAAGGGAATTTGGCACAACTTTGATATTTGGATCTTCTAGTTTTGAGTTTCGAAAAACAGAGAACGCAGTTGATCTTTGGAAAGAGGTCTGAATTTCAGAAATTCAGAAATCTGAATTTCTCCAAGGGTTCATGGTTCAAGGGCTGATTTGGGAATTTTAAAAAGACCAAAAGGCCAAACTCTCTTACTATGTTTTGTTAGTTATTTGGTGAACTAAAGTTTTGTAATTTGATCATATCTAAATTTTTGCATTTTCCCTCATGACTTCTCCCAATTCCCTTTTATGCTTAACTTGGCTTACTTAGGGTTTATTAGGGTTGCAACATTATTACCTTTTGGAAAGACCCATTTGCTTTGATCATGATACTTTTAAGTATATGCTTCGTGAATTCTTTATTCTTAAGTTAATTTGATGCTCATGCTTACTTTGGTTCACATAAAATGATGGTTCTTGATTTGGCATTTTTAAGAGAAACCCTAGGTGACACTGGGGTGTCACATCTCATCCGGTAACTGTGGTGTCATCCTTCCCCCTAGGGGAGATCATCCAGTGCCGAGAGGCCTCGGGTAGAATTGCAAAGTGGGCGGTGGAAATCAGGGGCGAGACGATCTCGTTCGCCCCTTGGAAGGCCATCAAGTCCCAGGTCTTGGCGGACTTTGTGGCTGAATGGGTCGACACCCAGCTCCCAACAGCTCCGATCCAACCAGAACTCTGGACCATGTTCTTCGACGGGTCGCTGATGAAGACAGGAGCAGGCGCAGGCCTGCTCTTCATCTCGCCCCTCGGGAAGCACCTACGCTACGTGCTACGCCTCCACTTCCCGGCATCCAACAATGTGGCCGAGTACGAGGCTCTGGTCAACGGGTTGCGCATCGCCATCGAGCTAGGGGTCCAACGCCTCGATGCTCGCGGTGACTCGCAGCTCGTCATCGACCAAGTCATGAAGAACTCCCACTGCCGCGACCCGAAGATGGCAGCCTACTGCGATGACGTTCGGCGCCTGGAAGACAAGTTCTACGGGCTCGAGCTCAACCACATCGCCCGACACCACAAGAGACTGCGGACGAGCTGGCTAAAATAGCCTCGGGGCGAACAACGGTTCCCCCGGACGTCTTCTCCCGAGACCTGCATCGACCCTCCGTCAAGACCGACGACACGCCCGAGCCCGAGACACCCTCAGCTCAGTCCGAGGCACCCTCGGCTCAGTCCGAGGCACCCTCGGCACGGCCCGAGGCACCCTCGGCTCGGCCTGAGGTACCCTCGGCCCCCGAGGGTGAGGCACTGCGCATCGAGGAGGAGCGAAGCGGGGTCACGCCTAATCAAAACTGGCAGACCCCGTACCTGCAATATCTCCACCGAGGAGAGCTACCCCTCGACCGAGCCGAAGCTCGGCGGTTCGCGCGGCGCGCCAAGTCGTTCGTCTTGCTGGGAGACGGGAAGGAGCTCTACCACCGCAGCCCCTCGGGCATCCTCCAGCGATGCATTTCCATCGCCGAAGGCCAGGAGCTCCTACAAGAGATACACTCGGGAGCTTGCGACCATCACGCAGCACCCCGAGCCCTTGTTGGGAACGCCTTCCGACAAGGTTTCTACTGGCCGACGGCGGTGGCCGACGCCACTAGAATTGTCCGCACCTGCGAAGGGTGTCAGTTCTACGCAAGGCAGACCCACCTGCCCGCTCAGGCTCTGCAGACCATACCCATCACCTGGCCGTTTGCTGTGTGGGGTCTGGACCTAGTCGGCCCCTTGCAGAAGGCACCCGGGGGCTACACGCACCTGTTGGTCGCCATCGACAAATTCTCCAAGTGGATCGAGGTCCGACCCCTAAACAGCATCAGTTCCGAACAGGCGGTGGCGTTCTTCACCAACATCATCCATCGCTTTGGGGTCCCAAACTCCATCATCACCGACAACGGCACCCAGTTCACCGGCAGAAAGTTCTTGGACTTCTGCAAGGATCACCACATTTGGGTGGACTGGGCCGTCGTGGCTCACCCCATGACGAATGGGCAAGTAGAGCGTGCCAACGGCATGATCCTACAAGGACTCAAGCCTCGAATCTACAACGACCTCAACAAGTTCGGCAAGCGGTGGATGAAGGAACTCCCCTTAGTGGTCTGGAGTCTGAGGACGACACCGAGCCGGGCCACGGGCTTCACACCGTTCTTTCTAGTATATGGGGCTGAGGCCGTCTTGCCCACAGACTTAGAATACGGTTCCCTGAGGACGAGGGCCTACGCCGACCAAAGCAATCAAGCTAATCGAGAAGACTCACTGGACCAGCTGGAAGAGGCTCGGGACATGGCCTTACTACACTCGGCGCGGTACCAGCAGTCCCTGCGACGCTACCACGCCCGAGGGGTTCGGTCCCGAGACCTCTAGGTGGGCGACCTGGTGCTTTGGCTGCGACAAGACGCCCAAGGGTGGCACAAGCTCACGCCTCCCTGGGAAGAGCCGTTCGTCATCGCCAAAGTTCTGAAGCCCGGGACGTACAAGCTGGCCAACAGTCAAGGCGAGGTCTACAGCAACGCTTGGAACATCCGACAGCTACGTCGCTTCTACCCTTAAGATGCTTTCAAGTTGTTCGTATACCTCGTTCACACGCAAAGTTTAGTCATCAAGGAAGGGTCAGCCTTGCCTCGGCAAAGCCCGACCCTCCCTCGGGGGCTAAAAGGGGGGAACCCCCTCTGCGTCAAAATTTTCCTCGGAAAAAGATCTTTTCTGCCAGAATGTCTTTCATGCTTTTCGACTACTTCGAAAAGTGGATCCTGAAAATGACGGAGTACACGTAAGCGGCCAAGGCTGACCGAGCCGAGGGACTCCTACGCCTCCGGGATACGGATACCTCGCTCGTCACCTACCATGAAAAATGACTCCTACATGGGCAAGCCACCCTGCTACTGACGAACGGTGCCGGATACGCAAAATGGAAGGAGAAGGAGCACAACTTTATATTACGATAATAAAGTGTTCGGGCCCCAGCGGCCGCAAAAGACCCATATGCATTCAAAGAAAAATTGCTCCGGCAAGGTCAGACGTCGTCCGGAGAAGGAGCTGCGCCCTCGGCTTCATCCCCACCCTCGGCAAAGTCCGCCCCGGCCTCGGACAACGGCGCAGGCGGGAGGATCTCTGCCTCGAAGGTGGTTGCCAGCACCGCGCTCGGGCCCGCGGCGGCCGCGTCGAGCCTCTGGACTTCAGCCAGGGCGGCTTCATCTTCGTCAGGAAGGCAATACCCCTCGCTGACCCACTCCAGATCCACGATGTAGTGGGAAGCAAGCACGGCGAAGGCCCGCCTGACGCCGTGATGTAGCGCCTCACGGAGTCTGCCACGCACATGGTCACCCAAGGCCTGCAGGCGACTCTGAGGGGAGCTCCCAGAGGGGACGTCACCGAAGCCAAAGACCCGATAGAAAGCCGAGATGGACTCAGACATGGCCGCGTGGTCGGCCTCCCTCTGCTCGGCCGCCTGAGCAAGGGCAGACTCGAGCTCTGCGAACAGCCAAAGCGCAAGACCTCAAACACAAGAGGAGGAACCGAGCTGAAACGAAAACTTAAAACAGCCAGGACATACCTCCGGCTCGGGCACGCTGCTCCGAGGATGCGGCTTGGGCTACGGCTAGGTCTGCTGCAAGGGCTCCGGCCCAGCTTTCGGCCTCGGTGGCCCGGCCCCGAGATTGGTCCCGCTCATCGGCGACCTGGTCAAGCTCCGACTGCCGCCGCTGCACCTCTGCGCGCGCCGCTGCGGCCTCCGCTCTTAGATCGGCACAAAGCAACCGAAGGTCCGCCACCTCGGCGCCCTGCTGGGAGAGGCGCACGGTAGCCCTGGCAAGCGAGGTCCTCAGGGATCATAGCGAACCCCAGACATCTACCTCACGACGGATGAACGACGACTTGGCGGCGCTCAGATCCGTCAAATCCTGAGGGAAGGAAGCGGGGCGTCACAAAGGACGCCTTGATCACGAAAAAGGTATGCCAGAAATCATCACCTAGAGGATCTTGGGGACATCCCTGCAAAAGACCTCCAAGGATGACCGAAGCGACCCCATCGTTGCCTCGGCACACTCGCGGAGCTCATCCCAAGACTGCTCCTCCCGCTCGTCATCAAGAACGAAGAAGGGATCCGAGGCCTCACGGGTCCGGAACCGGAGCAATTGGCGCCGCCCCTTAGAGCTCCGCCGCGCAGGGACAAGGCTACCGCTCAGCGGGACGGGTCGCGGTTCCATGCCCCCCCTCCTCTGAGACATCAAGTAGCGACGCCTCAGCCATCTCAGCGTCGGCGGCGACGGGTCGCTCCACGGCCGGGACGGTAACGGCTTTGGCAGCAGCCGGCGCTAGCGCCAGCGGCATGTCTGGTGGGCCCGAGGCCACGGCCGCGCCAACCGCCTCCCTCAACGCGACGACCGCCTCGACAGAAGAGCCGGCCTCGGGAACTCGCTCCACAGCAACTGGAGCCGCCTGAGCCCCCCGCTGTGGGGCATCTTGCGAGAAAGTTAGCTGGCTGGCGAGGCTCGGCACGGTACCGGCTGCGAAGGCCGACGCCATCTTGAGGACCTTCCGGGGAGCCAGATCGGTCAGGCCATGACTTTGCTTGCTAAGAAGGAAAGGAAAGTCAGGATCGGGACATACAAAGGAGGAGCTGAGACGGAGACATCCTAGGGTACTTACCCACTCCGAGCCATGATCAACCGTGCCTGTGGGGAGGAATCTCGAACCTCGACCCCCGAAGGCACCGCCGAGGCTTGCCTCGCTGCCAGCTTCAGTGCCATCTTCGCCTTGGGCGCCCCAGACGCCCGGGAGACGGACTACCCAGACGCTGCCACGACGACCTAAGGATCGCCCTCCTGCGCAGCCGGCACGGGCGATGGTTTTCGGGGAACAGGCAGCTCGACCTGACTCCCCGGGGTCACCTCAACTTCCCCAGCCGAGGGGTCAAGTACCCCCTCGGTCTGCCCCAGCTCTTCGGACCGGGACCCCGGCGTCCCGGCCCTGGAAATCGACGACGCTAGCCCGCTCGGGGGCTGGCTTGACGACTCCTGGCCTAGCCTCAAGCCAGGGCTGAGGCCAAGGCGAGCAGCCATATCATCATCTTCATCATCGTCTTCATCGTCGTCGTCGTCGTTAGGCGTTTCCGGCGACGGCTCCCTCGGGAGTCCATCCCTCTCCTGCCGGCGATGGAGCTTTTCCAAGGCGTCTCGGGCCCGCGTCCGCTCGCGGGCCCGAGCCTTCTTCGCGTCTTTTTTCTCCTTCCTCTTCTCCGCGGCAACCCGCCGCGCAGCTCGGTCCACTGCGTCCTCTGGGACCGGTGGCCGGGAAGGCTTGTGACACCCTACCTCCTGGCGACAGACAAAAAGTCTCAGCCGTGAGGACCAAGGGCAATCCGACGCAAGGAGAAAGAAGGAGCGGACACTCACCAGGGACACACACCCGTGGTCGGGACGCATCAAGGGCTGGGAAAGGGCGCTGGCGTCCAGTTTTCCCAGCGCGACGGCTACCCGCCCGTTGAGGTCGTCGACGGGGAGGGGATCCGAGGACATCCGCGAACCCTCCAAGTCGGCCTCTACCGTCATCTCCCAAAGCGGCAACCGCCGCTTCACCAAGGGAAGCACCCTCCGGCGATGGATGGCGGCAATCACCCCCGCAGCGGTGAGCCCACCTTTCCGCAACACCTCCAGGGCCTTCAGAAGGGGCTAGAGATTCTTCTGTCTGTCGTGCGGGGTCCCGTAGCGCCAAGCATCGGCGGCGACGGTCACCACTCGCTGAGTAAACGATGGGAGCCTCCCGTCGTCATTTCGGAGGTAGAACCACCGGCGCTGCCACCCTTTGTTCGAGGACGCAAGGATGGCGGGAATGTACTGCGGCGCCCGCGCCTGCCTCAGCTGGAGGATGCAGCCACCGGCCCGCACTACCGAGCGGACCCTTCTCTCCCCTGTCGGCGAAGCAAAAAGCTCCGCGGAGAAGAGATGAGTCCACAAGTCCCAGTGAGGGTCAATCCCCAAGTACCCTTCACAAACCGCTGCGAAGATGGCGACTTGCGAGATGGAGTTAGGGCTGAGGTTGTGCAGCTCCACCCCGTAGACATGCAGAATCGCCCGCATAAAGCGGCTTGCCGGCGCTCCGAACCCCCGCTCGTGGAAGGAGACGAAGCTCATGACATACCCCGGCGGCAGGGACAGGGCGGCTCCGCTCGGGGGGGGGGGGGGCATCCACTCCGGCTGCCTCTCATCGGAGAGAGGGCGAAGTAAACCCTCGGCGACGAGGGCCTCCAGGTCATCCGTCGTGACTGTGGAGAAAGGCCATGGGTCGCGCAGCGGGATAATGGTCACCCGGTCGTCCATCACCAAGCAGAGGAGGTGGCGGCAGAAAGGATTGGGTGGGCGGTTTCCCTTTCTCTGGCTAAATCCCTCGGGTTGCGAAAACCTAAGGAGGAGGCAAGTAGCAGAGCAAAGAACAGTCACCGGACCCTCTCCCGGATATATAAAGACCCAGGCGAGACCCGTTCAACGCGTCGTTCGAACCCACCGCGGGATTCAAACTCAAAGCGAAACGCCCGTTCCTCGAACGGCTCGCACACGCGCAACGGCCGCCCCGCGAACCACTCGTCCCGTCACATTAACTCTGCGGCGGGACAGGCGACATCTTTGGCAGGAGAAGCGGGCGACGCTTCGCCTTCGCCATAATGACCGCGTCAAAAAAGGTACGCCACGTCATTCGATTTCGTATCCTTTTCCTTTTCCTCTTTCTCTCTCTTACAACAGGGACCAGGAAAGGGGGATACCCCGAAAGGGATCCTTCTCCGCGAAGGAAACAGGCCCCGAGCCTCCCTACTGATCAGAGGTTCAAAGGCTAGCCCCTCGGAGGGGTTCAACAGCCGCCTCAGAGCGCTTGGGCTCCGCGCCCACTACTGGTCAGAGGTTCGAAGGCCGGCCCCTCGGAAGGGTTCAACGGCCGCCTCAGGCCACTCGAGCTCCGCGCCCACTACTGATCAGGGGTTCGTAGGCTGGCCCTCGAAGGGTTCACAGCCGCCTCAGACGCAGAGCAAGGGATGACCCTGGGTACGTTCGATACATAACCAAGGCTCGGTCTATGCTCCCGAGATACCCTAGAGCATTTCTGAGACCAGCGGGAACGATCGTGTAACGGAATCCCATCAGAGGGAGGCATCGAGCCCTCGGACCCCGTCAAAAGGGGACCGGGTCCGGCAGATCACCCGCAGGTACTTTTGGAGCGCGCCTCCGGGCCTCTAGCCGACCCCTAACAAATGGGGCACGGGCGTCCACTCGGATTACCCGTCAGCAGCTCGCTGGAGACACCATGTTCGGCGCCCTCCAAGGGCAACATGGCGCTTCCCCCCCCCCCCCCCCCCTCCTCCTTGCGGAAAGGCGACGCAGGGGCGTATGTAAAAAAGTTGAGTCTGTCCTTGACCGTCCTCTCGCCCTGTGCAGAGGCTCGGAGGCTGCTCTCTCAAACCCGGCTCCGGCCAAACCGTTGACAGCGTCAACATACCAGCCCAAGATCTTGGGACCCGACCGTGCACCCGGGCTACGGCCAGCTCGCATGAGGGAACAACCAGACCAGCCAAAGTGTTGCGAAACGCACTAAGACCTCGAAGGAGTCAAACCACTCCTCCGAGGCCTCGGGGGCTACACCCGGCGGGTGCGCTCGCGCGCACCCACCGGAACAAAACGCAACCAAGAAAGGCTGGTCCCCTTGCAAAAAAGTGCGACAAAAGCCTCCAAGCGAGTATTAACACTCCCTTCGAGGCTCGGGGGCTACTGTCGGGGACCATAATTAGGGGTACCCTCAAGACTCCTAAATCTCAGCTGGTAACCCCCATCAGCACAAAGCTGCAAAGGCCTGATGGGTGCGACTAAGTCAAGGATCGGTCCATTCGAGGGACGCGATCACGCCTCGCCCGAGCCCAGCCTCGGGCAAGGGCAGCCGACCCCGGAGGATCTACGTCTCGCCCGAGGGCCCCCTCCAGCAACGGATACACCTTCGGCTCGCCCGAGGCCCAGTCTTCACCAAGAAGCAACCTTGGCCAAATCGCCACGCCAACCGACCAAACCGCAGGGGCATTTAATGCAAAGGTGGCCTGACACCTTTATCCTGACGCGCGCCCTCCAGTTGATAGAGCCGAAGTGACCATAGTCACTTCGCCGCTCCACTGACCGGCCTGACAAGAGGACAGCGCCGCCTGCGCCGCTCTGACTGCTGTGCCACTCGACAGAGTGAGGCTGACAGCAGCCAAGTCCGGCCTCAGGCGCCATAGGAAACTCCACTTCGCCCGACCCCAGGGCTCGGACTCGGGCTCAGCCCCGGAAGACGACGAACTCCGCTTCGCCCGACCCCAGGGCTCGGACACGGGCTCAGCCCCGGAAGACGACGAACTCCGCTTTGCCCGACCCCAGGGCTCGGACTCGGGCTCAGCCCCGGAAGACAACGAACTCCGCTTCGACCGACCCCAGGGCTCGGATCGGGCCCAGCCCCGGAAGACGACGAACTCCGCTTCGCCCGACCCCAGGGCTCGGACTCAGCCCTGGTTTCAGCTGACGATCTCCGCCTCGCCCGACCCAGGGGCTCGGACTCGGGCTCAGCCCCGAAGGACGACGAACTCCGCTTCGCTCGACCCCAGGGCTCGGACTCAGCCCTAGCCCCAGCCGACGGTCTCCGCCTCGCCCGACCCAGGGGCTCGGACTCGACCTCGGCCTTGGAAGACAGACTCGACCTCGACCTCGGAGGAGCCTCCACCTCGCCCAACCCAGGGCTCGGACCGACCACGTCACAGGAGGCGCCATCATTACCCTACCCCAAGCTGACTCAGGCTACGGGGAACAAGACCGGCGTCCCATCTGGCTCGCTCCGCTATACGAGTAATGATGGCGCCCCGCACGCTCTATGACGACGGCGGCTCTCAACCCCCTTACGGAAGCAAGAGGACGTCAGCAAGGACTCGACAGCCCCGACATCTGTCCTTCCGCCAGGCTCCAGCGCTCCTCCGACGGCCACGACACCACACGGACCGGGTGCCAAAACCTCTCCGGCTGCCACGATGGCATTTACTTAGGGCGCTAGCTCTCCTCCGCTAGACACGTTAGCACACTGCTACACCCCCCATTGTACACCTAGATCCTTTCCTTACGCCTATAAAAGGAAGGTCCAGGGCCCTCTTACAGAGGGTTGGCCGCGCGGAGAAGGACGGGACGGTGCTCGCGCAGGGCTGCTCGCTCCCTCCCGCGTGGACGCTTGTAACCCCCTACTGCAAGCGCACCCGACCTGGGCGCGGGACAAACACGAAGGCCGCGGGTTTCACCTCTCACGCCTGTCTCCCTCCGGCTTCTTCCCCCCTTCACGCTCTGTCTCGCGCTGACCCATCTGGGCTAGAGCACGCGGCGACAATTTACTCGTCGGTCCAGGGACCCCCGGGTTCGAAACACCGACAAATATGGTGTAGCAGCCTTTTAATCCACCTTTTTGATGTAGGTGTTAGAGATTTTGCTTGTTGGCTCTTGCTTGGGCTTTTGCTTTTGCTTATCCCTGGTCATCGCCTTGCATTGGAAAGACTTATGGCCTTCCTTGTGGCATAACCTACAAATCACTGTTTCGCCCTCCACAGGCTTGTTCTCCCCTGCAATGGTGTTATCCTGTGGAGGTTGGATTTATTTGGCTTTGCCTTTCTTATCATACAAAGCCTTCCCAATGTGAGCCACCTCTTGCTTTGATTGCTCATTCTCCAATGCAATCTCGTCCGAACATGTTTCTATAACAACATTCTTAACAAGAACTTGATTGCAGGGGTTAGAATTATCAATTAAATCAAAGTAGGAAGTAGAAGCATCTTTCTTAATAATTTTAGGTGTTTCAACCAAAGATACTTCTGGGGTGCTACCAATGTTCTCTAGCTTAGTAGTTAGCTCATTATTGTGTATGTTAAGAATTTCCATTTTCCCTAGCAAATTTTCAATAGCTTCTTGGGAGCTAGCCAACTTAGCCTTAAGTTTTTCATTCTTTTTAATAAGGCCATCATCGGTAGCAGTGGATGGAGCACTAGACTCTAATTGCTCAATTTTAGTTGATAGCTCACTATTCAAATTTGCAAATGTTCCAAATTTCTAGCAAACTTTTATAATCATTTTGAGAGCTAATCTACTTTTTTCAAGGTTTTAAGTTGAGCCTTTTGTTTAGTGCAAACATCCTAAAAAAATTTAATGGCTTTCGCAAGCTCATCTACGGAGGGCTTTCCCTCACTTTCATCATCACTACTGCTTTCATCACTAGAGGATGTAATACTCATTTTACCTCTTGGCATAAGGCACTTGCGTGATGACCATGATGAGAGGGATGAGGACCGGTGGCTGCGCGTCCTTGGAGGTTCATCTTCGCTTGAAGAATCATCCCAAGTTTTGACACTTGTTAGCGCCTTGCCTTTGCTCCTCTCCTTTTTGGGTTTGGCTATAGTTGGACAGTTGTCCGTGAAGTGGCCCTTCTCCCCGCATGTGAAGCATCCTCTCTTTCTTTGTTTTTTCCTGTCAATGTTAAATAGAAGATCCTTGACCTGTAGGGGCACACCCATTAGATTAATCTTGCGGATCATCTCCATTACCTTTTTGAGAGCACCTAGAGGGGGTGAATAGGTGATCCTAAAAAATCAAACACTAATAGCCACAGAACTTAGTTTAAAGAGTTAGTATGGCTAAGTAGCTTTGAAGCGAGTTCTTGTGAACACAACAATCACAGAGAAAGCAACACAAGAGACACGCGATTTTTATCCCGTGGTTCGGCCAAGTAACACTTGCCTACTTCCACGTTGTGGCGTCCCAATGGACGAGGGTTGCACTCAACCCCTTTCAAGTGATCCGATGATCAACTTGAATACCACGATCTTTTCCTTTAGTATCTTTTCCCGTGTGCGAGGAATCTCCACAGTTTGGAGTCTCTCGCCCTTACAATATAGATCACAAAGAAAGCACAGAGTAAGGTTGGGGAGAGCAACACAAGCAAGACTCAAGTCCGCAACACAACCACACACACAAGAGAGAAAGTGTCACACCCGGGCTTTAAGGAACAAAGCCGGGAGCATCTCATACATGCGCCAAAGAAGACAACATATATAATAACAGAGTGTATAGAGATAAATGTCACAATAAAATCATAGTACTTATTACATAGTGGAAGTCTTACAAAATAAAAGATGAATATAGCAGGAACTAAAATCTATCCTTGGCGCCAGAAAGCTGACTGGGAGACGCCACCTAGATCAAGTCGAAAGCCTCAGAGTTAGGAGGCTCCTCTTCGACCACATGTTCTTCTCCTGTGGGGGTGTGAGACAGCAAGAGTGAGCTCACACATGTTCATCGCTCAACAAGTTGTGGGGAATAATGTGCATGAACTCACCAAAGGTGGGAGTTCATGTGAAGTGTAAGGCTAATCAACAGAGTAAAGGTTGAAGTTGAGCATTGCTTTTATAAGTTGGTCAAAATTTTATTAGCAATTACTAAGTGTAAGTAAATACCGAACCTTAGAAATAATAAATAAAAGTAATAATAAAATAATCCCAGATGCAATGAAATGACAAATTGAGTTTAAGTTCCATAAATTAATCATGTGAGTGTCTGAGCCGCTCATGACCGTGAGCACGGCTAGTATACCAGTTTTACACTCTGCAGAGGTTGTGCATCTTTACCCACAAGTCATGTTACCCATTTGCCACGGAGTTGATCAGACCCCATACACCTCTACCAAGGAAGCGAGGCAGGGTACCACTACGAGGCCTTTACAAAGTTCCACTAGCTTCAGAAAACCCGCTACAGTTTATAGGAAGCTCCAGTGCAGGAATCCCTCGCCTGACCGCCATCGCAGCAAAATCAACCCAAGGACCTCCCTACACTGACCACTCCCCTACTGCCCTTGCCCCTTTCGGGTAAGGTAGTCATCCACTAGCTTTCCTAGTTAATCAGCCAATGACGTCCCATTAAACCCTTGTGGTAGCACTGTTTTCCCAGGTGGTTCTCCATGTTCCCATTAACATAATGATCTAATCATGAATAATAATAATAAACAAATAATAAAAAGTATAACAATGAGTGATGAATATCTTTATACCCAAAGCCACATAAAGCAATAGCATGTACTACCCAAAAAATTAGTAGTAAAACCAGTGGTGAAACAAGGTATAAAGATAGTCAAAATCTAGGGTAACCTATTGGGTCCCATCAAAATTAACCTATGCAGATCATTATAATTAATAAGAACATGAATGGGTAAAACAAGTGATCAAGGGCACAACTTGCCTTCAACGAGCTCCTGCTCAGCAGACTTTACCAGGTGAACCTCAGAATCCTCAGTAGCTTGCTCGTCTACTCGCATCAATACAATACATACATAGTATAGCAAAAATTAACATCACACCAAACATGTAAATAAAATAAACATTAATAATCTAGACATTAAAATAAGATCATAGGAACTGGAATTATTAATTTTGGAGTTATAGATTTTAAGATATGAATTTCTGAAGGTTTTATGTATTCAATACAAGATTAAGTACTAGATAAATTTTAATGTGTTCTTCATGCCAAAACAGTGGCACAATTGGATAGACAATAATATTACAAAAATTTAGGAACTGGATTGGACCAATTTGGAGTTCATATGCATTATCTATGAATTATACAAATTCTATGAATTGTTTTTATATTAAAAACTCATTTTCTCATTCATTTTCCTGATTTTCCTGACACGCGCATTGCGGGTTTATTTTAGTAAATCGCAGGGATTCTTATGCAAGTTTCCATGGCCGAAGCGTTATCTACACATATCAGTCGTCCGATCGGGAATCAAGTGCCCAGATTAGATATAGGCTTAAGTGAACCGGTACGCCACCAAAGCCGTTGGATCAGAGATCCACGGATTACATTTTAAATACAGGCGATCACCTTGGATCCGTCTGATTCGAGATCGACGGCCCGAACGATGGGTATACAATCCTATGACCCCGCCCATCCGCGTTTGATCCAACGGCGGATATCGAATTTGGCCGAAACACAACCCAAACCAAATCTCAGCCGCACGAATCCGATCGCACGGCAAGTGCAGCGACCCGGCGGCGCAACGAATTCTGGCAGCCGGACCTCGCCGACGCAAAGCGTACCTGGCACCCTAGTGCCCCAATTTCCAAATTGACCATGGCTACGCAATAAGGAAAGGGTAGTGAACGCAATGGTGGATGCCTTACCGAGGATTAAGCTCCCAGGGAGTCCCGCGCACGGCGCGCAGTAGTCCCGCGGCGGAGAAGGAGCACCGGCGAGAAATCGATTACGCAGTGCAGGACTCGACCGCCAATTGTGGCCGCGAATGACTTCCCCAAGTACTGAAGGTCCCCCTCGACCCCACTCTGAAGACCGAGGCCCGGCAACACCGAGACCCACCGGCGGCGCCACACTCTACTCCCCCCTTCTCACTCTCGTTCGAATTTGGCACGCGGCTCCGGCTCAGTCTGGCAAAATCGGAGGGCAGGAGGGTTGCGGGTGGCGACTATATACGAGCTGGTAGCCCAATTTGTAGGAACGGTCCCCCCGGCGAGCTCGGCAAAATCAGTTGAGCCACAGCGGCATTTGCGTGGAACTTGAGCACGACGACGACCTGACGCATGGACCCCGCCGGCCAGTGACAGAGTAAAGGAGATGGTGCGAGCGTGAGAGGGTGAGAGGCTGGCCCATGGGGCCCTACTGTCGGCATCGCGTGGTAGGAACGACCGCGCCCGTGAATGGATGACAGGGAGGACCCACACGACAGAGACACCAGTGAAGCGGGCTGCGTGGTGAGAAAACTCTTCTGGGCCAAATTGGGGTTCTGAGGCCCAGTTAGGGGTTTCATTCGTTTTTCTTTTATATTTTTACTTTCTCTTCTCTTTTCTCTCTTAATTTTTCTTGTTTTTGAATCCCCATTTGAATTTTGAATTCGTGGTGAATTTGCACTCAGATTAATGTACAATTGAATGCACCAGTTAGGTAAAAGTTTTATTCTTATTTTTATTTTATTTTATGTAGTATTTTCTTATTTCTTTCCCATTTCTAGTTTTATTATTCCAATGCTCTAAATTGTAATTCTTTGATTAAATTCTAATTGAGACATTAGCACATTTTTATTAATCCGGCCAGTATTAGATGCACAAACATAAGAACTCAACATGAAGCAATAGCTTTTCTCTTAATGTTTTAGTAATGAGTTATTCTCTTTTACTTATGTTTAGTAACATGTCCCAAAGGTAGATGGCAAATCACATAAGGAGTTCAACTTTTTTTATAAGCTTTATAATTTGGGTATTACAAATCCTACCCCCCTTAACAAGAATCTCGTCCTCGAGATTTAGGAAGGGCTAGGGAAAAGATGGGGAAAGTCTATGCGAAGCTCTTCTTCTCTCTCTCAAGTAGCTTCATCTTCTCCATGGTGACTCCATTGTACTTTGCACATCTTTATCACCTTATTTCTTGTAACTCGAGTCAAAGTGTCTAGAATCTTGATAGGGTACTCAGCATAGGTCTTCTGCCTTGATTGTGCAATTCTCAAATTCTCCCTTTTCATTCGAACCTGATCTTCTGCCTCTTGTATAAGTACAGGCCCAAAGAACTATCTTTCCCCAGTCTGATCCCAATATAGAGGAGTCCTGCACTTTCTGCCATATAGAGCCTCAAATGGTGACATCTTCAGACTAGCCTGGTAGCTATTATTATAAGAGAACTCCGCATATGGTAAGCTCTTATCCCAACTGCCACCATGTTTAAGAGCACAAGCTCTTAACATATCCTCCAGCACTTGGTTAGTCCTCTTGGTCTTCCCATCAGTTTGGGGATGGTAGGCCGAACTAAAATTCAACTGTATATCCAAGCTCTCATGCAACTTCTTCCAAAACCGAGAAGTAAACCGTGATCCTCGGTCAGACACGATCTTCTTAGGCACCCCATGCAGGCAAACTATCTGAGTCATATACAATTTTGCTAGCTTGGCTCCCGTGTAATTAGTCCTCACCGGTATGAAATGAGCCACTTTTGTTAGTCTGTCCAACAATTACCCAAATAGAGTCATACCCTATAGGAGTGCGGGGTAGTCCAACAATGAAATCCATGCCAATTTCTTCTCATTTCCACTCGGGTATCTTAAGCGGGTGCAATAGTCCAGCTGGTCTTCGATGTTCGGCCTTGACTCTTTGACACACATCACACTTAGCCACATGAGCAGCCACATCTCTCTTCAATCCATACCACCAGTATTTCTGCTTCAAATCCTGATACATCTTAGTACTACCAGGGTAGATAGAGTAATCAGAATCATGGGCTTCTTTCAATATAGTCTCACGAAGGCTATCAATCTCCGGAACACATATCCGATCTTTGAACCATACAGTGCCTTGCTCATCCTCCGTGAATTCTGGACCTCTACCTTCAGTAATCAGATCCTTAATCTCTTGAATTTTTGCACCACCCACTTGACCTTTACGAATTTATTGCTCCAAGGTAGGTTCCAATTCAATGGTAACTCCTTCAGTGTGAGCAACTGTCCCTAGGTTAAGTCTCCTGAAATCCTCAACAATCTCATCGGGTAGCTGGGCAACAACAGCTGAATGAACGTGCTCCATTCGACTCAAGGCATCTGCAAACCAAATTTGCCTTGCCCGGGTGATAGTGAATCTCCAAATCATAATCCTTAATAAGCTCCAACCAACGACGTTGCCTAAGGTTGAGATCCTTCTGAGTGAATATGTACTTCAAACTCTTATGATCCGTGTATACTTGGCACTTAGTTCCCATAATGTAATGTCTCCAAATCTTAAGTGCATGCACAATGGCTGTCAGTTCTAAGTCATGAGTGGGGTAGTTCAATTCATGTTTCCACAACTGACGAGACGCATAGGCGATCACATGTCCTTCTTGCATGAGCACACATCACAATCCTTGGCCACATGCATCACAATAAATGTCAAATCCCTTCAATAGATCTGGCGTAACCAACACTGGTGGTGACATCAATATCTTCTTTAATTGATCAAAGGTATCTTGGCACTTCTCATCCCACTTAAACTCTCTTCCCTTCTCTAGAAGCGAGGTCATAGGCTTAGCAATCTTAGAAAATCCTTCAAAAAATCTCCGATAATATCCTACAAATCCCAAGAAACTCTGAACCTCCGTAACTGTAGTGGGTATGCTCCACGCCACTTTCTCCTTGACTGTAGCAGGATCCTCTGATATCCTTCCATTAGAAATGATATGTCCAAGGAATGGCACCTCGTCAATCCAGAACTCGCATTTGCTTAACTTGGCGTAGAGTTGGTTATCTCGTAGCTTCTATAGCACCAATCTCAGATGTTCCTCATGATCACTTCTATCTTAGAATATATAAAAATATCGTCGATGAACACCATGACGAATCTGTCCAAATACTCCATAAACACCTTATTCATCAAATCCATAAAATAAGCTGGTGCATTAGTTAATCCAAACGACATAACAGTGAACTCATATAATCCATATCGGGTTGAGAAAGTCATCTTAGGAATATCCGATGGTCTAATCTTCATTTGATGGTATCCCGATTGGAGATCAATCTTCGAGAATACCCTAGCACCTCTCATCTGATCAAATAAATCCTCAATGTGGGGTAACAGATACTTATTCTTCATGGTAACATCATTAAGTGATCTATAGTCCACACACATCCGTTGTGATCCATCCTTCTTCTGTACAAATAGAACTGGCGCTCCCCAAGGTGAGGAACTCAGACGAATGTACCCTGACTCTTGTAACTCTGTTAACTGCTTCTTAAGTTCCTTTAGCTCTTCTACAGACATCCTATAAGGTCGCTTAGAAATAGGAGCAGTCCCAGGTAAGAGATTAATGACAAACTCAACTTCCCTTTCCGGTGGCATCCCTGGTAACTCTTCTGGAAAGACATCTGGAAAATCCCTAACCACACGGATGCTATCTCCAACAAATTCCTCAGCTATAAAGAACATTGCACGCTTGGAAGAGGTGGTTACTACAATTTGGACTTGAAATCTTTCTCCTTTGGAACTGGTGAGTTCTATGGTTCCCTTAGCACAGTGTATAAACTGTCTTTGCTTTTCTTAACCATGACATACCAAGGATCAAGTCTATACTGCTCTCTTCTAACAGTATAGGGGTAGCCCATCTGGGTTAGAAACACAGGGTACGAAAGGAAGAATTGTAGACAAGGCGAGTAATTACGAGAAATGTTACTGTGGGGGATTTATTAGATAAGTAGATTAGTGTGTCACCTACTAAAGTTAATTCATTACCTTATGGTGGTACATGCTAAGATGCCCGTCTATACTATTTCAATCAATCAAAGAAGCAAATCAGTCATTGATCATCAGAACAATCAACCAACATTTTTTTAATAGAGAAAATAGTTTTAATTTTGCCTTGGGTTTCCTATCTCTAAAAAAATTCATAAATGTAGGATTCCAAGGTGTGAAATCCATCTTGTCTTAGAGAAGAAAGATAAGATTAATCAGAGTATGACAGCAAAACGTGAGACATGATCAAGATAAGGTAAGTATAGAATGAATCAGAGTAAGGTAAGTAGGTAAGGGTTTTGTCCATTTCTATTTAGGTTTCGTCCTACAGTCAATATTTCCTCTGATACCACTTCTGTCACACCCGGGCTTTAACGAACAAAGCCGGGTGCATCTCATACATGCGCCAAAGAAGACAACATATATAATAACAGAGTGATAGAGATAAATGTCACAATAAAATCAGAGTACTTATTACATAGCGAAAGTCTTACAAAATAAAAGATGAATATAGCAGGAACTAAAATCTATCCTTGGTGCCAGAAAGCTGACTGGGAGACGCCATATCAAGTCAAAAGCCTTAGAGTTAGGCGGCTCCTCTTCGACCACCTGTTCTTCTCCTGTGGGGGTGTGATACATCAAGAGTGAGCTCACACATGTTCATCGCTCAACAAGTTGTGGGGAATAATGTGCATGAACTCACCAAAGGTGGGAGTTCATGTGAAGTGTAAGGCTAATCAACAGAGTAAAGGTTGAAGCTGAGCATTGCTTTTATAAGTTGGTCAAAATTTTATTAGCAATTACTAAGTGTAAGTAAATACCGAACCTTAGAAATAATAAATAAAAGTAATAATAAAATAATCCCAGATGCAATGAAATGACAAATTGAGTTTAAGTTCCATAAATTAATCATGTGAGTGTCTGAGCCGCTCATGACCGTGAGCACGGCTAGTATACCAGTTTTACACTCTGCAGAGGTTGCGCATCTTTACCCATAAGTCGTGTTATCCATTTGCCACGGAGTTGATCAGACCCCATACACCTCTACCAAGGAAGCGAGGCAGGGTACCACTACGAGGCCTTTACAAAGTTCCACTAGCTTCAGAAAACCCGCTACAGTTTATAGGAAGCTCCAGTGCAGGAATCCCTCGCCTGACCGCCATCACAGCAAAATCAACCTAAGGACCTCCCTACACTGACCACTCCCCTACTGCCCTTGCCCCTTTCGGGTAAGGTAGTCATCCACTAGCTTTCCTAGTTAATCAGCCAAGGGCGATCCATTAAACCCTTGTGGTAGCACTGTTTTCTCGAGTGGTTCTCCATGTTCCCATTAACATAATGATCTTATCATGAATAATAATAATAAATAGATAATAAAAAGTATAACAATGACTGATGAATATCTTTATACCTAAAGCCACATAAAGCAATAGCATGTACTATCCAAAAATTTAGTAGTAAAACCAGTGGTGAAACAAGGTATAAAGATAGTCAAAATCTAGGGTAACCTATTGGGTCCCATCAAAATTAATCTATGCAGATCATTATGATTAATAAGAACATGAATGGGTAAAAGAAGTGATCAAGGGCACAACTTGCCTTCAACGAGCTCCTGCTCAGCAGACTCTACCAGCTGAACCTCAGAATCCTCAGTAGCTTGCTCGTCTACTCGCATCAATACAATACATACATAGTATAGAAAAAATTAACATCACACTAAACATGTAAATAAAATACACAGTAATAATCTAGACATTAAAATAAGATCATAGGAACTGAAATTATTAATTTTGGAGTTATAGATTTTAAGATATGAATTTCTGAAGGTTTTATGTATTTAATACAAGATTAAGTACTAGATAAATTTTAATGTGTTCTTCATGCCAAAACAGTGGCACAATTGGATAGACAATAATATTACAAAAATTTAGGAACCAAAATGGACCAATTTAGAGTTCATATGCCTTTTCTATGAATTATACAAATTCTATGAAATGTTTTTATATTAAAAACTCATTTTCTAATTTATTTTCCTAATTTTATAACTCTCTGGACGGGGCCTTAAATTTCAGAAAGCCCAGGGACTCTGGCGCAAGAATCTGCAAGACTCAGGCTACTGACACGCGCATTGCGGGTTCATTTTAGTAAATCGCAGGGATTCTTATGCAAGTTTCCATGGGCGAAGCTTTATCTACACATATCAGTCGTCCGATCAGGAATCAAGTGCCCAGATTAGATACAGGCTTAAGTGAACCGGTACGCCACCCAAGCCGTTGGATCAGAGATCCACGGATTACATTTTAAATACACGCGATCGCCTTGGATCCATCCGATTCGAGATCGACGGCCCGAACGAAGGGGTATACAATCCTATGATCTCGCCCATCCGCATTTGATCCAATGGCGGATATCGAATTTGGCCAAAACACAACCCAAACCAAATCCCAGCCGCACGAATCCGATCGCACGGCAAGGAGTTCTTCCCTTACTCCGCGACGCGCCAGTGCAGCAACCCGGCGGCGCAATGAATTCTGGCGGCCGGACCTCGCCGGCGCGAAGCGTACCTGGCACCCTGGTGCCCCAATTTCCAAATTGACCACGGCTACGCAATAAGGAAAGGGTTGTGAATGCAATGGTGGATGCCTTACCGAGGATTAAGCTCCCAGGGAGTCCCGCCCACGGCGCGTAGTAGTCCTGCGGCGGAGAAGGAGCACCGGCGAGAAATAGATTACGCAGCGCAGGACCCGTCCGCCAATTGTGGCCGCGAACAACTTCCCCAAGTACTGAAGTACCCCCTCGGCCCCACTCCGAAGACCGAAGCCCGGCAACGACGAGACCCACCGGCGGCGGCACACTCTGCTCCCCCCTTCTCACTCTCGTTCGAATTTGGCACGCGGCTCCAGCTCGGTCTGGTAAAATAGGAGGGCAGGAGGGTTGCGGGTGGCGACTATATACGAGCTGGCAGCCCAATTTGTAGGAACGGTCCCCCCGGCGAGCTCGGCAAAATCAGTTGAGCCGCAGCGGCATTTGCGTGGAACTTGAGCACGACGACGACCTGACGCATGGACCCCGCCGGCCAGTGACAGAGTAAAGGAGATGGTGCGAGCGCGAGAGGGTGAGAGGCTGGCCCATGGGGCCTACTGTCAGCGTCGCGTGGTAGGAACGACCGCGCCCGTGAATGGATGACGGGGAGGACCCACACGACAGAGACACCAGTGAAGCGGGCTGCGTGGTGAGAAAACTCTGCTAGGCCAAATTGGGGTACTGAGGCCCAGTTAGGGGTTTCATTCGTTTTTCTTTTATATTTTTACTTTCTCTTCTCTTTTCTATCTTAATTTTTCTTGTTTTTGAATCCCCATTTGAATTTCGAATTTGTGGTGAATTTGCACTCAGATTAATGTACAATTGAATGCACCAGTTAGGTAAACGTTTTATTCTTATTTTTATTTTATTTTATGTAGTATTTTCTTATTTCTTTCCCATTTCTAGTTTTATTATTCCAATGCTCTAAATTGTAATTCTTTGATTAAATTCTAATTTAGACATTAGCACATTTTTATTTATCCGTCCAGTATTAGATGCACAAACATAAGAACTCGACATGATGCAATAGCTTTTCTCTTAACGTTTTAGTAATGAGTTATTCTCTTTTACTTATGTTTAGTAACATGTCCCAAATGTAGATGGCAAATCACATAAGGAGTTCAACTTTTTTTATAAGCTTTATAATTTGGGTATTACAGAAAGTGAGCACACAAACACAACGCGAGGAGTTTACAACTTGAATAGTGCTCAAATCTCAAGAACGATGATCTGATTGCGTGAAAGTGAAGTCTAGGGGTCCTAGGATGTTTATTGTAAGCTTGGTATTCTCCTCCATGCGCCTAGGGTCCCTTTTATAGCCCCAAGGCAGATAGGAGCCGTTTGAGGCCAACTTGGAAGGCCAAACTTGCCTTTTGTCGGGTGGTGCACCGGACAGTCACTGTAGCTGTCTGGTGCGTGATCTTCTTCCTTATCTGGCGCATCCGACCGTTGGTCCTCGGGGTCAGTTGGCACACCGGATAGTCCGGTGTGCCCAACCGACCGTTGCTGCGGGCCACTCGTCACCCACGGATTGCGTAGTCGACCGTTGACGCTAGCGACCATTGGCTCACCGGACAGTCTAGTGCACCACCGAACAGTCCGATGAATTATAGCAGTACGCCTCTGCGTTTTCCCGAGAGCAGCCGGTTCACCGCCGGCTAGCCTGGCGCACCGGTCACTGTCCGGTGCACCACCGGACAGTCCGGTGTGCCTAGCCAGAGTTGGTGTTGGCTGCACACATCCACCTCTTTTCCTTTTCTTTTCTTCTTCTTTTGTCACTATTTCTAGCACTTAGACAAACACATTAGTATACAAAATAATATACTAAGTCTAGAAACATACCTTATGCTTTGATTTGCACTCTTCACACATTTTGCACATAAGAACTCAATTAATGTGTTGGGCATCTAATCACCAAAATAATTATAGAAATGGCCCAAGGGCACATTTCCCTTTCACTTTTCGACGCGTCGGATTGTTTCTTCATCCTCGGAGGATGATGTTGATGGTTGATTAACTTCTTCATCATCACTTTCTTCTTCTTCCTCTTCTTCACTTGAGTAACTTGGAGTGGGAGCCTTCTTTTTACCCTTCCTTTCATCACATGCAAAAGCATATGGCCTTGAGGAAGTTGGCTCCTCTCCCCGACACATTTTTCGCGACATTTCAAAGGCCGCGATTTTCCCAATCACAATGGTCGGGGTCATTGTACTCAAGTCCTCCATGTTGTGAAGAATAGTGATGATGCGCCCATATCTTTGTTGTGGTAGCAGGGAGATAATCTTCCTCATAATGTCTGCATCACCTAGCTTATTAATGCCAATAGAATTGATCTCATTAATGATTAGATTTAGATGAGAATACATATCTCTAACAAGCTCATTATCTTTCATAGCAAAAAAATTATACTCATTTAAGACTAGGTAATGTTTTTGCTCACGGACATTGGATGTACCATCATGGAGCTCATGCAATTTTAGCCAAATCTCATTAGCAGTTTTCAATGTAAAAACTTGATTAAAAATATCCATGCTAAGAGATTCATACAAGCAATTTTTGGCACAAGCATTTAAATGAATTTCTTTTTCCTCACTCGTGGTGGGTTTCTCGGGATATTTGGGTGGTTTCATCCCGTCACGAGTGACTCTCCAAACACCTAGATCAACGACCTCTATGTAAGAAGCCATTCTAGCACTATAATATGGGAAGTTAGTGCCGTCGAAGTGTGGTGGCCTATGGGTATCCATCCCTTCTTCTAAAAAGTGTCGGCTCTTTTAGCGGTGAAGCTAAAACGTTTCAAATGAGCCAAACCAGGCTTTGATACCTGTCGGCGTTTCGACCCCGGGGGGTCCCTGGACCGACGAGTAAATTGTCGATGCGTGCCCCAGCCCAGATGGGTCGGCGCGAGACGGAACACAAAGAGGGGGAAGACTGCGGCTTCGTGTTGTCCTGCGCCCAGGGTGGATGCGCTTGCAGTAGGGGGTTACAAGCGTCCGTGAGGGAGAGAGAGAGAGCCTGCCCGTCAGCCCGTCCTCCCGCGTGGCCACCCCTTCGTACGAGGGCCCTGGACCTTCCTTTTATAGATGTAAGGAGAGAACCTATGTGTACAATGGGGGTGTAGCAATATGCTAACGTGTCCGGTAGAGAGGAGCCAAAGCCCTATGTACATGCCGATGTGGCTGTCAGAGAGGTGTTAGTGCCCTGTGCATGTGATGTCGTGGCCGTCGGAGGAGCGCTTCAGCCCTGTGGAAGCACAACTGTCGGGGCTGTCGGGTCCTTGCTGACGTCTCCTTGCTTCCGTAGGGGGCTGAGAACCGCCGTCGTCATGGGGGCACGCGGGGTGCCATCATTACTTGTTTACCGGGAAGAGCCAGATGGGACGTCGGTCTTGTTCCCCGTAGCCTGTGCTAGCTAGGGGTAGGGTAATGATGTACCCCCTGTAACGTGGTCGGTCCGAGCCCAAGGTCGGGCGAGGCGGTGACTCCTCCGAGGTCGAGGTTGAGGCCGGGCCCTCGGGACGGGCGAGGCGGAGACCGTCTTCCGAGGTCGAGGTTGAGTCCAAGCCCTGGGGTCGGGCGAGGCGGAGACCGTCTTCCGAGGTCGAGGCGGGGGCCGAGCTCTGGGGTCGGGCGAGGCGGAGCTTCCTATGGCGCCTGAGGCTGGACTCGGCTGCTGTCAGCCTCACCCTAGCGGGTGGCATAGCAGTCAGAGCAGGGCAGGCGGCGCTGTTTTCCTGTCAGGTCAGTCAGTGGAGGGGCGAAGTGACTGCGGTCACTTTGGCCCTACCGACTGAGGAACGCGCGTTAGGATAAGGTGTCAGGCGATCCTTGCATTGAATGCTCCTGCGATACGGTCAGTTGGCGAGGCGATCTGGCCAAGGTTGCTTCACTGCGAAGCCTGCCCGAGCTGGGCCTCGGGCGAGTCGAAGGTGCGCCTGTTGCTTGAGGAGGCCCTCGGGCGAGGCGTGAATCCGCCTGGGTCTACTGTTCCTGCTCGAGGCTGGGCTCGGGCGAGGCGAGATCGTGACCCTTGAGTGGACGGAGCCTTGACCTGAATTGCGCCCATCAGGCCTTTGCAGCTTGTGCTGATGGTGATTACCAGCCGAGTTTAGGAGTCTTGGGAGTACCCCTAATTATGGTCCCCGACAGTAGCCCCCGAGCCTCAAAGGGAGTGTTGGTACTCACTTGGAGGCTTTGTCGCACTTTTTTGCAAGGGGACTGGCCTTTCTCGGTTACATTTTGTTCCGGTGGGTGCGCGCGAGCGCACCCGCCGGGTGTAGCCCCCGAGGCCTCGAAGGAGTGGTTTGACTCCTCCGAGGTCTTAGTGCCTTTCGTGACGCCTCGGCCGGTCTGGTTGTTCCCTCATGCGATCTGATCGTAGCCCGGGTGCATGGTTATGTTCCGAGTTCTCAGGCTGGTATGTTGATGCTGTCAACGGTTTGGCCGGAGCTGGGTTTGCGAGAGCAGCCCCTGAGCCTCTGCACAGAGCGAGAGGACGGTCAAGGACTGACTAGGCTTTTATTATACGCCCCTTCGTCGCCTTTCCACAAGGAGGAGGGGAGGAGAGCGCCATGTTGCCTTCGGAGGGCGCCGAACATGGTGTCTCCAGTGAGTTGCTAACGGGTGATCCGAGTGGACGTCCGTGCCCCATTCGATAAGGGTCGGCTGGTGGCCCAGAGGCGCGCTCCAAAAGTACCTGCAGGTGATTTGCCAGACCCGGTCCCGTTTGATAGGGTCCGAGGGCTCGATGCCTCCCTCTGATAGGATTCCGTTACAGAATCGCTCCTGCTGGTCTCGGAAATGTCCTAGGGTACCTCGGGAGCATAGCTCGAGCCTCGGCCATGTATCGGACGTACCCAGAGTCATCCCTCGCTCTGCGTGTTCTGGGGCGACTGTCGAACCCTTTGGGGGGCTAGCCTTCGAACCCCTGATTAGTAGTGGGCGCGGAGCCCGAGTGCTCTGAGGTGACTGTCGAACCCTTCCAAGGGGCCAGCCTTCGAACCTCTGATCAGTAGTGGGCGCGGAGCCCGAGTGCTCTGAGGCGGCTGTCGAACCCTTCCGAGGGGCCAGCCTTCGAACCTCTGATCAGTAATGAGCCTGAAGCCCGATTGCTCTGGGGCGGCTGTCGAACCCTTCTGAGGGGCCAACCTTCGAACCCCTGATCAGTAGGAGGGCTCGGGGCCCGCTTCCTTCACGGAGAAGGATCCCTTTCAGAGTATCCCCTTTCCCGGTCCCTGTAGCAAGAGAGAGAAAGGGGAAGAGGAAAAGGATACGATATTGAACGATGTGGCGCACCTTTTTTGACGCGGTCATCATGGCGGAGGTGAAGCGTCGCCCGCTTCGCCTGCCAAAGGTGTTGCTTGCCCTGCCGCGGAGTTAGTGCGATGGGACGAGTGGTTCGCGGGGCAGCCGTTGCGCGAGCCGTTCGAGGAACGGGCGTTTCGCCTTCGAGTTTGAATTTCGCAGCGGGTTCGGGCAAAGCGTTGAACGGGTCTTGCCCGGGCCTTTATATATCCGGAAGAGGGACCGGTGGTGGTTCTTTACTCTGCTGCTCGCCTCCTGCTTTGGTTTCCGCAACTCAAGGGAATAGCCAGAGAAAGAAAACCACGCACCTTGTCCGCTCCGTCGCCACCCCCTTCGCTTGGCGATGGCCGACCGGGTAACCGTCGTTCCGCCGCGCGACCCGTGGCCTTTCTCCATCGTCACGGTGGACGATCTGGAGGCCCTTGTCGCTGATGGCTTGCTCCGTCCCCTCTCTGGTGACCCGCAGCTGGAGAAGGTTTCTCCGCCGACGAGATCGTCGGCGCCGTCTGCGCTCCGGGCCTCCGGCTCTTTCGCTTTAATATCTGGTTCTCGTCCTCCGCGAGGGGACGCGAACGAGAGCCTTCCAGCGGTAGTGTCCGCCCTGGGACCATCGTTGCTGCTGCAGAGGTCACCGGCGAGTCACTCGGAGTTCATCGTCCCACAGGCCCTCCGATGTGGAGGTTGTTCATACCCGCGGGAGTGGAACCGGAGTTCCGTTTGTAATGGCACCTTAAGTGCCGGTGTCTGTTCATTGTGGCTGTCGGGGCCTCAACATCTAGGTATTTTGGGTGCAATACCGTGTTTCTTCCTTATTTCGAGCACCAGGACTCGCCTGTCGGCTAGCTGGACCGCTTAACCAAGTGTGAGTTGCCCTGTGTGGAAGGTGACGAGTGAGGTATCTGTATCCCGGAGGCGTAGGAGTCCCTCGGCTCGGTCGGCCTTGCCACCCGAGGCTTCTCTTGCTCAGTTAAAGAAACCCCCGGCCGCTCTGCGATGAGTCCGAGCCGGAGGCAGCGGTGTCAGCGTGGATAGAGGTGGAGTCGGCTCGAGAAGAAGCTTCGTCGGCCCAAGAGTAGGGGACTTCCCAGGCCGAGGAGGCGTAGCAGCGGCAGCTGGAACCTGGCCAGGTCGTCCACTGGTGGGACCAACCTCGGAGTCGGGCTGCCGAGGCCATGAGTCGGGCTGATGTCCTCGGGGGACAGCTGGCTGAGGCTACGGAGCGGCCGGTCAAGCCGTTTGCTCGGGCCGAGTTCCTGGAGGAGACCCTGGCGGCGACGGCCCAGGCGCGGTGCTGACATCTTCCTTCGAGGTGGAGATCCTCCGACCGTGTCGCCGTCCGAGGCCGAGCCAGATTCCACCGAAGGTGGAGACGATGCCGAGGGTGCTGCTACTCCCCCTATTGATGTCTGAACCTGCAGGAATAGTTTGTCTGTAGTACGCGTGTGTTTTTTACGGCCGCCGAGGCCCAAACATATCATTGTCGTGTTATAAAGCTCCGTTTCTTTTCCCCTTGTTTCGAGTATCAAGACTTGTTTGTCGGTAGCATAATCGCTCATCCGAGCGGGAGTTACTTATCGCGGAAGGTGATGAGTGAGGTATCTGTATCCCGGAGGCGTAGGAGTCCCTCGGCTCGGTCGGCCTCGCCGCTTACGTGTACTCTTGCTCGTCCGCATGATTCTGTTATCGATATAGTTGAGAAGGCACGAAAAATTGTTTTGGCAGAAAAGTTTTCGAGTGTTAAGACTTGTTCGGTCAGCAGAATCGCTTATCTGAGCGTGAGTTACTTATCGCATAAGGTGATGAGTGAGGTATCCGTATCCCGGAGGCATAGGAGTCCCTCGGCTCGGTCAGCCTTGCCGCTTACGTGTACTCCGTCGTTTTCAGGATCCCACTATCGAAGTAGTCGAAAAGCGCGAAAGATGTTCTGGCAGAAAGACTTTTTCCAGGGAAAATTTTGACGCAGAGGGGGTTCCCCCTTCTAGCCCCCGAGGGAGGGTCGGGCTTTGCCGAAGCAAGGCTAACCCTTCCTTGACGGTTAGACTCTATTTGTGTATGTAAAGAGAACGAGGCATATGAACGACTTGAAAACATCTTAAGGGTAAAAGCGACGTAGCTGTCGGATGTTCCAAGCGTTGCGGTAGACCTTGCCTTGACTGTTGGCCAGCTTGTATGTTCCGAGCTTCAAAATCTTGGTGATGATGAACGGCCCTTCCTAGGGAGGTGTGAGCTTGTGGCACCCTCGGGCATCTTGTCGTAGCCGAAGCACCAAGTCCCCCACCTGGAGGTCTCGGGACCGAACCCCTCGGGCGTGGTAGCATCGCAAAGACTGTTGATACCGTGCCGAGTGTAGTAAGGCCATGTCCCGAGCCTCTTCCAGCTGGTCCAGTGAGTCTTCTCGGCTGGTCTAGTTGCTTCGGTCGTCGTACGCCCTTGTCCTCGGGAAACCGTATTCTAAGTATGTGGGCAAGATAGCCTCGGCCCCATAGACTAGAAAAAACAGTGTGAAGCCCGTGGCTCGGCTTGGCGTCGTCCTCAGACTCCAAACCACCGAGGGGAGTTCCTTCATCCATCGCTTGCCGAACTTGTTGAGGTTGTTGTAGATCCTCGGCTTAAGTCCCTGCAGAATCATGTCGTTTGCATGCTCTACCTGCCCATTCGTCATGGGGTGAGCTACGGCAGCCCAGTCCACCCGGATGTGGTGGTCCTCGCAGAAGTCCAAGAACTTCCTGCCAGTGAATTGGGTGTCGTTGTCGGTGATGATGGAGTTCGGGACCCCAAAGCGATGGATGATGTTGGTGAAGAACGCCACCGCCTGTTCGGACCTGATGCTGTTTAGGGGTCAGACCTCAATCCACTTGGAGAATTTGTCGATAGCGACCAGCAGGTGCGTGAAGCCCCCGGGTGCCTTCTGCAAGGGACCGACGAGGTCCAGACCCCACACAGCAAACGACCAGGTGATGGGTATTGTTTCCAGGGCCTGAGCGGGCAGGTGTGTCTGCCTTGCATAGAATTGACACCCTTGGCAGGTGCGTACAATCCTAGTGGCGTCGGCCACCGCGGTTGACCAGTAGAAACCTTGTCGGAAGGCGTTTCCGACGAGGGCTCGAGGCGCTGCGTGGTGACCATAAGCCCCCGAGTGTATTTCTTGCAATAGCTCCTGACCTTCGGCGATGGATATGCGTCGCTGGAGGATGCCCGAGGGGCTGCGGTGGTAGAGCTCCTTTTCGTCACCCAGCAAGACGAACGACTTGGCGCGCCGCGCCAGTCGCTAAGCTTCGGCTCTATCGAGGGGTAGCTCTCCTCGGTGGAGATATTGCGGGTACGGGGTCTGCCAGTTTCGATTAGGCGTGACCCCATTTCGCTCTTCCTCGATGCGCAGCGCCTCACCCTCGGCGGCCGAGGGTGCCTCGGGCTGGGCCGAGGCCTCCCCGGGCCCGGGCGTGTCGTCGGTCTTGACGGAGGGTTGATGTAGGTATCAAGAGAAGACGTCCGGGGGAACTGTTGTCCGTCTCGAGGCTATCTTAGCCAGCTCGTCCGCAGTCTCGTTGTACCGTCGAGCGATGTGGTTGAGCTCGAGCCCGTAGAACTTGTCTTCCAGGCGCCGAACCTCATCGCAGTAGGCCTCCATCTTCGGATCACGGTAGTGGGAGTTCTTCATGACTTGGTCGATGACAAGCTGCGAGTCACCACGAGCGTCGAGGCGCCGAACCCCTAGCTCGATGGCGATGTGCAACCCGTTAACCAGAGCCTCGTACTCGGCCACGTTGTTTGACGCAGGGAAATGGAGGCGCAGCACGTAGCGGAGGTGCTTCCCGAGGGGTGAGATGAAGAGCAGGCCCGCACCCGCTCCTGTTTTCATCAGCGACCCGTCGAAATACATGGTCCAGAGTTCCGGTTGGATCGGAGCTGCTGGAAGCTGGGTGTCGACCCATTCAGCCACAAAGTCCGCCGAGACTTGGGACTTGATGGCCTTCCGAGGAGCGAACGAGATTGTCTCGCCCATGATCTCCACCGCCCACTTTGCAATTCTACCCGAGGCCTCTCGGCACTGGATGATCTCCCCCAGGGGGAAGGATGACACCACAGTCACCGAATGAGACTCGAAGTAGTGTCGCAACTTTCGCCGCGTCAGAATTACCGCGTACAGTAGCTTCTGAATTTGCGGGTAGCGGATTTTGGTCTCGGACAGTACTTCACTGATGAAGTAGACCGGTCTCTAGACGAGCAATGCATGCCCTTCTTCTCGTCTCTCGACCACGATTGTGGCGCTGACCACCTGAGTGGTTGCGGCTACGTAGATCAAGAGGGCTTCTCCGACAGCGGGGGGCACCAAGATGGGCGCGCTTGTAAGGAGCACCTTTAAGTTCCCGAGGGCTTCCTCAGCCTCGGGGGTCCAAGTGAAGCGCTCGGTCTTCCTTAAGAGGTGGTACAGGGGTAGGCCTCTTTCGCCGAGGCGCGAGATGAAGCGGCTCAGAGCCGCAAGGCATCCCATGACCCTCTGTACTCCTTTCAAGTCCTTGATAGGCCCCATGTTGGTGATGGCCGCGATTTTCTCCGGGTTGACCTCGATGCCCCGCTCGGAGATGATGAACCCCAGGAGCATGCCTCGGGGGACTCTGAAGACACACTTCTCGGGATTGAGTTTTACGCCTTTCGCCTTCAGACACTTGAATGTCGTTTCAAGGTCAGTGAGGAGGTCGGAGGATTTCCTCGTCTTGACTACGATGTCATCGACGTAAGCCTCGACCGTTCGGCCAATGTGCTCTCCGAACACGTGGTTCATGCACCTTTGGTATGTCGCGCCTGCATTCCTTAAACCGAATGGCATAGTAATATAGCAGTACATGCCAAAGGGTGTGATGAAAGAGGTCGCGAGCTGGTCGGACTCTTTCATCCTGATTTGGTGATACCCTGAGTAGGCATCGAGGAATGACAGGGTTTCGCACCCAGCAGTGGAATCCACGATTTGATCGATGCGAGGCAGAGGGTAGGGAACCTTCGGACATGTTTTATTTAGACCAGTGTAGTCTACACACATCCTCCATTTCCCACCTTTCTTTTTCACAAGCACAGGGTTGGCTAGCCATTCGGGATGGAATACCTCTTTGATGAACCCTGCAGCCATCAGCTTGTGGATCTCCTCGCCTATGGCTCTGCGCTTTTCTTCGTCGAATCGGCGCAGAGGCTGCTTCACGGGTCGGGCTCCAGCTCGGATATCCAGCGAGTGCTCGGTGACATCCCTCGGTATGTCAGGCATGTCCGAGGGACTCCACACAAAAACCTCGGCGTTCGCGCGGAGAAAGTTGACGAGCACTGCTTCCTATTTGAGGTCGAGCTCGGAGCCAATCCGGACTTGCTTGGAGGCGTCGTTGTTGGGGTCGAGAGGGTCGGACTTAACCGCCTCTGCTGGCTCGAAGTTGCCGGCGTGGCACTTCGCATCTGGCACCTCCTTGGAGAGGCTCTCCAGGTCGGCGATGAGGGCCTCAGATTCGGCGAGGGCCTCAGCGTACTCCACGCACTCCATGTCGCATTCGTACGCGTGTCGGTACGTGGATCCGACGGTGATGACCCCATTGGGGCCCAACATCTTGAGCTTGAGGTAGGTGTAGTTGGGGACGGCCATGAACTTGGTGTAGCAAGATCTCCCCAGCACTGCGTGGTAGGTTCCTCGGAACCCGACCACCTCGAACGTGAGGGTTTCCTTTCGGAAGTTGGAGTGAGTCCCGAAGCAGACGGGCAGATCAAGTTGCCCAAGGGGTTGGACGCGCTTCCCGGGGATGATCCCGTGAAAGGGCGCCGCACCTGCCCGGATCGTGGACAGATTGATCTGCAAGAGCCCGAGGGTCTCGGCGTAGATGATGCTGAGGCTGCTGCCTCCGTCCATGAGGACCTTGGTAAGCCTGACGTTGCCGATGACGGGATCGACAACGAGCGGGTACTTCCCTGGGCTCGGCACGTGGTCGGGGTGGTTGCCTTGGTCGAAGGTGATGGGCTTGTCGGACCAGTCTAGGTAGACTGGTGCCGCCACCTTCACCGAGCAGACCTCCCGGCGCTCCTGCTTGCGGTGCCGAGCCGAGGCGTTCGCCACTTGCCCACCGTAGATCATGAAGCAGTCGTGGACCTCGGGGAACTCCTCTGCTTTGTGGTCCTCCTTCTTGTCGTTGTAATGGCCTTTGCCATCTTCCGCCGGGGGCCCGGCCTTATGGAAGTAGCACCGAAGCATGACACACTCCTCAAGGGTGTGCTTGACGGGACCCTGATGATAGGGGCACGACTCCTTGAGCATCTTGTCGAACAGGTTGGCCCCACCGGGAGGCTTCCGAGGGTTCCTGTGCTCGGCGGCGGCGACAAGATCTGCGTCAGCGGCGTTGCGTTTCGCTTGCGACTTCTTCTTGCCCTTCTTATTCGTGTCGCGCTGAGCGTATGCCTCGGGGACATCTTCCTGCTGGCGTCCCTGAGGCTGCTTGTCCTTCCGAAAGATGGCCTCGACCGCCTCCTGACCAGAGGCGAACTTGGTGGCGATGTCCATCAGCTCGCTCGCCCTGGTGGGAGTCTTGCGACCCAGCTTGCTCACCAGGTCGCGGCAAGTGGTGCCGGCGAGGAACGCGTCGATGACATCCGAGTCGGTGATGTTGGGCAGCTCGGTGCGCTGCTTCGAAAATCGTCGGATGTAGTCCCGCAGGGATTCTCCTGGTTGTTGGCGGCAGCTTCGGAGATCCCAGGAGTTCCTAGGACGCACGTATGTGCCCTGGAAGTTTCCGGTGAAGGCTTTGACCAGGTCGTCCCAGTTGGAGATCTGCGCAGGAGGCAGATGCTCCATCCAGGCTCGGGCGGCGTCGGAGAGGAACAGGGGGAGGTTGCGGATGATGAGGTTGTCATCGTCCATTCCACCCAGCTGGTAGGCCAGCCGGTAGTCCGCGAGCCACAGTTCCGGCCTTGTTTCCCCCGAGTACTTGGTGATGGTAGTCGGGGCTCGAAACCGGGTCAGGAACGGCGCCCGTCATATGGCCCGGCTGAAAGCTTGCGGACCGGGTGGTTCGGGCGAGGGACTCCGATCCTCCCCGCTGTCGTAG
Organism: Zea mays; assembly: GCF_902167145.1. NCBI lineage: Eukaryota > Viridiplantae > Streptophyta > Magnoliopsida > Poales > Poaceae > Zea > Zea mays. The sequence goes on from NC_050097.1 coordinate 87,107,579, forward strand.
CGTCCCCCACGCCTGGGGTGGTAGCCTCGACGCACCTTCTCGTCGAGGTGGGCTCGACGGTCGTGGCGGTGGTGCTCGTTGCCGAGGCGACCCGGGGCTGCAGGCGTTGCGTCCCGTGTGCGCCCGGTGTGGACCGAGGCCTCCCGCATGAATCGGGAAGTCGCGGCGTGATGCTCCGGGGGGTACCCCTGCCTTCGGGAGGCAGAGCTTTCGGCCCGTCGGACCGCGGCATCCTCCAGGAGATTCTTGAGCTCTCCCTGGATACGCCGCCCCTCCGTGGTGGATGGCTCCGGCATCGCTCGGAGTAGTATTGCTGCTGCAGCCAGGTTCTGGCCGACCCCACTGGAAGCCGGGGGCAGCCTTGCCCTGGCATCGTTAGCGATGCGGTGCTGGACGTCCTGGGCCAGATGACGCGCTTCTCCAGCTAGTGCTCAGCCTGCCCACTCCTGCCCGATGTTCCGCCGGAGCTGCACAAGTTGTCCTGCTTCCTCGTCGAGCTTGGCCTGCATCTCGCGGATTTGCTCGAGCTGTGTGTCCTGACCCCCCGCAGGGACTGGGACCACAGCTAGCTCCCGAAGGATGTCAACGCGAGGCGCAGGCCTAGGGGGGTCGCCGTCCTCCGGCATACCAAGGTGGTTGCCTTCGTCGAGACCCCCTAGATCGACGTGTTAACATTCGCGGCTTGGGCCACAGTCTTCGTCGTCAAGGCTGTGGCTACCATCGGAGTAATCGGAGAGGCAGTAGTCACATGCGGTCATGAAGTCTCGCATGGCACTGGGGTTACCGAGCCTGGAGAAATCCCAACCAGAGTCGGGCTCGTCATCTTCCTCGGAACCCGGGGGCCCGTAGGTCGAGACGGCCGTCAGTCGGTCCCAGGTTGACCACATATGGTACCCCAGAAGGTTAGGATATGCCTTTACGAAAGCGTCCACCGAAGCGGGGTCGCTTGGTGGGTCGAAGCTGAATCTAAAAGGCACAGGGTGGAAAACGGACGGTACCTCTTGATCGACGGATGGTGACGAAGTCGCGTCGGGGACGGACTGCACCGTTATCTCAGGTACGAGGCTGACGCCCAGCAAGTCCTTCGTGAGCGTGCTGGCGTCATCCGTCCGCTTGGGGTTGGCGTGTTGCGGGGAAACGACGCTCGTCTTCATCTCAGACGCGAGGTCAACGCCCGACGTGTTCCCCGCTGGGGCGCCGGCGTCGTCGACTCGCTCGACAGCCAACGAGGTGCCGCCCCCTGCTTGGCCATGGTTGCCCCGCCTCCTCCTCCTGCGGCGGGGAAGGTGACGGGACAGGCCCGGATGCTGCTCTTCCGCCATGGGGGGAAGACGTCATTGATTCTGCCGCCGTCGGGCGGGCTGATGGCCGTCGTTGTCGTTGTCGCGCGACGGAGGAAGGAGTACCATGTCGTAGCTGCCGTCAAGGGACATGAACTCGAGACTCCCGAAACGGAGCAGCGTCCCGGGCTGGAGAGGTTGCTGGAGAATACCCATCTGGAGCTTGAAGGGAAGTTGTTCGTCAACACGCAGCAGGCCCCTACCTGGCGCGCCAACTGTCAGCGTTTCGACCCCAGGGGGTCCCTGGACCGACGAGTAAATTGTCGCTGCGTGCCCCAGCCCAAATGGGTCGGCACGAGACGAAACACAAAGAGGGGGGAGACTGCGGCTTCGTGTTGTCCTGCGCCCAGGGTGGATGCGCTTGCAGTAGGGGGTTACAAGCGTCCGCGAGGGAGAGAGAGAGAGCCTGCCCGTCAGCCCGTCCTCCCGCGCGGCCACCCCTTCGTACGAGGGCCCTGGACCTTCCTTTTATAGATGTAAGGAGAGGGCCCAGGTGTACAATGGGGGTGTAGCAATATGCTAACGTGTCCGGCAGAGAGGAGCCAGAGCCCTATGTACATGCCGACGTGGCTGTCGGAGAGGTGTTAGTGCCCTGTGCATGTGATGTCGTGGCTGTCGGAGGAGCGCTTGAGCCCTGTGGAAGCACAGCTGTCGGGGCTGTCGTGTCCTTGCTGACGTCTCCTTGCTTTCGTAGGGGGCTGAGAACCGTCGTCGTCATGGGGGCACGCGGGGTGCCTTCATTACTTGTTTACCGGGGCGAGCCAGATGGGACGCCGGTCTTGTTCCACGTAGCCTGTGCTAGCTAGGGGTAGGGTAATGATGTACCCCCCTGTAACGTGGTCGGTCCGAGCACAAGGTTGGGCGAGGCGGTGACTCCTCCGAGGTCGAGGTTGAGGCTGGGCCCTGGGGTCGGGCGAGGCGGAGACCGTCTTCCGAGGTCGAGGTTGAGTCCGAGCCCTAGGGTCGGGCGAGGTGGAGACCGTCTTCCGAGGTCGAGGCGGGGGCCGAGCCCTGGGGTCGGGCGAGGCGGAGACCGTCTTCCGAGGTCAAGGCGGGGGCCGAGCCCTGGGTCGGGCGAGGCGGAGCTTCCTATGGCGCCTGAGGCTGGACTCGGCTGCTGTCAGCCTCACCCTGGCGGGTGGCACAACAGTCGGAGCAGGGCAGGCGACGCTGTTTTCCTGTCAGGTCAGTCAGTGGAGGGGCGAAGTGACTGCGGTCACTTCGGCCCTGCCGACTGAGGAACGCGCGTCAGGATAAGGTGTCAGGCGATCCTTGCATTGAATGCTCCTGCGATATGGTCGGTTGGCGAGGCGATCTGGCCAAGGTTGCTTCACTACGAAGCCTGCCTGAGCTGGGCCTCGGGCGAGTCGAAGGTGGGCCCATTGCTTGAGGAGGCCCTCGGGTGAGGCGTGAATCCGCCTGGGTCTACTGTTCCTGCTCGAGGCTGGGCTCGGGCGAGGCAAGATCGTGTCCCTTGAGTGGACGGAGCCTTGACCTGAATTGCGCCCATCTGGCCTTTGCAGCTTGTGCTGATGGTGATTACCAGCCGAGTTTAGGAGTCTTGGGGGTACCCCTAATTATGGTCCCCGACAATACCAATTGAAAGAAACAGGTGACGCCTAAGAGGGGGGTGAATTAGGACTTCTAAAATTTTCAATAAACTAGGCCACAAATAAATCCCTAGAGCAAAACCTATGCAATTAATCAAACTAGAATGTGCAAACTAGGTTTTGTCTAAGTGTTTGCTATCTCTACCGCAATGGCTAAGTTTCACTCTACAAGAATATAAGTACAAATACAAGATTGAAACTTAAATGCTTAATATAAATGCGAAAGCAAAAGAGCGAGGTAGAGATGCAAACTCTTGTGGATGACGCCGGTATTTTTACCGAGGTATCCGGAACCACACAAGGTCCCAACTAATCCTCGTTGGTGCCCCTATGCAAAGGGAAGCCCACGCGAGGGCCAAGAACCTTGGTTGAGTAACTCCATAGAGAGCCACGAGCCTTCTCCACACGCAAGTGGTGCTTCGCTTCCGGCTTCTCTAGGATGCTCCCCATCGTCTCCACTATCAAGCTTCTGGCCAAAACGTCATGGGCCTCGTTCCCTCCGGTACATGATGGAGACCGTGACACAAATGCGGTTTTCACGGTCTCGCAAGACTTTCGGCCCACTCAGTACAATTACAATGGCTCACACAAGAGCCGAGGGGTTGTGTGGTTTTACAAAACTTACTCAATTAACTAGGGTTAACCTAGAGCAAGCGCTAAAGTGGTCTAACTAACCTAAGCACTTCGCAAAGCACCTACGCTAATCACCGAGTGATTCTATTAAGCACTTGGGAATGTCTACTATATGCCTTGGTATGTTGCTTGGGCTCCCACACATTGAAATGCCGGTTGAGGGTGTATTTATAGCCCCCAACACAAAACTAGCCGTTGGAGAAAAGTTGCTGCTCTCTGTGGCATACCGGACAGTGTATTGTTCTCTGTCCGGTGCGCCTAGCCGTTGGTCTGACACCGCAGGCGACCGTTGGAGCGCAGGATTTTTACACCGGACACTCCGAACTTCACACCGGACAGTTAGATGGTCTTCTCTCCACAGTGCCACCTGGAACTAGCCGTTGGGCTACTGTTCCCTGGTGCACCAGACAGTCCAGCGTGTGGCACCGGACAGTCCGGTGTGCTAGACTAGATAGTCCACAGGCAACACTTCCTTTGTTTCTTGGACTTCACTTGATCTTCATAATGTCTTCTTTTGAGGTGCTGCTTTCCTCAATGCCTTGGTCTAAGTAACTTTAGCATCCTGTGAACTACAAACACAAACACTAGTAAATTCATTATTCCACAGGTTATGTTGATCATCAAACACCAAAACCTATTTGGCCAAATGGCCCGGGGTCCATTTTCCTTACGCAACTTTTTAAAGCGGGATGGTGATGTTGAAACTAAAACCAATGAGTTATATCTAATTAAAGACATGGCCCAAATATCTAGCACTGAGCTAAGAGTTTTACTTTACCTAGACCATGACATGGTAAATATGAGTTTGCAATCTACACGGTTAGTGTTTACATGTATTTTTATGTAATATTTATAATTGAGACGTAGGTATTTATTCCAATAAACATCTAAGAGATGAACTGGTATCTTGTCGTGATCAATGCAAGAAATATGGAGATACAGGTGCTCGATTCACTTGGTACTTCATTCGACTGCAATGACCACACTGACTCTGTGAGTTTACACAAAATAAACAATTACTAATCCTTTATTAACTTATATCCCAACTTCTGATTCTATGTTTACAATATTTATATAAAGATTAAAGGACTCCAAAGACAAATTAATATGGTATCTCAACATGAGTTAAAAGATCACAGGTGGCCAGACCTCCAAGTTGCTTCTTGGCCACTGAGAGAAACATAAATGGAATATGCAAAGCAAACAGATGGGTATGCCATACATTCTTCTTAATAAATTCTTCATTGATATTAATCTTGACATTTATGTAAACTGGTTAATATAGCTCCTCGTGTGGCCTCTTTCTGTAGAACTATATCGAATACTGGGTAGGGGATGAACCGTCTGACAATTTTACCAAGGTATATTATTACAACTATGACATATATGCACATCTACAGTAAATGTTACATATGATGCTAATAAATTGTTTCTTATTTGTAGGATGACATGTCACACTTGAGGAAAAAATGGCTGCTATATTACTACCTTCAGATATGAATAAGAGAAAGGGGTGTCCATTATACAAATATCAAATATGACAAAGAAGTTGACACGAGAAACCCCTCTGATGTTCGGATATTAGATAGTCCCACAAATCCTTAGAAGAAGATACTACTTTGTGTGCCTGATGATAGCGAAGTAATAATGGATGATGAGGAAGGCCCCATTACTCAAGCAGACTTAGAAAGGTGGTTTGTTCATGATTGGGATAAAAGAACTCCTATAAAAGTCTCGACCAATGGGTGCACCAACGACTTTTTAATGAGTGGTTTTTTCACAAAGGATATGCCAATAACCAAAACCAATTTAATAGATGTTCTATGTGATTACATCATGGCAATCTAAGACAATACGATACTAGAGTAAGTGCTCATTGTTTTTTTCTATTTTATATATACCAACTACGTAGATTCTTGATATAGATTTTCGTCATGCAACATTATAGGATGACATGGGTGCAAAGTTTCAACCCTTTTAAGATTAAAATATCTGTCAAAGACCTGCAAAACATATTAAAGATAAATCAAGACATGATTCTAAGATGTTTTGACATGGTTGTTCGGCTGCTTGCTAATAAAGAGTCACGTAGGACGAAAGGAGAAATCATAAAGAATAGAAAGCATTATATGGACATGTGTTTCTGTGTAAGTTTGTTTCCAATCAATAATGTATTAATATATAGTATCTATATCTAATCCTCACGTGGACATGTATATATACTTATCCAGAGAATGGTTGGTTTTGGGAAACTTCTAAAGTACCATCATGACCCTACAACTGAAGAGTTAGCCAAAACACTTGACTGTTGGCCATCGATGAATTGTTATATCACGGGTTGTAAATATGTAAGTATGTGTTCATTTCGAATGTATTTATAAAGGCACTTCTTTACAATCCTAATGACTGATATTTTGCAGGTTCTTATGCCATGTAAATTCAACGAATGACACGCCCTTTACGTAATTGATCATTGTAAAAAGCACATAACATTTATCGACTTTACACCGACTCAAGATTGGTGTAAGCACATGCCATACAAGAGGGTCGCGGAAGCAATTATCATGGCCTCACAGAAATATAAGATTGCTTACAACAAGAAACGTTCTAGATGGGTAGAGGATATTTTTAAGTGGGAACATACAATTCAGACTGGTGTTCCAATTGACTTAAACGAGTATTTTCTCCGTACCACCTTCTCAGTAGTTTAATTCTTTTTTATGATAACCATGTATATAACATAGTTGACCAAACATTATTCTATAGGCTTAGCACTAGCTACCTCGTTCTACAAGCTATGGGCATGTGGGGGAATGACAAGCTAATGGAATTTGTTAGGGTGAGTGGATGTAGCATCCCAAAAATTCAAATCTTGAAATTTTCTCAAACTCGCTCTAAATTCAAAATGAATTTCAAATTTCATTTTAAAATGTTTGTTTGCGAGTTGATATCAACAAATAAAATTTTAGTGGTCTATATTCTCTCTAAAATCCTCCTCAAATTATCCTACAAATATTTCCCCAGTGATCACCCTCAAACTCTTTCAGAAATATTGCCCAGATATTCCACCGATATATCTCCAAATATTTTCCTCCTGAGAAATACCTTCAGAATCATTTTTCAAGTCCCTACAAATATTTTCTCCATAACTTTCCTCATGCTCATACGTATACGTATGCCTCCGGTGTCATACGGTGAGCTCTACAAGATAATTACACTCATATAAGACAAATCCATGCTAATCTCCCACTAATCCTCTCATCCTCCCACTAATCCTCTCATCCCTCCCCCTAATCCCCCACCATGGCTATAAATAGAGGGGCAAGGGCCTCCTCTCATCCCACCCCAAGCCATTTCATGGCAACTCCCTCCCCCCCCCACACGCCCACTCCCACTCCACTTCCCACACAAGCACAAGGATCGTTCGGTCGTTCTTCGATCGTTCGTCCACCTGTTCTTAGTTTGTTCGTTCGTTCGTCCGATCGTTTATGGTTCGTTCGTCCGTTCGTCCGATCGTTCGATCGTTCATCCGTTCGTTCGTCCAAATAATCTTTTTCCTGCTGTTATGCTGCCAAAATTCCGATCGTTCGTTCGTTCGATCGTTCATCGTTCGTTCATAGTTCCTATTCATCGTTCATCGTTCGTTCACCATCACTATTCACCGTCACTATTCATCGTTACTATTCATCGATCATCTGATTACCCCAAATTTTAACTACTCATCCGTCATGTTGTCCAGTCCACCTAAGACCAGCCAGACCCATATTCAAGTCATACAAACTCCGGTGACTGTGATTTTCCTTCCAGTAGGGAACTTCCCATCTGGTCACCCATCCCAGATTTCTCCAAGTTGAGCACGCTTAACTTTGGGATTCTTTCAAGCCAGACTTCCAAAAAGAAAGGCAAACCATGTTTGTATGGATACGTCTTCAATCCTATAAAACCTGGCCCAAGATACCACAGCCCACTCGGACCAGAATACCACAGCATTCCAGCTATTTGGGTCCCGCCTTACTGTTGTCTGATGAGACACAGTAGGTAGGAACAGTTTCCACCAACATAAACCTCTGCCCAAGAAAAGCCCAGAAATAATTCCTCGCACCCCGCTCAAAAATACATTTGTATTTTTGATTTGCCTCCAGTCCACCCTCCTGGTAAGCACCTCCGCTCCACCACGCATAGTGTCGCTTTGCCTCCATTCCACCCTCCTGGTAAGCACCTCCGCTCCACCACTAGTAGTACCTCAACACCACATGACACATATTCTACTCAAGACTCTGCCCATCCATATATCGCTATTCTGACCACTATACTAAATATTTGTTGGTATACTTGTTGGTTTGTATGTTTGCTTGTTCATGTTGCATAGTTATCGGAGCGTTCGTGCCGTCTCGTGGAGGCCAGATCTGCAAGTCTACGCCAGGCAGTGGAGCTAGAAGCCAGTTCCGCGAGCTCCCCTTCCCCCTTCGCCGGATAAGCACGGCAAGCTCACTGGATCCCTTTGATGCATAAATTACCTATGCTTTTACAACCACAACCCTCAGCCTGTTATTTTATGCATGATATGATTTTGAGACAAGTTATTATGGCCACCCAGCCGCTTGCCGCAATCAATACTTGATATATTTGTTACAAATGATTTGAGAAAAGGTGTGAAGTTTTCAAAAGAAAATGCTTTTCAAAATGTGTATGATGAAGGGTTTCCACCCTTATCACCTTTGAGTAGGGATGATCAGGGACTCCCTGGTTTAGGGGAGGGCCTAAGGTGATGGCTCAGCTGGTTTAGGAGTGAGCAGAAGGATTGTCCCCTCATATAAGGACCGATTTGTCATCCTTCACTACCTGTACTCATGATAAGTACAACCACTCGAGACTATGTGGGCAGTCACTCAATCTGAACTCGTACGGTCCAACCCCAGGGTTATGAAGGCTGGGGAGCACCGGGAGGATAAGGAGGGGGAATGTTTTGTCCGGTTTGGGCATGGCTGTGGCCTGACTCCTTCCGGTATAACCGTTAAGGTTAGGACGTGCGAGGAAAGAAAGAGATTCAGCATTTGGGTCTCACGACGGTGAGATCGCAGAAACCGGACTAGTGGGTAAAGTGTACACCTCTGCGCAGAGTTTGAAAACCTATTCGAATAGTCCGTGTCCACTGGAATGGACGAGTCTGGTGTGGTATGGCAATTAGTGTTTTGTTTTCCAAAAAAAGAAAGTGCTTTTGAGAAAAATGTTTTTTAAAAGGACCGGCGGTTGAGCCGTGAGCTATGGTGGACGGGAAGTCCAGTAGCTGTTTTTGAAAATGAAAACCAGTGGGAAACTGCTGAGATACCTGGATGGTTTAGTCCAGGGGATTTTATTCTATATTGAAAAACTTCCTGCTCCTTTGGGAGAGGATGCGCTTTGAAAAATACAAAATGTTTTACAAAACAACCCTGCATAAAATATTGTTGTTTCTACAAAATATCCTGAGCTCCACATATTCCATGCATTATATCTGATTCCCCATTCCGCGGGTGAAGGTGGGCTGCTGAGTACGTTTGTACTCACCCTTGCTTATTTGTTGTTTTTCAGAAAAAGGAGATCGGGTAAGAGTTACGGTTGTTCCCAACCTTGCCTATGGCTGTTGGACCGCTGATTTGCTTCACTGCGTATATCGGGCTGCTTCAGCCCCACTATGATGATATGTCCCGAGTTGTGGACCAACTCTTAAAGTTGATCGCCACCTTTATAGGTTTGTCTTGTTTAAGCAGATCTGGAATCATCTGTTGTATAAATGTGTTTACTAGCCTCCTGGGACTAGTAATTGTATCACATTTGAGTCCCAGAGGATTGGGGCGCTTCAGGTGGTATCAGAGCTGTTAGGTTGGCCGTAGGACGTAACCCTTAGCCTGATCCAAAAGTTTTTGAGTCAAAACTATTTTCTTAAAAAAATTCTTGCTCTTATCCCTTCATTTCAAAAATGGTTTCTTCCTTTCCTTCTCTCAGAAGTCAGATGGAGGTTCGCTGCCAAACCAGCTTTTGCCAGAATGAAGATGGTTTTCCCAAGTTGCTGAAAGCATGCACAGTCCGCCTCGGAATCAGGAGCCAGCCAGAGTATGATGGTTGTAAATTCATCGAGCATGGAACAGAGAAGTGTGTCGTGACTGTATACATTGGATCCAGTCCGCACCATGTGGAATGGAGTGTCACTGCTGCTGGGCACAGATTCAAAGACACCTGCCAAGTTGTCGCTCGCAAGGCATTAAGGGCCCTGTGTCAGATCTATGAAGAAGAAGTGGCCGACACCCCGCTCAGATTCTTTCCGCCCTTTTAGAGAGATCGTCCAGTCTGGATGGCCAGGATGCGTGCATTGGAAGGGCAGCAGCTGCTTGAGGACGACCCCTCAGTCGTGTACCTCACTGCATACCTGCTCACCCTAGATGCCCAGTATGATTTCTTGGCTCGGCACCACCGTCAGATGATTGCCCGAGCAGAAGATGCAGAGAAGCACAACCGTAAGCTCCATGTGGATCTCACCACAGCTCAAGCCCGTGCAACTACATTGGAAAGTTGTGAAGTCATTGCTGTTGAAGCCCTGAAGCAGGCCAAGGATGAGCACGTCCAGAAGTTGATGGAGGCCTACTTGGTCACCCACAACCAACGTAGAGCCCTGCGGATCCAAGAGCCCGCCTCATACAACCCAGTTCAACCCAAGAGAGATGAAGACCCCCAGATTCTTGAAGGTCACCCGGTCTCTATCAGAGGAGAGAAGAAGGCTTGGGAACTACCGGAAGGAGCCATAGTCTTGGAAGGAATTCCAGTCTTTCCTCAGGCTATGAATAAGCAAAAGCACCCCGAGTCCTCCCAAGATCCCCCGCCAGAGTTGTTTGAGCCCCTCACCATGAAGAAGATTCCAGCACCGTCCCGTGAGATCAAAGAAGAAGCTGCAAGCACCCCGCCAGCAACGCCGCCCTCTGAGGAGCTACAAGAGCCAGTCCAGCTTCAAGAAGAGGTCAACCTCATGTTGCCATCTCAGTTGCCGCCAGAAGAAGTCATCAACATCAGCTCCCTCTTGACCCATCCAGGAGATGCCTCAGGTTGAAGTTGTGCGCCAGCCTTGCCAGAAGAGAAGCTGCCTGGTCTGAAGTTAGATATGCCCAGTCCTTTGCATGCTTTGGGTAGTGAAGTTTTTCTTCACTTTGGCTAGAGCCCTGCATGTATGAGAGGTAATCGTGTAGACTTGTGTTTTGCAAAACTCTAATTGTGTGGCCCCCTAGGGCATTTCAAAATGAATTTCGCTTGATGTTTTCTCCCCTTTTGATTGCATATGTGATGCTTTAATGTTGGTGCTCATAAGTCCTATTTAGCATAGTTCTCAGTTCAGGAGCCAAGCAATAGTAGTTATGCTTAGCCCTCGAATCTGAGTAGTCGGTGGTTTGGAAAAACTCTATTCTTCCCTTATTCAAAACATTTGATTTGTTTGTGCTTATCATCGCTGAACTCGTGTGTTTTCTTTCTTTTTAAGAAAGGTTTTCTCTAAAAACATAGATCACAAATTAGAGCTAATCCTCACCTTATGCTTCCATTCTCATCTTAACCCATCTGAAGAGAAAAGTGCCTTACCCAAGAAGATACCGGGAAGCTTACCCTTGAAGCCTGGAACAAGCTACAGAAGAAACATGTCTAGTCGCTCAGTCAAAAGAACTGACCATGAGAATCAAAGCACTGCTCCTGAGTCAAAGTAAACAGAAAAAGAGGACAAAAGGAGTTATTACCATACAGAGAGGCAAAGCTTCTTAGAACCAGAGACCACAAACATCAGGGTCATTGACCCCACCACTCACCCGTGCCCCCCGCACGCGTGCCCGCCTCCATGCGCACCACCACCGCCCCACTTCCCCTTTTACAGCGCACCCACCACCATTACCGCCAGCAACACCATCCCCCCTCCATCGCACTTGTTGCCTTGTGTCACCTGCTCCATCACCACCACTCCACAACCGAGCACCCCCACTCGCCTATAAAACCCCCCACCAACTCCCTCAACTCCCATCTTGCTCAAAGCAAAACACTCTCGATAAAATCCCCTCTATCAAATCGCAAGCAACTCCATTTTTCCACTCACTCGCCCCTAAGATCACAATGCTTGGTGATTCTTGGGTTGAAGACTATTGTACATGGTTCAACATCTTCGGTTTCCTCCTCTGTATGATGGTAATACTCTTTGATAGAATCCTCCAGTGGGAAGAGCAAAGAGAAAGAAAGGGTCAGTGAGAAGAAGAAAGTGAAGAGAAGATAAGAAGAAGGTTCTCCCAGAATCAACCTTGTGTCAGTCATCTCTCCGCAGCCCGCTCAAGCAGCAACAGCAGAAGAAGGCCCCGTAACACCCTTGTTATGAGGTATTTCAAGGAGTTCAAATCCCCAAAAATTCAAGAGTTCTACCCTCATTCTTTTTAAGTGGGGTAGTGTTCCAGTAAGGTTCCTGCTATGGAGAAAAAGAAGAAGGCCTGTAGCAAGCTTGTGGAAGACCAGATCATCAAAGCTTATAAGTTTCTGGATGAGAAGTGGTCACCCAAGTTTTGTTGATGAAGCACTAGAAGACCAATCAAGGAAGGAATCCATGTGGAAGTTCGCAAGAGGAAGGTTTGTGTGTTGACATCGATGCTTCTTCAATAAGCTAGCTGCCAAGCGAAACCTAGAAGTCTGAAGATGATCTTGAGTAGCCAGAATCAGCGTTTGCAATCGGCAACCAGATGCTCCTCAAGGCCAGATCTTGTTGAAGTTCCATCTCCTCGAAGAGTTGCAAAGTGAAGATATGTAGCTGAAGTAAAGCTATACCCATAACCCTTCTAAGCTGAATCACGAGGACGAGATTCCTTTTAAGTGCGGTAGATTTGTAGCATCCCAAAAATTCAAATCTTGAAATTTTCTCAAACTCGCTCTAAATTCAAAATGAATTTCAAATTTCATTTCAAAATGTTTGTTTGCGAGTTGATATCAACAAATAAATTTTAGTGGTCTATATTCTCTCTAAAATCCTCCTCAAATTATCCTACAAATATTTCCCCAGTGATCACCCTCAAACTCTTTCAGAAATATTGCCCAGATATTCCACCGATATATCTCCAAATATTTTCCTCCTGAGAAATACCTTCAGAATCATTTTTCAAGTCCCTACAAATATTTTCTCCATAACTTTCCTCATGCTCATACGTATACGTATGCCCCTGGTGTCATACTGTGAGCTCTACAAGCTAATTACACTCATATAAGACAAATCCATGCTAATCTCCCACTAATCCTCTCATCCTCCCACTAATCCTTTCATCCCTCCCCCTAATCCCCCACCATGGCTATAAATAGAGGGGCAAGGGCCTCCTCTCATCCCACCCCAAGCATTTCATGGCAACTCCCTTCCCCCCCACACGCCCACTCCCACTCCACTTCCCACACAAGCACACACTAGCACAAGGATCGTTCGGTCGTTCTTCGATCGTTCGTCCACCTGTTCTTAGTTTGTTCGTTCGTTCGTCCGATCGTTTATGGTTCGTTCGTCTGTTCGTCCGATTGTTCGATCGTTCGTCCGTTCATCCAAATAATCTTTTTCCTGCCGTTATGCTGCCGAAATTTCGATCGTTCGTTCGTTCGATCATTCGATCGTTCGTTCATAGTTCCTATTCATCGTTCATCGTTCGTTCACCATCACTATTCACTGTCACTATTCATCGTTACTATTCATTGTTACTATTCATCGATCATCTGATTACCCCAAATTTCAACTACTCATCCGTTATGCTAACCAGTCCACCTAAGACCAGCCAGACCCATATTCCAGTCATACAAACTCCGGTGACTGTGATTTTCCTTCCAGTAGAGAACTTCCCATCTGGTCACCCATCCCAGATTTCTCCAAGTTGAGCACACTTAACTTTGGGATTCTTTCAAGCCAAACTTCCAAAAAGAAAGGCAAACCATGTTTGTATGGATACGTCTTCAATCCTATAAAATCTGGCCTAAGATACCACAACCCACTCGGACCAAAATACCACAACATTCCAGCTATTTGGGTCCCGCCTTACTGTTGTCTGATGAGACACAGTAGGTAGGAACAGTTTCCACCAACATAAACCTCTGCCCAAGAAAAGCCCAAAAAAATTTCCTCGCACCCCGCTCAAAAATACATTTGTATTTTGATTTTCCAAATATCTCTAAATATTCAAATTCTAGAATATTCCTTTCCTTTTCTTTTTCTCCCTATGATTATAAAATCCAAAACTCCTCCATCCAAACTCAGATTTCAGTCATTCTTGTTTCTAAAATTCTTGTCAAACTATTCCCTATCCAACCATGTCATCCCTTAAGCATGGTTTATATTCTAGAAAACTCCCAAAATACTCTTGTCCCATATTCTGCCTATAACTCTCTTGTCCATTCTAAGTCAGACGATTCTTTCGTCACTATTCTCACCAATAGTGAACTTCACTGAGCTACATCACATACACCCAGCTATAAATACACCCAGCTACCCTCTCCCACTCCACACACTCAACACCCTCAGCCAAGGCAAACACCCACCCACTCAGTTACTCCGCTCTGCCGGCTACACGCACAGTGTCGCTTTGCCTCCAGTCCACCCTCCTGGTAAGCACCTCCGCTCCACCACTAGTAGTACCTCAACACCACATGACACATATTCTACTCAAGACTCTGCCCATCCATATATCGCTATTCTGACCACTATATTAAATATTTGTTGGTATACTTGTTGGTTTGTATGTTTGCTTGTTCATGTTGCATAGTTATCGGAGCGTTCGTGCCGTCTCGTGGAGGCCAGATCTGCAAGTCTACGCCAGGCAGTGGAGCTAGAAGCCAGTTCCGCGAGCTCCCCTTCCCCCTTCGCCGGATAAGCACGGCAAGCTCACTGGATCCCTTTGATGCATAAATTACCTATGCTTTTACAACCACAACCCTCAGCCTGTTATTTTATGCATGATATGATTTTGAGACAAGTTATTATGGCCACCCAGCCGCTTGCCGCAATCAATACTTGATATATTTGTTACAAATGATTTGAGAAAAGGTGTGAAGTTTTCAAAAGAAAATGCTTTTCAAAATGTGTATGATGAAGGGTTTCCACCCTTATCACCTTTGAGTAGGGATGATCAGGGACTCCCTGGTTTTGGGGAGGGCCTAAGGTGATGGCTCAGCTGGTTTAGGTGTGAGCAGAAGGATTGTCCCCTCATATAGGGACCGGTTTGTCATCCTTCACTACCTGTACTCATGATAAGTACAACCACTTGAGACTGTGTGGGCAGTCACTCAATCTAAACTCGTACGGTCCAACCCTAGGGTTATGAAGGCTGGGGAGCACCGGGAGGATAAGGAGGGGGAATGTTTTGTCCGGTTTGGGCATGGCGGTGGCCTGACTCCTTCCGGTATAACCGTTAAGGTTAGGACGTGCGAGGAAAGAAAGAGATTCGCCATTCGGGTCTCACGACGGTGAGATCGCAGAAACCGGACTAGTGGGTAAAGTGTACACCTCTGCGCAGAGTTTGAAAACCTATTCGAATAGTCTGTGTCCACTGGAATGGACGAGTCTGGTGTGGTATGGCAATTAGTGTTTTGTTTTCCAAAAAAAAGAAAGTGCTTTTGAGAAAAATGGTTTTTTTAAAAGGACCGGCGGTTGAGCCGTGAGCTATGGTGGACGGGAAGTCCAGTAGCTGTTTTTGAAAATGAAAACCAGTGGGAAACTGCTGAGATACCTGGATGGTTTAGTCCAGGGGATTTTATTCTATATTGAAAAACTTCCTGCTCCTTTGGGAGAGGATGCGCTTTGAAAAATACAAAATGTTTTACAAAACAACCCTGCATAAAATATTGTTGTTTCTGCAAAATATCATGAGCTCCACATATTCCATGCATTATATCTGATTTCCCCATTCCGCGGGTGAAGGTGGGTTGCTGAGTACGTTTGTACTCACCCTTGCTTATTTGTTGTTTTTCAGAAAAAGGAGATCGGGTAAGAGTTACGGCTGTTCCCAACCTTGCCTGTGGCTGTTGGACCGCTGATTTGCTTCGCTGCGTATATCGGGCTGCTTCAGCCCCACTCTGATGATATGTCCCGAGTTATGGACCAACTCTTAAAGTTGATCGCCACCTTTATAGGTTTGCTTCGTTTAAGCAGATCTGGAATCATCTGTTGTATAAATGTGTTTACTAGCCTCCTGGGACTAGTAATTGTATCACATTTGAGTCCCAGAGGATTGGGGCGCTTCAGTGGAGTACGTTCGTTTCATGTTCAAACATACATTCCAGTTACATAATAAAAATTTGACGTTCTTTTCTCTTATGTCTTTGTGTGTAGGATGCAAAGATTCTTCGAAGGAACTTTGTGATTGATATGTTAAGTTATAAGGACAATCCATGCCGATATGTCATCCCTGCAAACATACAATAGGGACTTATCAATATCGCTAAAAATGATTAGATTAGTGTATGGTTGTCAACACATTTGTCTGTTATTAAAAATTATATACTGACTCTTTAGAAATAATTTGTGCGATATTGGTAATGTTCGCCACATGGATTTTACATATCATAGTGATGTTTGTCGTTCTGTATCTATGTTTCATACAAATTTTTTACTCCCGTGACAACGCACGGGCACGAACCTATTTGTGTAGAAGTCTCTTCTTTTTGTTTAGGTTTGGTCTGTCTTGTGTTTTGGTGTCCTTTTGTATATCTTGTATCATATTTGGATGGTAAAAATGTCATCCTAGATGTATAATATGAATTGACTAGATGTTTTCTCAAGGAAATGACCAAGTGTCATCCTAAAAGTGTCATCCTAGATGTACTGGATGTATTGCCTAATTGTCATCCGACATATATCTTCTCAACATTCTTGAAATGATTTGACTAGAATTGTCACATATGAAAGTTCCCTATCGTCATGACTGTTTTTTAGGAGTACATGCGCCTCTTGCTTGCTGCTCAATATCTATCTCGGGTGTCATAATGTCATGATCATATGTGTCCTTCATGCTGGCTGATAAAATTTATATATATGATCATAAATGGATTATAAAACTTTTTCTCTTAACAATATAGCATATATTTATACATAAGTTACCATAATATTATATATTCCCAATACAATGTACGGTTACTCACCTAATTATCTTTTAACTATATTTTAATATAGGAGAAAATCCCTTCAATGCCATTCAAATTTATACTAATCCTTTCAATGCCATCAGAATTTATAGCTTCCCTTCAATGCCATCAAATTAAAATTTTAATCCGTTGAATGCCATTACCGTTAGTTTGGAGCTAACACCGTTAGTTCAATTTAAAGTCAATCTCTCCAATGGCACTAAAATCTATACTGATCCCTTCAATGCCATTAGAAATTGGTTCGATTTATTTGGGGTTTAAAAATTGCAGAATCAAAAAATATGGATCAGATTTTTAAAATTCCACAATTTTTAAAAACTTCAGCACATACTTAAGTTTTTAAAAATAAACTGATATATCGAAGTAATTTTGGGGTTTAAAAAAAGTATGTACTTAAGTTTTTAAAAATCCTGGAATTTTAAAAATCTGATCCATATTTTTTGATTTTGGAATTTTTAAACTCTAAATATATCGAACCAATTTCTAGTGGCATTGAAGGGATCAATATAGATTTTAATGGCATTGGAGAGATTGATTTTAAATTGAACTAACGGCGTTAACTCTAAACTAACGGTAATGACATTCAAGGGATTAAAATTTAAATTTAATGACATTGAAAGAAAGCTATAAATTCTGATAGCATTGAAGAGATAGTATGAGATTTTCTCTTAATATAGAGAATCAAAGTTATATCAAACGGTATTTTAACGGTCTCCCCTACCTCTCTAGACAACCGAAACAGCCCTCCCTACCGAAACAGCTTCTCATGTTGTACATGCCCTAAAACTGATTGCACATCGGTCGTTGAATAAAAGGGCAATCATCTCAGCGCAGAGCTCGAGCCCGCAGCCTGCCATCACCTACCAAATCCGGCGGGCGTCCAGCGGATCTCCATCTGGTCGGCGTGGATCGGATCTTCGGTGGTGTTTCTCGTCTTCACGGCGATTAGTGGCGGCGAGCCGACCACGTCCCCGCAGCAGCAGTCAGCGGCGGCTTGACGCGGTCGGACGGGTACCTCTAGTTGGCATCAGCGAGTGGGCGCGGGGCGCCGCAAGTCTCACCGTCCGCTGGTGTAGAGGCCCCGAGTCTCGGCGCTATGGAGTGTAGGCCGCGTGTCTCCGCTTAGGGAGGGCCAGGGGTCAACAAAGGGACTTGTCAAGTGACAACATCGCGGCCTTCGGGTGTTGGAGGTGTCCGGCCTGTTGGTGCCGTACCACAGGATTGGTTCATTATTTGTGGGAGATCTATATTTGTCTTACCATTCTGTTCCCGCTTCTAGTCCCCAAATCTTCACGGGCTTTGCCAGATCGCTGGCCATCTCCTTGGCAGCCGCTTCCGCTGTCGCCAGCCATCACCAACCTGCGCCTCATAGTGGAGCCCAGGAAAGGCGGTGGGACTGAGCGAGGGAAGAGGAGATGACTAGCTTGTCGATCACGGTGATGACGCTGAACCTGCATGAAGGCGAACAGCCGAGCGAGAGCCCCAACAGCTGGGAGAAGCGCCGGGACATCTGCGTCAGCGTCATCACCAGCTACTCTCCCACCATCCTTTGCACCCAGCAAGGTAATTGGTGGTGATATAAATCATGGGATCCTGGGCTATCCCGTCTGTTGTTCTCAATTGATTGGTTGGAAAACGCAAGTAGCTACTGATTTTCTGTGTTTTCTTGTTAGATGTAAGTAGTGCTGTCGCCCCAGACTAGGGATGAAACTGAACTTGCTGCCTGCTAGTCTGAGCTATGATTTATAGTTCAGTTCTTTTACGCCCTATTGGCAAATATGTGTTCTACCTGGATTGGTCAATTCTATTGTCTCTAGGAATTTTTCACTCGATTAAGTTCTGGAGTTGTTAATTCTTATGAGTGGGATTGTAGTTCTTGAATTTGTGTTCCACTCCTGCATGGTTGCTAATTCCTGGCTGGTTTCAGATCTAGCCTGCACCAAATCGCTTGGGAGCAAGTGAGCAACTCCAAGGGATATCCTAAATGGATCCCGATCCTCAGATTTAGGAGGTTTGGAGCTAAAAACAGGCTCAAACAGTTCCCAAAGACGGTCTAAAAAATTTAGATATCCCAACTCCAGATATCCCTCTCACCACTTGGTGGGAGCAAAGTTTGCTCCCAATCCACTGTGGGGCCAGCTTCCCCGCACCTTATGCACCGAAGTCATGCTCTCTGCTCCTGCAGACCACAGCATTGTGGAATGATGCTGCCCTTCCAACGTGGTCCTGAGCATCCTTATCTGGCAATCATTAAGGAGCAATACTAGTCTATTGTTCTGTCAAAATTATTGCAGTGTAGTGAATGCATCTGCAGTCTCTTGGATTGAATAGTGAGCAATACTAGTCTGTTAGATTGAGCAATGCCTATCTCGTCTGCAGTGTATCGAATCTCTGTTCACTGATTCTGGTCTCATTTTTATCGTATTTGTAGTGAATGGTGTTTTCTTTTCTTTTGTTTATCAACGGAAATGATCGTACACTTTCAATTAATCCCTTTAGAGTTGGTAGTTTGCCTATGTGGCAAAAAATTGGAATATAGGGAGCCAGATATGGAGAATACACCGGAGAGGAGATGCGTGTTGGAGCCAGAATATTGGATAAGACTTTCTAAGGACATAGAGAACAATTTTTTAAACTCACCTGGAGATGCTCTAAATGGATTTGTTTTTGTTTGTTGTCATAAGTCAAATTTTCTGTGTGTTTCTGTAGGTTTTTATTTTTGTTTGTAGGTTAAAAATAGTGGGTTTGGTATGCAGGCTTAAGATGGCAACTGGACTACCTACAACAGTGCTTGCCGGGTAATTCATCCACTCCACACTGTTTTCTACTCATCTTTGCCTGCTGTCTTGACTACTGTTTGATAATAGTGATGCAACTTATGCATAACTAGAAAAGACACCCTGTGTGTTGCAGCAGTTGTTAGAAATAAATTGTTGCATGCATAGGTTAGACCTATCCAGATCTACTCGGAACCAGCCAAGCTAATGGAAGAACCCATAGAAAAAGGATAATAAAATATTATAGAGCGCGTTATAGTAGGATGTGATGTCCAAACCATGGTTTTTGAGGCCCTGTGGTGAGGCGCGGCACCCGACCCTCCCTGACAATGCCTAGGTGTTTATGTTGGATGCCTAGGCGACACCATACTCACATTTTAGGCGTCATAAAGGTGTTATGTAGACTAGAGTTTTAGATACTAGTGCAGCACATATATGCCTTGTTTGTTCTCAATTCTTGAGCCTAACACATACTAGTGCAGCTAAGACAGAGTACACACACTATTCCAGCTAAGAGCAGAGTACACTCACCAGTCCGTGAGCAAAGGCAGAGCAAAGAGTACAAAAGCGGCAGGTGGTTGGGAGATTTGGGAGACCAGAGCAGATGAGGTGGCAGGCAGCTAGGAGATTCAGGAGACCAGAACAGATGAGGTGGCAGAGGGCTGGGGGATTTGGGGGACTAGAACAGAGGAGGTGGTAGGGGGCGTACACACTTACTAGGCAGACAAGCAGCAGGTGTGGACCGGCGACGGTGATGGCGAGAGTCTCGAAGCGGGCAGGCAGGTGTGGTGCGACGGGCCGACGACCTCGGGCATTTAGGCTGGTGAGCAGCAGGTTGTGACAGCGACCCAGAGGAGCAGCTTGGCAGAGATTTAGGGTGTGTCTGGTTCGACGTACAAGAATGGATGGAAGGGGACAACCACATTTTCTATAGTGTTTGGATGAGAGTCACACGGGGGCGAGGTGAACACCGGAGCAATTTTTGATGGCGTCGTGATCCCAAAAAATCGAGAGGACGGTGTCACCTCCGCCTCATCCTACTTTGACCTCAAACCAAACACATCCTTAGAGCCGCAATCGCTGCTCAGAGCTCCTGGTCCACCCGCTGCCTTCACCTTTCTCCGTGAAGTTGCGCGCACCTGCACTAGATGTCTCCGACCGGTCTTTTTCCTGCTTGAATAGCATATATGTGGCAATGCTCACACTTTTCCCTTGTAGCACGGATCATAGTCACAATGTTTTCAGGTCGACAGGGTCGAGGTACAGCCGTACAGGATCGTGGAACATGGTATGCTACTTGAAAGATGATTTTACACTTTGGGTAAAAAATGAACCCGCGAATCTGGGTCGGGGTCAACGAACTTGGGTCAAGGATCAAAGGCATCAAACCTGTGTGACTATGGCATGGATGACTCCACCAAATTTTCATGCTCAACACCCTACGCAGATTTGTTTCTGGCGTCAGCCACTGTCTTATAGGCATCCACCTGACACCATTCCCCGCATAGGCGATGCCTAATCGTGTAAGGCGGAGCCATATGCATGGAGGTCTTGGCGACATCGACACCCAGCACTCGTAGCATGCCTTGTTGCCCAGGTGACGACTAGGCGAAGGCTCATAAACCATGGTCCAAACAAATAGTATCCCGTGGATAACTTGCATTTGGTGATAAAAATTAGTAATTGCACTTAGTGGACATGATGGTGGATAGCTTTTGCACTTAGTGGATGATGATGTGGACGACTTGCATGGGTGTTGATGTGGATGACTTGCATGAAAACATTAAAATGTTAGTGGCTGGTGTGTATCGCATGAAGATTAGTAATTGCACTTAGTGGGGGTGATGTGGATGTCTTGCAGAAGAGAATGAGAATTGAAATGTTAGTCGATTGTGTGGTTGGCTGTTACATGAAGAAATAGACTATCATAAATGCATCCTTAGTGCGGATGTGTCTTATAAGAGCATATATATACTCTTCAATCATAATTGTACTTGTATTAACTTGCCTTTAGAAAGGTTTGCCCTGTTTTTTCGCCAACCTATTAGTGCTAAATCATCACGAGTAAAAAATACAGGTTAAATATTCCCCTATTGATTTGTAGAAATTAAGATCTTTGTAGTCCTTAGTATCATTGTTTTAGCTCTATTTTGACGGCGTGGAAGAAATCACACATAGAGGCAGCTGGCGTGCGCGCTAGAAGTAGCACAGAGCCACAGAGGAGATCACACACGTGTAGGGCGTCACGAGGTGGGTGACAGCGCGGTTGTCGAGTCGGTGGCATGCCCTATAACTAGGGCATTGGAAGGAGGCAGAAGGGGACCTAGATTCATTATACCATGTAAACATTGGGAAATCACCTCACACCCTTTGGGGGGGGGTGCAACTCATGTTAGAGTAAAACTTTGTCTCTAGTAGGTCTAGTAGGGAGTACTGAATGGATAGTCAGGTAAGCAGCATCCTTGTTATCAAATCCTCTATAAATACTGTTACCCTACCCCACCGTCCTTTGCCAGTGACAGAAGATTTTTGTATTTCTGTTTAGTCCAGAAACAAGTACTAGTTTACACTCTGTTAGACAGATACAAGTTTATAAGCATACAGTGTTGGCGCTTAAAAGAGAATGGGTTTTATAATCATTAGTTGATCAACATGTATCAAGAAATTGAATGAACATGTTTTTGCTATCATCTAGGTTATGAACAGTTTGGAATCTCAAGAAAAGGCTCACAGGACAACACTGATGAATACTGCACAATATTCTATGAAAAGGAGAAGGTTTCACATCTCTGGCTAATCATTTCTGTACACTCTTCACTAATTATCTCATTGCACTTTTAAAACATATCCATCCTTTTATATGTAATCCCAAATGTTGAAAGAAACAATAATGTATACATTTAGATGATACTGACTTCCATGCATTTATTGAAGGTGGAGCTTACTGAAGGTGGCACTTTTTGGTTGTCGGAATCACCATCGGTTCCAGGAAGCATTTCATGGGGAGCAAAGGCACCCTGCATTGCAACATGGGCAATATCCTGTAATGTGATTCTTTTTCTTGCTCTTTATTGTTCTATTGTTTTCTTAGTATCTTGATGGCAGTGAAGATTGTTGCCTTAACATGATGTACACACGTTTCAACTCAAAAGACTAGAACCACCTGGATTCAGTTTCCAGATCGTAAATACAAATCTTGATGAAGTTAGCCCTCGTGCTCGACGAAGAAGTGCTTTACTTACATGGCAACATATAGCATCGCTGCCACCCAATTTGCCTGTTATCTATTGTGGAGGCTTCAATACACAGAAGGAATCTATGACTGGGCGGTTTTTGCTTGGCAGATCCAGGTAATAACTTGGTGGAGGATTTAAATTTATGTTCAAATTAACATGTCATTTCACATATAGCCATTTTAAATATGTTCTGCACGGATTTTATTTTTATTCTGTTATTCGTGTATGTTCAAACCAGCCTTTGAGGTAAAACTACAAATAGGAAGTACATTTGTTTAATTTAGGAAAAAAAACATACCTTTTCCCCTTGCATCAATTACCAACAGTTTGTGAACAAGCCCTATCCCTGCAATGCAACCATAAATGTTTGATACTATCATACTACATCATTGAACTGTTTGATTAACACATTTGATCTTCTTTATCTTCTTGCTCAAGAGAGGAAAGGTTGTGATTGAATGGATGGGTGACTATTTACTGTCTGAAAATGTTTCAGTCTTCTTGGAGAATGGGTTTGTCACCCTCCACATTTTTCAATTGTGCATTGATCAATGTTGGAATGTGAACCCTAACCCTAACAGGGGTTGGGTGGTGTATTAATAGACTTGAGTACTGGGCCAGGCCCATTACAGAGGGGCGAGACAATAATTACATAGGGAAAAACCCCAAACCCTAAACGGGTATTCTAACACCCCCCGCAGTCACAACTCTATCCTGTACAGATGTTGAGACTGGAGCGAAAGTCTAAAAATACACTCGACGGTAACCCTTTGGTGAAGATGTCAGCGAATTGCAGCGTGGTGGGGACGCTGAGAACCCGAACGTCACCGGCAGCGACACGCTCGCGGACGAAGTGCAGGTCAATCTCCACGTGCTTCGTGCGCTGATGCTGCACGGGATTGGTGGAGAGGTAGACCGTGCTGACGTTGTCGCAGTAGACGAGGGTGGCACGCTGAAGGGGACTGTGGAGCTCGTGGAGGAGTTGTCGTAGCCAGGAGGCCTCTGCCACGCCGTTGGCCACGGCGCGGTACTCGGCCTCAGCGCTGGAGCGAGAGACGACGGGCTGCCGTTTGGCGGCCCAAGAGACGAGGTTGGCGCCCAGGAACACGGCGTAACCGGAGGTGGACTGGCGCGTGTCGGGATAGCCAGCCCAGTCAGCGTCGGTGTAGACCACGAGTTCTGACGTCGGGGATGGTCGCAGTAGGAGGCCATAGTCGAGGGAGCCACGGAGGTAGCGCAGTATCCGCTTGAGAGCGGTGAGGTGGGGCTCCCGCGGAGTGTGCATATGTAGGCACACCTGCTGGACGGCGTAGGCGATGTCGGGCCTGGAGAAGGTGAGGTACTGGAGCGCGCCGGTCAGGCTCCGGTAGGACGTCGCATCGGCGACTGGAGGCCCGTCGACCTCAGAGAGCTTTGCCTGAGTGTCGACAGGCATGGAGCAGGGCTTGCAGTCAGACATGCCAGCCCGCTCCAGGATGTCGATGGCGTATTGGCGCTGGTGGAGGAAGAGACCCTGAGGCCGGCGCTCGGCGGTGATGCCGAGGAAGTGGTGGAGGGGCCCCAGGTCCTTCATCGCGAACTCCCGCTGAAGGGCGACGATCGTGCGCTGTAGAAGGTCGGCGGTGGATGCCGTGAGCACAATGTCGTCGACGTAGAGTAGGAGGTAGACGGTGTCGTCGCCACGCCGGTAGATGAACAGGGACATGTCCGACTTGGCCTTGACGAAGCCGATGGAGGCCAAGTAGGAGGCGAAGCGACTGTACCATGCCCGCGGCGCCTGCTTGAGGCTGTACAGGGATCGGTTCAGCCGGCAGGCCAGATCCGGACGATCGGCGTCGACGAAGCCGGTGGGCTGGCTGCAGTAAACAGTCTCCGTCAGAGTGCCATGGAGGAAGGCATTCTTGACGTCAAGCTGATGGATCGCCCAGTCGCGGAAGAGGGAGAGGGAGAGGACGACGCAGACAGTGGCGAATTTGATGACGGGGCTGAAGGTCTCGTCGTAGTCTACTCCGGGGCGCTGGGTGAAGCCCCGAAGGACCCAACAGGCCTTGTAGCGGTCGAGGGAGCCGTCCAAGGTCAGCTTGTGGCGAAATAGCCACTTGCCGGTGACCACGTTGGTGCCTGGTGGACACGGCACCAGGTCCCAGGTGTGGTTGGCCAAGAGGGCCGCGTACTTCTCCTCCATAGCACGACGCCAATGTGGGTCGGCGAGGGCAGCGCGAAGTCGCGAACGGAGGAGGGCACAGGGGATGCGTCCGGAGGAGTGCAGGTCGTATCCGCTGCCAGGATCAGCCAGTCGACGGGGCGAAGAACGCCAGCGGCGCGCCGAGTCACCATCGGGTGGACGTGCCCGGGGTCACGGTGGATGGCGACCGGGTGGTACAAGGACGGCTCGGAGCGGGCCGCCGGAACGTCGGGAGCGGCGGGTATGGCCGGCTCGCGGCGGTGATAGACGACGGCGGGGTCGGCAAAGCGGGCCGTGCTCGTCGACGGGCCCGAGTCGGTAGGCGCCGAGGTGGCTGCGACAGTGGTAGACGAGCGCGGGGTCGGCGAAGCGAGTCGGGGTCGACGGGGCCGCGTGTGGCGCGGGAATGGGCGTGAGCGGTGGCGTCGTGGCCGCACGAGGTACGGGTAACGGCGCAAGGCGGGGCGTCGGGGGTGGGGGGGGGAACCGGATCAGACTCGAGGAGTGAGTCGAGATCGGTGGGTGGGGTGGAGCCTGCAAGGTGAAACACATCTTCATCGAAGATGACGTGATGATAGATGATGCGGTGGGAGGTGAGGTCCAGGCACCGATACCCTTTGTGGTCAGGGGAGTAGCCGAGGAAGAGGCAGCGAGTGGAGCGAGGAGAAAGCTTGTTAGGGGCGGTAGCGGAAGTGTTAGGGTAGCAGGCACAGCCGAACACACGCAGGTGGTCGTAGGAAGGGGCTGTGCCGTACAGGGCAAAGTGAGGTGTAGGGTGGCTCACCGCCTTCGAGGGAAGACAGTTGAGGAGATGCGTGGCAGTATGAAGGGCCACTGCCCAGTAGGTGGCAGGGAGAGACGCCTGAAAGAGAAGGCAACGGATCATGTTGGTGGTGGTGCGAATCATGCGCTCGGCCCGGCCGTTCTGAGCAGAGGTGTAGGGACACGAGAGACGCAACTGGACGCCGTGAGTGAGGAAGAAAGAACGGGAGGCGTTGTTGTCGAACTCACGGCCATTGTCGCACTGCAGGGCACGAACCGGGCGCCGAAACTGGGTGGATACCCAGGCGAAGAAGTGAGTGAGGGTGGTAAACGTGTCGGACTTCAGCCGAAGGGGGAAAGTCCAAAGGAAATGGGAGTAGTCGTCCAGAATGACCAGGTAGTATTTGTAGCCAGAGAGGCTAAGGACAGGAGACGTCCAGAGATCACAGTGGACAAGATCAAAGGCCTGAACAGCCCTAGACGTGGAAGTGGAAAAGGAAGACGGGAGTGACGACCGAGCTGACAAGAATGACAGAGGCGCTCAGAAGAGCCCCGAGTATAGGATATGTCTGAGTGGCCGGCAAGCTGGGACATGACGTCGGGTCCAGGGTGCTCGAGGCGACGGTGCCAAATGGCGGAGGAGGTGGTGGTAGTAGCAAGAGCATGTGATGTGGTGGTAGTAGTAAGGGCAGGAGATGAGGCTACTCTGGTGTGGGGAGTGGAGGGCAAGTGAAGAGAATAGAGGGGGCCGGAGCTGTCACAGCGAGCGAGCATAGTATGTGTGGGAAGGTGGCGTATGGTGAGACCCCAAGGGTCAAACTCCATAGAGCATTGGCTGTTACTAGTGAAGCGACGAACCGAGAGGAGGGGATGAGTCAGTCCGGGAGCAACAAGGACGTCGTTAAGGCAGAATGGTCCTGGAAGAACTGATGCACCTACTGAGGTGACCGGAAGGGTGGAACCGTTGCCAGCGACGATGGAGGAAGGATGTGGGGTGTGGTGGATGGGAGTGGAATAACGAACTTGTTGTGGGGGTAGTGTGGAAGGAGGCCCCGGAGTCAACCACCCAATCGGTGGTGGGAGGGGGAGGTGGTGGTGGCGAAGGTACGGTGTGAGCGGAGAGGGCTAAAGAAGGTGCCCCGATAGAGGCGCTAGGGAGGGAGGGAGATGACACGAGCTCGATCGCTAGGGAGGCGATCGCAGCACATGGGAAGACAAGCGGTCCAGGCACGTGACGGCCCGCCTGAGGGCGGATCTCGACGCAGTCCTGGAGAATAGGGTTCCAGACTGGATCGAAGGACACGGACATGCCCCAGATGAGCTGGCCGTTGTGGAGGGCACACACATTCACAGGAACGGCGGGCGAGGTAAAACTCATGAATGGCGGGGGTGACACCATGGGATCAGTGTGGGTGGGGACAACACTGGTAGGAGAAGCGCAACTGCACGAGTAGCGAGGAGAGCCGTCCAGAAGGGCGCGCGCAGCCACTAGGATCGAGTCGGGCGGCGTGGCTGGGAGTTGGGGTCGATGGCGCCCGACAGCAGGGAACGGCCCCGGTGGCGTGGCTGGGAGCAGAAGAGGAGGCCACGGCGGGGAGGTGGCCAGGACGGAGCTACGCGCCGAGCGGGGGCAGTGCGCCGTCGGCAGAGGACCCGCGACCAGCAGAGGGGCGGCGGATGGCCGTCCGGCGGCGCGGCGTTGCTGGCGCTGTCCGCCAGAGAGGGGCAGGACAGGTGCGGTGTCCTCGGCTGGTCGGGCTTCGCGTCGGGCTCCTGGCTTCAAGGCACGTCGGGGCGGTGCTGCTCGGCTTCAAGGGCGCGCAGGCGCGGCCGTGGCCGAGGTGTCAAGTCGCTTGGCGGCTGCGCGCGAGGTCGACCGAGGCAGGGCGTGCAGGGGTGCGCACGACGCGGGTCTTGGGCGCGCGGCTCGGTCGGTCCTCCTGTGCGCGCGAGCAAGGGCGCTCGGGTTTGGTCGGCGTGGTCGAGGCGGAGCGATGCACTGACAGGGGGCGAGCTGCGCCGAGCGCCTGGACAACGGAGGCAGGCAGAGTTCGCCCCGGTGGCTAGAGCTGCTGGGGGAGGGAGAACGACGGCCACGACAGCGGCAGGTGGCCGGATTTGAAGACGAGGAAGCAGCGCCTGAGGAAGAATGCCCTTGCACGCGAGCAGAGGGAGAGGGCACAGGAGCACGCCTGCAGCCGGAGTTGAAGAAGGCCGATGCCGGGGAAGCAGTGCCGGTAGGATGGCAGAGGCGCGGCCAGGTGTGTCGCCGGCGCAGGGAAGGGAGGAGAGAGAGAGCGGCGGGGTGGGCGGCTGGGGTTGGCGGCGCCCGAGAGGGAGATGGGGGCTGGAAAAAAATTAAGTTGGCTCTGGTACCATGTTGGAATGTGAACCCTAACCCTAACAGGGGTTGGGTGGTGTATTAATAGACTTGAGTACTGGGCCAGGCCCATTACAGAGGGGCGAGACAATAATTACATATGGAAAAACCCCAAACCCTAAACGGGTATTCTAACAATCAATACTTACTGCGGACTGAGTAGGTGCTGTTGCTCCATTTGGGATTTTAAATTACCTTTTTGAACTGTTTTTTTTGGATCCATAGGTAAGTTGACCCAATGAACCATATCGTCAGGGTCTCGAAAACACCTCTTGGGCTATTACTAAGTATGTTCCATTAGATGTTTATTGGAATCTAACCATTTGATAGGAGCTGTAAATATAAACTTATCAATAACACTTTTATGTGACCTAAACCCTAAACCACATCTGAATACTATTTGCTACTTATATAGTCGCATGCATCGTGTGCGTGTGCATTTGTGCGTGCGTGTTTTTATATATTTAATATGTATCTCCGTGTTTCAGTGAAATAACTGAGCAATTTCCTTCAGTACTTCAGTTGACTCAGTTCTTGGTTATGTTGTTACAGAGAACATGGTGTTGTTGGTGATATGAGAGATGCTTGGCCAAATGCTCGAGTGCGAAAAAATGTTTCACTAATACACACATATCATGGATTTAAAGGCAAGATTCACTAACATTGTCAATTCATTCTTTTCCTCAATTCCAAGTTCTATTTTGGCTTAATACATGCAAAATTTTCATAGAAATTTTTACAGTGGAAACTGGAAAAGAAGACATAAATGAAGTAGCATGATGACTTTGTACTAATATGCTCCATGGGCGAATATTGAAATCCGTCCACTATAACTAGTTACCTTTTTAGTTATACCTGCCTTTCTTTTTAGTTGCTTATCCTAGTATCAATTTTAGCAATCTTATACCAAATAAATGTTCTGTTGCAGGGGAGAAACAAGGTGCCCTGGAATTTCTTAAATTGATATTTAGAGCTCTTTGCCTCTGCTGGGATCGACAGACACAGGACTTGCATATCGACTGGATCTTGTTTAGAGGACGCCCATTGGTTCCTGCACTTTGTGAGGTCATTAATGACAATATAGATGGTGTTTATCCGTCGTCGCACTTCCCTATCTTTGCCGAGTTTTTGCTTCCACGCTCAGTCCGCCTAGCTGAGACACCTTCATAGCTATTGTGTCAATTTTCTGTTCTATTTTTCCCAATCTTATTTTGATTACGGCTGATTGTTTCTTTCGACCACTTCACCATGATCTTGCGGTAACCCCCCTTTACAACCATTGTTGGGTTTCTTTCTGTTATCCCATTCCGCAAAACAAGACAATGCACATGTGCATCCTTGTATGTTTCCTGTCACTAGTCCCTATTATGTGTTCGCCTTAGCTTTGTTATCTTCTTAAAGTTCACTTTTTCCTTATGTCATTGATTTTTAGACTGTCATATATACCGTGTATATATATGGTATGAATATGTTGTCATGTATAGTCGGCCGATCCTTGTATATGTTATACCGTTATATATGAAGTGTGTATAGAGATATTGGGAGATTTCATTTGGTTCTGTTTCCATAAACCATGAGATCTCTCCTCTCTTTATATATATATCTTTATATATATAGGGCAGATTTATATCACCCTGACCAACCAGGGTGCTCACTTGTTCGCTCGACGCGCTCCGCCCGCAGTGCGGCTCCCCCGCGCTCGTTCAACAAAGCTGACCGAGCCAGCTTACCCAGTGGGTTAACTGAGCCGCCCTTGTGCCTGCCGAGCGGACCGACCAAGCTGTCCCTCGCTCAAGAGCAGAGCCAACTTGTCTAAAATGACTTAATGTTTTTGAATGACTTAATGTGCCTAAAATAACTTAAATGTTATATAGTCTTTGGAATGATTTAAAGTTGCATAAAATGACTTAAATGTTGTTTGTATGCTAGAATGATTTAATATTTTTTTTGGAATGATTGGACCAATAATATAAGAAATGTCTGAGAAAACTCAGAAAAAATGGTTGAAACAATAAATAACGTTTTCTGAAAAACAACTTAATGTTTATGTTACCTAAACTTTGGAATAACTTAAAATTGTCTAGAACAACTTAAATGTTGTATGGACGTTATAATGATTTAATATTTTTTGAAAGGACTTAATATTTTCTATAATGAATGAACTAATAACATAAGAAATGTTTTAGAAAACCTAGAAAAATGGTTAAAAACAATAATAACTTATTGTTTTTCTAAAAATTACTTAGTATTTATGTTACCTAGACTTTGCAATGACTTAAAATTATCTAGAAATGACTTAAATGTTGTCTGGACGCTAGAATGACTTAATATTTTCTATAATGACTGAACCCATAACATAAGAAATACCTGAGAAACCCCATAAAAATTGCTGAAAACAATAAATAACTTAATGTTTTCTGAAAAATGACTTAATATTTACTAAAATGACTTAATGTTGATTGAAATAACTTAATATGGCTAGGAAATGAGCCGCCCGGGCGCGCGAGCCGAGCGGGGGTTGAGCCAGCGGGGCCGGAAACGCACGGGGCCACGGAGCCGCGCGAGATGGGGTGCGCGGGCGGGCGTGCGCGCCAGGTCCAGGTGAAAGCTTTACCTGGACCAGCCCCCCCCCTCGGCATGCTCTATCGCGCAGCCACGTGGTATGTTCCCCCAACGCACCCCCGACGCCTGCCCAGTCGTACAAAAACACGGTTCACCCACTCCCCGAATGCGGTCTCCACCTCCCCGGTGCACCCCCCACAACCACCCCATCGCACAGCCCACCTGGTACCAAGTGAAAAGCCCTTTTCCCGCCATACAAAAACGCAGTGGTGCAAAAATTGTCAGTAACAACGTACCACCCACTCCGTTCTAGATTTGTCGATAATTTACTGATTGCTCATCTTGAAAAAGTAAGGATTGCCAGGATGACTTCAGTAATAAAATTACCAAGCGTTTTTTTAAAAAACTACTGACATGACTCAGTAATACAATTACTGATAGCATTTTATTAAAAGTTGTTGTTGACTTGACTTCAGTAATAAAATTACTGAGTGCTATCTTTTTTTTAAAAAATGAAGACACGAGCGTATGCTTTAGTGGCTCACACTTTTCCGTCATTCTAGAGACTGCTTGACAAGGTCCTAGCTATTGAACACAAGCGTGTTCAGCTGGGAGACCTGAAGAGGAAGGCGATATCCTAGGGTCAGGGGAGCAGCAACGTTCGTCCTCGCTATGTTCCACCCCAGGGTACACCAGTTCGCACTGGAGGAGGCCAGCGCCTAGCTCAGTACACACCTCAGGGGACTCCACCGACTCGTCAGGCTACCCTCACTAGCACCCTGGCGAAGTTCTCAGGACAGAGTGCTGGTACCACATGCTA
Organism: Zea mays; assembly: GCF_902167145.1. Taxonomy (NCBI): domain Eukaryota; kingdom Viridiplantae; phylum Streptophyta; class Magnoliopsida; order Poales; family Poaceae; genus Zea; species Zea mays. Next base: position 87,139,039 of record NC_050097.1, read on the forward strand.
CAAGTGTGGTAAGACAGGACATTATGCTAATGTTTGTCCACAGAGGATTGCTACTACACCCGTGCAGAACAAGCAGCAGACTCCAGGATCTGGCAAGGGATTCACTATTGCTAGGGTTAATCAAGTCAGTGCTGATGCTACTGCTGAAGGAGATGACATCGCTATTGGTATGTTTTGTATTAATGCAATTCCTGCAATAATATTATTTGATTATGGTGCTACACATTCATTTATGTCTGCTCGATATGCCAACACAAATGAATTACCACTGCAAAATACGAAAACACCAATGGTAATAATTACACCTAAAGGGCCTGTTGAGACAAATTATATGACACATAGATTGACATTGACAATTATGGGAAGAGAATTCTGGGCTACCCCTATAATATTAGAGGAAAGCAGTATAGATCTGATCCTTGGTATGTCATGGTTAAGAAAGGCAAAGACCGTTATACAATGTGGTAGGGGTACTGTAGAACTCACCAGCCCTAAAGGAGAAAGATTTGAAGTTGAAATTGCAGTAATTACCACTACCAGACTTGCAGTATTCTTAGTAGATGGGAAGTTTGTTGGTGACAACATCCGTGTGGTTAGGGATTTTACAGATGTCTTTCCAGAGGAGTTACCAGGGATGCCACCAGATAGAGAAGTTGAGTTTGTCATTGATCTCTTACCTGAGACTGCTCCTATTTCTAAACGGCCATACAGGATGTTTGTAGAAGAATTAAAGGAACTTAAGAAGCAGTTAACGGAGTTACAGGAGGCTGGGTACATTCGTCCGAGTTCCTCACCTTGGGGAGCGTCGGTTCTGTTTGTACAGAAAAAAGATGGATCGCAAAGGATGTGTGTGGATTATATATCCCTTAATGATGTTACTGTGAAGAACAAGTATCCGTTACCCCGCATTGAGGAGTTATTTGATCAGATGAGAGGTGCAAGGGTATTCTCGAAGATTGATCTCCGATCGAGTTATCATCAAATGAAGATTAGACCATCTGATATTCCCAAGACGACTTTCTCAACCCGATATGGTTTATATGAATTCACAGTTATGTCATTTGGACTAACTAATGCACCAGCCTATTTTATGAACCTGATGAATAAGGTGTTCATGGAGTATCTTGATAGATTCATCGTGGTATTCATCGACAATATTCTTATTTATTCCAAGAATGATAGTGATCATGAGGAACATCTGAGATTGGTGCTACAAAAGCTACGGGATAATCAACTCTACGCCAAGTACAACAAATGCGAGTTCTAGATTGACGAGGTGCCATTCCTTGGACATATCATTTCTAATGGTGGGATATCAGTGGATTCTGCTAAAGTCAAGGAGATAGTGGAGTGGAGTATACCCAGTACAGTTACCGATGTCCAGAGTTTCTTGGGACTTGCAGGCTATTATCAGCGATTTATTGAAGGATTTTCTAAGATTGCTAAGCCTATGACCTCACTCCTAGAGAAGGGAAGAGAGTTCAAGTGGGACTGGAAGTGCCAAGATAGCTTTGATCAATTGAAGTTGTGATTGATGTCACCCCTAGTGTTGGTTATGCCAGATCTACAGAAGGGATTTGATATTTATTGTGATACATGCAGCCAAGGTTTGGGATGTGTGCTTATGCAAGAAGGACACATGATTGCCTACGCGTCTCGTCAGTTGCGGAAACATGAGTTGAACTATCCCACTCATGACTTATAACTAACAGTCGTAGTGCATGCACTCAAAATATGGAGACATTATATTATGGGAACCAAGTGCCAAGTGTACACCGATCACAAGAGTTTGAAGTACATATTTACTCAGAAGGATCTTAACTTTAGGCAACGCCGATGGTTGGAACTCATAAAGGATTATGATTTGGAGATTCACTATCACCCGGGCAAGGCGAATCTGGTTGCGGATGCCTTGAGTCGGAAGGAACATGTCCATGCAGCTATTGTTGCCCAGATACCCAAGGAGATTGTTGAGGATTTTAGAAGACTCAACCTGGGAATAGTTGCACACACTGAAGGAGTCACTATTGAAGTGGAACCTACCTTGGAGCAAGAAATTCGCAAGGGTCAGATTGGTGATGCTAAAATCTAAGAGATCAAGGATCTTATTACTGAAGGTAGAGGTCTAGAATTCACGGAGGATGAGCAAGGCACATTATGGTTCAAGGATAGGATATGTGTTCCTGAGATTGATAGCCTTCGTGAGACTATATTGAAGGAGGCCCATGACTCTGATTATTCTAGTCATCCTGGTAGCATTAAGATGTATCAGTATTTGAAGCAGAAGTACTGGTGGTATGGGCTGAAGAGAGATGTGGCTGCACACGTGGCTATGTGTGATGTGTGTCAAAGAGTTAAGGCCGAACACCAAAGACCAGCTGGACTATTGCACCCATTAAAGATACCCGAATGGAAGTGGGAAGAGATTGGTATGGATTTCATTACTAGGTTGCCTCGCACCCCGAAAGGATATGATTTTATATGGGTGATTGTGGATAGACTGACCAAAGTGGCTCATTTCATTCCGGTCAAGACTACTTATAAAGGCTCTCAGCTGGCAGAGTTATATATGGCTCAGATTGTGTGTTTACACGGAGTACCAAAGAAGATCGTGTCTGATCGAGGTTCACAGTTTACCTCTAGATTTTGGAAAAGTTTTCATGAGAAGCTGGATACGAAGTTGAATTTCAGTTCGGCCTACCATCCTTAGACTGATAGCCAGACTGAAAGGCCTAATCAAGTATTGGAAGATATGTTGAGAGCTTGTGCCCTTCAGCATGGAGGCAGTTGGGATAAAAGTATACCATATGCTGAGTTCTCTTATAATAATAGTTACCAGGCCAGTCTGAAGATGTCACCATTTGAGGCTTTATCTGGCAGGAAGTGCAAGACTCCTCTATATTGGGATCAGACTGGAGAAAGACAGTTCTTTGGGCCTGAACTTATTCAAGAGGTAGAAGAACAAGTCCGTATAATTCAGGAAAACTTGAGGGTAGCTCAGACTAGACAAAAGAGCTATACTGATAATTGAAGAAGACCACTGGAGTTTGAGGAAGGTGATCATGTGTACCTCAAGGTGTCACCACTTCATGGAATGAAGAGATTTAAAGTCAGGAAAATTATCCCTCGCTTTATTGGACCCTTCAGAATCTTTAGGCGAGTTGGGGAGATGGCATATAAACTAGAGCTACCTGATAATCTATCTGATGTGCATGATGTATTCCAGGTGTCTCAACTCAAGAAGTGTCTCTGTGTCCCTGAAGAACAGTTGCCAATGGAAGAACTCAGTGTTCAGGGTGATTTGACTTATACAAAATATCCTATTAAGATTCTTGATACTTTGACTCGAGTTACAAGAAATAAAGTGATAAAGATGTGCAAAGTGCAAAGGAGTCACCATGGAGAAGATGAAGCTATTTAGAGAGAGAAGAAGAGCTTCGAATAGAATTTCCTCATCTTTTCCCTAGTCCTTTCTAAATCTCGAGGACGAGATTCTTGTTAAAGGGGTAGGATTTGTAATACCCAATTGGTAAGAAAATATAAAAGAAGAAAATTATTTCCTTTATATACATGTGTTACCTCTATTTACCATCACATTGAGCACCTCATTTAAAAACAAATAATTAATAAAAGACATGCCACTAAACATGTGCATAATGTTGGAGTTTATTTGATAGTGCATTTGAAAATAATAACAATGATATTAATAAAATATAATGAAGATTTGGAATGAACCCCAAATTGAAATTTAGGAGAATTTGGAAAAATAGGAAAAAGATGAAATAAATAAATATTATACAATACAAACTAAAATTTTAATTAAATAACTTCACCACATTTGGTATGATCAAATTAAATAATAAGCCTTAGTACAAATGTGCCACAATGTTTAAATTTAAATTGAAGTTTGGAATTTGGAAAGAAAGAAAAGATAAAAGAAAATAGAAGAGAAAAGAAAAAGGGAAAGAAAAGAAAACCCCGCAAGGGGCCAACTCTGGTTTCTTAGCCCATCAAAGAATTACACTGCGTGGCCCATTTGCTTAATCCTGCGCCGACAGGTGGGCTCCGCTCGTCGGTCGCGGGTGCGCCTATCCCTCACTGTACCTCGCGCGCTGTCAGCTGGGTCCCAGCTGTCAGCCACTTACGCTGGGGGTGTTCACACGTCTTGTGCAGCTGGGGAGTGGGGCCATAGCGTCAGAGTGTTCGTCAACGGCTTCACCGCACTCCACAGGCGCCGTTGCGGACTGGGCGGCGGGTGGCGTTGAATGTGTGACCCACCCCGCGCACTCATAAGAAGTTCGGCCGCAATCTCCTCTCCTCCTCGGGTTCACGTGCGCCGACAACCACCACCTCCTCATCTGGACACCACCTCGGGGGCGCCGAAGGCACCTGCAATCGGCACACCGTGGCATACTCCGCCCCGTAGCCTTACCGTCGTCTGATTGGGGGGGGCGACCGACACCTAGGAAGCCACACAGAAGAGCCCCTGTGCGTCGGGCGCTTTGGCTTGGCCAATTCCGCGGCGGCAACCTCATCGGACCTGCGAAATCCCCACCCACCATCGCCGTGTCTTTCCGCATTGCGTGGAGGGGTAAGTATTCATTCGTCGCGGTCGTCTAGTGTAGGGCATCGTGTGGCACTTACCAATTCAAAGTTTAGCGCGTTAATTCCGTGATCTGGGCGACTGTTCATGGCGCCACCGCGCCGGTGCTCCGCGCCGCCGTGCTTCTGCGGTGAGGAGAGAGAAGAAGGGTACAGACCGTCCGATGTGTCTTGGACGGTCCAGATTAGAAGTGGGGATACCCGTTCGCGCCTCAAGATATGTACCGTTGATCGCAGATCTGGTGGCTGTAAGCAAGTGCTAGTTCATAATAACGCTGGTCAGATCTTGGACGTGGATCCCTGATCCAACGGTAGTAGGGGAAGCGGGGGACGTGACCTGGGCGGATCTAATCTGGGCGCTTTGTTGCCGATCGGACGGTCAGAAGTCCTCGATACCCCTTCGTAGAGACAGATTTGCATTTGGGCCCATGGGAATCTTAGGAATCAACCCGCAGTCCGTCGCTATATCACACTGAGTCTTAGGAATTCTTGCGCAAAAGACCCTGTAATTTCCTGTAACTGACGCGCAGTCCAGATAACTTATAAATTTGATAAATAAATATGGAAATGGATTTTTAATGTAAAAATAAATGCTAGAACTTGTTTCATTCATAGAAAATTCATACTTAGTCCAAATTAATTCATTCTAGTTCCTATAATTTTTTAATATTAATGTTTATCTTTTAGTGCCACTATTTTGACATGAAAGCCACATTAAAATTGATCTCCTAATTAATCTTGTATCAAATACATAAAACCTTTGGAAATTCATAACTTGAAATCCATAACTCCAAAATTAATGATTTCTGTTCCTCTGAACTTATTTTAATATTTAGATTATTAATATGTATACATGTTTGGTGTGATGTTAATTTCTCTTTATACTATGCTTGTTTGTATTGTGGCGAGTAGAAGAGCTTGTGGCTGAGGATCCCGGTGTGAAGTTGCTGAACAGGAGCTCATTGGAGGCAAGTTGTGCCCTTGACCACTTTTTACCCAATAATGTTCTTTATTATCACTTATTAATGCATAGGTTTAATTTTGATGGGACCCAATGGGCCACCCTAGTGTGATTATCTTTTACCTTGTTTACCTCTGAATCATTTGGGTAGTTTGCTATTGCTTTATATGGTTTTGGGTTAATATTTCATTATATCCATGTTCCAATTATTCTGTTATTTTATTTATGTTCATGTCAAGATCATTATCTTTAATTGGAACATGGACCTTAACTTGAGAAACACGTGCCACCATAAGGGTGGAATGGGACGCCCTTGGCTGACTAATTAGGAAAGCTAGTGGAAGACTACCTTACCGAAAGGGGCAAGGGCAGTAGGGGAGCAGGCGTGTAGGGAGGTTCTCGGGTTGATTTTGCTACGATGGCGGTCAGACGAGGGATTCCTGCATTTGTCTTCCCAGAAACTGTAGCGGGTTTTCGGAAGCTAGTGGAACTTTGTAAAGGCCTCGTAGTGTTACCCTATCTCGCTTCCTTGGTAGAGGTGTATGGGGCCCGTGCAACCCCGTGGCAGATGGGTAACATGACTTGTGGGTACAGGGTATGTTGGGGGCCTTCGTCCTCCAAAGGTCCTCAAAAACGTAATTTAACAATGTCTTCCAAGCATGGTTTATAGACAGGTACCATCGGATTCAGGATTAAAGACATATACGATGAGAAGGGCATGATCGTGACGAAGGTTGTCGTTGCTTCGAAGCTATGCACAAGGGAGCTTCGGCTCAATCGCGGGAAAAGGAACCGACTTAAAGGGGAAAAGGCTATCCAGTCCTCATAGATCTTTCCATAAGCCAATAGTAAATGTAAAGGACATGACTGTAATTTCTCACAGGCTGTGTCCTGTTCCTATAAATAGGTGAACAGTATCCCCGTACTGTTCACGCTGACCTGTATTTGCTCGTGCGTCACTCTTGTGCTTTTACCTTCTGTGAAGCCGAAGGTACTTTTGTAATTCCATATCATTTCTATTTTTCTATGATAATAAAGTGGGAATGAGTTGATAATGTTATATAATTGTTCATGTTATCTCTTATATTTCATATGTTTTCCCTTTTATTAACATATGCTGCGATAATGAAGGTATGTCCTTCATGACCTTCGTCTGAAGACCATTATATCCTGAGGGAAATAATGTTTCGAAGGACGAAGGGCAATAACATTTAATAGTTCTGTGTTGCCTTGCTCTTAACTCATAGCATTTGAGAACAAGTCCCCAACATTGGCGCCCACCTCCTGTGAACCCTTTTCGACCACCTTCGGCAAGCACCGACCTTCGTCATGCCGCCGAAGAAAGCTTCAGCACCAGGGACCGCTGCACTGCAGCCGCTGGACCCAAACCAAGAAACTTTCTCTCTTCGAGAGGCTCGAAGCCAGAAGAGGAAAGCTACCAGTCCAACACTCCAGGAAGAGGAGTTGGACCAAGAGATCAGAGATATGGAGATAATCCATCAACAAGTACAAAGGAAGAAGGAGAAGATGGCACGATTGGCTGATCTTCAAAGGAAGATCGATGAAGCCACTGAAGAAGTGCGTCATCTTGTCCAAGATGAACAAGATCGAAGGCCCCAACACAGGGAGCTTCATCAAGAAGGCCTATTCAACGAGGATGCATGGTATGACGATTTTAATCATGATGCCTTTAATTTTGATGATGCTTCTCCTGTGGCAGCAGAACTGCAGGCTACCCTATGGCCCCATCATACAAGCCACCTTAGCTCCCTATGTATGATGGACACTCAGATCCAAAGCAGTTTCTGATGAGCTACGAAGCAACTATATCTTTGTATGGGGCCAACACTGCAGTCATGGCGAAGTCCTTTGTCATGGCAGTCCGGAATGTAGCCCAAACATGGTATTCTTCTCTTCGGCCAGGGACCATCACGTCGTGGCAGAAGCTTAAGGACATGTTGGTTACCAGCTTCCAAGGCTTTCAAACGAAGCTGGTCAAAGCTCAGGCTCTGTTCCAATGTACACAAGACCATGAAGAATACCTTCAAGCCTATGTACGAAGGTTCTTGCGACTAAGGGCACAAGCGCCTACAATGCCCAATGAGATTATCATTGAGGCCATGATTAAGGGCCTTCGGCCAGGACCTACGGTTCAGTACTTCGCAAGGAAGCCCCCGCAAACTCTGGAGAAGCTGCTTCAGAAGATGGATGAGTACATCCGAGCTGACAACGACTTCCGCCAAAGAAGGGAGGAAGCTTACATATTTTATGAAATGACCAGGGGCTTCGGAGGAAGAGTCCATCCGAGGCACGTCAGGTCAATCCACAACTCCACTCAAAGTGATGACAAAGGAAGTCGGTCTCAGAGGTCACAATATACCTCACAATCTTTGGGGCAACAACAAAGCTCCTTCAGGCCACCAGCTCCAAGGGGCAGAGGCGCCAGGGGCTTCGGAGGAAGGTTTGGGGATCAGCCTAGAAAGATTTATTGCTTATTCTGTGGTGAGGACAAGGGCCATACTACAAGAATGTGCCATGTCACCATTCAGAAACAAAAGGAAATAGCAGAAGCCGAAGCCCGGTAGAGCCAGCCGAAGCAGGTCTTACACACTGCTTCGTGTCACTCTCCTTACATACCAGAGTATGTGAACAATCATCCTGCAGCTTCTGTCGCTTCGGCTAGCCATTCACAGGCCTCATGTCCACAACTCCCGCCTCCGCCACCACTACAACCGACCTATTGCCGAAGCCAGCAGCCAGAAGGGCATCAACACTCTCAACAGCAACGGGAATTTAGGGAGGAATCCGAAGCTCGCACAGTCAACAGTACTGTGCCAGAATCAAAACACATCTATTGAGAGATATCCTACATCTGAAACATTTTTACGTTCATTGTCATTTTGTTTTTAATAAGGAACAATCAATGTAAACCTAGTTTTAATTTCTTGTAATAGCTTCGTTCCTGTCAGAGTGAAATATATCTTCACAGACTCACGAAGCTCAAAAATTGATGAAGCTCAAAAGACGTTCCTAAGGGAATGCAGAGCTAAAAATCGCATTGCAAATTTCATCGAAGCTACAAAAAGTCGTTCCTAAGGAGCACAGCGCAAGTTTGCCGAAGCTACAAAAAGTCGTTCTTAAGGGAGCGCAGTGTAAGTTTTCTGCTCAAAAGTCGTTCCAAAGGGAATGCAGATCCAAATACCGCCGAAATATAAGGCGAAGCGCGAAAAGTCAACGTGAATACCGCCGAAATAGAAGGCGAAGAAGTTCAAAAGATGTTCCTAAGGGGATGCAGAACTTACACCGAAAAATAAGCGGTGAAACCGAAAAATAAACGGCAAAGAGATTTTGATTGTTCCTAAGGGGACGCAGAGATTGTGTTTCAGCGTGGGTATGTGTCTTCGGTATTAGCACCATTCTTTGCATCATTTCATTGCATCATATCACATAGCATCACATCATACATCATATCACATCAATGACATGAATTGGAAACAAAGCTGATCTTCGGAGAATGCTTTACAAAAATGAAAAGGTGCTAAGGCACAAAGTAAGCTGAGAATTACAGCTTCATCAGTTCTGATGTGGAAGAAGGGATCTATTGTTTACGAAGCATTGATGCTTTTACGAAATTTGGATATTCTTTACGAAGTGTGGATATTCTTACGAGGCATAAAAATTCTTCTTTACGAAGCATGAAAAGAAGGGAAGGTGTTTTTTCGCCGAAGGCTCAAAAACGGTATGTATATAAAAGTTTCATTCATCGCAAAGAAGTGCATTGCAAAATAGTTTACATGTTAGATTCAAAACTATATACATCAAATGTTACAGACTTAGTTCAATAAATGTTACATTAATCACCCAAGAACATTTTACAATAACTAATACTCTTCCTTCAGAACCTTCTCCGCAGCTTCGTTAAGCAATTTGTTGACGACTTCATCAACAATAGATTCGGCCATGCTGATAATTTCTATTGCTTTCTTTGTCTCTGGATCGACCAAGGGGTCGAACGGCTCCGATGGAGGAGGTAATTCAGCTGCGATAGAAAAAATCAATCAGTTCAAAGCCACGAAAACAAACAACGAAGCAAAAAGCCATTAAACGATACCTATCCGTCTCTCGAGTTCTGCAGCTTTTTCAGCTTTTTTCACTGCTTCTCGAGAGTCATGAATATCTTTTTCGCTCTTCTTCATTATTTCATGAGCCATTTCTCGGCCGCCATTTTCTCAAATATCAGTGAAAAATTTGCCGCCCAATAAACTTGCTTCGGCCGAGGGATCCTTTGTGTCATCCACGGAGAAGGCAGCTTTGGCCTGAGCCAAGGTTTTAACATGATTGCAACCCGCCTTCTTCAAGATAGCTGAAACTCCTCTCGCACCAGAGAACGCACATGCATCCCCATGATCACTTAAAATTTCCTCAAAAGCTTCGGCTTCTCCGCTGATCCACTCAATAACACCCTCGGGGTTGCCTCGTATGAAGTTGTCTTCGTTTGAATAGGCGCCCACATTGGCGAAGCTAGTCTTCATCTTTTTCACGCACCCCACAGATTTTTCAAAACATCTTTCCTTGGACGCATGAAGCTCTGCAACTGTCTTTTCTAAATAATTTTTCCAATATTCGCTGGCATCTCGATTAGCTTCAGCAACAACGCATTTTTCTTTGGCCTCAACTAATTGTCTCCGAAGGTCTTCAATTTGACTCTTTTGAGCCTCAGCTTGAGCTTTGGAACTAGCTTTGTCTTATTTTATTTTGTTTACCAATGAAATTAATATTTTATCCTTTTCAAGGCCTTCGTTCCTTAGTTCAATCACTTCTAAACGAAGGTTGTTCAGAGCCATTGTACACCCTTTATCTTCGATGTTTTTCTGTGCTCTGAGGGCATTGCTAAGGATCAAGCCCTGCAAGAGGAGTACATAATTAAGTATAAACAAATGAAGTAATTCGTTTTCAAATACAAAATTGATTTTCATACCTTTATGTTATTATATGCTAAACTGTCAGCCAATTCATCCTTTGACAATACTGAGAGGCCATCTTCTAGCTTCAGAAATCCAAAGCTTCTTCCTATCTCCCGGCTAATGGATATCTCTTTGTTATCCGGGAGACAGTACAAAAAATCTTCTTCCCCGCTGCCATTAAACACTAATGCCCCATTCGGATATTTTAGTTTTTGGGCATAATGTTGAGCTTCTCGTTCTTCTTCCTTAGAAAGTACCTTTCCCGAAGCATGGCGGATGATGTAATCAATGCTCTCTTTCAAAGCTTCGGGAGTAGGAGTAGCAACCTTTTCAGGCGAAATTTGCTCTGCGGCTTTTTTCTGTTGCCTTTTCTTCAATTTCCGCAGGCTTTATGATGAGGACATCACTATGAGTACGACTACACCAGCAGCACCTCCACATCAAGCGCCACTTCCTTCATTAGCTGGGCCAATCACCTGGGCCCGTGCCAGAGATCTTAACTTCGTCATGCTACTGAAGAATGAGGGCCCAGAAGAATAGACGACCAGCCCAAGTGTGGCCCATAGTGGACGACCTAGGGTTGGCCGCCCCTAGGGGCTGCGCCCCCTCTCTCTATTTATATAGGAGCTGCGCCTCCTTTGTTCTTCGAGTTTTGTTTTACATCTAGCTTTAGCTACCCCAGAACACGCACAAATACGTGCTGTCCTCTGTGATTCAGAACTCCACCTCGAGTGATATTAATATTGCTCGCATCTTTTTCTTGTTCGTTCTTCGATTGCGCACAGGAAACGATCTTCGTGATCAGGCCGATCTCGCATCAGCAAGGTCGGTAACCATTGGAAGTTGGTTCAGCGATTGCATTGGCGCTTCGGGATCGCTCGTCGTAGTCGGATCGTGAGGGTCTACTTCCACCAAATCGGAATTATCTCCACTCACCGAAAGATCGGGCACTCCAGCTCTATCAAGTGGTATCAGATTTCCAGGTTGATCGGTGAGTTTATCGAGTGTTTTTTTCTCCTACAGTCCACAAAACCACATAAAAATTCAGGTTAGACCTTATACCAGCACCCTTTTGGGCCTCACACCTTCTTTCAATAATCTGCATTATTGAATTTGTGTGCTTTCACGTCATTTGTTGCTGGTCGCATTGTGTTTTTTCTCACCATCCTTCTTTCTTCCTTGTTTTCTCCTTCGGTTACATCAAACCCTAGCGCGTCGCAACCATCTTCCTTGTTTTTCTCCTTCGGTTACATCAAACCCTAGCGCGCCGCAACCATCCTCCTTGTTTCTCTCCTTCGGTTACATCAAACCGAGTCAACGCCACAAACCGAGTCAACGCCGCTTCCTTATTTTTCTCCTTCGGTTACGTAAAAAAAACAGAAAAAAACAAACCGAGTCAACACCGCTTCCTTGTTTTTCTCCTTCGGTTACGTAAAAAAAAACAGAAACAAAAAAAGAAAACGAAGGAGAAAGGATACAAAGCGTTTGTCTCATCTCGGTCGTTTTAAACATACCTTCCTTAAACCGGGCATAACTTTTCGCTCGGTTGTTCAAAAAATCTGAAATTTTTACAGGAGCTTGTTGACACCATTCTGAGGCCGGCCAAACTCACCATCGGTCTGTTTGGTTTCGACAAAATTGTCAAAAAAATTCAGGAAAATAAAGAAAAAAATTCATCAAAGTTCTCGCACGCTTTTCAGAGAACTTCCTGATTTTCTGTATACCACATCTGAACTCTGTTTTAGGTGAAATTTTGTGTAGCTCCTCGTTTGTTGCTCCTTGTGCTGAGAAAAATATCAAAAAATCATACAAAAAAGAAAAAACAAAATCACCTGTGATTCCTACTAGTGCCTTTTTGGCCTCGCTAGTACAATATTTACGATACTGCCATTCTGCTAGTTCCATCCGTCCTTTGCACTTGTGGCCAGCAATATAGTTTCGTGTTTTGCACTATAATTCAACTTTGCATTATTGTTTGATCGTGCTAATCCTTGACTTGAGTGCAGCCTACCCAAAACTCCACATATTTCTACGACGAGAAGGTTTCTATTTCTCCAGGCAATCGCTCATCCAATCTTCACCGGTTCCACCTGTTGGTTGCAGTTCACCACTATGGCTTGGTAAGAACGGATAAGAATTTGATAACATCATTTCATTGAGCGAGTTGTCACCACCATTTCCCTGTTGTCGTCGGTTTTTCTCCTTTTGGTGTTTTGGTGTTTGCGCTAACTATGGCAGGAGCACACGACACGATGGATGCCCAGTTGCTGGAAGTAAGGGGACAAGTTCATGGACTTGCTGCTGACATTAGGACGATGCATGAACGACTTGATTCAACGGTCACTTCGACGACCGACGTTTCAACCAGCTTGACCTTGCTCAAACGGCGACTCGCACCACACTCGACACCATCCTGGCACGCCTTGATGCGTTGACCACAAAGATGGAGCAGGACTACGGCGGTGACACTGAGCAGGACGATGGAGATCGACGTGGTTGTGCACGCCGTGTGGTTCGTCATCCCCCTAATGACTTATTTTCTAAGATTAAATTTAAAATTCCACCTTTTAATGGCAAATATGATCCTGCTGCATATCTTGATTGGGAGTTAGAGGTTGAACAAAAATTTTCATGCCATGATATTGCTGCATATTCTCAGGTTAAAGCTGCTATTAGTGAATTTACTGATTTTGCTTTAATTTGGTGGCGTGAGTATAAAATGAAACATCCCACTGCCATTCCAACCACTTGGGATCAGTTGAAAGCTGCGATGCGACATCGATTTGTGCCTTCGTATTATGCTCGTGATTTGCTTAATAAAATGCAGCATTTTCAGCAAGGTTCTCAATCTATTGAGGACTATTTCCAGGAGTTACAAAAAGGTATGATTCGTTGTGGGATATTGGAGGACAACAACACTGCTATGGCACGTTTTCGTGGTGGTTTAAACCGCGAAATCCAGGATATACTTGATTATAAGGAATATTATGATATGACTATTTTATTTGAATATGCTTGCAAAGCTGAACGTGAAGTGCAGGGACGCCGCTCGAAGACATATTCTAACCCTTTTGCAGGACGAAGCTTGACATCCACCTCAGCACCAGTTCCCCCTGCGCCATCCACGTACACCACCACTCCACGCGAGAAGACGACCAAACCAGCCAACACTGCCCCACCCACAGGTCGTACACGGGATATTCAATGTCATCGCTGTAGAGGATTTGGCCATGTGATTCGAGACTGCCCAAACAAGCGCACTTTGCTCATTCGTGACGATGGTGAGTACTCTTCCGCTAGTGATTCTGAAGAAATTGAACATGCACTACTTGCCACTAACCATGCAGCTCTGGTGGAGGTACATGTCAACCCGGGCGACGCTGATAGGTATGAAAGTCTTGTTGTGCAGCGTGTTCTTAGTACACAGGTCGCTTTGCCCGAGAAGAATCAGCGACACACTCTGTTCCATACAAAGGGTGTTGTGCAGGAGCGGTCAATTCGTATCATTATCGACAGTGGCAGTTGCAACAATTTGGCGAGTACCATGTTGGTCGAAAAGTTGTCGTTACCCACTCGTAAGCATCCAAACCCATATCACATTCAATGGCTTAATGATGGTGGTAAAATAAAAATCACGCGTTCCGTGCGTGTTCCTTTCTCCATGGGTGCTTATTCTGATTTTGTTGATTGTGATGTTATTCCCATGGAAGCATGCTCTTTGTTACTTGGTCGACCTTGGCAATATGATACTGATAGCTTGCATCATGGTCATTCGAATCATTATTCTTTCATTTTTAAGGGTCAGAAAATAATTATACATCCAATGACACCTGAACAAATTGTTAAAGATGATCTTGCCCGAGCTGCTATAACTGCTAAACAACTTGATCCATTGCCCTCTGTTCCTTCTGAAATCAAGTTGAAGGCTCCTGTTTTACTTGCTACACGTGCTGATTTTGATGATCTACACGGTGCTCATTTGCCATGCTATGCACTTGTATGCTCTAGTGTCCTCATTTCACTTGATGATGCACCATCTTTGGCTATTCCCCCTATGGTTGCTAACCTTTTGCAGGAGTACGCTGATGTCTTTCCCAAAGACTTACCACCGGGTCTCCCACCGCTTCATGGCATTGAGCACCAGATCGACCTCATCCCCGGCGCACAGCTTCCGAACCGCGCACCGTACCGTACAAATCCGGATGAGACGAAGGAGATTCAGCGCCAGGTACAGGCGTTGCTTGACAAGGGATATATTCGTGAGTCTCTTAGCCCTTGCTCTGTTCCTGTGTTACTTGTTCCCAAGAAAGATGGGTCATGGCGTATGTGTGTAGACTGTCGTGCTATTAATAACATCACTATTCGTTATCGATATCCTATACCACGCCTTGATGATATGCTAGATGAGCTTAGTGGTGCCATTATTTTCACTAAGATTGATTTGCGTAGTGGTTACCACCAAATTAGAATGAAACTGGGTGATGAATGGAAAACAGCTTTTAAAACGAAATTTGGTTTATATGAATGGTTGGTTATGCCGTTTGGATTGACTAATGCTCCCAGCACTTTTATGCGAGTGATGAATGAAGTTTTGAGGCCCTTCATAGGATTGTTTGTGGTTGTTTATTTTGATGATATCCTTATTTACAGCAAATCTAAGAAAGAGCATTTGGAACATTTAAGTGCTGTTTTTGATGCATTGCGTGCTGCCCAGTTATTTGCTAACATGGAAAAATGCATCTTTTGCACACGACGTGTCTCGTTTCTTGGTTATGTTGTTACTCCACAGGGCATTGAGGTGGATAGCATCAAGATTGCTGCCATTCGGGAGTGGCCTACACCGACGATGGTCACACAAATTCGGAGCTTTCTTGGACTTGCCGGTTTCTACCGCAGATTTGTTCGTGATTTTAGCTCCATTGCAGCGCCTCTACATGAGCTTACAAAGAAAGATGTGCCGTTTGCTTGGAGTGATTCGCAGGAGGAAGCGTTCAGCACTTTGAAAGATAAGTTAACCCAAGCTCCCCTATTGCAATTGCCTGATTTTAATAAAGTGTTTGAGCTTGAATGCGATGCTAGCGATATTGGGCTAGGTGCTATTTTGTTACAAGAAGGAAAACCAGTTGCTTATTTTAGTGAAAAATTAAGCGGTGCTAGTTTGAAATATTCTACTTATGATAAGGAGCTTTACGCTTTAGTGCGCACTTTGCATACATGGCAGCACTATCTTTGGCATCGTGAGTTCATAATTCATTCTGAACATGAGGCTTTAAAACATATTCGTACCCAAACAAATCTGAACCGTCGTCATGCTAAATGGGTAGAATTCATTGAGTCTTTTCCTTACATTATTAAACACAAGAACGGGAAGGACAATGTTATTGCTGATGCTTTGTCTCGTCGCTATACCATGCTGTCACAGTTAGATTTTAAAATCTTTGGTTTGCACACTATGAAAGATCAATATGTTGACGATGCTGATTTTAAAGATGCTTTTGGCCATTGTATTAATGGGAAACCATGGGGCAAATTTCACATACAGGATGGGTTCCTGTTTCGCGCTAACAAGCTGTGTTCCAGCTAGCTCGGTTCGTCTTTTGTTGTTACAGGAAGCGCATGGAGGCGGTCTCATGGGGCACTTTGGCGTCTACAAGACACATGAGGTGTTGGCTGCCCACTTCTTTTGGCCTCGGATGCGCGCTGATGTTGAGCGCCTTGTTGCACGCTGCACTACTTGTCAGAAAGCTAAGTCACGGTTGAACAACCATGGTTTGTATATGCCTTTGCCTGTTCCTACTTCCCCTTGGATTGATATTTCGATGGATTTTGTTTTGGGATTGCCTAGAACTAAGAAGGGGAGGGATAACATTTTTGTGGTTGTTGATCGATTCTCCAAAATGGCTCATTTCATACCTTGTCATAAGACTGATGATGCTAGCAATGTTGCTGAATTATTTTTTAGAGAGATTATTCATTTGCACGGTATTCCCAATACAATAGTCTCGGATCGTGATGCTAAGTTTCTCAGTCATTTTTGGAGATCTCTGTGGAATAAATTGGGAACTAAATTGCTGTTTAGCACCACTTGTCACCCTCAGACTGATGGTCAAACTGAGGTAGTTAATCGAACTTTGTCTACCATGCTTAGGGCTGTTTTAGACAAAAAATTGAAACGTTGGGAGGATTGCTTGCCTCATGTTGAGTTTGCTTATAATCATGCAACACATTCTTCTACAAAGATGTGCCCTTTTCAAATTGTTTATGGTTACATTCCTAGGGCGCCTATTGCTTTGTTTTCGCTTGATGCTGCGGACGCCACACATAGATGCTGTTGCACATGTTGAACAAATGATTAACCTCCATGAACAAACTCAACAAAACATTGCTGCTACTAATGCAAAAAAATCAGGTTGCTGGCAGTAAAGGAAGAAAACTTGTTACTTTTGAGCCAGGTGATATGGTTTGGTTGCACTTGAGAAAGGATCAGTTTCCTACTTTGCGTCGTTCTAAATTAATGCCTCATGCTGCTGGTCCTTTTAAGGTGCTAACAAAGATTAATGATAATGCTTATATCCTTGACCTGCCTGCGGAATTTGGTGTTTCCACTAGTTTTAATGTTGCAGATTTGAAACCATATATGGCCGAGGATGAGGAGTTGCCGTCGAGGACGACTTCACTTCAAGAAGGGGAGGATGATGAGGACATCACTATGAGTACGACTACACCAGCAGCACCTCCACATCAAGCGCCACTTCCTTCATTAGCTGGGCCAATCACTCGGGCCCGTGCCAGAGATCTTAACTTCGTCATGCTACTGAAGAATGAGGGCCCAGAAGAATAGACGACCAGCCCAACTGCGGCCCATAGTGGACGACCTAGGGTTGGCCGCCCCTAGGGGCTGCGCCCCCTCTCTCTATTTATATAGAAGCTGCGCCTCCTTTGTTCTTCGAGTTTTGTTTTACATCTAGCTTTAGCTACCCCAAAACACGCACAAATACATGCTGTCCTCTGTGATTCAGAACTCCACCTCGAGTGATATTAAGATTGCTCGCATCTTTTTCTTGTTCGTTCTTCGATTGCGCACAGGAAACGATCTTCGTGATCAGGCCGATCTCGCATCAGCAAGGTCGGTAACCATTGGAAGTTGGTTCAGCGATTGCATTGGCGCTTCGGGATCGCTCGTCGTAGTCGGATCGTGAGGGTCTACTTCCACCAAATCGGAATTATCTCCACTCACCGAAAGATCGGGCACTCCAGCTCTATCACTTTATTTCAGCGGGCTCCAAAGGCCCAGCTTTGGTACTAGCTTGGATTACTGCAGCTTCAATTTTGGCCTGCTCTGTTTCAACTTCAGCTTGCGCCTTTGAGGCTTCAGCAATTTTCTTTGAAGGAGTCGAGTTCAAAGTCTTTACTGTTTCTAGCACATCTAGTACATTTGCCATCCTTCTCCTCGTAGGAGTTGCAGCAGAACTTTTCTGTGCCTTCGGCACTGTTACTTCCAATGAAGGGCTTAAAATTTCTAGCGTTTTTGTTTCTTCAATATTTGGCTTTTCAGCTTTATCTTCCTCAGTCTTCGACTTAGCTAGTTCAACCAAAGCTTCCTTCGGCATTGTAGCTGGCTCTTCAGCCTTCAGCGTAGGAAGAATGGGATCTTTTGGTTCAGCAGCTGAAGAAGTCTCCCCGCCAAACTCAGGTACCACGGTCGGTTCAATATAACGTGGCCGGTGGGTAAGGACTTTCAACTTTTTGCTCTTTGGCGCAGGCTCATCTAGAGTGGCTGAAGCAGCAGTTTTGGCCGAAGCAGCAGTTTTCCTCTTCTTTCCCCGTCCTCGCAGCGGGTAGCAGTAGTCGGGGTAAACAAAACCAATGGCATCAAAAACTCTGTTCAATCTCTTTTTTCCCCGGCCCCCGAAGGATGTGCATAATGCATTATCTTCTGCTTTGGAATATGACCCAAGCAGTTCATCACTTGTAGCTTCGATACATTTCAGCCAGTCGTCATTTGGTTCATCAAATTTATCTCCATATCTAAATGTATATTTCAGTCGAACCAGGTCACCTTCGCTAGACTCGGTGACAGTCTCCTTCGGCATTTCCCATTTCTCTACAAGCGGCCATAATCTGAATGCTATATGTTCTTGAATCAAGTCTCTTGTACCAATGAAGAAGCATACAGTACCAAAGGCCTTCTGGCATGCTTTGGCGGCTTCATCGATTTCAACCTTCGGCTTTCGAAGGCCGAAGCGGGACCATATGGGACGCATAATAACCTCCTTAACATCCTCCCTCGCTACCAAGTCGTTCTTCACATAAAACCATTCCTCCATCCAATTTCCCGGCCATCTTTTCCGAAATGTTGGCACTAGGTAGCTTGAGTTATGACGGGCAATAAATCCATAACAACCGAAGTTGTTGTGATATTGTTCTTTTCCCGTGGCCTTCGTTTCATACATAAGTTCGTGCATGCTGTAGAAGCATTTTGCGCTTGGGTCTATACCTTGGCTCCTTGCTGCCCAGACGAAGACTCCCATCCTCAATATGGCTTTGGGGTCAGTTGATGAAGGAAAATTTGGAAGGTTTTCAACACTTCAACTACAAACCTGCTTAGTGGAAACCGAAGCGCAGCTTTAAAGAAGCTTCGGAAGATCACAACTTCATTCTCCTCAGGCGCATGAGTGTTATTGTCTTCACCAGCCCTCACAATAGATATATCTCGAAAGTACCTCCCCTTCATGCTCTCAAGGTGACTTTGCTTGATGGTCGACTTTCCGAAAATTGTATGGCTTGGCCTCCACGGTCGATCTTCGGAATCTTCACCCACACTTTCTGCATCATAGTTGTCACTGTCACCAGTATCTTCAGATAGGCCCTCTAATATCTCTTTTGTAATCTTCTCTCTATTTGATTTTGCCATTGATTCTAAAAACCCAGCTATATAAGGATTCACAACCTTCTTCTATTCAAAGAGCTTCTCCTCTTCGGTTAGCTTCGTCTCAGCAACAACCTTCTTGTCTTGAGACATCTTTTCTTCGGAAATGACGAAAACGTGTCCTTCAAACCGAAGCTTAGAAAGCTTGAGAAACTAGCAAGCGTTGGTGAGCAAGAGCTATAAAATTGAGAAAACAAAGCAAATGGCACAAGCGGCGTATCAAATGTGGTTGGTGCAAGTTCTTATTTATACGCTCGGCACGCCCCGAATTGGAGGGTCCCGTCTGTCATTGACTGTTGCTATTCTAGCAAAGGGAAGGTGTTTTTTTCGGACCTTCGGCTTAAGGCCTTCGTCCATGTCGCAGTCTGAATTCGTTATCTTAAATAAATTAATACTGCGAGGGGCTACTATTGGGGGCCTTCATCCTCCGAAGGTCCTCAAAAACGTAATTTAACAATGTCTTCCAAGCATGGTTTATAGATAGGTACCTTCAGATTCAGGATTAAAGACATATACGATGAGAAGGGCATGATCATGACAAAGGTTGCCGTTGCTTCGAAGCTATGCACAAGGGAGCTTCGGCTCAATCGCCGGAAAAGGAACCGACTTAAAGGGGAAAATGCTATCCAGTCCTCATAGATCTTTCCATAAGCCAATAGTAAATGTAAAGGGCATGACTGTAATTTCTCACAGGCTGTGTCCTGTGCCTATAAATAGGTGAACGGTATCCCCGTACTATTCATGTTGACCTGTATTTGCTCGTGCGTCACTCTTGTGCTTTTACCTTCTGTCAAGCCGAAGGTACTTTTGTAATTCCATATCATTTCTATTTTTCTATGCTAATAAAGTGGGAATGAGTTGATAATGTTATATAATTGTTCATGTTATCTCTTATATTTCATATGTTTTCCCTTTTATTAACATATGCTGCGATAATGAAGGTATGTCCTTCATGACCTTCGTCTGAAGATCATTATATCCTGAGGGAAATAATGTTTCGAAGGACGAAGGGCAATAACATTTAATATTTCTATGTTGCCTTGCTCTTAACTCATATCATTTGAGAACAAGTCCCCAATAGGGTACAACCTCTCTAGAGTGTAAAACGGGTATACTAGCCGAGCTCACGGTCAGAGCAGCTCAGGACTCTCGCATGATTAAATTATGGAACTTAAATTCAATTTGTCATTTGCATTGCATGGGATTATATATTAATTTTGTTCTATTCTTATTATGGTTTGGTATTTACTTACACTTAGTAACTGCTAATAAAATTTGACCAACTTATTAAAAGCAATGCTTAGCTATAACCCCTATTTTTGATCAGCCTTACACATCACATGAACTCCCACCTTTGGTGAGTTCATGCACATTATTCCCCATAACTTGTTGAGCAATGAATATGTGTGAGCTCACCTTGCTGTCTCACACCCCCACAGGAGAAGAACAGGTGGTTCAAGAGGAGCCACACAACGAGGAGTTTGATTTGATCTAGGTGGCGTCTCCCAGTCGACTTTATGGCGCCAAGGATGGACTTTAGTTCGTTTTATATATATCTTTTATTTTGTAAGACTTCCGCTATGTAATAAGTACCCTGATGATATTGTGACATTTATCTCTATACACTCTGTTATTATATGTGTTGTCTTCTTTGGCACATATATGAGATGCACCCGGCTTTATCCCTTAAATCCGGGTGTGACATACAAACATCTTATTATCTATATATTAGTAAATATAAATGTTATTTAGATATGATTAATGAAATATTACTGAATGAATGTCACAGAATGAATGTTACTGATGATCCATGCCCTATACTTATGACTATTACTGATTGACTATTACTAACTATTACAGTGTTACTGATGATCCATGAAATATACGTTGTTATTTCTGACTATTACTGAGTGATTACTGATAACTATTACCTCTGTTGTTGGCTAACACTCGTTTGTTTCTTGTTTCTTTGAATATGTTACGTGCCCTAGATCTGTTGTTTGTTCATGAACATCTGTTTGTCCACCCTCTGGATGATGTGTGCATGCTCCAGCTGAGGGAGCATGTGGAGTGCTAGTGTCCTCCTATGACTCAACTGATGTAGCTATGTTTAACACTTCTTCAGTCAATGTCGATTCTTCCACTGTCTCAAGTTGATGAGATGGTGCATCTTCTTCTTCTGTTGTAGGTTGATGAGAAGGTGCATCTTCTTCTTATGTTGTAGGCTGTGGTGTTTGAGCTGATTCTACGACCTGATCTATCGCTTGTTCAACAGCCGCATCATCTACTCCTGTCACCGGCTAATCTCCTATTGCAGCATGTACTTCAACTGGTGGCTGTAATATTTCACATATATCTCCTATTGTATGTACATGTTGTTCTTCTGTTGTATGCACTGGTGGAGCCTGTTCTGCTGCCGTGTTTGCTGCTACATATGCTGCTACTGCCATGCTTGCTGCTACATCTGCTACTGCTATTGCTATTTGTACTTCAATTGGGAGTGGCAGATGATCTGCTTCTTGTCGAGGTGGCGTTTGTGCCTCCTGCCTAGGTGACGGTGGTGGCGCTGAACATGTCTTGTCTCCGCCTTCGCCAAGTCTTACCCTCTGTCTTTTGTATGTCCGTAAAGGACTCATCGTCGACGTTGCAGGGTTAACAGTTGAGTTAATAACCTCACTAAGCTTGTTCTGGGCTTGGCAAATGACCTCCTTATTCTTCTTCAGCTGAACCTATGAGTCTACAATTTGCTTCTCTATCACTTCAATATTGGTCAGCGCCATCCTAATTGAATTGTCATGCTATATCAATGCTTTTCTAAATGCCTCCCTTGAAGATTCATCGAGGAGCGACAATGCAAACCTAGCCAATGATGACTCCAATGAATTAACCCCAGATGGGATCCAGATGGTTGCCACCAATCTGGTGCTGTTGGTGGTCTACTGCCGCTGTTTGCGGCGGCCTTTCGACGAAGTCTACCAAGAGTTCCTCTAACAGAACTAGTCGAGCCACCACACACAGCACATGCAACAACTTAATAGGTTGTGACGCCCTAACATCAACAACCCCAGACCTCGGCTGACAGCGTATACTGTGTTCTCGACGTCCCTGAATTATGTAAACACATTAAAAATAAGCGAAAACAAACAATATAAATAAAAAAATCTTGTATAAAAAATACTATGAAAAACAATAGTGAAAACTGAGAAAAAACACAATTACTGCAACTAATACCTTTTACTCGGACTCTAAAACTTGTTGGATAGTTGTTTAGAATACTCACTACTAACTATTATTGAGGGCAGGTAGTGAGTATTACTACCACTACTAAAATATTACTAAAACTATGTGGTAAGTATTACTACAACTGCTTAACTATTACTAAGATTGTAAAACTTGATACATAATTAGTCAGAACACCACTATTAACTATTACTGAGAGTATGTATTGAGTATTATTGCGACTACTAACTAGTGCTGAAACTAGGTACGGAGTATTACTACCACTACTAACTATTACGGATACTGTAAAACTTGATGCATGATTATTTAGAATACCACTACTGACTATAACTGAGGGTATATAGTGGGTATTATTACCACAGTAAAAAAATATTGCTAAAAAAGACTATATGGTAAGTGTTACTTCCACGGCTAACAAGTACTAAGACGATAAAACTTGATCCACAATTGTTCAGATCACTACTACTACTATTATTGAGATTAGGTAGCGAGTATTACTACAATTACTAACTATGAGACTATAAAAAAACTTGATGCATAATTGTTCAGAATAACACTACTAACTGTTAATGAGAGTATATAGTGGGTATTACTGCCACAGTAGACTATTACTAAAAAACTAGTTGGTAAGTGTAACTAACACGACTAACTATTACTCAGACTATAAAACTTGATACACTATTATTCAGATCACTACTACTATTATTACTCAGAGTAGTGTAAGGAAAATGGACCCCGAGCCATTTGGCTAAATAAGTTTTGGTGTTTGATGATCAACATAACCTATGGACTAATATGTTTTGTTACTGGTTGTGTTTGTAGTTCACAGGATGCTAAAGTTACTTGGACCAAGGCATTGAGGAAAGCAACACCTCAAAAGAAGACATTATGAAGATCAAGTGAAATCCAAGAAACGAAGCAAGTGTTGCCAAGCGGACTGTCCATGCGAGGGCACCAGACTGTCCGGTGCACCAGGAACAGTAGCCCTAACGGCTAGTTCCAGGAGGCACTATGGAGAAAAGGTCATTAGACTATCTGGTGTGAAGTCCGGACAGTCCGGTGCAAAAAGCTTGTGCGCCAACGGTCACCTGCGATGTTAGCCCAACGGCTAGGCGCACCGGACAGGGGCACCGGACTGTCTGGTGTGCCACAGAAAGCAGCAGCTTTTCTCCAACGGCTAGTTTTGTGTTGGGGGCTATAAATAGACCCCCAACCGGCCATTCCAAGGTGTGGGAGCCCAAACAACATTCCAAGTCATAACATAGGCATTTCCAAGTGCTCATACACCCAAGTGCTTAATAGAATCACTCGGTGATTAGCGTAGGTGCTTTGCGAAGTGCTTAGGTTAGTTAGACCGCTTTAGCGCTTGCTCTAGGTGAATCCTAGTTAGTTGAGTGAGTTTAGATAAACCACCAACCCCTTGGCTCATGTGTGAGCCGTTGTAATTATACCGAGTGGGACAAGAGTCTTGCGAGACCGTGACAACCGCGTTTGTGTCACGGTCGCCACCGTGTACCAGAGGGAACGAGGCCCACGATGTTTTCAGCCGAAAGCTCGATAGTGGATACGACGTGGAGCGTCTAAGAGGAGCCAGAAGCGGAGCACCACTTGCGCGTGGAGAAGGCCTGTGGCTCTCTACGGAGTTACTCGACCGAGGTGCTTGGCCCTCGCGTGGGCTTCCCTTTGCGTAGGGGCACCAACAAGGATTAGTCGGGACCTTGCGTGGTTCTGGATACCTCGGTAAAAACACCGGCGTCATCCACGAGAGTTTGTATCTCTACCTTGCTCTTTAAGCTTCCGCATTTATATTAAGCATTTAAGTTTCAATCTTGTCTTTATACTTATATAGTGTAGATTGAAACTTAGCCATTGAGGTAGAGATAGCAATACTTAGATAAAACCTAGTTTGCACATTCTAGTTTAATTATTTGCATAGGTTTTGCTCTAGGGATTTATTTGTGGCCTAGTTTAGTGAAAGTTTTAGAAGTCCTAATTCACCCCCCTGAGGCGTCACCTATTTCCTTCAATTGGTATCAGAGCCTGGTTTGACTCATTTGAAACACTTTAGCTTCACCGCTAAAAGAGCCAACGCTTTTCAGAAGAAAGGATGGATACCCATAGCCACCACACTTCGACGGCACTAACTTCCCATATTATAGTGCTAGAATGGATTGTTACCTAGAGGCCGTTGATCTAGGTGTTTGGAGAGTCACTCGTGACGGGATGAAACTCCCCAAGAATCCGAGAAACCCACCATGAGTGAGGAAAAATAAATTCATTTAAATGCTAGAGCCAAAAATAGCTTGTATGAATCTCTTAGCATGTATATTTTTAATCAAGTGTTTACATTGAAAACTGCTAATGAGATTTGGCTAAAATTGCATGAGCTCCATGACGGCACATCCAATGTCCGTGAGCAAAAACATTGCCTAGTCTTAAATGAGTATAATTATTTTACTATGAAAGATAATGAGCTTGTTAGAGATATGTATTCTCGTTTGAATCTAATCATCAATGAGCTCAATTCTATTGGCATAAATAAGCTAGGTGATGCGAATATTGTGAGGAAGATTATCTCCCTGCTACCACAGCAAAGATATGGGAGCATCATCACTATTCTTCACAACATGGAGGACTTGAGTACAATGACCCCGACAATTGTGATTGGGAAAATCGCGGTTTTTGAAATGTCGTGAAAAATGTGTCGGGAAGAGGAGCCAACTTCCTCAAGGCCATATGCTTTTGCATGTGATGAAAGGAAGGGTAAAAAGAAGGCTCGCACTCTAAGTTCCTCAAGTGAAGAAGAGGAAGAAGAAGAAAGTGATGATGGTGAAGATAATCAACCATCAACATCATCCTCCGAGGATGAAGAAACAATCCGACGCGTTGTAAAGGTAATGGGGATGATCCACAAGATTAATCTAATGGGTGTGCCCTTGTAGGTAGAAGATCTTCTCTTTAACATTGACAGAAAAAAGCAAAGAAAGAGAGGATGCTTCGCATGCGGGGAGAAGGGCCACTTCAGGGACAACTGTCCAACTATGGCCGAACCCAAAAAGGAGAGGAGCAAAGGCAAAGCGCTAACAAGTGTCAAAACTTGGGATGATTTTTCAAGCGAAGATGAACCTCCAAGGACGCGTAGCCACCGGTACTCATCACGCTCGTCACGGTCATCACGCAAATGCCTTATGGCAAGAGGTAAAATGAGCATTCCGTCCTCTAGTGATGAAAGTAGTAGTGATGATGAAGGTGAGGGAAAGCCCTCCGTAGATGAGCTTGCGGAAGCCGTTAAATTTTTCTAGGATGTTTGAACTAAGCAAAAGGCTCAACTTAAAACCTTGAAAAGTAAGTTGATTAGCTCCCAAAATGATTATAAATGTTTGCTATAAAAATTTGAAACATTTGCAAATTTGAATTGTGAGCTATCAACTAAAATTGAGCAATTAGCTAGTGCTCCATCCACTGCTACCGATGATGGCCCTGTTAAAAGGAATAAAAAACTTAAGGTTAAGTTAGCTAGCTCCCAAGAAGCTATTGAAAATTTGCTAGGAAAATGGAAATTCTTAGCATATACAATAATGAGCTAACTACTAAGCTAGAGAACATTAGTAGCACCCCAGGGGCATCTTTAGTTGAAATTCCTGAAATTATTAAGAAAGATGCTTCTACTTCTTGCTTTGATTTAATTGATGATTCTAACCCCTGCAACCAAGTTCTTGTTGAAAATATTGTTGTAGAAACATGTTTGAATAAGGTTGCAAAGGAAAACAAGCAATTAAGGCAAGAAGTGGCTCGCCTTGGCAAGGCTTTGTATGACAAGAAAGGCAAAGCCAAACAAATCCAACCTCCACAGGATAACACCACTGCGGGAGTGAACAAGCCTGTGGAGGGCGAAACCATGATTTGTAGGTTATGCCACAAGGAAGGCCATAAGTCTTTCCAATGCAAGGCTATGACCAGGGATAAGCAAAGGCAAAAGCTCAAGCAAAAGCCAACAAGCAAAATCTCCAAAACCTACATCAACAAGGTGGACAAAAAGACTGCTACACCATATTTGATCAAGAAGAAAAGGAATGGAAAGGTGATAGCAATCAAGGCCAACAAGCAAGCCAACAAAGGAAAGTGGGGCAAATGCATCTGGGTGCCAAAGGAAATAATTTGAACCATGAAAAGCACCAAGAAGGTTTGTATCCCGAAAGGGAAGTGAGTAGTCCGAAGGACTACGGGAAATTTGGGGACTTAGCAAATTTTGGGATGTATATCATGGGATACATCATATTGGATCAAGTTTGTTGCCAACTGGATTAGTGAATATTATGGACCTAAATTTCCAACCCATGACTATGGTAACTAGATTTATTTTATTTCTCATTTTTAGATATGCGTATCTATTTTCCTGTATCTAGTTTTACCTTTCATACCTAGTATGTCATTTGGTACTTATTTTAGATTAACAATGCATGCATACTAGGTAAATCACATGGTAGGATTGCTTGTTTTCAATTCATAATCTTAAGCAAACCTACATGGTTTAAAATGTTTAATTAAGCACGACACATAGCTTATTCAACATCCCTAAGTAAATGACACTAATGCGTCAGAAACTTATACCCTACAATTAGTATCATTTAACTTATATGTGCCAAAGCTCAGATTATAGATAATTTTCCCCTCTTGATATCAAATCATAGTGCATGTCTCCTACAAGTGTTCAAAACTTGTGTGCACGCTTTCAGGGGGAGGTTACTCTATAATCTAAGACTTTGAGACTAATACCTTTTTCGAGTCTATTTCATGTAGCAGTCTCATTGTAAGGAAAATGAAGTCCCTAGAGAAAGACAACAAGCTTCCACTGCAAATCTGCAAGAATTCTTATGTCTCACAAGCCTACCATTTGTCTTCAAATGTTCTGCCATTGATTTTTCAATTGGTAACTCAGAGACTACATTTAGCTTCATTTTCATGTCTTCTCCGATATTTGGTTAGACTATATTTCATATCTTATACTTCTCATGCTACTATAAATGCATATATTGTTGACTCATATTTTGTTACCTATGCATAAGGGAAGTTAGTCTATTCAAATCATATCTTGCACCTCCATTTCTCACATGCTTTTTCCTAAGTAGAAGATCTCTGTCAGGGGGAGTTTTTTCTTCGTCTCTAAAGGGGAGAAAATTCTTTCTAAAGGAGAACACTCATTTAGGGGGAGTAACAATTTGGTGCTTCAACTGGTATTAATTGACAAATCCTTTATGAGGGCAAGTCTTTTTTTGCTTCCTACATGCCTTTAATGTCTTCCTTTTCGCTGGTTGATGCCAAAGGGGGAGAAGTTGTAGGGACCAAAGCAATAAAATGTTATCAAACACCAAACACTACCAATTAAAAGTTATAATTCTTCAAGTGGTTTTGGTTCTTTGGTCTAAAATAGGAAGTAAGTGAATTATGGAGTTAGGGGGAAGCTTAAGTTCATAATCTCACTCTATGGGGACAATCATGCATCCTAGCAAGTAGATTGCATATTTTCATTCAAATGTTTGTTATATTTTCTTGCTTTGGTTGTGTTGTCATCAATCACCAAAAAGGGGGAGATTGTAAGGAAAATGGACCTCGGGCCATTTGGCTAAATAAGTTTTGGTGTTTGATGATCAACATAACCTGTGGACTAATGTGTTTGTTAGTGGTTCTGTTTGTAGTTCACAGGAAGTTAAAGTTACTTGGACCAAGGCATTGAGGAAAGCAACACCTCAAAAGAAGACATTATGAAGATCAAGTGAAATCCAAGAAAAGAAGCAAGTGTTGCCAGGCGGACTGTCTGTGCGAGGGCACCGGACTGTCCAGTGGCACACCAGACTGTCCGGTGCCACACGCCGGACTGTCCAGTGCACCAGGAATAGTAGCCCTAACGGCTAGTTCCAGGAGGCACTATGGAGAAAAGGCCACCAGACTGTCCGGTGTGAAGTCCGGACTGTCTGGTGCAAAAAGCCTGCGCGCCAATGGTCACCTGCGGTGTCAACCCAACGGCTAGGCGCACCGGACAGGGGCACCGGACTGTCCGGTGTGCCACAGAAAGCAGCAGCTTTTCTCCAACGGCTAGTTTTGTGTTGGGGGCTATAAATACCCTCCCAACCGGTCATTCCAAGGTGTGGAAGCCCAAGCAACATTCCAAGTCATAGCATAGACATTTCCAAGTGCTCATACACCCAAGTGCTTAATAGAATCACTCAGTGATTAGCGTAGGTGCTTTGTGAAGTGCTTAGGTTAGTTAGACCGCTTTAGCGCTTGCTCTAGGTGAATCCTAGTTAGTTGAGTGAGTTTAGATAAACCACCAACCCCTTGGCTCATGCATGAGCCGTTGTAATTGTACCGAGTGGGGCAAGAGTCTTGCGAGACCGTGACAACCGCGTTTGTGTCACGGCCGCCATCGTGTACCGGAGGGAACGAGGCCTGCAGCGTTTTTAGCCGGAAGCTCGATAGTAGAGACGACGGGGAGCGTCCAAGAGGAGTCGAAGGCGGAGCACCACTTGCGTGTGGAGAAGGCCCGCGGCTCTCTACGGAGTTACTCGACCGAGGTGCTTGGCCCTCGCGTGGGCTTCCCTTTGCGTAGGGGCACCAATGAGGATTAGTTGGGACCTTGCGTGGTTCCAGATACCTCGGTAAAAATACCGATGTCATCCACGAGAGTTTGCATCTCTACCTTGATCTTTAAGCTTCCGCATTTATATTAAGCATTTAAGTTTCAATCTTGTCTTAATACTTATATAGTGTAGATTGAAACTTAGCCATTGCGGTAGAGATAGCAATACTTAGACAAAACCTAGTTTGCACATTCTAGTTTAATTATTTGCATAGGTTTTGCTCTAGGGATTTATTTGTGGCCTAGTTTAGTGAAAGTTTTAGAAGTCCTAATTCACCCCCCTCTTAGGCGTCACCTGTTTCCTTCAACTAGGTAGAGAATATTATTAACAGTGCTAGCTATTACTGATACTATAAAAACTTGATGCATAAATATACAGAAATGCCACTACTAATAACTATTATTGGATCAAGGTAGCGAGTATTACTGGCACTACTATCTATCACTGAGGCTATAAAAATCATACTACACTTACAGGAAGGTTCCCGTAGGTTGATTTGCCAGCACTAATCGACTTTTTGTCTAGATCTCCAATCCTTTTAATTAGACTCCTTGTAAACATGCTCCAGCGAGGTGTTCCATCTGGTCATGCAATACCACATTCCGGATTGTCAAGATAGTATACCTGCGATGAAATATTTGGATCGCTCATGATCGTCGTCGAAAAATAGTTTGACACCATATGAGTAAAAAAATTAATGCAAACAAAAAATAACAGTAGAGAAAAAAAGAAAAATATGACCATCAGGAAAAGGTTGCATCCTTGTATAGTGGGTGTCGACGATTTTCCCAATCGGTCAGCCCTTAACTTTTATGCATTAGTCTTCAGATCGTGACATATGGCCTGACACCAGTCATATTCTTTTGCTATGTTCATGTCTTTGACGGGGCATAATCTTCCCCAGATATAATCAGACTCGATGTAGGAAAAAGAAGCAAGTTGTTTGCAAGCACGAAAAAACACTGCAAAAATCCAGTCATCATCATATTCCTGATGGTTATTGGTCATCCGTTCAACAACCCACCGGGGGACTTTTTTCGTGCTCAGGGTCTGTTTGGTTGGGCTGTGGTTGTGAAAAAACCGCTATGGGCTATGAGTTGTGAAAAAGCTGTTATGGGCTATGAGTTGTTAAAAGTTCTAAAACTGTTTGGGAGAACCACTAAAGCAACTAAAAGTTCTTCCATAATATTTTCACAGTTGCATCCGAAAGCCACTAAAAGCAGGTCCAGAGGTGCTTTCAGTTTTGTACGGTGAGTAAGTTAGGTTTTAAAAAATGCTTCATGGTTCTAGCCATTTGGTTTGGCTTTTGGCTTTTAGGGACCAAAAGCCAAATCCAAAAGTCAAACCAAACACACCCTCAGCCTCTTAAAAGCAGACATGCCCTTTTGACGATCGGCTCTGAATAAATCAGCCATGCCTTTTAACTCACATTTTGTCCTTTTAAAACAAATATGTTGAATGATACATTATTATGATATATCAAAAAATGTGAAAACATAAAAAAGTGTTTTCTTTACTTTCTGACCTGAATCTACTTCTAGCACTAGTCATATTATGGTAGCCAAGCTCAGAGAAGTTTTGATTACCCATTGCAAACCAGTAACGAGGTGGACAACTTGAGATGTTATTGGCAACGAGCGCCCGCCAACTTCAATGCGTAGAGGATTGTCATGTACACTTGAAAGCAAGAATGCCACAAGCACCCTATCCTTGAGCCCATCTATATTCATTATCACAAACGAACCAAACCCAAATCCTTAACCTTACCTTTACCCTGTCCGGCAATGTAAGTGTTGTGTTGTTCACAGCAGCTAGAGAGCGCCTCATTGTTATATACCATCCGTGTCCATCCATTTTTTGCCGCGAAGGCAGTTATACAATTCAGTTACAAAAAATAAATTAGAATATTGCATACATATATAAAACAAAAAGAACTATGTATGGACAGAAAAAAACATGTTGTTTTCTAGTATCAGCCTTTATCTTCTTCCCCTCTGCTTGGCGTTTCCTCGATGGCTGGTCTTCGCATATTTGCCTAGTTAATTGGCATTTTGGTGGTTTGTTCCTTCCAGAGCGCCTAACAAGGTGTGGAGATCATAATTTGATGAATATCTTCTTGGTGCAGAATTTTGAACTTGAACCTGTGAGCAGCTTGAGACATCCCCTACTTCTTTTGTACCAGCATTCACCCCCATGTCCGACCTTGTGTGCTCGCTGGAGGTTGACATCTATCTACAAACATATAACATAAAAATTGTAGACAAAAATATATATTACTAACTATCAACGATTATTGGCCATTCCTGTATAATAATAAAATCAAAAACTACTGAGCAATTTTTTATAACTGATTGTTACCATTATAACTGAAAAACAGATATTACTGATCAGAATAAATAATTACATAAGTCTATTCTTCTCCGTATAGTCAACTACTAATTATCGAATGTGAAAAAACAAAAAAAAGAAACTATTACTGACTCTTGATTATTGACTACTAAAAATTATTACTGGTTGCAATACTAATTATTGAACATTATTACTGGACATTTGTCATTCCTATATAATAAAAAAATCAAAAGCTACTGAGCAGATTTTTATAATTGATTGATCACATTATAACTAAAAACAAGTACTACTGATCAGAATAAATAATTACATATGTCTATTCTCCTCCATATAGTCAACTACTAATTATCGAATGTGAAAAAACAAAAAAGGAAAGTATTACTGACTGTTGCTTATTGACTACTAAATATTATTACTAGTTGCAATACTAATTACTAAACATTAGTCAATCCTATATAATAATAAAATCAAAAAGTTACCGACAACAAATAATAATAACTAACTCATCACCATTATAGCTGAAAAAATATATTACTCATCATATGCGCTAATTGCAAGATCATATTTATTACTGAGTGGATATATTACTGAGCGTATGCGCTTTATAAATAGGGCCTTGTTATATTGCAAAAAATTACTGAATTTATTGCTACCATTATATAAAAACAAAAAACTAAGAACTATTGATTGATACGGTTGTTACCGAACATTATTACTAAATATTTTTTGTTGTTGTTACTTTTGTTCACATTGCTTGTTGACTACTGAACATTATTACTGATTGATATGATTCTTACTGGACATTTTTTACTTGTTCTTACTCAGGTTTGTTTTTGTTACTGATGTTAATCAGTAATAGATGTTAATGAGTAACTGAAATTTGTAAAAAAAAAATATGCCGAACAAACTCAGCGATTTTGCTGCAACGAACAAATGCTCCGAAAAAATCCGGCCGTATTGAAAGCCCTGTATTTTTTGTTTTTTGGTCTTTTTTGGGAAAGTTTTTCACAAGTATGCCCTTTTCGGTTTGAATTCAGAAAATGGACCCTTACCTCGGCGCCATCACTATTGGCACCAAGTTTACACGTCTTGACGCCAAAATAAATGGTGGCGAGGTCTCGCTTCGGAGCGCTGATGTGGCGCCTATGTGGCAGAGGTTAGCGTCGTCACTATTGGCGTCAACCCCCAGCGCTTGCAAATGGTGTCCGCTCAACCTCGACTCCTGCGTGCGTGCGTTGATAATTTATATAGATATGTACGCCGCTCAAAATGTTGTAGTTTACGAGGTAGTACTACATAAACTATGGTGTTGCGGTCCCTGATAACAGGGGAGGGAAAAAATCGTAGAAGTGTGGCCACGGTAAATTGATACACATTTAACAATCGGAGGCCAAGGGACCCAAGGATAGAAAAAGCATAGAAGTCTCGCCACTAAATTTTCAGAATCAGATTATATTTTATAAAGGGTAGTCGATTCAACATGTTGATGTTTTCGTGAACTAGAGGTAAAGGTAAGTAAATATATATTATACTGCTCTCTTTGTCCCAAAATATAATTTATTTCAGACTAATAACACATACATTAAGCACCATATGAATGTGGTTTCCACGTATGTCTATATTCATTATCATTTAATGGATGTAGACGGAAAAAAGCGGGCTAGAAAGAACTATATTTGGGAAAGAGAGAGTACCTCCATTCTCGAATATTTGTCACCGACTAGTTCATTTATGATCTAAACTGCGATAAATAAAAAAGAGCGGAAGGAGTATATCAATAGGTGGGATGAAAGATAAAGCCAAGTATGGATTCATTTTTAAGAAAAAAATTGCGCTGGCATGAGATGCACTAAAATCTAACTCTAGAATCACTTTAGAAATTAAGAATTTTAAACAGACTCTATTTGTGTGTGTGTGTGTTAGAGACGTGACCGGATTTTTGTGCCATAGTATAGTATATACAATGAATATATACTAGTATTACCGCATCTGAAAAGCACCTTATATCTATATAAATTATCAATGCACGAGCCGAGGCGAACGCCGGGGGTCGGCGCCAATAGTGACGACGCCGACCCCTGCCACGTAGACGCCACATCAGCGCTCTGGAGCGAGATCTAGGCGCCATCTATTTTGGTGCCAAGACGTGTAAACTCGGCGCCAATAGTGATGGCACCGAGGTAAGGGTCCATTTTCTGGATTCAAACCTAAAATGGCATACTTGTGAAAAACTTTCCTAAAAAAGGCCAAAAAGCAAAAAAGACTGTTGAAACCCCTTTTGTTCGGAAAACATCCATGCACTTGAAAAAATGTAAAACCAGAGGCAATTTGCCAAAAATGAATGATCGAAAAACATACCTGGGACGAAAAGCCGATCAAAACCCTAAATCCGTTGTTGCTGCTCTCCTCGATTGAATTGTGCAGACCGTAGCGCTATCCGTTTCCTTGAACAACTCAAAACCCTAGCGAAAATGGACCATTTCGCCCGCGAACACCGATTTGCGCCCGATGGTTTATGGAAACCCTATAAAACAAACAAAGGCGATCACGTTCGGTGGAACGAAATTTCGAATGAGCTAAACACCCGACGACTGCAAAGGGTGCGAGGAGGCAGGTAGAAAGTGAAAAGGAGATTTGGTGGGCCCGTTCGGTGGTAGATGATTTGTGACACTATGAAAATCATTAAATAAAAATAATACATTTAGTTAATAATGATATTTATGATAATTAATTTTCTCTTAAGTGTTCATTATTTATTTGCCTTTGGAATGATTTTTGATTGCTTATAATTGATTTTTGAATACTTAATAGCATTTCTTCTTAATTAAAAATCCAAACAAATAATATAATTAGTCCAAAAATAAAATACTTTATTTATAAATAATTTTAGTTTAATTATTATAAGTTTTAGAGTTATTTGAATAGGTATTTCGAAATTTGAAAAGAAAAAAAAAGAAAAAAACAAACCTAAACTAAACCCTAAAGCCTTTTGGCCCACTAGGAGCCCAACATCACCCCTAACCAGCTGCGCCCCCTGCCTCCTTCTCCCAGCACGCCGCTCCTTCTTCCCCTGCACAGCGCCGCCACCTTCTCTCTATTCTCTCCCACGCCCTTTCTCTCTCTCTCTCTCTTCTCTCTCCCCCTGCCTCCCGGTCTCCCACGTGCAGCCCGCCAGGAGCAGCCACGCCCAGCTCGACGCCCACCCCACGCGCGCCTCTGACCGACCAGCCGCTGCCGCTCGCCCAGTCGCGCTCTGCGCACGCGCCCGATTGCCGCGACGCCTGAGCCGACTCCGCGACGCGCGCCCAGCAAAGCCCGATGCCGACCGTGCAGTGCCCCGCAGCCGCGACCGAGCCTGCACGCCCAGCGCGCGACCCGACCGACGCCGCGCGACCCTGCTGACCGTTCGTATTTGAGTTATTGGAGAATCAACTCGTCTGTTTCTCTCCCTCCATTCAAGCTCCGTGAATGCCATTGATGACCGCCTTGAAGCCATGGCCGTTTCTCTCTCTCCCTGGCTCTCCTCTGCCTCTCCCTCTCTATAAATTGGACATCGAACTCTCTTCCCTTCCTCCACGAGCTCTCTTCTCCTCTCCTCGTGTTCACGCCGTCACTCTGCTCACGCGCACCCGCTGTCGAATCCCTGCCCCGTGCGCAGCAGCACCACCGCTCGCCGTCGTGCCTCGCCGGAGTTTGTCCACGGCGGAGTTCGTCCACGCCGTTCGCCATCCGTGGAACCCCGCCGAAGCTCCGTTGAACGCAGCACGAGGATCGCGTCGTTCCCTGCTCGACGCCAAACCCACTGTCCCTCCCCTGCACGGTCGAAACCCCCTCGACGACGTTCATCCCTACACAAGAACGAGAACTCAAGGTTGAAGACAAACTCGAAATATTTATTTTCTAAATCATGTTTTAAATTTATTTATAGATCTTGTGAATTACTGTTGTAATTTGGCGATTCGCGTGTATGATTTAGAGATTTCGATATACACGTGTAACCGAAATCAAACCCCGTGGCACTATTTTGAATATGCATATGATTTTATAATTCTAAAAATGAACACTGTCACTATTTATTACTTCAGTGGTTTTCATACTAGAAATGTTTATAATTAATTTTGTTTTAGTGTGTGGAGCGATAATCAGTTAGTATTGATATAAGTATAATTTTAGTGATATAAGAAATTAAAATAGAAATACTATGCCACGTATTTCCGGTCAAATGAGGATATTGATTTTACTATTCATAATAAATGAATTCATAAGTATGGCACTTAAGTACTTAGAATTAGTAAGACATTTATTTATGTCATAATAACCATGATTTTGTTATTAAAAGTCTCATTTAGTAATTTACATTAATTCTTAGAATATTAATGTAGAAGAATTATAAATAAACAATTTTTAGTATACGTATAATTTCTATGTAGGAAAGAAAGGAAGAAAACCGAAAGGATAGAATTTCATAATAATGCTAGAATAACTTAATTAGGCACCCATGCTTTTCTAATAAAGAAATTGATAGTATGTTGATAAACATAGGTTTCTTACTAAAGAATTAGATAATTTGTTTCTAACTTTAAAATAACCTTTTTAATAGTTATCATATTTAACAAGATTCATTGTATATGTTTAAGTATAGCCGTATTAAATAGAAACTTAAAAGTAATATGTCATATAACTTTTCTAATAATGATATAATGGCTTAATTAAGTACTCACGTCGTTATAACTAAAACAATAGTTAATAACATACCAATGAATATAATATTCATTTTAAATATCTAGGTCATATGTTTCTAAACTAAATGAAAAGATAAATAATAGAGTAATTATGTCCTCTCATAACCTAGTTAATTAGAGTTATATTTGTTTACAACTGGTTATATAGGCTTAATTATTTAATCAAAATTAGTTCATATTATTTATATATATGTGTCACTTAGTTTTTCCTAAAGAATAAACTAAGGAAATTAGTGTTCATGTTCTTTAATAATAATGTTAGTTGCATATTGTTTTGTATATAGCTTTCTTAATAAAATATAGGACATGTACTTTCTAATAAAAATAAAATATAATTGTTGTTCATTGTCTTTTTCATAAAAACTTCATTAAAGCATATATCATAACTTTCCATAAATAGGTGTTTAGTAATAATGATCTTTTCACATAAAACCTATTTAGACTTATATCTTAATTTGTCATAAGTAAAGGTTTAACAATGAATTATAATACGTTCCATAATGCTTCTAAGATTAATAACGTGATTAGTCACCCATTAACCTTAGATATATAACATATATCTTTTCTAAAATGTTAAAAAGGTTTAATATTGTTATAAATGTGTTCTATTATCTTATAAACCCTTTATCTTAGACGTATCGCATATGACGCTTTATAAACGATTAAATAGGTGAACCTAATAATTGTATATTTTAATTAATATATTTTTTAAGCTTATGTCTTGTTTTATAAAGTATAGATCACACATTTTTGGAAAGAATACCCTCTTATTATAGCCATTACTTGTAATGTTTTTGAAAAGCAAACGCTCTTTTCGTTAGGCTTTCTTTTAGCTTTACGTATGGTGAATGTTGTATGTTATTGAGTGGTGTTTGTTCTTCTTGTTTGTTTGTGTGATATTCAGTGGTTGATCTAGTAGTTAAGAATCAAGATCTATTCAGATCCGTGGAAGAACCTCAAGTTTTCAATAAGCAAGGCAAGTGGACTTCTCCCTCTGCATACTCTGTTTGATCCCAAACAATACATTTAATAAAGTTTATTCTTTTGGATATATATGCATAATTTGACGGGTTACCTATTTAGATAACCTTTCCAACCTTATTCCTTGATCAAACCTGGGAATTATACTTTAACTTTGTATCTATGCTATTGCTACAACTTAACTTTATGCAGTCACTCCCGCTTATGATATTAATGTTCCAAATGGTAAGATTTCTTTGTTGTTGTGAACCCGATGGTTAAACAAGATTATTGCATATTAATTGGAACATGGAGTGACCACCCGGGAAAACAGTGCTACCATGAGAACTATCATGGCTCTGGTCTTGGCTAAATAACTAGGGAAGTCTTATGTTGGGTGCTGGTCGTGGTCGACAAGAACGGGGGCATCTGGCAAGCTCTTATAGTTCCGACTCAGGCAGATTGGATACGGGCATAGTTCCCAAAGCTTTACCCTGTAGTCTGGACTATAAGTTGGTTACGATAGGTGTGCCTTATGCAGTTTGACCATTTCCAGCATTTGCGTAATGAGGACTCTAGGGAGAAGCCTCGTAGTGAGACCCTGACCATTCACCTCGGAAGTGAATACGGGTCTAGCTAACCCGGGCTAGAAGGGAATCGCGACTCATGGGTAAAGATGCGCCACCTCTGCAGAGTGTAAAACTGATATATCAGCCGTGCTCACGGTTATGAGCAGCCTGGACTCCTCACATGATAATTGAACTTGAAGATGAAAATAAATCGAGATCCGATGATCTGCCAAAGGTTTGCTTAAGTGGTTTCACTTAAGTGTTTTTGATATACTCTTGTACCTTTGTTTAATGGGAATACTTGGGATTCACACTTATTAGTAAGACAGGTGTTGTTAATAAAATGTTGACCAACTAAAATGCTTATTGCTCAACCTTAGCCTCACCTTGTTAAACCTGCATTAGTTTTTCCCCCACTTGCTGAGCCCCGACCATAAGTGAGCTCGCCCTTGCTTAAATTTTGATCAGAAGCTTGCAGATGAAGATATGATGATGAACTCCATGGATGCTAGTCTAGTGATACCCCCGGTCATCTTCCTGTGGATGGATGTCCTTGTTTCGCTGTACTTTGATGAATAAAGGTTAAGACATTATGTCTGTTCAAAGTGTAATATGTTAATATAATCGTTATTTACGCTTTTATGCATTGTTCTTTTGATATATTACACTTGTGAAATCAACATATGTGTGGAAATAGATCCTGGCACATATATGCTATGCACCCGGCTCTGCCCTTGGAAACGGGTGTGACAGAAGTGGTATTAGAGGAATGTGACCGTAGGTCGCTAGATTAGTTAGAAATGGAAAGCCCAGTCAGTCTTTCAAAGCCTGATATATTTTCCTCCATAAAAACTTACTTTATATCAAAACTCATCTCTTTTATTTTCAACTCTTCTTGTCTGATTCTTCGTCTATCAGAAGGTTCTAATGAGAAGCATTGCAAGATGATCAAGCTAGGATTGCAGAACTTGAAGCAAAGTTTGCCAGAAGAAACCCTCTCGAAGCTATCGACGATGCCCTATTCTCTATCTTATCCCCACTCTGCAAGAAGTTTTGTTATGGATCCCCTGGATCTATTATTTGACTTCTTGGCTAAGTTGATAGGATTGTTCTTTAGTATTAAGATTTTCGACTAGATCG
Organism: Zea mays; assembly: GCF_902167145.1. Classification (NCBI taxonomy): domain Eukaryota; kingdom Viridiplantae; phylum Streptophyta; class Magnoliopsida; order Poales; family Poaceae; genus Zea; species Zea mays. Next base: position 87,178,133 of record NC_050097.1, read on the forward strand.
GTAATGGCGATATTATATTATAAGTGGTTTTCTAATCCCTAATATTGCTATATAACCCTTGACTTCCTATACTTTTGTTTTCTTGCCATTGTATTGTCATCCTTGGACAATATCTACCTTGATATATTAAACTTTTGCCTCTCTACTTTTCTCCTTGATAATGCTTTCTCCCTATTGAATTCTTATACTTTTGCTTTCGTGCCATTGTATTGCCACCCTTGCGCAATATCTACCTTGATGTATGAAACCTTTGGCTCTCTACTCCTTGATAATGCTTTCTCCCTAATTCACTTCATATCCTTGGTTGTATCATTTATCCTCACTTTAATAGTTCATGGTTATCTTATTTCACTATTGGCCACCGATAAATATGTCTTGTCTAACTCCTTGATAATTCTTACCCAACTCCTTGATATTATAAAATCTTTCTTATTTCAAACCTTGTCTCACCTTTTGTTGAATGAGTAGAATTAGATTGTGTTGTGCTGGTATGCTTGAATTCATTGTCCTTTGTGTTCATGATTGATTTGCTTCTTTGAAATGATTGTTGGTGTATTGTGTGACTTTTGTCCACAATGACATCAGTTAGCTAGGTAAAACCTTAGATAGATGGGTTTTCTCTGCTCTCTATAACCTGTCTTTGCTCAACCCTTTCGTCCCTTCCATTCTTCCATACCCATACAGATGTCAGACCTTGGAATGTCAACTACAAGTGATGTCACTAAGTGCAAAGAATGTGGTGTGTTGGCAAGTCAAAACAACACTATAAATAAAACAGCTGGAGAACAGACATTCAAGACCCAAAAGGATGAACAACCAAACAAACAGACAAGTGACCTTGGAACATGTTGTTGTTGTGAGTACTATGGAATTACTTGTCGCCAGATCAGTACAAACGAAAGTGAAACTACAAAATAGAAGAACCGGATTTTATTTTCTGGCATAAACAGACAAATGTCTCCCCAAGAACAACTAATAGCAGATTCTCTCCTACCTAATGCACTGTCAGTTGATGGACTGCAAAGTATTCCAAAAAGGGAACATCACAAGGATGCCCAGCCCCAAGAAGAAACACAAGAGTGTTACATTGATGGATGGACTATTACTTGTACAAAGTTTCAGCCTCGTAGTCGCATCAGATCCAAGAAACAAAAAGGGAAACATGGAAAAAGTCAAGAAATGACTTCAAGAAAAGCTTGCTATCAATGTGGACGTGAAGGTCATTACTTCCGTAACTGTCCTGAGAAAAGTTCACTACAGATCACCTCCGAGATGAAGCTATCTCAGTCTTCAGACATGGAATATGAACAAAAATGCACAGAAACTTCTACCAACACAGTAAAGACAACTCTACCATGTAACTTATCAAGTCGTGCTTGCTTTGGCTGTGGTGATACCGGCCATCTTGTTAATGGTTGTCCTAAGAAAGATGTGGAGATCAATAAGGTCCAAAATAAAAGACAACACCCTCAAACCCATGCATCAACAAAGAATAAACAACAGAAAGAGACCACAGGAAGGATAAGTTATGCAGTGACAGAAACTATTCCATATGATAATGCGGTGATTTTTGGAACACTAGTCATTCACAAAACCATCGCCACCGTGTTGTATGATCCTAGTACAACACATTCTTTTATTAGTGCCCAGTTTGCAACAAAGTATGATATCTTTAAGTGTCCCTTAAGATCAAGAAAGACCATCAGTACACCCGAATGGAAAATGTTAGTGAACTACATATGTCCAAAAGTAAGTGTTAAAATCAACGAGATAGATTTTCCAGCTGATCTCCTAGTGATAGAATCAATGAGAAAGGATGTGATTCTTGGAAAGAATTGGTTACAAAGAACTAAGGCAGTAATCCAACATACTGATAGAACCATGTGTTTGGAAACCCCATCTGGAGAAAGAATAGTAGTTGAAGACAATCGACCTCCAGCTTTGATTGGTGCATCTGACAAGGAAGAATAATTTATCATTTAGCTAGAAGGAGTATGTCTCAAAAACAAATGTCAAGGTGTTGCCCCTTTCAAGATTTGTAATTGTGTTAAGTGATATATGAATAAATTTGGGGAATCTTTCGCACCTATTGTGTTTTGCCCTTTACAAAGAGAATAAAGTATGGTGTCATCTGCTATATGCAAACAATATGATGCTCTATTCTAGTTGCCCTAAATTCCCGCTCAAGTCTTTCTCTCAAATTGTGCTCAAAGAAATACTGTTGGATCAGAAAGAAGATTTGGATATCATGCTCTGAAATCTATAAAGTTCAAAAGATCTTTGTTAAGGAATATAACACCTGTAAACTCTTGAAATATGAGGAAGCTAGAAACCATCCTTGTTCCTTAACTAATCTTATATTGGAAATTAAAACGTTGTGTTAGCTCTTTATCTTAATGTCATACAAGCCTCTTATGCAGTGTGTCTCCCTAACTCTTTTACCCTCTGACTAGATGATGAACCCCAATGGAAATGAAGTAAATGGTGCCAACGACAATATTCCTACCTTAACAACTATGAACGAGAAAAATGAGTCACCGAGATATTCGATGAATGGAATGAAGAACAACAAAAGGAATAGAAAAATGTTTGGATACATGATTAGTTCACCTCAAACGAAAGCCACGAAACACATGGATACCCAAACAGAAGAATCAAGTCAGGCTCAGCTATATGAGATACATACACCCCGTCAACCCTCACCACCTGTTGGTCAAGCAAAGTTGACTCGCAAAGAACTCAAAGCAAGAGGTGCTTGCTACTACTGCAAAAACGAAGGACATCTTATTCGTGAATACCCCAAGAAGCGTCTAGACCAACTAAAGAAGAAAGCTGCCAAGCATGACCTAAGCAATAATTCAGAAGACCCACCATTTTATAAGTATGATGATGAAGGTCGCTTGATTAGTATACATTGCACAGCAAAGAAGTAAGGAAGTTCCTTAAGTTTGGAGGAGTTCAATGAGAACTAAGAACCTACAAATAAACCATGTATCTCCTTTGCTTTCGTGCTAGCCTTTCCTTAATCTCGAGGACGAGATTCTTTTTAAGAGGGGTAGATTTGTGACACTATGAAAATCATTAAATAAAAATAATACATTTAGTTAATAATGATATTTATGATAATTAATTTTCTCTTAAGTGTTCATTATTTATTTGCCTTTGGAATGATTTTTGATTGCTTATAATTGATTTTTGAATACTTAATAGCATTTCTTCTTAATTAAAAATCCAAACAAATAATATAATTAGTCCAAAAATAAAATATTTTATTTATAATAATTTTAGTTTAATTATTATAAGTTTTAGAGTTATTTGAATAGGTATTTCGAAATTTGAAAAGAAAAAAAAAACAAAAAAAACAAACCTAAACTAAACCCTAAAGCCTTTTGGCCCACTAGGAGCCCAACATCACCCCTAACCAGTCGCGCCCCCTGCCTCCTTCTCCCAGCACGCCGCTCCTTCTTCCCATGCACAGCGCCGCCACCTTCTCTCTCTTCTCTCCCACGCCCTTTCTCTCTCTCCCTGCCTCCCGGTCTCCCACGCGCAGCCCGCCAGGAGCAGCCGCGCCCAGCTCGACGCCCACCCCACGCGCGCCTCTGACCGACCGAGCCGCTGCCGCTCGCCCAGCCGCGCTCTACGCACGCGCCCGATTGCCGCGACGCCCGAGCCGACTCCGTGACGCGCGCCCAGCCAAGCCCGATGCCGACCGCGCAGTGCCCCGCAGCCGCGACCGAGCCTGCACGCCCAGCGCGCGACCCGACCGACGCCGCGCGACCCTGCTGACCGTTCGTATTTGAGTTATTGGAGAATCAACTCGTCCATTTCTCTCCCTCCATTCAAGCTCCGTGAATGCCATTGATGACCGCCTTGAAGCCATGGTCGTTTCTCTCTTTCCCTGGCTCTCCTCTGCCTCTCCCTCTCTATAAATTGGACATCGAACTCTCTTCCCTTCCTCCACGAGCTCTCTTCTCCTCTCCTCGTGTTCACGCCATCACTCTGCTCACGGCACCCGCCGTCGAATCCCTGCCCCGTGCGCAGCAGCACCACCGCTCGCCGTCGTGCCTCGCCGGAGTTCGTCCACGGCGGAGTTCGTCCACGCCGTTCGCCATCCGTGGAACCCCGTGTGGCGGAACCACCTGAATTATTCCAGCTTAAGTGCCTAAGTCACGCCTCAGGGGCCGTAACACACTTAAATCGGAATAACCAGTCAGTCCCTCAGATCTAGTCTGATGGAGCCAGTTAACCAGGATCAAATTCCACAATCTCACTCGAAGGTGAGTCACAGAAGAAATACAACAAAACAGGAAACCTCAAATTAAGTACTGAGTTATTACATAAATCAGAGTTTTTGAGTAGCAAATAAAGTTCACAAAATAAAGTGCAGCGGATAATCGATTTTTCTTCGGTAGTGAGGAAATGGGCAAGGCCTAGCCCACTACTCCTAATGCTCCTCTCCTACCGGAGCAACATCCCACTCGACCGTCCAACCCGGTGGCAGGGTGGTAGGCCAAGTCACACCATCAACCATTTCCTGAATGGTACCTGCAAAAATTATGCCACAAGCAAGGCTGAGTATACTAATACTCAGCTAGACTTAACCGGTGTGAGGAGTCTACTCCTCTACCTCTAGACTATGCAGCTGTTTGGCTGAGGGGTTTGGTTTGCCAAAAGCACTAGCTGTTTCTAAAAGCAATTTTTAGCTTTTCAAATTCTATCATCATTAACTTAGCTAGATTTGCTCCTTCTAAGCATACATGGTAACAATCATTTAGTTCAATCAACAAGTTATCTCATGTAACCACATTTCACTTCTTACTCAATGCAGTACAAGGGGTCAAGCAGTCTCATTAGCTGCGAGAAGCAGACGATTTGAATCGAGTTTTAACCTTGCAAGGTAAACCTAAACACACGACATGTCAGGGTACTCCGACCCCACACATGACAACTGTCCCCATCGATTCCCCGTTCGCGTCCAGGCCTCACCGCCTTGGCATACAATGCTCCACTGACCCCGGCAGCCGCCGTGCAGTGACCGCACTTGTACCCACCATAGCTAGCATGGGAGACCCAGTCTCAGGTCGCATGAGGGATAAAGTCCGCGCCCGGCTTCACTCAGGTACTAGGTTTACCGGTTACCATTTTCCCGGCATGTGCTTAGTACGTTCAAAAGCTTGACTCAGGTATCCACACATTAATCCTTAATTCCTTTTTCCCGTCTCATGGAAAGGCATCCTCCTTGGATCCAAGTCCATAGACTAACATATATCCCATTATCAAGATGAATACAATCAATTCCTGACCTCGCGCGAGTGCTAGAAAAATCACTCGACTTCTATCGAGATCCTGATTAGCAAGCAGCTACTCGACCTAGCATACTAGTATTCATCTCAAAAAGGAATCCTGAGTTCATGCAACTAGGGTTTCAGGCAACTCCTACACTTAAGTGCACGGTATAAGCCTACAAACATTAAGTGTAGTAAAATAGCATATATAACGGTTATGCATAAAACCGGGGCTTGCCTTCAATTGCTGGGGCTGCGGGGAGATCCTCAATAGCAGCCTCTGAAGCCTGCTCCTGGTCTTCCTCTTGGATAGGTCCTTGCTCGGGGATGAGCACGTACTCTCCGTCGGTAAGATTACAATCTAATGAATGCAATGTGTAAGATATATGCATGATATGATATGTGCTTTTAGAATTTACAACTTTGGAGGTGTATGATCTACTTGAGTTAAACAAGTTAACCTTACTTATGTAAGACCCTTGGGTGGTATACTTGGTAATTTTGGGTCAAACTTTAGCTAAGGTAAGTGGGAGGTTTATTTTTGGGTTCCACTGAATTCCTTTTAAGTCTTAGTGAGAGTTGATAAGTACTCAAGTTAGACTTATTGGGGTGAGGTTTATTTCTTCTTTCCTTTTCTTTTTATTCTCTTTAATGTGTTGGAGTAGGTTTGAACTACAAGTTGCTTTTATAAAATTCTAAAACTTCTGCAAAAATTACAGTGGCTTAGTACTGGTGTATGTTTTCTTATCTCAAAAATTGGGGATCAGAAAGTGAATAGTTTTCTCTGGACAAAATTATTAAATTCTAGGGCAGAAGGGGTGCTTTGAACTACAACTATTATTTAACAGTGGGTAATTCTCTAAAACTTATTTTTGCTGGCTTTTAGGTGTTATAACATGACCTGGTACAAATTTCTAGTCATTAATACCTTTTAATTATTTTTCTATGGTTTTCTCAAGTTTCTAGCCAAGTGGGTGCTTTCTACTACCACTATATTTGAAAAATATCAAACAACAGAGTTCTTATTTTTCTTGGTTATTATTTTGTGCAAGAGCAATCATTCTGAAGTTTGGCATCTTTTTGCTTAAGGAAGAGGTGGTATGTATTATTTGAATTTAGTGGCCTTTCTCTTAAATCATTAGCAATAGGTAAGAGTTTGCTTCTTTTTCATGGGTTTGCATTTTTTCTCTGGTGGTTTATCTCACTATGGACTTAGCTAATTTTTGGTTTCCCATTCTCACATTATTAAGGGTTGATCATGATTTATTTAGAAAATGCCTTATTATCACTTTATATTTATTTTCCTCACTTAAAATGTTGGGCTGAGGTGTTCATTATTTTTGCAGTGGGGCTGTGGTGGTTGTAAGTCCACTGGATTTTTATTACTCATTTTGGTTATAGTTTTGTAACTCTAACAATTGATTTTCAGTCCAAATAAGGCTAAATAAAACATTTTAATTTAAAACAGGTAAGAACTAATAGTCTCTGTATTTTTCCTAGGTTCTCTGTTACATAAGTAAACTAGGAAAAATAATTTTAATTACTGTTCATCAATTTCTAATGCCTTTCTTGTTTTTTCTAAGTTTTGGGCAAAATAGCTTTAAATGAATATCTACATCATATTTTCTAATGCTGGGGTTCCTACTATTTTTAAACAGTGTCTAAATGAGGTTTGAATACCTACAAATTTTCTTAGGTTCAGCACAGAAGCAAAACTAATTTTCCTTAATTAAACAAGGTTTGGTAAGTTTCTGTTTTTAATTTTAAACTCTAAAATTTAGAACAGAAAGCATAGGGTTTATCATTTTTAAATGATAGTTCATAATATTCAGGAGCTAACAAAATTAGTTTGACATCTTTTTATTAAGAATTCATCAAGTTATGGATTTTCTAAGTTCTCTGGTTATTTTAAAAAGATTAACAGAAATGATTAAATGGAAATCCACTTTGCACTGGGGTCCCTGGCGGGTATTCTAAGTTTTCTTCGCGGATCAGTCCTTAGGCTACTATTCACATGGGTCACTGACATTACAGAAAACCCCTCGGGTTCTACAAATCCTAACCCGAGGTCCTTCTCCTAACTTAAACAGTGACCGCGGCGGAAGAAAGGGCGGAGGGGCTTACCGGCGGCGAGATGGCTCCGGTGAAGTGGTTGAGGACGTAGGGGAGGTCTCGGGGATCACAACGGTGTGCGGGTCGCCGTCGGAGATGACCGGAGTCGGTCGGTCCACGCGCGCAGGCAGGGATGCTCGTCGGTGGCGAGGAGTCCGGCATGGTCACGGCGAGATAGTTAAATTGGACGGGTCAGAGAGATTCACGGGATGCCAGAGAAGATATGGGTGCAAGGAATTGGATGGAGACTCACTGGTTAGCTCGGTCCACGCGCGGCGGCGGAAGACCGAAGTCCGGTGAGGCCGATCTCGGGCCTCCGGTGAAGTCCGACCTGGTCCGAGGGCTTGGCGAGCTTCACGGGCTACTAGCGGAGCTAGCCGAAGCACTGGCTCGACTTGGGGGTGGCTGGAGTGGGCTGGCCACGGCGACCGAAGCTCTGGCGGCAATGGCGGGCGGAATTGAGCTCGTCGGAGCTAAGGGAAGGTGGCTGGCCGGTGAAGGTGAGCGCGGGGTGAATTGGGGCGCGCCTGGGGAGGCTTTATAGGCACGGCGCGGTGCACGGGCGGTCGTGGACCGGCGAGCACGCGCGCGGGCGTGCACTGGGGGCGCGGTGCGCGAACGGGCGTGAACCGGGGGTGTCAGCCACGGTCGAACACGTGTTCCCGTTGCCTCTGCCCATGTTCAAGCGTCGGTTGGGTGCAAATCTTCACGAATTTGGGCAAGATCGCTGTGAAGGATTCGTTCACCTGACCTTGCTCTGTCTTTTGTGTATGGACGTCGCGCGGTTTTAGGCTAGGGACAGGGAGTTGTAGCGTCACCAAGGTGCTAGTGTCAGAATGTCTGGTCCCGAGGTCAAACTGCGCCAAAACCGTGTCAAATGAAATTGGTTTGAGTTCAAACTTTTCCAGGATGTGTTCAAGGGAATTTGGCACAACTTTGATATTTGGATCTTCTGGATTTGAGTTTCGAAAAATAGAGAACGCGGTTGATCTTTGGAAAGAGGTCTGAATTTCAGAAATTCAAAAATTTGAATTTTTCCAAGGGTTCACAGTTCAAGGGCTGATTTGGGAATTTGTTTGAGTTATTTTGGCTAAGCTTTCTCAACCTTTCTTGCTGCTTATTAAATATACTTCAATTTGTACAATTGACTCAAGTCATAATTTTAAATTTTTCATACCCTTTTCCTTATTTTCTTGAATTTTGCTCATGGGGCTTACTTAGGGTTTTTATTAGGGTTACACATTCTTACCTTTTTAAAAGACTCAATTGTTTTGATCATGATACTTTTAAGTATATGCTTGATGAATTCCTTCTTACTTAAGTTAATTTGATGCTCATGCTTACTTTGGTTCACATGAAATAATGGTTCTTGGTTTGGCTTTTTGAGAGAAACCCTAGGTGACACTAGGGTGTCACAGCCTTCCCCCCTTAAAGGAATCTCGTCCCGAGATTCAGGCCAGAGTCCTCCCAGGGTGAAGCGAAGGGTGAGACTTTAAGGAAATGGGTGATTATTGTTATTATTAAGGTAAAACTGCTCTTCGAATGTCATTCTCTTTGCAACTTCAGAAGGAAGCCGTTTTTAAGTTTTACTTCATAGTTACTTCATTCTGAATTAAGATCATATTTTTGGAAATTAGATTCGAAGGGTAGGAGGAGGGGTTGGGTGTGATTACGTACCAGCTTTCTTAGGTAGGCAATCAGGGAAGTTGGATCTCAAGAATTCCTCGGTTTCCCAAGTAGCTTCCTCCTCTGAGTGATTACTCCACTGGACCTTGTACATCTTGATCGATTTGGCCCGAGTTGATCTTTCTTTGCAATCCAGAATCTTGGAGGGGTACTCTTGGTACGATAGATCTGGCTCTGTCTCCAATTCTGGCTCTGCTATGATCTCGGTCGGCAATCGAACACACTTCTTCAGCTGAGATACGTGGAATACACTGTGAATGGCAGACATCTTTGAAGGTAACTTCAGCTTGTATGCCACGGGTCCACATGCTTCTATGATCTCATAAGGTCCAATGTAACGAGGGGCTAGCTTGCCTTTGATCCCAAACCTCTGCACTCCCTTGGTGGGTGATACCTTGAGGTATACAAAACTTCCCACCTCGAACTGGAGAGGTTTCCTTCTTTTATCATGATAGCTCTTCTGCCTGGCCTGAGCAGCTTCTAGATTCTTCCTGATTAGTTTGACCTTCCTTTCGGCTTCAGTCACTAAGTTAGGTCCAAAAACTTCTCTTTCTCCAGGTTGAGACCAATTGAGTGGTGTCCTGCACCTTCTTCCATAGAGAGCTTCAAAAGGTGCCATCTTTAGGCTGGATTGATAACTATTGTTATAAGCAAACTCTGCCAAGGAGAGGTGCTTATCCCAGTTCTTGCCACAATCGATTGCACAAGCTCTCAGCATATCCTCCAGAATTTGGTTTACCCTTTCCGTCTGACCATCAGTCTGTGGGTGGTAAGCTGAACTCCTGATTAGCTTGGTTCCCAAAGACTCTTGCAATTGTTCCCAAAATCTGGCAACAAATTGGGCTCCTCGGTCAGAAACAATGGTCCAAGGTAATCCGTGCAAACACACGATCCGGTCAATATACAATTCTGCATACTTCTGAGCCTTATCAGTGGTGTGCACAGGAAGAAAATGTGCCACTTTCGTCAATCGATCCACAATAACCCAAATCGAATCATGATGACGAGAGGTGTTGGGCAGACCCACGATGAAATCCATGCTGATGTCATCCCACTTCCACGAAGGTATGGACATGGGTTGCAAGGCTCCAGCTGATTTCAAGTGGCTTGCCTTTATCCTCTGACAGGTGTCACATTTTGATACATACTGGGCTATCTCCCTCTTCATTCTGGTCCACCAGTACAAAGGCTTTAGATCATGGTACATTTTGGTGCTTCCCGGATGCATAGAGAATTTGGAGAGATGAGCCTCATCCAAAATTTTCCTCTTGAGGTCCTGATCTTTAGGAATTACCAATCTGCTTTTGAACCATAACACACCCTTTTCATCCTGGCGGAAACAATTATACTTCTCAACCTTCTGATGGAGATTCTTCTTGATAATCTGCACTCCCTTGTCACTGAGCTGGGCCATGATAATCTGGTCTTGCAAAGCTGGCTCAACAGAAATGTGAGACAAAGAACCAGAAGGAATCACTTCGATTTGCATCTTGCTCAACTCATCACACAACGTGTTAATGCGAGAATCCATCAGAATACAATTGCATTGCAACTTCCGACTCAAGGCATCTGCTACCACATTAGCTTTTCCTGGGTGATAATGTACCTCCAGGTCATAATCCTTGATCAGCTCTAGCCATCTTCTCTGCCTCATGTTGAGATCAGCCTGAGTAAAGATGTACTTAAGGCTCTTATGATCAGTGAAGATGTTGCAGTGGGTTCCCATTAAATAATGCCTCAACATCTTTAATGCATGAACCACTGCTGCCAACTCGAGGTCATGAGTGGGATAGTTTTGCTCATGAGGCCTGAGTGCTCTTGAGGCATAAGCAATGACTCGGTTGTCTTGCATCAAGACACAACCTAGCCCGGTGCCAGAGGCATCGCAATACACATCAAAAGGCTTGCTGTTGTCGGGTTGCACCAATACTGGTGCTGTGGTCAGATGCTGCCTTAATGCATGGAAGGCATCTTCGCACTTCTGACTCTAAACAAATTTGACTTCTTTCTTCAGCAACTCAGTTATAGGCTTCACAATTCGAGAGAAATCCAAAATAAATCTTCGGTAATAACCAGCTAATCCCAGAAAACTCCGAATCTGACGAACAGTTGTTGGTGGCCTCCAGTTCATCACCTCTTGCACTTTATCAGGATCAATAGCTATTCCATCCTAAGAGATAGTGTGACCCAAGAATTTGATTTCCTTTAGCCAAAAATCACACTTGGATAACTTGACATAAAGGTGGTGCTCTCGCAGACGTTGAAGCACTACATGCAAATGCCCGGCATGTTCTTCTTCGTTCTTTGAGTACACCAAAATGTCATCGATGAAAACCACCACGAACTTGTCCAATTCTGGCATGAAAACAGAATTCATCAGATACATGAAATATGCTGGTGCATTTGTCAGCCCGAATGACATCACCAAGAATTCATATAGCCCATATCTGGTTGAGAATGCCGTCTTCGGAATATCACTTGCTTGTATCTTGATCTGATGGTAGCCAGAGCGAAGGTCTATCTTGAAAAACACCTTGGCCCCGACCAACTGGTCAAAGAGAACATCAATACGAGGCAAAGGATACTTGTTCTTGATAGTTACCGCATTAAGAGGGCGGTAATCTATACACAGCCTCAAGCTTTCATCCTTCTTCTTCACAAATAGTGCTGGACATCCCCAAGGCGAAGTGCTTGGGCGAATAAATCCCTTATCCAGCAATTCTTGCAATTGCTTCTTCAATTCTGCCAACTCGGCGGGTGGCATTCGGTAGGGCCTCTTGGAAATTGGGGTCGTTCCCGGTTGCAACTCGATGGCGAATTCAATATCCCGGTCCGGTGGCATTCCTGGCAATTCATCAGGAAAGACATCTGCATACTCACAGACCACTGGGATCTTCTTCAGAGGTAACTCCGTCATAGAGAAAGCACATGACTGAGTAGGACCCTGACTAGGCAGAATTAAAGTGAAATTCCCGCAGAACGGAGAATTAACTTCCACGGTACGGCTGGCTACATCAAGCACAACTTGGTGCAAGGTCATCCAATTAGCTCCTAGAATAATGTCCACATTTTCCAAGCCCAACACAAGAAGTGTGGTTTTGATAATGTGGCTTCCCAGTTGAATAGGCACACTTTGGTTTAATTGATTAGTTGCAATTTTACCCCCAGGTGTGACTATCATGAATGACCCCTTTGAGTGAGAGAATGGCAGTTTGCATTTAGCATTGAACTTTTGGCTAATGAAACTATGAGATGCACCAGAATCAAACAGAATTAAAGCAGGTTGATTATAAACTAAAAAGATACCAGTCATGATAGGAGCTCCTTCAGGTACTTCCTCCAGATTAGTGAAGTTGAGCTTCCCTTGCCTGACTTGCACCTTCTGTTTTCTTCCCTTGTCTTGATTTGGTGCTGGCATCTGCCTCTGCTGGTTCCTGGGACAATTCTTGGCATAGTGGCCCACATTGCCACAAGTGAAACACTTGTTCCCATTGCCCTGGCGGAACTGCTGCTGCTGCGGAGGCTGATTGTTTCTTGGGGCGGGAGCTGGGTAGCGGTTGGGTGCCGGCTGCTGCTGCTGCTGAGGTGGCCTGATCACCCATCTGCCTGCCTGCTGCTGAAAACCCCTGCTCTAATTGTGAGAAACAATCCGGAACCTCTGAGCCTGAGCGGATGGTGCTGCCATTGGTGCCTTTCTCTTCTTCTCTGCCCGGTGAGCAATAATACAATCCTCCTGGGAGATGGCCATATTGACCAACTCATTGAAGCTATCAGCCCGGACAGTGTTGAGTCGTTCCCGCAGCTTGGTATTGAGGCCCCTGCGGAAGCGATCCCTCTTCTTTTCATCAGAATCAGCATGATACCCTGCATACTGGCATAAGTCGTTGAAGGCTTGCACATACTGCAGTACCGTGCGGGTTCCTTGATTAAGAGCCAGGAATTCATTCAACTTCCGATCAAGAATGTTAGCTGGGATGTGGTGTCCTCTGAAGGCAGTCTTGAATTCCTCCCAATATACTTCACGATCAGCGGGGAGCATAGCACGGAAGTGGTCCCACCAAGTTCGAGCAGGGCCTCGAAGCTGCTGTGCGGCGAAGCGAGCCTTGGCCTCATCAGGGCAGTCTCCCGTGAGGAGGGGAAACTTGGACTCGACGACGCGAAGCCATACGTCGGCGTCCAACGGATCCTCTGCCTTGGTGAACAAAGGCGGCTGCGTGCTCAGAAACTCCTGGTAAGTTGCCATAGCCGGAGGTCGCTGATGCTGGCCTCCACCATGCTGCTGAGGGTGGGGCTGGCGCTGCAAGAGCTGTCGCAGAATCTCATTCTGCTGGGCCATCAGCTCCTGCACTGTGGGAGCTGGAGGCGGTGGCGGGGGAACCTGCTCGTTATGCCCGCGACGCTGCCTAGCTGCCATCTGAAAACAGAGATTGTCGCCATTGTTATCCCAACTCACAGTTTCGAACGACAAGGTATCATCTCATATGGAAGGAAAAATGCCATAATCATAATATTATGTTCGAAATGAAGATAACATGGTGACAAATATCCCACAGATTTCAAAAGTTCACAGGGTTACATCAATCAGGGGAGGGTACCCATAAGCCTAGTCCAAAATCTGATATTACTAACCTCGCATAGGTTTCTATCCGCCTAAAAGTGTCGAAGTGACTGCTTAACCCTGAGCGGTGGAAGCGACACTGGATATGGGTGAAGGAGGTATCGCGGATGTAGTCCCATTGGCACCAGGGGCTGGTCCAAGCTCCTCGGGAGCCTCTTCTCCCTCGCTTCCTGCTTCATTGGCCTCCATCACCAGGTGGTGCATGTCCAAGTGGTCATTCGCTTCTTCGAGTTCTCTCTGCACATCGTGAAGCTGGTTCTCCAAGACATCAATAGTGTTGTCTCGGATCTCCACCTGCTGCTCCAGGGTGGCAATGCGCTGGCTCAGCCTCTCCACCTGCAGATCCTTCTCTACCAACTCGGTGGATAGATCGACCACAAAATCTTCCCGACTGTCGAGAGTGAGCTTGGCAGTCTGAGCGGTGTTAGCAAGGAGTGCCATAGCATCGCTCTGAAGGGCCTGAAGGCGGTATAGCGCACTCATGAACTGAACGGTGACCCTCCCAACCAAGTCAGGATACATCGCCCACACATCCTTCACATGGCTCACGCGGTTACACCACATGGGATCATCCTTCTTCTCAGCAGGGAAGAGTCCCAAGGGGTGCATCACCATCTCCAGGGGATGGTAGCCACAGAAAGTCGTCAGAGTCTTCATGGCTGCTGCCTCAACGGTATCGTCCGTCCTGAGTCCAATCGTCTCAGAATCAAGAGAACGCCAACCCGGCTGAAGGGGATGAGCCTCCAAAGTCAGCCAGACCCGACAATGAGGTACCCGATGCTCCTCATACAACTACACCGTGTACAAAGGGGGCGTAGGATAACCAGCGGAGTTAAGCACTTCCCACAAGATGGAAGGAAAGCCATCGCGAGAAAGGAAGTCAGAACTGAAACGAGAGTCTCCTCCACTGGCGGGGGTGGGTGAATTCATCTACGGAAGGGAATCAAAGGTAAAGATTATGGTGGAAGGAAAAAGAAAAAGAGAGCCCAGATGGTTTAAAGAAAGTAGGTTAGCTCAAATTTTAATTCCTCTTTGTGTTTTATAATGCATGCATGCTGGGAGAAACGTTGCCTCTCGAAAGAAAATAGGGTGCTTTTTAGGGCATCCATAGAAATATAAGTACTGGCCCAAGGGCCTAATTAATTAGCCACCTATTTTCCCTCTATGCCTAAGGCCTTTTGTCCTAGGTCTAGCGGTCTAGTCCTGACGATTCGTAGCAGTTCTAGGCAAGTTTTAGATTTTGAAAATTGGTATTCATGGTTTATTGTTCTTCTCTATGGTGGAATTTGCTCCGATACCAGCTGTGGCGGAACAACCCGAATTATTCCATCTTAAGTGCCTAAGTCACGCCTCAGGGGCCGTAACACACTTAAATCGGAATAACCAGTCAGTCCCTCAGATCTAGTCTGATGGAGCCACTTAACCAGGATCAAATTCCACAATCTCACTCGAAGGTGAGTCACAGAAGAAATACAACAAAACAGGAAACCTCAAATTAAGTACTGAGTTATTACATAAATCGGAGTTTTTGAGTAGCAAATAAAGTTCACAAAATAAAGTGCAGCGGATAATCGATGTCGTCGGTAGTGAGGAAATGGGCAAGGCCTAGCCCACTACTCCTCATGCTCCTCTCCTGCCGGAGCAACATCCCACTCGACCGTCCAACCCGGTGGCAGGGTGGTAGGCCAAGTCACACCATCAACCATTTCCTGAATGGTACCTGCAAAAATTATGCCACAAGCAAGGTTGAGTATACTAATACTCAGCTAGACTTAACCGGTGTGAGGAGCCTACTCCTCTACCTCTAGACTATGCAGCTGTTTGGCTGAGGGGTTTGGTTTGCCAAAAGCACTAGCTATTTCTAAAAGCAATTTTTAGCTTTTCAAATTCTATCATCATTAACTTAGCTAGATTTGCTCCTTCTAAGCATACATGGTAACAATCATTTAGTTCAATCAACAAGTTATCTCATGTAACCACATTTCACTTCTTACTCGATGCAGTACAAGGGGTCAAGCAGTCTCATTAGCTGCGAGAAGCAGACGATTCGAATCGAGTTTTAACCTTGCAAGGTAAACCTAAACACACGGCATGTCAGGGTACTCCGACCCCACACATGACAACCGTCCCCATCGATTCCCCGTTCGCGTCCAGGCCTCACCGCCTTGGCATACAATGCTCCACTGACCCCAGCAGCCGCCGTGCAGTGACCGCACTTGTACCCACCATAGCTAGCATGGAAGACCCAGTCTCAGGTCGCATGAGGGATAAAGTCCGTGCCCGGCTTCACTCAGGTACTAGGTTTACCGGTTACCATTTTTCCCGGCATGTGCTTCGTACGTTCAAAAGCTTGACTCAGGTATCCACACATTAATCCTTAATTCCTTTTTCCCGTCTCATGGAAAGGCATCCTCCCTGGATCCAAGTCCATAGACTAACATATATCCCATTATCAAGATGAATACAATCAATTCCTGACCACGCGTGAGTGCTAGAAAAATCACTCGACTTCTACCGAGATCCTGATTAGCAAGCAGCTACTCGACCTAGAATACTAGTATTCATCTCAAAAAGGAATCCTGAGTTCATGCAACTAGGGTTTCAGGCAACTCCTACACTTAAGTGCACGGTACAAGCCTACAAACATTAAGTGTAGTAAAATAGCATATATAACGGTTATGCATAAAACCGGGGCTTGCCTTCAATTGCTGGGGCTGCGGGGAGATCCTCAATAGCAGCCTCTGAAGCCTGCTCCTGGTCTTCCTCTTGGACAGGTCCTTGCTCGGGGATGAGCACGTACTCTCCGTCGGCAAGATTACAATCTAATGAATGCAATGTGTAAGATATATGCATGATATGATATGTGCTTTTAGAAATTACAACTTTGGAGGTGTATGATCTACTTGAGTTAAACAAGTTAACCTTACTTATGTAAGACCCTTGGGTGGTATACTTGGTAATTTTGGGTCAAACTTTAGCTAAGGTAAGTGGGAGGTTTATTTTTGGGTTCCACTGAATTCCTTTTAAGTCTTAGTGAGAGTTGATAAGTACTCAAGTTAGACTTATTGGGGTGAGGTTTATTTCTTCTTTCCTTTTCTTTTTATTCTCTTTAATGTGTTGGAGTAAGTTTGAACTACAAGTTGCTTTTATAAAATTCTAAAACTTCTGCAAAAATTACAGTGGCTTAGTACTGGTGTATGTTTTCTTATCTCAAAAATTGGGGATCAGAAAGTGAATAGTTTTCTCTGGACAAAATTATTAAATTCTAGGGCAGAAGGGGTGCTTTGAACTACAACTATTATTTAACAGTGGGTAATTCTCTAAAACTTATTTTTGCTGGCTTTTAGGTGTTATAACATGACTTGGTACAAATTTCTAGTCATTAATACCTTTTAATTATTTTTCTATGGTTTCTCAAGTTTCTAGCCAAGTGGGTGATTTCTACTACCACTATATTTGAAAAATATCAAACAACAGAGTTCTTATTTTTCATGGTTATTATTTTGTGCAAGAGCAATCATTCTGAAGTTTGGCATCTTTTTGCTTAAGGAAGGGGTGGTATGTATTATTTGAATTTAATGGCCTTTCTCTTAAATCATTAGCAATAGGTAAGAGTTTGCTTCTTTTTCATGGGTTTGCATTTTTTTTCTCTGGTGGTTTATCTCACTATGGACTTAGCTAATTTTTGGTTGCCCATTCTCACATTATTAGGGGTTGATCATGATTTATTTGGAAAATGCCTTATTATCACTTTATATTTATTTTCCTCACTTAAAATGTTGGGTTGAGGTGTTCATTATTTTTGCAGTGGGGCTCTGGTGGTTGTAAGTCCACTGGATTTTTATTACTCATTTTGGTTATAGTTTTGTAACTCTAACAATTGATTTTCAGTCCAAATAAGGCTAAATAAAACATTTTAATTTAAAACAGGTCTGAACTAATAGTCTCTGTATTTTTCCTAGGTTCTCCGTTACATAAGTAAACTAGGAAAAATAATTTTAATTACTGTTCATCAATTTCTAATGCCTTTCTGGTTTTTTTCTAAGTTTTGGGCAAAATAGCTTTAAATGAATATCTACATCATATTTTCTAATGCTGGGGTTCCTACTATTTTTAAACAGTGTCTAAATGAGGTTTGAATACCTACAAATTTTCTTAGGTTCAGCACAGAAGCAAAACTAATTTTCCTTAATTAAACAAGGTTTGGTAAGTTTCTGTTTTTAATTTTAAACTCTAAAATTTAGAACAGAAAGCATAGGGTTTATCATTTTTAAATGATAGTTCATAATATTCAGAAGCTAACAAAATTAGTTTGACATCTTTTTATTAAGAATTCATCAAGTTATGGATTTTCTAAGTTCTCTGGTTATTTTAAAAAGATTAACAGAAATGATTAAATGGAAATCCACTTTGCACTGGGGTCCCTGGCGGGTATTCTAAGTTTTCTTCGCGGATCAGTCCTTAGGCTACTATTCACATGGGTCACTGACATTACAGAAAACCCCTCGGGTTCTACAAATCCTAACCCGAGGTCCTTCTCCTAACTTAAACAGTGACCGCGGCGGAAGAAAGGGCGGAGGGGCTTATCGGCGGCGAGATGGCTCCGGTGAAGTGGTCGAGGACGTAGGGGAGGTCTCGGGGATCACAACGGTGTGCGGGTCGCCGTCGGAGATGACCAGAGTTGGTCGGTCCACGCGCGCAGGCGGGGATGCTCGTCGGCGGCGAGGAGTCCGGCCTGGTCACGGCGGGATAGTTCAATTGGACGGGTCAGAGAGATTCACGGGATGCCAGAGAAGATATGGGTGCAAGGAATTAGATGGAGACTCACTGGTTAGCTCGGTCCACGCGCGGCGGCGGAAGACCGAAGTCCGGTGAGGTCGATCTCGGGCCTCCGGTGAAGTCTGGCCTGGTCCGAGGGCTTGGCGAGCTTCACGAGCTACTGGCGGAGCTAGCCGAAGCACTGGCTCGACTCGGGGGTGGCTGGAGTGGGCTGGCCACGGCGGCCGAAGCTCTGGCGGCAATTTCGGGCGGAATTGAGCTCGCCAGAGCTAAGGGAAGGTGGCTGGCCGGTGAAGGTGAGCGCGGGGTGAATTGGGGCGCGCCTGGGGAGGCTTTATAGGCACGGCGCGGTGCACGGGCGGTCGTGAACCGGCGAGCGCGCGCGCGGGCGTGCACTGGGGGCGCGGTGCGCGAACGGGCGTGAACCGGGGGTGTCAGCCACGGTCGAACACGTGTTCCCGTTGCCTCTGCCCATGTTCAAGCGCCGGTTGGGTGCAAATCTTCGCGAATTTGGGCAAGATCGCTGTGAAGGATTCATTCACCTGACCTTGCTCTGTCTTTTGTGTATGGACGTCGCGCGGTTTTAGGCTAGGGACAGGGAGTTGTAGCGTCACCAAGGTGCCAGTGTCAGAATGTCTGGTCCCGAGGTCAAACTGCGCCAAAACCGTGTCAAATGAAATTGGTTTGAGTTCAAACTTTTCCAGGATGTGTTCAAGGGAATTTGGCACAACTTTGATATTTGGATCTTCTGGATTTGAGTTTCGAAAAACAGAGAACGCAGTTGATCTTTGGAAAGAGGTCTGAATTTCAGAAATTCAGAAATCTGAATTTTTCCAAGGGTTCATAGTTCAAGGGCTGATTTGGGAATTTGTTTGAGTTATTTTGGCTAATCTTTCTCAACCTTTCTTGTTGCTTATTAAATATACTTCAATTTGTACAATTGACTCAAGTCATAATTTTAAATTTTTCATACCCTTTTCCTTATTTTCTTGAATTTTTCTCATGGGGCTTACTTAGGGTTTTTATTAGGGTTACACATTCTCTTACCTTTTTAAAAGACTCAATTGTTTTGATCATGATACTTTTAAGTATATGCTTGATGAATTCCTTCTTACTTAAGTTAATTTGATGCTCATGCTTACGTTGGTTCACATGAAATAATGGTTCTTGGTTTGGCTTTTTGAGAGAAACCCTAGGTGACACTGGGGTGTCACACCCCGTCGAAGCTCCGTTGAACGCAGCACGAGGATCGCGTCGTTCCCTGCTCGACGCCAAACCCACTGTCCCTCCCCTGCACGGTCGAAACCCCCTCGACGACGTTCATCCCTACACAAGAACGAGAACTCAAGGTTGAAGACAAACTCAAAATATTTATTTTCTAAATCATGTTTTAAATTTATTTATAGATCTTGTGAATTACTGTTGTAATTTGGCGATTCGCGTGTATGATTTAGAGATTTCTATATACACGTGTAACCGAAATCAAACCCCGTGGCACTATTTTGAATATGCATATGATTTTATAATTCTAAAAATGAACACGGTCACTATTTATTACTTCAGTGGTTTTCATACTAGAAATGTTTATAATTAATTTCGTTTTAGTGTGTGGAGCGATAATCGGTTAGTATTGATATAAGTATAATTTTAGTGATATAAGAAATTAAAATAGAAATACTATGCCACGTATTTCCGGTCAAATGAGGATATTGATTTTACTATTCATAATAAATGAATTCATAAGTATGGCACTTAAGTACTTAGAATTAGTAAGACATTTATTTATGTCATAATAACCATGATTTTGTTATTAAAAGTCTCATTTAGTAATTTACATTAATTCTTAGAATATTAATGTAGAAGAATTATAAATAAACAATTTTTAGTATACGTATAATTTTTATGTAGGAAAGAAAGGAAGAAAACCGAAAGGATAGAATTTTATAATAATGTTAGAATAACTTAATTAGGCACCCATGCTTTTCTAATAAAGAAATTGATAGTATGTTGATAAACATAGGTTTCTTACTAAAGAATTAGATAATTTATTTCTAACTTTAAAATAACCTTTTTAATAGTTATCATATTTAACAAGATTCATTATATATGTTTAAGTATAGCCGTATTAAATAGAAATTTAAAAGTAATATGTCATATAACTTTTCTAATAATGATATAATGGCTTAATTAAGTGCTCACGTCGTTATACCTAAAACAATAGTTAATAACATACCAATGAATATAATATTCATTTTAAATATCTAGGTCATATGTTTCTAAACTAAATGAAAAGATAAATAATAGAGTAATTATGTCCTCTCATAACCTAGTTAATTAGAGTTATATTTGTTTACAACTGGTTATATAGGCTTAATTATTTAATCAAAATTAGTTCATATTATTTATATATGTGTCACTTAGTTTTTCCTAAAGAATAAACTAAGGAAATTAGTGTTCATGTTCTTTAATAATAATGTTAGTTGCATATTGTTTTGTATATAGCTTTCTTAATAAAATATAGGACATGTACTTTCTAATAAAAATAAAATATAATTGTTGTTCATTGTCTTTTTCATAAAAAGTTCATTAAAGCATATATCATAACTTTCCATAAATAGGTGTTTAGTAATAATGATCTTTTCACATAAAACCTATTTAGACTTATATCTTAATTTATCATAAGTAAAGGTTTAACAATAAATTATAATACGTTCCATAATGCTTCTAAGATTAATAACGTGATTAGTCACCCATTAACCTTAGATATATAACATATATCTTTTCTAAAATGTTAAAAAGGTTTAATATTGTTATAAATGTGTTCTATTATCTTATAAACCCTTTATCTTAGACGTATCGCATATGATGCTTTATAAACGATTAAATAGGTGAACCTAATAATTGTATATTTTAATTAATATATTTTTTAAGCTTATGTCTTGTTTTATAAAGTATAGATCACACATTTTTGGAAAGAATACCCTCTTATTATAGCCATTACTTGTAATGTTTTTGAAAAGCAAACGCTCTTTTCGTTAGGCTTTCTTTTAGCTTTACGTATGGTGAATGTTGTATGTTATTGAGTGGTGTTTGTTCTTCTTGTTTGTTTGTGTGATATTCAGTGGTTGATCTAGTAGTTAAGAATCAAGATCTATTCAGATCCGTGGAAGAACCTCAAGTTTTCAATAAGCAAGGCAAGTGGACTTCTCCCTCTGCATACTCTGTTTGATCCCAAACAATACATTTAATAAAGTTTATTCTTTTGGATATATATGCATAATTTGACGGGTTACCTATTTAGATAACATTTCCAACCTTATTCCTTGATCAAACCTAGGAATTATACTTTACCTTTGTAGCTATGCTATTGCTACAACTTAACTTTATGCAGTCACTCCCGCTTATGATATTAATGTTCCAAATGGTAAGATTTCTTTGTTGTTGTGAACCCGATGGTTAAACAAGATTATTGCATATTAATTGGAACATGGAGTGACCACCCGGGAAAACAGTGCTACCATGAGAACTATCATGGCTCTGGTCTTGGCTAAATAACTAGGGAAGTCTTATGTTGGGTGCTGGTCGTGGTCGATAGGAACGGGGGCATCTGGCAAGCTCTTATAGTTCCGGCTCAGGCAGATTGGATACGGGCATAGTTCCCAAAGATTTACCCTATAGTCTGGACTATAAGTTGGTTACGGTAGGTGTGCCTTATGCAGTTTGACCATTTCCAGCATTTGCGTAATGAGGACTCTAGGGAGAAGCCTCGTAGTGAGACCCTGGCCATTCACCTCGGAAGTGAATACGGGTCTAGCTAACCCTGGCTAGAAGGGAATCGCGACTCATGGGTAAAGATGTGCCACCTCTGCAGAGTGTAAAACTGATATATCAGCCGTGCTCACGGTTATGAGCAGCCTGGACTCCTCACATGATAATTGAACTTGAAGATGAAAATAAATCGAGATCCGATGATCTGCCAATGGTTTTCTTAAGTGGTTTCACTTAAGTGTTTTTGATATACTCTTGTACCTTTGTTTAATGGGAATACTTGGGATTCACACTTATTAGTAAGACAGGTGTTGTTAATAAAATGTTGACCAACTAAAATGCTTATTGCTCAACCTTAGCCTCACCTTGTTAAACCTGCATTAGTTTTCCCCCACTTGCTGAGCCCTGACCATAAGTGAGCTCACCCTTGCTTAAATTTTGATCAGAAGCTTCCAGATGAAGATATGATGCTGAACTCCATGGATGCTAGTCTAGTGATACCCCCGGTCATCTTCCTATGGATGAATGTCCTTGTTTTGCTGTACTTTGATGAATAAAGGTTAAGACATTATGTCTGTTCAAAGTGTAATATGTTAATATAATCGTTATTTACGCTTTTATGCATTGTTCTTTTGATATATTACACTTGTGACGTCAACATATGTGTGGAAATAGATCCTGGCACACATATGCTATGCACCCGGCTCTGCCCTTGGAAACGGGTGTGACATGATTGGATCCGTGTGTGTGCGATGGTATGTCGGTCGGGTCACAAAAGCAATGTGATTTTGCTCGGTCGGTACGGTTTGACTCAATGGAGTATGGTCCGGGTGAAGCTTCACCCTAGGTGATATACATACATATATATTCTTCAATCCATCAATATATTATCTTGGGTGAAATATCTTGTGAAATCAACTGATCTAGTGCACTCAATCAAAGTCCAACGGTGACTTCTATCTAAAACCTAGTACCTATTTTACATTTAACCCCTTCTATACAAAATTGCTAAATCTAGATGGATGGTCTGGATGGTTTGATTGCACGCTTGCACCAAATGAGTTATTACCTAGGGTATGTCCTCATTATCATGTGCTATCTCTATTGCTTTTATGGTACCATTCACTTAGCTTTAGTCTTTCACTTATCTCTATCATCGCTCCCTACGCGCGTGTTATTCGGTGCACTAAATTCTATGGTTGACGACTCTCTTGCGTCGCATCTTGGCTTTGCTACTTCTAGTGTAGCCACAGGCGCCATCAAGATGATTATTGATCTAGAGGTTGTAGTTGTTTCTCTCCAATAAGTTGGTTCTAATTGCCTTGCCAAGAAGGAATGTGAGCACATGACCTAGGACTCCATAACGTCTTCCTCTCTCGTGTTGCTAAGGTTGAGCGTGAGGTCACTCTTGCCTAGATTGAGCATGATGTTGTGGATGCTTGCATCCATGTTGCTCTTGATCGCATTGCTCGTACATGTGCTATATCCGAGTTGCCTTTGATCAACCCAACCTTGATGGGGAGGACCTTAAGGACGACGACTTTGCCATCGATGTGCCACACATCCATGATGACATTCTTGTCATGAGGCTGCCACTCGCAATCTCTACATCTAGGTGGTTGTTGTGTAGAACATTTATGTGTTCATGCCTCACATCATCGATGTCACCTCAACATTCTAAGCTTGTTGGCCTGAGGTGTCACTCCTCCCCGTCGGTCGATCCTCCCTTGAGGGCCATGTCGTCTCTGATGTTTCTAACTTGACTCACCTCACTAGGTCCACATGGATTGTGTCATGTAGATGTGGATCATCAACATCATCTTCGATAAGCTTGTTGAAGCCATCGTTGTGTGTGGCGCCCTCGCCCGTGCCACCTAGCTTGGCCTTGAGCCACAGTTCCTTGATAACCATAAAACATGACCTCTTCTTTGATGTCATCTTCTGCACCTTCACCCAAGGGGACCTCACTATCACCAACTACTGCTATAAGCTCAAAGGCATGTCCGATGCCCTCCTTAATCTTATCCGACCATGGCCTTGTCCTCAACGTCCTTCGTGAGCTTAATGGTCATTTCAAAGATATCTGGCTTCATCATCATCATGGACGTCCCTTCCCCTCTTTCTTATAGGCACGCAACTACCTCCTTATTGAAGAGCTCACCATGGCAGCAGTTCCTCTAGCCATCACACTTCATAATGCGGCTACTAAGCCCAGCAGTGCTCGGCACTATCCCCTGCGCCTCTATCTCTAGCTTCTACGACTCTCCCACCCTAACCACTATTCTTGCCACCACTCTCTCCTAACTCCATCGGCGGTGTCAAACCGACGATAGTCAAGCGAGGTAGCTGTGACACTATGCCTGATGACCCGTTCGGGGGCCAGGCCACCCCATGGCCCAATCATCATCAACATTGGATCTAGTCCATCAACATATGCTCTAACCCATGATTGTTGTCCCTCATGCATCCTCACAACCTTATCATTGGGGCCCAACTTCTGCACTAGGCCCAACAGCTCCCTCACACGCTCCTCGTTGGGCTCAATAGTAGCACCAGGCCCAACAATTCCACTATGTGCTCCTGCCTAGAGCCTAGCCATGATGGATCGATGCCTTTAATGGGCCCTTCAACCAGTAGGTCTATACAACCCTACTTAGAGATGGCAACATATCAGATTTGAATCAGATATTGTAATTATCCACCTGCAACCATATCTGTGGTTGCAACCAATATCCTCCCGCGACCATATTCGCTGATAGAAATTTATATACATGCACGTGCCCATCGGGTTTCAGACAGTTAGGATATCCATCGGATATGATAGACATAATCATTTTCAACAATTCAATAGCATAATTAGTCAAATTTCTTCTCAATTCACCATCATACACAATTAAAACTTAATAAAAGAATTATTATTGGCCTGCGGGCCGTGGTTAGGGACACTAGAGCTTGGAAGGGTTCGTCGCCAGTGGTGCTGTGGCCTATGGGACTTGGAAGGGGCCAAGAGGCACAACGCAAGACGCCAACAAGGCTAGAAGGGGAGGCGAATAGTGGGGAATTAGGAGCGTTAGGCATGAGGTTCATGGTGTTAAGGTTTGTTCTTTGTTACGTAATATGGGCTAGGCCAAAAAATACACTACGTCTATTTTGGATATCCAAAGGATAACCCGTGGGTGGAAGGTAATATCCTAATATGTGCCCGCCTGAGTTCAAATCGGATTTGGGTCTGACCCACAAGCCAAAAACATGTATCCATACCCAGCTCCGTTGGGTCAGATTTTCGACAAATGCGAATCCACTGGTCAAATTGCCATCCCTAAACCTACTATTGCATCAGTCTAGGATCAGCAATGTCTTGCAACCAGTTTTTAGACCATGCTTCTCTAGCAACCTTCATAAACTAATTGGTATTTTGACTTTGGTGTGACCAACTATATGATCTTAGATGTTCATATACTCATCCTCTTATTTATTCTTTTCCTTTAATATTGTTGTCGGTAATAGGAACCTTCTCCTCGTTACTTTCAGTAGAACTACCACTCTTCCACCTCAACTTCATCTCAATATATCCCTATTTCTCCTAATATTATTAAGAATCTTATTTCTATTCGCTAATTTACATTTGATAATAATTGCTCTATGGGGGTTGTGAAAGATTTTTAGTCTCGACGAGAGATCGTCTAATGTGACGGCTTTGGTCCCCTCTACCTACTGCCCCTTCCCGCATCTGCTCTCCTTGTATCCTGGTACTAACATTTTAGTCATGTTGGCCACAAGATTTTGTCCAAACTAAGGCATGCTAATCACACTTTGTGTCATGTTTGACAGTTGGATCTCCATAGGCGTCTTACCTTTTATGCATCCTTATCACACACCAGCCACAGTTTTTGGCTAAATTATTATCAGGCCATTCTTGATGATTTTTGGTATTACCTTTGGACGTTCCCTATGACTGAAATCTAACATATTTTCCACCTTGCCTTATTTCTTTTCCTATGTCGACACATAACTCGTTCCCATTCAAGGCATCTAGTGCGATGATGGCCATGAATTCAACAACCATAGCGCTCATACTTTCTTCCACTCCCACAACATTCAACTTTGTATTTCCTGCCCTACACTTCACCTCAAAATGGTAAAGCTAAACACATGCTTTGCACCATGAATAATATCATTTGCTTCTTGTTGTTTTAGGCTAGTGTCCCTCCTGCATATTGGTTGAGGCCATTGCTATGCTCCTCAATATTCTACCTACTAAAACACTCAACTTCTCCACACCCCCATCTCATTGTCTTTGGAGCCCTCATATACTCATCTTTGTGTTTTCATCTATCGATTCTACCCCAACCTTTTCACCACCGCTCATAGGCCATGTTTGGCACAACTGCTGCTTACTGGAAAACTAGCAAATCCGAGAAGCAGCTGAAATGATAAGTTGTTGTAGAAGTGTCCTATTTGGTAAAGTTTCTGCTTAAATATGTGAAGAAGCTGTGAAATAAGTTGTGCCAAATAGGACCATAAACTCGCTCCTTGCTCCTCCTTGTGTCTTTTCCTCAGTTACTCCCCTCGTCGTAAAGGTTACTACTGCCTTGATCAGTCTTCCATCCGGATTGTTATTTCTAGACATGTTATCTTTGCTGAGACACCCTTTCCCTTTTCATAGGACTCCTCTCCACCGACTTCTAAGAATTATGATTTTTTACTATCCTCCACTAATCTTTTAATGGCTCCTCTAGTGCCATCAGGTTTTTATCCTTATACATGACTCGTTGATGAGTCTTCTGCACAACCACATATGGCCAAGGCCACACCTAGGGCACCTGAGCCTCCTATGGCCGACTACTTTTATGGGCTTAGCACGGTCGCCTCCATGCCTAGCCTAGCCTTGCCTCACCTTTATCCTACCACTCCTTCTAGGCCTGATGTGGCACCAAGGACTTCCATAGCATTGCCCAGGGCTTCCTTGCTTGGATCACTCAGACCGGCCTTCTCACCTTGGCTTCCTTCTGGCCCTGCCTCGTCGCTAGGACGAGCCTTGCCAAAATGTTGCCCAACTCTGTCTCTAGAATAGCCCTTGCGAGACTATGGCCCAACTTTGGGTGATTTGTCGTTAGCATGGGCCACCACTACCCAACTTTGTAGGGCTCACTACTCACATTGCCTTCGTGCCCCCTCCAGGTACAACTACACCAACACGTGCAAGTGATGTTGGATTAGAATTGGGCATGCGTACCAAGGGTTTGAGTGTTTCTGACCTCACTCCAACAACTAGGCATAACATAGAGAAAGCGCTAATAAGCGGTCTAACTAACCTAAGCACTTCATAAAGCACCTATGTTAACCATCGAGTGATATTTTGAGCAATTAGGTGTTTAGAGCTAATAGATTGGAGTTTCAACTCCCTTGCTATGTTTTTAAGCTCTCACTACTTAAAAATGGTTGGTTGGGGTGATATTTATAGACGTTGTTAGCCATTGTGAGCTAGCCATTGTCAACTGTTGGGCCCTTGGGTATCTTTTGTAACATCGAACATGTATGGTGAGTTATACCTCGGCACCTGACTGGCTAGCTCGGATGCATTTTTCAGCCCTTACTGTCATATCCTGTGCGAGATCCAGTATGTAATTGGACACATCTAGTGCGCTGTAGACACCCCCGTACATGATGTAAGGCTCGTGGGTGTTGTGCTCATGTCATCCAGTGCACATGTCTAGTGCACACGTGAACATTCGCTGCACTTGTTTTTAGCCTAATCATCAATGCATGCACAATACATATCCGGTACACCACTTGACACATCCGGTGCTCCTCTATATATCCCATTTCTTTGTTTTCACGTTTATTCGCTTGGGCTTCTTTTGTCTTGTATCTTGGACTCTTGCATGATCTTGATAGGTCTTCAATGAGTCTTCATGTCTTATTTTGAGGTGTTAATCTCCTTGATCACATCGTTGCCATTGTCCAAGTCCATGTTGCATCCTTTGAAGTATAAACATAAAAATTAGAAAACACATTAGTCCAAATGGATATGTTGATCATCAAACACCAAAACATGTAATCAAACGGGACGCGTTCCATTTCCCATACAATCTATCCATCTTTGGCGATTGATGACAATACAACCAAAACAAGAAGATGATAAAATAGAATAAGTAAAATGCAAGGCTAGACAAAATACTTGTGGCTCATCGGCTCGCTTGACTCGTGGTTGGCTCGACTCGAAACGTTGCAATTCTTTCACGAGTCGATCCTAAACCTTTCCTTAGCATTGCTCATGGAGAGCAAAGTCTAAGCATGGGGGAGTTGGGTAACACCTTTGGTGTTACGAAAACTAAAATTTTGGCATGGCATCATATGCACTGACATTACATTGTTTGTGATACACCTAGAATGCATTCACTAGGGTAAAATTTCAAAACAAAACATGCGATGTGATGCTTGTTTGAGGGTAAGATCTGGTGAGGGGATCTTTAACTCTAGGTAGGAAAATCTCTCCAAGGAATAGTAGCATGTGATCTTATGTTTTAAGCACAAAGGAGTGACCTTACCAAGTTTGGTAGATATGTTAAGAAATAATTATTTAGAGAGATTAAGCACTTGAAAGTACCTTAGGACACCCAAAACCCTAGCTTGGAATCCAGAAACCCTAATTAGTGTCTTATAGAGTGATTTCAAATTCTAATCACTTTTTGCCAAAAGTGTGTATACTAAAGTGCAAGAGTAACAAAAACTAAGCAAATTTTATATTTGGATATTCTCAAGTTTTGTGGAGAAATTTGGGGTAAATTGCAAAAAAAACACAAGCACCTCAATTCTTGAACCCTGAAAAATAGTGCTATTGAGCCATATTTGGGCTCTTGCATCTCTTAATCCATAAGAGGTTTGCTATAAGTCATTATGGCAAAGTTGTAGAGCTATTATAGTAGTACAAATTTGATTAAGCGACCTAGCCCAAGAACCACATGGAACTTGGAGTAAAACACCCTTGAAGTAGGGCTGTCAGTCGAGGGGATGATCTGAACCTGGACTGACTGTGGCATTAGTCTGACTTTGGAGCCAAATTAAGGATGATCTAGTGAGGTTAATCCCAAGATTCATGTTACATAGTTGAAGATGTTATGCAGGAGAACAACTTTGCTACAGTCGAGTTGGTATGCTACTGCATGAAAATAGGAGTAAAAGGACCCCAAAGTTGCTTTGTCAGGTGCCGTGAATTGAGTATGGCATTATACAGTGATTGAACAAGATCATAGGTTCACTACACCTCACCGCCGATGATCTTGCACCGTGATTCGTGCTTCGGTTGAGATATGTGCACACGCAGGCGAGTGTGGATAACCATCAGGGGTAAAAAGATCGTCGAGGGGGTGAACTTGGGCCTATGCGGTCGTACCCACTTGCACGGCGACATGGCTGAACGACCACCACTGTGGTGGTTGTCATCTCCCGTGGTTGTGTCACGCAATGACCGATTCGCCACGATGTTGGGGGTCATGGCGGGTAGATAGTTACTGCTCAAGGTCATTGTTTCACCATATGCCACGACGGGCAGGCCTCGGTAGTAATATCTCGCAGCCGCCGTGAACTCAACCTTGTCCAAATTCATGATACTGGGGGCCGATCAGTATAAATTGAGTATTCCCCTCATTCCACCCTTTTGTTACGAACCTAGTCCACCCTCAGCCATCCCCTCTCGTCCACCGTAGCTCGAGTTCATCGGATTTCCCTGAAATCGGTCACCATCGCCGCCGTGAGAAGCCGCCCCGTGGCCATACCATCTCAGGTTAGTTCATCTCCCTCTGATCCCCGTTTTAGAACCTCTCTAACCTCTAGATGCTTACGGTCTTGACCAATTGAACGCTACCGTAGTATAGTCCTAGGAACGTCGTGTTGTCACACGGGAACGTCGCTGTGGACACCCCTCACATCGACCGACTCTTCCATGCCTTCTCCGTCCAAACTCGTGCGAGCACCATGACCCTAGTGAGCCACTAGTACTTTCCAAGTCGATAGATTGAATTCTACCACATTCTGTAACCCGGAACAGGCTCGCCGGTGTCTCGGCTCCGCCGTCGTCGCGGACAGACACGAACCTGGGGTAGACTAACTAGATTACCCGTGGGGTATGCTCGGATGGCCTCCAAGAGGGTGTCCCTGTACTCGCTACCACCAGAATAGGTCGCCGGAGATGAGTCCGGGCGACTCCGGCCAGGTGCTCGACCGGCGCACGGTCTAGGACCTGGAGTTGTAAAGGTTAGGGAAGAGAAGGACTTCGGTGAAATTGTCAGTGACATAGTAAAATAGTGCCATGGGCTCTTCACTAGTTGTTTGAAACATCATGGGCCTTTGTGCAAAGTCGCCAGGGCGGGCGCAGGCGCGTTTCCCTGTTCGTGGGCTGATTTGGGCTGAACTCAGCCTAGTCCTGTTAATTATTTTCTCTTTTCTTTTTCCTGGTAGCTTGTGAAATCCATTAAAAATAGTAAAAAAGTGATAAAAACATGGGACCAATTTTACTAGGCTCCTAAAATTAGTTAGCATTTAAAAAAATAATTCCAAGATTTTTATTTCAAACCATAAATTATGTAGCATTTAAAGGTACTTATGTAGAGCCTCTTGGAATTTTAGAAATATTTTAATAGTCCCAAAAATCATAAAACTTTTTGGGTAGACTTAATATGTTTGTTTTAAACTTTGAGTGAAGTTTGAACTTTTTTAGACACTGTTTGGCCAGGAAATCAATAGTCAGTCTAAATAATTAAGCCCTTTTACTACCCAGTGAGTTCAAGGGTAGTTTTGCAAGTGAAACTTGCAAATCATGAACTTGCTAAAACTTGGTATCCTAAGAAGATTAGTTGAGTTAATCTTTAAGGGTTATCTAACTAGGAAGTCCTGATCGTTGATAAACATTGTGAAGGAAAGCTATATTCAAGACACTGCTTTCTATATTCTTGCATATCCATGACATAGCATCAACATTCATATATATATATATATATATATATATATATATATATATATATATATATTATTGCGTATACAACACGAAGAAGAGTCTATAGTAGAAGAAGAAGTTGCTCCTTCGACTGAGAATCCTCTCGTGGATAATAAATTTTACTTCGACATCTGTGGTGAAGTAGCTACTCCTACAACACAAGGCAAGCCTCGGTGCATTTACCTTTCCTTGTATTTTAAAGTTTTATTAACTTTGAATGCTGCATTATGTAATAGGAATGGTGTGGTAAACTATTGTTGCATTTCCTTCCTTGAGAAATTGAGTATCATTCCTTGTTACCTGATGTATTCAAACATGTTTTAATGATGCTTAGCCTTGCTTAGAAAACAAAATGTTTTGTTTTAAAAAGGTGATGCTTCACACTAGAATGGGAGTTTTTACAAAGAAAACATATGATGGTGAATCCATGATGGTCGTGATGGATTCAACACATGAAAAGAGTACTTCTGACAGGTACCAAGTTTTGGGTTATAAGCTTATAAGATGAGACCGGGTGAGTGACTTGCATGAGAAGAGAGTCTCGGTGTAGTGTCTCCATCTAAGTCATTTAAGGTCTGAGCCGATGTAGGCTTGATGATCGAGGACATTTTAACTGGCCATATGTCCCGTCGTGGGTAAGCTTTGCCTCGCTCGAACCAATACCAAAAAGGCTACCCCACAATGGGAGTGGAGAGATAGCAAGAGTAGCGTGTACCCTCCATGGCAAGAGGCTGGACAGTAGAGTATTTGTGCTCTCAGTTAGCTTGAACCCGTTCTGGTCTTGAGAAACCCGGGTGCAAGTGGACATATGCAAGGGTTAAATGCTACATATGTCGTGTGGTAGGAGATCCCCAGCTGGGTATTGATCGATTCGGATCGTCGTTACTTCTCGGACATGAAGACTTGGTCACTGACCTACACCGTAGTGACAAGTAAACTCAGGGTGTGGCAAAAGATGGCTAGTGTAGTGTCACACCCGGTTTTAGGGTCAAAACCGAATGCATAGCATATGTGTTCCAGGATCCATTTTCCACATATATGTTGACGTCACAAGTATAATATATAAAAAACAATGCAATAAAGGCGTAAAAGGGAGTATAGTAACTTTATTACATCATCCAGACATAAGAGTCTTAAACAGTATATTATCAAAGTACAACGGAAATATCAAGGGCAATCTTCGACAGGAAGATGACCAACGTGTCGCTAGACTCAGTACTCATCGTCACCATCGTCAAAGTCTTCCTCATCAGATTCTGATCAAAAAATTAGCAAGGGTGAGGTCACTTACGGTGGGGGCTCAGCAAATGGGAGGAATTATGCAAGGTTAACAAGGTAGTCTAAGGTTGTGCGATAAGCATTTTAGTTTGTCAATATTTTATTAACAACGCCTAACTTACTAATTGAAAGTGTATCCCAAAATCCCAATTAATTATGAGCATATGATTATATCCCAAGATGAACGTATTTTACTTTAGCCCCTGATTTTGTGTAAGATTCATCTAGGTATTTTCCAGTTCAAAAGAAATAAAAAACATGCCTTATAATTTTATGTGCTACCCCCAGTAGTCTATATAAGTTCATTGTGATCTAATTTCTGTAGCGATATGTAATTTTTGTTTGTATATTTTTGAGTCTGAAATCATGTGTATATTGAACGATTAATTTCATGTGTATGTGATAAGATATTTTTATTAGTGTCCCCGCTGTCTTTTCCATTTGTGTATTTTAATTTGATTATGTCAGTTAAAATTAATTTAAGCATAGTTTGTTAGAGTAAAGGATTAAGGGAAAGGGTAGACTACATATTTGTAACAAAAACACTAGATGAATAATTTCACGGTTATCTTTGCTCATGAACTTTAGATTTTTAGTCAAGCTACATGAGTTCATAAGCATATTTCTTATTTACTAACAAATAATAGAGTTTCTATTAACATTGAAATAATATAGGTTGTGACCATGTCCACCATAATCTAAATAGTATAGTTAAATAAGTAGTTTAATTTAGTTCTCTTAAATATTAAGGTTATGTGACTTTTAAATAATATTGTAATGTCTACTATAATTTCCTTTTAGAAAGAAAGAATATGTCACACCCAGGTTTCGAGGGCACCAAAACCTGGGCGCGAAATTAATCACCAAGTGTGCTAGGACTAAGTCTCACACATATGATCTCATGGTACAGAAACGAATGTCACAGCTCTATTATATAATAGGAATTCTATACAAAATAAATAAATAATTACATCATAAGGAGACAACGATCCAGCAACCCAAAGTTGATTAGGAGATGATGGTCTAGACCACTCACGAACTCATCATAGCATCCTTCATGCGTCTCATCCTGCGGTACCTATCCTTGATCTTTGGGGGTGTGAGACAACAAGGGTGAGCTCACATACGTTCATCGCTAAACAAGTTGTGGGGAATAATGTGCTTGAACTCACCAAAGGTGGGAGCTCATGGGAAGTGTAAGGCTTACCAAAGGAGATGGTTAAAGCTGAGCATTGCTTTTAAAGTTGGTCAAAATTTTATTAGCAATTACTAAGTGTAAGTAGATACCAACCCAAATAAGTCATAGATCAAATTAATATCAACACCCACAACGCAATGCATATGACAAATTAAGTTTAGTTCCATAAATTACTCATGTGAGGGTCCGAGCCGACCGCACGACTGATATATCAGTTTTACACTCTACAGAGGTTGCACATCTTTACCTACAAGTCGTGTTACCCATTTTCCAAGGGATCGCGACTTCCCATTCATCTCTGTCGAGGAGACGAGGCAGGGTACCACTACCTTCAGAAAACCCGCTACAGTTTTTAGGAAGCGCAATGTAGGGATCCCCTGTGGTAGCCCTCCCAAGTTATCAGGCCCACATGCACCAATCCTTGCCTTGATGGCCTCAGATGGCTATGCACGTGTACCAGGTAACTTAACAAGGCTATCACGAGTTCAAACACTTGAACTCATCATCCCAAGGATCTCCCACCATACATGCATATTACAGTAATCACACTCGATACACACACTTCGGAGATAAGAGCGGAAGACTTTACAAACATTATTTACCTTTTCAAAACTCAAGTTTTACATGTTTCGAAAGAGTAATATTTATTACAAGTCTTGATATACTCCAAGTGCATAACTTAATACAAAAGCAGGAAGGTAGAAACCCTCCAAATAAGAAATTTATTCACTTTTCCAAGCTCCACAACTTTGATATATGGACTTTTGCCAAATTCTTTCTAGATTTTGAATTCCACTTTTAGGCTAGTTTTAGGGTTTCAAATGAGTTTTATTTGTGTTTCAGCTTCTTCCAGGGATTCATCACTTTAATCCATCCATCAAAACAAAGTTACTCTCTAGTCTAAGATCCAACTTTAGTATATGCAGCTCATTCCCAATCAGTCCTCGGTTTAGGAATTATTTTGTTTATCCATAATTCCAAGCAAGTTTTTCAACCTAAGTCCTATACTCAACACACAACATCACACTTTTGAATCAAAAATTTTAACATAGTAAATGCATTCTAGGTGTAACAAGCAAGGTAATGCAAATGCTTATGATGACATGTCAGAGTTTTAGTTCACGTAACACCAGTGGTGTTACATCCCCTGTCTGACCGTCATCGCAGCAAAATCAACTCGAGAACCTCCCTACACCGACCACTCCCCTACTGCCCTTGCCCCTTTCGGGTAAGGTAGTCCTCCACTAGCTTTCCTAATTAGTCAGCCAAGGGCGTCCCATACCACCCTTGTGGTAGCACTGTTTTCACGGGTGATTCTCCATGTTCCAATTAATAATATGATCTTATCATGAACAATAATTAAACGACAACATAATTGGAACATGATCATAATAAAACATTAGTTTCCCAAAACCAGGTAGAGCAATAGCAAATCTACCCAATAGTTCATCTGTTTGCAAGGTGAGGGATAAACAATGCTAGGGAAACCTATTAGGTCCCATCAAATTAGCCTGGGCATGTCACAAGGATTAATAGCAAACATTATTAGGTAAAAAGGAGTGATCAAGGGCACAGCTTGCCTGAGACTCGAGATTCCAGGTACCAGGATGATCTTCATATTCTCGTGACCTCACTGTTATTCGTAGCAATACAAACAAACATGGTATAGGCAAAATTAACATCACACCAAACATAAGCATAATCTGCATAATAATATTCTACGCGATGCTACGAGATCGTGGGTTCGAGAACCACTAAATTCGGAGTTACGATTATAAATTTATGATTTCTAAAGATTTAGGAGTTGGGTACAAAAGAAATTAAGTACATAATTTAAATTAAGTTTCATAACAAAATAAAGTTACCAGGGGATAAACAATATTATTATGGATTTAATGCATCTGGAATAGATCAAAAAGGAATTAAAATGAGTAAGTTATGCTCATTCAAGGATTTCCATACTTATTTTACACCTACAAATGATTATTAACTACTTCTGTAATTGTTTATTTATTTTATTCTATACTTTTGGACGGCGGGCATAAATCTTAGAAAACCTAGGGGGTTTATTAATTTTGCAGGGCACAGATGACATTAATTCGTACAGGCCGTGGACGGCGGGTTTATTACCCTGAACCCTGAGGGCTCATTAGCAAAATCACCACAGCCGCCCACATACACGCAAACCACAGCCATTGGATCCCCATACAACTCCCCACAACATATCCCGAAGCGGTACTCGACTACATCAGCCCGATCTAAGATCAAGGGCTGACACACGCCCTAATCTACTGACCGCCAGGTTCGCATCCAATGGTTGCGACCAAATATGCGAACGAGTAAGTGTTGTTATGATCTCTCTCGTTCATATGAGATCGACGGCCACAAGCCTTTTCTTCCCCACGGTGCCGAGTGAGGCGGCGTAAACGGACCACACGGCGGATGCCCTCACCGGCGAACACTGGTATGGCTCCTACGCACCCCAAAACCAAAATAGACCAACCCTACGTGAAGCAAAGGTGTTCGGGAATAAGTTTATAGGCGACATACCTAGGAAGATGACCTAGAGAGGTATCTGCGATGAGTAGCGGCTTGGCGATGCTCCGACGAGCAATTAGTTGCACCCAGATATCTAATTCCCCATAGTAGGGCCCCAGACACCTTTGGCACGCTTCAGTGAACACCAAAATGCATGGAGCAAGGTCCGGCCGATGGCGAGGTCGCAAGTCAGCGGTAAGCACAGGCGCGGCGAGGTTTCGCCTTCACCCTCCACCCACGTACGCTGGTCACCAACCTCGCCCCAGCCCCCTCCTTCCTTGCCTAAGACCCGATGGAGCGGTAGCGAGGCATGGAGAAACTTATACCCTGGAGTCTGAGCAAGATCCGCCCGCGAGATCCCCGACAATGGTGGTCGTCGTTCGTTCGTCAATCCTAACATCGGGGGTCCACCCGCAAGAGATTGTGCTCACGCAGTTGAGACCGGTGAGCGGGGCCTGCCCAATAGGGGCAGTTAGGGCAAGCTAGTGCACACACAGGAAAAAAAAGAGGCTGGCATGTGGGGGCCACATGTCGGCGCCAGGGATCCCCAGTTGGGCCACGAGCGAGAGCTAATTGGGCCGAGTGAAGTGAATCCGGCCCGGCAGCAGGTTTAGTCTTTCTCTTTTTTCTATTTTTAGTTTTGTTTTCTTCCTAATTCAAATTGAAATTCCAAATCTAAATTCAAATTTCAAATTCGAAAATGTAAAGTAAAAATTCTAGCATACCAATGAAAAATTATATATTTGCTTATTATTACTTCTCTTTAAGTAAATGCTCCAAATCATATAATAAAGATAAACTTACTTATGGTTTGTTTTAGGAAAATATGTTGAGTGGCCATTAACTCAGAAATGAATATTTGTTTCCTACATACTTTGAGTGAGAGATATATACATATACTTTACATTTATTTACTCTTTGTTTACTCTATTCTGATATGTGTTTGTATGCATGAAATTTAATAAGCATGGGATTTGCCAAATAAGAGTATTTTATATAGGATATCTTACCACCATTTTTACTTAAGACTTTAATTTAAGTATATAACCAAAGTTTTATATTTACAATTTCCTAAACATTAAGCTTTAGAGATGTTTCTTATTCCATCATGATACAATTTTTGAGTGTTACAAATTCTACCCCCCTTAAAAAAATCTCGTCCTCAAGATTAGTAGGAAAAAGGATGTATCCCAAGCTTGTCTCAAAACATATGCACAAACAATATTCTCAGCATGATGCATCACTTATTAATAAAACACAGGGTCAAATAGACGTTATTACTACTCCTAAAATAGTAAGATACTAGCTACTACCTAAGGTATTATTTAGGTCTTACAAATACTACTTAAATATATATATCCATATTTATGTATATGAATATGCTCTACTCTTGCTTCTCGTTGACTTGTTCACCGGCTTCTTCACCTTCAACCGGCATTTCTTCTTGGTTTTCGGGTTCACCAGGTTCAGCTTCTACTTCTGCATGGTTGACCTGCCCCCAGTTGACAAATAAGGGCTGACTCTTGCCTCCCGAGGCTTGACCTTGCTTCATCAGAGCCGGAGTAGTATAAGCAGCCCTGTTGGGACAGTAGTTGGCATAGTGTCCAGACTGTCCACACTTGAAGCATGACCTGTTGGTGGATGTATTAGGAGCAACATGTCTCGCTGGGGTGCTTGCTTGAGGAGGAGCAGCTTGTGTTTGTTGAGTTTGTTGCCCAGAATTGCCACGAGCAGGTGCACTTGGAGTAGTAGTATAACGGGGACGAGTACTACTCCCAGTCTGTCCTGGGTTAGCAGCCCTTTTCTTCTCTCCAAACTCAAATCTCTTGTTTTCCAGAGCAATAGCTTTGTCCAGTAGTCTCTGGAAGGACGGGAATGTATGCAATATTAGTTGGTATTGTAGCGGTCTGATCAAACCTTCCAAAAAGAGCTCCTGCTTCTTCTCATTGTCATCAACTTCACAAGGAGCATATCGAGATAGCTGGATGAACTTGTCCCTGTATTCGCTCACTGACATCCCTCCTTGTTTAAGGGATAGGAACTCCTTCTTTTTAATCTTCATAAGGCCAGTAGGAATATGGTAATTCCTGAATTGAGTGGAGAATTCTGTCCAGGTAATTGTGTTGATAGCACCATGAATAGCGCGGTATGCATCCCACCAATCCGCAACGAGGCCAGTAAGACGACCAATGCATATAGCACCTTCTCTCTGTCAGAGCACTGAGCTATGTTGAGCATTTTGTCCATAGACTTTAACCAGTCATCAGCTTGTAGTGGGTCCGTGGAGTTAGAGAATGTTGGTGGTTTGTGACTCATAAACTCCCGGTGCTTATCCCTAGGCGAAGCTGGTGGTGGTGGAGGAGGTAGTGGTGGTTGTTGCTACAATTCCAACCGTTCTTGCCTCATCTCTTGACACATTTCCATTCGTTCCTGACGCATCTCTTGGCGTTCTTGCCTCATCTGAGTTTGCATTTCGTTCATCGTGTTTGCCATTTGCTGCAGCATCTGCATCTGAGCGGCAACCATTGGATCTGTCCCAGCCAGTGGAGGATTTGGAGGATTCATTTCTGGTCATGGTTGGTTAACAATCCTCTTGCTGGGTGGTTGGCAGGTAGACCGACTCCGCCACCCCTCCTGGTATTAACCATTTGGGTTAAAGACATATGGTAAGACAGTTTTGCAAGGGGGACAATTTAGCAGGCAGAACAATCAGGCTAGTAGCTGGTCAGAAACTGAAGATTCTTAGGTAGGGCTTTGATCTATTGTTTTATGTCAATATTGGGATAACTAGGCGTATAAGGTGAATGTCCAAAGGTAAGATAGAATCTGTCAAGATGAGATAGATATGTGATACTAGTTGTATTCTAATGGAGAGATAATCACTACACCAAAATCGTACACTTCCTACGGTTTTTTAACTTCCTACAGCTTTTATAACAAACCGTAGGAAATAAATAACTTCCGAGAGGCAACTCGTAGCTCTAGGAAATAAACATAACTTCCTACGGTATTTTATAAAAGCTGTAGGAAGTTAGCTTTCACATGCTGACTCGTGTGTTCGG
The DNA here is from genome assembly GCF_902167145.1 of Zea mays. NCBI lineage: Eukaryota > Viridiplantae > Streptophyta > Magnoliopsida > Poales > Poaceae > Zea > Zea mays. The sequence goes on from NC_050097.1 coordinate 87,217,452, forward strand.
TCAAGCGAGCCGCTAACTTCCTAGAGGCGGCTGTAGGAAGTTAGCATGGGCAACTAACTTCCTACGGCTGCCTCTAGGAAGTTGGCATGGGCAGCTAATTTCCTACGGCCTCCTCTAGGAAGTTAGCTTTTAGCTTTTGACCAGTCAAAGGAAAAGATAACTTCCTATGGTTGCCTCTAGGAAGTTAGCATGGACAGCTAACTTCCTACGGCCTCCTCTAGGAAGTTAAATTTTAGCTTTTGACCAGTCAAACAAAAAGCTAACTTCCGACGGCCGGCTCTAGGAAGTTACTTAACTTCCTAGAGTACACGTACAAACTCTAGGAAGTTATGTAACTTCCTACGGCTTTACTCTAGGAAGTTATATTTTTTATCTTAAACCTCTACTCAATCTTATCCTCTTCTCACCCCTTTCTCACTCTCGTGTCTCTTCCAGCAAATCGAAGCTTCCGTCGCACGCTTGTTCCCACCCGCGCAAGCCGCTCTCGCCGGCGCACCTACTAGGGCCGCCCCGGTCGCCACTCCTGCCACGCGGCCGCCTCTGGCTCCACCCGCCGGCCCCGCCCCATGTTCATGCCACCATGGAAGGGTGCTTGCTTGCCACCATGGAAGGGCTTCGTATTGGAGCACCAATTGTGCAGGTTTATCATGAGAAATCTTTTCTCGTACCTGATGTTTCAAGGGTGCTTGCTTGCCTTTATGAGAAGGATGTCCAGTTTGAGACTCACACAGCCTCATACGCCTACTCAGATTGCAGGTATTTGGAGTCTCCAATTCTAGTATTTTTTCTGGCAGGAAGGATATGTTCGAAGATTTGAGCAATTAATCTTGTTATTGCATTTTCATTCTCTTTATGTTGCAGGCATCATCTCATGCTCCAGTTCCATTCTATGATGGCCCTACTTTTCTAGAAGGTAATACTTCATTTTTGGCAAAGTAACTTACAATTCCATGTCAGACCTTCATTCCTTGGAGCCTATATTTTTAGCTGTTGGATAATATTCAAGTTTGCGTTTACTAAAAAATGCAAGCTAGCTTGGTACTAGGAGGTAGGTTATTTATTAGTTGTCACTAGTAAGTTATCTGAAAAATTGTATATATGGCTATCCTGGCATAAATTTAGACTAATGTATTATCTTATCTACATTTCTCACTTATAAATATATTCTCGTTCGTTCTTGTTAGCCAAAAACAGAGAGGGATTTTCATCATATCATGTATGCATTCATTTTGGTATTGTAGCCAGTATCCTACTTGTTCAAAGTTTGTGCCAATCAGTTCTCTAAAATTAGCCAATAAAAAGCTTTATAAGCTGGATCCGTGCAAGCTTTACTTAAATGTTCCTTTGCAGCAAACATTGGTTAGTAATGAATCATTAGTGTTTGTATATTTCCAATTAATAACGTGTAAACACATGGATGCAAATCTGAGAGTGCATAAGAATTGGTTTTCAGTTGTGAATGAATTTGACAGTACATTTATATAATCTATATTCCATTCATAGGTTGTTTTAGTTTTGTCCCAAGTCAAATTTCTCTAACTTCGCCTACAAGCTCACAAGATTTCTGAAAACAAGCGTGCTCCCTTCCTTTCTTGTATAGAGCAGTGTGCATTATTTGACCCAGCCTGCCTCATGCTACCTGTTTCCTTCTTTGATGCTGTTTTTTGTTCTGTTTCTGCTGTACAATTGGTTCTTTTTAGTTTAATAAAATCCTAATAGTGGGGGCTTCCCCTGCTGTTTTTTGGGTAAAAAATATCTCTAACTATGATCAAGTGTACAGAAAAATGCACAAACATCTATAACATCAAACTAGTTTCATTAGATACATTATGATATATATCTTGATAGTGCATTTATTTGATATTGTAGATGTTAATGTATTTCTTTTCGGTAAACTTGGTCAAAGTTAAATAAGTTGACTTAGGACGAAGCTAAAAAGACTTACAATTTGAAACAGGGTATATAATATTGCCTTATTATATCATCGTCTTTAGTCTTTCAAGATTTCAAATTTGGACATATACTTTTTTAAAATAGTGACATGCTTGTGAATAGCAACTGAATGACAATAGCTAATACATTTTGATCATGTAGAATAACTGGTAGGTTTACATTAACTTAGCTCTACAATAGCTATTAGGGAAGGAGAAGCTGGTGGTTTTGAAAGTGGGGGAGTTGGAGGGTCTTCACGGGTCCGGAAGTCGCGGAGAACTAGTTGGGTCCCCCCTCCTAAAGAACCAGTTGATAGGGTTGAGATAATACCAACTGGAGATGGGTAAGAGTATCCTTGCTTCGTTCTTATGTCTTACACTAATACACGATTATGGAGGTGATGGTCACTTTCGTTTGGCAAAACAAACGGTAAGTACAATTTAATCCATTTTCGTTGATTGTAGTTGACTTGCTGTAATTTCTGGTTATAATGTTTGTCAAATGTACATTCAGGAAGCTAGCACTGGTGCAATGCCCAGTGATGTTCAAATATACCTTAGGGGCACAGAGGACCAGATCCTGCAAATCCATATGTGTTGTGCAGCCAAAAGGCAACAGATCGTGTGGTGAGTGTTTTGAAATGTTTGGTAGGTTCTATTTATATGAATTTTTGTATGCAAGATTGCATTGTTCTTTTGTATGAGGCTGCATATGGTGAGGCAATGTCTAGTCAGCATGGACCAGACTATGACTGGAGGACCTCACCTATTGATCCTCAGGCTGTGTATGCAAGTGGTGGAAAAGCTCTTGGAAGGTGCGGACTCTACATATCTTATATTGTTTCATTGGTTGAGTGCAATACATGTATTCTTAATCTGTTGTGATGTTACTTGTTTTGTAGGTACACAATGCTTGCTAACGTCATCGACTCGAGCCAGGTGAGGGTTCAGCGTGGAGGTTCGTCGAGGTCTGTTGCTCGTAGCTCCTGTCGCTCCACTCAAGATCCAGCAGAAGTGGAGCAACTACGAGAAGAACTTAGGCGACATCAGGATTACTTGAAGCAACAAGCTGCACAACAAGAATATTATGCTACACAGATTCAACAACAGCAAACGCTCATACAAGTAAGTTCAAAAGATATTAGATTTCACTTTAAGATATGTATTGATTTAAAATGTTGATGTGATTGAGTTCGACAAATTTGTAGTAACTAGCACAGACCCAAGGGATACACGTCCCGGTGCCCCCACCACCACCACCTCCCGTTCATTATCTTTGGTCTTCACCTCCACCTACACCTACATCTCCATCTACCGAACATCAGGTATGCAAATTCATCATCATTTACTTGTTGTTAGTTATATTATGATGTAACTCAGCAAATATCATTTGTACATGTATATTAGACCCCTCCAACTACCTTGCCGACGCATGAACAAGAAGATGGGTTAGACTTTGTCGAAACCCTCTTCGCTAGTGGAGGTATCGACCATCACTCATCACTGTAACCCGATGGTGATCGACGACCGTGAGCTTCCATGTTATTGTGTTCTGATACTTGAGACTTTTATTATGACTATGTATGAGATATTGTCTCTTATTAGTACTGGATGATGAGATGTGTCTTATTATGACTATGGATGAGACTTTTGTGATGTAATTGATGAGACTATGGATTTAAATATTGTTATGTGATTGTGTGTGAGATGTTTTATGTGAAAATATGTTGTGCTATATAGCTGTTGATATATTTGTTATGTTGTGGAATGTGGTGTAAAAATAAAAATAAACAACATTTGTAATGCTGGTCAAATTAACTTCCTAGAGGCTTATTGGGCCGTAGGAAGTTAGCCAGCTAACTTCCTAGGGGCTACAGTCAGCCGTAGGAAGTTAGTCGTAGGAAGTTAGTCAGCTGACGGCGCTGACGGCGTGAAGCTACTAACTTCCGAGAACCTACTAACTTCCGAGAGGCTTCTTTGGCTGTAGGAAGTTAGCTAACTTCCTAGAGGGCTCTAGGAAGTTAAGCTAACTTCCGACAAAAAATTTCCGAGAGCCAAACTTCCGACGGGATGGCTTAACTTCCGAGAGTTTAGCTAACTTCCTAGAGTTTAGGGCTAACTTCCTAGGGTTTAGGCTCTAGGAAGTTTACTATTTTGGTGTAGTGAATATAGGTTGTCTAACTATTTTATAAACATTTTTTATGCCTATATGTATATGCAGATGCAATTGTGGACATTACTCCACAACTCATCACACTCAATCAAAGATCCAAATCAGACAAGTATCATAAGAACAAACTTTCAAGTACATAGATACCTATAAAAAAGTTTTGTTTTTGTTCCTAAGAGTAGGTCTCCTATTCCTAAAGGTCATTTAGGTACAGGATTTCAAAGTTTGAAATCCACTTTTGTCCTTAGAAAAGAAAAGATAAGAGTAATCAGAGTAAAGCAGCAGTAGATGAGAAAAAATTAGGAAAAGTTTAGAAAGAATCAGAGTAGCAAAGGTAAGTAGATAAGGGTTGTCCATTTCTATCTAGATTTCGTCCTACAGTCAACATCGCTCTGATACCACTTCTGTCACACCCAGGTTTTGAGGGCACCAAAACCCGAGCGCGAAATTAATCACCAAGTGTGCTAGGACCATGTCTCACACATAAGATGACTCATGGTACAGAAATGAATGTCACATCTCTATTATATAATAGGAGTTTTGTACAAAATAAATAAATAATTACATCATAAGGAGACAACGATCCAGCAACCCAAAGTTGACTAGGAGACGACGGCCTAGACCACTCACGAACTCATCACAACATCCTTCATGCGCCTCATCCTGTGGTACCTGTCCTTTACATGTGGGGTGTGAGACAACAAGGGTGAGCTCACATACGTTCATCGCTCAACAAGTTGTGGGGAATAATGTGCATGAACTCGCCAAAGGTGCGAGCTCATGTGAAGTGTAAGGCAAGCTTACCAAAGAGGATGGTTGAAGCTGAGCATTGCTTTTAAAGTTGGTCAAAATTTTATTAGCAGTTACTAAATGTAAGTAGATACCAACCCAAATAAGTCATAGATCAAATTAATATCAACACCCACAATGCAATGCATATGCTAAATTAAGTTTAGTTCCATAAATTACTCATGTGAGGGTCCGAGCCGCTCATGACCGTGAGCACGGCTGATATACCAGTTTTACACTCTGCAGAGGTTGCGCATCTTTACCCACAAGTCGTGTTACCCATTTGCCAAGGGATCGTGACTTCTCATTCATCTCTGTCGAGGAGATGAGGCAGGGTACCACTATGAGGCCTTTACAAAGTTCCACTAGCTTTAGAAAACTCGCTACAGTTTCTAGGAAGCGCAATACAGGGATCCCCCGTCTGACCGCCATTGCAGCAAAATCAGCTCGAGAACCTCCCTACACCGACCACTCCCCTACTGCCCTTGCCCCTTTCAGGTAAGGTAGTCCTCCACAAGCTTTCCTAATGAGTCAGCCAAGGGCGTCCCATACCACTCTTGTGATAGCACTGTTTTACTGAGTGGTTCTCCATGTTCCAATTAACAATATGATCTTATCTTGAACAATAATTAAACAATAACATAATTGAAACATGATCATAATAAAACATTAGTTTCCCAAAACCAGGTAGAGCAATAGCAAATCTACCCAATAGTTCATCTGTTTGCAAGGTGAGGGATAAACAATGCTAGGGAAACCTATTAGATCCCATCAAATTAACCTGAGCATGTCACAAGTATTAATAACGAACATTATTAGGTAAAAAGGAGTGATCAAGGGCACAACTTGCCTGAGACTCGAGATTCCATGTACCAGGATGATCTTCAGATTCTCGTGACCTCACTACTATTTGTAGCAATACAAACAAACATTGTATAAACAAAATTAACATCACACCAAACATAAGCACAAACTTCATAATATTATTCTACACGATGCTACGAGATCGTGGGTTCGAAAACCACTAAATTCGGAGTTACGGTTATAAAGTTATGATTTTCTAAAGATTTAGGAGTTGGGTACAAAAGAAATTAAGTACTGTTGGGGACTTGTTCTCAAATGCTAAGAGTTAAGAACAAGGCAACATAAAAAGTGTTAAGTGTTAAAGTCCTTCGTCCTTCGAAGCATTATGTCCCCTTCGGGAAATAATGAGTCTGGGACGAAGGTCATAAGAGAAATACCTTCGCAAACATAGCAGATAATGACGAGGGACTTATATAAAGCATGAAATATAGTATAAGCATCATCGCAGAATCATTTCTATTTTATTAACATGGAAAAATAGAAATGATTCCAAACTACAAATGTACCTTCGGTCCTGAGAGAAGGTAGAAAGTACAAGCGTGACGCAAAAGCAAATGCCAAGTCCCCGTGAACAGTACGGGAGTACTGTTCATCTATTTATAGACGCGGGACGCAGCCCACGTAAAATTACATCCATGTCCATTACATTTGTTAACGGCTTATGGAAATCTGTCGAGGCCCCCGAAGTCTTTTCATCTTTAAGTCGGTTCCCCCTTCTGCCATCGCGCCGAAGCTTCCCTGCGCACAGCTTCGGCTACACTCGACCTTCGTCTGGTTCAGGCTTCGTCCTGGCCGTGCTCCATATTCATAATTCTGGATCCGAAAATACCTGTTCACATAATCCACTCGGAAAACATTGTCAAATCATGTTTTTGAGGACCTTCGGAGGACGAAGGCCCCCAACAGTAGCCCCTCGCAATATTAATTTGTAAATAATAAATTCAGATTGCGATATGGACGAAGGCCTTGAGCCGAAGGTCCGAAAAAACACCTTCCCTTTGCTAGAATAGCAACATCTACTGACAAGCGGGACCTTTCAATTTTCAACGCCCTAGGCGTATAAATAAGATCACATCGCGAACTGATTTGGTACGCACACTTGCCCTCTGCTTCGGCCCACTAAAATTTTTAGCTCTTGTGCACTAAGATTTGCTGATCTTTTAGCTTTGAAGCTTCGGCTTTTAAAAACAGTCTTTTAGCGCTTCCGAAGATGTCTGAAGCTGCTAAGAAGGCTGCTACTGAGATGAAGCTGAGTCTTGATGAAGAGAAGAACCTAGGGTTTCTTATAGCGATGTCGAAGTCCAACACAGAAAAGATTACCAAGGAAATTCTGGAGGGGCTGTCTGAAGATACTGGTGACAGTGAAAGTTATGATATGGACAGTAGTGGCGAAGACTCCGAAGATCGCCCCTGGCGACCAAGCCATTCAGTTTATGGTAAATCAACTATCAAAGAGAATCATCTTGTTAATATGAGAGGAAGGTATTTCCGGGATCTGTCCATTGTGAGGGCGGACGAAGGGGAAAAAACTTGTCCACACCCTGAAGAAAATGAAGTTGTGGTGTACCGAAGCTTTTTGAAAGCTGGATTGCGATTCCCCTTGAGCAGCTTCGTCGTGGAGGTGTTGAAAATCTTCGAAGTCTATCTTCATCAACTTACTCCCGAGGCAATTATAAGGCTAAATATCTTCGTGTGGGCCGCGAGGAGCCAAGGTCTGAAGCCTGACGCAAGAAGCTTCTGTAATGTTCATGAATTATTGTATGAAACAAAGCCTTGGGGCAAAGAACAGTACCATAACAACTTTGGCTGCTACAGCTTCGTTTCTCGGTCCGGGGCAAGCTGTCCCGTACCAACCTTTCGGAAGAGATGGCCCGGGGATTGGATGACAGAATGGTTTTATGTGAAGAATGACTTATCAGCACGAGAAGACATCAAAGGTATAATTATGCGTCCTATTTGGCAAAGCTTCGGCCTTCGGAGGCCGAAGGTTGAAATGAACGAAGCCGCCGAAAAGTGCCAAAGAGCCTTCGGCGTTGTCTGTTCTTTTATAGGAACAAGGGACTTAGTACAAGAACATATCGCCTTCAGGGTGTGGCCGCTTGCTGAGAAATGGGAAATGCCACAAGAAACCATAAAAGAGGCCGACGAAGGTGAGCTTGTGAGACTGAAGTACACCTTCAAATTTGGAGATAAATTTATTGAGCCAGATGATGAGTGGTTGAAAAGCATTGACAATTTAAGTGATGAGCTACTCGGGACCTACTCGAAGGCTGAAGATAATGCAATGTCAGCAGCCTTCGGAGGCCGAAAAAAGAAGAGACTGAATCGGGTATTTGATGCCATTGGGTTTGTCTATCCTGATTACTGCTATCCCATTCGAAGGCAGAAGAGAAAAAACACAATCTCTGCAAAAGAAGAAGCTGCAGCTGCTCCTAGTGAGCCAGAACCGAAAAGGAAAAAGATAAAGGTTCTTACGCATCGGCCGCGTTATATTGAACCAGCTTCGGTGCCTGAGTTCACCGGAGAAGCTTCTTCGGCCACCGAAGCTGAACAGCCAACCTTGCTGCCAGAAACTGCGGAGATGGCCGAAGCACCATCCACAGAAAAAATGGAAGAAGCGAAAAAGCCGACTAAGGAAAAAACATTAGAAGTTTTGAGTCCTGCAGTAAATATTGAAACAGTAAAAAACCAAAAGGGGCCATCAGTGACCCCAAAAAGGAAAAGAATGGTAAATGTACTAGACGTCTTGGAGACAATTAAGTCTTCAAGCACAATTCCAAAAAAGAGTGTTGAAGTTGCTGAAGCTTCTACTGAAGCTTCGGCTCAACAAGCTGAAGCTGAAGCTGGGCCTTCAGAGCCCTACAAGGAGCAACCTTTTGAAGCCGAAGCAATAAAAATTCCAGAACCAGTATTAGTTGAAGAAACTGACACCGCCATCCCCGAAGCACCTGTCAGCATGCGTGATTACATGATACGACATGCTTCGGGGAAGAAGCTATCCGAAGAAGAAACTCATGAAGCCATCCATTATGCAAAGGAACTAAAATATCCGAAGGGGGCAGTAATATTCAATGGAACGAATGAAGATGACTTCTTATACTGCCTGCCTGACAACAAAGAGCTATCTGTCTGCCGAGAAATGGCCAGAAGTATTGGTTTCCCGAAGCTTGAATCTGGATTAAGCGCCATGACGAAAGAAGATCTCGCAGACAGTCTTGCGTACAACAGCCTGAAGGTATAGGAATTAGACACTTGAAAAACCCCCTTATTTTTACGCAACTCATTCCTTTTTTCTTATATGAATTCTTTTTCGTATAGGGCCTGATCCTAAGCAACGCACTAAGAGCCCAAAAGAGCGCCGAAGATGAAAGCTATGAAATTGCGTTTAACAATTTACGCTCCGAAGTTATCAGACTGAGAAACGAAGCTTTGGAAAAAGATAAAATTCTGCTTACACTGGTAGATAAAGTGAAAAAAGACGAAGCTGCTTCAAAGGCCCAGGCCGAAGCTCAAAAACGCGAGATTAAAGATCTTCAGAAACAAGTGGCTAGAGCTAAAGAGGAGCGCGCGCTTGAGGAAACGAAACGAGAACTTAGTGATTTTATGGTCAGCAAATTGGAATCAAAAGTTAAGGAGCTTCACACATCTCAGGGGAAATGCTATGTCAAATCTGTAGAATGTGTGAATAAAATTAAATCCAGCTTCGCCAGCGTAGGCGCCTTTTCCAGCGAAGAGAATTTCTCTCGAGGCAATCCCGAAGGTCCGCTGGAATGGATTAGCCACGAAGCAGAGGCCTTCGAAGAGATTCTGAACAGTCGTGGCGACATATGCGCTTTTTCGGGCGCCAGAGGAATTGCTTCTGTCTTAGAGAAGAAAGGTTGCGGGCATGTAAAATTTTTAGCTCAACCCGAAGCTACCTTATCTTCCGAAGACGTCAAGGACCCCTCGGCCGAAGCAAGCGTGGTTGGTGGCAAATTTTTTACTGATATCTGGAACGACGGCGGCCGAGGAATGGCGCAAGAGATCATCCAAAGGAGCGAAAAAGGCATTCATGACGCCAGAAAAGTGGCAGAAGCTGCCGAAAGGAGTACAGAGCCCGAAAGGCAATTAGGTACCAATTAGTCGCTCTTATTGTGTTGTAATTTTTATTCCAAACTTTGCTCAAGGTTTGCAAAAGTAATGAAGAAATGTTCTCTTCCCTCAGAAACTGCTGGATCAAATGTCGACGAAGAAATTAAACAAATGGCCGAAACTATCTTGGACAAGATTGCTGACCAACTTCTAAATGAGGCCGCCGAAGAAGTATTGAGAGAAGATTAGATGCTATTTGGAAAAATCATTTAAAGTGTAATCTATGTAACACTTTGTACATTTGAATGTAATATACAAATCTCCTTTCATTATTGAATTCTTTACGATGCATGAAACATTAAATACATACCATTTTTGAGCCTTTGGCGAAAAAACACCTTCCCTTCTTTTCATGCTTCGTGAAGAAGGCATTCTCCGTTAAAATTATTCTGATGAATCACATCCATGCTTCGTCAAAACATTCTTCGAAGCTATACTCCGAAGCTATACAACTTCGATATTGATCTGATAAAGCCCGCCCATGTTTCGTAAAAATATTCTCCGAAGCTGTATTCCGAAGCTGTACAATTTCGATGTCACTTTCTCAAAGCATCCTTTCGAAGGTTGAGAGTATCTCCTTCTCTTGCCAAATGCAATATGATGTATGATGCTTATGCTATGCAAAATGATGTGATGATGTTATGTTATGCATGTGACATTTGTTCCGGAGATACACATAAAATATATTCGTAAGCTCTGCATTCCCTTGGGAACGTCTTTGGAGCTTCTTCGTCTTTTACTTAGACGGTATCAGCGTTGACTTTTCGCTGTAAGCCTCCCTTAGGAGCTTCTTCGTCTTTTACTTAGACGGTATCAGCGTTGACTTTTCGCTGTAAGCCTCCCTTAGGAGCTTCTTCGCCTTTTACTTAGGCGGTATCAGCGTTGACTTTTCGCTGTAGGCTCTGCATTCCTTTAGGAACGACTTCTGAGCAGAAAACTTACACTGCGCTCCCTTTGGAACGGCTTTTTGTGACTTCATAAACTTACTCTGCGTTCCTTAGAACGACTTTCTGTTACTCCGAAGGATTTTTAATCCGAAGATCCTCCTTGGTAACGGAAAAAGTTTTAGGCTTCAGCAACTTAGGCCTGTGGAGCAAATAGATTTTCCTCGTGGGAAACAACGAAATTATTACATGAAAACTATCAATGTTTTTTGCTTCACAGAAAATAAAACTGAATAGAAAAGACTGCTATCAAAGGTAGGATATGTCAATAAATGTGCTTCGACTCTGGCACAGTGCTGTTGACTGTGCGAGCTTCGGACTGTTCTCTGAAGTCCCTCTGATGTGGAGCATATTGACTCCCTTCTGGCTGTTGACCTTGCTGCAATGGAGGTGGAGGCGGAAGCTGCTGAGGTTGACTTGCCGAAGCTACAGAAGCCGCAGGGTGGTTGTCTATGTATTGTGGGACATAAGGCGGATGAAACGAAGCAGTATGCATAACCTGCTTCGACTGAGCTTGTTGAGATGCAGCTTCGGCTAGTTCCTTTTGCTTCTGGATTGTAACATGGCACGTCCTAGTGGTGTGGCCCTTGCCCTCTCCACAGAATAGGCAAAACAGTCTCCTTGGCTGATCTCCGAATCTTCCGCCGAAGCCCCTGGCGCCTCTGCCTCTTGGAACTGGTGGCCGAAAGAAAGTTTGTTGTTGCCCCGAAGCCTGTGAGGAGCACTGCGGCCTGTTTTGCTGACTCCCCTTATCATCATTCTGAGTGTTGTGAATGGAACGGACATGCCTCGGGTAGTATCTTCCTCCGAAGCCCCTGGTCATCTCAGAAAATCTGAAGGCCTCCTCCCTTCTTTGGCGAAAGTCATTGTCAGCACGAATGTACTCATCCATCTTTTGGAGCAATTTCTCCAAGGTCTGAGGAGGCTTCCGAGCAAAGTATTGAGCTGCAGGTCCAGGACGGAGCCCCTTGATCATGGCTTCGATAACGATTTCATTGGGCACCGTTGGTGCCTGCGCTCTCAATCGTAAGAACCTTCGGACATACGCCTGAAGGTATTCTTCGTGATCCTGAATACACTGGAAGAGGGCTTGAGCTGTAACCGGCTTCGTTTGAAATCCTTGAAAGCTGGTCAGTAACATATCCTTCAGCTTCTGCCATGAAGTGATTGTTCCTGGCCGAAGGGAGGAATACCAGGTCTGAGCAACATTCCTGACGGCCATGACGAAAGACTTCGCCATGATTGCAGCGTTGCCCCCGTACGAAGACACTGTTGCTTCGTAGCTCATCAAGAATTGCTTCGGGTCGGAGTGGCCGTCAAACATGGGGAGCTGGGGTGGCTTATAGGATGGAGGCCAAGGTGTAGCCTGCAGCTCAGCAGACAGAGGAGAAGCATCATCAAAAACAAAATTTCCCTGATGGAAATTATCATACCAGTCGTCTTCGTTGACGAAGCCCTCCTGATGGAGGTCTTTCTGATGAGGCCTTCTGTTCTGCTCATCGTGAGTGAGATGGCGAACTTCCTCAGAAGCTTCGTCAATTTGCCTTTGCAACTCAGCTAGGCGGGCCATCTTCTCCTTCTTCCTCTGCACTTGTTGATGTAGCATCTCCATCTCTCTGATTTCTTGGTCTAGCTCTTCTTCCTCAAGCGTCGGGCTAACAGCTTTTCTCTTCTGGCTTCTGGCCTCCCGAAGAGAGACGGTCTCCTGGTTGTGGTCCAGCGGTTGTAGTGCTGCAGCCCCAGCCGCTGAAGCTTTCTTCGGCGCCATAGCGAAGGTCTATTGCTTCCGAGGGTGTTCACGAAGACTCGAAGTGGAAGTGAGTTCACCGGAGGTGGGCGCCAATGTTGGGGACTTGTTCTCAAATGCTAAGAGTTAAGAACAAGGCAACATAAAAAGTGTTAAGTGTTAAAGTCCTTCGTCCTTCGAAGCATTATGTCCCCTTCGGGAAATAATGAGTCTGGGACGAAGGTCATAAGAGAAATACCTTCGCAAACATAGCAGATAATGACGAGGGACTTATATAAAGCATGAAATATAGTATAAGCATCATCGCAGAATCATTTCTATTTTATTAACATGGAAAAATAGAAATGATTCCAAACTACAAATGTACCTTCGGTCCTGAGAGAAGGTAGAAAGTACAAGCGTGACGCAAAAGCAAATGCCAAGTCCCCGTGAACAGTACGGGAGTACTGTTCATCTATTTATAGACGCGGGACGCAGCCCACGTAAAATTACATCCATGTCCATTACATTTGTTAACGGCTTATGGAAATCTGTCGAGGCCCCCGAAGTCTTTTCATCTTTAAGTCGGTTCCCCCTTCTGCCATCGCGCCGAAGCTTCCCTGCGCACAGCTTCGGCTACACTCGACCTTCGTCTGGTTCAGGCTTCGTCCTGGCCGTGCTCCATATTCATAATTCTGGATCCGAAAATACCTGTTCACATAATCCACTCGGAAAACATTGTCAAATCATGTTTTTGAGGACCTTCGGAGGACGAAGGCCCCCAACAAGTACATAATCTTAATTTATGTTTCATAACAAAATAAAGTTACTAGAGGATAAACAATATTATTATGGATTTAATGCAACTGGAATAGATCAAAAAGGAATTAAAATGAGTAAGTTATACTCATTCAAGGGTTTCCATACTTATTTTACACCTACAAATGATTATTAACTACTTAAGTAATTGTTTATTTATTTTATTCTAGACTTTTGGACGACGGGCATAAATCTTAGAAAACCTAGGGGGTTTTATCAATTTTGCAGGGCACAGATGACATTAATTCGTACAGGCCGGGGACGATGGGTTTATTACCCTTAACCCTGAGGGCTCATTAGCAAAATCACCACAGCCGCCCACACACACGCAAACCACGGCCATTGGATCCCCATCCAACACCCCACAACATATCCCGAAGCGGTACTCGACTACATCAGCCTGATCTAAGATCAAGGGCTGACACACGCCCTAATCTAGTGACCGCCAGGTTCGCATCCAATGGCTGCGACCAAATGCGCGAACGGTTAAGTGTTGTCATGATCTCGCTCGTTCATATGAGGTCGACGGCCGCAAGCCCTTTCTTCCCCACGGTGCCGAGTGAGGCGGCGGAAACGGACCACACGGCAGATGCCCTCGTCGGCGAACACTGGTATGGCTCCTACGCACCCCCAAAACCAAAATAGACCAACCCTACGTGAAGCTGATGTTCGGGAATGAGTTTAAAGGCGACATACCAAGGAAGATGACCTATTTGAAAGATTTTTCCTTCAATGATTGGAAAGCAAGATCAACTAGCAACCTTCATTATTCATGTAAGAAGACTTGAGGAGTTTGGAATTTTTCATGACCTTGCAAGCCTAGTAATAAAATGGTTGAACTTAAGAGGCATATAGTGTTTTCATTGGTTTAACACCTATTGAGTTGGCATTGCTACTACCGGTAGCGACTGTATTGATCGAAAGAACTTTCTCGGTTATGAAGATTATTAAATCGAGTCGCAAACAAGATGTTTAATGATTGTCTTAATGATTTAATGATGTATATTGAGAGGGAGATAATTAAAGGAATTGATCTGGAATCTATTAAAAACACATTTTAGAAGGACAGAAATACGCAATTGCCAAAATCTCCTAGTCGTAACTAACATAATTTCAATTAAAATATAACACAAGTCACCTGACTCTACTTGTATTTCTTATATTAAATTTAGCTCTTTATTTTAGTGCAAATTTATGCTTCATCTTTGCTTAACTTATATTTGATTAAATTGTAGATTTGGTATGTACTCTGGTGTTTCCTTATTTGAGGTACTGTTTAATGTTCTTGTACTAAACTTTTCTTTTGATTCAATGTGTCTTGTCTACAGCATACCTTTTTTTGTTATGCTTTGTCAATGTCTATAATGGACACATCATCAAGGTAACATGAAGGATAGTATAGTGAATCTTGACTTTTTAGCGGGTGAAGCTCAGCTATTAAAGTTTTTTTTAAAAAAAAGTGTTGTTAGGTTTTTTATTTTGAGAAGCTAATGGTAGATTTTCGATGATACTATTAGTTTTCCAAACTCAAAAAACCATGCTTTTCATATAAACTTTATTATATAAACTTTATGACTCAGTTTATAGAAACCATCCAATTTTTAACACACTAGTTTATAGAAATTGAGATGGTTCTAAACATAAGTTTTATTACTCAGTTTATAAAAATTTGATTCTCAGTTTCTTAAAAACCAAGGTAGCCTCTCCTAACTTAAAAATAATATTGCTTCCAAACAGGGTCTTCGTTGTTTAGCTAAAAGCTAAGCCAAACATGACTTAGGGAGTGTTTGAATGCACTATAGCTTTTAGTTAATGTATAAAATTAGTTGACACATCCAAACAACTTAACTAATAGTTCAACTATTAGCTATTTTTGATAAATTAGTTAATAGTTAGATAGTTATTTATTAGCTAACTAATTCTACTACCAACTTTTAGCCAACTAACTATTAGTTCTAGTGCATTCAAACATCCCCTTATTATGCTGAGACGTTGTCGAGAAACTCTTCAGATAGTTCATTTTCAGTGCAGTTTCCAATACTACTTCAGTCCAACGAAACAAATATGGTTGCAATCAGTTGCCAAGCGCCCAACTTCCAGTTACACCATTAATATCTAAATTACAGCAGCCATCTTTACAATAAAACTGGTGGAAGTGACCATGTTGATGGAATTGGGCCTAATTCTTGACGTGGCTAATGAATGGCAAGCACCACTTTCATCAGAAGCATGGTGTTACTTAGCCACAGGTTACCACTTACAAGAAACTAGTGCCCAGTGAAAAGTCACTAAAGTTAGAAAGAATCTGAGAGCGGGTAGTTCCAATCTGCTGCGCAATCTCGAGCTGCTCTTCTAAAGACATCATCTCATAGCTGCAAAAAGGTGAAAATTTTAAACCTGCATAGTTAAGAATGCATGATACCATAAAAACGAAATAAAGAATATGAGAACTTTCTTGAGGCTTTGTTTGGGTACTCTAGTATTGACCTCAATCCACATGTGTTGAGGTGAATTGGGGTGTAAATTAGTTTAAGTTATACCCCAATCTACCTCAATACAAGTGGATTGAGGTCAATATTAGAGTACCCAAACTAGGCCTGACTGGGATAGTGTAACAAGCGTGGGGCCGAATTCTGTTCAAAATCTTTATTACATACTTCCTCCGTTGTTTTTTATT
Organism: Zea mays; assembly: GCF_902167145.1. Lineage (NCBI taxonomy): Eukaryota > Viridiplantae > Streptophyta > Magnoliopsida > Poales > Poaceae > Zea > Zea mays. Next base: position 87,233,503 of record NC_050097.1, read on the forward strand.
TGTCGCGTTTTAGTTCAAAAATGAACTAGCGGGCGACAAATATTTGAAAACGGAGGTAGTACATACTAGCGACACACAAATAAGAGGATAGTCAAGCGCTGGTTGGTTTAAGAAATATCAATAGGTTCTAATTTGATACTCAACCACAATAACATCGAAATATTTTCAAATGTTCCACTTCAAAGTTCACTAAATTTACTAACAAACAATTTTGAACCATTCAAGGGAACGAGTTCCATTGCTCTGCAACATTTGGAAGATTATCATGTTTGTTCAGCACCTTAGTATAATATATCTTGCTGATTTGGATTCGCTTGCATTTTACTAGCGTAAAATTTTGCTTCAACAGAACGCCATTTAACCTTACATTGAAATCGATGAAATGACAAGATGCATTGAAGATCCACTTACTGAGAAAGAAGCTCAAAGTCAATGATGTTATCTGGTCCAGGACGATGTGCCTTGCCATTTGACTTGAAATGCCTGAACGATCTTGGATTCAATCCACAGACATGGGGTATGGCATCTACGAGCTTCCTTTGCAAGCTCTGGAGCCGTCGAAATGTCAATTCATCAACAGGTGCAATGCATCCGATTCCACCATCCAACGTTCCAAATACAAGAGCAAAACGATTTGTCTTCTCAGATGCTAATCCTTGTGTAGGCAACATCTGTAATCTCAGAAACTTCGACACATGGGCTCCAACATGAAATTCTGCTCTGGAAAGGAGCTTTTGCCCCTTCCAGCTCTCCACCATTTTGGGGGCATAATAGAAAATCTGCAAGGTGTCATCATTAATCAAATAATGTAATGAAGGGCCAAATCCTTGTGTTCCACTGAAAAATATCGAAATTCTGAATAAGACACAAAAAAAAATTGATCCATCTTAGAACACTATTTGAAGTCTCCCCACCCTTCTCTTCCCCTTAGTCAGTTCGGTTACCACAATTCGCTATTAGGGCTCTACAGATAGAATCTGTCAATTTTGCAGAAACGGCCAAAGTTTTTTTTTCTCGAACACGCAGGAGAACTGCGCATCATTATATTGAAAGAGAGAAAGGTCCGAAATGGACCAAAGTACAATGCCAAACAGGCAAAAAAATAAAAAGGAAAAAACAGTACAGCCTCATGCACTAGGAATAGCCCTGATCCTAGCAAAAGCAGCAAGAAGTCCGAGACTCTTGAGCTGCTTCGCACCAGCCATACACCAGCACTCCACCTCATCCAAGAAAAGCCTCTGAATGGTGCTCAATGAAGGGTTGACACCATCAAAAACCGCCTTATTGCGATGCAGCCATAAACACCAGGCCTCCAGGATAATGAGACTATGAAAAGGCCCTCTTACAAATGAGCCTCATTGCTTTGCCTGTGTCACCAATGGCAACGGCAATGACCCTCACACCCTCTTGCTTTGCCTGTGTCAACCCTGCCCCTACGTGGCTCTATCTTATGACTAGCAGATATGCACCAGCAATGCTGCACAGCACAGCAAGATCCACAAGATCTTTATTTTAGCGCTATGTTCAACCATGACAGAGGGAAAGATTCCTAGTCTGCCGCCAGACAGTTGGCACAGGCAGGTGCTCCCATCACGCTCCTTGTGGAGATTGGAAGGCCTCTCACAATCGCCAAGGCCCAGAAGCCCAATGTGCCCAGTTCATCACTAGCTGCGACCCTAGCCCCTCAGCTCACTCACCCACACAGCCATCGAACTGCATGACACCGCTCCACCCTTCCTCAACTACCCTCCATGCCTTCATTGCGGTCCTAAGCCCCTACTCACTCATTCACTGGAGCTGCAGGAGCAAGGGGGCGCCTGCTCCACTGCAATCGCTGATCTCACGAGGCCTGTCCACCTATGGAGACCTCCCACCGGCCACCCTGCTGCAGTCAAACACCTCGCCAACCTCCCCATGCTTCTCCTTGTCTACGGCTTTGTTCCCAACAGAGAACACACGCTATCACCAGGCTGACGACAGCATAGCAGGCTGCATCTCCTGCCGCTCCACTGCTGAAAGTACCTACCATGTCCAACCCGGTCACATCAACACAAAGTACCTCACTTCTGACTCAAGCCTTCCCTCGTGCACTGCACCAGCACTGTCCTGGTTGTTTGACTACAGGGTTGTCTCCCTGTTGCCACACCAAGGAGAAAGGCAAAAGAATGGTGCATGAAGAGGAAGATGGAAGATAGGGGCACAGTGGTCTTTATCTCTTCTCTAGTAGTCAACTACCAGAAGTGGCAGGAGGACCCGAAAATTGTAATGGTGGCGTGGAGACAGGTTCTTTTCACCGCAATGAGAGAATTTGCTATCATTCACTGGCATGTAAGGAATTATCTCATCAAACAATCATGTGAATGTTACTTCATTCAGATGTGGAATCAGCTAGATATTGTAGCATAGACCAATTTGCAGGAAGTCCAATAGAACCACATAAGAATAATTACTATACATAAACTGGTAGGACTGCAATATGCTGCTACAGGAAAAAAATCTAAACCCATATTGTCAGGAAGGAGATAATGATTGAGCTTTGTGAAAAAGTGTTTCCCATGGACTTAACAATGCTCCTGGTAATATGAAAGTGTGTTTTCCATGCACCTGACAACTGCCATCGTTTCCCTGTCTAGTACCCACTGTAAGATGGAAACAAGGAGTTGGGGAGGCCATCATTCTAAAGCATGCTTAAGACGTATAAGCATAACAAAGGCTGCTACTTAGGGGAATGCCACCAAACAGGTGCCCAAGAGCCATCCCCTTTGGGTTAAGCAAGGGGTTCATTCGTCATACCAACATGCACTTGCACACAGGCTTGGCGCTTAGATCTAGCTAAACACTAGCCTAGTACTTTCTTTAAAACTGATTTCAATTTTATCATTTATTTATTTGTATATTGAACAAACATGTATTGAATGCTAGTTCGCCATACCGAGTAATCCAGGTAAGAATAATCCTACAAGAATTAATCATGTTCTAAGTGAAAATATGATGTTTCAAGCTGCCAATGCATTGCAGGCAAGCTAATAAGGAGATTGCTACTGCTTATGTATAAACTAATTAATACAAAAGAAGGGACAAATTACCTGCACGTTCTTGTCAGAATCTGAAACTACAAGGCTCAAGGTGCTTCCATCAATTAAGAACTCAGTTGCAAAACAATCAAGTGAACCAAAATCTTTTGCCAGCAGACTCAATTGAGAACCTTGTTCCTTCCAACTAAGAAAATATATGCTTTTGTGAATATCACCAAATAAAACAAAGTTTTTCACCTATTAGGGCAATGAAAGAATGTCAGCTATTGTAATAGGTCAGTGCTTGGTGGTTGGTACAGTACTGAAATAGCCTACAGCAACATGGCATTACACACAAAAAAAATGCATATTGTTGAGAGAATGAAACCCTAACCCTAGTTGGGTAAGGGATATATATCCAGGAATGTGTATCAAGGCACATTACAATGTACACAACACACTACCTGTTAGAACCCGTTTAGGGTTTTGGGGTTGGCCCCTTGTAATTACCGTCATACCTTTGTGTAATGGGCCAGACCCAACATCTATTGGTCTATTAATACAAGTCCCAACCCTTAGTTAGAGTTTCCCACATGGTATAGAGTTAGGTTTGTTTTCCTTCCCACTCCTCCCACCCCTTCCACCTGTAGCCGACGGCGAGATCCGGCCGCCGCAACCCCCCCTCCCCTCCAAAGATGGACCCAATGGACCCGACCGCAATGGCCGCCGCGGCCCTTAGCGTCGCCGCACTTGCAGGCACGACTTCCTCCACCGCAACTACCACGGAATCGGGTGCCACCGCTGTGGGCACAGGCCTGCTTCCCGTCGCTGTCCCAGGCGTAGGCCTGCTCTCAGCGGTCGTTGTTGTGGGCTCGGGCGTGGGCCTGCTTCCTGCTGCCGCCGTCCTAGGCTCGGGCCGCTCCCTGTCTCTACGACCGCGAGCCTGCTCCCCACGGGCGCGAGCACGCCTCCTCTGCTCGCCTCGCCCTTACATCGTCGCGACCCTGCGTTGTCTCCTCCCCACCACCGCCTGGAGCGGCAGCAGCAACCTCCCCGATGGTTTCCTCCACTCCCACGCAAGTACCCTCGTCGGGCATGGGGTCCCCTAAATCGCCGGGGTTGGACCCCTCTACGGAAATCACTCCGCAGCAGTCACGGCCTGCCGGGTTCCCCCCTCACCGAGCCTGTGTGGGTCAATATCAGCACGTCTTCGTCGAGCTCCCCAGCCGCCTCTTTCGCGCTAGTCGCGGTCATCACCACCGTACTTGCCTTGGAGTAAGAGTGTGCCCTAGGCGTCGTCTTGACCACCCAGATGGCCACCATGTAGTGCCTCCTCGGTCACAGTCGTACCCCCCTCGATCGCTCCTAAGGCTCCCCATGCCTCCGGGCTCGACGCCTACACCATCGCCACCCTCCACGCTCATGACATCGGGGTTCACAACATTCGGTCCCTCGTGTTCGTTGTGTTGGACCCAACGTCCCCTCACTACCCTCGTTTGTGCACTCAGGTGATCCTCACGTGTTGGCTGTTAGCCCTCGCCGACCACCTCCTCGAGGAGGCCATCACCCTAGTGTCCCCATCTTGGTACCAGATGGACAACGTAGTTCTCTCGTGCTCAACGGCACCATCACCGTCAAGCTTCAGGACATCGTCATCAACTAGGAGGGCACCGCTCGCTAGGCATGGATAGCCCTCGAGGAGCAGTTCCTTGGGAACCAGGAGGCTCGGGCGCTCCACCTCGATGTGCAGTTCCACCTGTTCTCTCAGAGGGTGTCAGGATATCAGCCAGGAAGATGCAAGACAAGGACAGTGAAGGCCTGAGTCAAGAAGAAGACGCCGTTCGAAGGATGGGCCGGCGTGATAGGAGGCCGAATCAGCGTGTGTCTGGAGCTGAGTGGGTCCAATAAGAAATAGCAGTGGGCTCTGGTCATGGGCCGTATTGTAATAGAGACATAAATACTGGTGTTGTTGACAGAGAAGGGAAGAAGAAATTACCAGAATCATAATTCCCCAATTCTTGTTCCTCTGTTCTTCTTCTTCCGCTCCCTTCTTCCTGTCCGACAGTGGTCACCGGACGTCCAGTTCGCTGACAAGTGGTATCAGATTCAGGCGATTCTCTGGCGACGTCCGCGTATTACACTCGTCGCGCGAAAATGGCGGGCGCGTCTGATCCCGGGGTGGCGGCGGCGCTGGAGGCGCAGTCCAAGGCGATTGATGTCCAATCCAGGACGATGGCGACCCAATCGAAGCTTCTGCAGCAACTGTGCGACCGCTTCGAACACCAGGATCAGCGGTGGAGCAGCATCGAGAAGGTAGTCGATCAGAACGCAACCAACATCGCCAATATCCAAGGGAGGCTCAACGACGAGGAACTGACGCGCGTATTGGGGGAACGCTTGGACGGGCAGATGGCGGAATTCCAGCAAGACCAAGCGTATCGTGTCCAGGAGTTGATGGCAACTACTTCCACTCGCGTGGCAGTGCTGGAAAATGTGTCTTCCGTGTTTGAGGCATGGCGACCACGCATCGAGGGTTCCATTGATTCTGTCAGGTCTTCAGTCGACACCATGCGGTCAGAGCTCGCCCGCCTCACTCAGCTCCTGGAGGGCGGCATTGCTGGAGAACATCAAGCACGTCCGAGCCTCCTGGGAGCGTACGTACCTGTGGTGGAGCGGCCTTCTACGACCGCATACAACTCCGACTGGGCCAACGGCCACCGCAACGCTTGTCAACCTCGGGAGTATGGAATTGAGAATTCCCAAATTCCAATCCATCTCCCGAACAATGGTATGCATTCTCCCTACATTCCCCAAACTCATGATACTAGGCCAAACCGGACGAGTTGGGATAACCATCCATATACATCTGATGCTATGGGGGGTAGTGTTCAGGATCCTAATTTTGCCAGGAATTTAGGGAACCTACCGAAACTCCATTTCCCATCATTTGACGGTGGGAATCCCAAGTTGTGGCAAACTAGATGTGAGGACTACTTCCTTATGTATTCAGTGGACCCCCGTATGTGGATCAAGGTTGCTTCTACACAGAGGGGTCTCTCCGTGGGTGAGTATTGTCGCCAGATGAAAGGCATGGTGGATTCTCTCCACGGCCTCGACGAGCCCGTCGCCGACCGTACCTTGGTGTTGAACCTTCTGCGTGGCCTCAGCCCCCCGCTACGGCCACCTGAAGGCTCTCATCAAGAGAACTGCTACCTTCCCCACCTTCCACGCCGTTCGCAACAAGCTTCTCCTCGAGGAGCTCACCATGGAGACTGAGACACTCGCGCCCACTCTCTACAGCAAGCTTCCCGGTGGTCATGCACCTGCGGGGGGTCAGGCCCTTCGCCCTTCGTCAACCGGGGCTCCTATCCACCCTCCCCTTGTCGTCCCTGCGGCCCCTCGTCTGGCTCCCACCACCGACGGAGGTGTCGTCTCCGCAAGGGTTGCTCCACCCGAAGTGGTCCCTCCAGTCAGGGTGGCGGCCGAGCGTGGCCGTTGTTCTCCATGTGGCCGAGCCAGGCCCCGGGTGCCTCCCTGCCTCGTCCTCCTACGCCGGCCCTCCTGACGGTGTCCCCCTATGGCGTGCCTCCGACGACTCCGGCTCTGCCCTCGTTCCCGCCTCTGAGGACCCCCACCCCGACATCTTGGTCCCCGCTGACTGGAGGGTGCGACTCAGCCTCCCTCATCGCTGCTTTCAGCACCATGGTGATGACACCACTCCCCTCCGAATAGGTGGTTGACTCTGGTGCATCCTACCACACCACCTCCACCGCGGGTACGCTTTCTCGCTCCCATCCCCCTCTCTTCCCATCCCTCCTCGATCGTTGTTTGGAACAGTTCCACTCTCCCGGTCACCTCAATAGGTGCCTCGGTTCTCCAAGGACCGTTCTATCTCAAGAGTGTTCTCGTAGCTCCACATATTACTCACAACCTTCTTTCCGTTCGTCGGTTCACCGCCGAAAATTCTTATTCCATTGAGTTTGACGCTTTTGGTTTCTTTGTGAAGGATCTAGCCACCAGGACCCTCTCGCACGATGTGACATCTCGGGGCCCCTCTACCGGCGCGTCCTCCCCACCCATCCTGGCCTCCACCATCTCCTCTACCACTTGGCATCGTCGTCTCGGCCACCCAGGACCGACGTCATGACCAATCTCACCAGTAGTTTAGATATTCCATGTAGTAGCGGGCATTTTGAGGGTCTTTGTCATGCTTGTCAGTTAGGTCGCCATACTCGTCTCCCATTTACTGCTTCCGCTCGGGCTGAGCAGGCTTTTGATCTTCATTGTGATCTCTGGGCTTCTCTTGTACTGTCTTTCTAAATATAAATACTACTTGGTGATTTTGGATGATTTCTCTCATTTTCTATGGACTTTCTAGCTTCGGTTGAAGTCCGACACGTTCACCACTCACACCCACTTCTTCGCCTGGGCCTCCACCTGGTTTCGTGGCCCGGTCCATGCCCTCCAGTGTGACAATGGCCGCGAGTTCAACAACTCCGCCTCTTGCTAATTCTTTCTCTCCCACGGCGTTCAGTTGCGTCTCTCATGCCCTTACATCTCTCCCAATAATGGCCTGGCCGAACGCATCATTCGCACCACCACTAGGCGGTGAGCCATGTCCTCAATCGCCTCCCCTCGAAGGCGGTGAGCCACCCCACTCACCACTTTGCCCTATATGCACAGCCGCCTCCTCCTATGACCACCTTCATGTTTTCGGTTGTGCTTGCTATCCCAACGCATCCTCATCTCTTGTCACGTTGTTTTTGACAAAGATGTTTTTCCCCTTGCTGGCTCCTCCCCACCTGCCGATCTCGACTCCCTCCATCAGTCTGATCCTGTCCCTCCACCACGGCCCCTCCCGATTCAGACACCTCTCACGCCTCTACCCACGCCACGCGCGATCCAGATGCCCCGGCTCGTGCCTCTACCAGTGCCACACACAGCCAAGACACCACCGCTCGCACCCCTACCCACGCCACGTGTGACCCCGTCGACGAGCGGTGCGGCCCCGTCGTCTGCCCTCGCCTGGCTCGCTTCGACGACCCCACCATCGTCTACCACAGTCGCGAGCGGCCCACTACTTCGGTCACCGCTACCCCTCCGGCTCATTCCCACACTAAGCCGTTGGTGTACCACCCGGTAGCCATCCACCGTGAACCCAGCCACATTCACCCGATGGTGACTCGTCGGGCGGCCGGCGTTCTCCGCCTCGTCGAGCGATTGGTCCTGACGTTCGACGCACCTCCGAACGCCTCACCAATTCCATCCTCCGTTCGCGCCGAGCCTCACTAGCGTCGCACCATGGAGGAGTACGTGACCCTGCTGGCCAACCACACTTAGGACCTGGTGCCGTTTCCACCAGGCACCAACGTGGTCACCGGCAAGTGGATCTTCCACCACAAGCTAACCTCTGAACGCCTCACCAATTCCATCCTCTGTAAGGAGGGTTTTTGTATCTGGGGTTCTTTCCCCTTCCCTTCTGATATAATATATTGGAGTGCAGTTCTCCTGCGCTTTTCGAGAAAAACAATAGCTTACAAAAAAATTATACTTGAAATCGATCAATATCCAACCTGTAAATCGCCTACATGTTGCATTATAATATTTTTATACTTGAAAAAAAAATCTTAAATACAACATCAGCGTAAGAATAACAAAGACATTTTTTAATAAAAGCTCAATTTTCTAGAGATGGAGTTGAGTTACAAGCCAAACACATCAAAATATTGTTCAATTCTAGAGAAGAGCTGCTCTATGATGGAGTTGGTAGAGCAGAGTTAGAGTTGGTGGAGCAAAGTAGTCCCAAACACCCCCTATATTAAGAACCTCAATCGGAGCCTCGACCAAGAAAGGTCACGAAAGCTACCCCCGTGCAGCATGAGGATGTGCCCCCTACAAGTCAGATTGGTACTCATGCTTTGAACCCTTCCAACCCCTACACGAGGATCCCCCCCCATAGGTCAGTCCACCATGTGTGCACACAACTAAAGGAACCAGCGAGTGACCTTTTTTAACCTCAGTCTGAAATTTGCTCCCACTGGGATTCGAACTCAGGATCTGAGTGCTACTCAGACCACCTAACCAACTCAAATGAAAGCCCCTTCGTGCACCACATATAAATAAAGAGTATTTACAATACTTACAATGTTCAGGCTCACAACATGCAATGGTGCATCATAGAATGCAACGGCAGTCAATTCAGAGCCAGTCCATTTATTCAGTGTGATCTTAGGACCAGAAGCTATCAGTAGATGACCTTGAAGAGCGGCAACAGCAGATACAGCACCTTTGCTCTCTTTTGAGTAGACTTCGGTAACCTGAAACAAATTAACAGGTAACCAGATAAAGAGTGTTAGTTGAAATGCCAGTAGGAAACTAAGAAATTTTTATCCAAAGAAGTCCAATAATGCTCACCAGATTTTGAGAATTTTCACTTTTACTGAAAGAGAACAGAAGCACCCGTCCTCTAGCAGCAACATCCTCCCCTTGAACATAAGCAGTTCCAATGGCCATCAGGGTTTCATTTTCCTTCGTAGATGTGTTCTGAGGCGAAAATCAATAATATTCTGGTAAATAAAATTTTAGTTTGAGTGCAGTATCCATACAAGTGTAGAAGACATACATACTTGCAAGGTAACGATGCGCACTGTTAAAGCGTTTTCAAATGATTGCATCGGAATGGTGGACCTTGTCTCCCAACGTCCATTGGATTTTCCCAACTCCATAATACGAACTTCAAATTCATCAACAGTATAGACCTCTTGGAGGTCACCACCACTTGTAACATCGTTCTCCATGTGCAGACCCAATTCTTGATCAGCCATAGAAGAAAGAACTTGATTTAAGGGGCGAACCTGCTGCAGTAAATGAAACAAAAAACCTTAAACTATAGAAATCTATCTGTACATAGATAATCCTTACAAACACAATAAAAAATCAGTACATTAGTAAGTAAACAATAGTAAGAGCATAAGGCAGTACATAAGGGCGTACCCAGTGCCGTAGGCTTCCCGCACTATGCGGGGTCTGGGGAAGGGTATCTTTAAGCGCCAAACCTTACCCGCATAATATGCAGAGGCTGGGGCTCGAACCCGGGACCTTCCGGTTACAGACGGTAGGCTCTACCGCTGCACCAGGCCCGCCCTTAGTACTTACAAAAACAAACACAGTATACAGTACTTACAGGAACTGACACAATAAGCGGATAAAGTGACTGCTCTCCATAATATGTGACCTGATGTGGAGTGCCATGCAAGGGGACCTACAGATGTGCAATAAAAAACTTTTGTATAAGAAAAACAATGCTGCAAATAATGTTAAGGTAAAGCATGTGGACATGAAGATTAACTTTACCTTTTGAACAGGCCAGTAGTTGTCATAGTTATATGCAGATGGCAACTGACATATCTTCAGAAAACCCTGAACCCATAATTCATAACTTCAAATTCCAAAACAAAAGCAATATAATATTTTTTGCAGGATGCAATATAAGTATATAAACACCAGGTAACCATATTTGTATATTTCACAATGTTTTCTGCTGATTGCATTCCGCAAAAAAATAAAATTCTAGTTATTGCAACGCTTAAACTCCCACCATTTGAAAGAATTAATAATATTGTGCTAGTTTATAGGGGCAAGGGTGGTCATTTCACATTGGAACTCGTACTTCCTTGGTAAGTGCAACTGTGTGATGTGGACAAACACAAAGAAGAATAGAAAGTATCATGTTGCAAAAGGAATACAAATGGCAGTTTACCTGAGATGTCACATAAATAAGGCCACGGCAACAATTGACATTGTGGAGAACAGTAAAGGCTACAATTGGACCGTCGCATAACTGCAAAATTTAACTGCTTATAGAAGAAGAAAAATAGAACAATGGTTGAAGTTGTATGTAAGTGCCATTTCTCTATAACCTAAAGAGACACACCCAACTCCACTAGTAGTATTTATTAGAAAGTGCAGCAGGGCCTGTCGCCTGGCATATCTGCTGGCCGGCCTGTATGGAAGTCTTAGCAGGGCCTGTCGCCTGACATATCTCTAGCTATATCTATGCCAATACATCCATACAGGCCGGCCGGCAGATATGCCAGGCGACAGGCCCTGCTGCACTTTCTAACAGTATTCATATGCGTTATATGTACCCTATCATAGGCATTTGAAACTGAGAAAATAAACTACAAATTCTGACCAATTTAGCATTATGTTCAGTGGAAGAAGCCTAAGAGGATGGGTCATCAGGATAGACCACATGACAGAAAACAAATAATAAGAATAGTTGAAAACATCCATTTAAAAACCAAAAGAGAATTTTTTTATGTCTTCAGATTTTTAGAATAAAAGAACAATTCAGCAGAGTAACTGAATAGGTTAGGTACGAAATACTCAACAAAAGAATGTCATTGTTTCCTAGCCATGTAAGTATATTGAGAGAACATTATAAGATGTCTGATAGAGGAAAGAGAGAGCATAGCATTTTGCATACCTGTGGATGCACCCGAAATCGCTGTCGACAAACAAAAACCCAGGTTGGCCTTGGGCCACCAAGAAATAATCCCTCGTAACCTCCAACATTGTTGAAAATTGTTATTCTTGGTCGTACAAGACATGATATGTCATCTCGTGATGAGATATCTATTGAAACTCGACAAAATCTCAAATTTCTGAGTCTTGAATCAGTGGCATTGCCAATATCCGGTGAACCACCATGAGGTGAGAAAGGAGCACATTGCACATTGCTTTCTGAGCCTTCAAAATAATATGCGTGATAACACAACAATGTCCCATCATTCAATAATCCAAAGAGGAATGGCCGGCTGAACTGCCCAGACCATCTATGCATTGCAAGCTCAACTATCTTAATGTTTGCTGCTTCCTCTTTCTTCACAGAAACTTTAGAAGCATCTCGATCCCCTATTCCAGAATCCTTAGTAGAATTACGAGAAAACACATCAAACAAGATAGCTGGTCCAGAAACAAAATTATCCACAGAGAACACACGTTTAAAACTGGGTACTTCAAAAATTTCCAGTTTACCGCTTTCATAACAAATTATGCAATATATATCAGACAGGTCGTGAGAAGAATTGTCATTATCATCAATAGCCTCTCCAACATCAGTGGATAACCATGCATCAGTATGGGTCTTTCTAAGCCATGGCTCAGGTCCTCTGTCACAGTATAGTGTACATGCTGATATCCGCTCACTTGAGCTTGCGAATATGGCAGGAGCATTTATAGAAATAGTACAGGTTGAAGGATCTGCATCAAAAAGTATAACATGTAATCAAGTTTCAAGCAATTGGCAATGGCAAACAGTGTTCTTGAGGCGGTAAGGCGAGGTGAGGAGCTAGACCACCGCCTTAACGCCTAGGCAGGCAAGGCGAGCAAGGCACTAGAATTATACGAGCGCCTGGACGCCTAGACGATGCCTTAAAACACTGATGGCAAAGGCAATGGTCACAAATTTTGCACGACAGATCACTTAATAAAGAATCTAGATTGAATTGACTAGCATGTCTTCTATTTAACAGTAGACGAATTCTCAGGATCTAGGGAAAGCATCTAGTATGTTTGTGTGAAACCATTTTTTGGTGTAATACGTGAACTTCCCATCTGCACCAGAAGCTAATCATGTCTAAATTTCATTGAGATTAGCAGGTTAATACTGAATAAAGAGATACTTAAACTTCCACAAACATAGAACCCAATAGATTAGTGCACAGTTCCACACATATGTTTTAAATTCAACTGCATGAAAGCACATGATTGCAAAGCTCTATCTTCAGCATTTGGGAACTCTCATGGCAGATTCTTTTTAGTATTTCTAGACCAAGGGTCAGGGCGGTCAGCAGAACTCCAACCGCCACAACAAGAAGGGTGGCGTGAACACTGGTGGGAGTGGTCAGCATGACCAGCAGCACCAGGGGAGCAAGCAGCGCAACTACACTTTCCACACTCTCCAGACCATGGGTCTGCGTTGGTGCTCTGCGAGGCCAGCAGCAGCACAGTCATGGCCTCGACAGCAGCAGCCAGACTGGTGCAGCCAGGGTATCCTTGGGCTTGCTCAACAGCCCCATACAGCCTCCGTGCCTATGGGAAACCCTAACCCTAATCAGGGTTGAGAGTGCATTAAATAGTCCAAGTAGTTGGGCCAAGCCAATTACACAGGGATAGTCAGGTAATTACAAGAGGACTCAAGCCAAAACACTAAACGGGATTCTAACACCCCCTGTAGTCTCAACTCTATACTGTACAGATGTTGAGACTGGATCGAAACTCAGTGAATACACTCGACGACAACCCCTAGGTGAAGATGTCTGCGAACTGCAACGTGGTCGGGATGTGTAATGTCAAGAATAAGTACCGGCTAATGTAAATTATGTTATTGTAACTCTTTCCACTTTTACTCTGAGGTTGTGTAATATCTGTGATATGAGATGTACGCTCTTGGAAGATGTTGAAGAAGATGCAGGAACCAGGCCCTGTCAAGCTATTGGGTGCATCTATATGACTGCCTAAGGTCCTAGGGACAAGTACAGCTGTAGGTGGGCCTAATATCTTGGGAGGTTCCGTGACAGCTAGTATCGGAGCGGCGCCCATTTCTTAGGACATTACTTAGTGCTTCAAAAGGTTTTTTAAAACTACTTACCTCTGAATATTCTTTCATTAAGTAGTCGGGCAAAAGAGTGCATATTACTAGGTTATATGTAGGGAGTAGAGGATCAATAAGTAGTTGATTCCATGATCGTAGGATCATGCATGCATCATGTTTAAATAATACTAAGTGTTCTCCCATTTTATAGAGACATGGCACGCACAAAGACCACCCTTCGAAAAGCGACTGGACCTCAGGGTGTGCCCCGACATCAGTTGGCTCCTCATCATGAGGGGAGCAGCAGTGAGAGTAATGATCCCACAGGAGACTTGGAGGCTAGAGTCGAGCGTCTGACAACGGAGTTGCGCCATGGAGGTAGGGGGCGCGTGCGTGCTAGTTGCCGCATCGCTGAGTTGTCAGGAGAAGTAGAACGTCTGCAGCGGAAGATTGTAGAGCGTGATCAGGCTATGGACTGGGTTGTGAATTCGCGATCCATAGCCTAAGATCGTGATGCGACTACCCGAGCCCGGGTGGATGAGTTAAGTCTAGCCTTGGAAAACCTGCAGGTGCATGAGTTATATGACCAGCTACATCCAAATGTGCCACCCGAAGTTGCAGAAATGGGTGTTGGCGCAGCGGGAGCAGGTGAAGGAGGACCCTATGGAGAGTTGAACATCTTTGGAGCCCCTCCTTCTATGAACATCGTGGATGTACGCCCTCCTGAAGCTAGTAGCGGATCTGGAGCGACCAAGAATGCGGAGAACTAGACTAGTATAGTAGTGGGTTGTTTCCTTGCTTAGACCTAATAAGGAGAGTGGGTTTGTATGGACTGAGTATGTATAATAAGTAAGAGCATGGAATAATGTAACAAATGTTGTGTAACTGTACTGTGTAATAATAAAGCGTGTTTTTCTTCTCCAGATGTCGACAAGGACCCGTGGTCATGATGGGGTAGGGACTTCTTGGGGTAGTGGGGAGGAGACCCCAATCCCACCGCCTGTACCTCCAACTTTGGCGGAGGCCATTGCTGCCCTGCTTAACGCTACTGCTGACAATACCCGGTTTCTCCGGGAGATGGCAGGAAACCAGATCCACCAGCAAGGAGGTCGAGGCCAAAATAAAGCTCCAAGAGACACTACTTATATGGAATTCTCAGAAACTCGTCCCCTGTCTTTATTAAAGCAGAAGAATGGAATTCTCACAAACTCGTCCCCATGTCTTTATTAAAGCAGAAGAATCTCTAGAGGCGGATGAATGGGTCCGTGTGATGGAACAAAAATTTGGACTGATCCGATGTACAGAGACTCAAAAGCCCATGTTTGCTGCTCAACAAATGTGAGGCCCCGCTAGTACATGGTGGGCAAACTTCGTAGACATTCAGCATGAAGGTCATCTTATCACGTGGGCAGAGTTTAAACTAGCGTTCAGGGAGCATTTTTTTCGAAAACGTAGGAGAGTTGTGTATCATTATATTAATAAGAATAGGTGAGGTAAAAGAAACCTCATACAACTCTACACAAACCCACATACACTAGATTATAGGTAGAATAATAACAATAAAAAACAGCTAGATCCATGACCATGGAGACTCCAAAATAAAGATTACTGATTGGTTCACTGGAGCATAAGGATGCTGGATAAATCACTGGTTCCAACCCTACACCAGAGGTGAGACTCCTCCTTGACCCAATTGATGACCATGCTGGAACTAGGTTGCACACCATTAAATACACAACGGTTGCGGTGATTCCAGATGGCCCAAGCTCCAAGTATGATCAAAGAATTCAAGCCCTTGTGCAGCCCATTATATGCTGAATCAACAGAAACTACGTCAACTCCTTCCCACCAATCCTCAAAGGAAGAGTTCTCAAGGTTAGAAGCAAGGTGCTGCAACCCGACAGATTTCATAATCTGAAACCAAACTTCCCGAGACAAAACGCAGGAGACTAACAAATGGTTTAGCGTCTCTTCCTCTTGATCACACAGGGGACAGAATTGAGGGTGAGGCAGTCCTTTCTTTGCTAGACGGTCTGTTGTCCAGCAGCGACCGTGAGCTTGAAAGCAGCCGGATATGCTTATCCTCTTGATCCGGGTATAGGGCCCAATCTGCAGTGAGGTCCCAAACATTGACGAAATCAGACAAAATATTTACAGTGATAGCTCCTCTTATGTCCTGCACCCAGTTCCTTGAAGTGAAGGCATCGTGGACACTCCTCTTTTTAGCCCTAGAAGAGACCAACTTGACCAGATGAGGGGCCAGCTGACTTTGGACTCTGGCCATCGATCCATTTATCTGTCCAAAACAAGGTGTTTTAACGTTACCCACCACCGAAGAAACCGATTCCGAGAAGAAGGCCTTAACCGAAGGGTGAGCATTTATTTTAAAGGATGTCCAAGGCCTGCCAGTATCAGTTTTTTCAGCCAGAGCCAGCGCAATCTAAGAGCCCAACTCATCATATGTAGGTTTAAGATACCCAATCCTCCAAATTCTTTTGGTCTAGTGACCTTGTTTCAAGCTACCAAACAATGTCCTCCCATAGCTTCTTTCCTCCCTCTCCACAGGAATTTTCTTCTAATTTTGTCAATTGCTTTGATAACACACGAAGGAAGGTTGATGGCCATCTTTAAGTAAATAGTCATTGAGGACAGAATAGTCTAGACAAGAATCAATCTTCCAGCTCTAGTCAGCAGATCGGCTTTCCAGCAGGGTAGACGATTTGCAATTTTATCAATGAACGTTTGGAGGTGCAGTTTATCAAGCTTTTTTAAGGATAGAGGCACCCCCAAGTATTTGCAGGGGAAGTTGGCAACATCGCATGGCAGCAGGTTACGTATGGTATCAAGTTTTTCAACAACACAGTGGATGGGGAAAACACTGCTCTTTGCCATATTTGTTTTGAGCCCAGATGCCTCACCAAAAAAACCTGAGTATGTCCATGGTGATTTCTAAATCAAATGCCACCGGGTGGAGCAAGATCACCACATCATCATCATAAAGAGAAATACGGTTATGATCTGAATTTTCTGTTAGAGGCTCCAGCAATCCATCAGCAGCAGCCTTCTTAATTAAGTAGCACAATACATCCATACCATTAAGCATTACTTGAGAAGCAGAAGCAAGAAGAATGCTAACAATATCACACCACATTTGCCCAAAACCCAAATGCTTCAAGACCTCTAAGAGGAAGAGCCACGAGACAGAATCAAAAGCTTTGGTGATATCCAACTTAAGGAGGATCCTTGCACATTTTTTCTGGTGAAGCATTTTGGTTGTCTGTTGCACAAGCATAAAGTTGTCCAGCATGGATCTGCCTTTAATAAATGCACTTTGATTCTGAGACACTATATTATCAAGGTGTCCAGCCAGCCTATTTGCCAAAAGCTTAATGATGAGCTTAGCAAAGGAGTGGACCAAGCTTATGGTCCGAAAATCCTTAACATGGCATACTTCATCTTTTTTGGGTATTAGAATGATGTAGGCTGAATTGAGCAGCTCCAAATTTCCCCGATTACTATTCCAAACAGCCATAGTAGCTGCCATAATATCTCCCTTAATAATATGCCAGCACGACTTATAAAATTTCCCGGTAAAACCATCCGGGCCAGGAGCCTTGTTTAAGGTAGAGATAGGACTGTTTTCCAGACTTCATCTTCCATGAAAGGGTTGTCCAGCGATGAGAGATCATGAGTAGAAATTTGGAGATGATCCAGATCAATAGTATGTGCTCGGTCAGATGAACATCCCAGCAGATTGTGGAAAAAATCACTTAGAGTTTCCTCCTTGTCCTCATGCCTTGACTTTATCAAACCATCGTCAGATAACAGATTACCAATAAAATTTTTGCCTTTGTGGTATTTAGCATGGAGGTGGAAGAAGACAGTGTTAGCATCCCCCGCAGCCAACCAGGTGATCCTAGAGCGGCTCCGAGCCATAGAACGTTGCAAGGTTGAAAGGGCCACAATGTGACCATCGAGCTGTTTCAACAACCAATTTTCTAACACAGAGACAAGGGTCTGTTATCTTGAGCAGATTGCAGCTTATGCATAATTTCCCGCGCCATCCCAAGCTGAGAGGTAATATGACCCACCCTTTTTTGAGACCAGCTTTGGAGATGCTGGACAATGGCTCCAAACTTCTTGGAGAGGGTTACAAAAGGACAAGGGGAGAAAGGAACAGAATTCCAAGCAGCCTCCATTGTCGCAATAAAATCAGGCAATTTTGTCCAATAAGATTCAAAATGGAACCTGTTGCGACCAGGCGTCAAAACTTGGAGCCCAAGAAGCAAAGGGCAATGATCTGAACCGTTTGTGCTAGCACTTTGCATAAGGCAATGGGGAAAAAGCGGCTCCCAATCTGGAGAGCAAAACATTCTGTCAAGTTTGACGAGAGTGGGCGTATCTTGGCGATTAGACCAAGTGAATTTCCGACCATGCAAAGCCAATTCTTTTAACACCAGATCATTACTTCTGAATCTCTCCATAAGCTGCCTAATAAAATTGCCAGAGCTCTTATCTTCATCTCTGTGATGAGGTTAAAATCACCCATTAAAATCCAGGGTCCAGGACAAGCAGATCTCATATTCCAAAGCTCTTGCATAAATTGAATTTTGTTGCTGTCGCCTTGAGGCCCATACACGCAAGTCAACCACCAAGGAAGATGATCTCTTGGACTGAACTGAATTGTCACGCTATGGTGATCCACCCAAGATGCGTTGGCCGGACCAATTTCATTACTCCAGGCCACGAGAATCTCACCACTAGATCCAACCGAGGGAAGAAACAGCTTGTGCACAAAATTAGACCCAAGTGTAGTCAAGGTAGTAAGCATAGAGGTCTCAGCCATCTTGGTTTCTTGGATACAAACCACATTAGCATTAAAGGAGTTTATCAAATTACGAACAGAATCCTGACGAGCTCTAGAGTTTAAGGGAGCATTACATTCCAGATGGTATTCTTTAGATGAAGCTGGAAGAATTTGTTCGTCTGAAGCAAGGCGGGGACTCTGTAATGCAATACCTTGCTAAGTTCAACCACCTATCTCAATATGTCATAGAACAAGTCAACACGGACTTAAAGAATAAAAACTTTCGAGTCAAGGTACTTCTCAGGGGAAGGGTAATGTGTCAAACAACCAGGTAGGCAAAGGTGAAAAGAGGACTGGACGGGTTTATTATACCCAGGTGGCCACTACACCAGAAGGAGAACCCGTGCAGATGGGTACGTTTTCTGTCGCCAATCATCCCGCATTTATTCTTTTTTATTCCGGTGCATCGCACACTTTCGTAAGCAAGGTTTTATTGAGAAACATAGTATCTTGACTGAGGAATCCAAGAAGGGTATAGTGATACAGTCACCCAGGGGTTGACTGTATACCAAAGAGATAGTATCTCAAATAGTGGTAGAAATGGTTGGACATAATTTCCCACCGATATGGTAGTTATAAAGGGACATGATATAGATGTAATTTTGGGTATGAACTGGTTGGCCCAAAATGAAGCAGACATCAACACTAGTCAACGAACTGTTAAGTTGAATCGTGGACCAGGATAAGCTAGATTGTTGATTCCTATACCTGCTTCGGTCAAGGTAACTGGAAGAGCTTTTGAAGTTACGGTACTAGAAGTACACGATATTCCAGTAGTGTGTAAGTTTCCGGACGTATTTCCTGAGGATTTGCCTGGATTACCTCCTGAGAGGGATGTGGAGTTCGTGATCGAGTTAAAGCCTGGCACGACTCCTATCTCAACAAGGTCGTACCGCATGGTCCCTAATGAATTGGCTGAATTGAAGACACAGCTGCAAGACATGTTGGAGAAAGGGTTTATCAGGCCAAGTTCCATGCCATGGGGGTGTCCAGCCATTTTCGTGAAAAAGATCGAACTCTGCGAATGTGTGTGGACTATCGACCCCTTAATGGAGTTACCGTCGTCGTGATCCGTCGGTCGTCCTTGTCGTGCCACGCGTAGTCTCGCTTCACCCCGTCATCGTGAGCGTGGCATGCAGTGAAACAAGCCCCCAAGTCACTGGGTTGAATGCACGCCACGGTGAGCGAACCCGATGAGAATATCTCATCGCCGCCGTGGACGCTCCCATCCCAAATTCGCGAAGAACGCAATTGATCTCTTTAAATTGAGTGCTCCCTCACTCTGCCTTTCTTTCACGAACCCAGTCCACCCTCAACCGACCCCTCTCGTCCACCAGAGCGTGAGTTCACCGGAATTCCCCGAAAATAGTCATTGTCGCCGCCGAGTTGAGCCTCGTCGTGGCCTGCCCTTCTCAGGTTAGTTCA
Source organism: Zea mays (assembly GCF_902167145.1). NCBI lineage: Eukaryota > Viridiplantae > Streptophyta > Magnoliopsida > Poales > Poaceae > Zea > Zea mays. Next base: position 87,253,406 of record NC_050097.1, read on the forward strand.
TGCCCCTCTGGTCCCTGTTTTAGTACACCTTTGGCCTCTAGATGCTCACGGTTTCGACTATTTGAACGCTACCGCAGTACAGTTCTGGGAACGCCACGTTGCCACTCGGGAACACCGTCGTAGACACCCCTCGCGTGGACCGACACTCCTGCGTTGTCTTCGCCCGAATTCGCGCAAGCACCTTAATCCTAGTGAGACACTGATGCTCTCCCCGCTCTTCAATTGAGTACTACCGAACTATGTGCGCGGGTACGGGGACTCACCGGAGCCCTGGCTCCGTCAGCGTTGCGGGCAGACAAGAATTAGGGGCGGGTCAGTCCAATTAGCCTTGATAATGTGCTCGGGAAGTCTCTGGGGTGGTGTTGGTGTGCTTGCTGCCACTGGTAAGGGTCGCCGACGATGAGCCCCGCCTCCGAGGCCAAGTGTTCGATCAACGCGCGGTTGAGGACTCAAACCCGTAAAGAAATATAAGTAGGAGGGCTTAGGGGAAGTTGTCAGCGACTCTGTGAAATAGTGTCGCGGGCTCTTCACTGATTGTTTGAATTCCTAGGGGACTTTGCGCAAAGTCGCACGCGGGCGCGGATGCGGGCTGGTTCAGGCTGGATTGAGCCCAAACCTGTTAGTTATTTTCTCTTTTCTTTTTCCTGGTAGCTTGTGAAATCCATCAAAAATAGTAGAAAAATGATAAAACATGGGTCCAATTTTATTAGACTCCTAAAATCAGGTAGTATTTAATAAAAATAATTCCAAGGTTTCTATTTCAAACCATAAAATATTTAGCATTTAAAGGTACTTAATCAAAACCTCTTAGAATTTTAGAAATAGTTTAATAATCCCAAAAATCATAAAACTTTTTGGGTAGACTTAAAATGTTTGTTTTGAACCTTGAGTAAAGTTTAAACATATTTGGACAATGTTTGACTACGAAGCCAATAATAAGCCCAAAGAATTAAACCCTTTAATACCTAGTGATTGAAAGTAGAACTTGCAAATCATAAATTTGCTACAACTTGGTAGCCTAAGAAGATTAGCTGAACTAATCCTAAAAGATTATCTAGCTAGAAGTCTTGATGTTGATAGGCTTCGTGAAGGAAAGTTGGATTCAAAACACTGCTTTCTATCTACTCATTATAAACTTGCATATCCATGATATAGCATAAGCATTCATAATATAGTAGAAGTTGTTCCTCCGACTGAGAATAACTTTTACTTCGACATCCGTGGTGAGGAAGCAGCTACTCCTAACCCAAGGCAAGCCCCGGTGCATTTACCTTTCCTTGTATTTTAAAGTTTTACCAACTTTGAATGTTGCATTTCCTTCCTTGAAGGATTGAATACCATTCCTTGTTACCTGATTTATGCAAACAATTCTTAAGGATGCTTAGTCTTGCTTTAGAAAGCAAAAATGATTTGTTTTTAAAAAGGTGATGCTTCACATTGGAATGGGAATTTTTACAAAGGAAAGACTTATGATGATGAATCCATCACAACACCTGAAAAGAGTACCTCTATCAGGTACCAAACTTTGGGTTATAAATGATAAGAGGAGACCGGGCGGGTGACTTGTACGAGAAAGAGGTCTCAGTGTAGTGTCTCCGTCTGAGTCGTTTAAGGACCGAGCCAATATAGGCTTGATGATTGAGGACCTTTAAACTGGACACATGTCTCATCATGGGTAAGCCTTCCCTCAGCCGGACCAATACCAGAACAGCTCGCCCGCACCGGGCGTGAGAGATGGTGAGAGTAGCGTGTACCCTACAAGCAAGAGGCTGGACGTTAGAGTAACTTTGCTCTCGGGTAGCGGGAACCCGTTCTTGTTTTGAGAAACTCGGGTGCGAGTTGACATGCAAGGGTTAAGTGCTACATATGTCGTGTGGTTGGAGATCTCCAGCTGAGTATTAATCGATTCGGGTCGTCGTTACTTCTCGGATATGAAGACTTAGTCACAGACCTGCATCGTAGTTAATAAGTGGAACAATAACTTAGAAGAAAAGAAGCTAGTATAGGACAAGTGAATGCTCTAGATTAAGCAAATCTAGAATCAAGAAAGAACTTAGTGTGCTAAGTAAAAGATGGCTTAAGGATCCACTTCTAATAAGCTTTTCTGCAAAAAGAGTCTTTGAAACTTGATGAGCTTTACCTCGAATCCCTTTAAGCCAGCATATCCTTAAGAGTCTTTTCTTTAGTCGGGTAAGCCTGGTTGAGCAATTGCCTACTCAGGATTGTATTCCCTGTTGTTTTTCAGGTTATAGTTTTGCTCTGTTGTGGATGGTGCTAAGTGTCGGTGGGCTCGGCCTTTTTATATAAGTATATTCCGTCTTTATCTTCTTTATGAGGATTGTCACTTAAGCTAGAATGTATTACAAACTTGTGAAAATTATACATCATTCGAAGTGTAATATTTTGGATTTACTTTATAATCACTTCGATCTTGTATAATGTAATCTTAATGTAACTTGTAACTTTTTGTAAAAAAGAAATTCCGCTGCAAATGTTGGTGTGTGATTTGTGTTTACTTAATACAGCGATCTTGGTTGTAAGTGGTTTATCCAGGGTCCTTGGGACACTCGGACGGATCCTTTTAAGTTACCTGGTGTACATGCATAGCCGTCCGAGGTCTTTGAGACGGGGATAGGTGCATGTGGGCCCGATAACTTGGGAGGTCATGCCACAGGAGCCCTATGGCCGTCATGCGAGAGCAAGGGGGTGTTGTCGTAGCCGTCTAGTTGTCCCGCGTGGCTACTGCTTGTACAACCCTAGATTAGGTTTAGGGTTTCACATATTCCAACACCAAGCAAAGAAGTGAGTGAGCGTGGGGAACGTGTCAGACTTCGAACATAAGGAAAAGTCCATAGATAGAATGAGCAAGTAATATGCTAGTGACAGGGGATGTCCACAGATCGCAGTGTATAAGATCAAAAATGCATGTTGTCCTCGAAGAGGTGGGGAAAGGAAGTCGAACATGACGGCCAAGCTGACATGAATGATAGAGGTGCTCCAAAGAGCCCCGATCACAAGAGATGACCAAACTACAAGATAGCTTGGACAAGAAATTAGGACCAGAGTGGCCAAGACGATAATGACAAGTAATGGACGACACAACTACAATCAAGGCGTGTGGAGTGGAAGGACCTAGAGGACGCAGGCAGGTGAAGAGGGTATAGAGGTCCTGAGCTGCCACGGCGGGCGTGAAGGGTTCTAGAAGCTAGAACCTTCACAGGCAAACCAAACAAGTCGAATTATATGGAACAAGAATAGTCAGTGGTGAACTAACAAACATAAAGAAGATTCTGAATAATGTTAGAAGCGACAAGGCCATTCTGAAGGCAGAAAGGAACATGAAGCACTGAGGCACCCATGGAGGTAATCACGGGAACAGACCTATTTCCAACAATGATGGAGGAAGTAAAGGACAGGTGTGGAGGATGGATGGAAGAGTGTACCAGTGTCAAGAATGGTGTAATACAAATCATCAGAGTCGGCCACCCAATCGGTGACGGAGGTGGGTGCCAGGGTCATCATACTGAACGAGTCGGTGAGGGATTGCTAGTCCCACGTACCGATCCACGGGGTCCACAAGGGAAGGCATGAGAGCCAGGGAAGCTTGTTCTAAGATAGAGCCGAGTACAGAGGTGACAGCGATAGAGGCGGGGTGACGATGAGAGCCAGCTTGGGCAAAGCGTAGAGAAGATGGGCTCATGGTCGGTCTCGGACACATGTAGATGGTAGCGGTTCACATGTTGTAGAAGGACGGCAAGGGAGTGTTGCCTCTACCGCCGGGTGTACAGATAAGAGCACCCCCATCACCACAATCGTCTTTGTCGTGACAACGACAGCCCCTAGAGCTAGAAGCTAAGCAAGGAGCTCCAGAGAGCATAGAGGGTCAATGTGGCGCCCCCGGAGGAGGCGACCCAGGAAGACGGCACACCAAGGGTGGCGTAGTGTCGTAGCTGCGCCTAGAGGCAATTCAGCGGCCATGGTGCTCTCCTCGAGAAGGAGCTTGTTGCAGACATAACGGAGGGAGGGGGAATGACATGGTCCAATTGATGAGGGCCTTCAAATGGTCGTAACGACAAGTGAGACTTGCGGAAGGTTGAGGACTAGTGTGCCATCTGTCATAGGCTCACCGAGGTCATGGAGAAAGTCTGACATGCCCTTCATCCGATAGCAGTACTCGGTGGCGTAGAGATCACCCTGGACAAAAAGGCGAAAGTTGGCGTCAAGCTGTAGAGTACGGGCCTCGCGGATGCCAAGGAACTGAGCCTCGATGGCAACATAGACCTAGCGAGCGATGCCTCTCGCCCCCCTCCCCGCCAACCTAGTCGCGCCAATGGGAGTAGAGGATCGAAGCATTGTTATTAAAACGTCGCTTAAATGTCGTTTAAGCGTCGTTTAAACGACAAAACTTGGTTAGAGTTTAGAACGGTCGTTTTTAGCAAAAACGCGTAGAACGCCTAATTATCACGTTTAAACGTCGCTTAAACGTCATTTTCTCGTTTTCGAACGTTCGAGGCGTGTTCAGGACATTCTATGTGTTATTGCCTTATTGGGCCTTTCACATGCCAAAAAATACACAGGGCATAGGGCACGACATACTCTCCTTTGTGTTGTTGCTAGCGCCGCCACCCGCCTCCATCATCTCCTCCAGGTCCTGCTAGCGCCGCCGCCCGACTCCCTCCTCTAGCATCGTCGCCTGTACTCCCTCCTCCAGCGCCGCCACCCGACTCCTCTCCTCCAGCGTCATCGCCGCCCACCCGCATCCATCTCCAGCGTCGCCTGCCGCCCTCCCTCCGATTCCAGCGTCCAGCGCCGACAGTCTCCCTCCTCTCCTCTGCCCCCTCCTCCCTCTCCATCCTCAAAACATTCTAGGGCTGCCAGGCCAGTGAAGCGCCGCCCTCCCTAATTTTAGACTTTTAATCATCAAGAGGTTCAGTCTTCTAGTTCAGACAGTGACGCCCTCCCTAGTTTCAGACTTTCAGTCATCAAGAGTTTATGGTTACTGATCATAGATACAAGTTGTAACTTGTGTGGTTGAACTTGATCTGTTTCATTTTGTTTTGTGAACTCAAGTACTAAACTTATGTATGAACATATTCTATAATTGAAGTTTTATGTAGTGTCTGAAAAGACGTTTCAACGTTTAAATGTTAAAAAGGTGGTTCATAACATTTTACCGTTTTACCGCTTTAATAACCATGGATCGAAGCCAGGTCGAGAACAACAAAGACAAGGGACAGAATGTTTAGGACATCGATGGCCTGGGAGCGAAGGTTGGTGATGACGAATAATTCATGACAGAAGTTGTTGGGGGCGACGTCATGGACGATAGCGGAGTCGTCGTCCTAAACACCCCAAAATTGGCACTCAGCCTCAATGAGTTGCTAGCGAGAAACAAGGGCGACAAAAAGCATCGTGGCGAGGGCAAATCAGGCAGTAGCCACCTCATCGCGAGCAAAGGGATCTAAGCATAAGTTTGAGGGGCATTCCCACTAGGGGCAGTGGGGCGAGCGGCGGCCCGCCTGTGGAAGGAGAATGGGCACGGCATTGGCAACATCAGCCTAGGAGGGGCGAGGAAAGAGAGCGGGAAAGGAAGAGGGAGAAGGAGCGCCAAGACCAGCCATAACGGTAGTGGGCGTCGCAAGAGGGGAGGTGGCGTCGAGCACAAGCGAGGGTGGACACAATTTAGGAAGAGGCTGATACCATAATAGTTAAAAAGAAAAGTTACTGAAACCCTAGGGCAGCCACTACACATGTCTACCCCTGATGGGCCGCGATGGTCAAACTATCATGAGACCTACACCACGGTGCAAAGTCTGACAGACAAGGTTGGTCCTTCCTCAGCCACAACTCCATCACATGCTAGGAGCCTCCTAGCACGACCACGCAGCTAGAGCTCTAGCAGGCGATGGAGAGCCAACCGGAGGCTAGGTGCGGCACTACATCATTCATCATTGGCTGGCCAATAGCTTCGTTCATGTGACTGTCTGTCTTTGTTGCCCTGTGATGTTCAAGTGCTCCAACCAACTCCCATTGCTGACTGGGGCACCCCTAGTGTCCTCCAGCCCCTACTCCTGGCCCATGAAGGGTCAACCCCATCTTTGATGGTCTGACTCGATTACAAATAGGAGCAACCTATCAACTACCGGAATCCCTTCACTACATTGACTACGTCGCTGCTAGATAACTATCGCAGCATGCTATCTGGTCCCAACTAGTGTGCTGCCATGGCAGATGGTAGCAGCCTCTCATCGACAATGGCACCTGGCGACTAGTGCCTCAACCACCTGACGCCAACATTGTGATGAGCAAGTGTATTTTCAAACACAAATTCCATTCTAATGGATCTTTTGCCCGCCACAGGGCTCGTTGGGTTGTTTGTCTTCTCCCAGCAACACAATGTCAACTACAACTAGTCGTAACATCCTAATGGTTGAGCTGGCCATTTGTGCCATGCTCGTTTTTATGCCATCTACGTCGTGTTTCTCCCAGCAGCATGGTGTCAACTACATCTAGTTCATTGTTAAGCATTATGGGTCAACCTAAAGCAAATCAAACTTGCATCCCTACCTAGTAATGCTAAATTGTCACAAGAATATTCATTACCAACCCAACAGCTGGCTATCATCTAGATATAGTATCGGGAGTACCAATTCACCATAAATTTGCAGCAATATGGATAAGACATTTACTAATCTGACTCCATTTCGCTCCTATGTATTCATGAAAAAAAACATTTGTCCTAGACCTCAAGGGTTTAATATTTTTCATAAGTGAAATTGAAGTTGTAAAAATTTTACTGTGTTATTTCAGATGGGCTTTAAATGAGATAAATGGTCAACAAAGTGTACGGAAATGCAGCAAGCATAAGCTTTTAGGTTCCAAAGAGGAACACGCACAGGCGTCGACCAACATAGCAGGAGCAGAGGAAGTAATGTCACAGACTCAGTTTAGTTTACAACGTTGGATATGCCAAATTAGTTCTAGTTTTTCTGCTCTGTGAACCTTTTTTTGCATTATCAACTCCCACCGGACTAGTTTGGACCATTGCACATTTGCACACTTTAATTAGATGTAGGTATAAATAGACTTCAGAGGCAAACTGGATATAGATGAACCATACCTCCTATGAGAAGTCGAATGGATCCATCACTCATTTTCAAGAGAACATATGGATCTGCAATTGAAGCAGATGCAGCTGCAAGAGGCTCAGAATTCAATGACGATTCGGAAGTATGCATAGAAAAGTTTAGCTCTTGTGTCATGAAGGAACCATCAAGCACACGAGCACCCTTGGCATATACCTGTATGACGCGACACCTGTAAAATTCAAATTCAAATAATATATTAAGATGGTAAAGACAAAGCAGTAGAAGCCCTGAGCACATTCATCATCCAGTAATGGAGCATTTTCAATTATCTATAAAAAGGTGCTAGAACTGGCCTGCCATGTGAAAGAAACTTATAGTGGGAGCACTAGGCTGTTATAATAAGGTGCATAAGAAGACATTTTGCAATTATTCTTTCACCCTCCTATTTTTCAATTATTCTTTCACCCTCCTATGTCTTCAGATGGCACATTATAAAAAGGTGAAAGAATAAAAATCTGCCTGTTATAAAAAGGTGCTAGAACCGGCATGCTACTTGCAAAATGTCTTCAATGCTCATTGCAATAAAACGAATTTGGGGTAGTTTTGCATTTTTTCCCTTATTAAAATGAAACATTAAAGATTATCAGTGGCATACCTCCCAAACAAGTTACCAGCAGCAATTGTGCTCCCTTGAACATTATAGTCAACTGTTTCAGTGACCTCTCCAAGATCATCACCTGTCTGAAGCACCTATTGTAGCACACAATCATGTTGTACAGTTAGTAATTTTTAATCATTTCTTCAAAAGAAATTAAAGGATCAAGCAAAATTGAAATCAACCATATGTTAAATAGAAAAAACAACTAGTAATCATTTCATCAAAAGATTAGGTTCAAGCGGTGAGAGCTGTCTCACCGAGCCACCAGGCCGGTTCGAAGCAGCCTCTCCGCATTTGTGAAGGGAAGGCTTGCCTCGGTTTATCCCTTCCCCAGACCCCACTCATGTGGGAGACTCCGGCACTGAGCCTGCCCTCTTTTATTAGGTTCAAGCACAGTTATCAAAGCGGTAAGGCAAGGCATGGTAACTAACTACTGCTTTACACTTAAGCGGCTAAGGTGTGAGGCATAACAACACCTTGCCACAAGAAAGGAAAAGCAAAATATGAGGGTAGAGTCGTTAAGTATGGGGAAAAGAAAAAGAGAGTAAGAACTAGGCTAGCCCAGCACACCAGCAGCCCATGTTACCCTTCCCTTTTGGTGTGTGAACCTGCATATGAAGTCCTAGACTCCCGTTACCCTCTTTCCAGCATCACCACTCCCATCTGTAGTTAGATAATCTGCTGCTCTCCCCTACTCTTCTGTCAGCAGGTGAGGCGATGGTAGAATGTGTCGATGCACTTGTGACTTGTTGAGTGATCCCTGAAGGCAAAGATGGCACAGCTCGCCCAGGGGATTGCTGTGCATTGGGAGCTCGAAGCAAATATTGGTGAGGTCCGCAAAACATGCCCAGAACAGGACACCATGGTTGCGCTGCAACCTGTAGTACCATTGTTGAACGGCTCCCTGCATGTAGAATGAAGCCAGCCATACTTTCTCCGGCTTAGGGGTGCATGCAGCACGGAAGATTTGCTCACAGTGGTGGAGACGTAACAGCGGGTCTTCTAAGCCGTCGTACTTGGGGGAACACAGCTATCAGCTAGTGAGTGGTGGCATTGATGAAGGTGTCAGTCCTGCCCCCAGCTGTAGAGGATTCCGGCTGGAACACGGGTTGTGGCTGCTTGCATGACTTCTTGTCGCTGCCTGCTAATTGCTTCGATTGAACGTTATTGACAGTGATATGAAGACGGCCTTGATCAGCCTTGAGGGACAAGACCTCAGCAGACAGGCCGGTCACCTTATCCTCCATGTCCATCAGCCGGCTGGCGTTGCCAGTGATCTTGTCAAACACTTCCTGCATGGTGGTGGTGAGGACCGCAGCTGGATGGAGAGAATTTGAACAGAAACAAAGTTGGTGGCACCGACGGAGGACACGATGGCAGCTAGGAGGTGGCGCAAGAATGGTGGTGGCAGCTGGGAAGTGGCGCTGGGGGGAGCGGGGCTGGGCGGCGCATGATCTGTGGCTATGATTATCATGATGTAAGGAACCATGGAGTTTATTGCTCACGAGGAGAGATTACAGTAGAATTAGGGGGAGAGCGAGAACCCCTACCTGTGGCAAATTTAAGAGATTTTCTTTGCTCAGCGCTGCCAGAGATTTATTCTTATCTCTATCGCTTATTTCCTTAACACATTTATCTCTATACCTAGTGCTTATCTTCTTAAAAGATTTATTTATGTCTCTACTGTTTATCTCCTTCAAACCCTATAGGCGTCGGTTGGGCTGGTTGGGCCTTCTCTGGCCTGGGCCAGCGGGCGGCGGCTATAGGTCTTGCTTTTAAAGCTATCTACAACAACCACTACATATGAAGGTAGAGGCATAGCTGCAGCCTCAGTTCAGCAGCATCATTCACCAGTGTCCGTGTGTTCTGATCTCTTTTTCACACTCCAGTTCGTGTGTGAGGGCAGGACAGTGGCAAAATCAAACGGACCAGCACCGGGGGACGACAACGGGGTGATAGACCGGGGGCTCGGCGCGAGAGCGAGCCGGTGCACCGCGTTGACCGTGGCGCTGGGTCGGTGTAGCGAGACGACGGGGCATCACGTGGTTGTGCGGGAGATGCCGGAGCCACACATGGCTGTGCGGGAGATGCCGGAGCCACACATGGCTGTGCGGGAGACGCCGGTGCCGCGCGAGGCGACGCAGGGGACGCCGAGGCTGCACGTGGCTGTGCGGGGGAGGGCGGCACCGTCAAGGCCGCGCGAGGCGACGCAGGGGACGCCGAGGCCGCACATGGCTGTGCGGGGGAGGGTGGCGCCGTCCGGGCCGCGCCGGGCGGCACGGAAGACGTACCTACAGGGAAGGGGGCACGACATCAGGGGACACAAAGTCGGGCTCGAGGAACACGTCGAGATCAGTGAGAGAGGCAGCGAAAGAAGAAGAGAAGGGGAAATCCGACTCGTCGAAGATGACGTGACGAGAGATGAGGACTCTATGGGAGGTGAGGTCGAGACACTGATACCCCGGGGGAGTATCCGAGGAAGACACAGCGAGTGGAGCGGGGCGCTAATTTATGAGGAGCAATGGAGGCGAGATTAGGGTAGCAAGCGCACCGGAAGACACGAAGGTGATCATAGGAGCGATGGATGCCGAAAAGAGCGAAGTAGGCTGTGGGTTGGGCAACCGCCATGGTGGGAAGACGGTTGAGGAGGTAGATGGCAGTGGTGAGGGCCTCAGCCCAGTAGTGAGCAGGAAGGAAAGCCTGAAAAAGCAGAGTGCATGACATCGTTCGTCGTGCGAATCATGCGCTTAACCCTACCGTTCTGAGGAGACATGTAGGGGCACGACATCCGGAGCTAGACGTCGCGAGAGAGGAAGAAGTCACGGGACGCATTGTTATAGAACTCGTGCTCGTTGTCACACTGGACACTCCAGATGGTGCGACCAAACTGAGTGGAGGCCGAAGCGAAGAAGTGAGACAGTGTGGGATAAGTGTCTGACTTCTGTCGTAAAGGAGAAGTCCACAAATAATGCGATAAGTCATCGAGAATGACTAATACTTATAACCAGAAATGCTGATTACAAGGGATGTCCATACATCACAGTGTATCAGATCAAAAATGCCTACTACTCTAGAAGAGGAGGTGGGGAATGGAAGGAGCCGACGGCCGACCGGCCATGGCGACGGCTGTAGGTAGGAGAGGATTAGAGAGATAAAGAAAAACCTAAGGCTAATGATACCATCTTGGAAACCCTAATTACATTCCATAGAGGACAAGGGTACATATATAGGGAACCCTAATGGGCCAGCTAACATGAATCCTAAGGCCCAGAGGATCCCGGGAGAGCCCAATAAGGACTAGTACATAAACACTCTAACAGTCATGATTTCAAATTCAACAAATAATACAGCAGAACAACTATTTCATAAACTTAAATAAGTTTCGAAACAACAAGGTAAGCCCGGTTCAAAGTGAGATCCAGGTCCTAGTAAATCCAAGAAAAGTAGAGGACTGGACGTACAATACCAGACTAGGCATGTTGTAATGAACCTAGTCTGGAGTGACCCAGACCTGCCCCATTCTCCAGTCCAGGGAATCAGGGTACAGGTCGCAATGGACCTAGCTTTCCAAAGCCAGGTCCTTCCAGGCCCAGCGTGGACTTTGAACAGGTTCATACTTGTTAATTATGTCAAGGCCCATATATATTTTAGCCCTATATGGCCCATAAGGAATTCCCTATATACTGCTGTTATCCCTATGGACTTGTTAGACTCTCAGTCATCAAAGGTTAGTAACAATACTCACCATTGAAAGATGAAGAGGCAAGAGAGCATTCAAATATTGTATTTTGGAATAGTCAAGTAAAGTCTGAAATTTCTATATTCTAACTCTTATTTCTATAAGTACCAAGAACCGAAAAAACTGTTAGGCAATAGAATATGCCATCTGTGGATATCCTAGCTGCTATAGATAGCAGATGTAAATCAGGGATTAGTTGCTAGATATAGCAGATGTAAATCAGGGATAAATCAGGGGAATTATCCCTGCCTTGTATAGCAGGCCAGCCAGCTCTATATAATAGAAGGTGCCCCCTCTCATTGAGGTGTGGCCAATTGCCATCAACCCTGTTTCTCTACATGGTATCCGAGACCCAGGCATCGATCTAATTTCCCAACCCCCTCACCTTCTCCCCTCCAGCCGCGCCGCCTTAACCAGACCGCGCCGCTTGTAAAGCAGGCCAGCCAGGGAGGTTCTGGTGCCCAGGCTGGGCGCACCCTGGGCATTCTCGGGTCTTCCCCGCAGGCCCACACCGCCTTCGCTCCACTCCAGGCGTCCTCCAGCAGCTCCAACACCTCCACCAGCACCTGGGATGCAGCAGGCCTCATCGCTGCCCTGCAAAACATGCAACTTCAGGGCAACTCGCCCTGGGTTGTTGACTCCGGCGCCTCTACGCACATGACGTCCTCGGATGGTATGCTTACTCAGCGCCTTCCCCCCTCCATCTCCTCAATAACAGTAGGTAATGGCACTAGTATACCTGTTATGTCTAGAGGTCATTCCGTCCTTCCTACACTTACAACAAATTTTGCTCTTAATAATATCCTTGTCGCCCCATCCATAGTCCGCAACCTGTTATCCGTTCGTCAATTCACTCGCGACAACAATTGTTCCTTTGAATTTGACGCCCATGGTTTCTCTATTAAGGATCTCAGGACGGAACGCGTGATTCTCCGTTGTAACTGCGACGGGGACCTATACACCATGCCTGCCTCCACACCTGGCGCTCCACCTCATGCTCTCCTGGCTGCATCGTCAACTCTCTGGCATCAACGTCTCGGTCACCCCGCCCCCGCCGTTTTAGAGCGTCTCAATAAACTTCATGTTATTTCCTGTAATAAAGTACAACACTCCCTATGTCACTCATGTCAACTAGGCAAGCATACGCATCTACCTTTTAGTTCTTCGCATTCCATAACTCATGCACCCTTTGAACTCGTTCACTGTGATGTATGGACTTCACCCATCAATAGTCTGTCTGGTTTTTCATATTACTTGGTCTGTTTGGATGATTACACTCACTACTGTTGGGTTTTTCCGCTCCGAAAAAAATCTGATGTCCACCAACACTTAGTCGAGCTTGCTGCCTCTGCCCAAACACAATTCAGCATCCCCGTCAAATGCTTTCAGGCTGATAACGGCACTGAATTCGTAAACACTGCCACCATCAAATTCCTCGCTGCTCAAGGCACTCACCTTCGCCTCTCCTGCCCCTACACATCTCCCCAAAATGGCAAGGTTGAACGTATCATCCGCACACTCAACAATTCCATTCGCACCATGCTTCTACATGCTTCCCTACCACCCACATATTGGGCCGAGGGACTCCTGACAGCCTGCTACCTCCATAATAGGCGCCCATCCTCCTCTATTCAGCATGAAATTCCCTATACTCGTCTGCATAATCAACCACCAACTTATAGCCATCTGCGTGTTTTTGGGTCTCTCTGTTACCCCAACATGCAAGCAACCTCTAAACATAAGCTCGCCCCTCGCTCCACGGCATGCATCTTCCTAGGATATCCTAGCTCACACAAAGGTTATCGCTGTCTCGACCTATCAACCCGTCGCATCATCATCTCTCGCCATGTCACATTCGACGAGACCACCTTTCCCTTTGCAGCCACCTCAGACGTCTCGTCCTCTGCTTCCCTAGAATTCCTCCTCGACGACGGTATGGTTTCGGTGCCCTGTCCTACTGTTGTTGCAGGTGGGACTCCATCCTCGACACCCGTGGTTGCTCCATCCCACTCGGATGTTGAGCAACCGCCCCCAGACGTTGCAGCCTCACATGACTCGCCTTCTGCGACACCGGGCGGGCGTGGTCCCGTGCCCCCGCCTGGACCCGACGTGGTTCCCTTCCCACGAGTCTACGTCTGTCGTTCCCGTACGACGTCTACGTCCGAGCCGGCAGCTGTCCCAGCAGCCCCTATGACTTCATCGCCTCCACCGTCGCCGCGCGTCACTCGCACCATGACGGGTGCCATTCCTCGTGCCTGCTATGAGGGGTTGGCGGCCACGACGTCATCCTCACCATCGCCGCTTCCGACAAACTACCGCAGCGCGCTGGCCGACGCCAACTGGCGTGCCGCGATGATGGATGAATATCAGGCCCTCGTCGACAACAACACCTGGGAGCTTGTTCCGCGGCCCCCCGGAGCCAACGTCGTAACGGGGAAGTGGATCTTCCGGCACAAGTTCCATGCCGATGGGTCCCTTGCTCGCCACAAGGCTCGCTGGGTTGTCCGTGGCTTCTCCCAGCGCGAGGGCGTTAACTACGACGAGACCTTCAGCCCGGTTGTCAAACCGGCTACCATACGGTCTGTACTCAGCATCGCTGCATCCCGCGCCTGGCCCATTCATCAACTGGACGTGAAGAACGCCTTTCTTCACGGCCACCTCGAGGAGACCGTCTACTGCCAACAGCCGCCAGGATTCGTCGACCCTGGCGCTCCAGATCACGTCTGCCATCTGCAGAAGTCCTTGTATGGCCTGAAGCAGGCTCCGCGGGCATGGTACCAGCGCTTCGCCACCTTCGTCCGGCACCTCGGCTTCGTCGCCTCCATCTCCGACACGTCTCTTTTCGTTCTACGAGAGGGGACAAGTCTCGCCTACCTACTGTTGTACGTCGACGACATCATCCTCACCGCCTCGTCGTCGGCCCTGCTACAACGCATTATGACTCGGTTGAGCTCCGAGTTTTCCATGACGGATCTTGGCGCCCTCCACCACTTCCTCGGCATCGCTGTCACGCGCTCCTCTGATGGTCTCTTCCTCTCCCAGCGACAGTACGCGGTCGAGCTTCTTCAGCGCGCAGGCATGGCTGAGTGTCATCCGACATCGACACCTGTTGACACTCACGCCAAGCTATCTGCGACCGACGGGGATCTACTGTCAGAGAAGGATGCATCAGAGTACAGGAGCTTAGCGGGAGCTCTCCAGTACCTGACGTTGACTCGTCCTGATCTGGCATATGCTGTTCAGCAGGTGTGCCTCTTCATGCACGCCCTGCGCGAGCCTCACCGTGCGCTGGTCAAGCGCATCTTACGCTTCGTCCAGGGGACTCTCTCCTCGGGTCTTCACATTGGCACCGGGTCTGTCACCAAGCTGACTGCCTACTCTGACGCCGACTGGGCAGGCTGCCCAGACTCTCGACGATCCACCTCGGGCTTCTGTGTCTATCTCGGCGACAATCTAGTTTCATGGTCCTCCAAGCGCCAGACCACGGTGTCCCGCTCTAGCGCCGAGGCCGAGTATCGGGCTGTGGCTCACGTTGTGGCTGAGTGCTGCTGGCTTCGACAGTTACTCCAGGAGCTACACATCCAGCTGCCTTCTGCCACAGTTGTCTTCTGCGACAATGTCAGCGCCGTCTACATGACGGCCAACCCCGTCCACCACAAGCGAACGAAGCACATCGAGATCGACATTCACTTCGTCCGCGAAAAGGTGGCCCTTGGTGAAATTCGGGTTCTCCATGTGCCCTCCTCTCACCAGTTCGCCGACATCATGACTAAAGGGCTTCCGACAGCACTCTTTCGAGAATTTCGATCCAGTCTTTGCGTCCGGGAGCCTCCCGCTGCGACTGCGGGCGGGTGTTAGGCAATAGAATATGCCATCTGTGGATATCCTAGCTGCTATAGATAGCAGATGTAAATCAGGGATAGAATCCTAGCTGCTATAGATAGCAGATGTAAATCAGGGATTAGTTGCTAGATATAGCAGATGTAAATCAGGGATAAATCAGGGGAATTATCCCTGCCTTGTAAAGCAGGCCAGCCAGCTCTATATAATAGAAGGTGCCCCCTCTCATTGAGGTGTGGCCAATTGCCCTCAACCCTGTTTCTCTACAAAAACTAGTATCTCTTAGTGTGTCCACATAATAACAAAAAATATAGATGATTAACTCAGTAACTTGCTATAGAAAATCTCCAAGTAAACAAAAAATCAAATCAGTTACCATTGTGCGGCTTTCTAGGCTTATTATCAAATAAGCATGATATTCATTATTGTCAGTTGTATTTCCACGAGAACTCTTGTAGTAAACTGTCCAAATACCTGTGCAACTTGGTAGTTCCACCTAGACAAGTCATGAACAAACATAAGTAAAATACTAGTAGATAGCAAACTCAAAAATTCTGAGATAACCTAAAACTAAACCTATAACTACGAAATATTGCTAACATGTACCATATAATTGTTTTGGTACTACAGACCTCCAACAAGTCCATTTCTCTTATGCTTTCCGCAATGTCATGACTTGGCACTTGCAGAATGGTGGAGAAAGCACACATATGGGCCCGCATTCCATAAACCAAACTGAAAAGGATTTATTTTAACCCTCTTGTCATCTTGGGAGCCTGGTGGTTATGGAATGGAAGCATCACTGCATCAGAATGCATGTGTTTTAGATGGACACCAAGGGTTTCTGATGTTCTTAGGGACATCTCTGGGGCCACCGACCTATGGTGCCTATCTGAAGATAAAGGCTTGAGAGCCCTGTGGGCAAGTTACATTGGTGGTAGCAGCCATGGTTAGTTTTTTTATTTTCATGGCAGGCCTAATTAGTTAAGACGGGATGGGGGGGAGTTTCCTATTATGCCTACTCCCCAACTTTTTGGCACGTTCTACACTATTTCACTTAAAGTAGACAGTGATTGCCAACAGCTGGTAACAACGTCATCATCTTCATCGCCAACAGTCAACACAACTCCCCCTCCTTATCCACATGACAACCACTGTTGAGCCCGCTTACACATCATCACTGAGACGCTCACAGCCAAACTTTGCTCACTAACAACACAGGAACCAAAATGCAGCACAAATCTGCCTCCAACACCAACCGTCTATATATAGCTACAAATATCCCGCGCTACTAGAAATCTCTTCTGTTTCCTTTTTCTACTGACACAGCTTGTCTACCAATCACACACACATCATAATGAGAGCAGCTGGTAGCAATGTGCGAAGACCTCGAGTTGAAGGCCTTGATGCAAATAGTGGCAATGTGCATGATGTAGCGAAAATTGGGCAGAAGTGGTCAGGGGACGGGGGAAGTGAAAGAGAATAGTGGCTAGTGGGGGGGTCTGGTTTAGTTTGTAATAAGATGTGTCATCGGAGAAGTATGAATGAGGATGGCTTATAAGGTGTTTTTTACAATATTCCCTAAATCCAAAATACAAGATGGGCATACCAATGTCAGGTTGTTGGCAAAATACTAATATAATCCCTCTATCCCATAATGAGAAGCATATTTTGCAAAGGAAAACGACAAATTTTACAAAAAAAACACCTAAATTACAAACTATAAGGTTAGAACATAAAACTTGCATCAATATTGCCTCTGAGAAACTGAGATGAAATCGTTTCTTGTTAGCAAATGACAATATATTGTAAAACAAATTAAGGGTCAAAATCATTTGTTTGACTTTTCCATGTTCAAAATATGATTATCAAGAATTGAGAGACATTAGGGCTGCTTGCTTTGGCCCTTGGTTGATTGCCGGTGATTCCAACCTCATCTACAGGGCTTCAGACAAAAACAACTCAAATTTTGACAGAGCTATGATGGGGAGATTTAGGAAGTTGATTGAGGACTTGAGTCTCAAGGAGATTCCACTACACGGGCGTAAATATACGTGGTCAAATCAGCAAGACAGTCCTGTCCTTGTTAAGCTTGATAGGGTTCTCTGTTCAGTGGAGTGGGAAGAGATATTTCCCAATGTCCTTCTTCAAAGCGCTGCCTCTGAAGGCTCTGATCACTGCCCCCTGCTTCTTGGCATTAAGAGACAATAAAATGGGTAAAAGACGATTTTGTTTTGAAGCCTTTTGGTCCAAGTTGGAGGGATTCCATGATGTTGTCCAAGAGGTTTTCGAATCTGTGACAGCTGTAAATTGCCCTTTTATGACTTTGGACTTGAAGTTAAAGGCTACAGCTAGGAAGTTGCAATCTTGGAGTGAGAAGCATGTGGGACATGTGAAGTCTCAGGGCTTGTTCGCTTTGTTCGGAACGGATCTTCTGGAATTGTTCCACCTGGAATGTTAGTTTTATTTATATTAAAACTGATCACCTGAATAGTTCTAGGTCCTAATCCTAGCTAACCGAACGGGCACTCAGTTGGCTCTAGCAAGAGAAATTCTCCATAGACTAGAAATAGCGCAGGATAGTAGATCCTTGTCCTTGGCTGAAATCTGGCTAAGAAATATGCTGAAAAACACTCCATGTTTTTATCATCGCTTCCGCGTACCATTGCAAGATCGAGATCAAGAATTTCATGGCTTAAAGAGGGGGATGCTAACACCAAACTCTTTCATATGCATTCTCGACATCGAAAAAGGAAGAGTTTTGTTGCACGGCTGATGAATGGAGATCATATCCTCACTAGTCATGATGAAAAAGCGGTTGTGGTGGACAGTTTCTATGCCAAGCTAATTGGTGAATGTGGGGATAGGGAGCAGACTATTGACTTGGACTCTTCAAAAACCGGTTGTGGTGGACAGTTTCTATGCCAAGTCTTGGAGGCGTTGCATATGCCAACTTATAATCTGGCACATCTTGAAGTTTGGAATACAATCAGGAGTTTACCTAATGACAAGGCCCCAGGTCCCGATGGTTTCACTGGGCGCTTCTATAAACCTTGTTGGAACATTATCAAGGTGGACCTTATGGCAGTTGTTTCCGCGGTTTGGAACAGGAAGTTTGACAACTTTGGCTTGTTGAAC
This sequence comes from Zea mays, assembly GCF_902167145.1. Lineage (NCBI taxonomy): Eukaryota > Viridiplantae > Streptophyta > Magnoliopsida > Poales > Poaceae > Zea > Zea mays. Next base: position 87,271,869 of record NC_050097.1, read on the forward strand.
TCGTGCTACATTACTTTGATCCCGAAGCAGGATGGGGCTGTTCATGTCAAAGATTTTAGGCCAATCAGTTTAGTGCATAGTGCTGCAAAGTTGATTACAAAATTATTGGCCAACCGGTTGAGTCAAAGGTTGAATGATATGGTTTCTCTGATTCAGAGTGCCTTCATTAAGGGATGTTTCATTCAGGACAATTTCATGTTGGTCCAACAAACTGCTAGATTATTTCATCAATAAAAAAGGCCACGTCTTCTCCTAAAGCTTGATATTACTAAGGCTTTTGACTCGGTTTCTTGGCCTTTTCTCATCGAAGTTATGAAGCATCTTGGCTTTAGACAAGTTTGGAGGGGCATCATTTGTGGGCTTCTATCCTCATCTAGCACTCAGGTGCTTCTGAATGGCATTCCGGAAGGACCTATTGAGCATCGGAGATGACTCCAACAAGGGGATCCTCTCTCCCCCATGCTTTTTATCCTAGTAATGGATGTTCTTGGCCTACTGTTTTCTAGAGCTGAACACGCAGGTCTGCTCATGGATCTTTCTCCCAGAACCAATTTACATCGGGTATCTATGTATGCAGACGATGTGGCACTTTTCTTGCATCCATCTGCTGCGGAAATTACTATTACTCTACATATATTACATCTTTTTGGTGAAGCTTCAGGTCTCCGCAACAACGAACAAAAGCCTAGTGTTTATCCCATTCAATGTGGGGATGTGGAGTTGGAAGTGGTTCAGGGCCTCCTCCCATGTGACATCTCAACTTTTCCTTGTAAAGACCTGGGACTGCTGTTGTCCCTGAAAAATCTCACCAAGGATTAGGTGCAGCCTATTGTGGATAGAATTGTTGATCAACTCCTAGGATGGAAAGCAGCTTTGATGACAAGAGCTGCCAGAAAAGTGCAAGTTCAATATGTGCTTACTGGATTGCTTATATATCTCGCTATGGCGGTAAATATCAAGGCTATCAAGGCTATCGACAAAATTAGAAGAGGATTCTTATGGAGGGGGCGCAAGGAAGTCAGAGAAGGGCACTACTTGGTTGCTTGGGGCAGAGTTTGTACACCCCTCCAGCTGGGCGGTCTTGCCATTTCTAGTCTTAAGGAGCTTAGTTGGGCCCTGCGCATGCGGTGGCTTTGGCTCCAAAAGACTGAGCCTAGCCGACCATGGTGCAGCCTACCTATCCAAGTGCCGGACAAAGCAAGGGCTTCCTACTCGATGGTGTTAACTTCAAAGGTTGGTAATGGGGCTAATACTTTGTTTTGGACTGATAAATGGATTCATGGGCAGAAAATTGCAGATCTAGTACCTAGATTATTTGATGTCATTCCAAAAAGAATCACTAACAGAAGAACGGTTCAGGAGGCGTTGACATAAAGATGGATCTCAGATATCACAGGAACTCTTTCTGTGGGGTCTTAGTGGATTATCTTCATCTTTGGAATCTGATTTCAGATTTTGAGCTGCTACCAGATGTGGAAGATAAACATATATTCAGTATTGCTGCAAATGGGGCTTATTCTGCTAAGGCTGCATATGAAGGGTTGTTCATTGGGTCTGTTCATTTCAGTCACTATGAAAGAGTTTGGAAAACTTGGACCCCCCTCCAAATGCCACTTCTTCCTTTGGCTGACGACGCTAAATAGGCGTTGGACAGCTGATAGGTTGGCAAAGAGAGGACTAGACCACCTAGAGAGGTGTCCTTTATGTGATCAGGATTCTGAAACTTTGGATCACATTCTGGTTTCTTGTGTTTTCGCGAGGGGATTTTGGTTCCTGTTGATGCGCCAGTTTAGATTGCATAGTCTTGCTCCTATACCTGGTACTGAGTCTTTTATGGGATGGTGGGAGAAGATTGACAAAAGTTCTGGAGATATAGCTGAGGGGTCTCGATTCTCTTATTGCCTTGGGCGCCTGGATTCTTTGGAATCACCGGAATAGAATTGTATTTCATGTATTATCTCCTAGTGTTTCCGCAGTTGTGGGAAATGGCGGGAGCTAAGTGTCTCTCCTTTCTTGCAGCCACCACCAGTGTCTCTTAGCTGCTCGTTGTAGGGTTGTAATTGTTTCTTCTAGGATCATGGATAGTTTCCTTTTTCTTTGTTTTAAACCTCCTTAGGAGGGTATTCGTGTACCGGGGTCTATTTTGGACCTTTTTTCTTCTTAATATATTGATGTGCAGTTCTCCTGCGCGTTCGAGAAAAAAAAGATGGATGGAGTAATATGGAAGAATGGTAATATATTTTGTTAGTTTCATGAAAGATAAAGAAAAGAAAAAAGAATAGCCCAGCCAGCCCAAATTAGCCCACCTGGCCCATTAAAATTAGGTTAAGCCCATTTAATCACTCCCTCCCAGCCTTCTCCCCTTCTCCCAGCCGCACCAAGGCACCAACCGCCTCCCTCTCGCCCTCTCACAGCATTCTCTCTCACATCGCTCTCTCTCTTTCCCAGATGCTTCTCCCTCTCTCCCAGCCGCACCAGCGCCTCCCTCTCTCCCAGCCGCTGATGTCGTGTCGCCCTCCGCCGCTTTCCGCCCGTCGCCGCTACAGCCGGCACGCTGAAGCTCCCACCCGCCTTAGACTCTAAAGCAAGGCGAGGAGGACGCCTTACGTCCCCGACTCGCCTTACCGCCTAGGCGATGCCTTGACAACTATGGTGTTGTTTATGGATAGAGCTTCAGCTTTGGAGTGTGGCCAAGGCACGAGGCATCCCTTACCTTGATGCCCATGAGCAAACTAGTGGCCAGTCCCAGAGATTGCATGTTGTTGGTCATGGTCAAGTTGAGTTGTGTTTGAAGGTCATGGTCAAGTCAAGTTGAGTTGTGATTAAGTGAGCATGGTGTGTTGTATGGGTTTCTAACCCCCTTTTTTCTTCTTAATATAATGATACAGAGCTCTCATGTGTGTTCAAAAAAATAGTATCCAGAGGGTAAGACAACCCTCGAGTATTGTATTAAGAAGAAGACCTCACGCAAGTCCAGAAAACCCTCAAACCCATGTTCCACTCACACACAACGGCATTATATCCCATGTGAAAATGACCACGACCGAGCCTTAGACCTATGCATTGGTGTGGGACTGACGACGGAAATTTTTTTACAACATCCTAGAATTCGCTCCCACAAGGAGTCAAACTTAGGACCTGAGGAGTGCTACTCAAACCACCTAACCAACTTAGGTAGAGGTTCTTTCGCAATATCGTATTATATCATAGGACAATCTTCAGGCATACTCTTTTGGCTTTATTTAAATAGATTTTAGATTATCTAGCATTGTTAACACGTTGAAAAGTTATAACTTTTTTCTAAAACACACAAGAGAGTTGTGTATCTTTGTATTAAAGAGAGAAGAAAAGGTCCCTTAAAGCACCCTTACATTATCCACTCTTTGAGAGTAGGCAGTAAGGCAGACCAGCGATGTAAGGCGTCATCCTCGCTTTACCCCGACACCTAAGGCGGGTGGAAAAGTGCTCGCGCCGCCCACGGCGAGGAGGGGAAGACGATCGTGCTGAGAAGAAAGCGGTCGCGGCACGGGGAAGGGAAAGCGATCATGCTAGATAAGGTGTCGCACGCGCCGGGCAAGGTTTTAAAGTCGTCCGACTAATCACGATTAGTCGGTCTTATCGCTAGAGCGAGCTTGATTAGGGTCTCCGACTCGACTAGAGCGACTAGGAAGCGATTAGTGGTCCTAGTCGCCGACCAATCGCGACTAGTCGTCCGACTAGGCGTAATGGTCGACTAGTTGTGCCTGTTTTGGGGCACTAATCTGGTCTCTGTTACATGGGTCGGCCCACTATTTGTGCAGCACAAACATTGTTTTGCCCTACCTGTACCAATACGGTACACACATTACACAGCGACAATCGCGTGTACGCCCTTCTCCAGTGTGCCATCCCTTCTCCATCGCCGCCACCTTCCTCTCCTTTTTTTCTCGAACGCGCAGGAGAACTACGCCCCATTATATATTAAGTAGATATAGAAAAGGTCTATAGAAGACCCAAAAAACAAAAAAAATCAAAAAAAAACTCCTTACGTAGGCCAGACAGGCATACAAAAAGAGATCCATCAGGAAATCAAAACAGACTACTTGATCCTCCCTAAGGCTCTACCAAGGGTGCAGCCAAATGAGCGAGACCCTTTGCTCCATCTACTTCACATCTTTCCTCATCATTAGCTCCCAAAATGATGAGAGTCAAGGCCCTTTTTGGTAAGACCATAGACTGCTCCCCTTACCTCTTCCCACCAACCCAGGAAGGAGTTTGCAGCCGGCTATGGTGCAAGAGAATGAAGACCAAATTACCTGAATAAAAGCTACCAAAATTCTCTTGAGAAGGAGCATTTCACAAGAAGGTGGTCCAAAATTTCTTCCTCTTGGTCACATAAGAGACACTTCTTCGGGTGATTCAAGCCTCGTTTTGCCAACCTATCAGTTGTCCAACACCACTTTTGGGCAACAAACCATATGAAAAAACGACATTTTGGAAAGGCTCAAGACTTCCAAATTCTTTTATAATGACCAAATGTCACAGATCCCAGGAACAAACCTTCATATGTAGATTTGGCTGAGTATGCACCATTTGGAGCAATACTGAAAATATGCTTATCCTCAACCTCAGGCTGCAGCTCAAAACCAGAAATCAGATCCCAAAGCTGAAGGTAATCTGTAAAAACACCCACTGACAAAGCTCCTTTGATATCAGAAATCCATTTGGTGCTAACAATTGCAAAACAACCTTGGGAACAGATCTGCAATTCTTTTTCCATGCAGCCATTTATCCTTCCAAAATTTGGTATTTGTTCCATCCCCTACTTCAGTGATCACCACTTCAGAAAAGAAAAACTCTAGCCTTTTTAGGAACTTGTATGTGAAGGCCAAACCAGGGGCGAGAATGATCAGTCTTTTGTAGCCAAAGCTATCTCATTCGAAGTGCCCAACATAATTCTGGAAAACTAGAAATACCAAGCCCACCAAACTCCAGGGGACGGCAGACTTTTCCCTAAGCAACAAGACAATGACCACCTCTACTTTGTGGCCTCTCCATAGAAAACCCCTTCTAATTTATCAATAGCATCCAAATCCCACTATGGGATATCCACAGCCATAGCTAAATACACAATCATGCTTAAAAGAACATGCCGAACTTGAACTCTTCTTCCAGCCCTTGTCATCAAGCCGACCTTCCAATTAGGAAGCTCATCAGCTATCTTATCAACAATTGGTTGGAACTGATGCCTAGACAACTTGTGTAAGGATAAAGGGGGCCCCAAATAACGGCAAGGAAAGGTTGAAATTTCACATGGCATCAAGTTTTGGACTTCGAGCTGAACCTCATCAGAGCATCTGATAGGATACACATTTGACTTTTGCACATTATTATGCAACCCAGAGGCATCTCCAAAACAGTTGTAGAATGTTAAGAGTAAGATCTATGTCTGCTGGTGTTGGACACAAGAAAAGGACCACATCATCAGCGTACATAGAAACTCGATGGAGCTTTTTTCTACTAGAAACTAGCTGAAGCAAACCATCTTTCTCTGCCTTTGTAAACATGAAGACAAGGACGTCCATAACTAAAATAAAAAGCATGGGTGAAAGGGGGTCTCCCTGACGGAGTCCCCTCCGATGCTTAATATGGCAACCTGGAAAGCCATTCAACAGAATCTGTGTAGAGGAGGTAGCCAGCACCCCACATATCAAATCTCTCCAAATTTGCCCAAAACCCAACTTCTTCATTACCTCAATCAAAAACGAAAATCTCTCCAATATTGTCCAAAACCCGTCTTCTTCATTACCTCAATCAAAATAGAAAATCTCTCCAAATTTGCCCAAACCCCGGCTTCTTCATTACCTCAATCAAAAAAGAAAATATCTCCAAATTTGCCTAAAACCCTAAACCCTAATCCATAAACAACACCATAGTTGTCAAGGCAACCTCCTCTACACAGATTGGGGTAATGAAAAAACCCTCCTCTCCTACCGCCATGTTGTGCTCCGGCGGCCCTCTACATATGCTCCTGAAGTCATGACCTCCTGTTATAGTCACTGACAACATCATACAAGTTTCGCATTCTAATAATTATTGGAGTTGAAATCAGTGTGCTGTTGTATAATCCAAGGCAAGTGATCTTTACTTTTTACTTTTAGTGAAAACATGTTTGTGCAGCTATATTTGTTGAGGCCCATCCTATTGCTATGACCTGTTGGCCTCTATATATAATCTCCACAGCCCTATGGACTAATCATCCTTCGTCATATCCAAAGGTAACATGGTACCAAAGCACCCTAATCCCACCCGTTTTTTTCGACCGCCACCACCCTCGACGTCGTCTGCGCCAGCCGCCGTTGCGGCCTCCCGTCAACGGCAGTCCTTCCCCGCCGCCCGTCACCACCACCGACGTCATCTGCACCAGTCGTCGTCGCGGCCTCCTGTCCGCGGCAGACATTCCCCGCCGTCGTCCCGTCGCGACCTCCCGTCCACGGCCATCCGGCCCACAGTCATCCCCTCAGCGCGCATCGCTCTTCTCTCCGTCGGCGTGCAGTACTCGACAGGTGGATCTTCTCCGGCGCTCGTCTCCAACAGAGGTCGGACACGTCTGCCTCCACTAAGATCTGCAGCGGCCACATCCTGTCATGCCGGTGTTCGTCTCCTTCGCCTAGCGTCCATCTCGTCCAAGTTGTCTCCTCAGTGTCGTCCGGACTTCGCCTAACGCTGCAGCAGGCCTGGCGGACGTTTTCTTTGCCTAGGTACGTCGTTCGCATCTGCTGGAGGCTCCTGCACCTTCATCGACTTGAACCGCTGGGCACTATGTCGTCTTACTGTACACCTTGTCGCCTGGTTGATGGGCTGATAGTTATTGGTTGGATCTGGCCTGCCTTTGGTGATTTTGGTACAAAGTTCTATGTTCATTGAGTTCATTTCTCATCACTATGTTAGTCAATACTATAGTTGTCAATATTGTGCTTCATGGGCATAACTACCCTGAGTGGGCCTTTTGTGTTCAGACTGCATTGAGAGGTCATGGTTTACTGTTTCACCTAACTGAAGCTCCACTAGTTCTTGCTGATGATCGGAGCAATGTTGCAGCGATCAGAACATGGCAAATTAATGATGGCAAAGTTATGGTTGCAATGGTCAATAGTGCCAAACCATATGTGATAATGAGTTTATCAAAATTCACAACTGCTAAAGATATTTGGTCACATTTGAAGGAACGCTTTGTTCAGGATAGTGGTGCACTGTTACACACCCTTATGTAGCAAACTCGTAACATTGAGCAACATGATATGTTTATTGATGAGTATTACTTAGCTTTTGATCGTCTGATGGGGACATTGATCTCTATGGTGCCTGCTTGTATAGTTGTTTCATGTCTTGCTCATCAGTTTATTAAGGGTCTGTTTGGTTGGGTTGTGGCTGTGAAAAAAACTGTTGTGGGTTGTGAGCTGTGAAAAAGCTGTTGTGGGCTGTGAGCTGTTAAAAAGCTAAAAACCAAATGGTGGAAACCACTAAAAGCCGCTAAAAGTTCTTCCATATATATTTTCACAGTTTCATCCAAAAGCCAGTAAAAGTAGGTCCAAAGGGTCCTATTAAACCTTTTTCTCCTTAATATATATTCGTGCAGTTTTCTTGCGCTTTCGAGAAAAAGGTGATTTTAGTTTTGTACTGCGAGAAAGTCGACTTTAAAAAAAGGTGTTTCCTGAATCAAGCCCTTTGGTTTGGCTTTTAGGGTGCAAAAGTTAAAGCCAAAAACCAAACCAAACACACCCTAAGAAATTCTTCACCTACAGATTTTTTATGGGAGTTCGACCTAAGTTTGATACTCTTCGTGCCCGATTGTTAAATACTTTTGACGCTCTCACCATGGTTAAGGCGTTGTCTGAATTACTTGCTGAAGAGACTCGTCTTAAGTCTATGTATTCTCCTGTTGGTGAGGGTCCTCACAGTGTATTGGCTGTTGTTAAGAAACTCAGGCGTCCCACTTTTTAGCCTCGTGAGCATTGCAAACAGACCACTCACCGCTCTAAACACTGCTTTGTAAAGTTTTCGGAGAAGCTAGTTGATTTTCGAGCTCGTCGGGTTGCTCCTGGTCGTGGTCGTGGTACTGGACATCCTCCTAGAGGCTTAGTCGTTGATGCTGCTACTTCAATACTTCATCCAATGGTGCATCATCCTTATCTTGGGTTCTTGACTCCGGAGCTTTCTTCCATGTAACATCTGATCAGTCACAATTGGAACTACTACACGTGTCATTGCTGGTGCTTCTATTCAGACTGTCGATGGTACTTTATGCCCCGTCACTCACCAGGGTTCTCTTTCCAATTCTCATTTTATTGTCACCAATATTTTCTTTGCACCTACGTTATCCATGGATCTTTCAGTGGGACAAATTATAGACTACAATTGTTTTGTTGGATTTGATGACTCATCTTGTTTTGTACAGGATCGTCGCACAGGGGATGTGTTTGGGACTAGTCGTCACCGTAAAGCTGCTCCTGGTTTGTACATCTTGGATACCTTGCGCCTTCCTTCATCTACTACCACTTTGAGTCATGTGCTCTCTGCTGCATTAGCATCTGTTGCGTCATTTGCACATTGGCACCATCATCTTGGTCATCTATGTGGATCTCGTTTGTCTACTCTAATAAAATTAGGTTGCTTAGGTCATACATCTGTCGAGTCTAGTTTCCAGTGTAAAGGTTGTCATCTTGGAAAACAAATACAACTTCCATATTTCCCTAGTAACTCATTATGCTAGACCTTTTCATTTGATTCACTCAGATGTTTGGGGACCTGCACCTTTTGTTTCAAAAGGTGGTTATAAATATTATGTCATTTTTATGCATGATCATTCTCATTATACTTGGATTTACTTTATGAAACGTAGTTGTGAGTTGTTTTCCATTTACAAATATTTTACTTCCATGATTTACACGTAGTTTCCTGCTTCCAATAAAAAAATTGATCAGACTCTGGTGGTGAATTTTTATCTAATAATTTTTGACATTTCTTGACCTCGGAGGGTACACTTGCTCAACTTTCTTGTCCTGGTGCTCATGCACAAAGTGGTGTCGCTGAACGGAAACATCGACATGTCATAGAGACTGCACGCACTTTGTTGATATCATCTTTTGTTCCTTCGCAGTTTTAGGGTGAAGCTATTTCTACGGTGGTTTATCTCATTAATACACACCCGTCATCAAAACTCTTTGGCAAAACACCTGGTGAAGTTCTATTTGGGACTTCTCCACGATATGATCATCTTCGAGTTTTTGGATGCACATGTTATGTCTTGTTAGCACCCTGCGAACAGACTAAATTGATTGTTCAATCTATTGAGTGTGTTTTTCTTGGCTACAGTCCTGAATATAAAGGCTATCGATGTTATGATCCGTCTAGGGGTGGGCGTTCGGGTTACTCGAAAATTTGGGGTCGGGTAATTCGGGTATTTAAAATTTCGGGTTTTGAGAATCGATACCCGAAATTACAACAGGTTTTACAATACCCGAAAATTCGGGTACCCGGAATTTCGAGTTTGGGTTCGGGTATTCCCGAACTACCCGAACTGTTGTGTCGGCTTCATAAAAACATACACCCTATTAAATTAGTATAAAAATACAGTTTGAATAATGATATACATGGACATTTAAAACACAAGCAATCTACAATCACAAAATATGCACACTTACACATAATTATAGATGTACAAATTAATAATTAAGCATGACAATGAGTACATGACACATGAAAGTTCGGGTAATTCGAGTACCCGATTGTGATACCCGAATTACCGAAATAAATTCGGGTTTTGAAAGTTGCTACCCGAAATTCCCGAATAAAATTCAGGTTTCGGGTATTTCGGGTTCGGGTTCCGGGTTACGGGTTTTTTTGCCCAGCCCTAGATCCGTCTTCTCGTCGCATTCGTATTTCACGGGATGTGAGTTTTAATGAACATAAACCCTTCTTCCACAACTCGTCCACCAGCTCATATTTTCCCAAAGAATCCACCTCCTTCCTATGTCTTCCCCCCATTCATGATTCTTCATCTGTGCCACAGTCTTCTCCTTATAACCACACCAAATGTTCTTATTCCCATTACACCACCGCTCACTTCCCCATCTTCATCTTACTCCTCTAAACCACCAGTCACCCAAACATATATATGTTGTTCCCGCTCTATTGTCACGACTAGTCCTGATGCAGATACTTGTACTAACAATATTGAGTCACCTGTTGTTTTTAATCAGGGATATTGTCTTCGAGACCGTGGAAACATTGAACCTCCAGATCACTATGGTTTTCCACAGGCTGCTACAGTAATTGTTGAACCATCTTCTTATCATTGAGGCTTCTAGTATCCCTGAGTGGCAGCTTGCTATGCTTGAGGAATTGTCTGCTCTTGAACGCACGGGCACGTGGGATATTGTTCCTTTACCATCTAATGTTGTACCCGTCACATGTAAATGGGTCTTTCGAGTTAAGATAAAGTCAAATGGTTCCATTGAGCGCTACAAATCTCGTCTCGTGGCTCATGGTTTCCAGCAGACTCAAGGGCTTGATTATGACGAGACTTTTGCACCAGTTGCTCATATGACTATTGTTCGTAAATTAATTGTTGTTGCAGCCTCATCCTTTTGGACTATCTCTCAGATGGATGTCAAAAATGCTTTTCTTCATGGTGATCTGCATGAAGAAGTTTATATGCATCCACCTTCTGGCGTTAATGCACCCTCAGGGCATGTTTGTCGCCTTCGACGTGCCTTACATGGTCTGAAGCAGGCTCCTCGTGACTGGTTTGAGAGATTCATTTCTATAATCAAGGATGTTGGTTTCCCTTCTAGTGATCATGATCCAGCATTATTTATTCATACATCCCCAAAAGGTCGTACTATACTATTATTATATGTGGATGACTTGCTGATTACAGGTGATGATTCTGAGCATATTTCTCAAGTCAAGAAGCACCTTAGCAAAGAATTTCAGATGTCTGATTTGGGTCCTCTTAGTTATTTTTTGGGTATTGAGGTCCTACAGACCAGAAAAGGATTTTATTTATCACAGTCCAAGTACATCCAACAACTTCTTCATCGTTCTGGTATTACAGATACTCACACTCCTGCGACACCAATGGATATTCACTTGCAACTTCGTCCGACTGATGGGACACCTTTAGAGGATTCATCTTGATATCGTCGTATTGTGGGCAGTCTTGTTTACCTTACAATCACCAGACCTGATATTGCTCATGTTGTTCAAATTTTGAGTCAGTTTGTATCTGCTCCTACCTCAGTTCATTATGGTCATTTGCTTCGTTTGTTGAGATATTTACAGGAACGAGATCTAGATGTTTACTTTATGTTGCTGACAGTTTCATGCTTAACTCTTGTTGGAAACCCTAACCCTAAGACAGGGTTGCGTGTTGTATTTAAAGACTGAGTTAGTTGGGCCTGGCCCATTACATAGGGGTGAGAGGGTAATTACACGGGTTAGACCCCAAACCCTAAACGGGTACTCTAACAAGTCTAATGCCACCTGGGCACGTGATCCTACTGAACGACGCCCCGTCACAGGTTACTGTATTCTTCTTGGATCCTCTCCTGTTACATGGAATCCAAGAAGCAAGCAACCATTTCTCGCTCTAGTACTCAAGCAAAACTTCGAGCTCTTGCCACCACTACTGCTGAAATTATTTGGCTGAGACGGCTCTTGGCTGATCTTGGTGTATCTTGTGATAGTCCAACACCTCTTTTATGTGATAACATGGGTCCTATACAAATTGCTCATGATCCTGTGAAGCATGAACTTACTAAACATATTGGTGTTGATGCATCATTCACTCGGTCTCATTGTCATCAAAAGACTATTGATCTTCAATATGTGCCTTCAGAATCTCAATTCGCTGATTTCTTCACCAAAGCGCAAACCAGAGCTGAACATCACTTTCACTTTATCAAACTCAATGCTTCAGATCCTCCACTTCCACCTTGAGTTTGAGGGAGGTGTTAAGGCCCATTAGGCCCATCCTATTGCTATGGCATGTTGGCCTCTATATATAATCTCCACAGCCCTATGGACTAATCATCCTTCGTCATATCCAAAGGTAACAATATTGTAATATTGTCAATAGATCTGCAGTCCTGCTACAGCTACACACACACATGGTCCTGTTGTAGGTACGACTATAGGATGACTAGGAGCCGACTAGGCTCAACTAATCAAGCAAATCGATGACTAATCACGATTAGTCACCTTATCAGTGCTCAGGCAGCTAGAGTCGACTAGCTGACTTTAAAACCTTGGCACCGGGGAGGGAAAGGCGGCGGCCACACCGGCAGGTGTCACTGCCAATGGCCTGGAAGGCGTGCCCAGAGCAGAGTCCACCGCCGTAGGCGATGGGAAAGAGGGGGAGGAAGAGGATTGGCATCTTCCATGGCGAAGAGTGGTCGGCGATGGCGTAGAGACGTCTCTTCCATGGCGAGCAGTCGGTGGCAGCGTAGAGGGGGTGTGGGGAGGTGGGGAGGAAATAACTGGCTGAATACCTAGGAGTGGGGAAAGTTAACCTAACATTGATGTGCTTGTTGGGCTGTAACTTTTTTCTTTTTCTTTTCTATGTCTTTTTCTCTTCTTATATTTTAAAAATAATTAAGGTATCACCTCGCCTTACGCTTACTGCTTAAAAGGTAAAAAGGGGCATCGGTCGCCTTGACACCTTAAAACTATGGTAGGAACACATTGAAAGGAATCATCCGAGCAAAAGAAAACATTAAAAAGTTATATAACTTAGAACAGCTATATAGTATTAGATTTTTGTATGGCGCCCTCAACATTCAGATCGTTGTCTACAATCGCTATGATTTGTTTTAATGGAAGTTGTCTTCAAAAATTTATAAAGTGCAGTGATTAAAATTTCCTGCCACGCACTGGAATGCGTCTTTGACGGTCTCCAAATTTTATGGGATAGCTGATTTTATTTGAATGCTGCCTCAGATGGGTTTCCATTGCTTTGCTAAGGTTCAGTCATAACTGAGTTTATTGAGATGGTATTTCTGATGGCTCCAGCACTTGCTCATGTTCAGTGATAATTTATTTTATTGCAATGCTATTCCTGATAGTTTCCAAAACTCTCCGCTTCAATAGTGTACACACTTGAGTTGCTACCTTATTCTGTATCACAAAAAATATTGAACACTCGATAGGCTGAATGTTTGGAGTGTTAGTTCCCTTTAGTCTCTTTCCGAAGTTCGTCGAGCCGACGGAATTAAATTTCCAGATATCCAGGACACTAGCCCACCTGGCACAAAAACTGCTCTCATAATATTATGATCATGTAATTACATTTCCTTCCCAATAGTCCAACGAAAAACAACCACTATGTGCATTCTATATCGAAGTTATAAATCACAAATGTGGTAAAGTGGTCCAACCTGATTTTGCAAAATCTAAGGTTCTCTAAAGTTTGTCGGGTTTTTTTCTGTGGTGCTTTTTTGTGTGTTTTGGAGTCTGGAAAAAGCACTTCACCTCTTTCCTTTGTACTTCTATCTCCTTATTGAAATGACACGCAGTTCTCCTATGCAGTTCGAGAAAAGAAAAACTATGTCCAGAAGAACAATATCAGGTGTCATATTGCATCAAATTGAAAAAGAAAGCAAATGAACCAAGAATTATCTGCTTCCCAAAGGAGTGAAAAGTGATTGGACTAAAAAATACAAAAAGAAGAAAGAAAAAGGCATGCACCTCGGTAATTAAATCTGGACGGATAGATTGTTGAAGGGCCGAGAGCGTTCCATTTTTTCCATGCCCAGAACAACACACCTGAAACACCCAATATTATCACAAAGGAAGAAAATTAAATGAAGGACGACAAAGACTGTACAGCTACAGTATTTAAACTATGAAATCGTGACAGATTTATTTTTTTAGTTCATTGCCTGTAGCCCTGTACAGCAACAAAGATTTGATGTGAACAATGGTAACCAGAGTAAAATTATGAATCACTTCAATCAGGAGGTACAGGAAGGCAGCGGAATCTATCCCTAGAACTCCAGGCATTTCACATGACACTTATGAATCTTACGGAGATGGACGAGGTTATTACTGAGGAGGTGTGGAACACTATTAAGACCATGTCGTCTGATAAAGCACTAGGGCCAGATAGTTTTACCGAGCATTTTTACAAAGCGGATTGGCAGATTATTAAGGTAGATTTCATGGCTGCCATTAGCAGAGTTATGCAAGGAGATGTTAGCCGGTTATACTTCCTTAATTCAGCTTAGATCACTCTTTTACAAAGTTGCCTAATGATATCGAGGTCAAGGACTTCTGCCCCATAAGCTTAATTCATAGTTTTGCCAAAATAGTGACCAAACTATTGGTGAATCGGCTAGCCCAAAGATTACACAGTTTGGTTTCTTCTAGTCAAAGTGCTTTTGTCAAGGGAAGGTGTATTCATGGTAATTTTATGCTGGTTCAAAATACTGCCAAGGCGCTACATTTTCAGGAGGCTAAGGTGCTTATTAAACTTGATATTAGTAAGGCATTCGACGTTTCTCTGTTGGAAGTTCTTAGATATTTGGGCTTCAGGCCGGTCTGGTGCAAGTGCAATTTGCTTTCCAAGCTGCAGTGCTCTTCCTCCACTAGAGTGCTTCTAAACAGTGAGCCGGGTGATTTAATTTATCACCGGCAAGGCCTCCGCCAAGGAGACCCCGTGTCCCCTATGTTGTGCATATAGTGATGGATGTCCTGAATTCTCTAATTGCCAAGGCTTCAGAGCAGGGACTGCTGCAACCTTTGTTGAATAGGGGCAGTGGGCAAGGCTGTCCCTTTATGCTAATGATGTAGTGATGTTCGTACAACTCCCTGCTGAGGAATTACTGCTGGTCAAAGAAATCGTTAAGGTATTCAGTGAAGCCTCTAATTTCAGGAAGAGCTGTCACTCCTATCAGATGTGGGGATCAAGATTTGGAGGTTGTACGTGTAAGTAGAGGGACTCTAACTCTCATCAAGAGGATGACACTATGAGTTGGGGCAATTTTCTGTTTATTTCCTCAAACACTACACAATGTCATACCGTTAGAGGGGTTGGGGACACATATTTATAGCCCTAGGGGCTGCACTACCACACCTTCTCACACACACTACACAACAGGATTGTCCTCTAGATGCTAAAGAGACTACAGAGGACAGTCAAAAAGCGACTGTTGTCCTCTAGATGCTAAAGCGACTACAGAGGACAGTCAAAAAGCGACTGCTGTCCTCTAGATGCTAAAGAGACTACAGAGGACAGTCAAGCTGTCCTCTAGATGCTAAAGGACTACAGAGGACAGTCAAAAGCAGGCTGTCCTCTAGATGCTCAAGACTTATTCCATCATTCTCCCCTTAAGTCTTGGGCGTCGTCTTGTGAGAAAGTTGGGCCATCCCGGACCTGGAGCAAAGCTCAACAAACTTGATCTTCCCAAGGGGCTTGGTGAGCAGGTCTGCAAGCTGATCCTTGGTGTTGATGTACGCGCCTTGATGCTCCCTTCTGCCAAGCAGTCTCGGATGAAGTGGTATCTCAGCCGGATGTGCTTGCTCCGTTCATGGAACACGGGGTTCTTGGCCAATGCCAGAGCAGACTGGCTGTCCACCCTGAGTTCCACCGCTCCAGTGTCTCTCCCGAGGAGATCACCGAGCAGTCGAGCCAGCCAGAGCGCCTGAGTCGAAGCAGTGGACGCCGCTATGTACTCGGCCTCGCAGCTGGACATGGCCACCACCTGCTGCTTGACCGACTGCCAGCTAATGAGGCACTTGCCGAGGAAGAAGAGGATCCCGCTTGTGCTCTTGCTAGTGTCGATGTCGCCGGCGTGGTCGCTGTCGCTGTACCCGACAAGGTGTGCCTCCCCAGGGCACCTCGGGTAGTAGAGACCGTAGTCGAGAGTCCCCGCAACATAGCGGATGATCCTCTTCACAGCCTGCTCATGCTCCGTCGTCGATCGCTGCAAGAACCGACTAACGTAGCCGACAGAGTATGCCAAGTCAGGTCGTGTGTGGACGAGGTAGCGAAGGCTCCCCACAAGACGTCGGTACTGAGTAGCATCCACCTCCTCCGTCGTGCTGTCGCGACTCAGCTTCAGCCTCTCCTCCATCGGAGTGAGAGCTGGGTTGCAGTCGGTGAGCCCAGCCAGCTCAACAATACGTTTGGCGTAGGCGGTCTGGCGAAGTGTGATCCTGGAGTCTCCCTGGTGCACCTCAATCCCCAGGTAGAAGGAGAGATGCCCCAGGTCACTCATTTGGAAGGTGGCCTTCATCTCTTCCTTGAACGCTGCCACCTCTGCATCCTTGGCGCCGGTGATCACCAAGTCGTCGACGTAGACACCCACCAGCAGGGCATTTTCTCCATTGCCCCGCCGATAGATGGTCGCCTCGTGCGGGCTTGGCATGAAGCCCATCCTCTTGAGCGTGGAATCCAGCTTGGCATTCCACGCCCTTGGTGCCTGTCGCAAGCCGTAGAGGGCCTTGCGCAGGCGCAACACCTTGCCTTCCTTGCCAGGGATCGCAAAACCTGGCGGCTGGTGTACGTAGACCTCCTCCTTTAAGTCGTCGTTAAGAAACGCCGACTTGACATCCATGTGATGAACATGCCAGCCCTCCAGGGCTGCCAGCGCGAGGAGGAGTCGCACGGATTCCATCCGTGCTACAGGGGCGAAGGCATCGTCGAAATCGATCCCCTCCTGCTGCAAGAAATCACGTGCCACCAAGCGAGCCTTATGCTTGACGATGGCGCCGGCTTCATCCCTCTTCAGTTTGAACACCCACTTAAGGGTGATCGCGCGATGACCATGAGGGAGATCAGCGAGCTCCCAAGTGCGGTTCGTCTCAACCGCGTCCATCTCCGACTGCATCGCAGCACGCCAAGCCGCATGTTTCTCGGCCTCCGCGAAAGACCGAGGCTCACCATCGTCGCATGCAAGATGCAACTCTCCTGCCAGAATGCGAGATGCAGGGCCTGGCACCGACGGGTCGAGGAGAAGGCCCTCCACCCTTCGATACCGCAACGGCTCGCCGTCGTAGCACGCGTCGACGTGCTCCTCATCGCGGGACAGAGGGGTCACGAGCTCCACTGGGTCGTGCTCGACACGAGCTGGTGTCGGAGAGGACGTTCCCGGAGAGGGTACCGTCGGTGCTGGAGTACGTGGTGGCGAAGAGCTCGCTGTAGCCGGAGTCGTGGCTGGAGTGCGTGGTGGTGAAGAGCTCGTTGTAGCAGGAGCTGGAGAGTTTGGCGCTGGAGTCGGTGGAGACTTGGGGGCTGGGGTAGACCTGCTCGGAGAAGAGTTGCCTACTCCCCTAGCTCCCTCAAAGTGGACGTACTCGATGGTGAAGTCGTACGTCGGAGTCGTGTCGTCGTCCACCGCCTTGTCCCACGCCCATCCTCGCCCTTCGTCGAACACTACGTCGCGCGCCGTGCGCACACGCTTTGTTCTTGGGTCAAGGATGCGGTAGGCCTTCGAGCCCTCCGCGTAGCCAATGAACACCCCCGGGGTGCTCCTATCGTCGAGCTTGCTGATGTGGCCAAGCTCCTTGGTGAACGCGAGGCAGTCGAAGACCCGTAGGTGAGAGACCGCCGGCTTGCGCCCATGCCAAGCCTCGTACGGTGTCATCCCGTTGAGAGCCTTGGTGGGCGAGCGGTTGAGGATGTAAACCGCTGTCACCACCGCCTCTCCCCAGAAGACAGTTGGCATTCCTCTCTGCTTGAGGAGAGCTCGAGCCATCCCCACAACCGTCTGGTTGCGCCGCTCGACGACGTCGTTCTGCTGCGGGCTGTACGGCGCGGAGTAGTGGCGCTGAACGCCCTCATCCGCGCAGTACGACGCGAACTCAGCCGCCGTGAATTCGCCGCCGTTATCGGTGCGCAGCACGCGCAGCTTGCGGCCGCACTCCGCCTCCGCAGCGACCTGCACACGCCTGATGGCGTTCGCAGCCTCTCCCTTGCTGCCAAGGATCATCACCCACATGTAGCGGGAGAGATCGTCGACGAGCAGCAAGAAGTAGCGTCGTCCTCCTGGTGTGGCTGGTATCACCGGGCCACACAAGTCCATGCACGAGCTCGAGCCTCTCCTTGGCTCGGAAGCTCGACTGCTGGGGAAAGGGGAGTCGTCTCTGCTTTGTCAACACGCAGACATCGCAGAATTGCTCCACATGGTCAAGGCACGGCAGGCCTCGTACCATCTCTTTGGCGCTGAGCCGCTTCAGGGCTTCGAAGTTAAGGTGCCCGAAGCGCTCGTGCCACTGCCATGCCCCGTCGTCTCGACGAGCAGCAAGGCAGCAAGGTTGTGCCACCTTCACATTGAGGATGTAAAGCCGATTTGCACTCCTGCGTACCTTGGCAAGAAGACGACGAGAGGGATCCCAGATCCTCATGACTCCGTGCTCGACCTCCACGCGCGAACCGTTCTCATCCAGCTGTCCCAAGCTGATGATAGAGTTTCTCAACGCGGGGATGTAGTAGACTCCGGTGAGCAGCCTGTGCTCACCAGACGTGGCGGTGAAGACGACTGAGCCGGCGCCCTTGATCTCTACACTGGAGGCGTCCCCAAACTTGACGGAGCCTCGGACGCTAGAGTCAAGCTCGGTGAAGAACTCCCGTCGGTCGGTCATGTGATGAGTGGCGCCGGTGTCGAGGCACCATCCTTCGATCATGTCCTTGTTGGAGCCGTCGCCGAGGAAAGCGCGTGCTTTCGACTCATCAAGGTGGAGGAGTGCCGCTGCGATCGGTGCCGCTGGAGATGGCTCGATGCTTGCATGTGCCAGGAGCAGGGCCTCCTCCTCCGCCTCCGCCTGTGCGACGTTGGCCTGGCCACGTCGTGGCTGCCGACAATCCCTGGCCCAGTGGCCAAGCTTGCCGCAGTTGTGGCAGCCGTCGTCTCGTGCCGGCTTCTTGTTGCCTACGGCGCCGCCTTGGGCACCTCCACGTGCACCACCCTCAGCATGTCCTCGCGCCCCGGCCTGGGCGCCTCCACGCGCCTTGCGCGGCTTGCCGCGTTTGCGGCCTCGTGTCGAGGAGGACTCCCCCTTCTTCTTGTCACCCTGGCAGGCCTCCCACTGCTCCCGAGTGAGATGTAGCTTCCCGCCGATAGTGATAGGCCCAGAGAGAGCCTGTGGTTCGTCGCCGTCGACCACCTTGAGGCGACCAATCGCCTCTTCGATCGTCATCGTGGAGAGGTCTAGCAGAGACTCGATCGAGCGAGCAATCTGCCTGTACTTCTCGGGGATGCAACGGAAGAGCTTCTCAACAGCTCTCTCCTCATCGTAGGTGTCGTCGCCGAACTGCACCATCTTCTGCAACAGAGTGTTGAGGCAGAGAGCAAAGTCATCAACATCCTCACCTGGCTTGAAGGCCAGGTTCTCCCACTCCTTGCGAAGTGCCTGCAGTGTGGTCTTGCGGGCAGGATCGCTGCCGATGCGGGTCGCAGCAATGGCGTCCCAGGCCTCCTTGGCAGTCCGCTTCTGGGAAAGCGAAAACTGCATCTCGGGCGGGACTGCAGCAATGAGGGCATCCAGCGCCCGCCGATCCTCGTGGTAGTCGACGTCGTCGTAACGAACTGCTTCCCACATGTGGCGAACCTGGAGCCGTACCCTCATCACTGCGGCCCACTCGACGTAGTTGGTCTTGGTGAGGGTAGGCCACCCACCGCCGGGACCGATGTCCCTGACAATGGCCTGGGCCATGCGGCGACCATGGTACCGACCCGGGGAGGGAGAACCGCGCCGCCTGTAGAGGCCGCGATCTCCGTCGACTCGGTCGCCGCCGCCGGGAGCACCGCCGACGCGTCTACGCCCGTCTGGGCTGCCGCCGCGTGCGCCCCCGCCTGGAGCGCCGTCAGCGCGTCGGCGCCTATCCGGGCTGCCACCACGCGCGCCCCCATGGGGATGCGCGGTTGCCCACTGTGCCGCCTGCTCTCGCGCTGCTTCCCTCGCCAGCCTGAGCTCTTCGTCGGTGTTGTCGTCGACAGAAGCAGAGCTGCCAGCTCTACTGCCGCGCAGAACCTCGAGCTCTGTTGCCGCCGCACGTGCAGCATCCGCCGCCTCCGCTGCTTCTACTTCCGCTCTCGCCGCTGCCAGTTCCGCCGCCGCCAACCGTGCTGCCCTCGCCGCTGTCGCTGCAGCCGCTGCTGCTGCTCACTCGCGTTCTTGTGCCGCGGCGACCTCGGCCTCCTGCTGGCGCCGCGCACTCGAAGTGGCCGAGCGTAGGGACATGGTGGGCTAGTGAGGGGTCGCTGCGTGTGGAAGAGGCTGTCTCAGACGAAAGGTTGCTCGTCTGAGCAGGATAGGAAGGAACAGTTGGAGCTCTTGCTGCCGACTGAGTGTGGGGAGAGGCGCGGGAAGGAGATGAGCAAGAGATGTTTAGACTGCAGGATAGTTTGGCTCTGATACCAATTGTAAGTAGAGGGACTCTAACTCTCATCAAGAGGATGACACTATGAGTTGGGGCAATTTTCTGTTTATTTCCTCAAACACTACACAATGTCATACCCTTAGAGGGGTTGGGGACACATATTTATAGCCCTAGGGGCTGCACTACCACACCTTCTCACACACACTACACAACAGGATTGTCCTCTAGATGCTAAAGAGACTACAGAGGACAGTCAAAAAGCGACTGTTGTCCTCTAGATGCTAAAGCGACTACAGAGGACAGTCAAAAAGCGACTGCTGTCCTCTAGATGCTAAAGAGACTACAGAGGACAGTCAAGCTGTCCTCTAGATGCTAAAGGACTACAGAGGACAGTCAAAAGCAGGCTGTCCTCTAGATGCTCAAGACTTATTCCATCAGTACGGCAGGTACTTTTTTAATGTGGAGCTTTTTCCTTGTAAATACCTTCGAATGCCGTTGGCAGTGGAAACTAGCCAAGAGAAATTTATATCCGCTCATTGATAAGATTGACCGACTCCCTGGTTGGAAAGCAGCAATTATCATCCTGCTGGAAGAGAGACACTAATAAAATTGGTTCTAACCGCTATTCCAATCTACCAACTCATTGTCATTCAGTAATCAGTACCCCAAGTGGGTGATCAAGGTATTCGACAAGATCAGACGAGGGTTCTTATGGAAGGGAAAGAAAGACATCAAAGGGAGCCATTTAGTTGGATGGCAAAAAATTTGCACCACATGAGCTGGGCAGGCTTGGAATTCATAATCTAGGTGTTGGGTTGGTCACTAAATATGAGATGGCTATGGCTTCACAATGTTAGAGTGTGTTGTTCCCTGTTGGGC
This sequence comes from Zea mays, assembly GCF_902167145.1. Lineage (NCBI taxonomy): Eukaryota > Viridiplantae > Streptophyta > Magnoliopsida > Poales > Poaceae > Zea > Zea mays. Next base: position 87,293,110 of record NC_050097.1, read on the forward strand.
CTAGGCCTTGTATACAACCCATTATGTACGGATGTAAACGGATCAAATACGGACGGATATTACTAACTTTATATTTGTTTTCTTTTTTTTTGTTCAGATCCGAATTGTCTCAGTTACGGATACGGATAGTCACGTGTCGAATACGGAACGAGTTGGATGCGGATAATGTCGTTTCGAATATTTTCTTCGGACATGAAGAAAACATATCATTCATATGTAGCATACTTATTGTAATCATTTCGAACTAGTACTCTAGAGTCTAGTCTCTAGTAGCAGTAGTCATTAGTCAACACAATGGTTATATATGGGGTAGAGGGAAAGAACATAGAGACGAGGAGATCCAAGAGCGTGAGGCTTCCTATCCCTGTCATGACACAGTAAAGGGTCACATTACCCGTTAGCACGTGATTGGTGTGCCATGTTAGCCGTGACATGTGAGTGTATATTTTGGCCAGGCCATGGAGGTTCGTGCACACAAAGATGTTAGTTTTGGGAAAAAAACATTCTCTAACATAGGTTTTACTATTTAAGGAAAGTGTTAAAAATAAAGAAATATCTTGCTGCAACCCACATTCATCTCAAAGGATTGTGACTCCGTGTTGTGACTCTGTGTATGTCAACGTTGACAGGCTCTCAAAGGACTAACTCCCCTCCATGTGGCGCCTCCATGAAGACAACATCCGTGAGGGTGGCGGCGATAGGACAAACATGAGGGTGAAGGAGAGGAGGCTAGAGTCACAAGCCCACAATAGGGAGGCAGCAAGTTGGGCTGATTGATGGTCCTTAACCCTTAGCAAGCACATCTCCACTATGACCTGCATGCTTTATCGAGACCAAGTCGGACACATCGATGTTCATTTATCGCCGCAGTGACACTGTATACCTGCTTCTATACGTCGATGACATTGTCCTCACGGCCTTCGGTCCTGCCCTCTTGTAGCGGACCATATCAGCCTTGTAGCAGAAGTTTGCTATTAAAGATCTGAGATAGCTTCATTACATCTTGGGCATTGTTGTTGAGCACTTCCCCCACGACCTGTTCCTTCAGCAGCGGGCATACACATAGATCTCCTTGAGTGGGATGGCATGGCTGATTGCAAGCGTTGCTCCACCCCGGTGGATACACACCGCTAGATCCCTTGTCTGTGACCCCACTACGTACTGGAGCCTTGTTGGCACTCTCCAGTACCTCAACTTCACCAGGATGGATATCTCCTATGTTGTTCAACAGGTGTGCCTACATATGCATGATCCCCAAGAGCCACACCACACCGTTGTGAAGCAAATTCTCCAGTGCCTCCAGGGCAGCCTCAGTTGTGGCCTTCTTCGGCTTTCCTCGGCGTCAACACTTGTCGCCTACACTGACGCTGACTGGAAGGGTTGTTCGGACATGCGTCGGTCTACCTCTGGCTATGTCGTCTTCCTAGGTAGCAACCTCGTCTCCTAGACATCGAAGTGATAGATTGTTGTCTCCCGCTCGAGTGTCGAGGCCGAGTACCGTGGCGTGGCTAACAGAGTAACAGTGTGACTGAGATGCGCTGGCTTCGGTAGCTCCTTCTGGAGCTTCACAGGCATATCTCCAACAACACCCTCGTCTACCGCAACAACGTCAGCTCCACTTACCTCTCCACCAACCCCGTCCAGCACCAGCAAACAAAGCATATTGAGATCGACCTCCATTTTGTTCATGATCGTGTTGTCATTGGTGATGTCTGTGTCCTTCAGGTTCCAACGACTTCTCAGTTCATCAACATCTTCACCAAGGGTTTCCCTACGCCAATGTTCTCGTAGTTTCGCTCTAGTCTCAACATATGTTGTGATGTTGTCGCTGCAGTTTCAGCTACGAGAGATGTTAGAATGTGTTGTTCCATGTTGGGCCAAGACCTTGTATATAGCCTATTATGGGTGCTACTATGTATCTTCCCACATATTATAGTTAATACAAGTCTATTCTCCTCCGATACAAAAAAATCCAACCGGGTCATTGATGGGCATGCCTTGATGTGCAGGTTCATCCTTGTGTGGTAGCCATGTTTGTTGCGCCAGTGCGGACAACAGTCGATGACAGGGCAGGGACTCTATTTTGGTTGGATCGTTGGTTGCACGGTAAATCCTTAGCTGAGCTCGCACTGAACCTGGTTCCATCAGTGCATATGTATATCCTCAGGATCAAATCAGTGCATGATGCTTTGCCCAATAAACAGTGGGTGAATGATGATCGAGATGATCTATCCCTGCAGGCTTTCTATGAATTTTTTACATGTTGAGATATGCAGCAAGACTTTCAGCTTAACCCTAAGATTCGTGATCAGCACGTTTGGTTTCCTTCCGCGATAGGCACATTATCCTCAAAGTCTGTCCACGATGCCCTCAATTCAAGGAACTGGGTACATGACATCAGAGGAGCTATCACTGTAAATGTTTTGTCTGATTTCCTCAAGGTTTGGGAGCTATCACTGTAAATGTTTTGTCTGATTTCCTCAAGGTTTGGGACCTCACTGCAGACTGGGCCTTAGACCCGGATCAAGAGGATAAGCATATCTGGCAGCTTTCAAGCTCAGGTTTCTACTCTGCAAATCGGCATATGCCGGTTTCTTTCTTGGAGCAACAACTTTTAAACCTTGGGAAAGGATTTGGAAATCTTGGGCTCCTAGTAAATGCAAGTTCTTCGTGTGGCTTGTGGCTCACAATCGCTGCTGGACTGCAGACCACCTAGCAAAGAAAGGACTACCTCACCCTCAATTTTGTACCCTATGTGATCAAGATTCAGATTATGAAATCTGTTGGGTTGCAACACCATGCTCCTAACCTTGAGAGTTCTTCCTTTGAGGATTGGTGGGAAGGAGTTGCCGCAGCTCCTGCTGTTCCAGCAAACAAGAAGCTACACAAGGGCTTGAATTCTTTGATCATTCTTGGTGCTTGGGCCATCTGGAATCACCGCAACCGCTGTGTTTTTAATGGTGTGCAGCCTAGTTTCAGCATGGTCATCAATTGGGTCAAGGATGAGTCTCATCTCTGGTGTAGTTTCAGCATGGTCGAAAAAAAAATGTTTCTTTGTGGAAGCTGTGGTGTTTGAACCTACTGCGCGTATTCGGAAGGTGTGGGCACCTCTTAAGTGCATTTTTTCTTATGGGTGGCCTCTCTAAATCGTTGTTGGACAGCAAATCGTCTGGCTCGTCGAGGCTTATAACATCTGAAGCTTTGTCCGTTACATTATCAAGAGGAAGAATCGGTGCAGCATATTCTAGTGGCATGCCTCTTTGCTAACCTGGTTCACGGTGCTCTCACTCATAGGCATGCAACATCTTGCAACTGATCCCGAGTCCTCAGTTTTCCAAGATTGGTGGGCATCAGCTTTGTCGAGAGTGCCTAAGAGAGGAGGTTTTAACTCTCTGGTGACATTTGTGGCTTGGTGGCTGTGGAAGCACTGAAACGCATGTGCTTTTTTGATAAGGCTTCCCCTAGTGTGGTCAAAAATCATCGAGAATATTAAAGATGAGGCCAGGCTTTGGTGTCTTCCCATCCCAAACAACCAGAAGGGATCTGCTTCCAGCAATGTTTACCCCGTAAAAAATTCCATTAAATGCAGAGTACAAAAGAATACACCAGCAGCTAATGCATGCAGTAAAACGAGTGAAAAAGAATCCATGGTTGTTAATTGCATGTTGCCATTATTTTATTTGGTTCATTTCAAAAGCTTGGTTTACAAAGGCCAAAAGGATCCTCTGAGACAATAGTTCTAAATGAAAACAGGAGATTGATTGTAATTGTCATCTCAGGTCTCACCAAATGTAGATAACTCAGAGTTGTGACATTAAAAGCCAAACTTGCTGCAATATAAGGATCACGAGGCACCATGCTATGTTGCTATGTACCCTGACCTCCATGCCAATAAGAGCTGAGCCCTTGGGTCCATTGTCTGAAATTGAATCCTAGAGGTCCTATTTGCAAAATATGTTTTTGAAAAAAGGACTACAAAATAGCACCTGATCATATATCATTATCTTCCATGTTCTAATGTAGGTATTAATTGGATTATTGGCATTCCTCCCATTCTTGACATTGTTCTTGTTGCAAGGATTGCATAAACACATTCAGGTAAAAATCGGAGCCTGCACAGAAACCAAGCACTGCCAAGCTCCCTTGTTAGTTTTCAGTAAGCTTTTACCACATTTTCTTTGTCCTCCTTATTTTTCAATAGCTTCCCTTGATTTCAGAAACTAAATTTGCATATAAGATGGAACGTCTCAAACCCAGCTAGCTAGTATTAATCCCATAAAACACTGGCATTTTCAGCAATTGATGGAACCAATCAATCAACCATGTTTCTTGGTAAAAACAATCATAAAAACTTGTAGCAAAGTACATGTACATGTGAGACCAAGCTATAACAAATGAAAATGTAGACATATAATTATAATCGAGAATTGAAAGGTAAGAGTATCATAATTACCAGCTCATAATTGCTTTGCTTCGCAATGCCTGCTGCGTTGGGATCAGAATTAGTTCTTAAACCATATGCAAAATCTTTCAGAGGACCAACATTGATCAGAGCATCTCTCACAACAAATGAGATCTTCTGTAAAGTTTTGGTGAAATAAATTAGCAATGAGCAGCAGCAAACTCATCATGTAACCATTAAAATGAACTTAGACAGTAGAAACCATATCACCTACAGCAAATGGAAAAATATTACAGCGCAATAGAAGGTAACCATAAACAGATAGTTACCACACAACAGAAAGTGTTCTTCATACCTCTGCTGAATCTACAATATTTGGCACTGCCTTATTATGAAAAGAAAGTTCCTCAACACTAGTAACATCTTGTAGAACATCAGAGGGAATCCTCTTTAGGCGCTTTGAGAAAGGCAGATCACTTTCAATATCAGCAGGCTGTTACACAAGTAGATAACCATATATCAGTCACCATGGGTCAAGGAGTTTAGCATACCTCACAAAAAAAGCTCACTGTGCATGTGTTACAAATTATATGTGCATAGCTAGAAGCATGTACAGAAAGATTGGGCTCGAAATGAGCCGAGCCGAGCCTAGCTCGGCTCGATATGGCTCATTGGGTGAACGAGCCGAGCCAGGCTCGTGTCGGACGTTTTACTAGCTCATCAATGCGACTCGGCTCGGCTTGTTGCATGCTCATGAGCCGGCTCGCGAACCAGCACATTTGGCTGGCCTGTAGCAAGCCTAGTGAGAGCACATATTGCAGTACACATATAATACATCTGTCCAGCCATCCATTGGGAATTAAAATGGACTGCTTACATTGAAAACCCCTGAACCCTTGCCCCACCCATACACAGTGGCACCGTAACCCATGAGAGAACGACTGCGACAGGGGCCAGGCCTTAGACCTTTGCTTTGTTGTGGGACATGTTAAGGCCCATTAGGTCCACCTCTATATTCTATATATATTAGATATTACTATTGAGGCTTAATCCCAATGTTAGTAACAGGATAGACGAGAGGATCTTTTTAACCCTGGCCTAAAATTCATTCCACAGGGAGTCGAACTCAAGGCCTGAGGAGTGCTACTCAGACCACCTAACCAACTCAACTAGAGGCCGTTTCGTTATTTTCTAAAGAAAGAAACTAAAAAATATATTTTACTAAAACTTGAGTGCTTATTGCAAATATGGAAATTTAAAAAGATTCTTTTACTGATAAGTTCTAGTGCTAGCTGCAAATACGGTAATAATGGAACTTTTTAGCTATATGTTAACACTGTAACAGTGGCAGTAAGCAAGAACTCATTCGAAGTGAGCAGTACATTTTTTAACATACAGGGGGGGGGGGGGGGGGGGATTCTCAAATAAAAACAAATATTTAAGAGGACATCCAGAGATAGAGGTCATAAAACTAACCTCATCTGTTAGATCAGGCAGAACCGATGTTGGCATGCCACATGAAAATTGCACAAGAAGGCTATCTGCAAGACGACTGCCAAGAAATATGAACGAACTTCCAAGAGTTGTAGCACCCTATAGCAAGCAGGTACATAGACATAAAAACATCAGCCCTTCAGTTAAGGGACAAAACAAAGGCACATGAGAACAGCAAGTGCATAGATAACCAACCGAACTAAGAACAGATGCTTTGGATTTCATAAGATCTAATCTTTGCACAGCTCTGTAAACAAAAAAACAAACAATAATAATAATCAATACAAAGTTTAAAACACTTGTAAAATCTGTAAGTATGATTTTCTCAAATGAACAGTAAGTAATAGTGCCGTACCGCCCATCATAAACCACTGTTAGTAATAGTATTTCTCCATTCTTTGATGAAAACATCACAATGTCATGGGATAACCATGTTGCTTTAGCTACATCAAGCTCAACATGAAAACTTGTTTTAAGAATCTCTGGGCTGCCATGTTGATATAGAAAAATAAAATGACCATCTAAAACCTCCAATGAAGAGTAAGGAAACTAAGAAACAGCATCCACAGTCATGGATGGATCAAAATAAAATTATATTGTATATGGAACCCAACTATAAAATTTTCATACTAGATAGGCACCATCATCTTTTGATATAGAGAAGGTGAATATGAGGAGCAGGAGCAGCAATGGCACCCTGTTGACTACTCCCTCCAACCAAAAATACAAGGCGTTCTAGAGATTTTAAGACAGATTAGGAATAGAATAGATGTGTGTGCTCCTGAATAAAGGATAAGGACCAACCTAATTTCCTTAATTCAAGCGGCTGTAGTTCTACACACTGCATTTAAATGAAAGGATGAAAGACCGCAAAGTGAGCTGAGTGTGGCAAAAGGTAGGGTTATGAGAATTTTTACCGATGTTTTAGTACGAAGAAAGGAGAGGACATATATGTTGGAACTGGACCGCCGACACACGGCGTGTCCGTCGGGGCCGCCCGCACACACGGCGCGCCCACCCAGGCTGTCGGGTCGTGACACACGCGCCCGCACGTATAGCAGCGGGCTTTAGGTCTCTTGGGCCAACACTCCCCCAAAAAGCTAGCCTGATAGGGGGTTGCACTCTCAACCATATAAACCATGCTTTTCCACTCTCACCAGACAATGTGGGACTATTCCCAACAATCTCCCCCTCGCACATTGTGAGTCTCCCCCTCACACATTGTGAGTCGAGATTTGTCTGAGAATGCTGGCCAACCTGGCTTTGATACCAATTGTTGGAACTGGACCGCCGACACACGGTGTGTCCGTCGGGGCCGCCCGCACACACGGCGCGCCCACCCAGGCTGTCGGGCCGCGACACACGCGCCCGCACGTATAGCAGCGGGCTTTAGGTCTCTTGGGCCAACACTCCCCCAAAAAGCTAGCCTGATAGGGGGTTGCACCCTCAACCATATAAACCATGCTTTTCCACTCTCACCAGACAATGTGGGACTATTCCCAACAATATATAGGATAGTTAGAGTCCGTGAGAGGAAGGCAAGGAACTTCAACCAATTGTATTAAGGATGAAACGGAGCCCATCTTGGTGAAGGAGGATGAAATCAGATGTAGATGGCGATGTTCAATGAAGAGAATGGGGACACAACCTTTTGGTTGGATGACCCTTTTGATAACACATTAACACCAAAAGACGCTTTGTGCATAGGATCAAGAATCTTAGATTAGAGAGGAATTGAAGATGATGAAAGGTGGTAAGACGATGGGCCCTGATGGTATCCCAATTGAGGCATGGAGATGCCTCAGGGACATAGCTATAGTATGGCTAACCAAGTTCAACTGTATCTTCCAGTCAAACAAGATGTCTGAGGAGTTCAACCATGTAGTAGTAAAAGGTATTAAAAAAGATAACAAATAACAGAAGGCAGTTTATGAGTTAGCAGCAAGAAACAATTGTTTTGGCAAATAACAAACATGCACTTATTATAATGATAAGTACGACGAGTCATAAGAAAGGTAGGGATTGTGATTTTAAGCAAGATACTACCTTCCGTCAGGCTGTGATGAGAAACTGTTCAAGGCAAGTGAACAAGAAGTGGACTGCAACAACAAAGATAATTGGTGAATGGATGGCTAGAGCTCAACCAATCAACAAATGAATAATGTCCATGAACCATGAGTACTTAGGTCGACAAACCTGACTATGATAATGGATTGAATTTGCACAGATCACAAGAATGCCACTTATAGGAGGGGGCACTGCAAGAAGTTGATATGCATCATGTGGAAGTTTCTGGAAAGAACAAGCAGTATTTTGTAAAGGTAAGTGTAAAATTTATATCGAGTCCATGAAAATGGATTAATTAAGCCATGAACACGTAAAGGAAAGAAACACAACAAGCCCAGCAAAATCATAAGGTAGGACAGAAGCCATGCTAAGAACAAGAATGCAACTAGCAGGCACCATGGAACAAATTGAAAATTAATAAACCTTTTTGAATCCCAAAAAAAACATAGACATCAAAATCAAAACTGAACACAGTGCTCCATCAATACGATCTTTGCTATGAAAAAAATTCAGTCAAAATAATTTATTTGCTTTAAAACCAAGTTCTTCAGAGGATAACCATGATTTGTTACATATTTTGTCAGTTAAGTACAAATAATGTAAGCTTAGCAAGTAATAATGTATCAGGTCTGGACTCAAAACAACAGAAAAAAGTTAATAATAATCAAGTCATTGGGTAACTTCCAAACAATTTCCAGAGAAAAATATAAGATAAATGCAGAGGCGGGCAATGAGGACCTAAATTTCAAGGATTTCTCTACTACATTAAAGCATCAGTTCTCCTGGTTCCACAGTTTTCACCGTCATCGTGTCCCCACATTTAAATTTAAATTGAAAATGCTAAAATTATGTACAAATAGGGATTCGAACCATGGTTGTTGACTATAAACCCACGTTCACACCCACCTAGCTAACAGAACACATGTCTTTATGTTTTATATTCTTTACTTAAATATAAATGGAAACCGTAGCAATGTACGAGCATTTTGCTAGTAGAAGTAAAGAAATAGTTACATAAACCTGTGAAACATTGCTTATTTGTATAAAATTGCAGAAGTTATCATTAAAAAACAACACTACTACACTAGCATACTTTATCAACAAGATATAACAAATTGATTTGATGATTCTTGGATAGCCAAGCCACATAAATATGCCATGAATCTTTTGCTCAAACAATGTCAGAACACATATGGAAGACAGTGAACTTAGACAAAAACAGGCAAAAGCTTATGACTGATCTTGAACACTTACAGCAGCAGACCATATCATCGGATGTTGCTTTAAACCCATGCTTATACTAAACGCAGATAGCATGCATGTTTGGCTCTTCGATGAGATACGCCCAGCCCATGTAGGCTCTCGCTCATGAAGTATGACCAACACAGGCTCAATATAACCTGAAGGCATCATAAAATGGAAATGGCTGAGTTCTGAATATGGTAAGTTTGTACCAATATTAACAAATATGTATGCAAAATGTGTGGAAACAAAGGAACTTGTGATACACAGAACTAGAAGCAGTGGCCAAAGCAAAAGAACAAAATTAAACAACTGTGTCCCATAAATCATCACCAAGTTATAGTGTAGGAGAGGAGGTCTAGCCTGTAGCTGATCCCTTGGGTGAATCTCCGACCCACGCACACCCCCCCCCCCCCCCCGGTTGACTCCTCTTTGCGGCTCATGCTGCCCCTCTGCATGGCCATGCTGTCCATCTCTGCAGCCACCGACCATATCTGAATCCAAGGTCGGAGCTTGGTTAAGACCAAGCCAGGCCATGGCCAACCCTGCCTAATGTGATCTTCATTGTCTAAATAGTGATCTTTGTGCTATTCATCATTGTTTAGTCCTCAATTATATAGACTCCCACACACACACACCAAATCCTATGGTGAAGCTCCGCCACTGTTATCAAAACTACGTTTAAACGTCAAAACTCTAATTAGAGGTTGAAACCGTGTTTAAGCGTTTTGGCGTTCTAAACTGTAAAACGCAGTGTTTCATGCGTTTTATACCATTAGCTACTTTTGGACCCAGTCTGTTAGTTACTTTTGGGTCCAATCCGGCTCATGGGTGAAGTTTTGGTAAGCCACTAACCTCTCTGTTTTGGTATTTAACTTCATGTTATTGTCTGAAATTATGATATATTGTTATTTTTCATATGTTGTTTAAAACTACGTTTAAACAAAGTTTACAAAGTTTAAACGTTTAAAGACAAAACTTCACCCATGAGTGTTTTATCGTTTTAATAACCTTGCCACCCGCTACAGCGCCGCTTGATCCAACATCGCATGCCTCCTCCAACAACGCCACCCATCATCGTCGCCAGCAACCAACACCCGCCACCTCCAACGCTGCCACTAGCCAACGCCGCCACTAGCCAACGCCGCCCTCTAGCTCCTCTAGTAGCCAGTGTTGCCAGCAGCTATCAGGTCCTAGGTCAAGACGCCATGCACCAGCATCCAGTAAATCCACCATTTCATCGCCATTTCATCGTCGCCCTGCTCCTCTATCATGCCATTGAGGAAGAGGAGGCTAATTCAGCAAGTGAAGATGAAGACGGATGGTGATGATCAAGAAATGGATGCACACGCTCTTGATATTGATGAGTTGGATGATTGTTACTAATCCTAAATGCAAGTTCTAAATTGCATGTTGCATAGACTGGTGTGGTTGAACTTAATCCATTTCCTTTTATACTATTTGTTTTGTGAACTCAAGTACTCAACTTATGAGTATGAACATATCCTATCATGTCGTTTTATGTCAAGTCTGAAAAGATGTTTCAACGTTCGTCTCAACATTTAAATGTTGAAAAAGTGGCTCCTAACATTTTATCGATTTACCGCTTTAGTAACCATGATAAAACAAATATTAAAATGCGGGCTTTGATATAGAAAACAATCCAAAGTGAAAATAAAGTAAAAATAGATCCTATCTCACCATGCACAAATGTAAAGTCTTTGATGTGATTCATTTCTAGATCACGTAAATCAATCACATACGAAGATTCAATCCGAACAGCAGTGGAACTCAACACGCGTGTAGGTTCATCCTCTCCTACTAAGCTCTGCCCAACCTAATAATGCATAAGTAAAACCCTTGTAACTGGTTCGAAAGAGCCCAGCTTAGTTCTCAGAATGTTAGAAAACCAGACTAAAAGTTGAGGTTAAATGAATCAAAATTATAAGAGCTAAGAATAAACCACAGATAGTTGAATTTCATGATGAAAAAGGAGACCATCAAGCGAACTCCACCTGAGCTGCTTTCAAAATTATTATCTGTAATCCATAAACAAGTACAGCACCACATCTGCCTTGAGGATCCCCTTTTATGATAGGACCCCAGGCAAATGATTCCCTGCCCCTTTTCAGATGGAACCATTCAGGGCCTTCAAAACAATGCATTGAGCTGCAACATCACGAATCATAATCTGTTAGGCAAGGGACAACAAACGAGCTCAATCAAGAAGAGCAATTAGTTTAGGTTAGTGTACATTAGAAAGAAAGTCAGAGAAGAAAAACAGTGCTACATGTAACTTTATCTATTTGTGAGCAAACTAGCTCAATCATCAGCAGCTTGGTTCTAAAATGACTACACAGCAAAAACAAATCCTTTTAATCCCAAGCAAGTTGGGGTACACCGATCCGTAGATGATACCCAAGTACCCAACAAAGCAATCAATAAAGTGAATCTAAAAATGACAAAAAGTAGAATCCTTCGACACCTCAAACAGAAAAAAAACATGGGGTCTTTCTTTGTAAGTTGATATTGTTTCATTTATCCCTTGTCACGCCATAAGAAAAACTCTAATATCCAATGCTGTTATTACTTTTAAATTTACATCATTGTGCCGACATACAGCAATTGAACTTTTTTTATTCCTAAGTTGTCCAAAATGAGAAACGAGTGGATTATGTGCTACCTTGTCCGCAGGCCATTGATGCTGTCATCAAACTCCAGACATGTTATTTTTGCATCGTTAAACGTAACTGCAATGGAGTCTCGCCTATTCTCTGTGCCATCGGACAACACAGCCATCGATTCAATGTTACCGTGAAGCCTAAATGTCGTTCAGAGAATGATTAGTCCTCCAAGATGCACAAAATCAATACCTGAAATTTACAGCTAAAAGTGAATGCAAAGAGGCAAGAGCCATTTGTTTGCACCTGTAATGGCACACAAGTTCCAGTCGAGCCCCGGAGATACCATCCAGGATGGTGCCGGTAGACGAAGAATTACCCGCATCCTCGGCCCCAGTCGCGACCTCGGCCCTCACGGCATACACCTCGAGCACGTTAGCCGCCGACACAACCAGGTTGGGGGTAGGACCCACTCGCCGGGGTGCCCTAGCCGCAGTGGAGTCAATATCGCCGTCGGGTCCAGCGGCGGCGGTGGGCGCGGGCGCGGGCGTGGAGAAGGCGGCAGCGTCGGCGGGGGAGTGGGTGATGAAGCCGGCAGCGCAATGGTCGATTCCGGTGGGCAAATGCATCATCTTGTACGCCGCGTAGCTCATCTTCGCGGGATGGGAGGCGCGGCGACGGCGATGGCCCCGAGCTCGGATTTGACCGCGCGATTTTGAACGAAATGCGACGGGACGAAGGGGGGTTTCGTACCAAAACCCTAGAAAACCCTTCGCTCAGCGAAGACATTTTTTGCAATTTTGGGACTAGCTTATTCATACTTAGGGGTGTTTGAATGCACTACAACTAATAGTTAGTTGGCTAAAATTTGTTAGTGGAATTAGCTAGCTAATAAATAACTACCTAACTATTAACTAATTTACAAAAATAGTTAATAGTTAAACTATTAGCTAGGATGTTTGGATGTTTCAACTAATTTTAGTCACTAACTATTAGCCCTAGTGCATTCAAACACCCTCTTAGGCTGGGCTGGGCATTCGGTTTTTTAAAAATTCGGTTGGTTTTTTGGTTTTTCATATAAAAAACCGATGGGTTTACATAAAAAGAAAAGGTGACAAGTTCGGTATTGGTTTTTTACTTTGGTTTATCGATAAAACCCGAATTAAAAAACCTGAGCTTACAGGGTGTCTCTCATGCCAAATAAATAAAAGCATGCCAACAGCTCACACAAATATAATCAACACATTTACATGTCAGGTACACAAAATTCAGGCAATCAGCTCACACAAATATAATCCACGTATTTAGTTGCAAGGATTTAGGTGTTGGGGCCTTTATCTTTCGAAGGTCTTCAAAAACACGACTAACATGTTCTCCAAGTATAATATATATACAGGGACCTTCAGCCTTGGGATAAAGTTGTACACGATATGAAAAGTGCAGTTTGGGAGAAGGATGAACCAGTTCCGAAGATACCCGTGTAGAAGCTTCGGCTTAGCGGTGGAAAATGAAACCGACTTAAAGGGGAAAAGGTTGTCTAGTCCTCGATAGATTATCGCTAAGTCAATAGTAAATGTCAAGGGTATGGATGTAATTTTACACAGGCTGCGTCATGTGCCTATAAATAGATGAACAGTAGCACTGTACTGTTCACGCTGACTTGTATTCATTTTCACGTCACACTTGGATTCTTACCTTCTATCAAGCCGAAGGTATCAATATAATTCAATATTGTTAATGTTTATTCATGGTTATTCAATAAGAATATAAGTAATATAATGATTATTTGTATTCTTTATACGTAACTCATGCTTCTGCTTTCCATTATATATTGAAATGATGAAGGTATGACCTTCACGACCTTCGTTTGAAGATCATTATATCTTAAAGGAGATAATGCTTCGGAGGATGAAGACCTTTAACCATTAACATTTGTGTTGCCTTGTTCTTAATTCATAGTATTTGAGAACAAGTCCCCAACATTGGTATCCACCTCCGGTGAACTCATTCGACCACCTTCGGCAAAGCTATGATCTTTTCGTCATGCCGCCGAAGAAGTCTTCCGGGCTAGGGGCTGCATTACAGTCGCTGGACGTCAACCAAGAAACACTACGCGAAGCCAGAAGCCAAAAAAGGAAGGCTACAAGTCCAACGCCTCAGGAGGAGGAGTTGGACCAAACCTCGAAGCCATCCATCAACAGGTCCAGAGGAAGAAGGAGAAGATGCTTCGTCTCTCCGATTTACAGAAGAAGATCGATGAGGCTGCTGAGGAAATGTGTCATCTCACTCAAGATGACCAGGACCGAAGATCTCAACGCAGAGAGCTTCGTCAGGACAATTCCTACGATGATGACGAATGGTATGATGATTTGCATCATGGAAATTTTGCTTTTGATGATGCTTCTCCTCTATCAGCAGAACTGCAGGCTACCCCATGGCCGCCATCATACAATCCACCCCATCTCCTCATGTATGATGGGCACTCAGATCTAAAGCAGTTTCTGATGAGCTACGAAGCAACCATATCTTCATATGGGGGCAATACTGCAATCATGGCGAAATACTTCGTCATGGCATTCAAGAATGTTGCACAAACCTGGTACTACTCTCTTCGGTCAGGAACAATCACATCATGGCAGAAGCTGAAGGACATGCTGATCACCAGTTTTCAAGGGTTCCAGACGAAGCCAGTTAATGCTCAAGCTTTGTTCCAGTGCACGCAAGATCACGAAGAATACCTCCAGGCGTATGTCCGAAGGTTCTTGCGTTTGAGAGCACAAGCACCCACAGTGCCCAATGAAATCGTCATTGAGAAGCTGCTTCAGAAGATGGATGAGTACATCCAGGCCGATAATGATTTCCGCCAGAGAAGGGAAGAAGCTTATAGGTTTTCTGAGATGACTAGGGGCTTCGGAGGAAGACTCTACCCTAGGCATGTCAGATCAATCCACAATTACACTCAGAGTGATGACAGAGGAAGCCAGTTTCAGAGGCCACAACATAACTTACAATCTTCAGGGCAACAACAAAGTTCTTTCAGGCCACCAGCTCCAAGGGGCAGAGGCGGCAGGGCTTCGGAGGAAGATATGGGGATCAACCCAGGAAACTCTATTGCTTATTTTGTGGTGAAGACAAGGGCTACACTACAAGAACATGCCAGATCACCATTCAGAAGCAAAAAGAGATTACCGAAGCAGAAGCGCGACAGAATCAGCCGAAGCAGGTTTTACATACTGCTTCGTGCTACTCTCCGTACATACCAGAATACGTGGGTAATCAACCTGCAGCTTCTGTTGCTTCGGCAAGTCATTCACAAGCTTCCTGGCATTAGCTCCCACTGCCACCACCATTGCCACCTACTCATACCCGAAGCCAACATCCAGAAGGGCACCAGCATGCCCAACAGCAGCGCGACTTCAGAGAGGAGTCCGAAGCTCGTACAGTCAACAACACTGTACCAGAGTCGAAGCATATATACTGAGGAATATCCTACTGTTGACGTACTTTTATCTTTTATGTCATTTTATTTTCTACATGAGAGACAAGTAATGAAGAACTTAATTTCAATCTCTTGTAATAATTGTGCCTACACCAGAGTGAAATATATCATCCTCATGGATTTACGAAGCTCGAAAGACGTCTCTAAGGAAACAAAGAAAATTTCGAAGCTCAAAAGTCGTTCCTAAGGGAATGCAGAGCCAAAAATTACGATCTGAAGCTTCAAAAGTCATTCCTAAGAGAGCGCAGTGTAAGTTTTCTGCTCAAAAGTCGTTCCTAAGGGAATGCAGAGCCAAAAATTACAATCCGAAGTTGCAAAAGTTGTTCCTAAGGGAGCGTAGTGTAAGTTTTCTTCTCAAAAGTCGTTCCTAAGGGGATGCAGAGCCAAATACCAACGAAATATAAGGTGAAGAAGCTCAAAAGTCGTTCCTAAGGGGACGTAGAGCTTAAATGCCACCGAAATAGAAGGTGAAGAAGCTCAAAAGTCATTCCTAAGGGGATGCAGAGCTTAAAGACTCAAAAGATGTTCCTAAGAGGATGCAGAGTCTTGTGTATTCCAGTGTGTGCGTGTGGGTGTGTGTCTTCGACATACTCATCATTTTGCATCATATCATCATACATCATATTGCATTGACGGCATAAAAATTGAATACGAAGTAAATCTTCGGCAAATGCTTCGTCAAAATGAAAATGTGCCGAGGCACGAAGTAAGCTTCGGGAAATACAGTTTTATCAGACTTGCTATAGAAGGGATCTCTTTCTTTATGAAGCATGAAAAGAATGGAAGGTGTTTTTTCGCCGAAGGCTCAAAAACGGTATGTGTGTAAATTTCACGCATCGTAAAGAAATATATTACAGTAATTTACATGTTTCATCAAATGATCTACACACTAAATGTTACAAAGTATTTTTTACAATAAAGTTGCAAAGTTGTCGGCGTTTCGGACCCGAGGGACCCTCAACCGAGCCGACCAGTGAATTTATCGCTGCGTGCCCCTGCCCAGATGGGTTGGCGCAAGATGGAACACAAGGGGGAATGCGGCTTGTATTATCTCGCACCGGGGGTGCTTGTAGTAGGGGTTACCAGCGTCGCGAGAGAGAGAGAGAGAGAGTCTCGCGGCCGTCGTCTTCTCCCCCCCCCTCCGCGGAAGGCCATGGACCTCCCCTTTTATAGATGTAAGGAGAGTGCCCATGTAACGCCCTGAATTTGGTGGTAGAATTTTTTCTTCTTTTCTCTCACCAAATTCAGGCGTTACTCTTTCCTTTTTCCCTTTTCTTCTCGCTAAGCCTTGATCTTTTCCAAAGTCACAGCGGGTTTTGGCTTTAGACCTCGTGTAAAGCAAAACCTTAAAACACTTTATTTTGTGTGATGCACCATGCCGAACCATGCATACTTTTTGATTGATTAAAAAATGTGAATGCTTTCATCTAGAGGAAATTAGAAATTAGGAAAAAGAAAAAGCCTTTTCTTTTTTTTTCTTTCTTTTTTTCTCTTCCCCCCTCTCCCCTTTCGGCCCAACCGCCCCCCTTTCGACCGGCCCAGCTGGCGGCCCAGCCGCCCCCCTACCCCCCCTTCTTCCCGCGTGGGCCCCGCGCCGGCCTAGCCGCGCGCCCCCTCTCCCCCCCCTTTTGGGCCCAGTCGGCCCAACCGTTCCCCCCTCTTTTTTTTCTTTTTTCCAAAAATCCCCTCCCTCTCCCTCTCTCTCTCTCCCTCACCCTCACCCTAACCCTAGCACCGCCGCCGCCTCTCCTCTGCCCTAGCGCCGCCGCCACCCCTCCTCGGCGCCGCCGCCGCGCCGTCCCCCTCCGGTGAGGCTCCCCCCTCCTCCTCCCTCCTCTCCTCCCTCTCCTCCCTCCGACGCCCTCCCCCGCGCCTGGCCGGCCCGGCCTCGCCCTCGCCCGCCCCCGCCCCGGCCCCCCCGGCCGCCCGCGCCCTCGTCCGCCTCGGCCCCCGGCTCGGCCGCTCCGGCGAGCTCGGCTCGGCCCCGGCCCCGGCCACCCCGGCCGCCCGCGCCCCCGACCCCACCCGGCTCGGCCCCGCCCGCGCCGCCTCTCCCCCGACCCCGGCGTCCCGCGTCCGGCCTCGCCCCGGCCGCTCCCGCGCCGTCCTCGGCCGGCGCCGCCGCGCCCGGCCCCGCCCCGGCGAGCCCGCGCCCGCCCGCGCCTCGGCGAGCCACCCCCGCCCCGACCCCGTGTCCGGCCGCCCCCGCCCCGACCCCGTCCGGCTCCGGCGAGCCGCCTGTTGGGGCGAAGGCAAAGACGCCACCCTTCGCTCGTCGTCTCTCGCTGCAGTCGCTGGTTTGACGAAGACAAAACGGGCAGGGACACCCTTCGCTTCATTCAGCACCAGACGAAGGCCTGCGGTGACGTCTCCCCGTAGCACGGCCTCGTCCTGCTCTGAGGCCCACGTGTGATCTGGCCCATTGTAACGGGCCCCGCGTGGCCGCCTTTGTGTTACGGGCCTAGTTTGTAAAGGCATTCTTGTAATTACGGCTTGTAACCCCGCTTTATGGGAATATTCTGGGGATAAACTAGGTGTCTGAGGGCACATGCGTCCTTAACACAAGGCGCCGGGCACTCAGATACCTATAAATACCCCCGCACAGTGCCCGTGAGAGGCTAGATCAACAGAGCTATTGCCCCCGGGCACGTAACCCTGTTGTCACCACCGTTCACCCTTGTTGGCTTCCTTGCTACTGAGAGCAAGTTCCAACATTTGGCGCCCACCATTCGTGCCACGACAAGACCACCCGCGATGGCACCCAAGAGAGCTAACCCGAAGGCTGACGAGGCTGCGAAGGCAGCACTGCTGGCCGCAAGAAAGGGCAAGGCCCTCGCACTCACCCAATCCACCCACCAAGAGCCCACTGAAGACAACATTCCCCGCACCTGCGAAGACGACACCTTCCGCACCTGCGGACCCGAAGGACAATCGCAGCCGCCCCCAGGCTTCGCCCCAGTGGAGGGCGCGGATCTCACCGAGGATGGCGAGGTCCTCGGCGTCTCAACAGAAGAACAGTTACAGCTGCGCGCCCTGCGCCTCAAGAACCGCAATCTCCAGAGGCAGAAAGAGATACTGGAAGCCAAGCGCCAACGTGTGTCCGCACTAGCCAAGGTGCGGCAGATGATACGCGACGAGGAGCAGAAGGCCCTAGACCTCGAGCGCGAGATCGCGCTGATGCAGCGCGAAGGCCACCTCGGTCTACAGCAAGAGCCACCCCTCCAGCAGCGCACGCAACCGGAGGACACGCGCGAAGGCCACCTCGGCCTGCAGCATGGCCCACCCCTGCAACACCGGGCGCAGCCGGAGAACCCGCGTTTCCCCCAACATGACTACGCCTTCCAGCACGGCGCACCATTCCAAGGGGTCAACTACCTCGATGAGCGAAGTCCCCTGGCGCCACACCTGCAAGTGACGCCGTGGCCAGCTAACTTCCGAGCAGGGGCATATCCCAAGTACAACGGCAGCACCGATCCGGCGCAATACATAATGAGTTATCAAGTCGCCGTTGCATCCGCCGGAGGGGACGACGCCACAATGGCGAAGTCTTTCATCATCGCCCTAGAGGGCCCAGCACTCACCTGGTTCACCAGATTGCCTCCGCTGTCCATTGATTCGTGGAGAAGTCTCAGGGACAAGTTCCTTCTCAACTTCCAAGGGTACCGCCCAGACACCGACGCTTTGGCCGAGCTCTCGCTTTGCAAACAGCTGGAAAAGGAGACTCTGCGGGAGTATTACCGCAAATTCTTAACGCTCAAGTCACAGCTGCCCTTCGTCGATGATCAGATCGCTATCCACTACTCCATCAGTGGCCTTCGGGCCGGCGTCCTCTACAGCCACTATATCAGAGATCCACCCAAGAACCTTCAGGAGCTATATCAGCTCTTTGAAAAATATGCCAAATCCGAAGAGCTCCACCAGCGCAAAGTTGAGTCACAGCGGAAGCCCAAGGATGCCCCGCAGTCCAGCCGCACATGGACGAGGACTCCGCAACCAGACTCCGGTCGAGATGGCCGCAGTCAACAGCAAGTGCACAACATCGCAAACCAGCAGCCTGCTGCTGACCCCCCTCGTCGCCAGGAATATCCCCCCCCAAGGCCGCGGGAACGGAACTCGTGGCAGGGGCCGAGGGCGCGCGCAGCCGCCGCGCCGGTTCTACTGTCTTTTCCACGGCGAAGACTGCGCCCACCAAACCAAAGACTGCCCCGAAACGAAGGCCACCAGAGACAGAATGGCGCGGGCACAGCCAGTCGACAATCCCAGAATTGTCGCGCATAATTACCAGCCACCCCCTCCACCATATATCCACGCTCCCGCTCCGCATCCACCGCACCACGCTTACCAACACCATCAGGAAGTACAAATCGTACCTCCTCCACCCCCACCACCACACCAGCAACACCAAAACATCCCCCACGCCCCAAAACAGGAAGACTTCGCCGATCAACCATATCGCGGAGTCATTCACATGATAACAGGGGGGTCCAGCACTGACTTCGACACCAAGCGGCAGAAGCGGGACCACTACCGCAGCATCAACCATGTCGCGGTCACCGGCCCAGTCGTGCAGACGAAGTGGTCCCACATACCGCTAACCTTCGATGCACGAGACGTCGACCTGCGCAGCGCCCCCCACATCGACGCTATGGTCATCAATTGCAGCGTGGCAGGCTGGGACTTGCACAAAGTCCTAGTCGACAACGGCAGTCAGGCGGACATCATCTTCCTCCATGCCTTCGACCGCATGGGTATAAGCCACAGCCTGCTCAAGCCTTCGGACAATCCGTTGTATGGCTTCGGCGGCAAAGGCACCTTCCCCGTTGGCAAAATAGAGCTTCCCCTCTCCTTCGGTGTAGCACCCAATGCCCGAAGTGAGCAAGTAACCTTCGACATTGTCGACATAGTATATCCGTACAACGCCATCATGGGCCGGGGCTCAATCAATAAGTTCGAAGCCGCCATCCACGGACTGTACCTATGTATGAAGATACCAGGTCCGCTAGGCGCTATCACGATCTACGGCAACCAGCAGACGGCGCGCAACATAGAGCGGGACTTCGTGCCTGGTCAGAGGAACGTACACTGTCTCACGGCCCAGCGCGAGGTCCCCGCGCCCGCCAGCCCAGTCGACAAGCAGCACGAGAAGGCACAGTTGCAGAGCCAAGATGGAACCAGGACTGTTCCCCTTGATCAGGCCACGCCCAAGCAGACAGTCACTATCAGCGAAGACCTTACGTCACATGAAGAAGAAAGGCTTCTCTGCTGCCTGGCCAAAAATAAAGATGTCTTCGCCTGGTCCGCCCTAGACCTGGTCGGAGTCAGCCGATCCATAATTGAGCACAGCTTGGGAATTGACCCTTCGGTGCGACCAAAAAAGCAAAGGCTCCGCAAAATGTCCGACGAAAAGACAGAGGCCGCCAAGGTGGAAGTGCACCGCCTCCTAGAAGCTAAATTCATCGAGCCAGTGGCTTACCCCACGTGGCTCTCCAATGTCGTAATGGTGCAGAAAAAAAACGGGAAATGGCGAATGTGCATAGACTTCACCAGTCTCAATAAGGCCTGCCCGAAGGACAATTTCCCGTTGCCGCGGATCGACAAGATAGTCGATAGCGCGGCCGGGTGCGAGGTCATGTCACTCCTCGACTGCTTCTCCGGCTATCACCAGATATACATGAAGGAGGAAGACAAGGCTAGCACCAGCTTTATAACACCCTTCGGCACTTATTGCTTCATCAGGATGCCGGAGGGACTCAAGAATGCGGGGTCCACCTTCTCCAGACTCACCAAAACAGTACTCGAGGGCCAGGTCGGCAGAAATATATTTACATATGTGGACGACATCGTCGTCGCCAGCAAGAATAAGGAGGACCACCTCGCCGACCTCGCCGAGACATTCGCGAACATGCGAGATGCACGACTCCGCCTGAACCCGGAAAAGTGCGTCTTCGGTGTTCGCCAGGGCAAGATATTGGGTTACCTGGTGTCACACCGCGGCATCGAGGCCAACCCAACCAAGATCCAGGCCATCGTCGACATGTCGCCTCCACAGTCCGTCAGGGACGTCCAGCGTCTGACAGGCAGACTGGCCGCTCTCAACAGATTCATCTCCAGGTCCGCCGAGCGAAGTCTCCCCTTCCTCAAAACACTCCGCGGCGCGAAAGACTTCGCCTGGGGACCGGAGCAAGCAGCGGCCTTCGCCTCACTCAAACAGTACCTGTCGGAGCTGGCCATCCTCACCAGCCCCGACTCCTCGCTCCCCCTATTGCTCTATGTCGCGGCTTCGCCGCACGCGGTCAGCGCGGCACTAGTGCAGGAGCAGTCAGTCGAAGGCGCAGTCAGACAGTGCCCTGTTTACTATGTCTCCGAAGTCCTGACACCGTCCAAATGCAACATGACAGAGCTGGAGAAGATCGCCTACGCAGTTGTCATGTCCTCGCGCAAACTGCGCCATTACTTTGAAGCATTCAAGGTCCGAGTCACCTCTGACATAGGGCTCAGCGAACTATTCAGAAACCCAGAGGCATCGGTGAGGATTGCCAAGTGGGCAGCCGAACTCTCCGGCTACCACATCAGCTTCGAGCCCAGGACAGCCATCAAGTCGCAAGTCCTGGCAGACTTCGTCGTCGACTGGACTGGGCCAGCAACACAGCCGGACCCGTCCACAGAGAAGATCTGGACCATCCATTGCGACGGTGCATGGTGCCATGCGGGGGCAGGCGTCGCTGCAGTCGTCACCTCACCTGCCGGAGTCAAACACAAATATGCAACACGCCTCAACTTCGCTCTGGAATCCGACAAATGTACAAACAATATAGCAGAGTATGAAGCGGTTATCCTCGGCCTCCGCAAGCTAAGGGCCCTCGGAGTCACCACATGTATCATCAAGATAGACTCCAAGATAGTTGCCGGACAGGTCGAGAAAGACTATGCAGCAAAAGACCCCGCCCTCATGCAATACCTCGCGACTATCCGAAGTCTCGAGAGACAATTCAAGGGATTCACCCTGCAGCATGTGGATAGGGCCAAGAACGAGGAGGCCGATGCCTTAGCCAAGGCCGCCGCCAGGGGCGAGCCCCTGCCCTCCGACGTGTTTTTCCACACCATCGGCACTCCAGCCGTCCGGAGCCCCGATGGGCTCCAGATAACTAATGATAGCGAAGGCCACCGTATAGTCAACCTAATCATGACCGAAGACTGGAGGGCACCAATAACCCTGTTCCTACAGGGGTACTATCATCCAGCCGACGTCAGTGAGGCAAAGCGCCTCAAACATCGAAGCCGGGACTTCGCTCTGATCGAGGGCCAACTATACAAGAAAGGGGTCAGTCAGCCAATGCTCAAATGCGTCACCGAAACCGAAGGCATGCAGATCCTATGCGAAGTCCACAGTGGCACGTGCGGCTCGCACGCAGGGCCAAGGGCCCTGGCTGCCAAGGTGATCCGACAAGGGTTTTACTGGCCCGCAATGATCTGCGCCGCAAATCGGGTCACGAGGTCCTGCGAAGCCTGCCAGAAGTTCTCTCCTCGGTCAGGCAACCCCTCGCAATATACAAAGCTGATTGCCCATACATGGCCTCTCCAGCGCTGGGGCCTGGACATCGTCGGGCCCCTGCCCACCGCTCAGGGGAACCTTAAGTTCGCCTTCGTAGCCGTCGAATACTTCACCAAATGGATTGAAGCGAGGGCTGTTTCCACAATCACATCAAAGACTGCCCAAAAATTCTTCTGGCAGAACATCGTTTGCCGCTTCGGAGTACCGTCCGAGCTAACAGTTGACAACGGCAAGCAGTTCGACAGCCAAGATTTCAAGGATTTTTGTTTCTCCATCGGCACCAACCTTGCCTTCGCTTCAGTCTATCATCCGCAGTCCAACGGGGTCGTGGAGCGCGCCAATGGGAAAATATTCACAGCTGTCAAAAAGATGCTCCTCGATGAAAGAAAAGGCAGATGGACCGATTTATTACCGGAGGCAGTCTGGGCGCTAAACACAACTGAGTGCAGGGCGACCGGGTTCACTCCTTTCCGCCTTCTATACGGATCGGAGGCAATGACCCCGCAAGAAATAAAGCATGGGTCCCCGCGTACAGTTCCGTCAGCCGTCCCCGACGTGGATGAGCCAACTTCAAAAGATCTCATTGACGGAGACCGGGTCTTCGCCCTACAGGCCCTAAACAAATATCAAGCCCAGACCAAAGCATGGCGCGACCGCGCAGTCATCCCGAGGGAGTTCAGCGAGGGGGACCTCGTACTCATCCGAACAGCTCGGACGGAGTCCAAGGGCAAGTTGGAGCCCAAGTGGGAGGGCCCCTTCATAGTCAAGTCAAAAGCTTCCCCCAGCGCTTACAGGCTCACAACGCCAAACGGCGAGGACCTGGAGCACTCCTGGAACATCGACAACCTTCGCAAATTTTTTGTTTGACCCATTTAGGGCTGATTTCGCCCTTGTAATTCGCCGCAAACAATCTTGTACCGGCCCGCACTCTTTTCCTCCCGGGGGGTGAGGTTTTTAACGAGGCGGAGCCATGTAATATATGTGAAAAAAATCCCCCGCAAAAACATGTGTCGAAAAAAGACCGCGACAACGGTCTTCGGCATTCGACCAATTCGAAGTCACCGCGAGGCTAAGCGCTAGCCACCCTCGCGTGCGACAAGTCCGCGCAGAAGTCGCCTAAGGGTGCAGCCGGACTCAGCACAACAAGTGCGAAAAAATTCCGATGTCTATCGCGAAGACTATCCGCGCAGAAGTCGCCTAAGGGTGCAGCCGGACTCAGCACAACAAGTGCGAAAAAAATTCCGATGTCTATCGCGAAGACTCCGCGCAGAAGTCGCCTAAGAGTGCAGCCGGACTTAGCACAACAAGTGCGAAAAAATTCCGATGTCTATCGCGAAGACTATCCGCGCAGAAGTCGCCTAAGGGTGCAGCCGGACTTAGCACAACAAGTGCGAAAAATTCCGACGTCTATCGCGAAGACCATCCACGCAGAAGTCGCCTAAGGGTGCAGCCGGACTAAACACATCAAGTGCGAAAAATTCCGATGTCTCTCGCGAAGACTCCGCGCAGAAGCCGCCTAAGGGCGCAGCCAAACTAGTACAACAAAAGCAGAAGCGACAGCATCAAACCATCCGCGCTAAGACCGACCATAATCACACCAGCACAGCGTAGCCAACCATGCCACACAGAGTACACAGCGCCCTCGCAGGCACAGGCACGCGAGGGCACACAACTTCATCTTACAACCTTTTACACATATACAAGCGAGGGCACCACACTCTACATCGGCTCCACCTTAGGAATAATCCCCATCTCCCTATAATTAAATAACATTATCCTAAGCTCCTCACCCGCAAAAAGACTTCGCAGTTCCCCTTCCCCTGTGCTCGTGGCGGCCGGCAAAGACAACAGTTCCTGCCGACTACCCCTACTCACGCGAAGCCGAGCCCCTTCCTCCGCACTAACCCTACGCTTTGCAACCGCCCTTCGTCGTCGGCGCCCGGTGCTAGGACCCAGCACGTCTGGCGCGTCCGCGGCGTGTGGCGAAGCCTCCGCCGCAGCCACGTCCAAGGCCGCAAAATAATCCAAGTCCTCCTCCGACGACTCCTCAGTCCACTCAACCGAGCTCCCAGAATCAGTAAAATCAAAAAACTCAGATACAGACCCACCATATTCAATTCCATCTTGCGCGGTCGAAGCCGCCAAAAACCCAGTAGTAGCGGTTGCGTGCGCAGGCCCAAAATCTTGAACCTGCGCAGCAACCAAAATTCAGTACAACATCCAAAAAGTCCCCAACCCTAAACACCCACTACGCCACCTGCGAAGGCCCTGCCGCTGCGGGAGCCTCCGCTGTCTCCTCCGCCGCTGTTTCCGCCACCACCGCCGCGGAATCTTCAGCGCTCGGCGCAGCAGCTGCGGGGGCGTCAGGCGCGCCTTCGGCCACCTTTGGGGGCAGGTCTTCGCCGGCCACAGAAGAGGTGGGCACGCTCGGCGCGTCTTCCGCAGGCTCCGGGGTTGTTTCCAGGGCGACTCCAGTCGCGGCCTCCGCAGGGGTCGGCTCCGGGCCAGGCAGCGCGCTGTTCAGTGCCCCGAAGTCGTCCACCCGCTCGCCACGCTCCGCCTAAGACAACACACACAAAAATTCAGCAAGCACACGCACAGAACACATCCAGCAAACACCGAACAAACGACAACGTTACCTGAGCCCTCGCAGCCTCGGCCCGTTCCCTGACCACCTCACGACCGTACAGACCCCACATTCGGTCATAGAGGGCCCCGGCGGACTCCTTCACCACGGGGTCTTCGACCTCATAGATATCTCGCCCAAAATCTTCATCTACCTGGTCGAGGGCCTCAAAGTGCCGGCACCCTTCGCGAGAGAGCGCGTTCATCGCCCCCTCGCAGGTGACCAGGGAGGCGTACGACATCAACCCCCCCACGACGGCTGGAAGTTCCAGCAGCTCCTCCTGCACCCACTGCAGACAGCGAAGGCCGGGCTCTCGGTCCGGCACTTCGAAGTCACCGGTCCGCGCACCCAGCTCACGATATGTATCCATAAGCTGCGTGCGCGTCCGTTCGGCCTCCGCACGCACTGCGGCCTCGGCCTCCTTAGCGCGGCCCTCCAGGGCGGTGAGCCGCTCTTGCAGATGTTCGGCGAGCTCCTTGGCAAGATTGCCCTCCGCCCGCGCCAGCTTGGCCTCCGCCTGCGCAGCCTGCCCCTTGGCGATGACCTCGTTAGCTTCCCTCCTCTCCGCCGCCAGTTGGCGCCGGAGGTCAGCCTTCTCCCTCTCCAGGGCGGCCACCCTGTCCGTCAGCTTACGGCACTTGCTGTCGGAGGCCGACTTCTCACGGACAGCGTCAGCATGTTGTGTCCGAAGTCTCTCGACTTCGGCAGACACAGCCGCCGTGAGGGCCCCCGACGCAGTACGGCTGGCGAAGTCAGCCACCTGCAGGGCCGCGACGCAGTACGTAAGGCCGTTACCCCAAAAGAGGTGGGGGAGAGAGTATAGCTCAACGGACCTGACTCAGCGCCTCCGTCGCCTGACTCAGCGCCTCCGTCACTCCCTTCAGCCGGCGGGTCGCCACGCCCGCCTCGCCCCTGACCACGGCGAGGGCCGACACCTCGCCTCCGGCGTCAAGGGCCTCGCCCCTCGCCTTCGGCACTATGGCCGCTGTCGCGATCTCCGCGCCAGGCGCAACCATAGCAAGCTGGCCCTCGTCCGACCCTGCAACGCATCTTCGAATTAAAAAAAAATAATAATGACAATAATAGGCCAGCGACTTACCACCAAGATAGTCATCCACAGTAATGTCGGTGCCGAAGTCGGCAACACGTTTGCCCGCTAGCGGCAGCGCTCGGGCCGCCTTCGAAGCCTCCGCCACTCCGCTGGCCGGGGGCACCACCTTCGCTGACTTGGAGCCTCCGGCGCCCGCCGTTGCCTCCGGCGCCTTGCTAGGTGCAGAGGCGCCCGCCTTCGCCGCCAGCGGCGGCTTACCTCCGCCGGAGGCCACAGCCTTCGCAGTTCCCCGCGGCCTTTTCGGCCGAGCTTCGTGAATCCTGACAGTCGCCTTGCGTTTTTGCGCCGCCCCTTGGCGATCCTTGTCCATCACTGTCCACACAACAGCACCGATATTTCGCCCGTAAGGAAAAACTCTCCACCGATGAACCATACGAGATGTAAAACAGTCCTCCTCAGCCGCGCAGGGGATAGGAACATTTTTCGGCCAGCAACCCCCGGTAACCCTCAGCATCCGAGCCGAAGACTCCCGGAGCTCGGGCGAAGACATCCTTTCCCCCGGGGCCGCACACGTCCTCATTAACTCTCTAGCAAAACTATCAGACACCCCAAGTCCCCCCATCGCAGTACCTAATTTTCTCTTTTTTGAGGAGGGGGCGGCCGCCAGCGCAGGGTCGCCTCCAGTCTCCACCGCCGGTTTCTTCCCACGGCGGTCCACTTCGTCTTGACCAGGATAGCCGTCGTACGGCAATTGATTTAATTCGAAGACCCTGTTCAAGCGCTCATTTGACCCGCGGATATCAAAGCTGCGCTGGCCTTCAGTCCTCGGCACGTAACGTCCCACGAGCCGCACCGCCAAGTCCCCCGCATCACGCACAAAGGCGGTCGGGTCACGATTTCGCAAGTTCAGTGCGAAGGCAGGACTTCGCACCACCCTTCCACCGTGAAAGGGCATCTGGCGAGGGCACACTTCGCCCAACGCCCAGCCGTGCGCCAAGGGCCAGACCCCGTATGCCACGAACTCTTCAACTAAATCACGCCCACTGCTCTGACCGGCGGCGCATCGGAGGGCCCCTTCGTCTGCATCCTCTTCTGCCACTTCAAAAGGCGGATACGCAGAATAATAATGAGAGCACATCTCAGACACGGGGAGTCCCTGATGGCCTTCGACAGTACCCTCAGCAACGTAGAACCAAAATTCATTCCAACTGCCCCACTTGTTACGGGCGCACGGAACCAACTCCACTACTGGCATTGTGGTCTTGCCGGTCTTCGGCGTGAATGTGCATGACCCGAACTGGGCAACTCCGTCCCCAACCATCCTCTTCTGCCAATGCAGACAATAATTCTTCGCAAAAACTTCAACAGACGGCTGCCCGCTGTACGAAGTCGTCGCCCAGACATACTTCGCCAGCGCCACCATGGCATTCGGTGTCAGCTGATGTATTTGAACATTGAATCTACGCAGGACTTCGCCAACAAACCGGTGCGCAGGCAAGCGGAGACCGGCGGCGAAGAACGCCTCGAAAACGACCAACTCACCCTCCGGCTCGGGGACTTCCTCCGTCCCCGGAGCACGAGCAACTCCGCCGCCAAAGTAGCCCAACCGCTGCATATCTTCAACGCGGGCTGACGTCATCCGTGACACACCAAAATCAACAGAGTCGCCGGCGCGCAACTCCTCCACCACCAAGCTACTCAACGTCTCCTCAGACGAGGCGGCCGCCGACGGCGTGGTGTCGGCGGAAGAAGAAGAGGACGGCATTGCTACGTACCGTCGGCGGCGGCGGGCGGTCTGCTTCACTCGAGCCAGATCTCCGGCGATCAAGAGTCGGCGGGCAGACGAACAGCAAGTCGGCGGGCGGCTAGGGTTTTCGCGGTGCGCGGAAGGCAAAGTTCAAAAAGCACCGACCCCTGCCCCCTTTTATAGGCAGGGCGCGGCTCTTCGGGAAACCCGCAATCCGACAAGGCGCGGCGCTTCGGGAAACCCGCAATCCAACAGTACGCCGTCCATCAACGGTCATGTCGAAAACCCCCGCGGAACCACTTCGAGCGAGGGCAGCGTCTCCGCCATCTAGCGACGTCTTCGGCACCAGGTGACTTTGTCGAACTGGTCCCTCGGAGGGCAAATGTTGGGGCGAAGGCAAAGACGCCACCCTTCGCTCGTCGTCTCTCGCTGCAGTCGCTGGTTTGACGAAGACAAAACGGGCAGGGACACCCTTCGCTTCATTCAGCACCAGACGAAGGCCTGCGGTGACGTCTCCCCGTAGCACGGCCTCGTCCTGCTCTGAGGCCCACGTGTGATCTGGCCCATTGTAACGGGCCCCGCGTGGCCGCCTTTGTGTTACGGGCCTAGTTTGTAAAGGCATTCTTGTAATTACGGCTTGTAACCCCGCTTTATGGGAATATTCTGGGGATAAACTAGGTGTCTGAGGGCACATGCGTCCTTAACACAAGGCGCCGGGCACTCAGATACCTATAAATACCCCCGCACAGTGCCCGTGAGAGGCTAGATCAACAGAGCTATTGCCCCCGTGCACGTAACCCTGTTGTCACCACCGTTCACCCTTGTTGGCTTCCTTGCTGCTGAGAGCAAGTTCCAACACCGCCTCGGCCCCCCACGGCGAGCCCCCGCCCCGCCTCGGCGAGCCGCCCCCGACCCCGCCTCGGCGAGCCGCCCCCGCTCCGACCCCGCGTCCGGCCGCCCCCGCTCCGTCCGCCCGGCGCCCCGGCGAGCCCGCCCCGTCCCGTGCCCAGCTCGGCCGCCCCCGGCGAACCCGCCCCCGTGCCTGGCCCGGCCGCCGCCCTCCGGCGACCCGCCCGCCCCCGTGCCCGGTTCGACCGCCCCCCGGCGAGCCCGCCCCGGCTCGGCCGTCCCCGCCGCGCCCGCGCCCGCCTCGGCCCCGTGCCGTCCCGGCTCCGGTCGTGCCCCCCGCCCCGCCCGTGCTTCGCCCCGCCCGTGCGCCGTGCTCGTCCGCCCGCCCCGGCGTGCCTCGCTCGCGTCGTGACGGCCCCGGCCCGGCCTCGAGCTCGACCCAGCGTGCCTATGGCGCGTGGCCTTGAACTCGGCTAGCGCGCGGCCCCGACGTGCGCACGACTAGTTCGTGGCGTGTGCGTGCGGCCTCGCGCGCGTGCTCGCGTAGTGCGCAGTGTCTCGGCACGACCCGTCGTGTCCTCGTCTACCCCCCAGACGCCCCCGTCTACCCCCCCGTGTCCTATGCGCGCTAATCACGTGTTTATATTAATAAGATAGGAGTCTCAATTTGGAAATTGGTTACGTTAGTTAATTTGTATAACTAATCATCTATCTCATTCAATGTTAATCTACTAAAAGTGGTCACGTTTACATTAGTGCATGTAGCTAATTCTTTTGTTAGAACCAATTGGAACTAGAGCACATAGCGTTTAGTTATTTGTTTACCCGTAGTGCGTCTCGGGCATAAGCTTTAACTCTCGCGAGACCTTTCCCCGCCTCTTTCTAACCATGGTAAATTCATTATTGTATGTGATATTCTATGCATGTTTAATCTACTTGTTCTCTTGTATGGTGTATTGTTGGTTTCCTAATTTCAATGGATGGATGGATGTATGCTTGCAATCGCATAGAGAACGATCCGGTTGAAGAGCCCGAGGAACTCGCAGGAGAAGCCCCTGAGCAGCAGTCGGTTGGTGGAGGCAAGTGTCCCTTGACCTATCTCTGTCCTATTTATTATTTAATTCACCTCCCGCTTTACACATTTATGCCTAAGGATTGACTAGCTTTTGTTATCCATGTCCTTGTCTACCTATCTGGGTTGGATTATTATTGTTTAGCTTTATGCTATTGCTCAAACTCTAATCAATGAACATGATGAGATTATCTATGATACGCTGTTTTCCCTTCTCTTATTATGATGCTGTACTTGTGGTCTTCAAGGGGGCTCGAGCGGTTTCTCGAGTGCCTCTCCGTAAGGACCTGTTCTATGGATGACCGCCCGGGAAAACAGTGCAACCATGAGGATGAAATGGGATGCCCTTAGCCGAATAATTAGAGGATCCGGGGTGTAGATCACTTAGTCGTCGTGCCGTCAATGGGGCTCGGTGTATGCGGCTCGCTCTGCCAAGTTTGGGTTCGCCCCTTGGGGAGGAGTGCGGTGCATTTAGGAAACCTAACGGGTGGCTACAGCCCCGGGGAATCTTTGTAAAGGCTACGTAGTGATGCCCTGTTGGGTCACCTTGGTAGTGATCAATGGAGAGTCATGATCTCCGGGCAGAAAGGGAACCACGACTTGTGGGTAAAGTGCACAACCTCTGCAGAGTGTTTGAAAACTGATATATCAGCCGTGCTCGCGGTTATGAGCGGCCAAGGGAGCTCCAGTGATTAGTGGTACTTGATCAGAGACACTTTGGTTTACAGGTGGCAATGAGATTGATGGTTCTGGTTATGACTATGGTGCTGGTAAGTGGTATTCTTTCCGTTTGGAAAGGGTACATCGGGCTAATAACTTGGGTTAATGCTAAAACCTGGCTTTCTACTAGTAAATAATAATCTGACCAACTAAAAGCAACTGCTTGACTTACCCCCCCCCACATAAAGCTAGTCCACTACAG
The DNA here is from genome assembly GCF_902167145.1 of Zea mays. Taxonomy (NCBI): domain Eukaryota; kingdom Viridiplantae; phylum Streptophyta; class Magnoliopsida; order Poales; family Poaceae; genus Zea; species Zea mays. The sequence continues at coordinate 87,324,254 of NC_050097.1, forward strand.
CCAAACAGGATACTTGCTAAGTATGTTGATGTGTACTCACCCTTGCTCTACACACCGACCCCCCCCATCCCTAGGTTGTTCAGCATTGCAACTACTGCTCAGGCGAAGATGAAGCTGTGGAAGGAGACTTCCAGGAGTTCCAAGACTACGACGAGTTCTAGGCGTGGGTTAGCGGCAACCCCCAGTCGGCTGCCTGTGAAGGCCGCTTTTATCTACGTTTCTTTTCTGCACTTTGATTTATTGTAAGGACTATATGGACGTCTCAGACGTATGATGTAATCGACTATTATTTCCCTTTTTAATACTATTTCGAGCACTGTGTGATGATGTCCATGTTATGTAACTGCTGTGTACGTGAATAACTGATCCTGGCACGCACATGGTTCGCATTCGGTTTGCCTTCTAAAACCGGGTGTGACATAAGTGGTATCAAAGCCGTGCTGACTGTAGGACCGCTAACCTAGAATAGAATGGTCGTTCTAAGGACTATAGACCTCTGTCCCTGCCTTGACTTCGATATCCCTTCAAAAGTTGGTCATACCGACCAAACCTATGTTCTACTATATAATATACCTTGCTGAAAATTGTGTTTTATTCTAATCCTTCATTTACTTATGATTCATTATTTGCTGGTCATATTAATTCTGTTCTCACTCTTTTGCTTGCGATGTCTTTTGTAGATGGCTCGACTTAGACACACTGCACGAAAGTCCGTCATCCCCTTCTTACCCTCCCGCCTTGCTGAGCGTCCGCTTCGTCGTCCCGTGGCCGGACAGTCCAGCCACTTGGACAGACTGCACCACCGCCTGCATGAGGAGCAGGAACGTCGACGACAGGAGCAGGAGCAGCAGGGCTCTTCTTTCTTGCTCCAACAGGAGATAGAGTCCGTGAAGAGCTGCTCCCCTGTGCTTCCCCTGGAGGCACCCCCTGCACCACCACTGGGCGCCCCAGCTTCTGGAGTAGCTGCTGGAGGAGACCCAGACGACGGAGGTGGCGACGACAGCTCGAGCCACGACACCGACTTCTCTGCTAACCATGAGCTAGAAGGATGGGTCGCCCGACCCATCACTCGCGACGCTGCTCGCGGGTGTCACTTCCACGATGCGCTCGACACCCTGCTACGTCGGGCACTTAACCGGCATACTTGGTCCATCGAGTATCGCTGTGTGGTCTACCAGCACAGTCGCGGGGTCTACCCAGACCGCTGGGAGGCAACCTGCTTGGTGCGCCGTCCGGAGAACAGTCTCCAGGGTGCGGAGGCCTGCTCAGAGCACTATTCTATCTCTGAGCGGGACTCAGCTGAGGCAGCCATGCAAGATGCTGCACGGCGTGCGCTTTCGCACTACTGCTCGGTTTTCGGTGGGGTAGCTGACGGTCTTGACCTGAAGTATTACCCCCGCCGTCCATCTGGCAGCACAGGAGGCGTGATTGTCTCACCTGTCGGTGAGGGCAATCCTAGGTTGAGCAGCACAGTCAACCTAGCCGCCGTGCTAAACACGGAGCTGGACCATGCACTAGACGAGCTGAGTAGGGCTCGTGCTGAGATCGCCCTGCTGCGGGCTGAGCGCGCGGAACGTCGTCACCTCGATGGTGGTTCCCCCGCTCCCGTTGGGACTCAGCACCCGTACCGCTCACCTCGGCGTGGACACCAGTCTTATGGCAATCCCGACTGCAAGACCAAGATAACTCTAGAACCATAGCTCGTTAGAGTTGGATCTTGTAATTAATACAAAATATATATACGTAGAAGCTACAGTCTTAGCGTTAGTCTGTGTCTTAGTTAGTCTTAGTTAGACAGGGTAGTTTGCTATATCCTGTGCATTTATGTTTGTCATGATGAACTATGTTTGGTTTGGATCTTTGTAATGACTGTCACCAGAGTGTGGGTATCCCCTGCATTTTGGTTTACCTGTTATATGTTAATGGAGTTAGTTATATAGTTGGGAAACCTTTTTATTCCACTTTCCTCTTTATCTGAGAAGCTGTGTGGTCTGTGTTGGAGATCAGTGAAGATGCTCATCTGTTCAGTGCTGTTGAAGAATTCTATACTCTTTTCTTATGCTGCAAGATTTGCCAGATCAGTTCTGATGTGTGGTTGCATTCTGCAGATGTCAGAGAATAGGCGCAGAGGAGGAAGGCGTGCTCAGCAGGAGCGAGCCGCTCAACAAGAAGAGGTGCCCCAGCAGCAGCACCTGCCGCCCCCGCCCCCGATGTCCATCGAGCAGATGTTTCTGATGCAGACTCAGGCAGTTCAAGCCATCGGTCAGACTTTGGCCGCCATTCAGCAGCAGCAGCAGCAGCAGGCCCCACCTCAGCCTCAGATGCCTCAGATGCCCAGAGACAAGCGTGCTGAATTCATGAGAGGTCATCCACCAACGTTCGCTCACTCTTCTGACCCCATGGATGCTGAAGACTGGCTGCGCACTGTGGAGCGGGAGTTGCATACCGCTCAGTGCGATGACAGGGAGAAAGTCCTGTATGGTCCCCGTCTGTTGAGAGGAGCAGCCCAATCATGGTGGGAGTCTTACCTCGCCACCCATGCCCACCCCGACACCATCACCTGGAAAGAGTTCAGAGGTAGCTTTCATCAGTACCATGTTCCTGCAGGTCTGATGACAGTGAAGAAGGAGGAGTTCCTGGCCCTCAAGCAAGGGCCATTGTCTGTCAGTGAGTACCGGGACAGGTTTCTGCAATTGTCTCGCTATGCTCCTGAAGATGTCAACACCGACGCCAAGCGACAGTACCGTTTCCTGAGAGGCTTGGTTGACCCTCTTCAGTACCAACTGATGAATCACACCTTCCCAACATTCCAGCACCTGATTGACAGAGCAATCATGACAGAGAGGAAGCGTAAGGAGATGGAGGATCGTAAGCGCAAGATCAGTGGACCCTAGCCTGGGAGCAGCAATCGTCCTCGTTTCTCAGGCAATCAACCTCAGCAGTTCAGGCAGAACCAGCGCCCACCTCAGCAGCATCAGCAGTTTCAAAGGCAGTATCCTCAGCACCAGTATCAGAACCGTCAGAGCAATCAGTCAGGAGGTCAGTTTCAGAGGCAGAACCAGCAGGCACCTCGTCTTCCTGCCCCAGCAGCCCAGCAGAGCAATCAGGCAGCATCAGCTTAGGTTGGAAACAGGGCATGTTTCCACTGTGGAGAGCAAGGCCACTGGGTGATGCAATGTCCGAAGAAGGCAGCCCAGCAGCAGTCAGGCCCTAATGCCCCAGCAAAGCAGAATGTGCCTCAGCCTGGAGCAGGCAACCGCTCTCAGCCGCGCTATAATCATGGGAGACTGAACCACTTGGAGGCTGAAGCAGTTCAGGAGACCCCCGGCATGATAGTAGGTATGTTCCCAGTCGACTCCCATATTGCAGAGGTGTTATTTGATACTGGAGCAACACATTCTTTCATTACTGCATCATGGGTAGAAACACATAATCTTCCAATTACTACCATGTCAACCCCCATTCAAATTGACTCGGCCGGTGGTAGAATTCGAGCCGATAGCATTTGTTTGAATATAAGTGTGGAAATAAGGGGGATAGCGTTTCCCGCCAACCTTATAGTAATGGGTACTCAGGGAATAGATGTCATCCTAGGGATGAATTGGCTAGATAAGTACCAGGCAGTTATCAGTTGTGATAAAAGGACCATCAAGTTGGTGTCCCCACTAGGAGAGGAAGTGGTGACCGAGTTAGTCCCGCCTGAGCCAAAGAAAGGAAGTTGTTATCAGATAGCTGTTGATAGCAGTGAAGCAGACCCAATTGAGAGTATCAGGGTTGTGTCCGAGTTCCCAGATATGTTTCCAAAGGACCTACCGGGTATGCCACCAGAGCGGAAAGTTGAGTTTGCTATAGAGCTTCTTCCTGGAACCTCCCCTATCTTTAAGAGAGCTTACAGAATATCCGGACCAGAGTTGGTTGAACTTAAGGAGTAGATTGATGAGCTGTCAGAGAAAGGTTACATTCAGCCAAGCACCTCGCCTTGGGCCGCTCCTGTTTTGTTTGTGGAAAAGAAAGATGGCACCAAAAGGATGTGTATCGATTATCGAGCTTTGAATGAAGTCACGATCAAGAACAAGTATCCCTTGCCCAGAATAGAAGATCTGTTCGACCAGTTGAGAGGAGCCAGTGTGTTCTCCAAGATTGATCTGTGGTCAGGTTATCATCAGCTCAGGATCCGACCTTCGGACATTCCGAAGACGGCATTCATTACCAAGTATGGTTTGTATGAGTTCACAGTGATGTCTTTTGGTTTGACCAATGCGCCAGCGTTCTTCATGAACTTGATGAATAATGTATTCATGGATTATCTTGACAAGTTTGTGGTGGTATTCATTGATGACATTCTGATTTATTCTCAAAGCGAAGAAGAGCATGCAAGTCATTTAAGGATGGTATTGCAGAGATTGCGAGAGCACCAGTTGTATGCAAAGTTGAGCAAATGTGAATTTTGGATCAATGAAGTCTTGTTCTTGGGTCACATAATCAACAAAGAAGGATTGGCTGTAGATCCGAAGAAAGTGGCAGACATTCTGAACTGGAAAGCGCCAACAGATGCTCGAGGAATCAAGAGCTTCATTGGAATGGTCGGATACTATCAGCGATTCATTGAAGGGTTTTCGAAGATTGCGAAACCAATGACAGTGTTGCTAGGCAACAAAGTTGAGTTCAAGTGGACCCAGAAATGTCAAGAGGCCTTTGAAGCGCTGAAAGAAAAGTTGACTACAGCGCCTGTCCTAGTCTTGCCTGATGTGCACAAGCCCTTCTCGGTGTATTGCGATGCTTGTTACACAGGTTTGGGATGTGTGTTGATGCAAGAGGGAAGAGTTGTGGCTTACTCGTCCCGACAGCTGAAGGTTCATGAGAAGAATTACCCAATCCATGATTTAGAGTTGGCAGCAGTGGTTCACGCACTGAAGACATGGAGGCACTATCTGTATGGACAGAAATGTGATGTTTACACAGACCACAAGAGTCTGAAGTACATATTCACTCAGTCAGAGTTGAACATGAGGCAACGAAGATGGTTAGAGTTGATCAAAGATTATGAGTTGGAGATTCATTACCATCCAGGCAAAGCAAACATAGTGGCAGATGCTTTGAGCAGAAAGAGTCAAGTCAATCTGATGGTCGCTCGTCCGATGCCTTATGAGTTGGCCAAGGAGTTCGACAGGTTGAGTCTCGGATTTCTGAACAATTCGCGAGGAGTCACAGTTGAGTTGGAACCTACCTTAGAGCGCGAAATCAAAGAAGCACAGAAGAATGATGAGAAGATCAGTGAGATCCGACGACTGATTTCTAGATGGCAGAGGCAAAGATTTTCGAGAAGATGCAGAGGGCGTGATATGGTTCAAAGACCGCTTGTGTGTTCCCAATGTCCAGTCTATTCGGGAGTTGATTCTCAAGGAAGCTCATGAGACAGCTTATTCGATTCACCCTAGCAGTGAGAAGATGTATCAGGATCTAAAGAAGAAATTCTGGTGGTACGGAATGAAGAGGGAAATCGCAGAGCATGTGGCTATGTGCGATAGTTGTCGAAGAACTAAGGCAGAGCACCAGAGGCCTGCTGGATTGTTGCAACCGTTGCAGATCCCTCAGTGGAAATGGGATGAAATCGGTATGGATTTCATAGTCGGATTGCCTCGCACTCGAGCCGGCTACGATTCCATCTAGGTAGTAGTGGACCGTTTGACCAAGTCAGCCCACTTCATACCTGTCAAGACCAACTATAGCAGTGCAGTATTGGCAGAATTGTATATGTCTCGGATCGTTTGTCTTCATGGTGTGCCAAAGAAGATAGTGTCAGACAGGGGAACGCAGTTCACCTCTCATTTCTGGCAGCAGTTGCATGAAGCCTTGGGCACACATCTGAATTTCAGTTCAGCTTATCATCCGCAGACAGATGGCCAGACCGAAAGGACCAATCAAATTCTTGAAGATATGTTGAGAGCCTGTGCGTTGCAAGATCAGTCCGGATGGGACAAGCGATTGCCTTATGCAGAGTTTTCCTATAACAACAGTTACCAGGCCAGTTTGAAGATGTCACCATTTCAGGCGCTCTATGGAAGGAGTTGCAGAACTCCGTTGCAATGGGATCAGCCTGGAGAAAAGCAGGTGTTTGGGCCAGACATTTTGCTTGAAGCCGAAGAGAACATCAAGATGGTCCGAGAGAATCTGAAGATAGCGCAATCAAGACAGCGAAGCTATGCAGACACAAGAAGAAGAGAGCTGAGTTTCGAAGTCGGAGACTTTGTCTATCTGAAAGTGTCACCGATCAGAGGAGTCAAGAGGTTCGGAGTCAAAGGCAAGCTAGCACCCCGCTACATTGGTCCGTACCAAATTCTCTCAAGGCGTGGAGAAGTGGCCTATCAGCTCAGTTTGCCAGAGAATTTGTCTGCTGTGCATGATGTCTTTCATGTGTCTCAGTTGAAGAAGTGCTTGCGTGTGCTAGAAGAGCAGTTGCCAGTGGAAGGTCTTGAAGTCCAGGAGGACTTGACCTATGTTGAGAAGCCAGTGCAGATCCTTGAGGTTGCAGACAGAGTCACCCGAAGGAAGACCATCAGAATGTGCAAAGTTAGATGGAATCACCATTCAGAGGAAGAAGCAACCTGGGAGCGTGAAGATGATCTGATGGCCAAATACCCTGAGCTCTTTGCTAGCCAACCCTGAATCTCGAGGGCGAGATTCTTTTAAGGGGGATAGGTTTGTAACACCCTGAATTTGGTGGTAGAATTTTTTCTTCTTTTCTCTCACCAAATTCAGGCGTTACTCTTTCCTTTTTCCCTTTTCTTCTCGCTAAGCCTTGATCTTTTCCAAAGTCACAGCGGGTTTTGGCTTTAGACCTCGTGTAAAGCAAAACCTTAAAACACTTTATTTTGTGTGATGCACCATGCCGAACCATGCATACTTTTTGATTGATTAAAAAATGTGAATGCTTTCATCTAGAGGAAATTAAAAATTAGGAAAAAGAAAAAGCCTTTTATTTTTTTTCTTTCTTTTTTTTCTCTTCCCCCCTCTCCCCTTTCGGCCCAACCGCCCCCCTTCGGCCGGCCCAGCTGGCGGCCCAGCCGCCCCCCTACCCCCCCTTCTTCCCGCGTGGGCCCCGCGCCGGCCCAGCCGCACGCCCCCTCTCCCCCCCTTTTGGGCCCAGTCGGCCCAACCGTTCCCCCCTCTTTTTTTTTCTTTTTCCAAAAATCCCCTCCCTCTCCCTCTCTCTCCCTCACCCTCACCCTAACCCTAGCGCCGCCGCCGCCGCCTCTCCCCTGCCCTAGCGCCGCTGCCACCCCTCCCCGGCGCCGCCGCCGCGCCGTCCCCCTCCGGTGAGGCTCCCCCCTCCTCCTCCCTCCTCTCCTCCCTCTCCTCCCTCCGACGCCCTCCCCCGCGCCCGGCCGGCCCGGCCTCGCCCTCGCCCGCCCCGGCCCCGGCCACCCCGGCCGCCTGCGCCCTCGTCCGCCTCGGCCCCCGGCTCGGCCGCTCCGGCGAGCTCGGCTCGGCCCCGGCCACCCCGGCCGCCCGCGCCCCCGACCCCGCCCGGCTCGGCCCCGCCCGCGCCGCCTCTCCCCCGACCCCGGCGTCCCGCGTCCGGCCTCGCCCCGGCCGCTCCCGCGCCGTCCTCGGCCGGCGCCGCCGCGCCCGGCCCCGCCCCGGCGAGCCCGCGCCCGCCCGCGCCTCGGCGAGCCGCCCCCGCCCCGACCCCGTGTCCGGCCGCCCCCGCACCGACCCCGTCCGGCTCCGGCGAGCCGCCTCGGCCCCCCCGGCGAGCCCCCGCCCCAGCCCCGCCTCGGCGAGCCGCCCCCGCTCCGGCCCTGCGTCCGGCCACCGCCGCTCCGTCCGCCCGGCGCCCCGGCGAGCCCGCCCCGTCCCGTGCCCGGCTCGGCCGCCCCCGGCGAACCCGCCCCCGTGCCTGGCCCGGCCGCCGCCCTCCGGCGACCCGCCCGCCCCCGTGCCCGGCTCGGCCGTCCCCGCCATGCCCGCGCCCGCCTCGGCCGCGCCCGCCTCGGCCCCGTGCCGTCCCGGCTCCGGTCGTGCCCCCCGCCCCGCCCGTGCTTCGCCCCGCCCGTGCGCCGTGCTCGTCCGCCCGCCCCGGCGTGCCTCGCTCGCGTCGTGACGGCCCCGGCGCGGCCTCGAGCTCGGCCCAGCGTGCCTATGGCGCGTGGCCTTGAACTCGGCTAGCGCGCGGCCCCGACGTGCGCACGACTAGTTCGTGGCGTGTGCGTGCGGCCTCGCGCGCGTGCTCGCGTAGTGCGCAGTGTCTCGGCATGACCCGTCGTGTCCCCGTCTACCCCCCAGACGCCCCCGTCTACCCCCCCGTGTCCTATGCGCGCTAATCACGTGTTTATATTAATAAGATAGGAGTCTCAATTTGGAAATTGGTTACGTTAGTTAATTTGTATAACTAATCATCTATCTCATTCAATGTTAATCTACTAAAAGTGGTCACGTTTACATTAGTGCATGTAGCTAATTCTTTTGTTAGAACCAATTGGAACTAGAGCACATAGCGTTTAGTTATTTGTTTACCCGTAGTGCGTCTCGGGCATAAGCTTTAACTCTCGCGAGACCTTTCCCCGCCTCTTTCTAACCATGGTAAATTCATTATTGTATGTGATATTCTATGCATGTTTAATCTACTTGTTCTCTTGTATGGTGTATTGTTGGTTTCCTAATTTCAATGGATGGATGGATGTATGCTTGCAATCGCATAGAGAACGATCCGGTTGAAGAGCCCGAGGAACTCGCAGGAGAAGCCCCTGAGCAGCAGTCGGTTGGTGGAGGCAAGTGTCCCTTGACCTATCTCTGTCCTATTTATTATTTAATTCACCTCCCGCTTTACACATTTATGCCTAAGGATTGACTAGCTTTTGTTATCCATGTCCTTGTCTACCTATCTGGGTTGGATTATTATTGTTTAGCTTTATGCTATTGCTCAAACTCTACTCAATGAACATGATGAGATTATCTATGATACGCTGTTTTCCCTTCTCTTATTATGATGCTGTACTTGTGGTCTTCAAGGGGGCTCGAGCGGTTTCTCGAGTGCCTCTCCGTAAGGACCTGTTCTATGGATGACCGCCCGGGAAAACAGTGCAACCATGAGGGTGAAATGGGATGCCCTTAGCCAAATAATTAGAGGATCCGGGGTGTAGATCACTTAGCCGTCGTGCCGTCAATGGGGCTCGGTGTATGCGGCTCGCTCTGCCAAGTTTGGGTTCGCCCCTTGGGGAGGAGTGCGGTGCATTTAGGAAACCTAACTGGTGGCTACAGCCCCGGGGAATCTTTGTAAAGGCTACGTAGTGATGCCCTGCTGGGTCACCTTGGTAGTGATCAATGGAGAGTCATGATCTCCGGGCAGAAAGGGAACCACGGCTTGTGGGTAAAGTGCACAACCTATGCAGAGTGTTTGAAAACTGATATATCAGCCGTGCTCACGGTTATGAGCGGCCAAGGGAGCTCCAGTGATTAGTGGTACTTGATCAGAGACACTTTGGTTTACAGGTGGCAATGAGATTGATGGTTCTGGTTATGACTATGGTGCTGGTAAGTGGTATTCTTTCCGTTTGGAAAGGGTACATCGGGCTAATAACTTGGGTTAATGCTAAAACCTGGCTTTCTACTAGTAAATAATAATCTGACCAACTAAAAGCAACTGCTTGACTTACCCCCCCCACATAAAGCTAGTCCACTACAGCCAAACAGGATACTTGTTGAGTATGTTGATGTGTACTCACCCTTGCTCTACACACCGAACCCCCCATCCCCAGGTTGTCAGCATTGCAACCACTGCTCAGGCGAAGATGAAGCTGTGGAAGGAGACTTCCAGGAGTTCCAAGACTACGACGAGTTCTAGGCGTGGGTTAGCGGCAACCCCCAGTCAGCTGCCTGTGAAGGCCGCGTTTATCTACGTTTCTTTTCCGCACTTTGATTTATTGTAAGGACTATATGGACGTCTCAGACGTATGATCTAATCGACTATTATTTCTCTTTTAATACTATTTCGAGCACTGTGTGATGATGTCCATGTTATGTAACTGCTGTGTACGTGAATAACTGATCCTGGCACGTACATGGTTCGCATTCGGTTTGCCTTCTAAAACCGGGTGTGACAGCCCAGATGTACAATGGGGGTGTAGCTATGTGCTACGTGGCTAGCGGAGAGGTGCCTAAGCCCTGTGTACATGGTAACCTGGCCATTGGAGAGGCGCTTGAGCCTTGTAGAAGCACAGTTGTCGGCGTGGCACATATCCTGTTGACGTTTCCTTGCTTCCGTAGGGGGCTGAGAACCACCGACGTCACGGACGCACGCAAGGAACCATCATTACCTGTTACCGGGGTAAGCTAGATAGGACGCCGGTCTTGTTCCTTCGTAGCCTGAGCTAGCTAGGAGTAGGGTAATGATGTATCCCCTGCGGCACGGTCGGTCCGAGCCCAAGGTCGGGCGAGACGGAGACTCTTCCCGAGGCCGAGGCCGGGGTCGGGCGAGGACGTGACTCCTCCGAGGCCGAGGCTGAGACCGAGGCCGGGGTCGGGCGAGGCAGAGCTCCCTGTCACGCCCGAGGCTGAACTTCGGTTGTTGTCAGTCTTACCCCGGTGGTTGGCACAACAGTCGGAGTGGGGTGAGCGGCGGTGTTTTCCTGTCTGATCGGTCAGTGAAAGGGCGAAGTGACTGCGGTCACTTCGACCTTGCCGACTGAGGCGCGCGTGTCAGGATAAGGTGTCAGGCGATCCCCGCATTAAATGTCCATGCGATACGGTCGGTTGGTGAGGCGATTTGGCCAAGGTTGCTTCACAACGAAGCCTGCCCGAGCTAGGCTTCGTGCGAGCCGAGGGTGCGCCCACTGCTTGAGGAGGCCCTCGGGCGAGGCGTGAATTCGTCTGGGACTACGGTTCCTGCCCGAGGCTGGGCTCGGGCGAGGTCGCGTCCCTTGGGTAGATGAAGCCTTGACTTAAACCGCGCCCATCAGTTTTTATGGTTTGTTCTGCGGGTGTTTACCAGCTGTGTTTAGGAGTGTTGGGGGTACCCCTAATTACGGTACCCGATAGTAGCCCCCGAGCCTCGAAGGGAGTGTTGGTACTCGCTTGGAGGCTTTGCCGCATTTTTTGTGAGGGGACCGGCCTTTCTCGGTTATACTTTGTTCCGATGGGTGCGCGCGAGCGCACCCGTCGGGTGTAGCCCGAGGCCTCAGAGCAGTGGTTTGACTCCTCTGAGGTCTTAATGCTTTTCGTGATGCCTCGGTCGACCTTGTTGTTCCCTCATGCGGCCTGGCCGCAGCTTGGGTGCATGGTCAGGCGCCGAGTTTTTAAGCCGGTTTGTTGACGCTGTCAACAGTTTAGCCGTAGCCTGGTGCGAGAGCAGCCCCCGAGCCTCTGCACGGAGCGAGAGGATGATCAAGGATCGTCTCGACTTTTGTTATACGCCCCTTCGCCGCCTTTCCGCAAGGAGGAAGGGGGGAAAGCGCCATGTTGCCCTCGGAGGGCGCCGAACATGGTGTCTCTAGTGAGTTGCTAATGGGTGATCCGAGTGGACGCCCGAGCCCCGTTCGTTAAGGGTCGGCTAGTGGCCCAGAGGCGCGCTCCAAAAGTACCTACAGGTGATTTGCTGGACCCGGGCCCGTTCGATAGGGTCCGAGGGCTCGGTGCCTCCCTCCGGTGGGATTCCATTACAAATCGTTCTCGTTGGTCTCGGAAATGTCCTAGGGTACCTCGGGGGCATAGCCCGAGCCTCAGCCATGTAACGGACATACCCAGGGTCATCCCTCACTCTGCGTGCTCTAGGGCGGCTGTCGAACCCTTCCGAGGGGCCAGCCTTCGAACCCCTGATCAGTAAAGGGCACGGAGCCCGAGTGCTCTAGGGCGGCTATCGAACCCTTCCGAGGGGCCAGCCTTCAAACCCCTGATTAGTAATGGGCTTGGACCCTGAGTGCTCTGGGGCGGCTGTCGAACCCTTCCGAGGGACCAGCCTTCGAACCCCTGATCAGTAATGGGCTCGGAGCCCGAGTGCTCTGGGGCGGCTGTCGAACCCTTCCGAGGGGCCAGCCTTCGAACCCCTGATCAGTAATGGGCTCGGAGCCCGAGTGCTCTGGGGCGGCTGTCGAACCCTTCCGAGGGGCCAGCCTTCGAACCCCTGATCAGTAGGAGGGCTCGGGGGCCCGTTTCCTTCGCTGAGAAGGATCCTTTTCGAAATATCCCCTTTCTCGGTCCCTATAGCAAGAGAGAGAAAGAAGAAGAGGAAAAGGATATGAATTTAAATAGTGTGGCACACCTTTTTTGACGTGGTCATCATGGCGGAGGTGAAACGACGCCCGCTTCGCCTGCCAAAGGTGTCGCTTGCCCTGCCGAGGAGTTAATGCGACGGGACGGGCGATTCGCGGGGCGGCCGTTGCGCGTGCGCAAGTCATTCGAGGAACGGGCGTTTCACCTCCGAGTTTGAATTTCGCGGCGAGTTCAGGCGAAGTTTTGAATGGATCTTGCCTGGGCCTTTATATACCCGGAAGAGGGGCTGGCGGTGGTTCTTTACTCTGCCATTTGTGCTTGCTTTCTGCTTTGGTTTCCGCAACCTAAGAGAATAGCCAGAGAAAAGAAAACCACGCACCTTATCCCCTTCGCCTCCACCTCCTTCGTTCAACGATGGCTGACAAGGTGACCGTCGTTCCGCGCGCGCGACCCGTGGCCTTTCTCCACCGTCGCTGTGGAGGATCTGGAGGCCCTTGTTGCCGATGGTTTGCTCTGTCCCCTCTCCAGTGGGGCGCAGCCGGAGTGGATGGCCCCCGCGAGCGAGGCCGACCCGACTCCGCCGCCAGGGTATGTGGTTAGTTTCATCCCCTTCCATGAGCGGGGGTTTAGAGTGCCAGCGAGCCGTTTCATGCGGGCGCTCCTGCACTACTACGGAGTGGAGCTGCACAACTTCAACCCCAACTCCATTGCGCAAGCGGCCATCTTCGCGGCGGTTTGCGAGGGTTTTTTGGGGATTGACCCCCACTGGGATATGTGGACCCATCTCTTCTCTGTGGAGCTCTTTGCCTCGACGACGGAGGCAAAGAAGGTCCGTATGGCGGTGCGGGCCGGTAGCTGCACCCTCCAGCTGAGGCCGGGGCGCACGCAGTAGTACATCCCTGCCATCCTTGTGTCTTCGAACAAGGGGTGGCAGCGCCGGTGGTTTTATCTCCAGAACGATGACGGGAGGCTTCCGTCGTTTTCTCAACGAGTGGTGACCGCCGCCGGCGTTAACTGGCGCTGGGGGGCCACACGCGAGAAATAGGAGATGCTCCAGCCTCTTCTGCATGCCTTGCAGAAGTTAAGAGATGAAGGACTCACCGCTACGGGGGTTGTTGCCGCCATCCATCGCCGAAGGGTGCTCCCTTTGGCAGAGCGGCGGTTGCAGCTCTCGGAGATGAAGCCGGGGGTTGATTTGGAGGGCTCGCAGATGTCTTCGGCTTCCCTCTCCACCGACGACCTCCGCGGGCGGGTAGCAGGTACGGTAGGGAGGCTGGATGCCGGCGCCCTTACCCAGCCCACGATGCGTCCCGACCGTGGGTACGTGTCCCTAGTGAGTGTCCGTTCCTTCTCCTGTTTTGCGTCGAGTTGCCTTTGATTCTTACCGTTGGGATTTCCGTTCGTCCCCAGGGGTTGAGGATTTATAAACCCTCCCTGCCACTGGTCCCGGAGGACGTGGTGGGCCGAGCCGCGTGGAGGATCGCCGCAGAGAAGAAGGACGCGGAAAAGGCCCGGGACCGCGAGCGGATGCGTGCTCGAGAAGCCTTGGAGAAGCGTCGTCGGAGGCAGGAGAGGGACGGGCTCCCGAGGGAGCCATCGCCGGAGACGCCTGACGACGACGACGATGATGACGAGGACGACGACATGGAGGCCCGTCTTGGCCTCAACCCGGATCTGAGGCTGGGCCAGGGGTCGCCGAGCCAGCCTCCAAGTGGGCTGGCGCCATTAGTATCTAGGGCCGGGACATCAAGGTCCCGGTCCGAGGAGCGGAGGCAGGCCGAGGGGGTACTTGACCCCTTGGCCGAGGTAATCGAGGTGACTCTGGAGAGTCAGGCCGATCCGCCTTTTGCCCAAGAGCAAGCGCCTGTGCCGGCTGTATAGGAGGTTGATCCTCCGGTCGTCGTGACGACGCCTGGGCAGGCCGCCCCTTCGGTGCCTCGGGCGCCCGAGGCGGAGGCGGCGCCGGAGTCGGCAGCGGGGCAACCCTTGGCAGCGTCTACGGGGACCGAGGCCCGAGGGGCCTCCCCGCAGGCACGATTGGCCTTGGTCCAGAGCGTGTAAGTATCCGAGGATACCTCTGTTTTGTTTTTTCTGTGTGTCTTGATCTCGCTCTTTCTCTTTCTTTCAGCAAGCGGAGGCAGGGCCTGGCCGGTCTGGCCCCCCAGGAAGGCCCTTAAGACGGGACCGACTTCTGCAGCCGGTGTCGCGGCGTGCCATGCCGGTTGGCTGGCCTCCACACAGGGCGCCCTCGAGCGGGGGGCCCAGGCGGCGCGACTTGCCATGGGGCAAGCCTCCCAGGCTGACCCCTCTGTCGGGGCGGCCATCATGCCGGGGGAGGCCACTGACGCGGCCGCGGCCTCGAGCCCGGCTGACTTGTTGTCGGTGTCGGCATTGTCTCCTGCCGGTACCGTTGCTGATTCATCCGCGGAGCCGCCCGTCGCCGCTGATGTCGGGATGGCCGAGGCGCCGCTGCCCGTGGTTTCTGCCGACCTCCCCATTCTTGGCCATGAGGAGAGGGTGGCCGTCGTTGCCGAGGTCGGCGATCGGAGGCCTGCTACCTTAGCCGAGGAGAGGCCCAGTACGTCGACGACGGTGGTACCTGATGCATCAACTGCAGGGGGGCCCGACGCCTTGGTGGAGGGGTGCGCAGAACCACGGCCTGTCCCGGGGGCAGTGGCCTTATCCCCGCACAGCTCAACCCTAATGAGTGGTGCGGGCAGCCGATCCGGTTCTGGAGCCGCGGTGCCTCAGAGCTCCTCCTCTTCCTCAACGATGAGCAGGAGGAGCAGTCTCGAAATGAGTTCCGTGAGTATACCGAGGCGGCGATGAGGTCGCTTCGGTCGACCTTGGAGATCCTTTCCAGGGACGTTCCTAGGGTCTTCCAGGTAAGGATTTAGGCGTACACCTCGCATGACCAGGGCATTCTTTGTAATATCCTGTTTTCCTTCCTCAGGAGCTTGCGGATGTGAGCACCGCCAAATCGCTGTTCATCCGCCGTGAGAGTGGCGTCTGGGCCTCGCTGTGGTCCCAGAAGGCCACGCTTGTCGAGGCTAATGCACGCCTCGCCCAACGGAGCACCGAGGTGGCGGACCTTCGGCTGCTCTATGATGAGCTGAAGTCGGAGGCGGCGGCGACGTGGGTAGAGGCGGCGCTAGCACGGACGGAGATGCAGCAGCGGCAGCTGGAGCTTGGCCAGGTGATCGGCGAGTGGGACCAATCTTGGAGCCAGGCTGCCGAGGCCGCGGGCCGGGCTGAGGCCCTTAGGGGTCAGCTGACTGAGGCTACGAAGCGGCTAGCTGAGGCGTCCGCTCGGGCCGGGACCCTTGCTGAGGACCTGGCCGTGGCCATCGGGTCTGCCCAGTCCGCCCAAGCCGTGGCCTCGCAGGAGCGTGCCTGGGCCGAAGGTATGTTTCGACCGCTTTGTGACCTCGATTCAGCTTCATTCTTCAACTCGTGTCTGAAGAATTTTGTTCGGCTGTCTGCAGAGTTCGAGACGGCTCTTAACGAGTCCGTCAAGGCGCTTGCCCAAGCGGCTGAGCAGAAGGAGGCCGACCGCGTGGCTATGTCTGAGGCTATCTCGGCCTTTTGCCGGGCCTTTGACCTCGACGACGTCCCCTCGAGTAGCTCCCCCTAGGGTCACCTACGGGCCTTGGGCGGCCATGTGCGCAGCAGACTCCGCGGGGTGCTGCACCACGGCGTTAGGCGAGCCTTCACCGTGCTCGCTTCCCACTACGACGTGGATCTGGAGCGGGTTAGCGAGGGGTACTGCCTACCCGACGAAGATGAGGCTGCCTTAGCTGAGATCCAGAGGCTTGACGCGGCCGTTGAGGGCCCAAGCGCGGTGCTGGCGTCCTCCTTCGAGGTGGAGATCCTTCCGCTCGTGTCGCCATCTGGGGCCGGGCCAGATCTTGCCGAGGGTGGAGATGACGCCGAGGGTGCCGCTCCTCCCCCTGCCGATGTGTGATCCTGCCGGAATAGTTTGTCTGAAGTATGCGTATGTTTTTCGCGGCCGCCGAGGCCTAAACATTTTTATCGTCGTATTATAAAGCTGCGTTTTCTTTCCTCTTGTTTCGAGCATTAGGACTTGTTCGTCGGTAACAGAATCGCTTATCCGAGCGAGAGTTACTTTTCGCGGAAGGTGATGAGTGAGGTATCCGTATCCCGGAGGCGTAGGACTCCCTCGGCTCGGTCGACCTTGCCGCTTACGTGCTCTCTCGCTCGTTTTTAGGGTTCCGTTATCGATATAGTCGAAAGTCATTTTGGTAGAGAACTTTTCTGAGGAAATTTTTGACGCAGAGGGGGTTCCCCCCTTCTAGCCCCCGAGGGAGGGTCGGGCTTTGTCGAGGCAAGGCTGATCCTTCCTTGACGGTTAGACTCTATTTATGTACGTAAAGAAAACGAGGTGTATGAACATCTTAAGGGTAGAAGCGACGTAGCTGTTGGATGGTCCAAGCGTTGCTGTAGACCTCGCCTTGATCGTTGGCCAGCTTGTATGTTCTGGGCTTCAAAATCTTGGCGATGATGAATGGCCCTTCCTAGGGAGGAGTAAGCTTGTGGCGCCCTCGGGCGTCTTGTCGCAGTTGAAGTACCAGGTCTCCCACTTGGAAGCCTCGGGGCCGAACCCTTTGGGCATGGTAGCGTCGCAGAGACTGCTGATACCGCACCGAGTGTAGTAAGGCCACGTCTCGAGCCTCTTCCAGTTGGTCCAATGAGTCTTCTCGGCTGGTCTGGTTGCTTTGGTCAATGTAAGCCTTTGTCCTCGGGGAACCATATTCTAAGTCTGTGGGTAAGATAGCCTTGGCCCCATAGACTAGAAAGAACGGCGAGAAACCCGTGGACCGGCTCGGCGTCGTCCTCAGACTCCAGACCACCGAGGGTAGCTCTTTCATCCATCGCTTGCCAAACTTGTTGAGGTCGTTGTAGATCCTTGGTTTTAGTCCCTGCAAAATCATACCGTTGGCACGCTCCACCTGCCCATTCGTCATGGGGTGAGCTACGGCGGCCCAGTCCACACGGATGTGGTGGTCCTCGCAGAAGTCTAGGAACTTCTTCCCAGTGAACTGTGTGCCATTGTCGGTGATGATGGAGTTCGGGACCTCAAAGCGATGGATGATGTTTGTGAAGAACGACACTGCCTGCTCAGACCTGATGCTGGTTAAGGGTCGGACCTCGATTCACTTGGAGAATTTGTCGATGGCGACCAACAGGTGCGAGAAGCCCCCGGGTGCTTTCTGCAAGGGACCGACGAGGTCTAGACCCCACACGGCAAACAACCAGGTGATGGGTATTGTCCGTAGGGTCTGAGCGGGCAGGTGCGTCTGTCTCGCGTAGAATTGACACCCTTAGCAGGAGCGTACAATCCTAGTGGCGTCGGCCACCGCGGTCGGCCAGTAGAAACCTTGTCGGAAGGCATTCCCCACGAGGGCTCGAGGCGCTGCGTGGTGACCGCAAGCCTTCGAGTGTATCTCTTGCAACAACTCTTGTCCTTCGGTGAAGGATATGCATCGTTGGAAATGCCTGAGGGGCTGCGGTGGTAGAGCTCCTTTTCATCACCCAGTAAAACGAATGACTTGGCGCGCTGAGCCAGTCGCTGAGCTTCGACCTTGTCGAGGGGTAGCTCTCCTCGGAGGAGATATTCCAGGTACGGGGTCTGCCTGTTCGGGTTTGGTGTGACCTCATTCCGCTCCCCCTTGATGCGCAAGGCCTCACCCTCGGCGGCCGAGGGCACCTCGAGCTGGGCCGAGGTCTCGTCGGGTTCGGGCGCGTCGTCGAGTTTCACGGATGGTTGATATATGTCCCTAGAGAAGACGTTTGGGGGAACCGTCGTTCGCCCCGAGGCTATTTTCGCCAGCTCATCCGCAGTCTCGTTGTACCGTTGAGCAACTTGGTTGAGTTCCAGCCAGTGGAACTTATCTTCCAAGCGCCGAACTTCATCGCAATAGGCCTCCATTTTTCGATCGCGACAGTGGGAGTTCTTCATGACTTGGTCGATGATGAGCTGCGAGTCGCCCCGAGCGTCGAGGCGCCGAACCCCTAGCTCGACGGCTATGCGTAGCCCGTTAACCAAAGCCTCGTACTCAGCCACGTTGTTTGACGCCGGAAAATGGAGGCGAATCACGTAGCGCACGTTTCCCGAGGGGTGAGATGAAGAGCAAGCCAACACCTGCTCTGGTTTTCATCAGCGACCCATCGAAGTACATGGTCCAAAGTTCGGCTTGGATTGGAGCTGTCGGCAATTGGGTGTCGACCCATTCAGCCAGGAAGTCTGCCAAGGCTTGAGATTTTATGGCCTTCCGAGGAGCGAATGAAATTGTCTCACCCATGAGTTCCACTGCCCACTTTGCTATCCTACCCGAGGCCTCTCGACACTGGATGATCTCCCCCAGGGGGAAGGATGACACCACAGTCACCGGATGAGACTCGAAGTAGTGTCACAATTTTTGTCGCGTCAGAATTACTGCGTACAGTAGCTTCTGGATTTGTGGGTAGCGGATCTTGGTCTCGGATAGCACCTCGCTGATGAAGTAGACCGACCTCTAGACAAGCAGTGCATGCCCTTCTTCTCGTCTCTCGACTACGATCGCGGCGCTGACCACCTGAGTGGTTGCGACTACGTAGATCAAGAGGGCTTCTCCTGTAGCGGGGGGCACCAAGATGGGCGCATTAGTAAGGAGTGCCTTTAAGTTTCCGAGGGCTTCCTCGGCCTCGAGGGTCCAAGTGAAGCGCTCGGCCTTCCTTAAGAGGCGGTACAAGGGTAATCCTTTCTCGCCGAGGCGCGAGATGAAGCGGCTCAGAGCCGCAAGGCATCCCATGACCCTTTGTACTCCTTTCAAATCTTTGATATGACCCATATTGGTGATGGCTGCGATTTTCTCCGGGTTGGCCTCTATGCCCCGCTCGGAGACGATGAACCCCAGGAGCATGCCTCGGGGGACTCCGAAGACACACTTCTTAGGATTGAGTTTCACGCCTTTCGCTCTCAGACACTTGAATGTTGTCTAAAGGTTTTCCCTAATGTGGCAAATGCTTCGTCAAAATGAAAATGTGCCGAGGCACGAAGTAAGCTTCGGGAAATACAATTTTATCAGACTTGCTATAGAAGGGATCTCTTTCTTTATGAAGCATGAAAAGAAGGGAAGGTGTTTTTTCGCCGAAGGCTCAAAAACGGTATGTGTGTAAATTTCACGCGTCGTAAAGAAATATATTACAGTAATTTACATGTTTCATCAAATGATCTACACACTAAATGTTACAAAGTATTTTTACAATAAAGTTGCAAAGTTGTCGGCGTTTCGGACCCAGGGGACCCTCAATCGAGTCGACCAGTGAATTTATCGCTGCGTGCCCCTGCCCAGATGGTTTGGCGCAAGATGGAACACAAGGGGGAATGCGGCTTGTATTATCTCGCACCGGGGGTGCTCGTAGTAGGGGTTACCAGCGTCGCGAGAGAGAGAGAGAGAGTCTCGCGGTCGTCGTCTTCTCCCGCCCCCCCTCCGCGGAAGGCACTAGACCTCCCCTTTTATAGATGTAAGGAAAGTGTCCAGATGTACAATGGGGGTGTAGCTATGTGCTACGTGGCTAGCGGAGAGGTGCCTGAGCCCTGTGTACATGGTAACGTGGCCGTCAGAGAGGCGCTTGAGCCTTGTAGAAGCACAACTGTCGGCGTGGCACGTATCCTGCTGACGTTTCCTTGCTTCCGTAGGGGGTTGAGAACCACCGACGTCACGGACGCACGAGGGGAACCATCATTACCTGTTACCGGGGTAAGCTAGATAGGACGCCGGTCTTGTTCCTTCGTAGCCTGAGCTAGCTAGGAGTAGGGTAATGATGTATCCCCTGCGGCACGGTCGGTCCGAGCCCAAGGTCGGGCGAGACGGAGACTCTTCCTGAGGCCGAGGCCGGGGTCGGGCGAGGACGTGACTCCTCCGAGGCCGAGGCTGAGACCGAGGCCAGGGGTCAGGCGATGCAGAGCTCCCTGTCGCGCCCGAGGCTGAACTTCGGCTGTTGTCAGTCTTACCCTGGTGGTTGGCACAGCAGTCGGAGCGGGGTGAGCGGCGTTGTTTTCCTGTCAGATCGGTCAGTGAAAGGGCGAAGTGACTGCGGTCACTTCGACCTTGCCGACTGAGGCGCGCGTGTCAGGATAAGGTGTCAGGCGATCCCCACATTAAATGTGCATGCGATACGGTCGGTTGGTGAGGCGATTTGGCCAAGGTTGCTTCACAACGAAGCCTGACCGAGCTGGGCTTCGGGCGAGCCGAGGGTGCGCCCACTGCCTGAGGAGGCCCTCGGACGAGGCGTGAATTCGTCTGGGACTACGGTTCCTGCCCGAGGCTGGGCTCGGGCGAGGTCGCGTCCCTTGGGTAGACGAAGCCTTGACTTAAACCGTGCCCATCAGTTTTTATGGTTTGTTCTGCGGGTGTTTACCAGCTGTGTTTAGGAGTGTTGGGGGTACCCCTAATTACGGTACCCGACAAAAGTATTATTACAACAAATTCTACTCTTCTCTAAGGATATTTTCTGCGGCTTCGTTTAATAACTTGTCGACAACTTCGTCGATAATAGAGTTTGCAAGGCTCATTACGTCCAGTGCTTCCTTCATCTTCGGATCAGCCAGGGGATTGTACGGCTCCGGCAGCGATGTTAGCTCAGCTGTAATAGATAAGCTATTAGTTCGAAGCCACAAAGCAAGTACCGAAGTTAAAATTCAAAAAACAATACATATGCGCCTTTCGTTCTCAACAACCTCTTTAGTTCGCCTAACTTCTTCTCGGGCATCATGGGTATCTTTTTCATTCTTTTTTATAATTTCGTGGGCCAATTCTCGGCCACCGTTTACCCAGACATCAGAATAAAATTTTCCGCCGATTAAAGTCGCTTCGGCTGAAGGATCTTTTGTATCGTCTA
Organism: Zea mays; assembly: GCF_902167145.1. Classification (NCBI taxonomy): domain Eukaryota; kingdom Viridiplantae; phylum Streptophyta; class Magnoliopsida; order Poales; family Poaceae; genus Zea; species Zea mays. The sequence goes on from NC_050097.1 coordinate 87,345,365, forward strand.
TGGAGAAGGTAGCTTCGGCTTGGGCTGCAGTTTTGACGTGATCACATCCAGCCTTCTCCAGAATAGCCGCAATCCCCTGGGTGCCGGAGAAAGCGCAGATATCTCCGTGATCGTTCAGAATTTCCTCAAAAGCTTCGGCTTCCCCGCTTATCCATTCAATAACACCTTTGGGGTCGCCTCGAACGAAGTTCTCATAAGAGGAGTAGGCACCTACCTTTGCAAAGCTGTTTTCAAATTTTTCACGCTATCCAAGGATTTTTCGAAGCATCTTTCCTTGGATTCGCGAAGCTCCTCAATATTTTTCTCTAGCCTAGCTTGTGTCCATTCACTGATCTATTTGCTAGCTTTTGCAACTGCATAGTTTTCATTAGCCTCGCGAGCTTTTTCCGAAGTTCTTCGACCTCGGTTTTTTGGGCTTTGACCTGAGCATTGTATTTAGCTTCGTCTTCTTTCATTTTACTCACCAATGAAATCAAAATCTTGTCTTTCTCCAAACCTTCGTTTCTCAGCTCAATTACCTCTGAGCGAAGGTTGCTGAGAGCTATTGTGCAACTTTTGTCTTCGGTGTTCTTTTGTGCCCTCAAGGCATTACTAAGAATTAGGCCCTACAAGAAAAAGAGAGAGTTAAGCATGACAATGAAATACTTCATTCCCAACTTTAAAGTTAACAGCTTATGTACCTTTATACTGTTGTATGCAAGGCTATCAACAAGATCATCCTTCGACATGGCCGAAAGGCCTTCCTCAAGCTTTGGAAATCCCATACTTTTGGCTATCTTCCGGCAAATGGATATTTCTTTGTTGTCCGGGAGACAGTACAGAAAATCGTCTTCGTCTGTACCATTAAACACCAAGGCCCCCTTCGGATATTTCAGTTTCCGAGCGTAATGTTTGCCTTCCAAGACTTCTTCTTCATATAATCTTTTCCCCGAAGCATGTCGAATAATGTAATTAATATCTTTAGACGGAGCTTCGGGAGCAGGAGCTTCACCTTTTTCTGTTACGATCTGCCCTCCTGCCTTGCCGGTATCCGGAGTTTGTTGCTCGGCTTTATCCTCATGCGCGGCAGGCTTCGTCTCAATGGGCGCTGAAGGCCCAGCTTCGGCTTCGGCCTGGACTTTGACAGCCTCGGCAACTTTCTTGATAGGAGCAAGGGTCAAGGCTTTTGTGGTCTCCATAACAGCGTCCAACACGCTGGCCATCCTCCTCCTCTTGGGAGTTGTGGCAGGAGCCTTTGTCATCTTCGGCAATTCTGCCTCTGTCGGTGGGCTCAAAATTTTTGGCATCATCATTGTTTTTTCCAATTCTGGCTCTCTGGCCATATCATCCTTGCCTTCGGCTGGCCTGACTGTAGGCACATTCGGCATTACAATCGATTCTTCAGCGCTCTGCACGGTGGGAGCAGCTTGTCTTGCTTCGGCAGTTGAAGAGGTCCCTTCGCCAAATTCAGGCACTACTGCCGGTTCAATATATCGCGACCGGTGGGTCAAAATCTTCATTTTCTTGCCCTTCGGCACAGCAGTGGTGGCCGAAGCGGCAGTTTTTCTCTTCTTTCCTTGCCTTCACAGTGGGTAGTGATAATAAGGGTATACGAAGCCAATTGCATCAAACACCCTGTTCAATCTTTTCTTGCCCTGACTCCCGAAGGCTGCGGACAAGGCATCATCTTTGGCCTTGGAATATGTCCCAAGCAGCTCGTCGCTAGTAGCTTCAATGCATTTCAACCAGTCATCATTTGGTTCGTCAAACTTCTCTCTAAATCTGAAGGTATATTTCAATTGAACTAGGCCACCTTCGCTGGATTCAGCAGTAGTCTCCTTCGGCATATCCCAGCTCTCCACAAGTGGCCACACTCTGTAAGCTATGTGCTCTTGAATTATATCTCTTGTGCCAATGAAGGCGCAAATAGTGCTAAAGGACTTCTGGCATGCTTCGACGTCACTTTCAATAGCCACCTTCGGCCTTCGGAGGCTGAAGCGAGACCAGATGGGGCGCTGGATAATTCCCTTGATGCCTTCCCTTTTAATCAGATCATTTTTAACATAAAACCATTCCTCCACCCAGGCCCCGGGCCATCTTTTCCGGTATGTCGGCACCAGGTAGCTTGCATTGGGGCGAGCGATAAATCCATAACAATTGAAGTTGTTGTGGTACTGTTCTTTGCCAGTAGCCTTCGTCTCGTATAATAGCTCGTGCATATTGCAGAAGCACTTCGCACTCGGCTCTAGCCCCTAGCTTCTTACAGCCCAAACAAACATCCCCATCCTAATTATAGCTTCGGGGGTAATCTGATGAATAAAGATCTGGAATATCTTCAACACTTCAACCACAAATTTGCTCAATGGGAACCGAAGGCCTGCCTTCAAAAAGCTTCGGTAAATAACAACTTCATTTTCCTCAGGAGCAGGGGCGGTGCTGTCTCCTCCAACCCTCACAATAGACATGTCGTGAAAGTACCTTCCTCTCATGGTGTCAATATGACTTTGTTTAATAGTCGACTTTCCGAAGATGGTATGGCTTGGCCTCCAAGGCCGGTCCTCAGAATCTTCATCTTCACTTTCCACATCATAATCATCACTATCACCAGAATCTTCAGACAAACCCTCCATTATCTCCTTGGTAATTTTCTCTGTATTTGTTTTTGCCATAGACTCATAAAACCCAGCAATAAAAGGGTCTGCAACTTTCTTTTCTTCATACAACTTATTCTCCTCAGTTATCTTCTTCTCCTCAGTCATCTTTTTCTCCTCAGACATGGAGCAAGTACGTCTTTAAACCGAAGCTCGAAAATCAGGCGAGAGCTGATGAGCAAGAGCTAAAAATTTGAGAAAATAACACAAACAGCAGCAATGGCGTATCAAATGCTGCCGTTGTGGGCTCCTATTTATACGCCTAGCGCTTTGCAACTTGGCGGGCCCCGTTTGTCATTGAATTTCGCTATTCTAGCGAAGGGAAGGTGTTTTTTCGGACCTTTGGCTTAAGGCCTTCGTTTACGTCGCAGTCTGAATTTGTTGTTACAACAAATTAATACTGTGAGGGACTACTGTTGGGGCCTTCATCTTCCGAAGGTCTTCAAAAAGAAGACTAACATGTTCTCCAAGTATAATATATATACAGGGACCTTCGGCCTTGGGATGAAGTTGTACATGATATGAAAAGTGTGGTTTGGGAGAAGGATGAACCAGTTCCGAAGCTACCCGTGGAGAAGCTTCGGCTTAGCGGTGGAAAATGAAACCGACTTAAAGGGGAAAAGGCTGTCTAGTCCTCGATAGATTATCCCTAAGTCAATAGTAAATGTCAAGGGCATGGATGTAATTTTACACAGGCTGCATCCTGTGCCTATAAATAGATGAATAGTAGTACCGTACTGTTCACGCTGACTTGTATTCACTTGCACGTCACACTTGGATTCTTACCTTCTGTCAAGCCGAAGGTATCAATGTAATTCAATATTGTTAATGTTTATTCATGGTTATTCAATAAGAATATAAGTAATATAATGATTATTTGTATTCTTTATACATAACTCATGCTTCTGCTTTCCATTATATATTGAAATGATGAAGGTATGACCTTTATGACCTTTGTCTGAAGATCATTATATCTTAAAGGAGATAATGCTTCGGAGGATGAAGGCCTTTAACCATTAACATTTGTGTTGCCTTGTTCTTAATTCATAGTATTTGAGAATAAGTCCCCAACATTAGGAATAAGTCATACATCATATAAATAATAAGTTCATTGTAACACACGCATTTAGTTCACATAATGAAATGGGTAAATATCAAATCAGTGTACATATGGCATGCAGGCTAGCAGCAACAAGAGCACACGCACAAGGCTTCCAGCCTGTAGTTCAGCGCAAATCCAGAGTTGTAGGCACTAGCACATTAGCTCCATGCCTCCATACTAGCACCAGCAGTCCAGGTCTCCAGGCGTCCAGCACCAACACATGAGTATGCTTCTAGCGGAGTTGTAGGAACTAGCACATCTACAACCTGCTACTTCACAAAACAAGAAACGCAATATTAAGACTGTTAGAGTTTTTAAACTGAGAAGAACATCCAGTCCAACAACAACTGTTTAGAAGCACATCAATATTCAGAATTTCAGAGTTTGAAACACAATATCAATACATCATCCAGATCAAATACAAGATTGGGGTAAGTGTTACTTAAATTCCCATACCATTATCTGCAGAGTTCTCAAGAGTCAGGAGTCCCCTCCTTCGAAATGGCAAGGCCACCAATATCTGTAGAGTGATCCATTCTCAATAAGTACAATCGCATAAAGCGTGAAATATTGAAGTACATTGTTTGATTAAACATATTCAGAACAAGTTTGTACCTTCCTCAAGCTTGGCCATTTCTTCGATATTCTCTTCAACATTAATAATGTTGGACCCACGAATCCAGTCATTGGCACAAATCAAACGCTCGACCATTGTTGGTGTGAGCGAGCTCCTAAGATCATCTAGTGTTCTTCCACCTGAACTAAATGCTGACTCGGAGGCTACTGTTGAGATCAGAATAGTTAAAAGGTCACGGGCCATGCGAGCAAGTATTGGTAGTCTAGTAGCATTGTCCTTCACCTATTAAGAATGTCAAAACCAATCTTATCTTCTTCATTGTCCTTAGATAAATACTTGTCTAGTTCAGATTTGACAGTAATATTTCCACCCCCCATTATTGTTCATGTGCTGAGCAACAATAGACCTCATCAATCGTTTGCTATGTGATGGTTGCTCTTTAGAGTCAATGGCTTGTGGTGTCTTCTCATGTGGAGCATACATTTCTTTGTACTCATCAAATAAGAAACGAAAAGAAGTGTTTACTGTTTCCCACAATTTATCTCCTATGTCATCACCAAACATTACCATGGTAGCCAACTTTACATAACTAGAAAGCTTGTACCTTGGATCAATTGCAACCCAGAAAAAACAACCAAGTTGAGTCTCTCTCCATACTTCTCCCCACAATACTTATAATATTTCAGAATCATTCTCTTTCCCATTTCAGCACACAAGCTGTCTTCGCTATGACACCACTCTCGCAATAAAACCAAAACATCAACAATCTCATGAAAGTATGAATGAGACGTTGGTTTACTTGTGACTGAAACACGATGGGTAAGTTCATAGAAGTGCTCTAGGAATTCAGCCATTTTTCTTGCCTTTTCCCAATCTGATTTCTCAGGAACACCGAGGCCATTTTCACCTTCTAAATCTAGCCTATAGTATGGATCTTCATCACTATATCTCTCAAATGCCTTTTCATATTGTTGTGCAATATTTAGCATAAGGTATGCTAAATTCCACCTAGTACAAACATCAAGGGTTAAAAATGCTTTAGTCTGTACTTTTGTTAATTCAACACATTTCTTGAATTTCATTAGCCTAGATGGTTCAGCCTTGACAAACTTAACAGCTGCTCGAACACGGCTAATTGATTTGTCAATTTCCTTTAGTCCTTCGGTGACTATCAAATTAATAATGTGGGCAACACATCTCATGTGTAGGTACTCTCCTCGAGCAATGCAACCTTTTGATTCATTCAAAACCCTCTTCATGTACTTAATTGCATTATTGTTTGCACTAGCATTATCAACTGTTATTATCAAAAACCTTATCAATTCCCCATTCTGCCAGACAACTCTCTAAGGATTTCCCAATGTCTTTGCCCCTATGTCCTTTTACCAAGAAAAACCCAATGATTTTCTTGTGCAGCTTCCATTGATTATCAATAAAATGTGTTGTTACACACATGTAGTTTTGATTGGTATTAGATGTCCATGTGTCAGTGGTGAGGCTTACTCGCTCACAATGTTCACTTAAAAACTTCTTAAGCTTCTCTTTTTGGACATCATACACTTTCACAACTGCTCTAGTAGTTGTTCTTCTAGAGGGCAAAATGAAACGTGGGCATGCTTTGGCCAAAAAATTTCGAAGACCAGGACGCTCGGGCAAAACAAAAGGTTGTTCATCTTCAATTATCATTTTAGCAAAACTATTTCTTAGATCATTAGCATCAAATTTCCAAGTTGAGATAGTACCAACACTATTGTTTCCTTGATTGGGTTGCAGTTGCAAAGTTCCTTGATTGTCAACTACCTTTTGTTTGGATTCTTTTTGCAGATTTTCAAATGAGATTTCATGGAGGACGTACCATTTATTCTTGGGTCACAGTGAAACAACTTTCCACAATACTTGCACTTGACTCTTTCGTCCCCATTATCAAGTTTAACCTTCCTGAAGTGCTTCCATGCATCAGATCTTTGAGCAATAGCTTTCCTTTTCTTGCACTCTCCATCCTTCTCTGCATCTACCACCTCATTGACTTGGTTTGCAACGGTTTGACCAGTGACTTGGTTTGCAATGGTTTCATCAGTATCCCCCATCTATACATGACAAAAAATCAAAATGGCAATGACAACCCATAAAAAATCATTAACCAGGAACAAAAATGGATGAGAAGAACACGTACGTTGGAGGAACACTCAGTTCTGGTCGCCGTCTTAAAAATAGTTCTTACTTCTCGACTCTCGCTGCCTTGTGCCCTTGTTGGAGAAGCGTCATCGCTGCCTTGTTGTCTTGTTGGAGACGTCAAACGACGTGCAACCCGTGCTGGAGATGCGCCGCTGGACGCTGTGCACCCCGTGCTGGTGAAGCGCTGACTGCCGCGGTAGTCTTGCTGGAGAAGTGTTGTCGGCCGCGGTAGTCTTGCTGGAGAACAGGAGAAGCGCAACCACTGCCTCAACCGAGTCTAGATGTCGCTGCCGACCTGCCGTCATTGAGTCACGAACTGTGTTGTGTGACTGTGTCCTAGGGTTGGGAGTTGGGACTTCAGCAGACTTGACTACTTCAGGTCTTCAGCGTGGTGCTAGCTTGCTGGGTTAGTGGGTTGGATAGTTGGATGGGCTCACGTGGTTAATTTGGATAGTTCGATTGGATGGGCTCACGTGATAGCCTGCTGGGTTGGATAGTTGGAGAACAGATTGACATATGACATTTACGTTATGTGGGCTGACTGACTTATGGTTACATGGGCTGTTCGGTTTTCTTGGTAATTCAGTTTGGTATAGTGTGAAAACCGAATACAATACCATATACCAAACTTCATAGTTTTAAAAACCGAAACCGAACCGAATTACCATAAAAATCGACTTTTTGGTTCGGTTCGATTCGGGTTAGTATGGTTTTTGGTATACGGTAAAAAAAGTGCCCAGCCATATTCATACTATTGGCATCAAATGGCAATTGCTTTGCTGGCATTAACGCTCTTTGAGCATTTGGCATCGTATAGTGCTAATCGTTCATTGTTATTGTGTTCTTCCCTTCCTACCCCTTGCTACGTTCTTTCATTTACTCCGTCTTCGAGCTCCGTTCTCCCATGCTTAAACAAGAGGCGTCACTATCTTTCTGTTCGGCTAGGGTTCGTCCTCTTCCCCTCTCCCCCCTCTGTACTCTCCTCTCGTCTATCCACTGCTGGCTCGCTAGAGCTGGAGCTTTGGGCCCCGCCACTTAGCCTTTTCTTTCTCTCCTCCGGCCTCGCTTCCCTGGCATCGTGTTGATCTTCGTTCTCTCCTTGGAGCATTAGATCTTTGTGATCCTGGTCTTCTTCCTCCTCCTCTGCCTCTTGGTGATGTACAGGGGCTGACTCTCGGTCTTCATCTACTCCCCTCCATTGTCCCCTATATCCCCCTACGGTCATGCAAACATCACCGAGAGGTGTGCATTGAGGTGTGACTTAGTGCTGATGGCGCACATCGCGTCGTTGGTGTTGTGTCAACCGTCGTCGTGGTTGCTGGTGACCTATATGCTGCAACTTCAATAGGTAATCACTCTAGGGTTTCCACCCTAGATGTTCTTGAAACTACAGTTTGCATAGAGAAGGAAGCTGATTGTGCATGGACTCATGCCCGCGCCGCCGCCTTGCTAGCTGAGGACTCTAGGGTTTGCACCAATCAGGTTTGATGTCTCATTGGCTGATAATGGATTATATCATCAATGATGGTTGAAAGGGAAATTGGGTTAACCATTTCCTATAATTAATTTTGGTGGTTGATGACCAACGCAAACACGTGGACTAACTAGTTTGTCTAGAATTCATGTATTACAGGTGCATAAGGTTCAACACAAACCAAGAAAGAAATCAAGTTAGGGACTCAATAAAAAACCGGAGCAAAACCTTGAGTGTGCTGAAAAATGGCGCACCGGACTGTCCGGTGTGCCACCGGACAGTGTCCGGTGCACCAGGACCGTACAGACTTGAACTAGCCACTCTCGGGAAAACGGAGACGCGCTCCGCTATAATTCACCGGACTGTCCGATGAGCTAGCGGAGCAACGGCTCCCTGCACACCAACGACCGTTTCGTCAGAAGGAACAGTGATGAACAGTGCCACGTAGAAGTCAGAGCGTAGAAGTCAGAAGGCACCGGACAGTCCGGTGCAGCAAGATGACAAAGGCTCCAACGGTCGACCAGCTCCGAACCCTAACGGTTGTGCTGACGTGGTGCGCACCGGGCAGTGCACAGTGGTTGTCCGGTGCGCCCATCGCCAGCAGCTTTAGCCAACGGCTACAAGGTGGTTGGGGGCTATAAATACCCCAACCACCACAACCTTTGGCATACAAGTTTTTCTGAAGATCACATTCAATACAAGAGCTAGAACATTCACTCCAAGACACATTTCCAAAGATCAAACCCTCTCCAAGTCTTGGATTCATCTCAACCACTTAGTGACTTGAGAGAGAGTGTGTTCATGTTCATTTGCACTCTTGTTGCTTGGATTGCCTTTCTTCCTTCCTCACTTCTTTTCTAAGTGCTTGTAAGCAAAACAAGAGACACCTAAGAGTGTGGTGGTCCTTGCGGGGTCTTAGTGACCCGTGTGATTAAGGGAAAGACTCACTCGGTCTAAGTGATCGTTTGAGAGAGGGAAAGGGTTGAAATAGACTCGGTCTTTGTGACCTCCTCAACGGGGACTAGGTTCTTTGGAACCGAACCTCGGTAAAACAAATCATCATGTTCACTCGCCTTGATTCTTGTTTGATTTGTTTTCCTCTCTCTAACATTTCCTTGCTAGCGTGAATTTGAGTTAGCTCCCATACGTTATTCGCAATCCTTGAGCAACTCCTAGCAAGAGAGATATTCTTTTGGACTTGAATTTAATTCTAACGCTAACCCTGGCTTGTAGTGTGTGTTTAAAGTTATAAATTTTAGGTTTCGCCTATTCACCCCCTCTAGGCGACTTTCAATGGTTATGGTTCGAATATTAATGCCATGTGATACATTTATGTTGGCTTTTAGATGATGTTTGTTGCTCAACATGTTACTTTGTTGAATGCATATGTGCTTAGGGCCTGTGTCTTAGTCGAGTATACTGAATTTGTCTGACACTGATAACCTGGAACCCTATGTTGAGTTGCTAAATGCATATGTGAAATAAGTCCTGGTATGTGTGATGTTATGCTTAATATGTGCCCTGTGATGCTATAATGATTATACTCAAAGGGAAGCAATTGAAGAGAATAAAACTAGTTGAGGGATATGTTCTTTTCATGCTTGTTTGTGACAACTTGAGACCCTGTGTTGCTTCCCTTTGAGAATTTGTGGCTTTGTGATTCTGTTCCCTACTATACTTAATCAAAAAGTCATGGTATGTGTGATTTTGTTATGAATTTGTACCCTGTGGTGGTTGAAAGTAAAAGGGAAATGTGCCCTTGGGCCATTTCTAGTTATTTTGGTGATTAAATGTTCAATAGACCACTTTGGACTAACCACATTAATATGAGCATGAGCACAAGGTCTAGAAAAAGGAAGGTGAAGGAAACAAGTCCATATGAGCTGAATTAAAGGGCCAAAAGTACAACTTTGAGCAAACCAACCTAAACATGTGGTTTGAGTGTTTGGATAAATTACACACACCCTACTCTATGTTTCTAGCACTTTATTTTGGCTACTAACTCAGTTTTGCAAAGAAAGTGTTTTTTGGACTCAGTTTCAGGCATATTGCAAATCTTGGAAAAATTGGATGTAAAAAGTATGATCCCAATACTTAGGAGGTGTTTGTTTGGGATTATTGAGAGCACCTAGAGGGGGGTGAATAGGTGATCCTGTAAAAATCAAGTCTAAACAACACAAACTTGGTTTATAATAAATGTTAGTGAGATCAAAACCAAGGTGCTATGAATGGAGAGGAGAGAACTCTTCACTTGATTGTTCCTTTAGAATATGTATTAAACTTAGGAACAATAGCGCAAGTGAATATATGAGAACTCTATGGAAGAAAATAATCACAGAGAAAGATGCGCAAGTGACACTATGATTTTATCCCATGGTTCGGCCAATGCCTACTCCACGTTGTGGTGACCTCCTTCGGTCAAGGATTACACTCAATCCCTCTCAAGTGATCCAAAGATCAAACTTGAGTACCATGGCTTTCTTCCTTTTCTCAAGTATCCCCTTTGTGAGGAATCTCCACAAGTTGGAGTCTCTCACCCTTACAAGATTTATCACAATTAAACCACAAGATTAAGGGAGGGAATAGAAACACACACAAGAACTAGAGTCACAACAACAACACACACACAAGTCAAGAATTGAGCACACAAAACAACGCAGCGGAGTCACGGCTCAAAGAAGTGCTCAAATCTCAAACGCAATGAACCGAATGCGTGATTGTGGAGCCCAGGCGTCTTAGGATGTTCAATGGAGGCTTTGTGTTTATAGCTCCATGCGCCTAGGGGGCCCTTTTATAGCCCCAAGGCAGCTAGGAGCCGTTTGAGCTCTATTTGGAAGGCCCTGGTTGCCTTGTGTCCGTGGGCGCATCGGACAGTCCGGTGCCCCACCGCACAGTGAACAGTGCGTGATTTCCTTCCTTTTCTAGCGAAGCAGACCGTTGCCAGCCATGGGCCACGTGGCACACCAGACAGTCCAGTGGCACATCGGACAGTCCGGTGCCGCCTCCTGACGTTTGGCTAAGCCACGTGTCACCCACTGATCGCACGGTCGACCGTTGGCTAGGCGCGCGGTTGGCACACCGGATAGTTTAGTGCACACCGGACAGTCCAGTGAATTATAACCGCGACACCCAGAGTTTTCCCGAGACTGGCCAGTTTACTGAGCGCGCTAGCCTAACGACCGGACACTGTCTGGTGCACACCGGATAGTCCGGTGCGCCATAGGCTGGTGCAGGTTTGGCTGGACTTAGCCAAACTTCTCCAATCCAATTTCTCTAAATTTGAAAAGGTTCCTAGCACTTAGTAGAATATGTTAGTACCAAAAACAATTTAATAAGGCTAGAATCATACCTTGCTTTCTCATTTGCATCTCTTTGACACTTAGCTTGTATCACACAAAACAATATGTGTTGAGCATCTAATCACCAAAACATTTATAGAAATGGCCCAAGGGCACATTTCCCTTTCAATCTCCCCCTTTTTTGTGATTTATGCCAACACATCAAAAGCAACTCAAAGTGTAACAACATTTTCAAAGATGAGCTGAAGGGTGCAAATTGAAGGCCAATTAATCTCACATAGAATTTGGCATATTTGGATCACTTTTGCCACCACTTGGTTTATTTTCACAAAACAAATTCGTTTTCCTATTTCTATGTCAAAGACACTTGTTTTGGCAAATCAAAAGAGCTTTCAAGAATAGTTTTGATCAAATACCAAAAAACTCACTGTTGGTCACTTGTTCTCAAATGTTGTATATCAAGAACAAGGCAACACAATTGTTAATTATTACAGACCTTCGTCTTCTGAAGTATTATCTCCTGAGCATAATGCTTCATTAGACGATGGTCAAGAAGGACATTCCTTCATTATTTACTATGTGAATAGGAATGCAAAAGAATAAACATGATAACTGCATCTCATTAATTTATTTATTCTTGCATTCCATAAAACAAAAATGAATATCAACAATGTTAATATTACATTGATACCTTCGGCTTGCTCGAAGGTGCGGATGCGAGAAAGTGAATATAATCCAGCGTGTACAGTACCATGTTACTGTTCATCTATTTATAGGCATGGGACGCAACCCGAGCAAAAGTACATTTATGTCCCCAACATTTACACATGATTGTAATACGAGTTATTAAAGACTAAGTAGTCTTTTCCTCTTTCGGTCGCCATCATTATTCATCATCTTCATTGCGAGCCGAAGCTGTCCATCTAGTGATAGCTTCGGCATTTACTCTTACCCTCTTTGGATCTGTCTTCATCTTGTGTGCCTTCGTCATAAGGGAGAAGCTTGTATCTCGGAAGACGAAGTTTCCTGTAATAGGTTATGCTGAGAACAAATGGTTAATTATGTTTTTGAGGACCTTCGGAAGGAGAAGGCCCCCAACACTCCCCCTTTTCCCATAATCGAATTTCTCCCCCACAAGGGAACTGTTTTTGCAATAAGAGGGTTTTGATCAAACACCAAGAATTCTAACACTAAAATTTTGAAATTCACAAGTGGTTGACTGATCTAGTTGCTTTGGCCTTAATTTCTCCCCCTTTGGCATTAAACACCAAAACAGAAGAACTAGTAGGCGCCTTTAACCCCATCGCCTGACAAAAATGTCAAATGAGACCAAAGGCAATGAGAAAACACAGATAATAACTTGGGACAAGATGCATTGGTACCATAATGCAGTGGAAGCCCCTTCTTTGTCCAAGTTCACCTTTTCCCTTTCAATGCCATCTTTGAGACTAGATCATTATTACTCAAGAAAACACATTAGTCTCAAAGGATCAAGTTGTAGTACATCCTCCCCCTAAACATGTGCATCATGTGCATAAGGACTTGTGAGGTTCAGGGATGACTTGTACAACTTGAGCACCACAAATAAGCAAGTAAAGACAATAACGCTTAAAGTTTCATGATCAAAGGCATAAAACACATGTATGCTATAGATCAATCCAAGTTCCGCGAATCTAAGACATTTAGCTCACTATGCAACCTGCAAAACCTTTTCTCATCTAAAGGCTTGGTGAAGATATCGACTAGCTGGTTCTCGGTGCTAATATGATAAATATTGATATCTCCCCTTTGCTGGTGGTCTCTTAGAAAGTGATGCCAGATGTCTATGTGCTTAGTGCAGCTGTGTTCAATAGGATTATCCGCCAAGCGGATTGCACTCTCATTGTCACATAGGAGTGGGACTTTGCTCAGATTGTCGCCAAAGTCTGGAGGGTTTGACTCATCCAAAGTAGTTGCGCGCAACACTATCTCGCAGCAACATACTCGGCCTCAACGGTGGATAGGGCAACATATGTTTGTTTCTTATAGCTCCAAGACACCAGGGATCTCCCCAGAAACTAACAAGTCCCTGATGTGCTCTTCCTATCAACCTTGTACCCGACATAGTCTAAATTTGAATATCCAATTAAGTCAAAGGTAGACCCCTTTGGATACCAGATCCCAAAGCAAGGCATAGAAACTAAATATCTAAGGATTCACTTCACGACCACAAGATGACATTCCTTGGGGTCGGATTGAAATTTAGCACACATGCATACGCTAAACATTATATCCGGTCTACTAGCACAAAGATAAAGTAAAGAACCTATTATAGACCGGTATGCCTTTTGATCAACGAACTTACCTCCTTTGTCAAGGTCCAAGTGTCTGTCTGTTCCCATCGGCGTCTTTTGCATCCTTCATCCCAAATCTCTTGAGTAAGTCTTGAGTGTACTTTGGGAGATGAAGGTTTCTTCCTTGAGTTGCTTTACTTGGAATCCAAGGAAGTAGTTCAACTCGCCCATCATAGACATCTCGAATTTCTACATCATTACCCTGCTAAACTCCTCACAAGACTTTTGATTAGTAGAATCAAATATTATGTCATCGACATATATTTGGCATGCAAACAAATCACCATTACAAGTCTTAGTAAAGAGAGTAGGATCAGCTTTCCCAACCTTGAAAGCATTGGAAATAAGAAAATCTCTAAGGCATTCATACCATGCTCTTGGAGCTTGCTTAAGTCCATAGAGCGCCTTAGAGAGCTTGTAGACATGGTTAGGATACCAGTCATTCTCGAAGCCAGGGGTTGTTCCACGTATACTTCCTCCTTGATTGGTCCATTGAGGAAGTTGCTTTTCACGTCCATTTGAAACAATTTAAACGAGTGGTGAGTAGCATAGGCCAATAATATGCGTATTGATTCAAGCCTAGCAGGGGCAAAAGTCTCCTCAAAATCCAAACCTGCGACTTGGGCATATCCTTTTGCCACAAGTCGAGCCTTGTTCCTTGTCACCACCCCGTGTTCATCTTGCTTGTTGCGGAACACCCACTTGGTTCCTACAACATTTTGCTTTGTACGTGGCACCAGGCTCCATACTTCATTTCCCTTGAAGTTATTGAGCTCTTCCTGCATGGCCATCACCTAATCCAGATCCTACAAGGCTTCTTCTACCCTGAAAGGCTCAATAGAAGAAACGAAAGAGTAATGCTCACAAAAGTTAGCTAAACGTGAGCGAGTAGTTACTCCCTTGCTGATGTCACCCAGAATTTGATCCACCGGATGGTTTCTTTGAATGGTTGCCCGAACTTGAGTTGGAGGTGTTTGTTGTGCTTCTTCCTCCTTATCCTTTTCTTCATGTGCCCCCCCTTGATCCATGTCTTCATCTTGAGGTACCCGTTCCTCATCTTGAGTTGGGGGATGCACCGGTGTTGAGGAAGATGGTTGATCTTGATCTTATTGTTCCTACGGTCGCACATCACCTATTGTCATAGTTCACATTACGGCCGTTGGAACCTCATCTTCATCTACATCATCATGATCAATTTGCTCTCTTAGAGAGCCATTAGTCTCATCAAATACAACGTCACTAGAGACTTCAACTAAACCCGATGATTTGTTGAAGACCCTATATGCCTTTGTATTTGAATCATAACATAGTAAAACCCTTCTACAACTTTAGGAACAAATTTCGAATGTCTACCTTTCTTTACCAAGATGTAACATTTGCTCCCAAATACACGAAAGTATGAAACATTGGGTTTGTTACCTGTTAGGAGTTCGTAAGATGTCTTCTTGAGGAGGCGATGAAGATAGAGCCGGTTTATGGCATGACAAGCTATATTTACAGCTTCCAACCAAAACCGCTCATGTGTCTTGTATTCCCCAAGCATTGTTCTCGCCATGTCGATGAGCGTCATGTTCTTCCTTTATACTACACCATTTTGCTGTGGCGTGTAGGGAGCGGAGAACTCATGCTTGATGCCTTCATCCTTAGGATATTCTTCCACTTGAAGATTCTTGAACTCAGATCCATTGTCGCCCCTGATCTTTTTCACCTTGAGCTCAAACTCATTTTGAGCTCTCCTTAGGAAGCGCTTTAGAGTACCTTAGATTTCTGTTTTATCCTGCAAAAAGAATACCCAAGTGAAGCGGAAAAAATCATCAACAATTACAAGACCATACTTACTTCCTCCGATTCTAAGATAAGCAACAGGTCGAAGATATCCATATGGAGGAGTTCCAGTACTCTTGATGTTGTCATCACTAGACTGCCTCCCGATCGACCGATCCAAGATCAACGACTCACAGACGATTTGGACGGAAGGGTATAATGTTTCTAATCCCATCCATTAGTTTTGAATCCGACGACTAAGGCACTTCTTCCTCCTCTCGACCACGAACACGGCGGCACCACACATCAAGCACGGTGGCGGGCTCGCCGGAGCACCGCAATCCCGTACACCCAAGACCGAGTCTCAAATTAACTCGCGCAAAACAAGGAAGAGAGTCAGGCGATCGCCATAGGGGGTTACTTACCGGGTTTAGAAGCATCAAAGGCTCTGCCCACAATGAAGCACTCCACCTGCGTTCGATTCGGTCGTAGTATTCACATGGAGGGTTCTGGACTCGATTTTTGTGAGCAGAGGGGGCACTACGCTCAGATTTTATAGCACAGGGGGGCGAATACGGAGTCTGCGCGAGAGGAGGCCGAGATACCCGGCGTGCTGTTGCGACATGGACGCGAGCTCGGCGCACGACAATTGCGGGAGAAAGACGACTGATAAGAAGGCCCCCACCGCCAGCGACAGAGTTCACATGCGCAGTGGGTAGGGTGACGCTGACACGCGGGCCCGACCCGATGGTGGGATTCTTAGCCGCAGCGTGCGCGACAGTGACTGATCGCTGTGGCCCACATGTCGGTGACACCAGGCGCGGCACGGGTGGGCTGGCTGACACATGGGCGTGGAGCGTGTCTGACACGCGGGCCCCGTATGTCAGCACTGCGCGCGCGCGTGCCGGCCAGTTGGGCCGCATAGTGCAGGTGAGATGGACCGAGCCAAGAGAATTTGGCCCAAGGCGCATAGAGGTTCTTTTCCTTTTTTTCTATTATCTCTTTTTTAAATTCAAACGTTCAGCCAAATTCAAATTTTGTTTTGAATTTCAGATTTCCAATCTCCAACATAATCCTAATGTGCATATCAATACTACCATTTGCAATATTTTTTATTTATTTTTCTTTCCTATTATTCAATTATGGAAGACATAATGAATTTATTATCATTTCCATTCTCAAATTTCTGTTTTATATTTTCATTTATAATTTGAGATCAAATCAAAGTTATGATTCCTTTATTTCAACATAGAAACCTAAGTGCCCTACACATGAAATCATAGAGTTTCAGTGTAGTTCACTTAGGTTTGTACACATACTGCCTCACAACTTTATCGAAACATTCTCAAATTTTTATCACAGGCTCTACATATGATATCATGACATGTGGACAAGTTTCATGAATTTCTAACTTTGTTTGTGTTTTATACAATTTTAAAACAACTTGATGACAAGTTCACGATCATGTTTAGTGAGCATGGTGCTCCAAGATTCCGGTCTGCTCCTGAAATCGGTCGTAACTTGTGCTAAATAACATGCATATCATTTTTGCATGCACAATTTTCCATGTTTCGAGTGACTTGCAGTTCAAATGTGAAGTTTTCGAAGAAATTCAAATAAACGAACTAAATCTAATAGTTATAGAAAACACTTTTATAATTGTGCCAAAATGGTACATGTAGGTCTTCATAGTGTAGCAACATACCACAAAAAGTTTGGCAAGAAAAATAAAAAAATAAAAATATACTTTGCTGAGTGTCCAAGGAAGGCACTCGACAAAGAACTTTTTACCGAGTGTCAGACGGGGGCACTCGGCAAATGTTATTTAAAAACCCTAAAGTCATTCTTTGCCGATTGCTTGTCATTGGGCACTCAACAAAGTTTATTTTTAAATTAAAAAAATCTTTGCCGTGTGCTAGATCACGGGCACTCGGCAAAGTCTACGTACGTAGACAGATATCGACTTCTTCTTCACTTCATTGTTTCTTCACTCCACGCCGCCTCCGTAGCATCACCGGCCATCCCCCCCGCCGCCGGAGCACCGCCACCCGCCCCCGCCCCATCCGGCCATCGTCGGTGTTCCGCCGTGGGAGCCCCGCTGCCCGGCCGACCCTGCCGCCGACTCCAGCCATCCTCTCGTCCTCGGGTCTGGCCCCAGCCATCCCTCTCATCCCTATGGCGGAACCGCCCAAATTATTCCAGCTTAAGTGCCCAAGTCGCACCCTTAAAGGCAACAACACACTTAAATCGGAATAACCCGTCAGTCCCTCGGATCTAGTCCGATAAAGCCACTTATCCAGGATCAAATACCACTAGCTCACTCGAAGGTGAGGCACAAAAAAATACAATAAAGCATAATACCACAAATTTAATAAGTATCAGTAGTAATTACAATAAAGCATAATACTCGAAGGTGAGACTTACCCGGTGTGAGGAGTCCACTCCTCCACCTCTAGACCATGAAGCTGTTTGGCTGAGGGGTTTGGTTTGCCAAAAGCACTAGCTGAGTCTCAAATCAAGTTTTAGATTTTCAAGTTCTAGAATAATAATTTTAGACTAGATGAGCACCTAACTATCCATTCATGGTAGCAAACAGTTTAGTCAACCAACATCTTTTGTAAGTAACCTCATTTCCACTTATTACTCAATACAGTACAATGGATCAAGCAGTCTCATTAGCTGCGAGAAGCAGACGAATCGAATCGAGTTTTAACCTTGCAAGGTAAACCTAAACACACGACATGTCAGGGCACTCCGTCCCCACACACGTCAACCGTCCCCATCGATCCCTCGTTCGTGGCTAGGGCTCACTACCTTGGCGTATAATGCTCCATTGACCCCGACCGCCGCCGTGCAGTGGCCGCACTTGTACCCACCATATCTAGAATGGGAGACCCTGTCTAAGGACAAGTGAGGAGAAAAGTCTGCGTCCGGCTTCACTCAGGTACTAGGTTTACCGGTTACCATATTTCCCGACATGTGTTTAGTACGTTCAAACGCTTGACACAAGTATCCACACGTTAATCCTTATTCCAATTTTGTCTCATAGACAACGCATCCCCATGGATCCGTGTCCACAGATCATGACCATTCTGTTATAAAAAATGGATACAATCAATTCCTGACCTCGCACGAGTGCTAGAAAAATCACTCAACTTTTACCGAGATCCTTGTTTAGCATAGCAGCTACTCGACCTAGCATACTAGTATCCATCTCAAAAGGAATCCTGAGTTCATGCAACTAGGGTTTCAGGCAACTCCTACACTTAAGTGCACAGTATAAGCCTACAAACATTAAGTGTAGTAAAATAGCATATATAAACGGTTATGCATAAAACCAGGGCTTGCCTAGAATTTAACACTTAGATAGTGTTTGCTAGATGACACTCGCTTTGTGAGTATCCACTAGTTAGGTCCATCATTCTTCAGGTTGTCCACCAACTGCCTCTTGTGGTTGGCACCACATCACTTGTACGAT
This sequence comes from Zea mays, assembly GCF_902167145.1. Classification (NCBI taxonomy): domain Eukaryota; kingdom Viridiplantae; phylum Streptophyta; class Magnoliopsida; order Poales; family Poaceae; genus Zea; species Zea mays. The sequence continues at coordinate 87,364,197 of NC_050097.1, forward strand.
CATCATCTCTCGGTCCTAAATGAGATGCATGATGCATATGTATGAATATGATGAAATAGCACAAGATACTCCAAATACATGATAGAGAACTAACATTAAGTTGTAAGACACCGTAAACGACCATACACTAGCATTAGTTATCTACACGTCATCGGGCATACGTAATCAATACCATTAGAAAGACGACAAATATTTTCTAGAATTAACCAGTGCAACACGACATCACACGTGCAAACATATATCACATTCGCTCTAATTTTTCATTAGTTCCTTTATTATTATACTAGTTAAGTACACTTCAATTTGCCAGTGCTTCTATATAGACAAACTTAGTTAAAAGGGAATAATCACTTAATCGGGTTTTACAATTATTCACAACATTCTACTGCAAGCATACAACCCAAAGAACACACAGAAAACGATGGCCTAATCGCACTGCTTCTTATACTAGTCTAATGAGGTTGGTTATTTAGCAATATTAGATTTTCCACGCAAGTATTAAAAATGGTAACATCTCATTTATTGTGTTTCTTATCCATATAACGACACTTGAAGCTGATTACTTCCTAGACTTCAACAATTTAATTTACTAATTAGAGAGACGGGGACTAGTTACTTACACATAACCCAATTATATTAGTTACTATCATTATTACTCATATACACTTAAAACCAAAACAAGCAAGCAGTCACTCAAGACAAACACAACAGAGTAGAGTAATCAATCACAATCAACATGACTAAGACAGCAGCATAACCGTTACTTGTTTCGGTCATAACTCACAAGATATTTATCCAAAAATAGTGATCAAATACCTTTTGGAAAGCATAAGAAACACTCTACAACTTTGGTATTGTCATCTCAAGGTGATTAGACACTTAACAAGGTTAAATAGTGAAAACGACAACTCTGTTAAGATTTAGACAGATTCAGGGTTGCGACTACAAAAATTCATAACTAGACAGTCAGACATCCAATTCATTTGATCTTAGACTTTCTAGAAAGATAATGAAATTGTCTACAATTCATTTATGAACATCTTAGGTTGATTTAACATGTATCAAGAGTAAAAGACACTAGAAAGGCTTTGCTGTCTAGATTTGAACAGATTGAGACTTCACACTTCAAACGCCTATAACTTAATCTTCAGACCACAAAAAAGGGTGATCCAAGACTTTTTGGAAAGCTTAGAAAACTTACTACATAACTTTTATAATCACCAAGAAGTGATTCTATGTTTAGCTAAATCAAACAATACAGTTTTCAAAATCTGTTCTGGCAGTGGACAGAATACAACAATCCTCTTATAAAATTCATAACTCTCAAGATATCAGGTTTATTGTCATGAAAATTTAACACAAGTAATATAAGGAAGTTGTCGGGGACCATAATTAGGGGTACCCCCAAGACTCCTAATCTCAGCTGGTAACCCCCATCAGCACAAAGCTGCAAAGGCCTGATGTGCGCGATTCCGGTCAAGGCTCCGTCCACTCAAGGGACACGATCTCGTCTCGCCCAAGCCCTGCCTCGGGAAGGAACAGTAGACCAAGGCAGATTCACGCCTCGCCCGAGGGTCTCCTCAAGCAACGGACGCACCTTCGACTCGCCCGAGGCCCAGCTCGGGCAGGCTTCGCGGAGAAGCAACCTCGGCCGGATCGCTACGCCAACCGACCATATCGCAGGAGCATTCAATGCAAGGATCGTCTGACACCTTATCCTGACGCGCGCTCTTCAGTCGACAGAGCCGAAGTGACCGCAGTCACTTCGCCGCTCCACTGACCGACCTGACAGGAAAACAGCGCCGCCTGTGCTGCTCCGACTGCTGTGCCACCCGTCAGGGTGAGGCTGACAGCCGCCAAGACCGGCCTCAGGCGCCATAGGAAGCTCTGCCTCGCCCGACCCTAGGGCTCGGACTCAACCTCGACCTCGAAAGACGGACTCCGCCTCGCCCGACCCCAGGGCTCGGACTCAACCTCGACCTCGGACGACAGACTTCGCCTCGCCCGACCCCTGGGCTCGGACTCAGCCTCAACTCCGGAATACGGACTCCGTCTCGCCCGACCCCAGGGCTCGGAGTCAACCACGACCTCGGATGACGGACTTCGCCTCGCCCGACCCCTGGGCTCGGACTCAGCCTCGACTCCGGAATACGGACTCCATCTCGCCCGACCCACGGGGCTCGGACTCAGCCTCGACCTCGGACGACGGTCTCCGCCTCGCCCGACCCCCGGGCCCGGACTCAGCTTCGACCTCGGAGGAGCCTCCGCCTCGCCCGACCTCGGGCTCGGACCGACCACTTCACACGGGGGCCATCATTATCCTACCCCTAGCTAGCTCAGGCTACGGGGAACAAGACCGGCGTCCCATCTGGCTCGCCCCGGTAAAACATGTAATGATGGCACCCCGCGTGCTCCATGACGACGGCGGTTCTCAGCCCCTTACGGAAGCAAGGAGACGCCAGCAAGGATCCGACAGCCCCGACAGCTATACTTCCACAGGGCTCAAGCGCTCCTCCGATGGCCACGACATCACTTGAACAGGGCGCCAAAACCTCTCCGACAGCCACGACGGCATGTACATAGGGCTCTGGCTCCTCTCTGCTAGACACGTTAGCACACTGCTACACCCCCCATTGTACACCTGGGCCCTCTCCTTACGTCTATAAAAGGAAGGTCCAGGGCTCTCGTACGAGAAGGTGGCCGCGCGGGAGAACGGGCCGACGCACAAGGCTCTCGCTTGCTCTCTCTCCCACGCGAACACTTGTAAACCCCTACTGCAAGCGCATCCGCCCTGGGCGCAGGACAACACGAGGCCGCAGTTTCCCCTTACTGTTCTCCCCCTTGTGTCCCGTCTCGCGCCGACCCATCTGGGCTGGGACACGCAGCGACAATTTACTCGTCGGTCCAGGGACCCCCCGGGGTCGAAACGCCGACAGAAGTTATCTACAACTTTTTTATAATTGACAAGGACTGATTTTAAACTGAACTTAAGCAAACAATGTGATCTCTGAAATCTGTACAGGAATTAGACAGATTCAGTTACTGAGTTTATGAAAAGCATAACTTCTAAACGATCAGGTTTATGACTTTAAGATTTTATAAAAAGTAAGGTAATAAAGTTATCTACAAGTTTCTTGTGACTACCAATAACTTATTTCAACATTAACTTAAGCAACCATTGCAATCTCTAAACTCTGTTCATAAATTGGACAGATTTAGTTACTGAACTTGTGAAAAGCATAGCTTCTAAACGATCAGACTTATGACTGTCAAATTTTAACACGAGCAAGATAATAAAGTTATGTACAACTTTTATATATGACTTTTCTACAGAAAACATATTTTACTTGACTAGATTACACGCACAACCAAAACTGTACACGTAGGAATTTCAGTTTGCTAGCACAAGAACACTTAACTAAATCACCAAGCAAACTCATAGAGAGATACTACCATCAATTTCTAAAGTTCGAATCATTATGACTTAGTTATCAAGTTTCAATTTATATCAAGACACTTAATCATTTCAAGAAACATGCACACTTTTGTTTACATCTAATTTGTCTCTAATTCTTTTTATAATTATAAAAGTGTGTCATTTTAGCATCATATGAAACTATCTAATTTGGGGATGGAATTTTTATGAGGCATAGGTAATAACAAATCATGACCAATGTATAAATTTCACATGCCCAGATTTTATATTTTATTTAATGCAAAAATAACAAATTATTAATGCAATAAAGCTTGTGAGAGCAAGTTAATTCTAAATTAATTATTTTCTGTGGATGCATGACCATATTAAGTTTTTTTGAGCTACTATAGTATCATGCAAGGACGGTGGAAGACCATTTTCCATTTTTACGTCTATATATTATTTATAAACCATTTAAAATTACTTAATATGCCTCAAACAAGTTAAATCACTAACTCAGCGACACATACACTACTATTCATGAAATTTTTACCAGTCACCAAGCATCACACAGAGGGTCAACTGTAAAAATTTCAATTCATTTGGAGCACTAGAGCTATAGATCCAAAAATAACAAGCAAATCAATCTTCTTTTCTCTATTTAACTTGTTTTAATTAACACACCAAGAAAAAAGTAAACAACATATAAGTTTTATATTTTTCTTAGATGGAGTATGACAACGTCTAACTAACAAAACAAGTTTCATCATTTTTAGATTTTTATAAATAAAACTATGGAGAGAAGCAAGTTCATTTATTTTCTAAACCAGTTTCTAAATACGAATTTTTACAGAAACACTTTTCCACTAAAACATACCAACATATAGATTCAATAGTTAGATAATTTCATAAGGAAGCCAACAAAATAAATTTCACGATTTTAGGAGCTATAAAACTCGAGATATGAATATTTGAAGGAAGAGCAAAAATCTGCAACTTTGTGGACCTTTAGACTTGGCCTTGGGCCCACTCGTCATAGACATAGGGAGGTCTTCTTCTTCCTCTAGAACATGCACGCACAGGGTAGATTTGCCGCTGCTGCATGTGGCTGTGGCTACTGCTCATCCGGGCCTCGACGGGAGGTGCAGGGGGCAGGGAGAAGTGGATCCCAGGCTGCCGGAGTTGAGGAAGGCAAGCTCAGGGGGCTAAGTGCCATGGAGGCTAGCGGCCATGGGGGCTTTGCGTCTCGGCGTCCATGGAGGGAGAAGCAGAGAGGATTGGAGCAGGGGGCGCCGAATGGAGGAGCTATCCCGGGGCTAGGGGAGCGCCTTGCGCTAGAAGGAGAAGGGGGCAGAGCTCTGAGTGCCGGACTAGAGATTGTGGCGGAACCGTCCGAATTATTCCAGCTTAAGTGTCCAAGTCGCACCCTTAAGGGCAGCAACACACTTAAACAGGAATAACCCGTCAGTCCCTCGGATCTAGTCCGATAAAGCCACTTACCATGATCGAATACCACTAGCTCACACGAAGATGAGGCACAGAGAAATACAATAAAACATAATACCACAAATTTAATAAGTATCATTAGTGAGTACATTATCGGAGTTTCAGAAATAATAACCATAAATTTTAATGCAGCGGAAATAACTAACGGAGAAAACCGAGTAATCATGGCGAAGCCTGGCCACACTACTCCTCCTGGTCCTCTCCTACAGAAGCAATAACCCTCTCGACTATCTATCCCGGTGGCAGGGATGAAAGCCAAGTCATACCATCAACCAAATCAAGGAGTACCTGCAAAAATTGTGCCACAAGCAAGGGTGAGTATACTAATACTCAGCTAGACTTACCCGGTGTGAGGAGTCTACTCCTCTACCTCTAGACATGCAGCTGTTTGGCTGAGGGGTTTGGTTTGCCAAAAGCACTAGCTGAGTCTAAAATCAAATTTTAGCTTTTCAAGTTTTAGTATGATCCTTTTAGACTAGATGTGTACCTAGCTAATCATACATGGTATTACACATTTTATCATTCAACATCTTTTGCCAATCAACTTATTTCCACTTATTACTCAATGTAGCAGCATGGATCAAGCAGTCTCATTAGCTGCGAGAAGCAGACGATTTGAATCGAGTTCTTAAACCTTGCAAGGTAAACCTAAACACACGACGTGGCGAGGCACTTCGTCCCCACACACATCAACCATCCCCATCGATTCCCTGGCAACAGAACAGGGCTCAGCGCCTTGGCGTACAATGCCTCACTGGCCCCGACTGCCGTCGTGCAGTGACCGCACTTGTACCCATCATAACCGGAATGGGAGACCACGTCTTAGGTCGCGCGCGTGAGGGATAAAGTCTGCGGGCATGTTCACTCAGATACTAGGCTTACCGATTTACCATATTTCTCGGCATATATTTAGTACGTTCAAACGCTTGACACACGGTACCACACCTTAATCCTTATTCCAATTTCCGTCTCGTAGACAACGCCCATGGATCGTTGTCCACAGACCATCATCATTATGATATAAAATTGGATACAATCAATTCCTGACCTCGCGCGAGTGCTAGAAAAATCACTCGACTTCTACCGAGATCCCTAATTAGTAAAGCAGCTACTCGACCTAGCATACTAGTATCCATCTCAAAAAGAATCCTGAGTTCATGCAACTAGGGTTTCAGTCAACTCCTACACTTAAGTGCACAGTACAAGCCTACAAACATTAAGTGCAGTAAAATAGCATATATAAATGGTTATGCATAAAACCGGGGCTTGCCTTTAATTTAACACTTAGATAGTGTTTGCTGTGGTGGGTACTCGCTTGACGAGCATCCACTGGGTAAGTCCACCATTCTTTAGGTCGTCCACCAACTGCATCTTGTGGTTGGCACCACGTCACTTGCACGGTCATCATCTCTCGGTCCTAAATGAAATGCAAGATGCATATGTATGAACATAATGAAAAATATCACAAGATATATAAATACACGGTAGCGAACTAACATTTAATTGTAAGACACCGTAAACAACCACACGCTAACATTTGTTATTTACACGTTATCGGCGTTCAACATAACACCATTAAAAAGACGACAACATTTTATCTACTTACGCAACACAACTACGACATCACAAGTACACACATTTACTACGCTCACCTTAATCATTCTTTTGTTCTTCTATTGATCGCACAAGAGCAACCAAGACAATGTAAGTTTAAATAGGACCTATGCATCCATGTCTATGAAACTCCTATATCACAATCAACTAGAGAAGAAACATATAAAACATGACACATAGGCAATATTAAGCTTAGTCATGGCAAGTCTACATTTATTTAAGTGCTAACCAAACATTTTTAGCAAAAAGGGTGAACTAACAATCAAATGGGTGCTTGCAGATTTTTGGACAGCAACACAACAGTTACTTGTTTTAATCATATCTCTTCAAATATTAATCCAAAAATATCAAAATCGGATTTTATGGAAAGTTTAAAAGTAAACTACAACTTTGGTATTTTTACCTCAACAAGATTCAACACTTATCAAGGTCGAATTGTGCAAACACAGCAACTCTATCCAGATTTGGACAGATTCAGACTTGCGACTTCAAAAATTCATAACTAGAGATTCGTGTATCCAAATCAATTGATCCTAGACTTTCTGGGAAGCTAATGAAATGTTCTACAAATTATTTATAAACATCCGTGGCTGGTTTAATATGTATCAAGGGTAAAATACACTATGAAGGCTGTGCTGTCCAGAACTGGACAGATTCAGTCTTCACACTTTAAACATCCATAATTTAAACTTCAGACCACCAAAAAGAGTGATCCAATACTTTTTGGAAAGCTTGGCAAAAGCACTACATAACTTTTATAATCACCAAGAAGTGATTCTATGTTGAACTGAATCAAACAATTCAGTTTTCAAAATCTGTTCTGATTCTATGGACAGAACACAGCAACCAGTTTGTAAAATTCATAACTCTTACACTATCAGGCCTATGGTTATGAAATTTTAACACAAGCAAGATAAGAAAAGCATCTACAACTTTCTTATAACGACCATGAACAGATTGTAACATTAACTTAAGAAAACAATGCAGTTTCTGAAATCTGTACAGAATTTGGACAGATTCAGTTACTGAATTTGTAAAAAGCATAACTCCTAAACGATCAGACTTATGCCTGTCAAATTTTAACACAAGTAATATAATAGAGTTATCTACAACTTTCTTGTGACCCCCAATAACTGATTTCAACATTAACTTAAGCAACCATTGTAATCTCTGAAATCTGTTCAGAATTTCGACAGATTCAGGTGTTGGGCTTGTGAAAAGCATAACTCCTAAACGATCAGGTTTATGGCTGTCAAATTTTAGTACAAGCAAGATAATAAGGTTATCTACAACTATTCTATATGACGTTCCTACAGAAAACATGATTTGGTTCATTAAACAAACAACATGACAAAAACAATGCGTGCAGCCCAAAACAGCAATCAATAAATTTCAGCTTCTATATAATTCAAGAATTGCCGCGTTTTAGAGACTTGACTTACTCTAACTTATATCAAGACACACTTAAGCATAGTAACACAATAGATGACGTGACATCTACGTAGTCATGCCATCACTTCACCACACACTCCCAAGTAACAAAACAACTCTAACCGAACTTGGCATTTAGCCGATCGATTCCTAACACATTTTTCATACCACCACTACACCACACATCACAAACATAGACTAATTCAATCATACTTCACATGGCAATTTATACAGAGTCGCAGAGTAACAATATTAACACATAGGTAAGCGACATTTCTTTACAACTTTTGGCTAAGTCACCAAACAGTCGACATGATGACTACGAAGGCATGTCACCATTTCATCACACACATTCATCTCCTATATGCGCACTAATCCATTTCTTGCAACACACTCTCTCACAATCAATCCTTACTAAAGAAACATACATACTTCTTATTTATGCGCAGAACATAACACTTCTTAAGATAAAATGTCATTATAAACACATTACACATAATTGCATTACAAACCTACTTGTTCACTCGAAAACATCTATTCGAAGCAATGAACCCAACCGTACACTATGTGCGAGGTGGAATTCAATGAACGCATAAGGTGTATTGGCTCGACTTATAATTATAGAGAAAGTGATGACTACCTTGACATGTCACCACCTCACTATTTAAGCCAAGACAATTATTAACTGCATCGATCGGACCTCATATCACGCAACACTTATTATTTTACCATTTCAAATACAACCACATCACGGCATGCACTTGAGACACTTCGGTTCCACTTAACGCAATCACTACTACAACACATTTCGATACACACGTTCGATAGCACAGTGCTCAGACAACCCACTCTTCCAATTTACTTATCACATCCAACCAACACCACGTTTGATAACACACCTTTCTAACTAAACATATCTCCTCTTCCAAACATCAATTATATGTCACGTAATTTACATTTTTCACCTAAATTAACGTACACCAACGATGAATACATAAATATAATTACCGTAGACTAACTCATTAGCCGAGTGCGAAAGTCACCGAGCATGCTTTAGGCTTTATTAAATTTGCTGCACAAACACATTATTTTACGACGAAGCATTTTAACAATCAATTAATACATCCACGACCAATCCCTACGACGTACAAAAGAACTATCGTAGCTACATATATATTCGATCCAACAACAAAATAACCCATCGGCTCACCATATCAAACCTTAGTCGTGGTTGCTGCACATGCGGCGTGAAGACGACGCGTCGTCGCGCACATGAGACCAAAACGAAGTGAAGGACGTGGCTCGCTGTTGCGATCCGTCGAGCACGCAAGCGCGAGGCAAAGCATTGATGGCGGCGGGGTTTGACAACATGCGTCGGGACTACGCAGATCGGGTCGATGCAAGCGACACGGAGGGAATCCGGGGCTGCTGTGGGCTTGCTGTTTTGGGGGAGGGCAGAGTGGGCGAGGGCTGCTGGTCATGGGGACAACGAGCAGGCAGGGAAAGGCGCCATGAGCAACATGAGCTCGCCGACGAGCAGGAGTCTGGCGAGGCCATGATGGCGCCCTGCAGGGGATCCTCGGCGAGCAGCGCCATGGCAAGGTTGGTGAGGCCCCTCGCTACTGCTGGCCGTGGAGTAGGGGGAGGCGCTGGAGGGAAGGGACGCCATGGGCAGGAGCTCGGCCAGCGTCTAAGTAGGGAGGTGGAGGCCCACGCCCATGGAAGAAGAGGGCCTGCACGCCATGGGAGGGGCGTGCAGAGCTGCTGCTCGGCCATGGGAGAAGGGGTGTCCGCGCCTTGGATAGCAGAGGGAAGGAAGGGTGCCGCTGGCCTCTGCTGGCCGTGGAGCAAGGAGCAGAGAGCACACAGGGAGGTGGAGGCGCCATGGGAGAGAGGCAGTGCCATGGGAGCTTGGAGCTTGGCTCCCTGCTTGCAGCCGTGTGGGAGAAGGAGGCAGGCTGCTGCTGCGCGAGGGAGGAGGAAGAGAGTGGCGGCTAGGAAAATTTGAGGGGTGGGAGTGAAAAATTGCCCAAGTGCAAGGGGAGAGGGATCCTATTTATAGAAGAAGCCCTAGGGTTAGGGTTTCTTAATGGGCCAAATAGGCTGGGTTGGGCTTGGCCCAAAACACGTAATTGGGCTGCACTAAATATTTTTCCGGAATAAAAATGCTCCTGTGGAATTCATCTGTACGCAAAACAGAGTGAACTAGAGTTCGGACGAACGGACGATTGAGCGATTAATTCGGCCGAGAGTCTGATTTGATTTCACTCGAAAATAATTCCCTACGCATGATTCGAAATTAAATTTTCTCGGGATACGACCGGCTTTCGGATTTATGATTGAAAGAGACAGACCACGACATTTAAAAATCGTCGCCGATGTTGATTTTTGAAATCGGATTGGACATAGAGGTATTAAGCCGAGTCGAGTAAGAATTTATTAGAGGATGACATACTCAGTATTCTGTTTGCGAGTACGGATCTAGATAAAATAGTCAGACATTGATCAAGTTCGAGGAATTAGACTCGGGCTCAGATCAAATAACAGCTGTCGAGAGTTTAATTTAAAGAGCTTCAGATGAGATTTATAATTCGAGAATGATCTTCGAGTCTGCATTCGTTCCGAGAAATAAAAGTTTTAACACGCTCCAAAATTGGTTGTTTCTCGCGATCGCATAACTCCGAATTCGGTGAACTTCCATGAGAAAGCCTGATAAACAAAGATAGACACGATCGAGAAATAGAAAATTTCACTGAGCATCCGAGATTTGGATGAATCTCCCGACATAACACGAAATAGACACCTGGGGTGTCACAGAGATGGGGAGCTGTATAAATGGAGAGAGAGCTCTGGACATGTCAAGTGGCAGTGAGCAGTGGCAGGTGGAAAAATGTCGACATTGGGCGGCCATTTTTGGCGTTTTCTGCTTGTTTTCGGATCTTGGTTGCTGCACAAAATATCTTCATTGATCTACACTCTATAATTGTTGTACATAATTTGAGGTGATTCAGGCACTGGTTAGAGAGTTATAGACCCACGAAAATTGGTTTGTCAGTGGGTTAGAAATCAGTTAAAACTGGTGAACACTGAGTGTCAAAGTATGTCAAACGGAATCGGATGAATGCCATCTTTTAATATGTTGTGCCTCTCTTAGTTATTAACAACTTTTATATTTGTGGAAACTTGAGTTGTTCAACAAAAATTTGGGAACGCGAGACGTCAACCCGAACGACACTGATTTCAGACTTAGAAGAATTCAAATCCTGAAATCAGATTTTTATTCTATATTGATGGCACTGTTTGAGATACTTAGATATTGAATCGAGGCTTGGTTTAAATATAAAATTTGTTGTATAACACAGGTTCTACAACTTTTATTAAAGGTCAAACCTTATATCTTAAATATAAATTAAAGTTTCACTTTGGTCAAGGTAGCATCATTATAAGGCTTCAAATTATGTTTTTAAGACAAGCGGGGTATTTTCTCGACATTTTTTTGACATTTTCTCTACATGAACCCTTAATAAATTTTGTTGTAGAGTTGATATAGAGTGTTTTGGGAAAGTTGGCATAACTTGTTTGAATTTCTAAATTTGCTTTTACTCATTCGAGCAGTTTCAAGCAAGCGTATGATTTATAATTTCATACGAATATTTGGTTCAAACTTTAAAAAATCTATAGAATACACTTGATAGATAGAGATGAATTATGATATAGAGAAAACAAGTCGATTTGCATAAGAATTAATTAGAGGTTCGCACAATAGAGATTCCACTGGAGAATGCGGATTCGGACTACGTATTTGGACATAGACCGAATATCAAGAAAGCGGATTCAGACATAGATCGGATAACATCACCACTGTCGAGAGTTCGAAGAAATGAGTCTAGACGGGAGTTGCGAGACGAGATTGACTTTCGAATTGCATTTGCTCCGAGAAATAAAAGTTTTAACAAGCTCCAAATTTGGCTGTTCTTGAGATTGAATAATTCTAAAATTTGGTGAAACATTCATGAGTAACTTGATAAATGGAGACAAATGTGATAAAGAGATAGAAATTTTCACTGAGCATCCGAGATTAGGATAAATCTCCCGACATAGCATGAAATAGACACCTGCGGTGTCACAGCCTTCCCCCTTAAAAGAATCTCGTCCCGAGATTCGAATGAGGATCTTTAAGGGTGGAGAAGCATGTAACTCCCAGGCTGATGATAGATGCAATTTCATGAGATGTTATCTGACACAATACGAAAGATAGATTTGGACTGAATATCGTGACATATTGAGATAAAATGCAGCGATCACTTTGAGAGAATGTCCACAAAAGATAGCACATCAGTATATTCTCGTAATGGATCACAACTATTAACCGCGATACCAGCACGTGCCGAGCAGCTCAACCATGTGTGCACCCATAGGAGGCTCTCGGTTTCGTCGCGGCACCATCAATCGTTAGTCATGACATCATTACCAAACGCAACCAATGAGAAATTCACATAGCACAGATAGATGGAGCCCGTGAGAGTATGGCTCGAAAAATAGGATCGTGACAGGAGCCGAAACATAGATTTTTGGCAAAAAGAGCAACACATGAGAATCTTTTCAACTCCATATACTCTTTTATGATCATCACAGAGATTATCAAGTCAGAGATTTATACGAGAGTGGATATGAGGGGAACCAACCATGAGATCAAGATTGGCAGCTTGCAGAGACATGAGAGAACTAAAGACAACAACATAATCCATTGAACCAAATGGATACGCTGCTTAGAGATAAAATCGATGAAACAATGTCATGATCCTTGGAGAAGGGGTGTAATACCCACTTGATAAGAAAAATCTAGAAAGAGAAATTATATTACTCTATAGATATGTGTGTTATCTCTATTCTTTATTTCATGTGGACATCTCACTTACACAAAAGAAAATAATAATAAATAACAAAGGACACCAAAATAATGCATGCATCATGCTGGGATTTTATTGTGTGTGTGTGCATTACTTGTGACAATGTAAAAAAAAAATAATAATAATAATATAAAAAAATGAATATGTTAAACCTAGAGTGGAATTTGAAGTCAAAAAGGAATGCTAGAATTTAAAAAAAAAGAAAAGGAGTGTTATGAGGAGAAAAAAACATATATTATTCCTAGAGTATAGTTTGAATTTGTATACTTGACTCAAAGCTGAAACTCATATTCAAGTTCAAATTTGGATTCAAATGATCATGAAATAAATCAGAACCTAAAAGAAAAAGAATAAAACCTACCTGGGCCAGACTTCCCCAAACCGGCCCACCTACGGATTCTCCACTACGTAGCCCAACAACCCCTTTCCGCCTGCATACGCTGATAAACCGACCCCGCGTATCAGGCACACAGGTCGCGCAGTACCGGCTCGCGCGTGCCTCTGCGCACTGATCAGTGGGGCCCATTTTCTATACTCCGCGTGGAAGTAGCTCAACCGGTGGCAGCGCCGACATGTGGGACCACCAGCGCATCAGCTCAGTGGAGCACCTCCCTTTTCTCAGACGCGTGGACCCATATTGTCAGCTCGGTCTCGTTCGCCGATCCATGCCCGATCATGCCGCGCGCGTCGCGCGGAATTTGGAGCTGTTCGTTGTGGGGAGCTCTCCGGAGACTTCGGGGTCGCGTAACTGCCGCGCTCCTGCACGCCTATATGACGGGGAGATAGAGGCATAGCTGCGCTCGCCGTATCCCAAAAGAAGACCAGCAGAGAGAACTCGCCGCCATCCGAGTGTTCGGCGACCGGGGAAATCACGCGTCGTCGATCCGTTTCGCGCCCTAGTGCTCGGCTGCCACAGATTGGGTTCGACCGCCGTCGAGAAGGCCTGCGCGGGGGTGTCTTCGTACCTCGGGCACCTGGGATTGGGCCAGGTCGAAGCCAGATACCTTCTGGGCTTGCGACGTCGCCGCGTAGCGTGGGCGAGCCTCCTCAAAGACTAATCGCCGGTAAATTACCCATCCCTACCCTCAGTGTGCTATAGGCTTTGCATTGCGCCAGCTAGAATAGGTTAGGGCCTACCAGTGCGTGTATTTGGGTTGCGCCGGCGATGTGGCCACCGTGGGCGTGGGGAGGCGCCGCCTCTGTGTGAGTCCTGGGGGGAAGACGCTGGATTGACCGTTAGATCCAGTTTGGACGATGCAGATTAGGTCAACAACTACCCCTTCGATCAATAGAATCGTGACCGTAGATCTGTGATTCGGCGGGTGCGAGCGGGTCTGGGTATTTTAAATCCGGACCGTAGACAGGGATCCAATGGCTACGATCTAGTTTCTATTTGATCCACGCTTGATCTGATCAGGACCGTTCAAAGGTAATCTGACGGCCCAAACTTTGCGATACCCCTTCGCGGGTAATTTTGCTAAAGAGTCCCCGTGAAACAGAGGAATCAACCCGCAATCCTTTGAGACTATTCACTGTGTCTTGGAAATTCTTACCCCGAGCCCCCTGGCCTTTTATGAATTTGAGGCCCAGTCCAGAGGTGTTTAAAAACAGAGAAATAATATTAGAAATTCATTTTTAATACAAAAACAAATCTAGAAACTTGTAAAATGCATAGAAAATTCATTTTAGCTCCAAATTAATCCATTCCAGTTCCTAAAATTTTGTAATTTTATTATCTATCACTTAGAGCCTCTGTTTTATCATGAAAACAGTAAGAAAATTTAATTCTCACTTAATCCTATTTAAAACACATAAAACCTTTGAAAATTCATATCTTAAAATCTATAACTCCAAAAATTATGATTCCTGTTCCTAGGATTCTATTTTAATATATAGATTATTACTGTGTATTTTGTTCACATGTTTGGTGTGATGTTAATTTCTCTATATACACTGTGCTTGTTTGTATTGTGGCGAGTAGAAGAGCCCGTGACTGAGGATCCTGGTGAGCAGCATGTTGAAGTAGCTGAGCAGGAGCTCATTGAAGGCAAGTTGTGCCCTTGACCACTTTTTACCCAATAATGTTCTTTAATATCACTTATCCATGCATAGGTTAATTTTGATGGGACCCAATAGGTCACCCTAGATTGTTTATCTCATTACCTTGTTTACCCCTGAATCACTGGGTAGTTTGCTATTGCTTTACATGGTTTTGGGATAATCATTTATATATCTATGTTCCAATTATTCTTGTTATTCTGTTTATGTTCATGTCAAGTTCATTAATGTTAATTGGAACATAGAGCTTAACTTGAGAACCACGTGCCACCACAAGGGTTTAATGGGACGCCCTTGGCTGATTAACTAGGAAAGCTAGTGGAAGACTACCTTACCCGAAAGGGGCAAGGGCAGTAGGGGAGAGGTCAGTGCGGGGAGGTCCCTGGTTGATTTTGCTGCGATGGCGGTCAGCCAGGAACCCTGTACTGGATCTTCCCATAAACTGTAGCGGGTTTTCGGAAGCTAGTGGAACTTTGTAAAGGCCTCGTAGTGTTGCCCTGCCGCGCTTCCTAGGTAGAGGTGTATGGGATTCGCGACCCCTTGGCAGATGGGTAACATGACTTGTGGGTAAAGGGTACAACCTCTGCAGAGTGTAAAACTGGTATACTAGCCGAGCTCACGGTCATGAGCAGCTCAGGACTCTCTGATGTTTAAATTATGGAACTTAAATTCAATTTTGTCATTTGCATTGCATGGGTTTATTATTAATTTTGTTCTATTACTTTATTTAAGGTTTGGTATTTACTTACATCTAGTAATTGCTAATAAAAGTTTGACCAACATTAAAAGCAATGCTCAGCTTTAACCATTCTCTTTGATAAGCCTTACACTCCATGAGCTCCCACCTTTGGTGAGTTCATGTCACATTATTCCCCACAACTTGTTGAGCGATGATCATGTGTGAGCTCACCCTTGCTGTCTCACACCCCCCCACAGGAGAAGAGCAGGTGGTTCAGGAGGAGCCACAAGGCGAGGAGTATGATCTGATCTAGGTGGCGTTTCTCAGTTGACATTGGCGCCGACGATCCTTAGTTCGTTTTATATTTATAATTTATTTTGTAAGACTTCCGCTATGTAATAAATACTCTGATTATATTGTGACATTTATCTCTATACACTCTGTTATTGTATATGTTGTCTTCTTGGCGCATGTATGAGATGCACCGGGCTTTGTTCCTTAAAGCCGGGTGTGACAGAAGTGGTATCAGAGGAAATGTTGACTGTAGGACGAAACCTAGATAGAAATGGACAAAACCCTTACCTACTTACCTTACTCTGATTCTTTCTATACTTATCTTGATCTTGTCTCACCTTTTGTTGTTCTACTCTGTTTACTCTTATCTTTTCTACTCTGAGACAAGATGGATTTCACACCTTGCAATCCTACATTTATGACCTTTCTAAGAAATAGGAGGCCTAAGACAAAATTAAAACTATTTTCTCTATTTAAAAATGTTGTTTGATTGTTCTGATGATAAATGTCTGATTTGCTTCTTTGATTGATTGAATTATTATAGTTGGGCATCTTAGCATGTACCACCATAAGGTAATGAATTAGCTTTAGTAGGTGACACACCAATCCACTTAGCTAATAAATCCCCCGCAGTAACATTTCTCGTAATGACTCGCCTTGTCTACAATTGTTCCTTTCTACCCTGTATTTCTAACCCAGATGGACTACCCCTATAGTGTTAGAAGAGAGCACTATAGACGTGATCCTTGGTATGTCATGGTTAAGAAAGGTAAAGACAGTTTATACACTGTGCTAAAGAAACCATAGAACTCACCAGTTCCAAAGGAGAAAGATTTAAAGATGGAATTGCAGTAACTACCGCCACCAGACTAGCGACATTCTTAGTAGATGGGAAGTTGCTGGTGTCAACATCCGTGTGGTTAGAGATTTTTCGGATGTCTTCCCAGAAGAGTTACCAGGGATGCCACCATATAGGGAAATTGAGTTTATCATTGATCCCTTACCTGGGCTGCCCCTACTCCCAAACGGCCATACAAGATGTCTGTAGAAGAACTAAAAGGAACTTAAGAAGCAATTAACGGAATTACAAGAGGATGGGTACATTCGTCCAAGTTCTTCACCTTGTGGAGCACCAGTTCTATTTGTACAGAAGAAAGATGGTTCGCAAGGGATGTGCGTGGATTATAGGACCCTTAACGATGTCACTGTGAAGGACAAGTGTCCATTACCCCGCATTAAGGATTTATTTAATCAGATGAGGGGTGCAAGAGTATTTTCGAAGATTGATCTCCGATCGGGATACCATCAGATGAGGATTAGACCATCGGACATTCCCAAGACGGCTTTCTCGACTCGATGTGGATTATATGAGTTTACTGTTATGTCGTTTGGATTAACCAATGCACCAGCTTATTTTATGAACTTAATGAACAAGGTGTTTATGGAGTATTTGGATAGATTCGTCGTGGTGTTCATCGACGATATTCTCATTTATTCTCAGAGTGATAACGATCATGAGGAACATCTGAGGTTGGTGCTACAAAAGCTTCGAGATAACCAGCTATATGCCAAGTTCAGCAAGTGCGAGTTTTGGATTGGCGAGGTGCCATTTCTTGGTCATATTATTTCTAATGGAGGAATTTCAGTGGATCCTGCTAAGGTTAAGGAGATAATGGAGTGGAGAGTACCCACTACAGTTACTGAGATTCGGAGTTTCTTGGGATTAGCAGGATATTATCGGAGATTTATTGAAGGATTTTCTAAGATTGCTAAGCCTATGACCTCGCTTTTGGAGAAAGGAAAAGAATTTAAGTGGGACGAGAAGTGTCAAGACAGCTTTGATCTATTGAAGAAGAGGTTGATGTCGCCACCAGTATTGATTATGCCAGATCTGCAGAAGGGATTTGACATTTATTGTGATGCATGTGGCCAAGGACTTGGATGTGTGCTTATGCAAGAAGGACATGTGATTGCCTATGCATCTCGTCAGTTGCGGAAGCATGAACTGAACTACCCCACTCATGACTTGGAACTAGCAGCAGTTGTGCATGCACTTAAGATTTGGAGACACTACATTATGGGGACTAAGTGCCAAGTATATACGGATCATAAGAGTTTGAAGTATATATTCACTCAGAAGGATCTCAACCTTAGGCAACGCCGTTGGTTGGAGCTTATTAAGGATTATGATTTGGAGATTCACTATCACCCGGGCAAGGCAAATTTGGTTGCAGATGCCTTGAGTCGCAAGGAGCATGTTCATTCAGCTATTGTTGCCCAGTTACCCGATGAGATTGTTGAGGATTTCAGGAGACTTAACCTGGGGATAGTTGCTCATACTGAAGGAGTCACTATTGATGTGGAACCTACTTTGGAGCAAGAGATCCGCAAAGGACAAATTGGTGATGCTAAAATAAAAGAGATTAAGGATCTGATTGCTGAAGGTCGAGTTCCGGAGTTCGCGGAAGATGAGCAAGGCACTGTATGGTTCAAGGACAGAATGTGTGTTCCTGATATTAAAAGCCTTCGAGAGACTATATTGAAAGAGGCCCATGACTCGGATTACTCTATTCATCCTGGTAGTACTAAGATGTACCAGGATTTGAAGCGGAAGTATTGGTGGTATGGATTGAAAAGAGATGTAGCTGCACATGTGGCTATGTGCGATGTATGTCAAAGAGTTAAGGCTGAACACCAGAGGCCAGCTGGATTATTGCACCCGCTTAAGATACCCGAGTGAAAGTGGGAAGAGATTGGTAGGGATTTTATTACTGGATTGCCTCGCACCTCGAAAGGATATGATTCGATATGGGTGGTTGTGGACAGATTGACTAAAGTGGCTCATTTCATTCCGGTCAAGACTACTTATAAGTGATCTCAATTGGCTGAGTTATATATGGCTCGGATTGTTTGTTTACATGGAGTACAAAAGAAGATCGTGTCTGATCGAAGTTCGCAGTTTACCTCAAGATTTTGGAGAAGCTTTCATGAGAACATGAGCACGAAGTTGAATTTTAGTACGACTTATCACCCTCAGACTGATGGACAGACTGAAAGGACTAATCAAGTATTGGAAGACATGTTGAGAGCTTGTACCCTTCAGCATGGTAGTAGTTGGGACAAGAGTCTACCTTATGCTGAGTTCTCATATAATAATAGTTACCAGGCCAGTCTGAAGTTGTCACTGTTTGAGACTCTATATGGCAGGAAATGCAGGACTCCTCTATATTGGATCAGACTAGGGAAAGACAGTTCTTTGGGCCTGAACTGATTCAAGAAGCAGAAGAACAAGTTCGTATAATTCGAGAGAATTTGAGAGTGGCTCAAACCAGGCAAAAGAGCTATGCTGATAATAGAAGGAGGCCACTGGAATTTGAAGAAGGAGATTATGTGTACCTCAAGGTGTCACCACTTCGTGGAATGAGGAGATTTAAAGTTAAGGGCAAATTGTCCCCTCGCTATATTAGACCATTCCTGATCTTTAGAAGAGTTGGGGAGATGGCATACCAACTTGAGTTACCTGCTAGTCTATCGGATGTGCATAATGTGTTCCACGTATCTCAACTCAAGAAGTGTCTCCGTGTCCCTGAGGAACAGTTACCCATGGAAGAGCTCAGTGTTCAAGGTGACTTGACTTACACGGAGTACCCGATCAAGATTTTGGATACTTTGACTCGGGTCACGAGAAATAAGGTGATAAAGATGTGCAAAGTGCAATGGAGTCACCACGGTGAAGATGAAGCAACTTGGGAAAGAGAAGAAGAGCTTCGTATAGATTTTCCCCACCTTTTCCCTAGATCTTCTTAATCTCGAGGACGAGATTATTTTTAAGGGGGGTAGGATTTGTAATACCCACTTGATAAGAAAAATCTAGAAAGAGAAATTATATTACTCTATAGATATGTGTGTTATCTCTATTCTTTATTTCATGTGGACATCTCACTTACACAAAAGAAAATAATAATAAATAACAAAGGACACCAAAATAATGCATGCATCATGCTGGGATTTTATTGTGTGTGTGTGCATTACTTGTGACAATGTAAAAAAAAAATAATAATAATAATATAAAAAATGAATATGTTAAACCTAGAGTGGAATTTGAAGTCAAAAAGGAATGCTAGAATTTAAAAAAAAAGAAAAGGAGTGTTATGAGGAGAAAAAAACATATATTATTCCTAGAGTATAGTTTGAATTTGTATACTTGACTCAAAGCTGAAACTCATATTCAAGTTCAAATTTGGATTCAAATGATCATGAAATAAATCAGAACCTAAAAGAAAAAGAATAAAACCTACCTAGGCCAGACTTCCCCAAACCGGCCCACCTACGGATTCTCCACTACGTAGCCCAACAACCCCTTTCCGCCTGCATACGCTGATAAACCGACCCCGCGTATCAGGCACACAGGTCGCGCAGTACCGGCTCGCGCGTGCCTCTGCGCACTGATCAGTGGGGCCCATTTTCTATACTCCGCGTGGAAGTAGCTCAACCGGTGGCAGCGCCGACATGTGGGACCACCAGCGCATCAGCTCAGTGGAGCACCTCCCTTTTCTCAGACGCGTGGACCCATATTGTCAGCTCGGTCTCGTTCGCCGATCCATGCCCGATCATGCCGCGCGCGTCGCGCGGAATTTGGAGCTGTTCGTTGTGGGGAGCTCTCCGGAGACTTCGGGGTCGCGTAACTGCCGCGCTCCTGCACGCCTATATGACGGGGAGATAGAGGCATAGCTGCGCTCGCCGTATCCCAAAAGAAGACCAGTAGAGAGAACTCGCCGCCATCCGAGTGTTCGGCGACCGGGGAAATCACGCGTCGTCGATCCGTTTCGCGCCCTAGTGCTCGGCTGCCGCAGATTGGGTTCGACCGCCGTCGAGAAGGCCTGCGCGGGGGTGTCTTCGTACCTCGGGCACCTGGGATTGGGCCAGGTCGAAGCCAGATACCTTCTGGGCTTGCGACGTCGCCGCGTAGCGTGGGCGAGCCTCCTCAAAGACTAATCGCCGGTAAATTACCCATCCCTACCCTCAGTGTGCTATAGGCTTTGCATTGCGCCAGCTAGAATAGGTTAGGGCCTACCAGTGCGTGTATTTGGGTTGCGCCGGCGATGTGGCCACCGTGGGCGTGGGGAGGCGCCGCCTCTGTGTGAGTCCTGGGGGGAAGACGCTGGATTGACCGTTAGATCCAGTTTGGACGATGCAGATTAGGTCAACAACTACCCCTTCGATCAATAGAATCGTGACCGTAGATCTGTGATTCGGCGGGTGCGAGCGGGTCTGGGTATTTTAAATCCGGACCGTAGACAGGGATCCAATGGCTACGATCTAGTTTCTATTTGATCCACGCTTGATCTGATCAGGACCGTTCAAAGGTAATCTGACGGCCCAAACTTTGCGATACCCCTTCGCGGGTAATTTTGCTAAAGAGTCCCCGTGAAACAGAGGAATCAACCCGCAATCCTTTGAGACTATTCACTGTGTCTTGGAAATTCTTACCCCGAGCCCCCTGGCCTTTTATGAATTTGAGGCCCAGTCCAGAGGTGTTTAAAAACAGAGAAATAATATTAGAAATTCATTTTTAATACAAAAACAAATCTAGAAACTTGTAAAATGCATAGAAAATTCATTTTAGCTCCAAATTAATCCATTCCAGTTCCTAAAATTTTGTAATTTTATTATCTATCACTTAGAGCCTCTGTTTTATCATGAAAACAGTAAGAAAATTTAATTCTCACTTAATCCTATTTAAAACACATAAAACCTTTGAAAATTCATATCTTAAAATCTATAACTCCAAAAATTATGATTCCTGTTCCTAGGATTCTATTTTAATATATAGATTATTACTGTGTATTTTGTTCACATGTTTGGTGTGATGTTAATTTCTCTATATACACTGTGCTTGTTTGTATTGTGGCGAGTAGAAGAGCCCGTGACTGAGGATCCTGGTGAGCAGCATGTTGAAGTAGCTGAGCAGGAGCTCATTGAAGGCAAGTTGTGCCCTTGACCACTTTTTACCCAATAATGTTCTTTAATATCACTTATCCATGCATAGGTTAATTTTGATGGGACCCAATAGGTCACCCTAGATTGTTTATCTCATTACCTTGTTTACCCCTGAATCACTGGGTAGTTTGCTATTGCTTTACATGGTTTTGGGATAATCATTTATATATCTACGTTCCAATTATTCTTGTTATTCTGTTTATGTTCATGTCAAGTTCATTAATGTTAATTGGAACATAGAGCTTAACTTGAGAACCACGTGCCACCACAAGGGTTTAATGGGACGCCCTTGGCTGATTAACTAGGAAAGCTAGTGGAAGACTACCTTACCCGAAAGGGGCAAGGGCAGTAGGGGAGAGGTCAGTGCGGGGAGGTCCCTGGTTGATTTTGCTGCGATGGCGGTCAGCCAGGAACCCTGTACTGGATCTTCCCATAAACTGTAGCGGGTTTTCGGAAGCTAGTGGAACTTTGTAAAGGCCTCGTAGTGTTGCCCTGCCGCGCTTCCTAGGTAGAGGTGTATGGGATTCGCGACCCCTTGGCAGATGGGTAACATGACTTGTGGGTAAAGGGTACAACCTCTGCAGAGTGTAAAACTGGTATACTAGCCGAGCTCACGGTCATGAGCAGCTCAGGACTCTCTGATGTTTAAATTATGGAACTTAAATTCAATTTTGTCATTTGCATTGCATGGGTTTATTATTAATTTTGTTCTATTACTTTATTTAAGGTTTGGTATTTACTTACATCTAGTAATTGCTAATAAAAGTTTGACCAACATTAAAAGCAATGCTCAGCTTTAACCATTCTCTTTGATAAGCCTTACACTCCATGAGCTCCCACCTTTGGTGAGTTCATGTCACATTATTCCCCACAACTTGTTGAGCGATGATCATGTGTGAGCTCACCCTTGCTGTCTCACACCCCCCCACAGGAGAAGAGCAGGTGGTTCAGGAGGAGCCACAAGGCGAGGAGTATGATCTGATCTAGGTGGCGTTTCTCAGTTGACATTGGCGCCGACGATCCTTAGTTCGTTTTATATTTATAATTTATTTTGTAAGACTTCCGCTATGTAATAAATACTCTGATTATATTGTGACATTTATCTCTATACACTCTGTTATTGTATATGTTGTCTTCTTGGCGCATGTATGAGATGCACCGGGCTTTGTTCCTTAAAGCCGGGTGTGACAAGGGGGTATGAGAATGATCAGAAATGAGAGATTTAGGCAAATCAACATCCGATACTTGAGAACGTGTTATAGTGGATAACCAGATAACAGGGCAGGATCAATGAAGGATCCAGAGATTCGGATGATAAAGTCACAACATGATTCACAAGGAAAAGATTACCAGATCTAGGTGAAAAGAGAGGCCATCAACCTAGATGGCTTCTTGGTTGAGCAGAGGAGGATTCAATGCGGATTTCGGACAAGGTTTCCAAAATGAATTTGAGGCTAGACATGGTTTGCATAAATAGACAATAAACCTTTGTTTTTGACATACATGAGTGCACACGGAAGTTTTAGTCGATTTAGGGGTCAAGCTATGGGTGTCTATAAGCGGTGCAGGTGTAACTTCAAGGGTAAGACACACAAGGGTTAGAAAATACCAACTCAAGCATGAATTTTTTTTTATTTTTTGAGGTTTTGCTTGCTAAACTCAAGGTTGTTCGGAGGGGGGGGTCTTTTCATGAGCAGAACATACAACATTTTTTTTATAAAAAGGGTTGAACAATTAAAACATTTTCTAGATAGCCAGACAAGAGAAGCACATAACACAACCTAGTCAAGACTATCATGACACGCATGATAAGACATTTTTTTGCAGTTCATAGCAGTACAACATATTATTCACAAGTTATTATTATTGGAATAAAGGTGAGAGAAGCATGTTGATGCACAAGAGACAATGATGCGACAATCATGATGCATGCTCATTCTAGACGTCTTCTCAGACCTAACTAATTTCTTGGGTGCTTGCTACAACATCTTTAATAATAGTAGTAGTGTCGGCGTTTCGAACCCGGGGGGTCCCTGGACCGACGAGTAAATTATCGCTGCGTGCCCCAGCCCAGATGGGTCGGCGCGAGACAGAGCGCGAAGGGGGGAAAGGAGCCGGAGGGAGACGGGCGTGAGAGGTGGAATCCCGCGGCCTTCGTGTTTGTCCCGCGCCCTGGTCGGGTGTGCTTGCAGTAGGGGGTTACAAGCGTCCATGCGGGAGGGAGCGAGCGGCCTCACGCGAGCGCCGTCCCGTCCTTCCCCGCGCGGCCAACCCTCGTAAGAGGGCCCTGGTCCTTCCTTGTATAGGCACAAGGAAAGGATCCAGGTGTACAATGGGGGGTGTAGCAGTGTGCTAACGTGTCTACCGGAGGAGAGCCAGCGCCCTAAGTACATGCCATCGTGGCAGCCAGAGAGGTTTTGGCACCCGGTTCGTGTGATGTCGTGGCCGTCGGAGGAGCGCCAGAGCCTGGCGGAAGGATAGCTGTCGGGGCTGTCGTGTCCTTGCTGACGTCCTCTTGCTTCCGTAAGGGGCTGAGAGCCGCTGTCGTCATAGAGCGTGCGGGGCGCCATCATTACTCGTATAGCGGAGCGAGCCAGATGGGACGCCGGTCTTGTTCCCCGTAGCCTGAGTCAGCTTGGGGTAGGGTAATGATGGCGCCTCCTGTGACGTGGTCGGTCCGAGCCCTGGGTTGGGCGAGGTGGAGGCTCCTCCGAGGTCAAGGTCGAGTCTGTCTTCCGAGGCCGAGGTCGAGTCCGAGCCCCTGGGTCGGGCGAGGCGAAGACCGTCGGCTGAGGCCAGGGCTGAGTCCGAGCCCTGGGGTCGGGCGAAGCGGAGTTCGTCGTCCTTCGGGGCTGAGCTCGAGTCTGAGCCCTGGGGTCGGGCGAAGCGGAGTTCGTCGTCTTCCGGGGCTGAGCCCGAGTCCGAGCCCTGGGGTCGGGCGAAGTGGAGTTCGTCGTCTTCCGGGGCTGAGCCCGAGTCTGAGCCCTGGGGTCAGGCGAAGCGGAGTTCGTCGTCTTCCGGGGCTGAGCCCGAGTCCGAGCCCTGGGGTCAGGCGAAGCGGAGTTCATCGTCTTCTGGGGCTGAGCCCGAGTCCGAGCCCTGGGGTCGGGCGAAGCGGAGTTTGTCGTCTTCCGGGGCTGAGCCCGAGTCCGAGCCCTGGGGTCGGGCGAAGCGGACTTTCCGATGGCGCCTGAGGCCAGACTTGGCTGCTGTCAGCCTCACTCTGTCGAGTGGCACAACAGTCAGAGCGGCGCAGGCGACGCTGTCCTCTTGTCAGGCCGGTCAGTGGAGCGGCGAAGTGACTACGGTCACTTCGGCTCTGTCAACTGGAGGGCGCGCGTCAGGATAAAGGTGTCAGACCACCTTTGCATTAAATGCCCCTGCGATTTGGTCAGTTGGCGTGGCGATTTGGCCAAGGTTGCTTCTTGGTGAAGACTGGGCCTCGGGCGAGCCGAAGGTGTGTCCGTTGCTGGAGGGGGTCCTCGGGCGAGACGTAGATCCTCCGGGGTCGGCTGCCCTTGCCCGAGACTGGGCTCGGGCGAGGCGTGATCGCGTCCCTCGAATGGACAGATCCTTGACTTAATCGCACCCATCAGGCCTTTGCAGCTTTGTGCTGATGGGGGTTACCAGCTGAGATTTAGGAGCCTTGAGGGTACCCCTAATTATGGTCCCCGACAGTAGCCCCCGAGCCTCGAAGGGAGTGTTAATACTCGCTTGGAGGCTTTTGTCGCACTTTTTTGCAAGGGGACGAGCCTTTCTCGATTGCGTTTTGTTCCGGTGGGTGCGCGCGAGCGCACCCGCCGGGTGTAGCCCCCGAGGCCTCGGAGGAGTGGTTTGACTCCTCCGAGGTCTTAATGCCTCGCGCAATGCTTCGGCTGGTCTGGTTGTTCCCTCATGCGAGCTGGCCGTAGCCCGGGTGCATGGTCGGGTCCCAAGTTCTCGGGCTGGTATGTTAACGCTGTCAACGGTTTGGCCAGAGCCGGGTTTGCGAGAGCAGCCCCCGAGCCTCTGCACAGGGCGAGAGGACGGTCAAGGACAGACTCGACTTTTTACATACGCCCCTGCGTCGCCTTTCCACAAGGAGGAGGGGGGCAAAGCGCCATGGTGCCCTTGGAGGGCGCCGAACATGGTGTCTCCAGCGAGCTGCTGACGGGTAATCCGAGTGGACGCCCGTGCCCCA
Source organism: Zea mays (assembly GCF_902167145.1). NCBI lineage: Eukaryota > Viridiplantae > Streptophyta > Magnoliopsida > Poales > Poaceae > Zea > Zea mays. The sequence continues at coordinate 87,390,284 of NC_050097.1, forward strand.
TTTGTTAGGGGTCAGCTAGAGGCCCGGAGGCGCGCTCCAAAAGTACCTGCGGGTGATCTGCCGGACCCGGTCCCCTTTCGACGGGGTCCGAGGGCTCTATGCCTCCCTCTGATGGGATTCCGTTACAAGATCGTTCCCGCTGGTCTCGGAAATGTCCTAGGGTACCTCGGGAGCGTAGCCCGAGCCTTGGTTATGTATCGAACGTACCCAGGGTCATCCCTCGCTCTGTGTCTGAGGCGGCTGTGAACCCTTCGAGGGCCAGCCTACGAACCCCTGATCAGTAGTGGGCGCAGAGCCCAAGTGGCATGAGGCGGCTGTTGAACCCTTCCGAGGGGCCGGCCTTCGAACCTCTGACCAGTAGTGGGTGCGGAGCCTAAGCGCTCTGAGGCGGCTGTTAAACCCCTCCAAGGGGCCAGCCTTTGAACCCCTGATCAGTAGGGAGGCTCGAGGCCTGTTTCCTTCATGGAGAAGGATCCTTTTCGGGGTATCCCCCTTTCCCGGTCCCTGTTGTAAGAGAGAGAAAGAGGAAAAGGAAAATGATACGAAATCGAATGACGTGGCGTACCTTTTTTGACACAGTCATTATGGCGAAGGCGAAGCGTCGCTCACTTCTCCTGCCAGAGGCGCCGCCTGCCCCGCCGCGGAGTTAATGCGACGTGGCGAGTGGTTCGCGGGGCAGCCGTTGCGCGTGCGCGGGCCGTTCGAGGAACGGAGCACAGGCGCGTCGTCTTCACACCGTGAGAGAGGGTTCTCTCGCTGTCCCGCGAGGTGACGTGAGCTTGGCTGACGACGTGACCGCTGCTTCTGCCCGCCTGCCACCGCCATTACTACCGGCCCATTTTTGGCCGCATCGACCGTTGCGCCTTCTCCCGCGACCGACTGGCCCGTGATTGATGCGCCTGGTTGGCACTGTCGTGTCACGCGCAGGGTTGCCTCGAGTCGCGGTACTGGTTCCGCAGTCGAGGAGGCGCGGTAGTGGTGCGAGTGGCGGTGCAGTTGCTCGCACGTAGCAACCGGCGCGCCGGTTGCATGACGTGTGGGCCTGGGCCTCCATGCCGGGCGCGTTGGAGTCGAAGGGGTGCGCCCACCTGGCGCGGTTGCCTGCCGACTGCATGGCTGTCCGCCCTTTCACCCGCTGGTCTGGGCAAAAGTGGAGGAATGCTTGTAACCGTTGGGCAGTTGCGTGCACCGCGCGCGGCGGTTTGGCTTCTTCTGCCCTAGGCCAGCTTGCATGACGCGTGGGACCCAGCCCCTGCGCCATAGGGGTAGGACCTTGGAGCGTGTTGGAGAAGACTCAGCCCGCGACGGCTGGGGACACAAGTAGGGAGAGTTGCCTTTAAAAGGAGGGTGACCCCCTTAAAAGGCGACCACGTCTTCGCGCTCCCTTATGCATCGTGTCTTTCCACCTTCCGAGCCCCCGGATGGGGAACACCCGCAATCCTTTCGCCTTGTCGTTGGAGGAACGCAACTTCGTGGAAGTTGGTACCTTTCAACCATCGTTCGGCTTCAAGGATTTTCATCATGCAGCCCGGCTGCACCCCCTCGCCAGCGGTCACCCAAGACGGTGACCTCCAGTTTGATGGCGGGGAAAAGCAAACTGGGCTGCGGCCTCTGCCCCTCCCTCAGCTTCAAGGATTTTCATCATCAATGCTGGGGAGGGGAGTGCGCCGAGTTGGGGTTGGTTCCTGCGCGGGCGGTGGCCCGCTCCTTCCCTCAGTGATCAGGGGGAAGGGCGTTCGCCGTTTGTGGCGCTGGCAGCTGCCGCGTGCCTGGCTCTCTGACCCGAGTGGCTTCGGAGCCGCTCCCGGCACCGCCTTCCGCCACGGTAGCCGGAAGAGGTTTCTCCGCCGACGAGATAGCCGGCGCCGCCCACGGACTGACCTCCAACTCTACGGCCTTCTGCCCGTCCTTGCCTCTCGAGTGAGGGCATGGGCGAGGGCCTTATGGCAGCAGCATCCGCCCTGAGGTCATCGCTGCTGCTGTTCGGCCCCCCGGAGCAGAAGTCGTCATCGTCGCCGCTGCTGGAGCGGGCGTCGGCGAGCCGTCCGTCGGCCTTCTGTTGCTTCGCAGGCCCCCCAATCGTGTGGGGTTGTTCGTACCTGCGGAGGTGGAACCGGAGTTCCGTTTGTAATGGCATCTTGAATGCCGGTGTTTTGTTCATTGCGGCTGTCGGGGCCTGAACATGTATGTATTTTTGGCGCGGAGCTGTGTTTTTTCCTCATTTCGAGCACTAAGACTCGCCTGTCGGCTATCTGAACCGCTTCACCAAGCGTGAGTTGCCTCGTGCAAAGGTGACGAGTGAGGTATCCGTATCCCGGAGGCGTAGGAGTCCCTCGGCTCGGTCGACCTTGCTGTCCGAGGCTTCTCTTGCTTAGTTAAATGAACCCTCGGCTGCTCTTCGATGAGCCGAAGCCAACACTACAGGAATCTTATTGATTCCCGTCGGCCAGGGTAATTCCTGTCGGCCAGGGAGAAAACCGACGGGGATAATGTAACTCCCGTCGGCTAAAATGCAGCCGACGGGAGTTAAGTTAACTCCCGTCGGCCAGAAAGTAGGCCGACGGGAGTTAACTTAACTCCCGTCGGCTAGAGCGTAGGCCGACGTGGATTACTTAACTCCCGTCGGCCAAAGCTCAGGCCGACGAGGATTAGCCGTTTATGGGAGAGGGTTCACCCGCGCGGACGCATTCTCTCTGTCTTCAACCGCCGAGCCGCCATCGCCTGTTGCAAGCTCCGCCGCCGCCGCGCCTCCCCAAGCCCCGCCGCGCCTCCCCAAGCCCCACCGTCGCTTGCCCAAGCCCCGCCGTCGCCCCGACCCCACGCGTCCGCAGCAGCCCCAGCCCCAGCCCCGTCCGCCGCCGCCCCTGCTCCATCCACCGCCGCTGTCGCCACTCCCCTACCGGCCCCGCGCCGCCCCTAACGGCCGGCCGACCACCACGCCGCCCCTGCCGGACCCCGCCGCCGCCGCAATAGCCTCCCCCGTCAGCCTCCTCCACGGCCGCCCATCGCTCCGACCGGCTCTCCGAGCACCGCCGCAGCCCCAAGTCCGCCGTCGCCTTCGATCGCCTCCCCGAGTGCCGCCGCCGGTCCCGACCGCTTCCCCGAGCGCCGTTGCCGCCTTGTCGTTGAGGTATACATCCTAAATTGTGAATACGAGTGTGATTATAATAGTTAAATATGTGTGTAGATGTTTATTTTCGTCGGTTTTTTATGGCCGACGGGAGTTAAGTTTCATGTGATTAGAGTTAATTTAAAATTGTTAATTGTTTATTGATTAGATTTAACTTATAATATTAGGATGTATGAAGGTTTCGATATTGATAAATTTGATGCTATTGTTAATAAATTTGATGTTCTGAAAATTTTATTTAATTTAATGGATTTAATGTTGCAAATATTGTTTATTTTCGTCGGTTTTTATTGCCGACGGGAGTTAACTGTAATGCGATTACAATTTATTTAATATTGGTATTTGTTGCAAATTTGATGTTCTGAAAATGTTGCAAATATTGTTTATCTAAATTTGGATGTTGCATTATTGTTAATTAATGAATATCATGTTATTGTGTTGAAGGTGATGTTATGTATATATATATATATAGTTTTACTACTTACCTATAGATGTATGTGTGACGTGTAGAAACATGAATGTATCACACGCACTCTTTACTCGTACACACAGCCGCAATAATGGGTGATAGACGTGATCGGATGTATGAAGGTTTCAAGAAGGGTGGGTGTCACACAAGTGAATGGTTTGCTGAAAGGGAATTAGGCTTACACCTAGTTCCTAAATAATTTTGGTGGTTGAATTGCCCAACACAAATAATTGGACTAACTAGTTTGCCCAAGTGTATAGATTATACAGGTGTAAAAGGTTCACACTCAGCCAATAAAAAGACCAAGTTTTGGATTCAATAAAGGAGCAAAAGGGCAACCGAGGGCACCCCTGGTCTGGCGCACCGGACTGTCCGGTGTGCCACCGGACAGTGAACAGTACCTGTCCGGTGCACCAGGGGACTCAGACTCAAACTCTTCGCCTTCGGGAATTCTCGGAAGCCGGCGCGCTATAATTCACCGGACTGTCCGGTGTGCACCGGACATGTCCGGTGCTCCAAGGAAGCTCGGCCTCCTGAACTCGCCAACCTCGGGTTCGCGCGGCAGCCGCTCCGCTAAAATTCACCGGACTGTCCGGTGTGCACCGGACTGTCCGGTGTGCCAGCGGAGCAACGGCTCCCTGCGGCGCCAACGGCTCCCTGCGCTGCATTTAATGCGCGCGCAGCGCGCGCAGACGTCAGGAACGCCCATGCCGGTGCACCGGACATCAAACAGTGCATGTCCGGTGTGCACCGGACACCCAGGCGGGCCCACAAGTCAGAAGCTCCAACGGTCAGAATCCAACGGCAGTGATGACATGGCAGGGGCACCGGACTGTCCGGTGTGCCATCGTGCAGACGCCTCCAGCCAACGGTCAAGTTTGGTGGTTGGGGCTATAAATACACCAACCACCCCACCATTCATTGCATCCAAGCTTTCCCACTTCTCAACCACTTACAAGAGCTAGGCATTCAATTCTAGACACATTCAAAGAGATCAAATCCTCTCCAATTCCACACAAAACCCTAGTGACTAGTGAGAGTGTTTTGCCGTGTTCATTTGAGCTCTTGCGCTTGGATTGCTTCTTTTCTTTCTCACTTGTTCTTGTGATCAAAACTCCATTGTAATCAAGGCAAGAGGCACCAATTGTGTGGTGGCCCTTGCGGGGAAGTTTTGTTCCCAGCTTTGATTTGAGAAGAGAAGCTCACTCGGTCCGAGGGACCGTTTGAGAGAGGGAAGGGTTGAAAGAGACCCGGCCTTTGTGGCCTCCTCAACGGGGAGTAGGTTTGAGAGAACCGAACCTCGGTAAAACAAATCCGCGTGTCACACTTCATTACTTGCTCATTCGCTTGGTATTTGTTTTGCGCCCTCTCTTGCGGACTCGTTTCTTATTACTAACGCTAACCCCGGATTGTAGTTGTGTTTATATTTGTAAATTTCAGTTTCGCCCTATTCACCCCCCCTCTAGGCGACTATCAATTGGTATCGGAGCCCGGTTCTTCATTAGAGCCTAACCGCTCGAAGTGATGTCGGGAGATCACGCCAAGAAGGAGGTGGAGACCGGCGAAAAGCCTACTACAAGCCATGGGAGCACTTCATCGGAAGAGTCCCGCACTAAAAGGAGGGAGAAGAAGAAGAGCTCCTCCAACAAAGGGAAGGAGAAGAAATCTTCTTCTCACCACAAAGAGAAGAAGGAAAAATCTTCTTCCCACAAGCCGCACCGGAAAGGCGACAAGCACAAGAGGATGAGGAAGGTGGTCTACTACGAGACCGACACTTCATCAACATCGACCTCCGACTCCGATGCACCCTCCGTCACTTCTAAGCGCCAAGAGAGCAAGAAGTATAGTAAGATCCCCCTACGCTACCCTCGCATTTCCAAACATACACCTTTACTTTCCGTCCCATTAGGCAAACCACCAACTTTTGATGGTGAAGATTACGCTAGGTGGAGCGATTTAATGCGATTTCATCTAACCTCGCTCCACAAAAGCATATGGGATGTTGTTGAGTTTGGCGCGCAGGTACCATCCGTAGGGGATGAGGACTATGATGAGGTGGCCCAAATCGAGCACTTCAACTCTCAAGCAACAACAATACTCCTCGCCTCTCTAAGTAAAGAGGAGTATAACAAAGTACAAGGGTTGAAGAGCGCCAAGGAGATTTGGGATGTACTCAAAACCGCGCACGAGGGAGACGAGCTCACCAAGATCACCAAGCGGGAAACGATCGAGGGGGAGCTCGGTCGGTTCCGGCTTCACAAAGGAGAGGAGCCACAACACATGTACAACCGGCTCAAGACTTTGGTGAACCAAGTGCGCAACCTCGGGAGCAAGAAGTGGGACGATCACGAAGTGGTAAATGTTATTTTAAGATCTCTCATTTTTCTTAATCCCACTCAAGTTCAATTGATTCGTGGTAATCCTAGATATACTAAAATGACCCCCGAGGAAGTTATCGGGCATTTTGTAAGTTTTGAGTGCATGATAGAAGGCTCGAGGAAAATCAACAAGCTTGGCGACTCATCCGAAGCCCAACCCGTTGCATTCAAGGCAACGGAGGAGAAGAAGGAGGAGGCTACACCAAGTCGACAACCAATCGACGCCTCCAAGCTCGACAATGAGGAAATGGCGCTCGTCATCAAGAGCTTCCGCCAAATCCTCAAACAAAGGAGGGGGAAAGACTACAAGTCCCGCTCCAAGAAGGTTTGCTACAAGTGTGGTAAGCCCGGTCATTTTATTGCTAAATGTCCTATATCTAGTGACAGTGACCGAGGCGACGACAAGAAGGGGAGAAGAAAGGAAAAGAAGAGGTACTACAAGAAGAAGGGCGGCGATGCCCATGTTTGTCGCGAGTGGGACTCCGACGAGAGCTCAAGCGACTCCTCCGACGACGAGGACGCCGCCAACATCGCCGTCACCAAGGGACTTCTCTTCCCCAACGTCGGCCACAAGTGCCTCATGGCAAAGGACGGCAAAAAGAAGGTTAAATCTAAATCCTCCACTAAATATGAATCCTCTAGTGATGACAATGCTAGTGATGAGGAAGATAATTTGCGTTCCCTTTTTGCCAACCTTAACATAGCTCAAAAAGAAAAATTAAATGAATTGGTTAGTGCTATTCATGAAAAGGATGACCTTTTGGATTCCCAAGAAGATTGTCTAATTAAAGAAAACAAAAAACATGTTAAGGTCAAAAAGGCTTATGCTCTAGAAGTAGAAAAATGTGAAAAATTATCTAGTGAGCTAAGCACTTGCCGTGAGATAATTGACAACCTTAGAAATGAAAATGCTATTTTAAATGCTAAGGTTGATTCACATGTTTGTAATAGTTCAAATCCCAATCTTAGAGATGATAATGTTGACTTGCTTGCTAAGATTGATGATTTGAATGTATCTCTTGCTAGCCTTAGATTAGAGAATGAAAGTTTAATTGCCAAGGCTAAAGATTTTGATGTTTGCAAAAATACAATTTCCGATCTTAGGGATAAAAATGATATTCTCCATGCTAAGATTGTTGAACTTAATTCTTGCAAACCCTCTACATCTATTGTTGAGCATGTATCTATTTGTACTAGATGTAGAAATGTTGATATTGATGCTATTCATGATCACATGATTTTAATTAAGCAACAAAATGATCATATAGCTAAACTAGATGCTAAAATTGCCGAGCACAACTTAGAAAATGAGAAATTTAAATTTGCTCGTAGCATGCTCTATAATGGGAGACGCCCTGGCATCAAGGATGGCATTGGCTTCCAAAGGGGAGACAATGTCAAACTTAATGCCCCTCCTAAGAACTTGTCTAACTTTGTTAAGGGCAAAGCTCCCATGCCTCAGGATAACGAGGGTTACATTTTATACCCTGCCGGCTATCCTGAGAGCAAAATTAGGAAGATTCATTCTAGGAAGTCTCACTCTGGCCCTAATCATGCTTTTATGTATAAGGGTGAGACATCTAGTTCTAGGCAACCAACCCATGCTAAGTTGCCTAAGAAGAAAATTCCTAATGCATCAAATGATCATGCCATTTCATTTAAAACTTTTGATGCATCTTATGTGCTTACTAGCAAATCCGGCAAGGTAGTTGCCAAATTTGTTGGGGGAAACACAAGGGCTCCAAGACTTGTGTTTGGGTGCCCAAAGTTCTTGTATCTAATGCAAAAGGACCCAAAACAGTTTGGGTACCTAAAGTCAAGAACTAAATTTGTTTTGTAGGTTTATGCATCCGGGGGCTCAAGTTGGATACTCGACAGCGGGTGCACAAACCACATGACCGGGGAGAAAAGGATGTTCTCCTCATATGTGAAAAACCAAGATCCCAACGAGCTATCACATTCGGGGATGGAAATCAAGGTTTGGTCAAAGGACTTGGTAAAATTGCTATATCTCCTGACCATTCTATTTCCAATGTTTTTCTTGTTGATTCTTTAGATTACAACTTGCTTTCTGTTTCCCAATTATGTCAAATGGGCTACAACTGTCTTTTTACTGATGTAGGTGTCACTGTCTTTAGAAGAAGTGATGATTCAATAGCATTTAAGGGTGTGTTAGAGGGTCAGCTATACTTAGTAGATTTTGATAGAGCTGAACTTGACACATGCTTAATTGCTAAGACTAACATGGGTTGGCTCTGGCACCGCCGACTAGCCCATGTTGGGATGAAGAATCTTCATAAGCTTCTAAAGGGAGAGCACATTTTAGGATTAACAAATGTTCATTTTGAGAAAGACAGGATTTGTAGCGCATGCCAGGCAGGGAAGCAAGTTGGAGTCCATCATCCACACAAGAACATCATGACGACCGACAGGCCGCTTGAGCTACTCCACATGGATCTATTCGGCCCGATTGCTTACATAAGCATCGGCGGGAGTAAGTATTGTCTTGTTATTGTGGATGATTATTCTCGCTTCACTTGGGTATTCTTTTTACAGGAAAAATCTCAAACCCAAGAGACCTTAAAGGGATTCTTGAGACGGGCTCAAAATGAGTTCGGCTTAAGGATCAAGAAGATAAGAAGCGACAACGGGACGGAGTTCAAGAACTCACAAATTGAAGGCTTCCTTGAGGAGGAGGGCATCAAGCATGAGTTCTCCTCTCCCTACACGCCACAACAAAATGGTGTAGTGGAGAGAAAGAATCGAACTCTATTGGACATGGCAAGAACCATGCTTGATGAGTACAAGACACCAGACCGGTTTTGGGCCGAAGCGGTCAACACCGCCTGCTATGCCATCAACCGGTTATATCTTCACCGAATCCTCAAGAAGACATCATATGAACTCCTAACCGGTAAAAAGCCCAACATTTCATACTTTAGAGTTTTTGGTAGCAAATGCTTTATTCTTATTAAAAGAGGTAGAAAATCTAAATTTGCTCCTAAAACTGTAGAAGGCTTTTTACTTGGTTATGACTCAAACACAAGGGCATATAGAGTCTTTAACAAGTCCACTGGACTTGTTGAAGTCTCATGTGACGTTGTGTTTGATGAAACTAACGGCTCTCAAGTAGAGCAAGTTGATCTTGATGAGATAGGTGAAGAACAGGCTCCATGCATAGCGCTAAGGAACATGTCCATTGGGGATGTGTGTCCTAAGGAATCCGAAGAGCCTCCACATGCACAAGATCAACCGTCCTCCTCCATGCAAGCATCTCCACCAACTCAAAATGAGGATGAAGCTCAAGTTGATGAAGAAGAAGATCAATCAAATGAGCCACCTCAAGATGACGGCAATGATCAAGGGGGAGATGCAAATGATCAAGACAAGGAGGATGAAGAGCAAAGGCCGCCACACCCAAGAGTCCACCAAGCAATCCAACGAGACCACCCCGTCGACACCATCCTCGGCGACATTCATAAGGGGGTAACTACTCGATCTCGTGTTGCTCATTTCTGTGAACATTACTCGTTTGTTTCCTCTATTGAGCCAAACAGGGTAGAGGAAGCACTTCAAGATTCGGATTGGGTGGTGGCGATGCAAGAGGAGCTCAACAACTTCACTAGAAATGAGGTATGGCATTTAGTTCCACGTCCTAACCAAAATGTTGTAGGAACCAAATGGGTCTTCCGCAACAAGCAAGATGAGCATGGTGTGGTGACAAGGAACAAAGCTCGACTCGTGGCCAAAGGGTATTCACAAGTCGAAGGTTTGGATTTCGGTGAAACCTATGCACCCGTAGCTAGGCTTGAGTCAATTCGCATATTATTAGCCTATGCTACTTACCATGGCTTTAAGCTTTATCAAATGGACGTGAAAAGTGCCTTCCTCAATGGACCAATCAAGGAAGAGGTCTATGTTGAGCAACCTCCCGGCTTTGAAGACAGTGAGTATCCTAACCATGTTTATAGGCTCTCCAAGGCGCTTTATGGGCTCAAGCAAGCCCCAAGAGCATGGTATGAATGCCTTAGAGATTTCCTTATTGCTAATGGATTCAAAGTCGGCAAGGCCGATCCTACACTCTTTACTAAAACTCTTGAAAATGACTTGTTTGTATGCCAAATTTATGTTGATGATATTATATTTGGGTCTACTAACGAGTCTACATGTGAAGAGTTTAGTAGGATCATGACACAGAAATTCGAGATGTCGATGATGGGAGAGTTGAAGTATTTTCTAGGATTCCAAGTCAAGCAACTCCAAGAAGGCACCTTCATTAGCCAAACGAAGTACACTCAAGACATTCTAACCAAGTTTGGGATGAAGGATGCCAAACCCATCAAGACACCCATGGGAACTAATGGGCATCTCGACCTCGACACGGGAGGTAAGTCCGTGGATCAAAAGGTATACCGGTCGATGATTGGTTCATTGCTTTATTTATGTGCATCTCGACCGGACATTATGCTTTCCGTTTGCATGTGTGCAAGATTCCAATCCGACCCTAAGGAATCCCACCTTACGGCCGTAAAACGAATCTTGAGATATTTGGCTTATACACCTAAGTTTGGGCTTTGGTACCCTCGGGGATCCACATTTGATTTGATTGGTTATTCGGATGCTGATTGGGCGGGGTGCAAAATTAATAGGAAGAGCACATCGGGGACTTGCCAGTTCTTGGGAAGATCCTTGGTGTCTTGGGCTTCAAAGAAGCAAAATTCGGTCGCTCTTTCCACCGCCGAAGCCGAGTACATTGCCGCAGGACATTGTTGCGCGCAATTGCTTTGGATGAGGCAAACCCTGCGGGACTACGGTTACAAATTAACCAAAGTCCCTTTGCTATGTGATAATGAGAGTGCAATCAAAATGGCCGACAATCCCGTCGAGCATAGCCGCACTAAGCACATAGCCATTCGGTATCATTTCCTTAGGGATCACCAACAAAAGGGGGATATCGAGATTTCTTACATTAATACTAAAGATCAATTAGCCGATATCTTTACCAAGCCACTTGATGAACAATCTTTTACCAAACTTAGGCATGAGCTCAATATTCTTGATTCTAGAAATTTCTTTTGCTAAGCTTGCACACATAGCTCATTTGAATACCTTTGATCATATCTCTTTTATATGCTATGACTAATGTGTTTTCAAGTCTATTTCAAACCAAGTCATAGGTATATTGAAAGGGAATTGGAGTCTTCGGCGAAGACAAAGGCTTCCACTCCGTAACTCATCCTTCGCCATCACTCCAACCATCTCTCTATTCTTTGGGGGAGAAATGAGCATCATGAAAAGGACTTCGTCTTTGGTATAATCTTAACTCATTTACTTATGACCAAAGGGGAAGAAATTTCTTCGAGGGCTCTACTGTTTCCGTTTTTGGCGATTCATGCCAAAAAGGGGGAGAAATGAGCCCAAAGCAAAAGGACCGCACCACCACCAAATTCAAAAACTTAGTGTTTTCCAAAAGTATTTATCATTTGGTATCCTATTGTGTTCAAAAGGGGAGAAAGCAGTATTTCAAAAATGGTATATCAAAACCCTCTTGAACACTAAGAGGAGTATCTCATTTAGGGGGAGTTTTGTTTAGTCAAAGGAAAAGCATTTGAAACAGGGGGAGAAAATTTCAAATCTTGAAAATGCTTTTGCAAACTCTTATTCATTTACCTTTGACTATTTGCAAAAGATCTTTGAAATGGATTTACAAAAGGATTTGCAAAAACAAAACATGTGGTGCAAACGTGGTCCAAAATGCTAAATAAGAAAGAAACATTCCATGCATATCTTGTAAGTAGTTTTATTGGCTCAATTCCAAGCAACCTTTACACTTACATTATGCAAACTAGTTCAATTATGCACTTCTCTATTTGCTTTGGTTTGTGTTGGCATCAATCACCAAAAAGGGGGAGATTGAAAGGGAATTAGGCTTACACCTAGTTCCTAAATAATTTTGGTGGTTGAATTGCCCAACACAAATAATTGGACTAACTAGTTTGCCCAAGTGTATAGATTATACAGGTGTAAAAGGTTCACACTCAGCCAATAAAAAGACCAAGTTTTGGATTCAATAAAGGAGCAAAAGGGCAACCGAGGGCACCCCTGGTCTGGCGCACCGGACTGTCCGGTGTGCCACCGGACAGTGAACAGTACCTGTCCGGTGCACCAGGGGACTCAGACTCAAACTCTTCGCCTTCGGGAATTCTCGGAAGCCGGCGCGCTATAATTCACCGGACTGTCCGGTGTGCACCGGACATGTCCGGTGCTCCAAGGAAGCTCGGCCTCCTGAACTCGCCAGCCTCGGGTTCGCGCGGCAGCCGCTCCGCTAAAATTCACCGGACTGTCCGGTGTGCACCGGACTGTCCGGTGTGCCAGCGGAGCAACGGCTCCCTGCGGCGCCAACGGCTCCCTGCGCTGCATTTAATGCGCGTGCAGCGCGCGCAGACGTCAGGAACGCCCATGCCGGTGCACCGGACATCAAACAGTGCATGTCCGGTGTGCACCGGACACCCAGGCGGGCCCACAAGTCAGAAGCTCCAACGGTCAGAATCCAACGGCAGTGATGACGTGGCAGGGGCACCGGACTGTCTGGTGTGCACCGGACTGTCCGGTGTGCCATCGTGCAGACGCCTCCAGCCAACGGTCAAGTTTGGTGGTTGGGGCTATAAATACACCAACCACCCCACCATTCATTGCATCCAAGCTTTCCCACTTCTCAACCACTTACAAGAGCTAGGCATTCAATTCTAGACACATTCAAAGAGATCAAATCCTCTCCAATTCCACACAAAACCCTAGTGACTAGTGAGAGTGTTTTGCCGTGTTCATTTGAGCTCTTGCGCTTGGATTGCTTCTTTTCTTTCTCACTTGTTCTTGTGATCAAAACTCCATTGTAATCAAGGCAAGAGGCACCAATTGTGTGGTGGCCCTTGCGGGGAAGTTTTGTTCCCAGCTTTGATTTGAGAAGAGAAGCTCACTCGGTCCGAGGGACCGTTTGAGAGAGGGAAGGGTTGAAAGAGACCCGGCCTTTGTGGCCTCCTCAACGGGGAGTAGGTTTGAGAGAACCGAACCTCGGTAAAACAAATCCGCGTGTCACACTTCATTACTTGCTCATTCGCTTGGTATTTGTTTTGCGCCCTCTCTTGCGGACTCGTTTCTTATTACTAACGCTAACCCCGGATTGTAGTTGTGTTTATATTTGTAAATTTCAGTTTCGCCCTATTCACCCCCCCTCTAGGCGACTATCATTTGCCAAGACGCAGATGTTTCTGGACCATGCAGCTGCTTTGTCACAAATAGATAATATTAGGTGTCCATGCAATAAATGTAGAAATATGACGAGCCACACCAAGAGGCAGGTCACACTACACCTGTGTTCGCATGGTTTCGTGCCAGGCTATAAGGTCTGGTATCTCCATGGTGAAGATGTTGAACGAGCAGCAGAAGTAGAAGTTGATGACAGTGAAGATGATGTTGATAGGATGGACCAGATGCTTGAGGATATGCAGCCTGAACTGGCACCAGATCATCATGATTCACCTACACCGGAGGTTCAGAAGTTCTTCGACCTACTCAAAGCGTCAGAAGAGCCTCTTCACGGGCACACTGACATGACCGTACTGGAATTTGTGACCCGGCTGATGTCAATCAAGTCCAAGTTTGCATTCTCAATTAATTGTTACAAGGAGCTTGTGGATTTGATTAGCGAGGTTCTTCCTACGGGTCACAAGATGCCGAAAGACATGTACCAGTCCAAGAAATTGCTTGAAGGTCTTGGTATGAAGTATGAGAAGATTGATGTTTGCCAAGACAATTGTATGCTTTTTTGGAAGGAAAATGGCAGAGAACAGAAATGCTTAAAATGTGGGAAGTCGAGGTATGTGGAGCTTGTAAATGAAGATGGGGAGAAGGTGGTGACAAAGGTTGCACATAAACAGCTTCGGTACATGCCTCTCACTCCTAGAGTGAAACGTTTGTTTCTCTCGAGGAAGACCGCTATGCACATGAGGTGGCATAAAGATTGTACGGACATACAAGATGGGTTAATGGTGCACCCGTCAGATGGTGATGCATGGAAGGCTCTTGACAAATTTGATCCAGATTTTGCCAGCGATGCAAGAAACGTTCGTATTGGCTTGGCAACTGATGGTTTCACGCCGTTCAATATGACCGCTGCGTCGTATTCATGTTGGCCTGTCATTGCCATACCGTACAACCTTCCACCTGCTCTTTGCATGAAATATGAGTTTATGTTCCTATGTCTTGTTATACCTGGTCCTGAGCATCCTGGCGTACGCCTCAATGTGATGCTTCAACCACTGATTGAAGAGTTGAAGAAGCTATGGCAAGGTGTGGAAGCCTATGATTGCTTCAAGAAGTAGAAATTCAATCTTCGTGTTGCATATCTGTTCTCGGTTCATGATTTTATGGCGTATGGTATTTTCTCTGGATGGAGCGTGCATGGTAGATTGACGTGTCCTTATTGTGCTAAAGATACATATTGTTTTCGTCTTAGTGCTGGTGGCAAGATATGTTACTTTGATTGCCATAGATGTTTTCTACCCTTCAATCACCCCTTCAGAAGGCAGAGAAAGGAATTTAGGAAGGGCACCATCGTCACGAAGGGACCGCCCAAGCGACGTAGTGGGATAGAAATTACAGAAGAGCATATGAAACTTGTCCTAGACGAGAGTGGGAAAAGGTATCAAGGTTTTGGTGAGGAGCATAACTGAACTCACATATGTGGCTTGTGGGAGCTTCCTTATGCTAAGTCATTGATTTTGATGCACAACATCGACGTCATGCATCAAGAGAGTAACTTTTGCCAAGCCCTCATAAATACATGCATGGATTTCCCTGATAAAACGAAAGACAATGACAAGGCACGCATGGACTTAGCAGTGATATGTGATCGTCCAACCCTAGTGCTTAGAGAAAACGGAGGCAAACCAAAAGCTGACTATTGTCTGAAATCTAAGCAACGGAAAGAAGTGATGAAGTGGATGAAGGATATTAAATTCCCCGATGGTTATGCCGCTGGTTTTAGAAGATCTGTGAACTTGAAGACAATGAAGATGAATGGACTGAAGAGCCATGACTCCCACATAATTATGGAGAGGCTCATGCCTGTAATGTTTCGTGGGTACATTTCCGAAGCTGTGTGGAAAACGTTAGCTGAAGTTAGCTATTTCTACAGACAGTTGTGTGCTAAAGAAATCAGAAGAGATGTGATGGAACAGCTGGAGAAAGAGGCACCGGTGCTTTTGTGCAAATTGGAAAAAATATTTCCACCAGGTTTCTTCAATCCTATGCAGCATCTCTTTATACATCTTCCATATGAGGCTAAGGTCGGTGGTCCTGTTCAGTATAGGTGGATGTTTCATATAGAAAGAGCATTAAAGAAGCTTAGAGCAATGGTGGGCAATAAGGCAAGAGTTGAAGGATGTATTGCGGAACAATTTAAACTAAAGGAGGTAGCACACTTCACAAGTTGTTACTTTGCAGAAGAACATAATGTATTTGCTCGAAAGAAAAGGTACCATGATGATGAACGAGAGATGCCTCCGTGTAGTGATCTTTCGATTTTTCAGACAAACGGCAAAGCCGTTGGTCCACCCAAGGCATATCACCTCAGTATGGAAGAACGGAAGTCTGCTTTACTGTACATGTTCACAAATATGCCTGAGGTGGAGAAATACTTTGTGTAAGACTTGTTTTCTTAAACTGTTCATATGTGAATTAGTTTATGTTATCAAATATCTCATGTCATACAATAATATTTGACAGCGAGTTTGATGAACAAAACATGAGGTGTCTCGGTAGGCCAACAACGAGAGACATAGACAAATTGCGACGCGATGGTATGCATGGGCGACCTAATTTCATTATGTGGCTTCGGGACCGTGTAAGTCTTAATTATGTGGCTCCGAGAGCTAATTTCATTTAACTAATATTATAGAATTTGCTAATGCTTTGTGGCATGATTGACAGTTTGGGGAGGAAATGAATTTGAATGATGACTTACATCAGTTATCTATTGGAAGCGTAACTGCCAAAAGCTATGGACGTTACGACGTCAATGGATATCGCTTTCGTTCAAGCATTTTCGAATCAAGTCATCCTATGGCCGCCACTCAAAATAGTGGAGTCGTTACTAGGGCAACCGACATGGAAGGACACGAAGCCTGCTATTACGGGAAAATAAAAAATATAATCGAGATTACATTTGCTGGAAATAAGCCTTTAGCGCTAGTTTTCTTTGAGTGTAAATGGTATGACCCGAAGTATTATAGGACCGAATTTCGGATGACACAGATCCAACCTGAGAAATTGCTTCAAGGACACGACACGTATATCCTTGCCCATCAAGCAGACCAAGTTTATTTCTCGACATATCCATGCAAAAAGTTGTCTAAATGGAGGGTTGTGTACAATGTAAATCCCCGCGAACGCCTATACACTCCTGGTGAGGACGAATATCAAATTCGTCACCTTGAGCAGGTTGATGAGGTGTTTCAAGAAGAAGAGTTGCCAACTAGTTTTCATATTGATCCTGCACCGGCATTAGATTCACTAGTCGTAGACATTAACGACTTAACTTTTCCCGAGAGACGGAGAAGACAACCTGTTAGGAGAAAAGTTACATGGCGACCTCTGCATAGAAGAGAACAAATAGATCCTGATTTTGATGATATTTAACAAGTAAAGTTGTTTTGTTATTTCATTTGTTTATATTTTAAGTATTATGTCATTTTTGATGCACTAATGAATAATTTCTTATTTTTTATGCAGGATACCGCCAAAATCAAAGAAGTCAGTGAAAGGGTTGTTCAAGGGCCTGGGCCTTTTTCAGGGCAGTTCTTCGAGCAGCAGCAGACGTCGAGAGCTGTTGAGCGCGGTACATGGAGATGAGGTAACATATCTTGTACAAATAAATTTATTTACATATTTACAAATAAATCTTGAGTTGTATGTACCAGGATGAGCAGCACACTGAGGAGCAGCACATTGAGGAGGAGCAGCACAATGAGGCTGAGCAGCACAATGAGGAGGTGGAGCACAATGAGGAGGTGGAGCACGGGACATGGGACCAGGCCGCACAGCATCACCAGCCATGGGACCAGTGGGACCACCAGAGAGAGCAGCAACAGGCGTGGGACCAGTGGGGCCAACAGGGCGAACCGGCTGACAACCCGATGGATGATGGCTCGGGAGGCTCTTCAGCGACACACACACGTCGCTCAAGAAAAAGCCACTCAGTAAAGCCTCGTCACGCGATAGAGCGAGAGGCTGATAGGACTTTAATCATGCCACATGGAGATCGGTGAGTGTAATATATTAACTTATCTCATATAACTATTATGTGTATTATTAATGTTTTTGTGTAATGCAGGAATTGGGAGGACCTGTCCTTCGACGGCAAGGGACACCACACTCAGGTTAACCTTACGTTGGGTTCTCTTTGCCACCTTCACTACCCTGGTATAGTGAAGGTGTCAAACGGTGATACCGAGGATGAGGTGCTCGTCAGTACCTGGGATGAGTACAAGTTTAAAAAGGAACGAAACCACACCGACAGACAGGGACTTGTGCGTAATGACTTTTGGGTATGAATTCTTTATTATTTTTGTTATGTTTCTTAATATGGTAAATCTATGACTTATACCATTGTATTTGTATTCTTTATGTTGTAGCTTCGATATCGGTTGCCTGACGGAGAGGATTACATGGGGCACGCTGAACGTGTCTTGCAAAACAATGCAAAGAAGCTGGTGAAGGATGCCATATACTATGCGAGAATTCAGGCTACAAACCTGTATTTTCAAAAGCATCCAGAAGAAGCAGGCCCCTTGAATAAAAAGGAAGGGTCCTCAAAGATATATTTGACTGAGGATCAATATCGTGAGGTTAGTATTCAATTTGTTTTACCCTTTATATTTATTGTTGTGATTGATATAATATGTAACATTGTGTGTGTGCAGGTGATGGTTCCATGGATGGCGCCCGTGCCTGATGCGTACTATGCTTGGTGTCGATATTGGGCTTCCGAAGGCTTCCAGAAAGCGTTAGCGCATCACAGACAATGTCGAGGAACCAATCCTAACCACAAGTTTGGCGGTGACGACATGATACGAAAAGCTAAAAGAATGGTAAGTTTGATCTTTCTATGTCGATCAACAAATAATACGATTGCTTATAAATGTTTTTTGTTTATACAGGAAGCTACGAGTGGCCAAAAGCCTAGTGACATTGAGGTCTACTAGGAGGGCCACAAAGGACCAGACCCGAACAACCCTGACCAGCTCTGCAGCCAGACAACCACGGATCGCTTGGTGAGTTTTGGCTCAAAAGTTCAAACGTTAAAAGTATATAAATTCCTACATTTGTAAGGTTGTGAATGATGTATAGGCGGCATATGGGGAGGAGATGGTTCGTCGCCATGGCCCTGACTTCGACTGGCGCCATGAACCGGTGGATCCCTCGGTGGTGTACGCAAGTGGTGGTGGCAAAGTGCATGGACGGTAAGCTCTAACTTATGAAATTATATGGTTGACACTAAATTGATTATACAATAATCACATTTTTTGAATAACTTATAGATACGCACTCTTCGACGGATTTATTGACTCGTTGTCGGTGAGATCTCAGAGGACGGGTTCATCTTCCCGTAGCTCATGCTCTCGTCGACCGAATGAGCAGGAGTTGGAGATTATGAGGATGCGTGAAGAGATGAGACAACAACGCGAATTTATGGAGGCTTGCAATGCACATAACCAAGCGATGTATCAAGTGAGTACACATAATTCGAACTCTAAATTATTATATTTCAATACAACATCTTCGGTAGTAACACATATGTGTTTAACAGTTAATGCAGCAACAGGGCATGACATCAAAATTTCCACCGCCACCACAATGGAGCCAATTTGCAAACACACCAGTTCCACCACCACAGTTCACCACCCCTCCGACACATATACCTGCACCTGGAGATAGGGTACGTTTGATAACTCTCCATTAATTTATACACTTGTATACTTTTTGATATTTGCATTTAACGTGTTGATATTTGCTAACTTGCATAGGTTACGCCTGAAGCGGGTGGCAGTGGGTCTGATCCAGCAGTAGGGACTGGATTTGTTGACTCACTCTTCGCGTTCCCTCCTCCTGGTGGTGAAGGCGGCAGCGGTCAAAGCTCTAACCACCCAAGTGGTGGTTATCTCTAAACACTTAAACTTATGTATGAAATGTCTTACTCGTTGGTGGATGTTATGTTTGAATACTATGTCGTACACGTTGGTGGATGTTTTAATTATAAATGCAAGTGTTTATGTCTAAATGCATGTGTTTGTGGATGTCGTATCTCTACATGTGTTTGTAATGTGCCTGTTATATGTGATTTATATTATGTTTGATATATGTTATGTGTGCAGAAATAGTGACATAATTTAGTGCTGTTTTTGTAGCAGTATAGAGTAATTCCCGTCGGCCCAGTTAATTTCCGTCGGCTATGGTCGAACCGACGGGAATTAATTACTAACTCCCGTCGGCCCAGTTAATTCCCGTCGGCCACGTAGGGCCGACGGGAATTAATTAATAACTCCCGTCGGCCTGGGGAACCGACGGGAATTAGCCTTAATTCCCGTCGGCCAGCAAAACCGACGAGAATTAGCCTTAATTCCCGTCGACCACTATCTAGCCGACGGGAATTAATTATTCCCGTCGGCCGCCAACGGGGATAACCTTATTCCCGACAAGGGACGCCTGTCGGCCTGAAACCGACGGGAATAAGCCCTAAACCGACGGGAATTACTTATTCCCGTCGGTTTAGGGCTTATTCCCGTCGGTTTCAGGCCGACGGGAATTAAGTGAATTCCTGTAGTGCAAAGGTAGCGGTGTGAGCACGGATAGAGGCTGAGTTGGCTCGAAAAGAAGACTTGGTCGGCCAGAGCCTGGCCGGGTCGTCCACTGGTGGGATCGACGCCGGAGTTGAACTGCCGAGGCCACAAACCGAGCCGATGTCCTCGGCGGACAGCTGGCTGAAGCTTTGAGGTGACCGGCCGAGCCGTCTGCTCGAGCCGGATTCCTGGAGAAGACCCTGGCGGCGATGGCCCGGGTGTGGTGCTGATGTCGTCCTTCGGGGTGGAGATCCTCCGACCGCGTCGCCGTCCGAGGCTAGGTCGGACCTCGCCGAAGGTGTAGTTGACGCCGAGGGTGCTGCTGCTCCCTTCAATTGTCAAGATCCAAGCCTGTAGGATCGGATTATCTTGTAGTGTGTGTTTTCTGTGGTCGCCGAGGCCCAAACACACCATCATCATGTTGTAAAGCTGCGTTTCTTTTCCCCTTGTTTCGAGTATCTGGACTTATTTGTCGGTAACAGAATTGTTTGTACGAGCGAGAGTTACTTTTCACGGAAGGTGATGAGTGAGGTATCCGTATCCCGGAGGCGTAGGAATCCCTCGGCTCGGTCAGCCTTGCCGCTTACGCACACTCTTACTCGTCCATAAGGTTCTATCACCGACGCAGTCGAGAAGGCCCGAAAAATCGTTTCGGCAGAGGAGCTTTTGAGCGTGAAGACTTGTTCGGTCCGCGGAATCACTTATCCGAGCGCGAGTTACTTATCGCAGAAGGTGATGAGTGAGGTTTCCGTATCCCGGAGGCGTAAGAATCCCTCGGCTCAGTCAGCCTTGGCTGCTTACGTGTACTCCGTCGTTTTCAGGATCCACTTTCGAAGTAGTCGGAAAGCACGAAAGACATTCTGGCAGAAAAGATCTTTTTCCGAGGAAAATTTTGACGCAGAGGGGGTTCCCCCCTTTTAGCCCCCGAGGGAGGGTCGGGCTTTGCCGAGGCAAGGCTGACCCTTCCTTGATGACTAAACTTTGCGTGGGAACGAGGTATACGAACAACTTAAAAGCGTCTTAAGGGTAGAAGCGATGTAGCTGTTGGATGTTCCAAGCGTTGCTGTAGACCTCGCCTTGACTGTTGGCCAGCTTGTACATTCCGGGCTTCAGAACTTTGGCGATGACGAACGGCCCTTCCCAGGGTGGCATGAGCTTGTGCCGCCCTCGGGTGTCTTGTCGCAGCCGAAGCACCAGGTCGCCCACCTGGAGGTCTCGGGACCGAACCCCTCGGGCGTGGTAGCGTCGCAGGGACTGAGCGGGCAGGTGGGTCTGCCTTGCGTAGAACTGACACCCTTCGCAGGTGCGGACAATTCTTGTGGCGTCGGCCACCGTCGTTGGCCAGTAGAAACCTTGTCAGAAGGCGTTTCCAACAAGGGCTCGAGGTGCTGCGTGATGGCCGCAAGCCCCCGAGTGTATCTCTTGTAGGAGCTCCTGGCCTTCGGCAATGGAAATGCATCGCTGGAGGATGCCTGAGGGGCTGCGGTGGAAGAGCTCCTTCCTGTCTCCCAGCAAGACAAACGACTTGGCGCGCCGCGCCAACCGCCGAGCTTCGGCTCGGTCGAGGGGTAGCTCTCCTCGGCGGAGATATTGCAGGTACGGGGTCTGCCAGTTTCGATTAGGCGTGACCCCGCTCCGCTCCTCCTCGATGCGCAGCGCCTCACCCTCGGGGGCCGAGGGTGCCTCGGGCCGAGCCGAGGGTGCCTCGGGCTAGGCCGAGGGTGCCTCGGACTGAGCCGAGGGTGCCACGAACTGGGCCGAGGGTGCCTCGGGCTCGAGCGTGTCGTCGGTCTTGACGGAGGGTTGATGCAGGTCTCGAGAGAAGACGTCCGGGGGAACCGTTGTTCGCCCCGAGGCTATTTTAGCCAGCTCATCCGCAGTCTCGTTGTAGAGTCGGGCGATGTGGTTGAGCTCGAGCCCGTAGAACTTGTCTTCCAGGCGCCGAACCTCATCACAGTAGGCTTCCATCTTCGGGTCGCGGCAGTGGAAGTTCTTCATGACTTGGTCGATGACGAGCTGCGAGTCACCGCGAGCGTCGAGGCGTCGAACCCCTAGCTCGATGGTGATGCGCAACCCGTTGACCAGAGCCTCGTACTCAGCCACATTGTTGGACGCCGGGAAGTGGAGGCGTAGCACATAGCGTAGGTGCTTCCCGAGGGGCAAGATGAAGAGCAGGCCTGCGCCTGCTCCTGTCTTCATCAGCGACCCGTCGAAGAACATGGTCCAGAGTTCCGGTTGGATCGGAGCTGTTGGGAGCTGGGTGTCGACCCTTTCAGCCACGAAGTCCGCCAAGACCTGGGACTTGATGGCCTTCCGAGGGGCGAACGAGATCGTTTCGCCCATGATTTCCACCGCCCACTTTGCAATTCTACCCGAGGCCTCTCGGCACTGGATGATCTCCCCCAGGGGGAAGGATGACACCACAGTTACCGGATGAGACTCGAAGTAGTGTCGCAACTTCCGTCGCGTTAGGATCACCACGTACAGCAGCTTCTGAATTTGTGGGTAGCGAATCTTGGTCTCGGACAGTACCTCGCTGATGAAGTAGACTGGCCTTTGGACGGGCAATGTATGCCCCTCTTCTCGTCTCTCAACCACAATCGCGGCGCTGACCACCTGAGTGGTCACGGCGACGTAGATCAAGAGGGCTTCTCCGGTAGCGGGAGGCACCAAGATGGGCGCGTTCGTGAGGAGCGCCTTCATGTTCCCGAGGGCTTCCTCGGCCTCAGGGGTCCAAGTGAAGCACTCGGCTTTCCTTAAGAGGCGGTACAGAGGCAGACCTCTTTCGCCGAGGCGCGAGATGAAACGGCTCAGAGCCGCGAGACATCCCGTGACTCTCTGTACGCCTTTCAAGTCCTTGATGGGCCCCATGCTGGTGACGGCCGCGATCTTCTCCGGGTTGGCCTCGATGCCCCGCTCGGAGACGATGAACCCCAAGAGCATGCCTCGGGGAACCCCGAAGACACACTTCTCGGGATTGAGCTTCACGCCTTTCGCCTTGAGACATCGGAATGTCACTTCAAGGTCGGAAAGGAGGTCGAAGGCTTTCCTTGTCTTGACTACGATGTCATCGACGTAGGCCTCGACCGTTCGGCCAATGTGTTCGCCGAACACATGGTTCATGCACCGTTGGTACGTTGCACCCGCATTCCTCAAACCAAACGGCATGGTGACATAGCAGTACATGCCGAAGGGTGTGATGAAAGAAGTCACGAGCTGGTCGGACTCTTCCATCCTAATTTGGTGATACCCTGAGTAGGCATCGAGGAAAGACAGGGTTTCGCACCCAGCAGTGGAATCCATGATTTGATCGATGCGAGGCAGAGGGTAGGGAACTTTCGGACATGCTTTGTTTAGACCAGTGTAGTCTACACACATCCGCCATTTCCCTCCTTTCTTTCTCACAAGCACAGGGTTGGCAAGCCATTCGGGATGGAATACCTCTTTGATGAACCCTGCCGCCATTAGCTTGTGGATCTCCTCGCCTATGGCTCTGCACTTTTCTTCGTCGAATCGGCGCAGAGGCT
Organism: Zea mays; assembly: GCF_902167145.1. NCBI lineage: Eukaryota > Viridiplantae > Streptophyta > Magnoliopsida > Poales > Poaceae > Zea > Zea mays. The sequence continues at coordinate 87,413,686 of NC_050097.1, forward strand.
GCTTCACGGGTCGGGCTCCAGCTCGGATATCCAGCGAGTGCTCGGCGACATCCCTCGGTATGCCGGGCATGTCCGAGGGACTCCACGCGAAAACGTCGGCGTTCGCGCAGAGAAAGTCGACGAGCACTGCTTCCTATTTGGGATCGAGCTCGGAGCCGATCCGGATCTGCTTGGAGGCATCGTTGCTGGGGTCGAGGGGGACGGATTTAACCGTCTCCGCTGGCTCGAAGTTGCCGGCGTGGCGCTTCACGTCTGTTGCCTCCTTAGAGAGGCTCTCCAGGTCGGCGATGAGGGCCTCGGATTCGGTGAGGGCCTCGACGTACTCCACGCACTCCACGTCGCATCCGTACGCGTGTCGGTACGTGGGGCCGACGGTGATGACCCCGTTGGGGCCTGACATCTTGAGCTTGAGGTAGGTGTAGTTGGGGACGGCCTTGAACTTAGCGTAGCATGGCCTCCCCATAACTGCGTGGTAGGTTCCTCGGAACCCGACCACCTCAAACGTGAGGGTCTCCCTTCGGAAGTTGGAGGGCGTCCCAAAGCAGACGGGAAGATCGAGTTGTCCGAGGGGCTGGACGCGCTTCCCGGGGATGATCCCGTGGAAAGGCGCAGCGCCTGCCCGGACCGAGGACAGATCAACACGCAGGAGCCCGAGGGTCTCGGCGTAGATGATGTTGAGGCTCCTGCCTCCATCCATGAGGACCTTGGTGAGCCTGACGTCGCCGATGACGGGGTCGACAACGAGCAGGTATTTCCCCGGGCTCGGCACGCGGTCGGGGTGGTCGGCTTGGTCGAAGGTGATGGGCTTGTCGGACCAGTCTAGGTAGACTGGCGCCGCCACCTTTACCGAACAGACCTCCCGACGCTCTTGCTTGCGCTGCCGAGCCGAGGCGTTCGCCACTTGCCCACCGTAGATCATGAAGCAGTCGCGGACCTCGGGGAACTCTCCTGCCTAGTGATCTTCCTTCTTATCGTCGTCGTGAGCCCTGCCACCCTCCGCGGGTGGCCCGGCCTTGTGAAAGTGGCGCCGAAGCATGGCGCACTCCTCAAGGGTGTGCTTAACGGGCCCCTGATGATAGGGGCACGGCTCCTTGAGCATCTTGTCGAAGAGGTTGGCACCTCCGGGAGGTTTCCGAGGGTTCTTGTACTCGGCGGCGGCGACAAGGTCCGCTTCGGCGGCATCGCGTTTCGCTTGCGACTTCTTCTTGCCTTTCTTCTTGGCGCCACGCTAAGTTGACGCCTCGGGGACATCTTCCGGTGGGCGGCCCTGGGGCTGCTTGTCCTTCCGAAAGATAGCCTCAACCGCCTCCTGGCCAGAGGCGAACTTGGTGGCGATGTCCATCAGCTTGCTCGCCCTGGTGGGGGTCTTGTGACCCAGCTTGCTCACCAGGTCACGGCAGGTGGTGCCGGCGAGGAATGCGCCGATGACATCTGAATCGGTGATGTTGGGCAGCTCGGTGCGCTGCTTCGAGAATCATCGGATGTAGTCCCGGAGAGACTCTCCCGGCTGCTGGCGGCAGCTTCGGAGATCCCAGGAGTTTCCAGGGCGCACGTACGTGCCCTGGAAATTGCCGGCGAAGGCCTGGACCAGGTCGTCCCAGTTGGAGATCTGCCCCTGAGGCAGGTGCTCCAGCCAGGCCCGAGCGGTATCGGAGAGGAACAGGGGGAGGTTGCGGATGATGAGGTTGTCGTCGTCCGTTCCACCCAGTTGGCAGGCCAGCCGGTAGTCCGCGAGCCATAGTTCCGGTCTCGTCTCCCCCGAGTACTTTGTGATAGTAGTCGGGGTTCGGAACCGGGTCAGAAACGGCGCCCGTCGTATGGCGCGGCTGAAAGCCTGCGGACCGGGTGGTTCGGGCGAGGGGCTCCGATCCTCCACACTGTCGTAGCGTCCCCCACGCCTGGGGTGGTAGCCTCGGTGCACCCTCTCGTCGAGGTGGGCCCGACGAATGCGGTGATGGTGCTCGTGGCCGAGGTGACCCGGGGCTGTAGGCGCTGTGTTGCGCGTGCGCCCTGGTGTGGACCGAGGCTTCCCGCATGAATCGGGAAGTCGCAGCGCGATGTTCCGAGGGGTACCCCTGCCTTCGGGAGGCAGAGCTTTCGGCCCGTCGGACCGCGACGTCCTCCAGGAGATTCTTGAGCTCTCCCTGGATACGCCGCCCCTCGGTGGTTGATGGTTCCGGCATCGCGCGGAGAAGCATTGCCGCTGCAGCCAGGTTCTGGCCGACCCCACTGGAAACCGGTGGCGGCCTTGCCCTGACATCGTCAGCGATGCAGTGCTGGATACCCTAGGGTAGATGACGCACTTCTCCGGCCGGAGGTTGGCCCGCCCATTCCTGCCCGATGTCCCGACGGATCGGCTCAAGTGTTCCTGCTCCCTCGTCGAGCCTGGCCTGCATCTCGCGGATTTGCTCGAGCTGTGGGTCATGACCCCCCGCCGGGACGGGGACCACAGCTAGCTCCCGAAGGATGTCAACGCGAGGCACAGGCCTAGGGAGATCTCCGTTCTCCGGCATACCAAGATGGTTGCCTTCGTCGGGACCCCCTAGATCGACGTGAAAACATTCACGACTTGGGCCGCAGTCCTCGTCACCGAGGCTGCGGCTACCGTCGGAACAGTCGGAAAGGCAGTAGTCGCACGCGGTCATAAAGTCCCGCATGGCACTGGGGTTACCAAGTCCGGAGAAATCCCAACAGAAGTCGGGCTCATCTTCTTCCTCGGACCCCGAGGGCCCGTAGGTCGAGGCGGCCATCAGCCGGTCCCAGGGTGACCGCATACGATACCCCAGAGGGTTTGGACTCGCCTCTACGAGGGCGTCCACCAAAGCGAAGTCGCTTGGTGGGTCGAGGCTGAATCCAAAAGGCGTGAGATGGAAATCGGTTGGTACCTCTTGGTCAACGAGCGGTGACGAAGTCACGTCCGGAGCAGACTGCACCGCCGTCTCAGGTACGAGGGTGACGCCCAGCAAGTCCTTCGCGAGCGTGCTGGCGTCGTCCGTTTGCTTGGGATTGGCGTGTTGCGGGGAGACAGCGCTCGTCTTCGTCTCAGACGCGAGGTCGATGCCCGACGTGTCCCCCGTTGGGGCGCCGACGCCGTCGACTCGCTCGACAGCCGACGAGGTGCCGCCTCCCGCTTGGCCTTGGTTGCCCCGCCTCCTCCTCCGTCGGCGGGGGAGGGGACGGGGTGAGCTCGAATGTTGTTCTTCCGCCACGTGGGGAAGACGTCGTCGATTCCGCCACCGGCGGGCGGGCTGTCGGCCGCCATTGTCGCTGTCGCGCGGCAGGGGAAGGAGTATCATGTCGTAACTGCCGTCGAGGGACATGAACTCAAGACTCCCGAAACGGAGCACCGTCCCGGGCTGGAAAGGTTGCTGGAGACTGCCCATCTGGAGCTTGATGGGAAGTTGTTCGTCAACACGCAGCAGGCCCCTACCTGGCGCGCCAACTGTCGGCGTTTCGAACCCGGGGGGTCCCTGGGCCGACGAGTAAATTATCGCCGGGTGCCCCAGCCCAGATGGGTCGACGCGAGACAGAGCGCGAAGGGGGAAAGGAGCCGGAGGGAGACGGGCGTGAGAGGTGGAATCCCGCGGCCTTCGTGTTTGTCCCGCGCCCTGGTCGGGTGCGCTTGCAGTAGGGGGTTACAAGCGTCCACGCGGGAGGGAGCAAGCGGCCTCACGCGAGCGCCGTCCCGTCCTTCCTCGCACGGCCAACCCTCGTAAGAGGGCCCTGGTCCTTCCTTTTATAGGCGCAAGGAAAGGATCCAGGTGTACAATGGGGGGGTGTAGCAGTGTGCTAACGTGTCTAGCGGAGGAGAGCTAGCACCCTAAGTACATGCCATCGTGGCAGCCGGAGAGGTTTTGGCACCCGGTTCGTGTGATGTCGTGGCCGTCGGAGGAGCGCCGGAGCCTGGCGGAAGGACAGCTGTCGAGGCTGTCGTGTTCTTGCTGACGTCCTCTTGCTTCCGTAAGGGGCTGAGAGCCGCCGTCGTCATAGAGCATGTGGGGCGCCATCATTACTCGTATAGCGGAGCGAGCCAGATGGGACGCCGGTCTTGTTCCCCATAGCCTGAGTCAGCTTGGGGTAGGGCAATGATGGCGCCTCCTGTGACGTGGTCGGTCCGAGCCCTGGGTTGGGCGAGGTGGAGGCTCCTCCGAGGTCGAGGTCGAGTCTGTCTTCTGAGGCCGAGGTCGAGTCCGAGCCCTTGGGTCGGGCGAGGCGGAGACCGTCGGCTGAGGCCAGGGCTGAGTCCGAGCCCTAGGGTCGGGCGAAGCGGAGTTCGTCGTCTTCCGGGGCTGAGCCCGAGTCCGAGCCCTAGGGTCGGGCGAAGTGGAGTTCGTCGTCTTCTGGGGCTGAGCCCGAGTCCGAGCCCTGGGGTCGGGCGAAGCGGAGTTCGTCGTCTTCCGGGGCTGAGCCCGAGCCCGAGCCCTGGGGTCGGGCGAAGCGGAGTTCGTCGTCTTCCTGGGCTGAGCCCGAGTCCGAGCCCTGGGGTCGGGCGAAGCGGAGTTCGTCGTCTTCCGGGGCTGAGCCCGAGTCCGAGCCCTGGGGTCGGGCGAAGCGGAGTTCGTCGTCTTCCGGGGCTGAGCCCGAGTCCAAGCCCTGGGGTCGGGCGAAGTGGAGTTCGTCGTCTTCCGGGGCTGAACCCGAGTCCGAGCCCTGGGGTCGGGCGAAGCGGAGTTTCCTATGGCGCCTGAGGCCAGACTTGGCTGCTGTCAGCCTCACTCTGTCGAGTGGCACAGCAGTCAGAGCGGCGCAGGCGGCGCTGTCCACTTGTCAGGCCGGTCAGTGGAGCGGCGAAGTGACTACGGTCACTTCGGCTCTGTCAACTGGAGGGCACGCGTCAGGATAAAGGTGTCAGGCCACCTTTGCATTAAATGCCCCTGCGATTTGGTCGGTTGGCGTGGCGATTTGGCCAAGGTTGCTTCTTGGTGAAGACTGGGCCTCGGGCGAGCCGAAGGTGTGTCCGTTGCTGGAGGGGGTCCTCGGGCGAGACGTAGATCCTCCGGGGTCGGCTGCCCTTGCCCGAGGCTGGGCTCGGGCGAGGCATGATCGCGTCCCTCGAATGGACCGATCCTTGACTTAATCGCACCCATCAGGCCTTTGCAGCTTTGTGCTGATGGGGGTTACCAGCTGAGATTTAGGAGCCTTGAGGGTACCCCTAATTATGGTCCCCGACAAGTAGTAATAGCCTTTATGGCCTATATAAATAACCACCTAGCTACCCATCTATTTCCTAAGGCTTCACGCCCTAGGTCTATTTTTATCGTCCTAATATCTATCCAACTTGGTTTCTAAGCAAGTTTTACTTCAGAAAATGTTGGTAATCATGAATTATTGACTTCTCCGTACTGGTATTCGCTCTGATACCAGCTGTGGTGGCACCACCCGAATTATTCCAGCTTAAGTGCCCAAGTCACACCCTTAAAGGCAACAACACACTTAAATCAGAACAACCCGTCAGTCCCTCGGATCTAGTCCGATAAAGCCACTTATCCAGGATTGAATACCACTAGCTCACTTGAAGGTGAGGCACAGAGAAATACAATAAAGCATAATACCACAAATTTAATAAGTATCAGTAGTAATTACATTATTGGAGTTTTAGAAATAATAATAATAAGTTTTAATGCGGTGGAAATAACTAACGGAGAAAACTAAGTAACATGGCGAAGCCTGGCCACGCTACTCCTCCTGGTCCTCTCCCACGGAAGCAGTAACCCACTCGACCGTCTATCCCGGCGGCAGGGATGGAGGCCAAGTCACACCATCAACCAAATCAAGGAGGTACATGCAAAAATTATGCCACAAGCAAGGCTGAGTATACTAATACTCAACTAGACTTACCCGGTGTGAGGAGTCTACTCCTCCACCTCTAGACCATGAAGCTGTTTGGCTGAGGGGTTTGGTTTGCTAAAAGCACTAGCTGAGTCTAAAATCAAGTTTTAGATTTTCAAGTTCTAGAATAATAATTTTAGACTAGATGAGCACCTAACTATCCATTTATGGTAGCAAACAATTTAGTCAACCAACATCTTTTGTAAGTAACCTCATTTCCACTTATTACTCAATGCAGTACAATGGATCAAACAGTCTCATTAGCTGCGAGAAGCAGACGATTCAAATTTTGTTTTAACCTTGCAAGGTAAACCTAAACACACGACATGGTAGGGCACTCCGTCCCCACACGTCAACCGTCCCCATCGATCCCCCGTTTGCGGCCAGGGCTCACTGCCTTGGCGTACAAGGCTCCACTGACCCCGGCCGCCGCCGTGCAGTGGCCGCACTTGTACCCACCATATCTAGAATGGGAGACCCAGTCTCAGGATAAGTGAGGAGAAAAAGTCCGCGCCCGGCTTCACTCAGGTACTAGGCTTACCAGTTACCATATTTCCCGACATGTGTTTAGTACGTTCAAACGCTTGACACAGGTATCCGCACGTTAATCCTTATTCCAATTTCATCTCATAGACAACGCATCCCCATGGATCCGTGTCCACAGGCCATCACCATTCTGTTATAAAAAATAGATACAACCAATTCCTGACCTCGCGCGAGTGCTAGAAAAATCATTCGACTTCTACCGAGATCCTGTTTTAGCATAGCAGCTACTCGACCTAGCATACTAGTATCCATCTCAAAAGGAATCCTGAGTTCATGCAACTAGGGTTTCAGACAACTCCTACACTTAAGTGCACAGTACAAGCCTACAAACATTAAGTGTAGTAAAATAACATATATAAACGGTTATGCATAAAATCGAGGCTTGCCTGGAATTTAACACTTAGATAGTGTTTGCTAGATGACACTTGCTTGGTGAGCATCCACTGGTTAGGTCCACCATTCTTCAGGTCGTCCACCAACTGCCTCTTGTGGTTGGCACCACATCACTTGTACTATCATCATCTCTCGGTCCTAAATGAGATGCATGATGCATATGTATGAATATGATGAAATAGCACAAGATACTCCAAATACATGATAGCTAACTAACATTAAGTTGTAAGACACCGTAAATGACCATAAGCTAGCATTACTTATCTACACGTCATCGGGCATACGTAATCAATACCATTAGAAAGACAACAAATATTTTCTAGAATTAACCAGCGCAACACGGCATCACACGTGCAAACATTTATCACATTCGCTCTAATTTTTCATTAGTTCCTTTATTATTATATTAGTTAAGTACACATCAATTTGCCATGACTTCTATATAGACAAACTTAGTTAAAAGGGAATAATCACTTAATCGGGTTTTACATTTATTCACAACATTCTACTACAAGCATACAACCCAGAGAACACACAGAAAACAATGGCCTAATCGCACTGCTTCTTATACTAGTCTAATGAGGTTGGTTATTTAGAAATATTAGATTTTCCACGCAAGTATTAAAAATGGTAACATCTCGTTTATTGTGTTTCTTATCCATATAACGACACTTGAAGCTGATTACTTCATAGACTTCAACAATTTAATTTACTAGTTAGAGAGACGGGGACTAGTTACTTACACATAACCCAATTATATTAGTTACTATCATTGTTACTCATATACACTTAAAACCAAAACAAGCAAGCAGTCACTCAAGACAAACACAACAGAGTAGAGTAATCAATCACAATCAACATGACTAAGACAACAGCATAGCAGTTACTTGTTTCAGTCATAACTCACAAGATATTTATCCAAAAATAGTGATCAAATACCTTTTGGAAAGCATAAGAAACACTCTACAACTTTGGTATTGTCATCTCAAGGTGATTAGACACTTAACAAGGTTAAATAGTGACAAACGACAACTCTGTTCAGATTTAGACAGATTCAGGGTTGCGACTACAAAAATTCATAACTAGACACTCAGACATCCAATTCATTTGATCTTAGACTTTCTAGAAATATAATAAAATTGTCTACAATTCATTTATGAACATCTTAGGTTGATTTAACATGTATCAAGAGTAAAAGACACTAGAAAGGCTTTGCTGTGCAGATTTGGACAAATTCAGACTTCACACTTCAAACGCCTATAACTTAATCTTCAGACCACCAAAAAGGGTGATCCTAGACTTTTTGGAAAGCTTAGAAAACTTACTACATAACTTTTATAATCACCGGAAGTGATTCTATGTTTAACTAAATCAAACAATATAGTTTTCGAAATCTGTTCTGACAGTGGACATAATACAACAATCCTCTTATAAAATTCATAACTCTCAAACTATCAGATTTATTGTCATGAAAATTTAACAGAAGTAATATAAGGAAATTATCTACAACTTTTTTATAATTGACAAGGACTGATTCTAAACTAAACTTAAGTAAACAATGTGATCTCTGAAATCTGTACGTGAATTAGACAGATTCAGTTACTGAATTTATGAAAAGCATAACTTCTAAACGATCAGGTTTATGGCTGTAAGATTTTAGCAAAAGTAAGGTAATAAAGTTATCTACAACTTTCTTGTGACCACCAATAACTTATTTCAACATTAACTTAAGCAACCATTGCAATCTCTAAACTTTGTTCAGAAATTGGACAGATTCAGTTACCGAACTTGTGAAAAGCATAGCTTCTAAACCATCAGACTTATGACTGTCAAATTTTAACACGAGCAAGATAATAAAGTTATGTACAACTTTTCTATATGACTTTTCTACAGAAAACATATTTTACTTGACTAGATTACACGCACAACCAAAACTGTACACGTAGGAATTTCAGTTTGCTAGCAAAAGAACACTTAACTAAATCACCAAGCAAACTCATAGAGAAATACTACCACCAATTTCTCAAGTTCGAATCATTATGACTTAGGGTGTGTTTGGCATGGCTCTGCTCCACCCCAGAGCAGCTCTACTCTAAAACTCTGGGTGGAGCAGCTCTGCTCCAGAGTTTAGATTGTTTCTCATAACCAGTGGCAATGGCGGGTAAATAACTCAAAACTCCATGACTAGGTTGCTTTTTTGGAGTTTTCAGAGCAGCAAAAGAGGTACTCCAAAAAATTGTACTGCAGCTCCAAAAACTCCATAGAGTTTACAACTCTAGAGTTAGGGTGTTTGGCATGCTTTGACCAGCTCCCCCTTGGAGTTTTGCTCTGGAGCCATGCCAAACAGGCCCTTAGTTATCAAGTTTCAATTTATATCAAGACACTTAATCATTTCAAGAAACATGCACACTTTTGTTTACATCTAATTTGTCTATAATTTTTCTTATAATTATAAAACGTGTGTCATTTTAGCACCATATGAAACTATCTAATTTGGGGCTGGAATTTTTATGAAGCATAGGTAATAACAAATCATGACCAATGTATAAATTTCACATGCCTAGGTTTTATATTTTATTTAATACAAAAATAACAAATTGTTAATGCAATAAAGCTTGTGAGAGCAAGTTAATTCTTAAATTAATTATTTTCTGTGGATGCATGACCATATTAAGTTTTCTTGGGCTACTATAGTATCATGCAAGGACAATGGAGGATCATTTTCCATTTTTACATCTATATATTATTTATAAACCATTTAAAACTACTTAATATGCCTCAAACAAGTTAAATCACTAACTCAGCGACACATGAACTACTATTCATGAAATTTTTACCAGTCACCAAGCATCACACAGAAGGTCTACTGTAAAACTTGCAATCCATTTGGAGCACTAGAGCTACAGATCCAAAAATAACAAGCAAATAATTCTTCTTTTCTCTATTTAACTTGTTTTAATTAACACACCAAGAAAAAAGTGAACAACATATAAGTTTTATATTTTTCTTAGATGGAGTATGACAACATCTAACTAACAAAACAAGTTTCATCATTTTTGGATTTTTATAAATAAAACTATGGAGAGAAGCAAGTTCATTTATTTTCTAAACCAGTTTCTAAATTCGAATTTTTACAGAAAAACTTTTCCACTAAAACATACCAACATATAGATCCAATAGTTAGATAACTTCATAAGAAAGACAACAAAATAAATTTCACGATTTTAGGAGCTATAAAACTCGAGATATGAATATTTGCAGGAAGAGCAAAAATCTGCAACTTTGTGCACCTTTAGACTTGGCCTTGGGCCCACTCGTGATAGACACAGGAAGGTCTTCTTCTTCCTCTAGAACGTGCACGCATAGGGCAGATTTGCCGCTGCTGCATGTGGCTGCGGCTGATGCTCATCCGGGCCTCGACGGGAGGTGCAGGGGGCAGGGAGAAGTGGATCCCGGTCTGCCGGAGTTGAGGAAGGCGAGCTCAAGGGGCTAAGTGCCATGGAGGCTAGCGGCCATGGGGGCTTTGCGTCTCGGCGTCCATTGAGGGAGAAGCAAAGAGGATTGGAGCAGGGGGCACCGAATGGAGGAGCTATCCCGGTGCTAGGGGAGCGCCCTGCGCTAGAAGGAGAAGGGGACAGAACTCTGAGTGCCGGACTGGAGATGGAGAGCTGTATAAATGGAGAGAGAGCTCTAGACATGTCCGGTGGCAGTGAGCAGTGGCAGGTGGAAAAATGTCGACATTGGGCAGCCATTTTTGGCATTTTTTGCTTGTTTTCGGATCTTGGTTGCTGCATAAAATATCTTCCTTGATCTACACTCTACAATTGTTGTACAGAACTTGAGGTGATTCGGGCACTGGTTAGAGAGTTATAGACCCACGAAAATTGGTTTGTCAGTGGGTTAGAAATCAGTGGAAACTGGTGAAAACTGAGTGTCAAAGTATGTCAAACGGAATCAGATGAATGCCATCTTTTAATATGTTGTGCCTGTCTTAGTTATTAACAACTTTTATATTTGGGGAAACTTGAGTTGTTAAACAAAAATTTGGGAACGCGAGACGTCAACCCGAACGACACTGATTTCAGACTTAGAAGAATTCAAATCCTGAAATCAGATTTTTATTCTGTATTGATGGCACTGTTTGAGATACTTAGAGATTGAATCGAGGCTTGGTTTAAATATAAACTTTGTTGTATAACATAGGTTCTACAACTTTTATTAAAGGTCAAACCTTATATCTTAAACATAAATTAATGTTTCACTTTGGTCAAGGTAGCATCATTATAAGGCTTCAAATTATGTTTTTAAGGCAATCGGGGTATTTTCTCAACATTTTCTTAGCATTTTCTCTATATGAACCCTGAATAACTTTTGTTGTAGAGTTGATATAGAGTGTTTTGGGAAAGTTGGCATAACTTGTTTAAATTTCTAAATTTGCTTTTACTCATTCGAGCAGTTTCAAGCAAGCGTATGATTTATAATTTCATAGTAGAATACACTTGATAGATAGAGATAAATTATTATATATAGAAAACAAGTCGATTTGCATAAGAATTAATTAGAGGTTCGCACAACAGAGATTCCGCTGGAGAATGCGGATTCAGACTACATATTTGGAGATAGACCGAATATCAAGAAAGCGGATTCAGACATAGATCGGATAACATCACCAGTGTCGAGAGTCCGAATAAATGAGTCTAGACGGGAGTCGCGAGACGAGATTGACTTTCGAATTGCATTTGTTCCGAGAAATAAAAGTTTTACAGGCTCCAAATTTGGCTATTCTTGAGATCAAATAATTCTAAAATTTGGTGAAAGATTCATGAGTAACTTGATAAATGGAGATAAATGTGATAAAGAGATAGAAATTTTCACTGAGCATTTGAGATTAGGATAAATCTCCCGACATAGCATGAAATAGACACTTGGGGTGTCACAATCCCCGGCTCCCGGTCACCCCTCTCGTCCACGACACCAGCCATCCCTCTCGCCGGAGCTACGCTAAGGTATACATTGCGATGTGCTAATAATTAGTTGGATCATATGGTTCTGCTAGTTTATGTGGTTTTGCGAGTGTAGGTTTGTCAACAAAATAGCAGTCCACATTTTTTTAGTCATGGCATTGGCCCCTACTATGAACATGCGCCTTGATCATATTGTATTTTATAGTACATAGACTGAAGTATATGTGATTTTCGACCATCATACCGTTGATATGTGTGTGAATATCAGCCATCGTGCTGTTAGTTTTATTTGCAGGTTTTGGAAACCTCCCTGTGCAGGGGAGGTGCTGCCGAATTTTTCTCGGTTATATATGTTAGAGGATGGAGGACCGTGAGTGGATGTACACGGGCCATGTAGGAAGGAACAATGTCACCTCTGAATGGATTAGAATGATCGATGCTTTCGTGGAATGGGCATATGGAGAAGCTGCTAAAGGAGCGAGTCTAGTCACATGCCCGTGCAACAAATGTGCAAACCGGAAAAGAAAATCAAAGAAGTCCATGGTAGAACATATTTGGAAGAATGGATTTACGCCGAGCTATTATCGGTGGATCTTTCATGGTGAAGCACATCATACGAGAGAGGAGGTGCTGAGACAACGCGTCGAGCATTATGATGCCGATGCGGGGGTAGCAGATATGTTGAACGACTATCACGAGGCACAGTACGCCGGAGGATGTACAAACGATGAGCCAAAGCCGACTACAAAGGCGTTCTATGACATGTTTGACGTGGCACAGAAGCCCATTCACGGCCACACAAAGGTTTCTCAACTAGATGCCATTGGGCATGTAATGGCGTTCAAGTCGCAATACAACATGAGTCGAGACGCATTCGATGGCTTGTTGACGGTTATTGGCAGCCTGTGTAACACCCCTAGTGTTGCAAGAACTAAAACTTGGGCATGACATCATATGCATTGACATTTCATTATGTATGTTCCACCTAGAATGCATCCACTAGGATAAAATTTCAAAACAAGTGTGATGTGATTCTTAACCCTAGGATAGGGTACTTAACCAAGGGATAGAGGTATGTGGGTGTGTGGTAACAACTTGAGTATTATCTCAAAAGCTAGTGGAAATGTTCATAGGAGACTAAACTTGATGAATTTGAGTGGCACATAAACCCTAGAGCACTCAAAACCCTAATAAGAACCTTAGAAACCCTAATTTGTGCTCAACAAGGTGATTTCAATTTCTATGCACTTTTAGACCAAAGTGCATATATCAAAGTGGTAGAGTATAAAAACTAAGCAACCTTTACATTGGAAGATTTCCAAGTTGTGTGGAACAATTTGGAGTTAATTGCAAAAATCCCAAATAGCACTCGTATGGCTTAACTCTGAAATTAGTGACATCAGGCCAAGTTTATGCCCTAGTATCTTTTAATCCATCGAGATTTTGCCATAGGCCATTACAACAATTTTGTAAAGCTATGTTAGTAGTTCAAGTTTGATTAAGTGGCTAAGCCCTGGAGCTGTATGGAAAATTGAGAAAATGCACTCAAAGATGGGCTATCAGTCGAGCATCTATCTAAAATTCAGACATGCTGTTGCATGGGATCAACTTTTAGACCAAATAGCGTTCAATCCAGTGGATGTTTGATCGAGGTCTTTATAACAAAATTAAAGCTGGTACATTGGACAACAACTTTGATGTAGTTGAGTTAGCAATTTGTCACATGAGAATTCGAGAAAAACGCCCTTCAAATTTCTCTGTCAGAACGACTGAAGAAGATCTTGATGGTACAGTGGACTGAACAAGATCGCTAGATTCAGTGAATCTCGCCGCTGGTGATCTCCGCGCCGTGATTCGCACCGGCCGCTGCGATTCGTGCTCAGCTCGGGAAGGATATTACCGCGGGACATAAAAAGATCGAAGGGAGAGTGGATCGAGCCGACCTCACCGTACCCACTTGCCCGGCAACATGGCCGTGCGACCGTCGCCGTAGTTGCCGTTGGTCACTTCAGTTGCGCCATGCCATAAGACGTGTATCACCTCGCCGTAGGTCATGTGAGACAGTCGCTTACCCTCCCAGGCTTTACCCTCAGTGAGCGGCACGTCTGGTGAACTCCGGTGACTCACTGCGACATCACCGTAAACTCCTCTCTAATTCGGAGCCACCGCTAATGGTCACTATAAATTGATGCCCTTGCCTGCTCCGTTAGCTTGTTACGAAGCCAGAACACCACTCCTCACTCCCAATTAACTACCGTAGCTCACGAATTTCAAATTTCCCCTAAATCGGTCGGAACGCTGCTGTGAGACACCTCGCTGTGGCCAGCCATCCTCAGGTCCGTTCATCTCTTCTGTGCCGTGTATAAGCATCCTTGACTGTTAACGTTGCTCATCAGCCCAACCGATTGAATGCTACCGCGCTGGATCATCGGGAACAGCTCGGTCTGTCCTTGGTTTTCGCCGTCGTCGTGGGCAGGGGGAATTCAGGGTCGGATTAGCTCAGTTAGGGCATGGACTAGGCTCGTCTGGGTTCAGAGATGATGATCCGATGCTCGGTTTTGGCGGTCGTCACCGTTTGAAACGAGTCCTAGCGAGGGGGTGGCCGGCGAACGAGTGCGCCGTCGCGAGGGACCTGATTTGTGAAGAAATAGAAGTACAGGGGTTTAAGTGCAACTGTCAGTGAAACAGATGAATAGTGTCACAGGCTCTTTACGGGTTTTTCAAATGGCTAGGGGCCTCTGCGCAAAGCCGCCAGCGCGGGCACGCGCTTGTTTCCCCGTTCGCGGGCTAGTTTGGGCTGATTTGAGCCCATCACTATTCATTCTTTTTCCTTTTCTTTTTACTGCCAAATTAGGAAATGTGTATAAAATAGTAGAAAATGATAAAATTATGAGACCAATTTTGCTAGACTCCTAAAATAATCTAGCATTTAATAAAAATAGTTCCAAGATTTTTATCCCAACTCTGGAATTATTTAGCATTTAAAGATGTTCAAACCAAGCCCTTTAGAATTTTAAAAATAAATTAGTATCTCCAAGAATGGTAAAACTTTTTGGGTAGGCTTAGTATGATGATGGGAGACCTTGGATGAAGTTTGAAATGATTTGGACATTGTTTGGTCACAAACCCAATAACTAGCCTTCTAAAGTTAATTTACTTAATACTAGTAGAATACCAACTTAGGAAAACCTAGTGATTAGTGTGTATCGTGAAGGAAAGTAGTATTCAAGATACAACTTAGTATGTTCTATTATGTAACTGCATATTCATAGCATCACATAAGCATTCATGTATATGTATTGTCATGTATAGAAAACGAGGAAGAGATTGTGGTTGAAGAAGAAGTTGTCACTCCAACTGAGAATCCTCCAGCTGAGAATAACTTCTACTTCGACATCTGTGGAGTAGATCCGGAACCTCCTGCAACACAAGGCAAGCCCCGGTGCATTTACCCCTTTCCTTGTTGTTTTAAACTCTTTATCACTTGAGATGATGCATTAGGTGATAGGAGTTGTGTGCTAAACAATTGCTGCATTCCCTTCCTTGGAAACTGATTATCATTCCTTGTTACCTGATTTACTTAAAAGTTTTCTGATGCTTAGCTTTGCTTTAGAAAACAAAATGTTTTGTTTTAAACCAAATGTGATGCTTCATATGGGAGGGGGATTTTTACAAAGAAAAGACTTGTGATGGTGAATCCATCATGGCCATGATGGGTTCAACATCTCAAAAGATGTACCTCTGCCAGGTACCAAACTTGGGGTTTTAAGTAATAAAGAAGAGACCGGGTGTGTGACTTGCACGAGAAGAGAGTCTCGGTGTAGGGTGTCCATCTGAGTCGTTTAAGGACCAAGCCGATGTAGGTTTGATGATCGAGGACCTTTTAAATGGCCACATGCCTCGTCATGGGTAAGCTTTGCCTCGATCGAACCAATACCAGAAAGGCCACCACACAATGGGAGTGGAGACATGGCGAGAGTAGCGTGTACCCTCCTTGGCAAGAGGCTGGACGGTGGTGTATCTGTGCTCTTGGTTGGCGTGAACCCAATCTGGTCTTGAGAAACCTGGTGGTGAGTTGACATATGCAAGAGTTAATTGCTACATATGTCGTGTGGTTAGAGATCCCCAGCTGGGTATTAATCAATTCGGATCGCTGTTACTTCTCAGACATGAAGACTTGGTCACTGCCCTACATGTAGCAATCCAGTGAACTGAAGGGTTGACAAAAGACGGCTAGCATTAGCGAAGTGCCTGATCTAGGATAGAAAGAACTCTAGATGCAGGTAACCACTTAACTTGACAATAAAAATGGATTTTTAAGGATCCACTCATAGTAAGCTTTTCTGCAAATAGAGTCTTTGAATCTTGATAAGCTTACCTTGGTTCCCACAAGACAACATATCCTTGAGAGTCTTTTTCCTTTGACGGGTAAGACTTGCGAAAGTACACTCCGTACTCAGGGTTTTCGAACCCATGTTGTTGTAGCTGATGGAACGACAGAGTTCTGCTGTTTCTGTTCTAAGGTGGTGCTAAAGCAGGAGGAAGAACACTAAACTTGTTTGTGGGAGGATGTTTTGCCTCCCAGTTATGTAATAATAAGTTCTGCACTCAAACACCCGGTTATGTAATAATTACTCTTTCTATATTTTTATATGAATGTAAATTATATTATTGTAATCCTTTTCGATCATTCTCTTCTGCGATGATGTGTAATGTTTGCGTGATGGGTTAAGCGCTCTTGGGAGATATGATGAAGATGCAGTTAGCCGAACTTGCCGAGTCATTATGCGCACCTGTATGACTGTCTGAGGTCCTTAGGACAAGGACATCTGTAGGTGGGTCTAATACCTTGAAAGGTTCCGTCACAGCTAGTATCAGAGCGAAGCCCGTGTAACACCTCTGGTGTTACTGTCACTAAAACTTGAGCATAACATCATGTGCATGGGAATATCATGTGTTTGTTACACCTAGAGTGCATTCACTAGGTAAAAATTTCAAATAAGTTGTACTGATGTGACTTGATATGTGGTTAACCCTAGGATAAAGTGCTTAACCTCAGATCAGGGCTTATGGATATAAGTGAAGCCCAAATATGTGAAAACCTCAAAAGACATGAGACATGATCATAAAATATCACATTTGAAGGACTTTAGTGACACCAAAACCCTAAAGTGCTAAAAACCCTGAAAAGACCCCTGGAGAACCCTAAACTAGAACCCTAGGGGGTTAAGTGTAAATTTTGTGCACTTTTGGACCCAAGTGCAAAAACCAAAGTATTAGAACACCACAAATCATATGTTTCACACATTTGAGAATTTGCAAATCAAATTATGGGATTTGGGCTTATTTGCATAAAGTACCCCATGAAACCATATGTGACTAAGTCTGAATTCAGTTGAATAGGGCTGACTTTGGAGCTCTGTATTTCTAAAAATACAAGGAATTTACTAAGGGCCAATACATCAAAATTGTAGAGCTACTATAGGAGCATAACTTTGGTTAAGTGACTAAACCTTGGTGTCATACAAAATTTGGAGAAAATTAGATCTAAAGTCAGGATGACAGTCAGTCAATGAACTGAATAATGGTTAACAGTGAAGTTGGGCAAACTTTGAGATTGTATTCGACCATGATCCAGTGATTGTTTGGCTATGATTTCTATAGCAAGATTATAGCCGAATCATAGGGCAACAACTTTGTTACAGGCAGATTAACAAGTTGTCATATAAAAATCTGAGATTTGAGCGCTGCAAACCGCTCTGTCAGAACAACTGAAGCAGCCCCTGATGGTACAATAGCGAAAAGATCTTCTGGTTCAGTGAACCTCGTCGCCGGTGACCCCGCGCTCGGATTCGCGTCAGGCGCCACAATTCGTGCTCAACGGAGTACAATTAACTGCTCAGGGTGACCCCGCGCTCTACCACGTCGCAGTAAAGTGTCTTGGCGTGTCCGTTCATCACCGGTGACTTTGCCGCGGTGAAAGCCACGCACCTCTTGCGCCAGTGCTCTCCCCTCTCTCCGGCCGCCAGCACACCATGCCCAAATTAGGAGCCACTGCCCTCGGGCCCTATAAATTGAGCATGCCATCAGCTCCACTAGGTAATTACACACCCAACGCACCAACCCGTGCCTCAAATTATCCACCAGAGCGCTTCAATTTGGGATTTCCCCAAATCAGTCAAGAACACCGCGTGTGCGAGCTCGCCGTGGCCAGCTCTCCCTAGGTCCAATCATGTCTTCCTCACTCTCGTTTCAACATCCCTGTGTGTTGTAGATGCTTAGCAGCCCAGCCAAATGAACTAGATCACGCTAGATCACCGAGAACACTTCGGATCGTCCTCGGTTTGCGCCATCACCGTGGACAGAGTGATTGAGAGCCATAACCTTGCAATTGAGTGAGGGGAAAGGGTCATTAGGAGTAGAATTGGTTGTCAGCCACACCGAAACCCTAGTCATTGCGTTTTCCAGCCAGTCTTGGCTCGCCGGAGCCACTGCTCCGCCGTCCACGGTCGGGGATCGCGGGTTGTGAAGAATTAGAAAGTGAAGGGCCTCGGTGTAAACGTTAGTGACACATTGAAATATTGCACGGGACTATTAACGGGGTTTTCAAATCACCAGGGTTCCCAGTGCAATTCCGGCAATGCCAGCGCGCGCACGCACGCATTCTGCCTATCTTGGGCCGGCTCGGGCTGAATTGAGTCCGATACTGTATATGCTTTTCTTTTTTCTTTTTCTGCCAGACTTAAGAAATCCATAGAAAATTATAGAAAAATGATAAAATTATGAGACTAATTTTGTTGGACTCCTAGATTTCCCTAGTATTTAATAAAAATGGTTCTAGGATTTTTAGTCCAAACAAAGAATTAATCAGTATTTAAAAGAGCTTAAACCTATACCTCTGGAATTTTAGGAATTATTTAATGACTCCAAAAATGACCAAACTTTTTGGATAAGCTTAATATGATATTTAGATCCTATGAGTGAAGTTTGACTTGCTTTGGACATTGTTTAATGCCTAAACCAAAAACCCTAGCTCCTTAGGGTAAAAATGTCTAATCCTACTAGGGTGTTGACTCAGAAAAACCCTAGTTTCCCTAGAGCACCGTGAAGGAAAGTTGTATTCAAGATACAACTTGATACCTCTTTTCTATTATTGCATCTTCATAAGCATTACATGAGCATTCATGATTATATATGGTTATACATAGAGAACGAGGAAGAAGTGACTATTGCAGAGGAAGAGACTACTCCGTCAACAGAAAATCCACCTGTTGGGAACTATTTTTATTTTGACATCTATGGAACAGAGCCCAACTCACCTACAAAACAAGGCAAGCCCTAGTGCATTTGCCACATCCTTGCTATTTTAAACTCTTTATCACTTGAATGATACATTAGGTGATAGGAGTTGGGTGTTAAACCAATTGATGCATTTCCTCCCTTGAAACTGTTTACTAGTCCTTTATTACCTGTTTTTCTTAAAAGGATTTTCTTATGCTTAGTCCTGCTTTAGAAAAACAAATGTTTTGTTTTAAAACAAAAGGTGATGCTTCACAATGATGGGATATTTTCAAAAAAATAAAACTTGATGGTGGATCCATCATGGCCATGATGGGTTCAACATCGGAAAGGATGTACCTCTGCCAGGTACCAAACTTTGGGTTTAAATGATAAAGCTAAGACCGGGCGGGTGACTTGCATGAGAAGAGAGTCTCGGTGTAGTGTCTCCGTCTAAGTCGATCAAGGACCTTGTCGATGTAGGCCTGATGACCCGAGGACCCTTTAACTGGTCACATGCCTCGTCATGGGTAAGCTTTGCCTCGGGCAGACTAATACCAGAAAGGCCAACACATAATGGGAGTGGAGAGATGGCGAGAGTAGCGTGTACCATCCGTGGCAAGAGGCTGGACGGTGGTGTATCTGTGCTCTCGGTTGGCGTGAACCCGGTGTTGGGACCATGCTTCGTCGCCGAAGGTCCTGCAGGAAGAAACAGCTTCGGCTGAAGCTGTCTGTACGTGATGCCGAAGGGTGTCGTTCATGAAGCTTCGGAATTACAAACCGACTTAAAGATAGAATGACCTTTTAGTCCATAAGAGTTTGAGTCGTTGTTGTAAACTTTTATGAGGGGTATGATTGTAATTGCTCACAGGCTGTGTCCTGTGCCTATAAATAGTGAACAATATTCCTTTACTGTTCACGCATTCCTGTAATTGCAATCACATCACTCGGAAATTATTCTTTGCCAAGGCAGAGGTATAAATGTACCTAAACATTATATTTGAATATCTTAAGTTTATATAATATATGTAAATGATATTGTTTACTTCTAATTTACTTGTCTTTAATGCTTTATGTCTCGTGTTATTTTTATCTTTGAGAGTTCAATTACGAAGATATAACCTTCATAATTGTGTCATTATAACCTTCGTCCGAAGTTCATTAAATCCTTGGGGAAATAATGTTTCAGCGGACGAAGGACATTAATATTAAACATTTTATGTTGCCTTGTTCTTAATTCATAGCATTTGAGAACAAGTCCCCAACATTGGCGCCCACCTCCGGTGAACTCACTTCCACTTTTTTGAGCTGATGGCTTCGTTCAACGATCAAGCTGGAGCTGCTTCGGCTCCGAAGCTGGTACTCCCGATAACAGGCGGTTCGAGCTTAGAGCCAGCCAATAAGAGGCAGAAGAAGGAAGCACAGAGAAGGGTACAACATGTCGGGGTGCAAGGACCCTTCATCAAGTCAAGATGGTCTCACATTCCAATCACCTTCTCTCAAGAGGATCTCCAACTCAAGGATTACCCACACAATGATGCTATGGTTATCTCTTGTGTGATCAAAGGATTTCTGGTCCACAATGTTTTGGTTGATACAGGCAGCGCAGCTGATATCATATTTGCTAAGGCCTTCAGGCAGATGCAAGAGCCCGAAGACAAAATTCATGATGCCACACATCCCCTTTGTGGCTTCGGTGGAAGGCAGATCGTAGCACTTGGAAAAATCACAATGCCAATAACCTTCGGATTCATTAACAACACAAGGACTGAACAAGTTGTATTTGATATTGTTGATATGGAATACCCTTACAATGCAATCATTGGTCGTGGTACTCTCAATGCCTTCGAAGCAATTCTTCACCCAACTTATCTTTGCATGAAGATACCTTCGGACCAAGGGCCCATTGCTATTCATGGAAGTCAGGAAGCTGCCAGAAGGGCCGAAGGAAATTGGACAGACTCGAAAGCAATCCATAACATAGATGGAGCTGAAGCTTGTGAGCAATACAAGTTCAGAAGGGAAAAAGCTGCTTCGGCTGATCAGCCGAAGCCCATGCTCTTATGTGAGGATATAACAGAACAGAAGGTGCTACTGGGATCTCAACTGTCCGAAGAGCAGAGGAAAACCTTGATAAGGTTTTTGTTCAACAACAAAGATGTTTTTGCTTGGTCAGCTAATGATCTTTGCGGAGTAAACAGGGCTGTCATTGAGCACTCGCTCAATGTTGATCCATCCTTCAGACCAAGAAAGCAAAGGCTTCGGAAGATGTCTGACGACAAGGCCGAAGGGGCTCGCAACGAAGTGAAAAGACTTCTCAGTGCTGGAGTTATCAGAGAGGTAAAATATCCAGAATGGCTGGCTAACACTGTTATGGTAAAGAAGGCCAATGGTAAATGGAGAATGTGTATCGATTTTACTGATCTCAACAAGGCCTGTCCGAAGGACGAGTTTCCATTGCCAAGGATAGATTCCTTAGTCGATGCAGCAGCTTCATCAGAGCTTATGAGTCTGCTGGATTGCTATTCAGGCTATCATCAAATCTGGATGAAGAAGGAGGATGAACCAAAAACCAGCTTCATAACCCCCAGTGGAACATATTGTTACCTCCGGATGCCTGAGGGGCTTAAGAATGCCGGAGGAAGTTTCAGCAGAATGACAGCGAAGGTCCTCCATTCTCAGATAGGCAGGAATGTGCTAACTTATGTTGATGATATCATTATAAAAAGCACGAAGCAAGATAATCACATTGCTGATTTACAGGAGACCTTCGCTAATTTTAGACAGGCTGGTTTAAAGTTGAATCCAGAAAAATGTGTCTTCGGAGTAAAGAAGGGGAAATTTCTTGGTTGCCTAGTTTCAACAAAGGGAATTGAGGCTAATCCAAGCAAAATCGAAGCTATACTTCGAATGGAACCACCAAGTACAAAAAAGGGGGCTCAAAGATTGACAGGAAGGCTGGCATCTCTCAACAGATTCATATCCAGATCAGCAGAGAGAAACTTACCATTCTTCGAAGTGCTGAAGTCAGCCGAAGTCTTTCAATGGGGACCAATCCAGCAGAAAGCCTTCGAAGAGCTGAAGCAATATTTGATAGATCTAACAACATTAAGTCCACCAACGCCAGGGGCTCCTTTGTTATTATATGTGGCAGCTTCGCACTCAGCGGTAAGTGCAGCACTTGTCCAGGAGAAGCTTGAGGGCCAAGTCAAGAAACAGCTCCAATATATTTCGTATCCGAAGTTCTTAGTTTATCAAAGAAAAATTATACAGAATTGGAGAAAGTACTGTATGCTGTTTTGATGGCCTCCAGGAAACTTTGGCATTATTTTCAAGCTTATAGCATAATTGTTCCTTCTTCACAACCTTTGAAGGATATTATGAGAAATCGAGAAGCTACTGGAAGGATTGGAAAATGGGCTATAGAGCTCAATGAATTTTGTATTGATTATGTTCATAGATCTTCGATTCAGTCTCAAGCGTTGGCAGACTTCATTGCTGACTGGACGCCAGGGGCTCAGGAGGAAGAAACGAATAAAGATGCCGAAACATGGACAGTGTTTTGCGATGGGTCTTGGGGAACCTTCGGAGCAGGAGCAACTGCTGTGTTGGTTTCACCTTCTAAAGTTAAAACCTGTTATGCGACAAGACTCAATTTCAGTTGCACAAATAATATTGCTGAGTACGAAGCTCTGCTCTTGGGTCTTCGGAAGTTAAAGGCAATGGGAATCAGAAGGGCCATTCTTAAAACTGATTCCCAAGTTATTTCTGGTCATGTTGACAAGAGCTATAAAGCAAGAGACCCGAAGCTTGAAAAATATCTAGATACAGTCCGAAGGATTGAGGCTTCCTTCGAAGGTTTCTCTGTCAAAAATATTCCTCGTGGAGAAAATGAATATGCTGATCTATTGGCCAAGTCAGCAGCCCAGGGGCTGCCTATACCTTCGGAAGTATTTTTCAAAACAATAAAAGCACCTTCGGTCGAGCTTCTTGAAAGAGCAATCCTTAACATATCCCATGTTTATAGCGAAGATTGGAGAACTGAGATCATCTCTTTCCTTCAGGGTAATTTTCTTTCAGACGACGAAGCTTATAACAGGAGAATAGAAGCAAGAGCTCGACCATATGTCATAATAGAAGGGGAGTTATACAAGCGTGGGGTCTGTTCCCCATTGCTCAAGTGTTTATCCAGATCCGAAGGTATAGAATTAATGAAGGAAATACATGCAGGCCTGTGTGGATCTCACATTGGATCTAGGCCCTTGCTTGGGAAAGTTTTTCGCCAAGGATTTTATTGGCCAAAGGCAGATTCGGATGCAGCGGATCTGGTCCAAAAGTGCGAAGGTTGTCAGAAATGTGCAAAAGATCAAAAACAACCTTTGTCTTTAACCCAATTAATACAACCCACTTGGCCGTTGCAAAGGTGGGGCCTCGATTTACTAGGCCCATTACCACCAGCACAGGGGAACCTAAGATATGTAGTAGTGGCAGTGGAATATTTTTCCAAGTGGATTGAGGCAAAGCCCTTAGCCACAATAACTTCATTTACTATTCAAAAGTTTTTCTGGCAAAACATTGTTTGTCGCTTCGGAGAGCCGAAGGCTATTACTGTGGACAATGGGACACAGTTTGATTCTGAAGCCTTCAGAGAATTTTGTGATCAAATTGGCACGAAGATTCATTTTGCATCAGTCCGACACCCAGAGTCAAATGGACTTGTCGAAAGAGCTAATGGGATCATAATGACAGGAATAATGAAGTCAATCTTCAATCAGCCCAGGGGAAAGTGGCCAGACGAGTTAATCAAAGTGGTGTGGAGCCATAACACAACCATGTCAAGGTCAACAGGCTTACGCCCTTTAAACTATTGTTCAGTGACGAAGCAATAACCCCGGAAGAGGCCAAAGCAGGATCAATAAGAATAGTAGCTTCGGCAGAAGGCGAAGACGAAGCTGATTGCTCTATAGAAAAAGATGCTATTGAAGGGTTCAGACTTCAAGCCGTGGAAAACATTAATAAGTATCAAGCCGAAACAATAAAATGGCGTGACAGACAAGTTAAGCTGAAAAACATTGAACCAGGACATTTGGTGCTTCGAAGAGTAGCCAACCCTGAGACAGTAGGCAAATTACAGCTGAAGTGGGAAGGCCCCTTTTTGGTAGTATCTTCGTCAAGACCCGGTTCCTACAGATTGAAGGATATGGACGGCAACAACATTCCAAGATCATGGAATGCAGATGAGCTTCGGCGATATTATGTTTAGCTTGATGTAAATTTTCTATTCTTTTTTGTGGCACCCTTTTCCTTTGCAAAGGGGAGAAAGGTTTTTAATGGGGCCATAACATGTAATTTTCTTTATTTCAATCCTATGAGAGTGATATCCCCCAAAAATGTAAATGTAAATGCAAAGGAAAAAGAAAAGAAAACTGGAAGAAGCTCAAAAGTCGTTCCTAAGGGAATGCAGAGCTTACAGCGAAAAATAAGCGCTGATTCCGCCGAAAGTAAAAGGCGAAGAAGCTCCTAAGGGAGGCTTACAGCGAAAAATAAGCGCTGATTCCGCTGAAAGTAAAAGGCGAAGAAGCTCCTAAGGGAGGCTTACAGCGAAAAATAAGCGCTGATTCCGCTGAAAGTAAAAGGCGAAGAAGCTCCTAAGGGAGGCTTACAGCGAAAAGTCAACGCTGAAGGGCTATGATTATGGTTTTTTGAATATGCGTTTTGATATTTATTTGCACAATACATTTCATCATGTCATTTGCATTCATAAACATGCATTTAGACATATATAGAATCATCATTATACCGCACAAAAATCATAGATGCTTCGGCAATGAGGAAAAACTCGAAGGAAAAAGTTTTTTATGCTTCGTTATGAACGAAAAGAAGGGAAGGTGTTTTTCGCCTCTGGCTCAAAAGAGAAGTTTCGTCCACAACAAAGCAGATTGTGCACGTATAGCAGAAACAAAATATATTACAAGGTATGTACAAATTTACATGAGTTGTTCCATAACTATACTACAAAAGTTTCTTCAGAATTTTTGCAGGAAATTATATTACATCAACTGTCAAGCTTCAGTCTAGGTTTCGTCAAACTTCAGCTTCGTCATTCTTCAGCTTCGTCATTCTACGAATATCAAAGAGCAGAATAAGAAAAGTATAAATTTCAAGGGGAAGGTGAAAGTAACAAATATAAGCTTCTTACCGGTTTAAGATGACTTCGAGCTTCGTCACCCACCATTTTTCGCCCGCCATTTACCCAGATTTGAGTCATGAATCTATTTCCAATGCTTCGGGCCAGGCTTGGGATGTCTATCAAATCTGATGCTGACAAGCTGAAGTTTGGTCTATTCAAAATATTTCCAAGCGTGCAGCCAGCCTTCAGAAAAGCAGTAGCTGTGCCCCGAGAAGCTACCAGGGCGCAGAAGTCGGCGTGTCCACCAATAACTTCGTCAAGAGCATCAACTTCGCCTTCAATATATTCTAATGTACTGGGCAGGTTGTCAGCTGAAGGTGTAAACTTTTCAGAGCTAGCTCTGATAGAATGAAACACATCCTTCAGCCGCTGCACGCATCGGCTGCCGAAGCTTAGGCATTTCTCTTGAAGTTCTTTAAAGGATTTCTGCAAATTTAAATTTTTATTCACCTCAGTTTTCAGGCTTGCTTCAAGATATTTCTTTTCTTGCTCAAATTTTTCTGACTGTTGGAGCAATTCATTCTTTAAGCTGCAATTCTCAGTTTGGACTTCAGCCAAAGAACCCTCCATAGTCTGAATAACAAAATCTTTCTTTTCTAATGCACCCTCGTGCTCTTTAACCATGATTTCAAGGTCCTGGATGGTGAAGTCTTTCTTTTTCAGATTAGCTTCGTAATTTTCAACTTTTTCAGCCAAATCTTGGATGACGGCTTTGTTCTTCTCTTCTTCGAGATCTTGTTGCATTTTTAGAACCTTACTTAATAATATGCTCTGTCGAAACGATCTTTGTTAGAAAACGACCTAAAAGATAATAATAATAATAAAATAACAAAAATATTTGTTACCTTGAAGTTAGCATAAAGCAAGCTTCCGGCGATATGGTGTCGTTGGTAACGGCAGAGGTCCGCTTCCAGCTTCGGCAAGCCAATGTTTTTGCAGAGAGTTCTAACAATTTTAGCTTCGCTGCGGTTTCGAAGGCACCTCAGTTTTCCTTCGTTAACCCCACCGAACAGTGTAGCCCCTAGCTTATATCCGCAGGCTATGACACATTTTTAAGCTCTGCTTTTTCATCGTCTGTCAGTTCTTGCCCAAGTAAATCTTGAAATTCAAAATCTTTTCCTCCAAAATGTCTTCAGCTTGCTTTTTCCCCTTTTCAGTAGCTGTGCTCGCCGCGGCCACAGCGGATTCTTCCTCAGTCATTTTTAGGAGTATGTTATCAATAACTTCAAGTGTGTCTTCCAGGTTCGGATCTTCTGTGGCCCCGGTTTCAGCCCCGGCAGCTTTGGCTGTGCCAGTTTCAGCTTCGAAGGTTTCCGCTCTGGTGGCTTCGGCTGCGGCGCCTTTAGCTTCAGCAGTTTCGACAGTCTGGTCAATAGCAATTCTTGATGCTGGTGTCGGTGACGGTGTCCCATGAATTACATCTGCTATTTGAATAATCCTTCGTTTTTTCGGCAGTGCAGGACCTTCTTCTGCCGAAGCTGCCTTGTCCTTCTGAAAAAACTTCGTCAGATCCAGCGCCAGCGGACTTAGCTTGACAGGCAAGGGTTCAGTCAATACCTTCATAATCTCTTCTACTTCAACAGCAGAAGGCGTTGCAGGAGTACCTTCTTCTCGAACCAACGTTTTTGGTTCTGGAGATGCAATTTTCCTCTTTCTTGCAGTGGCCACCTTCGGCTCAGGGTTCAACTCTTCAGGGCTAAGTTTTTCAGAATCTTCCCTTTTCTTTTTGGCTACCTTGGCGACCTCTTCGTCAGCAGCGCTGGCAATTCTTTTTCGCTTCGGGCCTCCAGCATCTCCGCCCAGTCGACCATAATCAGCATATTCAAATCCTATAGCATCAAGCACCCTGTTCAGCCTTCGCTTCGGCCGAGTGCCGAAGGCTGCTGTCATCAGCTGGTCCTCTTTTTTGGAGTAATTTCCAAGAATTTCATTACTCATTACTTCGATTGTATCGAGCCAATCTTGGCAGGGTGCCTTAAAATATTTCTTAAACTTATAATAATAGGGTAGTCGGACAAGCTCCCCCTCTTTATTTTCTCCTTTAAGCTTCGGCATAGTCCACTCCTTCATAGTTGGAAATACTCTGAAGGCCAGAAATTCCTGCACTAAATCTCTAGTGCCAATGTGTTCTGCAATAATTTTGAATTCAGCCAGTGCGGTCCAAGTTGGACCTTCCGCTGTCATATTGCATCGGGGTCTGGTTTCTCCGAAGATCAGTTCAAGAGGGCTTTGTACTAGCTTGTCTTTGTCATCGTCAACTTTGACATAAAACCATTCTGACTTCCAGCCTGCCGGCCATTTGCTTCGGTAGCTAATCACAGGAAATTTTGTGGTTTTCCGATAGGCAAAATTATAACAACCAAAATTTTCATGCAACCCATCCTTTCTGGCTTTAGTCTGATAATGCAGCTCATGTACTCGACAGAAGCTGTCGGCAAATGGCTCCACCGCCTGGCTTCGGAGAGCCCAGATATAAACGCTAAGCCTGACAATGGCGTTAGGAGTCAGTTGGTGAAAATAGATCCCAAACTTTTGCAGCACATCAGAAATCATTCTATTTAAAGGAAATCTCAACCCAGCTTTTAGAAAACTCTTGAAAATAACTATTTCATCCTTTTCTGGCTTCGGGGTAGTTTCCTCTCCCCGAAGCGAATCAGCTTCTTCTCATCTTCACTGACATAGCCCGACTTCACCATCTTGGAAAAATCAGCCTTGGAGATAGTCGACTTTCCGAAGTCCAAATGGCTAGGCTTGATCGGCACTGCGATATGGTAATCACCGTCAGAATCAGCTTCCTCAATATCTCCTTGTTCCGCTTCGGCAGCAGCTTGTTCTGTTTCGGCAGTGGGGATTCTTTCCGAGGTCACCAATCCAGATCGCTGCATTGCTTCGGAGATAGGAACAGTCTCCGCACCTTCGGCTTCGTCTCCCTCACGCTCAACTCTAGCAGTAGAGCGCACTCTGGCCATTTAATTTTGAATTTCTTGAAAGATTTCTTGGGAATTAAATAACCTTTTCTCCCGAAGCTTTTCTTCTGACGAAGTAGGCACCAAACTGGAGCTTCGTCTGAATGCGAGAGTCAAGCTTCGGCTATGGTTAAAATTTTTGGCAGCAAAACAGTGCAATAGCAATGAATGCTGTGGTAACTTCACACCTACCTGTCTGCTTATATAGTGCTGCAGGTAAGAAGGTGAATCGTCAGGATTTTTACACCAGGCAAACAGCTGCTCGCACCCGCTGCGCGGTTGACCGCAAAAACCAAAATAGTGAACCTGCATGGTGGGACCGCTACGCGCTCGGAAGCTGTATCGTTTCTCGACAACGAGCTCAGGGAAGGAGTTTTTCGAACCTTCGGCTTCCTGAAGCCTAAGAGACTTTTTTCACGGATCAAGCTCGTTACGAAAAACGATCTAGCACCGCGAAGGGGCTACTGTTGGGACCATGCTTCGTCGCCGAAGGTCCTGCAGGAAGAAACAGCTTCGGCTGAAGTTGTCTGTATGTGATGCCGAAGGGTGCCGTTCATGAAGCTTCGGAATTACAAACCGACTTAAAGATAGAATGACCTTTTAGTCCATAAGAGTTTGAGTCGTTGTTGTAAACTTTTATGAGGGGTATGATTGTAATTGCTCACTGAAAGTCGCCTAGAGGGGGGTGAATAGGGCGAAACTGAAATTCTTAAAAATAATCACAACTACAAGCCGGGTTAGCGTTAGAAATATAAACGAGTCTGCGAGAGAGGGAGCAAAACAAATCACAAGCAAATGAAGAGTGTGACACGCGGATTTGTTTTACCGAGGTTCGGTTCTTGCAAACCTACTCCCCGTTGAGGAGGCCACAAAGGCCGGGTCTCTTTCAACCCTTCCCTCTCTCAATCGGTCCCTCGGACCGAGTGAGCTTCTCTTCTCAAATCACTTGGGAATCAAACTTCCCGCAAGGGCCACCACACAATTGGTGCCTCTTGCCTTAATTACAAGTGAGTGTTTGATCACAAGAAAGAATCAAGAAAGAAGGAAGCAATCCAAGCGCAAGAGCTCGAAAGAACACAAGCAAATCACTCTCTCTAGTCACTATGGCGTTGTGTGGAATTTGGAGAGGATTTGATCTCTTTGGTGTGTCTAGAATTGAATACTAGAGCTCTTGTAGTAGTTGGGAAGTAGAGAACTTGGATGCAATGAATGGTGGGGTGGTTGGGGTATTTATAGCCCCAACCACCAAATGTGGCCGTTGGGATGCTGTCTGCTCGATGACGCACCGGACAGTCCGGTGCACACCGGACAGTCCGGTGCCCCCTGCCACGTCATCACTGCCGTTGGATTCTGACCGTTGGAGCTTCTGACTTGTGGGCCCGCCTGGGTGTCCGGTGCACACCGGACAGGTACTGTTTGCTGTCCGGTGTGCCAGTATGGGCGCGCCTGACTTCTGCGCGCGCAGAGCGCGCATTAAATGCGCGGCAGAGAGCCGTTGGCGCGGAGATAGCCGTTGCTCCGGAGTCGCACCGGACAGTCCGGTGAATTTTAGCAGACTAGCCGTTGGAGTTTCCCGAAGCTGGCGAGTTCCTGAGGCCGCTTCTCCATGGCGCACCGGACACTGTCCGGTGTACACCGGACAGTCCGGTGAATTATAGCGCGAGTGCCTCTGGAAATTCCCGAAGGTGGCGAGTTGGTGTTGGAGTCCTCTGGTGCACCGGACATGTCCGGTGGTGCACCGGACACTGTCCGGTGGTGCACCGGACAGTCCGGTGCGCCAAACCAGAGGTGCCTTCGGTTGGCCCTTTGCTCCTGTGTTGAATCCAAATTTGATCTTTTTATTGGCTAAGTGTGAACCTTTAACACCTGTATAATCTATACACTTGAGCAAACTAGTTAGTCCAAAGATTTGTGTTGGGCAATTCAACCACCAAAATTATTTAGGAACTAGGTGTAAGCCTAATTCCCTTTCAATCTCCCCCTTTTTGGTGATTGATGCCAACACAAACCAAAGCAAATATAGAAGTGCATAATTGAACTAGTTTGCATAATGTAAGTGTAAAGGTTGCTTGGAATTGAGCCAATATTAATACTTACAAGATATGCATGGATTGTTTCTTTCTTATTTAACATTTTGGACCACGCTTGCACCACATGTTTTGTTTTTGCAAACTCTTTTGTAAATCCTTTTCAAAGTTCTTTTGCAAATGGTCAAAGGTAAATGAATAGGATTTTGCAAAGCATTTTCAAGATTTGAAATTTTCTCCCCCTGTTTCAAATGCTTTTCCTTTGACTAAACAAAACTCCCCCTAAAGGAGATCCTCCTCTTAGAGTTCAAGAGGGTTTTGATATATCATTTTTGAAATACTACCTTCTCCCTTTTGAACACAATAGGATACCAATTGATAAATACTCTTGGAAAGCACTAAATTTTTGAAATTGGTGGTGGTGCGGGTGGTGCGGTCCTTTTGCTTTGGGCTCATACTTTCTCCCCCTTTGGCATGAATCGCCAAAAACGGAATCATTAGAGCCCATCGAAGTACTATCTTCCCCTTTGGTCATAAGTAAATGAGTTAAGATTATACCAAAGACGAAGTCCGGTCCTTTTGCTTTGGGCTTTTACTCTCTCCCCCAAAGACAAGGTCCTTTTCTTGGAGCGATGGCGAAGGATGAGTTACGGAGTGGAAGCCTTTGTCTTCGCCGAAGACTCCAATTCCCTTTCAATATACCTATGACTTGGTGTGAAATGGACTTGAAAAACACATTAGTCATAGCATATGAAAGAGATATGATCAAAGGTATATAAATGAGCTATGTGTGCAATCTAGCAAAAGAAATTGCGCGAATCAAGAATATTGAGCTCATGCCTAAGTTTGGTAAAAGTTTGTTCATCAAGAGGCTTGGTAAAGATATCGGCTAATTGATCTTTAGTGTTAATATAAGAAATCTCGATATCTCCCTTTTGTTGGTGATCCCTAAGAAAATGATACCGAATGGCTATGTGCTTAGTGCGGCTATGCTCGACGGGATTGTCGGCCATTTTGATTGCACTCTCATTATCACATAGCAAAGGGACTTTGGTTAATTTGTAACCATAGTCCCGCAGGGTTTGCCTCATCCAAAGCAATTGCGCGCAACAATGGCCTGCGGTAATGTACTCGGCTTCGGCGGTAGAAAGAGCGACTGAATTTTGCTTCTTTGAAGCCCAAGACACCAAGGATCTCCCCAAGAACTGGCAAGTCCCCGATGTGCTCTTCCTATTAATCTTACACCCCGCCCAATCAGCATCGGAATAACCAATTAAATCAAAAGTGGATCCCCGAGGGTACCAAAGCCCAAACTTAGGAGTATAAGCCAAATATCTCAAGATTCGCTTTACGGCCGTAAGGTGGGATTCCTTAGGGTCGGATTGGAATCTTGCACACATGCATACGGAAAGCATAATGTCCGGTCGAGAAGCACATAAATAGAGTAAGGAACCTATCATCGACCGGTATACCTTTTGATCCACGGACTTACCTCCCGTGTCGAGGTCGAGATGCCCATTGGTTCCCATGGGTGTCTTGATGGGCTTGGCATCCTTCATCCCAAACTTGTTTAGAATGTCTTGAGTGTACTTCGTTTGGCTAATGAAGGTGCCCTCTTGGAGTTGCTTTACTTGGAATCCTAAGAAATACTTCAACTCCCCCATCATAGACATCTCGAATTTCTGTGTCATAATCCTACTAAACTCTTCACATGTAGACTCGTTAGTAGACCCAAATATAATATCATCAACATAAACTTGGCATACAAACAAGTCATTTTCAAGAGTTTTAGTAAAGAGTGTAGGATCGGCTTTTCCGACTTTGAACCCATTAGCAATAAGAAAATCTCTAAGGCATTCATACCATGCTCTTGGGGCTTGCTTGAGCCCATAAAGCGCCTTAGAGAGCCTATAGACATGGTTAGGGTACTTACTATCTTCAAAGCCGGGAGGTTGCTCAACATAGACCTCTTCCTTGATTGGTCAATTGAGGAAGGCACTTTTTACGTCCATTTGATAAAGCTTAAAGCCATGGTAAGTAGCATAGGCCAATAATATGCGAATTGACTCAAGCCTAGCTACGGGTGCATAGGTTTCACCGAAATCCAAACCTTCGACTTGGGAGTATCCTTTGGCCACAAGTCGAGCTTTGTTCCTTGTCACCACACCATGCTCATCTTGCTTGTTGCGGAAGACCCATTTGGTTCCTACAACATTTTGGTTAGGACGTGGAACTAAGTGCCATACCTCGTTCCTTGTGAAATTGTTGAGCTCCTCTTGCATCGCCACCACCCAATCCGAATCTTGTAGTGCCTCCTCTACCCTGTGTGGCTCAATAGAGGAAACAAACGAGTAATGCTCACAAAAATGTGCAACACGGGATCTAGTAGTTACCCCCTTATGAATGTCGCCGAGGATAGTGTCGACGGGGTGATCTCGTTGTATTGCTTGGTGGACTCTTGGGTGTGGCGGCCTTTGCTCTTCATCCTCCTTGTCTTGATCATTTGCATCTCCCCCTTGATCATTGCCGTCATCTTGAGGTGGCTTATTTGCTTGATCTTCTACTTCATCAACTTGAGCTTCATCCTCATTTTGAGTTGATGGAGATGCTTGAGTGGAGGAGGATGGTTGATCTTGTGCATTTGGAGGCTCTTTGGATTCCTTAGGACACACATCCCCAATGGACATGTTCCTTAGCGCTATGCATGGAGCCTGTTCTTCACCTATCTCATCAAGATCAACTTGCTCTACTTGAGAGCCGTTAGTCTCATCAAACACAACGTCACATGAGACTTCAACTAGTCCAGTGGACTTGTTAAAGACTCTATTTGCCCTTGTGTTTGAGTCATAACCGAGTAAAAAGCCTTCTACAGTCTTAGGAGCAAATTTAGATTTTCTACCTCTTTTAACAAGAATAAAACATTTGCTACCAAAGACTCTAAAATAAGAAATATTGGGCTTTTTACCGGTTAGGAGTTCATATGATGTCTTCTTGAGGATTCGGTGAAGATATAACCGGTTGATGGCGTAGCAGGCGGTGTTGACTGCCTCGGCCCAAAACCGATCCGAAGTCTTGTACTCATCAAGCATGGTCCTTGCCATGTCCAATAGAGTTCGATTCTTCCTCTCCACTACACCATTTTGTTGTGGGGTGTAGGGAGAAGAGAACTCATGCTTGATGCCCTCCTCCTCAAGAAAGCCTTCAATTTGAGAGTTCTTGAACTCCGTCCCGTTGTCGCTTCTTATTTTCTTTATCCTTAAGCTGAACTCATTTTGAGCCCGTCTCAAGAATCCCTTTAAGGTCTCTTGGGTTTGAGATTTTTCCTGTAAAAAGAATACCCAAGTGAAGCGAGAATAATCATCCACAATAACTAGACAGTACTTACTCCCGCCGATGCTTATGTAAGCAATCGGGCCGAATAGGTCCATGTGTAGGAGCTCCAGTGGCCTGTCGGTCGTCATGATGTTTTTGTGTGGATGATGGGTACCAACTTGCTTTCCGGCTTGGCATGCACTACAAATCCTGTCTTTCTCAAAATGAACATTGGTTAATCCTAAAATGTGTTCCCCCTTTAGAAGCTTATGAAGATTCTTCATCCCAACATGGGCTAGTCGGCGGTGCCAGAGCCAACCCATGTTAGTCTTAGCAACCAAGCAAGTGTCGAGTTCAGCTCTATCAAAATCTACCAAGTATAGCTGACCCTCTAACACTCCCTTAAATGCTATTGAATCATCACTTCTTCTAAAGACAGTAACACCTATATCAGTGAATAGACAGTTGTAGCCCATTTGACATAATTGAGAAACGGAAAGCAAATTGTAATCTAATGAATCAACAAGAAAAACATTGGAAATGGAATGGTCAGGTGAAATAGCAATTTTACCCAAACCTTTGACCAAACCTTGATTTCCATCCCCGAATGTAATCGCTCTTTGGGGATCTTGGTTTTTCTCATATGAGGAGAACATCTTCTTCTCCCCTGTCATGTGGTTTGTGCACCCGCTGTCGAGTATCCAACTTGAGCCCCCGGATGCATAAACCTACAAAACAATTTTAGTTCTTGACTTTAGGTACCCAAACGGTTTTGGGTCCTTTGGCATTAGACACAAGAACTTTGGGTACCCAAACACAAGTCTTAGAGCCCTTGTGTTTGCCCCCAACAAACTTGGCAACTACCTTGCCGGATTTGTTAGTAAGCACATATGAAGCATCAAAAGTTCTAAATGAAATAGCATGATCATTTGATGCATTAGGAGTTTTCTTCTTAGGCAACTTAGCACGGGTTGGTTGCCTAGAGCTAGATGTCTCACCCTTATACATAAAAGCATGATTAGGGCCAGAGTGAGACTTCCTAGAGTGAATTCTCCTAATTTTGCTCTCGGGATAACCGGCAGGGTACAAAATGTAACCCTCGTTATCCTGAGGCATGGGAGCCTTGCCCTTAACAAAATTTGACAATCTTTTAGGAGGGGCACTAAGTTTGACATTGTCTCCCCTTTGGTAGCCAATGCCATCCTTAATGCCAGGGCGTCTCCCATTATAAAGCATGCTACGAGCAAATTTAAGTTTCTCATTTTCTAAGTTGTGCTCGGCAATTTTAGCATCTAGTTTAGCTATATGATCATTTTGTTGCTTAATTAAAATCATGTGATCATGAATAGCATTAACATCAATATCTCTACATCTAGTACAAATAGTAACATGCTCAATGGTAGATGTAGAGGGTTTGCAAGAATTAAGTTCAACGATCTTAGCATGTAATATATCATTTTTATCTCTAAGATCGGAAATAGTGACATTGCAAACATCAAAATCTTTAGCCTTAGCAATCAAATTATTATTTTCTACTCTAAGGCTAGCAAGAGAAGTGTTTAATTCTTCAATCCTAGCAAGCAAATCATCATTATTATCTCTAGGATTGGGAATTGAAATATTACAAACATGTGAATCAACCTTAGCATTTAAACTAGCATTTTTATTCCTAAGGTTGTCAATCATCTCACGACAGGTGCTTAGCTCACTAGATAATTTTTCACATTTCTCAATTTCTAGTGCATAAGCATTTTTGACCTTAACATGTTTCTTATTTTCCATGATTAGGAAGTCCTCTTGGGAGTCCAAGAGATCATCCTTTTCATGGATGGCACTAATTAGCTCATTTAATTTTTCTTTTTGTTCCATGTTAAGGTTGGCAAAAAGGATACGCAAATTATCTTCCTCACCACTAGCATTATCATCACTAGACGATTCATATTTAGTGGAGGAGTTGGATTTAACCTTCTTCCTTTTGCCGTCCTTTGCCATGAGGCACTTGTGGCCGACGTTGGGGAAGAGGAGTCCCTTGGTGACGGCGATGTTGGCGGCGTCCTCGTCGGAGGAGGAGTCGCTTGAGCTTTCGTCGGAATCCCACTCCCGACAAACATGGGCATCGCCGCCCTTCTTCTTGTAGTACTTCTTTTTCTCCTTTCTTCTCCCCTTCTTGTCGTCGCCTCGGTCACTGTCACTTGATATAGGACATTTAGCAATAAAATGACCGGGCTTACCACATTTGTAGCAAACCTTCTTGGAGCGGGACTTGTAGTCTTTCCCCCTCCTTTGTTTGAGGATTTGGCGGAAGCTCTTGATGACGAGCGCCATTTCCTCATTGTCGAGCTTGGAGGCGTCTATAGGTTGTCGACTTGGTGTAGCCTCCTCCTTCTTCTCCTCCGTCGCCTTGAATGCGACGGGTTGAGCTTCGGATGTGGATGGATCATCAAGCTCGTTGATCTTCCTTGAGCCTTCGATCATGCACTCAAAACTTACAAAATTCCCGATAACTTCCTCGGGGGTCATTTTAGTATATCTAGGATTACCACGAATTAATTGAACTTGAGTGGGGTTAAGGAAAATGAGAGATCTTAGAATAACCTTAACCATTTCGTGGTCGTCCCACTTGACGCTTCCGAGGTTGCGCACTTGGTTCACCAAAGTCTTGAGCCGGTTGTACATGTGTTGTGGCTCTTCCTCTTTGCGAAGCCGGAACCGACCGAGCTCCCCCTCGATCGTTTCCCTCTTGGTGATCTTGGTGAGCTCATCTCCTTCGTGCGCGGTTTTGAGCACATCCCAAATCTCCTTGGCGCTCTTCAACCCTTGTACTTTGTTATACTCCTCTCTACTTAGAGAGGCGAGGAGTATTGTTGTTGTTTGAGAGTTGAAGTGCTCGATTTGGGCCACCTCATCCTCATCATAGTTCTCATCCCCTACCGACGGTACCTGTGCACCAAACTCAACAACATCCCATATACCTTTGTGGAGCGAGGTTAGATGAAATCACATTAAATCGCTCCACCTAGCGTAATCTTCACCATCAAAAGTTGGTGGTTTGCCTAATGGGACGGAAAGTAAAGGTGTATGTTTGGAAATGCGAGGGTAGTGTAGGGGGATCTTACTATACTTCTTGCGCTCTTGGCGCTTAGAAGTGACGGAGGGCGCATCCGAGTCGGAGGTCGATGTTGATGAAGTGTCGGTCTCGTAGTAGACCACTTTCCTCATCCTCTTGTGCTTGTCGCTTTTCCGATGCGGCTTGTGGGAAGAAGATTTTTCCTTCTTCTCTTTGTGGTGAGAAGAGGAAGACTTTTTCTCCTTCCGTTTGGAGGAGTCCTTCTTCTCCTTCCTCTTGGTGCGGGACTCTTCCGATGAAGTGCTCCCGTGGCTTGTAGTGGGCTTTTCGCCGGTCTCCATCTCCTTCTTGGCGTGATCTCCCGACATCACTTCGAGCGGTTAGGCTCTAATGAAGCACCGGGCTCCGATACCAATTGAAAGTCGCCTAGAGGGGGGGTGAATAGGGCGAAACTGAAATTCTTAAAAATAATCACAACTACAAGCCGGGTTAGCGTTAGAAATATAAACGAGTCCGCGAGAGAGGGAGCAAAACAAATCACAAGCAAATGAAGAGTGTGACACGCGGATTTGTTTTACCGAGGTTCGGTTCTTGCAAACCTACTCCCCGTTGAGGAGGCCACAAAGGCCGGGTCTCTTTCAACCCTTCCCTCTCTCAATCGGTCCCTCGGACCGAGTGAGCTTCTCTTCTCAAATCACTTGGGAATCAAACTTCCCGCAAGGGCCACCACACAATTGGTGCCTCTTGCCTTAATTACAAGTGAGTGTTTGATCACAAGAAAGAATCAAGAAAGAAGGAAGCAATCCAAGCGCAAGAGCTCGAAAGAACACAAGCAAATCACTCTCTCTAGTCACTATGGCGTTGTGTGGAATTTGGAGAGGATTTGATCTCTTTGGTGTGTCTAGAATTGAATACTAGAGCTCTTGTAGTAGTTGGGAAGTAGAGAACTTGGATGCAATGAATGGTGGGGTGGTTGGGGTATTTATAGCCCCAACCACCAAATGTGGCCGTTGGGAGGCTGTCTGCTCGATGATGCACCGGACAGTCCGGTGCACACCGGACAGTCCGGTGCCCCCTGCCACGTCATCACTGCCGCTGGATTCTGACCGTTGGAGCTTCTGACTTGTGGGCCCGCCTGGGTGTCCGGTGCACACCGGACAGGTACTGTTTGCTGTCCGGTGTGCCAGTATGGGCGCGCCTGACTTCTGCGCGCGCAGAGCGCGCATTAAATGCGCGGCAGAGAGCCGTTGGCGCGGAGATAGCCGTTGCTCCGGAGTCGCACCGGACAGTCCGGTGTACACCGGACAGTCCGGTGAATTTTAGCGGACTAGCCGTTGGAGTTTCCCGAAGCTGGCGAGTTCCTGAGGCCGCTTCTCCATGGCGCACCGGACACTGTCCGGTGTACACCGGACAGTCCGGTGAATTATAGCGCGAGTGCCTCTGGAAATTCCCGAAGGTGGCGAGTTGGTGTTGGAGTCCTCTGGTGCACCGGACACTGTCCGGTGGTGCACCGGACAGTCCGGTGCGCCAAACCAGAGGTGCCTTCGGTTGTCCCTTTGCTCCTGTGTTGAATCCAAATTTGATCTTTTTATTGGCTAAGTGTGAACCTTTAACACCTGTATAATCTATACACTTGAGCAAACTAGTTAGTCCAAAGATTTGTGTTGGGCAATTCAACCACCAAAATTATTTAGGAACTAGGTGTAAGCCTAATTCCCTTTCACTCACAGGCTGTGTCCTGTGCCTATAAATAGTGAACAGTATTCCTTTACTGTTCACGCATTCCTGTAATTGCAATCACATCACTCAGAAATTATTCTTTGCCAAGGCAGAGGTATAAATGTACCTAAACATTATATTTGAATATCTTAAGTTTATATAATATATGTAAATGATATTGTTTACTTCTAATTTACTTGTCTTTAATGCTTTATGTCTCGTGTTATTTTTATCTTTGAGAGTTCAATTACGAAGATATAACCTTCGTAATTGTGTCATTATAACCTTCGTCCGAAGTTCATTAAATCCTTGGGGAAATAATGTTTTAGCGGACGAAGGACATTAATATTTAACGTTTTATGTTGCCTTGTTCTTAATTCATAGCATTTGAGAACAAGTCCCCAACACCCGGTCTGGTCTTAAGAACCCCGGTGGCGAGTTGACATATGCAAGGGTTAAGTGCTACATATGTCGTGTGATTGGAGGTCCTCAGCTGAGTATTAATCGATTCGGATCTCTGTTACTTCTCGGACATGAAGACTTGGTCACTGACTTACACGTAGCATTCCAGTGAACAAGAAGGGTTGATAAAAGGATGGCTAGTATAGGCCAAGTGCTTGAACTAAGGTAGAAAGAACTCTAGTGACAGGTAATGACTTAACTTGCTAATAAAACTGGATTTTTAAGGATCCACTATTAGTAAGCATTTTTGCAAACAAAGTCTTGATTCTTGATTAAGCCTTACCTTGACTCCCTTAAGCCAGCATATCCTTGAGAGTCTTTTATTTTGACGGGTAAGACTTGCGAAAGTACACTTGGTACTCACGGTTTTCGAAACCATGTTGTTGTAGGTGAGGAAATAGCAGACTTTTGCTATTTTTGCTCTAAGGTGGTGCCAAAAGAACCTGAACAGTGAAGCCTCGGGAGGATGTTGGCCTCCCTTTTGAAAAACAATATACTTTTATGCGGGAGGGGTTTTTGCCTCCCAAGTTTGTAATAATAATACTTATGCACTCATACCCCTGGTTTTGTAATAACTATAACACCCTTTCTATATTTGGATGAATGTAAATTAAGTTATTGTAATTCGCTTCCGCTTATTCGTTCCTCCGATGTGTTGTAATATCTGTGTGACGTGTGAAACACTCTTGGGCGAGGAAAATGATACAGATACCGAACTTGTCGAGTGATTATGTGCATCTACAGGGTTGTCCAAGGTCCGTTGGACAAGTTCAACTATAGGTGGGCCTAATGATTTGGGAGGTTCTTTCACAGTTGGTATCGGAGCAAAGCCCATCTCTTTAGATATTATGAAGCATTTCAAAAAGAATTTTCATATACTTATCCAATTTTTTTTCTTTTGTTCTTACCTTGCCACTTTCTGGAAGTGCTCATCTTGTAAGACCAGGTAATAGAGTGCAATATATAGGAGGTTGGGAGTCAACAAAGGTTGATTACGTAATTACACATGCATCATGTTTAAAAACTATACTAATAAATTTCCCCCCTTATGGAGATATGCCATGTACGAGGAAAACCGCACGTAAGTCCAGGGGACCTATTGGCGTGCCTCGTCATCAGTTGGCTCCAAGACATGAAGGGATCAACAGTGGCAGCAACAATCCAATCGGAGACTTGGAAGCCCAAGTGGAACAGCTTCGGACGGAGCTACATCACCAAAATAGGGTGTGGGCAGAAGACGGTCAGCGTATAAATGAGTTGGCAGCTGATGTTAGATGCCTACAAGACGAGCTCGCTGAACGAGATTTGGCAGTCGATTGGGCCGTCAACTCATGTTCGGTTGCTTGGGACCGGGAAGCCAAAGCTCGTGCTCGTGTGACCGAGCTTAGTGCGGCCCTTGACAACTTGCAAGTATACTGCAATACTCTACATGAGAAAGTGCATGTACTGTATTCACGACTGCACCCGGACGTGCCTGCCGACCCTGTTGCAATGGGAGTCGGTCCATCAGGGTCAACAGGTGAAGGAACTGATGGGGAGCTAGACCTTTTTAGGCCTCTTCCTTCCATGAACCTGGCTCACGATCGGTCTCCCACGACAGGAAATGAAGAAACCAAGGACGACGAAGACTAGACTAGTATAGTTTAGAAATTATACCTATGTAAAATAAGTAATAAGGTCATGTTGTACACTTGAGTCTGTATCATTACGTTTTGGTAATGTAAAATGATGGTGTGTATCGACATGTTATATTTTTCCCAAATGTTTCTTTGCCTCAGATGCCATCAAGGACTCGTGCGCATGACGGTGCGGGTACTTCCCGTGGTTGGGAAGATACCCCTAATCCACCACCTGTACCACTAACGCTGGCCGAGGCTATCGCTGTCTTGGTCAACGCGACTGCATATAATACCCGCTTTTTACGTGAGATGGTGAGAAATCATTTCCAACAACATGGCGGAAGGGCTCCTCCACAGGGACCGCGTGAAACCTCATATCTGGAGTTTTCTGAAACGCGTCCCCCACTCTTTGTTAAAGTTGAAGATTCTCTTGAAGCTGATGAGTGGATCAGGGTAATGGAGCATAAGTTCGGATTAATCCGTTGTACCGAAACCCAAAAGCCGTTGTTCGCTGCCCAACAACTTAGAGGCCCTGCTAGTACGTGGTGGGGAAATTTTGTGGCAGTTCAACCAGCCGGACACCAGGTCACATGGGATGAATTTAAACTCGCATTCCATGAACACTATATTCCAGAAGGAGTGCTTCACATGAAACAAGAGGAATTTATTCGACTAAAACAAGGAGGGGATACTGTGATGCAGTATCTCAACAAGTTTAATCATTTATCCCAATATGAAATTGACCATGTAAACACTGACCTGAAAAAGAAGAACTGCTTCATGAGAGGACTCAACGACCGGCTCCAAAGGAAAATGGCTACCTGCCTGGATCTTACGTACAACAGAGCTGTCAGCACGGCGCTGGCAAAAGAAGCCAAGAATACAGGCCAAGGAAAATCCAAGGGATTTGGGAGTGACAGGTCCAATCAGGGACCTGAGAAGCGAACCAGGTTGGTAATCCGACCGTTCAATCAGAATCGTTCTTCGCCTCGTCCACCCTCTTATCCATTCAAACAGCCTGTTTTCATTCGCCCTGCCACTGTCCCCACTTCTACAAATCAGCCGAGTGCCCCTGGTGCTCGTTTCCCCGCCCTCCCTAGTTCCTCAACTGGCTGCTTCAACTGTGGAAAGTCTGGTCATTTTATAAAAGACTGTCCATATCCGAGGCAGACTAAGTCCAACAATCAATAGAACTCTGGGAGCTCTAATCAAGGCAAGGGAAACATGGCTAATAATTCAGCGGGCAAAAATGTCAAGAAGACCGGGCGAATTTATTACACTCAAGTGGCCACTACACCGGAAGGAGAGCCGGTAATAAAGGGTATGTTCCTTGTGGCCAATCACCCAACAGTCATTCTCTTTGATTCTGGTGCTTCGCATACATTCATAAGCAAGAAATTCGTGGAAAAATGTTGCATTCCGTGCACTGAATCAAGGGAAGGGTTTATTATTCATTCGCCCGAGGGACAAATATTTACTAAGGAAGTAGCCTTCCATGTGCCAGTAACATTGGCTGAACGAGATTTTCCCACCAACATGATTGTTTTGAAAGGCCAAGTTATAGATGTAATTCTGGGCATGAATTGGTTAGCCCAGCATAAAGCTATCCTCAACACTGACTTAAGGACTATCAAGTTGAGCCATGGCTATGAAGAGGTTCTCTTGTCCATCCCTATAGCTGTCCCAGCCAAACCATTTGGACAGGTCTATGAAGCTATCATACCTGAAATCGAGGATATTCCTGGATTTCCTCTAGAAAGGGATGTAGAGTTTGTGATTGAACTAAAGTCCGGTACAACTTCTATTTCTAGAAGATCGTACTAGATGCCACCAAATGAATTGGCGGAGCTCAAGACACAATTACAAGACTTACTTGAGAAGGGATTCATTCGGCCCAGTTCAACACCATGGGGATGTCCCGCAATCTTTGTCAAGAAGAAGGACCAAAAACTTCGAATGTGCGTGGACTACAGACCCCTTAATGAGGTCACGATTAAGAACAAGTACCCTCTTCCTTGGATCGATATCTTGTTCGATCAACTTACTGGAGCACGGGTATTCTCCAAAATTGACCTCAGGTCGGGCTATCATCATATCCGTATTCAACCCAAAGATATACCCAATACCGCATTTACTACACGGTACGAATTATTCGAATATTTGGTTATGTCCTTCGGATTGACGAATGCTCCTGCCCGCTTCACATATCTAGTGAAATCGGTATTTATGCCCGAGTTGGACAAATTTGTGGTGGTCTTCATTGATGATATTTTGATTTATTCCAAGAATGAAGAGGAGCATGCTAAACATTTACAGATCGTATTAACACGTTTAAGGGAACATCAATTATATGCTAAATTCAGCAAGTGCGCGTTTTGGTTGGAGGAAATCCAATTTTTGGGACATGTATTGTCTGCAAATGGGATTGCGGTTGATCCCAGCAAGGTCAAGGATATTATAGAGTGGAAACCGCCAACCACTGTACATCAAGTTCGAAGTTTCCTTGGGCTGGCTGGCTATTACCGTAGATTTATCTCGAATTTCTCCAAGATTGTGAAGCCAATCACAAGTCTATTGAAGAACGATACAAAATTTAACTGGTCCTCAAGATGCAACGAAGCCTTCGAGCAATTGAAAGTATTATTAACCACTGCTCCGGTATTGGCGCAACCGGACATCGAAAAGCCTTTTGATGTGTATTGTGACGCATCAGGCAGTGGCCTCGGATGTGTCTTAATGCAGGAGGGCCGAGTTATAGCATATGCTTCAAGACAGTTGCGCTGGCATGAGGAACATTATCCAACTCATGACTTGGAATTAGCTTCTGTGGTTCATGCCCTTAAAATATGGCGTCATTATCTGCTGGGAAATATCTGCCATATATATACATATCATAAAAGTTTGAAGTACATTTTTACCCAGTCAGAACTAAATATGAGGCAGAGGAGATGGCTTGAGCTGATTAAGGATTATGAATTAGAAATTCACTATCACCCAGGTAAGGCCAACGTGGTGGCAGATGCACTAAGTCGCAAGGCTTCCTGCCATACTCTTACAATAAAGACCTCTGACACCACATTATGTCAAGAAATGGAGAAGTTAAACCTGGGAATGATTCAACATGGAACCTTAAACCATTTGAAGCTTGAGTCGATTCTTCTGCAAAAAGATTATTGATGCACAAAGAAGTGATAAGGGTATGAGACATATTCATGAGAAAATAGAAGCCGACAAAGCAAATTGTTTTAGAAGGGATAATCAAGACATAGTATGGTTTAATAACCGCATAGTTGTGCCTAAGGATGATGAAGTCCGCCAGCAAATATTGGACGAAGCTCATCTTAGTCGATGTTCCATTCATCCCGGAAGCACGAAGATGTATCAAGATTTAAAGCAACACTATTGGTGGACAAAAATGAAGATTGAAATTGCACGCTATGTGGCGAGATGTGACACCTGTAGACGTGTCAAAGCCATATACATGAAGGCTGCTGGTCCATTGCAATCTTTGCCCATCCCAACTTGGAAATGGGAGGAAATTAGCATGGACTTCATTGTGGGATTACCTAGGACAGCAAAAGGGTTTGATTCTATCTAGGTTATAGTTGATCGACTTACAAAAATAGCCCATTTTCTATCGGTCAAGACATCCTATCCGGTCATCACCTATGCCCAGGTATATATTGCCCGTATTCTCAGTTTGCACGGAATTCCAAAGACTATAGTGCCGGACCGCGGACCGCAATTTGTATCCAAGTTTTGGGAAGAATTACATAAGTCCCTGGTTACTAAGTTGCTCCACAGTTCGACCTATCATCCCCAAACAAGTGGACAGACTGAGAGAGTGAACCAAATACTTGAAGACATGTTGCGGGCATGCGTTCTGGAGTTCCCACAGAAATGGGATGAATGCTTACCATTGGCAGAGTTTTCATATAACAACAATTATCAAGAAAGCATTAAGATGGCACCATTTGAAGCTTTGTATGGACGACAGTGCCGTACTCCATTAAATTGGTCTAAACCAGGGGAAAGGTGATTTTTTAGGCCTGATATGGTAAAAGAAATGGAAGAAAAGGTTCAACAAATCATACATAACTTGAAAGAAGCACATGCTCGACAAAAGAGTTATGCAGACAAATGCCGCCAACCCTTGTACTTTCAAGTCAAAGATTATGTGTACATAAAAGTATCACCAATGAAGGGTGTGACTCGTTTCGGTGTAAAAGGAAAGCTTGCACCCCGGTACATTGGTCCGTTCCTGATTCTTGAA
Source organism: Zea mays (assembly GCF_902167145.1). NCBI lineage: Eukaryota > Viridiplantae > Streptophyta > Magnoliopsida > Poales > Poaceae > Zea > Zea mays. The sequence goes on from NC_050097.1 coordinate 87,458,331, forward strand.
CAATGTGGGCCAGTGGCATACTGACTCCAATTACCCGAAACATTGTCTGCGGTACACAATGTGTTCCATGTATCCCAATTGAAGAAGTGTCTTCGGGTACCAGATCGAACCATTGATGTAATGGATGTTACCCTGGAACCAGACTTAACATATTCAGAACATCTCATTCGAGTCCTGGATCAAAGGGACAGGGTCACCCGAAGAAGAATTCTCAAATTCTATAAGATACAATGGAACCAACATGCTGAAGATGAAGCCACATGGGAAACTCAAGACTTCTTAGAAAAGAATTTCCCTGGCTTTTTAGCTTCATGTAATTTGTGAGATATGTACAATCTTTGTAAAGATGAAATAGACCCCCATACCACCCCTGCCTTGTACCAGAAATAAGGAAATAAAAATATGACGTGTTTCCTTTTCCACTACTTGCCCTAGGACTTTAAATCTCGGGACGAGATTCTTTTATGGGTGGAAGGATGTAACACCTCTGGTGTTACTGTCACTAAAACTTGAGCATAACATCATGTGCATGGGCATATCATGTATTTGTTACACCTAGAGTGCATTCACTAGGTAAAAATTTCAAATAAGTTGTACTGATGTGACTTGATGTGTGGTTAACCCTAGGGTAAAGTGCTTAACCTCAGATCAGGGCTTATGGATATAAGTGAAGCCCAAATATGTGAAAACCTCAAAAGACATGAGACATGATCATAAAATATCACATTTGAAGGAATTTAGTGACACCAAAACCCTAAAGTGCTAAAAACCCTAAAAAGACCCCTGGAGAACCCTAAACTAGAACCCTAGGGGGTTAAGTGTAAATTTTGTGCGCTTTTGGACCCAAGTGCAAAAACCAAAGTATTAGAACACCACAAATCATATGTTTCACACATTTGTGGATTTGCAAATCAAATTATGGGATTTGGACTTATTTGCAAAAAGTACCCCATGAAACCATATGTGACTAAGTCTGAATTCAGTTGAATAGGGCTGACTTTGGAGCTCTGTATTTCTAAAAATACAAGGAATTTACTTAGGGTCAATACATCAAATTTGTAGAGTTACTATAGGAGCATAACTTTGCTTAAGTGACTAAACCTTGGTGTCATAAAAAATTGGAGAAAATTAGATCTAAAGTCAGGATGACAGTTAGTCAATGAACTGAATAATGGTTAACAGTGAAGTTGGGCAAACTTTGAGATTGGATTCGACCATGATCCAATGATTGTTTGGCTATGGTTCCTATAGCAAGATTTTAGCCGAATCATAGGGCAACAACTTTGTTACAGGAAGATTAACAAGTTGTCATGTAAAAATCTGAGATTTGAGCGCTGCAAACCGCTCTGTCAGAACAACTAAAGCAGCCCCTGATGGTACAGTAGCGAAAAGATCTTCTGGTTCAGTGAACCTCGTCACCGGTGACCCCGCTCGAATTCGCGCCAGGCACCATGATTTGTGCTCAACGGAGTATAGTTAACTGCTCGGGGTAAGAAATATCGCATTGAGGATGAACTTAGGCCACTGTTCCGCCCCGCCGCCGTGTCCGCCTGACTCACGGCCGGTTCAGATAAGCTCGCCGGAGTTGGCCGCCTGTTGATCGGTTGCCACGTGCCTTGGTGCTCTACCACGTCACAGTAAAGTGCCTTGGCGTGCCCGTTCATCGCCGGTGACTTTGCCGCGGTGAAAGCCACGCACCTCTTGCTCCAGTGCTCTCCCCTCTCTCCGGTCGCCAGCGCTCCATGCCCAAATTAGGAGCCACCGCCCTCGGGCCCTATAAATTGAGCGTGCCATCAGCTCCGCTAGGTAATTACACACCCAGCGCACCAACCCGTGCCTCAAATTATCCACCAGAGCGCTTCAATTTGGGATTTCCCCCAAATCAGTCAAGAACACCGCGTGTGTGAGCTCGCCGTGGCCAGCTCTCCACATGTCCGATCATGTCTTCCTCACTCTCGTTTCAACATCCCTGTGTGCTGTAGATGCTTAGCAGCCCGGCCAATTGAACTAGATCACGCTAGATCACTGGGAACACTTCGGATCGTCCTCGGTTTGCGCCAGCACCGTGGACAGAGTGATTGAGAGCCATAACCTTGCAATTAAGTGAGGGAAAGGGTCATTAGGAGTAGAATTGGGTGTCAGCCACACCAGAACCCTAGTCATTACATTTTCCGGTCGGTCTTGGCTCGCCGGAGCCACTGCTCCACCATCCACGGTCGAGGATCGCGGGTTGTGAAGAATTAGAAAGTGATGGGACTTGGTGTAAATGTCAGTGACACATTGAAATAGTGTGCGGGACTATTAACGGGTTTTTCAAATCACCAGGGTTCCCAGTGCAAATCCGGCAATGCGGGCGCACGCGCGGGCGCATTCTAGCTAACTTGGCCCGGCTCGGGCTAAATTGAGTCTGATACTGTATATGCTTTTCCTTTTTCTTTTTCTGCCAGACTTAGGAAATCCATAGAAAATTATAGAAAATGATAAAATTATGAGACTAATTTTGTTGGACTCCTAGATTTTCCTAGTATTTAATAAAAATGGTTCTAGGATTTTTAGTCCAAACAAAGAATTAATCAGTATTTTAAAGAGCTTAAACCTATACCTCTGGAATTTTAGGAATTATTTAATGACTCCAAAAATGACCAAACTTTTTGGATAAGCTTAATATGATATTTAGATCCTATGAGTGAAGTTTGACTTGCTTTGGACATTGTTTGATGCCTAAACCAAAAACCCTTGCTCCTTAGGGTAAAAATGTCTAATCCTACTAGGGTGTTGACTCAGAAAAGCCCTAGTTTCCCTGGAGCACCGTGAAGGAAAGTTGTATTCAAGATACAACTTGATACCTCTTTTATATTATTGCATCTTCATAAGCATTACATGAGCATTTATGATTATATATGGTTATATATAGAGAACACGGAAGAAGTGACTGTTGCAGAGGAAGAGACTACTCCGTCAACAGAAAGTCCACCTGCCGAGAACTGTTTTTATTTTGACATCTGTGGAACAGAGCCCGACTCACCTACAAAACAAGGCAAGCCCCAATGCATTTGCCACCTCCTTGCTATTTTAAACTCTTTATCACTTGAATGATGCATTAGGTGATAGGAGTTGGGTGTTAAACCAATTGATGCATTTCCTCCCTTGAAACTGTTTAACATTCCTTGATTACCTATTTTTCTTAAACAAATGTTTTCTTAAAATGATTTTGGTGGTTGAATTGCCCAACACAAATAATTGGACTAACTAGTTTGCTCTAGTGTATAAGTTATACAGGTATCAAAGGTTCACACTTAGCCAATAAAAAGACCAAGTCTTGGGTTCAACAAAAGAGCAAAGGGATAACCGAAGTGTGCCCTGGTCTAGCGCACCGGACTGTCCGGTGTGCCATCGGACAGTGTCCAGTGCACCAGGGGACTTCACGCTGAACTCTTCACCTTCGGGAAAATCTAGAGGCGCTCCGCTATAATTCACCGGACTGTCCGGTGTACACCGGACAGTGTCTGGTGCCCCAGGGAAGAGCGGCTCTGGAACTCGCCAGCTTCGGGAATTTGCTCCGCTATAATTCACAGGACGTGTCCGGTGTACACCGGACTGTCCGGTGAACCAGCAGAGCAACGGATACTTCGCGCCAACGGTCACCTGCAGGCGCATTTAATGCGCGCCAGAAGCGCGCAGAAGTCTGGCACGCGCGGGGCGGTGCACCGAACAATCTACAGTACTTGTCCGGTGTACACCGGACAGCCAGGCGGGCCCAGAAGTCAGAAGCTCCAATGGTCGGAACCCAACGGCCTTGGTGACGTGGCTGGTATTTATAGCCCCAACCACCAAACTAGTCGTTTGGTGGTGGCTGACTGTCATATGGCGCACCGGACATGTCCGGTGTGCACCGGACTGTCCGGTGCACCATATGACAGTCAGCCACCACCAAACGACTAGTTTGGTGGTTGGGGCTATAAATACCCCCAACCACCCCACATACAAGTCATCCAAGTTTTCCCACTTCAACTACTTACAAGAGCTCTAGCATTCAATTCTAGACACACTCAAGTGATCAAATCCTCTCCAAACTCCACACAATGCCCTAGTGATTAGTGAGAGAGATTTGCTTGTGTTCTTTCGAGCACTTGCACTTGGATTGCTTTCTTCTTTCTTTAATTCTTCATTGCGATCAAACTCACTTGTAATTGAGGCAAGAGACACCAATCTTGTGGTGGTCCTTGTGGGAACTTTGTGTTCCAAGCATTTGAGAAGAGAAAGCTCACTCGGTCCGAGGGACCGTTTGAGAGAGGGAAAGGGTTGAAAGAGACCCGGTCTTTGTGACCACCTCAACGGGGAGTAGGTTTACAAGAACCGAACCTCGGTAAAACAAATCCACGTGTCACACTCCTTATTCGCTTGCGATTTGTTTTGCACCCTCTCTCGCGGACTTGATTATATTTCTAACGCTAACCCGGCTTGTAGTTGTGATTATTTTTGAGAATTTTAGTTTTGCCCTATTCACCCCCCCTCTAGGCGACTTTCAATTGGTATTAGAGCCCGGTGCTTCATTAGAGCCTAACCGCTCGAAGTGATGTCGGGAGATCATGCCAAGAAGGAGATGGAGACCGGCGAAAAGCCCACTACAAGCAACGAGAAAGCCCTATCGGGAGAGTCCCACAACAAGGAGAAGAGGAAGGAAAAGAAGAAGGAGAAGAAGACTTCTTCCCACAAGTCGCATCGGAGTGGCGACAAAATAAAGAAGATGAGAAAGGTGGTCTACTACGAGACCGACACTTCATCACCTTCTACCTCCGGCTCTGACGCGCCCTCCATAACTTCTAAGCGCCATGAGCGCAAGAAGTTTAGTAAGATCCCCTTACATTATCCTCGTACTTCTAGACATACTCCATTACTTTCCGTTCCATTAGGCAAACCGCCAACCTTTGACGGTGAAGATTATGCTAGGTGGAGTGATTTAATGAAATTTCATCTAACCTCACTCCACAAAAGTATATGGAATGTTGTTGAGTTTGGAGCACAGGTACCATCCGTAGGGGATGAGGATTATGATGAGGACGAGGTGGCCCAAATCGAGCACTTCAACTCCCAAGCCACAACCATACTCCTCGCCTCTCTAAGTAGGGAGGAGTACAACAAGGTGCAAGGACTAAAAAGCGCCAAGAAAGTTTGGGACGTGCTCAAGACGGCGCACGAGGGTGATGAACTCACCAAAATCACTAAGCGGGAAACGATCGAGGGGGAGCTCGGTCGCTTCCGTCTTCGCCAAGGGGAGGAGCCACAAGACATGTACAACCGGCTCAAAACCTTGGTGAACCAAGTGCGCAACCTCGGGAGCAAAAAGTGGGATGACCACGAGGTGGTTAAGGTTATTCTAAGATCTCTTAGTTTCCTTAACCCTACTCAAGTACAATTAATTCGTGGCAATCCAAGATATACATTAATGACTCCCGAGGAAGTAATCGAGAATTTTGTGAGCTTTGAATTTATGATCAAGGGCTCACGAAAGATCAACGAGCTTGACGGTCCCTCCACATCCGAAGCTCAACCGGTTGCATTCAAGGCGACAGAGGAGAAGAAGGAGGAGTCTACACCAAGTAGACAACCAATCGATGCCTCCAAGCTCGACAATGAGGAAATGGCGCTCGTCATCAAGAGCTTCCGTCAAATCCTCAAACAAAGGAGGGGGAAGGACTACAAACCTCGCTCCAAGAAAGTGTGTTACAAATGTGGTAAGCCCGGTCATTTTATTGCAAAATGTCCTATATCTAGTGACAGTGACAGGGGCGACGACAAGAAGGGGAGAAGAAAGGAGAAGAGATACTACAAGAAGAGGGGCGGCGACGCCCATGTTTGTCGGGAGTGGGACTCCGACGAAAGCTCTAGCGACTCCTCCGACGACGAGGACGCCGCCAACATCGCCATCAACAAGGGCCTTCTCTTCCCCAACGTCGACCACAAGTGCCTCATGGCAAAGGACGGCAAAAAGAAGAAGATTAAATCTAAATCCTCCACTAGATATGAATCCTCTAGTGATGAAAATGCTAGTGATGAGGAAGATAACTTAGGCACTCTTTTTGCCAACCTAAACATGCAACAAAAAGAAAAGTTAAATGAATTAATTAGTGCCATCCATGAGAAGGATGACCTCTTGGACACCCAAGAGGACTTCCTAATCAAGGAAAACAAAAAGCATGTTAAGGTTAAAAATGCTTATGCTCTAGAAGTTGAAAAATGTGAAAAATTATCTAGTGAGCTAAGCACTTGCCATGAGACTATAGACAACCTTAGAAATGAGAATTCTAATTTGTTAGCTAAGGTTGATTCTATTGCTTGTAATATTTCAATTCCCAATCTTAGGAATGATAATGATGATTTGCTTGCTAAGATTGAAGAATTAAACTTATTTCTTGTTAGCCTTAGGAATGAAAATGAAAAATTAATTGCTAAGGCTAAAGATTTTGATGTTTGCAATGCTACAATTTCCGACCTTAGAACTAAAAATGATATTTTGCATGCTAAGGTTGTAGAATTAAAATCTTGCAAACCCTCTACATCTACCGTTGAGCACACTTCTATTTGTACTAGATGTAGAGATGTTGATGTTAATGCTATTCATGATCACATGGCTTTAATTAAACAACAAAATGATCATATAGCAAAACTAGATGCTAAGATTGCCGAGCATGACTTAGAAAATGAAAAATTTAAATTTGCTAGAAGCATGCTCTATAGAGGGAGACGCCCTGGCATTAAGGATGGCATTGGCTTCCAACAGGGAGGCAATATCAAACTTAATGCCCCTCCTAAGAAATTGTCCAACTTTGTTAAGGGCAAGGCTCCCATGCCTCAGGATAACGAGGGTTACATTTTGTACCCTGCCGGTTATCCCGAGGACAAAATTAGGAGAATTCATTCTAGGAAGTCTCACTCTGGCCCTAACTATGCTTTCATGTATAAGGGTGAGACATCTAGCTCTAGGCAACCAACCCATGCTAAGTTGCCTAAGAAGAAAACTCCTAGTGCATCAAATGAACATAGCTTTTCATTCAAAACTTTTGATGCATCATATGTGTTAACTAACAAATCTGGCAAGGTAGTTGCCAAATATGTTGGGGGCAAGCACAAGGGGTCAAAGACTTGTGTTTGGGTACCTAAAGTCAAGAACTAAACTTGTTTTGTAGGTTTATGCATCCGGGGGCTCAAGTTGGATTATCGACACCGGGTGCACAAACCACATGACAGGGGAGAAGAAGATGTTCTCCTCCTACGAGAAAAACCAAGATCCCCAACGAGCTATCACATTTGGGGATGGAAATCAAGGTTTGGTCAAAGGATTGGGTAAAATTGCTATATCCCCTGACCATTCTATTTCCAATGTTTTTCTTGTAGATTCTTTAGATTACAATTTGCTTTCTGTATCTCAATTATGCAAAATGGGCTACAACTGTCTATTCACTGATGTAGGTGTCACTTTCTTTAGAAGAAGTGATGATTCAATAGCATTTAAGGGAGTGTTAGAGGGTCAGCTATACTTGGTAGATTTTGATAGAGCTGAACTCGACAATTGCATAATTGCTAAGACTAACATGGGTTGGCTCTGGCATCGCCGACTAGCCCATGTTGGGATGAAGAATCTTCATAAGCTTCTAAAGGGAGAGCACATTTTAGGATTAACCAATGTTCATTTTGAGAAAGACAGGGTTTGTAGCGCATGCCAAGCAGGAAAGCAGGTTGGTGCCCATCATCCACACAAGAACATCATGACGACCGACAGGCCACTGGAGCTCCTACACATGGACCTATTCGGCCCGATCGCTTACATAAGCATCGGCGGGAGTAAGTACTGTCTTGTTATTGTGGATGATTATTCTCGCTTCACTTGGGTGTTCTTTTTGCAGGAAAAATCTCATACCCAAGAAACATTAAAGGGATTCTTGAGACGGGCTCAAAATGAGTTCGGCTTAAGGATCAAGAAAATTAGAAGCGACAACGGGACGAAGTTCAAGAACTCTCAAATCGAAGGCTTCCTTGAGGAGGAGGGCATCAAGCATGAGTTCTCTTCTCCCTACACCCCACAACAAAATGGTGTAGTGGAGAGGAAGAATCGAACTCTATTGGACATGGCAAGAACCATGCTTGATGAGTATAAGACTTCGGATCGGTTTTGGGCCGAGGCAGTCAACACCGCCTGCTACGCCATCAACCGGTTATATCTACACCGAATCCTCAAGAAGACATCTTATGAACTCCTAACCGGTAAAAAGCCCAATATTTCATATTTTAGAGTCTTTGGTAGCAAATGCTTTATTCTTGTTAAAAGAGGTAGAAAATCTAAATTTGCTCCTAAGACAGTAGAAGGCTTTTTACTAGGATATGATTCAAACACAAGGGCATATAGAGTCTTTAACAAGTCCTCCGGACAAGTTGAAGTTTCTTGTGACGTTGTGTTTGATGAGACTAACGGCTCTCAAGTAGAGCAAGTTGATCTTGATGAGATAGGTATTGAAGAGGCACCGTGCATCGCGCTAAAGAACATGTCCATTGAGGATGTGTGTCCTAAGGAATCCGAAGAGCCTCCAAATGCACAAGATCAACCATCCTCCTCCACGCAAGCATCTCCACCAACTCAAAATGAGGATAAAGCTCAAGTTGATGAAGTAGAAGATCAAGCAAATGAGCCACCTCAAGATGACGACAATGATCAAGGGGGAGATGCAAATGATCAAGACAAGGAGGATGAAGAACAAAGGCCGCCACACCCAAGAGTCCACCAAGCAATCCAACGAGATCACCCCGTCAACACCATCCTCGGCGACATTCATAAGGGGGTAACCACTAGATCTCGTGTTGCACATTTTTGTGAACATTACTCGTTTGTTTCCTCTATTGAGCCACATAGAGTAGAGGAAGCCCTTCAAGATTCGGATTGGGTGGTGGCGATGCAAGAGGAGCTCAACAACTTCACTAGGAATGAGGTATGGCATTTGGTTCCACGTCCTAACCAAAATGTTGTAGGAACCAAATGGGTGTTCCGCAACAAGCAAGATGAGCATGGTGTGGTGACAAGGAATAAAGCTCGACTTGTGGCCAAGGGATACTCCCAAGTCGAAGGTTTGGATTTCGGTGAAACCTATGCACCCGTAGCTAGGCTTGAGTCAATTCGTATATTATTGGCCTATGCTACTTACCATGGCTTCAAGCTTTATCAAATGGACGTGAAGAGTGCCTTCCTCAATGGACCAATCAAGGAAGAGGTCTATGTTGAGCAACCTCCCGGCTTTGAAGATAGTGAGTACCCTAACCATGTGTATAAACTCTCTAAGGCGCTTTATGGGCTTAAACAAGCCCCAAGAGCATGGTATGAATGCCTTAGGGATTTCCTTATCACTAATGGATTCAAAGTCGGAAAGGCCGATCCTACTTTATTCACTAAAACTCTTAAAAATGACTTGTTCGTATGCCAAATTTATGTTGATGATATTATATTTGGGTCTACTAACGAGTCCACATGTGAAGAATTTAGTAGGATCATGACACAAAAATTCGAGATGTCTATGATGGGGGAGTTGAAATATTTCTTAGGATTTCAAGTGAAGCAACTCCAAGAGGGCACCTTCCTAAGCCAAACGAAGTATACTCAATATATTCTAAGCAAGTTTGGAATGAAGGATGCCAAACCCATCAAGACACCCATGGGAACCAATGGACATCTTGACCTCGACGAGGGAGGTAAATCCGTCGATCAAAAGGTATATCGGTCGATGATAGGTTCTCTACTCTATTTATGTGCATCTCGACCGGATATTATGCTTTCCGTATGCATGTGTGCAAGATTCCAAGCCGACCCTAAGGAAGCTCACCTTACGGCCGTAAAACGTATCTTGAGATATTTAGTTTATACTCCTAAGTTTGGGCTTTGGTATCCTAGGGGATCCACATTTGATTTGATTGGTTATTCGGATGCCGATTGGGCGGGATGTAAAATCAATAGAAAGAGCACATCGGGGACTTGCCAGTTCTTGGGAAGATCCTTGGTGTCTTGGGCTTCAAAGAAGCAAAATTCCGTAGCTCTTTCTACCGCCGAGGCCGAGTACATTACCGCAGGACATTGTTGCGCGCAACTACTTTGGATGAGGCAAACCCTTAGGGACTATGGTTACAAATTAACCAAAGTTCCTCTTCTATGTGATAATGAGAGTGCAATCCGCATGGCGGATAATCCCGTTGAGCATAGCCGCACTAAACACATAGCCATTCGGTATCACTTTTTAAGGGATCACCAACAAAAGGGAGATATCGAGATTTCTTACATTAATACTAAAGATCAACTAGCCGATATCTTTACCAAGCCACTTGATAAACAAACTTTTAACAAACTTAGGCATGAGCTAAATATTCTTGATTCTAGGAACTTCTTTTATTAATTTGCACACATAGCTCATTCATATACCTTTGATCATGTCTCTTTCAAGTCTATTCCAAACCAAGTCATAGGTCTATTGAAAGGGAATTGGAGTCTTCGGCGAAGACAAAGGCTTCCGCTCCGTAACTCATCCTTCGCCGTCGCTCCGAGCAACTCTCCATCTTTGGAGGAGAGATCACTCTTCTACTTTGGTATAATCTTCTCTCTTTTATTTATGACCAAAGGGGGAGAAAGTAATTCTGAGGGCTCTAATGACTCCGTTTTTGGCGATTCATGCCAAAGGGGGAGAAAGTATTAGCCCAAAGCAAAAGGACCGCACCACCACCTAATTTTAAAAAAAAGAGTTTTTCAATTGGTATGATTCTCAATTGATAAATTTCAAATTGGTATCTTATTGTGTTCAAAAGGGGGAGAAAAGTAGTATTTCAAAATTGATATATCAAAACCCTCTTGAACACTAAGAGGAGAATTTCATTTAGGGGGAGTTTTGTTTAGTCAAAGGAAAAGCATTTGAAACAGGGGGAGAAAATTTCAAATTTTGAAAATGCTTTGCAAAAATCTTATTCATTTACCGTTGACTATTTGCAAAAGAACTTTGAAGCGGATTTACAAAAGAATTTGCAAAAACGAAACATGTGGTGCAAGCGTGGTCCAAAATGTCAAAAATTAAAGAAACAATCCATGCAAGTATTTATATTGGCTCAATTCCAAGCAACCTTTGCACTTACATTATGCAAACTAGTTCAATTATGTACTTCTATATTTGCTTTGGTTTGTGTTGGCATCAATCACCAAAAAGGGGGAGATTGAAAGGGAATTAGGCTTACACCTATTTCCTAAATGATTTTGGTGGTTGAATTGCCCAACACAAATAATTGGACTAACTAGTTTACTCTAGTGTATAAGTTGTACAGGTACCAAAGGTTCACACTTAGCCAATAAAAAGACCAAGTCTTGGGTTCAACAAAAGAGCAAAGGGATAACCGAAGTGTGCCCTGGTCTGGCGCACCGGACTGTCCGGTGTGCCACCGGACAGTGTCCGGTGCACCAGGGGACTTCACGCTGAACTCTTCACCTTCGGGAAAATCCAGAGGCGCTCCGCTATAATTCACCGGACTGTCCGGTGTACACCGGACAGTGTCAGGTGCCCCAGGTAAGAGCGGCTCTGGAACTCGCCAGCTTCGGGAATTTGCTCCGCTATAATTCACCGGACGTGTCCGGTGTACACCGGACTGTCCGGTGAACTAGCAGAGCAATGGCTACTTCGCGCCAACGGTCACCTGCATGCGCATTTAATGCGCGTCAGAAGCGCGCAGAAGTCAGGCACGCGTGGGACGGTGCACCGGACAATCTACAGTACTTGTCCGGTGTACACCGGACAGTCAGGCGGGCCCAGAAGTCAGAAGCTCCAACGGTCGGAACCCAACGACCTTGGTGACGTGGCTGGCGCACCGGACATGTCCAGTGTGCACCGGACTGTCCGGTGCACCATACGACAGTCAGCCACCACCAAACGGCTAGTTTGGTGGTTGGGGCTATAAATACCCCCAACCACCCCACATTCAAGTCATCCAAGTTTTCCCACTTCAACTACTTACAAGAGCTCTAGCATTCAATTCTAGACACACTCAAGTGATCAAATCCTCTCCAAACTCCACACAACGCCCTAGTGATTAGTGAGAGAGATTTGCTTGTGTTCTTTCGAGCTCTTGCGCTTGGATTGCTTTCTTCTTTTTTTAATTCTTCATTGCGATCAAACTCACTTGTAATTGAGGCAAGAGACACCAATCTTGTGGTGGTCCTTGTGGGAACTTTGTGTTCCAAGCATTTGAGAAGAGAAAGCTCACTCGGTCCGAGGGACCGTTTGAGAGAGGGAAAGGGTTGAAAGAGACCCGGTCTTTGTGACCACCTCAACGGGGAGTAGGTTTACAAGAACCGAACCTCGGTAAAACAAATCCACGTGTCACACTCCTTATTCGCTTGCGATTTGTTTTGCACCCTCTCTCGCGGACTTGATTATATTTCTAACGCTAACCCGGCTTGTAGTTGTGATTATTTTTGAGAATTTCAGTTTCGCCCTATTCACCCCCCTCTAGGCGACTTTCAGTTTTAAATGATAAAGCTGATACCGGACGAGTGACTTGCACGAGAAGAGAGTCTCGGTGTAGTGTCTCTGTCTGAGTCGATTAAGGATCTTGTCGATGTAGGCCTGATGACTGAGGACCCTTTAACTGGTCACATGCCTCTTCATGGGTATGCTTTGCCTCGGACAGACTAATACCAGAAAGGCCAACACGTAATGGGAGTGGAGAGATGGCGAGAGTAGCGTGTACCCTCTGTGGCAAGAGGCTGGACGGTGGTGTATCTGCGCTCTCGGCTGGCGTGAACCCGGTCTGGTCTTAAGAACCCCGGTGGCGAGTTGACATATGCAAGGGTTAAGTGCTACATATGTCGTGTGATTGGAGATCCTCAGCTGAGTATTAATCGATTCGGATCGCCGTTACTTCTCGGACATGAAGACTTGGTCACTGACTTACACGTAGCATTCCAGTGAACAAGAAGGGTTGATAAAAGGATGGCTAGTATAGGCCAAGAGCTTGAACTAAGGTAGAAAGAACTCTAGTGACAGGTAATGACTTAACTTGCTAATAAAACTGGATTTTTAAGGATCCACTATTAGTAAGCATTTTTGCAAACAAAGTCTTGATTCTTGATTAAGCCTTACCTTGACTCCCTTAACCCAGCATATCCTTGAGAGTCTTTTATTTTGACGGGTAAGACTTGCGAAAGTACACTTCGTACTCAGGGTTTTCGAACCCATGTTGTTGTAGGTGAGGAAACAACAGACTTTTGCTGTTTTTGCTCTAAGGTGGTGCCAAAAGAAGAATCTGAACAGTGAAGCCTCGGGAGGATGTTGGCCTCCCTTTTGAAAAACAATATACTTTTATGCGGGAGGGGTTTTTGCCTCCCAAGTTTGTAATAATAATACTTATGCACTCATACCCCTCGTTTTGTAATAACTATAACACCCTTTCTATATTTGGATGAATGTAAATTAAGTTATTGTAATTCGCTTCCGCTTATTCGTTCCTCCGATGTGTTGTAATATCTGTGTGACGGGTGAAACACTCTTGGGCGAGGAAAAGGATACAGATACCGAACTTGTCGAGTGATTATGTGCATCTACAGGGTTGTCCAAGGTCTATTGGACAAGGACAACTGTAGCTGGGCCTAATGACTTGGGAGGTTCCATCACAGCCCGTCTCTTCGGACATTACGTAGAAAGATTTTAAAAATACTTTCCTTGAAACAGTCTTTCATTCTTATCTTGCCACTTTCTCGTAGTAACTTATCTCTAGAGTTGAGTAACAGAGTGCCAAATAATAGTATACGTAGGATGTAAGGAATCAACGAAAAGGTTGATTGCATAGTCATTAGGTCATGCATGCATCATGTTTAAACTACACTAAATAATTTTTACCCTCTTATGGAGATATGGCGCGTACCAAGTGAAAGGGAAATAGGGTTAACCTTTTCCTACAATTAATTTTGGTAGTTGAATGCGCAACACAAATATATGGGCTAACTAGTTTGCTCTAGAATACATGTTCTACAGGTGCATAAGGTTCAACACAAAACAAATAAATATTCAACTTAGGGACCCAATTCAAAAGGAGCAAAAAGGACTTGAGTGTGTTGTGGTCTGGCGCACTGGACTGTCCGGTGTGCCACCAGACAGTGTCTGGTGCACCAGGACCGTATAGGGTCAAACCAGCCACTCTCAGGAAAACGCAGGCGCGCTCTGCTATAATTCACCGGACTGTTCGGTGTGCCAGCGGGGTAACGGCTACCTACGCGCAACGGTCGACTCTAACAACGCTACAGTGTCGCGACAGAAGTCAGAGCAGTGAGTCAGAGGGGAACCGGACTATCCGGTATGGCACCGGACTGTTCTGTGCCACAAGAGGACAAAGCTCCAACGGTCGCCCGATCTCCAAACCCTAACAGTTGGGTGATGTGGCGGCGCACCGGACAGCGCACAGTACCTGTCCGGTGGCGCACCGGACTGTCCGGTGCGCCCATCGTTAGCAGCCTCCCCAACGGCTACTTTGGTGGTTGAGGGCTATAAATACACCCCAACCACCACAACTCTAAGCATCCAAGATTTCTGAACATCACATTCAATACAAGAGCTCTAGCATTCACTCCTAGACACAATTCAAAAGATCAAAGCCTCTCCAAGTCCCAAATTCACCTCAAAAGCTGAGTGACTTGTGAGAGAGTGATTTCGTGTTCTTTTGAGCTCTTGCCTCTTGGATTGCCTTTCTTCTTTCTCATTCTTGTTCTCAAGTGACTTGTAACCAAAGCAAGATACACCTAAGAGTGTGGTGGTCCTTGCGAGGTCTTATTGACCCGATTGATTAAGGGAAAGGCTCACTCGGTCTAAGTAACCGTTTGAGAGAGGGAAAGGGTTGAAATAGACCCGGTCTTTGTGACCTCCTCAACGGGGACTAGGTTCTTTGGAACTGAACCTCGGTACAACAAATCACCGTGTTCATTCGCTTGATTTCCATTTGATTTGTTTTCCTCTCTCTTCCGGACTTGATTTTAGTTCTAATGCTAACCCCCGACCTTAGTGCGTGTTTAAGTTTATAAATTTCAGGTTTCGCCGATACACCCCTTTCTAGGCGACTTTCAATTGGTATCAGAGCCCGATGCTTTATTAGAGTCTAAGAACTCGAAGTGATGTCGGGAGATAACGCCAAGAGGGAGATCGTGACCGGCGAAAAGGCCGCAAGCTCGGGGAGGACTCTTTCAAGAGAGTCCAGCAATAAGAACAAGGAGGAATCCTCTTCCTCCACCAAGTTGCTTCAGAGAGGTGACAAGAAGAAGAAGATTAAGAAGGTGGTCTACTACGTGACCGACTCTTCGTCACCCTCCACATCAAGCTCCGAGTCATCCGTCGCTTCTAAGTGCCATGAGCGCAAGAAGTATAGTAATATGCCTCTTCGCTATCCCCGTATTTCTAAGCGCGCTCCATTACTTTCCGTTCCCTTAGGCAAACCACCTTATTTTGATGGTAAATATTATTATATGTGGAGTGATAAAATGAGGCATCACCTAACCTCACTCCACGAAAGCATATGGGACATAGTTGAATTTGGAGCGCAGGTACCACAAGTGGGGGACAAGGACTATGACTCGGACGAGCTGCCCAAATACGACAATTTAACTCCCAAGCAACTTCTATACTCCCAATTTAACTGCCCAAAGACAATGCAATAAAGGCATAAAGAGAGTAGAATACTTTATTACATCATCTGAATCATTGTATCTTTAACAAGTATCACATCAAAGTAAAGCGGAATTTAAATAACAGGGGCAATCTCCCACAGGAAGATGACTGGCGTATCATTAGACTTAGAATTCATCGTCGTCAATATCTCCATCAAAGTCTCCAGCATCACCCTCTGATCAAAATATTAGCAAGGGTGAGCTCACTTATGGTCGGGGCTCAGCAAGTGGGGGAAAAATTAATGCAGGTATAACAAGGTGAGGCTAAGGTTGAGCAGTAAGCATTTTAGTTGGTCAACATTTTAGTAACAACACCTTTCTTACTAATAAGTGTGAATCCCAAATATCCCATTTAAGCAAAGGAATATGAGTATATCAAAAACACTTAAGTGAAACCACTTAAGCAAATCATTGGCAGATCATCGGATCTTAATTTAATTCCATCTTCAAGTTCAATTATCATGTGAGGAGTCCAGGTCGCTCTTAACCGGGAGCACGACTGATATATCAGTTTTACACTCTGCAGATGAGGTGGTACAGCTTTACCCACAAGCCATGTATCCCATCTAGCCCGGGTTGATCGGACCCTTAAACACTGCCGAGGTGAATGGCTAGGGATCCATTATGAGGCTTTCACAAAATACACTTAATACGAAGCAACCCGCTAAGGTTTCTAAAGCCGATGGTGGTGACCCCCTGGGTGAGGTACCTTGGCCAAGAATACGTCCCCATGATAACGTGGGCTACCAACACCACCGCTCCCCCTCTTTCCCATATTTCAGGTAAGGTTGCCAGGCACTAAGCATATAAAGCTAATTACCAAAGCCAGAGCCATGATAGCACTCGTGGTTGCACTGTTATCCTGGGTGGTCACTCCATGTTCCAATTAATATGAAATAATGTTGTTTTAACCATCGGGTTAATGTCATAATTGCCAATTTCAATTTTGGAACATTAATATCAATTAATGAGTGACATCAAAATTAATAAGTTGAGCGGTAGCACAAATTTGCAAAGCTTAATAATTTCCCAGGGTAAACAAGGAATATAGTTGGTAAATCTAGGAAATCCTTAATTGGGTAAAACCCATCAAATTATGCAGTATATCAAAAAGTAAACATTATTATATGCAATGATTGGGTACAAAAAGAATATGCAGAGGGAGAATCCACTTGCCTTGCTCAAGAGCGTCTTGCGGGTCGTCCTCGAACGTATTCGAATCCTCTACCACAAAATCAGCTTCTAATAACGTCGTACTTTGCCATACAAAGAGAAGACATACACCAATAAATAAACATACACCATTACATAAACATTAACACATTACACTTATCACACCTTAAATACGTTCTAAACGCGAAAATACTTATCAATTCAATTATAGCTATTATTGTGAGTCCTAAATGGTGAATTTATGAGTGGGTGCTATAAATACAGTTTTAACTAGTATTAATATGTTTTAACATCATCAATGAAAATAAATGATAGTTATCGTCTTTAATAACAATAAATAGATTAATAGATTTTATTCTTTTTATTTCTAACTTGAATTATTGAGTATAGCTAAAAATGAACCTATTAATATTAATATTCTAAAAATCCTTATAAATTACTAATTGGACTTTTTATCACACAAGCGGGGTTATTTTGACATAAACAAGTATTTTGCTTACTCTAAAAAATTTAAGTGCTATACTTGCGAACATGTTTATTTGGCTAGTAAAAATCTACTTTCCATACTACTAGTGGTATTTTCTCCTTTCTTTCTAAAAGGAAATATTAATAATATAATCGGATATAAATCATCTAAAATCCTATAATGTTTATATGACATGAATTCTATACTATTTTCTAAATCCATTAAAATGAATCTATGGCTATAATTCTCCAAATAGTTTCTAAAATTCATTGTGACCAAATTTAACTACAAAATTTCCTATCTAGTGTTTTTATCACCAACGTGTGACTACTAATTTTTTCGTCATCTTTCTCTCTACTCCAAAAATCAACGCATCGACTAACATGAACAATCACGGTACACTAATAATCGCTTATATCTTCCCAAAATTCCATAGCGCACATACACATGTATTTCGGATCACACATGTTCATATTACAACAAAATAAACATACAATTCATGAATTGAATCAAAAGAATTTCGAAAATACACAAATTAATTTGGGGTTGTCTTCCACCTTGGTTTCTTGCTTGCGCAGGGAAATGGAGATGGCTTGGCAAGGAGGTCGGTCGAGCAAGAGAAGCGGGCAGGGGTCCTCGACGTCGGGCGGGCTCCGGCGGGGCGAGCTCCGGTGAACTCTGGCAAACTCCGGTGACGATGGTGAACTCCGGCAACAACGACGAGCGAGAGAGTGCGAGGAAATGAGAGTGAGCTCGGGTAGGGGAGGAAGGGAGAGAGAGAGCTCGACACATTTATAGAGAGAGGGAGGGGAGATGGAGGGTCGGCCAGGGAGAGGAGAATGGTCGGCGTTTAACTCCATTACACTGTTTAATGGCGTCAGTTTCTTCTCCTAGCTTCAATGGAGAGGAATGGGGGAAGGGAGAAGAAACGGTCGCGAGACATTCATGGCGCGGGGCGCGGACGTTGGGCACGACCGGGCTCGTGCATGTGCGGTCGTGTCCCTGGAGGCGCGCAAGCAGGGCAGGAGCAGCACGCTCGAGCACGGGACCGGTGGGTTCGGTCGGCCTTGGGCTCGACCATGGCGCGGGCATCGCGGCCTGGTGCGTCGGAGCCGGTCGGGCTAGGGAGGCTCGGGTGCAGGGGCGCCTGGGAGAGATGCGAGGGGAGAGAGGAGTGAGAGAAGAGAGAGAATAGGGGAGAGAGAGGGACACAGCAGGGAGGCGACGACGGCTTGGAGAGCCAGGCGCGCGCGCGATAGGGTTTGGGTGGATGGGCCCCTAGTGGGCGACTAGGGTTAGGAAGTTTGTTTTTTTAATTGCGAAATGAATTTTTAAAGAGCTCAAAATTTCCTAGAAATTCACCAAAATTATTTATAAATAAAATATTTATTTTTGGATTAAAAATTATTATATTATTTAATTACTATTTTATTTACTAGGATTTTCCTTTGAGAAGAAATGCTATTAAACGTCCAATAATCAATCATGCGCAATCAAAAATAATTTAAAATGCAAATAAATAACACACACTTGAAATAAAAATTTATTACCCTAATTACCATAAGTAACCAAATGCAATATTTTTAGTTGATGGTTTTTATAGTGTTACATCATGGGCTTAGCAATCTTAGAAAACCCTTCAATAAATCTCCGATAATATCCTGCAAGTCCCAAGAAACTCCCGACCTCAGTAACTGTAGTGGGTACGCTCCACGCCATTATCTCCTTGACTTTAGCAGGATCCACTGATATTCCTCCATTAGAAATAATATGTCCAAGGAATGACACCTCGTCAATCCAAAACTCACATTTGCTATACTTGGCGTAGAGTTGATTATCTCATATCTTCTGTAGCACCAATCTCAGATGTTCTTCATGATCACTTTCACTCTTGGAATAAATAAGAATATCGTCGATGAATACTACGACGAATCTGTCCAAATACTCCATAAATACCTTATTCATCAAATTCATAAAATAAGATGGTGCATTGGTTAATCCAAACGACATAACGATGAACTCATATAATCCATATCGAGTCGAGAAAGCTGTCTTGGGAATGTCCGATGGCCTAATCTTCATTTGATGGTATCCTGATCGGAGATCAATCTTCGAGAATACCCTAGCACCTCTCATCTGATCAAATAAATCCTCAATACGGGGTAACAGATACTTGTTCTTCACGGTAACATCAATAAGGGATCCATAATCCACACACATCCTTTGTGATCCATCCTTCTTCTGTACAAATAGAACCGGCGCTCCCCAGGGTGAGGAACTCGGACGAATGTACCCAGCCTCTTGTAATTCTGTTAACTGCTTCTTCAGTTCCTTTAACTCTTCTACAGACATCCTGTATGGCCGTTTAGATATAGGAGCAGTCCCAGGTAAGAGATCAATAACAAACTCAACTTCCCTATCTGGTGGCATCCCTGGTAACTCCTCTGGAAAGACATCCGAAAAATCCCTAACCACACGGATGTTGTCACCAACAAACTCCTCAGGTATAAAGAACATCTTACGTTAGGATGAGGTGGTTACTGCAATTTGAACTTGAAATCTTTCTCCTTTAGGGCTAGTGAGTTCTACCGTACGCCTACCACATGCTATAATGGCCTTTGCCTTTCTTAACCACAACATACCAAGGATCAGATCTATACTGCTTGCCTCTAATATTATAGCAGTAGCTCCAAATTCTCTTCCCATAATTGTTAATATCAATCTACGTGTCATATGTTTTGCCTCAACAGGCCCTTTAGGTGTAATTACTATCATTGGTTTTCTCATATTTAGCAATGATATCTCATTTGTGTTGGCATATTGAGCAGACATAAATGAATGTGTAGCACCAGAATCAAATAATATGGTTGCAGGAATAGCATTAACGTAAAACATACCAAGTACGATGTCAGCACCATCTGGAATAGCATCAACGCTGACTTGGTTAACTCTGGCAATAGAGTATCCCTTGCCAGATCCTGGAGTCTGCTGCTTATTCTGAACTGGGGTAGTAGTAATCCTCTATGGGCAAACATTTGCATAATGTCTAGTCTTCCCACACTTGAAGCAAGTAGTGCCTGCACTCTGTCCTGAAAACTTCGTCGGGGTGCCAGTGGGGGTAGCCTGACGAGTCGGTGGATTCTTTGAGGTGATTGCTGAACTGGGCGCTGGCCTCCTCCAGTGCGAACTGGTGTCCCTTGGGGTGAACTTTAGCGTGGATGAACACTGCTGCTTCCTTGTCCTTGGGATATAGCCTTCATCTTCAAGTCTCCCAGCTGAACATGCTTGTGTTCAATAGCTAGGGCCTTGTCAAGCAGCCTCTGAAATGATGGAAATGTATGTGCCACAAGAGCATACTGCAGTGGTCCATTAAGTCCTTCAATAAAATGCTCCTGTTTCCTCTCATCTTTAGCAACTTCATCAGGCGCATATCTGGATAGCTTGATGAACTTGTTGCAGTACTCGCTGACTGACATGCTTCCCTGCTTCAGCGACAGAAATTCTTTCTTCTTAATCTTCATCAATCCAGATGGTATATGATGGTTCCTGAACTGCGTCGTGAACTCTGCCCATGTGATAGTGTCAGCAGCATCGTGGGCAGCAGTGTATGAATCCCACCAATCAGCAGCAGGACCTATCAGACGTCTAGAAGCATATAAAACCTTCTCCCGGTCAGTGCATTGGGCAATAATCAACATATTCCCTACGGACTTCAGCCAATCATCCACGTCCAGTGTATCAGGAGAACTAGCAAATGTCGGTGGCTTATGGCTCATGAACTCCCGGTGCTTATCTCAGGGTGGAACTGGTGGTGGTGGTGGAGGCAATGGTGCTTGTTGTTGTTGTTGTTGTTGTTGTTGTTGTTGTTGTTGTTGTTGTTGTTGTTGTTGTTGCTGCTGCGTCCTCCTTTCCTAGCGTATCTCCTCTCGCTCTTGGCGCAGCTCCCGACACATCTCTTCTCGTTCCTGGCGCATCTCCTAGCGTTCTTGCTGCATATGAGCATGCATATCTACCATAGTGTCAGCCATTTGTTGCATCATCCTCATCTGAGCTGCAACCAGTGGGTCAACTCCTATTGGTGGAGGCGGTGGAGGAGAATCCATCTCTGCTGGTTGTGGCTGGGGTTGTCTAAATATCCTCCGAGTGTGTCGATTGGGAGGTAAATCAATTCCACCACCCTTCCTAATATTGACCATCTGAGTTAGAAATATATGGTAAGAGAGAATAGTGGACAAGGCAGGTAGTTACGAATCATGTTACTTTGGGGGATTTATTAGCTAAGTAGATTAATGTTTTACCTACTAAGGCTAACTCAATATCTTATGGTGGTACATGCTAAGATGTCCATCTATAATATCTCAATCAATCAAAGAAGCAAATCAGGCATTTATCATCAGAACAATCAACCAACATTTTTAAATAGAGAGAATAGTTTTGTTTTTTTGTCTTAGGCCTCCTATCTCTTAGAAAGGTCATAAATGTAGGATTCCAAGGTGTGAAATCCATCTTGTCTCAGAGTGGAAAAGGTAAGAATGATCAGAGTAGAACAACAAAAGGTGAGACAGGATCAAGATAAGGTAAGTATGGAATGAATCAGAGTAAGGTAAGTAGGTAAGGGTTTGTCCATTTCTATCTAGGTTTCGTCCTATAGTCAACATTTCCTCTGATACCACTTCTGTCACACCCGAGCTTTAAGGGACAAAGCCGGGTGCATCTCATACATGCGCCAAGAAGATAATATATATAATAACAGAGTGTATAGAGATAAATGTCACAATAACATCAGAGTATTTATTACATAGCGGAAGTCTTATTACAAAATAAAAGATAAATATAAAACAAACTAAGGATCATCCTTGGCGCAAGTCAACTGGGGAAACGCCACCTAGATCAGATCAAACTCCTCGCTTTGTGGCTCCTCCTGAACCACCTGTTCTTCTCTTGTGGGGGGGGTGTGAGACAGCAAGGATGAGCTCACACATGATCATAGCTCAACAAGTTGTGGGGAACCAGTGGGCATGAACTCACCAAAGGTGGGAGTTCATGTGATGTGTAAGGCTAATCAACAATAGGGGTTAAAACTAAGCATTGCTTTTAATTAGTTGGTCAAAATTTTAATAGCAGTTACTAAATGTAAGTAAATACCAAACCTTAAATAAAAGTAATAGAACAAAATTATTAATAATCCCATGCAATGCAAATGACAAAATTGAATTTAAGTTACATAAATTAATCATGCGAGAGTCCTGAGCTGCTCATGACCGCGAGCACAGCTAGTATACCAGTTTTATACTCTGCAGAGGTTGTACCATGTACCCACAAGTCATGTTACCCATCTTCCAAGGGATCGCGACTCCCATACACCTCTACCAAGGAAGCGAGGCAGGGCAACACTATGAGGCCTTTACAAAGTTCCACTAGGTTCCGAAAACTCGCTATAGTTTATGGGAAGAGCACTTGCAAAAATCCCCCGTCTGGCTGCCATCGCAGCAAAATCAACCCGAGAACCTCCTTGCATGCAACTCCCCTACTACCCTTGCCCCTTTCGGGTAAGGTAGTCTTCCACTAGCTTTCCTAATTAGTTAGACAAGGGTGTCCCATTAAACCCTTATGGTGGCACGTGTTTCTCAAGTTAAGCTCCATGTTCCAATTAACATTAATGATCTTGACATGAACATAAACAGAATAACAAAATAACTGGAACATGGATATAATGAAATATTATCCCAAAACCATGTAAAGCAATAGCAAAACTAACCAAGTGATTCAGGGATAACAAGGTAATATGGATAAACATACTAGGGTGACCTATTGGGTCCCATTAAAATTAAGCCTAAGCATGGTACATGAATATAAAGAACATTATTTGGTAACAAAAGTGGTCAAGGGCACAACTTGCCTTCAATGAGCTCCTGCTCAGCTACTTCTATCTGCTGGTCACCAGGATCCTCGGTCACAAGCTCTTCTACTCGCCACAATACAAACAAGTACAATATATAGAGAAAATTAACATCACACCAAACATGTAAACAAAATACATAATAATAATCTACACATTAAAATAAAATCCTAGGAACAGGAATCATAATTTTTTGGAGTTATAGATTTTAAGATATGAATTTTCAAAGGTTCTATGTGCTTAAAATAAGATTAAATGAGAAATTATTTTTCTTACTGTTTTCATGACAAACAGAGACTCTAAGTGGTAGAAAATAATATTACAAAATTTTAGAGACTAGAATGGATCAATTTGGACTTCATATGAATTTTCTATGAATTATACCAATTCTAGCACTTATTTTCACATTAAAAATCATTTTCTATTTACTTTTTCTGGGTTTTTCTAATTCCTGGACCGGGCGCACAAATACCAGAGAGTGCAGGGGCCTTGGCGCAAAAGGTCCTAAGACACAAATGACATACGAGGTGGACCGCAGGTTGGTTCTATAAAAACAGAGGGGCCAAAGTGTAAATCCGCGCCCGCGAAGGTGTATGCCGCCACTACGACCGTCCGATTAAAAACCAAGCGCCAGGATTCAATCCTACATATGATGAACTGGTATGTTATGCATGCGCTCGGATCGCGATCCTGTGGCCTGTGGGTTATGGGCCTACCACGCTTTCGCTGCGCCACTCTGATCTGGGCCGCCCAAAGTCTATCGGACGATCCGGAGATCGCCCCAACCTCTGCTCAACGGGGGAGCGCCACCAAGACATCCGAAGCTGGGTTAACACCGGTGTGCAATTCCCGCCCTAATGAGGAGTAATTTCCTCCCCCCACGTGACTCTACACCACCGGAATTAGCTAACGACACCAACGAAAGTGACCATACCAGAGGATTTGTGGTGATGGGGATAGTCCTCGACGCAGGTTGGAGAAGCGGCGCCTTTGAACGCCGGTGAGTGATTCCGCCACTTCCTGACCACGGCCACGACTTCGGTCTGCGTGTAAAGTGCCATAGATCCCCCAGTGCGACGGTATGGAGCCCAGGACAACGCACAAGACCACGTGTACCTTCCCCCTTCTCCTTTTCTCTCTCTCTCTCGTCGTCGATGGCAATGGCGAAAGTTGAAATGGTAGCGCGCTCGGTGGTTCTGAATGCGAAGAGGAGAACACCGTGTTGCATAAGTACTCCAGGGCTCGGTCGAGGGGTCAAGCGGGTTCCTCGGCTGCACGTTGAGCGGCGGCAAATTTGCCGCGCGCGGCCCCGGGGAAGTCGCGGAGATGGTTGAGGTGATGGCTGGGCGCTTTGGCTGACCAGATGGGTCCACCACGTCGGCCACCCAGCGGACGAACGGCACGCGCCAACGACTGTTCAGTGGAGCCCACTTACCAGCGTACCTGAGCGGCGCGGAATCCGACTGGGAGACTGTCAGGTGGGCCACGGTTGTCGGCGCCAGTATGGACAGGTTGGGCCGCGCAGGAGAGTTCTCAAATGGGCCGAAGATGTCGTTTGGGCCCATACATGTTTCCTTTTTCTTTTCTTTTTGTTTTCCTTTTCCTCCTTTTCTAATTCAAACTCATTTAAAATTTAAATTCCATCCTGGTGGCAATTTTATCCTTAGGTTCATATTGTGCCATTAAAGTATTGACTTTGAAGATACATATTTTATATTGTTGGGGACTTGTTCTCAAATGCTATGCATTAAGAACAAGGCAACACAAAAATAGGTTAATGGTTAATGCCCTTCGTCCTTCGAAGCATTATTTCCCTAAGGATATAACGATCTTCGGACGAAGTCATGAAGGACGTACCTTCATCATCACAACATATATCAATGAAAGACGAAGCATATGAAACATGAGAAATAACATGGATAATCATATGGCATCATTGTTGTATCTTTTATTATATAATCATGAATGAATAAGAACAATATTGAATTACATTTGTACCTTCGGCTTGACAGAAGGCAAAGGTACAAGCGTGATGCACGAGCGAGTACCAGTCAACCTGAACAGTACGGGGGTATTGTTCATCTATTTATAGGCACAGGTCGCAGCCTGTATGAAATTACATTCATGTCCTTTACAACTAGTTACAATCATGACACAAATTATCATGGGCTGATCGGTCTTTTCATCTTTAAGTCGGTGCATCCCTTCGTCTCAAGGCGTATCACTATGCTGAAGCTCCCTGGATGGTAGCTTCGGCGTTGCTTCTGTGTTAATCTTTCGAAGGTGTTTCTTCTTACAGGACCTTTGGCGACGAAGCAGACCCCAACATATATATATATATATATATATATATATATATATTTGTCTATAAATTTCTATATTCTCTCTTTCTTTTCCTTTTCTATGTTATGTTCCAAATTCCTAAATGGTAACTTAGGTTAAATTCAAATTTGGATAATAATATATTTTATTAATATTTCTGGTATTAAATGCACAAACAAATAAATCCAATATGATGCATAGGTTATTTAGGTGTCTTCTGTTAATTGCTTATTTGTTTAAGTGAGGTTTTCACATGTGATAATAAATAGAGGTAACACACATATATATAAAGGAAATAACTTTTCTCCTTTTATATTATTTCTTACAAACTGGGTGTTACATCCTGCTAACTATCTTGAGAACAAAATTAGGAGAATTCATGCTAGAAAACCTCACACTGTTTCTCATCATGCATTTATGTATAAAAATGAGGCTTCTAGCTCTAGGCAATCAACTCATATTAAATTGCCTAAAAGGAAAACACCTGCTGCATCAAATGAACATAACATTTCATTTAAAACTTTTGATGCTTCCTATGTGCTTACTAACAAATCATGCAAAATAGTTGCCAAATATGTTGGGGGCAAACACAAGAGCTCCAAGACTTGTGTTTGGGTATCCAAGGTGCTTGTTTCTAACATTAAAGGACCCAAGACTGTTTGGGTACCTAAGAACAAGGCCTAAAATTGTTTTGTAGGTTTATACATCCGGTGGTTCAAGTTGGATAATCGATAGCGGGTGCACAAACCACATGACAGGGGAGAAGAGAATGTTCTCCTCCTATGAGAAAAACGAAGATCCCCTACGAGCTATCACATTCGGGGATGGAAATCAAGGTTTGGTCAAAGGTTTGGGTAAAATTGCTATATCACCTGACCATTCTATTTCCAATGTTTTTTGTAGATTCTTTAGATTACAATTTGCTTTCTGTTTCCCAATTATGCAAAATGGGCTACAACTGTCTATTTACAGATATAGGTGTTACTATCTTTAGAAGAAGTGATGATTCAGTAGCATTTAAGGGAGTGCTAGAGGGTCAGCTATATTTAGTTTATTTTAATGAAAACAAAGCTGAACTTAACACTTGCTTAATTGCTAAGGCTAATATGGGTTGGCTCTGGCATCGCCGACTAGCCCATATTGGAATGAAGAATCTTCATAAGCTTCTAAAGGGAGAGCACATTTTAGGACTAACAAATGTTCATTTTGAGAAAGACAGGGTGTGCAGCGCATGCCAAGAAGAAAAGCAGGTTGGAGCTCACCATCCACATAAGAACATCATGACAACTCACAGGCCTTTCGAGCTACTCCACATGGATTTATTCGGCCCGATAGCTTACATAAGCATCAACGGGAGTAAGTACTGCTTTGTTATTATGGATGATTATTCTCTCTTCACTTAGGTATTCTTTTTGCAGGAAAAATCACAAACCCAAGAGACCTTAAAAGGATTATTAAGACGGGCTCAAAACGAGTTTGGATTAAGGATCAAAAAGATAAGAATCGATAATATGACGGAGTTCAAGAACTCTCAAATATAAGGTTTTCTTGAGGAAGAGGGCATCAAACATGAGTTCTCTTCTCCCTACACACCTCAACAAAATGGTGTAGTAGAGAGGAAGAATTGAACTCTACTGGACATGGCAAGAACCATGCTTGATGAGTAAAAGACACCGGACTTGTTTTGGGCTGAGGCGATTAACACCGCCTGCTTCTACATTAACCGGCTCTACCATCACCGAATCCTCCAGAAGACATCATATGAACTCCTCACTGGTAAAAAGCCAAATGTTTCATATTTTAGAGTTTTTGGAAGCAAATGTTTAATTCTTGTTAAAAGAGGTAGAAAATCTAAATTTGCTCCTAAGGCTGTAGAAGGCTTTTTACTTGGTTATGACTCAAACACAAGGGCATATAGAGTCTTCAACAAATCCACTGGATTGGTTGAGGTTTCTTGTGACATTGTGTTTGATGAGACTAATGGCTCCCAAGTGGAGCAAGTTGATCTTGATGAATTAGATGATGAAGAGGCTACGTGCGTTGCGCTAAGGAACATGTCCATTGGGGATGTGTGTCCTAAGGAATCCGAAGAACCTCCACAAGCACAAGATCATCCATCATCTTCCAACCAAGCATCTCCACCAACTCAAGATGAGGAACGGGCTCAAGATGATGAAAATGAAGATCAAGAGGATGAGCCACCTCAAGGGGAGGACAATGATCAAGGGGGAGATGAAGACAATAAATACAAGGAAGATGATCAAGAAATTCAGGGTCAAAGACCGCCACACCCAAGAGTCCACCAAGCAATTCAACGAGATCACCCCATCAACTCCATCCTTGGTGACATTCATAAGGGGGTAACCACTAGATCTCGAGTTGCTCATTTCTGTGAACATTACTCTTTTGTTTCCTCTATTGAGCCATACATGGCAGAGGATGCACTAAGAGATCTGGATTGGGTACTGGCAATGCAAGAGGAGCTCAACAACTTCACGAGGAATGAGGTATGGCATTTAGTTCCACATCCTAATCAAAATGTTGTAGGTACCAAGTGGGTATTCCGCAACAAGCAAGATGAGCATGGTGTGGTGACAAGAAACAAAGCCCGAGTTATGGCCAAAGCTTATTCACAAGTCGAAGATTTGGACTTTAATGAAACTTATGCACCTGTAGCTAGGCTTGAGTGAATTCGCATATTACTTGCCTATTCTACTTACCATGGCTTTAAGCTTTACCTTGGTCTATGTTGAGCAACCTCCCAGCTTTGAAGATAGTGAGTACCCTAACCATGTGTATAAACTCTCAAACTTGCTTTATGGGCTCAAGCAACCCCCAAGAGCATGGTATGAATGCCTGCGAGATTTCCTTATCACTGATGGCTTCAAAGTCGGTAAAGCTGATCCTACTCTCTTTACTAAAACTGTTGCAAAAGATTTGTTTGTATGCCAAATTTATGCTAATGATATCATTTTTGGGTCTACTAACAAATCAACTTGTGAAGAGTTTAGTAGGATCATGATTCAAAAATTCGAGATGTCTATGATGGGGAGTTGAAGTATTTCCTAGGATTTCAAATCAAACAACTCCAAGATGGCACCTTCATCAGCCAAACAAAGTATATGCAAGACATACTTAAGAAGTTTGGGATGAAGGATGGCAAACCCATCAAGAGACCAATGGGAACCAATGGGCATCTCGACCTCGACACGGGAGGTAAATCCGTAGATCAAAAGGTATACCTGTCAATGATAGGATCTTTACTCTATTTATGTGCTTCTCGACCGGATATTATGCTTTCCGTATGCATGTGTGCAAGGTTCCAGGCAGATCCTAAGGAAGTTCACCTTAGGGCCGTGAAGAGAATCATGAGGTATTTTGTCTACACTCCTAAGTTTGGGCTTTGGTACCCCAAGGGATCCACTTTTGATTTAATAGGATATTTCGATGCCGATTGGGCAGGGTGTAAGATTGATAGAAAGAGCACATCAAGGACTTGTTAGTTTCTAGGGAGATCCCTGGTGTCATGGGCTTCAAAGAAACAAAACTCAGTAGCTCTTTCCACCGCCAAAGCCGAGTACATTGCCGCAGGCCATTGTTGTGAGCAATTACTTTGGATGAGGCAAACCCTTAGGGACTATGGCTACAAATTGAGAAAAGTCCCTCTCCTATGTGATAATGAGAGTGCAATCCGCATAGCGGATAATCCCGTTGAACACAGCCGCACTAAGCACATAGACATTCAGTATCACTTTCTGAGGGATCACCAACAAAGGGGGGATATCGAAATCGCTTATGTAAACACCAAGAATCAATTAGCCGATATCTTTACCAAGCCACTAGATGAGAAAACCTTTAGCAAACTTACGAATGAGCTAAATATTCTTGATTCTCAGAATTTTGATTGAAACATTGCACACATAGCTCGTTTATATACCTTTGATCATGTCTCTTTCAATTTGGTACACATGCATATTTCTCATTCTTCTTGTACCAAGGCTACGACTAATATGTTTTCAAGTGTATTTCTATACTAAGTCGTATATTGAAAGGGAAATGGAGTCTTCGGCAAAGAACAAGGCTTCCACTCCACAACTCTGACGGTATCATCTACACTTTGCTGTTGTTCCTCCACTCTCAATTGGTATAATCCTTCACTCTTATTTACTTGTACCAATGGGGAGAAAGTTAAAAGGGCTCTCAACGTCTCCGTTTTTGGCGATTAATGCCAAAGGGGGAGAAAATATTAAGCCTAAAGCAAAAGGACCGCACCACCATGAGATTTCAAAATATTCAAAATAAAGTTTTAATTGGTATTTTTCACATTAATATCTATGAAATGGAAATATCTTCAATTGGTATCTTTAAAGGAAGATTTTCAAAATTGATTCAATCCAATTCTTTAGAAGTTCACCTCTAAATTGGTATCTATTTTAAAACCCTCTTGAAAGCTAAGAGGAGAATTCCATTCAGGGGGAGTTTTATTTAGTCAAAGGAAAAGCATTTGAAACAGGGGGAGAAATTTCAAATCTTGAAATGCTTCTTACAATCATATTCATATACCTTTGACTATTTGCAAAAAGAATTTGAAAAGATTTTCAAAAAGGATTTGCAAAAACAAAACAAGTGGTGCAAATGTGGTCCAAAATGTTATAGAAAAGAAAAGCAATCGATTCATATCTAATGAGATTATCAATTGGTTTAATTCCAAGTAACCTATGCACTTACCATATGCAAACTAGTTCATTTCTGCACTTTATTTATTTTCTTTGGTTTGTGTTGGTATCAATCACTAAAAAGGGGGAGATTGAAAGGAAAATAGGGTTAACCTTTTCCTACAATTAATTTTGGTGGTTGAATGCCCAACACAAATATATGGACTAACTAGTTTGCTCTAGAATACATGTTCTACAGGTGCATAAGGTTCAACACAAAACCAATAAATATTCAAGTTAGGGACCCAATTCAAAAGGAGCAAAAAGGACTTGAGTGTGCTGTGGTCTGGCACACCGGACTGTCCGGTGTGCCAACGGACTGTGTCCGGTGCACCAGGACCGTACAGGGTCAAACCAGCCACTCTCGGGAAAACGTAGGCGCGCTCCGCTATAATTCACCGGACTGTCCGGTGTGCCAGCGGGGTAACGGCTACCTGCGCGCAATGGTCGACTCTTAAAGCGCTACAGTGTCGCGGCAGAAGTCAGAGCAGTGAGTCAGAGGGGCACCGGACTGTCTGGTATGGCACCGGACTGTCCAGTGCCGCAAGAGGACAAAGCTCCAACGGTCGCCCGATCTCCGAACCCTAACAGTTGGGTGACGTGGCGGCGCACCGGACAACGCATAGTACCTGTCCGGTGGTGCACCGGATTGTCCGGTGCGCCCATTGCTAGCAGCCTCCCCAACGACTACTTTGGTGGTTGAGGGCTATAAATACACCCCAACCACCACAACTCCAAGTATCCAAGATTTCTGAACATCACATTCAATACAAGAGCTCTAGCATTTACTCCTAGACATAATTCAAAAGATGAAAGCCTTTCCATGTCCCAAATTCACCTCAAAAGCTTAGTGACTTGTGAGAGTGATTTCGTGTTGTTTTGAGCTCTTGCATCTTGGATTGCCTTTCTTCTTTCTCATTCTTGTTCTCAAGTGACTTGTAATCAAAGCAAGAGACACCTAAGAGTGTGGTGGTCCTTGCGGGGTCTTAGTGACCCAATTAATTAAGGGAAAGGATCACTCGGTCTAAGTGACCATTTGAGAAAGGGAAAAGGTTGAAATAGACCCGGTCTTTGTGACCTCCTCAACGAGGACTAGGTTCTTTGGAACCAAACCTCGGTAAAACAAATCACTGTGTTAATTTGCTTGATTTCCATTTGATTTGTTTTCCTCTCTCTTCCGGACTTGATTTTAGTTCTAACGCTAACCCCCGACCTTAGTGCGTGTTTAAGTTTATAAATTTCAGGTTTCACCTATTCACCCCCCTCTAGGCGACTTTCACCAAGACCACCCAACGAAAGGCAACCGGACCTCGTGGTGTACCCCGACATCAGCTGGCTCCTAGACATGAGGGAAGCAGCAGCGGAAGCAACGATCCAATAGGGGATCTAGAGGCCAGGGTGGAACGACTCATGTTAGAACTACACCACGGGAGTAGGGAGCGTGCGCGAGATAGCCGCCACATTGCTGAGCTGTCGGCGGAGGTTAATCGCTTGCAGTAGGAAATCGTGGAACGAGACACGACTATTGACTGGGTCGTAAATTCGTGCTCTTTTGCCTGGGATTGTGAGGCAAAGGATCTAGCCCAGGTAGCGGAACTAAGCGCATCCCTGGAAAACCTGCAAGCGTATTGTGACACTCTGCATGAAGAGGTGTACGTGTTATATGACCGGCTGCATCCGGATGTACCACTTGAAGTTGCAGCCATGGGAGCCAGACCATCTGGAGCAGCTAATGGAGGACCTAATGGGGAGTTGGATCTTTTTGGAGCCCCTCCTTCCATGAACCTCGCAGATGAACATTCTCCCGAAGCTGGTAGTGGAGCGGCCAAGGATAAAGATAATTAGAGTAGTGTAGTATAAGTAGTGTCCTTATGTAATAAGAAAGTTGAGTTGTACTAATGAGTATGTATAATTAGTACTAGTTTGGTATGATGTGATAAAGGTGGTGTACTTTCAACATGTAATAATCCAGTATATTTTCTTTCTCAGATGCCATCAAGAACGCGTGCTCATGACAGGGCGGGAACTTCCCGCGGCGGGGAGGAAACTCCAAACCCACCACCTGTACCTCCTACATTGGCTGAGGCTATCGCTGCCATAGTCAATGCTACCACTGACAACACACGTTTCCTACGCGAATTGGCGGGGAATCAATTTCAGCAACATGGAGGCAGAGGTCCACCTCAAGGGCCACGAGACACCACTTACTTGGAATTTTATGAAACCCATCCACCGCTTTTTGTTAAAGCTAAAGAACCTCTGGAAGCAGATGAATGGGTACGGGTTATGGAGCAAACATTTGGACTGATTCAATGTACTAAACACATAAGCCCCTATTCACTGCCCAACAGTTGAGAGGTCCTGCCAGTACGTGGTGGGCAAATTTTTCAGCTATTCAGCCTGCCGGACATCTAGTCACCTGGGCAGAATTCAAACAGGAATACTATATTCCTGAAGGGGTTTTACAAATGAAAATGGAAGAGTTTATACGTTCAAAGCAAGGGGAGACTCAGTAATGCAATATCTCAACAAGTTTAATCATCTCACCCAATATGTTATTGACCAGATGGACATGGATTTAAAGAAGAAAAATTGCTTCATGAGAGGCTTGAATGATCGACTCCAGCGCAAGATGGCCACATGTCTGGATCTCCCCTATAGCCGGGCCGTAAGCACATCGCTGTCCGTGGAAGCCAAGCACTCGGGACAAGGAAAAAACGAAGGGATATGGGGGTGAAGGATCATCTCAGGGGTCTGAAAAGCGAAGAAGGTTGGTAATTCGCCCCTTCAACCCAAATCGCTTGTTGGTCCTTGTTCTCAAATGCTATACATCCAAGAACAAGACAACACAATTGTTAATAATTAGAGACCTTCGTCCTTCGAAGCATTATCTCCTTTCGGATATAATGGTCTCCAGACGAAGGTCATGAAGGGTATACCTTCATCATTTCAGTGAACAAGTATAAATAAGGGTACATGAAATAAGAGAATATAAATAACGATTATGAATTAATAGGTTATTTATATTCTCATTTCATAAATATGAATAAACACCAACAATATTGATATTACATTGATACCTTCGGCTTGCCAGAAGGTGAAGATGCGAGAGTGACGTGAGAGCGATTACAATCCCCGCGTGAACAGTACGGGGGTACTATTCATCCATGTCCCTGATAACTAATTGTAATCTTAATGCGAACTAATAAGGACTAGATAGTCTTTTCCTCCTTAAGTCGGTATCGTCCTTCGTCTTCATCATAATACTAAGCCGAAGCTCCTTCAGTCATGGCTTTGGCTTCTGTTCGCATTATCTTCGGGTTGTATTTTCATGTCGCGTATACCTTCGTGGTACTTTGCCGAAGGTGTTTTTTGCCTTGGGGACCTTCGGTGGGAAAGAAGACCCCCAACAGTAGCCCCTTCATGGTGCTAGATCGTTTTTCATAACGAGCTCGATCCGCGAAAAACACAAAGGCTTCGGAATGCTGAAGGTCCGAAAAACACCTTCCCTGAGCTCATTGCCGAGAAACGATTATAATGTTCTGGACGCTGAACGGTCCATCGCTCAGCCAGTGTGAGCGGTATGGTGGTTTGCCTTCTCCCCCTGCAGCACTATATAAACAGACGGGTTGGTGAGGAGTTACCACAACATTCATTGCCATCGCACTGTTGCGCTGTTAAAATTTTTAACCATAGACGAAGCTTCCTGTATTACATTTTCGAGCAAATACTTCGTCACTTGAGATCAGCTTCGTCTTACAAGAGCGTAAGCACTAAAATGGCCAGAGTACGATCCACCGCTAGGGTGTCTCATGAGGGGGACGAGGCCGAAGTGACCGAAATAGCACCAATATCAGAAGTAATGAGGCAATCAGGTCTTATTGTGCTTGAGGAGGCTGTTGCCGAAGGTACCTCGATTGCTGAAGCTGAACAGATCACAGCTGAAAGAGGAAGTGAGAATGAAGATGAAGAGGACTACACTATTCTAAGCCCAATGAAACCCATCCACATTGAATTTGGTAAATCTACTGTGACGACAGACGGCATGGTTATGATGAAGAAATTGGGCTACTTTGGGGAGGCCGAGAGCAAGCTTGTCCGGTTTGCTGGGGAAGAGGTGATTCCAGAACCAAAAGATGATGAAATCGTAGTCTTTAAAAGCTTCTTCAGGGCAGGACTTCGTTTCCCCCTGCATGAGATGATTGGAGAGGTTTTGAAAATTTTTGAGATATACTTTCATCAGTTGACACCCAATGCAATCGTTAGACTTAGTGTCTACATATGGGCCCTCTGAAGTCAGGGTATGAGTCCCAATGCCGAAGCTTTCTGCCGAGTGCACGAGCTGCATTATCAAACGAAGGCAAGAGCAGATGGTCTTCATGAGAACTTCGGCTGCTACAACTTTGCATATCGGAAGGATACGAAGGCCCCGGTTCTCAGCTATCGTACCAAGTGGCCGACCGGTTGGAAAAGCGAATGGTTTTACATAAAGGCAGACGAGAAGAGAAGGGAGAAGCTAATGACTATGGTTATGAGTCCATTGAAATTGAGCTTCGGGATGACAAGGCCTTTATGCCACATGCAGCTTGGCTCCCCATGACAGGTAGTCGAAGTAGAATTCAGAGTGGTAGCAGCCGAAATCAGCACTAGAGATCTAGTGCAAGAGTACTTGGCAAATAGAATATTTCCGACTTCTAGTGGCTGGGGAATGCCTAAGAAGAAGGAGGGGGTAAAAAACACGAACTCGTTCGGCTCCCTTATCGATTTAAATTTGAGAAACAATTTAAGAAGCCATGCAAAGAATGGTTAGAAATGATTGAAACAATGTGCAATGAAATTCTTGGCAACTACACCAAGAAAGAGGACCAATTAATGACTGCTGTCTTCGGCACCCGGCCAAAACAAAGGTTGAATCGGGTGATGGATGCGTTAAACTTCGAATACCCAGACTATGAAAGACTTGACAAAGGGGCGAAGGGGTGAAAAGGAAAAGGATTGTCATTATCTTGAGTAGGCAGTCTGCTCGGCTAGTAAAGGAAGACGAGAAAATTTTGAAGAAAGCAAAATCAGCTCCTGAGCCGAAAGCGACAATTTCAAAAAAGCGAAAGCTTGACATAATGCCCTTTAATGAGCCGAAGGTGGATGAGACAGGAGAAGAAGCTCCTTCAACGCCCTCTGCTGCTGAAGTAGCAGAAATTTTGAAGGTTATGACTGATTCTCCGCACTTCAAGCTGCTAAGTCCTTTGGGATCAGAACTGACACAATTTTTAAAGAAGAAAGAACAACCTTCGGCTGCAAAGGAGAAGGTTGAAGGGCAAAAGAAACGACGAATAGTTAACGTAATGCGAGACGTCGAGCAAACACCACCTTCATCCTCAATGACTAAAATGTTGACTGCTGCGAGCGTCAAAGATGATGTTGTTGCCGAAGCCAAAAACACTGATGAAGCCGAAACAACAATGTCAGATATTGATAGGCTTATATCAGATGTAGTTAAATATGTGGCTATAGAGGAAGAAATGGCCGCAGCGCCAAGCAAAGAAAGGGAAATTGATGCTAGCCCTACGGGCGAGAAATATTTCGATCTTCGGCACTTGGGCGGCCAAGAATTGTCTGAAGAGGACAAGTCAGAGTTGCGGGAATTTGCTGTATCCTGCGGATATGAACCAGGGGCTTTGCTCTTCGGGGGGGGGGGGTTGACGAGGAGATCTTAGGATGCATCCGTAACTGCGCCGAGGCAAAGATAGCCGGCACTCTATCCAAGAGTGTTGGCTTTCCGAACCTAGAAGCTGATATCAACTGCTATCGACGGCAACATATTGTTGGTAGCTTATTGTATTCCAGCTTCAAGGTGAGATCCTTAATTAGGTTGTTATTATTATTATCTTTGCGGTGAATTAAATGTTCTGACTGTGACTTGTTGTTGCAGAGCATGCTACTGAGCAAAGCTTTGAAAATGAAGTAGGATAACGAAGATAAGAAAAACGAGATTATAATTGATGGCTTAGAGAATAAGATAAAAGATCTTGAAGCTTCTCTAGAGGAGAAAGATTTTCTGCTACGAGCAGCCGAAGGCGCCCTCGCGGAAGTACAATCTCAAATTACTAAACTATGCGAGGAACTCGACAATACTCGAACAATTCTAAAGAAAGAATCAGAGCGCTTCGAGCAAGAAATAAAAGAACTGCAAGCAAAAGCTGAAGCCGAAGTTGAGCAGAGTTCAAAGCTACAGGAGTCATTGAGAGACCTTCGGAATAAGTGCACGGATTTCGCCACCCGCTGTGTGAGCCGACTAAAAGAAATATTCAACTCGGTTGGGGCTAGCTCTGAAGAAATTGCCCCTTCGGCTGAAGACATCCCCAAAGCCTTCGAACACATTGAAAACAAAGTTGAAGCACTCGATGAAGTTATAACTGGACACAGGGATTTCTGTGCTCTGTTACCTTGTGGCACAACTACTGCATTTTTGAAGGCCGGATGTACTCATGCTAAAATAGTTAACAAACCAACCTTCACCCTCTCATCATCAGACTTAGTTGATATTCCCGACGAAGCCCATAGCATTGAAAACAGATTTATCACTCGAATTTGGGCTAAGGGCGGGCGCGAGCTAGCTGGAGACGAAGCTCGGAAATTGCTCAATACAGTATGAAACTTTTACTGGTCTTTTACCTTGGTTTTCCTTTATTTCATTTGCGATTACCTTATACCGCCATCTGTCTGCAGGATGGTGGCGCCGAAGGTCGCTGATCCGAAGCTTGTTTCGAAGGACTCTTAGAGCTTCTTTTTGTAATTTCTTGTAGAAAACTTAGGATCTCTTTGCATTATTTGACGAAAGATTGTAATTGAGAGTTGAACACAACATTGTACATATTTGTCCATACCTTGTAACATATTTTACCTCTTTGTCCATGTGTGAATTGCTTTGCTGTGGACGAAACCCACACTTACAATTTTTGAGTCGAAGGCGAAAAACACCTTCCCTTCTTTTCGTTCACATCGAAGCATCTTCATATTCAGCGAAACATTTTGTCACAAAAACAGGCATCTTTTTTCTTTCCTGTTATGCTCCGTGTCATGATAATGATGATCCTACGAATGTCTAATGAATGCTTGTATGAATGCAAAGAATGATGTGATGGAATATGCAAATGTATGACCTGAACACACACGAAGCCACACCCAGACTCTGCATCCCCTTAGGAACAACTTTTGAGTCTCTTCACCTTCTATTTCGGTGGCATTTAAGCTTTGCATCCCCTTAGGAACGACTTTTGAGCTTCTTCACCTTCTATTTCGGTGGCATTTAAGCTCTGCATCCCCTTAGGAACGACTTTTGAGTTTCTTCACCTTCTATTTCGGTGGCATTTTGGCTCTGCATTCCCTTAGGAATGACTTTTGAGCTTTGGAACTTACTCTGCGCTCCCTTAGGAACGACTTTTGTAGCTTCGTCACCCGCTAGGCAACATTTTAGCTCTGCATCCCCTTAGGGACGACTTTTGAGCTTCTCCCTATTCTTTTTGCACTTGACGGTGCAGATTCTGATGTTACATGTTACATTCTTGGGGGAATTTGGCCCTTGTATTGCATAGGGCTAAACAAAAAAAATGAAAATTACAACCTATGGCCCCATTAAAAACCTTTCTCCCCTCCTGAAAGGAAAAGGGTGCCATAGGAAAAAAATAAGAAAATTACATCAATTACACATAATATCGCCGAAGCTCATCCGCATTCCAAGACCTGGGTATGTTGTTGCCGTCCATGTCCTTCAATCTGTAAGAACCGGGCCTTGACGAAGATACCACCAAAAAAGGCCTTTCCATTTTAGCTGAAGCTTCCCCACTGTATCTGGGTTATCTATCCTTCGAAGCACCAAATGACCTGGCTTGATATTTTTCAATCGAACTTTTTTGTCACACCATTTTATTGTTTCGGCCTGGTATTTATTGATGTGCTCTATGGTCTGAAGTCTGGTCCATTCTATGGTGTCTTTTGTTACTTGGCAATCGGCTTCATCCTCCATTGAAGCTACGGTTCTTATTGAACCCATTCTTGTTTCTTTTGGTGTTATTGCTACGTCACCGAACAAAAGTTTGAATGGAGTAAACCCTGTTGACCTTGATGCAGTGGTGTTGTGGCTCCAAACCACTTTTATTAATTCGTCTGGACACTTCCCTTTCAGCTGATTGAAGATTGACTTCATTATTCATGTTATTATGATTCCATTTGCCCTTTCTACCAACCCATTTGACTCTGGGTGCCTCACTGATGCGAAGTGTATTTTTTTGCCAATTTGGCTACAAAAAGTTTTGAAAGTTTCAACATCGAATTGATTTCTGTTATCAACGGTGATAGCCTTCGGTACGCCGAAGCGACAAACTATGTTCAGCTAGAATAATTTTTGCACTGTGGCCGAAGTTATTATAGCCAAAGGCTTTGCTCCAATCCACTTAGAAAAGTATTCCACCACCACCACAACATATTTTAGGTTGCCTTGCGCTGGTGGTAGTGGCCCTAACAAATCCAACCCCCATCTTTGCAATGGCCATGTTGGTTGTATTAGCTGAGTTAAATACGAAGGTTGTTTCTGGTCTTTGGCACATCTTTGGCAATTTTTACATTTCTGAACTAGGTTTGCCGCATCCGAAGCTGCCTTCGGCCAATAAAAATCTTGTATGAAAACCTTTCCTGTGGGCTCCACTTAAGCCTGCATGTATCTCCTTCATTAATTCCTGTCCTTCGGTTCTGGACAAGCATTTAAGCAACGGGGAGCAAAATCCATACTTGTATAACTCCCCTTCTATTATTACATAAGGTCTTGTCCTTGCTTCCATTCTCTTGTTATAAGCTTCGTCATCTGAAAAACAGTTGCCCTAGAGAAAGGATACTATTTCGGTCCTCCAGTCTTCACTATGTACATGTGAGATTGTGAGCACTGCTGTTTCCATGAGCTCGACTAAAGGTGCTTTTATTGTTTCAAAAAATACCTCCGAAGGTAAAGGGAGCCCCTGTGCCGCTGATTTAGCTAATAAATCTGCATGCTCATTCTCTCCCCTTGGGATATTTTTTACAGAAAAACCTTCGAAAGAAACTTCCAACCTTTGGACTGCATCCAAATATTTTTCAAGCTTCGAGTCTCTTGCCTTACTGCTTTTATCCACATGGCCCGAGATAACTTGTGAATCAGTTTTGAGGACTGCCCTTCTTATTCCCATTGCCTTTAGCTTCCGAAGCCCCAAAAGAAGAGCTTCATACTCGACAATGTTATTTGTATAGCTGAAGTCTAACTTTATTTCATAACATGTTCTAACTTTAGAAGGTGCAACTAGGACAATAGCTGCCCCTGCACCTAAGGTCCCCTAACTAGGACAATACCGTCCAAGCTTCAGCATCTTTTGTTGCTTCTTCATCCTGAGCCCCTGGCGTCCAATCAACAATGAAGTCTGCTAACGCCTGAGATTATATTGAGGATATGTGCACGTAATCAATGGTGAATTCGTTAAGTTCCGCGGCCCATTTCCCGATCCTTCCTGTAGCTTCTCTGTTCCTCATTATGTCCTTCAGGGGTTGCGATGAAGGTACTATTATGTGATATGCTTGAAAGTAATGCCGAAGCTTTCTGGAGGCCATCAATACCACATACAGTACCTTCTCCAATTCTGTGTAATTTTTCTTTGAAGGGCTAAGTACTGTGGAAACGAAGTATACCAGTGCTTGCTTTTTTACCTGGCCCTCTTGTTTCTCTTGTACAAGTGCTGCACTAACCGCAGCATGGGAAGCAGCCACATATAGAAGTAACGGAGCTCCAGATGAAGGTGTGGTTAAAGTTGTTAGATCTATCAGATACTGCTTCAACTCTTCGAAGGCTCACTGCTGAGTTAGACCCCATTGGAAGATTTCGACTGATTTTAGTATTTCAAAGAAAGGTAAATTCCTCTCTACTGATCTTGA
This sequence comes from Zea mays, assembly GCF_902167145.1. Taxonomy (NCBI): domain Eukaryota; kingdom Viridiplantae; phylum Streptophyta; class Magnoliopsida; order Poales; family Poaceae; genus Zea; species Zea mays. Next base: position 87,498,581 of record NC_050097.1, read on the forward strand.
AATGAATCTGTTTAATGATGCCAGCCTTCCTGTTAACCGTTGAGCCCCCTTTTATGAGTTTGGTGGCTCCATCCAAAGGATAGCTTCGATCTTGCTTGGGTTAGCTTCGATGCCTTTTGTTGATACTAGGCAACCAAGAAACTTGCCCTTCTTCACTCCGAAGACACATTTTTTGGATTTAGCTTGAGACCAGCTTGTCTGAAATTGGCAAATGTTTCTTGCAAATCAGCAACATGGTTTTCTTGCTTTGTGCTTTTTACTATGATATCATCGACATATGTCAGCACATTCCTGCTAATTTGAGAGTGAAGAACCTTGGCAGTCATTCTACTGAAGCTTTCTCTAGCATTTGAGCCCATCAGGCATTCGAAGGTAACAACAGGTACCACTAGGAGTTATGAAGCTTGTCTTTGGTCATCCTCCTTCTTCATCCAGATTTGATGATAACCGGAGTAACAGTCCAGTAAACTCATGAGCTCTGAAGAAGCTGCTGCATCCACAAGGGAATCTATTCTCGGTAGTGGGAATTCATCCTTCGGACATGCCTTGTTGAGATCTGTGAAGTCAATACACATTCTCCATTAGCTTTCTTTACCATGACAGTGTTGGCCAGCCACCCTGGGTATGTTACTTCTCTGATGACACCGGCTCTTAGAAGTCTCTTCACTTCATTTCGTGCACCTTCGGCTTTATCATCGAACATTTTCTGAAGCCTCTGCTTTCTTGGTCTGAAGGACAGGTCCACATTGAGTGAGTGCTCAATAACGTCTCTATTAACACCGCAGAGATCATTGGCTATCTAAGCAAAAATATCTTTGTTGTTAAACAGGAATCTTAACAAAGTTTTTTCCTGCTCATCAGACAGCTGAGATCCCAGCAATACTTTTTGCTCTGCTATGTCTTCACACAAAAGCATAGGCTTTGGTTGATCTGCTGAAGCTGTCTTCTCTCTTTTATGCTTATACTGCTGATAAGCTTCGGATTCATCTATATTGTGAATAGCCTTCGAATCCGTCCAACTCCCTTCAGCTCTCCTAGCAGCTTCTTGACTCCCGTGTATAGCAATGGGCCCTTGTTCCGAAGGTATCTTCATGCAAAGATATGTTGAATGAAGTATTGCTTCGAAGGCATTAAGCGTCCCTCGACCAATGATTGCATTGTATGGATACTCCATATCAACAAAGTCAAAGACAACCTATTTTTTTCTTGTGTTATGAACATAGCCGAAGGTAACTGGCATTGTTATCTTGCCAAGTTCCACAATCTGTCTTCCTCTGAAACCACAAAGAGGGTGTGTTGCATCATGTATCTTATCCTCTGGCTCTTGCATTTTCCTAAAGGCCCTTGCAAACATGATATCCGCTGCACTGCCTGTGTCCACTATGACATTGTGGACCAGAAATCCCTTGATAACACAAGATATTACCATTGCATCGTTGTGAGGATAATCCTTAAGCTGAAGGTCTTCCTGAGAGAAGGTAATGGGAATATGAGACCACTTGGACTTGACGAAGGGTCCTTGCACCCTGACATGTTGTACCCTTCTCTGTGCTTCTTTCTTCTGCTTCTTGTTGGTTGGTTCAGAGCTTAAGCCGCCTGTGATCGGGAGCACTAGCTTTGTGGCTGAAGGTGCTACAACTTGGTTGTTTTGCGAAGCCATCGTCGCAACTGTGGAAGTGAGTTCACCGGAGGTGGGCGCCAATGTTGGTCCTTGTTCTCAAATGCTATACATCTAAGAAGAAGACAACACAATTGTTAATAATTAGAGACCTTCGTCCTTCGAAGCATTTTCTCCTTTCGGATATAATGGTCTCTAGACGAAGGTCATGAAGGGTATACCTTCATCATTTCAGTGAACAAGTATAAATAAGAATACATGAAATAAGAGAATATAAATAACGATTATGAATTAATAGGTTATTTATATTCTCATTTCATAAATACCAACAATATTGATATTACATTGATACCTTCGGCTGGCCAAAAGGTGAAGATGTGAGAGTGACACGAGAGCGATCACAATCCCCGCGTGAACAATACGGAGGTACTGTTCATCTATTTATAGGCACGGGACGCGGCCCGGACAAAATTACATCCATGTCCCTGATAACTAATTGTAATCATAATGCAAACTATTAAGGACTAGATAGTCTTTTCCTCCTTAAGTCAGTATTGTCCTTCGTCTTCATCATAATACTAAGCTGAAGCTCCTTCAGTCATGGCTTCGACTTCTGTTCGCATTATCTTCGGGTTGTATTTTCATGTCGCGTATACCTTTGTGGTACTTTGTCGAAGGTGTTTTTGCCTTGGGGACCTTCGGTGGGAAAGAAGACCGCCAACATCGCTCTTCTTCTCGCTCACCCACATATCCGTTCAAGCAACCAGTGTTCATCCGTCCCGCTCACGCCCCCGCCCAGAACAATCAGCCGAGTGCCCTGATGCTCGTTTCCCTGCCCTACCCAGTTCCTCAAATGGTTGCTTTAATTGTGGGAAGTCTGGACACTTTATCCAAGACTGCCCCTATCCAAAGCAGAATAAATCAAATTTCCAATAGACTTCTGGGAACGCGACCCAAGGAAAGGGAAATGTGGTCAACCCTCCACTGGGCAAGAATACAAAGAAAACTGGGCGAGTTTATTACACCCAAGTGGCGACTACCCCGAAATGAGAACCAGTGATGATGGATACATTTCTCGTTGCCAACCATCCTGCCGTTATCCTTTTTGATTCTGGTGCATCACATACCTTTATGAGCAAGACTTTCGTGGAGAAGCATTGCATACATAATATTGAATCAAAAGAGGGTTTTATTATTCACTCACCTGGGGGTCAAATATTTACTAAGGAAGTAGTCTTCCACGTACCCGTAACATTGGTCGAACATGAGTTCCCTACCAACATGATAGTTATAAAGGGACAAGATGTAGATGTAATTCTATGCATGAATTGGTTAGCCCAGAATAAGGCCATCATCAATGCGGATAAAAGGACCATTCAATTGAGTCATGGACAAGAAGAAGTCAAATTGTCCATCCCTATATCTGTCCCAGTAAAAATATCTGGACAAGTTTTGAGGCCATAGTACAAGAAATATAGGATATTCCGGTTGTGTGTGAAGTCACGGATGTGTTCCCTGAAGATTTGCCTGGGTTACCTCCAGAAAGGGACGTGGAGTTTGTGATCGAATTGAAGCCTGGTACGACTCCTATCTCCAGAAGATCGTACCGTATGCCACCCAATGAGCTAGCAGAACTCAAGACGCAATTGCAAGACTTATTGGAAAAAAGGATTTATTAGACTGAGTTCATCACCGTGGGGATGTCCGGCAATCTTTGTCAAGAAGAAGGATCAGACTCTTCAAATGTGCGTGGACTATGGACCCCTCAATGAAGTTACTATTAAGAACAAGTATCCTCTCCCTCAGATCGATATTTTATTCGATCAACTCACTGGAGTCCGGGTGTTTTCTAAAATTGATCTCAGATCGGGCTATCATCAGATCAGAATTCGACCTAAGGATATACCCAAGACCGCTTTTTCTACTCGGTATGGGTTGTTTGAATATTTGGTTATGTCTTTTGGATTAACAAATGCTCCAGCCCACTTCACATACTTGATGAATTCGGTATTCATGCCTAAATTAGACAAGTTTGTGGTGGTCTTCATTGATGACATTTTGATATATTCCAAGAATGAGGAGGAGCATGCAAAACATTTGCGGATTGTGTTAATGCGCTTGAGAGAACATCAACTTTATGCCAAATTCAGCAAATGCGCGTTTTGGTTGGAAGAAATCCAATTTCTTGGACATGTTTTGTCTCCCAAAAGGGATTGCGGTTGATCCCAGCACGGTCAAGGATATTCTGGAATGGAAATCACCCACTACAGTGCATCAAATTCGAAGTTTCCTTAGATTGGCTGGTTATTCCCGTAGATTTATTCCAGATTTCTCCAAAATTGTTAAACCCATTACTGGGTTATTGAAAAATGATACTAAGTTTGACTAGTCCTCTAAGTGTAACGAGGCCTTTGAACAGTTGAAAGTATTGTTGACCACTGCACCGGTTTTGGCCCAACCGGTTATTGAGAAGTCATTTGATGTTTATTGTGACGCATCGAGCAGTGGACTTGGATGTGTCCTGATGCAAGAAGGACAAGTAATAGCTTATGCTTCAAGGCAGCTGCGCCGGCATGAGGAACATTACCACACACATGATTTGGAACTGGCTGCAGTAGTTCATGCCCTTAAGATTTGGCGTCATTATCTGCTGGGGAATATATGCCACTTATATATGGATCACAAGAGTTTGAAGTATATCTTCACTCAGTCAGAGCTAAACATGGGACAAAGAAGGTGGCTCGAGCTAATCATGGATTATGATTTGGAAATTCATTATCACCCAGGAAAGGCTAATGAGGTGGCAGATGTTTTAAGTTGTAAGGCTTCTTGTCATTGTCTCACAGTAAGAACACCTGACACCACTTTATGTCAAGAAATGGAAAAGTTAAATCTGGGGATAGTACAACAAGGAACTTTGACGCATTTGAAGCTTGAGTGTATGAAATATATTCATGAGAAAATGGAGGCCGACAAGGCTAATTGTTTTAGAAAGATGATCAAGGAGTGATATGGTTTAAAGACCGCATAGTGGTGCCAAAGGACGCTGAAGTCCGTCAACAAATCCTGGATGAAGCTCATCTTAGTCGGTATTCCATTCACCCTAAAAGCACTAAGATGTATCAAGACTTGAAACAACATTATTGGTGGACTAAGATGAAGATTGAAATCGCACATTATGTGGCAAAATGTGACACTTGTAGGCGTGTCAAGGCGGTACATATGAAAGTTGCTGGACCGTTACAATCATTGCCAATCCCAACTTGGAAATGGGAAGATATCAACATGGATTTCATTGTGGGGTTACCCAGAACAGCTAAAGGATTCGACTCTATTTGGGTCATGATTGATCGGCTTACAAAGACTGCCCATTTTCTTCTCGTTAAGGTGAAATATCCAGTGGTTGCATATGCAGAATTTTATGTCGCTCGTATTCTCAGTTTGCATGGAGTTCCAAAGACGATAGTATCGGACCGGGGACCGCAATTTGTATCCAAGTTTTGGGAGGAGTTGCACAAATCTTTGTATACTAAATTACTCCATAGTTCGGCCTATCATCATCAGACGAGTGGACAAACTGAGAGGGTAAATCAAATACATGAAGATATGCTACGAGCATGTGTCCTAGATCTTTCACAAAAATGGGATGATTGTCTACCACTGGCAGAATTTTCTTATAATAACAGTTATCAAGAAAGTATTAAAATGGCACCGTTTGAAGCTCTGTACGGACGACAATTCAGAATACCCCTGAATTGATCTGAACCAGGAGAACGATGGTTTTTCAGGCCTGATTTGGTTAAAGAAACGGAAGAAAAAGTCCAACGCATAAGACATAACTTGAAAGAGGCTCAAGCTCGGCAGAAAAATTATGCGGATCAACTACATCGACCATTGGTTTTTCAAGCCGATGATCATGTATACCTGAAAGTATCACTAATGAAGGGTGTTAGTCGATTTGGGGTAAAAGAAAATTGGCACCCCGATATATTGGTCTGTTTCCCATTCTTGAGCGATGTGGGCAAGTGACGTACATACTTCAATTACCAGAATCATTGTCTACGGTGCATAATGTGTTCCATGTATCTTAGTTAAAGAAATGTCTTTGGATTCCTGATCGAACTATAGATGTGGTGGATGTTACTTTGGAACCAGACTTTACTTATTCAGAACATCCCATTCGAGTTCTGGAACAGAAGGACATAATCACTCGAAGGAGGATTCTCAAGTTTTATAAGGTACAATGGAACCAACACACTGAAGAAGAAGCTACTTGGGAGACTCAAGATTTCTTAGAGAAGAATTTTCCTAAGTTTTTAGCTTCTTGTAACATGTAAGATTTATGTAATCTGTTGTAAAGTTAGAACAAATCCCACCCCACCCACTACTCTATAAGATAAATTAGGAAATAAAGTTGTGACGCGTTTCCTTTTCCATTAATTACCCTAGGACCTTAAATCTCGGGACGAGATTCTTTTATGGGGGGAAGGATGTAACACCCCTGGTGTTGCAATAACTAAAATTTGGGCATGTCATCATATGCATTGACATTTCATTATGTATGTTCCACCTAGAATGCATCCACTAGGCTAAAATTTCAAAACAAGTGTGATGTGATTCTTAACCCTAGGATAGGGTACTTAACCAAGGGATAGATGTATGTGGGTGTGTGTGGTAACAACTTGAGTATTATCTCAAAATCTAGTGGAAATGTTCATAGGATACTAAACTTGATGAATTTGAGTGGCACATAAACCCTAGAGCACTCAAAACCATAATAAGAACCCTAGGAACCCTACTTTGTGCCCAACAAGGTGATTTCAATTTCTATGCACTTTTGGACCAAAGTGCATATATCAAAGTGGTAGAGTATAAAAAACTAAGCAACTTTTACATTGGAAGATTTCCAAGTTGTGTGGAACAATTTGGAGTTAATTGCAAAAAGCCCAAATAGCACCCATATGGCTTAACTCTGAAATCAGTGACATCATGCCAAGTTTGTGCCCTAGTATCTTTTAATCCATGGAGATTTTGCCATTGGCCATTACAACAAATTTTTAAAGCTATGTTAGTAGTTCAAGTTTGGTTAAGTGGCTAAGCCCTGGAGCTGTATGGAAAATTGAGAAAAATGCACTCAAAGATGGGCTGTCAGTCGAGCATCTATCTGAAATTCAGACATGATGTTGCATCAGATCAACTTTTAGACCAAATAGCATCCAATCCAGTGGATGTTTGATAGAGGTCTTTATAACAAAATTAAAGCTGGTACATTGGACAACAACTTTGATGTAGTTGAGTTAGTAGTTTGTCACATGAGAATTTGAGAAAAACGCCCTTCAAATTGCTCTATCAGAACGACTGAAGAAGATCCTGATGGTACAGTGGATTGAACAAGATCGCTAGATTAAGTGAATCTCGCCGCCGATGATATCCGCGACGCGATCCGTGCCGGCCGCTGTGATTCATGCTCAGCTCAGGAAGGATATTACCGTGGGACGTAAAAAGATCGGAGGGGGAGTGGATCGAGCCGGCCTCACCGTACCCACTTGCCTGGCGACGTGGCCGTGCGACCGTCGCTGTGGTTGCCGCTGTTCACTTCGGTTGCGCCACACCATAAGCCACATATCACCTCACCGTAGGTCGTGTGAGACAGCTGCTTACCTTCCCAGGCTTTACCCTCAGTGAGCGCCATTTCTGGTGAACTCCGATGACTCACCGCGACATCACCGTAAACTCCTCTCGTCCAAAATTCGGAGCCACCGCTGATGGTCACTATAAATTTATGCCCCTGCCTGCTCCGTTAGCTTGTTACGAAGCCAGAACACCACTCCTCACTCCCGATTAACCACCATAGCTCACGAAAATTCAAATTCCCCAAAATCGGTCGGAACGCCGTTGTGAGACACCTCACCATGGCCAGCCTTCCTCAGGTCCGTTCATCCCCTTCCGTGCCGTGTTTAAGCATCCTTGACTGTTAACGTTGCTCATCGGCCCAACCGATTGAACGCTACCGTGCTGGATCATCGGGAACAACTTGGTCTGTCCTCGGTTTTTGCCTTCGTTGTGGGCACGGGAAATTCAGGGTCAGATTAGCTCAATTAGGGTATGGACTAGGCTCATCTGGGTTCGGCGTCGTCGCCGTTTGAAGCGATTCCCAACGAGTGGGTGGCCGGCGGACGAGCGCGCAGTCGCTAGGGACCTGATTTATGAAGAAATAGAAGTACAGGGGTTTAAGTGCAACTGTCAGTGAAACAGATGAATAGTGTCGCAGCCTCTTTACGGGTTTTTTCAAATGGCCAGAGGCCTCTGCGCAAAGCCGCGAGCGTGGGCGTGGGCGCATGCGTGTTTCCCCGTTCGCGGGCGGGTTTGGGCTGACTTGAGCCCATCCCTATTCATTTGTTTTCCTTTTCTTTTTACTGCCAGATTAGGAAATGTGTAGAAAATAGTAGAAAAATGATAAAATTATGAGACCAATTTTGCTAGACTCCTAAAATCATATAGTATCTAATAAAAATAGTTCCAAGATTTTTATCCCATGTCTAGAATTATTTAGCATTTAAAGATGTTCAATCCAAGCCCTTTAGAATTTTAAAAATAAATTAGTAGCTCCAAAAATGGTAAAACTTTTTGGGTAGACTTAGTATGTGTTGGTCACTTGTTCTCAAAAGCTACAAATCAAGAACAAGGCAACACAAATATTAATGGTTAAAGACCTTCGTCCTTCATAACATTATCTCCCTTAGGATATAATGATGTTCGGACGAAGGTCATGAAGGACATACCTTCTTCATTGCAATATATATAGAGATATAGACATGATTGTATGAAACATAGAGAAAGCATGAATAATCATTTTTAGATCATTAGATTATTCATATTATCATCATATATCTATGAACAAACATCAATGATATTAAATTACATTTGTACCTTCGGCTTGACAGTAGGTAAAAATTCGAGAATGACGTGCGAGTGATTACAAGTCAGTGTGAACAGTACGGGGGTACTGTTCATCTATTTATAGGCACGGGACGCAGCCCGGATAAAATTACATTTGTGTCCTTGATAACTAATTATAACCATGACACAAATTATCAGGGACTAAGCGGTCTTTTCCTCTTTAAGTCGGTGCTGCCCTTCGTCTCAAGCGTGTCATCATGCCGAAGCTCCTTCAATTATAGCTTCGACATATATCTTCATGTTGTGCCTGCTTGCATATCATCTTGCCGAAGGTGTTTTTGCTTAGAGGACCTTCGGCGAAGAAGAAGGCCCCCAACAGTAGCCCCTTCGTGGTGCTAGATCGTTTTTCGTAACGAGCTCGGTCCGCGAAAAAACTCGAAGATTTCAGAATGCCAAAGGTCCGAAAAACACCTTTCCTAAGCTCGTTGCCAAGAAACGATTATAATATTCCAGGCGTCAAGCGGTCCACCATTCAGTGAGTGCAGGCGGCCTGGCGGTTCGCCTTCCTTTGCAGCACTATATAAACAAATGGATTGGTGAAGAGTTACCACAACATTCATTGCCATTGCACTGTTGTGCTGTTAAAAAATTTAACTATAGCCGAAGCTTTCTGCATCGCGCTTTCAAGCGAACACTTCATCGTTCAAGGTCAACTTTGTCAAACGGGTTAGCTTCGTCAAACTATGAAAATCCATCTAAATGGCCAGAGTACGATCAACTGCAAGGGTGTCTCGTGAGGGGGACGAAACCGAGGCCACTGAAACGGCACCAATTTCAGAAGTAATGAAATGATCAGGTCTAGTTGTGGCTGACGAAGGTACTTCTAATGTCGAAGCTGAGCAGACTGTGATTGAAGGTGAAGATGTTGAGAGTGAAGAAGACTACAGTATTCTGATCCCAACGAAGCCTAGTCATCTAGATTTTGAAAAATCTATTGTGTATGAAGATGACATGCCTATGATGATGAAGCTAGGCTATTTTGGAGAGGCTGAAAGCAAGCTCATCCGAATTGCTGGAGAAGAGACTACCCCAAAGCCGAAGAATGATGAAGTAGTGGTTTTCAAGAGCTTCTTCAGAGCGGGGCTGCGGTTTCCCCTGAATGAGATGATTGGGGTAGTTCTAAAGAACTTGAAATATATCTTCATTAGTTGACTCCTAACGCTATAGTTAGGCTGAGCGTCTTTATTTGGGCCCTTTGAAACTAGGGGATGAGCCCGAATGCCGAAGCTTTATGCCGAGTGCACGAGCTGCACTATCAGACGAAGGCCAGGGCAGATGGCCTTCACGAGAATTTTGGTTGTTATAATTTTGCATATCGAAAGGACACGAAGGCACCAGTCCTCAGCTATCGCACAAAGTGGCCAACCGGCTAGAAAAATGAATGGTTCTATATGAAGGCTGATGAGAAAAACAGGGAGAAGCTAATGACGATGGTCATGAGTCCATTGAGTTTAAGCTTCGGAATAACCCGACCCTTATGTAATATGCAACTGGGGTCACCCTATCATCTGGCCGAAGTGGAATTTAGAGTGGTAGCTGAGCAAATCAGTACCAGGGACTTAGTACAAGAATACTTGGCGAACATAACATATCCTACGTCAAGTGGCTGGGGAATGCCGAAGAAGAAGGAAGCGGGGAAGAAGCATGAACTTGTTCATCTTGCTTACCGTTTCAAATTTGAAAAACAATTCAAGAAGCCTTGCAAGGAATGGCTGGACATGATTGAAACCATGTGCAATGAAATAATTGGGAATTATACCAAGAAAGAAGATCAATTGATGACAGCTGCCTTCGGCACCCGGCCAAAACGAAGGTTGAACCGAGTAATGGATGCTTTGAAATTTGAATACCCTGATTATGAAAAGCTTGACAAAGGTGCCGAAGGGGTTAAAAGAAAAGGAATTGTCAGCATTCCGAGCAGGCAAGCTGCTAGAATGGTAAAGGAGGATGAAAAGGCTTCAAAGAAAAGAAAATCCACTCCTGAGCCGAAGGCGGCAGCTTTGAAGAAGAGGAAGGCTGAAAGTCTAGAGCCGAAGATAACTGAGGCAAAAGAGGAGACTCCTTCGACGCCTCCTGCTGCCGAAATAGAAGAAATTTTAAAGGTAATGACTGAATCTTTACCCATCAAGTTGCTAAGTCCTCTGGGGCCAGAACTGACGAAACTTTTACAGAACAAGGATGAGCCTTCGGCTACAAAGGAGAAGGCTGACGGGCAGAAAAAAACGAATAATTGTTACTGTCATGCAAGCCATTGAACGGACGCCACCATTGGCCTCGGCATCCAATAGCACCTATCGCAAGTGCCGAGGCTAATGCCGAAGCTGATACCTCTGCCGAAGCTGCAGCTGCTGCCGAAGCTATCAATCTTGAAAGTACTCTGTCAGAGATTGATAAACTTCTTTTGGATATGGCTGCAGAAGAGACAGCTGCAGCTGCAGAGAAGGTCATGGGCGCAGTGCCTGGCAAAGGGAAAAAGATTGCTGATGCTGCTATAGAAGAAAAGGACTTTGACCTTCGGAACCTGGTGGGTGTTGGGGCGAAGGCGAAGACGCCACCCTTCGCTCGAGGCCTTCGCCGTACTCGCTGCACCAACGGTGACAAGATAACGGGCAGATTTACCCTTCGTCTCATATGCCGCCGGACGAAGACCCGCGACGAGGTTGTCTCATCCTACGAACTCGTCCAGAATGGAGGCCCGCGTGTGACTCGGCCCATTGTAACAGGCCTTGCGTGGCCGTTGCGCGTTACGGGCCTAATTTGTAAAGGCCTCCCTGTAATTACGGTCTGTAACCCTGCTTTATGGGAATATTCCGGGGATAACCTAGGTGTCTGAGGGCACATGCGTCCTTAACACTGGACGCTGGGCACCCGAATACCTATAAATACCCCCGCACAGTGCCCTTGAGAGGCTAGATTAACAGAGTTATTGCCATCTCATGCGAAAACCCTGTTTACGTCACTCTCACACCCCCGTTGGATAACCTTGCACCAGAGAGCAAGTGCCAACATTTGGCTGCGGGGGCATCAGGGGCGCCTTCGACGGTTTCTGGGGGCGGCGCCAGGGCGGCCTCGGGCACAGACGCCACCGGGTTCAACTCCGAATCAGGCTGCGCGCTGTTCAAAGCCCCGAAGTCCTCCACCTTCTCGTTACGCGCCGCCTGAGACACAGCACACAGATTCAGCAAACCCACATATAACCCACATTCAACAACACCAAACAAAAGTCAAACATTACCTGACCCCTCGTCGTCTCGGACCGCTCCCTGACCACCTCCCGACCGTGAGGGCCCCACATCCGGTCGAAGAGGGCTCCCGCGGATTCCTTCACCACATGGTCCTCAACCTTGTAAATCTCGCGCTCGAAATCCTCATCAGCTTGGTCGAAGACCTCATAGTGCCGGCACCCTTCGCGGGACAGCGCGTTCATCGCCCCTTCGCAAGTGACCAGGGAGGCATAGGACATAAACCCCTCCACGATGGCGGGGAGCGCCAGCAACTCCTCCTGCAGCCACTCGAGGCAGCGAAGTCCGGGCTCTCGGTCTGGCACTTCAAAGTCAGCGGTCCACGCGCCCAGCTCATGGTATGAGTCCATAAGCTGTTTGCGTGTCCGCTCAGCCTCCGAGCGCGTCGAAGCCTCGACCCTCTCCACACGGGTCTGCAGAGCGTTGAACCGCTCCTCCAATTCCTCGGCGTGCTGTCTGGTAAGACTGCCCTCCGCCCGCGCCAAATTGGCCTCCGCCTGCGCAGACTGCGCCTTGGCGAGGGCCTCATTAGCCTCCTTCCTCTCCTCCGCCAGTTGGCGCTGGAGGTTAGTCCTCTCACCCTCCAGCGCAGCCACCTTATCCGCCAGCTTGCGTCACTTGCTGTCGGCGGCCGACTTTTCCCGGACGGCGTCAGCATGTTGCGCCCGAAGTCTCTCGACTTCGGCAGACACAACTGCCGTAAGGGCCCCCGACGCCGCGCGGTCTGCAAAGTCAGCCGCCTACAAGACACACATAAGAACACAACCCCAACGAAGCTGGTAAAAACCGAAGTCTAGCTCAACTCACCTGACTTAATGCCTCCTTCAGCCGGCGGGACACAGCGCCCGCCTCGTCCCTGACGGTAGTGAGTGCCGGAATCTCACCACCGGCACTAAGAGCACTACCCTTCGCCCTTGGCACCACGGCAGGCGGAACAACAACAAGTTGGCCTTCGCCCGACCCTGCAACGTATCAACAGATTAAAAAAAACTCGAGCTAACGACTTACCAACAAGATAATCATCCACGCTAATATCGGTGGTGAAGTCGGCAACGCGCTTGCCCGGCGGAGGCAACTCTCGGGCCTTCGCGGCTCCGGCAGGGACAGACTTGGTACCGCCGGCAGCGGCCGCCTTCACAGCCTCCGGCACCCTGCTGGACCCAGGGGCGGCCGACTTCGCCGCCAGCGTCGGCTGGCTTCCGCCGGGGGCAGTAGCCTTCATAGTCCCCTGCGACCTCTTCGGCCTGGCCTCATGCAGCCTAACGACCGCCTGGCGCTTCTGCGCAGCTCCTTGACGATCCTTGTCCATCACTGCCGACACAACAGCAGCAATATTCCGCCCATAAGGAAACACTCTCCAATCACGAACCATGCGAGATGTAAAAAAGTCTTCGCCGGCCGCGCGGGGGATAGGAACATTCTTAGGCCACCAACCCCCGGTGACCCTCAGCATCCGCGCCGAAGACTCCCGGAGCTCGAGCGAAGACATCCTTCCCCCTGGGACCACGCATGTCCTCATCAATTCCCTAGCAAAACCATCGAAAACCCCCAGTCCTCCTGTAGCAATACCTAGCTTCCTCTTCTTAGAGGATGGGGCGGCCGCCGGCGCGGGGTCGTCTCCAGTCTCTGCCGCCGGCTTCTTCCCGCGACGATCCACATCGTCTTGCCCGGGATAACCGCCATACGGCAGACGGTTCAACTCGAAGACCCTGTTCAAGCGGTCATTAGACCCGCGTATATCCCAGCTACGCTGGCCCTCTGTCTTCGGCATGTACCGACCAACAATCCGCACCGCCCCATCCTCCGCCTCACGCACAAAGGCGGCCGGATCGCGGCTATGCAGATCCAGTGTGAAGGCGGGACTTCGCACCAGCATCCCACCACGGGAAGGCATCTGGCGAGGGCATACTTCGCCCAGCGCCCAGCCATGCGCCAAAGGCCACACCCCATACGCCACAAACTCCTCAACCAAATCACGCCCGCTGCTCAGGACGGCCGCGCACCGAAGGGCCCCTTCGTCTGCGTCCTCCTCCGCCACTTCAAACGGCGGGTATGCTGAGTAATAATGCGAGCACATCTCGGCCACGGGGAGCCCCGGATGGTCTTCAACTGTGCCCTCCGCAACGTAGAACCAAAACTCATGCCAGTTGCCCCATTTATTGCGGTCGCAAGGAACCAACTCAACTACCTCCATCGAGGTCTTGCCGGTCTTCGGCGTAAATGTACAGGACCCAAACTGAGCAACCTTATTTCCGATCATCCTTTTCTGCCAGTGCAGGCAATAGTACTTCGCGAAGACTTCGACCGATGGCTGCCCGCCGTACGAAGTCGTCGCCCAGACATATATCGACAGAGCCACCATGGCATTCGGAGTCAGCCGGTGGATCTGGACATTAAATCTGCGCAGGACTTCTCCCACAAATCGGTGCGCAGGTAGGCGAAGACCAGCGGCAAAGAACACCTCGAAGACAACCAACTCGCCTTCTGGCTCGGGGACCTCCTCCGTCCCCGGGACACGAGCGACTCCGCCGCCAAAGTAACCAAGCTGCTGCATATCTTGCACGCGGACCGAGGACATCCGCGACACACCGAAATCCACCGTGTCGCCCTCGCGCAACTCCTCCGCCGCCACAGTGCTCAGCGTCTCCTCAGACGACGCGTCGGCCGGCGGCGTAGCGGCAGCAGAAGAAGAAGAGGTCGGCATCGCTACGTACCGTCAGCGGCGGCGGGCGGTCTGCTTCACACGGGCCAGATCTCCGGCGAACAAGAGCAAGGAGGGCAGACGAGCAGCAAGAGGTTTGAGAAGGCGGTTAGGGTTTTCGCGAAGCGCGGAAAGATAAAGTTCAAAACGCGACGCCCCCCGTCCCCTTTTATACACAGGGCGTGACGCTTCGGGAAACCCGCAATCCAACAGTACGGCGTCAATCAACGGTCATGTCAAAAACCCCCGCGGAACCACTTCGAGCGAGGGCAGCGTCTCCGCCATCTAGCGACGTCTTTGGCACCAGGTGACTTGGTCGAACTGGTCCCTTGGAGGGCAAATGTTGGGGCAAAGGCGAAGACGCCACCCTTCGCTCGAGGCCTTCGCCGTACTCGCCGCACCAACGGTGACAAGACAACGGGCAGACTTACCCTTTGTCTCATACGCCGCCGGACGAAGACCCGTGACGAGGTCATCTCATCCTGCGACCTCGTCCAGAATGGAGGCCCGCGTGTGACTTTGCCCATTGTAACAGGCCCTGCGTGGCCATTGCGCGTTACGGGCCTAATTTGTAAAGGCCTCCCTGTAATTACGGTCTGTAACCCCGCTTTATGGGAATATTTCGGGGATAACCTAGGTGTCTGAGGGCACATGCGTCCTTAACACGGGACGCTGGGCACCCGGATACCTATAAATACCCCCGCACAGTGCCCTTGAGAGGCTAGATTAACAGAGCTATTGCCATCTCGTGCGAAAACCCTGTTTACGTCACTCTCACACCCCCGTTGGATCACCTTGCACCAGAGAGCAAGTGCCAACAGTGGGTTAAGAATTGTCCAAGGCTGAGAAGAAGGAGCTACATGAATATGGGATATCCAGTGGCTACCAGCTAGGAGCTATGCTCTTTGGTGGAATCGATGAAGGGGCCTTAGGATGTATTCGAGACCGCGCCGGGGCAAAGATAATCGACACTATCGAAGAGTGTCGGTTTCCCGAAGCTTGAGGCTGATATTAGCGGCTACCGGTGACAACATATCGTCGGCAGTCTATTTTACTCCAATTTCAAGGTAAAGTTTTCTTTTGCCTAGGTTTCTTTTACTTTTGTACTTACACAAGATTTTTTGATGTCGGCTTATTTCTACAGAGTATATTATTAAGTAAAGCACTGAGGATGAAACAAGACCTCGAAGACAAAAAGAATGAAATCATAATCGAGGGCTTGGAGGGTAAGATCAAAGATTACGAAGCTTCTCTAGAGAAGAAGGACTTCCTACTTCAAGCAACAGAGGGCTCGCTTGCAGAAATTCAAGCTGAAAATGCTAGATTAAGTGAGGAGCTTCTCCAAAGTCAAACAACTTTAAAAGAAAAATTAGAGAACTTAAAACAAGAGAAGAAAAATCTGCAAGCGAAATATGAAGCCAAAGCTGACAAAAATACGAAGCTGCAGAAATCTTTGAAAGACCTTCAGGATTCATGCTTGAATTTTGGCAGCCGCTGCGTGCAACGGTTGAAGGAGGTCTTCAGCTTGGTTGGGGCTAGCTCTGAAGATTTTCCCCCTTCGTCTAAAGACATACCAAATACCTCCAAACATATTGAAAATGAAGTTGATGCACTTGATGAAGTGATAGCTAGGCATGGTGACTTCTGTGCCTTGCTAGCTTCTCGCGCCACAGATGCCGCATTCCTGAAGGCCAGTTGCACGCATGCGAAGACGGTAAACAGACCAACCTTCAGTCTGTCGTTGTCAGATTTAATTGATATTCCCAGTGAAGCCCAAAGCATTGGAAACAGATTTATAACTCAGACTTGGGCTAAGGGTGGACGAGAGTTGGCTGGGGACGAAGCCCAGAACTTGCTTAAACCGGTACGGAGCTTGTACCTGTTGCTTGCCTTTATTCTTGTAATTACTTTTTACCTTATACCATTGTTTGCCTGCAGGATGGTGGCGCCGAAGGTTGATAACCCGAAGCATATTTCGATGGTTGCTGAAGCTTCTCCTTAGGCCTGCTTGCATAGAGCTTTAGGAATATTTGTATTATCTTTGTAAAAAATTGTAATCAAGAATTAAACAATACTATGTATATTTGTCCATACCTTGTAATATATTTTTACCTTTTCATGCATGTACAAATTGCTTTGCTGTGGACGAAACTTGTATCTTTTGAGTCGAAGGCGAAAAACACCTTCCCTTCTTTTCGTACACAACGAAGCATGTCCTTGCATAAAATGCGTATGTTTAGAACGAAACTTCTTCGTGTTCATCGAACACTATCGCCGAAGCCGGAGTATTTCTGTTCGTGCTTCATGTTATGAGGATGATGATCCTACGAATGTCTAAATGAATGTCTGTATGAATGCAATGAATGATGTAATGTAATGTGCAAATGAATGTCCCAAACGCACACGAAGCCACACCTAGACTCTGCATCCCCTTAGGAATGACTTTGGAGTCTTTAAGCTCTGCATTCCCTTAGGAATGACTTTGGAGCTTCTTCACCTTCTATTTCGGTGGTATTTAAGCTCTGCATCCCCTTAGGAATGACTTTGGAGCTTCTTCACCTTCTATTTTGGTGGTATTTGGCTCTGCATTCCCTTAGGAACGACTTCTGAGCTTCGGAACTTACGCTGCGCTCCTTTAGGAACGACTTCTGTAGCTTTGGAACTTACGCTGCGCTCCCTTAGGAACGACCTTTTGAAGCTTCATCATCCTTGGGGTGATTACAGCTCTGCATCCCCTTAGGGACGTCTTTTGAGCTTCTCCCTATTTTTCTTTTTGCACTCGATGGTGCAAGCTCAGATTTTACATATGACATCTTTGGGGGATTTTGGCCCTTGTATTGCATGGGGCTAAACAAGAATGAAAATTACAAACTATGGCCCCATTAAAAACCTTTCTCTCCTCCTGAAAGGAAAAGGGTGCCATAGGAAAAATGAAAAAGATTACATTAATTACACGTAGTACCGTCGAAGCTGATCCGCATTCCAACATCTGGGTATGTCATTGCCGTCCATATCGTTCAATCTGTAAGAACTGGGTCTCGACGAAGATACTACCAGAAAAGGACCTTCCCACTTCAGCTATAACTTGCCCACTGTATCTGGGTTGACCACTCTCCGAAGCACCAAATGACCCGACTTGATGTTTTTCAATCGAACTTTCCTATCACGCCATTTTATTGTTTCAGCCTGATACTTATTGATGTGTTCTATGCCTAAAGTCTGGTCCCTTCTATAGTATCTTTTGTTATTTGGTAATTAGCTTCGTCCTCCGCTGAAGTTGTTGTTCTTATTGATCATGTTTTGCTTCTTCTGGTGTTATTGCTTCGTCGCCAAACATGAGCTTAAAAGGTGTAAAACCTGTTGACCTTGATACAGTTATGTTGTGGCTCCACACCACTTTAATCAACTCATCTGGCCACTTTCCTCTGGGCTGGTTGAAGATTAACTTCATTATTCCTGTCATTATGATTCCATTTGCTCTTTCTACCAACCCATTTGATTCTGGATGCCTTACTGATGCAAAATGAATTTTTGTACCCATTCGGTCGCAGAAATCTTTAATGTTTTGACATCAAATTGTGTTCCATTGTCTACAGTTATTGCCTTCGGCACGCCGAAGCGACAAACAATGTTTTGCCAAAAGAATTTCTGTACTGTGGCCAAAGTTATTGTGGCTAAGGGCTTTACTTCGATCCACTTAGAAAAATATCTCACTGCTACAACGACATATTTCAAATTTCCTTGTGCAGGTGGAAGTGGACCTAATAAATCCAAACCCCACCTTTGTAGTGACCAAGTTGGTTGTATTAACTAGGTTAGAGACGAAGGTTGCTTCTGGTCCTTTGCACATCTTTGGCAATTTTCACATTTTTGAACCAGGTCTGCTGCATCTGAAGTTGCCTTTGGCCAGTAAAATCCTTGTCTGAAAACCTTCCCCAGCAAGGGCCTAGACCCAATATGAGACTCACATAAACCTGCATGTATTTCCTTCATCAGTTCTTGACCTTCGGTTCTCGATAAACACTTGAGTAGTGGAGAGCAGACTCCATGTTTATATAACTCCCCTTCTATTATCACATATGGTCTTGTTCTTGATTCCATTCTTTTATTATAAACTTCGTCATCCGAAAGACAGTTTCCTTGGAGGAAAGATATAATCTCAGTTCTCCAATCTTCACTATGCATAGGTGATATGGCAAGCATTGCTCTCTCCATAAGTTCGACTGAAGGTGCTTTTATTGTCTCAAAGAACACTACCAAAGGCAAAGGGAGCCCATGTGCCGCTGATTTAGCTAGCAAATCTGCATGCTCATTTTCCCCCCTTGGAATATTTTTTACAGAAAATTCTTGAAAAGAAGCCTCCAATCTTCGGACTGCATCTAAATATTTTTCAAGCTTTGGATCCTTTGCCTTGCTGCTTTTGTCTACATGGACAGAAATAACTTGGGAATCAGTTTTTAGGATTGCCCTTCTTATTCTCATTGCCCTTAGCTTTCAAAGCCCTAACAAAAGAGCTTCGTATTCGGCAATATTATTTGTACAACTAAAGTCCAGCCTTGCTGCGTAGCATGTCCTGACTTTAGAGGGCGCTACTAGAACAGCAGCCGCTCCTGCGCTGAAGCTTCCCTAAGAACCGTCACAGAATACCGTCCAGGCTTCGACATCTTTTGTTGCTTCTTCTCCCTGAGCCCCTGACATCCAATCGGCAATGAAATCTGCTAACGTCTGAGACTGAATTGAGGATCTATGTACATGATCAATAGTGAATTCATAGAGTTCCGCGACCTATTTTTCAATTCTTCCTATAGCTTCTCTGTTTCTCATTATATCCTTCAGAGGTTGAGATGAAGGGACTATTATATGATATGCTTGAAAATAATGCTGAAGCTTTCTGCAGGCCATTAACACAGCATACAACACCTTCTCCAATTATGTGTAATTTTTCTTTGATAAACTAAGTACTACAGAGGCGAAGTATACCGGTGCCTGTCTTTTTACTTGGCCATCTTGCTTCTCCTGTACAAGTGCTACACTGACTGCAGATTGGGAGGCAGCCACATACAGGAGCAATGGAGTTCCTGATGAAAGTGGAGTTAAAGTTGTCAAGTCTATCAGGTATTGCTTTAGCTCTTCGAAAGCCTTCTGTTGAGCCGGACCCCATTGAAAAACTTTGGCTGACTTCAGTATTTCAAAGAATGGCAGGTTCCTATCTGCTGATCTTGATATAAATCTATTCAGCGACGCCAGCCTTCCTGCCAATCTGCAAAGCCCAAAAATTGGTAGAAGGGGAAAATTAATAAAGTGAATAAATAAATATATTTATATGATAATGTTTTGGGATTATGAAACCTAAGGAGATTAATTGGTTCTCCTTTTCCCTTTAGCAATTTCAATTAATAGGATTATATTATTCAAATAACAAAATAAATAAATACAGAAATGTGCACCTCATAATGAAATTCTTGTATTTGTATTCAAATATGTGAAACAAATTTGAGTCTAAAAAAATTAGAATTCGAAAAATAAAAGGGAAATAAGAAAAGAGAAAGGAAATTGTATTAACGTCTTTGCTAGAATTAAATGACAAAGAATAAATAATAAATTAATAAATTACAAAAAGTAAAAGTAATACACATGTGAGAATTGTGAATTAAAAGTTCAAACATGAATTTAAATTTAGTTTGGAATCTAAAAATAGGAGAAAGGAGAATAGAAAAATTAAAATAAAAAAATAGGGAGCAGCCTCGGTTTGGGCCAAATTCCTGCTGATTAGCTCATCTCCCTCGGCCCACTTCCCAGAATACCCACCCGCGCGCCATGCCATCTGTGCATTTGCTCTGGGGTATCACTGCCAGGTGGGCCCAGGTCACCAGGTTCGTCTTCCTCGCATCGGACTCAGCCAAAATCCATGGGATCCGGCCAACAACTCCATGGGATTCGGCCAACAACCTTGCAATAATCTCGTGGTCAAATCTTGCCCCACTGGTGAACGCAACCGCCGCCGGGAGCTTCGGATCTCTGGTGAAATCTGCAGCCTCGCCAATCTCTATAAAACCGCCCGCAAACCCCTTCCTCCATCGGACCAGAGCCACCGCAACTGTGCCCTGCGCGCGCCGCCGTTCAACCAATCCTGGTGGGTCGAGCTGATTCACCAAGGGGTGCGGATCGTTTTCGGGATCAGCGCGATGAGGAATGGAGGAAAGCTATGTGAGAATTGCTCACCGGAGCAGCAGGGACTCGTCGCCAGTTAACCTCGTCGTTGCCCTCACCCACGATCGGCATACTGTTGGTAAGAATGCCCCTGTTATCATTTGCCTCAACCTTCACTACGTAAATCACCATTGGGATTGCATGGGTGCTCCGGGGGGAACTGGACGTCGCGTGGCAGGCGTTCACCACTGGGACATTGCGGCGCTGCTGCTGGGCGTCACGGTGGGGAAGAAATCGCGCACACCGTTGGATCTTGGTGTGACGGCTAGGATTAGAATACATGGGCGCCGGTTCAGTGGATGTCTCTGTCCGTTGATCGGTAAACGGGTCGCTAGGATTTAGTTGGCCATGCATGGGAAGCTAACCGTTGATCGGCCGACGTGTGGCCAAGATTAGAAATAATATACCACATCACGCTATAAGATCTGAGCCATAGGATTTGGATCTGAGGGTTGCGGATGTGTCTTGGTTCTAGTCTAATCTGGGCGATCAGATATCAATCGAATGGCTCATATCTGAAGGTACCCCTTCGTGGTGGCATTTTCACTAAAGAGCCCCTGGTGAACCTGTGAATAAACCCACCATCCAACTGTAGGTAAAGAACACTACAAACAGGTCCTGAACTTTATAAGAAACACCCTGAGCTCTCGGGTTTTTGTTTTCTAGGTCCAAACTCTATTAAATTTCATAAATAAATCCCAGAATTTGATTTTTTTAGGTATAAAATAGATCCAAAAAATTAGAAATTCCACATTTAATTCATTTCAACTTTGTTTTGATTCATTCAAGTTGCGTTAGCGCCATAATAACATTGCCTACGCAATGATATAATTAATTGTTACATATGACATATTTTTATAATTAGATAATTGTTAACCCATGTTTAGTAGATTAATCCTTCTAAGTTAATCTGTTTATAATTATGATCTGACCCGAATATGAAAACAAACTAAGATTTAAAAGATGAATTAAATTAAAGTTGAATTAATCACTCCTTAGTAATATACCTTTCACCTGATTTATATGAATTAGCATATGGTGTATTTCTACTATGTGATCACATAAAACTTATGAAAATCATAACTCTTCAACCCTAACTTCGATTTTAGTAGTTCTCGAACCTACGATCTCGTAGCAACGCGTAGATTATTACTACATAGTTTATTCTTATGTTTGGTGTGATGTTAATTTTGCCTATACCATGTTTGTCTGTATTGCTACGACTAGCAGCGAGGTTACGAGTCACATGAAGAGCAAGTTGGTACCTGGAATCTCAAGTGCCAGGCAAGTTGTGCCCTTGACCACTTTTGTTACCCAATAATGTTCTTTATTATCACTTATTCGTGCATAGGTTTAATTTTGATGGGACCCAATAGGTCACCCTAGACTGTTTATCTTTTTACCTTGTTTACCCCTAAATCATTGGGTAGTTATGCTATTGCTTTACACGGTTTTTGGGTTAATATTTCATTATATCCATGTTCCTATTTATTATGTTATGTTATTTATGTTCATGATAAGATCATTATATTAATGGAAACATGGAGAACCACCCGGGAAAATAGTGCTACCACAAGGGTAGTCTGGGATGCCCTTGGCTGACTAATTAGGAAAGCTAGTGGATGACTACCTTACCCGAACGGGGCAAGGGCAGTAGGGAAGTGGTCAGTGTAGGGAGGTCTTTGGGTTGATTTTGCTGCGATGGCGGTCAGGCGAGGGATCCCTGCATTGGAGCTTCCTAGAAACTATAACAGTTTTCTGAAGCTATTGGAACTTTGTAAAGGCCTCATAGTGTTACCCTGCCTCGCCTCCTCGGTAGAGGTGTATGGGAAGTCGCGATCCCTTGGCAGACGGGTAACATGACTTGTGGGTAAAGATGTGCAACCTCTGCAGAGTGTAAAACTGGTATACTAGCCGTGCTCACGGTTATGAGCAGCTCGGACACTCACATGATTAATTTATGAAACTAAATTCAATTTGTCATTTGCATTGCATCGCAGGTGTTGTTATTACTTTTGTTGTACTACTTAATTGGGTTGGTATTTACTTATACTTAGTAATTGCTAATAAAATTTTGACCAACTTTAAAAGCAATGCTCAGCTTCAACCATCCTCTTTGGTAAGCCTTACACTTCACATGAATTCCCACCTTTGGCGAGTTCATACACATTATTCCCCACAACTTGTTGAGCTATGAATGTGTGTGAGCTCACTCTTGCTGTCTCACACCCCCCACAGGTCAAGAACAGGTACCACAGGATGAGGCGCTTGGAGGATGCTGTGACGAGATCGTGAGAGGTCTAGGCCGTCGTCTCCCAGTCAACTTTGGGTTGATGGACCGTTGTCTCCTTATAATATAATTATTTATTTATTTTGTACAGAACTCCTGTTATGTAGTAAAGATGTGACATTCAATCATGTGCCATGATTCATCATATGTGTGAGACTTGGTCCCAGCACACCTGGTGATTATGTTCGCGTCCGGGTCTTGGTGCCCCGAAACCCGGGTGTGACACAATTGTTGAGCCCCCTTCTTTGAATTTGGCGGCTCCATCCGAAGGATAGCTTCGATCTTACTTGGGTTAACTTCGATACCCTTTGTTGATACTAGACCAGCCAAGGAACTTGCCCTTCTTTACTCCAAAAACATATTTTTCTGGATTTAATTTGAGACCAGCTTGCCTAAAACTGGCAAACGTCTCTTGCAAATCGGCAATATGATTTTCTTGTTTCGTGCTTTTTACTATGATGTCATCAACATAAGTTAGCACAATCCTGCCTATTTGAGAGTGAAGAACTTTGGCTATCATTCTGCTGAAGCATCCTCCAGCATTCTTGAGCCCCTCAGGCATCCGAAGGTAACAATAAGTACCACTGGGAGTGATGAAGCTTGTCTTTGGCTCATCCTCTTTTTTCATCCAAATTTGGTGATAGCCTGAGTAGCAGTCCAATAAGCTCATGAGTTCCGAAGAAGCTGCTGCATCTACAAGGGAGTCTATTCTTGGTAAAGGGAACTCGTCCTTCGGACATGCCTTGTTGAGATCTGTGAAATCAATACACATTCTCCATTTCCCATTAGCCTTCTCACGATAACAGTGTTAGCTAGACACTCTGGATATGTTACTTCTCTGATAACACCAGCACTAAGAAGTCTCTTTTCTTCATTCCGAACACCTTCAGCTTTATCCTCAGACATTTTCCGAAGTCTTTGCTTTCTTGGCCTGAAAGATGGATCCACATTGAGTGAATGCTCAATGACATCTCTGTTAACACCATAGAGATCGTTAGCTGTCCAAGCGAAGACATCTTTGTTGTTGAACAAAAATCTTAGTAGGGGCTTTTCTTGTTCATCAGATAACTAAGATCCCAGCAACACCTTTTGGTCTGTTATATCTTCACACATGAGCATAGGCTTCGGTTGATCTGCCGAAGTAGCCTTCTTTCTTTTGTGCTTATATTGCTGACAAGCTTCGACTCCATCTATGTTATGGATCACCTTTGAATCTGTCCAACTCCCCTTAGCTCTCCTGGCAGCTTCCTGACTCCCATGAGTAGCAATGGGCCCTTGTTCCGAAGGTATCTTCATGCATAAGTATGCTGGATGGAGTATTGCTTCGAAGGCATTAAGCGTCCCTCGACCAATGATTGCATTGTATGGGTAATCCATGTCAACAATGTCAAAGACAACTTGTTCAGTTCTTGTATTGTGGATGTAACCGAAGGTAACTGACATTGTTATTTTGCCGAGTGCCGCAATTTGTCTTCCTCCGAAGCCACAGAGGGGTTGTGTTGCATCATGTATCTTGTCTTCTGGTTCTTGCATCTATCTGAAAGCCTTTGCAAAGATGATGTCCGCTGCACTACCTGTGTCAACCAGAACATTGTGGACCAGAAATCACTTGATGACACAAGATATAACCATGGCATCATTGTGAGGATAGTCTTTAAGCTAAAGATCTTCCTGGGAGAAGGTGATTGGGATGTGAGACCACATGGATCTGATGAAGGGTCCTTGCACCCCAACATGCTGCACCCATCTTTGTGCTTCCTTCTTTTGCTTCTTGTTAGCTGGTTCTAAGCTTGAACCGTCTGTAATGGGGAGCACCAGCTTCGTAACCGAAGGTGTTACAACTTGGTTGTTGTACGAAGCCATCGTCTCAATAGTGGAAGTGAGTTCACCGGAGGTGGGCGCCAATGTTGGTCACTTGTTCTCAAAAGCTACGAATCAAGAACAAGGAAACACAAATTTTAATGGTTAAAGACCTTTGTCCTTCATAACATTATCTCCCTTAGGATATAATGATCTTCGGACGAAGGTCATGAAGGACATACCTTCTTCATTGCAATATATAGAGATATAGACATGATCGTATGAAACATAGAGAAAGCATGAATAATCATTTTAGATCATTAGATTATTCATATTGTCATCATATATCTATGAACAAACATCAATGATATTAAATTACATTTGTACCTTCGGCTTGACAGAAGGTAAAAATCCGAGAATGTCGTGCGAGTAATTACAAGTCAGCGTGAACAATATGGGGTACTGTTCATCTATTTATAGGCATGGGACGCAGCCCGGACAAAATTACATTTGTGTCCTTGATAACTAATTATAACCATGACACAAATTATCAAGGACTAAGCGGTCTTTTCCTCTTTAAGTCGGTGCTGCCCTTCGTCTCAAGCGTGTCATCATGCCAAAGCTCCTTCAATTGTAGCTTCGACATATATCTTCATGTTGTGCCTGCTTGCATATCATCTTGCCAAAGGTGTTTTTGCTTAGAGGACCTTCGGCGAAGAAGAAGGCCCCCAACAATATGATAATGGGAGACCTTGGATGAAGTTTGAAATGATTTGGACATTGTTTGGTCACAAACCCAATAACTAGCCTTCTAAAGTTAATTTACATAATACTAGTAGAATACCAATTTAGGAAACCCTAGTGATTAGTGTGTACCGTGAAGGAAAATTGTATTCAAGATACAACTTAGTATGTTCTATTATGTAACTGCATATTCATAGCATCACATAAGCATTCATGTATATGTACTGTCATGTATAGAAAACGAGGAAGAGACTATGGTTGAAGAAGAAGTTGTCACTCCAGCTGAGAATCCTCCAGCCTAGAATAACTTCTACTTCGACATCTATGGATTCGACCCAGAACCTCCTACAACACAAGGCAAACCCTGGTGCATTTACCCCTTTACTTGTTGTTTTAAACTCTTTATCACTTGAGATGATGCATTAGGTGATAGGAGTTATGTGCTAAACAATTGCTGCATTCCCTTCCTTGGAAATTGATTACCATTCCTTGTGACCTGATTTACTTAAAAATTTTCTGATGCTTAGCTTTGCTTTAGAAAACAAAATGGTTTGTTTTAAACCAAAGGCGATGCTTCATACGGGAGGGGGATTTTTACGAAGAAAAGACTTGTGATGGTGAATCCATCATGGTCGTGATGGGTTCAACATCTGAAAAGATATACCACTGCCAGTTACCAAACTTTTGGGTTTTAAGTAATAAAGAAGAGACCGGGCGGGTGATTTGCACGAGAAGAGAGTCTCGGTGTAGGGTCTCCATCTGAGTCGTTTAAGGACTGAGCCGATGTAGGCTTGATGATTGAGGACCTTTTAACTGACCACATGCCTCATCATGGGTAAGCTTTGCCTCGGTCGGACCAATACCAGAAAGGCCACCACGTAATGGGAGTGGAGAGATGGCGAGAGTAGCATGTACCCTCCGTGGCAAGAGGCTGGACGGTGGCGTATCTGTGCTCTCAGTTGGCGTGAACCCATTCTGGTCTTGAGAAACCCGGTGGTGAGTTGACATATGCAAGGGTTAAGTGCTACATATGTCGTGTGGTTGGAGATCCCCAACTAGGTATTAATCGATTCGGATCACCGTTACTTCTCAGACATGAAGACTTGGTCACTGCCCTACACGTAGCAATCCAATGAACTGAAGGGTTGATAAAAGACGACTAGCATAGGCCAAGTGCCTGATCTAGGATAGAAAGAACTCTGGATGCAAGTAACCACTTAACTTGACAATAAAAATGGATTTTTAAGGATCCACTCATAGTAAGCTTTTATGCAAACAGAGTCTTTTAATCTTGATAAGCTTACCTTGGTTACCACAAGCCAGCATATCCTTGAGAGTCTTTTTTCTTTGACGGGTAAGACTTGCAAAAGTACACTCCGTACTCAGGGTTTTCGAACCCATGTTGTTGTAGGTGATGAAACGATGGAGTTCTGCTATTTCTGTTCTAAGGTGGTGCCAAAGCAGGATAAAGAACACTAAACTTGTTTGTGGGAGGATGTTTTGCCTCCCAGTTATGTAATAATAAGTTCTGTAGTCAAACACCCGATTATGTAATAATTACTCTTTCTATATTTTTATATGAATGTAAATTAAAAATGCCCAAGCTACTACTGTTTTGCTAGCATCTCTATGCAGGGATGAATACAACAAAGTGAGCGGCTTGGACAATGCCAAGCAAATATGGGATACCCTCAAGATCTCTCACGAGGGAAATGATGCCACCATGATTACCAAGATGGAACTGGTGGAAGGCGAGCTGGGGAGGTTCACCATGATAAGGGGAGAGGAGCCAACTCAAACTTACAACAGGCTCAAGACCCTAGTCAACAAGATTCGAAGCTATGGGAGTACAAGATGGATGGATCGTGACATCGTCCGACTCATGCTAAGATCTTTTACCGTTATTTATGTCACACCTGGGTTTTAGGGGTCCAAAACCCGGACGTGAAATAATCACCAGGTGTGCTGGGACCAAGTTTCACACATATGATGAATCATGGCATAGGATCGAATGTCATATCTTTACTATATAATAGGAGATCTCTAAAAAAATAATTACTTTATAAGGAGACAACGGTCCTGCAACCCAAAGTTGACTGGGAGACGACGACCTAGACCTCTCACGAACTCGTCATAGCATCCTCCAAGCGCCTGTGGTACCTGTTCTTGACCTATGGGGGGTGTGAGACAGCAAGAGTGAGCTCACATACGTTCATAGCTCAACAAGTTGTGGGGAATAATGTGCATGAACTCACCAAAGGTGGGAGTTCACGTGAAGTGTAAGGCTTACCAAAGAGGATGGTTAGAGCTGAGCATTGCTTTTAAAGTTGGTCAAAATTTTATTAGCAATTACTAAGTATAAGTAAATACCAAACCCAATTAAGTAGTAGAACAAAAGTAATAACAACACCTGCGATGCAATGCATATGACAAATTGAATTTAAGTTTCATAAATTAATCATGTGAGGGTCCGAGCTGCTCATGACCGTGAGCACGGCTGATATACCAGTTTTACACTCTGCAGAGGTTGCGCATCTTTACCCACAAGTCATGTTACCCATCTGCCACGGGGTTGTACGGGCCCCATACACCTCTACCAAGGAAGCGAGGCAGGGTAACAATATGAGGCCTTTACAAAGTTCCACTAGCTTCAGAAAACCCGCTACAGTTTATAGGAAGCTCCAATTGAGGGATCCTTCGCCTGACTGTCATCGCAGCAAAATCAACCCAAGGACCTCCCTACACTGACCACTCCCCTACTGCCCTTGCCCCTTTCCGGTAAGGTAGTCATCTACTAGCTTTCCTAGTTAATCAGCCAAGGGCATCCCATACTACCCTTGTGGTAGCATTGTTTTCCTGGGAGGTTGCTCCATGTTCCAATTAACATAATGATATTATCAGGAACAGTAAATAACAACTGATAACAAAAGTATAATCATGAATATTGTGTATCCCTATACCCAAAACCACATAAAGCAATAGCAAGTACTACCCAAAAATTCAGTGGTGAACAAGGTATAAAGATAGTCAAACTAGGGTAACCTATTGGGTGCCATCAAAATTAACCTATGCAGATCATTACGATTAATCAGAACACGACTAGGTAAAAAATAAGTGATCAAGGGCACAACTTGCCTGGCACTTGAGATTCGAGGTATGAACTTGCTCCTCAGATGACTCGTGACCTCACTGCTAAACATAGCAATACATACAAACATGGTATAGGCAAATATAACATCACACCAAACATAAGATCAAACTGCGTAATAATAATCTACGCTGCATAACGAGATCGTAGAAACAAGAACCACTAAATTCGGAGCTACGGTTACGAAGTTATGGTTTTCTGGAGATCCACGTGGTTAAATATAGCATAGACTAAGTGCAACATTTTAATCTATATTTCATGACTAAACAAAGTTATAAGATAATAATAAATATTATTGTGAGACTAATGCAACTAGAATGGATCAAAACGGAGTTACAGTTACCAAGTTACGAATTTTTGAAGTCACTAAGCACCTAGAATAGATTTATTAAAATGAACATTTTTAATTCAAGTTTCATGGCTAAACAGTGGCATTAGATGATGAAAAATATTAAAATAAAATTATTGCAACTGAAATGACTCAATTTGGAGTTAAAACAAATTAACTATTATTTTCACAAGTTTCTAGCATTTATTTTCACATTAAAAATCATTTTCTAATTACTTTTACTGGATTTTCTAATTCCCTGTACTGGGCGCACAAAACAAGAGAAGCACAGGGTTTAATCTATAAGATTTCCTAGACTCAGAATTCACCCAGCGTGGATGGCGGGTTGATTTGGTTAAAGCTGGGGGTCTCTTTTGGTAAAACATACGAGCTGAAGGGGTACACGCCAATCTGCACCATCCGATCAAGAGTAGGCGACCCAGATTAGATCCCCATATAAGTGAATCGCTACGCGAAACAGACCGTTGGATCCCCAAGCAGCGGCCCAGATTTAATTACCCGAGATTCCATCGCGCGCGCGGTCTGGCCATGGCGCGCGCGACAAAGGCGGCCAGGTTTGTTCCGCCGCCAGATTCTATCGCGAGGAAGGAGCTGACAGCACGGCCCCACAAACCAGTGACGATGCACACATAGAGAGGCTAAAGTGGGGGCCCCATTTGTTAGTATAGGGGAAAGGGCACGCGGTGCAGAGATGGGCTGGGCACGCGCATGGATGCAATGGGCCAGGAGGTAGAAATTAGGCCCAAAACTAGTCTTAGCCTTTTCTTTCTTTCCTTTATTGTTTTATTTTCTATTTTCCTTTTAAATTTGCAAATTTTCAAATTCAAACACCACTTCAAATATAAGCATACCAAAATACTACATGTGCTAGTATACTTTATATTAATCATTTTATTTATTTACCTTTAGAGAAAAAATGCTTCACTTATGCTACACACTCCTTATTTTTCTCAGTAGGAAGACATTGTATTCCATTGTATGATCTAATTAAAAGTTACTCAAAAACAAACATATGTTATTTCCCTTAGGCTATTTTATTTCAACTACTTTTAAGGAGTGTATATATAGTTTATAATGAGGATAATAAATGAATACAAGTCTTTCTTGTATTTTATGGTTCCAACTTTTAATTCTAAGTTTGATTATTATTTTTTATACCAATTTCGGGCTTTACAATTGATCTCATCTTGTGAATCTTATCCATGAGAATCTCAGGTACACCAAGATGACGCCTGAGGAAATTCTCGGAAAATTTGTAAGCGGGCACATGATGGTGAAGGAAGCGAGATACGTGGACGATGCTGCAAATGAACCGCTTCCTCTATACGAGCCGCAGCTCATTGCTTCCAAAGCAACGAGTAGCAAGGAGGCGCTACCTAGCAAGGTAGCACAAGTGGAGGCTGCCGGACTCAACGAGGACGAAATGACGCTTATAATCAAGCGCTTCAAGACTGCTTTAATGGGACGCAAGGAATATCCCAACAAGAGCAAGTCCAAGGGAAAGCGCTCCTGCTTCAAGTGCGGTAAGTCTGGTCATTTTATAGCACAATGTCCCGATAATGACAATGACCAGGCACAAAAAAAGAATGGAAAGAAGGAAAGGAAGAAGAACTACAAGGAAAAGGGCGAGGCGCACATTGGAAAAGAATGGGACTCCGACTGTTCTTCATCCGACTCTGATGATGAAGGACTAGCTGCCTCAGCCTTCAACAAGTCCTTCCTCTTCCCCAACGAATGCCACACATGCCTTATGGCTAAGGAGAAGAAGGTACATGCACGAGATACACCTAAGTACACTTCTTCTAGTGATGAGGAATCTTCTGACGATGAAGTAGATTATAGTGATCTATTTAAGGGATTAGATAGACCTAAGGTAGATAAAATAAATGAATTGATTGATGTTCTTAATGAAAAAGATAGGCTTCTAGAAAAGAAAGAAGATATTCTTTATGATCAACATGATAAATTCATTAATGTTAAAAAATATCTTGCTCTAGAAATTAAGAAAAATGAACTATTGACTTCTGAGTTGTCTCCTTGCAATGACTCTATCTCTAAGCTTAAGAATTTAAATGTTGATTTAAATGCTAAGTTAGAAGAAGTAAATTTTGCTAGTTCATCTGTAGAGCATGTTGTTATCTGCAATAGGTGCAAAGATTTTAACATTGATGTTTGTAATTATTGAAGTTATTATTGAAGGCTTAGAAGATAAGATTAAGAAACTTGAAGATTCTTTAAGATAAAAAGACATCCTGTTGTAATCAGCCGAAGGCTCTCTCGCAGAAGCAAGATCTCAGAATGATAAGCTGAACGAAGAGCTAGACGAAGCTCGAACAGCCTTGAAGGAAAGGTCAGAGCACTTCGACCATGATACGAAGGAGCTCAAAGCGAAGGCCGAAGCTGAAGCCGAAAGGAATGTGAATTTAAACGAAACTGTTAAGAATCTTCGGGACAAATGCTCCAGCTTTGCTGCCCGATGCATCAATCAGTTGAAGGAAATATTTAATTCAATCGGAGCCACTTCTGAAGAGATCACCCCTTCTGCCGAAGACATCCCCGGGGCATTCGATCATATCGAAAATGAAGTTGAAGCCCTTGATGAAGTTATAACCGGACATGGAGATTTCTGTGCTCTAGTGGCTTCACGCGGCACAACTGCAGCTTTAATGAAGGCCGAGTGCAATCACGCAAGGGATGTCAACAAGCCAAATTTCAACCTTTCATCATCAGACTTGGTTGACGTTCCGACCGAGGCCCGAAGCATAGGAAATAGATTTATTACCCAAATTTGGGCAAAGGGCGGGCGTGAATTGGCTGGGGATGAGGCATGAAAACTGCTTAACTCAGTTTGAAACTTTACCTTCGTCTTTTTACCTTGATTTTTCCTTATTAAATTTCTGATTACCTTATATCTTGTCTTGTCTACAGGATGTTGGCGTCGAAGGTCGCTAAGCCGAAGTACCAAAGACTCTAGAATCTCCCTTTGTACTTATCTTTAGAAAGACTTAGGAACTCTCTGTATCATATGGCTAAGAATTGTAATTGACAGTTGGACAAAATATTGTACATATTTGTTAATACCTTGTAATACCATTTTACCTTTCGCTCATGTGTGAATTGCTTTGTTGTGGACAAAACCAATACTTGTAATCTTTTGAGCCGAAGGCGAAAAACACCTTTCCTTCTTTTCGTTCGCATCAAAGCATTTCATTGAAGACTAAGCATCTTCGTATGTAACGAAGTGTTTTCTCGTCAAGGACAGTGTTGGGGGACTGCTTCGTCGCCGAAGGTCCTTTAAGAAGAAACACCTTCGGAAGATCAGCACGTAAGCAAATACAGAGCGAAGGTACTCGCCGAAGCTACCATCCAGGGAGCTTCAGCATAGCGACATGCCTTGAGACGAAGGGCTGCACCGACTTAAAGAGGAAAAGACCAATCGGTCCATGATAATTTGTGTCATAATTGTAACTAGTTGCCGAGGACATAAATGTAATTTTGATCGGGCAGCGTCCTGTGCCTATAAATATGTGAACAGTACCCCTGTACTATTCACGCTGGCTTGTATTCGCTCATGCGTCACGCTTGGATTTTTGCCTTCTGTCAAGCCGAAGGTACAAATATAATTCAATATTGTTCTTATTCATCCATGATAATATAATAAAGATATATTAATAATGTCATACGATTATTCATGTTATTTCTCATGTTTCATATGCTTCGTCTTTCATTAATGTATACTGTGATGATGAAGGCACGTCCTTCATGACCTTCGTTCGAAGATCATTATATCCTAAGGGAAATAATGCTTCGAAGGACGAAGGGCATTAACCATTAACCTATTTTTGTGTTGCCTCGTTCTTAACTCATAGCATTTGAGAACAAGTCCCCAACAGACAGGCACTTCCTGTTTTTCCTGTTAATGTCTAGTCTTTATGCCATGATGATGATGATCCTATGAATGACTAATGTATGCTCACATGAATGCAAAGGATGATGTAATGAAAATGCAAATGTATGCCAAAAACACACCTAGACTCTTCATCCCCTTAAGAACGTCTTTTGAGTCTCTTCACCTTTTACTTAGGTGGTATTTCAGCTCTGCATCCCCTTAGGAACGACTTTGGAGCTTCTTCACCCTTTACTTAGGTGGCATTTAAGCTCTGCATCCCCTTATGAACGACTTTGGAGCTTCTTCACCTTTGATTTAGGTGGCATTTGAACTCTGCATTCCCTTAGGAACGACTTTGGAGCTTCGTGACTTACTCTGCGTCCCTTTTGGAACGACTTTGTAGCTTCTTCACCTCCTTAGGTGACATGTTAGCTTTGCATCCCCTTAGGGACGACTTTTGAGCTTCTCCATGGCCTCTTGCACTCGATGGTGCGATCCCTGTTGTTACATTTTACATGTGGGGGAATTTGGCCCTTGTATTGCATAGGGCTAAACAAAAAATGAAAATTACAACCTATGGCTCCATTAAAAATGTTTTCCCCTATTGAAAGGAAAAGGGTGCCATAGGGAAAAAATAAGAAAATTACATTGTTCACACATAATACCGATGAAGCTCATCTGCATTCCAAGACCTTGGTATGTCGTTGCCATCCATGTCTTTCAATATGTAAGATCCAGGTCTTGACGAAGAGACCACCAAAAAGGGACCCTCCCACTTGAGTAGAAGCTTCCCCACTGTATCAGGGTTGGCCACTCTTCGAAGCACCAAATGTCCTGGATTAATATTCTTCAATTTTACCTTTCTGTCACACCATTTGATTGTTTCGGCCTGGTACTTATTGATGTGCTCTATTGCCTGTAGTCTAGTTCCTTCTATGGTGTCTTTTGTTACTTGGCAATCACCTTCATCCTCTGTCGAGGCTAAGGTTCTTATTGAACCCATTCTTGCTTCTTCTAGTGTTATTGCTTCGTCTCCAAACAGAAGCTTGAACGAAGTCAATCCTGTTGACCTTGAAACAGTGGTTTTGTGGTTCCACACTACCTTTATTAATTCGTCTGGCCACTTCCCTTTGGGTTGATTGAAGATTGACTTCATTATTCCTGTTATAATGATTCCATTTGCCCTTTCTACCAGTCCATTTGACTCCGGA
The DNA here is from genome assembly GCF_902167145.1 of Zea mays. Taxonomy (NCBI): domain Eukaryota; kingdom Viridiplantae; phylum Streptophyta; class Magnoliopsida; order Poales; family Poaceae; genus Zea; species Zea mays. Next base: position 87,532,743 of record NC_050097.1, read on the forward strand.
CGCCTCACTGATGCGAAGTGTATTTTTGTACCAATCTAGTTACAAAAGGTTTTGAAGGTTTCAGCATCGAACTGAGTTTCGTTATCAACGGTGATAGCCTTCGGCACACCGAAGCGACAAACAATATTCTGCCAGAAGAATTTCTATACTGTTGCCGAAGTTATTGTAGCTAAGGGCTTTGCCTTAATCCACTTAGAAAAGTATTCCACTACCACCACAACATACTTCAAGTTACCTTGCGCTAGTGGAAGTGGACCTAACAGATCCAAACCCCATCTTTGCAATGGCCAAGTTGGCTGTATTAGCTGGGTTAGAGGCGAAGGTTGCTTCTGGTCTCTGGCGCATCTTTGGCAATTTTCACATTTTTGAACCAAATCTGCTGCATCTGAAGCTGCCTTCGGCCAGTAAAAACCTTGTCTGAAAACATTCCCCAACAGAGGCCTATACCCAATATGAGCCCCACGTAATCCTGCATGTATTTCCTTCATCAATTCTTGGCCTTCGGCTCTAGACAAGCACTTGAGCAATGGAGAACAGACTCCATGCTTGTATAACTCTCCTTCTATTTTTACATATGGTCTTGTCCATGCTTCCATTCTTTTATTGTAAACTTCATTATCTGAAAGACAGTTGCCTTGGAGGAAAGAAACAATCTCAGTCCTCCAATCTTCACTATGTACTGGTGAAATTTTGTGAGCACCACTCTTTCCATGAGCTCAACCGAAGGTGCTTTTATTGTTTCAAAGAAAACCTCTAAGGTAACGGAAGCCCCTGTGCCGCTGATTTAGCTAGCAAATCTGCATGCTCGTTTTCTCCTCTCGAAATATTTTTTACAGAAAAACCTTCGAAGGAGGTTTCCAACCTTCGGACTGCGTGCAGATATTTTTCTAGCTTCGGATCTCTTGGTCTGCTGCTTTTATCAACATGGCCTGTAATGACCTGTGAGTCAGATTTTAGAACTGCCCTTCTTATTCCCATCGCCTTAAGCTTTCGATGCCCCAAAAGAAGGGCTTCGTACTCTGCAATATTATTTGTGCAACTGAAGTCCAATCTTGCTACGTAGCAAGTTTTGATTTTTGGTGGTGAAATCAAGACAACTGCTGCTCGTGCGCCGAAGGTTCCCCAAGACCCATCACAAAATACTGTCCAGGCTTCGGCATCAGTTGTTTTCTCTTCGTCCTGAGCCCCTGGCGTCCAATCCGCAATGAAGTCTGCTAACACCTGGGATTGGATCGAAGATCTATGAACAAAACCAATAGTAAATTTGTTCAGTTCTGCAGCCCATTTTCCAACTCTTCATGTGGCCTCTCTATTCCTCATTATGTCCTTGAGAGGTTGTGAAGAAGGTACTATGATGTGGTATGTTTGAAAAATAATGCCGAAGCTTCCTGCTAGCCATTAGTACAGCATATAGTACCTTCTCTATCTCTGTGTAATTTTTCTTTGATGTACTGAGCACTTCGGAAACAAAGTAAACTGGCACTTGTTTTCTTGTCTAGCCCTCCTGCTTCTCTTGCACTAATACTGCACTAACCGCAGCATGAGAAGCAGCTACATACAACAACAATGGAGTTCCTCACGAATGTGGAGTTAAGGTTGTCAGCTCTATTAAGTATTGTTTCAGTTCTTCGAAGGCTTTTTGCTGATTTGGTCCCCATTGAAAGACTTCGGCTGACTTCAGCACTTCGGAGAATGGTAAATTCCTCTCTGCTGACCTTGAAATGAATCTGTTCAACGATGTCTGCCTCCCTGTCAATCATTGGGCACCCTTCCTTGACTTCGGTGGCTCCATTCCAAGTATGGCTTCTATTTTACTTGGATTAGCTTCTATACCCTTTGTTGATACCAAGCGACCAAGAAACTTGCGCTTGTTCACTCCAAAGACACATTTTTCTAGATTTAATTTAAGACCAGTCCGTCTGAAATTAGCAAATGTCTCTTGCAAATTAGCAACATGGTTTTCTTGCTTTGTGCTCTTTACTATGATATCATCAACATATGTTAGCACATTTCTGCCAATTTGGGAGTGAAGGACTTTGGCAGTCATCCCATTGAAGATTCCTCCAGCATTCTTGAGCCCCTCGGGCATCCGAAGGTAACAATAGGTTCCACTAGGAGTTATGAAACTTGTCTTCGGCTCATCCTCCTTCCTCATCTAGATTTGATGATAGCCTGAGTAGCAGTCCAATAAGCTCATGAGTTTCGAAATAGCTGCTGCATCCACAAGGGAATCTATTCTTGGCAATGGGAATTCATCCTTCGGGCATGCCTTATTGAGATCTGTAAAGTCAATGCACTTTCTCCATTTTCCATTGGCTTTCTTTACCATGACAGTATTAGCTATCCACTCTGGGTATGTAACTTCTTTGATAACACCAGCACTCAGAAGTCTTTTCACTTTGTTTCGTGCACCTTCGGTTTTGTCATCGGACATTTTTCGAAGCCTCTGCTTTCTTGGTCTGAAGGCCGGGTCTATGTTGAGTGAGTTCTCAATGATATCACTATTGACACCACAGAGATCATTGGCCGACTAAGCAAAAACATCTTTGTTGTCGAATACAAATCTCAGCAAAGTCTTCTCTTGTTCATCAGATAATTGAGATCCCAATAGCACTTTTTGTTCGGCTATGTCCTCACACAAAAGCATGGGCTTTGGTTGATCTGCTGAAGCAGCCTTTTATCTTTTATGCTTATATTGCTGATGAGCTTCGGCTTCATCTATATTATGGATGGCCTTCGAATCCGTCTAGCTTCGTTCGGCTCTCTTGGCAGCCTCTTGGCTTCCATGCACAGCAATGGGCCCTTGTTCCGAAGGTATATTCATGCAAAGATATGTTGGATAAAGTATTGCTTCGAAGGCATTTAGTGTCCCTCGACCAGTGATTGCATTGTAGGGATACTCTATATCAACAATGTCAAAGACAACCTATTATGTCCTTGTGTTGTGAACATAGCCGAAGGTGACTGGCATAGTTATCTTGCAGTGCGCCATAATCTATCTTCCTCCAAAGCCGCAAAGGGGATGTGTTGCATCATGTATCTTGTCATCCGGCTCTTGCATTTGCTTGAAAGCCTTCGCGAAGATGATATCTACCGCACTGCTCGTGTCCACTAAGGCATTGTGGACCAGAAATCACTTAATGACACAAGATATGACCATTGCATTGTTGTCGGGATAATCCTTTAGCTGAAGATCTTCCTAGGAGAAGGTAATTGGTATATGAGACCATTTGGACCTAATGAAGGGTCCTTGCACTCCAACATGTTGCACCCTTCTCTATGCTTCCTTCTTCTGCTTCTTGTTGGCTGGTTTGGAACTTGAGCCGCCTGTGATTGGGAGCACCAGCTTCGTAGCCGAAGGTGCCATAACTTGGTTGACTTGCGAAGCCATTGTCGCAGTTGTGGAAGTGAGTTCGCCCCACGGTGGGCGCCAATGTTGGTCACTTGTTCTCAAATGCTGTGAGTCAAGAACAAGGCAACACAATTGTTGATCGTTAAGGACCTTCATCCCCTGAAGCATTATCTCCTTATGGGTATAATGCTCCTCGGACAAAGGTCAAGAAGGACACACCTTCATCATATCAATACAAGGATAGGAATGTGAGAAAACGAATATGATAGCTATATCATAATAATTCATTTATTCTTTCATTCCATAAAATATGCATGAATATCAACAATGTTAATATTACATTAATACCTTCAGCTTGCTCGAAGGCGAGGATGCAAGAGAGTGAATACAATCCAGCGTGAACAGTACGGGGGTACAGTTCATCTATTTATAAGCACAAGACGCAGCCTAGGTAAAATTACATCCATGTCCTTGAACATTAATTTACAAGCGATTTAAACCATGGTCTAACTAGTCCTTTTTCCTTCTTTGCTTGGTCTGAACCGAAGCTACCGAGCTTCGGCATTTCACAATGTTACCTTCTTCGCAGGGTCTTCGTCTTGAGGACCTTCGGCAGAGTAGAAGACCCCCAACAACTTCCTTAGTAAAAATTTGACCCCTAGGTGATTGAATAACAAGACCCTTCTTTGATTCAACACTAGGTATGCAATGCTTCTCAACAAAAGCCTTGCTCATGAAAGTATGTGATGCACCAGAATCAAAAAGAATGACTGCGGCATGATTGGCAACGGAAAACGTACCCATCATCACAGGCTCTCCTTCCGGGGTGGTAGCCACTTGAGTATAGTAGACTCGCCCAGTTTTCTTCTGATCTTTACCTACCTGAGTGCTTGCCACATTTCCCTTGCCTTGATATGTGCTTCCAGAAGCCTTTTGAGAGTTTGATTTATTTTGCTTTGGATAGGGACAATCCTTGATGAAATGTCCAGACTTCCCACAGTTGAAGCAGCTATTAGATGAACTGGGTAAGGCCGGGAAACGAGTACTAGAGGCACTTGACTGATTGTTTTGAGTAAGGGTAGGAGTGGGACAGAAGAAAACTAGTTGCTTGAAGAGACAAGCGTGTGGACGAGGAAAAGAGCGATTTGGGTTAAAGGGACGGATCACCAACCTTGACCGCTTCTCGGATCCTTGAGAGGATCCTTCACCCCCTTCACACCCAAATCTTTTTGTCTTTCCCTGCCCCGAATTCTTGGCCTCCACCGAAAGTGTTGTGCTCATGGCCCTGATGTAAGTGAGATCTAGACTAGTGGCCATCTTCCGCTATAGTCGATCATTCAGACCTCTCATGAAACAATTCTTCTTTTCAGGTCCGTATCAACTTGCTCTATAGCATTCTGGGAGAGATGGTTGAATTTGGCAAGGTATTGCATCACCGAGTCTCCTCCTTGCTTCAAGCGAACGAACTCTTCTAGTTTCATCTGCAAAACACCATCGGGAATGTAATGTTCCCTGAAGGCTTGCTTGAACTCTGCCCACATGACAAGATGTCCTTCAGGTTGAATAGCTACAAAGTTTGCCCACCAGGTACTGGCAGGACCTCTCAGTTGCTGGGCAGCAAACAGGGGTTTCTGGGTCTCTGTGCATCGAATCAGTCCAAATTTCTGCTCCATGACTCGAATCCATTCGTCCGCCTCCAAAGGTTCTTCCGCCTTAACGAAAATAGGTGGACAAGTTTCTGAAAACTCCATGTACATAGTGTCTCTGGGGGCTTGATGTTGACCTCTGCCTCCCTGCTGATGAATTTGATTCCCAGCAATTTCTCGAAGAAAACGAGTGTTATCAGCAATGGCATTAATTAAGACAGTGATAGCCTCTGCCTATGTTGGAGGTACAGGCGGCAGGTTCAGAGTTTCTTCCCCACCGAGGGAAGTTCCAGCCCCATCCTGAGCACCAGTTCTGGACGACATCTGAAGAAGAAAACATACTTGATTATTACATGCCACGATTACACAACCTCTGTTACATTATTCCAAACTTGTTCTAATTATGCATACTCAACTTATACAACTCACTTTTCCTTATTTAGATTACATAAGGAAACAACCTACTACTATACTAATCTAGTCATTCGTGTCCTTGGCTACCCGCTCCACTGCTAGCTTTGGGAGAACGATCATCCACGATGTTCATGGAAGGAGGGGCACCAAAGAGATCCAACTCCCCATAAGGTCCTCCGCCAGCTGCTCCCGATGCACCAGCTCCCATTGCCGCAATCTCTGGTGGCACGTTCAGATGCAACTAGACATACAACACATGCACTTCCTCGTGCAGAGTGTTATTATATGCTTGCAGATTTTCCAGGGCTATGCTTAGCTCTTCCACCTGGGCTCGGGCAGTCGCCTCGTAATCCTAGGCTATAGATTGTGAATTTACAGCCTAGTCAATTGCCCTATCCCGCTCCACATTCTCCCGCTGCAAACGGTCAACCTCTGCTGACAACTCAGCGATGCGGCGACTATCACGCGCACGCTCCCTGCTTCCATGGCACAGTTCCATCGTTAGGCGTTCAACTCTGACCTCCAGATCCCCTATGGGATCATTACTCCCTCTACTGCTCCCCTCATGTCGAGGAGCCAACTGGTGCCGAGGTACACCCTGAGGTCCGGTCGCCTTCCGCTGGGTAGTCTCGGTGCATGCCATGTCTCTATAAAAGGGTAAAATTACTTAGTATTGTTTAAATATGATGCATGCATGACCTGCGATTATGAAATCAACCTCTTGTTGATCCCATATCTCCTATGTATAACCTATTATTTGGCACTCTTTTACCCGACTTCAAAAGATAAGTTGCTATAAGAAAGGATCAAGATAAGAATGAAAGAATGTTCAAAGGTAAGTATTTTAAAATCTTTTGAAGCACTAAGTAACGTCCGAAGAAATGGGCTTCGCTCCGATACCAGTTGTCACGAAACCTCCTAAGGTATTAGGCCCACCTACATATGTCCTTGTCCTGATGACCTCAGACAGTCATGCAGGTGCGCTCAACGGCTTGACAGGTCCGATTACCTGTATCTCCATCATATCGCCCAAGAGCTCTTAACCCATAATGCAGACATTACACACCATTGGAGTAAGCGGAAAGGATTACAATAACTTAATTTACATTCATAAGTAAAGTATAGAAAGAGTTGATTATTACATAACCGGGTACTGAGTGCTTAAACTTAATACATCATAGGAAGCCAAAACACCTTCCCCAGGTAATTCTTAGTTCTCCTACTCCTGCTTGGAAACCACCTTAGAATAGAAACAATAGAACTCAACAATTTCATCACCTACAACAACATGGGTTTGAAAACCCTGAGTATGGAATGTACTTTCGCAAGTCTTACCCGTCAAAGGAAAAAGACTCTCAAGGATATGTTGGCCCTTTTGGGAATTAAGGTAAAGCTTATCAAGATTCAAAGACTCTTTTTGCAGGAAAACTTACTATGAGTGGATCCTTAAGAATTCATTTTACTTGACAGGTTAAGTAGTTACCTGCATCTAGATTTCTGTCTATTCTAGATCAAGTACTTGGCCTATACTAGTCGTCTTTTATCATCCCTTCAGTTCACTTGTCACTACGTGTAGGTCAGTGACCAAGTCTTCATGCCTGAGAAGTAACGGCGATCCGAATCAATTAATACCCAGCTAGGGATCTCCAACCACATGACATATGTAGCACTTAACCTTTGCATATGTCAACTCGCACCCGGGTTTCTCAAGACCAATATGGGTTCACGCCAAACGATAACACAGATACTCCACCGTCTAGCCTCTTGCCACAGAGGGTACATGCTACTCTCGCCATCTCTCCACTCCCATTGTGTGGTAGCCTTTCTGGTATTGGTCCAGTCGAGGCAAAGCTTACCCATGACGAGGAATGTGGCCAGTTAAAAGGTCCTCGATCATCAAGCCTACATCGGCACGATCCTTAACCGACTCAGACAGAGACACTACACCGAGACTCCCCTCTCGTGCAAGTCATCCGCCTAGTCTCATCTTTATTACTTAAAACCCCAAAGTTTGGTACCTGATAGAGGTACTTCTTTTCAGATGTTGAACCCATCACGGTCGTGATGGATCCACCATCATAAGTCTTTTCTTTGTAAAAATTCCCATCCACCGTGAAGCATCACCTTTTTCAAAACAAAACCTTTTGTTTTCTATAGCAAGACAAAGCATTAGAAAACTTGTTTAAATAAAACAGGTAAACAAGGAATGGTAACAAATTTTCCAAGGAAGAAAATGCATCAACTATTTAACACACAATTCCTATCACCTAATGCATCATATAAGGTGGTAAAGATTTTAAAACAACAAGGAACATGGATAATGCACCGGGGCTTGCCTTGTGTTACATGAGTTTTTGTTTCCACCCCACAGATGTCGAAGTAAAAGTTGTTCTCCACTAGAGGATTCTCGGTCTGGGGACAACTTCTTCCTCTACTACGGACTCTCCCTCGTGTTCTATACATGATAATACATGTACATGAATGCTTATGCTATGTCATGAATATGCAGTTACACAATAGAAATATAGTAAGTTGCGTCTTGAATACAACTTTCCTTCACGCTCGCGTCACGCCCGTGCATGGGGTTTTACGCAAAGGTCCCTGGCCAATTGAATAACCAGTAAAGAGCCCAGAGTACTATTCACGTGTTTCACTAACAATCGCATAAAGGCCCCCGTACTTCTATTTCTTCACGACTCTAGGTCCTCGACGGCGCCGCGTCGAGCACATGGCTAGAGTTGTAGGTTTCCGTCGTCGGCGACCCTCGCTTGAGGTAACAAGCACTCGGACATCGTGCTCAAGTCTACCTGAGCATATACCCTCACCAATATGGACTGGCCTGATCCTAATTTATGTTTGTTCATGACCACGGTGGCGCTAGAGCTCCGGTAAGCTCGTTCCGAGAAACAAAACACAGTAGCGTTTAAATTGAAGCCAGGGCAAGTATCACTGACTCACCAGAGGTATGGTACACGCGTGAATTCAAACTGAGGGAGCATGGGAGGTCCGGTTGACTTGAGGGCGCTCTTGGGAGTGTTCTGCGACAACGAGGTGATGTTCTCGATGCCATACTGCAGTAGTGTTCAATCAGTTGAGCATGTGAGTTTTGCTAACACTAAAGGATGCTAAAACATGGCACAGAGGGGCACAAGATAACCTGAGAAGGGCTGTCCACGATGGGGTGTCTCACGGCGCCGTTTTGACCGATTTTGGGGAAATTCGGAATTCACGAGCTATGGTGGATGATCTATGTCACACCAGGTTTTGGAAGGTAAACCGAATGCGAACCATGTACATGCCAGGATCAGAACTCACGTACACAGCGATTACATAATTAGACATCATCACACAATGCTTGAATTAAATAGCGGAAAGGTACTTAGTTACATCAAGATGTCTGAGACATCCACAGAGTCTATTAGATAAACATAGTGTTCAACATTAAATCAAAGTGCGGAGTATCGAAACGTAGAAGATAAGCCTACACAGGCAGCTAACTGGGGGTTTGCCACTAAAGTAAACTAGAACTCGTCGTATTCCTGGAACTCCTCGAAGTCATCCATGTTGCCAACTTCACCTCCTGAGCACTGAGAACATTGGGGACAACCTGGGGTGGGGTGGTTTGTAAAGCAACGATGAGTACACATCAATGTACTCAGCAAATGTCCCGTTTGGCTAAGGTGTACTAGTGGTATGTGGAGTTAAGGTTAAGCAGTTGCTTTTAGTTGGTCAAGTTTTATTATTGTAAGTAGAGCCAAATTTTAGTAATAACCCAATTATTACCTAGAGGCACTCCCTCCAAGAGGAAATACCAGAGATCAATATTATAATCACCATTCTTAATCATCATCATAAAAGTCACCATTGTTCTTCTAATCGAAGAGGATCCCAAGGCTGCTCATAACCGTGAGCACGACTGATATACCAGTTTATTAACACTCTGCAGAGGTTGCACACTTCACCCACAAGCCGTGATTCCCATTCTGCCCGGGGTTCTAGCCTCCCCATTGATCACTACCAAGGTGACCTAGTAGGGTCTCACTACGTAGCCTTTACAAAGATTTCCCAGAGGTCATAGCCGCCCGTTAGGTTTCTCCAGTTTGATAAACACAGTACATCTCCCCAAAGGAAGGGTGACTAACAAAACCAAATCAAAGAACCTCTGCAACCAACCTCGGCAGAGCAAGTACTATGCCCGGACCCCATTGAAGGCCCTACGGCGAAGCCAACTACTCCTCTGGTTCCTCTAATTAATCAGCTAAGGGCGTCCCATTCCACCCTCATGGTTGCACTGTTATCCCGGGTTGTCACTCCCCAAACAGGTCCTTACGGAGAGGTACTCAGGAAAGAGCCTGAGCCCCCTAAAGTAATCACAAGGACCACATCGGGATAACATCATCGTATCATAAAAGATCACATCATGTTCATTGATTAAGTTTAAGCAATAGCATAAGCTAACCATGATTAACCCAAAAAGGTAAACAAGGGTAAGGGAAATACAAACTAGTCAATCCTTAGGTTTCAATAAAGTAATGCGGGACAGTGAATTATAAAGTAAGGTAGGACATGATAGGTCTGAGGACACTTGGCTTCACCAGGTTGTTGCTCAGAGGGATCTTCAGCAACACACTCAGGAACCACGAGCTGCTCGTTGTCTAAGTAAAGCGAGCATACATTCAATACATTTGGAAGGTAAAAATGAACATCACATCACACATGTACAAATATTGGCACACAACTCAAGAAGGTATAGTATGAAGTACAGAGGAATGAGATCAAGTTATAAAAAATGGACTAATCCTAATTAGGGAATTGATTACTCTCTAAATGTTTGGAACATAGCTCAAAAAGGTTAAGTAGTGATTAAAACAAATGAAAGCTAGAATTATAAGATAAACTACTCTCATTTAGAAATTTGATTATCTTTTAAGTATTATCCATAATTACATTCCTAATTCTATTTATGTCATTATGGCCTAGAGGTTAAGCCAAAAATAAATCCAAGTAATGCATAACACTAATCTCACAAGATTGAATATACTTTATTCCTAGGGTTCTCCTTTTATTTATTTCATTAAATAAATAAATCAACATATACTTTAATTCTATATTCTAAGTGTAAAAATTAAAGTGTACATATTACAATTGGTCATATTTTATTTGAACAGAGAATAAATTGGTGAACATTTTGCAATTTGAACCACTAAATTTGGAGTTCATATGAAAAGATATGAAATAAACAAGTTTTGAAGTTTGAAATATAAAATTAGGGCTAAATCTGTGATTAAATAAAAGTCCAGGGGTCTAATTAAAACAAACCAGGGACCTATGCGCTAAAACAGAGGACGACGGGTTGATTTCCTAAAACCGGGGGGTTTCTTAAGCAGAACAGCCACGCGAAGGGGTATCGGGCTCCCTCAACCATTGGATCAGAAACCGACGGCTGAGATTAGATCGCGCGGGCGCGCAGGCGTGGCTCATAAGCGGGGCCAGGGGCGTCAACGGCAGAGGGGGAGGGCGCACTGACCGAGCGGGCCTAGCGCTAGAGGACTTGGGCGCTGACAGGTGGGCCAGGGCGTCAGGGCACGCGTGCGCGAAGCGTTATCCGTGGTCTGAGCCGTTCGATCTGAATCGGACGAAGGGGATCAGACCAGGGGGAAACAGACGGCTGCGGGCGGCGTCGCTCCTCTCCGCGGCGGTGAGGTCGTCGGAGTTGAGGCTGGCGCGATCTAGGGTGGCTTCGAGGTCACCAGAGTTGGGTAGAGAGGGAGAGGGCACCACGACGAACTCAAAGGCAGGGAAGAGGCCATGAATCCACAAGCAGAGAAGGGAGGTCTGGGGCGGGCCGGAGTAACTCCGGTGAGCCATTCCGGCCACGGGGAGGGGACTTAAGGCACGCTAAGGCCTGGGCTAGCTTCAACAGAGGCAGGGGTGACACAGGGACCTACTACGGGGAACTAGACCAGGCTAAATCGGCCGGCCACCGAGCGAGCACGGCGGACCGCCGCGGCCGAGCGCAGGGTGCAATAAGGGAAATTGGGTACGGGGACGGGTGTCTCACCTCGGGGCGGAGCTCTGGGAGGCTTGGAGCGGTCTCCGGCGAGCTAGATGGCTGGGAACGCGGGCGCGGGTCTCCGGTGGCGGCTGGTGGCGTGGGTAGAGCGCAAGAGAGGGCGAAGCTGCGCGAAATGAAGTGAGGAGTGTGTGCGGGGCACTGGCAGGGCTCTAAGAAGGGAGCTGGGCACGTGGGCGGGCGTCGTGGCCGAGAAATCCAGCGACGTGCGCGAGTGCACACGCGCCGGTCCACGGTGAGCGCGGAGGGGGCGGAACTGACAGGTAGGGTCCACGACGCAGAGAGAGGAGAAAGGGGTGTGCGGGGCAACGACTCGGCGACTGGCGGACCGGGCCCGCGAGATAGAGAGAGAGAGAGAGGGAGAGCGCGGGGAAGAAAACTGACGCCGACAGGCTGGCCCCACTGGGCAGCGAGCGAGGGAGGGAGGGCGCGCGCGAGGGAGAATTGCCGCTGACAGGCGAGATCCGCCTGTCAGACGGCGCGGGCGCGCGGCCTGGCTGAGCCGTCTGGGCTGGTTTGGGCTGCCTTTTCCTTTTCTTTTTCTCTAAATTTTATAATTCCTTTTCCATTTCTTTTTCTATAGGGGTTTTCAAATCCAAATTCAAACTAGGTTTCAAATTCAAATAAATTCAAACTTGTGCAACACTTCAAAGAATATTTTAAACTCAACATGATGCAACATGTCATGACTCATAAGGTTTTGGCAAAAATAAATAATTAACCTCCACTAGTTTAGGCTATCTCTAATCAAAAAGGAAAAAGGGAGAATGGATCTAGAGAGAGAGAAAACCTAGAGTGAGAAAAAGAAGAGTAACACATGATTTTGGGTGATAATTAGAAAGAAATTTTATACCCCCAAAATCAGGGTGTTATAGACCTATCCCCATTAAAAGAATCTCGCCCTCGAGATTCAGGGGTGGCTAGAAAAGAGCTTAGGGTACTTGGCTTTTAAATCATCTTCTCTTTCCCAGGTTGCTTCTTCTTCTGAGTGATGGCCACATTTGACTTTGCACATTCTGATGGTGTTCCTCCGGGTGACCCGATCTGCTGTCTCCAGAATTTGAGTTGGCTTCTCAATATAAGTCAGATCTTCTTGAACTTCAAGATCCTCTGCTGACAACTGCTCTTCTGGCACTCTTAAGCATTTCTTCAACTCAGACACATGGAACACATCATGCATAGCTGACAGATTCTCTCGTAAGCTGAGTTGATAAGACACTTCTCCACGTCTTGCCTGAATCTGATACGGGCCGATATAATGAGGGGCTAGCTTGCCCTAGACTCCGAACCTCTTGGTTCCTCTGATAGGTGACACCTTCAAATAGACATAATCTCCCACTTCAAAACTGAGTTCTCTTCTTCTGGTGTCAACATAGCTTCATTGTCTAGACTGTGCTGCCTTCAAATTCTCCCAGACCATTCTGATGTTCTCTTCGGCTTCAAGCAGAATATCTGGTCCGAACACCTGTCTTTCACCAGGTTGGTCCCAATGCAGTGGAGTTCTGCAATTCCTTCCATAAAGCGCTTCAAACGGTGACATCTTTAGGCTGGCTTGGTAGCTGTTGTTGTAAGAGAATTCTGCATATGGTAATCTCTTGTCCCAACCTATCTTGGCTTGTAAGGCACAAGCCCTCAACATATCCTCCAAAATCTGATTAGTTCTCTCTGTTTGACCATCTGTCTGCGGGTGATAAGCTGAGCTGAACTTCAAATGCGTGCCCAAAGCTTCATGTAACTGCTGCCAAAAATGAGAGGTGAACTGAGTGCCTCTATCTGATACTATCTTCTTCGGAACACCATGCAAGCACACAATCCGAGCCATGTATAGTTCGGCCAACACCACACTATTGTAGGTGGTCTTGACTGGTATGAAATGGGTCGCCTTTGTCAAATGGTCCATTACTACCCAGATAGAGTCATAACCAGTACGAGTGCGGGGCAAACCGACTATAAAGTCCATTCCGATCTCATCCCATTTCCACTGAGGAGTCTGCAACGGTTGCAACAAACCTGCAGGTCTCTGATGTTCTGCTTTAATCCTCTGACAATTGTCACATACAGCCACATACTCTGCTATCTCCCTTTTCGTACCGTACCACCAAAATCTTTTCTTCAGGTCTTGGTACATCTTCTCACTACCAGGGTGTATAGAGTATGCTGTCTCATGAGCTTCCTTGAGAATCAATTCCCGGATTGGTTTGATATTGGGAACACACAGTCTATCCTTGAACCATACCACTCCTTCTGCATCTTCACGGAAATCCTTGCCTTCTCCATCTATGATCAGCTGCCGGATCTCGTTGATTTTATCGTCATCCTTCTGACCCTTCCTGATGTCTTGCTCTAGAGTGGGTTCCAACTCAATTTTCACTCCTTGAGTGTTGTACAGAAATCCAAGACTCAACCTGTCGAATTCCTTCACTAGATCATATGGCATCGGGTGAGCGGCCAACATATTGACTTCACTCTTCCTGCTAAGAGCATCTACAACTACATTTGCTTTGCCTGGGTGATAATGAATCTCCAGCTCATAGTCTTTGATCAATTCTAGCCATCTTCGCTGCCTCATGTTTAATTCTGACTGAGTGAATATGTACTTGAGGCTCTTGTGGTCCGTGTAGATATCACACTTCTGCCCATAAAGATAATGTCTCCAGGTATTCAATGCATGAACCACTGCTGCTAGCTCCAAATCATGAGTGGGGTAATTCTTCTCATGAACTTTCAAATGTTAGGACGAGTATGCCACTACTTTCCCTTCCTGCATTAACACACATCCCAGTCCGGTGTATGAAGCATCGCAATATACTGAGAATGGCTTGTGAACATCTGGTACAACCAATACCGGTGTTGTTGTCAACTTCTGCTTCAACATCTCAAATGATTCTTGGCATGCTGGGGTCCACTTGAACTCAACCTTCTTTGCCAGCAAGGCTGTCATTGGCCTGGCAATCTTGGAGAAACCTTCAATGAAACGCCGATAATAACCAGCCATTTCGATGAAACTCTTGATTCCTCGGACAACTTTTGGTGCTTTCCAGTCCAAGATAGTTGTTACCTTCTTTGGATCTACAGCCAATCCCTCTCGGTTTATAATGTGACCCAAGAACATGACTTCACTGATCCATAACTCGCACTTGCTAAGCTTGGCATACAGCTGACAATCTCGTAGCCTCTAAAGTACTTTCCTCGAATTCTCCTCATGCTCTTGCTCATTCTGGGAATATACAAGAATATCATCAATGAACACCACTACGAACTTGTCGAGGTAGTCCATGAACACACTGTTCATCAGATACATGAAGTAAGCTAGCGCATTCGTCAATCCAAATGATATAACCATGAACTCATATAGTCCATACTTAGTGATGAATGTTGTCTTCGGTATATCTGCAGGTCGGATCCTGAGCTGATGGTAATCTAACCTCAGATCTATCTTTGAGAACACACTGGCTCCTCTCAACTGATCAAATAGGTCTTCAATTCGAGGCAAAGGGTACTTGTTCTTGACAGTGACTTCATTCAAAGCTCTGTAATCGATGCACATCCTCTTCGTGCCATCCTTCTTCTCCACAAATAACACTGGGGCTGCCCAAGGTGAGGTACTTGGTCTGATGTAGCCTTTCTCTAACAACTCATCAATCTGCTTCTTGAGTTCCACCAACTCTGGTCTAGACACTCGATAAGCTCTCTTGGAAATAGGGGCGGTGCCTGGGATAAGCTCTATGGCAAATTCAACTTTCCTTTCAGGTGGCATGCCTGGTAACTCTTCAAGGAATACATCAGGGAATTCTGACACAATCCTAATTGCCTCAATCGGATTGGACTCCTTGTCATCTACTGATAAATGGTGACTGTTGGGGGTATGCTTCGTCGCCAAAGATCCTGTAAGAAGAAACACCTTCAGTAGATCCTCTCAAAAGCAGTGCCGAAGTTATCACCCATAAAGCTTCGGCATAGTGACATGTCTCAAGACGAAGGAGTGAACCGACTTAAAGATGAAATGACCAATCGACCCATGATAGCTTGTATTATGATTGTAAGCATTTGTAAAGGGCATGAATGTAATTTCTCACGGGCTGCATCCCGTGCCTATAAATAGATGAACAGTACCCCTAAACTGTTAACGCAATCTTCTAATCGCTTGCACGCGACACTCAGATTATTGCCTTGTGTCAAGACGAAGGTATAAATGTGATTAAATGTTATGTTTCAATATTTAAGTTTGTATGATGAAATATATGAATAAGTTTATGTGTTTTGATATATTATTCTTTCATTTTTCATATTTCATATATTTTATCTTTCATTATTTCATAACTCTAATGACGAAGGTATGACCTTCGTGACCTTTGTTCATGACCTTTGTCCGAAGATCATTATACCCTTGGGGAGATAATGCTTCAATGGACGAAGGGCATTAACATTTAACATTTTATATTGCCTTGTTCTTAATTCGAAGCATTTGAGAACAAGTCCCCAACATTGGCGCCCACCTTCGGTGAACTCACTTCCACTTTTTGAGCTGATGGCTTCGTTCAACAACCAAGATGAAGCTGCTTCGGCTATGAAGCTGGTGCTCCCGATAACAGGCGGTTCATGCTTAGAGCCGACCAACAAGAAGCAGAAGAAGGAGGCCCAGAGAAGGGTACAACATGTTGTGGTGTAGGGACCCTTCATCAAGTCAAAATGGTCTCACATCCCAATTACCTTCTCCCAAGAGGACCTTCAGCTCAAGGATTACCCTCACAATGATGCTATGGTCATATCTTGTGTCATCAAGGGATTAGTCCACAATGTTCTGGTTGATACAGGTAGTGCAGCGGATATCATATTTGCTAAGGCCTTTAGACAGATGCAAGAACCAGAGGATAAGATCCATGATGCTACACACCCTCTCTGTGGTTTAGGAGGAAGGCAGATTGTAGCACTTGGCAAGATCACAATGCCAGTGACCTTTGGATTTGTCCACAATATAAGAACTGAACAGGTTGTGTTTGATATTGTTGACATGGAATACCCCTACAATGCAATTATTGGTCATGGAACACTCAATGCATTCGAAGCAATTCTTCATCCAGCATATCTATGCATGAAGATACCTTCGAATCAAGGGCCCATTGCTATTTATGGAAGTCAGGAAGCTGCCAGAAAGGCTAAAGGAAATTGGACAGACTCAAAAGCACTCCACAATATAGATGGAGCCGAAGCTTGTGAACAGTATAAGTACAGAAGAGAGAAGGCTGCTTCAGCTGATCAGCCGAAGCCCATGCTTCTATGTGAAAACATAGCAGAGCAGAAGGTATTGCTGGGATCCTAATTATCTGAAGAGCAGGAGAAAACCTTGATAAGGTTTTTATTCAACAACAAAGTTGTTTTTGCATGGTCAGCCAACGATCTCTGTGGTGTCAACAGGGACGTCAATGAACATTCACTCAATGTCGATCCATCCTTCCGACCCAGGAAACAAAAGCTTCGGAAAATGTCTGACAATGAAGCCGAAGGTGCTTGGAACGAAGTAAAAAGACTTCTCAGTGCTGGTGTCATCAGAGAAGTGAAATACCCAGAATGGCTAGCCAACACTGTTATGGTGAAGAAGGCCAATGGTAAATGGAGAATGTGCATTGATTTTACTGATCTGAACAAGGCTTGTCCAAAGGATGAGTTCCCATTACCAAGAATAGATTATCTAGTAGATGCAGCAGCTTCGTCAGAGCTCATGAGTCTGCTAGATTGTTATTCAGGCTACCACCAAATCTGGATGAAGAAGGAAGATGAGCCAAAGACCAGCTTCATACCCCCAGTGGTACATATTGTTATCTTCGGATGCCTGAGGGGCTCAAGAATGCTGGAGGAAGCTTCAGCAGGATGACAACCAAGGTCCTTCACTCTCAAATAGGCAGAAATGTGCTAACATATGTTGATGACATTATAGTGAAGAGCACGAAGCAAGAAAACCGCATTACTGATCTGCAGGAAACATTTGCTAATTTTAGGCAAGCTGGCCTAAAATTAAATCCAGAAAAATGTGTCTTCGGAGTGAAGAAGAGCAAGTTCCTTGGCTGTCTAGTTTCAACGAAGGGGATCGAAGCCAACCCAAGCAAGATCGAAGCTATCCTTCGAATGGAGCCGCTAAGCACAAAGAAGGGGGCCCAACGGCTGACAGGAAGACTGGCATCTTTGAATCGATTTATATCTAGATCAGCAGAAAGAAATTTACCATTCTTTGAAGTACTAAAGTTAGCTGAAGTTTTTCAATGGGGCCCAACTCAACAGAAAGCTTTCGAAGAGCTGAAGCAATATCTGATCGATTTAACAACATTAACTCCACCCGTGCTAGGGGCTTCATTGCTATTGTATGTGGCAGCTACGCACTCTGTAGTGAGTGCAGCACTTGTACAAGAGAAGCTTGAAGGACAAGCTAAAAAGCAAGTCCCAGTATACTTTGTCTCCGAAGTTTTGAGTTTATCAAAGAAAAACTATACAGAATTGGAGAAGGTGTTGTATGTGTGTTAATGGCGTCCAAGAAGCTTCGGCATTATTTTCAAGCATATCACATAATTGTTCCTTCATCACAACCCCTGAAGGATATCATGAGGAATAGAGAAGCTACTGGAAGGATTGGAAAATGGGCTGCGGAGCTTAATGAATTCACTATTGACTACGTGCACAGATCTTCAATTCAATCTCAAGCGCTAGCAGATTTCATCGTTGATTGGACGCCAGGGGCTCACGAAGAGGGGACAAGCAAAGATGCCGAAGCTTGGATAGTGTTTTGCGATGGTTCTTGGGGAGCCTTAGATGCAGGAGTAGCTACGGTCCTAGTGGCACCTTCAAAAGTCAAAACATGTTATGCAGTCAAACTAGATTTCAGTTGCATAAATAATATTGCTGAGTACGAGGTACTTCTATTGGGGCTTCAAAAACTAAGGGCAATGGGAATAAGAAGGGCCATCCTAAAGACTGATTCTCAAGTTATTGCTGGCCATGTGGATAAAAGCAGCAAGGCACGAGACCCGAAGCTTCAAAAATATCTGGATGCAGTTCGAAGGTTGGAAGCTTCCTTCGAAGGTTTTTCCGTCAAGAATATTCCAAGAGGTGAAAATGAGCATGCAGATTTGCTAGCCAAATCAGCGGCTCAGGGGCTCCCCCTACCCTCCGAAGTATTTTTTGAAACAATAAAAGCACCTTCAGTTGAGCTCACGGAGAGAGCAGTGCTTACTATTTCTCCAGTACACAGTGAAGACAGGAGAACTGAAATAATATCTTTCCACCAAGGCAATTGTCTTTGAAGTGACGAAGCTTATAACAAGAGAATGGAGGCAAGAACAAGACCATATGTGTTAATAGAAGGGGAATTGTATAAACATGGAGTTTGTTCACCACTCCTTAAGTGTTTATCAAGAACTGATGGTATGGAATTAATGAAAGAGATACATGCAGGTCTGTGTGGATCTCACATTAGATCTAGGCCCTTGTTGGGTAAAGTTTTTCGACAAGGATTTTATTGGCCGAAGGCAGCTTTGGATGCAGCAGAATTAGTCCAAAAATGTGAAGGTTGTCAAAAATGTGCAAGGGACCAGAAGCAACCTTCATCTCTCACTCAGTTAATACAGCCCACTTGGCCGTTGCAAAGGTGGGGCCTCGATTTGCTAGGCCCACTTCCACCAACACAAGGAAATCTAAAATATGTTGTGGTGGCGGTAGAGTATTTTTCCAAGTGGATTGAGGTGAAGCCTTTAGCCACAATAACTTCAGTCACCATCCAGAAATTCTTTTGGCAAAACATTGTTTGTCGCTTTGGAGTACCGAAGGCTATTACCGTAGACAATGGAACACAGTTCGATGCTGAAGCTTTCAAGGAATTCTGTGAACAAATTGGCACGAAGATTCATTTTGCACCGGTCAGACATCCGGAGTCAAATGGACTTGTTGAAAGAGCCAATGGCATTATAATGACAGGAATAATGAAGTTAATCTTCAATCAGCCCAGAGGAAAGTGGCCAAATGAATTGATCAAAGTGGTGTGGAGCCACAACACAACAATATCAAGGTCAACAGGTTTTACACCATTCAAACTATTGTTTGGTGATGTTGGGGGTATGCTTCGTAGCCGAAGATCCTAAAAAGAGCACCTTCGAAAGGTCTTCTCAGAAGCAGGCGCCGAAGCTATTATCTATAAAGCTTCGGCGTAAAGACAAATCTCAAGATGAAGGGTCGAACCGACTTAAAGATGAATTGACTTAGAGACCCATGATGTTTTGTATCATTATTGTAGTCGATTGTAAAGGACATAAATGTAATTTTGTGCAGGTTGCATCCTGTGCCTATAAATAGGTGAACAATATCCCGGCACTGTTCGCACGATCCTGTAATCACAGACACGTTACGCTTGGATTATTGTTTTCTGCCAAGGCGAAGGTATAAATGTGTCTAAATATTTACATGTTTTAATACTTGTATATTCATATAATAAAACATGTAAATATATTTTGTGATGTATATTTCACTTCTCATTGTTGTCTTAAAAATATGATCACGAAGGTGAAACCTTCGTGATACTTTACTTATGACCTTCGTCCGAAGCTCATTAAATCCTTGGGGAGATAATGCTTCAGCGGACGAAGGGCATTTATACTTAACATCTTTGTGTTGCCTTGTTCTTAATTCAAAGCATTTGAGAACAAGTCCCCAACATTGGCGCCCACCTCCGGTGATCTCACTTCCACTTTCTGAGCTGATGGCTTCGTTCAAAGCTGGAGTTGCTTCGGCTCCGAAGTTTGTACTCCCGATAACAGGCGGTTCATGCTCAGAGCCGGCTAACAAGAAGTAGAAGAAGGAGGCACAGAGAATGATACAACATGTAGGGGTACAAGGACCCTTCATCAAGTCAAGATGGTCTCACATCCCGATTACCTTCTCCCAAGAGGATCTTTAGCTCAAGGACTACCCTCACAATGATGCTATGGTTATCTCTTGTGTTATCAAAGGATTTCTGGTCCACAATGTTTTGGTTGACACAGGCAGTGCAGCGGACATTATATTTGCTAAGGCCTTCAGACAGATGCAAGAGCCTGAATATAAGATCCATGACGCCACACATCCCCTTTGTGGCTTCGGAGGAAGGCAGATTGTAGCACTTGGCAAGATCACGATGCCAGTAACCTTCGGATTATCAACAACACAAGGACTGAACAAGTTGTGTTTGATATTGTTGACATGGAGTACCCTTACAACGCAATCATTGGTCGTGGTACTCTCAATGCTTTTGAAGCAATTCTTCATCCAGCATATCTTTGCATGAAGATACCTTCGGATCAAGGGCCTATTGCTATTCATGGAAGTCAGGAAGCTACCAGAAAGGCCGAAGGAAACTGGACAGATTCAAAAGTAATCCATAACAAAGATGGAGCTGAAGCTTATGAGCAATACAAGTACAGAAGGGAGAAAGCTGCTTCGGCCGATCAGCCGAAGCCCATCCTTTTATGTGACGATATAGCAGAGCAGAAGGTGCTATTGGGATCTCAATTGTCTGAGGAACAGGAAAAAACTCTGATAAGGTTTCTGTTCAACAACAAAGATGTCTTTGCATGGTCAGCTAATGATCTCTGCGGAGTCAACAGAGATGTTATTGAACACTCGCTCAATGTTGATACATCCTTCAGACCCAGAAAGCAGAGGCTTTGGAAGATGTCTGATGACAAAGCCGAAGGTGCTCGGAATGAAGTGAAAAGACTCCTCAGTGCCGGAGTCAGCAGAGAAGTGAAATACCCAGAATGGCTAGCCAACACTGTTATGGTAAAAAAGGCCAATGACAAATGGAGGATGTGTATTAATTTTACTGATCTCAACAAGGCTTGTCCGAAGGATGAGTTTCCATTACCAAGGATAGATTCCCTAGTTGATGCAGCTGCTTCGTCAGAGCTTATGAGTCTGCTAGATTGTTATTCAGGCTATCATCAAATTTGGATGAAGAAAGAGGATGAGCCAAAAACCAGCTTCATAACCCCTAGTGGAACATATTGTTATCTTCGGATGCCTGAGGGGCTCAAGAATGCTGGAGGAAGCTTCAGCAGAATGACAGCGAGGGTTCTTCATTCTCAGATAGGCAGAAATGTGCTAACTTATGTTGATGATATCATAGTAAAAAGCACGAAGCAAGAAAATCACATTGTTGATCTGCAGGAGACCTTCGCTAATTTCAGACAAGCCGGTCTGAAGCTGAATCCAGAAAAGTGTGTCTTCGGAGTGAAGAAGGGGAAATTCCTTGGTTGCCTAGTTTCAACAAAAGGGATTGAGGCTAATCCAAATAAAATCGAAGCTATTCTTCGGATGGAACCACCAAGCACAAAGAAGGGGGCTCAGCGATTGACGGGAAGACTTGCATATCTGAATCGATTCATATCTAGATCAGTAGAGAGAAATTTACCATTTTTTGAAGTGCTAAAGTCAGCCGAAGTTTTTCAATAGGGGATTAGTTCAGCAGAAAGCCTTCGACGAGCTGAAGCAGTATTTAATAGATCTAACGACATTAACTCCACCAGCGCCAGGGGCTCCTCTGTTGTTATATGTGGCAGCTTCGCACTCAGCGGTAAGTGCGGCACTTGTCCAAGAGAAGCTTGAAGGGCAAACCAAAAAGCAAGCCTCAATATACTTCGTCTCCGAAGTCCTTGGTTTATCAAAGAAAAACAATACAGAATTGGAGAAGGTGTTGTATGCTGTTTTGATGGCTTCCAGGAAGCTTCGGCATTATTTTCAAGCATACCATATAATTGTTCCTTCTTCACAGCCTTTGAAGGATATTATGAGAAATAGAGAAGCTACTGGAAGGATTGGAAAGTGGGCTGTGGAACTCAATGAGTCCTGCATTGATTATGTGCATAGATCTTCAATTCAGTCTCAGGCGTTAGCAGACTTCATTGCTGACTGGACGCCAGGGGCTCAAGAAGAAGAAACTAGCAAAGATGCCAAAGCTTGGACAGTATTTTGCGATGGTTCTTGGGGAACCTTCGGGGCAGGTGCAGCTGTCGTATTAATTGCACTTCAAAGTTAGAAAATGCTACACAGTGAAACTTGATTTTAGTTGTACAAATAATATTGCTGAATATGAAGCTTTGCTTTTGGGTCTTCGAAAGTTGAAAGCAATGGGGATAAGAAGGGCAGTCCTCAAAACTGATTCCCAAGTTATTTCTGGCCATGTTGGCAAAAGTTGCAAAGCAAGAGATCCGAAGCTTGAAAAATATTTAGATACAGTTCGAAGACTTGAAGCCTCCTTCGAAGGGTTTTCTGTTAAGAATATTCCACGAGGAGAAAATGAACACGCTGATCTACTAGCCAAGTCAGCGGCACAGGGGCTGCCATTACCTTCGGAAGTTTTCTTTGAAACAATAAAAGCACCTTCGGTTGACCTTCTTGAAAGAGCAGTGCTCAATATATCTCCTGTTTATAGCGAAGATTGGAGAACTAAGATCATGTCTTTTCTCCAGGGCAATTTCCTTTCAGATGACGAAGCTTATCAAAAGAGAATAGCGGCAAGAGCCCGTCCATATGTAATAATAGAAGGGGAGTTATACATGCATGGAGTCTATTCTCCATTACTCAAATGTCTATCCAGAACTGAAGGTATAGAGCTGATGAAAGAAATACATGCAGGCCTGTGTGGATCTCACATCGGATCCAGGCCTTTGTTGGGTAAAGTTTTTCGTCAAGGATTCTATTGGCCGAAGGCAGCTTCGGATGCAGCAGAATTAGTCCAAAAATGCGAAGGTTGTCAAAAATGTGCAAAAAATCAAAAACAACCTTTGTCTCTAACCCAATTAATACAGCCCACTTGGCCGTTGCAAAGATGGGGCCTTGATTTGCTAGGCCCACTTCCACCAGCACAAGGGAATTTAAAATATGTTGTAGTGGCAGTGGAATATTTTTCTAAATGGATTGAGGCAAAGCCTTTAGCCACAATAACTTTGGTTACTGTTCAAAAGTTTTTCTGGCAAAATATTGTTTGTCGCTTCGGAGTGCCGAAGGCCATTACCGTGGACAATGGAACGCAGTTTGATGCCGAAGCTTTCAGAGAATTTTGTGAACAAATTGGCACGAAGATCCATTTTGCATCAGTTTAGCATCCGGAGTCAAATGGACTTGTAGAAAGAGCTAATGGCATTATAATGACAGGAATAATGAAGTTAATCTTCAACCAGCCCAGGGGGAAGTGGCCGGACAAATTAATCAATGTGGTGTGGAGCCACAAAACAACAATATCAAGGTCAACTGGTTTTACACCATTCAAATTGCTGTTTGGTGACGAAGCAATAACCCCAGAAGAAGCTAAAGCGGGATCAATAAGAACAATGGCTTCGGCAGAAGACGAAGCTGACTATTCTGTGGCAAAAGATGCTATAGAAGGGATCAGGCTTCAGGCTGTAGAGAATATCAATAAATATCAAGCTGAGACAATAAAATGGCGTGACCGAAAGGTTCGGCTAAAAAATATTAAGCCAGGACACTTGGTACTTCGGAGAGTCGCCAACCCAGACACAGTGGGCAAGCTACAGTTGAAATGGGAAGGGCCTTTCCTGGTAGTATCTTCGTCAAGACCCGGCTCCTACAGGCTGAAGGATATGGACGGCAGCGACATTCCTAGATCTTGGAATGCGGATGAGCTTTGGCGCTATTATGTGTAACCTGATGTAATCTTTTTTATTCTTTCCTATGGCACCCTTTTCCTTTCCAAAGGGGGAGAAAAGTTTTTAATGGGGCCATAGCATGTAATTTCTCTTTTTCTTATATCAGCTCTACAAGAGCAGTATCCCCCGAAGATGTAAATGTAAAAACTGGGCATGCATCATCGAGTGCAACGAGAAAAAGAAAAAAACACGGAGAAGCTCGAAAGACATCCCTAAGGGGATGCAGAGCACGACGAAGTTACAAAAAGCCGTTCCTAAGGGAGCGCGGCGTAAGTTTTCTGCTCAAAAGTCGTTCCTAAGGGAATGCAGAGCTTACAGCGAAAAGTCAACGCTTATTCTGCCGAAATAAAAGGCGAAGAAGCTCCTAAGGAAGGCTTACAGCGAAAAGTCAACGTTGATTCCGCCGAAATAAAAGGCGAAGAAGCTCCTAAGGGAGGCTTACAGCGAAAAGTCAGCGCTGATACACCGAAAAATAAGCGGTGAAGGCGAAAAATAAACGGCAAAGATTTGTTATTATGGTTTTATGTGTCTTCAAACATTCATTTGCACGATACATTACATCATACATTTGCATTCATAAACATTCATTTAGACATACATAGGATCATCATCAGCGTAACATACAAACTTGCTTCGGCTTCGAAAGAGAAGGCTTCAGAAAAAAGAGAAAAAGAGGCAATTTTATGCTTCGATGTGTACGCAAAGAAGGGAAGGTGTTTTTCGCCTGTGGCTCAAAAGTATTAATTTCGTCCACACCAAAGCATTTCATACATGGACGGAAAAGTAAGATTATATTACAAAGTGAAATTTAATTACATCATACTATATACAAGTTGTCACAAGAGTTCTTTGAGCTATTTTTACAGACTATTCGAGCTTCGACAGCATCTCTGGAGCTTCTTCCTTTTATTCTGCAGCTTCAGCTTCGGCTTGGTCAACCTGTATGTAAGTACTATAAGCTAAATTCAAAATTCAACGGAAAAGGTAATCATAAGGTATAATATTGTTACCAGCTTAAGGTGGTCTCAGGCTTCGTCACCAGCTTTCTCTCGCCCACCCTTTGTCCATATCACCTTTATAAATTTATTCGCAATGCTTCGGGCGAGGTTAGGAATATCATCTAGAATTGCTGGTGATAGGCTGAAATTGGGTCTGTTGATAATTTTTCCATGCTCACAGCCAGATTTCAGGAACGCAGTAGCGGTGCCCCGAGAAGCTACCAGGGCACAAAAGTCGCCGTGTCCAGCAATAACATCATCGAGGTCATCAATCTCACCTTCGATGTGTTTGAAGGCTCCTGGTAGATCTTCAGCCGAAGGAATAAATTCTTCACTACTGGCCCAGACTGAATAAAACACCTTCTTCAGTCGTTGAACACTGAATTTCAAACATTTGTTCTAAAGGTTTATCAATGATTTTTTCAAAACTAAACCATTCTGGATTTCAGCCTCAAGTTTTTCATTAAGCTTTAGCTTTTCTTGTTCAGAACCGAGAAGCTTCGTATTCAGTTCCGTTATTTTAGCTTCGGCTTCCGCTAGTAAACCTTCAGTTGTTTGCAGTTCGAACTCTTTTTTCTCAAAAGCAGTTGTTTGATCTTTTATTTTGTTTTCTAAGTTTTCAATTATAACCTCCTGCTTTTTGTCTTCTAAATCCTGTTGCATCCTCAAAGCTTTGCTCAATAGCATACTCTGTACACGAACAACCTTCGTTAGAAAACATTTTTTATGAAAATAAAAAGTTAAAGGGAGATTGTTTACCTTGAAATTGGAATAAAACAAACTACCGACGATATGCTGTCATCGGTAGCGGCTAATATCGGCTTCGAGCTTCGGGAAACCGATACTCTTTGATAGAGTACCGATAACCTTTGCTCCGGTCTGATCTCGGATGCAGCCTAGCTTTTCATCATCAACACCTCCGAAGAGAAGTGCCCCTGGCCGATAGCCGCAAGAAATGGCATAATCTTTTAATTCTTCTTTTTCGGCTTTTGTTAATTCTTGACCAACCAAGTTTTGAAAATTGAAAATTTCATCCTCCAGTGTTTCTTCGGCAATTTCTTTCTTTTTTTCGGCCTCTCGGGCCAAAGCCTCTTCGGTGACTCCAGTAGCTTCTTCTGCAGCCATGTCTAGCAGAATTTTATCTATATTAAGAGCCACACTTTCCAAATTAATGTCTTCGGTTCTGGTAGCTTCGGCATCTGTGGCCTCCGAAGGTGCAGCTTCAGTAGCTGTTGTGCTTTCAATAGCAGGCACCTTTGGAGCTGAAGCCCTGGGTGGAGTTGCTTTAATTATTTCTGTCACAGTAACAATCCTTTGCCTCTTTGGCCTAGGTGCCTTTGTTTTTGTGGGCTCCTTTTCCTTATGAAAAAGCTTCGTCAGATGAAGCCCCAATGGACTTAGTTTGACAGGCAAAGTTTTAGTCATTACCTTTAGGATTTCCTCTATTTCAGCAGCAGAAGATGTCGCAGAAGTCTTCTCTTCCTCATCAACTGATTTTTGCTTTAGGGTCGAGGTCTTTCTTTTCTTCGAAGCAACTGCTTTCACCTCAGATTCTAGTTTCTTTTTCTTTGGTTGATCTTTGTCGTCTTTATTCAAAGCACTAGCCACTCTTTTTCTTTTTTGCCCTTCGGCACCCTTGTCCAGTCGCTCATAGTCAGGATATTCAAAGCCTATAGCATCCATCACTCTATTTAGCCTTCGTTTCGGACGGGTGCCGAAGGCCGCTGTCATCAATTGATCTTCTTTTTTAGAATAATTTCCAAGAATTTCGTTGCACATTACTTCAATTGTATCCAGCCATTCTTGGCAGGGTACTTTGAAATGTTTTTTGAACTTGTAGTGGTAACGCAACCGAATAAGCTCCCCTTTCTTCTTCTCCCCCTCTAGTTTCGGCATTTCCCATTCCTTCAAAGTAGGAAATACTCTGAAGGCCAAAAATTCCTGCACTAAGTCTCTAGTGCCAATATGATCTGCAATTACTCGAAATTCAGCCAAAGCAATCTGGCTCGGGCTCCCCCGTATCATGTTGCACGGAGGTCTAGTTTCTCCGAAGGTCAGTTCTAATGGACTCTGGACGAATTTATCTTCATCTTCGTCAACTTTGACATAAAACCATTCAGATTTCCATCCTGCTGGCCATTTGCTTCGGTAGCTAATCACCGGGAATTTTGTAGTTTTACGGTAAGCAAAGTTGTAGCAGCCAAAATTTTCATGCAAACCATCCCGCCTAGCCTTGGTTTGGTAGTACAGTTCGTGTACTCGGCAGAAACCTTCGGAGAATGGTTCCACCCCCTGGCTTCGGAGGGCCCAGATATAAACACTCAGCCTAACAATAGCATTAGGTGTCAGCTGATGAAGGTAGATCCCATATTTCTTCAACACTCCAGCAATCATCTTGTTCAGAGGGAATCTTAAACTAGCTTTAAAAAGACTTTTGAAAACCACCACTTCATTTTTTTCCTGGCTTTGGGATAGTTTCTTCTCCACCGAAACGAATTAATTCCTTCTTTGCTTCACTAAGATAGCCCAACTTCACCATCTTAGGAAAATCAGCTTCGGAGATGGTGGACTTTCCGAAGTCCAGGTGGCTAGGCTTGTTGGGCACTGCGCTGCTGTAATCATCTTCGGAATTAGTTTCTTCAACAGCGACCCGTTCTGCTTCGACAGTAGGGATGTCTTCGGCAGCAGGCGTGTCCTCCGGTGTTACCAACCCAGAGCGCTTCATTGCTTCCAAAATAGGAACAGTGTCAGTAGCTTCGGTCTCATCTCCCTCACGATCGACCTGAGCAATAGAGCGAACTCTGGCCATTTGATTATGACTTGTTTGAAATTTTTGGTGTTGACTTTTTTGTTTTCTCTGAAGCTCTTACTCTTGTGCCGAAGCAGAATCACAAGCGAAGTTTCGTCTGAACACGATGGTTAAGCTTCAGCTATGACTAAAAATTTGGCAGCAAAACAGTGCAATAGCAATGAATGTCGTGGTAACTTCACACCTACCCGTCTGTTTATATAGTGCCGCAGGTGGGAAGGTGAATCAGCAAGGTCTCTAGCACCTAACAAACAGCCACCCGCACTCACTGAACGGTGGGCCACAGGGTCCGAGAAGGTGAATCGCTAGCGCGTGTAATTGGTGCAAGATGGGGCGCGCGCGACGATTATTTTAATCGTTTCTCGCCAACAAGCTCAGGGAAGGTGTTTTTTGGATCTTCGGCGTCCCGAAGCCTAGAAGACTTTTTCACGGATCAAGCTCGTTACGAAAAACGATCTAGCACCGCGAAGGGGCTACTGTTGGGGGTATGCTTCGTAGCCGAAGATCCTAAAAAGAGCACCTTCGAAAGGTCTTCTCAGAAGCAGGCACCGAAGCTATTATCTATAAAGCTTCGGCGTAAAGACAAATCTCAAGATGAAGGGTCGAACCGACTTAAAGATGAATTGACTTAAAGACCCATGATGTTTTGTGTCATTACTGTAGTCGATTGTAAAGGATATAAATGTAATTTTGCGCAGGGTGCATCCTGTGCCTATAAATAGGTGAACAGTATCCTGGCACTGTTCACGCGATCCTGTAATCACGGACACATTACGCTTGGATTATTGTTTTCTGCCAAGGCGAAGGTATAAATGTGCCTAAATATTTACATGTTTTAATACTTGTATATTCATATAATAAAACATGTAAATATATTTTGTGTTGTATATTTCACTTCTCATTATTGTCTTAAAAATATGATCACGAAGGTGAAACCTTCGTGATACTTTATTTATGACCTTCGTTCGAAGCTCATTAAATCCTTGGGGAGATAATGCTTCAGCGGACGAAGGGCATTTATACTTAACATCTTTGTGTTGCCTTGTTCTTAATTCGAAGCATTTGAGAATAAGTCCCCAACAGGTGACGAAGCAATCACCCCAGAAGAAGCTAAGGCAGGATCAATAAGAACAGTGGCTTCGACAGAAGACGAAGCTGATTATTCTGTGGCAAAAGATGCTATAGAAGGGATCAGTCTTCAAGCCGTGGAGAATGTCAATAAATACCAAGCCGAAACAATAAAATGGCATGATAGAAAAGTTCGGCTAAAGAACATTAAACCAGGACATTTGGTACTTCAAAGAGTGGCCAACCCAGATACAGTAGGCAAGTTACAGCTCAAGTGGGAAGGACCTTTTCTGGTAGTATCTTCGTCAAGACTCGGTTCTTACAGATTGAAGGATATGGACGGCAACGACATTACTAGATCTTGGAATGCGGATGAGCTTCTGTGATATTATTTCTAGATTGATGTAATCTTTTTGTTTTTTCTATGGCACCCTTTTCCTTTCCAAAGAGGGACAAAGGTTTTTAATGGGGCCATAGCATGTAATTTCTCTTTTTCTTATTCAGCTCTACGAGAGAAAAATCCTCCAAATATGTAAATGTAAAAACTGAGCATGCACCATCGAGTGCAGGGAAAAAGGAAAAAAAGGGAGAAGCTCGAAAGTTGTCCCTAAGGGGATGCAGAGCACGACGAAGCTACAAAAAGTCGTTCCTAAGGGAGCGCAGCGTAAGTTTTCTGCTCAAAAGTCGTTCCCAAGGGAATGCAGAGCTTACAGCGAAAAGTCAACGCTGATACCGCCGAAATATAAGGTGAAGCGTGAAAAGTCAACGCGATACTGCCGAAATAGAAGGCGAAGAAGTTCAAAAGACGTTCCTAAGGGGATGCAGAACTTACAGCGAAAAGTCAGCGCTGATACACCGAAAAATAAGCGGTGAAGCCGAAAAATAAACGGCAAAGAGACTTCGGTCATTCCCAAGGGAATGAAGGCTATGGTTGTGGCTTCGTATGCGTGTGTTTGGACATTCATTTGCACGACACGTTACATCATACATTTGCATTCATAAACATTCATTTAGACATACATAGGATCATCATCATCATAACACAGGCGGATGCTTCGGCTCTAAAGATAAGGCTTCGACAAAGAGAAAAAGAAGCAGTTTCATGATTCGTTGTGTACGAAAAGAAGGGAAAGTGGTTTTCGCCTTCGGCTCAAAAATGCTAGTTTCGTCCACAGCAAAGCAGTTCAATACATGGACAAAAAGGTAAAGATATATTACAAAGTATGCACAAATTTACAGAATTAGTATCTGATTCTTAAATTACAAATATTTTTTACAATGATATTACAAGATTTTTCTCTAGAATTTTTCCAGCAAGGTCTTCAGCTTTGACATCAGTCAGCTTCGGATCACCTGAGCTTAGGATCACCTGTGAAGCTTCGGCTCATTTTTCTTCAGCATCATCATCTTGTACATATTAAAACGGTATGAGAGAAGTGCAGACTTCAAGGAGAAGGTAAAGTAACAGGCATAAATTTTTTACCGGCTTAAGGTGGCTTCGAGCTTCGTCGCCAGCCATTTTTCACCCACCTTTTACCCAAATTTGAGTTATGAATCTGTTTCCTATACTCCAAGCTAGGCTAGGGATATCAATTAAATCTGTCGGAGATAAGCTAAAATTTGGTCTGTTGATAATTTTTCCATGTTCACAGCCAGATTTTATGAAGGCAACAACTGTGCCCCGAGAAGCTAGCAGAGCGCAGAAATTGGCGTGTCCATCTATAACTTCGTCGAGTGCATCAACTTTGCCCTCAATATGTTCGAAGGTTTCCGGCAGGTTCTCAACCCAAGGACTGAATTTCTCAGCACCGGCTCCGACCGAGTTGAAAACCTGTTTTAGCCGCTGCAGGCACCGGTTGCTGAAGTCCACGCATTTTTCTTGAAGTTCTTTCAGTGATTTCCGCAAATTTGAATATTTCTCAGCTTTAGCTTCGAGTTTGGCTTCGAAATTTTTCTTTTCCATGGAGAGTTCACTATTCAATCTAGCAATTTCGGCCTGGGCTTCCACCAGTGAACTTTCCATGGTTTGAAGTATGAAGTCTTTCTTTTCTAGAGTAGCCTCATGGTCTTTAATCTTCTTCTCCAGGCCCTTAATTATAACTTCGTTCTTTTTGTCCTCGAGGTCTTGTTGCATCCTCAAGACTTTGCTTAGCAGTAAGCTCTGATAACATAAGCTTCATCAGAAAACAATCTTCATATCAAAACAATGAAAAGTTAAGAATTTTACCTTAAAGTTAGCATAAAATAGGCTACCGGCGATATGTTGCCGCCGGTACCTACTGAGGTCTGCCTCAACCTTCGGGAGGCCAACACTCTTTGATATAGTGCCGACAACCTTCGCCCCAGTGTGGTCCTGAAGGCATCCTAAGCTTTCTTCTTTAACTCCCCCGAAGAGTAGCGCACCTGGTCTGTATCCGCAAGATATAGCATACTCTTTTAGTTCTTCTTTTTCAGCCTTCGACAATTCTTGCCCAAGTATATCTTGGAAGTTGAAGTCCTCTTCTTCCGAAATATCCTCGGTTTTCTCCTTTCCTTTTCCAGCCACTGTGCCCGGGATCTCTTCAGCGGCTGCAGCAGCTTCTTCCGCGGCCGCATCTAGAAGCATTGTATCAATTTTAGAGAGCGTGGCATCTAGATTCACATCTTCAGCGGTTTCAGCTTCGGCACTTTCGGCTTCGACGGGTGCAGCTTCGGCAGCAACAGAGCTCTCAATAGCTGGAGTCTTTGACGCTGATGCTAGCGGCGGTGTCTGCTCGATAACTTCAACTACACGAATAATTCTTCGTTTTTTCGGCTCATCTAGCTTCTTTGCTGCCGAAGGCTCCTTTTCCTTCTGAAAAAGCTTCGTCAGATGTGGCCCTAGTGGACTTATCTTGATAGGTAAAGATTCAGTCATTACCTTTAAAATTTCTTCTACATCGATAGTAGGAGGTGTTGAAGGAGCTTCATCCTCAATTTCAGTTGTTTTTCGTTTCAGAGCCGAAGCTTTCTTTTTCTTCGAAGTAGTTATCTTCGGCTCAGGGCTTAGTTTTCTTTTCTTCAAAATTTCTTCATCCTTTTTCACCAATTTAGCAGCCTCTTTATCCAGGACGCTAGCAACTCTCTTTCTCTTCTGTCCTTTGGCACCTCTGTCCAGTCGCTCATAGTCAGGATACTCAAAGTTCAGAGCATCCATCACCCGGTTTTACCTTCGCTTCGGACGAGTGCCGAAGGCTGCAGTCATTAGTTGATCTTCTTTTTTAGAATAATTCCCAAGGATCTCGTTGCACATAACTTCAATTGTGTCTAACCATTCTTGGCAAGGTACTTTGAAGTGTTTCTTGAATTTATAATGTTATGGCAACCGAACAAGTTCCTTTTTTTTCTTTTCCCCTTTGAGCTTCGGCATGTCCCATTCTTTCAAAGTTGGGAACACTCTAAAAGACAAGAATTCTTGCACCAGATCCCTAGTACCAATGTGCTCTGCAATAACTCGAAATTCGCCTAGTGCAATTTGGCTTGGACTCTCCGGTTCATGTCACACCGGGGCCTAGTCTCTCTGAAGATTAATTCTAATGGGCTTTGAACCAACTTCTCCTTCTTCTCATCAACTTTGACATAAAACCATTTAGTCTTCCAGCCAGCTGGCCACTTGGTACGATAGCTGATAACTGGAGACTTCGCATCTTTGCGATAAGCAAAATTGTAGAAGCCAAAGTTTTCATGCAGCCCACCTTCTCTAGATTTTGTTTGATAATGAAGCTCATGTACTCGGCAGAAGCCTTCAGCCAACGGTTCTACCCCCTGGCTTCGGAGGGCCCATATGTAGACGCTAAGCCAAACGATGGCGTTAGGAGTTAGCTGCTGAAGATAAATCCCAAACTTCTTCAAAACATCAGCAATCATCTCATTCAAAGGAAATCTTAATCCTGCTTTCAAGAAGCTTTTAAAGACTACCACCTCATCCTTTTCCGGCTTCGGAATAATTTCCTCTCCGCCAAAGCGAATTAGCTCCTTTTTGGCCTCACTGAAATAACCTAACTTCATCAACTTAGGCATATCATCTTCGATAACGGTGGACCTCCCAAACTCCAGGTGGCTGGGTTTAGATGGCATGGCACTATAATCATCTTCATATTCATCTTCCTCAGCACCAACCTGCTCAGCCTCAGTGGCAGGTGCACCTTTGTCAGAAACATCTTCCGACACTACTAGCCCCGACCGTTTCATCACTTCGGAAATCGGAGCGGTCTCAGCAGTTTCAGCTTCTTCTCCATCATGTGTAACCCTAGTAGTGGAACATACCCTTGCATTTGATGATGAAGTCCTCACAGTTTTTGATGAAATTGTTGACTTTTTTTATTTTCTCGAAGCTCTTCCTCTTGTGACGAAGCAAAGTCAACAGCAGTGCTTCGGTTGAGTGCGATGAATAAGCTTCGGCTATGGTCAAATTTTTGGCAGCAAAATATGGCAATAGCAATGAATGTTGTGGTAACTTCACACCTACCCATCTGTTTATATAGTGCCGCAGGTGGGGAGGTGAATCATCAAGTCTTCCACACCGGACGAACAGTCGCCCGCACTCACTGAGTGGTGGGCCACAGAACCCGAGAAGGTGAATCGCCAGGACGCGTTTACCCGCTGCATGGTGGGACCATTTCGTGCTCGAAATTTTGTGATTGTTTTTCGGCAACAAGCTCAGGGAAGGTGTTTTTCGGATCTTCAGCTCTCCGAAGCATAGGAGACTTTTTCACGGATCAAGCTCGTTACGAAAAACGATCTAGCACCGCGAAGGGGCTACTATTGGGGGTATTCTTCGTCGCTGAAGATCCTGTAAGAAGAAACACCTTCGGTAGATCCTCTCAAAAGCAGTGTCGAAGCTATCACCCATAAAGCTTCGGCATAGTGACATGTCTCAAGACGAAGGAGTGAACCGACTTAAAGATGAAATGACCAATCGACCCGTGATAGCTTGTATTATGATTGTAAGCATTTGTAAAGGACATGAATGTAATTTCTCACGGGCTGCGTCCCGTGCCTATAAATAGATGAACAGTACCCCTCGTACTGTTCATGCAATCTTGTAATCGCTTGCACGCGACACTCGGATTATTGCCTTCTGTCAAGACGAAGGTATAAATGTGATTAAATGTTATGTTTCAATATTTAAGTTTGTATGATGAAATATATGAATAAGTTTATGTGTTTTGATATATTATTCTTTCATGTTTCATATTTCATATATTTTATCTTTCATTATTTCATAACTCTAATCACGAAGGTATGACCTTTGTGACCTTTGTTCATGACCTTCGTCCGAAGATCATTATACCCTTGGGGAGATAATGCTTCAATGGACGAAGGGCATTAACATTTAACATTTTATGTTGCCTTGTTCTTAATTCGAAGCATTTGAGAACAAGTCCCCAACAGTGACAAGCTCCTTCTTCTAGTTTAGGTAAGTACAGCTTGGTTACTACTTCCTTTCCGGATGGGGACACCAACTTAATTGTTCTCTTGTCACAACTGACAGTGGCTTGATTTCTGTGTAGCCAATTCATCCCTAGGTTGACATCTAACCCTTGAGTTCCCATGACTACTAGGCTAGCAGGGAAGGCTATCCCCCTTATTTCAATCCTTAGATTCGGAGAAATCCTATCGGACTGAACTTTTCCCCCCAACTGAATTAACTCTCAAAGGTGGGATCATTGGTTCTATGGGGATGTTATGTGATTCTACCCAAGATGCAGAAACAAAAGAATGTGTGGCACCAATATCAAATAGTACTTTTGCTGGGTAGGATTCGACTCGAAACATACCTACTTCCACGTCCTGAGCATCCTGGATTGCCTTGGACTCCAGGTGATTCACCTTTCCACGGTTGTAGGCCTAACCACAGACTCTCGGTGCTTGCTGTGGTGCTCCTTGTCTTGCTGGGGCATTGACTGCTGGCGGTTGTTGGGCTGCTTTCTTTGGACAATTCTTCGCCCAATGATTTTGTTCTCCACAGTAGAAGCATGCATGACCCCCTACTTGTGTTGGGGCTGCTTGGCCATTCTGGTTGGTTGCGGGGGCAGGAAGACAAGCTGCCTGGTTGTTCTGATGTTGGTACTAATTTCCTCTCGGCTGAGTGTTCTGATGGTACTGTTGCTGCTGTTGCTGAGGAAACTGCCTCTGGTACTGGCGCTGGTGCTGACGCTGATGCTCGTGCTGGTGCTGGTGCTGGTGGCCTTGCTTGAATTGCTATGGCGAGTTGCCTGAGTAGCGAGGACGACTGCTACTCCCGGCCCGAGGTCCACCGATCTTGCGCTTCCTATCCTCCATCTCCCGACGCTTCCTTTCATTCATGATTGCTCTGTCAATCAAATGCTGGAAGGTGGGGAAAGTGTGGTTCATCAACTGATAATGGAGGGGATCAACCAATCCTTTCAAAAAGCGGTACTGCCTCTTGGCATCTGTGTTGACGTCTTCTGGAGCGTAACGTGACAGCTGTAAAAACTTATCCCTGTACTCATTAACGGATAAGGGACCTTGCTTCAGGGCGAGAAACTCCTCCTTCCTCACTATCATCAGTCCCTCGGGCACATGGTAGCGACGGAAGTTGTCCCTGAACTCCTCCCAAGTGATAGCTTCAGGGATGGCATGGGTGGCAAGGTAAGACTCCCACCAAGATTGTGCTCCTCAGCTGTCGGGGACCATACAACACCTTCTCACGGTCGTTGCACTGGGTAGTGTGCAACTCACGCTCCATGGTACGCAGCCAATCTCCCGCGTCCATGGGGTCAGCAGAGTGGGCAAAGACAGGGGACGACCCCTCATGAATTCTGCCCGCTTGTCTCTAGGCACTTGTGGCATCTGGACTTGCACTGGAGGTTGAGGTGGTGGTGGCTGCTGCTGAACTTGCTGCATCGCTACTAATGTCTGACCAATTGCCTGAACTGCCTCGGTCTGCATCAAGAACATCTGCTCAATGGTCATCGGGGGTGGCGGTGGAAAATGCTGCTGCGGAGCTACCTCCTCTTGGGGTGCCTGCTGCTCTGGCTGTGCACGCCTCGAATCTCTGCGCCTGTTCTGAGACATCTATAGGATTTACACACATATCAGATCTGACTCTGCAGTCTTTCAGCATAAGAAAAGATATACGGAAATCTTCACAGCACTGAACAATTGATCATCTTCACTGACAACTTCTTAGATAACGAGGAAAGTGGAAATAAATGGATTACCCAACTAAATAACTAACTTTCTTAATAACTACACCAAGTTGCAGGAGATACCCACCCCTTGGTGACAATTATTACAAAGATCCAACTTCATTACATGTTCAGCATGACAAACATTCCAACATACGATAAGCAGACTAACTCGAACTAAGACTAACTAGACTAAAGCATTGAATTCATTATTACAGACTCCGACTCCACTGATCTATGGATCTAAATCTATGCGGGTCCTGCAGTCTGGGGTACCATACTCGAAGTGACCACGGGGTGGTAAATGGTAAGGGTGCTGAATCCCTATAGGGGCGGGAGAACCATCAGCAAGATAGTGGTGTGCCGCGCATTCATCACGCAATTCCACAACCTCCGCCCGAACCTTGCCCAACTCGTCAAGGGCGTGGTCCAACTCTGTGTTGAGCATGGCGGCCAAGTTGACCATGCTGCTCAGCCTGGGATTTCCCTCACCGATTGGCGAGACAATCACACCTCCAACACTTCAGGTCGAACAACGAGGGTAGTACTTCAGGTCAAGGCCATCAGCTACCTCGCTGAACAACGAGCAATACTGAGAAAGTGCCTGTCGTGCTGCATCTTGCATGGCTGCCTCGGCGGTATCCCTCTCAGTGATAGAATAGTGCTCTGAGAAGGCCTCTGCACCCCGGAGATCATCGTCCGGACGGCGCACCAAGCAAGTAGCCTCCCACTGGTCCGGGTATAGCCGCGACGATGCTGGTAGACTACACAAAGGTACTTGATAGACCAAGTGTGCCGGTCGAAAGCTCGACGCAACAAGGTATCGAGAGCGTCGTGGAAGTGACACCCGCGAGCAGCGTCATGAGTGATGGGTCTCGCGATCCATCCCTCCGGCTCCTCTGAACGCTCCGTGTCGTGGCTTGAACTGCCATCGGCGTCGTCGTCGTCCCCGTCTCCGTCGGGGTCTCCTCCAGCAGCCAGGATTCCCTGTGGTGGTGCAGGGGGCATCTCTGGCTGAGGTGCAGGGGAAGGCGGCCTCTCAAACTCCACCTTTCGCTGAGGCGAGGGGGAAGAGTCCTGCTGCTCCTGCTCCTGCTCCTAGCGTCGGCGCTCCTGCTCCTCGTGTAGGCGACGATGTAGTCTCTCTGGCTGGCTGGACTGGCCTGACACCGTGCGACACAATGGACGCTCCACCAGGCGAGAAGGCAAAAAGGGGATCACAAACTTACGTGAAGTGCACCTGATACGGGCCATCTACAAAAGACATCGTAAGCACAAGAGTAAGAGTAGAACTATGAGACCAGAAAGTAAGTAGAAAGAAAAGTGAGATGAAACTTTTTGAGATAAGTAAATAACATAGAGTTGGTCAAGATGACCAATTTTGAAAAGACACTAAGGTCAAGGTAAGATTAGGGGTCTATAGTCCTTAGGTCGACCATTCTAGTCTAGGCTAGCAGTCCTACAGTCAGCAAGGCTTTGATACCACTTATGTCACACCCGGTTTTGGAAGGTAAACCGAATGCGAACCATGTACATGCCAGGATTAGAACTCACGTACACAATGATTACATAATTGGACATCATCACACAATGCTTGAATTAAATAGTGGAAAGGTACTTAGTTACATCAAGATGTCTGAGACATCCATAGAGTCTATTACATAAACATAGTGTTCAACATTAAATCAAAGCGCGGATTATCGAAACGTAGAAGATAAGCCTACATAGGCAGCTAACTGGGGGGTTTTCCACTAAAGTAAACTAGAACTCGTCGTATTCCTGGAACTCCTCGAAGTCATCCATGTTGCCAACTTCACCTCCTGAGCACTAAGAAAAGTGGGGACAACATGGTGTGGGTTTGTTTATAAAGCAAGGGTGAGTACACATCAACGTACTCAACAAATGTCCCGTTTGGCTAAGGTGGACTAGCGGTATGTGGAGTTAAGGTTAAGCGGTTGCTTTTAGTTGGTCAAGTTTTATTATTATAAGTAGAGCCAAATTTTAGTAATAACCCAGTTATTACCCAGAGGCACTCCCTCCAAGAGGAAATACCAGAGATCAGGATTATAATCACCATTCTTAATCATCATCATAAAAGTCACCATTGTTCTTCTAATCGAAGAGGATCCCAAAGCTGCTCATAACCGTGAGCACCACTGATATACCAGTTTCTAACACTCTGCAGAGGTTGCACACTTTACCCACAAGCCGTGATTCCCATTCTGCCCAGGGTTCTAGCCTCCCCATTGATCACTACCAAGGTTACCTAGCAGGGTCTCACTACGTAGCCTTTACAAAGATTTCCCAGAGGTCATAGCCGCCCGTTAGGTTTCTCCAGTTTGATAAACACAATACATCTCCCCAAAAGAAGGGTGACTAACAAAACCAAATCAAAGAACCTCTGCAACCAACCTCGGCAGAGCAAGTACTGTGCCTGGACCCCATTGTCGACCCTACGGCGAAGCCAACTACTCCTCTGGTTCCTCTAATTAATTAGCTAAGGGTATTCCATTCCACCCTCATGGTTGCACTGTTATCCCGGGTTGTCACTCCCCAAACAGGTCCTTACGGAGATGTACTCAGGAAAGAGCCTAAGCCCCCTAAAGTAATCACAAGGACCCCATCGGGATAACATCATCGTATCATAAAAGATCACATCATGTTCATTGATTAAGTTTAAGCAATAACATAAGTTAACCATTATTAACCCAAAGAGGTAAACAAGGGTAAGGGAAATACAAACTAGTCAATCCTTAGGTTTCAATAAAGTAATGCGGGACAGTGAATTATAAAGTAAAGTAGGACACGATATGTTTGAGGACACTTGCCTTCACCAGGTTGTTGCTCAGAGGGATCTTCGGCAACACACTCAGGAACCACGAGCTGCTCTTTGTCTAAGTAAAGCGAGCATACATTCAATACATTTGGAAGGTAAAAATGAACATCACATCACACATGTACGAATATTGGCACACAACTCAAGAAGGTACAGTATTAAGTATAGAGGAATGAGGTCAAGTTATAAAAAATGGACTAATCCTAATTGGGGAATTGATTACTCTCTAAATGTTTGGAACATAGCTCAAAAAGGTTAAGTAGTGATTAAAACAAATGAAAGCTAGAATTATAAGATAAACTACTCTCATTTAGAAATTTGATTATCTTTTAAGTATTATCCATAATTACATTCCTAATTCTATTTATGTCATTAAGGCCTAGAGGTTAAGCCAAAAATAAATCCAAGTAATGCATACCACTAATCTCACAAGATTGAATATACTTTATCCCTAGGGTTCTCCTTTTATTTATTTCATTAAATAAATAAATCAACATATACTTTAATTCTTTATTCTAAGTGTAAACATTAAAGTGTACATATTACAATTGGTCATATTTTATTTGAACATAGAATAATTTGGTAAACATTTTGCAATTTGAACCACTAAATTTGGAGTTCATATGAAAAAGATATGAAATAAACAAGTTTTGAAGTTTGAAATATGAAATTAGGGCTAAATATGTGATTAAATAAAAGTCCAGGGGTCTAATTAAAACAAACCAGGGACCTATGCACTAAAACAGAGGACGGCGGGTTGATTTCCAAAAACCAGGGGGTTTTTTAAGCAAAACAGCCATGCGAAGGGGTATCAGGCTCCCTGAACCGTTGGATCAGAAACCGACAGCTGAGATTAGATCGCGCGGGCGCGGGCGCGGGCCCGCAGGCGCTGCTGACAAGCGGGGCCAGGGGCGTCAGCGGCAGAGGGGGAGGGCGCACTGACCGAGCGGGCCCAGCTCTAGAGGACTTGGGCGCTGACAGGCGGGCCAGGGCGTCAGGGCACGCGTGCGCGAAGCGTTATCCGTGGTCCGAGCCATTCGATCTGAATCGGACAGAGGGGACCAGACCAGGGGGAAACAGGCGGCTGCGGGCGGCGCCGCTC
Source organism: Zea mays (assembly GCF_902167145.1). NCBI lineage: Eukaryota > Viridiplantae > Streptophyta > Magnoliopsida > Poales > Poaceae > Zea > Zea mays. The sequence goes on from NC_050097.1 coordinate 87,572,896, forward strand.
CTCTCCGCGGCGGTGAGGTCGCCGGAGTTGAGGCTGGCGCGAGCTAGGGTGGCTCCGGGGTCGCCGGAGTTGGGCAGAGAGGGAGAGGGCACCACGGCGAACTTAATGGCGGGGAAGAGGCCATGAATCCACGGGCAGAGAAGGGAGAACGGCGGTGAAAAAGTCTCGGGCGGGCCGGAGTAACTCCGGTGAGCCATTCCGGCCACGAGGAGGGGACTTAAGGCGTGCTAAGGCCTGGGCTAGCTACAGGAGAGGCAGGGGTGACAGAGGGACCTACTCCGGGGAACTAGACCGGGCTAAATCGATCGGCCACCGCGCGAGCACGGCGGACCGCCACGGCCGAGCACCGGCGAAGGCAAAATTGGCCGAGCACATGGCGCAATAAGGAAAATTAGGCACGAGGACGAGCGTCTCACCTCGGGGCGAAGCTCAGAGAGGGTTGGAGCGGTCTCCGGTGAGCTGGATGGCCAGGAACGCGGGCGCGGGTCTCCGACGGCGGCTGGCAGCATGGGCAGAGCACGAGAGAGGGCGAAGCTACACGTAATGAGGTGAGGGGTGTGCGCGGGGCACTGGCGGGGCTCTAAGAAGGGAGCTAGGCACGTGGGCGGGCGTCGTGGCCGAGAAATCCGGCGACGTGCGCGAGTGCGCACGTGCTGGTCCACGGCGAGCGCGGAGGGGGCGGAAATGACAGGTAGGGTCCACGGCGCAGAGAGAGGAGAAGGGGCGTGCGGGGCAATGACTCGGTGATTGGCCGACCGGGCCCGCGAGACAGAGAGAGAGGGAGCGCGCGGGGAAGAAAACTGGCGCCGATAGGCTGGCCCCACTGGGCGGCGAGCGAGGGAGGGAGGGCGCGCGCGAGGGAGAATTGCCGCTGACAGGCGGGGTCCGCCTGTCAGACGGCGCGGGCACGCAGCCTGGCTGGGCCGACTTGGCTGATTTGGGCTGCTTTCTCCTTTACTTTTTCTCTGGTTTTCTAATTCCTTTACCATTTCTTTTTCTAGAGGGTTTTTTCCAAATCCAAATTCAAACTAGGTTTCAAATCCAAATAAATTCAAACTTGTGCAACACTTCAAAGAATATTTTAAACTCAGCATGATGCAACATGTCATGACTCATAAGGTTTTGGCAAAAATAAATAATTAACCTCCACTAGTTTAGGCTATCTCTAATAAAAAGGAAAAAGGGAGAATGAATCTAGAGAGAGAGAAAACCTAGAGTGAGAAAAAGAAGAGTAACATATGATTTTGGGTGATAATTAGAAAGAAATTTTATACCCCAAAATCAGGGTGTTACAATCTGACACACCCCTGGTGTCTATTTCAGGTTATGTCGGGAGATTTATCCTATGCTTGGATGCTCAGTGAAATTTTTTATTTCTTTATCATGTCTATCTCTGTTTATCAGGATTATTCATGGAAGTTCACCGAATTCGGAGTTATTCGATCGCAAGAAATAACCAATTTTGGAGTCTGTTAAAACTTTTGTTTCTTGAAGCAAATGCAAATTCGAAAGTCAATCTCGTCTCGCAAATCCCGTCGAGACTCATTTATTCGGACTCTCGACAGTTGCGATGTTATCTGATCTATGTCCGAATCCTCTTTCTTGATATTCGGTCTATGTCTAAATATTTAATCTAAATCCGCATTCTCCCGCAGAATATCTGTTATGTCAACCTCTAATTAATTCTTATGCAAATCGACCTATTTTCTCTATATCATAATTCATCTTTATCTATCAAGTGTATTCTAAAGATTTCTAGAAGTTTGAAACAAATACTCACATGAAAAGATAAATCATATACTTGCTTGAAACTTCTCGTTTGAACAAATGCACATTTTGAAATTCAACCAAGCCTTGCCATCTTGCTCAAACAACTCTAAATAAACTCTACAACAAAAGCTATTAAGGGTCCATGCCAAGAAAATATCGAGAAAATACCCTAATCGTCTTAAAAATATAATTTGAAGCCTTATATTGATAATACATTGACCAAAGTGGAATTTCTATTTCTAACAAAGATATAAGGTTTGACCTTTAATAAAAGTTGCAGAACCTATGTTATACAACAAATTTTATAATTACACCTAGACTTGATTCAATTTCTAAATATCTCAAACAGTGCCCTCATGACAGAATAAAAATCTGATTTTAGGATTTGAAATCCTTCTAAGTCTGAAATCAGTGTCGTTCGGGTTGACGTCTCGCGTTTCTAAATTGGTGTTGAACAACTCGAGTTTCCCCAAATATAAAAGTTGTTAATGACTAATAGAGGCACAACATGTTAAAATATGGCATTCATCCGACCCCGTTTGAGATGTTTTGACACTCAGTTTTCACAAGTTTCCACTGTTTTCTAAGCCACTGATAAACCAATTTTTGTGGGTCCATAACTCCCTAACCGGTATCCGAATCACCTCAAGTTCTGTACAAAAATTGTAGAGTGTAGATCAAGGAAAATATCTCGTACTCTGACCGAGGTCCGATTCCAAGGGGAAATACCAAAAATGGCCACCCAATGTCGACACTTTTCCACCTGCCACCTGCTGGTGCTGTCTGACATGTCCAGAGCTTAGCTCTATAAATCTCTCTCCCTTCTTCCCCCACACGCTACTTCTCCTCTCCTCCCCTTTCTCTGGTGTAGCAGCGAGCTCCTCCGCTGGCCGACCGTAGCTCCAACTCCTGTGCCCTAGGCTTCATATGCGTCGCAGCACCTCCGTCTCTTGCTCGACCTCGCTGTTTCCATGGCACTGAGCCCCTTGAGCTCGCCTTCCTCAACTCCGGCAACCCGGGATCCACTTCTCCCTGCCCCCTGCATCTCCCGTCGAGGCCCGGATGAGCAGCAGTCGCGGCCACATGCAGCTCTGGCCGTGCCCCTACCTGCTGTTCACGTGCAGGAAGCAAGGAGGAAGAAGACCTCCCTTATGCCAATGGCAGGTGGGCCCTCGGGTGAGTTGAAGAGTGCACGAATTCCACATTTTATGCTTAACTTTGAAAATCCGTAGAAAACTGCATAAAAATTGTAAAAAGGTAAATAAGGACATTTTAGAATCCTTGGGAAATTTTCTATGTAGTGGATCTATATGTTGGTATGTTATAGTGGAAAAGTTTTTCTGTATAAATTCGTATTTAAAAACTGGTTTACAAAATAAATGAACTTGCTTCTCTCCATAGTTTTAATTATAAAAATTCAAAAATGATGAAACTCATTTTGTTAGTTAGATGTTATCATACTCTAGCTAAGAAAAATATAAAACTTATATGTTGTTCACTGTTTTCTTTGTGTGTTAATTGAAACATGTTAAATAGGAAAAAGATGATTGTTTTGCTTGTTATTTTTGGATCTGTAGCTCTATTGCCCCAAATGGATTGAAATGTTTACAGTGGACCCTCGTTGTGATGCTTAGTGATTGGTAAAAATTTCATGATTTATGGTCGATATATCACTGAGTTAGTGATTTAACTTGCTTAATGCACATTATGTAGTTTCAAATGATTTACAAATAATATATAGATGTAAAAATAGAAAATGGTGTTCCACTATCCTTGCATGATATTATAGTAGCCTAAGGAAACTTAATATGGTCATGCATCCACAGAAAATAATTAGTTTTAGATTTAACTTGCTCTCACATGCTCTATTGTATTAACAACCTGTTATTTTTGTATTAAATAAAATATAAAACCTGGGCATGTGAAATTTATACATTGGTCATGATTTGTTATTACCTATGCCTCATAAAAATTCTAGTCCCAAATTAGATAGTTTCATATGGTGCTAAAATGACGCATATTTTATAATTATAAGAAGAATTAGAGACAAATTAGAAGTAAACAAAAGCGTGCAGGTTTCTTGAAATTTTTAAGTGTCTTGATATAAATTTAAACTTGATAACTAAGTCATAATGAATTGAACTTGAGAAATTGGTGGTAGTATCTCTCTATGAGTTTGCTTGGTGATTTAGTTAAGTGCTCTTGTGCTAGCAAACTGAAATTTCTGCGTATACAGTTTTGGGTTGTGCGTGTAATCTAGATAAGTAAAATATGTTTTCTTTAGAAAAGTCATATAGAAAAGTTGTACATAACTTTATTATCTTGCTTGTGTTAAAATTTGACAGCCATAAATCTAACCGTTTAGAAGTTATGCTTTTCACCGGTTCAGTAACTGAATCTGTCCAATTTCTGAACAGATTTCAGAGATTGCAATGGTTGCTTAAGTTAATTTTAAAATCAGTTCTTGGTGGTCACAAGAAAGTTGTAGATTACTTCCTTATCTTACTTGTGTTAAAAGTTTACAACCATAAGTCTGATCGTTTAGAAGCTATGCTTTTCATAAGTTCAGTAACTGAATCTGTCTAATTTCGGTACAGATTTCAGAGATCACATTGTTTGGTTAAGTTCAGTTTAGAATCAGTCCTTGTCAATTATAAGAATGTTGTAGATAATTTCCTTATATTACTTGTGTTAAAGTTTCATGACAATAAACCTGATAGTTTGAGAGTTATGAATTTTATAAGATGATTGTTGAATTCTGTCCACTCTCTGAACATATTTCAAATACTGTGTTGTTTGCATTGAATAAACTTGGAACCACTTCTTGATGATTATAAACGTTAGGTAGTGCTTTTGCTAATCTTTCCAAAAAAGTCTTGGATTACTCTTTTTGGTGGTATGAAGGTTAAGTTATAGGCGTTTGAAGTGTGAATACTGAATCTGTCCAAATCTGGACAGCAAGGCCTTCCTAGTGTCTTTTAACCTTGATACACTTTATATCAACCTGAGTTGTTTATAAATGTTTGATAGAAAATTTAATTATCTTTCCAGAAAGTCTAAGATCAAATGATTTGGATGCCTGAGTCTCCAGTTATGAATTTTTAAAGTCACAAGTCTGAATCTGTCCAAATCTGGACAGAGCTGTCATTTGTCACGATTTAACCTTGTTAAGTGTCTAATCAGATTGAGATAACAGTACCAAAGTTTTAGAGAATTTCTTAAACTTTCTAAAAAGTATTTGTTTACTATTTCTGGATTAATATCTTGTGAGTTATAACTGAAACAAGTAACTGATGTGCTGATGTCCTAACCATGTTGAATGTGATTGATTGCTCTACTCCATTGTGTTTGTCTTGAGTCGACTGCTAGCTTATTTTGGGTTTTAATTGAACATGAGTAATAATGATAGTGACTAATATAATTGGGGTTATATCTAAGTAAGTAATGCATGTCTCACTAAATTAGTGAACTAATTTTGTTGAGGTCTAATAAGTAGCTTGGCTTAATCAACACTTAGCAATTGCAGTTATATGTTTAGAGAAAAAATGAATATTGTCCTCTCTTTAGCTTTATGCTAGTTACTATATACTACTAAGAAAACCAATGCCATTAAAGTAGTATAACATGTAATGGTGATTAAACTATCTCCTCCTGTGTGTTCTCTAGGGTGTATGGTTGCAGTAGAATGTTGTGAATGATTGTAAAACCCGATTAAGTAACTATTCCTTTTTAACTAAGTCTGTCTATGTGTAAGTCATCATAAATTTATGTGTACTTAAATAGTTTAATAATAATTAACCAATGAATGATTAAAGTGAACGTGGTGAATGCTTGTACTTATGATGTCGTGTTTGCAATGGATAATTATAGGAAGTGTTTGTTGTTTTTCTAGTGATGATTGATTACGCATGCCGAATGACGTATAAATAACTAGCGCTTGCGTATGGTTGTTGCAGTGTCTTACTAATTAGTGTTTAGTTCGCCACCGTGTATTGGAATATCTTGTGCTACTTTCATCATATTCATACATATGCATCCTGCATCTCATTTAGGATCGAGAGATGAAGATCGTGCAAGTGATGTGGTGCCAACAACAAGATGCAGTTGATGGACGACCCAAAGAAGGATGGACTTAACCAGTGGATGCTCGCCAAGAGAGTGCCCTCTACCAAACACTATCTTGTGTTGGATTCCAGGCAAGCCCCGGTTTTATGCATATCCGTTATATATGCTATTTTACTGCACTTATTGTTTGTAGGCTTGTACCGTGCACTTAAGTGTAGGAGTTGCTTGAAACCCTAGTTGCATGAACTCATGATTCCTTTTTGAGATGGATACTAGTATGCTAGGTCGAGTAGCTGCTTTGCTAATTAGGGATCTCCGTAGAAGTCGAGTGATTTTTCTAGCACTCGCACGAGGTCAGGAATTGGTTGTATCCATTTTGATAACAGAATGATGATGGTCTATGTACACGGATCCATGGGGATGAGCTATCTACAAGACGAAATTGGAATAAGGATTAACATGCGGATACCTGTGTCAAGCGTTTGAACGTACTAAACACATGTCAGGAAATATGGTTACCAGTAAGCCTAGTACCTGAGTGAAGCCTGGCGCGGAGTTTATCCCTCACTTGTCCTGAGACGTGGTCTCCCATCCTGGATATGGTGGGTACATGTGTGGTCACTCCACGGCGGCAACCGGGGTCAGTGGAGCATTGTATGCCAAGGCAGTGAGCCCTGGCCGCGAACGGGGAATCGATGGAGACGGTTGACGTGTGTGGGGACATAGTGCCCTGACATGTCGTGTGTTTAGGTTTACCTTGTAAGGTTAAAACTTGATTCGAATCGTCTGCTTCTCGCAGCTAATGAGACTGCTGATCCATTGTACTGCATTGAGTAAGAAGTGGAAATGATGTTACTTTCAAAAGATGTTGATTGATATAATGTTTGATACCATGTATGGGTAGTTAGGTGCTCCTCTAGTCTAAAAGTATTATTCTAGAACGTGAAAAGCTAAAATTTGATTTTAGATTCATCTAGTGCTTTTGGCAAACCAAACCCCTCATCCAAATAGTTTCCTGGTCTATAGGTAGAGGAGTAGACTCCTCACACCGGGTAAGTCTAGCTGAGTATTAGTATACTCAGCCTTGCTTGTGGCATAATTTTGCACGTACTTCCTTGGATGATTGGGTTGCTGGTGTGACTTGGCCTTCATCCCTGCCACCGGGATAGACGGTCGAGTGGATTACTGCTTCCGCAGGAGAGGACCAGGAGGAGTAGTGTGGCCAGGCTTCGCCATGTTACTCGGTTTTCTCTGTTAGTTATTTCAGGTGCATTAAAAATTATGGTTACTATTTCTGAAACTCCAATAATGTAATCACTAATGATACTTTCTGAATTTATGGTATTATGCTTTATTGTATTTCTCTGTGCCTCACCTTTGAGTGAGCTAGTGGTATTCGATCCTTGGTAAGTGGCTTTATCGGACTAGATCCGTGGGACTGACGGGTTATTTCGAATTAAGTGTGTGTCACACTCGGTTTTGGAAGGTAAACCGAATGCGAACCATGTATGTGCCAGGATCAGAAATTCACTACACAACGATTACATAAATGACTCATCATAGCACAATGCTTCGAATAACAATAAAGAGTAAGTAATAATATGAAAGACTAGAGTCATTTACATAATATACTCAAAGTACACAGAATAGAAACGTAGCCAACGTAAATTAACCCACCACAGGCAGCTGACTGGGGGAGGTCGCTAGCCTAATCCTCAAACTCGTCGAAGTCCTGGAACTCCTGGAGATCCGCCTTGACGCCTTCTCCTTTACCTGAGCATAGATTGCACCAAAGGCAACCTGGTGTTTTGTGAAAGCAAGGGTGAGTACACATCAACGTACTCAGCAAATGTCCTGCTTGGCTGAGTGGACTAGCTTTATGTGGAGTTAAGCTCAAGCAGTTGCTTTTAGTTGGTCAGGTATTTATTATTAGTAGAACCAAGTTTTATCATATAACCAACCCGTGAACCATTTCCTCTTTGAGGAACATCATTATCATCATCGAGCCAAAACCATAAACAGAATCATTGTATCTCATATCATCTGTTTCTCTAATCAAAGAGGATCCCAAGGTCGCTCTTAACCGTGAGCACGGCTGATATATCAGTTTCTAACCCTTTGCAGAGGTCGCACACTTTACCCACGAGTCATGATTCCCTTTCTGTCCGGGGAGAGCTAATCCCCATTGACCACTACCTAGGTGGCCTGGCAGGGTATCACTACGTAGCTTTACAAAGACTCCCCTGGTGCATAGCTGCTTGTTAGGTTTCGCCAGTCATACAAACGCAGTACACCTCCCCAAGGTGGGTGACTAACAAAACCAAATCGAATGAACCTCTGCACCCCACCTTAGCAGAGAGAGCACAACGCCCCGGCCCCCATAGACGGCCCTCGGGCAAAGCCAACTACACCCCAGGTTCATCTAAATAATCAGCTAAGGGCGTCCCATTCCACCTTCATGGCTACACTGTTATCCCGGGTAGTCACTCCACGAATAGGTCCTTACGGAGAGGTACTCAGGGAAAATGGCTCGAGCCCCCTAAAATATCACAATATCATCATCGGGATAACATCATCGTATCATAAATATTAACATCATGTTCATTGATTAAAGTAAAGCAATAGAATGAAGTTAACCATAATAACAGAAAAGGTAATCAAGGACAAGATAAATACAAAGCTAGTCAATCCTTAGGTTTCAATTAAGTAATGCGGGACAGTGAATTATAAGTGAATGGGACATAATGGGGAAGAGGACACTTGCCTTCACCAAACAGATGCTCAGGGTCTTCAACCTCATAGAACTCAGAGAGCTTGATCACTTGGTCGCCAACACTTGATCGTCGATCCCTCGAAGCTCGAAAACGGATCACAATCTATTCGCGACGCACAACGAATACAAACAGGCACAAACAAACAAACATATATATGCATAAGAACATTACACCATACAGATACAAACATAATAAAATATGCAGAACAAAATAGAGCACGTTACTACGGTCACACGAGAAAAAAGAAACGCGACAGGCGGAGCTACGGTCGAGAAGTTATCGTGTCTACACTAAACGAGTATTAATCATGGCATACCATTAATCATAACATTTAGTTTGATCTGCTTATATTAATCGATATTTATTAAAATGAAACTAGAGCTATCGCACAGTTTTAACTAGCTGACCGCACTAACAATTCTTAGTTAAATAAGTAATTTAAATATCAGCGACTCTAAGCGGGACGAATTAGCGGAGCGAGACGAAATACACGCGTGAAACAGCACGATCGCACGCGACATAGCGCGCGCACCACGCGCGGCACGCGCAGACAATGTGACGACGACGAACCCAACACAACAGCGTGCACATAACGCGCGGACACGCGCGACATAGCACGCTGACGACACACGAAACAGCGTGCGCGAACGAGCACGCCACCACGTGCGGAAAAGCACGCGCGACAGGTAAGAAAACTAAATAGGTGACACGCTTATACTAAACAACTATTAAATAAATAAAAAGTAGTTAAGTTAATATTTGCCATGTTAATATTTATTATAAAAGCTCAAGTGGAACACTACACATTCAATCTAGTTAGAATATTAATCTAATAAACATTAGTCGAGCAACATTAAATAACTTATTTAAAATATGTGACCTCACGAATTAACGTTGCTAACATGAGTGTTTATACACATGGACGGCACGTCTGAACGATGCACGAACGACGCGCAGATACACACGACTTAGCGTGTGGATGACACATGATGACGTGCGTGCTCCGGACGCGCGACACGTGCAAATAACGCGTGACGACGCGCGCGAAACAGCATGCGAAACAACACGCGCGAACGATGCACGGTAAGGCGAGCGATATGTGTAAGTGGCACACGCGACACACGCAAACGACGTGTGACAACGCGTGCGAACCGCACGCGTGACACGCGCGAACGACGCGCGACAACACGAGAATAACGCATGAACTATACGCACGAACAACACGGCGATGGCGAGCGCCACATGTGCGAACAGCGCGTAGACAGTGCGACGACGCGCACGACTCACAAGAGTCGATAACATACATCGTGTTTATACTAAACACTAAATAGGTATTAAATACCACATCTAAGTTGTTAAAATCACATTACCACATATTTACAATCGCCTAACTAAAATCATAATTTTAATCCAATTGAGTATTCAGTTTACTAACCGACAATTAAATAGGAAATTAATTAGCGCAGGGGGATAGACGAGGTAGACGGGGGAGGGGGGGTAGACGAGAGTCGTCTAGGGGTAGACAAACATCGTCTAGGGGTAGACAAACGTCGTCTAGGGGGTAGACGGGTGTCGTCGGGACCCTGACGACGCGCTGCGCGTATGACACGCAACCCACTAAATAAGGAGCACGACACGGTGCACGCGATAGCGCGCGTCGACACGTGTGAACGACACGCACGATGTGCACGAACGGCACGCGCGACTTAAATGTGCTATGTGAATATTGACTATAATATTTTATTCGACTTAGCCATATTAGCAAGCAGTTATTGTAAGCGCTCATGATATCATTACTTAACTCTGATTGTGTTGTTACTCGAATAATCGCCGTTTCAATATGTAGTTAATTAGCACGAGCGGTTCTAGACGGAGGGGTTGACTGAAGCACGACGAGATGCGCAACACAAAATCATAAACTAGTTTTGACTACATTGCTACGCTAATAACCAACTGACAGACTGACAATTAAGTAAATAGAACGAACATACGTCATGACAAAATAACATGTTTAACGTGTATACACCATTATTATGAAGTTAACGCCACGCAAATAGATCAAAACAGATACAAAATGCGAAAGCTAATGCTTAGTTAATAATTTCAGATTTCATGCGACGGAACGACGCGGAGGCGAGGCGCGGGAGCTGGTAGACGTCTAGGGGTAGATGACGACGGGTAGACAATGTTCTCACCTCGGCGTGAGATGGGCTCGACACAGGTAGCTTTGGGCCCGACGATGTTGATGGGCGCGATGGTGATGATGGGGCACGACTTCCTGCTCGGCAATGGGCCCAGGGCAGGCGAGGACTCTGGCGTGCTACGGTGTCGAGGCTTCGGCTAGGCGACAGTGAGGCATGCACGCTGCGTGACGGCGGCTACGGGATGCGCTGGACCTCGCACCGGGGACGGACGAGGACACGGCAAGGGACATGATGCGCGCTAGAAGGGAGAGAGACGAGAGCAGGAGGGGCTCCCGTGACACGGACGTACTCGACCATGGCGAAGAGAAGGAACACCGGCCGAGTATCAAAGGAAGCGAGAACCGACGGCGTCGTCGACCTCTAGCTCGGACGCCCGTGGACCTGTTGACGCCCTCGGGCAGCGCCAGCCGTGCGTACCATCCATGGCGAGGGGCAGTGCGCGAGGAGAGGGAGAGAGGAGTGGTTCTGCGGGGAAGAAGAATAGTGGGGCGGTTTTAGCTATGGCCGAGTGTGAGCACCGACGTCGGATTTCCCTGCGTAGTGGGCGAGAACGTGGCCACGATTCCCGTCTTCCACACGCGCAAGACGAGCAGGGGCGTGGCGGTGGCTGAGTGTGCGCGACACACAGCTGGGCGAGCGGCTGCGCGCGTGGGCCACGACGGGGTGGGCCAGCTGGGCGAGCGCGCCTGGGCGCGGTGGCGGTTGGACAAGCGCGCGGGGGCGCGACGTGCTGGGCTGCGCGCGGCTGGGCGGGCGCGCAGGCGCGGCAGGGAGAGCACGCACAACAGCGCGGATGCGGCTGGGCCATCGGCTGCGCGCGTGAGCGGGATGGGCCGGGGAACAAAGGGCAGGCCGTGCGCGCAGGATGCCAGGAGAAGGCGTTGTTGGGCCGTGGGGGCAGCAAGGTGGGCCGCCGAGATGGGCTAGGGAGAGGGAAAAAAGAACGCTGAGCTTTTTTTCTTTTATGCTCCTCTTCTTTTCTTTATCTATTTCTTTTCTTCCCTTTCTATTTAAATTTGGTTTTAGTTTTGAATTCCAAATATACCATGCCTTATGAATCTAGATGGATGCACAACAAAGCACAATCATCATAAAAAAATAGATGCTCCAGCATGATGCAATAATCAAAATCTTTTTAGGGTTTCAGTATACTACACCTAACACCTATATATATATATATATGTAACAAAATAACTCTCCCATTATTTAGAAAAAAGAGAAGACAACAAATAACGGAGAGGGTAACACCTGAATTTTGTGGATATTAGAAAAGAAATTTTATACCCCCAAATTCCGGGTGTTACATATCTAACCCCCTTAACAGGAATCTCGCCCTCGAGATTCAGGAAGAGGCTATCAAGAAAATGAGATTGGTTCATCGGTATTTCATAGCTTCTTGTAACTCAAGTTTGACTCTGGCAACTTTAACTCGTGCACTTGTTGCTTTGACCTTCAGATGTTCACGGCCCACTGAGCTAATTCTTGAGAATCCCTTGGACATGTGGGTTAGGACCCACACATGCTTCTGTTGCGCCACTTTGATCTTGTTGGTCGATGTTGATCACATTGTCTTCATTGGGGTTAGTGACTAACCCCCTTAACAGGAGCGTTGATACGCACTTGGTGAAGATGCTGCCGACTCTGATCTTGACTGATTAAGAGAGGTTGCAGGATGCCAACCGGGCATGTGCAAGAGGGAAGGGTATTGATAGAAAAGGTAAGCAAAGATTGATTAAAGAGAGAAAAGGGAGAGCACCCAGCTACCTTACTCTATGGCACTCAGCTAGTAAACTGGTGCCATCGTGGACCAAAGGCCACAACACACTAACACTCATCACAAAGAAACAAATCAGTCATAACACAAGGACAAACAACACAAGCATACAATAACAAACATCTCGTTGCTATACGTTAATGTTAGTTAGATGGTGGTCTTTCTTGAAAAGGGAATAACTACTCTGAGGCCATCGAAAGGCAAGGGAATAATAAGACATGCAGGATAGGGGCATGAGCATAATAAAGGATGGAGCTAAAGCAAGGATTAGGACCGACAGGGAGAGAATGCAGCCATGGTTAGGATAGGTAAAACACCATTCTCAAGTCGAGATGGGAAAGATGATATTTAAAAAGGTAGGCATAAGATAAGCATCAAGGTAAAGATCGAGGGATGACAAGGGTAATTGTGATAGCAAATAAAAACACAACAAACGATGGAATTAAGACAAAACTTGTAAGGTGACACGGAGGGAAAAGAAATCAAGGGAGAGGTAGGTAACTCACGGCTCTTAAACTGGGTTGAAAGAAAGGGAAGGATTTGAAAGGATAAATTCAAGGTAAGCGTTTAAGTTGAAGACATAAATATCGCAAGGGTCAAAGGCAATAACAGACAAGGGTATGAGAGAAAAGATGAAGTCGTTGAAGAGCCAGTGGTACGAGTACAACAACGAATGGAGTTGCACCCAAGCTTACACAAGGTAAAGAAGAGGATATAGCCAAGGGTGAGGTAAGTAAAACACCGCCCTTAAATTGGATAGGAGATTGGAGATTTTTAGGTAACAGACATAATGTAATCACAAGGTCGGATAGAGTGATGAGAAGTGTAAAGGAAATAACAAACAAAACACGACCAAGGATAGAGTTCAAAACTCGCAAGTGAAAAAGAAGAGGATACAACCAAGGGAAAAGTGGGTAAAGTATGACGCTCAGATTGAGATGGAAAAGGGGAGATTTTAAAGGCCGGTATAAGATAAACATCAAGGTAAGATATAGAGGTGATAATGATAAAGGTGATAGTGATGAAAAATCATAATCAATGGATAGAGTTAAGGCAAGACACGCAAAGTGACGAGGTGGAGAAAACAATCAAGGGTAAGATAAGTGTGGTTCCGACAGAAGAGTTGAAATAAAAATTCATTACCGAAGGAAGTTACAAAGAATCAACGAGATCACCAAGGATGTGCGAAATAAAATGAATGCTCATGAATCATCGAGAAACAAGGGTGGTCAAGGGCATGTTAACTAAAATGTCCTAAACAGCCATTGGGTATGAAGGTAAGCATACCTAAAAATATGAGAGTACACAAGACTCCAAGGATACGAGCATACCAAGACAAGGGAATAGAAGAAAAAAACAAATGATAACGACTTAACAACAAAATAGGGAGGGATCTCAGAAGACAAGAAGGTCATGGACATATAAACTGGAATGTTTAAATAGGCAATAGAGTTTTTAGAGGTAAGTATTTGAAACAAGAGTATTGAAGAATCTAGGGGTACAAGCATGTCAATACTAAGGGAATAAAGATAGTCAAAAGGTAGCGATTTAATGACGGAGGAGAGAAGAATCCCATCAGTTAAAAAGGTTATGGTCAGGGGGCATCTACAAAGATGTCGCAAGCACAAGAGTAAGATCAGATCTAGTAGATTGAGAAAGGTTAGACCATAATAGAATAAAATACTTTTGGCAAGGGGGCATATAGAAGCATAACATAGAATTAGTCAAGGAGACTAATATTTTGAAATAACATCAAGGATGAGGTGAAGTAAAAATCAATAAGTCTTTAAAACGGCCAGTGCTACTCTAGGATAGCGGTCCTACAGTCAGAAAGGCTTTGATACCACTTATGTCACACCCGGTTTTGGAAGGTAAACCGAATGCGAACCATATACGTGCCAGGATCAGAAATTCACGTACACAACGATTACATAAATGACTCATCATAGCACAATGCTTCGAATAACAATAAAGAGTAAGTAATAATATGAAAGACTAGAGTCATTTACATAATATACTCAAAGTACACAGAATAGAAACGTAGCTAACGTAAATTAACCCACCACATGCAGCTGACTGGGGGAGGTCGTTAGCCTAATCCTCGAACTCGTCGAAGTCCTGGAACTCCTGGAGATCCGCCTTGACGCCTTCTCCTTTACCTGAGCATAGATTGCACCAAAGGCAACCTGGTGTTTTGTGAAAGCAAGGGTGAGTACACATCAACGTATTCAGCAAATGTCCTGTTTGGCTGAGGTGGACTAGCTTTATGTGGAGTTAAGCTCAAGCAATTTATTTTAGTTGGTCAGGTATTTATTATTAGTAGACGCCAAGTTTTATCACATAACCAACCCGTGAACCATTTCCTCATCGAGGAACATCATTATCATCATCGAGCCAAAACCATAAATAGAATCATTGTATCTCATATCATCTGTGTTGGGGGCCTTCGGCTTCCGAAGGTCCTCAAAAACATGATTTGACAATGTTTTCCAAGTGAAATATGTGAACAGGTATCTTCGGAATCGGGTCATGAGTATACAAGAGCATGGTCAGGACGAAGCCTGAGTGAGACGAAAGGTGATTATGACGAAGGATAAGGTGATGACGAAGCTGTGCGCAGAAAAGCTTCGGCATGACAGCAGAGAAGGGGAACCGACTTAAAGATGAAAAGGCAAATTAGACCTCGAAGAATTACTATAGAGTTATTGATAAATGTAAAGGGCATGAATGTAATTCTACATGGGCTGCGTCCCTTGCCTATAAATAGATGAACAGTACTCCCGTACTGTTCACACTGACTTGGCATTCGCTTTTTGCATTACGCCTGCATCTTTACTTTCTGTCAAATCGAAGGTACATTTATAATTTGTTATTTTGATATGATAATGCAAATAAAAATAAGTTGATGATAATGTTTATATTATTTTTCGTATTTCGTATATGAATTATTTCTTATCATTTGTTGTGCTTACGAAGGTTTTTTCCTTCACAACCTTCGTCCGGAATTCATTATATCCAAAAGGACATAATGTCTTGAAGGACGAAGGACTTAAATATTTAACACTTTCTATGTTGCCTTGTTCTTAACTCTTAGAATTTGAGAACAAGTCCCCAACATTGGCGCCCACCTCCGGTGAACTCACTTCCACTTTTTGAGTTTTGAACACCTTCGGCAAGCATAGACCTTCGTCATACCGCCGAAGAAAGCTTCAGCAACAGGGGCTGCAGCTCTGCAACCACTGGATCCCAACCAGGAGACTCTCTCTCTTCGGGAGGCCCGAAGCCAGAAGAGGAAGGCCACCAGTCCAACGCCTCAGGAGGACGACTTGGATCAAGAAATCCAAAACTTGGAGATGCTCCATCAGCAGGTCCAACGGAAGAAGGAAAAGGTGGCTCGTCTAGCTGACCTGCAAAGGCAGATAGACGAAGCCTCTGAAGAAGTTCGTCATCTTGCTCAAGATGAGCAGAACCGAAGGCCTCCACACAGAGAGCTTCATCAGGAGGGCTTCTACAACGAGGACGACTGGTATGAAGATTTCCATCATGGAAATTTTGCTTTTGATGATACCTCTCCTCTGTCAACAGAACTGCAGGCTACACCTTGGCCCCAATCTTACAAGCCACCCCAGCTCCCCATGTACGACGGACATTCAGACCCGAAGCAATTCTTGATGAGTTATGAAGCAACCATATCTTCTTATGGTGGCAATACTGCAGTCATGGCAAAGTCTTTCGTCATGGCTGTCAAGAGTGTTGCACAAACCTGGTACTCCTCTCTTCGGCCAGGGACAATCACCTCATGGCAGAAGTTGAAGGACATGCTGATAACCAGTTTCCAAGGATTTCAAACGAAGCCGGTCACTGCTCAAGCTTTGTTCCAATGCACCCAGGACCACAGAGAATACCTTCAGGCGTATGTCCGAAGGTTCTTGCGTCTAAGGGCACAAGCACCAACGGTGCCCAATGAAATTGTCATTGAGGCCATGATTAAGGGGCTTCGGCCGGGACCTTCAGCCCAATATTTTGCCAGGAAACCCCCTCAAACTTTGGAGAAGCTGCTCCAGAAGATGGATGAGTATATTCGAGCTGACAATGACTTCCGCCAAAGAAGGGAAGAAGCATACAGGTTCTCTAAAATGACCAGGGGCTTCGGAGGAAGAATTCACCCGAGGCACGTCAGGTCAATTCACAACTCTACTCAGAGTGATGACAGAGGAAGCCAACAACAGAGACCACATTATTCCTCGCAAGCTTCGGGGCAGCAGCAAAGCTCTTTTCGGCCCCAGCTCCAAGAGGCAGAGGCGCCAGGGGCTTTGGAGGAAGGTTTGGGGATCAGCCCAGGAAAATTTATTGTCTATTCTGTGGTGAGGACAAGGGCCACACCACCAGGATGTGCCATGTTACCATCTAGAAGCAAAAGGAGATAGCAGAAGCTGCAGCACAACAGAGTCAGCCGAAGCAAGTCATGCATACTGCTTCGTACCATTCGCCTTACATTCCAGAGTATGTAGGCAACCACCCTGCGGCTTCTGTTGCTTCGGCAAGCCAACCTCAGGCATCTTGGCAACAGCCTCCACCTCCACCACCAACGCAACGAGGCCAGCAGCCAGAAGGGAGTCAGCACACTCACCTCCAACGGGACTTCAGAGAAGAGTCCGAAGCTCGCACAGTCAATAGTACTGTGCCAGAGTCGAAGCATATTTACTAACAAATATCCTACCCCGACAGCAGCTTTTCGCATTCAGTATTATTTTCTTTTTAATAAGGAACAATTATGGGAAGATTAAGTGCTTTTTGTCGTTTTCAATCTCTTGTAATAGTTTCGCTTTTTACCATAATGAAAATATATCTTCTCCATAGGCTTAAGTTGCCGAAGCATAAGAATTTATGGTGGCAAGGAGGACCTTCGAATTATAAAAAATTTGTTCTAAGGAACGCAGTATAATTTCTTCGAAGCAGCAAAAGTCGTTCCTAAGGGAGTGCAGCGTAAGTTTTCTGCTCAAAAATCGTTCCGAAGGGAATGCAGAGCTTACAGCGAAAAATAAACGCTGATTCCGCTGAAAGTAAAAGGCGAAGAAGCTCCTAAGGGAGGCTTACAGCGAAAAATAAACGCTGATTCCGCTGAAAGTAAAAGGCGAAGAAGCTCCTAAGGGAGGCTTACATCGAAAAATAAAAGCTGATTCCGCTGAAGTTAAAGGCGAAGAAGCTCCTAAGGGAGGCTTGCAGTGAAAAAACGTCGATCTTCGGCAAATATCATTTTCCATAACATCACATCATTGCATCATTTGCATAGCATAACATCAAACATCATATTGCATCGACAACGCAAGAAGGGGGTCTCAGTATTGATATTCGAAGATTGTTTCGAAGAAATAGTGTCAGGACACAAAAAATAGCTATTGAGGAATTATACCTTCGTGAAACTCTGAAATGAAAAGATCTACTGATTATCGATTTTACGAGGATTGGTTACTGATTTTATGAGAACACGGACATTATTTACGAAGCATGAAAAGAAGGGAAGGTGTTTTTTCGCCGAAGGCTCAAAAACGGTATGTATATGAAGTTTCATTCATTATAAAGAATAGAACCATAAACAGCTAATATATTACATTCAAAGTTACAAAATGTTACACATGTTTCTCAACAAACATTACATTCTAAATGTTTTTACAATAACATCTAATCTTCCCTTAGAACTATTTCTGCAGCTTCGTTTAGTAGCTGATCAACAACTTTATCCATGATGGCTTCGGCCATTTTTCTAATTTCGTCGTCCCCCTTCGCGTGGGGGTCCGCCGATGGCTCGGAAAGCTCTGAGGGAGGAGAAAGTACGGCCTTATTACAAAACGTAAACAAGTCCGAAATCAAAAATTACAACAAATAGCCGAAAACCACTAGTCAATACCTATTTGCCCTTCGGGATCCGCACTTTTTTCAGCGGCCTCTGCTACTTTTCTAGCGTCATGAATGTCTTTCTCGCTTTTTCGTATAATTTCCTGGGCCATTTCTCGACCACCATTGTCCCAGATGTCGGTGAAAAATTTTCCACCGACCAGGCTCGCTTCGGCCGAGGGGTCTTTTATATCTTCAGAGGATAAGGCGGCTTTGGATTGTGCCAAGAGTTTCACATGGTCACAGCCTTTCCTCTCCAAAATGGTAGGAATCCCCCTGGCACCCGAAAAGGCACATATGTCTCCACGACTATTCAAAATTTCTTCAAAGGCTTCAGCTTCGTGGCTGATCCATTCAATTGGGCCTTCGGGGTAACCCCTTATGAAGTTCTCTTCACTTGATTAAGCGCCAACGCTGGCGAAGCTGGTTCTTACTTTCTTAACACATTCTATAGATTTTTCATAGCATCTTTTCTTAGATGCACGAAGCTCTTCAACGCTTTTTTCCAAATGGTTTGCCCATTGTTCACTGATTTCTCGTTTTGTTTCTTCAAGTGTGCGTTCCTCTTTAGCTCTGGCTAGTTGTTTTCGAAGATCTTCAATTTCACGCTTCTGAGCTTCAGCTTGACCTTTAAAAGTAGCTTCGTCTTCTTTTATTCTATTTATCAATGAATGTAATATTTTATCTTTTTCGAGACCTTCGTTCCTTAGTTCAATTACTTCGGAATGAAGGTTGCTCAGGGCCATAACACACCCTTCGTCTTTGGCATTTTTTGGGCCCTGAGGGCATTGCTAAGTATAAGGCCCTGCAAAGAAAAATGTGTGTCCGTCAATAAATATAAGCAAACGAAAAATTTTGATTTCAAGAAAAAATACAAAGACCTCATTTTTGCACCTTTAAGCTATTGTACGCCAATCTGTCGGCCAGCTCGTTTTTCGACAACACCGAGAGCCCGTCTTCTAGTGTTGGGAATCCGAAGCTTTTGCTCATCTCCCGACAGACAGAAATCTCCTTGCTGTCAGGGAGCCAATACAAGAAGTCTTCTTCTCCGCTGTCGTTGAATATCAACGCCCCCATTGGATATTTCAGTTTTTGGGCGTAAAACTGGGCCTCTTGCTTTTCTTTTTCAGACAACTTTTTCCCCGAAGCATGTCGTAAAATATAATCAAATGCTTCGGAAAATGCTTCGGGGGCGGCAGTGCCAGTTTCTTCATCCAAAATTTGTTCTGTCGTTTCTGTTTCTTCGGCTTCTAAGGACTTCACCTTGCTGGGCTCTGAAGGCCCAGCTTCAGTCTCAGATTGGTGCTTTGAAGCTTCGGCACCAGAGGCTTCAATTTGCACTTCGGAAGTTTCAACAATTTTCTTCGGAGTAGTGCTTGAAGACTTTATTGTCTCCAAAACATCCAGCACATTAACCATCCTTTTTCTTTTGGGGGTCATTGCTGGACCCTTTTGGCTCTTTGGTGCTTCAATTTTTGCTAAAGGACTTAAAATTTCATATGTCCTTGTTTCTGTAGCCTTCGGTTCTTCTATTTTCTTCATTTCCGGCATTATGATTGGCTCTTCAACATTCTGTAGGGGAGTCGGCTCCTTGGCTTCGGTGGCCGAAGAGGTTTCACCGACATATTCAGGCACTGTGGCCGGTTCAATATACCGTGGCCTGTGAGTAAGAACCTTTATCTTTTTCCTCTCCGGTGCTGGCCCACTAGGAACGGCTGAAGCAACTTCCTTTGCTGAAGCAGTATTTTTTCTTTTCTGACCTCGTGTTGGATAACGGTAGTCGGGGTAGACAAACCCAATTGCATCAAATACTCAGTTAAGTCTCTTCTTCTTTCGGCCTCCGAAGGCCGCTGATAGTGCAGTATCTTCGACCTTCGAGTATGATCCAAGCAGTTCATCACTTATGGCCTCAATACTCTTCAGCCAGTCATCATCTGGCTCGACAAACTTATCTCCGTATTTGAATGTGTATTTTAGCCTAACTAGTCCACCTTCGTCAGGTTCCCGGACGGTTTCCTTCGGCATTTCCCACTTTTCTGCAAGTGGCCATACTCTGAAGGCAATGTGTTCTTGCATCAAATCCCTTGTCCCAATAAAAGAGCAAACTGCGCCAATGGCTCTCTGGCATTCTTCGGCTGCTTCATCCATTTCCACCTTCGGCCTCCGGAGGCCGAAGCGTTGCCAGATAGGGCGCATAATGATATCTTTAATATCTTCCCGTGTTTTCAAATCATTTTTTACATAAAACCATTCCGTCATCTAGTCGTCGGGCCATCTCTTTCGAAAGGTTGGCACGAGACAGCTTGACCCAGATCGGGCACCGAAGCTGTAGCAGCCAAAATTGTTGTGATACTGCTCTTTACCCCAGGGTTTTGTCTCATACAATAGCTCATGTATGTTGCAGAAACTTTTTGCATTTGGTTCTAAACCTTGGCTCCTCACGGCCCAGACGAAGATGCCCATCCTTATGATTGCTTCGGGAGTAATTTGATGAAGGCAGATTTCAAATATCTTCAGTACTTCCACAACAAAACGGCTCAAGGGAAACCGCAGTCCAGCCTTTAAAAAGCTTCAGAATATCACGACTTCATTCTCCTCGGGAGTTGGACAAGTATTCTCTCCTTCGTCAGCCCTCACGATAGACAAGTCCCGAAAATATCTACCCCTCATATTGACAAGATGGCTTTGTTTAATACTTGATTTCCCAGAAACCGCATGGCTTGGTCGCCAAGGTCGATCTTCGGAATCTTCACCACCACTATCCACATCATAGCTGTCACTGTCACCAGTATCTTCAGATAAACCCTCTAAAATCTCCCTAGTAATCTTCTCGGTATTTGTCTTTGCTATTGATTGAAGAAAGCCAAGATGCATCTCCTCAGAAAGGCTTAGCTTCGATTCAGCAACAGCTTTCTTATCTTCAGACATCTTCGAAAATGCTGAGAAAGTGCTCTCGAAACCGAAGCTTAAAAATTTAAAAAGCCAGGCAAGTGTTGTTGCGCAAGGGCTAAAAGCCAAGTGAGCAAAAGCAGATGGCAAGAAAGCGTGCCAAATAAACTCGCAGTGAGCTCTTATTTATACACCTAGTGCGTTAAAAACTGGAGGGTCCCGCTTGTCAATGACTGTTGCTATTCTAGCAAAGGTAAGGTGTTTTTTCGGACCTTCGGCTTAAGGCCTTCGTCCATGTCGCAATATGAATTTATCACTAATAAATTAATATTGCGAGGGGCTACTGTTGGGGGCCTTCGGCTTCTGAAGGTCCTCAAAAACATGATTTGACAATATTTTCCAAGTGAAATATGTGAACAGGTATCTTCGGAATCGGGTCATGAGTATACAAGGGCATGGTCAGGACGAAGCCTGAGCGAGACGAAAGGTGATTATGACGACGGATAAGGTGATGACGAAGCTGTGCGCAGAAAAGCTTCGGCATGAAAGCAGAGAAGGGGAACCGACTTAAAGATGAAAAGGCAAATTAGACCTCAAAGAATTACTATAGAGTTATTGATAAATGTAAAGGGCATGAATGTAATTCTACATGGGCTGCGTCCCTTGCCTATAAATAGATGAACAGTACTCCCGTACTGTTCACGCTGACTTGGCATTCGCTTTTTGCATTACGCCTGTATCTTTACTTTCTGTCAAACCGAAGGTACATTTATAATTTGTTATTTTGAATATGATAATGCAAATAAAAATAAGTTGATGATAATGTTTATATTATTTTTCGTATTTCGTATATGAATTCTTTCTTATCATTTGTTGTGCTTACGAAGGTTTTTTCCTTCACAACCTTCATCCGGAATTCATTATATCCGAAAGGACATAATGTCTTGAAGAACGAAGGACTTAAATATTTAACACTTTCTATGTTGCCTTGTTCTTAACTCTTAGCATTTGAGAACAAGTCCCCAACAATCTGTATCTCTAATCAAAGAGGATCCCAAGGTCGCTCTTAACCGTGAGCATGGTTGATATATCAGTTTCTAACCTTCTACAGAGGTCGCACACTTTACCCACGAGTCATGATTCCCTTTCTGCCCGGGGAGAGCTAATCCCCATTGACCACTACCTAGGTGGCCTGGCAGGGTATCACTACGTAGCCTTTACAAAGACTCCCCTAGTGCATAGCTGCTCGTTAGGTTTCGCTAGTCGTACAAACGCAGTACACCTCCCCAAGGTGGGTGACTAACAAAACCAAATCGAATGAACCTCTGCACTCCACCTTAGCAGAGCGAGCACTACGCCTCGGCCCCATTGACAGCCCTCCGGCAAAGCCAACTACACCCCAGGTTCATCTAATTAATCAGCTAAGGGCGTCCCATTCCACCCTCACGGCTGCACTGTTATCCCGGGTAGTCACTCCACGAACATGTCCTTACGGAGAGGTAATCAGGGAAAATGGGTCGAGCCCCCTAAAATATCACAATATCATCATCGTGATAACATCATCGTATCATAAATCTTCACATGATGTTCATTGATTAAAGTAATGCAATAGCATGAAGCTAACCGTAATAACCCAAAAGGTAATCAAGGACAAGATAAATACAAAGCTAGTCAATCCTTAGGTTTCAATTAAGTAATGCGGGACAGTGAATTATAAGTTAATGGGACATAATGGGTCAGAGGACACTTGCCTTCACCAAACAGATGCTCAGGGTCTTCAACCTCTTAGAACTCAGAGAGCTTGATCACTTGGTCGCCAACGCTTGATCGTCCATCCCTCGAAGCTCGAAAACGGATCACAATCTATTCGCGACGCACAGCGAATACAAACAGGCACAAACAAACAAACATATATATGCATAAGAACATTACACCATATAGATACAAACATAATAAAACATGCAGAACGAAATAGAGCACGTTACTACGGTCACATGAGAAAAAAGAAACGCGACAGGGGGAGTTATGGTCGAGAAGTTATCGTGTCTACACTAAATGAGTATTAATCATAACATTTAGTTTGATCTGCTTATATTAATCGATATTTATTAAAATGAAACTAGAGCTATCGCACAGTTTTAACTAGCTGACCGCACTAACAATTCTTAGTTAAATAAGTAATTTAAATATCAGCGACTCTAAGCGGGACGAATTAGCGGAGCGAGACGAAATACACGCGTGAAACAGCACGATCGCACGCGACCTAGCGCGCGCACCATGCGCGGCACGCGCATACAACGTGACGACGGCGAACCTAACACAAGAGCGTGCACATGACGCGTGGACACGCGCGACATAGCACGCTGACGACACACGAAACAGCATGCGCGAACAGCACGAACGAGCACGCCACCACATGCGGAACAACACGCGCGACAGGTAAGAAAACTAAATAGGTGACACACTTATACTAAACAACTATTAAATAAATAAAAAGTAGTTAAGTTAATATTTGCCAAGTTAATATTTATTATAAAAGCTCAAGTGGAACACTACACATTCAATCTAGTTAGAATATTAATCAAATAAACATTAGTCGAGCAACATTAAATAACTTATTTAAAATATGTGACCTCACGAATTAACGATGCACGAACGACGCGCGGATACACACGACTTAGCGTGTGGATGACACGTGGTGACGCGCGTGCTTCGGACGCGCGACACGTGCAAATAACGCGTGACGACACGCGCGAAACAGCACGCGAAACAACACGCGCGAACGATGCACGACAAGGTGACCGACATGTGTAAGTGACACACGCAACGCACGCAAACGACGTATGACAACGCGTGCGAACCGCACGCGTGACACGCGCGAACGACGCACGACAACATGAGAATAACACATGAACTATACGCACGAACAACACGGCAACAGCGAGCGCCACACGTGCGAACAACACGTAGACAGTGCGACGACGCGCATGACTCACAAGAGTCGCTAACAGACATCGTGTTTATACTAAACACTAAATAGGTATTAAATATCAAATCTAAGTTGTTAAAATCACATTACCACATATTTACAATCGTCTAACTAAAATCATAATTTTAATCCAATTGAGTATTCAGTTTACTGACCGACAATTAAATAGGAAATTAATTAGCGTAGGGGATAGACGAGGTAGACGGGGGGGGGGGTAGACGAACGTCGTCTAGGGCGGTAGACGGGTGTCGTCGGGACCCTGACGACGCGCTGCGCGCATGACACGCAACCCGCTAAACAAGGCGCGCGACACGGCGCGCGCGACAGCGCGCGTTGACACGTGTGAACGACACGCACGATGTGCGTGAATGGCACGTGCGACTTAAACGCGCTATGCGAATATTGACTATAATATTTTATTCGACTTAGGCATATTAGCAAGCAATTATTGTAAGCACCCATGAAATCATTACTTAACTCTGATTGGGTTGTTACTCGAATAATCGCCATTTTAATATGTAGTTAATTAGCACGAGCTGTTCTAGAAGGAGGGGTTGACTGAAGCGCGACGAGACGCGCAACACAAAATCATAAACTAGTTTTGACTACATTGCTACGCTAATAACCAACGGACAGACTGGCAATTAAGTAAATAGAACGAACATACGTCATGACAAAATAACATGTTTAACATGTATACACCATTGTTATGAAGTTAACGCCACGCAAATAGATCAAAACATATACAAAATGCGAAAGCTACTGATTAGTTAATAATTTCAGATTTCATGCGATGGCACGACTCGGAGGCGAGGCGCGGGAGCTGGTAGACGTTTAGGGGTAGATGACGACGGGTAGACAATATTCTCACCTCGGCGTGAGATGGGCTCGACGCAGGTAGCTTTGGGCCCGACGATGTTGATGGGCGCGACGGTGATGATGGGGCACGACTTCCTGCTCGATAATGGGCCCGGGGCAGGCAAGGACTCTGGCTTGTGACGGCGTCGAGGCTTCGGCTAGGCGACTGTGAGGCATGCAAGCTACGCGACGGCGGCTGCGGGATGCGCAGGACCTCGCACTGGGGATGGACGAGGACGCGGCAAGGGACATGATGCGCGCTGGAAGGGAGAGAGACGAGAGCATGAGGGTCTCCTGTGACACGGACGTACTCGACCACGGCGAAGAGAAGGAACACCGGCCGAGGAACACAGGGAGCGAAAACCGACGGCGTCGTCGACCTCCAGCTCGGACGCCCGCGAACCCACTGACCGGGTCGTCCCTATTGACGCCCTCGGGCAGCGCCAGCCGCGCGTACAATCCATGGCGAGGGGTAGTGCGCGAGGAGAGGGAGAGAGGTGTGGTTCTGCGGGGAAGAAGAATAGTAGGGCGGTTTTAGCTATGGCCGAGCTTGAGCACCGACATCGGATTTCCCTGTGTAGTGGGCGAGAACGTGGCCACGATTCCCATCTTCCACGCGCACACGACGAGCAGGGGCGTGGCGGCGGCTGAGTGTGCGCGACACGCAGCTAGGCGAGCGGCTGCACGCGTGGGCCATGATGGGGTGGGCTAGCTGGGCGAGCGCGCCTAGGCGCGGCGGCAGTTGGACAAGTGCGGGCGGGCGCGGCGCGCTGGGCTACGCACGGCTGGGTAGGCGCGACAGGGAGAGCACGCACGGCAGTGCTGAGGCGGCTCGGCCAGCGGCCGCGCGCGTGAACGGGATGGGCCAGGGAACAGAGGGCAGGCCGCGCGCGCAGGCTGCCAGGATAAGGTGATGCTGGGCCGCGGGGGCAGCGAGGTGGGCCGCCGAGATGGGCTAGGGAGAGGAAAAAAAGAATGCTAGGCTTTTTTCTTTTATGCTCCTCTTCTTTTCTTTATCTATTTCTTTTCTTCCCTTTCTATTTAAATTTGGTTTTAGTTTTGAATTCCAAATATACCATGCCTTTTGAATCTAGATGGATGCACAACAAAGCACAATCATCATAAAAAAATAGATGCTCCCGCATGATTTAATAATCAAAACTCTTTTTAGGGTTTTAGTATACTACACCTAACACCTATATATATATGTAACAAAATAACTCTCCCATTATTTAGAAAAAAGAGAAGAAAACAAATAACGGAGAGGGTAACACCTAAATTTTGTGGATATTAGAAAAGAAATTTTATACCCCCAAATTCCGGGTGTTACAGTGTGTTGCTGCCTTTAAGGTGCGACTTGGGCACTTAAGCTAGAATAATCTGGACGGTTCCGCCACAACTGGTATCAGAGCGAATACCATTATAGAGAAGTCAATAAGTCATGATTCCAACCTTTTCTAAAGTAAAACATGCTTAGAAACCAATGTTGGATAGATCGTCAGGACATAAGGATAGACCTAGAACGTGAAGCCTTAGGACATAGATGGGTAGTTAGGTGGCTATTTATATAGGCCGTAAGGGCTACTACTACTATTAGGAAGGATGCTGTAGAAGCACCCGAAAGAAAAGTAGTTAGGTGAGAAGGCGTCTAGAATGAGCATGCATCATGATTGTCGCATCATTGTCTCTTGTGCACCAATATGCTTCTCTCACCTTTATTCCAATAATAAGAACTTGTGAATAATGTGTTGTATTGCTATTTTATGAACTGCAAAAAAATGTCACATCTCGCGTTGTTTTGGTTAAGTCTTGCTAGGTTGTGTTATGTGTTTCTCTTGCCTTGCTATCTAGAAGGTACGGTAGCTGTTCAGTCCATTTTGCCTCAAACCAATAAAAAAATGTTGTATGTTCTGCCCATGAAAAGACCCCCCTCCGAACAACCTTGAGTATTGCAAATGAAACCTCTAAAAAATATTCATGCTTGAGTTGGTATTTTCTAACCCTTATGTGTTTCACCCTTGAATTTACACCTGCACAGCTTATAGAACCCCATAGCTGGACCGCTAGTTCAACCTGAAGCTTCCTTGTGCACTTGTTTATGCCAAAAAATGAATTATTGTCTGTTCACGCAAACCATGTCTAGCCTCAAATTCTTTTTGAAAACCTTGTCCAAAATCCTCATTAAATTCTCTCCTGCTCAACCTAGCATCCATCTAGGTTGATGACCTCTCTTTTCACCTAGATCTAGTAAACCTTTACCTTTGTGAATCATGTTGTGGCTTTATAATCCGAATCTCCGGATCCTTTAATGATTCTGCCCCGTTATCTGATTATCTGCTATAACCTGTCCTCAAGTTCGAATGTTGATTTCTCTAAACCTCTCATTTCTGGTTATTCTCATACCCCCTTCTCCGAGGATCATGACGTTGTTTTATCGAATTTATCTATAAACAGTGTATCCATTTGGTTCAATGGATTTTGCTATTGTCTTTAGTTCTCTCATGTCTCAGCAAGTTGCTGATCTTGATCTCATGGTTGTTTTGTTCTCACATCAAATCTCGTACTAATCTCTGGCTTGATAATCCCCATGATGATCAAGAAATAGTTCTCAGAGTTGAAGAAAATTCTCATGTATTGCTCTTTTTGCCAACAAGACTATGTTTCAACTCCTATCATGTCCTTATTTTTCCGAGACATACTCTCATAGGCTCCATCTATCTGTGCTATGTGGATTTCTTGTTGGTTACGTTTGGTAATGGCGTTATGACTAACGACTGATGGTGCCGTGACGAAACCGAGAGCCTCCTATGGGTGCACACATAAGGTTGAGTTGCACGGCACGCGCTGGTATCGTGGTTAATAGTAGTGATCCATTACGAGACTATACCGATGTGCTATCTTTTGTGGACATCCTCTCAAAATGATCAAATCATTTTGTCTCAATATTTCGCGATGTTCTGTCAAAATCTATCTTCTATATCTCTTAAAAATACCATCTCATGAATTTGCATCTATCTTTTAGCTGGGAGTTATATGCTTCTCCACCCTTAGGGTCTTTGTTTGAATCTCCGGACGAGATTATTTTAAGGGGGGAAGGCTGTGACACCCCTGGTGTCTATTTCAGGTTATGTCAGGAGATTTATCCTATGCTTGGATGCTCAGTGAAAATTTTTATTTCTTGATCGTGTCTATCTCTGTTTATCAGGATTATTCATGGAAGTTCACCGAATTTGGAGTTATTCGATCGCAAGAAACAACCAATATTGGAGTCTGTTAAAACTTTTATTTCTTGAAGCAAATGCAAATTCGAAAGTCAATCTCGTCTCGCAAATCCCGTCGAGACTCATTTATTCGGATTCTCGACAGTTGCGATGTTATCCGATCTATGTCCGAATCCTCTTTCTTGATATTCGGTCTATGTCCAAATATTTAATCTGAATCCGTATTCTCCCGCAGAATCTCTGTTATGTCAACCTCTAATTAATTCTTATGCAAATCGACCTATTTTCTCTATATCATAATTATCTCTATCTATCAAGTGTATTCTAAAGATTTCTAGAAGTTTGAAACAAATACTCACATGAAAAGATAAATCATATACTTGCTTGAAACTTTTCGTTTGAACAAATGCACAATGTGAAATTCAACCAAGCCTTGCCATATTTCTCAAACAACTCTAAATAAACTCTACAACAAAAGTTATTAAAGGTCCATGCCAAGAAAATATCGAGAAAATACCCCAATCGCCTTAAAAATATAATTTGAAGCCTTATATTGATAATACATTGACCAAAGTGGAATGTCTATTTCCAACCAAGATATAAGGTTTGACCTTTAATAAAAGTTGTAGAACCTGTGTTATACAACAAATTTTATAATTGTACCTAGCCTTGATTCAATTTCTAAATATCTCAAACAGTGCCCTCAAGACCGAATAAAAATCTGATTTCATGATTTGAAATCAGTGACGTTCGGGTTGATGTCTCGCGTTCCCAAATTTGTGTTGAACAACTCGAGTTTCCCCAAATATAGAAGTTGTTAATGACTAATAGATGCACAACATGTTAAAATATGACATTCATCCGACCCTGTTTGACATGTTTTGACACTCAGTTTTCACAAGTTTCCACAGTTTTCTAAGCCACTGCCAAACCAATTTTCGTGGGTTCATAACTCTCTAACCAATGTCCGAATCACCTCAAGTTCTGTACAAAAATTGTAGAGTGTAGATCAAGGAAAATATCTTGTACTCTGACCAAGGTTTGATTCTAAGGGGAAAATGCCAAAAATGGCCGCCCAATATCGACACTTTTCCACCTACCACCTGTTGGTGCTGTCTGACATGTCTAGAGCTTAGCTCTATAAATGGCAGCACCTGCTCTCTCGCTTCTTCCCCCACACGCCACTTCTCCTCTCCTCCCTTTCTTTGGTTTAGTAGTGAGCTCCTCCGCTGGCCGACCGTAGCTCCAACGCCCGCGCCCTAGGCTTCATATGTGTCGCAGCACCTTCGTCTCTTGCTCGGCCTCACCGTTTCCATGGCACTTAGCCCCTTGAGCTTGCCTTCCTCAACCCCGGCAGCCCGAGATCCACTTCTCCCTGCCCCCTGCACCTCCCATCGAGGCCCGAATGAGCAGCAGCCGCGGCCACATGCAGCTCTAGTTGTGCCCCTCCCCGCTGTTCACGTGCAGGAAGCAAGGAGGAAGAAGACCTCCCTTGTCCCAATGACAGGTGGGTCCTCGGGTGAGTTGAAGAGTGCACGAAAATTCCACATTTTATGCTTAACTTTGAAAATCCGTAGAAAACTGTATAAAATCGTAAAAAGGTAAATAAGAACATTTTGGAATCCTTGGGAAATTTTCTATGCAGTGGATCTATATGTTGGTATGTTTTAGTGGAAAAAATTTTCTGTATAAATTCGTATTTCAAAATTGGTTTACAAAATAAATGAACTTGTTTCTCTCCATAGTTTTAATTATAAAAATCCAAAAATGATGTAACTTGTTTTGTTAGTTAGATGTTATCATACTCTAGCTAAAAAATATAAAACTAATATGTTGTTCACTATTTTCTTGGTGTGTTAATTGAAACATGTTAAATAGGAAAAAGATGATTGTTTTGCTTGTTATTTTTGGATCTGTAGCTCTAGTACCCCAAATGGATTGAAATGTTTACAGTGGACCCTCTTTGTGATGCTTAGTGACTGGTAAAAATTTCATGATTTATGGTCGATATATCACTGAGTTAGTGATTTAACTTGCTTAATGCACATTAAGTAGTTTTAAATGATTTACAAATAATATATAGATGTAAAAATGGAAAATGGTGTTCCACTGTCTGTTGGGGGTCTGCTTCATTGCCGAAGGTCTCGTAAGAAGAAACACCTTCGAAAGATCAACACAGAAGCAAAGCCGAAGCTACCATCTGGGGAGCTTCGACATAGTGACACGCCTTAAGACGAAGGGTGGCACCGACTTAAAGATGAAAATACCGATTGGCCCATGATAATCTGTGTCATGATTGTAATCATTTGTAAAGGATATGAATGTAAATCCACACAGGCTGTGTCCTGTGCCTATAAATAGATGAACAGTACCCTTATACTGTTCACGCTGACTTGTATTCACTCGCGCGTCACACTTGGATCTTTTACCTTCCGTCAAGCCGATGGTACAGATGTAATTCAATATTGTTTATATTCATTCATGATTAAATAACAGTGAATGTATATTATAACTTCATTCTATTATTCATGTTGTTTCCCATGTCTCATATGTTTCGTCTTTCATCTAAGTATACTATGATCATGAAGGTATGTCCTTCATGACCTTCGTCCGAAGATCGTTATATCCTCAGGGAAATAATGCTTCGAAGGACGAAGGGCCTTAACCTTTAACATCTTGTATTGCCTTGTTCTTAATTCATAACATTTGAGAACAAGTCCCCAACACTGTCCTTGCATGATATTATAGTAGCCTAAGGAAACTTAATATGGTCATGCATCCATAGAAAATAATTAGTTTTAGATTTAACTTGCTCTCACATGCTCTATCGTATTAACAATCTGTTATTTTTGTATTAAATAAACTATAAAACCTGGGCATGTGAAATTTATACATTTGTTACGATTTGTTATTACCTATGCCTCATAAAAATTCCAGCCCCAAATTAGATAGTTTCATATGGTGCTAAAATGACACACATTTTATAATTATAAGAAGAATTAGAGACAAATTAGAAGTAAACAAAAGCGTGCATGTTTCTTGAAATGCTTAAGTGTCTTGATATAAATTGAAACTTTATAACTAAGTCATAATTAATTTAACTTGAGAAATTGGTGGTAGTATCTCTCTATGAGTTTGCTTGGTGATTTAGTTAAGTGCTCTTGTGCTAGCAAACTGAAATTCTTGCGTGTATAGTTTTGGGTTGTGCGTGTAATCTAGTTAAGTAAAATATGTTTTTTGTAGAAAAGTCATATAGAAACGTTGTACATAAATGATTATCTTGCTCGTGTTAAAATTTGATAGCTATAAGTCTAATCGTTTAGAAGTTATGCTTTTCACCAGTTCAGTAACTGAATCCGTCCAATTTCTGAACATATTTCAGAGATTGCAATGGTTGCTTAAGTTAATGTTAAAATAAGTTCTTGGTGGTCACAAGAAAGTTTTAGATGACTTCCTTATCTTACTAGTGTTAAAATTTTACAGCCATAAGTCTGATCGTTTAGAAGCTATGCTTTTCACAAGTTCAGTAACTGAATCTATCCAATTTCGTTACAGATTTCAGAGATCGTATTGTTTGCTTAAGTTCAGTTTAGATTCAGTCCTTGTCAATTATAAGAATGTTGTAGATAATTTCCTTATATTACTTGTGTTAAATTTTCATGACAATAAACCTGATAGTTTGAGAGTTATGAATTTTATAAGATGATTGTTGTATTCTGTCCACTCTTTGAACAGATTTCGAATACTTGGTTGTTTGCATTGATTAAACTTAGAACCACTTCTTGATGATTATAAAAGTTAGATAGTGATTTTGCTAATATTTCCAAAAAGTCTTGGATCACTCTTTTTGGTGGTCTGAAGGTTAAGTTGTAGGTGTTTAAAGTGTGGAGACTGAATCTGTTCAAATCTAGACAGCAAAGCCTTCCTAGTGTCTTTTAACCTTGATACGCTTTAAATCAGCCTGGGTTGTTTATAAATTATTGGTAGAAAATTTAATTATATTTCAAGAAAGTCCAAGATCAAATGATTTGGATGCCTGAGTCTCCAGTTATGAATTTTTGAAGTCACAAGTCTGAATCTATCCAAATCTGGACAGAGCTGTCATTTGTCACAATTTAACCGTGTTAAGTGTCTAATCAGATTGAGATAACAGTTACAAAGTTGTAGAGCATTTATTAAACTTTCTAAAAAGTATTTGTTTACTATTTTTGGATTAATATCTTGTGAGTTATAACTGAAACAAGTAACTGATGTGCTGCTGTCCTAACCATGTTGAATGTGTTTGATTGCTCTACTCCATTGTGTTTGTCTTGAGTCGATTGCTTGCTTGTTTTGGGTTTTAATTGAACACAAGTAATAATAATAGTGACTAATATAATTGGGGTTATATCTAAGTAAGTAGTGCATGTTTCACTAAGTTAGTGAACTAATTTTGTTGAGGTTTAATAAGTAGCTTGGCTTAATCAACACTTAGCAATTGCAGTTATATGTTCAGAGAAACAAAATGAATAATGTCCTATCTTTAGCTTTATGCTAGTCCTATATACTACTAAGTAACCAATGCCATTAAAGTAGTATAACATGTAATGGTGATTAAACTATCTCCTCCTATGTGTTCTCTGGGGTGTATGCTTGCAGTAGAATGTTGTGAATGATTGTAAAACCCGATTAAGTAACTATTCCTTTTTAACTAAATCTATCTATATGTAAGTCATCATAAATTTATGTGTACTTAACTAGTTTAATAATAATTAACCAATTAATGATTAAAGTGAATGTGGTGAATGCTTGTACTTATGATGTCGTGTTTGCAACGGATAATTATAAGAAGTGTTTGTTGTTTTTCCATTGATGATTGATTACGAATGCCCAATGACGTATAAATAACTAGTGCTTGTGTATAGTTGTTGCAGTGTCTTACTAATTAGTGTTTAGTTCGCCACCGTGTATTGAAATATCTTGTGCTACTTTCATCATATTCATACATATGCATCATGCATCTCATTTAGGACCGAGAGATGATGATCGTGCAAGTGATGTGGTGCCAACCACAAGATGCAGTTGATGGACGACCCAAAGAAGGATGGACTTAACCAGTGGATGCTCGCCAAGCGAGTGCCCTCTAGCAAACACTATCTTGTGTTGGATTCCAGGCAAGCCCCAATTTTATGCATAACCGTTATATATGCTATTTTACTGCACTTATTGTTTGTAGGCTTGTACCGTGCTCTTAAGTGTAGGAGTTGCTTGAAACCCTAGTTGCATGAACTCATGATTCCTTTTTGAGATGGATACTAGTATGCTAGGTCAAGTAGCTGCTTTGCTAAATAGGGATATCAGTAGAAGTCGAGTGATTTTTTCTAGCACTCGCGCGAGGTCAAGAATTGGTTATATCCATTTTGATAACGAAATGATGATGGTCTATGGACACGGATCCATAGGGATGCGCTGTCTACGAGACAAAATTGGAATAAGGATTAAAGTGCGGATACCTGTGTCAAGCGTTTGAACGTACTAAACACATGTCGGGAAATATGGTAACCGGTAAGCCTAGTACATGAGTGAAGCCGGGCGTGGACTTTATCCCTCACTTGTCCTGAGACGTGGTCTCCCATTCCGGATATGGTGGGTACAAGTGCGGTCACTGCACGACGGCAGCCGGGGTCAGTGGAGCATTGTATGCCAAGGCGGTGAGCCCTGGCCACGAATGGGGGATCGATGGGGACGGTTGACGTGTGTGGGGATGGAGTGCCCTCACATGTCGTGTGTTTGGGTTTACCTTGCAAGGTTAAAACCCGATTCGAATCGTCTGCTCGTAATCCAAACCTGCGACTTGGGCATAACCTTTTGCCACAAGTCGCGCCTTATTTCTTGTCACCACCTTGTGCTCGTCTTGCTTGTTGCGGAACACCCACTTGGTTCCCACAACATTTTGCTTGGGACGTGGCACCAGGCTCCAAACTTCATTCCTCTTGAAGTTGTTGAGCTCTTCCTGCATGGCCAACACCCAGTCCAGATCTTGCAAGGCCTCTTCTACCCTGAAAGGCTCAATAGAAGAGACAAACGAGTAATGCTCACAAAAATTAGCTAATCTTGAGCGAGTTGTTACTCCCTTGTTTATGTCACCCAGAATTTGATCGACGGGGTGATTTCTTTGGATCGTCGCTCGGACTTGAGTTGGAGGGGCCAGTGGTGCTTCTTCTTCCATAACTTGTTCTTCTTGTGCTCCCCCTTGATCACATGCCTCTTCTTGAGGAACCTGTTCATCATCTTGAGTTGGGGGATGCACCATCGTTGAGGAAGAAGGTTGATCTTGCTCTTGTTGTTCTTGTGGTCGCACATCTCCAATCGCCATGGTGCGTATTGCGGCCGTTGGAACATCATCTTCATCTATGTCATCAAGATCAACTTGCTCTCTTGGAGAGCCATTAGTCTCATCAAATACAACGTCGCTAGAGACTTCAACCAAACCCGATGATTTGTTGAAGACCCTATACGCCTTTGTATTTGAGTCATATCCTAATAAAAACCCTTCTACAACTTTGGGAGCAAATTTAGAATGTCTACCTTTCTTCACCAAAATGTAGCATTTGCTCCCAAATACACGAAAGTAAGAGACATTGGGTTTGTTACCGGTAATGAGTTCGTAGGAGGTCTTCTTGAGGAGACGATGCAGATATAGCCGGTTTATGGCGTAACAGGATGTGTTCACAGCTTCCGATCAAAACGGCTCGGGAGTCTTGAATTCTCCAAGCATCATCCTCGCCATGTAGATTAGCATCCTGTTCTTCCTCTCTACCACACCGTTTTGCTTTGGTGTGTAGGGAGCGAAGAACTCGTGCTTGACGCCTTCTTCATCAAGATACTCCTCCACTTGCATATTCTTGAACTCGGACCCGTTGTCGCTTTTAATCTTTTTCACCTTGAGCTCAAATTCGTTTTGAGACCTCTTTAGAAAGCGCTTTAGGGTCCCTTGGGTTTCTGATTTATCCTGCAAAAAGAACACCCAAGTGAAGCGGGAAAAATCATTAACAATGACAAGACCATACTTACTTCCACCGATGCTAAGGTAGGCAACGGGTCCGAAGAGGTCCATGTCAAGAAGCTCTAGTGGTCTTGATGTTGTCATCACATTCTTGCTGTGATGAGTGCTTCTCACTTGTTTTCCTGCCTGACAAGCTGCACAAGGTCTATCTTTTTCGAAGCAGACATTGGTTAGTCCTAACACATGTTCTCCCTTTAGAAGTTTATGAAGGTTCTTCATCCCAACATGTGCTAGACGGCGATGCCACAGCCAGCCCATGCTAGTCTTAGCTATTAAGCATGCATCTAGATCGGCCTCCTCTTTCGAAAAATCAACTAAGTAGAGTTTGCCGTCTAATACACCCTTAAACGCTAATGAACCATCACTCCTTCTAAAGACAGATACATCTATATTGGTAAATAGACAATTATAACCCATGTTACATAATTGACTCACATAAAATAAGTTGTACTCGAGCGATTCAACTAAGAACTCATTGGAGATAGAATGCTCAGATGTAATGGCTATCTTTCCCAATCCTTTAACCTTGCCTTGGTTCCCATCTCCAAAGATGATCGAATCCTGGGAATCCTTGTTCTTGACGTAGGAGGTGAACATCTTCTTCTCCCCCGTCATGTGGTTTGTGCATCCGCTGTCGATAATCTAGCTTGAGCCCCCGGATACATAAACCTGCAAGGTAATTTACACTTGTGTTTTAGGTACCCAACTCTTGTTGGGTCCTACAAGGTTAGTCACAATAGCCTTTGGAACCCAAATACAAGTCTTGTCTCCCTTGCATTTGGATCCCAACTTTCTAGCAACTATTTTTTCATTCTTACATAAAAGCGCAAAATAAGTATTGCAAGCATGGTAAATGATAGAAGGTTCATTACATATAATGAGAACGACTATGCTTGATGCAAACATAGTATGTGAATCATTATAAGTAGTATGAGCATAATTTCTATTATAATGAGAACGACTATGTGGCGGAACCGCCCGAATTATTCCAACTTAAGTGCCTAAGTCCCGCCTTAGAGGCTAGACCACACTTAAATAGGAATAACACGTCAGTCCCTCGGATCTAGTCCGACGAGGCCACTAACAGGATCAAGTACCACGTACTCACTCGATGGTGAGGCACAGAGCAAATACAATAAAACATAAAACCATACATTAAGGAGTATTAAATTTATTACATCATCATCGGAGTTTTTGCAAAAGTAGTCATCATTGTTCGGAATGCAGCGGAATAAAACTAATGATAAGTAAACGGAGGGATGGGGAAGCCTGTCCCATCACTCCTCGTGCTCCTCCTAAGCCGAGGTAGGGTCCCACTCGACTGTCCATCCCGGTGGCAAGATGGACGGCCAAGTCACTCCAGCAACCATGTCCTCCAGAGAACCTGTAAAATTATGCCACAAGCAAGGCTGTGTATACTAATACTCAGCTAGACTTATCCGGTGTGAGGAGTCTACTCCTCTACCTCTAGACATGCAGCTGTTTGGCTGAGGGGTTTGGTTGCCAAAAGCACTAGCTGAGTCTAAAAATCAAGTTTTAGCTTTGTCAAGTTTTTGTGTGACTCTCTTAAGACTAATGTGTACTATCTACTCATTCATGGTATCAAGCAATTTAGCAATCAACATCTTTGCCAAACCATCACATTTCCACTTGTTACTCAATGCAGTACAATGGATCAAGCAGACGATTCGAATCGAGTTTTTATCCTTGCAAGGTAAACCTAAACACACGATGTGGCGAGGCACTCCGTCCCCACACACATCAACCGTCCCCATCGATTCCTTGTCAGCAGATCAGGGCTCACTACCTTGGCGTACAATGCCTCACTGACCCCGACTGCCATCGTGTAGTGACCGCACTTGTACCCACCATAACCGGAATGGGAGACCATGTCTCAGGTCGCGTGAGGGGTAAAGTCCACTACCAGGTTCAATCAGGTACTAGGCTTACCGATTTACCATATTTCTCGGCATGTGCTTAGTACGTTCAAACGCTTGACACAGGTATCCGCCCGTTAATCCTTATTCCAATTCCATCTTGTAGACCACGCATCCCCCTGGATCCGTGTCTACCGACCAATATCAGTATGATATGAAAGTAGATACAACCAAATTCCTGACCTCGCGTGAGTGCTAGAAAATCACTCGACTTCTACCGAGATCCCTAATTAGCAAAGCAGCTACTCGACCTAGCATACTAGTATCCATCTCAACAAGGATTACTGAGTTCATGCAACTAGGGTTTCAATCAACTCCTACACTTAAGTGCACAATACAAGCCTACAAACATGAAGTGTAGTAAAATATCATATAGAACTGGTTATGCATAAAACTGGGGCTTGCCTTCCAAAGCTGGGGCAGGCATATCCTCTGGGGCATGCTCTGGTGCTGGATCCGGGGCTACCTCCTGAGCAACTCTTTGCTCCGGCATGAGGATGTACTCTCCGTCCACGAGGTTGCAATCCATCGAATGCAATGAATAAGAATATGTATGCTATGATTATGCAGGATTTAGTAATCATTATGCTAAGTGAAGAAAAACTAAGCTAGTTAGTAACTTAGGGTTTTCTGGTCATACGTGGCTCTTAGTGGTTTATGCTTATCAATTTAGGTTTGGGTTTTGTCTAGGGATAAGCATAGTAGATTGAAACTTGGATTGCCCCTTAGATGTTTTAGTAGGCATTTAAGGGGGGGTTTTGCTGGTTTGGTTAGGGTAACATTAGTTTCCACCATTAATCCCCCATTTTCCTTTTCTATTTATAATTTTTGAGTGTGTTTGAACTACAACAATGATTTAACTTTTTCCATAAATGCTATAAAAATTACACTGGGTTACTATTGGTCACTGTAGCCTGTCCTATAAATTTGGGGCCCAGAATAATTAGAATAATCCTGGGACAAAATAACAAAAGTTGGGGCAAAGGGGTCACTTTGCACTACAACTCTTATCTAGGGGTAGGTTCTGTCCTAAGGGTCATTTTTGCTGGTATCTAAAGGTAATAACATGCTTCTGTGCCAAAAATCACAGAAGGTTATTTGGTGGTTATTTAGTTGTGATTTTCTAAATTTTAATGTTAAAAAGGCACTTACTACTAATTTGTTATTTGAAAAATGTCAAACAACAAAACTTATAAATTTTCTAGGTTTATAAATACAAAACATTTGTTATCCCAAGGTTTGGGGTGGTTTCTCCTCAGGGTTATTTTTCTAGGGTTTTTCTAAGTTTTCCTTGTTTTCCTAAAATAAAAGGTATCTCATTTCTTTTGTACTAAACAAGGGTATAATAAAATTTTCTAGTGAACTATACTGAATAAGAAAGCTAACAAAAATGTGGGTGCTCCCTGGTTCTTTATTTAAACCACCTTTTATATTTTTCTCAACTTTAAGCAAAAAGTGATTTAAATGGCAATCTCTACCTTAATGGGGTGTACAGAGGGTTTTATTATTTTTAAACAGGTTAGGAAGTGATTAAGTACTTCTCTAAATTTTCCTAACCCCAGTGTAATAGTGTAGCTATTTTTCCTTATTTCTTTTAGCTTTTGACCAGTTAATCATTTAAATCAAAACTTTAAAGTTTTTTTAACACTTAGGGGTTTTATATTTTTCCTAAGTAGTTTACATCATTTAGGATCTGGCAAAATTGATTTGACTCGATTTGGGTAAATCAAACTGAAGTTATGAATTTTTCAAGTTCTGTTTGGGTTTAATCAGAATATTTAAAAAGGTTTCCTGGAAAAACCCATTTGCACCGAAGACCCTGGGTTCTTCCTAAACTAATCCTTTCAGTTATACCCCTGCGCTCTATTCCCCTGAGTCGCTGACAGCGCACAAAACCCCCTGGCCTTTTCTTCTTCTCCCCCGAGGTCCCTCCCCTTGTGTAAACAGTATCCGCGGAAAGGAATAGGGCGGCGCGGCTTACCGGCGGCGAGAGAGGTCCGGCGAGGGGCGGGGTTGGCTTCGGGAGGTCCTGACGGTCACAGCGAGGTACGGCTCGACGACGGGGGTGGCCGGAATCGACCGGTCCACGAGCGCAGGCGGGTGAACTCGTCGGCGGCGAGAGCTCTGGCCTAACCACGGCGATCTAGTTCAATTAAACGGCACGATGAGCTCCACGGGATGATGTAGAGGCTATGCGTGCAGTGAATCAGAAAATGGCACAGAGACTCACCCGGTCCACGTGCGCCGGCGGGGTTCCGAACTGCGGCGAGCACGATTGCGCCTTTCCGGTGGCGGGGGTCCTTGGTTCAAGCTCTGGCAAGCTTCACGGCCTCCTAGGGAAGCTACCTAGGGGCTTGGATCAAGAAGAGGAGGGCGGAAAATGGTTCGGCCATGATGGTTGTCCTCGGGCGGCTCTGGCAGGTCACGGAGAGGTCGCCGGAGCTATGGGCGAGCTCCGGGGAGTTCGGCACGGGACAGAGGATGCAACGGGGAAGATAGCCGAGCACTGGGGCGGGCTTTATAGCCGTGGCGTGGGTGTGGTCACGGGCGGCCGCGGGCGCGCGGGGGTTCGCGCACGGGCGTGCTCTGAGTGCGCCCCCGAGTGTCAGCCCGCGTCGAACACGTGTGTGCTTGCTTCTGCCATGGATCAACGGCCGATTTGAGCACCTTAGCGTGCAGATCTTGGCAAAACCACTGTGTACGGTCTCTTCCCTGCACCATATCCTACCTTTTTGATGTGATTCCCAAGCCAAGATACGGTCGGGGTAGGGAGATATAGTGGTGAGAAGTTGCCTCTATCCTAGTTGTCCAAACAAGGACAAAAGCTATGCCATGTCGTGTCAAACGACTTAGGGTGGGGTTCAACTTTATCCAGGGTATTCTAGAGGTATTTTGGCGCCACTTTGTCAATTGGGTCAAATGGTTTTGAAGTTTGAATGAGGGTGAACATGTTTGATCTTTGGCCAAGGGTTGGTTTTGGACTTAGAAAAATTTTGATTTTTCTTTTCTGCTCAACCCTTTGTTGAACCTTTTGGGGTTTTTCTGAAACCTTTTTGGGGTTACTTTCTTACTATTATTTGTAGGGTATTAAGTGCACTACATCTTTTATAATTGGCCCAAGACATGATCAAATGGTTTTCATAGCTTTTTGGGTCATACTTACTTATAGTACTCCAATTGTCCACAGGGGGTGCATTAGGGTTTTGGGCAATTTCTCCCCCTTCTATGTGCATGGTAAGCCAAGGCATGACATCTAAGATAGGTTGCACTTATTTAGGATCTTGATTTCCAAGTTTGAATTCCTTTACTCAAGTTAAGTCACATGTGATGATGGGCTTACTTGTGTAGTCTTAAGTGAAAACCCTAAGTAACACCTGAGGTGTTACAGCCCTCCCCCCTTAAAGGAATCTCGTCCCGAGATTTAGGTAGAGTCCTTTGGAGGGGTGCCATGAAGGTGTGCTGGTGTGTTGCTCCTTCCATTATCCGAGTTTCTCTAGTTAACTGCTCTTCGAATGTCATTCTCTTTGCGACTTCAGAAGGGAGTCCTTTTCGAGTCATTTCTAAAGCTTACCACACCTTTAGCATCTAAGTTTTTCTTATATTTGAATTCAAAGGGCATGGGGTGGGGTTTTGGATTACGTACCGACTCCTTTAGGCAGAAAATCGGGGAAGCGAGAACGTAGAAAATCCTCAGTCTCCCACGTAGCTTCTTCTACTGAATGGTGACTCCACTGAACCTTATACATTCTGATCGACTTTGCCCGTGTTGATCTCTCCTTTTGATCCATCACTTTGATGGGGTGTTCCTGATAAGACAAGTCTGGTTCTATCTCAATTTCTGGTTTAGGTAATACTTCAGTGGATAAGCGGACACACTTCCGTAGCTGAGATACATGGAACACATTGTGAACTGCTGACATGTGGGGCTACGAGTCCACAATTTGCTTTGATCTCATAGGGTTCAATGTAGCGAGGAGCTAACTTGCCCTTGATTCCAAATCTCTGAACACCTTTGGTGGGTGACACCTTAAGATAAACATGATCTCCCACTTCAAACTGTAGAGGCTTCCTCCTCTTATCATGATAGCTCTTTTGCCTGGCCTGAGCAGCTTCTAGGTTCTTCGTAATAACTCTGACCTTTTCCTCTGCTTCAAGTACCAAGTCTGGTCCAAATATCTCCCTCTCTCCAGCTTGTGACCAATTTAGCGGGGTCCTACACCTTCTCCCATACAAGGCTTCAAAAGGTGCCATCTTCAAACTGGACTGGTAGTTGTTATTATAAGAGAACTCTGCCAATGAAAGACACTTGTCCCAATCCTTTCCATAGTGTAGCACACATGCCCTCAACATGTCTTCCAAGATCTGATTTACCCTTTCTATCTGACCATCTGTTTGAGGATGGTATGCTGAGCTTCTTATTACATGGGTCCCAAGTGACTCTTGGAGCTGCTCCCAAAAGCGTGCCACAAACAGGGCTCCTCTGTCAGATACAATGGTCTTCGGAATGCCATGCTAACGCACTATTTGATCAACATAAATTTCTGCATATTTCTCTGTCTTGTGGGTGGTATGCACTGGCAAGAAATGAGCGGTCTTGGTCAACCTATCCACAATGACCCAAATAGAATCATGGTGCCGGGAGGTATGGGGCAATCCCACGATAAAATCCATGCAAATATCCTCCCATTTCCAAGATGGTATGGGAAGGGGTTGCAAAGTGCCTGCTACCTTCAGATGGCTGGCCTTGACTCTCTGGCAGGTGTCGCATTCAGATATATACTTAGTAATTTCCCTTTTCATTCTGGTCCACCAGTATAAAGATCTGAGATCATGATACATCTTGTTACTACCGGGGTGCATGGAGAATTTTGAAAGGTGAACTTCATCCAATATCTTCTTTCTGAGCTCAGGGTTCTTGGGAACAACCAATCTGTCTCCAAACCATAGGATTCCTTTACTGTCCTGACGGAAGCATTTGTATTTGTCCACCTTTTGTTTGATCATTTCCTTAATGACTTGAACACCCTTGTCTCCAATCTGTGCCATGACTATTTGCTCTTGTAATGTGGGCTCCACTAAAATATAACTTAAAGCACCGGAGGAAACGACCTCTATTTTCAGCTTGCACAACTCATCACATAGGGTGGTGACCCTTGCATCCATATTCATACAATTGCACTGGGCTTTCCTGCTTAAAGCATCTGCTACGACATTGGCTTTGCCAGGATGGTAATGCACCTCCAAATCATAGTCCTTGATTAGCTCTAACCATCTTCTCTGCCGCATATTAAGATCAGCCTGTGTGAAGATATATTTGAGACTCTTATGATCAGTGTAAATGTTACAGTGAACTCCCATCAAGTAATGTCTCCATATCTTGAGAGCATGAACCACAGCTGCTAACTCCAGATCATGTGTGGGGTAGTTCTGCTCATGGGGTCTGAGTGCTCGGGAGGCATAAGCAATGACTCGGTTGTCCTGCATCAAGACACATCCCAATCCAGTACCAGAAGCATCGCAATAAACTTCAAAGGGCTTGGTGTTGTCAGGTTGAGATAGCACTGGTGCTGTTGTCAAATGTTGCCTTAGTGTATGAAAGGCATCCTCACACTTCTGGCTCTAATCATACTTGACTCCTTTCTTCAACAATTCAGTCATTGGCTTGGCAATTCTGGAGAAATTTGGAATGAATCGTCGATAATACCCTGCCAATCCCAGAAAACACCGAATCTGCCACACTGTGGTAGGAGGTTTCCAATCCATTACTTCTTGTACCTTCTCAGGATCAACTGATATCCCATCCTGAGAAATTGTGTGACCCAAAAATTTAATTTCCCTCAGCCAGAATTCACATTTAGACAACTTAGCATATAAACGATGATCGCGCAGTCGCTGAAGCACGATGTGTAGATCCTCAGTATGCTCGTCTTCATTCTTGGAATAGACCAGAATATCATCAATGAAAACCACCACAAATTTGTCCAGTTCCGGCATGAATACTGAGTTCATCAGATACATGAAATAAGCTGGGGCATTGGTCAGTCCAAAAGACATCACCAAGAACTCGTAGAGCCCATATCTGGTAGAGAAAGCCGTCTTCGGAATATCACTGGCACGGATCTTGATTTGATGGTAGCCCGAGCGAAGGTCTATCTTGGAGAACACTTTGGCTCCCACCAACTGATCAAACAAAACATCAATGCGGGGCAGTGGGTATTTGTTCTTGATGGTCACCGCATTGAGAGGGCGGTAATCGACACACATTCTCAGACTTTCATCCTTCTTCTTTACAAACAAGGCTGGGCATCCCCATGGTGAAGT
The DNA here is from genome assembly GCF_902167145.1 of Zea mays. Taxonomy (NCBI): domain Eukaryota; kingdom Viridiplantae; phylum Streptophyta; class Magnoliopsida; order Poales; family Poaceae; genus Zea; species Zea mays. The sequence continues at coordinate 87,616,638 of NC_050097.1, forward strand.
ACTCGGGCGAATAAACCCCTTGTCCAACAACTCTTGCAGTTGCTTTTTCAATTCTGCCAATTCCACTGGAGGCATCCTATAAGGTCTCTTGGATATAGGTGCAGTTCCAGGTTGCAATTCTATTGCGAACTCTATGTCCCTATCAGGTGGCATCCCTGGCAATTCATCCGAAAAAACATCTGGGTAGTCACAGACCACAAGGATTCTCTTAACCGGGGACTCTATCATAGAGAAAGCATAGGAGCGGGTACAACCCTGATCGGGAAAATATAACGTGGTTTCACCACAAGTCGGCAAGTGCACCTCAATGGCCCTAGCTGCAATATCAATTACTGCCTGATGTCTTGTTAACCAGTCAGTTCCCAATATGATATCCACGCTATCCAAACCCAATATGAGGAGGGTGGTTTTAATTATCAGACTACCAAACTTTATAGGCACATGTCTGTTGATTTGATAGGTGGCAACCCTTCTTCCTGGTGTTGAAATTGTAATACCCCCATTGGTGTGGTGAAAAGGTAATTGACACTTGGCACTAAATTTGGCACTGATAAAACTATGTGATGCACCAGAATCAAAAAGAATATTAGCAGGATAATTCAAAACTGAAAAGATACCAGTCATGACGGGTGCTCCCTCTGGAATATCAACCATGGTGGTGAAGTTCAGCCTGCCTTGCCTCACTTGCACCTTCTGCCTCTTGCCTTGGTTCTGGTTGGCATTCTGTCCCTGCCTCTGCTGGTTTCTGGGGCAATTCTTAGCATAATGTCTGGTGTTACCACAAGTGAAACATTTGTTGTCATTGGCCTGACGGTACTGCTGCTGCTGTGGCTGATTGTTCCTTTGAACTGGAAACTGGGTGCGGCTAGGTGCCTGCTACTGCTGCTGTGGTCGGATCACCCAACGTCCTTGCTGCTGCTGAGGTCCTCTGTTCTGAGTGTCAGACACGATCCTGAAGCGCTGTGGCTGAGCTGAAGGTCCTGCCACAGGGGTCTTCCTCTTCTTCTCTACCTGACGAGCTGTGATACAGTCCTCCTGAGAAATGGCCATGTTGACTAACTCATTATAGCTGTTGGCCCTGACTGTGTTGAGACGGTCACAGAGCTTAGTGCTGAGCCCCCTCCTGAACCTGTCCCTCTTCTTCTCGTCGGTTTCTGCATGATATCCGGCATACTGGCACAGGTCACTGAAGGCTTGAGCATACTGTAACACTGTCCGGTTCCCCTAAGTGAGTGCCAGAAACTCATTGAGCTTGCGGTCAATAATGCCTGCTGGAATATGATGTCCCCTGAAAACTGCCTTGAACTCTCTCCATTCCACCTCATGGTCAACTGGTTGCATAGCAAAGTAGTGGTCCCACCATGTCCGCGCGGGTCCACGGAGCTGCTGGGTGGCGAACCTGACCTTAGTCACCTCAGAACAAACTCCATTGAGTAGTGGGAATTTGGATTCCACTACCCTCAGCCATACATCCGCATCAAGTGGGTCCTCTGCCCTGGTGAACAACGGTGGCTGGGTACTGAGGAACTCCTGATAAGTGGCTGCCGCAGGGTGACGCAGATGATCACCACCACCATAGTGCTGAGGTGGTGGCTGATGCTGAGCTAGCTGTCGCAAGATCTCGTTCTGTTGAGCCATCAGCTCTTGCAGAGTAGGAGGTGGTGGTGGTGGAGGAATGCGCTCATGCTGTCCACGACGCGCTCTTCCTGCCATCTGAAAAATCATGTATATTTTCAATATTATATTTTCGAGGTTCAATGTTAAATCGTGGTGAAAGAGTCAAAGGGGTAAAACCAATATATTCTTGCATAATTTAGAAAGGATTTCACATGGCATAAACTTTCCTTCTTAAATTTAAGCTGGCATCATCCATCATCCATACTTCCAAAAGAGTTTATCATGATTACATCAGTAACTCAAAAGACTCAACTCTATCTAGCCTAGTACCCTAGGGGTGCAAAAGCTAAGCTAGCCTCGAAGAGTTCTACCGTCACAGACTTCTAACTCTATCCCTGCGACCTAGTGGGCAAACAAGGCGACGCTCGACTCGGGGGAAGGTGGTCTCCCTGAGCCAGCAGTGTCCAAGCTGGAGGCAGGCTCCTCTCCTCCCTCGATGTCGACATCCTCGTTGGCCTACATGTCCTAGATCTCCTGGTGGTGCATATCCAGATGCTGGTTAGCCTCCGCGAGTTGCTGCTGAGTGTTGATAAGCTGATCCTCGAGAACCTCGATGGTGTTCTCCCTCGTTCCCACTAGCTCCTCAAGCTCTTGGATCTCATTTGACAATTGTTCCACTTGTAGGTCTTTTTCCACCATCTCAGTGGACAAGTCAACCACAAGTTCCTCTCTGTTATCCAAAGTGATCTTGGTCGCCTCCAACAATGCCATCAGATGGGACATTGCCTCTCCACGCATCACTTGCAGACGATACAGGGCATTCATGCACCGTAAAGTGAGCAGTCTGACCTGGGTAGATAGCCCAGATATCTTTGGCATGCTCCACTCGGTCCTTCCACATTGGATCATCCTCCTTCTCCACGGGGAACAAGCCAGTGGGGTGAGTGGACAGCTCCAAGGGGTGGAATCCGCAGAAGGTGGTCAGTTCGTGAAGGGCAATTGCCTCCATAGTATCCTCAGCCCTGTATCCAAACGACTCGGAATCCAACGAACGCCAGCCTGGCTGCAGGGGATGAGGCTCTAGGGTCATCCTCACCCTACAGCGGGGCACTCGGTGCTTCTCGAACAGCTGCACCGCGTACTGGGGATGCGTCGTGTAACCAGCTCCCTAAAGTACCTCCCACAAGATACGGGGGAAACCCTCTCGTGCAAGTCCGTCCGTGTGGGACTGTGCATTCCCTTCGTCCGAGGATCCGTGAGAAGTCATCTGTGTACGGTTAAGCGTAAGTAAAAGAAAAAGAATTATAAAAAGAAAAGGGATCAAACTCAGCCTTTCCAGGACTACGACAATGACACTGGGTGCACTTAATCTGTTATTATGGTGTATTAAAGTTCTTACCCAATCATCAAGTATTTAAGTAAGGATGCATGCATGCTCGTCTTAAGCGACCTCATTTCAACTTAGAGGGAATAGGAAAGAACTCCCATCCCTTATAGTAGCTGGTAGGGCTTACTCTATAGCCACCTAGCTACCCCTCTATTATCCTAAGGCTTCACGTCCTAGGTCTATCCTTATCGTCCGGACGATCTATCCAACATTTGTTTCTAACCAGTTTTACTTTGAAAAAGGATGGTATTTATAGTTTATTGATTCCTCTGTGGTGGTACGAGCTCTGATACTAGCTGTGGCGGAACCGCCTGAATTATTCCAACTTAAGTGCCTAAGTCCCGCCTTAGAGGCTAGACCACACTTAAATAGGAATAACACGTCTGTCCCTCGGATCTAGTCCGACGAGGCCACTAACAAGATCAAGTACCACGTACTCACTCGATGGTGAGGTACTAAACAAATACAATAAAACATAAAACCATACAAGTATTAAATTTATTACATCATCATCGGAGTTTATGCAAAAGTAGTCATCATTGTTCGGAATGCAGCGGAATAAAACTAACGATAAGTAAACGGAGGGATGGGGAAGCCTGTCCCATCAGTCCTCGTGCTCCTCCTCAACCGAGGTAGGGTCCCACTCGACTGTCCATCCCGTTGGCAAGATGGACGACCAAGTCACTCCAGCAACCATGTCCTCCAGAGAACCTTTAAAATTATGCCACAAGCAAGGTTGGGTATACTAATACTCAGCTAGACTTACCCGGTGTGAGGAGTCTACTCCTCTACCTCTAGACATGCAGCTGTTTGGCTGAGGGGTTTGGTTGCCAAAAGCACTAGCTGAGTCTAAAAATCAAGTTTTAGCTTTGTCAAGTTTTTGTGTGACTCTCTTAAGACTAATGTGTACTATCTACTCATTCATGGTATCAAGCAATTTAGCAATCAACATCTTTGCCAAACCATCACATTTCCACTTGTTACTCAATGCAGTACAATGGATCAAGCAGTCTCATTAGCTGCGAGAAGCAGACGATTCGAATCGAGTTTTTATCCTTGCAAGGTAAACCTAAACACACGACGTGGCGAGGCACTCCGTCCCCACACACATCAACTGTCCCCATCGATTCCCTGTCAGCAGATCAGGGCTCACTGCCTTGGCGTACAATGCCTCACTGACCTCGACTGCCGTCATGCAGTGACCGCACTTGTACCCACCATAACCGGAATGGGAGACCACGTCTCAGGTCGCGTGAGGGGTAAAGTCCACTGCCAGGTTCAATCAGGTACTAGGCTTACCGATTTACCATATTTCTCGGCATGTGCTTAGTACGTTCAAACGCTTGACATAGGTATCCGCACGTTAATCCTTATTCCAATTCCATCTTGTAGCCCATGCATCCCCCTGGATCTGTGTCTACCGACCAATATCAGTATGATATGAAAGTAGATACAACCAAATTCTTGACCTCGCGCGAGTGCTAGAAAAATCACTCGACTTCTACCGAGATCCCTAATTAGCAAAGCAGCTACTCGACCTAGCATACTAGTATCCATCTCAACAAGGATTCCTGAGTTCATGCAACTAGGGTTTCAATCAACTTCTACACTTAAGTGCACAATACAAGCCTACAAATATTAAGTGTAGTAAAATATCATATAGAACAGGTTATGCATAAAACTGGGGCTTGCATTCCAAAGCTGGGGCAGGCAGATCCTCTGGGGCAGGCTTTGGTGCTGGATCCGGGGCTACCTCCTGAGAAACTCCTTGCTCCGGCACGAGGATGTACTCTCCATCCGCGAGGTTGCAATCTATCGAATGCAATGAATAAGAATATGTATGCTATGATTATGCAGGATTTAGTAATCATTATGCTAAGTGAAGAAAAACTAAGTTAGTTAGTAACTTAGGGTTTTCTAGTCATACGTGGCTCTTAGTGGTTTATGCTTATCAATTTAGGTTTGGGTTTTGTCTAGGGATAAGCATAGTGGATTGAAACTTGGATTGCCCCTTAGATGTTTTAGTAGGCATTTAAGGTGGGGTTTGCTGGTTGGGTTAGGGTAACATTAGTTTCCACCATTAATCCCCCTTTTTCCTTTTCTATTTATGATTTTTGAGTGTGTTTGAACTACAACAGTGATTTAAGTTTTTCCAAAAATTCTATAAAAATTACAGTGGGTTACTATTGGTTATTGTAGACTGTCCAATAAATTTAGGGCCCAGAATATTTAGAATAATCCTGGGACAAAATAACAAAAGTTGGGGCAAAGAGGTCACTTTGCACTACAACTCTTATCTAGGGGTGGGTTCTGTCCTAAGGGTCATTTTTGCTGGTATCTAAAGGTAATAACATGCTTCTGTGCCAAAAATCATAGAAGGTTATTTGGTGGTTATTTAGTTGTGATTTTCTAAAGTTTAATGTTAAAAAGGCACTTACTACTAACTTGTTATTTGAAAATTGTCAAACAACAGAACTTATAATTTTTCTAGGTTTATAAATATGAAACATTTGTTATCCCAAGGTTTGGGGTGTTTTCTTCTCAGGGTTATTTTTCTAGGGTTTTTTCTAAGTTTTCCTTGTTTTCCTAAAATAAAAAGTATCTCATTTCTTTTGTACTAAACAAGGGTATCATAAAATTTTCTAGTGAACTATACTGAATAAGAAAGCTAACAAAAATGTGGGTACTCCCTGGTTCTTTATTTAAACCACCTTTTATATTTTTCTTAACTTTAAGCAAAAAGTGATTTAAATGGCAAACTCTACCTTAATGGGGTGTACAGAGGGGTTTATTATTTTTAAACAGGTTAGGAAGTGATTAAGTACTTCTCTAAATTTTCCTAACCCCAGTCTAATAGTGTAGCTATTTTTCCTTATTTCTTTTAGCTTTTGACCAGTTAATCATTTAAATCAAAAGTTTAAAGTTTTCTGTAACACTTAGGGGTTTTATATTTTTCCTAAGTAGTTTACATCATTTAGGATCTGGCAAAATTGGTTTGACTCGATTTGGGTAAACCAACCTGAAGTTATGAATTTTTCAAGTTCTCTTTGGGTTTAATCAGAATATTTAAAAAGGTTTCCTGGAAAAACCCATTTTCACCGAAGACCCTGGGTTCTTCCTAAACTAATCCTTTCAGTTATACCCCTGTGCTACTATTCCCCTGAGTCGCTGACAGCGCACATAACCCCCTGGCCTTTTCTTCTTCTCCCCCGAGGTCCCTCCCCTTATGTAAACAGTAACCGCGGAAAGGAATAGGGCGGCGCGGCTTACTGGCGGCGAGAGAGGTCCAGCGAGGGGCGGGGTTGGCTTCGGGAGGTTCTGGCGGTCACAGCGAGGTACGGCTCGACGACGGGGGTGGCCGAAATCGACCGGTCCATGCGCGCAGGCGGGTGAACTCGTCGGCGGCGAGAGCTCCGGCCTAACCACGGCGATCTAGTTTAATTAAACGAAACGATGAGCTCCACGGGATGACGTAGAGGCTATGCGTGCAGTGAATCGGAAAATGGCGCAGAGACTCACCCGGTCCACGTGCGCCGACGGGGTTCTGAACTCCGGCGAGCATGATTGCGCCTTTCCGGTGGCGGGGGTCCTTGGTTCAAGCTCTGGCAAGCTTCACGACCTCCTAGGGAAGCTACCTAGAGGGCTTGGATCAAGCGGAGGAGGGCGGGAAATGGTTCGGCCATGGTGGTTTTCCTTGGGCGGCTCTGGCGGGTCACGGAGAGGTCGCCGGAGCTATGGGCGAGCTCCGGGGAGTTCGGCACGGGACAGAGGATGCAACAGGGAAGATAGCCAGGCACTGTGGCGGGCTTTATAGCCGTGGCGCGGGCGTGGTCACGGGCGGCCTCGGGCGTGCGGGGGTTCGCGCACGGGCGTGCTCTGAGCGCGCCCCCCCGAGTGTCAGCCCGCGTCGAACACGTGTGTGCTTGCTTCTGCCATGGTTCAACGGCCGTTTTGAGCACCTTAGCATGCAGATCTTGGCAAAACCACTATGTACGGTCTCTTCCCTACACCATATCCTACCTTTTTGATGTGAGTCCCAAGCCAAGATACGGTCGGGGTAGGGAGATATAGTGGTGAGAAGTTGCCTCTGTCCTAGCTGTCCAAACCGGGACAAAAGCTATGCCAAGTCATGTCAAACGACTTAGGGTGGGGTTCAACTTTCTCCAGGGTATTCTAGAGGTATTTTGGCTCCACTTTGTCAATTGGGTCAAATGGTTTTGAAGTTTGAATGAGGGTGAACATGTTTTATCTTTGGCCAAGGGTTGGTTTTGGACTTAGAAAAAATTTGATTTTTCTTTTGTGCTCAACCCTTTGGTGAACCTTTTGGGGTTTTTCTGAAACCTTTTTGGGGTTACTTTCTTACTATTATTTGTAGGGTATTAAGTGCACTACATCTTTTATAATTGGCCCAAGACATGATCAAATGGTTTTCATAGCTTTTTGGGTCATACTTACTTATAGTACTCCAATTATCCACAGGGGGTGCATTAGGGTTTTGGGCAATTTCTCCCCCTTCTATGTGCATGGTAAGCCAAGGAATGACATCTAAGATAGGTTGCACTTATTTAAGATCTTGATTTCCAAGTTTGAATTCCTTTACTCAAGTTAAGTCACATGTGATGATGGGCTTACTTGTGTAGTCTTAAGTGAAAACCCTAAGTAACACCTGAGGTGTTACAGACTAGCAACTTTTTTATTATAGATAAAGGCATGGTTCCTTTGAGAACTACTAGTCATAGGGGCCTTTCCTTTCTCCTTGTTGAGAACGGGAGCCCTATGGCTTGTTAAGTTCTTGGCTTCCCTTCGAAAGCCAAGCCCATCCTTAATTAAGGGGTGTCTACCAACGGTGTAGGCATCCCTAGCAAATTTTAATTGATCAAAATTAATTTTGCAAGTCTTAAGTTGAGCATTAAGACTTGCCACCTCATCATTTAGTTTGGTAATAGAAATAAGGTGTTCATCACAAGCATCAACATCAAAATCCTTACATCTATTACAAATACTAACATGCTCTACACATGAACTAGATTTATTAGCTTCCTCTAGCTTAGCATTTAAATCATCATTCAAAATCTTTAAACTAGAGACGGATTCATGACAAACATACAATTCAGAGGATAGCATTTCATTCCTTTTAATCTCTAAAGCCAGAGATTTTTGCACACTAACAAATTTATCATGCTCCTCATATAAAATATCCTCTTGTTTTTCTAACAATCTATCCTTTTCATTTAGAGCATCAATTAATTCATTGATCTTTTCTACCTTAGCTCTATCTAAACCTTTGAATAAGCTAGAGTAATCTACTTCATCATCAATAGAATTATCATCACTAGAAGTAGTATACTTAGAGGTATCTTGAACGCTTACCTTCTTCTCCTTGGCCATGAGGAAAGTGTGGCGTTCGTTGGGGAAGAGCGAAGACTTGTTGAAGGCCGAGGCTGCCAGTCCTTCATCGTCGGAGTCGGATGAAGAGCAGTCTGAATCCCATTCTTTGCCAAGGTGTGCCTCGCCCTTTGCCTTCTTGTACACCTTCTTCTTCTCCCTCTTCCCATGCTTTTCTTGTTCCTGGTCATCATCATTATCGAGGCATTGTGCTATGAAATGACCAGTCTTACCACATTTGAAACAGGAGCACTTTCCCTTTGTCTTATTCTTGTTGGGGTACTCCTTGCGTCCTTTTAGTGCGGTCTTGAAACGCTTGATGATAAGCGCCATCTCATCTTCGTTGAGGCTCGCGGCCTCCACTTGTGCCACCTTGTTTGATAGCGTCTCCCTGTTGCTGGTTGCTTTGAGGGCAATGGTTTGAGGCTTGTGGACGGGTAGTGGACCGTTTAGAGCATCGTCCACATATCGAGCCTCCTTCACCATCATGCGCCCGCTCACAAACTTCCCAAAAATCTCCTCGGGCGTCATCTTGGTGTACCTGGGATTCTCACGAATAAGGTTGACAAGATGGGGGTCAATTACCGTAAATGACCTTAGCATTAGTCGAACGACGTCGTGGTCCGTCCATCTTGTGCTTCCATAGCTTCTAATTTTGTTGACCAGGGTCTTGAGCCTGTTGTATGTTTGTGTTGGCTCCTCTCCCCTGATCATCGCGAACCTTCCTAGCTCGCCTTCCACCGACTCCATCTTGGTGATCATGGTGGCGTCATTTCCCTCATGTGATATCATGAGGGTATCCCAAATTTGCTTGGCGTTGTCCAAGCCGCTCACCTTGTTGTATTCATCCCTGCACAAAGATGCTAGCAAAATAGTGGTAGCTTGTGCATTCTTATGAATTTGCTCATTTATGAAAACGGGATTGTTAGTATTATCAAAATGCATTCTGTTTTCAACAATCTCCCAAATACTAGGATGGAGAGAAAATAGGTGACTACGCATTTTGTGACTCCAAAATGAGTAGTCTTCTCCATCAAAGTGTGGAGGTTTCCCAAGTGAAATTGATAGTAAATGAGCATTAGAATTGAATGGAATACGGGAATAATCAAATGAATAATTTTGATTAACCGTTTTCTTTTTCGATGAAGAGTCGTCGTCATCGTCGTCTCTTGGTGAAGATGAAGAGGCATCACTGTCGTAGTAGACGATTTTCTTAATGCGCCTCTTCTTCTTCCCATCCCTCTTCTTGTGACTTGAGCCTGAGTTGGGAGGCTTGTCGTATCTAGGCTCATTGAGGAAGGACTCCTTCTCCTTGTCGTTGACCACCATCCCCTTTCCCTTAGGATCCATCTCTTCGGGCGATTAGTCCCTTACGTGAAGAGAACGACTCTGATACCAATTGAGAGCACCTAGAGGGGGGTGAATATGTGATCCTGTAAAATTTAACACTAATAGCCACAAAACTTAGTTATTAAAGATAGAATGGCTAAGTAACTTGAAACGAGCTCTTGTGAACACAGACAATCAAAGAGAAAGCACATAAGAGACACACGATTTTTATCTCGTAGTTCGGCCAAGTAACACTTGCCTACTTCCACTTTGTGGCGTCCCAATGGACAAGGGTTGCACTCAACCCCTTTCAAGTGATCCGATGATCAACTTGAATACCACGATTTTTACATTCTTAGTCTTTTTCCCGTTTGCGAGGAATCTCCACAACTTGGAGCCTCTCGCCCTTACAATGATGATCACAAAAGAAGCACAGAAGTAAGGGAGGGAAGAGCAAAACACACAAGACTCAAATCCACAGCACAATCACGCACACAAGTCACAACTTGAGCTCAAAACACAACGCCGTGAAGTTGGAGTCTTGTAGTCTTAGAATGTTTTATTGTAAGCTTGGGTGACTCCTCCATGCGCCTAGGGGTCCCTTTTATAGCCCCAAGACAGCTAGGAGCCGTTGGAGGCAAACAAGGAAGGCCATCCTTGCCTTCTGTCGAGTGGCGCACTGGACAGTCCGGTGCGCCACCGGACAATCACTGTAGACGGTCTGGTGCCGATCTCCTTCCTTTTCTGGCGCAGACGACCGTTGCAGCTCTAGGGCAATTGGCGCACCGGACACTGTCCGGTGCCCCCTGCCGACCGTTGGCGCGGGCCACGCATTGCCCGCGGATTGCGCGGCCGACCGTTGCGCTGGCGACCGTTGGCTCACCGGACAGTCCGGTGAATTATAGCCGTACGCCGCAGAACATTTCCCAAGAGCGCCCTTTTCACTGGAGTTCAGCCTGGCGCACTGGACACTGTCCGGTGCACCACCGGACAGTCCAGTGTGCTAGACTGAGCTGGACTTCGGCTACACACAGCCAAGCCACTTGCAATTCTTTTCTTTTCTTCTTTTCTCTGTTTCTAGCACTTAGACAATATATGTTAGTACTCAAAACAATATACTAAGTCTTGAAACGTACCTTGTTACATGATTTGCACTTCTTGCTTGTTTGGCACATAATCAACTCACTTAATATGTGTTGGACACTTAATCACCAAAACATTATAGAAATGGCCCAAGGGCACATTTCCCTTTCAGATATCAATTTGTAGGTTTCCAACATTTAGAGTATGGATCACTAATTTCACCTTTTACAATTTAAAAAAAACATATCCATGTTAGTGTATACGCATATGATGAATATTAACTGAAAGAAAGGATTCATATGCACTTTTAGTTTTAATGGAAAGAGAATTTTAAACTGCATCAAGAGTAGCTATTTAGAAAACGAAGGTTACAATCCATATGAATGAGATGCAAATTTACCATTATGGATTTTCTTAGTATAGCTTACTCAAGGGAAACTTATTCTCTACGACACAAGATATATAAAATGTGCTCCTACTAGATATGTGCATCAAGTATTTTAATGACTTGCCAAATGCACTTTCAATTCAGTTAAGATTCTCAAGAGGAGTACATTACATATATTGGTCAAGGCTTGACAAATTTGCAATGAATCAACTTATGCCTAAGAATACTTACCACCATATAGAACGTACCATTTGTTATATCAATTGAAAGGTCTTACTATATGAGATTGTGTCATCTAAGTATTCTTCTTTTCTTCATTTGTGGAGACTTCCTTCTTTAGCTTGTTATCTCTTTTCCTTTTAAAACTAGTCGAAAAGCACTTTGAAAAGAGGTATCAGTAGTACAAGGAAGTATTTAATGAATAATGATATTTATATATGAATGGCAACTAAATCATCATTTATGAGGCATAAAGGCATAAATTAAATTCCTTTTTAGTTAATGCACATGGAGGAGTGAATTAACAATATGCACCAATTTACAAATTTAAGCCAAAAGGAATTTAACCTTCATATTGACATTTATTTCCATAGAATAGATTATTACCAATTGAAAGAATACCACTTGAAAGGAACTACTATAGATTAACTACCAATTGAAGCAACTAGTTCCATACCTTTGCCTTGAGCATTCCTAATATTTCTTTTAGGTGAAGATTAACCTTTAATGCTTGTGAATTTACCAATTGAAAGAGCACAATCTCCACTTATGAATTTCCATGAAATATCTTAAAAAGAGATTGCATTTGAAACACAAGCAATAGTTTCCTATTTAGAAACCTCTAGTATATGAATGACACGAAGGTCACTAAAATAAGGAAACCTCATGATATGAACTAATTACCCTTACAAGCATCATGCATAACATCAATTGAAATAAGATGAAACTAGCATGATTATTTAATTAAGTTTATAGGGAAAGTTTAATTCATAGAATGGTGAGTGATTAATGTAGAAGACTCAAAACCAATTTAAACAAGAAGGAATACATCACATTGTATTGGATTGATCTTCTTTGAATGTTAAATGACACGTTCCATTTGAGAAACACATCTCATGTTGTGAAACTACATAAATCACATAGATAAAAACATTAGTCTCACAACTCTAGTCATATAGAGAATTCCCCTTTTGATAAGTGCTTTAAGAATTTGAATTTCTTACTTAGCACTCTATTCATTTAAGAACATGGGATAATCCTATTTATGTCTAGGTCATGGCAATAATACGATAATTCATTTGAAATATGCCACGAATTAATTATCATCAATTAAAGTATGTAGATTGCCACATATAAGAATAACAAATATGCAATCTACCATATGATTGGAACTTTTCAAAGACAAGGTAAAATATTTTAAGTGCATTCTCAAGTGCTTCATTTTTTGTATGTGGCTACAAAAGACACAAAGGAATATAATAATTAAAAGCAATGTGCACCTAAGATTTAATTTTTACCATCCTTTCGATATCCCTTAGTTGTAGGCCTTTTGCTTGATTCCCACAAAGGTTAATCCTTATTCCCTACAACACAAGTTCTTGCTAGAGATGAATATGAAGTTAGTGATATAACAACTCAATTCATCTTTGGGTCAATCTTAAAGGATAGACAATGTAAGATTGATAGCTTGAGATGAGAATTGAGTTAAACCGCTCAAGCACCCCAAAGCTTCATATCATCTTTGGGTACATGCAAATAGTTCCAAATACATTTTGGTACCCATCTCATGATTGGTCCATCAGGTTAGCCAATAAGGACTTAGGCACCCAAATAGCCTTGGTCCAAGAATGTGGTGAACTCATCACCTTTCTAGCACAAGAGTCAAATTTGGGTCTCCTAAGCATATTTGAATGTATTGACAAGTTAGGCTTAGGAGTTTTACCCTTTGGACAAACCTTGAATAGATGACCTCTTTCACGGCAATTGTAGCAAATGCGGTGCTTGTCCTTGCAATGCATTTGCCTTTTGCTTTCATCTTTCATGATGGTCATCTTTCTTGATCGTGCAAGGTCTTGGTTCTTCATGCGAGGGCATGAACCAATTTCATGACCCTTCTTGTTGCATCCATAGCACCTCCCTCTTTGATCTTTCTTTGTTGAAGCACATAGGTACATTGTTAGAGCAAATAATATGAGCATTAATTTTCTCACCTTGAGTCTTGCTCATGTCCTTCTTGGAAAGATTGGTATTCTTTTGAAGGGGTTTTGTGCATGCTACTGTTGTCCCCGTCTCAACCTTTTTCACTATATTATCACGGTTATCTTGAAAAGGTTGAGCATGACACTTTTCCTTCAATTGAGTCAAGCTCCTTTTTAGCCTCTCCTTTTCTTCCTTGAGCTCATTGTTTCCTTTTGCATAAGAAACATTACTTGTTCCTAAAAATTCTAGCTCAATGGAAGATTGGCTTTCTTGAGAGCAACATTTGTTAGCACATGATAATATAGTTTCTATTTGAGTACATGTGCATATGTGAGGTTGGTATGATTTCAAATTAGTTAACACAACCTCATGAGCCATTTCTAACATGATATGTGAATCCATAAATTTATTATGAGAGCAGACAAGCATATCATGTTTTTCTTGCAAAGCTAGATTTTCAATATTTAGCTTTTCTATCATGTTCTTGAGCATAGCATTTTTATTTTCTAATTGAGCAATATATGATGAATGATTAACAACTTTAATTTTCTCAATTGAAATGTCTTCAAACCTTTGGACCAAATCATCATGAGAGCACCTTAGCTTCTCATGCTCTTTGGTCAACTTCTCTAAGTCTTCAATTTTTCTGATGAGGAAATCTTCTTGCTTATGAAGCATTTCTTTTTGTTCTTCCGCTCTTTTCATGAGTCTAAGCAAGCGCATCCGATTTTTCTTGCTTAGTTGAGTGAAGAATTATTGAAGATCATCCTCGTCTTCACTATCACTTTCATGCTCCTCCCCGTCCTCACTTTCACTTTCACTATCACTCCCATTAGCGACAAATCACATATGAGAAGTGGGTTTGAAAGATGAACCTTGTGAACAGGTGGATTTGTCATTTGGTCTCCATCGATCATTTTCTTCTTCTTCAATCTTGTTCTTCGCCTCATCTTCCTTCATTTTGAGGAACATCCTTTCATAGATTCTCATGGCAAGATCTATTACCCTAGGATCAACATCTGCACCAAAAGATGAAGTCGAGGCAACCTCAACTTTTTCAAGCTTAGAAGCACTTTCTTTTCTTAGTCCCCTGACATGATCTTTTCCTCACACGGTTAAGCGTTAGAACGAGGATTAGGCTCTGATACCAATTGAAAGTTGCCTAGAGGGGGGGTGAATAGGCAAGCGAAAACTTTTTTAACAAAAACAAGAAATGAACTGGGTAAAACCAGTTCAGCCGGTTTGCACGAGCTCAACTAAAGAATGAGATATAAACTGAATTGATCTCAAAATTCACCCAGTTAACTTTGGAAATGAGATGTTCTAGTTGATCCACAGGGTTCAAAGTAGAAGATCTGAGAAGGGCACTTCTCAAAATCCACACAGCAAAAAGATATAAACAAATCTTCCACTTAATGGTGAGAGAATGAAGAACACAAACAAACACAATGAGCAAGAACACAAGGGACACAAGATTTATCCCGAGGTTCAGTCACACCACCAAGGTGCCCTACTTCCTCGTTGAGGCACCCACAAAGAGCTGGGTCTCTTTCAACCCTAATCCTCCCTTTGCCAACCACAAAGGTCAATCCCACACACTAATCTTTGCTCAAACGAGCAAGTAATACAAACTTTCTTGTGGTCTTCCACAAGATTTGGAGACCCACAAGAGACACCTAGTCGTCTAGGAGCTAGAGGCTCCAAGAGTAATGAATCCACAAAGAACTCGATGTAGTACCAAAGCTCGAATCAAGAAGAGCAAGAAGGATTCAGAGATGAAGCACCAAAATTGAAGCTCTTCAATCTCACTCAAAGATTTCTCTCCAAAGATTTGAAATGGGAGAAGCAAGAGGTGTGAGAGAGAGTGGGAGGTGTTTCTTAGGTTAGAAATGGAGGTCCAGTCATGCTCTTGTGTGGGGAGAGGGGTAGGAGTGAGTATATATAGGTGGGGCTCCAAAACTAGCTGTTTTTGACTTTTCTGCACAAAAACCGGCTGAACCGGTTTCCACCAGACTGAATTCAGGTTCAGTGACCGGCTGAGTCGGTGGGTCAGCCAGAGTCAAAACCGGCTGAACTGGTCCAAAACCGGTTGAGCTGGTTTTTGAATACAAGCTGAACCAGCCTGAAACCAGCTGAGCCATTATTTGAATACCAGCTGAACCAGTATTTTCCAGTGAGCAATTTTGGCCAAGATAGACTTGAAAAGGTTGTACTAAATACTTTCACTTAGGATAAACAAGGGTAAAATAGAAGTTTTGGATCAAGGATTTTGAGCTTTAGTACCAACACCAACCTTCTTTTTGGATCCCTCTTGATAGTATGACGATTCCTATACTCAAGTTAAATAAAATATAATTAACTAAACTCCTTGATTCATTGGTGTCTCATGTGTGATTTCTCCATGGTGTTGCTTCATAAGGATCACAAACATCTTTGTCTCACCTTTTGAAGCAAACACAAATCAAACCCTGTGACTTGTACCATTTCACCATATACGAGTTCAAATCATGGCTTCAAGTCACCTTACTGATGCATCAACATATTATAACTCTTCATAGCTGATTAGTTCATCGACTTAGTGCAAGTACTCTCTTCTTCACCTTAGCCATGGTACCTCGATCCACAAGACGTCACTTGGCCTTCACCTTCGCTTAGTTCCTTGAAGCCCTTTCCTTTCTATCTTCACCCTATCAAGCCATTCTTGAGTCACATCATATTGAGCGTCCATTGAGAGAATCATTTCTTTGATATTGTGAACCTTGCTTGAATGTCATCTAGATATAAATGATAAGATCAATCAAGCTCTAGTTTGATTCTCAGAGAAGCATATATGGACTAATAGTAATATAGTCAAGCTAATTCATGATTCCTCCTATCTCATTCACTTTGGTTGACAAATCCTCTTAATCACTTCAACCTCTATTCTGGTCATATTTATGCATAGTGATTTCTCAGGTCTTGTCCATATATTCAAACCAATATAGAGACCGTAATATATCTATTTACATTGTCTCACTGGTTATTTAACCTTGTGTTGAACCTTTGTTCACTAATCATTATACATTACCTATGTTCATCATACTGAATTTCCTGTTCAACACTTAGCAAACTTGTTAGACTTTTAAATGTGTTGTTATCCAAATCACCAAAACTCACAAAAGGGATGGATGCACTTTCATCAACAGTAGATGTAGATGTTTTGCAAACATTCAATTCCTCAATCTTAGCATTTAATTTGTCATTCTTAGTTTTAAGACTAGAAATTGAATTATTTCAAGCATTTAGTTTTGCAATCTTAGAAACTAAATTAGCATTTTGATTTCTAAGACATGAAATAGAATCATTACAAATGCTAAGCTCCTTAGATAAGTTTCACATTTTTCTACTTCCTGAGCATAAACATTTTTAAACTTAACAATTTTTTTATTTTCATTAACGAGCAAGTCCTCTTGGCATTCCAAGAGATCATCCTTCTCGTTAATGGTCTCAATTAATTCATTCAATTTTTTCTTTTGTTCCATGCTAAGGTTGGCAAAGAGAGAAAGTAAATCATCCTCATTATCACAAGAGCTACCCTTATCACTAGATGTAGTATATTTGGGGTTGGCTCTAGAGTGTACCTTCTTCTTCTTGTCGTCCTTAGCCATGAGACATTTGTGGCCGACGTTGGGGAAGAGGAGGCTTTTGTTGACGACGATGTTGGTGGCGTCCTCGTTGGAGGAGGAGTCGGTGGAGCTCTCGTCGGAGTCCCATTCTCGGCACATGTGCGCATCCCCGCCCTTTTTCTTATAGTATCTCTTCTTCTACTTCGTCCCCTTCTTGTCTTCGTCCCTGTCACTTTCACTAGAAATTGGACATTTAGCTATGAAATGACTGGACTTACCACACTGGTAGCACACCCTCTTGGAGCGAGGCTTGTAATCCTTCCCCCTCCTTTGCTTGAGGATTTGGCGGAAGCTCTTGATGATGAGCGTCATCTCCTCATTGTCGAGCTTGGAGGCGTCGATTGGAAGCCTACTTGGTGTAGATTTCTCCTTCTTCTCCTCCGTTGCTTTGAATGCAACGGGTTGCACCTCGAGTGTGGAGGTGGCGCCTTGCTCCAAGTTGACAATATGTTTGGAGTCCTTGATCATTAGCTTATTCCAAGTTGACAATATGTTTGGAGTCTTTGATCATTATCTCAAAGCTCACAAACTTGCCAATAACCTCCTCGGGAGACATCTGCTTGTATCTAGGATCCCCACGTATTAATTGAACTTGAGTAGGATTATGAAATACGAGGGGTCTAAGAATAACCTTAACCATTTCATGGTCATCCCATTTTGTGTTCTTGAGGTTGCGCACTTGATTCACCATTGTCTTGAGCCAGTTATACATTGCTTGCGGCTCTTCTCCTTTGTTGAGGACGAATCGACCGAGTTCTCCTTCGATCATCTCACGCTTGGTGATCTTGGTCACCTCGTCCCCTTCGTGCACCGTTTTGAGGACGTCCCAAATTTCTTTGGCGTTCTTCAACCCTTGCACCTTATTATACTCCTCTCGACATAAAGAGGCGAGGAGTATAGAAGTTGCTTGTGAGTTGAAGTGCCTAATTTGGGCAGACTCGTCCAAGTCATAGTCCTCGTCCCCCACTATTGGGGGTCTGCTTCGTAGCCGAAGGTCCTGTAAGAAGAAGCACCTTCGAAAGATCGGCATAGAAATAACGCCGAAGCTACCTTCCAGGGAACTTTGGCATAACGACATGCCTTGAGATGAAGGGTTGCACCGACTTAAAGATAAAAAGACAGTTTAACCCATAATAGTTTGTGTCATGATTGTAATCAATTGTGAAGGGTATAAATGTAAATTTACACAGGCTGCGCCCTGTGCCTATAAATAGATGAACAGTACCCCTGTACTGTTCACACTGACTTGTATTCACTCGTGTGTCACGCTTGTACTTCCTCCTTCTGTCAAGCCGAAGGTACAAATGTAATTTTATATTATTTCTGTTTATCCATGATAATATAATTAATAATGTTATACGATTATTCATGTTCTCTCATATTTCACATGCTTCTTCTTTCATTAACATATACTGCGATGATGAAGGTACGTCCTTCATGACCTTCATCTGAAGATCATTATATCCTAAGGGAAATAATGCTTCGAAGGACGAATGACATTAACCTTTAACATTTTGTGTTGCCTTGTTCTTAATTCATAGCATTTGAGAACAAGTCCCCAACACCCACATTTGGTGCCTACGCTCCAAACTCAACAATATTCCAAATACTTTCGTGGAGTGAGGTTAGATGGTGCCTCATTTTATCACTCCACATACAATAATCATGACCATCAAAATATGGTGGTTTGCCAAGGGGTACGGAAAGTAATGGAGCGCACTTTGAAATACAGGGATAGCGTAGGGGCATCTTACTATACTTCTTGCGCTCATGGCGCTTAGAAGTAGTTGACGACTCGGGGCTGGACGTGGAGGGTGACGAAGAGTCGGTCTCGTAGTAGACCACTTTCTTCATCTTCTTCTTCTTCTTGTCACCTCTCCGATGCGACTTGATGGAGGAATAGGACTCCTCCTTATACTTGTTGCCGGACTCCCTTGAGAGAGTCCTCCCCGAGCCTACGAGCTTTTCGCCGGTCATGATTTCCCTCTTGGCGTGATCTCCAGACATCACTATGAGTTAGTTAGACTCCTAATGAAGCACTGCTCTGATACCAATTGAAAGTCGCCTAGAGGGGGTGAATAGGCAAAACCTGAAATTTACAAACTTAAACACACACTAAAGGCCGGGTTAGCGTTAGAATTAAATTCAAGTCAAAAGAATGTTTCTCTTGCTAAGAGTTGCTCAAGGAATGTGGATGACGTATGGGAGCCAACTCAAATCAATACTAGCAAGGAAACGTTAGAGAGGGAAAACAAATCAAATGAGAATCAAAGCGAGTAGACACGATGATTTGTTTTATTGAGGTTTGGTTCCAAAGAACCTAGTCCCCGTTGAGGAGGTCATAATGACCAGGTCTATTTCAACCCTTTCCCTCTCTCAAATGGTCACTTAGACCGAGTGAGCCTTTTCCTTAATCTCATGGGTCACTTAGATCCCGCAAGGATCACCACACACTTAGGTGTCTCTTGCTTCAATTACAAGTCTCTTGAGAATAAGAAGGGAAAAAAGGCCAATCCAAGCGACAAGAGCAACAAAAGAACACAATTGATCATCTCACAAGCCCTAATGTACTAGAGTTGATTTTGGGGACTTTGAGTGGATTGATTGCTTTGATTGTGTCTTGGAGTGTTGGGCTTTTGCTCTTGCAATGAATGAAGATTTCAGAAGGCTTGGATGGGAGTGAATGAGGTGGTTGGGGGCTATTTATAGCTTCCCAACCACTTCTAGCTGTTGGCTGATTTCTACTGTCGATGGGTGCACCGAACAGTCCGGTGCGCCACCGAACAGTCACTGTCCGGTGTGTGCCACGTCAGCGCAACCGTTAGAGTTTGGAGCAGTTCACCGTTGGGGCGCCTGTTGGGGGCCTTCGGCTTACGAAGGTCCTCAAAAACAGGATTTAACAATATTTCTGGAGTATAATGTGTGAGCAGGTATCTTCGGACTCAAGTCGGAATCGCAGCAGATCAGAATAATACGAAGATTGATACAGCGCCGAAGGTGTGAGTAGGAAAGCTTCGGCGTGGTGGCAAAAAATGAAACCGACTTAAAGATGAAAAGGCTACTCAGACCTCGATAGATTACTATAGAATTATTATCAAATGTAAAGGGCATAAATGTAATTTTGTATAGGCTGTGTGCTGTGCCTATAAATAGGTGAACAATACCCCCGTACTGTTCACGCTGATCTGACAATCGCTTTTGCGTCACGCTTGTACTTTCATCTCCTTAAAGCTGAAGGTATCTTTGTAATTCGATGTTATTGCTGTTTCTACATAATAATAATATGCGATTGTCTATGTTATTCTTCATATTCCTTATAATTCATCCTCCATCATTGTATTTATGAAGGTATACCCTTCATAACCTTCGTCCGAAAATCATTATATCCTAAGGGGAATAATGCTTCGAAGGACGAAGGACTTTAACGATTAACATTTTTCTATGTTTCCTTGTTCTTAACTCATAGCATTTGAGAACAAGTCCCCAACAGCGCCTTGTCGTCTTGCTGCACCGGACAGTCCGGTGCTACAACGGACAGTCCGGTGACCTCTGACTTTGTTGCTCTGACTTCTACACGGCACTATTCATCATTGTACACTCTGTGCAGTCAACCGTTGGCGCGCGAGGAGCCGTTGCTCCGCTGGCTCACCGGACAGTCCGGTGGTACACCGAACAGTCCGGTGAATTATAGCAGAGCGCGCCTGGCCGAAACCTGAGAGTGGCTGGTTTGGAGGGTGCCAGGCTGGCGCACCAGACAGTGTCCGGTGCACACTGGATAGTGTCCAGTGCACCATTTTCCAGCACACTCTAAGTCTTTGCTCCATTTTTAATTATGTCCCTAACTTGATTTCTTTCTTGGTTTGTGTTGAACCTTATGCACCTGTAATAGATGAATTCTAGACAAACTAGTTAGTCCATGTGTTTGTGTTGCTCGTCAACCACTAAAATTAATTATGGGAAATGGTTAACCCTATTTCCCTTTCAAGATCTGCAGGCACTTTTTGACGGTGAGGAGCTAAAACTGTGTTGTTCAATTTCTGAGAGGCTGGTTTAATCCTGAAGGTGGAGCCTATGTAAAGTGTCTATTGACATGGCCGCTCTTTGGTGGATTCAATCGTAAACGCTGCCCTCGCCCCCCTTCGCCAAAGGACATCTATGGGAAGTTGTGCGCAAAACGAAATATCTTGTGCTTGAACAGTCATTTTGTGCTTATTGTGCATCTTGTATTTGAAATAAGTTGTGTCTTTCGTTGTTCGCGCTATCTATTAGAATGCACTTGTTGTGCTAATCCAGCTACACCCTTAGGTGACTTGCTTGGATAGAAAACATGTGTCTCTCGGATGACTTCACATCCTTAAAGGTTGTGATGCACTTGTTGTGCTGGTCCAGCTGCACCCTTAGGCGGCTTTTTCTTTGATGCAAACATGTGTCTCTCGGACAACTTCTCACCCATAGGTGTTGTAATGCACTTGTGCCGATCTAGCTACACCCTTAGGCGGCTTTGCTTGGATAGAAACGTGCATCTCTCGGACGACTATGCATCCTTAGATGTTGTGATGCAGTTGTTTTGCTGGTCTAGCTGCCCCCTTAGGCGGCTTTTGCTTGGATAGAAACGTGTTTCTCTCGGATGACTTCACACCCTTAGGTGTTGTGATAAAATTGTTGTGTCGATCCAGCTGCACCTTTAGCTGGCTTTTGCTTGGATAGAAATGTGTGTCTCTCGGTCGACTTTGCACCCTTAGGTGTTGTGATGCACTTGTTCTGTTGATCCAGCTATACCCTTAGGAAACTTTTGCTTGGATAGGACTTGCTTGTCATGCGCAATGACTCTTTAGACTTGTTGTTGTGGTGATTGTTTTAGTGTCGAATGCCAAAGACCGAGTCCATGGTCTTTTTCGACATTTTGTAGTCATGATTGTGTCCATATTATTTTTTGTGGGGGGATATTCTTGGTGCTTTATCACATGGCCCTGCCTCATTAAAAACCTCACCCCTGCGAGGAAAAGAGTGCGGGCCTGACTAGAATAATGTATCTATTGGTTGGCTTACACATAAAATTTTCTCAGATTGCTACATTCCACAAATGCTCGAGGTCTTCGCCGAATTGTGTTGCGAGTCTGTTGGCGTTTGGGGACGTTTTCCTCTTGACGATGAAAGGCCCTTCCCATTTTGGCTCGAGTTTACCTCGGGACTCTGTTTTGTTGGTTCTGATGAGGACGAGGTCCCCTTCGTCAAACTCTTTAGGAGTAACAGTGTTGTACCACCAAGCCTTCGTTTGTGCTTGATATCTGTTCAATGCTTCCAGGGCGGTGACATGATCCCCATCGAGGAGGTCCTTTGTTGTTGACTCGTCGATATCTGGTGTAGCCGTGGTGCTTGTTCGTGGTGACCCATGATGTTGCTCTTGCGGAGTCCTGGCTTCGGATCGGTACATTAATTTGAAAGGGGTGAATTGAGTGGCTTGGGATTCCATTGTGTTTAGTGCCTAGATGACTTCAGATAGTTGCTCGGCCCACTTGCCCTTTTTTTCATCTAGAAGTCTCCTCTTTATAGCACTGAAAATTTTCCCGTTGGCGCATTCTACTTGAAAGTTGCCTAGAGGGGGGTGAATAGGTGAAACCTAAAATTTATAAACTTAAACACACACTAAGGTTGGGGGTTAGCGTTAGAATTAAATTCGAGTCCAAAAGAATATCTCTCTTGCTAGGAGTTGCTTAAGAATTGCGGATGACGTATGGGAGCCAACTCAAATTCACAATAGCAAGGAAATGTTAGAGAGGGGAAAACAAATCAAACAAGAATCAAGGCGAGTGAACACGATGATTTGTTTTACCGAGGTTCTGTTCCAAAGAACCTAGTCCCCGTTGAGGAGGTCACAAAGACCGGGTCTACTTCAACCCTTTCCCTCTCTCAAACGGTCATTTAGACCGAGTGAGCCTTTTCCTTAATCTCTCGGGTCACTTAGACCCCACAAGGACCACCACACACTTAGGTGTCTCTTGCTTCGATTACAAGTCACTTGAGAAATAGAAGGGAAAAGAAAAAAAAGGCCAAACCAAGCGACAAGAGCAACAAAGAACACAAGTGATCCTCTCACAAGCCCTAATGCACTAGAGTTGATTTTGGGGCTTTCAGTGGATTGATTGCTTTCATTGTGTCTTGGAGTGCTGGGCTTTTGCTCTTGCAATGAATGAAGAATTCAGAATGCTTGGATGGGAGAGAATGAGGTGGTTGGGGGGTATTTATAGCCTTCCAACCACTTCTAGCCGTTGGCTGAATTATGCTTATCCGGTGCGCCATCGGACATTAACTGTGCACTGTCCGGTGCGCGCCACGTCAGCGCAACCGTTAGGGTTCGGAGCAGTTGACCGTTGGAGACATTTGTCTTCTAGCTACATCGGACAGTCCAGTGCCCTCTGACTTCTGCGCTTCTGACTCTGTCGCGACACTTTTGCTTTTGCAGAGTCGACCGTTGGCGCAGAGAGCCGTTGCTCCGCTGGCTCACTGGACAGTCCGGTGGCACACCGGACAGTCCGGTGAATTATAGCGGAGCGTGCCTCCATTTTCCCGAGAGTGGCTGGTTTAACTCTGTACGGCTCTGGTGCACCGGACACGGTGCACCATTTTTTAGCACACTCAATTCCTTTGCTCCATTTTTTATTGAGTCCCTAACTTGAATTCTTTCTTGGTTTGTGTTGAACCTAATGCACCTGTAATAGATAATGTCCAGACAAACTAGTTAGTGCACGTGTTTGCGTTGGTCATCAACCACCAAAATTAATTATAGGAAATGGTTAACCCTATTTCCCTTTCAATCTCCCCCTTTTTGGTGATTGATGCCAACACAAACTAAAGCAAATAATGAGTGTAGAAATGTAACTAGTTTGTAATTGAGATGAATGTGCATAGGTTACTTAGAATTTGAACCAATGATAGATTTTAGATATATGAATAAGAGTGAATGGATTGCCTTTCTTTTATTTAACATTTTGGACCACATTGGCACCACTTGTTTATTTTTGCAATTATTTTGTAAAGAATCTTTTCAAAGATCTTTTGCAAATAGTCAAAGGTATAAGAATATGATTTCAAGAAGCATTTTAAGATTTGAAATTCCTCCCCCTATTTCAAATGTTTTTCCTTTGACTAAGTAAAAGCTCCCCCAGTATAAATTCTCCCCTTAGCTTTCAAGAGGGTTTTGAAACAGATATGGAGTGAAATTATACCAATTGAAATTATTTCAAACTAAATGTGAAGCTTTGAAGATGCCAATTTGACATTTTACTTTCACATATCAATTGAAAATTAGATACTAATTGAAAAATACACCAATTGAAGAATTCATTTTGAATTTTTTTGAAATGGTGGTGCGGTCCTTTTGCTTTGGGCTTAATATTTTCTCCCTCTTTAGCATTAAGTCCAAAAACGGAGAACTTGAGAGCCCTTGATACTTTCTCCCTC
The DNA here is from genome assembly GCF_902167145.1 of Zea mays. Classification (NCBI taxonomy): domain Eukaryota; kingdom Viridiplantae; phylum Streptophyta; class Magnoliopsida; order Poales; family Poaceae; genus Zea; species Zea mays. Next base: position 87,641,152 of record NC_050097.1, read on the forward strand.
ATTGCTAAAATAAATATGAGTGAAATGTTATACCAATTGAGAGATATATGAGTAACGACAACGGGTACGTGATACCGTTAGAGTTGGAGTGGAAGCCTTGTCTTGCCGAATACTCAATTTTCCTTTCAATCTAAGACTTAATCATAGAGATATACTCGAAAACATATTAGTCTTAGCCTTGGCACAAGAAGAATAAGAAATATGCATTTGTACTAAATGAAAGAGACATGATCAAAGGTATATACTTCAGCTATGTGTGCAATGTTTCAATCAAAATTCTGAGAATCAAGTATGTTTAGCTCATTCCTAAGTTTGCTAAAGGTATTCTCATCTAGTGGCTTGGTAAAGATATCGGCTAATTGGTTATGGGTGCTCACATAAGCTATTTCGATATCCCCCTTTTGTTGGTGATCTCTTAGAAAGTGATACCGGATGTCTATGTGCTTAGTGCGGCTGTGTTCAACAGGATTATCCGCCATTCGGATTGCACTCTCATTATCACATAGGAGAGGGACTTTGGTCAATTTGTAGCCACAGTCATTAAGGGTTTGCCTCATCCAGAGTAATTGAGCACAACAATGTCCTGCGTCAATGTACTCGGTTTCAGCGGTGGAAAGAGCTACGAAGTTTTGTTTCTTTGAAGCCCAAGACACCAGGGATCTTCCCAAAAACTAACAAGTTCCTGAAGTGCTCTTTCTATCTATTTTACATCCGGCATAATCGGCATCGGAATACCCAATTAAAACAAAGGTGGATCCCTTGGGGTACCAAAGCCCAAACTCAGGGGTGTAAACTAAATATCGCATGATTCTTTTCACGGCCCTAAGGTGAACTTCCTTAGGATTTGCCTGGAACCTTACACACATGCATACAGAAAGCATAATATTCGGTCGAGATGCACATAAGTAGAGTAAAGATCCTATCATCGACCGGTATACCTTTTGATCTACGGATTTACCTCCCGTGTTGAGGTCGAGATGCCCATTGGTTCCCATGGGTGTCTTGATGGGTTTGCCATTCTTCATCCCAAACTTCTTAAGTATGTCTTGAATGTACTTAGTTTGGCTGATGAAGGTGCCCTCTTGGAGTTGCTTGATTTGAAAACCAAGGAAATACTTCAACTCCCCCATCATAGACATCTCGAATTTCTATATCATGATCCTACTAAACTCTTCACAAATATAATATCATCGACATAAATTTGGCATATAAACAAGTCTTTTGCAATAGTTTTAGTGAAGAGGGTAGGATCGGCTTTTCCGACTTTGAAGCCATTAGTGATAAGAAAATCTTGTAGGCATTCATACCATGCTCTTGGGGCTTGCTTGAGCCCATAAAGCGCCTTTGAGAGTTTATAAACATGGATAGAATACTCACTATCTTCAAAGTCGGGTGGTTGCTCAACATAAACTTCTTCCTTGACAGGTCCATTGAGGAAGGCACTTTTCACGTCCATTTGGTAAAGCTTAAAGCCATGGTAAGTAGCATAGGCAAGTAATATTCGAATTGACTAAAGCCTAGCTACGGGTGCATAAGTTTCACCAAAGTCCAAACCTTCGACTTGTGAATAACCTTTGGCCACAAGTTGGGCTTTGTTCCTTGTCACCACACCATGCTCATCTTGCTTGTTGCGGAATACCCATTTGGTACTTACAACATTTTGATTAGGACGTGGAACTAAATGCCATACCTCATTCCTCGTGAAGTTGTTGAGCTCCTCTTGCATAGCCACCACCCAATCCGGATCTCTTAATGCATCCTCTATCTTGTATGGCTCAATAGAAGCACAAAAGAGTAATGTTCACAGAAATGAGCAACTCAAGGTCTAGTGGTTACCCCCTTATGAATGTCACCAAGGATGGAGTTGACGGGGTGATCTTGTTGAATTGCTTGGTGGACTCTTAGGTGTGGTTGTCTTTGATCCCTTATTTCTTGACCATTTTCCTTGTCTTGATCATCTTCATCTCCCCCTTGATCCATGTCCTCCTCTTGAGGTGGCACATCCTCTTGATCTTTATCTTCATCATCTTGAGCCTGATCCTCATCTTAGGTTGGTGGAGATGCTTGTATGTAAGATGATGGTTGATCTCGTGCTTTGTGGGTTCTTCGGATTCCTTAAGACACACATCTCCAATGGACATGTTCCTTAGCGCAACACACGGAGCCTCGTCATCATCTAGTTCATCAAGATCAACTTGCTCCACTTGGGAGCCATTAGTCTCATCAAACACAATGTCACAAGAAACCTCAACTAATCTAGTGGATTTGTTGAAGACTCTATATGCCCTTGTGTTTGAGTCATACCCTAGTAAAAAGCCTTCTACAGCCTTAGGAGCAAATTTAGAATTTCTACCTCTTTTAATAAGAATAAAGCACTTTACTCCCAAAGACTCTAAAATATGAAACATTGGGCTTTTTACCAGTGAGGAGTTCATATGATGTTTTCTTGAGGATTCGGTGAAGGTAGAGCCGGTTGATGGAGTGACAAGCGGTGTTGATTGCTTCCGCACAAAACCGGTCCGGAATCTTGTATTCATCAAGCATGGTCCTTGCCATGTTCAATAGAGTTCTATTCTTCCTCTCCACTACACCATTTTTTTTGAGGTGTGTAGGGAGAAGATAACTCATGCTTGATGCCCTCCTCCTCAAGAAATCCTTCAATTTGAGAGTTCTTGAACTCCGTCCCATTATCGCTTCTTATCTTTCTGATCCTTAATCCTAACACATTTTGAGCTCGTCTTAAGAATCTTTTTAAGGTCTCTTTGGTTTGAGATTTTTCCTGCAAAAAGAATACCCAAGTGAAGCGAGAATAATCATCCACAATAACTAGACAGTACTTACTGTCACACCCGGTTCCGGAGCAGAGCCGGGCGCATAGCATATGTGTGCCAAGATCCATTTCCACACATATGTTGATGTCACAAGTGTTATATATCAAAAGACAATGCAATAAAGGTGTAAAGAGAGTAGAGTACTTTATTACATCATCTGAATCAGTGTACCTTTAACAAGTATCAACATCAAAGTAGGCGGAATTAAATAACATGGGTAATCTCCCACAGGAAGATGACCGACGCATCGTTAGACTTAAAACTCATCATCGTCATCAGTGAAGTCTCCATCATCACCCTCTGATCAAAATATTAGCAAGGGTGAGCTCACTTATGGTCAGGGCTCAGCAAGTGGGGGGAAATTAATGCAAGTTTAACAAGGTGAGGCTAAGGTTGAGCAGTAAGCATTTTAGTTGGTCAACATTTTATTAATAACACCTGTCTTACTAATAAGTGTGTATCCTAAGTATTCCCATTTAAATGAAGGTATAAGAGTATATCAAAAACACTTAAGTGACACCACTTAAGAAAACCATTGGCAGATTGTCGGATCTCGATTTATGTTCATCTTCAAGTTCAATTATCATGTGAGGAGTTTAGGCTGCTCTTAACCGTGAGCACGGGTGACATATCAGTTTTACACTCTGCAGAGGTGGCACATCTTTACCCATGAGTCGCGATTCCCTTCTAGCCTAGGTTGATCAGACTCGTATTCACTTCCGAGGTGAATGGCTAAGGTCTCACTATGAGGCTTTTCCCTAGAGTCCTCAATATGCAAATGCTGGAAATGGTCAAACTGCAAAGAGCACATCTAACGTAACTAACTTATAATCCAGACTGCAAAGTAAAGCTTTGGGAACTATGCCTGTATCCAATCTGTCTGAGCCAGAAATATAAGCGCTTGCCAGATGCCCCCATTCCGGTAAACCACGACCAACACCCAACATAAGACATCCCTAGTTATTTAGCCAAGGGTGCCCCATACCACCCTCATGGTAGCACTGTTTTCCTGGGTGGTCACTCCATGTTCCAATTAATATGTAATAATCTTGTTTAACCATCAGGTTAACATCATAATACCAATTTCATTTATGGAACATTAATATCATAAACATGAGTGACATAACAATTATTAAGTTGAGCGGTAGCATCAATTTTGAAAACATAATATTTTCCCAGGGTAATCAAGGAATACAGTTGGTAAATCTAGGAAATCCTTAATTAGGTAAATCCCATCAAATTATGTAGTATATCCAAAAAGTAAACATTATTATATGCATTAATTGGGTACAAATAGAATATGCAAAGGGAGAATCCACTTACCTTGCTTGAACGTGTCCTGTGGATCGTCCTCAAACGAATTCGGGTCCTCTACCACAAAATTAGCTTCTAATAGATTCGCACATCGTACATACGAAAAAAAAACATACACCAATAAATAAACAGACACCATTCAACAAATAATAAAACAAAATTCAGTCGTAACAAATTATCATACCTTTTTCATAAATATTCAAGACAAATAAAGGAAAAACACATCCCTTCATGAGAAAGGTTTTGTTTTCAGTTTTTTATATAAACATGGCATAGATTTGAAAATATCTAAAAACAAATGAATAAGTGAAACTTTTAGATTCACCATGTTAACTTTTTTTTAGAAAATTTATAATTAATATACCTAGAAGATATGTAAGCATATTAATTTACAAAGGCTAAGGTATAGGTCGTAGTATGTTTTTATGAAAAAAAGAAAATAACAAATATTATCTTTAATTCTATGCACGATCTACATATCATGAGAGAACTACTTTCGTAAACCCATCTATAACCTAACGAATAACAATTATATTAGTTAGTTATATTTATTTTAGCATTTTTGAAATATCAAAGGGTACGCCGCATCAAATAACCATATGTAAATTGAATACTAAACTACTTTATATTTTATAAGTAAATATATATAAAACTAACCACTCTATTTTTAGTTACAAAAATATGTGATCTTCCTTTTTCTTTCAAATTTCTTATTTAGAAGTCTACAAAGCGTTTCAAATAAAGATTCCAGTAACCCCTAATTTGAAATGTGTGTCACATAATTTTGAAGCTATCAAAATAATTTCTAACTTGTTTAGATCACAAATTCATTTTTTTATAAAAGGAAAAAAAAACTGCAAGAGGGACTAGCTCACTAGTAGAAAAGAGCTCTAAGGTGGCGGCACGCAGAAATTTATACTGGCGGTTTCCGTTACAGCACGCAAGTGAAAAAAACAAGCGGGCCCGTCTTAACGAACCGGCAATGTAAATATATATATACACTGGCGGTTCACTTAACAAAACCGTCAGTGGAAATGATGTATTTACACTGGCGGCTTTATTAAGTAAACCGTCAGTGGAAATATCATATACACTGGCGGTTCACTTAACTGAACCGTCAGTGAAAAGGATGTATATACACTGGTGGTTGTATTAAGTACACCGCCAGAGAAAATATCATATACACTGGCGGTTCACTTAACTGAACCGTCAATAGAGAGGATGTATATACACTAGCGGCTGTATTAAGTACACCGTCAGTGGAAATATATATACATTGGCAGTTCACTTAATGAAACCATCAATACATTGCATGAATACTCAGTACCAGAGAGGAATCAGTACCACAATACATTGCGTGATTACTCAGTGATCGGTACCCCAATACATTGCATCAATACCAGAGAGGTGATCAATACATTGCATGATTACACAATCTATATACCCAACAATCTGAGATAAACAATATATCACTAACTACTTCATTACATCTAACTACTTCATTACATACACTACATCAATGATACTCCAGCAGCGATCCAATCTCTCAATAATGTCATTTCTTGACTTGCATTTACATTCAGCCAATCTGACACATCGTAATCAGCTTGGCCATGCGAACTACTCCCTAATCCTCCTATGTGGCCTCGGTCCAACAAATAGTTATGCAAAGCAAAACAAGCAATTATAATCTTCACTTGCATGCTTCTTCCGTAAAATGGGAGTTCTCGTAGCACATGCCACCTTGATTTGAGTAGTCCAAAGCCCGTTCAACTACATTTCGTAGACTCGATTGGTGGAAATTAAACTTTTCCTACACACTCTACTCCTGTTTGATTAAAATCTTCTAAGTGATGTCTCTGATTCTGATATGGTGGCAAGTAACCTTCGCGAATTGAATAACCAGCATCCACTAGATAATACCTCCCTGTACACAAACAAATAAACCCAGAAAAAGATTTACTAGATCGTAATGCATGAATACAATGTATGCAATGGCGCCAACATAACATGCATGCCACCATACCTGCTGGTGGGTGTGGATAGTTTGCTTCTCCCATACAACTCCTGAGCACTGCCATGTCATGGCAAGAACCAGGCAACCCAGCACCTACAAAAGTGAACCGCATATCAATGTCCACTATAGCTAATACATTGTAGCTAGGCCACCCTTTTATATTTATGTGTTCAAGACTCGACTCATGACATACATGAGCTGGAATGTGTGTGCCATCTAAGGCTCCTATGCACCCATCAAAGGAAGGGCCATAAGGTCTAAGCTTGTTATGCACTTTAGAAAATGTTGGATCCTTTGCACATATAATGGTTTATGCAAAACCATACAGTGCATCTGCCACCATAGCCATTTTTCTATGGATGGTATCCAAAGACCTTTCAAATTTGTCTCTAATTTGTCGTGTTTCTTGTTGTGTCCCACATGCCCATAAGAACATCCCTAATGCTTCACATGACTCCACCTCTTGTGTTGACCTTAACCCATGATACCTCACTAAAGTATCATGCAATTCTCTAAAAGAATCTGGAGTCATATGAAAATTGTCATGACACTTCCTGAAGTCCCTCATATTAAGTTCCACCCATTGTCGTCCTGTCACATGCGGCAATGGAGTATGAAGATTGATCATAGGAGCAAGAGTATACGAACTAGAAGTGAAAGCAGCTAGAACCGTCGCTGCACTAGCTTGTTGGAATATGTTGGAGCTATCATCACTTGTCGTGTCGCTATGGCTGGAGTCTTCTGCACTACTCATCTCGGAGTTGTCTACATTTAAAAGAAATGCAATACATAACTTGTATGTTATAAAACTAAAGTGCACAAGCACATAAATTAAACTGAACTACAATATGTCCACAAACATCAAATAATACCAGAGTAATTACAACACACACATTCAAAACTAGACGGGAAAACTTAACAGTGTATCAAAGCATTATTACAACACCACATGGACAAGCTACTTATTAATATGATTCCATTGGAACCTAATCCAAAGGAGGCGTCCCACTTTACTTTTCAAATGAAGAAAAAACCTCCTATTTATATCGTTTTTGCAAAGAATATTTGCCATGCAGTACAAATCAGAGTCTTCTTCAAGTCCATCTTCCTTTAAGAGTCGCACAACTTCATCAACTTCTTCTTGTCCACGACTAAGAGTTCTCCGGTTTTTGATGCTAATGGACTCAGAAATATTAGCAATGTGATCTTCCAAATTCATCTTTTTCTAAGGGGGACTATCCACTGTGGCTTCTCTGATCATTTTGGACGATGATCTAGTATTGGAGCAACCCACACCATCATCAGGAGTATCGTGGCTGCCATAGCGTCAGGAGGGTTCACGGACACCTCCAACACTAATAAAATTGCCCCTGTCGTGTGTGGTTTGACCAAACAAAGTGTAAAGCTCATCAAGAAAGGGTGGTAGTTTTCCTCGACTGCCCTGAGGACTAGGATCCTGCGTTTGAACATAGAACAAATTTAGTATTGGTCCATAAAATAAAAAAGACTTGTAATCAATTCATGAATAATGTACCCCTTCCTGGGTCCCCCAGTATGAATCATCTACAGCTATATCACCAGTCCGTGATTCAAGGCCAAGCAAAGTATGGTTCTGCAAGTATTGCCAATGCTGGAAAGACCTTCGGAGCAAGTTCAATTTGTTTTGCGGTTTTTTGTTTTCATAATCAAGACCAGACTGCTCTCTGAAGCTACAATACACTTGTTGCCATCCATATTTAGTTAAGCCCATGCTATTGAAGTTATCAAGGTCCTTCTGAATGATGCATAGGTCAATGAATATTTTAGTTGTCATCGGATCCCAACTGGCATGGTCCGACGAACTCATCTGTAGGCAAGTTGCAGATGCACGTAACCATTTGGAACAGAGGACATGTAGTAAAAGAAACAAGAACTTGTCGTGGTCAAAGAAACAAGATAAGAACTTGCTGTAGGTCAATGAATACAAAGGCACACTTAACAATTTCTGAAACAGAGGACATAATAAATAAGATAAGTTATGCACAAAAGAACTTACCGTGGAAGTGGTTTTGGCACGCTTCTGGCGTAGGTTGTACTGAATAGGTGCAGTTCTCTTGTCACGCACAGGTAGGGGTGGTAATGGATCGTGATCCAAATGGTCCTTCATAAAATGTCAAGGCCCTAAAAATTTATAGTTAAAAAATGACTAGAAATAGAGCCTGATCCTAACCCGATTCGATCCTTAAATCTCATAGTGCAAAATTTATAGCCCATTGTCAGCCCTACGCACAGGTTTGTCCGGGGAACAAGAATCAATGAATGAATGTGCCAGATTGGGCAACCTTATGCTAGAACTACGTCGAAAAAGAAGAGTGATTTAATATATTAAAATGGAGACACGAGGGCAGATAGCAACAGTAAAATGGAGGAACTAAGCAGTTGACCTAGATCCACGTCTTTGGTGTCTGGCGCGCGGTGTGCAGAGTCGACTGCTGAGCCCACCACCTACTTCACTTCGGTTAGGACGACGGAGGGAGGGTAGATCCGGCAACGACAACGAAGGAGAGGCACATCGGCGGCTGGAGTGACAACGGCGGCTGGAGCGGCTGGGACAGTACTGGGACGTCTGGAGCGGTGAAACCATTAAGGCGCATATAGGTTGATTGCCAACCGCCAGTGTAAATATCATTAGCACTGGCAGTTTTCTTTAGCATCCCGCCAGTGTAAATAACATTAGCACCGGCGGTTTGCTTAAGAAACCGCATGTGGAAACATGATTTTTCACAAGCCGGCTGTTTAAGACACCGCTTGTGGAAACATTATTATCACTGGCGGTTTTCTTTAGCTGCCTCCAGTGTAAATAAACATGATTTTTCACAGACGGGCTGCTTAAGACACCGCTTGTGGAAACATTATTATCACTGGCATTTTTCTTTAGCAGCCCGCCAGTATAAGTTTTCCTGCCTTTTTTCAAAATTTCAGAAACTTTTTCACTGGCAGTTCCTTAAGCTAGCTGCCATTGTAAACAAGAACTGATTTATTCATTTGAAAGGATTGTCATCCTAGTACAAACTACTTTTCCTACCAGAATAAGCTATCATGATGTAGCCGACGACGCTTGTTGGGAGGCATCTCATCACATTGTCTTGCCCCGCCATCATCATCGTCGTCATCGTTGCCACTGCCGTCGCTGTCCTCGTCACTGCTGCCGTAGTCACTGCTGCCGTCGTCGTCGTTCTCATCATCTTCATCGTCCGAGCAGACCATGCCCATCCAATGTCCATACATCGGGTCGTCATCATTGTCCAAGGACTCCACATCTGACGATTCTCCATCGTACGCCCAAGACCACTCAGTGCTGGTGTCAGAGTCCAGCTCCCCGACAACGAGGAATTGGAGGTCGTCCCCATCGGTGAGGTCGCTGTTGGATTCCGATACAACTGCAAAGTCCCATCCATCTGCATCCCAGTGCAAAGGTGCCTGTTTTTCATATGCCGCTATAGGATCCCACTCTGGGGTTGGTTCACGGCTAGAAGAATCGGAGACAAAAGAAGCAAAGGAATCACTCGGTGATGTCGACATGGGTAAAGCTAAGCGCCATAGTTTTTTCTGAGTTGCGATGAATGGAAATGTGGCCGATGACCATTTAAATACATTCAAATCGAGAACTGAGTTGACGTTTACTCGAACTTCGAGGAGCAAAGAGGAGTCAAAAGTCGTCGCTTCGTGTTCGGCGATTGCCGTTTCAATTCTACAGGGACAGGGACAGTTGAAAAGACACAACTGTTCAACATGAAACGGTCTCCACACGGGGCTGAGTTAAGGCTACAGGGACAGTTGAAAAGACACAACTGTTCAACATGAAACGGTCTCCACAGGTGGCTGAGTTAAGGTGCCGCTAGTGGAAAGAAGATTTCCACTGGCGGTTCGTAAGACAACCGCCAGTGCTATGTTTTTCACTGACGGTTTCTTAAGCAAGTCGACTGTGAAATTTGTATTATAAATACCCCCACCCCCGACAGGAATAGCTAGCTCGCAGCCAACTTCCATTGGAGGCGATTTTGGAGTTCCAAATTATATAAAATACAAGGGTCGAGGTTTTGATCTTCATTTTTTGGAGGAAGGTTGCTAAGAAAGGTTGGTTTTATGTTTCATTGTCAATTTTTGTTCATATTATTTATCATTTTAGCCAAATTTTGTATCTATGCTTTTATACCATGTGAGAGAGAAGTGTGTAGCCATTCGTACGTTCGGCTTATGTTAGAAGAGGACATAAGTGCACATGAAAGCTTTGTGCACATGGTGCACAAATTAAATCACCACTATCCATCTCAGATCTAACGTCTCTAGAACTGAATCGACGTGCATCATGTGCACTAAAATTCCATGTGCATTAGATACGTTCGCTTGTGTCATGTGCACAAAAATTCCATGTGCATTCTAGATACGTTCTCATGTTAGAAATATATGTCAATTTTAAGAGTCGTTCCTTGGTTGATAGGAAATGTTAGCTTTTTTCTCTTGCCAATTTACAAGTGTTCTGGTGTTTTCTGTTACTTTTTACAGGTAGTGATGGAGAGGACATCGTGGATGTATAACTTATCAAGGCTAGATCCGTCATACATATCCGAGGTCCATATGTTTATTGATGTCGCTACGGAACATGCTTGGAGAACAAAGACAAATCACATATATTGTCCATGCATGGACTGCAAAAATGTTGTTGTATTTGATGACACAAACCAAATCATATCTCATCTGGTATGCCGAGGATTTGTGAAGGATTACACAGTTTGGACAAAGCATGGAGAGGGTAGTGCGCCTTATACGACTGAAGCCGCTGAGGACGAAAAATTTCAGTTTGTTCACGGGACACACCCACCTCTTCCATAGAGCGAACATGTAATGCCAAATGTTACTGATCATGGTTACTATGGATGAAGCGAACATGATAGAACTCATGTTTTGCCGAATGTTATTGATGAGGAAGATGCAGAATTGTTAGAGGCAATGTTGCGTCGTCATACGGATCCATTGATGTTCTTCAAGAAAGGTATGGAGTCCCTGAAGAAGGCAGCAGAAGAGCCTTTGTACGATGAGTCTAAGGGTTGTACCAAAGAGTTCACGATGTTCTGGCCTGTGTTAAAGCTGTTGATGTTAAAAGCTAGATATGGTCTGTCTGATGCTTGCTTTGACTCGTTCTTGAATATCATCGCAGACATGCTCCAAAGGAGAACAAAGTGCCTGCTAACACGTACTATGCAAAGAAACTAATCAGTCCACTCGCTATGGATGTGGAGAAGATCCACGCATGTAGAAATCATTGTATCCTTTATCGAGGCGATGATTATAAAGACTTGGAGAGCTGCCCAAAGTGCAATGCAAGTAGGTACAAGACGAATAGAGACTATCGAGAGGATGAGTGTGTTGCATCCGTGTCTAGGGCAAGAAGCGAAAGAAAGCCCAAAAGAAGACTTCAAAATCCACAAGCAAAGAAAAAGAAGAAGTAGACTATTATGCGCTCAAAAGATTCCTGCTTTGGTGATGTGGTACCTCCCCGTCGTCGACCGATTGAGGTGTTTGTTCGCTAACCCCGAGGATGCCAAACTTATGAGCTGGCATGCTTCTGATGAGCACAAAAATGATGGGAAGCTTCGACATCCAGCCGATGGGAAGCGGTGGCAAGATTTCAATGACAACCATTGAGACTTTGCCGATGAACCAAGAAATGTTAGGTTCGCACTGAGTACCGATGGAATGAATCGATTTGCTGAGAGGTGTAGTAAGCATAGCACATGGCCGGTGATCCTCACCATGTACAACCTTCCTCCATGGTTGATGCAGAAACAAAAGTACATTTTGCTAACCATTCTTATTTCTGGACCTACACAACCTGGAGTTCATATGGATGTATTTTTGGAGCCCTTAATGGAGGATATGAAAATACTGTGGGAAACAGGTGTTCAAATATTGGATGAGTATCGTAAAGATTCGTTCACACTAAGAGCAATTATTTTTGTTACGATCAACGATTACCCTGCTCTCTTCACATTATCAGGCCAGTTCAAGGGAAAGGTTGGTTGCATAGTATGTATTGATGAAACTGCTTACGTGTCCCTTGCTGCATCTAAGAAGATAGTGTACATGAGGCATGAGCGCTTTTTATTGGAAGGACACAGGTACCGCATGAGAAAGATGGATAAGTACTTCGACAATAATGGTGAACTACATTGTACTCCTCCATTGGGTAACAATAGAGATCATAGAGTTTTTGAAATAGTCAAGAATATCAACTTTGTTTTCGGGAAGAAGACAAAAGATGGGAAAACAAGGAAGGATGCCAAACCAGCTTTGGGGGCTATATTCAAAAAGAAGTCTATTTTCTTCGAGTACTTGCCTTACTGGAAAGAGTTTGATGTGCAACATGCGATCAATGGTATGCACATTCAGAAAAACGTTTTTGTAAGCATAATTGGCATCTTGCTAGACATAAAGGGCAAAACAAAAGAAGGGCTCAATTCACGCGTGGACATGGTAAATTTAGGCATAAAAAAGAAATACATCCTGTCCTTCAAGAAAATGGGAAGTACCATCTCCCGGCAGCAAGCTACAATCTTAATGTAGATGAGAAACATGCGATGTGTGTTTGGCTCAAGAATTTGAGAGTCCCATCCGGTTTCTGTTCTAGCATACGGAGTATTGTGTCAATGAAAGACCTGACGGTCACCAACTACAACTCACATGATTGTCATGTTAACTACATTCCTACCTATTGCCATTAGGGCTATAAATCCTTTATTTTTAAAGATGGCAATCACACGGTTGTGCTACTTTTTCAATAGAATTTCACAGAAGGTAATTGACCGGGATGAGTTGGCATTTCTTCAGAAATTCGAAGTGGAGACAATATCATAGTTTGAGATGTGTTTCCCTCCATCGTTCTTTGATATTATGGTGCACCTTGTGGTGCACTCACTACAACACGAACAACCCTATAGCAACACATACATTGCAACAAAACGGTTTATGCGTTGCAAGAAATTAGGTAGCAACGGATGCTAAAAACACACATTCATATGTTGCAAGAAAAATCAACTAGCAACGTTTACCATGTGTTGCAAGTGTCATACATAGAATATCCAAATTACCTAGCAACGTTTGTCATGTGTTGCAAGGGTTATTCGTAGTATTTATGTCACCTAACAACATTTGTCATGTGTTGTTAGTATCATCCATAGTATTTGTGTTACCTAGCAACGCTTATCATGCGTTGCAAGCATATATGCAGTATTTATGCAAATCAATATATTGGTTTTATTACTTACAAAGTACTCCCTTCGTCTCATTTTCTAGATAATTTGATTTTTTGGACACCTAGTTTGATTTACTCATCTTATTAAAAATCATAATTACTATTTATTTTTATTGTTGTTTAATTTTTTTATACTCTCATAAATTTTTAATAGGACGAGTTAGTCAAATTTGGTGTGAAAAAAAATCAAACAACCTATAAATTTTCTCTGTCGTCGGATTTGCAACAGCGGCTACTAGGGATGAAAACGGGACGGGTACCTGGAACGGGTATCGGATACGGGTACAAAAACGGGACGGAATTTCGGATACGGATACGGGTATTTTGTTTGTCGGGACGGATACGAGTATTACCCGAATATTGAACATCGGATACTGGTAGGATACGGAATCACCAATACCCAGTCAGTACCCGAAAATCCCGGGTACCCGGGATTGGGCCTGCTCCATGCTGTCCTGCATCTGCTTTATCGGCCCATCGGCGGCCCAATTCTAGTCATGAATCACACTGAGTCAGCCCAACCGTGAACCGTAACTACTGAGTCCTGGCCCCGTGACCCAAGTCCCGCTCCCATCAGCCCTCACCGCCGCGCCGCCGCCTCAACAGCTCAGGCTGCTCTACTGCTCGTGCTCAGCCTCACGCCCTCACTGCCCTCACCGCCCTCACCCACCCTCGTCCAGTCGTCTGGCGGCCGGCCTAAGACAGCGGCCCAGCGCCCAGCAGCCGCGACAAACCAGCGCAGTGCCCCGCGACGGAGCCAGCGTCCAGCGACGGAGTCGCGACGGAGCTAGCGACCCAGCGCCTAAGCCCGAAGTTCCGGTTTCTCGCCTTCGTGGTAAGTTCATCCTAGATAAGAACATGCATTGTCCTGTCACAGTCACGTTACGTAGCTAGCTCTTCTTGCTATTCGTTTCCAGTTGATTGGATCTCTTGTCTTTGTCATGTTGTCCCCATCGAAAAGTGGCGAGAACATGCATGCACTTTATCTCCTCATTGGTCAGCATTGGAGATCATAAATACTACATGATGCACAAAATGACCAGGTAATAAAAATCTACAATAATCCCAAGTGGTCCTTTAGCAATTCTTCTGTCAGATCAATATTCAGTTATGATCTCACTGAATTACTTATAGGAAGCCTCATCATGTAGTTTGTGCGCTACTAGGGCGAGATCCACCTGTTGTGATGATGCTCTATGGTGCACCTGTTTCTTTTTTATGGGAGCCTCTTCTTAGTAAGTGGGAAGGAGAGCTTTGGTGGAGTTTAGCAGGTGGTCATCTAACGATTAGGCGACGATAAGGAGGTTTTTGATGAGTTGCTAACTGCTAGGTTTGGGAGTTTCTCTCATTTCAGGATGCAGACAGATTGAGGATTCTTTGTTTGTCGAACGCCATGGATGAGAGGCTGCTCATGTTTGATGTGGTTGATGGCGTGTGGACAGTGCTAACATGATTGTTCGAGTTGGATGCACACGAGAGCCTCAGGTGGTTTGGACATGTCTTCGAGCCAAGAGTTGAAATCTTGATGGGATTATGTTGGTGGGGCTTTGCTCTCTTACAATATTTCATTCGAGTCCTAGCAGGTTTAGCTTTATGCTCCTTCAATCTTATTACGAGGGTCTCTTTAAATAAGAATATAAGTATGTCTGCTAACTTTTAGTCTCAGTATGTGTATGTTGATATAATTTTTGCCATTTGCCATTTATAATTCTCTGTTGTAAAAGTTGATTTCTAACATGTGGAATTTTGTAGACATCCCAATGAAAATGTCATATTAACATAATTAAATTTACAAAGCTAAAGTTATTAAAAGAGGTCTTGAAAATCCCTAGCAAGCACCAATGCATTATAGCTCCTGAAGGTCTTTTTTTACTCGCTCACCATCTTTTTCAGAAGCACAAGCTGCAATAGTAACCACCTTTTAGCTTTGTTCACAGAGTAAAATTCTTACTGTCCTTTCCTTTTCTATAGAGAAGAATTTCATGGTTAGGATGTGTAATTTATATATCAATTGTAATGTCTCTCTTTTTTATTTGTTCATTATGATGTACCCAACTTTGATCTGTAACCCATAGCAATGAGTAGAGTTTGTAGACTTAAGAATGGTTTATTTATGAACTACCTATGCATTTTTTCTGCAAATTCTAATTTCATTTGATCATGAAGATAAGTTGTTTTCCTTAATTTCTACTTCTAATGCTATTGTTCATATCTGCTTCAAAATTTCATGAAGCGTAAAAAATGTTCTATTGTTTGTATTTTATTTGTTGCACTTTTGCTTCCACATCATAAAACATAGGAACAATACTAACCATTATAGATCTCTGTTTATTTGTATTGTCCCTTATACATATTAATGCATATACACATTGTTACTTTTCTGTTATTCCAATCCCTCCTCGACATATACATACAACAAATCTGGTTTGTTTCTTACTAATATCGCATGTTCACTCATTGTTTGGACTGCCTGGTGTTTTGGAAGACTGTATTCTTTCTTTGTTGCTCTAAATCAGCTTTAACTCTTAGTTTCATTTGTTCCCAGGAGGATTATGTTGAATATGGATGCAAGGCAAAACTGCAGAGAAGCTCTGCTGCTGGGCAGTCGTGCTTGTGTGGCCTTATTATAAATAAAGTTGCTTCTGCAGTTTAGTGATGGGATTGGCTTCATAGCTTAATTTTACATAATTGAACTATAGGATCTTATCTTATTGCTTTGTGTTTTGGGACAATGGGACTGATATAACTTTTAGATCTTGTGATCGCACTGAAATATAGTGCTGCAGTGATGCCACTCTGAAAATTAGTAAGCGCTCCTCTTTAACCGTGCTTTCCTTGTGATCATTCTTCTGAAAATTGCAGGATAGCATACTCATACAGTAATACTACTGCATGTCGATCTTAACAAATTTCATTCAAGAACCAGGCCATGCTGATGTTCAAAAGAGTTGTCAGCAGTTCATGACATCTGGTAATTATTATATCTTCTTTTTTAGAGGGCCACTGTGGTCTGCTTAGCAGTAGGTAATTTTGCTTATCTATTACCGTAATAAGCTTGGTGACTGAGTGTTGGGTCTATGCTTCGTCGCCGAAGGTCTTCTAGGAAGAAGCTGCTTTCGGCTGAAGCTGCTTGTGTGAGATGGCCGAAGTTTCCTCTTCATGAAGCTTCGGTATTGCAAACCGACTTAAAGATAGAATGACCTTTTAGTCCATAAAGGCTTGAGTCAATGTTGTAAACTTTTATGAGGGGCATAATTGTAATTCCTCACAGGCTGTGTCCTATGCCTATAAATAGTGAACAGTATTCCTTTACTGTTCACGCATTCTGGCAATTGTAATCGCATCTTTCAGGAACCAATCTTTGCCAAGGCAAAGGTATAATTGTATTCAATAATTCAATATATTAAGTAAATATAATATTCGTGCATGATTCATTTATCTTTTCATACCCTTTATGTTATCTTATACCATCTATTAGAATTTAATTACGGAGACTTAACCTTCGTAATTATATTCTCACAAACCTTCGTCCATGATTCACTATCCTCAAGGGAAAATTGTTTCATGGACGAAGGACATTAATATTTAACACTTTATGTTGCCTTGTTCTTAATTCATAGCATTTGAGAACAAGTCCCCAACATTGGCGCCCACCTCCGGTGAATTCACTTCCACTTTTTTGAGCTGATGGCTTCGTTCAACGATCAAGCTGGTGCTGCTTCGGACCCGAAGCTCGTGCTCCCGATTACAGGTGGTTCGTGCTCAGAACCAGCCAATAAAAAGCAGAAGAAAGAGGCACAGAGAAGAGTACAACATGTTGGAGTGCAAGGACCCTTTATCAAATCAAGGTGGTCCCACATCCCAATCACCTTCTCCCAGGAGGACCTTCAGCTCAAGGATTTTCCTCATAACGATGCTATGGTTATTTCTTGCGTCATCAAAGGGTTTCTGGTCCACAACGTCTTGGTTGATACAGGCAGTGCAGCTGATATCATATTTGCTAAGGCCTTCAGACAAATGCAAGAGCCAGAAGATAAGATTCATGATGCTACACATCCTCTCTGTGGCTTCGGAGGAAGACAGATTGTAGCGCTGGGCAAGATCACCATGTCAGTAACCTTCGGGTTCATCAACAACACTAGAACTGAGCAAGTTATATTTGACATTGTTGACATGGAATACCCTTACAATGCAATTATTGGTCGTGGCACCCTCAATGCTTTCGAAGCAATTCTTCATCCTCCTTATCTTTGTATGAAGATACCTTCGGATCAAGGACCCATCGCTATTCATGGAAGTCAGGAAGCTGCCAGAAGGGCCGAAGGAAACTGGACTGACTCAAAAGCAATCCATAACATAGATGGAGCTGAAGCTTGCGAACAGTACAAATTCAGAAGGGAGAAAGCAGCTTCAGCAGATCAGCCGAAGCCCATGCTCTTATGTGAGGACATAGCAGACCAGAAGGTGCTGTTGGGCTCTCAATTATCTGAAGAACAGGAGAAAACCTTGATAAGGCTTTTGTTCAACAACAAAGATGTTTTTGCATGGTCAGCCAATGATCTCTGCGGAGTAAATAGGGATGTTATTGAACACTCGCTCAATGTTGACCCATCCTTCAGACCCAGAAAGCAGAGGCTTCGGAAAATGTCTGATGATAAGGCCGAAGGTGCTCGTAATGAAGTCAAAAGACTCCTCAGTGCAGGAGTTATCAGAGAAGTAAAGTACCCAGAATGGCTAGCTAACACTGTTATGGTAAAAAAGGCCAATGGCAAGTGGCGAATGTGTATCGATTTTACAGATCTTAACAAGGCTTGTCCGAAGGACGAATTCCCATTGCCAAGGATAGACTCTTTAGTTGATGCAGCAGCTTCTTCAGAACTCATGAGTCTGCTAGACTGTTACTCAGGCTACCACCAAATCTGGATGAAGAAGGAAGATGAGCCGAAGACTAGCTTCATAACCCCAAGTGGCACATATTGCTATCTTCGGATGCCTGAGGGGCTAAAAAACGCTGGAGGAAGTTTCAGCAGAATGACTGCGAAGGTTCTCCAGTCTCAGATAGGCAGAAATGTGCTAACTTATGTTGATGACATCATTGTAAAAAGCACGAAACAGGAAAATCATATTGCTGATTTGCAGGAGACCTTCGCTAGTTTCAGACAAGCTGGCTTAAAATTGAACCCAGAAAAATGTGTCTTCGGAGTAAAGAAGGGGAAATTTCTTGGATGCTTGGTTTCAATAAAGGGAATTGAAGCTAATCCAAGTAAAATTGAAGCTATACTTCGAATGGAGCCACCGACTACAAAAAAGGGGGCCCAAAGATTAACAGGAAGGTTGGCATCTCTTAATAGATTTATATCCAGATCAGCAGAAAGAAATTTACCATTCTTCGAAGTGCTGAAATCAGCCGAAGTCTTTCAATGGGGACCAAGTCAACAAAAAGCCTTCGAGGAACTGAAGCAATATCTGATAGATTTAACAACATTAACTCCACCAACGCCAGGGGCTCCTTTGTTATTATATGTGGCAGCTTCGCACTCAGCGGTAAGTGCAGCACTTGTCCAGGAGAAGCTTGATGGCCAAGTTAAGAAGCAGGTCCCAGTGTATTTTGTATCTGAAGTTCTTAGTATATCAAAGAAAAACTATACAGAATTAGAGAAGGTATTATATGCTGTTTTGATGGCATCCAGGAAGCTTCGGCACTACTTTCAGGCATACAATATTGTTGTTCCTTCTTCGCAGCCGTTGAAGGATATTATGAGAAATAGAGAAGCTACTGGGCGGATTGGAAAATGGGCTGCAGAGCTCAATGAATTTTGCATTGATTATGTGCATAGATCTTCGATCCAGTCCCAGGCGTTAGCAGACTTCATTGCTGACTGGACGCCAGGGGCTCAGGATGAAGAAACAAATAAAGATGCCGAAGTATGGACAGTGTTTTGCGATGGGTCTTGGGGAACCTTCGGGGCAGGAGCAGCTGCTGTGTTGGTCTCGCCATCCAAAGTTAAAACTTGTTATGCGGCAAGACTCGATTTCAATTGTACAAACAATATTACCGAGTACGAAGCCCTGCTTTTGGGTCTTCGGAAGCTAAAAGCAATGGGAATCAGAAGGGCCATTCTTAAAACTGATTCCCAGGTTGTTTCGGGCCACATCGATAAGAGTTGCAAGGCTAAAGATCCGAAGCTTGAAAAATATCTAGACATGGTTCGAAGAGTTGAAGCTTCCTTCGAAGGATTTTCTGTCAAAAATATCCCTCGAGGACAAAATGAGCATGCTGATTTGCTAGCTAAGTCAGCAGCACAGGGGCTGCCTTTACTTTCGGATGTGTTCTTCGAAACAATAAAGGCACCTTCAGTGGAACTCCTTGAAAGAGCAGTCCTCAATATATCTCCTGTTTATAGCGAAGATTGGAGAACTAAAATCATCTCTTACCTTCAGGGTAAATTCCTTTCAGATGACGAAACTTATAACAGGAGGATAGAGGCAAGAGCTCGTCCATATGTCATGATAGAAGGGGAGTTGTACAAACATGGAGTTTGTGCTCCGTTGCTCAAGTGTTTGTCTAGAACCGAAGGCATAGAGTTGATGAAAGAAATACATGCAGGCCTGTGTGGATCTCACATTGGATCTAGGCCGTTACTTGGAAAAGTTTTCCGTCAAGGGTTTTATTGGCTGAAGGCAGCTTCGGATGCAGCGGAATTAGTTCAAAAGTGCGAAGGTTGTCAGAAATGTGCAAGAGATCAAAAACAACCTTCATCCTTAACACAGCTCATACAACCCATCTGGCCATTGCAAAGGTGGGGCCTTGACTTGTTGGGTCCATTACCACCGGCCCAAGGGAACTTAAGATATGTTGTGGTGGCTGTGGAATATTTTTCCAAATGGATTGAGGCAAAGCCTTTAGCCACAATAACTTCGGCCACCATTCAAAAGTTTTTATGGCAGAATATTGTTTGTCGGTTCGGGGTACCAAAGGCCATCACTGTGGATAATGGAACACAGTTCGACTCTGAAGCTTTTAGGGATTTCTGTGATCAAATTGGTACGAAGATCCATTTTGCATCAGTCAGGCATCCGGAGTCAAATGGGCTCGTTGAAAGAGCCAATGGCATTATAATGACAGGAATAATGAAGTTAATCTTTAATCAACCCAGGGGAAAGTGGCCAGATCAATTAACCAAAGTGGTGTGGAGCCACAACACAACAGCATCAAGGTCTACAGGCTTTACTCCATTCAAGTTATTATTCGGTGACGAAGCAATAACTCCGGAGGAAGCTAAAACTGGATCAATAAGAGTAGTAGCTTCGGTAGAATCAGGTTCTGAAGATGCTTATTCTGTGGAAAAAGATGCTTTAGAAGGGATTAGGCTTCAAGCTGTGGAGAATATCAATAAGTATCAAGCCGAAACAATCAAATGGCGAGATAGAAAGGTTCGGCTAAAGAATATTGAGCCAGGACATTTAGTGCTTCGGAGAGTGGCCAACTCAGACACAGTGGGCAAGTTGCAGTTGAAATGGGAGGGACCTTTCTTAGTAGCATCTTCGTCAAGACCCGGTTCATACAGATTGAAGGATATGGACGGCAACGACATTCCTAGATCTTGGAATGCGGATGAGCTTCGGCGATATTATGTGTAACTTGATGTAACTTTTTTATGTTTTTTCTTTTTCATGGCACCCTTTTCCTTTCTAAAGGGGGAGAAAGGTTTTTAATGGGGCCATCATATGTAATTACCTTTTTTAGTTCTATAAGAGCAAAATCCCCCAAAGAATGTAAATGTAAAAGCTGAGAACGCACCATCGAGTGCCGAAAAGTAAAAGGCGAAGAAGCTCCAAAGTCGTTCCTAAGGGAATGCAGAGCTTACAGCGAAAAGTCAACACTGATTCCGCCAAAAGTAAAAGGCGAAGAAGCTCCAAAGTCGTTCCTAAGGGAATGCAGAGCTTACAGCGAAAAGTCAACGCTGATTCCGCCAAAAGTAAAAGGCGAAGAAGCTCCAAAGTCGTTCCTAAGGGAATGCAGAGCTTACAGCGAAAAGTCAACGCTGATTACGCCGAAAGTAAAAGGCAAAGAAGCTCCAAAGTCGTTCCTAAGGGAATGCAGAGCTGATGTGTGATTGTTTCTAAGAAAATAATGGCTGAGAGTATGGCTTCGGATATGTGTTTGGACATTCATTCGCACATCACATTACATCATAGCATTTGCATTCATAAACATTCATCCAGGCATATGTAGGATAATCATCATCATGGCATAAGTGATTGCTTCGGCATAAGAGAAGAGCTTCTTCGCGAACAAAAAAGAGAGCTTCGGAAGAAAGGGAAATGTTATTTTCTATGCTTCGTTGTGTACGAAAAGAAGGGAAGGTGTTTTTTCGCCTTCGGCTCAAAAAAGATAATTTCGTCCACAACAAAGCACTTCACATACATTAAAGGAAGGGTAAGAGCATGATACAAGGTATGAACAAGAACTCATTAAAGACAAGTTTAATTACATTTACAAAAGTTATCTCAAAAGTTTCCTGAGTCTGTCTACAGTCTACTCCTACTTAATCTTCGGGGGATCTTCGGCGTCATTCTTTTCAATCATCGGCTTCGGCTTCGTCATTCTACATGAATTAAGTTGTTGTAAGTCAAAATTGAGCTTGAAGGAAGAGGTAAGCACAAGGTATGATTTCTTACTGGTTCAAGATGACTCCGAGCTTCGTCTCCAGCCTTTTCTCGCCCGCCTTTTGTCCATATCATTTTCACAAATCTATTGGAAATACTTCGGGCGAGATCAGGAATGTCATCTAGGATTGATGGTGATAAAGTGAAATTGGGCCTATTGACAATCTTTCCGTGATCGCAGCCAGCTTTTAGGAAGGCTGCAGCAGTGCCCCGAGAAGCTACCCGGGCACAGAAGTCACCATGCCCAGCTATAACTTCGTCGAGCTCGTCAATTTCACCCTCAATATGTTCGAAGGTCTTCGATAAATCTTCAGCTGAGGGGGTGAATTTCTCACTGCTGGCTCCAACTGAGTGAAAAAATTTTCTTAGTCGTTGAATGCATCTGTTGCTAAATTCCAAACATTTTTCTTGAAGGCCCGCCAATAGATTTTTCAAATCTGAATTTTGTTGAGCTTCGGCTTCAAGTTTTGTATTAAGTTCTTGCTTTTCTTGTTCAAACTGCTCAGATTGGCGGAGAAGCTTCGTGTTCAGTTCTGTTATTTTTGCTTCGGCTTCCGCCAATAAACCTTCGATTGCCTGGAGCTCAAAGTTCTTTTTCTCGATAGCATCTGATTGCTCCTTTATTTTGCTTTCTAAATTTTCAACTATAACTTCGTGTTTCTTGTCTTCAAAATCTTGCTGCATTTTCAAGGCTTTGCTCAACAGCATACTCTGCACGAAAACAACCTTTGTTAGACATGTTTTTATTATTAAAAACAATAAAAGTTAAGGGAAAAATAGTTCACCTTGAAATTGGAATAAAATAAACTACCAACGATATGTTGTCGTCGGTAGCGGCTAATGTCCGTTTCTAGCTTCGGAAAACCGATACTCTTTGACAGAGTACCGATAACTTTGGTTCCAGTTTGGTTTCGGATACAATCTAATTTCTCATCATCAATACCTCCGAAGAGGAGTGCTCCTGGCTTGTACCCGCAAGATTTGGCATACTCTTTAAGCTCTTCTATTTCGGGTTTTGACAATTTTTCTCCAACTAAATTTTGAAACATGAAGGCTTCGTTTTCTGAAGCTTCATCAGCAATTTCCTTTCCTTTCCCCGACCCTGCGGCCGCGGCCTCTTCGGCGGCGGTGGTAGCTTCTTCTGTGGTCATGTCTAGCAGTATTTTGTCAATGTGTTCGATTGTGCTCTCCAGGTTCAAATCTTCAGCTGAGGCAGCTTCGGCAGCCGTGACCTCCGAAGGTGTGATTTCAATATCTGTTCTTTCCTCAGCTGCTGGTGTCTTCTGAGCTGAAGCTCTTGGCGGTGTCTTGTCAATTACCTCTGTCACACCGATGATTCTCTGTCTCTTTACTTTAGTCGTTTTCTTCATTTTTTTGGGCTCCTTTTCCTTCTGAAAAAACTTTGTCAGTTGAGGCCTCAATGGACTTAGCTTTGCAGGCAGGGATTCAGTCATTACCTTCAAAATTGCCTCCACATCAGTGGCAGAGGGTGATGCGGGGGTTTCTTCTTCGTCGGATATTTTTCGCTTCGGAGAAGACGTTTTCCTCTTCTTCGGAATTTTCTTCTTTGGCGGTTCTTTTTCATCTTCATTTAAGGCTTCAGTTATCCTTTTCCTTTTCTGGCCTCCGACACCTTTGTTCAGATTTTCATAGTCAGGGTATTCAAAACCCAAGGCGTCCAGAACTCGATTCAGTCTTCGCTTCGGACGGGTGCCGAAGGCCGCAGTCATCAATTGATCTTCTTTTTTGGAGTAATTGCCAAGTATTTCATTACACATTACTTCAATTGTATCCAGCCACTCTTGGCAAGGTGTTTTAAAGTATTTCTTAAACTTGAAATAGTAAGGTAAACGCACAAGTTCACCTTCTTTCTTTTCCCCCTTTAGCTTCGGCATCTCCCATTCTTTTAAACTAGGGAAAACCCTGAAAGCCAAAAACTCCTGAACCAGGTCTCTTGTACTAATATGCTCTGCAATAATTCTGAATTCATTCATTGCTTTTTGAGTTGGACCTTCTGGTGTCATGTTGCAATGGGGGCGGGTTTCTCCGAAGATTAGTTCAAGTGGACTTTGCACAAGTTTCTCCTTGTCGTCATCAACCTTGACATAGAACCACTCCGACTTCCAGCCTGCTGCCCATTTGCTTCGGTAGTTGATTACAGGAAACTTTGTGGTTTTCCGGTAAGCAAAATTATAGCAACCAAAATTGTCATGCAATCCATCTTTTCTAGCCTTCGTCTGATAGTGCAGTTCGTGAACTCGACAAAAGCTGTCCGCAAACGGCTCCACCGCTTGGCTTCGGAGGGCCCAGATATAAACGCTAAGCCTAACGATAGCGTTAGGAGTCAGCTGATGAAAGTAGATACCAAACCTCTTCAGTACCTCTGCAATGATCCCATGTAGGGGGAATCTTAATCCAGCCTTTAGAAAGCTCTTGAAAATGACAATTTCATCCTTCTCCGGCTTTGGGGTAGTCTCTTCTCCCCCGAAATGCAATAGCTTCTTCTAATTCTCATTGAAAAAGCCCGACTTTACCATTTTGGAGAGATCAGCCTTCGAAACAGTAGACTTTCCGAAGTCCAAGTGGCTGGGCTTGCTTGGCATGGCAATACGATAATCGTCTTCAGGATCAGTTTCCTCAATATCTTCTTCTTCTGCTTCGGCAATTGCTTGTTCTGCCTGTTCTGCATCATCACTGGGGATCTTTTCCGAAGTTACCAGTCCGGACCTTTGCATCGCTTCGGAGATGGGAACAGTCTCCGAACCTTCAGCTTCGTCCCCCTCACGCTCAACCCTAGCGGTAGAACGTACTCTGGTCATTTAATTCTGAATTTGTAAAAATTTAATACTTTTTTCTTCCCAAATTTTTTCTTCTGACGAAGCAGGCTTCAAACTGGAGCTTCGTTCGATTCCGAGAGTTAAGCTTCGGCGATGGTTAAAAATTTTGGCAGCAAAACAGTGCAAATAGCAATGAATGCTGTGGTAACTTCACACCTACTCATCTGTTTATATAGTACTGCAGGTAAGAAGGCGAAGCGCCAGGATTTTTACACCAGGCGGGCACCCGCTCGCACTCGCTGCAAGGTGGGACCGCTACGCGCTGGGAAACTGAATCGTTTCTCGACAACGAGCTCAGGGAAGGTGTTTTTTGGACCTTCGGCTTCCCGAAGCTTAAGAGATTTTTTTCATGGATCAAGCTCGTTACAAAAAACGATCTAACACCGCGAAAGGGGCTACTGTTGGGTCTATGCTTCGTCGCCGAAGGTCTTCTAGGAAGAAGCTGCTTTCGGCTGAAGCTGCTTGTGTGAGATGGCCGAAGTTTCCTCTTCATGAAGCTTCGGTATTGCAAACCGACTTAAAGATAGAATGACCTTTTAGTCCATAAAGGCCTGAGTCAATGTTGTAAACTTTTATGAGGGGCATAATTGTAATTCCTCACAGGTTGTGTCCTGTGCCTATAAATAGTGAACAGTATTCCTTTACTGTTCACGCATTCTGGCAATTGTAATCGCATCTTTCAGGAACCAATATTTGCCAAGGCAAAGGTATAATTGTATTCAATAATTCAATATATTAAGTAAATATAATATTCGTGCATGATTCATTTATCTTTTCATACCCTTTATGTTATCTTATACCATCTATTAGAATTTAATTACGGAGACTTAACCTTCGTAATTATATTCTCACAAACCTTCGTCCATGATTCATTATCCTCAAGGGAAAATTGTTTCATGGACGAAGGACGTTAATATTTAACACTTTATGTTGCCTTGTTCTTAATTCATAGCATTTGAGAACAAGTCCCCAACACTGAGGTAGACATCTGATTTATATTTAATCTAACTATTTCTCTATGTGAATGGATACATATATTAACTCAGGTAGCACTACAACTAGCAATGTATGGATGAATTGAAGGAAGTAAAAGAAGGCAGACAATCTTATAGAAACTCTGCATCTTGAAACCGCCATGATTGGCAAAGAAGTTGGATGCATCCTTTGCATTGGTGTGTTCTTATCACCAAGCAGTAATGTGAAGCAAGTTCATTTGTTGACTAAGAACGGATCAACACAAATTAGTGAAGATTTTGTTCACAAGAGATGCAGGATGGAGAGGTGGTAGATTTCAATATGGCTTTGATACTATTTTTCCCTTTACAATCTTTTGTATGGAACAAGAAAAAACAATGTACGTGGTTACTATTGTAATTCAAGAATTTATTTCTAAATAATAAATATATTTGTTTATATTTTGTGTATGAGTTTGGTATAATATATAAATTTTCAGCTACATTGATTACATTTGTATTCAAATTAAATTATTGTAATAATAATATTTATTACCTAGTTCATTTCTTGCAACACATGGAAGCGTTACTATAGTCCTCGGATATCCATTGTAGCATGGCAACACTTAACTCTTGGTTTTACCAACACATGTATAAGTGTTATTATAGATCCTAGCAACGGCAGTATAGGCAACACATAATTATGTGTTGGTATAGACCTTAGCAACGCATATATGAACTTTTTGCAACACATATATGCATTGCTAAATGGGTGGTTATTTTGTAGTGACTTGGTACCACAAATAGAGGCATTGGGTCCTATGTACTTGCACGAAATGTGGACGTATGAGCATTTCATGTCAATACTAAATGGTTATGTATCAACCCGTGCTCGTCCCGCGGCATCCATGATAGAGGGGTACTGTACCAAAGAGGCCATTGAGTCGGGAGGACCATTTTGCAATAGTATACTAAAAGATCAGGTTGCAATAGGTCTGCCTCCGTCACGACACAAGGGTAGACTGTATGGAAGCGGTAGGATGGGACGGAAATCCTTCATCCCACCGGATTACAATACAGTACTTGAGGCACATCACAGCATCCTACATCAGCTAGAGATAATGGAGCCATTTATCCAACAACACATCAATGAGCTTCGTGAGCAAAATCATGGGCAAACAGATGATTGGGTAATGAAGCAACATAAGCTGCGGTTCAACACATGGCTAATTGTGAAGGACATTCCACATGGAGATACAATAGAAGAACAAACCATTAAGGGGGTTGGCATCTGGACCATCACGCCAGGTCACGACATGGCAAACATATGACATTAGTGGATTTACATTTTGTACCAAGTCCAAGGACAAAAGAAGCATATCACAAAACAGTGGTGTTCGATGCGAGGCCATAGACAATGAAACTGGTCATACTATTACATATTTTGGCTTTATTGAGGACATATGGGAACTAGACTATGGTACATTTAATATCTCAGTTTTCCGATGTCAATGGGTTGAAGACAAACATGTCACGATAGACAAATATGGGGTTTGAGTTCTTGATCTAAATAAGGTAGGTTACAAAGATGACCCATGGATCCTTGCTAATCGTGCTGCACAGGTCTTCTATGCTGAACAGATCATCCCTAACAGCGAGAAGAAAAGCATAGACAAATTGAAGCATGTAGTTTTTCCTGAAAAACAACAAGCTATATGAGTTGATGGTGTATCTGATATGGAGGATTTTAACCAATTCAACGACATTTCTCTTTTCATAGACCATCCAACCAAGATAAGGAACGTTGAGCGAAGCATCCCACGTAAAATGTTGCCCTGGGTCCGCCACGATGAACAAGGCAGAATAATAGCTCCCTAGATTATAAACTTGTCTTGTAATTGATTATTGTTAGGACCATGTCTACTACAAGTTTGAGATCAATATATATATATTTCTTCAATGTCCTAATTTACTGGCGGTTCTCAACGACCAAGTTGCCCATTGTCGTAAAAGATACAAAAGATACTGTTGGGGGCCTTTGTCTTCCGAAGGTCCTCAAAAACACGACTAACATGCTTTCCAGTATAATATACTTTCACAGGAAGCTTCAGCTTTGAGATGAAGGTGTGCATGGTATGAAAGGCGCGATCTAGAAGAAGGATGAATCAGTTTCGAAGCTGTGGATGGAGAAGCTTTGGCTTAGCACAAAGACGGTGATGGAGAATGAAACCGACATAAGGGGGAAAAGACTGATTAGTCCTCGACAGATTACCCTTTAGCCAATAGTAAATGTCAAGGACATGAATGTAATTTTACCGAGGCTGTGTCCTATGCCAATAAATAGATGAACAGTAACACCGTACTGTTCACGCTGACTTGTATTCACTCGTACGTCATTCTTGGATTCTTACCTTCTGTCAAGCCGAAGGTACAAATGTAATTTAATGTCATTAATGTTTGTTCATGATCATATGATGAGAACATAGATAATCTAATGATTGGATATGGTTATTCATGTTCTTTATATGTCTCATATGTCCCTGCTTTTCATTACATATTGAGATGATGAAGGTTTGTCCTTCATAACCTTTGTCTGGAGATCATTATATCCTAAGGGAGATAATGCTTTGAAGGATGAAGGTCTTTAACCATTAATATTTGTGTTGCCTTATTCTTAACTCATAGCATTTGAGAACAAGTGACCAATAGATACTTATGTAATAATGCACAAAGGAAATCCATTGTAAATATTTTATACTGGCGATTCTCTAACAAAACCGCCAGTGGGAAACTAATTATACTGCGGTTGTCTAACAAAACCGCCAGTGGAAAACATTCTATACTGGCAGTTCTCTAAGACAACCGCCAATGGAAAACAATCTATACTTGCGATTCTCTAAGACAATCGCCAGTACAAAATGAGCCTTTATAACTAGTGGCGAGCGGGAGCTCGAAAAATTTACAAGTCCCCTAGAGCCAATTCATCTCATCACACCGTCAGGCTGTTCGATTTTGTCCCCGAGGGTTTCTTCACCGGTGATCCTCCGTGCCATCCCCGTCCCCGCACCACCTTCAGGTTTTCCTCTATCCCTTTATTTGCTCTTTCCCTTTCGCCTCTGCCACCGCCAGCGTCGTCATCTGCCGCGCCGGTCATAGTTGTAAACCCTAAGGCTCGCCGCACCGGTTAGTAAACCCTAGGGAGTACTTGCTTTCGCAGCCGCCGCCAGCCTGCAGTATATATATAGTTCAATCTAGTCTTTTCCATCGTCGACGCAGCCTCAAAATGGACCCAACGGATGCCATCGCAGCGCGACTATAACACCCTGAATTTGGGGGTATAAAATTTCTTTTCTAATATCCACCAAATTCAGGTTTTACCCTCTCCTTTCTTGGATTTACTTCTCTTTTTTCTAAATATTGAGGAGTTATTTTGTACTATATAAGTATTAATCGTAGTATGTTCAAAACCCTAGGGGAATTATTGTGGTTGCATCACATGCTGGAGCACCTAATTTTGTATGATGTTTTGAGTTGTTGTGCCTCCATTTAAACTCACAAAGCATGTTGATTTTGAATTTAGAAGCTAGAGCTAAATTCAAAATAGAAAGAAGAGGAAATAAAGAAATAGGAAAGAAAAGGGAAAAGCCCACCCAATAGCCTAGCCCAACCGGTCGTCCCCTCTTCCCCCCCCCGCCAGGGCTCACTCTGGCGCGCGGCCCAGCTAGCCCCCTCCGCGCCCCCATGGCCTAGCACGCTCCCCCCTCGACCCAGCTCCCCGTGGCCACAGCCGCCCATCCAGCGCGCGCTTCCTGCGCGGCCCACCAGGTGCGCCCCTTCCCCGGCCCACCCCGCGGCGCTGCCCTAGCGCGCTTGCGCGCTCGCTCGGCCGCCAGCGCAGGCGTGCGGACGGGTTTGGCCGCCGCCGCCTCTGTCTGGATGGGCCCACGCGCCCGTCTACCGCGCTTGTGCTGGCGTCCCCTGCTCCCTTCTCCCTCCCATGTTGCCCAACAATCTCTCTCCAACACCTCGCCCTCATTCACACCGGAACCGCCGTTCCCTCGCCTCGGAGTCGCCTGACCACCCTTCCACGCCGTCGTTCATCCACCATGGTGAGCTGCTCCTCCCTTCTTTCCATCCCCATCTGTTCCTCTCTTTTCTCCTTAGCCGAAGTCCAGCCCTGGCGCAGCGCGGCCAGCAGCCCGCGGCCAGCGTGGCGTGGCTAGCTCGATCAGTGCCCCGGCGCTGCAGCGCGGCACGCACGGCGGCCCGCCCAGGCCAGCCCACGGCCTATCGATGTGGCTCTCCTGCGCGGCGGCCCGACGTGCCCTATGC
Source organism: Zea mays (assembly GCF_902167145.1). Classification (NCBI taxonomy): domain Eukaryota; kingdom Viridiplantae; phylum Streptophyta; class Magnoliopsida; order Poales; family Poaceae; genus Zea; species Zea mays. The sequence goes on from NC_050097.1 coordinate 87,671,397, forward strand.
GGCTCGCCCGGCCAGCGCCCTTGAGCAACCCGCGTTCGGTGCGGCTTGGCGTGGCCTGCGCAGCTCGCCCGTGCTTGACCGGTGTCCCTGCACGGTCGTCCACGGCCCTCGCGCGTCCCTAGCATGTCCGTGTGCGGCCCAGTGCCCCGGTGTGCTTCGCGCGGTCCCGGTACACCTCCAGTGTGTGTCGTTCGTCGAGTCGCACCAGTGTCCTCGCTCGACGACAGCGTGCTTCTACCCCTCGTCTAGTAGTCTACCCTCGCCGGTGTCCGTGCGTAGCGCGTTAAAGTCAGCGTGTGTCGTTCGCGCGCACCGTGCATGTCGTTCGCACGTGTCGACGCGCGCTGTCGCGTGCGTCGTTCCGTCCACCTTGTTTAGCAGGTTGTGTGTCCTGCCGCGTGCTATTTGCACGTCGCCGTTATTCGTTCGCGCGCTCGCGCCGTGCGTCTGGTACGCGTGTTGTCGCGTGCTGTCCGCGTGCATCGTCTCACGTCTTTTGCTCATGGTCACACGTGGTCGTGCGCTTATTTGGTTTGTGCGCTATTCACGAACCATAATGTTGTATTTAATATCTGTTTGGTATCTAGTATAAGCATGACATGTAATTAGTGATTCTTGTGTATCATGCTGTTCACGCGGGTAGTCGCGTTGACTCACGCGTGTCGCGCACTGTTCGCACGCGATATTAAAACCGTCTGCTTATAATCACTCATGGTAGTTAATTAACTATTTAATCGTCCACTATTAAACTAGTAAGTTAGTCATAACTATATAGTAGTTTTAATCTACATTTGATGTCACTTAATGTGATTACGTCGAATTAAATGGTCTAACTAATACTTTTTTGCGTAAACGTTATGTCTTCTCGACCGTAGCTTCGACTATCGTATTTCTTTTTCCTCGCGTGACTGTAGTAACACGCTCTATTTCGTATTGCATTTTTTTATTATGTTTTTCTTTGTATGGTGTAATGTTCTTATGCATATGTATATGTTTGTTTGCTTGTGCCTGTTCGTCTTCGCTTCACGTCGTGAATAGACTGCGATCCATTTTTGAGCTTCGAGGAATCGACAGTCAAGCTTCGGCGACCAAGTGATCGAATTCTTCGAGTTCTACAAAGTTGAAGACCCTGAGCATCTGTTTGGTGAAGGCAAGTGTCCTCTGACCCATTATGTCCCATTTACTGTATAATTCACTGTCCCGCATACTATAAACAACATAAGGATTGACTAGCTTTCTATTTACCTTGTCCTTGATTACCTTTTGGGTTACTATGGTTAGCTTCATGCTAGCGCTTTACTTTAATCAATGAACATGATGAGATACAATGATGATACTATGGTTTTATTCTGGATATGATGATATACTTGTGGCATTTAAGGGGACTCGAGCTGTTTCTCGAGTGCCTCTCCGTAAGGACTGGTTCATTGGATGACCGCCCAGGAAAACAGTGCAACCATGAGGGTGGAATGGGCGCCCTTAGCTGAATAATTAGAGGAACTGGGTGTAGTTCGCTTCGCTGTCGTGCCGTTAATGGGGCTCGGTGTATGTGGCTCGCTCTGCCAAGGTTGGTTCGCCCCTTGGGGAGGAGTGTGGTGCATTTAGGAAACCTAACGGGCAGCTACAACCTCAGGGAATCTTTGTAAAGGCTTCGTAGTGAATCCCTGGCCATTCACCTTGGGAGTGAATAAGGGTCTTGCAAGCCTGGGCTAGAGAGGGAATCACGGCTTGTGGGTAAAGTGCGCAACCTCTGCATAGTGTGATGAAACTGATATATCAGTCGTGCTCGCGGTTATGAGCGGCCAAGGGAGCTCCATTGATTAGAGACACATTGATCAGACATACTTTGTTTACAGATGATGATGATGATAATGCTGGTTTCTATTGTGTTTATGATTATGATTATGGTTTCTGGTATTTTTTCCGTTTGGAAAGGGTACTTTGGGTTAACAACTTGGGTTAATGTTAAAACTTGTCTCTCTACTAGTAATAATTACCTGATCAACTAAAAGCAACTGCTTGACCCTAACCCCACATAAAGCTAGTCCACTTCAGCCAAACAGGACATTTGCTGAGTACGTGTGTACTCACCCTTGCTTTCACAAAACACCAAGTTGCCTTTGGTGCAATCTATGCTCAGGTAAAGAAGAAGGTGTAGAGGCAGATCTCCAGGAGTTCTAGGACTTCGGCGAGTTCGAGGATTAGGCTAGCGACCTCCCCCAGTCAGCTGCATGTGATGGGTTTATTTACGTTGGCTACGTTTCGATTCTGTGTACTTTGATTTATATTATGTAAATGGCTCTAATCTGTAATATTATTACTTACTCTTTATTGTAATTCGAAGCATTGTGCTATCATGAGTCATTTATGCAATCGCTGTGTACGTGAATTTCTGATCCTGGCACGTACGTGGTTCGCATTCGGTTTACCTTATAAAACTGGGTGTGACAGCGGCTCAAGGCACGTACACTAGCGGAGCGGCTGGCAACGACGCGGCTCATGCATCGCCGCCACCTCGAGCTCTGGCGCCAGTCGAGGCTCAATCATCAAGACGTCGTATGCCGTATTTTTGTGTGAGCCTCAAGAGTTCTCTCGAAGCGTCGCCGCTGTTGTCAACGCGCCATTGTGTGATCCTCGGCTTCGAGGAATGCATGTGAGGTTGTCTCCGCGCCCGTGCATCTGGAGCCAGTAGCGCCAGTCATCATCCTCTCCGACGATGAAGATGGGGAGATCAATTGGACGTCACTGATGGACGACAACGACGAGTAGAAATTATGATATATGTTCCTAATCTTAGTATGATGGATGACATACTATATATCTCAGAACTTAGTATGATGTACTATGTATTATGTAAGAACCTAGTGTGATTATATATATATATATATTGTGTTCTAACATTCTGTTCCAAACTGTGTGTTCAATTTTTTTAATCTTTGTTGCAATCTTTTATATATATATAGCTCAATGAGTTCTGTAAACAAGGACCAAGGGTTAATGCCCGACCACATGAACAAGGGTGTTTCTCAAGAACATTCAAGTGATGAAGGATATGAAATGCTTACCGACCCTTGTCCTAGCATAGATCGGGCCGCTCGACGTCAATTGCATCGTGACCCAATTTATGATCCACAAGAGTGTGAGGTAAAGTACACATCTTTAGTTTTGTATGTGTATACCTAATTAGTTGATTTCACAATGTCTATTACACATGAATAGGAGGTCTTGTCTCAATATCGTGTGATACTTGATGAAGTCGTGGCACATTACCAAGACGCACCGGGGCTGAACCAAGACGAAGACGCACCGGTACCGACCGATACAACCACCAAGAGGTCAAGGAAAAGGACGCAGAGCGACCGGAAAAGAGGTGACATGGGACTGAACAAGTTTCCTGACAAAACATATAAAATATCAGATGTGAGCCCGAAAGGTCAGCCCCTAGCACCAGAAGAGGCACTCCCTAAGTTCCAGAATGCACTTGGTTTCTTAGTTAGGGATAATCTTGACATCACAATCCGACATTGGAAAGATGTGTTAGATGATGTCAAGAATCAAATATGGAATAAGCTATTAACGAGGTTTGTTCTACCTCAGGGTTCAAAAGAACTCGTGAAGGAATACACGATGAAGCAGCTTGCAATTAATTTTTGAAACTGGAGGTCTGAGATGAATACAAAATTTGCAAAGAAAGGCCTAGACCCGACAAAAAAATATAAAATCTCAGAAGGTCAGTGGGCAGTATTTCTAGAGCAGAGGAGCAGCCCTGAATTCATATCTCTAAGCGAGGCAAATTCAGAACTATCTAAGAAGAACAAGTACCACCACCACTTAGGCACAGGTGGTTACAAGTGTCAAGTTTCTAAATGGAGACAAGAAGACGCCAAGAAGAAGGCCGCAGGGTTGCCGACTCTTTCCGAGCAACTTGGTGAAAGGACGACAAATTGGATCTGTGCTAGAAAACCTAGGGAAACTGAGGCTGGTGTATCTTTTGATGATCCAAATGTCGAAGAAGTTGTGAAAAACATATATGAAATGGCAGCTAAGCAGAGCCAAGGATCATTTAAGCCACAAAGGGAGAGAGACATCCTAACGGCTGGTCTCGGTATCCCTGAGCATCCAGGTCGTGTACGAGGAATCTCGTCTAAGGAAGGATGGAAGGAAGGATTCAGACCACAGTGGGAAGGTTTGTACAAGAAATGTGATCGATACAAAGAAGAGTTGTCGGATTATTTTAAGCAGGAGGCAAAAGAAAGAGTTCAAAGACTTGATGTCTCAAATGCTATCAAATCCTCCACCAGAATTGATGCAGCAGTTGGCAAGTGCGATGTCTGTTCAACAGATGACCACTCCACAGCTGCAAATAATTCTAGCAGCTCAACCGTCGGCTTGCACCGATTGTACAACCGTCCCAAGCTCTGTCACGTCAACGGGAAATAAGGTCTGTTATCCAGTTGATGACATAACAAGGCTAGTGACGTGCACACTGGTTATGAGATATGGTATTAACAATAATCGCACAAAGAAAGTAGGAACAGGCATTGCGATCCTAGGACGTAAGTTTCATGGAAGCGACATACCAGATGATTATTGCAGGGTAGAAGTGATGATGGTCGTCCAAGGATCTGAGGATGGCATGCTAGACATCCCTGGGCCCGAAGGAATTGAGACACTTGGACAAGCCATCAAAAATTTCATCCTTTGGCCTCGAAGGGATGTCGAATTGGTTGATCCACCAACGTCGTCGTCATCTCATCCCCATCTCCGCCTCCTCAAACTTTAGTACCTTTACATCCATCATCACCTCCACAATCTTCCCATGCTGCTCCTCATCCTCTTTCTAATCCACCGTCTCCGCCACAAGCATCAACATTTAGGACACCACCACCTTCTCCACAGCCATCAAGGGATTCACGACAATCAAAGAAATCTAAATTCCCTCTACCAAAATTGGTGTCCACATTCGAGAAAAAGAAGAGTAAAGCTACTACTGCTGGCACAGCTCAATTTTTGAAAGGGATTGGATGGGACCTCACGTCACGTACTGTTGATTTGGCCGAGCACGAGGAGTCTGCAGAAAAGGCTAAGGCAATGGCCGCAAAGATAAAGATCCCAACTAAGGCAGATTATAAAAATGTGCCTAAACATTATGTGTTGGCCAGACCTCTACTAACTCTTGAGAAACTGAGGAAGGTCCCTACTGGTATTAAAAGGTTGCATGACTGGTACATGCGTGCATCATCAGTTAGCATTGAAGCCATTAATGTGCATATACCAGACCATGCTTTTATTGGTTCGGACCAAAAGGCCTTTCTTGCATTCGATGATATGTGGTTAATGATGAACCTTCAGAAACTCGACGTGCAAGTTGTGACTCTGTTTGCACTGTAGGTGTCGCTCATATTTCCACATCTATGTGTTATTAATTTTCAATATCTGACACATGCACGTGTGACTTGTAGAATGCAACATGACCAACAAGAGATCCTGTACGGTACCAAGCCCGATGCTAATGCCAGTAAAAGGATTGGGTATCTGAACCCAATACCGATATGTGAGGAAAGCCACACTTTCAGAATCGGCAAAGACAATGAAGAGTTAAAGGGAAAGACGGACGAAGAAGTTGAGCATCGCATAAATACTATGAAGAATGATTTTGAAGCAAGATACGCCACCTACATAGCAAATGCAATGCTTAAATTTCAAGACAAGGAAGCTATAATGGCCACGTACAACTTTAAGTAAGTGTGGTTTTGCATAAAAAAATAATAATTTCAATACAGATTCATAACAAATTAATTTGATTCGTACAGGTACCACTGGATATGCTTCCTCATTTATCCTAACGTTGGAAAGGTGCTGGTGCTCGACTCCTTGAACTATGACCCTTCAACCTATGCAAAATTCCTTAGTATCTTAGAGCAGTAAGTCTTTTCTTTGCATGCATGCATACTTATATCGTTGAGAATTTTGAAATAACATGGAGATTCTATTTGAGATCACAGAGCATTTAGGTTCTATAAGTTTAAAGGTGGAAAGTACGACAAGACCAAAAAATGTGTTCTACTAGACATCCATCATCACTGGCTGGTAACTATGTGAAATTATGAATACATATCATACACAATGCTGCAACTAAATAACCAATCTCTCCTGTTATGTATGTAGTGCCACAAGCAACCACAAGGATCGGTCCTATGTGGGTTCTATGTCTGCGAGTTTATGAGAATGAACGGACGATACATCACAAACCCTAGCAAGGTATTATTAGTAATAGTCATGTTTGTATTTGTAAATTAATGATGCAAATGTGAATATATGATGTTTATAAGCTTCCTTTACAGGAATTTCAAAAAGGAAATCCGGAGAACTTGACTGAAGCTGCATTGTATGGTATAGTTGAAGACCTATGCACATTCATATTAAAAGAGGTCATTCTAGCTAAAGGGAAATATCACGACGCTTCCAGTACATTAGCTATGCCAGAGTTTAGAATATTAATAGAAGTTAGTAGACTATCTCTTAAACGAGATAGTTACTAGCTAGAGCATAGGTGAAAACTTATATGTTCAGTTTTGATGTATAGAATGTATCGAATTTAATTCAGTTTTGATTGATTGAAAATTTATAGTTGTAAACAGAAAAATATGTGTTGTAAACAATATATTGTAAACAGATCTGTGTAAATAAATATAAAATTCAGTTTTGTTTGAGATGGTAACCAGACCGCCAGTGCTAATATTATTTCCACTAGCGAGCTGCTAAAGAAAACTGCTAGTGATAATAATGTTTCCACAGGCGTTTTCTTAAGCAGCCCGCCTGTGAAAATGATGTTTCCACATGCGGTTTCTTAAGCAAACCGCCAGTGCTAATGTTATTTACACTGGCGATTTGCTTAAGAAAACCACCAGTGATAATAAAATTAGCACTGGCGGTTTGCTTAAGAAACGGCATGTGGAAACATTATTTTCACAGGCGGGCTACTTAAGACACCGCCACTGATAATAGTATTTCCATATACGGTTTCTTAAGCAAACCGTCAGTGCTGATGTTATTTACACTGGTGGGCTACTAAAAAACGGTCAGTGATAATGTTATTTACACTGGCGGTTGGCAATCAATCGCCTGTGAAAAAGGCCGATTTCTATCGGCCCCTAGCACTGGCGGCACTGAAAACGCTAGTGCAAGGACGACCACCATAGAGCTTTTGTGTACAAGTGGCTTCTCTATTAAATGTAGATCAAAAGAATTAAAACACAAATATATCTAGTCTGTTTACCTCAGACGACAAACACATAAAGAACTGAGCAGGGGCTATCGGCTGACACATACGTTGTAGGGAATGGAGGAGCACTGGAGTGGATCCTCGACGGGGCAGCAAAACGCAGGGGAAAGTTGACGACAGCGCGGCTGGACAGTTTGTCAGGCGGTCAGCAGAGGAGAAGATCGTCTGGGCGTCAGCAGCGTTGGCGCGACGTCGCGGAGGCAGCGATCTGGGAGTGTGGGGAGAGGATGGAGTGGCCAAGATTTTATAGAGTGAGGGAGGAAGGTGAGGTAGCGATTCGTGGCCATGGTTGAATGCCGATTGAAGATGAGAAACAGAAGATTTAAATGTCACTAATGGAGGAAACAGTTAGCTCTAGTGGGCCAGTAATCCGAGCTGTAAAGGAGGAGAAGAAGGGAGAGCACCAGGGGAGGGAAGGTCAGCGGCGTCATTGATGGCGAGATGGCACGGAGGTGAGGAGGCCGGACGTTGAGCAGAGATGGCGGCGGCTGGTCCGTCCAGAACACCAGAACACGAGCGTAGAGAAAAGTTTGGAGAGCAGGTGAGAGAGTGGGGTGGGCCCCACATGTCGGCAAAAGAAAATAGAAGAGAGATGGGTGCGGTCATTGGTTGTCGCATGGGCTGAAATGGCCAGGGCTGCTCGTACGTGTGTTTGTGAGAGTTTTTTTTTTCTTTTTTCTTTTAAATATTATATATATGCATATATATTAAATAATCTGAAAATAGCGATAAATCATAAATAATCAAATATAAAATTTTAAAAGAATAATTTGGGGTATAATCTACTTATTTAAATAAATTAGGTTTCACAAAAAAATAAATAGAGTACAAAAATGAGCATTTGAAATTAGTTACAAACAAAAGCAATGCTCCAAAATAAATATATCAAGCACTTCAAATTTTTAATTTACTCAAAAATATTAATTATATATTTTTTATGTAACTAATTTCCCTTATTCTAAAAATCATTTTCCTCTCTACTAGGTTTAACAACTAGTATTGAATTGTTTTTAATTGATGGATTTGAGGTGTTACAAAACCTACCCCTCTTAAAAGAATCTCGTCCTCGAGATTAAGGAACTTCCGAGAATAACTGGGGGAATTTTGCCCTGAGTTCATTTTCTCTCTCCCAAGTGGCCTCATCTTCTAAATGATGACTCCACTGAACCTTGCACATGTTAATGACTTTACTCCGTGTAATTCTGCGAGATTGTCAGCGTTTCGGACCCGCGAGGACCCTCAACCGACCAGTGAATTTGTCGCTGCGTGTCCCTGCCCAGATGGGTTGATGCAAGATGGAACACAAGAGGGAGGATGAGGCTTATATTATCTTGCACCGGGGTGCTCGTAGTAGGGGTTACAAGCGTCACGAGAGAGAGAGGGAGAGGGTTCGGCCTTGAGGTGAGGTGTCTGAGTTAGCCTCCTCCGCGTCTCTCCCACTCTGCCTGCCTCCTCTAGGAAGGCCCTGGAAATTCCCTTTTATAAATACAAGGAGATGGTCCAGCTGTACAATGGGGGTGTAGCTATGTGCTAACGTGGCCGGCGGAGAAGTACTTGAGCCCTGTAGAAGCGCAGCTAGCGTTGCGGCCCGGGGTCCTGCTGACGTTTCTTTGCTTTCGTAGAGAGTTGAGAACAACCGACGTCATGGACGCACGCAGGGAACCATCATTACCTATTACCGGGGAAATCTAGATGGGACACTGGTCTTATTCCTTCGTAGCCTAAGGCAGCTAGCTAAGGGTAGGGTAATGATGTCTCCCCGGTGGCGTAGTCGGTCCGAGGCCGAGGTCGGGCGAGGTAGAGACTTCTCCTGAGGCCGAGGCTGAGGCTGAGGCCCGAGGTCGGGCGAGGCGGAGACCTTCTCCCGAGGCCGAGGCTGAGGCCGAGGCCTGAGGTCGGGCGAGGCGGAGCTCCCTGTTGTGCCCGAGGCTGAACTCGAGGGAGGTCGTGATTTACTGTCGTTAGTTTTACCCTGGTGGTTGGCACAGTAGTCAGAACAGGGTGAATAGTGCTGTTTTCCTGTCAGAACGATCAGTAAAGGGGCGAAGTGACTGCGGTCATTTCGACCTTGCCGACTGAGGCGCTCGTGTCAGGATAAGGTGCCAGGCGATCCCCGCATTAAATGCGCATGCGATACGGTCGGTTGGTAAGGCGATTTGTCGAGGTTGCTGCACGACAAAGTTTGCCTGAGCTTGGCTTCGGGCGAGCCGAGGGTGCGCCCACTGCCTGAGGAGGCCCTCGGTCGAGGTGTGAATCCGTCCGAGACTGCAGTTCTTGCCCGAGGCCGAGCTTGGGCGAGACGAGATCGCGACCCTTGGTAGACGAGGCCTTGACTTGAACTGTGACTATCGGTCTTTACGTTTTGTTCTGAAGATGTTTTCCAGCCATGTTAAGGAGTTTTGGGGTACCCCTAATTACGGTACCCGACAGTAGCCCTCGAGCCTCGATGGGAGTGTAGGTACTAGCTTGGAGGTTCTGCCGGATTTTTTGCAAGGGTACCAGCCTTTCTCGAATATATTTTGTTCCGATAGGTGCGCGCGAGCGCACCCGTCGGGTGTAGCCCCCGAGGCCTCGGAGGAGTGGTTTGACTCCTCTGAGGTCTTAATTCTTTTTGTGACGCCTCAGTCGGCCTTGTTGTTCCCTCATGCGGCCTGGCCTCAGCCCGGGTGCATGGTCAGGCTACGAGTTTTCAAGCTATTTTGTCGACGTGGTCGACAATTTGGTCGTAGCATGGTGCGAGAGCAGCCTCCAAGCCTCTGCACGGAGCGAGAGGACGATCGAGGACTATCTCGGCTTTTTATTGTACGCCCCTTCGTCGCCTTTCCGCAAGGAGGAGGGGGAACGCGCCATGTTACCCTCGGTGGGCGTGCGAACATGGTGTTTCCAGTGAGTTGCTATCGGGTGATCCGAGTGGACGCCCGAGCCCCGTTCGATAAGGGTCGGCTAGTGGCCCAGAGGCGCGCTCCAAAAGTACCTGCAGGTGATTTGCTGGACCCGGACCCATTTGATAGGGTCCGAGGGCTCGGTGCCTCCCTCCGGTGGGATTCCATTACAAATCGTTTCCGTTGGTATCGGAAATGTCCTAGGGTACCTCGGGAGCGTAGCCCGAGCCTTGGCCATGTAACGGACGTACCCATGGTCATCCCTGACTCTGCATGCTCTGGAGCGGCTGTCGAACCCTTCCGAGGGGCCAGCCTTCGAACCCCTGATCAGTAAAGGGCTCGGAGCCTGAGTGCTCTGGGGCGGTTGCCGAACCCCGCAGGGCGCAACCTTCGAACCCCTGATCAGTAGGAGGGCTCGGGGCCCGCTTCCTTCACTGGAAGGATCCTTTCGAAATATCCCCTTTTCTCGATCCCTGTGGCAAGAGAGAGAGAGAGAAAGGAAAAGGATATAAATTTAAACAACGCGGCGCACCTTTTTTGAGGCGGTCATCATGACGGAGACGAAACGGCGCCCGCTTCGCCTGCTAGAGGTGTCGCGTGCCCTGCCAGGGAGTTAATGCGACGGGACGGGCAATTCGCGGGGCATCTGTTGCGCGTGCGCGAGTCGTCCGAGGAACGGAACACGGGTGCGTGCGTCTTTTATGCTGTGGGAGAGGGCTCTGAGGTTCTCCTGCCGCTTCAGGGGAGAATGCGAGCTGGAGGTGGGACCAGGGCCTGGTTGGTGGCGCCAACTGTCTCTGTCCGTCCGTTGCTGCAATTACTGTCGGCCCGCCTTTGGTCATATCAACTGTCGTGCCTATCCCCGCGGCTGACTGACCCGTGATCGTCGCACTTAATTGGCATTGTTGGGTCACGCGCGGGGCTGCCTTGAGTCGCTGCTCTGGTTCTACAGTCGAGAAGGCGCGGCATTGGCGCAAGTGGCGGTGCGGTTTCTTTGCACGTAGTAACCGGTGCGCCGGTTACATGACATGTGGGCCCGAGCCTCCATGCTGGACCGCCAGATGTGACGAAGCTGAAAGGGTGCACAACCGTGGTGCGGTTGTATGCTTCTTGCGTGGTGGTCCACCCTTTCGACCACTGGTTTCGGCGAGGATGAGAGAGTTCTTACCCGCGGGGTAGTTGCATGCTTCGTGTGCGGCGGTTCGCCCTCCTCGCGTTTCGGGTCGGTTTGTATGACATGTGGGACCTAGCCCCTGTGTCGTAGGGTGGAAACCCTGGAGCGCGTCGGGGGGGACTTTTCCCGTGATGCTTTGGGGCGCGAGTGGGGAGATCCGCCTTTAAAAAGGGATCGATCTCCCGTGCAGTAGCCATGCCTTTGCACTCCTCGCATTCATCGCGTCTTTCCACCTTCCGAGCCCCCAAATGGGGTGCACCTGTGCTGCCTTCTTCTTGCTGCTGTTGGAGGAGCGCGACCTCGTGGGGGTTGGCTCATCGCTCGGCTTTAAGGATTTTCATCATGCAGCCTGGCTGCAGTCCCTCGCCGGTGGTCACCCAGGATGATGACCGACAGCCTTGTCATGGGGAAGAGCGAGCCGGGCCGTGGCCTCTCCCTTGCCCTCAACTTCAAGGATGTTCATCATCCGTGCTGGGGAGGAGGGCGAGCCGAGTTGGGGCCCTGCCTTCCGCATGGGCTGGCGACCCGCTTCTTCCTCCAGCATTCGGTGGAGAAGGGCGTTCACCAGCATATGCGGAGGAGGCGAACTGCCACCTGCTGCCCCGTCGGGGTGTGGTTGTCCGTCCACCGCACGGGCGACGGTCGCGTCGTGCGCAGGCCGGCCATGTCCACGGCCCTTCCCGTGCCGCCGGCCGCACCGGGGGGTCGCACAACACGTCGTACGCCGCGAGGGCGGTGTTCGTGTTCTTGGACAGTCTTGTCCTCGCTCCTGTGGCGAAGACGGGAGTGAGTACCTGCGGGTGCGCACTGGGGCGTCCGCCATTCGCCGGTGGCGTTGGCGCGCAGGTGGCCGCTGTCGTCGGTGCTGAGGTGGTGGTCGTCATAGGTGAGGCTTCCCCCTGCAGAAGCGGTTGCCTCCGCCAACGAGACTGTCAGTGCCACCTGCGGCCGGACCTCCGGCTCTTTGGCTTTAATGGCTGGTTCTCATCCCTCGTGGGGGGACATGAGCGAGGGCCTTTTCATAGTAGCGTTTGCCCTGAGGCAATCGTTGCTGCTATCTAGCCGCCCGAGGCGGAGGTCGTTGTCGCTGTTGGTGCAGTGGTCGCCGGCGAGCCGCTTGGAGTTAGTTATCTCGCAGCCCCTCTGGTGTGGAGGTAGTTCATTCCTACGGGAATGGAGCTGGAGTCCCGTTTGTAATGGTATTTGCCTGAGGGCAAAACGTAACTGCTTCAAGTACTAAGACATGCAGGTTGGGAAAACCGCTGAGGGCGCTGCCGACGTTTAAGTCTAGATACCATAGTTACCCTAAGTATGTGTGTTTGTTCTTTGTGGCTGCTGAGGCCTGAACATTTGGGTATTTGAGTATAAAGTCGTGCTTTTTTCCTCTTATTTCGAGCATTAGGACTTGTTCGTCGGTAGCAGAATCACTTATTCGAGCGTGAGCTACCTTTCGCAGAAGGTGATGAGTGAGGTATCCGTATCCCGGAGGCGTAGGAGTCCCTTGGCTCGGTCAGCCTTGCCATTCAAGGTCTCTCTCGCTCGTCTTTAGGATTCCGTTATCGACGCAGTCGAAAGGCACGCCCAAGCTATGGCCTTAAAGCAGCGTGCCCGTGCTGAAGGTATGTCTTGTCTGCTTTGTGATTTTGTTTTTGTCTTCATTCTTCTCCTCGTGTCTGAAGAATATCGTTCGACTTTCTTCAGGGCTCGAGACGGCTCTTAACGAGTCCGTCGAGAACTGCAAGGCGCTTGCCTAGGCGGTTGAGCAGAAGGAGGCCGACCGCATGGCCATGTCCGAGGCTATCTCAGCTTTTTGTCGGGCCTTTGGCTTCGACGACATCCCCTCGGGTAGCTCCCCCCAGAGTCACATGCGGTCCTTGGGCGGCCATGTGCGCAGCAGACTCCGCGGGGCGCTGCACCACGACGTTAGGTGGGCCTTCGCCGTCCTCGCTTCCCACTACGACGTGGATCTAGAGCGGGTCAGCGAGGGGTACTGCATACCCGACGAAGAGGAGGCCACCCTAGCCGAGGTCCAGAGGCTTGACACGGCTGTCGAGGGCCCAAGCACGGTGCTGGCCTCCTCCTTTGAGGTGGAGATCGTTCCGCCCGTGTCGCTGTCTGAGGCTGGGACAGATTCTGCCGAGGGTGGAAACGACGCCGAGGGTGCTGCTCCTCCCCCTGCCGACACCTGAGCCTGTAGGAACAGTTTGTTTTAAGTATGTGTATGTTTCTTGCGGCCGCTGAGGCCTAAACATTTTTAGCGTCAGAGTATAAAGCTGTGTTTTCTTTCCTCTTGTTTCTAGCGTTAGGACTTGTTTGGTAGCAGAATCGCTTATCCGAGCGTGAGTTACTTTTCGCGAAAGGTGATGAGTGAGGTATCCGTATCCTGGAGGTGTAGGAGTCCCTCGGCTTGGTCGGCCTTGCCGTTTAAGGTTCCTCTCATCGTTTTTAGGATTCCGTTATCGATATAGTCGAAAAGCACAAAAGTCGTTTTGGTAGAAAACTTTTCCGAGGAAAATTTTGACTCAGAGGGGGTTCCCCCCTTCTAGCCCCCGAGGGAGGGTCTGGCTTTGCCGAGGCATGGCTGATCCTTCCTTGATGGTTAGACTTTATTTATACATAAAAAAACAAGATACATGAACGACTTGAAACATTTTAAGGGTAGAAGCGACGTAGCTGTTGGATGTTCCAAGCGTTGTTGTAGACTTCGCCTCGATCGTTGGCCAGCTTGTATGTCCTGGGCTTCAAAATCTTGGCGATGATGAACGGCCCTTCCTAGGGAGGAGTAAGCTTGTGGCTCCCTCGGGCGTCTTGTCGCAGCCGAAGTACCAAGTCTCCCACTTGGAAGCCTCGGGGCCAAACCCTTCGGGCGTGGTAGTGTCGCAGAGACTGCTGATACCGCACCGAGTGTAGTAAGGCTACGTCCCAAGCCTCTTCCAGCTGGTCCAATGAATCCTATCGGCTGGTCTGGTTGTTTTGGTCGTCGTATGTCTTTGTCCTCGGGGAACTGTATTCCAAGTTCGTGGGTAAGATGGTCTCGGCCCCATAGACTAGGAAAAATGGCGAGAAACCCGTGGCCCGGCTCGGCGTCGTCCTCAGACTCCAAACTACCGAGGGTAGTTCTTTTATCCACCGCTTGCCAAATTTGTTGAGGTCATTGTAGATCCTCAGTTTTAGTCCCTGCAAAATCATGCCATTGGCGCGCTCCACCTGCCCATTTGTCATTGGGTGAGCTACGGCGTCCAGTCCACACGAATGTGGTGGCCTTCGCAAAAGTCCAGGAACTTTTTCCCAGTGAATTGTGTGCCATTGTCAGTGATGGAGTTTGGGACCCCAAAGCGATGGATGATATTTGTGAAGACCGCCACCGCCTGCTCGGACCCGATGCTGGTTAAGGGTCAGACTTCGATCCACTTGGTGAATTTGTCAATGGCGACCAGCAGGTGTGTGAAGCCCCCGGGTGCCTTCTGCAAGGGACCGACGAGGTCCAGACCCCATACGGCAAATGACCAAGTGATAGGTATTATCTGCAGGGTCTGAGCGGGCAGGTGCGTCCGTCTCGCGTAGAATTGACACCCTCGGCAGGAGCGTAAAATCCTAGTGGCGTCGGCCACCGCGATCGGCCAGTAGAAACCTTGTCGAAAAGCGTTTCCCACGAGGGCTCGAGGTGCTGCATGGTGACCTCAAGCCCTCGAGTGTATTTCTTGTAACAGCTCTTGTCCCTGGGCGACGAATATGCATCGTTGGAGAATGCCTAAGG
This sequence comes from Zea mays, assembly GCF_902167145.1. Classification (NCBI taxonomy): domain Eukaryota; kingdom Viridiplantae; phylum Streptophyta; class Magnoliopsida; order Poales; family Poaceae; genus Zea; species Zea mays. Next base: position 87,686,495 of record NC_050097.1, read on the forward strand.
GGCTACGGTGGTATAGCTCTTTTTCATCACCGAGTAAAATGAATGACTTGGCGTGCCGAGCTAGTCGCCGAGCTTTGGCCTTGTCGAGGGGCAGCTCTCCTCGGAGGAGATATTCCAGGTACGGGGTCTGCTAGTTTAGGTTTGGCGTAACCCCGTATTGCTCTCTCTCGACGCGCAGTGCCTCACCCTCAGCGGCCGAGGGTACCTCGGGCTGGGCCGAGGTCTCCTCGGGTTCGGGTGCGTCGTCGAGTTTGACGGATGGTTGATATATGTCCCTGGAGAAGACGTTCGGGGGAACCGTCGTTCGTCCCGAGGCTATTTTAGCCAGCTCATCCGCAGTCTCGTTGTACCGTCGAGCAACATGGTTGAGTTCTAGCCCGTAGAACTTATCTTCCAAGCGCCGAACTTCATCGCAGTAGGCCTCCATCTTTCGATCTCGGCAGTGGGAGTTCTTCATGACTTGGTCAATAACGAGCTGCGAGTCGCCACGAGCGTCGAGGCGCCGAACCCCTAGCTCGACGGCGATGCGCAACCCATTAACCAAGGCCTCGTATTCGGCCACGTTGTTTGACGCCGGAAAATGGATGCGTATCACGTAGCGCACATGTTTCCCGAGGGGTGAAATGAAGAGCAAGCCAGCACCTACTCCGGTTTTCATAAGCGACCCATCGAAGTACATGGTCTAAAGTTTGGCCTGGATTGGAGTTGTTGGCAATTGGGTGTCGACCCATTCAGCCAGGAAGTCTGCCAAGACTTGAGATTTTATGGCCTTCCGAGGAGCGAATGAAAGTGTTTCGCCCATGAGTTCCATTGCCCATTTTGTTATCCTACCCGAGGCCTCTCGGCACTGGGTGATCTCTCCTAGGGGGAAGGATGACACCACAGTCACCGGGTGAGACTCGAAGTAGTGTCGTAGCTTTCGCCGTGTCAGAATCACCGTGTACAATAGCTTCTGGATTTGCGGGTAGTGGATTTTGGTCTCGGATAGCACCTCGCTGATGAAGTAGACCGACCTCTGGATGAGCAGTGCATGCCCCTCTTCTCGTCTCTCGACTACAACCGCGACGCTGACCACTTGAGTGGTTGTGGCTACGTAAATCAAGAGGGCTTCTCCCGCAGCGGGGGGCACTAAGATGGGCGCATTAGTAAGGAGTGCTTTAAGGTTCCCGAGGGCTTCTTCGGCCTCGGGAGTCCAAGTGAAGCGCTCGGCCTTTCTTAAGAGGCGGTACAAGGGCAATCCTTTCTCGCCAAGGCGCGAGATGAAGTGGCTCAGAGCCGCAAGGCATCCCATGACCCTTTGTACTACTTTTAAATCTTTGATAGGTCCCATGTTGGTGATGGCCGCAATTTTCTCCGGGTTGGCCTCGATGCCTCGTTCGGAGACGATGAACCCTAGGAGCATGCCTCAAGGAACTCCGAAGACACACTTCTCGAGATTGAGTTTTACGCCCTTCGCTCTTAGACACCTGAATGTTATCTCAAGGTCAGAGAGGAGGTCAGAGGCTTTCCTTGTTTTGACAACGATGTCATCAACATAAGCCTCGACCGTTCTGCCGATGTGCTCTCCGAACACGTGGTTCATGCACCTTTGGTATGTTGCACCTGCATTCCTCAAGCCAAATGGCATAGTAGTATAACAATACATGCCAAAAGGTGTGATAAAGGAAGTCGTGAGCTGGTCGGACTCTTTCATCTTGATTTGGTGATAGCCTGAATAGGCGTCGAGGAAAGACAGGGTTTCGCACCCAGCAGTGGAGTCCACAGATTGATCGATGCGAGGCAGAGGGTAGGGAACCTTTGGACATGCTTTATTTAACCCAGTGTAGTCTACGCACATCCTCCATTTCCCACCTTTTTTCTTTACAAGCACAGGGTTATCTAACCATTCTGGATGGAATACCTCTTTGATGAACCCTGTAGCCATTAGCCTGTGGACCTCCTCGCCTATGGCCCTGCGCTTTTCTTCATCAAAACAGTGTAGGGGCTGCTTCTCGGGTCGGGCACCGGCTTGGATGTCCAGTGAGTGCTCGGCAACATCCCTCGGTATGCCGGGCATGTCCGAGGGACTCCACGCAAAAATTTGGGGTCGAGCACTGCTTCCTATTTGGGGTCGAGCTCGGAGTCGATCCTGACTTTCTTGCCAGTGTCGTTGCTGGGGTCGAGAGAGACGAACTTAACCGCCTCGGCTGGTTCGAAGTTGCCGGCATGGCGCTTCGCATCAGGCGCCTCTTTGGAGAGGCAATCCAGGTCGGCGATGAGGGCCTCGGACTCGGCGATGGCCTCAGCGTACTCCACGCATTCCACGTTGCACTCGTAAGCGTGGCGATACATGGATCCGACGGTGATGGTTCCCTTGGGGCCTGACATCTTGAGCTTGAGGTACGTGTAGTTGGGGACGACCATGAACTTGGCGTAGCACGGTCTTCCTAGCACCACGTGATAGGTCCCTCGGAACCCGACTACCTCGAAAGTGAGGGTTTCATTTCGGAAGTTGGAGGGAGTTCCGAAGCAGACGGGCAAATCGAGTTGCCCAAGGGGCAGGACACGCTTGCCGGTGACAATGCCGTGAAAAGGTGCTACACCGGTCCGGATTATGGACAGATCGATCCCCAAGAGCCCTAGGGTCTTGGCGTAGATGATGTTGAGGCTACTGCCTCCGTCCATGAGGACCTTAGAGAGCCTAGCGTTGCCGATGACAGGGTCGACGACGAGCGGGTACCTTCCTGGGCTCAGTACGCAGTCGGGGTGGTTGCCTTGGTCGAAGGTGATGGGCTTGTCGGACCAGTCTAGGTAGACCGGCGCTGCTACCTTCACCGAGCAGACCTCCCGGCGCTCCTGCTTGAGGTGTCGAGCCGAAGCATTCGCCGCTTGCCCGCCGTAGATCATGAAGCAGTTGTGGACCTCCGGGAACTCTTCTTCCTTGTCACCCCCTTCTTGTTGTTGCCTTGGTCCTTGCCACCTTCTGCCGAGGGTCCAGCCTTATTGAAGTAACGCCGGAGCATGTCGCACTCTTCAAGGGTGTGCTTGATGGGACCCCTGTGATAGGGGCACGACTCCTTGAGCATCTCGTCGAACATGTTGGCCCCTCCGGGAGGCTTCCGAGGATTCCTGTGTTCGGCAGTGGCGACGAGATTCGCGTCAACGGCGTCGCGTTTTGCTTGCGCCTTCTTCCTGGTCTTCTTCTTCGTGCCACGATGGATGGACGCCTTGGGGACGTCTTCCTTCTGTCTTCCCTGAGGCTGCTTGTCCTTTCGGAAGATGGCTTCGACTGCTTCCTGACCAGAGGTGAACTTGGTAGCTATGTCCATCAGTTCGCTCGCCTTGGTGGGATTCTTGCGTCCCAGTTTGCTCACCAGGTCCCGGCAAGTGGTGCCGGCGAGGAATGCCCCGATGACGTCCGAGTCGGTGATGTTGGGCAACTCGTTGCGCTGCTTTGAAAACCGCCGGATGTACTCTCGCAGGGATTCCCCTGGCTGCTGGCGGCAGCTTCGGAGATCCCATGAGTTCCCAGGGCGTACATACGTACCTTAGAAATTTCCCACGAAGTCCTTGACTAGGTCGTCCCAGCCGAAGATCTGCGCAGGAGGCAGATGCTCCAGCCAGGCCCGAGCAGCGTCGGAGAGGAAAAGGGGGAGGTTGCGGATGATGAGGTTGTCGTCGTCCGTCCCTCCCAATTGGCATGCCAGCCGGTAATCCGCAAGCCACAACTTCGGCCTTGTCTCCCCTGAGTACTTGGTGATGGTAGTCACGGCTCGAAAACGGGCCGGGAACGGCGCTCGTCGTATGGCCCGGCTGAAGACTCGCGGACCTGGTGGTTCGGGTGAGGGGCTCCAATCCTCCTCACTGTCGTAGCGTCCCCCGCGCCTGGGGTGGTAGCTTCAGTGCACCTTCTCCTCGAGGCGGGCTCGACGGTCACGGCGGTGTTGCTCATCGCCGAGGCGATCCCGTGCGGCAGGTGCCCTGTCTCCTGTGTGCTCGGTGTGGATCGAGGCCTCGCACATGTGTCGAGAGGACGCTGCATGATGCTTCGAGGGGCCTCCCCGCCCTCGGGAGGCAGAGCTCTCGGCTCGTCGGACAGTGGCGTTTTCCAGGAGGTCCTTGAGTTCGCCCTGGATATGTCGCCCCTCGGTGGTGGATGGCTCCAGCATTGTTCGAAGTAGCATTGCTGCTGCAGCTAGGTTCTGGCCAGCCCCGCTGAAGGCCGGGAGTAGCCCTGCCCTGGCATCGTCAATGATACGACGCTGGACGTCCCGAGCCCGATGACGCGCTCCTTCGGCGAGTGCTCGGCCTGCCCACTCCTGCTCGATGTTTTGTCGGAGCTGCACAAGTCACCCCGTTTCTTCGTCGAGCTTGGCCTACATCTCGTGGAGTTGCTCGAGCTGTGTGTCCTGACCCCCCGCAGAGACTCGGACCATAGCTAGCTCTCGCAGGATCTCAACGCGAGACGCAGGCACAAGGGTGTCGTCATTTCCTGGCATGCCGAGATGGTTGTCTTCGTCGTGATCCCCCTGATCGATGTGGAAACACTCGCGACTTGGGTCGTAACCCTCGTCGTCAAGGCTATGGCTATCGTCAGAGTAGCCGGAGAGGCAGTAGTCACATGCGGACATGAAGTTTCACATGGCACTGGGATCACGGAGTCCGGAGAAATCCCAACTGAAGTCGGGGTCGTCCTCTCCCTCGGAACCCGCGGGTCCAGAGGTTCAGGCGGCCGTCAACAGGTCCCAAGTTGACAGCATTTGCTACCCCGGAAGGTCAGGATATGCCCTTGCGAAAGCGCTCGCCGAAGTGGGGTCGCTTGGTGGATCGAAGCTGAATCTAAAAGGAACAGGATGGGAAACGAATGGTACCTCCTAATTGATGGATGGTGGTGAAGTCGCATCGGGATGGAATGCTCCGTTATCTCAGGTGCGAGACTAATGTCTGACAAGTCCCTCGCAAGGGTGCCAGCGTCATCAGTCCGCTTTGGGTTGGCACGTTGCTGGGAAGCGACACCCGTCGTTGTCTCAGGTGCGAGGACAACACCCGACATGTCCCCCGCAGGGGTGCCGGTGTCGTCGGCTCGCTCTGGTCTGACAGCCGATGAGGTGCCGCCTCCTGCCTGGCCACGGTTGCTCCGTCTTCTCCTTCTCCGGCGAGGAGGGTGGCGGGGCAAGCCCGGATGTTCCTCTTCTGCCACGGGGGGAAGTCGTCGTCGAGTTCGCCTCCTCCGGGCGAGCCGACGACCGTCGTTGTTGTCGTGCTGCGGGGGAAGGAGTACCATGTCGTAGCTGCCGTCGCGGGACATGAACTCGAGACTCTCGAAGCGGAGCACCGTCCCGGGCTGAAGAGGCTGCTGAAGATTGTCCATCTGGAACTCAACGGGAAAGTATTTGTCAACACACAGTAGGACCCCTATCTGGCGCGCCAACTGTCAGCGTTTCGGACCCGCGAGGACCCTCAACCGACCAGTGAATTTGTCGCTGCGTGTCCCTGCCCAGATGGGTTGATGCAAGATGGAACACAAGAGGGAGGATGAGGCTTATATTATCTTGCACCGGGGTGCTCGTAGTAGGGGTTACAAGCGTCGCGAGAGAGAGAGGGAGTGGGTTCGGCCTTGAGGTGAGGTGTCTGAGTTAGCCTCCTCCGCGTCTCTCCCACTCTGCCTGCCTCCTCTAGGAAGGCCCTGGACATCCCCTTTTATAGATACAAGGAGATGGTCCAGCTGTACAATGGGGGTGTAGCTATGTGCTAACATGGCCAGCAGAGAAGTACTTGAGCCCTGTAGAAGCGTAGCTGGCGTTGCGGCCCGGGGTCCTGCTGACGTTTCTTTGCTTTCGTAGAGAGTTGAGAACAACCGACGTCATGGACACACGCAGGGAACCATCATTACCTGTTACTGGAGTAATCTAGATGGGACACCGGTCTTGTTCCTTCGTAGCCTAAGACAGCTAGCTAGGGGTAGGGTAATGATGTATCCCCTGTGGCGTAGTCGGTCCGAGGCCGAGGTCGGGCGAGGCGGAGACTTCTCCTGAGGCCGAGGCCTGAGGTCGGGCGAGGCGGAGACCTTCTCCCGAGGCTGAGGCCTGAGGTCGGGCGAGGCGGAGCTCCCTGTTGCGCCGAGGCTGAACTCGGGGGAGGTCGTGACTTACTGTCGTTAGTTTTACCCTGGTGGTTGGCACAGTAGTCGGAACGGGGTGAATAGTGCTGTTTTCCTGTCAGAACGATCAATAAAGGGGCGAAGTGACTGCAGTCATTTCGACCTTGCCGACTGAGGCGTGCGTGTCTGGATAAGGTGTCAGCCCGCATTAAATGCGCATGCGATACGGTCGGTTGGTAAGGCGATTTGGCCGAGGTTGCTGCACGACAAAGTTTGCCCGAGCATGGCTTCGGGCAAGCCGAGGGTGCGCCCACTGCCTAAGGAGGCCCTCAGTCGAGGCGTGAATACGTCCGGGACTGTAGTTCTTGCCCGAGGCCAGGCTCGGGCGAGACGAGATCGCGTCCCTTGGTAGACGAGGCCTTGACTTGAACCGTGCCTATCAGTCTTTATAGTTTGTTCTGAAGATGTTTTCCAGCCATGTTAAGGAGTATTGGGGGTACCCCTAATTACGGTACCCGACAGAGATGTTTCCAGAATTCTGACAAGGTACTCCGAATAAGTCAAATCCTCATTAACATTCAGTTCCTCCATGGGTAACTGTTCCTCTGGTACTCTCAAGCACTTCTTGAGTTGTGATACTTGAAATACGTCATGCACATCCGACAAACTATCGGGTAGCTCTAACTGGTACGCTACTTCACCTTTTCTTTCCAAAATCTTGAATGGGCCAATATAGCGAGAAGATAATTTTCCCTTAACCATAAATCTTTTCATTCCTCTCATCGGTGAAACTTTAAGGTATACGAAGTCTCCTACTTCGAATATCAACTCTCTTCTTCTATTGTGAGCATAGCTTTTCTGTCTTGACTGTGCTGTCTTCAGATTCTCTCTGATAATCTGCACTTGCTTTTCTGCTTCTTGGAGAATTTCTGGACCAAATACTTGACCTTCTCCGGTCTGATTCCAATAAAGCGGTGTTCTACACTTTCGTCCGTAAAGTGCTTCAAATGGTTCCATTTTTAGACTTGCTTGATAACTATTGCTATACGAGAATTCTGCATAAGGCAAACTTTTATCCCAGCTTCTACCATGCTTTAAAGCGCAAGCTCTTAGCATATCTTCCAACACTTGGTTTGTTCTTTCCGTTTGCCCATCCGTTTGCGAATGATAAGCTGAACTAAAGTTTAGCTTGGTATCCATGGACTCATGTAGTCTTTTCCAAGAGCACGAGGTAAACTAGGTTCCTCGATCTGATATGATCTTTTTTGGTACTCCATGCAGTCAAACAATCCTTGGCATGTATAGCTCTGCTAACTGGGCTCCTGAGTAAGTTGTCTTCACAGGTATAAAGTGTGCCACTTTAGTCAACCTGTCTACTATGACCCATATTGAATCATAGTCATCCCGAGTACGGGGTAGTCCAACTATGAAATCCATACTGATTCCTTCCCATTTCCATTCTGGTACCTTGACAGGTTGTAGTAATCCTGCTGATCTTTGGTGTTCGGCATTAACTCGCTGACACACATCACACAATGCAACATGAGTAGCAACATCTCTTTTGAAACCGTACCACCAATCCTTTTCCTTCAAATCCTGGTACATCTTTGTACTTCCAGGGTGAATAGAGTAAGCCGAATCATGAGCTTCTCTCAAAATAAGTTGGCGTAGGTGTTCGATTTCTGGTACACAGATTCTCTTTTTAAACCACACTGTGTCTTGATCATCTTTCGTGAAATCTGGGGCTTTACCCAAACCAATTTGTGTCTTAATTTCTTTGATTTTCTCATCAGACTCTTGTCCTTTACGAATATCTTCTTCCAAAGTAGATTCAACTTCCATAACTATTGCTTCCATATTATTGAGCATTCCAAGGTTGAGTTGCTCCATTTCCCAGCACAATTCCTGTGACATCAAATGAGTAGTGATGTTGTTCACTTGACCCTTACGACTCAAAGCATCAGCCACTACATTTGCTTTTCCTGGGTGATATTGTATTTCCAAATCATAGTCTTTGATCAACTCAAACCATATTCTCTGTCTGAGGTTGAGTTCTTTCTGAGTGAATATGTATTTCAAGCTTTTGTGATCTGTGAAGATTTTGCACTTGTTTCCAATCATATAGTGTCTCCAAATCTTCAAAGCATGCACTACGGCAGCTAGTTCCAAATCATGCATAGGATAATTCTTCTCATGCTTCCTCAACTGTCTTGAGGCATAAGCTATTACTTTTCCTTCTTGCATTAGCACACATCCAAGTCCAAGATGTGATGCATCGCAATACACATCAAATCCCTTGTGAATGTCTGGCATTACCAATATTGGTGCAGTGGTTAACCTTTTCTTGAGTTCTTCAAAACATTTCTGGCATGCTTCATCCCACTTAAACTCTTTACCTTTCTCCAGTAATGAGGTAAGAGGTTTCACTAACTTGGAAAAACCTTCAATAAATCTTCTGTGGTATCCTGCCAATCCAAGAAAACTTCTGATCTTGGACGCGTCCTTTGGTTGCTTCCAATTTAGTACTTCACTTATCTTTCCTGGATCTACATTAATTCCACCATCAGTAACAATATGTACTAGGAAAGCAACTTCCTTCAGCCAAAAATCACACTTCGAGAACTTTGCATACAATTGGTTGTCACGAAACTTTTGTAGGACTAGCCTTAGATGATCTTCATGTGTAGTTAGCAGGCCGGCATGACGTGTCTGTGCCATAGTTGTGGCCTGTAACACCCGGGTTTTAGGGGTCCAAAGCCCAGGCGTAAACATAATCACCAGGTGTGCTGGGACCAAGTCTCACACATATGATGAATCATGGCACAGGATCGAATGTCACATCTTTACTACATAACAGGAGTTCTATACAAAATAAGTAAATAATTACATTATAAGGAGACAACGGTCCAGCAACCCAAAGTTGACTGGGAGACGACGGCCTAGACCTCTCACGAACTCATCACAGCATCCTCCATGCGCCTCATCCTGCGGTACCTGTTCTTGACCTGTGGGGGGGGTGTGAGACAGCAAGAGTGAGCTCACATACGTTCATCGCTCAACAAGTTGTGGGGAATAATGTGCATGAACTCGCCAAAGGTGGGAGCTCACGTGAAGTGTAAGGCTTACCAAAGAGGATGGTTAGAGCTGAGCATTGCTTTTAAAGTTGGTCAAAATTTTATTAGCAATTACTAAGTATAAGTAAATACCAGCCCAATTAAATGGTAGAACAAAAGTAACAACCTCACCTACGATGCAATGCATATGACAAATTGAATTTAGTTTCATAAATTAATCATCAGAGAGTCCTGAGCTGCTCATGACCGTGAGCTCGGCTAGTATACCAGTTTTACACTCTACAGAGGTGGTACCCTTTACCCACAAGTCATGTTACCCATCTGCCAAGGGATCGCGACTTCCCATACACCTCTACCGAGGAGGCGAGGCAGGGTAACACTACGAGGCCTTTACAAAGTTCCACTAGCTTCAGAAAACCCGCTACAGTTTATAGGAAGCTCCAATGCAGGAATCCCTTGCAGGACCGCCATCGCAGCAAAATCCTCCCGAGGGCCTCCCTACACTGACCACTCCCCTACTGCCCTTGCCCCTTTCGGGTAAGGTAGTCCTCCACTAGCTTTCCTAATTAATCAGCCAAGGGCGTCCATAAACCCTTGTGGTGGCACGTGTTTCTCAAGTTAAGCTCTATGTTCCAATTAACTTTAATGATCTTGACATGAACAGTAAATAACAACGGATAACAAAAGTATAATCATGAATAATGTGTATCTCAATGCCCAAAACCACATATAGCACTAGCAAGTACTACCCAAAAAGTTCAGTGGTAAACAAGGCATAAAGATAGACAAACTAGGGTAACCTATTAGGTCCCATCAAAATTAACCTATGCAGATCATTATGATTAATTAGAACATGAGTGGGTAAAAGAAGTGATCAAGGGCACAACTTGCCTGGGACTTGAGATTCCAGGTACCAGGATGATCTTCAGGTGGCTCGTAACCTCGCGCTAGTCGTAGCAATACAAACAAACATGGCATAGGCAAAATTAACATCACATCAAACATATATGCAAAATACATAATAATGATCTATATATTGAAATAAGATCACAGGAACAGGAATTATAATTTTTGGAGTTACAGATTTTAAGTTATGAATTTTCAAAGGTTTTATGTGTTTGAAATAGAATTAGATGAGGAATAAATTTTCTTACTGTTCTCATGACCAAACAGAGGCTCTAAGTGATGGAGAATAAAAGTACAAAATTTTAGAAACTGGAATGGAGTAATTTGGAGCTCATATGAATTTTCTATGAATTATCAAAGTTCTAGCATATATTTTCACATTAAAAAATCCTTTTATAATTCAATTTCTTGGGTTTTATAATACTCTGGACTGGGCCTTCATTTCTGAGAACAGCAGGGGCCCAGGCGCAAAAGATCCTAAGACTCAGAATACTATGCAGTAGGACGGCGGGTTTATTGTTAATAAAGACAGGGGCTCTTTTGTAAGTCTAGCGCCGCGAAAGGGTATTCTCTATTATTGCCCGTAGGATCTAGATCTTGTGGCTTAGATTAGACTACCCACTCTGCGAACCGGTATGCGCCCATAGCGGTTGGATCCGGAATCAGCGGTCGTGGTTTAATGAAACGAGATTGAATCAGGGTCACGGGATCCAGATCGGACGACCCACGCTATTCCGACCGAATCGTTTCCCGAAGATCTAATCTTAACCGCAGAGCAGTCGATCAACGGTGTAGCGCCTGTTGGGTCTATGCTTCGTCGCCGAAGGTCTTCAAGGGAGAAGCGGCTTAAAATGTGTGAGCAGGTATCTTCGGACTCGTATCAGAAAGGGAAAAGCTACAAAGGTTGACACAGCGCCGAAGCTGTGAAGCAGGAAAGCTTCGGCATGTTCGCAGAAAAGGGAACCGACTTAAAGATGAAAAGGCCATTTAGACCTCGATAGAGTGCTATAGAATTATCACCAAATGTAAAGGGCGTGTATGTAATTTTGTATGAGTTGTACCCCGTGCCTATAAATAGGTGAATAGTACCCCCGTACTGTTCACGTGGACTTGGCATTTGCTTTTGCGTCACACTTGTATTTTCATCTCCTTCCAAGCCGAAGGTACATTTATAATTCGATATTGTTTCTATTTCTCTATGATGATATAATAAAGTTAAATGAATAATGTTATATGATTATTTGTGCTATCTTTTATGTTTCATATGCTTCGTCTTTCATTAATGTATACTGTGATGATGAAGGTTCGTCCTTCATGACCTTCGTCCGGAGATCGTTATATCCTAAGGGAAATAATGCCTCAAAGGACGAAGGACTTTATCGTTTAACATTCTCTGTGTTGCCTTGTTCTTAACTCATAGCATTTGAGAACAAGTCCCCAACATTGGCGCCCACCTCCGGTGAACTCACTTCCACTTTTTGAGCTGATGGCTTCGTTCAACGACCAAGCTGGAGCTGCTTCGGACCCGAAGCTGGTGCTTCCGATCACAGGTGGCTCGTCCTCAGAGCCAGCTAACAAGAAACAGAAGAAGGAAGCACAGAGAAGGGTACAGCATGTTGGGGTGCAAGGACCCTTCATCAAGTCAAGATGGTCTCACATTCCTATTACCTTCTCCCAAGAGGACCTTCAGCTCAAAGATTACCCACACAACGATGCCATGGTTATCTCTTGTGTTATCAAAGGATTTCTGGTCCACAATGTTTTGGTTGACACAGGCAGTGCAGCTGACATCATATTTGCTAAGGCCTTCAGACAAATGCAAGAGCCAGAAGATAAGATTCATGATGCTACACATCCTCTCTGTGGCTTCGGAGGAAGACAGATTGTAGCATTGGGCAAGATCACCATGTCAGTGACCTTCGGGTTCATCAACAACACTAGAACTGAGCAAGTTGTGTTTGACATTGTCGACATGGAATACCCTTACAATGCAATTATTGGTCGTGGTACTCTCAATGCCTTCGAAGCAATCCTTCATCCTGCCTATCTTTGCATGAAGATACCTTCGGATCAGGGACCCATCGCTATCCATGGAAGTCAGGAAGCTGCAAGAAGGGCCGAAGGTAATTGGACTGACTCAAAAGCAATCCATAACATCGATGGAGCTGAAGCTTGTGAACAGTACAAATTCAGAAGGGAGAAAGCAGCTTCAGCAGACCAGCCGAAGCCTATGCTTTTATGTGAGGACATAGCAGAGCAGAAGGTGCTGTTAGGCTCTCAGTTATCCGAAGAGCAGGAGAAAACCTTGATAAGGTTTTTGTTCAATAACAAGGATGTTTTTGCATGGTCAGCCAATGATCTCTGCGGAGTTAATAGAGATGTTATCGAGCACTCACTCAATGTCGATCCATCCTTCAGACCCAGAAAGCAAAGGCTTCGGAAGATGTCAGATGATAAGGCCGAAGGTGCTCGCAACGAAGTCAAAAGACTCCTCAGTGCAGGAGTTATCAGAGAAGTGAAGTACCCAGAATGGCTGGCTAACACTGTTATGGTAAAAAAGGCCAATGGCAAGTGGCGAATGTGCATCGATTTTACAGATCTTAACAAAGCTTGCCCGAAGGATGAATTTCCACTACCAAGGATAGATTCTTTAGTTGATGCAGCAGCTTCTTCAGAGCTCATGAGTCTGTTAGACTGTTATTCAGGCTATCACCAAATTTGGATGAAGCAGGAAGATGAGCCGAAGACTAGCTTCATAACTCCAAGTGGCACATATTGCTATCTTCGGATGCCTGAGGGGCTCAAAAACGCTGGAGGAAGTTTCAGCCGAATGACTGCGAAGGTTCTCCAATCTCAAATAGGCAGAAACGTGCTAACTTATGTTGATGACATCATTGTCAAAAGCACGAAGCAGGAGAATCATATTGCTGATCTGCAGGAGACCTTCGCCAGTTTCAGGCAAGCTGGCTTAAAGTTAAATCCAGAAAAATGCGTCTTCGGAGTGAAGAAGGGGAAATTTCTTGGATGCTTGGTTTCAACAAAGGGGATTGAAGCTAATCCAAGTAAAATTGAAGCTATACTTCGGATGGAGCCACCAACTACAAAGAAGGGGGCTCAAAGATTGACAGGAAGATTGGCATCTCTCAATAGATTCATATCCAGATCAGCAGAGAGAAACTTACCATTCTTCGAAGTACTGAAGTCAGCCGAAGTCTTTCAATGGGGACCAATCCAGCAGAAGGCCTTTGAAGAGCTAAAACAGTATTTAATAGATCTAACAACATTGACTCCACCAATGCCAGGGGCTCCTTTGTTATTATATGTGGCAGCTTCGCACTCAGCGGTAAGTGCAGCGCTTGTCCAGGAGAAGCTTGATGGTCAAGTCAAGAGGCAGGCCCCAATATATTTTGTATCCGAGGTTCTTAGTTTGTCAAAGAAAAATTACACAGAGCTGGAGAAGGTATTGTATGCTGTCTTGATGGCCTCCAGGAAGCTTCGGCACTATTTCCAAGCTTACAACATAATTGTTCCTTCATCACAACCTCTGAAGGATATTATGAGGAATCGAGAAGCTACTGGAAGGATTGGAAAATGGGCTGCAGAGCTCAATAAATTTTGTATTGAATATGTTCATAGATCTTCAATTCAGTCATAGGCGCTGGCAGACTTTATTGCTGATTGGACGCCAGGGACTCAGGAGGAGGAAACGAATAAAGACAACGAAGCCTGGACAGTGTTTTGTGATGGATCTTGGGGAACCTTCGGAGCAGGAGCGGCTGCTGTGTTGGTTTCACCTTCCAAAGTCAAAATTTGTTATGCGGCAAAGCTTGATTTTAATTGCACAAATAACATTGCTGAGTACGAAGCATTGGTTCTAGGTCTTCGGAAGTTAAAAGCAATGGGAATCAGAAGGGCCATACTTAAAACTGATTCCCAGGTTGTTTCGGGTCATATTGACAAAAGTTGTAAGGCTAAGGATCCGAAGCTTGAAAAATATCTGGATATGGTTCGAAGAGTCGAAGCTTCCTTCGAAGGGTTTTCTGTCAAGAATATCCCTCGAGGACAAAATGAGCATGCTGATCTGCTAGCTAAGTCAGCAGCACAGGGGCTGCCTTTACCTTCGGATGTGTTCTTCGAAACAATAAAAGCACCTTCGGTGGAACTTCTTGAAAGAGCAGTTCTTAATATATCTCCTGTTTTTAGCGAAGATTGGAGAACCGAGATCATCTCTTACCTTCAGGGTAAATTTCTTTCAGATGACGAAGCTTATAACAAGAGGATAGAGGCAAGAGCTCGTCCATATGTCATGATAGAAGGGGAGTTGTACAAACATGGAGTTTGTGCTCCGCTACTCAAATGTTTATCCAGAACCGAAGGTATAGAGTTAATGAAAGAAATACATGCAGGCCTGTGTGGATCTCACATCGGATCTAGGCCGTTACTTGGAAAAGTTTTCCGTCAAGGGTTTTACTGGCCGAAGGCAGCTTCGGATGCAGCAGAATTGGTTCAAAAGTGCGAAGGATGTCAGAAATGTGCAAGACATCAAAAACAACCTTCGACCTTAACACAGCTCATACAACCCACTTGGCCATTACAAAGGTGGGGCCTTGACTTGTTAGGTCCGTTACCACCGGCCCAAGGGAACCTGAGGTATGTTGTAGTAGCTGTGGAATATTTTTCTAAATGGATTGAGGCGAAGCCTTTAGCCACAATAACTTCGGCTACCGTCCAAAAGTTTTTCTGGCAAAATATTGTTTGTCGTTTCGGGGTGCCAAAGGCTATCACTGTGGACAATGGAACACAGTTTGACTCCGAAGCTTTCAGGGATTTCTGTGACCAAATTGGTACGAAGATCCATTTTGCATCAGTTAGGCACCCGGAGTCAAATGGACTCGTTGAAAGAGCCAACGGCATTATAATGACAGGAATAATGAAGTTAATCTTCAATCAACCCAGAGGAAAATGGCCAGATCAGTTAATCAAAGTGGTGTGGAGCCACAACACGACAACATCAAGGTCTACAGGCTTCACTCCATTCAAGTTGTTATTCGGTGACGAAGCAATAACTCCAGAGGAAGCTAAAACCGGATCAATAAGGATAGTAGCTTCGACAGAATCAGATTCCGAAGCTGCTTATTCTATAGAAAAAGATGCTTTAGAAGGGATCAGACTGCAAGCCGTGGAGAATATCAATAAATATCAAGCTGAAACAGTTAAATGGCGGGATAGAAAGGTTCGGCTAAAAAATATTGGGCCAGGGCACTTGGTGCTTCGGAGGGTGGCCAACTCGGAAACAGTGGGCAAATTGCAGTTGAAATGGGACGGGCCTTTCTTAGTAGCATCTTCGTCAAGACCCGGTTCATACAGATTGAAAGATATGGACGGCAATGACATTCCTAGATCTTGGAATGCGGATGAGCTTCGGCGATATTATGTATAATTCGATGTAATTTTTCAAAATTTTTTTTTAGTTCTTCTTTCATGGCACCCTTTTCCTTTCCGAAGGGGGAGAAAGGTTTTTAATGGGGCCATCACGTGTAATTTTCTTTTTTAGTTCTATAAGAGCAAAATCCCCCAAAGAATGTAAATGTAAAAGCTGAGAATGCACCATCGAGTGCCAAAAAGAAAAAAAAGAGAAGCTCCAAAGACGTTCCTAAGGGAATGCAGAGCTTACAGCGAAAAGTCAACGCTGATTCCGCCAAAAGTAAAGGCGAAGAAGCTCCAAAGACGTTCCTAAGGGAATGCAGAGCTTACAGCGAAAAGTCAACGCTGATTCCGCCAAAAGTAAAGGCGAAGAAGCTCCAAAGACGTTCCTAAGGGAATGCAGAGCTTACAGCGAAAAGTCAACGCTGATTCCGCCAAAAGTAAAGGCGAAGAAGCTCCAAAGTCGTTCCTAAGGGAATGCAGAGCTGAGGTGTGATTGTTTTTAAGAAAATAATGGCTATGAATATGGCTTCGGATACGTGTTTGGCCATTCATTTGCACATCACATTACATCATAGCATTTGCATTCATAAACATTCATCTAGGCATATGTAGGATAATCATCTTCATCGCATAAAATGGTTGCTTCGGCAAGAAGAGAAAAAAGAAGGGGAAAATTTTCTATGAAGAAGAGCTTCGGAGAAAAGGAAAATGTTGTTTTCTATGAAGGAGAGCTTCGGAGAAAAGGAAAATGTTGTTTTCTATGCTTCGTTGCGTACGAAAAGAAGGGAAGGTGTTTTTTCGCCTTCGGCTCAAAAAAGGAAATTTCGTCCACATCAAAGCATTTCTCATGCATCAGTGAAAGGTTAAGGATATATTACAAGGTATGAACAGCATACATTAAAAACAAGTTTTTGTTTACATTTACAAAAGTTATCTCAAAAGTTTTTCAAGTACTGTCTGCAGTCTACTATCTAAATCTCCAAGGAGCTTCGGCTTCGGCGTTATTTTTGATCATCAGCTTCGGCTTCGTCATCCTACATGAATAAGGTCGTTGGAAGTCAGAATCAAGTTTACAGGAAAAGGTAAGCACAAGGTATGATTTCTTACTGGATCAAGGTGGCTACGAGCTTCGTCTCCAGCTTTCTCTCGACCACCTTTTGTCCATATCATTTTTACAAATCGATTCGAGATGCTTCGGGCGAGATCAGGGATGTCATCCAGGATTGATGGTGACAAAGTAAAATTTGGCCTATTGACAATTTTCCCATGATCACAGCCAGCCTTCATGAAGGCTGCAGCAGTCCCTCGAGAAGCCACCCAGGCACAGAAGTCACCATGCCCAGCTATGACTTCGTCGAGCTCGTCAATCTCCCCCTCAATGTGTTCGAAGGTTTTTGGTAGATCTTCAGCTGAGGGGGTAAATTTTTCGCTGCTAGCTCCAACCGAGTAAAAAATCTTTCTTAGTCGTTGAATGCACTTGTTGCTAAATTCCAGGCATTTTTCTTGAAGATTTGTCAGTAGTTTTCTCAAATCCGAATTTTGCTGAGCTTCGGCTTCAAGTTTTGCATTGAGATCTTGCTTTTCTCGTTCGAACTGCTCAGACTGGCGGAGAAGCTTCGAGTTCAGTTCTGATATTTTTGCTTCAGCTTCCGCCAGTAAGCCTTCGGCTGCCTGGAGCTCAAAGTTCTTTTTCTCAAAAGCATCTGATTGCTCCTTTATTTTGTTTTCCAAATTTCCGATTATAACTTCATGCTTTTTATCTTCAAGATCTTGCTGCATTTGCAAGGCTTTGCTCAATAACATACTCTACACAAACACAACCTTCGTCAGACATGTTTTTATTAGAAGCAATAAAGGTTAAGGGACAAGTCATTCACCTTGAAGTTGGAGTAAAATAAACTACCAACGACATGTTGTCGTCGGTAGCGGCTGATGTCTGTTTCTAGCTTCGGGAATCCAATACTCTTGGACAGAGTACTGATAACTTTGGCCCCTGTTTGGTCCCGAATACACTCTAGTTTCTCGTCATCAACGCCTCCGAAGAGGAGTGCCCCAGGTTTGTATCCACAGGATTGGGCATACTCTTTAAGCTCTTCTATTTCAGCTTTTGTTAGATGTTCTCCAACTAAGTTTTGGAACGCGAAGGCTTCGTTTTCTGAAGCTTCATCAGCAATTTCTTTTCCTTTCTTTGACGCTGCGGTCACAGTCTCTTCGGCAGCAGTGGCAGCTTCTTCTGCAGCCATGTCTAGCAGCATTTGGTCAATATGTTCAATTGTGCTCTCTAAATTCAAATCTTCAGCTGAGGTAACTTCGGCGGCTGCGGCCTCCGAAGGTGCAATCTCAATATCTGCCCCCTCTAAAGCTGCTCGTGTTTTTTGGGCCGAAGCTCTTGGCGGCGTTTTGTCAATTACCTCTGTCACGGTAATGATTCTTTGTTTCCTTGCCTTGATTGTTTTCTTCGATTTCTCGGGCTCCTTGTCCTTCTGAAAAAACTTTGTCAGTTGAGGACCCAGTGGACTTAGCTTCGCAGGTAAGGATTCAGTCATTACCTTCAGAATTTCCTCAACAACAGCAGCAGAAGGTGATGCGGGAGTTTCTTCTGCTTCGGATATTTGTTGCTTCGGAGAAGAAGCTTTCCTTTTCTTCGGAATTTTCTTCGTTACTGGCTCTTTTTCACCTTCATCTAAGGCTTCAGTTACCCTTTTCCTTTTTTGGCCTCCGGCACCTTTGTTCAGATTTTCGTAGTCTGGGTATTCGAAACCCAAGGCGTCCAACACTCGATTTAGCCTTCGTTTCGGACGGGTGCCGAAGGCTGCGGTCATCAATTGATCTTCTTTTTTGGAATAATTGCCAAGTATTTCATTACACATCGCTTCAATCGTATCTAGCCACTCTTGGCAGGGTGCTTTAAAGTACTTTTTAAACTTGAAATAGTAAGGTAAACATACGAGTTCACCTTCTTTCTTTTCCCCCTGTAGCTTCGGCATTTCCCATTCTCTCAAACTGGGAAAAACTTTGAATGCTAAAAACTCTTGAACCAGGTCCCTTGTGCTGATATGCTCTGCAATAATTCTAAATTCACTCATTGCTTGTTGTGTTGGACCTTCGGGTGTCATATTGCAGCGAGGTCGGGTTTCTCCGAAGATTAATTCCAGCGGGCTTTGTACAAGCTTTTCCTTGTCGTCATCAATCTTGACATAGAACCACTCTGATTTCCAGCCTGCTGCCCACTTGCTTCGGTAGCTAATTACAGGGAACTTTGTAGTTTTCCGATAGGCAAAGTTATAGCAACCAAAATTATCGTGTAATCCATCTTTTCTAGCCTTTGTTTGATAATGTAGCTCGTGAACCCGGCAGAAGCTGTCTGCAAATGGTTCCACTGCTTGGCTTCGGAGTGCCCAGATATAAACAATAAGCCTAACGACAGCGTTAGGGGTCAGCTGATGAAAATAGATACCGAACCTCTTCAGTACCTCTCCAATAATCCCGTGTAGGGGGAACCTTAATCCAGCCTTTAGAAAACTTTTAAAAATAACAATCTCATCCTTCTCTGGCTTCGGGGTAGTCTCTTCTCCACCGAAGCGCAACAACTTCTTCTGATTTTCAGTAAAAAAGCCCGCTTTTACCATCTTGGACAAATCAGCCTTCGAAACAGTAGATTTCCCGAAGTCCAAGTGGCTCGGCTTGCTAGGCATGGCAATGCGGTAATCATCTTCGGAATCAGTTTCCTCAATATCTTCTTCCTCTGCTTCAGCGATTGCTTGTTCTGCTTGTTTTGCATCATCATGAGGGATCTTTTCTGAAATCACTAGACCCGATCGTTGCATGGCTTCGGAGATGGGAAGAGTCTCCGAAGCTTCAGTTTCCTCCCCCTCGCGCTCAACCCTGGCGGTAGAGCGGACTCTGGCCATTCAATTATGAACTTGTGAAACTTTAAAATTTTCTTCCTCCGAAGCAGGTTTCAAACTGGAGCTTCGTTCGTTTCTAACGGACAAGCTTCGGCGATGGTTAAAAATTTTGGCAGGAAAACAGTGCAAATAGCAATGAATGCTGTAGTAACTTCACACCTACTCGTCTGTTTATATAGTGTTGCAGGTAAGAAGGCGAAGCACCAGAGTTTTTACACCAGGCGTACACCCGCTTGCGCTCGCTGCGCGGTGGACCGCAGAGACAAACAGTAAACTCTGCAAGGTGGGACCGCTGCGTGCTGGGAAATTAAATCGTTTCTCGGCAACGAGCTCAGGGAAGGTGTTTTTTGGACCTTCGGCTCCCCGAAGCTTAAGAGACTTTTTTCACAGATCAAGCTCGTTACGAAAAACGATCTAGCACCGCGAAAGGAGCTACTGTTGGGTCTATGCTTCGTCGCCGAAGGTCTTCAAGGGAGAAGCGGCTTAAAATGTGTGAGCAGGTATCTTCGGACTCGTATCAGAAAGGGAAAAGCTACAAAGGTTGACACAGCGCCGAAGCTGTGAAGCAGGAAAGCTTCGGCATGTTCGCAGAAAAGGGAACCGACTTAAAGATGAAAAGGCCATTTAGACCTCGATAGAGTGCTATAGAATTATCACCAAATGTAAAGGGCATGTATGTAATTTTGTATGAGTTGTACCCCGTGCCTATAAATAGGTGAACAGTACCCCCGTACTGTTCACGTGGACTTGGCATTTGCTTTTGCGTCACACTTGTATTTTCATCTCCTTCCAAGCCGAAGGTACATTTATAATTCGATATTGTTTCTATTTCTCTATGATGATATAATAAAGTTAAATGAATAATGTTATATGATTATTTGTGCTATCTTTTATGTTTCATATGCTTCGTCTTTCATTAATGTATACTGTGATGATGAAGGTTCGTCCTTCATGACCTTCGTCCGGAGATCGTTATATCCTAAGGGAAATAATGCCTCAAAGGACGAAGGACTTTATCGTTTAACATTCTCTGTGTTGCCTTGTTCTTAACTCATAGCATTTGAGAACAAGTCCCCAACAGCGCCCTTCGAACTCCCTGCCCTAACCAGTGCCGTTAAATTCTAGATCAACGGTCGTGCCCTCTTCTTCTCCACCCGAACGCCCAGTCGCGTTGGCGCCCCCAAGCCAACGGCGGTGCGGACACCAGCGACCCCCCCGCTGGTCACACAATGCCCCAAAACCCAATCAGAGAGGTGCTACATGATGTGGAGGGAAGGGAAGACGTAATGGGGGCGACGATACCTGTGATTAAGCCACGACGATCCCCATCCACGATGCACAGTGGCCCGGCGGCGGAATACCCAGACACCATGCGGCGGAGGACCACACCCGGGCCCCCGCAGCGCCAATCCGGCCACGGCGTCGAAGCCCGACCATGCCCCAACCTGCGAAGACACGGCGAGGATCGCTACCCCCGCTGTGCCTGCTCTCCTGCGGCTCGGCTCAAGTTCAACGGTGGTGGAGACATGAGCTCCGCGGTGGCACCCTTCTCGCACCCTATCTCTTTCTCATGTTGGCTTCGAAGGTCTACGGATGGCAAAGTGGTCATGGGACATGGGTTTATACTCACCACGAAAGGAGGGGGGTCCGCCACGCCCAAGGTAGCCGAGATCCACGCCGGAAATGACTCTGCGCAAGCTTCGGTGGGTTGTTACAGACTCAATGATCGACGGAGGAAAGGGATGATTGAAGCTGTGCACAGGGGCCCACCTGGCGGTGACATGCTGAGAGAGGAAGCGCGCCAAGCGACTAACCAGAGGGCCCCACATGTCGGCACTACTGCGAACGCGGGCGTGCAACGGTTTAATGGGCCGAGCGGGAGAGTTGTTCTTCGGGTGGGCCGGAGTCAAGGTGAGTTCTCTTTTTTTTCCTTTTGTTTTTATTTTTATTATTTTTTTCTTTTATGCTTAATCCTTTTGGATCCAAATTTTGAATTCAACTTATGTGCAATTCTTGAATTCCTATTAAATATACAATTTGCTCATATCCTCATGTGATGAAATTATTTAGTTATAATATTATTTTATATGGACACAATATTTCTCTCTCTTTTCTAAATTCTTGAAATTTCCTTTTTGGATTCAAATTCCACTTTGAGCTTTAATATATTTCTTGTCACATTTATTATTTTATTTTCTCACAATGTGCACACAAAAATAATCCCAGCATGATGCATAACTTAGTTAAGTGTCTTTTATTGATTATTTATTGGTGTAAGTGAGGTGCCCACATGAAATGATAAATAGGAACGACACTCATATATGCAAAGGAATATAATTTCTCCTTTTATACTCTTATTACAAAGTGGGTATTACAAATCCTACCCCCCTTAAAAATAATCTTGTCCTCGAGATTAGTAAGAAAGGGGATCCAACAAGTTTGGTTTATAGTCTATGCTTTAGTTTCTAGTTGGTTTTAATACCAAAAGATTTGTTTTTTTTAATATCACAAATTATCATGTGATTAGGAAAGCATGGGTATATATATAGCTACTTTATTATGTAGGATAAAAGATGTATCCAAAGCATGGATAGGTTTGGGTAGGGTAAGGAAGGACTCCATCCTAGATTGTGGATCTTGACTCATCTTGGTGATCCCGCTTGATCCTTGAAGACTTGAGTTGGTGTTTATACTTTCTTGATGAGGTTGATCATCTTCGGTCTCCAATCTTGGTATCTCCATCTGAGCTAGGGAGCTGTAGTTAAGATGGCTAGGGTCTGTGGATAGGACTTTTTTTTAATAGGTTTACATAGATGGATTATGTAACTTATTGGGAGTGTATGACTGAGTTGATCTATGGCACTAACTTAGGCTTAAGTGAATTAGGAGTATGGTTTTATCCTTTGTACCAGCATTAAGAATCACCCACAAGGTTAAATCATAATAGATTAGATAGGGCCTAATTTTTGTCGCCAACATTATCTAACTTATTTAAGTAACTCAAATTTGGATTAGATCATGGTTGTTATTCTAGAGTGGGATCAATATGATAATTAGGGCAAGATAAATCCATAGGGATAAGGTAGAATCCTTTGAGGTCAGTTAGGTCTGTTAGGATAAGATAAAATCTTTTCAAGATAAGATGGATCTATTAGGATAAGAGAGTCTTTTAAGATAAGATGAATTGGTTAGAATGAGATCTTGTAGGATAAGATAAATCTCTTAAGCTAGATGTATTCTAATGGGGATAATCTAGGTTGTCTAGTTATTTTATAAATATATATTTTTTATACGTATGTGTATATGCAGATGCAATTGTGGACATTACTCCACAACTCATCACACTCAATCAAAGATCCAAATCAAACAAATATCATAAGAACAATCATTCAAGTGACCTATATAAAAATAGTTTTGTTTTGTTCCTATGATTAGGTCTCCTATTCCTAAAGGTCACTTTAGGCCTAGAATTTTAAAGTGTGAAATCCACATTTATCTTTAGAAAGAAAGGATAAGAATAATCAGAGTAAGCGGAAATAGATGAGAAAAGATCAAGATGAGTTTAGAAAAGAATCAGAGTAAGGTAAGTAAGTATTGGTTGTCCGATTCTATCTAGGTTTCGTCCTACAGTCAGCATTCCTCTGATACCACTTCTGTAACACCCGGGTTTTAGGGGTCCAAAGCCCGGGCGTAAACATAATCACCAGGTGTGCTGGGACCAAGTCTCACACATATGATGAATCATGGCACATGATCGAATGTCACATCTTTACTACATAACAGGAGTTCTATACAAAATAAGTAAATAATTACATTATAAGGAGACAACGGTCCAGCAACCCAAAGTTGACTGGGAGACGACGGCCTAGACCTCTCACGAACTCATCACAACATTCTCCATGCGCCTCATCCTGCGGTACCTGTTCTTGACCTGTGGGGGGGGGTGTGAGACAGCAAGAGTGAGCTCACATACGTTCATCGCTCAACAAGTTGTGGGGAATAATGTGCATGAACTCGCCAAAGGTGGGAGCTCACGTGAAGTGTAAGGCTTACCAAAGAGGATGGTTAGAGCTGAGCATTGCTTTTAAAGTTGGTCAAAATTTTATTAGCAATTACTAAGTATAAGTAAATACCAGCCCAATTAAATGGTAGAACAAAAGTAACAACCTCACCTGCGATGCAATGCATATGACAAATTGAATTTAGTTCCATAAATTAATCATCAGAGAGTCCTGAGCTGCTCATGACCGTGAGCTCGGCTAGTATACCAATTTTACACTCTGCAGAGGTGGTACCCTTTACCCACAAGTCATGTTACCCATCTGCCAAGGGATCGCGACTTCCCATACACCTCTACCGAGGAGGCGAGGCAGGGTAACACTATGAGGCCTTTACAAAGTTCCACTAGCTTCAGAAAACCCGCTACAGTTTATAGGAAGCTCCAATGCAGGAATCCCTTGCAGGACCGCCATCGCAGCAAAATCCTCCCGAGGGCCTCCCTACACTGACCACTCCCCTACTGCCCTTGCCCCTTTCGGGTAAGGTAGTCCTCCACTAGCTTTCCTAATTAATCAGCCAAGGGCGTCCATAAACCCTTGTGGTGGCACGTGTTTCTCAAGTTAAGCTCTATGTTCCAATTAACATTAATGATCTTGACATGAACAGTAAATAACAATGGATAACAAAAGTATAATCATGAATAATGTGTATCTCAATGCCCAAAACCACATATAGCACTAGCAAGTACTACCCAAAAAGTTCAGTGGTAAACAAGGCATAAAGATAGACAAACTAGGGTAACCTATTAGGTCCCATCAAAATTAACCTATGCAGATCATTATGATTAATTAGAACATGAGTGGGTAAAAGAAGTGATCAAGGGCACAACTTGCCTGGGACTTGAGATTCCAGGTACCAGGATGATCTTCAGGTGGCTCGTAACCTCGCGCTAGTCGTAGCAGTACAAACAAACATGGCATAGGCAAAATTAACATCACATCAAACATATATGCAAAATACATAATAATGATCTATATATTGAAATAAGATCACAGGAACAGGAATTATAATTTTTGGAGTTACAGATTTTAAGTTATGAATTTTCAAAGGTTTTATGTGTTTGAAATAGAATTAGATGAGGAATAAATTTTCTTACTGTTTTCATGACCAAACAGAGGCTCTAAGTGATGGAGAATAAAAGTACAAAATTTTAGAAACTGGAATGGAGTAATTTGGAGCTCATATGAATTTTCTATTAATTATCAAAGTTCTAGCATATATTTTCACATTAAAAAAATCCTTTTATAATTCAATTTCTCGAGTTTTATAATACTCTGGACTGGGCCTTCATTTCTGAGAACAGCAGGGGCCCAGGCGCAAAAGATCCTAAGACTCAGAATACTATGCAGTAGGACGGCGGGTTTATTGTTAATAAAGACAGGGGCTCTTTTGTAAGTCTAGCGCCGCGAAAGGGTATTCTCTATTATTGCCCGTAGGATCTAGATCTTGTGGCTCAGATTAGACTACCCACTCTGCGAACCGGTATGCGCCCATAGCGGTTGGATCCGGAATCAGCGGCCGTGGTTTAATGAAACGAGATTGAATCAGGGTCACGGGATCCAGATCGGACGACCCACGCTATTCCGACCGAATCGTTTCCCAAAGATCTAATCTTAACCGCAGAGCAGTCGATCAACGGTGTAGCGCCCTTCGAACTCCCTGCCCTAACCAGTGCCGTTAAATTCTAGATCAACGGTCGTGCCCTCTTCTTCTCCACCCGAACGCCCAGTCGCGTTGGTGCCCCCAAGCCAACGGCGGCGCGGACACCAGCGACCCCCCCGCTGGTCACACAATGCCCCAAAACCCAATCAGAGAGATGCTACATGATGTGGAGGGAAGGGAAGACGTAATGGGGGCGACGATACCTGTGATTAAGCCACGACGATCCCCATCCACGATGCACAGTGGCCCGGCGGCGGAATACCCAGACACCATGCGGCGGAGGACCACACCCGGGCCCCCGCAGCGCCAATCCGGCCACAGCGTCGAAGCCCGACCATGCCCCAACCTGCGAAGACACGGCGAGGATCGCTACCCCCGCTGTGCCTGCTCTCCTGCGGCTCGGCTCAAGTTCAACGGTGGTGGAGACATGAGCTCCGCGGTGGCACCCTTCTCGCACCCTATCTCTTTCTCATGTTGGCTTCGAAGGTCTACGGATGGCAAAGTGGTCATGGGACATGGGTTTATACTCACCACGAAAGGAGGGGGGTCCGCCACGCCCAAGGTAGCCGAGATCCACGCCGGAAATGACTCTGCGCAAGCTTCGGTGGGTTGTTACAGACTCAATGATCGACGGAGGAAAGGGATGATTGAAGCTGTGCACAGGGGCCCACCTAGCGGTGACATGCTGAGAGAGGAAGCGCGCCAAGCGACTGACCAGAGGGCCCCACATGTCGGCACTACTGCGAACGCGGGCGTGCAACGGGTTAATGGGCCGAGCGGGAGAGTTGTTCTTCGGGTGGGCCGGAGTCAAGGTGAGTTCTCTTATTTTTTCCTTTTGTTTTTATTTTTATTATTTTTTTTCTTTTAAGCTTAATCCTTTTGGATCCAAATTTTGAATTCAACTTATGTGCAATTCTTGAATTCCTATTAAATATACAATTTGCTCATATCCTCATGTGATGAAATTATTTAGTTATAATATTATTTTATATGGACACAATATTTCTCTCTCTTTTCTAAATTCTTGAAATTTCCTTTTTGGATTCAAATTCCACTTTGAGCTTTAATATATTTCTTGTCACATTTATTATTTTATTTTCTCACAATGTGCACACAAAAATAATCCCAGCATGATGCATAACTTAGTTAAGTGTCTTTTATTGATTATTTATTGGTGTAAGTGAGGTGCCCACATGAAATGATAAATAGGAACGACACTCATATATGCAAAGGAATATAATTTCTCCTTTTATACTCTTATTACAAAGTGGGTATTACATGGCCCGCATGCATCTAGCCCGTGTCGAGCGTCGTTTGGCATATATAGACGTTAAAAAAATGATGCATGACGACCGTTGAAACTGGTGCTTTTAGTATAGTATAGATTATTTGGGAATGAATCATTAGAAACCCTAATCCAATATGTATACAACAATGAAGCCTCACCACGTCACGATTTGGGGGCATAATGGCAAATGTCGTAATGTCCTAATGGGCCGACCAGTAGGGAGCAGGCCGACAAGCTTGTGACGCTTGCCGTGCGCGCACACAAGACTAGCAGAGACGCAAACACAGTGACTTGCCAGTTTGCCACTTCATTCCGGGTACCCGCCCGTATTGTACCCGTTTCCTACGCGGAATTTTCGGATACTTATCGGTTATTGGTGATTCCGTATCCTACCGATATCCGGTGATCACTATCTGGGTAAGACCCGTATCCGTCCCGACAAAAAAATTACTTGTATCCGTATCCGAAAAGTTGTCCTGTTTTCATACCCGTATCTAGTACCCGTCTTAGGTACCCATCCAGTTTTCATCCCTATCTCAGGTTGACACAGCGCCGCCACCGTTTCCTCTCTGAAGCGCAACCGCCGACTCCTCGACTCCTCGTCACCTCTTCACTTGCTCCAGTGGAGGAGCCCCACAGATGTTGTTCCCCTTCCCCTCCGCCCTCCACTGATGCCGTGACCTCTTCCCCTCCCCTTCTCTCACTCGCAACAGCACCTCTGCCACCATAACGGTTGCTGCTTCCCAAATGATTAAAGCAGCGCTTAACCAGTCATCAAAGGAGCGTAAATCTAGCCTAAATACCTCCCTTTCCTCTTCCCCATTTACTCTCCTCTCTGTAACTCCCGCCATCAATGGCCTTGAATCCGTCGGACTAGCCTTAGATGATCTTCATGTGTTTCTTCATTCAGAGAGTATATCAGTATGTCGTCAATGAATACAACCACAAACTGATCCAGATATTCCATGAATACTTTATTCATCAAGTTCATAAAGTATGGTGCTACATTAGTCAGTCCAAACAACATGACCAAAAACTCATATAATCCATATCTCATAGTGAAGGTTGTCTTCGGTACATCTTCTGCTCGGATCTTTAACTAATGATATTCCGATCTCAGATCTATCTTCGAGAATATCTTAGCTCCCTTCATCTGATCAAATAAATCTTCAATCCGAGGTAATGGGTATTTATTCTTAATTGTTACTTCATTCAAACTTCTATAATCAACACACATCCTCCTCGAACCATCTTTCTTGCTCACAAATAGAACTGGGGCTCCCCAAGGGGATGAACTTGGGCGAATGAAACATTTTTCTAGTAATTCTTCTATTTGTTTCTTCAGTTCAACTAAATATTTGACATCCATTCTATAAGGCCTTTTCGAGATAGGTGCAGTTCCGGGTAATAATTCAATAGAAAACTCTATATCACGGTCAGGTGGCATACCTGGTAATTCCTTCAGAAATTCGTCTGGGTATTCTGTCACACCCGGATTTTAGGAGTCTAAAACCCGGGCGCGAACATAATCACCAGGTGTGCTAGGACCAAGTCTCACACATATGATGAATTCATGGCACAGGATCGAATGTCACATCTTTACTAAATAACAGGAATTCTATACAAAATAAATAATTACATTATAAGGAGACAACGGTCCAGCAACCCAAAGTTGACTGGGAGACGACGGCCTAGACCTCTCACGAACTCATCACAGCATCCTCCAAGCGCCTCATCCTGCGGTACCTGTTCTTGACCTGTGGGGGGGTGTGAGACAGCAAGAGTGAGCTCACATACGTTCATCGCTCAACAAGTTGTGGGGAATAATGTGCATGAACTCGCCAAAGGTGGGAGCTCACGTGAAGTGTAAGGCTTACCAAAGAGGATGGTTAGAGCTGAGCATTGCTTTTAAAGTTGGTCAAAATTTTATTAGCAATTACTAAGTATAAGTAAATACCAGCCCAATTAAATGGTAGAACAAAAGTAACAACCTCACCTGCGATGCAATGCATATGACAAATTGAATTTAGTTCCATAAATTAATCATCAGAGAGTCCTGAGCTGCTCATGACCGTGAGCTCGGCTAGTATACCAGTTTTACACTCTGCAGAGGTGGTACCCTTTACCCACAAGTCATGTTACCCATCTGCCAAGGGATCGCGACTTCCCATACACCTCTACCGAGGAGGCGAGGCAGGGTAACACTACGAGGCCTTTACAAAGTTCCACTAGCTTCAGAAAACCCGCTACAGTTTATAGGAAGCTCCAATGCAGGAATCCCTTGCAGGACCGCCATCGCAGCAAAATCCTCCCGAGGGCCTCCCTACACTGACCACTCCCCTACTGCCCTTGCCCCTTTCGGGTAAGGTAGTCCTCCACTAGCTTTCCTAATTAGTCAGCCAAGGGCGTCCCATTAAACCCTTGTGGTGGCACGTGGTTCTCAAGTTAAGCTCTATGTTCCAATTAACATTAATGATCTTGACATGAACAGTAAATAACAACGGATAACAAAAGTATAATCATGAATAATGTATCTTCATACCCAAAACCACATAAAGCACTAGCAAGTACTACCCAAAAAGTTCAGTGGTAAACAAGGTATAAAGATAATCAAACTAGGGTAACCTATTGGGTCCCATCAAAATTAACCTATGCAGATCATTATGATTAATTAGAACATGAGTGGGTAAAAGAAGTGATCAAGGGCACAACTTGCCTGAGACTTGAGATTCCAGGTACCAGGATGATCTTCAGGTGACTCGAAACCTCGCTGCTAGTCGTAGCAATACAAACAGACATGGTATAGACAAAATTAACATTACATCAAACATAAGAGAAACTGCATAATAATAATCTACGCGTTGCTACGAGACTAACGGAACTTGAACGGATCAAATCGGAGTTAAAATGGAGGAGTTATGACTTTTCTAATGTTTTATGTATTTGATATAAGATTAATTAGGAAATAAATTTGTATTACTGTTTTCATGTAAAAACAGAGGCAATAGGTGCTAAACAACATTATTACAAAATTGTAGAAATTGGAATGGACTCATTTGGACTTAATATGAATTTTCTAGGGGTTAAACAAATTCTAGCATTTATTTTCACATTAAAAAATCATTTCCTAATCATTTTTACTGAATTTTATATTTTCTGGGCTGGGCACAAGATAACCAGAGAAGACAGGGGCCACGGCGCAAATAAACCCTAGACTCAGGACACTATTCCCTGGACGGCGGGTTGATTTCAGCAAAGGCCAGGGGTTCATTTGGAAGACGGCCAGGCCGAAGGGGTACGGCGCGCTATGAACCGCACGATCCAAATCGGACGCGCGAGATTAGATTGAGTACATTATGAATCGGTATGCAATATCAACCGCGGGATCGGAGATCAATGGTTCAGATCGGAAGCCGATCAGCCCAATCCGCGCCAGCCCTAAAACCTTACGATCCAGATCCAACGGCCAAGATTTCAAATTGGTGATATGCCAGTCTATCCCTCCGATTACATATCAACGGCCAGATTGAAATAGAGCAAGGGGGTATGAGAGATCCAATCTAAACCGTCTATAGCTGTTTGAACGGCCAGGGCCAGCTTCTTCCTCCCGTGGCTATTCTATGGTGGCGCAGACCCCCAGCGGCGGCGGCGCCATGGCCATGACCGAGCGAGGAGCTCCGCCCAGTGGACACCTTCAAATCGAAACGAATCTACGCGTTGTTGAGACTACGGCGAGCAGGTCTAGGGCACACTTACCCGTAGTTAGGACGTCGAGGTACCCCGACCATGATGAGATGCGGATCCAGGGCGAGGGAAAACTTCGATGAGAAATTCCCATCCACCCACGGCGTCACGAGCTTCGATCCGACTTCGATTATCATCCCCTCATGCTGGCGACGCTACTTGACTGGAATCCCGACCCCGAACGCCATCCCCCATTGGATTCGCCCTAGGCGGCTATTACCTCACTGCATATGGCGGTACAGCGAAGGAAAGGGGGGGCAGGGACCCAGTTTTATACTCCGAGAGGTGCACGAGATCTCCGGGGAGCCATGACCACGCAGAGCACGGAAATCACGGGTTGTTGGGGAATTGCCATGAGATCCGATGGGTGCGGCAAGGTTGTGCGGAGAACTCCGTTTCCTGGGCACACGACGCGGAGGAGACGGGTCTGACACCAGGGAGCGATTGGGGAATTCGACTTTATACTGGAGCAGAGCCAAGATTGGGAGGTCGGCTAGCTAGATTTCCGCCCCAGGCCGTTGCTGGGGATCTTGGCTGCTTCAGTTGAGGTGTGGTGACATCGGTGAAGACGATCCTGGCGAGTGGGCCCGTGCATGTCGGCGCAAGGAACGACCAGGGCGCGCACACGGGGAGACTACGTAGCGGATGACACCGTGGGCCCACCAGGCATCCAAAGCTAGTCACACGCGGGAGGACATGGGCTGCTCGGGTAGTAATTTGGAAATGGGCTGAGGGAGAGAAAACTAAGTGGGCTGCCAAGGAGGTTTCAGCCCAAGCGCTTTTGTTTTTAATTCTATTTCCTGTTTTGTTTCTCTTTTTTTATCTTAAACCTAAAATTTGAATTCAAATCTTGTGACGAATTTGTACTAAAATTTAAATGTCTGTTTTGAACATGCCATTATGGGATGAGTTTATTTTCTTGTAAATTTATTTTGTATTTTGTAACATCTCTCTCTCTTCTTTTCTGTATTATTTCCAATTCCCTAAATTGCACTTTTGGGTTAAATCCAAATTCTTAGTTATCATTATGTGTTTAGTTTAGAGATATATATTCTATAAAGAAATGAATTTGTTATTGGAAATCATTTCCCAAAATAGAATTTTTAGGTGCTACAAATCCTACCCCCTTAAAAATAATCTCGTCCTCGAGATTAGTAAGAAAAGGGATACATAAGGATTGGTTTGTGATTCGGCTTTTAGTCTATAATAGGTTCAAGATCCAGAGTTTCATATTTTTTTTATAGACAATAGTGGGTGATTAGGAAGGCCTGGGTATATATAAGTATAGTCACTTTATTATGCAGGATGAAAGATATCTTCAAAGCATATATAGTTTTAGGTAAGGAGTGGGGTAAGAAAAGACTTCATCCAAGATTGTGGATGCTGACTCATCTTGGTGATCTCACTTGATCCTTGAAGAATTGAGTTGATGCTCATCCTTTCTTGATGAGGTTGATCATCTTTGGCCTTTATTTCTTGGAGTTGTTATCCGAGTTAAGGACATATGTGAGTAGGATGGATTGTATGGTGTAGGTAGGTTAGAATCTCTTGCTAGGTTAAAATTGTGGGGTTATGCAACTATTGGATGGTTAAGGTAGTTGCATATGGCCAAGTCGATCTGTCATTCTTAATTTAGTGCAGGGTGAACTAAGTTAAGACTCGTTCTATAGGAGTAGAGTCTAATCTATTTCATCAGTATTATCTAACATGTTTGATAAGTCACTTTAGATTAGATCAGATCTAGGTTAGATTGGTGTGACTAGTTTGACTAGATAAGATCTTATTTATTTTAGGCTAGATCATGGTTGTTACACTAGCGTGGGATAAATATGCTTATTGGGGTAAGATGAATCCATAAGGATAAGGTAGAATCTTTTAAGGTCAGATAGATCTATTAGGATAAGATAAATCTTTTCAAGATAAGATGAAAATCTATTTTTTAGGATAAGATGGATCTATGAGTGTAGGATAGACTTTTTCAAGATAAAATGGATTTTGCTAGGCTAGATTCTTTGATGAGGGATAACCTAGTTCATTTAGATATTTTTATAACCGTTTTTTTTCTATATGTATATGCAGATGTGATTGTGGACATTACTCCACAACTAATGACACTCAATCAAAGATCCAAATCAAATAAGTATCATAAGAACAAACATTCAAGCATACAAATACCTATAAAAATAGTTTTATTTTTGTTCCTAAGAGTAGGTCTCCTATTCCTAAAGTCACTTTAGGCACAGGATTTCAAAGTGTGAAATCCACATTTGTCTTTAGAATGAAAAGGTAAGAATAATCAGAGTAAAGCGGAAATAGATGAGAAAAGATTAAGAAAAGTTTAGAAAAGAATCAGAGTAGCAAGGGTAAGTAAAGAATGGTTGTCCAGTTCTATCTAGGTTTCGTCCTACAGTCAACATTCCTCTGATACCACTTCTGTCACACCCGGATTTTAGGGGTCTAAAACCCGGGCACGAACATAATCACCAGGTGTGCTAGGACCAAGTCTCACAAATATGATGAATTCATGGCACAGGATCGAATGTCACATCTTTACTAAATAACAGGAATTCTATACAAAATAAATAATTACATTATAAGGAGACAACGGTCCAGCAACCCAAAGTTGACTGGGAGACGACGGCCTAGACCTCTCACGAACTCATCACAGCATCCTCCAAGCGCCTCATCCTGCGGTACCTGTTCTTGACCTGTGGGGGGGTGTGAGACAGCAAGAGTGAGCTCACATACGTTCATCGCTCAACAAGTTGTGGGGAATAATGTGCATGAACTCGCCAAAGGTGGGAGCTCACGTGAAGTGTAAGGCTTACCAAAGAGGATGGTTAGAGCTGAGCATTGCTTTTAAAGTTGGTCAAAATTTTATTAGCAATTACTAAGTATAAGTAAATACCAACCCAATTAAATAGTAGAACAGAAGTAACAACATCACCTGCGATGCAATGCATATGACAAATTGAATTTAAGTTCCATAAATTAATCATCAGAGAGTCCTGAGCTGCTCATGACCGTGAGCTCGGCTAGTATACCAGTTTTACACTCTGCAGAGGTGGTACCCTTTACCCACAAGTCATGTTACCCATCTGCCAAGGGATCGCGACTTCCCATACACCTCTACCGAGGAGGCGAGGCAGGGTAACACTACGAGGCCTTTACAAAGATCCACTAGCTTCAGAAAACCCGCTACAGTTTATAGGAAGCTCCAATGCAGGAATCCCTTGCAGGACCGCCATCGCAGCAAAATCCTCCCGAGGGCCTCCCTACACTGACCACTCCCCTACTGCCCTTGCCCCTTTCGGGTAAGGTAGTCCTCCACTAGCTTTCCTAATTAGTCAGCCAAGGGCGTCCCATTAAACCCTTGTGGTGGCACGTGGTTCTCAAGTTAAGCTCTATGTTCCAATTAACATTAATGATCTTGACATGAACAGTAAATAACAACGGATAACAAAAGTATAATCATGAATAATGTATCTTCATACCCAAAACCACATAAAGCACTAGCAAGTACTACCCAAAAAGTTCAGTGGTAAACAAGGTATAAAGATAATCAAACTAGGGTAACCTATTGGGTCCCATCAAAATTAACCTATGCAGATCATTATGATTAATTAGAACATGAGTGGGTAAAAGAAGTGATCAAGGGCACAACTTGCCTGAGACTTGAGATTCCAGGTACCAGGATGATCTTCAGGTGACTCGAAACCTCGCTGCTAGTCGTAGCAATACAAACAGACATGGTATAGACAAAATTAACATTACATCAAACATAAGAGAAACTGCATAATAATAATCTACGCGTTGCTACGAGACTAACGGAACTTGAACGGATCAAATCGGAGTTAAAATGGAGGAGTTATGACTTTTCTAATGTTTTATGTATTTGATATAAGATTAATTAGGAAATAAATTTGTATTACTGTTTTCATGTAAAAACAGAGGCAATAGGTGCTAAACAACATTATTACAAAATTGTAGAAATTGGAATGGACTCATTTGGACTTAATATGAATTTTCTAGGGGTTAAACAAATTCTAGCATTTATTTTCACATTAAAAAATCATTTCCTAATCATTTTTACTGAATTTTATATTTTCTGGGCTGGGCACAAGATAACCAGAGAAGACAGGGGCCACGGCGCAAATAAACCCTAGACTCAGGACACTATTCCCTGGACGGCGGGTTGATTTCAGCAAAGGCCAGGGGTTCATTTGGAAGACGGCCAGGCCAAAGGGGTACGGCGCGCTATGAACCGCACGATCCAAATCGGACGCGCGAGATTAGATTGAGTACATTATGAATCGGTATGCAATATCAACCGCGGGATCGGAGATCAATGGTTCAGATCGGAAGCCGATCAGCCCAATCCGCGCCAGCCCTAAAACCTTACGATCCAGATCCAACGGCCAAGATTTCAAATTGGTGATATGCCAGTCTATCCCTCCGATTACATATCAACGGCCAGATTGAAATAGAGTAAAGGGGTATGAGAGATCCAATCTAAACCGTCTATAGCTGTTTGAACGGCCAGGGCCAGCTTCTTCCTCCCGTGGCTATTCTATGGTGGCGCAGACCCCCAGCGGCGGCGGCACCATGGCCATGACCGAGCGAGGAGCTCCGCCTAGTGGACACCTTCAAATCGAAACGAATCTACGCGTTGTTGAGACTACGGCGAGCAGGTCTAGGGCACACTTACCCGTAGTTAGGACGTCGAGGTACCCCGACCATGATGAGATGTGGATCCAGGGCGAGGGAAAACTTCGATGAGAAATTCCCATCCACCCACGGCGTCACGAGCTTCGATTCGACTTCGATTATCATCCCCTCATGCTGGCGACGCTACTTGACTGGAATCCCGACCCCGAACGCCATCCCCCATTGGATTCGCCCTAGGCGGCTATTACCTCACTGCATATGGCGGTACAGCGAAGGAAAGGGGGGGGGCAGGGACCCAGCTTTATACTCCGAGAGGTGCGCGAGATCTCCGGGGAGCCATGACCACGCAGAGCACGGAAATCACGGGTTGTTGGGGAATTGCCATGAGATCCGATGGGTGCGGCAAGGTTGTGCGGAGAACTCCGTTTCCTGGGCACGCGATGCGGAGGAGACGGGTCTGACACCAGGGAGCGATTGGGGAATTCGACTTTATACTGGAGCAGAGCCAAGATTGGGAGGTCGGCTAGCTAGATTTCCGCCCTAGGCCGTTGCTGGGGATCTTGGCTGCTTTAGTTGAGGTGTGGTGACATCGGTGAAGACGATCCTGGCGAGTGGGCCCATGCATGTCGGCGCAAGGAACGACCAGGGCGCGCACACGGGGAGACTACGTAGCGGATGACACCGTGGGCCCACCAGGCATCCAAAGCTAGTCACACGCGGGAGGACATGGGCTGCTCGGGTAGTAATTTGGAAATGGGCTGAGGGAGAGAAAACTAAGTGGGCTGCCAAGGAGGTTTCAGCCCAAGCGCTTTTGTTTTTAATTCTATTTCCTGTTTTGTTTCTCTTTTTTTTATCTTAAACCTAAAATTTGAATTCAAATCTTGTGACGAATTTGTACTAAAATTTAAATGTCTGTTTTGAACATGCCATTATGGGATGAGTTTATTTTCTTGTAAATTTATTTTGTATTTTGTAACATCTCTCTCTCTTCTTTTCTGTATTATTTCCAATTCCCTAAATTGCACTTTTGGGTTAAATCCAAATTCTTAGTTATCATTATGTGTTTAGTTTAGAGATATATATTCTATAAAGAAATGAATTTGTTATTGGAAATCATTTCCCAAAATAGAATTTTTAGGTGCTACATATTCACACACTACCTTGATATTTTCCAGGGGCTTTTCTTCCAAGTGATTCACCACTGTCTTTCCTTTTGCATTTGTTGGCTTGTCTGTGCTAACTTGGATTCTTTCACCTTGTGGACTTGTCAACATCATTGTTCCGTTGGCACATTGTATCACTCCATCACAACTTTTCAACCAGTCGCATCCAAGAATCACATCAATACCGTTGGATCCTAAGACCACTAGGTTGACTGGAAAATCTATTCCTTAAATCTTGAGATTAACATGGAGGCATGAATGTGTGGCCTTCATGTCACCTCCCGGTGAACTAATGTGTAACATCTCCTTGAGAGGGTGCTTTGGTATGTTATGTTTTTCCACGAATGACTAAGTTATAAATGAATGCGATGCTGTAGATTTAATAAAACTGAAGCAGGTATGGAGTTAATAAGAAACATACCATACACTACGTCAGCATCATCAGGCACTGATTCTGCTGTGACGTGATTGACCCTTCCTCTACTCTGGTTCTGTGGAGTCTTGTTCTGCGCAGATCCACGAGCAGGGGTGTTCTGGTCATTCCTCTGGTTGTTGCTCTTCTGAGGTGTCTGCTGGTTGCGGCTAGGGTAGTTGTTAGCATAATGGCCAAGCTCACAGCACTTGAAATAGCCATTGGGTTGGACTGGTGCGTTGTTGCTTCTGGCCTGCGTGTTCATGACGCCACCTTGATGAGTCTGCGAACTACCACCAGACCTTTGGTTGGTCTGAGAGTTGTTCCTCTGCTGCTTCTGACTTTGATTGTTCCTCTGGCCTTGTTGTCCAAAGCGTTGCACTTGATAATTATTTCCACCCTGATTTCCAGAGCGGAACTGAGAACCTTGAGCGTTTTTCGGGTGGGTGTTCCTGCTGGACTGACCTTGAAACTTCTTTTTGTGGTCATACAGTTCCCTTCTTTTGCTCTCAAGGCCAATTGCCTTGTTCAACAGAGTCTGGAAGTTGGGGAAGGTATGACTCTGCAGTTGATAATTTAGTGGTCCAATCAATCCTTCCAAGAAATGCTCTTGGCGCTTCTCATCCGTATCCACTTCCTCCAGGGCGTAGCGTGAAAGCTGAGTGAAGCGATCACGGTACTCACTGACAGTCATATTCCCTTGAGTAAGGGAAAGAAACTCCTTCTTCTTCAGTTTCATAATTCCTGAGGGAATATGATGAGTGTGGAAGTTCACTTGGAACTCCTGTCAGGTTATAGTATCCGCATTGGGGTGCGCCACTGTGAAGGCATCCCACCAATCGAACGCGGAACCCTCGAGTTTTCCTGAGGCGTACAAGACCTTCTCCTGGTCGTTGCACTGGGTGATATCCAACTTCTTTCCAATGACCTTGAACCAGTCATCGACATCCAAAGGATCA
Organism: Zea mays; assembly: GCF_902167145.1. NCBI lineage: Eukaryota > Viridiplantae > Streptophyta > Magnoliopsida > Poales > Poaceae > Zea > Zea mays. Next base: position 87,723,844 of record NC_050097.1, read on the forward strand.
ACCGTATGAGAGAAAGTTGGCGGATGATGGATCATAAAGTCCCGATGCTTATCTCTAGCCGGGGGTGCATACTGCTGTTGCTGCTGGTGTTGCTGATTCTGCTAGTTTTGCTGAATCTGCTGCACAGATGCAGTGAGTCCCTGCAGAACCTGCATCTGAGCGGTGATAAACTGTTCCATGTTAGGGTTCGGTGGTGGTGGTGGTATCTGTTGACCACGATGGTTCCTATTATTGTTGGGTCCTGAACGAGCGTTCACCATCTGATTGGTTAGAAAGTAAACTCTTTAGAGGAGTGAGGAGTAATAAAGATTCTAGAGGGGAATAGCTTAAGTTTATGTTTTTTATATGCTCTTATGGCCATCATTCTATAAGACCATTGCACTCAAACAAAAATCCAACTCAAACATATCAACCAACACCATCACATGGTTGTTAATATTATAAAGATAACTTTAAAAGAGTATTCATCATCTGACGCGAGAACTATCTTATTACAATTGATAACTTAATCTTCAAAGTAGCCTAGTGATGGATCCGGGTTCCCCATAGTGAATCCTCTTGCAGGGAGGGGACAACGCCATGGCGGGGACCTAGTCTTCAGGCGGATCCCGTCCTTGAAGTAGGGCTTCTAGGGCTTCAATCCTGGCATGGGCATCCTCCAGTTCTAAATGCACCCTAGAGAGATTCAGGGTGGCACTGTCCAGGTCGGTGTTGAGACCGGCCACTACACCAGCTAGGGTGTTGAGGCGATCCTCACCATCTTCACCTGGAACGATGCTGGTCTGGCTTCCTCCACTCAGACGCAGATGGAGATGCCTGAACCTCGTGTCATGCAGCTAATGCCGGTAGGTGTGGCTGAGAGACAAAGTCCTAAACCCTATATCCCGTGCATCTATCACCCTGACGTGAATGCGAGTGATGTAGTAGCAAGCCCGGGGAGGCTCGCTCACTCGCCTTGTCTCGTACAAGGGTTGGACGTAGGTTCCCAAAGCGTGCATCACGTCTTGCAGCAGGTTGTGGAAGTGCCCCGTCTCGAACATTGATGTGTAATGTTCGGTGATAGGCCCAAACCCCATGAAGTAGTCCTGCTGGGCATAGTTGGCTTCCTCATTGATGTGTTCCTCGTCATCCTCGTCATCGTCTTCATCCTCATCATCGTCGTCCCAAGAGTCGTCTGGGTCGTCACCTCCAGGTGCAGGAGCTTGAACGGCTGGTGCAGGCGGTGCCGAGGTTGATGACCTAGCTACGAAGGCCAGTGACTCTGCTAGCGGGGTGGGCGTCGGCAGAAGGTCCTCCGAGCTGTCTTCCAGGATGACTCCATGCTCCACTTGAATGCGAGGGAGATCCACCGGAACTTCCTCAACTACCACTGGGTAGACAGGAATTTGCCGTGGTGGAGGGGCGTAGCTGGTGTTAACCCGGGTGGTTTGAAGGGTACAAACCATCTACAAGAGAAAGTGTCAACTCAGTTGAATTTTAAAGAGGTAAGGCTGATAAAATAATTTTATAAGAATGAAATTAGCAAGTTTTGGACAAACTAGGCTTTCCATTTCTAACTATTTTAATGACCTAGGGTCAGCATAGCTTTGATACCACTTCTGTCACACCCGGTTCCGGAGGCAGAGCCGGGCACATAGCATATGTGTGCCAAGATCCATTTCCACACATATGTTGACGTCACAAGTGTGATATATCAAAAGACAATGCAATAAAGGCGTAAAGAGAGTATAGTACTGTTGGGGACTTGTTCTCAAATGCTATGAATCAAGAACAAGGCAACATAAAAATTGTTAAATGTTATAATCCTTCGTCCTTCGAAGCATTATTTCCCTCGGGATATAATGGATTCCGGACGAAGGTTATGAAGGTTATACCTTCATAAACACAACAAATAATGAGGAAGGGTAAAAAATATGTAAAATAATTTAAACACATGATTATTATTATTAACTCATTTCTATTTCATTATTGTAAAAATGATAACAAATTACAAATGTACCTTCGGCTTGAAGGAAAGCAAAAATACCAGCGTGAAGCAAAAACAAATGCCCAATGCGTGATTACAGGAGAGCACGTGAACAACACATGGGTACTGTTCACCTATTTATAGGCACAGTTCACAGCCTGTATATAATTACATTTATACCCTTTACAATGAACTATAATAATGACACAGAATATCATGAGTCTTTAAGTCATTTCATCTTTAAGTCGTTTTGCCCCTTCATCTTGAGACATGTCACTATACCGAAGCTTTATAGTTGATAGCTTCGGCGCTGTTTTGGAGAGGATCTGCCGAAGGTGTTTATTTCTTTAGGATCTTCGGCTACGAAGCATACCCCCAACAGTAGCCCCTTCGTGGCGCTAGATCGTTTTTCGTAACGAGCTTGATCCGTGAAAAATCTTCAAAGCTTCGGGATGCCGAAGATCCAAAAAACACCTTCCCTGAGCTCGTTGGCGAGAAACGATTAAAATAATCGTCGGATGCGCGACCCATCTTGCACCGATTACACTCTTGCCAGCGATTCACCTTCTCGAGCTATGTGGCCCACCGTTCAGTGAGCGCGGGTGACTGTTTGTTCGGTGTTGGAGACCTTGCCGATTCACCTTCCCACCTGCAGCACTATATAAACAGACAGGTAGGTGTGAAGTTACCGCAACATTCATTGCTATTGTACTGTTTTGCTGCCAAATTTTTAGTCATAGCCGAAGCTTGATCATTGCGCTCATACAAAATCTGCTTCGGCGCAAGTGTAAGAGCTTCGGAAAAGACAAAAAAGCCAATTCAAAAAATTTCAAGTAAGTCATAATCAAATGGCCAGAGTTCGCTCTACTGCAAGAGTCGATTGCGAGGGAGACGAAACCGAAGCTGTGGAAACTGTTCCTATCTCAGAAGCAATGAAGCGATCTGGGTTGATGACACCGGAAGACGTCCCTGCTGCTGAAGCAGAGCAAGCAGATATTGAAGAGACCGATTCTGAAGATGATTACAACATCGCAGTGCCAAGCAATCCTAGCCACCTAGACTTCGGAAAGTCAACCATCTCCAAAGCTGATTTTCCTAAGATGGTGAAGTCGGGCTACTTTAGCGAAGATAAAAAAGAGCTGATTCGCTTCGGTGGAGAAGAAACTACTCCGAAGCCACAAAAAGATGAAATAGTGATTTTCAAGAGTTTCCTCAAAGCTGGTTTGAGATTTCCTTTGAATAGGATTATTGCCGATGTGCTAAAGAAGTTTGGGATCCACTTTCATCAACTAACTCCTAACGCTATTGTTAGGCTTAGTGTTTATATTTGGGCTCTCCGAAGCCAGGGGGTGGAACCATTTGCCGAAGGTTTCTGCCGGGTGCACGAGCTACATTACCAAACCAAGGCCAGAAAGGATGGGTTACATGAAAATTTTGGTTGTTACAATTTTGCCTATCGGAAAACTACAAAATTTCCTGTGATCAGCTACCGAAGCATGTGGCCGGCGGGCTGGAAATCGGAATGGTTCTACGTCAAAGTTGATGATGACAAGGAGAAGTTGGTCCAGAGTCCGCTTGAACTGATCTTCGGAGAAACCAGACCCCAATGCTATATGACACCAGAAGGTCCAACCCAAACTACGTTGGCTGAATTTAGGATTATCGCAGAGCACATTGGCACTAGAGATTTAGTGCAGGAATTTCTGGCTTACAAAATATTTCCAACTATGAAGGAATGGGCTATGCCGAAGCTTGAAAAAGAGAAGAAAGAGGGGGAGCTTGTCCGACTGCCCTACCACTATAAGTTCAAGAAATATTTCAAAGCACCCTGCCAAGAATGGCTCGAAACAATCGAAGTAATGTGCACTGAAATTCTTGGGAACTATTCTAAAAAGGAGGATCAATTGATGACAGCAGCCTTCGGCACCCGGCCGAAACGAAGGCTAAACAGAGTGCTTGATGCTATAGGCTTTGAATATCATGATTATGAGCGACTCGACAAGGGTGTCGAAGGGCAGAAAAGGAAAAGAGTAGCTGGCACTTTGATCAAAGACGACGAAGATTAATCAAAAAAGAAGAAAGAAAAGTTTGAATCGAAAGTGTTAACTTCGAAGAAAAGAAAGGAATCAATCCTGGAACAAAAATCAATTGATGAAGAAGAGAAGACTTCTGCGACATCTTCTGATGCTGAAATAGAGGAAATTCTAAAGGTAATGACTGAAACTTTGCCTGTCAAACTAAGTCCATTGGGACTTCATCTGACGAAGCTTTTTCATAATGAAAAGGAGCCCGCAAAGACAAAGGTATCTAGGCCAAAAAGACAAAGGATTGTTACCGTGACAGAAGTGATTGAAACAACACCACCAAGAGCTCCAACTCTGAAGATGCCGACAATTGAAATCATGACAGCTACTGAAGCTGTACCTTCGGAGGCTGCCGCAGAAGAGGCCAGAGCCGAAGATGCTAACTCCGAAGGTATTAATTTAGAGAGCATAGTCGCTGATATAGATAAAATGCTGCTAAACATGGCCGATGAAGAAACTGCAGTAGACACCGAAGAGACCACGGCTGCCAAACCCGAGAAAGGAGGAATAACCGAAGATACCTCGGAAGATGAAACTTTTGATTTCCGAAACTTAGTTGGCCAGGAGCTGACTGAAGCTGAAAAAGAGGAATTAAAAGAGTATGCTATATCTTGTGGATATCGGCCGGGGGCGCTTCTCTTTGGTGGTATTGATGATGAAGGGTTAGGTTGAACCGGTGCGAAGGTTGTCGGTACTTCATCAAAGAGTATCGGCTTCCCGAAGCTTGAATCGGATATCAGCCGCTACCGTCGACAGCATATTGTCGGCAGTTTATTCTATTCTAATTTCAAGGTAAACATTTTGTGTCTAACTCTTATTACTTGTGGTACAAAAATATTTTCTAACGAAGGCTATTTGTCCACAGAGCATGCTTTTGAGCAAGGCATTAAAAATGCAACAAGATTTAGAGGATAAAAGGCAAGAAGTTATAATTGAAAATTTAGAAAACAAAATAAAGGAGCAATCTGCTGCCATTGAGAAGAAAGACCTCGAGCTACAAACAGCCGAAGGCTTATTAGTGGATGCTGAAGCAAAAATAACAGAATTAAACTCGAAGCTTCTTTCCCAGTCAGAAAATTTTGAACAAGAGAAACTGAAGCTTGATGCAAGGCTTGAAGCCGAAACTCAAAGAAACTTGGAATTGAAAGAATCTTTGAAAAATCTTCAAAATAAATGTTTGGAGTTCTGCACTCGATGCATTCATCAGCTAAAGCAAGTGTTCCATTTTGTCGGAGCCAGTAGTGAAGAGTTTACTCCTTCGACCGAAGACCTGCCTGGTGCCTTCGAGCACATTGAAGGTGAAATTAATGATCTTGACGAAGTTATAGCTGGGCATAGCGACTTTTGTGCCCTGGCAGCTTCTCGGGGCACAGCTGTTGCATTTTTGAAGTCTAGCTGTGAACACGGCAAGATTGTTAATAGACCCAACTTCAGCCTGTCACCGGCAGACTTAGATGATGTTCCGAATCTGGCTCGAAGTATTGCAAACAGATTTATAAAGTTAGTATGGACAAAGGGTGGTCGGAGCAAAGCTGGTGACGAAGCTCGGAGTCACCTCAAGCTGGTAACAAAATCATACCTTATTCTTACCTTTTCCTTTGAATTTTTGAATTTGGCTTATAATACTTTCATACAGATTGACCAGGCCGAAGCTGCAGCTGCAGAGTAGAAGAACAAAGCTCCAGAGATAGTGTCGAAGCTTGAATAGTCTTGTAAAAGTAGCTCAAAAAACTCCTGTAATAACTTGTATAAAATATGATGTAATGTGAGTTTTACTTTGTAATATAATCTTACTTTTCCGTCCATGTATGAAATGCTTTGGTGTGGACGAAATTAATACTTTTGAGCCATAGGCGAAAAACACCTTCCCTTCTTTGCGTACACAGCGAAGCATAAAATTGCCTTCCTTTTGGGACCGAAGCATGTTTGTACGTTATGCTGATGATGATCCTATGTATGTCTAAGTGAATGTTTATGAATGCAAATGTCATGATGTAATGTATCGTGCAAATGAATGTTCAAATACATATTCGAAGCCATATTCCCTTGAGAATGACTCAAACCTTCTTTGCCGCTTATTTTTCGGCTTCACCGTTTATTTCTCGGTGTATCAGTGCTGACTTTTCGCTCTAAGCCTCCCTTAGGAGCTTCTTCGCCTTTTACTTCGGCGGAATCAGCGCTGACTTTTCGTTGTAAGCCTCCCTTAGGAGCTTCTTCGCCTTTTAATTTCGGCGGAATCAGCGTTTATTTTTCGCTGTAAGCCTCCCTTAGGAGCTTCTTTGCCTTTTACTTTCGGCGGAATCAGCGTTTATTTTTCGCTGTAAGCTCTACATTCCCTTAGGAACGAATTTTGAGCTTCTCCCTGTTTTCTTTTCTTTTTCCTTTGCACTCGATGGTGCATTGTCAGCTTTTACATTTACATCTTTGGGGGATATCACTCTTATAGAATTGAAATAAGGAAAAGAAAAATTACATGTTGTGGCCCCATTAAAAACCATTCTCCCCCTTTGGAAAGGTAAAGGGTGCCACAAGAAAGAATAGAAAAAATTACATCAAGCTAAACATAATATCGCCGAAGCTCGTCCGCATTCCATGATCTAGGAATGTCGTTACCGTCCATATCCTTCAACCTGTAGGAACCGGGTCTTGATGAAGATACTACCAGAAAAGGTCCTTCCCACTTCAGCTGTAATTTGCCTACTGTCTCTGGGTTGGCTACTTTTCGAAGCACCAAATGTCCTGGTTCGATGTTCTTTAGCCTAACCTTTCTATCACGCCATTTTATTGTTTCAGCTTGGTATTTGTTGATGTTTTCCACAGCTTGAAGCTTGATCCCCTCTATAGCATCTTTTTCCACAGAGTAATCAGCTTCAGCTTCGCCTTCTACCGAAGCTACTATTCTTATTGATCCTGCTTTGGCTTCTTCCGGAGTTATTGCTTCGTCACCAAACAATAGTTTGAATGACGTAAAGCCTGTTGATCTTGATATTGTTGTGTTGTGGCTCCACACCACTTTGATTAATTCGTCTGGCCACTTTCCCCTGGGCTAATTGAAGATTAACTTCATTATTCCTGTCATTATGATGTCATTAGCTCTTTCAACAAGTCCATTTGACTCCGGATGTTGAAGTGATGCGAAATGGATCTTCGTGCCAATTTGATCACAAAATTCTCTGAAAGCTTTGGAATCAAACTGTGTCCCATTATCTACAGTAATAGCCTTCGGTACTCCGAAGCGACAAACAATATTTTGCTAGAAAAACTTTTGAATAGTGAACGAAGTTATTGTGGCTAAAGGCTTTGCCTCAATCCATTTAGAAAAATATTCCACTGCCACTACAACATATCTTAAGTTCCCTTGTGCTGGTGGTAACGGACCTAACAAATCAAGGTCCCACCTTTGCAACGGCCAAGTGGGTTGTATTAACTGAGTTAGAGACGAAGGTTGTTTTTGATCTCTTGCACATTTCTGACAACCTTCGCACTTTTGGACTAATTCCAGTGCATCCGAAGCTGCCTTTGGCCAATAAAATCCTTGACGAAAAACTTTTCCAAGCAAAGGTCTAGATCCAATGTGAGATCCACACAGGCCTGCGTGTATCTCCTTCATCAATTCTATACCTTCGGCTCTGGATAAACACTTGAGTAACGAAGAACAGACACCACGCTTGTATAGCTACCCTTCTATTATAACATATGGTCGAGCTCTTGCCTCTATCCTCCTGTTATAAGCTTCGTCATTTGAAAGAAAGTTACCCTGAAGGAAGGAGATGATCTCAGTTCTCCAGTCTTCACTATAGACAGGGGATATGTTGAGGACTGCTCTTTCAAGAAGCTCAACCGAAGGTGCTTTTATTGTTTCAAAAAATACTTCCGAAGGTAAGGGCAGCCCCTGTGCTGCTGACTTGGCTAATAAATCAGCATATTCATTTTCTCCACGAGAAATATTTTTAACAGAAAACCCCTCAAAGGAAGCCTCAATCCTTCGAACCGTGTCTAAATATTTTTCAAGCTTCGGATCTCTTGCTTTATAACTTTTGTCAATATGACCAGAAATAACCTGGGAATCAGTTTTAAGAACCGCCCTTCTGATTCCCATTGCCTTTAACTTCCAAAGACCCAAGAGCAAAGCTTCGTACTCAGCAATGTTATTTGTGCAACTGAAATCAAGTCTTGTTGCGTAACAAGTTTTAACTTTGGAAGGTGCGACCAACACAGCAGCTGCTCCTGCTCCGAAGGTTCCCCAAGATCCATCGCAAAATATTGTCCAAACTTCGGCATCTTTACTCGTTTCTTCTTCCTGAGCCCCTGGCGTCCAGTCAGCAATGAAGTCTGCCAACGCTTGGGACTGAATCGAAGATCTATGCACATAATCAATACAAAATTCATTGAGCTCCGCAGCCCATTTTCCAACCCTTTCAGTAGCTTCTCTATTTCTCATAATATCCTTCAACGGTTGTGAAGAAGGAACAACTATATTGTATGCTTGAAAGTAGTGCCGAAGCTTTCTGGAGGCCATCAGAACAGCATACAGCACCTTCTCCAATTCTGTATAATTTTTCTTTGATAAACTAAGAACTTCGGATACAAAGTATATTGGGGCTTGCTTTTTGACTTGGCCTTCAAGCTTCTCCTGAACAAGTGCTGCACTCACCATTGAGTGCAAAGCTGCCACATATAGCAACAGAGGAGCCCCTGGCGTTGGTGGAGTTAGTGTTGTTAGGTCTATCAAATATTGCTTCAGCTCTTCGAAGGCTCTCTGCTGGACTGGTCCCCATTGAAAAACTTCGGCTAACTTCAGCACTTCGAAAAATGGTAAATTTCTCTCTGTTGATCTAGATATGAATCTGTTGAGAGATGCCAGTCTACCTGTCAATCATTGAGCCCCCTTCTTTGTACTTGGTGGTTCCATTCGAAGGATAGCTTCGATTTTATTTGGATTAGCCTCAATCCCTTTTGTTGAAACTAGGCAACCAAGAAATTTCCCTTTCTTCACTCCGAAGACACATTTTTCTGGATTCAACTTTAAACCGGCCTATCTAAAATTAGCGAAGGTCTCTTGAAGATCAGTAATGTGATTCTCTTGCTTCGTGCTTTTTACAATGATATCATCAACATAAGTTAGCACATTTCTGCCTATCTGAGATTGAAGAACTTTCGCTGTCATTCTGCTGAAGCTTTCTCCAGCATTCTTGAGCTCCTCAGGCATCCGAAGCTAACAATATGTTCCACTAGGGGTTATGAAGCTGGTCTTCGGCTCATCCTCCTTCTTTATCCAAATTTGATGATAGCCTGAATAACAATCCAGCAGACTCATAAGCTCTGATGAAGCTGCTGCATCAACTAAGGAATCTATCCTTGGCAATGGAAACTCGTCCTTCGGACAGGCCTTGTTGAGATCAGTAAAATCGATACACATCCTCCATTTACCATTGGCCTTCTTTACCATAACAGTGTTAGCCAGCCATTCTGGGTATTTTACCTCTCTGATAACTCCGGCACTGAGGAGTCTTTTCACTTCATTCCGAGCACCTTCGGCCTTGTCATCAGACATCTTCCGAAGCCTCTGCTTTCTGGGTCTGAAGGATGGATCAACATTGAGCGAGTGTTCAATAACATCCCTGTTAACTTCGCAAAGATCATTAGCTGACCATACAAAAACATCTTTGTTGTTGAACAGAAACCTTATCAAGGTTTTCTCCTGTTCTTCGGACAGTTGGGATCCCAATAGCACCTTCTGCTCTGCTATGTCCTCGCATAAGAGCATGGGCTTCGGCTGATCGGCCGAAGTAGCTTTCTCCCTTCTGAACTTGTATTGCTCACAAGCTTCAGCTCCATCTATGTTATGGATTGCTTTTGAGTCTGTCCAGTTTCCTTCGGCCCTTCTGGCAGCTTCCTGACTTCCATGAATAGCAATGAGTCCTTGGTCCGAAGGTATCTTCATGCAAAGATATGCTGGATGAAGAATTGCTTCGAAGGCATTGAGAGTACCACGACCAATGATTGCATTGTAAGGGTATTCCATGTCAACAATATCGAATACAACTTGTTCAGTCCTTGTGTTGTTGGTAAATCCGAAGGTTACTAGCATTGTGATTTTTCCGAGTGCTACAATCTGCCTTCCTCCGAAGCCACAAAGGGGATGTGTGGCATCATGGATCTTGTCTTCGGGCTCTTGCATCTGTCTGAAGGCCTTAGCAAATATGATATCAGCTGCACTGCCTATATCAACCAAAACATTATGGACCAGAAATCCTTTGATCACACAAGAGATAACCATAGCATCATTGTGTGGGTAATCCTTGAGCTGAAGATCCTCTTGAGAAAAGGTAATTGGGATGTGAGACCATCTTGATTTGATGAAGGGTCCTTGTACCCCTACATGTTGTACTCTTCTCTGTGCCTCCTTCTTCTGTTTCTTGTTGGCCGGCTCTGAGCATGAACCAGCTTTGGAGCTGAAGCAGTTCCAGCTTGATTCTTGATCGAAGCCATCAGCTCAAAAAAGTGGAAGTGAGTTCACCGGAGGTGAGCACCAATGTTGGGGACTTGTTCTCAAATGCTATGAATTAAGAACAAGGCAACATAAAAATTGTTAAATGTTATAATCCTTCGTCCTTCGAAGCATTATTTCCCTCGGGATATAATGGATTCCGGACGAAGGTTATGAAGATTATACCTTCATAAACACAACAAATAATGAGGAAGGGTAAAAAATATGTAAAATAATTTAAACACATGATTATTATTATTAACTCATTTCTATTTCATTATTGTAAAAATGATAACAAATTACAAATGTACCTTCGGCTTGAAGGAAAGCAAAAATACCAGCGTGAAGCAAAAACAAATGCCCAATGCGTGATTACAGGAGAGCACGTGAACAGTACAGGGGTACTATTCACCTATTTATAGGCACAGTTCACAACCTGTATATAATTACATTTATACCATTTACAATGAACTATAATAATGACACAGAATATCATGGGTCTTTAAGTCATTTCATCTTTACGTCGGTTCGCCCCTTCGTCTTGAGACATGTCACTGTACCGAAGCTTTATAGTTGATAGCTTCGGCGCTGTTTTGGAGAGGATCTGCCGAAGTTGTTTATTTCTTTAGGATCTTCGGCTACGAAGCATACCCCCAACAAGTACTTTATTACATCATCTAAATCAGTGTATCTTTAACAAGTATCAACATCAAAGTAGGCGGAATTAAATAACATGGGTAATCTCCCACAGGAAGATGACCCACGCATCGTTAGACTTAAAACTCATCATCGTCATCAGCGAAGTCTCCAGCATCACCCTCTGATCAAAATATTAGCAAGGGTGAGCTCACTTATGGTTAGGGCTCAACAAGTGGGGGAAAATTAATGCAAGTTTAACAAGGTGAGGCTAAGGTTGAGCAGTAAGCATTTTAGTTGGTCAACATTTTATTAATATCACATGTCTTACTAATAAGTGTGTATCCCAAGTATTCCCATTTAAACAAAGGTATAAGAGTATATCAAAAACACTTAAGTGAGACCACTTAAGCAAACCATTGGCAGATCGTCGGATCTCGATTTATTTCCATCTTCAAGTTCAATTATCATGTGAGGAGTTCAGGCTGCTCTTAACCGTGAGCATGGTTGACATATCAGTTTTACACTCTGCAGTGGTGGCGCATGTTTACCCATGAGTCGTGATTCCCTTATAGCCTAGGTTGATCAGACCTGTATTCACTTCTGAGGTGAATGGCTAAGGTCTCATTACTAGGCTTTTCCCTAGAGTCCTCAATATGCAAATGCTGGAAATGGTCAAAGTACATAGAGCACATCTAACGTAACCAACTTATAGTCCAAACTGCAGGGTAAAGCTTTGGGAACCCGTATCCAAGCTGCCTGAACCAGAAATATAAGCGCTTGCCAGATGCCCCCGTTCCGGTCAACCACAACCAGCACCCAACATAAGACTTCCCTAGTTATTTAGCCAATGGCGTCCCATACCACCCTCATGGTAGCACAGTTTTCCTAGGTGGTCACTCCATGCTCCAATTAATATGCAATAATCTTGTTTAACCATCAGGTTAACATCATAATACCAATTTGATTTACGGAACATTAATATCATAAACAGGAGTGACATAACAATCATTAAGTTGAGCGGTAGCATCAATTTGCAAAGCATAATATTTTTCCAGGGTAATCAAGGAATACAGTTGGTAAATCTAGAAAATCCTTAATTAGGTAAATCCCATCAAATTATGCAGTATATCCAAAAAGTAAACATTATTATATGCATTAATAGGGTACAAATAGAATATGCAGAGGGAGAATCTACTTGCCTTGCTCGAACGTGTCCTATGGATCATCCTCAAACGAATTCGGGTCCTCTACCACAAAATTAGCTTCTAATAGATTCGCACATCGTACATACAAAAAGAAAACATACACCAATAAATAAACAGACACCATTCAACAAACAATAAAACAAAATTCAGTCGTAACAAATTATTATTCCTTTTTCATAAATATTCAGGACAAATAAAGGAAAAAACATCCCTTCATGAGAAAGGTTTTGTTTTCAGTTTTTTTATAAACATGGCATAGATTTGAAAATATCAAAAAACAAACGAATAAGTGAAACTTTTAGATTCACCATGTTAACCTTTTTTAGAAAATTTATAATTAATATACCTAGAAGATATGTAAGCATATTAATTGACAAAAACTAAGGTATAGATCGTAGTATGTTTTTATGAAAAGAAGAAAATAACAAATATTATCTTTAATTCTATGCATGATCTACATATCATGAGAGAACTACTTTCGTAAACCCATCTATAACCTAACGAATAACAATTATATTAGTTAGTTATATTTATTTTAGCATTTTTGAAATATCAAAGGGTATGTCGCATACAATAACCATATGTGAATTGAATACTAAACTACTTTATATTTTATAAGTAAATATATATAAAACTAACCACTCTATTTTTAGTTACAAAATTATGTGATCTTCCTTTTTCTTTCAAATTTCTTATTTAGAAGTCTACAAAGCGTTTAAAATAGCCATAACTTAGATCAAATGAAAAAAAACATAAAGATTGCGGTAACCCCTAATTTGAAATGTGCGTCACATAATTTTGAAGCTATCAAAATAATTTCTAACTTGTTTAGATCACAAATTCATTTTTTTATAAAAGGAAAAAAACTGCAAGAGGGACTAGCTTCTCTATTAAACGTAGATCAAAAGAATTAACACACAAATATATCTAGTCTTTTTCAACCTCAGACGACAAACATATAAAGAACTGAGCGGGGGCTATCGGCTGACACATACGTCGCAGGGAATGGAGGAGCACTGGAGTGGATCCTCGACGGGGCAGCAAAACGCAGGGGGAAAGTTGACGACAGCGTGGCTGGACAGTTCGTCGGGCGGTCAGCGGAGGAGAAGATCGTCTGGGCGTGAGTAGCATTGGCACGACGTCGCGGAGGCAGTGATTTGGGAGTGTGGGGAGAGGATGGAGTAGCCAGGATTTTATAGAGTGAGGGAGGAAGCTGAGGAAGCGATTCGTGGCCATGATTGAATGCCGATTGAAGATGAGAAACAGAAGATTTAAGGGCTTGTTTGGTTTGATGCCTAACTTGCCACACTTTGCCTAACTTTTCTGCCTAAGGTTAGTTCCTCAATTCGAACGACTAACGTTAGGCAAAGTGTGACACATTTAGACACGAACCAAACATCTCATAAATGTCACTAATGGAGGAAACGGTCGGCTCTAGTAGGCCAGTAATCCGAGCTGTAAAGGAGGAGAAGAGAGGAGAGCACCAGGGAAGGGAGAAGGTCGGCGGCGCCATTGATGGCGAGATGGCACGGAGGTGAGGAGGCCGAACGCTGAGCAGCAATGGCGGCAGCTGGTCCGTCCAGAACACTAGAACACGAGCGTAGAGAAAAGTTTGGGGAGCAGGTGAGAGAGTGGGGTGGGCCCCACATGTCGGCCAAAGAAAATAGGAGAGGGATGGGTGCGGTCATTGGTTGTCCCATGGGCTGAAATGGCCAGGGCTGCTCGTACGTGTGTTTGTGAGAGTTTTTTTTCTTTTAAATAATATATATATATACATATATATTAATCTGAAAATAGCAATAAATCATAAATAATCAAATATCAAATTTTAAAAGAATAATTTGGGGTATAATCTACTTATTTAAATAAATTAGGTTTCACAAAAAAAACAAATTGAGTACAAAAATGACCATTTGAAATTAGTTACAAACAAAAGCAATGCTCCAAAATAAATATATCAAGCACTTCAAAATTTTAATTTACTCAAAAATATTAATTATATATTTTTATGTAACTAATTTTCCTTATTCTAAAAATCATTTTCTTCTCTACTTGGTTTAACAACTAGTATTGAATTGTTTTTAATTGATGGATTTCAGGTGTTACACTTACTCCCGCTGATGCTCATGTAAGCGATCGGGCCGAATAGGTCCATGTGGAGTAGTTCAAGTGGTCGTCAGTCGTCATTATGTTCTTGTGTGGATGATGGACTCTAACTTGCTTTCCTGCTTGTCATGCGCTACAAATCATGTCTTTCTCAAAATGAACATTGGTTAATCCTAAAATGTGTTCTCCCTTTAGAAGTTTGTGGAGATTCTTCATTCCAACATGGGCAAGTCAGCGATGCCAGAGTCAGCCCATATTAGTATTAGCAATTAAACAAGTGTATAGTTCAGCTTGATTATCATTAAAATCAACTAAGTATAGCTGAGCATCTAGCACTCCTTTAAAAGCTATTGAATCATCACTTCTTCTAAAGATAGTAACACCTATATCAGTAAAAAGACAGTTGTAACCCATTTTGCATAATTGAGAAACAGAAAGCAAATTGTAATCTAAACAATCTACAAGAAAAACATTAGAAATGGAATGGTAAGGTGATATAGCAATTTTGCCCAAACCTTTGACCAAACCTTGATTTCCATCCCCGAATGTGATAGCTCGTTGGGGATCTTCATTTTTCTCATAGGAGGAGAACATCCTTTTCTCCCATGTCATGTGGTTTGTGCACCCGCTATCGATTATCCAACTTGAACCACCGGATGAATAAACCTACAAAACAATTTAGACCTTGTTCTTAGGTACCCAAACAGTCTTGGGTCCTTTGACGTTAGAAACAAGCACCTTGGGTACCCAAACACATGTCTTGGGATTCTTGTGTTTGCCCCCAACATATTTGGCAACTATTTTGCCAGATTTGTTAGTTAAAACTTATGAAGCATTAAAAGTCTTAAATGAAACATTATGTTCATTTGATGCAGCATGAATTTTCTTTCTAGGCATTTTAACATGAGTGATATGCCTAGAGCTAGAAGCCTCATTTTTGTACATAATTACATGGTAAGAAACAGAATGAGGTTTCCTAGCATGAATCTTCCTAATCTTATGTTCGGGATAGTTTGCAGAATATAAAATGTAACGCTCACTATCCTGAACCATGGGAGCCTTGCCCTTCACAAAGTTAGACAATTTCTTAGGGGCATTAAGCTTGACATTGGATTGGCTCCCTTGTTGGAACCCAATGCCATCCTTAATGCTAGAGTGTCTCCCATTATAAAGCATGCTACGAGCAAATTTAAACTTTACATTTTCGAGCTCATGCTCAGCAATTTTAGCATTTAATGTAGCTATGTGATCATTTTGTTTTTTAATCATGGCAAGGTGATCATCAATAGCTTCAACATTTATATCTCTACATCTAGTACAAACGGAAACATGATCAACAGTAGATGTAGAGGGTTTGCAAGCATTCAATTCTTCTATCTTAGCATTTAATTTAACATTCTCATCTCTAAGACAGAAAATCGAGTCATTGCAAACATTCAATTTTTCAACCTTAGAAACTAAAATATTATTTTCAGTTCTAAGACTTGAGATTGAATCATGGCACATGCTAAGCTCTTTAGACAAATTTCCACATTTTTCTACTTCTAGAGCATAAGCATTTTTCAACTTAACAAATTTTTTATTTTCCTTAACGAGCAAGTCCTCTTGGCATTCCAAGATATCATCCTTCTCGTTAATGGTCTCAATCAATTCATTTAATTTTTTATTTTGTTCCATGTTGAGGTTGGCAAAAAGAGCAAGTAAATCATCTTCATTATCGCTAGAGCTACCCTCATCAATATATGTTGTATATTTAGGGGTGGCTCTAGAGTGTACCTTCTTCTTCTTGCCGTCCTTAGCCATGAGACATTTGTGGCCGACGTTGGGGAAGAGGGAGCCTTTGTTGACGGCGATGTCGGCGGCGTCCTCGTCGGAGGAGGAGTCGGTGCCGACGAGTCAGTGGAGCTCTCATCGGAGTCCCATTTCCGGCATATGTGCGCATCACCGCCCTTCTTCTTGTAGTATCTCTTCTTTTCCTTCTTCCCTTTCTTATCTTCGTCCCTGTCACTTTCACTAGAAATTGGGCATTTAGCAATAAAGTGACCAGACTTACCACATCGGTAACACACCCTTTTGGAGCTGGGCTTGTAGTCCTTCTCCCTCCTTTGCTTGAGGATTTGGCGGAAGCTCTTGATGATGAGCACCATTTCTTCGTTGTCGAGCTTGGAGGCATCGATTGGAAGCCTACTTGATGTAGACTCCTTCTCTTCTTCTGTTGCTTTGAATGCAACGGGTTGCACCTCGGGTGTGGAGGTGGCGCCTTGCTCCAAGTTGACAATGTGTTTGGAGTCTTTGATCATTAGTTTAAAGCTCACAAACTTGCCAATAACCTCCTTGGGAGACATTAGTTTATATCTAGGATCCCCACGTATTAATTGAACTTGAGTAGGATTGCGAAATACGAGGGATCTAAGAATAACCTTGACCATCTCATGGTCATCCCATTTGGTGCTCCCGAGGTTGCGCACTTGGTTCATCATGGTGTTGAGCCTGTTGTACATGGCTTGTGGCTCTTCTCCTTTGTTGAGGCGAATCGACCAAGTTCTCCCTCGATCGTTTCGCGCTTGGTGATCTTGGTCACCTCATCCCCTTCGTGCGCCATTTTGAGGACGTCCCAAATTTCTTTAGCGTTCTTTAACCCTTGCACCTTGTTATACTCCTCTCGACACTAGGAGGCGAGGAGTATAGACGTGGCTTGGGAGTTAAAGTGCCTAATTTGGGCGGCCTCATCCGAGTCGTAGTCTTTGTCCCCCACCTTTGCTACCTGCGCTCTAAATTCAACGATGTCCCATATGCTTTCGTGGAGTGAGGTTAGATGATGCCTCATTTTATCACTCCACATACAGTAATCCTCACCATCAAAATATGGTGGTTTTCCTAAGGGAACGGAAAGTAATGGAGCGCGCTTTGAAATACGGGGATAGCGTAGGGGCATCTTACTATACTTCTTCTTCTCATGGCGCTTAGAAGTAGTGGATGACTCAAAGCTTGATGTGGAGGGTGACGAAGAGTCGGTCTTGTAGTAGACCACCTTCTTCATCTTTTTCTTCTTGTCAACTCTCCGATGCGACTTGATGGAGGAAGAGGATTCCTCCTTGTGTTTGCCGCCGGACTCCCTCGAGAGAGTCCTCCCCAAGCTTGCGGCCTTTTCGTCGGTCATGATCTCCCTCTTGGCGTGATTTCCAGGCATCACTTCGAGTTGGTTAGACTCTTAATGAAGCAATGGCTTTGATACCAATTGAAAGTCACCTAGAGGGGGGTGAATAGGCGAAACCTAAAATTTATAAACTTAAACACACACTAAGGTCGGGGGTTAGCGTTAGAATTAAATTCAAGTCCAAAAAATATCTCTCTTGCTAGGAGTTGCTCAAGAATTGCGGATGACGTATGGGAGCCAACTCAAATTCACACTAGCAAGATAATGTTAGAGAGGGGAAAACAAATCAAACAAGAATCAAGGCGAGTGAACACGATGATTTGTTTTGCCGAGGTTCGGTTCCAAAGAACCTAGTCCCCGTTGAGGAGGTCACAAAGACCGGGTCTATTTCAACCCTTTCCCTCTCTCAAACGGTCACTTAGACCGAGTGAGCCTTTTCCTTAATCTCTCGGGTCACTTAGACCCCGCAAGGACCACCACACACTTAGGTGTCTCTTGCTTCGATTACAAGTCACTTGAGAAATAGAAGGGAAAAGAAAAAAGGCCAAACCAAGCGACAAGAGCAACAAAGAACACAAGTGATCCTCTCACAAGCCCTAATGCACTAGAGTTGATTTTGGGGCTTTGAGTGGATTGATTGCTTTGATTGTGTCTTAGAGTGTTGGGCTTTTGCTCTTGCAATGAATGAAGAATTCAGAATGCTTGGATGGGAGTGAATGAGGTGGTTGGGGGGTATTTATAGCCTCCCAACCACTTCTAGCCATTGGCTGAATTCTGCTTGCGATGGGCGCACCGGACAGTCACTGTGCACTGTCCGGTGCGCGCCACGTCAGCGCAACCATTAGGGTTCGGAGTAGTTGACCGTTGGAGACGTTTGTCTTCTAGTTGCACCGGACAGTCCGGTGCCACACCTGACAGTCCGGTGCCCTTTGACTTCTACGCTTCTGACTCTATCCCGACACTATTGCTTTTGTAGAGTCGACCATTGGTGCAGAGAGTCGTTGCTCCGCTGGCTCACCAGACAGTCTGGTGAATTATAGCGGAGCGCGCCTCCATTTTCCCGAGAGTGGCTGGTTTAACTCTATACGGCCCTGGTGCACCGGACACTGTCCAGTGCGCCATTTTTCAGCACACTCAATTCCTTTGCTCCATTTTTGACTGAGTCCCTAAATTAAATTCTTTCTTGGTTTGTGTTGAACCTAATGCACCTGTAATAGATAATGTCTAGACAAACTAGTTAGTCCACATGTTTGCGTTGGTCATCAACCACCAAAATTAATTATAGGAAATGGTTAACCCTATTTCCCTTTCTCTACTACGCCATTGGATTGTGGGTGGTGGACAGACACGAACACTGCCTTCGTGTCGATGGAGTCTCAGAATTCTCTGAAGTCCTGATTGTCGAATTCTTTGTCGTTGTCTAATATCAACTCAGACGGAACTTCGAAGCGATAGACAATGTTTTGCCAGAAGAACTTTTTGCGTTGTCTTCGCTTTTATTGTTGACACAGCCCTGGCTTCGATCCACTTAGTGAAGTATTCGACTACGACGAAAGCAAATTTGAGGTTGCTGTAACACCCCAGTGTTACCTAGAGTTCTTCTCAGTGCTAACTCTAGATCATTATCTCATGTGAATCAAATTGAAAAAGAGACACCAAAAACTCAGGAGCAAAAATTCAACTAAGTCTTTTTGTCTTAAGAATCATGCCTTAATCATATCATGCACTCAAAGTGGGGAAAATGTCTAAACCCTAGAATAACCTTAATTAGGCCATTTAAGTAAAAAGGGGGAAATTGGTAAAAAGACCATGAAAAACATGGAATCATGGCTTAGGCCAATTATAAAATTTGAAATACACTAATTAAGCTACAATAACTATTAGAAAAGTTTGGCCAAAATAATTGTTTAAAATCCCCAAAAAGGCCATGCAAGTGGGAGCTCTCTAGGGAAATCTAAAAATTCAGATTTCTGAATTTCAGCCCTCACCTAGAACTCGAGCACGTTCACCTTGATCCCTAGCTCAAATCCTTAAGACCCTATTGACAAAGTTGTGCTAAATTAACCCCTCTGCAACGTGTGTGAAGATGGCATCGAGGTTCGTGCCCTAGACACGTCAAGTCAGGGATTTCATCTCGGATTTCAGCAGCGAGACAAACCCGATTTGATCACCCCATATCTTTGGCTCCAGTCAACAAAACCCATAAGCCGCGACACATAAACGACAAAGGGAGGTCCGATGAAGTGATCTCTCAACGGGATCATGGCCATAATCTCGAAGATTTGGAGCCAATCTACGCTTGAACTTGACCATTCTTTGCGCTGCCTCGTGCTCGACGCCGTGCCCAGGCGCCAGAGCGCGCACTGGCGCTCCCCCTCGCACACTGGCGCTCCCCCGCGCACACCCCGAGCGCGTGTCAGAGCCACCGAGCTCGCCCGCGCCCTTAAAGACCACCCCCGGGCGTGCAACACTCCACTCCATGCTTACCCCCGCTGTCCCGACCCCGTCCTTAGCTCCGGCGAGCTCTGCGCTGCCCGAGCGCAAGCCATCGCAGACAGCCATTTCCAGAGACCCCTAGCCTCACTCGAGCCTCTGGACAGTGTCCCCATGGAGCCGTGAAGCTTCTCCAAGCAAGGATCGAGGCCCTGCCTCACTGGAACAGCGAGATCACCGTCGCCGGACTTCGGCCGCCCGCCACCGCACGTAGACCGAGTTACCAGGTGAACCATTCTTCAATTCCTTGTGCCTACGACTTCCCTGCCCTCTCGTAAAGCCTCTCGACTCACTGGACTGAGCTATCTCGCCGTGAGCAGGCCGGATTCCTCGCCGCCGACGAGCTTTCCCGCCTGCACACGTGGACCAGCCGACTCCGACCATCCCCGGCGACGATCCGCACACCAACGTGACCGTCGTGACCTCCCCTACGTCCTCGACTACCTCACCGGAGCAATCTCGCCGCCGGTAAGCCCCTCCACCCTTTCTTCCGCCGTGGGCACTGTTTAATTAGGGGAAGGACCTCGGGTTAGGTTTAGTAAAACCCAGGGGTTTTTCTGAATTGTCAGAGACACATTTGAATAGTGACCCGAGGACTAGTCTGTAAGGAATTTAGAAAGTACACGCCAGGGACCCCGATGCAAAGTCAATTTCCATTTAACCATTTCTGATTATTCCTTTTAATGAACAGAGAACTTAGGAAATTCATAACTTGAGAAATACTTATCCTAATTTAGTCGAACCAATTTTGCTGGATTCAAAATATTATGAACTATCAGACAAAAATACTGAACTCCATGTTTTTTTATTAATTTTTAGAGTTTTGAATTAAATAAGGAAACTACCCAAACCTTATTAATATAGAGAAAAATAGAAATATTCCTATACTAGGCTTAAGAAAATTTGTGGAGGTACATACCCAACATATGCACTGTTTAAAAAGACTAAGCAACCTAGTATACAAATATAAGTCAAGATTGTCTATTAAAAACCATATCTGTCCAAAACTTAGAAAATTAAGAAAGGCAGTGGAAAATAATAAACAGAGAAGGAACATATTTTTTCCTACTGTACTTAAGTGTTAAAGAATATAGGAAAAATATAGAGAACCCTAGTCCAGAGCTAGTCCAAGGTTAAATAATTATTAGGCACTAAAAAATCAAGGAAACCATGATTAAAAATACAAGGGCCACTGTAAAAAGGGTAAGGAAATTTCAGTAGACTCCTAACTGCTAGAACACCACTACAAAAATAATAGACACCCCCAACCCATCACAATAAATGAGTTGAACAATTGAAACTTAATTTTGGCTCATGTTCTAATTAAATTATGAGAAAGCCTAAAATTGTGCAACAGTGGGCAAACAAATTTTTACCAAATTAGTTATGAAGTAGACCACCAGATAAAAATATGAAACCAAATTAAAAAGGTAAGAAATCACACATTACCCCTACCCCATGAAAAAGACCTTATATTCCAAGAATTTCTACCACCCTCTCCTTTAAGCAAGAAGTTGCCAATTTCTAGAATGATTGCTCTTGCACAAAGAAGAAGATAGGAAAAATTAGAAATCTGTTGTTTGACATTTTTCAAGTATAATGGTAGTAGAAAGCACCCAAATGGCCAAGAACTTTAGAAAATCACAGAAAAATGACCAATAGGTGTTAGTGGCTAAAACTTGGTACAAAGTCATATTATTACACCTAGAGGCCAGCAAAAATAATCCTTATGGAGTAATCCACTGTTAAATGAAAGTTGTAGTTCAAAGCACCCTCTCTACCCTAAAACTTAATATTTTTGTACAAAGAGAACCCTTAACATTTTAAGCCTAAGTTTTTGAGACTGAGAGGTGAACACCAGTGAGAAGCTACTGTTATTTTTATAGAATTTTTGGAAATTTATAAAGCTATGATGTAGTTCAAGCCCACCTTAAAAGCATAAAAGAAAAAGAGAGGAAGAGAGAATTAGTAAGGAAAATGAATCTCACCCCAATGAATTCAGCAAGGATCATAATAAATTTCACTAAGACACTAAAAGGAAATCAATGGAGCACTAAAATAATCTGACCATTTACCTTAACCATACTTGACCCTAAATTGGCTAAGTATACCACTGAAATTCCCGTAGTAAGATTTACCCTTACTTTATCAATTTAATTACTACTACATTGCATATCGTAGCATACATATATCTCACTCATGCATTCATTAGATTGCAACCTCGCTGACGGAGAGTACGTGCTCATTCCCGAGCAAGGAGCTATCCATGAGGAAGACCAAGAGCCAGCTCTCGAGCCTGCCACAGAGGATCTCCCTGCAACCCCAGCATTTGAAGGCAAGCCCCGGTTTTATGCATAACCAATTTATATATGCTACTTTACTACACTTAATGTTTGTAGGCTTGTAATGTGCACTTAAGTGTAGGAGTTGTTTGAAACCCTTAGTTGCATGAACTCAGGATTCCTTTTTGAGATGGGTACTAGTATGCTAGGTCGAGTAGCTGCTTTGCTAAATAGGATCTCGGTAGAAGTCGGGTGATTTTTCCAGCACTCGCACGAGGTCATGAATTGATTGTATTCATCTTGATAACGGGATCTATGATGGTCCATAGACTTGGATCCAGGATAGATACCTAAGTCAAGCGTTTGAACGTACTAAACACATGTCGGGAAATATGGTAACCGGTAAACCTAGTACCTGAGTGAAGCCGGGCATAGACTTTCCTCCTCACTTGTTCGAAGACTGGGTCTCCCATGCTAGCTATGGTGGGTACAAGTGCGGTCACTGCACCATGGCAGCCGGGGTCAGTAGGGCATTGTATGCCAAGGCGGTGAGCCCTGGCCGCGAACGGGGAATCAACGGGGACGCTTGACGTGTGTGGGGACGGAGTGCCCCTACATGTCATGTGTTTAGGTTTACCTTACAAGGTTTAAAAACTTGATTCGAATCGTCTGCTTCTCTCAGCTAATGAGACTGCTTGACCCCTTGTACTGCATTAAGTAAGAAGTGAAATGAGGTTTTACTTGAGATAACATGTTGATTGTGCTAAATGATTGTTACCATTTATGCTTCGAAAGGAGCAAACCTAGCTAAATTAATGATGCTAGAATTTTAAAGGCTAAAATTGATTTTAGACTCAGCTAGTGCTTTTGGCAAACCAAACCCCTTAGCCAAACAGCTGCATTGTCTAGAGGTAGAGGAGTAGACTCCTCACACCGGGTAAGTCTAGCTGAGTATTAGTATACTCAGCCTTGCTTGTGGCACAATTTCTGCGGGTACGCTTTAGGATATGGTTGATGGTGTGACTTGGCCTTCCACCCTGCCACCGTGTTGGACAGTCGAGTGGGATGCTGCTCTAGTAGAAGAGGAGCAGGAGGAGTAGTGGCTAGGCCTTGCCCTACTTCTTAGCCTTCGACGTTATCGACGATCAACTGCATTTTTATTCATGGTCTTGTTTCAGTTTATTTATAAACTCTCATTTATGTAATAACTCCAGTACTTTAAATTGAGGTTTCCTGCTTTATTGTATCTTCTCTATGACTCACCTTCGAGTGAACTAGTGGTATTTGATCCCGGGGAAGTGGCTTTATGAGACTAGATCTGAGGGACTGACGGGTTATTCCAATTTAAGTGTGTTGCTGCCTCTAGGGCGTGACTTGAGCTCTTAAGCTAGAATAATTCGGGCGGTTCTGCCACAGTTGCCCTGCGCGGTGGGCAATGGTCCGACAATATTGAGGCCCCAACGCTGTAGTGGCTAGGTGTGTGCGATGAGATTTGTAAATTGCGAGGGGCACACGTTCGAGGTGAGAATTTCTGGCACGCCTCGCACGAGCGGACCACTCTATTGGCTGCACACACAATGGCTAGCTAGTAGAAACCTTGTCGCATGACCTTAACGGCGATGGCCCTAGGTCCCGAGTGTGATCTACATGTTCCTCTGTGTACCTCACGAAGGAGTTATATGCCTTCGGCTATTGTGATACATTTGAGCATGGGTTGGCTTATTCCCTTGTATAGTAGTCATCTATCATAGCAAAGTCACGACTTCTGTGTTTCAACCTCTTGGCTTCGCTTTGGTCAGAGGGGTGATAATGACCTTGAATATATAAGGTGATCGGTGTCCGCCAGTCTTCGGTCATTATCAAATGTATGATTCTGCGATCGTCGAGGTCTTGTGTTATCTGCAGGCCTTCGTGGTTTTTACATCTGGTGTGCCGATTGTGTGGAAAAACATGTCATATGGCAGTGGGTCACCTTTCGCTGCTGCTTTCACCAACATGTCGGCCTCTTCATTCTTGTTCCGCTCTATGTGTTGCAATGTGAATCATTTGAATTGCTTTTCTTGGCTTCGGAAGGCAGAGAGGTATTGCATGAGGACTGACTCTTTAGTGGAGTAGTCCATTTCAATTTGGTCGGCGACTATCTTAGAATCAGTTTTGACTATGCATGTTGTCACCCCTAGGGCTTGTAGCTTGCGGAGTCCAAGGATGACAACTTCGTATTCTGCTATATAGTTCATGCATTTGTTTGATTCAAGTGTGAAATGGAGGTGCATGGCATATCTGTATTTGAGGCCTATGGGCGATGTAATAATTTCCGCAGCGCCGGCGCCCGCATGACACCACACACCGTCACAGTGGATGGTCCAAATAGTCTCTGTGCGAAGCTGGTGTGGCTCCGAAGGCCCTGTCCAATCTACTATAAAGTTTGCCAAGACCTAGGATTTGATTGTTGTCCTTGGCTCAAAGGTGACGTTGGATCCGGAGAGTTCAGCTGCCCATTTGGCTATTCTGGCAGATGCCTCGGGATTTCTGAATAGGTCTCCTAGACCTTGATCTGTGGTGACCCTAACTTTGTGCGCCTCGAAGTAGTGCCTTAGCTTGCACGAAGCCATGATGACATTGTAGTCTATCTTTTCTAACTCAGTCATGTTGCACTTAGAGACGGTGAGAACTTCGAAGACAAAATATATTGGACATTGCTGGGTCTTGCCTTCTTTGCACCTTTCTTGCACTAGGGCTGCGCTGACTGCGCAAGGTGAATCTGCAATGTAGAGAAGTAGGGGTAGAGCGAGATCTAGGCTGGTTAGTGTTGCTAGATCAAATAAATAATACTTTAAGGACTTGAAGGCTGCAACTTCCTCTAGGCCCCAGGTGAAGTCCTCCGCTCCGTGTAGTGTTTTTAGGAATGGAGGGCTTCGCTAGGCGGACCATGAGCTAAATCTGTTTAGTGCAGCTAGTCTTCCTGTCAGCCGTTGCATGTCTCTAGTTGACTGTGGTGGGGCCATGTCCATTATAGCATGTATCTTGCTTGGGTTTGTTTCGACCCCTCTATGTGATACAAGGTAACCGAGTATTTTGCTTTATCGATCTCCGAATATGCACTTCTCCGCGTTTAAGCAAAGTTTGGCTTTGCACATGTTGGCGAATGTTTCTACGAGGTCAGAATGATGGTCTTCTTTGTTTTTGTTTGCAACGACTATGTCGTCATCATATGTGAAAACGTTGTGGCCCATCTGACCTTTGAGAATGCTTTTGGTGAGCCATGACAATGTTGACCAGACATTCTTGAGGCCTTTGGGCATTCGCACGAAGCAGTATGTGCCGAAGGGCATGATGAAACTTGTTTTGGCCTTGTGTTCCTCTTTCATGTAGATTTGATGATAGCACGAAAAGCAATCTAGCAGATACATCACTTCACATCTGGCTGTGGAATCAACGATTTTGTCGATTCTTGGCAAAGGGAAATTGTCCTTTGGACATGCTTTGTTGAGATTGGTGAAGTCGATGCACATTCTCCATTTTCCATTTTTCTTTTGCACTATGACAACATTGGCGAGCCAGGTCAGGTAAGCAATTGGTTTGATGAATTTTGCTTCCAGTAAGCGATGGACTGCTGCCTTCGCGGCTTCTATTTTTTCATCAGACATTTTTTGCAGCTTTTGTTTCTTGGGGCGCATGGTGGGATCAATGCCCAAGCTATGTTCAATGATGGTGCGGCTGACGCCGACGAGGTCTATGGCAGACCACGCGAAGACGTCCTTGTTGCGGTTGAGACAAGAGAGAAGTCTTTCTTCTTCTGCTGGTAGAAGGTCTTCGCTGACTAGAACTGTTTGCTTGGGGGTGACGAGTCCAGGGGGACTGTTTTGACTCCCTCATTACTCTGTAGTTGTGCCTTGATCTTTTTGCCTTTGTTTGTGCGAGGGCTGCTGGTGTCCTCTCATTCTATTGTGAGACAATGTACATTACGCTGGCCAAGAACAAAGTCTCTTTCTATGTTCCTGGCTGCCTGTCGATCTCCATATATGGTGATTGCGCCCTAGGGCCTAGGATTTTCATGCACAGGTACAACCCGTGTATTGCTGCCTCGAATTTATTGATGGATCCTCACCCCATGATGGCGTTGTAGGGATAGACCATGTTGACTATGTCGAAGGTGACTTGCTCACTTCGTGCATTCGGCGTAGTGCCGAATGACAGTGGTAGCTCTATTTGCCAATTGGGAAGGTTCCTTTTCCTCCAAATCCATAGAGAGGGTTATCTGCTGGCTTGAGTAGACTGTGGCTTATGCCAATGCGATCAAAGGCATGCAATAAAATGATGTCTGCCTGACTGCCATTATCGACGAGTACCTTATGCAGATCCCATCCTGCTACTCGGCAGTTAATCACCATGACATCGGCATGGGGTGCACTGTAGAGATTGATGTCTCTTGCTTCAAAGGTAAGTGGTATATGGGACCACTTTGTTTGAACGACTGGCCGAATGAGAGCTACATGATTGACCCTTCGATAGTGTTCTTTTTTTTGCCCTTTTGTGTCGAACTCATAGCTAGATCCTCCGGTGATCATACGAATGACCCCTTGAAAGGGTTGATCGGCGAAGTCCTCTTGTTTCGGTGCTGGTGGTGGAGGCGATTGATTTTGGTGATGTGGTGGTGGTGGAGGCGGTAGAGCTAGGATCACTTGGTGTTGCTGGTATATGTTGTGGTTTTGCTGGTGGGGATGGTAATGCTCATTGCGGAATTGGTGCTGGTAGTATTGTTGGGGATGGTAGGTGTGGGCGACAACTCTTTGGTTGTCAGCAGGTTGGTTTCTGGCCATTCTATCCTTTGTGGCTTTGGTTTTAGGGCAGTCCCCGGTGGGATGTGCCGAGTCTTTGCCATGGAAAAGGCAATAGAACCTTCACTGTTGTGGGCCTCTGCCCCTGCCTCTGGTGTTTCCACCGTGGCCCTGCTTCGGAGGGTATTCGTGACGACGAGCGGTGTCCCTAGTCTGCTACCGATTGGCAATGTTGTGCACCTGGGACTGGTTATGATTTTGCTGGCTTGGGTCCGATTGCGAAGGCTGACCCATGTCCTGCTGGACTGCGGAGTGTCCTTGGGCTTTCACTGTGACTCGATTTTTCTTTGGTGGAGCTCTTTGTACCGGCGTACTTTTTGAATAGCTGATATAGCTCTTGTAAGTTTTTGGGTGGGTCTCTTATGCAGTGACTATATAGAATGCCGGTGCGAAGACCACTGATTGCATAGTGAAATGTGGTCGTCGATCGAAGGCAGTTGCGACTTTAAGAGGACAAATTTCTTATCGTACTTGTTGGGGCGAAGGCAAAGACGCCACCCTTCGCTCGAGGCCTTCGCTGCAGTCGCTGGTCTGACAGAGACAAAACGGGCAGGGACACCCTTGGCTCTATTCGGCACCAGACGAAGGCCTGCGACGGCGTGATCCCACAGTGCAGCCTCGCCCAGCTCAGAGGCCCACGTGTGATCCAGCCCACTGTAACGGGCCCTGCGTGGCCGCCGCGTGTTACGGGCCTAATTTGTAAAGGCATCCCTATAATTACAGTCTGTAATCCTGCTTTATGGGAATATTCTGGGGATAACCTAGGTAGCTGAGGGCACATGCGTCCTTAACACAAGAGAACAAGTTCCAACATTTGGCGCCCACCGTTCGTGCTACGAGAAAACCACCCGCGATGGCACCCAAGAGAGCTAACCCGAAGGCTGACGAAGCTGCGAAGGCAGCACTGCTTGCCGCAAGAAAGGGCAAGGCCCTCGCCCTCACCCAATCCACCCACCAGGAGGCCACTGAAGACAACGTTCCCCACACCTGCGAAGACGACACTCTCCGCACCTGCGGCCCTGAAGGACAATCGCAGCCACCCCCAGGCTTCGCCTCACTAGAGGGCGCGGACCTCACCGAGGATGGTGAAGTCCTCGGCGTCTCAGCGGAAGAACAGCTACAGCTGCGCGCCCTGCGCCTCAAGAACCGCAATCTCCAGAGGCAGAAAGAGATACTGGAGGCCAAGCGCCAGCGCGTGTCCGCACTAGCCAAAGTGCGGCAAATGATACGCGACGAAGAGCAGAAGGCCCAAGACCTCGAGCGGGAGATCGCGCTGATGCAGCGCGAAGGCCACCTTGGCCTGCAGCACGGGCCACCCCTCCAGCAGCGCGCACAACTGGAAGACACGCGCGAAGGCCACCTCGGCCTGCAGCATGGGCCACCCCTGCAAGACCGCGCACAACAGGAAGACCCGCGTTTCCCCCAGCGCGACCATACCTTCCCGCACGCCGCGCCATTCCAAGGGGTTAACTATCTCGACGAGCGAAGTCCCCTGGCGCCACACCTGCAAGTGACGCCTTGGCCAGCTAACTTCCGGGCAGGGACCTATCCCAAGTAAAACGGTAGCACCGACCCGGCGCAGTACATAATGAGTTATCAGGTCGCCGTTGCATCTTCCGGAGGGAACGACGCCACAATGGCGAAGTCTTTCATCATCGCCCTAGAAGGCCCCGCTCTCACCTGGTTCACCAGGTTGCCTCCGCTGTCCATTGATTCCTGGAGAAGCCTCCGGGACAAGTTCCTGCTCAACTTCCAAGGGTACCGTCCAGACACCGACGCCTTGGCCGAACTCTCGCTCTGTAAGCAGCTGGAAAAGGAGACTCTGCGGGAGTATTACCGCAAAATTTTAACACTCAAGTCACAACTGCCCTCAGTCGATGACCAGATCGCTATCCACTACGCTATCAGTGGCCTTCGCGCCGGCGTCCTTTACAGCCACTGCATCAGAGATCCGCCCAGGAACCTCCAGGAATTATATCAGCTATTTGAAAAATACGCCAAATCCGAAGAGCTCCACCAGCGTAAGGTTGAGTCTCAAAGGAAGCCAAAAGATGCTCCACAGTCCAGCCGCACGTGGACGAGGACTCCGCAGCCGGACTCCGGACGAGACGGCCACAATCAACAGCAAGTGCATAACATCGCCAACCAGCACCCCGCTGCTGACGCCCCTCGTTGCCAGGAGTATCCCCCCAGGGCCGCGGAAATGGAACTCGCGGTAGGGGTCGGGGGCGTGCGCAGCCGCCGCGCCGATTCTACTGCCTCTTCCACGGCGAAGACTGCGCCCACCAAACCAAAGACTGCCCAGAAACGAAGGCCACCAGAGACAGGATGGCACGGGCGCAACCAGCCGACAACCCCAGAGTTGTCACACACACTTACCAGCAACCTCCTCCACCATATATCCACGCCCCCGCCCCGCATCCACCGCACCACACTTACCAACACCATCAGGAAGTACAAATCGTACCTCCCCCACCACCACCACCACACCAGCAACATCAAAACATCCCCCATGCTCCAAAGCAGGAAGACTTCGCCGATCAGCCATATCGCGGAGTCATTCACATGATAACTGGGGGGTCCAGCACTGACTTCGACACAAAGAGGCAGAAGCGGGACCACTACCGCAGCATCAACCACGTCGCCGTCACCGGCCCAGTCGTGCAGACAAAGTGGTCCCACATACCGCTAACCTTCGACGCACGGGACGTCGACCTGCGCAGCGCCCCCCACTGCGACGCCATGGTTATCAATTGCAGCGTGGCAGGATGGGACCTGCACAAAGTCCTCGTTGACAATGGCAGTCAGGCGGACATCATCTTTCTCCACGCCTTCGATCGCATGGGCATAAGCCACAGCCTGCTCAAGCCTTCGGACAACCCGTTGTATGGCTTCGGCGGCAAGGGCACCTTTCCTATCGGCAAAATAGAGTTGCCCCTCTCCTTCGGTGTAGCACCCAATGCACGAAGTGAGCAAGTGACATTTGATATTGTGGATATGGTATATCCATACAATGCCATCATGGGTCGGGGCTCCATCAATAAGTTTGAAGCCGCCATTCACGGACTGTACCTATGTATGAAGATACTAGGTCCGTTAGGCGTTATTACGGTCTGCGGCAACCAGTAGACGGCGCGCAACATAGAGCGGGACTTCGTGCCCGGTCAGAGAAACGTGCACTGCCTCACGGCCCAGCGCGAGGTCCCCGCGCCCGCCAGCCCAACCGACAAACAGCACGACAAGGCACAGCTGCAGAGCAACGACGGGACAAAGACTGTCCCACTCGATCAGGCCACGCCCAAGCAGACAGTCACTATCAGCGAAGACCTCACTTCGCATGAAGAGGAGAAGCTCCTCTGCTGCCTTTCCAAGAACAAAGATGTCTTCGCCTGGTCAGCCCTCGATCTGGTCGGGGTCAGCCGTTCCATAATTGAGCACAGCTTGGGAATCGACCCTTCGGTAAGGCCGAAAAAACAGCGGCTTCGCAAGATGTCCGACGAGAAGACAGAGGCCGCCAAGGCAGAAGTGCACCGCCTCCTGGAAGCCAAATTCATCGAGCCGGTGGCTTACCCCACGTGGCTCTCCAATGTAGTGATGGTGCAGAAAAAGAGCGGGAAGTGGCGAATGTGCATCGACTTCACGAGTCTCAATAAGGCATGCCCAAAGGACAATTTCCCGTTGCCGCGGATCGACAAAATAGTCGATAGCGCGGCCGGATGCGAAGTCATGTCACTCCTCGACTGCTTCTCCGGTTACCACCAGATATACATGAAGGAGGAAGACAAGGCTAGCACCAGCTTTATAACACCCTTCGGCACATATTGCTTCATCAGGATGCCGGAGGGACTCAAGAACGCCGGGTCCACCTCCTCCAGGCTTACCAAGACAGTGCTCAACGGGCAAGTTGGCAGAAATATATTCACGTATGTGGACAACATTGTCGTCGCCAGCAAGAGCAAGGCGGACCATCTCACTGACCTCGCCGAGACGTTCGCGAACATGCGAGACGCACGACTCCGCCTAAACCAGGAAAAGTGCGTCTTCGGCGTTCGCCAAGGCAAAATATTGGGCTACCTGGTATCGCACCGCGGCATCGAGGCCAACCCAACCAAGATTTAGGCCATCATAAACATGATGCCTCCGCAGTCCGCCAGAGACGTCCAGCGCCTGACAGGCAGATTGGCCGCTCTCAACAGATTCATCTCCAGGTCCGCCGAGCGAAGTCTCCCCTTCCTCAAAACACTTCGTGGTGCAAAAGACTTCGCCTGGGGACCAGAGCAGGCGGCGGCCTTCGCCTCATTAAAACAGTACCTGACAGAGTTGGCCGTCCTGACAAGTCCCGACTCCTCGCTCCCCCTGTTGCTCTACGTCGCGGCTTCGCCGCACGCGGTCAGCGTGGCACTAGTGCAAGAGCAAACAGTTGAGGGCGTGGTCAGGCAGTGCCCCGTTTACTATGTCTCCGAAGTGCTGACACCGTCCAAGTGCAACATGACAGAGCTGGAGAAGATTGCCTACGCAGTCGTTATGTCTTCGCGCAAATTGCGCCATTACTTCGAAGCATTCAAGGTCCGAGTCACCTCAGACAGGGGACTCGGCGAATTATTCAGAAACCCGGAGGCATCGGTGAGGTTTGCCAAGTGGGTGGCCGAACTCTCCAGCTACCACATCAGCTTCGAGCCCAGGACAGCCATCAAGTCGCAAGTCCTGGCAGACTTCGTCGTCGACTGGACTGGGCCAACAGCGCAGCCAGACCCGTCCGCAGAGAAGGTTTGGACGATCCATTGCGACGGCGCATGGTGCCATGCGGGGGCAGGCGCCGCTGCAGTCATCACCTCACCAGTCGGGGTCAAGCACAGATATGCAGCACGCCTCAGCTTCGCTCTGGAATCCGACAGATGCACAAATAATATAGCAGAATACGAAGCAGTCATCCTCGGCCTCCGCAAGCTAAGGGCCCTCGGAGTCACCACCTGCATCATCAAAACAGACTCCAAGGTAGTTGCCGGCCAAGTCGAGAAAGACTATGCAGCAAAGGACCCCGCGCTTATGCAATACCACGCGGCCATCCGAAGCCTCGAGAGACAATTCAAGGGATTCACCTTGCAGCATGTGGATCGGGCCAAGAATGAAGAGGCCGACGCATTGGCCAAGGCCGCCACTAGGGGCGAGTCCTTGCCCTCCGACGTATTCTTTCATGTCATCGGCACGCCAGCCGTCCGGAGCCTCGAAGGGCTCCAAATAACTAATGACAACGAGGGCCACCGCATAGTCAACCTTATCATGACCGAAGACTGGCGGGCACCAATAACCCTGTTCCTACAGGGGTACTATCATCCAACCAACATCAGTGAGGCCAAGCGCCTCGGACATCGAAGCCGAGACTTCACACTGATTGAAGGCCAACTCTACAAGAAAGGGGTCAGTCAGCCAATGCTTAAGTGCGTTACCGAAACCGAGAGCATCCAGATCCTACGCGAAGTCCACAGCGGCACGTGCGGCTCGCACGCAGGGCCAAGGGCCCTAGCTGCTAAGGTGATCCGCCAAGGCTTTTACTGGCCCGCAATGATCTGCGCCGCAAATCGGGTCACAAGGTCGTGCGAAGCCTGCCAGAAGTTTTCTCCTCGGTCAAGCAACCCCTCGCAGTATACAAAGCTGATTGCCCACACATGGCCTCTCCAGCGCTGAGGCCTGGACACTGTCGGGCCCCTGCCCACCGCTCAGGGGAACCTTAAATTCGCCTTCGTCGCTGTCGAGTACTTCACCAAATGGATCGAGGCAAGGGCTGTTTCCACAATAACATCAAAAACTGCCCAGAAATTCTTTTGGCAAAACATTGTTTGCCGCTTCGGAGTACCGTCCGAACTAACAGTTGACAACGGCAAGCAGTTCGACAGCCAAGACTTCAAGGATTTTTGCTTCTCCATTGGCACCAAGCTTGCCTTCGCCTCAGTCTATCATCCGCAGTCCAACGGAGTTGTGGAACGAGCCAATGGGAAAATCTTCACAGCAGTCAAAAAGATGCTCCTCGATGAAAAAAGGGCAGATGGACCGATTTGTTACCCGAGGCAGTCTGGGCACTAAACACGACTGAGTGCAGGGCGACCGGGTTTACTCCTTTCCGCCTTCTAAATGGATCGGAGGCCATGACCCCACAAGAAATAAAGCATGGGTCCCCGCGAACAGTTCCGTCAGCCGTCCCCAACGTGGACGAGCCAACTTCAAAGGATCTCATTGACGGAGACCGAGTCTTCGCCCTACAGGCCCTAAACAAATACCAAGCCCAGACAAAAGCATGGCGCGACCACACAGTCATCCCGAGGGAATTCAGCGAAGGGGACCTCGTACTCGTCCGAACAGCTCGGACAGAGTCCAAGGGCAAGCTGGAGCCCAAGTGGGAGGGCCCCTTTATAGTCAAGACGAAAGCTTCCCCCAGCGCTTACAGGCTTACAACGCCAAACGACGAAGACCTGGAGCACTCCTGGAACATCGACAACCTACGCAAATTTTTTGTTTGACTCATCAGGGCTGATTCGCCCTTGTAATCCGCAAAAACAATCTTTTACCGGCCCGCACTCTTTTCCTCCCGGGGGGTGAGGTTTTTAACGAGGCAGAGCCATGTAATATATGTGTGAAAAATCCCCCGCAAAAACATGCGTCGAAAAAAGACCGCGACGACGGTCTTCAACATTCGACCACTACGAGGTCACCGCGAGGCTCAGCGCTAGCTACCCTCGCGTGCGACAAATCCGTGCAGAAGTCGCCTAAGGGTGCAGCCGGACTAGCACAACAAGTGCGAAAAAACCGAAGTCTAACGCGAAGACTATCCGCGCAGAAGTCGCCTAAGGGTGCAGCCGGACTAGCACAACAAGTGCGAAAAAACCGAAGTCTAACGAGAAGACTATCCGCGCAGAAGTCGTCTAAGGGTGCAGCCGGACTAGCACAACAAGTGCGAAAAAACCGAAGTCTAACGCGAAGACTATCCGCGCAGGAGTCGCCTAAGGGTGTAGCCGGACTAGCACAACAAGTGCGAAAAAACCGAAGTCTAACGCGAAGACTATCCGCGCAGAAGTCGCCTAAGGGTGCAGCCGGACTAGCACAACAAAGTACGAAAAGAAACCGAAGTCTACCGCGAAGACTATCCGCGCAGAAGTTGCCTAAGGGTGCAGCCGGACTAGCACAACAAGGGCGAAAAACCTCAGTCTACCGCGAAGACTATCCGTGCAGAAGCCGCCTAAGGGTGCAGCCGGACTAGCACAACAAAAGCAAAAACGACAACACCAAACTGTCCGCGCCAAGACCGACTATATGCGCACCAGCACAGCATAACAAAACACACCAGACCAAGTACATAAAGCCTTCACAAGCATAGCCAAGTGTGCGGGGGCACACAACCTCATCATACAAGCCTTTACACATGTACAAGCGAGGGCACCACACTCTACATCGGCTCAACCTTAGGAATAATTCCCATCTCCCTATAATTAAATAACATTATCCTAAGCTCCTCACCCACAAAAAGACTTCGCAATTCCTCTTCACCTGTACTCACGGCGGCTGGCAAAGACAATAGTTCCTGCCGGCCAGCCCTACTCACACGAAGCCGACCTCCCTCCGCTTCACTCACTCTGCGCTTCGCAACCGCCCTTCGTCGCCGGCGCCCAGTACTAGGACCAGGCACATCTTCTGTGTCCGCAGCGTGCGGTGAAGCCTCCACCGCAGCCACATCCAAGGCCGCAAAGTAGTCCAAGTCCTCCTCCGACGACTCCTCAGTCCACTCAACCGAGCTCCCAGAGTCAGCAAAATCAGAAAACTCAGATGCAGAACCATCACATTTATTACCACCATCCACGATCGAAGCCGCCAAAAATTTAGTAGTGGCGGTTGCGTGCGCAGGCCCAAAATCTTGAACCTGCGCAGCAACCAAAATTCAGCAACATATCCAAAATTCCCTAACTATCTACACCCACTACGCCACCTGCGAAGACCCTGCCGTTGCGGGAGCCTCCGCCGTTGCCTCCGCCGTTGCCTCCGCTGTCGCCTCCGCCGCCACCGTCGCAGGATCTTCAGCGCTCGGCGTAGCGGCTGCGGGGGCATCAGGCGCGCCTTCGGCGGTCTCTGGGGGCAGGTCTCCGCCGGCCGCAGCGGATGCGGGGGCATCCGGTGCGCCTTCCGCAGTCTCCGGGGGCGGCTCCAGGGCGGCCCCGGACACGGCCTCCGCCGAGGTCGGCTCTGGGTCAAGCAGCGCGCTGTTCAACGCCCCGAAGTCATCCACCCTCTCGCCACGCGCCGCCTAAGACACAACACACAAAATTCAGCAAACCCACACATAGCCCACATCCAGCAAACGCCAAACAAACGCCAAACGTTACCTGAGCCCTCGCTGTCTCGGCCCGCTCCCTGACCACCTCGCGACCGTGCGGACCCCACATCCGGTCGTAGATGGCTCCGGCGGATTCCTTCACTATGGGGTCCTCAACCTTGTAGATATCTCGCTCAAAATCTTCATCGGCTTGGTCGAAGACCTCGAAGTGCCGGCACCCTTCGCGGGAGAGCGCGTTCATCGCCCCCTCGCAGGTGACCAGGGAGGCATATGACATAAACCCCTCCACGATAGTGGGGAGTGCCTGCAACTCCTCCTGCACCCACTCCAGGCAGCGAAGTCCGGGCTCTCGGTCCGGCACTTCGAAGTCACCGGTCCGCGTGCCCAGCTCATGGTATGAATCCATAAGCTGTTTGCGCGTCCGCTCCGCCTCCGCGCGCGACGCAGCCTCGACCCTCTCCACACGGCTCTCCAGGGCGGTGAGCCGCTCCTGCAGCTGCTCGGCGCGCTCCCTGGCAAGATTGCCCTCCGCCCGCGCCAGATTGGCCTCCGCCTGCGCAGCCTGCGCCTGGGCGAGGGCCTCGTTGGTCTCCCTCCTCTCCCCCACCAGTTGGTGTCGGAGGTCAGTCTTCTCCCTCTCCAGTGCGGCCACCTTGTCCACCAGCTTGCGGCACTTACTGTCGGCGGCCGATTTTTCACGGACGGCGTCAGCATGTTGTGTCCGAAGTCTCTCGACTTCGGCAGACACAACTGCCGTGAGGGCCCCCGACGCTGTGCGGTTGGCGAAGTCAGCCACCTGCAGGACACACATAAGACCACGGACCCAGCAAAGCCGCAAAAAAAACCGAAGTCTAGCTCAACGGACCTGACTTAGTGCCTCCGTCACCTCCTTCAGCCGGCGGGACACAGCGCCCGCCTCATCCCTGACCGCCGCGAGTGCTGACATCTCGCCTCCGGCGCTAAGAGCCCCGCCCTTCGCCTTCGGCACTACGGCAGCCGTCGTGGTCGCCGCGGCAGGCGCAACTATAGCAAGTTGGCCTTCGTCCGACCCTGCGACGTATTGACGAATTAAAAAAACACGAGCCAATGGCTTACCACCAAGATAGTCGTCCACACTAATATCGGTGGTGAAGTCGGCGACACGCTTGCCTGACGACGGCAACGCTCGGGCCGCCTTCGCGACCTCCGGCACTCTGCTGGACGGCGGCACAACCTTCATCGATTTGGAGCCTCCGGCGCCTGCCGTTGCCTCCGGCGCCTTGCTAGATGCAGGGACGCCCGACTTCGCCGCCAGCGGCGGCTTGCCTCCACCGGGGGCCGCAGCCTTCGCAGCCCCCCGCTGCCTCTTCGGCCTGGCTTCATGAAGCCTGATAACCGCCTGGCGCTTCTGTGCAGCTCCCTGGCGATCCTTGTCCATCACTGCCGACACAACAACAGCAATATTCCGCCCGTAAGGAAAAACCCTCCATTCACGAACCATGCGAGATGTAAAAAAGTCCTCACCAGCCGCGCGGGGGATAGGAACATTCCTAGGCCAATAACCCCCGGTAACCCTCAGCATCCGAGCCGAAGACTCCCGGAGCTCGGGAGAAGACATCCTTCCCCCCGGGGCCGCGCATGTCCTCATCAACTCTCTAGCAAAACCATCGGAAACCCCAAGTCCTCCCATGGCAGTACCTAGTTTCCTCTTCTTAGAGGATGGGGCGGCCGCCGGCGTAGGGTCGTCTCTAGTCTCCACCACCGGCTTCTTCCCACGGCGGTCCACATCGTCTTGACCGGGATAGCCGTCATACGACAATTGATTCAATTCAAAAACCCTATTCAGACGGTCATTCGACCCGCGAATTTCCTAGCTGCGCTGGCCCTCTGTCCTCAGCACGTAACGACCAACGAGCCGCACCGCCCCATCCTCCGCCTCACGAACAAAGGCGGCCGGATCGCGGCTTTGCAGATTCAGCGCGAAGGCGGGACTTCGCACCACCCTCCCACCATGGAAAGGCATCTGGCGAGGGCACACTTCGCCCAACGCCCAGCCATGCGCCAAGGGCCATACCCCATACGCCACAAATTCTTCAACCAAATCGTGCCCACTTCTCAGGCCGGCGGCGCACCGAAGGGCCCCTTCGTCCGCATCCTCCTCAGCCACCACAAAGGGCGGGTACGCTGAGTAAAAATGAGAACACATCTCGGACACGGGGAGTCCCTCATGGTCTTCGACGGTACCCTCAGCAACGTAAAACCAAAACTCATTCCAGTTGCCCCACTTGTTGCGGGCGCAAGGAACCAACTCGACTACCTGCATCGTGGTCTTGCCGGTCTTCGGCGTAAACGTGCAGGACCCAAACTGAGCAACTTCATCTCCAATCATCCTCTTCTGCCAGTGCAAGCAATTATACTTCGCAAAGACTTCGACCGATGGCTGTCCGCCGTACGAAGTCGTCGCCCAGACATACTTTGACAGACCCACCACGGCGTTCGGTGTCAGCTGATGTATCTGAACGTTAAACCTGCACAGGACTTTGCCAACAAATCGGTGCGCAGGCAGGCGGAGACCGGCGGCGAAGAACGCCTCGAACACAACCAACTCGCCCTCCGGCTCGGGGACTTCCTCCGTCCCCGGGACACGGGCAACTCCACCGCCGAAGTAACCCAACCGCTGCATATCTTGCACGCAAACCGACGACATCCGCGACACGCCAAAATCCACAGAATCGCCGGCGCGCAACTCCTCCGCCATCAAACTACTCAGCGTCTCCTCAAACGAGGCGTTGGCCGGCGGCGAGGCGTCGGCCGGCGGCGTAGCGGCAGCGGAAGAAGAGGAGGTCGGCATCGCTACGTACCGTCAGCGGCGGCGGGCGGTCTGCTTCACTCGAGCCAGATCTCCGGCCAACAAGAGCACGGCGGGCAGACGAGCAACAAGACAGTGAAAAAGGCGGCTAGGGTTTTCACGGAGCGCGGAAAGTGAAGTTCAAAAAGCGCCGACCCCCGCCCCCTTTTATAGACAGGGCGCGGCTCTTCGGGAAACCCGCAATCCAACAGGGCGCGGCGCTTCGGGAAACCCGCAATCCAACAGTACGTTGTCAATCAACGGTCATGTCAAAAACCCCCGCGGAACCACTTCGAGCGAGGGCAGCGTCTCCGCCATCTAGCGACGTCTTCGGCACCAGGTGACTTTGTCGAACTGGTCCCTCGGAGGGCAAATGTTGGGGCGAAGGCAAAGACGCCACCCTTCGCTCGAGGCCTTCGCTGCAGTCGCTGGTCTGACAGAGACAAAACGGGCAGGGACACCCTTCGCTCTATTCAGCACCAGACGAAGGCCTGCGACGGCGTCATCCCACAGTGCAGCCTCGCCCAGCTCAGAGGCCCACGTGTGATCCGGCCCACTGTAACGGGCCCTGCGTGGCCGCCGCGTGTTACGGGCCTAATTTGTAAAGGCATCCCTGTAATTACAGTCTGTAACCCTGCTTTATGGGAATATTCTGGGGATAACCTAGGTAGCTGAGGGCACATGCGTCCTTAACACAAGGCGCTGGGCGCTCAGGTACCTATAAATACCCCCGCACAGTGCCCGTGAGAGGCCAGATTAACAGAGCTATTGCCATCTTGCGCGTAACCCTGTTGACGTCACTGTTCACCCTTGTTGGCCCCCCTTGCGACCGAGAGCAAGTTCCAACAGTACTCCTGAAGGGTCTCTGTCTCCTGCTACCTGCAGAGTGATAATTCTGCTAGGGTATCTGTGTCTAGCCTGTAGCCTTGAAAGTTTAACAAGAACTTGTCGCAGAGTGTTTTCCATGAGTCGATTTATAATGGCGGCAATCTTGTATACCATGTGAGGGTTGGGCCTTCAAGGGCTATAATGAAGGATGTGGCCATGGTGGCATCGTCTCCTCCGGATGATGCGACTACAACTTGGTAGCTCATGATGTACTGCACTGGGTCAGTGCTGCCGTTCTACTTGGGATAGGTACCCGCCCTAAAATTGTTAGGCCAAGGTGAGGCTCAGAGCTGTGGAGCGAGTGGGCTTCACTCATCAAGGTAGTTTAGTCCTTGGAAAGTAGTTGGGGTCAGGACTGGTATGTGGAGGGGGTTTTCTTGTAGCTGGTGGTGGCCTTCGCCTTGCATATCTATGATTTGTTGTTCCAGCTCTTTGGCCTTCTATTCCTCATCTAGTATCATCTGTCTGGCCTTGTCCTGCGTGGTGATGTGCTGGTGTGATATCCTGGCCCCTGGGATGGTGATATCCTGGCCCAAGGCTTAATAGAATTAATAGAGTATTCATACCAACAAGGTGCATCTTCTTTTTCGGAAGCATGTCTCGAAAGAACCTCCAATTTAAGCGTGTTTTGCTTGGAGCAATTTGAGATGGGTTGTAACACCCCAGTGTTACTCATGGTTTTCCCTCAGTACCCACCTTGTGACCATTATCACATGTGAATTAATTTGGGCAAAAGACACCAAACTTAAGCAGATAAAACTAATTTATGTCTTTTTCTTCTCAAGAATCATACCCTAATCACATCATGCACCACAAGTGGAAAAAATATTCAAAACCCTAGAACTACCCTAATTAAGCCATTTGAGTACCAAAAGGAAATCTAGTAAAAAGGCTATGTGTAACACAAAATCATGTTTTGGACCAATGAACAAAATTTTAGTACACTAAATAACCTACAAAATATATTAAGAGTGTTTAACCAAAAGAGTTTTGCAAAATTCTCAAATCAGCGACCCAAGTGGGGACTTCAAATGAAAATCGGAAATTCAAAATTCTGAAATCCAACCCTTCTGCAAAGATCAACCGTGTTCTCTTAATTCCAAAACTCAAAACCACATGGTCCAAATATCAAAGTGGTGCCAAATTACCTCAGACACGCCCTGGCGAAGTTTGGAGACAAGCCCCAGCAATTTGACATGATCTTGGCGTGGATTTGCCTCGGGACAAAGCAGTCAGATACATCCGACTTGGTGACGCGACAACTCTTTGTACAAGCATGAAAACTCCTCGGCTCCCACACAAAAATGACAAAGCACAGTCGGGGGAACATATCTTACATAGTGATCTTGCCCAAATACGTGAAGATACGGAGCCTATGAGCGCTGGAACAGGGGCAGATGCAAAGCGCCACATGCTTGACCGCGGCTGACGCGCCGGTGCACACCCGCCCGCACGCCCGCGCCGAGCCACGCCTCCGTGCGCGCCCGCGCCAGTCCACGCTCAACCATGCGCCACGCCCGCGCCTATAAAGAGCAGCACGTTCTCGACCGTACTCCCTCGCACGCCCACACTCCCGCCCGAGCCGGAGTTCACCGGAGTTCGGCACACAATACCGCCCGCAACCACTGCCAGAGCACGGCCGCCGTGGCCAGCTCGCCGTAGTCACTCCCACACCCAGCTAAACTCGCCAGTGACTCCCCAGCACCTTCCCACAACTCGCTGACTTGTTTAATCGAGCCCTACCGCGCCAGTGAGGCCTGCTCCTATCCGCCACTCGACATGCGCACGTCGGCGAACGTGGACCGGCCAACCCAAGCCGCCACTGCCAAATCAAAGCTCACGGATGACTTCACCAAAGCTTGGTGAAGTTCCCAGAGCCTCTCCTTGGACGCCTACACCACCAGAGGCGAAGATCACCATCGTCGGACCTTCCCTGCCCGCCTGTACGCGAGGACCGGACGCCACCGACCTCCACCGACCAATCACCGCCGTCACCAAGCTCGCCGGACCCCCACGAGACTCCCCGACGCGCTATCGTCGCCAATAAGGTATAATCGCTCACCGGAGTTCCGCGATTTACTATTTCGGCGAGGGTGGAGCGCGGGTTAAGGATGGGAAAACCCAGGGGGTTTTTGCAATGTCAGTCACACAAATGAATAGTGCTCTGGGGACCTAGATGTAATAAGAACGGTAGAAGAACCCAAGCGCCTCAGCGCAAATCAGTTTTTCTTTTCCATTTTCGAATTAACTCTCATTTAAATAACAGAAGTCAACTTCAAAAATGCATAACTTGAGTTTTATTCACCCAAATTTGGTCAAACCAATTTTGCTAGACTCTGTAAAATGTGAAATATCAAATAAAAATAGTAAACCCTATGTTCCTGTACTATTTTTTAGAGTTTTAAATTAAATTAGAGAACTGCCTAAAACTTAATAAGGAAGAGAAAAATAGAAATGCTTCTAGACTGGTCTTGAGAAAATTTATGGAGACACTCACCTAGTAGTTGCACTGTTTAAAAATAATGAACACCACAGTATACAAGGCTAAGCCAGATTTACCCACAAAAACCTATTTCTGTTTAAACTTTAGGGAAATTAAAAAGGAAGTAGAAAATCGAAACCAGTGAGCAATAGTATTTTTCCTAGCATAATCAAGTGATAAAATTCACAAGAAAAATATATGAAATCCTAGTCCAGTACAGATCTGGAGTTTGTGATTTTAATTAGATATTAAGTATGTAATAAGTTTAATGATTAAAAATAGGAGGACATATGTAATAGTGGTAAGAAAAATTTAGTAGGCCCTTGACCACTAATGTACCACTGTAAAAATGGTAACCACCCCAAAGTGTCACAGTAAATGGGTTAAACAAATAAAACTAGGATTTTGCCGATACTTCAAATAAATCAAAGGAAAAACTAAAAGTGGGAAAAAGTGAGCAACCCTAATTTTCCCTAAGTACTTATGATGTGTACTTTAAGTGAAAAATTCAAAACTAAGGTAAAAATATAATGGAATACACCCCACCCCTGCCTCATGAAAAAGATCAAATATTCTAAGAAATCATACAACCCATCCCCTATAAGTAAAATTAACCAACTTTAGGAATGATTGCTCTTGCGCAAAGAAGAAACTAGGAAAATTAGGAAATATGTTGTTTGACCTTTTTCAAATAGAGTGGTAGTAGAAAGCACCACTAAGCCCTAAAACTTTAGAAAATCACCATTTATTAATCATTAGGTATCTTTGGCTAAAACTTGGCCTAGAGTCATGTCATTACACTTAGATACCAACAAAAATAACCTTTAAGGTAGAATTCACTCCTAAATGATAATTGTAGTTCAAAGTACCCTCTCTACCCTAGATTTTAATATTTTTGTACAGAGAAAACCATTCTCTATTTAGGTCTCAACTTTTGAGACTGAATTATGTGAACTAGGGAGAAGCCACTGTAATTTTTCCAGAATTTTGGAATTGTATAAAGCAATGTTGTAGTTCAAATCCACTCTAAAAGCATAAGTAGAAAAAGGAAAAAGAGAGAATTAGTAGAAGTGATAAATCTTAACCATAATGACTTCAACAAGGATCTTGTTAAGTTTGCACTAAGACATTAAAAGTCAGTGGAGTACCAAATTAATCCAACCTCCTAGACCTTGGCCACACCAAATCCTAAATTAGTACACCATCGAAACCTCGAGTGGCAAGACTAAGCTTTATCTTGCTAACACAATCATTTCACCATGCATCATAATTACTAAGTTGCATATCATGACATACATGTATCTTATTCATTGCATTTATTAGAGTGCAGCCTCGCTGACGGAGAGTATGTGCTCATCACCGAGCAAGGAGTTGCCCAAGAGGAAGTCCAAGAGCCAGCTCCAGAGCCTGCCCCGAGGACCTCCCTACAGCCTCAGCTTTTGAAGGCAAGCCCCAGTTTTATGCATAACCATTTATATATGCTACTTTACTACACTTAATGTTTGTAGGCTTGTAATGTGCACTTAAGTGTAGGAGTTGCTTGCAACCCTAGTTGCATGAACTCAGGATTCCTTTTTGAGATGGATACTAGTATGCTAGGTCGAGTAGCTGCTTTGCTAATTAGGGATCTCAGAAGAAGTTGAGTGATTTTTCTAGCACTTGCGCGAGATCAGGAATTGATTATATTCATCTTAATAACGGGATCTTTGATGATCTATAGACATGGATCCAGGGGGTGGATGCCTTGTCTATGAGACGGAAATAGAATTAAGGATTAATGTGCGGATACCTTAGTCAAGCGTTTGAAAGTACTAAACACATGTCGGGAAATATGGTAACTGGTAAGCCTAGTACCTGAGTGAATCCGGGCGCGGACTTTCCTCCTCACTTGTCCTGAAACAGGGTCTCCCATGCTAGCTATGGTGGGTGCAAGTGCAGCCACTGCACGACGGCAGCCGGGGTCAGTGGGGCATTGCATGCCAAGGCGGTGAGCCCTGGCCGCGAACGGGGAA
Source organism: Zea mays (assembly GCF_902167145.1). Lineage (NCBI taxonomy): Eukaryota > Viridiplantae > Streptophyta > Magnoliopsida > Poales > Poaceae > Zea > Zea mays. The sequence continues at coordinate 87,767,633 of NC_050097.1, forward strand.
TCGATGGGGACAACTGATATGTCTGGGATAGAGTGCCCCTACATGTCGTGTGTTTAGGTTTACCTTGCAAGGTTAAAACTCGATTCGAATCATCTGCTTCTCGCAGCTAATGAGACTGCTTGATCCCTTGTACTGCTTCAAGTAAAAAGTGAAATGAGGTTTCTTGAGATAACATGTTGGTTGTTCTAAATGATTGCTACCCTGCATCCTTAGAGAGGAGCAAACCTAGCTTAATTAAATATGTTAGAACTGGAAAAGCTAAAACTGTTTTTTAGACTCAGCTAGTGCTTTTGGCAAACCAAACCCCTCAACCAAACAACTTCATGGTCTAGAGGTAGAGGAGTAGACTCCTCACATCGAGTAAGTCTAGCTGAGTATTAGTATACTCATCCTTGCTTGTGGCATATTTTTTAGGTACGCTACAGGATATGGTTGATGGTGTGATTTGGCCTTCCACCCTGCCACCAGGTTGGACGGTCGAGTGGTATGCTACCTTGGTAGGAGAGGACCAGGAGTAGTGGGCTAGGCCTTGCCCTATTCCTCAGTATCGCCGTTATCGATTATATGTTGCATTATTAATAACTTGTTATCTTTTAACAAAACTCCGATTTATGTAATAACTCTAGTACTTTAATTTGTGGTTTCATGTTTATTGTATTCTCTCTGAGCCTCAGCATCGTGTGAGCTAATGGTACTCGATCCTTGGTAAGTGGCTCTATCGGACAAGATCCGAATAACTAAATGGTTTTTTCCGGTTTAAGTGTGTTGCTACCTTTAAGGGTGCGACTTGGGCACTTAAGCTGGAATAATTCAGGTGGTTCTGCCACAGCTAGTATCAGAGTGATTACCATTACAGAGGAATCAATAAGTCATGAATGCCAACTTTTCAAAAGTAAAAATTGCTTAGAAACCAGTATTGGATTGTCAGGACTAGAACGCTAGACCTAGGACGAAAGGCCTTAAGAATAGTGGGCGAAAATAGGTGGCTATATAAGTAGGCCATATAGGCCAACACTAGGATAGTAGGGATGCCCTAGGAGCACCCCTCTGATCGATGAGCGGACGTCCATTCAAGCATGCATGCATTATATGATAGAAATAATTAAAGGTTAAGAAAAATGCATCGAATCATGACCCTTAACAAACATTATTTAAAAATGGGTAGCAGGAATGAGTTGGAATAGATAAATCTAAATCGATTCACTTCCTTTAAAACTTAAGCACACTTATCTCCTTACCGTTACCTTAGCACTTACATCTAACCCTCTTTCTCAGATGTCTTCATCCACCCCCGCCAATGGAGGAGACACTTGCTTCAGTTTTGACTACCTTTCCCACGAGGGCTTCCCCTCTATCTTGTGGGAGGTACTCTGCTCTGCTGGATACCCTGCACCCATCTGTATACGGTGCAGCTATACGAGGAGCATTGGGTGCCACGTTGCAGGTTTGGCCGACCCTGGAGTCTCACCCTTTGCAGCCTGGGTGGCGTTCCTTTGATTACGTGACTGTCGGGTTTAGGGAAGACGACACCACTGAAGCCACAGCGTTAAAAGCTCTAACGACCTTCTGCGGATATCATCCCTAGGAGATGTGATGCACCCACTAGGACTCTTCCCCGCCATGAAGAGGGATGATCCAATGTGGTGCAATAGAGTGAGCCACGTGAATGACGTATGGGCTATGCATCCCGACCAGGTTGGGAGGATCACCGTCCAGTGTATGAGCGCATTGTACCGCCTTCAGGCCCTACAGAGCGACGTCATGGATCACATTCTTGGATTTCTGGTGGAGGCCATTTCTTGGTCAAAAATCTGTAGGTGTTAGCCTTTGGTATTATTGAAAATGGTCGTTCATAATATTTTTGACAAAAATGGGGGTTGTGTGGCCATTAATCGTTGACCAGAGTCTCGTACACCTGACACCACATATGTTTCCTGTTCATAGATCACATTCTTGGATTTCTGGTGGAGACCATTTCTTGGTCAAAAATCCGTAGGGGTTAGCCTTCGACATTATTGAAATGGTCATTCATGCAATTTTCGACATCCATGGATTTCTAGGGGAGACCATTTCTTGGTCAAAAATATGTAAGTGTTATCCTTCGGTATTATTGAAAATGGTCGTTCATGCAATTTTTGACAAAAATGTGGGTTGTGTGGCCATTGATCATCGACTAGAGGCTCGTACACCTCACCCCACATATGTTTCCTTGCCATAGATCACATTTTTTATTTCTTGTGTAGACCATTTCTTGGTCAAAAATCCGTAGGTGTTAGCCTTCGGTATTATTGAAAATGGTAGTTCATGCTATTTTCGACAAAAATAGGGGTTGCGTGGCCATTAATCACATATCGACCAGAGGCTCATACACCTCACCCCAAATATGTTTCCTTGCCATAGATCACATTCTTGGATTTCTGGTGGAGACCATTTCTTTGTCAAAAATTCGTAGGTGTTAGCCTTTAGTATTATTGAAAATTGTCGTTCATGTTATTATCGATAAAAATGGGGGTGTTGTGGCCATCGAAAATCGACCAGAGGCTCGTACACCTCATCCCACATATGTTTCCTTGCCATAGATCACATTCTTGGATTTCTAGTGGAGACCATTTCTTGGTCAAAAATTCGTAGGTGTTAGCCTTCGGTATTATTAAAAATGGACGTTCATGGCTATTTTTGACAAAAATGAGGATTATGTGGCCATTGATCATCGACTAGAGGCTCGTACACCTCACCCCATATATGTTTCCTTGCCATAGATCACATTCTTGGATTTCTGGTGGAGGCCAATTCTTGGTCAAAAATATATAGGTGTTAGCCTTTGTTATTATTAAAAATGGCCGTCATAATATTTTTGAAAAAATGGGGGTTGTGTGGCCATTAATTGTCGACCAGAGCCTCGTACACCTGACACCATATATGTTTCCTTTTCATAGATCACATTCTTGGATTTCTAGTGTAGACCATTTCTTGGTAAAAAATCCGTAGGTGTTAGCCTTCGGCATTATTGAAATGGTCGTTCATGCAATTTTCGACATCCTTTGATTTCTAGGGGAGACCATTTCTTGGTCAAAAATCCGTAGGTGTTAGCCTTCGGTATTATTGAAAATGGTTGTTCATGCTATTTTCAACAAAAATGAGGGTTGTATGGACATTGATCATCGACTAGAGGCTCATACACCTCACCCCACATATGTTTGCTTGCTGTCACACCCGGGTTTTAGGGGTCCAAAACTCGGGCGCGAAATAATCACTAGGTGTGCTGGGACCAAGTCTCACACATATGATGAATAGTGGTATAGAAACGAATGTCACATCTTTACTATATAATAGGGGTTCTGTACAAAATAAATAAATAATTACATCATATGATGACACGATCCATCAACCCAAAGTTGACTGGGAGACGACGGCCTATATTCCACTCACGAACTCATCACAGCATCCTCCATGCGCCTCCTCCTGCGGTACCTGTTCTTGACATGTGGGGTTGTGTGAGATAGCAAGAGTGAGCTCACATACATTCATCGCTCAACAAGATGTGGAGAATAATGTGCATGAACTCGCCAAAGGTGGGAGCTCATATGAAGTGTAAGGCTTACCAAAGAGGATGGTTGAAGCTGAGCATTGCTTTTAAAGTTGGTCAAAATTTTATTAGCATTTACTAAGTATAAGTAAATACCAACCCAATGAAGTAGTAGAACAAAAGTGATAACAACTCCTACGATGCAATGCATATGACAAATTGAATTTAGTTCCATAAGTTAATCATGTGAGGGTCCGAGCTGCTCATGACCGTGAGCATGGCTGATATACCAGTTTTACACTCTATAGAGGTTGCACATCTTTACCCACAAGTCGTGTTACCCACTTGCCACGGGGTTGATCGGACCCCATACACCTCTTCCAAGGACGTGAGGCAGGGTACCACTACGAGGCCTTTACAAAGTTCCACTAGCTTCAGAAAACCTGCCAAAGTGTCTAAGAAAATCCAATGCAGGGACCCCTCGTCTGACCGCCATTGCAGCAAAATCAACCCAAGGGCCTCCCTACACTGACCACTCTCCTACTGCCCTTGCTCCATTCGGGTAAGGTAGTCCTCCACTAGCTTTCCTAATTAGTCAACCAAGGGTGTCCCATACCACCCTTGTGGTAGCACTGTTTTCCCGGGTGGTCGCTCCATGTTCCAATTAACATAATGATCTTATAATGAATAGTAAATAACAAACTGATAACAATAGTATGATCATGAATAATGTGTATCTCCATACCCAAAACCACATAAAGCAATAGCAGGTACTACCCAAGAATTCAGTGGTAAACAAGGTATAAAGATAGTCAAACTAGGGTAACCTATTGGTTCCCATCAAAATTAACCTATGCAGATCATTATGATCAATAAGAACATGATTGGGTAAAAATAAGTGATCAAGGGCACAACTTGCATGGGACTTGAGATTTCAGGTACCAACTTGCTCTTCAGATGACTCATAACCTCGCGCTAGTCGTAGCAATACAAACAAACAATGTATAGGAAAAATTAACATCACACCAAACATATGAATAAACTGCAAAATAATAATCTACGCGTTGCTATGAGATCGTGGGTTCGAGAACTAGTAAGATCGGAGTCTTGGTTAAGGAATTCTGATTTATGGAAGATCTATGTGATTCAAATATTGAGCTATATTTTAAATTGATTAATATACACCATATAAGAGGATATTCTATGGATAATTAACTCAACTTTAATCTAAGTCATTATTTGATTAAAGATCATCTTTTAATCAAATTATAACCATAAGATCAGAATACTATATTAGCAAGGTTAATTCCAATAAACATAGTTTAATTCAATTAGTTACTTAATTACAGAAGTATGTGATATCGTATAATTAGTGTTGTTACTGCGTAGTAAATATTTCTATGAGGCTAACACGATTCGAATAGGTCAAATCGGGGTTAAAACGAATTAGTTATGATTTTCCGAAGTCTCTACGTGTTTGGTACAGAATTAACTAAGTGATTAATTTTAATCTAGGTTTCATGCTAAAATAGAGTTACCAAGTGATAAACATTATTAATGTGAATTTTATGCAACTAGAATGGATTAATTTGGAGTTAAAATGGTCAAGTTATGAATTTTCTAAACCCCTTTATATTTATTTTTATAACCAATATCATTTCCTTTACTTATTTTCACAATTAAATGAATTTTGGACCGCGGGCATTAATACCAGAGAGCACAGGGGTCGTTTTACAAGTTTCCGGGACCCTGAAGTAAGGCTTTGACTATGGCCAGGATGGCGAGTTGATAAGTCAAAAGGGAGAGGGTTCTTATGCAAAACCATCAAGTCGAAAGGGTATGAGCACATCTCAACCGTCGGATCTGTGCCCGATGGTCCAGATTACTTTGGGACGCATTATGATCCTATAAGCTCGCTGAACTGCACGATCACGATCCAATGCCCCGGATCCGAAGTGGTGAAGGGGTTTGTCACATCTAATCTTATCCGTCCATTCCGATCCAACGGATCACGACGTTCTTTCAGGCATTCCTCTCTCCCCTGACGCAGACACGACTGCGCGCCCCAGCAGGGCGGCGGCAATGGCCTGCCAGAGCTCCACGCCGCGAAGCTCCAACGACCACATCGAATTACCCGGTGCAAAATGTAATTGGAATATGGGTGGTGCAGAGGAGGTACTTCATACTAGCTATGATGAATCCGCGGAGCCCGACCACGGTGGGGGATGGTTTAACGGCGGGGCTCCAACTTCGATGAGAAATTCACTGGTTTCTGGCTGTTCTTCAGCCCTCAATCTTCTCTGGTCGCGATCCTTGTACCGAGGTGACACACCCTGACCACACGGCGGACACCGTGCAACGACGGAGGCAAGGCAAGGGCGTGGCGGCTTCCTTTCTTCCCAGGCGCAAATGGCGCGCTAACAACAGTGCCCGGTGTAGCAGAGCTCTGGTTAGATGGGCGAGACGGTCGTGGACCCTGGGTTATATAGTGCGGAGTCCGATGTGTTCAGGGGTGGATCTGCGTCCGGGGCTGCCTAGGCTGCAGCCCCGGTCGCGGCCCAGGAACTCAAGCGAATAGGTCCATACCGTCTAAAAAAATAGGTCACGTCCGCTCCTCAGTTAGGCCCATACCGTCACGCCCACTCCTCAGGCTGTGCGCAACGTTGCCCCCTTGCAATCCCCCTCCCCTTGCATGCCGGCGGTAGGGGCACCCTACGGCCGCAGCGGCGCCCCTACGTGTCGGCACCCTTCTCTCTCCCCCCAGATCTAGCGTATCACTGTTCATCACCCTAAACACTGTGTTGTGGGTCCACGAGTAATTATTAGTAGATAAAAAATTGATAGTTGATATAGAAAATGATATTTTATAGTTGTAGTGGGGTATAGGGGAGTATTTAGGGGGAACCGCTGTGGGAGATGAAAAAATAGGGGGGAAAAATAGGGGAAAAAGTGATATAGAAGAAAAAATTTAGGGCTAACGGTTGCGGATAGTCTCAGTCCCTTCAGTCGCGTCCAGCCGCCGCTCGGCCTCTCGGTGACTCCACGACTGCGAGTACCGGCGTCCGGCGTGACGAGCCAACGACGCTCCATCACCGTCGTGGGAGCTGCAGTCCACCTCTCTGTCTCGGGGCGTGGCACGGTGGCACTGGCAGCACGCCGCTCGGCCTTCCGGCTCCCGCAGGCTCGCCCTCCCGTCCAGACGTCCAGTCACCCTCGCCGGCTCCTGCTTTTACTACTTTGACTGCTTTGACCGGCGACTGGCGAGGAGGTACGAAGCCTGAGCAGCTTCACGGCTTGGCGCTGCTGGCTGCTGATTTTCTAAAGCAGTGAAGCAGTGACAATGAGTGAAGGTGAAGAGACGTGTGCTATTGTGCTAGTGCTACTGCCTTTGGTGTTGGTGTAGTGTAGTACTCTGTTACATGCTCTTGTTTGCTTTGATTTCAAGTTTTGAACCGTGTGCAGTCTGCAGTGTGCTAGGTGTTGGTAGTTTGATTTGATTATTTATTTGGTAGTAGTCCCATGTTTGCTAGTTTAGTAGGTTATTTGATAAAATTAAATTTTATGTTTATAGGAATAAGATGGACAAATTTCTGAGAGCCTTATTTGCTATGAACATTTTTAAAGATTAAGAACTCGAAAGATAGATTTGTCTCGCAGCATCAACTCATGAACGGTATGTACTGATTATTGTATTTCTATAATTTGTATCGACTTATTTTTAGGCTACATATTTCATGAATGTTTAAATTATATCTTGCTTTTTGTGTTATATTAAACATCAATTATATTTTTTGTTTGGTTTAAAAAATTTATAGCCTTAGCTTAGTAGCCCCTCTGTTGGATCAATCTTGATCCGCCACTGCTCGCAGCATCAACTCATGAACGGTATGTACTTGAAAGGGAAATGTGCCTTTGGACCATTTCTAAGTATTTTGGTGATTAAGTGTCAACACAAGTGCTTAAATGTAAATCAATGTCCATGGATGAACAAAGTGCAAATCTTCAACAAAGGTATGTTTCTAAGTCTTAGTACATTGGTTTTGTGTACTAATATATTTGTCTAAGTGTTAGAAACAGAAAGAAGAAGAGAAGAGAAGACTTGGCTGTGTGCAGCCAAGGGGCTGCTTCGGTCTAGGGCACCGGACAGTGTCCGGTGGTGCACCGGACAGTGTCCGGTGCGCCAGGCCGCCTCGGCCGAAGAGGCCGCTCTCGGGTTTTTCTCCGGCGACTTCGGCTAAAATTCACCGGACTGTCCGGTGTGCACCGGACTGTCCGGTGAGCCAACGGTCGGCCGGGCCAACGGTCGGCCGCGCGATCGGCGCGCGACACGTGGCCGAGCCAACGGTCGAGAAGATACACCGGACTGTCCGGTGTGCACCGGACATGTCCGGTGCGCCAACGGTGCGCAGATCTGCATCAGAAAGCAACGGTCGGATGAGCTGTTTGTGGAAACAAATCGGGCACCGGACAGTGTCCGGTGTGCACCGGACTGTCCGGTGCGCCCGACGACAGAAGGCAAGGATAGCCTTCCAGATGTGTTCTCAACGGCTCCTAGCTGCCTTGGGGCTATAAAAGGGACCCCTAGGCGCATGGAGGAGGATACTAAGCATTCCTACAACCTTTCTAAGCACCAAGACATTGATCTAGCGCATTCGATTCATTGTGATAGCATATAGAGCTCTTGTGGAGTTGCGTACTCTTTGAGTTGTGTTGCGAGCTCTTATTGCTGCTTGTGTGCGTGTTGCTCTGATCTTTTGAAGTCTTGTGTGCGTTGCTCATTCCCTCCCTTGCTCCGTGATTCTCTGTGAACATCTTTTGTAAGGGCGAGAGGCTCCAAGTTGTGGAGATTCCTCGCAAACGGGATTGAGAAAAGAAAAGCAAGAACACCGTGGTATTCAAGTTGATCATTGGATCACTTGAGAGGAGTTGAGTGCAACTCTCGTCCGTTGGGACGCCACAACGTGGAGTAGGCAAGTTTTGTACTTGGCCGAACCACGGGATAACCACCGTGTCATCTCTGTGATTGATTTCTTGTGGTTATTGTGTTTTGACTCCTCTCAAGCCACTTGGCCATAATTGTGCTAACACTTAACAAGTTTTTGTGGCTTAAGTTTTGAAGTTTTACAGGATCACCTATTCACCCCCCCCCCTCTAGGTGCTCTCAATTGGTATCAGAGCAATTCTCTTCAAGAAAGGGACTAACCGCCCGAAGAGATGGATCCTAAGGGGAAGGGAATTGTGATCAACGACAAGGAGAAGGAGTCCTTCGTCAACGAGCCAAGGGATGACAAGTCAAATGACTCGGGCTCGGGCCACAAGCAAAAAGATGGGAAGAAGAAGAAGACAAGACGCATCAAGGAGATTGTCTACTACGACAGCGATGAGTCCTCTTCTTCCCAAAAGGACGACGACCACGACAAACAAAAGACGGTTAACTCAAACTTTTCTTTTGATTATTCGCGCATTCCATATAGCTCAAATGCTCATTTGCTCCCCATTCCACTTGGCAAGCCTCCTCACTTTGATGGAGAGGACTACGGATTTTGGAGTCACAAAATGCGTACTCACCTATTTTCTCTCCATCCAAGCATTTGGGAGATTGTGGAAAATGGAATGAAATTTGATAGCTCGGATAGCCCTTCATTCATTAATGAGCAAATCCATAAGAATGCACAAGCTACCACTGTTCTTCTAGCTTCATTGTGCAGGGATGAATATAACAAAGTGAGCGGCTTGGATAACGCCAAGCAGATCTGGGACACTCTCAAGATCTCTCATGAAGGAAATGACGTTACCTTGCTCACCAAAACGGAGTTGGTGGAAGGCGAGCTTGGACGGTTCGCGATGATAAGGGGCGAGGAGCCAACTCAGACATACAACCGGCTCAAGACCCTTATCAACAAAATAAGGAGCTACGGAAGCACGCGATGGACGGACCACGACGTCGTCCGACTAATGCTCAGGTCCTTTACCGTTCTTGATCCTCATTTGGTGAATAATATTCGTGAGAATCCCAGGTACACCAAAATGTCGCCCGAAGAAGTCCTAGGAAAATTCGTCAGCGGGCGAATGATGATCAAGGAGGCAAGGTATGTGGACGACGCCTTGAATGGACCGATCAACGAGCCGCAACCTTTTGCTCTCAACGCCACAAGGAGCAAGGAGGCACTACCCAGCAAGGTGGCGCAAATTGAGGCAGCCGGTCTTAATGATGAAGAAATGGCCCTTATCATCAAGAGATTCAAGACGGTGCTAAAGGGTCGCAATGGACAGCCGAGCAAGACTAAGACCAAGGGGAAGCGATCATGCTTCAAATGCGGTAAGCTTGGTCATTTTATTGCTAACTGTCCTGATAATGAGAGTGACCAGGAAAAGGGGAACAAAAGGGAAAAGAAGAAGCATTACAAGAAGGCAAAGGGCGAGGCGCATCTAGGCAAGGAGTGGGACTCGGATTGCTCCTCTTCCGACTCCGACAATGAAGGACTCGCCGCCACCGCCTTCAACAAATCGGCCCTCTTCCCCAACGAGCGTCACACGTGTCTCATGGCTAAGGAGAAGAAAGTAAGTACTCGAAACTCTACTTATGCTTCTTCTAGTGGTGATGATTCTAGTGACAATGATGAAATAAACTATTCTAGTTTATTTAAAGGTCTAGATAGAATTACGATTGGCAAAATTAATGAATTAATTGATGCATTGAATGAGAAGGATAAACTCTTAGAGAAACAAGAGGATTTATTGTATGAAGAGCATGATAAATTTTTAGAAGCTCAAAAATCTCATGCTCTAGAAGTTAAAAGAAATGAAATGCTTACTTGTGAATTATCTTCATGCCATGAGACAATTTCAAAATTAAAGAGCATTAACGATGAGTTGAATGCTAAGATAGAAATAGCTAGTAAATCAACAACTTGTGTAGAAAATGTTGTTATTTGCAATAGATGTAAAGACTTTGATATTGATGCCTGTAGTGAACACATAGCTTCTATTGCAAAGTTAAATAATGAAGTGGCTAGTCTTAATGCCCAACTTAAGACTAGCAAAAGTGATTTTGAAAAACTAAAATTTGCTAGGGATGCCTACACGGTTGGTAGACACCCCTCAATTAAGGATGGACTTGGCTTCAAAAGGGAAGCCAAGAACTTAACAAGCCATAAGGCTCCCATTTCCGCCAAGGAGAAAGGGAAGGCCCCTATGGCTACTAGTGCTAAAAGGAACCATGCCTTTTTGTATCATGATAAAAGACAAACTAGAAATAGAAGTTATGATGCTTTTGATTCATATGTTTATGATTCTCATGCCATGTTTGCTCCTAGTTCTTCTTATGTGTATGATAGAAATATTACTAGGAGAAATGTTGTTCCTAAAAGAAATGTTGCAAATGTTCATAAAAAGGTAGTGAATGAACCCTCTACAATTTATTGTGCTTTAAATGCTTCATTTGCAATTTGTAGAAAGGATAGAAAAGTAATTGCTAGGAAGTTAGGGGCAAAATGCAAAGGTGATAAAACTTGCATTTGGGTCCCTAAGGAAATTGTGACTAACCTTGTAGGACCCAACAAGAGTTGGGTACCTAAGTACCAAGCCTAAATTTGCCTTGCAGGTTTATGCATCCGGAGGTTCAAGCTGGATTATCGACAGCGGATGCACAAACCATATGACGGGGGAGAAGAAGATGTTCACCTCCTACGTCAAGAATAAAGATTCCCAAGATTCAATTACATTCGGTGATGGGAATCAAGGCAAGGTAAAAGGGTTAGGTAAAATTGCAATTTCTAATGAGCATTCTATCTCTAATGTATTTTTAGTAGAGAGTCTTGGATATAATCTGCTATCTGTGAGTCAATTATGCAATATGGGATATAACTGTCTATTTACAAATGTAGATGTGTCTGTCTTTAGAAGAAGTGATGGTTCACTAGCTTTTAAGGGTGTATTAGACGGCAAACTTTATTTAGTTGATTTTGCAAAAGAAGAGGCCGGTCTAGATGCATGCTTAATAGCTAAGACTAGCATGGGCTGGCTGTGGCATCGCCGCTTAGCACATGTGGGGATGAAGAACCTTCACAAGCTTCTAAAGGGAGAACACGTGATAGGTCTAACTAATGTTCAATTCGAAAAAGATAGACCTTGTGCAGCTTGTCAAGCAGGGAAACAGGTGGGAGGCTCTCATCACACCAAAAATGTGATGACGACATCAAGACCCTTGGAGATGCTACATATGGACCTCTTCGGACCCGTCGCCTATCTGAGCATAGGAGGAAGTAAGTATGGTTTAGTTATTGTTGATGACTTTTCCCGCTTCACTTGGGTATTCTTTTTGCAGGAAAAGTCCGAAACCCAAGGGACTCTCAAACGCTTCCTCAGGAGAGCTCAAAATGAGTTTGAGCTCAAAGTGAAAAAGTTAAGGAGCGACAACGGGTCCGAGTTCAAGAACCTTCAAGTGGAGGAGTTCCTTGAAGAAGAAGGGATCAAGCACGAGTTCTCCGCTCCCTACACACCACAGCAAAATGGTGTGGTAGAGAGAAAGAACAGGACGCTCATCGACATGGCAAGGACGATGCTAGGAGAGTTCAAGACCCCCGAGTGCTTTTGGACGGAAGCCGTTAACACTGCTTGCCACGCCATCAACAGGGTCTACCTTCATCGTCTCCTCAAGAAGACGTCGTATGAGCTACTAACCGGTAACAAACCCAATGTATCATACTTTCGTGTATTTGGGAGTAAGTGCTACATTCTAGTGAAGAAGGGTAGAAATTCTAAGTTTGCTCCCAAAGCTGTAGAAGGGTTTTTATTAGGTTATGACTCAAATACAAAGGCGTATAGAGTCTTCAACAAATCATCGGGTTTGGTTGAAGTCTCTAGCGACGTTGTATTTGATGAGACTAATGGCTCTCCAAGAGAGCAAGTTGTTGACTGTGATGATGTAGATGAAGAAGATGTTCCGACAGCCGCTATACGGACCATGGCGATTGGAGAAGTACGGCCACAGGAACAAGATGAACGAGATCAACCTTCTTCCTCAACTATGGTGCATCCCCCAACCGAAGATGACGAACAGGTACCTCAAGTGGAGGCGCTTGATCAAGGGGGAACACAAGATGATCAAGTAATGGAGGAAGAAGCGCAACCGGCACCTCCAACCCAAGTTCGAGCAATGATTCAAAGGGATCATCCCGTCGATTAAATTCTGGGTGACATTAGCAAGGGAGTAACTACTCGATCTCGATTAGTTAATTTTTGTGAGCATTACTCCTTTGTCTCTTCTATTGAGCCTTTCAGGGTAGAGGAGGCCTTGCTAGATCCGGATTGGGTATTGGCCATGCAGGAGGAGCTCAACAACTTCAAGCGCAATGAAGTTTGGACACTGGTGCCTCGTCCGAAGCAAAATGTTGTGGGAACCAAGTGGGTGTTCCGCAACAAACAGGACGAGCACGGGGTGGTGACGAGGAACAAGGCTCGACTTGTGGCAAAAGGTTATGCCCAAGTCGCAGGTTTGGACTTTGAGGAGACTTTCGCTTCTGTGGCTAGGCTAGAGTCCATTCGTATCTTGCTAGCATATGCCGCTCACCATTCTTTCAGGTTGTACCAAATGGATGTGAAGAGCGCTTTCCTCAACGGACCAATCAAGGAGGAGGTGTACGTGGAGCAACCCCCTGGCTTCGAGGATGAACGGTACCCCGACCACGTGTGTAAGCTCTCTAAGGCGCTCTATGGACTAAAGCAAGCCCCAAGAGCATGGTATGAATGCCTTAGAGACTTTTTAATTGCTAATGCTTTCAAGGTTGGGAAAGCCGATCCAACTCTTTTTACAAAGACATGTGATGGTGATTTGTTTGTGTGCCAAATTTATGTCGATGACATAATATTTGGTTCTACTAACCAAAAGTCTTGTGAAGAGTTTAGCAGGGTGATGACGCAGAAATTCGAGATGTCGATGATGGGCGAGTTGAACTACTTCCTTGGGTTCCAAGTGAAGCAACTCAAGGATGGCACCTTCATCTCCCAAACGAAGTACACGCAAGACTTGCTAAAGAGGTTTGGGATGAAGGACGCCAAGCCCGCAAAGACGCCGATGGGGACCGACGGACACACCGACCTCAACAAAGGAGGTAAGTCCGTTGATCAAAAAGCATACCGGTCAATGATAGGTTCTTTGCTTTACTTATGTGCTAGTAGACCGGATATTATGCTTAGCGTATGCATGTGTGCTAGATTTCAATCCAATCCTAAGGAGTGTCACTTAGTGGCGGTGAAGCGAATTCTTAGATATTTGGTTGCTACGCCTTGCTTCGGGCTCTGGTATCCAAAGGGGTCTACCTTTGACTTAGTTGGATACTCAGACTCCGACTATGCTGGATGTAAGGTCGATAGGAAGAGTACATCGGGGACGTGCCAATTCTTAGGAAGGTCCCTGGTGTCATGGAATTCTAAGAAACAAACATCCGTTGCCCTATCCACCGCTGAGGCCGAGTACGTTGCCGCAGGTCAGTGTTGCGCGCAACTACTTTGGATGAGGCAAACCCTCCGGGACTTTGGCTACAATCTGAGCAAAGTCCCACTCCTATGTGACAATGAGAGTGCTATCCGCATGGCGGAGAATCCTGTTGAGCACAGCCGCACAAAGCACATAGACATCCGGCATCACTTTTTGAGAGACCACCAGCAAAAGGGAGATATCGAAGTGTTTCATGTTAGCACCGAGAACCAGCTAGCCGATATCTTTACCAAGCCTCTAGATGAGAAGACCTTTTGCAGGCTGCGTAGTGAGCTAAATGTCTTAGATTCGCGGAACTTGGATTGAATTGTAGCATACATGTGTTTATGCATTTGATCAGGTTCATTCTGCATATTGTTGCTTATTGTGGTGCTCAAGTTGTACAAACACTCCCTGGACCTCACAAGTCCATTGCAAAATGATGCACATGTTTAGGGGGAGATGTGTTACAACTTGACCCTTTGACTAACCATTTGCTTGAGTTTGCTTGATTTAGTCTCGAAGGTGGATTGAAAGGGGAAAGGTGAACTTGGTCCATGCAAGACTTCCACTGCACTCCGATGAGAGGGTAACTTATTCCAAGTTCATCTCTATGATCTTATTGCCTTTGTACTCTTAATTGAAGATTTTGGTGAGGCAATGGGGTTAAAGGGCCAAGATTGATCCCGTTTTGGTGCTTGATGCCAAAGGGGGAGAAAATAAAGGCCAAAGCAATAAATGGATCAGCTACCACTTGAGAAATTTTGAAAAAGTATAATAGAGCTTTTTGGTTTGTCAAAACTCTTGTATTGTCTCTTTTGTCAAAAGTTGGCTTCTTGTGGGGAGAAATGTTGATTATGGGAAATAGGGGGAATTTTTGAAATCTTTGATCAATCTCTTTTGGAATGACTCTCTTTATGCCTCAACATGTGTGTTTGACTTAGAGATAGAGATTTGAGTTTGATTTACAAAAACAAACCAAGTGGTGGCAAAGGATGATCCATATATGCCAAAATTGAATCAAAACCAATTTGAGTTTTTATTTGAAGTGATTTTGCACTTGTTCTAGTTGCTTTATGTGGTGTTGGCATAAATCACCAAAAAAAGGGGGAGATTGAAAGGGAAATGTGCCTTTGGGCCATTTCTAAGTATTTTGGTGATTAAGTGTCAACACAAGTGCTTAAATGTAAATCAATGCCCATGGATGAACAAAGTGCAAATCTTCAACAAAGGTATGTTTCTAAGTCTTAGTACATTGGTTTTGTGTACTAATATATTTGTCTAAGTGTTAGAAACAGAAAGAAGAAGAGAAGAGAAGACTTGGCTGTGTGCAGCCAAGGGGCTGCTTCGGTCTAGGGCACCGGACTGTCCGGTGGTGCACCGGACAGTGTCCGGTGGTGCACCGGACAGTGTCCGGTGCGCCAGGCCGCCTCGGCCGAAGAGGCCGCTCTCGGGTTTTTCTCCGGCGACTTCGGCTAAAATTCACCGGACTGTCCGGTGTGCACCGGACTGTCCGGTGAGCCAACGGTCGGCCGGGCCAACGGTCGGCCGCGCGATCGGCGCGCGACACGTGGCCGAGCCAACGGTCGAGAAGATACACCGGACTGTCCGGTGTGCACCGGACATGTCCGGTGCGCCAACGGTGCGCAGATCTGCATCAGAAAGCAACGGTCGGATGAGCTGTTTGTGGAAACAAATCGGGCACCGGACAGTGTCCGGTGTGCACCGGACTGTCCGGTGCGCCCGACGACAGAAGGCAAGGATAGCCTTCCAGATGTGTTCTCAACGGCTCCTAGCTGCCTTGGGGCTATAAAAGGGACCCCTAGGCGCATGGAGGAGGATACTAAGCATTCCTACAACCTTTCTAAGCACCAAGACATTGATCTAGCGCATTCGATTCATTGTGATAGCATATAGAGCTCTTGTGGAGTTGCGTACTCTTTGAGTTGTGTTGCGAGCTCTTATTGCTGCTTGTGTGCGTGTTGCTCTGATCTTTTGAAGTCTTGTGTGCGTTGCTCATTCCCTCCCTTGCTCCGTGATTCTCTGTGAACATCTTTTGTAAGGGCGAGAGGCTCCAAGTTGTGGAGATTCCTCGCAAACGGGATTGAGAAAAGAAAAGCAAGAACACCGTGGTATTCAAGTTGATCATTGGATCACTTGAGAGGAGTTGAGTGCAACTCTCGTCCGTTGGGACGCCACAACGTGGAGTAGGCAAGTTTTGTACTTGGCCGAACCACGGGATAACCACCGTGTCATCTCTGTGATTGATTTCTTGTGGTTATTGTGTTTTGACTCCTCTCTAGCCACTTGGCCATAATTGTGCTAACACTTAACAAGTTTTTGTGGCTTAAGTTTTGAAGTTTTACAGGATCACCTATTCACCCCCCCCCTCTAGGTGCTCTCAGTACTGATTATTGTATTTCTATAATTTGTATCGACTTATTTTTAGGCTACATATTTCATGAATGTTTAAATTATATCTTGCTTGTTGTGTTATATTAAACATCAATTATATTTTTTGTTTGGTTTAAAAAAATTTATAGCCTTAGCTTAGTAGCCCCTCTCTTGGATCAATCTTGGATCCGCCACTGGATGTGTTCAGTCGGAGCTTACCCGAGATCTGCGCAGTGGGTTGTTGCGGTGAGCGGTCATCGGCCTTCGGCTGGGAGAAAGAAGATCTGGCAGACTAGGCCCACATTTAAGCGACCGCGGCGAGGAAACGAGATTGCATGGTGAGCATAGCGAGTGGGTCCCACCAGTCAGCACGGATGAGCGCGCACAAATGCAGCCCAGTTGGGTAGGCGCAGGTAGATGGGCCGAGAGGTGTAGAAACTGGCCCAGGAGAGCAACATGTATGTTTTCTCTTTTTTTCAATTTTCTATTTTTAGTTTTTCCTATTTCTTTTCTATTTCAAATTTCAATCATTCAAATCAAATTCAAATTTCAAACTAAATTAAAAATACAAAAATAAATCCCAGCATGAGATGCTAATGTTTTAAATGTTTTTATTAATTACTTTATTAATTTATTAGGCCATGCTTCAAGTATGATCTATATATTATTCTTTATAGGAAATAGTATTTTGTGTGTGTGATAAAATGGTGAGTTTCTTCAAAAAAGAATTTCCATCAACCATTTAGTTTGAAGGAACTTAACACATACCTTTCAACAAGATTCAATTTAGTTCATGCACACACACAATTAGGATAATACTCTTTTAAATGTATGGTCTGATTAAAGGTACGTTCGAAAATTCATTTTTTACTACTTATTTATTTATCTTGTTTTTACACAGATTTTGGGCTTTACAAATCCTACCCCCTTAACAGAAATCTCGTCCTCAAGATTTGTAATAAAAGGGTGTATAACCATATTGTCTTAGAACATATGCACAAAAAAAATCTCGGTATGATGCGTAACTTATTAGCACCACATAGGGTCAATTAGACCTTATTATTACTCTAAAATAGTAAAATACTAACTGCTAACTAAAGTAACAATTAGGTCTTACAAATAGTAATATATATATATATATATATGTATCTTGGTGGTGGTGGTGGAGGTAGTGGGCGTTGTTGTTGTTGTTGTTGTCTTTCCAACTGTGCTTGCCTCATTTCTTGACACATCTCCAGCCGGTCCTGACGTATTTCCTGGCGTTCTTGCCTTATCTAATTTTGCATTTCGTTCACCATGTTTGTCATCTGTTGTAGTACCAGCATTTGAGCAGCAACCACTGGATTGGTTCCAGCTGGTGGAGGATTTGGAGGATTCATTTCTGTTTGATGTTGCCTAATAATCCTCCCTTCCTGGTATTGACCATCGGAGTTAGAAGCATATGCTAAGATAGTTTTGCAAGGGAAATTATTTGGTAGGCAGAACGAATAGGCTAGTAGCTGGTTATGAACTGAAGATTCTTTGGCAGGGCTTAATCTGTTGTTTTATGTTCAGATTGGGGTAACTAGTAGTATAAGGAGAATATCCAAAGGTAGGATAGAATTTTGTCCAGATGATATAGACTACATGATGTAGGTCAGAAGTTTGTTTGATGTTAGGTGGGGATAGTCATATTATAGAATTCATCATGACTCTACTGGTTGAGTTAGATCTTCTGCTCATGGTGGAGTTGGTCCAATGTGTTAAGTTAACACATGGCTAGTAGGGTCCAATCTCTTATACGAGTATCCCTAATCCGTTTAAGTAGATCACATTAGATTAGATCACATTAGAATATCATTTAGTTAAGCTTATCAAGCTGACTTTGTCTTTACGAAGTTCTAGTATATTTTTTTATCTAAGTGGAACTTCCAATATATATTATTATTATTATTTTTACACACCTAAAATTTTCATGTTATTAGTAGGTGTGGCATAGAAAACAAGGGTACATCAGGTTTTAATTATTAGGTGAGTGTTGACATAGAATGAGTGTACTATGGTATAATCGAGCTTCCTTTGGAGGTCTAGCTTGATTCCTATTCTTCTTTAATGAGATTGATCTTTTCCTTCTTGAGCTTGGGTGTCACCCTTCGGGTTTGGAACAAGAGGTCAAGATAGATCTGTAGGTAACAGATGGGTAGAGGGTTTAGTAGGTAGCTATATGCTAGATGGGATTAGTTATGTAACCTGCTTTCGTAGGTCAAGTTATTGAGTAGGGTCAGGTTGATCTAAGATCACCAATTTAGGCGTAAGTGAATTAGGAGTATGGCCTTATCTTTTGTACCAGCATTAATTAACTCACTCTAGATTAGATCATAATAGAATAGATAGTGTCGGCGTTTCGAACCCGGGGGGTCCCTGGACCGACGAGTAAATTGTCGCCGCGTGCCCTAGCCCAGATGGGTCGGCGCGAGACGGAGCGCGAAGGTGGGAAAGAGCCGGAGAGAGACAGGCGTAAAAGGGGAATCCCGCGGCCTTCATGTTTGTCCCGCGCCCAGGTCGGGTGCGCTTGCGGAAAGGGAATTAGGCTTACACCTATTTCCTAAATGATTTTGGTGGTTGAATTGCCCAACACAAATAATTGGACTAACTAGTTTTGCTCTAGTGTATAAGTTATACAGGTGTCAAAGGTTCACACTTAGCCAATAAAAAGACCAAGTATTGGGTTCAACAAAAGAGCAAAGGGATAACCGAAGTGTGCCCTGGACTGGCGCACCGGACTGTCCGGTGTGCCACCGGACAGTGTCTGGTTCCCCACCGGACAGTGTCCGGTGTACCAGAGGATTCCAAGTCAAACTCATCACCTTCGGGAAAATCCAGAGGCGCTTCGCTATAATTCACCGGACTGTCCGGTGTACACCGGACAGTGTCCGGTGCCCCAGGGAAGAGCGGCTCTAGAACTCGCCAGTCTCGGGAATTCGCTCCGCTATAATTCACCGGACTGTCCGGTGTACACCGGACTGTCCGGTGAGCCAGTGGAGCAACGACTACTTCGCGCCAACGGTCACCTGCAGGCGCATTTAATGCGCGCCAGAAGCGCGCAAAAGTCAGGCACACGCGAGACGGTGCACCGGACAATCTACAGTACTTGTCCGGTGTACACCGGACAGCCAGGCGGGCCCAGAAGTCAGAAGCTCCAACGGTTGAATCCCAACGGCCTGGTAACGTGGCTGGCGCACCGGACATGTCCGGTGTGCACCAGACTGTCCGGTGCACCATACGACAGTCAGCCACCACCAAACGGCTAGTTTGGTGGTTGGGGCTATAAATACCCCCAACCACCCCACATTCAAGCAATCCAAGTTTTCCCACTTCAACTACTTACAAGAGCTCTAGCATTCAATTCTAGACACACCCAAGTGATCAAATCCTCTCCAAACTCCACACAACGCCCTAGTGATTAGAGAGAGAGATTTGCTTGTGTTCTTTCGAGCTCTTGCGCTTGGATTGCTTTCTTCTTTCTTTGATTCTTCATTGCGATCAAACTCACTTGTAATTGTGGCAAGAGACACCAATCTTGTGGTGGTCCTTGTGGGAACTTTGTGTTCCAAGTGATTGAGAAGAAAAGCTCACTCGGTCCGGGGGACCGTTTGAGAGAGGGAAAGGGTTGAAAGAGACCTGGTCTTTCTGACCACCTCAACGGGGAGTAGGTTTGCGAGAACCGAACCTCGGTAAAACAAATCCACGTGTCTCACTCCTTATTCGCTTGTGATTTGTTTTGCACCTTCTCTCGTGGACTCGATTATATTTCTAACGCTAACCCGGCTTGTAGTTGTGATTATTTTTGAGAATTTCAGTTTCGCCCTATTCACCCCCCCCTCTAGGCGACTTTCAATTGGTATCAGAGCACGGTACTTCATTAGAGCCTAACCGCTCGAAGTGATGTCGGGAGATCACGCCAAGAAGGAGATGGAGACCGGCGAAAAGCCCACTACAAGCAACGAGAAAGCTCTATCGGGAGAGTCCCGCAACAAGGAGAAGAAGAAGGAGAAGAAGAAGGAGAAGAAGACTTCTGCTCACAAGTCGCATCGGAGTGGCGACAAGATAAAGAAGATGAGGAAGGTGGTCTACTACGAGACTGACACCTCATCGCCATCTGCCTCCGGCTCCGACGCGCCCTCCATAACTTCTAAACGCCATGAGCGCAAGAAGTTTAGTAAGATCCCCTTACATTATCCTCGTACCTCTAGACATACTCCATTACTTTCCGTTCCATTAGGCAAATCGCCAAACTTTGACGGTGAAGATTATGCTAGGTGGAGTGATTTAATGAAATTTCATCTAACCTCACTCCACAAAAGTATATGGAATGTTGTTGAGTTTGGAGCACAGGTACTGTTGGGGACTTGTTCTCAAATGCTATGAATCAAGAACAAGGCAACATTAAATGTTAGATATCAAAGCCCTTCGTCCTTCAAATCATTATTTCCCTTCGGATATAACGAGTTTAGGACGAAGGTCATGAAGGACATACCTTCATGATCATGATAAAAGATGGAGAACATTCATATAAAGTACAGAAAGTAACATAATTTCTGTAAACATTATTATTAATCTATTTCCATTTATATTACTTATACAAACAATGGTAAATTACAAATGTACCTTCGGCTTGAAGGAATGAGAATACAGGCGTGACGCAAAAGTGAATGCCAAGTCAGCGTGAACAGTACGGGAATACTGTTCACCTATTTATAGGCACGGGTCGCAGCCCATGCAAAATTACATTAATGCCCTTTACATTTATCAATAACTCTATAGTAATTCTTCGAGGTCTAATTTGGCCTTTCATCTTTAAGTCGGTTTCCCTTTCCCGCTGTTATGCCGAAGCTCTTCTGCACATAGCTTCGTGATCATCTTATCCTTCGTCGTGATCGCCGTCCCAGTCAAGCTTCGTCTTGACCATGCTTCTGTATACCCGCAACCTGATTCCGAAGATACCTGCTCGCATACTTAGAAAACATTATCAAATCACGTTTTTGAGGACCTTCGGAAGCCGAAGGCCCCCCAACAGGTACCATCCGTAGGGGATGAGGATTATGATGAGGACGAGGTGGCCCAAATCGAGCACTTCAACTCCCAAGTCACAACCATACTCCTCGACTCTCTAAGTAGGGAGGAGTACAACAAGGTGCAAGGACTAAAAAGCGCCAAGGAAGTTTGAGACGTGTTCAAGACGGCGCACGAGGGTGATGAACTCACCAAAATCACCAAGCGGGAAACGATCGAGGGGGAGCTCGGTCGCTTCCGTCTTCGCCAAGGGGAGGAGCCACAAGATATGTACAACCGGCTCAAGACCATGGTGAATCAAGTGCGCAACCTCGGGAGCAAGAAATGGGATGACCACGAGGTGGTTAAGGTTATTTTAAGATCACTTATATTCCTTAACCCTACTCAAGTACAATTAATTCGTGGCAATCCAAGATATACACTAATGACTCCCGAGGAAGTAATCGGGAATTTTGTGAGCTTTGAATTTATGATCAAGGGCTCACGAAAGATCAACGAGCTTGACGGTCCTTCTACGTCCGAAGCTCAACCGGTCACATTCAAAGCGACGGAAGAGAAGAAGGAGGAGTCTACACCGAGTAGAACACCCATCGACACCTCCAAGCTCGACAACGAGGAGATGGCGCTTGTCATCAAAAGCTTTTGCCAAATCCTCAAGCAAAGGAAGGGGAAGGATTACAAGCCCCGCTCCAAGAAGGTTTGCTACAAGTGTGGTAAGCCCGGTCACTTTATTGCAAAATGTCCTATTTCTAGTGACAGTGACAGGGGCGATGACAAGAAGGGGAGAAGAAAGGAGAAGAAGAGGTACTACAAGAAAAAGGGCGGCGATGCCCATGTTTGTCGGGAGTGGGACTCCGACGAAAGCTCTAGCGACTCCTCCTCCGACGAGGACGCCGCCAACATCGCCGTCACCAAGGGACTTCTCTTCCCCAACGTCGGCCACAAGTGCCTCATGACAAAGGACGGCAAAAAGAAGAAGGTTAAATCTAAATCCTCCACTAGATATGAATCCTCTAGTGATGAAAATGCTAGTGATGAGGAAGATAACTTGCGCACTCTTTTTGCCAACCTCAACATGCAACAAAAAGAAAAGTTAAATGAATTAATTAGTGCCATCCATGAGAAGGATGACCTCTTGGACACCCAAGAGGACTTCCTAATCAAGGAAAACAAAAAACATGTTAAGGTTAAAAATGCTTATGCTCTAGAAGTTGAAAAATGTGAAAAATTATATAGTGAGCTAAGCACTTGCCATGAGACTATAGACAACCTTAGAAATGAGAATTCTAATTTGTTAGCTAAGGTTGATTCTATTGCCTGTAATGTTTCAATTCCCAATCTTAGGAATGATAATGATGATTTGCTTGCTAAGATTGAAGAATTTAACTTATCTCTTGTTAGCCTTAGGAATGAAAATGAAAAATTAATTGCTAAGGCTAAAGATTTTGATATTTGCAATGCTACTATTTCCGACCTTAGAACTAAGAATGATATATTGCATGCTAAGGTTGTAGAATTAAAATCTTGCAAACCCTCTACATCTACCGTTGAGCACACTTCTATTTGTACTAGATGTAGAGATGTTGATGTTAATGCTATACATGATCACATGGCTTTAACTAAACAACAAAATGATCATATAGCAAAACTAGATGCTAAAATTGCCGAGCATGAAATTGAAAATGAAAATTTTAAATTTGCTCGTAGTATGCTTTATAATGGGAGACGCCCTGGCATTAAGGATGGCATTGGCTTCCAACAGGGAGGCAATGTCAAACTTAGTGCCCCTCCTAAGAAATTGTCCAACTTTGTTAGGGGTAAGGCTCCCATGCCTCAGGATAACGAGGGTTACATTTTATACCCTGCCGGTTATCCCGAGGACAAAATTAGGAGAATTCATTCTAGGAAGTCTCACTCTGGCCCTAACCATGCTTTCATGTATAAGGGTGAGACATCTAGCTCTAGGCAACCAACCCGTGCTAAGTTGCCTAAGAAGAAAACTCCTAGTGCATCAAATGAACATAGTTTTTCATTTAAAACCTTTGATGCATCTTATGTTCTAACTAACAAATCCGGCAAGGTAGTTGCCAAATATGTTGGGGGCAAGCACAAGGGGTCAAAGACTTGTGTTTGGGTACCCAAAGTTCTTGTTTCTAATGCCAAAGGACCCAAAACCATTTGGGTACCTAAAGTCAAGAACTAAAAATGTTTTGTAGGTTTATGCATCCGGGGGCTCAAGCTGGGTAATCGACAGCGGATGCACAAACCACATGACAGGGGAGAAAAAGATGTTCTCCTCCTACGAGAAAAACCAAGATCCCCAACGAGCTATCACATTCGGGGATGGAAATCAAGGTTTGGTCAAAGGATTGGGTAAAATTGCTATATCTCCTGACCATTCTATTTCCAATGTTTTTCTTGTAGATTCTTTAGACTACAATTTGCTTTCTATATCTCAATTATGCAAAATGGGCTACAACTGTTTATTCACTGATGTAGGTGTCACTGTCTTTAGAAGAAGTGATGATTCAATAGCATTTAAGGGAGTGTTAGAGGGTCAGCTATACTTAGTGAATTTTGATAGAGCTGAACTCGACACTTGCTTAATTGCTAAGACTAACATGGGCTGGCTCTGGCACCGCCGACTAGCACATGTTGGGATGAAGAATCTTCATAAGCTTCTAAAGGGAGAGCACATTTTAGGATTAACCAATGTTCATTTTGAGAAAGACAGGGTTTGTGGCGCATGCCAAGCAGGAAAGCAAGTTGGTACCCATCATCCACACAAGAACATCATGACGACCGACAGGCCACTGGAGCTCCTACACATGGATCTATTCGGCCCGATCGCTTACATAAGCATCGGCGGGAGTAAGTACTGTCTAGTTATTGTGGATGATTATTCTCGCTTCACTTGGGTATTCTTTTTGTAGGAAAAATCTCACACCCAAGAGACTTTAAATGGATTCTTGAGACGGGCTCAAAATGAGTTCGGCTTAAGGATCAAGAAAATTAGAAGCGACAACGGGACGGAGTTTAAGAATTCACAAATTGAAGGCTTCCTTGAGGAGGAGGGGATCAAGCATGAGTTCTCTTCTCCCTACACCCCACAACAAAATGGTGTAGTGGAGAGGAAGAATAGAACTCTATTGGACATGGCAAGAACCATGCTTGATGAGTACAAGACTTCGGATCGGTTTTGGGCCGAGGCGGTCAACACTGCTTGGTACGCCATCAACCGGTTATATCTACACCGAATCCTCAAGAAGACATCTTATGAACTCCTAACCGGTAAAAAGCCCAATATTTCATATTTTAGAGTCTTTGGTAGCAAATGTTTTATTCTTGTTAAAAGAGGTAGAAAATCTAAATTTGCTCCTAAGACAGTAGAAGGCTTTTTACTAGGATATGATTCAAACATAAGGGCATATAGAGTCTTTAACAAGTCCTCCGGACAAGTTGAAGTTTCTTGTGACATTGTGTTTGATGAGACTAACGACTCTCAAGTAGAGCAAGTTGATCTTGATGAGATAGGTATTGAAGAGGCTCCATGCATCGCGCTAAGGAACATGTCCATTGGGGATGTGTGTCCTAAGGAATCCGAAGAGCCTCCAAATGCACAAGATCAACCATCCTCCTCCACGCAAGCATCTCCACCAACTCAAAATGAGGATAAAGCTCAAGTTGATGAAGTAGAAGATCAAGCAAATGAGCCACCTCAAGATGACGACAATGATCAAGGGGGAGATGCAAATGATCAAGACAAGGAGGATGAAGAACAAAGGCCGCCACACCCAAGAGTCCACCAAGCAATCCAACAAGATCACCCCGTCGACACCATCCTCGGCGACATTCATAAGGGGGTAACCACTAGATCTCATGTTGCACATTTTTGTGAGCATTACTCTTTTGTTTCCTCTATTGAGCCACACAGGGTAGAGGAAGCACTACAAGATTCGGATTGGATGGTGGCGATGCAAGAGGAGCTCAACAACTTCACTAGGAATGAGGTATGGCATTTAGTTCCATGTCCTAATCAAAATGTTGTAGGAACCAAGTGGGTTTTCCGCAACAAGCAAGACGAGCATGGTGTGGTGACAAGGAACAAAGCTCGACTTGTGGCCAAGGGATACTCCCAAGTCGAAGGTTTGGATTTTGGTGAAACCTATGCACCCGTAGCTAGGCTTGAGTCAATTCGTATATTATTGGCCTATGCTACTGTTGGGTCTATGCTTCGTCGCCGAAGGTCTTCAAGGGAGAAGCGGCTTAAAATGTGTGAGCAGGTATCTTCGGACTCGTATCAGAAAGGGAAAAGCTACAAAGGTTGACACAGCGCCGAAGCTGTGAAGCAGGAAAGCTTCGGCATGTTCGCAGAAAAGGGAACCGACTTAAAGATGAAAAGGCCATTTAGACCTCGATAGAGTGCTATAGAATTATCACCGAATGTAAAGGGCATGGATGTAATTTTGTATGGGTTGTACCCCGTGCCTATAAATAGGTGAACAGTACCCCCGTACTGTTCACGTTGACTTGGCATTTGCTTTTGCGTCACACTTGTATTTTCATCTCCTTCCAAGCCGAAGGTACATTTATAATTCGATATTGTCTCTATTTCTCTATGATGATATAATAAAGTTAAATGAATGATGTTATATGATTATTCGTGCTATCTTTTATGTTTCATATGCTTCGTCTTTCATTAATGTATACTGTGATGATGAAGCTTCGTCCTTCATGACCTTCGTCCGGAGATCGTTATATCCTAAGGGAAATAATGCCTCAAAGGACGAAGAACTTTATCGTTTAACATTCTCTGTGTTGCCTTGTTCTTAACTCATAGCATTTGAGAACAAGTCCCCAACATTGGCGCCCACCTCCGGTGAACTCACTTCCACTTTTTGAGCTGATGGCTTCGTTCAACGACCAAGCTGGAGCAGCTTCGGACCCGAAGCTGGTGCTCCCGATCACAGGTGGCTCGTCCTCAGAGCCAGCTAACAAGAAACAGAAGAAGGAAGCACAGAGAAGGGTACAGCATGTTGGGGTGCAAGGACCCTTCATCAAGTCAAGATGGTCTCACATTCCTATTACCTTCTCCCAAGAGGACCTTCAGCTCAAAGATTACCCACACAACGATGCCATGGTTATCTCTTGTGTTATCAAAGGATTTCTGGTCCACAATGTTTTGGTTGACACAGGCAGTGCAGCTGACATCATATTTGCTAAGGCCTTCAGACAAATGCAAGAGCCAGAAGATAAGATTCATGATGCTACACATCCTCTCTGTGTCTTCGGAGGAAGACAGATTGTAGCATTGGGCAAGATCACCATGTCAGTGACCTTCGGGTTCATCAACAACACTAGAACTGAGCAAGTTGTGTTTGACATTGTCGACATGGAATACCCTTACAATGCAATTATTGGTCGTGGTACTCTCAATGCCTTCGAAGCAATCCTTCATCCTGCCTATCTTTGCATGAAGATACCTTCGGATCAGGGACCCATCGCTATCCATGGAAGTCAGGAAGCTGCAAGAAGGGCCGAAGGTAATTGGACTGACTCAAAAGCAATCCATAACATCGATGGAGCTGAAGCTTGTGAACAGTACAAATTCAGAAGGGAGAAAGCAGCTTCAGCAGACCAGCCGAAGCCTATGCTCTTATGTGAGGACATAGCAGAGCAGAAGGTGCTGTTAGGCTCTCAGTTATCCGAAGAGCAGGAGAAAACCTTGATAAGGTTTTTGTTCAATAACAAGGATGTTTTTGCATGGTCAGCCAATGATCTCTGCGGAGTTAATAGAGATGTTATCGAGCACTCACTCAATGTCGATCCATCCTTCAGACCCAGAAAGCAAAGGCTTCGGAAGATGTCAGATGATAAGGCCGAAGGTGCTCGCAACGAAGTCAAAAGACTCCTCAGTGCAGGAGTTATCAGAGAAGTGAAGTACCCAGAATGGCTGGCTAACACTGTTATGGTAAAAAAGGCCAATGGCAAGTGGCGAATGTGCATCGATTTTACAGATCTTAACAAAGCTTGCCCGAAGGATGAATTCCCACTACCAAGGATAGATTCTTTAGTTGATGCAGCAGCTTCTTCAGAGCTCATGAGTCTGTTAGACTGTTATTCAGGCTATCACCAAATTTGGATGAAGCAGGAAGATGAGCCGAAGACTAGCTTCATAACTCCAAGTGGCACATATTGCTATCTTCGGATGCCTGAGGGGCTCAAAAACGCTGGAGGAAGTTTCAGCCGAATGACTGCGAAGGTTCTCCAATCTCAAATAGGCAGAAACGTGCTAACTTATGTTGATGACATCATTGTCAAAAGCACGAAGCAGGAGAATCATATTGCTGATCTGCAGGAGACCTTCGCCAGTTTCAGGCAAGCTGGCTTAAAGTTAAATCCAGAAAAATGCGTCTTCGGAGTGAAGAAGGGGAAATTTCTTGGATGCTTGGTTTCAACAAAGGGGATTGAAGCTAATCCAAGTAAAATTGAAGCTATACTTCGGATGGAGCCACCAACTACAAAGAAGGGGGCTCAAAGATTGACAGGAAGATTGGCATCTCTCAATAGATTCATATCCAGATCAGCAGAGAGAAACTTACCATTCTTCGAAGTACTGAAGTCAGCCGAAGTCTTTCAATGGGGACCAATCCAACAGAAGGCCTTTGAAGAGCTAAAACAGTATTTAATAGATCTAACAACATTGACTCCACCAATGCCAGGGGCTCCTTTGTTATTATATGTGGCAGCTTCGCACTCAGCGGTAAGTGCAGCGCTTGTCCAGGAGAAGCTTGATGGTCAAGTCAAGAGGCAGGCCCCAATATATTTTGTATCCGAGGTTCTTAGTTTGTCAAAGAAAAATTACATAGAGCTGGAGAAGGTATTGTATGCTGTCTTGATGGCCTCCAGGAAGCTTCGGCACTATTTCCAAGCTTACAACATAATTGTTCCTTCATCACAACCTCTGAAGGATATTATGAGGAATCGAGAAGCTACTGGAAGGATTGGAAAATGGGCTGCAGAGCTCAATGAATTTTGTATTAAATATGTTCATAGATCTTCGATTCAGTCACAGGCGCTGGCAGACTTTATTGCTGATTGGACGCCAGGGACTCAGGAGGAGGAAACGAATAAAGACAACGAAGCCTGGACAGTGTTTTGTGATGGATCTTGGGGAACCTTCGGAGCAGGAGCGGCTGCTGTGTTGGTTTCACCTTCCAAAGTCAAAATTTGTTATGCGGCAAAGCTTGATTTTAATTGCACAAATAACATTGCTGAGTACGAAGCATTGGTTCTAGGTCTTCGGAAGTTAAAAGCAATGGGAATCAGAAGGGCCATACTTAAAACTGATTCCCAGGTTGTTTCGGGTCATATTGACAAAAGTTGTAAGGCTAAGGATCCGAAGCTTGAAAAATATCTGGATATGGTTCGAAGAGTCGAAGCTTCCTTCGAAGGATTTTCTGTCAAGAATATCCCTCGAGGACAAAATGAGCATGCTGATCTGCTAGCTAAGTCAGCAGCACAGGGGCTGCCTTTACCTTCGGATGTGTTCTTCGAAACAATAAAAGCACCTTCGGTGGAACTTCTTGAAAGAGCAGTTCTTAATATATCTCCTGTTTTTAGCGAAGATTGGAGAACCGAGATCATCTCTTACCTTCAGGGTAAATTTCTTTCAGATGACGAAGCTTATAACAAGAGGATAGAGGCAAGAGCTCGTCCATATGTCATGATAGAAGGGGAGTTGTACAAACATGGAGTTTGTGCTCCGCTGCTCAAATGTTTATCCAGAACCGAAGGTATAGAGTTAATGAAAGAAATACATGCAGGCCTGTGTGGATCTCACATCGGATCTAGGCCGTTACTTGGAAAAGTTTTCCGTCAAGGGTTTTACTGGCCGAAGGCAGCTTCGGATGCAGCAGAATTGGTTCAAAAGTGCGAAGGATGTCAGAAATGTGCAAGAGATCAAAAACAACCTTCGTCCTTAACACAGCTCATACAACCCACTTGGCCATTACAAAGGTGGGGCCTTGACTTGTTAGGTCCGTTACCACCGGCCCAAGGGAACCTGAGGTATGTTGTAGTAGCTGTGGAATATTTTTCTAAATGGATTGAGGCGAAGCCTTTAGCCACAATAACTTCGGCTACCGTCCAAAAGTTTTTCTGGCAAAATATTGTTTGTCGTTTCGGGGTGCCAAAGGCTATCACTGTGGACAATGGAACACAGTTTGACTCCGAAGCTTTCAGGGATTTCTGTGACCAAATTGGTACGAAGATCCATTTTGCATCAGTTAGGCACCCGGAGTCAAATGGACTCGTTGAAAGAGCCAACGGCATTATAATGACAGGAATAATGAAGTTAATCTTCAATCAACCCAGAGGAAAATGGCCAGATCAGTTAATCAAAGTGGTGTGGAGCCACAACACGACAACATCAAGGTCTACAGGCTTCACTCCATTCAAGTTGTTATTCGGTGACGAAGCAATAACTCCAGAGGAAGCTAAAACCGGATCAATAAGGATAGTAGCTTCGGCAGAATCAGATTCCGAAGCTGCTTATTCTATAGAAAAAGATGCTTTAGAAGGGATCAGACTGCAAGCCGTGGAGAATATCAATAAATATCAAGCTGAAACAGTTAAATGGCGGGATAGAAAGGTTCGGCTAAAAAATATTGGGCCAGGGCACTTGGTGCTTCGGAGGGTGGCCAACTCGGAAACAGTGGGCAAATTGCAGTTGAAATGGGACGGGCCTTTCTTAGTAGCATCTTCGTCAAGACCCGGTTCATACAGATTGAAAGATATGGACGGCAATGACATTCCTAGATCTTGGAATGCGGATGAGCTTCGGCGATATTATGTATAATTCGATGTAATTTTTCAAATTTTTTATTTTTAGTTCTTCTTTCATGGCACCCTTTTCCTTTCCGAAGGGGGAGAAAGGTTTTTAATGGGGCCATCACGTGTAATTTTCTTTTTTAGTTCTATAAGAGCAAAATCCCCCAAAGAATGTAAATGTAAAAGCTGAGAATGCACCATCGAGTGCCAAAAAGAAAAAAAAAGAAGCTCCAAAGACGTTCCTAAGGGAATGCAGAGCTTACAGCGAAAAGTCAACGCTGATTCCGCCAAAAGTAAAGGCGAAGAAGCTCCAAAGACGTTCCTAAGGGAATGCAGAGCTTACAGCGAAAAGTCAACGCTGATTCCGCCAAAAGTAAAGGCGAAGAAGCTCCAAAGTCGTTCCTAAGGGAATGCAGAGCTGAGGTGTGATTGTTTTTAAGAAAATAATGGCTATGAATATGGCTTCGGATACGTGTTTGGCCATTCATTTGCACATCACATTACATCATAGCATTTGCATTCATAAACATTCATCTAGGCATATGTAGGATAATCATCTTCATCGCATAAAATGGTTGCTTCGGCAAGAAGAGAAAAAAGAAGGGGAAAAATTTCTATGAAGGAGAGCTTCGGAGAAAAGGAAAATGTTGTTTTCTATGAAGGAGAGCTTCGGAGAAAAGGAAAATGTTGTTTTCTATGAAGGAGAGCTTCGGAAAAAAGGAAAATGTTGTTTTCTATGCTTCGTTGCGTACGAAAAGAAGGGAAGGTGTTTTTTTGCCTTCGGCTCAAAAAAGGAAATTTCGTCCACATCAAAGCATTTCTCATGCATCAGTGAAAGGTTAAGGATATATTACAAGGTATGAACAGCATACATTAAAAACAAGTTTTTGTTTACATTTACAAAAGTTATCTCAAAAGTTTTTCAAGTACTGTCTGCAGTCTACTATCTAAATCTCCAAGGAGCTTCGGCTTCGGCGTTATTTTTGATCATCAGCTTCGGCTTCGTCATCCTACATGAATAAGGTCGTTGGAAGTCAGAATCAAGTTTACAGGAAAAGGTAAGCACAAGGTATGATTTCTTACTGGATCAAGGTGGCTACGAGCTTCGTCTCCAGCTTTCTCTCGACCACCTTTTGTCCATATCATTTTTACAAATCGATTCGAGATGCTTCGGGCGAGATCAGGGATGTCATCCAGGATTGATGGTGACAAAGTAAAATTTGGCCTATTGACAATTTTCCCATGATCACAGCCAGCCTTCATGAAGGCTGCAGCAGTCCCTCGAGAAGCCACCCAGGCACAGAAGTCACCATGCCCAGCTATGACTTCGTCGAGCTCGTCAATCTCCCCCTCAATGTGTTCGAAGGTTTTTGGTAGATCTTCAGCTGAGGGGGTAAATTTTTCGCTGCTAGCTCCAACCGAGTAAAAAATCTTTCTTAGTCGTTGAATGCACTTGTTGCTAAATTCCAGGCATTTTTCTTGAAGATTTGTCAGTAGTTTTCTCAAATCCGAATTTTGCTGAGCTTCGGCTTCAAGTTTTGCATTGAGATCTTGTTTTTCTCGTTCGAACTGCTCAGACTGGCGGAGAAGCTTCGAGTTCAGTTCTGATATTTTTGCTTCAGCTTCCGCCAGTAAGCCTTCGGCTGCCTGGAGCTCAAAGTTCTTTTTCTCAAAAGCATCTGATTGCTCCTTTATTTTGTTTTCCAAATTTCCGATTATAATTTCATGCTTTTTATCTTCAAGATCTTGCTGCATTTGCAAGGCTTTGCTCAATAACATACTCTACACAAACACAACCTTCGTCAGACATGTTTTTATTAGAAGCAATAAAGGTTAAGGGACAAGTCATTCACCTTGAAGTTGGAGTAAAATAAACTACCAACGACATGTTGTCGTCGGTAGCGGCTGATGTCTGTTTCTAGCTTCGGGAATCCAATACTCTTGGACAGAGTACTGATAACTTTGGCCCCTGTTTGGTCCCGAATACACTCTAATTTCTCGTCATCAACGCCTCCGAAGAGGAGTGCCCCAGGTTTGTATCCACAGGATTGGGCATACTCTTTAAGCTCTTCTATTTCAGCTTTTGTTAGATGTTCTCCAACTAAGTTTTGGAACGCGAAGGCTTCGTTTTCTTAAGCTTCATCAGCAATTTCTTTTCCTTTCTTTGACGCTGCGGTCACAGTCTCTTCGGCAGCAGTGGCAGCTTCTTCTGCAGCCATGTCTAGCAGCATTTGGTCAATATGTTCAATTGTGCTCTCTAAATTCAAATCTTCAGCTGAGGTAACTTCGGCGGCTGCGGCCTCCGAAGGTGCAATTTCAATATCTGCCCCCTCTAAAGCTGCTCGTGTTTTTTGGGCCGAAGCTCTTGGCGGCGTTTTGTCAATTACCTCTGTCACGGTAATGATTCTTTGTTTCCTTGCCTTGATTGTTTTCTTCGATTTCTCGGGCTCCTTGTCCTTCTGAAAAAACTTTGTCAGTTGAGGACCCAGTGGACTTAGCTTCGCAGGTAAGGATTCAGTCATTACCTTCAGAATTTCCTCAACAACAGCAGCAGAAGGTGATGCGGGAGTTTCTTCTGCTTCGGATATTTGTTGCTTCGGAGAAGAAGCTTTCCTTTTCTTCGGAATTTTCTTCGTTACTGGCTCTTTTTCACCTTCATCTAAGGCTTCAGTTACCCTTTTCCTTTTTTGGCCTCCGGCACCTTTGTTCAGATTTTCGTAGTCTGGGTATTCGAAACCCAAGGCGTCCAACACTCGATTTAGCCTTCGTTTCGGACGAGTGCCGAAGGCTGCGGTCATCAATTGATCTTCTTTTTTGGAATAATTGCCAAGTATTTCATTACACATTGCTTCAATCGTATCTAGCCACTCTTGGCAAGGTGCTTTAAAGTACTTTTTAAACTTGAAATAGTAAGGTAAACGTACGAGTTCACCTTCTTTCTTTTCCCCCTGTAGCTTCGGCATTTCCCATTCTCTCAAACTGGGAAAAACTTTGAATGCTAAAAACTCTTGAACCAGGTCCCTTGTGCTGATATGCTCTGCAATAATTCTGAATTCACTCATTGCTTGTTGTGTTGGACCTTCGGGTGTCATATTACAGCGAGGTCGGGTTTCTCCGAAGATTAATTCCAGCGGGCTTTGTACAAGCTTTTCCTTGTCGTCATCAACCTTGACATAGAACCACTCTGATTTCCAGCCTGCTGCCCACTTGCTTCGATAGCTAATTATAGGGAACTTTGTAGTTTTCCGATAGGCAAAGTTATAGCAACCAAAATTATCGTGTAATCCATCTTTTCTAGCCTTTGTTTGATAATGTAGCTCGTGAACCCGGCAGAAGCTGTCTGCAAATGGTTCCACTGCTTGGCTTCGGAGTGCCCAGATATAAACAATAAGCCTAACGATAGCGTTAGGGGTCAGCTGATGAAAATAGATACCAAACCTCTTCAGTACCTCTCCAATAATCCCATGTAGGGGGAACCTTAATCCAGCCTTTAGAAAACTTTTAAAAATAACAATCTCATCCTTCTCTGGCTTCGGGGTAGTCTCTTCTCCACCGAAGCGCAACAACTTCTTCTGATTTTCAGTAAAAAAGCTCGCTTTTACCATCTTGGACAAATCAGCCTTCGAAACAGTAGATTTCCCGAAGTCCAAGTGGCTCGGCTTGCTAGGCATGGCAATGCGGTAATCATCTTCGGAATCAGTTTCCTCAATATCTTCTTCCTCTGCTTCAGCGATTGCTTGTTCTGCTTGTTTTGCATCATCATGAGGGATCTTTTCTGAAGTCACTAGACCCGATCGTTGCATGGCTTCGGAGATGGGAAGAGTCTCCGAAGCTTCAGTTTCCTCCCCCTCGCGCTCAACCCTGGCGGTAGAGCGGACTCTGGCCATTCAATTATGAACTTGTGAAACTTTAAAATTTTCTTCCTCCGAAGCAGGTTTCAAACTGGAGCTTCGTTCGTTTCTAACGGACAAGCTTCGGCGATGGTTAAAAATTTTGGCAGGAAAACAGTGCAAATAGCAATGAATGCTGTGGTAACTTCACACCTACTCGTCTGTTTATATAGTGCTGCAGGTAAGAAGGCGAAGCGCCAGAGTTTTTACACCAGGCGCACACCCGCTTGCGCTCGCTGCGCGGTGGACCGCAGGGACAAACAGTAAACTCTGCAAGGTGGGACCGCTGCGTGCTGGGAAATTAAATCGTTTCTCGGCAACGAGCTCAGGGAAGGTGTTTTTTGGACCTTCGGCTCCCCGAAGCTTAAGAGACTTTTTTCACGGATCAAGCTCGTCACGAAAAACGATCTAGCGCCGCGAAAGGGGCTACTGTTGGGTCTATGCTTCGTCGCCGAAGGTCTTCAAGGGAGAAGCGGCTTAAAATGTGTGAGCAGGTATCTTCGGACTCGTATCAGAAAGGGAAAAGCTACAAAGGTTGACACAGCGCCGAAGCTGTGAAGCAGGAAAGCTTCGGCATGTTCGCAGAAAAGGGAACCGACTTAAAGATGAAAAGGCCATTTAGACCTCGATAGAGTGCTATAGAATTATCACCGAATGTAAAGGGCATGTATGTAATTTTGTATGGGTTGTACCCCGTGCCTATAAATAGGTGAACAGTACCCCCGTACTGTTCACGTTGACTTGGCATTTGCTTTTGCGTCACACTTGTATTTTCATCTCCTTCCAAGCCGAAGGTACATTTATAATTCTATATTGTCTCTATTTCTCTATGATGATATAATAAAGTTAAATGAATGATGTTATATGATTATTCGTGCTATCTTTTATGTTTCATATGCTTCGTCTTTCATTAATGTATACTGTGATGATGAAGCTTCGTCCTTCATGACCTTCGTCCGGAGATCGTTATATCCTAAGGGAAATAATGCCTCAAAGGACGAAGGACTTTATCGTTTAACATTCTCTGTGTTGCCTTGTTCTTAACTCATAGCATTTGAGAACAAGTCCCCAACAGCTACTTACCATGGCTTCAAGCTTTATCAAATGGACGTGAAGAGTGCCTTCCTCAATGGACCAATCAAGGAAGAGGTCTATGTTGAGCAACCTCCCGGCTTTGAAGACAGTGAGTATCCTAACCATGTCTATAAACTCTCTAAGGCGCTTTATGGGCTCAAACAAGCCCCAAGAGCATGATATGAATGCCTAAGAGATTTTCTTATCACTAATGGCTTCAAAGTCGGAAAGGCCGATCCTACACTCTTTACCAAAAGACTTGAGAATGATTTGTTTGTATGCCAAATTTATGTTGATGATATTATATTTGGGTCTACTAACGAATCTACATGTGAAGAGTTTAGTAGGATCATGACACAGAAATTCGAGATGTCTATGATGGGGGAGTTGAAGTATTTCTTAGGCTTTCAAGTAAAGCAACTCCAAGAGGGCACCTTCCTAAGCCAAACGAAGTATACTCAAGATATTCTAAGCAAGTTTGGAATGAAGGATGCTAAACCCATCAAGACACCCATGGGAACCAATGGGCATCTCGACCTCGACGAGGGAGGTAAATCCGTCGATCAAAAGGTATACCGGTCGATGATAGGTTCTTTACTCTACTTATGTGCATCTCGACCGGATATTATGCTTTCCGTATGCATGTGTGCAAGATTCCAAGCCGACCCTAAGGAAGCTCACCTTACGGCCGTAAAACGAATCTTGAGATATTTAGTTTATACTCCTAAGTTTGGGCTTTGGTATCCTCGGGGATCCACATTTGATTTGATTGGTTATTCAGATGCCGAATTGGCGGGGTGTAAAATCAATAGAAAGAGCACATCGGGGACTTGCCAGTTCTTGGGAAGATCCTTGGTGTCTTGGGCTTCAAAGAAGCAAAATTCCGTAGCTCTTTCTACCGCCGAAGCCGAGTATATTGCCGCAGGCCATTGTTGCGCGCAACTACTTTGGATGAGGCAAACCCTTAGGGACTACGGTTACAAACTAACCAAAGTCCCTCTTCTATGTGATAATGAGAGTGCAATCCGCATGGCGGATAATCCCGTTGAGCATAGCCGCACTAAGCACATAGCCATTCGGTATCACTTTTTAAGGGATCACCAACAAAAGGGAGATATCAAGATTTCTTACATTAATACTAAAGATCAATTAGCCGATATCTTTACCAAGCCTCTTGATGAACAAACCTTTAACAAACTTAGGCATGAGCTAAGTATTCTTGATTCTAGGAACTTCTTTTGTTAATTTGCACACATAGCTCATTTATATACCTTTGATCATGTATCTTTCATATGCTATGACTAATGTGTTTTCAAGTCTATTTCAAACCAAGTCATAGGTGTATTGAAAGGAAATTGGAGTATTCGGCAAAGACAAAGGCTTCCACTCCGTAACTCATCCTTCGCCGTCGCTCCAAGCAACTCTCCATCTTTGGGGGAGAGATCACTCCTCTACTTTGGTATATTCTTCACTCATTTATTTATGACCATAAGGGGAGAGAGTAATTCCAAGGGCTCTAATGACTCCATTTTTGGTGATTCATGCCAAAGGGGGAGAGAGTATTAGCCCAAAGCAAAAGGACCGCACCACCACCTAATTTTAAAAAGAGTTTTTCAATTGGTATGATTTTGGTATGATTCTCAATTGATAAATTTAAAATTGGTATCTTATTGTGTTCAAAAGGGGGAGAAAGTAGCATTTCAAAATTGATATATCAAAACCCTCTTGAACACTAAGAGGAGAATTTCATTTAGGGGGAGTTTTGTTTAAGTCAAAGGAAAAGCATTTGAAACAGGGGGAGAATTTCAAATCTTGAAAATGCTTATCGAAATCTTATTCATTTACCTTTGACTATTTGCAAAAAGAACTTTGAAAAGGATTTACAAAAGAATTTGCAAAAACAAAACATGTGGTGCAAGCGTGTTCCAAAATGTCAAAAATAAAGAAACAATCCATGCATATCTTATGAGTAGTTATATTGGCTCAATTCCAAGCAACCTTTGCACTTACATTATGCAAACTAGTTCAATTATATATTTCTATACTTGCTTTGGTTTGTGTTGGCATCAATCACCAAAAAGGGGGAGATTGAAAGGGAATTAGGCTTACACCTATTTCCTAAATGATTTTGGTGGTTGAATTGCCCAACACAAATAATTGGACTAACTAGTTTTGCTCTAGTGTATAAGTTATACAGGTGTCAAAGGTTCACACTTAGCCAATAAAAAGACCAAGTATTGGGTTCAACAAAAGAGCAAAGGGATAACCGAAGTGTGCCCTGGACTGGCGCACCGGACTATCCGGTGTGCCACCGGACAGTGTCCGGTGCACCACCGGACAGTGTCCGGTGTACCAGAGGACTCCAAGTCAAACTCATCACCTTCGGGAAAATCCAGAGGCGCTTCGCTATAATTCACTGGACTGTCCGGTGTACACCGGACAGTGTCCCGTGCCCCAGGGAAGAGCGGCTCTGGAACTCGCGAGTCTCGGGAATTCGCTCCGCTATAATTCACCGGACTGTCCGGTGAGCCAGCGGAGCAACAGCTACTTCGCGCCAACGGTCACCTGCAGGCGCATTTAATGCGCGCCAGAAGCGCACAGAAGTCAGGCACGCACGAGACGGTGCACCGGACAATCTATAGTACTTGTCCGGTGTACACCGGACAGTCAGGCGGGCCCAGAAGTCAGAAGCTCCAACGGTTGAATCCCAACGGCCTGGTAACGTGGCTGGTGCACCGGACATGTCCGGTGTGCACCATACGACAGTCAGCCACCACCAAACGGCTAGTTTGGTGGTTGGGGCTATAAATACCCCCAACCACCCCACATTCAAGCAATCCAAGTTTTCCCACTTCAACTACTTACAAGAGCTCTAGCATTCAATTCTAGACACACCCAAGTGCTCAAATCCTCTCCAAACTCCACACAACGCCCTAGTGATTAGAGAGAGAGATTTGCTTGTGTTCTTTCGAGCTCTTGCGCTTGGATTGCTTTCTTCTTTCTTTGATTCTTCATTGCGATCAAACTCACTTGTAATTGTGGCAAGAGACACCAATCTTGTGGTGGTCCTTGTGGGAACTTTGTGTTCCAAGTGATTGAGAAGAAAAGCTCACTCGGTCCAGGGGACCGTTTGAGAGAGGGAAAGGGTTGAAAGAGACCCTGTCTTTGTGACCACCTCAATGGGGAGTAGGTTTGCGAGAACCGAACCTCGGTAAAACAAATCCACGTGTCTCACTCCTTATTCGCTTGCGATTTGTTTTGCACCCTCTCTCGTGGACTCGATTATATTTCTAACGCTAACCCGGCTTGTAGTTGTGATTATTTTTGAGAATTTCAGTTTCGCCCTATTCACCCCCCCTCTAGGCGACTTTCACTTGCAGTAGGGGGTTACAAGCGTCCGCGTGGGGGAGAGCGAGAGGCCTATGCGCGTGTCGTCCCGTCCTTCCCCCGCGCGGCCAACCCTCTGTAAGAGGGCCCTGGACCTTCCTTTTATAGCGCAAGGAGAGGGTCCAGGTGTACAATGGGAGATGTAGCAGTGTGCTAACGTGTCTAGCAGGGAGGAGCTAGTGCCCTAAGTATATGCCGTCGTGGCAGCCGGAGAGGTTTTGGCACCCTGTTCGTGTGATGTCGTGGCGGTCGGAGGAGCGCTGGAGCCTGGCGGAAGGACAACTGTCGGGGCCGTCGAGTCCTAGCTGACGTCTCCTCGCTTCCGTAAGGGGGCTGAGAGCCGCCGTCGTCATGGGGCATGCAGGGCGCCATCATTACTTGTTCACCGGGGCGAGCTAGATGGGACGCCGGTCTTGTCCCCAGTAGCCTGAGCTAGCTAGGGGTAGGGTAATGATGGCCCCTTCTGTGATGTGGTCGGTCCGAGCCCCGGGTTGGGCGAGGCGGAGGCTCCTCCGAAGTCGAAGTCGAGTCTGTCTTCCGGGGCCGAGGTCGAGTCCGAGCCCCTGGGTCGAGCGAGGCGGAGACCGTCGGCTGAGGCCAGGGCTGAGTCCGAGCCCTGGGGTCGGGCGAGGCGGAGTTCGTCGTCTTCCGGGGCTGAGCCCGAGTCCGAGCCCTGGGGTCGGGCGATGCGGAGTTCCTCGTCTTCCGTGGCTGAGCCCGAGTCCGAGCCCTGGGGTCGGGCGAGGCGGAGTTCGTCGTCTTCCGGGGCTGAGCCCGAGTCCGAGCCCTAGGGTCGGGCGATGTAGAGTTTGTCGTCTTCCGGGGCTGAGCCCGAGTTCGAGCCCTGGGGTCGGGCGATGCGGAGTTCGTCGTCTTCCGGGGCTGAGCCCGAGTCCGAGCCCTGGGGTCGGGCGATGCGGAGTTTGTCGTCTTCCGGGGCTGAGCCCGAGTCCAAGCCCTGGGGTTGGGCGATGCGGAGTTTCCTATGGCGCCTGAGGCCGGACTTGGCTGCTATCAGCCTCACTCTGTCGAGTGGCACAACAATCGGAGCGGCGCAGGCGGCGCTGTCCTTTTGTCAGGCCGATCAGTGGAGCGGCGAAGTGACTGCGGTCACTTCGGCTCTGTCGACTGAAGGGCGCGCGTCAGGATAAAGGTGTCAGGCCACCTTTGCATTAAATGTTCCTGCGATACGGTCGGTCGGCGTGGCGATCGGGCCGAGGTTGCTTCTTGGCGAATACTGGGCCTCGAGCGAGCCGAAGGGGTGCCTGTTGCTTGAGGGGGCCCTCGGGCGAGACGTGAATCCTCCGGGGTCGGCTGCCCTTGCCCGAGGCAGGGCTCGGGTGAGGCGAGATCGTGACACTTGAGTGGACCGATCCTTGACTTAATCGTACCCATCAGGCCTTTGCAGCTTTGTGCTGATGGGGGTTACCAGCTGAGATTAGGAGCCTTGAGGGTACCCCTAATTATGGTCCCCGACAGTAGCCCCCGAGCCTCGAAGGGAGTGTTAATACTCCCTTGGAGGCTTTTGTCGCACTTTTTTGCAAGGGGACCGGCCTTTCTCGGTTGCGTTTTGTTCCGGTGGGTGCGCGCGAGCGCACCTGCCGGGTGTAGCCCCTGAGGCCTCAAAGGAGTGGTTTGACTCCTTCGAGGTCTTAATGCGTTTCGTGATGCTTCGGCCGGTCTGGTTGTTCCCTCATGCGAGCTGGCCGTAGCCCGGGTGCACGGTCGGGTCCCAAGTTCTCGGGCTGGTATGTTGACGCTGTCAACGGTTTGGCCGGAGCCGGGTTTGCGAGAGCAGCCCCCGAGCCTCCGCACAGAGCGAGAGGACGGTCAAGGGTAGACTCGACTTCTTTGCATACGCCCCTGCGTCGCCTTTCCGCAAGGAGGAGGGGGGGGGGGAAAGCGCCATGTTGCCCTTGGAAGGCGTCGAACATGGTGTCTCCAGTGAGCTGCTAACGGGTAATCCGAGTGGACGCCCGTGCCCCATTTGTTAGGGGTCGGCTAGAGGCCCGGAGGGGCGCTCCAAAAGTATCTGTGGGTGATCTGCCAGACTCGGTCCCCTTTTGACGGGGTCCGAGGGCTCGATGCCTCCCTCTGATGGGATTTCGTTACAAGATCGTTCCCGCTGGTCTCGGAAATGTCCTAGGGTACCTAGGGAGCATAGCCCGAGCCTTGGTTGTGTATCGAACGTACCCCGGGTCATCCTTCGCTCTGCGTCTGAGGCGGCTGTGAATGTGGCGGAACTGCCCGAATTATTCCGACTTAAGTGCCTAAGCCCTGCCTTAGAGGCTAGACCACACTTAAATGGGAATAACCCGTCAATCCCTCGGATCTAGTCCGACACGGCCACTGACAGGATCAAGTACCACAATCTCACTCGATGGTGAGTCACAGAGCAAATACAATAAAGCATAAAACCATACATGTCACAATGTTAAATTATTACATCACCCTCACCATCATCGGAGTTTTGCAAAAGTAACCATCATTGTTCGAAGTGTAGTGGAATAAAACTAACGATAATTAAACGGAGAGATGGGGAAGCCTATCCCATCACTCCTCATGCTCCTCCTCAGCTGAGGCAGGGTCCCACTCAACAGTCCAACCCGGTGGTAAGGTGGACGGCCAAGTCACTCCAGCAACCATGTCCTCCAGAGAACCTGTAAAAAATTATGCCACAAGCAAGGCTGAGTATACTAATACTCAGCTAGACTTACCCGGTGTGAGGAGTCTACTCCTCTACCTCTAGACATGCAGCTGTTTGGCTGTGGGGTTTGGTTGCCAAAAGCACTAGCTGAGTTTCTAAATCAAGAATTTAACTTAATCAAGGTTAAGTGTGACTCTCTTAAGGCTAAAGGTGAACTATCTACTCATACATGGTAGCAAGCATTATTAACAATCAACATCTTATCTCAACTCCTCATACTTCCACTTATTACTCAATGCAGTACAATGGATCAAGCAGTCTCATTAGCTGCGAGAAGCAGACGATTCGAATCGAGTTTTTATCCTTGCAAGGTAAACCTAAACACACGACATGTAGGGGCACTCCGTCCCCACACACATCAACCGTCCCCATCGATTCCCTGGCAACAGATCAGGGCTCACCGCCTTGGCGTACAATGCCCCACTGACCCCGACTGGCCGTCGTGCAGTGGCCGCACTTGTACCCACCATAACCGGAATGGGAGACCTCGTCTCAGGTCGCGTGAGGGGTAAAGTCTGCGGGCAGGTTCACTCAGGTACTAGGCTTACCGATTTACCATATTTCTCGGTATGTGTTTAGTACATTCAAACGCTTGACACAGGTATCCGCACGTTAATCCTTATTCCTTTTTCCATCTTGTAAACAACCAATCCCCATGGATTGTTGTCCACCAACTAGTATCATGACAGTGTGAAAGTGGGTACAATCAATTTCCTGATCTCGCGCGAGTGCTAGAAAAATCACTCGTCTTCTACCGAGATCCTAATTAAATAAAGCAACTACTCGACCTGTCATACTAGTATTCATCTCAAAGGGATTCCTGAGATCATGCAACTAGGGTTTCAAACAACTCCTACACCTAAGTGCACAATCAAACCTACAATCATTAAGTGAAGTAAAATAGCATAAATAACAGGTTATGCATAAAACCGGGGCTTGCCTTCCAAAGCAGTGGCAGGCAGGTCCTCTGGTGCAGGCTCTGGTGCTGGGTCTAGGGCAATCTCCTGGGCAGCTCCTTGCTCTGGCACGAGGATGTACTCTCCGTCAGCAAGATTACAGTCTATCGAAATGCAATGAACATGTATGTCATGATTATGCAAGATTTAAGAACATTAAGCTAAAGAAACTAAGTTTAGGAAGTAACTTAGGGTTTTCTTAGTCACGCGGGGCTCCTAGTGGTACATACATATATATCCATAGACTTATGCCCTTTTAGCTTAGGTTTTCTTTTAGGATAACTTAGTGGATTGGTGTTACCTTGAGACATTTTAGTGGACAGATTACAAAGGTTTTAGGATAACCTTGATTCACATTATTCATTTTCCTTTCCTTAATTCCCATTTAGGGTTTCTAGGGTAGGTTTGAACTACAACAGGGTTTTAAAAATTTCCAAAAATTCTGTAAAAATTTCCAGTGGGTTATTACTGGCTATTCTAGCTTATTTTAAGAATTTGAGGCTTAAAGTATAAAATTTAGGCTTTAAACAAAAATAACAAAAGTTAGGCAAAATGGGCCACTTCACACTACACCTCTTAGTTAGGGGTAGGTTCTGTCCTAAAGGTTATTTTTGTTGGCATCCTCTGGTAATACTAGGTCTCTGTGCTAAAAATCACAGAAAACTAAGGGGTGGTTATTTAGTTATGATTTTCTTAAGTTTAATGTCAAAAAGGCTCTGTCTACTACATCATTATTTGAAAAATGTCAAACAGCAGATTTCATATTTTTCCTAAGTTCTCTTTAATAAAACAATAGTTATCCCAAGGGTGGGGGTGTTTTTACCTTGGGGTTATTTTTGTAGGGTTTTTCTAAGTTATCCTTGTTTTATTAATTTAAAAGGTAGCTTTCTTATTTTACACTACAACAGGGTATGATACATTTTTCCAGTGAACTACATTGACTAAGTATCTCAACAAAATAGGGGTGCCCTCTGGTTCATTATTTATGTCACTTTTTCTATTTTTCTTAATCTTAAGCATATTATGGAATAAGGTGTTAAAACTAACTTAATGTAAGGGACAGAGGGGTTTAACATTTTTAACTAGGTCAGTAGGTAGATATAAACTTCTCCAAATTTTTCTAACCTTAGTTAAATAGTATAACCATTTTTCTTGCTATTATTAAGCTTTTGGTCCAAACTGTAATTAAATCATAACCTTATATTTTTCTCTAGTGCTTATGGGGTTTTATATTTTTCTTAGATAGGTTACATTATTTAGAGTCTGGCAAAATTAGTTTGACCAAATTTGGATAAACCAAACAGAAGTTATGGGTTTTTAAAGTTTCTGTTTGAATTTAAATCAGGTTTTAATTAAGTTTTCCTGGAAAAACAGTTTGCGCCGAGGTCCCTGGGTTTAAACTGAATCAAACCTCGCAGATCTACCCTTACGCCACTATTCACTTGAGTCTCTGACTTTTCACTTAACCCCCTGGATTTCTCTCCCTCTCACCCGCAGTCCCTCCCTTAACTGAAACAGTAGCCGCGGGAAAGAAAAGGGTGGCGCGGCTTACCGGCGGCGAGGGAGGTCCGGCGAGGTGGTCGGAGATGTTCAGGAGGTCGCGACGGTCACATCGATGTGCGGGTCGGCGTTAGAGGTGGTCGGAGCTCCCCTGGCCACGAACACAGGCGGCGGGGATCGACGGCGGTGCCTGCTCCGGCCAAACCACGGCGGGAGAGTTCAATTAATGGGCACGAGGAGCTTCACGGGATGACACAGAGGCCATGCGCGCAACGAATCGGGAAATGGTGAAGGGGTTTACCCGGTCCACGTGCGCCGGCG
Organism: Zea mays; assembly: GCF_902167145.1. Classification (NCBI taxonomy): domain Eukaryota; kingdom Viridiplantae; phylum Streptophyta; class Magnoliopsida; order Poales; family Poaceae; genus Zea; species Zea mays. Next base: position 87,811,749 of record NC_050097.1, read on the forward strand.
AGTTCTTGAACTCCGGTGAGCGCGATTTGGCTTCTCCGGTGACGCGGGCCCTCGGTTCAAGCTTGAGCAAGGCTCACGGTCTCACCAGGAAGCTACCTGAGGCTTGAATCGAACGGAGGGGGGACTGGAGAGGGGTTGGCCACTGCGGTGGTTCTTGGTCGGCACTGGCGGGCTGCGGGGAGGTCGCCGGAGGCAACGGCTGGCTCGGGCGAGTCCGGCGAGGTACGGAGGAAGAAATGGGGAAGGCAACCGAGCGCTGGGCGGGTTTTATAGGCGCGGACGCGGCCGGGGCGTCGGTTCGACCGTTTGGCGCGACGCGGGCACGCGGGGCGCGCGCGCGGGCGTGCTCTGGCGAGCTCAGAGCGCGTCGAACACGTGGCGCGTTGCTTCTGCCCGTGTTCTTCGCTCTGCTGAGCGGCCAGGCGTACGAATCTTGCCCTACCGCCTGTGGGAGATCTCTTCCCTGCACCTAGAGCTACCTAGTTCATGTGAGTTCCAAGAGTAGATGTGGTCTGGGTGAGGAGATATGGTAGCGCCAAGTCTTGTCTGTCTGCCCTGTGCAAACCGAGACAAAACCAGTGCCAACTCGTGTCAAATGGTTTTGGCTTGGGTTCAAACTTTTCCAGGGCATTCTAGGGTTCATTTGGCGCCACTTTGTCCATTAGGTCGACAGGTTTTGAAGAGGGGATCAAGGTGAACAGGTGGGATCTTTGCTCAAGGGTTGATTTTTGACTTAGGCAAAATCTGAATTTCTCCCTTGTGTTCAACCTTTGGTGATCTTTTGAGGACCTTTCTGAAAACTTTTTGGGGGTACTTCCTTACTATTAATTGTAGGTTATTAAGTATATTACAACTTTTATATTTGGCCCAAACCATGATCATGATGTTTACATGATCTTTTGATCATGGCTTCAATTAGGGTTATAATTGCCTATGGGGGTTTTGCTCTAGGGTTTTGGGAGATCTCCACTTAGATGTGCATTACAAACTAGGGCATGACATCCAAGGTGGATTACACTTGCTTAGGACCTAGAATCCCAAGTTTGGTATACTTTGCCCAATTCAGTCTTCATGTGATAATGGGTAAAAGGGGTAACCCTGGGATGGACACCCTGAGTAACACCTGGGGTGTTACAGCCCTCCCCCTTAAAGGAATCTCGCCCCGAGATTTAGGTAGAGTCCCTTGGAGGGTGCTTGAAGGTGTGCTGGTGTTGTTTTTCCTTTATACTTAAGGTTCTCTTGTTAACTGCTCTTCGAATGTCATCCTCTTTGCAACTTCAGAAGGAAGCCCTTCTTAAGTTAAATCCATAACTTAGACTATCCTTGTTATCTAAGTTTTTCTTATAATTGACTTCAAAGGGGCAGGTGGGGGGGGGTTTACGTACCGACTCCTTTGGGCAGAAAGTCGGGGAAGCGAGAGCGTAGAAAATCCTCAGTCTCCCATGTAGCTTCTTCTGCGGAATGGTGACTCCACTGAACCTTGTACATTCTGACCGACCTTGCCCGAGTTGATCTTTCCTTTTGATCTAATACCTTGATGGGGTACTCTTGGTAAGACAAGTCTGGTTCTATCTCAATGTCTGGCTCCGGTAGTACTTCAGTGGGTAGACGAACGCATTTCCGCAGCTGAGACACATGGAACACATTATGAACTACTGACATGTGAGGTGGCAATTCTACTTGATAGGCCACGGGCCCACAACTTGCCTTGATCTCATAGGGTCCAATGTAGCGAGGAGCTAACTTGCCCTTGATCCCGAATCTCTGGACACCCTTGGTGGGTGATACCTTAAGATAGACATGATCTCCCACCTCAAATTGTAGGGGCTTCCGCCTCTTATCATGATAACTCCTTTGCCTGGCCTGAGCAGCTTCTAAGTTCTTGGTAATAACCTTGACCTTTGCCTCTGCCTCGAGTACCAAATCTGGCCCAAAAATTTCCCTTTCTCCTGCTTGAGACCAGTTTAGTGGTGTCCTGCACCTTCTCCCATACAAAGCCTCAAAAGGTGCCATCTTCAGACTGGACTGGTGGCTATTATTGTACGAAAACTCTGCCAAAGACAGACACTTGTCCCAATCCTTCCCGTAGTGTAGTGCACATGCTCGCAACATGTCTTCCAAAATCTGATTCACCCTTTCGGTCTGGCCATCTGTTTGTGGGTGATATGCTGAGCTTCGGATTACTTGGGTTCCAAGTGATTCTTGCAGTTTTTCCCAAAAGCGTGCCACAAACAGTGCTCCTCTGTCAGATATAATGGTCTTGGGAATACCATGCAATCTCACTATCTGATCAACATAAATTTCAGCATACTTCTCTGTCTTGTGGGTGGTGTGCACTGGCAAGAAATGAGCGGTCTTGGTCAACCTGTCCACGATAACCCAAATAGAATCATGGTGCCTGGAAGTATTGGGTAATCCCACTATAAAGTCCATGCAAATGTCCTCCCATTTCCAAGATGGTATGGGAAGGGGTTGCAAAGGGCCTGCTGTCTTCAAGTGACTAGCCTTGATCCTCTGGCAAGTATCACACTCGGATATGTACTTGGCAATTTCCCTTTTCATTCTAGTCCACCAATATAAAGATCGGAGGTCATGGTACATCTTGTTGCTACCAGGGTGCATGGAGAATTTTGAAAGGTGAGCTTCATCTAGTATTTTCCTTCTAAGCTCAGGGTCCTTGGGAACAACCAATCGATCTCCAAACCATAGAATTCCTTTGTTGTCCTGTCGGAAACATTTGTATTTTTCTGCCTTTTGCTTGATCATATCCCTGATAACCTGAACACCCTTATCCTCAACCTGTGCCCTGATGATCTGCTCTTGCAACGTGGGTTCCACTGAGATATAGCTTAAGTTACCCGAAGAAACAATTTCCAGGTTCAGCTTGCACAACTCATCACACAGGGTGGTAACTCCTACATCCATGCTCACACAATTGCACTGGGCCTTTCTGCTCAAGGCATCTGCCACAACATTTGCCTTCCCTGGGTGGTAATGCACTTCTAAATCATAATCCTTGATCAACTCTAACCATCCCCTTTGCCTCATGTTCAGATCTGCCTGAGTGAAAATGTACTTGAGACTCTTGTGATCAGTGTAGATGTTACAGTGAGCTCCCATCAAGTAGTGTCTCCATATCTTAAGAGCATGAACTACAGCTGCCAATTCTAGATCATGTGTAGGGTAGTTCTGCTCATGGGGCCTGAGTGCCCGGGAAGCATAAGCAATCACTCTGTTCTCTTGCATCAAGACACATCCCAAACCAGTACCAGAAGCATCACAATAGACTTCAAATGGCTTGGTGTTGTCAGGTTGAGCTAGCACTGGGGCTGTTGTCATATGCTGCCTCAAGGTATGAAAGGCACCTTCACACTTTTGGCTCCACTCAAATTTGACTCCCTTCTTCAACAGTTCAGTCATTGGCTTGGCAATTCTGGAGAAATCCGGAATAAATCGTCGATAATACCCTGCCAAACCCAGAAAACTCCGAATCTGCTTTACTGTAGTCGGGGGTTTCCAATCCATTACCTCCTGCACCTTCTCAGGATCAACTGATATCCCATCCTGAGAAATTGTGTGACCCAGAAATTTAATCTCCCTCAGCCAGAACTCACACTTACTCAACTTAGCGTACAACTGATGATCACGCAGTCTCTGAAGTACAGTATGCAAGTGTTTGGTGTGCTCGGCTTCATTCTTGGAATAAACCAGAATATCATCAATGAAAACAACCACGAACTTATCCAATTCTGGCATAAACACTGAGTTCATCAGGTACATGAAATAAGCCGGGGCATTGGTCAGCCCAAAAGACATCACCAAAAATTCATACAGTCCATATCTGGTAGAGAAAGCCGTCTTGGGAATGTCGCTGGCACGGATCTTGATCTGATGGTATCCCGAGCGAAGGTCTATCTTGGAGAATACCTTGGCTCCTACCAATTGATCGAACAGAACATCGATGCGGGGCAGTGGGTATTTGTTCTTAATAGTCACCGCATTGAGAGGACGGTAGTCAACACACATCCTCAAACTCTCATCCTTTTTCTTCACAAATAATGCTGGACATCCCCATGGTGAAGTGCTTGGACGAATAAACCCCTTGTCCAACAACTCTTGCAATTGTTTCTTTAATTCTGCCAATTCCGCGGGAGGCATCCTATAAGGTCTCTTGGAGATAGGAGCAGTCCCGGGTTGCAATTCGATGGCGAACTCAATATCTCGGTCAGGTGGCATTCCTGGCAATTCATCCGGAAAAACATCCGGATAGTCACAGACCACTGGGATCTTTTCCACTGGGGATTCTAACATAACAAAAGCACAAGATCGGGTACAACCCCGGTCAGGCAAATACAGTGTGGTCTCACCGCAAGTTGGTGAGTGCACCCCAATGGCTCTGGCTGCAATATCCATAACTGCTTGGTGCCTGGTCAACCAGTCAGCTCCCAATATAATATCCACACTATCCAACCCTAAAATGAGGAGGGTGGTTTTAATTATTAAGCTACCAAACTTTATGGGCACGTGTCTGTTGATTTGGTAGGTGGCAACCCTGCCTCCTGGCGTTGAAATTGTGATACCTCCATTGGTGTGGTGAAAAGGCAATTGGCACTTGGCACTAAATTTTGCACTGATAAAACTATGCGATGCACCAGAATCAAATAGAATAACAGCAGGATAATTCAAAACTGTAAAGATACCAGTCATGACGGGTGCTCCCTCTGGAATATCAGCCATGGTGGTGAAGTTCAGCCTGCCTTGCCTCACTTGCACCTTCTGCCTCTTGCCTTGGTTCTGATTAGTATTCTGCCCCTGCCTCTGCTGGTTCCTGGGGCAATTCTTGGCATAATGCCCAGTGTTGCCACAAGTGAAGCATCTGTTGTCATTTGCCTGGCGGTACTGCTGCTGCTGGTTATTCCTCTGAGCTGGAAACTGGTTGCGGTTGGGTGCCTGCTGCTGCTGCGGTGGTCTGATCACCCATCTCCCTTGCTGCTGCTGGGGGCCCCTGCCCTGGGTGTCGGACACAATCCTGAAGCGCTGTGGCTGAGCTGAGGGTCCTGCCACAGGGGTCTTCCTCTTCTTCTCTGCCTGCCTAGCTGTAATGCAGTCCTCTTGGGAGATAGCCATGTTGACCAACTCATTGTAGCTGTTGGCCCTGACGGTGTTGAGACGATCCCGGAGCTTAGTGCTGAGCCCCCTTCTGAATCTGTCCCTCTTCTTCTCATCTGTATCTGCATGATATCCCGCGTACTGGCACAAGTCATTAAAAGCCTGGGCATACTGCAACACTGTCCTGTTGCCCTGAGTGAGTGCCAAAAACTCATTTAGCTTCCTGTCCATGATCCCTGCTGGTATATGGTGTCCTCTAAAAGCTGCCTTGAACTCCCTCCACTCCACCTCTCGGTCCTCTGGCTGCATAGCAAGAAAATGATCCCACCAAGTCCTTGCGGGTCCGTGAAGTTGCTGGGTGGCAAACCTGACTTTGGTGACCTCTGAACACACTCCATGAAGCAGTGGGAATTTGGATTCTACCACCCTCAACCACACATCTGCATCAAGTGGGTCCTCCGCCCTTGTGAACAATGGAGGCTGGGTGCTAAGGAATTCCTGGTATGTAGCTGCCGCGGGGTGACGCTGATGGTCCCCACCACCATAATGCTGAGGTGGTGGCTGACGTTGAGCCAGCTGCCTCAGGATCTCATTCTGCTGAGCCATGAGCTCCTGCAGAGTGGGGGGTGGTGGCGGCGGTGGAGGAACGCTCTCGTTCTGGCCACGACGCTGCCTCCCGGCCATCTGAAAAAACCACATACTTACTTAACACCACAGTTCCGAATTTCAAGATTTTTATCACGGGGAAAAGTTAAAACAGCATGATAGACTCCGACTTCAACAAAAGGGATTTTAAGAGGCATAAATTCCTCCTTCTAATTTAAACTGATAATAGCATCCATCAAACAAGCTCCCAAGAGAGTTCAACATGATTACATCAAATTGTTCCAAAATGACTCAACTCTATCTAGCCTAGTACCCCAAGGGTGCAAAAGCTAAGCTAGCTGCGAGGAGTCCGACTATCCAACTTCTAAGCCTACCCTGGACACCTAGTGAGCGAACGAAGCAACACTCGACTCGGGGGAAGGTGGTCTTCCCGAGCCAGCAGTGTCCACACTGGAGGCAGGCTCATCTCCTCCCTCAATGTCGACGTCCTCGTTGGCCTCCTGGTCCTGGATCTCCTGGTGATGCATGTCCAGGTGCTCGTTAGCCTCGGCAAGCTGCTGCTGAGTGTTAATGAGCTGATCCTCCAGAACCTCGATTGTGTTCTCCCTGGTGCCCACCAGCTCCTCCAACTCCTGAATGTCAGTGGATAACTGCTCCACCTGCAAGTCCTTCTCCACCATTTCTTGAGACAAGTCAACCACGAGCTCCTCTCTGTTATCCAGCGTGATCTTTGTTGCCTCCAGTAGTGCCATCAGATGGGACATTGCCTCACCGCGCATCACCTGCAGACGGTACAGAGCATTCATGCACCGTACTGTCAAGTGCGCAGTCTGACCTGGGTAGATGGCCCAGATGTCCTTGGCATGCTCCACCCGATCCTTCCACATTGGGTCGTCCTCCTTCTCAGCGGGGAACAAGCCAATGGGGTGGGTAGCCAGCTCCAAGGGATGGAATCCGCAGAAGGTAGTCAATCCATGCAGAGCGATCGCCTCGATTGTGTCCTCTGCCCGGTACCCGAAAGACTCTGAGTCCAAGGAGCGCCAGCCTGGCTGCAGGGGATGAGGCTCCAAAGTCATCCTCACCCTACAGCGGGGCACCCGGTGCTTCTCGAACTGCTGCACCGCGTACTGAGGGGGTGTCAAATATCCGGCCCCCTGAAGTACCTCCCACAAGATGCGGGGAAATCCCTCTCGTGCAAGTCCGTCAGTGTGGGTCAGTGCATTTTCGTCATTGGAGGATCCGGGGGAAGTCATCTGTGTACGGTTAAGCGTAAGTAAAAGAAAAAGAATTATAAAAAGAATAAGGAAAAGTAAAACTCAGCCCGTCTCTAGTTAAGTAGAAAGGCACTAGGGACCTAATTGGTTGTTATCTTATTTTTAAGTCCTTTACTCAGTTATCCATTGCTTAATTATGAATGCATGCATGCTCGTCCTGCACGGCCTCACAACAAGATAAAAGGAATAGGGAGGAACTCCTATCCTGTAAAAGTGGCCTGTAGGGCCTAGTTACTTAGCCACCTAGCTACCATTCTATTAACCTAAGGCTTCACGTCCTAGGTCTATCCTGTTCGTCCTACTATCTATCCAACCTTGTTTCTATCAAGTTTTATTTAGAAATTTTGATGGTATTTATATTTTATTGATTCCTCTGTGGTGGTACAAGCTCCGATACCAGCTGTGGCGGAACTGCCCGAATTATTCCGACTTAAGTGCCTAAGCCCTGCCTTAGAGGCTAGACCACACTTAAATGGGAATAACCCGTCAATCCCTCGGATCTAGTCCGACACGGCCACTGACAGGATCAAGTACCACAATCTCACTCGATGGTGAGTCACAGAGCAAATACAATAAAGCATAAAACCATACATGTCACAATGTTAAATTATTACATCACCCTCACCATCATCGGAGTTTTGCAAAAGTAACCATCATTGTTCGAAGTGTAGTGGAATAAAACTAACGATAATTAAACGGAGAGATGGGGAAGCCTGTCCCATCACTCCTCATGCTCCTCCTCAGCTGAGGCAGGGTCCCACTCAACAGTCCAACCCGGTGGTAAGGTGGACGGCCAAGTCACTCCAGCAACCATGTCCTCCAGAGAACCTGTAAAAAATTATGCCACAAGCAAGGCTGAGTATACTAATACTCAGCTAGACTTACCCGGTGTGAGGAGTCTACTCCTCTACCTCTAGACATGCAGCTGTTTGGCTGTGGGGTTTGGTTGCCAAAAGCACTAGCTGAGTTTCTAAATCAAGAATTTAACTTAATCAAGGTTAAGTGTGACTCTCTTAAGGCTAAAGGTGAACTATCTACTCATACATGGTAGCAAGCATTATTAACAATCAACATCTTATCTCAACTCCTCATACTTCCACTTATTACTCAATGCAGTACAATGGATCAAGCAGTCTCATTAGCTGCGAGAAGCAGACGATTCGAATCGAGTTTTTATCCTTGCAAGGTAAACCTAAACACACGACATGTAGGGGCACTCCGTCCCCACACACATCAACCGTCCCCATCGATTCCCTGGCAACAGATCAGGGCTCACCGCCTTGGCGTACAATGCCCCACTGACCCCGACTGGCCGTCGTGCAGTGGCCGCACTTGTACCCACCATAACCGGAATGGGAGACCTCGTCTCAGGTCGCGTGAGGGGTAAAGTCTGTGGGCAGGTTCACTCAGGTACTAGGCTTACCGATTTACCATATTTCTCGGTATGTGTTTAGTACATTCAAACGCTTGACACAGGTATCCGCACGTTAATCCTTATTCCTTTTTCCATCTTGTAAACAACCAATCCCCATGGATTGTTGTCCACCAACTAGTATCATGACAGTGTGAAAGTGGGTATAATCAATTTCCTGATCTCGCGCGAGTGCTAGAAAAATCACTCGTCTTCTACCGAGATCCTAATTAAATAAAGCAACTACTCGACCTGTCATACTAGTATTCATCTCAAAGGGATTCCTGAGATCATGCAACTAGGGTTTCAAACAACTCCTACACCTAAGTGCACAATCAAACCTACAATCATTAAGTGAAGTAAAATAGCATAAATAACAGGTTATGCATAAAACCGGGGCTTGCCTTCCAAAGCAGTGGCAGGCAGGTCCTCTGGTGCAGGCTCTGGTGCTGGGTATAGGGCAATCTCCTGGGCAGCTCCTTGCTCCGGCACGAGGATGTACTCTCCGTCAGCAAGATTACAGTCTATCGAAATGCAATGAACATGTATGTCATGATTATGCAAGATTTAAGAACATTAAGCTAAAGAAACTAAGTTTAGGAAGTAACTTAGGGTTTTCTTAGTCACGCGGGGCTCCTAGTGGTACATACATATATATCCATAGACTTATGCCCTTTTAGCTTAGGTTTTCTTTTAGGATAACTTAGTGGATTGGTGTTACCTTGAGACATTTTAGTGGACAGATTACAAAGGTTTTAGGATAACCTTGATTCACATTATTCATTTTCCTTTCCTTAATTCCCATTTAGGGTTTCTAGGGTAGGTTTGAACTACAACAGGGTTTTAAAAATTTCCAAAAATTCTGTAAAAATTTCCAGTGGGTTATTACTGGCTATTCTAGCTTATTTTAAGAATTTGAGGCTTAAAGTATAAAATTTAGGCTTTAAACAAAAATAACAAAAGTTAGGCAAAATGGGCCACTTCACACTACACCTCTTAGTTAGGGGTAGGTTCTGTCCTAAAGGTTATTTTTGTTGGCATCCTCTAGTAATATTAGGTCTCTGTGCTAAAAATCACAGAAAACTAAGGGGTGGTTATTTAGTTATGATTTTCTTAAGTTTAATGTCAAAAAGGCTCTGTCTACTACATCATTATTTGAAAAATGTCAAACAGCAGATTTCATATTTTTCCTAAGTTCTCTTTAATAAAACAATAGTTATCCCAAGGGTGGGGGTGTTTTTACCTTGGGGTTATTTTTGTAGGGTTTTTCTAAGTTATCCTTGTTTTATTAATTTAAAAGGTAGCTTTCTTATTTTACACTACAACAGGGTATGATACATTTTTCCAGTGAACTACATTGACTAAGTATCTCAACAAAATAGGGGTGCCCTCTGGTTCATTATTTATGTCACTTTTTCTATTTTTCTTAATCTTAAGCATATTATGGAATAAGGTGTTAAAACTGAATTAATGTAAGGGACAAAGGGGTTTAACATTTTTAACTAGGTCAGTAGGTAGATATAAACTTCTCCAAATTTTTCTAACCTTAGTTAAATAGTATAACCATTTTTCTTGCTATTATTAAGCTTTTGGTCCAAACTGTAATTAAATCATAACCTTATATTTTTCTCTAGTGCTTATGGGGTTTTATATTTTTCTTAGATAGGTTACATTATTTAGAGTCTGGCAAAATTAGTTTGACCAAATTTGGATAAACCAAACAGAAGTTATGGGTTTTTAAAGTTTCTGTTTGAATTTAAATCAGGTTTTAATTAAGTTTTCCTGGAAAAACAGTTTGCGCCGAGGTCCCTGGGTTTAAACCGAATCAAACCTCGCAGATCTACCCTTACGCCACTATTCACTTGAGTCTCTGACTTTTCACTTAACCCCCTGGATTTCTCTCCCTCTCACCCGCAGTCCCTCCCTTAACTGAAACAGTAGCCGCGGGAAAGAAAAGGGTGGCGCGGCTTACCGGCGGCGAGGGAGGTCCGGCGAGGTGGTCGGAGATGTTCAGGAGGTCGCGACGGTCACGTCGATGTGCGGGTCGGCGTCAGAGGTGGTCGGAGCTCCCCTGGCCACGAACACAGGCGGCGGGGATCGACGGCGGTGCCTGCTCCGGCCAAACCACGGCGGGAGAGTTCAATTAATGGGCACGAGGAGCTTCACGGGATGACACAGAGGCCATGCGCGCAACGAATCGGGAAATGGTGAAGGGGTTTACCCGGTCCACGTGCGCCGGCGAGTTCTTGAACTCCGGTGAGCGCGATTTGGCTTTTCCGGTGACGCGGGCCCTTGGTTCAAGCTTGAGCAAGGCTCACGGTCTCACCAGGAAGCTACCTGAGGCTTGAATCGAACGGAGGGGGGACTGGAGAGGGGTTGGCCACTGCGGTGGTTCTTGGTCGGCACTGGCGGGCTGCGGGGAGGTCGCCGGAGGCAACGGCTGGCTCGGGCGAGTCCGGCGAGGTACGGAGGAAGAAATGGGGAAGGCAACCGAGCGCTGGGCGGGTTTTATAGGCGCGGACGCGGCCGGGGCGTCGGTTCGACCGTTTGGCGCGACGCGGGCACGCGGGGCGCGCGCGCGGGCGTGCTCTGGCGAGCTCAGAGCGCGTCGAACACGTGGCGCGTTGCTTCTGCCCGTGTTCTTCGCTCTGCTGAGCGGCCAGGCGTACGAATCTTGCCCTACCGCCTGTGGGAGATCTCTTCCCTGCACCTAGAGCTACCTAGTTCATGTGAGTTCCAAGAGTAGATGTGGTCTGGGTGAGGAGATATGGTAGCGCCAAGTCTTGTCTGTCTGCCCTGTGCAAACCGAGACAAAACCAGTGCCAACTCGTGTCAAATGGTTTTGGCTTGGGTTCAAACTTTTCCAGGGCATTCTAGGGTTCATTTGGCGCCACTTTGTCCATTAGGTCGACAGGTTTTGAAGAGGGGATCAAGGTGAACAGGTGGGATCTTTGCTCAAGGGTTGATTTTTGACTTAGGCAAAATCTGAATTTCTCCCTTGTGTTCAACCTTTGGTGATCTTTTGAGGACCTTTCTGAAAACTTTTTGGGGGTACTTCCTTACTATTAATTGTAGGTTATTAAGTATATTACAACTTTTATATTTGGCCCAAACCATGATCATGATGTTTACATGATCTTTTGATCATGGCTTCAATTAGGGTTATAATTGCCTATGGGGGTTTTGCTCTAGGGTTTTGGGAGATCTCCACTTAGATGTGCATTACAAACTAGGGCATGACATCCAAGGTGGATTACACTTGCTTAGGACCTAGAATCCCAAGTTTGGTATACTTTGCCCAATTCAGTCTTCATGTGATAATGGGTAAAAGGGGTAACCCTGGGATGGACACCCTGAGTAACACCTGGGGTGTTACAGTGAACCCTACGAGGGCCAGCCTACGAACCCCTGATCAGTAGTGGGAGCGGAGCCCGAGTGGCCTGAGGCGGCCGTTGAACCCTTCCGAGGGGCCGGCCTTCGAACCTCTGACCAGTAATGGGCGCGGAGCCTGAGCGCTCTGAGGCGGCTGTTGAACCCCTCCGAGGGGCCAGCCTTCGAACCTCTGATCAGTAGGGGGGCTCGGGGCCCGTTTCCTTCACGGAGAAGGATCCCTTTTCGGGGTATCCCCCTTTCCCGGTTCCTGTTGTAAGAGAGAGAAAGAGGAAAAGGAAAAGGATACAAAATCGAATGACGTGGCGTACCTTTTTTTGACGCGGTCATTATGGTGAAGGCGAAGCGTCGCCCGCTTCTCCTGCCAAAGGTGTCGCCTGTCCTGCCGCAGAGTTAATGCGACGGGACGAGTGGTTCACGGGGCAGCCGTTGCGCGTGCGGGAGCCGTTCGAGGAACGGGCATTTCACTTTGAGTTTTGAATCCCGCGGTGGGTTCGGGCGACGTGTTGAACGGGTCTCGCCTGGGTCTTTATATATTCGGGAGAGGGACCGGTGACGGTTCTTTGCTCTGCTACTTGCCTCCTTCTTAGGTTTTCGCAACCCGAGGGAATAGCCAGAGAAAAGGAAACCGCCCACCCAGTCCTTTCCGCCGCCACCTCCTCTGCTTGGTGATGGCCGACCGGGTGACCATTGTTGCGCCGCGTGACCCGTGGCCTTTCTCCGCCGTCACGGCGGACGACCTGGAGGCCCTCGTCGCTAAGGGTTTACTGCGCCCTCTCTCCGATGAGAGGCAGCCGGAGTGGATGCCCCCTCCGAGCGGAGCCGCCCCATCCCCGCCGCCGGGATATGTCGTGAGCTTCGTCTCCTTTCACGAGCGAGGGTTTCGGAATGCCGGCAAGCCGTTTTATGCGGGCGATCCTGCATGTCTACGGGGTGGAGCTGCACAACCTCAGCCCCAACTCCATCTCGCAAGCCACCATCTTCGCAGCGGTTTGCAAAGGATACTTGGGGATTGACCCTCACTGGGACCTGTGGACTCATTTCTTCTCCGCGGAGCTTTTTGCTTCGCCTACGGGGGAGAGAAGGGTCCGCGCGGCGGTGCGGGCCGGTGGCTGCATCCTCCAGCTGAGGCAGGCACGGGCGCCGCAGCATATTCCCGCCATCCTTGCGTCCTCGAACAAAGGGTGGCAGCGCCGGTGGTTCTATCTCCGAAATGACGACAGGAGGCTCCCGTCGTTTTCTCAGCGAGTGGTGACCGTTGCCGCCGATGCCTGGCGCTACGGGACCCCGCACGACAGACAGAAGAATCTCCAACCCCTTCTTAAGGCCCTGGAGGTGTTGCGGAAAGGAGGGCTCACCGCTGCGGGAGTGGTTGCCACCATTCATCGCCGGAGGGTGCTTCCCTTGACGGAGCGACGGTTGCCGCTTTGGGAGATGACGCCGGAGGCCGACTCGGAGGGTTTGCGGATGTCCTCGGATCCCCTTCCCGTCGACGACCTCCACAGGCGGGTAGCCTTCACGTTGGGGAAACCGGACACCGGCGCCCTTTCCCAGCCCTTGATGCGTCCCGACCGCAGGTGTGTGTCCCTGGTGAGTGTCCGCTCCTTCTTTCTCCTTGCGGTGGATTGCCCTTGGTTATCACAGCCGAGACTTTCCGTCTGTCCCTAGGAGGTAGGGTGGCACAAGCCTTCCCGGCCACCGGTACCGGAGGATGTGGTGGACCGAGCTGCGCGGAGGGTTGCCGCGGAGAAGAGGAAGGAGAAGAAGGACACGAAGAAGGCTCGGGCCCGCGAGCGGATGCGGGCTCGGGACGCCTTGGAAAGGCTCCATCGTCGGCAGGAGAGGGATGGGCTCCCGAGGGAGCCGTCACCGGAAACGCCTGACGACGACGACGATGAAGACGATGACGAAGACGACGATATGGCTGCTCGCCTTGGCCTCAGCCCGGATCTGAGGCTGGGCCAGGAGTCGTCAAGCTAGCCCCCGAGCGGGCTGGCGTCGTCGGTTTCCGGGGCCGGGACGTCGGGGTCCCGGTCCGAAGAGTGGGGGCAGACCAAGGGGGTGCTTGACCCCTCGGCTGGGGAAGTTGAGGTGACCCCGGGGAGTCAAGCTGAGCTGCCTGTTCCCCGAGAACCGTCGCCTGTGCCGGCTGCACAGGAGGGCAATCCTCAGGCCGTCGTGGCTGCGCCTGGGCAGTCCGTCTCTCGGGCGTCTAGGGCGCCCAAGGCGAGGATGGTGCCGAAGCTGGCAGCGGGGCAGACCTTGGCGGTACCTTCGGGGGTCGAGGTTCGAGAGACCTCCCCACATGCACGGTTGATCATGGCCCGGAGTGGGTATGTACCTTAGGACATCTTCGTCCCGGCTCCTCCTTTGTATGTCCCGATCCTGACTTTCCTTTTCTCTTTAGCAAGCGGAGTCACGGTCCGACCGATTTGGCTCCCCGAAAGGTCCTCAAGACGGCGTCGACTTCCGCAGCTGGTGCCGCGCCGGGCCTCGCCGGCCAGCTGACCTCCTCGCAAGACGCCCCACAGCGGGGGGCTCAGGCGGCACCAGTTGCCGTGGAGCGAGCTCCCAAGGCTGGCTCTTCTGTCGAGGCGGCCATCGCTGGGGAGGCTGCTGGCGCGGCCATGGCCTCGGGCCCACCAGACATGCTGTCGGCACTGGCGCCGACCGCTACCGAGGCCGTTGCCGTCCTGGCCGTGGAGCGACCCGTCGCCGCCGACGCTGAGATGGCCGAGGCGTCGCTACTTGGTGCCTCGGAGGAGGGGGCGCGGGAGCGCGACCCGTCCCGTCGAGCGGCAGCCTTGTCCCCGCGCGGCGCCAGTTGCTTCGGTTCTGGACCCGTGAGGCCTCGGATCCCTTCTTCGTTCTTGATGATGAGCGGGAGGAGCAGTCTTGGGACGAGCTTCGTGAGTGTGCCGAGGCAATGGTGGGGTCGCTCCGGTCATCCTTGGAGGTCTTTTGCAGGGACGTTCCCAAGATCCTCCAGGTAATGATTTTAGGCATACCTTTCTTGTGGTCAAGGCGTTCTTTGTGACGCCCCGCTTCCTTTCCTCCGGATCTGACGGATCTGAGCGCCGCCAAGTCGTCGTTCATCCGCCGCGAGGCCGATGTCTGGGGTTCGCTGCGGTCCCTGAGGACCACGCTTGCCAGGGCTACCACGCGCCTCTCCCAGCAGAGTGCCGAGGTGGCGGACCTTCGGTTGCTCTGCGCCGATCTGTGAGTCAGCAGCGGCACGCGCAGAGGTGCAGCGGTGACAGTCGGAGCTTGACCAGGTCATCGGCGAGCGGGACCAATCTCGGGGCCAGGCCGCCGAGGCCGAAAGCCGGGCTGGAGCCCTTGCAGCAGACCTAGCCGTGGCCCAAGCCGCATCCTCGGAGCAGCGTGCCCGAGCCGGAGGTATGTCTTGGCTGTTTTAAGTTTTTGTTTCAGCTTGGTTTCTCAACTTGCGTTTGAGGTCTTGCGCTTTGGCTGTTCGCAGAGCTCGAGTCTGCCCTTGATAAGTCCACCAAGGCGCTTGCTCAGGCGGCCGAGCAGAGGGAGGCCGACCACGCGACCATGTCTGATGCCATCTCGGCTTTCTGCCGGGTCTTTGGCTTCGACGACGTCCCCTCGGGAAGCTCCCCTCAAAGTCGCCTGCAGGCCTTGGGTGACCACACGCGTGGCAGACTCCACGAGGTGCTACATCACGGCGTCAGGCGGGCCTTCGCCGTGCTCGCTTCCCACTATGTCGTGGATCTGGAGCGGGTCAGCGAGGGGTATTGTCTCCCCGACGAAGATGAAGCCGCCCTGGCCGAAGTCCAGAGGCTCGACGCGGCCGCCATGGGCCCGAGCGCGGTGCTGGCAACCACCTTCGAGGCAGAGATCCTCCCGCCAGCGCCGTCGTCCGAGGCCGGGGCGGACCTTGCCGAGGGTGGGAACGAAGCCGAGGGCGCGGCTCCTTCTCCGGGTGATGCCTGACTCTGCCGGAGCAAATTTCTTTGAACGCACATGTGTCTTTTGCAGCCACTGAGGCCCGAACACTTTATTATCGTAGTATAAGGTTGTGCTCCTTTGCCTTCCGTTTTGCGTATCTGGCCCCGTTTGTCAGTAGCAGGGTGGCTTGCCCAAGTAAGAGTCATTTTTCGTGGTAGGTGACGAGTGAGGTATCCGTATCCCAGAGGCGTAGGAGTCCCTCGGCTCGGTCGGCCTTGCCACTTACATGCGCCCTCATTCGCTTCTTGGGGTCCTGCTACTGATGTAGCCGGGGAACGCAGAAGCCTTTTTGATGGAAGACTCTTTTCGAGGAAAATTTTGCCGCCGAGGGGGTTCCCCCCTTCTAGCCCCCGAGGGAGGGTCGGGCTTTGCCGAGGCAAGGCTGACCCTTCCATGATGACTAGACTTGGTGTGTGAACGAGGTGTACGAACAACTTGAAAGCATCTTAAGGGTAGAAGCGACGTAGCTGTAGGATGTTCCAAGCGTTGTTGTAGACCTCGCTTTGACTGTTGGCCAGCTTGTACGTTCTGGGCTTCAGAACCTTGGTGTCGACGAACGGCCCTTCCCAGGGAGGCGTGAGCTTGTGCCGCCCTCGGGCGTCTTGTCGCGGCCGAAGCACCAGGTCGCCCACCTGGAGGTCTCGGGACCGAACCCCTCGGGCGTGGTAGCGTCGCAGGGACTGCTGGTACTGCGCCGAGTGTAGTAAGGCCATGTCCCGAGCCTCTTCCAGCTGGTCCAGTGAGTCTTCTCGATTAGCTCGATTGCTTTGGTCGGTGTAGGCCCTCGTCCTCGGGGAACCGTATTCTAAGTCTATGGGCAAGATGGCCTCGGCCCCATAGACTAGAAAGAACGGTGTGAGGCCCGTGGCTCGGCTTGGCGTCGTCCTCAGACTAAAGACCACCGAGGGGAGTTCCTTCATCCATCGCTTGCCGAACTTGTTGAGGTCGCTGTAGATCCGCGGCTTGAGTCCTTGCAGGATCATGCCGTTGGCACGCTCCACTTGCCCATTCGACATGGGGTGAGCCACAGCGGCCTAGTCCACCCGGATGTGGTGATCCTCGCAGAAGTCCAGGAACTTTCTGCCGGTGAACTAGGTGCCGTTGTTGGTGATGATGGAGTTCGAGACCCCAAAGCGATGGATGATGTTGGTGAAGAACGCCACCGCCCGTTCAGACCTGATGCTGCTTAGGGGTCGGACCTCGATCGAGTTGGAGAATTTGTCGATGGCGACCAGCAGGTGCGTGTAGCCCTCGGGTGCCTTCTTCAAGGGGCCGACGAGGTCCAGACCCCACACAGCAAACGACCAGGTGATGGGTATGGTCTGCAGAGCCTGAGCGGGCAGGTGGGTCTGCCTTGTGTAGAGTTGACACCCTTGGCAGGTGCGGACAATTCCAGTGGCGTCGGCCACCACGGTCGGCCAGTAGAAACCTTGTCGGAAGGCGTTTCCAATAAGGGCTCGGGGCGCTGCGTGATGTCCGCAAGCCCCAGAGTGTATTTCTTGTAAGAGCTCCTAGCCTTCGGCGATGGATATGCATCGCTGGAGGATGCCTGAGGGGCTGCGGTGGTAGAGCTCCTTGTCATCCCCCAGCAAGACGAACGACTTGGCGCGTCGCGCCAACCGCCGAGCTTCGGCTCGGTCGAGGGGTAGCTCTCCTCGGTGGAGATATTGCATGTACGGGGTCTGCCAGTTTCAATTAGGCGTGACCCCGCTCCGCTCCTCCTCGACGCGCAGTGCCTCACCCTCGGGGGCCGAGGGTGCCTCGGGCTGGGCCGAGGGTGCCTCGGGCTGAGCCGAGGGCTTCTCGGGCTCGGGCGCGTCGTCGATCTTGATGGAGGGTTGATGCAGGTCTCGGGAGAAGACGTCTGGGGGAACTGTTGTCCGCCCCAAGGCTATCTTAGCCAGCTCGTCCGTAGTCTCGTTGTATCGTCGGGCGATGTGGTTGAGCTCGAGCCAGTAGAACTTGTTTTCCAGGCGCCGAACCTCATCGCAGTAGGCTTCCATCTTTGGGTCGCGGCAGTGGGAGTTCTTCATGACTTGGTCGATGACGAGCTGCGAGTCACCGCGAGCGTCGAGGCGTCGGACCCCTAGCTCGATGGCGATGCGCACCCCGTTGACCAGAGCCTCGTACTCAGCCATATTGTTGGACACCGGGAAGTGGAGGCGTAGCACATAGCATAGGTGCTTCCCGAGGGGCGAGATGAAGAGCAGGCCCGCGCCTACCCCTGTCTTCATCAACGACCCGTCGAAAAACATGGTCCAGAGTTCCGGTTGGATCGGAGCTGTTGGGAGCTGGGTATCGACCCATTCAGCCACAAAGTCCGCCAAGACTTGGGACTTGATGGCCTTCCGAGGGGTGAACGAGATTGTCTCGCCCATGATTTCCACCGCCCACTTTGCAATCCTACCCGAGGCCTCTCGGCACTGGATGATCTCCCCCAGGGGGAAGGATGACACCACAGTCACCGGATGAGATTCGAAGTAGTGTCGCAACTTCCGCCGCGTCAGGATCACCGCGTACAATAGCAGTACATGCCGAAGCGTTTGTGAGGAGCGCCTTCAGGTTCCTGAGGGCTTCCTCGGCCTCAGGGGTCCAAGTGAAGCACTCGGCCTTTCTTAAGAGGCGGTACAGAGGCAGGCCTCTTTCGCCGAGGCGCGGGATGAAACGGCTCAGAGCCGCAAGGCATCCCGTGACCCTCTGTACGCATTTCAAGTCCTTGATGGGCCCCATGCTGGTGATGGCCGCGATTTTCTCCGGGTTGGCCTCGATGCCCCGCTCGGAGACGATGAACCCCAAGAGCATGCCTCGGGGGACCCCGAAGACACACTTCTCGGGATTGAGCTTTACGCCTTTCGCCTTGAGACACCGGAATGTCGTTTCAAGGTCGGAAAGGAGGTCAGAGGCTTTCCTTGTCTTGACTACGATGTCATCGATGTAGGCCTCGACCGTTCGACCAATGTGTTCGCCGAACACGTGGTTCATGCACCTTTGGTATGTCGCACCCGGATTCCTCAAACCAAATGGCATGGTAACATAGCAGTACATGCCGAAGGGTGTGATGAAAGAAGTCGCGAGCTGGTCGGACTCTTTCATCCTGATTTTGTGATACCCTGAGTAGGCATCGAGGAAAGACAGGGTTTCGCACCCAGCAGTGGAATCCACGATTTGATCGATGCGAGGCAGAGGGTAGGGAACTTTCGGACATGCTTTGTTTAGACCAGTGTAGTCTACACACATCCGCCATTTCCCTCCTTTCTTTCTCACAAGCACAGGGTTGGCAAGCCATTCGGGATGGAATACCTCTTTGATGAACCCAGCCGCCATTAGCTTGTGGATCTCCTCGCCTATGGCTCTGCGCTTTTCCTCGTCGAATCGGCGCAGAGGCTGCTTCACGGGTCGGGCTCCAGCTCAGATATCCAGCGAGTGCTCGGCGACATCCCTCGGTATGCTGGGCATGTCCGAAGGACTCCACGTGAAGACGTCGGCGTTTGCGCGGAGAAAGTCGACGAGCACTCCTTCCTATTTGGGATCGAGCTCGGAGCCGATCCGGATCTGCTCGGAGGCGTCGTTGCTGGGGTTGAGAGGGACGGATTTAACCGTCTCCGCTGGCTCAAAGTTGCCGGTGTGGCGCTTCACGTCTGGCGCCTCCTTGGAGAGGCTCTCTAGGTCGGCGATGAGGGCCTCGGATTCGGCGAGGGCCTCGGCGTACTCCACGCACTCCACGTCGCATTCGTACGCGTGTCGGTACGTGGGGCCGATGGTGATGACCCCGTTGGGGCCCGGCATCTTGAGCTTGAGGTAGGTGTAGTTGGGGACAGCCATGAACTTGGCGTAGCATGGCCTCCCCAGTACCGCGTGGTAGGTTCCTCGAAACCCGACCACCTCGAACGTGAGGGTCTCCCTTCGGAAGTTGGAGGGTGTCCCAAAGCAGACGGGTAGATCGAGTTGTCCGAGGGGCTGGACGCGTTTCCCGAGGATGATCCCGTAAAAAGGCGCAGCGCCTGCCCGGACCGAGGACAGATCGATCCGCAGGAGCCCGAGGGTCTCGGTGTAGATGATGTTGAGGCTGTTGCCTCCGTCCATGAGGAACTTGGTGAGCCTGACGTTGTCGATGATGGGGTCGACAACGAGCGGGTATTTCCCCGGGCTCGGCACGCGGTCGGGGTGGTCGTCCTGGTCGAAGGTGATGGGCTTGTCGGACCAGTCTAGGTAGACTGGCGCCGCCACCTTTACCAAGCAGACCTCCCGACGCTCTTGCTTGCGGTGCCGAGCCGAGGCGTTTGCCTCTTGCCCACCGTAGATCATGTAGCAGTCGTGGACCTCGGGGAACTCTCTTGCCTTGTGATCTTCCTTCTTATTGTCGTCGCGGGCCCTGCCACCCTCCGCGGGTGGCCCGGCCTTGTGAAAGTGGCGCCTAAGCATGGTGCACTCCTCAAGGGTGTGCTTGACGGGCCCCTGATGATAGGGGCACGGCTCCTTGAGCATCTTGTCGAAGAGATTGGCGCCCCCGGGAGGTTTCCGAGGGTTCTTGTACTCAGTAGCGGCGACAAGGTCCGCGTCGCCGGCGTCGCGTTTCGCTCGCGACTTCTTCTTGCCTTTCTTCTTAGTGCCACGCTGAGCGGATGCCTCGGGGACATCTTCCGGCTGGCGGCCCTGGGGCTGCTTGTCCTTCTGAAAGATGGCCTCAACCGCCTCCTGGCCAGAGGCGAACTTGGTGGCGATGTCCATCAGCTCGCTCGCCCTGGTGGGGGTCTTGCGACCCAGCTTGCTCACCAGGTCGCGGCAGGTGGTGCCGGCGAGGAACGCGCCGATGACATCCGAGTCGGTGACGTTGGGTAGCTCGGTGCGCTGCTTCGAGAATCGCCGGATGTAGTCCCGGAGAGACTCTCCCGGCTGCTGGCGGCAGCTTCGGAGATCCCAGGAGTTCCCAGGGCGCACGTATGTTCCCTAGAAATTGTCGGCAAAGGCTTGGACCAGGTCGTCCCAGTTGGAGATCTGCCCCGGAGGCAGGTGCTCCAGCCAGGCTCGAGCGGTGTCGGAGAGGAACAGGGGGAGGTTGTAGATGATGAGGTTGTCATCGTCCGTTCCACCCAGGTGGCAGGTCAGCCGGTAGTCTGCGAGCCACAGTTCCAGCTTTGTCTCCCCCGAGTACTTTGTGATAGTAGTCGGGGTTCGGAACCGGGTCGAAAACGGCGCCCATCGTATGGCCCGGCTGAAAGCCTGCGGACCGGGTGGTTCGGGCGAGGGACTGCGATCCTCCCCGCTGTCATAGCGTCCCCCACACCTGGGGTGGTAGCCTCGGTGCACCTTCTCGTCGAGGTGGGCTCGACGGTTGCGGTGATGGTGCTCGTTGCCAAGGCGACCCGGGGCCGCAGGCGCTGTGTTGCGCGTGCGCCCGGTGTGGACCGAGGCTTCCCGCATGAATCGGGAAGTCACAGCGTGATGTTCCGAGGGGTACCTCTGCCTTCGGGAGGCAGAGCTTTCAACCCGTAGGACCATGGCATCCTCCAGGAGATTCATGAGCTCTCCCTGGATACGCCGCCCCTCGGTGGTTGACGGCTCCGGCATCGCGCGGAGAAGTATCGCCGCTGCAGCCAGGTTCTGGCCGACCCCACTGGAAACCGGTGGCGGCCTTACCCTAACTTCGTCGGCGATGCGGTGCTGGATGCCCTGGGTAGATGATGTGATTCTCCAGCCGGAAGTTGGTCAACCCATTCCTGCCCGATGTCCCGGCGGAACGGCTCAAGCGTTCCTGCTCCCTCGTCGAGCCTGGCCTACATCTCGCGGATTTGCTCGAGCTGTGGGTCATGACCCCCCGCCGGGACAGGGACCACAGCTAGCTCCCGTAGGATGTCAACGCGAGGCGCAGGCCTAGGGGGATCACCGTTCTCCGGTATACCAAGATGGTTGCCTTCGCTGGGACCCCCTAGATCGACGTGGAAACATTCACGACTTGGGCCGCAGTCCTCGTCGCCGAGGCTGCGGCTACCGTCGGAACAGTCGGAAAGGCAGTAGTCGCATGCGGTCATAAAGTCCCGCATGGCACTGGGGTTGCCAAGTCCAGAGAAATCCCAA
Source organism: Zea mays (assembly GCF_902167145.1). Taxonomy (NCBI): domain Eukaryota; kingdom Viridiplantae; phylum Streptophyta; class Magnoliopsida; order Poales; family Poaceae; genus Zea; species Zea mays. Next base: position 87,833,589 of record NC_050097.1, read on the forward strand.
CAAAAGTCGGGCTCATCATCTTCCTCGGAACCCAAGGGCGCGTAGGTCGAGACGGCCGTCAGCCGGTCCCAGGGTGACCGCATACGATACCCGGATGGTTTGGACTTGCCTCTATGAAAGCGTCCACCGAAGCGAAGTCGCTTGGTGGGTCGAGGCTGAATCCAAAAGGCACAAGATGGGAATCGGTCGGTACCTCTTGGTCGACGAGCGGTGACGAAGTCACGTCAGGGGTAGACTGCACCGTTGTCTCAGGTACGAGGGTGACGCTCAGCAAGTCTTTCGCGAGCGTGCTGGCATCGTCCGTCCGCTTGGAGTTGGCGCGTTGCGGGGAAACGACACTCGTCTTCGTCTCAGACGCGAGGTTGATGCCCGGCGTGTCCCCAGTTGGGGCGCCGGCGCCGTTGACTCGCTCGACAGCCGACGAGGTGCCGCCTCCTGCTTGGCCTCGGTTGCCCCGCCTCCTCCTCCGTCGGCGGGGGGAGCGACGGGACAAACCCGGATGTTGTTCTTTCGCTACGTGGGGTAGACGTCGTCGATTCCGCCGCCGGCGGGCGAGTTGTCGGCCGCCATTGTCGCTGTCGCGCGGCGGGGGAAGGAGTATCATGTCGCAGCTGCCGTCGAGGGACATGAACTCAAGACTCCCGAAACGGAGCACCGTCCTGGGCTGGAAAGGTTGCTGGAGACTGCCCATCTGGAGCTTGACGGGAAGCTGTTCGTCAACACGCAGCAGGCCCCTACCTGGCGCGCCAACTGTCGGCGTTTCAAACCCAGGGGGTCCCTGGACCGACGAGTAAATTGTCGCCGCGTGCCCTAGCCCAGATGGGTCGGCGCGAGACGGAGCACGAAGGGGGGAAAGAGCCGGAGGGAGACAGGCGTAAAAGGGGAATCCCGCGGCCTTCGTGTTTGTCCCGCGCCTAGGTCGGGTGCGCTTGCAGTAGGGGATTACAAGCGTCCGCGTGGGGGAGAGCGAGAGGCCTATGCGCGTGTCGTCCCGTCCTTCCCCCGCGCGGCCAACCATCTGTAAGAGGGCCCTGGACCTTCCTTTTATAGGCGCAAGGAGAGGGTCCAGGTGTACAATGGGAGATGTAGCAGTGTGCTAACGTGTCTAGCAGGGAGGAGCTAGTGCCCTAAGTACATGCCGTCGTGGCAGCCGGAGAGGTTTTGGCACCCTGTTCGTGTGATGTCGTGGCGGTCGAAGGAGCGCTGGAGCCTGGCGGAAGGACAGCTGTCGGGGCCGTCGAGTCCTTGCTGACGTCTCCTCACTTTCGTAAGGGGGCTGAGAGCCGCCGTCGTCATGGGGCATGCAGGGCGCCATCATTACTTGTTCACCGGGGCGAGCTAGATGGGACGCCGGTCTTGTCCCCAGTAGCCTGAGCTAGCTAGGGGTAGGGTAATGATGGCCCCTTCTGTGACGTGGTCGGTCCGAGCCCCGGGTTGGGCGAGGCGGAGGCTCCTCCGAAGTCGAAGTCGAGTCTGTCTTCCGGGGCCGAGGTCGAGTCCGAGCCCCTGGGTCGAGCGAGGCGGAGACCGTCGGCTGAGGCCAGGGCTGAGTCCGAGCCCTGGGGTCGGGCGAGGCGGAGTTCGTCGTCTTCCGGGGCTGAGCCCGAGTCCGAGCCCTGGGGTCGGGCGATGCGGAGTTCGTCGTCTTCCGGGGCTGAGCCCGAGTCCGAGCCCTGGGGTCAGGCGATGCGGAGTTCGTCGTCTTCCGGGGCTGAGCCCGAGTCCGAGCCCTGGGGTCGGGCGATGCGGAGTTCGTCGTCTTCCGGGGCTGAGCCCGAGTCCGAGCCCTAGGGTCGGGCGATGCAGAGTTTCCTATGGCGCCTGAGGCCGGACTTGGCTGCTATTAGCCTCACTCTGTTGAGTGGCACAGCAGTCGGAGCGGCGCAGGCGGCGCTATCCTTTTGTCAGGCCGGTCAGTGGAGCGGCAAAGTGACTGCGGTCACTTCGGCTCTGTCGACTGAAGGGCGCGCGTCAGGATAAAGGTGTCAGGCCACCTTTGCATTAAATGTTCCTGCGATACGGTCGGTCGGCGTGGCGATCGGGCCGAGGTTGCTTCTTGGCGAAGACTGGGCCTCGGGCGAGCCGAAGGGGTGCCTGTTGCTTGAGGGGGCCCTCGGGCGAGACGTGAATCCTCCGGGGTCGGCTGCCCTTGCCCGAGGCAGGGCTCGAGTGAGGCGAGATCGTGTCACTTGAGTGGACCGATCCTTGACTTAATCGTACCCATGAGGCCTTTGCAGCTTTGTGCTGATGGGGGTTACCAGATGAGATTAGGAGCCTTGAGGGTACCCCTAATTATGGTCCCCGACAGATAGAATCTAGATTAGGTTGATATGACTAGATTAGACTAGTTTTAGTTAGATAGATCTACCAGGGTAGGATATATAATATTAGGATATGTTAGGATCTTTTGAGATGGGATGGATTATATGGTGTAGGTAGGTCAGAATCTCTGTTAGGTTAAAACAGAGGGGTTATGCAACCATCGGATGGTTAAGGTAGTTGCATGAGATCGAGTTGGTATGTTGTTCTTAATTTAGTGCAGAGTGAATTAAGATAAAACATGTTCTATCCGAGTATATTATTATTTATTTCATCGGTATTATCCTTCTTATCAAGAACTTACATTAGATTAGCTCAACCTAAGGTTAGCCTTTGTTAGGTTAGTTCAATCCATCACATTAGATCAGATCTAAGTTACATTTGTGTGACTAGATTAGGCTAGCTAAGATCTCATTATTTTGGATTAGATCCTAGTTGTTACTTTAGAATGAGATAAGTGAAGTTATAGGATAAGACGAATCTTTCAGGATAAGATGGATCTATTAAGATAAGAGAGAGTCTTTTAAGATAAGATGGATCTATTAGGCTTGATATATTCCAGTGGTGGTATTCTTAATTGGTCTAGTTTATCTTATAAACAATATTTTCTATATGTATATGCAGATGTAGTTGTGGACATTACTCCACAACCCATCACACTCAATCAAAAATCTAAATCAGACAAATATCATAAGAACAAACATTGAAGTGCATAGGTACCTATAAAAATATAGTTTTGTTTTTGTTCCTATGAATAGGTCTACTATTCCTAAAGGTCACTTTAGGTATAGGATTTCAAAGTGTGAAATCCACATTTGTCTTTAAAGTGAAAAGGTAAGAATAATCAGAGTAAAGCAGCAGTGGATGAGAAAAGATTAAGAAATTTTTTTGAAAGGATCAGAGTAGCAATGGTAAGTAGATAATGGTTGTCCAGTTCTATCTAGGTTTCGTCCTACAATCAACATCCCTCTGAAACCACTTCTGTCACACCCGGGTTTTAGGGGGTCCAAAACTCGGGCACGAAATAATCAGCAGGTGTGCTAGGACCAAGTGTCACACATATGATGAATAGTGGTACATAAACGAATGTCACATCTTTACTATATAATAGGGGTTCTGTACTGTTGGGGGCCTTCGTCCTTCGAAGTTCCTCAAAAACATAATTTAACAATGTCTTCCAAGTATGGTTTATGGACAGGTATCTTCGGATTCATGATAAAAGCATACACGATGAGGAATGTTGCCATCGCTCCGAAGCTGTGCGAAAGGGAGCTTCGGCTAAATCGCAGAAAAGGGAACCGACTTAAAAGGGAAAAGGCTATTCAGTCCTCATAGATTTTTCTATAAGCCAATAGTGAATGTAAAGGGTATAATTGTAATTTCTCATAGGTTGTGTCTTGTGCCTATAAATAGATGAACAGTACCCCCGTGCTGTTCACGCTGACTTGTATTCGCTCGTGCGTCATACTTGTACTCTTTTGCCTTTTATCAAGACGAAGGTACTTTTTGTAATTCAATATTGTTCTTATCCTTCCATGATTACATAATGAAGAATGAATAATATGATGTAATTATTTGTGTTATTTTTCATATGTCATATGTTTCTTCTTCTATTTTAACATCCTTGCAATCATGAAGGTATGACCTTCATGACCTTCGTCTGAAGATCATTATATCCTAAGGGAAATAATGCTTTGAAGGACGAAGGGCTTTAACCTTTAACATTTTGTGTTGCCTTGTTCTTAATTCATAGCATTTGAGAACAAGTCCCCAACATTGGCGCCCACCTCCTGTGAACCCTTTTTCGACCACCTTCGGCAAGCACTGACCTTCGTCATGCCGCCGAAGAAAGCTTCAGCGTCAGGGGCGGCCGCACTACAGCCACTGGACCCAAATCAGGAGACCCTTTCCCTTCGAGAGGCCCAAAGCTAGAAGAGGAAGGCCACTAGCCCAACACTCCAGGAGGAGTTGGACCAAGAAATCAGAAACATGGAGATAATCCATCAACAAGTACAAAGGAAGAAGGAGAAGATGGCCCGACTGGCTGATTTTCAAAGGCAGATTGACGAAGCCACTGAAGAAGTACGCCATTTTGCTCAAGATGAACAAGACCGAAGGCCTCAACATAGGGAGCTTCATCAAGAAGGCCTATTCAATGAGGATGGATGGTATGATGATTTTAATCATGATACCTTTACCTTTGATGATGCTTCTCCCTTGGCAGCAGAACTACAGGATATCCCATGGCCTCCATCATACAAGCCACCTCAGCTCCCTATGTATGATGGGCATTCAGATCCGAAGCAGTTTTTGATGAGTTATGAAGCAACCATATCTTCATATGGAGGCAATGCAGCTGTCATGGCCAAATCTTTCGTCATGGCAGTTCGGAATGTGGCCCAAACATGGTATTCTTCTCTTCGGACAGGGACTATTACCTCATGGCAGAAGCTCAAGGATATGCTACTGACAAGCTTTCAAGGCTTTCAGACGAAGCTGGTCACAGCTCAGGCCCTATTTCAATGCATGCAAGACCATGAGGAATATCTTCAGGCGTACGTCCGAAGGTTCTTGCGTCTCAGAGCACATGCGCCTACAGTGCCCAATGAAATTGTCATTGAGGCCATGATCAAGGGGCTTCATCCAGGACCTACTGCCCAGTATTTCGCCAGGAATCCTCCACAGACTCTGGAGAAGCTACTTCAAAAGATGGATGAGTACATTAGGGCTGACAATGACTTCCGCCAAAGAAGGGAGGAAGCTTACAGGTTCTCTGAGATGACCAGGGGCTTCGGAGGAAGAATCCACCCGAGGCATGTCAGGTCAATTCATAACTCCACTCAGAATGATGATAGAGGAAGTCAGCTGTAGAGGCTGTAGTATTCTTCACAATCTTCGGGGCAGCAACAAAGCTCCTTTCGGCCACCAGCTCCAAGAGGTAGAGGCGCCAGGGGCTTCGGAGGAAGATATGGGGACCAACCCAGGAAGATTTACTGTCTATTTTGTGGTGAAGACAAGGGCCATACTACAAGAATGTGCCAAATCACCATCCAAAAGCAAAAGGAGATCGCATAAGCCGAAGCCCAGCAAAGTCAACCGAAGAAGGTCCTACACACTGCTTCGTGTCACTCACCCTACATACCAAAATATGTGGGTAATCATCCTGCAGCTTCTGTTGCTTCGGCTAGTCAGCCACAGGCTTCTTGGCCACAGCTTCCACCTCCGCCGCCACTACAACCTGCCTATTCATGAGGTCAGCAGCCAGAAGGGAGCCATCAGACTCATCAGCAGTGAGATCTCAGGGAGGAATACGAAGCTCGCACAGTCAACAGTACTGTGCCAGAATCAAAACACATCTATTGAGAGATATCCTACCTCTGAAGCATTTTTACATTCATTGTCATTTTCTTTTTAATAAGGAACAATCGATGTAAATCTAGTCTTCTTGTCACTTTTAATTTCTTGTAATAGCTTCGTTCTTGTCATAATGAAATATATCTTTCCTATAGACTTACAAAGCTCAAAAACTACCGAAGCTCAAAAGTCGTTCCTAAGGGAGTGCAGAGCTAAAAATTGCATTGCAAGTTTTACCGAAACTACAAAAGTCGTTCCTAAGGAGCGCAACATAAGTTTGCCGAAGCTACAAAAAGTCGTTCCCAAGGGAGCGCAATGTAAGTTTTCTGCTCGAAAGTCGTTCCAAAGGGAATGCAGAGCCAAATACCACCAAAATATAAGGCGAAGCGCGAAAAGTCAACGCGAATACCGCCGAAATATAAGGCGAAGCGCGAAAAGTCAACGCGAATACCACCGAAATATAAGGCGAAGAAGTTCAAAAGACGTTCCTAAGGGGATGCAGAACTTACACCGAAAAATAAGCGGTGAAGCCAAAAAATAAACGACAAAGAGATTTTTTGATGGTTCCTAAGGGAACGCAGATATTGTGTTTCAGCGTGGGTATGAGTCTTCGGCATTAGCATCATTCTTTGCATCATATCATCGCATCATATCGCATAGCATCACATCATACATCATATCACATCAATGACATCAATTGGAAACGAGGCCGGTCTTCGGAGAATGCTTTACAAAAAATGGAAAGATGCCAAGGCATAAAGTAAGCTGAGAATTTTAGCTTCATCAGTTCTGATATGGAAAGAGGAATCTATTGTTTACAAAGTATTGATGATTTTACAAAATGTGGATGATTCTTACGAGGCATAAAAACTCTTCTTTATGAAGCATGAAAAGAAGGGAAAGTGTTTTTTCGCCGAAGGCTCAAAAACGGTATGTACATAAAGTTTCATGCATCGTAAAGAACTAAATTACAAACAATTCATATATTACATTCAAATCTATTAGCACCAAATATTACAAACATAGTTCAGCAAATGTTACATTAATATTCTAGAAATGTTTTTACAATAGCTACTCTTCTTCCTTCAGAATTTTTTCTGCAGCTTCGGTTAGCAGTTTGGTAACAACTTCGTCTACAATAGCTTTGGCCATATTAATAATTTCTATTGCTTTCTTTGTCTCTGGGTCGGCCAGTGGGTCGAATGGCTCTGGGGGAGGAGATAGTTCAGCTGTGGTAGAAGACACGAATTAGTTCGAAGTCACAAAAATAAACAACAAAGCTAAAAGCCATTAAGCAATACCTATCCGTCTTTCGAGTTCCACAGCTTTTTCAGCTTCTTTCGTTGCTTCTCAAGCGTCATGAATATCTTTTTCGCTCTTCTTCATTATTTCATGAGCCATCCCTCGGCCGCCATTTTCCCAGATATCAGTGAAAAATTTTCCGCCTATTAAGCTCGCTTCGGCCGAGGGGTCCTTCGTATCGTCAATAGAGAAGGCAGCTTCGGCCTGGGCCAATGTTTTAACATGTTCGCAACCTGCCTTCTCCAAAACGGCTGCAACTCCCCTAGCACCAGAGAATGCACAGACATCCCCGCGGTCACTCGGAATCTCCTCAAAAGCTTCGGCTTCACTATTGATCCACTAGATGACGCCCTGAGGGTCGCCCCGTATTAAGTTGTCTTCGTTTGAGTAGGCGCCCACGTTGGCGAAGCTAGTCTTTATCTTTTTTACGCATTCCACAGATTTTTCAAAACATCTTTCTTTTGATGCGCGAAGCTCTGCAACTGTTTTTTCAAAATAATTTTTCCAGTACTCACTGGCATCTCGATCAGCTTCGGCAACAGCGCATTTTAATTTGGCCTCAGCTAATTGTTTCCGAAGATCTTCAATTTCACTCTTTTGGACCTCAGCTTGAACTTTGGAATTAGCTTCGTCTTCTTTTATCTTGTTCACCAATGAAATTAATATTTTATCCTTTTCAAGGCCTTCGTTCCTTAGTTCAATAACTTCTGAGCGAAGGTTGTTCAGGGCCATTGTGCACCCTTCATCTTCGATATTTTTCTGTGCCCTGAGGGCATTGCTAAGGATCAAGCCCTACAAGAGGAGTATAGTATTAAGTATAAGAAAATGAAATAATTTGTTTTTAAATACAAAAATTGATTTTCACACCTTTATACTATTATATGCCAAACTGTCGGCCAATTCATCCTTCGACAGTACTGAGAGCCCATCTTCCAATGTTGGGAATCCAAAGCTTCTACCCATCTCCCGACAAATAGATATCTCTTTGCTATCCGGGAGACAGTACAAAAAATCTTCTTCTCCACTGCCATTGAAAACTAATGCCCCTTCGGATATTTCAACTTCTGGGCATAGTGTTGAGCTTCTCGTTCTTCTTGTTTAGAGAGTCTTTTTCCCGAAGCATGACAGACGATATATTCAATACTTTCTTTTAAAGTTTCGGGAGCGGGAGCGGCAACTTTTCCAGGCAAAGTCTGTTCTATAGCCTCTTCTTCTGCTGCCTTCTCTTCAATTTTTGAGGGTTTTTTCTTAGCAGGCTCTGAAGGCCTAGCTTCGGCACTAGCCTGGCTCACTGCAGCTTCGACTTCGGCCGATTTTGTTTTAGCTTTGATTTGCATTTTCGAAGCCTCGGCAATTTTCCCTGGAGTAGAGCTTGAACACTTTACTGATTCTAGCACATCTAGTACACTGGCCATCCTCCTTCTTTTGGGAGTGGCCGTAAGACCTTTTTGTATCTTCGGCACTGTTACTTCCACTGAAGGGCTTAAAACTTCTAACATTTTTGTTCCTTCAGTTTTTGCCTCTTCGGCCTTATCTTTACCAGTCCTTGCCTTAGCTTGCTCGGCTGAGGGTGTCTTCGGCATGGTAGCCAGTTCTTCAGCTTTCTGCGTAGGAGGAATTGGCTCCTTTGGATCAACAGCTGAAGAAGTTTCCCCGCCAAACTCGGGTACCATGGCCGACTCAATATAACGTGGCCGGTGGGTGAGGACTTTCAACTTTTTACTCTTCGGCGCAGGCTCATCTGGAGTGGCCGAAGCAGCAATCTTGGCCAAAGCAGCAACTTTCCTCTTCTTTCCCCGTCCCCGCATCAGGTAGCTGTAGTCGGGGTAAACAAAACCAATAGCATCAAAAACTCTGTTTAATCTCTTTTTTCCCCGGGTCCCGGAGGATGTGGATAACGCATTATCTTCCGCTTTTGAATACGGCCCAAGCAGTTCATCACTTGTAGCTTCGATACATTTCAGCCAGTCATCATTCGGTTCATCAAATTTATCTCCATATTTGAAGGTATATTTCAGTCGAACCAGCTCACCTTCACTAGACTTGGTGACAGACTCCTTTGGCATCTCCCAGCTCTCTAAAAGTGGCCATACTTTGAATGCTATATGTTCTTGAATCAAGTCTCTTGTACCAATGAAGAAGCATACAGTGCCAAAGGCCTTCTGGCATGCTTCGGCGGCTTCATCAATTTCAACCTTCGGCCTTCGAAGGCCGAAGCGAGACCAAATGGGGCGCATAATAACCTCCTTAACATCCTCCCTCGCCACTAAGTCATTCTTTACATAGAACCATTCTTCCATCCAATTCCCTGACCACCTCTTCCAAAATGTTGGCACTGGGTAACTCGCGTTGGGATGGACGATAAACCCGTAACAACCGAAGTTGTTGTGATATTGTTCCTTCCCCGTGGCCTTCGTCTCATACATGAGTTCGTGCATGCTGCAGAAGCACTTTGCACTCGGATCTAGCCCCTGACTCCTTACCGCCCAGACAAAAATCCCCATCCTCAATATAGCTTCGGGGGTAATCTGATGAAGTAAGATGTGATAAATTTTTAACACTTCAACCACAAACCTGCTTAGAGGGAACCGAAGCCCAGCTTTAAAGAAGCTTCGGAAAATCACAACTTCGTTCTCCTCAGGCGCAGGAACGTTGTTGTCTTCGCCAGCCCTCACAATAGACATGTCCCGGAAGTATCTTCCCCTCATATTTTCAAGGTGACTTTGCTTGATGGTCGATTTTCTAAAAATTGCATGACTCGGCCTCCAGGGTCGATCTTCGGAGTCTTCGCCTCCACTATCTGCATCATAACTGTCACTGTCACTGGTGTCTTCAGACATGCCTTCCAGGATTTCCTTGGTAATTTTCTCTGTATTTGTCTTCGCCATTGATTCGATAAACACAGCTATATAAGGATTAGCAGCCTTCTTCTGCTCAAAGAGCTTCTCCTCTTCAGTGAGCTTTGTCTCAGCAGCAACTTTCTTGTCTTGAGACATCTTTCCTTTGGAAATGACGAAAATGTATCCTTAAAGCCGAAACATAGAAGCCTGAGAAACTAAGCAAGCGTTGGTGAGCAAGAGCTATAAAATTGAGCAAACAAAGCAAGTGGCACAAACAGCGTACCAAATGTGGTCATGGTGAGTTCTTATTTATACGGTCGACGCGCTCCAAGTTGGAGGGTCCCGTCTGTCATTAACTGTTGCTATTCTAGCAAAGGGAAGGTGTTTTTTCGGACCTTCGGCTTAAGGCCTTCGTCCGTGTCGCAGTCCGAATTCGTTATCTTAAACAAATTAATACTGCGAGGGGCTACTGTTGGGGGCCTTCGTCTTCCGAAGGTCCTCAAAAACATAATTTAACAATGTCTTCCAAGTATGGTTTATGGACAGGTATCTTCGGATTCATGATAAAAGCGTACACGATGAGGAATGTTGCCATCGCTCCGAAGCTGTGCGAAAGGGAGCTTCGGCTAAATCGCAGAAAAGGGAACCGACATAAAAGGGAAAAGGTTATTCAGTCCTCGTAGATTTTTCTATAAGCCAATAGTAAATGTAAAGGGCATAATTGTAATTTCTCATAGGCTGTGTTCTGTGCCTATAAATAGATGAACAGTACCCCCGTGTTGTTCACACTGACTTGTATTCGCTCGTGCGTCATACTTGTACTCTTTTGTCTTTTATCAAGACGAAGGTACTTTTTGTAATTCAATATTGTTCTTATCCTTCCATGATTACATAATGAAGAATGAATAACATGATATAATTATTTGTGTTATTTTTCATATGTCATATGTTTCTTCTTCTATTTTAACATCCATTGCAATCATGAAGGTATGACCTTCATGACCTTCGTCTGAAGATCATTATATCCTAAGGGAAATAATGCTTCGAAGGACGAAGGGCTTTAACCTTTAACATTTTGTGTTGCCTTGTTCTTAATTCATAGCATTTGAGAACAAGTCCCCAACATGTACAAAATAAATAAATAATTACATAATACGAAGACACGATCTAGCAACCCAAAGTTGACTGGGAGACGACGGCCTAGACCACTCACAAACCCATCACAACATCCTCCATGTGCCTCCTCCTGCGGTACCTGTTCTTGACCTATGTGGGGGTGTGAGACAGCAAGAGTGAGCTCACATACGTTCATCGCTCAACAAGTTATTGGGAATAATGTGCATGAACTCGCCAAAGGTGGGAGCTCATATGAAGTGTAAGGCTTACCAAAGAGGATGGTTGAAGCTGAGCATTGCTTTTAAAGTTGGTCAAAATTTTATTAGCAATTACTAAGTATAAGTAAATACCAACCCAATTAAGTAGTAGAACAAAAGTGATAACAACACCTTCGATGCAATGCATATGACAAATTGAATTTAGTTCCATAAGTTAATCATGTGAGGGTCCGAACTGCTCATGACCGTGAGCATGATTGATATACCAGTTTTACACTCTGCAGAGGTTGCACATCTTTACCCACAAGTCATGTTACCCATTTGCCACAGGGTCCAAGGAAGCAAGGCAGGGTACCACTACGAGGCCTTTACAAAGTTCCACTAGCTTCAGAAAACCCGCTACAGTTTCTAGGAAGCTCCAATACAGGGACCCCTCGCCTGACCGCCATCGCAGCAAAATCAACCCAAGGGCCTCCCTACACTGACCACTCCCCTACTGCCCTTGCCCCTTTCGGGTAAGGTAGTCCTCCACTAGCTTTCCTAATTAGTCAGCCAAGGGCGTCCCATACCACCCTTGTGGTAGCACTGTTTTCCCGGGTGGTCGCTCCATGTTCCAATTAACATAATGATCTTATAATAAATATTAAATAACAAACTGATAATAATAGTATGATCATGAATAATGTGTATCTCCATACCCAAAACCACATAATGCAATAGCAGGTACTACCCAAGAATTCAGTGGTAAACAAGGTATAAAGATAGTCAAACTAGGGTAACCTATTGGGTCCCATCGAAATTAACCTATGCATATGATCAATAAGAACATGATTGGGTAAAAAGAAGTGATCAAGGACACAACTTGCCTAGGACTTGAGATTCTAGGTACCAACTTGCTCTTTAGATGACTCGTAACCTCGCACTAGTCGTAGCAATACAAACAAACAATGTATAGGCAAAATTAACATCACACCAAACATAAGAACAAACTGCATAATAATAATCTACTCGTTGCTATGAGATCGTGGGTTCGAGAACTACTAAGATCGAAGTCATGGTTAAGGAGTTATGATTTATGGAAGATCTATGTGATTCAAATATTAAACTATATTATAAATTGACTAATATACACCATATAAGAGGATATTCTATGGATAATTAACTCAACTTTAATCTAAGTCATTATTTGATTAAAGATCATCTTTTAGTCAAATTATAACCATAAGATCCGAATACTATATTTGCAAGGTTCATTCCAATAAACATAGTTTAATCCAATTAGTTACTTAATTATAGAACTATGTGATATTGTATAATTAGTGATGTTACTGCGTAGTAAATATTTCTATGAGGCTAATGCAATTCGAATGGGTAAAATCGGGTTAAAACGAATTAGTTATGATTTTCCGAAGTCTCTACGTGTTTGGTACAAAAATAATTAAGTGATTATATTTAATCTAGGTTTCATGCTAAAACAGAGTTACCAAGTGATAAACATTATTAATGTGAATTTTATGCAACCGGAATGGATTAATTTGGAGTTAAAATGGTCAAGTTATTAATTTTCTAAACTCCTTTATATTTATTTTTATAACCTATATTATTTCCTTTACTTATTTTCACAATTAAATGAATTTTGGACCGTGGGCATTAATACCAAAGAGCAAAGGGGTCATTTTACAAGTTGTCGGGACCCCAAAGTAAGGCTTTGACTATGGCCAGGATGGTAGGTTAATAAGTCAAAAGGGCGAGGGTTCTTCTACAAAACCATCAAGTCGAAAGGGTATGAGCACATCTCAACCGTCGGATCTGTGTCTGATGGTCCAGATTACTTCGGGGCGCTTATGATCATGTAAGCGCGCTGAACTGCATGATCATGATCCAATGCCCCGGATCCGAAGTGGTGAAGGGGTATGTCACATCTAATCTTAGCCGTCCATTCCAATCCAACGGATCACGACGTTCTTTCAGGCATTCCTCTCTCCCCTGACGCAGACACGGCTACACGCCCCAGCAGGGCGGCAACAATGGCTCGCGAGAGCTCCACGCCACAAAGCTCCGACGACCACGTCGAATTACCCTGTGCAAAATGTAATTGGAATATGGGCTTTCCAGAGGAGGTACTTCATACCAGCTATGATGAATCCGCGGAGGCCGACCATGGTGGGGGATGGTTTAACGGTAGGGCTCCAACTCCGGTGAGAAATTCACTGGTTTCTGGCTGTTCTTCAGCCCTCAATCTTCTCTGGTCGTGATCCTTGTACCGAGGCGACACACCCTTACCACATGGCGGACACCGAGCAGCAACGGAGGCAAGGCAAGGGCGCGGCAGCTTCCTTTCTTCTCGGGCGCAAATGGCGCGCTAATAGTGGTGCCCGGTGTAGCAGACCTCTGGTTAGATGGGTCAAACGGTCGCGGACCCTAGGTTATATAGTGCGGAGTCCGATGTGTTCAGTCGGAGCTTACCCGAGATCTGCGCAGCATGTTGTTGCGGTGCGCGGTCATCGGCCTTCTGCGCTAACGGTTGGGAGAAGGAAGATCTGGCAGACTAGGCCCACGTTTAAGCGACCGCGGCGAGGAAACAAGGCTACGTGGTGAGGATGGCGAGTGGGTCCCACCGGTCGGCACGGATGAGCATGCACAGAGGCGGCCCAGTTGGGCAGGCGTAGGTAGATGGGCCGAGAGGTGTAGTAACTGGCCTAGGCGAGCAACAGGTATGTTTTCTCTTTTTTTTTAGTTTTCTATTTTCTATTTCAAATTTCAATCATTCAAATCAAATTCAAATTTCAAACAGAATTACAAATACAAAAATAATTCCTATCATGAGATGCTAATGTTTTAAATGTATTTATTAATTACTTTATTAATTTATTAGGCCACGATTCAATTATGATCTATATATTATTCTTTATAGGAAATAGTATTTTGAGTGTGTGATAAAATGGTGAGTTTCTTCAAAAATGAATATCCATCAACCATTTAGTTTGAAGGAACTTAACACATACCTTTCAACAAGATTTAATTTAGTTCATGCACACACATAATTAGGATAATACGCTTTTAAATGTATCGTCTGATTAAAGGTATGTTCAAAAATTCATTGTTTTACTACTTATTTGTTTATCTTATTTTTACACAGATTTTGGGCTTTACACTTGCCATAGATTGCATTCTTGGATATCTGGCGGAGATCATTTCTTGGTCAAAAATACGTAGGTGTTAGCCTTCGGCATTATTGAAATGGTCATTCATGCAATTTTCGACATCCTTGGATTTCTAGGGGAGACCATTTCTTGGTCAAAAATCCGTAGGTGTTAGCCTTCGGTATTATTCAGAATGTTCATTCATGCTATTTTTGACAAAACTGGGGATTGTGTGGCCATTGACCATCGACTAGAGGCTCATACACCTCACCCCACATATGTTTGCTTGCCATAGATTGCATTCTTGGATTTCTGGTGGAGACCATTTCTTGGTCAAAAATCCGTAGGGGTTATCCTTCGGTATTACTGAAAATGGTCGTTCATGCAATTTTTGATAAAAATGTGGGTTTTGTGGCCATTAATCATCGACTAGAGGCTCGTACACCTCACCCACATATGTTTCCTTGCCATAGATCACATTCTTTGATTTCAGGTGGAGACCATTTCTTGGTCAAAAATCCGTAGGTGTTAGCCTTCGGTATTATTGAAAATGGTAGTTCATGCTATTTTCGAAAAAATAGGGGTTGCGTGGCCATTAATCATCGACTAGAGGCTCGTACACCTGACCCCACATATGTTTCCTTGCCATAGATCACATTCTTGGATTTCTGGTGGAGACCATTTCTTGGTAAAAAATTCGTAGGTGTTAGCCTTTGTATTACTGAAAATTGTCGTTCATGTTATTATCGACAAAAATGGGGGTGTTGTGGCCATTGATCATCGACCAGAGGCTTGTACACCTCACCCCACATATGTTTCCTTGCCATAGATCACATTCTTGGATTTCTGGTGGTGACCAATTCTTGGTCAAAAATTCGTAGATGTTAGCCTTCGGTATTATTGAAAATGGCCCTACATGGCTATTTTCGACAAAAATGGGGGTTATGTGGCCATTAATCATCGACCACAGGCTCGTACACCTCACCCCATATATGTTTCCTTGCCATAGATCACATTCTTGGATTTCTGATCGAGGCCATGTCTTGGTCAAAAATCTGTAGGTGTTAGCCTTTGTTATTATTGAAAATGGTCGTTCATAATATTTTCGACAATAATGGGGATTGTGTGGCCATTAATCGTCGATTAGAGCCTCGTACATCTGACACAACATATGTTTCCTTTTCATAAATCACATTCTTGGAATTCTGGTGTAGACCATTTCTTGGTCAGAATTCCGTAGGTGTTAGCCTTCGGCATTTTTGAAATGGTCGTTCATGCAATTTTCGACATCCTTGGATTTTTAGGGGAGACCATTTCTTGGTCAAAAATCCGTAGGTGTTAGCCTTCGGTATTATTGAAAATGGCCGTTCATGCTATTTTCGACAAAAATGGGGGTTGTGTGGCCATTGATCATCGACTAGAGGCTCATACATCTCACCCCACATATGTTTGCTTGCCATAGATTGCATTCTTGGATTTCTAGTGGAGACCATTTCTTGGTCAAAAATACGTAGATGTTAGCCTTCGATATTATTGAAATGGTCATACATGCAATTTTCGACATCCTTGGATTTCTAGGGGAGACCATTTCTTGGTCAAAAATCCGTAGGTGTTAGCCTTCGATATTATTGAAAATGTTGGTTCATGCTATTTTCGACAAAACTGGGGGTTGTGTGGCCATATCATCGACTAGAGGCTCGTACACCTCACCCCACTTATGTTTGCTTGCCAAAGATTGTGTTCTTCGATTTCTGGTGGAGACCGTTTCTTGGTCAAAAATTCGTAGGTGTTATCCTTCGGTTTTATTGAAAATGGTCGTTCATGCAATTTTCGACAAAAATGTGGGTTGTGTGGCCATTGATCATCGACAAGAGGCTCGTACACCACACCCCACATATGTTTCCTTGCCATAGATCACATTCTTGGATTTCTGGTGGAGACCATTTGTTGGTCAAAAATCCGTAGGTGTTATCCTTCGGTATTATTGGAAATGGTCGTTCATGCTATTTTCGAGAAAAATAGGGGTTGAGTGGCCATTGATCATCGACCAGAGGCTCGTACACCGCACCCCACATATGTTTCCTTGCCATAGATCACATTCTTGGATTTCTGGTGGAGACCAACTCTTGGTTAAAAATTCGTAGGTGTTAGCCTTCGGTATTATTGAAAATTGTCGTTCATGCTTTTATCGACAAAAACATGGGTTGTGTGGCAATTAATCATCAACCAGGGGCTCGTACACCTCACCCCACATATGTTTCCTTACCTTAGATCACATTCTTGGATTTCTAGTGGAGACCATTTCTTGGTAAAAAAATTCTATAGGTGTTAGCCTTCGGTATTATTGAAAATGGTCGTTAATGGCTATTTTCGACAAAAATGGGGGTTATGTGGCCATTGATCATCGACTAGAGGCTGATACACCTCACCCACATATGTTTCCTTGCCATAGATCACATTCTTTGATTTCAGGCGGAGACCATTTCTTGGTCAAAAATCCGTAGGTGTTAGCCTTCGGTTTTATTGAAAATGGTAGTTCATGCTATTTTCGACAAAAATAGGGGTTGCGTGGCCATTAATCATCGACTAGAGGCTCGTACACCTCACCTCACATATGTTTCCTTGCCATAGATCACATTCTTGGATTTCTGGTGGAGACCATTTCTTGGTCAAAAATTCGTAGGTGTATAGCCTTTGTATTACTGAAAATTGTCGTTCATGCTATTATCGACAAAAATGGGGGTGTTGTGGCCATTGATCATCGACCAGAGGCTCGTACACCTCACCCCACATATGTTTCCTTGCCATAGATCACATTCTTGGATTTCTGGTGGAGACCAATTCTTGGTCAAAAATTCGTAGATGTTAGCCTTCGGTATTATTGAAAATGGCCGTTCATGGCTATTTTCGACAAAAATGGGGGTTATGTGGCCATTAATCATCGACCACAGGCTCGTACACCTCACCCCATATATGTTGCCTTGCCATAGATCACATTCTTGGATTTCTGATCGAGGCCATGTCTTGGTCAAAAATCTGTAGGTGTTAGCCTTTGTTATTATTGAAAATGGTCGTTCATAATATTTTCGACAATAATGGGGATTGTGTGGCCATTAATCGTCGATCAGAGCCTCGTACACCTGACACCACATATGTTTCCTTTTCATAGATCACATTCTTGGAATTCTGGTGTACACCATTTCTTGGTCCAAAATTCGTAGGTGTTAGCCTTCGGCATTTTTGAAATGGTCGTTCATGCAATTTTCGACATCCTTGGATTTTTAGGGGAGACCATTTCTTGGTCAAAAATCCATAGGTGTTAGCCTTCGGTATATTTGAAAATGTCCGTTCATGCTATTTTCGACAAAAATGGGGGTTGTGTGGCCATTGATCATCGACAAGAGGCTCATACACCTCACCCCACATATGTTTGCTTGCCATAGATTGCATTCTTGGATTTCTGGTGGAGACCATTTCTTGGTCAAAAATACGTAGGTGTTAGCCTTCGATATTATTGAAATGGTCATACATGCATTTTTCGACATCCTTGGATTTCTAGGGGAGACCATTTCTTAGTCAAAAATCCGTAGGTGTTAGCCTTCGATATTATTGAAAATGTTGGTTCATGCTATTTTTGACAAAACTGGGGGTTGTGTGGCCGTATCATCGACTAGAGGCTCGTACACCTCCACTTATGTTTGCTTGCCATGGATTGCGTTCTTCGATTTCCGGTGGAGACCGTTTCTTGGTCAAAAATTCGTAGGTGTTATCCTTCGGTTTATTGAAAATGGTCGTTCATGCAATTTTCGACAAAAATGTGGGTTGTGTGGCTATTGATCATCGACCAGAGGCTCGTACACCACACCCCACATATGTTTCCTTGCCATAGATCACATTCTTGGATT
The DNA here is from genome assembly GCF_902167145.1 of Zea mays. Lineage (NCBI taxonomy): Eukaryota > Viridiplantae > Streptophyta > Magnoliopsida > Poales > Poaceae > Zea > Zea mays. Next base: position 87,851,786 of record NC_050097.1, read on the forward strand.
TCTGGTGGAGACCATTTGTTGGTCAAAAATCCGTAGGTGTTATCCTTCGGTATTTTTTAAAATGGTCGTTCATGCTATTTTCGAGAAAAATAGGGGTTGGGTTGCCATTGATCATCGACCAGAGGCTCGTACACCTCACCCCACATATGTTTCCTTGCCATAGATCACATTCTTGGATTTCTGGTGGAGACCAACTCTTGGTCAAAAAATCGTAGGTGTTAGCCTTCGGTATTATTGAAAATTGTCGTTCATGCTTTTATCGACAAAAACATGGGTTGTGTGGCCATTAATCATCAACCAGAGGCTCGTACACCTCACCCCACATATGTTTCCTTACCTTAGATCACATTCTTGGATTTCTAGTGGTGACCATTTCTTGGTAAAAAAATTCTATAGGTGTTAGCCTTCGGTATTATTGAAAATGGTCGTTAATGGCTATTTTCGACAAAAATGGGGGTTATGTGGCCATTGATCATCGACTAGAGACTGATACACCTCACCCCACATATGTTTCCTTGCCATAGATCACATTCTTGGATTTCTAGGGGAGGCCATTTCTTGGTCAAAAATCCGAAGGTATTAGCCTTTGGTATTATTGAAAATGGTCGTTCATAATATTTTCCACAAAAATGGGAGTTGTGTGGCCATTAATCGTCGACCATAGCCTCGTACACCTGACACCACATGTTTCCTTTTCATAGATCAAATTCTTGGATTTCTGGTGTAGGCCATTTCTTTGTAAAAAATCGATAGGTGTTAACCTTATGAATTATTGAAATGGTCATTCATGCAATTTTTGACATCCTTGGATTTCTAGGGAAGATCATTTCTTGGTCAAAAATCCGTAGGTGTTAGCTTTCGGTATTATTGAAAATGTTCGTTCATGCTATTTTCGACAAAAATGGGGGTTGTGTGGACATTGATCATCGACTAGAGGCTCGTACACCTCACCCCACATATGTTTGCTTGCCATAGATTGCATTTTTGGATTTCTGATGGAGACCATTTCTTGGTCAAAAAATTCGTAAGTGTTATCCTTTGTTATAATTGAAAATGGTCGTTCATGCAATTTCGGACAAAAATGTGGTTGTGTGGCCATTGATCATCGACCAGAGCCTTGTTCACCTCACCCCACATATGTTTCCTTACCATAGATCACATTCTTGCATTTCTAGTGGAGACCATTTCTTGGTCAAAAATCCGTAGGTGTTAGCCTTCCGTATTATTAAAAATGGTCATTCATGCTACTTTCAACAAAAATAGGGGTTGTGTGGCCATTGATCACCAACAAGAGGCTCCTACACCTCACCCCACATATGTTTCCTTGCCATAGATCACATTCCTGGATTTCTAGTGGATACCATTTCTTGGTCAAAAATCCGTAGGTGTTAGCCTTCGGTATTATTGTAAATGGTTGTTCATGGCTATTTTCAACAAAAATGGGGGGTTTTGTGTCCATTGATCATTGACAAGAGGCTCGTCCACCTCACCCCACATATGTTTCCTTGCCTTAGATCACATTCTTGGATTTCTGGTGGAGACCATTTCTTGGTCAAAAATCCGTAGGTGTTAGCCTTCGGTATTATTATAAATGGTCGTTCATGGCTATTTTCGACAAAAATGGGGGTTTTGTTGCCATTGATCATTGACCAGAGGCTCGTTCACCTCACCCCACATATGTTTTCTTGCCTTAGATCACATTCTTGGATTTCTGGTGGAGACCATTTCTTGGTCAAAAATTTGTATGTGTTAGCCTTCGGTATTATTGAAAATGGTCGTTCATGCTATTATCGATAGAAATGGGTGTTGTGTGGCCATTGATCATCGACCAGAGGCTCATACACCTGACCCCACATATGTTTCCTGTCCATAGATCACATTCTTGGATTTCTGGTGGAGACCATTTCTTGGTCAAAAATTTGTAGGTGCTAGGCTTTGGTATTATTCAAAATGGTCGTCCATGCTATTTTCGACAAAAATAGGGGTTGTGTGGCCATTGATCATTGACCAAAGGCTCATACTCCTCAACCCACATATGTTTCCTTGCCATAGGTCACATTCTTGGATTTCTGGTGGAGACCAATTCTTGGTAAAAAAATCCGTAGGTGTTAGCCTTCGGTATTATTGAAAATGGTCGTTCATGGCTACTTTCGACAAAACTGGGGGTTGTGTGGCCATTAATCATCGACTAGATGCTCGTACACCTAACCCCACATATGTTTCCTTGCCATAGGTCACATTATTGGTTTTCTGGTGGAGACCATTTCTTGGTAAAAAATCCGTAGGTGTTAGCCTTTGGTACTATTGAAAATGTCGTTCATGGCTATTTTCGACAAAAATGGGGGTTGTGTGGCCATTGATCATTGACAAGAGGCTCGTTCACCTCACCCATATATGTTTCCTTTCCATAGATCACATTCTTGGATTTCTGGTGAAGACCATTTCTTGGTGAAAATCCGTTGGTGTTAGCCTTCGGTATTAGTGAAAATGGGGTTTGTGTGGCCATTGATCATCTACCAGAGGATTGTGCACCTCACCCCACATATGTTTCATTGCCATAGATCACATTATTGGAATTTAGGTGGAGACCATTTCTTGGTCAAAAATCTGTAGGTGTTATCCTTCGATATTATTGAAAATGGTCGTTCATGCCTACTTTCGACAAAAATGGAGGTTGTGTGGCCATTGACCATCGAATAGAGGTTTGTACACCTCACCCCACATATGTTTCCTTACCATAGATCACATTCTTGGATTTCTGGTTGAGGCCATTTCTTGGTCAAAAATCCATAGGTGATCCTTCGGTATTATTGAAAATGGTCGTTCATGGCTACTTTTGACAAAATGGGGGTTGTCTGGCCATTGACCATCGACCAAATGCTTGTACACATCACCCCACAGATGTTTCCTTTCCATAGATCACATTCTTGGATTTCTGGTGGAGATCATTTTTGATAAAAAAATCCATAGGTGTTAGCCTTCGGTATTATTGAAAATGGTCGTTCATGCTATTTGTGACAAAGATAGGGGTTGTGTGGCCCTTGATCATCGATTAGAGGCCCGTACACCTCTCCCCACATATGTTTCCTTGCCATAGATCACATTCTTGGATTTCTAGTGGAGGCCATTTCATGGTCAAAAATCGTAGCTCTTAGCATTCGGTATTATTGAAAATGGTCGTTCATGGCTATTTTTGATAGAAATGGGGGTAGTGTGGCCGTTGATCATTGACTAGAGGCTCGTACACCTCATCCACATATGTTTCCTTGACATAGATCACATTCTTGGATTTCAGGTGGAGACCATTTCTTGGTCAAAAATCCGCAGTTGTTAGCCTTCGGTATTATTCAAAATGGTTGTTATTGTTATTTTCGAGAGAAATGGGGTTGTGTGGCCATTGATCATCGACCAGAGGCTCGTACACCTTGCCCTACATATGTTTCCTTGCCATAGATCACATTCTTGGATTTCTAGTGGAGACCATTTCTTGGTCAAAAATCCGTAGCTCTTAGCATTAAGTATTATTGAAAATGGTCGTTCATAGCTATTTTCGAGACAAATGGGGGTAGTGTGGCCGTTGATCATTGACTAGAGGCTCGTACACGTCACCCACATATGTTTCCTTGACATAGATCACATTCTTGGACTTCTGGTGGAGACCATTTCTTGGTCAAAAATCCGTAGCTCTTAGCATTCGATATTATTGAAAATGGTCGTTCATGGCTATTTTCGACAGAAATGGGGGTAGTGTGGCCGTTGATCATTGACTAGAGGCTCGTACACCTCACCCACATATGTTTCCTTGACATAGATCACATTCTTGGATTTCTGGTGGAGACCATTTCTTGGTCAAAAATTCGTAGTTGTTAGCCTTCGATATTATTCAAAATGGTCGTTCATGTTATTTTCGAGAGAAATGGGGTTGTGTGGCCATTGATCATCTTCCAGAGGCTCGTACACCTTGCCCTACATATGTTTCCTTGCCATAGATCACATTCTTGGATTTCTAGTGGAGACCATTTCTTGGTCGAAAATCTGTAGGTGTTAGCCTTTGGTATTATTGAAAATAGGCGTCCATGCTATTTTTGACAAAAATAGGGTTTGTGTGGCCATTGATCATCAACCAGAGGCTCATACACCTCAGCCCACATATGTTTCCTTGCCATACATCACATTCTTGGATTTCTGGTGAAGACCATTTCTTGGTCAAAAATCTGTAGGTGTTAACCTTCGGTATTATTGAAAATGGTCGTTCATGGCTATTTCCGACAAAAATGGGGGTTGTGTGGCCATTGATCATCGACCAGAGGATCGTACACCTCACCCCACATATGTTTCCTTGCCATATATCACATTCTTGAATTTCTGGAGGAGACCATTTCTTGGTAAAAAATTCGTAGGTGTTAGCATTCGGTATTATTGAAAATGGTCATTCATGGTTGTTTTCGGCACAAATGGGGGTTGTGTGGCCATTAATCATCGACCAGAGCCTCGTTCATTGCACCCAACAAATGTTCCCTTGCCATAGATCACATTTTTGGATTTCTGGTGGAGACCATTTCTTGGTCAAAAATCTGTCGGTGTTAGTCTTTAGTATTATTGAAAATGGTCATTCATGCTATTTTCAACAAAAATAGGGGATGTGTGGTCATTGATCATCAACCAGAGGCTCATACACGTCAGCCCACATATGTTTCCTTGCATAGATAAAATTGTTGGATTTCTGGTGGAGACCATTTCTTGGTCAATAATCCGTAGGTGTCAGCCTTCGGTATTATTGAAAATGGTTGTTCCTGTTGTTTTCGACAAAATGGGTGTTGTGTGGCCATTGATCATTGGCCAGAGGCTCGTACACCTGACCCCACATATATTTCCTTGCCATACATCAGGTTCTTGGATTTCTGGTGGAGACCATTTCTTCGTCAAAAATCCGTAGTTGTTAGCATTGGGTATTATTGAAAATGGTCGTTCATGGCTATTTCCGGCAAAAATAGGGGTTGTGTGGCCATTGATCGTCGACCAGAGGCTCGTACACCTCACCCCACATATGTTTCCTTGTCATACATCACATTCTTGTATTTCTGGAGGAGGCCATTATTTGGTCGAAAATCCGTAGATGTTAGCCTTCGGTATTATTGAAAATGGTCATTAATGGCTATTTTCAACACAAATGGGGGTTGTGTGGCCATTAATCATTGACCAGAGCCTCGTTCATTGCATCCCACATATGTTTCCTTGCCATAGATCACATTGTTGGAGTTCTGGTGGAGACCATTTCTTGGTAAAAATCCATAGGTGTTAACTTTCACTATTATTGAAAATGGTCATTAATGCTATTTTGACGAAAATAGGGGTTGTGTGGCCATTCATCATCAACCAGAGGCTCGTACACCTCACCCCTCATATGTTTCCTTGCCATAGATCACATTCTTGGATTTATTGAAAATGATCGTTCATTCTATTTCCGACAAAAATGGGTGTTGTGTAGCCATTGACAATCGAACAGAGGCTCGTACACCTGACCCCACATATGTTTCCTTGCCATAGATCACATTGTTGGATACTGGTGGGGACCATTTCTTGGTCAAAATTCCGTAGGTGTTAGCCTTCGGTATTATTGAAAATGGTCGTCCATGCTATTTTCGACAAAAATAAGGGTTGTGTGGCTATTGATCATCGACGAGAGGCTCGTACACACATCTCCCTACATTTGTTTCCTTGCCATACATCACATTCTTTGATTTCTGGTGGAGACCATTTCCTGGTCAATAATTTGTAGTTGTTAGCCTTCGGTATTATTGAAAATGGTCGTTCACGGCTATTTTCGTCAAAAATGGGGATTGTATGGCCATTGATCATAGACCAGAGGCTCGTTCACCTCACCCCACATATGTTTCCTTGCCAAAGATTAGATTCTTGGATTTCTTGTGGAGACCATTTCTTGGTCAAAAATCCGTAGGTGTTAGCCTTCGGTATTATTGAAAATGGTCGTTCATGGCTATTTTCGACAAAAATGGGGGTTGTGTGGTCATTCATCATTGACCAGAGGCTTGTTCACCTCAACCCACATATGTTTCCTTGCCATAGATCACATTCTTGGATTTCTAGTGGAGACCATTTCTTGGTCAAAAATCCGTAGGTGTTAGCCTTCGGTATTATTGAAAATGGTCGTTCATGGCTATTTTCGACAAAAATGGGGGTTGTGTGGCCATTGATCATTGACAAGAGGCTTGTTCACCTCAACCCACATATGTTTCCTTGCCATATATCACATTCTTGGATTTCTAGTGGAGACCATTTCTTGGTCAAAAATCCATAGGTGTTAGCCTTCGATATTATTGAAAATGGTCGATCATGGCAATTTCTGACAAAAATGGGGGTTGTGGGGCGATAGATCATCGACCACAGGCTCGTACACCTCACCCCACATATGTTTCCTTTCCATAGGTCACATTCTTAGATATCTGGTGGAGACCATTTCTTGGTCAAAAATTTGTAGGTGTTAGCCTTCGGTATTATTGAAAATGGTCGTTCATGGCTATTTTCGACAAAAATGGGGATTGTGTGGCCATTGTTCATTGACCAGAGGCTCATTCACCTCACCCCACATATGATGTCTTGCCATAGATCATATTCTTGGATTTCTGTTGAGACCATTTCTTGGTCAAAAATCCGTAGGTAATAGCCTCAGTATTATTGAAAATGGTCGTTCCTGGCTATTTTCGATAAAATGGGGGTTGTGTGGCCATTGATCATCGACCAGAGGCTCATACACCTCTCCCCACATATGTTTCCTTGCCATAGATCACATTCTTGGATTTCTGGTGGAGACCATTTTTGGTAAAAAATCCATTGGTGTTAGCCTTTGGTATTGTTGAAAATGGTCGTTCATGGCTATTTTTGACAAAAATGGGGGTTGGGTGGCCATCGACCATCGAACAGAGGCTCGTACACCAGACCCCACATATGTTTCGTTGCCATAGGTCACATTGTTGTATTTCTAGCGGGGACCATTTCTTGGTAAAAAATCCGTAGGTGGTAGCCTTCGGTATTATTGAAAATGGTCGTTCATGCTATTTTCGACAAAAATAGGGGTTGTGTGGCCATTGATCGTCGACCAGAGGCTCGTACATATCTACCTACATTTGTTTCTTTGCAATAAATCACCTTGGATTTCTGGTGAAGACCATTTCCTGGTCAAAATTTTGTAGGTGTTAGCCTTCGATATTATTGAAAATGGTCGTTCATGGCTATTTTCGACAAAAATGGGGGTTGTGTGGCCATTGATCATCGACCAGAGGATCATACACCTCACCCACATATTTTTCCTTACCATAGATCACATACTTGGATTTCTGTTGGAGACCATTTCTTGGTCAAAAATTCGTAGGTGTTAGCCTTCATTATTATTGAAAATGGTCGTTTATGCTATTTCAACAAAAATGGGGGTTGTGAGGCCATTGATGATCGACCAGAGGCTCATACACCTCACCCCACATATGTTTCCTTGACATAGATCACATTCTTAAATTTCTGGTGGAGACCATTTCTAGGTCAAAAATCCATAGGTGTTAGCCTTTGGTATTATTGAAAATGATCGTTCATGCTATTTTCAACAAAAATAGGGGTTGTGTGACCTTTGATCATCAACCAAAGGCTTGTACACCTCACCCCACATATGTTTCTATGCCATAGATGACATTTTTGGATTTTTGGTGGAGGCAATTTATTGGTAAAAAATCTGTTGGAGTTAGCCTTCGGTATTATTGAAAATGGTTGTTCATGCTATTTTCGACAAAAAATGGGGGTTGTGTGGCCATTGATCATCGACCAGAGGCTCATACACAACACCCCACATATGTTTCCTTTTCATAGATCACATTCTTGCATTTCTGGTGGAGACCTTATCTTGGTCAAAAATCTGTAGTTGTTAGCCTTCGGTATTATTGAAAATGATCATTCATGCTATTTTTGACAAAAATGGGGATTGTGTGGCCACTTATCATCGACTAGAGGCTCGTACATCTCACCCCACAAATGTTTCCTTGATGTAGATCAAATTCTTGGATTTTTGGTGCAGACCATTTCTTGGTCAAAAATCCGTAGGTGTTAGCCTTTGGTATTATTGAAAATGGTCGTTCATGCTATTTTGGACAAAAATGGGGTTTGTGTGGCCGTTGATCATCGACCAGAGGCTCATACACCTGACCCCACATATGTTTCCTTGACATAAATCACATTCTTGGATTTTTGGTGGAGACAATTTCTTGGTAAAAAATCCGTAGGTGTTAGCCTTCGGTATTATTGAAAATGGTCGTTCATGGCTATTTTCGGCAAAAATGAAGGTTGTGTGGCCATTGATCATCGACTAGAGGCTCGTATACCTCACCCCACATATGTTTCCTTAATATAGATCACATTCTTGGTTTTCTGGTGGAGACCATTTCTTGGCCAAAAATATGTTGGTGTTAGTCTTCGGTATTTTTGAAAATGGCCCTTCATGTTATTTTCAACAAAAATGGGAGTTGTGTGGCCATTGATCATCAACCAGAGGTTCGTACACCTCACCACACATATGTTTTCTTGACATAGATCACATTGTAGGATTTCTGGTGGAGGCCATTTCTTGGTCAAAAATCTGTAGGTGTTAACCTTCGGTACTATTGAAAATGGTCGTTCATGCTATTTTCGACAAAACTGGAGGTTGTGTGGCCATTAATCATCGACTAGATGCTCGTACACCTAACCCCACATATGTTTCCTTGCCATAGGTCACATTATTGGTTTTCTGGTGGAGACCATTTCTTGGTCAAAAATCCATAGGTGTTAGCCTTCGGTATTATTGAAAATGGTCGTTCATGCAATTTTTGACAAAAATGGGTGTTGTGTGGCCATTGGTCATCGACCAGAGGATCGTACACATCACCCCACATATGTTTCCTTGCCATAGGTCACATTCTTGGATTTCTGGTGGAGACCATTTCTTGGTCAAAAATCCGTAGGTGTTAACCTTCGGTATTATTGAAAATGGTCGTTCATGGCTATTTTCATCAAAAATGGGGGTTGTGTGGCCATTGATCATTGACCAGAGGCTTGTTCACCTAACCCCACATATGTTTCCTTGCAATAGATCACATTCTTGGATTTCTGGTGGAGACCATTTCTTGGTCAAAAATCTGTAGGTGTTAGCCTTCGGTATTATTGAAAATGGTCGTTCATGTTTATTTTTGACAAAAAATGGGTGTTGTGTGGCCATTGATCATTGACCAGAGGCTCGTTCACCTCACCCCACATATGTTTTCTTGCCATAGATCACATTCTTGGATTTCTAGTGGAGACATTTCTTGGTCAAAAATCTGTAGGTGTTAGTCTTCGGTACTATTGAAAATGGTCGTTCATGGCTATTTTCGACAAAATGGGAGTTGTGTGGCCATTGATTATCGATCAAAGGCTCGAACACCTCACCCCACATAGGTTTCCTTGCCATAGATCACACTCTTGTATTTCTGGTGGAGACCATTTCTTGGTCAAAAATTCATAGGTGTTAGCCTTCGGTATTATTGAAAATGGTCGTTATCCAATTTTCGACAAAAATGGGGGGTTGTGTAGCCATTGACCATCGAACAGAGGCTTGTACACAAGACCCCATATATGTTTCCTTGCCAAAGGTCACATTCTTGGATATCTAGTGGGGACCATTTCTTAGTCAAAATCCGTAGGTGTTACCTTTCGGTATTATTGAAAATGCCCGTTCTTGCTATTTGGAGAAAAATGAGGGTTGTGTGGCCATTGATCATCGACCAGAGGCTCAAACACCTGACCCCACAAATGTTTCCTTGCCATAGATCACATTCTTAAATTTTTGGTGGAGACCATATCTTGGTCAAAAATCCGTAGGTGTTAGCCTTCGGTATTATTGAAAATGGTCGTTCATGGCTATTTTCGGCAAAAATGGAGGTTGTGTGGCCATTGATCATTGACTAGAGGCTCCTACACCTCACCCCACATATGTTTCCTTGTCATAGATCACATTCTTTGTTTTCTGGTGGAGACCATTTCTAGGCAAAAAATCCGTTGGTGTTAGCCTTCGGTATTATTGAAAATGGTCATTCATGCTATTTTCGACAAAAATGGGAGTTGTGAGGCCATTGATCATCGACCAGAGGCTCATACACCTCACCCCACATATGTTTTCTTGCCATAGATCACATTCTTGGATTTCTGGTGGAGACCATTTCTTGGTCAAAAATCCGTAGGTGTTAGCCTTCGGTATTATTGAAAATGTTCGTTCATGCTATTTTCGACATAAATGGGGGTTGTGTGGCCATTGATCATCGACCAGTTGCTCATACACCTCACCCCACATAGGTTTCCTTGCCATAGATCAGATTTTTGGATTGCTAGTGGAGACCATTTCTTAGTAAAAAATCCATAGGTGTTAGCCTTCGGTATTATTGAAAATTGTCGTTCATGCTATTTTCGACAAAAATAGGGATTGCGTGGCCATTGATCATCGACAAGAGGCTCGTACACCTCACCAACATATGTTTCTATGCCATAGATCACATTTTTGGATTTTGGTGGAGACAATTTATTGGTAAAAAATCCATAGGTGTTAGCCTTCGGTATTATTGAAAACGGTCGTTGATACAATTTTCGGCAAAAATAAGGGTTGTGTGGCTATTGATTATCGACCAGAGGCTTGTACACCTCACCCCACATATGTTTCCTTCTCATATATCACTTTCTTAGATATCAGGTGGATACCATTTTTTGGTAAAAAATCCGTAGGTGTTAGCCTTCAATATTATTGAAAATGGTTGTTCATGTTATTTTTGACAAAAATGGGGGTTGTGTGGCCATTGATCATCGACTAGAGGCTCATACACAATACCCTACATATGTTTCCTTTCCATAGATAACATTCTTGCATTTTTGGTCAAAAATCTGTAAGTGTTAGCCTTTGGTATTATTGAAAATGGTCGTTCATGCTATTTTTGAGAAAAATGGGGATTGTGCGGCCACTTATCATCGACCAGAGGCTCGTACATCTCACCCACATATGTTTCCTTACCATAGATAAAATTCTTGGATTTTTCGTGGACACCATTTCTTGGTCAAAATCCGTAGGTATTAGCCTTCAGTATTATTGAAAATGGTTGTTCATGACTGTTTTCAACAAAAATGGGGGTTGTGTGGCCATTGATCATTGACCAGAGGCTTGTACAACTCACCCCACATATGTTTCCTTTCCAAATATCACATTCTTGGATTTTTGGTGGAGGCCATTACTTTGTCAAAATCCGTAGGTCTTAGCCTTCGGTATTATTGAAAATGGTCGTTAATGCTATTTTGGACAAAATGGGGGTTGTGTGGCCATTGATCATCGACCAGAGGCTCATACACCTGACCCCACATATGTTTCCTTGCAATAGATCACATTTTTGGATTTTTGGTAGAGAGCATTTCTTGGTCAAAAATCTGTATCCTTTGGTATTATTGAAAATGGCCGTTCATGGCTATTTTCGGCAAAAATGAAGGTTGTGTGGCCATTGATCATCGACTAGAGGCTCGTACACCTCACCCCGCATATGTTTCTATGCCATAGATCACATTTTTGGATTTTTGGTGGAGACAATTTACTGGTAAAAATCCATAGGTGTTAGCCTTCAGTATTATTGAAAATGGTCGTTGATGCAGTTTTCAGCAAAAATAGGGGTTGTGTGGCCATTGATTGTAACACCCAAAATCCTATTTTGGGAGTCATTGATGAATCTCAAAATAAAAATAAAAAATTTAAGAATTTAAAATGTTTCCTAATAGGTGTCCCTCGTTTTTTTGTTATCTTCTCCTAATATTTGTTGGGAATACAAAAAAATTGTCAGAGGTATAAATCCTAAAAACTTTTAAAACAAGAATTTAAATTGAAACCCAGAAAAGAAAACCTAATCTATTTGTTAACTTTGAATATTCCTCCCATAATCTATACAATTAGAAATACTATTCCAAATACCCAAGTCACTTTTATTAGAAAATATATTACCCTCTCTCAAAAATAAGTAATCAAGAAATAATCATTTGAAGTAATTTTTCTGATCACACACTCAAAATGATATTTCCCTAAAATCAATAATATGAATTACTATCTATTATTTGATTTGGGACATTTAATTAAAGGAATATAATAATAAAAAAAGGGTAAATAAATAATCAAATATATTTTATTGCATGTGCTTGGACATAAATCTGGTTTGAAAGTTGAACTCAATTTTGAATTTGAATATCTACAAAAAACAACTAAAATAAAATAGAACAGGAAAAAGAAAATGGGAAAAGCTTATCTGGGTCGCCACCCTCATTTCTAGCTCATCTCCACATCTCATCCCGCGTGGCCCAACTCTCCCCACTTCTCTCCTCCTCGCCAGCCCACCGCGCCCTGATGTTATCACCGACTGATTGGTGGACCCCTGCATCAGTCGCGCTCCATCACTAACAGGTAGGGACCACTTGTCAGGCTCATCTCCCTCCCCTCCACCTCGGCTGTGGACTTAAACAAAAGCTCACCGTGATCTGCGTGTGCATGCGATTTGGTTGGGGATTTTTGATTCCGCCTCGGCTCTGATATCGCGCCGCCGTTGTAACCGATTCTCCCGACCAATGCGCACCTCTTAGGGTATAAGGCTGGGGTCGTGCCCCCCATCATCCATGGAGCACAGTGGGCATTGGGGCGAGAAGAGAGTGAAGAATCATCATTGTTGAACCTAGGCTTGCAGCGGTGGTCAAGGGGGGTCGTGGAGGTGGTCGCTTGAACCTATCGCTCGTTCATGGCCTATCCGAGCGGGATTGTGCAAGGTTGCAGGGAATCGCTCACCGTGAATGGGGGAGAAGAACAAAGGTTGCTTCGTCCGCCGCCACGGGTGCGTGTACTCCTTGTCGTTCAGTGTGCAAGCTCGGCCTTGGGATCTTTGTCGTGATCTCTAGGGCTCGGATATGGCGGCATCTGGCCCGGAGAGGCCCTGGTGGTCGGCAGATTGCTCGTCGTCATCACGCACGTTGGAAAAACAACACCTCACTGTGGGCTGAGATCTCCACTACACCATTGCTAGTGAGAAGTACTCCTCAAGATTCGCCTTGACCTCCTCTACGCGTAGCATCGTCGGGATCGGAGTTCTAGCGACCATGTGTGGGTGGGGCTGTCGACCGGCAATGGCACCACCGATTGGGGCCTCTGTGCTGCCGCCGGGCCAGTGTGGGGAGGAAGAAAGGCTCCTCGTCGTCGATCCGAATTGAACGGACGAGATTAGAAGTTGGGATCGTTTTGGGCGAGTAAGTTAGAACCGTTGAGATCTGATCGGACGATTCTGAGTCAATCTCGACTTCATTAAATTCCGAGCACTAATTTTTAATCCAATAGATCTGGATTGGGTACCCTTTCGTTTGAGTGGGATCTAATCAAGCCCATTGAATTTCGATCGGATGGTTATGGTGCGTCCGCACTCCCTCGTCAGCGCACGTTTTACAGATGGGCCCTCATGTTTTACTAAAAACAACTCGCCATCCAGGTTATGGGTAAAATAATTACAATGGGGTCATGGCATTTATTAAAGTGGCTCTGAATTTATTTAAAATTGTGGGCGAAGTCCTTGGTCTCGGTTAATTGGTAAGAATTAATTTAGAAGATGATTTTTTGTATAAAAATAATGTCAAAAAGTTGTTTAATTCATAGAAAATTCATTTAACTCCAAATTGAGTCATTCCAGTTGCATTAAATTCATAATAATGTTGTTTATCATCTAGAAACCTTACTTCGATATGAAACTTAGATTAAAAATTATGCGCTTAGTTTCTTCTAATCCAACACTTAAAACTTCGGAAATCCATAACTCCTTCGTTTTAATTCCGATTTGACCCATTCCAGTTGTGTTAGCTTCGTATAAATATTTACTATGCAGTAACAACATTTTTGTATCATGTCTCATTATTTTATAATTAGATCCTTATTTAACTTATGTTGGTTAGTCTTGTTAATCTGCTTATTATAATCTACTAAAATATGATCTATGGTCAATTTATAATTAAAGTTGAATTAATTACTACTCTAGGTTATCTTTTCTCTTGATTTATAAAATAAACATAAAACCTAGTTTTAATCATTTAATCAAAGGGTTTTATCACATAGGAGTGGGACTTTGCTCAGATTGTAGCCAAAGTCCCGAAGGGTTTGCCTCATCCAAAGTAGTTGTGCGCAACACTGACCTGCGGCAACATGCTCTCCCTCAGTGGTGGATAGGGCAATAGATGTTTGTTTCTTTGAACTCCAAGCCACCAAGGACCTTCCCAGAAACTGACAAGTCACTGATGTGCTCTTTCTATCAACCTTGCACCTGGCATAGTCAGAGTCTAAATATCCAATCAAGTCAAAGGTAGACCCCTTAGGATACCATGTAAGGCGTATGAACTAAATATCGAAGAATACGCTTCACATCCACAAGGTGACCTTTCTTATGGTCGGATTGAAATCTAGGACATATGCAAATGGAAAGCATAATATTTGGTCTACTTGCACAAAGATAAAGCAAGGATCATATCATAGATCGATAAACCTTGTGATCTAGGAACTTATCTCCCGTGTTGAGGTCTAAATGTTCGTCAGTTCCCATTGGCGTCTTAGCAGGCTTTACGTTCTTCATCCCAAACTTTTTTAGGATATCTTGTGTGTACTATGTTTGAGAGATGAATGTCCTTGCCTTGAGTCGCTTCACTTCAAATCCGAAGAAGTAAGTCAACTCTCCCATCATGGACATTTTGAATTTCTGCATCATCATCGTGCTAAACTCCTCACAAGACTTTTAATTAGTAGAACCAAATATTATGTCGTCTACATATATTTGGCATATAAACAAATCACCATTGCAAGTCTTAGTAAAAAGAGTAGGATCAGCTTTCTCGAACTTGAAAGTATTAGAAATAAGAAAATCTCTAAGGCATTCATACCATGCTCTTGGGCTTGTTTAAGTCCATAGAGCGCCTTAGAAAGCTTATATATATGGTCGGGGTACCTATCAACCTCGAAGCTAGGAGGTTGCTCCATGTACACCTCCTCCTTGATTGGCGCATTGAGGAAAGCGCTCTTCACATCCATTTGATAGAGCTTAAAAGAATGGTGAGCAGCATAAGCTAATAGTATGCGATTAGACTCAAGCCTTGCTACAGGAGCAAAAGTCTCCTCAAAATTTAAACATGTGACTTGGGCATATCCTTTTCCCACAAGTCTTGCCTTGTTTCTTGTCACAACTTCGTACTCGTCTTGTTTGTTACAGAACACCCACTTGGTTCCCACAAAATTTTTCTTCGAACGTGGCACCAAACTCCATACTTCATTTCTATTGAACTTGTTTTGGTCCTCCTGCAGGGCCAACACCTAGTCCGGATCCTGCAAGGCTTCTTCTACCCTGAAAGGATCAATAGAAGAAATAAAGGAGTAGTGCTCATAAAAATTAGCAATACGTGAACGTGTAGTAACTCCCTTGCTGACGTCAGTAAGGATTTGATCCACCGGATGATCCCTTTGAATATTGGTGCATACTTAGGTTGGAGGTGCATGTGGTACTTCTTCCTCCTCCTTTTCTTCTTGTGCTCCCCCTTGATCCATGTCGTCGCCTTGAGGTACCTATTCCTCATCTTGAGTTAGGGTTGCACCATCGTTGAGGAAGAAGGATGATCTTGTACTTGGCGTTCCTACGGTCACACATTGCATATCACCATAGTCATCATAATGGCCGTTGGAACCTCGTTTTCATCTATGTCATCAAGATCAATTTGCCCTCTTGGTGAGCCATTAGTCTCATCAAATACAACATCACTAGTGAATTCAACTAAACATCAAGATTTGTTGAAGACCTTATGTGCTTTTGTATTTGAATCATAACCAAGTAAAAACCCTTTAACGACTTTAGGAGCAAACTTTGAATGTCTACCTTTCTTGACCAAGGTGTAGCATTTGCTCCCAAATACATGAAAATAAGAAACATTGGATTTGTTACTGGTTAGGAGCTCATATGTCGTCTTCTTGAGGAGGCGATGAAGATAGAGGCGGTTTATGGCATAGTAGGTCGTATTCACGGCTTCTGACCAAAACCGCTCTGACGTCTTCTATTCTCCCAGCATCGTCCTTGTGATATCGATGAGCCTCCGGTTCATCCTCTCCACTACACCATTTTGTTGTGGAGTGTAGGGAGAAGAGAACTCAAGCTTGATGCCTTCCTCCTCAAGATATTTCTGTCACACCCAGTTTTGGGGACAAAACTGAATGCATAGCATATGTGAGCCAGGATCCATTTTCCACACATATGTTGACGTCACAAGTGTAATATATCAAAAGACAATGCAATAAAGGCGTAAAAAGGAGTAGAGTAACTTTATTACATCATCCGGATCATAGTATCTTAAACAACTATCATTATCAAAGTACGTCGGAATTAAACATGGACACTCTTCCACAGGAAGGTGACTGGCGCATCGTTAGACTCAAAATTCATCAACGTCATTTGTGAAGTCTTCGTCATCACCCTCTAATCAAAATATTAGCAAGGGTGAGCTCACTTATGGTTGGGGCTCAGCAAGTGGGGGAAATAATGCAAAGTTAACAAGGTAGGCTATGGATAAGCGGTAGGCATTTTAGTTGGTCAATATTTTATTAGCAACACATGTCTTACTAATAAGTGTGTCCCAAATATCCCAATTAATCAAAGGGATAAGATTATATCAAAAACACTTAAGTGAAATCACTTAAGCAAACCACTGGTGGATCATCGGACCACAATTTATTTTCCATCTTTAAGTTCAATTATCATGTGAGGGCCCAGGTTGCTCTTAACCGTGAGCACGGCTGATATATCAGTTTTACACTCTGCAGTGGTGGTACAACTTTACCCATAAGCCGTGTATCCCATCTAGCCTTGGTTGATCGGACCCATAAACACTGCCTAAGTGAATGGCTTGGGATCCACTATCAGGCTTTCACAAAATATCCTTAGTACAAAGCCACCCGCTAAGGTTTCCACGTCAGTATTGATGGCCCTCTAGGTGAGGTTACTTAGCCAAGACTACCACCCCATGTTAACATGAGCTACCACCAAACCACTGCCGCCCCTCTTGCCCATCTTTCAGGTAGGGTTGCTAAGCACTAAGTCTATAGAGCTAATTACCAAAGCCAGAGCCATTATAGCACTCGTGGTTGCACTGTTTTCCTGGGTGGTCACTCCATGTTCCATTTAATACAAAATGTTCTTGTTTAACCATCGGGTTATCATCACAAAGAAAACTTCATTTCTGGAACATAGTATCATTAAAAGAGTGACATCATGCTTATCAAGTTGAGCAATAGCAAAAATTGCTAAGCATAGCATTTATCCCAGGGTAATCAAGGAATAGGGTTGGTAATTCTAGAAAATCCTTATTTAGGCAGATCCTATCAAATTATGCAGTATCTGAAAAGTAAACATTATTATATGCATTATTTGGGTACAAATAGAAATGCAGAGGGAGAATCCACTTGCCTTGTTCGAACGTGTCCTGTGGGTCATCCTCGAACGTGTTTGGTTCGTCTACCTCACAGTCAACTTCTAACATCGATTCGTGTATCGTACATTCAAAAGAATACATGCGCCAAATAAATAAACATACACCATTACATGTGTAACATTCACCAATACATAAACAATCACATATCACGCAACTATTCCTAAATAATTATTTTATTAATCCACTAAATTTTCCACTTTGAATTATCGTAGGTGGAAGGTATATGGGCATGTGACTAAGAAGGTATTTTATCTAACATAGCTTAGATAAAATGACTTAACAAATTTTACGAAAATAATTACTACATAATTAGTTTCTTTATGACTAATAATAATATTCTGGTTTTATCCTTTCTTTTCTTAATAGAATTCATATGTATCGCTAAAAATGTTTATTTATAAATCACATAACATTAATATTCTAAGAATTATTGTAGATTACTAATTTTGGACTTTAGTAACATAATCATGGTTAGTGAAAATCTTAGTGAATAAGCGATATGCGTATGAACGCATATATCCTGATTAGTGAAAATCTATATTTTAACCTGAACGACAATACGTGGCCTATTACCTCTTTCCATTTCCTATATCAGTAAAACTAAACTTAAACATCTACTAATATAATATTGTTTTATATGTTAAAATGAGAAGTTAATCAAAAACGATTCTAGTACTTAATCACCAAATTATAGAATTGTGACATAACTTATTTATTTTCAAAATATAAAAATAATGTCCTTATCCAAAATATTGTTGCCGGGGTTGATTCACAATTAACTGTATACTTCGGCCATAGCAAGAAATAAATAGGGATCTTTTTTCAATGGTTTCTGAAATGAACAAAATTTATACAAAATTCAGGGGCTAAAATGCAAAATTGTCATTTTCTACCTTGGGCTAGTTCGTGTGCACAGGGAGCTCGATGAGGGAAGGGGCTACGAGTGTGCAAGGCGAGGCACGGCTCCGGCGAGGCTGGGCGGGGACGGGGAGGCGCAGGCCGAGCGCTCGAGCACGCGATCGAACACGTGGAAGTGTGATTCTGCCTGAGTTCAAATGCCTGTTGGCCGATCTAAACATGCATATCTTGCCAAGGATCCTATGTAGCATCTCTTCACCGTGCCAAGGGCTTTCTGTCGTGTGTGAGTCCCGAGTGAAGATATGGCCGGGTTGAGAAGATATTGTGGTGTGAAGATAGCTGTGTCAGCACTGTTCAAACTGAGACAAAACCTATGTCAAATCGTGTCAAACAATTTTGGTTTGATTTCAAGCTTCACCATAGTTTTCCTAGGGTATTTTGGCGCCACTTTGATATTTGGACTTCATGGATTCGAGTTTTGGAAGACAGGGAACACATCTGAACTTTGGGAAAAGGGTTTGAAATTGAGATTTCTGAATTTCTCAATTTTTCCCTAGAGGCTTACTTCATGGGCCGTTTTGGGGATTTTGGAAAATTCAAAGGACCAATCTTCCTTACTACATTTTGTAGTTTATTTAATGCACTAAAACTTTGTTAATTGGTTCATATCAAGATTTTGTGTTATTCCCAAGTCTTTTCTCAATTTCCCTTCTGTGCTTAAATGGCCCATTTGAAAGGTGTTAGGGTTTTAGATATTTTTCTCACTTAAGGTGCATGATATGCTTAGTGTATGCTTCTTGAGCTGAAAAGATTTGTTTAGGCTTTTATTCCTTTAAGTTTGGTGTTTCTTGCATCATTAGAGCCACATGTGACAATGGTCACAAGTTGGGGTACTGGGAGAAACCCTAAGTAACACTGGGGTGTTACAGCCTTCCCCCCTTAAAGGAATCTTGTCCCGAGATTCGGGTCGGAGTCCTCCGGGGTGAAGAGAAGGTTATGGCTTTCTTGTATATTGTGGGTTTGTTTATTAAGGTTCTCTAGTAACTGCTCTTCGAATGTCATCCTCTTTGCAACTTCAGAAGGAAGTCCTTTTTTATTTAGTTTTACAACTTACTCATTTCATGTTAAGATCATTCTTCTTATATTTAGATTCAAAGGGCTGGGGGAGGGGCTGGGTATAGTTACGTACCGATTCCCTTAGGTAGACAATCGGGGTAGTTCGAACGTAGAAATTCCTCAGTCTCCCAAGTAGCTTCTTCCTCCGAGTGATTGCTCCATTAGATCTTATACATTTTGATCGACTTCGCATGAGTTAATCTTTCTTTGCAATCCAAAACATTGGAGGGGTACTCTCGATACGATAGATTTGGCTCTATCTCCACTTCTGGTTCTGTTATAACCTCGATTGGCAAACGAACGCATTTCTTCAATTGGGATACATGGAACACATTGTGGATGGCAGACATTTTCAGATGTAGCTTCAATTTGTATGCCACGGGTCCACATGCTTCCACGATCTCATAAGGTCCAATGTAGCGAGGGGCTAACTTGCCTTTGATCCCAAACCTTTGCACTCCTTTGGTGGGTGACACTTTCAGATAGACGAAATCTCCCACTACAAACTAAAGGGGTTTCCTTCTCTTATCATGGTAGCCCTTCTGCCTAGCCTGAGCAGCTTCTACATTCTTCCTGATCAATTTGACTTTCCTTTCGGCTTTAGTCACTAAGTCAGGTCCAAAAATTTCTCTTTCTCCAGGCTAAGACCGGTTGAGGGGTGTTCGACACCTTTTTCCATATAGGGCTTCAAAGGGTGCCATCTTTAGGCTGGATTGATAACTGTTGTTATAAGCAAACTCTGCCAAGGAGAGGTACTTATCCCAGTTCTTGCTGAAATCGATCGCACAAGCCCTTAGCATATCTTCAAGAATTTGATTTACCCTTTCGGTCTGACCATCAGTCTGGGGGTGGTAAGTTGAACTCCTTATTAGCTTGGTTCCCAAAGACTCTAGCAATCGCTCCCAAAATCAGGCAAAGAATTGGGCTCCTCAGTCAGAGACAATGGTCCAGGATAACCCGTGCAAACACACGATTCGGTCAATATACAATTCTGCATACTTCTAAGCCTTATCGGTGGTGTGCACTGGAAGAAAATGTGCCACTTTTGTCAATCGGTCCACAATGACCCAAATTGAATCTTGATGCCGAGAGGTGTTGGGTAGACCCACAATGAAATCCATGCTGATGTCATCCCATTTCCATGAAGGTATTGATAGGGGTTGCAAGGCACCAACTGATTTTAAGTGGCTTGCCTTCATCCTTTGACATGTGTTACATTCCGATACATAATGAGCTATTTCCCTCTTCATTCTGGTCCACCAATACAAGGCCTTCAGATCTTGGTACATCTTGGTGCTTCCCGGATGCATGGAGAATTTGGAGAGATGAGCCTCATCCAAAATTTTCTTTTTGAGGTCCTTATTTTTAGGAACCACCAATCTATTTTCAAACCACAATATCCCCTTGCTGTCTTGGCGAAAACACTTATACTTTTCCACCTTTAGATGAAGATTCTCCTTAATGATTTGCACTCCCTTGTCACTGAGTTGGGCCATAATTATCTGGTCTTGCAAGGTTGGCTCAATGGAGATGTGAGACAAGGTACCA
This sequence comes from Zea mays, assembly GCF_902167145.1. Lineage (NCBI taxonomy): Eukaryota > Viridiplantae > Streptophyta > Magnoliopsida > Poales > Poaceae > Zea > Zea mays. The sequence goes on from NC_050097.1 coordinate 87,872,891, forward strand.
GAAGGAATCACTTCGATCTTCATCTTGCTCATCTCATCACACAGAGTATTGATGCGAGAATCCATCATCACACAGTTGCATTGTGACTTTTGACTCAGGGCATCAGCTACCACATTGGCTTTCCTCGGGTGGTAGTGTACTTCCAAGTCGTAGTCCTTGAACAATTCTAGCCATATTCTCTGCCTCATGTTAAGATCAGCCTGATTAAAGATGTATTTGAGGCTCTTATGATCTGTATAGATGTTGCAGTGGGTTCCCATCAAATAGTGCCTCCACATTTTTAATGCATGAACCACGGCTGCCAACTCTAAGTCATGAGTGGGATAATTTTGCTCATGAGGCCTGAGTGCCCTTGATGTGTAGGCAATGACTCGGTTATCTTGCATCAAAACACAACCCAGTCTAGTGCTAGAGGCATCACAATACACATCAAATGGCTTGTTGTTGTCGGGTTGCGCCAACATGGGTGCTGTGGTCAGATGTTGCCTCAAGGTGTGGAAAGCATCTTCGCACTTCTGACCCCATTCAAACTTGGATCCCTTCATCAATAATTCAGTCATGGGCTTCACAATTCGAGAGAAGTCTGGAATGAATCTTCGATAATAACTAGCCAATCCCAGAAAACTTATAATCTGACGGACAATTGTTGGCGGCTTCCAATTCATCACCTCTTGCACTTTATCTGGATCAATAACTATTCCTTCTTGAGAGATAGTGTGACCCAAGAATTTGATTTCTTTTAGCCAAAAGTCACATTTAGACAGTTTGGCATAAAGGCGGTGCTCTCTCAGACGTTGGAGCACAACATGCAAATGACCGGCATGCTCTTCTTCATTCCTTGAGTACACCAAGATATCGTCGATGAAAACCACCACAAACTTGTCCAGTCCAGGCATGAAGACTGAATTCATCATATACATGAAGTATGCTGGCGCATTTGTTAACCCAAACGACATCACCAAGTACTCATACAGTCTGTATCTGGTTGAGAAGGCAGTCTTTGGAATATCACTTGCTTGTATCTTGATCCAATGATAGCTGGAGCGGAGGTCTATTTTGGAAAACACTTTGGCTCCGACCAATTGATTGAAAAGAACACCAATAAGGCAAAGGATACTTGTTTTTGATGGTCACCGCATTGAGTGGGCAGTAATCTATACACAATCTCAAGCTTTCATCCTTCTTCTTTACGAACAAGGCTGGACATCCCCAAGGTGAAGTACTTGGGCGAATGAAACCCTTGTCCAACAACTCTCGCAGTTGTTTCTTCAATTCTGCCAATTCAGCGGGTGGCATCCGGTAAAGCCTCTTGGAAATAGGTGTCATTCCCGGTTGCAACTCGATGGCGAATTAAATATCCCGGTCTAGTGGCATTCCTGGCAACTCATCAGGAAAAACATATGCATACTCACAGACCACTGGAATCTTCTTCAAAGGTAACCCTATCATAGCAAAACCAGATGATCGAGTGGGTTCTTGGCTGGGCAGATACAATGTAAGGCCTCCAAAGGTAGGAGAACGGATTTCCAGAGCTCTAGCAGCTACATCCAACACCACCTGGTGTTGAGTCATCCAGTCAGCTCCGAGAATGATATCCATGCTCTCTAATCCCAAAATTAGGAGTGTGGTTTTGAAGATTTTACCTCCCAGTGAGATAGGCACATTTCGATTTAATTGGTTTGTTGCAATTTTGCCCCCAGGTGTTGCTATCATGAAAGACCCTTTTGTATGATAGAAAGGTAGTTGGCATTTAATGAACTTCTGGCTAATGAAGCTATGTGATGCACCAGAAACAAACAAAATTAATGCAGGTTGATTAAAAACTGAAAAGATACCAGTCATGACGGGGCTCCTTCAGGTAGCTCCTCCAGAGTAGTGAAATTGAGCTTCCCTTATCTGACTTGCACCTTCTGCTTTCTCCCTCTGTCTTGATTTGGTGCTGGCACCTGCCTCGGCTGATTTCTCGGGCCATTCTTGGCATAATGGCGCACATTGCCGCATGTGAAGCACTTGTTTCCATTTCCTTGGCGGAACTGCTGCTGCTACTGGGGTTGATTGTTCCTTGGGGCGGGAGCTAGAAAGCGTTGGGTAATTGCTTCTGTTGAGGCGGCTTGATAACCCATCTTCCTGTCTGCTGCTGAAATCCTCTGCTCTGATTGTTGGAGACAACCCTGAACCTCTGGGGTGGAGCGGAGGGTCCTTACATTGGTGCTCTCTTCTTTTTCTATGCCCGGTGAGCTACAATACAGTCTTCCTATGATATGGCCAGGTTGACCAACTCATTGAAGCTGTTAGCCAGAACAATGTTGAGACGCTCACACAGCTTGGTGTTAATACCTCTGCGGAAACGGTCTATCTTCTTCTCATCAGAATCTGCGTGATAACCCGCATACTGGCACAGGTCGTTGAAGGCCTGGGCATACTGCAACACAGTGCGGGTTCCCTGAGTCAATGCTAGAAACTCATTCAGCTTGCGATCCAGAATCCCTGCTGGAATACGGTGTCCCTTGAAAGCAATCTTGAATTCCTCCCATATCACTTCATGATCAGCAGGTAACATGGCGCGGAAATGGTCCCATTATGTCCGAGCAGGTCCACGAAGCTGCTGTGCGGCAAAACGAGTCTTGGTATCATCATGGCAAGCCCCCGTGAGGAGGGGAAACTTGGACTCCATGACCCTAGCCTAACATCGGCATCAAGCGGATCCTCTGCCTTGGTGAACAGGGTGGATGCGTGCTCAGGAACTCTTGATAGGTTGTCGCAGCTGGAGGACGCTGCGGCTGGCTCCATTGTACTACTGAGGGTGGGGTTGGCGCTGCAATAACTGTCGCAGAATCTCATTCTGCTGAGCCATGAGCTCCTACACTGTGGGAGCTGGAGGAGGTGGTGGTGGAACTTGTTCATTCTGCCCACGACGCTGCCTAGCTGCCATTTGAAAATAGAGATTGTCGCCATGGTTATCCCAATTCACAATTCCGAACAATATTCTTTATATCATACAGAAAGGAAATGTCATAACATAACATCAAATCGGACGAGGATAACATGATTGCATTCACCTCATTACTCACAAAAGGTTTCCTGGGTTACATCAATTTAGGGGAAAGTACCCATAAGCCTAGTTCAAAATCTGATGCCAACTAAGCTTGCGTGGGTTTCTATTCTCCTAATGCGTCAAGCTAACCCATCAACCCTGAGTGGTAGAAGCGACACTGGATGCAGGCGAAGGGGGCATCTCGGAGGGAGTCGCATTGGTACCAGGGGCTGGTTCTAACTCATCGGGAGCATCCTCTCCCTCGCTTTCGGCCTCGTTTGCCTCCATATCCTGGTGGTGCATCTCCAGGTGGTCGTTAGCTTCCTCAAGCTCCTCCTGCACATCACGCAGCTGGTTCTCCAGGACATCAATGGTGTTATCTCGGATCTCCACCTGCTGCTCCAGGGTTGCGATGCTCTGACTCAACTATTCCACCTATAGGTCTTTCTCCACCATTTCTGAAGACAAGTTGACCACGAAGTCCTCTCAGCTGTCGAGGGTGAGTTTAGTGGTTTGAGCAAGGTTAGTGAGGTGTGCCATGGCGTCGCTCTGCAGGGCCTGAAGGTGGTACAGTGCGCTCATGCACTGAACAGTGATCCTCCCAACTTGGTCGGGATGCATGGACCACACGTCCTTCACATGGCTCACTCGGTTGCACCACATGGGGTCATCCCTCTTCTCAGCAAGGAAGAGTCCCAGTGGGTGCATTACCATCTCCAAGGGATGGTAGCCGCAGAACGTTGTCAGGGTCTTCATAGCTGCAGCCTCGGTGGTGTCGTCCGACCTGAACCCAATAGTCTCGGAGTCAAGGGAACGCCAACCAGGCTATAGGGGGTGAGCCTCTAGAGTTAGATAGACTCAGCAATGTGGCACCCGATGCTCCTCGTACAGCTGCACTCCGTCCCCACACACGTCAACCATTCCCATCGATCCCCCGTTCGTGGCCAGGGCTCACCGCCTTGGCATACAATGCTCCACTGACCCCGGCTGCCGCCGTGCAGTGATCACACTTGTACCCACCATAGCTAGCATGGGAGACCCCGCCTCAGGACAAGTGAGGAGGAAAGTCCGCGCCCGGCTTCACTCAGGTAATAGGTTTACTTGTTACCATATTTCCCGACATGTGTTTAGTACTTTCAAATGCTTGACTCAGGTATCCACACATTAATCCTTAATTCCATTTCCGTCTCACGGACAAGGCACCCTGGATCCAAGTCCATAGACCATCATAGATCCCGTTATCAAGATGTATACAATCAATGCCTGACCTCGCTCGAGTGCTAGAAAAATCACTCGACTTCTACCGAGATCCTGATTAGCAAAGCAGCTATTCGACCTAGCATACTAGTATCCATCTCAAAAAGGAATCCTGAGTTCATGTAACTAAGGGTTTCAAGCAACTCCTACACTTAAGTGCACATTACAAACCTACAAACATTAAGTGTAGTAATGTAGCATATATAAATTGGTTATGCATAGAACCGGAGCTTGCCTTCAAATGCTGGGGCTGCGGGGAGATCCTCTATGGTAGGCTCGGGAGCTGGCTCCTGGTCTTCCTCGTGGACAGCTCCATGCTCGGGTAATGAGCACGTACTCTCCATCAGCGAGGTTGCAATCTAATGAATGCAATGAGTGAGATATATGTATGCCATGACATGCAATGTAGTAGTGATAAAAATGATTAAAAGTATAAGGTAAGGTTTAATCTAACTACGAGACTTCTAGTGGTATACTTAGCCATTTTAGGGTTAAGTATGGTTAAGTCTTAAGGGGTCAGGTTATTGGGGTATCCCACTAGTTTTCTTTTAGAGTCTTAGTGAAAGTTTATTATGATCCCTGCTGAATTCATTGGGGGTGATATTTATTATTCTTACTAATTCTTTCTTTTCCCTTTTTCTATCATGCTTTTTAAAGTGGGTTTGAACTACAACATAGCTTTATAAATTTCCAAAAATTCTGTAAAACTTACAGTAGTGTCTCACTGGTGCATAACTCCCAGTCTCAAAAATTTAGGCTTCAAAAGTTAATGGTTTCCTCTGTACAAAACTATCAAGTTATAGGGCAGAGGGGGTGCTTTGAACTACAACTCTCTTCTAACATTGGATTATTCCCTAAGGCTTATTTTTGCTGGCCTTTAGGTGCAACAATATGACTTTGTGCCAAGTTTTAGCCATTGATACCTATTGGTCATTTTATTGTGATTTTCTAAAGATTTTGGCATAGGGGTGCTTTCTACTACCACTATACTTGAAAAATGTCAAATAACAGATTTCCTAATTTTTCTATCTTCTTCTTTGTGCAAGAGCAATCATTCTAGAAATTGGCAACTTTTTGCTTAGGGGAAAGGGTGGTAGAAATTCTTGGAATATATAGCCTTTTTCATGGGGTAGGGGTAATGTGTGTTAACTTACATTTTTAATTGAGTTTATATTTTTCTCTGGTGGTTTACCTCATAAGTAATTGGGTAAAAATTTGTTTGCCCACTGTTGCACAATTTCAGGCTTTCTCATGATTTAATTAAAACATGGGTCAAAATCAAGTTTTAATTGTTCAACTCACTTATTGTGATGGGTTGGGGTTTTTATTATTTTTGGAGTAGTGTTCTAGCAGTTAGGAGTCTAGTGAAATTTTCTTGCCATTTTTGCAATGGTCCTTATATTTTTAATCATGACTTTTCTTGATTTATTAGTGGCTAATAAAATAATTAACCTTGGATTAGCTCTGGACTAGGGTTCCCTGTATTTTCCCATGTTCTTTATCACTTTGGTATTCTAGGAAAAATATGTTCATCCTCTGGTTATTATTTTCCATTGCCTTTCTTATTTTTCTAAATTTTGGGCAGAAAGAGTTTTTAATGGACATTCTTGGGTTATTCTTGTATACTGGGGTGCTTAGTATTTTTAAACAGTGTGTATGTTGGGTATGTATCTCTACAATTTTTCTTCAGCCTAGTATAGAAGTATTTCTATTTTTCTCTGGATTAATAAGTTTTGGGCATTTTCCTAATTTAAATCAAAATCTAAAAATATTGCAGAAACCATGGTGTTTACTATTTGTTGCTTGATAGTTTATAATATGTAGGTCCTTGCAAAATTTGTTTGACCAAATTTGGTTGAGTATCACTCAAGTTATGAATTTTCCAAGTTCTCTGCTCATTTAAAAAGAATAAACATAAAAGGTTAAAGGAAAACGACTTTGCATCAGGGTCCCTGGGATTATTCCTATCTGAGTTGTTTAAACTGTGCCCATGAAGAACTATTCACATGAGTCACTGACTTAGCACTTAACCCCCTGGTCTTTTATCCCCTCTAACCTGCGCTCCTCCTTCGCCTGAACAGTGACCAAAGAAGAAAAAGCGGTGGCGCGGCTTACCGACGATGGTAGAGGTCTGGCGAAGGGTTGGTGTCACACCCGGTTTTAGAAGGCAAACCGAATGCAAACCATGTACGTGTCAGGATCAGCAATTCACGTACACAGCAGTTACATAACATGGACATCATCACACAATGCTCAAATAGTATTAAAAAGGGAAATAATAGTCGATTACATCATATGTCTGAGACATCCACATAGTCTTTACAATAAATCAAAGTGCGGAAAAGAAACGTAGATAAACGTGGCCTTCATAGGCAGCCGACTGGGGGTTGCCGCTAACCCACACCTAGAACTCGTCGTAGTCTTGGAACTCCTGGAAGTCTCCTTCCACGGCTTCATCCTCTCCTGAGCAGGGGTTGCAATGCTGACAACCTGGGGGGTTTGGTGTGTAGAGCAAGGGTGAGTACACATCAACATACTCAGCAAGTATCCTGTTTGGCTGTAGTGGACTAGCTTTATGTGGGGGTAAGTCAAGTAGTTGCTTTTAGTTGGTCAGATTATTATTACTAGTAGAGAAAGCCAAGTTTTAGGATTAACCCACATTATTAACCCAAGCGTACTCCTTTCCAAACGGAAAGAGCACCACTTACCATTACCAGAGTCAATACCAAGAACCATCAATCTCATTGCCACCTGCAAATCCGAACATCTCTGATCAAGTACCACTAATCACTGGAGCTCCCTTGGCCGCTCATAACCGTGAGCACGGCTGATATATCAGTTTTCTAACACTCTGCAGAGGTTGTGCACTTTACCCACAAGCCGTGATTTCCCTTTCTGCCCGGAGATCATGACTCTCCATTGGGGCTATTGGATGAAAGTGAAGCCCAAATAAGTAATAATCTCATAAGCCATGAGAAATGTTCATAAGGTAGCACATTTGATGTTCTTTAGTGGTAGAAAAACCCTAAAGTCTTCAAAACCCTAAAAAGAACCCTAGAAACCCTAATTGAAACCCTAGGGGGTAATTGTAAATTCTAGGCACTTTTGGATCAAAGTGCAAATAGCAAAGTGATAAAACATCACAAACCAAATAACTTTTATATTGGAGAATTCTCAAGTGGAGTGATGAAATTTGGACTTATTTGCAAAAGATCCAAGAAATCCTATGTGACTAAGTTCTGAAATTCAGTGAAAATGAGTCATGTTTGGAGCTTGGTATCTCTCAATTTATAAAGATTTTGCCCTAGGTCAACACATCAAACTTGTAGAGCTATGTTAGGGGTACAAGTTTGATTAAGTGACTAAGCATTGGTGTTGTACAGAAATTGGAGATAAAAGGACTTAAAGTCGGGCTATCAGTCAACCCTTGAACTGAAATGTGGCCACCAGTGACATTGGCAGAACTTTGGGATCGATTTTGAGTAGCATTCAGTGAGAATTTGACTAGGGAGGCTATAGAAAAGTTGAAGATGGATTATAGATCAACAAATTTGATATAGATGAATGATCATGTTGTCACACAAAAATTGGAGAACCAAGGCCTTTGATCTGCTCTGTCAGGCACTCTGAATGGCATTTTGATAGTACAGTAGACTGAAAAAAGATCTTCAGGTGCATCACCCCTCGCCGCCGGTGACCTACACGCTCGGATTCACACCGGCGCCGTGATTCACGCCCAGTAACGCATGGATAACGACCACCGGTGAAAAGATGTCGGCGCGGATGAACTCGGAGCACTGTGGCCGCTCTGTCACCCATCCACTTGCGCCGGCGACGTGGCCGAGCGGCCGTCGTCGAGGTGTACGTCATTCGTCGTGACCATTATACCATGTCGCTGCTAGTCGTAATAGCTCACTAGTGACCGTCGTAGCTCCTCAACCAGTGAATGCCACGGTAGAACACCGCGGTGACTCAGTCCATATCTTCGGCCGCCAGCACACTTCTTTCAAATTGGGCGCCACCGCCGTTGAGCTCTATAAATTGAAGCCTCAGAGAACTCCGCCAGGTCGTCACGAAGCCAGAGCACCCGCCCCTACCTCCGATTAGCCACCATAGCACCATAATTTCTTTCTTCCCCCAAATCTGCTTTCCGCGCCACCGTGAACGCCTCACCGTTGCCAGCCTTCTGCAGGTCAGTTCAAGCTTTCTTAATTGGTGTTCTAGCCTCCCTCATGTCCCCTGTAGCTCACAGACCCATTCGATTGAATTAGACCGCACTAGATTTCCCTGAACACCATAGTTTCTTCTTGCTTCTCGTCGTCGTCGTGAGCAGGCGTGCTCTGGGCCAGTTTAGTGCAATTGGTTGAGAGATTAGTGTCGCCGAGGGTGGAATTAGGTGTCAGCCAAGCTAGAGTGTCGGTCATTGCGTATCTTGGTCGGTACAGGCTCGCTGGAGACTTGCTCGTCGCCGTCCACCGTCGTGGACCCGGCGCTGTGAAGAAATAGAAATGTAGGGGCCTAACTGCGAATGTCAGAGAAACATGGGAATAGTGCGCAGGGTTCTTTACTGGTTATTTGAATGACCAGGGTCCTCTGCGCGAAATAAACATCGCAGGCGCGGGCGCGCGCGTGGTTCTCCCGTCTGCAGGCTGGCTTGGGCTCAATTGAGCCCAACACTATTCATTGTTTCTGTTTTTCTTTTTGCTGACAGGTTAGGGAATTTATAGAAAATTCTAGAAAAATGCTAAAAATATGAGACCAATTTTACTAGATTTCTAAATTTCCCTAGTATTTAATAAAAATAGTTTTAAGATGTTTAGCCCCAACCATGAATTATTTAGTGTTTAAAAGGGCTTAAACCTAGACTTTTGGAATTTTAGAAATTATTAAATAACTCCAAAAATCATAAAACTTTTTGCGTAAACTTAATTTGATAATTAGAACCCATGGGTGAAGTTTGACATGTTTTGGACATTGTTTGATCCCTAAAGTCCAAAACCCTAGCTTTATAAGTAATAATTGCCTTATCCCAGTAGTATAATGACTCAGAAAACCCTAGTATCCCTGGTGTACCGTGAAGGAAGGTTGTATTCAAAATACAACTTGATGAATCTCTACTATAGTTGCATAATCATAGTATCACATGAGCATTTATGTTTATATATGGTTATGTATAGATAATGAAGAAGAAGTAAGTGTTGAAGAACAAGAGACTGCATCTGTTGGGGACTTGTTCTCAAATGCTTCGAATTAAGAACAAGGCAACACAGAAAATGTTAAGTATTAAGGTCCTTCGTCCTTCATGACGATATATCCCTTCGGGATATATAGCATCTCGGACGAAGGTTATAAAGAACATACCTTCGTAAGCATAACAATGAAGAATAAAGCATTCACATAAATCATGAAATAAACATGTAAATATTATCATAGAATTATCTCTACTTGTATTGATGAATATAAATGACTTTGAAGTACAAATGTACCTTCGGTCTTGCGGAAGGCAAAAAGTACGAATGTGATGCGAAGGCAAAAAGCAGGTTCGCGTGAACAGTACAGAGGTACTGTTCATCTATTTATAGACACAGGTCGCAGCCTGTGACAAATTACAATTATGCCCCTTGCGGAAGTTTACAACATTGACTCGGACATACATGTATAAAAAGGTCATTCTGCCTCTATGTCGGTTTAAAACGCCGAAGCTCCATGAAAAGGGACCTTCGGCCATCTCTTAGAAACGGCTTTGGCCGAAGCTGCTTCTTCGTGTGAGACCTTCGGCGTACCGAAGCACGACCCCAACAGTAGCCCCTTTCGCGGTGCTAGATCGTTCTTCGTAACGAGCTTGGCCCGTGAAAAAAAAACCTCTTCAGCTTCGGGAAGCCGAAGGTCCAAAAAACACCTTCCCTGAGCTCGTTGCGGAGAAACGATCCGACTTCCGAGCGCGTGCCAAGCCCACTTTGTAGAGTTACTGTTTGGTCTTTGCGGTCCACTGCACAGCGGGTATGAGTTACTGCGCGCCTGGTGTAACAGTTCCACCGCTTCGCCTTCCTACCTGCAGCACTATATAAACAAACAGGTGGGTGTGAAGTTACCACAGCATTCATTGCTATTTGCACTGTTTCGCTGCCAAAATTTTTCACCATAGCCGAAGCTTAAGTCTCAGAATCGAACGAAGGTGCTCCTCAACGTCCGCTTCGTCAGAAAGAAGAGCTTCGGAGAAAAGAAAAAAGGAAAAAAGTTTTTGACTTCCCAAACTTAGAATCAAATGGCGAGAATACGATCTACTGCCAAAGTTGTACGTGAGGGAGACGAAGCCGAAGGTTCAGACACTGTGCCCATCTCCGAAGCAATGCAGCGTTCCGGTCTACTGACTACAGAAGAAATGCCTGCTGCTGAAGCAGGCCCAACAACTGCCGAAGGAAAAGAAAACATTGAAGGGACTGACTCCGAAGATGACTATCACCTTGCTACGCCCAGCAAGCCCAGTCATCTGGATTTTGGGAAATCAACTGTTTCAAAAGCTGACCTTTCGAAGATGGTGAAAGCAGGTTATTTCAATGAGGACCAGAAGAAGCTACTCCGCTTCGGGGAAGAAGAAACCACCCCGAAGCCAAGGAAGGATGAGATTGTTATTTTCAAGAGTTTTTTAAAAGCTGGGCTTAGATTCCCTCTCCACGATATTGTTGCGGAGATACTAAGGAGGTTTGGTATCTACTTTCATCAATTGACTCCTAACGCCATCGTTAGGCTCAATGTTTATATCTGGGCCCTCCGAAGCCAAGCTGTGGAACCATTTGCTGACAGCTTCTGCCGAGCTCACGAATTACATTACCAAACAAAGGCCAGAAAAGATGGGCTACATGATAATTTTGGTTGCTATAATTTTGCCTACCGGAAGACAACAAAGTGTCCTGTCATCAGCTACCGAAGCAAATGGCCAGCAGGTTGGAAATCTGAGTGGTTTTATGTAAAAGTCGATGAAGACAAAGAAAAATTGGTACAAAGCCCTCTGGAGTTAATCTTCGGAGAGACAAGGCCACAATGCCACATTGGCGACCTAAAAGGTCCCACCTGGGCTGCTCTGGGTGAATTTGAAATTATCTCAGAACATATTGGCACCAGGGATCTAGTTCAAGAGTTCTTGGCATTCAGAGTTTTCCCTACTCTAAAAGAGTGGGAGATGCCGAAGCTGGAGGGAGAGAAGAAGAAGGGGGAGCTTGTCCGACTTCCCTATTACTTCAAGTTCAAGAAGTTCTTCAAAAAACCCTGCAAAGAATGGTTAGACACTGTTGAGGTGATGTGCAACGAAATCCTGGGGAATTACTCCAAAAAAGAGGATCAACTAATGACAGCAGCCTTCGGTGCCCGACCGAAACGAAGGCTGAACCGAGTGTTTGACGCCCTAGGCTTCGAATACCCAGACTACGAACAATTGAACAAGGGCGCCGAGGGCCTCAAAAGAAAAAGAGTAGCCGAAGCTCTGATCAGGGATGAAGAAATACCAGCAAAGGAGAAGAAAGTTCTCAAGAAAAGAAAAATATCTGCTCCGAAGCACAAATCACCCGAAGAAGAGGAGACCCCCACACCGCCTTCTACCAGCGACGTGGAGGAAATTTTAAAGGTAATGACTGAACCCATGCCTACGAAGCTAAGTCCACTAGGGCTCCAACTGACGAAGCTTTTTGAAAAGGTGGACGAGTCGGATCAACCGAAGATAAACAAACCCAAACGGCAAAGAATTATTGCGGTAACTGAGGTTATCGACAAAACTCCACCTAGGTTGTCAATTCAGAAAACGGCAGCTGCTGAAGGTAGAGCTTCGGAAGTCGCGGCTACCGAAGCTGCCACACCCGAAGATGTAAATTTAGAAACTACTCTTGAAAATATTGACAAAATTTTGACAGAAAACATTGAAGAAGCTGCCACCGTTACTGAAGAAATCCTGGCCACAGTGCCAGGGAAAGGGAAAGAAATAGTCGAAGAAACTCCGGACGACGAAGCCTATTCTTTCCAGAATCTAATTGGGCAGAAATTGACGAAGGACGAAATTGAAGAACTCAAAGACTATGCCAAATCTTGCGGCTACAAGCCAGGAGCCCTTCTATTTGGGGGTGTAGATGATGAAAAACTAGGCTGTATTCGAGACCAGACTGGAGCTAAGGTAATCTGTACTCTATCGAAGAGTATCGGTTTTCCGAAGTTAGAGACAGACATCAGCCGCTACCGACGACAACATATCGTCGGCAGCTTGTTTTATTCTAACTTCAAGGTAAACAACCTTTTTCTCTGGTTTTTATTGCCGTTAACAATGAAAATATTACTTAACATAAGTTGTTTCTGTTCAGAGCATGCTACTGAGCAAAGCTCTGAAGATGCAACAAGACTTGGAGGACAAAAAGCACGAAGCTATAATTGAAAACTTGGAAAGCAAAATAAAAGAGCAATCTGCCATCATTGAAAAGAAAAACTTCGAGCTCCAATCGACCGAAGGCTTGCTGGCTGAAACTGAGGCTAAAATATTAGAGTTAAATTCGAAGCTTATCAATCAATCAAAACAATTTGATCAGGAGAAGCTAGAACTGAATTCGAAGCTTAAAACCGAAGTCCAGACCAGCTCAGAATTGAAGAAAGCATTAACAAGCCTTCAAGACAAATGCTTGAACTTTGGCAATAATTGTATTGGACGATTAAAGAAGATATTTTACTCTGTTGGAGCCAGCAGTGTGAAATTTAACCCTTCGGCGGAAAATTTACCCCAGGCCTTCGATCATATTGAAGCTGAAATCGAAGAGCTTGACGAAGTTATAGCCGGGCACGGCGACTTCTGTGCCTGGGTAGCTTCTCGGGGTACCGCTGCTGCATTTCTGAAGGCCGGCTGCGAACATGGAAAGGTTGTCAACAGGCCCAACTTCACCTTATCTTCATCAATCCTGGATGATATGCCCGACCTCGCCCGAAGTATCTCCAATAGATTTATAAAAATGGTATGGACAAAGGGCGGGCGAGAGAAAGCTGGAGACGAAGCCCGAAGTCATCTTGAACCAGTAAGAAATGACATTTCGTGCTTACCTTTTCCTTTGGGCTTGATTCTTATGATTCCTTGACTCATGTAGGATGACGAAGGTGAAGATGATGCCTAGGATATGTCGCCGAAGTTGTCGTCGAAGCTGAAGCTTAATGAAGACTAGCAGAAGTGTGCTTTAGAAAAACTCAGGATAATTTTGTAACAACTCTTGTAAATAGAATTAAACTGTTCTTCAAGGAACTTTGTACATACCTTGTAATATATTCTTACCCTTCGATTGAGGTGCTTTGATGTGGACGAAATCAGTTTTTTGAGCCGAAGGCGAAAAAACACCTTCCCTTCTTTTCGTACACAACGAAGCATAAAAGGCCACTTCCTCTTTTTGCCGAAGCCTTTCCTTACATAACCAAACATAAAAGACTGCTACTCTTATCTGCCGAAGCTTTTATTTACATAACAAAACATAAAAGACTGCTACTCTTATCTGCCGAAGCTTTTATTTACATAACAAAACATAAAAGACTGCTACTCTTATACACAACGATTCATAAAAAACCACTTCTTCGAAACCTTTCTTTTACATAACGAATCATAACAAACCATTTATCCGAAACTTTTCTCTGTGCCGAAGCAACCATTTAGGAACACAAATGCTATGAATGAATGCTTATGCATGCAAATGCCATGATGTAATGTGCAAATGAATGTCCGAAGCGTATGTCCGAAGCCACACTCATCCATCATTTTCTTAGGAGCAAACACACGTCAGCTCTGCATTCCCTTAGGAACGACTTTGGAGCATCTTTGCCTTTTACTTAGGCAGTATCAGCGTTGACTTTTCGCTGTAAGCTCTGCATCCCCCTAGGGACGTCTTTGGAGCTTCTTCGTCTTTTACTTAGACGGTATAAGCTCTGCATTCCCTTAGGAACGACTTTGGAGCTTCTTCGCCTTTTACTTTCGGCGGAATCAGCGTTGACTTTTCGCTGTAAGCTCTGCATCCCCTTAGGGACGTCTTTGGAGCTTCTTCTCTTTTTTAGTTTCGGCACTCGATGGTGCGCTCTCAGCTTTTACATTTACATTCTTTGGGGGATTTTGCTCTTATAAAACTAAAAAGGAAATTACATATGATGGCCCCATTAAAAACCTTTCTCCCCCTTTAGAAAGGAAAAGGGTGCCATGAAAAAGAAAAGAAAAGTCAAAATTACATCGAGTTATACATAAAACCGCCGAAGCTCATCCGCATTCCAAGATCTTGGAATTTCATTGCCATCCATGTCCTTCAGTCTGTACGAACCAGGCCTTGACGAAGATGCTACTAAGAAAGGCCCTTCCCATTTCAGTTGCAATTTGCCCACTGTATCCGGATTGGCCACTCTCCGAAGCACCAAGTGTCCTGGCTCAATATTTTTTAGCCGAACCTTTCTATCTCGCCATTTAACTGTTTCAGCCTGGTATTTATTGATATTCTCCACGGCCTGAAGCCTGATCCCTTCTAAGGCATCTTTTTCCACGAGACAAGTATCTTCAGGACCTGATTCTGCCGAAGCTACCACTCTTATTGATCCAGCTTTGGCTTCTTCCGGGGTTATTGCTTCGTCACCAAATAACAACTTAAATGGGGTAAAGCCTGTAGATCTTGATGTTGTTGTGTTATGGCTCCATACCACTTTGGTAAGCTGATCTGGCCACTTTCCCCTTGGTTGATTAAAGATTAGCTTCATTATTCCTGTCATTATGATGCCGTTGGCCCTTTCAACAAGCCCATTCGACTCCGGGTGCCTGACTGACGCAAAGTGGATCTTCGTGCCAATTTGATCACAAAAATTTCTGAATTCTTCGGAGTCAAATTGTGTTCCATTATCTACAGTTATAGCCTTCGGCACTCCGAAGCGACAGACAATATTCTGCCAGAAAAATTTTTGGACAGTGGCCGAAGTTATTGTAGCTAATGGCTTCGCCTCAATCCACTTGGAAAAATATTCCACAGCAACTACAACATATTTCAGATTGCCTTGAGCCGGTGGTAATGGGCCCAGCAAATCGAGGCCCCACCTTTGCAATGGCCAGATGGGTTGTATTAGCTGTGTCAAAGACGAAGGTTGTTTTTGATCTCTTGCACATTTCTGACAACCTTCGCACTTTTGAACTAACTCAGCTGCATCCGAAGCTGCCTTCGGCCAATAAAATCCTTGACGGAACACTTTTCCAAGTAACGGCCTGGATCCGATGTGGGATCCACAAAGGCCTGCATGTATCTCCTTCATCAACTCTATACCTTCGGCTCTAGACAAGCACTTGAGCAGCGGGGCACAAACTCCATGCTTGTATAACTCCCCTTCTATAATGATATACGGACGAGCTCTTGCCTCTATTCTTTTATTATAAGCTTCGTCATCTGATAGGAATTTGCCCTGAAGGTAAGAAATTATTTCAGTTCTCCAATCTTCACTGTACACAGGAGAAATAGTAAGAACTGCTCTTTCAAGTAACTCCACTGAAGGTGCCTTTATTGTTTCGAAGAATACATCCGAAGGTAGCGGCAGCCCCTGTGCTGCAGACCTGGCTAACAAATCAGCATGTTCATTTTGCCCTCGAGGGATATTCTTAACAGAGAATCCTTCGAAGGAAGCTTCGATCCTTCGGACTGTGTCTAGGTATTTTTCAAGCTTCGGGTCTTTAGCCTTGCAACTTTTGTCAATATGACCCGAAACAATCTGAGAATCAGTTTTAAGGATCGCCCTCCTGATCCCCATCGCCTTTAGTTTCCGAAGACCCAGGAGCAAGGCTTCGTACTCAGCAATATTATTTGTGCAGCTGAAGTCCAGTCTTGCTGCATAGCAAGTTTTAACCTTGGACGGTGAAACCAAAACAGCAGCTGCTCCTGCTCCGAAGGTTCCCCAGGAGCCATCACAAAACACTGTCCATGCTTCGGCATCTTTATTCGCTTCTTCGCCCTGAGCCCCTGGCGTCCAGTCGGCAATAAAATCTGCCAATGCTTGAGACTGGATCGAGGATCTATGCACATAATCAATGCAAAATTCATTAAGCTCCGCAGCCCATTTTCCAATTCGGCCAGTAGCTTCTTTATTTCTCATGATATCTTTCAACGGCTGCGAAGAAGGAACAATAATATTATATGCCTGAAAATAATGCCGAAGCTTCCTGGATGCCATTAGAACGGCATACAACACCTTCTCCAGTTCTGTATAATTTTTCTTTGAGACACTAAGGACCTCAGATACAAAATATACTGGGACCTGCTTCTTGATTTGTCCATCAAACTTCTCCTGCACAAGTGCCGCACTTACTGCTGAGTGCGAAGCTGCCACATACAACAACAGAGGAGCCCCTGGCATTGGTGGAGTTAATGTTGTTAGATCTATCAGGTATTGCTTGAGTTCTTCGAAAGCTTTTTGTTGAGCTGGGCCCCATTGAAAGACTTCAGCTGATTTTAGCACCTCGAAGAAGGGTAGATTTCTTTCCGCTGATCTGGATATAAATCTGTTAAGAGATGCCAGTCTTCCTGTCAATCTTTGGGCCCCCTTTCTTGTGGTTGGTGGCTCCATTCGAAGTATAGCTTCGATTTTATTTGGGTTAGCTTCAATTCCCTTTGTTGAAACCAAGCATCCAAGGAACTTACCCTTCTTTACTCCGAAGACACATTTTTCTGGATTCAGCTTCAGACCAGCTTGTCTGAAGCTGGCGAAGGTCTCCTGCAGATCAGCAATATGGTCTTCTTGCTTCGTGCTTTTTACAATAATGTCATCAACATAGGTCAACACATTTCTGCCTATCTGAGATTGGAGAACCTTCGCAGTCATCCTGCTGAAACTCCCTCCAGCATTCTTAAGCCCCTCAGGCATCCGAAGATAGCAATATGTACCACTTGGGGTTATGAAACTAGTCTTCGGCTCATCCTCCTTTTTCATCCAGATTTGATGATAGCCTGAGTAGCAATCCAGGAGACTCATGAGTTCCGAAGAAGCTGCTGCATCAACTAAAGAGTCTATCCTTGGCAGCGGGAACTCATCCTTCGGACAAGCCTTGTTGAGATCTGTGAAATCAATACACATTCTCCACTTTCCATTGGCCTTCTTCACCATAACAGTGTTAGCTAGCCATTCTGGATACTTCACTTCTCTGATAACTCCTGCACTTAGGAGTCTTTTTACTTCGTTGCGAGCCCCTTCGGCCTTGTCATCAGACATTTTCCGAAGCCTCTGCTTGCGGGGTCTGAAGGATGGGTCAACATTGAGCGAATGTTCAATAACATCCCGATTCACTCCACAAAGATCATTGGCTGACCATGCAAAAACATCTTTATTGTTGAATAAAAACCTTATCAAGGTTTTCTCTTGATCTTCAGATAATTGCGAGCCCAATAGCACCTTCTGCTCTGCTATATCCTCACACAGCAGCATGGGCTTCGGCTGATCAGCCGAAGCTGCTTTTTCCCTCCTGAACTTGTACTGTTCACAAGCTTCAACTCCATCTATATTATGGATTGCCTTGGAATCAGTCCAGCTTCCTTCGGCCCTTCTGGCAGCTTCCTGACTCCCATGAATAGCAATAGGCCCTTGGTCCGAAGGTATCTTCATGCAGAGATAAGCTGGGTGAAGAATTGCTTCAAAAGCATTTAGGGTACCACGACCAATGATGGCGTTGTAGGGGTATTCCATGTCAACAATATCAAACACAATTTGCTCAGTCCTTGTGTTATTAACAAATCCGAAGGTTACCGGCATGGTAATCTTCCCGAGTGCCACAATCTGCCGCCCTCCGAAGCCACAAAGAGGGTGCGTAGCATCATGAATCTTGTCTTCAGGCTCTTGCATCTGTCTGAAGGCTTTGGCAAATATAATGTCAGCTGCACTGCCTGTGTCAACTAGGACATTGTGAACCAGAAACCCTTTGATCACACAAGAAATGACCATAGCATCATTGTGAGGATAGTCCTTGAGCTGAAGATCTTCCTGAGAGAAGGTAATTGGAATGTGAGACCATTTTGACTTAATGAAGGGTCCCTGCACTCCAACATGCTGCACCCTTCTCTGAGCCTCCTTCTTCTGCTTTTTGTTAGCTGGCTCTGAGCAAGAACCGCCTGTTATCGGGAGCACCAGCTTCGAAGCCGAAGCAGCTCCAGCTTGAGTGTTGAACGAAGCCATCAGCTCAGAAAGGTGGAAGTGAGTTGACCGGAGGTGGGCGCCAATGTTGGGGACTTGTTCTCAAATGCTTCGAATTAAGAACAAGGCAACACAGAAAATGTTAAGTATTAAGGTCCTTCGTCCTTCATGACGATATATCCCTTCGGGATATATAGCATCTCGGACGAAGGTTATAAAGAACATACCTTCGTAAGCATAACAATGAAGAATAAAGCATTCACATAAATCATGAAATAAACATGTAAATATTATCATAGAATTATCTCTACTTGTATTGATGAATATAAATGACTTTGAAGTACAAATGTACCTTCGGTCTTGCGGAAGGCAAAAAGTACGAATGTGATGCGAAGGCAAAAAGCAGGTTCGCGTGAACAGTACAGAGGTACTGTTCATCTATTTATAGACACAGGTCGCAGCCTGTGACAAATTACAATTATGCCCCTTGCGGAAGTTTACAACATTGACTCGGACATACATGTATAAAAAGGTCATTCTGCCTCTATGTCGGTTTAAAACGCCGAAGCTCCATGAAAAGGGACCTTCGGCCATCTCTTAGAAACGGCTTTGGCCGAAGCTGCTTCTTCGTGTGAGACCTTCGGCGTACCGAAGCACGACCCCAACAGCATCACCAACTGAAAATCCACCTGCCGAGAATTGTTAAAATTTTGATATCTGTGGAACAAATCCCGACTCCCCTACAACACAAGGCAAGCCCCGATGCATTTACCTTTTCCTTGTGATTTTAAACTCTTTATCACTTGAATGATGCATTAGGTGATAGGAGTTGGGTGCTAAACCAATTGCTGCATTTCCTTCCTTGGAACTGTTTACCATTCCTTGATTACCTGTTTCATTAAAAGGTTTTCTGATGCTTAGTATTGCTTTAGAAAACAAAAATATTTTGTTTTTAACAAAAGTTGATGCTTCAGATGGAATGGAATGTTTTCAAAAATAAAACTTGATGGTAGATCCATCATGGCCGTGATGGGTTCAACATCGGACAAGATGTACCTCTATCAGGTACCAAATTTTGGGATTTGAAATGATAAAGTTGAGACCGGACGGGTGACTTGAACGAGAAGAGAGTCTCGGTGTAGTGTCTCTATCTGAGTCGATTAAGAGCCGTGATGATGTAGGCTTGCTGATCGAGGACCTTTTAACTGGTCACATGCCTCGTCATGGGTAAGCTTTGCCTCGGGCAGACTAATACCAGAAAGGCCAACACGCAATGGGAGTGGAGAGATGGCGAGAGTAGCATGTACCCTCCGTGGCAAGAGGCTGGACGGTGGTGTATTTGTGCTCTCGGTTGGCGTGAACCCGGTCTAGTCTTAAGAAACCCGGTGGCGAGCTCACATATGCAAGGGTTAAGTGCTACATATGTCGTGTGATTAGAGATCCCCAGCTAGGTATTAATCGATTCAAATCGCCGTTAATTCTCGGACATGAAGACTTGGTCACTGCCCTACACGTAGCAATCTAGTAAAGTAAAAAGGGATAATAAAGGATGACGAGTATAGGCCAAGTGCTTGAACTAGGGTAGAAAGAACTCTAGTTGCAGGTAATAACTCAACTTGATAATAAAATTGGATTTTTAAGGATCCACTAATAGTAAGAATTTTTGCAAACAGAGTCTTGATCCTTGATTAAGCCTTACCTTGACTCCTTCAAGCCAGCATATCCTTGAGAGTCTTTTCTTTTGACGGGTAAGACTTGCGAAAGTACACTCCGTACTCAGGGTTTTCGAACACATGCGGTTGTAGGTGAGGAAATCGCAGACTTTTGTTGTTTCTTTTGAAAGGTGGTACCCAAGGATGAGCCCTAGCAGTGAAGTCCATCGCGGGAGGATGTTGGCCTCCCACTTTAAAAACAATACTCTTTTGTGCGGGAGGGTGTTTTGCCTCCCGGGTTTGTAATAATAATACTTTATGCACTCATAATACCCTGTTATTGTAATAACAATACTCTCTCTCTATGAATGTAAATTAAGTTATTGTAATTTGCTTCCGCTTATTCTTTCCTTCGATGTGATGTAATATCTGCATGACGGGTGAGGCGCTCTTGGGCGAAATGATGAAGGTACATTACCGAACTTGTCGAGTGATTATGTGCATCTACAGGGTTGTCCAAGGTTCATAGGACAAGGACAACTGTAGGTGGGCCTAATACCTTGGGAGGTTCCGTCACAGCTGGTATCGGAGCGAAGCTCATCTATCCAGATATTATGCAACACTTCAAAAGGATTTTCAAATACTTACCTACAAATATGCTTTCATCCTTACCTTACCACTTGATGGTAGTCCCTTATCTTGTAAGGTCAGGGTAATAGAGTGCAATGTATAGGAAGTTGGGGATCAACGAAGATTGATTCCATAATTATTAGAATATGCATGCATGATGTTAAGAATATACTAATAAATTTTCCCCTCTTATGGAGATATGGCACGTACAAGGAAAACTGCACGCAAATCTACTAGATCTTTTGGCGTGCCTCGCCATCAGCTAGCCCCCAGACATGAAGGGAGTAGTAGTGGCAGCAATGACCCGATTGGAGACTTGGAGGCCAATGTGGAACAGCTTCGGATAGAGCTATGTCACCGGAATAGGGCATGGGCGCAGGACAGCCAACATATAGCTGAATTGTCAGCTGACGTTAGCCGCTTGCAGTACGAGATATCTGAACGAGATTCGACCATTGATTGGGCTGTCAACTTGCGTTCGATCACTTGGGACCGTGAAGCAAAGGCTCGAGCTCATGTGGCGGAGCTTAGTGTGGTCCTCGATAGCCTACAAGTGTACTCTAATACTTTACATGAGGAAGTACATGTACTGTATGCTCGACTGCACTCGGACGTGCCTTCCGACGCTGCTGCAATAGGAGTCGGACCATCGGGAATAGCAAATGAAGGACCTGATGAGGAGTTGGACCTTTTTAGGGCCCCTCCTTCCATGAACCTTGCTGACGAACGGTCTCCTGCAGCAGGAAACGAAGCAACAAAGGATGATGAAGACTAGAATAGTATAGTTTAGATATTGTACTTATGTAGAATAAGTAATGAAGTCAAGTTGTACGCTGGAGTCTGTATAATTATTACATTTTGTAATGTAATATGGTGGTATATGCTGGCATGTTATATTTTCCCAAATGTTTCTTTGCCTCAGATGCCATCACGAACTCGCGCACATGATGGTGCGGGGACTTCCGGTGGTCGAGAAGATACACCCAACCCGCCACCAGTACCACCGACTTTGGCCGAGGCTATCGCTGCCTTGGTCAATGCCACTGCAGATAATACACGCTTCTTGCGTGAAATGGCAGGCAATCAATTCCAGCAGCATGGAGGCAGAGCTCCTCCCCAAGGACTGCGTGATACTACATATTCGGAATTCTCTAAGACTCGACCCCCACTCTTTATTAAAGCAGAAGAACCTCTAGAAGCAGATGAGTGGGTAAGAGTTATGGAACAGAAGTTTGGGCTGATTCGCTGCACAGAGACACAGAAGCCATTGTTTGCGACCCAACAGCTTAGAGGGCCTGCCAGTACATGGTGGGCAAATTTTGTAGCAATTCAACCGGCTGGACACCAGATCACTTGGGAGGAATTCAAGCTAGCCTTCCGAGAGCATTATGTTCCAGAGGGAGTGCTCCATATGAAGCAAGAAGGGTTCATCCGGTTAAAGCAAGGGGGAGATACTGTCATGCAGTATCTCAACAAATTCCACCATCTATCCTAGTATGCCATTGACCAAGTAAATACCGATCTGAAGAAAAAGAATTGTTTTATGAGGGGACTTAATGACAGGCTTCAATGGAAAATGGCAACATGTCTGGATCTCACCTACAGTAGGGCTGTCAGTACAGCACTGGCAGTGGAAGCCAAAAATTCCGGGCATGGAAAATCAAAGGGGTTTAGAGGTGAAAGGTCAAATCAAGGGCCTGAGAAGAGAACCAGGTTGGTGATCCTGCCTTTTAATCAGAATTGTTCTTGGCCTCGCCCACCTTCCTATCCCTTCAAGAAGCTTGTTTTCATTCGTCCCAATACTGCCCCCGCTCCTACCAATAAACCCAAGTGCCCCTGGTACTCGTTTTCCTACTCTCCCTAGTTCTTCTACTGGTTGCTTTAACTGTGGAAAGTCCGGACACTTCATCAAGGATTGTCCATACCCAAAGCAAAATAAAACCAACTTCCAACAGAACTCTGGGAACTCCAACCAAGGAAAGGGAAACACGGCTAGTACTTCAAAGGGCAAGAATTTCAAGAAAACAGGACGGATATACTATACCCAAGTGGCTACAACACCGGAAGGCGAGCCGGTAATGATGGATACGTTCCTTGTTGCCAATTACCCAGCAGTTATTCTCTTTGATTCTGGTGCATCACACACCTTCATAAGCAAGAATTTTGTGGAAAAGCATTGCATTCCTTGCACTGAATCAAGGGAAGGATTTATTATCCATTCACCTAGGGGACGGATATTTACTAAGGAAGTAGCCTTCCATATATCAGTAACATTGGTCGGTCGGGAATTTCGTACCAACATGATTGTTTTAAAGGGCCAAGACATAGATGTAATTCTAGGCATGAACTGGTTAGCCCAGCATAAGGTCATCATCAATACAGACTTAAGGACCATCAAATTGAGCTATGGTCAGGAAGCGATTCAATTGTCCATCCATGTAGCTGTCCCAGCCAAACCACCGGGATGAGTCTATGAAGCTATCATACAAGAAATTCAGAATATTCCGGTGGTATGTGAATTCCCGGATGTCTTTCCTGAAGATTTGCCTGGGTTGCCTCTAGAAAGGGATGTTGTCACACCCGGTTTTAGAAGGCAAACCGAATGCGAACCATGTACGTGCCAGGATCAGTTATTCACGTACACAGCAGTTACATAACATGGACATCATCACACAGTGCTCGAAATAGTATTAAAAGGGAAATAATAGTCGATTACATCATACGTCTGAGACGTCCATATAGTCCTTACAATAAATCAAAGTGCGGAAAAGAAACGTAGATAAACGCGGCCTTCACAGGCAGCCGACTGGGGGTTGCCGCTAACCCACGCCTAGAACTCGTCGTAGTCTGGGAACTCCTGGAAGTCTCCTTCCACAGCTTCATCTTCGCCTGAGCAGTGGTTGCAATGCTGACAACCTGGGGATGGGGGGGTTCGGTGTGTAGAGCAAGGGTGAGTACACATCAACATACTCAACAAGTATCCTGTTTGGCTGTAGTGGACTAGCTTTATGTGGGGGGGGGGGGTAAGTCAAGCAGTTGCTTTTAGTTGGTCAGATTATTATTTACTAGTAGAAAGCCAGGTTTTAGCATTAACCCAAGTTATTAGCCCGATGTACCCTTTCCAAACGGAAAGAATACCACTTACCAGCACCATAGTCATAACCAGAACCATCAATCTCATTGCCACCTGTAAACCAAAGTGTCTCTGATCAAGTACCACTAATCACTGGAGCTCCCTTGGCCGCTCATAACCGCGAGCACGGCTGATATATCAGTTTTCAAACACTCTGCAGAGGTTGTGCACTTTACCCACAAGCCGTGGTTCCCTTTCTGCCCGGAGATCATGACTCTCCATTGATCACTACCAAGGTGACCCAGCAGGGCATCACTATGTAGCCTTTACAAAGATTCCACGGGGTTGTAGCCACCCGTTAGGTTTCCTAAATGCACCGCACTCCTCCCCAAGGGGCGAACCCAAACTTGGCAGAGCGAGCCGCATACACCGAGCCCCATTGACGGCACGACGGCTAAGTGATCTACACCCCGGATCCTCTAATTATTCGGCTAAGGGCATCCCATTCCACCCTCATGGTTGCACTGTTTTCCCGGGCGGTCATCCATAGAACAGGTCCTTACGGAGAGGCACTCGAGAAACCGCTCGAGCCCCCTTGAAGACCACAAGTACAACATCATAATAAGAGAAGGGAAAACAACGTATCATAGATAATCTCATCATGTTCATTGATTAGAGTTTGAGCAATAGCATAAAGCTAAACAATAATAATCCAACCCAGATAGGTAGACAAGGACATGGATAACAAAAGCTAGTCAATCCTTAGGCATAAATGTGTAAAGCGGGAGGTGAATTAAATAATAAATAGGATAGAGATAGGTCAAGGGACACTTGCCTCCACCAACCGACTGCTGCTCAGGGGCTTCTCCTGCGAGTTCCTCGGGCTCTTCAACCGGATCATTCTCTATGCGATTGCAAGCATACATACATCCATCCATTGAAATTAGGAAACCAACAATACACCATACAAGAGAACAAGTAGATTAAACATGCATAGAATATCACATACAATAATGAATTTACCATGGTTAGAAAGAGGCGGGGAAAGGTCTCGCGAGAGTTAAAGCTTATGCCCGAGACGCACTACGGGTAAACAAATAACTAAACGCTATGTGCTCTAGTTCCAATTGGTTCTAACAAAAGAATTAGCTACATGCACTAATGTAAACGTGACCACTTTTAGTAGATTAACATTGAATGAGATAGATGATTAGTTATACAAATTAACTAACGTAACCAATTTCCAAATTGAGACTCCTATCTTATTAATATAAACACGTGATTAGCGCGCATAGGACACGGGGGGGTAGACGGGGGCGTCTGGGGGTAGACGGGGACACGACGGGTCGTGCCGAGACACTGCGCACTACGCGAGCACGCGCGCGAGGCCGCACGCACACGCCACGAACTAGTCGTGCGCAGGTCGGGGCCGCGCGCTAGCCGAGTTCAAGGCCACGCGCCATAGGCACGCTGGGCCGAGCTCGAGGCTGCGCCGGGGCCGTCACGACGCGAGCGTGGCACGCCGGGGCGGGCGGACGAGCACGGCGCACGGGCGGGGCGGGGGGCACGACCGGAGCCGGGACGGCACGGGGCCGAGGCGGGCGCGGCCGAGCCGGGCGCGGCGGGGACGGCCGAGCCGGGGCGGGCTCGCCGGGGGGCGGCCGAACCGGGCACGGGGGCGGGCGGGTCGTCGGAGGGCGGCGGCCGGGCCAGGCACGAGGGCGGGTTCGCCGGGGGCGGCCGAGCCGGGCACGGGACGGGGCGGGCTCGCCGGGGCGCCGGGCGGACGGAGCGCCGGGCGGACGGAGCGGGGGCGGTCGGACGCGGGGCCGGAGCGGGGGCGGCTCGCCGAGGCGGGGTCGGGGGCGGCTCGCCGAGGCAGGGCCGGGGCGGGGGCTCGCCGGGGGGGGGGGGGGGCCGAGGCGGCTCGCCGGAGCCGTACGGGGTCGGGGCGGGGGCGGCTCGCCGAGGCGCGGGCGGGCGCGGGCTCGCCGGGGCGGGGCCGGGCGCGGCGGCGCCGGCCGAGGACGGCGCGGGAGCGGCCGGGGCGAGGCCGAACGTGGGACGCCGGGGTCGGGGGAGAGGCGGCGCGGGCAGGGCCGAGCCGGGCGGGGTCGGGGGCGCAGGCGCGGGCGGCCGGGGTGGCCGGGGCCGGGGCCGAGCCGAGCTCGCCGGAGCGGCCGAGCCGGGGGCCGAGGCGGACGAGGGCGCGGGCGGCGAGGGTGGCCGGGGCCGGGGCGGGCGAGGGCGAGGCCGGGCCGGCCGGGCGCGGGGGAGGGCGTCGGAGGGAGGAGAGGGAGGAGAGGAGGGAGGAGGAGGGGGGAGCCTCACCGGGGGGGACGGCGCGGCGGCGGCGCCGGGGAGGGGTGGCGGCGGCGCTAGGGCAGGGGAGAGGCGGTGGCGGCGCTAGGGTTAGGGTGAGGGTGAGGGAGAGAGAGAGAGAGAGAGGGAGAGGGAGGGGATTTTTGGAAAAAGAAAAAAAAGAGGGGGGGAACGGTTGGGGCGACTGGGCCCAAAGGGGGGAGAGGGGGCGCGCGGCTGGGCCGGCGCGGGGCCCACGCGGGAAGAAGGGGGGGTAGGGGGCGGCTGGGCCGCCAGCTGGGCCGGCCGAAGGGGGCGGTTGGGCCGAAAGGGGAGAGGGGGGAAGAGAAAAAAAGAAAGAAAAAAAAGAAAAGGCTTTTTCTTTTTCCTAATTTCTAATTTCCTCTAGATGAAAGCATTCACATTTTTTAATCAATCAAAAAGTATGCATGGTTCGGCATGGTGCATCACACAAAATAAAGTGTTTTAAGGTTTTGCTTTACACGAGGTCTAAAGCCAAAACCCGCTGTGACTTTGGAAAAGATCAAGGCTTAGCGAGAAGAAAAGGGAAAAAGGAAAGAGTAACGCCTGAATTTGGTGAGAGAAAAGAAGAAAAAATTCTACCACCAAATTCAGGGCGTTACAAACCTATCCCCCTTAAAAGAATCTCGCCCTCGAGATTCAGGGTTGGCTAGCAAAGAGCTCAAGGTATTTGGCCATCAGATCATCTTCACGCTCCCAGGTTGCTTCTTCCTCTGAATGGTGATTCCATCTAACTTTGCACATTCTGATGGTCTTCCTTCGGGTGACTCTGTCTGCAACCTCAAGGATCTGCACTGGCTTCTCAACGTAGGTCAAGTCCTCCTGGACTTCAAGACCTTCCACTGGCAACTGCTCTTCTGGCACACGCAAGCACTTCTTCAACTGAGACACATGAAAGACATCCTGCACAGCAGACAAATTCTCTGGCAAACTGAGCTGATAGGCCACTTCTCCACGCCTTGAGAGAATTTGGTACAGACCAATGTAGCGGGGTGCTAGCTTGCCTTTGACTCCAAACCTCTTAACTCCTCTGATCGGTGACACTTTCAGATAGACAAAGTCTCCGACTTCGAAACTCAGCTCTCTTCTTCTTGTGTCTGCATAGCTTCGCTGTCTTGATTGCGCTATCTTCAGATTCTCTCGGACCATCTTGATGTTCTCTTCGGCTTCAAGCAAAATGTCTGGCCCAAACACCTGCTTTTCTCCAGGCTGGTCCCATTGCAACGGAGTTCTGCAACTCCTTCCATAGAGCGCCTGAAATGGTGACATCTTCAAACTGGCCTGGTAACTGTTGTTATAGGAAAACTCTGCATAAGGCAATCGCTTGTCCCATCCGGACTGATCTTGCAACGCACAGGCTCTCAACATATCTTCAAGAATTTGATTGGTCCTTTCGGTCTGGCCATCTGTCTGCGGATGATAAGTTGAACTGAAATTCAGATGTGTGCCCAAGGCTTCATGCAACTGCTGCCAGAAATGAGAGGTGAACTGTGTTCCCCTGTCTGACACTATCTTCTTTGGCACACCATGAAGACAAACGATCCGAGACATATACAATTCTGCCAATACTGCACTTGTATAGTTGGTCTTGACAGGTATGAAGTGGGCTGACTTGGTCAAACGGTCCACTACTACCCAGATGGAATCGTAGCCGGCTCGAGTGCGAGGCAATCCGACTATGAAATCCATACCGATTTCATCCCATTTCCACTGAGGGATCTGCAACGGTTGCAACAATCCAGCAGGCCTCTGGTGCTCTGCCTTAATTCTTCGACAACTATCGCACATAGCCACATGCTCTGCGATTTCCCTCTTCATTCCGTACCACCAGAATTTCTTCTTCAGATCCTGATACATCTTCTCACTGCCAGGGTGAATCGAATAAGCTGTCTCATGAGCTTCCTTGAGAATCAACTCCTGAATAGACTGGACATTGGGAACACACAAGCGGTCTTTGAACCATATCACGCCCTCTGCATCTTCTCGAAAATCTTTGCCTCTGCCATCTAGAATCAGTCGCCGGATCTCACTGATCTTCTCATCATTCTTCTGCGCTTCTTTGATTTCGCGCTCTAAGGTAGGTTCCAACTCAACTGTGACTCCTCGCGAATTGTTCAAAAATCCGAGACTCAACCTGTCGAACTCCTTGGCCAACTCATAAGGCATCGGACGAGCGACCATCAGATTGACTTGACTCTTTCTGCTCAAAGCATCTGCCACTACGTTTGCTTTGCCTGGATGGTAATGAATCTCCAACTCATAATCTTTGATCAACTCTAACCATCTTCGTTGCCTCATGTTCAACTCTGACTGAGTGAATATGTACTTCAGACTCTTGTGGTCTGTGTAAACATCACATTTCTGTCCATACAGATAGTGCCTCCATGTCTTCAGTGCGTGAACCACTGCTGCCAACTCTAAATCATGGATTGGGTAATTCTTCTCATGAACCTTCAGCTGTCGGGACGAGTAAGCCACAACTCTTCCCTCTTGCATCAACACACATCCCAAACATGTGTAACAAGCATCGCAATACACCAAGAAGGGCTTGTGCACATCAGGCAAGACTAGGACAGGCGTTGTAGTCAACTTTTCTTTCAGCGCTTCAAAGGCCTCTTGACATTTCTGGGTCCACTTGAACTCAACTTTGTTGCCTAGCAACGCTGTCATTGGTTTCGCAATCTTCGAAAACCCTTCAATGAATCGCCGATAGTATCCGGCCATTCCAATGAAGCTCTTGATTCCTCGAGCATCTGTTGGCGCTTTCCAGTTCAGAATGTCTGCCACTTTCTTCGGATCTACAGCCAATCCTTCTTTGTTGATTATGTGACCCAAGAACAGGACTTCATTGATCCAAAATTCACATTTGCTCAACTTTGCTTACAACTGGTGCTCTCGCAATCTCTGCAATACCATCCTCAAATGACTTGCATGCTCTTCTTCGCTTTGAGAATAAATCAGAATGTCATCAATGAATACCACCACAAACTTGTCGAGATAATCCATGAATACACTATTCATCAAGTTCATGAAGAACGCTGGCGCATTGGTCAAACCAAAAGACATCACTGTGAACTCATACAAACCATACTTGGTAATGAATGTCGTCTTCGGAATGTCCGAAGGTCGGATCCTGAGCTGATGATAACCTGACCTCAGATCAATCTTGGAGAACACACTGGCTCCTCTCAACTGGTCGAACAGATCTTCTATTCTGGGCAAGGGATACTTGTTCTTGATCGTGACTTCATTCAAAGCTCGATAATCGATACACATCCTTTTGGTGCCATCTTTCTTTTCCACAAACAAGACAGGAGCGGCCCAAGGCGAGGTGCTTGGCCGAATGTAACCTTTCTCTGACAGCTCATCAATCTGCTCCTTAAGTTCAACCAACTCTGGTCCGGATATTCTGTAAGCTCTCTTAAAGATAGGGGAGGTTCCAGGAAGAAGCTCTATAGCAAACTCAACTTTCCGCTCTGGTGGCATACCCGGTAAGTCCTTTGGAAACACATCTGGGAACTCGGACACAACCCTGATACTCCCAATTGGGTCTGCTTCACTGCTATCAACAGCTATCTGATAACAACTTCCTTTCTTTGGCTCAGGCGGGACTAACTCGGTCACCACTTCCTCTCCTAGTGGGGACACCAACTTGATGGTCCTTTTATCACAACTGATAACTGCCTGGTACTTATCTAGCCAATTCATCCCTAGGATGACATCTATTCCCTGAGTACCCATTACTATAAGGTTGGCGGGAAACGCTATCCCCCTTATTTCCACACTTATATTCAAACAAATGCTATCGGCTCGAATTCTACCACCGGCCGAGTCAATTTGAATGGGGGTTGACATGGTAGTAATTGGAAGATTATGTGTTTCTACCCATGATGCAGTAATGAAAGAATGCGTTGCTCCAGTATCAAATAACACCTCTGCAATATGGGAGTCGACTGGGAACATACCTACTATCATGCCGGGGGTCTCCTGAACTGCTTCAGCCTCCAAGTGGTTCAGTCTCCCATGATTATAGCGCGGCTGAGAGCGGTTGCCTCCTCCAGGCTGAGGCACATTCTGCTTTGCTGGGGCATTGGGGCCTGACTGCTGCTGGGCTGCCTTCTTCGGACATTGCATCACCCAGTGGCCTTGTTCTCCACAATGGAAACATGCCCTGTTTCCAACCTGAGCTGATGCTGCCTGATTGCTCTGCTGGGCTGCTGGGGTAGGAAGACGAGGTGCCTGCTGGTTCTGCCTCTGAAACTGGCCTCCTGACTGATTGCTCTGACGGTTCTGATACTGGTGCTGAGGATACTGCCTTTGAAACTGCTGATGCTGCTGAGGTGGGCGCTGGTTCTGCCTGAACTGCTGAGGTTGATTGCCTGAGAAACGAGGACGATTGCTGCTCCCAGGCTGGGGTCCACTGATCTTGCGCTTACGATCCTCCATCTCCTTACGCTTCCTCTCTGTCATGATTGCTCTGTCAATCAGGTGCTGGAATGTCGGGAAGGTGTGATTCATCAGTTGGTACTGAAGAGGGTCAACCAAGCCTCTCAGGAAACGGTACTGTCGCTTGGCGTCGGTGTTGACATCTTCAGGAGCATAGCGAGACAATTGCAGAAACCTGTCCCGGTACTCACTGACAGACAATGGCCCTTGCTTGAGGGCCAGGAACTCCTCCTTCTTCACTGTCATCAGACCTGCAGGAACATGGTACTGACGAAAGCTACCTCTGAACTCTTCCCAGGTGATGGCGTCGGGGTGGGCATGGGTGGCGAGGTAAGACTCCCACCATGACTGGGCTGCTCCTCTGAACAGACGGGGACCATACAGGACTTTCTCCCTGTCATCGCACTGAGCGGTATGCAACTCCCGCTCCACAGTGCGCAGCCAGTCTTCAGCATCCATGGGGTCAGAAGAGTGAGCGAACGTTGGTGGATGACCTCTCATAAATTCAGCACGCTTGTCTCTAGGCATCTGAGGCATCTGAGGCTGAGGTGGGGCCTGCTGCTGCTGCTGCTGCTGAATGGCGGCCAAAGTCTGACCGATGGCTTGAACTGCCTGAGTCTGCATCAGAAACATCTGCTCGATGGACATCGGGGGCGGGGGCGGCAGGTGCTGCTGCTGGGGCACCTCTTCTTGTTGAGCGGCTCGCTCCTGCTGAGCACGCCTTCCTCCTCTGCGCCTGTTCTCTGACATCTGCAGAATGCAACCACATGTTAGAACTGATCTGGCAAATCTTGCAGCATAAGAAAAGAGTATAGAATTCTTCAACAGCACTGAACAGATGAGCATCTTCACTGATCTCCAACACAGACCACACAGCTTCTCAGATAAAGAGGAAAGTGGAATAAAAAGGTTTCCCAACTATATAACTAACTCCATTAACATATAACAGGTAAACCAAAATGCAGGGGATACCCACACTCTGGTGACAGTCATTACAAAGATCCAAACCAAACATAGTTCATCATGACAAACATAAATGCACAGGTTATAGCAAACTACCCTGTCTAACTAAGACTAACTAAGACCGAGACTAACGCTAAGACTGTAGCTTCTACGTATATATATTTTGTATTAATTACAAGATCCAACTCTAACGAGCTATGGTTCTAGAGTTATCTTGGTCTTGCAGTCGGGATTGCCATAAGACTGGTGTCCACGCCGAGGTGAGCGGTACGGGTGCTGAGTCCCAACGGGAGCGGGGGAACCACCATCCAGGTGACGACGTTCCCCGCGCTCAGCCCGCAGCAGGGCGATCTCAGCACGAGCCCTACTCAGCTCGTCTAGTGCATGGTCCAGCTCCGTGTTTAGCACGGCGGCTAGGTTGACTGTGCTGCTCAACCTAGGATTGCCCTCACCGACAGGTGAGACAATCACGCCTCCTGTGCTGCCAGATGGACGGTGGGGGTAATACTTCAGGTCAAGACCGTCAGCTACCCCACCGAAAACCGGGCAGTAGTGCGAAAGCGCACGCCGTGCAGCATCTTGCATGGCTGCCTCAGCTGAGTCCCGCTCAGAGATAGAATAGTGCTCTGAGCAGGCCTCCGCACCCTGGAGACTGTTCTCTGGACGGCGCACCAAGCAGGTTGCCTCCCAGCGGTCCGGGTAGACCCCGCGACTGTGCTGGTAGACCACACAGCGATACTCGATGGACCAAGTATGCCGGTTAAGTGCCCGACGTAGCAGGGTGTCGAGCGCATCGTGGAAGTGACACCCGCGAGCAGCGTCGCGAGTGATGGGTCGGGCGACCCATCCTTCCGGCTCATGATTAGCAGAGAAGTCAGTGTCGTGGCTCGAGCTGTCGTCGCCACCTCCGTCGTCTAGGTCTCCTCCAGCAGCTACTCCAGAAGCTGGGGCGCCCAGTGGTGGTGCAGGGGGCGCCTCCAGGGGAAGCACAGGGGAGCAGCTCTTCACGGACTCTATCTCCTGTTGGAGCGAGAAAGAAGAGCCCTGCTGCTCCTGCTCCTGTCGTCGACGTTCCTGCTCCTCATGCAGGCGGTGGTGCAGTCTGTCCAAGTGGCTGGACTGTCCGGCCACGGGACGGCGAAGCGGACGCTCAGCAAGGCGGGAGGGTAAGAAGGGGATGACGGACTTTCGTGCAGTGTGTCTAAGTCGAGCCATCTACAAAAGACATCGCAAGCAAAAGAGTGAGAACAGAATTAATATGACCAACAAATAATGAATCATAAGTAAATGAAGGATTAGAATAAAACACAATTTTTAGCAAGGTATATTATATAGTAGAACATAGGTTTGATCGGTATGACCAACTTTTGAAGGGATATCGAAGTCAAGGCAAGAACAGAGGTCTATAGTCCTTAGAACGACCATTCTATTCTAGGTTAGCGGTCCTACAGTCAGCACGGCTTTGATACCACTTATGTCACACCCGGTTTTAGAAGGCAAACCGAATGCGAACCATGTACGTGCCAGGATCAGTTATTCACGTACACAGCAGTTACATAACATGGACATCATCACACAGTGCTCGAAATAGTATTAAAAGGGAAATAATAGTCGATTACATCATACGTCTGAGACGTCCATATAGTCCTTACAATAAATCAAAGTGCGGAAAAGAGTCGTAGATAAACGCGGCCTTCACAGGCAGCCGACTGGGGGTTGCCGCTAACCCACGCCTAGAACTCGTCGTAGTCTTGGAACTCCTGGAAGTCTCCTTCCACAGCTTCATCTTCGCCTGAGCAGTGGTTGCAATGCTGACAACCTGGGGATGGGGGGGTTCGGTGTGTAGAGCAAGGGTGAGTACACATCAACATACTCAGCAAGTATCCTGTTTGGCTGTAGTGGACTAGCTTTATGTGGGGGGGTAAGTCAAGCAGTTGCTTTTAGTTGGTCAGATTATTATTTACTAGTAGAAAGCCAGGTTTTAGCATTAACCCAAGTTATTAGCCCGATGTACCCTTTCCAAACGGAAAGAATACCACTTACCAGCACCATAGTCATAACCAGAACCATCAATCTCATTGCCACCTGTAAACCAAAGTGTCTCTGATCAAGTACCACTAATCACTGGAGCTCCCTTGGCCGCTCATAACCGCGAGCACGGCTGATATATCAGTTTTCAAACACTCTGCAGAGGTTGTGCACTTTACCCACAAGCCGTGGTTCCCTTTCTGCCCGGATATCATGACTCTCCATTGATCACTACCAAGGTGACCCAGCAGGGCATCACTATGTAGCCTTTACAAAGATTCCCCGGGGCTGTAGCCACCCGTTAGGTTTCCTAAATGCACCACACTCCTCCCCAAGGGGCGAACCCAAACTTGGCAGAGCGAGCCGCATACACCGAGCCCCATTGACGGCACGACGGCTAAGTGATCTACACCCCGGATCCTCTAATTATTCGGCTAAGGGCATCCCATTCCACCCTCATGGTTGCACTGTTTTCCTGGGCGGTCATCCATAGAACAGGTCCTTACGGAGAGGCACTCGAGAAACCGCTCGAGCCCCCTTGAAGACCACAAGTACAGCATCATAATAAGAGAAGGGAAAACAGCGTATCATAGATAATCTCATCATGTTCATTGATTAGAGTTTGAGCAATAGCATAAAGCTAAACAATAATAATCCAACCCAGATAGTTAGACAAGGACATGGATAACAAAAGCTAGTCAATCCTTAGGCATAAATGTGTAAAGCGGGAGGTGAATTAAATAATAAATAGGACAAAGATAGGTCAAGGGACACTTGCCTCCACCAACCGACTGCTGCTCAGGGGCTTCTCCTGCGAGTTCCTCGGGCTCTTCAACCGGATCGTTCTCTATGCGATTGCAAGCATACATACATCCATCCATTGAAATTAGGAAACCAACAATACACCATACAAGAGAACAAGTAGATTAAACATGCATAGAATATCACATACAATAATGAATTTACCATGGTTAGAAAGAGGCGGGGAAAGGTCTCGCGAGAGTTAAAGCTTATGCCCGAGACGCACTACGGGTAAACAAATAACTAAACGCTATGTGCTCTAGTTCCAATTGGTTCTAACAAAAGAATTAGCTACATGCACTAATGTAAACATGACCACTTTTAGTAGATTAACATTGAATGAGATAGATGATTAGTTATACAAATTAACTAACGTAACCAATTTCCAAATTGAGACTCCTATCTTATTAATATAAACACGTGATTAGCGCGCATAGGACACGGGGGGGGGGGGTAGACGGGGGCGTCTGGGGGGTAGACGGGGACACGACGGGTCGTGCCGAGACACTTCGCACTACGCGAGCACGCGCGCGAGGCCGCACGCACACGCCACGAACTAGTCGTGCGCACGTCGGGGCCGCGCGCTACCCGAGTTCAAGGCCACGCTGGGCCGAGCTCGAGGCCGCGCCGGGGCCGTCACGACGCGAGCGAGGCACGCCGGGGCGGGCGGACGAGCACAGCGCACGGGCGGGGCGGGGGGCACGACCGGAGCCGGGACGGCACGGGGCCGAGGCGGGCGCGGGCGCGGCGGGGACGGCCGAGCCGGGGCGGGCTCGCCGGGGGGCGGCCGAACCGGGCACGGGGGCGAGCGGGTCGCCGGAGGGCGGCGGTCGGGCCAGGCACGGGGGCGGGTTCGCCGGGGGCGGCCGAGCCGGGCACGGGACGGGGCGGGCTCGCCGGGGCGCCGGGCGGACGGAGCGGGGCGGCCGGACGCGGGGCCGGAGCGGGGGCGGCTCGCCAAGGCGGGGTCGGGGGCGGCTCGCCGAGGCGGGGCCGGGGCGGGGGCTCGCCCGGGGGGCCGAGGCGGCTCGCCGGAGCCGGACGGGGTCGAGGCGGGGGCGGCCGGACACGGGGTCGGGGCGGGGGCGGCTCGCCGAGGCGTGGGCGGGCGCGGGCTCGCCGGGGCGGGGCCGGGCGCGGCGGCGCCGGCCGAGGACGGCGCGGGAGCGGCCGGGGCGAGGCCGGACGCGGGACGCCGGGGTCGGGGGAGAGGCGGCGCGGGCGGGGCCGAGCCGGGCGGGGTCGGGCGCGCGGGCGGCTGGGGTGGCCGGGGCCGGGGCCGAGCCGAGCTCGCCGGAGCGGCCGAGCCGGGGGCCGAGGCGGACGAGGGCGCGGGCGGCCGGGGTGGCCGGGGCCGGGGCGGGCGAGGGCGAGGCCGGGCCGGCCGGGCGCGGGGGAGGGCGTCGGAGGGAGGAGAGGGAGGAGAGGAGGGAGGAGGAGGGGGGAGCCTCACCGGAGGGGGACGGCGCGGCGGTGGCGCCGGGGAGGGGTGGCGGCGGCGCTAGGGCAGGGGAGAGGCGGCGACGGCGCTAGGGTTAGGGTGAGGGTGAGGGAGAGAGAGAGAGGGAGAGGGAGGGGATTTTTGGAAAAAGAAAAAAAAAGAGGGGGCGAACGGTTGGGCCGACTGGGCCCAAAGGGGGGGAGAGGGGGCGTGCGGCTGGGCCGGCACAGGGCCCACGCGGGAAGAAGGGGGGGTAGGGGGGCGGCTGGGCCGCCAGCTGGGCCGGCCGACGGGGGGGCGGTTGGGCCGAAAGGGGAGAGGGGGAAGAGAAAAAAAAGAAAGAAAAAAAAGAAAAGGCTTTTTCTTTTTCCTAATTTCTAATTTCCTCTAGATGAAAGCATTCACATTTTTTAATCAATCAAAAAGTATGCATGGTTCGGCATGGTGCATCACACAAAATAAAGTGTTTTAAGGTTTTGCTTTACACGAGGTCTAAAGCCAAAACCCGCTGTGACTTTGGAAAAGATCAAGGCTTAGCGAGAAGAAAAGGGAAAAAGGAAAGAGTAACGCCTGAATTTGGTGAGAGAAAAGAAGAAAAAATTCTACCACCAAATTCAGGGCGTTACAGATGTAGAGTTTGTGATTGAACTAAAGCCTGGTACGGCTCCTATTTCTAGAAGGTCGTACCAAATGCTACCTAATGAATTAGCAGAACTCAAGACTCAACTCCAAGACTTGCTTGAGAAGGGATTCATTAGGCCTAGTTCATCACAATGGGGATGTCTAGCAATTTTCGTTAAAAAAAAGGATCAGACACTTCGAATGTGCGTGGACTACAGACCCCTTAATGAGGTCACTATCAAGAACAAGTACCCTCTTCCTTGGATCGATATTCTGTTCGATCAACTTACTGGAGGTCGGGTATTCTCCAAGATTGACCTCAGTTCAGGTTATCATCAGATCCGTATTCGACCCGAAAATATTCCCAAGACCGCCTTCACTACTCGTTATGGATTATTTGAATATTTGGTCATGTCTTTCGTATTGACAAATGCTCCAGCCCACTTCACGTATTTGATGAACTCGGTGTTTATGCCCGAGTTAGATAAATTTGTGGTGGTCTTCATTGACGACATTCTTATCTATTCCAAGAATGAAGATGGGCATGCTAAGCACTTACGGATCGTGCTAACGCGCTTAAGAGAGCATCAGTTATATGCTAAATTCAGCAAATGTGCGTTTTGGTTGGAAGAAATCCAGTTTCTGGGACATGTATTATCTGCAAAAGGAATTGCGGTTGATCCCAGTAAGGTTAAAGATATTCTAGAATGGAAACTGCCAACAGCGGTGCATCAAGTTCGAAGCTTCCTTAGACTAGCCGGATATTACCGTAGGTTTATTCTGGATTTCTCCAAGATTGTTAAACCTATTACAGGTTTATTGAAGAATGATACCAAATTTGACTGGTCCTCAAAATGTAATGAAGCCTTCGAGCAGCTAAAGGTGTTACTGACCACTGCTCCGGTATTGGCTCAACTGAATATAGAGAAGCCTATTGATGTGTATTGTGTTGCATCAGGCAATGGACTCGGATGTGTCCTAATGCAGGAGGGCCGAGTCATAGCTTATGCTTCAAGAAAACTATGCCGGCATGAGGAGCATTATCCAACTCATGATTTGGAATTGGCGGCAGTTGTTCATGCCCTTAAGATATGGCGTCATTATCTGCTGGGAAATAATTGCCATTTATATATAGATCATAAAAGTCTGAAATATATTTTTACCCAGTCAGAACTAAACATGAGGCAAAGAAGATGGCTTGGGCTGATTAAAGATTATGATTAGAAATCCATTATCACCCAGGGAAAGCCAATATGGTGGCAGATGCACTGAGTCGCAAAGCTTCCTGTCATTGTCTTATCGTAAAGACCTCTGACACCACCCTATGCCAAGAAATGTAAAAGTTAAACCTGGGAATGATACAACACGGAACTTTGACCCAATTAAAGCTTGAGTCAGTTCTTCTACAGAGAATTATTGATGCCCAAAGAAGTAACAAGGGTATGAAGCATATTCATGAGAAAATAGAAGCCAGCAAAGCTAATTGCTTCAGAAAGGATGGTCAAGGAATAGTATGGTTCAATAATCGCATAGTGGTGCCTAAAGATGCTGAGGTCCGCCAACAGATTTTGGATGAAGCTCATCTTAGTCGATATTCCATTCATCCCGGAAGTACTAAGATGTATCAAGACTTAAAGCAACACTATTGGTGGACAAAAATGAATATTGAGATTGCACGCTATGTGGCAAGTTGTGACACCTGCATACGTGTCAAGGCAGTACACATGAAGACCGCTGGGCCACTGCAATGTTTGCCCATCCCAACTTGGAAATGGGAGGACATTAGCATGGACTTCATTGTGGGATTACCGAAAACAGCCAAGGGTTTTGACTCTGTATGGGTTATAATTGATTGACTTACGAAGATCGCCCACTTTCTTCCCGTCAAAGTAAAGTATACAGTGGCCACCTATGCGGAACTTTATATTGCTCGTATTCTCAGTTTGCACGGAGTTCCAAAAACAATAGTGTCGGACCGTGGACCACAATTTGTATCCAAATTTTGGGAAGAACACCACAAGTCTCTGGGTACTAAGTTGCTCCACAGTTCGGCCTATCATCCTCAAACAAGTGGACAAACTGAGAGAGTAAATCAAATACTTGAAGACATGTTGCAAGCATGTGCCCTAGAATTCCCACAGAAATGGGATGACTGTCTGCCACTGGTAGAGTTTTCTTATAATAACAGCTATCAAGAGCATAAAGATGGCCCCATTTGAAGCATTGTATGGGCGACTGTGTCAGACACCCTTAAATTGGTCGGAGCCTAGAGAACGGTGGTATTTCAGGCCTGACTTAGTCAAGGAAACAGAAGCAAAGGTTCAACAGATAAGACACCACTTAAAGGAAGCTCAAGCTCGACAGAAAAGTTATGCAGACAAACGACGTCGGCCCTTGTTCTTTCAAGTTAAAGGTTATGTGTACCTGAAAGTATCACCAATGAAAGGTGTGAACCGTTTTGGGGTAAAAGGGAAGCTAGCACCCCGATACATTGGCATGTTTCCCATTCTTGAACATTGTGGACCAGTGGCATAGCGACTTCAACTGCCAGAAACATTATCTGCAGTGCATAATGTGTTCCATGTATCTCAATAAAAGAAGTGCCTTCGAGTTCCTGATCGAACCATTGATGTGGTGGATGTTGCCTTGGAACCAGACTTAACTTATTCAGAACATCCCATTCGAGTTTTGGATCAGAAGGACAGGGTCACCCAAAAAAGGACTCTTAAATTTTATAAGGTACAATGGAACCAGCATACTGAAGATGAAGCTACCTGGGAGACTCAAGACTTCTTGGAAAAGAATTTTCCTAGGTTCTTAGCTTCATGTAACCTGTAAGATTTGTACATTGGTTTGTAAAGTTGGAATACATCTCATACCACCCCCTGCTTTGTACGAGAAGTAAGGAAATAAAGATATGATGTGTTTCCTTTTCCATTACTTACCCTAGGACCTTAAATCTCGGGATGAGATTCTTTTATGGAGGAAGGATGTATCACACCTGGTGTTACTGGCACTAAAACTTGAGCATGACATCATGTGCATTGACATTTCATGTTGCTTATCACACCTAGAGTGCATTCACTAGGTAAAATTTTCAAACAAATTGTGATGATAGGACTTGGTGTGTAATAAACCCTAGGGTAGGGTACTTAACCCTGAATTGGGGCTATTGGATGAAAAAGTGAAGCCCAAATAAGTAATAATCTCATAAGCCATGAGAAATGTTCATAAGGTAGCACATTTGATGTACTTTAGTGGCAGAAAAACCCTAAAGTCCTCAAAACCCTAAAAAGAACCCTAGAAACCCTAATTGAAACCATAGGGGGTAATTGTAAATTCTAGGAACTTTTGGATCAAAGTGCAAATAGCAAAGTGATAAAACATCACAAACCAAATAACTTTTATATTG
Source organism: Zea mays (assembly GCF_902167145.1). NCBI lineage: Eukaryota > Viridiplantae > Streptophyta > Magnoliopsida > Poales > Poaceae > Zea > Zea mays. Next base: position 87,912,740 of record NC_050097.1, read on the forward strand.
GAGAATTCCCAAGTGGAGTGATTAAATTTGGACTTATTTGCAAAAGATCCAAGAAATCCTATGTGACTAAGTTCTGAAATTCAGTGAAAATGAGTCATGTTTGGAGCTTGGTATCTCTCAATTTATAAAGATTTTGCCCTAGGTCAACACATCAAACTTGTAGAGCTATGTTAGGGGTACAAGTTTGATTAAGTGACTAAGCATTGGTGTTGTACAGAAATTGGAGATAAAAGGACTTAAAGTCGGGCTGTCAGTCAGCCCTTGAACTGAAATGTGGCCACCAGTGACATTGGCAGAACTTTGGGATCGATTTTGAGTAGCATTCAGTGAGAATTTGACTAGGGAGCTATAGCGAAATTGTAGATGGATTATAGATCAACAAATTTGATATAGATGAATGATCATGTTGTCACACAAAAATTGGAGAACCAAGGCCTTTGATATGCTCTGTCAGGCACTCTGAATGGCATTCTAATAGTACAGTAGACTGAAAAAGATCTTCAGGTGCATCACCCCTCGGCGCCGGTGATATGCGCACTCGGATTAGCGTCGGCGCCACGATTCGTGACCAGTAACGCGTGGATAACGACCCCGGGTGAAAAGATCTCGGTGCGGATGAACTCGGAGCACTGTGGCCGCTCTGTCGCCCATCCACTTGCGCCGGCGATGTGGCCGAGCGGCCGTCGTCGAGGTGTATGTCGTTCGCCGTGACCGCGCCACGTCATGACCAGTTTACCACGTCACTGCTAGTCGTAATAGCTCACTAGTGACCGTTGTAGCTCCTCAACCAGTGAATGCCACGGTAGAACACCACGGTGACTTTGTCCCTCTCTTCGGCCGCCAGCACACTTCTTTCAAATTGGGCACCACCGCCGTTGAGCTCTATAAATTGAAGCCTCAGAGAACTCCGCCAGGTCGTCATGAAGCCAGAGCACCCGCCCCTGCCTCCGATTAGCCACCATAGCGCCCTAATTTCTTTCTTCCCCCAAATGTGCTTTCCGCGCCACCGTGAACGCCTCACCGTGGCCAGCCTTCTGCATGTCAGTTCAAGCTTCCTTAATTGGTGTTCTAGCCTCCCTCATGTCCCCTGTAGCTCACAGACCCATTCGATTGAATTAGACCGCACTAGATTGCCCTGAACACCATAGTTTCTTCTTGGTTTTTGTCGTCGTCGTGAGCACGCATGCTCAGGGACGGTTTAGTGCAATTGGTTGAGGGATTAGTGTCGCCGAGGGTGGAATTAGGTGTCAGCCAAGCTAGAGCGCCGGTCATTGCGTATCTTGGCCGGTACAGGCTCGCCGGAGACTTGCTCGTCGCCATCCACATTCGTGGACCCGGCGCTGTGAAGAAAGAGAAATGCAGGGGCCTAACTGCGAATGTCAGAGACACATGGGAATAGTGCGTAGGGTTCTTTACCGGTTATTTGAATGACCAGCGTCCTCTGCGCGAAATGGACATCGAGGGCGCGGGCGCGCGCGTGGTTCTCCCGTCTGCAGGCTGACTTGGGCTGAATTGAGCCCAACACTATTCATTGTTTCTCTTTTTCTTTTTGCTGACTGATTAGGGAATTTATACAAAATTCTGGAAAAATGCTAAAAAAATGAGACCAATTTTACTAGATTCCTAAATTTCCCTAGTATTTAATAAAAATAGTTCCAAGAATTTTAGCCCCAACCATGAATTATTTAGTGTTTAAAAGGGCTTAAACCTAGACTTTTGGAATTTTAGAAATTACTAAATAACTCCAAAAATCATAAAACTTTTTGGGTAAACTTAATTTGATAATTAGAACCCATGGGTGAAGTTTGACATGTTTTGTACATTGTTTGATCCCCAAATCCCAAAACCCTAGCTTTATAAGTAATAATTGCCTTATCCGAGTAGAATAATGACAAAGAAAACCCTAGTATCCCTGGTGTACCGTGAAGGAAGGTTGTATTCAAAATACAACTTAATGAATCTCTACTATAGTTGCATATTCATAGCATCACATGAGAATTTATGTTTATATATGGTTATGTATAGAAAATGGAGAAGAAGTAAGTGTTGAAGAAGAAGAGACTGCATTACCAACTGAAAATCCACCTGCCGGGCATTGTTTTTATTTTAATATCTGTGGAACAGATCCCGACTCCCCTACAACACAAGGCAAGCCCCGGTGCATTTACCTTTTCCTTGTGATTTTAAACTCTTTATCACCTGAATGATGCATTAGGTGATAGGAGTTGGGTGCTAAACCAATTGTTGCATTTCCTTGGAACTGTTTACCATTCCTTGATTACCTGTTTTATTAAAAGGTTTTCTGATGCTTAGTCTTGCTTTAGAAAAAAAAATGTTTTGTTTTTTAACAAAAGATGATGCTTCAGATGGAATGGGCTGTTTTCGAAAATAAAACATGATGGTGGATCCATCATGGCCGTGATGGGTTCAACATCGGACAAGATGTACCTCTGTCAGGTACCAAATTTTGGGATTTGAAATGATAAAGCTGAGACCAGACGGGTGACTTGCACGAGAAGAGAGTCTCGGTGTAGTGTCTCCGTCTGAGTCGATTAAGGACCGTGACGATGTAGGCTTGCTGATCGAGGACCTTTTAACTGGTCACATGCCTCGTCATGGGTAAGCTTTGCCTTGGGCAGACTAATACCAGAAAGGCCAACACACAATGGGAGTGGAGAGATGGAAAGAGTAGTGTGTACCCTCCGTGGCAAAAGGCTGGACGTTGGTGTATCTGTGCTCTCGGTTGGAGTGAACCCGGTCTGGTCTTAAGAAACCTGGTGGCGAGTTGACATATGCAAGGGTTAAGTGCTACATATGTCGTGTGATTGGAGATCCCCAGCTGGGTATTAATCGATTCGGATCGCCGTTACTTCTCGGACATGAAGACTTGGTCACTGCCCTATACGTAGCAATCCAGTAAAGTAAAAAGGGATGATAAAAGACGACTAGTATAGGCCAAGTGCTTGAACTAGGGTAGAAAGAACTCTAGTTGCAGGTAATAACTCAACATGATAATAACATTGGATTTTTAAGGATCCACTAATAGTAAGCATTTTTGCAAATAGTCTTGACCCTTGATTAAGCGTTACCTTGACTCCTTCAAGCCAGCATATCCTTGAGTGTCTTTTCTTTTGACGGGTAAGACTTGCGAAAGTACACTCCGTACTCACGGTTTTCGAACCCATGTTGTTGTAGTTGAGAAAACCGCAGACTTTTGTTGTTTCTTTTCAAAGGTGGTACCCAAGGATGAGCCCTAGCAGTGTAGTTCGTCGCGGGAGGATGTTGGCCTTTGACTTTAAAAACAATACTCTTTTGTGCGGGAGGGTGTTTTGCCTATCGGGTCTGTAATAATAATACTTTATACACCCTGGTATTGTAATAACAATACTCTCTCTCTCTCTCTTTATGAATGTAAATTAAGTTATTGTAATTTATTTCCACTTATTCTTTCCTTCGATGTGATGTAATATCTGTGTGACGGGTGAAGCGCTCTTCGGCGAAATGATGAAGGTACAATACCGAACTTGTCGAGTGATTATGTGCATCTACAGGGTTGTCCAACGTCCTTAGGACAAGGACAACTGTAGGTGGGCCTAATACCTTGGGAGGTTCCGTCACAATACCTTTTGATCTATGGACTTACCTCCCGTATCAAGGTCGAGATGTCCAATGTTCCCATGGGTGTCTTGATGGGCTTGGCATCCTTCATTCCAAACTTGTTAAGTATGTCTTGAATGTACTTTGCTTGGCTGATGAAGGTGCCTTCTTGGAGTTGCTTGACTTGAAATCCTAGGAAATACTTCAACTCCCCCATCATAGAGATCTCGAATTTTTGTATCATGATCCTACTAAACTCTTCACGAGTAGATTTGTTAGTAGACCCAAATATGATATCCTCAACATAAATTTGGCATACAAACAAATCTTTTGCAATTGTTTTAGTAAAGAGTGTAGGATCGGCTTTTTTGACTTTGAAGCCATTAGTGATAAGAAAGTCTCGCAGGCATTCATACCATTCTCTTGGGGCTTACTTGAGCCCATAAAGCGCCTTTGAGAGTTTATACACATGGTTAGGGTACTCACTATTTTCAAAGTCGGCAGGTTGCTCAACATAGACCTCTTCCTGGATTGGTCCATTGAGGAAGGCACTTTTCACGTCCATTTGGTAAAGCTTAAAGCCATGGTAAGTAGCATAGGCAAGTAATATACAAATTGACTCAAGCCTAGCTACGGGTGCATAAGTTTCACCAAAGTCCAAACCTTTGACTTGTGAATAACCTTTGGCCACAAGTCAGGCTTTGTTCCTTGTCACCACACCATGCTCATCTTGCTTGTTGCGGAATACCCACTTGGTACCTACAACTTTTGGTTAGGACGTGGAACTAAATGCTATACCTCATTCCTCGTGAAATTGTTGAGTTCCTCTTGCATTGCCAGCACCCAATCCGGATCTCTCAGTGCATCCTCTACTCTGTATGGCTCAATAGAGGAAACAAAAGAGTAATGCTCACAGAAATGTGCAACTCGAGATCTAGTGGTTACCTCCTTATGAATGTCACCAAGGATGGAGTTGACGGGGTGACCTCGTTGAATTGCTTGGTGGACTCTTGGGTGTGGCGGTCTTTGACCCTATATTTCTTGATCATCTTCCTTGTCTTCATCTCCCCCTTGATCATTTTCCTCCTCTTGAGGTGGCTCATCCTCCTGATCTTCATCATCTTGAGCATGTTCCTCATCTTGAGTTGGTGGAGATGGTTGCTTGGAAGATGACGATTGATCTTGTGCTTGTGGAGGCTCTTCGAATTCCTTAGGATACACATCCCCAATGGACATGTTCCTTAGTGTGACGCACGGAGCCTCTTCATCATCTAATTCATCAAGATCAACTTGCTCCACTTGGGAGCCATTAGTCTCATCAAACACAATGTCACAAGAAACCTCAACTAATCCAGTGGATTTGTTGAAGACTCTATATGCCCTTGTGTTTGAGTCATATCCTAGTAAAAAGCCTTGTACAGCCTTGGGAGCAAATTTAGATTTTCTACCTCTTTTAACAAGAATAAAACTTTGCTACCAAAGACACTAAAATATTAAACATTGGGATTTTTACCAGTGTGGAGTTCATATGATGTCTTCTTGAGGATTCGATGAAGGTAGAGCCGGTTGATGGAGTAGCAGGAGGTGTTAATCGCCTCGGCCCAAAACCTATCTGGAGTCTTATACTCATCAAGCATGGTTATTGCCATATCCAGTAGTGTTCGATCCTTCCTCTCCACTACACCATTTTGTTGAGGTGTGTAGGGAGAAGAGAACTCATGCTTGATGACCTCGTCCTCAAGAAAACTTTCGATTTGAGAGTTCTTGAACTCCGTCCCATTATCTCTTCTTATCTTCTTGATCCTTAATCTGAACTTGTTTTGAACCCGTTTTAAGAATCCCTTTAAGGTCTCTTGGTTTTGTGATTTTTCCTGCAAAAAGAACACCCAAGTGAAGCGAGAATAATCATCCACAATTACAAGACAATACATACTCCCGCCGATGCTTATGTAAGCGATCGTGCCGAATAAATCCATGTGGAGTAGCTCAAGCGGCCTGTCGGTCGTCATGATGTTCTTGTGTGGATGATGGGCGCCAACTTGCTTTCCTACTTAACATGCGCTACAAACCCTGTCTTTCTCAAAAATAAACATTTGTTAGTCCCAAAATGTGTTCTCCCTTTAGAAGCTTGTGAAGATTCTTCATTCCAACATGGGCTAGTCGGCGATGCCAGAGCCAACCCATATTAGTCTTAGCAATTAAACAAGTGTTGAGTTCAGCTGTGTTCTCATTAAAATCAACTAAATATAGCTGACCCTCTAACACTCCCTTAAATGCTATTAGGTACCCAAACAGTCTTGGGTCCTTTGATGTTAGAAACAAGCACCTTGGGTACCCAAACACAAGTCTTTGACCTCTTGTGTTTGCCCCCAACATATTTGGCAACTACTTTGCCTGATTTGTTAGTTAGCACATAGGAAGCATCAAAAGTTTTAAATGAAATGTTATGATTATTTGATGCAGCAGGAGTTTTCTTTTTAGGCAATTTAACATGAGTTGATTGCCTAGAGCTAGAAGCCTCATTTTTATACATAAAAGCATGGTGAGAAACATTATGGGGTTTTCTAGCATGAACTCTCCTAATTTTATGCTCAGGATAATTAGCAGGATATAAAATATTGCCTTCATTATCCTGAACCATGGGAGCCTTGCCCTTTACAAAATTAGATGATCTTTTAGGGGTATTAAGCTTGACATTGCTTCCCTGTTGGAAACCAATGTCATCCTTAATACCAGGGCATCTCCCATTATAGAGCATGCTTCTAGCAAATTTAAATTTTTCATTCTCAATCTCATGCTCATTAATTTTAGCAGTTAATTGAGCTATGTGATCATTTTGTCGTTTAATTAGAGCAAGGTGATCATTTATAGCATCAACATTAACATCTCTACATCTAGTACAAATAGAAATATGCTCGACAATAGATGTAGAGGGTTTGCAAGTATTTAATTCATCTATCTTAGATTTTAACATGGCATTTTCATCTCTAAGACAGGAAATAGAATTATTGCAAACATTCAATTCTTTAATCTTAGAAACCAAACTAGCATTCTCATTTCTAAGACTGGAAATTGAATCATGACAAACATTTAATTCCTTAACCTTAGAAATTAAGATAGCATTTTCATTCCTAAGGCTAGAAATAGAATCATAACCGATGCTAAGCTCTTTAGTCAAGTTTTTGCATTTTTCTACTTCCTGAGCATAAGCATTTTTCACTTTAACATGTTTTTTGTTTTCTTTAATGAGGAAGTCCTCTTGGCTTTCCAAGAGATCATCCTTCTCATGAATAGCTTCTATTAATTCATTTAATTTTTCATTTTGTTTCATGTTAAGGTCGGCAAAAAGAGTAAGTAAATCATCTTCGTCTTCACTAGAGCTACCCTCATCACTAGATGTTGTATATTTAGGGGTGGCTCTAGAGTGTACCTTCTTTTTCTTGTTGTCCTTAGCCATGAAACATTTGTGGCCGACGTTGGGGAAGAGGAGGCCCTTGTTGATGGCGATGTCGGCGGCGTCCTCGTTAGAGGAGGAGTCGGTCGAGCTCTCGTCGGAGTCCCATTCCCGACACACGTGGGCATCATCGCCCTTCTTCTTGTAGTACCTTTTCTTTTCCTTCTTCTTCCCTTTCTTGTCGTTGCCCCTGTCACTATCACTTGAAATTGGACATTTAGCAATAAAATGACCAGGCTTACCACATTTGTAGCACACCCTTTTGGAGCGGGATTTGTAGTCCTTCCCCCTCCTATGCTTGAGGATTTGGTGGAAGCTCTTGATGATGAGCACCATTTGAGAGCACCTAGAGGGGGGGGGGGTGAATAGGTGATCCTGTAAAAACTTAAACTTATAGCCACAAAACTTAGATTAAGCGTTAGCACAGTAATTGCCAAGTGGCTAGAGAGAACTCAAAACACGATAACCACAAGAAAGCAATCACAGAGTTGACACGGTGGTTATCCCGTGGTTCGGCCAAGTACAAAACTTGCCTACTCCACGTTGTGGCGTCCCAACGGACGAGAGTTGCACTCAACTCCTCTCAAGTGATCCAATGATCAACTTGAATACCACGGTGTTTTTCTTTCCTTTGATCTTTTCCCGTTTGCGAGGAATCTCCACAACTTGGAGTCTCTCGCCCTTACAATTGAGTTCACAAAGAAATACGGAGTAAGGTGGGAATGAGCAACGCACACAAGACTCGAAAATCAGAGCAACAACACGCACACAAGTCGCAACAAGAGCTCGCAATGCAACACAAAGAGTTCACAACTCCACAAGAGCTCTATATGCTATCACAATGAAACGAATGCGTGAGATTGATGTCTTGGTGCTTAGAAGAGTTGTAGGAATACTTGGTGTACTCCTCCATGCGCCAAGGGGTCCCTTTTATAGCCCCAAGGCAGCTAGGAGCCGTTGGGAACAAATCTGGAAGGCCATCTTTGCCTTCTGTCTCGTGGCGCACCGGACAGTCCGGTGCACACCGGACACTGTCCGGTGCCCGATTTGTTTCCATAAACAGCGCATCCGACCGTTGCTGTCTGAGTCAGATCTGCGCACCGTTGGCGCACCGGACATGTCCGGTGCACACCGGACAGTCCGGTGCCCCTTCTCGACCGTTGGCTCGGCCACGTGTCGCGCGCCGATCGCGCGGCCGACCGTTGGCTCACCGGACAGTCCGGTGCACACCGGACAGTCCGGTGAATTTTAGCCGAAGTCGCCGGAGAAAAACCCGAGAGCGGCTGGTTTGCTCCACGCTGGTCTGGCGCACCGGACACTGTCCGGTGCACACCAGACAGTCCGGTGCCCCAGCCCGAAACAGCCTTTGGCTGTACACAGCCACTCTCCACTTCCTTTCTTTTCTTCTTCTTCCTGTTTCTAACACTTAGACAAGATATTAGTACACAAAACCAATGTACTAAGGCTTAGAAACATACCTTTACTTGTGATTTTCACTTTGTTCAACCATGGGCACATTTAAGCACTTGTGTTGACATTCAATCACCAAAATACTTAGAAATGGCCCAAGGGCACATTTCCCTTTCAATCTCCCCCTTTTTGGTGATTTATGCCAACACAACATAAAGCAACTAGAACAAGTGCAAAATCACTTAAAATAAAAACTCAAATTGGTTTTGATTCAATTTTGGCATATATGGATCATCCTTTGCCACCACTTGGTTTGTTTTTGCAAATCAAACTCAAATCTCTATTTCTATGTCAAACACACATGTTGAGGCATAAAGAGAGTCATTCCAAAAGAGATTGATCAAAGATTTCAAAAACTCCCCCTATTTCCCATAATCAACATTTCTCCCCAAGAAACCAACTTTTGACAATAGAGACAATAAGAGACAATAAAAGAGTTTAACAAAACAAATAACTCTATTCTACTATTTTCAAAATCTCTCAAGTGGTAGCTGATCCATTTATTGCTTTGGCCTTTATTTTCTCCCCCTTTGGCATCAAGCACCAAAACGGGATCAATTGTGGCCCTTTAACCCCATTGCCGCACCAAAATCTTCAGTAAGAATATAAAGGCAATAAGAGTCTAAAGATGAACTTGGAATAAGTTACCCTCTCATCGGAGTGCAGTGGAAGTCTTTCATGGTCCAAGTCCATCTTTTCCCTTTCAATCCTCCTTCGAGACTAAATCATCAAACTCAAGCACATGGTTAGTCTCAAAGGGTCAAGTTGTAACACATCTCCCCCTAAACATGTGCAACACTTTGCAACGGACTTGTGAGGTCCAGGGAGTGTTTGTACAACTTGAGCACCATAATAAGCAACAATATGCAGAAAGGAACATGATCAAAAGCATAAGTACATGTATGCTACAATTCAATCCAGGTTCCGCGAATCTAAGACATTTAGCTCACTACGCAGCCTGCAAAAGGTCTTCTCATCTAGAGGCTTAGTGAAGATATCGGCTAGCTGGTTCTCGGTGCTAACATGAAACACTTCGATATCTCCCTTTTGCTGGTGGTCTCTCAAAAAGTGATGCCGGATGTCTATGTGCTTTGTGCGGCTGTGCTCAACAGGATTCTCCGCCATGCGGATAGCACTCTCATTGTCACATAGGAGTGGGACTTTGCTCAGATTGTAGCCAAAGTCCCGGAGGGTTTGCCTCATCCAAAGTAGTTGCGCGCAACACTGTCCTGCGGCAACATACTCGGCCTCAGCAGTGGATAGGGCAACAGAGGTTTGTTTCTTAGAGTTCCATGACACCAGGGACCTTCCTAAGAATTGGCACGTCCCCGATGTACTCTTCCTATCGACCTTACATCCAGCATAGTCGGAGTCTGAGTATCCAACTAAGTGAAAGGTAGACCCCTTTGGATACCAGAGCCCGAAGCAAGGTGTAGCAACTAAATATCTCAGAATTCGCTTCACCGCCACTAAGTGGCACTCCTTAGGATCGGATTGAAATCTAGCACACATGCATACACTAAGCATAATATCCGGTCTACTAGCACATAAGTAAAGCAAAGAACCTATCATAGACCGGTATGCTTTTTGATCAACGGACTTACCTCCTTTGTTGAGGTCGGTGTGTCCGTCTGTTCCCATCGGAGTCTTTGCGGGCTTGGCGTCCTTCATCCCAAACCGCTTTAGCAGATCTTGCGTGTACTTCGTTTGGGATATGAAGGTGCCGTCCTTGAGTTGCTTCACTTGGAACCCAAGGAAGTAGTTCAACTCGCCCATCATCGACATCTCGAATTTCTGCGTCATCACCCTGCTAAACTCTTCACACGACTTTTGGTTAGTAGAACCAAATATTATGTCATCGACATAAATTTGACACACAAACAAATCACCATCGCATGTCTTTGTAAAAAGAGTTGGATCGGCTTTCCCAACCTTGAAAGCATTAGCAATTAAAAAATCTCTAAGGCATTCATACCATGCTCTTGGGGCTTGCTTAAGTCCATAGAGTGCCTTAGAGAGCTTACACACATGGTCGGGGTACCGTTCATCCTCGAAGCCAGGGGGTTGCTCCACGTACACTTCCTCCTTGATTGGCCCGTTGAGGAAAGCGCTCTTCACATCCATTTGGTACAACCTGAAAGAATGGTGAGTGGCATATGCTAGCAAGATACGAATGGACTCTAGCCTAGCCACAGGAGCGAAGGTCTCCTCAAAGTCCAAACCTGCGACTTGGGCATAACCTTTTGCCACAAGTCGAGCCTTGTTCCTCGTCACCACCCCGTGCTCGTCCTGTTTGTTGCGGAACACCCACTTGGTTCCCACAACATTTTGCTTCGGACGAGGCACTAGTGTCCAAACTTCATTGCGCTTGAAGTTGTTGAGCTCCTCCTGCATGGCCAACACCCAGTCCGGATCTAGCAAGGCCTCCTCTACCCTGAAAGGCTCAATAGAAGAGACAAAGGAGTAATGCTCACAAAAATTAACTAATCGAGATCGAGTAGTTACTCCCTTGCTAATGTCACCAAGAATTTGATCGACGGGATGATCCCTTTGAATCATCGCTCGAACTTGGGTTGGAGGTCCCGGTTGCGCTTCTTTCTCCATCACTTGATCATCTTGTGCTCCCCCTTGATCAAGTGCCTCCACTTGAGGTACCTGTACGTCATCTTCGGTTGGGGGATGCACCATAGTTGAGGAAGAAGGTTGATTTCGTTCATCTTGTTCCTGTGGCCGCACTTCTCCAATCGCCATGGTTCGTATAGCGGCCGCCGGAACATCTTCTTCATCTACATCATCACAATCAACAACTTGCTCTCTTGGAGAGCCATTAGTCTCATCAAATACAACATCGCTAGAGACTTCAACCAAACCCGATGATTTGTTGAAGACTCTATACGCCTTTGTATTTGAGTCATAACCTAATAAAAACCCTTCTACAGCTTTGGGAGCAAACTTAGAATTTCTACCCTTCTTCACTAGAATGTAGCACTTGCTCCCAAATACACGAAAGTACGATACATTGGGTTTGTTACCGGTTAGAAGTTCATACGACGTCTTCTTGAGGAGGCGGTGAAGGTAGACCCTGTTGATGGCGTGGCAAGCCGTGTTCACGGCTTCCGACCAAAAACGCTCGGGGGTCTTGAACTCTCCAAGCATAGTCCTCGCCATGTCGATTAGCGTCCTGTTCTTCCTCTCTACCACACCATTTTGCTGTGGTGTGTAGGGAGCGGAGAACTCGTGCTTGATCCCTTCCTCCTCAAGAAATTCCTCCACTTGAAGGTTCTTGAATTCGGACCCGTTGTCGCTCCTTATCTTCTTCACCTTGAGCTCAAACTCATTTTGAGCTCTCCTGAGGAAGCGCTTGAGGGTCCCTTGGGTTTCAGACTTATCCTGCAAAAAGAACACCCAAGTGAAGCGGGAAAAGTCATCAACAATAACTAGACCATACTTACTTCCTCCTATGCTCAGATAGGCGACGGGTCCAAAAAGGTCCATATGCAGCATCTCCAAGGGTCTTGATGTCGTCATCACATTTTTGGTGTGATGAGAGCCTCCCACCTGTTTCCCTGCTTGACAAGCTGCACAAGGTCTATCTTTTTCGAATTGAACATTAGTTAGACCTATCACGTGTTCTCCCTTTAGAAGCTTGTGAAGGTTCTTCATCCCCACATGTGCTAAGCGGCGATGCCACAGCCAGCCCATGCTAGTCTTAGCTATTAAGCATGCATCTAGACCGGCCTCTTCTTTTGCAAAATCAACTAAATAAAGTTTGCCGTCTAATACACCCTTAAAAGCTAGTGAACCATCACTTCTTCTAAAGACAGACACATCTACATTTGTAAATAGACAGTTATATCCCATATTGCATAATTGACTAACAGATAGCAAATTATATCCAAGACTCTCTACTAAAAATACATTAGAGATAGAATGCTCATTAGAAATCGCAATTTTACCTAACCCTTTTACCTTGCCTTGATTCCCATCACCGAATATAATTGAATCTTGGGAATCCTTATTCTTGACGTAGGAAGTGAACATCTTCTTCTCCCCCGTCATATGGTTTGTGCATCCGCTATCAATAATCCAGCTTGAACCCCCAGATGCATAAACCTGCAAGGCAAATTTAGGCTTGGGACTTAGGTACCCAACTCTTGTTGGGTCCTACAAGGTTAGTCACAATTTCCTTAGGGACCCAAATGCAAGTTTTATCACCTTTGCATTTTGCCCCTAACTTCCTAGCAATTACTTTTCTATCCTTTCTACAAATTGCAAATGAAGCATTCAAAGCACAATAAATTGTAGAGGGTTCATTCACTACTTTTCTATGAACATTTGCAACATCTCTTTTAGGAACAACATTTCTCCTAGTAACATTTCTATCATACACATAAGAAGAACTAGGAGCAAACATGGCATGAGAATCATAAACATATGAATCAAAAGCATCATAACTTCTATTTCTAGTTTGTCTTTTATCATGATACAAAAAGGCATGGTTCCTTTTAGCACTAGTAGCCATAGGGGCCTTCCCTTTCTCCTTGGCGGGAATGGGAGCCTTATGGCTTGTTAAGTTCTTGGCTTCCCTCTTGAAGCCAAGTCCATCCTTAATTGAGGGGTGTCTACCAACCGTGTAGGCATCCCTAGCAAATTTTAGTTTTTCAAAATCACTTTTGCTAGTCTTAAGTTGAGCATTAAGACTAGCCACTTCATCACTCAATTTTGAAATGGAAACTAAGTGTTCACTACAGGCATTAATATCAACATCCTTACACCTAGTGCAAATTTCAACATGTTCAACACAAGAGTTGGATTTTTGTGCTTTTACTAGTTTAGCATTTAAATCATCGTTTATGCTCTTTAAGTTAGAAATAGAATCATGGCATGTTGACACTTCACAGGCAAGCATTTCATTCCTCTTAATTTCTAATGCAAGGGATTTTTGAGCCTCTACAAACTTATCATGTTCTTCATACAACAAATCCTCTTGCTTTTCTAAAAGTATATTCTTTTCATTCAAGGCATCAATTAATTCATTAATTTTGTCTATCTTAGATCTATCTAAGCCCTTGAACAAACATGAATAATCTACTTCATCATCACTAGACTCAACGTCACTAGAAGAATCATAAGTGACATCATTACGAGTGATTACCTTCTTCTCTCTTGCCATGAGGCAAGTGTGACGTTCGTTGGGGAAGAGGGATGACTTGTTGAAGGCGGTGGCGGCGAGTCCTTCATTGTCGGAGTCGGAAGAGGAGCAGTCCGAATCCCACTCCTTGCCTAGATGCGCCTCGCCCTTTGCCTTCTTATAGTTCTTCTTCTTTTCCCTCTTGTTCCCTTGATCCTGATCACTATCATTGTCGGGACAGTTAGCAATAAAATGACCAAGCTTACCGCATTTGAAGCATGATCGCTTTCCCTTGGTCTTAGCCTTGCTTGGCTGTCCCTTTCGACCTTTTAGCGCCGTCTTGAATCTTTTAATGATGAGGGCCATCTCTTCATCATTAAGACCGGCAGCCTCAATTTGTGCCACCTTGCTGGGTAGCGCCTCCTTGCTCCTTGTTGCCTTGAGAGCAATGGGTTGAGGCTCGTTGATCGGACCATTCAAGGCATCGTCGACGTATCTTGCCTCCTTGATCATCATCCGCCCGCTTACGAATTTTCCGAGTACCTCCTCGGGCGTCATCTTCGTGTACCTGGGATTCTCACGAATATTGTTCACGAGATGAGGATCAAGAACGGTAAATGACCTTAGCATTAGGCGGACGACGTCGTGATCCGTCCATCGCGTGCTTCCGTAGCTCCTTATTTTGTTGATAAGGATCTTGAGCCGGTTGTATGTTTGCGTTGGCTCCTCGCCCCTTATCATCGCGAATCGTCCGAGCTCGCCCTCCACCAACTCCATCTTGGTGAGTAGGGTGACATCATTCCCCTCATGAGAGATCTTGAGGGTGTCCCAAATCTGCTTGGCATTGTCCAAGCCGCTCACCTTGTGATACTCATTCCTGCACAGAGAGGCTAGCAACACAGTAGTAGCTTGTGCATTTTTATGGATCTGTTCATTAATAAATGAAGGGCTATCCGAGCTATCAAATTTCATTCCACTTTCTACAATCTCCCAAATGCTTGGATGGAGAGAAAATAGGTGAGTACGCATTTTGTGACTCCAAAATCCGTAGTCCTCTCCATCAAAGTGAGGAGGCTTGCCAAGTGGAATGGGGAGCAAATGAGCATTTGAGCTATGTGGAATGCGCGAATAATCAAAAGAAAAGTTTGAGTTAACCGTCTTTTGTTTGTCGTGGTCGTCGTTGTCCTTTTGAGAAGAAGAGGACTCGTCGCTGTCGTAGTAGACGATCTCCTTGATGCGCCTTGTCTTCTTCTTCTTCCCATCTTTGTGCCTGTGGCCCGAGCCCGAGTCGTTGGACTTGTCATCCCTTGGCTCGTTCACGAAGGACTCCTTCTCCTTGTCGTTGATCACAATTCCCTTCCCCTTAGGATCCATCTCTTCGGGCGGTAAGTCCCTTTGTGAAGAGAACGGCTCCGATACCAATTGAGAGCACCTAGAGGGGGGGGGTGAATAGGTGATCCTGTAAAAACTTAAACTTATAGCCACAAAACTTAGATTAAGCGTTAGCACAGTAATTGCCAAGTGGCTAGAGAGAACTCAAAACACGATAACCACAAGAAAGCAATCACAGAGTTGACACGGTGGTTATCCCGTGGTTCGGCCAAGTACAAAACTTGCCTACTCCACGTTGTGGCGTCCCAACGGACGAGAGTTGCACTCAACTCCTCTCAAGTGATCCAATGATCAACTTGAATACCACGGTGTTTTTCTTTCCTTTGATCTTTTCCCGTTTGCGAGGAATCTCCACAACTTGGAGTCTCTCGCCCTTACAATTGAGTTCACAAAGAAATACGGAGTAAGGTGGGAATGAGCAACGCACACAAGACTCGAAAATCAGAGCAACAACACGCACACAAGTCGCAACAAGAGCTCGCAATGCAACACAAAGAGTTCACAACTCCACAAGAGCTCTATATGCTATCACAATGAAACGAATGCGTGAGATTGATGTCTTGGTGCTTAGAAGAGTTGTAGGAATACTTGGTGTACTCCTCCATGCGCCAAGGGGTCCCTTTTATAGCCCCAAGGCAGCTAGGAGCCGTTGGGAACAAATCTGGAAGGCCATCTTTGCCTTCTGTCTCGTGGCGCACCGGACAGTCCGGTGCACACCGGACACTGTCCGGTGCCCGATTTGTTTCCATAAACAGCGCATCCGACCGTTGCTGTCTGAGTCAGATCTGCGCACCGTTGGCGCACCGGACATGTCCGGTGCACACCGGACAGTCCGGTGCCCCTTCTCGACCGTTGGCTCGGCCACGTGTCGCGCGCCGATCGCGCGGCCGACCGTTGGCCCGGCCGACCGTTGGCTCACCGGACAGTCCGGTGCACACCGGACA
The DNA here is from genome assembly GCF_902167145.1 of Zea mays. Lineage (NCBI taxonomy): Eukaryota > Viridiplantae > Streptophyta > Magnoliopsida > Poales > Poaceae > Zea > Zea mays. The sequence continues at coordinate 87,928,728 of NC_050097.1, forward strand.
GTCCAGTGAATTTTAGCCAAAGTCGCCGGAGAAAAACCCGAGAGCGGCTGGTTTGCTCCACGCTGGTCTGGCGCACCGGACACTGTCCGGTGCACACCGGACAGTCCGGTGCCCCAGCCCGAAACAGCCTTTGGCTGTACACAGCCACTCTCCACTTCCTTTCTTTTCTTCTTCTTCCTGTTTCTAACACTTAGACAAGATATTAGTACACAAAACCAATGTACTAAGGCTTAGAAACATACCTTTACTTGTGATTTTCACTTTGTTCAACCATGGGCACATTTAAGCACTTGTGTTGACATTCAATCACCAAAATACTTAGAAATGGCCCAAGGGCACATTTCCCTTTCACCATTTCCTCGTTGTCAAGCTTGGAGGCATCGATGGGAAGCCTACTTGGTGTAGACTCTTCTTTCTTCTCTTCCGTCACTTTGAATGCGACGGGTTGCACCTCGGGTGTAGAGGTGGCGCCTTGCTCCAAGTTGACAATATGTTTGGAGTCTTTGATCATAAGTTCAAAGCTCACAAACTTGCCAATTACCTCCTCGGGAGACATCTGTTTATACCTAGGGTCTCCATGGATTAGTTGCACTTGAGTGGGATTACGAAAAACAAGTGATCTAAGAATAACCTTGACCATTTCATCGTCATCCCACTTGGTGCTCCCGAGGTTGCACACTTGGTTGACCAAGGTCTTGAGCCGGTTGTACATCGCTTGTGGCTCCTCTCCCTTGTTGAGGATGAATCGACCGAGTTCTCCCTCGATCGTTTCGCGCTTGGTGATCTTGGTCACCTCGTCCCCTTTGTGCGCCGTCTTGAGGATGTCCCAAATTTCTTTGGCACTTTTTAACCCTTGCACCTTATTATATTCCTCTCGACACAAGGAGGCGAGGAGTATAGTTGTGGCTTGGGAGTTAAAGTGGCTAATTTGGGCGACCTCGTCCGAGTCGTAGCCTTCGTCCCCCACATTAGGTACCTACGCTCCAAACTCAACAATGTCCCAAATGCTTGCGTGGAGTGAGGTTAGGTGATGCCTCATTTTATCACTCCACATACAATAATCCTCACCATCAAAATATGGTGGTTTGCCTAAGGGAACGAAAAGTAGAGGAGCGCGCTTAGAAATACGGGGATAGCGAAGTGGCATCTTACTATAGTTCTTACGCTCATGGCGCTTAGAAGCGACGGACGAGTCGGAGCTTGAAGACATGGAGGGCGACGAAGAGTCGGTCTCGTAGTAGACCACCTTCTTCATCTTCTTCTTCTTGTCGCCTTTCCGAAGTGTCTTGTTGGAGGAAGAGGATTCCTCCTTATGTTTGTGGCCAGACTCTCTTGAGAGTGTTCTCCCCAAGCTTGCGGGTTTGTCGTCGATCACGATCTCCCTCTTGGTGTGATCTCCCGACATCACTTCGAGTTGTTAGACTCTAATGAAGCACCGGGCTCTGATACCAATTGAATGTCACCTAGAGGGGGGTGAATAGGCGGAATCTGAAATTTACAACTTTAAACACACACTACAAGCCGGGGTTAGCGTTAGCACTTAATTAAAGTCCGGGAGAGAGGGGAAAACAAATCAAATGGAAAACAAGCGAAATGAACACAGTGATTTGTTTTACCAAGGTTCGGTTTTAAAGAACCTAGTCCCTGTTGAGGTGGTCACAAAGACCGGGTCTCTTTCAACCCTTTCCCTCTCTCAAACAGTCACTTAGACCGAGTGAGCTTTCTCCTTAATCAAATGGGTTACTTAGACCTCGCAAGGACCACCACACACTTGGAGTCTCTTGCTTTGATCACAAGTCTCTTGGGAACAAGAATGAGGAAGGAAGAAAGTGATCTAAGCAACAAGAGCACAAAGAACACGAACAAACACTCTCTTAAGTCACTAGGTGGTTGAAATGATTTTTTGGACTTGGAGAGGCTTTGATCTTTTGATTTGTGTCTAGGAGTGAATGCACTAGCTCTTGTATTGAATGAAAACTTCAGAAGACTTGGATGCTTGGAGTTGTGGTGGTTGGGGGTATTTATAGCCCTCAACCACCAACAAGTCGTTGGGGAAGGCTGCTATCGATGGGCGCACCGGACAGTCCAGTGCACCACCGAACAGGCACTGTAGGCTGTCCGGTGCGCCACCACGTCACACAATCGTTAGGGTTCGGGAGCAGTCGACCGTTGGCGCTGTTGTCTTCTTGTGGCACTGGACAAGTCCTGTTCACTGTCCGGTGCGCCTCTGACTCTGCGCTCTGACTCTGCCACGCATTGTTCTTCACTGTAACGCTGTCAGCGCTCTTTTTGCAGTCGACCGTTGCGTTGGATAGTCGTTGCTCCGCTGGTGCACCAGACAGTCCGGTGGTACACCAGACAGTCCGATGAATTATAGCGGAGGGCGCCTGGAGAAACCCGAGAGTGGCTGGTTTGAACTGTACGGTCCTAGCACACCGGACACTGTCCGGTGGCCCACCGGACACTGTCCGTTGCGCCGTTCCTCAGCACACTCTGGTTTCTTTGCTCCTTTGAATTTGGATCTCTAACTTGATTATTTTTTGGTTTGTGTTGAACCTTTGTGCACCTGTAGAACATGTATTCTAGAGCAAACTAGTTAGTCCATATATTTGTGTTGGGTATTCAACCACCAAAATTAATTGTAGGAAAAGGATAACCCTATTTCCCTTTCAGCATCTCTTCTTCTTTCTGTCCCATGCCTTTAGGATCCATCTCTTCAGACGGTTAGTCCAATGATGAAGAGAACGGCACTGGTACCATTAAGCACCTAGAGGGAGTGAAAGGTGATCCTACAAAACTAGCTCTAAACACCACAAACTTGGTTTATAAAATGTGTTAGTGAGAACTTAAACCAAGTTAGGATGAGAAGAGAGGAGAAAAGAGAACCCTTCACTTGATTGCTCCTTTAGGATGAGTATTAAACTTAGGAGCAATATTACACGTGAATATGAGAACTCGAGAAAACAGTAATAACAATAAGAAAAATGGACAAGAGACACGACGATTTTTACTGTGGTTCGGCCAATGCCTACTTCATGTTGTGGTGACCTCCTTTAGTCTAGAGTTACACTCAACCCCTCTCAAGTGATCCAAAGATCAAACTTGAGTATCACGATTGTCTTCATTATATTAATATCCTAGTTGTGAGGAATCTCCACAAATTGGAGTTTCTCATGCCATACACAATTGATCAAAATCAAATCCAGAGTAAGGAGGGGAGTAGAAACGCACACAAGAGCACAATTGCAGCAACGCCACGTACACAAGCGCACGAATCAAAATGACAAAGTCATAGCTCAAAAATGCGCTCAAATCTCTCTCTAACAAATCAAAAGCGTGGTCGCGGAGTCTTGGAGTTGTAGTATAATCTTGTGATGGTTGGGGGTACTGCTCCATGGCGCCTAGGGGGTCCTTTTATAGCCCCAAAGGACCTAGTATCCATTGGAGCTTCATTTGGAAGCTCCTAGTTTTCCCTGTCTGCAGGTGCACCAGACTGTCCGGTGGTGCCCCGAACAGTGCACAGTATAACTGTCGAAGGATCGCTGATTGGTTACTTTCCTTCTCAAACGGGCACCGGATTGTCCGGTGCTCCATCTGACCGTTGGAGCTGGCTGACGTGACTAATAGTCGTTGGCTATCCTCACATCGGACTATCCGGTGGGTGGCACCGGACCGTCCGGTGATTTTTAGCCAGCGGGACCTAGCTGAGCCCGAGAGCGGACACTTCAGTCGTATAGTCACCGGACTATTCGGTGCACACTAGACTGTCCGGTGGGTGGCACGGGATTGTCCTTTGCTGCCCAGACTAGCCTATTTTCATCCTTTTCGTGCCAAATTGTCAGCGCTCTGCTTCATTGTTGTCCTCTTCCTCCATTATCATGTTCATTGTAAGTCGGTGAAGGAGGGGGCTCCTCAGTTCACAACACCATGGGGTGGCTGGGCTTCATGGATGCCATTGACTATAGCTCTTCTGGTGGCTCTTTGGGCCATAGAGAAAGTCGATAGATCGATACCTATAGGAAACTGTGGTGGCTAGGGTTTTGAGGCGCTAGAACGTGTTGGCATCTATACCGCCCTAGCTTCCTATTTATATTGTGTTCTCATGACTAGGAGCCATAACCATGGTTCGGTTTATGTTCTCGATCAGGGCGTGTGACACCGTGCATGTTTGGGGTTTGGGTGCTTATCGAACTCAGTTATGTTACCGAGTTAGAGAGCATCCTAACAATCTATAGGCAAAACAACTGTATATGTAAAACTTTATAAAGCATCTCCTATATAATCCCACGCAGGACCACCAAAGTAAGTTGAAGCTAAGAGCATCTCCAAAGTGCCTTAAATAGGTGCCTTACATTTAAATATAGGGTTCAAGTCATAAAAAACAACTGCAACAATGTCTTATTTTATAATTTTTTATGAAAACAAATATAGTGCACACCATGAAGTGACCCCAAATATAATACACACCAAATTAGTGCCCTATCTTTGTTTTTTACATCATCCTTTTACTTCTTAAACTGTTGGAGAACAGTTTTTTTAGTGCCCTAAACACTTTAAATGATGTAGTATTTTAAATTTTGAGGCATTATTTTGATGCACCTTGTTGGAGATGCTCTTATTTTCAATTTTGTTCCACATAAATTCTTTCTTTTAAGGAGCTTCAAATGTGATACTATTTAAATTTATCCATTTTGGCACAAAATGGTTTAGGGTCCGTTTGGTAGGGTTCTGGCTTGTCCAAAAATAGTTCTGGCTCTGGCTTTTCCTAAAAACAACTTCTTGGTAGAGTTGAATCCATTTCGCAAACAGTTTGACAGAAACGGCTTATCCTAGTTTTTAAAACATCTCCTATATTAAAGTGTCAGAGCTAGAGCCAATGAAGCCACTATTTGTGGCTTCTCCACGTATAAAAATGGCTCGAGCTTTTAGGTTCTTTTCACAATAAGCATTTTTTTTAAAAAAAGGTGTTTGACAGGACTGTAACTTTTTTAAGAAAAGCCAGAGCCGAAGCCCTACCAAGCAGGCTCTTAATGTGTGAGTGTTGGCTCCATCCAACATAGTACCGGACGTGTCTATGCAAGGACTACACAACATGTAACCATCGTGCATGTTTCTTTGCCCATGCATAGGGATGACAATGGTACCCCAAACCCAATACCGCATGGGTAAAAACCCTATTAGGACACATGTATGGAGAATTTTGGTATCCATGGATATTTTATTGGGTCATTTGCTATACCCATTGGGTACGGTGGTCGTGTGTATGTTCTCTCTTGCCCTATACATGCTAACCGATAGGAAACCCACTAAGCTATAACATGTGAGTCCGAATTATTAGAGGTGTTTCATATAAAATAAAATTTCGAAACCTAATCCTAATTTCCCATGGTCCATGTGTTCCACCCATCTAGACCGCATATTCTGCAGTCGACGCTATTCAAATGAGATATATTTTGTATTTGATACTTTTGCAATTTAAATAATTGTGTCTACTAGAATGTTGGTGGGTATGGGTATCTGATGGGTACCCGTTACGCGTGGTGGGCATAGCTATACGATAATTTCATACCTATGATGAATAGTTAATATAGATATGAGTCATTTTTTCTCTAGTGTATATGAGTATGACTTTGTATGTCCAGGAGATATATACTTATTGTCGTCCCTTCCCACGCAACCAATGAACTCCACCCATTGTATGTCTCCACTGGATCAGCAGTGCCGCTGCCATCCAAGGTCTTCAACAACAATTGCTATGAAGATGGCTACAGCAGTGAGATTACTGCCAGGTTCTCCATCATCAGTTTCTGCGGCAATGTCCTCATTTGCCCCACCAATGTCCCCTTCGGCAAGGGGTATGCCTGCCAACATGATCTATGATATTCCCGTGCCAATTCATCCGTAGGGAACCACTCTTCTCGGCCCAGTTCCTGAATCCATCAAGTATGGATGATCTCTTCTCTGCTGAAATTAATGGAGGGTGCTATGTTTTCGCGGCTGCTATCCTGAATCAGTTCCAGCACTAGCGGGGCTAGCAACAAGCAGTGCTTTCTCAAATCAACACAGGAGTTTACTCCCCAAAGGCTGTCTGGTTGTGGACAAACAGCAGTTACCTTCACACTCATCTCTGTTGCAAGCATCACTTGGGATTTCCTCTCCTGGGCAGATGTCTTCACGGTGTGTCGGATCAGGCATTCAGGCTCACAAATGAACTCCCTTGTCTAGCGTGAGAAGCAACAGCAGACAACCGGCGGCGGTCAAGGATACATTCACGAAGGGATGAACCTAGTTGATCCAACGTCTCGTTGTACTGTGCCATGCGATCTGGCGTTGCAACTTCATCTGGGCCTGGCGATGAACTTCTCTGCCTTACGTACATGATCTACGCCGCCCTCCATTGCCGCTGATCCGGACGTGCTGCGCGGCAGGCCTTCGCCACTATGTGCTCCGGAAGCTGCTTTTCAACGCCGCAACATCATAACTAGGAAGGCAATTGTTGACATCTTTTCGAGCGCCAATCAGTATAACGATAACCGGCGGCGGTGGTCTCTGCAGAGGCGCGGACGGTCCGCGACCAGGGGCCGAACAGTCCGCGACCTGGTACAGGGGCTTGGGTTCCCTGCCTGACGGCAGGACGGTCCGCGCGTGCGCAGGGACGGTGAAGGTTGTCGGCGGCGTCTGGATCTCGCTCCCGGGAGGGACCCCGTCGGGGAGGAGAGATCCTAAATATTTTCTAGGCTCGGCAGGTCGACCTAGACTCCTCTAATCGACGTAGAGTCGAAGAGAAGCGAAGAATTTGGAGATTGGAATACTAAACTAAAACTAAACTAGAGCTACTCCTAATGCATAAGGTAAAAACGAGAAATACACTTGATTTGATCGATTGTTGGGGTTCAATCGGTCGTAGCCCTTCATCTATATAAAGGGGAGGTCTGGATCCGCTTCAAACTGTTTCCCGAGTTAATCTCGCTGTTTTAGGTAACAAATCCCGCGAGAAACCTAATTGACTCTGCGCACGCGCGGACCGTCCGCGCCACCACCGCGGACTGTCTGGACCACGGACCGTCCGGCCTCAGGGCCGGACCGTCCGCGAGCTCTTTTTGGTGTCCAACATTTGCCAAAAGTATGTTAACACCTTTTCGGGCGCCAATCACTATAACGAGAACCGGTGGTGGTGGCCTCTGCAGAGGCGTGGACGGTCTGCGACTAGGGGCTGGACAGTCCGCGACCTGGTACAGGGGCTTGGGTTCCCTGCCTGATGGCCGGACAATCCGCGCGTTTGTAGGGGCGGTGAAGGTTGCCGGCGGCGCTTGGATCTCGCTCCCGAGAGCAACCCCGTCGGGGAGGAGAGATCCTAGATGTTGTCTAAGCTCGGCAGGACGACCTAGACTCCTCTAATCGTCGTAGAGCCGAAGAGAAGCAGAGAATTTGGGGATTGGAATAGTAAACTAGAACTAAACTAGAGCTACTCATAATGCATAAGGTAAAAATGAGAAATAAACTTGATTTGATCGATTGTTGGGGTTCAATCGGTCGTAGCCCTTCATCTATATAAAGGGGGAGGTCTGGATCCGCTTCAAACTGTTTCCCGAGTTAATCTCGCTGTTTTAGGTAACAAATCCCGCGAGAAACCTAACAGACTCTGCGCACGCGCGGACCGTCCGCGCCACCACCGTGGACTGTCCGGACCGCGGACCGTCCGGCCTCAGGGCCGGACCGTTCGTGGTGTCCAACATATGCCAAAAGTATGTTGACACCTTTTCGGGCGCCAATCACTATAACGAGAACCGATGGTGGTGGCCTCTGCAGAGGCGCGGACGGTCTGCGGGCAGGGGCCGGACAGTCTGCGACCTGGTACAGGGGCTTGGGTTCCCTGCCTGACAGCCGAACGGTCCGCGCGTGCGCAGGGGTGGCAAAGGTTGACGGCGATGCCTGGATCTCGCTCCAGAGAGGGACCCCGTTAGGGAGGAGAGATCCTAGATGTTGTCTAGGCTCGGCATGACGACCTAGACTCCTCTAATCGTCGTAGAGCCGAAGAGAAGCGGAGAATTTGGGGATTGGAATAGTAAACTTGAACTAAACTAGAGCTACTCCTAATGCATAAGGTAAAAACGAGAAATAGACTTGATTTGATCGATTGTTGGGGGTTCAATCGGCCGTAGCCCTTCATCTATATAAAGGGGGAGGTCTGGATCCACTTCAAACTGTTTCCCGAGTTAATCTCGCGGTTTTAGGTAACAAATCCCATGAGAAACTAGGAACCCTAACTGACTCTGCGCACGCGCGGACCGTCCGCGCCACCACCGTGGACTGTCCGGACCGCGGACCGTCCGGCCTTAGGGCCAGACCGTCCGCGAGCTCTTTTGGTGTCCAACATATGCCCCCTGCCTTTTGGTGGAGGTTGACGAACCAAAAGTATATGAACTAAACCTTATGTAAGTCACCGGCTTTTCAAAATGGAGCTCATTCAATAAAGCACCAATGTATAAAGGTCGTTTCGGATTGTATCTTCCTCGGCCATGACCATTTGATCAATGGATCAAAAGGAATATAATGGAGGTGCACCCCAGTCTGGATAGACAAAGGGACTATACATGTTCCATGGATTCATCGTCGTACCATTCCATATTTGAACAGGATAATATGTTGACGATTAATAAACGGGTGGAAAGTACCCTGGTCTCATAGGATGAACAGGCGATGCTTGTTGTGCCGCCTTTTGGACCGTTTTGTTCGGCCGTTTCGTTTTAGCAGGTGGCCGAATTTCTTGTTTGACCGATCACATGGAACAGTCTTCTTGCTAGCATTTTTGGCTCGCAATTGTCGAAAGTAGGGCCGGCTTTTACTAGCTAACCATGTGCGTCATGTTGGCTTTGCCCTCGCGTCTCTTTCCTTTCTTTGTGTGGACGCTGACGCCTCTGGCCATGGGCGGACTGTCTGGCTGAGCCAGTCGGACCGTCTTTATGAGCACCAGACTACCCGCATGTAGGTGTCGGACCATCCGCGATGCTTAGGTCAGGTTGTCGTGCCCCACTCCTTAATTGTGTCTGACCCCCAGCGCTTCCGGATTTGTTAGTCTTATTGTCCAAAGCTTTTCGAGCAACCTCCTTCTGTGATATATTGACGTGCGATGATCGTCAATGATGATGTCTTTGCTTTTGCTTTTATCGGCCGTTTCGGGCCGAACTAAGACCTTTTCGCATGCGACATGTATTGTATTAATAGGAAATGGTTGTGTGTCCACTTGCATTTCCTGAAAAGCCAACCGGTCCTCATTTATGGCCGATTGTACCTATCGACGAAAAACATTATAGTCATTGGTAGCATGAGAAAAAGAATTATGCCACTTACAATAAGCACGTCTCTTTAATCCATCTATAGGAGGGATAGTATGAGTTAATTTAATGTTGTCATTTTTAAGTAGCTCATCAAATATCTTATTGCATTTGGCAACATTAAAGGTAAATTTAATCTCTTCTTGCCGATTCTTTTGAACCGGATGTAAGGAAGAACATGCTGAAGATTTGGCCTTTGTTGGCCAAATAAACTCAGCGGTATATACATTTGTCGATTCATCATCTGAACTATCACGCTCTATTAGATGTATAATACGGGCCACCGATTTTGATGTCTCTTTAAATCGGCTTTCACAGGCTAAAGCCCGCTGATGTAGCTGGGCTATCGAAAAGAACTGAGTCCCATCTAATTTGTCTCTTAAGCAGGATAGCAACTGTTGGGGACTTGTTCTCAAATGCTATGAGTTAAGAACAAGGCAACACAGAGAATGTTAAATGATAAAGTCCTTCGTCCTTTGAAGCATTATTTCCCTTAGGATATAACGATCTTCAGACGAAGGTCATGAAGGACGAACCTTCATCATCACAGTATACATTAATGAAAGACGAAGCATACGAAACATAAAAGATAGCATGAATAATCATATAACATCATCAATTTAGCTTCTTTTTTATATCATCATAGAAAAATAGAAACAATATCGAATTACAAATGTACCTTCGGCTTGGAAGGAGATGAAAATACAAGTGTGACGCAAAAGCAAATGCCAAGTCAGCGTGAACAGTACGGGGGTACTGTTCACCTATTTATAGGCACGGGACGCAGCCTGTGAGGAATTACAAGTATGCCCCTTATAAAAGCTTACAACATTGACTCAAACCTTCATGGACTAAAAAGTCATTCTATCTTTAAGTCGGTTTACACTGTCGAAGCTTCATGGAAAGGAACCTTCGGCCGTCTCATGCAAACAGCCTCAGCCGAAAGCTGCTTCTCCCTTGAAGACCTTCGGCGACGAAGCATAGACCCAACAGTAGCCCCTTTCGCGGTGCTAGATCGTTTTTCGTAACGAGCTTGATCCGTGAAAAAAGTCTCTTAAGCTTCGGGGAGCCGAAGGTCCAAAAAACACCTTCCCTGAGCTCGTTGCCGAGAAACGATTTAATTTCCCAGCACGTAGCGGTCCCACCTTGCAGAGTTTACTGTTTGTCCTTGCGGTCCAGCGCGCAGCGAGCGCAAGCGGGTGTGCGCCTGGTGTAAAAACTCTGGCGCTTCGCCTTCTTACCTGCAGCACTATATAAACAGACGAGTAGGTGTGAAGTTACCACAGCATTCATTGCTATTTGCACTGTTTTCCTGCCAAAATTTTTAACCATCACCGAAGCTTGTCTGTTAGAATCGAACGAAGCTCCAGTTTGAAATCTGCTTCGGAGGAAGAAAATATTAAAGTTTCACAAGTTCATAATTGAATGGCCAGAGTCCGCTCTACCGCCAGGGTGGAGCGCGAGGGGGAGGAAACTGAAGCTTCGGAGACTCTCCCCATCTCCGAAGCCATGCAACGATCGGGTCTAGTGACTTCGGAAAAGATCCCTCATGATGGTGCAGAACAAGCAGAACAAGCAATCGCTGAAGCAGAGGAAAAAGATATTGAGGAAACTGATTCCGAAGATGATTATCGCATTGCCATGCCAAGCAAGCCGAGCCACTTGGACTTCGGAAAATCTACTGTTTCGAAGGCTGATCTGTCCAAGATGGTAAAATCGGGCTTTTTCACTAAAAATCAGAAGAAGCTTTTGCGCTTCGGGGGAGAAGATACTACCCCAAAACCGGAGAAAGATGAAATTGTTATTTTCAAGAGCTTTTTAAAGGCTGGACTAAGATTCCCCCTACATGGGATCATTGGAGAGGTGCTGAAGAGGTTCGGTATCTATTTTCATCAGCTGACCCCTAACGCTATCGTTAGGCTTATTGTTTATATCTGGGCACTCCGAAGCCAAGCAGTGGAACCATTTGCGGACAGCTTCTACCGGGTTCACGAGCTGCATTATCAAACAAAGGCTAGAAAAGATGGATTGCACGATAATTTTGGTTGCTATAACTTTGCCTATCGGAAAACTACCAAGTTCCCTGTAATTAGCTACCGAAGCAAGTGGGCAGCAGGCTGGAAATCAGAGTGGTTCTATGTCAAGGTTGATGACGACAAGGAAAAGCTTGTACAAAGCCCGCTGGAATTAATCTTCGGAGAAACCCGACCTCGCTGCAACATGACACCCGAAGGTCCAACACAACAAGCAATGAGTGAATTCAGAATTATTGCAGAGCATATCAGCACAAGGGACCTGGTTCAAGAGTTTTTAGCATTCAAAGTTTTTCCCAGTTTGAAAGAATGGGAAATGCCGAAGCTACAAGGGGAAAAGAAAGAAGGTGAACTCGTACGTTTACCTTACTATTTCAAGTTTAAAAAGTACTTTAAAGCACCTTGCCAAGAGTGGCTAGATACGATTGAAGCAATGTGTAATGAAATACTTGGCAATTATTCCAAAAAAGAAGATCAATTGATGACCGCAGCCTTCGGCACCCGTCCGAAGCGAAGGCTAAATCGAGTGTTGGACGCTCTGGAGTTTGAATACCCAGACTATGAGAATTTAAACAAGAATGCCGGAGGCCAGAAAAGGAAAAGAATGACCGAAGCTTCAAACAAAGATGAAGAAGAGACACCGAAGAAGAAGATTCCAAAGAAGAAGAAAGCATCTTCTCCGAAACAAAAAATATCTGATGAAGAAAAATCCCCCGCATCACCCTCTACCACTGATGTAGAGGCCATTCTGCAGGTAATGACTGAATCCATGCCTGCGAAGCTAAGTCCACTAGGGCCTCGACTGACAAAATTTTTTCCGAAGGAAAAGGAGCCCGAAAGAATGAAGAAAACAACTAAAGTAAAAAGACAGAGGATGATCGGTGTGACAGAAGTTATCGACAAGACACCGCCAAGAGCTTCAGCTCAAAAAATACCAGCGGCTGCGGAAGAGACAAATATTGAAATTGCACCTTCGGAGGTCACAGCCGCCGAAGCTGCCTCAGTTGAAGATCTGAACCTAGAGAGCACATTTGAACATATTGACCAAATACTGCTAGACATGACTACAGAAGAAGTTATCACCACCGCCGAAGAGGCCGCGACCGTAGCATCGGCGAAAGGGAAAGAAATTGCTGATGAAGCTTCGGAGAACGAAACCTTCATGTTCCGGAATTTGATCGGAGAACAATTATCAAAAGCGGAAATAAAAGAGCTTAAAGAATACGCCAAATCCTGCGGATACAAGCCTGGAGCGCTCCTCTTCGGAGGCGTTGATGATGAAAAATTGGGCTGTATCCGAGATCAAACTGGGGCCAAAGTTATCAGTACTCTGTCCAAGAATATCGGATTTCCGAAGCTAGAAACGGACATCAGCCGCTACCGACGACAACATGTCGTTGGCAGCTTATTTTATTCCAACTTCAAGGTGAACTGCTTTTTTCCCTTAACCTTTATTGTTTCTAAGAACGAAAACATGTCTGACGAAGGTTGTTTTCGTGCAGAGTATGCTTCTGAGCAAAGCCTTGCAGATGCAACAAGATTTTGAAGATAAAAAGCACGAAGTTATAATTGAAAATTTGGAAAGCAAAATAAAGGAACAATCAGATGCCTTCGAGAAAAAGAACTTTGAGCTCCAGGCAACCGAAGGACTGTTGGCGGAAGCTGAAGCAAAAATAACAGAACTGAACACGAAGCTTCTCCGCCAGTCTGAGCAGTTCGAACAAGAAAGACAAGATCTTAATGCAAAACTTAAAGCCGAAGCTCAAAAGAATTCAGATTTGAAAAAACTACTGGCAAATCTTCAAGAAAACTGCTTGGAATTCAGCAACAGATGCATTCATCGGTTGAAAAAGATTTTTTACTCAGTTGGAGCCAGCAGTGGAAAATTTGCCCCCTCAGCTGAAGATCTACCAAAAACCTTCGAACATATTGAGGGGGAGATTGACGAGCTCGACGAAGTCATAGCTGGGCATGGTGACTTCTGTGCCTGGGTGGCTTCTCGAGGCACTGCTGCGGCTTTCCTGAAAGCTGGCTGCGAGCATGGAAGGATTGTGAATAGGCCAAATTTCACTTTTTCGCCATCAATCCTGGACGACATTCCTGATCTTGCCCGAAGTATCTCGAATAGATTTATAAAAATGATATGGACAAAAGGTGGGCGAGAAAAGGCAGGAGACGAAGCTCGTAGCCACCTTGAACCAGTAAGAAACCATACCTTGTGCTTACCTTTTCTTGTAAGCTCGATTTTGACTTACAACGATCTTATTCATGTAGGATGATGAAGCTGAAGTCGAAGGTCAAAAATGATGCCGAAACCGCCGAAGCCGAAGCTCCTTGGGGATTAGATAGTAGTCTGTAAACAATGCTTGAGAAACTTTTGAGAGCTTTTGTAAACGTAACTTTTGTAAATGTAAACAATGCCGAAGGTCTTTAATGAATTCTGTTCATACCTTATTATATATCCTTACCCTCCCATTGCTGTATAGGAAATGCTTTGATGTGGACGAAATTTTTCCTTTTTGAGCCGTCGGCGAAAAAACACCTTCCCTTCTTTTCGTACGCAGCGAAGCATAGAGAACAACATTTTCCCCTTTTTTCCGAAACTCTCTTTTTTGTGCACGAAGCTCTTTCTTCCCCTTCTTTTTCCTCTTTTTGCTGAAGCAACCATTTATGCCATGAAGATGACTATCCTACTTATGCCTAGATGAATGTTTATGAATGCAAATGTTATGATGTAATGTGATGTGCAAATGCATGGCCAAACATGTATCCGAAGTCATATTCATAACCATTTTAAGATCAATCACACCTCAGCTCTGCATTCCCTTAGGAACGACTTTGGAGCTTCTTCGCCTTTACTTTTGGCGGAATCAGCGTTGACTTTTCGCTGTAAGCTCTGCATTCCCTTAGGAACGACTTTGGAGCTTCTTCGCCTTTACTTTTGGCGGAATCAGCGCTGACTTTTCGCTGTAAGCTCTGCATTCCCTTAGGAACGACTTTGGAGCTTCTTCGCCTTTACTTTTGGCGGAATCAGCGTTGACTTTTCGCTGTAAGCTCTGCATTCCCTTAGGAACGACTTTGGAGCTTCTTCGCCTTTACTTTTTGGCACTCGATGGTGCGTTCTCAGCTTTTACATTTACATTCTTTGGGGGATTTTGCTCTTATAGAACTAAAAAAGAAAATTACACGTGATGGCCCCATTAAAAACCTTTCTCCCCCTTCGGAAAGGAAAAGGGTGCCTTGAAAGAAAAAATAAAAAATAAAAAATATGAAAAATTACATCGAATTATACATAATATCGCCGAAGCTCATCCGCATTCCAAGATCTAGGAATGTCGTTGCCGTCCATATCCTTCAATCTGTATGAACCGGGTCTTGACGAAGATGCTACTAAGAAAGGTCCATCCCATTTCAATTGTAACTTGCCCACTGTTTCTGGGTTGGCCACTCTCCGAAGCACCAAGTGTCCTGGCTCAATATTCTTTAGTCGAACTTTTCTATCTCGCCATTTAATTGTTTCGGCTTGATATTTGTTGATGTTTTCCACAGCTTGCAACCTGATCCCTTCTAAAGCATCTTTTTCCACAGAATAATCAGCTTCGGAACCTGATGCTGCCGAAGCTATTAGCCTTATTGATCCGGTTTTAGCTTCTTCTGGAGTTATTGCTTCGTCACCAAATAATAACTTGAATGGGGTAAAGCCGGTAGACCTTGATGTTGTTGTATTATGGCTCCACACCACTTTGGTTAACTGATCTGGCCACTTTCCCCTTGGTTGATTGAAAATTGACTTCATTATTCCTGTCATTATAATACCATTGGCTCTTTCAACAAGTCCATTTGACTCCGGATGTCTGACTGATGCAAAATGGATCTTCGTACCAATTTGACCACAGAAATCCCTAAAAGCTTCGGAGTCAAACTGTGTTCCATTATCCACAGTGATAGCCTTTGGTACCCCGAAACGACAAACAATATTCTGCCAGAAAAACTTTTGGACGGTGGCCGAAGTTATTGTAGCTAAAGGCTTTGCCTCAATCCACTTAGAAAAATATTCCACCGCCACTACAACATATCTTAGGTTCCCTTGGGCCGGTGGTAACGGACCTAACAAGTCAAGGCCCCACCTTTGCAATGGCCAAATGGGTTGTATGAGTTGTGTTAAGGACGAAGGTTGTTTTTGATCTCGTGCACATTTCTGACAACCTTCACACTTTTGAACTAACTCCGCTGCATCCGAAGCTGCCTTTGGCCAATAAAATCCTTGGCGGAAAATTTTTCCAAGCAATGGCCTGGATCCAATGTGAGATCCGCAGAGGCCTGCATGTATTTCTTTCATCAACTCAATACCTTCGGTTCTGGATAAACATTTGAGTAACGGAGCACAAACTCCATGCTTGTACAATTCTCCTTCTATCATGACATATGGACGAGCCCTTGCCTCTATCCTCCTGTTATAAGCTTCGTCATCTGAAAGGAATTTTCCCTGAAGGTAAGAGATGATCTCAGTTCTCCAATCCTCGCTATAGACAGGAGATATGTTGAGGACTGCTCTTTCAAGAAGTTCTACCGAAGGAGCTTTTATTGTTTCAAAGAATACATCCGAAGGTAAGGGCAGCCCCTGTGCTGCTGACTTAGCTAGCAAATCAGCATGTTCATTTTGTCCTCTAGGGATATTTTTGACAGAAAACCCTTCGAAGGAAGCTTCAACTCTTCGAACCACATCCAGATATTTTTCAAGCTTCGGATCCTTAGCCTTGCAACTCTTGTCAACATGACCCGAAACAATCTGGGAATCAGTTTTAAGTATGGCCCTTCTTATTCCCATTGCTTTTAACTTCCGAAGACCTAAAAGCAAGGCTTCGTACTCGGCAATGTTATTTGTGCAGCTAAAGTCAAGCTTTGCCGCATAACAAGTTTTAACCTTGGAAGGTGAAACCAACACAGCAGCCGCTCCTGCTCCGAAGGTTCCCCAAGATCCATCGCAAAACACTGTCCATGCTTCGGCATCTTTATTTGTTTCTTCCTCCTGAGCCCCTGGCGTCCAGTCAGCAATGAAATCTGCTAATGCCTGAGACTGAATCGAAGATCTATGAACATATTCAATACAGAATTCGTTGAGTTCTGCAGCCCATTTTCCAATCCTTCCAGTAGCTTCTCTATTTCTCATAATGTCCTTCAATGGCTGTGAAGAAGGAACAACAATATTGTATGCTTGAAAGTAGTGCCGAAGCTTCCTGGATGCCATCAAAACAGCATACAACACCTTCTCCAATTATGTGTAATTTTTCTTTGATATACTAAGAACTTCAGATACAAAATACACTAGAACCTGCTTTTTAACCTGGCCATCAAGCTTCTCCTGGACAAGCGCTGCACTTACCGCTGAGTGCGAAGCTGCCACATATAATAGCAAAGGAGCCCCTGGCATTGGTGGAGTCAATGTTGTTAGATCTATTAAATACTGCTTCAGCTCTTCGAAGGCCTTCTGCTGGATTGGTCCCCATTGAAAGACTTCGGTTGACTTCAACACTTCGAAGAATGGTAAGTTTCTCTCTGCTGATCTGGATATGAATCTATTGAGAGATGCCAATCTTCCTGTCAATCTTTGAGCCCCTTTTTTTGTAGTTGGTGGCTCCATCCGAAGTATAGCTTCGATTTTACTTGGATTAGCTTCGATTCCCTTTGTTGAAACCAAACATCCAAGAAATTTCCCCTTCTTTACTCCAAAAACACATTTTTCTGGGTTCAATTTTAAGCCAGCTTGTCTGAATTTGGCGAAGGTCTCCTGCAAATCAGCAATATGATTCTCCTGTTTCGTGCTTTTTACTATGATGTCATCAACATAAGTTAGCACATTTCTGCCTATCTGAGACTGGAGAACCTTCGCAGTCATTCTGCTAAAACTTCCTCCAGCATTTTTGAGCCCCTCAGGCATCCGAAGATAGCAATACGTGCCACTTGGAGTTATGAAGCTAGTTTTCGGCTCATCTTCCTTCTTCATCCAGATTTGATGATAGCCTGAATAGCAGTCTAACAAACTCATGAGCTCTGAAGAAGCTGCTGCATCAACTAAAGAATCTATCCTGGGCAATGGGAATTCATCCTTCGGACAAGCCTTGTTCAGATCTGTAAAATCGATACACATTCGCCACTTGCCATTGGCCTTTTTTACCATAACAGTATTGGCTAGCCACTCTGGATACTTTACTTCTCTGATAACTCCTACACTGAGGAGTCTTTTGACTTCATTACGAGCACCTTCGGCCTTATCATCTGACATTTTCCGAAGCCTTTGCTTTCTGGGTCTGAAGGATGGATCGACATTGAGCGAATGCTCAATAACGTCCCTATTAACTCCGCAGAGATCATTGGCTGACCATGCAAAAACATCTTTGTTGTTGAACAAGAACCTTAGCAAAGTTTTCTCTTGTGCTTCGGATAACTGAGAGCCCAACAGCACCTTCTGTTCTGCTACATCCTCACATAAGAGCATGGGCTTCGGCTGATCTGCTGAAGCTGCTTTCTCCCTTCTGAATTTGTATTGTTCGCAAGCTTCAGCTCCATCTATGTTATGGATTGCTTTTGAATCAGTCCAGTTTCCTTCAGCCCTTCTGGCAGCTTCCTGGCTTCCATGAATAGCGATGGGTCCCTGATCCGAAGGTATCTTCATGCAAAGATAAGCAGGGTGAAGGATTGCTTCGAAGGCATTGAGGGTACCACGACCAATAATTGCATTATAAGGGTATTCCATGTCAACAATGTCAAACACAATTTGCTCAGTTCTAGTGTTATTGATGAATCCGAAGGTCACTGACATGGTGATCTTTCCCAGTGCTACAATCTGTCTCCCTCCGAAGCCACAAAGAGGATGTGTAGCATCATGAATCTTATCTTCTGGCTCTTGCATTTGCCTGAAGGCTTTAGCAAATATGATGTCAGCTGCACTACCTGTGTCAACCAAGACATTGTGAACCAGAAATCCTTTGATAACACAAGAGATAACCATGGCATCGTTGTGTGGGTAATCTTTGAGCTGAAGGTCCTCTTGGGAGAAGGTAATAGGAATGTGAGACCATCTTGACTTGATGAAGGGTCCTTGCACCCCAACATGCTGTACCCTTCTCTGTGCTTCCTTCTTTTGTTTCTTGTTAGCTGGTTCTGAGGACGAACCACCTGTGATCGGGAGCACCAGCTTCGGGTTCGAAGCAGCTCCAGCTCGGTCATTGAACGAAGCCATCAGCTCGAAAAGTGGAAGTGAGTTCACCGGAGGTGGGCGCCAATGTTGGGGACTTGTTCTCAAATGCTATGAGTTAAGAACAAGGCAACACAGAGAATGTTAAATGATAAAGTCCTTCGTCCCTTGAAGCATTATTTCCCTTAGGATATAACGATCTTCAGACGAAGGTCATGAAGGACGAACCTTCATCATCACAGTATACATTAATGAAAGACGAAGCATACGAAACATAAAAGATAGCATGAATAATCATATAACATCATCAATTTAGCTTCTTTTTTATATCATCATAGAAAAATAGAAACAATATCGAATTACAAATGTACCTTCGGCTTGGAAGGAGATGAAAATACAAGTGTGACGCAAAAGCAAATGCCAAGTCAGCGTGAACAGTACGGGGGTACTGTTCACCTATTTATAGGCACGGGACGCAGCCTGTGAGGAATTACAAGTATGCCCCTTATAAAAGCTTACAACATTGACTCAAACCTTCATGGACTAAAAAGTCATTCTATCTTTAAGTCGGTTTACACTGTCGAAGCTTCATGGAAAGGAACCTTCGGCCGTCTCATGCAAACAGCCTCAGCCGAAAGCTGCTTCTCCCTTGAAGACCTTCGGCGACAAAGCATAGACCCAACAGCAACCCATTAAAAGCTAACCCTGCTAGCTCTTTGTCTGCGACATGGATCCGAAAGTGTGACCCACATGCACCTGTCCTTGTCTCAAAGACCTCATACGGCTATGCATGTGCACCAGATAACTTAACAAGATCCGTCCGAGTACCCAAGGACCTCGGATAAACCACTTACAACCAGGATCGGAAAATTAAGTAAACACAAATCACACACCAACATTTTGCAGTAGAATTCCTTTATTACAAAAAGTTACAGGTTATGACAAATTTACATTCTATTTATCGAAGTGTTTACAAAGTGATTCAAAGAAATAAAATTTGAAATGTTATAAATTATTTATAAGTTTGAAATATATGCTAGCTCAAGTGACCATCCTCAATAAGAAGTATAGAAGAGTTACTTAGACTTACAAGAAGGCCGTGCCCACCGGCGCTTAACACCAATCACAATCAAAATGACTCGTAACCTGCAACAACAATGGGAATAAAACCCTAAGTATGCAAGTACTCAACAACACTTACCTGACTAAAGAAAAGACTCTCAAGGGTATGCTGGTGTTAAAAGGATTCAAGATAAGGCTTATCAAGAATCAAGGACTCTGTTTGCAGAAAGCTTACTATGAGTGGATCCTTAAAAATCCGTTTTTACTTGTCAGGTTAAGTAAAGTTACCTGCATCTAGAGTTTTTTCTATCCTAGTTCAAGCAATTGGCCTACACTAGCCGTCCTTTTATCATCCCTCCAGTTCACTGGATTTCTACGTAAAAGTCAATGACCAAGTCTTCATATCCGAGAAGTAACGGCGATCCAAATCGATTAATACTCAGTTGAGGATCTCCAATCACACGACATATGTAGCACTTAACCCTTGCATATGTCAACTCGCCATTGGGTTTCTTAAGACCAGATCGGGTTCACGCCAACTGAGAGCACAGATACACCACCGTCCAGCCTCTTGCCAAGGAGGGTACACGCTACTCTCGCCATGTCTCCACTCCCATTGTGTGTTGGCCTTTCTGGTATTAGTTTGCCCGAGGCAAAGCTTACCCATGATGAGGCATGTGACCAGTTAAAGGGTCCTCGGTCAGCAGGCCCACATCGACACGGTCCTTAAGCGACTCAGACGAAGACACTACACCGAGACTCTCTTCTCGTGCAAGTCACCCGCCCGGTCTCGTTTTAATCATTTAAACCCCAAAGTTTGGTACCTGGCAGAGGTACATCTTTTCAGATGTTAAAGCCATCACGGCCATATGGATCCACCATCATCAGTCTTTTCTTTGTAAAAATTCCCATCCACTGTGAAGCATCATCTTTTGTTTTAAAACAAAACATTTTGTTTTTCTAGAGCAAGGCTAAGCATCATAGTAATCCTTTTCATAAAAGGGTATCAAGGAAGGGTAATCAATTTTCCAAGGAAGGAAATGCATCAATTATTTAGCACACAACTCCTATCACCTAATGCATCATATAAGGTGATAAAGATTTTAAAACAGCAAGGAGGTGGCAAATGCACCGGGGCTAACCTGGAATAAACACTAGGTTAGTGTTTGTTAAACGTCGATCACTTGACGACCAGCCTTTTGTGTGGCACTTGTTCAGCTTGCCAATCTTCAGGTTGATTCCCCAGCATCACCTTGGGGAGAAGCCCATGCTTAACATCATCTTGTGGTCGACTCAGCTCTGGTTCTCCGCATCACGTGGTTAATTAACGTACCTAAATGATTTGCATAATGCACAGAATGCATATCAAGACGAATATCGCAAGATAATATTACGATTTTACACAGTAAAGAATCAAACACTTAAGAAGAAGGCATCACGACATTTCATATGCAAACGCTAGCTATCGCCATATGACCAAGCGCAATAATCACGCTGCTCTAGATTAAACGAATCTAACACAAACATTTCGAAACAGCAAACCATACACACTAACTGCAACACTCACGTTCCTACTTTCTAATCGGATCTAATTCCGAAATTAAGCAAGAATAAATTATTTAACCTACACTATCATCCTTAGTAAAATATATTTCACAAGTCTAATAAAACCTGTACTCGCTATTATTAAATGCCAACGACTTAAAATAATTATAGGAACAATCTAACTAACTCTTTAAAACATGCGTCTTAATTAACCTGAATTACCGACTTAACTGAAAAGAACATCACAATATTTGTTTTAACAGATAAAACAATTTCCAATTAACATAGTGTTCGATAAAGTTAATTTCCCAACAACTTAAATAGCTAGAGTACTATTGTTGGGGACTTGTTCTCAAATGCTATGAATTAAGAACATGGCAACACAGAAAGAAGTTAATGGTTAATGTCTTTCGTCCTTTGAAGCATTATTTCCCTTAGGATATAACTATGTTCGGACAAAGGTCATGAAGGTCATACATTCATCATCACAGTTTACATTGATGAAAGAAGGAGCATATGAAACATTAGAAATAACATGAATAATCATATAACGTCATTTATATGTCCTTATTATATAATCATGAATGAATAAGAATAATATATTGAATTACATTTGTACCTTCGACTTGACAGAAGGCAAAAGTACAAGCGTGACACACGAGCGAATACCAGTCAGCATCTACAGTACAAGGGTACTGTTCACCTATTTATAGGCATGGGACGCAGCCCGGACAAAATTACATTTATGTCCTGTACAACTAGTTACAATCATGACACAAATTATCATGGGTCGATTGGTCTTTTCCTCTTTAAGTCGGTGCAGCCCTTCGTCTCAAGGCATGTCGCTATGCCGAAGCTCCTTGGATGGTAGCTTCGGCGCGTACCGTCGCACTATGTTTGCTTCTATGCTTATCTTTCGAAGGTGTTTCTTCTTAAAGGACCTTCGGCGACGAAGCAGACCCCCAACAGTAGCCCCTTCGCGGTGCTAGATCGTTTTTCGTAATGAGCTTGGTCCGTGAAAAATCTCTAAGGCTTCGGAATGCCGAAGGTTCGAAAAACACCTTCCCTGAGCTCGTTGTTGAGAAACGATTAAAATATTCCGAGCGCGATGTGGCCCACTGTGGGGGACAGATATCCCCCGTGTCCACTAGAAGGCAAGAAGGCCTCGCGAAAGGCCTCAGGCCCATTATGTCGCAAGGCCATCCCTTCGTGGGCCAGGAGAGGAATGTCTAGCAGAATGGATCAGTATAAGATCAGATTGACTTGAGCCCGTGTGGCCCACTGAATCCAAACGTTATCCACAATAGTGATCCAATTCTCTCGTGTGGCGCCCTCGAATATTGGAATTGAATGATGATAAGTCGACAGGATTATAGGAAGATAGTCGGTTCACTATTACTTAGGCACACGTTGTTATCATATCCGCATGTAACGCCCCACGGTCGAGTATATAAGGCCTAGGGGGCACCCCATCAAACAACAACTCACTCATTAGATGTCTACTCAGCACTCTAGTATCCCTCATACTAGAGAACTCCCCTGTAACCCACCACATAAAAGATTCACACTAGGAAGTAGGGTGTTACGCCTCTCTAAGTGGCCCGAACCTGTATAAAATTGTCCACTGTCTCTCGTGCATCTAGCACGAACCATCGAGCTACAGTCGGCAACACAGTCCTACTCCAAAAAGCACCTCGAGGGGCAACCCCAGGTATGCGGTCGGACCCAAAACACCGACTGCTGGCACGCCAGGTAGGGGGGGTGTCACTGATACAAGCTAGCTCAATGGCCGTCACTTTCCAGCACAAGATCACTCTCCGCCCTGGATCCGTGTTCTGCTTCGGAACCATCTCGTCCGTGGCAGACGAAGAAGGAACTCTACATCGCATAGTGGATACACCGGAGAGAAAACCTTCCTCGATAATCCCTGGGAAAGTCGGAACGAAGCAGGAAATAGTGCAACCTCCAGCGCTCCGAGCAAAGACTTCCTCCTGCAAGCCAGGAGCGGAAAATTCATTCACCTGAAGAACCCCGTTGTCCACCTCATCCACAGAAGAGTGGACACGGATTACGAGGAAAAAAGAAACGAAGACCCGTCAAGCTACCCTTCTGGTGCCTCCGCCCTCAAAGGAGAACAGAAAGAAGCTTGTCGTCACGACAACTCTGTTCTACCCCGACGTCCTCTTTATCGGGGGGAGAGTGGAGTCGTCCCCCATCTCCGACGACGAACCAACTGTGCCTGGGGAAGAACCACCTCAGCGGGAAGCTCGTCGACAAAGGAACCAACGTCATAACGCCCGGCGACATCATGAAGCCGGAGAACGATATCCGGCGCAGCCTGTGTCGCGAGATGAGATCTCGGAGGTGGGAGAAACTCCAGATGAACGAGTCTTCAGGGAAAGGAGGAATTCCCGCCGACGTGATCGTTGGCAAGCTCAAGAGCAGGCCGAGCAGGAGGCGAGACAACATCGAGAGAACCCTCTCCTCGGATGAAACTTGAACCCCAACTTCGCCTGAACCATGAACACACCGAGCGAGGTCGGTGGAGTGTTGGCTCGGATAGCTGATAGCCTCCCCTGGACTCCAGACGCCGAGGGATATCGGCGGCTTCTCACTCAGGCAGCTAACCATCTTCTGCCTTTCGCTCGTCCTCCGAGCGATCTACGACATGCCACCAATAGTCGACGGGACGCATGGAGCTCCATCAATGCTTCGCGCGAACGACAACATGAGAACGAGATTCGGCGCCGAGAAGAGTATGATCGGGATCACGGCATCCCTGCACGAAGTCAGGCCACCAGGCTTGAGTCGGCAACATCTTCAACTGGCGGCACAACCCGGGGACGGTCGAGGCAGCACATCGACTACTCCCCTCCCCGGGACAGACACCACAACCGTCGACTAGAAGACACGTGTGGAGTATCGGCGCTTACTCCACGTCTCAGGGCCATTCAGTGCCCCCCTAACTTCAAGGTCTCCAACGTCGACAAGTACGAGCCTAAGCAGGACTCAGGAGGCTGGTTGGCCGTCTATACCACTGCTGCCCGACCCGCTAGGGCAACTGAAGATGTGATGACTGCGTATTTGCCCATCGTCCTTGGGCAAGATGCGCTGCAATGGCTACGACACCTGCCCCGACACTGCATCGACGATTGGAGCGACTTCAGTCGGTGTTTTATCGCCAACTTCCAATACCTCTCCGACAAGCCGGCGCAGCCATGGGACCTTGAAAGGGAAATGTGCCCTTGGGCCATTTCTAAGTATTTTGGTGATTGAGTGCCAACACAAGTGCTTAAGTGTTAATCTATGCAAAGTGGTGGACAAAGTGCAAATCAAGTCAAAAGGTATGTTTCTAGACTTAGTACATTGTTTTATGGACTAATGTATTGTGTCTATGTGCTGGAAACAGGAGAAATCAAACTGGAAAAGAGATGGCTTTGTTCAGCCAAAGTCTGCTCAGTCTGGATGCACCGGACTGTCCGGTGGTGCACCGGACAGTGTCCGGTGCGCCAGGCTGGCTCTGGCGAACTCGCTGCTCTCGAGACTTCATCGGCGGCGTACGGCTAAAATTCACCGGACTGTCCGGTGGTGCACCGGACTGTCCGGTGAGCCAACAGTCGGCCGGGCCAACGGTCGGCCGCGGAATCCGCGCGCGACGCGTGGCAAGAGCCAACAGTCGGGAGGGGCACCGGACTGTCCGGTGTGCACCGGACAGTGTCTGGTGCGCCAACGGCTAGGAATCTGCAACGGTCGGCTTCGCCAAATAAGGAAGGAGATTCGCACCGGACAGTGTCCGGTGGTGCACCGGACTGTCCGGTGCGCCAAGCGACAGAAGGCAAGAATTGCCTTCCTGGATTGCTCTCAATGGCTCCTAGCTGCCTTGGGGCTATAAAAGGGACCCCTAGGCGCATGGAGGAGAACACCAAGCATTCTCTAAGCATTCCTAAGCACCAAGACTTTGATTCCGCGCATTTGATTCTTTGTGATAGCAATTAGAGCTCTATTTGAGTTGTGAACTCGTCGAGTTGTGTTGTGAGCTCTTGTTGCGACTTGTGTGCGTGGTGTCGCTCTGATTTCGTGTCTTGTGTGCGTTGCTCATCCCTCCCTTACTCCGTGCTTCTTTGTGAACTTCAAAGTGTAAGGGCGAGAGGCTCCAAGTTGTGGAGATACCTCGCAAGCGGGATATAGTTGAGTGAAAGCAAAACACTGTGGTATTCAAGTAGGTCTTTGGACCACTTGAAAGGGGTTGATTGCAAACCTCGTCCGTTGGAACGCCACAACGTGGAGTAGGCAAGTGTTGTACTTGGCCGAACCACGGGATAAACCACTGTGCCATCTCTGTGTTGATCTCTTTGTGGTTATCGTGTTGTGCAAGCTCTCTTCTCTAGCCACTTGGCATTCTTGTGCTAACTTCTAATCAAGTTTGGTGGCATTAAGTTTCAAGTTTTACAGGATCACCTATTCACCACCCCCCCTCTAGGTGCTCTCAATTGGTATCAGAGCCGTTCTCTTCAAGAAAGAGACTAATCGCCCGAAGAGATGGATCCTAAGGGAAAGGGGATTGTGATCAATGACCAGGAAAAGAAGAGTGGAAAGTGGGAAAAGAAGAAGAACTACAAGAAGGCGAAGGGCGAGCATATCTTGGAAAGGAGTGGGATTCGGATTGCTCCTCGTCCGACTCCGACAACGAAGGACTCGCCGCCACCGCCTTCAACAAGTCATCCCTCTTCCCCAATGAGCATCACACTTGCCTCATGGCAAGGGAAAAGAAGGTAAGCACTCGTAATACTAGTACTTATGCTTCTTCAAGTGAGGATGAGTCTAGTGATGATGATGAAATAGACTATTCATGCTTATTCAAGGGCTTAGATAGAACTAAGATTGATAAGATTAATGAATTGATTGATGCTTTGAATGATAAAAATAGATTATTAGAAAAACAATAGGACCTTTTATATGAAGAGCATGATAAATTTGTTAGTGCACAAAATTCTCTTGCTCTAGAAGTTAAAAGGAATGAAATGCTCTCTTGTGAACTATCTACTTGTCATGAAACCATTTCTACTTTAAAGAGTGTGAATGATGATTTAAATGCTAAACTAGAAGTAGCAAGTAAATCTAACTCTTGTATAGAACATGTTATGATTTGCAATAGGTGCAAGGATTTTAATGTTGACGCTTGTAGTGAACACCTAGTTTGCATTTCTAAATTAAATGATGAAGTAGCTAGTCTTAATGCCCAACTTAAGACTAGCAAGAGTGAATTTGACAAGCTAAAATTTGCAAGAGATGCCTACACGATTGGTAGACATCCCTCAATTAAGGATGGTCTTGGCTTCAAGAGGGAAGTCAAGAACTTAACAAGCCATAAGGCTTCCATCTCCGCCAAGGAGAAAGGGAAGGCCCCTATGGCTAGTAGTGCTCAAAAGAACCATGCCTTTATGTATCATGATAGGAGACATTCTAGAAATGTGTATAGAAGTTATGATGCTTTTGATTCTCATGCTATGGTTGCTTCTAGTTCTTCTATTATGCATGATAGAAATTTAGCTAGGAGAAATGCTATTAATCACATGCCTAGAAGAAATGTTGTTCATATGCCTAGGAAAACAAATAGTGAACCTTCTACAATTTATCATGCTTTAAATACTTCCTTTGCTATTTGTAGAAAGGATAAGAAGGTAGTTGCTAGAAAATTAGGGGCAAAATGCAAGGGAGATAAAACTTGCATTTGGGTCCCTAAATCTATTTGTACTAACCTTGTAGGACCCAACATGAGTTGGGTACCTAAGACCCAAGCCTAAATTTGCCTTGCAGGTTGATGCATCCGGGGGATCAAGCTGGATTATCGACAGCAGATGCACAAACCACATGACGGAGGAAAAGAGGATGTTCTCTTCCTACGTCAAGAACAAGGATCCCCAAGATTCAATCATTTTCGGTGACGGGAATCAAGGAAAGGTTAAAGGCTTAGGCAAGATTGCAATCTCAAATGAGCACTCTATTTCTAATGTATTCTTAGTTGAGTCACTTGGATATAATTTGCTATCCGTAAGTCAATTATGTAATATGGGATATAATTGTCTATTCACTAATGTAGATGTGTCTGTCTTTAGAAGAAGTGATGGTTCATTAGCTTTTAAGGGTGTATTAGACGGCAAACTCTATTTAGTTGATTTTGCAAAAGAGGAGGCCGGTCTAGATGCATGCTTAATTGCTAAGACTAGCATGGGCTGGCTGTGACATCGCCGCTTAGCACATGTGGGGATGAAGAACCTTCACAAACTTCTAAAGGGAGAACACGTGATAGGTCTAACTAATGTTACTTTCGAAAAAGATAGACCTTGTGCAGCTTGTCAAGCAGGGAAACAGGTGGGAAGCTCTCATCACGCCAAAAATGTGATGACAACATCAAGACCCCTGGAGTTACTTCATATGGACCTCTTCGGACCCGTCGCCTATCTAAGCATAGGAGGAAGTAAGTATGGTCTTGTTATAGTTGATGATTTTTCCCGCTTCACTTGGGTATTCTTTTTGCAGGTTAAATCTGAAACCCAAGGAACCCTCAAGCGCTTCCTAAGGAGAGCTCAAAACGAGTTTGAGCTCAAGGTGAAGAAGATAAGGAACGACAATGGGTCCGAATTCAAGAACCTTCAAGTGGAGGAGTATCTTGAGGAGGAAGGAATCAAGCACGAGTTCTCCGCTCCCTACACACCACAGCAAAATGGTGTGGTAGAGAGGAAGAACAGGATGCTTATAGACATGGCAAGGACGATGCTTGGAGAGTTCAAGACCCCCGAGCGCTTTTGGTCAGAAGCCGTGAACATGGCTTGCCACGCCATCAACCGGGTCTACCTTCATCGCCTCCTCAAGAAGACTTCATATGAGCTTCTAACCGGTAACAAACCCAATGTATCTTACTTTCGTATATTTGGGAGCAAGTGTTATATTCTAGTAAAGAAGGGTAGAAATTCTAAGTTTGCTCCCAAAGCTGTAGAAGGGTTTTTGTTAGGTTATGACTCAAATACAAAGGCGTATAGGGTCTTCAACAAATCATCGGGTTTGGTTGAAGTCTCTAGCGACGTTGTATTTGATGAGACTAATGGCTCTCCAAGAGAGCAAGTTGTTGATCTTGATGATGTAGATGAAGAAGACATTCCAACGGCCGCAATGCGCACCATGGCGATTGGAGATGTGAGGTCACTGGAACAAAAGGAGCAAGATCAACCTCCTTCCTCAACAATGGTGCATCCCTCAACTCAAGACGATGAACAGGTTCATCAAGAGGAGGCGTGTGATCAAGGGGGAGCACAAGATGTTCATGTGATAGAGGAAGAAGTGCAACCGGCACCTCCAACCCAAGTTCGAGCGATGATTCAAAGGGATCATCCCGTCGACCAGATTTTGGGTGACATTAGCAAGGGAGTTACTACTCGTTCTAGATTAGTTAATTTTTGTGAGCATTACTCCTTTGTCTCTTCTATTGAGCCTTTCAGGGTAGAGGAGGCCTTGCTAGATCCGGACTGGGTGTTGGCCATGCAGGAGGAGCTCAACAACTTCAAAAGAAATGAAGTTTGGACACTGGTGCCTCGTCCCAAGCAAAATGTTGTGGGAACCAAGTGGGTGTTCCGCAACAAACAAGACGAGCACGGGGTGGTGACAAGGAACAAGGCTCGACTTGTGGCAAAAGGTTATGCCCAAGTCGTAGGTTTGGACTTTGAGGAGACTTTTGCTCCTGTGGCTAGGCTAGAATCTATTCGTATTTTGCTAGCATATGCCGCTCACCATTCTTTCAGATTGTTCCAAATGGATGTGAAGAGTGCTTTCCTCAACGGGCCAATCAAGGAGGAAGTGTACGTGGAGCAACCCCCTGGCTTCGAGGATGAACGGTACCCTGACCACGTGTGTAAGCTCTCTAAGGCGCTCTATGGACTTAAGCAAGCCCCAAGAGCATGGTATGAATGCCTTAGAGACTTTTTAATTGCTAATGCTTTTAAGGTTGGGAAAGCCGATCCAACTCTATTCACTAAGACTTGTGATGGTGATCTTTTTGTGTGCCAAATTTATGTTGATGACATAATATTTGGTTCTACTAACCAAAAGTCTTGTGAAGAGTTTAGCAGGGTGATGACTCAAAAGTTTGAGATGTCGATGATGGGCGAGTTAAGCTATTTCCTTGGGTTCCAAGTGAGGCAACTCAAGGATGGGACCTTCATCTCCCAAACGAAGTACACGCAAGACTTGATCAAGCGGTTTGGGATGAAGGATGCCAAGCCCGCAAAGACTCCAATGGGAACCGACGGACACACCGATCTCAACAAAGGAGGTAAGTCCGTTGATCAAAAGGCATACCGGTCTATGATAGGGTCTTTACTTTATTTATGTGCAAGTAGACCGGATATTATGCTTAGCATATGCATGTGTGCTAGATTTCAATCTGATCCAAGGGAATGTCACTTAGTGGCTGTGAAGCGAATTCTTAGATGTTTAGTCGCTACGCCTTGCTTCGGGATCTGGTATCCAAAGGGGTCTACCTTTGACTTGATTGGATACTCAGACTCCGATTATGCTGGATGTAAGGTCGATAGGAAGAGTACATCGGGGACGTGCCAATTCTTAGGAAGGTCCTTGGTGTCATGGAGTTCTAAGAAACAAACTTTCGTTGCCCTATCCACCGCTGAGGCCGAGTACGTTGCCGCAGGACAGTGTTGCGCGCAACTACTTTGAATGAGGAAAACCCTCAGGGACTTTGGCTACAATCTGAGCAAAGTCCCACTCCTATGTGATAATGAGAGTGCTATCCGCATGGCGGATAATCCTGTTGAACACAGCCGCACAAAGCATGTAGACATCCGGCATCACTTTTTGAGAGACCACCAGCAAAAGGGAGATATCGAAGTGTTTCATGTTAGCTCCGAGAACCAGCTAGCCGATATCTTTACTAAGCCTTTAGATGAGCAGACCTTTTGCAAGTTACGTAGTGAGCTAAATGTCTTAGATTCGCGGAACCTGGATTGATTTATAGCATACATGTGTTTATGCCTTTGATCATGTTCCTTATGCATTTTGTTGCTTATTTATGGTGCTCAAGTTGTACAAACACTCCCCGGACCTCACAAGTCCTTTTGCAAGTGATGCACATATTTAGGGGGAGATGTGTTACAACTTGACCCATTGAGACTAACCGTATGCTTGAGTTTGCCTGATCTAGTCTCAAGGGTGGATTGAAAGGGAAAGGTGGACTTGGACCATGCAAGACTTCCACTGCACTCCGATGAGAGGGTAACTTACTCCAAGTTCATCTCTATGATCTTATTGCCCTTGTACTCTTAATTGAAGATTTTGGTGAGGCAATGAGGTTCAAGGGCCAAGATTGATCCCGTTTTGGTGCTTGATGCCAAAGGGGGAGAAAATAAGGCCAAAGCAATAAATGGATCAGCTACCACTTGAGAAATCTTGAAAATAGTAGAATAGAGCTTTTTGATTTGTCAAAACTCTTGTTGTCTCTTTTGTCAAAAGTTGGCCTCTAGTGGGGAGAATGGTTGATTATGGGAAAAAGGGGGAGTTTTTGAAATCTTTGATCAATTTCTATTGGAACAACTCTCTTTATGTCTCTACAAGTGTGTTTGACTTAGAGATAGGAATTTGAGGTTGATTTGCAAAAACAAAACCAAGTGGTGGCAAAGAATGATCCAAATATGCCAAATTTGAATCAAAACAATTTTGAGTTCTCATTTGTATTGATGTTGCACTTCTTTTAGTTGCTTTTTATTGTGTTGGCATAAATCACCAAAAAGGGGGAGATTGAAAGGGAAATGTGCCCTTGGGCCATTTCTAAGTATTTTGGTGATTGAGTGCCAACACAAGTGCTTAAGTGTTAATCTATGCAAAGTGGTGGACAAAGTGCAAATCAAGTCAAAAGGTATGTTTCTAGACTTAGTACATTGTTTTATGGACTAATGTATTGTGTCTAAGTGCTGGAAACAGGAGAAATCAAACTGGAAAAGAGATGGCTTTATTCAGCCAAAGTCTGCTCAGTCTGGGTGCACCAGACAGTGTCCGGTGCGCCAGGCTGGCTCTGGCGAACTCGCTGCTCTCGGGACTTCATCGGCGGCGTACGGCTAAAATTCACCGGACTGTCCGGTGGTGCACCGGACTGTCCGGTGAGCCAACAGTCGGTCGGGCCAATGGTCGGCCGCGGAATCCGCGCGCGACGCGTGGCAAGAGCCAACGGTCGGGAGGGGCACCGGACTGTCCGGTGTGCACCGGACATTGTCCGGTGCGCCAACGGCTAGGAATCTGCAACGGTCGGCTTCGCCAAATAAGGAAGGAGATCCGCACCGGACAGTGTCCGGTGGTGCACCAGACTGTCCGGTGCGCCAAGCGACAGAAGGCAAGAATTGCCTTCCTGGATTGCTCCTAACGACTCCTAGCTGCCTTGGGGCTATAAAAGGGACCCCTAGGCGCATGGAGGAGAACACCAAGCATTCTCTAAGCATTCCTAAGCACCAAGACTTTGATTCCGCGCATTTGATTCTTTGTGATAGCAATTAGAGCTCTATTTGAGTTGTGAACTCGTCGAGTTGTGTTGTGAGCTCTTGTTGCGACTTGTGTGCGTGGTGTCGCTCTGATTTCGTGTCTTGTGTGCGTTGCTCATCCCTCCCTTACTCCATGCTTCTTTGTGAACTTCAAAATGTAAGGGCGAGAGGCTCCAAGTTGTGGAGATACCTCGCAAGCGGGATATAGTTGAGTGAAAGCAAAACACCGTGGTATTCAAGTAGGTCTTTGGACCACTTGAATGGGGTTGATTGCAACCCTCGTCCGTTGGGACGCCACAACGTGGAGTAGGCAAGTGTTGGACTTGGCTGAACCACGGGATAAACCACTGTGCCATCTATGTGTTGATCTCTTTGTGGTTATCGTGTTGTGCAAGCTCTCTTCTCTAGCCACTTGGCATTCTTGTGCTAACTTCTAATCAAGTTTTGTGGCATTAAGTTTCAAGTTTTACAGGATCACCTATTCACCCCCCCTCTAGGTGCTCTCAGACCTCAAATCCATCAGGCGCCGAGGGGATGAGACTCTCCGATCATACCTCAAAAGATTTCAGACCATGAGAAATCGAATCCCCGAGGTTGCGGAAGCAGCGGTGATCGAGGACTTCTACTGGGGATCTAATGACTCGGCCTTCGTCCGAGCCATACTGCAAAAGGTGCCGACTACCTTCGAGCAGCTATTCAGGGAAGCGGACCTCTACATCACTACCAACAAACGGGCTCAGAACCTCATCGGGGGAACGAAACCTACACCGCTGGCACCACGACGCGACGCGAACCAACAACCCGACAAGCGTTGGGAGAAGAGGCCTCGCGAAAAAGTCCACGCCGCCGGACCACCCGTCTCTCGTGCCCGAGGGGCACCCTGCGGAGGCGAACGAACATTGGACGACATCCTCGACGCCCAGTGTCTGTACCACAAGGACATGCACCACACCATCCGGAACTACAGAGATTTCAAGCACTCCGTCAGAAACGGTCGACCCTTCCAACCTCTTGTAACACCCCAGGTGTTACTCAGGGAGTCCACCCAGGACTACCCCTTTTAACCTATTATCACATGAGGATTGAATTGGGCAAAGTACATCAAACTTGGAATTCAAGGTCCTAATCAAGTGCAAACCATCTTGGATATCATGCCCTAGCTTGTCATGCACATCTAAGTGGGGAATTTCCCAAAACCCTAAAGCAAACCCCTCTTGGGCAATAGGAACCCTAATTGAAGCTAGGATCAAAAGGTCATGTAAACCTTATGATCATGGCTTGGGCGAAATATAAAAGTTGTAGTATGCTTCATAGCCTACAAATAATAGTAAGGAAGTACCCCCAAAAAGATTTCAGAAAAGCCCCAAAAAGTTCACCAAAGGTTGAGCACAAGGGAAAAATTCAGAATTTGCCTAAGTATAAAAACTAACCCTTGAACAAAGATTCCACATGTTCACCTTAATCCAAAATTCAAAACACTTCGACCCAATTGACAAAGTGGCGCCAAATTAACCCTAGAATGCCCTGGAAGGAGGTGACACCTACCCTAGGGCGTTTGACACGACTTGACACCATTTTTGTCTTGGTTTGGACCTGTCCTGACACAGCCGACTTCCCACCCTCATATCTCTCTAACCCGACCACATCTACTCTTGGAACTCACATGAACTAGGTAGCTCTAGGTGCAAGGAAGAGATCTCCCACAGGCGATAGGGTAAGATTCGTATGTTTTGGCCGCTCAGCAGAGGGAAGAACACGGGCAGAAGCAACGAGCCACGTGTTCGACGCGCTCTGAGCTCGCCAGAGCACGCCCGCGCGCGCCCCCGCGTGCCCCGCGTCGCGCCAACGGCCAGCTGGCGCCCTGTCCCGCGCCCGCGCCTATAAAGCCCGCCCGAGCATCGACTGCACTCTTCCGCACACCCTCAAGCCTCACCGGAGCTCAGTTCACGACCGTTTGCCCGTGCACGGCGTGTCCGCGGCCACCCGAGCCACTGCCGCCGTAGACCGGCCAGTCCAGCTTTCCCCAGCCCCATCCAACCCTCTGAAACGAGTAAACATACCTCGGTGAAGCTCCCCGAGCGAGGAATCGAAGCCTGCTTCGCTGGAGAGGCCAGTCCACGGTCGCCGGAGTTCTCAACCTCGCCGGAGTACGTGGACCGGGTAATCCACTCAACCTTTTTCCGATTCCTTGTGCACACGGTCACTACGTCACCCCAGCAAGCTCACCGTGCCCTTGGATTGAACCAGATCGCCGTGGTTTGGCTGGTACACTCGCCGCCGACGAGAACACCCGCCTGCGCACGTGGACCGAGCGATTCCGGCCATCCCCGCCGTCGAGCCCCACCTCGCTGTGACCGCCAGAGCCTCCCCGAGCCAACCCTGCCCTTCGCCGGACCTATCTCGCCGACGGTAAGCCGCGCCACCCTTTTCTTTCCCGCGGGTACTGTTTACATTGGGGGAAGGACTGCGAGTGAGAGGGAGAGAAGGTCAGGGGGCTTTTTGAACTGTCAGCGACTCAGGGGAATAGTGGCGCAGGGGTAGATTTGTGCGGGTTGATTTAGTTTAAACCCAGGGACCTCGGTGTAAACTGTTTTTCCAGGAAACTCTTATTAAATCTATTTTTAAATTGAACAGAAACTTTAAAAAATCATAACTTCTGTTTAGTTCATCCAAATTTGGTCAAACCAATTTTGTCAGACTCTAAATAATGTAACCTATTTAAGAAAAATATAAAACCCCCTATGTACTATAGAAAACTTTAAAGCTCTGATTTAATTATAGTTTGGCCAAAAGCTCAATAATAGAAAGAAAAATAGTTGTACTATTTGACTAGGGCTAGAAAAATTTGGGGAAGTTTGTATCTACCTACTAACCTGTTTAAAAATGTTAAACCTCTCTGTCCACTCCATTAAGCTAGTTTTTACCCCTTATTCTCTAATATGCTTAAGGTTAAGAAAAATAGAAAACATAATTTAAATAATGAACCAGGGGCACCCCTATTTTTATTAGGATACTTATTCAATGTAGTTCACTGGAAAAATCTATCATACCCTGTTTTAGTATAAAATGAGTAGGATACCTTTTATTTTAAAAAAATAAGGGAAACTTAGAAAAAACCCTATAAAAATAACCCCAAGGTGAAAACACCCCCACCCTTGGGATAGTTAATGTTTTGTTATTAAGAACTTAGGAAAAATATGAAATCTGCTGTTTGACATTTTTCAAATAACAATGAAGTAGAAAGTGCCTTTTTGACATTAAACTTTAGAAAATCATAACTAAATAACCACCCCTTAGCTTTCTGTGATTTTTGGCACAGAAGCCTATTATTACTGTTAGATGCTAGCAAAAATAACCTTTAGGACAGAACCCACCCTAATTAGGAGATGTAGTGTAAGTGGCTCATTTTACACAACTCTTGTTATTTTTGTCTAAAGCAAAACCTTCACATGTAGAGCCTCAAATTCTTAAAACAGACTAGAATAGCAATTGGAAACCCACTGTAATTTTTACAAAATTTTTGGAGAAAGTTAAACTACTGTTGTAGTTCAAACCCCCACTAGAATTCATAAATAGAAATTAAAGAAAGGAAAATGAATAATGGAGATTAGTGTCATCCTAGAACTCTTGTAAATTGTCTACTGAAATACGTAAAGACAATACAAATCCACTATGTTTTTTCTCAATAAAAACCTAAGCCTAAAGAGTAATAAGCCTAACCCACTGAAAGCCCCGAATAACTAAGAAACCCTAAGTTACTTCTTGACTTAGCTTATTTTTAGCATAATGTTATTAAATCCTGCATAATCATGACATACATGTTCATTGCATTTCGATAGACTGTAACCTTGCTGACGGAGAGTACGTCCTCGTGCCGGAGCAAGGAGCTGCTCAGGAGGTAGCCCCAGATCCAGCACCAGAGCCTGCACCAGAGGACCTGCCTGCCACTGCTTTGGAAGGCAAGCCCCGGTTTATGCATAACCTGTTATTTATGCTATTTTACTTCACTTAATGATTGTAGGATTGATTGTGCACTTAGGTGTAGGAATTGTTTGAAACCCTAGTTGCATGATCTCAGGAATCCTTTTGAGATGGATACTAGTATAATAGGTCGAGTAGTTGCTTTATTTAATTAGGATCTCGGTAGAAGACGAGTGATTTTTCTAGCACTCGCGCGAGATCAGGTAATTGGTTGTATCCACTTTCTTCTCATAATGATGCTGGTTGTGGACAACAATCCATGGGGATTGGTTGTTTACGAGATGGGAAAATGGAATAAGGACTAACGTGCGGATACCTGTGTCAAGCGTTTGAACGTACTAAACACATGCCGAGAAATATGGTAAATCGTAAGCCTAGTACCTGATTGAACCTGGCAGTGAACTTTACCCCTCACGCGACCTGAGACGTGGTCTCCCATTCCGGTTATGGTGGGTACAAGTGCGGTCACTGCACGACGGCAGTCGGGGTCAGTGAGGCATTGTACGCCAAGGCGGTGAGCCCTGATCTGCTGACGGGGAATCGATGGGGACGGTTGATATGTGTGGGGACGGAGTGCCCTTACATGTCGTGTGTTTAGGTTTACCTTGCAAGGATAAAAACTCGATTCGAATCGTCTGCTTCTCGCAGCTAATGAGACTGCTTGATCCATTGTACTGCATTGAGTAACAAGTGGAAATATGATGAGTTGATATAAGATGTTGATTGCTAAAAATGTTTGCTACTATGTATGAGTAGATAGTACACATTTAGCCTTAAGAGAGTCACACTTAAATTGACAAAGTTAAAACTTGACTTAGAAACTCAGCTAGTGCTTTTGGCAACCAAACCCCACAGCCAAACAGCTGCATGTCTAGAGGTAGAGGAGTAGACTCCTCACACCGGGTAAGTCTAGCTGAGTATTAGTATACTCAGCCT
The DNA here is from genome assembly GCF_902167145.1 of Zea mays. NCBI lineage: Eukaryota > Viridiplantae > Streptophyta > Magnoliopsida > Poales > Poaceae > Zea > Zea mays. The sequence goes on from NC_050097.1 coordinate 87,965,353, forward strand.
TGCTTGTGGCATAATTTTACAGGTTCCTTGGAGGACATGGTTGCTGGAGTGACTTGGCCATCCATCTTGCCACCGGGTTGGACTGTCGAGTGGGACCCCGCCTCGGCTGAGGAGGAGCATGAGGAGTGATGGGACAGGCTTCCCCATCTCTCTGTTTAATTACCGTTAGTTTTATTCCGCTGCACTTCGAACAATGATGACTCCTTTTGCAAAACTCCGATGATGATGTAATAATTTAATACTCTTTAATGCATGGTTTTATGCTTTATTGTATTTGCTCTGTGACTCACCATCGAGTGAGATTGTGGTACTTGATCCTGTCAGTGGCCGTGTCGGACTAGATCCGAGGGATTGACGGGTTATTCCCATTTAAGTGTGGTCCAGCCTCTAAGGCGGGACTTAGGCACTTAAGTTGGAATAATTCGGGCAGTTCCGCCACAGCTGGTATCGGAGCTTGTACCACCACAGAGGAATCAATAAAATGTAAATACCATCATTTTCCCAAAATAAAATTTGATAGAAACAATGTTGGATAGATAGGAGAACGAGCAGGATAGACCTAGGACGTGTAGCCTTAGGGTAATAGAAGGGTAGCTAGGTGGCTAAGTAATTAGGCCCTACAGGCCACTTTTACAGGATGGGAGTTCTTCCCTATTCCTTTTATCTTGTTGTGAGGTCGTTCAGAACGAGCATGCATGCATTCTTAATTAAGCAAATGGATAACTGAGTAAGGACTTAAAAACAAGATAACAACCAACTAGGTCCCCAGTGCCTTTTTATTTAACTAGAGAAAGGCTGAGTTTTATTTTTCTTGTTCTTTTTATAATTCTTTTTCTTTTACTTACGCTTAACCGTACAAAGATGACTTCCCACGGATCCTCAGAGGACGGAAATGCACTATCCCACACTGACGGGCTTGCACGAGAGGGCTTTCCCCGCATTTTGTGGGAGGTACTTCAGGGGGGCGGATACGACACCCCCTTAGTACGTGGTGCAGCAGTTCGAGAAGCACCGAGTGCCCCGCTGTAGGGTGAGGATGACCTTAGAGCCTCATCCTCTACAGCCAGGCTGGCGCTCATTGGACTCCGAGTCTTTTGGATACCGAGCGGAGGACACGATCGAGGCGATCGCTCTGCATGGATTGACCACTTTCTGCGGATTCCATCCTTTGGAGCTGGCTACCCACCCCATTGGCTTGTTCCCCGCCGAAAGGGAGGACGACCCAATGTGGAAGGATAGGGTGGAGCATGCCAAGGATATCTGGGCCATCTACCCAGGACAGACGGCGCACTTGACCGTACGGTGCATGAATGCTCTGTACCGTCTGCAAGTGATGTGCGGTGAGGCGATGTCCCATCTGATGGCACTATTGGAGGCGACAAAGATTACGTTGGACAACAGGGAGGAGCTTGTGGTTGATTTGTCTACTGAAATGGTGGAGAAGGACTTGCAGGTGGAGCAGCTATCCACTGATATCCAAGAGTTGGAGGAACTAGTGGGCACCAGGGAGAACACCATCGAGGTTCTCAAGGATCAGCTCATTAACACCTAGCAGCAGCTTGCCGAGGCCAATGAGCACCTGGATATGCATCACCAGGAGATCCAGGACATGGAGGCCAACGAGGACGTCGACATCGAGGGAGGAGATGAGCCTGCCTCTAGTGTGGACACTGCTGGCTCAGGGAGACCACCTTCCCCCGAGTCGAGTGTTGCCTCGTTCGCTCACTAGATGTCCAGGGTAGAGTTAGACGTTGGTGATGGTAGGACTCCTCGCAGCTAGCTTAGATGTTGCACCCTTGGGGTACTAGGCTAGATAGAGTTGAGTCTTTTTGGGACAAATGATGTAACCGTAATAACTCTCTTAGAAACATGTTCGGTGGACGCTGTTATCAGTTTTAAATTCGGAAGGAAAATTTTATGCCAGTTTAAATCCTTTTGTTGAAATTGGAGTCTATCATTTTGCTTTTGGGCTCTTTTCGCCGCGATTAAAGCTTGAACTTGGAGATATGGTGTTAAGTATGTATGTGGTTTTTCAGATGGCCGGGAGGCAGCATCGTGGCCAGAATGAGCGCGTTCCTCCACCGCCGCCACCGCCTCCCACTCTGCAGGAGCTGATGGCTCAGCAGAATGAGATCTTGAGGCAGCTAGCTCAGCGTCAGCCACCACCTCAGCATTATGGTGGTGGAGACCATCAGCGTCACCCCGCGGCAGCTACCTACTAGGAGTTCCTCAGTACCCAGCCCCCATTGTTCACGAGGGCAGAGGACCCACTTGATGCAGATGTGTGGTTGCGAGTGGTGGAATCCAAATTCCCGCTACTCCATGGGGCTTGTTCAGAGGCCACTAAAGTCAGGTTCGCCACCCAGCAGCTTCGCGGACCCGCAAGGACTTGGTGGGACCATTTTCTTGCCATGCAGCCAGAGGATCGAGAGGTGGAATGGAGGGAGTTCAAGGCAGCTTTCAGGGGACACCACATACCAGCCGGGATTATGGACCGAAAGCTCAACGAGTTTCTGGCACTCACTCAGGGCAACAAGATAGTGTTGCAGTATGCCCAGGCTTTTAATGACTTGTGCCAGTATGCTAGATATCACGCAGACACGGATGAGAAGAAGAGAGACAGGTTCAGGAGGGGGCTCAGCACTAAGCTCCGTGATCGTCTCAACACCGTCAGGGCCAATAGTTACAATGAGTTGGTCAACATGGCTATCTCCCAGGAGCACTGCATTACAGCTCGACAGGCAGAAAAGAAGAGGAAGACCCCTGTGGCAGAACCCTCAGCTCAGCCACAGCGCTTCAGGATTGTGTCGGACACGCAGAACAGGGGACCCCAGCAGCAGCAAGGGAGATGGGTGATCCGACCATAGCAACAGCAGCCGCAGCAGGTACCCAACCGTACCCAGTTTCCAGCTCAGAGGAACAATCAGCAGCAGCAGTACCGCCAGGCGAATGACAACAGGTGTTTCACGTGTGGCAACACCGGACACTATGCCAAGAATTGCCCCCGGAACCAGCAGAGGCAGGGGCAGAATGTCAATCAGAACCAAGGAAAGAGACAGAAGGTGCAAGTGAGGCAGGGCAGGCTAAACTTTACCACCATGGCTGATATTCCAGAGGGAGCACCTGTCATGACTGGTATCTTTACAGTTTTAAATTATCCTGCTATTATTCTTTTTGATTCTGGTGCTTCGCATAGTTTTATCAGTGCCAAATTTAGTGCCAAGTGCCAGTTGCCTTTTCACCACACCAATGGGGGTATCACAATTTCAACACTAGGAGGCAGGGTTGCCACCTATCAAGTCAACAGGCATGTGCCCATAAAGTTTGGTAGCCTTGTAATTAAAACCACCCTCCTCATTTTAGGGTTGGATAGCGTGGATATTATATTGGGAACTGACTGGTTAACCAGGCACCAAGCAGTTATTGATATTGCAGCCAGGGCCATTGAGGTGCACTCACCAACTTGTGGTGAAACCACACTATATCTGCCTGATCAGGGATGCACCCGTTCTTGTGCCTTTGTTATGTTAGAATCCCCGGTAGAAAAGATCCTAGTGGTCTGTGACTATCCGGATGTGTTTCCAGATGAATTGCCAGGGATGCCACCTGACCGAGATATTGAGTTCGCAATCGAGTTACAACCCGGGACTGCTCCTATCTCCAAGAGACCCTATAGGATGCCTCCCGCGGAATTGGCAGAATTGAAAAAGCAGCTGCAAGAGTTGTTGGACAAGGGGTTTATTCGCCCAAGTACTTCACCATGGGGATGTCCAGCATTATTTGTGAAGAAAAAGGATGAAAGTTTGAGAATGTGTGTTGACTACCGCCCTCTCAATGCGGTGACTATCAAGAACAAATACCCGCTACCCCGCATTGATGTTCTGTTTGATCAGCTAGTAGGAGCCAAGGTATTCTCCAAGATAGACCTTCGCTCAGGTTACCATCAGATCAAGATCCGTGCCAGTGACATTCCCAAGACGGCTTTCTCTACCAGATATGGGCTGTATGAGTTTTTGATGATGTCTTTTGGGCTGACCAATGCCCCGGCTTATTTTATGTACCTGATGAACTCAGTGTTTATGCCAGAGTTGGATAAGTTCGTGGTCGTTTTCATTGATGATATTCTGTTCTATTCCAAGAATGAAGATGAACATGTTGAGCACCTGCACATCGTGCTTCAGCGACTGCACGATCATCGTCTTTATGCTAAGTTGTCTAAATGCGAATTCTGGCTGAAGGAGATTAAATTCTTGGGTCATACAATTTCTCAGGATGGGATATCAGTTGATCCTGAGAAGGTACAAGAGGTGATGGATTGGAAACCCCTGACTACAGTGAGGCATATTCGAAGTTTTCTGGGTTTGGCAGGGTATTATCGACGATTTATTCCGGATTTCTCCAGGATTGCCAAACCAATGACTGAACTGTTGAAGAAAGGAGTCAAGTATGATTGGAACCAAAAGTGTGAAGATGCCTTTCATACTTTGAGGCAGCATTTGACAACAGCCCCAGTGCTGGCTCAACCTGACAACACCAAGCCCTTTGAAGTTTATTGTGATGCTTCTGGTACAGGATTGGGATGTGTCCTGATGCAAGATAACAGAGTCATTGCTTATGCTTCCCGAGCACTGAGGCCCCATGAGCAGAACTACCCTACACATGACCTGGAGTTGGCAGCTGTGGTTCATGCTCTTAAGATATGGAGACACTACTTGATGGGAGCTCACTATAACATCTACACTGATCACAAGAGTCTCAAATACATCTTCACTCAGGCAGATCTGAACATGAGGCAAAGGAGATGGTTGGAGTTAATCAAGGATTATGATTTAGAGGTGCATTACCATCCTGGTAAAGCCAATGTTGTGGCAGATGCCTTGAGCAGAAAGGCCCACTGCAATTGTATGAGCATGGATGCAAGAGTCACCACCCTGTGCGATGAGCTATGCAAGCTGAACCTGGAAGTTGTTTCTTCAGGTGATTTGAGTTATATCTCGGTGGAACCCACATTGCAGGAGCAAATAGTAAGAGCACAGATTGAGAATAAGGGTGTTCAAATGATTAAGGAAATGATCAAGCAAAAGGCAGAGAAATACAAGTGCTTCCGTCAGGATAGCAAGGGAATTTTATGGTTTGGAGATCGATTGGTTGTTCCCAAGGACCCTGAGCTCAGAAAGAAGATACTAGATGAAGCTCACCTTTCCAAATTTTCCATGCACCCTGGTAGCAACAAGATGTGCCATGATCTTAGATCTTTATATTGGTGGACCAGAATGAAGAGGGAAATTGCCAAGTACATATCCGAGTGTGACACCTGCCAGAGAATCAAGGCCAGTCACTTGAAGACAGCGGGTCCTTTGCAACCCCTTCCCATACCATCTTGGAAATGGGAGGACATTTGCATGGATTTTATCGTAGGATTGCCCAACACCTCCAGGCACCATGATTCCGTTTGGGTTATTGTGGACAGGTTGACCAAGACCGCTCATTTCTTGCCAGTGCACACCACCCACAAGACAGAGAAGTATGCAGAAATTTATGTTGATCAAATAGTGCGATTGCATGGTATTCCAAAGACCATCATATCTGACAGAGGAGCACTGTTTGTGGCACGCTTTTGGGAGAAGCTGCAAGAATCCCTTGGGACCCAAGTAATCCAAAGCTCGGCATACCACCCTCAAATAGATGGCCAGACAGAAAGGGTGAATCAGGTTCTGGAAGACATGTTGCGAGCAGGTGCACTACACTACGGGAAGGATTGGGACAAGTGTCTTTCTTTGGCAGAGTTTTCTTATAATAACAGCTATCAGTCCAGTCTGAAGATGGCACCTTTTGAAGCTTTATATGGGAGAAGGTGTAGGACCCCACTGAATTAGTCTCAAGCAGGAGAGAGGGAAATTTTTGGGCCAGACTTGGTACTTGAGGCAGAGGCAAAGGTCAAGGTTATTACCAAGAACCTCGAAGTTGCTCAGGCCAGGCAAAAGAGCTATCATGATAAGAGGCGGAAGCCTCTACAGTTTGAGGTGGGAGATCATGTTTATCTTAAAGTGTCACCCACCAAGGGTGTCCAGAGATTCGGGATCAAGGGCAAGTTAGCTCCTCGCTACATTGGACCCTATGAAATCAAAGCAGGTTGTGGACCCGTAGCCTATCAGTTGGAATTGCCACCTCACATGTCAGCAGTTCACAATGTGTTCCATGTATCTCAGCTGCGGAAATGTGTTCGTCTACCCACTGAAGTGCTACCGGAACCAGACATTGAGATAGAACCAGACTTGTCCTACCAAGAGTACCCCGTCAACGTATTGGATTAGAAGGAGAGATCAACTCGGGCAAGATCAGTCAGAATGTATAAAGTTCAGTGGAGTCACCATTCAGCAGAAGAAGCTACATGGGAGACTGAGGATTTTCTACGCTCTCGCTTCCCCGACTTTCTGCCCAAAGGAGTCGGTACGTAACCCCAGAACCCCACCCCCACCTGCCCTTTGAATTCAATTATAAGAAAAACTTAGATAACAAGGATAGTCTAAGTTGTGGATTTAACTTAAAAAGGGCTTCCTTCTGAAGTTGCAAAGAGAATGACATTCGAAGAGCAGTTAACGAGAGAAATTGGAGTATAAGGAAGAGTAACACACCATTATACCTTAGTAGCACCCCTCTAGAGGACTCTGCCTAAAATCTAGGGACGAGATTCCTTTAAGGGGGGAGGGCTGTAACACCCCAGGTGTTACTCAGGGAGTCCACCCAGGACTACCCCTTTTAACCTATTATCACATGAGGATTGAATTGGGCAAAGTACATCAAACATGGAATTCAAGGTCCTAATCAAGTGCAAACCATCTTGGATATCATGCCCTAGCTTGTCATGCACATCTAAGTGGGGAATTTCCCAAAACCCTAAAGCAAACCCCTCTTGGGCAATAGGAACCCTAATTGAAGCTAGGATCAAAAGGTCATGTAAACCTTGTGATCATGGCTTGGGCCAAATATAAAAGTTGTAGTATGCTTCATAACCTACAAATAATAGTAAGGAAGTACCCCCAAAAAGATTTCAGAAAAGCCCCAAAAAGTTCACCAAAGGTTGAGCACAAGGGAAAAATTCAGAATTTGCCTAAGTATAAAAACTAACCCTTGAACAAAGATTCCACATGTTCACCTTAATCCAAAATTCAAAACACTTCGACCCAATTGACAAAGTGGCGCCAAATTAACCCTAGAATGCCCTGGAAGGAGGTGACACCTACCCTAGGGCGTTTGACACGACTTGACACCATTTTTGTCTCGGTTTGGACCTGTCTGACACAGCCGACTTCCCACCCTCATATCTCTCTAACCTGACCACATCTACTCTTGGAACTCACATGAACTAGGTAGCTCTAGGTGCAGGGAAGAGATCTCCCACAGGCGATAGGGTAAGATTCGTACGTTTTGGCCGCTCAACAGAGGGAAGAACACGGGCAGAAGCAACGAGCCACTTGTTCGACGCACTCTGAGCTCGCCAGAGCACGCCCGCGCGCGCCCCCGCGTGCCCCGCGTCGCGCCAACGGCCAGCCGGCGCCCTGTTGTAACACCCACTTTGTAATTGGTTAGGAATAATACCAATAGAGAAACAATTTCTCTTCATATGAGTTTGAACTTTATGCATCATCACATGTGAACACTTCACTTATACAAATGAATAAATAATAAAAGGCACTCAAACAAATCAGGCATCATGCTGGTATTTTTATTTTGCGTGCATTATTTATGACAAAATAATAATAACAATAATAAAAGAAAAATAATAATGAGAGGAAATTTGAATCCTAAATTGAGAATTAGGATTTGAAGTATAGAAGGAAAACATAAAATGCTATACAATACAAAAAAAAATTATTTAATAAATTTATAAGTAGATAAATTTATTTCACAATAATTTATTCAAATTGCATACTCAGAAATTGAGTACAAGTTCACCATAAATTTGAAGATCAAATTGAGACTCAAAAATAAGAGAGAAAAGAAATAAAAAAAAGAAAGAAAATTCCATGCGCTTGGGCTAGCATTTGACGGTTTGGCCCATTCTACTTTCCTCCTCTTCTGCTCGTCATGGCCCGTGGAGGATTTGGCGCTGACTGGTGGGGCACTATCGGCTGTGGCATGACGCGTTTCCTTCTCCACGCTGGTCATCCACGCCGACGTCAGGGGCCCAGGTGTCAGCTCGCAACGAAACGCACTCCTGTGTTTACGTAGCGCTTATGGTCACGGGCCTGTGGACCCAAGGGGGTCAGACCACGTTCCCCTGTGCCATTGCCGCAACCTTCGCGGGGCTGGTAAACTGCCCTGGCGCCGAATCATAACGGAAGGGCTCCTTGGGGTTCGGGCACCACAGGGGTGTCTATATATGCCTAGATGACGACCTTACCCCATCACCCAGAGCAAGAAAACCTAGCCGCCATCACCAGAGAGAGAGAGCTCTGTGGGGCGAGTCTGTGTGCCCGCCGCCGCTGCCACCAATTGTAGTCGTCGTCGCCTCCCAACCTCCGTTGTGCGGTTCCCAGCGTTCTGCAGAGTCGATAGATCGTGTACACGGGCCTAATCGGGCGCTGAGGCCTGCGGTGCATCGGAATTTCTCGCTGGTTCTTCATCCAGGCCGCCGGGCCGCGGGTCACCGAGGGCAGCGCTGCTGTCACCACCAAGAACGGTACGATGCACTCCATTACATTCCCCATGCTCTCTGCTTTGTTATGCAAGCGTCAGAATCGTGTTCTAGGCAGAAATCGGGGAGTAAGCTAGTGGCCGTTAATGGCGCGCCGCCGTGCGGTTGGGCTCTGCCGTGGTTGAGCGCTGGGGGTGGAAGACAACACAGGGGCCCTAGATTTAACAATGGACGATCACGATTAGATGGAGAGAATAGCTAGCGACAGCCGTTGGATCGTTGTTGGGCGGTTCAGATTTAATCGCGTGCTCCCCTTCGCGCGATCCGTTCCTGACCGTCGATCTCGAGTTAGTCGGCCGGGATTTAATGATGTGTGGAGCGAGCGATTGCCGTGGATTCTAGATCCAGTGGCTCCAGTTGAATACCGTTTCGTCTCAAGCCGGTTAGATCCTGGCCCTAGAATTCTAATCGGACGGCCCACGTTAGTCCATACCCCTTCGCGGTGCCATTTAGCTAAAGAGTCCCTCCACTTGCCAGAATTAGAACCCGCCATCCTCTGGCACTATGCGCTGGGTCTCTGGATTCTTACCCCGAGCCCCCTGCGTTTCACATTAATTGAGGCCCAGTCCAGTGCTGTTTTAAAATGAGTAAATGAATTAGAAAACGTATTTTAATACAAAAATAAGTGCTAAATCTTCAATAATTCATAGAAAATTCATACTTGCTCCAAACTAATCTATTCCACTTTCTAAAATTTTGTAATTTTATTCTCTAACATCTAGAGCCTCTGTTTTATCATGACAACAGTAAGAAAATTAATTTCACACTTAATCTCACTTTAAACACATAAAACCTTTGAAAATCCATAACTTAAAATCTATAACTCCAAAAAATTATGATTCCTGTTCCTAGGATTTTATTTTAATATGTAGATTATTACTGTGTATTTTGTTTACATGCTTGGTGTAATGTTAATTTCCCCTGTATCCTGTGCTTGTTTGTATTGTGGCGAGTAGAAGAGCACGTGACTGAGGATCCTGGTGAGCAGCAGGTTGAAGTAGCTGAGCAGGAGCTCATTGAAGGCAAGTTGTGCCCTTGACCACTTTTTACCCAATAATGTTCTCTAATTATCATTCACTCATGCATAGGTTAATTTTGATGGGACCCAATAGGTCACCCTAGATTGTTTATCTCATTACCTTGTTTACCCCTGAATCACTTGGGTAGTTTGCTATTGCTATACATGGTTTTGGGATAATCATTTATTATATCTATGTTCCAATTATTCTTGTTATTCTGTTTATGTTCATGTTGAGATCATTAATGTTAATTGGAACATAGAGCTTAACTTGAGAACCACGTGCCACCACAAGGGTTTAATGGGACGCCCTTGGCTGACTAATTAGGAAAGCTAGTGGAAGACTACCTTACCCGAAAGGGGCAAGGGCAGTAGGGGAGTGGTCAGTGTAGGGAGGTCCCTGGTTGATTTTGCTGCGATGGCGGTCAGCCAGGAACCCTGCATTGGAACTTCCTATAAACTGTAGCGGGTTTTCGGAAGCTAGTGGAACTTTGTAAAGGCCTCGTAGTGTTGCCCTGCCGCGCTTCCTAGGTAGAGGTGTATGGGATTCGCGAACCCTTGGCAGATGGGTAACATGACTTGTGGGTAAAGGGTACAACCTCTGCAGAGTGTAAAACTGGTATACTAGCCGAGCTCACGGTCATGAGCAGCTCAGGACTCTCTGATGTTTAAATTATGGAACTTAAATTCAATTTTGTCATTTGCATTGCATGGGTTTAGTATTAATTTGTTCTATTACTTTATTTAAGGTTTGGTATTTACTTACATCTAGTAATTGCTAATAAAAGTTTGACCAACATTAAAAGCAATGCTCAGCTTTAACCATTCTCTTTGATAAGCCTTACACTCCATGAGCTCCCACCTTTGGTGAGTTCATGTCACATTATTCCCCACAACTTGTTGAGCGATGATCATGTGTGAGCTCACCCTTGCTGTCTCACACCCCCCCACAGGAGAAGATCAGGTGGTTCAGGAGGAGCCGCCTAACACTGAGGAGTTCGATCTGATCTAGGTGGCGTTTCCCAGTTGACATTGGCGCCGACGATCCTTAGTTCGTTTTATCTTTATTATTTTATTTTGTAATAAGTCTTCCGCTATGTAATAAATACTCTGATGTTTCATGACATTTATCTCTATACACTCTGTTATTATATATGTTGTCTTCTTGGCGCATGTATGAGATGCACCTGGCTTTGTTCCTTAAAGCCGGGTGTGACAGAAGTGGTATCAGAGGAAATGTTGACTGTAGGACGAAACCTAGATAGAAATGGACAAAACCCTTTCCTACTTACCTTACTCTGACTCATTCTATACTCATCTCATCTTGATCTTGTCTCACCTTTTGCTACTCTACTCTGATTAATCTTATCTTTTCTACTCTAAGACAAGATGGATTTCACACCTTGGAATCCTACCAATATGATCTTTTTTTAAGAGATAGGGATCCTAAGACAAAATTTAAAACTATTTTCTTTATTTAAAAAAAATTGATTGGTTGATTGTGCTGATGATCAATGCCTGATTTGCTTCTTTGATTGATTGAAATAGTATAGACGGGCATCTTAGCATGTACCACCATAAGGTAATGTATTAGCGTTAGTAGGTGACACACTAATCTACTTAGCTAATAAATCTCCCGCAGTAACATTCATCGTAATTACTCGCCTTGTCTACAATTCTTCCTTTCTTACCCTGTATTTCTAACCCAGATGGACTACCCCTATAGTGTTAGAAGAGAGCACTATAGACATGATCCTTGGTATGTCATGGTTAAGAAAGGCAAAGGCAGTATATACACTGTGCTAAGGGAACTGTAGAACTAACCAGTTCCAAAGGACAAAGATTTGAAGTTGAAGTAACTACCACCATCAGACTAGCAGCATTCCTAGTAGATGAAAAGTTTGTGGGTGACAACATCCATGCAGTTAGGGATTTTCCGGATGTCTTTCCAGAGGAGTTATTAGGGATGCCACCAGATATGGAAGTTGAGTTTGTCATTAATCCCTTACCTAAGACTGCCCCTATTTCTAAACGACCATACATGATGTCCGTAGAAGAGCTAAATGAACTTAAGAAGCAATTAATGGAATTACAAGAGGCTGGGTACATTCGTTCGGGTTCCTCACCTTGGGGAGCACCGGTACTATTTGTACAGAAGAAGGATGGATCGCAAAGGATGTGTGTGGATTATAGGTCCCTTAATGATGTTATCGTGAAGAACAAGTGTCCGTTACCCCGCATTGAGGATTTATTTGATCAGATGAGAGATGCAAGGGTATTCTTGAAGACTGATCTCCGATCAGGTTACCATCAAATGTAGATTAGACCATCGGATATTCCCAAGACGACTTTCTCGACTCGATATGGATTATATGAGTTTATTGTTATGTCGTTTGGATTAACCAATGCCCCAGCTTATTTTATGAACTTGATGAATAAGGTGTTTATGGAGTATTTGGACAGATTCGTCGTGGTATTCATCGACGATATTCTTATTTATTCTCAGAGTGATAGCGATCATGAGGAACATCTGAGATTGGTGCTACAGAAGCTACGAATTAATCAACTCTACACCAAGTACGGTAAATGCGAGTTTTGGATTGGCGAGGTGCCATTTCTTGGTCATATTATTTCTAATGGAGGAATATCAGTGGATCCTGCTAAGGTTAAGGAGATAATGGAATGGAGGGTACCCACTACAGTTACTGAGATTCAGAGTTTCTTGGGACTAGCAGGATATTATCGGAGATTTATTGAAGGATTTTCTGAGATTGCTAAACCTATGACTTCACTTTTGGAGAAAGGAAGAGAATTTAAGTGGGATGAGAAGTGTCAAGATAGCTTTGATCAATTGAAGAAGAGATTGATGTCACCACCAGTATTGATTATGCCAGATCTGCAGAAGGGATTTGACATTTATTGTGATGCATGTGGCCAAGGACTTGGATGTGTGCTTATGCAAGAAGGACATGTGATTGCCTATGCTTCTCGTTAGTTACGGAAACATGAATTGAACTACCCCACTCATGACTTGGAATTGGCAGCCGTTGTGCATGCACTTAAGATTTGGAGGCATTACATTATGGGAACCAAGTGTCAAGTATACACGGATCATAAGAGTTTGAAGGATATATTCACTCAGAAGGATCTCAACCTTAGGCAACACCGTGGGTTGGAGCTTATTAAGGATTACGATTTGGAGATTCACTGTCACCCAGTCAAGGCAAATTTGGTTGCAGATGCCTTGAGTCGCAAGGAGCATGTTCATTCAGCTATTGTTGCCCAGCTACCTGATGAGATTGTTGAGGACTTCAGGAGACTTAACCTGGGGATAGTTGCTCATATTGAAGGAGTTACTATTGATGTGGAACCTACTTTGGAGCAAGAGATCCGCAAAGGACAAATTGGTGATGCTAAAATAAAAGAGATTAAGGATCTGATTACTGAAGGTCGAGTTCCGGAATTCACGGAAGATGAGCAAGGCACTGTATGGTTCAAGGACAGAATGTGTGTTCCTGATATTAAAAGCCTTCGAGAGACTATTTTAAAGGAGGCCCATGATTCGGATTATTCTATTCATCCTGGTAGTACCAAGATGTATCAGGATTTGAAGCGGAAATATTGGTGGTATGGATTGAAAAGAGATGTAGCTGCACATGTGGCTATGTGCGATGTATGTCAAAGAGTCAAGGCTGAACACCAGAGGCCAGCTGGACTATTGCATCCACTGAAGATACCCGAGTGGAAGTGGGAAGAGATTGGTATGGATTTTATTACTGGATTGCCTCGCACCCAGAAAGGATATGATGCTATATGGGTGATTGTGGATAGATTGACTAAAGTGGCTCACTTTATTCCTGTCAAGACTACTTATAAAGGTTCACAGCTAGCAGAGTTATATATGGCTCGGATTGTGTGTTTACATGGAGTACCAAAGAAGATCGTGTCTGATCGAGGTTCGCAGTTTACCTCACGATTTTGGAGAAGCTTTCATGAGAACATGAGTACGAAGTTGAATTTCAGTACGGCTTATCACCCTCAGACTGATGGACAGACTGAAAGGACTAATCAAGTATTGGAAGATATGTTGAGAGCTTGTGCCCTTCAGCATGGAGGAAGTTGGGATAAAAGTCTACCTTATGCTGAATTCTCATACAATAATAGCTATCAGGCCAGTCTGAAGATGTCACCTTTTGAGGCTTTGTATGGGAGGAAGTGCAGAACTCCTTTGTATTGGGATCAGACTGGAGAGAGACAGTTCTTTGGTCCTGAACTGATTCAAGAAGCAGAAGAACAAGTTCGTATAATTCGAGAGAATTTGAGAGTGGCTCAAACCAGGCAAAAGAGCTATGCTGATAATAGAAGGAGACCACTGGAATTTGAAGAAGGAGATTATGTGTATCTCAAGGTGTCACCACTTCGTGGAATGAGGAGATTCAAAGTTAAGGGCAAATTGTCCCCTCGCTACATTGGACCATTCTTGATCTTTAGGAGAGTTGGGGAGATGGCATACCAACTTGAGTTACCGGATAGTCTATCGGATGTGCATAATGGGTTTCACGTATCTCAACTCAAGAAGTGTCTCCGTGTCCCTGAGGAACAGTTACCAATGGAAGAGCTTAGTGTTCAGGGTGACTTGACTTACACGGAGTACCCGATCAAGATTTTGGATACTTTGACTCGAGTTACAAGAAATAAGGTGATAAAGATGTGCAAAGTCCAATGGAGTCACCACGGTGAAGATGAAGCAACTTAGGAAAGAGAAGAAGAGCTTCGTATAGATTTTCCCCACCTTTTCCCTAGATCTTCTTAATCTCGAGGACGAGATTATTTTTAAGGGGGGTAGGATTTGTAACACCCACTTTGTAATTGGTTAGGAATAATACCAATAGAGAAACAATTTCTCTTCATATGAGTTTGAACTTTATGCATCATCACATGTGAACACTTCACTTATACAAATGAATAAATAATAAAAGGCACTCAAACAAATCAGGCATCATGCTGGTATTTTTATTTTGCGTGCATTATTTATGACAAAATAATAATAACAATAATAAAAGAAAAATAATAATGAGAGGAAATTTGAATCCTAAATTGAGAATTAGGATTTGAAGTATAGAAGGAAAACATAAAATGCTATACAATACAAAAAAAATTATTTAATAAATTTATAAGTAGATAAATTTATTTCACAATAATTTATTCAAATTGCATACTCAGAAATTGATTACAAGTTCACCATAAATTTGAAGATCAAATTGAGACTCAAAAATAAGAGAGAAAAGAAATAAAAAAAAGAAAGAAAATTCCATGCGCTTGGGCTAGCATTTGACGGTTTGGCCCATTCTACTTTCCTCCTCTTCTGCTCGTCATGGCCCGTGGAGGATTTGGCGCTGACTGGTGGGGCACTATCGGCTGTGGCATGACGCGTTTCCTTCTCCACGCTGGTCATCCACGCCGACGTCAGGGGCCCAGGTGTCAGCTCGCAACGAAACGCACTCCTGTGTTTACGTAGCGCTTATGGTCACGGGCCTGTGGACCCAAGGGGGTCAGACCACGTTCCCCTGCGCCATTGCCGCAACCTTCGCGGGGCTGGTAAACTGCCCTGGCGCCGAATCATAACGGAAGGGCTCCTTGGGGTTCGGGCACCACAGGGGTGTCTATATATGCCTAGATGACGACCTTACCCCATCACCCAGAGCAAGAAAACCTAGCCGCCATCACCAGAGAGAGAGAGCTCCGTGGGGCGAGTCTGTGTGCCCGCCGCCGCTGCCACCAATTGTAGTCGTCGTCGCCTCCCAACCTCCGTTGTGCGGTTCCCAGCGTTCTGCAGAGTCGATAGATCGTGTACACGGGCCTAATCGGGCGCTGAGGCCTGCGGTGCATCGGAATTTCTCGCTGGTTCTTCATCCAGGCCGCCGGGCCGCGGGTCACCGAGGGCAGCGCTGCTGTCACCACCAAGAACGGTACGATGCACTCCATTACATTCCCCATGCTCTCTGCTTTGTTATGCAAGCGTCAGAATCGTGTTCTAGGCAGAAATCGGGGAGTAAGCTAGTGGCCGTTAATGGCGCGCCGCCGTGCGGTTGGGCTCTGCCGTGGTTGAGCGCTGGGGGTGGAAGACAACACAGGGGCCCTAGATTTAACAATGGACGATCACGATTAGATGGAGAGAATAGCTAGCGACAGCCGTTGGATCGTTGTTGGGCGGTTCAGATTTAATCGCGTGCTCCCCTTCGCGCGATCCGTTCCTGACCGTCGATCTCGAGTTAGTCGGCCGGGATTTAATGATGTGTGGAGCGAGCGATTGCCGTGGATTCTAGATCCAGTGGCTCCAGTTGAATACCGTTTCGTCTCAAGCCGGTTAGATCCTGGCCCTAGAATTCTAATCGGACGGCCCACGTTAGTCCATACCCCTTCGCGGTGCCATTTAGCTAAAGAGTCCCTCCACTTGCCAGAATTAGAACCCGCCATCCTCTGGCACTATGCGCTGGGTCTCTGGATTCTTACCCCGAGCCCCCTGCGTTTCACATTAATTGAGGCCCAGTCCAGTGCTGTTTTAAAATGAGTAAATGAATTAGAAAACGTATTTTAATACAAAAATAAGTGCTAAATCTTCAATAATTCATAGAAAATTCATACTTGCTCCAAACTAATCTATTCCACTTTCTAAAATTTTGTAATTTTATTCTCTAACATCTAGAGCCTCTGTTTTATCATGACAACAGTAAGAAAATTAATTTCACACTTAATCTCACTTTAAACACATAAAACCTTTGAAAATCCATAACTTAAAATCTATAACTCCAAAAAATTATGATTCCTGTTCCTAGGATTTTATTTTAATATGTAGATTATTACTGTGTATTTTGTTTACATGCTTGGTGTAATGTTAATTTCCCCTGTATCCTGTGCTTGTTTGTATTGTGGCGAGTAGAAGAGCACGTGACTGAGGATCCTGGTGAGCAGCAGGTTGAAGTAGCTGAGCAGGAGCTCATTGAAGGCAAGTTGTGCCCTTGACCACTTTTTACCCAATAATGTTCTCTAATTATCATTCACTCATGCATAGGTTAATTTTGATGGGACCCAATAGGTCACCCTAGATTGTTTATCTCATTACCTTGTTTACCCCTGAATCACTTGGGTAGTTTGCTATTGCTATACATGGTTTTGGGATAATCATTTATTATATCTATGTTCCAATTATTCTTGTTATTCTGTTTATGTTCATGTTGAGATCATTAATGTTAATTGGAACATAGAGCTTAACTTGAGAACCACGTGCCACCACAAGGGTTTAATGGGACGCCCTTGGCTGACTAATTAGGAAAGCTAGTGGAAGACTACCTTACCCGAAAGGGGCAAGGGCAGTAGGGGAGTGGTCAGTGTAGGGAGGTCCCTGGTTGATTTTGCTGCGATGGCGGTCAGCCAGGAACCCTGCATTGGAACTTCCTATAAACTGTAGCGGGTTTTCGGAAGCTAGTGGAACTTTGTAAAGGCCTCGTAGTGTTGCCCTGCCGCGCTTCCTAGGTAGAGGTGTATGGGATTCGCGACCCCTTGGCAGATGGGTAACATGACTTGTGGGTAAAGGGTACAACCTCTGCAGAGTGTAAAACTGGTATACTAGCCGAGCTCACGATCATGAGCAGCTCAGGACTCTCTGATGTTTAAATTATGGAACTTAAATTCAATTTTGTCATTTGCATTGCATGGGTTTAGTATTAATTTGTTCTATTACTTTATTTAAGGTTTGGTATTTACTTACATCTAGTAATTGCTAATAAAAGTTTGACCAACATTAAAAGCAATGCTCAGCTTTAACCATTCTCTTTGATAAGCCTTACACTCCATGAGCTCCCACCTTTGGTGAGTTCATGTCACATTATTCCCCACAACTTGTTGAGCGATGATCATGTGTGAGCTCACCCTTGCTGTCTCACACCCCCCCCACAGGAGAAGATCAGGTGGTTCAGGAGGAGCCGCCTAACACTGAGGAGTTCGATCTGATCTAGGTGGCGTTTCCCAGTTGACATTGGCGCCGACGATCCTTAGTTCGTTTTATCTTTATTATTTTATTTTGTAATAAGTCTTCCGCTATGTAATAAATACTCTGATGTTTCATGACATTTATCTCTATACACTCTGTTATTATATATGTTGTCTTCTTGGCGCATGTATGAGATGCACCTGGCTTTGTTCCTTAAAGCCGGGTGTGACACCTGTCCCGTGCCCGCGCCTATAAAGCCCGCCCGAGCGTCGACTGCACTCTTCCGCGCACCCTCAAGCCTCACCGGAGCTCAGTTCACCGCCGTTTGCCCGTGCACGGCGTGTCCGCGGCCACTCGAGCCACTGCCGCCGTAGACCGGCCAGTCCAGCTTTCCCCAGCCCCATCCAACCCTCTGAAACGAGTAAACATACCTCGGTGAAGCTCCCCGAGCGAGGAATCGAAGCCTACTTCGCCGGAGAGGCCAGTCCACGGTCGCCGGAGTTCTCAACCCCGCCGGAGTACGTGGACCGGGTAATCCACTCAACCTTTTTTTCGATTCCTTGTCCACACTGTCACTACGTCACCCCAGGAAGCTCACCGTGCCCTTGGATTGAACCAGATCGTCGTGGTTTGGCCGGTACACTCGCCGCCGACGAGAACACCCGCCTGCGCACGTGGACCGAGCGATTCCGGCCATCCCCGCCGTCGAGCCGCACCTCGCTGTGACCGCCAGAGCCTCCCCGAGCCAACCCTGCCCTTCGCCGGACCTATCTCGCCACCGGTAAGCCGCGCCACCCTTTTCTTTCCCGCGGGTACTGTTTACATTGGGGGAAGGACTGCGGGTGAGAGGGAGAGAAGGTAAGGGGGCTTTTTGAACTGTCAACGACTCAGGGGAATAGTGGCGCAGGGGTAGATTTGTGCGGGTTGATTTAGTTTAAACCCAGGGACCTCGGTGTAAACTGTTTTTCCAGGAAACTCTTATTAAATCTATTTTTAAATTGAACAGAAACTTTAAAAATTCATAACTTCTGTTTAGTTCATCCAAATTTGGTCAAACCAATTTTGTCAGACTCTAAATAATGTAACCTATTTAAGAAAAATATAAAACCCCCTATGTACTATAGAAAACTTTAAAGCTCTGATTTAATTATAGTTTGGCCAAAAGCTCAATAATAGAAAGAAAAATAGTTGTACTATTTGACTAGGGCTAGAAAAATTTGGGGAAGTTTATATCTACCTACTGACCTGTTTAAAAATGTTAAACCTCTTTGTCCACTCCATTAAGCTAGTTTTTACCCATTATTCTATAATATGCTTAAGGTTAAGAAAAATAGAAAATGTAATTTAAATAATGAACCAGGGGGCACCCCTATTTTTATTAGGATACTTATTCAATGTAGTTCACTGGAAAAATCTATCATACCCTGTTTTAGTATAAAATGAGTAGGATACCTTTTATTTTAATAAAATAAGGGAAACTTAGAAAAACCCTACAAAAATAACCCCAAGGTGAAAACACCCCCACCCTTGGGATAGTTAATGTTTTGTTATTAAGAACTTAGGAAAAATATGAAATCTGCTGTTTGACATTTTTCAAATAACAATGAAGTAGAAAGTGTCTTTTTGACATTAAACTTTAGAAAATCATAACTAAATAACCACCCCTTAGCTTTCTGTGATTTTTGGCACAGAAGCCTATTATTACTGTTAGATGCTAGCAAAAATAACCTTTAGGACAGAACACACCCCCAATTAGGAGATGTAGTGTAAGTGGCTCATTTTATACAACTCTTGTTATTTTTGTCTAAAGCAAAACCTTCACATGTAGAGCCTCAAATTCTTAAAACAGGCTAGAATAGCAATTGGAAACCCACTGTAATTTTTACAAAATTTTTGGAGAAAGTTAAACTACTGTTGTAGTTCAAACCCCCACTAGAATTCATAAATAGAAATTAAAGAAAGGAAAATGAATAATGGAGATTAGTGTCATCCTAGAACTCTTGTAAATTGTCTACTGAAATACGTAAAGACAATACAAATCCACTATGTTTTTCCTCTATAAAAACCTAAGCCTAAAGAGTAATAAGCCTAACCCACTGAAAGCCCCGCATAACTAAGAAACCCTAAGTTACTTCTTGACTTAGTTTATTTTTAGCATAATGTTATTAAATCCTGCATAATCATGACATACATGTTCATTGCATTTCGATAGACTGTAACCTTGCTGATGGAGAGTACGTCCTCGTGCCAGAGCAAGGAGCTGCTCAGGAGGTAGCCCCAGATCCAGCACCAGAGCCTGCACCAGAGGACCTGCCTGCCACTGCTTTGGAAGGCAAGCCCCAGTTTATGCATAACCTGTTATTTATGCTATTTTACTTCACTTAATGATTGTAGGATTGATTGTGCACTTAGGTGTAGGAATTGTTTGAAACCCTAGTTGCATGATCTCAGGAATCCTTTTGAGATGGATACTAGTATAATAGGTCGAGTAGTTGCTTTATTTAATTAGGATCTCGGTAGAAGACGAGTGATTTTTCTAGCACTCGCGCGAGATCAGGTAATTGGTTGTATCCACTTTCTTCTCATAATGATGCTGGTTGTGGACAACAATCCATGGGGATTGGTTGTTTACGAGATGGGAAAATGGAATAAGGACTAACGTGCGGATACCTGTGTCAAGCGTTTGAACGTACTAAACACATGCCGAGAAATATGGTAAATCGGTAAGCCTAGTACCTGATTGAACCTGGCAGTGAACTTTACCCCTCACGCGACCTGAGACGTGGTCTCCCATTCCGGTTATGGTGGGTACAAGTGCGGTCACTGCACGACGGCAGTCGGGGTCAGTGAGGCATTGTACGCCAAGGCGGTGAGCCCTGATCTGCTGACGGGGAATCGATGGGGACGGTTGATATGTGTGGGGACGGAGTGCCCTTACATGTCGTGTGTTTAGGTTTACCTTGCAAGGATAAAAACTCGATTCGAATCGTCTGCTTCTCGCAGCTAATGAGACTGCTTGATCCATTGTACTGCATTGAGTAACAAGTGGAAATATGATGAGTTGATATAAGATGTTGATTGCTAAAAATGTTTGCTACTATGTATGAGTAGATAGTACACATTTAGCCTTAAGAGAGTCACACTTAAATTGACAAAGTTAAAACTTGACTTAGAAACTCAGCTAGTGCTTTTGGCAACCAAACCCCACAGCCAAACAGCTGCATGTCTAGAGGTAGAGGAGTAGACTCCTCACACCGGGTAAGTCTAGCTGAGTATTAGTATACTCAGCCTTGCTTGTGGCATAATTTTACAGGTTCCTTGGAGGACATGGTTGCTGGAGTGACTTGGTCGTCCATCTTGCCACCGGGTTGGACTGTCGAGTGGGACCCCGCCTCGGCTGAGGAGGAGCATGAGGAGTGATGGGACAGGCTTCCCCATCTCTCTGTTTAATTACCGTTAGTTTTATTCCGCTGCACTTCGAACAATGATGACTCCTTTTGCAAAACTCCGATGATGATGTAATAATTTAATACTCTTTAATGCATGGTTTTATGCTTTATTGTATTTGCTCTGTGACTCACCATCGAGTGAGATTGTGGTACTTGATCCTGTCAGTGGCCGTGTCGGACTAGATCCGAGGGATTGATGGGTTATTCCCATTTAAGTGTGGTCCAGCCTCTAAGGCGGGACTTAGGCACTTAAGTTGGAATAATTCGGGCAGTTCCGCCACACCTCTGCCACCTCCCCCACCACGAGGAGGACCCGGAGAACCTCGACAACCCCAGCAGCAGGAAGGGGGAGAAGGCGGAGCATTTCCGCGCATCGACGGAGAAGTCAACGTCATCTTCGGCAGACATGGGTCGCAAGAGAGCAAGAGGCAGCAGAAGCTCAACGACCGTCAGATACTGATGGCGGCCACCAGTCCTCCCGCCCCGTATCGATGGTCCGAACACCCGATCACCTTCACTCGGGCAGATCAGTGGCTCAACTTCGATCATCTGGGCAAATACCCGCTCCTTGTCGATCCGATGATCAGAGAGAGAAGGGTAAAGAAGGTGCTAGTGGACGGGGGAAGCAGCATCAATGTCACCTTCCCCCGGACACTCCTAGGCTTGGGAGTCGCACTCAAAGAGCTCCATGAGTCAGACACTCCATTCTTCAGCTTTGTGCCGACTGAAGGAGAATATCCACTCGGACATATCTACATGCCGGTTACCTTCGGAACTCCGGAAAACTACAGAACCGAGTTCTTGAGGTTCAAGGTAGCAAGCTTCGACTATGGATACAACGCCATCATTGGCAGGCCGGGATTGGCGAAATTCATGGCCATTCTGCACTATACATACATGATATTGAAGATGCCGAGACCACAAGGAATCATTACCGTGCGCGCTGCCATTCAGGCGGCCCTCACCACCAAATCATCAACGACTTCTTCTGCGCGGGCGAACTCAAAGCCTGAGGAGGATCTCACAGTACCTGCAAATGAAGCTCAAGCTGTGACCTCTATGGATGTGTTGGTTGCCTAGTTTTGCCAGGGCTAGGTCCTGCCGGTGCAGGCACCTTGTTGTTTGGTTTCCCGTACAACCTCATGGGCTAGGCCCAATTGATGCACCAACCACGCCACAGCCTGGCCAGGCGGATACCGGAGAATTGGTCTTCGCTCCTGAGCCAGGTTGCGCCGATGCAAGCATGAAACACAAGAAATCATTTTAAGTTGGTATTTATGTTATATCTCTTAATTAATACATCTAATTAATAAAACGATTTTACTTCCGCGTTCCTGCCATTGTTACGAATAAAACTAGACTACACTTGCTATATAATTAATACATCTAATTAATAGTTTTTGTTTAATACATCTAATTCAGATTATTGTAAATCGTATTTAATCGTATTTGTAGTTCAAATTTGTTGTAATTTGTTTAATAGCGCTTAAAATTTTGAAATTTGGCGGGAGCTTCATTTTACACAACAAAATTGCGCGGCAACCCAATTGGGCCAAGCTACAAAAATGAGAACCAAACAATGTATCATATGGGCCTGGTTCATTTTGACCAGGCAACCAAACATTGCTTGTTGACTCTGTATATGCGGGCTCTCTTGAGCCTGGTCCTCTCACTGAGCCAGGCTCAGGCCGGGCCAGACAACCAAACACATCCTATGCGGCCGACTGAGGAAACAAAAAGAATCAACCTCGGGTTCGCTGATGAACGCAAGACCGCTATCATCAGCTCTAGCCTGGACGACAAATAGGAAGGCGCGCTCGTCCAGTTTCTGCAAGATAACCGAGACGTATTCGCATGGCAACCTGTGGATATGCCGAGAGTCTCGAGAGAACTGGCCGAGCACAAACTGAAGGTCTACCCCCAGGAGAGAGCCATTCAAACATGCTTAGCCGATCACTGGGGCAAGCGGGTAGAAGCCTATGTTGATGATGTGGTGATTAAGACAGAAAACTCAGATAACTTCATTGAAGATTTGCAGCTGGTCTTCAACAGTCTGAGGCGATATCGGTGGAAGCTCAATCCAAAAAAAATGTGTCTTTGGAGTACCAGCAGGGAAATTGCTTGGATTCATTGTCAGCCACCGAGGAATTGAAGCTAACCCGAAAAAGATCGAGGCTATCATGAGGATGGAAGCACCACGGTCACAGAAGAAAGTGCAAAGACTTACTGGATGCATGGCAACTTTAAGCAGGTTCATATCAAGGTTAGGAGAAAAAGTCCTACCATTCTACAAATTGCTCAAGAAGGTGGATAAGTTCCAGTGGACCTCAGAAGCTCAGGAAGCTCTTGATGCACTGAAGAAGTTCCTGACCACACTGCCAGCGCTAAAGCTGCCACGCCGAGCCACGCCAAACCAGCCGGCGAAAGATCTCCTGTTGTACATCTCTTGCACGACTCACGTGGTGAGCACCGCGTTGGTAGTCGAGCGAGCAGAGGAAGGACACGTGTATCCAGTACGGCATCTCATCTACTTCATCAGCGAAGTTCTGGGGCCATCTAAGAAGAAGTATCCTCAAGTTCAAAAACTGTTATACGCAGTACTTCTAACTGCACGCAAGCTCTGTCACTACTTCAACGACCACAAAGTCATAGTAGTCATCGGGTTTCAATAGGGGATATTCTCCACAATAAAGAAGTCATTGGAAGAATAGCCAAGTGGGCCTGCGAGCTGGGAGCTCACGACATTGAGTTTTGGCCTCGCACTGCAATAAAGACTCAAGCACTAGTTGACTTCGTATCAGAGTGGACCGAGCAACAAGTACCAGATAACCCGGAGACTGCAGAAGTATGGCGGATGTATTTCGATGGCTCGCTGAAGCTGCAGGGGGCAGGCGCAGGGATCCTCTTCATTGAACCTGGAGGTGACCAACTCAAATATGCTCTTCAGTTGTTATTCTCAGCATCCAATAATGCAGCAGAATATGAAGCTTTGATCCACGGATTGAACATTGACATATCACTGGGCATTAAGAGGTTGATGGTATACGGAGATTCACTGGTGGTCATAAGTCAGATAAATAAAGAATGGGATTGCTCGAATGACTTTATGGGCAAGTACTGCATAGCCGTCCGAAAGCTGGAAGACAAATTTGAGGGGCTGGAATTTCATCATGTGGAAAGAGATCGCAACGCGGTAGCAGACGCGTTATCGAAACTAGGATCCAGTCGGACCTAGGTTCCACCTGGAGTTTTTGTCCAAGAGGTGCCACGCCCAAGCATTTCCTCAGATCAAGCAGAAGAGTGCAACGTTTTAAGCCAGCCAGAGTCAGACTCTAATGACTGGAGGGAGCCCATCATCAGATATATAAAGAATGAAGAGGAACCGGATGACAAAGCCACAGCAGAATGCATCTCAAGGCAGTCAGCCCACTACACCCTCATTGGGGATGCACTGTACAGAAGGGGCGCAACAGGAGTCCTCATAAAGTGCATTCCTTCGGTTACTGGGAAGCAACTGTTAGATGAGATCCACGCCGGACAGTGCGGGATACACGCAACATCTAGGACTCTGGTTGGGAAGGTCTTCTGGTCTGGTTTCTACTGGCCGACAGCAAAGAGTGATGCAACCGAGTTAGTACAGAGGTGTGAAGCTTGCCAATTCTTATCAAAGCAGCAGCATTTACCTACACAGCAACTGCAGATCATACCCGTAACATGGCCATTTGCGTGCTAGGGACTAGACATGATTGGACCCTTCAAGAAAGCTCAGGGAGGATACACTCACGTATTGGTCGCCATTGACAAATTCACCAAATGGATACAATACAAACTCATTGCTTCTCTGACTTCAGCCAAGGCAGTGGAGTTCATACAAGATATAATATTCATGTTTGGGATACCGAATAGCATCATAACCGACCTGGGATCCAATTTCACTAGCTCTGAAATCTTTGATTTCTGCGAACAACGAAGCATCCAGATCAAATATGCATCAGTAGCACATCCAAGGGCCAACGGTCAGGTAGAAAGGGCTAATGGAATGATACTGGAAGCACTCAGGAAGAAAGTCTTTGACAAGAATGAAAAGTTCGCGGGAAAATGGATCAGAGAGTTGTCGTATGTAGTTTGGAGCTTAAGAACTCAACCTAGTCGAGCTCTACATGGAAATACTCCTTTCTTCATGGTCTATGGTTCGGCGGCAGTGCTACCAGCCAACCTCAGGTTTGGGGCACCAAGGCTGGTCTTCGAAAACATAGCTGAGGCAGAGGCTACCAGACTAGAGGACATTGACGTATTGGAGGAAGAGCGATTGAATACAGTAATTCAGTCAGCTAGATACCAGCAAACCCTAAGGCGCTATCATGACAAGGCCATACGACATCGATCCTTTGTAGTGGGAGACTTGGTCCTTCGTCGAATTCTAACGGTGGAAGGACGGCACAAATTGTCACCACTATGGGAAGGGCCATTTGTAGTAGCGGAGGTCACTCGGCCGGGATCATATAGGCTTACTCAAATGGATGGCACGGAAATAGGGAATTCATGGAATATAGAGCATCTCAGGAAGTTTTACCCTTAGCAAGATTTCAAAAGCTATCGGGGGAGCATTGTATTCTGTAATTGGAAAATATCTCATCAATAAAAGATTTCATTCTCAAGGGCACTCGAACTGTTTATTATCAATCAGCACGCTTACTCGGCATAGGGTGACCACTATACCCTACTAACGGAGCAATCGGCTTAAGTCGGCAATGACTTAAGACGGTGCAACATGCTCACGCTTACTCGACTAAGGGTGACCACTATACCCTACTAATGAAGCAATCGGCTTAAGTCGGTAATGACTCAAGACGGTGCAACATGCTCATGCTTACTCGACTTAGGGTGACCACTATACCCTACTAACGGAGCAATCGGCTTAAGTCGGCAACGGCTTAAGACGGTGCAACATGCTCACGCTTACTCGACATAAGGTGACCACTATACCCTACTAACAGAGCAATCGGCTTAAGTCGGCAGCGACTTAAAACGGTGCAACATGCTCACGCTTACTCGACTTAGGGTGAGCACTATACCCTATTAATGGAGCAATCGGCTTAAGTCGGCAATGACTTAAGACGGTGCAACATGCTCACGCTTACTCAACTTAGGGTGACCACTATACCCTACTAACGGAGCAATCAGCTTAAGTCGGCAATGACTTAAGACGGTGCAACATGTTCACGCTTACTCAACTTAGTGTAACATGCTCGCAAGACGATCTATATACCTTACCAGCTGATCAACTAGCGTAAATAGAAAAAGATTCCAAAACCAGCGCACTGCACTTACTTCTACAATCATTCATGACAACTGTTGAATTCTAACAACAGAAACAAAATGTTATAGTTTTAGCGCCAAGAACACATTCTAACATCCTACCGAATATTCAAGCGCGCTGATCACACATACATATGGTTCACAAATGCATTCAATGTCTTCTAAACACAGCAAAACAACTCTACTTGGCAATGCCTTTCGCAGGAGCAATCAAGGATGAAGGGCGACTCGAAGCATCAGGTGTAGCCTTGACGTCCGCAACAATGTCATTAGGAACAACTACACTAGGCCTTCTCATCAAGATTCGCCTCGCATGGATGGCTTTGTCCATAACCTTGTCGCGCTAGGCCTTCAAAACAGCGCAATTGTCCTCTGCAACCTTGGCAGCCAGTCGAGCGGCCTCTAGCTCCTGGGCGACTGATCTCTTGGAGGCACGCAGATCTTTAATGACAGAGTCCTTGCTTGACACCAACTGCCTGAGCTGCAGGATCTCATCCTAGTATACTTGCAGTTCATGGCGATGATGATCCAGATCTGTCATGGTGAAGCGGTGGCTCCTCTCCAAGATGGTTAGAGAATTGTTGGCATCACGATATAACCGATCCAGATTGTCGCGAGAAGTTGCAAGTGCTTGTTTCTCTTCCTATAGACAAGAATCAGCTCTCAGATATCCAGAAATCAGTAAAAAGCATGGCAGATCCAGTTAAGTAGGCTTACCTCGTTAGCCGCCCTTTCAGAGTCAAGCCGAGCATTAAGAGAGGAATTCAAAGAATTTGCGTCGTCTAAAGAAGCAGAAACCTGGGCCAGGTCGACCTGACCTTGGGAATACTTCTCCTCAAGCTCAGAATACCGCCAGGTTGAGTCGGTTTGATACTGAAGATGTTTCTCCTCGAGCTCAGAGTACCGCCAGGTCATATCTAACAAAAAGCAACCAAAGAAATATACACGGTCAAAAAACAAATTAATTAATCAGCCAAGGAAGAAGCAGAGATACCAACCAGCATTTGACACTTTCAAATCAGCTATCTGTTTCTAAAGCAGCAATGGATTCCACTGCGTCACGGACAGAGCTCCTTCTGGAATAGTAGCACCGTGTGATTTCAATTGAGCAGACATCCCATCAACCAAAGCCTGTTATTAAAAACAAGTGAGTACGAAGAAAGTAATTTACCAGGAGGAATGACAATGAAAAAAGCTAGTTTACCTGAAGATTAGAATAGAATGAAGGCAGTCCCAAGTCATGAGAAGTTGTGTCATAACTCGACGAAGGAAGATCAACTGGAACAATCTGAAAAGCATCATCGGGGGTTGATTTAGCTCCACCAGCAGATATCAGAATCCTGTCATCCAGTGCGCCGACCGCTAAGGCGACTCCCTCACTTGAAGTTAAAGAAGTATGCATCACTATCACTCCATCAGAATGTGGTGGAGACGACCTGACGTGGACATCCATGGAGGTATGGGAAGGAGAGCTCGCTCGGACACCCTCGGGGGCTGGCTTGCAGCTCGCACTGCCCGTCGGAGCCGGATCACTACCGGCAACACCCTCGGGGGCTGGGTTGTAGCTTGCGATACCCACCCGAGTCGGATCATTACCGGAAACACCCTCAGGGGCTGGGTAATCGCCAGCACCACCCTTGGGGCTGGGTTTTCTGCAACAGCCACCTCTACGGCTGAAGGATCCTCAGTCACCTCTATGGGAGTCGGGCAATCTGGACCAACCTCTTGACACCGAAGACCGCCTTCCAAGGTCGACGATGCGCGAGATGCTGCCCGGGATACCTCTAATCCCACATCTGGAATGTCAGAGCAAACATCCATCATATCACCATCAGTCGGCTCTGACAGCATATCCTCAGGAACGACATCCTCAAGGGCCTGATCAAAATCTGTTATGGATAATTCTTGCAGACTAACAAGAGCAGACAGAGCTGAAGAAGGAATATCACTATCCCCTCTGCTACCTCTGTAACGCCGACTATTCTTGCGAATTAGTGGAACTTCTTCTTCTTCTTCGTCCTCATCAAAAATGCGGACAAAGGATGGGGCAGGATCACACCCATCGGGCTCAGCTGCAATAGGATTACACCCATTGGGGTCAGCTTCAGCAGGGTCACACCCATTGGGGTCAGTCGGTGCACGGTCACACCCATTGGGGTCAACTTCAGTAGGTACACCACCAGTGGGATCAACTCCAGTAAAGACCTCTGCTGGTACTTCTTCACAAGCAGGAGCAGAAGGTCCAGCATCCTGGTCCAAACATGACAACCGCCAGAGCCGTCTCTTTTTCTTCTTCTTCCCTTCAGCAGGTGCAGTTGGGCGGCTGACCTGGTGAAGATGCTTTGGGCGAGTACCCTCAGGTTTCGGGTGTCCACTATTCTGTCAAGCTTTGGTATAACTGCAACAGCCATTGTTTCAGTAGGGGTCAAATCAAAAGATTCTCCAGCCAACATATCAAGCACATCATTCATCTCTGCATCATCTGGACTCACTGGCATTTCAAAATGAAGTTGCCTCTCATCATTGGGAAGATCACAAAGAGAAGCAACCAAGGCCTCAATATCTTCGGGAGAGGGTCGCACTCTTAGACCCAGACCACTATCACCAGCAGGAGGATTAGACACGAAATTGAAAAAGGACTTAGGAGCTGGCAGATTCCAAGCAGAGTAGGCAACAGGAGCACCAACATTTGATACTTTGCCTCTCAAGATCATGTCTAGACGGCTCACCAAATCCTTAGCAGGAATTCTCCTATTAGTAACCCGAGTGGAGTCGGTAACACCACTGTACAAGTAAGCCAGGTATGCTCTGTCCTTCAGGGACTCGATGTTCTTAAAAACAAAATCAGCAACCACAGCTTTGGCGGTCAGACCTCTTTCCTTCAGCAGACAAACTTCAGCAAGCAGAACCTTAGCCTCTGTTACTTCCAGGGCAGTAGGAGACTCAATCCAACTTGGAGTGCGCACATCTGGCTATCTTCCCGACCGAGGGGGGAGGGACTTGTCGTGGTTTTCCACAATAAACCACTCAAGACACCACCCCTTAATGTTGTCCTTAAGCGGAATATCAAGATATTCTATTTTCCTTCCGCGCCGCATTTCCAAACTCACACCACCCACGAGTTGGTGCTGACCCCCAGCCATCCCAGGTCGATAGTGGTACAGATACTTCCATAAACCAAAGTGGGGAAGAACTCCGATGTAGGCCTCGCACAGATGAACAAAAATAGAGATTTGCATAATGGAATTGGGATTCAGATGAGTTAGGTTCAGATTGTAAAAGTCAAGGAGACCGCGAAAGAAAGGAGAAATGGGAAGAGCAAGGCCGCGGATAAGAAAAGGAACATAAACAATGGACTCGTGGGTATCCTCTGTAGGGATAATAACCCCACGGCAAATCCGCCAAGAACAAAGCTCTTTCGGAGGAAGAATTCCAACATCGACAAGGTGAAGGAGATCTGATTATGAGACAACAGACATATGGTTACCTGCGAAAGGCAACTGGCTATTGGGGTCGATGGGAGGAATGACCACCGCAGTAGAATTTTGGTTCTTCCGCTTGGGCGCCATCGCAATCTCGTCAGCGGATTGAAAGGAAGCGAAATCAGAGGGAAGCAGATTAATGTTTGGAGGAAGGTGAAGTTAGGGCTTAGAATGCAGAGGCGTGCGGCGACGTGATATAAATGGGGTTTTCCTAGGTCAGACACCATTTCTAAAAAGTGCTAAGTCATCACTCGGAAAAAGCAAGACGTCCTGGCATAACTCGGCAGCTACCTCTAAAGCGCCGATGTGGCCCCGCATAACATGGCAGCTGCCTCTAAAGCGCCGACGTGGCCCAGCATAACTCGGTAGCTACCTCTAAAGTGCCAACGTGGCCCAGCATAACTCGAAAGCTACCTCTAAAGCGCTGACGTGGCCCGGCATAACTCGGCAGCTACCTCTAAAGCGCCGACGTGGCCCAGCATAACTCGGCTATTACTTCTAAAACGCCGACATGGTCCAGAGCAGCTCGGCAATTATTTCTAAAAATGCTGGCAATGCATAACTCAGCCGTTTTCTCCATGTAAATGTCGGCAGAACCAAATACGACTGAGCAATTACCAGTCGTTACTCGGGTGTTATCTCTAAGAACAACGGCAACGCTGGGCATGAATAGAAGCTATCGATCAACTATAAAAGAACGATGGAAAAGCAAAAAGGAGAGACTCAGAACAAGCCGAAGTTTTCTTCAATATATTGATAAGGGAAGTTCTTCTACAAACTCAAAGACCAACTCATTATGAGCCGGCCTTCCTTCCCTTTTTTGCTACATTACACTACTACACCACCACACTACTTACACTACTCTATACTACTAACTACTACTACATTATTTCACTATTACTAATACTACTTCTACTGCTACTTATCTATACTAATATTTAAGCCAGTGGCGCTGCCGCCGTCGTCCTTGCTGCTGCCGCCGTCACCCTTGCCGCTGCCATCGTCGCCCTTGTCGCCGTCGTCGCCCTCATCATCGCCGTCATCACCGCTCCCCTCCTTGGACGAGTCGGAGGAGTCCTCCTCGTCCGAGGAGATCTCCGACTCATCCGAGCCCTCGAGCCCAGAGCGCTCGATGGCCCGGATATACGTCCACACCTCGGCGGCGATCCCCTGGGAATCGTCTGAGTCATCGGACGACACCGGGGGAGAGGCGTAGGTTGGCGACCCCTCGGACTTGGAGGAGAACTCCTCCTTTGAGTACTCGGAGTCACCGAAGTCCTCGGAGGGGGGACTCAGCTCGCGCTTCCGCTTGTCGCCGGAGTGGTGCGACGAACTTCCGCCTTTCTTGCTCTTGCCCATGGTTGAGTAGAAGAGAAGAGAGGAGAATAAGCAACAAACGGTCGAGAGATGTGTGAAGACACCAGTGAAGCAAGCGCTCTATTTATAGGGGCGGGATGCAACCGCTCATCTCCTACAGTCACTAAACAGTCGCAAATATTCAATATGCAATTCAAATCGTCTGGAAACAAGTCAGGTGGCAGACGTCGTTTCACGTAACACGACACCCATTGGGACTGAAGTCAACTGCTTGGACGATATGATTACATTCATGGTCACGTCAAGTTACTACTCAGGGGCAGTTTGCTAAACGCTCAGCGCACCAAGCCGTCCCTTGGCTACACCCATTAGGGAGGGGACGTCCAGGAATTTTCAATAGATTTTCCCAAGTAGTCACATCCATACAGTATACGCAATGAATGTATCAAGACAGAAGGAAGATATCAATAGAGATCGGAGGAAAGCCAAAAATAGCTGGTGAAGTACAAGTCTAATCAACAGAAGCATTGAAGCACGAAGAGAAATGAAGACCAGCTAAGAGCCATCTACCGGACGTCCAATCTATCGCAGATCAAATTAATTTCAAACCTAACAGGACATGGGTAGATCGCGTTGTTGATCTCAAAGGCAAAACCGTATGCTGATCTCTAAAGCATAAAGCTAATGATATAATGCTGAATTCTAAGGCATTCGACGAAGATAAAAGGATGATTTCTAAAAGCACGGAATGAAGACCTTTGAGTGGATTATTTTCAGTAATCCACTCAAAGCTCGGGGGCTACACCCAGTGCACCCAATGAATCATTAACCACAAAAGACAGAATGTTGATCTCTAAAGCATGAACTAACGATAAAATGCTAATTTCCAAAGCATGAGATGAAGATAAAACAATGTTGATTTCTAAAGCATGAGATGAAGATAAAACAATGATTTCTAAAAAAGCGTGAGATGAAGACCTTTGAGTGGATTTTTTTCAGTAATCCACTCAAAGCTCGAGGGCTACACCCAATGAATCCTGAACCCCAGAGAACAGAATGCTGACCTCCATAGCATAAGCCAGAGACAGAGCACCGATTTCTGAAGAATAAAGCGAAGACCGATGAATAATGGCAGGAGAGGATAACAGAAGATCGTTTTTACCGAGTTACTCAGAGTTCAGAAGCAGTAACTCGACAAGCCTATTTTTAGAGCATTCCTTACCAAAATCAAAAACTGCAAGTTGGACCTAGAATCTTTGGGCTGATTATTTCAAAATCAACTCAAAGATTGGGGGCTTGTGGGGGACAGATATCCTCTGGGTCCACTAGAAGGCAAGAAGGCCTCGCGAAAGGCCTCGGGCCCATTATCTCGCAAGGTCATCCCTTCGTGGGCCAGGGGAGGAATGTCTAGCAGAATGGATCAGCATAAGATCGGATTGACTCGAGCCCGTGCGGCCCACTGAATTCAAACGTTATCCACAGCAGTGATCCGAGCGGGTGCGGGCAACTTGGCGATTCACCTTCCCACCTGCAGCACTATATAAACAGACGGGTAGGTGTGAAGTTACCACAGCATTCATTGTCATTGTGTTGTTGTGCTGTTGAAAAATTTAACCATAGCCAAAGCTTTTTCACTGCATTCTCAAGCAAAGCATCATCTTGATTTAGCTTCGACAATAGAAAGAGCTTCGTCAAAACTGTAAAAATCATTAGCTTCGTAAAACCAAAAAAATCATCATCAGATGGCCAGGGTACGCTCAACTGCAAGGGTGACCCATGAAGGAGAGGAGGCCGAAGCCACCGAGACGGCTCCAATCTCCAAAGTTATGAGGCAATCGGGATCGGTTGTGACGGAGGAAGTAATTGACGAAGGTGCACCTACTGCCGAAGCTGAACAAGCTGACATCGAAGAAGAAAATGTTGATGAAGAAGAGGAAGACTACAACACTCTGATCCCATCAAAACCCAGCCATTTGGACTTTGAAAAATCTACTGTGTCAAAGGCTGATGTACCCATGATGATGAAGCTGGGTTACTTCGGAGAAGCTGAGAAGAAACTTATACGTTTTGCCGGAGAAGAAACCACTCCAGAGCCCAGAAATGACAAAGTAGTAGTTTACAAAGGTTTTTCAGAGCAGGATTGCGATTTCCGCTTCACGAGATGATTGGAGAAGTTTTGGATAACTATGAAATCTACCTTCATCAGCTGACCCCTAACGCTATCGTTAGGCTGAGCGTCTTCATCTAGGCTCTTCGAAGCCAAGGAATGGACCCGAATGCTGAAGCTTTCTGCCGAGTGCATGAGCTACATTACCAGACGAAGGCCAGAGAAGATGGGCTACATGAAAATTTTGGCTGTTATAACTTCGCGTATCGCAAGGATACAAAGGTCCCGGTGCTCAGCTATCGCACCAAGTGGCCATCCAGCTAGAAAAGTGAATGGTTCTATATCAAGGCCAATGAGAAGAAGAGGGAGAAGTTGAAGACGATAATCCTGAGCCCACTGAGTTTAAGCTTCGGACTGACTAGGCCCCTGTGCCGCATGACGTCGGGGTCACCATGCCAACAAGCTGTAGCAGAATTCAGGGTGGTGGCTGAATAGATCAGCACTAGAGATCTAGTGCAAGAATACCTAGCCAACAGGGTATGTCCAACATTGAGTGAATGGAGTATGCCGAAACTGAAGGGAACGAAGAAAAAGAATGAACTTGTTCGACTGCCCTATCGCTTCAAATTTGAAAAACAATTCAAAGAGCCTTGCCAAGAGTGGCTAGAAATGATTGAGGCTATGTGCAACGAAATTTTGGGCAATTATACTAAAAAAGAAGATCAGCTGATGACTGCAACCTTCGGCACCCGACCAAAACGAAGGTTGAATCGGGTAATGGATGCCTTAAACTTTGAATATCTTGACTATGAGTGACTATGCAAGGGTGCTGAAGGGCCAAAGAGAAAAAGGGTTGTCAGTATTATGAGCAGACAGGCTGCTAGGATGGTAAAAGAAGATGAAAAAACTTTGAAAAAGAGAAAATCAAGTCCTGAGACGAAGGTGGCGACCTCGAAGAAAAGAAAAAGTGCAACTCCAGAGCCAAAGATGGCTGAGATAGAAGAGGGAGCTCCTTCGACACCTTCTGCTGCCGAAGTAGAAGAAATTTTAAAGGTAATGACCGAATTATTACCTATCAAGTTGCTAAGTCTACTGGGGCTGCAACTGACGAAGCTTTTACAGAAGAAGGACAAGCCTTCGGCAGCAAAGAAGGTGGTTGACCCAAAAAAGCGAAGGATTGTTACTGTCATGCAAGCTATTGAGGAAACACCACCGCCCGCCTCAGCGTCAAAAATAACACCAGCTGCCGAAGTTGTTGCTTCTGCCGAAGCTCCGACTACCGAACCTACCAACCTGGAGAGTACATTACCTGATATCGATAAAGTGCTCTTGGATTTGGCTGCGGAGGAGACTACTGCTTCTGCAGAAGAAGTCCTGGCCACATTGCCTGAAAAAGGGAAGGAAATTGCCGAAGATATTTCAGAAGAAAAAGACTTCAATTTTCAAAATATAATTGGTCAAGAATTATCCAAGGCTGAGAAAGAGGAGCTGCAGGAGTATGCTATATCCTGTGGCTACCAGCCAGGAGCGATGCTCTTCGGCAGAATTAACGAAGAATCCTTAGGATGTATTCGAGATCGAACTGGAGCGAAGATTATCAGCACTCTGTCGAAGAGTGTTAGTTTTTCGAAGCTTGAAGCCGACATCAGCAGCTACCGATGACAGCATATCGTTGGCAGCTTATTCTATTCTAATTTTAAGGTAAATTTTTTCCCTTAACTTTTTATTGTTTTTGCGATGAAGGTGATTTCTGATGAAGGTTATTTTGTATAGAGTATGCTACTAAGTAAAGCCTTGAGGATGCAACAGGACCTCGAAGATAAGAAAAATGAGGTTATAATTGAAGGCTTGGAAAGTAAAATCAAAGATCATGAAGCTGCTCTTGAAAAGAAAGATTTTGTTCTTTAAACAATGGAGGGTTCATTGGCAGAGG
Organism: Zea mays; assembly: GCF_902167145.1. Taxonomy (NCBI): domain Eukaryota; kingdom Viridiplantae; phylum Streptophyta; class Magnoliopsida; order Poales; family Poaceae; genus Zea; species Zea mays. Next base: position 88,000,666 of record NC_050097.1, read on the forward strand.
CCCAAGCCGAAATTGCCAGATTAAACAGTGAACTCCTCCTAAAGTCAGAAAACTTCGAGCAAGAAAAGAAGAATTTTGATGTAAAGCTTAAATCTGAAATTGAAAAAAGTTCAAATTTGGAGAAATCCTTGAAAGAGCTTCAGGACAAATGCTTAAACTTCAGCAACCGGTGCGTGCAACGGCTGAAGCAGGTCTTCAACTCAGTGGGTGCTAGCTCTGAAAAATTTGAACCTTCGGTTGAAGACCTGCCAAGCACCTTTGAACATATTGAGGTCGAAGTTGAGGCGCTTGACGAAGTTATAGCTAGGCATGGTGATTTCTGTGCCTTGCTGGCTTCTCGCGGCACAGTCGTAGCTTTTATGAAGGCTGGTTGCACGCACGAAAAAATTGTAAACAGACCGAACTTCAGCCTATCACCAGCGGATTTAACTGACATCCTCAGCCTGGCCCGAAGCATTGGAAATAGATTCATAACTCAAATTTGGACGAAGGGTGGGCGGAACTTAGCTTGTGACGAAGCTCAAAGTCATCTTAAGCCGGTATTAAACTTGTACCTATTGCTTACCTTCTCCCGAGATTTCTATTTACCTTATACTGCTTTTTTATGTTCAGGATGATGAAGCCGAAGGTCAATGATCCGAAGCTTGACGGATACTGATGGAGCTGCTGCAGAAAGCTCTAGAAAAACTTGAATTATCTTTGTAGAAAATATTGTAATTTAGGGATCAAACATTGCACTTGTAAATTTGTCCATACCTTGTAATATATATTTTTACCTTTCCATCCGTATATGAACTGCTTTGATGTGGACGAAACTTGTATTTTTTGAGCCGAAGGCGAAAAACATCTTCCCTTCTTTTTGTACACAATGAAGCATATCTTTGCTTCTTTATACTTATCGAAGCCTTATCATCAGAGCCGAAGCATTTGTTTGTACTCTATGTTATGATGATGATGATCCTACGAATGTCTAAATAAATGTGTATGAATGCAATGAATGATGTGATGTAATGTGCAAATGAATGTCCATACACACGCATACAAAGCCACACCCAGACTCTGCATCCCCTCAGGAACGTCTTTCGAGTCTTAAGCTCTGCATCCCCTTAGGAACGTCTTTTGAGCTTCTTCACCTTCTATTTCGGTGGTATAAGTTCTGCATCCCCTTAGGAACGTCTTTTGAACTTCTTCGCCTTCTATTTCGACGGTAGTTGGCTCTGCATTCCCTTAGGAACGACTTTTGAGCAGAAAACTTACGTTGCGCTCTCTTAGGAACGTATTTTTGTAGCTTCGTCGTGCTCTGCATCCCCTTGGGGACGACTTTTGAGCTTCTCCCTGCTCTTTTTTCTCTCCGCACTCGATGGTGCATGCTCAGATTTTACATTTTACATTCTTTTGGGGGATTTGGCTCTCGTGGAGCTAAATAAGAAAGGAAAAATTACAAGCTATGGCTCCATTATAAACCTTTCTCCCCCTTTGGAAAGGAAAAGGGTGCCATAGAAAAAATGAAAAAAGATTACACATAATATCGCCGAAGCTCATCTATATTCCAAGATCTAGGTATGTCGTTGCCGTCCATCTCCTTCAATCTGTAAGAACCGGGCTTCGACGAAGATACCACCAGAAAAGGTCCTTCCCACTTCAGCTGCAATTTGCCTACTCTGTTCGGATTGGCCACTCTCTGAAGCACCAAATGCCCTGGCTTAATATTTTTCAATCGGACTTTTATGTCACGCCATTTTATTGTTTTGACTTGATATTTATAGATGTTCTCCACAGCCTGAAGTCTGGTCCCTTCTATAGTATCTTTTGCTACATGGTAATCAGCTTTGTCTTCTGCCAAAGCTGCTGTTCTTATTGACCCTGCTTTAGCTTCTTCTGGGGTTATAGCTTTGTCACCAAATAATAGTTTAAAAGGTGTAAAACATGTTGATCTTGATATGGTTGTATTGTGGCTCCACACCACTTTAATCAACTCATCTGGCCACTTTCCTCTAGGCTGATTGAAGATTAGCTTCATTATTCCCGTCATTATAATGCCATTTGCTCTTTCGACCAGCCCGTTTGACTCCGGATGCCTAACTGATGCAAAATGAATCTTCATGCCAATTTGATCACAGAAATCCTTGAACGTTTTGGCATCAAACTGTGTTCCTGTTGGGGACTTGTTCTCAAATGCTATGAATCAAGAACAAGGCAACATAAAGTGTTAAATGTTAATGTCCTTCGTCCAACGAAGCATTATTCCCTTGGGGTTTAATGGACTTTGGATGAAGGTTGATTACAGCGCAATTACGAAGAATAAATCTTCGTAATTGTATTCTGATAGATGGTATAAAATAACACAAAGTATAAAGTATTAAAGATAAACGAATCATAAACGAATCATATTGCATTTACTTAGTATTATTGAATACAGTTATACCTCTGCCTTGGCAAAGATTGATTTCCGAATGATACGATTGCAGATACCGGAATCCGTGAACAGTAGAGGAATACTGTTCACTATTTATAGGCACAGGGCGCAGCCTGTGAGAGATTACAAGTTTGCCCCTTATGAAAGTTTACAACATTGACTCAGACCTTTATGGACTAAGAGGTCATTCTATCTTTAAGTCGGTTTGTAATACCGAAGCTTCACAAATAGGAACCTTCGGCTATCTTATACAAACAGCTTCAGCCGAGGACCACTTCTTCCTATAAGACCTTCGGCGACGAAGCATAGACCCAACAGTAGCCCCTTTCGCGGTGCTAGATCGTTTTTCGTAATGAGCTTGATCCGTGAAAAAAGTCTCTTAAGCTTCGGAGCGCCGAAGGTCTAAAAAACACCTTCCCTTAGCTCGTTGTCGAGAAACGATTCGATCTCAAAGCGTGTAGCGGCCCCACCTTGCAGAGTTACTGTTCAGTCTCTGCGGTCCACCACGCAGCGAGTGCGAGCGGGTGTCCGCCTGGTGCAAAAATTCTGGCGCTTCGCCTTCTTACCTGCAGCACTATATAAACAGACGAGTAGGTGTGAAGTTACCACAGCATTCATTGCTATTTGCACTGTTTTGCTGCCAAAATTTTTAACCGTCACCGAAGCTTGTCTGTCAGAATCGAACGAAGCTCCAGTTTGAAACCTGCTTCGGAGGAAGAAAGTATTAACGTTCCACAAGTTCATAATTGAATGGCCAGAGTGCGTTCTACTGCCAGGGTTGAGCGTGAGGGGGACGAAACTGAAGCTTCGGAGACTGTTCCCATCTCCGAAGCTATGCAACGATCTGGGCTGGTGATTTCGGAAAAAATCCCTCATGATGATGCAGAACAAGCAGAACAAACAATCGCTGAAGCAGAAGAAGAAGATATGGAGGAAACTGATTCTGAAGATGATTATCGCATTGCCATGCCAAGCAAACCCAGCCACTTAGACTTCGGGAAATCTACTGTTTCGAAGGCTGATCTGTCCAAGATGGTAAAATCGGGCTTTTTTACTGAAAATCAGAAGAAGCTATTGCGCTTCGGGGGAGAAGAGACTACCCCAAAGCCGGAGAAGGATGAAATTGTTATTTTCAAAAGCTTTCTAAAAGCTGGATTAAGGTTCCCCCTACATGGGATTATTGCCGAGGTACTGAAGAGATTCGGTATTTATTTTCACCAGCTGACCCCCAATGCTATTGTTAGACTTATTGTTTATATCTGGGCACTCCGAAGCCAAGCAGTGGAACCATTTGCGGACAGCTTTTGCCGGGTGCACGAGTTGCATTATCAAACGAAGGCTAGGAAGGATGGATTACACGACAATTTCGGTTGTTATAACTTCGCCTATCGGAAAACTACAAAGTTTCCTGTAATTAGCTACCGAAGCAAATGGGCAGCAGGCTGGAAATCTGAGTGGTTCTATGTCAAAGTTGATGACGATAAGGAAAAGCTTGTACAAAGTCCACTTGAATTAATCTTCGGAGAAACCCGACCTCGCTGCAACATGACACCCGAAGGTCCAACACAACAAGCAATGAGTGAATTCAGAATTATTGCAGAGCATATCAGCACAAGGGACCTGGTTCAAGAGTTTTTAGCTTTCAAAGTTTTTCCCAGTTTAAAAGAATGGGAAATGCCGAAGCTACAAGGGGAAAAGAAAGAAGGTGAACTTGTACGTTTACCTTACTACTTCAAGTTTAAGAAATACTTTAAGGCACCTTGCCAAGAGTGGTTGGAAACGATTGAAGCGATGTGTAATGAAATACTTGGCAATTATTCTAAAAAAGAAGATCAGTTGATGACCGCAGCCTTCGGCACCCGCCCGAAGCGAAGGCTAAATCGAGTGTTGGACGCCTTGGGCTTCGATTATCCTGATTATGAAAATCTGAACAAAGGTGTTGGGGGCCAAAAAAGAAAAAGGATAACTGAGGCCATGAATGAAGAAAAAGAACCAGTAAAGAAGAAAATTCCGAAGAAGAGGAAAACTTCTTCTCCGAAGCAACAAATATCCGAAGCAGAAGAAACCCCCGCATCACCTTCTGCAGCTGCCATTGAGGAAATTCTGAAGGTAATGACTGAATCCTTACCTGCGAAGCTAAGTCCACTGGGCCCTCAACTAACAAAGTTTTTTCAGAAGGACAAGGAGCCCGAAAAATCGAAGAAAACAATCAGGGCAAAGAAACAAAGAATTATTACCGTGACTGAGGTAATTGACAAGACGCCGCCAAGAGCTTCAGCCCAGAAAACACCAGCGGCCGCAGAGGAGACAGATATTGAAATTGCACCTTCGGAGGCCGCAGCTGCCGAAGCTGCCTCAGCTGAAGGTTTGAACTTGGAGAGCACAATTGAACACATTGACCAAATACTGCTAGACATGGCTGCGGAAGAAGCTACCACCGCCGCCGAAGAGGCCGTGACCGCAGCGTCGGGAAAAGGAAAAGAAATTGCTGATGAAGCTTCAGAGAACGAGACCTTCATGTTTCAGAATTTAGTTGGAGAACAACTATCAAAAACTGAAATAGAAGAGCTTAGAGAGTATGCCAAATCCTGTGGATACAAACCTGGGGCCCTCCTCTTCGGAGGCGTTGATGATGAGAAATTAGATTGCATTCGAGATCAAACTGGAGCCAAAATTATCGGTACTCTGTCAAAGAGTATCGGCTTCCCGAAGCTGGAAACAGACATCAGCCGCTACCGACGACAACATGTCGTTGGTAGTTTATTTTATTCCAACTTCAAGGTGATACTTGTCCCTTAACTCTATTGTTTCTAAGAATAAAAACATGTCTGACGAAAGTCATTTTCGTGCAGAGTATGCTGTTGAGTAAAGCCTTGCAAATGCAGCAAGATATTGAAGATAAGAAGCATGAAGTTATAATTGAAAATTTGGAAAGCAGAATAAAGGAGCAATCGGATGTTATTGAGAAAAAGAACTTTGAACTCCAGGCAGCCGAAGGTTCATTGGCGGAAGCTGAAGCAAAAATAACAGAACTAAACACGAAGCTTCTCCGCCAGTCTGAACAGTTCGAACGAGAAAAGCTAGAGCTTAATGCAAAACTTGAAGCCGAAGCTCAAGAAAATTCAGATTTGAGAAAACTATTGACAGGCCTTCAAGAAAAATGTCTGGAATTTAGCAACAAATGCATTCAACGCTTAAGAAAGATTTTTTACTCAGTTGGAGCCAGTAGTGAAAAATTCACCCCCTCAGCTGAAGATCTACCAAAAACCTTCGAACATATTGAGGGGGAGATTGACGAGCTCGACGAAGTCATAGCTGGGCATGGTGACTTCTGTGCCTGGGTGGCTTCTCGAGGCACTGCTGCAGCTTTCCTGAAGGCTGGCTGCGATCATGCAAAGATTGTCAATAGGCCAAATTTCACTTTCTCACCATCAATCCTGGATGACATTCCTGATCTCGCCCGGAGTATCTCGAATAGATTTGTAAAAATGATATGGACAAAAGGTGGTCGAGAAAAAGCTGGAGACGAAGCTCGTAGCCACCTTGAACCAGTAAGAAACCATACCTTGTGCTTACCTCTTCCTGTAAGCTTGATTTTGACTTACAACGACCTTAATCTTATAGGATGACGAAGCCGAAGCCGAAGCTCAAAAATGACGCCGAAGCCGAAGCTCCTTAGAGATTAGATAGTAGACTGTAGACAGTACTTGAGAAACTTTTGAGATAACTTTTGTAAATGTAACTAAAACTTTTGAGATAACTTCTGTTCATACCTTGTTATATATCCTTATCCTTCCATTGATGTATGAGAAATGCTTTGATGTGGACGAAATTTTCTTTTGAGCCGAAGGCGAAAAAACACCTTCCCTTCTTTTCGTACGCCGCAAAGCATAAAAACAATATTTTTCCTTTTTTCCGAAGCTTTCCTTTTTGTACACGAAGCTCTTTCTTCCCCCTTTTTTTTCTTTTTGCCGAAGCAACCATTTATGCCATGAAAATGATTATCCTACAGATGCCTAGATGAATGTTTATGAATGCAAATGCTATGATGTAATGCGATGTGCAAATGAATGGCTAAACACGTATCCGAAGCCATATTCATAGCCATTAAAAACAATCGCACCTCAGCTCTGCATTCCCTTAGGAACGACTTTGGAGCTTCTTCGCCTTTACTTTTGGTGGAATCAGCGTTGACTTTTCGCTGTAAGCTCTGCATTCCCTTAGGAACGACTTTGGAGCTTCTTCGCCTTTACTTTTGGCGGAATCAGCGTTGACTTTTCGCTGTAAGCTCTGCATTCCCTTAGGAACGACTTTGGAGCTTCTTTGCCTTTACTTTTTGGCACTCTATGGTGCGTTCTCAGCTTTTACATTTACATTTTTTGGGGGATTTTGCTCTTATAGAACTAAAAAAGGAAATTACATGTGCTGGCCCCATTAAAAACCTTTCTCCCCCTTCGGAAAGGAAAAGGGTGCCATAAAAGAAAAATATGAGAAATTACACCGAGTTATACATAATATCGCCGAAGCTCATCCGCATTCTAAGACCTAGGAACGTCGTTGCCGTCCATATCCTTCAGTCTGTATGAACCGGGTCTTGACGAAGATGCTACTAAGAAAGGTCCATCCCATTTTAACTGCAACTTGCCCACTGTTTCTGGGTTGGCCACTCTCCGAAGCACCAAGTGTCCTGGCTCAATATTCTTTAACCGAACCTTTCTATCTCGCCATTTAATTGTTTCGGCTTGATATTTATTAATGTTCTCCACGGCTTGCAGCCTGATGCCTTCTAAAGCATCTTTTTCCACAGAATAGGCAGCTTCGGAACCTGATTCTGCCGAAGCTATTACCCTTATTGATCCGGTTTTAGCTTCCTCCGGAGTTATTGCTTCGTCACCGAATAATAACTTGAATGGAGTAAAACCTGTAGACCTTGATATTGTTGTATTGTGGCTCCACACCACTTTGGTTAACTGATCTGGCCATTTTCCCCTGGGTTGATTGAAGATTAACTTCATTATTCCTGTCATTATGATGCCATTGGCTCTTTCAACGAGTCCATTTGACTCCGGATGTCTGACTGATGCAAAATGGATCTTCGTACCAATTTGATCACAGAAATCCCTAAAAGCTTCGGAATCAAACTGTGTTCCATTATCCACAGTAATAGCCTTTGGTACCCCGAACCGACAAACAATATTTTGCCAGAAAAACTTTTGGACGGTGGCCGAAGTTATTGTGGCTAAAGGCTTTGCCTCAATCCATTTGGAAAAATACTCCACCGCCACTACAACATATCTTAGGTTCCCTTGGGCCGGTGGTAACGGACCTAACAAATCAAGGCCCCACCTTTGCAATGGCCAAACGGGTTGTATGAGCTGTGTTAAGGACGAAGGTTGTTTTTGATCTCGTGCACATTTCTGACAACCTTCGCACTTTTGAACTAATTCCGCCGCATCCGAAGCTGCCTTCGGCCAATAAAATCCTTGGCGGAAAATTTTTCCAAGTAACGGCCTAGACCCAATGTGAGATCCACACATGCCTGCATGTACCTCTTTCATCAACTCTATACCTTCGGTTCTGGATAAACATTTGAGTAGCGGAGCACAAACTCCATGCTTGTACAACTCCCCTTCTATCATGACATATGGACGAGCTCTTGCCTCTATCCTCCTGTTATGAGCTTCGTCATCTGAAAGGAATTTTCCCTGAAGATAAGAGATGATCTCAGTTCTCCAATCTTCGCTATACACAGGAGATATACTGAGGACTGCCCTTTCAAGAAGTTCCACCGAAGGTGCTTTTATTGTTTCGAAGAATACATCTGAAGGTAAAGGCAGCCCCTGTGCTGCTGACTTAGCTAACAAATCAGCATGTTCATTCTGTCCTCGAGGGATATTTTTGACAGAAAATCCTTCGAAGGAAGCTTCAACTCTTCGAACCATATCCAGATATTTTTCAAGCTTCGGATCCTTAGCCTTGCAACTCTTGTCAATATGACCCGAAACAACCTGGGAATCAGTTTTGAGTATAGCCCTTCTGATTCCCATTGCTTTTAGCTTCCGAAGACCTAGAAGCAAGGCTTCGTACTCGGCAATATTATTTGTGCAACTAAAATCAAGCTTTGCCGCATAACAAGTTTTGACCTTGGAAGGTGAAACCAACACAGCAGCCGCTCCTGCTCCGAAGGTTCCCCAAGATCCATCACAAAACACTATCCATGCTTCGGCGTCTTTATTTGCTTCTTCCTCCTGAGCCCCTGGCGTCCAGTCAGCAATGAAGTCTGCTAACGCCTGGGACTGAATTGAAGATCTATGAACATATTCAATACAAAATTCATTGAGCTCTGCAGCCCATTTTCCAATCCTTCCAGTAGCTTCTCGGTTCCTCATAATATCCTTCAGAGGTTGTGAAGAAGGAACAATTATGTTGTAAGCTTGAAAATAATGCCGAAGCTTTCTGGATGCCATCAAAACAGCATATAACACCTTCTCTAATTCTGTATAGTTTTTTTTGATAAACTGAGAACTTCAGATACAAAATATACTGGGACCTGTTTCCTGGCTTGGCCATCAAGCTTCTCCTGGACAAGTGCTGCACTTACCGCTGAGTGCGAAGCTGCCACATATAATAATAAAGGAGCCCCTGGCATAGGTGGAGTTAGTGCTGTTAGATCTATTAAATACTGCTTCAGCTCTTCGAAGGCCTTCTGCTGGATTGGTCCCCATTGAAAGACTTCGGCTGACTTCAGCACTTCGAAGAATGGTAAGTTTCTCTCTGCTGATCTGGATATGAATCTATTGAGAGATGCCAACCTTCCTATCAATCTTTGGGCCCCCTTTTTTGTAGTTGGTGGCTCCATCCGAAGTATAGCTTCAATCTTACTTGGATTGGCTTCAATTCCCTTTGTTGAAACCAAGCATCCTAGAAATTTCCCCTTCTTTACTCCGAAGACGCATTTTTCTGGATTCAACTTTAAACCAGCTTGTCTGAAACTGGCGAAGGTCTCCTGCAAGTCAGCAATATGATTCTCCTGCTTCGTGCTTTTGACAATGATGTCATCAACATAAGTTAGCACATTTCTGCCTATCTGAGACTGGAGAACTTTCGCAGTCATTCTGCTGAAACTTCCTCCAGCGTTTTTGAGCCCCTCAGGCATCCGAAGATAACAATATGTGCCACTTGGAGTTATGAAGCTAGTCTTTGGCTCATCTTCCTTCTTCATCCAAATTTGATGATAGCCTGAATAACAGTCTAACAGACTCATGAGCTCTGAAGAAGCTGCTGCATCAACTAAAGAGTCTATCCTTGGCAATGGGAATTCATCCTTCGGACAAGCCTTGTTAAGATCTGTAAAATCAATACACATTCGCCACTTGCCATTAGCCTTTTTTACCATAACGGTATTAGCTAGCCATTCTGGGTACTTTACTTCTCTGATGACTCCTGCACTGAGGAGTCTTTTGACTTCGTTACGAGCACCTTCGGCCTTATCATCTGACATTTTCCGAAGCCTCTGTTTTCTGGCTCTGAAGGATGGATCAACATTAAGCGAATGTTCAATAACATCCCTATTTACTCCGCAGAGATCATTAGCTGACCATGCAAAAACATCTTTGTTGTTGAACAAAAACCTTATCAAGGTTTTCTCCTGCTCTTCGGATAATTGAGAGCCTAACAGCACCTTCTGCTCTGCTATGTCCTCACATAAGAGCATAGGCTTCGGCTGATCTGCTGAAGCTGCTTTCTCCCTTCTGAACTTGTACTGCTCACAAGCTTCAGCTCCATCTATGTTATGGATTGCTTTTGAGTCAGTCCAATTACCTTCGGCCTTTCTGGCGGCTTCCTGACTTCCATGTATAGCGATGGGTCCTTGATCCGAAGGTATCTTCATGCAAAGATAGGCAGGATGAAGAATTGCTTCGAAAGCATTGAGGGTGCCACGACCAATAATTGCATTGTAAGGGTATTCCATATCAACAATGTCAAACACAACTTGCTCAGTTCTAGTGTTGTTGATGAAGCCGAAGGTTACTGACATGGTGATTTTGCCCAATGCTACAATATGTCTCCCTCCGAAGCCACAGAGAGGATGTGTAGCATCATGAATCTTATCTTCTGGCTCTTGCATTTGTCTGAAGGCCTTAGCAAATATGATATCCGCTGCACTGCCTGTGTCAACCAAGACATTATGGACCAGAAATCCTTTGATAACACAAGAGATAACCATGGCATCATTGTGTGGGTAATCCTTGAGATGAAGATCCTCTTGGGAGAAGGTAATGGGAATGTGAGACCATCTTGACTTGATGAAGGGTCCTTGCACCCCAACATGTTGTACCCTTCTCTGTGCTTCTTTCTTTTGTTTCTTGTTAGCTGGTTCTGAGGATGAACCACCTGTGATCGGGAGCACCAGCTTCGGGTCCGAAGCAGCTCCAGCTTGGTCATTGAACGAAGCCATCAGTTCGAGAAGTGGAAGTGAGTTCACCGGAGGTGGGCGCCAATGTTGGGGACTTGTTCTCAAATGCTATGAATCAAGAACAAGGCAACATAAAGTGTTAAATGTTAATGTCCTTCGTCCAACGAAGCATTATTCCCTTGGGGTTTAATGGACTTTGGACGAAGGTTGATTACAGCGCAATTACGAAGAATAAATCTTCGTAATTGTATTCTGATAGATGGTATAAAATAACACAAAGTATAAAGTATTAAAGATAAACGAATCATAAACGAATCATATTGCATTTACTTAGTATTATTGAATACAGTTATACCTCTGCCTTGGCAAAGATTGATTTCCGAATGATACGATTGCAGATACCGGAATCCGTGAACAGTAGAGGAATACTGTTCACTATTTATAGGCACAGGGCGCAGCCTGTGAGAGATTACAAGTTTGCCCCTTATGAAAGTTTACAACATTGACTCAGACCTTTATGGACTAAGAGGTCATTCTATCTTTAAGTCGGTTTGTAATACCGAAGCTTCACAAATAGGAACCTTCGGCTATCTTATACAAACAGCTTCAGCCGAGGACCACTTCTTCCTATAAGACCTTCGGCGACGAAGCATAGACCCAACAGTTCCATTGTCCACAGTTATAGCCTTCGGCATACCAAAGCGACAAACAATATTTTGCTAGAAGAACTTCATGACTGTAACCAAAGTTATTGTAGCCAAAGGCTTCACTTCAATCCACTTAGAAAAATATTATACAGCCACCACAACATATCTCAAATTAACTTGCGCTAGTGGAAGTGGGCCTAACAAATCCAGGCCCCATCTTTGCAACGGCCAAGTAGGCTGTATTAGCTGGGTGAGAGATGAAGGTTGTTTCTGGTCTCTTTCATATTTTTGACAATTTTCACATTTTTGAACTAGCTCTGCTGCATCCGAAGCTGCCTTCGGCCAGTAAAATCCTTGTCTAAACACTTGTCCCAACAAGGGCCTAGACCCAATATGAGATCCACACAGACCTGCATGTATCTCCTTCATTAATTCAATACCTTCAGCTCATGATAAACACTTGAGTAGTGGAGAACAGACTCCATGTTTATATAATTCCCCTTCTATTATCACATACGATCTTGTCCTTGCTTCCATTCTCTTATTATAAGCTTCGTCATCTGAAAGACAATTACCTTGGAGGAAAGATATAATTTCAGTCCTCCAATCTTCACTATGTACTGGGGAAATTGCAAGCACTGCTCTCTCCATGAGTTCAGCCGAAGGTGCCTTTATTGTTTCAAAAAAATACTTCCGAAGGTAGAGGGAGCCCCTGTGCTGCTAACTTGGCTAGCAGATATGCATGCTCATTTTCTCCTCTTGGAATATTCTTGACAGAAAAACCTTCGAAAGAAGCCTCCAACCTTCGCACTGTATCCAGATATTTTTCAAGCTTCGGGTCTCTTGCCTTGCTACTTTTGTCTATATGGCCAGAAATGACTTGAGAATCAGTTTTCAGGATGGCCCTTCTTATTCCCATTGCCCTTAACTTCCGGAGCCCCAACAGAAGTGCTTCGTATTCAGCAATATTGTTTGTGCAACTGAAGTCAAGCCTTGCTGCATAACATGTTTTGGCTTTTGAAGGCACGACTAGGACAGCAGCCGCTCCTGCACCGAAGGTTCCCCAGGAACCATCGCAGAACACTGTCCAAGCTTCGGCGTCTTTGTTTATTTCTTCTTCCTGAGCCCCTGGTGTCTAGTCAACGATGAAGTCTGCTAACACCTGGGACTGAATTGAGGATCTATGCACATAGTCAATAGTGAATTCGTTAAGCTCCGTAGCCCATTTTCCAATCATTCCAGTAGCTTCTCTGTTTCTCATTATGTCCTTCAGAGGCTATGACGAAGGAATAATTATGTGGTATGCTTGAAAATAATGCTGAAGCTTCCTGGAGGCCATTAACACAGCATACAACACCTTCTCCAATTCTGTATATTTTTTCTTTGATAAACTTAAAACTTCGGAGATGAAGTACACTAGAGCCTGCTTTTTGACTTGGCCATCTAGCTTCTCCTGTACAAGTGCCGCACTCACTGCAGAGTGCGAAGCTGGCACATACAAGAGCAATGGAGCCCCTGGCGAAGGTGAAGTTAGTGTTGTTAAATTAATCAAGTATTGCTTCAACTCTTCGAAAGTTTTTTACTGAGTCGAGCCCCATTGAAAAACTTCGGCTGACTTCAGTGTTTCAAAGAATGGCAGATTTCTTTCTGCTGATCTGGATATGAATCTGTTTAATGATGCTAATCTACCTGCCAGTCGTTGAGCCCCTTTCTTTGTGCTTGGCAGCTCCATCCGAAGGATAGCTTCAATCTTGCTTGGGTTGGCTTTAATTCCCTTTGTTGATACTAAACAGCCAAGGAACTTGCCCTTCTTCACCCCAAAAACACACTTTTCTTGATTTAACTTCAGGCCAGCTTGCCTGAAATTGGCAAATGTCTCATGCAAATCAGCAATGTGATTTTCTTGCTTCGTGCTTTTCACTATGATATCATCAACATAGGTCAGTACATTTCTGCCTATTTGAGAATGAAGGACCTTGGCTGTCATTCTGCTGAAGCTTCCTCCAGCATTTTTAAGCCCCTCAGGCATCCAAAGATAGCAATATGTGCCACTGGGGGTTATGAAGCTAGTCTTCGGCTCATCCTCCTTCTTCATCCATATTTGATGATAGCCTGAGTAACAATCCAGTAGACTCATGAGCTCTGAAGAAGTTGATGCATCTACTAGAGAGTCTATTCTTGGTAATGGAAACTCGTCCTTTGGACAAGCCTTGTTAAGATCTGTAAAATCAATGCACATTCTCCATTTACTGTTGGCCTTCTTCACCATAACAGTGTTGGCTAGCCATTCTGGTATTTCACCTCTCTGATAACACCAGCACTAAGAAGTCTCTTTACTTCGTTCCGAACACCTTCAGCTTTGTCTTCAGACATTTTCCGAAGCCTTTGCTTTCTTGGCCTGAAGGATGGATCCACATTGAGTGAATGTTCAATGACATCTCTGTTGACACCACAGAGATCATTGGCTGACCAAGAAAAGACATCTTTGTTGTTGAATAAGAATCTTAGCAAAGTCTTCTCTTGCTCTTCAGATTGCTGAGACCCCAGCAGTACCCTTTGTTTTGCTATGTCTTCACATAGGAACATAGGCTTCGGCTGATCCGCTGAAGCAGCCTTCTCTCTTTTGTATTTATACTGCTCACAAGCTTGGGCTCCATCTATATTATAGGAACACAAGCTTCGGCTGATCCCCCTGTATTAATTTGTTCACCTATTTATAGGCACGGGACGCCGGAAGTCGGTGCAGCCCTTCGTCTCAAGGCATGTCGCTATGCCGAAGCTCCTTGGATGGTAGCTTCGGCGCGTACCTTCGCTCTGTGTTTGCTTCTGTGCTTATCTTTCAAAGGTGTTTCTTCTTAAAGGATCTTCGGCGATGAAGCAGACCCCCAACAACTATGTACACTGACTACTATGAAATTCTTAGATTTCACTTAAGACCGATATGGCAATGCTACTCGCTTCTAAATACTTTGGGTAGCTAGTAACATTCGATCACGACATAGATTATACTAACTGTTACGTAGAATATCGACTTCATCAAATTATTAAAATAGGAACAAACACAATGAAAGATCTTGTTAGCTAGCTGATTAAAATATTAAACTTATCTGTCACGCCATTAACTAGATCATACAACGCCTCCATATCTACCATTATACTTTGCATAATTATGCACCTAAAATCTAAACCTCATCATACACATATGATACAGCTATTTCACAATCATGAACATCACAACATACGTATGCTCAATTAATAAAAATTATCGTGACCAACAATTCTATTTAATCCATCTATATACCTAGTTGACTGAAATAACGAATCATCTTACCATCATTAAATACGACTTGAAACTACGAAATCGACGACGTTGTCCGACTTGCGCATATCACCAATACTTGACGAGCGTGGCACTGGTGCTTCCCTTTCGTCTTCCGGCGTGAACGCAAGGTGTGACAAGGCTGCTGAAACGATGACGATACCGGGGATGCGGACGTTGATGCCTCGGAGTCGGATGTGGACACGACCACCAAACCCCGTGCGAGGACAAGGGAAGCCAGAGCGACAACGGCGCGACGACTTCGACGCTAAGCACCCGAGCTCGACGATGTCGCGGCGCAACAGGAAATAGTGACGCCATGATGGCCAGGGAGGCGTGGCTGGCGGTGCAAGGCGCTCAGCGCTAGGGCGAGACCGAGCAGTTGGAAGACGACGCAAAGAGCAGAGCTGGGCGTGCGCGTGGCCTGCGTCGAGCGAGCGTTGATCGGAAATGGTGAAAGACCGGGAAAACACATGCATAGAATAAGGCTGGGAATTTTCGCCTTATCCGTTTTGGAGGGATGAGATGTTTTCTGGCCAAGGAATTTTGCGTGTTGAGGGAGATTTCCATGAAGTTGCATTGGCTATTGGAGTGACACGATGAAGATGACGTGCCCGTGAAGACATTTCGAGAAGCCGAACGATTAATGGATATAAGAAGCGGCGTGAGGATTTTATTCATGGAGTTTGCTTGTTCACACGATAAGGAGAAAAATAGGTAATTGGATAAGAATAAAGAGATAGGTTATGGGAAAAAACAATAAATTTTATCTTCTCTTTTTTATTTAATTACTATACAATTCCTCTCCTCTACAATACGTATTCCCAGAACAATCACTATTTTGATTTTAGTAGCACGACTCAACTTGATTAGAATCTAAACCATAAAGTTTCTGAATAATTCAAATTTTAATTAGTCTCACGCAAGACCGAATTAGTGAGGCACGAGTCAGAAAACCTAATCTGAATTTTTAGGGTTACGATTTGGACGAGAGGCAAATAGACCAGATTAAAACGACACTTGGACTATACATATTAATTTTCTATAGTTACGAACAGTGAAATAGATTAATTATAAATACTTGGTTTCCGCTCTAATTATCTTGATCATATTAAATTTTACATCAATAGTATTGTCGTCGAGTTCTAATAATATTTATTTAGGACAACAACCATAAGAGTGGGTCGGGATTCCAAATTCGGGTTCTCTTAACCCATTACTTTTTAAACAGAGACAAGACTCGACATTTCACGAAATAAATACGCGAGATCGATACAACATGTAAATTGTGATCCTTTCGGAAGCGATGTCACGCATCGTTCACGTGGGCAAGAGGTTGTGCGCTGTCCAGCTACTGGTTAGCACCTGCCACGCGCCACGATGCCAGGTCACAGAGAGACGTGCAATGCAAGCGTGAACGAATTCCAAACGAAGTTTAAAGAACCAGATCCGATTTCAAGGATTAGAGTTTGGGCAAGACGTCGATGGCTCAACCCAAACGATATTGGATTCAATGTTTCGGAAGATTTCTAAAGTCTGAATTTTTTTTGCAAAATAAATTAGGACAATTTAGACAGATGGAGTCAGATACAATATCAAAATCGTTATCGACGAAAAATATTTAGGACTTAGTGACCTTTATATTTGCTGCTATCACGTGTTAACGTCCCCACTCGTGGTCGAGCAGACGATAAACACCTGGGGTGTTATAGAAAGCATTGGTTTCTAGTGTCCTGAAACCTTCGGATATAATCATTAACCGATTCTTCGCGTCCTTGGCGGACTGAAGCTAAGTCAGCTAGCCCTAATTCATATTCCCCGGCAAAGAAATGTTCATGAAATTTACTTTCTAACTCATTCCAGGAATTAATGAAATTAGGAGGCAGGGCGGTGTACCATGCAAAAGCGGTACCAGTAAGATATAAAGAAAATAACCGAACACGAAATGCTTCTCCATCGGCCAATTCGCCTAGGTGTGCTAGGAACTGACCTATGTGTTCGTGTGTGCTTCTCGCATTCTTACCAGAAAACTTAGAAAATTCTGATATCCTTGCCCCTTGTGGATATGGGACAGCGTCAAACCGTTGATTATACGGCTTTTGGTATGATCGCCCCACTCTGACTACACTAACTCCGAACTTATCTCGAAATAGTTCAGTCATCTCTTCCCTAATTTTTTCCATTGCACCCGGTGGCAGACCACCGGATCCTGGGCTGTGGGGCTCATTTGGTCGGGTATTAGTATACCGACCTTATTGTCGTGACCGATCGATAGTGTTGATTGGTCTGTGATTGTATGGTGTGTTATGGTTTAAATATGTAGAGGGTGAAACATACTGCTGTTGTGGTGTGTAATAATTTGGTGCATGGTGTGCAACAGCAGGTTTTGCATATGCGTATCTGGTTTGTCCAGTGGTAAATCCGAACTGACCGGTTGTGTTTGCCATTATCGGGACGCCACGTGGTAGTCCTGGTGCGGCCCCGGACTGTCCGGGAAGGAAAGCCGGATGGTCCGGGCAGAAGCTCGGACGGTCTGACTGCGTCCAGCGTCGCCGATCTGCCAATCAGGGACGGCGGTGGTCCTAGGGCGGTCCCGGACTGTCCGGCAGAGCAAGCCAGACGGTCCGCGTATGGGCCGGACGGTCCGGGCAGAGGCTCGGATGGTTCGACCATGTTCAGGGGCGCCGATCTGCCAAGCAGGGACGGCAGTGGTTGTATTTGCCCTGAATATGAGTTCATCGGCATAACATATAAAGGTTGGGGCTGCGAATCCCCATTTATTGACGATGCATCAGACATAAATACTCTATTACTAGTTTCATATGATGGAAAACTAGGAGCGACAGACTTTTCCAATGTACGTGTTAATTTTCTAATGGACTCTTCTAACTCTATAATCTGTTGTTTCATTTGATCTTGCCGCTTATCCACATAATATTTAATAGATTGAATATCGTCGGGTTTACTTACGTTGGGGACTTGAAGCGAAGATAGAAGAGATGCGACATCGGTCTCTCCATGTTTGATAACCTTTTGGTGGCGATCCACCGTGTATTGTGATAAGAATTTCTCCTTCGCTTGACGCATGTAGTCCAAATATTTCTGTTGCTCATCGACCGTCAGATTTTCAACAGCCGTCTTCAGGATATTATCTGGGGAGATATCGGTATGATCTTTAGAACCGGTCATTTGAGGGCCTGATTTTTAGTAGATCTAGACACCAGATTCCCCAGCGGAGTCGCCAAAAGCATGTTGACACCTTTTCGGGCGCCAATCACTATAACAAGAACCGTCGTCGATGGCCTCTACAGAGGCGCGGACGGTCCGCGGCCAGGGGCCGGACAATCCGCGACTTGGTACAAGGGCTTGGGTTCCCTGCCTGACGGCCGGACGGTCCGCGCGTGCGCAGGGGCGGCGAAGGTTGCCGGCAGCGCCTGGATCTCGCTCCCGGGAGGGACCCCGTCAAGGAGGAGAGGTCCTAGATGTTGTATAGGCTCGGTAGGCCGACCTAGACTCCTCTAATCGACGTAGAGCCGAAGAGAAGCGGAGAATTTGGGAATTGAAATACTAAACTAGAGCTACTCCTAATGCATAAGGTAAAAACGAGAAATAGACTTGATTTGATCAATTGTTGGGGTTCAATCGGTCGTAGCCCTTCATCTGTATAAAGGGGGAGGTCTGGATCCACTTCAAACTGTTTCCCGAGTTAATCCCGCGGTTTAAGGTAACAAATCCCGCGAGAAACTAGGAACCCTAACTGATTCTGCGCACGCGCGGACCGTCCGCGCCACCACCGCGGACTGTCCGGACCGTGGATCGTCCAGCCTCACGGCCCGACCGTCCGCGAGCTCTTTTTGGTGTCCAACAGCAATGGAAAAATTCCTTGTTGGGAATAGGTTCTCATCCATGTCCTCGCGACGAAAAAACTTTCCCCACAAGATCCTCACAAATGTTTACGAGAACATTTTTTCATCCTCATTCCCCGCAAGGATAAATCCTCGACGTTTACGAGAACATTTTTTCATCCTCATTCCCCGCAAGGATAAATCCTCGACGGGGATCCCCCATCTCCGCTTAAATTATAACTAGTCCATACTTTATTTGTTGTTAATGCAAAACACTATCACTTATACGCATTGTCAGATATAGAAAATCATTATATGTATATCAAAATAAACACATGTGTATAAATAGTGTGATCTTGACAAAATAATTATTTATTCTTATGATTAACTACTACATAAAATCATTGTCACATACAAGTTTAACGGGTCCCCACGAGGAACAAAAATGTTGAATGTTTTACCTCGAACCTTGTTCCATCCCCATTTACATATCAGGAGATTAATTTTTCCATTTATATCTCTATGGAGAAAGAAGCTTCCCCATCCTTTAATGAATGAATTTTTCGCGGGGATGAGGATTGGGTCCCCATTAGCATCTCTAATATCAACTCGTCGATGTCGCATAATTTGGCATCACTCTCTGCACGTGCTGAGTTTTCACGGTTTTTGCGTCTGCATGTGAAAGGAACTCTAGCACATTCAAAAACGTTTTGTGCCGCTTTGCCCACTCTACATGCAGAGCAAAGGATCTGCACCAAACTACCCCTTATAAGTTGAAAAGGAGAAAGTTAGGGTAGGTTGGTTGTGCTTATAGGATAGCTTCATGCCTTCATCGATAGCATCTGCACTATCGACCAAACGCGTCCAAAGCTCTAGATCCGCAAGTGAAGCCCCATGACAGAAGCCAGAAGCAGTGGCGGACCTAGGATTTTTACATAGGGTGTGCTGTAACAAAATTTTCATGTATAATTATATCTAATGTACATATAATTTCATATAAATTTGGTAAACAATTTGATATATAGATATAAAGTTTGACACTCAACAAATAAACATGAAAATTGCATACATTAAACATAAAAATTCCAATAATACTACTTATCTGGCATGCGCTTCCTCAATGCCATAAAAGTTTCAATTATATCTTCTTCATTCACTTCGAAGAAAATATCCCTCTCGATGTATGTAACAAGACAATCATCCAAAAGATTATAACACATCTTGTTTCTCAATTTAGTCTTCACCAAACTCATTGCAGAAAATGCCCTTTCAACACTTGTTGTCGCCACCGGCAAAAGCAATACCAATTTGAGAAGCAAATAAACCATATCAAACACATTATGTCTCTTTGTTTCAACAAGCTTAACCGAGAGGTCCACAAGATTAGTTATGTCTTTGAATCTATCATCTTCTTTTATGCCATCAATATAATAGTCAAGTTGCAAGTCAAGTTTTAACAAGTCAGTGCTTGACATGTCATTATGATAAAAATCAGCTAGCTTTCGTACCTTGTGTGCATCAAAAGAAGCAAAAGAGCTGGAAGGATCCAAGGCTGACATACAAGAAAGCAGCTCCATATTAACTTCTCAATTTTGTTATCAATTGCTGCATTAGGATTTATAAAGCCAAGATAATTCTCTTTGGTTGTCTTATGTGACATAGAACCCACATGTTTTAGAAGTGCTTCAGACCCTTTATTCCAATTATTCCAACCATCTGAAGTAAATGCAGAAGTACCTTTGCCCTTATTTGCTTTACTTTTGAATAAGTAGCACATAAAGCAAAATGCAGCATCTTTCTTGACACTATATTCAATCCAAGGAAAATTTTGAAACCACACAAAATTAAAACGGCGATCTCTATCTCCAATTTTCCTATTTGGGAATTCATGTGCATATGGTTGAAATGGACCTCTAAGAATATATGCTCTTCGAATTGCATCGTGATCATTAGCATGGTAACTTGCAATAGGTTGTCTTTCACTTGGATCATGTGGAAGATGACTGATATCATAAAGTGTTGGCGGTGCCGGTGCAGATGGCATTAGATTCACAATTTCTTCATTTATCCTTTCTTTCTCTTGTTCTTGAGGTGTCGACGCTTGAGTAACATCTGGAGATAATGAAGAAGCAATAAACTTATGTTTTTTGCTGCATGATTACAAAAAAGAGAGGCAATATCTCCCTGCTTCTTCATATTTTAGTCACTACAAAAATAATGGTAGTAAATCAGCAATCAATAGGACAAAAATCCCAAATCCTAAACCAGCAGGCAGCAACTCGTACCAATCACCAGCAAGCAGGCAGCAGGCAGCAGTAGCAATCAGCAGGCAGCGCCGCAGCAACTCGCCAGCTGCCAAGGAGCAGGCAGGCACCAGGCGGTCTGGGCCTGGGCGTTCAATAGCAGCAGACAGGAGACAGCAGCAACTCGCCAGCAGCAGCAGACAGCAGGAGGCGGCAGGCGGTCTGGGCCTGGGCGTTCAGCCGCGCAGCGACGACAGCTGGCAGCGCGCACACGCCAGGACTCCACTAGACCACTACTCCGGCCGCCAGCGCCAGGAAGCCAGCCAGCCACGCAGCCACCAGGAGTTCTTCTCGCAGAGTCGCAGTCGCTAGGTGCCAAGGTATCCAGCCGCCAGGGCGCCAGGAAGTCAGGAACAGGCACACGAACAGTCGCAAGGATCGGAGAGCTGGAGAAGTTGAAACGGCCTTCGGTCTTCTGCGCCTGGCGGCTGAACAGGTGGTCGGGTGGGGTCCCCGATGGGCCTGGCTTAGGGTGTGCCAGGGCCCACCCAGACCCCCCTGTAGGTCCGCCCCTGGCCAGAAGGTGCAGGAAGACGGAGCTGAAAAATATAGCTTCAACCCTCACTCCTACTCAGGCCTATATGGTCACTAAGCATGGAGAAGCCGCCAGACCAGGGCACATGGTCGGGTCGGGGCGGACACGCGGTTGCCAAGACGCTGGCATGCGATGTCATGAGAGACATCAAAAAATCAAAAATAGGAGAACTCCCTCTCTCTCTCTCTAAGATAACATGATAAAAAAAGATAGAAGGATAATCCAAAAGCCAACTTTATAGCTCACTTTATTATATATAGGTGTTTTTATCATTGACTCTAGATGATGACATGAATTTAGAACCCACTATATATTCACTATATACTTTGTTATTAACTTTGCTCTAAGATATAGTCTAAGGGACGGTAAAAAAAAATATAACATAGAAGAAGACTGGTCGAAAGAAAGAAAAGAAGACATCTTGATATTTTACCCTTCTCATCCACCAGAGCTTTTTTACCAAAAACAAATTAAAGCAACCTGTGGAGCTGAAGAAAAGAAAAACTGCTCCATCCATGAAGCAATTCTATATCAAACAGATCCTAAGAGTTATTGAGGTGTTTGGATTGAGAAATAAGCTAATCCACCTTCTTACTCCTTTTTTTGTTTGGTTTATGGAATGAAATAAGTTGTTCTGTCACCACCTCATTCTTCATAGTTAGTACTGAAGTGAGGAATAGGTCATCCAATCAAATTTAAGAAATAGACTTTTAAATGCACTATCTCATCTTGGATGGAGTATCTTGGATGTAGTGATTACTCAAACCAGTGTTTACAAGTTATCCGACTAATCGCGATTAATCATGATTAGTCGGGCTGGTCGCCTGGAAGAGGGCGATTAGGAGGACGACGCGATTAGGGTTTCTAGTCGTCCGACTAGTCGTGGACCTGGGCGATTAGTCGTCTGGTCAAACGCTTCCTGGTCGTTTTTTGTCGTTGCAATTTTGGTACTGAGCTTCACTCTGGTTTTTGGCCCATCGAAGGCATATGTTGTGCAGCTTCAGGTTGGGAGAGAAATTGGTCGAATTTTGCAGCAGTAAGTATTGTTGTTCTTGTTCACTTGTTTGAGTGGTTGTATGGGTCAGTCCTTTATTTGCTGAATCTGATGTCTTGCAATTGTGCATTTTCAGATCCATACAAAAAAGAGCAACCGACTAGAACACCAGAGGCTTAATAAATTGGTCTATATCAGTTACAACAAGAAGATGGAAAATAGGTTTCAAACACTAAGAGAGCTGGGATTCAAAGGAAAAAGAAGCAACCCACTAGTGCTTGAAGAGTTCATGTGGGAAAATGAATGGGTTGAAGAAAATGAAGATGATGGTGACAACATATGGCATGTGAAAGGATCACGATGCCCAAGAGGGGCGGTGAATTGGGCTTTTCTAAAAATCAACACTAATTAAAAGCTAAGCAAGAGCTAAGCAAGAGCCCAACTTCACCCCAACAACTAGCACTAAGATAATAATACTAGAAATACAATAATGCTAAGACAATACTTCAAATACTTGCTAAACAAATACACAATGTAAAGTGCTTGAATTAAGTGCGGAATGTAAAGCAAGGTTTAGAAGACTCCTCCAATTTTTCCCGAGGTATCGAAGAGTCGGCACTCTCCACTAGTCCTCGTTGGAGCACCCGCGCAAGGGTATCGCTCCCCCTTGGTCCTCGCAAGAACCAAGTGCTCACTACGAGATGATCCTTTGCCACTCCGGCGCGGTGGATCCCTCGAGACCGCTTACAAACTTGAGTCGGGTCACCAACAAGATCTTCACGGTGATCATCGAGCTCCCAACGCCACCAAGCCGTCTAGGTGATGCCGATCACCAAGAGTAACAAGTCGTAGACTTTCGCTTGACCAAGAGAAGCCTAATGCAAGTGGTGTGTGCTCTAGGTGGCTCTCGCTAGTGCTAATGAGGAACAAATGCGGATTAGGATTCTCTAATCTCCTCACTAGGCTTTTGGTGCTTGCAATGCTCTAGCAATGTGCTGGAATAAATGTGGGGTGCAAGACATTGAATATGGTGGGTGGAGGGGGTATAAATAGCCATCACCCACCAACTAGTTGTTACAGGCATTTCACTGCGCACTGGCACACCGGACAGTCTGGTACGCCACCGGTGCGCCAACGGTCGTTTCCAACAGCTATTTCTGACAGTTAGCCGTTGGACTCATGGCACACCGGACAGTGAACAGTCACTTTCTGATGCACACCGGACAGTCCGGTGCACTGTCCAGTGCGCTGTCCGGTGCGCCACTATAATTCAACTCTGAAACCTGTGCTCTCGGGTTTCTGCGTGGGGAAGGCTCTTCCCTGGGCCAGCCTGGCCCCACCTGGCAGAGGGTGCACCGGACAGTCCGGTGCACACCGGACAGTCCGGTGCCCCAGGGCCAGAAACCCTATCTCTTGTTTTTCAGCTGATTTTCAAATCGGTTTTCGTTCTAACTTGTGAGTGAGTTCTAGAGTGACACCTAGCACTGTATGTGAGTGTGATTGTGCACCAACACTACACTAGAACTCTCTTGGTCAAACTACTCATCGACAACCCCTCTTTATAGTACGGCTAAAAGAAAATAAAAGACCTAACTAAATCACGAGTGTCCACATCTCCTTGACACTCGGACTCCGTAGTCCTTCACCTTTTGTTTCGTCGTTTTAGCCGTCGCTTCGAGTTCTTATCTCCGGGGTTGTTTTCACCGTTGTAGTACTTTTACCTGTAATGCGACCTAACTTACCATTTGTCTCTGCAAAACACACGTTAGTCACATATAACATTATGTTGTCATTAATCACTAAAACCAACCAGGGGCCTAGATGCTTTCAATCTCTCCCTTTTTGGTGATTGATGACAACCCTACAAGATTTGTGAGAGTAGTTTGTTTTGAAGTTTCTGTCAATAGAAAGGATGGTTAGTTATACTCAGTAATCTTTGACAGAAAGAACGTGTACCATACTAATAAGAGTGAGCGCATACATATCGTAAGATTCTTGTTCATATAAAAGTGAAGTTAAATCAATGAATCAAGAACTAGAAGACTGGTGATAAATTATAAGGTGAAAACATAATACACACAGTCAATCATAAGCAACGAGAGTATATAAAGAGTTTGTGAGCGAGTTTGTGAGCCAAAAGCACCAAGCTAGTACAGAGAGTAACAAGCACATATATTACATCAAAATGACTCTCTACTAACTTTCTAACTCCCCCTAGCTCTCACAACTCATATCTCTCCCCCTTTGGCGTCAAACACCAAAAGGGTACCCGAACCTAAACATCTAAAGCGGGAGGAGGCGGCGGGGGCGCATCCAGTCGCGGTCGAGGCAGCAGAGCGAACGCCGGTGGGGGGTCAGTCAGTCTCGGATACAGGATCTGCGGTAGAAGCTGGAGCTGGTACTGACTCGGACTGAGGCCGCGCTGCAGAAGCTGCCGGAACTGAAGTGGTCACAGATACTGCCACAGCAGTAGTGGTAACAGCAGATGCTGGTGGCACTGGCAGCTGAGGGCAGACAGAGCTAAGAACCGGTGACGTGAAAGCCAAGGTGACCGGCCGGAGCGGAGAAGGACCAACAGAAGGAAAAGGGGGTCCTGTCTGAATCGCTGGCACAACAGGAGCCTGAAGCGGAGGAGGTGGAGCAGACTGAACCGGGGGAACTGAGACACCTGAATGCTGCAGCATAAGAGCCATGAATGCCCTACTCTCAGCCCGATCCTGAAGGAGCTGCTGCTGAAAGGAATCTTGCATGTCCTGTATAGTCTGAAACATCGAGAGCATCCTCTCGGATAACTGCTGATGAGCTGCTGCCTGGCGGGTCTGCTCGGCTGCCAAGTGAGCCTACTGCTGAGTGAGTGTCTGAAGAATCGAAGCAAGTGCAGGGTCAATAGCAGGAGGGGCAGCAGGGGTAGCACTAGAGCTCCCAGCCTCATGATCATGTGAGCGTGGAGGCATAGGAGGCGGAGGCAGAGGAAGAATCCCAAAATCATCATCATCATCATCAACTGCTGCATCCTTAGCTTCGAACTGATGAAGAGCAGCATCCTCGGCCTGAGAGTCAAAACTGGAGCAGAAGCTGGCACAGGAGCCTCAGGTGCAGGATGGTAGGACCCAAAGACAAGTCGTGAGGCCTCAAGTGTACCCTGGAACTATGGAGGCCGAATCAGCTGCGCAAAAATGTGACACACGTAGTGAGCATATGGCAACTGTCGACGAGCACGTATGCCATCCAAAACGGTGTCCTCGATCTCACAAATAAGGAAATCCACGACGTCAAACTCAGAGTGAGAGACCAGGGCACCAAGGAGCTAGAGCTGGATATGTTTGGTAGCCTCCATGTATCCCATCCTTGGCAGAAGAGTCCGTCTGATAAGCTCAAATAAGTACATGGCTGCTGTAGTGAAATCTGCCGGTGAACGTCGCGACCCATCTGATAAGGGCGGGCGGAACAGAGCCGCGACGTGAGCTGTACCCGGAGCCACACCGCCGTGAGGGCGACGAGGAGGGTCAGAGGTGCCGTAGCACAAACTGTGAAGTCGAGTCGACGACTCGGGAAATCCAAAGAGCTGGCGAATCTGACTGGCATGTCTATAGCCTCTAAATATGCTTCCATACGAATTTTCCAATATGGAAAATCGTCAACATCAAAAACGGGAGGAGGTCCATCCCCACCGGACATCGTAACTCTAGCGGTTAAGCTAATCTACGAGCAACAAGGCTCCGATACCAATTGAAATGATCACGATGCCCAAGAGGGGGGTGAATTGGGCTTTTCTAAAAATCAACACTAATTAAAAGCTAAGCAAGAGCTAAGCAAGAGCCCAACTTCACCCCAACAACTAGCACTAAGATAATAATACTAGAAATACAATAATGCTAAGACAATACTTCAAATACTTGTTAAACAAATACACAATGTAAAGTGCTTGAATTAAGTGCGGAATGTAAAGCAAGGTTTAGAAGACTCCTCCAATTTTTCCCGAAGTATCGAAGAGTCGGCACTCTCCACTAGTCCTCGTTGGAGCACCCGCGCAAGGGTATCGCTCCCCCTTGGTCCTCGCAAGAACCAAGTGCTCACTACGAGATGATCCTTTGCCACTCCGGCACGGTGGATCCCTCGAGACCGCTTACAAACTTGAGTCGTGTCACCAACAAGATCTTCACGGTGATCACCGAGCTCCCAACGCGACCAAGCCGTCTAGGTGATGCCGATCACCAAGAGTAACAAGCCGTAGACTTTCGCTTGACCAAGAGAAGCCTAATGCAAGTGGTGTGCTGTCTAGGTGGCTCTCGCTAGCGCTAATGAGGAACAAATGTGGATTAAGATTCTCTAATCTCCTCACTAGGCTTTTGGTGCTTGCAATGCTCTAGCAATGTGCTGGAATAAATGTGGGGTGCAAGACATTGAATATGGTGGGTGAAGGGGGTATAAATAGCCCTCACCCACCAACTAGCCGTTACAGGCATTTCACTGCGCACTGGCGCACCGAACAGTCCGGTGCGCCACCGGTGCGCCAACGGTCGTTTCCAACGGCTAGTTCTGACAGTTAGTCGTTGGAATCATGGCACACCGGACAGTGAACAGTCACTGTCCGGTGCGCTGTCCGGTGCGCCACTATAATTTAACTCTGAAACCTGCGCTCTCGGGTTTCTGCGTGGGGAAGGCTCTTCCCTGGGCCAGCCTGGCCCCACCTGGCAGAGGGTGCACCGGACAGTCCGGTGCACACCAGACAGTCCGGTGCCTCAGGGCCAGAAACCTTATCTCTTGTTTTTCAGCTGATTTTCAAATCGGTTTTCGTTCTAACTTGTGAGTGAGTTCTAGAGTGACACCTAGCACTGTATGTGAGTGTGATTGTGCACCAACACTACACTAGAACTCTCTTGGTCAAACTACTCATCGACAACCCCTCTTTATAGTACGGCTAAAAGAAAATAAAAGACCTAACTAAATCACGAGTGTCCACATCTCCTTGACACTCGGACTCCGTAGTCCTTCACCTTTTGTTTCGTCGTTTTAGCCGTCGCTTCGAGTTCTTATCTCCGGGATTGTTTTCACTG
Source organism: Zea mays (assembly GCF_902167145.1). Taxonomy (NCBI): domain Eukaryota; kingdom Viridiplantae; phylum Streptophyta; class Magnoliopsida; order Poales; family Poaceae; genus Zea; species Zea mays. Next base: position 88,028,198 of record NC_050097.1, read on the forward strand.
TTGTAGTACTTTTACCTGTAATGCGACCTAACTTACCATTTGTCTCTGCAAAACACACGTTAGTCACATATAACATTACGTTGTCATTAATCACTAAAACCAACCAGGGCCCTAGATGCTTTCAGCATGTTGTGGATGAGGCATTAAGAGCAACTCAGGCTCTTCGATGCAGAAACATGCCAAGAATAGCTGCTGCAGGTGCTGGTTCGTCTTCTCAGCCTCAACGAACATATGTTAGGACAAAAAAGCGTTCAAGAAATACAACAGCTCAAGATATTGGAGAAGAGGATAGTGATGATCAAGATGGTGTTGCTACAGCACAAGCAGAACAACAACAAACCCAAGAAGCAAATGAATACATGGACGAAGATGGTGTTGCTGCTGATGCATTTTGTTTGGATGCTGATCTGCTTTAGGTAGCAGCCAGCAGCTAATGCAGTACTTTTTACTGAATTACTGCAAGTAATCCAATATTACTTTCAGTTTGGACTTTAGATGGTTTTAGTTTTACACTTTTATTGAATTACTGTTAGTCTGCTACTAATTATGCCTATATTATTGCAGAAATGCAGTGTTTAAATAGTTAATATATAGTTACATACATATACATATGTCCTTAAATCTATAGGACGACCAGAGGTCGACCAGGACAAATAGGTCGACTAATCATCACCCTAATCACGATTAGTCGCCTGGTCGGCCCTCTCGCTCAACCAGCTGGTCGCCCGACTTGTAAACATTGACTCAAACTAAAAACCCCTATATGTCTCAGACATACTCTTGTTGTAAATTCATTGCTCTTATATTATTATCATTATTGCTACTGGTATTATTACTATTTTTGTTCTTACTCTAGCTCTTCTTTTTGTTGTTATTATTACACGAATTAATCTCACCGGTTTGAGGAAAAAATATACACTTTCCCCACAAAATAGCAGCAATCTGAGGACAAATAGAAGTCCTCGGAACATTGAACTTCACTGATCCACCAATCTAATAAAGACGCCACCTATATTACAGTCTCTGGTCGCTGCCATGTGTGTACACTCGATTGTAACTGACATTGGCTACCGAATGAATATCATGCCCCTCTAGCCTGTGTAAGAGCACCTGTGGTTCGGTTAAGGGAGTAAAACTAAACCCGTTGTAGAGATGCAAATAAATAAATAATTACAGTGTAGAATGCCACGGACAATCGTCCTTGGAATTGTTATATTTGCAAATCATCAAGCGACAGTTCCTCGGTTGATAACATCTTCAGTTTCTGCACGGGAACGTATCAAGTTACCAAGTATGACTAATCAACACAAGAGAGACTGCAAAAAAAATAGCCGATGAACTTACAGTGATGAACTGCGGTGGGTCATCAAGACTAGAGGAGCCAAGGATAATTTCTCTCTTCAGTTTGCCTGACAGCTTATGGGCAACACGCAACTGTAGTAGTCGTTCACAGAGGACACATAGTTAGAAACAAAAAGTTCATCATTCCTGTGTTGATTGGTTTTAAGTGGACGAATGTACCTCAGACCGAGTAGCACCTCCAATTACAAAGATAAATAGGCGCTGGCCCAACTTTCTGAAGTCACTTGATGCATGCTTCAGTACAGAGTCACTGTAAAAATCCACATTGATCATCAGTAAGGTGTAAATAGTTAGGTTTCATGCACTAACCAGATAAAGCCAAAAGCTTAAACAAAGCTTATAAAGTACTTGAAAAAAGTTAGACAGTCCACTTATACACTTCAACACTCTCCCTCGTGTGCAGCCACATACAAAGCATAAATGCGAGACCTTTGCCTTTGCTACCATGTAGCTTAAGCCATTGATAATACGTAGGCAACCAAATCCACTTATATACTTCAACATAAAATTTACCCATATTTTCCAACCTATTGTCCAGCCAAAGAGGGTCGAATAGTTATTTTTGAATATCTGCATTCTCCTTCAGATACCAAATACAAATACGGACATTTTTAAAGATACCAAACACAAATACAACATAACCAGTGTCCATCGAATATCTGATTTAATCAGATATATCATCTGTAAGCTGGCAAACCGAGGGTAGCTAAGTGTGATAAACCTCTGTAAGCTGGCAAACTGAGGGTGAGTATTTTGCTCAATATAAAGCAGGGATGGAGTGCATTAGGTCCAAAAAGTGGGAGCACTTTAAATTAATTTTTTTTGTCCAATCCATAGCTGACCTTAATTTAAAGGAACATTAACATTGTGAAGCGCACAGCATTTTATATTAGCCATATTTTTTCTGCCATGTAAATTGGTAACCAACAGACAACAGAACTGAAGTGCTGCAAAATTGCTTCTGTGCTACTTTGTAACCTAAAAAGCTCAGCTATTTGTGACTGGGGTGCAGGGGGGTTCAATTTTGGCGAGAGCCCCCGTAAATTTCCTAAAAGAGTTCCGTTTTTTGAAACCAAAGTTCCAAACTGTAAGTTGTTTTGATTGTCCTAAGTTAAATTGTCTGACTTTGACCAAGGGCGTACCCAGTGCCGTAGGCTTCCCGCACTGTGCGGAGTCTGGGGAAGGGTATCTTTTAAGCGTCAAACCTTACCCGCATAATATGCAGAGGCTGGAGCTCGAACCCGGGACCTTCCGGTTACAGACGGTAGGCTCTACCGCTGCACCAGGTATAGAAAAATGTATTAACATCCATATCAAATGAATCCACCATCAAAATGTATTTCATGGTGATCTAATGAACATAGTTTGATACTTTGATGTAGTACATGTTTGTGCATTTTTCTATGAACTTGGTCAAAGTTAGAGAAGTTTGGCTTAGGAGTTAGGACAAAGCAAAAAAATCGACTTACAATTTGGAATCGAGGGAATTTTTTATTGGAAGAGCAAGACACTGTCAATGTATAGATACAACAACAAACAACTGGAGAAGATAACCTTTCACACATCTAGGTTGCACGTACCTGAATACCCCATCAGGCAACAGAAAACAAGTTACCTTGCTCATGTCCATCAGGACATGGTTGATAGAGAAAGGAAGGCTAACTAGGTTGCCTTTACTAACCTCGAATAACCATCATCGGAGTTCCGAGGTCTAGCCCATGTGCCACCTATTCGTCTAGATCTCATGGATTGGGCTGGCTGATGAGCTGGGCTCGTTCGAGCAGATGTGCTCCCTGGAATTCCACGGAAACTAGGACTAGGATCATTCATGCAGTGGTACTCATCTTTTGGTAGCTCACCCTTACTAAGTTTCTCAATCAAGTCCTACAGACAAAGCAAAAGGTGCACTCGTAAATACAGAAGAAAATGTGTACTAACTAAACATAGAGCCAGAAGCCACATGACTTCCACTATATCAGTCAGATACTCAGATTCTGATTTAGAAGTTAAGTTGCAAGCATGGGCGACCTTACAGCAACCAGCTCAATATAGAAAGCTTGCTTACAGAAGCCAGCTAGACATAAAACAGATCATCCAGGCTGCAGGGACCATGTCATCCAAACTGTATGAACTATGTTGAAACAATAAGAAAATTCTCTGATTTTTTCAACAAAATTTAAGTGCTTAAAGGTTGAACTTTTCCTTTTAAGTCCTTGACTACAGAGATCACATGGAATAGGAATGTCCTACTCACATGACTGCACAAAAATGATGAGAGAAAAGACTGGTGACTGATATAGCTGAAACAAATGGACCAGTCACCAATGATGAGGTTACATGAGCTAATCAGTCGATTGACCTCAGTGAATGAAGATAGGTATTGGACAGTCATCAAAGCATGCAACACCTCTATAATAGAACACAAGAAGTGATACTCTGTGCACTAAAATATGCAAAGTAGTTAACAAATAAAGAACAATAAAATAGCAAAGTACATTTTCAACACAAAAATATCATGTCATCAACAATTAGAGGGAACTTTTTTAAAAAAAATGCCATTACGTTAAGTATAATGAGATGACTACTTAGACTGTAAGTTCTGGATTTTTTTTGCACCTCCAGGATGGGATAAAATCGAGATAGCATCCATGTTGACTCTTCTCCAGTCCGCTCCTTCCTGATACCAGGCTTTTTCTGATAGTCATGTAAAAGTTTAAAGCTTTTAAGCTACTAGAAAGTTATTTTTTTTTCAAAAAATAAATTGATATCAAAGTTTCAGAATCTAATTACCTTCTGAAGATCAAATTTCAAAGTAAAAGCCCCAACTGAAGACTTCTTAGAATCAGCTCCACGTAAGCAGCGCATATTATTTACTACAATCATATCATCAGCAGATAATCCTGCAAGCTGTCAAAGAAAATGACCATCAGCGACCACAACGAAGACTGTTGCCAAAGGGGCAAAGTCAAAATGTAACGAAAACATAGTAGTTAGAATACCCGTTTAGGGTTTTGGGGTTAGCCCCTTGTAATTGCCGTCATACACCTGTATAATGGGCCAGGCCCAACAACTTGGTCTATTAATACAACTCCCAACCCTGAGTTAGGGTTAGGGTTTCATTCTCCAACTTTGTACCAGAGCCAGATTTCTCTCTCTTCCCCTCCCTCCCACCAACAGCCGCCAGCCCACTCCCCCGCGGGTCGCCTGCACCTGCGTGCGGCCCTCTCACTTGACGCCGGCGCGTGGCCCTCCCTCCCCGTCGACGTGCGGCACACCCCCGTGCAGCCCCGCCCCCGAGGTCCCCGCATCTACTGGCTGCTGCTTGGCTGCTCTTCCCGTTATAGCTCCAGCAGCGCCCAGGCATTCCCTCGGCCAGCCGTCGTCCCACTCCTCTTCTCTGTCGTCAGGCTTCTCCAGCGCCGGGACGCAGCTCGCGACCTCTGCTCGCGGCCACCTCTGCCCGGAGAACGCCGGTTGCGCGCCCCGTCTCCATCGGCTGCATCCTGCCCGGCCGCAGGCCTCGCCTGGGCGCGCTGCCCCCTGGTCGCACAGCGCTGCTGATCCAGTCAGCCCTGCATCGTCTCCTCCTTGTTGGTCCACGCCTCCTCGTCCACGCCGCCGACCCGGCCTGCTGTGCAGCTGTCTCTCTCACTGCTTCGATGGCTCCGCCTCCCACGTGCACGAGAATCCAAACTCGTGCAGAGACCCGTCACGGCGACAAGGCCATACCCTTGCCCTCTACTCCGGTCGTACCCCCCTCCCCTTGGCAGCTACAACTTCCCCTGCCACCTTCATGAGTGCCTCTCTGACATCGTCCTTGGTTCCGCGGCCTCCACGCCGGTGTCCTCACAAGGGGGGATCATCACCGCGGTCAGCCTCCTTCCCTCGTCGTTGCTGCTGTGTCAGCTCACTACCCCAGCGCACATGCCCCGACTTTCCATGGTGTTCCTCCTACCACCAGGGGGCCTGCCCTGGCCTCCAGTGCCACCGCTTTCCCGACTTCGCCCGGTGTCACCATGACCGTTGTGCGCGTCACTCTTCACGACAGTCAGACTATCCAGGGCTTTTTTGTGGCCTTCGATCGAGCCATGAACCCTGTTCTCCGTGATTGGGTCGAGCTCCACCCTCAGGTTGTCCGACATGTTCCTAGACCCCATGTCTTTCCTCGTGCTATGATTGCCCCTGGCGATCGAGACCTTGTTGTCTCCCTCCCCTCCTAGCAGCTCGTTCGGACCGCCTCCGCTAGCTCTCTCCTCGCACCCCGTGCCTTCACCACCCCCTTCCTCTCTCACCAATTGGGTGGTCGGCTTCGGAGTCTCCTTCCACACCACTCCTACCACTAGCTCGTTATCCCACTACCATCCTCTCACTGCCTCTATCGTGGTAGGGAACGGTTCCACCCTCGTGGTCACCTCATTAGGTGCATTGGTTCTTTCGAGACCCTTCTATCTTAATGACGTTCTTGTTGCTCCCATTTGACTCATCCTCTTCTCTCGGTTCGTCGCTTCACTATTGACAACCACTGTTCTATAGAGTTCGATCCCTGCGGGCTCACCATACGACACCTTCCCACTCGTGTCGAGCTCGCTTACTGTGGCAGCTTCGCCCCCCCCCCCACTCCATTCGCTTGCCATCCACTTCCCCCACCAGCATAGCCTCCCCCCACGCTCTTGCTACCACCACCACCTCCGTCCTTTGCCATCATTGTCTCGGGCACCATGGACATGACGTGATGTCCCAGCTCTCCAGCTACTTAGATATCTCCGATAGTCGGGGCTCCTCTGAGCGCCTCTGTCATGCTTGCCAGCTGGGTCGTCACTCACGTCTTCCTTTTTCCACTTCCACGTCCAGGGATGCTCTGCCCTTTGATTTTGTCCATTGTGATCTCTGGACTTCTCCGTCTTCAGCCTCTGGATATAAATACTACTTGATGATTTTTCTCACTTTCTTTGGACTCTTCCACTCCGGCTGAAGTCCGACATGTTCACCACCCTCACCCACTTCTTCGCTTGGATCTCCACCCAGTTCCGTCGCCCGGTCCGTGCCCTCCAATGTGACAATAGCGATGAAGGGGGAGGGCGACGGGGCGGGTCCAGCCGGGCAGGGGACTACGACGGGCCTGGCAGGAGGGGTTGACGCCGGCAACGGGAGAAGCGCGAAGAATAGGAAGGTGTTGTAAGGCGTCGATGTGGGCAGGACGGTGGCTAGCCCGCGCATGGCTGGCTCGCAACGGCGGCCCGCACGAAGGCTGCTCACACCGAAGACGCAGAAGGCGAGGGTCGGTGGCGGGGTGCCTTTGAGCAATGCCTGCGCGGATCCGGACTGCACGCGCACCCGCGAGGCGGCGGCAATATCAAGTGACTCGGCACCCAACGACGCCGGACCGCGACTACGCAACTCGTAGCCGCGCTCCAGTCCTCAACGCAAGGTTTTACCCCTCTACTGGTGGATTAACGGGAATAGGAGAGGAGATTAGATAGAAACTTCTTGCTTGATTTCATAGAAATGATTACATGAATAAATAGGCCTAGCTCCAACCGCCCTCCCTACTCTTAAGGAGATAATGCCGATCGGTTACAAGGAAGGCAATCCTAACCGCTACTCCTATTTTAAGGAAATAGATAAGAGCTAATCTAATCTTTCCCTCTCTAATCTTATCCACTCTTGGCGGCAAACTGCGCCTGACCAGCACGCTCGGCCGCGAGGCACACATCGCGCGCTCGTCGGTGCCTGGTATATTGGTGGCCCCACATGACAAGCAGCCTGCCAGCACGCCCGAGAGGCGGTGGCGGCCTGCCTGCACGCCCGCGCGGCGGCGCGGCAGCCGGCTCGCCCATAGAGTCGAGGAAGCCTGTGTCGTGGAGGGCGCCCACGCCGGGAAAGGAGGCGTCGTGGACGGGAACAGCACAAGGAGGGGCGCGGCGAGGAGGCGTGAGCTCCAGACAACGCGACGGCGTGGACCAAATCCGGTGGCACTGCGGGCCATGCTGGCTTGCCGGGGAGCAGCGGAAGGGCGGCCACGTCGACAGGGAGGAGAGGGGTGAGCGTATGAGCGCGGGCCACCACCGCCACAACGATTAGGCGCGCACCCACGCCGCCATGACGAGCAGGCGCGGGCCGAGGCCGTGGAGAGGCCGCCCGCGGCCAACATGGGGGAGGTGAGCAGCCGATGAAACTGGCGAGCGCATATCCGCGCGGAGGGGTGCACCGATGGGCAGGCTATGCAAGGGATGCGGGGCCAGCCTTGGGGTGAGCAGGAAGGGACTATGCACGCCCACCATGGTCGGGGATGGGGGCGCAAGGGAGCAGGGGCACACCCATGGGAAGTGAATTGCCTGTGCCACGGAGCTGAGGTCGAGCGGCCATGTCTTCGCAGCATCCGAGAGCAGAGGAAGGGGAGGTCACAAGGGTAGGCGCCATGGAGAAGGGGTGGCGGCTAGCAGTGGAAGAGGAGCAGAAGGCCACCTAGGGAGGATGGGAACGGCGCCCCCCAGGAGGAGGAGCCTCCCGGAGACAACGACGGGTAGCAGACGGCTGTTGGGTGGAAGAGGCCGGCAACTATGAGGTGGGAGAGAACCCTAACCTAGTCTGATACCGTGAAAGAAACTGGAATGCCCTTGTTGTATTGCATAGAGGATGGATACAAATATATAGAGGAGAAACCCTAACCCTAGTGGACCGGTAGCCCAACAGTGGTGCCAGACAATCTACACATAGAACACATTGTCTAACATTTTTTTTCTCGAACACGCAGGAGATCTGCGTATCATTCCATTAATAGATAGAAGGTACAACACAACACACACGACACACAAGACGCAATATAGCCACCACACACACCCATTCTGAACAAGACACAAGACTATCCCCCTGGGCCAAGCATAAACACAAGAGTTGAAAGCAGGTTCAACCCTTTTGCCCCGGCACTACACCACATCCTGAGCTCATCGCCAGCGAGGGTGAGAGCACTCGCAAGGCTCGGCGACCTCCCATTGAACACACAGTCGTTGCGATGACGCCAAAGGCTCCAAGCGCCAAGAATAACTAGAGAATTGAAGCCCGATTGGAGATCACGGGGAATCTTCTCCACAGCCCTGCTCCACTAGTCATCAAGGCTGCAAATAACATTATCTGGTGAAAGATTAGGCAACCCAGACCTGCTCAACAAGTACCAGAACTGTCTTGCAAAGACGCGAGAGATGAGAAGATGTTGTATTGTTTCCTCTTCTTGGTCGCAAAGGGGACACACACTGGGGTGGGGTAGTCCTCTTCTAGCAAGACGGTCTGTGGTCCAGCATCTGTTGTGCATGACAAGCCAAATGAAGAAACTGCACTTTGAAGGTGCCCAAGACTCCCAAACGCGCTCAAATGCTCCAAAAGAAGTGGAACCTATAAATAGCATATCATAAGCCGACTTTGAAGAGTATTGGCCTGTCGGGGAGAATTTCCAGATATGCTTGTCTGGCACTCCAACACTAAGGGAGAAATCTGCAATGACTTCACTAAGAGTTAAAAAATCAGAGAGGACAGCCCAAGTGATGGTGCCTTTCAGGTCCCGGATCCAAGCCATCTCCACGATACCTTCTGCCACCGTTCTCCTATTGGCAATCCTGGTCGGGACGAGGGCGAAAATATGAGGAGTTAGATCCTCAATCCTCAGCCCCATCAACCATCTGTCCCTCCAAAACAAGGTGTTACGACCATCACCAACTTCTGTAATCAAAGTTGTAGAGGATAGATTTCAGAATGCTGGAACTCTGGAGAGGTAAATCTGCCCAAGACTTCGAGGGATCTGTTTTTTCCAACCACAACCATCTAACCCGAAGGGCCCAATTCAGCTTTTGTAAATCTGATATGCCAAGCCCACCAAGCTCTTTTGGGCGTGTCACTTTGCCCCAAGCAACTAAGCAGTGGCCACCGAGCACATCCTTTCGACCTTTCCAAAGAAAGCCACGTCTAATCTTGTCAATGGCTTTGATAGCCCACTTAGGTAAATCCAAAGCCATGGCGTGATATATAACTGTTGTCGTGAGAACATGCTGCACTTGGATAGCTCTGCCAGCTCGAGTCATCAGGTCGGCCTTCCAATTAGGTAAGAGGTCCGCAAGCCTATCGGTAACATGATCTACAACTTTTTTATTAGAGATCGTTTAGCAGCCCAAATATTCTTTTTTATGTTCTCAGAATTTTAAATTTAAAATTTGCACTTCCCAAACAGCATTGGATGTTGACATGGTTTGTAACAAAGTTCTATCTCTCGACGTGATCCACAACTTTATGGTTGACAACTTTTAGATTTTAGATCGTTTAGAGGCCCAAATATGTGTTTTAAGTTTTTATATTTTGAAATTAAAATTATTGAATTTTTCATATGACCTCGGATGTAGACACATTCTATACCAAATATGTGGGGCTTGATTTGCTCTAAAACTTCTTAAGTTGAGATTGTTTTCATTTTAGATCTTTTAGGAGCCCAAATACTCAATAAAAATGGCATGGCTAATGTGGTTATGTGGGGCTCAATATGCCACATATGCACCACATCAACAAGCCACTTTTGAAACCACAATGAACTTTTTTTGTTGTGCGGGTATGTCATCTGGTATTTGAGTTCAGGGGGTAAAACAAACTTGATTCTATTGTAAATGGCCACTTTATGATTTATTTTATAGCATTGAATAATCTGAAGAACAGGAAGATTCTATCTGTAACTTTACTAGAGAAGAACCATTCATACTTGATTCTATTCACGGTATGTCATACTTTATTTTCAATACTGGCTTGCATTCCATGCAATTGTAGAGACTAAATATCATGGTACCAGTCATGAAAGCATTCTATATCAGGGGATCATGCTTTGAGAAGTACTTCACAACATCTCAGCAACTAACCGATTCGATAAAGGGAGTAAGACACAAAACCATTCAGCAGTACATAATACCGCTTATATAAAGACATAGTAAAAGATACTGCTAGAGGCATTGGAGAAAATATGCTCAAGTCAGCAAAAGTAAATGCTTGTACTTCTGAAAATGACACAATAAATTTATAGTGAAATAATAAAAGTATAAAACCAAAGTTACCTGCATCAGCTTTGCACCTTTCTCACTTTCGAAAAATTTCTCTGGGTTTATGGAAGCATAAATCATCAGCAAACGCAGCTTATGTTCACGACTTACATCCTGAATTAGTTAAGCAAAATATCTTGAGAGGTGTAGAGACAAGTGCAGAATCTTATATGCTGTAGTTCAAACAACAATTACCATGCGGGTTCGTAAGAAACTGATTAGTTCTTTTGTCCCAGCATCACCAAACACAAGATCTTGCTCTAGCTGTCCAACATCTTTAAGGTGGTGTTCTTTGATTATGTTATTGAGTTTTCCTGCAATCTGTAGTAACATGAAACGGTAAATATTGTATTTCATGTCACACTGCTATTCTCTTCTTGGAAAACACCAGATTATGATTTCTTCCTCTAGTAAGTGTTATTCAAAATGACGATTCATGTGGACAACTGGACATGTTCCCCAGCCCAAATGAATGCATCCAAATGTAATCTGATGACCCAAATGGTTAGTAAGCAAGTTAGGTGTTAAATCTATCCAATCAAACTCTTGCTGGTTGTAGAGCTCACCGTGCAACTAAACTATACAATTGTTTCTTATAGAATTATCAACATTTGTATATTGATACCTGAACTCCAGAATTTTCAAGGAGCAGAAGGCAAAAAATGAGAAGCTAATGGCAATCACTATAATATATCAACAGACAAATCTACTGAAGTAGATAGAACAGTTATAAGAAATATTGTCTTTGTTAGTTTGTTGAGTTTGCAGATGCATGTCATGTAAAACAAAACTACTAACCTCAACATGAAGGGTGAGCTTGTCAATTTGATCACTGTATTGTGGAAGAGCTTGAACCATTTTCTGCAACTGCTTGGTAGATAACTCTCCACCAGATCTGACACTCAAAATAGATCCTATGAATAAATGTTAACCAGATCCATTGACACAGCTATCAAGCAGCTAATACTTTAGCTAACAGCATTGCTTGGCCCTTTAGTTATTTTGTAAACATAACTGGCAACAACAATTCACAGGGACATTTAGCAGAAAATGCTGTCAGACAAGAAAATTTAACCATTTTGAGTATCCTTTAAACCATCGAATTTAAAGATTGCACACATACACTAAGCACCCAGGTCTTAGTCTGCGCAGCAAACTGCTGATAAGACAGAACAACAGAAATGTCCATAGTATGAACAATGGTAAAAATTATTGTAACAGTTGCAAAAATACACACGGGACACTCTAATATGCAGAAGTAGCATTTCTTGAACAAACCTTGCCTGCTGTAGTTGAGCTGCTTTGTTCTTTGATACAAAACTGGTCATCTTTTCATGTAGCGTTTCATTAACCTGAAATGTTGATTTCATCATTATGTCAACAAAGCATATGACTATAGTTAAAGATGGAAGTGGCAACAATCTTACATGAGCTATATGTGCATGCCGCAGCTCAAGCCATACTGGATCATGATCCTCCAACAAAACCTCCTTTTTCTCATTTGCTGAACCATTCTTACTTGGAACCTATTGTTTGAGGGTGGCATAAATTTTAAGAGTCATGCATCAAAAACATAGTAAGAACTGAATAAGGTAAACTAGTGAGGTACAGTGTAAGACTGTATGCTGCTGATGTACTCACCTCTTGCACGTACTTGTTGCCATCCATACACAATAGATCATGGCACATAGCATCATACGTCCACTCATGAATAATTGGTGCAATCTGTAGTGCTCAAGGAAACATGATATCAAAGGATGCATCAGCAATATGGAAATGTGTAAACTGGAATTCACCACCTACCTGATCTATTGACCGGTCAACAATAAGTAGTTCACATGTTTCTGTTTGTGGAAATTCAGGTATCGTTGACTTAAATCTGACAAGGGAATTCCACAGGGAAGCAGCAAGCTTTGTTGGGACCAAATCTCGTAGTGTCGTCAGAGTAGATGCATCGATTGTCCTGGCTACACGATAGTGCACACGAGGAAATTCCTAGAATAGTTCAATATGTTCAGCTTTAAAAAACATGAAATAAACATTATGAATCAGCATTCCAGTTAGAGGAAAGTAAAATTGTAGTGATACTTCAGAGCCAAATTTATCCCTTTTTCAGTCAATTTCCTTCCATGCATGATTCCATTCAGTGGAAAAACATTTCAGCTGATGTTCCTTGTTGCTAGTTTTTCTATGGTGGCAGAACCACTACCAATTCAACACCATGTCACTTGTGTGTTGCAGTGTAAAGTAGTTTTATAGGCCGCAGGTTTCCAGAAATGATACACGACATGTGATGTATGCTAGTATATATGGAGGATAAACAGCTATTGGAGAGGTCGTGTCGGACAACTTAAGGTACAACAGCACCTAGATGGAGGGAACTGGAGAAGGGATGGATATAGAATAGCCTGTAAGAAGAAGATCACATGACTTTGTGAACTAGGAGACTTAATTTATCTTGCTTCCATTTAAAGTTGTCTACTCATGTGTCTGGCCATAACAACCATATCTTTATCCAAATAAAGAGTGGCATGCCATAGTTGTTAAGGCGCCAAGGCGAGGTAAGGCGACTGACCCCCTTTTTACCTTTTAAGGGGCAAGGCATAAGGCGAGGCGACGCCTTAAATATATTTAAAAGAAGAAAAAATTGGCATTTGAGAAAGTATTTAGGACAAAATATTAATAAAGAAGAAAAAAGATAAAGAAAAAGACTAGCTCAAACAGTCCTGTCAGCCTACAAATCAGCCCAACTAGCCCATTAAAATTAGGTTAAGCCCACTTCCTCCCTCCCAGTCTTCTCTCTCTACCTCCTCCTAGCCACCTCCCTGTCCCAGGCGACTCCCTCCTCCCAGCCGCCTCTCCCAGCTCTCTCCACGCTGGAGATTCTCCCTCTCTCCCGTTGGTGCTTCTCCCTCTCTCCTGTGCCGGCACCATTGCGCCGCGTCGCTGGAGCCACCGCGGCCCCGCTGCAGCAACCGCCGGCATCTTCTCCCACTCGCCTTAGGTGCGGGAGTAAGGCGAGCAGGATGCCCAACGTCGCCGGGGCGCCTTACGGCCTAGGCAACACCTTAACAACTATGCAGATGAGCCCTAACATGGTGCCAAAATTTTCCAATCCTTATTCACTATTTTTGAGGCGTTGAGACAAGGCACAGCACCCTATCCCCCCACCCCACACCAAATGCCTAGGCGTTTATGGCCGACACCATGCGTATATTTTGGGTGGACATGAAGAGCTGGGTAAGAATCAAATTGCCACTGACAATTGAGCAGAAAGATTATACAAATCAGAAGTTCACAACAGCAACGAACTAAAAGCATATACATTTAATACTAATCAGTCATCACCTTGTGCATTGTGTTATGTAGAAGTGTAAAAAAGAGCCAAGCAGATATTAGTCCATATGGCAGGCTAGTCCATGAAGCAAAGAGCACTACACATCACTCTCTCAAAGTGCATCTAGACCCTAAGTGGGTTTTGGTGGATTGAAAGACAACACGATTAAGGAACTAATACATTTCATAAGACTTATAGGTATTTAGTCCCAGGTACTATTATTATGTGATTGGGCTCATATTGTGAAGGCCACTGAAATATGAAGAAATGAGTCCAATATTATTGATTAAATACATGAATTAGCAAGCATATGAATCAAGTATAAATAAGACATGAGAATCTGCATATGGATTCAATTCATTGAGTGGTGGCGCCATGCAATGCAGCAAAGTGAAAAGCAACATCGCAAGGGATTCAATTCATTAGAAGTGTTGATAGCATGGTGGATTTGGAAACAATGGAATGCTTGTGTCTTTGTAGGAACCTCACCTAATGTTAATGCTCTCATGCAACAAATTAGAGATGAGGAAAATTTGTAGTGTATGGCTGGGGCTAAAGGTCTTAGACGTATTTGGTTGTAATGTCATGCGGAGTTTAGGTTGCTAGTGGACTTTCTAGTTTTCTTGGCTAATCACTCACGTAAACTCATGCCCTAATGGGCTTGTTTTGAGTCTTCTTAGACTCCTTTTTCTTCTTAATATATGCAGCTCTCATGCGTGTTCGAGAAAAAAAAAGAATCTATATATGAAATGGTCTCCCTCTTGGAGCTCGCTTGTTCTAAGCAAAGATTGTTTTCAAAACGATGACAACAATACGAATGAAATGGTATTCAATGTGTGCTTAATAGTTGATTCAAAACAAGATGTTACTCGTTGATGGCTTGACAAGGTGATTGTAAGGAAAGGGCTTCAAGGTACTAAGCAAGGGTGAAGGGCAATTGACAGTGTGGTGGCTGAAGAACCTAGCTAAGGTGAGCGATAAATTATTTGCATTTAATTAAGGTACTAATCAAGCTATGAGGGTCATGTTGATGTGGAGGATCAAATCATTGGAAAGGTGACTTTGGTTGATAAGCATAGTCTTGATCAATTGGTTTGATAAACTGCTCAAGACATTGAAGAAGGTGTCAAAAGCCCTCAAATGATCGAAGTCAAGAAAGCAACATTATTTGAAAAATGACAAGCTCCAGTGGTATTAATTGTAAATTTCTATTTGTTTAGTATAGGCATGATGTACTATGAAGATGCAACACTAAGTGCTAGATGTATCCTAATTCCTAGCAGGATTAGCCCAGGTGTTGGTCATTTTAGGTGTTGGTGTTTTAGTTTTGTTGTTGGTAGTTTGTAAGTTTGTCCATTTTCCCCTGACGGCTCGCCACTATTTTTAACAAAAGATGAGGCGATGGTGGGGGTTGTACTGGGGTTTCTATTAGAGTATATGGATTAGGCCCATGTGGCTAGGCCCATGAGGCCCGTGTATGAACTCTATATAGCACCTCCCGCGACTTCTTTCTCTCCCACGGGATGCAGTTGCGGATGTCTTGCCCGTATACCTCCTCCCAGAACGGCAAGGCTGAGCGCATGATCCGCACGACCAATGACACCATCCGCACTCTTCTTCTCCACGCGCACCTACCGGCACGCTTCTGGGTCGAGGGCCTCCACACCTCTACCTACCTCCTCAACCGTCTCCCCTCCACTGCGTGCCCGGCCCCCACTCCTCACCAGGCACTCTTCGGTACCCCTCCGCGCTATGACCACCTCCGTGTCTTCGGGTGTGCTTGCTACCCGAACACCGCTGCCATTGCTCCTCACAAGCTAGCACCCTGTTCCACCCTCTGTGTGTTTCTCGGGTACTCCCCAGACCACAAGGGCTACCGCTGCTTTGACATCTCCTCTCGTCGGGTCCTCATCTCTCGCCATGTGATGTTTGATGAGTCCATGTTTCCCTACTCCACCACCACCCCACCACCCTCCTCCGACCCTGACCTCTTCACTCTCTTTCCGACTGACGCGGTGGTCGAGCCACCTATCCTTCCTCTCTCGCCTGTCGGTCCTACTCCCGGTCCAGTGCCTTGCCCGGGTCCGGTGGTGTCGCCTACGGTGGTGTCGCCTCTCCGCGGGCCCCGTCTCCGACCGCCCCCGAGCCGAGCGGGGGTGGTGGGACTGCACCGCCTGCGGGGCCGTCAGTACCAACCCCTCTGGCCCGCTTCGCACAGTCGGTACGGGTCTACCAGCGCCAGCCCCCGGTGCCCACGTCGCCGGCCGCGGGACCGCCGCCGCCGGTCCCTCCGGCACGCTTCGCCCAGCCGGTGCGCATCTACCAGCGCCGGCTGCCGCCGCCGGGGTTCGCACCACCACCTCCGCTGTCGCCACCACCGGTGACCTCTCCTCCGGCGGCACCGCCGGTGGCCCAGTCCCCGCCAGGGACACCTACACCTCCATCGTGGCCACCCGCGGCACGTGTCGAGACGCCGATGTACCACCCACCGCTCCTTCACCGCGACCCGCGGCACGTCCACCCGATGGTGACGCGGCACGCGGCTGGTACCCTGCCGCCCCGGGTCCTGGCGGCCACGCCCGGGGACTCGCAGGTTTCTCCGGTGCCCTCCTCCGTCCGCACCGCCCTGCTGGACCCCCACTGGCGTCGGGCGATGGAGGAGGAGTACGCGGCGTTCGTCGCCAACCAGACGTGGGATCTGGTGCCCCGTCCGCCCGACGCCAACGTCGTCACCGGCAAGTGGATCTGGACGCACAAGCGGCGGGCCGATGGTACCCTGGAGCGGTACAAGGCTCGCTGGGTTCTTCGGGGCTTCACTCAGCGCCCCGGAGTCGACTACGATGAGACCTTCAGCCCGGTTCTGAAGCCGGCCACCGTCCGCACGGTGCTCTCGCTGGCCCTTGCTCACTCCTGTCCAGTTCACCAGCTCGACGTCAAGAACGCCTTCCTGCACGGCGCCCTCACCGAGACCGTCTACTGCTGTCAGCCGGCGGGGTTCGTAGACTCCTCTCGCCCTGACATGGTCTGTCGGCTCAACAGGTCCCTCTACGGCCTCAAGCAGGCCCCCCGGACGTGGCACTCTAGACTGGCTACGTTCCTGGTGACACTGGGCTTCGTGGAGGCCAAGTCAGACACGTCTCTGTTCGTCCACCATCATGGAGCAGAGACTGCCTACTTGCTTCTCTACGTGGATGACATCGTCCTCACCGCTTCCAGTTAGTCAAATCCATTGGATTGGAGAGCAAGATTTAAGCGTTGTGAGATTGTGTTTGAGCAATAGAGAGTTAAGCAACCCTTGAGCACTTCATGGTGACATCAAGTTTCGGTGTGAAACATTTGTTACTCTTGGAGCTTGCTCTTAAACAGCTAGGTGTTGCCGGCGAGTAGCCAAGGTGTGGTGCAAGGCCGGACACTTTGTGCGGGCTGACCTTGCCTCCGAAAAAGGAAAAGATCATCTTAGCGTAGAATGGAAAGGGACCGCTTTGGACCTGGCTAGAGTAGACATTTGTTGAGTCACTCACGGCTTCTACAATGGAGACATAGGGCTTACTTGGTGAGGCCCAAACTTTGGTCAAACAAATCACTGTGTCTTCCTTGTTGGTTGCCTCACTTCACATTTCCATTGCATATTTGTCATATGTTGTGAATTTCTGCTTGTGGCTACTCGGTTGTGCTTGTTTGTGGTATAGATCATAAGTCATCAATCTCCCAATAGCATCACCAAGCACCTAAGATTGAAGGGGGGCATAGAAGGCAAAGGAGACTGTTAATTTTTTTCTCTGCAGGAAAACTGGCCAGACCAGTTTTGCTGTGTGCAGTAAGTTTTAACTTTTAATCTGTGTTTTGCAGGATTAATTTTATAAAAGCCAATCCCCCCTCTAGGCATCGTTCAGGTCCTTTCACTCTCA
This sequence comes from Zea mays, assembly GCF_902167145.1. Taxonomy (NCBI): domain Eukaryota; kingdom Viridiplantae; phylum Streptophyta; class Magnoliopsida; order Poales; family Poaceae; genus Zea; species Zea mays. The sequence goes on from NC_050097.1 coordinate 88,045,873, forward strand.
GAACATATACAATATACATACAAAAGCAATACAGTAAGCAGAGGAAGGCACAGGCACAATCAGAGCAAATGAAAAGCACACACCACAAGACCACACCAGCACCGAACACTAGGAGATGCACATCAACCATGAGAAAGAGATCCTCAGAGGAACAAGCAAATATCAAGGGAGTTGGGGGAGGGAACACCTGTGCTATGTACCCCCAAATCAAAATCACATGTACAGGCACAGATAGGGGTGGTAATGGATCATGATCCACATGTCTCTTCACAATTTGTTTGGGCCCTTAACTAATTTTAGTTCCAAAATGAATAGAAATAGAGTCTGATACTAATCCGATCTAATCCTTAAATTTTATAGTGTAAAATTTAGAGCCCATTACCACCCCTAGGCACGGAGTTGTTGAGGAGAGGAATACCTGCTCCAGCTAACGAGTTGGGAGAGGGAAACACAGGAGGAGGCAGCGTGCGGGCTCATTTACCAGGTAGGTGGGCGGGCGCAGAGCAGATGAAGAATGGACATCACTGGGATGCAGGTCCACTGCCTTCTCTCTCCATGAAGCCCCCCCCCACCCACCCACCCACACCTAGATGGCTGTGCATGGTCGATTCCCTCTCAATGCGCATATATGCAATCAATTCCTGCCCATTTCAGTACCCTCGATTTAACACCTCCCAATCGATTCCCCACCCGGTTACATTTCACGCCGAATTACTTAACGGCTTGTCCGGTTATTGCCATTCCATGTGGATTGGAGTGGGATTGGGATGGATTTTGACTTACTATGGATTTAAACCGACTCGACAACATCCAATCCACATGGATTGAAGAACAACCGAACATGACTGAGTCGATGATGCCAAAACAAACATGAAGGTATGAAGACTCTACATACAACATAAAATGGGAAGGCAGTACCCTCAATGATGCAAACACTGTAGCAATTCTTGTAGCCATTGTGTTAAGGCATGCATTGTACTTGTGTGAGCCTTCTGCATCTTCACTAAACAACTCCTCCAAGGCCTTGTCATGGTCAGTTATGAAGCCCTAGACACAACATTTAAGTATTATCAGAACATCAAAATGAATGTTAAAAGAAGAGATAATATCAGTTTCTGTTCCAAGTTCGACTCTAACAACTTCAAGCAAATAGGCAAATAAAAAAGTGTTACTGCAAACAGAAGTATCAAGTACCTGACTGTCAATAGCAAAGTATTCTAAGTTCATCTGAAAGCATGTAAAAAAAGTCAGATATAGCATAAGTGTGACGTTAAAAAAATGAGCATGCAATAAATAGACGGTGGCCAAATAACCTCACTAAGTGCACTGATGCGTGTTAGCACAGTCGAATCCTTTTTTATATGAGCTACCAACTCCCTCTGTACAGGAGAACTGAAAAATACATAAGCTCTGCACCACATTTAACATTATGCTATTAGTACTTAATCTACAGAACAAATGTATACAAAAAAGTTTGTGTTGATCACATACTTCTTGTACAATGAATTTTTTCCTGACATGTCCGACATGAATATGTCAACACTGCATAATCATCACAAAAAATGGTTACAGAACTGGAAGAAAAACCAAATTTCAACATTACCAGAGAAATACCAGGTACATATGCCACAACAATCTAATGTCTTGTTGGTTGGAAACAAAATAAAAGTTATTCTCCCAAAATACATTCAAGGATAGCACCTACCAGTGTATAATACTTTATAAAATATAAATAATAAAAAACATATTAGATTTGAAATCTGTTTTATCCACCTAAAGATGATTGGAGATGCATAAGGGACCAGCCCTAGTGATAAACTTAAACCTTCATAATCTTGGGGCTAGGTTTTCTTTCTCCCAACATGATATCCAGCCAGGGTTTCTCTCTCACCTCCCCTAGCCGTTGGCTCCTCCTGCAGGCTAGCGGCCAGCTGTCCCAGACGCCATGGCTGGTCCTACTCCACCTTCCCTCCAATTCCACTGTTCTCCTCCCATCGTACCATCCTCGCCGCTAGGACTCTTGTTCGCTGCCCCCTCCTCTACAGCCACCAGCATCGAGCCTGTCACCTGTGTCGACATCTGCCCGCCGCCGCCCTTGTCTGGCATGGGTCCTAGGCACCCTGCACCGCCTCCACCTCCAGCTATCGGCCCGCTCGCCCCCTCCCCTGGCGGCTAGCGGCTCCTAGGCTCTGTCAGCCACCGTCGTCGTGGGCCAAGCCGTCCTTGGCCTAAGCGCCGCTAGCCAAGGCCATGGCCTGGCCACCGTTGCCGGCCCACCGCCCCCTAGCATGGCCAGGTCTTGCCTAGGCTTGGTCAACCAGGGCCTTGCTGCCACCAACCTTGACGCCGTCAGCATGGCCCTAGACCGCCTGGCCACCGGTCCTGCCCTCGGCACTGCTCCCTGTGTCTCTCGCGCCTCCACTAAATGCTCTGCCACCCTCCAATGTGGCGGTTGCTCAATCCACCCTAGCAGCGGCCTTCACGGCTGCTAAGGCTGTTGCCCGAAAGCACGAGTGTGTCGCTACTCTCGCCTGTGAGCACAGACATACTGTTGTCAATACCCTCGTCGTGCAGCTTACCGAGGCTGAGTGCCATCTGCTTGGCTCTCCTTACCTCGAGCCTCTCCTGAAGCCCCCTATGGCCAGGCCTCCTTCGAAGTACGAGACCATTGTCATCGCCAACCTCCACGCCCAAGCGGCAGGTGTCCAGAACATCTGCTCTATGATTCCCGTCATCCTCAACCTAGCTTCCTCCACCTACGCCCGCTGGTGCGACCTCGTCCTTCTCACCCTCCAACGCTACGCCCTGGACAACCATGTCCTCACCGACAATGTGTCCCTTACTATCCCCTCCTAGCGGCAAATGCATAGTGTGGTCCTCTCGTGGATCCTCTGGACCATTACTATTGAGTTGCAAGATGTTCACGTGGTGGCATTGCTCGTCAGGCCTAGGTTGCCATCGAGGAGCAGCTCCTCAGCAACCGTGAGACTCCAGGGGACCTCTTTGTCACCAAGTACTACCACCAGATGAAGGGCATGGCGTCCCCCGCTGTGACCTCAAGGGGGTCGTCTCTAATCGCACGTTCGTCCTCAAACTTCTTTGTGGCCTCAATGAGCGCTACGATCATCTCCGCACTTAAATCACTCGGCTCGGTCTTCTGCCTGTCCTTCCACAAAGTCTGCAACAACCTCATCCTCGAGGAGCCCACCAAAGGGCCATCTCCTCGCTCTAACACTGCTACTGCTTCTACAACCCCACCCCCTCGCCCTCCTCCACTCCAACCTTGGGAGGCTCATTTGCCCCTCCTATCTCTGGCTCTGTGCTTCCTCCTCACCCGCCTGGGGACGAGGGGTGCGAGAATTTAGGGTTGGTGGTTGTCATCGGAGGAAGGGCGGCCATGGTGGTGGGGTGGCCAAGGGGCGCCCTTGGCCCTCTATCTAACTCGTGGACCGGTCAAATATCCATGTGGCCTAGCCCGTCCCTGGGTGAACCTTCCCCAATGTCTCATCTACCGCAGTCGGCTCACCTGATCATGCCTGATCCAAGGTATCCCCTCGGCCACATTACCTCTACATCACCGGCGCCTCAGCTACCGCTTCTACCCCTACCAACCCACTCTACTCCGTCTGGAACCCATGGCCTGGTGGTTGAGATCAGCAGTCCCTTGCTAGCTCCTTCAACACAATGACCCTAACTCCTCTTGCTGTCAACGACTGGGTTGCTAATTTTGGTGCTTCTTACCACACCACTCTGGACGCTAGTTTACTTTCTTATTTCCACCCACCTCTCTCGTCCACTCCATCTATCATTGTGGGTAATAAGAACATTCTCCCTGTGACCTCTGTAGGTGATTCGATTCTTCATGGGCCCTTTCATCTCCGCAATGTTCTTGTTGCCCTACATATCATTCAAAATCTTCTAATTGTTCACCAATCTACCGTCGATAACTCTTGACTACTTCCACTACATTCAATACTTTTGGCATCATCGACTTGGTCATCCCAGCCCCGTCGTGTTGTCCAAGTTGTGTAGTAGTTCACTCATTTCTTGTACTAGGAGCACTCATGAGCATATCTGTCACACCTGTCAGCTAGGTCGTCATGTTCGACTTTCTTTTCTCTAGCTCATCTTAGGCCATGCACAATTTTGATCTCATACACTATGATTTGTGGACCTCTCCTACTAGTGTTTCGGATTATAAATATTATTTGGTGGTTCTTGATGATTGCTTTCATTATTCGTCGACTTTCCCTTGTGTTCGAAGTTTAATACTTTTGCGACTCTTCTACATTTCTTCGCTTGGGTTTCCACTCCCCTGATCACAAAGGGTACTAGTGCCTTAACCTTGCCACTAATTGTCTCTTGATCTCTTGTCACGTCGTTTTTGCCAAGACGGACTTCCCTTTCTCGACCCCTTCCCACTCCACAGTCGACCCTTCCCGAGTTGGACTTTCTTCTTGACCTCGTGGGTCCCTCTAGACCACTAGCCTTTGTTTTTCCCTATAGGTTCACCCTCGTTGCTCCCACCAACGGCACCGACACCCCTGACGGCACCTCCTCTCGGACTCCCTTTAGGTTGTCCTGCCACCCCCAATCGGCTCGTGTGCCTCCCCGGAGGCCCCCATGGCCCCACCCTCACCCTCAATGTCCCCAACTTCGCCTTCGTCAACGACGCTAACGCGTCCCAATGCACTCAACGATACCGGCTCATCGCCGCTATGCCCAACCCATGCATCTATTAGCAACGTGCCAGGGTGGGTGCTCTGCGCCGCTCCCGCGATGAGCAAGCGGTGTACCATCCTCCCTTCTTCATCGTGACCCTCGCTATGTTCACCCGATGGTGACTCGATAAGCCGTTGGGGTCCTTCGCCCTGTCGATCGCCTTCTCTCCGCGACCTCTTCCCCAACAGTCTCTCGCGTGTCATCTTCCGTCCATAATGTGCTTGCCAATCCTCAATGGCATCGCGCTATGGATGAAGAGTATCAGGCTCGCCAATCACACCTGGGATTTGCCGCCCCGTCCCCCAAGTGGCAATGTGGTGACCAGCAAGTGGATCTGAACCCACAAGCGAAAGGTGAATGGCTCTATGGACCAGTATAAGGCCCATTGGGTTCTCCGGGGCTTCACTCATCGTCCTGAAGTTGACTAAGATGAGACGTTCAGTCTCGTCGTGAAGCCCGCTAACGTTCGTGTCGTTCTCACACTCGCTCAGTGTTCGGCTAGGCGCCGACTAGGCGGCGATTAGGCGCCTAGGCGCTAATCGCCAGGCTGCCGCGTAGCCTAGGGCTCTGTGCGGCGTCTAGGCGGCCGCAGCGACTAGGCGGCGCGCAGCCGCGCCTAGGCGGCGAGTTGGCGGCGCGCAGGCGCCTAAGCGGGCGCGCAGGCGAGCGCGCGGGCGAGCGCGCAGGCGAGCGCACGGCAATTTTTAGCGCGCGCGCGCGGGGGAGTATTAGCGCGCGCGCGCGCTGTGCTGCCGCTCGGTCTCCCTCCCACATGGTCACGGAAATTGCCTCGCTGCTCATTCCCTCCGGCGCTCATCCCCTCCGGCTGCTCCCCCGCCGGCTGCTCCCCTCCCTGCTCCCCCGCCGGTGAGTTCTCCTCCCCCGTCGGCTGCTCCCCTCCCTGCTCATCTTGGATATGATCTGCTCGACTTGGATATGCTCTGCAGTTCGCATCTCCTCTGCAGCTCTGTTTCCCTCCTCTTCTGTTTCTTTCCCCGTCTTTCCTCTGCTTGTGCTTTGTTATATAGATGCTGACTGGAAGTGCTTGAGTTCTTTGTTTTTACAGCTGATAGCACAATGGTATGTTATACTCTTCACTCGAATTCCAATATGTTGGTGCAGTGGTTAGACGGGGGGTTCCCAGGTCAAAATCTGGTTGGTAGTATATAGTAGTTATATAGTCATATATAGTAGTTATATATATAGTATATATAGTTATATACATAATATATATATAATTTATGGCTATATTGCCAAAACGCCTAGAAAAGCGCCTAGAAGCGCCTAAGACCGAGTACTCCCGACTAGGCGCTAGGCAATGGGTCACCGCCTAGATTCCGCCTAGCGCCTAGCTGAACCTTGCACTCGCTCTCTCCCATTCTTGGCCAGTACATCATCTGGACATTAAGAATGCTTCTCCATGGAACTCTCACTGAGACTGTCTATAGCGAGAAAATTTTCAAAATGGGTCACTATAGTGTCGCTCTCCAAAACAGGTCGTTGTCTGTGACACTGGTCAAAATGAGTCGCTCATATCGCTATCTTCGTTAAAACACCCCACTCGTTATTTTGCGCTCCTGACTAATGGGCCCCCAAAGCGAATATGACCAAAATACCCTTTGTGTCCGTTTAGGTTGTCTCATACATATCTCCTTCCCTTGCAACACACACATTCGAGAAGCGAAGCGCATGCTACCGCCAGCCCGCCACTGCCCTCTCTAATGTTGTAGTTGTCTAGTTGAGTTGTCGCTGCATGCGGCAACCTACAATGCGAGTACTACTCGAGCCAACACGAGCAAGCAGAACTAGAAATAGTAATGCTGCAACTGCAACTTGTAACTCAGGAACAGTTGTAGCGCACAGGCACAACAGAGGCTATGAGCCACGGGGGCGAAGGAGCATCAGATGAAGGTCCAGTTGGTGAGCATGAGCGCCAGGCACTGTAGGGCGTCGTCGTCGCCCACCAACTTCCACGCCACCGCCTGCTCGTACAACGCTTGTCACCCCATGCTCGACCTACACACGCCGCCGAGGAGGTACGCTAGGCCCCTACTCATGAAGGGGGAGAGAAGGCAGGACAGCTGACTTGCGACAACCACCACTCGCCATGGGCCACGCTACCACTCATACGAGGAGCGTGTTGCAAGGGAAGGAGACCTGGACAGGACAATCTAAACAGACGCAAAGGGTATTCCGATCATATATGCTGCTAGGGTACACTAGTCAGGTGCGTAAAATAACGTGGGTGTTTTAACGAAGACAGCGATCTTCGTCCGTGAGTGTGTTGTCGAGGACGTTAGTGTCCATCACGTCCCTACGAGCTTGCAATTTGCAGACATCTTCACCAAGGGTCTTCCCTCCTCACTGTTCTCAGAGTTTTTGTCCAATCTCAACATCTGACGCAGACGCAGCTAGAGTTTTGATTGTAGGGGTGTTAGATTATTGTATTCTAACTCTATTTTCTAATGTATACAATACTCAGCACGCTCTTGGGGCTAGGGTTTTCTTTCTCCCAAGTCCCAACAATAACCAACCAGGTCAATGAGAACTAATTATATCATAACTTACTTTTCTTTAGTAGGCTGCATAAAATAAATTGCATCCATTGAAGGCAATGGCTGCCTCCGTTTGTATAGGTCTTCAACCACTGCAAAGAATTGTCAAGGCTGAACTTGTATGGTTGTATGTATATACATTACTGCTTGTAAGAAACTGTAAAGTTGCCTTTAGAAGAAAATGACTGCAAATATTTGGTACAAGTAAAAGGAACTAATGTTTCAAGGAATTTCAAGGCTCCTAAGATTTGACAAAAGTAAATGTTAAAATAAAAAAATTGCAAGGATACTACACAACTAATTTAGGCATAACTCTACTAATTTAACAGTTTGTCACAACAGTATAGTTTCATTAGAAACTAATGCAGTTTAGCATCAGTATAGAAATATCATGGTTTCAGATAAACTGTACACTTTCAAGTTTCAAGTATAAACAAGTCATACTCCAATCACCACATGATGCCAGCTCAAAGGTTTTACACACAAGAAAAATATATATTATTAACACAATCTGAGATGTCATAAGAAATCCTTTAGAAGATAACATAATTATTTAGATTATTATATAAATCATAGATTACTCTACAGATTTACTTTCACGTATAGGTGCCAGATTATTGAGTGTAAAAAACAAAATTGAGATCTATGGATACAACAAATCTCATAATAAATAACTATATAACACAACAGAACATATTTAGATGAGCCACTTACATGAAACCCCTTCTTCTGTGATATCTGCCATCTTGCATGAAAATGACATTATCTTGACAGTAAGTTTGTCCATGATTAGAACCTGAAATTCATGACACAATTTTATGTGCATGAAAATGGAACATTTGAAACTAGAAGAACATCTTCCTCCATTCGCCAAGAATACCTTCCATGATGATTTTGAGCTCTTTCGAGTCGATCTCAGCATTTCAACTAACAAACCTATATGATTGTAACAACAATAAAAAAACAATGTTAAATTTATAAACGTGGTAGCTAGTCTATAGTAAATAAAAAGAAGTGGTACCAGTAGGTCACAAATTTAAAGGTCCACACCATATGAAGGGGGTGTTTGGTTCGTTTAGTCACTCTCCTAAACTTTAGGAACTAAACTTTAGCCGCTAGAATTTCTATTTGGGAGGCCTCCTTTAGTCATACTGTTTAGCATTTTAGGGTGTGTTTGCCGCCATGGCCCAGCAGCCTGGCTGCGCTCCCGGGCTGCAGCTCCCGTGTTTGCGTTGTCTGGCTTGCTCGGGAGCCTGGCTGGCCGCGTGCAAGTTTAGCCTCTCAGTCTGGCTCCACAGAAACGAGATCAAGGTCCGTTTCCTGGGAGCCTGGCTGCTCGTGGTGCAAGGATTCCATATTTAGGTAATTTTAGTCTTCTAGCTCGGTTGCATACTGGGTGACAAACACCAGCTCGTCTGAACCAGGCTCATATGGTACAAGTGCGCAAACAAAGTGAGTTGCAGTAGCCGGGACAAGCTAGCCTCAGCCTGGACCAGTTGAACGGGCCGAGCTGGCCAGGCACAGGGTCGCAAACACGCCCTTAGGAACTAAAAGTGACTAAACTTTAGTCACTAAAGTTTAGGAGATGAGAACCAAACAGCCCCTAAGCTAACTTAAATTGTGTACACATATAGGGTCAGAAAAGATAAGTGGTAAAACAAAATGTGATTGTACAGAAACACATAAGAGTTCTAGGCAAATGGTAAAGATAAAACATGTGACAATAAAAATATAGTTAAGTTGCCAGCTATGAATTTTTATAAGTAACTATAATCGGTACTCTGATTCATATTTTATATTTGAAAAATCATTGACTTGGTGATCATCGGTGCTTTTACTGGAGATCCCTCTCCAAAGTTTCAAAAGGCAAAGAAGGAAAATTTAAGGATTGCAAGGTAATAAAGGCTTTCCAGCAATAATGCTAGCAACTGTATTTTTTATACAGGAAACCAATCAAATCAACTGCAGTTCCTGATTACAACAAAGCGAATGGAAGTAATTCCAGTGCATGTATAAAGTGGAAAATGAAGCCATAAATATGAGCTCAATCTTTGGCGTACAAAATCTGTTGAACTACAAGACTCTAGCACAGTGGTGTTGTGTCGCCCACATCGCCAGTTTAATTCCATTGCAGTTTCACACTAAATGTGCCTCAGTTGTGTTGTGATACGGATACGAACTAAACGGTAAGTCCTAGTCCTAGCAAAAAAAAAGGAAAATACTGCCCGCCGTCAACTAATTGTCCAACGAAGCGCATAAAAATACTAACAGGGTATCAACATTTCCCAGGATCAAACACAATCTCCGTCCCCCTTCCCTCGTCCACATCATTTCCCACCAACCAAGGATTGCGGCAAGCTGAGAATGGGAACCGGACTTACGGTCTCGGGTGATCTGGCGGAAACTCCTGTAGTCGGCGCCGCTGTGCGACGAGCTGTCCGAGTCCATCGACATGGCCAACGGAGCCCCCACAACTCCGGCGACGCCTCGCTGTAGGGTTAGGGTTCGCGGCCACCTCCGGGGCTCGAAATGCGGGCTTGCCGATTCGAGCAGAGGGAACGGTCGCGCGATGAGGGAGGCCGAACGCGGAGGAATGGAATTTACAGGCAGTGTTTCTGTGGTTGCCGCCGCTGCGGGGGTTGGACAGGGTTACTGCAGGAACAAGGAATCTGCTCAACGAGTTTTCTCCATGGACGACCAGACGGTGTGGTGTGGGGTTTTGAGTAGGTCTATGGCAGATGGGACCGCGACGCGGTATTAGGTTTCTAGACCCACGCGTCATTGAGGCCTAGGTCTTCGTGCGATGGACGGGTGCTCAGATGATTCTGAAGAAAAGCGCGGTTGAAGATGAACGGAGAACGCCGAATGCGTGTTCTAGTTCCAGAAGGATGGAAGGAAAAGAGGGGTTTTACCTTCGGATGCAAGCAACCCGGCCGATTATTTTTTTACTTTAGCTTTTTTTAAAAAAACATGTTTAAACCCATAAATGACTTAACATTTTTTTACTCTTTGTTCGACGTTATAAGCCACGACGTCAAGATAACACATCTCGGCGTCATAACTTATGGCGCCGAGATATCGCATACATTGGACTCCTCATGCTGAGTTGGACACCGTGATCTGTAGTGCCGAGCTTGTTGCCAAATAAAATTATTTACTTTACGCATAATATATAGATTTGTTTGGTTTGACTTTTAGCTTCGGTTTTTGTCCTATAAATATTAAAAATCAAACTAAAGAGTTAAATTTAGAAAGAAGTTTTTTATAAAAGCCGACTTCTTCACGCTGCAAAACTAAAATCACCGCTCGACTTTTTCGCGGTGAGGCATGGCAGACGGACCGTCATTACATGAGGACCAAATCCTGGCCTATCTCACGCCAGCGACCAAATCCTTACTGCACTGTGCAACAGTGGCCTTGGTACATGCACTGTTTATGGCATAGCCTCTGTACTTCTGTAGCGCTACTGTGCTAATGAATAACTGAAGAAACAATACACCAAATACACAATGGGCTATAGGGTTTTGACGTGCTGTGTTGTAGCTAGCTAGTGAAGTTTGATCTACTAAAACACACGATACTAGATGCTAACAGCTACTAAAGATTTTGGATGAAGATCTTATAATAACTTAACATGGATCCATCTAGAATAACAGTGCCAGATCTATAATAACTAAACATATGTATTAATATTATATATATATAGTTAAAAATTAAGTTATATAGACATGTTTAAAGGTTAATAGTCGATATACTCTGCACTTTACAAAGTTTGTAAAAAATATACAATTATTCACTACAGAAATGTGCCTTTCAAACAATAATGCCACCCTTGAGAATTATAACGTGAACACTTAGAGAATTTAAGAAAAATATTTTCCCGGGTCGTATTTCTATTGCTCCGTATAAACTCCACTCGTGGAGAAACATTTGTTGATAAATTTTTCGACTAATATTAAAAAACGTTCAATTACTCAACCATCAAAAAGTTCAAGATTAAATACGCATATATATGTGTGTTTGTATTTAGTCTAAAAAGTAAGTTATATAAACCTACTCAAAGGTTGATAGTCGATATACGCTGCACCTTACAAAGTCTGTAAAAAAATATGCAATTATTCGCTACAGAAGTGTGTCGTTCAAATAATATTGCCACTCTTGAGAATTATAACGTGAACACTTGGAGAATTTAAGAAGAATATTTTTTCCGAATTGTATTTCTATTGCTTCGCATAAACATGACTAGGCGGGAAACATTTGATAAATTTAAGAAGAATATTTTTCCCACCAGTTAGACGCACAACGAGCAGTCGAGAACCTTGGACTACTCGTTGTCTACGCAAAACAATCATTCATTCAACACACTTGGAGAATAGCAAAAGAACAGTACATCAAACATATGCAACCGAGTGAACACGAGTTCAATAAAAGGGGTAAATACATATGGGTGCATTAAAGGTTTTGGTGGTAGATCACTATGCCTTGGAGAATTATTTGGAGAATTTAAGAAGAATATTTTCCACGAATCGTATTTCTATTGCTTCGCATAAACATGACTCAGCGGGAAACATTTGATAATTTTTTTACTAACTAGGTGAGTGTCTGTGTGTTGCAACGGAACCGTATAATAACACGATAACTTATGTACATATGTGTGTTATATTGTTATAGGTATGTGCCCGTGCGTTGCGACGGAAGTAAAAAAATCCATGGTACTATAGAGTAGTAGGAGATACCTGGGTGTGATGGGTTCGTCTCCGGTGCAGCAAATGAAATTGTCTATTGGCAGTATTCCATAAACATAGCGCCGAGCATGATGGGGGTTGGTGTGGCTGGCACGCTGACACAGAGCACACATAAGAACATATGCATAAATAGGATGTTGGTAAACCAAAGCTGATGTCTATGATTCTCCAAGGCAAACAGATGAAAATAGTAGTTGGTGTCATGTATAATATAGCACCATACATTTAATTTTTTTTAGTTGAAAATGAGGACACGAAAGCCTACAGTTAAATCTAAAAGTTTGGTTTCTAATATTTATCTCACAAATCTGTATCTAGACGGACTGATAGCGATTACCAGATTGGAGGCAATCGTCCTATTTTGGTTAAGTGTTGACGGTGCCATTAATCTTATAGTAGAGATAAAAAGCATCATTATAAAGAGACACACAATATGAAAATGAAAAGTATTAAATAGCATATATCACAAATATGATGAATAAAGACCCACTCTCTAAGTCTCTGTTAGACCATACAAGATTAAATAGCATATATCACAAATATTAGAAAACAACATGATAAAAGATATCAAATCCTTTGTTAGCTTACAGTAGTGAGTTTTCTTTTTTTATGTTGAATGGTAGCAAAGATATCTCCTTATTAATTAGGATGGGTACACCAAGGAAGTGGTCGGTCCAGAAGCAGTCAGGTGCCTGTGGCAACAAGGTCGAGGCCGAACCCCAACAAGAGTAGCTCACTGGACAAGAAATTTATGGAGAGCTTCCTAGAGGTAACTAATTCAGCCTCGCCCTTGTTGGTGATGCTGCTGGTGCTGTGTTGGTACAGGTATAGCTTTCCCTGTGTAAATATTTAGTTAATGTTCCATGGCTAAATCTGATTGAAATATGGATGGGTGCATTGTTCAGTAAGAAACATGATAAGCCATGCTGGGTGATGTGACACTATTAATTACAAGATCTTTATCCAAACTCTCTTGTCCACCTTCTTAATTTAGGATTTTGCAGGCATGCAGTGCTGATGAAGATGGCATGCTTGGTTTTTGTGTTCAAAGTGATGGCAATGGACAAAAGTGCGACTTCCTTTCTAGAATGTTGAGATACTGAGAATCCATTCTAAATATATGTTGGCTTACATAGTTTCTATTTATATACATGTAGGCACCTAAGTGCCATAGCGGCTAATGACGAGTCTATCTTGTCCAATACCAATGGTGTTCCAGGATTTCCGCCAAAGAAGGCAACCTAGTCATGCATTCAAATGAACGGAAAGGTAGTTTTTCGCTTTGTTGTCCGATGCGTGCCACAATCCATTGAGAAGGCACTCCAAGAAGCTGGTTTGCTTGCCTCCAGTATCGACTGGTTGTTGTTACATCAAGTGGGTGTCCTAACTGAAAATTTACCTGATCTGAATCATCGGTGTTCTAAATGATCTTCTGTGTTACAGGCTAATCAGCGTATTATTGATGCTGCTGCTAGTAGATTAGATATCCCATCCGACAAGGTTATTTCAAATCTTGCTAATTACGGCAATACCAGTGCGGCATCCATCCCATTAGCATTGGATGAGGCTGTTCGCAGTGGCAAGGTGAAGACTGGTGATATTATTGCCACATCAGGTTTTGGCGCTGGACTTACCTGGGGTTCAACTATTGTCAAATGGGGCTAATTATTCTACGTGAACCATAACAACATCAATGAGATCTTCATAGGCCTTGGGGACGGAAGTAAAAATACACCAGACTTCACCTTACTGTCCATTGTTAGAAACATGAAAGGACCAGGACACTATGAAGTCTATTCACTTACTGTCCATTGTTGCAGTCATGAGCTTCCTCTTAAATTTTCGGTTGGGAACAGAAATATTTAAATTAGGTGTGATCTTCCTCTTAAATTTTCGGTTGGACAGTCAGAACACTATGAAGTTTATTCCCTTACTGTTCATTGTACTTACTGATGATCCACCTCCTTGTGGTATTCTGTATTCAGTTCTAAAAATACACAAACACACTGCCTTTCAGTTCTAAAAATACACACATAATTTATTAAGTGATTTTAGGTATAGTTGATTTCAGTTTAGTGTGATGTAGTGTGCTTATTGTTCATCTATACAAAAAAGGTTGTATCTGTTAGGGTCTTGTTCAGTTAGTAGGTCCCGATCCTTTCATGTTTTTTCTATGTTGTCTGAATTATACCAAACCAGCACAACAGTTAACTTGACTAAAGACAAACAAAACATACAATCGATAGTTAGAAACACTGATGTAGAGTTGTTTTGTTGACAGGAAGTTGTTGTATAGAATACTATCACGTATTAAGATTAAGGGAAAGATGTTGATTCACTGTTTGTGATCAGCTGGAATGAAGTGGCTTGCATTGCAGGAGTACCTGCCCTGTTTGAGATGGAAGAAGAGAATGGTAAGGATGTTGATGGTCTCTGCTTTCTAGGAATGAATTGGCTTTGCTGGTTGCATTGTAGTTGCTGGAGTTTAGTCGAGTCCGATGTGACTCAGAGTTGGACATGGAACTCGAAGCACAGTGCACGCACTATGCCTGAACTAAAAAGGTAGGTTGATACATGAATGGCAGGTAGAGGAGGAGAGACAGGTGGTCGGCTAGTAGCAATGGACAGGTGGTAGAGAGACAGGCGGCCATGGCCATGGACAGCCAGCTAGTAGCATTGAAGAAGCCGCTGGCAGGAGCGAGTTGGAAGCGACATGGGTAATGCTACACATCTAATAGACCAATGTATTTTTAGTAGGCTGCCAATTTTTCCAAACAGAAATAGGCAGTCCATGTATCATACTATTCACAACAGAGGTACTTAAAAATACAAAACAGCTCTGCATCATATGAGTTCACGCACCGTTTGAATAATTAGTGTAATTTAACAAGCTCCTTCTAAACCCAGATTCTAATGATCAGTACACATGGGATTTTCTGACAGATCAAACAATCTAATCCACCACTGAATTTAGTTTGTTCTTGTAAATTACTATCTTGTAACGTTTCAAAGACTGATGAATCATATGTGCAATCCTTAATAACCATTTAGTTTGAAGTAGAGAACTCACTACGTTGAAGCGATTGAAGAGAACGGCTCTCGTCATGAGCAGCGAACACGGTGATGATTGTGGATGGGGTGTCGGCCTCGATTTGGATGTGTTATTTAACCATGAGTTGCTCTACAATCTGAAAAAGAACAAGAACAAGTATTACAACCAAAAAGATTAGATTGTTTTATTACAAAGTCTGAGCTTAACGTTAATCTAACCATGAGCCTCCTGCAACAGAGGCTAACAATGGTTTATATAATCTAACCATGAGTCGATGAAACTTTATTTTCAGGATCCAAAAATAATAAGTACCCACTGAAGATGTGTAAATACAATATAAAGTTCCACAAGTTTACATGTTGAGTTGTCTTAATAATATCACTTGCAGTTTGTTGCTTGTTCTACAAGATTTCTCCTAGAGCAATACTTATTTCCCCAGACCCTGGTCAGCATTTCTATGTACTAATTCCATTCCTTAATGCTAACAAATGAGATGCTACTGAACATAGTTGTAACAAAAATAAAATTTAGCCTTGAATAGGAGTGCATGGAAAACATTTAGATCTAGCCTACGCACATGATCATCATGTGTCTGCAATTGACTGCAAACACACTGGCACGTGACATACTTGAGGACAGCTTGGTAAAGCTGGATAGCATGCCTAGCATAAATTCTAGAATTATCAGATGTGAACTGCTTACCATTGGGTTGTGTAGTGAATTATGGGAGGTTTCATAGTTTCTACTCCAAACAGGCATAGTAATATGGTTTGTTGCTCAGGTTGGACTGGAGTTAGTCGCAAGAGAATTATGATATGAATAGCCCTAACCCATTTGACAAATCTGACATTGTTAGGATTATTCCTGTATGCAAGGTAGTACTGTTGGGGGCCTTCGTCTTCCGAAGGTCCTCAAAAACATGATTTAACAATATTTCTGGAGTTGTGACATATGAACAGGTATCTTCGGATTCGAATCAGAACCACAGTGGGAGAAGCACAAAGAACACGAAGGTTGATGCAGCGCCGAAGCTACGCGCAAGGGGGCTTCGGCATGACAGCAAAAAAGGAAACCGACTTAAAAGGGAAAAGGCTATTTAGACCTCGATGGATCACTATAGAGTCATTAGTACATGTAAAGGGCATGGGTGTAATTTTACATGGGCTACGTCCCGTGCATATAAATAGATGAACAGTGCTCCCGTACTGTTCACGCTGACTTGTATTTGCGGACGCGTCACACTTGTACTTTTACTTTCCATCAAGTCGAAGGTACACTTGTAATTTGATTTCATTTCTATTTTTCCATGATAATAAAATAGAAATGAGATGATAATGTTACATACTTGTTCATGTTACCTCTTACATTTTATATGATTCTCCTTTTACTATCGTATGCTGCGATGATGAAGGTATGTCCTTCATGACCTTCGTCTGAAGATTATTATATCCTAAAGGAAATAATGTTTCGAAGGATGAAGGGCATTTAACATTTAACATTTTTGTGTTGCCTTGTTCTTAACTCATAGCATTTGAGAACAAGTCCCCAACATTGGCGCCCACCTCCGGTGAATCCTTTTCGACCACCTTCGGCGAGCACTGACCTTCGTCGTGCCACAGAAGAAAGCTTCAGCGCTAGGGGCTGCTGCTCTGCAGCCACTGGACCCAAATCAAGAGACCCTTTCTCTTCGAGAGGCTCGAAGCCAGAAGAGGAAGGCCACTAGTCCAACACCTCAGGAGGACGAGTTGGACCAAGAAATCAGAAACATGGAAATGCTTCATCAGCAAGTGCAAAAGAAGAAGGAGAAGATGGCCCGACTAGCTGACCTTCAGAGGCAGATTGACGAAGCCACTGAAGAAGTACGTCATTTTGCTCAAGACGAGCAAGATCGAAGGCCTCAACACAGGGAGCTTCATCAAGAGGGCTTGTTCAACGACGATGGATGAAGTGGCGCTTGATGTGGAGGTGCTGCTGGTGTAGTCGTACTCATAGTGATGTCCTCATCATCCTCCCCTTCTTGAAGTGAAGTCGTCCTCGACGGCAACTCCTCATCCTCGGCCATATATGGTTTCAAATCTGCAACATTAAAACTAGTGGAAACACCAAATTCCGCAGGCAGGTCAAGGATATAAGCATTATCATTAATCTTTGTTAGCACCTTAAAAGGACCAGCAGCACGAGGCATTAATTTAGAACGGCGCAAAGTAGGAAACCGATCCTTTCTCAAGTGCAACCAAACCATATCAACTGGCTCAAAAGTAACAAGTTTTCTTCCTTTACTACCAGCAACCTGATTTTTTGCATTAGTAGCAGCAATGTTTTGTTGAGTTTGTTCATGGAGGTTAATCATTTGTTCAACATGTGCAACAACATCTATGTGTGGGGCATCCGCAACATCAAGCGAAAACAAAGCAATAGGCGCCCTAGGAATGTAACCATAAACAATTTGAAAAGGGCACATCTTTGTAGAAGAATGTGTTGCATGATTATAAGCAAACTCAACATGAGGCAAGCAATCCTCCCAACGTTTCAAATTTTTGTCTAAAACAGCCCTAAGCATGGTAGACAAAGTTCGATTAACTATCTCAGTTTGACCATCAGTCTGAGGGTGACAAGTGGTGCTAAACAGCAATTTAGTTCCCAATTTATCCCATAGAGATCTCCAAAAATGACTGAGAAACTTAGCATCACGATCCGAGACTATTGTATTGGGAATACCGTGCAAACGAATAATCTCTCTAAAAAACAATTCAGCAACATTGCTAGCATCATCAGTCTTATGACAAGGTATGAAATGAGCCATTTTGGAGAATCGATCAACAACCACAAAAATGCTATCCCTCCTCTTCTTAGTTCTAGGCAATCCCAAAACAAAATCCATCGAAATATCAATCCAAGGGGAAGTAGGAACATGCAAAGGCATATACAAACCATGGTTGTTCAACCGTGACTTAGCTTTCTGACAAGTAGTGCAGCGTGCAACAAGGCGCTCAACATCAGCGTGCATCCGAGGCCAAAAGAAGTGGGCAGCCAACACCTCATGTGTCTTGTAGACGCCAAAGTGCCCCATGAGACCACCTCCATGCGATTCTTGTAACAACAAGAGACGAACCGAGCTAGCTGGAACACACAGCTTGTTAGCGCGAAACAGGAACCCATCCTGCATGTGAAATTTGCCCCATGGTTTCCCATTAATACAATGGCCGAAAGCATCTTTAAAATCAGCATTGTCAACATATTGATCTTTCACAGTGTGCAAACCAAAGATTTTAAAATCTAACTGTGACAGCATGGTATAGCGACGAGACAAAGCATCAGCAATAACATTGTCCTTCCCGTTCTTGTGTTTAATAATGTAAGGAAAAGACTCAATGAATTCTACCCATTTAGCATGACGACGGTTCAGATTTGTTTAGGTACGAATATGTTTTAAAGCCTCATGATCAGAATGAATTATGAACTCACGATGCCAAAGATAGTGCTGCCATGTATGCAAAGTGCGCACTAAAGCGTAAAGCTCCTTATCATAAGTAGAATATTTCAGACTAGCACCGCTTAAATTTTTCACTAAAATAAGCAACTGGTTTTCCTTCTTGTAACAAAACAGCACCTAGCCCAATACCGCTAGCATCGCATTCAAGCTCAAACACTTTATTAAAATCAGGCAATTGCAATAGAGGAGCTTGGGTTAACTTATCTTTCAAAGTGCTGAACGCTTCCTCCTGCGAATCACTCCAAGCAAACGGCACATCTTTCTTTGTAAGCTCATGTAGAGGCGCTGCAATGGAGCTAAAATCACGAACAAATCTGCGGTAGAAACCGGCAAGTCCAAGAAAGCTCTGAATTTGTGTGACCGTCGTCGGTGTAGGCCACTCCCGAATGGCAGCAATCTTGCTGCTATCCACCTCAATGCCCTGTGGAGTAACAACATAACCAAGAAACGAGACACGTCATGTGCAAAAGATGCATTTTCCATGTTAGCAAATAACTGGGCAGCACGCAATGCATCAAAAACAGCACTTAAATGTTCCAAATGCTCTTTCTTAGATTTGCTGTAAATAAGGATATCATCAAAATAAACAACCACAAACAATCCTATGAAGGGCCTCAGAACTTCATTCATCACTCGCATAAAAGTGCTGGGAGCATTAGTCAATCCAAACGGCATAACCAACCATTCATATAAACCAAATTTCGTTTTAAAAGCCGTTTTCCATTCATCACCCAGTTTCATTCTAATCTGGTGGTAACCACTACGCAAATCAATCTTAGTGAAAATAATGGCACCACTAAGCTCATCTAGCATATCATCAAGGCGTGGTATAGGATATCGATAACGAATAGTGATGTTATTAATAGCACGACAGTCTACACACATACGCCATGACCCATCTTTCTTGGGAACAAGTAACACAGGAACAGAGCAAGGGCTAAGAGACTCACGAATGTATCCCTTGTCAAGCAATGCCTGTACCTGGCGCTGAATCTCCTTCGTCTCATCCGGATTTGTATGGTACGGTGCGCGGTTCGGAAGCTGTGCGCCGATGATGAGGTCGATCTGGTGCTCAATGCCACGAAGCGGTGGGAGACCCGGTGGTAAGTCTTTGGGAAAGACATCAGCGTACTCCTGCAAAAGGTTAGCAACCATAGGGGGAATAGCCAAAGATGGTGCATCATCAAGTGAAATGAGGACACTAGAGCATACAAGTGCATAGCATGGCAAATGAGCACCGTGTAGATCATCAAAATCAGCACGTGTAGCAAGTAAAACAGGAGCCTTCAACTTGATTTCAGAAGGAACAGAGGGCGATGGATCAAGTTGTTTAGCAGTTATAGCAGCTCGGGCAAGATCATCTTTAACAATTTGTTCAGGTGTCATTGGATGTATAATTATTTTCTGACCCTTAAAAATGAAAGAATAATGATTCGAACGACCATGATGCAAGCTATCAGTATCATATTGCCAAAGTCGACCAAGTAACAAAGAGCATGCTTCCATGGGAATAACATCATAATCAACAAAATCAGAATAAGCACCCATGGAGAAAAGAACACGCACGGAACGCGTGATTTTTATTTTACCACCATCATTAAGCCATTGAATGTGATATGGGTTTGGATGCTTACGAGTGGGTAACGACAACTTTTCGACCAACATGGCACTCGCCAAATTGTTGCAACTGCCGCTGTCGATAATGATGCGAATTGACCGCTCCTGCACAACACCCTTTGTATGGAACAGAGTGTGTCGCTGATTCTTCTCGGGCAAAGCGACCTATGTACTAAGAACACGCTGCACAACAAGTCTTTCATACCTATCAGCGTCGCCCGGGTTGACATGTACCTCTGCCTGAGCTGCATGGTTAGTGGCAAGTAGTGCATGTTCAATTTCTTCAGAATCACTAGCCAAAGAGTACTCACCATCGTCACGAATGAGCAAAGTGCGCTTGTTTGGGCAGTCTTGAATCACATGGCCAAATCCTCTACAGCGATGACACTGAATATCCCGTGTACGACCTGTGGGTGGGACAGTGCTGGCTGGTTTGGTCGTCTTCTCGCGTGGAGTAGTGGTGGACGTGGATGGCGCAGGGGGAACTGGTGCTGAGGTGGATGTCGAGCTTCGTCCTGCAAAAGGGTTAGAATATGTCTTCGAGCGGCATCCCTACACTTCACGTTCAGCTTTGCAAGCATATTCAAATAAAGTAGTCATATCATAATATTCCTTATAATCAAGTATATCCTGGATTTCGCGGTTTAAACCACCACGAAAACGTGCCATAACAGCGTAGTTGTCCTCCAATATCCCACAACGAATCATACCTTTTTGTAACTCCTGGAAATAGTCCTCAACAGATTGAGAACCTTGCTGAAAACGCTGCATTTTATTAAGCAAATCACGAGCATAATACGAAGGCACAAATCGATGTCGCATCGCAGCTTTCAACTGATCCCAAGTGGTTGGAATGGCAGTGGAATGTTTCATTTTATACTCACGCCCCCAAATTAAAGCAAAATCAGTAAATTCACTAATAGCAGCTTTAACCTGAGAATGTGCAGCAATATCATGGCATGAAAATTTTTGTTCAACCTCTAACTCCCAATCAAGATATGCAGCAGGATCATATTTGCCATTAAAAGGTGGAATTTTAAATTTAATCTTAGAAAATAAGTCATTAGGGGGATGACGAACCACACGGCGTGCACGACCACGGCGATCTCCATCGTCCTGCTCAGTGTCACCGTCGTAGTCCTGCTCCATCTTTGTGGTCAACGCATCAAGGCGTGCTAGGATGGTGTCGAGTGCGGTGCGAGTCGCCGTTTGAGCAAGGTCAAGCTGGTTGAAACGCTCGGTCGTCGAAGTGTCCGTTGAATCAAGCTGTTCATGCATCGTCCTAATGTCAGCAGCAAGTCCATCAACTTGTCCCCTTACTTCCAGCAACTGGGCATCCACCGTGTCGTGTGCTCCTGCCATAGTTAGCGCAAACACCAAAACACCAAAAGGAGAAAAACCGACGACAACAGGGAAATGGTGGTGACAACTCGCTCAATGGAATGCTTTTATCAAATTCTTATCCGTTCTTACCAAGCTACAGTGGTGAACTGCAACCAACAGGTGGAACCGGTGAAAGATTGGATGAGCGATTGCCTGGAGAAACAGAAACCTTCTCGTTGTAGAAATATGTGGAGTTTTGGGTAGGCTGCACTCAAGTCAAGGATTAGCACGATCAAACAATAATGCAAAGTTGAATTATAGTGCAAAACACGAAACTATATTGCTGGCCACAAGTGCAAAGGATGGATGGAACTAGCAGAATGGCAGTACCGTAAATATTGTACTAGCGAGGCCAAAAAGGCACTAGTAGGAATCACAGGTGATTTTGTTTTTCTTTTTTGTATGATTTTTTTTGATATTTTTCTCAGCACAAGGAGCAACAACTAGGAGCTACACGAAATTTCACCTAAAACAGAGTTCAGATGTGGTCTACAGAAAATCAGGAAGTTCTCTGAAAAGCGTGCGAGAACTTTGACGAATTATTTTTCTTTATTTTCCTGAATTTTTTTGACAATTTTGTCGAACCCAAACAAACCGAAGGTAAGTTTGGCCGGCCTCAGAATGGTGTCAACAAGCTCCTGTAAAAAATTCAGATTTTTTGAACAACCGAGCGATAAGTTATGCCCGGTTTAAGGAAGGTATGTTTAAAACGACCAAGATGAGACAACCGCTTTGTATCCTTTCTCCTTCGTTTTCTTTTTTTTGTTTCTGTTTTTTTACGTAACCGAAGGAGAAAAACAAGGAAGCGACGTTGACTCGGTTTGTTTTTTTTCTGTTTTTTACGTAACCGAAGGAGAAAAATAAGGAAGCGGCGTTGACTCGGTTTGTGGCGTTGACTCGGTTTGATGTAACCGAAGGAGAGAAACAAGGAAGATGGTTGCGGCGCGGTAGGGTTTGATGTAACCGAAGGAGAAAAACAAGGAAGAAAGAAGGATGGTGAGAAAAAACACAATGCAACCAGCAACAAGTGACGCGAAAGCACACAAATTCAACAATGCAGATTATTGAAAGAAGGTGCGAGGCTCAAAAGGGTGCTGGTATAAGGTCTAACCTAAATTTTTATGTGGTTTTGTGGACTGTAGGAGAAAAAAAACTCGATAAACTCACCGATCAACCTGGAAATCTGATACCACTTGATAGAGCTGGAGTGCCCGATCTTTCGGTGAGTGGAGATAATTCCGATTTGGTGGAAGTAGACCCTCACGATCTGACTACGACGAGCGATCCCGAAGCGCCAATGCAATCGCTGAACCAACTTCCAATGGTTATCGACCTTGCTGATGCGAGATCGGCCTGATCACGAAGATCGTTTCCTGTGCGCAATCGAAGAACGAACAAGAAAAAGATGCGAGCAATCTTAATATCACTCGAGGTGGAGTTCTGAATCACAGAGGATAGCACGTATTTGTGCGTGTTCTGGGGTAGCTAAAGCTAGATGTAAAACAAAACTCAAAGAACAAAGGAGGCGCAGCTCCTATATAAATAGAGAGAGGGGGCGCAACCCCTAGAGTTGGCCAACCGTAGGTCGTCCACTATGGGCCGCAGTTGGGCTGGTCGTCTATTCTTCTGGGCCCCCATTCTTCAGTAGCATGACGAAGTTAAGATCTATGGCACGGGCCCGAGTGATTGGCCCAGCTAATGAAGGAAGTGGCGCTTGATGTGGAGGTGCTGCTGGTGTAGTCGTACTCATAGTGATGTCCTCATCACAGACCCAAAGCAGTTTTTGATGAGCTATGAAGCAACTATATCTTCATACGGAGGCAATGCAGCTGTCATGGCCAAGTCCTTCGTCATGACAGTCAAGAATGTGGCTCAAACGTGGTATTCTTCTCTTCAGCCAGGGACCATCACTTCATGGCAAAAGCTCAAGGACATGCTGGTGACAAGTTTCCAAGGCTTTCAGACGAAGCCAGTCACAGCTCAGGCTCTCTTTCAATGCACGCAAGATCATGAGGAGTATCTCCAAGCATACGTCCGAAGGTTCTTGCGCCTGAGAGCACAAGCGCCTACAGTGCCCAATAAAATTGTCATTGAGGCCATGATTAAGGGGCTTCGTCCAGGACCTACTGCCCAGTACTTTGCTAGAAAGCCTCCATATACTTTGGAGAAGTTGCTTCAAAAGATGGATGAATACATCCGCGCTGACAATGACTTTCGTCAAAGAAGGGAGAAAGCCTACAGGTTCTCTGAGATGACCAGGGGCTTCGGAGGGAGAATTCACCCAAGGCATGTCAGGTCAATCCACTCCACCCAGAGTGACTACAAAGATAGTCAACAACAGAGGCCACAATATTCCTCGCAAGCTTCGGGGCAGCAACAAAGCTATCTTCGGTCGCCAGCTCCAAGAGGCAGAGGCGCCAGGGGCTTCGGAGGAAGGTTTGGGGATCAACCTAGGAAAATTTACTGCTTATTCTGTGGTGAGGACAAGGGCCATACTACAAGGATGTGCCATGTCACCATTCAGAAACAGAAGGAAATAGCAGAAGCCGCAGCTCAACAGAACCAGCCGAAGCAGGTCATGCACACTGCTTCGTATCACTCACCCTACATACCAGAGTATGTGGGTAACCATCCTGCAGCTTCTGTTGCTTCGGCTAGCCAGCCACAGGCATCTTGGCAACAACCTCCACCTCCACCACCACTGCAACCTGTATATTCACGAAGCCAGCAGCCAGAAGGGAGCCAACAGACCTATCAACAGCGAGACTTCAGGGAGGAGTCCGAAGCTCGTACAGTCAACAGTACTGTGCCAGAATCGAAGCATATCTATTGAGAGATATCCTACCCCTGAAACAGTTTTCACATTTATTGCCGTTTTCTTTTTTTAATAAGGAACAATTATTGAAAACTTAGTTCTCTTGTCATTTTCCATTTTTTGTAATAACTTCGTTCTTGCCATAGTGAAATATATCTTCTCCACAGACTCACGAAGTTCAAAAAGTCGCCAAAGCACAAAAGTCGTTCCTAAGGGAATGCACGGCTAAAAATCACGTTACAAGTATCTCCGAAGCTACAAAAAGTCGTTCTACGGAAAGCAGCGTAAGTTTGCCGAAGCTACAAAAAGTCGTTCCTAAGGGAGCGCAGTGTAAGTTTTCTGCTCAAAAGTCGTTCCAAAGGGAATGCAGAGCCAAATACCGCCGAAATATAAGGCGAAGCACGAAAAGTCAACGCGAATACCGCCGAAATAGAAGGCGAAGAAGTTCAAAAGACGTTCCTAAGGGAATGCAGAACTTACAGCGAGAAGTCAGCGCTGATACGGTGAAGCCGAAAAATAAACGACAAAGAGATTGTGTATTCCACTATGGGGGTGTGAGTGTGTGTCTTCGGCACAAATATCATTTTGCATAGCATAACATCATCACATCATTTCGCATAACATAACATCATACATCATATTGCATCAATGGCACAAGAAGGGGGTACAATGTTGACCTTCGGAGAATGCTTCGAAAAAGTGAAATTGTGCTAAGGCACAAAATAAGTTTTGAAGAAATACAACTTCATCAGCTCTGATGTGGAGGAAAAAATCTATTGTTGACGAAGCAGTAATGTTTTTGCCACGATTGGAGGTTTTTTTACGAAGCATGAAAAGAAGGGAAGGTGTTTTTTCGCCGAAGGCTCAAAAACGGTATGTACATAAAAGTTTCATGCATCACAAAGAAATGAATTACAAAGCCTTTCATATATTACATTCAAAACCCATGAGCACCAAATATTACAAGCATAGTCCAGCAAATGTTACATTAATAATCTAGCAATGTTTTTACAATAGCTATTCTTCTTCTTTCAAAACTTTATCTGCTGCTTCGGTCAGCAGTTGGGTAATGACTTCGTCCATAATAGTTTCGGCCATGCTAATAATTTTTGTTGACTCCTTTGCCTCTGGGTCGGCCAGTGACTCGAAGGGCTCTAGGGGAGGAGATAGTTCAGCTGCGGTAGAAAACGTAAATCAGTTCGAAGTCACAAAAATAAACAATAAAGTTAAAAGCTATTAAGTAATACCTATACGCCTTTCGAGTTCCGCAGCTTTTTCAGCTCTTTTCGTTGCTTCCCTAGCGTCATGAGTATCTATTTCGCTCTTCTTTATTATTTCGTGGACCATCCCTCGGCCGCCATTTTCCCAGATGTCAGTGAAAATTTTTCAGCCAATTAAGCTTGCTTCGGCCGAGGGGTCCTTCGTATCGTCAACAGAGAAAGCAGCTTCGGCTTGGGCCAAAATTTTCACATGTTCGCACCCTGCTTTCTCCAAAATAGCTGCAACTCCTATCGCACCAGAGAAGGCACAGATGTCCCCACGGTCGCTCAAAATTTCTTCAAAAGCTTCGGCTTCGTTGCTGATCCACTCAATTGGGCCTTCGGGGTCGCCCCGTATGAAGTTATCTTCACTTGAATATGCGCCAACGTTGGCAAAGCTAGTTTTTATCTTTTTCACGCATTCTATAGATTTTTCAAAACATCTTTCTTTTGATGTGCGAAGTTCTACAACTGTTTTTTCCCAGTAATTTTTCCAGTAATCACTGGCATCTCATTCAGCTTCGGCAACATCGCATTTTAATTTGGCTTCAGCCAGCTGTTTTTGAAGGTCTTCAATTTCACATTTCTGGGCTTCAGCTTGAGCTTTGGAAGTAGCTTCGTCTTCTTTTATTTTGCTCACCAATGAATTTAATATTTTATCTTTTTCAAGATCTTCGTTCCTTAGTTCAATTACTTTGGAACGAAGGTTGTTCAGAGCTATAGTGCATCCTTCATCTTCGGCACTTTTCTGCGCCCTGAGGGCATTGCTAAGAATCAGGCCCTGCAAAAGAAGTACGATATTGAGTATAAGCAAATAAAAAAATTCGTTTTTAAGTACAAAAAATTCATTTTCACACCTTTATACTATTATATGCTAAACTGTCGGCCAATTCATCTTTCGACAGCACTGAAAGCCCGTCTTCTAATGTCGGGAATCCGAAGCTTCTGCTCATCTCCCGGCAGACAGAAATCTCCCTGCTGTCTGGGAGACAATACAAGAAATCCTCTTCTCCGCTGTCGTGAATACCAATGCCCCCTTTGGATATTTCAGCTTCTGGGCATAGTGTTGAGCTTCTCGTTCTTCTTTTTAGAGAGATTTTTTCCCGAAGCATGACGGATAATATATTCAGTATTTTCTTTCAAAGCTTCGGGAGTAGGAGCGGCAGCTTTTTCAGGCAAAAATTTTTTATAGCTTCTTCCTCCGCTGCCTTTTCTCCAATTTCCGAGGATTTCTCTTTGGTGGGCTCTGAAGGCCCAGCTTCGGCGTCGGCCCGGCTCATTGTAGCTTCAGCTTCGGTCAGCTTTGTCTCGGTTTAAACCTGTGTTTTCGAAGCCTTGGCAATTTTTCCTGGAGTAGAGCTTGAAGTTTTTATCGTCTCCAGCACATCTAACACACTAGCCATCCTTTTTCTCTTGGGGGTTGCTGCCAGATCTTTTTGTGTCTTCGGCGCCTCCACTCCTACCGAAGGGCTTAGAACTTATGATGTTTTCGTCTCTTCGGTTCTCGGTTTTTCAATTTTGTCAGCCTTCGGCATTGTAGCCGACTTTTCAATCCTCTGCGTAAGAGCAGGTCCTTTGGCTTTAGTAGCCGAAGAGGTCTCACCGCCAAATTCAGGCACTGTGGCCGGTTCAATGTAGCACGGTCGGTGAGTAAGAACCTTCACCTTTTTCCTCTTCGGCGCGGGCTCGCTTGGAGCAGCTGAAGCAACATCCTTCCCAGAAGTTGCACCCTTTCTTTTCTGCCCCCGCGGCGGGTACCGATAGTCAGGGTACACAATTCCAATAGCGTCAAAAACCCTATTTAGTCTTTTCTTTTTTCGGCTCCCGAAGGCCGCGGATAATGCATTATCTTCAGACTTGGAGTATGCTCCAAGTAGTTCATCACTAGTATTTTCAACACATTTCAGCCAGTCATCGTCTGGTTCGATAAATTGGTCTCTAAACCTGAAGGTATATTTTAATCGAACCAAACCACCTTCGCTAGGGTTACTGATGGTCTCTTTTGGCATCTCCCAGTTGTCTATCAATGGCCATATCTTGTAGGCCACATGTTCTTGGACTAAATCCCTTATCCCGATGAAAGAGCAAACTGTGCCGAAGGCCCTTCGGCATCCTTCGGCTGCTTCATCAATTTCTACCTTTGGTTTCCGAAGGCCGAAGCGAGACCAAATGGCGCACATGATGATCTCTGTAATGTCTTCCCTCGCCTTTAAATCATTCTTCACATAGAACTATTCTTTCGTCCAGTCTCCGGGCCATCTCTTCCGAAAAGTTGGCACTGGGCAGCTTGAGCCAGAACGAGCGACGAAGCTATAGCAACCAAAATTGTTATGATATTGTTCTTTACCCCAGAGCTTCGTCTCATACAAAAGTTTGTGCATGCTGCAAAAACATTTTGCACTTGGCTCCAAACCTTGACTCCTCACGGCCCAGACGAAGATCCTCATTCTGATAATTGCTTCGGGAGTAATCTGGTGAAGGAAAATCTGATATATCTTTAAAACTTCAACCACAAATCTGCTTAGGGGGAACCGAAGTCCAGCCTTGAAGAAGCTTCGGTAGATTACGACTTCATTTTCTTCGTGAACAGGAACATTCCTGTCTCCATTGTCAGCCCTCACAATAGACATATCTCGAAAATACCTTCCTCTCATATTATCAAGATGACTCTGTCTGATAGTCGATTTCCCGAAAACTGCATGACTTGGTCGCCAGGGCCGATCTTCGGAGTCTTCGCCCCCACTTCTGCATCATAACTGTCGCTGTCATTAATATCTTCAGATAAGCCTTCTAGAATCTCCTTAGTAATCTTTTCTGTATTTGTCTTTGCTATTGATTCAATAAATCTAGCAGTCTTCTCCTCAAGGAGCTTCTCCTCTTCGCTCAGCTTCGTCTTAGCAACAACTTTTTTGTTTTGAGACATCTTCTCTTCGGAAATGGTGAAAATGTGTCCTTAAAGCCAAAGCTTAGAAAGTCTAAAAAACCAAGCAAGAGTTGGTAGACAAGAGCTAAAAATTTGAGCAAGCAAAACAGGCGGCAAGTAGCGTACCAAATGTGCTCGGGGTGGGTTCTTATTTATACGCCCAGTGCGCTCCAAGTTGGAGGGCCCCGTCTGTCATTAACTATTGCTATTCTAGCAAAGGGAAGGTGTTTTTTCGGACCTTCGGCTTAGGGCCTTCGTCCATATCGCAACCTGAATTTGTTATTCTAACAAATTAACCTTGCGAGGGGCTACTGTTGGGGGCCTTCGTCTTCCGAAGGTCCTCAAAAACATGATTTAACAATATTTCTGGAGTTGTGATATATGAACATGTATCTTCGGATTCGAATCAGAACCACAGTGGGAGAAGCACAAAGAACACGAAGGTTGATGCAGCGCCGAAGTTACGCGCAAGGGGGCTTCAGCATGACAGCAGAAAAGGAAACCGACTTAAAAGGGAAAAGGCTATTTAGACCTCGATGGGTCACTATAGAGTCATTAGTACATGTAAAGGGCATGGGTGTAATTTTACATGAGCTGCGTCCCGTGCCTATAAATAGATGAACAGTACTCCCGTACTGTTCACGCTGACTTGTATTTGCGGACGCGTCACACTTGTACTTTTATTTTCCATCAAGTCGAAGGTACACTTGTAATTTGATTTCATTTCTATTTTTCCATGATAATAAAATAGAAATGAGATGATAATGTTACATACTTGTTCATGTTACCTCTTACATTTTATATGATTCTCCTTTTACTATCGTATGCTGCGATGATGAGGGTATGTCCTTCATGACCTTCGTGTGAAGATTATTATATCCTAAAGGAAATAATGTTTCGAAGGACGAAGGGCATTTAACATTTAACATTTTTGTGTTGCCTTGTTCTTAACTCATAGCATTTGAGAACAAGTCCCCAACAAGTACATTACTGAAACATAGGAAACTGCTTATTGTCTGTTTCTTGGATAAATTATTGATTCCATTACTTTTTTTGGTGTGTTCTGTTTCAGCATGTGGTCTACTCATCTATTGATGGTCGAAATTTACTGGAATCATCGAAGATGGCATTGGATAAAGGAAAATTAGATGATGCTGTGAGCTATGGAACAAATGTGCATATGGTCAACCTTTATGTCTTTTCATTATTAACTTCTGTTTTAGAATTATGTCCACATTTTGTTTACTGAAATCATGTATTTATTTACTAAATAAGTTTGTTTGTTTTCCTTACTGAAGGCATTGTCCAAAATTATAGTTGTTTGTGGTCCATACCATCGACTGACGGCTAATGCATACAACCTTCTTGCTGTGGTGCTTTATCATACTGGAGATTTTTAATCAGGTACTTTAATGAATTTGGTGTAGGCTCACTGTATTCTATTTACAGAATCTCAAGTTGCAGCAAATCAATGGTAAACAGCATGAGCCACATATATATACAAATACAACTTGGAAAATTGATCAAGAATAGTTTGCCGGTTCTGCTTTCAAGTAATTTAGAAGTCATTTACAGATTTAACAATACGAGAAATGTATGTCGGTTGCCCAGAACGGTACATATGAAGACACCCTTAACAGAAAATGCTGAACGATTGAGTAAGAAACTGATAACAAAAAAATCTTTAAAAAATGCAGTGGTGGAACTACAACCATAGATCTTAAAACCACAGAGATATGTCTTCTTGCCATCTAGCAACTGTAGCCAATTGTGGTGCAGTGAAAAAAAACTCATTTTTATCCCTTGCTCATCCTACGTGTGGGATTAAAAAAACATTTATGTGTGACAAGAACACTGTTATGTAGGAAAAGAGAAGATGGGCAATCAAACCTCAGAAACAAAATGGAATACTGATAAGCTTAGCGATAATGTTAAACATACTGTGGCACCACCCTGATTATTTTTCAGACCATCTGAGTTCAGGTTATTGTATATGTTATATTCAGATATCAGCTAAGAACAAAAAAAGATTTAAGACTGGATGAAGATCAACTGAATGTTGTTCACAACCAATAAACTCGTGTGTTAGAGAACAAACAGAAGAATAAAACCTATCAGTTGAATCCACCTGTCGAGTCTATTGAATTGAAGTTGCTTAACATCTTCTAATAAATTTCACTAACATGCAGGACATAGGCAAAGTTATTGATATTCCACATATCATCAAAATGCGTCCTTACAATGATGGTCACACTGGTTGTAGAACATATAGGATGTTTAATCTAATTACAAAACTAATTATATAACTAAATACTAAATGATCAGATAAATTTTTTAAGTGAATTACGTAATAATTAGGTTTAATAGATTTATCTTAGAGCTTGTTTGGGAACAAGAACATCGAAAGTAATTCGATATTCGATGAGCTAAAATCCTTTTGCTATTTAATTTTGCATTCGGTTCTTACTATGCTTCAGGGATTAAGTGGTTGTAATGACACTGGGGTAGATCGTGCTAATTTTGATTTGATTTTTTCTGGTTTTTTAGTACTTGATGATGAGGCTGTCATGAGGAAACAACTCCACGAGGCGAGAGAACAGCTGGTGAGACAAAGGTAAGAGTGTTTTTTTACCTATATATGTTTGCTGACTGATGGTTGCAGATATTTCTTCACGATAGCTCTCTGCTCAGCAACCATCTCTCAGCAGAGCCGCCACGCCATCTCCCTGACCATCACCAGTTGTGCCCTCTCGGCATTTGCAAGGTCTAAATTTTGCTAACCACATTGGCATCAGTCAGCGAACTCTTTTCTGTTTAAGTAGCATAGATTTTGTTTCTTAAAAGGGTGCTAAGTTAGCACATTTGGAGTATTCAGTCACATTGCAATGATTGACTTGGTAGAAAGATTTGCATGCTGTCTTTGATAAAATGAAATGTTGAAAGTCTTTGTTGGGCAGTAGTCGGGAGAAGTAATTAGATGCTTGACATTTATGTGATTTCTTACGGTGGGTTAGAGGAAATAGTCTTTTAGGGAAGTGAACTGAAGTGTTATACCGTAGAGTGACCTGATTACACAAAATCAGGGTTTCTCCGTACACATTGTAAATCAATAGTATCACAATAAGATGTAAACATGGGAAACATGAGAGGAGTCCACATTTGATATGTAGATATTAAAAATGGGCATGCTTGTGTTCATTTTTACAGATTTCGTTGTATTTTGTTCTACAACCAGTGTGACCATCATTGTAAGGACGCATTTTGATGATATGTGGAATATCAATAACATCCTATAACTAGTTTAGGGTTTAGGGTTTAGAAAATGTTCAGTTACTCAAACAGTTCAAGATTAAATACACAAATATATGTATAAATATATATATATACACACGTGTGTGAGCCAGCGTTATTTGTAACCTAGGGTGAAGCTTCACCTAGACAGACCCCCTCGGCCTGCTCCGTCGCACAGCCGCGCGCTGCGTTCCCCCACGCACCCAACACCTGACCAGTCGTACAGCCCACGGTTCCACCACTTTGTTGGCCTCGCCCCGTTGCTTAGACTTTACTTTCGTTTGATGCATATGTTTGGAACATTCAAAATTGAATTTGTGGTTTGGTTGGATTGGAATTCAAAAGAAAATCAAAAGAAAAGAGATTGGAAATTCAGATTTAAAAAGAAAAGCCAAAGCAGCCCAAACCTCCTCCCCTCCCAGCCTTTCAGCCCATTTAGTCCAGCCAGCCCGCGCCCGCTCCCTCTCTCCCTCTACCTGGTGGGGCCGATTTGTCGGGACCGCTCTCTTCACGTGTGCGCTGCTCTCTCTACGCTGTGGGCCCGCCCCGTCAGCGCCGTTACTTGTTCGCCCTACGCGCCTGAGTCGCTATGCTGTGGACCCGTCCTGTCAGCTCCGTCCTCCCCGCAACCGCCGCTAACCCCGCCCGCACACACACGCCGAGAAGCTCGGCCATGTCGCACCCCACGTCCCCCAACTCCTTTTTGAGCCTCGGTCCGCACACGCTCTCTCACCCCTACCTTATTTCACCTGCTCCCAGCCTCTCTCGCGCTCAGCCGTCGCCGCCCAAGCTCGCCGGTGACCCACCCCCGACGTGCCGACCACCTGGAACTCCAAACGCCGTGCCAAGTGTCCCCGAGCACCGTCACGAGGTAAGGAACCATCCATGCACCTTTCTTGCCCCGATTCCTTTCCCTCTACGGTGAATTAGTGCTTGCCAAAGTCGCTACGCGCTGGTCCACCGCGCCCGCTCGGCGTCTGGTCGATTTAGCCCCGCCCCGTGCTTGTGCTTTGGCCCTAGGCATCCCACACCCCTCACCGAAGCTTGCGTCGGCCTCGGCACAACCGATCACCCATCCCCGCGGCCGGGATTGCTCGCCGGAGTGACCCCGACCCGCCTAGAGCGCCCCCCTCAACCGTTCGCCCGCTTCTAGCCCCGCTCTCACGACCAAAACTCCGCCATCGGGTTCGCTGGATCCCCCTCACCAGTCCTGGCCAGCTCTGGCGACCTCAGACCTTACCCTCGCCTGCCTCGTCTCTAGCGACTTAACCGCCGTGAAAGGCAGCAGTGCCGATCGCCGTGCCATTACCCCCCCCCCATGCACCTGATCTCAGCCGCACATCCCTGATCCAGCGACCCAGGTCACCGTATACCAGTTCGCGCGCGCACTCTTGTCCCTGGGTTCCACTCGTCGGTAGCCTACGCCCTTGGCGCTGGGCCCAACCGGTCAGCCCGCCCTTACCACTAACTGCCTTGTCCCGTCTGTCAGCGCTCGCCCGCAGATTTGATCTTGACAGTTGATCTGCGATCGGATGGGCGAGAATGCCTGATACCCCTTCGCGTGGTAAATTTGTTAAAGAGACCCCTGGTTTCTTAGAAATCAACCTGTTGTCCTGGTTTCTTGCGCCTGAGTCCCTGGTTTCTTGCAGAGAGACCCCTGAACTTTATTTTAATCACAAAATAGGTTTAATTTAGGGTTTTGAATCCCAAAACTTGTAAATTCCGTAACTTTGTCATATGAACTCTAAATTGGGTGGTTCAAATTGCAAAATGTTCATAATGTTATTCCCTATATGTTTAAATTATGTTCACCCACTGTTTCCATGTCTTAATTTTGTGGTTAGTCTCTAGGTTAGTGCAAGGTTATAGAATATTTATTAAAGGTAAAATAAAAAGATGAAACCCTAGTAAATATTCAAGTGCTTAAATTTGTAGACCTAACCTTATTTAATGTATGACCCCATCCTTGGAATAAGTTTATTTAGGCAAGTAATTTACTTAGATAAACCACTGGGCATAGTGATCTACCACCAAAACCTTTAAAGCACCTGTGTGTATTTACCCCTTTTTATTGAACTCGTGTTCACTCGGTTGCATATGTTTGGTGTACTGTTCTTTTGCCATTCTCCAAGTGTGTTGAATGAATGATTGATGTGCGTAGACAACGAACAGTCCAAGGTTCCCTACTATGTTGCAGGAGACTTCCCTGAGCAGCAACCTAGTGAAGGCAAGTGTCCTCTGACCCATTATGTTCTACTTAATTTATAATTCATTGTCCCACATACCATGATCAACCTAAGGATTGACTGGTGTTCTGTTTTTCCTATCCTTAATTACCCTATGGGAATTGATTACTATGATTAGTATCATTCTACTGCTTTACTTTAATCAATGAACATTTATGATACATTGATGATATATTGATTATGATGATGAACATGTGATACTTTAGGGGACTCGGGCTATTTCCCGAGTACCTCTCTATAAGGACCTTTTCGTTGGATGACAACTCGAGAAAACAACCATGAGGGTGGAATAGGATGCCCTTAGCTGATTAATTGGATGAATCTGAGGGTGTAGTTTGCTTCGCAGTTGTGTCGTTAATGGGGGTCGGGGCATAGTGCTTGCTTTGCTAAGGGTGGGTGCTGAGGTTCAGTCGATTTGGTTTTGTTAGTCACCCACCTTAGGGAGGAGTATTGTGTTTGTACGACTAGTGAAACCTAACCGACCCCTACACACCAGGAGAATCTCTGTGAAGGCTACGTAGTGTATCCTCGGTCATTCACCTCGGTAGTGAAGATCAGGTCTTGCAAAGCCAGGCTGGGAAGGGATCACGACTCATGGGTAAAGAGTGTTCGAAACTGGCATATCATCCATGCTCACGGTTATGAGCAACCTTGGGAGCTCCTTTAATTAGAGTTACTCTGTATACTTTTATGATGATGGTTAACGATAATGATTATATTTATGGCATTTGGTATTTACTCTTGGAGGGAGTACTACCTGGGTTAATAACGTGGGATTATTACTAAAACTTAGCTCTCTACTATAATAAATATCTGACCAACTAAAAGCAACTACTTTAAGCTTAACCACACATATAGCTAGCCCACTTTAGCCAAACAGAACATTTGTTGAGTACGTTGATGTGTACACACCCTTGCTTAGAAACACCAAAACCCATGTTGTCCTCATTGCAACCAGTGCTCAGGAGAAGATAAAGGCAACATGGAGGACTTTCAGGAGTTTCGGAACTTCGACGAGTTATATAATAGATTAGTGGCAAACCCCTAGTGAGCTGCCTATGAAGGCCTTATCGTACTGTGTTTCGTTCAACACTTTGATGATGGTTTAATTTAATGACTTTTTGAATGTTTTGGACATCAGGATGTAATAAAGTACTTATTTCCACTATTATTTTGAGCAATGTGTGATGATGTCCAATTATGTAATCGTTGTGTATGTGAATTTCTGATCCTGAAACGTATAGGTTCGCATTCGGTTTACCTTCTAAAACCGAGTGTGACACGTGTACTTACTACTTAAAAGTTACTAATATAAAAAATACTATTACTAGATCATTATTACTGAATGCATATATTACAGACCGATTGCGTGTGTACTTGCTACTGAGCATATATTACTATTATTGAGTCCGTATTACAGAGTAAGTATTATTATTACTGAGGCAGAATTACTGAATATATATATTACCATTACGTTGTTTATATATTACTGAGTCAGTACTACTAGGTGAGTATTGCATATCACTTATTGCCTGATTATTTTTGATCCACTGATTGAATAAAAAATGCTGGCAAGAAAAATAAATTACTCACTAAAGATGCACGTAATAAATCTTCTTTCGAATTACGCATCTTTATGTATTTAAATGCCAGGCCAAAATCAATTTCATTTTCTTTTGAGCTTTTAGAAGCAACTGTAAAACGTGAAAAATTCTAAACATTAGCTTGATAAAAATAGGAACTGCATCTGTTGTTGTCTGAAAATCGAAAAATAGTTACTAACAGATAAGCATGTAGGTAAGAAAACTTTGTAAACGTAAGCTTCTGGTCTTCGTATCGAACAAAAAGAGCATAGAAATCGATGTGATCTTGGCTTACCATCTGCCCATCAGCAAAACCGTCATGTATCTCTTGGTTGTCTCTGATTGCATACTCAATCCCCGACAAACCTTGTCCTACATCATCTGGATGTAATTTTTCGAGATATTGAACATATGTCAATCTGCGTGGAAAACACCGGGAAAAAATGTCATAAAAAGTATGTTACTGATTTTTTCTATAATGTTATAAATGAGTCACTGAAAATATCAAAGTTTGCCCTTACTTGGAAAATTGAATCTATTCTCAATTATTTCTGTTAATAACTTCATTGCGTTCGTCTGATCAGCAAGTTTACGACGCATTTTAGGGTCAAAAGGTGAGACCAGACCTTGTACCCATGTTCTTTGTTAGACTAGTGAACCACTCTTGTGCACATCCAAGACACGGCGCGGGTGGGGACGAATGCTGAAATCAAAGATTCATCGAATATCTCGAATCCATCCATGTCATATTGAACATCTTTCTTTTTCTTTTTTGTTTTTCTGCTTCTTTTGCTTCCTAATCTGTCTTGTCTCTTCCATACGCAAAGGTGACTTTAATTGGTTGGATCTGGCACGGGTGAGGCGAGGGATCGGTGGGGTGTACTCAATATCAAGCTCTACCTGCATCTTTAGTAACATAATAAAATATACAATCGGTACCTTGTTATTTAACAAAAAAAACTCTTGATAGAAAAACTTACTTCCAAATTCCTGACGTCCTTTTGGTCTGTTTTTTATTCAGACAACTTTGCCTTAGATGTCGTTCCTTCTTTGCCCTTTACATCAGCTACCTTTTCTGTAGCCTCAACTTCGACAATTAGTTCCTTTTGTGTGGGGTCATTCCTAAGTTCTGTTCGAATGTCGCCAAGATCATAATCATCGGTGCCTTTGCGTTTTTCAGGGACTGGTGTAGGTGGTTTAGTTATTTCGCTTTTGTTTCCAACATACTCGATAGTCTATGTGTTCATACAAGAAAAAATGATGTACACATTTAATGAAAACTAAAATTGATGAATTAAAATCTCGGAGTTTTTTTTGTCCGTGAACTGATAGTCACCTGTTGGATCTCTGTCATTGGGTCGTCGTTCGCAAACCCTTTCATGGCAATCCCTTTTCATTCCAATCTTCAAGATTGAACTGGCTCTCGGGAAAACCAGAAACAATCTCGACAACTACGTGTACCTGTGATATAAAAACATTTAAAATTGTATATACTTAGTGAGTGCTATTGAATGGTCGATATATAAGTGTACAATGATTAATACTGTGTTATTACTGAGGAGTTATCTAGTAGTACAAACACATTATTATCTATATATTAGTAATATAAAACAAGTGTCAACCAAAGCATAAGGTCTTTTTTTGGCTTTGGCTAAAAAACAGACTCAATACAAGAGATATGCTGAAAAGGAAGAATATGAACCTCGAGTCCTACACTTGTGAGAACTGCATCTGGCAAAAGGAAGAAACTCTTTACCATCTTTTCCTCAAGTGTAACTTTGCAAAGGCTTGCTGGACTTCTATTGGTTTGACGTCTCCCAGAATTGCTAATCCTGGGCCGCGGCAGTAAACCTAATGCAACAACTCAATGTTCCATTCTCTATGGAAATTGTCATTCTCATGAACTGGAGCATTTGGAAATCCCGTAATGCATGGTTTTTTCAGAATAAAGCCCCGACTGTGCAACATTGCAAAAATGAGTTTGCAAGGGAACTTCATCTTGTCATGCTGAGGGCTAAAGGCCGTTTTGATTCGACAATTCCTGCATGGCTTCAGCTCTGGCAGTAGACCTCGTCTCTTTTTCTTTTCCCGTTGTAGTTAGGTTGTTTTATCCTTTGTAATCTTCTTTTCTGTCTGCTTCTAACTCTGTTATTTTAAAGTTTTAATAAAATTTTCAGTAGGGGCTCGCCCCTCCTGTCTTATCAAAAAAAAAATATAATTGTTATCTAGACATGATTAGTGAGAATGTTACTGATGATCCATGCCATCTACTTGGTAACTATTACTGTGTTATTTCTGACTATTAATGAGTGACTTTTAGCGAGTAACTATTACCTGTGTTGTTGTCTAGCACTCGTTTGGTTCTTGCTCCTTTGAATCTTTTACGTGCCCTATGTCTATTGTTGGTTGAACAACATCTGATTGTCCCACCTTTGCATGAGGTGTGTGTGCTCTAAGCCTCTAACTGAGGAGGCATTTGGGGTGCCCTCTTGTTCTAGTGCCTCCTCTACTTGCGCCAAGGATTGTGCACTGCGGCAGGTCTCTATATTCATGGCCAGGTCAGTCAACTCAACATCCATGGTACCTAATCCGTGGACATCAATGCCTCCTCAGCTAGTGCCTGTGCACTTTCATGTTGCTAGACATAAATGACTCCTCCCATCTGTACGACGTGTTCTAGCAGTGGCTCCACTACAGCAAACTCAATAGGTTCACCTATTGTAGCCTGTTCCGTGTGAGCTTCCTCCTCTGGTGTCACAGGATCACTATCATATTACTGCAGGTCTGTGCCTCCTTCAGTTGTTTCGAAGGCTTCTGAGAGTGGTGGCTGATCCGCTTCTTGTGGAGGTGACGTTTAAGCCTCCGGCCTAGGTGATGGCAGTGGTGCTAAACATGTCTTATGCTTGTCGGCATCTTTGCCTCTGCCATGTCTTGACCTCTCTGTTTTGAATGTCCATAAAGGAGTCGTCATTGATGTTGCAGCGTTAACAATTGACTTAATAACCTCAATAAGCTTGTTCCGGGCCTGGCAAATGACCTCCTTATTTTTGTTCAGCTCAACCTGCAAATCTACAATTTGCTTTTCTATCACTTCAATATTGGTCAGCGCCACCCTTATTGAATTGTCATGCTCTATCAATGTTTTTCTAAATGCCTCCCTTAAAGATTTATCAGGGAGTGACGACACAAACACAACCAATGATGACTCCAATGAATAAACCCCATATGGGATACCTCTTTTAGTATTTGTGGCTCGGTCTGTATCAGCTGATCCAGATGGTTGCCTCTCATCTATGGTCATTGGTGGTCTCCTGTCCCTGTTTGTGGTGGCCTTTCAACGAATTCTACCATGACTTCCTCTAACATAACTGGTCGAACCACCATGCGCAACACATACAACAATAGGCTGTGATGCCCTGACATCAACAACCCCAGGACCACGACTGATAGAGTATATTGTGTTCTCGACATCCCTGAACTGCGTAAACGTATTGAAAATGCGCGAAAGCAAACAATATAAGAAAAAGCTTTTATAAAAAACAAACATGTGACTTGGGCATAACCTTTTGCCACAAGTCGAGCCTTGTTTCTTGACTTGGGCATAACCTTTTGCCACAAGTCGAGCCTTGTTTCTTGTCACCACACTGTGCTCGACTTGCTTGTTGCGGAACACCCACTTGGTTCCCACAACATTTTGCTTTGGACGTGGCACCAGGCTCCATACTTCATTTTCTTTGAAGTTGTTGAGCTCTTCCTGCATGGCCAACACCCAGTCCGGATCCTGCAAGGCTTCTTCTACCTTGAAAGGCTCAATAGAAGAAACAAACGAGTAATGCTCACAAAATTTAGCTAGACGTGAGCGAGTTGTTACTCCCTTGCTGATATCACCTAGAATCTGATCCACTGGATGATTTCTTTGAATCATCGTCCAGACTTGAGGTGGAAGAACTTGTGACGCCTCTTCCTCCTTATCTTGTTCTTCATGTGCTCCCCCTTGATCCTGCCTCTCTCCTTGAGGTACTTGTTCATCGTCTTGAGTTGGGGGTTGCACCAACACAGAGGAAGAAGGTTGATCTTGCTCCTGTGGTTCCTGTGGTCGCACATCACCTATCGCCATTGTTCGTATTGCGACCGTCGGAACCTCATCTTCATCTACATCATCAAGATCAGCTTGCTCTCTTGGAGAGCCATTAGTTTCATCAAATACAATGTCGCTATAGAATTCAACTAATCTTAATGTTTTGTTGAAGACCTTATACACTTTTGTATTTGAGTCATACCCTAGTAAAAACCCTTCTACAGCTTTGGGAGCAAACTTTGAGTGTCTACGTTTCTTCACCAATATGTAACATTTGCTCCCAAATACACGAAAATATGAAACATTCGGTTTGTTACCGGTTAAGAGTTCGTAAGACGTCTTCTTGAGGAAGCGATGCAGATAGAGTCGGTTTATGGCATGGCAGGCAGTATTCACAGCTTCCGACCAAAACCGCTCAGGCGTGTTGTATTCCCCAAGCATAGTCCTTGCCATGTCAATTAGCGTCTTGTTCTTCCTCTCTACTACACCATTTTGTTGTGGTGTGTAGGGAGTGGAGAACTCGTGCTTGATGCCTTCCCCCTCAAGATAATCTTCGACTTGAAGGTTCTTGAATTCCGATCCATTGTCGCTCCTTATCTTTTTTCACTTTTAGCTCAAATTCATTTTGAGCTCTCCTTAAGAAGCGCTTTAAGGTTCCTTGGGTCTCAGATTTATCCTGCAAAAAGAAAACCCAAGTGAAGCGAGAAAAATCATCTACAATAACAAGACCATACTTACTTCCCCTGATGCTCTAATCTTGAACCACCTGTGATTTGGAGCACCAGCTTTGTGACCGAAGGTGCTACAACTTGGTTGTTGTACGAAGCCATCGTCACAACAGTGGAAGTGAGTTCACCGGAGGTGAGCGCCAATGTTGGTCACTTGTTCTCAAATTCTATGAATCAAGAACAAGGCAACAAAGTGTTAATGGTTAAAGACATTCGTCCTTCGAAACATTATCTCCCTTAGGATATAATGATCTTCGGACGAAGGTCATGAAGGACGTACCTTCATCATTTCAATAAGCAAGGATGTAAACAGAGACATATGAAACGCGAAGGGAATATGAATAATCATTTCAAATCATTAGACTATTTATATTCTTATTATATAAACATGAACAAACATCAACGATATTTAAATTACATTTGTACCTTCGGCTTGACAGAAGGTGAAAAAGCGGGAGTGACGCGTGAGTGATTACAAGTCAGCGTGAACAGTACGGGGATACTGTTCATCTATTTATAGGCACGGGACACAGCCTAGACAAAATTACATTCGTGTCTCTAATAACTAATTACAATCATAATACAAATTATCAGGACTATGTAGTCTTTTCCTCTTTAAGTCGGTGCCATCATTCGTCTTAGGTATGCCACTATACCGAAGCTCCTTCAATTGTAGCTTCAGCATATATCTTCATGTGCCTGCTTGCATATCGTCCCGTCGAAGGTGTTTTTTGCTTAGAGGACATTCGGCGGAGAAGAAGGCCCCCAACAGTAGCCCCTTCGCGGTGCTAGATCATTTTTCGTAACGACCTCGATCCGTGAAAAACTCGAAGGCTTCAGAATGCCGAAGGTCCGAAAAACACCTTCCCTGAGCTCGTTGCTGAGAAACGATTATAATTCTAGGCATCGAACGTTCCACCATTCAGCGAGTGCGAGTAGCCTGGCGGTTCACCTTCCCCCCTGCAACACTATATAAATAGACGGGTTGGTGAGGAGTTACCACAACATTCATTGCCATTGCACTGTTGTGCTGTTAAAAAATTTGACCATAGCCAAAGCTTTTTGCATTGCACTCTCGAGCAAATGCTTCATCGTTTAAGGTTAGCTTCGTCAAACGGTGAAATCATTGAAATGGCCAGAGTGCAATCAACTCCTAGAGTGTCTCGTGAGGGGGGACGAGACTGAAGCCGCCGAAATAGCACCGATTTCAGAAGTAATGAAACGATCAGGTCTGGTTGAGGCTCACGAAGGTGCTTCAAATGCCGAAGCTGAACAAACTGTGGTTGAGGGTGAAAATGTTTATGAGAGTGAAGAAGACTATAGCATTCTGATCCCAACAAAGCCTAGTCATCTTGATTTTGAAAAATCTACTGTGACGGAAGATTACATGCCTATGATGATGAAATTGGGCTATTTTGGAGAGACTGAGAGCAAACTTTTCGATATGCTGGAGAAGAGGTAATCCCAGAGCCGAAGAAGGATGAAGTTGTCGTTTTCATGAGCTTCTTCAGAGCAGGGCTGCGATTCCCCCTGAATGAAATGATAGGGGTAGTTTTAAAGAACTTTGAGATATATCTTGATTAGCTGACTCCCAACGCTATTGTTAGACTCATCGTCTATATCTGGGCCCTCCGAAGCCAAGGGATGAGTCTAGATGCCGAAGCTTTCGGCCGAGTGCACGAGCTGCATTATCAGACGAAGGCCAGGGCAGATGGCCTTCACGAAAATTTTGGCTATTACAATTTTGCATATCGAAAGGATACAAAGGCACCAGTTCTCAGCTACCGCACGAAGTGGCCAACTGGTTGTAAGAGTGAGTGGTTCTATATGAAGGTTGACGAGAAAAAGAGGGAGAAGCTGATGACCATGGTTATGAGTTCGCTGACTTTGAGCTTCGGAATGACCAGGCCCTTGTGAAATATGCAACTAGGGTCACCCTGTTAGCTGGCTGAAGTAGAATTTAGAGTGTTAGCTGAGCAGATCAGTACTAGGGACTTGGTGCAAGAATACTTGGCAAATAGGACATATCCGACATCAAGTGGCTGGGGAATGCCGAAGAGGAAAGAAGTGGGGGAGAAGCATGAACTTGTTCGACTTGCTTACCGTTTTAAGTTTGAAAAACAATTCAAGAAGCCTTGCAAAGAATGGCTAGACATGATTGAGACCATGTGCAATGAAATACTTGGGAATTATACCAAAAAGGAAGATCAGCTGATGACCGCAGCCTTCGGTACCTGGCCTAAACGAAGATTGAACCGGGTAATGGACGCCTTTAATTTTGAATACCCCAATTATGAGAAGCTTGACAAAGGTGCCGAAGGGGTGAAAAGAAAAAGATTCGTTAGTATTCTAAACAGACAAGCTGCCAGAATGGTTAAGGAGGATGAGAAGGCTTCAAAGAAGACAAAAACTGCTCCTGAGCTGAAGGCGGCAGTGTCAAAAAAGAGGAAGCCTGAGGTACCGGAGCCGAAGGTAGCTAAGGCAATAGAAGAAACTCCAATGCCCTCTGCTGCTGAAATAGCAGAAATTCTAAAGGTAATGACTGAATCCTTGCCCATCCAGCTGCTAAATCATCTGAGACGAGAACTGACAAAACTTTTATAGAAGAAGGATGAACCTTCGGCTACAAAGGAGAAGGCTGAAGGTCAGAAAAAACGAAGAATCATTAATGTTATGCAAGCTATTGAGTAGACACCACCGCTGGCCTCGGCGTCCAAAATAGTGCCTGTTGCAAGTGTCGAGGCCACTGCCGAAGCTGAAACCTCTGCTGAAGCTGCAGTTGATACCGAAGCTACCAATCTTGCAAGTACACTGCCAGGAATTGACAAACTTCTTTCGGATATGGCTGCAAAAGAGACAGCTGCAGTTGCAGAGAAGGTCATGGCCGTAGTGCCTGACAAAGGAAAAAAGATTGCTGATGCTACTTCAGAAGAAAAAGATTTTGACCTTCAGAACCTGGTGGGTCAAGAATTGTCCGAGGCTGAGAAGGAGCTACAGGAATATGGGATATCATGTGGCTACCATCCAGGGGCTATGCTTTTTGGTGGAATCGACGAAGAAGCCTTAGGATGTATTCGCGATCATGTCGGGGCGAAAATAATCGGCACTCTATCAAAGAGTGTTGGTTTTCTGAAGCTTGAGTCTGATATAAGCGGCTACCGGCGGCAACATATCGTCGGAAGTCTCTTCTACTCCGATTTCAAGGTTAAATTCTTTTTGCCTAAACTTTTGTTATCTTTGTGATATTAGAATTTTTTGAAGTCGGCCTATTTCCACAGAGTATGCTGCTAAGTAAAGCATTGAGGATGCAACAAGATCTCGAGGACAAGAAAAATGAGATCATAATCGAGGGCTTGGAAAGTAAGATTAAATATTACGAAGCTTCTCTTGAAAAGGACTTCCTGCTTCAAGCAACAGAAGGTTCGCTTGTAGAGAGTCAAGCTGAAAATGCTAGGTTAAGCGAGGAGCTTCTCCAAACTCAAACAGCGTTAAAAGGAAAATCAGAGAGCTTCGAACAAGAGAAGAAGGAACTGCAAGCAAAATATGAAGATGAAGCTGATAAAAATACAAAGTTGCCGAAATCTCCGAAGAACCTTCGGAATACATGCTTGGAATTTGGCAGCCGCTGCGTGCAACGGTTAAAAGGGGTCTTCAGCTCGGTTGGGTCCAGTTCTGAAGATATTGCCCCTTCGA
Organism: Zea mays; assembly: GCF_902167145.1. Lineage (NCBI taxonomy): Eukaryota > Viridiplantae > Streptophyta > Magnoliopsida > Poales > Poaceae > Zea > Zea mays. The sequence goes on from NC_050097.1 coordinate 88,090,056, forward strand.
CTGAAGATATATCAAATACCTTCAAGCATATTGAAAATGAAGTTGATTCACTCGATGAAGTGATAGCTGGGCATGGTGACTTCTGTGCTCTGCTAGCTTCTTGCGGCACAGCTGCTGCATTCTTGAAGGCCGGATGCATGCATGCGAAGACAATAAACAGGCCAACCTTCAGCCTGTTGCCGTCAGATTTGATTGATACTCCTAATGAAGCCCGAATTATCGGAAATAGATTCATCACTCAAATTTGGGCTACAGGCGGACAAGAGTTGGATGGAGACGAAGCTTGGAATCTACTTAAATCAGTAAGAAACTTTTACCTCTTGTCTGCCTTGATTTTTATCATCAGTTTTACCTTATACCATCGTTTGTCTGCAGGATGGTGGTGCTGAAGGTTAATAGCCCACATCACATTCCGAAGGTTGCTGGCCCGAAGCTTCCTTTTATGCCTTCCTGTATAGAGCTTAGGGAACATTTGTATTATTTTTACAAAAAATTGTAGTCGAGAGTTGAACTCAGTACTGTGTATATCTGTCCATACCTTGTAATATAATTTTACCTTTTCCATCCATGTATGTATTGCTTTGTTGTGGACGAAATTCGTGTATCTTTTGAGCTGAACGCGAAAAACACCTTCCCTTCTTTTCGTACACATTGAAGCATTTCCTTGCATAGATTGCATGTATTTATGTTTGAAACAAAGCTTCTTCGTGTTCAACGAAGCACTTTGTCGTCGAAGCCGGACTGTTTCTGTTCATGCTTTATGTCATGATGATGATGATCCTACGAATGTCTAATGAATGTCTGTATGAATGCAATGAATGATGTAATGTAACATGCAAATGTATGACCCAAACGCACACGAAGCCACACCCAGACTCTCATCCCCTTAGGAATGACTTTGGAGTCTTTAAGCTCTGCATTCCCTTAGGAACGACTTTGGAGCTTCTTCACCTTATATTTCGGTGGCATTTAAGCTCTGCATCCCCTTAGGAACGACTTTGGAGCTTCTTCACCTTCTATTTCGGTGGAATTTAAGCTCTGCATCCCCTTAGGAACGACTTTGGAGCTTCTTCACCTTGTATTTCGGTGGTATTTGGCTCTACATTCCCTTAGGAACGACTTTTGAGCTTCGGGACTTACTCTACGCTCCCTTACGAATGACTTTTTGTAGCTTTGGAACTTACTCTGTGCTCCATTAGGAACGACTTTTTGTAGCTTCGTCATTCTTGGAGTGATTTCAGCTCTGCATCCCCTTGGGGACGACTTTTGAGCTTTTCCCTATTCTCTTTTTGCACTCGATGGTGCAGGCTCTGATATTACATGTTACATTTTTGTGGGGATTTTGGCCCTTGTATTGCATAGGGCTAAATAAGAATAAAAAATTACAAACTATGGCCCCGTTAAAAACCTTTCTCCCCTCCTGAAAGGAAAAGGGTGCCATAGGAAAAATAGAGAAGATTACATCAATTACACATAATACCGCCGAAGCTCATCCGCATTACAAGATTTGGGTATGTCGTTGCCGTCCATATCCTTCAATTTGTAAGAACCGGATCTTCACAAATATACTACCAGAAAAGGGCCTTCCCATTTCAGTTGTAGCTTGCCCGCTGTATCTGGGTTGGCTACTCTCCGAAGCACCAAATGACCTGACTTGATATTTTTCAATCGAACTTTCCTATCACACCATTTTATTGTTTCGGCCTGATACTTATTGATGTGTTCTATGGCCTGAAGTTTGGTCCCTTCTATAGTGTCTTTTGTTATTTGAGAATCAACTTCGTCCTCCGCTGAAGTTGTGGTTCTTATTGATCCTGTCTTTGCTTCTTCTGGTGTTATTGCTTCGTCACTAAACAGGAGCTTGAAAGGTGTAAAACCAGTTGACCTTGAGATAGTTGTTTTATGGCTCCACACCACTTTGATCAACTCATCTGGCCACTTTCCTCTAGGCTGATTGAAGATTAACTTCATTATTCCTGTCATTATAACTCCATTTGCTGTCTCCACTAACCCATTTGATTCTGGATGCCTTACTGATGCAAAATGAATTTTTGTACCAATTCGGTCACAAAAATCTTTGAACGTTTCAGCATAAAATTGAGTGCCATTGTCAACGGTTATTGCCTTCGGCACACCGAAGCGACAAACAATATTTTGCTAAAAGAATTTCTGTACTGTGGCTGAAGTTATTGTGGCTAAGGGCTTTGCTTCGATCAACTTAGAGAAATATTCCACTGCTACAACGACATATTTCAAATTTCCTTGTGCTGGTGGAAGTGGACCTAACAAATCCAGACCCCACCTTTGCAGTGGCCAAGTTGGCTGTATTAGCTGGGTTAAAGACAAAGGTTGTTTCTGGTCTCTTGCGCATCTTTGGCAATTTTCACATTTTTGAACTAAGTCTGCTGCATCCGAAGCTACCTTCGGCCAGTAAAATCCTTGTCTAAAAACCTTCCCCAGCAAAGGCCTAGACCCAATATGAGACCCACATAATCCTGCATGTATTTCTTTCATCAATTCTTGACCTTCAGTTCTGGACAAGCACTTGAGTAATGGAGAGCAGACTCCATATTTATATAACTCCCCTTCTATGATTACATATGTTCTTGTTCTTGCTTCCATTCTTTTATTGTAAACTTCGTCATCCGAAAGACAGTTGCCTTGGAGGAAAGATATAATCTCAGTCCTCCAATCTTCACTATGTACAGATGATATTGTAAGCACTGCTCTAACCATAAGTTTGACTGAAGGTGCTTTTATTGTTTCAAAGAATACTTCCAAAGGCAAAGGGAGCCTCGGTGCCGCTGACTTAGCTAGCAAATCTGCATGCTCATTTTCCCCCCTTGGGATATTTTTTACAGAAAATCCCTCGAAAGAAGCTTCCAATCTTCGGACTGCATCCAAGTATTTTTCAAGCTTCGTATGCCTTGCCTTGCTACTTTTGTCCATGTGGCCAGAAGTAACTTGGGAATCAGTTTTGAGGGTTGCCCTTCTTATTCCCATTGCCTTTAGCTTCCAAAACCCTAAAAGAAGAGCTTCGTACTCGGCAATGTTATTTGTACAACTAAAGTCTAACTTTACTGTATAACATGTCCTGACTTTAGAGGTGCTACTAGAATAGCAGCTGCTCCTACACCGAAGATTCCCCAAGAGCCGTCACAGAATACCGTCCAAGCTTCGGCATCTTTTGTTGCTTCTTCTCCCTGAGCCCCTAGCGTCCAATCAGCAATGAAATCTGCTAATGCCTGAGATTCAATTGAGGATCTGTGTACGTAATCAATGGTGAATTCATTAAGCTCTGCAGCCCATTTTCCAATCCTTCATGTAGCTTCTCTGTTCCTCATTATGTCCTTCAGAGGTTGTGATGAAGGCACTATTATATGATATGCTTGAAAGTAATGTTGAAGCTTCCCGGTGGCCATCAACACATCATACAATACCTTCTCCAATTCTGTGTAATTTTTCTTTGATAAACTGAGTACTTCGGAGACGAAGTATACCAGTGCTTGTCTTTTTACTTAGCCATCTTGCTTCTCCTGTACAAGTGCCGCACTGACTATAGAATGGGAGGCAGCCACATACAGGAGTAGCGGAGTTCCTGATGAAGGTGGAATTAGAGTTGTCAAATCTATCAAATATTGTTTTAACTCTTCAAAGGCTTTCTGTTGAGCCGGACCCCACTGAAAAACTTCGACTGACTTCAATATTTCAAAGAATGGTAAGTTTCTCTCTCCTGATCTTGATATAAATCTATTCAACGATGCCAGCCTTCTTGCCAACTGTTGAGCCCCCTTCTTTGAATTTGGCAGTTCCATCCGAAGGATAGCTTCGATCTTGCTTGGATTAGCTTCAGTACCCTTTGTTGATACCAGACAGGCAAGAAACTTGCCTTTCTTCACTCTGAAAACACACTTTTCTGAATTCAACTTGATACCAGCTTGCCTAAAATTGGCAAACGTCCCTTGCAAGTCGGCAACATGATTTTCTTGTTTTGTGCTTTTTACTATAATGTCATCAACATAAGTTAGCACATTTCTGCCTATTTGGGAGTGAAGAACCTTGGCAGTCATTCTGCTGAAGCTTCCTCCAGCATTTTTGAGCCCCCCGGCCATCCGAAGGTAGCAATAAGTACCACTAGGAGTTATGAAGCTTGTCTTTGGCTCATCCTCTTTCTTCATCCAAATTTGGTGATAGCCCGAGTAGCAGTCCAATAAGCTCATGAGTTTCTAAGAAGCTGCTGCATCTACAAGCGAGTCTATTCTTGGTAAAGGGAACTCATCCTTCGGACATGCCTTGTTAGGTCTGTGAAATCAATACACATTCTCCATTTCCCATTAGCCTTCTTCACCATAACAGTGTTAGCTAGCCACTCTGGATATGTTACTTCTATGATAACACCGGCACTGAGGAGTCTCTTTACTTCATTTCGTGCACCTTCGGCTTTATCCTCAGACATTTTCCGAAGTCTCTGATTTCTTGGTTTGAAAGATGGATCCACATTGAGTGAATGCTCAATGACATCTCTATTAACACCACAGAGATCGTTAGCTGTCCAAGCGAAGATATCTTTGTTGTTGAACAAAAACCTTAGCAGAGTCTTTTCTTGTTCACCAGATAACTGAGATCCCAGCAGTACTTTTTGGTCTGTTATGTCTTCACATAGAAGCATAGGCTTCGGCTGATCCGCTGAAGAAGCCTTCTCTCTTTTGTGCTTATACTGCTGATAAGCTTCGGCTTCATCTATGTTATGGATAGCCTTTGAATCCGTCCAGCTCCCTTCGGCCTTCCTGGCAGCTTCCTGACTCCCGTGAACAGCAATGGGCCCTTGTTCCGAATGTATCTTCATGCATAAATATGCTGGATGAAGAATGGCTTTGAAGGCATTGAGCGTCCCCTGACCAATGATTGCATTGTATGGATAGTCCATATCAATAATGTCAAAGACAACCTTTTCAGTTCTTGTGTTATGGACGTAACCAAAGGTAACTCACATTGTTATTTTGCTAAGTGCCACAATCTGTCTTCCTCCGAAGCCACAAAGAGGGCGTGTTGTTGCATCATGTATCTTGTCTTCTGTCTCTTGCAACTGTCTGAAAGCCTTTGCAAAGACGATGTCCGCTGCCCTGCCTGTGTCAACCATAACATTGTGGACCAGAAATCCCTTGATGACATAAGATATAACCATGGCATCATTGTGAGGGTAATCTTTAAGCTGAAGATCTTCCTGGGAGAAGGTAATTGGGATGTGAGGCCACTTAGATCTGATGAAGGGTCCTTGCACCCCAACATGTTGTACTCTTCTTTGTGCTTCCTTCTTCTGCTTCTTGTTGGCTGGCTCTAAGCTTGAACCACCTATGATTGGGAGCACCAACTTCATGACCGAAGGTGCTACAACATGGTTGTTGTACGAAGCCATCGTCACAACAGTGGAAGTGAGTTCACCGGAGGTGGGCACCAATGTTGGTCACTTGTTCTCAAATGCTATGAATCAAGAACAAGGCAACACAAGTGTTAATGGTTAAAGACCTTCGTCCTTCGAAACATTATCTCCCTTAGGATATAATGATCTTCGAACGAAGGTCTTGAAGGACGTACCTTCATCATTTCAATAAGCAAGGATGTAAACAGAGACATGAAACGCGAAGGGAATAAGAATAATCATTTCAAATCATTAGACTATTCATATATTTATTATATAAACATGAACAAACATCAACGATATTTAAATTACATTTGTACCTTCAGCTTGATAGAAGGTGAAAAAGCGGGAGTGACGCGTGAGTGATTACAAGTCAGCGTGAACAGTACGAGGATATTGTTCATCTATTTATAGGCACGGGACATAGCCCAGACAAAATTACATTTGTGTCCCTAATAACTAATTACAATCATAATACAAATTATCAGGGACTATGTAGTCTTTTCCTCTTTAAGTCAGTGCCATCATTCGTCTTAGGCATGCCACTATGTCGAAGCTCCTTCAATTTTAGCTTCGACATATATCTTCATGTGCCTGCTTGCATATCGTCCTGCCGAAGGTGTTTTTTGCTTAGAGGACCTTCGGCGGAGAAGAAGGCCCCCAACATCACCATTGCAAGTCTTAGTAAAGAGAGTAGGATCAGCTTTCCCAACCTTGAAAGCTTTAGTAATAAGGAAATCTCTAAGGCATTCATAACATGCTCTTGGGGCTTGCTTAAGTCCATAGAGCGCCTTAGAGAGCTTGTAGACATGGTCATGATACCTGTCATCCTCAAATCCAGGGGGTTGTTCCACGTATACCTCCTCCTTGATCAGTCCATTGAGGATGGCGCTCTTCACGTCCATTTGAAAGAGCTTAAAAGAGTGCTGAGCAGCATAGGCCAATAAAATCCGAATTGATTCTAGCCTAGCCACAGGAGCAAAAGTCTCCTCAAAATCCAAACCTGCGACTTGGGCATAACCATTTGCCACAAGTCGAGCCTTGTTTCTTGTCACCACACTGTGCTTGTCTTGCTTCTTGCGGAACACCCACTTGGTTCCCACAACATTTTGCTTTGGACATGGCACCAGGCTCCATACTTCATTTCGTTTGAAGTTGTTGAGCTCTTCCTGCATGACCAACACCCGGTCCGGATCCTACAAGGCTTCTTCTACCCTTAAAGGCTCAATAGAAGAAACAAACGAGTAATGCTCACAAAAATTAGCTAGACGTGAGCGAGTTGTTACTCCCTTGCTGATATCACCCAGAATCTGATCCACTGGATGATTTTTTTGAATCATTGATGAGGACATCAACACCAACACGAGCACATCTACACCAGCAGCACCTTCTCCAGCCCAGGCACCATCTTCCCCAGTCCAGGCGCTACCCCTTCCACCTGGGCCAGTGACTCGGGCCCGTGCAAGAGAAGTGAACTACATCATGTTGTTAAAGAACGAAGGCCCGGAAGAATAGACGACCAGCCTAATTGCGGCCCATAATGGACGACCTAGGGTTGGCCGCCCCTAGGGGCTGCACCCCCTCTCTATTTATCCAGGAGCTGCGCCTCCTTTATTTTCCGAGTTTTGTTTTAGATCTAGCTTTAGCTACCCCAGAACACGCACAAATACGTGCTTTCCTCTGTGATTCAGAACTCCACCTCGAGTGATATTAAGATTGCTCACATCTTTTTCTTGTTCGTTCTTCGATTGCGCACAGGAAACGATCTTCGTGATCAGGCCGATCTCGCAGCAGCAAGGTCGGTAACCATTGGGAGTTGGTTCAGCGATTGCATTGGCGCTTCGGGTTCGCTCGTCGTAGTCGGATCGTGAGGGTCTACTTCCACCAAATCGGAATTATCTCCACTCACCGAAAGATCGGGCACTCCAGCTCTATCAAGTGGTATCAGATTTCCAGGTTGATCGGTGAGTTTATCGAGTGTTTTTTTCCTACAGTCCACAAAACCACATAAAAATTCAGGTTAGACCTTATCCCAGCACCCTTTTGAGCCTCGCAGTTTCTTTCAATAATCTGCATTGTTGAATTTGTGTGCTTTCGCGTTATTTGTTGCTGGTTGCATTGTGTTCTTCCACCATTCAAACCCTAGCGCCGCCACCATCTCCCGTTTGATCACGCCACAAACCGAGTCAACATCGTTTCCTTGTTTTTCTCCTTCGGTTACATAAAAAAAACAGAAAAAACAAACCGAATCAGTGGCCGTTTCCTTGATTTTCTCCTTCGGTTACGAAAAAAAACAGAAAAAAACAAACCGAGTCAACAGCCGTCTCCTTGTTTTTCTCCTTCGGTTACGTAAAAAAACAGAAAAAAAAGAAAACGAAGGAGAAAGGATACGGTTGTCTCATCCCGGTCGTTTTAAAACATAACTTGAGGTACCTTCCTTAAACCGGGCATAACTTTTCGCTCGGGTGTCCAAAAAATATGAAATTTTTACAGGAGCTTGTTGACACCATTCTGAGGCCGGCCAAACTACCTTCGGTCTGTTTGGGGTTCGACAAAATTGTCAAAAAAATTCAGGAAAATAAAGAAAAAAATTCATCAAAGTTCTCGCACGCTTTTCAGAGAACTTCCTGATTTTCTGTAGACCACATCTGAACTCTGTTTTAGGTGAAACTTCGTGTAGCTCCTATTTTGTTGCTTCTTGTGCTGAGAAAAATATCAAAAAAATCATACAAAAAAGAAAAACAAAATCACTTGTGATTCCTACTAGTGGCCTCGCTAGTACAATATATACGGTACTGCCATTCTGCTAGTTCCATCCGTCCTTTGCACTTGTGGCCAGCAATATAGTTTCGTGTTCTGCACTATAATTCAACTTTGCATTATTGTTTGATTGTGCTAATCATTGAATTGAGTGCAGCCTACCCAAAACTCCACATATTTCTACGACGAGAAGGTTTCTGTTTCTCCAGGCAATCGCTCATCCAATCTTTCACCGGTTCCACCTGTTGGTTGCAGTTCACCACTGTGGCTTGGTAAGAACGGATAAGAACTTGATAACAGCACTAGTGTGAGCGCCTTGTGAGCAGTACACCCCTGTTTTTGTCGTTAGTTTTTTTTCTCCTTTTGGTGTTTTGGTGTTTGCGCTAACTATGGCAGGAGCACACGACACGGTGGATGCCCAGTTGCTGGAAGTAAGAGAACAAGTTGATGGACTTGCTGCTGACATTAGGACGATGCATGAACAGCTTGATTCAACGGTCACTTCGACGACCGAGCGTTTCAACCAGCTTGACCTTGCTCAAACGGCGACTCGCACCACACTCGACACCATCCTGGCACGCCTTGATGCGTTGACCACAAAGATGGAGCAGGACTACGGCGGTGACATTGAGCAGGACGATGGAGATCGACGTGGTCGTGCACGCCGTGTGGTTCGTCATCCCCCTAATGACTTATTTTCTAAGATTAAATTTAAAATTCCACCTTTTAATGGCAAATATGATCCTGCTGCATATCTTGATTGGGAGTTAGAGGTTGAACAAAAATTTTCATGCCATGATATTGCTGCACATTCTCAGGTTAAAGCTGCTATTAGTGAATTTACTGATTTTGCTTTAATTTGGTGGCGTGAGTATAAAATGAAGCATCCCACTGCCATTCCAACCACTTGGGATCAGTTGAAAGCTGCGATGCGACATCGATTTGTGCCTTCATATTATGCTCGTGATTTGCTTAATAAAATGCAGCGTTTTCAGCAAGGTTCTCAATCTGTTGAGGACTATTTCCAGGAATTACAAAAAGGTATGATTCGTTGTGGGATATTGGAGGACAACGATGCTGCTATGGCACGTTTTCATGGTGGTTTAAACCGCGAAATCCAGGATATACTTGATTATAAGGAATATTATGATATGACTACTTTATTTGAATATGCTTGCAAAGCTGAACTTGAAGTGCAGGGACGCCACTCGAAGACATATTCTAACCCTTTTGCAGGACGAAGCTCGACATCCACCTCAGCACCAGTTCCCCCTGCGCCATCCACGTCCACCACTACTCCACGCGAGAAGACGACCAAACCAGCCAGCACTGCCCCACCCACAGGTCGTACACGGGATATTCAGTGTCATCGCTGTAGAGGATTTGGCCATGTGATTCGAGACTGCCCAAACAAGCGCACTTTGCTCATTCGTGACGATGGTGAGTACTCTTCCGCTAGTGATTCTGAAGAAATTGAACATGCACTACTTGCCACTAACCATGCAGCTCAGGCGGAGGTACATGTCAACCCGGGCGACGCTGATAGGTATGAAAGTCTTGTTGTGCAGCATGTTCTTAGTACACAGGTTGCTTTGCCCGAGAAGAATCAGCGACACACTCTGTTCCATACAAAGGGTGTTGTGCAGGAGCGGTCAATTTGCATCATTATCGACAGCGGCAGTTGCAACAATTTGGCGAGTACCATGCTGGTCGAAAAGTTGTCGTTACCCACTCGTAAGCATCCAAACCCATATCACATTCAATGGCTTAATGATGGTGGTAAAATAAAAATCACGCGTTCCGTGCGTGTTCCTTTCTCCATGGGTGCTTATTCTGATTTTGTTGATTGTGATGTTATTCCCATGGAAGCATGCTCTTTGTTACTTGGTCGACCTTGGCAATATGATACTGATAGCTTGCATCATGGTCGTTCGAATCATTATTCTTTCATTTTTAAGGGTTAGAAAATAATTATACATCCAATGACACCTGAACAAATTGTTAAAGATGATCTTGCCCGAGCTGCTATAACTGCTAAACAACTTGATCCATCACCCTCTGTTCCTTCTGAAATCAAGTTGAAGGCTCCTGTTTTACTTGCTACACGTGCTGATTTTGATGATCTACACGGTGCTCATTTGCCATGCTATGCACTTGTATGCTCTAGTGTCCTCATTTCACTTGATGATGCACCATCTTTGGCTATTCCCCCTATGGTTGCTAACCTTTTGCAGGAGTACGCTGTTGTCTTTCCCAAAGACTTACCACCGGGTCTCCCACCGCTTCGTGGCATTGAGCACCAGATCGACCTCATTCCCGGCGCACAGCTTCCGAACCGCGCACCATACCGTACAAATCCGGATGAGACGAAGGAGATTCAGCGCCAGGTACAGGCGTTGCTTGACAAAGGATACATTCGTGAGTCTCTTAGCCCTTGCTCTGTTTCTGTGTTACTTGTTCCCAAGAAAGATGGGTCATGGCGTATGTGTGTAGACTGTCGTGCTATTAATAACATCACTATTCGTTATCGCTATCCTATACCACGCCTTGATGATATGCTAGATGAGCTTAGTGGTGCCATTATTTTCACTAAGATTGATTTGCGTAGTGGTTACCACCAGATTAGAATGAAACTGGGTGATGAATGGAAAACGACTTTTAAAACGAAATTTGGTTTATATGAATGGTTGATTATGCCGTTTGGATTGACTAATGCTCCCAGCACTTTTATGCGAGTGATGAATGAAGTTCTGAGGCCCTTCATAGGATTGTTTGTGGTTGTTTATTTCGATGATATCCTTATTTACAACAAATCTAAGAAAGAGCATTTGGAACATTTAAGTGCTGTTTTTGATGCATTGCGTGCTGCCCAGTTATTTGCTAACATGGAAAAATGCATCTTTTGCACACGACGTGTCTCGTTTCTTGGTTATGTTGTTACTCCACAGGGCATTGAAGTGGATAGCAGCAAGATTGCTGCCATTCGGGAGTGGCCTACACCGACAACGGTCACACAAATTCGGAGCTTTCTTGGACTTGCCGGTTTCTACCGCAGATTTGTTCGTGATTTTAGCTCCATTGCAGCGCCTCTACATGAGCTTACAAAGAAAGATGTGCCGTTTGCTTGGAGTGATTCGCAGGAGGAAGCGTTCAGCACTTTGAAAGATAAGTTAACCCAAGCTCCCCTATTGCAATTGCCTGATTTTAATAAAGTGTTTGAGCTTGAATGCGATGCTAGTGGTATTGGGCTAGGTGCTGTTTTGTTACAAGAAGGAAAACTAGTTGCTTATTTTAGTGAAAAATTAAGCGGTGCTAGTCTGAAATATTCTACTTATGATAAGGAGCTTTACGCGTTAGTGCGCACTTTGCATACATGGCAGCACTATCTTTGGCATCGTGAGTTCATAATTCATTCTGATCATGAGGCTTTAAAACATATTCGTACCCAAACAAATCTGAACCGTCATCATGCTAAATGGGTAGAATTCATTGAGTCTTTTCCTTACATTATTAAACACAAGAACGGGAAGGACAATGTTATTGCTGATGCTTTGTCTCGTCGCTATACCATGCTGTCACAGTTAGATTTTAAAATCTTTGGTTTGCACACTGTGAAAGATCAATATGTTGATGATGCTGATTTTAAAGATGCTTTCGGCCATTGTATTAATGGGAAACCATGGGGCAAATTTCACATACAGGATGGGTTCCTGTTTCGCGCTAACAAGCTGTGTGTTCCAGCTAGCTCGGTTCGTCTTTTGTTGTTACAGGAAGCACATGGAGGCGGTCTCATGGGGCACTTTGGCGTCTACAAGACACATGAGGTGTTGGCTACCCACTTCTTTTGGCCTCGGATGCGCGCTGATGTTGAGCGCCTTGTTGCACGCTGCACTACTTGTCAGAAAGCTAAGTCACGGTTGAACAACCATGGTTTGTATATGCCTTTGCCTGTTCCTACTTCCCCTTGGATTGATATTTCGATGGATTTTGTTTTGGGATTGCCTAGAACTAAGAAGGGGAGGGATAGCATTTTTGTGGTTGTTGATCGATTCTCCAAAATGGCTCATTTCATACCTTGTCATAAGACTGATGATGCTAGCAATGTTGCTGAATTGTTTTTTAGAGAGATTATTCGTTTGCGCGGTATTCCCAATACAATAGTCTCGGATCGTGATGCTAAGTTTCTGAGTCATTTTTGGAGATCTCTGTGGAATAAATTGGGAACTAAATTGCTGTTTAGCACCACTTGTCACCCTCAGACTGATGGTCAAACTGAGGTAGTTAATCGAACTTTGTCTACCATGCTTAGGGCTGTTTTAGACAAAAATTTGAAACGTTGGGAGGATTGCTTACCTCATGTTGAGTTTGCTTATAATCATGCAACACATTCTTCTACAAAGATGTGCCCTTTTCAAATTGTTTATGGTTACATTCCTAGGGCGCCTATTGCTTTGTTTTCGCTTGATGCTGCGGACGCCCCACACATAGATGCTCTTGCACATGTTGAACAAATGATTAATCTCCATGAACAAACTCAACAAAACATTGCTGCAGCTAATGCTAAATATCAGATTACTGGTAGTAAAGGCCGGAAACTAGTTACTTTTGAACCTGGTGATATGGTTTGGTTGCATTTGAGGAAGGATCGTTTTCCTACTTTGCGCCGTTCTAAATTGATGCCTCGTGCTGCTGGTCCTTTTAAGGTACTAACCAAGATTAATGATAATGCTTATATCCTTGACCTGCCTGCGGAGTTTGGTGTTTCCACTAGTTTTAATGTTGTAGATTTGAAACCGTATGCGGGAGTAGATGAGGAGTTTCCGTCGAGGACGACTTCAGTTCAAGAAGGGGAGGATGATGAGGACATCAACACCAACACGAGCACATCTACACCAGCAGCACCTTCTCCAGCCCAGGCACCATCTTCCCCAGTCCAGGCGCCACCCCTTCCACTTGGGCCAGTGACTCGAGCCCGTGCAAGAGAATTGAACTACATCATGTTGTTAAAGAACGAAGGTCCGGAAGAATAGACGACCAGCCCAATTGCGGCCCATAATGGACGACCTAGGGTTGGCCGCCCCTAGGGGCTGCGCCCCCTCTCTATTTATCCAGGAGCTGCGCCTCCTTTATTTTCCGAGTTTTGTTTTAGATCTAGCTTTAGCTACCCCAGAACACGCACAAATACGTGCTTTCCTCTGTGATTCAGAACTCCACCTCGAATGATATTAAGATTGCTCGCATCTTTTTCTTGTTCGTTCTTCGATTGCGCACAGGAGACGATCTTCGTGATCAGGCCGATCTCGCAGCAGCAAGGTCGGTAACCATTGGGACTTGGTTCAGCGATTGCATTGGCGCTTCGGGTTCGCTCGTCGTAGTCGGATCGTGAGGGTCTACTTCCACCAAATCGGAATTATCTCCACTCACCGAAAGATCGGGCACTCCAGCTCTATCAATCATCGTCCGGACTTGAGTTGGAGGAACTTGTGACGCTTCTTCCTCCTTATCTTGTTCTTCATGTGCTCCCCCTTGATCCTGTCTCTCTCCTTGAGGTACTTGTTCATCGTCTTGAGTTGGGGGTTGCACCAACGTAGAGGAAAAAGGTTGATCTTGCTCTTGTGGTTCCTGTGGTCGCACATCACTTATCGCCATTGTTCGTATTGTGGCCGTCAGAACCTCATCTTCATCTACATCATCAAGATTAGCTTGCTCTCTTGGAGAGCCATTAGTTTCATCAAATACAACGTCGCTAGAGACTTCAACTAATCATAATGGTTTGTTGAAGACCCTATACGCTTTTGTATTTGAGTCGTACCCTAGTAAAAACCCTTCTACAGCTTTGGGAGCAAACTTTGAGTGTCTACCTTTCTTTACCAATATGTAACATTTGCTCCCAAATACACGAAAATATGAAACATTGGGTTTGTTACCGGTTAGGAGTTTGTAAGATGTCTTCTTGAGGAGGCGATGCAGATAGAGCCGGTTTATGGCATGGCAGGCTGTATTCACAGCTTCCGACCAAAACCACTTAGGCGTCTTGTATTCGCCAAGCATAGTCCTTGCCATGTCAATTAGCGTCCTGTTCTTCGTCTCTACTACACCATTTTGTTGTGGTGTGTAGGGAGCGGAGAACTCGTGCTTGATGCCTTCCCCCTCAAGATAATCTTCGACTTGAAGGTTCTTGAATTCCGATCCATTGTCGCTCCTTATCTTTTTTCACTTTTAGCTCAAATTCATTTTGAGATCTCCTTAAGAAGCGCTTTAGGGTTCCTTGGGTCTCAGATTTATCCTGCAAAAAGAAAACCCAAGTGAAGCGGGAAAAATCATCTACAATAACAAGACCATACATACTTCCTCCAATGCTGAGATAAGCGACGGGCCCGAAGAGATCCATGTGTAGGAGTTCCAGTGGTCTTGATGTCGTCATCACATTCTTGCTTTGATGAGTGCTTCCCACTTGCTTCCCTGCTTGGCACGCTGCATAAGGTCTGTCTTTCTCAAAACAGACATCGGTTAGTCCTAACACATGTTCTCCCTTTTGAAGCTTATGAAGGTTCTTCATTCCAACATGTGCTAGATGGCAGTGCCAGAGCCAGCCTATATTAGTCTTAGCAATTAAGCATGCATCTAGATCGGCATTCTCTTTTGAGAAATTAACTAAGTAGAGCTTGTCGTCTAATACACCCTTAAAAGATAATGAACCATCACTTCTTCTAAACACAGATTCATCAATATTTGTAAATAAACAATTATAACCCATATGACATAATTGGCTTACAGACAACAAATTATACCCGAGCGATTCTACTAAAAACACATTAGAGATCGAATGCTCAGTTGTGATGGCTATCTTGCCTAAGCCTTTGACCTTGCCTTGGTTCCCATCTCCAAAGATGATAGTGTCTTGGGAATCCCTGTTCTTGACGTAGGAGGTGAACATTTTCTTCTCCCCCATCATGTGGTTTGTGCATCTGCTATCAATAAACCAGCTTGAGCCCCTGGATGCATAAACCTGTAAGGTAATTAAGCTTGGGTTTTAGGTACCCAACTATTGTTGGGTCCTACAAGGTTAGTTACAACAAATTTTGGAACCCAAATGCAAGTCTTGTCTCTCTTGCATTTAACTCCCAACTTTCTAGCAACTACTTTAGCATTTTTACATGTCAGTACAAATGAAGCATCACATGTTCTTTAAATTGTAGTTGGACCAGTGGATACTTTCCTATGCACATGAGGAACAACATGATTACGCATAGGCCTATTTCTACCATGAGCATAAGAGGAGCTAGTTGCAAATATGGAATGAGAACTAAATACATCATCATGACACATAGAAAAAACAGAATGATTATGACATTTATCATGATGAGTAACATTAGAAACTTTCTTATACAGATAGGCATGGTTCTTTTGAGAACTACTAGCCATAGGAGCCTTCCCTTTCTCCTTGTTGAGATTGGAAGTCCTATGGCTTGTAAAGTTCTTGGTCTCCTTTTGGAAACCAAGTCCATCCTTAATTGAGGGGTGTCTGCCAATGGTGTAGGCATCCCTGACAAATTTTAGTTTCTCATAGTCATCCTTGCAAGTCTTAAGTTGAGCATTAAGACTTGCAACATCATTGTTCAATTTGAGAATAGTAGAGACATGTTCATTACAAGCATCAATATTAAATTCTTTACACCTATTGTAGCTTACAACATGCTCTACACATGAACTAGCCACATTAACTTTTTCTATTTTAGTGTTTAAATCAGCATTCAAATTTTTTAGACTAGAAATAGAATCATGACAGGTAGACAACTCAGAAGACAACAATTCATTTTTCTTAACTTCTAGTGCAAGAGATTTTTTAACACTAATAAACTTATCATGTTCCTCATAGAGAATATCTTCTTGTTTTTCTAGTAGCTTGTCTTTTTCATTTAGAGAATCAATCAATTCATTTATTTTATCTACCTTAGATCTATCTAATCCCTTAAAAAGATCACTATAATCTATTTCGTCATCATCAAAATATTCCTCATCACTAGAAGAAGTGTACTTGGGTGTATCTCGTATACATACCTTCTTCTCCTTAGCCATGAGGCATGTGTGTCGTTTGTTGCGGAAGAGAGAAGACTTGTCGAAGGCCGAGGCAGCTAGTCCTTCATCATCGGAGTTGGATGAAGAATAGTCGGAGTCCCACTCTTTTCCAATGTGCGCCTCGTCCTTTGCTTTCCTATAGTTCTTCTTCCTTTCCTTCTTCCCATACTTTTCTTGTGCCTAGTCATTGTTATTATCAGGTCATTGTGCCATGAAATGACCAGACTTACCGCATTTGA
The DNA here is from genome assembly GCF_902167145.1 of Zea mays. Taxonomy (NCBI): domain Eukaryota; kingdom Viridiplantae; phylum Streptophyta; class Magnoliopsida; order Poales; family Poaceae; genus Zea; species Zea mays. Next base: position 88,106,553 of record NC_050097.1, read on the forward strand.
AGCATGAGCATTTTCCCCTCGACTTTTTCTTGTTAGGGTACTCCTTGCGTCCCTTCAAGGCAGTCTTGAAACGCTTGATGATGAGCGTCATTTCGTCTTCGCTGAGAGCCTCCACTTGTGCTACCTTGCTAGGTAGCGCCTCTTTGCCGCTAGTTGCCTTGAGAGCAACAGGCTGCAGCTCGTAGAGAGGAAGCGGTCTGTTTAACGCATCATCCACATGCCTTGCTTCCTTCACCATCATGCGCCCGCTCAAGAATTTTTCGAGGATTTCTTCAAATGTCATCTTGGTGTACCTGGGGTTCTCATGAATAAGGTTTACAAGATGAGAATCAATAACAGTAAATGACCTAAGCATGAGCCGAACGACGTCATGATCCATCCATCTCGTGCTCCCGTAGCTTCAGATTTTGTTGACAAGGGTCTTGAGCCTGTTATACGTTTGAGTTGGCTCCTCTCCCCTTATCGTGGTGAACCTCCCTAGCTCACCTTCCACCAGTTCCATCTTGGTAATCATGGTGGCGTCATTACCCTCGTGAGAGATCTTAAGGGTATCCCATATTTGCTTGGCATTGTCCAAGCCGCTTACTTTGTTATATCCATCCCTGCATAGAGATGCTAGCAAAACAGTAGTGGCTTGGGCATTTTTATGTATTTGCTCATTTATAAATACATGATTGTCAGTGCTATCGAAATGCATTCCATTTTCAACAATTTCCCAAATACTAGGATGGAGGGAAAATAAGTGACTACGCATTTTATGACTCCAAAATAAATAATCCTCTCCATCAAAGTGTGGGGGTTTTCCCAGTGGAATAGATAGTAAATGGGCATTCGAGTTATAAGGAATGCGAGAATAATCAAAAGAATAGTTTTGATTAACCATTTTCTTTTTCGACGAAGAGCGTCGTCGTCATCCCTTGGAGAAGAAGATGAGACATCGCTTTCGTAGTAGATGATCTTCTTAATGCACCTCTTCTTCTTTCCATTCCTCTTCTTATGACTCGAGCCTGAGTCAGTGGGCTTGTCGTCTTTTGGCTCGTAGAGGGTCTCCTTCTCCTTATCGTTGATCACCATCCCCTTGCCTTTAGGATCCATCTCTTTGGGCGATTAGTCCCTTAATGAAGAGTACGACTCTGATACCAATTGAGAGCACCTAGAGGGGGGTGAATAGGTGATCCTATAAAAACAAACACTAAATAGCCCAAACTTGGTTATGAAATGTTAGTAAGATTAAAACCAAGTTGCTATAGCGATAACTCTTCACTTGATTGTTCCTTTCGAATGAGTATTGAACTTGGGAACAATAGCACAAATGATTAAGCGAGAACTCAAGAAGAGGATCCAATCACAAAAAGTATAACACAAGAGGCACGGTGATTTTATCCCGTGGTTCGGGCAATGCCTACTCCACGTTGTGGTGACCTCCTTCGGTCAAGGATTGCACTAAATCCCTCTCAAGTGATCCAATGATCAACCTTGAGTACCACAGTTTTCTTCCTTAGTAGATGTTTCCCTTTTGTGAGGAATCTCCACAATTTGGAGCCTCTCACCCTTACAATGTTGTTCACAAGGAAAGCCACAAGAGTAAGGGAGGGAAAGAAATACACACACAAGCTAGAATCGCAGCAATGACACACATACAAGTCAAGAAGAGAGCACACAAACACGGCGCAGGGAGTTTACAACTCAAGAAGTGCTCAAATCTCAAACACAAAGATCCGGATGCGTCCTTGCGGAGTCTAGGCGTCTTAGAATGTTCAATGGAGGCTTGGTGTAGTGCTCCATGCGCCTAGGGGTCCCTTTTATAGCCCCAAGGCAGCTAGGAGCCGTTGGATCTCCATTTGGTAGGTAATTCTTGCCTTCTGCCGGTTGGCGCATCGGACAATCCGGTGCACCACCGGACATGAATAGTGCCTGATTCCTTTCCTTTTCTGGCAAAGTCGACCGTTGAGCCTTCGGCCCCCTTGGTGCACCGGACACTGTTCGGTGCGACCTGGTGACCATTGGCTCGGGCCACGTGTTGCCCGCTGATCGCGCTGCCGACCGTTGGTGAGGGTGCAGTTGGCTCACCGGACAGTCCAGTGATTTTTAACCGTAGTGCCCTCAGCTTTTTCCCGAAAGCGACGAGTTCGTCGCCGGGCCAGCCTGGGCACCGAACAGTCTGGTGCACTGCAGGCTAGTGCATCTTGGCTGGTCTTAGCTAGAATTCTCCAATCTAATTTCTTTTAATTAATCAAGGTTCCTAGCACTTAGACAAATATGTTAGTACCAAAAACAATTTACTAAGGCTAGAGACATACCTTGATTCTTTGATTTTCATCTTTCAACCACTTAGTACATATTAAACAAAATAATGTGTTGGGCATCTAATCACCAAAACATTTATAGAAATGGCCCAAGGGCATATTTCCCTTTCAGTAGGGAGAAGAGAACTCATGCTTGATGCACTCCTCTGCAAGAAATCCTTCGATTTGTGACTTCTTGAACTCCGTTCCAGTATCACTTCTGATCTTCTTGATCCTCAATCTGAACTCATTTTGAGCCTGTCTTAAGAATCTCTTTAAGGTCTCTTGGGTTTGAGATTTTTCTTACAAAAAGAATACCCAAGTGAAGCGAGAATAATCATCCACAATAACTAGACAGTACTTACTCTTGCCGATGCTTATGTAAGCGATCGGGCCGAATAGGTCCATGTGGAAAAGCTCAAGCGGCGTGTCAGTCGTCATGATGTTCTTGTATGGAAGATGGACTCTAACTTGCTTCCCTGCTTGGCATGCGCTACAAATCCTGTCTTTCTCAAAATGAACATCTGTTAGTCCTAAAATGTGTTCTCCCGTTAGAAGCTTGTGAAGATTCTTCATTCCAACATGGGCAAGTCGGCGATGCCCGAGCCAGCCCATATTAGTCTTAGCAATTAAGCAAGTGTCTAGTTCAGCTTTGTTATCATTAAAATCAACCAAATATAGCTGACCATCTAACACTCCCTTAAATGCTATTGAATCATTAGTTCTTATAAAGACAGTAACACCTATATTAATAAAAAGACAGTTGTATCCCATTTTGCATAATTGAGAAATAGAAAGCAAATTGTAGTCTAAAGAATCTACAAGAAAAACATTGGAAATGGAATGGTCAGAAGATATAGCAATTTTACCCAAACCTTTGACCAAACCTTGATTTCCATCCCTGAATGTTATAGCTCTTTGGGGATCTTCATTTTTCTCATATGAGGAGAACATCCTTTTCTCCCCTGTCATGTGGTTTGTGCACCCGCTATCGATTATCCAACTTGATCCACCGGATGCATAAACCTACAAAACAAAGTTTAGGCCTTGTTCTTAGGTACCCAAACGGTCTTGGGTCCTTTTACATTAGAAACAAGCACCTTGGGTCCCAAACAAAAGTCTTTGGGCTCTTGTGTTTGCCCCCAACATATTTGGCAACTACTTTTCCTAATTTTTCATTTTCTAGATCATGCTTGGCAATTTTAGCATTTAATGTAGCTATGTGATCATTTTGTTGTTTAATCATGGCAAGGTGATCATCAATAGCTTCAATATTAACATCTATACATCTAGTGCAAATAGACACATGCTCAATAGTAGATGTAGAGGGATTGCAAACATTCAGTTCATAAATCTTAGCATTTAGATTAGCATTCTCATTTCTAAGACATGAAATTGAATCGTTGCAAATGCTAAGCTCCTTAGACAAGTTTTCACATTTTTCTACTTCTAGAGCATAAGCATTTTTCAATTTAACAAATTTTTTGTTTTCCTTAACGTGCAAGTCCTCTTGGCATTCCAAGAGATCATCCTTCTCATTAATGGTTTCTATTAATTCATTCAATTTTTCCTTTTGGTCCATGGTAAGGTTGGCAAAGAGAGAAACTAAATCATCTTCATTATCACTAGAACTACCCTCATTATCAGATGTAGTATATTTGGGGGTACTTCTAGAATGTACCTTCTTTTTGCCGTCCTTAGCCACGAGACACTTGTGGCCGATGTTGGGGAAGAGGAGGCCTTTGTTGATGGCGATGTTGGCGGCATCCTCGTCAGAGGAGGAGTCGGTGGAGCTCTCGTCGGATTCCCATTCCCGCCCCATGTGCGCCTCGCCACCCTTCTTCTCCTTCTTCTTCTTCCCCTTCTTGTCTTCGTCCCCGTCACTTTCACTAAATATGGACATTTAGCTATAAAGTGACCAGACTTACCACACATGTAGCATACCCTCTTGGAGCGGGGTTTGTAGTCCTTTCCCTTCCTTTGCTTGAGAATTTGCCAAAAGCTCTTGATGATAAGAACCATCTCTTCGTTGTCAAGCTTGGAGGCGTCAATTGGAAGCCTACTTGGTGTAGACTCCTCCTTCTTTTCTTTCGTTGCTTTGAATGCAACGGGTTGCACCTCGGGTGTAGAGGTGGCGCCTTGCTCCAAGTTGGGAATGTGTTTGGAGTCTTTGATCATAAGTTCAAAGCTCACAAACTTGCCAATCACCTTCTCGGGAGACATCTATTTATATCTAGGGTCTCCACGGATTAGTTGCACTTGAGTGGGATTAGGAAAAACAAGTGATCTAAGAATAACCTTGACCATCTCATGGTCATCCAACTTTGTGCTCCCGAGGTTGCGCACTTGGTTGACCATCGTCTTGAGCCGATTGTACATGGCTTGTAGCTCTTCTCCTTTATTGAGGACGAATCAACCGAGCTCTCCCTCGATCGTCTCTCGCTTGGTGATCTTGGTCACCTCGTCCCCTTCGTGCGCCGTTTTGAGGACGTCCCAAATTTCTTTGGCATTCTTTAACCCTTGCACCTTGTTATACTCCTCTCGACATAAAGAGGCAAGGAGTATAGAAGTTGCTTGGGAGTTAAAGTGCCTAATTTGGGTGGCCTCATCTGAGTCATAGTCCTCGTCCCCCACCTGTGGTGCCTGTGCTCCAAATTCAATAATGTCCCATATGCTTTCGTGGAGTGAGGTTAGATGATGCCTCATTTTATCACTCCACATACAATAATCTTCACCATCAAAATATGGTGGTTTGCCTAAGGGAACAGAAAGTAGAGGAGCGCGCTTGGAAATATGGGGATAGCGTAGGGGCATCTTACTATACTTCTTGCGCTCATGGCGCTTAGAAGTAGTGGACGACTCGGTGCCAGATGTGGAGGGTGTTGAAGAGTCGGTCTCGTAGTAGACCACCTTCTTCATCTTCTTTTTCTTCTTGTCACCCCTCCTATGTGACTTGATGGAGGGAGAGGATTCCTCCTTGTACTTGTTGCTGGACTCCCTTGAGAGAGTCTTCCCTGAACCCGTGGGCTTGTTGCCGGTCACGATCTCCCTCTTGGCGTGATCTCCAGACATCACTTCGAGTTTGTTAGACTCTTAATGAAGCACTGGCTCTGATACCAATTGAAAGTCGCCTAGAGGGGGGTGAATAGGCAAAACCTGAAATTTACAAACTTAAACTTGCAGTAGGGTCGGGGTTAGCGTTATAATTAAATTCAAGTGCGGAAGATTGTTTCTCTTGCTAAGAGTTGCTCAATTGATGCGGATGACGTTTGGGAGCAAACTCAAAACAATATTTGCAAGGAAACTTTAGAGAGAGGAAAGAGGGCAAACAAATCAAATGGAAATCAACACAAGTGGACACGTTGATTTGTTTTACCGAGGTTCGGTTCCAAAGAACCTAATCCCTATTGAGGAGGCCACAAAGGTCGAGTCTATTTCAACCCTTTCCCTCTCTCAAACGGTCACTTAGACCGGATGAGCCTTCTCCTAAATCAATTGGGTCACTAAGACCCCGCAAGGACCACCATAGGGATGAAAACGGGACGGGTACCCGGAACGGGTACCGGATACGGGTACCAAAACGGGACGAATTTTCGGATACGGAAACGGGTATTTTATTTGGCGGGACGGATACGGGTACTACCCGGATATTGGCTCTCGGATACGGGTAGGATACGGAATCACTATTACCCGGTCAGTACCCGAAAATCCCGGGTAGGATACGGGTATTATTCGGGCGGGTACCCGGTTTCTGGATTTATCTTGGGCCTACTTCCTGTTGGCTGTTGGGCTGCTTGATCGGCCGGCCCATCAAGCATCAGGTGTTTAGGACTTTAGGGTTAGGTAGGCATCCAAATTGGTAAACAGTAAACTAATGTCCAGCCGCCGAGCGCCACACGCACAACCAGCCGCCAGCCCTCAAGGCCAGGAGTCACCCAGCCGACCGCCGGTCCGCCGTGACGCCAATCCCTGCTCCCGGCCGCCGGCGCCCGCCACGAACGTCGTCCCGTCTCCTGTGCTCCCGGCCGCCGCCTCCCGCCACGAACTCCCGCCCGCCGCTCTGGTGGACGAACTCCCGCCCGCCACGGTCACCAGCTCCGGCTCACCGCTGCGCTAGCACTTGGCGCGTGGACGAGGACGAGAGCATCAGAGCAGTCGAGCTCGAGCAGCTTCTGGAAGGGAAGACCGTCGACACCACCGCCCCCACGGCCCCACCTCACTGCCTCGCCGTCGGCCCCCCACCTCACTGCCTCGCAGCGGCCGGCCACACCATCACAGCATAGCAGCGGCCAGGTACAAGGTACTTCACTTCATCTGTGATTTCCAGGTAGAGGTAGCAAACAGCCAAACACGAGTACACGACACCAAGGACTGAATTTTTGTACTCATGTGTGATTTGCAGTGCTATGGATGTGGATGTTAGAGTTGATATTGAGAATGGGTCTAATGAGAATGAAGTGCAAGCCCCAATTATAGATGATGGCAATGCTCGCTGCGATGACCAAGTTGCTGGTGAACCTTCTGATGGTGCTAATGTTGCTGCTACCCCTCTTGTTGGAAAGAAGAAGAAATTCATGGGTGTAGAGAATCGTGCGGTCAAACAACGAACCACTACTCCTGTGAGCAAGCTTAAGGCATCCAAGTCAGTAGGATCAAACAAGGATAGAGCTATTGTTTTAGTGCCATCATTTGCAAAAGGTTTGTATATTTTTCAATTTGCACAAATTAGTTTCGCGGGCTCTATGCAACTAGTAATTGTATATTAACATTAGTTTGTACTTGTTACAGCTGTGCAAAGCGCAAATGCAAGTGCAAGTCAAAGCGCAAATGCAAGTGCAAGCACTCCAAGTGGTAGCCAATGCGCAAATGCAAGTGCAACTGCTCAAGGAAGTATTGGAGACAACGAAGAAGAAAATGATGTCAAGATTGGAAAAAAACTCACTTCATGGGTTTGGGGTCACTTCACAAGGTATGAGTTAGAGGTTCAACAATCTGATGGTTCGATTATTAAGCAACCATGGGCTAAATGCAATAGATGTACACATAAAGCTAAGGCAGAAAGTGGTAATGGTACAAAGGCTTTTAGTAACCATTTAAAGTTGAAGCATCAAATCTTGAAAGGCCAGCAAATCCTTAGTTAGAGTGGAAATTCCATAGGAACATATAAATATGATGAGAATGTCAGTGTGAGACTTCTATATTATGCCATCATCATGCATGAATATCCTTTCAGTATTGCTCAGCACAAGTACTTTGTGAAATTCATTAAATCATTAAGGCCATCATTTCCTATGAAGAATCGTGTTACTGTTCGTAAAGAGGTCATGGATCTTTATAAGGAGGAAAAGAATCAATTGTATGCACAATTTAGTAAACTTGCATGTCGTGTTAGTTTTACTATGGATACATGGACATCTATTCAGAACAAGTCATACTTGTGTGTTACTGCACATTGGATTGATGATAATTGGAATATGCAAAAAAGGATTATCAACTTTATGCATGTAGAAGGTAGCCATGGAGGAATAAAATTGAGTGATACCTTTTATGCAAATGTGTTGAATTGGAACCTTGATAAGAAAATGTTTGCTCTTTCTTTGGACAATGCTGCTGCAAACAAGGTAGCAGTTGAGATAGTGACTCAAAATTGCAAAGAGCTGCTTGTCTGTGATGGAAAATTTTTTCATGTTAGATGTGCAAATCATATACTGAACCTAGTTGCTAGAGATGGGTTATCATGCATTGGAAGTGTCATTGGAAACATTAGGCAGTTTGTAACAATTATCAAAAGATCACCTTTGCAATTGGAGGCATTTGAGAAGTGTGCTAAAGAATGTGATTGTGACCCTAAAAAGGCTCTTTCCTTAGATGTTGCCACTAGATGGAACTCCACATACATCATGATTAGAGATGCCATTTACTATAAGAATGCTTTTGATCGTCTTGCTAAAAAAGATAAGGACAAATATGGTCATATCAATCCTTCAAGCACTGAGTGGTTGAATGCTGCAAATATCAGCAAGTGTTTGAAAAAATTCTATGATGTCACATTGCTTTTTTCTGGCACTTCATATCCTACTGCAAATCATTTCTTTCGCAAGTTTTCTGAGATTAAGATGGCTATTGCAAGATGGTGTGATAGCAGTGATCTAACAATTTGCACGATGGCATTTTCTATGAGACAGAAGTTTGATAAATATTGGGAAATGAATAATGTAGCTTTGGCAGTGGGAGCATTTCTTGATCCTAGATACAAACATAGGATGGTTGAGCTATATATATCTAAGATGTATGACATTGATAAAGCCGAGTTAGAGAAGTTGGTATTCATGAATGTTATCAATGAATTATTTACATATTATTCATCAGTCATCACTGCAAAATCAACCACAAAAACCTCAAAAGGTGCTAGTTCAAAAGAGAGCGAGTTTGTTCGACATAAAATTACTTTGGTGGATGAGGATGATGATGAGGTTGATCTTGATGAGTTGTATGTAACAACAAGCAATGACAAGAAGGTGTCAGAGTTGGATTTGTACATGAGTGAGGACCTAGTGAAGGTCAATGACAATGAAGCAACATTTGATGTCCTATCATGGTGGAAAGGGCAAGTCACAAATTTTCCTATTCTTTCAACCCTTGCTCGTGATGTTTTGTCTATGCAAGTTTCTACTGTTGCTTCAGAGTCTGCATTTAGCTCTGGTGGACGCATTGTTGATGCATTCCGTTCAAGGCTCAAACCAGAAATTATTGAGGCATTGGTTTGTTGTAAAGATTGGAAGATTGCTTCAGAGAAAGGTATTGTTATATTTATAGCGTAATGATCCACATCATCATCATGATCAATAACATGTTTTCTATTAATTTCAGATTTGGAGATTGAAATTAAAACCTTAACTGAAGCTATGGATGGAGTTGACTTGGAGGATGATTTTGCAATTGGGACTTGAGATGTTCGACTTCAAGTTACCATGGAATGGATGATGTTGAACTTGTTATTTATTGTTGTAATGCTGTGGAACTATATTTTCTTGTTTGCACTTCTTCACTTGTTATGTTGTTCTGAACTGGACATGATCATATGACTATCTATTGTGATTTGTGTTGTTTCATTTTGTGATGTGCAAGTGTTGAACACTTGAACATGTTAAATGATGTCATTTATCTACTATCTATCTGTTATATACTTGTGGATTATGCCTAAAAGAGGGGACATGCTGTCGAATTTTTTTAATATTGTGCTGTTGGTTCCACATTTGATCTATCATATACATGATTATGTATTGCTTAATTTATGTGTTTGTTGGATGGTTGGGTAATTAATGCCATCGATACGAACTACCCGACAACTATCCGGTACCTACCCGATTAGTATCCGTTATCCGTTTCTTATCCGCCCGTATTATTACCCGGTCCCGTCCTGTATCCGTCCCGAATCTGAAGTACCCGTATCCGGTCCCGTATCCGAGATAAATACATTAGGGTAGGATACGGGATGACCCTATATCCGGCTGTATCCGTCCCGTTTTCATCCCTAACGTCCACTATGGGTCGTAGTTGGGCTGGTCGTCTATTCTTCTGGGCCCTCATTCTTCAGTAGCATGACGAAGTTAAGATCTCTGGCACGGGCCCGAGTGATTGGCCCAGCTAATGAAGGAAGTGGCGCTTGATGTGGAGGTGCTGCTGGTGTAGTCGTACTCATAGTGATGTCCTCATCATAAAGCCTGCGGAAATTGATTGAAAGGCAACAGAAAAAAAGCCGCAGAGCAAATTTCGCCTGAAAAGGTTGCTACTCCTGCTCCCGAAGCTTTGAAAGAGAGCATTGATTACATCATCCGCCATGCTTCGGGAAAGGTACTTTCTAAGGAAGAAGAACGAGAAGCTCAACATTATGCCCAAAAACTGAAATATCCGAAGGGGGCATTAGTGTTTAATGGCAGCGGGGAAGAAGATTTTTTGTACTATCTCCCGGATAACAAAGAGATATCCGTTAGCCGGGAGATAGGAAGAAGCTTTGGATTTCCGAAGCTAGAAGATGGCCTCTCAGTATTGTCAAAGGATGAATTGGCTGACAGTTTAGCATATAATAACATAAAGGTATGAAAATCAATTTTGTATTTGAAAACGAATTACTTCATTTGTTTATACTTAATTCTATACTCCTCTTGCAGGGCTTGATCCTTAGCAATGCCCTCACAGCACAGAAAAACATCGAAGATAAAGGGTGTACAATGGCTCTGAACAACCTTCGTTTAGAAGTGATTGAACTAAGGAACGAAGGCCTTGAAAAGGATAAAATATTAATTTCATTGGTAAACAAAATAAAATAAGATGAAGCTATTTCCAAAGCTCAAGATGAGGCTCAAAAGAGTGAAATTGAAGACCTTCGGAGACAATCAGCTGAGGCCAAAGAAAAATGCGCTGTTGCTGAAGATAATCGAGATGCCAGCGAATATTGGAAAAATTATTTAGAAAAGACAGTTGCAGAGCTTCACGCGTCCAAGGAAAGATGTTTTGAAAAATCTGTGGGGTGCGTGAAAAAGATGAAGACTAGATTCGCCAATGTGGGCGCCTATTCAAACGAAGACAACTTCATCTGAGGCAACCCCGAGGGTGTTATTGAGTGGATCAGCAGAGAAGCCGAAGCTTTTGAGGAAATTTTAAGTGATCATGGGGATGCATGTGCGTTCTCTGGTGCGAGAGGAGTTTCAGCTATCTTGAAGAAGGCGGGTTGCAATCATGTTAAAACCTTGGCTCAGGCCGAAGCTGCCTTCTCCGTGGATGACACAAAGGATCCCTCGGCCGAAGCAAGTTTATTGGGCGGCAAATTTTTCACTGATATTTGGGAAAATGGCGGCCGAGAAATGGCTCATGAAATAATGAAGAAGAGCGAAAAAGATATTCATGACTCTCGAGAAGCAGTGAAAAAAGCTGAAAAAGCTGCAGAACTCGAGAGACGGATAGGTATCGTTTAATGGCTTTTTGCTTCGTTGTTTGTTTTCGTGGCTTTGAACTGATTGATTTTTTCTATCGCAGCTGAATTACCTCCTCCACCGGAGCCGTTCGACCCCTTGGCCGATCCAGAGACAAAGAAAGCAATAGAAATTATCAACATAGCCGAATCTATTGTTGATGAAGTCGTCAACAAATTGCTTAACGAAGCTGTGAAGAAGGTTCTGAAGGAAGAGTATTAGTTATTGTAAAAACGTTCTTAGGTGATTAATGTAACATTTATTGAACTAAGTCTGTAACATTTGATGTATATAGTTTTGAATCTAACATGTAAACTATTTTGCAATGCACTTCTTTGCGATGAATGAAACTTTTATATACATATCATTTTTGAGCCTTCGGCGAAAAAACACCTTCCCTTCTTTTCATGCTTCGTAAAGAAGAATTTTTATGCCTCGTAAGAATATCCACACTTCGTAAAGAATATCCAAATTTCGTAAAAGCATCAATGCTTCGTAAACAATAGATCCCTTCTTCCACACCAGAACTGATGAAGCTGTAATTCTCAGCTTACTTTGTGCCTTAGCACCTTTTCATTTTTGTAAAGCATTCTCCGAAGATCAGCTTCGTTTCCAATTCATGTCATTGATGTGATATGATGTATGATATGATGCTATGTGATATGATGCGATGAAATGATGCAGAGAATGGTGCTAATACCGAAGACACATACCCACGCTGAAACACAATCTCTGCGTCCCCTTAGGAACAATCAAAATCTCTTTGCCGTTTATTTTTCGGTTTCACCGCTTATTTTTCGGTGTAAGTTCTGCATCCCCTTAGGAACATCTTTTGAACTTCTTCGCCTTCTATTTCGGCGGTATTCGCGTTGACTTTTCGTGTTTCGCCTTATATTTCGGCGGTATTTGGATCTGCATTCCCTTTGGAACGACTTTTGAGCAGAAAACTTACACTGCGCTCCCTTAAGAACGACTTTTTGTAGCTTCGGCAAACTTGCGCTGCGCTCCTTAGGAACGACTTTTTGTAGCTTCGGTGAAATTTGCAATGCGATTTTTAGCTCTGCATTCCCTTAGGAACGTCTTTTGAGCTTCAGCAATTTCTGAGCTTCGTGAGTCTGTGGAGAAGATATATTTCACTCTGACAGGAACGAAGCTATTACAAGAAATTAAAACTAGGTTTACATTGATTGTTCCTTATTAAAAACAAAATGACAATGAACGTAAAAATGTTTCAGATGTAGGATATCTCTCAATAGATGTGTTTTGATTCTGGCACAGTACTGTTGACTGTGCGAGCTTCGGATTCCTCCCTAAATTCCCGTTGCTGTTGAGAGTGTTGATGCCCTTCTGGCTGCTGGCTTCGGGAATAGGTCGGTTGTAGTGGTGGCAGAGGCGGGAGTTGTGGCCATGAGGCCTGTGAATGGCTAGCCGAAGCGACAGAAGCTGCAGGATGATTGTTCACATACTCTGGTATGTAAGGAGAGTGACACGAAGCAGTGTGTAAGACCTGCTTCGGCTGGCTCTGCCGGGCTTCGGCTTCTGCTATTTCCTTTTGTTTCTGAATGGTGACATGGCACATTCTTGTAGTATGGCCCTTGTCCTCACCACAGAATAAGCAATAAATCTTTCTAGGCTGATCCCCAAACCTTCTTCCGAAGCCCCTGGCGCCTCTGCCCCTTGGAGCTGGTGGCCTAAAGGAGCTTTGTTGTTGCCCCAAAGATTGTGAGGTATATTGTGACCTCTGAGACCGACTTCCTTTGTCATCACTTTGAGTGGAGTTGTGGATTGACCTGACGTGCCTCGGATGGACTCTTCCTCCGAAGCCCCTGGTCATTTCATAAAATCTGTAAGCTTCCTCCCTTCTTTGGCGAAAGTCGTTGTCAGCTCGGATGTACTCATCCATCTTCTGAAGCAGCTTCTCCAGAGTTTGCGGGGGCTTCCTTGCGAAGTACTGAACCGTAGGTCCTGGCCGAAGGCCCTTAATCATGGTCTCAATGATAATCTCATTGGGCATTGTAGGCGCTTGTGCCCTTAGTCGCAAGAACCTTCGTACATAGGCCTGAAGGTATTCTTCATGGTCTTGTGTACATTGGAACAGAGCCTGAGCTTTGACCGGCTTCGTTTGAAAGCCTTGGAAGCTGGTAACCAACATGTCCTTAAGCTTCTGCCACGACGTGATGGTCCCTGGCCGAAGAGAAGAATACCATGTTTGGGCTACATTCCGGACTGCCATGACAAAGGACTTCGCCATGACTGCAGTGTTGGCCCCATACAAAGATATAGTTGCTTCGTAGCTCATCAGAAACTGCTTTGGATCTGAGTGTCCATCATACATAGGGAGCTAAGGTGGCTTGTATGATGGGGCCATAGGGTAGCTTGCAGTTCTGCTGCCAAGGGAGAAGCATCATCAAAATTAAAGGCATCATGATTAAAATTGTCATACCATGCATCCTCGTTGAATAGGCCTTCTTGATGAAGCTCCCTGTGTTGGGGCCTTCGATCTTGTTCATCTTGGACAAGATGACGCACTTCTTCAGTGGCTTCATCGATCTTCCTTTGAAGATCAGCCAATCGCGCCATCTTCTCCTTCTTCTCCATACACTTAGGTGTATCTTGCTAGCTTTACAAAGCACTTAAGAATGAGAATGGGGAAGGAGAAAGGTAATCCAAGCAACAAGAGCACAAATGAACACAAAAGCTCTGTCTCTCAAGTCACTAAGTGATTGAGTTGATTTTGGAACTTGGAGAGGATTGAATGTGTTGAATGTGTCTTTGAGTGGTTGGCTTTGCTCTTGTATTGAATAGGAACTTCAAAAAAACTTGGATAGCCTCCAACCACTTCCTAGCCGTTGGCTGTTTTTGCTGGCGATGGGCACACAGGACAGTCTGGTGGCGCACCGGATATTCACTGTTCACTGTCTGGTGCATGCCACGTCAGCACACCCGTTGGGGTTTTGGAGCAGACGACCGTTGGAACCCTTGTCCTTTAGCTGCACCGGACAGTCCGGTGACCTCTGACTTCGCTGCTCTGACTTTGCCGCGCACTGTTCAGTTTACTGTTTGCTTTTGCAGACGACCGTTGTGCCAGTTAGCCGTTGCTCCGCTGGCTCACTGGACATGTCTGGTGCACACCGGACAGTCCGGTGAATTATAGCGGAGTGCGCCCAGAGAATTCCTGAGAGTGTCCTATTCGTTGGGTGCCTGGCCTAGGGCACCGGACAGTGTACAATGTGGTAGGGGTACTGTTGCTCACCAGCCCTAAAGGAGAAAGTTTTCAAGTTCAAATTGCAGTAACCACCTCTTCCAAACGTGTGATGTTCTTTATAGCTGAGGAGTTTGTTGGTAACAACATCCGTGTGGTTAGCGATTTTCCGGAGGTCTTTCCAGAGGAGTTACCAGGGAGGCCACCAGATAGGGAAGTTGAGTTTGTAATTGATCTCTTACCTAGAACTGCTCCTATTTCTAAATGGCCATATAGGATGTCTGTAGAAGAGCTAAAGGAACTTAAGAAACAGTTAACGGAGTTGCAAGAGGCTGGGTACATTCGTCCGAGTTCCTCACCTTGGGGAGCGCCGGTTCTGTTTGTACAGAAGAAAGATGGATCACAAAGGATGTGTGTGGATTATAGATCCCTTAATGATGTTACTAGGAAGAACAAGTATCCATTACCCCACATTGAGGATTTATTTGATCAGATGACAGGTGCTAGGGTATTCTCAAAGATTGATCTCCGATCGGGATACCATCAAATGAAGATTAGGCCATCGGATATTCCCAAGACGGCTTTCTCAACCCGATATGGATTATATGAGTTCACGGTTATGTCATTTGGACTGACTAATGCACCAGCTTATTTTATGAATTTGATGAATAAGGTATTTATGGAGTATTTGGACAAATTCGTCATAGTATTCATCTGAGATTGGTGCTACAAAAGCTAAGGGATAATCAACTCTACGCCAAGTATAGCAAATGCGAGTTTTGGATTGGCGAGGTGCCATTCCTTGGACATATCATTTCTAATGGAGGGATATCAGTGGATCCTGCTAAAGTCAAGAAGATAATGGCGTGGAGCGTACCCACTACAGTTACGGAGATTCAGAGTTTCTTGGGGCTTACAGGATACTATCGGAGATTTGTTGAAGGATTTTCTAAGATTACTAAGCCCATGACCTCGCTTCTAGAGAAGGGAAGAGAGTTCAAGTGGGATGAGAAGTGCCAAGATAACTTTGATCAATTAAAGAAGAGGTAGATGTCGCCACCAGTGTTGGTTATGCCAGATCTACAGAAGGGATTTAAAATTTATTGTGATGCATGTGGCCAAGGCTTGGGATGTGTGCTTATGCAAGAAGGACACATGATTGCATACACGTCTCGTAAGTTGCGGAAACATGAGTTGAACTACCCCACTCATGACTTAGAACTGGCAGTCGTAGTGCATGCACTTAAGATATGGAGACATTATATTATGGGAACCAAGTGTCAAGTATACATGGATCATAAGAGTTTGAAGTATATATTCACTCAGAAGGATCTCAACCTTAGGCAACACCGTTGGTTAGAGCTTATTAAAGATTATGATTTGGAGATTCACTATCATCCGGTCGAGGCGAATTTGGTTGCTGATGCCTTGAGTCGAAAGGAACATGTTCATTCAGCTATTGTGGCCTAGCGACCCGCTGAGATTGTTGAGGATTTCAGGAGACTTAACCTGGGGATAGTTGCTCACACTAAAGGAGTTATTATTGATGTGGAACCTACCTTGGAGCAAGAAATCCGCAAAGGACAGATTGGTGATGTTAAGATACAAGAGATCAAGGATCTTATTACGGAAGGTAGAGGTCCAGAGTTTACGGAGGATGAGCAAGGCACCATATGGTTCAAGGGCAGGATATGTGTTCATGATATTGAAAGCCTTCGTGAGACTATTTTAAAGGAGGCCCATGACTCGGATTATTCTATTCACCCTGGTAGCACCAAGATGTATTAGGATTTGAAGTAGAAATATTGGTAGTATGGATTGAAGAGAGATGTGTCTGCACATGTGGCTATGTGCGATGTGTGTCAAAAAGTTAAGGCTGAACACCAGAGGCCAGCTGGACTACTGCACCCACTGAAGATACCCGAGTGGAAGTGGGAAGAGATTGGTATGGATTTCATTACTGGATTGCCTCACACCCAGAAAGGATATGATGCTATATAGGTGATTGTGGATAGATTGACTAAAGTAGCTCATTTCATTCTAGTCAAGACTACTTACAAAGGCTCCCAGCTAGCAGAATTATATATGGCTCGGATTGTGTGTTTACATGGAGTACCAAAGAAAATCGTGTCTGATCGAGGTTCACAGTTTACCTCAAGATTCTGGAGAAGCTTTCATGAGAAGATGAATACTAAGTTGAACTTTAGTATAGCCTATCACCCTTAGACTGATGGACAGACTGAAAGGACTAATCAAGTATTGAAGGATATATTGAGAGCTTGTGCCCTTCAGCATGGAGGAAGTTGGGATAAAAGTCTACCATATGCTGAGTTCTCATATAATAATAGTTACCAGGCCCGTCTCAAGATGTCACCATTTGAGGCTTTATATGGTAGGAAGTGCAGGACTCCTCTATATTGGGATCAGACTGGAGAAAGACAGTTCTTTGGGCCTGAACTGATTCAAGAGGCAGAAGAACAAGTCCGTATAATTCGAGAGAATTTGAGGATAGCTCAAACCAGGCAAAATAGCTATGCTGATAATAGAAGAAGACCACTGGAATTTGAGGAAGGAGATCATGTGTATCTCAAGGTGTCCCCACTTCGTGGAATGAGGATATTCAAAGTTAAGGGCAAATTGGCTCCCCGCTTTATTGGACCATTCATGACCTTTAGGCGAGTTGGAGAGATGGCTTACCAACTCGAACTACCTGCTAATCTATCTGTCATACATAATGTATTCCATGTGTCTCAACTTAAGAAGTGTCTTCGTGTCCCTGAGGAACAATTACCAATGGAGGAGCTCAGTGTTCAGGGAGATTTGACTTACACGGAATATCCAATCAAGATTCTTGATAGTTTGACTCGACTTACAAGAAATAAGGTGATAAAGATGTGCAAAGTGCAATGGAGTTATCATGGAGAAGATGAAGCTACTTGGGAGAGAGAAGAAGCGCTTCGAATAGATTTTCCTCACCTTTTCCCTAGTCCTTCCTAAATCTCGAGGACAAGATTCTTGTTAAGGGGGGTACGATTTGTAATACCCACTTTGTAAGAAAAGTCTAAAAAGAGAAATTATATTCCTGTATACATATATGTGTTATCTATATTTATCATTTCATGTAAACACCGCAATTAAACAAATAAATAAATGACAAAAGACACCCAAAAATAATACATGCATCATGCTGGGATTTTATTTGGTGTGCATTTTGTGACAACATAAAATGACAAGAAATATATTAAAGCTCAAAGTGGAATTTAAATTCAAAAAGGAATTCCAGAATTTAGAAAAGAGAAGAAAACAAGTATGAAGTGGATATAAAAAATTATAAGTAAATAAAAATATATTATCTCTGCACTAGGGGTTGAATTTGTGTAATTTACTCAAAAGAAACTCATAACAAGATTCAAATTCAAATTTGAGGTTTAAATGAAAAGGAAAAAGGAAATTAAAGGAAAATATAAAAGAAAAGGGTGAGAGAAACCTAATTGGGCTGCAATTACCCATTTCAGCCCAAGTTCTTCTTCTCTCCCGCGCGCCTGGCCGGCCACACCCGACGCTGACAAGGGGGACCCCGCGGGTCAGCCTCCCTCACGCGCGCGCTGGTGCTGGACTATCGCTGGTATGTGGCCCTCACCTATTAGGGCTTGTTCGGTTATTTTCAATCTATACGGATTGGAGGGGATTGATACGGATTGAGAGAAATTTTGACTTACTAGGGATTGAAACCCCTTCAATCCCCCTCAATCCATATGGATTGGGGTACAACCGAACAAGCCCTTAGGGTTCCCCGTTCCTCGGCCGATCTGTTCCAACCATCCCGCGCGGAAATCCAGGAGCTTGACCGGGTCTGCCGCGTCGTGGGGATAAGACCTCCCCTGGGCTCCCCGCAGTCCCCCATGCGCGACCCGTGAACCATTCTCCCCTCCTTCTACCTCCTCGCACGAGCTTAACTCCCCAGAACCACCGTCGCTACCAGTGCCGGGCCCGCCGTCGTCACCTTGAGCCGTCAGCGTCGCCCGCGCTCCGAGAAGGAGTCCAAGGACTTCGTTTGGATCTATTGATGCTCGCTGGGGACCGAACGCGACATTGAATCAAATGCGTCGTCGGCAATTGCTCATCGGAGTGCGCAAACCGCCGCGGCTTCAACTGCGCTGTGGACCTACCTCGCCGTCCCTCGATCGCCGGTAAGAAATAGTCACCCGATTTCGCCTTCGTACACGCATCGTGCAACATGAATTGGATCGAAGCTTGTAGCTCGGAACACCGGCCTAGCCGTCTCCGGCCATGGCCATAACCATAAGGGCGGGCGGCGCCGCGGTGTGCTCGTGCCAGGTTGGGAATGATTGAGCGTCGTCTGATTTGGGATGGACGGTTGGGATGAGGCGCTGCGTACCCCTTCGCTCGGATAGATCCACACCGTTGGATCTTCATCGCGTGGACATGTTTAGATCTCTCTTTAATTAAATCCTCACCGCATATCTCGGAATCAATGGCGGGTAGCGCATACCGATTCGTTCTGATGTCGATCTAATCGTGTCCGTTCCGATCTAATCCAACGGCCGTTGCGGCTCCATACCCCTTCACCGAGCCAATTTTTTAAAGGAGCCCCTGACCAATGTGGGAATCAACCTGCCGTCCATATTCAACTGTTCTCCGTGTCTTAGGAATTTTACCCCGAGACCCCTGCTGTTCTCAGTTATTGATGCCCAGTCCAGAACTATTTTAAAGTGATTAAATGAATTGGAAAATGGATTTTTAATATGAAAATAATTACTAGAACTTGTTAAATGCATAGAAAATCCATACTTGTAATTGCGCCGCCGCTTATCCGCATCTCACAGCGGGTGGCGTGCCCTTCTGCATAGCTGCCCTTAAGGTACCTCTAGTACAATTCCCCATTACGTTCTTTTAATCTTGGATCCATTAGATGCGTGTTCCTGTGCCTCGTTGTTGCTCTGGTGTGCGCCGGCCATGGCGCCACCGTGTGGCCAACAGCTCCACCGCGCTCGGCCGGCGAGAAGAGAGGCGAGACTAGCGCCGTGGATTTGGGCGCGAACGACTAAGATTCACATCAGCATAGCGTTTCGGCCGGGGCAATCCTGGACCGTCCGATCGCGATCGGGCGTCTCCAGGGAAATTACAGGGGTATTAAATCCGAACTGTTGATTTTTAATCGAACCATCACGGGCACGTACCGGTTCGGTTGATAGTTGTTGGGGACTTGTTCTCAAATGCTATGAATTAAGAACAAGACAACATAAAATGTTAAATGTTAATGTTCTTCGTCCAACGAAGCATTATTCCCTTGGGGATTAATGGGCCTTGGACGAAGGTTGATGGCAATACAATTACGAAGGTTAAATCTTCGTAATTGAATTCTAACAGATTGTATAAGATGACATAAAATATAGAATATCAAAGGTAAATGAATCATAAATAAACCATCTTATATCCATTCAGTATATTTAAGTGTTGAATACAATTATACCTCTGCCTTGGCAAAAGTTGGTTCCCGAATAATGCGATTGCAAATACAGGGATCCGTGAACAGTAAGGGAATACTGTTCACTATTTATAGGCACGGGACACAGCCTATGAGGAATTACAATTATGCCCCTCATAAGGGATTACAACAGCGACCTAAGCATTTATGGACTAGAGGGTCATTCTACTTTTAAGTCGGTTTGTAATTCCGAAGCTTCATGAAGAGGAACCTTCGGTCATCTCATACGAACAGCTTCAGCCGAAACTGCTTCTTCCTACAAGACCTTCGGCGACGAAGCATAGTCCCAACAGTAGCCCCTTTCGCGGCGCTAGATCGTTTTTCGTAACGAGCTTGATCCGTGAAAAAAGTCTCTTAAGCTTCGGGAAGCCGAAGGTCCAAAAAACACCTTCCCTGAGCTCGTTGTCGAGAAACGATTCAGTTTCCCAGCGCGTAGCGGTCCCACCTTGCAGAGTTACTGTTTGGTCTCTGCGGTCCACCGCGCAGCGAGTGCAAGCGGCTGTCCGCCTGGTGTAAAAATCCTGGCGCTTCGCCTTCTTACCTGCAGCACTATATAAACAGACGAGTAGGTGTGAAGTTACCACAGCATTCATTGCTATTTGCACTGTTTTGCTGCCAAATTTTTTAACCATAGCCGAAGCTTGACTCTCGGAATCAAACGAAGCTCCAGCTTGAAGCCTGCTTCGTCAGAAGAAAAACTTCGGAAGAAAAAGTATTTAATTCCCACAAATTCAGAATTAAATGGCCAGAGTGCGTTCTACCGCTAGGGTTGAGCGTGAGGGAGGCGAAGCTGAAGGTTCGGAGACTATTCCCATCTCCGAAGCGATGCAACGATCTGGGCTGGTAACTTCGGAAAAAATCCCCAGTGCTGATGCAGAACAAGCAACTGCCGAAGCAGAAGAAGGAAACATTGAGGAAACTGATCCCGAAGATGATTATCGTATTGCCATGCCAAGTAAGCCCAGCCACTTGGACTTCGGAAAGTCTACTGTTTCGAAGGCTGATCTCTCCAAGATGGTAAAGTCAGGTTATTTCAGTGAAAGTCAGAAGAAGCTACTACGCTTCGGGGGGGGGAAGAAACTACCCCAAAGCCGGAGAAGGATGAAATAGTCATTTTCAAGAGCTTTCTAAAGGCTGGATTAAGATTCCCCCTGCATGGGATTATTGCAGAGGTATTGAAGAGGTTTGGTATCTACTTTCATCAGTTGACTCCTAACGCTATCGTTAGGCTTAGTGTTTATATCTGGGCCCTCCGAAGCCAGGCGGTGGAGCCGTTTGCGGACAACTTTTGTCGAGTTCACGAGCTGCACTATCAGACGAAGGCTAGAAAAGATGGATTGCATGATAACTTTGGTTGCTATAATTTTGCTTATCGGAAAACCACAAAGTTTCCTGTAATCAGCTACCGAAGCAAATGGGCAGCAGGCTGTAAGTCGGAGTGGTTCTATGTCAAGGTTGATGACGACAAGGAGAAGCTTGTGCAGAGTCCGCTTGAACTAATCTTCGGAGAAACTCGACCTCATTGCAACATGACACCAGACGGTCCAACCCAACAAGCGTTGGATGAATTCAGAATTATTGCAGAGCATATCAGTACAAGAGACCTGGTTCAGGAGTTTTTGGCTTTCAGGGTTTTTCCTAGTTTAAAAGAATGGGAAATGCCAAAGCTAGAGGGGGAGAAGAAAGAAGGGGAACTTGTGTGGTTACCTTACTATTACAAGTTTAAGAAATACTTTAAACACCTTGCCAAGAGTGGCTGGATACAATTGAGATAATGTGCAATGAAATACTCGACAATTACTCCAAAAAAGAAGATCAGTTGATGACTGCGGCCTTCGGCACCCGTCCGAAGCGAAGACTGAATCGAGTGCTTGACGCCTTGGGTTTTGAATACCCTGACTACAAAAATCTGAATAAAGGTGTCGGAGGCCGGAAAAGGAAAAGGATAGCCGAAGCCTTAAATGAAGATGAGAAAGAACCATCAAAAGAGAAGAAAATTCCGAAGAAGAGGAAAGTATCATCTCCGAAGCAAAAAGTATCCGACGAAGAGGAGACTCCCGCATCACGCTCTGCCACTGACGTGGAAGAAATTTTGAAGGTAATGACTGAATCCCTGCCTGCGAAGCTAAGTCCATTGGGGCCTCAACTGACAAAGTTTTTTCAGAAGGAAAAGGAGCCCGAAAAAACGAAGAAAACGACTAAAACAAAGAGACAAAGAATCATCGCAGTGACAGAAGTCATTGACAAGACACCACCGAGAGCTTCAGCTCAGAAGATACCAGCGGCTGAGGAAATAACAAATATTGAAATCACACCTTCGGAGGTCGCGGCTGCCGAAGCTACCTCAATTGAAGATTTGAACTTGGAAAGCACAATCGAACACATCGATAAAATGCTGCTAGACATGGCCACAGAAGAAGCTACTACTGCCGCCGAAGAGGCCATGGCCGCAGTGTCTGGGAAAGAAAAGGAAATTGCTGACGAAGCTTCAGAGGACGAGGCCTTCATGTTTCAAAATTTAGTTGGAGAAAAATTGTCAAAAACCGAAATAGAAGAGCTTAAAGAGTATGCCAAATCTTGCGGATATAAACCAGGAGCACTCCTCTTCGGAGGTATTGATGATGAAAAATTAGACTGTATCCGGGATCAAACTGGAGCTAAGGTTATCGGTACTCTGTCAAAGAGTATCGGTTTTCCGAAGCTGGAAACGGACATTAGCCGCTACCGACGACAACATATCGTTGGTAGTTTATTTTATTCCAATTTCAAGGTGAACTACTTTTCCCTTGACTTTTATTGTTTTTAATAATGAAGACATGTCTAACGAAGGTTGTTTACGTGCAGAGTATGCTGTTGAGCAAAGCTTTGAAAATGCAGCAAGATCTGGAAGACAAAAAACACGAGGTTATAATTGAAAATTTAGAAAGCAAAATAAAAGAGCAATCAGCTACTATTGAAAAGAAGAACTTCGAGCTTCAGGCAACTGAAGGCTTATTGGCAGAAGCCGAAGCTAAAATAACAGAATTGAATACGAAGCTTCTCTGCCAATCTGAACAGTTTGAACAAGAAAAGCAAGAACTTAATGCAAAACTTGAAGCCGAAGTCCAACAAAATTCAGATTTGAAAAAATTATTGGCAAGCCTTCAAGACAAATGTTAGGAATTTAGCAACAAATGTATTCAACGACTGAGAAAAATCTTCCACTCAGTTGGAGCTAGCAGTGAGAAATTCACCCCGTCAGCTGAAGATTTACCAAAGACCTTCGAACATATTGAGGGTGAAATTGATGAGCTTGACGAAGTTATAGCCGGGCACGGTGACTTCTGCGCCTGGGTAGCTTCTCGGGGCACTGCTGCAGCTTTCCTAAAAGCTGGCTGCGATCATGGAAAAATTGTCAATAGGCCCAATTTCACTCTATCACCATCAATTCTAGATGACATTCCTGATCTCGCCCGAAGCATTTCTAATAGATTTGTAAAGATGATATGGACAAAAGGCGGGCGAGAAAAGGCTGGAGACGAAGCTTGGAGTCATCTTGAACCAGTAAGAAATCATACCTTGTGCTTACCTTTTCCTTCAAGCTTGGTTTTGACCTACAACAACTTAATTCATGTAGGATGACGAAGCCGAGACCGATGCTTAAAGAGAATGACGCCGAAGCTGAGGCCCCATGAAGATCAAATAGGAGTAGACTGTAGACAGACTCAAGAAACTTTTGAGATAACTTTTGTAAATATGACTAAACTTGTTCTTAATGAATTCTGTTCATACCTTGTAATATGCTCTTACCCTTCCATTAATGTATGAGAGGTGCTTTGATGTGGACGAAATTATCTTTTTGAGCCGAAGGCGAAAAAACACCTTCCCTTCTTTTCGTACACAGCGAAGCATAAAAAACAACTTTTCCCTTTTTTCCGAAGCTCTTCTTTTCGTACACGACGAAGTACAAAAGACAGTTTTTTTTTCTTTTTGCCGAAGCAGCCACTTATGCTATGATGATGGTTATCCTACATATGCCTGGATGAATGTTTATGAATGCAAATTTTATGATGTAATGTGATGTGCAAATGAATGTCCAAACACATATCTGAAGCCATAATCACAACCGTTATTTCCTTTGAAACAATCACATATCAGCGCTGACTTTTCGCTGTAAGCTCTGCATTCCCTTAGGAACGACTTTGGAGCTTCTTCGCCTTTTACTTTCGGCGGAATCAGCGTTGACTTTTCGCTGTAAGCTCTGCATTCCCTTAGGAACGACTTTGGAGCTTCTTCGCCTTTTACTTTCGGCGGAATCAACGTTTATTTTTCGCTATAAGCTCTGCATTCCCTTAGGAACGACTTTGGAGCTTCTTCCCTGTTTTCTTTTCGGCACTCGATGGTTCGTTCTCAGCTTTTACATTTACATCCTTGGAGGATTTTGCTCTTATGGAGCTAAAAAAGGAAATTACATATGATGGCCCCATTAAAAACCTTTCTCCCCCTTCAGAAAGGAAAAGGGTGCCATGAAAGAAAAAATAAAAAATATATAAAAAATTACATCAAGTTATACATAATATCGCCGAAGCTCATCCGCATTCCAAGATCTAGGAATGTCGTTGCCGTCCATATCCTTCAATCTGTATGAACTGGGTCTTGACGAAGATACTACCAAAAAAGGTCCTTCCCATTTCAACTGCAACTTGCCCACTGTATCTGGGTTAGCCACTCTCTGAAGCACCAAATGTCCTGGCTCAATATTCTTTAGCCGAACCTTTCTATCACGCCATTTGATTGTTTCGGCTTGATATTTATTGATGTTCTCCACAGCTTGAAGCCTGATCCCTTCTAAAGCATCTTTTTCCACAGAATAAACAGCTTCAGAATCTGATTCTGCCGAAGCTACTACTCTTATTGATCCAGTTTTAGCTTCCTCCGGAGTTATTGCTTCGTCACCAAACAATAATTTGAATGGAGTAAAGCCTGTTGACCTTGATGTTGTTGTGTTGTGGCTCCACACCACTTTGATTAATTGATCTGGCCACTTTCCCCTGGGTTGATTGAAGATTAACTTCATTATTCCTGTCATTATAATGCCATTGGCTCTTTCAACGAGTCCGTTTGACTCCGGATGCCTGACTGATGCAAAATGGATCTTCGTACCAATTTGATCACAGAATTCTCTGAAAGCTTCGGAGTCGAACTGTGTTCCATTATCTACAGTGATGGCCTTTGGTACCCCAAAACGACAAACAATATTCTGCCAGAAAAACTTTTGAATGGTGGCCGAAGTTATTGTGGCTAAAGGCTTTGCCTCAATCCATTTAGAAAAATATTCCACAGCCACTACAACATATCTTAAGTTCCCTTGGGCCGGTGGTAACGGACCTAACAAGTCAAGGCCCCACCTTTGCAATGGCCAGATGGGTTGTATGAGCTGAGTTAAGGACGAAGGTTGTTTTTGATCTCTTGCACATTTCTGACAACCTTCGCACTTTTGAACTAATTCCGCTGCATCCGAAGCTGCCTTCGGCCAATAAAACCCTTGACGGAAAACTTTTCCAAGTAACGGCCTAGATCCAATGTGAGATCCACACAGACCTGCATGTATTTCTTTCATCAATTCTATGCCTTCGGCTCTAGATAAACACTTGAGTAATGGAGCACAAACTCCACGCTTGTACAACTCCCCTTCTATCATGACATATGGACGAGCTCTTGCCTCTATCCTCCTGTTATAAGTTTCATCATCTGAAAGGAATTTACCCTGAAGGTAAGAGATGATCTCAGTTCTCCAGTCTTCAGTATAAACAGGAGATATATTGAGGACTGCTCTTTCAAGAAGTTCCACTGAAGGTGCTTTTATTGTTTCGAAGAACACATCCGAAGGTAAGGACAGCCCCTGTGCTGCTGACTTAGCTAGCAAATCAGCATGCTCATTTTGTCCTCGAGGGATATTTTTGACAGAAAATCCTTCGAAGGAAGCTTCGATTCTTCGGACCGTGTCTAGATATTTTTCAAGCTTCGGATCTTTAGCCTTGCAACTCTTGTCGATATGACCCGAAACAACCTGGGAATCAGTTTTAAGAATGGCCCTTCTGATTCCCATTGCTTTTAACTTCCGAAGGCCCAAAAGCAGGGCTTCGTACTCAGTAATATTGTTTGTACAACTAAAATCGAGTCTTGCCGCATAACAAGTTTTAACTTTGGATGGTGAGACCAACACAGCGGCTGCTCCTGCTCCGAAGGTTCCCCAAGACCCATCGCAAAACACTGTCCATACTTCGGCATCTTTATTTGTTTCTTCATCCTGAGCCCCTGGCGTCCAATCGGCGATGAAATCTGCCAACGCTTGAGACTGGATCGAAGATCTATGCACATAATCAATGCAAAATTCATTGAGCTCTGCAGCCCATTTTCCAATCCGCCCAGTAGCTTCTCTATTTCTCATAATATCCTTCAACGGCTGTGAAGAAGGAACAACAATATTGTATGCTTGAAAGTAATGCCGAAGCTTCCTGGATGCCATCAAAACAGCATATAACACCTTCTCCAATTCTGTATAGTTTTTCTTTGATATACTAAGAACTTCAGATACAAAATACACTGGGACCTGCTTCTTGACTTGGCCATCAAGCTTCTCCTGGACAAGTGCTGCACTTACCGCTGAGTGCGAAGCTGCCACATATAATAACAAAGGAGCCCCTGGCGTTGGTGGAGTTAATGTTGTTAAATCTATCAAATATTGCTTCAGTTCCTCGAAGGCTTTTTGTTGGCTTGGTCCCCATTGAAAGACTTCGGCTGATTTCAGCACTTCGAAGAATGGTAAATTTCTTTCTGCTGATCTGGATATGAATCTATTGAGAGATGCCAGCCTCCCTGTCAATCTTTGGGCCCCCTTTTTTGTAGTTGGTGACTCCATTCGAAGTATAGCTTCAATTTTACTTGGATTAGCTTCAATTCCCTTTGTTGAAACCAAGCATCCAAGAAATTTCCCCTTCTTTACTCCGAAGACACATTTTTCTGGATTCAACTTTAGACCAGCTTGTCTAAAACTGGCGAAGGTCTCCTGCAAATCAGCAATGTGATTTTCCTGTTTCGTGCTTTTTACAATGATATCATCAACATAAGTTAGCACATTTCTGCCTATCTGAGACTGGAGAACCTTCGCAGTCATTCTGCTGAAACTTCCTCCAGCGTTCTTGAGCCCCTCAGGCATCCGAAGGTAATAATATGTTCCACTAGGGGTTATGAAACTGGTCTTCGACTCATCCTCCTTCTTCATCCAAATTTGATGATAGCCTGAATAACAATCGAGAAGACTCATAAGCTCTGACGAAGCTGCTGCATCAACTAAGGAGTCTATCCTTGGCAATGGGAATTCGTCCTTCGGACAGGCCTTGTTGAGATCTGTAAAATCGATACACATTCGCCATTTGCCATTGGCCTTTTTTACCATAACAATGTTAGCTAGCCATTCTGGGTACTTTACTTCTCTGATAACTCCTGCACTGAGGAGTCTTTTGACTTCATTACGAGCACCTTCGGCCTTGTCATCAGACATTTTCCGAAGCCTCTGCTTTCTGGGTCTGAAGGATGGGTCAACATTGAGCGAGTGTTCAATAACATCCCTGTTAACTCCGCAAAGATCATTGGCTGACCATGCAAAAACATCTTTGTTGTTGAACAAAAACCTTATCAAGGTTTTCTCCTGTTCTTCGGATAATTGAGAGCCCAACATCACCTTCTGCTCTGCTATGTCCTCACATAAGAGCATGGGCTTCGGCCGATCTGCTGAAGCTGCTTTCTCCCTTCTGAATTTGTACTGTTCACAAGCTTCAGCTCCATCTATGTTATGGATTGCTTTTGAGTCAGTCCAGTTTCCCTCGGCCCTTCTGGCAGCTTCCTGACTTCCATGAATAGCAATGGGTCCTTGATCCGAAGGTATCTTCATGCAAAGGTAAGCAGGATGAAGAATTGCTTCGAAAGCATTGAGGGTGCCACGACCAATAATTGCATTGTAAGGGTATTCCATGTCAACAATGTCAAACACAACTTGCTCAGTTCTGGTGTTGTTGATGAATCCGAAGGTCACTGGCATGGTGATCTTGCCCAGTGCTACAATATGTCTTCCTCCGAAGCCACAGAGAGGGTGTGTAGCATCATGAATCTTATCTTCTGGCTCTTGCATTTGTCTGAAGGCCTTAGCAAATATGATATCAGCTGCACTGCCTGTATCAACCAAGACATTGTGGACCAGAAACCCTTTGATAACGCAAGAAATAACCATAGCATCGTTATGAGGAAAATCCTTGAGCTGAAGGTCCTCCTGGGAGAAGGTGATTGGAATGTGGGACCACCTTGACTTGATGAAGGGTCCCTGCACTCCAACATGTTGTACCCTTCTCTGCGCCTCTTTCTTCTGCTTTTTGTTGGCTGGTTCTGAGCACGAACCACCTGTTATCGGGAGCACCAGCTTCGGGGCCGAAGCAGCTCCAGCTCGATCGTTGAACGAAGCCATCAGTTCAAAAAAGTGGGAGTGAGTTCACCGGAGGTGGGCGCCAATGTTGGGGACTTGTTCTCAAATGCTATGAATTAAGAACAAGACAACATAAAATGTTAAATGTTAATGTTCTTCGTCCAACGAAGCATTATTCCCTTGGGGATTAATGGGCCTTGGACGAAGGTTGATGGCAATACAATTACGAAGGTTAAATCTTCGTAATTGAATTCTAACAGATTGTATAAGATGACATAAAATATAGAATATCAAAGGTAAATGAATCATAAATAAATCATCTTATATCCATTCAGTATATTTAAGTGTTGAATACAATTATACCTCTGCCTTGGCAAAAGTTGGTTCCCGAATAATGCGATTGCAAATACAGGGATCCGTGAACAGTAAGGGAATACTGTTCACTATTTATAGGCACGGGACACAGCCTGTGAGGAATTACAATTATGCCCCTCATAAGGGATTACAACAGCGACCTAAGCATTTATGGACTAGAGGGTCATTCTACTTTTAAGTCGGTTTGTAATTCCGAAGCTTCATGAAGAGGAACCTTCGGTCATCTCATACGAACAGCTTCAGCCGAAACTGCTTCTTCCTACAAGACCTTCGGCGACGAAGCATAGTCCCAACAATAGTTGATCTAATCCGGGTCGTCCATTTTGGATCTGTTGGCGGTAGGGAGTCCATGCCCATTTCGTTAGGGAACTTTGCAGCCGGGCCCCTGTACGTTTAGGAATCTAACCCGCAGTCTACTCGGGTGGCTGAGTCTGGGAAAACTTGCATGCTAGCCCCTGAGTTTTTCTATATTAGTCCGCGCAACCCAGGAACACAGAAATCAGATAATTAATTATAGAAATTGATTTTGAGTACAAAAATAATTCCAGAAACTCGTATAATTCATATTTAATTCATTTTAACTCCAAATTGATTCATTCCAGTGGAATTAATTTTGTTTTAATATTGTTTATCACCTAGTAACTTTGTTTAGCCATGAAATTTGGATTAAAATTATTCACTTGAATTATTCTATACTAGGCACTAAATAACTTCAGAAAGTCATAACTCGATAACCGTAACTCCGAATTTAGTGATTCTTATTCCTACGATCTCGTTACGATGCGTAGAATATTATCATGCATTCTGTTTTGCTGTTTGGTGTGATGTTAATTTCTGCTATCCTGTGCTTGTTTGTATTGTTGCGAGTAGACGAGCCAGCTACTGAGGACCCAGGTGTTCAGTAGGTGGAGACTGTTGAGCAGGAGCTCTTTGAAGGCAAGTTGTACCCTTCATCACTTCTATTTACCCAATAATGTTCCTTTTAATCATTATGATCTGCATAGGTTAATTTTGATGGGACCCAATAGGTTACCCTAGTTTGACCATCTTTATACCTTGTTTACCACTAAATTTTTCGGTAGTACCTACTATTGCTTTATGTGGTTTTGGGTATGGAGACACACATTATTCATGATCAGGCTTTTTATTATCAATTTGTTATTTACTGTTCATGATAAGATCATATTGTTAATTGGAACATGGAGAACCACCCGGAAAAATAGTGCTACCACAAGGGTGGTATGGGACGCCCTTGGCTGACTAATTAGGAAAGCTAGTTGATGACTACCTTACCCGAAAGGGGCAAGGGCAGTAGGGGAGTGGTCAGTGTAGGGAGGTCCTTGGGTTGATTTTGCTGTGATGGCGGTCAGTCGAGGGATCCCTGCATTGGAGCTTCCTAGAAAATGTAGCGGGTTTTCTGAAGCTAGTGGAAATTTGTAAAGGCCTCGTAGTGTTATCCTGCCTCGCTTCCTTGGTAGAGGTGTATGGGAAGTCACGATCCCTTGGCAGATGGGTAACATAACTTGTGGGTAAAGATGCGCAACATCTGCAGAGTGTAAAACTGGTATATCAGTTGTGCTCACGGTCATGAGCGGCTCGGACACTCATATGAGTAATTTATGGAATTAAATTCAATTTGTCATTTACATCGCATTGTGGTTTATTATTAATTTGATCTATTAATACTCTGGTTTGGTATATACTTACATTTAGTAACTGCTAATAAAATTTGACCAGCTTATTAAAAGTAATGCTCAGCTTTAATCATTATTTGTTGATCAGCCTTACACTTCACATGAGCTCCCACCTTTGGTGAGTTCATGCACATTATTCCCCACAACTTGTTGAACTATGATCCTTTGTGAGCTCACTCTTACGATATATAAACCCCCCACAGGTGAAGAGCAGGTGGTCCAAGAGGAGCCGCCCTATAATGAGGAGTATGAGTTGATCTAGGTGGCGTCTCCCAATCAGCTTGATGGCGCCAAGGAATAATATTTAGTTCATTTTATTATTATAATTTATTTTTTGTAAGACTTCTGCTATGTAATAATGATACTTGTGACAATTATCTCTATACTCTTTGTCATTATATGTGATGTTCTTCCGCGCACATATGAGACGCACCCGACTTTATCCCTTCAATCCAAGTGCGACACTCAGGGAACATCCTGAGTCCCCTAAAGTGTCACAAGATCATTATCGGGATAACATCATCGTATCATAAATATTCACATCATGTTCGTTGATTAAAGTAAAGCAACAACATAAAGCTAACCATAATAACCCAAAAAGGTAACAAGGGCAAGGTAGATACAGACTAGTCAATCCTTAGGTTTCAATAAAGTAATAATGCGGGACGGTGAATTATAAAGTAAGTAAGACATAATAGGTCAGAGGACACTTGCCTTCACTAGGTTGTTGCTCAGGAACATCTTCGGCAACACACTCAGGAACCACGAGCTGCTTATTGTCTATACAAAGCGATCACACATTCAATACATTTGGATAAAGACAAATGAACAATACACCAAACATGTACAATCAAGTGAACACAAGCTTGACAGAATAGTATAAACACAAGAGGTAAACATAGATTCTAGGGTGAACTAACACACCTAGAGGTTCGCGATTTTCTAAGTATTATTTATCTCAATAGAATGCATAACTTAATTCCATTTATCCTAATGAGACAAAAAAATTATACCAGGGATAGATTCATACTTTATATATTACTAATCTCACAAAGTTAAACCTCCAATTACCACTAGGGTTTTCTTTTATTTTCTTATTAATAAATAAACCATTACCTAAACTAACCTATAGCCTAGGCATAAAATTAATATGTGCATAAAGTGAATGATTATAATTCAAACAGACAGAGAACAATGTTATAAACATTTTGCAATTTGAATCACTCAATTTGGAGTTCATATGCAAAAGATATGAAATAAACAAGTTTTGGAATTTAAATTACAAAATTAGGTCTAAATCTGCGATTAAACAAAAGGTCAAGGGTTTGTTTGCAAGAATGTCGGGGCCTGCGCGTGAAACTGAGGGACGACGATTTGATTCTGAGAAAGCCGAGGGTTTCTTTTACAAAAAGACCACACGAAGGGGTATCAGGTCCTGTCAGCCGTTTGATACAGGATCGACGGCCCGAATTAGATCTAGCGGGAGAGTGCGCGGGCGCGCGAACGCGAGCGCCTGATAGGTGGGCTCGGGGCAGGTTGAGGCACTGACACGCGGGGCCCACGGGTCAGCTGTGTGCTAAGGGTGTGGGCCGCGCTGGCTGCTAGATCTCAATCCAACGGTTCTGGTTCCACAGACCGCACGGATTGTTATCCGCGCATCCGGGCCATCCGATCAAGACTGGACGGCTAGGATCGGGCGCCACGGGATTTATCCTCTCTGGTCAGCCAGGGGCGGCGCTTTCCGTGGTCGGGGCGGCAGAGTCGCCATAGGCAAGGCAGACCGGGGCTTATAGGGCGCTGGGGGTGCTTTGGATAGTCAGAAAGGTTAGGGAGGACTCGATGAGCCCTATGGCGAGGTCAGGGTTGCAGGAACAGGGCTGAGATGGGCAGATGGAGGAGGGGGAACCTCGGGTGGACCGGAGGTTACTCCGGCGAGCAATCGCGCATAACCAAGTGCAGACCAGGGGAAATTAGGGGCGGGGTTAGATCAGTTACCTTGAGAGAAGGCTCAGGGGCTCTCGAACGGTGTCCAGGGCACAACAAGGTCACGGGTCGACGGTGGCGGAGCTACGACGGTACAGAGAGAGGACCGGTGAGCATGGACCGAGAGAAATAGAGGGGAAGGGTGCGAATCGAGGGCTGTCCTGGGTTGCAGGTGATGGGGTGAAGCTCACCGAGGTAACAGACACGACGAGGGCTCGACGGTGATCGTAGAATGAGCACGAAACCATGGCTAATGGCGGTGGAGCTCCCTAGGTGCACGCACAGTGTGAGGCGAGTACTAGGGTGCTGCATGTGCGCAAGTGAGGGAGGAGAAGAGCGAGTGGGGCACTAGACAGCTAGAAAAGGGCTAGAGTGGGGATGGGCGCGGGCTCGGCGTGCGTGGTGGGCATGGAGTCCACGGTGACGTGCGGGTCGTGCGTGGGTGGTTCGGGAGGGATGAGTCCGACATGCGGGGCCCACGGAACAGAGAGAGCGGGCGAGCGAACAAGCAGCAGCACTGATGAGTGGGGCCCGCAGGACAAATAGAAAGCAGGCGCACGTGCGTGGAGGAAACTGGCGCCGACAGGTCGGCCCCACTGGGCTACGAGAGGGAGAGAGGGAGAGAGAGAGAGTGCGCGTGCATGGACGGGGGCTGCCGCTGACTGGTGGGGTCCACCTGTCACGCAACGCGGGCGCGTGTGCGAGGCCTAGCTGGGCTGAGTTTTGCCGAGTGGGCTGAATTCAGTTTTTCTTTTCCTTGGAATTTTTAATGCCTTTTCTATTTATTTTCTCTATGGATTTCAAATCATATTCAAACCAATTCAAACATGTGCATCAAACAAAAGAATAATTTAGGCCCACCATGATGCAACATTTCATGACTCACACAAGTTTTGACAAAATAATTAATTAACCCCTCACCTAATTAACCTAACTCTAATCAAAAGGAAGACAAAGGAAGTCTAGAGAGAGAGAGACAAGAGGTAACACCTGAATTTGGTAGGTATTTAAAGAAGAAATTTTATACCCCCAAATTCAGGGTGTTACAAACCTACCCCCCTTAAAAAGAATCTCGCCCTCGAGATTCAGGGTTGGCTAGCAAAGAGTTCGAGATATTTGGCTTTCATATCATCTTCTCTTTCCCAGGTTGCTTCTTCCTCTGAATGATGGCCCCACTTGACCTTGCACATCCTGATGGTGCTTCTTCGAGTGACTCTGTCTGCTGTCTCTAGAATTTGAGTGGGCTTCTCAATATAAGTCAAGTCTTCTTGAACCTCAAGATCCTCGGTTGGCAATTGCTCTTCCGACACTCGCAAGCATTTATTCAGCTGAGACACATGGAACACATCATGCATGATTGACAGACTTTCTGGTAGGCTGAGCTAATATGCCACTTCTCCACGTCTTGCCTGAATCTAGTACGGTCTAATGTATCGAGGTGCTAGCTTGCCCTTGACTCCAAACCTTTTGATTCCTCTGATGGGTGACACCTTCAAGTAGATATAGTCTCCCACTTCGAAACTCAAATCCCTTCTTCTTGTGTCAGCATAGCTCTGTTGCCTGGACTGCGCTATCTTCAGATTCTCTCGAACCATTCTGATGTTCTCTTCGGCTTAAAGCAAAATGTCTAGACCGAACACCTTCCTTTCGCCGGGTTGGTCCCAATGCAACGGAGTTCGACAATTCCTCCCATAGATTTCTTGGAACGGTGACTTCTTCAAACTAGCTTGATAACTGTTGTTGTAGGAGAATTCTGCATAAGATAGCCTCTTGTCCCAACCTAACTTGTCTTGCAACGCACAAGCTCTCAACATATCTTTAAGAATCTGGTTGGTTCTCTCAATCTGACCATCTGTCTGCGGATGATAAGATGAACTGAACTTCAAATGTGAACCGAAAGCTTCATGCAACTGCTGTAAAAATGAGAAGTGAATTGGGTTCCTCGATCTGATACTATCTTCTTTGGAACACCATGCAGACATACGATCCGAGACATATATAACTTTGCCAACACTGCACTGTTATAGGTGGTCTTGACTGGTATGGAATGAGCCACCTTTGTTAAGCGATCCACTACTACCCAGATGGAGTCATAATCGGCTCGAGTGCGAGGCAGACCGACTAAAAAGTCCATCCCAACCTAATCCCACTTCCATTGAAGAATCTGCAATGGCTGCAACAAACGTGCGGGCCTTTGATGCTCTACCTTGATTCTCTAACAACTGTCGCATATGGCAACATACTCTGCTATCTCTCTTTTCATTCTGTACCACCAGAATATTTTCTTCAGGTCTTGGTACATCTTCTCACTGCCAGGGTGTATGGAATAAGCTGTCTCGTGAGCCTCCTTAAGAATCAGCTCCCGAATCTATTTGATGTCAGGAACACACAACCTATCCTTGAACCATATTATGCCTTCCGCGTCTTCCCAGAAATATTTGCCTTTCCCATCTATGATCAGCTGTCGAATATCATTAATCTTCTCATCATCTTTTTGGCTCTTCCTAATATCTTGTTCTAGAGTGTGTTCCAGCTCAACTGTCACTCCTTGAGTGTTGTTCAGAAATCCGAGACTCAGTCTGTCGAATTCCTTTGCTAGCTCATATGACATAGGATGAGCGGCCATCATGTTGACTTGGCTTTTTCGGCTTAAAGCATATGCAACCACATTAGCTTTGCCTGGGTGATAATGTATCTCCAGCTCATAGTCATTGATTAACTCCAGCCATCTTCGCTGCCTCATATTTAGCTCTGATTGGGTGAAGATATACTTGAGACTCTTATGATTCGTGTAAACATCACACTTCTGCCCATATAAATAGTGTCTCCAGGTCTTCAGGGCATGAACCACTGCTGCTAATTCCAGATCATGAGTGGGGTAATTCTTCTCATGAATCTTCAACTGTTGGGACGAGTATGCCACTACTCTTCCCTCTTGCATTAACACACATCCCAGACCGATGTATGAAGCATCACAATATACTTAGAATGGCTTGTGAACATCTGCAGAATCAACACATGTGTTGTAGTCAATTTCTTATTTAATGTTTCAAAGGACTCTTGGCACGCTGGGGTCCACTTGAACTCAACTTTCTTCGCTAGCAGTGCTGTCATTGGCCTAGTAATCTTGGAGAATCCTTCAATGAAACGTCGATAGTAGCCAGCCATTCCAATGAAACTCTTGATTCCGTGGACATCTTTTGGTGCTTTCCAGTCCAGAATAGCTGCTACCTTCTTCGGATCCATAGCTAGTCCATCTCGGTTTATAATATGACCTAAGAACAGGACTTCACTGATCCAAAATTCACACTTACTAAGCTTGGCATACAACTGACAATCCCGTAGCCTCTGCAATACTTTCCTCAAGTGCTCTTCATGCTCGTGCTCATTTTGGGAACATATGAGGATATCATCAATGAACACCACTATGAACTTGTCGAGGTAGTCCATGAACACACTTTTCATCAAGTACATGAAGAAAGCTGGTGCATTCGTTAGACCAAATGACATGATGGTGAACTCATAGAGTCCATACTTGGTGATAAATGCGGTCCTCGGTATGTTCGAAGGCCGGATCCTGAGCTGATGGTAACCTGACCTCAGATCTATCTTTGAGAACACACTAGCTCCTCTCAACTGATCGAACAGATCTTCAATTCTAGACAGGGGGTACATGTTCTTGATGGTGACTTCATCAAAGATCGGTAATCCATGCACATCCTCTTTGTCCCATTTTTCTTCTCCACGAACAAAACTGGAGCGGCCCAAGGCGAAGTACATGGTCTGATGTAGCCTTTCTCTAATAGTTCGTCGATCTTCTTCTTGAGTTCCACCAATTCTGGTCCGGACACTCTGTAAGCTCTTGTCACAGCTAAGACTTGCTTGATATTTGGTTAGCCAATTCAACCCTAGGATGACATCTATGGTTACATCCGGGTACCCATTACTATCAGGTCAGCGGGGAACTCTATCCCCTTTATTTGAACTCTTGCACTAGGACAAAACCTATCTGTTTGGGTTCTCCCACCGATTGAACTAACCATCATAGGTGGATACATGGGTGCTACTAGTATATTGTGTGTTTTTACCCATGATGCAGTCGCGAAAGAATGTGTTGCTCCAGTATCAAATAACGCATTTGCATAATGAGATTCGATTGAGAACGTTCCTAATGCCACTCCTAGGGTCTCCTGGACTGTCTTGACCTCCAGGTGGTTCACCTTTTTGTATTGGGCACGAGGCTGCCCACGGTTGTTGCCTCCTTGTTGCGATGCATTCTGTTTGACAGGGGCATTAGGAGCTGGCTACTGCTGAGCTGCTTTTTTAGGCAATGATTCGCCCAGTGGCCTTGTTCCCCATAGTGGAAACATCTTCAGACTCCTCTTTGCGCTGGAGCTACTTGGTTGTTCTGATTGGTTGCTGGGGCAGGAAGGCAAGGTGCCTGGTTGCTCTGGCGGTACTACTGCTGCTGCTGCTGAGGGAACTGCCTCTGGTACTATTGTTGGTGCTGGCGCTGATGCTGATGCTGGTGACCTTGCTTGAATTGCTGGGTGGGTTGCCTGAGAAACGGGGACAACTGCTGCTCCTATCCTGCGGTCCACTAATCTTGTGTTTTCTGTCTTCCATCTCCCAGCGCTTTGCCTCATCATGAGTGCTCTATTGATCAAATGCTGGAAGGTAGGGAAGGTGTGGTTCATCAGCTGGTAGTGAAGGGGGTCAACCAAACCTCTCCAAAAGTGGTACTGCCTCTTAGCATCTGTATTGACATCCTCGGGTGCATAGCATGACAGCTACAGAAATTTGTCTGTGTACTCACTGACTGACAGCGGACCTTGCTTCAACACTAGAAATTCCTCCTTCCTTACTATCATTAATCTTTCAAGCACATGGTAATGATGGATGTTGTCCCTGAACTCCTCCTAGGTGATGGCTTCAGGGTCGTCATGGGTGGCGAGGTAGGACTCCCACCAGGACTGTGCTGCTCCCCTTAGCAGGCGGGGACCATACAAAACCTTCTCACGATCGTTGCACTGAGTAGTGTGAAACTCACGCTCCATGGTACGTAGCCAATCCTCGGTGTCCATGGGGTCAGCAGAATGGGCAAAGTCAGGGGGATGACCCCTCATGAACTCCGCCTGCTTGTCCCTGGGCATCTGAGGCATCTGCACTTGCATCTGAGGTTTAGGTGGGAGTTGCTGCTGCTGCATTGCTGCTAGAGTCTGGCCAATCACTTGGACTGCTTGAGTTTGCATCAGGAACATCTGTTCAATAGTCATTGAGGGTGGCAGTGGCAACTGCTGCTGAGGTGCCTCCTCCTGGGGTGCTTGCTACTCCTGCTGAGC
Organism: Zea mays; assembly: GCF_902167145.1. Classification (NCBI taxonomy): domain Eukaryota; kingdom Viridiplantae; phylum Streptophyta; class Magnoliopsida; order Poales; family Poaceae; genus Zea; species Zea mays. Next base: position 88,144,373 of record NC_050097.1, read on the forward strand.
ATGCCTTCCACCTCTGCGCCTGTTATCAGACATCTGTAGAAAGCATACACAATCAGATCTGATCTTGCAATCTTTCAACATAAGAAAAGATATATAGAAGTCTTCACAATACTGAATAAATGAGCATCTTTACTGACTCTCACCAAAGCCAAACACAACTTCTCAAATAAAGAGGAAAGTGGAAACAAAAGGTTGCCCAACTAAATAATTAAACTTTATTAATAAGTACACCAAGTTGTAGGGGATGTCCACACCTTGGTGACAATCATTACAAAGTTCCAACTTCATCACGAGTTCATCATGACAGACATAGAAAAACATGACAAGCAAACTTATACTAATTAAGACAGACTAAGACTAAGACACTAAATTAAACATTACTATAGACTCCGACTCTATCGATCTATGGCTCCAAATCTATTTGGGTCCTACAGTCAGGGTGCCATAAGCATAACGACAACAGGGCGGTGAGTGATAGGGGTGCTGAATCCCGACAGGGGCGGGGGAACCACCATTGTGATTGTGGCGCACCATGCGCTCAGCACGCAGTTCTGCAATCTCTGCCCGAGCCTTTCCCAACTCATCAAGGGCGTGGTATAGCTCGGTGTTGAGCACGACGGCCAGGTTGACCATGCTGTTCAGCCTGGGATTGCCCTCACTAATGGGTGTGACAATCACACCTCCAGCATTGTCGGTCGAGGGGCAATGGTAGTACTTCAGATCGAGGCTGTCAATTACCCCGCTGAACAACGAGTAGTACTACAAAAGCGCACGCCGTGCAACATCTTGCATGGCTGCCTTGGCAGTGTCCCTCTTAGTGATAGAATTTTGCTCTAAGAAGGCCTCTACACCCCGGAGATCATCGTCTGGACGGCGCACCAAGCAAGTACCCTCCCATTGGCCCGGGTAAAACCCGCGATGATGCTAGTAGACCACACAACGGTACTCGATGGACCAAGTGTGTCGGTTGAAGGCCCGACGCAGCAAGGTGTTGAGAGCGTCGTGGAAATGACAACCGCGAGCGGCGTAACGAGTGATGGGTCGGGCGATCCATCCTTCCGGCTCCTGCTCCTCTGAGAGCTTCGTGCTATGGCTCGAACTGCCACCATTGTCGTTGTCGTCTCTGTCTCCGTCAGGGTCTCCTCCTGCAACTGGGATGCCCTGTGGTGGTGCAGGGGGCATCTCTAGCTGAGGTGTAGGGGAGGGCTGCCTCCCAGACTCCACCTCCTGCTGAGGTGAGGGGGAAGAGCCCTGCTGCTCCTGTTCCTAGCGTCGGCACTCCTGCTCCTCGTGCAGGCGGCGATACAGTCTCTCCAGGTGGCTAGACTGACCCATCATCGGGCGGCGTAGTGGGCGCTCCGCAAGGCGAGAGGGAAAAAAGGGATCACCGACTTACGTGTAGTGCATCTAAGACGGGCCATCTACAAAAGACATCGTAAGCATAAGAGTGAGAATAGAACTATTTGACCAACAAGTAAACCAAAGGTAAAGTGAGATAAAAAATTTTGTAAGATGATTATATAGATAGTAGTATAACATAGAATTGGTCAAGATGACCAACTTTTGAAATGACACCAAAGGTCAAGGTAAGAATAAGGGTCTATAGTCCTTAGGGCGACCATTCTAGTCTAGGTTAGCAGTCCTACAGTCAGCAAGGATTTGATACCACTTATGTCACACCCAGTTTTGGAAGGCAAACCGAATGCGAACCATGTACATGCCAAGATCATAAACTCACGCACACAACGATTAAATAATTGGACATCATTAGACATTGCTCAAAGTAAATAGCGGAAAAGGTACTTTATTACATCAAGATGTCCAAGACATCCACATAGTCATTAACATAACATAGTCATTAATATTATCAAAGTGCGGAAAAGCGAACGCAGCATATATGGCCTTCATAGGCAGCTGACTGGGGGTTTGCCACTAACATAACTAGAACTCATCGTAGTCCTGGAACTCCTCAAAGTCCTCCATGTTGCTTGCATCTCCTCTTGAGCACTGAACACAGTGGGGACAACCTGGGGTGTGGTGGTTTTTAAAGCAAGGGTGAGTACACATCAATGTACTCAGCAAATGTCCCATTTGGCTAAAGTGGACTAGCTGTATGTGGAGTTAAGGTTATGCAATTTCTTTTAGTTGGTCAAGTATTTATTACTAATAGTATAGCCAAGTTTTAGTAATAAACCCAGTTATTACCCAAAAGTACTCCCTCCAAGAGGAAATACCAGAGATCAGAATTATAATCATCATCTTTAACCATCATCATAAAAGTATCCAAAGTTCTTCTAATCAAAGAGGATCCCAAGGCTTCTCTTAACCGTGAGCATAACTGATATACCAGTTTCTAACACTCTGCAGAGGTTGCACACTTTACCCACGAGTCGTGATTTCCGTTCTGCCCGGAGATCATGACTCCCCATTGATCACTACCAAGGTGACCTAGCAGGGTCCCACTACGTAGCCTTTACAAAGACTCCCCTGGTGCATAGCTGCTCGTTAGGTTTCGCCAGTCGCACAAACAAAGTACCGCTCACTAAGGTGGGTGACTAACAAAACCAAGTCAAATGAACCTCGTCACCCACCCTTAGTAGAGCGAGCACTATGCCCCTGCCCCCATTGACGGCCCTCCAGCAAAGCCGACTACACCCCCTAGGTTCATATAATTATTCAGCTAAGGGCGTCCCATTCCACCCTCATGGTTGCATTGTTATCCCGGGTGGTCACTGAACGAACATGTCCTTACAGAGAGGTACTCGGGGAACAGCCTGAGTCGCCTAAAGAATCACAAGATCATCATCGGGATAACATCATCATATCATAACTTATCACATCATGTTCTTTGATTAAAGTAAAGCAATAGCATAAAGCTAACCATAATAACCCAAAAAGGTAACAAGGGCAAGGTAGATACAGACTAGTCAACCCTTAGGTTTCAATAAAGTAAAGCGGGATAATGAATTATAAAGTAAGTAGGACATAATTGGTAGAGGACACTTGCCTTCACCAGGTTGTTGCTCAGGAAATGTAAGGCCCAAAATTTGTATGAGAAAAAAAATTAATAATAATAAAATTAATATATGAAGAGATAAAATAGTAAATTTAGATATCTCAAATTATACTTGAGAGTTGAGAATTGAGGACTGAATTCTTGAAAACCAAGAATTAATGATTATGAATTTCATTAAATGATGCACCATAAGCATTTATTTACATGAATAATTAATTTTGAAGTAACTTTTACTTCTTATCCCACATTCAAAATACTATTTTTCTAAAAAGAAAGAAAACAATATGAGTGGGTTCATATTTCAAACATCTACCAAGCAAATAAATTATTTAAAATAAATATACATCTATTGCATCATAATTGATTTTGAGTATGTATTAAAGAATTGAATTCCTAAACTTTATCTTGGATTTGAATTTTAAATTTGTAAATAAAAAGGGGATAGAAAATAGAGAACGAGAAGGAAAATTCTAGGATTTGAAGAAAGGGAAGAAAACACTAACCAAGTAAAATAAAGGTATACAATCCTTCCACATTAGTATGTTCTAATTGGCACATTTAATATGAGTGCAAGTTCACATTTAAATTTGAATTCAAAATTTGAATCAAAAAAATTAGAAAAGAGGAAAGAAAGAAACATCATACAATACAAAATAAATTTATGAGTAACTTCTTCATAGTTTGGGTATGACCAATATGCATAGTTAAAATGAGTTTAAATTTGCACTTAAGATTGAATTCAAAATTTGGATTCAAAAGAATTAAGAATAAAAGAAAACAGAAAATAAAAATCAAAAGAAAAAGGAAAATGAAGGAAGGGCGTTGTGGGCCGTGGACATCACTTTTGGCCCTGCTAGTCGTTTCTGGTTGCGCCAGCCCGCTTTCCATCCGCTGTGCGCCGATACGCCGACCCAACTTGTCAGCCTCTGTCCACTCCTGCCATTTGCGCGCGCACACTCACTGTCACGTGGGCCCCATTGGCTAGACTCTAACCGCGCATACGCAAAACCTCCGACGCCGACTCGTGGGCCCGATCCTATTTGCGCTACGCATCTCCCTCATGTACTCGATGCCTGTGGACCCCACGCATCAGGCTCATCCCTATCCCAAGTCTGCGCCACGCAACCAATTCGACCGCATCCTACACGAAGCTTATCGGAACAACTCCGAATCCGGTCCTAGTTTCCCCCCTTCTCGGGCCGTTGTGGTGCCCTCGCGGGTATAAAACCGGGCGTCGCTGTGACATAACCTCCCAAGTCATTAGGACCACCTATAGTTGTCCTTATCCAACGGACCTCAGACAACCCTGCAGGTGCACCTGATCACTTGACAAGCTCGGTATCTGAATTTCTAACCTTGCCCAAGAGCGTTTCACCCGTCACACAGACATTACAATACATCGGAGGTACAAAAATGCGGAAGCAGTAACAATAACTTACTTTATTTAAAAGTAAGAAAGAGTAGTATTTATTACAGACCAGAACAAATATAAGAGTGCTAAGTATTATTATTACATAACCTGGGAGGCAAAAACCCCTCCCGATAAATAGTAAAAGTTTTTCTTAACGGAGGACCTTTCTTCCCGTAGCTTCAGTCTTGATTTTCTTCATTTGGTACCACCTTGGAACATAACCAACAAAAGTTTGCTGCTTCTTCACCTAAAACAACATGGGACAAGGCCCTGAGTACGAAATGTACTTTCGCAAGTCTTACCCGTCAAAATAAAGGACTCTCAAGGATATACTGGCCTTTAGGAGTCAAGGTATATCTTATCAATAATCAAAGACTCTGTTTGCAGAAATGCTTACTAATAGTGGATCCTTAAAAGTCCAGTTTTATTAGCAAGTTAAGTCATTATCTGAGTTCTAGAGTTCTTTCTACCCTAGTTCAAGCACTTGACCTATACTAGCAAATTTCTTATCAACCCTTCTTGTTTACTGGAATGCTACGAGTAGGTCAGTGACCAAGTCTTCATGTCCGCGAAGTTATGGCGATCCGAATCAATTATACTCAGCTGAGGATCTCCAATCACACGACATATGTAGCACTTAACCCTTGCATATGTCAACTCGCCACCGGGGTTCTTAAGACCAGATCAGGTTCATGCCAACCGAGAGCACAGATACACCACCGTCCAGCCTCTTGCCACGGAGGTTACACACTACTCTCGCCATCTCTCCACTCCCATTGCGTGTTACCTTATTCTGGTATTAGTCTACCCGAGGCAAAGCTTACCCATGACGAGGCATGTGACCAGTTAAAGGGTCCTCGATCATCAAGCCTACATCGACAAGGTCCTTAATCGACTCACACGGAGACACTACACCGAGACTCTCTTCTCGTGCAAGTCACCCGCCCGGTCTCAGCTTTATCATTTCAAACCCAAAGTTTGGTACCTGGTAGAGGTACATCTTTTCCGATGTTGAACACATCATGGCCATGATGGATCCACCATCAAGTTTTATTTTCGAAAACATCCCACCCACTTGAAGCATCATTTTTGTCAACAACAAAACATTTTTGTTTTTCTAGAGCAAAGCTAAGTATAAGAAAAACCTTTTTGTAAAACAGGGATTTAAGGAGAAGTAATCAAATCCAAGGAAGGAAATGCAGCAACTGGTTTAGCACACAATTCCTATCACCTAATGCATCAAGTAAGTGAGAAAGATTTCAAAGTAACAAAGGGGTGGCAAATGCACCGGGGCTTGCCTTGTGTGATAGGTGAATCAGGCTCTGTTCTGTAGATATCAAACTAAAAGCAGTTTCCTGCCAGATGTTCTTCATGTGGTGGTGGTGGTGAAGTCCTCGCTTCTTCAACTTCTATTTCCTCCTCGTTCTCTAGATATTGCCATATATAATCATGAATGCTCATGTAATGCTCATGAAAATGCAAAGATAATAAAAGTTTATTATCTAATGTCTTGAATATAACTTTCCTTCACGGATCTCCGGGAAATTAGGGTTTTCGGAGTCTATAGTGGAGTTCATAGGGCAGGGGGGCTAGGGTTTTGGGTTCTAAGTACCAAACATGGTCCAAATCATACCAAACTTTACCCAAGGCTTCTAAATATTACTTAAAGCTTGTTTAAAAAGTGTGGTGAATTTTGGGATTATTAATTACTCTCTAAAATTCCAAAAGTATGGATTTTGGCTATTTTAAATATCCCAAAATTCCCTATTTGAACTAAAAATTAGAAAACTATTTTTATTAAATACTATAAGAAATTAGAAGTCTAAAAATATTGGTCTAGTATTTTTAGCATTTTTCTACAATTTTCTAGAAATTCTTTAACTCTGATAGAAAAGAAAAAGGACAAAGCATGAACATTTCTGGATCGGAACTGGCCCAAGTCGGCCCATCAACAGGCGGAAGCGTGTCCGCACACGCCTGCACTGCTGGTTTTGCAGAAATGCCCCCACATTTTGAATAACTGGAAAAGAAGTCATGGCACTATTCTCATGTCTCACTGACATTTGCAAGAACACCCTCGCGTTTCTAATCCTTCACAGCCCGAAGTCCACGATGGGGAGCGATGGGGAACCGAGCTCCGGCGAGCTTGTACCGGTCGGATCCCACAACGACAGGTGCTCCCATGTGGCAGACACCAAATGAGACCTTTCTTAATCATTTCCCCTCACTAAATTTCACCAATGAGGCTCGAAAACGCTCTGTCCACGGTGACAGCGGGCACGACGGACATTCAAACGCGTTCCCAGTGATCTAGCACCGCCTAGCTTAATTGAATGGGTCAGCGAGTATCAGGAGCAAGTAAGGGTGCTGAAACAAGAGGACAGTCGACATGAACGGACTTGAGACGAGCTAGCCACGGTGAGGTCACACCGCTCGGTGTTCTTGGGTGATTTGGGGGAAATCCCAAATTGGGGAGCTCTAGTGGATGATTCGAGGCACAGGTTGCTCTCCTGGGTGCACAATTACTTAGCGGAGCAGACAGGGTCGGCAATTTATAGGCTCCCACAGTGGTGGCGTCCAATTTTGCGAAGATACGCTAGAGGCTGGAGAGGAAAAAGGTTACTTGCGCTCGGGATTAGTGGCTTTCACCGTGGCAAGCTCCCCGGCGACCACAGGACATGCAAGACGCGATTCACAACGACATGGTACAACGCTTGAGCACGTGGCGCACAGTGGTAAGCGGCCAACGGCGGCGAGGTCTATCCCGGTTAATCGGCGAGCAAGTGGGTACGGTGAAACTCATCCGCGACCGAGCCCGAGCCTATCTGGTGCCAAGATTCTTACTCCGCCGTGATTATCCCCTCACTAGAGAGCACGAATCGCGGCGACGGCACAGATCACGACGCAAAGGTCACCGGCGGCGAGGAGGGCTGAACTTGTAATCTGTTTTAGTTACTGTACCATGGTGGTTACCATCAGAGTGTCTTACAGACCATTTTGTAGGGCTCGGATCTCGATTTTTCATGTGATGACTTGCTAATCCACCAGTAACAAAATTGTTGCCTGATGATCCAGCTACAATCTTGCTATAGCAACCATAGCCAAACTCTCACTAGATCATGGTTGAATTCCAGTCCAAAGATTGCTCAATCACACTGTCAGTCTGAATCCAGACTTAAGGCAGTCTCACAGCCCATCTTTGGGCCTAATTATCTCAAAACATTTCATGGCACGAAGGCATAATCCCTATAGCAAAGTTGTCCTCCTTTTATAGCTCTACAAACTTGATGTGTTGACCTAGGGCAAAATTTTCATAATTTGGAAGATATAGGGCTTCAAAGTAGACCCTATTCCACTGAAATTCAGACTTAACTCAATAGATTTTAAGTGGGGCTTTTTGCAAATATGTCCAAATCTCAAGGTTTAATTTGCAAATCCACATACATGTGAATCATATGAGTTAAGGTACCCTAATTTCATGGTTTTTGCACTTAGGTCCAAAATGTGCACACTTTTACAGATAACCCCCTAGGGTTTTAGTCTAGGGTTTTCTAGGGGCCTATTTAGGGATTTTGGCACTTCTAGGGTTGGGATGCTACTTAAGTCCATTCATGGTGATATTTTATGATTATTAAAACTAAGTTTTGAAGTTTTCTCTTATTAGGCTTTGTTTACTCCCTTAAGCCCAGTCTAGGGTTAAGCACTACATCCTAGGGTTTCACCCATGAAATGTCACATCAATACAACTTTGTTTGAAATTTTTGCCTAGTGAATGCATTCTAGGTGTGACAAACACATGATATGCCAATGCTTATGATGTCATGCTCAAGTTTTAGTGGCAGTAACACCAGGGGTGTTACATCCTTCCCCCCATAAAAGAATCTCGTCCCGAGATTAAAAGTCCTAGAGCAAGTAACAGAAAAGGAAATGTGTCATACTTTTATTTCCTTATTTTTGGTACAAGGCAGGGTTGGTATGGGGTTCATTCCTTTATTACAACAAGTGTACACATCTTACAATTTACACGAAGCTAAAAAGTCTGGGAAATTCTTATTTAAAAAGTCTTGAGTTTCCCAAGTAGCTTCATCTTCTGTATGTTGGTTCCACTGTATCTTGTAAAACTTGAGAGTTCTCCTTCGGGTAATCCTGTCCTTTTGATCCAAGACTCGAACATGATGTTCTGAATAGGTCAAGTCTGGTTCTAAAGCAACATCTGTTACTTCAACAGTTCGGTCTGGAACCCAAAGGCACTTCTTTAATTGAGACACGTGGAACACATTATGTATAGCAGACAATGTTTCGGGTAACTAGAGTCGGTGTGCCACTGGTCCACATTGTTCAAGAACAGGGAAAGGACCAATATATCGGGGTGCAAGCTTCCCTTTTACCCCGAAACATGATACACCCTTCATTGGTGAGACTTTCAGGTAGACATAATCTTCAACTTGAAAGTACAAGGGTTTGCGTCGTTTGTTTGCATAACTCTTCTATCGAGCTTGGGCTTCCTTCAAATTATGAATTATTCGTCGAACCTTTTCTTCTATTTCCTTTACCATATCAGGCCTGAAGAAATATCTTTCACCTGGTTCAGACCAGTTTAACGGAGTACAACACCGTCGCCCATACAAAGCTTCAAAGGGTGCCATTTTAATGCTCTCTTGATAGCTATTATTGTACGAGAACTCCGCTAATGGTAAACAGTCATCCCATTTCTGTGGGAATTCCAGAACACATGCTCGCAACATATCTTCAAGTATCTGATTTACTCTCTCAGTCTGTCCACTAGTTTGGGGATGATAGGCCGAAATGTGGAGTAATTTAGTACCCAAGGATTTGTGAAGTTCTTCCCAGAACTTGGATACAAATTGTGGTCCACGATCCGACACTATTGTCTTTGGAACACCATGCAAACTGAGGATGCGAGCAATATACATCTGGGCATAAGTGAGGACCGGGTAATATGTCTTGACTGGCAGAAAATGAGTAATCTTTGTAAGCCGATCAATTATAACCCAAATATAATCATACCCTTTTTCTGTCCTGGGCAATCCCACAATAAAGTCCATGCTTATATCCTCCCATTTCCAAGCTGGGATAGGTAATGATTGCAATGGACCAGCAGTTTTCATATGTATGGCTTTGACACGTCTGCAAGTGTCACATCTTGCCACATAGCGTGCGATTTCAATTTTCATCTTTGTCCACCAATAATGTTGTTTTAGATCATGATACATCTTAGTGCTTCCGGGATGAATAGAATAACGACTAAGATGTGCTTCATCTAGAATCTGCTGGCGGATCTCATCATTTTTAGGCACAACTATGCGGTTGTTAAACCATACAACACCTTGATCATCTCTTCTGAAGCAGTTGGCTTTACCAGCCTCCATTTTCTCATGAACATGTTTCATTCCCTTATCATTTCTTTGTGCGTCAATTATTCTTTGCAGGAGGACTGACTCAAGCTTCAAGTGATTTGAAGTTCCATGCTGAATTATTCCCAGGTTCAACTTCTCCATTTCTTGGCATAACGTAATGTTAGAAGTCTTCATTGTCAGACAATGGCAGGAAGCCTTGCGACTTAACGCATCTGCCACTACATTAGCCTTGCCTGGGTGATAGTGAATCTCCAGTTCATAATCCTTAATCAGCTCAAGCCATCTCCTCTGCCTCATATTCAACTCTGACTGGGTAAAGATATATTTCAAACTTTTATGATCTGTATAAATATGACAAATATTCCCCATCAGATAATGATGCCATATTTTTAGGGCATGAACCACAACAGCTAATTCCAAGTCATGAGTTGGATAATGTTCCTCATGCCGGCGCAACTGCCTTGAAGCATAAGCTATCACTTGACCCTCTTGCATTAGAACACAACCTAGACCACTGCCTGATGCGTCACAATACACATCAAAGGGCTTTTCAATGTCCGGTTGAGCTAATACTGGAGCAGTGGTCAATAATACTTTCAGCTGCTCAAAGGCTTCATTACATCTTGAAGAGAAATTAAATTTAGTATCATTCTTCAATAAACTTGTGATTGGTTTCACAAGCTTGGAAAAATCTGGAATGAATCGGCCATAATAACCAGCCAGTCCAAGGAAACTTCGGACTTGATGTATAGTGGTTGGGGGTTTCCACTCCAAAATATCCTTGACTTTGCTGGGATCCACCGCAATCCCCTTGGCAGATAATACATGTCCCAGAAATTGGATCTCCTCTAGCCAGAATGCGCACTTACTAAACTTAGCATATAATTGGTGCTCCCTTAAGCACGTTAATATGATCCGCAAATGCCGAGCATGCTCCACTTCATTCTTAGAACATATCAAGATATCAACAATGAATACCACCACGAATTTATCCAACTCGGGTATGAATACTGAGTTCATAAGATATGTGAAGTGGGCAGGAGCATTTGTTAGTCCGAAAGACATAACTAGATATTCAAATAATCCATACCGCGTAGTGAATGCGGTCTTGGGTATATCTTCGGGTCGGATACGGATCTGATGGTAACCCGACCTGAGGTCAATTTTGGAAAATACCCGAGCTCCGGTAAGTTTATCAAATAGGATGTCAATCCGGGGAAGAGGGTACTTATTCTTGATTGTGACCTCATTAAGGGGTCTATAATCCACGCACATCCGAAGTGTTTGGTCCTTCTTCTTGACAAAGATGGCTGGACAACCCCAAGATGATGAGCTTGGTCGGATGAATCCCTTTTCTAGTAGATCTTGTAATTGGATCTTGAGTTCTGCCAATTCATTCAGAGGCATTCTGTACGATCTTCTAGAAATAGGAGCCATACCGGGCTTCAACTCAATCACAAATTCTACATCTCTTTCTGGAGGCAATCCTGGCAGATCTTCCGGAAAGACGTCCAGGAATTCACATACTACCAGAATATCTTGGATCTCCGGTATGATGGCTTCATATACTCTGCCACATGGTTTAGCTGGAGTAGCTACGAGGATGGACAAGAGAACCTCTTCTTGGCCATAACTCAACCTGATGGTTCTCAGATCAGTGTTGAGAATAGCTTTATGTTGGGCTAACCAATTCATGCCCAGAATTACATATATATCTTGGCCTTTTAGAACAATCATGTTGGTAGGAAAGTCCCGTTCAGCCAATGTTACGGGCACATGGAAAGCCATTTCCTTAGTGAATATTTGACCCCCAGGCGAATGAATTATAAACCCTTCCCTTGATTCATTGTATGGAATGCAATGTTGCTCCACAAACTTCTTGCTTATGAATGTATGTGAAGCGCTAGAATCAAAAAGAATAACTGCAGGGTGATTGGCCACGAGAAACATACCCATCATACCCGATTCTCACTTGCGTATAATAAATCCGCCCAGTTTTCTTCATATTTTTGCCTGTTGTATTATTCACCGCATTTCCCCTGCCTTGAGTGGAACTCCCTGAACTCTGCTGATTATTTGATCTATTCTGCTTCAGGTATGGACAGTCCTTGATAAAATGTCCGGACTTTCCACAATTAAAGCAGCCTGTTGAGGAGCTTGGGAGGGCGAGGAAACGAGTACCAGGGGCACTCGGCTGATTTGTTGAGGTGGGGGCAGTGGTAGGATGGATAAAGACCGGTTGTTTGAAAGGGTAGGAGGGTGGACGTGGTGAAGAACGATTCTGATTAAAAGGTCGGATTACCAATCTTTGTCTCTTCTTAGGCCCCTGGTTGGGCCTGTCACCTCCATAGCCCCTGGATTTTCCTGGGCCTGCATATTTGGCTTCGACTGCCAGTGCCGTTGTAACACCCTGAATTTGGGGTATAAAATTTCTTTTCTAATATCTACCAAATTCAGGTGTTACTCTCTCTTTTCCTTACTTTTCTTTTCTTTTTTCTAAATAGTGAGGAATTATTTTGCTGTATATCTACGTGTAAGCCTAAGTAAATTAAAACCCTATGAGTGCTTTGATTGTCGCATCATGCTAGGGTATACTTTCACTTTGTTTGATGAGTGATTTTGTGGAGCATGGGTTTAATAAGGAATTCAATTTAACATCGTGAAGAAAATAGGAAAGAACAAAAGATAAAGAAAATGGAAAATAGAAAGGAGCCCCCCTTCTCTCTTGGGCCGGCTCTTTGGCAGGCCCAGCAGCCCCCTCCTCCTTCCCCCTTTCCCCTTGGGCCGGCTGGCTCGGCGGCCCAGCCGCCCCCTCCCCCGCGCGACCCACCTGGCCCACCCCGCGCGCAGCAGCCCCACCCCCAAAACCCTAGGTCGCGCCCTCCCCCAGCCGCCGCCGCCACCCCCTGGTGGGGCCCGCTCGTCAGCCCCACCCCCCTTCCCCCTACCTCCTTCTCTCTCCCCGATCCCGCGCACGTCCCTCTCTCTCTCCGTCGACGCCGCTCGCCCTCCCCTTCCCCCGCCCCTCCCTCTCCCCGGCCCCCCCTGCAGCGGCCTCGGCGGCCCGGCGCGGCTCGCCAGCGCACAGCGGCCAGACGTGGCCAGCAGCGTCGCGGCGGCCGGTGACGCAGCCTAGCCAGCCGTCCTGGCCCGGCTCGGCGGCAAGGGCGCGCGGCCCCGGGACCTGCGGTGTGGCCGGCGTGGCCCCAGCGCGGGCGCGCTGCCTTGGCGCGGGCACCCCGGCGTGGCGGCTCCGGCGCCCAGCGTTTGGCGCGGCCAGCCGTGGCGCGCGCGCCCCCTCGCCCTGTGCGCGGCTCGTCGCGTCCACCTCGGCGCAGTCCCGGCGCGCCCGCCCCCGGCGGTGCAGCGCGAGGCGGCCTCCCTGCGTGGCCGTGGCCCCCTGCCCCACCCTGCTCACAGCCGACCGGCCCGCGGCCAGCCCGCGTAGCCAGCGCGGCGGCTCGTCGGCCAGCCTGCGTGGCGTGCGCTGCGGCTAGCACCGGCTCGGCCCGTGGCGCAGCTGCCTGTGCCTTGCGTGGCCTCGCAGCCGGCTGGCGTGGCACACGGTGCCCGACACCCAGCCGTCGTGGTCGACCGAAAGGCCACCTTCGCCGAACTCCTTCCGTCGTGTTGGTCCTCATGTGCGCAGTGGAGGACGAGAAGAAGCAATCATCGTGTTCGTGGGTGAGGTGGTTGTGGCCGCATGAAATTCCATCGTTTTGAACCGTGAACTAGTATGTATTTAATGTGTGTGCATCGCAAATATATTTGATCCTGTTCTGATTGTGGTAACTTTGTAATCATGTCAAGTATATGTTAATAATAGTATTTTGTCACATCATAGAATTTAGCTAGTTAATTGATTATTTGTTGGTCCAATGGTTAATAAAATAACATTCCAATTTAGGTATGGCTCTAACCTATTCTCGTATAAATGCCCATTAATGTGATCACGTCGATGCAAATGTTATAATTAACAATTTCTTAATAGGGATGCGGGATCGGTTAGCGATTCTAATTTATAATTGCACAGTTCTCGCGTGTGGCCGCGTGTTGTTTCACGTGATGTCGCGCGCGTCGTCGCGTGTCGTCCGCACATGTTGTTCGCATGCATTATCGTGCGCCGTTCGCGTGTGTCGCGTGCCTTGCCGCGCGCGTATCGCGCGCTGTCCGCGCGTGAGATTAAGCGGTTCGCTTATAATGGCTCAGGTCAATTAATTAGCTGTTTGGGTGATTATTAACTATTAAAATAGTATTTCAGTCGTAACAAAGTATTAGTTTTAACCTACATTTAATAAAGGTATATTAATATAATCATGTCAAACTAAATGCTATAGTCAATACTTGTTTAGCGTAAACGCGATTTTGACGTTTCTTTCTCCTCGCGTGACCGTAGTAACGCGTTCCTTTTCGTATTGCATGTGTTATTACATTTTATCTTGTATGGTGTAATGTTCTTATGCGTATATATATGTTTGTTTGTTTGTTTGTTCCTGGTTGTATTCGCTGTGCGTCGCGAATAGACTGCGATCCAATTCCGAACTTTGAGGAATCGACGATCAAGCTTCGGCGACCAAGTGACCTAACTCTTCGAGTTCCACGAAGTTGAAGACCCTGAGCATCGGTTTGGTGAAGGCAAGTGTCCTCTGACCTATTATGTCCCATTTACTTTATAATTCATCAACCCGCATACCATGATCAACCTAAGGATTGACTAGCTTTGTATTTACCTTGTCCTTGATTACCTTTTGGGTTACTATGGTTAGCTTCATGCTATTGCTTTACTTTAATCAATGAACATGATGTGAACACTTATGATACGATGTTGTCTCTATGATTATGATGTTGGACTGGTGATACTTTAGGGGGCTCAAGCGGTTTCTCGAGTGCCTCTCCGTAAGGACCTGTTCGTTGGATGACCGCCCGGGAAAACAGTGCAACCATGAGGGTGGAATGGGGTGCCCTTAGCTGAATAATTAGAGGATCCGGGGTGTAGTTCGCTTAGCCGTCGTGCCGTCAATGGGGCTCGGTGTATGCGGCTCGCTCTACCAAGTTTGGGTTTGCCCCTTGGGGAGGAGTGCGGTGCATTTAGGAAACCTAACGGGCGACTATAGCCCCGGGGAATCTTTGTAAAGGCTACGTAGTGATGCCCTGCTGGGTCACCTTGGTAGTGATCAATGGAGAGTCATGATCTCCGGGCAGAAAGGGAATCACGACTTGTGGGTAAAGTGCACAACCTCTGCAGAGTGTTTGAAAACTGATATATCAGCCGTGCTCGCGGTTATGAGTGGCCAAGGGAGCTCCAGTGATTAGTGGTACTTGATCAGAGACATTTGGTTTACAGGTGGCAATGAGATTGATGGTTCTGGTTATGACTATGGTGCTGGTAAGTGGTATTCTTTCCGTTTGGAAAGGGTACATCGGGCTAATAACTTGGGTTAATGCTAAAACCTGGCTTTCTACTAGTAAATAATAATCTGACCAACTAAAAGCAACAACTTGACTTATCCCCACATAAAGCTAGTCCACTACAGCCAAATAGGATACTTGCTGAGTATGTTGATGTGTACTCACCCTTGCTCTACACACCAAACCCCCCCATCCCCAGGTTGTCAGCATTGCAACCACTGCTCAGGAGAAGATGAAGCTGTGGAAGGAGACTTCCAGGAGTTCCAAGACTACGACGAGTTCTAGGCGTGGGTTAGCGGCAACCCCCAGTCGGCTGCCTGTGAAGGCCGCGATTATCTACGTTTCGTTTTCGCACTTTGATTTATTGTAAGGACTATATGGACGTCTCAGACGTATGATGTAATCGACTATTATTTCCTTTTTTAATACTATTTGAGCACTGTGTGATGATGTCCATGTTATGTAACTGCTGTGTACGTGAATTACTAATCCTGGCACGTACATGGTTCGCATTCGGTTTGCCTTCTAAAACCGGGTGTGACAGCCGTGCTGACAGCCCTGCTATAAGATAGATCGAGGCATGTGGCCATTTTTCGCTGCAGCCGGTCATTAAGACCTCTCATGAAGCAATTTTTCTTCTTGAGATCAGTGTTGACTTGATCAATAGCATACTGGGACAAGTGGTTGAACTTATTGAGATACTGTGTGACAGTATCTCCACCTTGTTTGAGCTTCATAAATTCTTCATGTTTCATATGGAGCACCCCTTCAGGAATATAGTGCTCCCGGAAAGCCAGTTTGAATTCGTCCTAGGTAATTTGATGACCAGCAGGCTCGATAGCCACATAATTTTCCCACCAAGTGCTGGCAGGGCTCACAATTGTTGTGCCGCAAATAAGGGCTTTTGAGTCTCCGTGCATCGGAGAAGCCCAAAGTTTTGTTTGATAACCCGGATCCACTCATCCGCTTCAAGAGAATCTTCAGCCTTGACAAATAATGGGGGACGTGTCTCCGAGAAGTCCAAATATGAAGTTTCGCGGGGTCCTTGCGGATACGCTCGCCCGCCTTGCTGTTGCATCTGTTGTCCCACCATTTCCCGCAGAAAGCGGGTGTTATCGGCTGTTGCATTGATTAAGGCAGTGATAGCCTCAGCCAAGGTTGGGGGTACTGGTGGCGGGTTAGGAGTAGCTTCCCTCCCACGGGAGGTTCCCGCACCATCCTGCCCACGAGTCCTGGACGACATCTGAGGCAAAGAACATTTGGAAAATATAATATGCCAAAACAAACCATCCATTTTACATTACTTAAAAGGGTAATGATACAGACTCGAATTTACAACAGGATTACATTACCTATTACACATTATCACTATTTCTATACTACACTACTCTAGCTTCTTATCACTTTTGGTAGCTTCGCTGTCGGGTGTAGGAGACCATTCGTCGACCAGATTCATTAAAGGAGGGGGCCTGAAAAGGTCTAGTTCCCCACCAAGGGCTTCACCCGCTGCTCCAGAAGGTTTGGCTCCCATCCCGATAGGATCCGCAGGTACGTTAGGGTGCAATTGTGAATACAATACATGAACTTCCTCATGTAGTGTATTACAGTAAACATACAAGTTGTCCATGGCTGTGCTAAGCTCCTCCAAGCGGGCTCGAGCTTTGGCTTCCTTGGCCCAAGCAAGTGAACGTGAGTTAACAGCCCAATCGAGCGTTAAATCTTGTTTAGCAAGTTGGTCTTGCAAGTGTCGGATGTCAGTTCTTAACTCATTTATTTGCTGACCATCCTCGACCCATACCTCATTCCTGTGACGGAGCTCCGATCGAAGCTGCTCTACTTGAGCTTCTAGATCTCCGATTGTATCATTGCTACCACTACTACTGTCCTCATGCCTTGGAGCTAGTTGATGGCGAGGTACGCCAATTGGCCCAGTAGACTTGCGCGCGGTTTTTTTTGTGCGCGGCAGCATATCTCCATGAGGGGGAAAATCTTATTAGTATAATTTTTAGTATGATGCATGTATAATTACAGAATCAACCTTAGTTGATTCACAACATTCTATACATTGCACTCTACTATCTGGTCTTTAAGTACAGAAGGTAGTTAGATAAGAAGGAAAGAAATTTTCTAGATAAGTCTTTGAAAATTCTTTTTGAAAATGTCTCATAACATCTGGAGAGATGGGCTTCGCTCCGATACCAGCTGTGACAGAACCTCCCAAGTCATTAGGCCCACCGACAGTTGTCCTTATCCAACGGACCTCAGACAACCCTGCAGGTGCACCTGATCACTTGACAAGCTCGGTATCTGAATTTCTTACCTTGCCCAAGAGCGTTTCACCCGTCACGCAGACATTACAATACATCGGAGGTACGAAAATGCGGAAGCAGTTACAATAACTTACTTTATTTAAAAGTAAGAAAGAGTAGTATTTATTACAGACCAGAACAAATATAAGAGTGCTGAGTATTATTATTACATAACCTAGGAGGCAAAAAACCCCTCCCGATAAACAGTAAAAGTTTTTCTTAACGAAGGACCTTTCCTCCCGCAGCTTCAGTCTTGATTTTCTTCATTTGGTACCACCTTGGAACAGAAGCCCTGACCAGAACAAAAGTTTGCTGCTTCTTCACCTAAAACAACATGGGACAAAGCCCTGAGTACGAAATGTACTCTCGCAAGTCTTACCCATCAAAATAAAAGACTCTCAAGGCTATGCTGGCCTTTAGGAGTCAATGTATGGCTTATAAATAATCAAAGTCTCTATTTACAGAAATGCTTACTAATAGTGGATCCTCAAAGGTCCAGTTTTATTAGCAAGTTAAGTCATTACCTGAGTTCTAGAGTTCTTTCTACCCTAGTTCAAGCACTTGACCTATACTAGCCAATTTCTTATCAACCCTTCTTGTTTACTGGAATGCTACGTGTAGGTCAGTGACCAAGTCTTCATGTCCGTGAAGTTACGGTGATCCGAATCAATTATACTCAGCTGAGGATCTCCAATCACACGACATATGTAGCACTTAAGCCTTGCATATGTCAACTCGCCACCAGGGTTCTTAAGACCAGATCAGGTTCATGCCAACTGAGAGGATAGAGACACCACCGTCCAACCTCTTACCACGGAGGGTACATGCTACTCTCACCATCTCTCCACTCCCATTATGTGTTATCTTATTCTGGTATTAGTCTGCCCGAGGCAAAGCTTACCCATGACGAGGCATGTGACCAGTTAAAGGGTCCTCGATCATCAAGCCTACATCGACAAGGTCCTTAATCAACTCAGATGGAGACACTACACCGAGACTCTCTTCTCGTGCAAGTCACCCGCCCGGTCTCAGCTTTATCATTTCAAACCCAAAGTTTGGTACCTGGTAGAGGTACATCTTTTCCGATGTTGAACCCATCATGGCCATGATGGATCCACCATCAAGTTTTATTTTCGAAAACATCCCACCCACTTGAAGCATCATTTTTGTCAAAAACATAACATTTTTGTTTTTCTAGAGCAAAGCTAAGCATAAGAAAAACCTTTTTGTAAAACAAGGATTTAAGGAGAAGTAATCAAATCCAAGGAAGGAAATGCAGCAACTGGTTTAGCACACAAATCCTATCACCTAATGCATCAAGTAAGTGAGAAAGATTTTAAAGTAACAAAGGGGTGGCAAATGCACCGGGGCTTGCCTTGTGTGATAGGTGAATCAGGCTCTGTTCCGCAGATATCAAAGTAAAAGTTGTTTCCTGCCTGAGGTTCTTCAGGTGGTGGTGGTGGTGAAGTCCTCGCTTCTTCAACTTCTATTTCCTCCTCGTTCTCTAGATATTGCCATATATAATCATGAATGCTCATGTAATGCTCATGAAAATGCAAAGATAATAAAAGTTTATTATCTAATGTCTTGAATATAACTTTCCTTCACGGATCTCCGGGAAATTAGGGTTTTTGGAGTCTATAGTGGAGTTCATAGGGCAGGGGGCTAGGGTTTTGGGTTCTAAGTACCAAACATGGTCCAAATCATACCAAACTTTACCCAAGGCTTCTAAATATTACTTAAAGCTTGTTTAAAAAGTTTGGTGAATTTTGGGATTATTAATTACTCTCTAAAATTCCAGAAGTATGGATTTGGGCTATTTTAAATGTCCCAAAATTCCCTATTTGAACTAAAAATCAGGAAACTATTTTTATTAAATACTATAAGAAATTAGAAGTCTAACAAAATTGGTCTGGTATTTTTAGCATTTTTATACAATTTTCTAGAAATTCTTTAACTCTGATAGAAAAGAAAAAGGAAAAAGCATGAACAGTTCTGGATCGGAACTGGCCCAAGTCGGCCCATCAACAGGCGGAAGCGCGTCCGCACGCGCCTACGCTGCTGGTTTTGCAGAAATGCCCCCCACGGTTTGAATAACTGGAAAAGAAGTCATGGCACTATTCTCATGTCTCACTGACATTTGCAAGAACACCCCCGCGTTTCTAATCCTTCACAGCCCGAAGTCCATGACGGGGAGCGGCGGGGAACCGAGCTCCGACGAGCTTGTACCGGCAAGATCTCACACCGACCGGTGCTCCCGTGTGGCAGACACCAAATCGGACCTCTCTTAATCATTTCCCCTCACTCAATTTCACCAATGAGGCTAGAAAACACTCTGTCCACGGTGACAGTGGGCATGAGGACATTCAAACGCGTTCCCGGTGATCTAGCACCGCCTAGCTAAATTGAATGGGTCAGCGTGTATCAGGAGCAAGTAAGGGTGCTGAAACAAGAGGACAGTGGACATGAACGGACTTGAGACGAGCTGGCCACGGCGAGGTCACACCGCTCGGTGTTCTTGGGTGATTTGGGGGAAATCCCAAATTGGGGAGCTCTAGTGGATGATTCGAGGCACGGATTGCTCTACTGGGTGCACAATTACTTAGTGGAGCAGGCGAGGTCGACAATTTATAGGCTCCCACAGTGGTGGCGTCCAATTTCACGAAGATGCGCTGGCGGCCGGAGAGGAAAAAGGTTACTTGCGCTCGGGATTAGTGGCTTTCACCATGGCAAGCTCCCCGGCGACCACCGGACATGCAAGACGCGATTCACAGCGACGTGATACAACGCTTGAGCACGTGGCACACAGCGGTAAGCAGCCAACGACGGTGAGGTCTATCCTGGTTGATCGGCGAGCAAGTGCGTACGGTGAAACTCATCCGCGACCGAGCCTGAGCCTATCTGGTGCCAAGATTCTTACTCCGCCGTGATTATCCCCTCACTAGAGAGCACGAATCGCGGCGATGGCGCAGATCACGGCGCAAAGGTCACCGGCGGCGAGGGGGGCTGAACTTGTAATCTGTTTCAGTTACTGTACCATGGTGGTTACCATCAGAGTGTCTTACAGACCATTTTGTAGGGCTCGGATCTCGATTTTTCATGTGATGACTTGCTAATCCACCAGTAACAAAGTTGTTGCCTGATGATCCAGCTACAATCTTGCTATAGCAACCATAGCCAAACTCTCACTAGATCATGGTTGAATTCCAGTCCAAAGATTGCTCAATCACACTGTCAGTCTGAATCCAGACTTAAGGCAGTCTCACAGCCCATCTTTGGGCCTAATTATCTCAAAACATTTCATGGCACCAAGGCATAATCCCTATAGCAAAGTTGTCCTCCTTTTAAAGCTCTACAAACTTGATGTGTTGAGCTAGGGCAAAATTTTCATAATTTGGAAGATATAGGGCTTCAAGTTGACCCTATTCCACTGAAATTCAGACTTAACTCAATAGATTTTAAGTGGGGCTTTTTGCAAATAAGTCCAAATCTGAAGGTTTAATTTGCAAATCCACATACATGTGAATCATATGAGTTAAGTGTGGTAGAACCTCCCAAGTTATTGGGCCCACATGCACCTGTCCTTGTCTCAAAGACCTCATACGACTATGCATGTGCACCAGATAACTTAACAGGATTCGTGCAATTGCCCAAGGACATCGGATAAACCACTTACAACCAGGACCGCAAGATTAAGTAACACAAATCACACACACCAATATTTTTGCAGCGGAAATCTTATTACCAAATTTTACAAGTTACAAAAAATTTACATTATTTTATCGGAGTGATTACAAAAGTATAAGTTTGAAATATATGCTAGCTCAAGTGACCATCCTCAATAAGAAGTATAGAAGGGTTACTTAGACTTATAAGAAGGCTGAGCCCACCGGCACTTAACACCATCAGCAGCAGCACAAAACTATAACCTGAAAAACAACAGGGAATAAAACCCTGAGTATGGAATTACTCAGCAAGACTTACCCGACTAAAGAAAACACTCTCAAGGGTATGCTGGCTAGAGGGATTCAAGGTATGGCTTATCAAGAATCAAAGACTGTTTTGCAGAAAAGCTTACTATGAGTGGATCCTTAAAAGTCCATTTTACTTGTCAGGTTAAGTAAAGTTACCTACATCTAAAGTTCTTTCTACCCTAGTTCAATCACTTGACCTATACTAGCCAATTTCTTTAACACCCCTTCTTATTCATTGGAATGATACGTGTAGGGCAGTGACTAAGTCTTCATGTCCGCGAAATTACGGCGATCCAAATCGATTATACTCAACTGAGGATCTCTGATCACACAACATATGTAGCACTTAACCCTTGCATATGTCAACTCGCCACCAGGGTTCTTAAGACCAGATCAGGTTCACGCCAACCGAGAGCACAGATACACCACCGTCCAACCTCTTGCCATGGAGGGTGCACGCTACTCTCGCCATCTCTCCACTCCCATTGCGAGTTATCTTATTCTGGTATTAGTCTGCCCGAGGCAAAGCTTACCCATGATGAGGTATGTGACCAGCTAAAGGGTCCTCGATCATCAAGCCTACATCGACACGGTCCTTAATCAACTCAGACGGAGACACTACACCGAGACTCTCTTTCTCGTGCAAGTCACCCGCCCGGTCTCAGCTTTATCATTTCAAACCCAAAGTTTGGTACCTGGCAGAGGTACATCTTTTCCGATGTTGAACTCATCACAACCATGATGGATTCACCATCAAGTTTTATTTTTGAAAACATTCCCACCCACTGAAGCATCACTTTTGTTTTAAAACAAAATATTTTTGTTTGCTAAAGCAAGTCTAAGCATCATAAAATTCTTTTCAAAACAGGTATCAAGAAAGGGTAATCAAATTTCAAGGAAGGAAATGCATCAACGGTTTACCACACAACTCCTATCACCTAATGCATCAAACAAGGTGATAAAGATTTTAAAACACAAAGAGGTGGCAAATGCACTGGGGCTTGCCTGAATAACACTAGGTTAGTGTTGTTAGGTGACGTCCACTTGACGATCAGCCTTTGTCCGGGCACTTGATCAGGCAGGTTCGTCCATCAGCATCATCATGCGGATTAGCCCACACTTGGGGTCAACTTGGGTCATTTTCCGCATCACGCGATTATTTATCGTACCTCATGAGATACACGATGCACATGTATGAGCACATGTATAACGAGTATAATATAGATAATCTACACTAAAAAGGATGAAACACTTAAAACCAAGCATTAAGCATCATGGATATCACAACAGGGCATCGACTACATCCATTAACCAAATTGACATAATAATACTAAAACATCTATTTTTATTCCTAGCGTTTTATTATCTCTTTAAACTGTGTATCTTAATTACTTGATTTACCGATTTATCTAAATCGATCATCACAATATACGTATGCTAAATTAATAACATTTATTGAGACCAACAATTCTATTTAATCTATTTATAGACCTAGTTGACTGGAATACGAATCAACTTACCCTTATGACATCCGACTTGAAACCATGAAATCGACGACGCCTTTCAGCTCAGCATTTCACCGAAAATAGGGTGAGTGCTGCGTCGAATCGCGCTTCTTCTTTGTCCACATCGAGAATTCTCCGGACACATATTGATTTATTTTTCTTCTGCGCCTAATCTTCTCGGATCTTGGCGTAGACGAGGATGACGATCGATGACTTGTTCGTGGTTTTGTCGAGCACTTGGTGAATATCACCCTCCTAGCTTTGTCTTCACCTGATTCTTGGGATTTCTTGTGGATGCACGAACGACGACGACCTTCGATTGAAGTCTTCGACCGAGCACTGGATAAGCAATGCACACTGACCTTGCTTATTTTTGCCTAACGTCTGGGATTCGGGGTTCGACCAGGTCGGGCAGGGAAGAATGAGGTTCGACGGGCTCGACGAAGATACAGGAGGGTGACGTATATAGAGCTGCAGGTCTGGCGAGCTGACGCATGTGACGGAGACTGCCGCGTATGGCAGCAGGGCGTCGATAGTCTATGGATTTGGGTGTTTTATCGAATAGGCGGGATGCGAGGAGCCGATCAATCACTTGAACATGGTCGACGGCGAGGTCTGCCAGGAGAGAATATCAGCACAAGACGTGGCACAACGAACGCACAGAGCTTCAAAACCACGCGCGCGAGATCCAAATACTGCGCGATGTGCCTTAGGAACAAGCGCACGCGACAGCGGACAAGGACGACAAGCCAAACGACACAGGGCCAAGCGACGAACGCATTTGGCGAGGTCGCGACCACGGATGACGGCGTTGGGGGTTCTGTGACAAGGCAACGGTGGCTGACGAGCTCGCAACGGCGCGCACAGGGAGCTAGAGACCGAGCACGCCGAATTGGACAGGGCCGAGCTCGGCGGGAGCGTGCACGCGCAGGGGAGCAGGGACGCACGGAGGCTAATCCCGATGAGCACAACGACGACAAGAACATCATGCGCAACCATGGATGACTCGGGCGAGCTGACGAGTCCGACGGCCAAGGGAGCTCAACGCACGACAGGGAATGCGACAACGTGCAGGGAGCTGAGCATGGGCGTGGCGCACCGGAAGCAGCGCGCGCAGAGGGCAAGCACCATGGAGATCCGGCCAGAGGCGCGGCTGCTGGGAAAACCAGGGGTGCGCAGGCATCTGGACAGGTACGGGCGAGTGGGGTCAAGGGCAGTGCATTGCCGCGGCCATGGAAAAGATTGGAGCAGGGAGCGTGATAGCCATGGGAACTGAGGGCGAGCAGAGACTCGACGCAGAGGAGCGCACAGGCGAGGAAGCTCCAGGGGCTTGACGGCGGCCATGGCGAGCTAGAGCAGGGGCGCGGTCTGATGGAGACTGAGTGCAGGGGCACACGACGGCCAGGTGAGGCGAGCCCGCGGCTGGCAAAGGGGCTTGGCTGGGCAAAATCCAAACAGGGCCGAGCGCCATGGGAAGTTACGGGCGAGCTCGTCACGGCCAACAGGGGAGCAGCGCGTGTAGCGATGGGAGCAGCTCCTTGGCGAGGGCGCTCAGCCGGCAGAGGGAGAGGGAAGCAGGGGATCCGGGCGCCGAGCAGGAACGCGGCAGGGACGAGCTTGGGCGCGAGCTGCGCGCCATGGAAGAGAGCTGGAGCTTGGAGTAGAGGAAGGGCACTGAGCTGTGCTGAAACCAGGGCCACGGTCGAGCAGAGACCAGAACGCCGTCTAGGGCGAGCTAAAGACAGTGGAGCAGAGGGTGCGTGCAGGCGAGCTTGAAGAGGACCGCACCACGGCTGGAGCAGGAGTTGCGTAGTGGCCATGGGAGCACGGAGGGGAAGCCGCGGCGCACAGGAGCGTTAAGCGCCGAGCGCCATGGGCGGATGGGAGACAACCAGGGCGTGCGAGATCCGTGCGCTAGGGAGATGGACTGGGGAGCGCGGCGCTAGGAGGAGATGGGAGGGAGAGAGAAGCTAGGGGAGGGCGCGCCACAGGAGAGAAGCCGAGGCAGGGAGCTTCAACGACGGCTATGGAGGGGCACCGGGCGCTGGCGAGCTGGGAGGTCGCGGGCTCACGGCGCAGGGAAGAAGACGCGCAGAGAGCAGGGAGACGCGCGGTGGAAGATAAATACCAGAGAACGGCGGCGGTGAATAAAAATCTTAGGAGGGCGGCGCGGGGATAGGTTGGAGAGGATATTTTTAGTTTTTTTATTTCTTTTTTTGTTTTTAGAAATTCGCAGATATTTCTAACTCCAGATTTTAGCGAAAAATGGGTCGAATAATTAGGATTGATAACAACAATTTGACAGGATTTGATTTGTCAAATTTTTCGGAATCAGTTGAGTTATCACCCGTGATTTATATCTGGAGATTCAGATCGAGACGAGAACACACGGATTTTGGCTTTGGTGTTTTAATTTACGACTGATTTTGTTGAAGTTAACCCGATTAGAAATTATTCGAGTTCGGCGCTAATTACCTTTATCTGTTTTAATCGATTTATTACCAAATACTCCTGATTATTAATCTCGCGCATGATTTCTCTCCGATAACGCGCGATCCAGATTATTCTGCACTGAATATTTTAGTCATCGAGTTCAAACTAGTTTATTCGGGATAAAATCATCCGAGTGAGTTGGGCTTCCGAATTCGTATTCGTGCGAGCGATGAATTTTAAATGATCACCGGAGGCACCGATTTTCGGAACAACGATGTTCCGAACATCACGAAAATTTAAGAAGAGCCCGGATATATAGAAATAAAAATGATGTCGCGCTCGCGACAGACGACACCAATGCGATATAAAAATCGCGATAGACGAAGTTGATTAAAATTTAACATCTGTTTCATCCACTGATATTTCCTGCTTAAATCCATACTCGTTGTCGAGCGGAATATAAACACCAGGGGTGTTACAGCCCTCCCCCTTAAAAGAATCTCATCCTGAGATTCGGAACAAAAGTCTTCTAAGAGTAGAGAAGCATGTAACCCATGTCCATATCAGCGATAACAAAGGCAGTTCCAAGCAAAGGCAAGTGCCTCAGAATGTTATTTATCTAGTGGACATATCATGTATCACCTTAGGCTAATTTAGAGATGTCCAACAATAGAGACAATGTCTGCCAGAGGAAATCATAAGGTTCCATGTGTGCAGTTTGCTTTTTCTGATGACACTGTACTATCTGAGTCTGTTGGGCGAGTGGTAATTACACGATTTTACCCAAATAGAATCAGATGCAACGTCTTAGGTAAAACACACAGAAAGAGGTTTACCAACAAGTGGTCACGGTAAGTTCATAGCACACGAGACGGGTGTGGATGTCGATTAACATCACAGTTGACCCGTGGCTAGCCCAAAAATCCAAGTTCAAAAAATAATAGAGACTCGAAAAATCACCAGTGAGAGGATCTGTAGATGCTGACTTCATGTCTAATCCATTGTATCAAGCACTAGGCATGGCTCGACTTGATCACACATGCTGGGAAAACACACGTGAGGCGATCGAGGCATGACTAGAGCGATAATTAGGTGGTTACCGGCCGACTTAATCTCGATTCTTGTAAGTGCTTTCTTCAGTGGGTTGAACCAAAATGAGTTCAGGCAAATTGATAAAACGATCTCTAAACTCAATCTTTGTTCATTGGGCAGTTACAAGTTAGTAAAACCAACTTGTTGAACTACTTTTGACATTGAGCAAGTCCTCTCAGTACCAACGGTAAGCCAAGGGTTGAGAGTCCACATTTGCGAGCGAAAGGTCATGCATTTGGGTAGAAATCCATTTGGTCAGATTGTTCATCCATTTCTTCATGCAAGATGAACAGACTTGGTTCAGGAATACATGGATTAAATAGGAGAGCGAATGAACAAACTCCTGCACTTCAGCAGCGGGGGAAACATATCCCTATTTTGAGAGCTAATCAGTTGTCTCTCGACATTAAAAAGCTCCAAGGCTTCACCTTTACACAAAGGATGTAAAGGGAACTTGTATGAGTCACTACCAAAGTCAAGGGAAAAGAGACCACACATGAAAGTGGTATGCCCTTTTGATCCAACAGAGATGACAGATGTTGCATGATCACTTCACAAACAACATAGAAATTGTTTCAAGGAAGAGGTCTACGGAAGATAGCATATTGATATAATCTCATAATGGATTATGACTACCAACTGTGATACTAGCGTGTGCCGAGTAGCGCAACCATGTGCGCACACATAGAAGGCCCTCGGTTTCATCACGACACCACTGGTTTTAGTCATAACACCATTATTAGACATAACCAATAAGAAATCTCACGCGGCACAAATAAATTGGGCAAGGTGACAATGTACAAAGAGATACTCCACCTGTAAGGATGGTTCCAAGTAGAGAGCCAAATAGATCATGGCCCGATGAAATGAACAAGGCATGGTCATAATCTAAATTTGATGAAAGGAGTACGACGGGAGACTGTTACTTCAGCCCCAAGCATATTTCTATGCCATCGCAACAATTACAAGTCAAGGATTAAGTTGGTATGACTTTGATAAGTATGGGGAAGCCAAAGGCATCAAACTAAGGAAAATGATCAGGCATGACTTTCCTAGGTTAGGTTGATAAAATAACATGGCGATCCACAAGGAGAGGCCAAATACAATAGAGACCTCAACCTGCATCAACTGAACAAGGACATAGTTTTGGGAGGATATATAACTCAAGATTCTCGTTTTAAGCTTGAGTACACTTTAGGTCCAACAAAGAAATTATCTAGGCATTTATTTTTATGTGTTTGGTCCTGGAGTGATAACGGAAAAATCAACTTTGGGTCATGGTTCACTAAATAAGAACATGGCCTAATTTTGGGTTTAAGCAAACAAGTCACCAGCCTTCTATCGGCACATCAAGTACAAGAGCAAACACCATATATAGCACCTAAATAGGTTACCTAAAGAATGGAGGACAACTACTTCATCAAAGTCCATAATACAGCATTACACCACATTATCTACAATCATTGTTTACTGGAATAAAGATGAGAGAAGCATTTTGGATGTATAGGTGACAAACATGATGCAACAATTAGGATGCATGCTCGTACTATGCGTCCTCACAAGTTTTTGCCAACATAAAGTGGCAATAATGTTCTATATCGGTGGCATTCTTACGACTCTCACGGTATTTTGCTAGTCGTCAACTACACATACGTTTTCGAGGTTAGTGTACCTGCAGAAAATTCCATCACAGCCCATTTTCCCATGATGCAGTTCACACATGACAGTTTATCACAGTTTATACTCCATATATTGCTATATGGAGGCCAGCTCTTCATTAAGCGCCGAGCCACGCATAGGCGTCGTTGCCACACTTTAACCATAGGGAAACTCATTATGGTAACTCACCTTCTTACCTGAGCGTAGGTGCGTCGTTACAAGTACATTACACTTCTCAGTATTCCCATGTCTGTATACCCATACACATCCATGGGGTACTGAATTCCCAGAAAAGTAAATACTCCACATCACAGCTTTCATATATACATATGTGTAACATGTATATAATCAAGCGCCACAATTAAGCACTCCCCTAGACCGACGTTTGTTTGGTCATGCTCTCACATCTCACCTTACCTTTGAGCGTCGATCCATTCAAAACTGAATGGCCTCAAAAATAACAATACACATGTATGCAATATCCACTCGATTGTGGGGTATGGTTTTAAACTAAGCCACCTGATAGTCCTTACTTTAGGGCTTAACAGAGGATGTCGCTAGCATTATAGTTTTTCAAAACTGTTTTTCAAAGCCAAACAATTTGTTTAGTTGAAAATAGGTTTCCTGAAACCAAAACTTTGTTTTTAAAATACATATGTGACCGTATTATGCTTAATCATGCTCCGATACCAGCTGTGGCATAACCTCCCAAGTTATTGGGCCCACATGCACCTGACCTTGTCTCAAAGACCTCAGACGGCTATGCATGTGCACCAGATAACTTAACAGGATCCGTCCGATTGCCCAAGGACATCGGATAAACCACTTACAACCAGGACTGTAAGATTAAGTAACACAAATTACACACACCAATATTTTTGCAGCGGAAATCTTATTACCAAATTTTACAAGTTACAAAAATTTTACATTATTTTATCGGAGTAATTACAAAAGTATAAGTTTGAAATATATGCTAGCTCAAGTGACCATCCTTAATAAGAAGTATAGAAGGGTTACTTAGACTTATAAGAAGGCCGAGCCCACCAGCACTTAACACCATCATCAGCAGCACAAAACTATAACCTGAAAAACAATAGGGAATAAAACCCTGAGTATGGAATTACTCAGCAAGACTTACCCGACTAAAGAAAAGACTCTCAAGGGTATGCTTGCTAGAGGGATTCAAGGTATGGCTTATCAAGAATCAAAGACTCTGTTTTGCAGAAAAGCTTACTGTGAGTGGATCCTTAAAAATCCATTTTTACTTGTCAGGTTAAGTAAAGTTACCTGCATCTAAAGTTCTTTCTACCCTAGTTCAATCACTTGACCTATACTAGCCAATTTCTTTAACACCCCTTCTTATTCACTGGAATGCTACGTGTAGGGCAGTGACCAAGTCTTCATGTTCGCGAAGTTACGGCGATCCGAATCGATTATACTCAGTTGAGGATCTCTGATCACATGACATATGTAGCACTTAACCCTTGCATATGTCAACTCAGCACCGGGGTTCTTAAGACCAGATCAGGTTCACGCCAACCGAGAGCACAGATAGACCACCGTCCAGCCTCTTGCCACGGAGGGTACACGCTACTCTCGCCATCTCTCCGCTCCCATTGCGTGTTATCTTATTCTGGTATTAGTCTGCCCGAGGCAAAGCTTACCCATGACGAGGCATGTGACCAGCTAAAGGGTCCTCGATCATCAAGCATACATTGACACGGTCCTTAATCGACTCAGACGGAGACACTACACCAAGACTCTTTCTCGTGCAATTCACCCGCCTGGTCTCAGCTTTATCATTTCAAACCCAAAGTTTGGTACCTGGCAGAGGTACATCTTTTCTGATGTTGAACCCATCACGACCATGATGGATTCACCATCAAGTTTTATTTTTGAAATCATTCCCACCCACTGAAGCATCACTTTTGTTTTAAAACAAAACATTTTTGTTTGCTAAAGCAAGTCTAAGCATCATAAAATTCTTTTCAAAATGGGTATCAAGAAAGGGTAATCAATTTTCAAGGAAGGAAATGCATCAACGGTTTAGCACACAACTCCTATCACCTAATGCATCAAATAAGGTGATCAAGATTTTAAAACACAAGGAGGTGGCAAATGCACCGGGGCTTGCCTGAATAACACTAGGTTAGTGTTGTTAGGTGACGTCCACTTGACGATCAGCCTTTGTCCTGGCACTTGATCAGGCAGGTTCGTCCATCAGCATCATCATGCGGATTAGCCCGCACTTGGGGTCGACTTAGGTCGTTTTCCTCATCACGCGATTATTTATCGTACCTCATGAGATGCACAATGCACATGTATGAGCACATGTATAACGAGTATAATATAGATAATCTACACCAATAAGGATGAAACACTTAAAACCAATCATTAAGCATCATGGATATCACAGCAGGGCATCGACTACATCCATTAACCAAATTGACATAATAACACTAAAACATCTATTTTTATTCCTAGCTTTTTATTATCTCTTTAAACTGTGTATCTTAATTACTTGATTTACCGATTTATCTAAATCGATCATCACAATATACGTATGCTAAATTAATAACATTTATTGAGACCAACAATTCTATTTAATCTATTTATAGACCTAGTTGACTGGAATACGAATCAACTTACCCTTATGACATCCGACTTGAAACCACGAAATCGACGATGCCTTTCAGCTCAGCATTTCACCGAAAATAGGGTGAGTGCTGCATCGAATCGCGCTTCCTCTTTGTCCACATCGAGAATTCTCCGGCCGCATACTGATTTATTTTTCTTCTGCGCCTAATCTTCTCGGATCTTGGCATAGACGAGGATGACGATCGACGACTTGTTTGAGCTTTTGTTGAGCACTTGGTGAATATCACCCTGCTAGCTTTGTCTTCACCTGATTCTTGGGATTTCTTATGGATGCACGAACGACGACGACCTTCGATTGAAATCTTCGACCGAGCACTGGATAAGCGATGCACATGGACCTTGCTTATTTTTGCCTAACGTCTGGGATTCAGGGTTCGACAAGGTCGGGCAGGGAAGAACGAGGTTCGACGTGCTCGACGAAGATACGGGAGGGCGACGTATATAGAGCTGCAGGTCTGGCGAGCTGACGCAAGTGACGGAGATAGCCGCGTATGGCAGCAGGGCATCGACAGTCTATGGATTTGGGTGTTTTATCGAATAGGCGGGATGCGAGGAGCCGAGCAATCACTTGAACATGGTCGACGGTGAGGTCTGCCGGGAGAGAATATTGGCACACGACGCGGCACGACGAACGCGCAGAGCTTCAAAACCACGCGCGCGAGATCCAACTACTGCGCGATGTGCCTTAGGAACAAGCGCACGCGGCAGCGGACAAGGTCGACGAGCCAAACGACACAGGGCCAAGCGACGAACGCATTTAGCGAGGTCGCGACCACGGATGACGGCATTGGGGGTTCTGTGACAAGGCAACAGTGGCTGACGAGCTCGCAACGGAGCGCACAGGGAACTAGAGACCGAGCGCGGCGAAATGGACAGGGCCGATCTCGGCAGGAGCGTGCGCGCGCAGGGAGCAGGTATGCACAGAGGCTAATCCCGACAAGCACAGCGTCGACAAGAACATCGTGCGTAACCATGGGTGACTCGGGCGAGTAGGGCGAGTCAGACGGCCAAGGGAGCTCAACGCGCGACAGACAACGCGGCAACGCACAGGGAGCTAAGCATGGGGATCCGAGCACCATGGAGCAGCGCGCACAGAGGCCGAGAACCATGGAGATCCGGCCAGAGGCGCGACTGCACGCAGGGAAAACTAGGGGCGCGTAGGCATCTAGACAGGTACAGGCGAGGGGGATCAAGGGCAGTGTGTTGCCGCGGCCATGGAAAAGATTGGAGTAGGGAGCGCGACAGCCATGGGAACTGAGGGCGAGCAGAGACTCGACGCAGAGGAGCGCGCAGGCGAGGAAGCTCCAGGGGCTTGACGGCGGTCATGGCGAGCTAGAGCAGGGGCGTAGTCCGATGGAGACCGAGTGCAGGGGCACACGGCGGCCAGGTGAGGCGAGCCCGCGGCTGGGGAAGGGGCTCGACTTGGTGAAATCCAAACAGGGCCGAGCGCCATGGGAAGTTAGGGGCGAGCTCGTCGCGGCCAATAGGGGAGCAGCGTGTGCGGCGATGGAGCAGCTCCATGGCGAGGGCGCTCAACGGAAGAGGGAGAGGGAAGCAGGGGATCTGGGCGCCGATCAGGAACACGGCAGGGACGAGGTTGGGCGCGAGCTGCGCGCCATGGAAGAGAGCTAGAGCTTGGAGCAAAGGAAGGGCACTGAGCTATGCTGGAACTAGGGCCACGGTCGAGCAGAGACCGGAATGCCGTCCAGGGCAAGCTGAAGACGGTGGAGCAGAGGCCGCGTGCAGGCGAGCTTGAAGAGGACCGCACCACGTCTGGAGCAGGAGTTGCGTAGTGCCCATGGGAGCACAGAGGGGAAGCTGCGGCGCACAGGAGCGTTGTGCGCCGAATTCCATGGGCGGCTGGGAGACAACCAGGGTGCACAAGATCCATGCGCCAGGGAGATGGACAGGGGAGCGCGGCGCTGGGAGGAGATGGGAGGGAGAGAGAGAAGCCATGGGAGGGCGCTCCACGGGAGAGAAGCCACGGCAGGGAGCTTCGACGGTGGCCATGGAGGGGCACCGGGCGCTGGCAAGCTAGGAGGTCGCAGGCTCGCGGCGCAGGGAAGAAGACGCGCAGAGAGTAGGGAGACGCGTGGTGGAAGATAAATACCAGAGAACGGCGGCGGTGAAGAAAAATCTGAGGAGGGCGGCGCAGGGATAGGCTAGAGAGGATTTTTTCAGTTTTTTTTGTTTTTGTTTTTAGAAATTCGCAGATATTTCTAACTCCAGATTTTAGCAAAAAAATGGGTCGAATAATTAGGATTTATAACAACAATTTGACAGGATTTAATTTGGCAAATTTTTCGAAACAAGTTGAGTTTTCACCCGTGATTTATATCTAGAGATTCAGATCGAGACGAGAACACACGGATTTCGGCTTTGGTGTTTTAATTTACGACTGATTTTGTTGAAGTTAACCCGATTAGAAATTATTCGAGTTCGGCGCTAATTACCTTTATCTGTTTTAATCGATTTATTACCAAATACTCCTGATTATTAATCTCGCGCATGATTTCTCTCCGATAACACGCGATCCAGATTATTCTGCACTGAATATTTTAGTCGTCAAGTTCAAACTAGTTTATCCGGGATAAAATCATCCGAGTGAGTCGGGCTTCCGAATTCGTATTCGCGCGAGCGATGAATTTTAAATGATCACCGGACGCACCAATTTTCGGAACAACGATGTTCCAAACATCACGAACATTTAAGAAGAGCCTGAATAGATAGAAATAAAAATGATGTCGCGCTCACGACAGACGACACCAATGCGATATAAAAATCACGATAGACGAAGATGATTAAAATTTAACATCGGTTTCATCCACTGATATTTCGTGCTTAAATCCACACTCGTTGTCGAGTGGAATATAAACACCAGGGGTGTTACATTAAGGTACCCGAATTTCATGGTTTTTGCACTTAGGTCCAAAATGTGCACACTTTTACAGATAACCCCCTAGGGTTTCAGTCCAGGGTTTTCCAGGGGCC
Organism: Zea mays; assembly: GCF_902167145.1. Classification (NCBI taxonomy): domain Eukaryota; kingdom Viridiplantae; phylum Streptophyta; class Magnoliopsida; order Poales; family Poaceae; genus Zea; species Zea mays. The sequence goes on from NC_050097.1 coordinate 88,178,208, forward strand.
CATTTATGGTTTTTGGCACTTCTAGGGTTGGGATGCTACTTAAGTCCATTCATGGTGATATATTATGATTATTACAACTAAGTTTTGAAGTTTTCTCTTATTAGGCTTTGTTTACTCCCTTAAGCCTAGTCTAGGGTTAAGCACTGCATCCTAGGGTTTCACCCATGAAATGTCACATCAATACAACTTTGTTTGAAATTTTTGCCTAGTGAATGCATTCTAGGTGTGACAAACACATGATATGCCAATGCTTATGATGTCATGCTCAAGTTTTAGTGGCAGTAACACCAGGGGTGTTACAGTCGCTACCCCTCGTTCATCCATCTCATCTAGTCGTGCTCTAGTGAGCCCTGTCGCCGTACACCCCCATGGTCGGGTGAGAGAAATTGGCCGCTGTCGATGCCCTGCATTCCTAGCGTCTGTCGGGTTCCAAGGAGAAGTCAGGAAGGGTCGTGAGCGCATGTGGAAGCTTCTGCAACACTCAAATCGACGATAAGAGAGCTGGGAACGTCCAATTTATTGCCGGGACTCGAAATACCGCCATGCACCGTGGGCGGGCGGTCTGAACTGCGCAGATCACTAGTGAGTCCACTATCATGCTCGCCATGTTCCACGCTGTGTTTAGCACCCCTTGGAACGGAGTTCGACGCAACAGATAGTTTGATGTGTGGCCTCAGCAATGGCGCCGCCGCGCTCGTGGCCATGTCCGCGACCGCCGGTCGGTTGTGGCGGGGGAGGGAATGCGGTGACATTTTGGAACCGTTGGATTATGGGGTACGGTGAGGATTAGCCGATACCATACCCACTCGCGCTGGGGTGTGGCGGTCCGTTCGATCTACCTCGTGTCATTGGCAATACTGGGTCCGTGGATTGTAGATCTAACGGCTATCGCTTCGTACCAATTCGATGTGGGCGGCAATGTAATCTGCGGCATTTTCTGTGATCGGGCAGTTGTGGCGTGAGGTGGAGTCTCTTAGTTGACTTATGGCGCCAAGGATGGACCTTAGTTCGATTTGTATTTATCTTTTATTTTGTAAGACTTCCGCTATATAATAAGTACTCTGATGTTATTGTGACATTTATCTCTATACACTCTATTATTATATATGTTGTCTTCTTTGGCGCATGTATGAGATGCACTCGGCTTTGTTCCTTATATCCGGGTGTGACAGAAGTGGTATAAGAGGAAATGTTGACTGTAGGACGAAACCTAGATAGAACTGGATAATCCTTACCTACTTACCTTTGCTACTCTGATTCTTTTCTAAACTTTTCTTAATCTTTTCTCATCTATTTCTGCTCTACTCTAATTATTCTTACCTTTTCATTCTAAAGACAAATGTGGATTTCACACTTTGAAATCCTATGCCTAAAGTGACCTTTAGGAATAGGAGACCTACTCTTAGGAACAAAAAAAACAAAACTATTTTTACAGGTATCTATACGCTTGAGTGTTTGTTCTTGTGATACTTGTCTGATTTGGATCTTTGATTGAGTGTGATGAATTATGGAGTAATGTCCATAATTGCATCTACATATACGCCTAGACATAAGGGAAAATATAATTAAAATAGACAACATAAAATATACTCTATTAAAAATATATCTAGTTATATAGATCCCTCTTATCTTAAAAGACGCTCTCTTATCTTAATAGATCCATCCTATCTTAAAAGATACTCTGCTATCTTAATAGATCAATCTTATCTTAAAAGATTCTCTCTTATCTTGATAGATCCATGTTATCTTAAAAGATTCTCTCTCATCTTAAAAGATTATTTCTTATCTTAATAGACTCATCTTATCTCGAAAAGGTTCTATCCTATCCTAATAGATCTAACTAATCTCAAAAGATTCTATCTTATTCTTAGAGACTCATCTTGTCCTAATGAGCATACTTATCCCCAACCACTTTGTTTATTTCATAATAGTGTAACAAACATGATCTATTCTAAATAAATTAAGCACATCTTATTTAGTCTAATCTGATTACACCAATTTAATTCTGATCCCATTTAATCTAATCAGATCTAATCTAATGGACAAACATGTTAGATAATACTGGTAAAATAAGATTGGTCCTACTCTTATAAATATGTTTTGACCTAAATTGGAGTCTTAGTCCAACCTGGCCTTATGCAACTACCTCAATCATTCGATGGTTGCATAACTCCTCTATTTTAATTTAAACAGAAATTCTGATCTACCTACCCATACAATCCATCCCATCTCAAAAGATTATAACATATATTGATAATATATATCCTACCCTGGTAGATCCATCCAACTCAAACTAGTCTAATCTAGTTATATCCAATCTAATCTAGACCCTTACCTAATCTGATATGATCTGATCTAAAGGAAGTTAGTTAAACAAGTTATTTAAATACTAGTAACATAGATTAGACCATATTCCTATAACTAGGTTTTAAATCTAAAATGGTGTCTTAAACCAACTTGTCCGTGAAACCACGACCTCGCCTATGTTAATGGCATGAAAATTTTAGGTGTATAAAAGTATATACTAGTTGGAAGTTCCACTTAGAAAAAAATATACTAGAGCTTCGTAAAGATAAAGTCAGCTGGGTATGCTCAACTAAATGGTATTCTTAAATAGGATTACGGAATCCAGTGTGATCTCATCCAATGTGGTCTGCTCAAACAGATTAGTGATACTGGTAGAAGAGACTAGACCCTACTAACTAGGTGTTAACTTAACCTAGCACATTAAATCAACACAACCATGAGCTAACCCAACCAATGGATTCATGATGAATTGTATAATCTATATATTCCCACCTAACATCAAATGAGATTTTGATCTACATCATGTAGTCTATCTCACCCATATCTGTCTTATCTTGACAAAATGCTATCCTACCTTTGGATATTCACCTTATACGACTAGTACCCCAATCTAGACATGAAACAAAGATTAAGCCCTGCTAAAGAATCTTCAGATTATAACCAGCTACTAGCCTATTCATTCTGCTTACCAAATACTTTTCATTGCAAAACTATCCTACCATATGCTTCTAACTCTCATGGTTAATACCAGGAAAGAAAGATTATCAGGCAACAGCAAACAGAGATGAATCCTCCAGATCCTCCACTGGTTGGAATCGATCAAGTGGTTGCTGCCCAAATGATGGTAATACAACAAATGGCAAACATAGTTACCGAAATGCAAAATCAGATAAGACAAGAACGCTAGGAAATACGTCAGGACCGGCTGGAGATACGTCAAGAGATAAGGCAAGCATGGTTGGAAAGACAACAACAGCAACGCCCACTACCACCACCACCACCAGCTCCACCAAGCTACATAAATATATATATATATATATATTATTACTATTTGTAAGACCTAAATGTTACTTTAGTTAGTATTTGGTATGATACTATTTTAGGAGGAATAATAAGGTCTAATTGACCCCATTTGTTGCTAATAAAATATGCATCATGTTGAGATTTGGTTTGTGCATATGTTTTGAGATAACATGGTTATATACCCTCTCCTTAAAAATCTCGAGGACGAGATTTTTGTTAAGGGAGGTAGGATTTGTAAGGCCCAAAATCTGTATGAGAATTTTTTTAATAATAATAAAATAAATATATGAAGAGATAAAATAGTAAATTCAGATATCTCAAATTATACTTGAGAGTTGAGAATTGAGGACTAAATTCTTGAAAACCAAGATTTAATGATTATGCATTTCATTAAATGATGCACCATAAGAATTTATTTACATGAATAGTTAATTTTGAAGTATTTTTTACTTCTTATCCCACATTCAAAATACTATTTTTCTAAAAAGAAAGAAAACAATATGCGTGGGTTCATATTTCAAACATCTACCAAGCAAATAAATTAATTAAAATAAATATACATCTATTGCATCATAATTGATTTTGAGTATGTATTAAAGAATTGAATTCCTAAACTTTAGCTTGGATTTGAATTTTAAAATTATAAATAAAAAAGGGGATAGAAAATAGCGAATGGGAAGGAAAATTCTAGGATTTGAAGAAAGGGAAGAAAACACTAAACAAGTAAAATAAAGGTATACAATCCTTTCACATTAGTATGTTCTAATTGGCACATTTAATATGAGTGCAAGCTCACATTTAAATTTGAATTCAAAATTTGAATCAAAAAATTAGAAAAGAGGAAAGAAAGAAACATCATACGATACAAAATAAATTTATGAGTAACTTCTTCATATTTTGGGTATGACCAATATGCATAGTTAAAATGAGTTTAAATTTGCACTTAAGATTGAATTCAAAATTTGGATTCAAAAGAATTAAGAATAAAAGAAAACAGAAAATAAAAATCAAAAGAAAAAGGAAAATGAAGGAAGGGCGTTGTGGGTCGTGGACATCACTTTTGGCCCAGCTAGTCGTTTCTGGTTGTGCCAGCCCGCTTTCCATCCGCTGTGCACCGATACGCCGACCCAACTTGTCAGCCTCTATCCACTCCTGCCATTTGCACGCGCACACTCACTATCATGTGGGCCCCATTGGCCAGACTCTAACCGCGCATACACAAAACCTCTGGCCCCGACTCATGGGCCCGATCCTGTTTGTGCTACGCATCTCCCTCACGTACTCGCTGCCTGTGGACCCCACGCGTTAGGCTCGTCCCTATCCCAAGTCCGCGCCATGCAACCAATTCGACCGCATCCTGCATGAAGCTTATCGAAACAACTCTGAACCCGGTCCTCGTTTCCCCCCTTCTCGGGCCGTTGCGGTGCCCTCGCGGGTATAAAACCGAGCGTCGCTATCCCCTTGTTCATCCATCCCATCTAGCCATGATCTAGTGAGCCCCGTCGCCATACACCCCCATGGCCGGGTGAGAGAAATTGGCCGCCGTCTGTGCCCTGCATTCCTAGCGTTAGTCGGGTTCCAAGGAGAAGTCAAGAAGGGTCGTGAGCGCTTGTGGAAGCTTCTGCAACCCTCAATTCGACGATAAGAGAGCTGGGAACATCCAATTTTTCGCTGGGACTCGGAATACCGCGATGCGCCGTGGGCGGGTGGTCTGGACTGCGCAGATCACTGGTGAGTCCACTATCACGCTCGCCATGTTCTACGCTGTGTTTAGCACCCCTTGGAACGGAGTTCAACGCAACGGATATTTTGATGTGCGGCCTCAGCAATGGCGCTGCCGCGCTCGTGGCCATGTCCGCAACCGCTGGTCGGCTGTGGTGGGGGAGGGAATGCGGTGACATTTCGGAACCGTTGGATTGTGGGGTACGGTGAGGATTAGCCGATGCCGTACCCACTCGCGCTGGGGTGTGGCGGTCCGTTCGATCTCGATCGGAGGGTAGGATCTACCTCGTGCTGTGGGCAATACTGGGTTCGTGGATTGTAGATCTAATGGTTATCGCTTCGTACCAATTCGATGTGGGCGGCAATGTTATCTGCGGCGTTGGTTGTGATCGGGCAGTTTTGGCGTGAGGTGGCGTCTTCCAGTTGACTTATGGCGCCAAGGATGGACCTTAGTTCGATTTATATTTATCTTTTATTTTGTAAGGCTTCCGCTATGTAATAAGTACTCTGATGTTATTGTGACATTTATCTCTATACACTCTGTTATTATATATGTTGTCTTCTTTGGTGCATGTATGAGATGCACCTAGCTTTGTTCCTTAAATCCGGGTGTGACAGGAAGATCTTCGGCAACACACTCAGGAACCACGGGCTGCTCGTTGTCTAAACAAAGTGATCATGCATTCAATATATTTGGATAAAGACTAATGAACAATACACCAAACATGTACAATCAAGTGAACACAAGCTTGACAGAACTGTATAAACACAAGAGGTAAACTTAGGTTCTAGGGTGACCTAACACACCTAGAGGTACATGATTTTCTAAGTATTATTTATCTCAATAGATTGCATAACTTAATTCCATTTATCCTAATGAGACACAAAAATTATACCAGGGATAGATTCATACTTTACATATTACTTGTTGGTCACTTGTTCTCAAATGCTATAAATCAAGAACAAGGCAACACAATTGTTAAGGATTAAGGACCTTTGTCCTCTAAAACATTATCTCCCTCCAGATATAATGATCTTCAGACGAAGGTTATGAAGGACAGACCTTCATCATTTTATGAGAATAAGAATTTATGGAGATAATGTATGTCATTCATTCATTTATTCATATATTTATTTCATAACATATGTACATGAACATTAACAGAATATATATTACATTGATACCTTCGGCTTGATCGAAGGTGTTGATGCGAGAACAAATACAATCCAGAGTGAATAGTTCGGGTGTACTGTTCACCTATTTATAGGCACATGACGTAGCCTGAGTAAAAATACATTTATGACCTTTATATGTACTCATAATCGTAACATATATCATTAGGTACTAACTAGTCTTTTCCTCTCCAGCTTGGCATCATGCTTGATCTTCGTCGTCACTATAAGCCGAAGCTGTTGCTCTTCAGCTATAGCTTCGGTATTCATTGCTGTGTTTATCAGGCAATGTCTTCGTCTTAAGGACCTTTGGCCGAAAAAAAGACTCCCATCACGAACCTTTACAACAAAGCTTCTGCAATATTTAGTAGTACGCTAGAAACAAATGGTTAGCTATGTTTTTGAGGACATTCGGAAGAGGAAGGCCCCCAACATTACTAATCTCACAAAGTTAAACCTCCAATTACCACTAGAGTTTTCCCTTTTATTTTTTTATTAATAAATAAACCATTACCTAAACTAACCTATAGCCTAGGCATAAAATTAATATGTGCAGATAGTGAATGATTATAATTCAAATAGACATAGAATAATCTTATGAACATTTTGCAATTTGAATAACTCAATTTGGAGTTCATATGCAAAAGATATGAAATAAACAAGTTTTGGAATGTAAATTACAAAATTAGGTCTAAATCTGTGATTAAACAAAAGGTCAAGGGTCTGTTTGCAAGAATGCAGTGGCCTGCGTATGAAACTGAGGGACGGCGGGTTGATTCCCAAAAAGTCGAGGGTTTCTTTAACAAAAAGACCACGCGAAGGGGTATCAGGTCCTGTTTGCTATTCGATACACGATCGACGGTCCGAATTAGATCTGGCGGGCGGGTGCACGGACGCGAGCGCCAGACAGGTGGGCTCGGGGCGGGTTGAGGCACTAACGCGCAGGGCCCATGGGTCAGTGGTGTGCTAAGGGTGCGGGGCACTGGCCGCTAGATCTCATTCCAACGATTCTGGTTCCATGAACCACGCGAATTGTTATCCGCGCATCCGAGCCATTTGATTAAGACAGACGGTTAGGATCAAGCACCAGGGGCTTTATCCTCTTCGGTCAGCTAGGGGCGGCGCAGTCGCCGAAGGCGAGGCATACCGGGCTTCTAGTGCGCTGGGGGTGGTCTGGATAGCCAGAAAGGTTGGGGAGGACTCGACGAGCCCTATGGCGAGGTCGGGGTTGCAGGAACGAGGCTGAGATGGGTAGACGACGGAGGGGGAACCTTAGGCAGACCAGAGGTTACTCTAGCGAGCAATCGCGCATAACTAAGGGTAGAGCAGGGGAAATTAGGGGTGGGGTTAGATCAGTTACCTTGAGAGAAGGCTTAGGGGCTCTCAAACGGCGTCCGTGGCACGACGAGGTCATGTGTCGACGACGGCGGAGCTGCGGCAGTGCAGAGAGAGGACCAGTGAGCATGGACCGAGAGAAATAGAGGGGAAGGGAGCAAATTGAGGGGTGTCCCGGGTTGTGGGTGACGGGGCGAAGCTCACCGAGGTAACAGATACGACGAGGGCTCGACAGCGACTGTAGAATGAGCACGGAACCACAACGAATGACGGAAGAGCTCCCTGGGTGCACGCACGGTGTGAAGCGAGTGTTGGGACGCTGCGAGTGCGCGAGTGAGGGAGGAGGAGAGCGAGTGGGGCACTAGACAACTAAAAAAGGGTCGGAGTGGGGACAGGCGCGGCCTCGACGTGTGTTGTGGGCATGGAGTCCACGGCGACGCGCGGGTCGTGCGCGGGCAGTTCGGGAGGGACGGGTTCGACACGCGGGGCCCCATAGAACAGAAAGAGCGTGCGAGCGAGCGGGCAGTAGCGCTGATGAGCGGGGTCCGCAAGATAGAGAGAGAGCAAGCGCGTGTGTGCGGAGGAAACTGGCGCCAACAGTTAGGCACCACCGGGAAGCAAGAGGGAGAGAGAGCGCACGGGCGTGGACGCGGGCTGTCGCTGATAGGTGGGGGCCACCTATCTGGAGACGTGGGCGCACGCGGCCTGGCTGGTCTGAGTTGGGCCGAGTGGGCTGAATTCGGTTTTCTTTTTCCCTGGAATTTTAATGCCTTCTCTTTTTATTTTCTCTATAGATATGAAATCAAATTCAAATCAAATTTCAAATTCAAACCAATTCAAACATGTGCATCAAACAAAAGAATAGTTTAGGCTCTGCATGATGCATTTCATGACTCACATAAGTTTTTACATAATAAATAATTAATCCCTCACCTAATTAACCTAACTCTAATCAAAAGGAAAAGAGAGGAAGTCTAGAGAGAGAGAGACAATAGGTAACACCTGAATTTGTAAGGTATTTAAAGAAGAAATTTTATACCCCCAAATTTAGGGTGTTACACAAGGCCACAACACTCAGCAAAGAGGCTTTACCGGTGCCCAGGTGTGCCTTCTTTGCCGAGTGCTATGACCTTGGCACTCGGCAAAGTGACTAGTATACCCCTTTTTATTTGTTTTTTCTAATCCATCCAAACAAACAAAAGATATATCATATAATCATCGCATATACATCATAGATATCACATAATCATCACATACATAATAGAAACCACATATTTCACAAAAAACACAAATCTCACAAGTTTTTCACAAACATGTCTATGTTCATACCAAGATTCACCAACATAAGTATCGCACAACTCTAAAACATAAGTTATAAGTTCAGGACAAGTTTATCACACAAGCTAAGAGAAGATGATCAGTGAAGTGGGCGGCTGGACTGGTGTGGCGATGGGCTGGGCGATCCATGAGGTTTGTTAGATGCTGCCCCAGATTGTCCCTACACAGAGAAGAGATTACATGTGTTATACGAGATAAATATATATCATGCAGAACTAGAATTTTGATACTCACAGGAGTATGGAACTAAGCAGGGTCAACTAGAGGGAACAACAGAGGTGGTGGAGCAAACCCTGTGCGGTGCCAAGGCTCTACATGTACTGGAACATCTCCGCCATCCTCTACTAATCTGCAAAGCGGGCCTCTCGCTCCTCCATCATCCTCGCCTCCATCTCCTACCGTTCCCTCCTCTCTTCTTCTAGCTGGGCCTGCAATATTCCAACCCAATGTTATAATAACTCAAAGAGAAGGTATATAACTTAGGGAATGACGAGTTACAGAAGCACTAACCTTGAGTTGTTGTATCTGATGATCTGAGTTGTCCTCCCGAGGTCGTATGGCTAGGCTTGAACTCGTGCTCCTTGCTCGCACCTAAGACAGAGTGTGAGTGGACGACGAATCGATTGCCCCGTCGGCAATCCAGTACCGCCCATGTATCTTGCCTCCTCCGATCCTCATGAGGACATCTCTGTCGATGTCCTTGGTCCTCGGATCGTAATCTAGACCATGGACCTCCTGTGCCATGGCAGTGTACTCATGAAGGCAGTTGTATACGGTGGGGTTGCTATACGCCTCGGGCCCGTCATCTAGGTTGTAGGTGACGTCGGACGTCGCTTTGCCCTTGTGGGCCATAGCATAAGTCGAGAAGATGAAGCAAGGCTGGCCACCATGTGACGACGACTGCAAGAAAACCAACGAGATAGTTAGAAATAATATCTAATCCAATGCTATATACCTAAATAAAAAAGAGGGTGTACCCATGCTTCTGCATATTTGCCGAGGCTGCGGCTGTCTTGGTGGTGGGAGGGACCTTGCATCATCAGACGCCGTTCTCGGCTAGCATTGTGCGCCTTGTCCCACTCAGGCGAGCACCACCTATCCACCATCTGCTCCCAGCACTAAGGATGCACAGTGCACCAATAAGGAATCATCTACAAAGTAAAACAGGTACATTGCATAACAGAAGATAAAATTAAGCAAATTTTATCACGAATATTAAATTGTTGTATTTACCTGCAAGTAATGGTCCCTAGTCAACGACATGGTTTGGGCGTCCTGCTTGGTCATCTTCTCCCCAAGGACGGAGCCGTGGTAGCTGACGATGGCCTGGATTTATGCCTCGTAGTGCATGTCCATGACGAGCTTCTTACAGCTCGTGGTGGCCACCACATCTGCCCTAGCCTCGTATCCAGCCTCGCATCTCAAGAAATCCTACATACAAAGACGATGTATCCATACATTATTTCAAAAATGTGCAATGAATGCGACATATTTTACATTATAGTAAGACTTACCCACAATTGTTGCTTCACCCGCTCCACCTTGTTGTTGAATTCTCTAGCGTCCCAGTCTACTACATCAGGGGCGACGGCGTAGTGGTCAAAGGTGTAGGCTAGGCTCGTAACTCCGGCGTACTCAACCAGTCCAGAAAAGTGTTCCCTACACAAATGGCTGAGGATGCCATTGGGGTTGCGGCCGTGACCCCCTGCATTCTCCAGAACCTTCCAAGACCTATCCAAGTGATAAATAAAATGTATTAGTTTATATTATGAATTTGAACACATAATATAAACAAGTAGCGAGAATATAAAGTTACATGCCTTTCCCCATCTGGCTAAATCAGCGGACGCCTGTCTCGAAGTATGTGACGCTGAGGGAGACTCGCGGGACCTCGCAGGTAGAAGTTCCTCGAACCTGAGGTGCCAGAACTTGAGGCATCCTGTTGAGCGTCATCGTCGTCCTGCTGCGCAGCATCGACAGCAGCCTGTTGCTCCACCTGCTGATGGACGTCGTCGTCCTGCTGTGCCTCCTCCGCCCTCCTACAGGTGCTACTCCTCCCCCTCCTCGTCCTCATCCCACCGCCCACCATCTTTCTCCAACAACCTACAATTAAGAGTAAGCAAATAAGCACATATAAAAAAGTTGTATTTAGAAACAGGTGCGAAATAAAAAAAATAGAGCATTACATCGATTAAAAATAATCTTCATATGTGTCGGGGTTAGCCAGATCATAAGTCTCATCATCACAATCAACCATTTCATAGTCACACCATCTGAAGGCGCAAGTTCCTCGCTAATGTCATTGCCTTCAAGTATTACTAAGTCATTCTCATTTTGCACCTCATCATCCTCCTGATCAACAACCATTTCAATATCTACTTCCATTCTGATAGCTTTGGTTAAGTCTATCTCAAATCGTCCTTCTAGCCCATCTTCTTGGAAGAACTCTCTATCATATGTGTTCGGGTCTAAGTTATAATCTTCATCTTTTGGAACAGGTAATTTACCGTGCAACAATACCTTATACACAACATCCCAACCCTTAAGATGTTCTTTTGTTTGGCACACATATGGGAGATAATACACTTGTGTGGCCTGTTGGGCCACGATATAGACATCGTCACCTGGTAAGGTGGAATCTTGTCAGATTTTGACTATCCCAAGATTAGAATGTGTATGTCTCGTCACTTCAGGGTCAAACCAATGACATTTGAATATCACTGGAGTAAGAGGTTTGGAACCATGAAAGTTGAGTTCATATGTTTCTTTGATTCGTCCAAAATACTTGACCTCATGAAGGCTGGGCGTAAAGACTCCAGAACGAGTTGTTTTTCGATTGGGCTGACTTTGTTCGTAGCTTGTTGTGCGAAAATGGTATCCATTGACGTCATACCCAGAAAATTTCCTGATCCTATAAGCAAAGCCATTGGCCACTTGTCTCAACTCGACACTCATAGACGGTTCTCCTTGGCCCTGCAAGTATTCGCAAGTTAAAAGATACTAAATTGAGTTCATAGACGGATCACTCAAACAAACTAAGTGTGTACCTTATGTTTGAACCAGGAAATGAAATCAAGCAATCTATTTCCCGCACCCTTCTAAGAAGGGTATCATATTCCTGTGGAGATGGGTCCCTTGATTGACGCCAGAATTCATGAAGAAATTGGTCCATGTATGGCGTCACCTCTTCAAGGTTGGTCAATACATATATCATGATATGGAGCCACTCTTCATGTCTTAGTGTCTTGGTGGTCGAACCACTTGCACTTCCGAGTTGGCCTCGAAATATGTTGAGGTTCGATTCATTGCCACCATCATTCTAACGAGGGGGTGGATTATGCACGCTCGGCAGTTTGTCACCATAATAAGTTGTTGTGAAGTTTGACACCTCCTCTAGAATGTATGCCTCTGCAATGGAAGCCTCGATTCTTCATTTATTTCTACATTTCTTTCGAATAGTCTTTAGACATCTCTCGATTGGATAGCACCAACGTCCCTGCACAGGCCCCCCATTCATGCCTCATACATGAGATGAAGAATCAAACGTTGCATCGTATCACTACAGGAAATCAATTAATTCCCGTCGGCTAACAACCGACGGGAAAAAGCCTTAAATCGACAGGAATTACTTATTCCCGTCGGTTTAAGGCTTATTCCCGTCGGTTGTTAGCCGACGGGCGTCAGATGTCGGGGATACGGTTATTCCCGTCGGCGGCTGACGGGAATAATTAATCCCCGTCGGCTAGTTAATGACCGACGGGAGTTATGGCTAATTCCCGTCGGCTGACTGGGCCGACGGGAGTTATCAATTAATTCTCGTCGGCCCTGTCAGCCGACGGGGATTAATTGATAACTCCCGTCGGCCCAGTCAGCCGACGGGGATTAACTGGGCCGACGGGAGTTAATAGTTAATGCTCGTCGGCTATGGTCAAACCGACGGGAATTAACTGGGCCGACGGGAGTTAATGTATATTTCTGCAACACCAACACCAAATTAGACATTTCTCAACAGACAAACATATGACAAAATATATATATCATCCACATGAACATACACATCACAAAACATACACATCACAAAACATATATATCATACACATGAACGTACACATCACAAACGCATTATAGGTTAAATCCGTCACATAAAATACACAAACATTTCTGATACGAGTTAAGATCAAGTGTTTACACAAACATAACGTCCAGGAGTTAAAAACATAACGAGCACGAGTGTTTAGAGATAACCACCACTTGGGTGGTTAGAGCTTTGGCCGCTGCCGCCACCACCACCAGGAGGAGGGAATGCGAAGAGCGAGTCAACAAATCCAGTCCCTGCTGGATCAGACCCACTACCACCCGCTTCAGGCGTAACCTATGCAAGTTAGCAAATATCAACACGTTAAATACAAATATCAAAAAGTATACAAGTGTATAAATTAATCGAGAGTTATGAAACGTACCCTATCTCCAGGTGCAGGTATATGTGGCGGAGGGGTGTTGAACTGTGGTGGTGGAACTGGTGTGTTTGCAAATTGGCTCCATTGTGGTGGCGGTGGAAAATTTGTTGCCATGCCCTGTTGCTGCATTAACTGTTAAACATATGTGTTACTACTGAAGATGTTGTATTGAAATATAGTAATTTAGAGTTCGGATTATGTGTACTCACTTGATACATGGCTTGGTTATGGGCATTGCAAGCCTCCATAAATTCACGTTGTTGTCTCATCTCTTCACGCATCCTCATAATCTCCAACTCCTGCTCGTTCGGTCGACGAGAGCATGAGCTACGGGAAGACGAACCCGTCCTCTGAGATCTCACCGAGGACGAGTCAAGGAATCCGTCGAAGAGTGCGTATCTATAAGTGATTCAAAAAATGTTATTACTCCATAATCAATTTAGTGTCAACCATATAATTCATAAGTTAGAGCTTACCGTCCATGCGCTTTGCCACCACCACTTGCGTACACCACCGAGGGATCCACCGGTTCATGACGCCAGTCGAAGTCAGGGCCATGGCGATGAACCATCTCCTCCCCATATGCCGCCTATACATCATTCACAACCTTACAAATGCAGGAATTTCTATACTTTGAACGTTTGTACTTTTGGGCCAAAACTTACCAAGCGATTCGTGGCTGTCTGGCTGCAGAGCTGGTCAGGGTTGTTCGGGTCTGGTCCTTTGTGGCCCTCCTGGTAGACCTCAATGTCACTAGGCTTTTGGCCACTTGTAGCTTCCTGTATAAACAAAAAACATTCATAAGAAATCGTACTATTTGCTGATCGACATAGCTAGATCAAACTTACCATTCTTTTAGCTTTTCGTATCATGTCATCACCGCCAAACTTGTGGTTAGGATTGGTTCCTCGACATTGTCTGTGATGCGCTGACGCTTTCTAGAAGCCTTCGGAAGCCCAATATCGGCACCAAGCATAGTACGCATCAGGCACGGGCGCCATCCATGGAACCATCACCTGCACACACAATGTTACATATTATATCAATCACAACAATCAATATAAAGGGTAAAACAAATTAAATACTAACCTCACGATATTGATCCTCAGTCAAATATATCTTTGAGGACCCTTCCTTTTTACTCAAGGGGCCTGCTTCTTCTGGATGCTTTTGAAAATACAGGTTTGTAGCCTGAATTCTCGCATAGTATATGGCATCCTTCACCAACTTCTTTGCATTGTTTTGGAAGACACGTTCAACGTGCCCCATGTAATCCTCTCCGTCAGGCAACCGATCTCGAAGCTACAACATAAAGAATACAAATACAATGGCATAAGTCATAGATTTACAATATTAAGAAACATAACAAAAATAATAAAGAATTCATACCCAAAAGTCATTACGCACAAGTCCCTGTCTGTCGGTGTGGTTTCGTTCCTTTTTAAACTTGTACTCGTCCCAGGTACTGACGAGCACCTCATCCTCGGTATCACCGTTTGACACCTTCACTATACCAGGGTAGTGAAGGCGGCAAAGAGAACCCAACGTAAGGTTAACCTGAGTGTGGTGTCCCTTGCCGCCAAAGGATAGGTCCTCCCAATTCCTGCATGGTCCCGAAGCCACATAATGAAATTAGGTCGCCCATGCATACCATCGCGTCGCAATTTGTCTATGTCTCTCGCTATTGGCCTACCGAGACACCTCATGTTTTGTTCATCAAACTCGCTGTCAAATATTATTGTATGACATGAGATATTTGATAACATAAACTAATTCACAATATTATTGTATGACATGAGATATTTGATAACATAAACTAATTCACATATGAACAGTTTAAGAAAACAAGTCTTACACAAAGTATTTCTCCACCTCAGGCATATTTGTGAACATGTACAGTAAAGCAGACTTCCGTTCTTCCATACTGAGGTGATATGCCTTGGGTGGACCAACGGCTCCGTTTGTCTGAAAAATCGAAAGATCACTACACGGAGGCATCTCTCGTTCATCATCATGGTACCTTTTCTTTCGAGCAAATACATTATGTTCTTCTGCAAAGTAACAACTTGTGAAGTGTGCTACCTCCTTTAGTTTAAATTGTTCCGCAATACATCCTTCAACTCTTGCCTTATTGCCCACCATTGCTCTAAGCTTCTTTAATGCTCTTTCTATATGAAACATCCACCTATACTGAACAGGACCACCGACCTTAGCCTCATATGGAAGATGTATAAAGAGATGCTGCATAGGATTGAAGAAACCCGGTGGAAATATTTTTTCCAATTTGCACAAAAGCACCGGTGCCTCTTTCTCCAGCTGTTCCATCACATCTCTTCTGGTTTCTTTAGCACGCAACTGTCAGTAGAAATAGCTAACTTCAGCTAACGTTTTCCACACAACTTCGGAAATGTACCCACGAAACATTACAGGCATGAGCCTCTCCATAATTATGTGGAAGTCATGGCTCTTCAGTCCATTCATCTTCATTGTCTTCAAGTTCACAGATCTTCTAAAACCAGCGGCATAACCATCGGGGAATTTAATATCCTTCATCCACTTCATCACTTCTTTCCGTTGCTTAGATTTCAGACAATAGTCAACTTTTGGTTTGCCTCCGTTTTCTCTAAGCACTAGGGTTGGACGATCACATATCACTGCTAAGTCCATGCGTGCCTTGTCATTGTCTTTCGTTTTATCAGGGAAATCCATGCATGTATTTATGAGGGCTTGGCAAAAGTTACTCTCTTGATGCATGACGTCGATGTTGTGCATCAAAATCAATGACTTAGCATAAGGAAGCTCCCACAAGCCACATATGTGAGTCCAGTTATGCTCCTCACCAAAACCTTGATACCTTTTCCCACTCTCGTCTAGGACAAGTTTCATATGCTCTTCTGTAATTTCTATCCCACTATGTCGCTTGGGCGGTCCCTTCGTGACGATGGTGCCCTTCCTAAATTCCTTTCTCTGCCTTCTGAAGGGGTGATTGAAGGGTAGAAAACATCTATGGCAATCAAAGTAACATATCTTGCCACCAGCACTAAGACGAAAACAATCTGTATCTTTAGCACAATAAGGACACGTCAATCTACCATGCACGCTCCATCCAGAGAAAATACCATACGCCATAAAATCATGAACCGAGAACAGATATGCAACACGAAGATTGAATTTCTGCTTCTTGAAGCAATCATAGGCTTCCACACCTTGCCATAGCTTCTTTAACTCTTCAATCAGTGGTTGAAGCATCACATTGAGGCGTACGCCAGGATGCTCAGGACCAGGTATAACAAGACATAGGAACATAAACTCATATTTCATGCAAAGAGCAGGTGGAAGGTTGTACGGTATGGCAATGACAGGCCAACATGAATACGACGCAGCGGTCATATTGAATGGCGTGAAACCATCAGTTGCCAAGCCGATACGAACGTTTCTTGCATCGCTGGCAAAATCTGGATCAAATTTGTCAAGAGCCTTCCATGCATCACCATCTGACGGGTGCACCATTAACCCATCTTGTATGTCCGTACAATCTTTATGCCACCTCATGTGCATAGCGGTCTTCCTTGAGAGAAACAAACGTTTCACTCTAGGAGTGAGAGGCATGTACCGAAGCTGTTTATGTGCAACCTTTGTCACCACCTTCTCCCCACTTCATTTACAAGCTCCACGTACCTCGACTTCCCACATTTTAAGCATTTCTGTTCTCTGCCATGTTCCTTCCAAAAAAGCATACAGTTGTCTTGGCAAACATCAATCTTCTCATACTCCATACCAAGACCTTCAAGCAATTTCTTGGACTGGTACATGTCTTTGGGCATCTTGTGACCCGTAGGAAGAACCTCGCTAATCAAATCCACAAGCTCCTTGTAACAATTAATTGAGAATGCAAACTTGGACTTGATTGACATCATCCGGGTCACAAATTCCAGTACGGTCACGTCAGTGTGCCCGTGAAGAGGCTCTTCTAACGCTTTGAGTAGGTCGAAGAACTTCTGAACCTCCGGTGTAGGTGAATCATGATGATCTGGTGCCAGTTCAGGCTGCAGATCCTCAAGCATCTGGTCCATCCTATCAACATCATCTTCACCGTCATCAACTTCTACTTCTGCTGCTCGTTCAACATCTTCACCATGGAGATACCAGACCTTATAGCCTGGCACGAAACCATGCGAACACAGGTGTAGTGTGACCTGCCTCTTGTTGTGGCTCGTCATATTTCTACATTTATTGCATGGACACCTAATATTATCTATTTGTGACAAAGCAGCTGCATGGTCCAGAAACATCTGCGTCTTGGCAAACCATTCACTTGTGTGACACCCACCCTTCTTGAAACCTTCATACATCCAATCACGTCTATCATCCATTATTGCGGCTGTGTGTACGAGTAAAGAGTGCGTGTGAGACATTCATGTTTCTACACGTCACACATACATCTATAGGTAAGTAGTAAAACTATATATATATACATAAATAACTATATATACACATAAATAACATCAAATTAACATGATATTCATCAATTAACAATATTTGCAAACATCCAATCCATCAAATTAAATTATAATTGCAGAACATCAAATTCATTAGCTATAACATCAAATCTATCAAATTGATTAATGCTTGCATAACATCAATTTCATTAAATAATAACATCAAATACATCATATCATATTTACAAAATCAAGTTACAAATAACAAATATCATACATCAAATATTATTAGGTCAAACCATACTAACAAATAACAATATTAAACAAATTATAATCGCATTACAGCTAACTCCCGTCGGCCATAAAAACCGACGAAAATTAAAACATAAACCATTTGTTAAATCAACTATAATAATATAATTAATTTTTACTTAACATCAAGCCACACATGATATTAAAACTAGCAAGTATAATGCATAAAATCATATGAAAACTTAGAACACTATCAATTAACAATTTTAAACTACTTGATTAGAAAGTTAACTCCCGTCGGCCACAAAAAACCGACGAAAATAATCACATATTAATTAGAAATAAGATTATACCTCGGTTGCGGTGGTTGACCGGTGCGTCGAGGCACTGGCGGACGGTGGACGACGGTGGGCTGGGGACGGCGACGCTTGTGGACGGCGGCGACTTGTTGAGGGCGGACGGCGGGAGCTAGGGGGCGGCGCAGCTCGGGCGGGCCGTGGGCGGTGTGGGGGCGCTCGAGGCGGGGGCGCGGGTCGGGGCGGCGTCGCGCGCTCGGCCGGGGGTGGGGCCGCGTGGGGCGCTCGGCGGGGGCAGCGGCGGCGCAGCTCGGGCAGGGGCGGGGCCGGCGGCGCGCGGGCAGGCGGCGCAGTGGCTAGGCGCGCGAGCGGGGGCTCGGGCGGGCGCGGCTAGGGGCGGCGGCGCTCGGGGCGGGCGCGGCTACGAGCGGCGGTGCTCGGCGGGCGCGGCTAGGGGCGGAGGCGGCGGCGAGGTAGAAGCCGGCGGCGGTTTGAAGACGAAGGTGAATGAGCTCGTGCGTGGCCGCGGCCGGTCTCATAACTGGTTAATCCCCGTCGGCCTGTGACGTGGCCGACGGGAGTTAACGTAATCCCCGTCGGCCTGGGACGTGGCCGACGGCGTTAAAGTAATCTCCGTCGGCGTGGGATATGGCCGACGGGAGTTAACATAACTCCCGTCGGCTGCTAGTGGGCCGACAGGAATTACGCTATGCCCGTCGGCTTTTGCTCTGGCCGACGGGAGTTAGTTTGGCCGACGAGAATCTTTAGAATTCCTGTAGTGTATTGAAGAAGCCGGGTGGAAACATCTTCTCAAGCTTATATAGTAACACGGGTGTCAATCTTTCCAAGTCTGTAATCAAGGTCTAAGATAACTCTTTTGCACAAAGCTGGCGGAAGAAATAGCTCAACTCTGTAAGCACTAGCCAGACATGCTCATGAACATAGCCTCAAACCATCGTCGGAAGAATCCGTTCAATCCATATGTGGAAATCATGACTCTTCATCCCTAAGACTCGCAGAGTAGATAAGTTCACCCCTACTCAGGTTAGCTGCATACCCATCAGGGAACATCAACATCTTGATCCACTCAAGTACTTCCTTCCTCTGGGCCCTGCTTAGGACGAAATCGACCTTAGGCCTTCTCCATGTCTTTCCACCACTAGGCGGCATCATCTCTTGGTTTGGTCTATCACATAATGTTGCCAGATCCATTCTTGCCTTTATGTTATCCTTTGACTTATCATGAATGTCCATAATTGTTGCCTAAAGTGCCTCGGCGATATTCTTTTCAATATGCATCACGTCAATGTTGTGTGGAAGGAGCAGGTCATCATAATAGGGGAGTCGAATCAAGCCCGATTTATGTGTCCACATATTCTGCTCACCATATCCAATAAACCACCTTCTGGATTGGCCATGAGCCCATCTATCTGTTGACGAATTTTGGCACCAGTCATCATTGCAAGTGGGCGGTCTGTCACTACGACACCTTTCATAAAGTTCTTGATGTCTTGGTGGAATGGATAGTCAGAAGGGAGAAATTGTTGATGTTTATCGAACGACGAATATTTGCCACCCTTCTTCAACCAAATGAACCTAAGAGTTTCCTTGCAAACTGGGCATGGGAACCTACCGTGAACACACCAGGCGTAGAATAGCCCATACGACGGTAAGTCATGCATGGAGTTTGTCGTCGTAGCTCGGTCATACGTCCATACCCCTTCCTCCCAAGCACATAACAATTCATCAATCAAAGGCTCCATGTACACACCCATTTTATTCCCCGGGTGTCCGGGAATTATCAACGACACGAATATGTTCTGTCTTTGAAAGCATACACCGTGGGGGAGATTGATGGGGATAACAAACACGGGCCAACATGTGTACGGGGCAGCGCTCATTCCATAGGGATTGAACCCATCTATGGCGAGCACAACACATACATTACGAGCCTCTTCAACATTCTCACGGTAAATGACATCAAAGTGTTTCCATGCTTCACCACCTTATCAAGATTGTATCGTTTGCCATTTTTGTGCCATGTCATATGTTTGGTGGATTCCTTGGTCATGTATAGACGCTGGATCCTCAGTATGAATGGTAGGTGGCGTAGGATTGTCACGGGGATGTCGAGCTGCCTCTTCTGTCCATCACAAGAGTCTACCTCCATGAACCTAGATGATTTACACTTCGGATAGTACTTTGCCTCCACGTATTCTTTTCTAAATAGCATGCAACCCTTTGGACAAGCATGTATCTGCTCATACATCATCTTGAGTGCACGAAGGAGTTTTTGTGCCTCGTACATCCTCTTTGGCAGAACATGATCCTCCAGAAGCAAACTGCCAATAACTGTCAACAAGCCATCGAATGCGTCTCGACTTATGATGTACTGCGACTTGAACGCCATTACATGCCCAATGACATCCAGTTCAAAAACCTTTGTTTGGCCGTGAAGGGGCTTCTATGCCACGTCAAACATGTCGTAGAACGCCTTTGCGGTCGGCTATGGCTCGTCCTCCGTACATCCTCCGGCGAACTGTACCTCGTTATAGTCGTTCAACATATCTGCTACCCCCGCGTTAGCATCATAATCCTCGACACGTTTTCTCACCACCTCCTCTCTCGTATGACGTGCTTCACCATGGAAGATCCATCAAGTATAGTCCGGCGTAAATCCATTCTTCCAAATATGTTCTACCATGGCCTTCTTTGATTTTCTTTTCCGGTTGAAACATTTGATGCACGGGCATGGGACTAGACTCGCTCCTTTAGCAGCTTTTCCATACACTCGTTCCATGAAAGCATCGGTCTTTCTAATCCATTCAGGGGTGACATCATTCCTTCCTACATGACCCGTGTACATCCACTCACGGTCCTCCATTCTCTAACATATATAACCGAGTATAGTTTAATATAAACATGTAATGCATGTACACTACATTCCTAACTTCTAATAGGTCCGGATAGGTCCTAATCCCACCTGCGGTTGCGTAGATGAGGTTAATTTCCCTGCTCTACTCCAATCCGTGATAGAGTTTCGGTAGCACATCCCCGACGTTCTCCGGATACACGTCCTGTTAGGGATAGTGTACTGTCCGGAGAATAACATGGAGGTTACACCGAAACTCTGTCTCGGACTGGAGTAGAGCATGGAAACTAACACCATCTACGCAACCGTGGGCTGTCCAAAAAACATTGACAATTAGAAATAGATACTTTTGTGGATATGCAAAGATCTGCATATCTACACCGTATCTCTTTTGAATGAAAGATTCCTAACTGGTTTATGTGATCTTCGACCATGATGCAGAAATAGAGATTATACCTAGGGTGACGGTGGAGTAGGGCTAGCGGGTGAAAGGGAAATAGGGTCAAACCTTTTCCTATAAATATTTTGGTGGTTGAATTGCCCAACACAAATATTGGACTAACTAGTTTGCTCTAGATTATATGTTCTACAGGTGCCAAAGGTTCAACACAAACCAATAAAAAGATCTAAGTTAGGGTTCAAAAGAAAGGAGCAAAAGAAACCGAAGTGAACCCTGGTCTGGCGCACCGGACTATCCGATGCACCACCGGACAGTGTCCGGTGCACCAGGGTGGATCGACTTCAAACTCTTCACCTTCGGGTTTCTGAGTCCACGCTCCGCTATAATTCACCGGACTGTCCGGTGTGCCAGCGGAGCAACGACTCGCCAGCGCAACAGTCGACTCCAACGGTCGACTCACAAGTGAACAGTGCGCGGACAGTTCGCGCAGAGTTAGAGCAGCGCCAGAAGGCGCACCGGATAGTGAACAATGACTGTCCGGTGCGGCACCGGGCTGTCCGGTGCCCCAAGATGTCAGAGCTCCAACGGTCGAAACTATCAGAACCCTAACGGTTGGGTGACGTGGCTGGCGCACCGGACAGTGTTCGGTGGTGCACCAGACTGTCCGGTGCGCCCATCGATAGCAGCCCTCCCCAACAGCTGTTTTGGTGGTTGGGGCTATAAATAGCCCCCAACCACCACCATTCAAGACATCCAAGCATTCACTACTCCTCATTCAATACAAGAGCAATACACAACACTCCAAGACACAAATCAAAGCCTCCGATCAAATCAAAGTCCGAAATTCAACTCTAGTTTTTAAGACTTGTGAGAAGATCGACTTGTGTTCTTTTGTTGCTCTTGTTGCTTGGTTGGCTTTCTTCTTTCTCTCATTCTTACTCTCAAAGCCCTGTAAGCGAAGCAAGAGACACCAATTGTGTGGTGGTCCTTGCGGGGTCTAAGTGACCCGGGAAATCAAGGAAGGAAGCTCACTCGGTCTAGGTGACCGTTTGAGAGAGGGAAAGGGTTGAAAGAGACCCTGTCTTTGTGACCACCTCAACGGGGACTAGGTTCTTTGGAACCAAACCTCAATAAAAAAAATCACCGTGTCATCCGCTTCATTTGCTTGTGATTTGTTTTCGCCCTCTCTTTCGGACTTGGTTTTAATTCTAACACTAACCCCGACTTATAGTTGTGCTTTAAGTTTATAAATTTCAGATTTGCCTATTCACCCCCCTCTAGGCGACTTTCAATTGGTATCAGAGCCCGGTGCTTCATTAGAGTCTAACCACTCGAAGTGATGTTGGGAGATCACGCCAAGAGGGAGATCGTGACCGGCGGCGACAAATCCGCAAGCTCAGGGAGAACCCACTCGAGGGAGTCCGGCCACAAGCACAAGGAGGAATCCTCTTCCTCCATCAAGTCACAATGGAGAGGTGACAAGAATAAGAAGATGAAGAAAGTGGTCTACTACGAGACCGACTCTTTGTCACCCTCCACCTCCGGATCCGAATCGGCGTCCGTCACTTCTAAGCGCCATGAGCGTAAGAAGTATAGTAAGATGCCCCTTCGCTATCCTCGCATTTCCAAACGCACTCCATTACTTTCCGTTCCCTAGGCAAACCACCATTTTTTGATGGTGAGGACTATTATATGTGGAGTGATAAAATGAGGCATCACCTAACCTCACTCCACAAAAGCATATGGGATATTGTTGAGTATGGAGCGCAGGTACCAAAGGTAGGGGACAAGGACTATGATTCAGACGAGGCCGACCAAATCCGGCACTTCAACTCCCAAGCCACTACTATACTCCTCGCCTCTCTAAGTCGAGAGGAGTATAATAAGGTGCAAGGGTTGAAGAGTGCCAAAGAGATTTGGGACGTGCTCAAGACCGCACACGAAGGGGATGAGGTGACAAAGATCACCAAGCAGGAGACGATCGAAGGGGAGCTCGGTCGGTTCGTCCTCAACCAAGGAGAGGAGCCACAAGCCATGTACAACCAGCTCAAGACCTTGGTGAATCAAGTGCACAACCTCGGGAGCACAAAATGGGATGACCATGAAATGGTCAAGGTTATTCTAAGATCAATTGTGTTTCTTAATCCTACACAAGTTCAATTAATTCGTGGTGATCCTAGATACAAGCTTATGTCTCCGGAGGAGGTTATTGGAAAGTTTATGAGCTTTGAATTGATGATCAAAGGCTCCAAACAAATCATCGAGCGAGGCACCACCTCCACACCCGAGGTGCAACCCGTCGAGTTCAAAGCGAAGGAGGAGAAGAAAGAAGAGTCTACGTCAAGTAGGCTCCCCATCGACGCCTCCAAGCTCGACAACGAAGAAATGGCGCTCATCATCAAGAGCTTCCACCAAATTCTCAAGCAAAGGAGGGGAAGGATTACAAGCCCCACTCCATGAAAGTTTGCTACAAGTGTGGTAAGCCCGGTCATTTCATTGCTAAATGCCCATTATCAAGTGATAGTGACAGGGGCGACGACAAGAAGGGAAAGAGGAAAGAAAAGAAGAAGTACTACAAGAAGAAGGGCGGCGATGCCCACGTGTGTCGGGAATGGGACTCCGACGCGAGCTCCACTGACTCCTCCGACGACGAGGATGCCGCCAACATCGCTGTCAACAAGGGACTCCTCTTCTCAAAAGTCGGCCACAAGTGCCTCATGGCAAAGGACAGAAAAAAGAAGAAGGTAAAATCTAGAGCCTCCACTAAATATGCAACATCTAGTGATGAGGATAGCTCTAGTGATGATGAAGATAGTTTGCTTGCTCTTTTTGCCAATCTAAACATGCAACAAAAGGAAAAATTAAATGAATTGATAGGTGCTATTCATGAGAAGGATGAACTCTTGGATAGCCAAGAGGAATTCCTTATTAAGGAAAACAAAAAGCATGTTCAAGTAAAAAATGCATATGCTCAAGAAATAGAGAAATGTGACAAAAATAACTAGTGAGCTTAGCATTTGCCATGACACTATCTCTAACCTTAGAACTGAGAATGCCAAATTAATTGCTAAGGTTGAGAAATTAAATGTTTGTGATGATTCTCTTGTCAACCTTAAAAATGATAATGCTAGTATGATTGCTAAGATTGACAAGTTGAATGAGTCACTCTCTTGCCTTAAGATTGAGAATGATAAATTAATTTCTAAGGCTAAAGGTTTAAATGTTTGCAATGTTTCTATTTCCAATCTTAGAAATGAAAATGCAATGTTACATGCTAAGATTGATGAATTAAATGCTTGCAAACCCTCTACATCTAGTGTTGATCATGTTACTATTTGTACTAGATGTAGAGATATTAATTTTGATGCTATCCATGATCACCTAGCTTTAATTAAAGAACAAAATGATCACATAACTCAACTAACTGCTAAAATTAATGAGCATGAGATAGAGAATGAAAATTTTAAATTTGCTAGAAGCATGCTCTATAATGGGAGACGCCTTAGCATTAAGGATGGCATTGGCTTCCAACAGGGAGACAATGTCAAGCTTAATGCCCCCAAGAAACTGTCTAATTTTGTTAAGGGTAAGGCTCCCATGGCTCAGGATAACGAGGGATACATTTTATATCATGTTGGTTATCCCGAGCACAATATTAGGAGAATTCATGCTAGGAAGTCTCATTCTGTTTCCCATCATGCTTTTATGTATAAAAATGAGGCTTATAGCTCTAGGCAATCAACCCATGTTAAATTGCCGAAAAAGAAATCTCCTGATGCATCAAATGAACCTAGTATTTCATTTAAGACTTTTGATGCTTCATATGTTTTAACTAACAAATTAGGCAAAGTAGTTGCCAAATATGTTGGGGCCAAACACAAGGGCTCAAAGACTTGTGTTTGGGTACCCAAGGTGCTTGTTTCTAATGTGAAAGGACCCAATACCGTTTGGGTACCTAAGAACAAGGCCTAAACTTGTTTTGTAGGTTTATGCATCCGGGGGCTCAAGTTGGATCATTGATAGCGGGTGCTCAAACCACATGACAGGGGAGAAAAGAATGTTCTCCTCCTATGAGAAAAACCAAGGTCCCCAAAGAGCTATCAGATTCGGGGATGGAAATCAAGGTTTGGTCAAAGGACTTGGTAAAATTGCTATATCTCCTGACCATTCTATTTCTAGTTTTTCTTGTAGATTCTTTAGATTATAACTTGCTTTCAGTTTCTCAATTATGCAAAATGGGCTACACCTGTCTTTTTATGGATATAGGTGTTACTGTCTATAGAAGAAGTGATGATTCAATAGCATTTAAGGGAGTACTCGAGGGTCAGCTATACATAGTTGATTTCAATAGAGCTGAACTCGATACTTGCTTAATTGCTAAGACTAATATGGGTTGGCTCAGGCATCGCCGACTAGCCCATGTTGGGATGAAGAATCTTCACAAGCTTCTAAAGGGAGAGCACATTTTGGGACTAACAAATGTAGAAAGACAGGGTTTGTAGCGCATGTCAAGCAGGAAAGCAAGTTGGTACCCATCATCCACACAAGAACATCATGATGACCGACAGGCCGTTTGAGCTACTCCACATGGATCTATTCGGCCTGATCGCTTACATAAGCATCAACGGGAGTAAGTATTGTCTTGTAATTGTGGATGATTATTCTCGCTTCACTTGGGTATTCTTTTTGCAGGAAAAATCACAAACCCAAGAGACCTTAAAGGGATTCTTGAGACGGGCTCAAAACGAGTTCGAACTAAGGATCAAGAAAATAAGAAGCGACAATGGGACGGAGTTCAAGAACTCTCAAATTGAAGGCTTTCTTGAGGATGAGGGCATCAACCATGAGTTCTCTTCTCCCTACACACCACAACAAAATGGTGTAGTGGAGAGGAAGAATATAACTCTACTTGACATGGTGAGGACCATGCTTGATGAGTACAAGACTTCGGACCGATTTTGGGCGGAAGCAATCAACACTACTTGCTACTCCATCAACCGGCTCTACCTTCACTGAATCCTCAAGAATACATACTATGAACTCCTAACGGTAAAAAACCCAATGTTTCATATTTTAGAGTCTTTGGTAGCAAATGTTTTATTCTTGTTAAAAGAGGTAGAAAATCTAAATTTGCTCCTAAGGCTGTAGAAGGCTTTTTTACTTGGTTATGACTCAAACACAAGGGCATATAGAGTCTTCAACAAATCCACTGGATTAGTTGAGGTTTCTTGTGACATTGTGTTTGATGAGACTAACGGCTCTCAAGTAGAGCAAGTTGATCTTGGTGAGTTAGATGATGAAGAGGTTCCGTGCGTCGCACTAAGGAACATGTCCATTGGGGATGTGTGTCCTAAGGAATCCGAAGAGCCCACACAAGCACAAGATCAACCATCATCTTCAAATCAAGCATCTCCACCAACCCAAAATGAGGATCAAGTTCAAGGTGATGAAAATGAAGATCAAGAGGATGAGCCACCTCAAGAGGAGGGCAATGATGAAGGGGGAGATGCCAATGATCAAGACAAGGAAGATGATCAAGAAGAACATGGTCAAAGACTGCCACACCCAAGAGTCCACCAAGCGATACAAAGAGATCACCCCGTGAACTCCATCCTCGGCGATATTCATAAGGGGGTAACAACTCGATCTCATGTCGCTCATTTTTTGTGAACATTACTCTTTTGTGTCTTCTATTGAGCATACAGGGTGGAAGACGCATTAAGAGATTCGGATTGGGATGGGGTGTCGCTCAAAGTCCACAATTCAACTCTAGTTTTTAGGACTTGTGAGAAGATCGACTTGTGTTCTTTTGTTGCTCTTGTTGCTTGGTTGGCTTTCTTATTTCTCCCATTCTTACTCTCAAAGCCCTGTAAGCGAAGCAAGAGACACCAATTGTGTGGTGGTCCTTGCGGGGTCTAAGTGACCCGGGAAATCAAGGAAGGAAGCTCACTCGGTCTAGGTGACCGTTTAAGAGAGGGAAAGGGTTGAAAGAGACCCTGTCTTTGTGACCACCTCAACGGGGACTAGGTTCTTTGGAACCAAACCTCGATAAAACAAATCACCGTGTCATCCGCTTCATTTGCTTGTGATTTGTTTTCGCCCTCTCTTTCGGACTCGGTTTTAATTCTAACGCTAACCCCGGCTTATAGTTGTGCTTTAAGTTTATAAATTTTAGATTTGCCTATTCACCCCCCCTCTAGGCGACTTTCAGCAGGGCTGTGGCAGGTCGGTGCTGTGGCGACACGTCGCGGTGCAGGTTCTCATGCAGCGACAAGGAATACCTCTACAAAAAAATTGACACAACTCTATCAACAAAAAATTCTGCAGCACCTCTGCTGCACGGGAAAGTTTACAAAATCTGCAAATAAAAGTAGCAGCACGATGGCTGACATCCAAATATATACATTAAACATATAAATTATTAATCGATGCAGAAGAATATATCCTACAACATCAACTACTTGAATCAATTGAGCTACCAAGTGCTAGATCGTGGGCACTCGGCAAAGTTTTTTTTAATTTAAAAATTCACTTTGCCGAGTGCCCGTGATCTGGCACCCGATAAAGATCTCTTTGCCGAGTGCCAGATCGCGGGCACTCGACAAAGGTTGTTTAATATTTTTAAAATAACTTTGTCGAGTGTTAGGAGTTGGTACTCGACAAAGAAGCTACTTTGCTGAGTGCCACCACGGCGACACTCGACAAAGTATATTTTATTTTTTTACTTTTTCCAACCAAACTTTTTCTGGTATGTTCCTACACTATGTAGATTTACATGTTCCATTTTGCACAATTATAAAAGTGTTTGCTATAATTATTAGATTTTGTTCTTTTAGTTGAATTTACTCGGGTAATTCAGATTTGAACTGCATGTCACTCGAAAAATTGAAAATCGTGAATGCAAAAATGATATAGATATTATTTAGCACAAGTTACGACCGATTTAAGGAGCAGACCGGAATTTTCGAGCACCATGCTCACGTAACATCACCATGAACTTGCGATCAAGTTGTTTAAAAATTGTATAAAACCCAAACAAAGTCAGAAAATCATGAAACTTGTCCACATGTCATGATATCATATGTAAAGGCTGTGATAAAAAAATGAAAATGGTTCATGAAAGTTATCACACACTATGTAGAAACTAAGTGTTCTACACATGAAATCATAAAGCTTTAATATGGACCGTCTAGGTTTCTAGACATAGTGCGTGATAACTTTCACAAAACATTTTCAATTTTTTATCACGACCTTTACATATGATATCATGACATGCGGACAAGTTTCATGATTTTCTGACTTTGTTTGGGTTTTATACAATTTTTAAACAACTTGATCGCAAGTTCACGATTATGTTACGTGAGCATGGTGCTCGAAAATTCCAATCTGCTTCTTAAATCGGTCGTAACTTGTGCTAAATAACATGTATATCATTTTTGCATTCATGATTTTCCATTTTTCGAGTGACTTGCAGTTCAAATCTGGATTACCCAAGTAAATTCAATTAAACAAACAAAATCAAATAGCTATAGCAAACACTTTTATAATTGTGCAAAATGGAACATGTAAATCTACACAGTGTAGGAACATACCACAAAAAGTTTGGTTGGAAAAAAATATATACTTTGCCGAGTGTCCAATGTAGGCACTCGACAAAGCATTGTTTGGCAAGTGTCGACCATGGGACACTCGACAAAGTAACTTCTTTGTCGAGTGTCAACGCTTGGAGCTCGACAAAGCTAACGATCGTCAGCTATAGACGGCTACTGACGGTCCTTTGCCGAGCATCACCGTTTGTCGAGTGTTTGAGACTTGGCAAAGATGTCTTTGCCGAGTGTCTGTCTATGCCGAGTGTCCTACTCTCGGTAAACATGTTCGTTACCGAGAGTAGAATTTTGCCGAGTGGGGCGCTCGAAAAAGATTGCTTTGCCGAGTGCCCGACAAAAAGCACTAGGAAAAGCCAAGAGCACTCGGCAAAGAGCCGGATTCCGATAGTGAACATAGACTTATTAATATCGCTAAAAAATTAGATTAGTGTACAGTTGTTGATATATTTGTCTATCATTCAAAATTTTATATTGATTCTTTAGAAATAATTTGTATGATATTATAATGTTTGTTTGACATCGATTCATTTTATTTGAGTCGGTGTATTTATAATAATATTATATATTTATATCGTCTATGTAATATTAGTGTTATTGTGATATTTTGCCACACGAATTTTGCATATCATAGTGATGTTTGACATTTCGTATCTATGTTTTATACTAATTTTTAACTCTTGTGGCAACGCACGGGCACATACCTAGTATCCATATAAAACGTATCATTGTTACTTGTGGCTCTATTTTATTTTATAATATAATTAACGTCTAGATGTATTATCTGTTGGAGTGAAGGCTGAACCTGACCTCGATTAGTCTGTGCAGGCTGGAACTAACCATGTTTGAGTGCAGAATCCCGCATGGTAAAGGACTTTACCAAACCCACGCCACTGAAGGGGCCTTTGGTGGTTTCCTTAGGCAACAACTACACAAATGCCTCTGTAACAGGGGGCTCATCGGCGACGGCACTTTATTAAGCACATACATCCTTGAGTGAGGCCGCACCACGGAGTGAAGGCCCCGCTTCAACCCTTGATTGAAAGTAACACGCCTTTGACTGCCACCGAGGAAGGAACAACATGCATGAAGACGTAGTCCTTGAGGTCGCCCCCATCGGGCCCAGTTCTCGCCAGGTGCTGGCGGTCCCACTTGTAAGCTTATTAAGGGGTAGAATGTTCGATGCAGTTGGGTAAGAGGATTTATTGTATTGTAATAATCCTATTGTATGGAATATTCGAGGAATGTAGTAGGTATCTAGGGGCAGAAATGTACTTGAGCCTATACCTACCCGTAGTGCCCTATAAAATACCCAAGTTTTGTAGCCGGATGGGACACGTATAACAAGACGCTACATTTTACTAACCAACGTTTTGTTGTGCAACTCACCTCCCACCTACTCCCTAGTGTTTGGGCCCACCTGACTAACTGTCATTATGTCCGAAATTTGGCGCCCACCGTTTGTGCTTTGAATACCAACACCCGTGATGGCTCCCAAGAAAGTGAACACTAGAGTCAACTCCTCCCCCGGACGAGGCCACAAAGGCAGCCTGATGCAAAGTAACCTTCAGCGACACAAACCCACCACCGATAGTTGGAAACACCACCAACAGATGTGAGGTAGAAAACAACAAACACTCTTAGACCAAAGACCCACCTACCCCGGAGGGCAGCATCCACTCCTGCAGCTCCAAGAGCACACCCGAAGATCCCCTCCCAAACCTAAAGAGCCTTTTCTATCAAGCCATAGTATGGCCAAACTTGACAAGAAACAGAATGCCCGACACCCCCTCGAGTTTGCACCCCTCGAGCACCACCAACATTTCCCAGCCATAGAAGAGGAAGATGACATCATTCAAGAAGGCGAGGACCAAGGCATAAACGCAGTGGACCAACTACTGTTGCGCAGCCTTTGCATAAAGAACGACCAACTCCAGAGGCATAAGAAAGTCCTTACAGCCAAAATGAAGAGAACCAGCATGCAGGCTAGAATCAAACAACTAATCCAAGATGAGGAGGGAAATTCAAGCGCGTTGCAACAAGAAATTACAGAATTACAGCACGAAGACCCCCTCGACATCAGTCAATTGGAACAACCTGTCATCAGAATAGTGACTAGCTTTTCAGGCCAGCCCAAATGCTAGGCGCATTTGAAGGACTCAACTTCCTTGATGAGCGAAACCCCCTCTCGGCACAGCTCCAAGCCACGCCATGACCATACAATTATAGGGTAGGCACCTACCCCAAGTATAAATGCAGCATAAACCCATCACCATATATAATGAGTTATCAGGTTGTCGTGGCATCTTTAGGGGCCATGATTACACCATGGCTAAGCCATTCACCATCACCCTCAAAGGCCTAGCCCTTACATGGTACCCAAGACTGCCCTTGTGGGGGACAGATATCCCCCGGGTCCACTGGAAGAGTAAAAGACCTCACGAAAGGCCCAAGGGCCCAATAAATCGTAAGGTCATTCTTTCGTGGGCCTGGGGAGGGACAGTTAGCAAAGCAGGTTGACATGAGGCCGGATTGGTGCAAACCCGGACGGCCCACAACGTCGAGCGAGCGACCACAACAGAGATCCGACTTTCCCGCGCTGGAGCCCCCATGCAACGGAGCCATGCGAGGATAGGTCGACAGAACTATAGGGAGATAAACTCAAACAGTTCACTATCTTTTAGCTACACATTGTTATCATATCCACGTGTATTGCCCCACGGTCGAGTATATAAGGCCTAGGGGGCACCCCTTCAGAACGATCGACCCTATTACTCAGCCACCCACCTCAACTCTCTGCATTCTCGATTCAGAGAGTCACCTTGTAACCTCATTCACCAAGCATACTCCCCAGGACGTAGGGTATTACGCATCTCTAAGCGGCCCGAACCTGTAAACATTGTCCACTGTCCCTCGTGCATCTGGCACGAACCATTTTGCTACAGTCGGCGACACCGTCCTACTCCTAAAAACACCTTGAGGGGCAACCCCGGGTGTGCGGTCGGACCCAAAACACCGACAGCTGGCGCGCCAGGTAGGGGGTGTGTCGACGATCCAAGCTAGCTCAATGGCCGTCACCTTCCACAGCAAGATCGCCCTCCGTCCCGGATCCGTATTCTGCTTCGGAACAATCTCATCCGTAGCAGATGAAGAGGGAACTCTACACCGCATTGCAGATCCGCCGAAAAAGAAGTCTCCTCCAACAAACTCTGAAAATGTCGGAGAAGCGCAACCTCCAGCTCTCCGGAAAAAGATCGCCTTCAGAAAGTCAGGGACCGAGAGCCCGCTGACCCGGAGAACTCCACTGTCTACTTCCCCGACAAAAGAATGGACACAGATCGCGAGGAAGAAGGAGACCAAGGGGAAGCAAGTTGTTCTTTCTGTTCCTTCGCCCTCAAAGGAGAACGGAAAGAAGGTCGCCACGACAGCAGCACCATTCTATCCCGACGTCCTCTTCATCGGGAGAGTGGAGTCGCCTCCCGTCTCCGACGACGAGTCGACCGCACCCGGAGAAGAACCACCTCAACAAGAATCCCGTCGACGGAGAAACCAGCGCCGGAACGTTCGGCGACATCACAAGGCCGGAGAACGGGATCCGGAGCAACCTGTCTCGCGGGACGAGG
This sequence comes from Zea mays, assembly GCF_902167145.1. Classification (NCBI taxonomy): domain Eukaryota; kingdom Viridiplantae; phylum Streptophyta; class Magnoliopsida; order Poales; family Poaceae; genus Zea; species Zea mays. The sequence goes on from NC_050097.1 coordinate 88,211,049, forward strand.
TCTCGGAGATAGGAGAAACTCCGGAGGAACGCGTCTTCAGAGAACGAAGGAACTCCCGACGACGTGATCGCCGTCGGGCTCAGGAACAAGTCGAGCAAGATGCGAGGCAACGCCGGGAGAATCCATTCTTCGGGCGCAACCTGAATCCCGACTTCGCCCGAGCCATGAACACGCCGAGTGAAGTTGGAGGAGTACTAGCTCAGATAGCTGATGGACTCCCTCGGACTCCCGACGCCGAGGGCTATCGACGACTGTTCACTCAGGCAGCCAACCATCTTCTACCGCTCGCTCACCCGCCGAACGATCTACGACACGCTATTAACAGCCGTCGGGACGCGCGAAGCTCCATCAATGCTTCGCGTGAACGACAGCACGAGAACGAGATTCGTCTCTGGGAGGAGTACGACAGGGATCATGGCATCCCAGCTCGGAGCCAGGCCGCCAGAACTAAGTCGGCAACGGCCTCAACTGGCGGTACTACCCGGGGACGGTCGAGGAACCACAACAACTACTCCCCTCCCTGGGACAGACATCATCCCCGACGACAGGAGGACACGTGTGGAGTGTCTGCTCTTACTCCACGCCTTAGGGCCATCCAATGACCTCTTAACTTCAAGGTATCCAATGTCGATAAATATGAACCTAAACAGGATCCAGGGGGCTGGCTAGCCGTCTACACCACCGCTGCTCGAGCTGCCGGGGCGTCCGAAGACGTGATGACCGCGTACTTACCCATTGTCCTCGGGCAAGACGCGCTGCAATGGCTGCAACATCTACCCCGACACTGCATCGACGACTGGGGCGACTTCAGTCGGCGCTTCACCGCCAATTTCCAGTCCCTCTCCGACAAGCCGGCGCAACCATGGGACCTCAAATCCATCAAGCGCCGGGGGGACAAAACTCTCCGGTCGTACCTTAAAAGGTTCCAGACCATGAAAAATCGTATCCCCGAGGTCACGGAGGCGGCCATGATCGAGGACTTCTACAGGGGATCCAATGACTCGGCCTTCGTCCGAGCCATATTGCAGAAGGCGCCGACTACCTCCGAGGAGCTGTTCCGAGAAGCCGACCTATACATCACCGCCGACGAGCGGGCCCAGGACCTCATCGGAGGAGCGAAGCCCGCACCGGCGGCACCACGACGCGACGCGAACCAGCAACTCGACAAACGCTGGGAGAAGAGGCCCCGCGAAGAGGTACACGCCGCTGAGCCACCAGCCTCTCGCGCCCGAGGAGGACCTCGCGGAGGCGAGCGCACGTTGGACGACATCCTCGACGCCCAGTGCCCGTACCACAAGGACATGCGCCACACTCTTCGGAGCTGCCGGGACTTCAAGCACTCCGTCGGGCACGACCGACCCTTCCAACCTCTATCTCCTCCTCCGCCGAGGGGAGGACCAGAAGAACCACGACAACCCCATCAGCAGGAGGAGGGAGGAGGAGGAGCTTTTCCGCGCGTTGACAGGGAGGTCAACGTCATCTTCGGCGGACACGGGTCGCAGGAGAACAAAAGACAACAAAAGCTCAATGATCGCCAGATACTGGTGGCGACCACCGGTCCTCCCGCCTCGTACCAGTGGTCAGAGCACCCGATCACTTTCACTCGGGCGGATCAATGGCTCAACTTCGACCACCCAGGAAAATACCCGCTCCTCGTCGATCCGATGATCTGAGAGAGCAGGGTGAAGAAGGTGTTGGTGGACGGGGGGAGCAGCATCAACGTCACCTTCCCCCGAACACTCCAAGGCTTGGGAGTTCACCTCAAAGAGCTCCACGAGTCGGACACTCCCTTCTTCGGCATCGTGCCGACTGAAGGGGAATACCCGCTGGGCCACATCTACATGCCCGTCACCTTTGGAACTCCGGAGAACTACAGAACTGAGTTCCTGAGGTTCGAAGTGGCGAACTTCGACTGCGGGTACAATGCCATCATCGGGAGGCCAGGATTGGCCAAATTCATGACCATTCCTCATTACACGTACATGATACTGAAGATGCCAGGACCACAAGGAATCATAACTGTGCGCGCCGACTTCCAAGGCGCCGCAGATTGTTTCCGAGTGGCCATCCAAGCGGCCCTCACCACCAAGCCGTCGACGATTTCTTCAACACAGACGAACTCTAAGCCTGAGGAGGACCTTGCGGTACCGGCAAACGAAGCTCATGCCGCGACCTCTATGCGGCCGACTGAAGAAACTAAAAGGATCAACCTGGGGTTCGCTGATGAACGCAAGACTGCCATCATCAGCTCCAGCCTGGACGACAAATAGGAAAGCGCGCTCGTCCAGTTTCTGCAAGATAACCGAGATGTATTCGCATGGCAACCTGCGGATATGCCGGGAGTCCCAAGAGAACTGGCCGAGCACAAACTGAAGGTCTATCCCCAGGCAAGGCCGATTCGGCAAAAACTACGTCATTTCACGCCCGACAAGAGAGAGGCCATTCGCGCCGAGTTAGCTCGCTTGGTCGCGGCTGGATTTATTAGAGAGGTGTTACACCCCGAGTGGTTAGCCAACCCTGTTCTTGTACTCAAAAAGAATAAAGTGGATTGGCGCATGTGCGTCGACTATACTGATCTCAACAAACATTGTCCAAAGGATCCCTTCGGGCTCCCGAGGATAGACCAGGTGGTGGACTCCACCGCTGGATGTTCTGTGCTGTCTTTCCTGGATTGCTATTCCGGATACCATCAGATTAGTTTGGCAAAGGAAGACGAGGAAAAAACAGCGTTCATCACTCCGTTTGGTGCTTTCTGTTATACCTCCATGCCGTTCGGACTCAAAAACGCTAGAGCAACTTATCATAGAGTTATTCAAACATGCTTAGCCGATCACTGGGGCAAGCGTGTGGAGGCCTACGTAGATGATGTGGTAATCAAAACAGAGAACTCGGAAAACTTCATCGAAGACTTACAGCTGGTTTTCAACAGTCTGAGGCGGTATCGATGGAAGCTTAATCCCGAAAAATGTGTTTTTGGGGTACCAGCAGGAAAGTTGCTCGAGTTTATTGTCAGCCACCGGGGAATTGAGGCTAATCCGGATAAGATTGAGGCTATCATGAAGATGGAAGCACCTCCATCACAAAAGAAGGTTCAGCGACTTACTGGATGTATGGCAGCTCTGAGCAGATTTATATCCAGGCTGGGAGAAAAAGGTTTACCATTTTACAAGCTACTCAAGAAGGTGGATAAGTTTCAGTGGACTTCAGAGGCACAGGAAGCTCTAGATGCACTGAAAAGATTCTTGACAACACCGCCAGTATTGAAGCCACCACGACGAGCCACATCAACTCAACCAGCTGAAGATCTGCTGCTGTACATCTCTTGCACGACTCACGTGGTAAGCACCGCGTTGGTAGTCGAGCGAGCAGAAGAAGGACATACCTACCCAGTGCAACATCCTGTTTACTTCATCAGTGAAGTTCTGGGTCCCTCGAAGAAAAAGTACCCTCAAGTTTAGAAGCTATTATATGCAGTACTTCTAACTGCCCGCAAGCTACGTCACTACTTTGATGACCACAAAGTCATAGTAGTCACTGGTTTTCCGATAGGGGATATTCTTCACAACAAGGAAGCCATTGGCCGAATAGCCAAGTGGGCTTGTGAGCTGGGATCTCATGACATCGAGTTTCGACCTCGCACTGCCATCAAAACTCAAGCACTGGTTGATTTCGTATCAGAGTGGACTGAACAGCAAGTACCAGATAATCCAGAGACTGCAGAAGTATGGCGGGTGTATTTTGTTGGCTCGCTGAAGATGCAGGGAGCAGGAGCAGGAATTCTCTTCACCGCACCTGGAGGCGAGCACCTCAAATATGCCCTCCAGTTGCTGTTTCCGGCCTCCAACAATGCAGCCGAGTATGAAGCTCTGATCCATGGATTGAACATCGCCATATCATTGGGCATCAAGAGACTGATGGTGTACGGAGATTATCTGGTAGTCATTAGCCAGATAAACAAAGAATGGGATTGTTCAAGCGATTCAATGGGAAAGCTGTGGCGGAACTGCCCGAATTATTCCAACTTAAGTGCCAAAGCCCCGCCTTAGAGGCTAGACCACACTTAAATGGGAATAACCCGTCAATCCCTCGGATCTAGTCCGACACGGCCACTGACAGGATCAAGTACCACAATCTCACTCGATGGTGAGTCACAGAGCAAATACAATAAAGCATAAGACCATGTATGTCAGAGTATTAAATTATTACATCATCATCATCATCGGAGTTTTTGCAAAAGTGACCATCATTGTTCGAAGTGCAGCGGAAATAAACTAACGGTAAATAAATAGAGAGATGGGGAAGCCTGTCCCATCACTCCTCATGCTCCTCCTCAGCCGAGGCAAGGTCCCACTCGACAGTCCAACCCGGTGGCAAGGTGGACAGCCAAGTTATTCCAACAACCATTTCCTCCAGGGAAGCTGTAAAAAATTATGCCACAAGCAAGGCTGAGTATACTAATACTCAGCTAGACTTACCCGGTGTGAGGAGTCTACTCCTCTACCTCTAGACATGCAGCTGTTTGGCTGTGGGGTTGGGTTGCCAAAAGCACTAGCTGAGTTTCTAAATCAAGTTTTTAACTTTGTCAAAATTAAGTGTGACTCTCTTAAGGCTAAAGATGTACTATCTATTCATACATAGTAGCAAACATTTTTAGCAATCAACATCTTGTATCATCTCAGCACAATTCCACTTGTTACTCAATGTAGCAGCATGGATCAAGCAGTCTCATTAGCTGCGAGAAGCAGACGATTCGAATCGAGTTTTCATCCTTGCAAGGTAAACCTAAACACACGACATGCAGGGGCACTCCGTCCCCACACACATCAACCGTCCCCATCGATTCCCCATCAGCAGATCAGGGCTCACCGCCTTGGCGTACAATGCCTCACTGACCCCGACTGGCCGTCGTGCAGTGACCGCACTTGTACCCACCATAACCGGAATGGGAGACCTCGTCTCAGGTCGCGTGAGGGGATATGTCCACTGCCAGGTTCACTCAGGTACTAGGCTTACCGATTTACCATATTTCTCGGCATGTGCTTAGTACATTCAAACGCTTGACTCACGGTACCACACCTTAATCCTTATTCAAATTTTTATCCCGTGAACAACCAATCCCCATGGATTGTTGCCCACACCCAACATCAGTACGATATGAAAGTGGGTACAATCAATGTCCTGACCTCGCGCGAGTGCTAGAAAAATCACTCGTCTTCTACCGAGATCTTACTTAATAAAGCAACTACTCGACCTATCATACTAGTATTCATCTCAAAAGGATTCCTGAGATCATGCAACTAGGGTTTCAAACAATTCCTACATCTAAGTGCACAATCAATCCTACAATCATTAAGTGAAGTAAAATAGCATAAATAACAGGTTATGCATAAAACCGGGGCTTGCCTTCCAAAGCAGTGGCAGACAGGTCCTCTGGTGCAGGCTCGGGTGCTGGATCCGGGGCTACCTCCTGAGCAGCTCCTTGCTCCGGCACGAGGATGTACTCTCCGTCAGCAAGATTACAGTCTATCGAAATGCAATGAACATGTATGTCATGATTATGCAAGATTTAATAACATTATGCTAAAGAGAACTAAGTTAAGAAGTAACTTAGGGTTTCTTAGTCATGCGGGCCTTCCAGTGGGTTAGGCTTATTACTCTTTAGGCTTGGGTTTTCAGTGAAGATAACATAGTGGATGGGTATTGTCTTGATATAATTCAGTGGACAGATTACAAAGGTTTTAGTATGACATTAATTTACATTATTCATTTTCCTTTCTTTCATTCCCTATTTAGGGTTTCTAGTGTAGGTTTGAGCTACGACAGTGTTTTAATAATTTCCAAAAATTCTGTAAAAATTACAGTGGGTTGTCACTTGCTATTCTAGCTTGTTTTAAGAATTTGAGGCTTAAAGTACAAAGGCTAGGCTTTCAACAAAAATAACAAGAGTTATGCAAAATGGGCCACTTTACACTACATCTCTTAGTTAGGGGTAGGTTCTGTCCTAAAGGTTATTTTTGCTGGCATCCCATAGTAATAATAGGCTTCTGTGCTAGAAAACACAGAAAACTAAGGGGTGGTTATTTAGTTATGATTTTCTTAAGTTTAATGTCAAAAAGGCACTTTCTACTGCATTATTATTTGAAAAAATGTCAAACAGCAGATTTTATGTTTTTCCTAAGTTCTCATTAATAAAACATTAGTTCTCCCAAGGGTGGGGGTGTTTTTATCTTGGGGTTATTTTTGTAGGGTTTTTCTAAGTTATCCTTATTTTATTAAAATAAAAGGTATCCTACTCCTTTTATACTAAACCAGGGTATGATATATTTTTCCAGTGAACTACATTAAATAAGTATCCCAACAAAAATAGGGGTGTTCTCTGGTTCATTGCTTAAATTACATTTTCTATTTTTTTATCCTTAAGCATATTATAGAATAAGGGGTAAAAACTAACTTAATGAAGTGGACAGAGAGGTTTAACATTTTTATTTGGGTTAGTAGGTAGATATAGATTTCTCAAATTTTTCTAACCCCAGCCAAATAGTGCAACTAATTCTTGCCCTATTATTGAGCTTTTGGTCAAAACTATAATTAAATCAGAGCTTTAAAGTTTTCTATAGTACATAGGGGGTTTTATATTTTTCTTAAGTGGGTTACATTATTTAGAGTCTGACAAAATTGGTTTGACCAAATTTGGATGAACTAAACAGAAGTTATGGTTTTTCAAAGTTTCTGTCCAAATTAAAAACAGATTTAATAAAGGTTTTCTGGAAAAACAGTTTACACCGAGGTCCCTGGGTTTAAACTAAATCAACCTTCGCAAATCTACCCTCGCGCCACTATTCCCCTGTGTCTCTGACATTTCACAAAACAACCTGACCTTCTCTCCCTCTCACCCGCAGTCCTTCCCCCTACGCAAACAATAACCGCGGGAAAGAAAAGGGTGGCGCGGCTTACCGGCGGCGAGGGAGGTCCGGCGAAGGGTGGGGTTGGCTCGGGGAGACTCTGGCGGTCACGTCGAGGTACGGCTTGACGTCGGGGATGGCCGGAATCGCCCGGTCCACGCGCGCAGGCGGGTGTCCTCGTCGGCGGCGAGTGTACCGGCCAAACCACGGCGAACTGGTTCAATCCAAGGGCACGGTGAGCTTCACGGGGTAACGTAGCGACCGTGTGCACAAGGAATCGAAGGATGGTTGAGTGGATTACCCGGTCCATGTACTCCGGCGGGGTTGAGAGCTCCGGCGAGCGTGGACTGGCTTCTCCGGCGAAGCAAACTCCGATTCCTCGCTCGGGGAGCTTCACGGAGGTGTGCACAGTCTTCTCCGAGGGCTGGACGGAGTTGGGAATGGCTCTACTGGCCGGTCTACGGTGACAGAGGGATTGGGCGGCCGCGGACACGCTGCGCACGGGCAAACGGCGGTGAGCTAGACTCCGGTGAGGTTCGAGGGTGCGCGGAAGAGTACAGTCGAAGTCTGGGAGGGTTTTATAGGCGCGGGCGCGGGCCATGGCGCTGGCTTGGCTCGGGCGCGGCGCTGGGCATGCGGGGGCGCGCGCGAGCGTGCTCTGGCGCGGGCAGGAAGCGTCGAACACGTGGAGGTGTGTTTCTTCCATTGTTCAAACGTCTCCAGAGATCGCAACCGTGCGAATCTTGCCATGAATCCGGCGCAGACCTCTTCCTGGCACCTAGGGCTATCTCACATGTGTGAGTTCCAATGGAGGATACGCCCTAGATCAGGAGATAGACGGGCGCCAAATCTGGCTTGTCTCACAGCCCACCTCGCGACAAAACTGATGCCAAATCCTATCAAACGTCCAAGTCTCGGTTTCCACTTTTTCCAGGGGGTGCCTTAGGTGGTATACCACATTTTTGGTATAGAACCTAAGTGGTTTTGGTGCCATCTTGAAGGTGAACACGGTTGGTCTTTGGATTAGGGCTAGAATTTGACTTAGAGAGAAATAGAGAGCCCTAGCTCTCTCTCCACTTGGAGATTTGATTCAGGGTTTCTCCAGGGGTCTTTTTGCAATATTTCCCTCCCCTAAGTGCTGGTTATAAGGTTACTTAAGTTTTGGGTAAAAATTACTCATGCTTTGCACACTTGTTCACTCTCTTTCCCCTCTTACCTAGGGTTTTGGGAGATAGGGTTTAAGAGAGTCTAGGGTTCTTCTCCCCTCTTATCCAAGGTAGTAAGTGTGCAAGGATTAGAGTAATGCTTTTTAGGTCATTGGCAACTTGATTAGCACATGATCTCCAAAGTTCTTATGTGTTGCCCTAAGCCTTTACCTCATATAATTCACAGTCCTTAGTGTCAAGGTGTGCTCTAGCCATGGTAACACCTGGGGTGTTACAGCCCTCCCCCCTTAAAGGAATCTCGTCCCGAGATTTTAGGTAGAGTCCCTTGGAGGGTGCTTGAAGGTGTGCTGGTGTTATTTTTCCTTTATACTTAAGTTTCTCTTATTAACTGCTCTTCGAATGTCATCCTCTTTGCAACTTCAGAAGGAAGCCCTTCTTAAGTTAAATCCACAACTTAGACTATCCTTGTTATATAAGTTTTTCTTATAATTGAATTCAAAGGGCAGGTGGGGGTGGGGTTTTGGGGTTACGTACCGACTCCTTTGGGCAGAAAGTCGGGGAAGCGAGAGCGTAGAAAATCCTCAGTCTCCCATGTAGCTTCTTCCGCTGAATGGTGACTCCACTGAACTTTATACATCCTGACCGACCTTGCCCGAGTTGATCTTTCCTTTTGATCCAATACCTTGACGGGGTACTCTTGGTAGGACAAATCTGGTTCTACCTCAAGGTCTGGTTCCGGTAGTACTTCAGTGGGTAGGCGAACACATTTCCGCAGCTGAGATACGTGGAACACATTGTGAACTGCTGACATGTGAGGTGGCAATTCCAATTGATAGGCAACGGGTCCACAAGCTTCCTTGATCTCGTAGGGTCCAATATAGCGAGGAGCTAACTTGCCCTTGATCCCGAATCTCTGGACACCCTTGGTGGGTGATACCTTAAGATAGACATGATCTCCCACCTCAAACTGTAGAGGCTTCCGTCTCTTATCATGATAGCTCCTTTGCCTGGCCTGAGCAGCTTCTAAGTTCTTGGTAATAACCCTGACCTTTGCCTCTGCCTCGAGTACCAAGTCTGGCCCAAAAATTTCCCTTTCTCCTGCTTGAGACCAATTTAGTGGGGTCCTACACCTTCTCCCATATAAGGCTTCAAAAGGTGCCATCTTCAGACTGGACTGATAGCTGTTATTGTAAGAAAACTCTGCGAAAGACAGACACTTGTCCCATTCCTTTCCATAGTGTAGTGCACATGCTCGCAACATGTGTTCCAAAATCTGATTTATCCTTTCTGTCTGGCCATCTGTTTGGGGGTGGTATGCTGAGCTTCGGATGATATGGGTCCCAAGTGATTCTTGCAATTGTTCCCAAAATCGTGCCACGAATGGTGCTCCTCTGTCCGAGACTATAGTCTTAGGTATCCCATGCAGACGGATTATTTGATCAATGTAGATCTCTGCATATTTCTCTGTCCTGTGGGTGGTGTGCACTGGCAAGAAATGCGCAGTCTTTGTCAACCTGTCCACGATAACCCAAATAGAATCATGGTGCCTGGAGGTATTGGGTAATCCCACTATGAAGTCCATGCAAATGTCCTCCCATTTACAAGATGGTATGGGAAGGGGTTGCAAAGGGCCTGCTGCCTTCAAGTGACTAGCCTTTATCCTCTGGCATGTGTCACACTCGGATATGTACTTGGCAATTTCCCTTTTCATTCTAGTCCACCAATAAAGAGATCTGAGATCATGATACATCTTGTTGCTACCAGGGTGCATGGAGAATTTGGAGAGGTGAGCTTCATCCAGTATCTTCTTTCTGAGCTCAGGGTCCTTGGGAACAACCAATCGATCTCCAAACCATAGAATTCCCTTGCTGTCCTGTCGGAAACACTTGTATTTTTCTGCCTTTTGCTTGATCATATCTTTGATAACCTGAACACCCTTATCCTCAACCTGTGCCCTGACTATCTGTTCTTGCAATGTGGGCTCTACCGAGATATAGCTTAGGTCACCCGAAGAAACAACTTCCAGGTTCAATCTGCACAACTCATCACACAGGGTGGTGACTCTTGTATCCATGCTCATACAATTGCACTGGGCCTTTCTGCTCAAAGCATCTGCCACAACATTGGCCTTACCAGGGTGGTAATGCACCTCCAAATCGTAGTCCTTGATTAACTCCAACCATCTCCTTTGCCTCATGTTCAGATCTGCCTGAGTGAAGATGTATTTAAGACTCTTGTGATCAGTGTAGATGTTACAGTGGGCTCCCATCAAGTAGTGTCTCCATATCTTAAGAGCATGAACCACAGCTGCCAATTCTAAATCATGGGTAGGGTAGTTCCGCTCATGGGGCCTGAGTGCTCGGGAAGCATAAGCAATCACTCTGTTCTCTTGCATCAAGACACATCCCAATCCTGTACCAGAAGCATCACAATAAACTTCGAATGGCTTGGTGTTGTCAGGTTGAGCCAGCACTGGGGCTGTTGTCAAATGTTGCCTCAATGTGTGAAAGGCATCTTCACACTTTTGGCTCCACTCAAATTTGACTCCCTTCTTCAACAGTTCAGTCATTGGTTTGGCAATTCTGGAGAAATCCGGAATAAATCATCGATAATACCCTGCCAATCCCAGAAAACTCCGAATTTGCTTCACTGTAGTCGGGGGTTTCCAATCCATCACCTCCTGCACCTTCTCAGGATCAACGGATATCCCATCCTGGGAAATTGTGTGACCCAAGAATTTAATCTCCTTCAGCCAGAATTCACATTTAGACAACTTAGCATAAAGATGATGATCGCGCAGCCGCTGAAGCACGATATGCAGGAGCTCAGTATGTTCGTCTTCATTCTTGGAATAGACCAGAATATCATCAATGAAAACGACCACGAACCTATCCAATTCTAGCATAAACACTGAGTTCATCAGGTACATAAAATAAGCTGGGGCATTGGTCAGCCCAAAGGACATCACCAAAAACTCATACAGCCCATATCTGGTAGAGAAGGCCGTCTTGGGAATATCACTGGCACGGATCTTGATCTGATGGTACCCTGAGCGAAGATCTATCTTGGAGAACACTTTGGCTCCTACCAATTGATCGAACAGAACATCAATGCGGGGCAGTGGGTATTTGTTCTTGATAGTCACCGCATTGAGAGGGCGGTAGTCAACACACATCCTCAAACTCTCATCCTTTTTCTTCACAAATAATGCTGGACATCCCCATGGTGAAGTACTTGGGCGAATAAACCCCTTGTCCAACAATTCTTGCAATTGCTTCTTCAATTCTGCCAATTCCGCGGGAGGCATCCTATAGGGTCTCTTGGAGATAGGAGTAGTCCCGGGTTGCAACTCAATTGCGAACTCAATGTCTCGGTCAGGTGGCATTCCTGGTAATTCTTCCGGAAACACATCCGGATAGTCACGGACCACTGGGATCTTTTCTACTGGGGACTTGATCATAACGAAGGCACAGGAACGGGTACAACCCTGGTCAGGCAAATATAGTGTGGTCCCACCACAAGTTGGTGAGTGCACCTCAATGGCCCTAGCTGCTATATCCATCACAGCCCAGTTTCTGGTCAACCAGTCAGTTCCCAATATAATATCCACACTATCCAAACCCAAAATAAGAAGGTTGGTTTTAATTATCAGACTACCAAACTTTATCGGCACATTCTTGTTAATTTGGTAAGTGGCAACCCTGCCTCCTGGTGTTGAAATGGTGATACCCCCATTGGTGTGGTGAAAAGGCAATTGGCACTTGGCACTAAATTTGGCACTGATAAAACTATGCGATGCACCAGAATCAAATAGAATAATAGCAGGATAATTCAAAACTGTAAAGATACCAGTCATGACGGGTGCTCCCTCTGGAATATCAGCCATGGTGGTGAAGTTCAGCCTGCCCTGCCTCACTTGCACCTTCTGTCTCTTGCCTTGGTTCTGATTGACATTCTGCCCCTGCCTCTGCTGGTTCCTGGGGCAATTCTTGGCATAATGCCCGGTGTTGCCACATGTGAAGCACCTGTTGTCATTCGCCTGGCGGTACTGCTGCTGCTGCTGATTGCTCCTCTGAGCTGGAAATTGGGTGCGGTTGGGTGCCTGCTGCTGCTGCTGCTGAGGTCAGATCACACATCGCCCTTGCTGCTGCTGGGGTCCCCTGCCCTGGGTGTCGGACACAATCCTGAAGCGCTGTGGCTGAGCTGAGGGTCCTGCCACAGGGGTCTTCCTCTTTTTCTCTGCCTGTCTAGCTGTAATGCAGTCCTCTTGGGAGATAGCCATGTTGACCAACTCATTGTAACTGTTGGCCCTGACGGTGTTGAGACGGTCACGGAGCTTAGTGCTGAGCCCCCTCCTGAACCTGTCTCTCTTCTTCTCATCCGTATCTGCGTGATATCCCGCATACTGACACAAGTCATTAAAAGCCTGGGCATACTGCAACACTGTCCTGTTGCCCTGAGTGAGTGCCAAAAACTCATTGAGCTTCCGGTCCATAATCCCGGCTGGTATATGGTGTCCTCTGAAAGCTGCCTTGAACTCCCTCCACTCCACCTCTCGGTCCTCTGGCTGCATAGCAAGAAAATGATCCCACCAAGTCCTTGCGGGTCCGCGAAGCTGCTGGGTGGCGAACCTAACTTTGGTGACCTCTGAGCAAGCTCCATGGAGCAGTGGGAATTTGGATTCCACCACTCGCAGCCACACATCTGCATCAAGCGGGTCCTCTGCCCTTGTGAACAATGGAGGCTGGGTGCTGAGGAACTCCTGATAGGTAGCCGCCGCGGGGTGATGCTGATGGTCTCCACCACCATAGTGCTGAGGTGGTGGCTGACGCTGAGCCAGCTGTCTCAAGATCTCATTCTGCTGAGCCATGAGCTCCTGCAGAGTGGGAGGCGGTGGCGGTGGAGGAACGTGCTCATTCTGGCCACGACGCTGCCTCCCGGCCATCTGAAAAACCATATACATGCTTAACACCACATCTCCAAGTTCAAGATTTATCGCGGAGAAAAAGTTAAAACAACACGATAGACTCCGACTTCAACAAAAGTTTTTTTTTAAAAAAGGCACAAATTCTTCCTTCCAAATTTAAACTGATGACAGCATCCATCAAACAAGCTTCCAAGAGAGTTTAGCACGATTATATCAAATTGTTCCAAAATGACTCAACTCTATCTAGCCTAGTACCCCAAGGGTGCAAAAGCTAAGCTAGCTGCGAGGAGTCCGACTATCCAACTTCTAAGCCTATCCTGAACACCTAGTGAGCGAACAAAGCAACACTCGACTCGGGGGAAGGTGGTCTTCCCGAGCCAGCAGTGTCCACACTGGAGGCAGGCTCATCTCCTCCCTCGATGTCGACGTCCTCGTTGGCCTCCAGGTCCTGGATCTCCTGGTGATGCATATCTAGGTGCTCGTTAGCCTCATCAAGCTGCTGCTGAGTGTTAATGAGCTGATCCTCTAGAACCTCGATGGTGTTCTCCCTGGTGCCCACTAGCTCCTCCAACTCTTGGATATCCGTGGATAGCTGCTCTACCTGCAAGTCCTTCTCCACCATCTCTTGGGACAAGTCAACTACGAGTTCCTCTCTGCTGTCCAACGTAATCTTTTTTGCCTCCAGCAGTGCCATCAGATGGGACATCGCCTCACCGCGCATTACTTGCAGACGGTACAGCGCATTCATGCATCGTACGGTCAAGTGCGCGGTCTGTCCAGGGTAGATGGCCCAGATATCCTTGGCATGCTCCACCCGATCCTTCCACATTGGGTCGTCCTCCCTCTCAGCGGGGAACAAGTCGATGGGGTGGGTAGCCAGCTCCAAAGGATGGAACCCGCAGAAAGTAGTCAACCCATGCAGAGCGATCGCCTCGATCGTGTCCTCCGCTCGGTATCCGAAAGACTCGGAGTCCAAAGAGCGCCAGCCTGGCTGCAGGGGATGAGGCTCCAAGGTCATCCTCACCCTACAGCGGGGCACTCGGTGCTTCTCGAACTGCTGCAACGCGTACTGAGGGGGTGTCGCGTATCCGGCCCCCTGAAGTACCTCCCACAAAATGCGGGGAAAACCCTCTCGTGCCAGTCCGTCAGTGTGAGTCAGTGCATTTCCGTCATCGGAGGATCCGTGGGAAGTCATCTGTGTACGGTTAAGCGTAAGTAAAAGAAAAAGAATTTTTAAAAAGAACAAGAAAAATAAAACTCAGCCTTTCTCTAGTTAAACAAAAAGGCATTGGGGACCTAGTTGGTTGTTATCTTGTTTTTAAGTCCTTTACTCAGTTATCCATTTGCTTAATTAAGAATGCATGCATGCTCGTCCTGAACGACCTCACAACAAGATAAAAGGAATAGGGAAGAACTCCCATCCTGTAAAAGTGGCCTGTAGGGCCTAGCTACTTAGCAACCTAGCTACCCTTCTATCATCCTAAGGCTTCACGTCCTAGGTCTATCCTGCTCGTCCTACTATCTATCCAACATTGTTTCTATCAAGTTTTACTTTGGAAAAGGATGTTATTCATGTTTTATTGATTCCTCTATGGTGGTACAAGCTCCGATACCAGCTGTGGCGGAACTACCCGAATTATTCCAACTTAAGTGCCAAAGCCCCGCCTTAGAGGCTAGACCACACTTAAATGGGAATAACCCGTCAATCCCTCGGATCTAGTCCGACACGGCCACTGACAGGATCAAGTACCACAATCTCACTCGATGGTGAGTCACAGAGCAAATACAATAAAGCATAAGACCATGTATGTCAGAGTATTAAATTATTACATCATCATCATCATCGGAGTTTTTGCAAAAGTGACCATCATTGTTCGAAGTGCAGCGGAAATAAACTAACGGTAAATAAATAGAGAGATGGGGAAGCCTGTCCCATCACTCCTCATGCTCCTCCTCAGCCGAGGCAGGGTCCCACTCGACAGTCCAACCCGGTGGCAAGGTGGACGGCCAAGTTATTCCAGCAACCATTTCCTCCAGGGAACCTGTAAAAAATTATGCCACAAGCAAGGCTGAGTATACTAATACTCAGCTAGACTTACCCGGTGTGAGGAGTCTACTCCTCTACCTCTAGACATGCAGCTGTTTGGCTGTGGGGTTGGGTTGCCAAAAGCACTAGCTGAGTTTCTAAATCAAGTTTTTAACTTTGTCAAAATTAAGTGTGACTCTCTTAAGGCTAAAGATGTACTATCTATTCATACATAGTAGCAAACATTTTTAGCAATCAACATCTTGTATCATCTCAGCACAATTCCACTTGTTACTCAATGTAGCAGCATGGATCAAGCAGTCTCATTAGCTGCGAGAAGCAGACGATTCGAATCGAGTTTTCATCCTTGCAAGGTAAACCTAAACACACGACATGCAGGGGCACTCCGTCCCCACACACATCAACCGTCCCCATCGATTCCCCGTCAGCAGATCAGGGCTCACCGCCTTGGCGTACAATGCCTCACTGACCCCGACTGGCCGTCGTGCAGTGACCGCACTTGTACCCACCATAACCGGAATGGGAGACCTCGTCTCAGGTCGCGTGAGGGGATATGTCCACTGCCAAGTTCACTCAGGTACTAGGCTTACCGATTTACCATATTTCTCGGCATGTGCTTAGTACATTCAAACGCTTGACTCACGGTACCACACCTTAATCCTTATTCAAATTTTTATCCCGTGAACAACCAATCCCCATGGATTGTTGCCCACACCCAACATCAGTACGATATGAAAGTGGGTACAATCAATGTCCTGACCTCGCGCGAGTGCTAGAAAAATCACTCGTCTTCTACCGAGATCTTACTTAATAAAGCAACTACTCGACCTATCATACTAGTATTCATCTCAAAAGGATTCCTGAGATCATGCAACTAGGGTTTCAAACAATTCCTACACCTAAGTGCACAATCAATCCTACAATCATTAAGTGAAGTAAAATAGCATAAATAACAGGTTATGCATAAAACCGGGGCTTGCCTTCCAAAGCAGTGGCAGACAGGTCCTCAGGTGCAGGCTCGGGTGCTGGATCCGGGGCTACCTCCTGAGCAGCTCCTTGCTCCGGCACGAGGATGTACTCTCCGTCAGCAAGATTACAGTCTATCGAAATGCAATGAACATGTATGTCATGATTATGCAAGATTTAATAACATTATGCTAAAGAGAACTAAGTTAAGAAGTAACTTAGGGTTTCTTAGTCATGCGGGGCTTCCAGTGGGTTAGGCTTATTACTCTTTAGGCTTGGGTTTTCAGTGAAGATAACATAGTGGATGGGTATTGTCTTGATATAATTCAGTGGACAGATTACAAAGGTTTTAGTATGACATTAATTTACATTATTCATTTTCCTTTCTTTCATTCCCTATTTAGGGTTTCTAGTGTAGGTTTGAGCTACGACAGTGTTTTAATAATTTCCAAAAATTCTGTAAAAATTACAGTGGGTTGTCACTTGCTATTCTAGCTTGTTTTAAGAATTTGAGGCTTAAAGTACAAAGGCTAGGCTTTCAACAAAAATAACAAGAGTTATGCAAAATGGGCCACTTTACACTACATCTCTTAGTTAGGGGTAGGTTCTGTCCTAAAGGTTATTTTTGCTGGCATCCCATAGTAATAATAGGCTTCTGTGCTAAAAATCACAGAAAACTAAGGGGTGGTTATTTAGTTATGATTTTCTTAAGTTTAATGTCAAAAAGGCACTTTCTACTGCATTATTATTTGAAAAAATGTCAAACAGCAGATTTTATATTTTTCCTAAGTTCCCATTAATAAAACATTAGTTCTCCCAAGGGTGGGGGTGTTTTTACCTTGGGGTTATTTTTGTAGGGTTTTTCTAAGTTATCCTTATTTTATTAAAATAAAAGGTATCCTACTCCTTTTATACTAAACCAGGGTATGATATATTTTTCCAGTGAACTACATTAAATAAGTATCCCAACAAAAATAGGGGTGTTCTCTGCTTCATTGCTTAAATTACATTTTCTATTTTTCTTATCCTTAAGCATATTATAGAATAAGGGGTAAAAACTAACTTAATGGAGTGGACAGAGAGGTTTAACATTTTTATTTGGGTTAGTAGGTAGATATAGACTTCTCAAAATTTTTCTAACCCCAGCCAAATAGTGGAACTAATTCTTGCCCTATTATTGAGCTTTTGGTCAAAACTATAATTAAATCAGAGCTTTAAAGTTTTCTATAGTACATAGGGGGTTTTATATTTTTCTTAAGTGGGTTACATTATTTAGAGTCTCACAAAATTGGTTTGACCAAATTTGGATGAACTAAACAGAAGTTATGGTTTTTCAAAGTTTTTGTCCAAATTAAAAACAGATTTAATAAAGGTTTTCTGGAAAAACAGTTTACACCGAGGTCCCTGGGTTTAAACTAAATCAACCTTCGCAAATCTACCCTCGCGCCACTATTCCCCTGTGTCTCTGACATTTCACAAAACCCCCTGACCTTCTCTCCCTCTCACCCGCAGTCCTTCCCCCTACGCAAACAGTAACCGCGGGAAAGAAAAGGGTGGCGCGGCTTACCGGCGGCGAGGGAGGTCCGGCGAAGGGTGGGGTTGGCTCGGGGAGACTCTGGCGGTCACGTCGAGGTACGGCTTAACGTCGGGGATGGCCGGAATCGCCCGGTCCACGCGCGCAGGCGGGTGTCCTCGTTGGCGGCGAGTGTACCGGCCAAACCACGGTGAACTGGTTCAATCCAAGGGCACGGTGAGCTTCACGGGGTAACATAGCGACTGTGTGCACAAGGAATCGAAGGATGGTTGAGTGGATTACCCGGTCCACGTACTCCGGCGGGGTTGAGAGCTCCGGTGAGCGTGGACTGGCTTCTCCGGCAAAGCAAACTCCGATTCCTCGCTTGGGGAGCTTCACGGAGGTGTGCACAGTCTTCTCCGAGGGCTGGACGGAGTTGGGAATGGCTCTACTGGTCGGTCTACGGTGACAGAGGGATTGGGCGGCCGCGGACACGCTGCGCACGGGCAAACGACGGTGAGCTAGACTCCGGTGAGGTTCGAGGGTGCGCGGAAGAGTACAATCGAAGTCTGGGAGGGTTTTATAGGCGCGGGCGTGGGCCATGGCGCTGGCTTGGCTCGGGCGCGGCGCTGGGCATGCGGGGGCGCGCGCGAGCGTGCTCTGGCGCGGGCAGGAAGTGTCGAACACGTGGAGGTGTGTTTCTTCTATTGTTCAAACGTCTCCAGAGATCGCAAACGTGCGAATCTTGCCATGAATCCGGCGCAGACCTCTTCCTGGCACCTAGGGCTATCTCACATGTGTGAGTTCCAATGGAGGATACGCCCTAGATCAGGAGATAGACGGGAGCCAAATCTGGTTTGTCTCACTGCCCACCTCGCGACAAAACTGATGCCAAATCCTATCAAACGTCCAAGTCTCGGTTTCCACTTTTTCCAGGGGGGCCTTAGGTGGTATACCACATTTTTGGTATAGAACCTAAGTGGTTTTGGTGCCATCTTGAAGGTGAACACGGTTGGTCTTTGGATTAGGGCTAGAATTTGACTTAGAGAGAAATAGAGAGCCCTAGCTCTCTCTCCACTTGGAGATTTGATTCAGGGTTTCTCCAGGGGTCTTTTTGCAATATTTCCCTCCCCTAAGTGCTGGTTATAAGGTTACTTAAGTTTTGGGTAAAAATTACTCATGCTTTGCACACTTGTTCACTCTCTTTCCCCTCTTACCTAGGGTTTTGGGAGATAGGGTTTAAGAGAGTCTAGGGTTCTTCTCCCCTCTTATCCAAGGTAGTAAGTGTGCAAGGATTAGAGTAATGCTTTTTAGGTCATTGGCAACTTGATTAGCACATGATCTCCAAAGTTCTTATGTGTTGCCCTAAGCCTTTACCTCATATAATTCACAGTCCTTAGTGTCAAGGTGTGCTCTAGCCATGGTAACACCTGGGGTGTTACAAAAGTACTGCACTGCCGTCCGAAAACTGGAAGATAAATTTGAGGGTCTGGAATTTCATCATGTAGAAAGAGATCGGAACACAGCAGCCGATGTATTGTCCAAGCTAGGATCCAGTCAAACTCAGGTCCCACCTGGAGTCTTTGTACAAGAAATACTACAGCCGAGCATCTCAATGGATCAAGCAGAAGAGTGTAATATTGTGAATCAACTAGAGTCAGACTCTGATGACTAGAGAAGGCCAATCATCAGGTATATAAAGAATGAAGAGGAACCGGATGACAAAAATGCGGCCGAGCGTATTGCCAGACAGTCGGCTCACTACACACTCATTGGGGAGACATTATACAGAAGGGGTGCATCAGGCGTCCTCATGAAGTGCATTCTCTCATCTACTGGGAAGCGACTTCTGGAGGAGGTCCATGCCGGGCAATGTGGAATACATGCGGCGTCCAAGACACTAGTCGGGAAGGTTTTCAGGTCAGGATTCTATTGGCCAACAGCGAAGAGTGATGCAGCCGAGTTAGTTCAGAGGTGCGAAGCTTGCCAGTACTTGTCAAAACAACAACATCTATCAGCACAGCAACTGCAGACCAAACCAGTAACTTGGGCCTTCGCATGCTGGGGACTGGATATGATTGGACCTTTCAAGAAAGCTCAAGGAGGATACACTCATGTATTGGTAGCAATCGACAAATTCACTAAATGGATAGAGTTCAAGCCCATTGCTTCTTTAACCTCAGCTAAGGCCGTGGAATTCATACAAGACATAATATTCAGATTCGGGATACCAAACAACATCATAACTGACCTAGGATCCAACTTCACAAGTTCAGAGTTCTTCGACTTCTGCGAGCAAAAAAGCATTCAGATCAAGGATGCTTCTGTAGCACATCCAAGAGCCAACGGGCAAGTTGAGCGAGCCAACGGGATGATACTGGGGGCACTCAGGAAAAAGGTCTTCGATAAGAATCAAAAGTTCGCAGGAAAATGGATAAGGGAATTGCCCTATGTCGTCTGGAGCCTAAGAACCCAGCCTAGCCGAGCTCTACATGGAAACACTCCTTTCTTCATGGTCTATGGGTCAGAGGCAGTATTACCAGCCGACCTCAAGTTCGGAGCGCCAAGGTTGATCTTCGAAAGCATAGCAGAAGTCAAAGCCACCAGACTGGAGGACATTGATGTACTCGAGGAAGAACGACTGAATGCAGTAATCCAATCAGCACGATACCAGCAGACTCTAAGGCGCTATCACGACAAGGCCGTGCGGCAGCGATCCTTCTCAGTAGGAGATCTCGTCCTCTGCCGAATTCTAACGGGGGAAGGAAAGCACAAGTTATCGCCCTTATGGGAAGGACCATTCATAGTAGCAGAAGTCACTCGGCCAGGATCATATCGTCTCACTCAGATGGACGGCACAGAAGTCGGGAACTCCTGGAATATAGAACACCTCAGGAAGTTTTATCCCTAGCTGTATTTCAAAAGCTATCGGGACGACGATGTACTCTGTAAAATGGAAATATGTCATCAATAAAAGAAAAGGCTTCAAAGATACTCAGTTTGTTCATGATTAACTTGCATTCTTAATTAACTCGGGGTGACCACTATGCCCTGCTGAACGGAGCAATCGGCTTAAGTCGGCAACGACTTAAACCGGTGCAACATGCTTGCGCTTACTTAACTCGGGGTGACCACTATGCCCTGCTAACGGAGCAATCGGCTTAAGTCGACAACGACTTAAACCGGTGCAACATGCTCGCGCTTACTTAACTCAGGGTGACCACTATGCCCTGCTAACGGAGCAATCGGCTTAATTCGGCAACGACTTAAACCGGTGCAACATGCTCGTGCTTACTTAACTCGGGGTGACCACTATGCCCTGCTAACAGAGCAATCGGCTTAAGTCGGCAACGACTTAAACCGGTGCAACATGCTCACGCTTACTTAACTCAGGGTGACCACTATGCCCTGCCAAACAGAGCAATCGGCTTAAGTCGACAGCGCCTTAAGCCGGTGCAACATGCTCATATAACTCAGGGTGACCACTAAACCCTATTAGCAAAAGCAACCGACTTAAGTCAGTAGCAACTCAAGGCGATCTGACGCGATTATGATTACTCACATAGGGATAGCTTCTATATCCCGCAAACAAGTTTCAAAACCATCGCACATCATTTTACTACTGCAAATTTACGAACTGATGAATTCTGAAACAATAGGAGAATAACAATGCCATTTAAGTACTGAAATGACGTCCTCTAACAAATGTCTGACCATGCTAACCGCGCGCTCAAAGCACGCAAAGTGTTTCTCTATTTTGTGATATCTTTCTCAGGGGCAATCGACGAGGAAGGGCGACTCGAGGAATCAGGAGCAGCATTCACGTCAGCCCTTATATCTTCGGGAACAACCACGCCGGGTCTCCTCATCAAGATTCGCCCCGCCCGAATAGCCTTATCCATGGCTCTGTCGCGATGGGCTCTGAGAGTAACGGAAGTTTCTTCAGCAACCTTGACAGCCAACCGAGCAGCTTCTAACTCCTGGGCGATGGATTTCTTGGAAGCACGGAGTTCTTTGATAGTAGCATCCTTCGCTGATATCAATTGCTTGAGCCGAGTCACCTCATCCGTGGATTCCTGGACCTTACAGCGTTGGTTGTCTAACTCTTCCATGGTGAAGCGATGACTTCTCTCCAGGATGGTGAGCGAGTTGCTAGAATCGCGATACAATCTGTCAAGACTGTCGCGAGAAGCAGCAAGGATACGTTTTTCTTCCTACAAACAAAAGTCAACTCTCTCAAACATCAAGCAAGCAATAGGAGCACAACAAGGCAAGGCACAGTTTCATAAGTCACCTTTTCAGAATTAAGCTGGGCGTGAAGGGAAGAGCTCAGTGCATTGGTGTCATCTAAGGCAGCAGAGACCTGAGCTAGTTCAGTCTGACTTTGAGAATACTTTTCTTCAAAGTCATAGCACCGCTGGACTAATTTAGCCTGATCTCGAGAATGTTTTTCTTCAAGAGTGGAAATCTGCCGAGTCATACCTAGCAGGAGACAATCAAACAAAAGGGGTTAGAATGTAAAGCAGTTTAATAGTGAAGACAAAGAGAAGCAAAAAAGCACTAACCAGCATTGGTTGCCTCCAAGTTAGAGACACGATGTTGAAGTAACACTGGATTCCAACGCGCAAGAGACGAAGCTACTTCTGGAACAGGAGCACCCTGTAACCTCAGCTGGCTAGCCATCCCGTCCACCAAAGCCTGATAAGGAGAGCAGATGAGTGTAATGACAGCAGTTCATGCGATGCAAAAATCAAGCTAAAGTATATCACAGTACCTGGAGGTTGGAAAAGAACAAAGGGACCCCCAAATCATGAGAGATCAATTGATGACCGGGTGTAAGGCCGCCACCCGAAGCAGCTTGCAACGAACCAGCAGGCACCAACTCAGTGCCATCAACAGAGCCCAAAACTTGGTCAGCGGGGACGCTGCCCTCTAAAGCGACTCCCTGGTCCAAAGCTTGGGCTACCACCATGCAGCCGGAGTGCGGAGGCGATCCCGCATGAACGTCCATGGAAGTACAAGAGGGAGACCCCGCTTGGACACCCTCGGGGGCTGGGTCATAGTTTGCACTGCCCACTTGAGCCGGATCATCCCCGGCAGCACCCTCGGGGGCTGGGCAGTGGCTTGCACTTCCCATCCGAACCAAGTCATCCCCGGCAACATCCTCGGGGGATGGGCAAGTGTCAACACCATCCTTGGGGTCCAAGTTCTCTGCGGTAGCCACCTCTAAGGCTGATGGGCCCCCAGTTACTTCCATGGGATCAAGACGATCCAAGTCAGTCTCCTGACCCTCGAGATCGCGCTCTAAGGTCGACGAGGCACGGGATGACCTCAACCCAGCATCAAGCACATCAGCACAAACCTCCATCACGCCATCATCCGCTGGCTCCGAGAACAAATCCTCTGGAACCATATCCTCAAGAGACTGATCAAAATTCGCCAGGGACAATTCTTGCAGACCAATGAGAGCAGACAAAGCAGGAGAAGGAACTCCACTACTTTCACCACTAGCGATGAACTGCCGACTGTTTTTCCGAGTCAAAGGAACTTCATCCTCTTCCTCCCCGTCGTCTTCATTAGCAACACAGGCAGCAAACCCATTGGGATCAGCAACAGATGGAGCACCCACATTGGGATCAGCAGCAGATTGGGCACACCCATTGGGGTCAGCGTCAATAAATTCAGTCACAGGCACTTCTTCAGCAACAGGAACCGAAGTACCAACATCCCGATCCAAACTGGATACTCGCCGGAGGCGTCTCTTTTTCTTTTTCTGCTCATCAGCAGAAGGATCAGGTTGATTGGCTCGGCAAGGGCGCCTCGGGCGAGTACTGGCAGGCTTCTGAATATCCAAGGTCGTACCAGCCTCTGGGAGGGGCACCACCACCAATGTCCCAGCAGGAGCAACATCAGAAGAGTCCTCAGCCAACAAATCAAGCATAGCACTTATCTCTGCATCACTAGGATTCAGGGGCACCTCAAAATGGACTTGTCGTTCATCATCAGGAATCTCCCCGAGCGAGGCAACCAAGGCACTAACTTCTTCAGCAGAGGGCCGCACTCTAAGGCCCAAACTGCCATCAGTGACAGGTGGATTCGACACAAAAAGAGTGAAGGCTTTGGGAGGAGGCAAGTTCCAGGCTGAGTATGCCACTGGGGCACCAACATTTGACACCTTGCCTCTAAGGATCATCTCAAGTCGGTTCACCAAGTCTACAGAGGGAATTCTTCTGTTGGTAACCCGAGTTGAGTCGGCTAGGCCTCGATACAGATAAGCCGGGTATGCCCTGTCCTTCAACGGCTGAACATTCTTGAAGACAAAATCAGCAACCACAGCTTCAGCAGTCAGACCCCTCTCCTTCAGCAATCCAACTTCAGCTAGCAAAGCACCTGCCTCAGCTACCTCCTGATCCTTGGGGGACTCGGTCCAACTTGGGGTGCGAACATCCGGCTGTCTTCCCGACCGAGGGGGGAGAGAGTTTCCATAATTCTCAACAATGAACCACTCCAAGCGCCATCCCTTGATGCTGTCTTTGAGAGGGATTTCGAGATACTCAGTCTTCCTCCCGCGGCGCATCTCCAAGCTAGCACCCCCAACCAACTGAATGTTGTCCTCCGGCCATCCTAGGGCGACAGTGATACAAGTACTTCCATAACCCAAAATGTGGCAGCACACCAAGAAAAGCTTCGCATAAATGAATGAAAATGGAAATTTGCAGGATAGAATTGGGATTCAGATGGGTCAAGTTAATATGGTATAAATCAAGGAGGCCACGGAAAAAGGGAGAAATGGGAAGACCGAGGCCGCGGAGAAGGAAAGGAGCGTAAATCACGGATTCATGGGTATCCTCAGTCGGGACAGTGACCGCATGGCAAATCCGCCAAGAACAGAGCTCCCTCGGGGGAAGAACCCCGATGGACACGAGGTGGAGAAGTTCGGGCTCGGAGATGACAGACATGTGGTT
Organism: Zea mays; assembly: GCF_902167145.1. Classification (NCBI taxonomy): domain Eukaryota; kingdom Viridiplantae; phylum Streptophyta; class Magnoliopsida; order Poales; family Poaceae; genus Zea; species Zea mays. The sequence continues at coordinate 88,235,535 of NC_050097.1, forward strand.
ACCTGCGAAAGGCAACTGGCTGTTGGGGTCGATTGGAGGAATCACCGCGGTAGACGAACTCGAGGCTTTCCTCTTGGGTGCCATCTTGATTCTACCGGCGAGCAGAGTGGGAGGCGAATTGCAGAGAGGATTCGGAAGCGAGAAAGCAAGAACTGGGGCACGGAAAGCAGAGGCGGCTAAAAGCGCAGCACTTATGAGATAATCCCGAGCCAGATATTGTTTCAAAAAGCGCCCCGTCAGCACCCGGCGGTTACTTCCAAAACACCGGCGTGCCACGTCATCACCCGGCAGTTACTTCCAAAACACCGGCGCGCCACATCTTCACTCGGCTATTATCCTCAAAGTGGCCCACGCAGCCCGCTATCGCTCGGCGTTACCTCTAAAACGCTGACGTCGCCATCAAGTCGCTCGGCAGTTGGCTCTAAAACTCCGACATCGTGTTCAGTCACTCAACGTCACCTCTAAAACGCTGACGTCGTCTTCAAGTCGCTCGGCGTTACCTCTAAAACGCTGACGTCTCCCTCAAGTCGCTCGGCAGTTGACTCTAAAACTCCGACATCGTGTTCAGTCGCTCAGCGTCTCCTCTAAAACGCTGACGTCATCTTCAAGTCGCTCGGCGTTACCTCTAAAACGCTGACGTCGCCCTCAAGTCGCTCGGCAGTTGACTCTAAAACTCCGACATCGTGTTCAGTCGCTCGGCGTCACCTCTAAAACGCTGACGTCATCTTCAAGTCGCTCGGCGTTACCTCTAAAACGCTGACGTCGCCCTCAAGTCGCTCGGCAGTTGACTTTAAAACTCCGATATCGTGTTCAGTCACTCGGCGTTACCTCTAAAACGCTGACGTTGTCTTCAAATCATTCGGCGTTACCTCTAAAACTCCGACATCGTGTTCAGTCGCTCGGCAGTTACCTCTAAAACGCTGACGTTGTCTTCAGTCGCTCGGCAGTTACCTCTAAAACTTCGACGTCGTCTACAAGTTACTCGGCAGCTACCTCTAAAAACGTCGAAATGATGCCAGAGTTATTTACTTACAAATTCCAAGGAAATCAACTTCACAAATAAGCAGGATAATTGGCACAGAGAAAGCAACATAATTTCTTCATTAAAGGGAATATATCATACTTACAAATCAACTCATTATGAGTTGATACTTCCGTACTACTACTACTACTACATTACATTATACTACTACTACTACTACTACTACACTACACTATACTACTCTACACTACTAAATGCTATTACATTATTCTAACTATACTATACTAACATCTAAGGACCAGTGGCATCTAGCCACTGGCCCTGTTGCTGCCCCTGCTGCTACCGCCGCTGTCGCCATCCTTGCTGCCGCTGCTGCCGCCCCAGCCGCCGCCGTCACCGCCGCCACCGCCTTCGTCGTCGTCATCGTCCTCGCCATCGCCACCGCCGTCCTCCTCGGACGAGTCCTCCTCATCCGAGGAGTACTCCGACTCATTCGAGCCCTCGAGCCCGGAGCGCTCGACAGCCCAGATGTAAGTCCAGACCTTCGCTGCAAGCCCCTGGGAGTCGTCTGAATCATCAGACGACTCACGCAAAGGAATGGGAGCCGGGGACCCCTCGGACTCAGAGGAGAACTCCTCCTCCGAGTACTCTGAATCACCGAAGTCCTCGGATGGAGGAGTCGGCTCACGCTTGCGCTTGTTGTTCTTGCCCATGGTGGAAGCGCGAGAAGGAGAAGAAAGCAAGTAGTAGAGAACAGCAAGAGATATGAAAAAACCGGAGAGACAAAAGCACTATTTATAGAAGAAGAAGGCAACCGCTCACCTCCAACCACGGTCACTGAACAGTCGTGAGGCATTCAATACACACTTCAACTCGTCTGAAGACACGTCAGGCGGCTGACGTCGTTTCACGCAACGCAACACCCATCGGGACTCCAGTCAACAGCATGGACGATATGATTACACCCGCCGTCGCATCACATTACTACTCAGAAGCAGCCGGCTAAAACACTCAGCGTACCAAGTCGTCCCTTGTCCACACCCATTGGGGGGGACGCCCAGGAATTATCAGTATATTTTTCAAAACTGTCACATCTGTGCAGGGCGTGCAATGAATACCTCAAGACAAAAATGAGATATCAGTAAGGAACGGAGGAAAGCCAAATATAGCCGGGGAAGTACAGAATCTGACCGACAAAAGCGACGTGAAGACTAGACAGGGAACGTCCATCAAATGTCCAACCAGTTGCAGAACAAATAAATTGCACCACATAGCGAGATATGGGCAGATCACGAACCCGGCTGAAAAAGACAAAATACATGCTGACCTCTAAAGCATGATATGGATGACATAATGCTGACCTCTAAGGCATTCAGAAAAAAGAAAGGGTTATTCTCAGCAAAAGGACACAAAATGAAGACCTTCGAGAGGATTATTTTCAAAAATCCACTCAAAGCTCGGGGGCTACACCCATTGGGTGCACCTTCGGTGCACCCCATGAATCACCATTTCAAGCCAAGATAGTGCTGACCTCTAAGGCATAAGACAAGATTAAAGACAGGGCCAGCCCTCAACCAAAGCACAAGAGTAAGATGAAAGTAATTTCTGATGAAGACCTTCGAGTAGATTATTTTCCAAAATCTACTCGAAGCTCGGGGGCTACACCCATTGGGTGCACCTCTGGTGCACCCAATGAAGTTCAGGGTCCTACAATATGAAATGCCGACCTCTAAGGCACAAGCACGAAACAAAGCTTCAGTTTACGAGTGATCAAAGCAGGAGGAGACAGTAAGAAATCGTTTTCCCCAAATTACCTGCAAGCTGGACCTGGGATCTTTGGGCTGATTACCTCAAAATCAACCCAAAGATCGGGGGCTTGTGGGGGACAGATATCCCCCGGGTCCACTGGAAGAGTAAAAGACCTCACGAAAGGCCCAAGGGCCCAATAAATCGTAAGGTCATTCTTTCGTGGGCCTAGGGAGGGACAGTCAGCAAAGCAGGTTGACATGAGGCCGGATTGGTGCAAGCCCGAACGGCCCACAACGTCGAGCGAGCGACCACAACAGAGATCCGACTTTCCCGCGCTAGAGCCCCCATGCAACGGAGCCATGCGAGGATAGGTCGGCAGAACTATAGGGAGATAAACTCAAACAGTTCACTATCTTTTAGCTACACATTGTTATCATATCCACTTGTATTGCCCCACGGTCGAGTATATAAGGCCTAGGGGGCACCCCTTCAGAACGATCGACCCTATTACTCAGCCACCCACCTCAACTCTCTGCATTCTCGATTCAGAGAGTCACCTTGTAACCTCATTCACCAAGCATACTCCCCAGGACGTAGGGTATTACGCATCTCTAAGCGGCCCGAACCTATAAACATTGTCCACTGTCCCTCGTGCATCTGGCATGAACCATTTTGCTACAGTCGGCGACACCGTCCTACTCCTAAAAATACCTTGAGGGGCAACCCCAGGTGTGCGGTCGGAGCCAAAACACCGACAGCCCTCGCTATCATTTGACTCTTATATCGCCTTCGGCCTAGAATCTGTAGCATGTTCTCTCATCTAGTGGAACTTTGTAAAGGCCTCACAGTAGATCCCTAGACAATCACCTTAGGAGTGTCTAAGGGTCTTGCAAACCCTGAATAAATGGGAAACACGTCTTGTTGGTAAAGCTGTGCAACTTCTGCAAAGTGTAAAACTGGTATATCAGCCATGCTCACGGTCATGAGCAGCTCGGACCCTCACATGAGTAAATTATTGAATTAAATTTAATCTATAATTTGCATTGCATTGTGGGATTTATTATTAATTGTGATCTCTTATTTAACTGGGATGGTATGTACTTATACTTAATAACTACGAATAAAATTTTGACCAACTTTAAAAGCAATGCTCAGCCTTAACTAGTCCTCTTGGTAAACCTTACACTTCGCATGAGCCCCCACCGTAAGTGAGCTCATGTACATTATTCTGCACTACATGTAGCGACGAATGTATGTGAGATCACTCTTGTTGTACTCACCCCCAGGTCAAGGATAGGTACCGCAAGATAAGGAGCATGAAGGATGTTGCAATGAGTTCGTGCGAGGTCTAGGCCATCGTCTCCCAGTCAACTATGGTTGTGGAGGATCATTGTCGTCATATGATGTAATTATTTAGTTATTTTGTACAGAACCCCTATTATGAAATAAAGATGTGACATTCGTTTCTGTACCATGAGTTATTATATGCTTAAGACTTGATCCTAGCACACATTTGATTCCCGCTCGGGTTTACCCTTAAATCAAGGTGTGACAGAAGTGGTATCAAAGGAATGTTGACTGTAGGACGTAACCTAGATAGAACTGGACAAACCCTTACCTACTTATGTTTGCTACTCTGATTCTTTCTAAAACTTTACTTAATCTTTTTCTCATCTTTTGTTGTTTACTCTGATTATTCTTATCTATTCTCTTTAAAGACTAAAGAGGATTTCATACCTTGGAATCCTGTACCTAAAGTGACCCTTAGGAATAGGACACATAATACTAGAAAAAACTATTTTGTAGGTATCTACATGCTTGAATGCTTATTCTTATGATATATGTCTCATTTGGATCTTTGATTGAGTATGATGAGTTGTGGAGGAATGTCCACAATGCATCTGCATATACTTAGGTATAAAAATATGGTTATAAGATAACTAGAAAACTTAGAGTATCCCCCATTAAAATATATCTTAATAGATCCATCTCATCTTGAAATATTCTATCTTATCTCTATTGATTCATCTTGTCCTAAATAAGCATACTTATCATACCCAAATGGAACAATCATGATCTAATCCAAATTAATTAGATCCATCTAGCCCAACCTAGAGACAAAACATCAAACCAAAATTCTACATAGATTCCTTCAGCTTGAAATCACCTACTAAGATATTTGTTCTATCTACTAAGTTATTTCTCCTACAAATCTATCTTGACAATGTCTCTAAGCTAGATGGTTAATACCAGGATAGGAGAAGGTGTCGATCAACCTTCACGCAATCGCTGGAGAAGGGCAGTAGTTAATCTAGGGCTAGAGATGGTCCCCCAAACCCTCCGCCTACTAGGTCGAAGCCTTTTTTGCCGCCCAAATCCAGCTACCGTAATAGATGTCTGATGCCATGGCTAACATGCAAGCTCAGCTCCACAGTAACCAGCAACACTCACACCTACCACCATCACCCCAAGATAAACATCGTGAATTCATGAGCCATAAACCTCCCACTTTTTCTAGCTCCCCAGACCCACTACAAGTTGATGATTGGCTGAAGTCCATAGAAAAGATGTTCAACATTGCCCAATGCACCGACAGGGAGAAAGTATTATTTGCATCAGGATGCCTCACTAGCCCCGCTGCAGACTGGTGGGATGCTTACTGCACAGCACATGCTACTGCTGACACCTTTTCTTGGGCGAAATTCTCTACCAACTTTAGGAACTACCAAATTCTTGCTGGTTTATGAAGATTAAGAAGGAGTTCCTATCCCTCAAGTAGGGATGCATGTCAGTAAGTGAATACAGAGACAAATTCATACAGTTATCTCGATATGCTCCTGAGGAAGTTGCAGATGATGAGAAGAAACAAGAACTATTCCTGGAAGGACTGATCGGGCCACTCCAATACCAACTGATATCCAACTCATTCCTGTCCTTCCAGAAACTTCTAGACAAGGCTATAGCTCTGGAACACAAGTGTGTTGAGCTAGGAGAGATGAAGAGACAGGCTACTAACTAGCGACATGCTAGAAGTAGTTCTTGTCGATGTTATGCTACATCACAAGGTACCTCAACTTGTGGCAATCCTGGACAACAATCTCAGCAGGTCCAATCTACCCCTCCTCAAGCAGGCATTCCAGTGGGTCTAGTTGTTCCTAACACTTTGTCACACCCGGTTTTGGAAGGTAAACCGAATGCGAACCGTGTACGTGCCAGGATCAGAACTCACGTACACAACGATTACATAATTGGACATCATCACACAATGCTCAAATTAAATAGCAGAAAGGTACTTTAATTACATCAAGATGTCCAAGACATCCACAGAGTCTAATACATAGCCATAGTGTTCAACATTAATATCAAAGTGCGGAGAAACGAAACATAGAAGATAAGCCTACACAGGCAGCTGACTAGGGGTTTGCCACTAAGATAAACTAGAACTCGTCGTAGCCCTGGAACTCCTCAAAGTCCTCCATGTTGCCAACATCTCCTCCTGAGCACTGGGTACCTTGGGGACAACCTGGGGTGGGGTGGCTTGTAAAGCAAGGGTGAGTACACATCAATGTACTCAACAAATGTCCCATTTGGCTAAAGTGGACTAGCTATATGTGGAGTTAAGGTGAAGCAGTTGCTTTTAGTTGGTCAAGTTTTCATTACTATAAGTAGAGCCAAATTTTAGTAATAAACCCAGTTATTACCTAGCAGCACTCCCTCTAAGAGGAAATACCAGAGATCAAAATTATAACCATCATTGTTAACCATCATCATAAAAGTAACCAAAGTTCTTCTAATCAAAGAGGATCCCAAGGCCGCTCTTAACTGTGAGCACGACTGATATACCAGTTTCTAACACTCTGCAGAGGTCGCACACTTTACCCATAAGTCATGATTCCCTTTCTGCCCGGGGTTCTAGCCTCCCCATTGATCACTACCAAGGTGACCTAGCAGGGTCTCACTATGTAGCCTTTACAAAGATTTCCCAGAGGTCATAGCCACTCGTTAGGTTTCTCCAGTTGATAAACACAGTACATCTCCCCAAAGGAAGGGTGACTAACAAAACCAAATCGAGAACCTCTGCAACCAGCCTCGGCAGAGCAAGTACTGTGCCCCGACCCCATTGACGGCCCTACGATGAAGCCAACTACTCCTCTGGTTCCTCTAATTAATCAGCTAAGGGTGTCCCATTCCACTCTCATGGTTACATTGTTATCCTGGGTTGTCACTCCCCAAACAGGTCCTTACGGAGAGGTACTGCGGAAACCGCCTAAGTCCCCTAAAGTATCACAGGAACATCATTGGGATAACATCATCGTATCATAATTATTCACATCATGTTCATTGATTAAGTTAAAGCAATAGCATAATGCTAATCAGAATAACCCAAAAGGTAAACAAGGAGAAGGTAAATACAGACTAGTCAATCCTTAAGTTTTAAATAATGTAATGCGGGACAGTGAATTATAAAGTAAAATAGGACATAACGGGTTAGAGGACACTTGCCTTCACCAGGTTATTGCTCAGAGAGATCTTCGGCAACACACTCAGGGACCACGGGCTGCTCGTTGTCTAAATAAAGCGATCATACATTCAATATATTTGGAAAGTACAAATGAACAACACATCAAACATGTACAAATATTGGAACACATCTCAAAAGGTATAGTATTAATTAAAGAAGAAGGAGATCACATTATAACATGAACTAATCTTAATTAGAAGTTGATTACTCTTTAAGTGTTGTCCATGATTACATAATCTAATATTATTCATTTTATTAAGACTTAAAGGTTAAACCAGAGATTAATTCTTATCTTACACATTATTAAACTCACAAAATTAAACATTCATTTCCTTCTAGGGTTTTCCTTTTTACTTATTTTATTAAAGGAATAAATCAACATATACATTAATCTTATATTCTAGGTAAAAATTAAAGTGTACAGACTATAGATGAACCTAATTTATTTGGACAGAGAATAATTTTATGAACATTTTGCAATTTGAACCACTAAATTTGGAGTTTATATGAAAAATATATGAAATAAACAAGTTTTGAAGTTTGAAAAATATGAAATTATGGCTAATTCTGTAATTATTTAAAAGCACAGGGGGCTGTTTAAAAGAACACATGGGCCTGACGCAAAAACCAGGGACGGTGGGTTTATTCCTAAAACCTGAGGGTCTCTTAAGGAAAAATACACGCGAAGGGGTATCGGGCGATCTCAACCATTGGATCTCAGATCAACAGACATGATTAGATCCCACAGACGCACGCGTGGGCGAGGGCGCGCGGGCGCGATTGACAGGCGAGGATGGGGTGTCAGCGAACCGAGGCGGGGCTGACCGATCGGGCCCGACGATAGAGGCGCGGGTGACGGGGAGAGAGGAGAAAAGTCAGATCTGGATCAGAGGGCTGAGGTTAGATCTACTCTGATTAAGTCTAAATCGCCCGATCTCGGACGGACGCCCGAGATCCAACGACTGGTGACCGAACGCGGGCGCGGTGGCGCCGCTCGATCTCGCGTGATGTCTCGCCGGAGATGAGGGGACTGGCCACGGCGATGCTCTAGGGGCTTGGGGAATAGCTCGAGCGCGCTCAGGGCCATCTGGCGAACTCGACCATGGGCTCAAAACCGGCACGGGGGCACCAGAGGGCGCAGAACACGACGAGGTGGGCTAACGGCAGCGCAGATCAACTCTAGCGAGGAATTGCACGGGCACTGGGGCGATACTTGGCGAAATAAAGGCATGGGAAGGTTGCTACCTCGAGTGCGAACTTCGGGACACTTGGGGAACGGCAGGGGTGCGGTGGAGCCTCGGGTCGATGACGGCGGGCTCCGGCTCCACAAGAAACGCTCCGGTGAGCGTGGACCGGGCAAATCAGAGAGGGGAAGGGAAAATCAAAGGGCATCCCGAGTAGCTGACGGCGAGACATAACTCACCGCTGCAACGAACCGGGCGCGGGCTTGATGGCGGCCGCAGAACGGACGACGGTCTTCGGTGAGCGGAGGCGGAGCTACCTGGTCACGTCCGAAGAGCGAGAGAGGGGGCGAGAGGGTTCGGCTAAGGGCACAAGTGAGCAGGGGGAAGTGGGCGAGCAGTGTGCGGCTTCTAAAGAGGTGCGGGCTCGAGAACGTGGCCGGAGAACGCGTAGTCGTGGGCGCGTCCACGGCGAGGGACGTGAGCGGGAGGTTGGGGATGGACTGACAGGTGGGCTCGGCGGGACAGAGAGAGAAGCGGGCGCGTGTGTGAAAGAAACGATGCCGACAGGGCTGGCCCACTGGGCAGCGGGAGGGAGAGAGGGGGCGCGAGGGCTGGCACCGACAGGTGGGACCCGCCTGTCAGGCACCAAGGGCGCGCAGGCGCGGGCGCGCGCACGCGAGGCTGGGCTTGCTGGGCCGACTGGGCTAAAATGGGTTTTTCTATTTCCAGGGAATTTTTAATGCCTTTTCCATTTATTTTCTCTAGGGTTTTCAATTCAAATTCAAACCAAGTTTCAAATTCAAACCAAATCAAACATGTGCAATGTAACACCCCTGGTGTTACCTAAAGCCCTGGCCAAAGAAGCACATTGGGTCCTACTCAAACTTTATGCTAAAATGGAAAGTGATGGGACTAAAAGTTTTAGAATCATGGCTAAGCTAAGCATTAACCATAACAAGAAGAAAACCCTATGCTCCATACCATGTTCACCCACAACCAAGATTCTAAAACCCTAATGCCTTCTTAAAACCTTAAACCCTAACCATGGGATTAAAAGGGTAAGAATGGGCAAATGATCAAAACATAAAAAGGAACCTTTACTAAAGATGAAGAGTATTAGTAAAGCTACAAAATTTAGTAAGAGAGAGATTGCAAAAAGGCCCAACAAAAACCTCAACTGAGTTCACCAAGTGGAAAGCACACTTGAGCCTTTAAAATTTCTCTAAGTCCCAAAAACCACCCTAGACCAAAGATCCAAGGTGTTCACCTTTGTGCTGGCGCCAAAACCACTTGGGCCAAATAGCAAAAAGTACCCAAATCATTCAAGGCACCTCTCTAAAAATTTGAATTCAAACCGAGTTCATTTGACATGGTTTGACATCGGTTTTTTCACTGGTGAACAGTGCCGACAGACTTGACTTGGAACCCGCGTATCTCCCAATCTAGGGCATATCTCCCATTGGAACTTACACAAACTAGCTAGCCCTAGGTGCCAGGAAGAGATTTGCACAAAACCCTTGGCGAGATCACTATAGGAAAACACTTAATTCCCGTCGGCCAGGAACCGACAGGAATAAATAATTCCCGTCGGTTTAGGGCTTATTCCCGTCGGTTGTCAGCCGACAGGCGTCAGGTGTCGGGGATAAGGTTATTCTCGTCGGCCACTAACTAGCGGACGAGAATTACGGCTAATTCCCGTTGGCCAAGTCAGTCGACGGGGATTAACTATTAACTCCCTTCGGCCAGGTCAGCCGACGGGGATTAATTGGGCCGACGGGAGTTAATAGTTAATTCTCGTCGGCTATGGTCAAACCGACGGGAATTAACTGGGCCGACGGGAGTTAACCTATAATTCTACAACAGCAACACCAAATTAGATATTTCTCCACAATTGCACAAATAACGTACACAAAACATACACATCACAAACATATGACAAAACATATCACATGAACATACACATCACAAACGCATTGATATGATTCACACATCACAAACACATTGATATGATTCACACATCACAAACATTTCAGATATGAGTTACGATCAAGTGTTTACAGAAACATAACGTCCACGAGTTAAAAAAACATAACGAGCATGAGTTCAAGTGTTTAGAGATAACCACCACTTGGGTGGTTAGAGCTTTGACCGCTGCCGCCACCACCACCAGGAGGAGGGAACACGAAGAGGGAGTCAACAAATCCAGTCCCTGCTGCGGGATCAGACCCACTACCACCCGCTTCGGGTGTAACTTATGCAAGTTAGCAAATATCAACACGTTAAATGTAAATATAAAACAGTATACAAGTGTATAAATTAATAGATAGTTATCAAACGTACCCTATCTCCAGGTGCAGGTATATGTGTCGGAGGGATGTTGAACTGTGGTGGTGGAGCTGGTGTGTTTGCAAACTGGCTCCATTGTGGTGGCGGTGGAAAATTTGTTGCCATGCCCTGTTGCTGCATTAACTGTTAAACATATGTGTTAATATTGAAGATGTTGTATTGAAATATAATAATTTAGAGTTCAGATTATATGTACTCACTTGATACATCGCTTGGTTATGTGCATTGCAAGCCTCCATAAATTCGCGTTGTTGTCTCATCTCTTCACGCATCCTCATAATCTCCAACTTCTGCTCGTTCGGTCGACGAGAGCATGAGCTACGGAAAGATGAACACGTACTCTGAGATCTCACCGACGACGAGTCAATGAATCCGTCGAAGAGTGTGTATCTATAAGTGATTCAAAAAATGTGATTACTGCATAATCAATTTAGTGTCAACCATATAATTTCATAAGTTAGAGCTTACCGTCCATGCGCTTTGCCACCACCACTTGCGTACACCACCGAGGGATCCACCGGTTCATGGTGCCAGTCGAAGTCAGGGCCATGGCGACGAACCATCTCCTCCCCATATGCCGCCTATGCATCATTCACAACCTTACAAATACAGGAATTTCTATACTTTGAATGTTTGTACTTATTGGCCAAAACTCACCAGCCGATCCGTGGCTGTCTGGCTGCAGAGCTGGTTAGGGTTGTTCGGGTCTAGTCCTTTGTGGCCCTCCTGGTAGACCTCAATGTCACTAGACTTTTGGCCACTCGTAGCTTCCTGTATAAACAAAAAACATTCATAAGAAATCATACTATTTGCTGATCGACATAGATAGATCAAACTTACCATTCTTTTAGCTTTTTGTATCATGTCGTCACCGCCAAACTTGTGGTTAGGATTGGTTCCTCGACATTGTCTGTGATGCGCTGATGCTTTCTAGAAGCCTTTGGAAGCCCAATATCGACACCAAGCATAGTACGCATTAGGCACGGGCACTATCCATGGAACCATCACCTGCGCACACAATGTTACATATTATATCAATCACAACAATCAATATAAAGGGTAAAACAAATTGAATACTAACCTCACGATATTGATCCTCAGTCAAATATATCTTTGAGGACCCTTCCTTTTTATTCAAGGGGCCTGCTTCTTCTGTATGCTTTTAAAAATACAGGTTTGTAGCCTGAATTCTCGTATAGTATATGGCATCCTTCACCAGCTTCTTTGCATTGTTTTGGAAGACACGTTCAGCGTGCCCCATGTAATCCTCTCTGTCAGGCAACCGATATCGAAGCTACAACATAAAGAATACAAATACAATGGTATAAGTCATAGATTTACAATATTAAGAAACATAACAAAAAATAATAAAGAATTCATACCCAAAAGTCATTACGGACTAGTCCCTGTCTGTCAGTGTGGTTTCGTTCCTTTTTAAACTTGTACTCGTCCCAGGTACTGACGAGCACCTCATCCTCAGTATCACCGTTTGACACCTATGAACAGTTTAAGAAAATAAGTTTAAGAAAACATAAACTAATTCACATATGAATAGTTTAAGAAAATAAGTCTTACACAAAGTATTTCTCCACCTCAGGCATATTCATGAACATGTACAGTAAAGCAGACTTCCGTTCTTCCATACTGAGGTGATATGCCTTGGGTGGACCAACGGCTTTGCCGTTTGTCTGAAAATCAAAAGATCACTACACGGAGGCATCTCTCGTTCATCATCATGGTACCTTTTCTTTCGAGCAAATACATTATGTTCTTCTGCAAAGTAACAACTTGTGAAGTGTGCTACCTCCTTTAGTTTTAATTGTTCCGCAATACATCCTTCAACTCTTGCCTTATTGCCCACCATTGCTCTAAGCTTCTTTAATGCTCTTTCTATATGAAACATCCACCTATACTGAACAGGACCACCGACCTTAGCCTCATATGGAAGATGTATAAAGAGATGCTGCATAGGATTGAAGAAACCCGGTGGAAATATTTTTTCCAATTTGCACAAAAGCACTGGTGCCTCTTTCTCCAGTTGTTCCATCACATCTCTTCTGATTTCTTTAGAACACAACTGTCTAAAGAAATAGCTAACTTCCGCTAACGTTTTCCACACAGCTTCGGAAATGTACCCATGAAACATTACAGGCATGAGCCTCTCCATAATTATGTGGAAGTCATGGCTCTTCAGTCCATTCATCTTCATTGTCTTCAAGTTCACAGATCTTCTAAAACCAGCGGCATAACCATCGGGGAATTTAATATCCTTCATCCACTTCATCACTTCTTTCCGTTGCTTAGATTTCAGACAATAGTCAGCTTTTGGTTTGCCTTCGTTTTCTCTAAGCACTTGGGTTGGACGATCACATATCACTGCTAAGTCCATGCATGCCTTGTCATTGTCTTTCGTTTTATCAGGGAAATCCATGCATGTATTTATGAGGGCTTGGCAAAAGTTACTCTCTTGATGCATGACATCGATGTTGTGCATCAAAATCAATGACTTAGCATAAGGAAGCTCCCACAAGCCACATATGTGAGTCCAGTTATGCTCCTCACCAAAACCTTGATACCTTTTCCCACTCTCGTCTAGGACAAGTTTCATATGCTCTTCTGTAATTTCTATCCCACTACGTCGCTTGGGCGGTCCCTTCGTAACGATGGTGCCCTTCCTAAATTCCTTTCTCTGCCTTCTGAAGGGGTGATTGAAGGGTAGAAAACATCTATGGCAATCAAAGTAACATATCTTGCCACCAGCACTAAGACAAAAACAATCTGTATCTTTAGCACAATAAGGACATGTCAATCTAGCATGCACGCTCCATCCAAAGAAAATACCATACGCCATAAAATCATGAACCAAGAATAGATATGCAACACGAAAATCGAATTTCTGCTTCTTGAAGCAGTCATAGGCTTCCAGACCTTGCCATAGCTTCTTTAACTCTTCAATCAGTGGTTGAAGCATCACATTGAGGCGTACGCCAGGATGCTCAGGCCTAGGTATAACAAGACATAGGAACATAAACTCATATTTCATGCAAAGAGCAGGTGGAAGGTTGTACGGCATGGCAATGACAGGCCAACATGAATACGACACAGCGGTCATATTGAACGGCATGAAACCATCAGTTGCCAAGCCGATACGAACGTTTCTTGCATCGCTGGCAAAACCTGGATCAAATTTGTCAAGAGCCTTCCATGCATCACCATCTGATGGGTGCACCATTAACCCATCTTGTCTGTCTGTACAATCTTTATGCCACCTCATGTGCATAGCGGTCTTCCTCAAGAGAAACAAACGTTTCACTCTAGGAGTGAGAGGCATGTACCGAAGCTGTTTATGTGCAACCTTTGTCACCACCTTCTCCCCATCTTCATTTACAAGCTCCACGTACCTCGACTTCCCACATTTTATGCATTTCTGTTCTCTGCCATGTTCCTTCCAAAAAAGCATACAGTTGTCCTGGCAAACATCAATCTTCTCATACTCCATACCAAGACCTTCAAGCAATTTCTTGGACTGGTACATGTCTTTGGGCATCTTGTGACCCGTAGGAAGAACCTCGCTAATCAAATCCACAAGCTCCTTGTAACAATTAATTGAGAATGCAAACTTGGACTTGATTGACATCAGCCGGGTCACGAATTCGAGGACAGTCACGTCAGTGTGCCCGTGAAGAGGCTCTTCTGACGCTTTGAGTAGGTCGAAGAACTTCTGAACCTCCGGTGTAGGTGAATCATGATGATCTGGTGCCAGTTCAGGCTACAGATCCTCAAGCATCTGGTCCATCCTATCAACATTATCTTCACTGTCATCAACTTCTACTTCTGCTGCTCGTTCAAGGCGTGACTCCCCGTGGAGATACCAGACCTTATAGCCTGGCACAAAACCATGCGAGCAAAGGTGTAGTGTGACCTGCCTCTTGGTGTGGCTCGTCATATTTCTACATTTATTGCATGGACACCTAATATTATCTATTTGTGACAAAGCAGCTGCATGGTCCAGAAACATCTGCGTCTTGGCAAACCATTCACTTGTGTGACACCCACCCTTCTTGAAACCTTCATACATCCAATCACGTCTATCACCCATTATTGCGACTGTGTGTATGAGTAAGAAGTGCGTGTGTGAGACATTCATGTTTCTAAACGTCACACATACATCTATAGATAAGTAGTTAAACTATATATATACATAACATAACTTCATCACATTAACATGATTAATACTTGCATAACATCAAATTCATTAAATAATAATATTTGAAATAACTACTATTTGTATAACACATCACATTCATCATCCAATTCATTAACTAATAACATTAAACAACACATTTTATATTTGCAACATAAAATTAAAAATAGCAACTACAATATATAAAGTCATATGAAGACTACTAACACTGTTAATTAACAAATTTAAACAAACTCTAATCACATAACAGTTAACTCCCGTCGGCCACAAAAACCCGACGAAAATAAAACATTACAATATATATAATATACTTCGCTTTGCACGGACGGCGGTGGTGGACGACGTCGGTGGACAACAATGATGGACGACGTTGATGTGGGGAGGCCGCGGCTACCGTGGACGGCGGCGGGCGACGGCGGTGGGAGGGCGCGCGGCCGTGAGCAGACGGCGGCTACCGTGGACGACGGCGGTCGTGGTCGGCGGCGGGCCTCGGCGGGCGCGCGGGCGGGGGCGGCGGCCATGGGCGGGTCGGCGACCGTGGGTGGGTGGTGGTCGTGCGCGTGGCGCGAGCACGCGGCGCGGGCACGCGGTGCAAGGGGCGGGCGCCGGGCTGCGTGGGCGGCGGCTACCGGCGGCGTGGGGCGGGCGCGGGGCGCGGGCGGCACGGCGGCGTGGGCGGCGCGGGTAGAGAAAGGTAGAAGAAACAGGAAGATAGAAGAAAGGGGCTCCCGGCGTCGGTTATTTCGAATAACTCCTGTCGGCCTGGCGGCGCGGCCGACAGGAGTTATTTAATCGTCGTCGGCCTGTGCGCGGGCTGACGGAATTAATTAATCCCCGTCGGCTACGTTGACTGGCCGACGGGAAGTAATTAATCCCCGTCGGCTACTTTGACTGGCCGACGAGAATTAATTAATCCCCATCGGCCTTCTTCTGGCCGACGGGGATTAATTAATTCCCGTCGGCCCGCGCACAGGCCGACGGGAATTAAGTTAGCCGACGGGAATGCTTTGGATTGCTGTAGTGGATTCACACGTTTGTGATCCCTGCAAGCGCTTGAACAGAGGCAGAAACAAACGCCCACGTGTTCGACGCGTTCTGGCGCGCCAGAGCACGCCCTCGGCGCTCCGCCCAAGCGCGCAGCCCCGCGCTGCGCCAACCTCGCGTCCACGCCCGCGCCTATAAAAGTCATCCCGGTCTCGACCGTACACCCCCGCGCGCCACTGACCCGGCCCATGCTCGAGTTCACCGGAGTTCGCCCTGTGAGCGAGGTACCAGTGGTCGCGCAAGCCACGACCACCGTAGACCGGCCAACATAGCCATTCCTCGCCGCGTCTGACCCTCGAGATAGCCTCTACGGACCTCGGTGAAGCTTCAAGAGCTGGGGATTGAACTCTACCTCACCGGAGACACCGGATCGACGTCGCCGGACTTCACCCGATCGCCGGCACACATAGACCGAGCTCCACGGTGAGCCTTTCTTTGATTCCTTGCACTGGTAGTATCTTTAGCACCCCGTGAAGCTTCATGTGCCATTGGATTGAACAATATCGCCGTGAGTAGGCCGGAGCGTACGCCGCCGACGAGCCCGACCGCCTGCGCACGTGGCCCGCCCGATTCCAGCCATCACCGTCGGCGAGCTGCACCTCGACGTGACCGCCAGAACCTCCCGGAGCTAACCCCGCCCTTCGCCGGACCTTCCTCGACGTCGGTAAGCCGCGTCACCCTGTTTATTCCCCGTGGTTACTGTTTCAAAGGGGGAGGGAGCTTGGGGAAAAAGAATAAAATGCCGGGGGGTTTTGAATGGTCAGTGACTCAGATGAATAGTCCCGCAGGGGTATAGTTTAAAGACTTAGTTAAGGGAAAGCCAGGGGTATCGGTGTAAACTGGTTTTTCTTAAAACCTTTTAAACATTATTCATTTAATGGCAGATGTGACACCCCAGTGTCACCTAGGGTTTATCTCAAATGCCAAACCAAGAACCATTATTTTATGTGAACCAAAGTAAGCATGAGCATCAAAATAACTTAAGTAAAAAAAGAATTCACCAAGTATATACTTAAAAGTATCATGATCAAAACAATTGAGTCCTTGAAAGGGGTAGAATGTGCAACCCAAATTAAAAACCCTAAGTGAGCCCCATGAGCAAAATTCAAGAAAATAAGAAAAAGGGGATGAAAAGTTTAAAGTTATGACTTGAGCCAATTATAAAAATTGAAGTATATATAATGAGCAACAAGAAATGTTGAGAAAGCTTAGCCAAAATAACTCAAATAAAACCCCAAATCAAGCTTCTCATGTGGGGACTTAATGGGAATTCTGAATTTCAGAATTCTGAAATTCAGACCTTGAGCCAAAGATCAGGGATGTTCACCTTGATCCCTAACTCGAATCCTAATGGCCCCATTGACAAAATTGCGTCTAACTAACCCCTATGTCGTGTGCCAGAAGATGGCATTGGGACGCGAGCCCTAGACACGACAAAACCTAGGATTTGCCTCGGATTTGGGCAGGGAGACAGACCGGATTTCCTGGCTCCATATCTCTGCAACCAGTAGGCAAAATCCTTTGACCCCCACACAAGAATGGTAGCTTGTAGGGAGGAGAAGAGGTTTTGTGCACTGACCAAGGCGAGAGCAGGCTCGGATGAGCGACCACACGCGCCAGAACTTGGGCAGAACGCACGGGCACACGTGTTCGACCCTGGTCGGCACGCCAGAGCTCGCCCAACCCGCGCGCGCGCTCACTCCGGCGTCCGGTCAAGTCCGCCGCGCGCCCACGCCCTCGGCCGTGCCCGCCCGCGCCTATAAAGCCTCCCCGGGCGCACCTCACTTCGCCCCGCACTCACCCTCACCGGCCAGCCCCCTTTCCTTAGCTCCGGCAAGCTCAATTCCGCCCGCCATTGCCGCCAGAGCTTCGGCCACCGTGGCCAGCCCACTCCAGCCACCCTCAAGTCGAGCCAGTGCTTCGGCTAGCTCCGCCAGTAGCCCGTGAAGCTTGCCAAGCCCTCGGACCCGGCCAGACTTCACCGGAGGCCCGAGATCGACCTCACCGGACTTCGGTCTTCCGCCGCTGCGCGTGGACCGAGCTATCCAGTGAGTCTCCGCCCAATTCCTTGCGCTCATATCTTCTCTGGCATCCCGTGAACCTCCCTGACGCATCCAATTGAACTATCTCGCAGTGACCAGGCCGGACTCCTCGCCGCCGACGAGCATCCCCGCCTGCACGCGTGGACCGACCGACTCCGGCCATCTCCGACGGTGATCCGCACACCGTTGTGATCCCCGAGACCTCCCCTACGTCCTCGACCACTTCACCGGAGCAATCTCGCTGCCGGTAAGCCCCTCCGCCCTTTCTTCCACCGCGGTTACTGTTTGAGGTAGAAGAAGGACCTCGGGTTAGGATTTGTAGAACCCGAGGGGTTTTCTGTAACGTCAGTGACTCATGTGAATAGTAGCTTAAGGACTGATCCGCGAAGAAAACTTAAAAACGCGCCAGGGACCCCAGTGCAAAGTGGATTTTCATTAAACCAATTCTGTTATTCTTTTTAAAATGGCCAGAGAACTTAGAAAACCCATAACTTGATGAATTTTTCATAAAAAGTTGTCAAACCACTTTTGCTAGCTCCTGAATATTATGAACCATCATTTAAAAATGATAAACCCTATGCTTCTGTTCTAGATTTTAGAGTTTAAAATTAAAAACAGAAACCTACTAAACCTTGTTTAATTAGGGAAAATTAGTTTTTCTTCTGTGCTGAACTTAAGAAAATTTGTAGATGTTCAAACCTCATTTAGACACTGTTTAAAAATAATAGGAACCCCAGCATCGAAAAATATGATGTAGTTATTCCTTTAAAGCTATTTTGCCCAAAACTTAGAGAAAATCGGAAAGGCATTAGAAATTATTGAACAGTGATTAAGATTATTTTTCCTAATTTACTTATGTAACAGAGAACCTAGGAAAAATACAGAGACCATTAATTTGGACCACTTTAAATTAAAATGTTTTATTTAGCCTTATTTGGACTGAAAATCAATTATTAGAGCAGCAAAACTATAACCAAAATGAATAATAAAAATCCAGTGGACTTACAACCACCAGAGCCCCACTACAAAAATACAGAGCACCTCAGCCCAACTTTTTAAGTAAGGAAAATAAATACAAAGTGATAATAAGGCATTTTCCAAATAAATCATGAACAACCCCTATTAATGTGATAATGGGCAACCAAAAATTTGCTAAGTCCATGATGGGATAAACTACCAGAGAAAAATGCCAACTCATGAAAAAGAAGCAAACTCATACCAATTGCTAATGATTTAAGAGAAATGTCATTTAATTCAAATGATGCATGCCACCCCTTCCCTTAAGCAAAAAGAGGCCAAACTTCAGAATGATTGCTCTTGCACAAAACAATAACTGAGAAAAATAAGCACCCTGTTGTTTGATGCTTTTCAATTATAGTGGTAGTAGAAAGCACCCATTTGGCTAGAAACTTGAGAAAACCATAGAAAAATAATTAAAAGGTATTAATGATTAGAAATTTGTATCAAGTCATGTTATAACACCTAAAAGCCAGCAAAAATAAGTTTTGGAGAATTGCCCACTGTTAAAGAGTAGTTGTAGTTCAAAGCACCCTTTCTGCCCTAGAATTTAATAATTTTGTCCAGAGAAAACTATTCACTTTCTGATCCCCAAATTTTGAGACAAAGAAACCCACACCAGTAACAAGCCACTGTAATGTTTGCAGAATTTTTGAAATTTTATAAAAGCAACTTGTAGTTCAAACCTACTCCAAAACAATAAAGAGAATAAAAGAAAAGGAAAGAAGAAATAAACCCCACCTCAATAAATCTAACTTGAGTACTTATCAATTCTCACTAAAACTTAAAAGGAATTCAGTGGAACCCCAAAAAAAATTAATCTACTTACCTTAGCTAAGTTTAAACCAATTTACCAAGTATACCATCCAAGGGTCTTACAAAAGTAAAGTTAACCTTGTTTAACTCAAGAAAGATCATGCACCTTTAAAGTTGTGATTTCTAAAAGCACATGTCATATCATGCATATATCTTACGCATTGCATTCATTAGATTGTAATCTTGTCGATGGGAGAGTACGTGCTCATCCCCGAGCAAGGATCTGTCCAAGAGGAGGACCAGGAGCAGGCTTCAGAGGCTGCTATTGAGGATCTCCCCGCAGCCCCAGCAATTGAAGGCAAGCCCCGGTTTTATGCATAACCTGTTAATTATGCTATTTTACTACAATTAATGCTTGTAGGATTGCAATGTGCACTTAAGTGTAGGAGTTGCTTGAAACCTCTAGTTGCATGAACTTAGGATTACTTTTTGAGATGAATACTAGTATGCTAGGTCAAGTAGCTGCTTGCTAATCAGGATCTCGGTAGAAGTCGAGTGATTTTCTAGCGCTCGTGCGAGGTCAGGAATTGATTGTATTCATCTTGATAATGGGATATATGTTAGTCTATGGACTTGGATCCAGGGAGGATGCCTTGTCCATGAGACGGGAAAAAAAATGAATTAAGGATTAATGTGTGGATACCTGAGTCAAGCTTTTGAACGTACTAAGCACATGCCGGGAAAAATGGTAACTGGTAAACCTAGTACCTGAGTGAAGCCGGGTGCGGACTTTATCCCTCATGCGACCTGAGACTGGGTCTCCCATGCTAGCTATGGTGGGTACAAGTGCGGTCACTGCACGGCGGCAGCCGGGGTCAGTGGAGCATTGTATGCCAAGGCGGTGAGGCCTGGACGCGAACGGGGAATCGATGGGGACGGTTGTCATGTGTGGGGTCGGAGTACCCTGACATGCCGTGTGTTTAGGTTTACCTTGCAAGGTTAAAACTCGATTCGAATCGTCTGCTTCTCGCAGCTAATGAGACTGCTTGATTTCCTTGTACTGCATCGAGTAAGAAGTGAAATGTGGTTACATGAGATAACTTGTTGATTGAACTAAATGCTTGTTACCATGTATGCTTAGAAGGAGCGAATCTAGCTAAGTTAATGATGGTAGAATTTGAAAAGCTAAAAATTGATTTTAGAAACAGCTAGTGCTTTTGGCAAACCAAACCCCTCAGCCAAACAATTGCATAGTCTAGAGGTAGAGGAGTAGACTCCTCACACCGGTTAAGTCTAGCTGAGTATTAGTATACTCAGCCTTGCTTGTGGCACCATTTTTGCAGGTACCATTCAGGAAATGGTTGATGGTGTGACTTGGCCTACCACCCTGCCACCGGGTTGGACGGTCGAGTGGGATGTTGCTCCGGCAGGAGAGGAGCATGAGGAGTAGTGGGCTAGGCCTTGCCCATTTATTCATTACCGACGACATCGATTATCCGCTGCACTTTATTTTGTGAACTTTATTTGCTACGCAAAAACTCCGATTTATGTAATAACTCCGCACTTAATTTGAGGTTTCCTGTTTTATTGTATTTCTTCTGTGACTCACCTTCGAGTGAGATTGTGGAATTTGATCCTGGTTAAGTGGCTCTATCAGACATAGATCTGAAGGACTGACGGGTTATTCCGATTTAAGTGTGTTACGGCCCCTGAGGCGTGACTTAGGCACTTAAGCTGGAATAATTCGGGTGGTTCTGCCACAGCAGACAAAGCTTGTAAAATTCATAACTTCAGTTTTATCCAACCAAATCTGGTCAAACAAATTTTGCTAGGTTCTAAATAATATAAACTACTTAGAAAAAATCTCAAACACCCTAAGTGTTGCAGGAAATTTTAAAGTTTAGATTTAAATAGTAAACTGACCAAAAGCTAAATAAAGAAGGGGAAAATAGCTACACTTTTAGACTGGGGTTAAGAGAAATTAGAGAGATACTAAACCACTACCTAGCCTAATTAAAAATAATAAACCCCTCAGTACACCAAATTAGGGAAGGGTTTACCATTTAAACTTGCTTTGAATCAAACTTAAAGAAAATGAAAAAGGGAGTTTAAAATAAGGACCATACGCCAACCACATTTTTTCTAGCCTACTTTAGTAACATAGTTCACTAGAAAATTTTGTTGAGTCCCCTGTTAGTATAAAAGAAATGCACCACATTTTATTTTATGAAATCCATGAAAACTTAGAAAAATCCTAGAAAGTTCACCCCAAAGAGAACCCACCCCAATCCTTGGGATAATTAATAATATGCTAGTAGAAATCTAGGAAAAATATAAGTTCTGTTGTTTGACATTTTTCAAATAACAAGTTAGTTATAAGTACATTTTTGGCCTTAAATTTAGAAATTCACAACTAAATATCCAGTGGGTCTTTTTCTGTGATTTTTGGCACAGAGACCTATTATCACCCATGAATCTTAGCAAAAATAAAAATTAGTCCAGAAGCTTCACCTAAATTAGAGCTATAGTGTAAAGTACCCTTTTACCCTTACTTTTGTTAATTTTGCACAAGGAATATCTGAATTTTTTTCAACCCCAAATTTTTAGAATAAACCATAGAGGTCAATGTCTACCCACTGTAATTTTTGTAACATTTTTAGAAAACTCTAAATTGCCATGATAGTTCAAAAGTACATAATAATAAGCAAAATAGAAAGTAGGATGAGAGTTTTTGGGGAAATTTAGTGGGGTGCAACCTTAAATCCTCAAAGAGCCAAAACAAACATCCAAGGGATGACTGAAATTGTAAGTTCATTCAAGACCCTAAAATGAATGTATGAAACTCTTAAGGCCAACAAAGGAAACCCTAGTGAACCACTATTTTAGTATTGTTTCCCTATACTCAGTATTTACAAAATGCCATATCATTAATATGCACATCGATAGATTGTAATCTCGCTGACGGAGAGTACATCCTCGTTCCAGAGCAAGGAGTTGCTCAGGAGGTAGCCCAGGAGCCAACACCAGAGCGTGCCATCGAGGATCTGCCTGCCCCAGCTTTGGAAGGCAAGCCCTGGTTTTCTGCATAACCAATTCTATATGTTGTCTTACGGCACTTAATGTTTGTAGGCTTGTACTGTGCACTTAAGTGTAGGAGTTGACTGAAACCTTAGTTGCATGAACTTAGGATTTCCTTTGTGATGGATATAGTATGCTAGGTCGAGTAGCTGCTTGCTAATTAGGGATCTCGATAAAAGTCGAGTGATTTTTCTAGCACTCGCGCGAGGTCAGGAATTGGTTGTATCCATTTTTATATCAGAATGATGATGGTCTATGGACAACGATCCATGGGGATGTGTTGTCTACGAGGCGAGAAATTGGAATAAGGATTAACGTGCGGATACCTGTGTCAAGCGTTTGAACGTACTAAACGCATGCCCAGAAATATGGTAAATCGGTAAGCTTAGTACCTGAGTGAACCTGGCATCAGACTTTACTCCTCACGCGACATGAGACGTGGTCTCCCATTCCGGTTATGGTGGGTACAAGTGCAGTCACTGCACGACGGCAGTCGGGGTCAGTGAGGCATTATACGCCAAGGCGGTGAGCCCTGTTCTGTTGACGGGGAATCAATGGGGACGGTTGATGTGTGTGGGGACGGAGTGCCTCGCCACGTCGTGTGTTTGGGTTTACCTTGCAAGGATAAAAACTCGATTCGAATCGTCTGCTTCTCGCAGCTAATGAGACTGCTTGATCCATTGTACTGCATTGAGTAATATGTGGAAATGTGTTATTTGCAAAAGCTGTTGATTGATAAATGCTTGATACCATGGATGATTAGTTAGGTACACATTTAGTCTTAAGAGAATCACACTAGAATTTGAAAAGTTAAAACTTGATTTTAGACTCAGCTAGTGCTTTTGGCAAACAAAACCCCTCAGCCAAACAGCTGCATGTCTAGAGGTAGAGAAGTAGACTCCTCACCCCGGGTAATTCTAGCTGAGTATTAGTTTACTCAACCTTGCTTGTGGTATAATTTTTACAGGTTCTCTGGAGGATATGGTTGCTGGAGTGACTTGGCCGTCCATCTTGCCACCGGGCTGGACAGTCGAGTGGGACCCTACCTCAGCAGAGGAGGAGCATGAGGAGTGATGGGCCAGGCTTCCCCATCCCTCCGTTTATTTACCGTTAGTTATATTCTGCTGCATTACGAACAATGATCACTACTTTTGCTAAACTCCGATGATGTGTAATAAATTTAAGTACTCCTTAATGCATGGTTTTATGCTTTATTGTATTTGCTCTGTGCCTCACCTTTGAGTGAGTACGTGGTACTTGATCCTGTTAGTGGCCTTGTCGGACTAGATCCGAGGGACTGACATTTTATTCCTATTTAAGTGTGGTCTAGCCTTTAAGGCGGGACGTAGGCACCTAAGTTGGAATAATTCGGGCAGTACCGTCACAGCTGGTATCAGAGCTTGTACCACCACAGAGGAATCAATAAATCGTAATTACCAACCTTTTCAAAGAGTAAAACTTGATAGAAACAAATGTTGGATGGATCGGTAAGACGATAAGGATGGACATAGAACGTGAACCCTTAGGATACTAGATGGGTAGCTAGGTGGCTATTTGAATATGCCCTACAGGCTACTATAATAATGGATGGAGGTTTCTCTATCCCTATATGTTTGATGTGAGGTTGCTTAGGATGAGCATGCATGCATCATTTTATTCTAACTACTTGGTAAGTGGTCAAGAATTTTAAAAGCTATGTAATCCGAGAGGCACCGTAATAAAGATTAAGTATACCTCAAAGATCTCAACATAACCCTGGGAAAGCCAAGCACTAGTTTCCTCTTTATTTTGGTAATTCTTTCTCGCTTACGCTTACCCTTACACAGATGACTTCTCACGAATCCTCGGAAGGAGGGAACACACATTCCCACACGGACGGACTAGCACGAGAGGGTTTTCCCCGCATTTTGTGGGAAGTGCTGCAGGGAGTCGGCTACACGACGCCTCCCCAATATGTGGTGCAGTTGTTCGAGGAGCATCGAGTACCCCGCTGGAGGGTGAGGATGACCTTGGAGCCTCATCCCTTGCAGCCGGGCTGGCGTTCGTTGGACTCCGAGTCTTTCGGTTTCAGGGCCGAGGATACTATCGAGTCCACTGCTCTCCACGGGCTGACAACCTTCTGTGGCTTTCACCCCTTGGAGCTATCAACTCATCCCATTGGCTTGTTCCCCGCTGAGAAGGAGGACGACCCAATGTGGAAGGATCGAATGGAGCATGCCAAGGATGTGTGGGCTCTTTACCCGGGGCAGACTGCTCACCTGACAGTGTGGTGCATGAATGCCATCTATCATCTGCAAGCAGTGCGAGGTGAGGCAATGTCCCAGCTGATGGGATTGGTAGAGTCTACCAAGATCACCCTGGATAACAGGGAGGACCTTGTGGTAGACCTGTCCATTGAGCTGGTGGAAAGGGACCTACAGGTGGAGCATATGGCCACCGAAATCCAAGAGCTTGAGGAGCAAGTAGGGGCCAGGGAGAACACCATCGAGGTTCTCGAGGATCAGCTCCTGACCACGCAGCAACAACTTGAGGAAGCCAACCAGCACATGGATATGCACCACCAGGAAACTCAGGACATGGAGGCAGAAGGAGCCGACGAGGATGTCGACATCGAGGGAGGAGAGGAGCCAGAGCCTGCATCCAGCTTGGACACTGCTGGCTCAGGGAGACCACCTTCCCCCGAGTCTAGTGTTGCCTCGTTTGCCCATTAAGATTTAGAAATGGGGTTAGAAGGGTGCAGCAGTAGAACTCCTCGAAACTAGCTTAGCTTTTGCACATTATGGTACTAGGCTAGAGAGAGTCGAGTATTTTGAGCACTACTGTAACCATTAGAAAACTCTTTTGGATTGAGGAATGAGGGGTGATGTCTATTTTAAGTTATGAGGGAAATTTATGTCATGTGGTGCCTCTTATGAAAATGCAAGGAACTGTTTGACATTTTATGAACTTTGTCCTTTAAAAATCTCTTACCATGTGCAATCCATGATTTCAAAGGAATGATATTAAGAGCATCCTAAATTTCAGATGGCAGGAAGAGCGCGCGGTGGACAGAATGAGCGCATTCCTCCACCACCGCCGCTGCCTCCTACCATGCAAGAGCTGATGGCTCAGCAGAATGAGATTCTACGACAGTTAGCTCAGCATCAGCCACCACCCCAACACTATGGTGGTGGTGATCACCATCAGCATCCCCCAGCAGCGGCCACCTATCAGGAGTTCCTCAGCACTCAGCCGCCACTGTTCACTCGGGCAGAGGATCCACTTGATGCTGATGTGTGGCTCAGGGTAGTGGAATCCAAATTCCCACTACTTAATGGAGTTTTTTCAGATGTGGCCAAGGTCCATTTCGCCACCCAGCAACTTCGCGGACCCGCGCGAACATGGTGGGATCACTTTCTCGCTATGCAGCCGGTTGATCACATGGTGGAATGGGGAGAGTTCAAGGCAGCATTAAGAGGACATCACATACCAGCAGGCATCATGGACCGCAAGCTTAATGAGTTTCTGGCACTTACTCAGGGGAGTCGTACAGTGTTACAGTACGCCCAAGCCTTCAATGACCTATGTCAGTACGCAGGTTATCATGCTGATACTGATGAGAAGAAGAGGGACATGTTCAGGAGGGGCCTTAGTACTAAGCTCCACGACCATCTTAACAAAGTCAGGGCCAACAACTACAATGAGTTAGTCAACATGGCCATTTCTTAGGAAGACTGCATCACAGCCCGCCAGGCAGAAAAGAAGAGAAAGTCCCCTATGGCAGGACCTTCAGCTCAGCCTCAGCGCTTCAGGATTGTGACCGACACTCAGAGTAGGGGTCCTCAGCAGCAAAGACGATGGGTGATCCAACCATAGCAGCAGCAACAGGCACCCAACCGCTCTCAACCCCCAGTTCAGATGAACAACAACCAGCCACAACGAAAGTACCGTCAGGCCAATGACAACAGATGTTTCACTTGTGGTAGCACTGGACACTACACCAAGAATTGCCCCAAGAACTAGCAGAGGCAGGGGCAGAATTCAACTCAGAACCAAGGCAAGAGGCAGAAGGTGCAAGTAAGGCAAGGCAGGCTGAACTTCATCGTGATGGCTGACATTCCAGAGGGAGCACACGTCATGAATGGTATCTTTTCCGTTTCAAATTATCCTGCAATCATTCTTTTTATTCAGGTGCATCACAAAGTTTTATCAGTGCAAAATTTAGTGCCAAATGCCAGTTACCTTTTCATCACACAAATGGGGGCATTACCATTTCAACACCAGGAGGCAGGGTTGCCACCTATCAAATTAACATGCAGGTGCCTATAAACTTTGGTAGTCTTATAATTAAAACCACCCTCCTTATCTTGGGATTGGATAGTGTGGATATCATCTTAGGAACTGATTGGTTATCAAGACATCAGGTAGTGATTGATGTCGCAGCAAGGGCCATTTAGATACACTCACCTACTGGTGGTGAAGTCACGTTATATTTGCCTAACCAGGGTTGTGCCTGTTCATGTGCCTTCGCCCTGATAGAGTCCCCCGTCGAGAGGATTCTAGTGGTCTGTGAGTACCCCGATGTTTTTCCAGATGAATTGCCAGGAATGCCACCCAACAGAGACATAGAGTTTGCAATTTAGCTGCAACCCGGAACTGCCCCAATATCCAAGAGACCCTATAGAATGCCTCTAGCAGAGTTGGCAGAATTGAAAAAGCAGTTACAAGAGTTGTTGGACAAAGGATTCATTCGCCCAAGTACTTCTCCATGGGGATGTCCAGCCTTGTTCGCGAAAAAGAAAGATGAGAGCCTGAGATTGTGTGTTGATTACCGCCCTCTCAATGCGGTAACAATCAAAAATAAGTATTAGTTGCCCCGCATTGATGTCTTGTTTGATCAGTTGGTGGGAGCCAAGGTATTTTCCAAGATAGACCTTCGCTCTGGCTATCATCAGATCAAGATCAGGGCCAGCGATATTCTGAAGACAGCTTTCTCTACCAATACAGACTTTATGAGTACTTGGTGATGTCATTCGGGCTGACTAATGCCCCGGCATATTTCATGTATTTGATGAACTCAGTGTTTGTGCCAGAGCTAGACAAGTTTGTAGTGGTCTTCATTGATGATATCCTAGTCTATTCAAAGAATGAAGACGAGCATACTGAGCATTTACACATTGTACTTCAGCGACTGCGCGATCATCGCTTATATGCTAACTTATCCAAATGTGATTTCTGGCTGAGGGAAATTAAATTTTTGGGTCACACTATTTCTCAGGATGGGATATCAGTTGATCCTAAGAAAGTACAAGAAGTGATGGATTGGAAGCCTCCAACCACCGTACGGCAAATTCGGAATTTTCTAGGATTGACAGGGTATTATCGGTGATTCATTCTGGATTTCTCTAGGATTGCCAAGCCAATGACTGAATTGTTGAAGAAAGGGGTAAAGTATGAATGGAGTCAGAAATGTGAGGATGCCTTTCATACATTGAGGCAGCATCTGACGACAGCACCCGTGCTAGCACAGCCCGACAACACCAAATCTTTCGATGTCTATTGTGATGCTTCAGGCACTGGATTGGGGTGTGTCTTGATGCAAGACAACAGAGTTATTGCCTATGCATCCCGAGCACTCAGGCCTCATGAGCAGAACTACCCCACACATGATTTGGAGTTAGCAGTCGTAGTTCATGCTCTGAAGATATGGAGACATTATTTAATGGGAGCCCATTGTAACATCTATACTGACCACAAGAGTCTCAAATATATTTTTACTTAGGCTGATCTTAATATGAGGCAGAGAAGATGGTTGGAATTGATCAAGGACTATGATTTGGAGGTGCAATACCATCTGGG
The DNA here is from genome assembly GCF_902167145.1 of Zea mays. Classification (NCBI taxonomy): domain Eukaryota; kingdom Viridiplantae; phylum Streptophyta; class Magnoliopsida; order Poales; family Poaceae; genus Zea; species Zea mays. The sequence continues at coordinate 88,264,297 of NC_050097.1, forward strand.
CAAGGCCAATGTCGTGGCAGATGCCTTAAGTCGAAAGGCCCAGTGCAACTGTGTAACTATGGACTCTAAGATCGCCACTCTGTGTGACGAACTGTGCAAGTTAAACATGAAAGTTGTTTCCTCAGGTACCTTGAATTATATCTCAGTGGAGCCCACTCTACATGAACAGATAAGCATGGCACAGATTGGTGACAAGGGTGTTCAAGTCATTAAAGAGATGCTCGAACAAAAGGTGGATAAGTACAAATGCTTTCGTCAGGACAACAAGGGAGTTCTATGGTTTGAAGACCGATTGGTTGTCCCTAAGAATCCCGAGCTCAGAAAGAAAATATTGGATGAAGCTCATCTTTCCAAATTTTCCATGCACCCCGGAAGTAACAAGATATACATGATCTCAGATCTTTGTATTGGTGGACCAGAATAAAGATGGAAATTGCTAAGTATGTATCTGAATGTGACACTTGCCAAAGAATCAAGGCTAGTCATTTGAAGGTGGCAGGTACCTTACAACCCCTTCCCATACCATCTTGGAAATGGGAGGATATTTGCATGGATTTTATTGTGGGATTGCCCAAGACCTCCCGACACCATGATTCTATTTGGGTCATTGTGGATAGATTGACCAAGACAGCTCATTTCTTGCCAGTACATACCACCCACAAGGCAGAGAAATACGCAGAGATCTATATTGACCAAATAGTGCGTTTGCATGGAATCTCGAGAACTATTGTGTTTGATAGAGGAGCACTGTTTGTGGCACGTTTTTGGGAGCAGCTCCAAAAGTCACTTGGAACCACTGTGATTAGAAGCTCAGCGTACCATCCTCAGACAGATGGTCAGACGGAAAGAGTGAATCAGATTCTCGAGGACATGTTGCGAGCCTGTGTGCTACACTATGGTAAGAATTGGGATAAGTGTCTTTCCTTGGCAGAGTTCTCGTATAACAACAGCTACCAGTCCAGCCTAAAGATGGCACCTTTCGAGGCCTTTGTATGGGAGAAGGTGTAGGACACCGCTAAATTGGTCACAAGCTGGAGAGAGGGAAATATTTGGGCCTAACCTAGTACTTGAAGCCGAGAATAAAGTCAGAGTCATTAAGAAGAACTTGGAAGTTGCTCAGGCCAGGCAGAAGAGCTATCATGATAAGAGAAGGAAGCCTCTACAATTCGAAGTGGGGGATTATGTATATCTTAAGGTGTCACCCACCAAAGGTGTTCAGAGGTTTGGAATCAAGGGCAAGTTATCTCCTCGCTATATTGGGCCCTATGAGATCAAAGAGACTTGTGGACTTGTAGCATACTAGTTGAAGTTGCCACCTCATATGTCAGCAATTCATGATGTGTTCCACGTATCTCAGCTACGGAAGTGTGTCCGCTTAACCACGAAAGTGCTACCTGAACTAGAATTGGAGATAGAACCAGACTTGTCTTATCAAGAGCACCCTGTTAGGGTATTGTACCAAAAGGAAAGGTCAACTTGAACAAAGTCAATCCGAATGTATAAGGTTCAGTGGAGCCACCATTCAGAAGATGAGGCTAGGTGGGAAACTGAGGATTTTCTACGCTCTCGCTTCCCCGACTTTCTGCCTAAAGGAGTCGGTACGTAACCCAAAACACCCACCCCCACCTGCCCTTTGAATCTAAATATAAGAGAAACCTAGTTAATAAGAGTAGAGTAAGTTATGAAAATAAATCTAGAAGGACTTCCTTCTGAAGTTGCAAAGAGAATGGCATTCGAAGAGCAGTTAATTAGAGAAACTTGGTTAAGGGAAACTGCAACACACCAGCACACACCTTCTTGGTACCCCACTAAAGGATCCCTACCCAAATCTCGAGACAAGATTCCTTTAAGGGGGGAGGGCTGTAACACCCCTGGTGTTACCCAAAGCCCTGGCCAAAGAAGCACATTGGGTCCTACTCAAACTTTATGCTAAAAGGGTAAGTGATGGGACTAAAAGTTTTAGAATCATGGCTATGCTAAACATTAACCATAACAAGAAGAAAACCATATGCTCCATACCATGTTCACCCACAACCAAGATTCTAAAACCCTAATTCCTTCTTAAAACCTTAAACCCTAACCATGGGATTAAAAGGGTAAGAATGGGAAAATGATCAAAACATAAAAAGGAACCTTTACTAAATATGAAGAGTATTAGTAAAGCTACAAAATTTAGTAAGAGAGAGATTGCAAAAAGGCCCAACAAAAACCTCAAATGAGTTCACCAAGTGGAAAGCACACTTGAGCCTTTAAAATTTCTCTAAGTCCCAAAAACCACCCTAGACCAAAGATCCAAGGTGTTGACCTTTGTGTTGGCGCAAAAACCACTTATGCCAAATAGCAAAAAGTACCCAAATCACCCAAGGTACCTCTCTGAAAAATTTGAATTCAAACCGAGGTCATTTGACATGGTTTGACATCGGTTTTGTCACTGGTGAACAGTGCCAACAGACTTGACTTGGCGCCCGCATATCTCCCAATCTAGGGCATATCTCCCATTGGAACTTACACAAACTAGCTAGCCCTAGGTGCCAGGAAGAGATTTTCACAAGACCCTTGGTGAGATTCGCACATTTGTGATCCCTGCAAGCGCTTGAACAGAGGCAGAAACAAACGCCCACGTGTTCGACACGTTCTGGCGTGCCAGAGCACGCCCTCGGCGCTCCGCCCACGCGCGCAGCCTCGCGCCGCGCCAACCTCGCGTCCACGCCCGCGCCCGCGCCTATAAAATCCATCTCGGCCTCGACCGTACACCTCCGCGTGCCACTGACCCGGCTCAAGCTCGAGTTCACCGGAGTTCGCCCCGTGAGCGATGTGCCAGCAGCCGCGCAAGCCACAGCCACCGTAGACCGGCCAACCTAGCCATTCTTCGCCGCGTCTGACCCTCGGGATAGCCTCTACGGACCTCGGTGAAGCTTCCAGAGCCGGGGATTGAACTCTACCTCATTGGAGACACCGGATCGACATCGCCGGACTTCACCCAATCGCCGGTGCACGTAGACCTAGCTCCACGGTGAGCCTTTCTTCAATTCCTTGCACTGGTAGCATCCTTAGCACCCCGTGAAGCTTCCTGTGCCATTGGATTGAACAATACCATCGTGATCAGACCGGAGCGTACACCGCCGACGAGCCCGACCGCCTGCACACGTGGCCCGCCCGATTCCGGCCATCAGCGTCGACGAGCCACACCAAGACGTGACCGCCAGAACGTCCCGGAGCTAACCCCGCCCTTCGCCGGACCTTCCTCGCCACCGGTAAGCCACGCCACCCTGTTTATTCCCCGCGGTTACTGTTTCAAATGGGGGAGCTCGGGAAAAAAGAATAAAAAGCCGGGGGGGTTTGAATGGTCAGTGACTCAGATGAATAGTCGCGCAGGGGTATAGTTTAAAGACTTAGTTAAGGGAAAGCCCAGGGGTCTCAGTGTAAACTGGTTTTTCTTAAAACTTTTTAAACATTATTCATTTAATGGCAGACAGAGCTTGTAAAATTCATAACTTCAGTTTATCCAACCAAATCTGGTCAAACAAATTTTGCTAGGTTCTAAATAATATGAACTACTTAGGAAAAATACCAAACACCCTAAGTGTTGCAGGAAAGTTTAAAGTTTAGATTTAAATAGTAAACTGACCAAGAGCCAAATAAATAAGGGTAAAATAGCTACACTTTTAGACCGGGCTTAAGAAAAATTAGAGAGATACTAAACCACTATCTAGCCTGTTTAAAAATAATAAACCCCTCAGTACACCAGATTAGGGAAGGGTTTACCATTTAAACTTGCTTTGATTCAAACTTAAAGGAAATGAAAAAAAGAGTTTAAAATAAGGACCAGAGGCCAACCACATTTTTGCTAGCCTGCTTTAGTAACATAGTTCACTAGAAAGTTTTGGTAAGTCCTCTGTTAGTACAAAAGAAATGCACCACATTTTATTTTATGAAATCTATGAAAACTTAGAAAAATCCTAGAAAATTCACCCCAAGGAGAACCCACCATAATCCTTGGGATAACTAATAATATGCTAGTAGGAATCTAGGAAAAATATATGTTCTGTTGTTTGACATTTTTCAAATGACATGTTAGTTATAAGTACATTTTTGGCATTAAATTTTAGAAATTCACAACTAAATATCCAGTGAGTCTTTTTCTGTGAATTTTGGCACAGAGACCTATTATCACCCATGAATCTTAGCAAAAATAAAAATTAGTCCCGAAGCCTCACCTAAATCAGAGCTATAGTGTAAAGTACCCTTTTACCCTTACCTTTGTTAATTTTGCACAAGGAATATCTGAATTATTTTTCAAGCCCAAATTTTTAGAATAAACCATTGAGGTCAATGTCTACCCACTGTAATTTTTGTAACATTTTTAGAAAACTCTAAATTGCCATGATAGTTCAAAAGTACTTAATACTAAGCAAAATAGAAAGTAGGATGAGAGTTTTTGGGGAAATTTAGTGGGGTGCAACCTTAAATCCTCAAAGAGCCAAAACAAACATCCAAGGGATGACTTAAATTGTAAGTTCATTCAAGGCCCTAAAATGAATGTATGAAACTCTTAAGGCCAACAAAGGAAACCCTAGTGAACCACTATTTTAGTACTGTTTCACTATACTCAGTATTTACAAAATGCCATATCATTAATATGCACTGTCGGTACCATGGATTTGGGGTACCCCTCACTACGGTATGAAGGCACGGTGCCTGTGCGGCTACCCTTAGCCGCGCGGAGAACAGCCCCAGGAGTACCTCGTGAGCAGTTAAGGTGGCGTTCTCGGAGACAACGCCGTCGGACCCAAAAGGCGCGGGACCCCTGTACGCACGACCTGGACCCCCGAAGTAAAGCAGCCCGGAGCCATTGGATAGGGTTCGGACCCCACCAAGTGAGCTCCGGACCACCCGTGACAAGGTCCCGGGAGAGGAAGTGTCGTGACCTAGGCATGGGTCCGGTGTTGACGTGTGTCCAGGCTCTATCCGGAGTGCCTCGGCTCCCCACTCGGTCGAGGGTCTAATACTGCCGCTTGGCTTATTGTCCATGACGTAGGCCAGCGAGCGGAGCATGACGTGAGGGCTCTGGGCCGCGCGGCCTCCGCATTTATTGTGGAGAGGACACGCCGCCTGTCCACCCTTCTGACAGACTACGTGCCCCTACGGCATTTATTGCGTCCTGTCCATTCCACTGGCAGGCGGCGCCAGGGCCACCCTGCAGAAGGCGCACCTGTCCAGTCCGTTGCTGAAACAGTGCGCCCGTGTTGTGCGGTGCACTGTACTCATCCCTTGTGCGAGAAGCTTCCCCTGCACACCGAGGCTATACAAGATCTTGGGTGTTAGGACGCAAGAAGATCGCGCCAGCAGCAAGTATTAGTAGTTACATCCGCTATGTTCCTGGGCCCACATGTCGGGGCTCAGTACTCTTATACATGTTCCCCTTTTAGCTATAAAAAGGGGAGGCATGCGACGTTACAACACAAGCTGAATCTTTAGGCTTAGACCCAAGTCATCCAGGGCAACTCAAGCTCTCAAGCAATACAACACACAGTGGAGTAGGGTATCACGCTCCGGCGGCCCGAACCACTCCAAACTCTTGCGTGTTCTTGTGTTCATTCCTTCATCTCGTAACAAGCAAAATGCTTAGGCCCCTCCTCATCTTAGGATTTAGGGCGAATGCACTCCGCCACTCGGCCGGAGATTTCCTCTCCGACATTTGGCGCTCTAGGTAGGGGCGTAGGCTCGAAGTTTTTGCTTGTTCTCTCGCTCAGCATGATGGTGGAGATCGTTGAGCACCGCGCCGAGACTTCGGTGGATTTCGTGGTGGAGGAAGAAGCTGCTTCTTCCACACCATAGGTTCCCAACCGCCCTGTGTCGGGCACTGCTGCTGTGCGCGCCGCACGGCAGCATACAATTGCACAGACATCCTGGACTCCGTCGAGGACGACTCTGGGAGCATTATCAGTAGCCAGGGAGTTGCTGCGACACCCTCCAAGCTCCACAGCCTCACCGAGGGCCATGAAGCAATGGCGGGACGACGTCGATCGACTGCTTGGCATGGCACATTCTACCTCGACCAGTTCAAGGACACGGTCATCCCGGCACCAACATGAGGCATCGGCGTCTATGCGCTCACCCTCAGTGAGGGGCGCACAGACCAACGATCTACGGGCAGAACTCGACCACAGGCGTGCGGGAGAAGACGCCCGAGTCTCTTTGGAGAGGGCACAAGAGCACTGCCAAAACATCGAGGGCCGCAACCTCGATCAAGACTTCGCTGCGGCAGCGCCGCAGACACCAATGGGCACCTGGTCCCAAGCGGGTGTCCCTTGGCCGGCATGGGTTGTGCCGCTCACGCGGATCATCTCTGCGCGGCATCATGGCCGCCCAAGTTCCGGCCACACCTGCCGGAAAAGTACGACAGAACGTCAAACCCGTCGGAGTTCCTACAGGTGTACGTCACTGCCATCATGGCAGCAAGTGGAAACACCGTTGTGATGGCGACATATTTTCATGTCGCCTTGTCTGGACCAGCCCAGACTTGGCTCATGAACCTCGCCCTAGGGTCAATCTACTCCTGGGAAGAGCTCTGCGCGCGGTTCGTTGTGAACTTCGCCAGTGCTTACCAGCAACACGGCGTGGAGGCCCACATGCACGCAGTAAGGCAAGAGCCTGGAGAAACTCTCCGGACATTTATCTCCCACTTCACCAAGGTGCGAGGTACTATACCTCGTATCTCCGATGCTTCGATCGTCACGGCCTTCCACCAGGGGTACATGATAAAAAGATGTTGGAGAAGTTGGCCACGGATGACGTGGAAATGGTCCCCACTCTTTTTGCTCCGGTCGACAAGTGCGCTAGGGCTGCTGAGGGCCGTGCGTGGCACTCAGCAACACAAACCGAGGCTACCCAAGCAGGCGGCTCAGGCGCCGTCGCTCAGGACGGCAAGAAAAAGAACCACGGCAACGAGAAGCCGCACTCAGCCGCTCTGGTCGTGGCAGCTACGACTGGGGGCCGGGGCGACCGCAACAAACGCCCACGACCACCGAGGGGTAACGGTGGCACATGCCCCATGCACCCCAACGGTTGCCACAGCGCCGCAGAATGCCGCGAGATCATTGACCTCACGAAACGTGTCAGCGCGTGCTGCGAGCAGTCTTCCGGGGATGGCTCCCCACCTCGTCGTCGGCCCGGCAAGGAAAAGGCTGATGACGAAGAGGTGGTCGTGGCTGAACCGGACCTCAGGTACCAGTCACCCGAGCGGGTCTTGAAGGATGTCTTCACCAGAGACTCCAATTCTGGTGAAGGCAACTAGACGGACCACCAGGGGGCCCCGTGCTACCTGGCCTACGGGGTCGAAGCCTGCCTTCCCCCGGAAACCCTTCTGGACTCTCCACGGGTCCAACCTTTCGACGGGTTTGTGTAGGCGCCACTACAACGCGAGGACGTGGACTCAAGTGGCGGACTCAGGTGTCAAGTTGTAACTTGAAATGCACATCGCAACTAGGCACCCAAGTACTATGGTTGACGGTTTGTGCATAGTAGGGAACCTAGGGTCGGGACCTAATCCTGTAGCAAAGTACTAAACCAAGAGGGGATCCGCAACCTCTCCCCCAGCAGGGAGGAACCCCTCAAGGCGATGGAAATATGCCGACCCGAGGGATGCCAACTTTGCTATAGCTGAGGAAGTACCCCTTCCTATCTCAATAAGTTCAGTCCATAGAAGCAACTCTGGGGGGTTAAATTTTTCTCCTTTTATAATTGAATCTCACATACATGTACACCAGCCCGGTGAGGTCTGCCCACATAAACACGTCTTGCAGTTTAGGACCTCCTTTGCGAAAGCAAGGAGGTCCGACAACCTAGGGGCCAGTTCCAAAGAACGAGAACTCATTCCATGGAATGGTCCGGAGCAGTGTAGCCGCTTAGCCTGGTCCTGTACCATAAGCCTGCACAGCCCACCATTTTGTGATGGGTACCTTAGTATTTAGAACTATAGATCTGTGGGTCCGACAACCTGGGGTCCGGCTCAGGAAAATGGGCACTTGTCTCCTGGGGTGGTCCGGAGCCGTATAGCCACATAGCCTAGTTCCGTACCGTAAGCCTACACGCTCCACCACCCTGCGACGAGAGTCCTAGTATCTAGAGCCGCGACCCAAGGGGGTCCAGACACGCAACTTGGCCACCCAGACTAAACCCTGCGAGTCCCGAGCATGTACCAAAGGATGGCTAATATCAGACAGGGGACCCTATGGGTGTACTACTAACGCTCTCTAGCTGAAGCTGTATACAGATCCAGACCCCGGCGAGGCTGCCTACTGACATTTGTTGACAACTCTTTTAGATACACAGGTATCCAACCTCGACGCATCAAGCCTGCATCCCAGGCGGGGGGCCAGGTACCAGGGAACAATCAACAACATAACATAACACATAGCAGGAACAGGCGGTACACAGATAAGTGCTAACACTGCTTGATAAATAGTGCTTAAAAGTACCTTACAAAAAGCAAAAATATTACATCTGCCTTCAAGCGGAACCCTAGTTCCATCTCTACTCTGCAGGTATAACTACCCGACACCAGCAGAGTCGCGCTGGAAGTTCGCGGCTGCTGTCCTTGCAGAATCCTCCAGGACGGTGTAACAACGATGATGGCCGCCTCAATATGAGCGCCATTGCGAAGAGGTCCTCGCCCCCGTCCTCCTACGGGGGGCGGCAACGAGGCCATTAAAGCCAAAGTGTTGGGGCGCTGGTGGTCTCGCCAGCGGAGGCAACCACCTCTACATCGGGCAGCCTCACCAGCGGCAGCGACCACCTCAGCACCGACGACAGTAGCCACCTCCGCACCGGTGGCTCACCGGCGATGGCGGCCGCCTCACCATGCACGAAGAGGTCCTCGCTCCCGCCCTCCTATGGATTGATGACAAGACCATCCAAGAACGTGGCCGCCACCCCCACGGCATACGACGTCTTGTACGACCCTCCGGACGGCGTCGGAACAGTGCGGCCGGCGGCACGGGAGACGCCATGGATGTGGCAGACCTGCGCACGGCGCGACCGTCGCCTGTGCGGTAGACGGACAGCCAAGCCCCGGTCGGCGGCGGAAGGCAACGTTGGAGGTGCGCCAAAGCCATCCAAGCCAAGGAGCCAGACACGCGGCAGCTGACCACTGGAGGAAGAAGCGGAGGCTGGTAAACACCCTTCTCCAAATGCTGGAGGAAGAAGCGGGTCACCAGCCCATGCGGAAGGCAGGACCCCAACTCGGCTCGCCTTCCACCCTAGTGAGGATGATGAACATCCTTGAAGCTGAGGGCAAGGGGGAGGCCGCAGCCCGGCTCGCTTCTCTCCACCACAAGGCTGGTGGTCATCCTTGTAGATGACCACTGGCGGGAGACTGCAGCCGGGCTGCATGATGAAAATCCTTGAAGCCGAGCGATGGCAGAAGAGCGCCAACACCCACGAGGTCACGCCCCTCCAACAACAGCAAGAAGAAGACAAGATCGGCAGCACCACCGCGCAAGAAACGGAGAGCGCAAGCTCCCCGGCGTTGAGACCGCTGGGTGGAGTGGCCCTGACGCGAATCCCCCCAGCGAACACCGACGCGCCCCATACAGAGGCCCGGAAGGTGGAAGGGCGCGATGAATGCAAGGGGAGCGAGGCATGGCTACTGCCCAAGGGATGAGCCCCTTTTTAAAGGCAGATTTCCCCGATCATGCCCCGAAGCGTCATGGCCAAGGTCTCCCCCAATGCGCACCAGGGTTCCCATTCTATGACATGGGGGCCAGGCCTCACACGTCGTACAAGCTGGCCCAAAGCGCGAAGAAGGCAAACCGCCGCGCAAGGAGCGTGCAACCGTCCTGCGGTTATTCGCCCTTCCATCTTCACCACAACCAGCGGTCAAGGAGGCGAACCGCCACACAAGGGGCATGCAACCGCCCCGTGGTTGCGCGCCCCCTCAACTTTGCTACAACCGGTGGTCCAACCTCTGGCATGGGGGCCCAGGCCCACATGTCATACGCCCGGCGCGCCGATTTTTGGGTGTAGGAAAGTCTCACCGCCGATCGTGCCAATACCGCGCCTCCTCGAGGCCGTCGCAGAAGACTAAGAAGATAAATTTTCAAAACCGATGCAGTGACTCGAGGCACCCCGCGCATGGCCCAGCAAAGGCATTAAATACGGAGGTCATGGGCCAGTCAGCCGCGGGGCAGGCGTGGCAGTCGGCATGACCATAGGCGGGCCGGCAGTAACTGCATCAACAGGTGCGCTGGAGCAGCGAGCCGATCGCCAGTCAAACTCTAGCCCCACCTGCAGGCTCGCATCCTCCTATGAGGCGGGCCCAGGGGCCACTGTCGATACCCTGGATTAGGGGTACCCCTCACTATGGTATGAAGGCACGATGCCTGTGCGGCTACCCTTAGCCGCGCGGAGAACAGCCCTAGGAGTATCTCGTGAGCAGTTAAGGTGGCGTTCTCGGAGACAACACCATTGGACCCAAAAGGCGCGGGACCCCTGTACGCACAACCCGAACCCCCGAAGTAAAGCAGCCCAGAGCCATTGGATAGGGTTCGGACCCCACCAAGTGAGCTCCAGACCACTCGTAACAATGTCCTGGGAGAGGAAGTGTCGTGACCTAGGCATGGGTCTGGTGTTGACGCGTGTCCAGGCTCTATCCGGAGCGCCTCCTCTCCCCACTCGGTCGAGGGTCTAATACTGCCGCTTGGCTTATTGTCCGTGACGTAGGCCAGCGGGTGGAGCATGACATGAGGGCTCTGGGCCGCGCGGCCTCCGCATTTATTGCGGAGAGGACACGTCGCATGTCCACCCTTCTGACAGACGACGTGCCCCTACGGCATTTATTGCGTCCTGTCCATTCCGCTGGCAGGCGGCGCTAGGGCCACCCTGCAGAAGGCGCACATGTCCAGTCTGTTGCCGAAACAGTGCGCCCGTGCTGTGCGGTGCACTGTACTCATCCCTTGTGAGAGAAGCTTCCCCTACACGCCGAGGCTATACAAGATCTTGGGTGTCAGGACGCAAGAAGATCGCGTCAGCAGCAAGTATTAGTAGTTACATCTGCTATGTTCCTGGGCCCACATATCGGGGCTCAGTACTCTTCTACATGTTCCCCTTTTAGCTATAAAAAGGGGAGGCATGCGACGTTACAACACAAGCTGAATCTTTAGGCTTAGACCCTAGTCATCCAGGGCAACTCAAGCTCTCAAGCAATACAACACACAGTGGAGTAGGGTATCACGCTCCGGTGGCCCGAACCACTCTAAACTCTTGCGTGTTCTTGTCTTCATTCCTTCATCTCGCAACAAGCAAAACGCTTAGGCCCCTCCACATCTTAGGATTTAGGGCGGGTGCACTCCGCCACCCGGCCAGAGATTTCCTCTCCGACATGCACATATCTTATTCGTTGCATTCGATAGACTGTAATCTCGCTGATAAGTACATCCTCGTTCCGGAGCAAGGAGTTGCTCAGGAGGTAGCCAGGAGCCAGCACCAGAGCCTGTCATCTAGGATCTGCCTTCCCCAGCTTTGGAAGGTAAGCCCCGGTTTTATGCATAACCGATTCTATATGCTATCTTACTGCACTTAAAGTTTGTAGGCTTGTACTGTGCACTTAAGTGTAGGAGTTGACTAAAACCTTAGTTGCATGAACTCAGGATTTCCTTTGTGATGGATACTAGTATGCTTGGTCGAGTAGCTGCTTGCTAATTAGGGATCTCGGTAGAAGTCGAGTGATTTTTCTAGCACTCGCGCGAGGTCAGGAATTGGTTGTATCCATTTTTATATCAGAATGATGATGGTCTGTGGACAACAATCCATGGGGATGTGTTGTCTACGAGGCGAGAAATTGGAATAACGATTAACGTGTGGATACCTGTGTCAAGCAATTGAACATACTAAACACATGCCGAGAAATATGGTAAATTGGTAAGCCTAGTACCTGAGTGAACCTGGCAGCAGACTTTACTCCTCACGTGACCTGAGACGTGGTCTCCCATTCCGGTTATGGTGGGTACTAGTGCAGTCACTGCACGACGGCAGTCGGGGTCAGTGAGGCATTGTACGCCAAGGCGGTGAGCCCTGTTCTGTTGACGGGAATCAATGGGGACGGTTGATGTGTGTGGGGATGGAGTGCCTCGCCACGTCGTGTGTTTGGGTTTACCTTGCAAGGATACAAACTCGATTCAAATTGTCTGCTTCTCGCAGCTAATGAGACTGCTTGATCCATTGTACTGCATTGAGTAATAAGTGGAAATGTGTGATTTGCAAAAGCTATTGATTGATAAATGCTTGATACCATGGATGATTAGTTAGGTACACATTTAGTCTTAAGAGAATCACACTAGAATTTGAAAAGTTAAAACTTGATTTTAGACTCAGCTAATGCTTTTGGCAAACCAAACTGTCGGTGTTTTGGGTCCGACCGCACACCCGGGGTTGCCCCTCAAGGTGTTTTTAGGAATAGGACGGTGTCGACGACTGTAGCAAAATGGTTCGTGCCGATCGCACGAGGGACAATGGACAAGATTTGCAGGTTCGGGCCGCTTAGAAGTGCGTAATACCCTACGCCCTGGTGAGTATATGAGCGTGGTTACAAGAGGATTCTCTGGATAGAGGGCGCAGAGAGTTTTTGTGGGTGGCTAAGTAGAACAGGGTCGATCGATCTGAAGGGGTGCCCCCTAGGCCTTATATACTCGGCCGTGGAGCAGTACATGTGATACGATAACAACAAGTAGCTGAAAGATAGTGAACCTCTTGAGTTTATCCCTACGTAACCTTCGCCGACTTATCCTCGCATGGCTCCGTTGCATGGGGGCTTCAGCGCGGGAAAGTCGGGTCTCTGTTTGTGATTCATTCGTTCGACGTTGTGGGCCGCCTGTGTTTGCACTAATCAGTCCCACGTCTTCTTTATTGGTTGTCTTTCCCTAGGCCCACGAAAGAATGACCTTACGAATTATTGGGCCCTTGGGCTTTTCGTGAGGCCTTTTACTTCTTTAGTGGACCCAGGGGATATCTATCCCCCACAAGCCCCCGATCTTTGGGTTAATTTAGAGGTAATCAACTCAAAGATCCAAGGTCCAGAAAATGACTTCCTGCTGTCTTCTCTAGCTCTGATCACTCGTCCGACCAAAGTTTGGTTTTGTGCTTGTGCCTTAGAGGTCGGCATTTTGGATTGTAAGACTTTGGACTTCATTGGGTGCACCGGAGGTGCACCCAATGGGTGTAGCCCCCGACCTTTGAGTAGATTTTAGAAGATAATTTACTCGAAGGTCTTCTTCCAAAGGTTGTCTCCATTCGCGCTCCTGCATCTCGGTTGAGGATTGGTCTTTTCAATCTTGCTCTACGCCTTAGAAGTCGGCGCTACATCGGTTTAGAATAATACTCCATGGGGTGCACCGGAGGTGCACCCAATGGGTGTAGCCCCCGACCTTCAAATGGATTTCTTAAAGATAATCCATTCGAAGGTCTTCCTTTCGCTTGTGGAAACTGGCATGAAGCTATTTTGCATTATGCTTTTGAGGTCAGCATTATGTCATCAATATTTTGCTGCAAAGGTCAGCGTATATTTTTGTCTTTAGCAGCCGAGTTTGCAATCCGTCCATATCTTGCTAGGTAGTGCAATTTATTTGCTTCTGCGATTGATTAGACGTTTGACGGACGTTCTCTGTCTAGTCTTCACGTCGCTTCTGTCGGCCATATCTTGTACTTTGCTGGTTATATTTGGCTTTCCCCTGATCCTTACTGATATCTCATTTTTGTCTTGAGGTATTCACTGCGTGCTCTGCACAGATGTGACTGTTTGAAAAATGTACTGATAATTCCTGGGCGTCCCCCCCCCAATGGGTGTGGGCAAGGGACGGCTTGGTACGCTGAGTGTTTTAGCCGGTTGCCTCTGAGTAGTAATGCGATGGGATGGCTAGTGTAATCATATCTTTTGCACTGTTGACTGGAGTCCCAATGGGTGTAGTGTTGCATGAAACGGCGTCCGCCGTCTGACGTGTCTTCGGGTGGGTGGAAGTGCTTATTGAATGCCTTGCGACTGTTCAGTGACCGCGGTTGGAAATGAGCGGTTGCCTTTTCCTTCTATAAATAACCCCTTTGCTTCTCTGGTTTCTTCACATCTCTTCGCTGCTCCTTACTGCCTCTTCCCTTTCTTCTCAACCATGGGCAAAAACAACAAGCGCAAGCGTGAGCCGACTCCTCCATCGGAGGAGTTTGGTGACTCGGAATACTCGGAGGAGGAGTTCTCCTCCGAGTCCGAGGGGTCTCCGGCTCCCGTCTCTCCCCCGGCGTCGTCCGATGACTCGGACGACTCCCAGGGGATAGCCGCGCAGGTCTGGACGTACATCCGGGCCGTCGAGCGCGCCGGGCTCGAAGGCTCGGATGAGTCGGAGTACTCCTCGGATGAGGAGGACTCGGACGGCGGCGACGAGGGTGAAGACGACGACGACGACGACGACGACGACAACGGCGACGGCAGTGGCGGGGGCGGCGGCGACGGCAGCGGGGACAGCACCAAGGGCAGCAGCAGGGGCAGCACCAAGGGCGGCGGCGGCGGCAGGGGCAGGGCCAGTGGCTAGACGCCACTGGTCCTTTTAGATATTAGTATAGTTTAGTATAGCTAGAATAATGTAGTAGTAATTAGTGTAATTTAGTAGTAGTGGTAATGTAGAGTAGTATATTGTAGTTTAGTAGTAGTAGTAGAGTAGAATTAGGGAAGTACCAACTCATAAAGAGTTGGTTTGTAAACTCGTTAACTTCCCTTTAATGAAGATTGTCGTTTGTCCCCTCTTTTTGATGACTTGTCACTGCTTTTGCTGAATGTTGAACTGATTCTTTTGATATAGTAGAAACAGCGCCGAGCGATGTGAAGGTTGACATCAGCGTTTTAGAAGTAACACTGAGCAATCGAACACAAAACCAGCGTTTTAGAGGCAATGCTGAACGATAGAAGGTCGGCATCGGCATTTTAGAAGTAATGCCAAGCGACAAAATACGGGGCCGGCATTTTAGAAATAACGCCGAGTGATAGAATATCGGCGCCAGCATTTTAGAAGTAATGCTGAGCGTTTGAACACGTGGTCGGCGTGTTAAAGGACACACCGAGCGATTGAAGGTCGGCGTCGGCATTTTAGAAGTAATGCCGAGCGATTGAACATGTGGTCGGTGTTTTAGAGGCAGCGCCGAGTGATTGAAGGTCGATGTCGGCATTTTAGAAGTAATGTCGTGCGATTGAACACGTGGTCGGCGTTTTAGAGGCAGCGCCGAGTGATTGAAGGTCGGCGTCGGCATTTTAGAAGTAATGCCGAGCGATTGAACACGTGG
Source organism: Zea mays (assembly GCF_902167145.1). Lineage (NCBI taxonomy): Eukaryota > Viridiplantae > Streptophyta > Magnoliopsida > Poales > Poaceae > Zea > Zea mays. The sequence continues at coordinate 88,279,615 of NC_050097.1, forward strand.
TCGGCGTTTTAGAGGCAGCGCCGAGTGATTGAAGGTCGGCGTCGGCATTTTAGAAGTAATGCCGAGCGATTGAACACGTGGTCGGCGTTTTAGAGGCAGCGCCGAGTGATTGAAGGTCGGCGTCGGCATTTTAGAAGTAATGCCGAGCGATTGAACACGTGGTCGGCGTTTTAGAGGCAGCGCCGAGTGATTGAAGGTCGGCGTCGGCATTTTAGAAGTAATGCCGAGCGATTGAACACGTGGTCGGCGTTTTAGAGGCAGCGCCGAATGATAGCTAGCTTCTCAAGTTACTTTGAGGAAAATGACCGAGTGATGAGGTGGCACATCGGCTTTCTTGGAAATAACTGTTAGATATCCACGTGGCATGCTGGGATTTCGGAGATGACCGCCGGGTGATGACTGGGCACTTTTGAAAAAGTATCTGGCTCAAGAATATCCCTTAAGAGTCGCGCTTTTAGCCGCCTTTGCTTTCCGTGCCCTAGTTCTTGCATTTCCGCATCTGAGCCTTCTCTGCCACTCGCCTCCTGCTCTGTTTCGCCAGCGAGAAGCAAAATGGCGCCCAAGAGGAAAACCGCGAACTCGTCTGCTGCAGTGATCCCCGCCATCGACCCCAACAGTCAGTTACCCTTCGCAGGTAACCATATGTCTGTGATTTCTGAAGTTGAGCTTCTCCGCCTTGTCTCCATCGGGGTTCTCCCTCCACGGGAACTCTGTTCTTGGCGTTCTTGCCATGGGACTACTGTCCCAACCGAAGATACCCACGAGTCAGTGGTTTACACTCCTTTCCTTCTTCGCGGCCTCGGCCTTCCCATATCTCCTTTTTTCCGTGGCATCCTTGATTTTTATCACATCAACCTGACTCACTTGAACCCTAACTCCATTCTCCAAATCTCTATTTTCGTTCACCTTTGCGAAGCTTATCTTGGCGTGCTGCCGCATTTTGGCTTGTGGAAGTATCTGTATCACTGCCGTCCTGGGATGGCCGGGGGGCAACATCAATTGGTCGGTGGTGCCAGTTTAGAGATGCGCCGGGGGCGGAAGACCGAGTACCTCGAGATACCCCTCAAAGACAGCATTAAAGGTTGGCGTCTGGAGTGGTTTATAATGGATAATTATGGAAATTCTCTCCCTTCCCGCTCAGGAAGACAGGCGGACGTTCGTACTCCGAGTTGGACTGAATCTCCCACGGACCAAGAAGTAGCCGAGGCGGGCGTGTTGCTTGCTGAAGTTGGATTACTGAAAGAGAGAGGTCTGACTGCCGAAGCCGTGGTCACAGATTTTGTTTTCAAAAACATTCAGCCGCTGAAAGACAGGGCCTATCCGGCATATCTTTACCGAGGGCTGGCCGACTCAACCCGAGTAACCAATAAGAGAATTCCTTCTGTTGATTTGGTGAGCCGACTCGAAATGATCCTCAGGGGCAAAGTTTCAAACGTTGGAGCTCCAGTGGCATATTCGGCTTGGAACCTACCTTCTTCCCAAGCTTTCACTCTTTTTGTGTCCAATCCACCCATGACAGATAGCAGTTTGGGTCCTAGAGTGCGACCTTCTGCTGAAGAGGTCCGTTCCTTAGTTGCTTCGCTCGGGGAGATACCTGATGATGAACGGCAGATTTATTTTGAAGTGCCTCTGAACCCTAGTGATGCAGACATAAATGACATGCTCGATCTGCTAGCTGAGGATTCATCTGATACTGCTCCTGATGGTACATTGGCAGTGGTCCCCCTTCCAGAGGTTGATGCGACCTTGGACGTCTCGAAACCTGTCAACACTCGTCCGAGGCGTCCTAGCCGAACCAGTCAGCCCGAGCCTTCTGCTGATGAGCAGAAGAAGAAAAGAAGACGCCTCCGGCGAGTGTCTAGCTTTGACGAGGATGCCAGCACCTTAGCTCCTGCTATCGAAGAAATGACTGCAACTGGCCTAGCTGACATTGATCCCAATGGGTGTGCTCCGCCTGCTGGTGACCCCAATGAGGATGCTGTTTGTGCTGCTGCTGTGGAAGATGAGGAGGAAGAGAATGAAACTCCATTAACTCGGAAAAACAGTCGGCAGTTCGTCGCTAGCGGTGGTAGTAGTGGGGTTCCTTCTCCTGCCTTGTCTGCTCTCATTGGTCTGCAAGCACTGTCCATGGCCAATTTTGATCAAGCTCTAGAGGATATGGTCCCTGAGAACTTGTTGTTGGAACCTGCAGACGTTGATGCAACAGAAACTGGTGCAGCCGTGCCAGATGCTGGGTTGAGGTCGTCCCGTGCCTCGTCGACCTTAGAACACGATCTCGAGGGCCGGGATGATGACTTGGATCGTCTTGATCCTGTGGAAGTAGCTGAAGGCCCGTCGACCTTAGAGGTGGTCACGGCAGAGAGCTTGGATCCTTTGAATAGTGCTGACATGTGCCCAGCCCCCGAGGGTGTTGCCGGGGAGGACTCAGCTCAGGTGAGGAGTGTAGGCCACTACCCAGCCCCCGAGGGTGTTGCCGGGGGTGACCCGGCTCAAGTGGGCAGTGCCAACCTTGACCCAGCCCCCGAGGGTGTCCGAGCGAGGTCTCCCTCCTGCACTTCCATGGATGTTCATGTGGGTTCACCTCCACACTCTGGCGGCATGATGGTGGCTCAAACTCCGGATCAGGGGGTCGCTTTGGAGGGCAGCATCCCCACTGGTCTGGCGTTAAGCTCTGCTGAATGTACTGAGATCGTTCCTGCTGGTCTGCTGCAAGCTGCTTCGAGTGGCGGTCTGGCACCTGGTCATCAGCTGATTTCTCCTGACTTGGGGATCCCTTCGCTTTTCTCCAATCTCCAGGTGCTGTGCTGTGCTTTGGTTTGATTTTTGTGTTGCATGAATTGTTGCCATTATGCTCATCCGCTCTTCTTTATCAGGCTTTGGTGGATGGGATGGTCGGCCAGCTGAAGTCGCAGGGTGCTTCCATCCCGGAGGTGGCTTCATCTCTTGAGCGTTGGAATCCGGTTCTGCTTCGGGGTCGTGTATCTGAATTGGAGACCACCAATGCTGGTTAGTGTCTTTTCTTCTTCTTCTTTGTTCTTGCTTGTGGGTTGTTTTACCTTCTGACCTCATTTTGTTTGAATACCTCTTGATAGGGATGACTCGGCAGATCACAGTTCTTGAAGAAAAACGTTCCCAAGATCAAGCTGAAATGGCTCGACGATGCGCCGACTTCGAGGAGAAGTATTCTCAAAGTCAGATCGAGTTGAGTCAGGTCTCTGCGGCTTTGGATGATGCCAACGCTCTGAGTTCTTCTCTTCATGCCCAACTTGACTCTGAGAAGGTAGCTTACGAACCTGTGCTTCGCCTTATCATGCTCTTGGATTCTGAATGAGTTGATTTTTGCTTGTAGGAAGAAAAACACATCCTTGCTGCTTCTCGCGATAACTTGGACAGATTGTACCGAGATTCCAGCAACTCGCTGACCATCTTGGAGAGGAGCCACCGTTTTACGATGGAGGAGCTTGACAATCAGCGCCGTCAACTGCAAGAATCCTCGGACGAAGTGGCCCGCCTTACACAGTTGCTATCGGCAAAGGACGCCACCATCAAGGGACTCCGAGCTTCTAAGAAATCCCTTGCTCAGGAGTTAGAAACTGCTCAGCAGGCTGTTAAAGTTGCTGAAGAAGCTGCTGTCACTTTCAAAGCTCAGCGCGATAAGGCCCTGGACAAGGCCATTCGGGCGGGACGAATCTTGATGAGAAGACCCGGCGTGGCTGTCCCTGAAGATATAAAAGCCGATGTGATTGCTGCCCCTGATTCCTCGAATCGCCCCTCTTCGTCAGTCGTTCCTGAGAGAGACATTGGAAAATAAAGAAACAGTTCGCGTGCTCTGAGCGCGCAGTTAGCATGATCAAGTATTCGGCTTATCATTCGAATGACGCGATTACTCCCTTATTGTATCAGAATTTATTAGTTTGCAAGTTTGTGGTCACGCTGCATGATGATTATGAAGTTTGCTTGTGGGATATGGAGATCATCCCTTGAACTGTATAAGCGCGAGTATGCTATACTGGTTTAAGCCGTCAATGACTTTTAACCGGTAACTTCCGTTAGTAGGGTATAGTGGTCACCCTAGGTAAAGTAAGCGTGAGCATGTTACATCGCCTTAAGTCGTTGCCGACTTAAGTCGATTGCTCCGTTTATAGGGCATAGTGGTCACCCCGAGTTAAGTAAGCGTGAGCATGTTGCACCGCCTTAAGTCGTTGCCGACTTAAGTCGATTGCTCCGTTTGTAGGGCATAGTGGTCACCCCGAGTTAAGTAAGCGTGAGCATGTTGCACCGCCTTAAGTCGTTGCCGACTTAAGTCGATTGCTCCGTTTGTAGGGCATAGTGGTCACCCCGAGTTAAGTAAGCGTGAGCATGTTGCACCGCCTTAAGTCGTTGCCGACTTAAGTCGATTGCTCCGTTTGTAGGGCATAGTGGTCACCCCGAGTTAAGTAAGCGTGAGCATGTTGCACCGCCTTAAGTCGTTGCCGACTTAAGTCGATTGCTCCGTTTGTAGGGCATAGTGGTCACCCCGAGTTAAGTAAAAATGCAAGTCAATCATAAATGAGCCAAGTGTCTTTGAAATCTCTCTTTATTGATGACGTATTTCCATTATACAGAATACATGGTGGCTTTGGCTGTTTTGAAGTACAGCTAGGGGTAGAACTTTCGGAGGTGCTCTATGTTCCAGGAGTTCCCAACTTCCGTGCCATCCATTTGGGTGAGGCGATATGATCCGGGACGAGTGACTTCTGCTACTACGAAAGGTCCCTCCCATAAGGGTGATAACTTGTGCCGTCCCTCCCCCGTTAGAATTCGGCGGAGGACGAGGTCTCCCATCGAAAAGAAACGTTGCCGCACAGCTTTGTCGTGGTAACGCCTTAGAGTCTGCTGGTATCGTGCTGATTGAATCACTGCGTTCAGTCGTTCTTCCTCAAGTACGTCAATATCCTCCAGCCTAGTGGCTTCGGCTTCTCCTATGCTCTCGAAGATCAATCTTGGCGCCCCAAACTTGAGATCAGCAGGTAGCACTGCCTCCGACCCATAGACCATGAAGAAAGGAGTGTTTCCATGTAGGGCCCGGCTAGGTTGGGTTCTCAAGCTCCAAACAACATAAGGCAATTCTCTTATCCATTTTCCTGCGAATTTTTCATTTTTATCGAAGACCCTTTTTCTAAGTGCCTCCAATATCATTCCGTTGGCTCGCTCAACCTGCCCGTTGGCTCTCGGATGGGCTACAGATGCATACTTGATCTGAATGCTTTTTTGCTCGCAGAAGTCAAAGAATTCTGAACTGGTGAAGTTGGATCCCAAGTCAGTGATGATACTGTTTGGTATCCCAAATCTGAATATTATGCTTTGTATGAATTCCACGGCTTTAGCAGAGGTTAAAGAGGCAATGGGCTGGAACTCTATCCATTTAGTGAATTTGTCAATTGCCACCAATACATGGGTGTATCCTCCTTGAGCTTTCTTGAAAGGTCCAATCATATCCAATCCCCAGCATGCGAAAGGCCAAGTTACTGGTATGGTTTGTAGCTGTTGCGCTGGCATGTGTTGTTGCTTCGACAGGTATTGGCAAGCTTCGCATCTCCGAACTAACTCGGCTGCATCATTCTTCGCCGTTGGCCAATAGAATCCTGACCTGAAAACCTTTCCGACTAACGTTCTGGATGCTGCGTGTACTCCACACTGCCCTGCATGGACTTCCTCCAGAAGTTGCTTCCCGGTGGACGGGAGAACGCACTTCATGAGGACGCCTGACGCGCCCCTCCTGTATAATACCTCCCCAATGAGTGTATAGTGAGCTGATTGTCTGGCAATGCGCTTTGCCGAGTTCTTGTCATCTGGCTCTTCTTCGTTCTTTATATATTTAATAATCGGTTGCCTCCAGTCATCAGAGTCTGACTCGGGTTGATCTATGATAATGCACTCTTCTATTTGATCCGTCGAGATGCTCGGCTGGAGAATTTCTTGCACGAAGATCCCGGGCGGGACCTGAGTCCGACCGGATCCGAGCTTGGACAGTACGTCAGCCGCCGTGTTCCGATCTCTTTCTATATGATGAAACTCCAGGCCCTCGAATTTATCTTCTAGCTTTCGGACGACGGCGCAGTATTTTCCCATTGAATCATTTGAACAATCCCATTCCTTGTTTATCTGACTGATGACTACCGGAGAATCTCCATACACCATCAGTCTCTTGACACCCAGTGATATAGCGATGTTTAATCCGTGTATCAAAGCTTCATACTCGGCTGCATTGTTAGAGGCCGGGAATAGCAACTGGAGGCCATACTTGAGGTGATCGCCTCCAGGTGCAGTGAAGAGAATCCCTGCTCCTGCTCCCTGCAGCTTCAGCGAGCCATCAAAATACATTCGCCATACTTCTGCGATTTCTGGATTATCCGGAACTTGCTGTTCTGTCCACTCTGATACGAAATCGACCAGTGCTTGAGTTTTGATGGCAGTGCGAGGTCGGAACTCGATATCATGGGACCCCAACTCGCAAGCCCACTTAGCTATTCGGCCAATGGCTTCCTTGTTGTGAAGAATGTCCCCTATTGGAAAACCAGTAACTACTATGACTTTGTGATCGTCAAAGTAGTGGCGCAGCTTGCGGGCAGTTAGAAGTACTGCATATAATAGCTTCTGAACTTGAGGATATTTTTTCTTCGATGGGCCTAGAACTTCACTGATGAAGTAGACAGGATGTTGTACCGGGTAGGCATGCCCTTCTTCCACTCGCTCGACTACCAACGCGGTGCTCACCACGTGAGTCGTGCAAGAGATATATAACAGCAGATCTTCAGCTGGCTGAGTCGGCGTAGCTCGCCGGGGTGGTTTCAATACCGGCGGTGTTGTAAGGAATTTCTTCAGTGCGTCTAGAGCTTCTTGGGCCTCTGAAGTCCATTGAAACTTATCCACCTTCTTCAGCAGTTTATAAAATGGCAGACCTTTTTCTCCCAGCCTGGATATGAATCTGCTCAGGGCTGCCATACATCCAGTGAGTCGCTGAACCTTCTTTTGCGATCGAGGAGCTTCCATCTTCATGATAGCTTCAATCTTATCTGAATTAGCTTCAATTCCCCGGTGGCTGACAATAAATCCGAGTAGCTTTCCTGCTGGTACCCCGAAGACGCATTTCTCAGGATTGAGCTTCCATCTATATCTTCTCAGGCTGTTGAAAACCAGCTGTAAGTCTTCGATGAAGTTTTCTGGATTCTCTGTCTTAATCACCACGTCGTCTACGTAAGCCTCCACACGCTTGCCCCAGTGATCGGCTAAGCATGTTTGAATAGCTCTCTGATAAGTCGCTCCAGCGTTTTTGAGGCCGAACGGCATGGAGGTATAACAGAAAGCACCAAACGGGGTGATGAACGCCGTTTTTTTCCTCGTCTTCTTTTGCCAAACTAATCTGATGATACCCGGAATAGCAATCTAAGAAAGACAGCATCGAACATCCAGCGGTGGAATCCACCACCTGATCTATCCTTGGGAGCCCGAAGGGATCCTTCGGACAGTGTTTGTTGAGATCAGTATAGTCGACGCACATGCGCCAATCCACTTTATTCTTTTTGAGTACAAGAACAGGGTTGGCTAACCACTCGGGGTGTAATACTTCTCTAATAAATCCGGCCGCGACCAAGCGAGCTAACTCGGCACGAATGGCCTCTCTCTTGTCGGGCGTGAAACGACGCAGCTTTTGCCGGATCGGCCTCGCCTGAGGATAGACTTTCAATTTGTGCTCGGCCAATTCCCTCGGGACTCCCGGCATATCCGCAGGTTGCCATGCGAATACGTCTCGGTTATCTTGCAGGAACTGGACGAGCGCGCTTTCCTATTTGTCGTTTAGACTGGAGCTGATGATGGCTGCCTTGCGCTCTTCAGCAAACCCCAGGTTGATCCGCTTGGTGTCTTCAGTCGGCCGCATAGAGGTCGCGGCCTGAGCTTCGTTTGCCGGCACGGCGAGGTCTTCTTCAGGCTTAGAGTTCGCCGGTGTAGAAGGAACCGTTGACGGCTTGGTGGTGAGGGCTGCTTGGATGGCCACTCGGAAACATTCTGCGGCGCCTTGGAAGTCGGCGCGCACAGTTATGATTCCTTGTGGTCCGGGCATCTTCAGTATCATGTACGTATAGTGTGGGATGGCCATGAACTTGGCCAGCCCTGGCCTCCCGATGATGGCGTTGTACCCGCAGTCGAAGTTCGCCACCTCGAACCTCAGGAACTCGGTTCTGTAGTTATCCGGAGTCCCGAAGGTGACCGGCATGTAGATGTGGCCCAGCGGGTATTCCCCTTCCGTCGGCACGATGCCGAAGAAAGGAGTGTCTGATTCGTGGAGCTCTTTGAGGTGAACTCCCAAGCCTTGGAGTGTACGGGGGAAGGTGACGTTGATGCTGCTCCCCCCGTCCACTAGCACCTTCTTCACCCGGCTCTCTCGGATCACCGGATCGACGAGGAGCGGATATTTGCCCGGGTGGTCGAAGTTGAGCCATTGATCCTCCCGAGTGAACGTGATTGGGTGCTCCGACCACCGGTACGGGGCGGGAGGGCCGGTGGTCGCCACCAGTATTTGGCGATCGTTGAGCTTTTGTTGTCTCTTGTTCTCCTGCGACCCATGTCCACCGAAGATGACGTTGACCTCCCTGTCAACGCGCGGGAATGCTCCTCCTCCCCCCTCCTCCGGCTGATGGGGCTGTCGTGGTTCATCTGGTCCTCCCCTCGGCGGAGGAGGTGGTAGAGGTTGGAAGGGTCGGCCATGCCCGACGGAGTGCTTGAAATCCCGGCAGTTGCGGAGAGTGTGGCGCATATCCTTGTGGTACGGGCACTGGGCGTCGAGGATGTCGTCCAGCGTGCGTTCGCCTCCACGAGGTCCTCCTCGGGCGCGAGAGGCGGGTGGTCCGGCGGCGTGTACTTCTTCGCGAGGCCTCTTCTCCCAGCGCTTGTCGGGCGGCTGGTTCGCGTCGCGTCGTGGCGCTGCTGGTGCGGGCTTTGCTCCTCCGATGAGGTCCTGGGCCCGCTCGTCAGCGGTGATGTAGAGGTCGGCTTCCCGGAACAGCTCCTCAGAGGTAGTCGGCGCCTTTTGCAGTATGGCTCGGACGAAAGCCGAGTCGTTAGATCCTCTGTAGAAGTCCTCGATCACGGCCGCCTCCGTGACCTCGGGGATGCGGTTTCTCATGGTCTGGAACCTTTTAAGGTATGACCTGAGAGTCTCATCCCCCCGGCGCTTGATGGATTTGAGGTCCCATGGTTGCGCTGGCTTGTCGGAGAGAGACTGGAAGTTGGCGGTGAAACGTCGACTGAAGTCTCCCCAGTCGTCGATGCAGTGTCGGGGTAGATGTCGTAGCCACTGCAGCGCGTCTTGCCTGAGGACGATGGGCAGATACGCAGTCATGACGTCCTCGGATGCCCCGGCAGCCCGAGCAGCGGTGGTGTAGACGGCCAACCAGCCCCCTGGATCCTGCTTAGGTTCATATTTGTCGACATTGGATACCTTGAAGTTTGGAGGCCATTGGATGGCCCTGAGGCGCGGAGTAAGGGCAGATACTCCGCACGTGTCCTCCTGTCGTCGAGGATGTCGTCTGTCCCGGGGAGGGGAGTGGCGGTGGTGGTTCCTCGACCGTCCCCGGGTGGTTCCACCAGTTGAAGCTGTTGCCGACTCAGTTCGGGTGGCCTGGCTTTGAGTCGGGAAGCCATGATCTCGGTCATACTCCTCCCAACGGCGAATTTCGTTCTCGTGCCGCCGTTCACGCGAAGCATTGATGGAGCTCCGCGCGTCTCGGCGACTGTTGATGGCGTGTCGCAGATCGTTCGGCGGGTGAGCGAGCGGTAGAAGATGGTTAGCTGCCTGAGTGAACAGGCGCCGGTATCCCTCGGCGTCGGGGGTCCGAGGAAGTCCGTCAGCTATCCGGGCTAGAACGCCTCCGACTTCGCTCGGCGTGTTCATAGCTCGGGCGAAGTCAGGGTTCAAGTTGCGCCCGAAGAGCGGATTCTCGCGTCGTTGCCTTGCATCTTGCTCGGCTTGCTCCTGAGTCCGACGGCGATCACGTTGTCGGGAGTTCCTTCGTTCCCTGAAGACGCGTTCTTCCGGAGTTTCTCCTATCTCTGAGACCTCGTCTCGCGAGACAGGTTGCTCCAGATCCCGTTCTCCGGCTGCGTGATGTCGTCGAACGTTTCTGCGTCGGTTCCTTCGTCGGCGGGATTCTCGCTGAGGTGGTTCTTCTCCGGGCGCGGTCGGTTCATCGTCGGAGACGGCGGGCGACTCTGCCCTCCCGATGAAGAGGACGTCGGGGTAGAACGGTATTGCTGCCGCGGCGACTTTCTTTCCGTTCTCCTTTGAGGTCGGAGGAACGGGAAGAACGACTGGCCTCTCCCTGATCTCCTTCCTTCTCATGACCTGTGTCCATTCTTTCGTCGGGGAAGTAGACAGCGGAGTCTTCCGGGTCAGCGAGCTTCCAGCTCCAGCCTCCCCGGAGACGATCTTGTTCCGAAGAGCCGGAGGTAGCGTTTTTCCAGCATTTTCGGAGTTTGTTGGAGGAGACTTCTGTTCCGGCAGATCCGCGAGGCGGTGTAGAATTCCTTCTTCGTCCGCCACGGATGAGATTGTCCCGAAGCAGAATGTGGATCCGGGACGCACGGTGATCTTGCTGTGGAAGGTGACGGCCATTGAGCTAGCTTGGATCGTCGACACACCCCCTACCTGGCGCGCCAGCTGTCGGTGTTTTGGGTCCGACCGCACACCCGGGGTTGCCCCTCAAGGTGTTTTTAGGAATAGGACGGTGTCGACGACTGTAGCAAAATGGTTCGTGCCGATCGCACGAGGGACAATGGACAAGATTTGCAGGTTCGGGCCGCTTAGAAGTGCGTAATACCCTACGTCCTGGTGAGTATATGAGCGTGGTTACAAGAGGATTCTCTGGATAGAGGGCGCAGAGAGTTTTTGTGGGTGGCTAAGTAGAACAGGGTCGATCGATCTGAAGGGGTGCCCCCTAGGCCTTATATACTCGGCCGTGGAGCAGTACATGTGATACGATAACAACAAGTAGCTGAAAGATAGTGAACCTCTTGAGTTTATCCCTACGTAACCTTCGCCGACTTATCCTCGCATGGCTCCGTTGCATGGGGGCTTCAGCGCGGGAAAGTTGGGTCTCTGTTTGTGATTCATTCGTTCGACGTTGTGGGTCGCCTGTGTTTGCACTAATCAGTCCCACGTCTTCTTTATTGGTTGTCTTTCCCTAGGCCCACGAAAGAATGACCTTACGAATTATTGGGCCCTTGGGCTTTTCGTGAGGCCTTTTACTTCTTTAGTGGACCCAGGGGATATCTATCCCCCACACAAACCTCTTAGCCAAACAGCTGCATGTCTAGAGGTAGAGAAGTAGACTCCTCACACCGGGTAAGTCTAGATGAGTATTAGTATACTCAGTCTTGCTTGTGACATAATTTTTATAGGTTCTCTAGAGGATATGGTTGATGGAGTGACATGGCCGTCCATCTTGCCACCAGGCTGGACAGTCGAGTGGGACCCTACCTCAGCAGAGGAGGAGCATGAGGAGTGATGGGCCAGGCTTCCCCATCCCTCTGTTTATTTACCGTTAGTTATATTCCGCTGCATTCCGAACAATGATCACTACTTTTGATAAACTTCGATGATGTGTAATAAATTTAAGTACTCCTTAATGCATGGTTTTATGCTTTATTGTATTTGCTCTGTGCCTCACCTTTGAGTGAGTACGTGGTACTTGATCCTGTTAGTGGCCTTGTCGGACTAGATCCGAGGGACTGACGTTTTATTCCTATTTAAGTGTGGTCTAGCCTTTAAGGCAGGACGTAGGCACCTAAGTTGGAATAATTCGGGTCTAGAGAGAAAAACTAGAGTGAGAGAGAGAAGAGTAACACCTGAATTTGGATGATAATAAGAAAGAAATTTTATACCCCCAAATTCAGGGTGTTACAGACCTATCCCCCTTAAAAGAATCTCGCCCTCGAGATTCAGGGCTGGCTAGCAAAGAGTTTAGGGTACTTGGCTCTTAGATCGTCTTCTCTTTCCCAAGTTGCTTCTTCTTCTGAGTGGTGACCCCACTTAACTTTGCACATCCGGATAGTGCTCCTCCGAGTGACCCGATCTACTGTCTCCAGAATTTGAGTAGGCTTCTCAATGTATGTCAGATCTTCTTGAACTTCAAGGTCTTCCATTGGCAACTGCTCTTTTGGTACTCACAAGCATTTATTTAACTGAGACACGTGAAACACATCGTGCACGGCAGACGGATTTTCTGGTAAACTGAGTTGATAAGCCACTTCTCCATGTATTGCTTGAATCTGATACGACCCAATATATCGAGGTGCTAGCTTGACTTTGACTCCAAACCTTTTGGTTCCTCTGATGAGTGACACTTTCAAGTAGACATAGTCTCCCACTTCAAAACTCAGTTCCGTTCTTCTAGTGTCAACATAGCTTTGCTGTCTGGGCTGCGCTGCCTTCAAATTCTCCCGGACCATCCGAATATTCTCTTCAGCTTCGAGCAAAATATCTGTACTGAACACCTGCATTTCGCCGGGTTGATCCCAATGCAACGGAGTTCTGCAATTCCTCCCATAGAGTGCTTGGAATGGTGACATTTTTACGTTCGCCTGATAGTTGTTGTTGTAGGAGAATTCTGCATACGGCAGCCTCTTGTCCCAACCTAACTTGTCTTGCAAAGCACAAGCTCTCAACATATCTTCAAGAATCTGGTTGGTTCTCTTAGTCTGACCATCTGTCTGCGGGTGATAAGCTGAACTGAACTTCAAGTGTGTGGCCAAAGCTTCATGGAACTGCTGCCAAAAATGAGAAGTAAACTTGGTGCCTCTGTCCGATAATATCTTCTTTGGAATGCCATGCAAGCACACAATCTGAGACATGTATAATTCTACCAACACTGCGTTGTTATAGGTGGTCTTGACTGGTATGAAATGGGCCGCCTTTGTTAAACGGTCTACTACTACCCAGATGGAGTCATAACCAGCTCGAGTGCGGGGCAAACCAACTATAAAGTCCATCCCGATCTCATCCCATTGCCACTGAGGAATCTGCAATGGCTGCAACAAACCTGCGGGCCTCTGATGTTCTGCCTTGATCCTCTGACAACTGTCGCATCTGGCCACATACTCTGCTATCTCTCTTTTAATACCGTACCACTAGAATCTCTTCTTCAGGTCTTGGTACATTTTTCGCTACCAGGGTGTATAGAATATGTTGTCTCATGAGCTTCCTTGAGAATCAGTTCCCGGATTGATTTGATGTCGGGAACGCACAACCAATCCTTGAACCATACCACTCCTTCAGCATCTTCACAGAAATGTGGACCTTTCCCATCGATGATCAGCTGCTGGATCTCGTTGATCTTCTCGTCGTCTTTCTAATCCTTCCTAATATCTTGCTCCAGATTGGGTTCCAGCTCAACTCTCACTCCTTGAGTGTTGTTCAGAAATCCGAGACTCAGCCTATCGAATTCCTTTGCTAGCTCGAACGACATCGGGTGAGCGGCCAATATATTGACTTGACTTTTTTGCTCAGAGCATCTGCAACCACATTTGCTTAGCCTAGGTGATAATGGATCTCCAGCTCATAGTCTTTGATCAATTCTAGCCATCTCCGCTGCCGCATGTTTAACTCTGACTGAGTGAATATGTACTTGAGGCTCTTGTGATCCGTGTAGATATCACACTTCTGCCCATAAAGATAATGTCTCCAGGTCTTCAGTGCATGAACCACTACTGCTAGCTCCAGATCATGAGTGGGGTAATTCTTCTCATGAATTTTCAACTGTCGAGACGAGTATGCCACTACTTTCCCTTCCTGCATTAACACACATCCTAGTCCATGTACAAAGCATCACAATATACTAAGAATGGCTTGTGAACATCTGGCAGAACCAATACCGGTGTTGTTGTCAACTTCTTCTTCAACATCTCAAATGATTCTTGGCATGCAGGGGTCCACTTGAACTTAACCTTCTTTACCAGCAAGGCTGTCATTGGCCTAGCAATCTTGGAGAAACCTTCAATGAAACGCTGATAGTAATTGGCCATTCCAATGAAACTCTTGATTCCTTAGACATCTTTTAGTGCTTTCTAGTCCAGAATTGCTGCTACCTTCTTTGGATCCACAACTAGTCCATCTCGGTTTACAATATGACCCAAGAACAGAACTTCGCCGATCCAGAACTCGCACTTGCTAAGTTTGGCGTACAACTGGCAATCTCATAGCCTCTGAAGTACTTTCCTCAAATGTTCCTCATGCTCTTGCTCATTCTGGGAATATACAAGAATATCATCAATGAACACTGCTACGAACTTATCGAGGTAGTCCATGAACACACTATTCATCAGATACATGAAGTAAGCTAGCGCATTCGTCAAACCGAATGGCATAACCATGAACTCATATAATCCATACTTGGTGATGAATGTTGTCTTCAGTATATCTAAAGGTCGGATTCTGAGTTGATGGTAACCTGACCTCAGATCTATCTTTGAGAACACACTGGCTCGTCTCAACTGATCAAATAGGTTTTCAATTCGAGGCAGGGGGTACTTGTTCTTGACAATGACTTCATTCAAAGCTCTGTAATCAATGCACATCCTCTTCGTACCATCCTTCTTCTCCACAAATAGCACTGGGGCTACCCAAGGTGAGGTACTTGGTCTGATGTAGCCTTTCTCTAACAACTCATCAATTTGCTTCTTGAGTTCCACAAACTCTAGTCCGGACACTCGATAGGCTCTCTTGGAAATAGGGGCGGTGCCTGGGATAAGCTCTATGGCGAATTCAACCTTCCTTTCCGGTGGCATACCTGGTAACTCCTCAGGGAATACATCGGGGAATTCTAACACAATCCTAATTGCCTCAATTGGATTGGACTCCTTGTCATCTACTAATAAATGGTGACAGGCTCCTTCTTCTAGTTCAGGCAAGTACAGCTTAGTTACTACTTTCTTTCCGGATGGGGACCCAACTTAACTGTTCTCTTGTCACAACTGACAGTGGCTTGGTTTCTGTGTAGCCAATTCATCCCTAGGATGACATCTAACCCTTGAGTTCCCATTACTACTAGGCTAGCGGGGAAGTCTATCCCCCTTATTTCAATCCTTAGATTCGGACAAATCCTATCGGATTGAACTTTTCCCCCAACTGAATTAACTCTTAAAGGTGGAATCATTGGTTCTATAGGGATGTTATGTGCTTCTATCCAAGATGTAGAAACAAAAGAATGTGTGGCTCCAGTATCAATTAGTACTTTTGCTAGATAGGATTTGACTGGAACCATACCTACTACCACGTCTTGAGCATCCTGGATTGCTTCGACCTCCAGGTGGTTCACCTTTCTACGGTTGTAAGCCTGACAACGGCCTCCTGGTGCTTGCTGTGGCGCTCCTTGTCTTGCTGGGGTATTGACTGCTAGCGACTGTTGAGCTGCTTTCTTTGGACAGTTCTTCGCCTAGTGGTTTTGTTCTCCACAGTATAAGCATGCACGACCTCCTAATTGCGTTGGAGCTGCTTGGCTATTCTGGTTGGTTACTGGGGCAGGAAGGCGAGCTGCCTGGTTGTTATGATGCTTGTTGGGGACTTGTTCTCAAATGCTAAGAGTTAAGAACAAGGCAACATAAAAAGTGTTAAATATTAAAGTCCTTCGTCCTTCAAGACATTATGTCCCTTCGGATATAATGAGTTCCGGACGACGGTTATGAAGGAAAAAACCTTCGTAAGCTCGATAGATAATAAGGAAGAATTCATATACGAAATACTAAGAATAATATAGATATTATCATCAACTTGTTTTTAATTGCATTATCATATTCAGGATAACAAATTATAAATGTACCTTTGGATTGACGGAAAGTAAAGGTACAGGCATGATGTGAAAAGCGAATTCCAAGTCAGCGTGAACAGTACGGGAGTACTGTTCATCTATTTATAGGCAAGGGACGCAGCCCGTGTAGAATTACATTAATGCCCTTTACATTTATCAATAACTCTATAGTAATTCTTCGGGGTCTAATTTGCCTTTTCATCTTTAAGTCGGTTCCCCTTCTCTGCTATCATGCCGAAGCTTTTCTGCGCACAGCTTCGTGATCATCTTATCCTTCGTCATAATCGCTTTCCGTCTCGCTCAGGCTTCGTCCTGACCATACTCTTGCATACTCATAACCCGATTCTGAAGATACCTGTTCACATATTTCACTTGGAAAACATTGTCAAATCATGTTTTTAAGGACCTTCGGAAGCCGAAGGCCCCCAACAGTAGCCCCTCGCAATATTAATTCCTGGAATGATAAATTCATATTGCGACATGGACGAAGGCCTTAAGCCGAAGGTCCGAAAAAACACCTTCCCTTTGCTAGAATAGCAACAGTCATTGACAAGCAGGACCCTCCAGTTTTCAACGCACTAGGTGTATAAATAAGAGCTTACCACGAGTTTATTTGGCACGCTTTCTTGCCATCTGCTCCTGCTCACTCGACTTTTAGCCTGTGCGCAACAACACTTGCTTGGCTTTTTAAATTTTTAAGCTTCGGTTTCGAGAGCACTTTCTCAGCGTTTGCGAAGATGTCTAAAGATAAGAAAGCAGTTGCTGAATCGAAGATGAGCCTTTCTAAGGAGATGCATCTCGGCTTTCTTCAATCAATAGCAAAGACCAATACAGAGAAGATCACTAGGGAGATTTTGGAGGGTTTATCTGAAGACACTGGTGACAGTGATAGTTATGATGTGGATAGTGGTGGTGAAGATTCCGAAGATCGACCTTGGCGACCAAGCCATGCGGTTTTTAGTAAATCAAGTATTAAACAAAGCCATCTTGTCAATATGAGGGGTAGATATTTTCGGGACTTGTCTATTGTGAGGGTTGACGAAGGAGAGAAAACTTGTCCGACTCCCGAGGAGAATGAAGTCATGATATTCTGAAGCTTCTTAAAGGCTGGACTGCGGTTTCCCTTGAGCAGTTTTGTCGTGGAAGTACTGAAGATATTTGAAATCTGCCTTCATCAACTTACTCCCGAAGCAATCATAAGAATGGGCATCTTCGTCTGGGCCGTGAGGAGCCAAGGTTTAGAACCAAATGCAAAAAGTTTCTGCAACATACATGAGCTATTGTATGAGACAAAACCCTAGGGTAAAGGCAGTATCACAACAATTTTGGCTGCTACAGCTTTGGCGCCCGGTCTGGGTCAAGCTGTCTCGTGCCAACCTTTCGAAAGAGGTGGCCTGGCAACTGGATGATGGAATGGTTTTATGTGAAGAATGACTTGAAAACACGGGAAGATATTAAAGATATCATTATGCGCCCTATCTGGCAACGCTTCGGCCTCCGGAGGCCGAAGGTGGAAATGAATGAAGCAGCCGAAGAATGCCAGAGAGCCTTCGACGTAGTTTGCTCTTTTATTGGGACAAGGGATTTGGTCTAAGAACACATTGCCTTCAGAATATGGCCACTTGTAGAAAAGTGGGAAATGCCAAAGGAGACCGTTAGAGAAACTGACGAAGGTGGATTAGTTAGGCTAAAATACACATTCCAATATGGAGATAAATTCGTCGAGCCAGATGATGACTGGATAAAAAGTATTGAGGCCATAAGTGATGAATTGCTTGGATTATACTCGAAGGCCGAAGACATTGCACTATCAGCGACCTTCGGAGGTCGAAAGAAGAAGAGACTCAACCGAGTATTTGATGCAATTGGGTTTGTCTACCCCGACTACCGTTATCCAACGTGGGGTCAAAAAAAGAAAGAATACATCTTCTGCGATGGAAGCTGCTTCAGCCGCTCCTAGCGAGCCGGCGCCGAAGAGGAAAAGGGTAAAGGTTCTCACACACCGGCCACGTTATATTGAACCGGCCACAGTGCCTGAGTTTGTCGGTGAGACCTCTTCGGCCACCGAAGCTAAAGAACCAACTCCCCTGCCGAATATTGAAGGGCTGGCTGAAGTGCCGGCGACGGAAAAAATAGAAGAACCGAGGGCTGAAGAAACAAAGACATCGGAAGTTCTAAGTCCTTCAGCAAAAATTGAGGCAGCAAAAGGCCAAAAGGGTCCAGCAGTGACCCCCAAAAGAAAAAGGATGGTTAATGTGCTGGATGTTTTGGAGACAATAAAGTCTTCAAGCACAACTCCGAAGAAAATTGTTGAATCTTCCGAAGTGCATATTGAAGCATTTGATGCCGAAACTTCAAAACATCAATCTGAAACTGAAGCTGGGCCTTCAGAGCCCACCAAGGTGAAATCCTTGGAAGCCGAAGAAACAGAAACAGCAGAACAAATTTCGGCTGAAGAAACTGGTACTGCCGCCCCCGAAGCATCTTCCGAAGCCTTCGATTATATTTTACGTCATGCTTCGGGGAAAAAATTGACTGAAAAAGAAAAGCAAGAGGCCCAGTTTTACGCCCAAAAATTAAAATATCCAAAGGGGGCGTTGATATTCAACAGCAGTGGAGAAGAAGACTTTTTGTATTGTCTCCCTGACAGCAAGGAGATTTCTGTCTGTCGGGAGATGAGCAAGAGCTTCGGATTCCCAACACTAGAAGACGGGCTCTCGGTGCTGTCAAAAAACGAGCTAGCTGACAGCGTGGCATATAATAGCTTAAAGGTGCAAAAATGAGGTTTTCGTATTTTTTCTTGAAACCAAAATTTTTCGTTTGCTTAAATTTATTAACGCACACACATTTTTCTTTACAGGGCCTTATACTTAGCAATGCCCTCAGGGCCCAAAAAGATGCCGAAGACGAAGGGTGTGTTATGGCCCTGAGCAACCTTCGTTCCGAAGTAATTGAACTAAGGAACGAAGGTCTCAAAAAAGATAAAATATTGCATTCATTGATAAATAGAATAAAAGAAGTCGAAGCTACTTTTAAAGTTCAAGCTGAGGCTCAGAGGCGTGAAATTGAAGATCTCCGAAAACATCTAGCCAGAGCTAAAGAGGAACGCACACTTGAAGAAACAAAACAAGAAATCAGTGAACAATGGGCAAACCATTTGGAAAAAAGCGTTGAAGAGCTTCGTGCATCTAAGAAAAGATGCTATGAAAAATCTATAGAATGTGTTAAAAAAGTAAAAACCAGCTTCGCCAGCGTTGGCGCTTTTTCAAGTGAAGAGAACTTCATAAGGGGTGACCCCGAAGGCCCAATCGAATGGATCAGCCACGAAGCTGAGGCCTTTGAAGAAATTTTGAATAGCCGCGGAGACATATGTGCCTTTTCGGGTGCCAGGGGGATTGCTACCATTTTGGAGAGGAAAGGCTGTGAGCATGTGAAATTTTTGGCACAATCCGAAGCCGCCTTATCCTCCGAAGATATAAAAGACCCCTCGGCCGAAGCAAGCCTGGTCGGTGGAAAATTTTTCACCGACATCTGGGACAATGGTGGCTGGGAAATGGCCCGAGAAATTATACGAAAAAGCGAAAAAGGCATTCATGACGCTAGAAAAGTAGCAGAGGCCGCTGAGAAAAGTGCAGAGCCCGAAGGGCAAATAGGTATTGACTAGTGGTTTTGACTTTTTGTTGTAATTTTTTGATTTCGAACTTGTTCACGGTTTGTAATAGTAATATAGTCGTATCTTCTCCTCCCTCAGAACCTGCTGATGACGAAATTAGGAAAATGGTCGAAGCCATCATGGATAAAGTTGTTGATCAGCTACTAAACGAAGCTGCAGAAGTAGTTCTAAGGGAAGATTAGATGTGTTGTAAAAACATTTAGATTGTAATGTTTATTGAGAAACATGTGTAATATTTTGTAACTTTGAATGTAATATATTAACTATTTATGGTTATATTCTTTACGATGCATGAAACTTCATATACATACCGTTTTTGAGCCTTCGGCGAAAAAACACCTTCCCTTCTTTTCATGCTTCATAAATAATATCCGTGTTCTCATATGATCAGTAACCAATCCTCGTAAAATTAATAACCAATAGATCTTTCCATTTGACGAAGGTATAACTCTTCAATAGCTATTTTTTGTGCCTTGTCACTATTTCTTCGAAACAATTTTCGAATGTCAATACTGGGACCCCCTTCTTTGCGTTGTTGATGCAATATGATGTATGATGTTATGCTATGCGAATGATGTAATGATGTGATGTTATGCAAAATGATATTTGCCGAAGGTCGACGTTTTTTCACTGCAAGCCTCCCTTAGGAGCTTCTTCGCCTTTTACTTTCAGCGGAATCAGCGTTTATTTTTCGCTGTAAGCCTCCCTTAGGAGCTTCTTCGCCTTTTACTTTCAGCGGAATCAGCGTTTATTTTTCGCTGTAAGCCTCCCTTAGGAGCTTCTTCGCCTTTTACTTTCAGCGCAATCAGCGTTTATTTTTCGCTGTAAGCTCTGCATTCCCTTCGGAACGACTTTTGAGCAAAAAACTTACACTACGCTCCCTTAGGAACGACTTTTTGCTGCTTCAAAGAAATTACGCTGCGTTCCTTAGAACAAAATTTTTGATAATTCGAAGGTCCTCCTTGCCACCATAAATTCTTATGCTTCGGCAACTTAAGCCTATGGAGAAGATATATTTTCATTATGGTAAAAAGCGAAACTGTTACAAGAGATTAAAAATGACAAAAAGTACTTAAGCCTCCCATAAGTGTTCCTTATTAAAAAGAAAATAATACTGAATGCGAAAAACTGCTGTCGGGGTAGGATATTTGTCAGTAAATATGCTTCGACTCTGGCACAGTGCTATTGACTGTGTGAGCTTCGGACTCTTCTCTGAAGTCCCGTTGGAGGTGAGTGTGCTGACTTCCTTCTGGCTGCTGGCCTCGTTGCGTTGGTGGTGGAGGTGGAGGTTGTTGCCAAGATGCTTGGGGTTGGCTTGCTAAAGCAACAGAAGCTGCAGGGTGGTTGCCTACATATTCTGGAATGTAAGGCGAATGGTACGAAGCAGTATGCATGACCTGCTTCGGCTGAATCTGTTGTGCTGCAGCTTCTGCTATCTCCTTTTGCTTCTGGATGGTAACATGGCACATCCTGGTGGTATGGCCCTTGTCCTCACCACAGAATAGACAATAAATTTTCCTTGGCTGATCCCCAAATCTTCCTCCGAAGCCCCTGGCGCCTCTGCCCCTTGGAGCTGGCGGCCGGAAAGAGCTTTGCTGCTGCCCCGAAGCTTGCGAGGAGTACTGTGGCCTTTGCTGTTGACTCCCTCTATCATCACTCTGAGTAGAGTTGTGAATTGACCTGACGTGCCTCGGATGGAATCTTCCTCCGAAGCCCCTTGTCATTTCAGAGAACCTGTATGCTTCCTCCCTTCTTTGGCGGAAGTCATTGTCATCTCTAATATACTCGTCCATCTTCTGGAGCAGCTTCTCCAAAGTTTGAGGAGGCTTCCTGGCAAAGTATTGAGCTGAAGGTCCCGGCCGAAGCCCCTTAATCATGGCCTCAATGACAATTTCATTGGGCACTGTTGGTGCCTGTGCCCTCAAACGCAGGAACCTTCGGACATACGCCTGAAGGTATTCTTCGTGGTCCTGGGTGCACTGGAATAAAGCTTGAGCAGTGACCGGCTTCGTTTGAAACCCTTGGAAGCTGGTTATCAGCATGTACTTCAGCTTTTGCCATGAGGTGATTGTTCCTGGCCGAAGAGAGGAGTACCAGGTTTGTGCAACACTCTTGACAGCCATGACGAAAGATTTTGCCATGACTGCAGTATTGCCACCATACAAAGATATGGTTGCTTCATAACTCATCAAGAATTGCTTCGGGTCTGAATGACCATCGTACATGGGGAGCTGGGGTGGCTTGTAAGATTGGGGCCAAGGTGTAGCCTGTAGATCTGTTGACAGAGGGGAAGTATCATCAAAAGCAAAATTTCCATGATGGAAATTTCCATACCAGTCGTCCTCGTTGTAGAAGCCCTCCTGATGAAGCTCTCAGTGCGGAGGCCTTCGGTTCTGATCATCTTGAGCAAGATGACGCACTTCTTCAGAGGCTTCGTCTATCTGCCTTTGCAGGTCAGCTAGACGAGCCATCTTTTCCTTCTTCCGTTGGACCTGTTGATGGAGCATCTCCAAATTTCGGATTTCTTGATCCAAGTCGTCCTCCAGAGGTGTTGGACTGGTGGCCTTCCTCTTCTGGCTTCGGGCCTCCCTAAGAGAAAGGACATCCTGATTGGGATCCAGCGGCTGCAGAGTGGCAGCCCCTGTTGCTGAAGCTTTCTTTGGCGGCATGACGAAGGTGATGCTTGCCGAAGGTGTTCAAAACTCAAAAAATGGAAGTGAGTTCACCGGAGGTGGGCGCCAATGTTCGGGACTTGTTCTCAAATGCTAAGAGTTAAGAACAAGGCAACATAAAAAGTGTTAAATATTAAAGTCCTTCGTCCTTCAAGACATTATGTCCCTTCGGATATAATGAGTTCCGGACGAAGGTTATGAAGAAAAAAACCTTCGTAAGCTCGATAGATAATAAGGAAGAATTCATATACGAAATACGAAGAATAATATAGATATTATCATCAACTTGTTTTTATTTGCATTATCATATTCAGGATAACAAATTATAAATGTACCTTCGGATTGACGGAAAGTAAAGGTACAGGCGTGATGTGAAAAGCGAATGCCAAGTCAGCGTGAACAGTACGAGAGTACTGTTCATCTATTTATAGGCAAGGGACGCAGCCCGTGTAGAATTACATTAATGCCCTTTACATTTATCAATAACTCTATAGTAATTCTTCGGGGTCTAATTTGCCTTTTCATCTTTAAGTCGGTTCCCCTTCTCTGCTATCATGCTGAAGCTTTTCTGCGCGCAGCTTCGTGATCATCTTATCCTTCGTCATAATCGCTTTCCGTCTCGCTCAGGCTTCGTCCTGACCATACTCTTGTATACTCATAACCCGATTCCGAAGATACCTGTTCACATATTTCACTTGGAAAACATTGTCAAATCATGTTTTTGAGGACCTTCAGAAGCCGAAGGCCCCCAACAATGCTGGTACTGATTTCCTCCCGGTTGAGTGTTCTGACGGTACTGCTGCTGCTGCTGAGGAAACTGCCTCTAGTACTAGTTGCTGATGCTGACGCTGACACTGATGCTGGTGACCCTGCATGAATTGTTGGGGTGAGTTTCCTGAGTAGCGGGGATGGCTACTAGTCCCGGCCTGAGATCCACCAATCTTGCGTTTCCTGTCCTCCATCTTCCGATGCTTTCTTTCAGTCATGATTGCTCTGTCGATCAAATGCTAGAAGGTAGGGAAAGTGTGATTCATCAGATGATAGTGGAGGGGGTCAACCAATCCTCTTAGAAAACGGTACTACCTCTTAGCATCCGTGTTGACATCTTCTAGGGCGTAATGTGACAGCTGTAGAAATTTGTCCCTGTACTCACTGACGGACATGAGACCTTGCTTCAAGGCGAGAAACTCCTCCTTCCTCACTATCATCAGTCCCTCGGGCACATGGTAGCGACAGAAGTTGTCCCTGAATTCCTCCCAAGTGATGGCTTCAGGGTTGGCATGGGTGGCGAGGTAAGACTCCCAGCGGGACTGTGCTGCTCCCCTTAGCTATCGGGGACCATACAACACCTTCTCACGATTGTTGCACTGAGCAGTGTGCAACTCACGCTCCACAGTACGCAACCAATCTTCATCGTCCATGGGATCAACATAGTGGGCAAAGATAGGGGTATGGCCCTCATGAATTCTGCATGCTTGTCTCTGGGCACTTGTGGCATCTGAACTTGCACTAGAGGTTGAGGCGGGGATGGCTGCTGCTGCACCTGCTGCATTGCTGCTAAGGTCCGACCAATTGCTTGGACTGCCTAAGTTTGCATCATGAACATCTACTCAACTGTCATCGGGGGTGGTGGTGGCAACTGTTGCTGAGCTGCATCTTCCAGGGGTGCCTGCTGTTCTAGCTGAGCACGCCTTGCACCTCTGCGCGTGTTCTTAGACATCGGTAGAAAGCACACACACATCAGATCTGACTCTGCAGTCTTTCAGCATAAGAAAAGATATACGGAAATCTTCATAGCACTGAACAAATGATCATCTTCACTGACAGCTTCTCAGATAAAGAGGAAAGTGGAAATAAATGGATAACCCAACTAAATGATTGACTTTATTAATAACTACACCAAGTTGTAGGGGATACCCACACCTTGATTACCAACATTACAAAGATCCAACTTCATTACATGTTCATCATGACAAGCATTCTAACATATGATAAGCAAACTAACTCTAACTAAGACTGACTATACTACGACACTGAATTGAGCATTATTACAGACTCCGACTCTGTCGATCTATGGATCCAAATCTATTCGGGTCCTATAGTCTAGGTTACCATAGTTGAAGCGACCATGGGGCGGCAAGCGATAAGAGTGCTGAATCCCGACAGGGGCGGGAGAACCACCATCCAGATAGTGGTGTGCGGCGCACTCAGCATGCAGTTCTGCAACCTCCACCCGAACCTTGCCCAACTCGTCAAGGGCGTGGTCTAGCTCGGTGTTGAGCACGGCGGCTAGGATGACCATGTTATTCAGTCTAGCATTGCCCTCACCAACGGGTGAGACAATCACACCTCCAGCACTGCCGGTCAAACGGCGAGGGTAGTACTTCAGGTCAAGGCCATTAGCTACCCCGCTAAACAACGAGCAATACTAAGAAAGTGCCTGTCATGCTGCATCTTGCATGGCTACCTCGGCAGCATCCCTCTCAGTGATAGAATAGTGCTCTAAAAATGCCTCTGCACCCCGGAGATCATCGTCCAAACGGCGCACCAAGCAAGTAGCCTCCCACTAGTCCGGGTATAACCCACAATGATGCTGGTAGACTACACAATGGTACTCGATGGACCAAGTGTGTCGGTCGAAAGCCCAACGTAGCAAGGTGTCGAGAGCGTCGTGGAAGTGACACTCGCGAGCGGCGTCGCAAGTGATGGGTCTAGCGATCCACCCCTCTGGCTCCGGATCCTCCAAGAGCTCCGTGTTGTAGCTCAAACTACCACCGGTGTTGTCATCGTCTCGTTAGGGTCTCCTCCAGCATCCGGGATGTCTTGTGGTTGTGTAGGGGGCATCTCTGGCTGAGGTGCAGGGGAAGGCGGCCTCCTAGACTCCACCTCCTGCTAAGGCGAGGGAGAAGAGTCCTGCTGCTCCTGCTTCTGCTCCTGGCGTCGGCGCTCCTGCTCCTCATGCAGGCGACGATGCAGTCTCTCCACGTGACTGGACTGACCTGGCACCGTGCGACGTAGTGGACGCTCCGCCAGGCAAGAAGGAAAAAAGGGGATCACAGACTTACGTGTCGTGCATCTAATACGAGCCATCTACAAAAGACATCGTAAGCACAAGAGTGAGAATAGAACTATAATACCAGAAAGTAAACATAAAGAAAAGTGAGACAAATATTTTTGTGAGGTAAGTAGATAACATAGAATTGGTCAAGATGACCAACTTTTGAAAGAACATTAAGGTCAAGGTAAGGGTAGAGGTTTATAGTCCTTAGGGCGACCATTCTAGTCTAGGTTAGCGGTCCTACAGTCAGCAAGGCTTTGATACCACTTATGTCACACCCGGTTTTGGAAGGTAAACCGTATGCGAATCGTGCACGTGCTAGGATCAGAACTCACGTACACAGCGATTACATAATTGGACATCATCACACAATGCTCAAATTAAATAGCGAGTAGGTACTTTAATTACATCAAGATGTCCAAGACATCCACAGAGTCTAATACATAGCCATAGTGTTCAACATTAATATCAAAGTGTGGAGAAACGAAACGTAGAAGATAAGCCTACACAGGCAGCTGACTGGGGATTTGCCACTAAGATAAACTAGAACTCGTCATAGTCCTGGAACTCCTCAAAGTCCTCCATGTTGCCAACATCTCCTCCTGAGCACTGGGTACAGTGGGGACAACCTGGGGTGGGGTAGTCTGTAAAGCAAGGGTGAGTACACATCAACGTACTCAGCAAATGTTCCGTTTGGCTAAGGTGGACTAGCTGTATGTGGGGTTAAGGTAAAGCAGTTGCTTTTAGTTGGTCAAGTTTTCATTACTATAAGTAGAGCCAAATTTTAGTAATAAACCCAGTTATTACCCAGCAGCACTCCCTACAAGAGGAAATACCAGAGATCAAAATTATAACCATCATTATTAACCATCATCATAAAAGTAACCAAAGTTCTTCTAATCAAAGAGGATCCCAAGGCCGCTCTTAACCGTGAGAACGACTGATATACCAGTTTCTAACACTTAGCAGAGGTCGCACACTTTACCCACAAGTCATGATTCCCTTTCTACCCGAGGTTCTAGCCTCCCCATTGATCACTACCAAGGTGACCTAGCAGGGTCTCACTACGTAGTCGTTACAAAGATTTCCCAGAGGTCATAGCCGCCCGTTAGGTTTCTCCAGTTTGATAAACACAGTACATCTCCCCAAAGGAAGGGTGACTAAAAAACCAAATCGAGAACCTCTACAACCAGCCTCGGTAGAGCAAGTATTGTGCCTGGACCCCATTGACGGCCCTACGGCGAAGCCAACTACTCTCTGGTTCCTCTAATTAATCAGCTATGGGTGTCCCATTCCACCCTCATGGTTGCACTGTTATCCCGGGTTGTCACTCCCCAAACAGGTCCTTATGGAGAGGTACTCAGGAAACAGCCTCAGTCCCCTAAAAGTATCATAGGAACATCATCGGGATAACATAATCGTACCATAAATATTCACATCATGTTCATTGATTAAGTTAAAGCAATAGCATAATGCTAATCAGAATAACCCAAAAGGTAAACAAGGAGAAGGTAAATACAGACTAGTAAATCCTTAAGTTTTAAATAAAGTAATGTGAGATAGTGAATTATAAAGTAAAATAGGACATAATGGGTCAGAGGACACTTGCATTCACCAGGTTGTTGCTCAGGGAGATCTTCGGCAACAAACTCAGGGACCACGGGCTGCTCGTTGTCTAAATAAAGCGATCATACATTCAATATATTTGGAAAGTACAAATGAACAGCACATCAAACATGTACAAACATTGGAAAACATCTCAAAAGGTATAGTATTAATTAAATAAGACGGAGATCACATTATAACATGAACTAACCTTAATTAGGAGTTGATTACTGTTTAAGTGTTGTCCATGATTACATCTAATACTATTTGTTGGGGGCCTGCTTCATCGCAGAAGGTCCTCTCAGTAAGTTGGCACAAGCAGACATAGCATGAAGGTACAGGCCAAAGCTACGATCCAGCGAGCTTCGGCATAGTGACATGCCTTGAGACGAAGAGCTGCACCGACCTAAAGAGGAAAAGACTAATCGGTCCATGATAGTTTGTGTCATGTTTGTAGTCACTTGTCGAGGGCATGAATGTAATTTCAACCGGGCTACGTCCCGTGCCTATAAATAGATGAATAGTAACCTCGTAATGTTCACGCTGACTTGTATTCACTTGCACGTCACACTTGTATCTTTGCCTTCTGTCAAGCCGAAGGTATAAATGCAATTCAATATAGTTTATACTCATTCATGATATGATAATAGAGAAATATAAAGGATGTCATATGATTGTTCATAATGTTTCTCATGTTTCATATGCTTCTACTTCTATTATTATACATTGAGATGACGAAGGTACGTCCTTCATGACCTTCGTCTGAAGATCATTATATCCTAAGGGAGATAATGCTTCGAAGGATGAAGGTCTTTAACCATTAACATTTTGTGTTGCCTTGTTCTTAATTCATAGCATTTGAGAACAAGTCCCCAACATTGGCGCCCACCTTCGGTGAACTCACTTCCACTATTGAGACGATTGCTTTGTTCAACAACCAAGCTGCGACACCTTAGGTTACAAAGCTGGTGCTCCCGATAACAAGCGGTTCAAGTTTAGAGCCGGCTAACAAGAAGCAGAAGAAGGAAGCGCAGAGAAGGGTGCAGCATATTGGGGTGCAGGGACCCTTCATCAAGTCCAAGTGGTCCCACATTCCAATCACCTTCTCCTAGGAGGACCTTCAGCTTAAAGATTACCCACACAATGATGCTATGGTCATATCTTGTGTCATCAAGGGATTTCTGGTCCATAATGTTCTGGATGATATAGGCAGTGCAGTGGATATCATATTTGCTAAGGCCTTCAGACAGATGCAAGAGCGAGAGGACAAGATTCATGATGCTACACACCCTCTCTATGGCTTCGGAGGACGGCAGATTGTGGCACTTGGCAAAATCACAATGCCAGTTACCTTCGGCTATGTCCACAACACAAGAACTGAGCAAGTTGTTTTTGACATTGTTGACATGGAATACCCATATAATGCAATCATTGGTCGAGGGACACTAAATGCCTTCGAAGCAATACTTCATCCAGCATACTTATGCATGAAGATAACTTCGGAACAAGGGCCCATTGCTGTCCACGGAAGTCAAGAAGCTGCTAGAAGGGCTGAAGGAAGTTGGACAGATTCAAAGGCAATACATAACATAGATGGAGCTGAAGCTTGTCAACAATACAAATACAAAAGAGAGAAGGCTGCTTCAGCAGACCAGCCGAAGCCTATGCTTTTATGTGAAGACATAGCATATCAAAGGGTACTACTGGGATCTCAATTATCTAATGAGCAGGAAAAAACCTTGATAAGATTTTTGTTCAACAACAAAGATGTTTTCGCTTGGACAGCTAATGATCTCTGTGGTGTCAACAGAGATATCATCGAGCATTCACTTAAAGTGGACCCATCTTTCAGGCCAAGAAAGCAAAGACTTCGGAAGATGTATGATGATAAAGTCGAAGGTGCTCGGAACGAAGTAAAGAGACTTCTCAGTGCTGGTGTTATCAGAGAAGTAACATATCTAGAATGGCTAGCTAACACTGTTATGGTGAAGAAGGCTAATGGCAAGTGGAGAATGTGTATTGACTTCATAGATCTCAATAAAGCATGTCCAAAGGACGAATTTCCATTACCAAGAATAGACTCCCTCGTAGATGCAGCAGCTTCCTCAGAGCTCATGAGCCTATTGGATTGTTACTCAAGCTATCATCAAATTTGGATGAAGAAGGAAGACGAGCCGAAGACTAGCTTCATAACTCCTAGTGGCACCTATTGCTATCTTTGGATGCGTGAGGGGCTCAAGAATGCTAGAGGAAGCTTTAGCAGAATGACAGCTAAGGTCCTTCATTCTCAAATAGGCAGGAATGTACTGACCTATGTTGATGATATCATAGTGAAAAGCACGAAGCAAGAAAATCACATTGCTGATTTGCAAGAGACATTTGCCAATTTCAGGCAAGCTGACCTGAAATTAAATCCAGAAAAGTGTGTTTTTGGAGTGAAGAAGGGCAAGTTCCTTGGCTGTTTGGTATCAACGAAGGGAATTGAAGCCAACCCGAGCAAGATTGAAGTTATCCTTCGGATGGAGCCACCGAATTCAAAAAAGGGGGCTCAACGATTAGCGGGAAGGCTTGCGTCATTGAATAGGTTTATATCAAGATCAGCAGAGAGAAATTTACCATTCTTTGAAATTCTGAAATCAGCCAAAGTTTTTCAATGGGGTCCGGCTCAACAGAAGGCTTTTGAAGAGTTAAAGCAATACTTGATAGATTTGACAACTCTAACTCCACCTTCGTCAGGGGCTCCATTACTCCTGTATGTAGCAGCTTCTCACTCTGCAATTAGTGTGGCGCTTGTACAGGAGAAGCTAGATGACCAAATCAAAAAGCAGGCCCCAGTATACTTCGTCTCTGAAGTTCTAAGTTTATCAAAGAAAAACTATACATAATTGGAGAAGGTGTTGTATGCTGTGTTAATGGCCTCCAGGAAGCTTCGGCATTATTTTCAAGCATATCACATAATTGTTCCTTAATCACAGCCTCTGAAGGACATAATGAGGAACAGAGAAGCTACTGGAAGGATTGGAAAATGGGCTACGGAGCTTAATGAATTCAGTATTGACTATGTACATAGATCCTCAATTCAGTCCCAGGCGTTAGCAGACTTCATTGTCGATTGGACGCCAAGGGCTCAGGAAGAAGAAACAAATAAAGACGCCGAAGCTTGGACAGTGTTCTGCGATGGTTCCTAGGGAACCTTCGGTGCAGGAGTGGCTACTGTCCTAGTTGCGCCTTCTAAAGTCAGAACATGTTATGCAGCAAGGCTTGACTTCAGTTGTACAAATAATATTGCTGAATACGAAGCTCTTCTTTTAGGGCTTCGAAAGTTAAAGGCAATGGGAATAAGAAGGGCAATCCTTAACACTGACTCTCAAGTCATTTCTGGTCATGTCGACAAAAGTAGCAAGGCAAGAGATCCAAAACTTGAAAATATTTGGACACAGCTCGAAGGCTCGAAGCTTCTTTTGAAGGATTTTCTGATAAGAATATTCCAAGAGGGGAAATGAGGATGCTGATCTGTTAGCCAAGTCAGCGGCACACGGGCTTCCTCTACCTTCGGAAGTGTTTTTTGAGACAATAAAAGCACCTTCGATTGAACTCATGGAGAGAGTAGTGCTTACAATATCTCCTGTACATAGTGAAGATTGGAGGACTGAAATTATGTTTTTCCTCCAAGGTAATTGTCTTTCAGATGACGAAGTTTATAATAAGAGAATGGAAGCAAGGACAAGACCATATGTCATAATAGAAGGCGAATTGTACAAACATGGGGTCTGTTCTCCGCTCCTCAAATGTTTATCTAGAGCCGAAAGTATAGAGTTAATGAAGGAGATACATGCAGGCCTGTGCGGATCTCATATTGGATCTAGGCCTCTACTGGGTGAAGTTTTTATACAAGGATTTTATTAGCCGAAGGCAGCTTCGAATGCAGCATAGCCGGTTCAAAAATGTGAAAATTGTCAAAAATGTGCAAGAGTCCAGAAGCAACCTTCATCTCTCACCCAGCTAATACAACCTACTTGGCCACTGCAAAGATGGGGCCTGGATTTGTTAGGCCCACTTCCACCAGCGCAAGGTAATTTGAAATATGTTGTGGTGGTTGTAGAATATTTTTCTAAGTGGATTGAAGCAAAGCCTTTGGCTACAATAACTTCGGTTACAGTCCAAAAATTCTTCTGGCAAAATATTGTTTGTCGCTTCGGCGTGCCAAAGGCTATAACTGCGGACAATGGAACACAGTTCGATGCTGAAACGTTCAAAGACTTCTGTGACCAAATTGGCACAAAGATTCATTTTGCATCAGTAAGGCACCCAGAATCAAACGGACTGGTAGAAAGAGCAAATGGCATTATAATGACAGGAATAATGAAGCTAATTTTCAATCAACCTAGAGGAAAATGGCTAGATGAGTTGATCAAAGTTGTATGGAGTCATAACACAACTATGTCAAGATCAACAGGATTTACACCCTTCAAACTCTTATTTGGTGACGAAGCAATAACTCCAGAAGAAGCAAAGGCAGGGTCAATAAGAACAATAGCTTCGGCAGAAGACGAAGCTGATTGTCAAATAACAAAAGAGACTATAGAAGGGACCAGACATCAGGCTATAGAGCACATCAATAAATATCAGGTCGAAACAATAAAATGGTGTGACAGAAAAGTTCGATTGAAAAATATCAAGCCAGGACATTTGGTACTTCGGAGAGTGGCCAATCCAGACACAGTGGGAAAATTACAGCTGAAGTGGGAAGGTCCTTTTCTGGTTGTATCTTCGTCAAGACCCGATTCTTACAGGTTGAAGGATATGGACGGCAACGACATACCTAGATCTTGGAATGCGGATGAGCTTCGGCGATATTATGTGTAATTTGATGTAATCTTTTTTCATTTTTTTATATGTCACCCTTTTCCTTTCAAAAGGGGGAGAAAGGTTTTTAATGGGGCCATAGCTTGTAATTTTTCATTCTTATTTAACCCCATGAGGGCCAAATCCCCCAAAGATGTAACATGTAAAATCTAAGCCTGCACCGTCGAGTGCAAAAAGAGAAACAGGGAGAAGCTCAAAAGTCGTCCCCAAGGGGATGCAGAGCATGACAAAGCTACAAAAGTCATTCCTAAGGGAGTGTAGCGTAAGTTTTCTGCTCAAAAGTCATTCCAAAGGGAATGCAGAGCCAAATACCGCCGAAATATAAGGCGAAGAAGTTCAAAAGTCGTTCCTAAGGGGATGCAGAACTTATACCACCGAAATATAAAGACGAAGAAGTTCAAAAGTCATTCCTAAGGGGATGCAGAACTTATACCACCGAAATAGAAGGTGAAGAAGCTCAAAAGTCGTTCCTAAGGGGGTGCAGAGCTTGAGACTCAAAAGACGTTCCTAAGGGGATGCATAGTCTGGGTGTGGCTTCGTGTGTGTGTTTGGACATTCATTTGCATGTTACATTACATCATTCATTGCATTCATACACATTCATGTAGACATCCGTAGGATCATCATCATCATAACATAAAACACAAACAGTTACTTCAGCTATGATAACAATGCTTCGATGAGCATAAAGAAGCAAAGATACGCTTCGTTGTGTATGAAAAGAAGGGAAGGTGTTTTTCGCCTTCGGCTCAAAAGATACAAGTTTCGTCCACACCAAAGCAATTCACACACGGATGGAAAGGTAAAAATATATTGCAAGGTATGGACAAATTTATAGAGTAATGTTTAATTCCTAAATTACAATATCTTTTACATAGATACTTCAAATATTTCTAAGCCTTGTTCAGTAGCTTCGGTAATCTTTGAGAAGAGCTTCGGACTATTAACCTTCGGCATCGTCATCCAGTACACGGCAACACAGTATAAGGTAAAAAGTAATTACAAGAGAGCAAGCAACAGGTATAAGTATCATACCGGCTTAAGATGACTTCGTGCCTTGTCACCAGCTAAGTCCCGCCCACTCTTCGTCCCAATTTGTGTTATAAATCTATTCCCAATACTTCGGGCTAGGCTGGGGATATCAACTAGGTCCGCTGGAGATAGACTGAAGTTCAGCATGTTTACTATCTTTCCGTGCATGCAACTAGCCTTCATAAAAGCTACAGCTGTGCCGCGAGAAGCCAGTAGGGCACAGAAGTCACCATGCCCAGCTATTACTTCGTCAAGCGCCTCAACTTCGCATTCAATATGCTCGAAGGTGCTTGGCAAGTCTTCAACCGAATGTTCAAATTTTTCAGAGCTGGCTCCAACTGAGTTGAAGACCTGTCTTAGCCATTGCACACAGCGGTTGCCGAAGTTCAATCTAATATTCTGAAGTTCTTTTAAAGATTTTTGCAGATTTGAGCTTTTCTCGACTTCGGTTTCAAGCCTCGCATCAAAATTCTTCCTTTCTTGTTCAAAACTTTCTGATTTATGGAGGAGTTCATCATTTAATCTAGCAACTTCGATTTGGGCTTCTGCCAATGAACCCTCCATTGTCTGAAGAAGGAAGTCCTTTTTCTCCAGAGAAGCTTCATGATCTTTGATTTTCTTTTCTAGGCCCTCGATTATAATCTCATTCTTTTTATCCTCAAGATCTTGCTGCATCCTCAGTGCTTTGCTTAGTAGCATCCTCTGTACAAAATAGCCTTCATCAGAAATCTTTACTTCATCACAAAAGACTAAAAAGCTCAGGAAAAAGCTTTACCTTAAAATTGGAATAGAATAAGCTGCCAATGATATGTTGTCGCCAGTAAATGCTAATGTCAGCTTCAAGCTTCGGAAAACCAACACTCTTCGACAGAGTGCTGATAATCTTTGCCTCGGTGCGGTCTCGAATACATCCTAAGGCTTCCTCATTAATTCCACCAAAGAGCATGGCTTCTGGCTCATAGCCACAGGATGCAGCATACTCCTGCAGCTCCTCCTTCTCGGCCTTCGATAATTCTTGACCAACTAGATTCTGAAAGCTGAAGCCTTTTTCTTCCGAAGTGTCTTCGGCAATTTCTTTCCATTTCTCAGGCACTGCGGCCATGAATTCTTCTGTAGCCGCAACAGTCTCCTCCGCGGCCATATCCAAGAGCACTTTATCAATAGCAGATAACATACTCTCCAGATTGGTAGCTTTGGCGGCCGCAGCTTCGGCAGAAGTATCTGCTTTGGCAGCTGGTGTCATCTTTGATGCTGAGGCCAGCGGTGGCGTTTCCTCAATGGCTTGCATAACAGTAATAATTCTTCACTTTTAGGCCCAACCGCCTTTTTCGTTGCCGAAGGCTCATCCTTCTTCTATAAAAGCTTCGTAAGATGCGGTCCCAGAGGACTTAGCGGCTTGATAGGTAAGGATTCAGTCATTACCTTTAAAATTTCTTCTACTTTGGCAGCAGAAGGAGTTGAAGGAGTTTCCTCTTTCACCTCAGTCACCTTCGGCTCTGGAGTTGAAGCTTTTCTCTTTTTTGACGTTGTCGCTTTCGGCTCAGGACTGGATTTTAATTTCTTCAAAGATTTCTCGTCCTCTTTCAGCATCCTAGCAGCTTGTCTGCCCAAAATGCTGACAACCCTCTTTCTTTTTGTCCCTTCAGCACCCTTGCTGAGTCGCTCATAATCAGGGTATTCAAAATTTAAAGCGTCCATTACCCGGTTCAACCTTCGTTTTGGTCGGGTGCCGAAGGCTGCAGTCATTAACTGATCTTCTTTTATGGTGTAGTTTCCCAAAAATTCATTGCACATTGTTTCAATCATTTCTAGCCACTCTTGGCAAGGCTCCTTGAACTATTTTTCAAACTTAAAACGATAAGGCAGTCGCACAAGCTCAAGTGTTTTCTTCGTTCCCTTTAGCTTCGGCATGCTAAATTCACTTAACATCGGAGACGTCCTGTTAGCCAAGTATTCTTGAACTAGATCTCTAGTGCTGATCTGTTCAGCCACCACCCTGAATTCTGATACAGATAGTTGGCATGCTGACCCTGGCTTCATGTTGCACAAAGGCCTGGTCATTCCGAAGCTCAAAGCCAGCGGGCACACGACCATCGTCATCAGTTTCCCCCTTTTCTTGTCATCGGCCTTGATATAAAACCATTCACTCTTCCAGCCGGTTGGCCACTTGGTATGATAGCTGAGGACCAGAGCCTTCGTATCTTTGCGATACGCGAAGTTATAGCAGCCAAAATTTTCATGCAGCCCATCTGCTCTGGCCTTCGTTTGATAGTGCAACTCATGCACTCGGTAGAATGCTTTGGCATTTGGATCCATCCCTTAGCTTCGAAGGGCCCAGATAAAGATGCTGAGCCTAACGATAGCGTTAGGGGTCAGCTGATGAAGATAAATTTCAAAATTCTTCAACACTTCTCGTATCATCTTGTTAAGAGAGAACCGCAGTCCGGCTCTGAAAAAACTCTTGAAAACAATTACTTCATCATCTTTCGGCGTTAGGGTGGTCTCTTCTCCGGCAAATCGGATCAGTTTTTGTTTAGCTTCTCCGAAGTAACCCAGCTTCATCATCATGGGCACGTCAGCTTCAGACACAGTAGATTTCTTAAAATCCAAGTGGCTGGGTTTTGATGGGATTAGAATGCTATAATCTTCTTCTTCATCATCAACATTTTCTTCTTCAATATCAGCCTGCTCAGCTTCGGTACCAGAAGTACCTTCATCAACGGTTCCCTCTGTCACAACTAAGCCCGATTGTCTCATGACTTCGGAAATCGGAGCTATCTCGGTGGCCTCAGTCTCCTCTCCTTCACGAGTCGCCTTCGCAGTCGAGCGTACTCTGGCCATCTGATGGATCTTTTGCGGTTTTTACGAAGCTGATGTTTTTTACAGTTTTTGACGAAGCTCTCTCTTTTGACGAAGCTAATTCAAAATGATGGTTCGCTCGAGAATGTAGTGAAAAAGCTTCGGCTATGGTTAAATTTTTCAACAGCACAACAGTGCAATGGCAATGAATGTTGTGGTAACTCCACACCTGCCCGTCTGTTTATATAGTGTTGCAGGTCGGAAGGTGAATCGCCAAGATGCCCGCACCCGCTGAACAGTCGCCCACACCCGCTGAACGGTGGACCACTCGGCGCCTGGGAAGAAAATCACCAAATCGATCGTACCCGCTGCGTGGTGGGCCACCTCGTGCTTGGAATATTTTAACGTTTCTCGGCAACAAGCTCAGGGAAGGTGTTTTTCGGACCTTCGGCATTCTGAAGCTTTTGAGATTTTTTCACGGATCAAGCTCGTTACGAAAAACGATCTAGCACCGCAAAGGGGCTACTGTTGGAGGCCTGCTTCGTCGCTGAAGGTCCTCTAAGTAAGTTGGCACAAGCAGACATAGCATGAAGGTATAGGCCAAAGCTACGATCCAGGGAGCTTCGGCATAGTGACATGCCTTGAGACGAAGAGCTGCACCGACCTAAAGAGGAAAAGACTGATCGGTCCATGATAGTTTGTGTCATGTTTGTAGTCACTTGTCGAGGGCATGAATGTAATTTTGACCGGGCTGCGTCCCGTGCCTATAAATAGATGAATAATAACCACGTACTATTCACGCTGACTTGTATTCACTTGCATGTCACACTTGGATCTTTGCCTTCTGTCAAGCCGAAGATATAAATGCAATTCAATATTGTTTATACTCATTCATGATATGATAATAGAGAAATATAAAGGATGTCATATGATTGTTCATAATGTTTCTCATGTTTCATATGTTTCTACTTCTATTATTATACATTGAGATGACGAAGGTACGTCCTTCATGACCTTCGTCTGAAGATCATTATATCCTAAGGGAGATAATGCTTCGAAGGACGAAAGTCTTTAACCATTAACATGTGTTGCCTTGTTCTTAATTCATAGCATTTGAGAACAAGTCCCCAAGACTATTCATTTTGTTGAGACTTAAAGGTTAAACCAGAGATTAATTCTTATCTTACACATTATTAAACTCACAAAATTAAACATTCATTTGCCTCTAAGGTTTTCCTTTTTATTTATTTTATTAAAGGAATAAATCAACATATACATTAATCTTATATTCTAGGTTAAAATTAAAGTGTACAGACTATAGATTAACCTAATTTATTTGGACAGAGAATAATTTTATGAACATTTTGCAATTTGAACCACTAAATTTGGAGTTCATATGAAAAAGATATGAAATAAACAAGTTTTGATGTTTGAAATATGAAATTAGGGCTAATTGTGTAATTATTTAAAAGCACAGGGGGCTGTTTAAAAGAACACAGGGGCCTGCGCGAGAAAACTAGGGACGGCAGGTTTATTTCCTAAAACCCAAGGGTCTCTTAAGAAAAAATACACGCGAAAGGGTATCGGGCGATCTCAACCATCAGATCTCAGATCAACGGACAATATTAGATCCCGCAAACGCGCGCGCGGGCGCGACTGACAGGCGGGGACGGGGTGTCAGCGAACCGGGGCGGGGCTAACCAGCCGAGCCCAGCGGCAAGGGCGCGGGTGAGGGGGAGAGAGGAGAACTGTTGGATCTGGATCGGAGGGCTGAGGTTAGATCTGCTCTGATTAAGTCTAAACCGCCCGATCTCGGACGGACGCCCGAGATCCAACGGCTGGTGGCCGAACGCGGGCGCGGTGGCGCCGCTCGATCCCGCGGCGAAGTCTCACCGGAGATGAGGGGACCAGCCACGGTGTGGCTCTAGGGGCTTGGGGAATAGCTCGAGCGCGCTCAGGGCGATCTGGCGAACTCGACCATGGTCGCAAAACAGGCATGGGGCACCAGAGGGCGCAGAACACGATGAGGTGGGCTAACGGCGGCGCGGATCAACTTCGGTGAGGAATTGCGCGGGCACTGGGGCGATACTTGGCGAAATAAAGGCATGGGAAGGTTGCTCACCTCGAGTGCGAACTCCAGGACGCTTGGGGAACGGCGGGGGTGTGGTGGAGCCTCGGGTCGACGGCGGCGGGCTCCGGCTGCGCAAGAAACGCTCTGGTGAGCATGGACCAGGCAAATCAGAGAGGGGAAGGGCAAACCAAAGGGCGTCTCGAGTAGCTGATGGTGAGACGGAACTCACCGCTACAACGGACGGGGCGTGGGCTCGATGGCGGTCGCAGAACGGACGACGTCTTCGGTGAGCAGCGTCGGAGCTACCTGGTCGCGTGCGTAGAGCGAGAGAGGGCGCGAGAGGGTTCGGCTGAGGGCACAAGTGAGCAGGGGGAAGTGGGCGAGCGATGTGCGACTTCTAAAGAGGCGCGGGCTCGAGAACGTGGCCGAAGAACGTGCGGTCATGGGCGCATCCACGGCGAGGGACGTGGGCGGGAGGTTGCGGATGGACTGATAGATGGGCTCGACAGGACAGAGAGATAAGCGGGCGCGCTTGCGAAAGGAATGATGTCGACAGGGCTGGCCCACTAGGCAGCGGGAGGGAGAGAGGGGGCGCAAGGGCTGGCGCCGACAAGCGAGACCCGCCTGTCAGGCACCGAGGGCGCGCGCGCGAGGCTGGGCTTGCTGGGCCGACTGGGCTGAAATGGGTTTTTCTATTTCCAGGGAATTTCTAATGCCTTTTCCATTTATTTTCTCTAGGGTTTTCAATTCAAATTCAAACCAAATCAAACATGTGCAACAATTCAAAGAATATTTGGAACTCAACATGATGTAACATTTCATGACTCACCTGTTTTGTCAAAAATAAAATAGATAATCCCTCATAATTAAGCTAACCCTAACCAAAAGAGAAAGAGAGAGAGAAACTAGAGAGAGATAGAAACTAGAGTGAGAGAGAGAGAGAAGAGTAACACCTGAATTTGGATGATAATAAGAAAGAAATTGTATACTCCAAATTCAGGGTGTTACACACTTCAACAAACAGATCATGCTTTAAATGCAGGTAGGTCAGACATTATGCCAACAACTGTCCTAACAAGGCTGCTTACACTACTCTAGCTCCGATGAGGCAAAGTCATGCCTTAGTAGGTAAAAGCCAAGCCTTATCCATCAACCGGGGACAATAAAACTCCGTGCATGGACAAGTTAACCATGTGGAGGTAGAAAATGAACCCGAAGAACCCGAAGACCTGGAAGAGGTGCCAGGAGAAGATGAGAAAGTCGATGAAGAAGATAATGAGCAGCAAAATTAGAGTCTTCTATCTTTGTACCAATCTCGAGGTCGAGATTTTCTTTAAGGGGGTAGGATTTCTAGACACTAAATATGACATTAAGGAATTTAGCTATTTTTTTTCAAGGAATAATATTATAACTCATTTGAATATGTGTTCTATAATCGACACTTGTTACTTCTTACAAAAAGAACTATAGTTGCATTCATGCTGAGATATTGATTGCTACATTTGTATTTGAGAATCTATATTAGAAAGTGTTTTTCTTAAGATAGTACATTTTGCATATAGGAATTCCATATTGAAGAGCAATTGTTTAATAAATAAAACAAGGCAATAAACCAATAGATAAAACTAAATTAGACATGCATGCTGGAATTTTTGGTTGTGCATTTATGATTAAAGTTGAAACCTAGACCTGAATACAAATTTGAAAATAGAATGAAAAATAGGAAATAGGAATAAAGAAGAAAAGGGGCTAGACCTACTCGCGGGCCAATTCTCTGTTGCCCCATTTCCTTTTTCCCCATCAGCCTAATACCTCGAACTGGCCAGCTTCAGAAACGCGTCCGTCCCTGGCTCATCTTCGCGCTAACGTGTGGGCCACAACCGTTAGTCCCTCTTCGCTCGTGTTCACCAATCACATTGTCTCTGTTTAATAGGCATGTGGGACCGCTAATCTAGCCAACTTGTTGCAACAAACTTAGGGGGGATTGCAGCCATGGTCGGGAATCTCGGGCATAACCCAATCACCACCTGGGTCATCCCTAGCCATAAATAGCTAACGTCGCTGCCTCCCTAGCTATATCTGGTGCTGACGGGAGAGGGTGACAATGTCTTGTTCCGCCGTGCAGAGAGGGAAGAGAGCAGTCACCGCCATGGCTATCAATCTCGGGCCGGGGCATGACTTGGCCCTCGATAAGGGTATAGAGAGCACGGCCGGGTCACGTGGAACCTGCCCAAGGGAGTAATCAAGCGCAAGGAGTTGTGATCGGGGGCGATTTCTCGCCGGGGTACATCATCCTCCATCGGGCCGCCATTCACCGTGGCCGACCCTCGCTCCATCTCCACCGTCGTTAAGGACTCCTCTATTGAGTTTGCTATCACCTCCACATCGCGTAGAGACTTGTAGATTGGGGGTTAGTTCCCTAAAGCGTTGGCTTAGTACGTCTCCGACGGGGGACCAACGCAGGAAGGGCGGCGCCGCCGTGCTCGGATGTCGGGTGGGGTGGGGGATGGCCCTTGGCCATTGATTGCGAGGAAGATGGATAATATTAGAACGAGAGATAATGTTTCGGCCAATTAAATCTAGGACGTTCAGATGTGATCTGGTGGTTAAGAATAGGTCACACAACACACATGGAGGTCTCTTGGGTTGTGGATCTCTAATCTAGGGGCTCATAATGTGTACCGCTTCAGTTTAAATATTGATCTCTTCTGAACCATAGGCGTCGATCAGATGACTGTAGTTAGCCGATACCCCTTCGGTCGAGACTAATTGCATAAGAGTCTCTGCCATTTTGTTTAATAAACCCGCCATCCGCATCAATTCAAAAGTTATTGCAACTTAATCCTAGAATTTACGTTTTCCATCCTGATCTCTTTACAAATTATGTTTGTCGTCTCGTAGACCATAAATGTACATAAGAAAATTCAGAAAAAGGATTTATAGGTATAAAAATAAAGATTCTATTTTGTGATTTAACTTCAAATTGGCTCGTTCCAGTTGCGTTAGTTTCGTAATAAACTTGTCTACATTTTAAAAACATTATTTGTATCATTCCACATACTTTTATAAATGGATATTGATTTAACTTATGTTAGTTATTTAATCATTCTAGTAAAAGTCGATTTAACTATAATTATAATCTGACTAAGATCACTACTCAAGTTATAACTTAGATTAAAATTGCATTAGTTATTTATTTATAATATTCTTCTCACATGCTTTATATTAATTAACAGAGGATATACTTTTATTGTAAAATCACCTAGATCTTCTGAAAACCATATCTTTGTAACCATAACTCTGATTTTAGTGGTTCTTGAACTCGCGATGTTACCATACCCATTATTTTCTTGATTGTATGTATTGCTACAAGTAGAAGCGAGATCACGTGGAATCTGAAGACCAAATTGGAGAAGTACCTAGAGTTGCACCAAAAAGGCTAATTGTGCCCTTGATCATTCTTCTTTACCAAATAATATTCTTGTTAATCACTATGACATGCTCAGGTTAATTTGATGAGACCTAATAGGTTACCCTAGTTTTGTTTACCCCACACCTTGCAAACAAATGAATTATTGGATAGGCCTGCTATTGCTCTACCTGGTTTTGGGATTAATGTTATATTGAATTATGATCATGCTTCATTATTATTGTTGGTTTGATTATTGTTCATGGTAAGATTATTATGTTAATTGGAACATGGAGCGACCACCCAGGAAAACAGTGCTACCACCAGGTGGAATGGGATGCCCTTGGCTGAATAATTAGGAAAGCTAGTGTGACTTAATCCTTTCCTGAAAGGGGCAAGCTGGGTGGAGGAGTGTAGGTATAGGGAGGTCCTCGGGTCGGATTGTCTGTAAAGCTTTTCGGGCAAGGATTCCTATATCGCATTCGGCTCGGAATCCGTAGTGGGTTCTCTAATCTAGTGGAACTTTGTAAAGGCATCACAGTGGATCCCTAGCCATTCACCTTGGAAGTGTCAAGGGTCTTGCAAACCTGGCTAAACGGGAAACATGTCTTGTGGGTAAAGATGTGCAACCTCTACAAATTGTAAAACTGGTATATCAGCCGTGCTTATGGTCATAAGCGGCTCAGACTCTCACATGAGTAAATTATGGAATTAAACTTAACCTATCATTTGCATTGCTTGTGGGATTTATTATTAATTGTGATCTCTTATTTAATTGGGATGGTATGTACTTATACTTAGTAACTGCTAATAAAATTTTGACCAACTTTAAAAGCAATGCTCAGCCTTAACCAATCCTCTTGGTAAGCCTTACACTTCACATGAGCCCCACCGAAAGTGAGCTCATGCACATTATTCTGCACAACTTGTTGAGTAATGAACGTATGTGAGCTCACTCTTGTTGTACTCACCCCCGGGTCAAGGACAGGTACCACAATATAAGGAGCATGAAGGATGTCGCGATGAGTTCATGAGAGGTCTCGGTCGTCGTCCCCTAGTCAACTATGGTTGAGGAGGATCATTGTTGTCATATGATGTAATTATTTAGCTATTTTGTATAGAACCCCTATTATGAAATAAAGATGTGACATTCGTTTCTGTACCATGAGTCGTCATATGTATGAAACTTGATCCTAGCACACATTTGATTTGCGCCCGGGTTTGCCTTTAAATCCAGGTGTGACACATTCAAACCTAAATATCTAAACCTTAAATGATTAAATCAAGATTGTACGAAGGACTTATTGTTTTTTTATGTAGTGCACGAAGCTAGCTACGTAAAAAGCATGTCATCCTAAAAGAAAATCTTAAGTTAAGGCCGAACTTTTCGATACGTCTATAGCTTCTCGATCCCTTAAGTTATTTGTTAACAACAATTCACAACTTTTTTTCTCGATTTCAATGTTTGGTATAGAAACAGGGAACCAACCTTTGTGAATTTATTCACACATTCATAGGTAACAAGTCAGTGACCAAAGATATTGAGGTACATTAACATTTTTATACAATAATGATGTTTATTTGCTAATGGTAGAATATCTTGACTTTTAGTTCAATGCAATAACACTTTTTATTAACACTATTGGCAGACATGTAATATATATGAAGGAGTAAGTGCTCGTTGAGGATAGGATAGCAACAATTGAAGAACAACTTGTAGGGTTTTTAAATAAAGAGGTCGTATCTAAAAAAAAGGAGAGTTTTATTATGGTAGCCAATCGCTTCATAACGCGATCAATGAACAAACCTCATATTAAGAACATAGTATGGATATAGTAGTTAGAAGTCATGAAACTTCATAGACACTTCTTTGCACTTCTATATGTACATATATAAATCTATATATACATATTTGTATATTAATGATTGTATCTACACATTTCTATATTGAATACCAAAGAAA
Organism: Zea mays; assembly: GCF_902167145.1. NCBI lineage: Eukaryota > Viridiplantae > Streptophyta > Magnoliopsida > Poales > Poaceae > Zea > Zea mays. The sequence continues at coordinate 88,322,602 of NC_050097.1, forward strand.
CGTCCATGTACACGTTAGTATCGATTCTAGCATAATAACCGGTACTAAAATTTTCACTTCATTTTTTAGACAATTAGCTATTGTACCGTCTCTTCCCGTTTCTGTTCACATTCTTGATCATGTTTTATATCTATACTATACTTAAAGCACAAGTTTCTACGGTCGTTCTGTGTCATATTTTTTTACAAATAACCCCTCGCATCTATTTAAAATTAACCTACCGGTCCCCTCTGCGCAGGCAACCTCTACGTCCCAAACCACACCTCTGCATATAGAGGCCCAAACGACGACCCGACTCGGGCCAGCAGTGCAGGAAGGTGGGGGTTTGAACCCACACTCTAATAGAAGAAGGGTGAGAGACACTGGGCGAAGTTGTCTATCCAGTAGAACATCATGCTCAGATGTTTATAATATTTAATATAAATTGTATATGTATATATGATTTTTTGTAAAATAAAAAAATAATCGTGTTGGGCCAGCACTACGGACAAGGCTACGGCCCAAGCACCGCACGACGCTCGTTCCGGGTTGGTCCAGGCACTATTAAATGGGTCGTGCCTCGGACAGGCTGCCAGACACGGCTCATTTGGCCATCTATACCTCCGCACGATAATGATGATCCTCGTCTCAGTTGTCACTACCTCGTTCACCATCCTGCTTCTTTTCTCTCTCCCCTCATGCCTCCACCTTCGCACCACCACATTCTCGACAGAGGGCGTAGTAGCAGGCGCCTCCTCCCTGTATTCGTCCAACACCAGCCCAAACATCGACTCATGCAGTGGCTATTGTGAAAGGGAATTAGGCTTACACCTAGTTCCTAAATAATTTTGGTGGTTGAATTGCCCAACACAAATAATTGGACTAACTAGTTTGCCCAAGTGTATAGATTATACAGGTGTAAAAGGTTCACCCTCAGCAAATAAAAAGACCAAGTTTTGGATTCAATAAAGGAGCAAAGGGGCAACCGAAGGCACCCCTGGTCTGGCGCACCGGACTGTCCGGTGTGCCACCGGACAGTGAACAGTACCTGTCCGGTGCACCAGGGGACTCAGACTCAAACTCGCCACCTTCGGGAATTTCCAGGGCGACTCGGCTATAATTCACCGGACTGTCCGGTGTACACCGGACAGTGTCCGGTGCGCCAAGGGAGGTCGGCCTCAGGAACTCGCCAGCTTCGGGAAACGCCAACGGATAGCCCGCTAAAATTCACCGGACTGTCCGGTGTACACCGGACTGTCCGGTGCGCCTCCAAAGCAACGGTCATCTCCGCGCCAACGGCTCTCTGCCGCGCATTTAATGCGCCCGCTGCGCGCGCAGAAGTCAGAATCGCCCATGCTGGCACACCGGACATCAAACAGTACATGTCCGGTGTGCACCGGACACCCAGGCGGGCCCACAAGTCAGAAGATCCAACGGCTAGAATCCGACGGCAGTGATGACGTGGCAGGGGCACCGGACTGTCCGGTGTGCACCGGACTGTCCGGTGCGCCATCGAGCAGACGCCACCAGCCAACGGTCAAGTTTGGTGGTTGGGGCTATAAATACCCCAACCACCCCACCATTCATAGTATCCAAGTTTTCCACTTCTCAACTACTACAAGAGCTCTAGCATTCAATTCTAGACACACTAAAGAGATCAAATCCTCTCCAATTCCACACAAAGCCCTAGTGACTAGTGAGAGTGATTTGTCGTGTTCATTTGAGCTCTTGCGCTTGGATTGCTTCTTTTCTTTCTCACTTGTTCTTGAGATCACAACTCCATTGTAATCAAGGCAAGAGGCACCAATTGTGTGGTGGCCCTTGCGGGGAAGTTTTGTTCCCGGCTTTGATTTGAGAAGAGAAGCTCACTCGGTCCGTGGGACCGTTTGAGAGAGGGAAGGGTTGAAAGAGACCCGGCCTTTGTGGCCTCCTCAACGGGGAGTAGGTTTGCAAGAACCGAACCTCGGTAAAACAAATCTCCGTGTCTCACTTGCTTATTCACTTGGGATTTGTTTTGCGCCCTCTCTCGTGGACTCGTTTATATTTCTAACGCTAACCCGGCTTGTAGTTGTGTTTATATTTGTAAATTTCAGTTTCGCCCTATTCACCCCCCCCCTCTAGGCGACTTTCAATTGGTATCAGAGCCCGGTGCTTCATTAGAGCCTAACCGCTCGAAGTGATGTCGGGAGATCACGCCAAGAAGGAAATGGAGACCGGCGAAAAGCCCACTACAAGCCAAGGGAGTACTTCATCGGAAGAGTCCCACACCAAGAGGAAGGAGAAGAAGAAGGACTCCTCCAAACGGAAGGAGAAAAAGTCTTCCTCTTCTCACCACAAAGAGAAGAAGGAAAAATCTTCTTCTCACAAGCCGCATCGGAGAGGGGACAAGCACAAAAGAATGAGGAAGGTGGTCTACTACGAGACCGACACTTCATCAACATCAACCTCCGACTCCGACGCGCCCTCCGTCACTTCTAAGCGTCAAGAGCGCAAGAAGTATAGTAAGATTCCCCTACGCTACCCTCGCATTTCCAAACATACTCCTTTACTTTCCGTCCCATTAGGCAAACCACCAACTTTTGATGGTGAAGATTACGCTAGGTGGAGCGATTTAATGCGATTTCATCTAATCTCGCTCCACAAAAGTATATGGGATGTTGTTGAGTTTGGTGCACAGGTACCGTCGGTAGGGGATGAGAACTATGATGAGGATGAGGTGGCCCAAATCGAGCACTTCAACTCACAAGCAACGACAATACTCCTCGCCTCTCTAAGTAGAGAGGAGTATAACAAAGTACAAGGGTTGAAGAGCGCTAAGGAGATTTGGGATGTGCTCAAAACCGCGCACGAAGGAGATGAGCTCACCAAGATCACCAAGCGGGAAACGATCGAGGGGGAGCTCGGTCGGTTCCGGCTTCGCAAAGGGGAGGAGCCACAACACATGTACAACCGGCTCAAGACTTTGGTGAACCAAGTGCGCAACCTCGGGAGCAAGAAGTGGGATGACCACGAAGTGGTAAATGTTATTTTAAGATCTCTCATTTTTCTTAATCCCACTCAAGTTCAATTGATTCGTGGTAATCCTAGATATACTAAAATGACCCCCGAGGAAGTTATCGGGCATTTTGTAAGTTTTGAGTGCATGATAGAAGGCTCGAGGAAAATCAACGAGCTTGGCGACCCATCCGAAGCTCAACCCGTTGCATTCAAGGCAACGGAGGAGAAGAAGGAGGAGTCTACACCAAGTAGACAACCAATAGACGCCTCCAAGCTCGACAATGAGGAAATGGCGCTCGTCATCAAGAGCTTCCGCCAAATCCTCAAGCAAAGGAGGGGGAAGGACTACAAGTCCCGCTCCAAGAAGGTTTGCTACAAGTGTGGTAAGCCCGGTCATTTTATTGCTAAATGTCCTATATCTAGTGACAGTGACCGAGGCGACGACAAGAAGGGGAGAAGAAAGGAGAAGAAAAGGTACTACAAGAAGAAGGGCGGCGATGCCCATGTTTGTCGGGAATGGGATTCCGATGAAAGCTCAAGCGACTCCTCCGACGACGAGGACGCCGCCAACATCGCCGTCACCAAGGGACTCCTCTTCCCCAACGTCGGCCACAAGTGCCTCATGGCAAAGGACGGCAAAAAGAAGAAGGTTAAATCCAACTCCTCCACTAAATATGAATCTTCTAGTGATGATAATACTAGTGATGAGGAGGATAATTTGCGTTCCCTTTTTGCCAACCTTAACATAGCTCAAAAGAAAAAATTAAATGAATTAGTTAGTGCTATTCATGAAAAGGATGACCTTTTGGATGCCCAAGAGGATTGTCTAATTAAAGAAAACAAGAAACATGTTAAGGTTAAAAATGCTTATGCTCTAGAGATTGAGAAATGTGAAAAATTATCTAGTGAGCTAAGCACTTGTCGTGAGATGATTGACAACCTTAGACATGAAAATGCTAATTTAAATGCTAAGGTTGATTCACATGTTTGTAATGTTTCAATTCCCAATCCTAGAGATAATAATGATGATTTGCTTGCTAGGATTGAAGAATTAAACATTTCTCTTGCTAGCCTTAGATTAGAGAATGAAAATTTGATTACTAAGGCTAAGGATTTTGATGTTTGCAATACTACCATTTCCGACCTTAGAACTAAGAATGAAATGTTGCATGCTAAGGTTGTAGATCTTAAATCTTGCAAACCCTCTACATCTAATGTTGAGCATGTTTCTATTTGCACTAGATGTAGAGATATTGATGTTAATGCTATTCATGATCACATGTCGTTAATTAAACAACAAAATGATCACATAGCAAAACTAGATGCTAAAATTGCCGAGCATAACTTAGAAAATGAAAAATTTAAATCTGCTAGAAGTATGCTCTATAATGGGAGACGCCCTGGCATCAAGGATGGCATTGGCTTCCAAAGGGGAAACAATGTCAAACTTAATGCCCCTCCTAAGAACTTGTCTAACTTTGTTAAGGGCAAGGCTCCCATGCCTCAGGATAACGAGGGCTACATTTTGTACCCTGCCGGTTATCCCGAGAGCAAAATTAGGAAAATTCATTCTAGAAAGTCTCACTCTGGCCCTAATTATGCTTTTATGTATAAGGGTGAGACATCTAGTTCTAGGCAACCAACCCATGCTAAGTTGCCTAAGAAGAAAATTCCTAATGCATCAAATGATCATGCCATTTCATTTAAAACTTTTGATGCATCTTATGTGCTTACTAGCAAATCCGGCAAGGTAGTTGCCAAATTTGTTGGGGGCAAACACAAGGGCTCCAAGACTTGTGTTTGGGTACCCAAAGTTCTTGTGTCTAATGCCAAAGGACCCAAAACCGTTTGGGTACCTAAAGTCAAGAACTAAAATTGTTTTGTAGGTTTATGCATCCGGGGGCTCAAGTTGGATACTCGACAGCGGGTGCACAAACCACATGACCGGGGAGAAAAGGATGTTCTCCTCATATGAGAAAAACCAAGATCCCCAACGAGCTATCACATTCGGGGATGGAAATCAAGGTTTGGTCAAAGTACTTGGTAAAATTGCTATATCTCCTGACCATTCTATTTCCAATGTTTTTCTTGTTGATTCTTTAGACTACAATTTGCTTTCCGTATCCCAATTATGTCAAATGGGCTACAACTGTCTATTCACTGATGTAGGTGTCACTGTCTTTAGAAGAAGTGATGATTCAATAGCATTTAAGGGAGTGTTAGAGGGTCAGCTATACTTGGTAGATTTTGATAGAGCTGAACTCGACACTTGCTTAATTGCTAAGACTAACATGGGCTGGCTCTGGCATCGCCGACTAGCACATGTTGGGATGAAGAATCTTCACAAGCTTCTAAAGGGAGAACACATTTTAGGATTAACAAATGTTCATTTTGAGAAAGACAGGGTTTGTAGCGCATGCCAGGCGGGAAAGCAGGTTGGAGCTCATCATCCACACAAGAACATAATGACGACCGACAGGCCACTGGAGCTCCTACACATGGATCTATTCGGCCCGATCACTTACATAAGCATCGGCGGGAGTAAGTACTGTCTAGTTATTGTGGATGATTATTCTCGCTTCACTTGGGTATTCTTTTTACAGGAAAAATCTCAAACCCAAGAGACCTTAAAGGGATTCTTGAGACGAGCTCAAAATGAGTTCGGCTTAAGGATCAAGAAAATAAGAAGCGACAACGGGACGGAGTTCAAGAACTCACAAATTGAAGGCTTTCTTGAGGAGGAGGGCATCAAGCATGAGTTCTCTTCTCCCTACATGCCTCAACAAAATGGTGTAGTGGAGAGGAAGAATAGAACTCTTTTGGACATGGCAAGAACCATGCTTGATGAATACAAGACTTCGGACCGGTTTTGGGCCGAAGCGGTCAACACCGCCTGCTACGCCATCAACCGGTTATATCTTCACCGAATCCTCAAGAAGACATCATATGAACTCCTAACCGGTAAAAAGCCCAACATTTCATACTTTAGAGTTTTTGGTAGCAAATGTTTTATTCTTGTTAAAAGAGGTAGAAAATCTAAATTTGCTCCTAAAACTGTAGAAGGCTTTTTACTTGGTTATGACTCAAACACAAGGGCATATAGGGTCTTTAACAAGTCCACTGGACTAGTTGAAGTCTCATGTGACGTTGTGTTTGATGAAACTAACGGCTCTCAAGTGGAGCAAGTTGATCTTGATGAGATAGGTGAAGAACAGGCTCCATGCATAGCGCTAAGGAACATGTCCATTGGGGATGTGTGTCCTAAGGAATCCGAAGAGCCTCCGATTGCACAAGATCAACCATCCTCCTCCATGCAAGCATCTCCACCGACTCAAAATGAGGATGAAGCTCAAGTTGATGAAGTAGAAGATCAAGCAAATGAGCCACCTCAAGATGACGGCAATGATCAAGGGGGAGATGCAAATGATCAAGAAAAGGAGGACGAGGAAGAACCAAGGCCGCCACACCCAAGAGTCCACCAAGCAATCCAACGAGACCACCCCGTCGACACCATCCTCGGCGACATTCATAAGGGGGTAACTACTCGATCTCGTGTTGCTCATTTCTGTGAACATTACTCGTTTGTTTCCTCTATTGAGCCACACAGGGTAGAGGAAGCACTTCAAGATTCGGATTGGGTAGTGGCGATGCAAGAGGAACTCAACAACTTCACGAGGAATGAGGTATGGCATTTAGTTCAACGTTCTAATCAAAATGTTGTAGGAACCAAATGGGTCTTCCGCAACAAGCAAGACGAGCATGGTGTGGTGACAAGGAACAAAGCTCGACTTGTGGCCAAGGGATACTCCCAAGTCGAAGGTTTGGATTTTGGTGAAACCTATGCACCCGTAGCTAGGCTTGAGTCAATTCGCATATTATTGGCCTATGCTACTTACCATGGCTTTAAGCTTTATCAAATGGACGTGAAAAGTGCCTTCCTCAATGGACCAATCAAGGAAGAGGTCTATGTTGAGCAACCTCCCGGCTTTGAAGACAGTGAGTATCCTAACCATGTCTATAGGCTCTCTAAGGCGCTTTATGGGCTCAAGCAAGCCCCAAGAGCATGGTATGAATGCCTAAGAGATTTCCTTATTTCTAATGGCTTCAAAGTCGGCAAGGCCGATCCTACACTCTTTACTAAAACTCTTGAAAATGACTTGTTTGTATGCCAAATTTATGTTGATGATATTATATTTGGGTCTACTAACGAGTCTACATGTGAAGAGTTTAGTAGGATCATGACACAGAAATTCGAGATGTCTATGATGGGGGAGTTGAAGTATTTCTTAGGATTCCAAGTAAAGCAACTCCAAGAGGGCACCTTCATTAGCCAAACGAAATACACTCAAGACATCTTAACCAAGTTTGGAATGAAGGATGCCAAGCCCATCAAGACACCCATGGGAACCAATGGGCATCTCGACCTCGACACGGGAGGTAAGTCCGTAGATCAAAAGGTATACCGGTCGATGATAGGTTCTTTACTCTACTTATGTGCATCTCGACCGGATATTATGCTTTCCGTATGCATGTGTGCAAGATTCCAAGCCGACCCTAAGGAAGCTCACCTTACGGCCGTAAAACGAATCTTGAGATATTTGGCTTATACTCCTAAGTTTGGGCTTTGGTATCCTAGGGGATCCACATTTGATTTGATTGGATATTCGGATGCCGATTGGGCGGGGTGCAAAATCAATAGGAAGAGCACATCGGGGACTTGCCAGTTCTTGGGAAGATCCTTGGTGTCTTGGGCTTCAAAGAAGCAAAATTCGGTCGCTCTTTCCACCGCCGAAGCCGAGTACATTGCCGCAGGCCATTGTTGCGCGCAATTGCTTTGGATGAGGCAAACCCTGTGGGACTACGGTTACAAATTAACCAAAGTCCCTTTGCTATGTGACAATGAGAGTGCAATCAAAATGGCCGACAATCCCGTCGAGCATAGCCGCACTAAGCACATAGCCATTCGGTATCACTTTTTGAGGGATCACCAACAAAAGGGAGATATCGAGATTTCATACATTAATACTAAAGATCAATTAGCCGATATCTTTACCAAGCCTCTTGATGAACAATCTTTTAACAAACTTAGGCATGAGCTCAATATTCTTGATTCACGCAATTTCTTTTGCTAGATTGCACACATTGCTCTTTTATATACCTTTAATCCTGTCTCTTTTATATGCTATGACTAATGTGTTTTCAAGTCTATTTCAAACCAAGTCATAGGTATATTGAAAGGGAATTGGAGTCTTCGGCGAAGACAAAGGCTTCCACTACGTAACTCATCCTTCGCCGTCGCTCCAAGCAACTCTCCGTTCTAGGGGGAGAAAACATGAGCACCAAGCAAAAGGACTTCGTCTTTGGTATAATCTTAACTCATTTATTCATTACCAAAGGGGAAGAAAGCACTTCGAGGGCTCTAACGATTCCGTTTTTGGCGATTCATGCCAAAAAGGGGGAGAAATGAGCCCAAAGCAAAAGGACCGCACCACCACCTATTTCAAAATTTCAAAAACTCAGTGTTGAATATTTTTCAATTGGTATCCTATTGTGTTCAAAAAGGGGAGAAAGTAGTATTTCAAAATGATACATCAAAACCCTCTTGAACACTAAGAGGAAGATCTCATTTAGGGGGAGTTTTGTTTAGTCAAAAGAAAAAGCATTAGGATCAGGGGGAGAAAATTTCAAATCTTGAAAATGCTTTGCAAAAATCTTATTCATTTACCTTTGACTATTTGCAAAAGAACTTTGAAAATGATTTACAAAAGAGTTTGCAAAAACAAAACATGTGGTGCAAGCGTGGTCCAAAATGTTAAATAAGAAAGAAACATTCCATGCATATCTTGTAAGTAGTTTTATTGGCTTAATTCCAAGCAACCTTTACACTTACATTATGCAAACTAGTTCAATTGTACACTTCTATATTTGCTTTGGTTTGTGTTGGCATCAATCACCAAAAAGGGGGAGATTGAAAGGGAATTAGGCTTACACCTAGTTCCTAAATAATTTTGGTGGTTGAATTGCCCAACACAAATAATTGGACTAACTAGTTTGCCCAAGTGTATAGATTATACAGGTGTAAAAGGTTCACCCTCAGCAAATAAAAAGACCAAGTTTTGGATTCAATAAAGGAGCAAAGGGGCAACCGAAGGCACCCCTGGTCTGGCGCACCGGACTGTCCGGTGTGCCACCGGACAGTGAACAGTACCTGTCCGGTGCACCAGGGGACTCAGACTCAAACTCGCCACCTTCGGGAATTTCCAGGGCGACTCGGCTATAATTCACCGGACTGTCCGATGTACACCGGACAGTGTCCGGTGCGCCAAGGGAGGTCGGCCTCAGGAACTCGCCAGCTTCGGGAAACGCCAACGGATAGCCCGCTAAAATTCACCGGACTGTCCGGTGTACACCGGACTGTCCGGTGCGCCTCCAAAGCAACGGTCATCTCCGCGCCAACGGCTCTCTGCCACGCATTTAATGCGCCCGCTGCGCGCGCAGAAGTCAGAATCGCCCATGCTGGCACACCGGACATCAAACAGTACATGTCCGGTGTGCACCGGACACCCAGGCGGGCCCACAAGTCAGAAGCTCCAACGGCTAGAATCCGACGGCAGTGATGACGTGGCAGGGGCACCGGACTGTCCGGTGTGCACCGGACTGTCCGGTGCGCCATCGAGCAGACGCCACCAGCCAACGGTCAAGTTTGGTGGTTGGGGCTATAAATACCCCAACCACCCCACCATTCATAGTATCCAAGTTTTCCACTTCTCAACTACTACAAGAGCTCTAGCATTCAATTCTAGACACACTAAAGAGATCAAATCCTCTCCAATTCCACACAAAGCCCTAGTGACTAGTGAGAGTGATTTGTCGTGTTCATTTGAGCTCTTGCGCTTGGATTGCTTCTTTTCTTTCTCACTTGTTCTTGAGATCACAACTCCATTGTAATCAAGGCAAGAGGCACCAATTGTGTGGTGGCCCTTGCGGGGAAGTTTTGTTCCCGGCTTTGATTTGAGAAGAGAAGCTCACTCGGTCCGTGGGACCGTTTGAGAGAGGGAAGGGTTGAAAGAGACCCGGCCTTTGTGGCCTCCTCAACGGGGAGTAGGTTTGCAAGAACCGAACCTCGGTAAAACAAATCTCCGTGTCTCACTTGCTTATTCACTTGGGATTTGTTTTGCGCCCTCTCTCGCGGACTCGTTTATATTTCTAACGCTAACCCGGCTTGTAGTTGTGTTTATATTTGTAAATTTCAGTTTCGCCCTATTCACCCCCCCCCTCTAGGCGACTTTCATATTGCATATCCATGAGGACGTTTCACATCATGCGCGCACCATCGTTTTCGCCGTCGTCGGACGTCCCATTCGTCTTCCTGGCCTTCGTCCTGTTCTTCCTCCCCAACCTGCTGCCCCCGCCCATGGTCACAGCCGCGAGCCGACCGACGCACGTTGACACGGGTATGGGGCGAGTCGGTCATGCTCCTGACCTTTCTCTATATGTGTCGTCGAGGAGGACATGGTGGCGCCTGCCACGCATAGGTTATATTGGCGATGAGCAGTCTAGGTCTGAGATATTGGACAACCAAGGCCCGTAGCGTGGCAGTAGTTGGCATATGCTATGGAGTTGGTGGTGATATTGTGTCGCTTCGGCGGGTCAAGGGTTGGGAAGACACTCGCATTCTCTCGCCCTTCTCGGACTGACACCTGGTGCGGGTGCCTCTCGGTTTGGAGCTGCTTCGGCTGGGCTTCTTTCCCCGTGCGTGCTCTCTCCTTATATGTATCTAGTGGTATACTACCTATGGCGCCTCCAGATGCCCAGGTCTTCGTCGTGTCCTTCTCCGGCAACAAACAGGTATGCTCGTCTCTTCCCTTGCCCTCCTGCTTTACGAAACCTTGGAAGTAGGGGAGGCGAGGGATGGGGTCTCTGATTTGGTGCCTATGGTACCCGTGTGTTCATAAAAAATATTATGCGAAGAACAGAGACAATCAATAAAAAACATTGAGATCTTTTTGGTGGATAGTTTATGTGGGTATTATTGTGAGCCGTCGCAACGCACGGGCAACCGACTAGTCATGTATTATTGTTGTCATATTTTTGTTTGGTTCGTTCATCACATTGTGACCATATCTTGAGTATGTTTGGTTTTGACTTTAGGATATGGATTTTGCCCTCCAAAAGCCAAAATTCAAACCAAAGGATTCAATCTAGCCAACAACTTTTAGCGATTTTTAGTGCAACATTAAAAATACCTTTGAACTTGTTTTTAGCGGCTTTCGAACGGAAGAACTTGACCAAACAACTTTTAGTTTTTTACAATTCCTAGCTCATAACAACTTTTTTCACAGCTCATAGCCCACAACTTTTTTACAACCATAACCCAAACAAATATACTCCTTGTAGCTTGTAAGGGACCACACTGGAACTAAAATGCATGAGTACTTTAGTATCAGTTCCGTCACTAAAGATCCTTTCTTTAGTACCGGTTATTACCGGGAATTGTTATTAAAGATTCTTTCTTTAATACTGGTTCTCATCAGAAACCGGTACTAAAGAAAGGATCTTTTGTAACAGTTTTAGCCAGAAATCGATACTAAAGATATAACCTTTAGTAACGGTTCTATTTAGAAATCGGTACTAAAGTTATAAACCTTTAGTTCCTGATGCATAGTACCGGTTGGTAATTCAATACTATATAGCCAGTTTTTAACCGATATTGATTGTGTATTCTCCAATAGTGTTCATAGCTAGTAAAACTAGTCACATTCCTCCCACTTGTTCGCTGACCATCCCAATAATGGGAATCTTCTACGCGCAAAGGAACGAATGGATGCGTGGCGTGCATACTAAAGTTAGTGGGTACAAATCCATCAGCTTTTCCGCCGTGTTCTCGCTGCTTCACATACATCAAGTCAGTTTGCACCATGTTGCCGCCATGTCTAGCCTGAGAAAAAGTTAGCTACTACGGCATCTCAGTATAATGAGTACTTATATACTTAATATGTAGCCCGACTTTGCTTTGTGGGCCGGAGGTATGTTAGACATTTAGAGATAGTCTGTGAGCTATAAAACCGAATGTGATTAGAGGGCTAAAATCTACTTATTTAAATTTATTTTTAAATTTAAATAAGAAGAGGATTTTAGGTCCTAATTCAATCCGGATTTTAGGTCCTAATTCAATCCATCAGCGTTATCCATGATTTCTTATTTTTTGTGCCCAAAACCTATTACTACCTTTTCTGTTCTCGAATATTTATCGTCAGTTAGTTTATTTTTAATTAAAATGCTATAAATAAAAAAACAGAGAGAGTAGAACTATCTTTTGGTACGGATGTATATGAATGTATGATGGAAAATTTAAAAAACGAGACAAGGGTTTCATGTCCCCTTTTTTCTAAGATCGTTTTTTTGCTGAAAATAATAATTTCAAATGTTATTATTTTACTATATAAATTTGGTTAGGAGTAAGATGTTTCGATTCACTTCATATAACTAAAATAATAATTTATGATTTGTGACGGTGAAAATCCGGTCGGCGGTGTGTTCAATTGGCGGGCAGGCCTGAGCACCCAAAGCGGTACGCTGGTCCCATCACTCGAGGCAACCATTAGTCAAAAAAGACGTGCACCCAAAAGACCAGTACTACGGGCCGGGGGCCTACACACAGGTGGGTCGGAGACCCCTCCCCGTCAAGCAGATCGCGCATCTGATCGTACCCACACAGGATGCCGGGCAAGCTAGCTAGATTGCCGCGCATCAGCAGCACAGCACGACGGATTGATATCGAGAGGAGCGGCAGCCGCGCGCGCGCGCTTGCAGCCAAGGGACCCGATCCGTCCCTGGCCAAAGCAAGCGGAGGGAAAGCGCCACCGGCCAAATCCAAGTGTTTGTCTGTGGAGTGTGGACGGCCGGCCATCTCCGTACGGTTGGTCTGAGGTGCGGCGGCTTGCTGGCTGGCCGGCCACGCCGCTAATGCGCTGTGATGTGATGGAGCGGACGCCGGCGGACGGGGCTTTTAATTTGCAAGAGCATGGGTTTACGAGCGAGTTGTGTCTTTTTGAAGGTACATGCATGGTGATATGCTTTGTCGCCGCCGCCGTCGCGGATCAGCACCCACCGCCGCCGCCCGCGCGTCGCCGTCACTTATAAGCTATATTTGGTCACATAGTTGTTACCGGATTTGGGTTTGGTGAACGGATTCGTTCAGTCCGCGCGCGCGAAAAGTCGATCGAGAGAGATTCTGGTACTCAACTTGCCCATTACTGTACTTATTAATTAGCTAGCTTCATGGACCCATGCACATCCGCTCTGTATATAAACCTATTGTCCTCCTTTATTAATCATTGGGAGATTATTTTAAAGACAAGGCCTGTTATAATTAATCTCATTTATTAATTATTAACGACCATCGTGTGTTGTATTCTTGCTTGACCCGGACCAATGAAGCTAACTAGCTAGTAGTGTTAACAGGTAACCACGCGACATGCATGAACCAACAAGATGCCGAAGGTGATGAATACACTGTGTGCCTGTCTACTACCCTAGCCTCGTCCTTCCAGACGGTTCACCTAATGTTATTCTCCAGGGCCCAGAGACCAATAATATATCATCAACTAACTGATCCCCTGACAATAATAGAAAAGCATTCTGTTGAGTAACCCTTGCTTGTTTTTTTCTCTCTCTCTTCCATTCTGATGATAAAAAAGCAGTTGTCGATTTGACATCTTGTTGCGAGTTTTAAAATCTCTCAGTTTGAGCAGACGCGCGGACATCGCGCCGTGAGCGTTATTTTGCGGGCAAAGCTAGTGGTTCTCATGATTGCCGCATTGGTCGGCGTCGGACATGACGTTGATCGGTCCAATGGGATTGGATTTGCCGAGAATAGTAATGCCAGAGAGGTCCCTCCCTGTTCCATTATTTATATAATATAGGTTCTTAATGAAAAGAAAACGAGAGAAAGATTCTTCTCGTTAGGATCAGGGCCATATTATATATATATATATATATATACACTTGTGGATGTGCATATTCAATCATTGAGGCAAGGTTATCCCGTTTTATGTTTGCAACATTATATAAAGTTGCCCAGGTAAAAATATAAACATATCTTTTACATATTCTCGATTAGATAGCTCAAAAACTTTTCCATTTCCCATCTCAAATTATACTATTTCTTTTATTTTTCTACTCGCTTTTCTATTTTTTCTATTTTTTAAGAAAAAGAGGTTACACACCTCTATTCTAAATTGTAAAGGGTGTTTATTTCTTTAGTCACACTCGTAAAGTTCCGGAACTAAAATTTAGTCCATAGAAATCGTATTTAGAAGATCTATTTTAATCTTCTCGTTAGATATTTAGGGACTAAAAAAGTAACTTTAGGATCATTGTGACTTTCTTTTATATGTTATACACACCTCTGCCCGATAATGGGCATGTTTGGTTCGGCTTTTTTCTGACCAGCTTTTCTGAGAATCTGGCTGTAGGAAGAATCTGGCTATGTAGAGAATCTGAGTATCATTAGGATTACGTGCAGAGGAAGATAAAGGTGTCCATAGGACTCGGGATCTAGAAAGTGATGGATTCCTACTATTGCAACGACTCAACCAATTATGTGTTTATTTTGATTTTGAATGATTTTTACCCAAACGAATTTTATAGAAGCTGACTGAAAAGCTGAGCGTTTGGCAGTCCGCAGCAGCTTTTGGTGGTCAGAAGCTCCAAAAAGCTGAAACAAACAGGGGCAATATAAGCCATAAATTTTCTTTATCCTTCCACGGATACATCGGTACTCTAACGTGAAATATCTGTGAGTTCTTCCTCGTATATGTCCCTTAATTACCATCTAAATTTACAATTTTGCCTAGCCGACGAAGCAGGCCTACGTTTTTTGGGCCCTGAGCCAAATAAAGACTGAGGTCCTTTTTTCTTGCACCTTTCGTAACAAGAATAATATTTTCTAACTTGTGAAAGCGTGATGAGAAAACGATCTCTTTATTTTATACGGAGCATGACAAGATTAATTAATTAAACTAGTACGTACCTAATAAAATGTATATATTATTTAATTAATAAGGCTTAGTTTATTCTAATCGCTGGTGACGACAGTAAACAATGTTATTGGTTTGATTGGCTAATATATATGTGATGCTATTGGAATTAACAGATGATCAAGTCACTGCCTCCCTATGTAAGATTTAAATTCTTACATACAACCTTATCAGTTTACTATTAGATGTTGCTACAACATGCTGACTACATAGGTGATTACTAAGACATGTTAAATATATGAGTTGTCTAGATCTGCGACATGTACCTTATGCCTCGTAGTGTATTGCACGGTGTGGCGGCGGCATGACTGTTCGTGTTTATTTTCTATACATGATTATATCTTACTGTTTTCCTCCTCGGGCGGGCCAACCTGGCCGATCTTCTGCACTCCCGCACTGCCTGCTGGGTCTCACCGACGCGTGGGCCCCACTCAATAGCCACACTCGCAACCGCACACTGACAGACTTGGCCCACGCGCCAGCCCAAACCGCGTGCGCTTCTGCGATGGTCAGTCACTGACTCCGCGGGCTCGTCAACCTGGCGACCAAACCGTGCACTAGTTGACACCCGTAGGTCGCTGACATGTAGACCCACCCACCAGACTCTCCCTCGCGGATGTTGGATCTCCCAGCTGGCGTACCCCGCAACAACCTCGCTGGATTTGTTGTCGCCGCTTCTGCTGGGGGGGGGCAACCCAACCTCATGGGTATAAGACCGAGCCGGGGAGCCTGGTTTCGCTCGCCCGTCCGAGCACTTCGTTGAGCGAGGAACTTACCGAAGCGCTCTTCACCATCGTACCTAGAACCTAGGGGAGGAGGGTTGTTCGACTGCCGTTGTCAACCTTGGGGATTACTATCCCCGAACCCTCGATTCGTGGGGAGGGGTGATTATATCTGTCCGCCGCGTGTTCCCCGTGCCCATTGGAGTGTTGTGGATGACCGTAGTGCAGCGAATTGCTCGCCGGAGTCATTAACTCCGTAGATTCTTGTCGTGCGCCGTGGACGGGACTCCTGGGAGGTTAATCCTCGGTAAGGCGTCCACCATTACATTTGCTATCCTTCCCTCTCTGTTCTGCGCCTTAGCATACTAAGGTTGGGCCTCTCGGGCCCACGTTCGGGGTTCGTCGGCCATGGCGCCACCGCGACCTGGGTGCCCCACCGCGCAGAACCCGTCGGCCGAAGAGAAGTACCTGCGACCGTCGATCCATGCTTGGACGGCTACGATTAGACCCTGGGTGCCGTCGTGCACCGACATCATGTAGAAAGAGAGTTGGGTGTCGTTCGATTAAGGATATGCGAATAGGAATAGATCGAAGTGTCCCCCTTGGCCACATTTAATCACCACCACACGAATGAAGATCTATGACCGGGATTAGAATACATGGGCACCGGTTCAGTGGATGGATA
Organism: Zea mays; assembly: GCF_902167145.1. Classification (NCBI taxonomy): domain Eukaryota; kingdom Viridiplantae; phylum Streptophyta; class Magnoliopsida; order Poales; family Poaceae; genus Zea; species Zea mays. The sequence continues at coordinate 88,339,026 of NC_050097.1, forward strand.
TGTGCCGTTGATCGAACAGTGTGCGGTCGGATTCATAACAGAGACGAAGTTGTGACCTGGGTGCTCCACCATCGTCGATCCCCGATCCTGCGACCATCATCGCATACCGGTTCGTGTATGGGATCGATTTAATCTAGGCCGTAGGATTAGATCTGAGTGGCTGTGGTTGGCAGATACCCCTTCGCCAAGCCTTATTTGCAAAAGAAACCCGTGGAATTTAATAACTAACCCGCCAACCATAGTATTATAAGAATAAAACAATTGAGCCCTGTTTTTAGCAGTCAGGCCTCTGATCTCTTAGAAAATTATGTACCCAGTCCAGAACTATCACAAATACTCTGAATTAAATAAGAAAATAGGTTTTGGCACACAAATAAATCTAGGAACTTGTTTAATTTATAGAAAATTCATTTTAACTCCGAATTGACCCATTCCAGTGGCATTAATTTTGTTTCAATATTGTTTATCACCTAGTAACTCTGTTTAGACATGAAACATAGATTAAAATTGTCTACTTAATTTATTGCATTACCAAGCACTTAATAACTTTAGAAAATCATAACTTGATAACCGTAACTCCGAATTTAGTGATTCTCGAGCCCACGATCTAGTTACGACGCGTAGAATATTATTATGCAGTTTGTGCTTATGTTTGATGTGATGTTAATTTTTACTATACCATGTTTGTTTGTATTGCTACGAATAGCCGTGAGGTCACGAGAATCTGAAGATCATCCTGGTACCAAGAATCTCGAGCCCAGGCAAGTTGTGCCCTTGATCACTTCTATTTACCCAATAATGTTTCTATTAATCATTATGATCTGCACAGGTTAATTTTGATGGGACCCAATAGGTTGCCCTAGTTTGACTATCCTTATGCCTTGTTTACCGCTGAGCTTTTGGGTAGTACTTGCTAGTGCTTTATGTGGATTTGGGCAATGAGATACACATTATTCATGATCATGATTTTATTATCAGTTTGTTATTTACTGTTCATGATAAGATCATTATGTTAATTGGAACATGGAGCTACCACCTGAGAAAACAGTGCAACCACAAGGGTGGTATGGGACGCCCTTGGCTGACTAATTAGGAAAGCTAGTGGAGGACTACCTTACCCGAAAGGGACAAGGGCAGTAGGGGAGTGGTTAGTGTAGGGAGGTTCTTGGGTTGATTTTGCTGCGATGGCGGTCAAGCGAGGGATCCCTGCATTGGAGCTTCCTAGAAACTATAGCGGCTTTTCTGAAGCTAGTGGAACTTAGTAAAGGCCTCATAGTGTTACCCTGCTCCGCCTCCTTGGTAGAGGTGTATGGGATTCATGACCCCTTGGCAGATGGGTAATATGACTTGTAGGTAAAGATGTGCAACCTCTGAGAGTGCAAAACTGGTATATCAGCCGTGCTCACGATCATGAGCGGCTCGTACCCTCACATGATTAACTTATGGAATTAAACTGTACTGCATCGTGGGTGTTGTTATTAATTTTGGTCTCTTATTTAATTGGGTTGGTATCTACTTATACTTAGTAACTGCTAATAAAATTTTGACCAACTTTAAAAGCAATGCTCAGCTTTAGCCATCCTCTTTGGTAAGCCTTACACTTCACATGAGCTCCCACCTTTGGCGAGTTCATGCACATTATTCCCCACAACTTGTTGAGCGATGAACTGTGATATCCTGGCCCAAGGCATAATAGAATTAATAAGTATTCATACCAATAAGGTGCATCTTCTTTTTCGGAAGCCTATCTCGAAAGAACCTCTAGGTTAAGCGTGCTTGGCTTGGAGCAATTTGGGATGGCTGACCGACCGAGAAGTTTTCTCGGGTGCGCATTAGTGAGGACAAAGTGCGCACAAAAGACTGGTGTTGGTCTGTGGGGACAATATATGATCCTAGAGAGCTTCCAGGAGTAAGTATCGCCAGTCCAGGGATTGGACGGGGTGTTACAAGTGGTATCAGAGCCAACCCTCGAGGTTTCACGGGCGTGTGTGGGCTAGGGGGTTTAGGTATATGGTGCATGGCGCATGTGGGCCCGGAGTGGTCACATGGCATGGCATATGACGACACTAGACACAGACATGGCTAAGAGAGGAGGTTCCTGGATTGGGATTCGCCGACAAGGACGTTGGTCTTCTAAGGGGGTGGATTGTGATACCCTGGCCCCTGGGATGGGATATCCTGGCCCAAGGCTTAATAGAATTAATAGAGTATTCATACCAACAAGGTGCATCTTCTTTTTTGGAAGCATGTCTCAAAAGAACCTCCAGGTTAAGCGTGCTTGGCTTGGAGCAATTTAGGATGGGTGACCGACCGGGTAGTTTTCTCGGGTGCGCATGAGTGAGGACAAAGTACGCACAAAAGACTCGTGTTGGTCTGTGGGGACAATATATGATCCTAGAGAGCTTCTAGGAGTAAGTACTGCCGGTCCAGGGATTGGACGGGGTGTTACATGAACGTATGTGAGCTCACCCTTGCTGTATCACACCCCCCACAGGTCAAGAACAGGTACCGCAGGATGAGGCGCATGGAGGATGATGTGATGAGTTCGTGAGAGGTCTAGGTCGTCGTCTCCCAGTCAACTTTGGGTTGCTGGATCATTGTCTTCATATGATGTAATTATTTCACTATTTTGTACAGAACTCTGTTATATATTAATGTTGTGACATTTGTTTCTGTACCATGAGTCATCATATGTGTAAGACTTGGTCCTAGCACACTTGGTGATTACTTCACGTCCTGGTTCCTAAAACTCAGGTGTGACATGAGGTCACAATGTTCTTCCTTTTCAGGTGTCTAACATGCAAATGGAAAAGCTTAGAGTTTGCATCTCCATCCTTGAGCCACAAAATTCTCGATCTCAGTCTTGCCATAGTCCTTCTCAAGGAGGAAAGTAGAAGGGTATGCTTTTTTAGCTTATTCTTTAGCCAGATTTCATTCATGGAAAGGATCCTGTCATCCTGTGCAATCTCTAGCCTATGAAGAATTTCCTTAGCCATGGCCAAATGGAACCTGATGTGTCCCACCTAATTATTACTCTAGGATATAAGACTTTTAGCTATCTTCTTTAACTTCAGAAAAAAGTTTGAAAAGGACAAATCTCCTCAATAACAGAATCCCAGGCGGTCTGGAGGACATCTTGAAACCCTTCCAATTTAATCTTGAAGGCTTCAAAGTGGAATCTTCTTTTTCCTGAAACATTATCATGAAGTCCCAAGATCAAGGGACAATGATCTGAATCAATAGAAGCAGAACTCTGAAGCAGTACATTAGGAAAGATCAATTCCCAGTCAACTGAACAAAAAACTCTGTCCAATTTGACAAGGACAGGGGCTTCACGCTGATTTGACCAAGTAAAGCGGCGTCCATGAAGGGGGATCTCCTTAAGAGCAACATCTTCAATTAACCTTCTAAACCGATACATCATAGGACGATTAAGAGTTGAATTATTTTTATCAATTGCCTGAAGAATAATATTGAAGTCCCCAACTACAAGCCATGGCCCATTACAGACATTCATGTTATACCTCAGCTCTTGAAGGAACATTGCCTTTTCTTGATCATCTTGGGGCCCATACACACAAGTTAGCCACCAGCAGGTGCCATTCTCTTTGCGGAATTGGATAGAAACACTATGATTATCAATTCTGGAAGCCCCGGTGAAACCTAAATGACTTTTCCATGCCACCATAATACCACCACTGGCTCCAACTAAAGGGAGGAACACAAAATCAGCAAAATCTGCACCTAACCAAGAGAGAACAGAGAATCTAGAGATCTCTTCCATTTTGGTTTCCTAGATACAAACTACCTCAGCCCGAAAAGAAGAAACAAGCTCTCTCATAGCACTTTGCCGAGAGGACGAGTTAAGCCCTCTCACATTCTAACAAATATTTTTTGATGGATCCATTAAATAAACATCAACAACACATACACATAGGGATGAGGCCTAACTAGCAGATCCCATCCGGGGTGCTCCACCCGAACAGGGCTCACAAAGCCTCCACATGACAGGGGATAGAGGTTGCTTGAACAGGCTGACATACTCCTGCAGAGCTTCCTGGCTGACTCCGTCATTATCTGAGATGATATGAAGGGACCTCATAACTTTCTTGGTGGCCCTACTTCCCAAATCTTGCATGTTAAATCTGGCAGAAACTTTGTTGTTGGAGGAGGGAGTCCGAGATCACAGCTTGGAGCCAGAACTAGTCCTGAAGACTGACTAGTAATCTTTTTGAAAAAAATCCTCTCTTTTCTTTTGAGACAACAGATTTTGTGTCTCCCTCTCATCTTGAAAGGGGTCATCTTCTACTGCTGTCCCTTCACCCTAAACCCTAATTCACCCTGTTGCTAGGCTACTAGCTTCAAACTTTATGTTAGGCCAAATATGTAAAACGCTACCATTATTAAAAATTGCAGCATGTCGTCAAAACAAAATATTGTCTTTTGTGAAAGGCTAGGGATCGAAAAAGAAAAACCAAAATAGATCTGGTTCATGTATGGTTGAAGGTGTCATTTTCCGTTGGTCATCACCATTCATTAGTCATGAGCAATCATACGTATATTGACAAAAAATGATAATTTTGTGGACAAAACAGATCCTTGTCAGATCTAGCAATTTTTCTTTATTTTTATACGTCCACTAGCTTCACTGTCTATTTCCTTGCAAAGCAATTCAAACAGGCACTCATAAGCCATGAAACCAATTCAGTGAGATCATAATATATATGATCTAAAGAGATGATTGGATGAAAGCAAATATGTTTATGTTTTCTTTTGTTTTATTTGGGATTTGATTGCATTCATTTCGAACCGAGTTTCAATACAACATATTTTATTTGCATTTGATAGTACAGCTTGAACCGACGTCTACAAAAAGCGATTATTATATATCTAGGCTCACACTCCTTTGAGATTAATTATTCAAGCAGACATTATTATGAACTCAATTTACAATGCGTTGTTTGGATATATATAGTACACCCATTCCTCTTTTGGGATAGGGACAGCAGTAGCATTCCTTGTGTGTAGGTCCCCATCACATGGTACCCAAACATTAGATGCTGATCATCAATCTCCCTCACACACACATATGTGACTTGTTAGATGTTAATACCATCCAACTTCTGCCTGATCCTGACACATCCACAGTGATATATTAATCCATGTAGCTTATCATATGTGAAATGAGATACTTCTATTGTCCATCTAGATGCGATTAGCTAGTCCTTAATTTTATATAGTGCCAATAGCTAATCTGTGTCTTAAATAGCGGTCCATTAGAAAATAACACACTGCCGGAAAGGTACTTTAGGGAACACTGGTCAATGTATTGCTTACCTACCAGGGGTTCTAATTTTATAATCTTAGAAACCATGTATGTAGCCACACGTCTAGCTTAGCTAGATAACTCTGTACTACTACTCTATGTATAATATATTTTGCTGAATCACTACTGACTACCATGTCCACTACAAACCGATCATATTTTCCAAAAGCATCCCAACTGCTTTCCAACTTTTGCTCTGCAAGTACTATTGAACGGGTATTTAGGACGGCAAAACATATACTTAATTAAGAGCATCTCCAACAGCGTGACCTATAAAAATACTTTAAAATTTCAAAATTAGTAAATTTTATTAAATATAGGGCACCAACAAAATATTATGCTCCAACAGTAAAGCCCAAAATATATATTATAGGGCAGCCCACTACGCAGTAATATATTTGAGTCACTTGAGAGAGTGCCCTAAAATTTTTTGATGCAAATTTATAGAATGAGACACTGTTGGAGTAGTTTTTGCTGTGTAGAGCCATATATTTCCATTTGAGGCACTAGTTTGAGACATTGTTGAAGATGCTCTAAGGACTCGTTCGGTTCTTAGAAAATAGTGACCTGGAACGATTCCTAGTCAAATTACTTACCTAGTTTAAATAAAGCTTGATTTCTTGGAACAACTCCTAGCTGAAATTCCTGGCTAAAGAGGACATGATTGCTAAGAGAGAGTTATAATATAATATAATATAACATAACATAACATAACATAACATAACATAACATAACATAACATAACATAACATAACATAACATAACATAACATAATATAATATAATATAATATAATATAATATAATATAATATAATATAATATAATATAATATAATATAATATAATGCATTTCAAACATTGTACTCAAGGATGCAGTGAGTGTGCTTAATTGATAATATAGGTGGGTCATTGACAAACTCTAGAGTAGAGTTATTATATGGTAGAGTTGGTGGAACAGAGCTAGAGTTTATGTAGTGGAGCGGTCCAAAACACCCGCTTAGTGTTTTTATGTCTATAGTAGAACGTGATATTTTTTGTTTACTATAGTTTAGTTTTCTATTAACATGAATCGATTTATGCAATATTCATATATGATTCTTATGGAATTCTTACTTTTCAAAGGAACTTTACATTTGTGTACTCATCTTCATTTTTTTATTACTAACATATAGCTCATGCTAACGCTACGATCCCAGGGAATGGAGGGGAGGGATCGATGGTGGCGGCGGCATGACTGAGGGGAGGGGTGCTGGGGTCACGAGGGGAGGGGGCTCGGGGTGGCGAGGTCGTGGGGGAGGGTGAGGGATGAGAGATGATGGATGATCCAAATAATATTGTCCATTGATTTAAGTGAGTAAGAGAAATAGCGTTATCCGACGATCTGAAGCGTTGGATTTAATGGTGTGTTAAGTCTAGGTGCCATTTGTTTGGTGAATTTAGTGAAGGTTATGAGTCTATGGATGATTTACTTGAGTCTATTTTGTAAAGTTTAATCTGGTGGATTATATAGTAGTATATGCTAACATGGGTGAATTTTCGACCATGTAGGAGAACTATAGGAAATAGAAAGCCTCTGCACATAATGGATAGTGGGATTTGATTCGTTGGTGGGTAACGTAAATGGTAAAGAAAACATGTCACACTAGGAATGTGTGGGAGATCTTGATTCGTTGTATTTCTTTGGTTGCATAAATTGTAATGTAAGGCTTTATTCAGTTGCATCTGGATCAGAGGGAATTAAATTCTCACCTATTTAATTTTGACTAAAAAATTTAATCCACTCTAATTCTATTCGATCCACATGTAACTGAATAAGACCTAAGAGGGAAAGCAATTACGACACCAGCAGCGACTAGTCGAGGGGCGATATCAACAATGTATGGGTCTATCATTAGTCACTAGTAGGGTGCATGTACGTTGCTACAGTTTTTCTTTGTTAAAAAAAGGTTTTTCTTTGTCCATATACAAAGGGAGTATTGCTAATTCTAAATCTAAAGGAACGTAGAAAAATCTAGTTCCTGGATCAAATAAGTACCACAAGCATCAACTCATCAACTTTCAAATTGTTGTTGTAAGACTTGTAGAAAGAAAAAAATATTTTCCAGCAAGTAAACATGTGCATTCTGGCTTTTACACATTAAATTTATGAACATCTACAACATAATAGATAGCTAAGTGTATCAGAGCTTCTGGGCATAAGAAGTCATCCTAGGAGTAAATCTCACCCACCAACTAATCCCAACATCACCGGTGTAACAAGAACTCGATGGTTCTCCACAAGTCCACAAGAGAAAGCAAGGGAATAACTCAAGAACAAAAGACTCCAAAAATTCACCAAGACTCAAACTGAGTTTGAACCCAACCAAAACATGTGGGTGGTACTGTCCCCTTCCTCATATTAAACAATGAAGTTTACAAGACACAGTCGCGAAGGTTCAAACCGCTATGGATCTCCTGACTAAACTAGTGACTGTCTACAGAGGAAAACTAGGAGTTCTAAATGAGTCCTAAAACAATTGGCAACCAAGAGATGGCTGAACTAAACAGCTCACCCTTCAAATTATAGAGGGTTATTACTATTTCCTAAACAATCCCTATTTACATAGAGCTTATTCACTCCACCGGGGTGAAATTAACCAACTTCTGGAGATTTGATCCGATAGCCACGTGCTCCACACGAAGTTGGTTCGCCTCGACGCAACCTTTGTTGTGACACCACGTGCCACCATTGATTCCCTCTGGAACTACCACTGCTGAGTTCTGAGGCCCAAACACAGCAAAACCCGTAGTTTGCAGCGTAGGATGATTTTTTCGAGGATCAATCACCAAAATGTCGTGAGTATCGCACCACGTGCACGTCCACCACATCCTAGACACGTGTCCTACCAGTCCTTGACCATGCCATCAACACTGCCTGCTCCACCAAGTTCTCGCGCGAATGCGTGTCCTAGGTGTTAACCACCACGACTAGTCACCCCGCGACTATGTTCCCTCAGTTAAGTCCTAGCGCTCGTCCTTCACCACTCCCAGTCCATGGCATGAACCTGCATGACCTTCACCTTCGCTGTCGACGACCATACCCGTGCTCCACACTTACAAACCAGAAGCTGGCCAACATGGTGCACAACACATAATCTCACACCTCGGTCAGTTAATGACTTGACCCAAGACGCTACCCATTGACAATCACTAATCATCAACCTGAACCGCAAGGGATAAGTCAACCTTGTGTTCGCAATCTCCCCCTTGATGAGTGCATCGTCGACACCACCACATTAGCATATATAAGTAGGAGGGAGGAAGATGAAGAAGGACTTACTCAAACGATCAAAAGTCAGATAAAAGCCAAAAAGGTCAACACGACCAAGTAGAAAAGGCTAGTCCTCAAGAATAGGCAAAAGCAGGGCTCAACACCACCAACCAGCATAAATAACCAAACGAAGCACAAAATTAGCACAAAAACTAAAATCAAAGCTAGTTCCACCAGAAAGAGGCAAATGGCTCAACACAAATAGCGAAAGTTTCAAGCAGTTCAAAATTCTCCCCATTGACTCAAAACCTCTCCCAAAGCACCAAACACAAGTCTTTCCCCTTTGATGGGAGCCAAAAGTCACAAAATCTTTCCACCTTGTTAGGAGGCCCGAAACTCTCAAAATTTCTCCCCCTTGTTAACAAATGGACTCATCAAGCACAAAACAAGGGTAGAAACAGAAACTCCTCATCGATAGAGAACTTCCCCTAAGAAAATGCATAAATGCATAAGAGAGGAAAATGGAGAAAATTGCAGGAGCTTCTAGAGTATACCAGTCATAGTGTAAAAATGCTCTAAGTGGTGTTGTGCTCTGTGTGCAGCAATAAATGCACGTGCTAGCAAATGCCCAAACTGATCATATTCACAAGATATGTGAAACGAAGCATTTTGATTCAGTTTTAAGCAATTCAAAAGAGAAGTTCACCACTAAAGATAGCACTAGAATATAGTAAGTAGGAAATCAGCTAAGTTCAAGTCAAGGTAAACCAGGTGAAATACCCCAAATAGTGGTCATTTATCATGTTAGAAACATATCTAAAAATGATGCCAATTGAAATTTTTGAGATTTATCGAATTTTGCGTGGATTACAAATATTAATGAAAAGCATGTGATTGTGAGAGGTTGTAAGCATTGGCATTGTCTAACTTTTCAACCAGGTGTAGCCTATGCAGAAAAGCAATCAAAAGCTGAAAACATTAGTTTCGATCATCCACTAACCTACTCAAGTTCATCCAAAAGTGCAAATGGAAACAGTCTCGATACAGAGAGGTGGTGACAAATGGAAACTCATCTCTATGCTTCTAAAATGTTCACTTATCTTGATTTTGATTTTAAGCATAGAATTTATGAATCAAGACAGTGAATGCATCAAAGCATGAGACATAACCACCTAGTATACTAGTGACAGCAAAAAGAATTTCAAACACATCCTACATATGTTAGGTGCCAATATCAATGGTGAACATGTTTTGGATTCAACAAGTAATAGTCAAGTTCACATTTATGAAAACAAGCATAGCTCAACAAAATTGTATCAAAACGAGCAAAAAGAGCCTAAGTCTGCCATAGCATCATCATGTACACATAGAACATACTGCTAGGAGCATATTACAATCTAGTAGTTATACAAGTGAAGCTCACAATGCTACAAAAGATACAGATATAATTGATGAATCAAGCAAGAAAGACTAAAACCTACATGAAAAAGCAGAAGAAAGGAATAAAAACCAAAAAGGGAGCCCTCGATCAAAAAGGGAAGCAAATACCTAGTTCCCCTCACAAATGTGCAAAAGTAGCGTGATTAAGGGGTTTGGTCAAAATGTCAGCAAGCTGCAAGTGGGTATCAATGTGGCGCAAATCGATGTCGCCTTTCTCGTAATGATCATGAAGAAAGTGAAAGCGAACATCAATGTGCTTGGTCTTTGAATGCAGCACAAGATTCTTGGCAACACTTATGGCACTCATGCTATCGCAAAGTAGAGGCACATGAGAAAACTTCAAGCCAAAATCCCGTAAAGTAGCCATCATCCAAAGCAACTGCGAGCAATAGCTAGCGGCAGCGACATACTCAGCCTCTTTGGTAGACTGTGCAACGCTAGACTATTTGCGCAAAGACTAGGAAACCAACGAAGTACCCAAAAACTGACAAGTCCCAGAAGTAGACTTACGCTCCAAGTGTCATCCCGCAAAATCAGCATCAGAATAACCACACAAAGACAGAACAACATAAAAAGAGTACCACAAACCAAACTTAGGAGTGAAGCACATATACCTCATAATCCATTTCATAGCCTATCTATGAGAAGTGTGTGGGGAGGCCTAGAAACGAGCACACATACATAATGCAAAGTGTATGTCTGGCCTCGTCGCAGTCAAGTACAGAAGGGAGCCAATCATGCTCCTATACTCCTTCTAGTCCATGGGCTAACCATCCTCATCAACATCAAGTGCCGTCATGGTGGACATGGGCGCCGAAAGAGGCTTGGCCTCGCCCGTGTCAAACTTCTTCAGGATGTCGTTTATATACTTGCCTTAATGCACAATGGTCATGTCTTGGGTCTGCTTGATTTGCAACCTAAGAAAGAAGTTCAGCTTGGCTATCATGCTCATCTCAAACTCCTTGCTCATAGTATCTAAAAATTTAGAAACAAGAGCATGAGAAGAGCCACCAAAGATAATATCATCCACATATATCTGGTCTAAAAGGGTATCACTGCCATGCTTTAGGAGAAAAAGAGTTCGGTCCATAGAGCCCATTTAAAACCCTTTGAAAGCAAGAAAGATTTCAAACGCTCATACCATGCTCTAGGGGCTTATTTCAAACTGTACAAAGCTTTTTTGGAGTTTAAAAACATGGTTTGGAAATTTGGAACTCTCAAAACTAGGGGATGCCTCACATAGACCTCTTCCTCTATACCCCGATTCAAAAAGGAACTTTTAACATCCATTTGAAAAATCTTAAAACCCTTTGAAGAAGCAAAGGCTAAAAGGATCCTAATGGCCTCTAAATGGGCAATAGGGGCAAAGGTCTCCTCATAATCAATACCCTCTTTCTGGCAATATCTTTGGGAAACCAACCTTGCCTTGGTTCTCACTACCAACCCATCCTCACTCTGTTTATTTTTGAAAACCATTTGGTACCTATGGGATGGCAGTTTGAAGGACATGGCACCAAGACCGAAACCTGATTTCTCTCAAAATTTTCCAGCTCCTCATGCATAGCATTGACCCAGTTAGGATCACATAAAGCTTGTCCAACATCTCGAGGCTCAACTGATGGGACAAAAGTTGAGTGAGCAAAATGGGACATCTGCTGATACGTGGAGCGAGTGACTCACTCATCAATCTCATCAATGATCTGTAGAGGAGGGTGATCGTGCCGAACATGTCACGGAGCCATCCTCGAAGAGGTGGTCTTGCCCTCAATAGTAGCCTCAACTCCTCTAGTCTCAGTATGCAATGACTCAAGCATACCCCAAGTGATGGAAGAAGAGGAGCCAGGTCTATCAGCCGTAGTAGTGGAAGCAGACTCGACTGGGACAACCAGTGGAGTCATCTCGGGATCACCCCAATCAGCGTCGGTGTGCTCATCCTCCACAAAGATGATCTTTCCCATCTTATCTAGACCTGAAGGCTCAAAGACATGAGATGGACAAGGTGTAGTCTCAGAGAATGTAACCTCACAAGTGTCCATGATGTTGTTAGTATCTAGGTTAAGAACACGATAAGCACGAGAATGCAATGCATAACCCAGGAAAACCCATCGGAAGACCAAGACTCAAATTTGTCCAAATTTCCCTATTTCAGCACAAAGCATTTGCAGCTAAACACCCTAAAATGGCTAACCTTCGGTGGCCATCCAAACCGCAACTCATAGGAAGTTTTGTTCAAGATAGCTCAAAGAAAGATGCAGTTTGACACATGGCAAGCAGTGTTGATCGCTTCTGCCAAAAACACCTAGGACTCATATGCTCATCGAGCATTGTCTTGGCCATCTCAACTAGGGTCTGATTCTTGCATTCAACAATGCCATTCTACTGAGGCGCATACGAAGAGGAAAACTGACTCTCAAGTACCAAAGAAGCACAAAATGTCTCAAAATAAGTATTCTTGAATTTTGTGCCATTGTCACTTCGAATAGCTCTCATGGCATTCTTAGGGAACTCATTTTGCAACCGATGAATCAAATCTCGAGCATGAGTAAAAGTCTCATCCTTCTCCTTCATGAAGAACGTCCAAGAATAGTGAGAAAAGTCGTCAACAACCACAAGCACATACCACAACCCCCAAAAGAGCAAACCCGAGCTAGACTAACATTGTCCATATGAAGAAATTCGTCGGGTTGTAAAGTCATCACCTTAGTCACTATGGAATGGGAAGCAACAAGGACCTTGCCATAACGACATGGGTGACAGACAAGATCCTTCTCAAATTTCAACTTTGGCAATCCTTGGATGAGGCCAAGTGAGCTCAGTGTACACAAAATATTAAAGCTCAAATGACCTAGCCTCCTATGCCACTTCCAAATCAAAGAGGAGGATCCTGCCCAAAGACATCGAGAAGTGCCATAGGAATGTGCAAAATCAGCTCGAAAAAACTTGAACAAAAGGGGAAATTCAACAAACAAGATCCCCTTGGGCATCCAATACCCGAGAAAGGCCCTTTTTAAAGTGCACTTCATACTCATCCTCAAGGAGTTGCAAAACAGAAAGCATATTGAAATGCAAATTTGAAACCAAAGCAAAACTCTTGTTCACTCGAACAGAGCCACGAGAGACAACCTTAAATCTTGACTTATCCTGGAATGTGATGTATTCCTTACAAATCATGAGGTCAAGGCTAGAAAACCATTTGTTGCTTCTGGTCATGTGGCTTGAACAACAGGAATCCATGATCCATGTGTTCTCCAGGCCTTCGTCCTGCATCAATAGAAATACATGGGGTGAGCAAATGGCACATCACTAGGGTTAGGATACTGAGAATAATACCAGTGCTGCGACATCTGCCCATAAAAGGCATTAGGAAAAACACCAACCATCCCCGGTCCCAAAGGGAAGCAGTCATCACAAGAAGGAAATTGTGGTCTGTTGGGGAAGTAAGAACCAAAGCCAATGTCACTAGGGCATTGGCTGGCACATGACTAGCACCATGTTGGGCACGACCACCATGTGGTCTCTCTGCCTGAGACATAGCACCAAGAGGCAAAGCAACTCTAGGCCTCGCAGGACGTCTCTGACCAAGAGGATCATAAACACAATAAAAAGGATGGTTCATGTTCCCTCTGCTCAACTCAAAACCCCGCCGCTCATCTCTCTTCATCCTAAAACAAAAAACAGTCAAATGACCCTTCCTCTCATAATAATCACAATGAAATCACATCGCTCTCTTAGGTGGAGTCTGTTTGTGAGATATGGACTTTTTGAGTGGATGGGGTGCTTTTGGAGGGAGAACACTAGTGGTATCTGGTAAGGTGTCAAGTGGGTCCTGAGATGGTTCGGTTTTTGGACACCACACTTGTTTCTGAGGAGGGACACTCACAGGATCCTCAATCACTCCAGTTTTGATAGCAGGGGTGACAATTTTAGGTGGAGTGAGCTTGAAAAGTTCGGGGTGGCTAAAGGTTTCTTTGAGTGTTTCAGGTAACTGCACTCACCAACCTTTCCAAAGCAAGAAGCACTCCCATCCTTAGCAGCAAAGCCTAACCCTGGTCCATCAGTTCCCCTCTTGAACTAGCTGACCACCATGCCCAATTAGAGCTCACTACCCGGCACCTAGCTCAAGACCGATTGAAGGTATGTGTTTTCTTCCTCGATCTAGATCATGTCGTGTTGTTATCATCAGATTTCAGCTAGGCCACAACACAGGATGGGCCATGAAGAGCGGCCCAAGGGGACAGAAGAACCTACCTCCATGTGGGAGCGACCCAGGATAAGGATCCATAATTTGTTAAATCTTGGTGCTTTCTCGTGCTAAAGCATTTTTATGGCGAGATGCACTAGTTATCGTAGTACTTAGATGAATGCATCGGCATGATTGTTATCATACCTATTTTGTCTGTTGATCGCAAGTGTTTTGCCATTATTGCGTGAGGTCCACAAGCGCGAACGCGGCGTCCCGTTGCACCCCCACATAGCGAATTTGATCTGTCATGACTAGTCTTTGGCTTATCAAAGATCTATTTAATATCCGCCTGGCTAGGCCTTGCATCGTAATTGGACATTCTGGTGACCTACCTGGCGGCTGGCATGGGTTTGGAGCAGGGATTGTTCTAGGATTTGGCTCGCATAGGTTCTTAGGCCTTTGAATCTAACAGGCGCTCAGGCGCCCGTCATGATCGCTAGGCCTAGTTGCGTGTAGGATGCTTTGGTCATGCAGTGAGCCTTTAACCATAGTGGGCCAAGTCCGCTTAGTACAGATAGAACGGGGTCTTGAGAGCCATCGACTCTACGTGTTACTGAGGCACGGATCTAACAACACAGCTAGTCACCCACACGTCCCCGCGTGAGTGTGTGTCCTAGGTGTCAACCACCACAGCTAGTCACCCGATGACTGTGGTCCCTTAGTCAAGTCCCAGCGCTCGTCCTTCACCATCTCGGTCCATCCGCATGAACCCGCATGAACTTCACCTTCACCGTCGACCACCGTACTTATGCTCCACACCTGCACACCACAAGTCGACTGACATGGTTGCACAACACATAATCTCATGCCCTGGTCAGTCCACGATTCGACCCGAGACACTACCCATTGACAATCACTCACCATCAACCCAAACCATAAGGGACAAGTCAACCTTGTGTTCACAATCCCCTCGGGCGAGCTTGGAGCAGCCTTTGCACTTGAACCACCAACATGATGTTGAGTCAAGATATGCGTTGATTTCTCGTTGTTAGATAAGCAGAGACAAGTGGCCACAACAACATCTAGCTCTTCATCAAGCAACTCTGAATTTCTCTTGTGGACCTTGTTCTCCCCACATCGAGGAGGACCAGACATGAACTTAGAAATGTTACTCTGCACGATTAGAACAAAATCATTGACACGAGCATCAACTAAATTCAGTGACCAAAGTTTTAGAAAATGGAAAACACACTACAATAAGAGGAGGATTCCATGTAGATTAAGCTCTTGTGGAGCACCTTAATTGAAGATATCACCTTTCAACATTATGCCAACCCAAGATATAACTTATTTCTCTATAATTTCTTAGTCGGACTCTCGAGTGGGATCCTTGATTCGATTATATAGAAAAGCAGGGAAGACTCGATCTTTTAAGGGTTGAATGTTGCGATGACAAAATCAATCACCACATCCTGGGTTGTCAAGCCATTATCCTTTAGATTAGCAATTGGTATCATTCAATCAGTGACCTCAGTAGATTCTTGGTCAGTTTGTGCCTCTTCCCAACTGATCAATCTCTTGTTAGGCTATCTTCCTTAACGAGCAGGTAGGGAACTCATATGATTTTCTACAATAAACCATTCATAATGACATCCCCTATTATTGTCCTTTAGAGGAATGTCCAAATATTTAGATTCCCGGCCATGATGAAGTTCAAGACCTGCTCCTCCAACCATTTGGTGCATTTTGTCTCTCATACTAGGCTTATTGTGGCATGGGAATTTCCATAAACCAAAATCGGGGACACTCCAAGAAAGTGTTCATAGAGATGGATAAAAATGACGATTTGAAGTACTGAATTGGGATTCACATGGGTAAGGTCAATGGAATAGAAATCAAGAAGACATCAGATAAAGGAGCACACAGACAACCCTAGTTCGTGGACAAAGAAAGAAGAAAATACAACGACCTTGTGTGTATCCTCGGTGGGTATTGATAATCCCTCCAAAGTCCTCCAAATACTCAGCTCTTTGGGAGGGAGAGCACCCATTTCAACAAGGCATAGAAGGTTGGATTTAGAAACAGAAGAAACAAGGAAAGCAAAAATGGGAAATGTTTTGCTTTCATCATAGGGAGGAATGAAACCTACAAGATTCCCGTATTGGCTAGTGGTTCTCTTCCTATTTGGTCCATTAGGGTCATCGCAATCAGCAAACAATGATATGGAGAGCAGAAATGGAAACTAGAACAACAACGGGACAAAAGTGGGGTTTCTGGCAGAAACAGATAGCTATTAGAAATTCCTCAAAATCCGGTGATGTCAAAGTTTACAAAACTTTCATCGACTAGAAGAGTTAGTCATAAGGAGATTCAATCAAGAAAGTTAAGTCGAATGAGGAGACAACTCACCCTTAGTTCTCACACGTGCTTTGTTCAACATGATCAAGAACAATATTGCTCGGAAACCACTCTAAAAAAGGCAAGACAACTTCATTATGTACCATCATTTATACACAAAATAATGGTTCATTATGAATCATTTTAACATATTTTTACTACAACTAACCTAATATGTTGCCACTACTTTAACCTAATACTAATTAAATCGGTGGTGTCTTGCCATGGCGCAGCCACCGCCCTTGCCCTTGCCGCCGCTGCCTTTCTCGTCATCGAAATCACTTTCACCATTGTTGCCACCACCACCTTTACAGCCAACATTACTGCCCCTAGCATGGTCGCTGCGGTCGTTGCCCTCATTGCCATTGTCGCCTTAGCTGTCGTCGTCGTCCTCGTTGTCCTTGACCTCCTCCTCGCCCTCCTCCTCCGAGCTACCGAGAACGGGGTGCTCCACAACCTTGATGAAGGCCCGCTCGGCTGGAGTCAGGTCATCAGACTTAAGGGGAATGAGAGGAGGGAGACCGAGGCATAGGAGGAGGAGAACCATCGCCTTCGTCAAAGAACTCCTCCTTAGACTACTCAAAGTCTCCGAATAAATCGTAGGGAGGGGTTGGTTCCCTCTTCCTCTTCTTGTCCTTGTTGCCAGCCATTGGGATTTTCTTTGAGCAAGAGCGAAGAGTTTTCAAAGCGTGAAGAGAGCCAATGGTGAAGGAAACTCCTGGAGAATTCCTTATTTATTAAGGAGCAAAATCGCCCTTCATATCTCTGTCCGTACATGGTATCGTCATTCTGGAAGTGTCATCAAAGACTTGTTTCAATTTCCAAGAAGCAGCATATTTCTGGCAAACACGACATCAGAGGTTAGTTATGTGCATCACGCCGCCCTGTCAACTTCAGAATACTGTTTTTTGGAAAAGACGATCAACACACCCATTGGGTGCACGAGATTTCTAGAATCCCAAAAATGAAAAGAAGAAAAAGATATTTTTGTTTCAAATAAGTAACTAAATATTAGATTTTAGTCGTCCAAGCTTTAGTCACGCAAAATTGGGCCGAACAGACTTCAACCAGCCCGATTTCAGCCACCCAAGTTACGATTGAGCAAAATTGGGCTGACCAAGACTTCAACCAGTTAGATATCAGTCGCCCAAGTTTCGGTGCGGCAAAATTGGGATGACCAGACTTCAACCAGCCAGATTTCAGTCGCCCAAGTTTCGATCAGGCAAAATTGGGCTGGCCAGATTTCAACTAGCAAGATTTTAGTCGTCCAAGCTTCAGTCAAGCAAATTGGGGCCGACCAGACTTCATCCAACCAGACTTCAGTGGTCCAAGTTTTAGTCAGGCAAACTTGGGCCGATTAGACCTTAGCCAGCTAGATTTTAGTTGAGCAAGCTTCGACCAGATATTGTCGGGGGTGATAATTAGGTGTACCTGGATTATCCCTCCCAAAAGACGCACTTAAGAGAAGTTAAGACATAACCCCTTAGGGAAGCAGTCGAGACACCTCCTAACCCGAGGCCTCTCCTTGAGGGTCTCCCACCTGGGGCAAATCTCCGCCTCGCCCGAAGTCACCACCACTTCGCTTGTCTCGCCTGAGCCGATCCCAGGCAGATAGGACAAAGGCGCCCGAAGGCAGGCGGGGAACACTAGAATTTAATGCACACACCTACCCTACGCAGCGTCACAGGAGCATAGTGGCTAACAAGACAGCGGTCATGTCTAGGCGCAACAGCATGATTGCGCTTCCGCTACTGTACACGCACATCACCTACCATCCCCCTGATGGGACATCTCATATGATAGGAGAAGCAGACCGGCCCTCGAGCGCAAATCTCCGCCTTGCCCGACGCTGAGTTCGGCCTCGGGCGCAATCTCCGTCTTGCCCGACGCTAAGTTTGGCCTCAGGTAATATCTCCGCCTCGCCCGAGCTCGGTCTTGGCTACCCGCCCAAACGCGAATCCGGCGGGTGGCCACTCCTCCAACTATGGCATACGTCAGGGATGGCTCAACCAGCGCCTTGGGAAGACTCCCGCCTCGCCCGAGCTAGGTTCTGGCCTCAATAAACACATCAAAGGAATCACAACGTCATCCCGCACAAGGACGCTGATTGTAACACCCTAAATTTGGGGGTATAAAATTTCTTTCTAATTACGTACCAAATTCAGGTGTTACTCTTCTCTCTCTCTAGTTTCTCTCTCTTTCTTTTTGGCAGAATTAGCTTAATTAGTGAGGGATTAATTATTTTATTTTGTCAAAACAATATGAGCTATGAAATGTTGCATCATGCTGAGCTCCAAATATTCTTTGAATTATTGCACATGTTTAATTTGGTTTGAATTTGAAACTTGATTTGAATTTGAATTGAAAACCCTAGGGAAAATAAATAGAAAAGCATTAGAAATTCCGTAGAAAATGGAGAACCTCATTTCAGCCCAAGTCGGCCAGCAGGCCGCCTCGGGCGCGCGCGCCCTTAGCCCCTAACAGGCAGACCCCGCCTGTCGGCGCCAGTCCGCGCCCAGGTTCTTCTCTCCCTATCTCTCTCCCGCTCGCTGCCAGTGGGGCCGATCTGTCGGCGCCGATTTCCTCGCGCTCGCCCCCATTCTCTCCCACTGTCCGGTGGACCCTTTCCATCAGTGTTGACCGCCCATTCGCGGATCGCCCCTCGCTGCCCTGTGGACCCCACCCGTCAGCCCCCTTTGCTTCCCTAACCTCTCGCCACGCCCTCGCCGTGGACGTGCCCACATCCGCGCGTTCCCCGGCCACCTCCGCACGCCCTCGCCCCTTTAGAGGCCACGCCCCGCTCGCCCGCTCCCCCCTGCTCACTTGCACCCTCAGTCGAGCATTCTCGCCCTCTCTCGCCCTGCGCGCACGCCTAGGTAGCTCGGCCGCAGCTCACCGAAGCCTGTTGTCCGTTCTGCGACCGCCGTCGAGCCCGCACCGCGTCTGTTGTCTCGGTGAGTTTCGCTTCACCGCTATCTACTCGAGACACCCCTCAGTTCGCCGCCACCGTGATTCTTCGACGTCCAGCCAACCGGAGTCTCCCCGAGCCACGCCAAGTCACCCCGAGTCTCGTCCCGAGGTGAGATGTCCGCTCCCACACTCAATTTCACCCAATTCCGCCTCGTATTGGCCAATTTGGCTTCGCCGATGATGGTCGTGCCGGTTTGGCACGCCCGCGCCGTGACCAGCTGTTTTAGCCCGATCCCGTGCCCATGTGTTAGCCCGTAGTGTTCCCCTTACCCTGCTGTAGCTAGCCCAGGCCTTAGCGCGCCTTAGACCTCCTCTCCCCGGCCGGACATCCTCGCTGGAATTGTCTGACCCGCCCGGAGCACCTTCCCTTCGTCATTCTTCCTTGTCTGGTCCCGTTCTTGCGACCGGTAGTCTGCCAGTGTGTTTGCGAGGCCCTCTGGACCCGTTCTAGCCCTCTCTAGCGACCCCAGCCTACCCGGTGACCGCGTCTGCCTCGTCTTCGGTGACCTTGCCACCACGGAGGAGGCAACACCGGCCTCCAAGTAGTTAAGCCCCGCGTGCCCCATCGCAACCGTCTGCCCCTGATCCAACGGCTCCGATCCACGGATAACGGTTCGCGCCCGCGCGCTCTGCCTCTGGGTCCCGCCAGTCAGGGCCTGTGCCCCCTGGCGTTGGGCCCGACTGGTCAGCCTGCCTTCCCCTCTAGTCGCTGACACCCGTCCCCGTCTGTTAGCGCTCGCTGCGCGCCCGCGCCCGTGTGCGCGTCTGCGGGATCTGATCTTAGCTGTTGATCTGCGATCTGATGGTTGAGATCGTCCGATACCCCTTCGCATGTACTTTTGCTTAAGAGACCCTCATGTTTTAAGAATTAACCCGTCGTCTTGAGTTTTAGCGCGTAGACTCCTAACCTTTTAAATAATCACAGAATTAGGCTTAGTTTCATATTTTAAACTTCAAAACTTGTTTATTTCATATATTTTTCATATGAACTCCAAATTTAGTGATTCAAATTGCAAAATGTTCATATGAATATTCTCTGTTCAAATAAATTATGTGCATCCACAGTCTGTGTACTCTAATTTTTGTCTAAGCTATAGGATAGTTTATGTGTTAATTTATCTATTTAACAAAATAAATAAAAAGGAAAACCTTAATGTTAATTAGATGTTTAATGTTGTGAGATTGATAAAATGTTGTGTATAAAGTTACTCATGTTGTAATTTTGTGTCACACCAAAATTAGTAGAACTAAGCTATGTGATCCATAATCACTAATCTCTAATTATATTAAACCCTAACATTTAAGTCTACCCTTCTATGTTCATAATGTCTTGTTAAACTAGTGTATACTTGATTGTACATGTTTGGTGTGTTGTTCATTTGTACTTTCCAAATGTATTGAATGTACGATCGTTTTATTTAGATAATGAGCAGCATGTGGTTCCTAAGTGTGTTGCCGAAGATCTTCCTGAGCAACAACCCGGTGAAGGCAAGTATCCTCTGACCTATTATGTCCTATCTATTTTATAATTTATTGCCCCGCATTACATTATTGAAACTTAAGGATTGACTAGTTTGTATTTACCTTATCCTTGTTTACCTGTTGTGTTATCATGGTTAGCTTTATGCTATCGCTTTACTTTAATCAATGAACATGATGTGAATCTTATGATATGATGATGTCATCCCGATGATGTTCTTTTGATACTTTAGGGGACTCAGGCTGTTTCCTGAGTACCTCTCCGTAAGGACCTGTTTGGGGAGTGACAACCCAGGATAACAGTGCAACCATGAGGGTGGAATGGGATACCCTTAGCTGATTAATTAGAGGAACCAGAGGAGTAGTTAGCTTTGCCATAGGGCCATCAATGGGGTATGGGCACAGTACTTGCTCTACTGAGGCTGGTTGCAGAGGTTCTCGATTTGGTTTTGTTAGTCACCCTTCCTTTGGGGAGAGGTACTGTGTTTATCAAACTGGAGAAACCTAATGGGCGGCTATGACCTCTAGGGAATCTTTGTAAAGGTTACGTAGTGAGACCCTGCTAGGTCACCTTGGTAGTGATCAATGGCGAGGCTAGAACCCCGGGCAGAACGGGAATCACGACTTGTGGGTAAAGTGTGCGACCTCTACACAGTGTTAAAAACTGATATATCAGTCGTGCTCACGGTTAAGAGCAGCCTTGGGATCCTCTTTGATTAGAAGAACTTTGGTTACTTTTATGATGATGGTATAATTATGATCTATGGTATTTCCTCTTGGAGGGAGTGCTTTTGGGTAATAACTGGGTTGATACTAAAACTTGGCTCCACTTATAGTAATAAATACTTGACCAACTAAAAGCAACTGCTTAACCTTAACTCCATATATAGCTAGTCCACTTTAGCCAAACAGGACATTTGCTGAGTACGTTGATGTGTACTCACCCTTGCTTTACAAACCACCCCACCCCAGGTTGTCCCCACTATACTCAGTGCTCAGGAGGAGATGCTGGCAACATGGAGGACTTTGAGGAGTTTCAGGACTACGATGAGTTCTAGTTTATTTTAGTGGCAAACCACCAGTCAGGTGCCTATGAAGGCCTTTTCTTCTACGTTTCGTATTTCCGCACTTTGATGTTAATGACTATGTTATAGACTCAGTGGATGTCTTGGACATCTTGTTGTAATAAAGTACTTTTCCGATATTTACTTTGAGCATTGTGTGATGATGTCCAATTATGTAATCGTTGTGTACGTGAGTTTCTAGTCCTAGCACGTACATGGTTCGCATTTGGTTTACCTTCCAAAACCGGGTGTGACACTGATGCACCCTGTAAGCAGGCTTTTACCCATACCATGGCGTTGTTATAACAACCACGGCATGGGAAGCCCCTTCCCCGAGGGCTCGGGCGTACGGCCAACCCCTTGGCCTCGGCTCTCAACAGGAAATCAGAGGGCACAAGTCAACAATGCAGTGCATCGTCATGTCACTCACAGGATGCCAAGGCATCTCCCCTTGGAATACGACGGCCCCAGGCTTCACTAGTATACATCTCCTAGGTGTATAAATAGGGCAGTGGTAGTTCTTCTAAGGGCAGGCAAACACTCAGTAGTTTTCCACCAAGTCTTTCGATATTGGCACTTGCCTCAATCAGTTCTAGGGACTTGGGGACTTCCAAAACTGGGTGTGACATAAGTGGTATCAAAGCCTTGCCGACTGTAGGACCGCTAAACTAGACTAGAATGATCGTCCTAAGGACTATAGACCCCTACTCTTACCTTGACCTTAGTGTCATTTCAAAAGTTGGTCCTCTTGACCAATTCTATGTTATTTACTTATCTCACAAAATTTTGCCTCACTTTTCTTTCTGTTTACTTTCTGGTCTTATAGTTCTACTCTCACTCTTGTGTTTACGATGTCTTTTGTAGATGGCTCGTATTAGATGCACCGCACGTAAGTCAGTGATCCCCTTTTTGCCCTCTCACCTGGTGAAGCGCCCACTACGCTGCACGGTACCAGGTCAGTCCAGCCACCTGGAGAGACTGCATCGTCGCCTGCACGAGGAGCAGGAGCACCGACGCCAGGAGCAGGAGCAACAGGACTCTTCCCCCTCGCCTCAGCAGGAGGTGGAATCTGGGAGGCAGCCTTCCCCTGCACCTCAGCCAGAGATGCCCCCTGCATCACCACAGGGCATCCCGGCTACTGGATGAGACCCTTACGGAGATGGAGACGACAACGACGCTGGTGGCAGTTCGAGTACCTTGCTGCATCGGGCATTTGACTGACACACTTGGTCCATCGAGTACCGTTGTGTAGTCTACCAGCATCGTCGCGAGTTATACCCGAACCAGTGGGAGGCTACTTGCTTGGTGAGCCGTCCGGACAATGATCCCGAGGTGCAGAGGCCTTCTCAGAGCACTATTCTATCACTGAGAGGGATACTGCCGAGGCAGCCATGCAAGATGCAGCACGACGTGCACTTTCGCACTATTGCTCATTGTTCAATGGGGTAGCTGATGGCTTTGACCTGAAGTACTACCCTCGCCGCTCGACCGACAGTGCTGGAGGTTTGATTGTCTCGCCTGTTGGTGAAGGCAATCCAAGCCTGAACAACATGGTCAACCTGGCCGCCGGACTCAACACCGAGCTAGACCACACCCTTGATGAGTTGGGCAAGGTTCGGGCGAAGGTTACCGAATTGTGTGCTGAGTGCGCAGCACACCACTATCTGGATGGTGGTTCTCCCACCCCTGTCGGGATTTAGCACCCTTACCGTTCACCGCCCCATGGTCGCTTCGACTATGGTACCCCTGACTGCAGGACCCAGATAGATTTAGATTCATAGATCGACGTAGTTTGAGTCTATAATAATGCTTAATTCAGTATCTTAGTCTTAGTCAGTCTTAGTTAGAGTTAGGTTGCTTATTTGTTTTTGATGCTATCATGATGAACCTGTAACGAAGTTGGATCTTTGTAATGATTGTCACCAAGGTGTGGGCATCCCCTGCAACTTGGTGTAGTTATTAATAAAGTCAGTTATTTAGCTGGGTAATCCCTTTATTTCCACTTCCCTCTTTATCTGAGAAGTTGTCAGTGAAGATGATCAATTGTTCAGTGCTATGAAGGTTTCCCTGAAAGACTGCAGAGTCAGATCTGATGTGTGTGTGTTTCTACAGATGTCTAAGAACAGACACAGAGGTGCAAGGCGTGCTCAGCCAGAACAGCAGGCACCCCAGGAGGAGGCAGCTCAGCAGCAACGGCTGCCACCGCCACCCCCAATGACAGTTGAGCAGATGTTCTTGATGCAGACCCAAGCAGTCCAAGCAATTGGTCAGACCCTAGCAGCAATGCAGCAGGTACAACAGCAGCCACCCCCACCTCAACCTCAACTGTAACTTCATATGCCACAGGTGCCTAGAGACAAGCGAAAAGAATTCATGAGGGGCCATCCCCTGTCTTTGCCCATTCTGCTGATCCCATGGACGCTGATGATTGGTTGCGTACTGCGGAACGTGAGTTGCATACTGCCCAGTGCAACGATCACGAGAACATTTTGTACGGTCCCCGTCTGCTAAGGGGAGCAACATAGTCATGGTGGGAGTCTTACCTCGCCACCCATGCCGACCCTGAAGCCATCGCCTGGGAAGAGTTTAGGGACAACTTCCATCGCTACCATGTGCCCGAAGGACTGATGATAGTAAGGAAGGAGGAGTTTCTGGCATTGAAACAAGGTCCTCTATCTGTCAGTGAGTACAGGGACAAGTTTCTGCAGCTGTCACGCTACGCCCTAGAAGATGTCAACACGGATGCTAAGAGGCAGTACCATTTTCTAAGATGATTGGTTGACCCCCTTCACTACCAGCTAATGAACCACACTTTCCCCACCTTCCAGTATTTGATCGACAGAGCAATCATGACCAAAAGGAACCGTCGTGAAATGGAGGGCAGGAAATGCAAGATTGCTGGATCTCAGGCCGGGAGTAGTAGTCGTCCCCACTACTCAGGCAACCCACCCCAGCACTTCAAGCAAGGTCACCCTCAAGGTCATTGGCATCAGCGTCACCACCAGCACCAGCACCAGTACCGGAGGCAGTTCCCTCAGCAGCAGCAGCAGTACCGTCAGAACAACCAGCAGGGAGGAAATCAGTACTAGCGTCAGAATAACGAGGCAGCTCGCATTCCTGCCCCAGCAACCAACCAGAATAACCAAGCAGCTCCATAACAAGTAGGAGGTCGCGCATGCTTCTATTATGGGGAACAAAACCACTGGGCGAAGCACTGTCCGAAGAAGGCAACTCAGCAGTCGCCAGGAGTCAATACCCCAGCAAGACAAGGAGCACCACAACAAACACCAGGAGTCCATGGTTAGTGAAAGGGAATTAGGCTTACACCTATTTCCTAAATGATTTTGGTGGTTGAATTGCCCAACACAAATAATTAGACTAACTAGTTTGCTCTAGACTATAAGTTATACAGGTGCCAAAGGTTCACACTTAGCCAATAAAAAGACCAAGAAATGGGTTCAACAAAAAGAGCAAGGGATAACCGAAGGCAGCCCTGGTCTGGCGCACCGGACAGTGTCCGGTGCACCAGGAGACTCCAAACCAAACTTCGCACCTTCGGGAATTTTCAGAGGCGCTTCGCTATAATTCACCAGACTGTCCGGTGCACCACCGGACAGTGTCCGGTGCTCCAGAGGAGAGCGACTCTGAACTTGCCAGCTTCGGGAATCCGCTCCGCTATAATTCACCGGACTGTCCGGTGAGCCAGCGGAGCAACAACTACTTCACGCCAACGGTCGACTGCAACACATTTAATGCACGCCAGCGCGCGTAGAGGAGCAGAGCACACACGGGTGGCACACCGGACAGTCTATAGGACTTGTCCGGTGCACCACCGGACAACCAGGCGGGCCCACAAGTCAGAGCTCCAACGGTCGGAACCCAACGGCCTGGTGACGTGGCTGGCGCACCGGACAGTGGCTGGCACACCGGACAGTGTCCGGTGGCGCACCGGACTGTCCGGTACGTCATGCGACAGCAGCCTCCACCAAACGACTAGTTTGGTGGTTGGGGTTATAAATACCCCCAACCACCCCACATTCAAGTGATCCAAGTTTCTGAACTTCCAACCACTTACAAGAGCTAGGCATTCAATACAAGACACACCCAAGTGATCAAATCTTCTCCCAATTCCACAAAAGCTTTAGTGTTAAGTGAGAGTGATTTGTTGTGTTTTTTTTGAGCTCTTGCGCTTGGATTGCTTTCTTTCTCATTCTTTCTTTCGATCAAACTCACTTGTAATTGAGGCAAGAGACACCAATCGTGTGGTGATCCTTGTGGGAACTTTGTGTTCCAAGTGATTAAGAAGAAAAGCTCACTCGGTCCGAGGGACCGTTTGAGAGAGGGAAAGGGTTGAAAGAGACCCGGTCTTTGTGACCACCTCAACGGGGAGTAGGTTTGCAAGAACCGAACCTCGGTAAAACAAATCCGCGTGTCACACTCTTTATTTGCTTGGGATTTGTTTTGCACCCTCTCTCACGGACTCGATTATATTTCTAACGCTAACCCGGCTTGTAGTTGTGATTAAGTTTGTAAATTTCAGATTCGCCCTATTCACCCCCCCTCTCTAGGCGACTTTCAATTGGTATCAAAGCCCGGTGCTTCATTAGAGCCTAACAGCTCGAAGTGATGTTGGGAGAACACGCCAAGAAGGAGATGGAGACCGGCGACAAGCCCACTACAAGCCACGGGAAGGCTTCATCGGAAGAGTCTCGCAAAAAGGGGAAAGGGAAGGAGAAGAAAGCCTCTTCCCACAAGTCGCATCGGAGTGGTGACAAGAAAAAGAAGATTAGGAAGGTGGTCTACTACGAGACCGATACGTCATCGCCTTCCACCTCCGGCTCCGACGCGCCCTCCGTAACTTCTAAGCGCCATGAGTGCAAGAAGTTTAGTAAGATCCCCCTACGCTACCCTCGCATTCCTAAACATACTCCATTACTTTCCGTTCCATTAGGCAAACCACCAACCTTTGACGGTGAAGATTATGCTAGATGGAGTGATTTGATGAAATTTCACCTAACCTCACTCCACAAAAGTATATGGAATGTTGTTGAGTTTGGAGCACAGGTACCATCCATAGGGGATGAGGATTATGATGAGGAAGAGGTGGCCCAAATCGAGCACTTCAACTCCCAAGCCACAACTATACTCCTCGCCTCTCTTAGTCGAGAGGAGTATAACAAGGTGCAAGGATTGAAAAGCGCCAAGGAAGTTTGGGACATGCTCAAAACCGCGCACGAGGGAGATGAACTAACCAAGATCACCAAGCGGGAAACGATCGAGGGGGAGCTCGGTCGCTTCCGGCTTCGCAAAGGGGAAGAGCCACAAGATATGTACAACCGGCTCAAAACCTTGGTGAACCAAGTGCGCAACCTCGGGAGCAAAAAGTGGGATGACCACGAGATGGTTAAGGTTATTCTTAGATCACTTATTTTCCTTAACCCTACTCAAGTTCAATTAATTCGTGGTAATCCTAGATATACACTAATGACTCCCGAGGAAGTAATCGGGAATTTTGTGAGCTTTGAGTATATGATCAAGGGCTCAAAGAAAATCAATGAGCTAGATGATCCCTCCACATCCAAAGCACAACCGGTTGCATTCAAGGCAACCTAGGAGAAGGAGGAGTCTACATCAAGTAGACAACCAATCGACGCCTCAAAGCTCGACAATGAGGAAATGGCGTTCGTCATCAAGAGCTTCCGCCAAATCCTAAAGCAAAGGAGGGGGAAAGATTACAAGCCCCGCTCTAAGAAGGTTTGTTACAACTGTGGTAAGCCCGGTCACTTTATAGCAAAATGTCCTATTTCTAGTGACAGTGACAGGGGCGACGACAAGAAGGGGAGAAGAAAGGAGAAGAAGAAATACTACAAGAAGAAGGGTGGCGACGTCCATGTATGTCGCGAGTGGGACTCGGGTGAGAGCTCCTCTGACTCCTCCTCCGACGACGACGCCGCCAACATCGCCATCAACAAGGGCCTTCTCTTCCCCAACGTCGGCCACAAGTGCCTCATGGCAAAGGACGGCAAAAAGAAGAAGGTTAAATCCAAATCCTCCACTAGATATGAGTCCTCTAGCGATGATAATGCTAGTGATGAGGAAGATAATTTGCGTACTCTTTTTGCCAACTTAAACATGCAACAAAAAGAAAAATTAAATGAATTGATTAGTGCTATCCATGAGAAGGATGATCTCTTGGACTCCCAAGAGGACTTCCTTATTAAAGAAAACAAGAAGCATGTTAAAGTTAACAATGCTTACGCTCTAGAAGTAGAAAATATGAAAACTATCTAGTGAGCTAAGCACTTGCCATGAGACTATAGACAACCTTAGAAATGAGAATGCTAATTTGTTAGCTAAGGTTGAATGAAATGCTTGTAATATTTCAATTCCCAATCTTAGAGATGAAAATGTTAATTTGCTTGCTAAGATTGAAGAATTAAACAATTCTCTTGCTAGTCTTAGGAATGAAAATGAAAAATTACTTGCTAAGGCTAAAGAATTAGATGTTTGCAATGCTTTCATTTCCGACCTTAGAAGTAAAAATGATATATTGCATGCTAAGGTTGTAGAATTAAAATCTTGCAAACTCTCTACATCTACCGTTGAACATACTTCTATTTGCACTAGATGTAGAGATGTTGATATTAATGCTATACATGATCACATGTCTCTAATTAAACAACAAAATGATCATATAGCAAAATTAGATGCTAAAATTGCCGAGCATGAACTTGAAAATGAAAAATTTAAATTTGCTCGTAGTATGCTTTATAGTGGGAGACGCCCTGGCATTAAGGATGGCATTGGCTTCCAAAAGGGGGACAATGTCAAACTTAATGCCCCTCCTAAGAAATTGTCCAACTTTGTTAAGGGCAAGGCTCCCATGCCTCAAGATAACGAGGGTTACATTTTGTACCCTGCCGGTTATCCTGAGAGCAAAATTAGGAGAATTCATTCTAGGAAGTCTCACTCTGGCCCTAACCATGCATTTATGTATAAGGGTGAGACATCTAGTTCTAGGCAACCAATTCGTGCTAAGTTGCCTAAGAAGAAAACTCCTAGTGCATCAAATGAACATAGCATTTCATTTAAGACTTTTGATGCATCTTATGTGTTAACTAACAAATCCGGCAAGGTAGTTGCCAAATATGTTGGGGGCAAACACAAGGGATCAAAGACTTGTGTTTGGGTACCCAAAGTTCTTGTGTCTAATGCCAAAGGACCCAAAACCATTTGGGTACCTAAAGTCAAGAACTAAAATTGTTTTGTAGGTTTATGCATCCGGGGGCTCAAGTTGGGTAATCGACAGCGGGTGCACAAACCACATGACAGGGGAGAAAAAGATGTTCTCCTCCTACGAGAAAAACCAAGATCCCCAACGAGCTATCACATTCGGGGATGGAAATCAAGGTTTGGTCAAAGGATTGGGTAAAATTGCTATATCTCCTGACCATTCTATTTCCAATGTTTTTCTTGTAGATTCCCTAGATTACAATTTGCTTTCCGTTTCTCAATTATGTCAAATGGGCTACAACTGTCTTTTTACTGATATAGGTGTCACTGTCTTTAGAAGAAGTGATGATTCAATAGCGTTTAAGGGAGTGTTAGAGGGTCAGCTATACTTGGTAGATTTTGATAGAGCTGAACTCGACACTTGCTTAATTGCTAAGACTAACATGGGTTGGCTATGGCACCGCCGACTAGCTTATGTTGGGATGAAGAATCTTCATAAGCTTCTAAAGGGAGAGCACATTTTAGGATTAACAAATGTTCATTTTGAGAAAGACAGGATTTGTAGCGCATGCCAAGCAGGGAAGCAAGTTGGTGCTCATCATCCACATAAGAACATCATGACGACTGACAGGCCACTGGAGCTCCTACACATGGATCTATTCGGCCCGATAGCTTATATAAGCATCGGCGGGAGTAAGTACTGTCTAGTTATTGTGGATGACTATTCTCGCTTCACTTGGGTATTCTTTTTACAGGAAAAATCTCATACCCAAGAGACCTTAAAGGGATTCTTGAGACGGGCTCAAAACGAGTTCGGCTTAAGGATCAAGAAAATTAGAAGCGACAACGGGACGTAGTTCAAGAACTCTCAAATCGAAGGCTTTCTTGAGGAGGAGGGCATCAAGCATGAGTTCTCTTCTCCCTACACGCCACAACAAAATGGTGTAGTGGAGAGGAAGAATAGAACTCTATTGGACATGGCAAGAACCATGCTTGATGAGTACAAGACTTCGGATCGGTTTTGGGCCGAGGCGGTCAACACCGCTTGCTACGCCATCAACTAGTTATATCTACATCGAATCCTCAAGAAGACATCATATGAACTCCTAACCGGTAAAAAGCCCAATATTTCATATTTTAGAGTCTTTGGTAGCAAATGCTTTATACTTGTTAAAAGAGGTAGAAAATCTAAATTTGCTCCTAAGACTGTAGAAGGCTTTTTACTAGGATATGATTCAAACACAAGGGCATATAGAGTCTTTAACAAGTCCTCTGGACAAGTTGAAGTTTCTTGTGACGTTGTGTTTGATGAGACTAACGGCTCTCAAGTAGAGCAAGTTGATCTTGATGAGATAAGTGATGAAGAGGCTCCGTGCATCGCGCTAAGGAACATGTCCATTGGGGATGTGTGTCCTAAGGAATCCGAAGAGCCTCCAAATGCACAAGATCAACCATCCTCCTCCACGCAAGCATCTCCACCAACTCAAAATGAGGATGAGGCTCAAGTTGATGAAGAAGAAGATCAAAGAAATGAGCCACCTAAAGATGACGGCAATGATCAAAGGGGAGATGCAAATGATCAAGACAAGGAGGATGAAGAACCAAGGCCGCCACACCCAAGAGTCCACCAAGCAATCCAACGAGATCACCCCGTCGACACCATCCTCGGCGACATCCATAAGGGGGTAACCACTAGATCTCGTGTTGCTCATTTTTGTGAACATTACTCTTTTGTTTCCTCCATTGAGCCACATAGGGTAGAGGAAGCACTTCAAGATTCGGATTGGGTGGTGGTGATGCAAGAGGAGCTCAACAACTTCACTAGGAATGAGGTATGGCATTTAGTTCCACGTCCTAACCAAAATGTTGTAGGAACCAAGTGGGTTTTCCGCAACAAGCAAGATGAGCATGGTGTGGTGACAAGGAACAAAGCCCGACTTGTGGCCAAGGGATACTCTCAAGTCGAAGGTTTGGATTTCGGTGAAACCTATGCACCCGTAGCTAGGCTTGAGTCAATTCGTATATTATTAGCCTATGCTACTTACCATGGCTTCAAGCTTTATCAAATGGACGTGAAGAGTGCCTTCCTCAATGGACCAATCAAAGAAGAGGTCTATGTTGAGCAACCTCCCGGCTTTGAAGACAGTGAGTACCCTAACCATGTTTATAAACTCTCTAAGGCGCTTTATGGGCTCAAGCAAGCCCCAAGAGCATGGTATGAATGCCTAAGAGATTTCCTTATCACTAATGGCTTCAAAGTTGAAAAGGTCGATCCTACACTCTTTACCAAAACACTTGAAAATGATTTGTTTGTATGCCAAATTTATGTTGATGATATTATATTTGGGTCTACTAACGAATCTACATGTGAAGAGTTTAGTAGGATCATGACACAAGAATTCGAGATGTCTATGATGGGGGAGTTGAAGTATTTCTTAGGATTTCAACTAAAGCAACTCCAAGAGGGCACCTTCATTAGCCAAACGAAGTATACTCAAGATATTCTAAGCAAGTTTGGGATGAAGGATGCCAAACCCATCAAGACACCCATGGGAACCAATGGGCATCTCGACCTCGACACGGAAGGTAAATCCGTTAATCAAAAGGTATACCGGTCGATGATAGGTTCTTTACTCTACTTATGTGCATCTCGACCGGATATTATGCTCTCCGTATGCATGTGTGCAAGATTCCAAGCCGACCCTAAGGAAGCTCACCTTACGGCCGTAAAACAAATCTTGAGATATTTAGTTTATACTCCTAAGTTTGGGCTTTGGTATCCTAAGGGATCCACTTTTGATTTAATTGGTTATTCCGATGTCGATTGGGCGGGGTGTAAAATCAATAGGAAGAGCACATCGGGGACTTGCTAGTTCTTGGGAAGGTCCTTGGTGTCTTGGGCTTCAAAGAAGCAAAATTCCGTCGCTCTTTCTACTGCCGAAGCCGAGTACATTGCCGCAGGCCATTGTTGCGCGCAACTACTTTGGATGAGGCAAACCCTTAGGGACTATGGTTACAAATTAACCAAAGTTCCTCTTCTATGTGATAATGAGAGTGCAATCCGCATGGCGGATAATCCCGTTGAGCATAGCCGCACTAAACACATAGCCATTCGGTATCATTTTCTAAGGGATCACCAACAAAAGGGAGATATCGAGATTGCATACATTAACACTAAAGATCAATTAGCCGATATCTTTACCAAGCCACTTGATGAACAAACTTTTAACAAACTTAGGCATGAGCTAAATATCCTTGATTCTAGGAATTTCTTTTGATGTCTTGCATACATAGCTCATAAATATACTTTTGATCATGTCTCTTTCATGTGCTATGACTAATGTGTTTTCAAGTGAATTTCAAATCAAGTCATAGGCGTATTGAAAGGGAATTGGAGTCTTCGGCGAAGACAAAGGCTTCCAGTCTGTAACTCATCCTTTGCCGTCGCTCCGAGCATCTCTCCGGCTCTGGTATAATCTTCACTCATGTTTTATTTGCCAAAGGGGAGAAAGTAGTTAGGAAAGGGCTCTAATGATTCCGTTTTTGGTGATTTATGCCAAAGGGGGAGAGAGCATGAGCCCAAAGCAAAAGGACCGCACCACCACCTAATTTAAAAAAAGAGTTTTTCAATTGGTATGATTTCTCAAATTGGTATCTCATTGTGTTCAAAAATGGGAGAGAGCGGTATTTTCAAAATCAATATCTTAAAACCCTCTTGAACACTAAGAGGAGGAATTTCATTAAGGGGGAGTTTTGTTTAGTCAAAGGAAAAGCATCTGAAACAAGGGGAGAAAATTTCAAATCTTGAAAATGCTTCGCAAAATCTTATTTATTTACCTTGGACTATTTGCAAAAGGACTTTGAAAAGGATTTACAAAAGAATTTGCAAAACAAAACAAGTGGTGCAAGTGTGGTCCAAAATGTCAAAAATTAAAGAAACAATCCATGCATATCTTATGAGTAGCTATATTGGCTCAATTCCAAGCAACCTTTGCACTTACATTATGCAAACTAGTTCAAATATGCACTTCTATACTTGCTTTGGTTTGTGTTGGCATCAATCACCAAAAAGGGGGAGATTGAAAGGGAATTAGGCTTACACCTATTTCCTAAATGATTTTGGTGGTTGAATTGCCCAACACAAATAATTGGACTATCTAGTTTGCTCTAGTCTATAAGTTATACAGGTGCCAAAGGTTCACACTTAGCCAATAAAAAGACCAAGAAATGGGTTCAACAAAAAGAGCAAGGGATAACCGAAGACAGCCCTGGTCTGGCGCACCGGACGACTCCAAGCCAAACTTCGCACCTTCGGGAATTTTCAGAGGCACTTCGCTATAATTCACCGGACTGTCCGGTGCACCACCGGACAGTATCCGGTGCTCCAGAGGAGAGCGACTCTGAACTCGCTAGCTTCGGGAATCCGCTCCGCTATAATTCACCGGACATGTCCGGTGCACACCGGACTGTCCGGTGAGCCAGCGGAGCAACGACTACTTTGCGCCAACGGTCGACTGCAACGCATTTAATGCACGCCAGCGCGTGCAGAGGAGCAGAGCACGCGTGGGTGGCACACCGGACAGTCTACAGGACTTGTCCGGTGCACCACCGGACAGCCAGGCGGGCCCACAAGTCAGAGCTCCAACGGTCGGAACCCAACGACCTGGTGACGTGGCTGGCGCACCGGACAGTGTCTGGTGGCGCACCGGACTGTCCGGTGCGCCATGCGACAGCAGCCTCCACCAAACGGCTAGTTTGGTGGTTGGGTTTATAAATACCCCCAACCACCCCACATTCAAGTGATCCAAGTTTCTGAACTTCCAACCACTTACAAGAGCTAGGCATTCAATACAAGACACACCCAAGTGATCAAATCCTCTCCCAATTCCACAAAAGCTTTAGTGTTAAGTGAGAGTGATTTTGTTGTGTTTTTTTTTGAGCTCTTGCGCTTGGATTGCTTTCTTTCTCATTCTTTCTTGCGATCAAACTCACTTGTAATTGAGGCAAGAGACACCAATCGTGTGGTGATCCTTGTGGGAACTTTGTGTTCCAAGTGATTGAGAAGAAAATCTCACTCAGCCCGAGGGACCGTTTGAGAGAGGGAAAGGGTTGAAAGAGACCCGGTCTTTGTGACCACCTCAACGGAGAGTAGGTTTGCAAGAACCGAACCTCGGTAAAACAAATCCGCGTGTCACACTCTTTATTTGCTCGGGATTTGTTTTGCACCCTCTCTCGCGGGCTCGATTATATTTCTAACGCTAACCCGGCTTGTAGTTGTGATTAAGTTTGTAAATTTCAGATTCGCCCTATTCACCCCCCTCTAGGCGACTTTCAGTTAGGCCTACTGTTGGGGACCTTCGGCGTCCGAAGGTCCTCAAAAACAGGATATAACAGTGTTTCTGTAGTACAATGTGTGAACAGGTACCCTCAGACTAAAGTCGGCATTGCAGCAGACCGGAATAATACGAAGCTTGATACAGAGCCGAAGGTGTTGAGCAGGAAAGCTTCGGCGTAACAGCAAAGAGTGGAACCGACTTAAAGATGAAAAGGCTATTCAGACCTCGATAGACTACTATAGAGTTATTATCAAATGTAAAGGGCATGAATGTAATTTTGTAAGGGCTGTGTCCCGTGTCTATAAATAGGTGAACAGTATCCCCGTACTGTTCACGCTGACTTGGCATTCGCTTTTTGCGTCACGCTTGTACTGTCATTTCCTTCCGGTTGAAGGTACACTTATAGTTCAATAATATTTTTGTTTATGTTCAATAATAATAGTAAATGATTGTTCATGTGTTCTTTTACATTCTTTATATTTTATCTCTCGTCATTGTTTGATGAATTTACGAAGGTATGTCCTTCATAACCTTCGTCCGCAAGTCATTATATCCTAAGGGAAATAATGCTTCGGGGGACGAAGGGCCTTAACGATTAACATTTTCTATGTTGCCTTGTTCTTAACTCATAGCATTTGAGAACAAGTCTCCAACATTGGCGCCCACCTCCGGTGAACTCACTTCCATTTCTTGAGCTTTTTCAACACCTTCGGAAGGCATCACCTTCGTCATGCCACCGAAGAAGACTTCAGCACCAGGGGCTGGCACGCTACAGCCGTTGGACCCCAATCAAGACGTCCTTTCTCTTAGAGAGGCACGAAGCCAGAAGAGGAAGGCTACCAGTCCAACACCTCCGGAGGATGATCTAGATCAGGAGATTCAAAATCTGGAAATCCTTCAGCAACAGGTTCAACGCAAGAAGGAGAAGATGGCCAGGCTAGTCGAACTGCAGAGGCAGATAGACGAAGCCTCTGAAGAAGTTCGCCATCTTGCTCAGGATGAGCAACACCGAAGGCCTCAGCATCAAGATCTTCATCAGGAGGGTTTTCCCAACGAAGATGACTGGTATGACAATTTCCATCATGGGAATTTTGTTTTTGATGATGCTTCTCCCCTGTCCGCTGAGCTGCAGGCTACACCTTGGCCCCCGTCCTACAAGCCGCCTCAGCTCCCCGTGTTTGATGGCCACTCAGACCCGAAGCAGTTTTTGATGAGCTACGAAGCAACAGTGTCTTCGTATGGTGGCAATGCTTCAGTCATGGCCAAATCTTTCGTTATGGCTGTCAGAAGCGTTGCTCAAACATGGTATTCCTCCCTTCGACCAGGAACAATCACCTCATGGCAGAAGCTGAAGGACTTGCTGTTAACTAGCTTTCAAGGGTTTCAGACGAAGCCGGTCACTGCTCAGGCTCTCTTCCAATGCACTCAGGACCATGAAGAGTACCTTCAGGCATATGTCCGAAGGTTTCTACGATTGAGGGCACAGGCGCCAACAGTGCCCAATGAGATTGTCATTGAGGCTATGATCAAGGGGCTTCGGCCAGGGCCGTCAGCACAGTATTTTGCCAGGAAGCCACCACAAACGCTGGAAAAGCTGCTCCAGAAGATGGATGAATACATTCGAGCTGACAATGATTTTCGTAAAAGAAGGGAGGAGGCTTTTAGGTTTTCTGAAATGACCAGGGGCTTCGGAGGAAGGTTTTACCCGAGGCATGTCAGGTCAATTCACAATTCCACTCAGAATGATGATAAAGGGAGTCAGCAACAAAGGCCACAATACTCCTCACAGGCTTCAGGGCAACAACAAAGTTCCTTCCGACCTCCAGCTCCAAGAGGCAGAGGAGCCAGGGGCTTCGGAGGAAGATTTGGCGATCAACCGAGAAGAATCTTATGCTTATTCTGCGGTGAAAACAAAGGCCATACTACCAGGATGTGCCATGTCACTATTCAGAAGCAAAAGGAAATAGCTGAAGCAGCAGCACAACAAGCTCAGCCGAAGCAGGTCATGCATACAGCTTCGTATCATTCGCCCTACATCCCAGAATATGTGGGCAACCATCCTGCAGTCTCTGTTGCTTCGGCGAGTCAGCCTCAAGCTTCCTGGCAACAGCCTCCGCCTCCACCTCCGTTGCAGCAAGGCCAGCAGCCAGAAGGGAGCCAATATGCTCCGCATCAAAGGGACTTCAGAGAACAGTCCGAAGCTCGCACGGTCAACAGCACTGTGCCTGAATCAAAGCACATTTATTGACAAATATCCTACCTTAATAGCAATCTTTTTCGTTCAGTTTTATTTTCTGTAATAAAGGACATTGATTAGGTTTCATGTAATTAGTTTTGTTAATTCTTACAAGAAAAATATGTTTTTACAGGCTTGTGATAATAAAAATTGACCTTCGGACCATCGAAAATTCTTCGAAGCGACAAAAAGTCGTTCTAAGGAACGCAGAGTAAGTTTGATGAAGTCACAAAAAGTCGTTCCGAAGGGAGCGCAGTGTAAGTTTTCTGCTCCAAAGTCGTTCCAAAAGGAATGCAGAGCATACAGCGAAAAGTCAACGCTGATACCGCCTAAGTAAAAGGCGAAGAAGCTCCAAAGACGTTCCTAAGGGAATGCAGAGCTTACAGCGAAAAGTCAACGCTGATTCCGCTGAAGTAAAAGGCGAAGAAGCTCCTAAGGGAGGCTTATAGCAAAAAGTTAACGTTGGTTCGCAAAAAGAGTATGTGCTTCATCGCGCAGATATGCGTGTACCTTCGGAATATCACCTTACATAGCATAACATCATCACATCATCTTTGCATAACATAAGCATCATACATCATACTGCATGTGGCATAAGAAAGAAATATGATACCAATCTTCGGGAAAATGCTTTGAAAAAGGGGCAAATCATGCCAAGTCACAAGGAGCAACAATATTGATTTCTGAAGTATAGCCTTGAAGCATGTTTCTACGAAGCTTCAACACTCTTTCAGGATACCTCGGATATTGTAATTCTTCTTCACGAAGCATGAAAAGAAGGGAAGGTGTTTTTTCGCCAAAGACTCAAAAACGGTACGTGTGTAAAGTTTCATGCATCGTAAAGAATTGAGTAACAAAAATAGATATATTACATTCGGCGTTACAAAATGTTACACCATATTACATTTCAGAAGTTTTTCACAAAAATGTTTACTCCTCTCTCAAAACGACTTCTGCAGCCTCATTCAGTAGCCGATTGACGACTTCGTCCATAATATCTTCGGCCATCTTTTTAATTTCGTCGTCCCCCTTCGGCTGAGGGTCCGAAGGCGCTTTAGTCGGATCTGAAGCAGGACACGGCTACATTGCTATTACAAATCGCAAACAGATCTTAAAAGCCTAAAAGATTACAACACGATAAAAACTATTATTTAGTACCTAATTGACCTTCGGCTTCTGCGCTCTTGACAACAGCCTCAGCTACTTCTCTCGCATCGTGAATGCCCTTTTCACTTCTTCGAATAATTTCTCCAGTCATTTCTCGGCCACCATTATCCCAGATATCAGTAAAAAACTTTCCACCAATTATGCTAGCTTCGGCCGAAGGATCTTTTGTATCTTCAAAGGACAAAGCAGCTTCGGACTGTGCTAAAGTTTTTACATGTTCGCAGCCCTTCTTCTCTAAAATGGTGGCAATCCCTCTGGCGCCAGAGAAGGCACATATATCTCCTCGGCTATTTAAAATTTCTTCGAAGGCTTCAGCTTCGTGGTCAATCCATTCAATGACACCTTCGGGATTGCCCCTCGAAAAGTTTTCCTCACTCGAGAATGCGCCAACCTTGGCGAAGCTAGCCTTTAATTTTTTAACACAATCTATAGATTTATTGTAGCATCTCTTTTTGGATGAACGAAGCTCTTCAACAGTCACTTCTAGGTGATCTGCCCATTGATCGCTGAGTTCACGCTTTGTTTCTTCAAGTATACGTTCTTCTTTGGCTCTGGCCAATTGTTTCCGAAGGTCTTCAATTTCGCTTTTCTGAGCTTCAGCTTGACTTTTAAAAGCAGCTTCGTCCTCCTTTATTTTATCTATCAATGAGTATAATATTTTGTCTTTTTCGAGACCTTCGTTCCTCAGTTCAATTACTTCGGAACGAAGGTTGCTCAGGGCTATAGTACAACCGTCGTCTTCAGCATCTTTTTGTGCCCTGAGGGCATTGCTGAGTATCAGGCCCTGCAAACAGGAACATGTCTGTGTCAATAGTTTTAAACAAACGAAAAATTTTGAACTCGACAAAAAATACAAGAATTCCACGTGTCGCACCTTTAAACTGTTGTAAGCCAGGCTGTCAGCCAGATCGTTCTTTGACAGCACCGAAAGTCCGTCTTCTAAAGTTGGGAATCCGAAGCTTCTGCTCATCTCCCGACAGACAGAAATTTCCTTGTTGTCGGGAAGACAATACAAGAAATCTTCTTCTCCACTGCCATTAAATATCAACGCCCCCTTCGGATATTTCAACTTTTGGGCATAGTGCTGGGCCTCTTGTTCTTCTTTTTCTGTTAATTTCTTCCCCGAAGCATGACGAAAAATATAATCACGAATTTTGGAGGATGCTTCGGGGGTAACAACTCCAGTTTCTTCTGCAAGGGTTGGCTTTGTTATTTTTTCTGCCTCACTTTCCAAGGCTTTTGCCTTTGCGGGCTCTGAGGGCCCAGCTTCGGTTTCAATTTCCTGCTCTGGAGCTGTAGAACCAGAAATTTCAGCTGTTGTTTCAGAAGCAACAGCAGCCTTCTTCGGAGGTGTGCTTGAAGATTTGATTGTTTCCAGCACATCTAGCACATTGGCCATCCTCTTTCTTTTCGGAGTCATGGCTGGCACTTTTTGATTCTTTACTGTCTCAATATTTGCTGCAGGACTCAAAACTCCGGATGTTTTGGAGCCCTCAGTAGCTTCTTTTACCTCTTCAATTTTTTCTATGGACGGCGCTTCGACTTTCTCTTTTATTTCTGACAACAAAATGTTTGATTGTTCCGATTCTATCTCTGGTGACACTTCGGCCGTTTCTGCGATCTCTGGCAACAAGGCTGGCTCGGTTGGTTTTCCAGCTTCGGTGTCCGAAGAAGTTTTTCCGGTAAACTCGGGCACCGAAGCTGGTTCAATGTAACGCGGCCGATGCGTAAGAACCTTTATCTTTTTCCTTTTCGGTTCTGGCTCGCTAGGAGCAGCTGCAGCTTCTTCTTTTGCAGAGGTTGTGTTTTTTCTCTTCTGCCTTCGAATGGGATAGCAATAGTCAGGGTAGACAAACCCGATGGCATCAAATACCCGATTCAGTCTCTTCTTTTTTCGGCCTCCGAAGGCTGCTGACATTGCATTATCTTCGGCCTTCGAGTAGGTCCCAAGCAGTTCATCACTTAAATTGTCAATGCTTTTCAACCACTCATCATCTGGCTCAATAAATTTATCTCCAAATTTAAAAGTGTACTTAAACCTGACAAGTCCACCTTCGTCGGCCTCTTTAATGGTTTCTTGTGGCATTTCCCATTTCTCCGCAAGCGGCCACACCCTGAAGGCGATATGCTCTTGTACTAAGTCTCTTGTTCCTATAAAAGAGCAGACAACGCCGAAGGCTCTTTGGCACTCTTCGGCGGCTTCATTCATCTCAACCTTCGGCCTCCGAAGGCCGAAGCTTTGCCAAATAGGACGCATGATTATACCTTTGATGTCTTCCCGTGCTTTCAGATCATTTTTTACATAAAACCATTCTGTCATCCAGCCGCTAGGCCACCTCTTCCGAAAAGTTGGCACGGGGCAGCTTGATCCAGACCGAGAAACAAAGCTGTAGCAGCCAAAGTTATTGTGATACTGTTCCTTCCCCCAAGGTATTGTCTCGTATGATAATTCGTGCATATTGCAAAAACTTTTCGCATCAGGCTTCAGACCTTGGCTTCGCACGGCCCACACGAAGATGTTCAGCCTTATGATTGCCTCGGGGGTAAGTTGGTGAAGATAGACTTCAAAAATCTTCAGCACCTCCATGACGAAGCTGCTCAAGGGCAATCGCAGCCGAGCCTTCAGAAAGCTTCGGAACACTACGACTTCATTCTCTTCAGGGTTTGGGCAAGTCTTCTCCCCTTCGTCGGCCCTCACGACGGACAAATCCCGGAAATACCTTCCTCTCATGTTAACAAGATGATTCTCTTTGATAGTTGATTTACCATAAACTGAATGGCTTGGTCGCCAGGGGCGATCTTCGGAGTCTTCGCCACCGCTGTCCACATCATAACTTTCACTGTCACCAGTATCTTCAGACAGCCCTTCCAGAATCTCCTTGGTGATTTTTTCTGTGTTGGTCTTCGACATCGCTATAAGAAATCCTAAGTTCTTCTCTTCATCAAGACTCAGCTTCATCTCAGCAGCAGCCTTCTTAGCAGCTTCAGACATCTTCGGAAACACTAAAAAACTGTTTTCAAAGCCGAAGCTTCAAAGCTAAAAGCTTAGCAAATCACAGTGCACAAGAGCTAAAAATTGAGTGAGCGGGAGTGGTTGGCCAGAAAGCGTGCAAAATGAGTTTGCGGTATGGCCGTATTTATACGCTCGGTACGTTGAAAGTTGAAAGGCCCCACTTGTCATTGAATGTTGCTATTCTAGCAAAGGGAAGGTGTTTTTTCGGACCTTCGGCGTAAAGCCTTCGTCCATATCGCAATCTAAATTTATTATTTCAAACAAATTAATATTGCGAGGGGCTACTGTTGGGGACCTTCGGCGTCCGAAGGTCCTCAAAAACAGGATATAACAGTGTTTCTGTAGTACAATGTGTGAACAGGTACCCTCAGACTAAAGTCGGCATTGCAGCAGACCGGAATAATACGAAGCTTGATACAGAGCCGAAGGTGTTGAGCAGGAAAGCTTCGGCGTAACAGCAAAGAGTGGAACCGACTTAAAGATGAAAAGGCTATTCAGACCTCGATAGACTACTATAGAGTTATTATCAAATGTAAAGGGCATGAATGTAATTTTGTAAGGGCTGTGTCCCGTGTCTATAAATAGGTGAACAGTATCCCCGTACTGTTCACGCTGACTTGGCATTCGCTTTTTGCGTCACGCTTGTACTGTCATTTCCTTCCGGTTGAAGGTACACTTATAGTTCAATAATATTTTTGTTTATGTTCAATAATAATAGTAAATGATTGTTCATGTGTTCTTTTACATTCTTTATATTTTATCTCTCGTCATTGTTTGATGAATTTACGAAGGTATGTCCTTCATAACCTTCGTCCGCAAGTCATTATATCCTAAGGGAAATAATGCTTCGGGGGACGAAGGGCCTTAACGATTAACATTTTCTATGTTGCCTTGTTCTTAACTCATAGCATTTGAGAACAAGTCTCCAACACCTACAACCGTGGAAAGGTGAACCACCTAGAGCCGAAGCAATCTAGGATGCTTAGGACGAGGCAGTAGGTATGTTTCCAATCGAATCCTATCCAACAAAAGTATTATTTGACACTGGTGCCACACATTCTTTTGTTTCTACATCTTGGGTAGAAGC
Source organism: Zea mays (assembly GCF_902167145.1). Classification (NCBI taxonomy): domain Eukaryota; kingdom Viridiplantae; phylum Streptophyta; class Magnoliopsida; order Poales; family Poaceae; genus Zea; species Zea mays. The sequence continues at coordinate 88,381,206 of NC_050097.1, forward strand.
ACATAACATCCTCATAGAACCAATGATTCCACCATTAAGAGTTAATTCAGTTGGGGGAAAAGTTCAGTCTCATAGGATTTGTCCAAATCTAAGGATTGAAATCAGGGGGATAGACTTCCCCGCTAACCTAGTAGTAATGGGTACTCAAGGGTTAGATGTCATCCTAGGCATGAATTGGCTACACAGTAACCAAGCTACTATCAGTTGTGACAAGAGAACAGTCAAGTTGGTGTCACCATTCGGAAAGGAAGTAGTAACTAAACTGTACTTGCCTAAACTAGAAGAAGGAGCCTGTCACCATTTATTTGTAGATGACAAGGAGGCCAATCCAATTGAGGATATTAGAATTGTGTCAGAATTCCCTGACGTGTTCCCTGAAGAATTGCCAGGCATGCCACCTGAAAGGAAAGTTGAATTTGCCATAGAGCTTATCCCAGGCACCGCCCCTATTTCCAAGAGAGCCTATCGAGTGTCCGGACCAGAATTGGTAGAACTCAAGAAGCAGATTGATGAATTGTTAGAGAAAGGCTACATCTGGCCAAGTACCTCACCTTGGGCAACCCCAGTGCTATTTGTGGAGAAGGATGGAACGAAGAGGATGTGCATTGATTATAGATCTTTGAATGAAGTCACTGTCAAGAACAAATACCCCTACCCTGAATTGAAGATCTATTCGATCAGTTGAGAGGAGCTAGTGTGTTTTCAAAGATAGATCTGAGGTCAGGTTACCATCAACTCAGGATCCGACCCTCGGATGTACCGAAGACAACATTTATCACCAAGTATGGACTATATGAGTTCATGGTTATGTCATTTGGTTTGACGAATGCGCTATCTTACTTAATGTACCTGATGAACAGTGTGTTCATGGACTACCTCGACCAGTTCGTAGTGGTGTTCATTGATGATATTCTTGTATATTCCTAGAATGAGCAAGAGCATAAAGAACACTTGAGGAAAGTACTTCAGAGGCTACGAGATTGTCAATTGTACGCCAAGCTTAGCAAGTGCGAGTTTAGGATCAGCGAAGTTCTGTTCTTGGGTCATATTATAATCCGAGATGGACTAGTTGTGGATCCAAACAAGGTAGCAGCGATTCTGGACTGGAAAGCACCGAAGGATGCCCGAGGAATCAAGAGTTTCATTGGGATGGCCGATTATTATCGGTGTTTCATCGAGGGTTTCTCCAAGATTGCCAGACCAATGACAGCCTTGCTGGTAAAGAAGGTTGAGTTCAAGTGGACCCCCACGTGCCAAGAATCATTTGAGATGTTGAAGCAGAAGTTGACAACAACACCGGTATTGGTTCTGCGAGATGTTCACAAGTCGTTCTCAGTATATTGTGATGCTTCATACACCGGACTGGGATGTGTTTTAATGCAGGAAGGGAAAGTAGTGGCATACTCGTCCCGACAGTTGAAGGTTCATGAGAAGAATTACCCCACTCATGATCTAGAGCTAGCAGCAGTGGTTCATGCACTGAAGACCTGGAGACACTATTTATATGGGCAGCAGTGTGATATCTACACGGACCACAAGAGCCTCAAGTACATATTTACTCAGTCAGAGCTAAACATGAGGCAACGAAGATGGCTAGAGTTGATCAAAGATTATGAGCTGGAAATACATTATCATCCAAGAAAAGCAAATGTGGTTACAGATGCTTTGAGCAGAAAGAGTCAAGTCAATATGTTGGTTGCTCACCCGATGCCGTTTGAGCTAGCAAAGGAATTCGACAGGCTGAGTCTTTGATTTCTGAATAACACTCAAGGAGTGACAGTCGAGCTGGAACTCACTCTGGAGCAAGACACTAGGAAAGGTCAGAAAGACGATGAGAAGATCAATGAGATCCAGCTGCTAATCATAGATGGGAAAGGTCCAGATTTTCGTGAGGATTTAGAAGGAGTGGTATGGTTCGAGGATAGATTGTGCGTTCCCGACATCAAATCGATCCGGGAACTGATTCTCAAGGAAACTCATGAGACAACATATTCTATACACCCTGGTAGCGAGAAGATGAATCAAGACCTGAAGAAAAGATTCTTGTGGTACGATATGAAAAGGGAGATAGCAGAGTATGTTGCCAGATGCAATAGTTGTCAGAGGATCAAGGCAGAACATCAGAGGCCCACAGGTTTCTTGCAGTCGTTGCAGATTCCCCAGTGGAAATGGGATGAGATCGGGATGGACTTTATAGTCGGTCTGCCCCGCACTTGTGCTGGTTATGACTCCATCTGGGTAGTAGTGGACCGTTTAACAAAGGTGGCTCATTTTATACCAGTCAAGACCACCTATAACAGTGCGGTGTTGGCAGAATTATACATGTCTCAAATTGTGTGCTTGCATGGCATTCCAAATAAGATAGTATCGGACAGAGGCACCCAGTTCACTTCTCATTTCTGGCAGTAGCTACATGAAGCTTTGGGTACACATTTGAAGTTCAGTTCACCTTATCACCCGCAGACAGATGGTCAGACAGAGAGAACCAACCAGATTCTTGAAGACATGTTGAGAGCTTGTGCTTTGCAAGACAAGTTAGTTTGGGATAAGAGGCTACCGTATGCAGAATTCTCCTACAACAACAGCTACCAAGCCAGTCTGAAGATGTCACCATTCCAAGCACTTTATGGGAGGAATTGCAGAACTCCATTGCATTGGGACCAACCTGGCGAAAGGCACGTGTTCGGTCCAGATATTTTGCTTTAAGCTAAAGAGAATATATCAGAATGGTTCGAGAGAATCTGAAGACAGCGCAGTCTAGACAGCGAAGCTATGCCGACACCCGAAGAAGAGAATTGAGTTTTGAAGTGGGAGACTATGTTTACTTGAAAGTGTCACCCATCAGAGGAACCAAAAGGTTTGGAGTCAAAGGCAAGCTAGCACCTCGCTACATCGGGCCGTACCAGATTCAAGCAAGACGTGGAGAAGTGGCATATCAACTCAGCTTACCAGAAAATTTGTCCGTCGCACGATGTGTTTCATGTGTCTCAGCTGAAGAAATGCTTGCAAGTACCAGAAGAGCAGTTGCCAATAGAGGACCTTGAAGTTCAAGAAGATTTGACTTATATTGAGAAGCCAATTCAGATTCTGGAGACAGCAGATCGGGTCACTCGAAGAAGCACTATCAGGATGTGCAAAGTCAAATGGGGCCATCATTTAGAAGAAGAAGCAACCTGGGAAAGAGAAGATGATCTGAGAGCCAATTACCCTGAACTCTTTACTAGCCAGCCCTGAATCTTGAGGGTGAGATTCTTTTAAGGGGGATAGGTCTGTAACACCTTGAATTTGGGGATATAAAATTTCTTTCTAATTACCTACCAAATTCAGGTGTTACTCTTCTCTCTCTCTAGTTTCTCTATCTATTTTTCTTTTTGGCAGAATTAGCTTAATTAGTGAGGGATTAGTTATTTTATTTTGTCAAAACAATATGTGTCATGAAATGTTGCGTCATGCTGAGCTCCAAATATTCTTTGAATTGTTGCACATGTTTGATTTGGTTTGAATTTGAAACTTGATTTGAATTTGAATTGAAAATCCTAGAGAAAATAAATAGAAAAGCATTAGAAGTTCCCTAGAAAATGGAGAACCTCATTTCAGCCCAAGTCGGCCCAGCAAGCCCAGCCTCGCGCGCGCGCTCAACCCCTGACAGGCGGACCCCGCCTGTCAGCGCCAGTTTGTGCCCACGTTCTTCTCTCCCTCTCTCTCCCTTCCGCTTGTTGCTAGTGGGGCCGATATGTCGGTGCCAATTCCCTCTCGCTCGTGCCCATTCTCTCCCACTGCTCGGTGGACCCTTTCCGTCAGCGTTGACCGCCCGTTCGCGGATCCCCCCTCGCTGCCCTGTGGACCCCACCCGTCAGCCCCCTCCGCTTCCCTAACCTCTCGCCCACGCCCCAGCCGTGGACGCGCCCACGTCCTCGCGTTCCCCGGCCACCTCCGCACACCCTCGCCCCTTTAGAGGCCGCGCCCCGCTCGCCCACTCCCCCTGCTCACTTGCGCCCTCAGCCGAGCACTCTCGCCCTGCGCACGCGCCCAGGTAGCTCCGCCACAGCTCACTAAAGCCCACCGTCCGTTCTGCGACTATAACACCCCTGGTGTTACTGTAACTAAAACTTGAGCATGGCATCATAAGCATTGGCATTGCATATGTTTGACACATCTAGAGTGCATTCACTAGGTAAAAATTTCAAACAAGTTGTATTGTTTTAATGTTTTGCAAATAGGACCCTGGATAGGGAACTTAACCCTAAATAGGGATTAAAGGGGTAAAACCTGTTGGGGACCTTCGGCGTCCGAAGGTCCTCAAAAACAGGATTTAACAGTATTTCTGTAGTACAATGTGTAAACAGGTACTCTCGGACTAAAGTCGGCATTGCAGCAGACCGAAATAATACGAAGCTTGATACAGAGCCGAAGGTGTTGAGCAGGAAAGCTTCGGCGTAACAGCAAAGACTGGAACCGACTTAAAGATGAAAAGACTATTCAGACCTCGATAGACTACTATAGAGTTATTATCAAATGTAAAGGGCATGAATGTAATTTTGTAAGGGCTGTGTCCCGTGTCTATAAATAGGTGAACAGTATTCCCGTACTGTTCACGCTGACTGGGCATTCGCTTTTTGCGTCACGCTTGTACAATCATTTCCTTTCAATTGAAGGTACACTTGTTGTTCAATAATATTTTTGTTTATGCTCAATAATAATAAATGATCGTTCATATTGTCTTTTATGTCCTTTACATTTTCTCCTTCGTCATTGTTTAATGAATTCATGAAGGTACGTCCTTCATAACCTTCGTCCGTAAACCATTATATCCTAAGGGAAATAATGCTTCGGAGGACGAAGGACTTTAACGATTAACATTTTCTATGTTGCCTTGTTCTTAACTCTTAGCACTTGAGAACAAGTCCCCAACATTGGCGCCCACCTCCGGTGAACTCACTTCCATTTCTTGAGCTTTTCAACATCTTCGGCAAGCATCACCTTCGTCATGCCGCCGAAGAAGGCTTCAGCACCAGGGGCTAGCACGCTGCAGCCGCTGGACCCCAATCAAGACGTCCTTTCTCTTAGAGAGGCACGAAGCCAGAAGAGGAAGGCTGCCAGTCCAACACCTCCAGAGGATGATCTAGATCAGGAGATTCAAAATCTGGAAATCCTTCAGCAGCAGGTTCAACGCAAGAAGGAAAAAATGGCCAGGGTAGCTGAATTGCAGAGGCAGATAGACGAAGCCTCTGAAGAAGTTCGTCATCTTGCTCAGGACGAGCAACATCGAAGGCCTCAGCATCAAGACCTTCATCAGGACGGTTTTCCCAACGAAGATGATTGGTATGACAATTTCCATCATGGGAATTTTGTTTTTGATGATGCTTCTCCTCTGTCCGCTGAGCTGCAGGCTACACCTTGGCCCCCGTCCTACAAGCCGCCTCAGCTCCCTGTATTTGATGGCCACTCGGACCCGAAGCAGTTTTTGATGAGCTACGAAGCAACAGTGTCTTCGTATGGTGGCAATGCTTCAGTCATGGCCAAATCTTTCGTTATGGCTGTCAGAAGTGTTGCTCAAACCTGGTATTCCTCCCTTCGGCCAGGAACGATCACTTCATGGCAGAAGCTGAAGGATTTGTTGTTAACCAGCTTTCAAGGATTTCAGACGAAGCCGGTCACTGCTCAGGCTTTGTTCCAGTGCACTCAGGACCACGAAGAATACCTTCAGGCATATGTCCGAAGGTTCTTGCGTCTGAGGGCACAGGCACCAACGGTGCCCAATGAAATTGTCATCGAGGCCATGATCAAGGGGCTTCGGCCAGGTCCGTCAGCTCAGTACTTCGCCAGGAAGCCTCCTCAAACTTTGGAGAAGCTTCTCCAAAAAATGGATGAATACATTCGGGCTGACAATGATTTTCGCCAAAGAAGGGAGGAGGCTTTCAGGTTTTCTGAAATGACCAGGGGCTTCGGAGGAAGGTTTTACCCGAGGCATGTCAGGTCAATTCACAATTCCACTCAGAATGATGATAAAGGGAGTCAGCAACAAAGGCCACAATACTCCTCACAGGCTTCAGGGCAACAACAAGGTTCCTTCCGACCTCCGGCTCCAAGAGGCAGAGGAGCTAGGGGCTTCGGAGGAAGATTTGGCGATCAACCAAGAAGAATCTTTTGCTTATTCTGCGGTGAAAACAAAGGTCATACTACCAGAATGTGCCATGTCACTATTCAGAAGCAAAAGGAAATAGCTGAAGCAGCAGCACAACAGGTTCAGCCGAAGCAGGTCATGCATACAGCTTCGTATCATTCGCCCTACATCCCAGAATATGTGGGCAACCATCCTGCAGTCTCTGCTGCTTCGGCAAGTCAGCCTTCAGCTTCCTGGCAACAGCCTCCGCCTCCACCTCTGTTGCAACAAGGCCAGCAGCCAGAAGGGAGCCAATATGCTCCACATCAAAGGGACTTCAGAGAACAGTCCGAAGCTCGCACGGTCAACAGCACCGTGCCAGAGTCAAAGCACATCTATTGACAAATATCCTACCTTAATAGCAATCTTTTTCATTCAGTCTTATTTTCTGTAATAAAGGACATTGATTAGGTTTCATGTAATTAGTTTCGTTGATTCCTACAAGAAAAATATGTTTTCTTCACAGGTTTGTGATAATAAAAAGGACCTTCGGACTATCGAAAATCCTTCGAAGCAACAAAAAGTCGTTCTAAGGAACGCAGAGTAAGTCTGACGAAGTCACAAAAAGTCATTCCGAAGGGAGCGCAGTGTAAGTTTTCTGCTCCAAAGTCGTTCCAAAAGGAATGCAGAGCATACAGCGAAAAGTCAACGCTGATACCGCCTAAGTAAAAGGCGAAGAAGCTCCAAAGACGTTCCTAAGGGAATGCAGAGCTTATACCGCCTAAGTAAAAGGCGAAGAAGCTCCAAAGACGTTCCTAAGGGAATGCAGAGCTTATACCGCCTAAGTAAAAGGCGAAGAAGCTCCAAAGACGTTCCTAAGGGAATGCAGAGCTTATACCGCCTAAGTAAAAGGCGAAGAAGCTCCAAAGACGTTCCTAAGGGAATGCAGAGCCTACAGCAAAGAATCAGTGCTGATACAATAATATTGTGTGGGGATATGTGTGTATCTTTCGGAACAAATGTCATCTACGTAACATAACATCATCACATCATTTTGCATAGCATAAGCATCATACATCATGTTGCATATGGCACAAGAAGGGGACACAATATTGATCTTCGGAAGTATGATTTGAAAGAGTGAAAATCGTGGTCACAAGGAGACACAATCTTCATCTTCGGAGTATAGCTTCGGAGAATTTTTTCACGAAGCTTGGATACTCTTCATCTGAGCACTATGGACATTGTTGTGACACATAAAAATTTTTTCTTCACGAAGCATGAAAAGAAGGGAAGGTGTTTTTTCGCCAGACTCAAAAACGGTACGTGTGTAAAGTTTCATGCATCGTAAAGAATTGAGTAGCAAAAATAGATATATTACATTCGGGGTTACAAAATGTTACACTATATTACATTTCCGAAGTTTTTTACAAAAATGTTTAATCCTCTCTCAAAACGACTTCTGCAGCTTCATTCAGGAGCCGATTGACGACTTCGTCCATAATATCTTCGGCCATCTTTTTAATTTCGTCGTCCCCCTTCGGCTGAGGGCCCGAAGGCGCTTTAGTCGGATCTGAAGCAGGACACGGCTACATTACTATTACAAATCGCAAACAGATCTTAAAAGCCTAAAGATTACAACACAGTAAAAACTATTATTTAGTACCTAATTGACCTTCGGCTTCTGCGCTCTTGGCAGCAGCCTCAGCTACTTCTCTAGCATCGTGGATGCCCTTTTCACTTCTTCGGATAATTTCTCCGGCCATTTCTCGGCCACCATTATCCCAGATATCGGTAAAAAACTTTCCACCAATTATGCTAGCTTCGGCCGAAGGATCTATTGTATCTTCAAAGGACAAGGCAGCTTCGGACTGAGCTAGAATTTTTACATGTTCGCAACCCTTCTTCTCTAAGATGGTGGCAATCCCTCTGGCGCCAGAGAAGGCACATATATCTCCTCGGCTATTTAAAATTTCTTCGAAGGCTTCAGCTTCGTGGTCAATCCATTCAATGACACCTTCGGGATTGCCTCTCGAAAAATTTTCCTCACTTGAGAATGCGCCAATCTTGGCGAAGCTAGCCTTTAATTTCTTAACACAATCTACAGATTTATTGTAGCATTTCTTTTTGGACGAACGAAGCTCTTCAACAGTCACTTCTAGGTGATCTGCCCATTGATCGCTGAGTTCGCGCTTTGTTTCTTCAAGTATACGTTCTTCTTTGGCTCTGGCCAGTTGTTTTCGAAGGTCTTCAATTTCGCGTTTCTGAGCTTCAGCTTGACTTTTGAAAGCAGCTTCGTCCTCCTTTATTTTATCTATCAATGAGTATAATATTTTGTCTTTTTCGAGACCTTCGTTCCTCAGTTCAATTACTTCGGAACGAAGGTTGCTCAGGGCTATAGTACATCCTTCGTCCTCAGCATCTTTCTGTGCTCTGAGGGCATTGCTGAGTATCAGGCCCTGCAGATAGGAATATGTCTGTGTCAACAGTTTTAAACAAACGAAAAATTTTGAACTCAACAAAAATATAAGAATTCCATTTGTCGCACCTTTAAACTGTTGTAAGCTAGGCTGTCAGCCAGATCGTTCTTTGACAGCACCGAAAGTCCGTCTTCTAAAGATGGGAATCCGAAGCTTCTGCTCATCTCCCGACAGACAGAAATCTCCTTGCTGTCGGGGAGGCAATACAAGAAATCTTCTTCTCCACTGCCATTAAATATCAACGCCCCCTTTGGATATTTCAACTTTTGGGCATAGTGTTGGGCCTCTTGTTCTTCTTTTTCTGATAATTTTTTCCCCGAAGCATGACGAAAAATATAATCACGAATTTTGGGGGATGCTTCGGGGGTAATAACACCAGTTCCTTCAGCAAAAGTTGGCTTTGTTATTTTTTCTGCCTCACTTTCCAAGGTTTTTGCCTTTGTGGGCTCTGAGGGCCCAGCTTCGGCTTCAATTTCTTGCTCTGAAGCTGCAGAACCAAGAATTTCAGCTGTTGTTTCAAAAGTAACAGCAGCCTTCTTCGGAGGTGTGCTCGAAGATATGATCGTTTCCAGTACATCTAGCACATTAGCCATTCTTTTTCTCTTCGGAGTTGCAGCTGGCATTTTTTCATTTTTTGATGTCCCAATAATTGCTGGAGGACTCAAAATTTCTGATGTTTTGGAGTCCTCGGTTGCTTCCTTTACCTCTTCCATTTTTTCTGTGAATGGCGCTTCGGCCTTCTCTTTCGTTTCTGGTAACAAAATTTTTGATTGCTCCAATTTTGTCTTCGTTGGTACTTCGGCTGTTTCTGCGACTTCTGGCAGCAAAGTTGGTTCGGATGGTTTTTCAGCTTCGGTGGCCGAAGAAGTCTCTCCGGTAAACTCAGGCACCGAAGCTGGTTCAATATAACGCGGCCGATGCGTAAGAACCTTTATCTTCTTCCTTTTCGGTTCTGGCTCACTAGGAGCAGCTGCAGTTTCTTCTTTTGCAGAGGTTGTATTTTTTCTCTTCTGCCTTCGAATGGGGTAGCAATAGTTAGGGTAGACAAACCCAATGGCATCAAATACCCGATTCAGCCTTTTCTTTTTTCGGCCTCCGAAGGCTGCTGACATTGCAGTATCTTCGGCCTTCGAGTAGGTCCCAAGCAGCTCATCACTTAAATTGTCAATGCTTTTCAACCACTCATCATCTGGCTCAATAAATTTATCTCCAAATTTAAAAGTGTACTTAAACCTGACAAGTCCACCTTCGTCGGCCTCTTTAATGGTTTCTTGTGGCATTTCCCATTTCTCCGCAAGCGGCCACACCCGGAAGGCAATATGTTCTTGTACTAAATCTCTTGTTCCAATAAAAGAGCAGATGACGCCGAAGGCTCTCTGGCATTCTTCGGCAGCTTCATTCATTTCCACCTTCGGCCTCCGAAGGCCGAAGCTTTGCCAAATAGGACGCATAATTATACCTTTGATGTCTTCTCGTGCTGATAGGTCATTCTTCACATAAAACCATTCTGTCATCCAATCCCCGGGCCATCTCTTCCGAAAGGTTGGTACGGGACAGCTTGCCCCGGACCGAGAGACGAAACTGTAGCAGCCAAAGTTTTTGTGGTACTGTTCTTTGCCCCAAGGCTTTGTTTCATATAATAATTCATGTATATTACAGAAGCTTCTTGCGTCAGGCTTCAGACCTTGGCTTCTCGTGGCCCACACGAAGATATTTAGCCTTATAATAGCCTCTGGAGTAAGTTGATGAAGATAGACTTCGAAGATTTTCAACACCTCCACGACGAAGCTGCTCAAGGGGAATCGCAATCCGGCTTTCAAAAAACTTCGGTACACCACAACTTCATTTTCTTCAGGGTGTGGACAAGTCTTTTCCCCTTCGTCCGCCCTCACAATGGACAGATCCCGGAAATACCTTCCCCTCATATTGACAAGATGGTTTTCTTTGATAGCTGATTTGCCGAAAACCGCATGACTTGGTCGCCAGGGGCGGTCTTCGGAGTCTTCACCGCCACTATCTACATCAAAACTGTCACTGTCACCAGTATCTTTAGACAGCCCTTCTAGAATTTCCCTGGTGATCTTTTCTGTGTTGGTCTTCGACATTGCTATAAGAAACCCTAAGTTCTTCTCTTCATCAAGACTCAGCTTCATCTCAGCAGCAGCCTTCTTAGCAGATTCAGACATCTTCGGAAACACTAAAAACTGTTTTCAAAGCCGAAGCTTCAAAGCTAAAAGCTTAGCAGATCACAGTGCACAAGAGCTAAAAAATGAGTGAGCAGGAGTGGTTGGCCAGAAAGCGTGCAAAATAAGTTTGCGGTATGGCCGTATTTATACGCTTGATGCGTTGAAAGTTGAAAGACCCCACTTGTCATTGAATGTTGCTATTCTAGCAAAGGGAAGGTGTTTTTTCGGACCTTCGGCATAAAGCCTTCGTTCATATCGCAATCTGAATTTATTATTTCAAACAAATTAATATTGCGAGGGGCTACTGTTGGGGACCTTCGGCGTCCGAAGGTCCTCAAAAACAGGATTTAACAGTATTTCTGTAGTACAATGTGTAAACAGGTACTCTCGGACTAAAGTCGGCATTGCAGCAGACCGAAATAATACGAAGCTTGATACAGAGCCGAAGGTGTTGAGCAGGAAAGCTTCGGCGTAACAGCAAAGACTGGAACCGACTTAAAGATGAAAAGACTATTCAGACCTCGATAGACTACTATAGAGTTATTATCAAATGTAAAGGGCATGAATGTAATTTTGTAAGGGCTGTGTCCCGTGTCTATAAATAGGTGAACAGTATTCCCGTACTGTTCACGCTGACTGGGCATTCGCTTTTTGCGTCACGCTTGTACAATCATTTCCTTTCAATTGAAGGTACACTTGTTGTTCAATAATATTTTTGTTTATGCTCAATAATAATAAATGATCGTTCATATTGTCTTTTATGTCCTTTACATTTTCTCCTTCGTCATTGTTTAATGAATTCATGAAGGTACGTCCTTCATAACCTTCGTCCGTAAACCATTATATCCTAAGGGAAATAATGCTTCGGAGGACGAAGGACTTTAACGATTAACATTTTCTATGTTGCCTTGTTCTTAACTCTTAGCACTTGAGAACAAGTCCCCAACAAAACCTAACCCAAGTTGAGAAAACCTAAAAGCTTTAGGGGAAAAGTCACAAAATGACCCCAAGAATAAACTTGAATCACCTTTATACCCCTAAGGTACCAAAAACCCTAATAGGAACCCTGGAAAACCCTAAATCCAAACCCTAGGGGCTTATGTGCAAAATTAGTCCACTTTTGGACTAAAGTGCAAAAACCAAGTCAAATAAGTATCTTAAGTCATTTGGGTCACTCTTATGTGAATTTACAAGCCAAACCCTAAGTTTTGGACTCATTTGCAAAAGGACCCCAATTGTGATTCCTATGCTAAGTCTGAAATCAGGGTTATAGGCCCAACTTTAGAGCTGTGTAGCTTTCAAAATAGTGAGAATCCATATTAGGTCACCACATCAAAATTGTAGCCCAATCATAGGAGAACAATTTTGCTGAAGAGGGCAAGCCATGTTCTTGTGAGAAATTTGGAGATAATCATGCTCTAAACTTGACTGTCAGGTTGTTTAAGTTCTGAACCTCAAACAAGCAGTGCAACTGCAGGCACTTTGGGCATGAATTAATGCAGGATCGAGCAAGTATTTGCCTAGGATTGCTATACCAAGATTATAGTTGGATCCTAGGGCTACAACTTTGCTAAAGAGTGTCGATCATGTTGATATATAAAATCAAGAGAAAATTTGCCCTAAATCCTGGCTGTCAGATGACTGAAGAACAATCGCCATGGTACAGTGCATCGGAAGCAGATAAGGGTCAGATCGCCGCGGCAGAAAATCTCACCGATGATGACCTATCCGCGCCGCGATTTGCGCCGGGGTCGACATGATCGGGCGGCGAGCATCTCCCCGCGAAGACCTCTTTGCTCCGGATAAGACCGCCGCGGTGGAGGGCACTAGCTCCGGCTGCCACGCGGCCATCCCTCCTTCCGGCCATGTCCGGTCACCGGCGCCGCCCTCCTCTGTTTGGCCACGCCATCACGGATTTGACTGCGTTACGGCCGCGGTTGTAAGCGTGGCACCCTTAGGAGTATTCTCCTTGCGCCGTTGCATCGGTGAACGCCACGGTTATAGCCACCGTATTCTTCCCTATCTCCGGCCGCCACGCGTCTTCATTCAAATTCGCGGCCACCATCCACTAGCTCTATAAATTGAAGCCTCAGCACGTTCCGCTAGGTAGTCGTACATCCAGTGAAACAACTCTCAGCTCCAATCGTTCCCCCGCAACTCCCCAATTTGGGATTACCCCCAAATCGATCGAAGAACGCCGCGAAACCAAGCTCGCCGTGGTCAGCCCAATTCGGGTCAGCTCCTCCCCTCTGCTCCCTTGTTTAAGCATTCGCATACGTCTGTGATACTCGCCAACCCATCCAATTGAACTAGGAGCCCACTAGTCGCCGGGAACGCATTGATCCATCCGCCGCATCCACGGTCACCGTGGCCAGAGATAACCAGGCACCCATTTGCGAAATTGAATGAGGGGAAACCTCGGGTTAGGTCAGAATCTGGAGTCAGTCGTCGGTAAGCACCAATCCTTGCGTGCTCCGCCCAATCCAGCTCGTCGGAGCATGGCTTCCGCGCGGTTTGCCGCCGGGGATCAGTTGATGTGAAGAAATAGAAGTACGAGGGTCTTTTTGTGAGTTGTCAGCGACCTGGGGAAACAGTAAAGGAACCCATTTCAGGTTAACCGTTAAGTCGAGGGCCTTTCTGTAAAGCCGCCATCGCGGGCGCGGGCGCGCGCGCATTTTCCTTAGGCTTGGGCTGTTTGGGCTGTTTCTGGCCCGATACTGTTCAAACCTTTTCCTTTTCTTTTTCCAGTAGAACTCCAACAATTTTAGAAAATGGTAGAAAAATCCTAAAATTGTGAAACCAATTTTCCTAGGCTTCTTATTTTCTCTAGAATTTAATAAAAATAGTCTCATGATTTTTAGATAAAATAAGGAATTTTGAGGCATTTAAACTAGCTTAAACCATTGGTTCTGGATTTTTAGAAAATAGATAATAAGTCCAAAATTTCCCAAACTTTTTATATGAACTTAAAACATTAATTAAAAGCCATGGGTAGAATTTGGTTTGATTTAGACCATGTTTGATAACTAGAACCCAAAACCCTACCCCTGCCCTTTGAACCCCTTTACTGACTCCGAAAACCCTAAGTTCTCGAAGTTCCGTGAAAGAAAGTTGTATTCAAGACTTATTTAATAAATCTTTATTATCTATGCACTCTCATAAGCATTACATGGCATTCATTCTTATATATATACCTATATGGTTATATTTAGAAAACGAAGAAGAGAGTGTAGTGACTCAAGAGAAGACACCACCACCTTTGGAATCTCAGGCAGGGACTTGGATCTACTTCGACATCTGCGAGTCCGAGCCTGACTCACCTACTAACAAAGGCAAGCCCCGGTGCATGCAACCCCTTTCCTTGTGTTTTTAAATAATTTTCGCACACTTTAAGTCTAGTGAAATGTGCATTAGGTTTATAGGAATTGCTTGAAACCCTTTGATGCATTGCCTTCCTTGATATCCATACCTATATAGATACTTCTGGTGAAGTATCAAAATATGATTTACAAAAATGCTTAGCCCTGCTTAGATCTTGTGGTTAGAGGTTGTCTTTTGCAATACTGCCTAGCTCAGGGGTTATCCTGAGGAAGGATGGCTTCTACCTGCAAGAATATATTTTCATTTGGAGCAATGGTGGGATCTTACTGCAAAGTTCCCTGTGATGCTCTTTCATCCTAAGGAACAGAAACAATCCTAAGGATGGGAATACGTAAATTGAAACTTGGGTTAGGAACAGGTGATGTTCTACCCAGGTTGATTAAGGATTGATGCGTATGTAGGCTTGATGATCGAGGACCCTTTAACTGGTCACATGCCTCGTCATGGGTAAGCCTTGCCTCGGGCAGACTAAGGCCAGAATAAGATAACACGAAATGGGCGTGGAGCGGTGGCGAGAGTAGCGTGTACCCTCCGTGGCAAGAGGCTGGACGGTGGTGTATCTGTGCTCTCGGTTTGCGTGAACCTGATCTGGTCTTAAGAACCCCGGTGGCGGGTTGACATATGCAAGGATTAAGTGCTACATATGTCGTGTGATTGGAGATCCTCAGCTGAATATAATCGATTCAGATCGTCGTACCTTCGCGGTTATGAAGACTTGGTCACTGCCCTGCAACCTAAGTAAGGATGTGAACATTATGAATAAAAAGGATGTTGTATTGATGAGATGATGAAATTAGACTAGATGCAAACAGAGTCTATTGATATTTAATCTGGCGTTAAAATATTGAAAGTAAGGACTCACTTTAGTAAGCTATTTCTGCAAAAGTATCTAAGTTGATTCTTGCGAAAGCCTCTCCTTGATTCCTATTTATCCAGCATACCCTTGAGAGTCTTTTCCTTAGTCGGGTAAGACTTGCTAAGTAATTCCATACTCAGGGTTTATCCCTTCGTTGTTTTTAGGTGAGGAAGCGACAAATTTTTGTTACTTTTGCTCCAAGGTGGTGTCAAATGAAGAAAAACAAGAGTGAAGATGCGGAAGGACGTGGTCCTCCATATAGGACTTTTTGTTTTAAAACTATCGAGAGGAGTTTTTACCTCCCTTGGTATGTGTAATAATACTACTCAGCACTCGTTTATAGCTCTGGTCTGTAATAAGTAACTTGATCTTACTTTCTAAATAAATGTAAGTTTATGTAATCGCTTCCGCATTTCTTTATCTCCGATGTTCTGTAATGTCTGCAAGACGGGTGAGACGTTCCTGGGAAGGTACGAAAGAAGATACCGAACTTGTCAGTAGTTCAGGGGCACCTACAGGGTTGTCTGAGGTCCGTTGGACAAGGACAACTGTAGGTGGGCCTAATTACTTGGGAGGTTCCGTCACAGCGACCGCCGTCGAGCCCGCGCCGCGTCCGTTGCCTTGGTGAGTTCCGCCTCGCCATTAGCTACTCGAGACACTACTTAGTTCACCCCCAGCACCCCTGGTCTGTCCGGTCTGCGCTTATCCTTTTCTCAGTGCAGGTCAGAGTTCGCTGCCGCCGCGATTCTTCGACGTCCGGCCAACCGGAGTCTCCCTAAGCCACGCCAACTCACCTTGAGTCCCGTCCCAAGGTGAGATGTCCGCCCCCACACTAAATTTCTCCCAATTCCCCCTGGTATTGGCCAATTTGGCTTCGCCGGTGATGGTCGTGCCGGTTCGCCGCGTCCGTGCGGTGACCAGCTGTTTTAGCCCGATATCGTGCCCCTGTGTTAGCCCGTAGTGTTCCCCTTACCCTGCTGTAGCTAGCCCAGGCCTTAGCGTGCCTTAGACCTCTTCTCCCCGGCCGAAATTCCTCGTCGGAATTGTTTGACCCACCCGGAGCACCTTCCCTTCGTTATTCTTCCTTCTCTGGTCCCGTTCTTGCGGTCGGTAGTCTACCAGTGTGTTCGCCAGGCCCTCTAGACCCGTTCTAGCCCTCTCCGGTGACCCTAGCCTACCCGGTGACCGCGTCTGCCACGTCTCTGGCGACCTCGCCGCCGCAGAGGAGGCAACGTCGGCCACCAAGTAGTTAAGCCCCGCGCGCCCCATCGCAACCATCGGCCCCTAATCCAACGGCTCAGATCCGCGGATAACGGTTCGCGCTCGCGCGTTCTGCCTCTAGGTCCCGCCAGTCAACGCCTGTGCCCCTAGCGTTGGGCCCTACTGGTCGGCCCGCCTTCCCCTCTAGTCGTTGACACCCGTCCCCGCCTGTCAGCGCTCACTGCGCTCGTGCCCACGCACGCGTCCTCGGGCTCTAATCTTGGCCGTTGATCTGCGATATGATGGTTGAGATCGTCTGATACCCCTTCACGTGTACTTTTGCTTAAGAGACCCTCAGGTTTTAGAGAATTAACCCGCCGTTCTAAGTTTTAGCGCGCAGACCCCTGGTTTGTTTTAAACGGACCTCTGACCTTTTAAATAATCACAGAATTGGGCTCAGTTTCATATTTTAAACTTCAAAACTTGTTTATTTCATATCTTTTTCATATGAACTCCAAATTTAGTGGTTCAAATTGCAAAATGTTCATAGGAATATTATCTGTTCAAATAAATTATGTGCATCCATAGTCTGTGTACTCTAATTTTTGGTCTAAGCTATAGGATAGTTTATGTGTTAATTTATCTATTTAAGAAAATAAATAAAAAAAAGGAAAACCTTAATTGTAATTAGATGTTTAATGTTGTGAGATTGATAAAATGTTGTGTATAAAGTTACCCATATTGTAATTTTGTGTCCCACCAAAATTAGTAGAACTAAGCTATGTGATCCATAATCATTGATCTCTAATTATATTAAACCCTAACATTTAAGTATACCCTTCTATGTTCATAATGTCTTGTTAAACTAGTGCATACTTGATTGTACATGTTTGGTGTGCTGTTCATTTGTACTTTCCAAATGTATTGAATGTACGATCATTTTATTTAGACAACGAGCATCCCGTGGTTCCTGAGTGTGTTGCCGATGATCTTCCTGAGCAACAACCTGGTGAAGGCAAGTGCCCTCTGACTTATTATGTCCTATCTATTTATAATTCACCGTCCCGCATTGCATTATTGAAACTTAAGGATTGACTAGTCTGTATTTACCTTATCCTTGTTTACCTTTTGGGTTATCATGGTTAGCTTTATGCTATTGCTTTACTTTAATCAATGAACATGATGTGAATCTTATGATACGATGATGTTATCCCGATGATGTTCTTGTGATACTTTAGGGGACTCAGGTTGTTTCCTGAGTACCTCTCCGTAAGGACCTATTTGGGGAGTGACAACCCAAGATAACTGTGCATCCATGAGGGTGGAATGGGACGCCCTTAGCTGATTAATTAGAGGAACCAGAGGAGTAGTTGGCTTCGTCTTAGGGCCGTCAATAGGGTCCGGGCACAGTACTTGCTCTGCCAAGGCTGGTTGTAGAGGTTCTTGATTTGGTTTTGTTAGTCACCCTTCCTTTGGGGAGAGGTACTGTGTTTATCAAATTGGAGAAACCTAACAGGCGGCTATGACCTCCGGGGAATCTTTATAAAGGCTACATAGTGAGACCCTGCTAGGTCACCTTGGTAGTGATCAATGGGGAGGCTAGAACCCCGGGCAGAACGAGAATCACGACTTGTGGGTAAAGTGTGCGACCTCTGTAGAGTGCTAGAAACTGATATATCAGTCGTGCTCACGGTTAAGAGCGGCCTTGGGTTCCTCTTTGATTAGAAGAACTTTGGTTACTTTTATGATGATGATTAATGATGATGGTATAAATATGATCTCTGGTATTTCTTCTTGGAGGGAGTGCTTTTTGGTAATAACTGGCTTGATACTAAAACTTGGCTCCATTTATAGTAATAAATACTTGACCAACTAAAAGCAATTACTTAACCTTAACTCCATATACAACTAGTCCACTTTAGCCAAACGGGACATTTGTTGAGTACGTTGATGTGTACTCACCCTTGATTTACAAACCACCCCACCCCAGTTTGTCCCCACTGTACTCAGTGCTCAAGAGGAGATGCTGGCAACATGGAGAACTTTGAGGACTTTCAGGACTACGATGAGTTCTAGTTTATTTTAGTGGCAAACCCCCAGTCAGCTGCCTGTGAAGGCTTGTCTTCTACGTTTCGTATTTCCGCACTTTGATGTGAATGACTATGTTATAGACTCAGTGGATGTCTTGAACATCTTGTTGTAATAAAGTACTTTTCGCTATTTACTTTGAGCATTATGTGATGATGTCCAATTATGTAATCGATGTGTTCATGAGTTTCTGATCCTGGAACGAACATGGTTCGCATTCGGTTTACCTTCCAAAACCGGGTGTGACACTGACGCACCCCGTAAGCAGGCTTTTACCCATACCATGGCGCTGTTACAACAACTACAGCATGGGCGGCCCTTTCCACGAGGGCTCGGGCGTACGGCCAACCCCTCGGCCTCGGCCTCGGCTCTCAGTAGGAAATCAGCGGGCACAAGTCAACAATGCAGTGCATCGTCATGTCACTCACAGGACACCAAGGCATCTCACCTTGGAATACGACGACCCCAGGCTTCACTAGTATACATCTCCTAGGTGTATAAATAGGGCAGTGGTAGTTCTTCTTAGGGCAAGCGAACACACAATAGTTTTCCACCAAGTCTTTTGATATTGGCACTTCACTCAATCAGTTCTAGGGACTTGGGGACTTCCCCTCTCCCATTGTGCTTGTAATCCCTACTGCGAGCACCCCAGTGTGAGTAATATAAACCTCATCCCCCCTCTACCGGAAGTAGGGCTTTGCATTACCCGAACCAGGATAAACTGCTTGTGTTAACTCGCACACCATCTAGATTCTTGGCACGCGACATTATTTACTAGTTGGTTTAGGACCCTTAGTCCGAACACCGACAAATAGTAGTACTCATAAGAAGGAATAGTTTATCCAGTCCTAGACTAGTTGAGAAGTTCATTTGAAGATTTTTTTACCTTCAAGTTGATTGTTTCTCAAACTAGCTTGAAGTTTGGGGGTACCCAATGGAACAAGGCATTGGAAGAAAATTTATGATTCAAGAAGAATCTCTAGTCGACTCTAGCTTGGCTAGATACTATGGTAAGCATGGTACTCATGAAGGAAAAATACTCATATTTTCTTGGAGTCTCAAGTCAATTATTCTCAAAAAATGGATCGAGCCTCGGAGGCTTGTGTGGGATAGATATTCCCTAGGTCCTCGCGACCAGGATTCAACCTATGGGTCGTTAAAGGGCCTCCATGGACCAAACAGAGCAACCCATGTGGGATATTCAGTCAGATATGGCTATGGGGCAACGTGGGAGTTCAAGTGCATGGAACTGAAGCATCGTAACCAACCCGTTCATGCAGGAGATTAGATAAACCCTATGGAGGATCACACGCTTCCATGTGAGTCAGGATAGTACCTTAGATGTAGGCCTAAAGATAGTAGTGAGCTCAACTCTGTAATCCTAATCCTCTCAATCTATAAGGCAGGGTACGAACCCCTACAAAACGTTTAGATCCTTTGTTAGCCTTAGGCATAGCTAGAACTCTATGTGAACTCTCTCTGTAATCTCAAACCTGAGAATAATTCCACTCTAGCACACACATGTCGTAGGGTATTATGCCTCCTAGCAGCCCAAACCTGTATAAGTTTTCGTGTCTCGTCATGCTCTGTGCGAACCATCAAGCTGTCATCGATGATGCTGACCATCGAAAGCACTCCGCGGTATACCCCGTAGCGCGTTACCGGTACCAAACACCGATAGCTAGAGTCCAATTAACGTTGAACACAAAATCTTCCCCTATGTCTTCATTTTCTATAAACCTGAATTGATTTGTGCAAAATTTATATATGATTTCTTTGGAATTTATGTTTTGAAAAGGGGCCTTACAATTGTACTTCCTTAGTCAAAAAATGGAACTATAGATTGTGTGCCAGTTAAAATGATTTCATTCTTAACAGAATTTTTGGTAAATGATATTTATATTTGTGATTCTAAAATAATTTATTATAGATATTTTCATAATTATTCTAATGTTATTTATTTAATTATAGAAATATTCAACTATAATTAGTTAGATTTAAAGTACTAAAACATGACATTGTGCTAGAATTACATTCGTTGTGTGAACATTGTATTCTTTTTTACTTGCACGTTGAATTATGGGACTGAAGGAGTAAGAAAAAAAAACTTGACCGAGAGGAAAAGACTGTCCTCTTGGAATTAAATTAAAAAGAGATTCGGGCAAAGGCCAGGGGATTCAAAACCTGCACAGGGATTGGCAAAAAAGAATGTTCATGTTGCGCCCAATGCGCTCCACCCTCCATTCAGCAAGATATCATCAAGAAGTTGGGAGCTGAATTTTGTAACGTGGACCCATCTAAACTTAATTCTGATGACCTGAACAGATCCAGGGCCACTGGCATTGCTATTCAGAGGCCAGATGCCGCTCCCAACAGCAAGGACGATGTGCCCAGGACGTCTGAAGACCAGGCGAAGGACTCCTTCTATGATGATGATGATGATGCGGGGTCTAGTGCCCCTGCGGGGTTGTAAGGCTTTTGCCTTCCCTTTAGGGCCTTACAGTGTTCACTGTGCCCCGGTTGGTGGATCTTTTGGTGGTTTTCCATGTATAGCAGTGAGATAACTGTCGATGCTGGTGCGCATGTGGCGCTATTTTTGTTTGCCGCATCAAACTCTGAAAGAGTCGATGACTCTTTGGTTCTCGGCATGGATAATTATGGTGTTTGGAATTTATGTTGTTTGCTATTTTGGCTCCTTTTGGAAACTTCTAGTTTGGCCCCTTTGGAGATTTATGTCCCTCATTCCATGATTATATATTGGTTTTCTGGATATTTCTGTTTATGGACAAATTTCTTTATGGAGAACTATTGGTGTATGCTATGCATACCGGAATTTCTTAGTGCGAAGATTATTGTTCATCCATGGCTATTTCCCCTCAGAATTTACACCGCAACTTGAAATTCTGTCACATAACATTAGAGGAATTAACTCTGATATCAAATGGAACTCCTTGCGCAATAACATTATGGAAATTAATTGTGACATCATTTGTATCCAAGAGACAAAGAAGGAGTCCTTCGATGATTCCTACATTCGTCACTTCTGTAACAGATCCTTTGATAAGTTCGCTTTTAGACCTTCTATTGGCGCATGTGGGGACTTCTTAACAATCTGGAAAGATTCTCACTTTGATGCTAAGGTGATTGAACAAAATTCTTTCGGTCACACGATCTCTTTCCGTACAAAGTTGACAAATCAAGCCTAGTGGCTCACCAACATTTACGCCCCATGTACCCCTCACAGAAGAGAGGATTTTCTCTCTTGGTTCTCTAGTCTTGAGATTGATGATGAAAAACTATGGATTCTCCTTGGCGACTTTAATATGATTAGATCTCTAGAAAACCGCAATAAACCATGAGGTGACCCTCTTAGAATGATGAATTTCAATTTGGTAATCAGTCAGTTGGGGCTTCAAGAAATTCCTCTCAAAGGACAAGCTTACACTTGGTCAAATATGCAACGTCATCCTTTACTCGAAAAGTTGGATTGGTGTTTTGTTTCGCAGGTATGGTCTGTCAACTTCCCGGCAACTTCTGCACTTTCGCTCACTAGAGGAACCTCAGATCACATTCCTTGGATGGTCAATGTTCAAATTAATGTTCCCAAACCGCCCATCTTCAGATTTGAAAATTATTGGCTTCAGCTTGAAGATTTTCATTCAAATTTTCAAGATTCTTAGAGTCAGCCTCTATTTCAACCAGACCCAGCTAAAAGGCTCATGGCCAAGTTTAAAAGGGCACGAAAAGCGATTCAGGGTTGGTATAAGTCTCTCCCTAATTTAGCAAAATTGATTGACAAGGTTAAGTTGGTTATTCAGCTATTGGACTTCATTGAGGAGAGTAGAGACTTAACGATACAGGAATGGAATTTCAAAGAAATACTTATCCACCATTTGCATGATCTTTTGTCTAAACAACGAACTTATTGGAAACAAAGAGGCCAAATCAAATGGGTTACCCTAGGAGATGCTAGCACTAAGTTCTTCCACGCCAATGCTACTGTCAAGCATCGGCACAACCTTACTTCATCACTAAAGGATGATAATGGAAATATGGCTCTTTCACATACAGACAAAGAAATTGTGCTATTTAATGCCTTCAAGAACAGATTGGGGACTTCTCAACAAACATCCATGGTTTTAAACTTATCATCCATGATTCAGCCGATTGATAATCTGTCAGAACTTGAGCACCCCTTCTCCTGTCAAGAGATTGATCAGATCATCAAATGTCTGCCTTCAAATAAATCACCAGGTCCAGATGGATTTAATACAGACTTTGTGAAGAAATGCTGGCCGGTGATTGCTCCTGATTTCTATGAATTATACAATAATTTTTTTGAAGGATCCCTCTGCGTGCGTAGCATCAATGGTTCATATGTGACTCTCATTCCTAAAAACAGCTCCCCGGATTCAGTTGGTGACTATAGGCCTATCTCCGTCCTTAACACAAGTGTTAAAGTGTTGACAAAAAATCTTAGCCAACCGTTTGCAACAGGTGATCACAAAGTTAGTGCATCAGAATCAATATGGTTTTATAAAGGCTAGGTCAATTTAGGATTGTCTAGCATGGGCTTTTGAATACATTTCTCTTTTCCATAAGTCCAGAAAAGAAATGGTCGTTCTGAAGCTAGACTTTGAAAAGGTTTTTGACAAATTGGAACATGCAACTATCATTGAGGTTTTGAGGCACAAGGGGTTCGGAGACAAATGGATTCACTGGGTTTCTATGATTCTTGGCTCCAGCACCTCAGAAGTTCTTTTGAATGGTGTCCCTGGGAAACGATTTCACTGTAAACGCGGAGTCAGACAAGGAGATCCTTTGTCCCCACTTCTTTTTGTTCTTGCAGCTGATCTTCTGCAGTCGATGATCAACAAGGCTTGTGACTGTGGCATCTTACAGCTCCCCCTGTCGAGCACGTGTGGTCCTGATTTACCTATTATTCAATATGCAGATGATACTATCCTCATAATGGAAGCTTGTCCTAAACAGCTTTTCTTCCTAAAGGCGATGCTCAATTCTTTTGTTGAATCCACAGGGCTACTTGTAAACTACCACAAATCTAATATTTATCCCATCAATGTCATGGACCAAAAAATGGAAATCCTTGCAAATACATTCCACTGCAAAATTGGATCAATGCCGTCGAAAGTCGCCTAGAGGGGGGGTGAATAGGCAAATCTGAAATTTATAAACTTTAAGCACAACTACAAGTCGGGGTTAGCGTTGGAAATAAAGTCGAGTCGGAAAGAGAGGGTGAAAACAAATCAACCAAAGAAATAGAGTGGCTGACACAGTGATTTGTTTTACCGAGGTTCGGTTCTTGCAAACCTACTCCCCGTTGAGGTGGTCACAAAGACAGGGTCTCTTTCAACCCTTTCCCTCTCTCAAACGGTGACCTAGACCGAGTGTGCTTTTCTCCTTAATCAATGGGTCACTTAGACCCATCACAAGGACCACCACAACGTGGTGTCTCTTGCGTTGATTACAAGTTGCTTGAGAACAAGAATAGAGGAAGAAGAAAAGCGATCCAAGCGACAAGAACTCAAATGAACAAAAATGTCTCTCTCACAAGCCACTAAGTCTTTGGAATGAGATTGGGACTTTGGAGAGGATACGATCTTTTGTTTTGTGTCTTGGAGTGAAGTCTAGAGCTCTTGTATTGAATGCAATGGCTGAAAACTTGGATGCCTTGAAGTGTGGTGGTTGGGGGTATTTATAGCCCCAACCACCAAAGTGGCCGTTGGGGGAGGCTGTTTGTCGATGGGCGCACCTGACAGTCCGGTGCGCCAGCCACGTCACCCAACTGTTAGGGTTCGACCGTTGGAGCTTTGACAGAAGGGGCCACCGGACAGTCCGGTGGTGCACTGGACAGGTACTGTTCACTGTCCGGTGCGCCTTCTGGCGCCTGCTCTGACTCTGTGCATGCTGTCCGCGCACTGTAGCTGTGTCAGCAGACCGTTGAACTCGATCGTTGTGTTGGCGACCGTTGCTCCGCTTGGCACACCGGACAGTCAGGTGCAACAACGGACAGTCCGATGAATTATAGTGGAGTGGCATTCCAAAAACCCGAAGCTGAGCAGTTCAGAGTTGATCTCCCTGGTGTACCGGACACTGTCCGGTGGCACACCAGACAGTCCGGTGCCCCAGACCAGGGCAGCCTTTGGTTGGTTTTGCTCCTTTCTTTTTGAACCCTATCTTGGACTTTTTATTGGTTTGTGTTGAACCTTTGGCACCTATTGAACTTATATTCTAGAGCAAACTAGTTAGTCCAATTATTTGTGTTGGGTAATTCAACCACCAAAATCATTTAGGAAAAGGTTTGACCCGATTTCCCTTTCAATCTCCCCATTTTTGGTGATTGATGCCAACACAAACCAAAGCAAATATATAAGTGCAGAATTAAACTAGTTTGCATAAGGTAAGTGCAAAGGTTACTTGGAATTAAACCAATTTATACTTTCATAAGATATGCATGGATTGCTTTCTTTCTTTTAACGTTTTGGACCACGCTTGCACCACTTGTTTTGTTTTTGCAAATGTTTTTGGAAATTCTTTTTCAAAGTCTTTTAGCAAATAGTCAAAGGTATATGAATAAGATTTCGAAAAGCATTTTCAAGATTTGAAATTTTCTCCCCCTGTTTCAAATGCTTTTCCTTTGACTAAACAAAACTCCCCCTTAATAAAATTCTCCTTTTAGTGTTCAAGAGGGTTCTACAAATTGAAAGATGATCAAACATTTTAGATACCAATTTTTTGAAAAACTCCTCCTTTTAATATAGTTACCAATTGAGATAGAGTTTCTTAGAGGAATACTAATTTCAAAGATACCAATTGAAGAACTTTTAAAAATTTAAACTTGTTTCGAAAATTTTGAAATTGGCGTGGTGGTGCGGTCCTTTTACTTTGGGCTAATACTCTCTCCCCCTTTGATATTAATCGCCAAAAACGGAGTCTTTAGAGCCCTTGTTAAATTCTCTCCCCCTTTGGCAAACAATATATGAGTGAAGGAATATACCAATGTGGAGAGCGATGCGGAGTGACGGCGAAGGGTAAATAATACCGGTAGAGTGTAGTGGAAGCCTTGTCTTCTCCGAATACTCCATTTCCCTTTCAATCTATGACTTAGCATAAGAATTTACTTGAAAACACATTAGTCATAGCACATGAAAGATATATGATCAAAGGTATATAAATGAGCTATGTGTGCAAAGTATCAATCAAAATTTCGAGAATCAAGAATGTTTAGCTCATTCCTAAGTTTGGTAAAGGTTTTCTCATCTAGTGGTTTGGTAAAGATATCGGCTAATTGTTCTTTGGTGCTAACATAAGCAATCTCATTGTCTATGTGCTTAGTGCGGCTGTGCTCAACGGGATTATCCGCCATGCGGATTGCACTCTCATTATCACATAGCAGAGGGACTTTGGTTAATTTGTAGCCATAGTCCCTAAGGGTTTGCCTCATCCAAAGCAGTTGCGCGCAACAATGGCCTGCGGCAATATACTCGGCTTCGGCGGTAGAAAGAGCTACTGAATTTTGTTTCTTTGAAGCCCAAGACACCAGGGATCTTCCCAAGAACTGACAAGTCCCTGATGTGCTCTTTCTATCAATTTTACACCCTGCCCAATCAGCATCTGAATAACCTATTAAATCAAAGGTGGATCCCATGGGGTACCAAAGACCAAACTTAGGTGTATGAACTAAATATCTCAAGATTCTTTTCACGGCCCTAAGGTGAACTTCCTTAGGATCGGCTTGGAATCTTGCACACATGCATACGGAAAGCATAATATCCAGTCGAGATGCACATAAATAGAGTAAAGGTCCTATCATCGACCGGTATACCTTTTGATCTACGGATTTACCTCCCGTGTCGAGGTCGAGATGCCCATTGGTTCCCATGGGTGTCTTGATGGGCTTGGCATCCTTCATTCCAAACATGGTGAGTATATCTTGAATGTACTTCGTTTGGCTAATGAAGGTGCCCTCTTGGAGTTGCTTCACTTGACATCCTAGGAAATACTTCAACTCCCCCATCATAGACATCTCGAATTTTTGAATCATAATCCTACTAAACTCTTCACGGGTAGGTTTGTTAGTAGACCCAAATATGATATCATCAACATAAATTTGGCATACAAACAAATCATTTGCAATGGTTTTAGTAAAGAGAGTAGGATCGGCTTTTTTGACTTTGAAGCCATTAGTGATAAGAAAATCTCTTAGGCATTCATACCATGCTCTTGAGCTTGCTTGAGCCCATAAAGCACCTTAGAGAGTTTATACACATGGTTAGGGTACTCA
The DNA here is from genome assembly GCF_902167145.1 of Zea mays. Lineage (NCBI taxonomy): Eukaryota > Viridiplantae > Streptophyta > Magnoliopsida > Poales > Poaceae > Zea > Zea mays. Next base: position 88,407,805 of record NC_050097.1, read on the forward strand.
CTATCTTCAAAGCCGGGAGGTTGCTCAACATAGACCTCCTCCTTGATTGGTCCATTGAGGAAGGAACTTTTCATGTCCATTTGATAAAGCTTGAAGCCATGGTAAGTAGCATAGACAAGTAATATGCGAATTGACTCAAGCCTAACTACAGGTGCATAGGTTTCACCGAAATCCAAACCTTTGACTTGTGAATATCCCTTGGCCACAAGTCGGGCTTTATTTCTTGTCACCACACCATGCTCATCTTGTTTGTTGCGGAAAACCCACTTGGTTCCTACAACATTTTGTTAGGACGTGGAACAAGATGCCATACCTCATTGCTCGTGAAGTTGTTGAGTTCCTCTTGCATTGCCAGCATCCAATCTGAATCCCTTAATGTGTCTTCCACCCTGTATGGCTCAATAGAAGACACAAAGGAGTAATGTTCACAAAAATGAGCGACACGAGATCGAGTGGTTACCCCCTTATGAATATCACCGAGGATGGAGTTCATGGGGTGATCTCGTTGTATCGCTTGGTGGACTCTTGGATGTGGCGGTCTTGGACCCTGATCATCTTCCTTGTCTTGATCATTGGCATCTCACCCTTGATCATTTTCCTCCTCTTGAGGTAGCTCATCTTCTTGATCCTCATTCTCATCATCTTGAGCTTGATCCTCATCTTGAGTTGGTGGAGATGCTTGATGTGAAGATGATTGTTGATCTTGTGCATGTGGAGGCTCTTCGGATTCCTTAGGACACACATCCCCAATGGACATGTTCCTTAGCGCGACGCATGGAGCTTCTTCATCATCTAGCTCATCAAGATCAACTTGCTCTACTTGAGAGCTGTCGGGGACCATAATTAGGGGTACCCTCAAGACGCCTAATTCTCAGCTGGTAACCCCCATCAGCATAAAGCTGCAGAGGCCTGATGGGTGCGATTAAGTCAGGGATCAGTCCATACGAGTGACTCGATCACGCTTCACCCGAGCCTAGCCTCGGACTCGGGCAGCCGACCTCGAGGGACTTCCGTCTCGCCCGAGGCCCCCCTTTTTACGGCGGACACATCTCCGGCTCGCCCGAGGCCTTGGCTTCGCTAAGAAGCAACCCTGACTAAATCGCCGCGCCGACTGACCAAGTTGCAGGAGCATTTAACGCAAAGGTGGCCTGACACCTCTATCCTGACGCACGCCCCCCGGCAGAGCCGAAGTGACCGCCGTCACTCCGCCGCTCCACTGACCGGTCTGACAGAAGGACAGCGCCGCCTGCGCCACTCCGACTGCAGTGCCACTCGACAGAGTGAGTCTGACAGGCAGTCAGACCTCGCCAGAGGCGCCATAGGAAACTCCGCTCCGCCCGACCCCAGGGCTCGGACTCGGGCTAAGACCCGGAAGACGGCGAACTCCGCTCCGCCCGACCCCAGGGCTCGGACTCGGGCTAAGACCCGGAAGACGGCGAACTCCGCTCCGCCCGACCCCAGGGCTCGGACTCGGGCTAAGACCCAGAAGACGGCGAACTCCGCTCCGCCCGACCCCAGGGCTCGGACTCGGGCTAAGACCCGGAAGACGGCGAACTCCGCTCCGCCCGACCCCAGGGCTCGGACTCGGGCTAAGACCCGGAAGACGGCGAACTCCGCTCCGCCCGACCCCAGGGCTCGGACTCGGGCTAAGACCTGGAAGACGACGAACTCCGCTCCGCCCGACCCCAGGGCTCGGACTCGGGCTCGGCCCCGGAAGACGACGAACTCCGCCTCGCCCGACCCCAGGGCTCGGACTCCGCCCTGGCCTCTGCCGAACGACTTCCGCCTCGCCCGACCCAGGGGCTCGGGCTCGGCCTCGGCAACGGAAGACAGATTCGACCCCAGCTTCGGAGGAACGCCCACGTCGCCCGGCCTCGGGCGCGGGCCCGCCCACGTCAACAGGGAGCGCCATCATCACTCTACCCCGAGCCGACTCGGGCCGCAGAGAACAAGACCGGTGTCCCATCTGGCCAGCTCCGCCAGATAGGCAATGATGGCGCCCCGCGTGCCCTGTGACGACGGCGGCTCTCAACTCCCTTACGGAAGCAGGGGGACGTCAGTAAAGACTCGACCGCTCCGACAGCTGTCCCTCCGCCAAGCTCCATTGCTCCTCCGACAGCCACGACATCACACCAGCAGGGTGCCAAGATCTCTCCGGCTGCCACATTGACATGTACTTAGGGCGCTAGCTCTCCCTCCGCTAGACACGTAGCACTCTGCTACACCCCCATTGTACACCTAGATCCTCTCCTTACGCCTATAAAAGGAAGGACCAGGGCCTTCTCAGAGAAGGTTGGCCGCGCGGGACCGAGGACGGGACAGGCGCTCTCTTGGGGCCGCTCGCTTCCCTCACCCGCGTGGACGCTTGTAACCCCCCTACTGCAAGCGCACCCGACCTGGGCGCGGGACGAACACGAAGGCCGCGGGACTTCCACCTCTCTCACGCCCGTCTCCGGCCACCTCGCCTCTCCCCCCTTCGCGCTCGCCCACGCGCTCGACCCATCTGGGCTGGGGCACGCAGCACACTCACTCGTCGGCTTAGGGACCCCCGGTCTCGAAACGCCGACAAGAGCCATTAGTCTCATCAAACACAATGTCACAAGAAACCTCAACTAATCCAGTGGATTTGTTGAAGACTCTATATGCCTTTGTGTTTGAGTCATACCAAGCAAAAAGCCTTCTACAGCCTTAGGAGCAAATTTAGATTTTCTACCTCTTTTAACAAGAATAAAGCATTTGCTACCAAAGACTCTAAAATATGAAATGTTGGGCTTTTTACCGGTGAGGAGTTCGTATGATGTTTTCTTGAGGATTCGGTGAAGGTAGAGACGGTTGATGGCGTAGCAAGCGGTGTTGATTGCTTCCGCCCATAACCGGTCCGAAGTCTTGTACTCATCAAGCATGGTCCTCGCCATGTCAAGTAGAGTTCTATTCTTCCTCTCCACTACACCATTTTGTTGTGGCGTGTAGGGAGAAGAGAACTCATGCTTGATGCCCTTGTTCTCAAGAAAGCCTTCAATTTGAGAGTTCTTGAACTCCGTTCGATTGCCGCTTCTAATCTTTTTGATCCTTAAGCCGAACTCATTTTGAGCCCGTCTCAAGAATCCCTTTAAGGTCTCTTGGGTTTGAGATTTATCCTGCAAAAAGAACACCCAAGTGAAGAAAGAATAGTCATCCACAATCATAAGACAATACTTACTCCCGCTGATGCTTATGTAAGCGATTGGGCCGAATAGATCCATGTGGAGTAGTTCAAGCGGCCTGTCGGTCGTCATGATGTTCTTGTGTGGATGATGAACACCAAGTTGCTTCCCTGCTTGACATGCTATACAAACCCTGTCTTTCTCAAAATGAATATTGGTTAGTCCCAAAATATGTTCTCCCTTTAGAAGCTTGTGAAGATTCTTCATCCCAACATGGGCTAGTCAGCGATGCCAGAGCCAACCCATATTAGTCTTAGCAATTAAGCAAGTATCGAGTTCAGCTCTATTAAAATCAACTTAAGTATAGCTGATCCTCTAATACTCCCTTAAATGCTACTGAATCAACACTTCTTCTAAAGACAGTAACACATAAATCCGTAAAAAGACAGTTGTAGCCCATTTTGCATAATTGAGAAACAGAAAGCAAATTGTAATATAAAGAATCTACAAGAAAAACATTGGAAATAGAATGGTCAGGTGATATAGCAATTTTACCAAGTCCTTTGACCAAACCTTGATTTCCATCCCCGAATGTGATAGCTCTTTGGGGATCATTGTTTTTCTCATAGGAGGATAACATCATTTTCTCTCCAGTCATGTGGTTTGTGCACCCGCTATCAATGATCCAAATTGAGCCCCTGGATGCATAAACCTACAAAACAAGTTTAGGCCTTGTTCTTAGGTACCCAAATGGTCTTGGGTCCTTTCACATTAGAAACAAGCACCTTGGGTACCCAAACACAAGTCTTGGAGCCCTTGTGTTTGCCCCCAACATATTTGGCAACTACTTTAGCTGATTTGTTAGTTAAAACATATGAAGCATCAAAAGTCTTAAATGAAACAATAGGCTCATTTGTTGCAATAGGAGTTTTCTTTTTAGACAATTTAACATGAGTGGATTGCCTAGAACTAGATGCCTCACTCTTATATATAAAAGCATGATGAGAGCCAGAGTAAGACTTCCTAGAATGAATTCTCCTAATTTTGTGTTCGGGATAACCAGCAGGATATAAAATATAGCCCTCGTTATCCTGAACCATGGGAGCTTTGCCCTTAACAAAGTTAGACAATTTCTTAGGGGTATTAAGCTTGACATTGTCTCCCTATTGGAAGCCAATGTCATCCTTAATCCCAGGACGTCTCCCATTATAAAGCATACTTCTAGCAAATTTAAAATTTTCATTTTCCATTTCATGCTCATTAATTTTGCTAGTTAGTTGTGCTATGTGATCATTTTGTTGTTTAATTAAAGCTAGGTGATCATGAATAGCATCAACATTAATATCTCTACATCTCATGCAAATAGAAACATGATCAACAGTGGATGTAGAGGGTTTGCAAACATTTAAATCATCAATCTTAGTGTGTAACATGACATTTTCATTTATAAGATTGGAAACAATATCATTGCAAAGATTTAAATTCTTAGCCTTAGTAATTAATTTATCATTTTCAATTTTAAGGCTAGCAATTGATTCATTCAACTTGTCAATCTTAGCAATCAAATTAGCATTATCATTTTTAAGATTAACAAGAGAATCTTCACAACCATTTAATTTCTCAACCTTACCAAGTAATTTGGCATTCTCAGTTCTAAGGTTAGAGACAGTGTCATGGCAAATGCTAAGCTCACTAGTTAATTTTCACATTTTTTCTATCTCCTGAGCATAGGCATTTTTAACTTTAACATGCTTCTTATTTTCCTTAATAAGGAATTCCTCTTGGCTATCTAAAAGTCCATCCTTCTCATGAATAGCACTAATCAATTCATTTAGTTTTTCTTTTTGTTGCATTTTTAAGTTGGCAAAAAGACTAAGCAAGTTATCCTCATCATCACTAGAGCTATCCTCATCACTAGATGTTGCATATTTAGTGGAGGCTCTAGATTTTACCTTCTTCTTTTTACCGTCCTTTGCTATGAGGCACTTGTGGCCGACGTTGGGGAAGAGAAGGCCCTTGTTGACGGCGATGTTGGTGGCGTCCTCGTCGGAGGAGTCGGTGGAGCTCTCATCGGAGTCCCACTCCCGACACACATGGGCATCGCCGCCCTTCTTCTTGTAGTACTTCTTCTTTTCCTTCTTTCTCCCCTTCTTGTCGTCTTCCCTGTCACTATCACTTGACATAGGATATTTTGCAATAAAATGACCGGGCTTACCACATTTGTAGCAAACTTTCTTGGAGCGAGGCTTGTAATCTTTCCCCCTCCTTTGCTTGAGGATTTGGCGAAAGCTTTTGATGATTAGCGCCATTTCCTCATTGTCGAGCTTGGAGGCGTCGATGGGGAGCCTACTTGACATAGACTCTTCTTTCTTCTCCTCCGTCATTTTGAATGCGACGGGTTGCACCTTGGGTGTGGAGGTGGCGCCTCGCTCGATGATTTGTTTGGAGCCTTTGATCATCAACTCAAAGCTCACAAACTTTCCTATAACCTTCTCGGGAGACATTAGCTTGTATCTAGGATCACCACAAATTAATTGAACTTGTGTAGGGTTAAGAAAAACGAGTGATCTTAGAATAACCTTGACCATTTCATGGTCATCCCATTTTGTGCTCCCGAGGTTGCGCACTTGATTCACCAAGGTCTTGAGCCGGTTGTACATGGCTTGTGGTTCCTCCCCTTGGTTGAGTATGAATCGACCGAGCTCCCCCTCGATCGTTTCCCGCTTGGTGATCTTGGTCACCTCATCTCCTTCGTGCGCGGTCTTGAGTATGTCCCAAATATCTTTGGCACTCTTCAACCCTTGCACCTTATTATACTCCTCTCGACTTAGAGAGGCGAGGAGTATAGTAGTGGCTTGGGAGTTGAAGTACCGGATTTGGGCTACCTCGTCCGAGTCATAGCCTTCATCCCCCACGGACGGTTCCTGCGCTCCAAACTCAACAATGTCCCAAATGCTAGCGTGGAGTGAGGTTAGATGGTGCCTCATTTTATCACTCCACATACAATAATCTTCACTATCAAAAACCGGTGGTTTGCCTAGGGGGGCGGAAAGTAAAGGAGTGCGTTTGGAAATGCGAGGATAGCGTAAGGGGATCTTACTAAACTTCTTGCGTTTATGGCGCTTAGAAGTGACGGACGACATGTCGGAGCCAAAGGTGGATGGCGACGAAGAGTCGGTCTCGTAGTAGACCACTTTCTTCATCTTCTTTTTCTTCTCGCCGCTCCGATGCGACTTGTTGTGTGAAGGGGATCCCTTCACATTGTTACCGGACTCCCCCGATGGAGCTTTCGCGTGGCTTGTGGCGGGCTTCTCGCTGGTCACCATCTCCTTCTTGGCATGATCTCCCGACATCACTTCGAGCGGTTAGGCTCTAATGAAGTACCGTGCTCCGATACCAATTGAAAGTCGCCTGAGGGGGGGGGGTGAATAGGCAAATCTGAAATTTATAAACTTTAAGCACAACTACAAGCCGGGGTTATTGTTGGAAATAAAGTCGAGTCAGAAAGAGAGGGAGAAAACAAATCAACCAAAGAAATAGAGCGGATGACACGGTGATTTGTTTTACCGAGGTTCGGTTCTTGCAAACCTACTCCTCGTTGAGGTGGTCACAAAGATCGGGTCTCTTTCAACCCTTTCCCTCTCTCAAACGGTCACCTAGACCGAGTGAGCTTTTCTCCTTAATCAATGGGTCACTTAGACCCCTCACAAGGACCACCACAACTTGGTGTCTCTTGCGTTGATTATAAGTTGCTTGAGAACAAGAATAGAGGAAGAAGAAAAGCGATCCAAGCGACAAGAACTCAAATGAACACAAATGTCTCTCTCACAAGCCACTAAGTCTTTGGAATGAGATTGGGACTTTGGAGAGGATTTGATCTTTTGTTTTGTGTCTTGGAGTGAAGTCTAGAGCTCTTGTATTGAATGCAATGGCTGAAAACTTGGATGCCTTGAAGTGTGGTGGTTGGGGGGTATTTATAGCCCCAACCACCAAAGTGGCCGTTGGGGAGGCTGTCTGTCGATGGGCGCACCGGACAGTCCGGTGCGCCACCGGACACTGTCCGGTGCGCCAGCCACGTCACTCAACTGTTAGGGTTCGACCGTTGGAGCTCTGATAGAAGGGGCCACCGGACAGTCCGGTGGTGCACCGGACAGGTACTATTCACTGTCCGATGCACCTTCTGGCGCCTGCTCTGACTCTGCGCGCGCTGTCCGCGCACTGTAGCTATGTCAGCCGACCGTTGAACTCGACCGTTGCGCTGGCGACCGTTGCTCCGCTTGGCACACCGGATAGTCAGGTGCAACACCGGACAGTCCGGTGAATTATAGCGGAGTGGCATTCCAAAAACCCGAAGCTGAGTAGTTCAGAGTTGATCTCCCTGGTGCACCGGACAGTCCGGTGCGCCAGACCAGGGCAGCCTTCGGTTGGTTTTGCTCCTTTCTTTTTGAACCCTATCTTGGACTTTTTATTGGTTTGTGTTGAACCTTTGGCACCTGTAGAACTTATATTCTAGAGCAAACTAGTTAGTCAAATTATTTGTGTTGGGTAATTCAACCACCAAAATTATTTAGGAAAAGGTTTGACCCTATTTCCCTTTCAGCCGTTCACTTACTTAGGGCTTCCCTTGGGATTACAAAGACCCAACCTGGGTGCTTTTCTTCCTCTTATTCAGAAAATTGAGAAAAGACTGGCGTCAACCTCTGTCTTCTTATCACAGGCTGGCAGGTTACAAATGGTTAATGCAGTTTTCTCCTCACTACCAACATATTTCATGTGCACTCTCAAGCTCCCAAAAACGGTGATCAAACATATTGACAAATTCAAAGGGCAATGCCTTTGGAGAGGAGCAGATCTAAATGCCAAGAAACCCCCTCAAGTAGCCTGGAAAACAGTCTGCAAACCAAAGCTTCAGGGGGGATTAGGTGTCATCAATTTAGAGTTACAAAATAAAGCCCTTCTTATGAAGAATCTAGATAAATTCTATAATAGAGCTGACATCTCGTGGATCAATATCATCTGGGCCAATCATTATAGCCATTCGCTGCCCTCGGATAAACCAGTTGGTTCTTTCTGGTGGAGAGACGTCCTTAAAACTCTTGAATCTTTCAAAGGAATTGCTCGGGTAGAGATCGGAGATGGAAAAACAACTTTTTGTGGCATGACAATTGGGATGGTATGCACAAATCAGCACGATACCCAGAACTTTGGTCTTTTGCTTCAAGCAAAGATATCACCATCCAACAAGCAAGAATGGCAGCTTCGCATGAGATGTTTCACACCCCACTGTCGGTAGAGGCCTTTGAGCAATTTCAAGCTTTGCATGATCTTTTGGTTAATCTTCCGCATAATAATCAGAGACAAATGGCTCTGCAATGCTTCTTCTAGCCTCTTTTCATCACAAAAGATCTATTCTCATTTGATGGGCAACCAGTGGACCCATCCTATCTTCACTTGGCTGTGGAAATCAAAATGTCAACCCAAACACAAGGTCTTTTTCTGGCTACAACTTAAGGACAGACTAAATACTCGGGCACTTCTAAGACAGCGAGCTATGTTACTGCATTCATACACCTGTGACAATTGTATCCTACAAGCGAAAGAGACAACCATTCATCTTTTCTTCAGATGCAGTTTTGCTAGGAGATGCTGGTCCTTAATAGGAATCTCCCCACCACGAACAACTGATCTAATCAACACCATTCTGAGGATCAGAAGACGTTGGCAGGTCCTATGGAAACTTGAAAATATCATCCTACTAACCTGGTGCATCTGGAAAAGCAGAAACAATTGGGTGTTCAATGAGATCCCGCCCACGGTGGATGAATGTCGGGACATGTTCAAAGCAGAAATGAATCTATTGTGTCACCGAGTTAAACCAGAGATAGGGGATAAAATTAGGACCTGGATTCAGTGCTCTGTACTGTAATTTTCGTTTACCTTCCTGTACCTACCTTCCTGTAATTTCTTTTTCTTTTTCTTTTGGTTAAGCAATAAAAAATATTGTAGGCTCTCCCTACAGTACTTTAAGCTTCAAAAAAAACACTGAGAAAATGCATCAACCCTGACTCCAATTACTAGTGGTCGTCACCGTCCACTCTGCAACAGCCCAATCGGAGAGTGTCACGCAGAAAACAACCCGAGAGCGAGTGGGGGAGATCGAACACGAGACTTGGAGGTGCTACTCAAAAGCCGTAACTATTACGTTAGAGGCCCTTTCGTAAGAAGTAAGAAACAACAACCCTTTGCATAGTAGATCCAATAGAAACGAGGCACACAAACGATTAACGGGAGCAGCTGGTGCCAATAATCCATTGAGAAAGTAAGATACATATGCTCCTAAAATTCCATTGAAGGTTGTTCATGCGTTTCTCCTTTGTCCATCTAACGTTCAGCACTTAAGGCCGCCGCCGGCCTTATCTGAATGTGTTGGAGAGGTTTGTGTAAAATTTAGTTTAGAATCTACACCAAATTGCATCAACCTACGGATATTAAACTGGAAACATATGCAGCTAAATAAGTGATAATAGCTGATTTGGTGACCATAAGATTGGAGGATGAAGGAAATCACTTACTATTCACTAAAAGGTACCGGTAACGATGTAGATCCTGCTATTCACTAAAAGGTACTCGTAACGACGTAGATCCTCGCGTATCCAAGTTTTACCCTTTATACGTTAACTAAGGTTTTTTTTTTTGTCATTTGCATTGTGCTATGGAACGCGATTCTCCATGTCGAGAAACCGAATTTCTCCTCAGGTAAAAAAAATACATATACAATCAGTAGCCTTTTCAGGTCATTTTCCATGTCCCATCGAAGCTGAAACAGTGGGCGGGAGTTAAGTTCTCATGAGCTAAATTCGTGGGCACACTAATCAATCTGCTGTTCTTTTTTTTCCTCTCTCTCTGCGCGGAAGGAAAAGTGCGACTGATTAGTCCGGCTTTGGGCACTGGGTTCGGACTGACGCAGACAAAAGCCTGCCGTGCCGACTAATCATGTCAGCTTGTATCGATCCGATCGTTCATCTCGCGGCGCATTAAAACATACTAGGAGTATATCGCAATAATATACAGTCACCCGAGACGCACATCAATTTCTGTTCTGCGCGCGGAGCGTAATTACTTGTATTTATTCACTGTTGTTGTGTCAGGTTCGTTAAGCGCGGACCACTGGGAGAGTGTTGGATACTAGCAGGAGTGGTTGACCGGTCGTCAGCGGAGCTCTGTGCCTCTGCGTTGCGTCTGAGAAAGCTGCTTTAAGCACCGTCGCTGGCATGTTGCTGTTGTTGTGTGCCTGCCTGCAGGCTTGTTTGTTCTGTTCCTTTGGACACTGGCCTGGCGGCTGGCGCCCGGCGCGGCTGCCTGGCTCCTGCTGCATCACATCAATGGCACAGCAAGGGGCGTACGTGGAGCAATCTGCCATGCATCATTAGTATCCATTGGCCACAGAACCGGAGGTAGCCAGCTAGATCCAGGCTTCCGTTCCTGTACGGGCCGGAGACGTTCGCGGTCCCCCGCGCGCGCGCTGGAGGAAAAAACGGAACAATCAATGTATTGCCGTTGAATCTGCTTGCGACGCTGCTCCATTTCATCCTAATCGATCCTTCCCATGCATGAACGGTACGGTCCTCACCAGTCATTTCGTTCTTCGCTGTAGGATGTTGCGTTACATTGGGTCGCGACTCGCGACACTTGGGTCCTCGAAATGAAAGCTTCTTTATTACGCTAGCGTTTTTTCTTTAAGAAAATTCATTTTTATAGGTAAACGTTTGCATTCCGGCAGCATTATTCATCGGTCGGCTGGCAGACTGAATTTCAAAAAATTAGTGGCAGGGGCATGACGAACAATTAAGCCACACAAGTGACTGTGCTTCTGCTTAATTAATAACGGTACAAGATGAGTGGCGGACAATGGTCGCAGGCCAGCTGTATGTTATTTTGACTCGCCCCAGTACGATCACACGTCAGACTCTTTTTTTCTTCTTCCGTGCGCGGTAATTCCAATTTCAAATCCATGTATGGGTATGATCATGAGCAGCAACGTACAATCCTCCTACTTAGGGAGGAGCTTGTTGGGTTATTATTCCTATCATATGTGTATTAGATGAAATTGAAAAAAATTATGAAACATTTTGATTTGTTTGAAATTTAAACCTACTCAATCTTATCTAATCCACATGGATTGAGAGACATACAAACAAGCCCCTGCCACTAATTTTTGGTTTAGGGATTGAGAGCAACTGCAGTAGTCACCTAAAATGCATCCTATATTTTGGTTTAGGGGAAAATTAACAAAAAATGTGCTCCAGTAGTTCCTTAAATTAACTTTCTGAATGTACCAACTTCCTATGTAAACCTATTTTGTTCTCAAATGTAGGAACAAAGAAAGAGTCCTGAAATGAGTCTCCCGCTCAATATCGTCGCGAAAACTAGTTTGCTGCCAATGTTTCTCAACCGTTTTTCTGTGGAAAAGAAAAAAAACAACTCGCCCAAGAGCCGCCGGAACACGGGACGCATCAAATAAACTGTAAATATATAATAATGAAGCAGAATTTGTGAAGAATAGAAGGGAATAATCTTTTGCAGCGACGACACAACATGCACTTACCAAATAAGAGTGTTTATTTACGACGACGTGAATATGTTGAGCACAGACTGACCTCAGCAATTGGATGTACGAAGAAAGGAGAAATACACATGCATAGACGCACCAAGAATTAACCTGCATACGTTCTCTCATAAGTACGGATGTTTCAAGAGGGAGCTGTTCGTCTGCAAGTGCAAGTAACAGATCCAGCTACACTTGCTTCTCGTGAGATTCAGATGAAGACGTTTTAGGAGACCTAATCTCAGGAATAAAAAAACAAAACTATTATATATATATATATATATATATATATATATATATATATAGGGAAGAGGTAATGGAAGCTCTGGGCTTCCATTAGTATAGGAAGTCCCAGTCAGGTATACCCACGCGCGCCCGATCTGGTTCTGGTTCTGGCTAGGGCGGATTCCAGCGTAAAACGTGAGCTAAAACAGTGTAAATGAGTACGAAATTTAGCGTAAATCCTATATCTGTTCTGTAACAGCAAACGGGGCCCAAAATTACGGCGTGAAAATCGCGTGCAGCCGATCGTGCGCGGGTTCTGGCTCGGGCGGATTCCAGCGTAAAACGTGAGCTAAAACAGCGTAAATGAGTACGGATATTAGCGTAAATCCTATATTTGTTTTGTAACAACAAACGGGGCCCAAAATTGCGGCGCAAAAATCGCGTGCAGCCGATCGTGCGCGGGTTCTGGCTCGGGCGGATTCCAGCGTAAAACGTGATCTAAAACAGCGTAAATCAGAACGAAATTTATCGTAAATCCTATATCTGTTTTGTAAAAGCAAACGGGGCCCAAAATTACGGCGTAAAAATCGCGGGCAGCCAATCGTGCGCGGGTTCTGCCTCAAATGATTTCAGCGTAAAATGTGAGCTAAAACAGCGTAAATGAGTACAAAATTTAGTGTAGAACACACGCACAATCTCACTTCGCAAGAGATTGTTGTAAAACACATCAAAAAGTGTCATAAATTTGGCGTAAAACGCAGTAAGACTGTTTTTTAATGGAAGCATAAAACACAACAAGAAGTGTCATAAAATTTATTTTGAAAATGCATAAATCACGATGGTCTCATAGGACACTTGTTTTGTTCACAGTATATCAAAATATAAAGTACAACGATATTTTGCCAATATTATTGCAATCATACACGATTTTTTTGACATGACAAAAAACGAGGAGCTAGCCCTGTCTTCAGTACTTCAGACATTTGGAACCATTAGCCTTTAGCTAGGTCGTGGTCCGAAATGGAAGCATTGCTTCTCGGCTCTTGTCAAAACAGGTCTGTGTAAGGCTGTATAAAGCATAAAGACACGTCAGAACAAGCATCAGTAAATAAAACAGAAACCTAAAATGATTCACCAGTTAAAAGACATGGATTGAGAGAAATGATATAATATAAGAGTAGAGTTATGCATTCACTTAGATCATGCTTCTCTCCTACAACCTGTCACATCATTTATTCATTTTCAGATTCTTGTATCTCCCATAATTTATTCTTATGGCTACCCTGTTTTTCCTCCTTGCATATATCAACAGTCAGTTAGATATTTAACAAATCAAGTAGGAGAGCTACCGATAACAACAGTCAGTTAGATATTTCTGATGGATTTTGACAGTATGTACTCAACTGGACAGTAACAATGTTGGAAGAGATGTTCTATTTTGGGGAAATAAACTGGACAGTAAGCAATTCATAAATCAACTACTAAACAACCATGGCACAAAAAAGGTCTAGCAGAAAGATTTCCCATTTTCCAATAACTATTTAAGCATCTCCCATTATACTTGGGGATCATAAATTCAAATCCATCAAGCCAATTACTGACAAAAGCACAGAATTCCAATGGATATAGTGCAGTTGCGCGGATTTCTAATGGTATAATAGTTGGATGCATAAATGGTGTCGTGGCTAGTTATAATAGTTGCAAAAGGGATGCATATATGGTGCGATGATATGTACATCTAAAAAGCATAATCAGACTTGGAACAAATCAAAAGCATAGATAATGTAGTTGTGTGCATAAATGGTACCATAGGTAAACATAACAGTTGCAATAAAAAGGATGCATATAGGTAAACACGTAGATGATTGTTAGTTACCTCAACTAGAGCACAATATCTCATGTCGAGCTTCGATGTCAAGTGAACGGTCTCAGAGTTTAATTGAGAATTCTCGCTGACAAAAATCAATGTTCTACACTGGAGCTTCTTTAGATGTTTAGTCAAGTCATATCTCCTGAAAAATCAATTCAAAGCAATTAAGTATGGTAACAGGTAACTTCCACTCACCTCAATATCAAGTTTTTCCACTGCATAATCATCCTAATATATAGAAGTGAAATGTGTACATACGTATTCATTGTATGTACAAAGCGCCATATGTTCATGCTCTGCCGCTGGTCTAGCAACTACATGATGTAATAGAAGAGGTTTACGCTTAACAATATATTATAATAAAACCAGAACAAGTGTAATAATCACATGTGCCCAGGTCGATGAAAATTGCAGCAAACTAAAGGGTTGTCTTTATTTTCTCATAGACCAACAATGGTGTTATGAAAAAATGTCTTGAGTTGTACCGAGACAATCATCAACTAATATGAAGTCTACTAGCAAACAATGTCTTGAGCTGGCAGATACCAGCTTATCTTTTGTGCTGTGAGCACAAATCAAAAGGTCTATTGAAATATCATAACTGGTAAGAAAGAAAAATCATCAGCATAAACTACTAAAGCATTTAGAGCATATGGAAAATGATGTCTTGTCAATACATCTACCTCTCAAGATTTATGCATGCATCTGAGGGCTAAAACGGTGTAAACGAAAGAAAAAAATCTAATGTAAATTGCTGACATGCTAAACGTAGGACAAAATCTAAGTACAATAGTTCCTTTATCAAACCTTTTGCATAAGTGATTACAGTTTCATGTCACTCTGTGGAACACCATTGTAACGCCCCGAATTTTGCAGTTGAATTTTTTTCTTTTCTTTACTCGCCAAAATTCGGGCGTTACCTTTTCTTTTTCTTTTTCCCTTCGCTAAACCTTGACCTTTTCCAAAGTTCTAGCGGGATTCGGTTTGGATTTCCCGTGTAAGAAAACCCTAAGTACTTTATGTTGTTTGATGCACCATGCCGAACCTTGCATTTCTTTTGATTGCTTTGAAAGCGCAATTGCATTCATGTAGAAAGATCGGATTTCGAAAATGTGGAGAAGATCTTTTCTTTCTTTTTTCTCCCTCTCTTTTTCTCTCCTCTTTTTCTCTCTCTCCCGCGCCGTGGGCCGACCCCGGCCGGCCCAGGCCCCTGCGCGCCCCCCCTCTTGGGCCTGGAAGGCCCAGCCGCCCCCCCCCTCTTTCCCTTATTCCCTAACCCTCTCCCTCTCCCCCCCTCATTTTCTCCCTCCCCACCTAAGCCGCCGCCCCTACCCCCTACCCGCCCCCTGCCCTAGGTAGCCGCCGCCGCCCCCTGTTTGCCGCGCCGCCCCCTGCCGCCGGCCGCCCCTCGCCGTCGATCCCCGACGCCGGTAAGCCCCCCCCTCCTCCCTCTCTCCCTCTCTCCCCTCTCCTCCCTCCCCTTCCCCTCGCCGCTCGGCCCCATGGCCGGTTCGGCCGCCCGCCCCACCCCGCCGGCTCGGCCGCTCGGCCGCCCCGCGCCCTGCCCCGCGCCCTGCCCCGCGCCCCTGCGCGCCCTGCGGCTCGGCCGCCCCGCCCCCTGCTCGGCCGGCTCGGCCGCCCCCTGCGCCGCCCGCCCTCCCCAGCCCGACCCCCCCCGCGCGCCCGCCTGGCCGCCGGTTCAACCGGCCGGCTCAGCGGCTCAGCCGCCCGGCCAGCCCCGCCCGCGCCCGCGCCCCGCCTAGGGCCGGTTCAACCGCCCTAGGGCCGGTTCAACCGCCCCCCCCCCCCCCCCCCCTTCTGTTTTTTTTTATTTTTTTTATTTAATTTTATTTACTTTCTGTGATCATAATTACTGTATTTTAAGTAGGCTAATCACTGTTCATGCTATGGGAAAATAGGAAGTTTAATTTAAAATTCCGTTATGTTATTGATTCACGTAGTTAATTGTTTACCCTGCGCAATGTTGATCAACTAAAAGTGATTAGGTTTCCATCAGTATATATAAATATATATAACAGAATTATGTTGTTAAAAACCAATTGTGTCATTAGTGCATAAGATTTAACCCCCTGCGAGACCTTTCCCGTTTCTTTCTAACCATAACAAATGCGTTATCGAACGTCATACTTGATGCATATTCGCTTTATTTGTTATCTTATATGGTGTACTGTTCTTTTGTATTAAATATGTGGATGTATGTATGTGTGTTTGCGCTCGCATAGAGAACGATCCGGTCGAAGAGCCCGAGGAATTCGCAGGAGAAGCCCCTGAGCAGCAGTCGTTTGGTGGAGGCAAGTGTCCTTTGACCTATCTCTGTCCTATTCATTCTTTAATTCACCTCCCGCATTACACATTTATACCTAAGGATTGACTAGCTTTTGTTATCCATGTCCTTGTTTACCTATTTGGGTCGGATTATTACTACTTAGTCTGATGCTATTGCTCAACTCTAATCAATGAACATGATGTGATTATCTATGATACGCTGTTTTCCCTTCTCTTATTATGATGTTGTACTTGTGGTATTCAAGGGGGCTCGAGCGGTTTCTCGAGTGCCTCTCCGTAAGGACCTGTTCTATGGATGACCGCCCGGGAAAACAGTGCAACCATGAGGGTGGAATGGGGTGCCCTTAGCTGAATAATTAGAGGATCCGGGGTGTAGTTCACTTAGCCGTCGTGCCGTCAATGGGGCTCGGTGTATGCGGCTCGCTCTGCCAAGGTTGATTTGTCCCTTGGGGAGGAGTGCGGTGCATTTAGGAAACCTAACGGGTGGCTACAGCCCCGGGGAATCTTTGTAAAGGCTTCGTAGTGAATCCTTGGCCATTCACCTCGGGAGTGAATAAGGGTCTTGCAAGCCCGGGCCAGAGAGGGAATCACGGCTTGTGGGTAAAGTGCACAACCTCTGCAGAGTGTTATGAAACTGATATATCAGCCGTGCTCGCGGTTATGAGCGGCCAAGGGAGCTCCAGTGATTAGTGGTACTTGATCGGAGACATTGTGGTACAGGTGGCAATGAGATTGATGGTTCTGGTTACGATTATGGTGCTGGTAAGTGGTATTCTTTCCGTTTGGAAAGGGTACATCGGGCTAATAACTTGGGTTAATGCTAAAACTTGGCTTTCTACTAGTAAATAATAATCTGACCAACTAAAAGCAACTGCTTGACTTATCCCCACATAAAGCTAGTCCACTACAGCCAAACAGGATGCTTGCTGAGTATGTTGATGTGTACTCACCCTTGCTCTACACACCAAACCCCCCCCCCCAGGTTGTCAGGATTGCAACCACTGCTCAGGAGAAGATGAAGCTGTGGAAGGAGACTTCCAGGAGTTCCAAGATTACGACGAGTTCTAGGTGTGGGTTAGCGGCAACCCCCAGTCGGCTGCCTGTGAAGGCCGTGTTATCTACGTTTCTCTTCCGCACTTTGATTTATTGTAAGAACTATATGGACGTCTCAGACGTATGATGTAATCGACTATTTCCCTTATTAATACTATTTTGAGCACTGTGTGATGATGTCCATATTATGTAACTGCTGTGTACGTGAATAACTGATCCTGGCACGTACATGGTTCGCATTCGGTTTGCCTTCTAAAACCGGGTGTGACATAAGTGGTATCAAAGCCGTGCTGACTGTAGGACCGCTAACCTAGAGTAGAATGGTCGTTCTAAGGACTATAGACCTCTGTCTCTGCCTTGACTTTGATATCTCTTCAAAAGTTGGTCATACCGACCAAACCTATGTTCTACTATATAATATACCTTGATGAAAATCATGTTTTATTCTAATCCTTCATGTACTTATGATTCGTTATTTGCTGGTCATATTAATTCTGTTCTCACCCTTTTGCTTGCGATGTCTTTTGTAGATGGCTCGACTTAGACACACTGCACGAAAGTCAGTCATCCCCTTCTTACCCTCCCGCCTTGCTGAGCGTCCGCTTCGCCGTCCTGTGGCCGGACAGTCCAGCCACTTGGAGAGACTACATCATCGCCTGCGTGAGGAGCAGGAACGTCGACGACAGGAGCAGCAGAGCTCTTCCTTCTCGCTCCACCAGGAGATAGAGTCTGTGAGGAGCTGCTCCCCTGTGCTTCCTCTGGAGCCACCCCCTGCACCACCACTGGGCGCCCCAGCCTCTGGAGTAGCTGCTGGAGGAGACCCAGACGACGGAGGAGGCGACGACAGCTCGAGCCACGACACCGACTTCTCTGCTAACCCTGAGCCGGAAGGATGGGTTGCTCGACCCATCACTCGCGACGCTGCTCGCGGGTGTCACTTCCATGATGCGCTCGACACCCTGCTACGTCGGGCATTTGACCGGCATACTTGGTCCGTCGAGTATCGCTGTGTGGTCTACCAGCATAGTCGCGGGGTCTACCCGGACCGCTGGGAGGCAACTTGCTTGGTGCGCTGCCCGGAGGACAGTCTCCAGGGTGCAGAGGCCTGTTCAGAGCACTATTCTATCTCTGAGCGGGACTCAGCTGAGGCAGCCATGCAAGATGCTGCACGGCGTGCGCTTTCGCACTACTGCTCGGTTTTCGGTGGGGCAGCTGACGGTCTTGACCTGAAGTATTACCCCCGCCGTTCATCTGGCAGCACAGGAGGCGTGATTGTCTCACCCGTCGGTGAGGGCAATCCTAGGTTGAGCAGCACAGTCAACCTAGCCGCCGTGCTAAACACGGAGCTGGACCATGCATTAGACGAGCTGAGTAGGGCTCGTGCTGAGATCGCCCTGCTGCGGGCTGAGCGCGCGGAACGTCGTTTTCTGGACGGTGGTTCCCCCGCTCCCGTTGGGACTCAGCACCCGTACCGCTCACCTCAGCGTGGACACCAGTCTTATGGCAATCCCGCCTGCAAGACCAAGATAAACCTAGAACCATAGATCGTTAGAGTTGGATCTTGTAATTAATACGAAATAAATATATACATGGAAGCTTCAGTCTTAGCGTTAGTCTCGGTCTTAGTTAGTTTTAGTTAGACAGGGTAGTTTGCTATATCCTGTGCATTTATGTTTGTCATGATGAACTATGTTTGATTTGGATCTTTGTAATGATTGTCACCAGAGTGTGGGTATCCCCTGCATTTTGGTTTACATACTATGTCAATAAAGTTAGTTATATAGTTGGGAAACCCATTATTCTCCTTTCCTCTTTATCTGAGAAGCTGTGTGGTCTGTGTTGGAGATCAGTGAAGATGCTCATCTGTTCAGTGCTGTTGGAGAATTCTATACTCTTTTCTTATGCTGCAAGCTTTGCCAGATCAGTTCTGATGTGTGGTTGCGTTCTGCAGATGTCAGAGAACAGGCGTAGAGGAGGAAGGCGTGCTCAGCAGGAGCGAGCCGCTCCGCAGGATGAGGTGCCCCAGCAGCAGCACCTGCCGCCCCCGCCCCCGATGTCGATCGAGCAGATGTTTCTGATGCAGACTCAGGCAGTTCAAGCCATCGGTCAGACTCTGGCCGCCATTCAGCAGCAGCAGCAGCAGCAGCAACAGCAGCAAGCACCACCCCAGCCTCAGATGCCTCAGATGCCTAGAGACAAGCGTGCTGAATTCATGAGAGGTCATCCACCAACGTTCGCTCACTCTTCTGACCCCATGGATGCTGAAGATTGGCTGCGCACTGTGGAGCGGGAGTTGCATACCGCTCAGTGCGATGACCGGGAGAAAGTCTTGTATGGTCCCCGTCTGTTGAGAGGAGCAGCCCAGTCATGGTGGGAGTCTTACCTCGCCACCCATGCCAACCCCGACACCATTACCTGGGAAGAATTCCGAGGTAGCTTTCGTCAGTACCATGTGCCTGCAGGTCTGATGACAGTGAAGAAGGAGGAGTTCCTGGCCCTCAAGCAAGGGTCATCGTCTGTCAGTGAGTATCGAGACAGGTTTCTGCAATTGTCTCGCTATGCTCCTGAAGATGTCAACACCGACGCCAAGCGACAGTACCGTTTCCTGAGAGGCTTGGTTGACCCTCTGCAGTATCAGCTGATGAATCACACCTTCCCGACATTCCAGCACCTGATTGACAGAGCAATCATGACAGAAAGGAAGCGCAAGGAGATGGAAGATCGTAAGCGCAAGATCAGTGGACCCCAGCCTGGGAGCAGCAGCCGTCCCCGTTTCTCAGGCAATCAACCTCAGCAGTTCAGGCAGAACCAGCGTCCATCTCAGCAGCATCAGCAGCGTCAGCAGTATCAGCAGTTCCAAAGGCAGTATCCTCAGCATCAGTACCAGAACCGTCAGAGCAATCAGTCAGGAGGTCAGTTTCAAAAGCAGAATCAGCAAACACCTCGTCTTCCTGCCCCAGCAAATCAGCAGAACAGTCAGGCAGCACCAGCTCAGGTTGGAAACAGGGCATGTTTCCACTGTGGAGAGCAAGGCCATTGGGTGATGCAATGTCCGAAGAAGGCAGCCCAGCAGCAGTCAGGCCCCAATGCCCCAACAAAGCAGAATGTGCCTCAGCCTGGAGCAGGCAATCGCTCTCAGCAGCGCTATAATCATGGAAGATTGAATCACTTGGAGGCTGAAGCAGTTCAGGAGACCCCCGACATGATAGTAGGTATGTTCCCAGTCGACTCCCATATTGCAGAAGTGTTATTTGATACTGGAGCAACACATTCTTTCATTACTGCATCATGGGTAGAAGCACATAATCTTCCAACTACTACCATGTTAACCCCCATTCAAATTGACTCAGCCGGTGGTAGAGTTCGAGCTGATAGCATTTGTTTGAATATAAGTGTGGAAATAAGGGGGATAGCGTTTCCCGCCAACCTTATAGTAATGGGTACTCAGGGAATAGATGTCATCCTAGGGATGAATTGGCTAGATAAGTATCAGGCAGTTATCAGTTGTGATAAAAGGACAATCAAGTTGGTGTCCCCACTAGGAGAGGAAGTGGTGACCGAGTTAGTCCCGCCTGAGCCAAAGAAAGGAAGTTGTTATCAGATGGCTGTCGATAGCAGTGAAGCAGACCCAATTGAGAGTATTAAGGTTGTGTCTGAATTCCCAGATGTGTTTCCAAAGGATTTACCGGGTATGCCACCAGAGCGGAAGGTTGAGTTTGCTATAGAGCTTCTTCCTGGAACCGCCCCCATCTCTAAGAGAGCTTACAGAATATCTGGACCAGAGTTGGTTGAGCTTAAGAAGCAGATTGATGAGCTGTCAGAGAAAGGTTACATCCGGCCAAGCACTTCGCCTTGGGCCGCCCCTGTCTTGTTTGTGGAGAAGAAAGATGGCACTAAGAGGATGTGCATCGATTATAGAGCTTTGAATGAGGTCACGATCAAGAACAAGTATCCTTTGCCCAGAATAGAAGATCTGTTCGACCAGTTGAGAGGAGCCAGTGTGTTCTCCAAGATCGATCTGAGGTCAGGTTATCATCAGCTCAGGATCCGACCTTCGGACATTCCGAAGACGGCATTCATTACCAAGTATGGTTTATATGAGTTCACAGTGATGTCTTTTGGTTTGACCAATGCGCCAGCATTCTTTATGAACTTGATGAACAGTGTATTCATGGATTATCTTGATAAGTTCGTGGTGGTATTCATTGATGACATTCTGGTTTATTCTCAAAGTGAAGAAGAGCATGCAGATCATTTGAGGATGGTATTGCAGAGATTGCGAGAGCACCAGTTGTATGCAAAGTTGAGCAAGTGTGAGTTCTGGATCAGTGAAGTCCTGTTCTTGGGTCACATAATCAACAAAGAAGGATTGGCTGTGGATCCGAAGAAAGTGGCAGGCATTCTAAACTGGAAAGCGCCAACAGATGCTAGAGGAATCAAGAGCTTCATTGGAATGGCCGGATATTATCGGCGATTCATTGAAGGGTTTTCGAAGATTGCGAAACCAATGACAGCGTTGCTAGGCAACAAGGTTGAGTTCAAGTGGACCCAGAAATGCCAAGAGGCCTTTGAAGCGCTGAAAGAGAAGTTGACAACAGCGCCTGTCCTAGTCTTGCCTGATGTGCACAAGCCCTTCTCTGTGTATTGTGATGCTTGTTACACAGGTTTGGGATGCGTGTTGATGCAAGAGGGAAGAGTTGTGGCTTACTCGTCCCGACAGCTGAAGGTTCATGAGAAGAATTACCCAATCCATGATCTAGAGTTGGCAGCAGTGGTTCACGCACTGAAGACATGGAGGCACTATCTGTATGGACAGAAATGCGATGTTTACACAGACCATAAGAGTCTGAAGTACATATTCACTCAGTCAGAGTTGAACATGAGGCAACGAAGATGGTTAGAATTGATCAAAGACTATGAGTTGGAGATTCATTACCATCCAGGCAAAGCGAACGTAGTGGCAGATGCTTTGAGCAGAAAGAGTCAAGTCAATCTGATGGTCGCTCGCCCGATGCCTTATGAGTTGGCCAAAGAGTTTGACAGGTTGAGTCTCGGATTTCTGAACAATTCGCGAGGAGTCACAGTTGAATTGGAACCTACCTTGGAGCGCGAAATCAAAGAAGCGCAGAAAAATGATGAGAAGATCAGTGAGATTCGGCGATTGATTCTAGATGGCAGAGGCAAAGATTTTCGAGAAGATGCTGGAGGTGTGGTATGGTTCAAAGACCGCTTGTGTGTTCCCAATGTCCAGTCTATTCGGGAGTTGATTCTTAAGGAAGCTCATGAGACAGCTTATTCGATTCACCCTGGCAGTGAGAAGATGTACCAGGATCTGAAGAAGAAATTCTGGTGGTACGGAATGAAAAGAGAAATCGCAGAGCATGTGGCTATGTGCGATAGTTGTCGAAGAATTAAGGCAGAACACCAGAGGCCAGCTGGATTGTTGCAACCGTTGCAGATCCCTCAGTGGAAATGGGATGAAATTGGTATGGATTTCATAGTCGGATTGCCTCGCACTCGAGCCGGCTACGATTCCATTTGGGTAGTAGTGGACCGTTTGACCAAGTCAGCCCACTTCATACCTGTCAAGACCAACTACAACAGTGCAGTATTGGCAGAATTGTATATGTCTCGGATCGTTTGTCTTCATGGTGTGCCAAAGAAGATAGTGTCAGACAGAGGAACGCAGTTCACCTCTCATTTCTGGCAGCAGTTGCATGAAGCCTTGGGCACGCATCTGAATTTCAGTTCAGCTTATCACCCGCAGACAGATGGTCAGACTGAAAGAACCAATCAAATCCTTGAAGATATGTTGAGAGCCTGTGCGTTGCAAGATCAGTCCGGATGGGACAAGCGATTGCCTTATGCAGAGTTTTCCTATAACAACAGTTATCAGGCCAGTTTGAAGATGTCACCGTTTCAAGCGCTGTATGGAAGGAGTTGCAGAACTCCGTTGCAATGGGATCAGCCTGGAGAGAAGCAGGTGTTTGGGCCAGATATTCTGCTTGAAGCCGAAGAGAACATCAAGATGGTCCGAGAGAATCTGAAGATAGCGCAATCGAGGCAGCGAAGCTATGCAGACACAAGAAGAAGAGAGCTGAGTTTCGAAGTCGGAGACTTTGTTTATCTGAAAGTGTCACCGATCAGAGGAGTCAGAAGATTCGGAGTGAAAGGCAAGCTAGCACCCCGCTACATTGGTCCGTATCAGATTCTTGCAAGACGAGGAGAAGTGGCTTATCAGCTCAGTTTGCCAGAGAATTTGTCTGCTATGCATAATGTCTTTCATGTGTCTCAGTTGAAGAAGTGCTTGCGTGTGCCGGAAGAGCAGTTGCCAGTGGAAGGTCTGGAGGTCCAGGAGGACTTGACCTATGTTGAGAAGCCAGCTCAGATCCTTGAGGTTGCAGATAGAGTCACCCGAAGGAAGACCGTCAGAATGTGCAAAGTCAGATGGAATCACCACTCTGAGGAAGAAGCAACCTGGGAGCGTGAAGATGATCTGATGGCCAAGTACCCAGAGCTCTTTGCTAGCCAACCCTGAATCTCGAGGGCGAGATTCTTTTAAGGGGGATAGGTTTGTAACGCCCCGAATTTTGCAGTTGAATTTTTTTCTTTTCTTTACTCGCCAAAATTCGGGCGTTACCTTTTCTTTTTCTTTTTCCCTTCGCTAAACCTTGACCTTTTCCAAAGTTCTAGCGGGATTCGGTTTGGATTTCCCGTGTAAGAAAACCCTAAGTACTTTATGTTGTTTGATGCACCATGCCGAACCTTGCATTTCTTTTGATTGCTTTGAAAGCGCAATTGCATTCATGTAGAAAGATCGGATTTCGAAAATGTGGAGAAGATCTTTTCTTTCTTTTTTCTCCCTCTCTTTTTCTCTCCTCTTTTTCTCTCTCTCCCGCGCCGTGGGCCGACCCCGGCCGGCCCAGGCCCCTGCGCGCCCCCCCTCTTGGGCCTGGAAGGCCCAGCCGCCCCCCCCCTCTTTCCCTTATTCCCTAACCCTCTCCCTCTCCCCCCCTCATTTTCTCCCTCCCCACCTAAGCCGCCGCCCCTACCCCCTACCCGCCCCCTGCCCTAGGTAGCCGCCGCCGCCCCCTGTTTGCCGCGCCGCCCCCTGCCGCCGGCCGCCCCTCGCCGTCGATCCCCGACGCCGGTAAGCCCCCCCCTCCTCCCTCTCTCCCTCTCTCCCCTCTCCTCCCTCCCCTTCCCCTCGCCGCTCGGCCCCATGGCCGGTTCGGCCGCCCGCCCCACCCCGCCGGCTCGGCCGCTCGGCCGCCCCGCGCCCTGCCCCGCGCCCTGCCCCGCGCCCCTGCGCGCCCTGCGGCTCGGCCGCCCCGCCCCCTGCTCGGCCGGCTCGGCCGCCCCCTGCGCCGCCCGCCCTCCCCAGCCCGACCCCCCCCCGCGCGCCCGCCTGGCCGCCGGTTCAACCGGCCGGCTCAGCGGCTCAGCCGCCCGGCCAGCCCCGCCCGCGCCCGCGCCCCGCCTAGGGCCGGTTCAACCGCCCTAGGGCCGGTTCAACCGCCCCCCCCCCCTTCTGTTTTTTTTTATTTTTTTTATTTAATTTTATTTACTTTCTGTGATCATAATTACTGTATTTTAAGTAGGCTAATCACTGTTCATGCTATGGGAAAATAGGAAGTTTAATTTAAAATTCCGTTATGTTATTGATTCACGTAGTTAATTGTTTACCCTGCGCAATGTTGATCAACTAAAAGTGATTAGGTTTCCATCAGTATATATAAATATATATAACAGAATTATGTTGTTAAAAACCAATTGTGTCATTAGTGCATAAGATTTAACCCCCTGCGAGACCTTTCCCGTTTCTTTCTAACCATAACAAATGCGTTATCGAACGTCATACTTGATGCATATTCGCTTTATTTGTTATCTTATATGGTGTACTGTTCTTTTGTATTAAATATGTGGATGTATGTATGTGTGTTTGCGCTCGCATAGAGAACGATCCGGTCGAAGAGCCCGAGGAATTCGCAGGAGAAGCCCCTGAGCAGCAGTCGTTTGGTGGAGGCAAGTGTCCTTTGACCTATCTCTGTCCTATTCATTCTTTAATTCACCTCCCGCATTACACATTTATACCTAAGGATTGACTAGCTTTTGTTATCCATGTCCTTGTTTACCTATTTGGGTCGGATTATTACTACTTAGTCTGATGCTATTGCTCAACTCTAATCAATGAACATGATGTGATTATCTATGATACGCTGTTTTCCCTTCTCTTATTATGATGTTGTACTTGTGGTATTCAAGGGGGCTCGAGCGGTTTCTCGAGTGCCTCTCCGTAAGGACCTGTTCTATGGATGACCGCCCGGGAAAACAGTGCAACCATGAGGGTGGAATGGGGTGCCCTTAGCTGAATAATTAGAGGATCCGGGGTGTAGTTCACTTAGCCGTCGTGCCGTCAATGGGGCTCGGTGTATGCGGCTCGCTCTGCCAAGGTTGATTTGTCCCTTGGGGAGGAGTGCGGTGCATTTAGGAAACCTAACGGGTGGCTACAGCCCCGGGGAATCTTTGTAAAGGCTTCGTAGTGAATCCTTGGCCATTCACCTCGGGAGTGAATAAGGGTCTTGCAAGCCCGGGCCAGAGAGGGAATCACGGCTTGTGGGTAAAGTGCACAACCTCTGCAGAGTGTTATGAAACTGATATATCAGCCGTGCTCGCGGTTATGAGCGGCCAAGGGAGCTCCAGTGATTAGTGGTACTTGATCGGAGACATTGTGGTACAGGTGGCAATGAGATTGATGGTTCTGGTTACGATTATGGTGCTGGTAAGTGGTATTCTTTCCGTTTGGAAAGGGTACATCGGGCTAATAACTTGGGTTAATGCTAAAACTTGGCTTTCTACTAGTAAATAATAATCTGACCAACTAAAAGCAACTGCTTGACTTATCCCCACATAAAGCTAGTCCACTACAGCCAAACAGGATGCTTGCTGAGTATGTTGATGTGTACTCACCCTTGCTCTACACACCAAACCCCCCCCCCCAGGTTGTCAGGATTGCAACCACTGCTCAGGAGAAGATGAAGCTGTGGAAGGAGACTTCCAGGAGTTCCAAGATTACGACGAGTTCTAGGTGTGGGTTAGCGGCAACCCCCAGTCGGCTGCCTGTGAAGGCCGTGTTATCTACGTTTCTCTTCCGCACTTTGATTTATTGTAAGAACTATATGGACGTCTCAGACGTATGATGTAATCGACTATTTCCCTTATTAATACTATTTTGAGCACTGTGTGATGATGTCCATATTATGTAACTGCTGTGTACGTGAATAACTGATCCTGGCACGTACATGGTTCGCATTCGGTTTGCCTTCTAAAACCGGGTGTGACAACCATAAGCGAGGTAAGCCTGTAAATGAATGAATAAAATGTCACTCTGTGGAACACCATAAGCGTGTGCTCTCCTACACATCAGGGAAAAAGAGAGAAAATATTACCACACTTTCAACTACCCTAAATCTAGTAGGGGCTAATCATTAAATAACAAGGCTAACTTTTAGTTTTTATCAAGCAAAATGGCTGCAACTATGTAGTTTACACAGGTTTAGGGGTGGTCGTGCTCCTTTCGTCCTATGAGAAGCTCCGCCACTGCTAGTACTTTTGCATCTTGTTATGACACTTCAAGTTTTTAGAGAGATACAACAGGAGTGCAGGACCACCAAAAAACACATGCATCTAATAAAAGAATGACTAGGTTTATGAGCAGAGCGTGCATAAAGTACTTTATTTATCAAATAATGTAATTAAGGATTTTAAGTTACTAGAATTATAATATGGTCCATAGTGGGTGTTGTTTAGCCAAATATGTTGATATATATTTTTCATCCACTAAAATACATTCTGCAGATCGAGTTAAATTCTACCCTTATTTATTTTTGTTATTCTGTAAACCCAATGGTCTATGCATTTTATTAAACATTGCTATAATATTAGCCAGTTATTAGCTGATGGAGAGATCATACCAGGGAGGACAAACGACTGAAATGAGGAATACATCTCTAGAAGAAGAAAATTTGGAGGTTCTACCATAGAAGAGCTTGGCCATTATTGCTTCTGCTGATCAGCAGATGATGACTGATATCCCTTTTTGCTTCCAGCACCCACAACAGATAATCTATGAATTGCATCTATCGACCCACTACATTTAGAAAACAAAAAACATAATCACTGTACCTTAACAGCGGATGGGACCGAAGGTGCCCGCACTCCTTGCGGAAGTCAGTGGAGATCACACGGGTCAGCAACGATTGGAGTAGTAGCACGAACGTGGCATTGGAGACCGATGACGAGCTAGGCACGCCCGCGAGGTGAGCGGTCATTGTACGCCTCGAGACAGTAGCCGTCTCGCCGAGGAGGGGGCCGAGGTGCTGCTTGTGCCTAGCTGGTTTCTAGGGTCACAAAGCAAACATGCTTCTATGCGGCTGGTTAAATACTTATTTTTACATTGAACAGGCTATTACAAGTTAAGGGGTAAATCATATTGTTTGTTTCACATATTATCCAGGATACTAAGTGTTCTTAAAAAATATTGAACAATCAACCTAGTTTCCTCTCTGAAGTTCTATTGTACCAATCTATAATTCATTGATTTCTCCTTTTCCAGCAGCCAACATCACTGGCGACTTTGATTACTTTAGATAAAAGGAGTGGCAAACTTACATTAATGGTTTCTCATGAAATACAATTGGTGGAGCTATGGCAGCAATTATGCAAAAACAAATGTGGATCTGCACCATTCTTCAGAGCCTCTTTCCTCCTCTTGATATCCTGCAGCCACAAAACAGAAGGCATGAGCACACCACCGATCAAGCACAACCACCTAAAAGTTTGATAGTAGAAATGGAGGACAAAAAAGCCACCGCCTCTCGCCGCTTCAAATCTGATTCCCACAACGAGAGCTCCCCCGCCTTGCTCTTAAAGTCCCAAAAACACTGGAGGTTAGCACGCGAATAGTAATTAAGGAAAAAGGGGAGCAATGTGTGAATGAAGCACCTTACCCCCATGTTCTTGAGTGGGATGTCGACGACGGCGTCGTCTCTAACAGCGCCACTAAACCTGATGGGCTCAATTGGCCGGAAGTCGTACTGCTGCTTGATGCCTCCGTCTCCTCCATTCTACAATCCAACAGTCGCGGTTGATCGGATACTCGCCTAAAATCTCAAGATCTACCGAACCACCTAGCCTAGGTTGGCAACAAAATTTCTGGAG
This sequence comes from Zea mays, assembly GCF_902167145.1. NCBI lineage: Eukaryota > Viridiplantae > Streptophyta > Magnoliopsida > Poales > Poaceae > Zea > Zea mays. The sequence goes on from NC_050097.1 coordinate 88,436,228, forward strand.
TAAGTGAAGGGGATGGAGGTGGCAGAGAAGGGGATGGATGTGGCGGCTGTGCCTATGGAGGGAGCAGGATTTAGGGTTTTGCGGGAGATGGCGAGGTAACTGGTGGAGGAGGTGGCTAGGCCTACAAATCAAACCTCCTCATGGCCAGGGAGACCTTTTCCTTCTTGAAGACGGAGGCCTCGATGGCGAAGAGCTTCGCATTCATGGTGTGACGACGGTCCGCGGAGGCAGGAAGAAGGCATGGGGTCTACATGGCGGGGTTGGAGATGGAGAAGGTGGCGATGCAAGCGACTGCGGGCGATGCACGGAGACAGCACGACGGAGGGGGCGGAGATTTGGCTCAGGCGGCGGCGACTACCAATTAGATTAGGGTTGGAGCGGTTTCAGATTGCCTGGGAATTGGGATGCCTTGGAGGTCCACTAGCAGGGAGCGGGCGTGGGATAGGTCATCTGCACATGTATACAACAGAAGCCTAAATGCTTGTATACGAATCATAAAATCTGCTAACATCGTGTTGGATGGACCGATAGCGCGTATAGATCACCTGTAGGCAGGTCAAGCAGGGTGGCCAGGGCTTCTCCGATTAGATAGAGCCTAGGGCTCCTAATACCCAAACTATATATATATATATATATACTTGTTCTTATGATAATTGTCTTATTTGGATCTTTGATTGAGTGTGATGAGTTGTGGAGTAATGTCCACAATTACATCTGCATATACATGTAGGCATAAATATAAATAAATAAAATTCATAAGATAACTAAACAACCTAGATTATCCTTCATTAAAGTGTATCTATTTTTATCCCTCTTAACTTAAAGGATTCTATCTTATCCTAACATGTTCATCTTATGTTAAAAAAATTATCTTATCTTTATAAATTGTTTATAAGATAAACTAGACCAACTAAGAATACCCTCATTAGAATATATCAAGCCTAATAAATCCATCTTGTCTTAAAAGACTCTCTCTTATCTTAATAGATTCATCTTATCTTGAAAGATTAGTCTTATCATAACCACTTTACTTATCTCATCCTAAAGTAACAACCAGGATCTAATCCAAGATAACGAGATCTTATCTAGTCTAATCTAATCACACAAATATAACATAGATCTCATCCAATGTGATAGATTAATCTAACCTAACAAAGGCTAACCTTAGGTTGAGCTAATCTAATGTAAATTACTTAACAAGAAGGATAATACCGATGAAATAAATGAGACTTTACTCCGATAGAACATGTTTTAACTTAGTTCACTTTGCACTAAATTAAGGCCGACAGACCAACTCGGCTTTATGCAACTACCTTACCCATCCTATGGTTGCATAACCCCTCTAATTTAACATAATAGAGATTCTAACCTACATACACATATGATCCATACCATCTCAAAAGATTCTAACATATCCTAATAATATATATCTTACCCTGGTAGATCTATCTAACCTAAACTCGTCTAAACTAGTCATAACAATCTAATCTAGATCTCATCTAGTCTAACATGATCTAATCTAGTGTGAGTTACTTAATGCTGGTACAAAGAATAAGGTCATACTCCCAATTCACTTAAGCCTAAATTGGAGACTTAGATCAACTCGGCCATATACAACAACTTGACCTACACAAAAGGTTACATAGCTTATCCAACCAATCTAGAAGAAAACAACCAAACTAAATTCTGACTAATCAGCTACCTACTAACTCTCTTGTCCCTAACTCAGATAAAGACACCAAGGTCTGAAAAGAAGAGCTCAACCTCGACAAGGAAGGAGATGGGTCAAATCCAACTTCAAGAGGAATCAAGATCCACAGTTCAGGATGAAGTCTTTCCTTATTATACTCTCCCTTGCCACAACCTATACTTGCCATAACCATACCTGATCTGACATAAATAGATGGCTGGACATACAATATCCATATTTTCCAAATCATCTACTAACTAGTATATATAAAAAAACTTAAAAAAACTTTTGATTCCTAAACCAAATGAGAAACTAAATTTCAAACCAAACTGGATGCATCCCTTTTCTTACAAATCTCGAGGACGAGATTTCTGTTAAGGGGGTAGGATTTTGTAAGGAAAATGGACCCCGGGCCATTTAGCTAATTGAGTTTTGGTGTTTGATGATCAACACAATCCGTAAACTAATAAGTTTTCTAGTGTTTGTGTTTGTAGTTCACAGGATGCAACATTAACTTGGACTAAGGAATTGAGGAAAGCAACACCTCAAAAGAAGACATTAAAAAGATCCAAGAAAAGTCCAAGTGTGCTGCCTGTGGACTGTTTGTGCGTGGAGCACTGGACTGTTCGGTGGCACACCGGACTGTCCGTTGCCCACACGCCGGACTGTCCGGTGCACCAGGGAACTGCAGCCCAACGGCTAGTTCCAGGTGGCACCCGGAGAGAAGACCACCGGACTGTCCGATGTGAGGACCAGACTGTCCGGTGTGGAAAGCCTGCGGCGCCAACGGTCACCTGCTCTGACAGGGCAACGGCTAGGCGCACCGGACATGCTACAGTGCGCTGTCCGGTGCACCACCGGACTGTCCGGTGTGCCGCAGAAAGCAGCAGCTTTTCTCCAACGGTTCTATTTGTGTTGGGGACTATAAATACACCCCCAACCGGCCATTTCCAGGTGTGGGAGTCCAAGAGACATACCAAGGCATATATTAGACATTCCCAAGTGCTCTTACACCCAAGTGCTTAATAGAATCACTCGGTGATTAGCGTAGGTGCTTTGCGAAGTGCTTAGGTTAGTTAGACCGCATTAGCGCTTGCTCTAGATGAATCCTAGTTAGTTGAGTGAGTTTAGACAAACCACACAACCCCTCGGCTCTTGCGCGGGCCGTTGTAATTGTACCGAGTGGGGTGAGAGTCTTGCGAGACTATGAAAACCGTGTTTGTGTCACGGCCACCACCGTGTACGGAGGGAACGAGGCCCGCGGCATTTCGACCGGAAGCTCGATAGTAGAGACGGCGGGGAGCGTCCGAGAGGAGCCGAAAGCGGAGCACCACTTGCGTGTGGAGAAGGCCCGTGGCTCTCTACGGAGTTACTCGACAGAGGTGCTTGGCCCTCGCGTGGGCTTCCCTTTGCGTAGGGGCACCAACGAGGATTAGTCGGGACCTTGCGTGGTTCCGGATACCTCGGTAAAAATACCGGCGTCATCCACGAGAGTTTGCTTCTCTACTTTGCTCTTTAAGATTCTGCATTTATATTAAGCATTTAAAATTCAATCTTGTATTCATACTTATATAGTGTAGTTTGAAACTTAGCCATTACGGTAGAGATAGCAACACTTAGACAAAATCTAGTTTGCACATTCTAGTTTGTTTATTTGCAAAGGTTTTGCTCTAGGGATTTAATTGTGGCCTAGTTTAGTGAAAGTTTTAGAATTCCTAATTCACCCCCCCCCCTCTTAGGCGTCACTCGTTTCCTACAATTGGTAACAGAGGCCGGTTTGGCTCATTTGAAACGCTTTAGCTTCATCGCTAAAAAGAGCCGACACTTTTTAAAGGAAGGGATGGATACCCATAGGCCACCACACTTCGACGGCACTAACTTCCCATATTATAGTGCTAGAATGGCTTGTTATTTAGAGGTCGTTGATCTAGGTGTTTGGCGAGTCACTCGTGACGGGATGAAACCCCCCAAGAATCCCAAGAAACCCACCACGAGTGAGGAAAAAGAAATTCATTTAAATGCTAGAGACAAAAATTGCTTGTATGAATCTCTTAGCATGGATATTTTTAATCAAGTATTCACCTTAAAAACTGCTAATGAGAATTGGCTAAAATTGCATGAGCTTCATGACGGCACATCAAATGTCCGTGAGCAAAAACATTGCCTAGTCTTAAGTGAGTATAATTCTTTTGCTATGAGAGATGATGAGCTTGTTAGAGATATGTATTCTCGTTTAAATCTAATCATCAATGAACTCAACTCTATTGGCATAAATAAGCTAGGTGATGCGGACATTGTAAGGAAGATTATCTCCCTGCTACCACAACGAAGATATGGGAGCATCATCACCATCCTTCACAACATGGAAGACTTGAGTACTATGACCCCGACCATTGTGATAGGGAAAATCGCGGCTTTTGAGATGTCGCGAAAAATGTGTCGGGGAGAGGAGCCAACTTCCTCAAAGCCATATGCTTTTGCATGTGATGAAAGGAAGGGTAAAAAGAAGGCTCCCACTCCAAGTTCCTCAAGTGAAGAAGAGGAAGAAGAAGAAAGTGATGATGATGAAGATAATCAACCATGCACATCATCCTCTGAGGACGAAGAAACAATCTGACGCGTCGGAAAGGTAATGGGGATGATTCGCAAGATTAATCTAATGGGTGTGCCCCTGCAGGTCGAAGATATTCTCTTTAACATTGACAGGAAAAAGCAAAGAAAGAGAGGATGCTTCGCATGTGGGGAGAAGGGTCACTTCAGGGACAACTGTCCAACTATGGCCGAACCCAAAAAAGAGAGGAGAAAAGGCAAGGTGCTAACAAGTGTTAGAACATGGGATGATTCTTCAAGTGAAGATGAACCTCCAAGGACACGCAGCCATCGGTCCTCATCACTCTCATCATGGTCATCACACAAATGTCTTATGGCAAGAGGTTAAAAAGCATTCCATCCTTTAGTGATGAAAGTAGTAGTGATGATGAAGGTGAGGGAAAGCTCTCTGTAGATGAGCTTGCAGAAGCCGTTGAATTTTTCCAGGATGTTTGCACTAAGCAAAAAGCTCAACTTAAAACCTTGAAAAATAAGTTGATTAGCTCCCAAAATGATTACAAAGGTTTGCTAGAAAAATTTGAAACTTTTGCAAACTTAAATAGTGAACTGTCAACTAAAATTGAGCTATTAAAGTCTAGTGCTCCATCCACTGCTACCAATGATGGCCTTATTAAAAAGAATGAAAAACTTAAGGCTAAGTTAGCTAGCTCCCAAAATACTATTGAAAATTTGCTAGAGAAAATGGAAATTCTTAGCATACACAATGATGAGCTAACTACTAAGCTAGAAAACATTGGCAGCACCCCAGGAGCATCTTTAGTTAAAATTCCTGAAATTGTTAAAAAGGATGCTTCTACTTCTTGCTTTGATTTAATTGATGATACTAACCCCTGCAACCAAGTTCTTGTTGAGAATATTGTTATACCAACATGTTCGGATGAGGTTGCAAAGGAAAATGAGCAATTAAGGCAAGAAGTGGCTCGTCTTGTCAAGGCTTTGTATGACAAGAAAGGCAAAGCCAAACAAATCCGACCTCCACAGGATAACACCACTGCGGGAGTGAACAAGCCTATGGAGGGAGAAACTATGATTTATAGGTTATGTCACAAGGAAGGCCACAAGTCTTTCCAATGCAAGACGATGACCGGGGATAAGCAAAGGCAAAAGCTCAAGCGAAAGCCATCGAGCAAAATCTCCAACACCTACATCAAAAAGGTGGACAAAAAGACCGCTACACCATATTTGATCAAGAAGAAAAAGAATGGAAAGGTGATAGCAATCAAGGCCAACAAGCAAGCCAACAAAGGAAAGGGGACCAAACGCATCTGGGTGCCAAAGGAGATTATTTCAACCATGAAAAGCACCAAGAAGGTTTGGATTCCGAAAAGGAAGTGAGTGGACCGAAGGTCCTTGGGAAATTTGGAGACTTGGCAAAGATGGAATGTATATCATGGGATACATCATATTGGATCAAGTTTATTGCCAAGTGGGTTAGTAAATACTTTGGACCAAAATTTCCCCACCCATGACTAAGGTAACTAGATTTATTGTATTTCTTATTTTTAGATATGCGTATCTATTTTCTTGTATCTAGTTTTACCTTTCATGCCTAGTATTTCATTTTGATATTTGCTTTAGACAATGCATGCATACTAGGTAAATAAAATGGTAGGATTGCTTGCTTTCAATTCATATACTTAAGCAAACCTACATGGTTTAAAATGTTTAATTAAGCACGACACATAGCTTATCTAACATCCCTAAGTAAATGACACTATTGCATCAAAAGCTTATATCTTACAATTGGTCTCATTTAACCTATATGTGCCAAAGCTCGGATTATGGATAATCTGCCCCTCTTGTTATCAAATCGAAGTGCATGTCCTCTACAAGTATTCAAAACTTGTATGCACACTTTCAGGGGGAGATTACTCTATAATCTAAGACATTGAGACTAACACCCCTTTCAAGTCTATTTTCTTGTGATAGTCTCATTGTAAGGAAAATGAAGTCCCTGGAGAAAGACAACAATCTTCCACTGCAAAATCTCCAAGAACTCTCATGTCTCTCAAGCTCGTCATTGAATTTCAATCGGTATCTTTTGAGACTACAACTAGCATCATTTACATGTCTTCTCCAATATTTGATTAGACTATATTTCATATCATATACTTCCATGTTGCTAAAAATGCATAAGTGGTTAACTCATATTCTGTTATCTATGCATAAGGGAAGTTAGTCTTTTCAAATCATATCTTGCACCTCTATTCCTCACATGCTTTTTCCTAAGTAGAAGATCTCTGTCAGGGGGAGTTTTTCTTCGTCTCTAAAGGGGGAGAAAATTCTTTCTAAAGGAGAACACTCATTTAGGGGGAGTAATCATCTGAGGGCAATTTTTTTGCTTCCTACATGCTTTTAATGTCTTCCTTTTTCAGTGGTTGATGCCAAAGTGGGAGAAGTTTAGGGACCAAAGCAATGAAAAGTATATCAAACACCAAACACCACCAATTTAAAAATTTTTATCTACAAATAGTTTCTTCAAGTGGTTTTGGTTATTTGGTCCCAGAAAACAGGAAGTAAGTGAATTATGGAGTTAGGGGGAGGCTTAAGTCCATAATATCACATTATGGGGACAAACATGAATCTTAGCAAGTAAATTGCATATTTTCATTCAAATAATTATATTATTTGCTTGCTTTGGTTGTGTTGTCATCAATCACCAAAAAGGGGGAGATTGTAAAGAAAATGGACCCCGGGCCATTTGGCTAATTGAGTTTTGGTGTTTGATGATCAACACAATCCGTGAACTAATAAGTTTTCTAGAGTTTGTGTTTGTAGTTCACAGGATGCAAGATTAACTTGGACTAAGGAATTGAGGAAAGCAACATCTCAAAAGAAGACATTAAAAAGATCCAAGAAAAGTCCAAGTGTGCTGCCTGCGGACTGTCTGTGCGTGGAGCACCGACTGTCCGGTGGCACACCGGACTGTCCCGTGCCCACACACCGGACTGTTCGGTGCACCAGGGAACTGCAGCCCAATGGCTAGTTCCAGGTGGCACCCGGAGAGAAGACCACCGGACTGTCCGGTGTGAGGACTGGATTGTCCGGTGTGGAAAGCCTGGGGCGCCAACGGTCACCTGCTCTGACAGGGCAACGGCTAGGCGCACCGGACAGGCTACAGTGCGTTATCCAGTGCACCACCGGACTGTCCGGTGCACCACCGAATTGTCCGGTGTGCCGCAGAAAGCAGCAACTTTTCTCCAACGGTTTTATTTGTGTTGGGGGCTATAAATACACCCCCAACCGGCCATTTCCAGGTGTGGGAGCCCAAGAGACATACCAAGGCATATATTAGACATTCCCAAGTGCTCTTACACCCATGTGCTTAATAGAATCACTCGGTGATTAGCGTAGGTGCTTTGCGAAGTGCTTAGGTTAGTTAGACCGCATTAGCGCTTGCTCTAGGTGAATCCTAGTTAGTTGAGTGAGTTTAGACAAGCCACACAACCCCTCGGCTCTTGCGCGGACCGTTGTAATTGTATCGAGTGGGGTGAGAGTCTTGCGAGATCGTGACAACCGTGTTTGTGTCACGGCCGCCACCGCGTACGGAGGGAACGAGGCCCGCGGTGTTTTGGCCGGAAGCTCGATAGTGGAGACGGCGGGGAGCGTCCGAGAGGAGCCGGAAGCGGAGCACCACTTGCGTGTGGAGAAGGCCCGCGACTCTCTACGGAGTTACTCGACCGAGGTGCTTGGCCCTCGCGTGGGCTTCCCTTTGCGTAGGGGCACCAACGAGGATTAGTCGGGACCTTGCGTGGTTCTGGATACCTCGGTAAAAATACCAGTGTCATCCACGAGAGTTTGCTTCTCTACTTTGCTCTTTAAGATTCCGCATTTATATTAAGCATTTAAGTTTCAATCTTGTATTCATACTTATATAGTGTAGATTGAAACTTAGCCGTTACGATAGAGATAGAAACACTTAGACAAAACCTAGTTTGCACATTCTAGTTTGTTTATTTGCAAAGGTTTTGCTCTAGGGATTTAATTGTGGCCTAGTTTAGTGAAAGTTTTAGAAGTCCTAATTCACCCCCCCCCCCTCTTAGGCGTCACCCTTTTCCTACAGATTTGTAGCACCCGAAATCCTATGCTAAGAATTATAAATGTTTCTCCAAGAAGTTAGAAATAAAGTAACTTCTAATAAAAAATTTCCATCCTCCAAGAAAAAATACAATGATAGGCAAGAATGTGGTATTCGCCGCATAGGTCTAAAACTTAAAGCTAGATGTGGGAGCAACAAATAAGGGAGAGACCTTCAAACTAATTTTTATTCTTATTCTTTTTATGAACCATATAATCAAAACCATACTTAAAAATAGTGGAACCAAAATAATTCATGAGAAAGATTATATAGTAACATAGCCTAAGCAAATATAAATAAAGGGGATCATCTATCTTAAGTGTGCATTCAAAGATAAAATTTCCTTAAAAGAAATACTATGTGTATATTCCATCATTAAAGCATCTATCTAAATGGATAAAAATAAATAAAGAAAGAAATAATTAAATAATGCATCAAGCTTGACCCTTGAGTATGTGTATAAGGGTGATGTGAGATTTAAACACATATTTGAATTCAAATTGAAAACTGAAATAGGAAGAAAATCGAAGTAGAAAAAGAAAAGAAGAAGAAATCCTCCCACTCTCTCGGGCCCAAAGCAGTGGCCCACTTCCCCACTTTTACCCGTGCGGCCCAGAATAGGAGTTCAGCCATCCCCACTCACTGACAGCGTGGCCCCACATAACAGCTGCTCTCTCTCAACTGTGTGCACAGGTCCAGTTCGTTGCGCCGACATGTGGACCCAAGTGACACAGCGACTCCACCCCATTTCACTGACTGGCGGGACTTGCTGCCCAGTTTCCCCTCCGCGTACTTCTTTCGCTTTTCTTGCTGACTCGTGGGATTTCCTTGCCAGATGCTCCTTCCCCATCCTAACAAACCGCGCTGGATCTTCACCATGGATGTCGCGGCTGTGCTACTCCCGTCCGGATTCCTCGGCCATTGTTGGGTCCTATAGGAGTATAAATATACACTGCCACCCCTACCTTCTCCATCCTATGTCGGCACCGGAGAACCACGCCATGTGGGAAAGAAAAACAAAACAGTGGGGAGAGACAGGATTGCCGCCATCATAGCTTTGCAGATTCACCACCGTTGTGGTCTTGGAGTTGGATCTGTGAGCTTCACCGTGGTTTCGCGAGGGTGTCCGGGCTCCAGCACAAAGGATGGACCATTGGGGCTCGCTCAATTGCTCGATGGAGCAATGGCGCCGCCGCGCACCGTGGGCTAGGTCCCCTATTGCACGACCCTCGGTATGAACCACCTCCTTAGGCTCGATGTTGTTCCCTATCCCTTTTACATCTACTAGTGCTTGATTCGGAACATTGGGGACCATCAGGACGTCTCACCGGCGGCGCTCGGCCACGAAGAAGACTAGCGCCGCCGTGGTCAGCCAGCGGGTTGGGGAAGAAGTCCCTTTGGCCGTCGGATCCTTGTTGTGTGCACCGAATTCGACCTTGGGGTAACCAAACATGTGTCGTTGATCGTGGAGCAGACGTACCAGATTAAAAGAGAGAGTAACGCTTCGTGCGGGGAATCTGATCTGTTTGATCGCGATCGGATGGCCCAAGGGGGAGTCACGGTTACTTAAAATATGGGTCGTGGATCGCGGATCCTGTGGCCCGATTGAATACCGGTTCGGGAACATGGGATTCTAATCTGAACCCTTGTGTCACGATCGGACGGCTCTGGATGGCCATACCCCTTTGTCGTGCGTCATTTGCATAAGAGACCCTATGGAATTTTGAAACTAACCCACCGTCCTGATGCAGTTGTAGAAAATTTAATCTATGCCCCTAAAATTTGTGGTTTAGCCCTTGATCTTTAGGGTATTAGTGTCCGCAGTCCGGATAGTGAATAAAACGAGTATATTAATGTAGAAAATGAGTTTTAGTATGAAAACAATTTTAGAAACTAGTTTAATTCATTTTAAATCCATTTTAACTTCAAATTAATTCATTCCAGTTGCATTAGACTTGTATTAATATTGTTTATCATGCAGTAACTTTATTTTGTTATGAAATTGGGATTAAAAATTATACACTTAGTTCCTTTTAATCCAACACTAAAAACTTCAGAAATCCATAACTTCTTCGTTTTAATTCCGATTTGGTCCGTTCAAGTCGCGTTAGCTTCATATGAATATTTACTATGCAATAACAACATCAATTATACCATATCTCATAATTTTTCAGTTATAGATTTATTTAACCTATGTCTACTAGATTAACTCTTCTAATCAAAGCTAACATGTCCATAATTATAATTTGGTTAAAATATGATCTCTAGTCAGGTTATAATTAAGATTAAAGTTGAATTAATTATTTCTTTAGATTATCTTTATAAAATCAAAACAAGACCTAGTTTTAATCACTTAATCACGTGGGTCTTCTGTAAACTATACCTCTTCAACCGTAAACTCGAACTTAGTGGTTCTCGAGCCCACGATCTCGTAGCAACGCGTAAATTATTATTATACAGTTTGTTCTTATGTTTGGTGTGATGTTAATTTTGCCTATACACTATTTGTTTGTATTACTATGACTAGCGCAAGGTTACGAGTCATCTGAAGAGCAAGTTGGTACCTGGAATCTCAAATCCCAGACAAGTTGTGTCGTTGATCACTTCTTTTTACCCAATAATGTTCTTATTAATCATAATGATCTGCATAGGTTAATTTTTATGGAACCCAATAAGTTACCCTAGTTTGACTATCTTTATACCTTGTTTACCACTGAATTTTTGGGTAGTACCTGCTATTGCTTTATGTTGTTTTGGGTATAGAGATACATATTATTCATGATCATACTTTTATTATCAGTTTGTTATTTATTGTTCATGATAAGATCATTATGTTAATTGGAACATGGAGCGACCACCCGAGAAAACAGTGCTACCACAAGGGTGGTATGGAACGCCCTTGGCTGACTAATTAGAGGAAAGCTAGTGGAGATCTACCTTACCCGAAAGGGGCAAGGGTAGTAGGGGAGTGGTTAGTGTAGGGAGGTCCTTGGGTTGGTTTTGCTGCGATGGCGGTCAGGCAAGGGATCCCTACATTGGAGCTTCCTATAAACTGTAGCGGGTTTTCTGAAGTTAGTGGAACTTTGTAAAGGCCTCGTAGTGGTACCCTGCCTCGCTTCCTTGGTAGAGGTGTATGGGGTCCGATCAACCCCGTGGCAAATGGGTAACACGACTTGTGGGTAAAGATGCGCAACATCTGTACTCTGTAGAGTGTAAAACTGGTATATCAGCCGTGCTCACGGTCATGAGCAGCTCAGACCCTCACATGATTAATTTATGGAACTAAATTCAATTTGTCATATGCATTGCATTGAAGGTGTTGTTATCACTTTTGTTCTACTACTTAATTGAGCTGATATTTACTTATACTTAGTAATTGCTGATAAAATTTTGACCAACTTTAAAAACAAAGCTCAGCTCTAACCATCCTCTTTGGTAAGCCTTACACCTCACATGAGCCCCCACCTTTGGCGAGTTCATGCACATTATTCTCCACAGCTTGCTGAGCGATAAACGTATGTGAGCTCACTCTTGCTGTCTCACACCCCCCACAGGTCAAAAACAGGTACCGCAGGATGAGGCACATGGAGGATGCTGTGATGAATTCGTGAGAGGTCTAGGCCGTCGTCTCCTAGTCAACTTTGGGTTGCTGGATCGTTGTCTCCTTATGATGTGATTATTTATTTATTTTGTATAGAACTCCTATTATATAGTAAAGATGTGACATTCGTTTGTGTATCACTATTCATCATATGTGTGAGACTTGGTCCCAGCACACCTGGTGATTATGTTCGCGCCCGGGTCTTGGTGCCCCTGAAACCCAGGTGTGACAGTTACAGTTCTTTACATCTATTAACAATAGTTAGATATATAATTATATACATCTAACCAGTTATATATATATATATTCATCCACATCACATCATATACATTCACACAAACACATATATAGCCATTTCAAATACATTAGTACCAAAATAACATCGTATAGATTACCCACGTCATATAACCATGTATAATATAAATTATCTATATCGCATATATCCATTGGATACATCATCCACATCGCATATAAGTGTTAAAGCATCATCAGTTATTCAAGTCTTAAGCCTTTGAAACAATATAACAAGTATCAATATTCGTACATTCAATCAGTCTGAATGTAGATTCGTCGGATGGTTAGAGTTGTCACCGCAACCTATAATGAAGTTGAATAACTGGATGACAAATGAGTTAGACCCCTACATATTACAATTAGATGACTTTTACTTAAATTGACTATTTTTTGGTAGAATGTGGGTTGGATTGACTGATCTATGCTACAATGACTAAGTTTCGCTAGACCTAATTCTAGTCATTTGAGTTCTTAAGACCAAGCTAGCTTTCAATTATTTTGATACTTATTTAAAGACCAGTTAACAAACGCAAAAAGCACAGACAGCTTCGGCTTTAGTAAAAAAATTTAGCAGCACAACAATGCAATAGCAATGAATGTCGTAGTAACTTCTTACCAACCAATCTGTTTATATAGTCCTAAAGGTGAAGAAGGCAAACTACCGCGCCGCTCATACTGACAGATCGGTGGACCAGCGTGGGTTGTAAATTTTTTTTTGTTTTTTAATAACAAGCTCAAACAAGGTGTTTTCGGACCTTCGACATTCAGAAACATTCGTGTGTTTCGTGGATTGAGATCGTTATGAAAAAACGACCTAGCACCGTGAAGGGACTACTGTTGGGGGTCTCCTTCTCTGCCGAAGGTCCTCAGGATGAAGGAACTATTTGCAATCAAAGGAACTAAACGCCGAAGCTGCAACAGACATGCATAAAATGCAGTGAAGCTTCGACTTAAGATAGTCACGAAGGTTATACGTGACATCAAGTCAGCAAGGAAAAGACTCGTTTATCCTTAAATATTTGTATTAGATCACTGAAAAGATATCAAGGTCATAATTGTACTTTTGCTTAGGCTACATCCCTTGCCTATAAATAGATGAACCATACCTCCGTACTATTCACGCTTGATTGGAAAGGCTGTATTCTCATTCTCTTCATCGAGCAAGCCGAAGGTACAAATGTAATACATACTTTGTTTAGCTTCATTAATATACAATATAGATTGTAACTGTTGGGACCATGCTTCATCGCCGAAGGTCCTGCAGAAAGAGACAGCTTCAGCTGAAGCTGCTCGTATGTGATGCCGAAGGTACCATTCATGAAGCTTCGGTATTACAACATATCCGAAGATGAAGGGTCGAACCGACTTAAAGATAGAATGACTTTTTAGTCCATAAAGGTCTGAGTCAATGTTGTAAACTTTTATGAGGGGCATGATTGTAATTCCTCACAGGCTGTGTCCTGTGCCTATAAATAGTGAACAATATTCCTTTACTGTTCACGCATTCCTGTAATTGCAATCGCATCACTTGGAAATTCTTCTTTGCCAAGGCAGAGGTATAAATGTATCTAATATTTGAATACATCAAGCTTATATAATATGGAAATGATGTTGTTCATTTATAATTTGCTTGTCTTTAATGCTTCATATCTCGCATTGTCTCATATAATCTCTGAGAGTTCAATTACGAAGATTCAACCTTCGTAATTGTACCGTTTTTAACCTTCGTCCAAAGTTCATTAAATCCTTAAGGGAATAATGCTTCAGCGGACGAAGGGCATTAATATTTAACATTTTATGTTGCCTTGTTCTTAATTCATAGCATTTGAGAACAAGTCCCCAACATTGGCGCCCACCTCCAGTGAACTCACTTCCACGTTTTTTAGCTGATTGCTTCGTTCAACAATCAAGCTAGAGCTGCTTCGGCTCTGAAGCTGGTACTCCCGATAACAGGTGGTTCATGTTCAGAGCCAGCCAACAAGAAGCAGAAGAAGGAGGCACAGAGAAGGGTACAGCATGTCGGGGTGCAAGGACCCTTCATCAAGTCAAGATGGTCTCACATTCCTATTACCTTCTCCCAAGAGGACCTTCAACTCAAGGATTACCCACACAACGATGCTATGGTTATCTCTTGTGTTATCAAAGGATTTCTGGTCCACAATGTTTTGGTTGATACAGGCAGTGCAGCTGATATCATATTTGCTAAAGCCTTCAGACAGATGCAAGAGCCCGAAGATAAAATTCTTGATGCCACACATCCCCTTTGCGGCTTCGGAGGAAGGCAGATTTTAGCACTCGGCAAAATCTTAATGTCAGTGGCCTTCGGATTTATCAACAACACAAGGACTGAACAAGTCATGTTTGATATTGTTGACATGGAATACCCTTACAATGCAATCATTGGTCGTGGTACTCTTAATGCCTTCGAAGCAATTCTGCATCCAGCTTATCTTTGCATGAAGATACCTTCGGACCAAGGGCCCATTGCTATTCATGGAAGTCAAGAAGCTGCCAGAAGGGCCGAAGGAAATTGGACAGACTCAAAAGCAATCCATAATATAGATGGAACTGAAGCTTGTGAGCAATACAAGTTCAGAAGGGAAAAAGCTGCTTCGGCTGACCAGCCGAAATCCATGCTCTTATGTGAGGATATAGCAGAGCAGAAGGTGCTATTGGGATCTCAATTGTCCGAAGAGCAGGAGAAAACCTTGATAAGGTTTTTGTTCAACAATAAAGATGTTTTTTGCTTGGTCAGCTAATGATCTTTGCGGAGTTAACAGGGATGTTATTGAGCATTCGCTCAATGTTGATCCATCCTTCAGACCCAGGAAGCAGAGGCTTCGGAAGATGTCTGATGACAAGGCCGAAGGTGCTCGGAATGAAGTGAAAAGACTCCTCAGTGCCGGAGTTATTAGAGAGGTAAAATACCAGAATGGTTGGCTAACACTGTTATGGTGAAGAAGGCCAATGGTAAATGGAGAATGTGTATCGATTTTACTGACCTCAATAAGGCCTGTCCGAAGGACGAGTTTCCATTGCCAAGGATAGATTCTTTAGTCGATGCAGCAGCTTCATCAGAACTTATGAGTTTGCTGGATTGCTATTCAGGCTATCATCAAATCTGGATGAAGAAGGAGGATGAACCGAAAACCATCTTCATAACCCCTAGTGGGACATATTGTTACCTTCGGATGCCTAAGGGGCTTAAGAATGCTGGAGGAAGCTTCAGCAGAATGACAGCAAAGGTTCTTCATTCTCAGATAGGCAGGAATGTACTAACTTATGTTGATGATATCATTGTAAAAAGCACGAAGCAGGATAACCACATTGCTGATTTACAGGAGACCTTCGCTAATTTTAGACAGGCTGGTCTAAAGCTGAATCCAGAAAAATGTGTCTTCGGAGTAAAGAAGGGGAAATTTCTTGGTTGCCTAGTTTCAACAAAGGGAATTGAGGCCAATCCAAGTAAAATCGAAGCTATACTTCGAATGGAGCCACCAAGTACAAAAAAGGGGGCTCAAAGATTGACAGGAAGGCTGACATCTCTCAATAGATTCATATCCAGATCAGCAGAGAGAAACTTACCATTCTTCGAAGTGCTGAAGTCAGCCGAAGTCTTTCAATGGGGACCAATCCAGCAGAAGGCCTTTGAAGAGCTGAAGCAGTATTTGATAGATCTAACAACATTAACTCCACCTACGCCAGGGGCTCCTTTGTTATTATATGTGGCAGCTTCGCACTCAGCGGTAAGTGCAGCACTTGTCCAGGAGAAGCTTGAAGGTCAAGTTAAGAGGCAGGCCCCAATATATTTCGTATCCGAGGTTCTTAGTTTATCAAAGAAAAATTATACAGAATTGGAGAAGGTACTGTATGCTGTTTTAATGGCCTCCAGGAAGCTTCGGCACTATTTTCAAGCTTACAACATAATTGTTCCTTCTTCACAACCTCTGAAGGATATTATGAGAAACCGAGAAGCTACTGGAAGGATTGGAAAATGGGCTGCAGAGCTCAATGAATTTTGTATTGATTATGTTCATAGATCTTCGATTCAGTCCCAGGCATTAGCAGACTTTATTGCTGACTGGACGCCAGGGGCTCAGGAGGAAGAAACAAATAAAGATGCCGAAGCATGGACAGTGTTTTGCGATGGGTCTTGGGGAACCTTCGGAGCAGGAGCGGCTGCTGTGTTGGTTTCACCTTCCAAAGTTAAAACTTGTTATGCGGCAAGACTTGATTTTAGTTGCACAAATAACATCGCTGAGTATGAAGCTATGCTCTTGGGTCTTCAGAAATTAAAGGCAATGGGAATCAGAAGGGCCATTTTTAAAACTGATTCTCAAGTCATCTCTGGTCATATTGACAAGAGCTACAAAGCAAGAGACCCGAAGCTTGAAAAGTATCTAGATACAGTCCGAAGGATTGAGGCTTCCTTCGAAGGTTTCTCTGTCAAAAATATTCCTCGTGGAGAAAATGAATACGCTGATCTATTGGCTAAGTCAGCAGCCCAGGGGCTGCCTATACCTTCGGAAGTATTTTTTGAAACAATAAAAGCACCTTCGGTCGAGCTTCTTGAAAGAGCAATCCTTAATATATCCCCTGTTTATAGTGAAGATTGGAGAACTGAGATTGTCTCTTTCCTCCAGGGTAATTTTCTTTCAAACGACGAAGCTTATAACAGGAGAATAGAAGCAAGAGCTCGACCATATGTCATAATAGAAGGGGAACTATACAAGCGTGGGGTCTGTTCCCCATTGCTCAAGTGTTTATCCAGATCCGAAGGTATAGAATTAATGAAGGACATACATGCAGGTCTGTGTGGATCTCACATTGGATCTAGGCCCTTGCTTGGGAAAGTTTTTCGCCAAGGATTTTATTGGCCAAAGGCAGCTTCGGATGCAGCGGATTTAGTTCAAAAGTGCGAAGGTTGTCAGAAATGTGCAAGAGATCAAAAACGACCTTCGTCTTTAACTCAATTAATACAACCCACTTGGCCGTTGCAAAGGTGGGGTCTGGATTTGCTAGGTCCATTACCACCAGCGCAGGGGAACTTAAGATATGTGATGGTGGCAGTGGAATATTTTTCCAAATGGATTGAGGCGAAGCCCTTAGCCACAATAACTTCATTTACTATTCAAAAGTTTTTCTAGCAAAACATTGTTTGTCGCTTCGGAGTGCCGAAGGCTATCACTGTGGATAATGGGACACAGTTTGATTCTGAAGCCTTCAGAGAATTTTGTGATCAAATCGGCACGAAGATCCATTTTGCATCAGTCCGGCACCCAGAGTCAAATGGACTTGTCGAAAGAGCCAATGGGATCATAATGACAGGAATAATGAAGTCAATCTTCAATCAGCCCAGGGGAAAGTGGCCAGACGAGTTAATCAAAGTGGTGTGGAGTCATAACACAACCATGTCAAGATCAACAGGCTTTACACCCTTTAAACTATTGTTTGGTGACGAAACAATAACCCCAGAAGAGGCCAAAACAGGATCAATAAGGACAGTAGCTTCGGCAGAGGGCGAAAACGAAGCTGATTGATCTGTAGAAAAAGATGCTATTGAAGGGATCAGACTTCAAGCTGTGGAAAACATCAATAAATATCAAGCTGAAACAGTAAAATGGCGTGACAGAAAGGTCAAGCTGAAGAACATTGAACCAGGACACTTGGTACTTCGAAGAATAGCCAATCCTGAGACAGTAGGCAAACTACAGCTGAAGTGGGAAGGCCCCTTTTTAGTAGTATCTTCGTCAAGACCCGATTCCTACAGATTGAAGGATATGGACGGCAACGACATTCCTAGATCGTGGAATGCGGATGAGCTTCGGCGTTTCCTTTCCAAAGGGGGAGAAAGGTTTTTAATGGGGCCACAATATGTAATTTTCCTTATTTCAATTCTATGAGAATGACATCCCCCAAAAATGTAAATGTAAACGCAAAGGTAAAAAGAAAAGGAAACAGGGAGAAGCTCAAAAGTCGTTCCTAAGGGAATGCAGAGCCTACAACGAAAAATAAACGCTGATTCCGCTGAAAGTAAAAGGCGAAGAAGCTCCTAAGGGAGGCTTACAGCGAAAAATAAACGTTGATTCCGCTGAAAGTAAAAGGCGAAGAAGCTCCTAAGGGAGGCTCACAACGAAAAGTCAACGCTGATACACCGAAAAGTAAACGGTGAAGCCGAAAAGTAAACGACAAAAAGATTTGTATCATTCTTGAGGAGATGAAGGGTTGTGCTTATGGTTTTTTAATATGTGTCCCAATATTCATTTGCACAGTACATTTCATCATGTCATTTGCATTCATAAACATTCATTTAGACATATATAGAATCTTCATCATACTACACAAAGAAGAAAGGTGCTTCAGAAATGAGGAAAAAGATTCGAAGGAAAAAAATTTTATGCTTCGTTGTGTACGAAAAGAAGGGAAGGTGTTTTTTGCCTTCGGCTCAAAAGAGAAGTTTCGTCCACAGCAAAGCAGACTGTATGTGGATAAGGGAGACATAATATATTACAAGGTATGTACAAATTTACATAAGTTGTTTCATAGCTATATTACAAGAGTTTCTCCAGAATTTTTGCAGGAAGGCATATGGTAAACAACTTTAAGCTTCAGCTAAGGCTTCATCTTCAGCTTCGTTAAACTTCAGCGTTGTCATTCTTCAGCTTCGTCATCCTGTGTATACCAAACAGCAGAGTAAGAAAGGTGCAAATTTCAAAGGAGAAGGTAAAAGTAACAAACATAAGTTTCTTACCGGCTTAAGATGGCTTCGAGCTTTGTCGCCTGCCATTTTCCGCCCGCCACTTACCCAGATCTGGGTCATGAATCTATTTCTGATGCTTCTGGCTAGGCTTGGGATATCTATCAAATCTGAAGCTGACAAGCTGAAGTTTGGTCTGTTTACAATGTTTCCATGCGTGCAGCCAGCCTTCAAAAAAGCAGTAGCTGTGCCCCGAGAAGCTACCAGGGCGCAGAAGTCGGCATGCCCACCAATAACTTCGTCAAGGGCATCAACTTCGCCTTCAATATATTCTAATGTTCTCGACAGATTTTCAGCTGAAGGTGTAAATTTCGCAGAGCTAGCTCCAACAGAGTGAAACACATCCTTCAGCCGCTGCACGCATCGGCTGCCGAAGCTTGAGCATTTCTCCTGAAGTTCTTTAAAGGATTTCTGCAAATTTGAGTATTTATCCACTTCAGTTTTCAGGCTTGCTTCAAGATATTTCTTTTCTTGCTCGAATTTTTCTGATTGTCGGAGCAATTCATTCTTTAATTTGTCATTCTCAGTTTGGACTTCAGCCAAAGAACCCTCCATGGTCTGAATAACAAAATCTTTCTTTTCTAATGCACTTTCGTGCTCTTTGACCATGATTTCAAGGTCTTGGATTGTGAAGTCTTTCTTTTTCAGATCAGCTTCGTAATTTTCAACTTTTTCAGCCAAATCTTGAATGACGGCTTTGTTTTTCTCTTCTTCCAGATCTTGTTGCATTTTTAGAACCTTGCTTAATAATATGCTCTGTCGAAACGATCTTCGTTAGAACACGACCTAAAAGATAATAATAATAGTAATAAAATAACAAAAATATTCGTTACCTTGAAGTTAGCATAAAGCAAGCTTCCGGCGATACGATGTCATTGATAGCGGCACAACCGTTTCCAGCTTCGGCAAGCCAATGCTTTTGGAGAGGGTTCTAACAATTTTGGCCTCGGTGCGGTTCCGAAGGCATCTTAGTTTCCCTTCGTTGACCCCACCAAATAGCATAGCCCTTGATTTATATCCGCAAGATATGGCATATTTTTTCAACTCCTCTTTTTCGGCGTCTGTTAACTCTTGTCCAAGCAAATCTTGAAAGTTAAAATCTCCTTCCGAAATTTCATCAATTTGCTCTTTCCCCTTTTCAGTTGTCGTGTTCACCGCAGCCATAGTAGCTTCTTCTTCAGCCATTTTCAGGAGTATATTGTCAATAACCTCAAGTGTGGTTTCCAGGTTCGACTCTTCGGTGGTCCCGGCTTCGGCCCCGGTAGCTTCGGCTTCGCCGGTTTCAGCTTCAGTGGACTCCACTCCAGTAGCTTCGGCTGCGGCACCTTCGGCTTCGGCAGTCTCGGCAAAGACAATTTTTGACACCGTCGCCGGTGGCGGCGTCTGATGGATCACATCTGTCACTTGAATAATTCTCCGTTTTTTCGGCTTCGCAGGACTTTCTGCTGCCGAAGCTGCCTTGTCCTTCTGAAAAAACTTCGTCAGTTCCAGTGCCAGCGGATTTAGCCTGATAGGCAAGGGTTTAGTCATTACCTTCATAATCTCTTCTACTTCAGCAGCAGAAGGAGTAGCAGGAGTATCTTCTTCTCGAGCCAGCGTTTCCGGCTCTGGAGATGCACTTTTTCTCTTTCTTGTAGTGGCCACCTTCGGTTCAGGGCTAAGTTTTTCAGAATCTTTCTTTTTCTTTTTGGCTACCTTACCGACCTCTTCGTCAGTAGCGCTGGCAATTCTTTTTCGCTTCGGGCCTCCAGCATCCCCGCCCAATCGACCATAGTCAGCATATTCAAATCCTATAGCGTCAAGCACCCTGTTCAGCCTTCGCTTCGGCCGAGTGCCGAAGGCTGCTGTCATCAGCTGGTCCTCTTTTTTGGAGTAATTTCCAAGAATTTCATTACTCATTGTTTCAATTGTATCGAGCCATTCTTGGCAAGGTGCTTTAAAATATTTTTTAAACTTATAATAATAAGGCAGTCTGACAAGTTCCCCCTCTTTCTTTTCCCCTTTAAGCTTGGGCATGGTCCACTCTTTCATAGTTGGAAAAACCCTGAAGGCAAGGAATTCCTGCACTAAATCTCTAGTGCCAATATGTTCTGCAATAATTTTGAATTCAGCCAGTGCAGCCCAAGTTGGACCTTCTACTGCCATTTTGCATCGGGGTCTTGTTTCTCCGAAGATCAGTTCAAGAGGGCTCTGTACCAGCTTCTCTTTGTCTTCGTCAACTTTGACATAAAACCATTCTGATTTCCAGCCTGCCGGTCATTTGCTTCGGTAGCTGATCACAGGAAACTTCGTGGTTTTCCGATAAGCAAAATTATAGCAACCAAAATTTTCATGCAATCCATCTTTTCTGGCCTTAGTCTGGTAATGCAACTCATGAACTCGACAGAAGCTGTCGGCAAACGGCTCCACCGCCTGGCTTCGGAGAGCCCAGATATAAACACTAAGCCTGACAATGGCGTTAGGTGTCAGCTGATGAAAATAGATCCCAAACCTTTGCAGCACATCAGAAATCATTCTATTCAAAGGAAACCTCAACCCAGCTTTCAGAAAACTCTTGAAAATAACTATTTCATCCTTTTCTGGCTTCGGGGTAGTTTCCTCCCCCCCGAAGCGAAGCAGTTTCTTCTCAATTTCACTGAAATAGCCCGACTTCACCATTTTGGAGAAATCAGCTTTGGAGACAGTCGACTTTCCGAAGTCCAAATGGCTGGGCTTGCTCGGTACGGCGATATGGTAATCATCATCGGAAGCAGCTTCCTCAATATCTCCTTCCTCCGCTTCGGCAACAACTTGTTCTCTATCGGCAACAGTCTGTTCTGTCTCGGCAGTGGGGATTCCTTCCGAAGTCACCAATCCGGATCGTCGCATTGCTTCGGAGATAGGAACAGTCTCCACTCCTTCGGCTTCGCCTCCCTCACGCTCAACTCTAGCGGTAGAGCGCACTCTGGCCATTTAATTCTGAATTTCTTGGGAACTAAATAACTTCCTCTCCCGAAGCTTTTCTTCTGACGAAGTAGGCTTTAAACTGGAGCTTCGTCTGATTGCGAGAGTCAAGCTTCGGCTATGGTTAAAAATTTTGGCAGCAAAACAGTGCAATAGCAATGAATGCTGTGGTAACTTCACACCTACCCGTCTGTTTATATAGTACTGCAGGTAAGAAGGTGAATCGTCAGGATTTTTACACCAGGCAAACAGCTGCTCACACCCGCTGCGCGGTGGACCGCAGAGACCAAATAGTAACCCTGCAGGGTGGGACCGCTACGCACTCGGAAACTGTATCGTTTCTCGACAACGAGCTCAGAGAAGGTGTTTTTTGGACCTTCGGCTTCCTGAAGCCTAAGAGACTTTTTTCACGGATCAAGCTCGTTACGAAAAACGATCTAGCACCGCGAAGGGGCTACTGTTGGGACCATGCTTCGTCGCCGAAGGTCCTGCAGAAAGAGACAGCTTCGGCTAAAGCTGCTCGTACGTGACGCCGAAGGTACCATTCATGAAGCTTCGGTATTACAACATATCCGAAGATGAAGGGTCGAACCGACTTAAAGATAGAATGACTTTTTAGTCCATAAAGGTCTGAGTCAATGTTGTAAACTTTTATGAGGGGCATGATTGTAATTCCTCACAGGCTGTGTCCTGTGCCTATAAATAGTGAACAGTATTCCTTTACTGTTCACGCATTCCTGTAATTGCAATCGCATCACTTGGAAATTCTTCTTTGCCAAGGCAGAGGTATAAATGTATCTAATATTTGAATACATCAAGCTTATATAATATGGAAATGATGTTGTTCATTTATAATTTGCTTGTCTTTAATGCTTCATATCTCGCATTGTCTCATATAATCTCTGAGAGTTCAATTACGAAGATTCAACCTTCGTAATTGTACCGTTTTTAACCTTCGTCCGAAGTTCATTAAATCCTTAAGGGAATAATGCTTCAGCGGACGAAGGGCATTAACATTTAACATTTTATGTTGCCTTGTTCTTAATTCATAGCATTTGAGAACAAGTCCCCAACAGTAACATTCTCATTACATACGATATGAAATGAGTAATTATTATAATATTAGATTGTAATATTACATCCATGAATAATGAAGACTCGTTCTTAATGATCTTCGTCCAAGATTTATTATCTCTGAAAGAGGATAATGCTTCGAAGGATGAAGGTCCTTAACGTTTAATATTTGTGTTGCCTTGTATTTGGTTCACAGCAATCGTAAACAAGTAACCAACATTACTTGAAATTTGTAGTAAATTGTATCCAAAGTAGCTATGTTAGGCAGTCTAAATGGGGTATTTGGATTGCACAGTAAGTGAACTAGATTGCAGTTGCAGGTGCAATGCACCTCGCCGTCGGCGATCGGGCGTGGTGATTCGAGCTCGCCGTGAAGATTCATGCAGGGGATGAGTTCATACTGGCCCTGCCGTACCCACTTGCTCCGTGGCCGGTTGAGCTGTCATCGCCGGGAGCCATCATTCACTGCTACCATGCCACATGATTGTTGGTTATACCACGTCGTTGTGGTCATGGCGGGGCAGTAAGTTACTGCCCTGAGTCGTTATACCGCCGCACGCCACGATGATCAAGTCCCAGTGAAATATCTCGTCGCCGGCGTCCATGCTCTCGTCTGAAATTCACAAGTAATTGGGCCGATCCCTTTAAATTGAAGACTCTCCCTGCTCCACCTATCTGACGTGCCTAGCCCACCGCTCACAGCTTCATTTCATCCACCATAGCTTGAGCTCACTGAATTTCCTTGAGAACGGCCACCAACGCCGCCGTGGGGAGCCTCGCCATGGCCGAACCATTTCTGATTAGTTCTCACTTCCCTAGCTCCCGTTCTAACTTCCTCTGATTCTCCAGTAGCTTACGGTGCGGGCCGACTGAATGCTACCGCAGTAAACCACCAAGAACACCACGTCATCATCGCAGAACGCTGCCACGCCATCCATGTCGACTCACTACCCGGTTCCTTCACTTGTACCCTCGACCACCGTTCTTGAGTCCTGTGGAGTCACTGATGCTTGCCATGCCTTGTATTTGAACACTACTGACCTGTACAGTTAGGAACAGCCCCGTAGGAGCTCGGGCTCCGCCATCGTCGTGGGCAGATATGAATTAGGGTCAGGCCATTCAAATTGACTCAAGGAAAGTGCTCGGGTAACCTCAGGGATGGATCCCGTGTACATGCTGCCGGAGGGGAGTCACTGGCGACGAGTACGCACGGCTCCGGCCAGGTGCTCGACCGAAGTGCCGTCGGGGGACCCGAGTCGGTAAAGAAATAGAAATAAGGGGGTTAAGTGAAGATGTTAGCGACACAGGGAATAGTATTGTGGACTCATACCTGATTATTTGAACCATCTGGGGCCTTTGTGCAAAGTCGCACACGCGGACACAGGCGTCTTCCCCTATCTGTGGGCTGGTTCGGGCAAGATTCAGCCCAGCCCTATTCATCATTTTCCTTTTTCTTTTTAATGATAGCTTTTGAAATTCATTAAAAATAGTACAAAATGATAAAATCATGGGACCAATTTTACTATACTCCTAAAATCAGATAGTATTTAATAAAAATAGTTTCAATATTTTTATTGCAAACAACAAATTACATAGCATTTAAATATGCTTATGCAAATATTATTAGAATTTTAGAAATATTTTAGGAGATCCAAAAATCATGAAACTTTTAGGGTAGGCTTGGAATGTTTGTTCTAACCTTTGAGTAAAGTTTGAACTTGTTTGGACACTATTTGATCAGTGAAATAATAATAGCCCAAAGAGTTGAATCCTTTCAATACAAATTGAGTTTAGAAACTAGTTTGCAAATAAATTGAAATTAGTAAACTTTCTACAACTTGTTAGCCTAAGAAAATTAATTAAGTTAATCTTAAAAGATTATCTAGCTAGGAAACTCGTGTATTCAAGCAGGTGTTTCCTAATTCTTGTGTATAATCATGCATATCCATGGCATGTCATAAGCATTCATATATGTAGTATTAATTATAAAACACGAAGAAGAGTCTATAATAGAAGAAGTTGTTCCTCCCACTGAGAATCCTCCTGTGAAGAATAATTTTTACTTTGACATATGTGGTGAAGCAGCACCTACTCCTACGACACAAGGCAAGCCCGAGTGCATTGACCTTTTACCTTGTATTTAAAAGTTTTATCACCCTTGAATGATGCATTTAGTAATAGGAATTGTGTGATAAACTATTGATGCATTTCCTTCCATGAAAAATTGAGTACTGTTGGGGGTCTTCTTCTTCACCGAAGGTCCTCAAGACAAAAACATGTCACACCCGGGTTTTAGGGATCCGGTCGCGAACACAATCACCAGGTGTGCTAGGACCAAGTCTTACACATATGATGATTCATGGTACAGAAATAAATGTCACATCTTTACTATATAATAGGAGTTCTATACAAAATAAATAAATAATTACATCATATGAAGACAACGATCCAGCAACCCAAAGTTGACTGGGAGACGACGGCCTAGACCTCTCATGAACACATCGCATCATCCTCCATGCGCCTCATCCTGTGGTACCTGTTCTTGACCTGTGGGGGGTGTGAGACAGCAAGGGTGAGCTCACATACGTTCATAGCTCAACAAGTTTTGGGGAACAATGTGCATGAACTCACCAAAGGTGTTAGTTCATGTGATATGTAAGGCTTACAAAAGAAAATGGTTAAAGCTGAGCATTGCTTTTAAAGTTGGTCAAAATTTTATTAGCAATTACTAGATGTAAGTAAATACCAAACCGTAATAATAATAGAACAAAATTAATAATAAATCCCATGCAATGCAAATGACAAATTGAATTTAGTTCCATAATTTAATCATGCGAGAGTCCTGAGCTGCTCATGACTGCGAGCACGGCTAGTATACCAGTTTTACACTCTGCAGAGGTTGTACCATGTACCCACAAGTCGTGTATCCCATGTCGCCACGGTTTGCAAGGCCCTTAGACACTTCCGAGGTGAATGGCTAGGGATCCACTACGAGGCCTTTACAAAGTTCTACTAGCTTCCGAAAACCCGCTACAGTTTCTAGGAAGAGCAATGTAGGAATCCCTCGTCTGACCGCCATCGCAGCAAAATCAACCCGAGAACCTCCCTACACGCCTACTGCCCTTGCCCCTTTCGGGTAATGTAGTCTTCCACTAGCTTTCCTAATTAGTCAGCCAAGGGCGTCCCATTCCACCCTTGTGGTGGCACGTGTTTCTCAAGTTAAGCTCCATGTTACAATTAAAAGTAATGATCTTGACATGAATAACAAATAAAATAACAGAATAATTGGAATATGGACATAATGTAATATTAATCCCAAAACCACATAGAGCAATAGCAAACTACCCAAATCATTTAGAGGTGCACAAGGTAAAAGGATAACCAGTCTAGGGTGACCTATTGGGTCCTATCAAAATTAAACCTATGCAGGAATAAATGATTATAAAGAACATTGTTGGGTAATAAAAGTGATCGAGGGCACAACTTGCCTGCGACTTGAGATTCCAGGTACCAGGATGATCTTCAAGTGACTCACAACCTCGCGCTAGTCATTACAATACAAACAAACAGTGTATAGGCAAAATTAACATCACATCAAAGATATGCATAAACTGAATAATAATATTCTATGTGTCGTAACGAGATCGTGGGATCGAGAACTACTAAGATCAGAGTCATGGTTAAGGAGTTATGATTTATGGGAGATCTATGTGATTTAACCCTTAAACTATGTTATACCATGGTTATTGTAAATCATATGAGAGATTATTCTATAAATAATTAACTCAACATTAATTTAAGTCTTTACTCGATTAAAGATCATCTTTTAGTCAAATCATAACCATAAGACTAGAATACTATATTAACAAAGATAATCCCAATAAACATAGATTAATCCAATTAGTTACTTAATTATAGAAGTAGGTGATATCGTATAATCAATGTTGCTACTGTGTGGTAAATATTTATGCGAAGTTAAAGCAACTTGAACAGATTGAAACAAAGTTAAAATGAATTAGTTATGATTTTCCGAAGTTAAGTGGTACCTAGAATAGAGTAATTCAAGTGAATAATTTTAATTCGAGTTTCATGGCTAAACAAAGGTACTAGGTTATACACAATATTAAAACAAAATTAATGCAACTGAAATGGATCAAAAAGGAGTTACATGAGTTTTCTAGGAAATAAACAAGTTTTTGGAATTGTTTTAACACAAGAAAATCATTTTCTAAATTAATTCTCTGATTTATTCACTGTGTGGACTGCGCTCACTATTAATAGGAAGTTCAGGGGGAGTTCTGTAAATTTTCAGGACCTCTGCGTTGTTGGGGGCCTTCGGCTTCCGAAGGTCCTCAAAAACGCGATTTGACAATGTTTCTGGAGTATAATACATGAGCAGGTACCTTCGGATACGAACCCTCCGGACAAGTCAAAATTGTTGTATGAAGAAACAAAGGGGAACGAAGGATGGAACAGAGCCGAAGCTGTGCGCAAGGGAGCTTCGGCATGATGATAGGAAAAAGGAAACCGACTTAAAGAGGTAAAGACTATTCAGACCCCGATAGATTACTATAGAGTTATTATCAAAAGCAAAGGGCCTGGATGTAATTTTACATGGGCTGTGACCCGTGCCTATAAATAGGTGAACAGTACTCCTGTACTGTTCACGCTGACTTGGCATTTGCTTTTGCATCACTCTTGTACTTTTACCTTCTTTCAAGTCAGAGGTATATTTGTAACCCATCATCATTCCTATTCTTCTATAGCAATAAAATAAAAATGAGTTGATAATAATACATAACTATTCATGTTATCTTTTATATTCCATGTAATTCCCTTTTCATTATGATATGCAATGTTTATGAAGGTATGTCCTTCATAACCTTCGTCCGAAAATCATTATATCTCAAGGGAAATAATGCTTCAGAGGACGAAGGACTTTAATATTTAACGTTTTCTATGTTGCCTTGTTCTTAACTCTTAGCATTTGAGAACAAGTCCCCAACATTGGCGCCCACCTCCGGTGAACTCACTTCCACTTTTTGAGTTTCAAACACCTTCGGCAACCATCGACCTTCGTCATGCCGCCAAAGAAAGCTTCAGCGACAGGGGCTGCAGCTCTGCAGCCGCTGGACCCGAACCAGGAGACCCTTTCTCTTCGAGAGGCTCGAAGTCAGAAGAGGAAGGCCACCAGTCCAACGCCCCAGGAGGACAACTTGGACCAAGAGATCAAGAATATGGAGATGCTCCATCAGCAAGTACAAAGGAAGAAGGAAAAGATGGCTCAGCTAGCTGATCTGCAAAGGCAGATAGATGAAGCTTCTGAAGAAGTTCATCATCTAGCTCAAGATGAGCAGAACCGAAGGCCTCAGCACAGAGAGCTTCATCAAGAGGGCTTCTTCAACGAGGATGACTAGTATGAGGATTTCCATCATGGAAATTTTGCTTTTGATGATGCTTCTCCTCTGTCAGCAGAACTGCAGGCTACACCCTGGCCCCCGTCTTACAAGCCACCTCAGCTTCCCATGTACGACGGACACTCAGACCCGAAGCAGTTTTTGATGAGCTACGAAGCAACCATATCTTCGTACGGTGGCAATACTGCAGTCATGGCGAAGTCTTTCGTCATGGCTGTCAAGAATGTTGCACAAACCTGGTACTCCTCTCTTCGGCCAGGAACAATCACGTCATGGCAGAAGCTGAAGGACATGCTGATTACCAGTTTCCAAGGGTTTCAAACAAAGCCGGTCACCGCTCAAGCTTTATTCCAGTGCACCCAGGATCACGAAGAATACCTTCAGGCATATGTCTGAAGGTTCTTGCGTCTGAGGGCACAGGCACCAACGGTGCCCAATGAAATTGTCATTGAGGCCATGATCAAGGGGCTTCGGCCGAGACCTACGACCCAATACTTCACCAGGAAACCCCCTCAGACCCTGGAAAAGCTGCTCCAAAAGATGGATGAATACATCCGCGCTGATAATGATTTTCGTCAAAGAAGAGAGGAAGCTTACAGGTTCTCCGAAATGACCAGGGGCTTCGGGGAGAGAATCCACCCAAGACATGTAAGATCAATCCATTCCACTCAAAATGATGACAGAGGAAGTCAGCAACAGCGGCCACAATACTCCTCTCAGGCTTCGGGGCAACAACAGAGCTACCTTCGGTCGCCAGCTCCAAGGGGCAGAGGCGCCATGGGCTTCAGAGGAAGATTTGGGGACCAGCCCAGGAAAATTTATTGCTTATTCTGTGGTGAGGACAAGGGCCATACTACCAGGATGGGCCATGTCACCATCTAGAAACAGAAAGAGATAGCAGAAGCTGCAGCCCAACAGAGCCAGTTGAAGCAAGTCATGCATACTGCTTCATATCACTCACCGTACATTCCAGAGTATGTGGGTAACCATCCTGCAGCTTCTGTTGCTTCGGCAAGCCAACCTCAGGCGTCTTGGCAACAACCTCTACCTCCACCACCAATGCAACGAGGCCAGCAGCCAGAAGGGAGCCAGCACACTCATCAGCAACGAGACTTCAGAGAGGAGTCCGAAGCTCGCACAGTCAACAGTACTGTGCCAGAGTCGAAGCACATCTACTAGAAGATATCCTACCTCGGCAACAGTTCTTGCATTCGTTTTCATTTTACGTTTAAATAAGGAACAATCATTAAAGCTTAAGTTTTTCTCATTTTCAATTTCTTGTAACAGCTTCGTTTTTTACCATAGTGAAAATATATTCTCTCCATAGAATTATGGAGTCAGAAAAATTGCCGAAGCACGAAAGCTCGGTCTTAAGAGCTCGTGATTACAGAAAGTATCTCCGAAGATACAAAAAAGTCGTTCCTAAGGGAGCGCAGCGTAAGTTTTCTGCTCAAAAGTCGTTCCAAAGGGAATGCAGAGCTTACAGCGAAAAATAAACGCTGATTCCGCCGAAATAGAAGGCGAAGAAGCTCCTAAGGGAGGCTTACAGCGAAAAATAAACGCTGATTCCGCCGAAATAGAAGGCGAAGAAGCTCCTAAGGGAGGCTTACAGCGAAAAATAAACGCTGATTCCGCCGAAATAGAAGGCGAAGAAGCTCCTAAGGGAGGCTTGCAGCGAAAAGTCAGCAATGATCTTCGGCACAAATATCATTTTGCATAACATCACATCATCACATCATTTGCATAGCATAACATCATACATCATATTGCATCAATGACGCAAGAAGGGGGTTCAATGTTGATCTTCGGAGATTGTTTCGAAGAAGCAGTGCCAAGGCACAAAATAATTTTTGAAGAAGCATACTTTCGTCAAATTCTAAAATGAAAAGACCTATTGCTTACGAGGCACAATATTTTTTACGAGGATTGGATGTTTTTATGAAATATGAATATTCTTCACGAAGCATGAAAAGAAGGGAAGGTGTTTTTTCGCCGAAGGCTCAAAAACGGTATGTACATAAAGTTTCATGCATCGTAAAGAACTGAGTTACAAGCAGCTTATATATTACATTCAAGGTTATAAAAATATTACACACTTTGTCCAGCAAATATTACATTCTCAATGTCTTTACAATAGCAGCTAATCTTCTCTTAAGACTACTTCCGCCACTTCGTTTAGTAATTGATCAACAACCTTGTCCATAATAGCTTCGGCCATTTTTCTAATTTCGTCATCCCCCTTTGCATTGGGATTCGCCAATGGCTCGGCGGGCTCTGGGGGAGAAGATAGTGCGGTTGTGTTACAAAGTGTAAATAAGTCCGAAATCATATAATTACAACATAAAGTCAAAACTTAGTAGTCAATACCTATTCGCCTCTCGAGATCCGCACTTTTCTCAGCGGCCTCTGCTACGTTTCTAGCGTCGTGAATACCTTTTTCACTTTTCCTTATAATTTCTTGAGCCATCTCCCGGCCACCATTTTCCCAGATATTGGTAAAAAATTTACCACCAACAAAGCTTGCTTCGGCCGAGGGGTCTTTTATATCTTCAGAAGATAAGGCGGCCTCGGCTTGTGCCAAGGATTTCACATGATCGCAGCCTCTACTCTCCAAAATAGTGGCAATTCCCCTAGCACCCGAGAAGGCACATATGTCTCCGTGGCCATTCAAAACTTCCTCAAAAGCTTCGACTTCGTGGCTGGTCCATTCAATTGGGCCCTCGGGGTCGCCCTTTACGAAATTTTCCTCGCTTGAATACGCGCCAACGTTGGCGAAGCTAGTTTTTATTTTCTTAACACACTCTATAGACTTTTCATAACACCTTTCCTTGGATGCACGAAGTTCTTCAACGTTTTTCTCTAAATGATTTGCCCATTGTTCATTGATTTCTCGTTTAGCTTCTGCAACTGCGCATTTTTCTTTAGCTTCGGCTAGTTGTTTCCGAAGATCCTCAATTTCGCGCTTCTGGGCCTCAGCTTGAGCTTTGGAAGCAGCTTTGTCTTCTTTTATTTTATTCACCAATGAATGTAATATTTTATCCTTCTTAAGACCTTCGTTCCTTAGCTCAATTACTTCGGAACGAAGGTTGTTTAAAGCCATGGCGCACCCTTCATCTTCGGCACTTTTTTGCGCCCTGAGGGCATTGCTGAGAATAAGGCCCTGCAAAGGGAATGTGATATTAAGAAATAAACACACGAATTTTTAACCACACAAAAAGTGTATTTTCTAACCTTTAAGCTGTTATATGCTAAGCTGTCGGCCAATTCGTCTTTTGATAAAACTGAAAGCCCATCTTCTAGAGTTGGGAATCCGAAGTTTCTTGCCATCTCTCGGCAGACAGAGATCTCCTTGCTGTCTGGGAGACAATACAAGAAGTCTTCTTCTCCGCTGCCATTGAATATCAACGCCCCTTTCGGATATTTCAGTTTTTGCGCATAGAACTGAGCTTCTCCCTTTTCTTTTTCAGTCAGATTTTTACCCGAAGCATGGCGTAAGACATAGTTGGGAGCTTCGGAAGATGCTTCGGGAATAGCTATGGCGGTTTTCTCAGATAAAATTTCTTCTACAGATTCTTTTTCTATTTCTTTTCCAGTTTCCAAGAATTCCCTCTTGGCAGACTCTGAAAGCCCAATCTCGGTTTCCACTTGGTTTTTGGCAGTTTCGGCCTCAATTTCTGTTTTTGGAGCTTCGACAACTATCTTCGAAGTAGAGCTTGAAGATTTTATTGTTTGTAGCACATCTAGCACGTTAACCATTCTCTTTCTCTTGGGAGTTGTTGTAAGGTCCTTTTGTGCCTTCGGCGTTGGCATTGGCACCTCAACTCTTGTTGGAGGACTTAAAACTTCCGATGTCTTTGTCTCTTCAGCCCTCGGTTCTTCCATTTTTTCTGTCTCCGGCATTGCAGTCGGCTCCTCAATATTCTGTAGATAAGTAGGCTCTTTGGCTTCAGTGGCCGAAGAGGTTTCACCGACAAACTCAGGCACTGTGGCTGGCTCAATATAGCGTGGCTGGTGCGTAAGAACTTTTATCTTTTTTCTCTTCGGCGCTGGCTCACTAGGAGCGGCCGAAGCAACTTCCTTCGCAGAAGCCATACCTTTTCTTTTCTGACCCCGTATTGGGTAACGGTAGTCAGGATAGACGAACCCAATAGCATCAAAAACTTGGTTGAGTCTTTTCTTCTTCCGGCCTCCAAAGGCCGCAGATAGTGCAGTATCTTCTGCCTTCAAGTATGGCCCAAGCAGTTCATCGCTTGTAGCTTCAACGCATTTCAACCAATCGTCGTCTGGCTCGATAAATTGGTCTACGAACCTGAAGGTATATTTTAGTCGAACCAGGCCACCTTCGTGTGGGTTGTTGATGGTTTCCTTCGGCATTTCCTAGTTAGCTACCAATGGCCATATCCTGTAGGCCACGTGCTCTTGAACTAAGTCCCTAGTCCCGATGAAAGAGCAGACTATGCCGAAGGCCCTCTGGCACTCTTCGGCTGCTTCATCCATTTCCACCTTCGGTTTCCGGAGGCCGAAACGCTGCCAGATGGGGCGCATGATGATACCTTTAATATCTTCTCGTGCCTTCAAATCGTTTTTCACATAGAACCATTCCTTCATCCAGTCTCCGGGCCATCTCTTTCGAAAGGTTGGCACGAGACAGCTTGACCCAGATCGAGCACCGAAGCTATAGCAGCCAAAATTGTTATGATATTGTTCTTTACCCCAGGGTTTCGTCTCATATAATAGCTCATGCATATTGCAGAAACTTTTTGCATTTGGCTCTAAACCTTGGCTCTTCACGGCCCATACAAAGATTCCCATCCTTATGATTGCTTTGGGAGTAATTTGATGAAGGCAGATTTCAAATATCTTCAAAACTTCAACTACGAAACTGCTTAGAGGAAACCGAAGCCCAGCCTTGAAGAAGCTTCGGAAGATCACGACTTCATTTTCCTCGGGAGTAAGTTTTCTCTCCTTCGTCTGCCCTCACAATAGACAAATCCCGAAAATATCTACCTCGCATATTGGCAAGATGGCTTTGTTTAATGGTTGATTTTCCAAAAACTGTATGGCTTGGCCGCCAAGGTCGATCTTCCGAGTCTTCCCCCAACTTTCGGCATCATAACTATCACTATCACCAGTATCTTCAGATAAACCTTCCAAAATTTCCCTTGTAATCTTTTCTGTATTTGTCTTTGATATTGATTCAAGAAAGCCAAGATTCTTCTCCTCAAGAAGGCTCAGCTTTGTTTCAGCAACAACTTTCTTATTTTCAGACATCTTCGGAAGCACTAAAAACCGCTTTTAAAAGCCGAAGCTTAAAAAACTTACAAATCAAGCAAATCTTGTTGCGTAGGAGCTAAAAACTGAGTAAGCAAGAGCAGATGGCAAATAAAGCGTACCAAATGACATTGCGGTGTGCTCTTATTTATACATCTGGCGCATTGAGAACAGGAGGGCCCCGCTTGACATTGACTGTTGCTATTCTAGCAAGTGGAAGGTGTTTTTTCGGACCTTCGGCTTAGGGCCTTCGTCCATATCGCAAACTGAATTTATTATCCTAACAAATTAATATTGCAAGGGGCTACTGTTGGGGGTCTTCGGCTTCCGAAGGTCCTCAAAAACGCGATTTGACAATGTTTCTGGAGTATAATACATGAGCAGGTACCTTCGGATACGAACCCTCCGGACAAGTCAAAATTGTTGTATGAAGAAACAAAGGGGAACGAAGGATGGAACAGAGCCGAAGCTGTGCGCAAGGGAGCTTCGGCATGATGACAGGAAAAAGGAAACCGACTTAAAGAGGAAAAGACTATTCAGACCCCGATAGATTACTATAGAGTTATTATCAAAAGCAAAGGGCCTGGATGTAATTTTACATGGGCTGTGACCCGTGCCTATAAATAGGTGAACAGTACTCCTGTACTGTTCATGCTGACTTGGCATTTGCTTTTGCATCACTCTTGTACTTTTACCTTCTTTCAAGTCAGAGGTATATTTGTAACCCATCATCATTCCTATTCTTCTATAGCAATAAAATAAAAATGAGTTGATAATAATACATAACTATTCATGTTATCTTTTATATTCCATGTAATTCCCTTTTCATTATGATATGCAATGTTTATGAAGGTATGTACTTCATAACCTTCGTCCGAAAATCATTATATCTCAAGGGAAATAATGCTTCGGAGGACGAAGGACTTTAATATTTAACGTTTTCTGTGTTGCCTTGTTCTTAACTCTTAGCATTTGAGAACAAGTCCCCAACATGCGTAATAACTTATATAAGATGTAACGTAACACAACTCGTACAGCTTATATAAGCGTTGGATCTAAATCCTATGGCTCGGGTATGTTCTCGCAACCATCAACCAGGTCCCTCCATCTCATATCCGACGGTCACAAAGCCGCATGGTCAAATCGGCATGCCTGGTCCAATCGAGACCGTCGGTGGCTAGATCGATGGTACGCGTCCGTCCTCAATCTCTAGACACGGGACTCCCACAGTGCCGTGACTCCCCACGGCGGCGCCACGCCGGAGTCGGCCAACCAGCGCACCAGTGCCCCAAATCGCATGCCCATACGCGCTACACGGTACTAATGTAAGGCCCAACAAAACTGGTAGATATATATATATATATAATAAAATATATTTATGATGGTGATTTTACAGGTTTTGAAATCCCTTGGGAGTTTACTAGGACCCTTCCTATACATAATTAGTTAAACAACCAGTAAATAAATAATGAAGAAAATGCATCTCTTGCTTATAATTTTGTGAAAGGCACTTTATTGAAAACATAAATTTGACCTCAGTTTAAAAATGAAAAAATAGAAAATGAGAACAGAAATTGTAATAGTAAATTGTTACTCCTAAAATGAGAAAATGGGGGAAGTAAATAATATTAAAAATAGTAGAGGATATATTCACAATTGAAGGGTGTTTAAATATTTAAATTGGGAATCTGAAAGGAAAATAGGAAAAAAAGAGAAAACCATACCACCAGGGCCGCAACCATCTAGTCAGCCCATCCGGCTCGCCGTCTGCTAGCCCACTTCTCCCAACCGCCCCTTTCCCTGATAGCCAGGACCCACTTCGCAGTATCACGGGCGCGTGCGGACTTATCCCTTGTGCCAATGCCGCATGGGGCCCGGTCGTCAGTCCTCCGTCCCTCCCGTTCAAGCGCGCGTGTGCTTTGTGCTTCCCACCCACTGACCGCGGGCCCTTGCTGTCAGCTCTATCTCCGTCACAACGGACCGCGGAAACCGTGCGGGTTTAACGACCCTGCCCAGAGCTTGCGCGAACCGGCCGCCACCTCACGGCAATAAACCCCAGCCACACCTCCTCGTTGATCCATCCAAGCGGTCGAGGAAAGAGCGACGCCACTCCGCGTTCACCAAAACATATAGGGAGGAGAGAGACCCCGTCATCGGCACACACGCTTGCACCGTCACCTGTGCCTCTGCTCTCTGCTCTGGTCCGGGGGGTCGGCATTGCCATCCGCGCACGTTTGTGACCTTCTCGAAAGTTGGGATCGTTCGGTGCCCCATTGATTTCTCGCCGGAGCAAAGACCGACTGCTCGACCTCAAGCTTGTCGGGGAGAAGTCTCCCTATTGCGCGCCCTCAAGTAGGTATGTCCCACATGTTTGCCATATGCTTCTCTCCTTATTGTCGCGTCTGCGTGCTGTCTTGTGCTCTGGACCGCGGACCCGCCATATCCCGGCGTGGCGCCGCCACGGTAACAGAACTCGCTGGCTGTAACATCCCAATTTTTGATCCCAAGGTTAGAAACCCTAAACTCCTAACCCCCTTATTATCTCCTAAAGACCTCATCTCATGAAGCAACCTACTCATCATATGCATGCACCATGATTTCTTGTAGCACTTCACATAGAATATTTCATTTTGGACACCTAGGAAATGTATAAGAATTTTTGTTTAAAAGAAAACAGGATTAAGGAAATAAAAATAGGAAATAAATGGAATTAGAAAAAGGAAATCTCCCCCTCCTCGGTTGGGCCGAATCCGGCCCAAACCCCTTCCCCCTCTCTCCCGCGTGCTCGCACTTCTCCCCCACCCGAGGCCCAGTGCGGCCCATCCGTCGCGCGCGTCGCGCTCGCACCACACACTCCTCTCCCTCCCTATTAGCACGCCCCCACCCGTCATTGCGCCCGTCTTTTCTCCCTCGCGACCGCCCTCTCTCTGGCAGGCAGGCCCCGCTTGTCAGCTCCCTCTCTCTCGCCCGTGATCGACTATCGACGCGATTACCGCCGGCCACTGCTCCGCCACATCCCCTCGCCATTACTCGCCCACCAGCCAAATTGGCGCCTTGCGCCTGTGCCGAGCCATCCCGTCACCACCGTCTGCCCCGAGCCATCCCGTCGCTACAACTGTGCGCCATCATCGCCGCCGCGGCAAGCCTCGTCGGTGCTCGCCACCTCTCCTCTCCCCTCCCGGGTCGCCAATAAAAGGACCACCCGAGCTCCAGCTTTCTTCACACTAGCTTCGGCCACCCCTCTTCCCCCTTCCCCGAGCTCAATCGAGCCAGCGCCGCCGCCCTCTCCCTCCGCTCCGGTGAGCTCTCCCTCCCTTCTCTAGTGGCCTAGAGTCAAATTGGTTTGGCTCATGAGTTTCACCACTTCACCACGAACACGGCGCACCCTCCTCCCTCACCTATCACAGTCGTAGGCCTCGTCGGCGACCTCACCGCCGCGGACGCCCGCCACATCACCATGGACCGGCTGTTCTAAGCCCTCGCCGGCCAAATTAACCCCACCACTGTGACCCCTTGCCTCCGCCCGTGCTATGCCACCATCCCAACCACCCAGAACCGGACCTCCGGCGAAGAACCACCGTCAAAATCATCGGTGGCCGGTTCTCACCGCCGCGGGCAGACCGTCGTCCCCTCCCCCCTTGACGTTGTTCCCCTCCCCTCGCTGGCGTGTGAGCCCGTGCCCAAAGCGTCACCCCTCGCACCGTGCCCCGTAGTGGACCTAGCTGGGCCGAAATCCCCCCCCCCCCGGGCCCAGCTATCCAGGAAACCCTTTTCATTTTTCTTTTTCCTATTTTCTTTTCCTATTTTCATATATAAGCTTATATGTTGATATTTTATGCACCAAAGATAGTCCAAATATCTTATATGGCACAAAATAATAATATTTAAAACTTGGCACACTTCTCTAAGCCACCATGGTTGATGTAGTGTTCATTGCCTGTTTTTGCTAGGCGAAGAGGGATCCGATCCTCCAGAAATCGTAGCTCCCGAAGAAGGGCAGGAGCCCGACCTCTTGGAAATAGACCTTTCATGCCAAGAGAACTTCGACGAAGGCAAGTCCATTCTTCCCTTGATGCATGAATTACCTATTCTTTCTACCACTACCTAAGCCGGGAATAAGGGTTGGGTTCTTTGTATTGTGAGTAGAGAGACGACCCGCATTAAAGAATAACTTTTGAGTACAAAATGAGGTTTGAGGGAAAGGGTGGTTCTTCTGAAAATGGGAAATGCTTTTCAAAATGGGTATGATGAAGGGTATTCATCCTTATCACCTTTTGAGTGGGATAGTCAGGGACTCCCTGGTTTAGGGGAGGGCCTCAGGTGTTGGCTCAACTGGGTTAGGTGTGAGGAGAAGGATTGTCCCCTCATATAAGGACTGATTTGTCATCCTTCACTACCTGTACTCATGTGAAGTACAACCACTCGAGACTGTATGGGCAGTCACTGAATCTAAACTTGTACTGTCCAAACCCCAGGGTTATGATGGCTGGGGAGCATCGGGAGGATAAGGAGGGGGAATGTTTTGTCCAGTTTGGGCATGGTGGTGGCCTGACTCCTTCCGGTATAACCGTTAAGGTAAGGACGTGCAAGGAAGGAAAGAGATTCAGATTCGGGTCTCATTGGCCATGACACCGCAGAGCGGACTAGTGGGTAAAGTGTACCCCTCTGCGCAGAGTTTGAAACCTATTCGAAAAGTCTGTGTCCACTAGTATGGACAAGTCTGGTGTGGTATGACAATTAGTGTTTTGTTCTCCATAAGCAGGGATGTGTGTGTGGGTGTTTTTGGAAATAAAAACAATGCCATGGGAGCGGGAAGCTCAGTGGTGGTTGAGTGTGAAAATGTGCTACTTCTCTCTCCGGGGTAAACCATCAAAGTATTGTCTTTCTGTGAAAAAGGTGAGTGACTTCAACTCCACCATACCAAGCATGTACTGTATAGGTTCCTCTCTCTTTACGGACAGGATGGGCTTGCGGAATACCTAATGTATTCACTCAGATTTATTTATGTTTTTCAGCAGCTAAAGACTTCTTTTCTACTATGTTCGACTAGAAGAGGGATGTGTCTGCACAAAGTCTGCCTGTGGCTTGGGCTAGATGATCTTCCACTATGCTTTGTATTCCAGGCTCGCTAGAGCTTGTACTTTGGTATTGTAATAACTTTTATTCGAAACTCTGTACTATTTGAAGTAAGGAATGTGGTTACTAGCCTCCTGGGACTAGTAATTGTTTCACATTTGAGTCCCAAAGGATCGGGACGCTTCAGGTGGTATCGGAGCCATAGGACTGGCCGTAGACCGCAGCCCGGACCTAAAAAGCTTTCCTTAAAGAAAAGACCTCTTAACCTCTAAAATAACCTTCTTTTCTTTCCCCCGATATTAACAACCCTTCTTCTCTTGCTACCAGATGGAAGGCTCCTTTGTTATTAGAACATCCTACTGCTCGGAGGTGGAAGGATTCCCTCACCTTCTGTGGAGTTGCGCGCTTCGCATGGGGATCCACAAGAAGCCGGAGTACGTCTGGAAAGAATACCGCGAGAATGGGATTGAGAAATGTTATATGGCAGTCTACCTGGGAGAAAGCTGAAACTACCCAAATCACCCTCCCTTCCAAATCACCGCCACTGGACACCGCTTCCCAGACACTTGCCAGAATGCTGCCCAAAGAGCCCTCCGCTAGCTATGCCAAAACTACAACAGGGAAGTTTCTGAGACACCCCTTCGCTACTTTCCACCCAGCAACAAAAATACTCCTGCCTGGAAGAAAAGACTTTAGGCCTTGTTAGGGAGAGATCATAATGAAGATGACCCTACCATAGTCTACACTTCATACCCTTGACAACCACTATGACGACCTTTTCTCCCACTGCACCCACCTAAATTCCCGGGTGGAAAGCCTAGAGCAACAAATCAAGGAACTGAAGGAAGAAAAGGCGTCCCTTCAAGACAGTCTCGAGATGGTGGAAGGTGAAGAAGCCAACACTTGTGAGGCATACCGGACTCTGAAGATGGACTATCCCGGGTGGAAAGCCTAGAGAAACAAATCAAGGAACTGAAGGAGAAGTCGAGCGCCACCTCGCTTGGCCTGGAATGGAAGATGCCACGCCGACCGTTCGATTTATGGCATGCGGTCATGATTAGATGAGTGTTACCCTTTAGCTAGGATTGACCTGGGCGGTTGGATCAGAATTGAATGGGGGTGATGGGCGCGGGATATTTGAAATTATGGTCGTTGATCCTGGATCCTATGGTCACGATCGCGTACCCGTTCATCTCAATTGGGGATTTAATCGGAGCCGTCGATTCAGGATCGGGCGTCTCTAGAGTGTAGATACCTTTTTAGCCATGGTCTTTTGCATAAGAGCCCTCGAACTTCATTTAAATGAACCCGCAGTCCATTCGCTTGAGAAGATGAATACACATAGGCCCTGGAAATTTGCAAACTTAACCCTGGACTTTCTAATAATTATGCGCCCAATCCAGAAGCTTAGGAAATAAAGGGAGATGATATAGAAAATGGTTTTTTGTGCATAAGAATATATTCAGAACTTATTTAATTCATAGAAATTCCATTTTAACTCCTTTTTAATCCGTTTTAGTTGCATTAATTTTGTTTCAATATTGTCTATCATCTAGTAACTCTGTTTAGTCATGAAACCATGATCAAAATTATCCACTTGATTTATTCTATACCAGGCATTTAATAACTTCGGAAAATCGTAACTCGATAACCGTAACTCCGAATTTAGTGGTTCACGAACCTACGATCTCATTACGACACATAGATTATTATTACATAGTTTGTTCTTATGTTTGGTGTGATGATAATTTTTTATACCCTGTTTGTCTGTATTGCTACGACTAGCGTGAGGTTACGAGTCATATGAACATCATCCTGGTACCTGGAATCTCAAGTCTCAGGCAAGTTGTGACCTTGATCACTTATTTTTACCCAATCATGTTCTTATTAATCATAATGATCTGCATAGGTTAATTTTGATGGGGCCTAATAGGTTACCCTAGTTTGACTATATTTATACCTTATTTACCACTGAATTTTTGGGTAGTACATGATATTTCTTTATGTGGTTTGGGTATAGAGATATACATGCCATTGCTGCATGTGAAGCCTTACACTTCACATGAGCTCCCACCTTTGCTGAGTTCATGCACATTATTCTCCACAACTTGTTGAGCGATGAACGTATGTGAGCTCACTATTGTTGTCTCACACCCCCCACAGGTCAAGAACAGGTACCGCAGGATGAGGTGCATGGAGGATGTTGTGACGAGTTCGTGACAGGTATAGGCCGTTGTCTCCCAGTCAACTTTGGGTTGCCGGATCGTTGTCTCCTTATAATGTAATTATTTATTTATTTTGTACAGAACTCCTATTATATAGTAAAGATGTGACATTCGTTTCTGTACCATGATTCATCATATCTGTGAGACTTGGTCACCGCACATTTGGTGATTATTTCGTGCCCGGGTTTTGGACCCTAAAACCCGGGTGTAACAACTGAGATCAACGCGAAATGGTCTTGGGTTTCCTTACCTGGAATCAAAGTGCAGAGAGCCCCGCCCACGGTGATGTATGGCCCCGCGGCGGCTAGGGCTGGACGAAATGCTCGTGGCTCGCTGGCTCGCTCGTTTCATGGTCAGCTCGGCTCGGTTCGGATCGGCTCGTTTGAATTTTGTCACGAGCTGAGCTGACATCCTAGCTCGATTCGTTAACGAGCCAGCTCGGTTCGTTAATGAGCCAGCTCGCGAGCTAAACGAGCTACCATATTCCAGTAAAACGAAACTATATACATATCATTTACAGAATAATTGATGAACATGTTATATATATGTGAGGTGTTTATAGCCTATGAATTAAACTAATGATTAATGAACTATGTCTATGTGTTAATTTGGTCTATGCAAATATAATTATGGGTTAAACTGATAAACATGTATGTGAATTGTGAATTAATGAGTGATGAATTGTGCTAATTTAGAGTTATATTGATGTGATTTGTGAAACTATGAGTATAATTACTATTTTCTATTATTAAATTACTTTGAAATTAACTAAAAAATAATTATTATGTACATTTTATTTTTTTCTACTCTGGCTCGCGAGCTAAACGAGCCAGCTCGAGCTCGTAAACGAGCCGAGCCGAGCTGACTCTGTGGCTCGTTACCTTAACGAGCCGAGCCGAGCTGGCTCGTTAGCTTAACGAGCCAGCTCGAACTCGGACGAGCCGAGCCGAGCTGGCTCGTTATCCACCCCTAGCGGCGGCGGAGCAACTCCGATGAGGAATTATCACGGATTCGCGACCTCCTACGTCGGACTGGTGGCCGTCGTAGCTTCACCATGACTTGGCGATCCACTGCAGCCCCACACCTAGGCCAAGGCGACAATGCACGCACGAGTCCACGGTCGCGGTAGTGTGCGCAGCCACACTGACACCGGCGACGAATCGGCACGCCACTGGCCGTCAATCCCGCACTACGAGTCTGGGCACACCAGCAGCAAGCTGAACCGAAGCACCCAGGACCAAATGGATGGCTCTAAGGCAGCTTCGCGAGGTACTGCCGATATGAGGGATCGACGGCAATGGCGTATCCGCCATGAGTCAATAGGCACAGCGACTCGACAGGGGCGGTTCACAGGGGTAAAGGGAAGAAAGGTGAAAGCATTCCACGTGCCTTATAGACCAGATGGATTGGCTCGGGATTGGAAGGAGAGGAGGTGAGGTCCGACGTTCTCGGGTTGACTGAGCCAATCCCGGTGAGTTGGTTAGAGGATGAATCTGACGCGCGGGGGTGGTTTGTCAGTCACACGAGAGCGGCACCCGTGGAGACATCACACGCCGACGGAGAGGGCTCGTGCGTCGGTGTGTGGTCGCGTTATGCTGAAGAACGGGCCCACTGGTCAGAGAGCGGAAAGGGAGTGCGGCTGCCCGGTGGCCCCACATGTCGGCACGTCACTCTGTGCGCGCGGACAGCCGAGATGGGCCGCGCGGTAGAGTTTGGCAACCGGGCCAAAAAGAACAGAGCCGGCACAGGCGCATAGTTTTCCTTTTCTTTTTCTTTTTCTTTGCTTTTCTCTTTTTTGTTTTATTTTCTATTTTATTTTCTAATCCAAATTCAAATTTAGTTTGAAATTCACACTCAAAGTTTGAGTTCAACTTTCAAAGGCATAGCCAAAACTCCAAGCATGAGTGCAAGGTTTATTTACTTCTTTTATTTATTTTCAATTCCAAGTTTTAATTCAATTTCACATAGAGTTGAAGCTTTAAGTAAATTCAAATTCATGTTTTGAACTTCCACTTTCCAAATGTCACAATTTATTCAAAAGGGGGTAATAACACTATTGTTTTACCTTGTTATTATTTATTTTCCATGTCATTTATTTATGGAAGGAATAAATGGTTTCATTAAAAATTCCTTTCTCATTCTCTATTTTCTATTCCCTTTTGATTTACAAATTTCAAATTCAAATCCAAGATAAAGTTTAAGAATTCAGATTTTTAATACATACTCAAAACCAATTATGTTGCAATAGATATATATTTATTTTAATTAATTAATTTGTTTGGTAGATGTTTGAAATGTGAAACCCACTCATATTGTTTTCTTTCTTTTTAGAAAGATAGTATTTTGAATGTGGGATAAGAATTAAAAGTTACTTCAATAATAAATATTCATTATCTATTTATTTTGAAAGAAGGTACTGTATACTTCCATTTAAGGGTTTCTTGATTGTTTTATGAGTATGTATAATTTATGAGGAGAACAAATCAATGGAGTATCTCACCTTACTATTTTATTTTATTTCCTTATTTTATTATTTTTTCTTATACAAATTTTGGGCTTTACAAATCCTACCCCCCTTAACAGAAATCTCGTCCTCGAGATTTGTAAGAAAAGGGATATAGAAGGATTAGTTTGTAATTCAGCTTTTAGTCTATAATTGGCTCAAAACTCCAGAGTCTTTTTTGTCAATAGTGTGTGATTAGAAGACCATAGGTATTCAGCTACTTATTAGGTAGGATATAAGCTGGACAGGTTGAGGTAAGAAAGATTATGGCAAGGTAAAGACTTCGTTTGAAATGTTTAAGTCTTGATTTATCTTGAGATTCGCTTTGACTGTTATATCCTTCCTTGTCGATGTTGATCTTTCCTTCTCCGGTCTTGGTCTCATTGATTTCGAGGTTAGTGTATATCATCGGGGTTAGGATAGATATGGGTGAGCTAGACTACATGATGTAGGTCAAAAGTTTGTTGGATGTTAGGTGGGGATAGATAGATTATGCTACCATCATGACTCTATTGGTTGGGTTAGCTCTCATGCTCATGGTTAAGCTGGTCTGATGTGCTAAGTTAAGTTAACACCTAGCTAGTGGGTCCAATCTCCCCTACCAGTATCAATAATCTGTTTAAGTAGACCACATTCGTTTAGATCACATTAGATTTTATAATCCTATTTAAAAATATCATTTAGTTAAGCATATCA
Organism: Zea mays; assembly: GCF_902167145.1. NCBI lineage: Eukaryota > Viridiplantae > Streptophyta > Magnoliopsida > Poales > Poaceae > Zea > Zea mays. The sequence goes on from NC_050097.1 coordinate 88,480,463, forward strand.
AGCTGACTTTATCTTTATGAAATTCTAGTATTATGTATTTTTTATCTAAGTGGAACTTCCAATTTAGAACTAGTCGCTAACTAAGATTAATAATTAAGATCTGACATTTTACAGATCCCCTATATAATTTTTTATTTGCTACACTATTTTCTGTTATGTAAGTCCTCATAGCTCAGAGGTTAGAGCAAGGATGGATGATGGTAAGGAGTACTGGGTAAGGAAAGACTTCACCCCGGTTGGTGGATCATGACTCATCTGAAGATTTGTTTCTATTCATACCCTTCATTATCGAGATTAACCTTCTTTTTGGGTCTGATTTAGGAACCATCAGTTGTGGTGTTAGATGTCATCATCCGAGTTGGGATAACAATTGCGGGTAAATGGGGTAGGTAGGTTAAAAAGAGTTTTACGTTGCTTTTGGGATAAATGGGTTGGGCAACCTATAACATAGGCTAGATCATGGTTTCACGGACGAGTTGATCTAAGACACCAATTTAGGTTTAAAACCCATTTATAGGAATATGGTCTATTCTATGTTACCAGTATTAACTAACTTGTTTAAGTAACTCCCTTTAGATTGGATCATATTAGATCAGGTAGGGTCTGGATTAGATTGGATATAACTAGATTAGACTAGTTTAAGTTAGATAAATCCACTAGGGTAGAATAAATATTATTAGGATATGTTAGAATCTTTTTAGATAGGAGAGATTATATGATGTGGGTAGGTCAGAATCTCTGATAGGTTAAAACAGAGGGGTTATGCAACCATCTGACGGGTGAGGTAGTTGCATGAGGCCGAGTTGGTCTGTCGTTCTTAATTTAGTGCAGAGTGAATTAAATTAAAACATATTTTATAGGAGTAGAGTCTCATTTATTTCATCGGTATTATCCTTCTTGTTAAGCAACTTACTTTAGATTAGCTCAACTTGAGGTTAGCCTTCGTTAGGTTAGATTAATCTATCACATTAGATCAGATCTAAGTTATATTTGTGTGACTAGATTAGACTAGATAAGATCTACTTAATTTATTTTGGAATAGATCTTGGTTGTTACTTTAGGATGAGATAAGTAAAGTGGTTAGGATAAGATGAATCCTTCAAAATAAGATGAATCTATTAAGATAAGAGAGAGTCTTTTAAGATAAGATGGATCTATTAGGCTTGATATATTCTAGTGGGGGTATTCTTAGTTGGTCTAGTTTATCATATAAACAATTTATAAGGATAAGATATTCCTTTTTTTTGTTTTTTAACATAAGATGAACCTATTAGGATAAGATAAATTTTTTTCTCAATTTAAAGGACTCTATCTACATAGACACACTTTAATGGAGGATAATCTACGTTGTTTAGTTATCTTATGAATTTTATTTATTTATATTTATGCCTATATATATATGCAGATGTAATTGTGGACATTACTCCACAACTCATCACATTCAATCAAAGATCCAAATCAGACATGTATCACAAGAACAAACATTCAGGCATACAAATATTTATAAAAATAGTTTTGATTTTTTTCCTAAGAGTAGGACTCATATTCCTAAAAGTCACTTTAGGTACAGGATTCCAAAGAGTGAAATCCACTTTTGTCCTTAGAAGTAAAAAGGTAAGAATAATCAGAGTAAAGCGAAAATAGATGAGAAAAGATTAAGAAAATTTTAGACAAGAATCATAGTAGCAAAGGTAAGTAGACAATGGTTGTCCAGTTCTATCTAGGTTTCGTCCTACAGTCAACATTCCTCTGATACCACTTCTGTCACACCCGGGTTTTAGGGATCCGGGCGCGAACGCAATCACCAGGTGTGCTAGGATCAAGTTTACACATATCATGATTCATGGTACAGAAATAAATGTCACATCTTTAATATATATAATAGGAGTTCTGTACAAAATAAATAAATAATTACATCATATGAAGACAACGATCCAGCAACCCAAAGTTGACTAGGAGACGACGGCCTAGACCTCTCACGAACACATCGCAGCATCCTCCATGCGCCTCATCCTTTGGTACATGTTCTTGACCTGTGGGGGGTGTGAGACAGCAAGGGTGAGCTCACATACGTTCATAGCTCAACAAGTTGTGGGGAATAATGTGCATGAACTCACCAAAGGTGGGAGTTCATGTGATGTGTAAGGCTTACCAAAGATAATGGTTAAAGCTGAGCATTGCTTTTAAAGTTGGTCAAAATTTTATTAGCAATTACTAGATGTAAGTAAATACCAAACGTAATAATAATAGAACAAAATTAATAATAAATCCCATTCAATGCAAATGAAAAATTGAATTTTGTTCCATAATTTAATCATGCGAGAGTCTTGAGCTGCTCATGATCGCGAGCACGGCCAGTATACCAGTTTTACACTCTGCAGAGGTTGTACCCTGTACCCACAAGTCGTGTATCCATGTCGCCACGGTTTGCAAGGCCCTTAGACACTTCCGAGCTGAATGGCTAGGGATCCACTACGAGGCCTTTACAAAGTTCCACTAGCTTCCGAAAACTCACTACAGTTTCTAGGAAGAGCAATGTAGGAATCCCTTGTCTGACCGCCATCGCAGCAAAATCAAACCAAGAACCTCCCTACACGCCTACTCCTCTACTGCCCTTGCCCCTTTTGGGTAAGGTAGTTTTCCACTAGCTTTCCTAATTAGTCAGCCAAGGGCGTCCCATTCCACCCTTGTGGTGGCACGTGTTTCTCAAGTTAAGCTCCATGTTGCAATTAAAAATAATGATATTGACATGAATAACAAATAAAATAACAGAATAATTGGAACATGGACATAATGTAATATTAATCCCAAAACCATATAGAGCAATAGCAAACTACCCAAATGATTCAGAGGTGAACAAGGTAAAAAGATAACCAGTCTAGGGTGACCTATTGGGTCCAATCAAAATTAAACCTATGCAGGAATAAATGATTATAAAGAACATTGTTGGGTAATAGAAGTGATCAAGGGCACAACTTGCCTGGGACTTGAGATTCCAGGTACCAGGATGATCTTCAAGTGACTCGCAATCTCGCGCTAGTCGTAGCAATACAAACAAACAGTGTATAGGCAAAATTAACATCACATCAAACATAAGCATAAACTGAATAATAATATTCTATGTGTCATAACGAGATCATGGGATCGAGAACTACTAAGATCGGAGTCATGGTTATGGAGTTATGATTTATGGGAGATCTATGTGATTTAACCCTTCAACTATGTTATAACTTGGTTAGTGTAAATCATATGAGAGATTATTCTATAAATAATTAACTCAACATTAATTTAAGTCTTTACTCGATTAAAGATCATCTTTTATTCAAATCATAACCATAAGACTAGAATACTATATTAACAAAGCTAATACCAATAAACATAGATTAATCCAATTAGTTACTTAATTATAGAAGTATGTGACATCGTATAATCAATGTTGCTACTGCGTGGTAAATATATATACGAAGCTAAAGCAACTTGAACGGATTGAAACAGAGTTAAAATGAATTAGTTATGATTTTTCGAAGTTATGTGGTACCTAGAATAGAGTAATTCAAGTGAATAATTTTAATTCAAGTTTCATGTCTAAACAAAGGTACTAGGTGATACACAATATTAAAACAAAATTTAATGCAACTGAAATGGATCAAAAAGGAGTTAAAATGAGTTTTCTAGGAATTAAACAAGTTTTTGGAATTGTTTTAACACAAGAAAATCATTTTCTAAATTAATTCTCTGATTTATTCACTGCGTGGACTGCACTCACCATTAACAGGAAGTCCAGGGGGAGTTCTGTAAGTTTTCGGGACCTCTGCGTAATTACTTTATAACCGACCAGGATCGCGGGTTGGTTTTAGGAAACTATAGGGGCTCTTTTGCAAGACTTCCCGGCCGAAGCGGGTACCGGGTGATAATACCCGTCCGATTTTACCCTACGATCATGATTAGATGTAACGTAACACAACTCGGACATCTTATATAAGTGCTGGATCTAAATCCTATGGCTCGGGTATGTTCTCGCAACCATCAACCAGGTCCCTCCATCTCACATCTGACGGTCACAAAGCCGCATGGCCAAATCGGCATGCCTGGTCTAATCGAGACCGTAGGTGGCTAGATCGACGGTACACATCCGTCCTCAATCTCTGGACACAGGACTCCCGCAGCGTTGTGACTCCCCACGGCGGTGCCCCGCTGGAGTCGGCCAACCGGCGCACCAGTGCCCCAAGTCGCATGCCCATACGCGCTACACGGTACTGAGATCAAGGCAAAATGGTCTAGGGTTTTCTTACCTGGAATCAAAGTGCAGAGAGCCCCGCCCACGGTGATGTATGGCCCCGCGGCAGCAGAGCAACTCTGATGAGGAATTATCACGGATTCGCGACCTCCAACGTCAGACTGGTGGCCGCCGTAGCTTCACCATGACTTGGCGATCCACTACAGCCCCACACCTAGGCCAAGGCAACGATGCATGCACGAGTCCATGGTCATTGTTAGGGACTTGTTCTTAAATGCTATGAGTTAAGAACAAGGCAACAAAAAATGTTAAAGGTTAATACCCTTCGTCCTTCAAAGCATTATTTCTCTTAGGATATAATGATCTTCAGACGAAGGTCATGAAGGGAGTACCTTCATCTTCATAATATATGTTAAAAGAAGAAGCATATGAAATATGGAAGATAAGATGAATGATCATTTGACATCATCAATATAGCTTTGTTATATCATCATGGATAGAACAATATTGAATTATATTTGTACCTTCGGCTTGACAGAAGATAAAAATCCAAGCGTGATGCACGAATGAATATAAGTCAGCGTCAACAGTACTGGGTACTGTTCATCTATTTATAGGCACAGGGCGCAGCCTGTGTAAAGTTACATTCATGCCCTTTATGTTTACTATTGACTTAGGGACAATCCAACGAGGACTAGATAGCCTTTTCCCCTTTAAGTCGGTTCCTTTTCCTGCCGCTGAGCCGAAGCTTCCTTGCGCGTAGCTTCGGAGCTGGTTCAACCTTCGTCCTGTCCATGCCTTTCATATTGTGTACAGCTTTATTCCGAGTCCGAAGGTTCCTGTACATATATTATACTTGGGAAACATTGTTAATCATGTTTTTGAGGACCTTCGGAAGGCGAAGGCCCCCAACAGTAGCCCCTCGCAGTATTAATTTGTTATAATAACTAATTTAGGTTGTGACGTGAACGAAGGCCTTAAGCCGAAGGTCCAAAAAAACACCTTCCCTTTGCTAGAATAGCAACAGTCAATGACAGACGGGGCCCTTCAAGTTACAACGCACTGGGCGTATAAATATGAACCCGCACCGGCAGCATTTGGCACGCCATTTCTGCCATTTGTGTTATTGTGTCAAATTTTTAGTTCTTGTTCACTAGCTCTTGCCTGATTCTTGAGCCTTTCGAGCTTCGGTTCAAAGATGTTTTCGCCATGTCTGGGGAAAAGATGACTGAGGAAAAGAAGATGACTGCGGAGACGAAGCTAACTGAGGAAATGAAGTTGTTCGAAGAAAAGAAAGTTGCGGATCCTTTTATCGCCGGGTTATTGAGTCTATGTCAAAAACTGATGACAGTGATAGTTATGATATGGAAAGTAGGAATGAAGATTCCGAAGATCGGCCCTCATGACCAAGCCATGCTGTCTTCGGAAAGTTGACTATTAAACAAAGTCATCTTGACAACATGAGAGAAAGGTACTTTCGTGACATGTCTATCGTGAGAGTTGGCAGAGACAACATCGTCCCTGCCCCTGAGGAAAATGAAGTTGTTATCTACCGAAGCTTTTTTACGGTTGGTCTTCGGTTCCCTTTAAGCAAGTTTGTGGTTGAAGTGCTGAAGATATACCAGATCTTCCTTCATCAGATCACTCCTGAAGCTATAATAAGGATGGGGATTTTTGTCTGGGCTGTAAGGAGTCAGGGGCTAGAGCCAAGCGTGAAGTGCTTCAATAGTATGCACGAGCTTTTATATGAGACAAAGGCTACTGGCAAAGAATACTACCATAACAACTTCGGTTGTTATGGATTTATTGCCCGCTCAACGCAAGCCACCCGTTGCCAACATTCCGGAAGAGATGGCTCAGAGCATGAATGGAGGAGTGGTTTTATGTTAAAATGATTAAAAGGCAATGGAAGACATCAAAGAAATCATCCAGCGCCCCATCTGGTCTCGCTTCGGCCTCCGAAGGCCAAAGGTGGAAATTGATAGCAATGTCGAAGCTTGCCAAAGGGCTTTTAGCACTGTGTGTGCCTTCATTAGCACAAGGGATCTGATTCAAGAGCATATATCCTTCAGGGTATGGCCACTTGTGGAAAGCTAGAATATGGCGAAGGAGACCACCGTCGATTCTAGTGAGGGTGGTCTGGTCCGACTGAAGTATACCTTCAGATTCAGGGAGAAGTTTGATGAGCCAAATGACGACTGACTGAAGTGCATCGAAGCTACCAGTGATGAGCTACTTGGAGCATACTCCAAGGCCGAAGATAATGCTCTGTCCGCAGCCTTTGGAGGTCGGGGCAAGAAAAGATTGAACAGGGTATTTGATGCTATTGGCTTCGTATACCCTGATTACCGCTACCCGCTACGAGGGCAAAAGAAAAAGAGGAAGATTGCCGCTTCGGTCATTCCAGCTGAGCCAAAGAGCAAAAAGGTGAAGGTTTTGACCCACCGGCCGCGTTATATTGAACCGGCTGTAGTACCTGAATTTGGCGTAGGATCTTCTTCGACTGCCGAAGCAAAACAAACTGCTTCGATTGTGCAGAGCGCTGAAGAGCCGACTGTAGTGCCGAAGGTGCCTACAGTCGGGCCAACCATATCTAAAGATGATAAGGCCGAAGAGCCACAGGCGGAAGAAACAATAAAAATGCCAGAAATTTTGAGCCCTTCAACAGTGGTAAAACTACCGAAGGCGCAAAAAGCTTCTGCCGCAACTCCTAAGAGGAGGAGAATGGCCAGCGTACTGGATGCTGTTATAGAGACTACGAAGGCCTTGAGCCCTGCTCCTAGGAAAATTGTTGAAGCTATCAAAGTCCAAGATGAAGCCGTAGCTGAGCGAGCCAAAACCGAAGCTGGGCCCTTAGTGCCCAGTGAGACGAAGGCTGCTGCGCCTGAAGATAAAGCTGATCAGCAAACTTCGGAAATCGATTTGATAGCAGAGCAAGATATGGCAGGAAGAGCCAAAGAAACTCCTGCTTCCGAAGCGCCGGCCGAAGCTGCTGATTATATTTATGGACATGTTTCGGGGAAGAAATTGTCCAAAGATGAAATCGCGGAAGCAAGGCATTATGCTCAAAAACTGAAATATCTGAAAGGAGCCTTAGTGTTTAAAGGCAGTAATGAAGATGATTTCCTGTACTGTCTCCCGGACAATAAAGAAATATTTGTTTGCCGGGAGATAGCTAAGAGTATGGGCTTCCCGAAGCTGGAAAATGGCCTTTCAATTTTGTCAAAGGATAATCTGGCCGACAGCCTAGCATACAACAGTATAAAATAAAAGTTGACTTTTAAGTTAAAACCAATGTATTTTATTATCATACTCAATTATTTCTTCTCTCTTTTTTTACAGGGCTTGATACTTAGCAATGCCCTGAGGGCACAGAAGAATATTGAAGACGAAGGCTATACAATAGCTCTGGATAACCTTCGCTCAAAGGTGATTGAATTGAGGAACGAAGGTCTGGAAAAAGACAAAATCTTAATTTCCTTGGTGAACAAAGTAAAAGAAGACAAAGCTAATTTCAAAGCTCAGGCCGAAGTTCAAAAAACTGAAATTGAAGACCTTCGGAGACAACTGGCTGAAGCTAAGGAAAAGTGCGCATTCGCACAAACTAATCAAGAAATCAGCGAATATTGGAAAAATTATCTAGAAAAAAATGTTGAAGAACTTCGCACATCCAAGGAAAGGTGTTTTGAGAAATCCTTGGATTGCGTGAAGAAAATAAAAGCTAGCTTCGCCAAAGTGGGTGCCTACTCTGCTGAAGAAAACTTTATACGGGGTGACCCCGAAGGCGTTGTTGAATGGATAAGTGGAGAAGCCGAAACCTTCGAAGAAATTTTGAGTGATCGCGGGGATGTTTGCGCGTTTTCCGATGCGCGGGAAATTTCAGCCATCTTGGAGAAGGCTGGATGTGATCATATTAAAGTCGTAGCCTAGGCCGAAGCTGCCTTCTCCATAGATGATACGAAGGATCCTTCAGCCGAGGCAACCTTAATGGGTGGAAAATTTTACAATGATATCTGGGTGAATGGTGGCCGAGAGATGGCCCATGAGATTATAAAAAAGAGTGAAAAAGACACCCAAGATGCCAGAGCAGAAGCAAAGCGAGCTGAAGAAGCTGCAGAACGCGATAGGCATATAGGTATTATTTTTTGGTTTTTTAGCATCGGTACTTGCTTTATAGCTTCGAGCTAATCAATTTTTCCTACTTTAGCTGAACTATCTCCGTCGCCGAAACCGTACGATCCCCTAGCTAATCCAAAAATAAAGGAAGCGCTGGACATCATAAACATGGTTGAATCCATTGTCGACGAAGTCGTTAACAAATTACTAAACGAAGTTGTAGAGAAAGTTCTTAAAGAGGAATAGATTGTGGTGTACTAATAGCTGGAATGTATGGAACAATTTAAATAAGACTAAGCTTCTATTGTAACAAAAGTATGTGACACGATGTATGTAACATTTTGAAATGGTCGATGTATGAGACACTAGAATGGACATTATGCTTCTATTGTAACAAGACTGTAATATTTGATGTGTGTAATATGTAAATTATAGTAATTCATTTCTTTGCGATGCATGAAACTTACATACATACTGTTTTTGAGCCTTCAGCGAAAAAACACCTTCCCTTCTTTTCATGCTTCGTAAAGAAAAAAGATCCAAGCTTCGTAAAGAAAGATATATGTGCTTCACAAAGAGAGATCCCTTCTTGTGACAAGGCTGATAAAACTATATTTCCCGAAGCTTACTTCGTGCCTTAGCACCTTTCATTTTGACGAAGCATTTGCCGAAGATAAGCTCCGTATTCAATTCTCGTGTCGTTGATGCAATATGATGTATGATGTGATATTATGCGAAATGATGTGATGATATGATGCAAAATGATGAGAATGTCGAAGACACACACCCACACGCCCACACTGGAACACAAGCTCTGCATCACCTTAGGAACGACTTTTGAGCATCTTTACCTTCTATTTCGGTGATATAAGTTCTGCATCCCCTTAGGAACGTCTTTTGAACTTCTTTGCCTTCTATTTCAGCGGTGTAAGTTCTGCAGCCCCTTAGAAATGACTTTTGAACTTCTTCACCTTATATTTCAGCAGTGATTAGCTCTACATTCCCTTTGGAACGACTTTTGAGCAGAAAACTTACATTGCACTCCCTTAGGAACGGCTTTTTGTAGCTTCTTCAAATTTGGCTCTGCATTCCCTTGGGAACGACTTTTGAGCACAAAACTTATGCTGCGCTCCCTTGGGAACGACTTTTGTAGCTTCGTTTATGTTGACTGCATTCCCTTAGGAACGACTTTTGAGGTTCGTAAATCTGTGAAGAAGATATATTTCATTTTGATAGAATCAAAATCATTACAAGAAATTAAAACTAAGTTTTTATTGCTTGTTCCTTATTCAAAAAGTAAAATAGCCTAGAAAGTAAAAGTGTTTCAGAAGCAAGATATCGCTCAGTATATGTGTTTTGATTCTGGTACAGTACTATTGACTGTACGAGCTTCGGACTCCTCCCTGAAGTCATGTTGCTGTTGGGAATGCTGACGCCCTTCTTGCTGCTGGCTTCGGGAATAGATAGGCTGTAGTGGTGGTGGCGGTGGGAGTTGAGGCCAAGAAGCTTGTGAATGGCTTGCCGAAGCAACAGAAGCTGCAGGTTGGTTGCCCACATATTCTGGTATGTAAGGAGAGTGGCACGAAGCAGTGTGTAAAACCTGCTTTGGCTGATTCTGCCGACCTTCTACTTCGGCAATCTCCTTTTGCTTTAGAATAGTGATTTGACACGTTCTTGTACTGTGGCCCTTGTCCTCACCACATAATAAGCAATAGATTTTCCTGGGTTGATCCCCATATCTTCCTCCGAAGCCCCTACCGCCTTTGCCCCTTGGAGCTGGTGGCCTGAAGGAGCTTTGCTGCTGTCCCGGAGATTGTGAGGTGTGTTGTGGCCTCTGAAGCTGGCTTCCTTTGTCATCATTCTGACTGGAGTTGTGGATTGATCTGACATGCCTAGGGTGGATTCTCCCTCCGAAGCCCCTAGTCATCTCAGAAAATATGTAAACTTCCTCCCTTCTCTGTCGGAAGTCATTATCAGCCCGGATGTACTCATCCATTTTCTGAAGCAACTTCTCCAGAGTCTGGGGGGTTTCCTAGCGAAGTATTGGGCCGTAGGTCCTAGTCGAAGACCCTTGATCATGGCCTCAATGACGATTTCATTGGGTACTGTGGGCGCTTGTGCTCTCAGTCGCAAGAACCTTCGAACATACGCCTGAAGGTATAAGCCAGAAAGCCTTGAAAACTGGTAACCGACATGTCCTTGACCTTCTGCCATGACGTGATTGTTCCTGGCCGGAGAGAAGAGTACCATGTCTGGGCCACGTTTCGGACTGCCATGACGAAGGACTTTGCCATGATAGCTGTGTTGCCTCCATATGAAGATATTGTTGCCTCATAGCTCATCAAGAATTACTTTGGGTCCGAGTGCCCATCGTACATGGGTAGCTGGGGTGGCTTGTAGGATTGTGGCCATGGGATAGCCTGCAATTCTGCTGCCAGGGGAGAAGCATCATCAAAAGTAAAGGTATTATGATTAAAATCATCGTACCATTCATCTTCGTTGAATGAGCCCTCTTGACGAAGTTCCCTATGTTGGGGCCTTCGGTCATGATCATCTTGAGTAAGATGACGCACTTCCTCAGTAGCTTCATCGATCTTCTTTTGAAGGTCGGCCAGCCGAGCCAACTTCTCCTTTTTCCTTTGTACCTGTTGGTGAATGATCTCTAGGTCCCTGATCTCCTGGTCCAACTCCTCCTCCTGAAGTGTTGGACTGGTGGCCTTTCTCTTTTGGCTTCTGACCTCTCGGAGAGAGAGAGTCTCCTGGTTTGTGTTCAGTGGTTGCAGTGCAGCCCCTGGCGCTGTTATCTTCTTCGGCAGCATGACGAAGGTTGATGCTTTGCCGAAGATTATGGAAGTGAGTACAGCGGAGGTGGGCGCCAATGTTGGGGACTTGTTCTCAAATGCTATGAGTTAAGAACAAGGCAACACAAAATGTTAAAGGTTAATACCCTTCATCCTTCGAAGCATTATTTCCCTTAGGATATAATGATCTTCAGACGAAGGTCATGAAGGGAGTACCTTCATCTTCACAATATATGTTAAAAGAAGAAGCATATGAAATATGGAAGATAAGATGAATGAACATTTGACATCATCAATATAGCTTTATTATATCATCATGGATAGAAAAATATTGAATTACATTTGTACCTTCGGCTTGACAGAAGATAAAAATCCAAGCATGATGCACGAACGAATACAAGTCAGCGTGAATAGTATGGGGGTATTGTTCATCTTTTTATAGGCACAGGGCGCAGCCTGTGTAAAATTACATTCATGCCCTTTATGTTTACTATTGACTTAGGGACAATCCAACGAGGACTAGATAGCCTTTTCCTGCCGCTGAGCCGAAGCTTCCTTGCGCGTAGCTTCGGAGCTGGTTGAACCTTCGTCCTGTCCGTGCCTTTCATATTGTGTACAACTTTATTCCGAGTCCGAAGGTTTCTGTACATATATTATACTTGGGAAACATTGTTAATCATGTTTTTGAGGACCTTCGGAAGGCGAAGTCCCCCAACAACTGCGGCAGTGTGCGCAGCCATGGCGGAGCACTGACACCGGCGATGAATCAGCGCACCACTGGTCGTCAATCCCGCACTACGAGTCTGGGCACACCAGCAGCAAGCTGAACCGAAGCACCCAGGACCAAATGGATGGCCAGACCATGGCTCGCCCCAGCCTCGAGCGACTACTCTAGGCCAGCAACAGCACCCGACCCCACCACGTGGACGGCTCCAGGTCCGCCACGTGGCCAGAGAAGATGATATACTCCAAGGTATCAATAGTGAGTCCGGACCCCCATGGGAAAGTGCTGGACCCTGTATATACAGACCGGGCCTCCGGGTAAAGTCCAGGACCTCCACGGGCACAAACTGGACCCCTAGGATGGGTTCCAGACCCCTCTGTGTGGGGTCCGGGCCACTCACAGCACGGTCCCGGGATTCTGGGACAGAGAATACCCAGGCCTTAATTAAGGCCAGGCGGGGGTCCGGAGCCGACACGTGTCCGGACCTTACTGTATACGCTTCTGCTCCCCGCTCAAGCGAAGCCCCGATGCTGCCACGTGGCATGGTGCCCGTGACGTAAGCCAACGGGCGGAGCCTGATGTAAGGCCTCTGGGCTGCGCGGCCTCTGCATTTATTGTGGATAAGGCGCGCCGCCTGTCCATTCCACTAGCAGGCGGTGTGCCGCCTCGGCATTTATTGAGCCCTGTCCATTCCACTGGCAGGCGATGTGCCGCCTCCGCATTTAATGAGACCTGTCCATTCCGCTGGCAGGCGACGATCAGTCCATTCCGCTTGCGGCATGCCTGTCCATTCCGTCGGCAGGCGGTACGCCCATACTGCCGTGTGCACTACGCTCGTGATTACTCGCACGTTACCAATGAAGCAGCCACCGCGTATCAATACTGTGTGGACTGCGGACACCATGGCGCCTGGAGATTGCTCAAACGTTACTTGCATTAGTTACTCCTATAATGTATTCCTTCCATTTTGCTCCTGGGCCCACATGTTGGGGCTCAGCATCCTTGTATGTGCCTCCCTTGAGCTATAAAAGGGAAGGCACACCACGTTACAAGGCAGACTCACAAGCTCTCAAGTTCACTCATACGCTCAAGTTCACAAACTCAATACAACACACAGACAGTGGAGTAGGGTATTACGCTCCGGCGGCCTGAACCACTCCAAATCCTCGTGTTCACTCGTGTTCATCGACCATCTAGCGGGCAGGCAAAACGCTTAGGCCCCCTCCTCATCTTAGGATTTAGGGCGGGTGCGTTTCGCCACTCGGCCGGAGAATTTCCTCTCCGACACTTTCTTAGCAACCTTCTTCCAAAAAATAAAGATCAATACCTTGTATTTTGTGAAATCTGATCGTCCAATGAAAGTTGGGTTGCGAGCTACAGTTCCTATCAGGAAGGATGAAGAGGTTAAACTCTATATCCAAAATGTGGCTAAATTTGAGGAAAAATGAACAAATATTGGCAAGAGAAACATAAACCAAACATTTTTAGCTATACTCTTCTCTCTAACACATGGTGAAGGCCTAGTTCCAAATTGTAGCTAAAATTGAGCAAAAATGAACAATACCTGGCAATTGAAACATAATTAAACCAACCTTTCATAGCAACTAATAAAACAATCTTAATTACCAAACCTATCTTTCTCTCTCTCCATACAACACATGCACAAATTCATTGAACAACTTAACATGCCATGGATAAACTGATTCGAGAACTAAACATGAAAAAAGGAGAGAGAATAGACAAAATCTAATCATCTTAAACAACCTCATTTAAGGAAATAGAGAAAATAACCTAGCTATAATCTTTTCTCTCACATGGTTAAACCCTAGATTCAAAATGTGGCTAAAATTGAGCTCTTAAACAAAATTGACAATATAAACATAAACCAACATTTCTTAGCAACCTTCTTCCAAAAAATGAAGATCAAAATCTCTCCTCTTTTTTGTGAAATATGGACCTCCAAAATCGCCTTCAATGAAAGTTGGTTGCGAGCTACAGCTCCTATCCGGGAGGAAGAAGGGATAATTATAGTACAAATGTCACTGATGGTTAGCTTAAGAAACCGCTAGTGGAAACCTATTTCCACTAGCGGTTTTGGTACACCAAGCGCTAGTGGAAATACTTTATTTCAACTAGCGGTTGTGTAAAGAGAACCACTAGTGGAAATAGGTTTCCACTTGCGGTTCCTTAAGCCGGCCTCACCTGATTTTTTCACTGACGTTGATAACCGAAACCACTAGTGAAAATTTGAACGTACCATTGGCGTTGAGCTCTTTTCTACTAGTGTATAGAGTAGCGCCGGCCCTGAGGGTGGGCGAATGGGGCAGCCGCACCAGGCCCCTCATCTTCGAGGGCCCCACCCATTCAACGTCATATATACATGTAATAAAATATGAAATACATTTGGTTAATTCTTAACTAATTGGTTCTACTCGTACGAGAGGTAAGAGCTCGTGATTGTACGTCCTGTGTGCCTATCAAGGGTGCGAGAGGCGAGACGCCTCAGACAACAACGCGAGGTACCATGGTGTGTCGTGTGAATGATCATGAGCCTAAATTTAATTCATCTCCTACTAAAAATGGTAATATTGGAGAACAACCAAATTTTATTGAGTGTTTATATTGATATGAATGTTTTTAAATGTTTATTAAGTACTTATATTAATATTTTTATATATTAAAAATTAATTATATGGGTCTTTATTTAAGCCTTGTCCTGGGCTTCTAAGATCTCAGGGCCACCACTGGTATAGAGGACGTTGTTGGTTCGCTGGAGCTAGTTAGGATCGATTTGGAGTTTTGGGTGCAAGAAGAACGTAGACAATCATTACTACGAAAGAGAAGGATTTAAGGGGCGGTCTCTTGTTATCCAGGTCAGAAATTGGTCCTTCGTGTTCAGCAACGTTCCAACCCAAGAGGCCAAGACCGACTCCCTTTCTTTTTCTTCCTACTGTATCTACAATCATTTTCTTATTCATAAACGTCCTTGCTTGTCACACAACCAGCATCTGACACCGTCCTTGTCACTTGGCTCTTTGTCCTGGCCTGCTCCCTCCTCCATCTCTAGTCACCACTGTTCATCAAGCTAAGTTTTTTTTTTCTCTTTCCAGCTCAAACCGGTGCTGGGCGCTGGCTGAGTCAAGTTCGACTAGGACTCAGTTTCGTTGTTTTTAGGCCGTGTCCAACAATTCAATTGTATGATGACTAAAAATATTGTTTTACACTATACATGGTACTGTTTGTATAGTAAAAATTAAATATAAATATAAAAATAGATACACTACTGAAGACAAACTTAAGGTCTGTTTAGTTCGTGGCTAACTGTGTCACACTTTATCTAAGGTTAGTCGTTCGAATTGAAAAACTAACCATAGACACAAAAATTAAGTAAAGTGTGGCAAGTTAGGTAGCAAATCAAACATGCCCTTAGACTTTCTATATTGTGGTCCGAAACTACCCATCAAACATCTCCCAACATGAAGAGTTGTGACTAGCTCAGCCATCTAGTCGATCAAATACACGAAAATTTATTATTATCATTATTTTCCAAACCCTACAATCTTTTCCTACTTTCTATCTTTGTCTCTATGGTGACATGAGGTGTTTTAGGTAGCTTAAGGACCCTAAAACAAACCTAAATACACTGGTACGGATAGAGTCCCTCTTTGGCTGCTATTGGAAGATCTCAAGAAGCAAGTACTAGACAGTTCGAATGGACCATATAGCAAGTGTGTAAAGAGATGTTTAAATACACTAGAACTAATAATTAGCTGCTAAAATTAGTCGAGACCTTAAAACAGTCTAGCTAATATTTTAGCTATTAGCTACTTTTAGTAAATTAGGTAATAGTTAGCTAGCTATTTGTTAATAACTAATTTCACTAGTAATTTTTAGCCAACTAACTATTATCTCTAGTGCATTCAAACACTCCCTAAGTTTATCTTGAACAACTTATTCATCCTCGTACGTATATTTAAACTTCACTATACGAACAGTGTAAAACAGTATAAAATAGTGTTTTGACTGACTATATGGGTGAATTGATAGACATGGCCTAACAGTTTAATTAACGACAGTTTAATTAACGAGCGAGTCACTTTTTGCCAACGTCGACCGTCCGATTAGTTCAATTTGCCGAGTCTTTTTTGTTCACCATCTACGTTTGGAATTTGGCCGTACGTCTTCTGTGCTAATGGCTCAAAATATTCCTAAATATGTAGTCCTAACTTGTCCGATCAGATTGATCTGGCTTGAAAATTTGGTTCAGCCCATTTAGAGGTGTCCCTCTACAAATATTGGCATGTAAGACTATCTCTAGCAGAATTTCAATCTTACTCCTTAACCCACTCTTTATTTTAAACTTCACTTTACGAACCTACAATGCAAAATAGTACTTTTTATGTTACACGACTTGCTGGAGATGGTCTAACAATATATATTTACAGACACGTTGTTCACGAGCATGTCTATGAAAATAGATTGAGCGCCTCTAAAGTTCAATAGATATTTTTTGGCACATAATTCATTAAAAAATTTTAGAGATAGAGATAGTTGTTGACTGCCATTTGTAAATAAAAGAGATTGTTCTTGTAATCAGCTTTGTTGTAGTACAATTTCCTTGTAGAGATCCATGGAAGGGTGAAGATTTGATGGAACAAAAATATTCCGTTAAACATGTGGAAGATTTGAGGAAACAAAAGTATTCAATTGTATATAGAATAATAGATGAAAGGCAATGCCTGTTGTCATATAACTAACCCATTTTGAAATATATGGATTTTAGAGGAAATGGATTTATATTGACAAGAATGGAACACAAGAATTTGTATAAGAAATAATTCATAGAGTGAATGTGAGAGCAGAGTAAATAGCTGAAGCTAGAGAGAGAAAACATATGTAGGATAGAGTGTTAATTTTCGGTTAACCGTTCCATGCTTTTCCTGAAGTGAGTAGAGAGAATCTTAGTAAAGTTAGAGACGAGAGCGAGGCAAACATTATACAAATCGAAAGGGTCCGTCGGCAAGGATAATTCTCGTCAGATTTTCTGAAACCTGGCGGAAATTAATTAATCTTCATCGGTTATTTCCAAACTGACGGGAGTTATATTAACTTCCATCGGCCAACTTGTCAGCTGATGGGAATTATCTGTTTACGAGGAAGGCCCACACCTCCTTCTTTCTTTCTTGTCCCGCACGCGCTTCTCTCTCTCTTGCTTTCTCCTCTGCACCATATGTGTCTTCCACCTCGCCATCATTTGCTGCCTCCCGCAACCACCAGCGAGCGTGCCACCTCCTCCTCATCCTCCTGCGAGTGCAACCGCCTCCAACTGTGTGCGCGCCGCCAAGCGCCCTGCTCCTCGCTGCGCGCCCTGACCGCAGCGAGCCCTCTTCCCCACTGAGCCCCAGGCTACCATGCGCCCCGACTCTGGGCCCCCGCTACGCCCCGAACGCCTATGTGCCCCTGCCTGCGTGTCGCTTGCGCCCCCGAACCATTGTATGGTAGTTTATATAGGATCTTGTGCTTTATTTTGGTTATGGATGATATATAATATTGGTTGAACTGAATTATTGTACGTGTTTTATTGAACAAAACACTTAACTTGTTTCATTGTTGTCATTTGAAATAGAGATGTGTTCTATGCGTTTGGTTGAGGAATTTGTAATGTGAAGCATGTGATGATATGATAGTATGTGATGATGTGATGTATGTGAGTTCTAAATGGTGTATGTGAGATATCTGTTGTTTGTGTGAATTAGATTAGAAGGTATGATAGATTAACTCTCATTACTGTGTTCGAGGTAATCCCCGTTGGCCTGGGCAACCGATGGGGATTAATTCCTTAACTCATGTTGGCATTGTGTAACCAACAAGGATTATTAATTCCCATCGGCCTACTTAACGAGAGTAAGAACCGTTGCCGTCTAATTAACTCTCATAAGTGGTCAACGATAGAAAGGATGGCGCATGCATTAGGAAAAACTCACATGCCTAATTTTTTATCACATAAATTAGGCGTCAAAACAATTGTGCCAGACACATCGGCAACAAATGGCTTTCCCCAGCCATATTCTGGTATGCCGATGGACTCATATCCAGGACGATCGTCACCATCATCTTCGCTAAATGGTGAGTCAACTCTGAGCACGGCCGGACCGTCCGCACACAATCGTGGACCGTCCGGCCCTCCGTCAGACCGTCCGGCACCCTACGCCGGACAGTCTGGAGTTACACAGAGCCCACCACAAGGGTCACAGGTGTTGCCTGACGTGACCAGACAATTCGAGGATAGTATCGGACCGTCCGATCCACTCGCAGACCGTCCGACTGTGCAGGTCGGACCGTTTGGAGCACCAGAAGTCACCAGTGATCTGCCTAGTGCGGAAGGCCGACATAAATATAACCGGCCACCCAAGCCCCAAGAACCAAAAAAGTCACATGTCCCTGAGCTTGTTTGGCCCACTAAGGCCAAACCTTCTGTTTGCTCTCACCCGTACTCGACACAAAAGGAAAAAGTTAAGTTCACATTTAATATTACTAAATGTGATAAAATATTTGATGAGTTGCTTAAACATGGTAATATTAAATTGTCACATGTAATTCCTCTGGTTGAACAATTAAAAGGGCGCGTTTATTGCAAATGGCATGGCTCCTTTCTCCATAACACCAATGATTGTGTCGTCTTCCGTCGGCAAATACAATCGGCTATAAACGAAGGTCGGTTGAGGTTTCAAAAAGAGGTGAAAATTGACAGGCCACCTGTTCCTGTCACCACATTAGAGCCAACGAGCAAAAAGGCCATAATTCAGCCTTGTGCGGCCAACAAAAGTAAAAATAAAAATATCGTCATTGGTGATCCTCGCACACCAAATATGTCACGCAGAATGGTTACTCTGAAGGCTCCATACAAAAGAAAGACCGGAGGTACCGGGGGGCAAGCACGATCGGACACCCGATCACGATCACCTGTCCTGTGTATGCCGGACGATCCGGGTACTAAGGCCGAACAATTCAAGACAGGCGCGGACAGTCCGGCTATGATGGCCGGACGGTCCGCAGATGGTCAGAAGCAGCAACCTCAGACCATCGGACCACAACATTCCAACACAAGTGTTAGGAAACAAAACACTACTAAGACGTCTAGACAACTCAGTAAAGTCAGCCCTACTTTTGGTCAATTGCTTGCCAAATATATGAAGAAGGCCGTTCCACACAACCAGCCAATAAAACAAACGAAGTCAAAAGGGCGATCTGTGCGGAAGCAAAAGCCGACTAAACGGACCCAAAAGGTAGCACAACCAAGATCGCCTTGTCATCCTCCTCTGGGGATAGCATGGTGTGTCCCGTTCTATCCATCGCTGATGTGTTGTCCTGCTCATGTGTGGGGTGGTACGACGATGAATTCGTATTACTGGCCCAATCCGTTTGCTTATTTGGGCTGGGGGGCACCACAAGTTTTTGCCTATTGACAGGCTGATCAGGTAGACATGGCCAAAGAGGATGCGATCCGAAACGGCCTCTGTGCATTAAAGTTCCATCAAGTATTTATATGTAACACCCACTTTGTAAATTGCTAGAAATAATACCAATAGAGAAACAATTCCTCTTTATGTGAGTTTGACCTTCATGCATCATCATATGTGAACACCATGTCCAAGAACAATTAATAAAAAGATATGCTAATAAATCATTGCATCATGCTGAATATTTTATTTTTGTGTGCATTTTGTAACAAGAAAATATTAAAGACCAAAAAGGGAAATTAAATCCTAAAAGAAATTCTTGAATCTAGAAAAGAGAAGGAATATGAAAACATGAATAATATATTTGAATAAATATCCTCAAACCTAATACTGTTAATTGCACAAATATGGTTTGAGAATGAACTAGTCACAAGTTTGAATTTAAATTAGTATTTAAATTTGAATTTGTGAAATAATAGAGAAAGAAGAAAATAAAAGAAAATAAAAGAAAAAGAAAAAGGAATACTATACCTGGATGGGCCAACGAACCTGAATTCGGCCCATTAACCCTTAACCTCCGCGCAGCCCAGCTTCTATTCTTGGCGCCGACTTGTGGGCCCCGTTGTCCATACTCACGCCGCATCACGCGTTTCCGCGGATCGCTGTCGTGTGGGACCCTGCCGTCAGCCGCAAATCGCGCGCGTGCGCTCCTCTGTGCCACTGACCGATGGGCCCCCGAAGCCAGATCCATCCCCAACCGAAGGCGTGAAGCTCGGCTGATGCGCGGACCTCGCGCGGGTGGTTCTAACCACCATCCCGCATTCCTCTCGCTCGGCGTGGACTCGCTAGTCCATAAGGTGCGAGCGCAGGCCCCTTCCTTCCCCGTATTCCCCTTCTCCCATCAAATCACCACGAACCGAGCCACCATAAACGCCGAGAGAACTCGCCGTGAGGGCCGCCGTCGTCGGTCTGCGGGTAGGGCAACACTCTGTCCTCGGCCAGCAGCGTGGGAGGATCGCGAAGGCTCCCGGATTGTGTTAGTGCCTTCCCTACTCTCGGGGGCCGTGCGGGTGCGCCGGAATTGCTCACAGTGCTTGCTGCTCCGCCGCAGGCCCGCCTTCTCCGTGGACTGCCATCCTCGCCGCCCCACCTCTGGTAAGATGTCACCCACCTCGTCTGCAATGTTCTCCACTGCATGTAGGTTCTTTCGGGTGGGTTGTTGGGGCTCTGGTGCGCGATTTGCACGAACTCCAGCGAGGGTCCGCCGCGGGAGCTCGCGCCGCCGTGTGATTTCGCTCCGCCGCCGGGATTCAACCGGGTTGGGAGGACCACCCTTGGCCGTCAGATTTAAGTGTGCGGTAGAGATTAAATCAAGGGGCACGATTGGGTTAGGATGATGTGGGCCGTCCAGTCCTGATCTGGCGGGTGAGATTAGATCTTGCGTTTTAAAATCGTGGCCGTCAATCACCGATCTGAGGGCCAGTGGCGCGTACCGGTTCAGTTATGACCGCGTTGTAATCCGCGCCGTCCGGATCAAATCGTGCGGCTGCTATCCTCCTGTACCCCTTCACCCAGGCCTTTTTGCACATGAGCCCCTGATTTAAGTAGGAATCCACCCGCCGTCCAGTGGAACTATTCTCTGAGTCTTAGAAATATTTGTACCGTAGCCCCTGTACTTCTCAGTATTTGTGGCCCAGTCCAGAGAAGATTAAAAATAGAGAAATAATTATAGAAATTAGTTTTTAGTACAAAACAACTCTAGAAACTTGAGAAATTCATATATAATTCATGTTAGCTCCAAATTGAGTCATTTCAGTTGCAATAATTTTGTATTAATATTTTATACCAACTAGTAACACTGTTAAAATTATTCATTTGGATTAATCTATTCTAAGCACTAAATGATTTCCGAAATTCATAACTTGGTAACCGCAACTCCGAATTTAGTGGTTCTTATTTCTACGATCTCGTAACGTCGCGTAGATTATTATTATGCAGTATATTCTTATGTTTGGTGTGATGTTAATTTTGTCTATATCATGTTTGTCTGTATTGCTACGACTAGCGTGAGGACACGTGTCACCTGAAGATCATCCTGGTACCTGGAATCTCAAGTCCCAGGCAAGTTGTGCCCTTGATCACTTCTTTTACCCACTCATGTTCTAATTAATCATAATGATCTGCTTAGGTTAATTTGATGGGACCTAATAGGTTACCCTAGTTTGTCTATCTTTATGCCTTGTTTACCACTAAACTTTCTGGGTAGTACTTGCTAGTGCTATATGTGGATTTGGGCATTGAGATACATATTATTCATACTTTTGTTATCAGTTGCTATTTACTGTTCATGATAAGATCATTATGTTAATTGGAACATGGAGAACCACCTGGGAAAACAGTGCTACCACAAGGGTTTAATAGGACGCCCTTGGCCGATTAATTAGGAAAGCTAGTGGAAGACTACCTTACCCGAAAGGGGCAAGGGCAGTAGGGGAGTGGTCAGTGTAGGGAGGCCCTCGGGGGGATTTTGCTGCGATGGCGGTCCTGCAAGGGATTCCTGCATTGGAGCTTCCTATAAACTGTAGCGGGTTTTCTGAAGCTAGTGGAACTTTGTAAAGGCCTCGTAGTGTTACCCTGCCTCGCCTCCTCGGTAGAGGTGTATGGGAAGTCGCGATCCCTTGGCAGATGGGTAACATGACTTGTGGGTAAAGATGCGCAACCTCTGCAGAGTGTAAAACTGGTATACTAGCCGTGCTCACGGTCATGAGCAGCTCGGACACTCACATGATTAATCTATGGAACTTAAATTCAATTTGTCATATGCATTGCATCGCAGGTGATGTTGTTACTTCTGTTCTACTATTTAATTGGGTTGGTATTTACTTATACTTAGTAATGGCTAATAAAATTTTGACCAACTTTAAAAGCAATGCTCAGCTTCAGCCATCCTCTTTGGTAAGCCTTACACTTCACATGAGCTCCCACCTTTGGCGAGTTCATACACATTATTCCCCACAACTTGTTGAGCGATGAACGTATGTGAGCTCACTCTTGCTGTCTCACACCCCCACAGGTCAAGAACAGGTACCGCAGGATGAGGCGCTTGGAGGATGCTGCGATGTGTTCGTGAGAGGTCTAGGTCGTCGTCTCCCAGTCAACTTTGGGTTGCTGGACCATTGTCTCCTTATAATGTAATTATTTATTTTGTATAGAACTCCTCTTATATATATAAAGATGTGACATTCGATCCTGTGCCACTATACATCATATGTGTGAGACTTGGTCCCAGCATATCTGGTGTTTATGTTCGCGCCCGGGTCTTGGTGCCCCTAAAACCTGGGTGTGACAGAAGTGGTATCAGAGGAATGTTGACTGTAGGACGAAACCTAGATAGAACTGGACAACCATTATCTACTTACCTTTACTACTCTGATTCTTTCCAAAACTTTTCTTAATCTTTTCTCATCTATTTTCGCTTTACTCTGATTATCCTTACCTTTTCCTTCTAAAGACAAACTTGGATTTCACACTTTGAAATCCTGTGCCTAATGTGATCATTAGGAATAGGAGACCTACTCTTAGGAATAAAGACAAAACTATTTTTTTATATATCTATGCACTTGAATGTTCGTTCTTATGATACTTGCCTGATTTGGATCTTTGATTGAGTGTGATGAGTTGTGGAGTAATGTCCACAATTCCATCTGCATATACATATAGAAAAAAACGGTTATAAAAATATCTAAATGAACTAGGTTACCCCTCATTAAAATATCTAGCCTAATAATATCCATCTTATCTTAAAAGATTCTATCCTACACTCATAGATCCATCTTATCTTAAAAGATACTCTATTACCCTAGTAGACTCATCTTATCTTGAAAATATTTTATCTCATCCTAATAGATCTAAGTGACCTCAAAAGATTCTACCTTATCCTTATAGATTCATCTTGCCATAATTAGCATATTTATCCCACACTTGTGTAATAACCATAAGCTAATCCAAAATTTAATTAGATCTTATCTACTCTAAAATTGTTATATAAATTTATTCTCGATCTGATCCAACCTAATAGGTTAACCTAACCTAACAAAGTCTAACCTTAAGTTGAGCTAATCTACGGACAGTCACTTCACCAGTTAATAGTGGTAAAATAAATGTGACTCTACTCCTATAGAACATCTTCTAACCCAACCAATAGGGTCATGATGGATTGCATAATATGTCTATCTTTACCTAACCACAAACAAGCTTTTGACCTACATCATGTAGTCTATCTCATCCATATCTATCTTAACCATATTCCCCAACCCCGATGATATGCACTCACCTCGAATCAATGAGACCAAGACCGAAGAAGGAAAAGATCAACCACGTCAAGAAAGGAGAGAAGTCAACCTCGATCTTCAAGATGCATTACCACCCAACAAGGCGTCCTTTCTCACCGTAAACTTTCTTACCCCTGGTTATTCTTGCCCTAACCTTCCTATCTTTTATCCTACATAATGAAATGGCTATACATATAGATTCCATCACTTTCTAATTAACAAGAAAATTCTTATCCCTAAAATTATAAATTAAAAGTAAATTATAAATAAGGCTTTTTACATCCCTTTTCTTACAAATCTCGAGGACGAGATTATTTTTTAAGGGGGGTAGGATTTGTAACACCCACTTTGTAAATTGCTAGAAATAATACCAATAGAGAAACAATTCCTCTTTATGTGAGTTTGACCTTCATGCATCATCATATGTGAACACCATGTCCAAGAACAATTAATAAAAAGATATGCTAATAAATCATTGCATCATGCTGAATATTTTATTTTTGTGTGCATTTTGTAACAAGAAAATATTAAAGACCAAAAAGGGAAATTAAATCCTAAAATAAATTCTTGAATCTAGAAAAGAGAAGGAATATGAAAACATGAATAATATATTTGAATAAATATCCTCAAACCTAATACTGTTAATTGCACAAATATGGTTTGAGAATGAACTAGTCACAAGTTTGAATTTAAATTAGTATTTAAATTTGAATTTGTGAAATAATAGAGAAAGAAGAAAATAAAAGAAAATAAAAGAAAAAGAAAAAGGAATACTATACCTGGATGGGCCAACGAACCTGAATTCGGCCCATTAACCCTTAACCTCCACGCAGCCCAGCTTCTATTCTTGGCGCCGACTTGTGGGCCCCGTTGTCCATACTCACGCCGCATCACGCGTTTCCGCGCATCGCTGTCGTGTGGGACCCTGCCGTCAGCCGCAAATCGCGCGCGTGCGCTCCTCTGTGCCACTGACCGATGGGCCCCCGAAGCCAGATCCATCCCCAACCGAAGGCGTGAAGCTCGGCTGATGCGCGGACCTCGCGTGGGTGGTTCTAACCACCATCCCGCATTCCTCTCGCTCGGCGCGGACTCGCTAGTCCATAAGGTGCGAGCGCAGGCCCCTTCCTTCCCCATATTCCCCTTCTCCCATCAAATCACCACGAACCGAGCCACCATAAACGCCGAGAGAACTCGCCGTGAGGGCCGCCGTCGTCGGTCTGCGGGTAGGGCAACACTCTGTCCTCGGCCAGCAGCGTGGGAGGATCGCGGAGGCTCCAGGATTGTGTTAGTGCCTTCCCTACTCTCAGGGGCCGTGCGGGCGCGCCGGAATTGCTCACCGTGCTTGCTGCTCCGCCGCAGGCCCGCCTTCTCCGTGGACTACCATCCTCGCCGCCCCACCTCCGGTAAGATGTCACCCACCTCGTTCGCAATGTTCTCCACTGCATGTAGGTTCTTTCGGGTGGGTTGTTGGGGCTCTGGTGCGCGATTTGCACGAACTCCAGCGAGGGTCCGCCGCGGGAGCTCGCGCCGCCGTGTGATTTCGCTCCGCCGTCGGGATTCAACCGGGTTGGGAGGACCACCCTTGGCCGTCGGATTTAAGTGTGCGGTAGAGATTAAATCAAGGGGCACGATTGGGTTAGGATGATGTGGGCCGTCCAGTCCTGATCTGGCGGGTGAGATTAGATCTTGCGTTTTAAAATCGTGGCCGTCAATCACCGATCTGAGGGCCAGTGGCGCGTACCGGTTCAGTTATGACCGCGTTGTAATCCGCGCCGTCCGGATCAAATCGTGCGGCTGCTATCCTCCTGTACCCCTTCACCCAGGCCTTTTTGCACATGAGCCCCTGATTTAAGTAGGAATCCACCCGCCGTCCAGTGGAACTATTCTCTGAGTCTTAGAAATATTTGCACCGTAGCCCCTGTACTTCTCAGTATTTGTGGCCCAGTCCAGAGAAGATTAAAAATAGAGAAATAATTATATAAATTAGTTTTTAGTACAAAACAACTCTAGAAACTTGAGAAATTCATATATAATTCATGTTAGCTCCAAATTGAGTCATTTCAGTTGCAATAATTTTGTATTAATATTTTATACCAACTAGTAACACTGTTAAAATTATTCATTTGGATTAATCTATTCTAAGCACTAAATGATTTCCGAAATTCATAACTTGGTAACCGCAACTCCGAATTTAGTGGTTCTTATTTCTACGATCTCGTAACGTCGCGTAGATTATTATTATGCAGTATATTCTTATGTTTGGTGTGATGTTAATTTTGTCTATATCATGTTTGTCTGTATTGCTACGACTAGCGTGAGGACACGTGTCACCTGAAGATCATCCTGGTACCTGGAATCTCAAGTCCCAGGCAAGTTGTGCCCTTGATCACTTCTTTTACCCACTCATGTTATAATTAATCATAATGATCTGCATAGGTTAATTTGATGGGACCTAATAGGTTACCCTAGTTTGTCTATCTTTATGCCTTGTTTACCACTAAACTTTCTGGGTAGTACTTGCTAGTGCTATATGTGGATTTGGGCATTGAGATACATATTATTCATACTTTTGTTATCAGTTGCTATTTACTGTTCATGATAAGATCATTATGTTAATTGGAACATGGAGAACCACCCGGGAAAACAGTGCTACCACAAGGGTTTAATGGGACGCCCTTGGCCGATTAATTAGGAAAGCTAGTGGAAGACTACCTTACCCAAAAGGGGCAAGGGCAGTAGGGGAGTGGTCAGTGTAGGGAGGCCCTCGGGAGGATTTTGCTGCGATGGTGGTCCTGCAAGGGATTCCTGCATTGGAGCTTCCTATAAACTATAGCAGGTTTTCGGAAGCTAGTGGAACTTTGTAAAGGCCTCGTAGTGTTACCCTGCCTCGCCTCCTCGGTAGAGGTGTATGGGAAGTCGCGATCCCTTGGCAGATGGGTAACATGACTTGTGGGTAAAGATGCGCAACCTCTGCAGAGTGTAAAACTGGTATACTAGCCGTGCTCACGGTCATGAGCAGCTCGGACACTCACATGATTAATCTATGGAACTTAAATTCAATTTGTCATATGCATTGCATCGCAGGTGATGTTGTTACTTCTGTTCTACTATTTAATTGGGTTGGTATTTACTTATACTTAGTAATGGCTAATAAAATTTTGACCAACTTTAAAAGCAATGCTCAGCTTCAGCCATCCTCTTTGGTAAGCCTTACACTTCACATGAGCTCCCACCTTTGGCGAGTTCATACACATTATTCCCCACAACTTGTTGAGCGATGAACGTATGTGAGCTCACTCTTGCTGTCTCACACCCCCACAGGTCAAGAACAGGTACCGCAGGATGAGGCGCTTGGAGGATGCTGCGATGTGTTCGTGAGAGGTCTAGGCCGTCGTCTCCCAGTCAACTTTGGGTTGCTGGACCATTGTCTCCTTATAATGTAATTATTTATTTTGTATAGAACTCCTCTTATATATAAAGATGTGACATTCGATCTTGTGCCACTATACATCATATGTGTGAGACTTGGTCCCAGCATATCTGGTGTTTATGTTCGCGCCCGGGTCTTGGTGCCCCTAAAACCCGGGTGTGACATTATATTATCTAATCGCAAGAGCCGATGACTTGCATCGGGCTGGGTCCTTACTTCGGGAACAAAAGCTCATGAGGTCAATTGTTTCTGAAGTTTTCGCTGATGCTTTTGGTTCGCCAAGCTCCACCAAAAGGCAGGGGGGCATATGTTGGACACCAAATTGAGCAGACGGTCCGGCCCTTCGGCCTGGATGGTCCGCGTGTCCCGAGATTAGATTAACTCGGATGTTTATCCTTATCTCATGCGTGGTTATCCATCTAATCACGTGGGAGTTTGTTGGCTATCTCTTAGGAAAAGGTCTAGACCTCCTCCCCTATAAATATAAAGGGGTACGGCCGATTGAGAACCCCCGAACACATTCCAATCGAACCAATTACCTTATTTACTTTTCCTGCCCTAGGAGTAGATGTACCATAGGTCTAGTTGTAGTCTTCCATATATCCACCTCCACCACTATTCGACTCTACGTCATCTAGATCCGTCTTGGGTGGCCTGCCGATCCCAAGATGACCCTAGGATCTCACCCCTCCTGGGGGGCAAAATCTAGTTGTCTATCCAAGACCTCTTCCTCGAATTGATCTCTTAATTCCTAGGCGACTCCACGTCATCTGGGGACGCCCCGGGTGACCTATCGACCCAGAGCACCTTAAGATCTTTTCCCCCAGGGGACAAGATCTAGATTCCAGCAAGGAGGAGGAAGACGACTGTTGGGGGTATGCTTCGTAGCCGAAGATCCTAAAGAGAGAAAACACCTTCGACAGATCCTATCAGGAGCAGCGCCGAAGCTACCACCTATAAAGCTTCGGCACAATGACAGATCTCAAGACGAAGGGGTAAACCGACTTAAAGATGAAATGACTTAAAGACCCATGATGTTTTGTGTCATTATTGTTGTCGATTGTAAAGGGCATAAATGTAATTTTACACAGGTTGCGCCCTGTGCCTATGAATAGGTGAACAGTACCCCAATACTGTTCACGCAATCTGGTAATCACGGACACGTTACGCTGGAATTATTGTCTTCTGCCAAGACGAAGGTATAAATGTACCTAAATTTTATGTTTTAATGTTCAGATTTGTGCTATAAAATATGTGAATAATATTATCCATTTTTGTTATATCTCTCTATAATATTTTATGATTTATATTTCATTTTATGTTGTTTTATAAGTCTGATCACGGAGGTGCGATCTTCGTGATGTTTTGCTCATGGCCTTCGTCCGAAGTTCATTAGATCCTTGGGGAGATAATGCTTCAGCGGACGAAGGGCATTAATATTTAACATTTTTGTGTTGCCTTGTTCTTAATTCATAGCATTTGAGAACAAGTCCCCAACATTGGCGCCCACCTCCGGTGAACTCACTTCCACTTTTTGAGCTGATGGCTTCGTTCAACGATCAAGCTGGAGCTGCTTTGGCTCCGAAGCTGGTACTCCCGATAACAGGCGGTTCATGCTCAGAGCCGGCCAACAAGAAGCAGAAGAAGGAGGCACAGAGAAGGGTACAACATGTCGGGGTGCAAGGACCCTTCATCAAGTCAAGATGGACCCACATCCCAATCACCTTCTCCCAAGAAGACCTTCAGCTCAAGGATTACCCTCACAATGATGCTATGGTTATTTCTTGTGTTATCAAAAGATTTCTAGTCCACAATGTTCTGGTTGATACAGGCAGTGCAGCGGATATTATATTTGCTAAAGCCTTCAGACAGATGCAAGAGCCAGAGGATAAGATTCATGATGCTACACACCCTCTTTGTGGCTTCGGAGGAAGGCAGATTGTAGCGCTCGGCAAGATCACGATGCCAGTGACCTTCGGATATGTCAACAATACAAGGACTGAGCAAGTTGTGTTTGATATTGACGACATGGAGTACCCCTACAATGCAATCATTGGTCGTGGGACACTCAATGCTTTTGAAGCAATTCTTCATCCAGCATTTCTTTGCATGAAGATACCTTCGGATCAAGGGCCTATTGCTATTCATGGTAGTCAGGAAGCTGCCAGAAAGACCGAAGGAAACTGGACATATTCAAAAGCAACCCATAATATAGATGGAGCCGAAGCTTGTGAGCAATACAAATACAGAAGGGAGAAGGCTGCTTCGGCCGATCAGCCGAAGCCCATGCTCTTATGTGAAGATATAGCAGAGCAGAAAGTGTTGCTGGGATCTCAATTATCTGAGGAATAGGAGAAAAACCTAACAAGGTTTCTGTTCAACAACAAAGATGTCTTCGCATGGTCTGCCAACGATCTCTGTGGTGTCAACAGGGATGTCATTGAACACTCGCTCAATGTCAATCCATCCTTCAGACCTAGAAAGCAGAGGCTTCGGAAAATGTCTGATGACAAAGCCGAAGGTAGGGGTGGATAACGAGCCAGCTCGGCTCGGCTCGTCTGAGTTCGAGCTGGCTCGTTAAGCTAACGAGCCAGCTCGGCTCGGCTCGTTAAGGTAACGAGCCATAGAGTCAGCTCGGCTCGACTCGTTTACGAGCTCGAGCTGGCTCGTTTAGCTCGCGAGCCAGAGCAGGAAAAAAATAAAATATGCATAATAATTATTTTTAGTTAATTTCAAACTAATTTAACAATAGAAAATAGTAATTATATTCATAGTTTCACAAATCACATCAATATAACATCAAATTAGCACAATTCATCACTCATTAATTCACAATTCACATACATGTTTATCAGTTTAACCCATAATTATATTTGCATAGACCAAATTAACACATAGACATAGTTCATTAATCATTGGTTTAATTCATAGGCCATAGACACCTCACATATATATAACATGTTCATCAATTATTCTGTAAATGATATGTATATAGTTTCGTTTTATTGGAATATGGTAGCTCGTTTAGCTCGCGAGGTGGCTCGTTAACAAACCGAGCTGGCTCGTTAACGAATCGAGCTAGGATGTCAGCTCAGCTCGTGACAAAATTCAAACGAGCCGATCCGAGCCGAGCCGAGCTGACCATGAAACGAGCGAGCCAGCGAGCCACGAGCATTTCGTCCAGCCCTAGCCGAAGGTGCTCGGAACGAAGTGAAAAGTCTTCTTAGTGCTGGAGTCATCAGAGAAGTAAAATACCCAGAATGGCTAGCTAACACTGTTATGGTGAAGAAGGCCAATGGCAAATGGAGAATGTGCATTGATTTTACTGATCTCAATAAGGCTTATCCGAAGGATGAGTTTCCATTACCAAGGATAGATTCTCTAGTGGATGCAGCAGCTTTGTCAGAACTCATGAGTTTACTAGATTGTTATTCAGGCTACCATCAAATCTGGATGAAGAAGGAAGATGAGCCAAAAACCAGCTTCATAACCCCCAGTGGTACATATTGCTACCTTCGGGTGCCTGATGGGCTCAAGAATGCTGGAGGAAGCTTCAGCAGAATGACAGCGAAAGTCCTTCATTCTCAGATAGGCAGAAATGTGCTAACATATGTTGATGATATCATAGTAAAAACCACGAAGCAAGAAAATCACATTGCTGATCTGCAGGAAACATTTGCCAACTTTAGGCAAGCTGGCCTGAAGTTGAATCTAGAAAAATGTGTCTTCGAAGTAAAGAAGGGAAAATTCCTTGGTTGTTTAGTTTCAACAAAAGGAATCGAAGCTAATCCGAATAAAATCGAAGCTATTCTTCAGATGGAGCCGCCAAGTACAAAGAAGGGAGCTCAGCGGCTGACAGGAAGACTGGCATCTTTGAATCGATTCATATCTAGATCAGCAGAGAGAAATTTACCATTCTTCGAAGTCCTGAAGTCAGACGAAGTCTTTCAATGGGGATCAGCCCAGCAGAAAGCCTTCGAAGAGCTGAAGCAGTATCTGATAGATCTGACGACGCTAACTCCACCCGCGCCAGGGGCTCCTCTGCTGTTGTACGTGGCAGCTTCGCACTCTGCAGTGAGTGCAGCACTTGTCTAGGAGAAGCTTGAAGGACAAACTAAAAGGCAAGCCCCAGTATACTTTGTCTCCGAAGTCCTCAGTTTATCAAAGAAAAATTATACAGAATTGGAGAAGGTGTTATATGCTGTCTTAATGGCCTCCAGCAAGCTTCGACACTAATTTCAAGCATACCATATAATTGTTCCTTCATCACAGCCTTTGAAGGATATAATGAGGAACAGAGAAGCTACTGGAAGGATTGGAAAGTGGGCTGCGGAACTCAATGAATTCAGCATTGATTATGTGCATAGATCCTCGATTTAGTCCCAGGCGTTAGCAGACTTCATCGCTGACTGGACGCCAGAGGCTCAGGAAGAAGAAGCAAGTAAAGATGTCGAAGCTTGGACAGTGTTCTGCGACGGTTCCTGGGGAACCTTCGGGGCAGGTGCAGCCGCTGTTTTAGTTGCACCTTCCAGAGTTAGAACATGCTATGTAGTGAAACTTGATTTCAGCTACACAAATAATATTGTTGAATACGAAGCTTTGCTTTTGCGGCTTTGGAAGTTAAAGGCAATGGGGATAAGAAGGGCGGTTCTCAAAACTGATTCCCAAGTTATTTCTGGTCATGTTGACAAGAGTTGTAAAGCAAGAGATCCGAAGCTCGAGAAGTATTTGGATACAGTTCGAAAGCTTGAAGCTTCTTTCGTAGGGTTTTCTGTCAAGAATATTCCACGAGGAGAAAATGAGCACGCTGATCTGCTAGCAAAGTCAGCGGCACAGGGGCTGCCTTTACCTTCGGAAGTATTCTTTGAGACAATAAAAGCACCTTCGGTGGAACTTCTTGAAAGAGCAGTGCTCAATATATCTCCTGTTCATAGTGAAGATTGGAGAACAGAGATTATATCTTTTCTCGAGGGCAACTGCCTTTCGGATGACGAAGCTTATAACAAGAGAATAGAGGCAAGAGCCCGACCATATGTAATGATAGAAGGGGAGTTATACAAACATGGAGTCTGTTCTCCATTGCTCAAATGTTTATCTAGAGCCGAAGGTATAGAATTGATGAAGGAAATACACGCAGGCCTGTGTGGATCTCACATTGGATCTAGGCCCTTGCTGGGAAAAGTTTTTCGTCAAGGATTTTATTGGCCGAAGGCAGCTTCGGATGCAGCAGAATTAGTCCAAAAATGCGAAGGCTGTCAAAAATGTGCAAGAGATAAAAAGCAGCCTTCATCTCTGACTCAGTTAATACATCCCACTTGGCTGTTGCAAAGGTGGGGCCTTGATTTGCTAGGCCCACTTCCACTAGCACAAGGAAATTTAAAATATGTTGTGGTGGCGGTAGAATATTTTTCCAAATGGATTGAGGAAAAACCTTTAGCCACAATAACTTCGGTCATTGTTCAGAAATTTTTATGGTAAAATATTGTTTGTCGCTTCGGAGTGCCGAAGGCTATTACTGTGGACAACGGAACACAGTTTGATGTCGAAGCTTTCAAAGAGTTCTGTGAGCAAATTGGCACGAAGATCCATTTCGCATCTGTTAGACATCCGGAGTCAAATGGACTTGTCGAAAGAGCTAATGGCATTATAATGACAGGAATAATGAAGTTAATTTTCAATCAGCCCAGGGGAAAGTGGCCAGATGAATTGATCAAAGTGGTGTGGAGCCACAACACAATGATGTCAAGGTCAACAGGCTTTACACCATTCAAATTACTGTTTGGTGACGAAGTGATAACCCCGAAAGAAGCTAAAGCAGGATCGATAAGAACAGTGGTTGCGGCAGAGGACGAAGCTGTTTATTCTATGGCAAAAGATGCTATAGAAGGAATCATGCTTCAGGCTATGGAAAACATCAATAAATATCAAGCCGAAACAATAAAATGGTGTGACAGAAAAGTTCGATTAAAAAATATCAGGCCAGGGCACTTGGTACTTCGGAGAGTTGCCAACCCAGACACAGTAGGCAAGCTACAGTTGAAGTGGGAAGGACCTTTCCTGATAGTATCTTTGTCAAGACCCGGTTCTTACAGATTGAAGGATATGGACGGCAACGACATTCCTCGATCTTGGAATGCGGATGAGCTTCGGCGATATTATGTGTAGCTTGATGTAATCTTTTTTATTTTTTTCTTTCTATGGCACCCTTTTCCTTTCCAAAGGGGGAGAAAGGATTTTAATGGGGCCATAGCATGTAATTTCTCTTTTTCTTATTTCAGCTCTACAAGAGCAATATCCCCCAAAAAATGTAAATGTAAAAGCTGAGCATGCACCATCGAGTGCAAAGAGAAAAGAAAAAAAACAGGGAGAAGCTCGAAAGACGTCCCTAAGGGGATGCAGAGCACGACGAAGCTACAAAAGCCATTCCCAAGGGAGCGCAACATAAGTTTTCTGCTCAAAAGTCGTTCCTAAGGGAATGCAGAGCTTACAGCGAAAAGTCAACGCTGATTCCGCCGAAATATAAGGCGAAGCGTGAAAAGTCAATGTGATACCGCCGAAATAGAAGGCGAAGAAGTTCAAAAGACGTTCCTAAGGGAATGCAAAACTTACAACGAAAAGTCAGCGCTGATGCACCGAAAAATAAATGGTGAAGCCGAAAAATAAACGGCAAAGAGACTTTGGTTGTTCCTAAGGGAACGAAGGCTTTGGTTATGGCTTTGTATGTGTGGGTTTGGACATTCATTCGCACGGTACATTACATCATACATTTGCATTCATAGACATTCATTTAGGCATACATAGGATCATCATCATCATAACATAGACAGTTACTTCGGCTCTAAAGAGAAGGCTTCGGAAAAAAGAAAAAAAAGCAGTTTTATGCTTCGCTGTGTACGAAAAGAAGGGAAGGTGTTTTTCGCCTTCGGCTCAAAAATGTTAATTTCGTTCACATCAAAGCACTTTATACATTGATGGAAAGGTAAGGACATATTACAAGGTATGGACAAAGTCCACGAAGTAAAATTTAATTACATCATCCTTTACACAAATTATTACAAGAGTTTTTAGAGCTTTTTCTACAGACTATTCAAGCTTCGTCAGTATCCATGGAGCTTCGTCTTTTTACTCCCCAGCTTCGTCATCCTGTACGAATTAAAGTATTGTAAGCAGAATTCAATTTCGAAGGAAGAGGTAAGTACAAGGTATGATTTTGTTACCGGCTTAAGATGACTTCGAGCTTCATCACCAGCTTTGCTTCGTCCACCCTTTGTCCATACCAATTTTATAAATCTATTGGCTATGCTTCGGGCAAGGTTGGGAATGTTATCCAAATCTGCTGGTGATAAACTGAAATTGGGTCTATTGATAACCTTTCTGTGTTCGCAGCCAGACTTCAGGAAGGCAACAGCTGTGCCCCGAGAAGCTACCATGGCACAGAAGTCACCATGTCCAGCTATGACTTCGTCAAGGTCATCAATTTCACCTTCGATATGTTCGAAGGCCCCTGGCAGGTCTAAAGACGAAGGATCAAATTTTTCGCTGCTTGCTCCAACCGAATAGAAGACCTGCTTCAGCCGTTGAACACATCGTTTACTGAATTCCAAACATTTGTTTTGAAGGCTTGTTAATGATTTTTTCAAATCTGAATTTTTCTGGACCTCGGCCTCAAATTTTGCGTTAAGCTCTTGCTTTTCTTGTTCAAAGTGTTCTGATTGGCGGAGAAGCTTCGTATTTAATTCTGCTATTTTAGCTTCAACTTCTGCCAATAAGCCTTCGGTTGTCTGAAGCTCGAAGTCTTTCTTTTCAATAGCAACTGATTGTTCTTTTATCTAGCTCTCTAAATTTTCAATTATAACTTCGTGTTTTTTATCTTCCAAATCCTGCTGCATTTTCAAAGCTTTGCTCAGCAACATACTCTGCACATAAACAACCTTCGTTAGAAAACATCTTCGTTACTAAAAACAATAAAAGTCAAAGAAAAGTTGTTTACCTTGAAATTGGAATAAAATAAACTGCCGACGATGTGCTGTCGTCGGTAGCAGCTGATATCTGTTTCGAGCTTCGGGAAACCTACACTCTTTGATAGAGTACCGATAACCTTCGCACCGGTCTGATCCCGGACGCAACCCAACTTTTCGTCATCAATGCCACCGAAGAGAAGGGCTCCCGACCAATATCCGCAGGATATAGCATATTCTTTCAGCTCTTCTTTTTCAGCCTTTGTCAACTCTTGACCAACTAAGTTTTGAAAGTTAAAAATTTCATCCTCCGAAGTGTCTTCGGTTATTTCTTTATTCTTCTCAGGCTCCGGGGCCATAATCCCTTCGGTGGCTGCGGCAGCTTCTTCTGCGGCCATGTCTAGCAGCATCTTATCAATATCAGCAATTGTGCTTTCTAAATGAATATCTTCGGCAGCTGTGGCTTCCGAAGGTGAAGCCTCGGTAGCTGTTGTGCTCTCAACAGCTGGGGCCTTCGGAGCTGAAGCTTGTGATGGTGTCCCTTCGATGGCTTCTATCACTGTAATGATTCTTTGCTTTTTTGGTCTAGCTGCTCTTTTCGTTTTTGCAGGCTCATTTTCCTTCTGAAAAAGCTTCGTCAGATGTGGCCCCAGTGGACTTAGCTTGACAGGCAAAGATTCAGTCATTACCTTTAGAATTTCCTCCACGTCGGTGGCAGAGGGTGTCGCAGCAGCTTCTTCTTCTTCATCAGTGGCCTTCTGCTTCGGAGATGTAGCTTTCCACTTCTTCGAAGCATCTGTTTTTTACTCAGGCTTCAGCTTTTTCTTTTTTAATTGTTCTTCATCGTCTTTATTCAAAGCACTAGCCATTCTCTTTTTCTTTTGCCCTTCGGCATCTTTGTCTAACCGCTCATAGTCAGGATACTCGAAGTCCAGAGCATCCATTACTCGGTTTAACCTCCGCTTCGGACGGGTGTCGAAGGCCACAGTCATCAATTGATCTTCATTTTTAGAATAATTGCCGAGTATTTCATTGCACATTACTTCAATTGTGTCCAGCCACTCTTGGCAAGGCACTTTGAAATGTTTCTTGAATTTGTAATGGTAAGGCAATCGAACAAATTCCCTCTTCTTCTTTTCCCCCTTCAGCTTCGGCATTTCCCACTCCTTCAAAGTTGGGAACACTCTGAAGGCCAAAAATTCTTGCACTAAGTCCCTAGTGCCGATATGATCTGCAATAACTCGAAATTCAGCCAGGGCGATTTGGCTCGGACTCCCTGGTGTCATGTCGCACCGGGGTCTGGTCTCTCCGAAGATCAATTCCAACGGACTCTGGACTAGCTTCTCCTTCTCTTCATCAACTTTGACGTAGAACCACTCAGACTTCCACCCAGCTGGCCACTTGCTTCGGTAGCTAATCACTGGAAATTTTGTAGTCTTGCGATAGGCAAAGTTGTAACAGCCAAAATTTTCATGTAGCCCATCTCCTCTAGCTTTCGTCTGGTAATGGAGCTCGTGCACTCGGCAGAAGCCTTCACCAAATGGCTCCACCCCTTGGCTTCGGAGAGCCCAGATATAAACACTAAGCCTAACGATAGCGTTAGGAGTGAGCTGATGAAGGTAGATCCCAAACTTATTCAATACATCAGCAATCATCTTGTTCAAACGAAATCTCAAACCAGCCTTAAAGAAGCTTCTAAAGACCACTACTTCATCCTTTCCTGGCTTCGGAGTAGTCTCTTCCCCACCAAAACGAATCAGCTCTTTCTTCGCTTCATTGAAATAGCCCAAATTCAACATCTTAGGCAGATCATCTTCGGAGATGGTGGATTTCCCGAAGTCCAGGTAGCTCGGTTTACTTGGCACTGCGCTATAGTCATCTTCAGACTCAGTCTCCTCAACATCAGCTTGTTTTGCCTCAGCGGCAGGTGCTTCCTCCGATGCTACCAGCCCTGAGTGCTTCATTACTTTGGAGATTGGTGCAGTTTCTGTATCTTCGGCTTCTTCTCCGTCACGTGTAACCCTAGTTGTGGAACGCACTCTGGCCATCTCATGATTGAATTCTTTGTTTTTTGAATGAAGTCGAAAATTTTTCTTTACTTTGTCGAAGCTCTTTCGTTTTACGAAGCTTGAGCAAACTAAATAGCTTCGGCT
The DNA here is from genome assembly GCF_902167145.1 of Zea mays. Taxonomy (NCBI): domain Eukaryota; kingdom Viridiplantae; phylum Streptophyta; class Magnoliopsida; order Poales; family Poaceae; genus Zea; species Zea mays. The sequence continues at coordinate 88,517,673 of NC_050097.1, forward strand.
TTGGTCAATATTTTGGCAGCAAAACAGTGCAATAGCAATGAATGTTGTGGTAACTTCACACCTACCCGTCTGTTTATATAGTGCCGCAGGTGGGAAGGCGAATCGTCAAGGTCTAACGCACCGGACAAACAGTCACCCGCACTCACTGAACGGTGGGCCACAGAGTCCGAGAAGGTGAATTGCCAAGGCGCGTGTAACTGCTGCAAGACGGGGCCACTCCGCGCGCGGATTATTTTAATCGTTTCTCGTCAACGAGCTCAGGGAAGGTGTTTTTCGGATCTTCGGCATCCCGAAGCCTAGAAGACTTTTTTCACGGATCAAGCTCGTTACGAAAAACGATCTAGCACTGCGAAGGGGCTACTGTTGGGGGTATGCTTCGTAGCCAAAGATCCTAAAGAGGGAAAACACCTTCGGCAGATCCTATCAGGAGCAGCGCCGAAGCTACCACCTATAAAGCTTCGGCACAATGACAGATCTCAAGACGAAGGGGTAAACCGACTTAAAGATGAAATGACTTAAAGACCCATGATGTTTTGTGCCATTATTGTTGTCGATTGTAAAGGGCATAAATGTAATTTTACACAGACTGCGCCCTGTGCCTATAAATAGGTGAACAGTACCCCTGTACTGTTCACGCAATCTGGTAATCACGGACACGTTACGCTGGAATTATTGTCTTCTGCCAAGACAAAGGTATAAATGTACCTAAATTTTATGTTTTAATGTTCAGATTTGTGCTATAAAATATGTGAATAATATTATCCGTTTTCGTTATATCTCTCTATAATATTTTATGATTTATATTTCATTTTATGTTGTTTTATAAGTCTGATCACGAAGGTGCGATCTTCGTGATGTTTTGCTCATGGCCTTCGTCCGAAGTTCATTAGATCCTTAGGGAGATAATGGTTCAGCGGACGAAGGGCGTTAATATTAAATATTTTTGTGTTGCCTTGTTCTTAATTCATAGCATTTGAGAACAAGTCCCCAACAACGACCCTGTCGCCAGGTCGCGGACCGTCCGGCCCTATGGCACGGACTATCCGGCCGTCAGGCAGGAACCCTAGCCTTGCGCCAGGTCGCGGACCGTCTGGCCCTGTGCCGCGGACCGTCCGCGTCTGAACAGAGAGCACCGCCGCTGGTTCTTATTGAGTGATTGGCGCCCCAAAAAGATGTCAACATAGGTCGCGGACCGTCCGGTCCCAGAGCTACGGACCGTACGGCCCAAGGTCGCGGACCGTCCGCGCCGCCGCAGAGGGCACCGCCAGGCGCTACACCACCTAGTGATTGGTGCTGCCCAGATCGGCGGCAACAAATACATATCTTTATGTTTTCAAAATGCAATTGTTGGGGGCCTTCGGCTTACGAAGGTCCTCAAAAACAGGATTTAACAGTATTTCTGGAGTATAATGTGTGAACAGGTATCTTCGGACTCGAGTCGGTATCACAGTAGGAGAAGCCCAAAATAATACGAAGGTTGATACAGCGCCGAAGATGTAAGCGGGAAAGCTTCGGCGTGGTAGCAGAAAATGAAACCGACTTAAAGATGAAAAGGCTATTTAGACCTCGGTGGATTACTATAGAATTATTATCAAATGTAAAGGGCATGACTGTAATTTTGTATGGGCTGTGTCCCGTGCCTATAAATAGGTGAACAGTACCCCCGTACTGTTCACGCTGATTTGGCATTTGCTTTTGCGTCACACCTGTACTTTCATCTCCTTCCAAGTTGAAGGTACATTTGTAATTCGATGTCATTTCTGTTTCTTCATAATAATAATGCAAAAATAAGTTGATAATAATATATAATTGTCTATGTTATCCTTCATATTCCTTATGATTCATTCTTCGTCATTGTATGTTGTGTTTATGAAGGTACACCCTTCATAACCTTCGGCCGAAAGTCATTATATCCTAAGGGAGATAATGCTCCGAAGGACGAAGGACTTTACCGATTAACATTTTCTGTGTTGCCTTGTTCTTAACTCATAGCATTTGAGAACAAGTCCCCAACATTGGCGCCCACCTCCGGTGAACTCACTTCCACTCTTTGAGTTTTTGAACACCTTCGGCGATCATAAACCTTCGCTATGGCGCTGAAGAAAGCTTCAGCAACTGGGGCTGCAGCTCTGCAACCGCTGGACCACAATCAGGAGACAGTCTCCCTTCGGGAGGCCCGAAGCCAGAAAAGGAAGGCTGTTAGCCCGACACCGCCAGAGGATGAGATAGATCAAGAAATTAGAGACATGGAGATACTTCATCAACAAGTGCAGAGGAAGAAAGAAAAGATGGCTAGGTTAGCTGAACTGCAAAGGCAGATAGACGAAGCCTCTGAAGAAGTTCGTCATCTTACTCAGGATGAGCAACACCGAAGGCCTCAGCACCAAGACCTTCATCAGGAGGGTTTCCTCAACGAAGATGACTGGTATGACAATTTCCATCATGGGAATTTTGTTTTTGATGATGCTTCTCCTCTGTCCGCTGAGCTGCAGGCTACACCTTGGCCTCCGTCCTACAAGCCGCCTCAGCTTCCCATATTCGATGGCCACTCAGACCCGAAGCAGTTTTTGATGAGTTACGAAGCAACAGTATCTTCGTATGGTGGCAATGTTGTAGTCATGGCCAAATCTTTTGTTATGGCTGTCAGGAGTGTTGTTCAAACCTGGTATTCTTCCCTTCGACCAGGAACGATCACTTCATGGCAAAAGCTGAAGGATTTGTTGTTAACCAGCTTTCAAGGGTTTCAGACGAAGCCGGTCACTGCTCAAGCTCTATTCCAGTGCACCCAGGATCACGAAGAATACCTTCAGGCGTACGTCCGGAGGTTCTTACGTTTGAGGGCACAGGCACCAACAGTGCCCAACGAAATTGTCATTGAGGCCATGATCAAGGGGCTTCGGCCAGGACCTTCAGCTCAGTACTTTGCTAGGAAGCCTCCTCAAACTTTGGAGAAGCTGCTCCAAAAGATGGACGAGTATATTTGAGCCGATAATGATTTTCGTCAAAGAAGGGAGGAGGCTTTCAGGTTTTCTGAAATGACCAGGGGCTTCGGAGGGAGGTTCTATCCGAGGCACGTTAGATCAATTCACAACTCTACTCAAAATGATGATAGGGGGAGCCAGCAGCAAAGGCCACAGTGCTCCTCACAGGCTTCGGGGCAACAGCAAGGCTCCTTCCGACCACCAGCTCCGAGAGGCAGAGGCGCCAGGGGCTTCGGCGGAAGATTTGGCGATCAACCAAGAAGAATTTTTTGCTTGTTCTGTGGTGAGAACAAAGGCCATACCACCAGGATGTGCCATGTTACCATCCAGAAGCAAAAGGAAATAGCCGAAGCTGCAGCACAACAGGCTCAGCCGAAGCAGGTCATGCACACTGCTTCGTATCATTCGCCTTACATCCCAGAATATGTAGGCAACCACCCTGCAGTTTCTGTTGCTTCGGCGAGTCAACCTCAAGCTTCTTGGCAACAGCCTCCGCCTCCACCACCGCTGCAACAAGGCCAGCAGCCAGAAGGGAGCCAATATGCTCCACACCAAAGGGACTTCAGAGAACAGTCCGAAGCTCGCACAGTCAACAGCACTGTGCCAGAGTCAAAGCACATCTATTGACAAATATCCTACCTTGATAGCAGTCTTTTTCATTCAGTTTTATTTTCTGTGTAATAAAGGACATTGTTTAGATTTCGTGTAATAGTTTCGTTGTTTGCCACAAGGAAAATATATTTTCTCCACAGGCTTAAGTTGTTGAAGCTTAAAGATTTGCGATAACAAAGAGGACCTTCGAATTATCAAAAATTCTTCGAAGCAACAAAAAGTCGTTCTAAGGAACGCAGAGTAAGTTTGCCGAAGTCACAAAAAGTCGTTCCAAAGGGACGCAGTGTAAGTTTTCTGCTCCAAAGTCGTTCCAAAGGGAATGCAGAACTTACAGCGAAAAGTCAACGCTGATACCGCCTAAGTAAAAGGCGAAGCGCGAAAAGTCAACGCGAATACCGCTGAAAGTAAAAGGCGAAGAAGCTCCTAAGGGAGGCTTACAGCGAAAAATAAACGCTGATTCCGCTGAAGTAAAAGGCGAAGAAGCTCCTAAGGGAGGCTTATATCAAAAAGTCAACATTGATTCAAAAAGATTATGTGATTTATCGCAGGGATGTGTGTGTATCTTCGGAATAAACATCATTTTACATAACATAACATCATCGCATCATTTCGCATAGCATAAGCATCATACATCATGCTGCATATGGCACAAGAGGGGGACACAATATCGATCTTCAGAAGAATGTTTTGAAAAAGGGGAAAATCATGCTAAGTCGCAAGGAGATACACTATTGATCTTCGGAAGTGTAGCTTCGGAAAATATCTTCACGAAGCTTGGATATTATTCATCAGAACACTACGGATATTGTTGTGACAAATAAAAATTCTTCTTCACGAAGCATGAAAAGAAGGGAAGGTGTTTTTTCGTCAAAGACTCAAAAACGATACGTATGTAAAATTTCATGCATCGTAAAGAATTGAGCAATAAAAGCAGGTATATTATATTCAGGGTTACAAGATGTTACACATGTTACATTTCAGCAGTTTTTACAATAGTACTTAATCTTCTCTCAGAACAACTTCCGCAGCCTCGTTCAGGAGCCGATTAACAACTTCATCCATGATAGCTTCAGCCATCTTTTTAATTTCGTCGTCTCCTTTCGGGTGAGGGCCCGGAGACGCTTTAGTAGGATCTGAAGAAGGACAGGGTACGGCTACATTGCTATTACAAATTGCGAACGAAGTTTAAAACAAAAAAAAAATTACAACACAATAAAAACCATTAGTTAATACCTATTTGCCCTTCGGGCTCTGCGCTTTTTTCAGCAGCCTCAGCTACTTTTCTAGCATCGTGAATGCCCTTTTCGCTTTTTTGGATAATCTCTCGGGGCATTTCTCGGCCACCATTATCCTAGACATCGGTGAAAAATTTTCCACCAACCATGCTAGCTTCGGCTGAAGGATCTTTTGCATCTTCGAAGGACAAGGTGTCTTCGGATTGCGCTAAAATCTTTACATGCTCGCAGCCCTTTTTCTCCAAAATGGTGGCAATTCCCCTGGCACCCGAGAAAGCACATATGTCTCCGCGGCTATTTAAAATTTCCTCGAAGGCCTCAGCTTCGTGATTAATCCATTCGATGGGACCTTCGGGGTTGCCTCTTGTAAAGTTTTCTTCGCTCGAGAATGCGCCGACGCTGGCGAAGCTAGCTTTCAACTTCTTAACACACTCCATAGATTTGTTATAGCATCTTTTCTTGGACGAACGAAGCTCTTCAACAGTTCCCTCTAAATGATTTGCCCATTGGTCGCTAAGTTCTCGCTTCGTTTCTTCAAGTAGGCGTTCCTCTTTGGCTCTGGCCAGTTGTTTTCGAAGATCTTCAATTTCACGCTTCTGAGCCTCAGCTTGACCTTTAAAAGTAGCTTCATCTTCTTTTATTCTATTTATCAATGAATGTAATATTTTATCTTTTTCAAGACCTTCGTTCCTCAGTTCAATTACTTCGGAACGAAGGTTGCTCAGGGCTATAGCGCACCCTTCGTCTTCGGCATCTTTTTGGGCCCTGAGGGCATTACTAAGTATAAGGCCCTGCAAAGAAAAATGTGTGTGTGTCAATAGATTTAAGCAAACGAAAAATTTTGGTTTCAACAAAAAATACAAAGATCTCATTTTTTGTACCTTTAAGCTATTGTATGCCAGGCTGTCGGCCAGTTCGTTTTTCGACAACACCGAGAGCCCGTCTTCTAGTGTTGGGAATCCGAAGCTCTTGCTCATCTCCCGACAGACAGAAATCTCCTTGCTGTCAGGGAGACAATACAAAAAGTCTTCTTCTCCACTGCCGTTGAATATTAACGCCCCCTTTGGATACTTCAGTTTTTGGGCGTAAAGCTGGGCCTCTTGCTTTTCTTTTTCTGATAATTTTTTCCCCGAAGCATGACGAACAATATAATCAAGAACTTTGGGGGATGCTTCGGGGGCAATAGCACTGATTTCTTCAACAAGAATCAGCTCCGTTATTTTTTCTTCCTCGGTTTCCAAGGATTTTACCTTCGTGGGCTCTGAGGGCCCAGCTTCAGCTTCAGTTTCTTGCTCTGGAGCCTTAGTATCAGAAATTTCAGTTTTCGCTTCGAAAGTGGCAACAGTCTTCTTCGGAGGTGTGCTTGAAGATTTAATTGTTTCCAGAACATCTAGCACATTGACCATTCTCTTTCTTTTCGGGGTCACCACTGGCACCTTTTGATTTTTTATTGTCTCAACATTTGCTGAAGGACTTAAAACTTCTGATATTTTTGATCCCTCAGTTGGTCCTTTTACTTCTTCCATTTTTTCTGTCGATGGCGCTTCGGCCATCTCTTTGGTTTCTGGTAACAAAATCTTTGGTTCTTCCAATTCTATTCTTGTTGGCGCTTCGGCCATTTCTGCGACTTCTGGCAGCAAGGTTGGCTTGGTTGGCTTTGCAGCTTCGGTGGCCGAAGAGGTCTCTCCGGTGAACTCAGGCACCGAAGCTGGTTCAATATAGTGTGGCCGATGTGTGAGGACCTTTATCCTTTTTCTTTTTGGTGCTGGCTCACTAGGAGCAGTTGCAGCTTCTTCTTTTGCAGAGGTTGTGTTTTTTCTTTTCTGCCCGCGAATGGGATATCGATAGTCGGGGTAGACAAACCCGATCGCATCAAACACCCGGTTCAGTCTTTTCTTTTTTCGGCCTCCGAAGGCTGCTGACAGTGCAGTATCTTCGGCCTTCGAGTAAGCCCCAAGCAGTTCATCACTTAAATTTTCAATGCTTTTTAGCCAGTCATCATCTGGCTCAACGAATTTATCTCCGAACTTGAAAGTATACTTCAGCCTGATAAGTCCACCTTCGTCAGCCTCCTTTATGGTTTCTTGCGGCATTTCCCATCTTTCCGCGAGCGGCCATACTCTGAAGGCAATATGCTCTTGTACCAAATCTCTTGTTCCAATAAAAGAACAAATAACACCGAAGGCTCTCTGGCATTCTTCGGTAGCTTCATTCATTTCAACCTTCGGCCTCCGCAGGCCGAAGCTTTGCCAAATAGGGCGCATAATTATACCTTTGATATCTTCCCGTACTGTCAGGTCATTCTTCACATAAAACCATTCTGTCATCCAGTCGCCGGGCCATCTCTTCCGAAAGGTTGGCACGGGACAGCTTGACCCAGACCGAGAAACGAAACTGTAGCAGCCAAAATTATTGTGATACTGTTCCTTACCCCAAGGTTTTGTCTCATATGATAATTCGTGTATATTGCAGAAACTTTTCGCATCAGGCTCCAGACCTTGGCTTCTCACGGCCCACACGAAGATATTCAGCCTTATGATTGCTTCGGGGGTAAGTTGGTGAAGATATACTTCGAATATTTTCAGCACCTCTACGACAAAGTTGCTCAGGGGAAATCTAAGTCCAGCTTTCAAAAAGCTTCGGTACACTACGACTTCATTTTCTTCAGGATTCGGACAAGTCTTTTCTCCTTCGTCGGCTCTAACAACGGACAAGTCCCGGAAATACCTTCCTCTCATGTTGACAAGATGATTTTCTTTGATACTTGATTTGCCGAAAACCGCATGGCTTGGTCGCCAAGGGCGATCTTCGGAGTCTTCACCACCACTATCCACATCATAACTATCGCTGTCATCAGTATCTTCAGACAAACCTTCTAAAATCTCTTTGGTGATTTTTTCTGTATTGGTCTTCGACATTGCTATAAGAAACCCCAGATTCTTCTCTTCATCGAGACTCAGCTTCATCTCCGCAGCAGCTTTCTTATCTTCAGACATCTTCGGAAACACTAAAAAACTGTTTCCAGTGCCGAAGCTTTAAAACTTAAAAAGCTAAGCAAATCTTGGTGCGCAAGAGCTAAAAATTGAGTGAGCGAGAACAGGTGGCAAGAAAGCGTGCCAAATGAGCTTGCGGTATGATCTTATTTATACGCCCAGTGCGTTGAAAATTGAAAGACCCCGCCTGTCAGTGAATGTTGCTATTCTAGCAAAGGGAAGGTGTTTTTTCGGACCTTCGGCTTAAAGCCTTCGTCCATATCGCAATCTAAATTTATTATGCTAAACAAATTAATATTGCGAGGGGCTACTGTTGGGGGCCTTCGGCTTACGAAGGTCCTCAAAAACAGGATTTAACAGTATTTCTGGAGTATAATGTGTGAACAGGTATCTTCGGACTCGAGTCGGTATCACAGTAGGAGAAGCCCAAAATAATACGAAGGTTGATACAGCGCCGAAGATGTAAGCGGGAAAGCTTCGGCGTGGTAGCAGAAAATGAAACCGACTTAAAGATGAAAAGGCTATTCAAACCTCGGTGGATTACTATAGAATTATTATCAAATGTAAAGGGCATGACTGTAATTTTGTATGGGCTGTGTCCCGTGCCTATAAATAGGTACTGTTCACGCTGATTTGGCATTTGCTTTTGCGTCACACCTGTACTTTCATCTCCTTCCAAGTTGAAGGTACATTTGTAATTCGATGTCATTTCTGTTTCTTCATAATAATAATGCAAAAATAAGTTGATAATAATATATAATTGTCTATGTTATCCTTCATATTCCTTATGATTCATTCTTCGTCATTGTATGCTGTGTTTATGAAGGTACACCCTTCATAACCTTCGTCCGAAAGTCATTATATCCTAAGGGAGATAATGCTCCGAAGGACGAAGGACTTTACCGATTAACATTTTTTGTGTTGTCTTGTTCTTAACTCATAGCATTTGAAAACAAGTCCCCAACAGCAATAATATAACGTCACGGCGGGTATGTTGTGACAATGTACAGTAGCACAGAAATTTCAGGAAGAAATTAAGACATCCTTTGAAAAAAATAGAGAGAGCGGAGTGAACGGAGATCTATAAATATTTATAGAAACATTATATAGGAAGTGGAAGAAAAAAAATGTAGCGTATATTAATTTATCTGCGCACGGAAGTCAAAGGTCGCGTTTAGTTCCCATGAGCCACGGACGCCGAATAGAAATTCGACAGGTCGAGGAGTCCTCCTCTAAAATACTATATACTACGTACCAGAAGCCCTCTGAGCTAACATTTATAGCCAAGTCGATCCGTGTCGATCGTGAGGTCCATCCGTAATCCTCGTCCTCCGCCATGCAGTATACACAGCTGCATGCGCCGTCCTTGCAAACATATCATAAAAACGTTTAGGACGGGAAACCTACTGACCGCTGTAAATTATTATAATAATTAATCGAGGCTTTGAATTTGTGACGACGACGGTACTGTTGTCGTCCGTTCCATGCATGTAGAGCATCGTGTCCTGTTCCTCGATCCTCTCTGTGAATATATACATGTTTATATATATATATATAATATAATATAAAATCGCATCGTATCATATCGACAGGAACAAATATGTGCGGCTTCTTTGCACCTTTTGCACGTCCTGGGCACCGCCAGGCACGGCCCACGGCCACTCCTGCTCGGAAGTCGTGACAGCGTGGCGTTTTCCGGCCGGTGCCCTTTACCCCACGCACGTCGGTCGTCGTCGGTACTGGGTACCCGGACCGGACGGAAAAGCAGCAGCTGGAAGCCACGCCCCGGCCCGTCCGTCGATGGCTACTCGCGAGCAGTAGCGCACGTCAATCAACTCGACAAGACAAAAGCGAATGGCCGATACCGACGCCGCGCCGGTGCCGCCGGTCTGGGCGTGGACGGGACGACGGCGGGACAAGCCGAACGATTGAGGGATGGCGGGGAAGCAGCACGCAGCTTGGACGGTCGGATCGACACGGACGCGGACGCATCATCGTATCCGTTGCCACGCGCCACATGTACACAAATATGGCGCAGCTAGTACCGCTGCCGACTGTCACGTTCGGCAGGGAAAAGGGCCGTCTCGAAATCAAAAGCGGGGGAGCTGGATGGTGACGCTGTTCGGTCGTGCAGGAACAGCAAGCAGCGAGTACAGCCTAGGTGTGTACGGGACGGGGTGCTTTTTTTTTCCGGCCGGATGGAGGGGTACGTGTTTTGTCGCTGCAGTACATGCGGACATGACAACACGGGCCCACCGCGTGCTATGTATCGATCTCCTCTCTGTGGTAGTAGGAGTACATACACGGCAGCTCTTGCTGCCTGCTAGCTAGCCCGAGTTTATTGCTGTGTTTTTTATTAACCTTTCCTGTTCGTGAAAATGGGTCGTGTACAATACACAGCAGTCAGTCAGTCACACAGCGGCAGCCAGCCGGATGTGTATGCATCGAGATGCTTTGAACCAGGAACAGCATGCGACGGCTCCTGTTCGCCATGGGCCCTGTCAGGAGAGGCACGTTAGCCAGTAACAGTGGACTGCCGTGCATCATCTACTGTACCCGACCTAACATGGGGAACAAAGCTTCTTCTTCCGAGCAGTTTACACAAAACTATGATACTATATTTATTATAAAATAGGTGAAACTATGATACTATATTCATCAACATAAAACTATGTTAACCCGTTTTCGATATATTGGAAATTAAAGCATGTGAAACAACCATTGAGGGTAATTGAAGTCATATGTTAGTCTATAAAATTATGTCATAAAACTTTTATTGAGAGACCATATTTTATTCTTCGTATCATCTTACTTTTATTGACGTGATAACATTGAAAATAGTGTGATAAAACTACAACTAAAAATAGCCTAATAAATTTATGTGATTATTTTTTTAATACAACTTCCTTCGTCGCCTAGACCGAGTATAATAAGAATCTTAAGTAATTTTGAACGATGAAAAAATTCATAGAGTTTAATACTTTAGTTCAAAAGAACACACACATAAAATCAACATAAAACTATGTTAACCCGTTTTTGATATATTGGAAGGCGTGTGAAACAACCATTGAGGGCAATTTAAGTCACATGTTAGTCTATGAATTATGTCATAAAACTCTTACTGAGAAACCATATTTCACTCTTCGTATCATCTTAATTGCTTTTATTGACGTGATAAGATTGAAAATAGTGTGATAAAACTACAACTAAAAATAGCCTAATAAATTTATGTGGTGATATTTTTAATACAACATCCTTCGTCACCTAGACCGAGTATTATGAGAATCTTAAGTAATTTCGTACGACGAAAAAAAATTCATCGAGTTTAATACCTAGTTCAAAAGAACATATATATATCGGTAAATATCCTCTATAGACCGTTTTTCTTGGATAAAGAGGACAAATAAATTCTAATATGTTCTTCTAATTCTAATATATCATTTTTATATATCTAAAATAGTAAAGTTTTAACTGTGTAATAAAATTTACGGATGAGTATCTAGGAAAGCGAAAAGGTTTTAAATTTGCAATAAAGTGAATACAAATCACCTAGTCACTAATAAGTAGAAAACATCTCTAAGCCTGTGGTGGGGTCCTTTTTTACAGGTAATTTCAGTTATTAAGCATAAGTGGTATTTCTAGTGACGGTCACGTAAGAAAACCGTGTGTAGAAACCGATTTCTACAGACGGTTTTCTTAAAAAACTGTCACTAAAAATCATTTTCATCTTGAATTTTTTGAGTTTTTAGATGGCATCGTATAAAAAACAACCAACTTAAAGGTTGTAGATCTCTAAATGTTACGAAACTTTGTAGTTGGCAACGCTTTTATTTAAAATCATTTCAGCTCTCATAAATTATATATGAATTTGTCAAATTTAAAATGCAGATTTTACAAACGACCTCAAATTAGAAAAGTAGCAAAATAAAAGTTGTAGAAATTCAAAAGTTATTCAACTTTTTTTAATTCGTTTATGGTCTAAAACAATCAATTTACACTCAGTTGATTATAATATGTGGGCAACAGAGTTGTCATTTAGACATGAACTAACACTACAGGAAACGCCTAAATTTTCGTGGGCCGAGATATTTTCGTCGGCCGGCCCACGAAAATACTGACGTTATTTTCGTCGGTCCCTAGGCCGACGAAAATAATGCGTATTTTCGTGGGCCCATCGATATGGTCGTCGGCAGGCCGACGAAAATACAAAAACGTATTTTCGTCGGTCACTAGGCCGACGAAAATAACGCTTATTTTCGTGGGCCATGTCCAAACCGACGAAAATTCATCATTAACCGTCCTCTATTTTCGTCGGCCTAGTGAGGCCGACGAAAATAGAGGCCCAACATCGTCGTCCTCGGCCTCGCTCGTTTCAATCGCGCGTCACTCGTTTCACCCAACGCCGCCGCCCCACGCTCGCCCTCCCCTCGCCGCGCCACCGCCCGCCGCCCGCCGCCCGCCGGTGCCCGCGCCGACGCGCCACGCCGCCGCCCCGCGCGCTAAGGGAGCCCGCCGGTGCCCGCGCCCGCCGGTGCCTGCGCCGCCGGTGCCACCCCGCCCGCCGGTGCCCGCGCCCGCCCGCCGGTGCCCGCGCCGCCGGTGCCCGCGCCGCCGGTGCCACGCCGCCGCCCCGCGCGCTAAGGGAGCCCGCGCCACCGAGCCCACGCTCACCGCGCCCCTGCACGCCGCCGAGGCCCACGCCCGCCCCTGCACGCCGTGCCCCTACCCCTACACGCTGCGCCCCTCGCCCGTGCACGCCTGCCGAGCCCCACGCCCGCCCCGCCGAGCCCCACGCCGCTGCCCGCACGCCCGTCGTCCGAGGCACCCCGCCCGTCCCTCGCCGCGCCGTCGTCCCGCCCGAGGCGCGCTGCACCGCATCGCGACGGCCTCCCTGCGCCGTGCCGCCGCCCACACGCCCGCCCGCTCCGTCGCGAAGGTCTCCCAGCTGCGTCGTCGCCCGCCTCGACTCGCCCGCATTTGCGCCATCAGGCAAGTATAATTGCCGAGGCTCCGAGGTCATTAATTTATATTAGTCATCTTGTCGTGTTGTGATTAGTTTAACTGTTTATTGCTTTAATTCAAATTCATATTTTGTCTTCGAGTTATGTTTTAATGTTTAGAGTTTAGTTTTAATCGTTAACCGTAGCGAACCGTATGCGTCACCCGTTCGGGAACGGCGAACGTCACATTGGCTTGTGAGGTTTGCCGCTCCGGAATTGTCCACGTATTTTGGACAGCCTGAGAGTGTAGGCCGATGCTTGTGATTTGTGATATGTGTCTTACGATGTACGCGGAATTTCGGTTGTGTAACTCAGTTGTTCTCCAACACACCATGTTCAGGCGTGTGCTTGGAGAGCAGCGGGGTTATGCTGCCGAAATTTAGCGACAATCGTAGGCTACACGTCATAAATCACAAGCATCAGCCTACACTCTTGGGTGGGTTTAGGGCCTTTACCTAATAGGGAGTTCACCTAATTAAGCCACGGACGATCGTTGATGTTCTTTGACTTTTGTTTAGCCTTTAAAATGGACGGTGATCGAAGGGTGATGTATGACGGGTGGAGAAAGGATGGGGCACATTCAAATGAATGGATGGGTGTAACAAAGGCTTTTCTTGAGCACGCTTTCAAAGATGCAACTGGTCGTCTAGTGAAGTGTCCTTGCAATCGCTGCGAGAACAAGTGGCCTCAGAAGAAGGAAGAAATGGAGAAACACCTTTGCAAAAGTGGGTTTATGCCGAACTACCTTGTATGGTACCGGCATGGAGAGTCTATTAGACACGTTGACGCGGAGGTGGAGCTTGATGACGATCATGATAGGATGGACGATATGTTGCATGATCTTGGTAGGGAGGTTGAAATGAACGCTGAGGAGCCGGGGCAGCTTCCACGCGATGCTCAAGAATTCTTCCGGCTACTCGCCGCGGGAGAAGAGAGACTGCACGAGCACACTCAGATGTCAGTTCTTGGGACTCTCACAAGACTAATGGCGATAAAGTCGAAGCACAACATTTCAAACAGTGCTTACAACGACATCGTCCAACTTATGGGCGAGGTTCTCCCGGAGAATCATAAGTTGCCAAAGAATATGTACTTCGCAAAGAAGATGTTGGCTGGTCTTGGGATGACATATGAGAAGATCGACGTGTGTCCCAACAGTTGCATGCTATTCTTTGAGGATGATGACAAGCTTGACCGTTGTAAGCATTGTGAAGCTTCTAGATATGTCGAGGTGACAAATGATGAGGGTGAATTGGTAGTTACGAAGGTCGCAGCTAAGCAACTTCGTCGGTTGCCTATTATTCCTCGGCTTTCAAGGCTGTTCCTCAACAAGGAAATAGCTCTGCATATGACGTGGCCAAAGAATGGTGTACGTCTCGTCACTGATCCAGACATAATGGTCCATCCGTCGGACGGTGATGCGTGGAAGGCATTTGACGAGTTTGATCCCGAATTTGCAAACGACCCTAGGAGTGTACGGCTTGGTCTATCGACGGACGGATTCACACCTTTCAATACCAGTGCAAGCCCTTACTCGTGTTGGCCTGTCTTCATTGTGCCATATAATCTTCCTCCTGAGTTGGTCAATAAAGAAGAGTTCATGTTCCTTGCACTAGTCATCCCAGGCCCCGAGCATCCAGGGCCAAAGCTGAATATGTTTGTTCGCCCTTTAATCGAAGAGCTAAAACAGTTGTGGAGAGGTGTGAAGGCTTATGACAGCCATACTGAAAAGGAGTTTACCATGCCCGTGATGTTTCGAGGCTATTTTAAGGATGAGCTTTGGAGCATATTTGCAGAGTTGAGTTACTTCTATAGGGAAGTATGCGCAAAGACGGTATCGAAGAGGTTGATGCAGAAATTTGAGAAAGAAATTCCAATTCTTATTTGTAAATTTGAAAAGGTTTTCCCGCCAGGATTCTTCAATGTGATGCAACATCTAATTGTGCATTTGCCTTGGGAAGCTTTGGTAGGCGGACCAGTGCAATTCAGGTGGATGTATCCTATAGAAAGGGCGTTGAAAAAGCTCAGGGCGTCTGTTCGGAACAAGGCTAGAGTCGAAGGGTGTATTGCGGAGGCTTTTGCCCTTAAGGAGATATCTCAATTCTCAACCAGGTATTTCGCTCGAGCCAACAATGTGTTTGCGCCTTCAGTGCGACTTCATGTCGATAATGAATCACCCCAAAGCACCCTTCAAATTTTTGCGAATCCGGGTAAAGCAGTTGGAAAAGGGAGTGTACGTCACATTGAAGCATCAGATTTGAACACGCTAATGCTATATATGTATAGCAATATTGACAGCACACAGGAGGCGTTCGAGTAAGTTTTCCTCATAATTACGTCCATTTTCTCATCTCATAATTTCTATAGTGTGTAATCTCCATGTTTGTAATATGTCCAGCATGTTTGATGAAGAATGTTGGAAATCTACTAGTAAACCTACGGCCATCCAATTAGAAAATCTTCGACGTGATGGGTTGAAAGGTGGACCAAACTTCGTGCAGTGGTTTCGTAATTATGTTAGTAATTGTCGTTCTCTCATTGTCCATACTTAATCTTTGAATTTTGGACTTGGAAGATATAATGCATATACTAATTACTTGTATAGGTTTCCAAAAACTCTGTGCACCCGGACTTGCAGCAAATGGCACATACCTCTGTGTCCGTCCGAAACTATACTCGCTATGATGTAAATGGATATCGCTTCCGAACTGCGAAATTGGAGAAGAGTCGACCATTGGCAGCCACCACCAATAGTGGTGTGTTGGCAAGTTCATATGTTGACGATGACAAAGTAGTGGACTATTACGGTGTTCTTCAAAACATTGTAGAGTTGATTTTCGATGGCCCCAAAGAACTTAAAGTCGTGTTTTTCGAGTGCGACTGGTTTGATGCTCATAGTGGGACTCGTGTCGACAAGTATGGTAATGTCGAGGTGAAGCATAGCTCTAGGATTCCGAGCTGTATGAGCGATGTTGTCCTTGCAAATCAGGCAAAACAGGTGTACTACCTGCCATATCCTCACCCAAGCCTTAGGGCGTGGTGGGTTGCAATCAAAGTCAACCCACAAGTCGTCGCTCCAGAGAGTGCTGACTACGTGAGTATAATCAGGGACAACGATGATGCTGTTTTTCAACCAGAAGCGGCGTCGAATCAAGACATAGCTCACCGATTCCATGTGACCAATGGAGAAGGACTTGAAAATCTCTGTTGCAATTCAAGCGACTTAATTGAAGAACCTAGGTCAAAGCGCAAACGACCTGTCGTCGTTAGAAGATCAGTAAGGATCCAACGAAATCAAGAGCGTATGAATAAACAACGAGCCGAAGAAGCATCATCGGATGCGGATGACTTTTGATTAGTATGTTTCTTTTAGCTATGTATTCCAATTTCCACATTATTAATTTTCATATTATTTGTTTCATATACTGTGGTTTGACATTAATTTATCTACAGTTGAACATGTTCAAGCATGGGAGATCGAGGAGGAGTGGGGGCAGCGCGGCCAGCGAGGACAGCTCGGGCAGTGGGCTTTTTCAGGGCACCTCACAGAGCCGACAGAGGCAGCAACAACTTCTCGACTGTCTAGACGAAGTGCAGGGTGAGGAGGGTGAGCAGGAGACTCCTCAGCAGGATGCTCATGTGCAGGGTGAGGAGGGTGAGCAGGATGACGAGGGTGGGCAGGATGAGGAGGTTGACCCAATGGGGGCAGGCAGCGCGGGCGACGCGTCAGATGGTTCTACGTCCTTCAGGTATTATTATGCATATTACTTTAATTGATATTAGTTTCTAATCATTTCATCATATTGAATTTACTTGTATACTTAGGTATAAGAAGAGCAATGCGCTTGGTCCGAGACCTGCCGAGAGGAGGCTCATCCGGCCGCATGGAGAATGGTGGGGCTTATTCCTGTTTTGTTAATTTTTTAATGTGAACGTGATTGCACTAGTTTACTTGTTTTATTAATTTTTGTAGGTCATGGGAAGACTTGACTTGGGACGGTACAGGCAGACGTCCTAAGGTGAACGCGGTGTTGGGTAGCCTCTGTCGCTTCTACTACCCTGGCATGGTGGAGCTCAATGGCGAGAGGTTCGCGGCTATGCAGTGGGCTGACTGGGGTCTAAAGGACTATGTCGAGCCAGGGGAGTCAGGGGAAAGCAGTAGCGGAGGGGGAAGTTCGGAAAAAAAAACGAAGGACTTGTCAGGTGGCTGTGTGGGACGAGTTCTGGGTGAGTTTACTTTCGTATATAAGCAATTCATTGAATTATTGCTTCACCTAATCTTACTTTAACTTAACTTCTCCATTGATATGTAGGGGAGGTTCCAATTGCCGGATGACATCGAAGAGGATCAGGCTCAGTGGACACGTGTGAAGAGGCACTTTCGGAAGTGCGCTGATAAGATAATCAAGGATGCCATGTACAATGCTCGCATCGCGGCCGTCAACTACTACTACAAGAAGATAAAGGGTCAGAAAATGAGCAAAGCATTAGGGGCCAATGAGATCTACCTCACAGAGGAGCAGTACCTGGAGAGCGTTGTGGATTGGCTGTCCAAGGACATGGAAGCATGGAGGTGGTTGGCTAAGAGATGGGCGTCGCCTGAGTGGATTGCAGAGTCCAACAAGCACCGTGTCAACCGTGGCACTGAAGGACCGGGGCATAGGTACGGCGCCGATGGACACCTTGGTACCGCACGCCGCATGGTCAGTATATAAATCAAACTTGTATGTTACATCTATGAAAATTATATGGTTTAACTCTTCTTTTTCATACAGGAAGCTGAAAGTGGAGTTGCTCCAAGTTTTATGGAGGTTTACGTCCGTGGTCACCGTGGCCCTGATCCGACGAACCCTGATGAGCTATGCAGCGAGGCGGCAAGGGAGAAAATGGTAAACAAGTTTGTATTTACGAATTAAATTGCATGTTTTGTGTCTAACTCCAACTTTAACTTTCTTTGCAGAATGCATATGGGGAGGAAATGACTCAACGCCATGGGCCTGATTTCGACTGGATGCATTCAGACTTAGATGCCTCGGCGTTGTACCACAGTGGTGGGGGTAGAAAGCATGGCAGGTGAGGTGTTTGTGTTTGATTCGACGATTTCATTAACAAGAATGTGTCCACTTAATGGCTCAACTATGTGTATCATGCAGGTTTGCCTTTGGCACCGGCGTTGTGGAATATAACAGGACAATAGGTCAAGGGAAGGCATCGTCTTCGGGAGGGAGTTCTCGCTCCTCCAGGTCTGCTCGAGAGGCTCAGCTGGAGGAGGAGACTCGGGCAGCACAGGAGCAGGCTCGAGCAGCACAGGAGCAGGCTCGAGCAGCGCAGGAGCAGGTTGGACAGCTGACGCAATATATGGCTTCTTATTTTCAGGTAATTCGTCTATCTCATCACGTGTCGTCATTGAATTCAAAGTATAATGTTGTGATTCTAACGTTGCATCCATTTGCAGGAAATGACTACTCGACTCGGCCCTGATATGAACTTGCCCGCTTTTCGCCCTCCCCAGGTAACACTTTCTGAACACTTCAATTCCATAGCAACTTTTTCTTTATTATCAAAAATGGCTCGCAGGCACAAGGATGGGGACAGTGGCCAGGACAAGCTCCAGCGTCGCAGCCACAGTGGACCGGTGTTGGGTGGACGCAGGCACCTCCAGGCACTTGGACGCCTCCACCACCCCAAGGATCGCAGCCAGTCCCGGGATGGGTGCCACCGGTCTCCCAGCCACCGGCGGGCTCTCAGCCATATCAAGCGTGGATGGCACCGCCACCGACGGGGTGGGTGCCACCACCTCTGGGGTGGCCACCACAACAGTACCCGTGGATGCATGCACAACCTCCTCCTCACCATGGATCACAGGTGATGTTCCATGTTTAGTTTTACGCAAATATTGACCAAACACAACAATGTATATGTATACAGCCTTATTTGAATGATTGATGAATTGCAGGGTTCAGCGTCACATGCTCATGGATCGGAGGGTGGTGTCAACGTCCAAGACTTCCTCGTCCATGGTGCTGGAGGGAGTGGCCACCTTCCTGGTGGCGGAGGAGGTAGTGGCCAAAACTCCCACAGCCCGCCGGAGTGAGGAGTGAGTAGTGAGTGTGTACTATGGACTGTTTATGGACTTATGGACTATTTATGGACTCTAGACTGGACTTATTTGAATGGACTATGGAATGTGTTTTGTGAATTATGTGAATGTGTTTTGTTAATTATGTATTTTGCTTGTGAATGTGTATATGTTAATTGTGATAATGTTTATTTTGCTGTGAATTATTAATAGGTGCAGAAAAATCTGTTTTGGGGGGGGGGGGAAACATCAATTTTCGTCGGCCTCGGTGGTGGCCGACGAAAATAAGTTCCCAGGCTATTTTCGTCGGCCTCAGTGTTGGCCGACGAAAATAACCTGGGAACTTATTTTCGTCGGCCACCATCGGGCCGACGAAAATAGTTGGTCCACTCACTATTTTCGTCGGCTCTGGGAAAGCCGACGAAAATAGATATTTTTCGTCGGGACCGACGAAAATAGTTGCCTAATTTCGTCGAATTTATTTTCGGCGGCTATTTTCGTCGGCCTGCCGACGAAAATATTCTATTTTCGTCGGTTTAGGCTTATTTTCGTGGGTTTTTGGCCCACGAAAATTTAGGCGTTTCCTGTAGTGTAAGTGATAGTAGAGGAATGTACGCGCGAGGGTGAGGTCAGGGGTTCAATTCTCGTCGGTCATGTAGCATGTGTATTTTGCGCGAAAAATGTCACGACTCCGACTTTAACAGAGACGGGCGGGTGAGGGCTCGCTAATTAAAATATTTTTTTGCTATTTTTAGAACTCATTTTATATTTTCTAGAAAATATTTTCTCTGACAGTTTTATTACCTCGATGATTAGTGTAAATCAATTTCCACTAGCGGTTTTCAGTTTCTCACCTGAACAACTAATTGTTTCTAATGGCTCCTATTGTTGGCGGTTCTAAAACCCCAGTGCAAATAGGTTTAGAACCGCCTCTATAGAGCTTCTTTGTACTAGTGATTCTAGTATTTTCCTTTTCGAAATGTGTGGGGACTTCGACTCGGTCATGTAGCGTGCGTATTTCGCGCGAAAAATGTCGTGACTTCGGACTTCGACGGACAGGCGGGGCGATGGATCTATAATTAAAATGTTTTTGATATTGTCGGAGAGTATATCTCCAGCCGAGTGGCGGAGTGCACCCGCCCTAAGTCCTGAGATGAGGAGGGGCTTAGGTGTTTCGCTTGATTATTGGAGAGAAGTGGGAATACACAAGAACACACAGGGTTTTAGAGTGGTTCAGGTCGCTGGAGCGTAATACCCTACTCCACTGTGAGGTGTATTGCTTGAGAGCTTGTATGAGCTATCGAGTCCGAGATTGCGTGTGTTTGTAACGTCGCATGCCTCCCCTTTTATAGCTGAAGGGGGGCATGCACAAAGGGACTAGGCCCCGACATGTGGGCCCAGGGACATAAAGAATATAGTGTTTGGATCTTCTAATATCTGTTGTCGAGACCATCCTCTTGCACCCTGACGCCCAAGATCTGCGTATCCTTGGTGTATAGGGGAAGCTTCTGGCGGAAGAGAAGACGGGTGCGGCGCGCTGCTCAGCACAGGCGTACTGTTCACCAGCAGACCCTGCAGGCGTGCTGTCTGCTGGATGACCTTGACGCTGCCTGCCAGCGAATGGGACAGGACGCATTTAATGCTGAGAGGGCACGTCGCCCATCAGCGCAGTGGCAGGCGGCGCGTCTTTTTCTCAATAAATGCAGGGGCTGCACGGCTTCTCGTCAGGGTCAGCCCGATAGCTTATGTCGTGGGCCACAAGCAGCGGGTCTCTTCCTGAGCGGGAAGCGGAGGCGAGGCCCGCACACGTGTCAGCACCGGACCCCTGCACACACCAATGTCCTTCTCGTTCCGGAACCCTGTCAGGGTTTGGACCTACCCGGGGGCTCCGGACCTGTATGTATATAGGGGCCCGGTGACCCTCTGTGGGGGTCCGGCCTTACCGGGGCATGATGCCTTTCCTTGCCACGTGGCGCCCTATGGCCCACCCATCCGGTGGAATCAGACGCGGTCCTCCGCGCGGCTAGGAGACGTCGCATGGGTGCGATGCCTTTGTGCTGTAGGAGAGGGTACCCCTGATTTAGGGTACCGACAGTGGCCCCCGGTCCCGCCTCAGGGGAGGATGCGAGCCTATAGGTGGGACCAGAGTCTGATTGGTGGTTAGACCGCTGCTTCCGTTCGCCTGCTGCTGCAATTACTGCCGGCCCGCCTATGACCACGCCAACTGTCGTGCCTATTCCCACGGCTGACTGATCCGTGACCGTCGTACTTAACAGCACTGTTTGGCCATGCGCGGGGCTGCCTCGAGTCGCTGCACTGGTTCTGAAAAATTTACCTTTTCAGAATCCGTGACAGTCCCGAGAAGACAAGCCATTGGCGTAGGCGGGGTGCGGCTTCTTTGTACACGGTAGCTGGCGCGCCGGTTACATGACGTGTGGGCTTGGGCCCTTGAGTTGGACCGCCAGTTGTGGCGGAGTTGAGGGGGCGCTCAGTCGTGGGGCGTTTGCATGCTTCTCATGCGGCGGTTCGCCTCTTTGACCGCTGGTTACGGCGAAGATGAAGGAGCGCTTAATCGTGGGGCGGTTGCATGCCCCTTGCGCGACAGCTCGCCTTCCTGACCGCTGGTTGCCCCAGAATTGGAGGGGCGCGTAACCGCGGAGCAGTTGCACGCTCCTTCTTTGGGTTGTTTTGCATGACATGCGGGTCCTGGCCCCCGTGTCATAAGGTGAGATCCTTGGTGCACGCCCGGGGAGACTTCACCCATGACGCTTCAGGGGTGCGAGTGGGGGGATCTGCCTTTAAAAAAGGGGCCGATCCCCCGGGCAGTAGACATTCCTCGCTCCTCTTGCGACCACCGCGCCCTTCCGCCTTCCGGGCCTCTAGATGGGGTGTGCCGGTGTTCTCTAGAGGGATCCGTGTCAAGGTCATCTCTTCCGGTGACTTCACCATCGGAGAGCATGCGCCCGTGGTGGTGTCGCCGATCTTGTCTTCTTCCTGCCGCCATTGGAGGAGTGCAACCCCATGGGGGTTGGCATCCTTTCGCCACTATTCGGCTTCAAGGATTTTCATCACGTAGCCCGGCTGCAGTCCCCCGCCGGCGGTCACCCAGGAGGATGACCACCAGCCTTGTGGTGGGGAGAAGCAAGCCGGGTTGCGGCCTCTCTCCCACCCTCAGCTTCAAGGATGTTCATCATCCTTGCTGTGGTGGGAGGCAGGTTGAGCCGGGGCCCTTCCCTCCGCTTGGGTTGGTGACCCGCTTCTTCCTCCAGCATTCGGAGGGGAAGGGTGTTCACCAATCCTGCGGGGGGTCGGTCCTTGGCTACACGGGGTCGGCCGACTGCAGGCTATCAGCTGCAGCGTGTCTGGCCCTTTGGGGCTGGATAGCTCTGGTGCTGCCTCTGTCGCTGCCTCCTGCTGCCTGGTCGGGGTGTGGTTACCCATCCACCACACGGGCGACAGTCGTGTCGTGCGCGGGTTTGCCACATTCATGGCTTCCTCTGCCGGTCGGGTGCATTGGGGGACTATACAAGACGTCGTACGCCGCGGCAGTGGCGGCGGTGTTCTTGGATGGTCTTGTCCTCACTCATGTTGGTCAAAACAGGAGCGAGGACCCCTTCGTGCGTGCTGAGGCAGCCGCCGCCCACCGGTGCAGAGGTGGTCGCCGCTGCTGGTGAGGCTGCCTCTTGTCGGGGCGGTTGCCTCCGCTGGTGAGGGCATCAGAGCCATCTGTCGCTGAGTCCCCGACTCCTTGGCTTTAATGGCCTCGTTGTCACCCCCCGTAGGAGGATAGGGGCGAGGACCTATCCGCAGTGGCGCACATGCTGGGATGATTGCCGCTGCTGGCGAGTCGTCGGTGCAGAGGCGGCCGTTGCCGTCGGTGCTGATGCGGTTGCCTCTGCTGGTGAGCCGCTCGGGGCTTGTTATCCCGCGGCCCTTGCTGGTGTGGAGGTAGTTCATTCCTGCAGAAATGAAGCTGGGGTCCCGCTTGTAAGGGAATGTAATGACATCTGCTTGAAAGCAAAATGTAATAACATATGTACGCAGGATTTTAGCCTGGGAAGCCCAGTTATGTGCCTGAACCCCCTAGATGGTGGCTTCAAGTACTAAGACACCTGCCGCAGGGCGGTGTAGTATGTAGGCCCACGGTACAGCCTAGCTGAGCGGCTACATGGCTTCCGGACCCCCCAAGAGATGAGTGCCTGTTCTTCAAAGTTGGACCTCTAGGTTGTTGGATGCACAAGACTTTAGTTTTAAATACTAAGACACTCGCTATGGGGTGGTGGAGTGTGCAGGATTTTGGGTACGGAACCAGGCTAACCGGCCGCACAGGCTCCAGACCACCCTATGGAGCGGGCGTCTATTCTTTAGAACTGGCCCCCAGGTCTTCCCCTGTTTTTGTAAATAAATATCGACTTTTAAACTGCATTTAACACTTATCTGTGTAACGCCTGTTCCTGTTGTGTGCGATGTTGTTGACTCCTCCTTAGTACCCGGCCCCCCGCCTGGGATGCAGGCTTGTTGTGTTGAGGTTGGATGCCAGCGTTCCTGAAAAGATCGTCAACAATCCTCGGGAGGCAGACTCGCCGGGATCTAGATCTGTACACAACTTTTAGCTACGAAGCATTAGTAGTACACCTCATAGGGTTCTCCATCTGACATTAGTCACCCTTTGATACATGCTCGGGACATGCAGGTTTTAGTCCGGGCGGCCAAGTTGCGTGTCCGGACCCCCTTGGGTCGCGGTTCTAGATACTAGGACACTTGTCGCAGGGCGGTGGAGCGTGCAGGCCCACGGTACGGGACCAGGCTGAGCGGCTGCACGGGCTCCAGACCGCCCCAGGAGACTAGTGTCCGTTCTCTAGCTTCGGTCCTGAGGTTGTCGGACCCGCAGGACTTATAACTCTAGATACTAAGTCCCTGTCATGGGGTGACGGAGCATGCAGGCCCATGGTACAAGACCTGGCTGAGCGGCTGCATGGGCTCCGGACCACCCTATGGAACGGGGTTCCATTCTCCAGAGCCGGCCCCCAGACTGTCATACCTCCCTACTTTCGCATCAGGGGCCCTACACACTACAAGAAAAAAGGCAAGGAGTGTCGGCCAAAACCCCACACTCTTACTGAAATAAGCCGACACTCTTAGTATAAGAGTGTCGGTTGACCGACACTCTTAGCCGTCACTCTAAAATGGACGCTCTTATTCGTATAGAAGTGTGGGGACCGACACTCTTAAGGTAAGAGTGTCGGTTCAACACGCAACTGACACTCTTATGTTAAGAGTGTCGGCCAGTGACGTGGCGGACACTCTTACTGCACGCTCGGCCAGAAACCTACCTGGGCGCATATAAGAATGTGGGGGCCGACACTCTTAGTGAATAAATTTTTTTAATACCCAATTTTATTTTTCTCCCTCCCCGGATGGGAAGCCTCCATAACAGCACAATACAAGCACAACATTCAATATATCACAACACAAGCACAACATTCAATATATCACAACACAAGCACAATATTCAACATAACATAACACAAGCACCATATTCAATATTCATACAAGTTCAAGTCCATAAGAAAGAAGTTCAAATCCATCCGAAACAAGTTAAAGTCTATACAAAACACAATGATAGTAAGTTCCACACAAGCCTCCATATTAATTCATTCCGTTGGTGGGTCATTGGAGCCGCCGCCACTTGTGTTCATCAATAAGTCCATAAACGTGCTCTGATCCGGAGGCGGACTAGCATGATGTGAGCCCGAACCCTTTAAAAGAAATAAACATTTGTTAGTTTATCGAGTAACTAATTAAACATATACATAGACTGCAACATATACATGCATGTTTTCTAGTAACTGCTTAAACAATGAAGCAAATAGAGATGCAAAGGATATCAACTTAACGTACTGATCCTGGTGAGTGTGAGGGCAATCCTAGTGAGTGTGACTGCCCGCGAGGAGGAAATCCCCACGGCATCGGCGGTGGCATCTGTGTTTGCATCGGTGGCCAAATGCCTGGCTGGCGAGGTGCCCACGGCATCATTTGCCCTCCTATCAGACCCGATGGCATCAATTGGTCTTGGACAGAAGTTGCAGAACCCTGAAATAGAAGACACACTCTTGTTTATGATTAAGAAGTTACGGTGATCAACAATAAAAGTAACTATAGATCATGCGAATGACAAAAGTTTAAAATAGATCATGTACAAGCAAACATGTAGAAAGACAGAGAGCAAGCAACCAATGATTATCAGACAAATGATGTTTAGTAGACGATTGTACCTGTGATCCATCCGCCGCTGTAGTGGAGCGGTCTGATGATTGTCCAGACACCGGATGTGTGATGATAGGGGGTTGTTGAAAATAATATTAATGATCCTCATAAGCATATTAGATTGTGATTCAAACCAAAAAATACTATATGGATAAGAGAGCAGAATTTCAAATACCATATATTCCCTCCATAGCACCACTAATAACATGCAGAGCTGCAGCATCGTATACGTGTCGGGTTGTTGTAGTTGGTCCGAAGACCCGATCTGCATATGAATTTCATATTACACCCAGATGAACAAAAATTAACTGAAAACAAGAAGCAGCATGATTTTTTTTCATCCGTATGTGAAATCTAAGTACTGTCTTCCATACTAAAATCATAAAGTCCAGTAATATCATGATCCACCCGATCGAATACATTCCTGAAGTATTTATGCTGAAAACAACAGCTAGGTGAACCGTATTTATGCATTGACGACTTCACGTACCACATCTCCACTAGTCAGACTCACAAATCACTCTTCTCAACCAAAAGAAGAAAGAAAGAAGTATAGAAAATGTGACAAATTACGCATTATACTGGAAGTGTAGCATCGTGTGATGATACAAACTCGCATTTCACATGAAAGTTGATGGAACCCATCAAATCTCAAACCAAGCATCCATACGAGTAACTATTATAATGCTTCGATACACAAGTGTGATCCATCCATCCCCGGAAAACCAGGAACAGGTATCTGGCACATACCGTACGCGTAAGCGATGCTGTGATTCTGCTCGCCTCGCACAATGGTGTCCCCATCTGCGTACCAAGCGATCTCTTCCCCCAGCCGAACCTCCTGCGAGCTTAACACACACAGAAAGAAAAAAACCAACAAAATCAATCTGCATTGCCCAAAGATGCAAAGACGAACCCGGTTCATTAAGGAATAAGGATTAACACGAAGTCACGAAAAAATTGCAGCCACGTGCGGCGCAGCAGGGGACCCAACCTGAGCGGCCGGAAGCAGACGGTAACGGTCACGCTCTCCTTGGCCTCGGGCGTGTCGAGCGGGAACTCCGCCACAAGCCGCAGCAAGGTTGCCGCCGAAGCAGGCTGCGGCGAGTCCTTCCCTGCCATCACCGGAGTCCTTCCCGCCCGGTGTCTGGCTAGGTGAGGCCGCCCGCCCGGCGTCTAGCTCGGCTGCGAGGCCGCCCGCTGGCTCGGCGAGGCCGCCCGCTCGACGCTGGCTCGGCGAGGCCGTCCGCCCTGGCTCGGCAGGGAGACTAGGGAGAGACGGCGGCGGTGAGTAAAGCAAGACGCACGGCGGCTGTAGAATAGGATTGGGGAATTTAGGGTAACATCCATAAGAGTGTCGGTGTGGAAAAACCCCCACACTTTTAAATTAAAAGCGTCGGTTTCATCATGACCCCGACACTCTTAAATTAAGAGTATCGGTGCAGCAAAACCCACACTTTTACTTAGATTAAGAGTGTCGGCCCCGACACTCTTTAATTAACTGACACTCCTTCAACGTTTTCTTGTAGTGACACTGCAAGCCTGGCTGTTCAATTCGGACGTCGCCATGTCAGACAGATGGAACCGTACGGGTGGGTTAGCTAAAAGGTATTATCTGAAAGATTGCAAGGTAGGACTATGGAGCAGCAAGATGCAACTATCACAAGAGCGCAGCTGAGGGGGATAGTTTCTTCTTCATAACTTATCGTGCATGTGTGCAGACCAATAGTCCGGGTTCATGGGGATAGACCCACCGGGTTGTCGTACACGTATGTGTTATGTAGTTACAGAAAAGAAGGAAACAGACTCGACCCCTTAGTCTTGCTCTATAGATAGAACTTACAGAGGTATTTGGCATCAGGGTAAGGTACTCCTCCGGTCGTAGCTAGATGGTTCCCCTTGGGTCGGTGTACTCCCGTTACCTTGAAGGGTCCTTCCCAGCTGGGGGAGAGTTGTGGAGCCCCTCTTGATATGGTATCTGTCGTGGGGCTAAGCCCCGACCCAGGGTTCCCATCTGTATTCGACGCGGGAGCCCTCATCTCTGGTAGTGATCACTTCTGCATATACCTGTCTGTAGCCCGGACCCGTGGGGGTCCGGAAGGGCCTCCAGAGGAAAGGCGTGCTTCAGCTCCGTAGACCAGGGAACACGGGGTCCCTCTGGGGTCCGTCTAATTGTCTTCACCAGATTAGGAGCCTCCAGTGAAGATATCTTTCAGGTCCCCTCGGGCGACTGGTACCCGAGGCCCCGCTCAGCCGCGGCTACCTCGCCGTCGTCCTCCTTCTCTTTGCCGGGTCGACGGCGAGGTGGGGAGCCGTCTTTAGAAGACTGCTCGCGTCGTTCGCTGACGCGTTTTGCGAGGTCAATGATCTCGCGACACTCCACTGCGTTGTGGCGACCATACGGGTGCATAGGGCATGGACCGCTGCTACCCTTCTGTGGTCGTGGGCGCTTGTTGCGGTCGCCCTGGCCTCTGGTCGCTGCTGCGGCCACCAGAGCAGTGGACCGTGGCCTCTGGTAGTCGCGGTCCTTCTTCTTTTTATTCTTTCCGTCCCGGAGGGTGGCCCCTGAGCCGTCTGACTGGGCGGCCCCAGTTTGCGGGGCCAAATGCCATGCACGGCCCTCGGCGGCTTTGGCGCATTTGTCAGCCAGGGCGAAGAGCGTAGGGACAGTTTCCACATCATGTGTGGCCAACTTCTCTAACATTTTTTCATCACGTAATCCCTGTCGGAAAGCCGTGAAGATAGAAGCATCAGAAATACAAGGTATCGTACCTCGTACCTTGGTGAAGCGGGAGATGAACTTCCGAAGGGTTTCCTCGGGCTCCTGCCTCACTGCATGGAGGTGGGCTTCCACTCCGTGCTACTGGTAAGCACTAGCGAAGTTCGCTATGAACCGCGCACAGAGTTCTTCCCAGGAATAGACTGATCCCGGGGTGAGGTTCATGAGCCAGGTCTGGGCAGGTCCAGACAAGGCCACATGAAAGTATGTTGCCATCACAGCGGTGTTTCCACCTGCTGCTGTGATGGCGGTAACGTACACCTGCAGGAACTCCGACGGGTTCGATGTTCCGTCGTATTTTTCTGGCAGGTGTGGCCGGAACTTGGGTGGCCAGGATGCCGCGTGGAGGTGATCCGCTAGAGCGGCGCAGCCTACTCCGGCCAAGGGGACACCCGTTTGGGACTGGGTGCCCATTGGCGTCTGCGGTGCAACCGCGGCGAAGTCTTGATCGAGGTCGCGCCCATTGATGTTTTGGTGGCGCTCGCGCGCCCTTTCCAAAGATACCTGGGCATCCTCTCCCGCACGCCTGCGGTTGAGTTCTGCCCGGAGATCATTGGCCTGCGTGCCCCTCACTGAGGGTGAGCGCACCGATGCCGATGCCTCGTGTTGGCGCCGTGATGACCGTGCCTTCGACCGGGTCGAGGTAGAATGCGCCATACTGAGCAGCCGGTCGGCGTTGTCCCGCCACTGCTTCATGGCTCCTGGTGATGCCGTGGAGCTTGGAGGGTGTCGCAATAACTCCCTGGCTGCTGACAACGCCCTCGGAGACGCCCTTTATGGAGTCCGGGTTGTTTGCACTACCGTGTGCTGTCGTGCGGCGTGCACAACAGGAGTGACTGGTGCCGGGCGACTGGGAGCCTGCGGCGTGGAGGAAACATCTTCTCCCTCCACCGCAAAATCTACCGAAGTCTCGGCGTGGTGCTCTACGATCTGCACCATCATGCTTGGGCAAGGAGTCAAGCGAAAACCTAATGCCTAGCCCCTACCTGGCGCGCCAAATGTCGGAGAGTAGATCTCCGGCCGGGTGGCGGAGTGCACCCGCCCTTAGTCCTGAGATGAGGAGGGGCTTAGGCGTTTCGCTTGATTGTTGGAGAGAAGTGGGAATACACAAGAACACACAGGGTTTTAGAGTGGTTCGGGCCGCCGGAGCGTAATACCCTACTCCACTGTGAGGTGTATTGCTTGAGACTTTTATGAGCTATCGAGTCCGAGATTGCGTGTGTGTGTGTAACGTCGCATGCCTCCCCTTTTATAGCTGAAGAGGGGCATGCACAAAGGGACTGGGCCCCGACATGTGGGCCCAAGGACATAAAGAATATAGTGATTGGATCTTCTAATATCTGTTGTCGAGACCATCCTCTTGCGCCCTGACGCCCAAGATCTGTGTATCCTTGGTGTATAGAGGAAGCTTCTGGTGGAAGAGAAGACGGGTGCGGTGCGCTGCTCAGCACAGGCGTACTGTTCACCAGCAGACCCTGCAGGCGTGCTGTCTGCTGGATGACCTTGACGCCGCCTGCCAGTGGATGGGACGGGACACATTTAATGCTGAGAGGGCACGTCGCCCGTCAGCGCAGTGGCAGGCGACGCGTCTTTTCCTCAATAAATGCAGGGGCTGCACGGCTTCTCGTCAGGGTCGGCCCGGTAGCTTATGTCGTGGGCCACAAGCAGCGGGTCTCTACCTGAGCGGGAAGCGGAGGCAAGGCCCACACACGTGTCAGCACCGGACCCCTGCACACACCAAGGTCCTTCTCGTTCCGGAACCCTGCCGGGGTTCGAACCTACATGGGGGCTCTGGACCTGTATGTATATAGG
The DNA here is from genome assembly GCF_902167145.1 of Zea mays. Taxonomy (NCBI): domain Eukaryota; kingdom Viridiplantae; phylum Streptophyta; class Magnoliopsida; order Poales; family Poaceae; genus Zea; species Zea mays. The sequence goes on from NC_050097.1 coordinate 88,547,431, forward strand.
GGCCCGGTGACCCTCTGTGGGGGTCCGGCCTTACCGGGGCATGGTGCCTTTCCTTGCCACGTGGCACCCTATGGCCCGCCCATCCGGTGGAATCAGGCACGGTCCTCCGCGCGGCTAGGAGACGTCGCATGGGTGCGATGCCTTTGTGTTGTAGGAGAGGGTAACCCTGATTTAGGGTACCGACAGATATATTTAAACCCTTTTATATTTTCTGGAAAAGATTTTCACGACGATTTTATTACCTCCACCGCAGTGAAAATCGATTTTCACTAGAGGCTCTTTGTTTCTCGCCTGTACAACTAATTGTTTCTATTGCCCTCTAGTAGGGATATAATCGGATCAGATACGTACCGATATTACCGAAACAATATTTGTTTTCATATTTTTGTTCGGATTCGAATTCGATACAAATAGCTTTGGATATGAATACAAATACAGATGTTTTCGGATGCAAATACGGATAGTCATGTATCGAATACAGAACAAGTCAGACACAGATAGTGTCGATAACGGATTTTTTGTCGGATACCGTGTAAGACACCATTTCACACATACCACGGTTGTAGTAATCATTTAGCCACTTCTTGATTCTAAATAATTTTGAGGATTATATGTGGACATATGAAAGGGGCCTCATCCGAATCGGTAAGCAGCAAGCATCATAGGATCAAAGATCGGTGGCCTCGATTTTAAAATACCCCGATCTAATCTTGGTCATACATCCACAATTGATCGACCCTGACCAAATCAGCGAAGGGGGTACTACAGGATCTAATCCTAGCCATCACCGCGGAGATCGACGGTTCACACATACCCTCCTTCACCCCCTCTCTCCTTCCCCGGTCATCCGAGTGGTGGCGCGCTACTCTAAACGGCTGAAGGCTCGCCGGCGTCCTCCCGCTTGATGCCTTGATGCTCTCCTTCTAAAACCAGATGGTGCTAAGCCACACAAAGGAAACAGTGAAGTGAGTTGGAAGGTCATTACCATAGGTCGTGTAGTCCTATGCCTGGTCCACGATAGAGGGCGATTCCATGGCGGTCTACAAGCTCCGACGAGCAATTGAGAGTGTCCCGATGGTCGATCCCCCCTGCCACGCCCACGAACGTCTCCTCCACGCACCGCAACACTCTCCATCCAGTCCACTTGTTCCAAGCGACAACGAAGATGAACTTCCCCGGTGGCGGCTCCCTTTTCTCTCTGTGGTGATGGCGTTGCTCTCCCGATCTCCCTCTTCGTGAGACAGCTCTCGGAAATGGACGGAGGGGGTGCCAGGGAGGGCCACCTTTATACCAAGCCGGCGGGGATCCAACAGACTCCAGGATTCCCGGAATTTCTATTACGGTGTCGGGTGTTGGTGACCATGGCAAAGGAATTGCTAAATCTCCGGCCCCACACGACAGTGACGGATCAGCGTGGGCACAACGCGCTGTGAGGCTGGAGGTGGGGGTCCACCTGTCGAGGCAAGTGAGTGTGGGCTGGCGAGTGGGGCCCGCGGGACAATGACTCCAGTAAAAAGAAAAGGTGAGGGGGATGTTGGGCCACACGGTGGTGGATGGCTTGCTAGGCCGAGCGTGCGAGGCAGGTGAGTGGGCCGACAGCAGAGTGTCTCGGCCTAGGTGAGTTTTACCCTTTTTATTTTTTGATTTCTTTTCAATTCAAATTACTAACTGCAATTTGTTTTGAAAATTTCAAATTCAAACTCAAATGCTCAAACAAAAGTACATGTATGTATGCAAATATTTTAAAGATTTTTATTACTTGTTTTATTAATGTTGTTAGGCAAATGTTTCAAGTATGAATTATATATTATTCCTTATAGAAAAATAGTATTTTGAATGTGGGATAATATTGAAATTTTAATTCAAAATGAATATCCATCAATTATGTATTTTAGGAGTGAATATCTTTAAAGGTGAGGAATCCATGTTAAGCGATATTTTGATTCTTAATATTTTGAAGAAATTTTTATACCATTTTTATTTAATAGGGAACATGCTTCACAAATAAAATATAGACTTAAGATAAATTCTAGTTTTATTTTCCAAGATCTAGCTAATACTGTAAACCGTATTTTAAGGGTTTACAAATCCTTCCCCTTAAAAAGAATCTCGACATCGAGATTAGGACAGAGATAAGAGCATTCTAATTTTGTTGTTCATTTTCTTCTTCACAGGTTTCTTCATTTTCTCCTAGCACATCTTCCAGATCTTCGGGTTCTTCAGGTTCAGCTTCTGCTTCCACATGGCTAACTTGTCAACACGAGAAGTTTTGTTGTCCTCGATTGATAGATAAGGTTTGTCTTTTACCTCCTGAGGCTTGACCTTGTTTCACCGGAGCTGGAGTAGTGTAGGTAGCCTTGTTAGAGCAATTGTTGGCATAATGTCCGACCTGCCACATTTAAAGCATGTCCTGTTTGTTGAAGTGTTAGGAGTAACTGGTCCCACTAGAATGCTTGCTTGGTGAGGACCAACTTCTGGGATTCTATAGATTGGACCTTTTGAGTTGAGTTTTGAGATGACTATTGTCCAGGACTGCCACGAGTTGGAGTGCTTTGTGATGAAGCATAACAGGGATAGGTACTGCTACCAGCCTGTCCATGGTTAGTAGTGTTCCACTTCATCTTGCCTAGCTCAACACGCTTATGTTCCAGAGCTATAGCCTTGTCCAGAAGTCTCTAGAAAGATGGAAAGGTGTCAGACATTAGCTGATATTGGAGCGGCCCAACAAGTCCTTCTAGGAATAACTAATGCTTCTTCTCATCATCAGTGACTTCTACGGGTGCATATCTAGACAGCTGGATAAACTTGTCCCTGTACTCGCTCACAGAAATCCATCCCTGCTTGAGGGAAACAACTCCTTTATCTTCATCAAATCGACAGGAATATGATAATTCTTGAAGCTTGTCGAGAACTCAACTCAAGTGATGGTGTCAGTGGCAGCATGTGCTACGCAATAAGCATCCCACCAATCAGCAGCGGGGCCAATGAGGCGACTCGATGCATAAAGGACCTTTTCCCGATCAGTGCATTGCGCGATATTAAGCATTTTTTCAACATATTTAATCTAGTCATCAGCTTGAAGCGTGGCTTATGGCTCATGAATTTGCGGTGTTTGTCTCTAGGTGGTGGTTGGTGTGGGTGATGTTGATTATTGTTGAGCTGAGCCTGCATATTGGCCATTGTATTAGCCATTTGCTGTAGTAACTGTGTCTGTGCCGTGAAGAATGCTTTTGACCCTACTGGTAGAGGATTTGGTGGATTCATCTACGATTCTGAATTAATTAATGTCGTTCTTCGACATATGCGTGTGGGCAGATCAACACCTCCTTCTGTCTTGGTATTCACCATCTAGGGTTAGGGCACATCGTTAAGATAGATTTGTAGGAGAAATAGCTTAGTGGATGGATATAAGCTAAATGAGATTAGACAAAATCCGGTTTGATGTTTTGCTTCTAGATTGGGCTAGATAGGTCATACAACCCACTATGCAGGTTAGATTGTTGTTCATATCTGAGTTGGTCTAAGGTACCAATTTAGGTTAAAACTTGTTTATAGGAGTAGGGTCTAATCTATTTTGCCAGTATTAACCATCATGTTAGGTAACTAACATTAAATTTAGATCGTATTACATTAGATGGGACATAGATTAGATTGGTATGACTAGATTAGACTAGCTAAGATCTAATTCATTTGGATTAGAACATGGTTGTTACACTTGGGTGGGATAAGTATGCTTATTAGGACAAGACAAATCTATTAGGATAATATAGAATCTTTTAATATGAGATAGATCTATTAAGCTAGATATATTTTAATGGGGGATAATCTAAGTTGATTAGTTATCTTGAAAACATATTTTTATGCATAATTGTCTATGCAGATGCAATTATAGACATTACTCCACAACTCATCACAATCAATCAAAGAACCTAATCAGACAGGTATCATAAGAACAAACATTCAAGCGTGTAGATACCTACAAAAATAGTTTTTTGCGTAGAAATTTACTTGTCGTAGCGAGGTTCGAAACACCAACAATGGTGCTCCTATCCCTTCTGTGCTCAACACGAACGCCTCATCTTTTCTAGGCTCCTCAGCCTCATGGTGAGACCATCCCCTCAAGTATGTCTCTAGCCCTGGCCAACACACAGAACCTCGATAGCCACCTGAGTGAGCTGCGGGTGAGCATGACCTTAGCCGTTATATGGACGAGTATGGATCCACCGTCATAGACAAGCGTGATCTCGAGCGGGATCCATCCTGTTGGCTTCGATTCGGGGCTAAACACCTAGGGTTGTACCATATGGCAATACTCTCTGCGGCGGTGTGGATGGTCCGCCCCGACGGTGCGCGCTCTAGGCCGGACGACTCACACGTACGCAGAGGTTCGAAGAACCCTAAAACTCGTCCCCGGGAGAGACCTCGACGGGGAGGAGAGTTTTAGGGGGTGCCCTAGGATCGGCAGGCCACTCGGGACCTCCCTAGACGACGTAGAGTCGAAGAAGGACGAAGATTTGGGGTTGGAGGAAAGCTAAGGTAGGTCTAGATTACACCTACTTATAATGCAATGAAGAACAAAGGAAATAAAGTAGATTGATTGATTGGTTCGATTGACGATGCGCGCAATCGACCGTACCCTTTCATATATATAGGGGGAGGTCTGGACCCATTTCTAGGCGTTTCCCAATACGATCGTGTATTTAGTTGGATAAGCACGCATGGAAAAAGGGAATATCTCGCCTGATCTGGTCTAATCGCGGACCGTCCGTGCTAACCCGCGGACCGTTCGGGTTGCGGACTGCCCGTCCTACATGGCCGAACCGTCCAGCCTTCCCAGGTGCCACATATGGTGCTCAACACATCCAAATAAAGAAGATAAAGCTAATTAATATACTCCGCTTATCCCTAAGAGAAAATGTTTAGGTCCCGTTTGTTTCCCTTTATTTTAAGAAATTAGAATCTAACTAATGGAGTAGGCTATTTTTTAGAACGTGTCATTCGACAACTTCCCAAAGTTTATAGATAAGTCTAACTCAAATTGATTGGGTGAGAGATGAAAAGTGGTTCTATAGATTTACATAATACTTTTGTAATGTACAACTTATAGCACACTCTTGTACTTACTTATCTATAGCATAAATGTAGTGTATAACTATCTCTCTCATATAATTTAAGATAATATACAAACATATTACGTATATAAATATATTAACTCAATTAGTTTGTGTCTAGATTATGATTATTAGTTAGGAATTCAATTCCAACGAAACAAACAATAGGGGTGTCTTTTTTAAAAAAAAAATTACAGCTTTCAAATGACTTTTTTATCTACACAACCTAGAAACTACCCCTGCATTTGTACAGTCCACATCAGATTTTGCAGAAATCACGGTTCAATGAAACGCCCCGTCAATTTGGCTCGTCGGGCCAGTAATTAAAGTCTCCACTGACTGCGCTGCGAGCGCACTGGCTGCAGCGATCGCTGGACGCTTAAGGCACGTGCATCCCGCTGCCTGCAGCTGCAGCATGGAAGGGGAAGGAGAGGTGTGGGCTGGCTGGGTTGGGCGATCAGCAGTAGTTTCAGTGTGTTCAGAGCCTATGCTTAAGCAGCAGCGGCTGCGCTGGAGTGCAGCAGGGCTCCACGGTCCACCCACCCACCCACATACAGACCCATGTGTGCTATCAGCTATCAACGGACCGTACGAAACAGGCTTTTCTAGCCTGACGGAGACGGACGGTACACCCATCTATATATCTACTCCTGCTGCAATCTGCATCTGCGTGCCACTTTTCTTTTCTTTTTCTTTTTTTCTCCCTTGTCAAAGGAAAGGAAACCACCCCTCCTCTCCTTGCTCGATTAATTGCACGACAGCGACAGCTGGGGAGAGGCAACCAAGCATGCAGCTGGAGCTAGGGGACAAGGCCGCGAACAGTACCTTTCATTGGAAAGAGAAAACGAAAAAGAGGAAATAGTCTGAGAAGCTTGATTGTTTTGGAGTACAAACCATCCTGTGAAAAAAAAATGCAACGCAGGAACAGACAGACACGATCCATGTCACTCGGATGCGCATGCGTTCCTTGTACCCGCAGAGTTAGAGACTATGACACCAATTCATTCATTCATTCATTCATTCATTCGCTCTTTCGTTTCGTTCGAGTGGCAACAAGAGGATGCAGAAAAGCTCGTCGTCGTCAGCTTGTGAAAACTTTGAAAGGAGGGAACACGCAGAGAGAGGTGGTGGTAGTACATGGCTACACTTGCGGCTGCGTACGTTAGGCCGGCTGCCACGGCTTCCATTTCTGGCGGGTTGCCGAGAAGGGCAGCTTACCGCCACCAGAGCCTGAAGGAAGATGGCTGAAATGTCCCGGTCCGGAGATGATACTGTAGCCCTTACACGCGCGCCCGCAACAGTGCAGAACTAGCACCCACATGGCCCCCTTCCTCGCCTCTGCAAGGCTATACGAATGTCCTGTTCAAGGCAATGCAGTAAGTGTGTGTTGCTGCTGAGCCTGAGAAGGCAGGGTTCAGCAGCGCCAAAGCAGCAGGCTGGCTTGAAGGCAGAGGCACGCCATCATCCAAGCCGGCCGGCCGGCAGGCAAGGAAGCTCGATCGGGTGAACCGCCTCCGTCCGCGTTGTGTGTGGGCGATCGAGTATAGAATAGCTGAATAGGTAGGCTCCGCGTCGGCGTCGGCGTGTGCAGTGCCCGCCCGGCCACTGATGTGCGAGCCCGCCCCCCAGCGTAGGCGCCTGCAGCTCTAAGCGTAGAGCCAAGGAATTTTCCCTAGACAGATGTACCTCGCCCAGCACTATTGCGACGTGCGCGTTGTCCAGGTTGACAGACAGGAATGCCCGCCCGCCCCCAATGATGCATGCGCAACAAGGCAAGTAAATACCACCCCACCAACACCGCCGGCACAATTGTAGCGACGAGCGAGAACAGAGAGTAGTAGGATTTTCTTCGCTCCACTCCCCCCTCCTCCACCCCTCCCGTCTCGGCAAGTCGGCACAGAACCTATGTGTTGGAATGTGCAAGAATTTGATTCTGTCTGCTGGGATGGGATTCTATTTCATTTTTTATTAGATTTCACTGACCTGAGGTTTAAAACACTAGCTGTAAGGAAGAATACTATCGTCATGTCTTCTCCTTTCGATCGAGGCAATTGATTTTATTTATTACTCTCTCGTGTTTAAATCATTAAATGTTTTATTTGTTAGGGTATGCACTGTTGGGTGTATTCTCTACAACTGGTCAATAGAGATTGGATTGAGCTTAACCCAACTATCGTCTCTTTAATCAGGCCCTTGATCGGGAGGACCCACGCTAATCTCGGTTGAAGCCCCCAAACACAGGACGCGATAAATATAGGACTAAAGGGTCACAGAAAAAACTAACGCTAGTACCTCGCCCAAAACCCTAATCCCAGATAGCTCCATCGTCTAAGCATCGGAGTGACTAGAAACACTACAACCCACAGCGGCTAGGATCTGATGCTTGCTGCTTCTCTGCAGGGCAACGATATGAAGACGACAACTGCAACAACTCTCCAACAACAAAGGTATGTTTCCCTGTTCCTCTCAGTAGATCAGATCTACTCGTCATCAAGGTTTTACTTTCAATTACGGATTGGTATTCTAGGGACTTAGGAATCGATCCTAGGTGCAATAGATTCTAACATGCACAACTTAGAACATTGATCGGTTTTCATGCATAAGAGACACCTAAAAACTGCATCATACAACAAAGAGTCTTTAAAATAAGTTATATCGTAAATGTTGTCAAGAAACATTCTACATGAAAAACATGTCTCTTGTATTTTTTTTTCACATTTAACTCTATAGAGACTCTCAAGAGACGGGGTAATAAATTGAGTTGTGCATGCCTTTAGGAATATTATTTTTTACTATGTACTTAGATATGACGATGTATATCTAAATCTATGGAAAAACTCTTTGTTTAGATAACCAAAACCTCTTATAATTTAGATTTACCTATTTGGAACATCTAAGCTAGTAGTTACTAGATAATAAATTGTGAGCTAGGTAACGAACTAATTGTTAGCTAAAAATTAGTTGAGGTGTTAGCTAGGATGTTTGGAACCTCTAAAACTAATTTTAGCAGCTAACTATTAGCTCTAGAGGTCAAAACATAGTTAACTGCTAAAATTAGGTGTAGAGATTCTAAACACCCTATCTAATACTCTAGCTAATTATTAGCTAACTCACAACTAACGATTAGTTCATTAGCTGACTCAGCCCAGCTAACAATTAAGACCCTGTTTGGAGCTATTATAGATAATAGTTAGATGACTAAGAAATACTAATGAAATTAGCTAGCTAATAAATAGATGGGTTCAACTAGCTAGTATGCAGCTAATAGTTAGATAGAATGACGACCGTCTAAAAGTAGCTAATGACTGAACTAGGCTATTTGAATGTCTACAATAGCTCTAGTGCAGAGGGTCTATTCGCTTTAAATTAAAGCCAGCCGTTTGGACTGTTGCAGCTGTAATTCATAGAGATAAAAAACATTTCTGCAATAGAAGCCGGTATAGATTAAAGTCAAACGAATGCAGTTAGTTACGGTAACTTGGCTATGTTAATAGTAACTTAGCACTGCTACTGCCGTCATAATTTGACAAAATTAACCTGAGGTTGACAGATGCCTTCCCCCCTTCTGGGTTCTTTTCCCCTTTGTGTGAGAATATAATATATGGCGAGAATTTCCCACTAGTGTTTGCTTCTGACCAAGTGGTAAAAAGGCAGGTATCAAGTGAAACAGTATGTACGGAGCCAAAGGCAAATCAAATCAAACACTAAGATCGTATTTGCACAATATACGTGTTACTGAAGGCGACGTGCATAAATTCCCTGAACAACAGAATACCGCACCTACCTCTTTGTTTCGTTTTGCGTTACACGCAAGAAACACCTGGGATTTCCTGCCTATTCATCAATTGACTAATAACCAGCAACGAGAATCACATACCGTTCCGAAACAGTTCTCACTTTTCGACAACTCAACTATTTTTTACTTTAATCAAATATAAATACAGGAAAATATTAATATTACAATATATAATTAATATTATTGTATGGGTCTTTAAAATTTATCTTATAATAAACTTATTCGAACATAAAAGTGATGCTAATAATTTTTATAATTCTAGTCGAACTTTAGAATTTTAGGCTGATATTAAAAAGGCGTCAACCTATTTTAACTTAGAATGGAGGGAGTATTTTAACTTAGAATGGGGGGAGTATATAGGGATGCTAAATTGCTAATGTGTTCTAAATTTTACAGTATAAAATTTAAAAATAAAATCAAACTCTTTTAATTCATTTTTAAGCTAAAATTAATTAGAGTCTTAAACAAATAGTGGAGTACGTATATGTATATCTTCATCATATACCATATGGCGAAACAGGATGAGAGGATCACCGTTACGTTTATTGACTGATTAACCACACTTTGATAATGAAAAGCAATCTGCTATCTCCATCATCTCATGCCCCCTTCCTACCTGGCTACTCCCCACCCCACCAAAACAAGAGGAGGGAGCAAGCAACAAGCACGGGCAGGAGACGAAACAAGATCAAATAAAAGAATCTAGACCTAGGATCATCAGATTCTACAAATGCTAACAGCAGCAGCTGCCTGCAAGCAGGGAGATTAATCCGCAAGGAAGGAACAATTAAAACATTTTGTTACACCGACGAGGGAACCACAATGGCGGTGGTCGGATCCGTCAGCATGTCGTCGTCTCCCTCCATGAGCAGCTCCGCGTCCCTGTCGTCGTCGTTCCGCAAGTCCTTCCGCTCCAGCTTCGAGTTGGCCACCACGAACACCAGCCGTTGCGCGCGGGCGATGCCCCGCGATGAGGTACCGGGCGCGGTCAGCCACCGCGCCATCGTCGGCGTGCACCTGAACCCCCTTGCTGTCGCGTGGAGGAAGATGAGCCGCACGGCCACCTTGCCTAGCGACTTGAACTCGCTGAGGCACGTCTCCCAGACGAGCCGGCTGCTCTGCTTGTTGGCGATCTTCATCTTCCCCGTCGTCGGGTCGGGCTGCCGGACCTGCACCGCCTGCGCGTACAGCGGGTCCAGGCCCTCCGACCGCCACTTCATAAGCTCCATCATCGCCAGGTGCGCCTCCTCCGGCGACACCAGCCTCGTGATCAGCCTGTCCACGTCCTTCTCATGCTCCGGCGTCAGGTACTTGAATGGCGGGAGGTACCGCCCGCTGACGTCCTTGATAAGATACAGCGGGTCCAGGATGAATGCCGCCGACCACGCCGGGTGGTAGCTCCTCCTGAACCTCCTCTCCAGCACGCTCATGGCGATGGCTTCGTCCACGTTGAACTTGCGGCACCAGCCCCTGACCTTGCCACGCAGGTCCTCCCAGAGCGGGAGGCATTGCCCGACGAGAGGCCGTTCGGTCTCCATCTCCTTCACCATGTCGGTGATCATCTTCACCAGCGAGTGCGCCGCCTCCACCTCCGCCCAGAACGCCGCGCTGTGCACCATGTCCACGATCTCCCGAGCGGTAGAGTCGTCAATGCAGAGCAGCTTGAAGGGCTCCTCGAGCACGGAGAGCTGGAGCGGCCTTGCACAGGTCAGCACGTCATCGAGCATCGCGAATACTGCGCTGGTTTCGTTGTCGCCAGTCGACGGCGGAGCGGCGACGCGGAGGAGCCCCGCGTGGCCAAGCTCCTGGACCTGGTGTCGCTGCAGCAGCGCGCGCACGGCTCGAGTGGCGTTGAAGTAGGCGGCCATCTTGGCACAATTGGTGGCGGCGGAGTGGACCACAGGGAGCTCCCGCACCAGGTCTTTCGCTAGGCGTGCCAAGCAATGGGCTTGGCACGACAGGTTCACCATCCACGGGTGCTTGCTCTCGAGATCGCGCAGAGCCTTGGAGCCGAAGCGGTCAGCGACGATGCCGGCGCAATGACGGACGTCGGCGGATGCTGCGACGGACGACACGGCGTCCAGCAACACCTCCTCGGCGTAGCCTGACGACGGCGGCGCCGGCATGGGAACGGCGTGGTGGAAGACGGACGTGCCGTTGGGGAGGTTGACGGCGAGCGTGACTACCTGGTCGCGCCACCCGTCCGCGGCGAGCTGGAAGAATCGTGCGTCCCGGACGCGCGCGGCGGCGTCGGCGCGGGCCTCGGCGAAGCGCGCGTCGAGGCGTCCTCGGGTTAGGTCGGCGCGCGACAGCTCCGGAAGGCCGACTTGGCGCAGGAAAGCCTTGAGCTTCGGGTGCTCCGCCGCGGCCAGGGAGACGGTCCCGGACGACTCGAGGAACCAGTCCGCGAGCAGCGCGAGCGCCGCCTCGGCCTGGTGCCGCGGCAGCATGGACCCCGGTGACGTGACGGGCGACTTGAGCCGCTTGACGCTGTCCTCGAGGCGCGCTAGCGCAGTCAGGTCACCGCGGCCGCCCGAGAGGACCTGGCGCGGCGCGGGCAGCGCCGGTGGCGTGGGAGGCGTGGAGTAGATGGCCGGCTCGCCAACCACCATGTGGTGCGAGGAGGCCGCGTCGACGGCTGCGTACGCCGCTGCCAGCACGTGGCGCTTGCGACCGCCGCCGCCGGTGGAGTGGCGCCGCTGCGACGACGGCGGGAAGGAGGAGATGGGCACGACGGAGGACGCCGCGGCGATGGCTAGCGGCGGCGCCGTGGAGACAGGCGCGGAGGCGGCCAGCGGCGACGCGAAGTTGGGGCAGGCGCCGCGCTTGAGGTGCTCGGAGGCGGTGCGCGACGGGTTGGAGGCGGAGAACGTGGCGGCGCAGAGCGTGCAGCGCAGGCGCGCTAACTTGGGCTGCTGCCCGGAGGCGGGCGGCGGCACGAGCACGGGCTCCAGGTGCGCCCAGTACCAGGCGCCCTTGCCCTTGATGGCCTTGGCGCGCACCTGCACCAGCGACTCGTAGCGCTTCCTGGCTGCCGCCGCCTCGGCCCCCATTGCCCCCGCCGCGGGCGCTTCCGCCTCCGGCGGCGCGGACGCCGCCGCCGACGCGCCCTCCTCGGCCGACATGGCGTCACGCGGCCGTCATGTCCGCGGTTACGTCGGTTGGGTTCGTTTGCCTGCCGCTGGACCTGCCTTTGTTTCCTTTCCTCTCGCGGGGAGGGGTGGGGGAGCTACGAAGCCCAAAAGCGAGAACAAAGAAAAAAAAACAAACAAACCCGGGAGGCGTGGGACGAGACGGTGCCAGCCAGTCGCCCTGGCTCGCCGCGGCACTATTTTTGTGTTTTTCTCTCGGCCCCCAATTGCTATTCGCTCTTGTAGTCTTGCGCCTGGCTCGCTTGGCTTTGGCGGGTATAGAGAAGCAAGCCAGGAGCCAGCAGCGATGTCTCCAAAACCCAGGCCGCCTCCTGTTTCTGTGGCTTCTCTCTCTACAGCACACTGTTCATACTTGTGAGTGGTGCGAGTCTTGGGAGCTGAGAGCCTGACTGTGTGTAGAGAGAGATAGAGAGACGGGCATGGCAACGAGGAACTCATCAGTCCAGAGGTCAAGGCTGGAATATAAAGAGAGAGCAGCACAGGCACTCTCAGTCACCCTCTCTCTCTACTTACCCGCACCACTCAGAGAACTGTTCCTCCTCTCTCGCACCGCACCGACTCTCTCCCTCTCTCTACTATAGTCTAAAAAAGTCTACCTCTACCACTACTATAGTTAGTACGCATTTTCTATACCGTATCTAGAAATAAAGATAAAAACCAGCAGCGAAAAGAAGGTGTTTGATTCTATAAGATTAAAAGATACGTTTGGATTAGACTAGACAGGTGTGGCTTGTCGCCTAGAAATAAAGTAAGAAACTAGACGTTGTATAGCATTTTCCGGCATTTTCCTGGTGGTCTTTGTTAGGGGGTTGACTACCTGCTACTTGTTCAGGACTACAAAGAGGAATGCTCTGATGCAATACCAGCGCGTCGCTTTATGGTACAAGTGCACATTATTATAACAGTAGTGTGTATATATATATATATATATTTAAAAAAAAGGCTGCGAGAGAAAGAGATCAGCAGTACGGGCGAGTTGTGCTGTTGCCGCTGCGCAAGGCCCCGCCCGACAATTATTGCGGTGGAACAGTTGGTGAGAGCTTCTTTTTTGACAGGGCGGCAGAGATTATACACCCCCATATGTACTGTAACACGCAAGGAGAGAGAAACTAAAATATACATATAGTATGTACGTAACATTGCATCAGTCCAGTAGCACACTGCATTCGTTTACCGACGGGTCGCACTCCAAAGCAAAATTGGGTCTGGGTCTCTTGGTTTTATTTCAAAAGTTGAGTACGTCCCTTTTTTCCTGTTTAAAATCCAGCCTAAGGATTAGTTTAGAAACTCTATTTTTAAGATATTATTATTTTTCAAGAGAAAATAAACTATTTTTCTTAAGAAAATGAAATTTGTTCAGGAAAATAGGGTTCCCAAAAAATTGGTAAGATACCCGCGCTTTTAAAATCTGTACCGTACAGTTTTTGTAAAAATAGATACATGCATAAAAGTGCCAGGATTATGTCAAATACTGGTAGCTAGCAGTTAAAATAAATTTGACATCTCTTGGCAGTTCTTGATTTTTTTTTGCAACTCTTGCGTCAGCAGGCAATCAGGTAGCAGCATGTTCAAAGATACACTCGTTGCCTGCAAACGTGTTCGAAATTTTCACAGCAAATATCGACAGAGATCCAAATATAAAACAACACTATCGGAATCCGAGGCTTTGCCGAGTGTCGACCTCTTTGCCGAGTGCATTTTATCGGGCACTCGATAAAAAAGGCTTTGCCGAGAGCCGCATTCGGTAAAGTTAGACTCTCGGCAACGAGACTTGTCGGCGTTTCGAGACAGGGGGTCCCTAAGCCGACGAGTGAGTGTGCTGCGTGCCCCAGCCCAGATGGGTCGAGCGCGTGGGCGAGCGCGAAGGGGGGAGAGGCGAGGTGGCCGGAGTCGAGCGTGAGAGAGGTGGAAGTCCCGCGGCCTTCGTGTTCGTTCCGCGCCCAGGTCAGGTGCGCTTGCAGTAGGGGGGTTACAAGCGTCCACGCGGGTGAGGGAAGCGAGCGGCCCCAAGAGAGCGCCTGTCCCGTCCTCGGTCCCGCGCGGCCAACCTTCTCTAAGAAGGCCCTGGTCCTCCCTTTTATAGTCGTAAGGAGAGGATCCAGGTGTACAATGGGGGGTGTAGCAGAGTGCTACGTGTCTAGCGGAGAGAGAGCTAGCGCCCTAGGTACATGCCAATGTGGCAGCCGGAGAGGTCTTGGCACCTTGCTGGCGTGATGTCGTGGCTGTCGGAGGTGCGACGGAGCCTGGCGGAGGGACAGCTGTTGGAGCGGTCGAGTCCCTGCTGACGTCGCCCTGCTTCCGTAAGAGAGCTGGGGCCGCCGTCGTCATAGAGCTTGTGGAGCGCCATCATTGCCCATCCGGCGGAGCTGGCCGGATGGGACGCCGGTCTTGTTCTCCGTGACCCGAGTCGATTCGGGGTAGGATGATGATGGCGCTTCCTGTTGACTTGGCGGGTCTGTGCCCTAGGCAGGGTGACGTGGGGGCTCCTCCGAAACCGAGGTTGAGTCTGTCCTCTGTTGCCGAGGCCGAGCCCGAGCCATGGGGTCGGGCGAGGCGGAAGTCGTTCGGCCGAGGCCAGGGCGGAGTCCGAGCCCTGGGGTCGGGCGGAGCGGAGTTCGCCGTCTTCCGGGTCTTAGCCCGAGTCCGAGCCCTGGGGTCGGGCGGAGCGGAGTTCGTCGTCTTTCGGGTCTTAACCCGAGTCCGAGCCCTGGGGTCGGGCGGAGCGGAGTTCGCCGTCTTCCGGGTCTTAGCCCGAGTCCGAGCCCTGGGGTCGGGCGGAGCGGAGTTCGCCGTCTTCCGGGTCTTAGCCCGAGTCCGAGCCCTGGGGTCGGGCGGAGCGGAGTTCGCCGTGGCGCCTTTGGCAAGGCCTGACTGCCTGTCAGACTCACTCTGTCGAGTGGCACCGCAGTCGGAGTGGCGCAGGCGGCGCTGTCCTTCTGTCAGACCGGTCAGAGGAGCGGTGGAGTGACAGCGGTCACTTCGGCTCTGCCGGGGGGGCGCGTGTCAGGATAAAGGTGTCAGGCCACCTTTGCGTTAAATGCTCCTGCAACTTGGTCAGTCGGTGTGGCGATTTAGTCAGGGTTGCTTCTGAGCGAAGCCAAGGCCTCGGGCGAGCCGGTGATGTGTCCGCCGTAAAAAGGGGGGCCTCGGGCGAGACGGAAGTCTCTCGAGGTCGGCTGCCCTTGGCCGAGGCTAGGCTCGTGTGAAGCGTGATCGAGTCACTCGTGTGGACTGATCCCTGACTTAATCGTACCCATCAGGCCTTTACAACTTTATGCTGATGGGGGTTACCAGCTGAGAATTAGGCGTCTTGAGGGTACCCCTAATTATGGTCCCCGACAGTAGCCCCCGAGCCTCGAAGGGAGTGTTAGCACTCGCTTGGAGGCTTTCGTCGCACTTTTTTGCAAGGGGACCAGCCTTTCTCGGTTGCATTTTGTTCCGGTGGGTGCGCGCGAGCGCACCCGCCAGGTGTAGCCCCCGAGGCCTCGGAGGAGTGGTTACACTCCTCCGAGGTCTTAATACCTCGCGTAACGCTTCGGCTGGTCTGGTCGTTCCCTCATGCGAACTGGCCGTAGCCCGGGTGCACGGTCGGGGCCCAAGCTCTCGGGCTGGTATGTTGACGCTGTCAACGGTTTGGCCGGAGCCGGTTTTTGCGAGAGCAGCCCCCGAGCCTCTGCACAGGGCGAGAGGACGATCAGGGACAGACTCGACTTTTTACATACGCCCCTGCGTCGCCTTTCCGCAAGGAGGAGGGGGGAGTGCGCCATGTTACCCTCGATGGGCACCGAACATGGTGTCTCCGGTGAGCTGCAAGCGGGTAATCCGAGTGGACGTCCGTGCCCCGTTCGTTGGGGGTCGGCTAGGGGCCCAGAGGCACGCCCAAAAGTACCTGCGGGTGATTTGCCGGACCCGGTCCCCTGGCGACGGGGTCCGAGGGCTCGATGCCTCCCTCCGATGGGATTCCGTTACAAGATCGTTCCCGCTGGTCTCGGAAATGTCCTAGGGTACCTCGGGAGCGCAGCCCGAGCCTCGGTTATGTATCGAACGTACCCCTGGTCATCCCTCGCTCGGTGTCTGAGGCGACTGTGAACCCTTCGGGGGCCAGCCTTCGAACCCCTGATCAGTAATGGGCACGGAGCCCGAGTAGCCTGAGGCGGCCATGGAACCCTTCGGGGGGCTGGCCTTCGAACCCCTGACCAGTAGTGGGTGTCGGGCCCACGCGATCTGAGGCGACTGTTGAACCCTTCGGAGGGCCAGTCTTCGAACCCCTGATCAGTAGGGGGGGCTCGGAGCCCGGTTCCTTCGCGGAGAAGGGTCCTTTTCGGGGTATCCCCCTTTCCCGGTCCCTGTTGCAAGAGATGGAGAAAGAGGAAAAAGGAAAAGGATACGAAATCGAATGACGTGGCGTACCTCTTTTTGACGCGGTTATTACGGCGAAGGCGAAGCGTCGCGCGCTTCTCCCGCCAGAGGCGCCGCGTGTCCCGCCGCGGAGTTAATGCGACGGGGCGTGTAGTTGGCGGGGCGGTCGTTGCGCGTGCGCGATCCGTTCGAGGAACGGGTCACGGGTGCACCGTCTTCACGCCGTGAGAGGAGGCTCTCTTGTTGTCCTAGGATGAGACGTGAGCCTGGCTGACGACGTGACTGCTGCGCCCGCCCGCCTGCCACCGCCATTACTGCCGGCCCACTTTCGGTCGCTTTGACCGACGCGCCAGGCTGGCGCTGCTGGGTCGCCTCGAGTCGCGGCATAGGCTCCGCAACCGAAGAGGCGCGATGGTGGCACGAGTGGCGGTGCGGTTGCTTGCATGCAGCAACTGGCGCGCCGGTTGCTTGACGCGTGGGCCTGGGCTTCCAAGCTGGCGTGTCAGAAGTCGGAGAAGCGCGTCCACCTGGCGCGGTTGCATGCCGCCTGCATGGCTGCCCGCCCCTTCCGCCCGTTGGTCTGGGCAAAAGTGGGGGGTCGCTTGTAACCGCTGGGCGGTCGTGCGCACCACACGCGGCGGTTTGGCTTCTTCTGCCCTGAGCTGGTTTGCATGACATGCGGGACCCAGCCCCCGAGTCGCGGGGGAGGGCCTTGGAGCGTGTTGGAGAAGACTCAGCCCGCGGCGTGTGGGGGCGCACGTAGGGAGAGTTGCCTTTAAAAGGAGGGAGACTCCTTTCAGAAGGCAACCATGTCTTCTTCCTCCCTTATGCGTCGTGTCTTTCCATCTTCCAAGCCTTCGGATGGGGGGTATCCGCCGCCTTTCCGCCTCCTCGTTGGAGGAACGCAACTCCATGGGAGTTGGTACCTTTCAGCCATCGTTCGGCTTCAAGGATTTTCATCATGCAGCCCGGCTGCTCCCCTCCACCGGCGGTCACCCGAGATGGTGACCTCCGGCTTGATGGTGGGGGAAAGCGAGCCGAGCTGCGGCCTCTGCCCCTCCCTCAGCCTCAAGGATTTTCATCACCAGGGCTGGGGAGGGGAGTGCGCCGAGTTGAGGTCGGCCCCCGCGCGGGCGGCGGCCCGCTCCTTCACTCAGTGATCGGAGGGAAGGGCGGCCGTCGTTCGCGGCGCTGGCAGCTGCAGCGTGCCTGGCTTTCGGGCGCGAGTGGCTTCGGAGCCGCTCGCGGTGCCGGCATCCGCCACGGCAGCTTGAAGAGGTTCTGCTGCCGGCGAGATAGCTGGGGCCGGCCACGGACTGACCTCCAACTCTACGGCCTTCTGCCCGTCCTTGCCTTACGAGTTTTGGCATGGGCGGGGGCCTCCTGGCAGCGGCATCTAGCCTGAGGTCAGCGTTGCCGCTGCTTGGCCCCTCGGAGCAGAAGTCGTCGTCGCCGCCGCTGCTGGAGCAGGTGACGGCGCGCCATTCGTCGGCCTTCCGTTGCTCCGCAGGCCTTCCCCCTCGGAGTGGGGTTGTTCGTACCTGCGGAGGGGGAACCGGAGTTCCGTTTGTAATGGCACTTCGAATGCCAGTGTTTTTTGTTCCTTGTGGCTGTCGGGGCCTGAACATGTATGTAATTTCGGCACGGAGCCGTGTTTTTTCCTCATTTTCGAGCACTAAGTCTCGCCTGTTGATTATCTGAACCGCTTTCCCAAGCATGAATCGCCCCGTGTCAAGGTGACGAGTGAGGTATCCGTATCCCGGAGGCGTAGTGTCACACCCGGTTTTAAAAGGCAAACCGAATGCGAACCATGTACGTGCCAGGATCAGTTATTCACGTACACAGCAGTTACATAATATGGACATCATCACACAGTGCTCAGAATAGTATTAATAAGGGAAATAGTCGATTACATCATACGTCTGAGACGTCCATATAGGTCTTACAATAAATCAAAGTGCGGAAAAGAAACGTAGATAACGCGGCCTTCACAGGCAGCCGACTGGGGGTTGCCGCTAACCCACACCTAGAACTCGTCGTAGTCTTGGAACTCCTGGAAGTCTCCTTCCACAGCTTCATCTTCGCCTGAGCAGTGGTTGCAATGCTGACAACCTGGGGGGGGGTTTGGTGTGTAGAGCAAGGGTGAGTACACATCAACATACTCAGCAAGTATCCTGTTTGGCTATAGTGGACTAGCTTTATGTGGGGATAAGTCAAGCAGTTGCTTTTAGTTGGTCAGATTATTACTTACTAGTAGAAAGCCAAGTTTTAGCATTAACCCAAGTTATTAACCCAAACGTACTCCTTTCCAAACGGAAAGAGTACCACTTACCAGTACCATAATCATAATCAAAACCATCATTCTCATATCCACCTGTACCAAAGTATCTCTGATCAAGTACCACTAATCACTGGAGCTCCCTTGGCCGCTCATAACCGTGAGCACGGCTGATATATCAGTTTCATAACACTCTGCAGAGGTTGTGCACTTTACCCACAAGCCGTGATTCCCTCTCTGGTCCGGGCTTGCAAGACCCTTATTCACTCCCGAGGTGAATGGCCAGGGATTCACTACGAAGCCTTTACAAAGATTCCCCGGGGCTGTAGCCACCCGTTAGGTTTCCTAAATGCACCGCACTCCTCCCCAAGGGGCGAACCCAAACTTGGCAGAGCGAGCCGCATACACCGAGCCCCATTGACGGCACGACGGCTAAGTGAACTACACCCCGGATCCTCTAATTATTCAGCTAAGGGCACCCCATTCCACCCTTATGGTTGCACTGTTTTCCCGGGCGGTCATCCAAAGAACAGGTCCTTACGGAGAGGCACTCGAGAAACCGCTCGAGTCCCCTTAAATGCCACAAGTACCACATCATAATAAGAGAAGGGGAAAACAGCGTATCATAGATAACCACATCATGTTCATTGATTAAAGTTTGAGCAATAGCATAAAGCTAAACAGTAATAATCCAACCCAGATAGGTAAACAAGGACATGGATAACAAAAGCTAGTCAATCCTTAGGCATAAATGTGTAAAGCGGGAGGTGAATTAAATAATGAATAGGACATAGATAGGTCAAGGGACACTTGCCTCCACCAAACGACTGCTGCTCAGGGGCTTCTCCTGCGGGTTCCTCGGGCTCTTCGACCGAATCGTTCTCTATGCGATTGCAAACATACATACATCCATCCACATTTAATACAAAAGAACAGTACACCATACAAGGGAACAAATAAAGCGAATATGCATCAAGTATGACATTTGACATTGCGTCTGTTATGGTTAGAAAGAAACGGGAAAGGGTCTCGCAGGGGGTTAAATCTTATGCACTAACGATCAATTACAATTGGTTCTTAACAAAAGAATTCCGTTATATGCACTAGTGGGAACCTAATCATTTTAAGTTGTTCAACATCGCACGAGATAAACAATTAACTACATAAATCAATTAGCATAACTGAATTTTAAATTAAGCTTCCTATTTCAATAACATGAACAATGATTAACCTACCTAAAATAAAATAACTATGATTACAGAAAGTAAATAAAATAAAATAAAATAAAAAAAAACAGAGGGGGGGGCGGTTGAACCGGCCCTAGGGGCGGTTGAACCGGCCGGCTGGGCGGCGAGCTGGGCGGCGGGGCGGCTGAGCCGGCCCGGTTGAACCGGCGGCCAGGCGAGCGCGCGGGGGGGGGGGGGGGGTCGGGCTGGCCAGGCGGCCGAGCCGGCCAAACGGCCAGGCGAGCGCGCGGCCAAGGCGGCCAGGGGGCGCGCCGGCCAGGGCGGCCAGGCGGCCAAGGGGCCGGGCGGGCGGACGGCTGGGCGGCCAGGGGGCGCGCCGGCGGGGGGCACGGCCGGGGGCTGGCCGAGCCGGCCAGGGCACGGCCGGGCGGGGCGGGCCGAGCCGGCCATGGCGGCGGCCAAGGCGCCGAGCGGCAAGGGGAAAGGGGAGGGGGGATGGGGGAAGGAGGAGAGGGGGAGGGGGCTCACCGGCGACGGGGACGGGGCGGGGCGGGGCGGCCGAGCGGGGCGGCCGATCGGCGACGGGGAGGGGCGGCGCTGGGGCAGGGGGTAGGGGCGGCGGCGGCTTAGGGTGGGGGAGAGAAAATGAGAGAAAATGAGAGGGAGGGAGAAAGAATTGGGGGAAAAAGGGGAGGTGGGGGGGGCGGCATGGGCCAATTGGGCCCAAGGGGGGGCGCCAGGGGCGGCTGGGCCGGCCGGGGTCGGCCCACGGCGCGGGAGAGAGAGAAAAAGAGGAGAGAGAAAGAGAGAGAAAAAGAAAGAAAAGATCTTCTCCTCATTTTCGAAATCCGATCTTCCTACATGAATGCATTTGCAATTTCAAAGCAATCAAAAGAAATGCGAGGTTCGGCATGGTGCATCAGACAACACAAAGTACTTAGGGTTTTCTTACACGGGAAATCCAAACCGAATCCCGCTAAAACTTTGGAAAAGGTCAAGGTTTAGCGAGGGGAAAAAGGAAAAGAAAAGGTAACGCCCGAATTTTGGCGAGTAAAGAAAAGAAAAAATTCAACTGCAAAAATTCGGGGCGTTACAAACCTATCCCCCTTAAAAGAATCTCGCCCTCGAGATTCAGGGCTGGCTAGCAAAGAGCTCTGGGTACTTGGCCATCAAATCATCTTCACGCTCCCAGGTTGCTTCTTCCTCAGAGTGGTGATTCCATCTGACTTTGCACATTCTGATGGTCTTCCTTCGGGTGACTCTATCTGCAATCTCAAGGATCTGAGCTGGCTTCTCAACATAGGTCAAGTCCTCCTGGACTTCCAGACCTTCCACTGGCAACTGCTCTTCTGGCACACGCAAGCACTTCTTCAACTGAGACACATGAAAGACATTATGCACAGCAGACAAATTCTCGGGCAAACTGAGCTGATAAGCCACTTCTCCTCGTTTTGCAAGAATCTGGTACGGACCAATGTAGCGGGGTGCTAGCTTGCCTTTCACTCCGAATCTTCTGACTCCTCTGATCGGTGACACTTTCAGATAGACAAAGTCTCCGACTTCGAAACTCAGCTCTCTTCTTCTTGTGTCTGCATAGCTTCGCTGCCTCGATTGCGCTATCTTCAAATTCTCTCGAACCATCTTGATGTTCTCTTCAGCTTCAAGCAAAATGTCTGGCCCAAACACTTGCTTCTCTCCAGGCTGATCCCATTGCAACGGAGTTCTACAACTCCTTCCATAGAGCGCCTGAAATGGTGACATCTTCAAACTGGCCTGGTAACTGTTGTTATAGGAAAACTCTGCATAAGGCAGTCTCTTATCCCATCCGGACTGATCTTGCAACGCACAGGCTCTCAACATGTCTTCAAGAATTTGGTTGGTTCTTTCGGTCTGGCCATCTGTCTGCGGATGATAAGCTGAACTGAAATTCAGATGCGTGCCCAAAGCTTCATGCAACTGCTGCCAGAAATGAGAGGTGAACTGCGTTCCTCTATCTGACACTATCTTCTTTGGCACACCATGAAGACAAACGATCCGAGACATATACAACTCTGCCAATACTGCACTGTTGTAGTTGGTCTTGACAGGTATGAAGTGGGCTGACTTGGTCAAACGGTCCACCACTACCCAAATAGAGTCGTAGCCGGCTCGAGTGCGAGGCAATCCGACTATGAAATCCATACCGATTTCATCCCATTTCCACTGAGGGATCTGCAACGGTTGCAACAATCCAGCAGGTCTCTGGTGTTCTGCCTTAATTCTTCGGCAACTATCGCACATAGCCACATGCTCTGCGATTTCTCTCTTCATTCCGTACCACCAGAATTTCTTTTTCAGATCCTGATACATCTTCTCACTGCCAGGGTGAATCGAATAGGCTGTCTCATGAGCTTCCTTGAGAATTAACTCCCGAATAGACTGGACATTGGGAACACACAAGCGGTCTTTGAACCATATCACGCTTTCTGCATCTTCTCGAAAATCTTTGCCTTTGCCTTCCAGAATCAGTCGCCGAATCTCACTGATCTTTTCATCATTCTTCTGCGCTTCTTTGATTTCGCGCTCTAAGGTAGGTTCCAACTCAACTGTGACTCCTCGCGAATTATTCAGAAATCCGAGACTCAACCTGTCAAACTCCTTGGCCAACTCATAAGGCATCGGACGAGCGACCATCAGATTGACTTGACTCTTTCTGCTCAAAGCATCTGCCACTACGTTTGCTTTGCCTGGATGGTAATGAATCTCCAACTCATAGTCTTTGATCAACTCTAGCCATCTTCGTTGCCTCATGTTCAATTCTGACTGAGTGAATATGTACTTCAGACTCTTGTGATCTGTGTAAACATCGCATTTCTGTCCATACAGGTAGTGCCTCCATGTTTTCAGTGCGTGAACCACTGCTGCCAACTCTAGATCATGGATTGGGTAGTTCTTCTCATGAACCTTCAACTGTCGGGACGAGTAAGCCACAACTCTTCCCTCTTGCATCAACACACATCCCAAACCTGTGTAACAAGCATCACAATACACCGAGAAGGGCTTGTGCACATTAGGCAAGACTAGGACAGGCGCTGTTGTCAACTTCTCTTTCAGCGCTTCAAAGGCCTCTTGGCATTTCTGGGTCCACTTGAACTCAACTTTGTTGCCTAGCAATGCTGTCATTGGCTTCGCAATCTTCGAAAACCCTTCAATGAATCGCCGATAATATCCGGCCATTCCAATGAAGCTCTTGATTCCTCTAGCATCTGTTGGCGCTTTCCAGTTCAAAATGTCTGCCACTTTCTTCGGATCCACAACCAATCCTTCTTTGTTGATTATGTGACCCAAGAACAGGACTTCACTGATCCAGAACTCACACTTACTCAACTTTGCATACAACTGGTGCTCTCGCAATCTCTGCAACACCATCCTCAAATGATCTGCGTGCTCTTCTTCGCTTTGAGAATAAACCAGAATATCATCAATGAATACCACCACAAACTTATCAAGGTAATCCATGAATACACTGTTCATCAAGTTCATGAAGAACGCTGGCGCATTGGTCAAACCAAAAGACATCACTGTGAACTCATACAAACCATACTTGGAAATGAATGCCGTCTTCGGAATGTCCGAAGGTCGGATTCTGAGCTGATGATAACCTGACCTCAGATCAATCTTGGAGAACACACTGGCTCCTCTCAACTGGTCGAACAGATCTTCTATTCTGGGCAAAGGATACTTGTTCTTGATCGTGACCTCATTCAAAGCTCGATAATCGATGCACATCCTCTTGGTGCCATCTTTCTTCTCCACAAACAAGACAGGGGCGGCTCAAGGCGAGGTGCTTGGCCGAATGTAACCTTTCTCTGACAGCTCATCAATCTGCTTCTTAAGCTCATCCAACTCTGGTCCGGATATTCTGTAAGCTCTCTTGAAGATAGGGGCGGTTCCAGGAAGAAGCTCTATGGCAAACTCAACTTTCCGCTCTGGTGGCATACCCGGTAAGTCCTTTGGAAACACATCTGGGAACTCGGACACAACCTTGATCATCTCAATTGGGTCTGCTTCACTGCTATCGACAGCCATCTGATAACAACTTCCTTTCTCCGGCTCAGGCGGGACTAACTCGGTCACCACTTCCTCTCCTAGTGGGGACACTAACTTGATGGTCCTTTTATCACAACTGATAGCTGCCTGATACTTATCTAGCCAATTCATCCCTAGGATGACATCTATTCCCTGAGTACCCATTACTATAAGGTTGGCGGGAAATGCTATCCCCCTTATTTTCACACTTATATTCAAACAAATGCTATCGGCTCGAATTCTACCACCGGCTGAGTCGATTTGAATGGGGGTTGACATGGTAGTAGTTGGAAGATTATGTGCTTCTACCCATGATGCAGTAATGAAAGAATGTGTTGCTCCAGTATCAAATAACACTTCTGCAATATGGGAGTCGACTGGGAACATACCTACTATCATGTCGGGGGTCTCCTGAACTGCTTCAGCTTCCAAATGATTCAGTCTTCCATGATTATAGCGCGGCTGAGAGCGATTGCCTGCTCCAGGCTGAGGCACATTCTGCTTTGCTGGGGCATTGGGGCCTGACTGCTGCTGGGCTGCCTTCTTCGGACATTGCATCACCCAATGGCCTTGCTCTCCACAGTGGAAACATGCCCTGTTTCCGACTTGGGCTGGTGCTGCCTGATTGTTCTGCTGATTTGCTGGGGCAGGAAGACGAGGTGCCTGCTGATTCTGCCTTTGAAACTGACCTCCTGACTGGTTGCTCTGACGGTTCTGGTACTGATTCTGAGGGTACTGCCTTTGAAACTGCTGATGCTGCTGAGGTGGACGCTGGTTCTGCCTGAACTGCTGAGGTTGATTGCCTGAGAAACGAGGGCGGCTGCTGCTTCCAGGCTGGGGTCCACTGATCTTGCGCTTACGATCTTCCATCTCCTTGCGCTTCCTTTCTGTCTTGATTGCTCTGTCAATCAGGTGCTGGAATGTCGGGAAGGTGTGATTCATCAGCTGATACTGAAGAGGGTCAACCAAGCCTCTCAGGAAACGGTACTGTCGCTTGGCGTCGGTGTTGACATCTTCAGGAGCATAGCGAGACAATTGCAGAAACTTGTCCCGGTACTCACTGACCGACAATGGCCCTTGCTTGAGGGCCAGGAACTCCTCTTTCTTCACTGTCATCAGACCTGCAGGCACATGGTACTGACGAAAGCTACCTCTGAATTCTTCCCAAGTGATGGCGTCAGGATGGGCATGGGTGGCGAGGTAAGACTCCCACCATGATTGGGCTGCTCCTCTCAACAGACGGGGACCATATAGAACTTTCTCCCTGTCATCGCACTGAGCGGTATGCAACTCCCGCTCCACAGTGCGCAGCCAATCTTCAGCATCCATGGGGTCAGAAGAATGAGCAAACGTTGGTGGATGACCTCTCATGAATTCAGCACGCTTGTCTCTGGGCATCTGAGGCATCTGAGGCTGAGGTGGGGCCTGCTGCTGCTGCTGAATGGCGGCCAAAGTCTGACCGATGGCTTGAACTGCCTGAGTCTGCATCAGAAACATCTGCTCGATCGACATCGGGGGCGGGGGCGGCAGGTGCTGCTGCTGAGGCACCTCTTCCTGTTGAGCGGCTCGCTCCTGCTGAGCACGCCTTCCTCCTCTGCGCCTGTTCTCTGACATCTGCAGAATGCAACCACACATCAGAGCTGATCTGGCAGATCTTGCAGCATAAGAAAAGAGAAGAGAATTCTTCAACAGCACTGAACAGATGAGCATCTTCACTGATCTCCAACACAGACCACACAGCTTCTCAGATAAAGAGGAGAGTGGAATAAAAGGGGTTTCCCAACTATATAACTAATTCCATTAACATAATATGTAAACCAAAATGCAGGGGACACCCACACTCTGGTGACAATCATTACGAAGATCCAAACCAAACATAGTTCATCATGACAAACATAGATGCACAGGATATAGCAAACTACCCTGTCTAACTAAAACTAACTAAGACCGAAACCAACGCTAAGACTGAAGCTTCTACGTATATATTTCGTATTAATTACAAGATCCAACTCTAACGATCTATGGTTCTAGAGTTATCTTGGTCTTGCAGGCGGGGTTACCATAAGACTGGTGTCCACGCTGAGGTGAGCGGTACGGGTGCTGAGTCCCGACGGGAGCGGGGGAACCACCATCCAAGTGACGACGTTCCGCACGCTCAGCCCGCAGCAGGGCGATCTCAGCACGAGCCCTACTCAGCTCATCTAATGCATGGTCCAGCTCCGTGTTTAGCACGGCGGCTAGGTTGACTGTGCTGCTCAACCTAGGATTGCCCTCACCGACAGGTGAGACAATCACGCCTCCTGTGCTGCCAGATTGACGGCGGGGGTAATACTTCAGGTCAAGACCGTCAGCTGCCCCACTGAAAACCGAGCAGTAGTGCGAAAGCGCACGCCGTGCAGCATCTTGCATGGCTGCCTCAGCTGAGTCCCGCTCAGAGATAGAATAGTGCTCTGAACAGGCCTCCGCACCCTGGAGACTGTCCTCCGGGCAGCGCACCAAGCAAGTTGCCTCCCAGCGGTCCGGGTAAACCCCGCGACTGTGCTGGTAGACCACACAGCGATACTCGACGGACCAAGTATGCCGGTCAAATGCCCGACGTAGCAGGGTGTCGAGCGCATCGTGGAAGTGACACCCGCGAGCAGCGTCGCGAGTGATGGGTCGAGCAACCCATCCTTCCGGCTCAGGATTAGCAGAGAAGTCGGTGTCGTGGCTCGAGCTGTCGTCGCCATCTCCGTCGTCTGGGTCTCCTCCAGCAGCTACTCCAGAAGCTGGGGCGCCCAGTGGTGGTGCAGGGGGCGGCTCCAGAGGAAGCACAGGGGAGCAGCTCCTCACAGACTCTATCTCCTGTTGGAGCGAGAAGGAAGAGCTCTGCTGCTCCTGTCGTCGACGCTCCTGCTCCTCACGCAGGCGGTGGTGTAGTCTCTTCAAGTGGCTGGACTGTCCGGCCACGGGACGGCGAAGCGGACGCTCAGCAAGGCGGGAGGGTAAGAAGGGGATGACTGACTTTCGTGCAGTGTGTCTAAGTCGAGCCATCTACAAAAGACATCGCAAGCAAAAGGGTGAGAACAGAATTAATATGACCAGCAATTAATGAATCATAAGTAAATGAAGGATTAGAATAAAACATGATTTTCAGCAAGGTATAGTATATAGTAGAACATAGGTTTGGTCGGTATGACCAACTTTTGAAGGGATATCAAAGTCAAGGCAGAGACAGAGGTCTATAGTCCTTAGAACGACCATTCTACTCTAGGTTAGCGGTCCTACAGTCAGCACGGCTTTGATACCACTTATGTCACACCCGGTTTTAAAAGGCAAACCGAATGCGAACCATGTACGTGCCAGGATCAGTTATTCACGTACACAGCAGTTACATAATATGGACATCATCACACAGTGCTCAGAATAGTATTAATAAGGGAAATAGTCGATTACATCATACGTCTGAGACGTCCATATAGGTCTTACAATAAATCAAAGTGCGGAAAAGAAACGTAGATAACGCGGCCTTCACAGGCAGCCGACTGGTGGTTGCCGCTAACCCACACCTAGAACTCGTCGTAGTCTTGGAACTCCTGGAAGTCTCCTTCCACAGCTTCATCTTCGCCTGAGCAGTGGTTGCAATGCTGACAACCTGGGGGGGGGGGGGGTTTGGTGTGTAGAGCAAGGGTGAGTACACATCAACATACTCAGCAAGTATCCTGTTTGGCTATAGTGGACTAGCTTTATGTGGGGATAAGTCAAGCAGTTGCTTTTAGTTGGTCAGATTATTACTTACTAGTAGAAAGCCAAGTTTTAGCATTAACCCAAGTTATTAACCCAAACGTACTCCTTTCCAAACGGAAAGAGTACCACTTACCAGTACCATAATCATAATCAAAACCATCATTCTCATATCCACCTGTACCAAAGTATCTCTGATCAAGTACCACTAATCACTGGAGCTCCCTTGGCCGCTCATAACCGTGAGCACGGCTGATATATCAGTTTCATAACACTCTGCAGAGGTTGTGCACTTTACCCACAAGCCGTGATTCCCTCTCTGGTCCGGGCTTGCAAGACCCTTATTCACTCCCGAGGTGAATGGCCAGGGATTCACTACGAAGCCTTTACAAAGATTCCCCGGGGCTGTAGCCACCCGTTAGGTTTCCTAAATGCACCGCACTCCTCCCCAAGGGGCGAACCCAAACTTGGCAGAGCGAGCCGCATACACCGAGCCCCATTGACGGCACGACGGCTAAGTGAACTACACCCCGGATCCTCTAATTATTCAGCTAAGGGCACCCCATTCCACCCTTATGGTTGCACTGTTTTCCCGGGCGGTCATCCAAAGAACAGGTCCTTACGGAGAGGCACTCGAGAAACCGCTCGAGTCCCCTTAAATGCCACAAGTACCACATCATAATAAGAGAAGGGGAAAACAGCGTATCATAGATAACCACATCATGTTCATTGATTAAAGTTTGAGCAATAGCATAAAGCTAAACAGTAATAATCCAACCCAGATAGGTAAACAAGGACATGGATAACAAAAGCTAGTCAATCCTTAGGCATAAATGTGTAAAGCGGGAGGTGAATTAAATAATGAATAGGACATAGATAGGTCAAGGGACACTTGCCTCCACCAAACGACTGCTGCTCAGGGGCTTCTCCTGCGGGTTCCTCGGGCTCTTCGACCGAATCGTTCTCTATGCGATTGCAAACATACATACATCCATCCACATTTAATACAAAAGAACAGTACACCATACAAGGGAACAAATAAAGCGAATATGCATCAAGTATGACATTTGACATTGCGTCTGTTATGGTTAGAAAGAAACGGGAAAGGGTCTCGTAGGGGGTTAAATCTTATGCACTAACGATCAATTACAATTGGTTCTTAACAAAAGAATTCCGTTATATGCACTAGTGGGAACCTAATCATTTTAAGTTGTTCAACATCGCACGAGATAAACAATTAACTACATAAATCAATTAGCATAACTGAATTTTAAATTAAGCTTCCTATTTCAATAACATGAACAATGATTAACCTACCTAAAATAAAATAACTATGATTACAGAAAGTAAATAAAATAAAATAAAATAAAAAAACAGAGGGGGGGGGGCGGTTGAACCGGCCCTAGGGGCGGTTGAACCGGCCGGCTGGGCGGCGAGCTGGGCGGCGGGGCGGCTGAGCCGGCCCGGTTGAACCGGCGGCCAGGCGAGCGCGCGGGGGGGGGGGGGGGGGGGTCGGGCTGGCCAGGCGGCCGAGCCGGCCAAACGGCCAGGCGAGCGCGCGGCCAAGGCGGCCAGGGGGCGCGCCGGCCAGGGCGGCCAGGCGGCCAAGGGGCCGGGCGGGCGGACGGCTGGGCGGCCAGGGGGCGCGCCGGCGGGGGGCACGGCCGGGGGCTGGCCAAGCCGGCCAGGGCACGGCCGGGCGGGGCGGGCCGAGCCGGCCATGGCGGCGGCCAAGGCGCCGAGCGGCAAGGGGAAAGGGGAGGGGGGGATGGGGGAAGGAGGAGAGGGGGAGGGGGCTCACCGGCGACAGGGACGGGGCGGGGCGGGGCGGCCGAGCGGGGCGGCCGATCGGCGACGGGGAGGGGCGGCGCTGGGGCAGGGGGTAGGGGCGGCGGCGTCTTAGGGTGGGGGAGAGAAAATGAGAGAAAATGAGAGGGAGGGAGAAAGAATTGGGGGAAAAAGGGGAGGTGGGGGCGGCATGGGCCAATTGGGCCCAAGGGGGGGCGCCAGGGGCGGCTGGGCCGGCCGGGGTCGGCCCACGGCGCGGGAGAGAGAGAAAAAGAGGAGAGAGAAAGAGAGAGAAAAAGAAAGAAAAGATCTTCTCCTCATTTTCGAAATCCGATCTTCCTACATGAATGCATTTGTAATTTCAAAGCAATCAAAAGAAATGCGAGGTTCGGCATGGTGCATCAGACAACACAAAGTACTTAGGGTTTTCTTACACGGGAAATCCAAACCGAATCCCGCTAAAACTTTGGAAAAGGTCAAGGTTTAGCGAGGGGAAAAAGGAAAAGAAAAGGTAACGCCCGAATTTTGGCGAGTAAAGAAAAGAAAAAATTCAACTGCAAAAATTCGGGGCGTTACACGTAGGAATCCCTCGGCCCGTTCGGCCTTGCTGTCTGGGGCTCCTCTAGCTTAGTTAAAGAGACCCCTCGGCCGCCCTTCGATGGACCGAGGCCAGGGGTAGCGATATCAGTATGAACAGAGGTGGAGTTGGCTCGAGAATGGGAACCTGGTTGGCCGGAGCCTAGTCGTGTTGTCCGTCAGCGGAGCCGACACCAAAGTAGATCAGCCGAGGCCTCGGGTCGGGCTGGCGCCCTTGGAAGCCGGTTGGCCGAGGCCCCAGGGGTAACCGGCCGAGCCGCCTGCTCGAGCCAGATTCCCGGAGGAGTCCCTGGAGCGCGTCGCCGTCCAAGACTGGGTCGGACTTTGCTGAAGACGCCGTCGATGCCGAGGGTGCTATGGCTCCCTTCAGCGTGAAGACCCGAGCCTGCAGGATCAGATCGTCTTGTAGCGTGTGCCTTCTGCGGCCGCCGAGGCCAGAAAACACACCCTCGCCGTGCTTGCGAAGCTGCGTCTTTTTTCCTCTTGTTTCGAGCATCTGGACTCTCTGTCGGTAACAGGGATGTTTGTGCGAGCGAGAGTTGCTTCTCGCGGAAGGGACGAGTGAGGTATCCGTATCCCAGAGGCGTGGGAATCCCTCGGCTCGGTCGGCCTTGCCGCTTACGCGTACTTTCACCCGTCCATGAGGCCCTGTCCCCGACTTAGTCGAGAAAGCTTGAAGGACTGCTTCGGCAGGAGAGCTTCCGAACGTGAAGACTTGTTCGGTCCACGGAGTCGCTTTATCCGAGCGCGAGTTACTTATCGCAGAAGGTGATGAGTGAGGTATCCGTATCCCGGAGGCGTAGGAGTCCCTCGGCTCGGTCAGCCTTGGCTGCTTACGTGTACTCCGTCGTTTCCAGGATCCGCTTTCCGAAGTAGTCAAGAGGCACGAAAGAAATCCTGCTAAAAAGAGATCCTTTTTCGAGGAAAAAATCGACGCAGAGGGGGTCTCCCCCCTTTTAGCCCCCGAGGGAGGGTCGGGCTTTGCCGAGGCTAGGCCGACCCTTCCTTGACGACTAAACTTTGCGTAGGTGCGAGGTATATGAACAACTTGGAAACATCTTAAGGGTAGAAGCGACGTAGCTGTTTGATGTTCCAAGCGTTGCCGAAGATCTCGCCTTGACTGTTGGCCAGCTTGTATGTTCCGGGCTTCAGAACTTTGGCGATGACGAATGGCCCTTCCCAGGGGGGCGTGAGCTTGTGCCTCCCTCGGGCGTCTTGCCGCAGTCGAAGCACCAGATCGCCCACCTGGAGGTCTCGGGACCGGACCCCTCGAGCGTGGTAGCGTCGCAGGGACTGCTGGTACCGCGCCGAGTGTAGTAAGGCCCTGTCCCGAGCCTCCTCCAGCTGGTCCAGCGATTCTTCTCGACTAGCTTGGTTGCTTTGATCGGTGTAGGCCCTCGTCCTCGGGGAGCCGTATTCCAGGTCAGTGGGCAAGATAGCTTCGGCCCCGTAGACCAGGAAAAACGGCGTGAAACCCGTGGCACGACTCGGCGTCGTCCTTAGGCTCCAAACCACCGAGGGGAGTTCCTTCATCCACCGCTTGCCGAACTTATTGAGGTCGTTGTAGATTCGAGGCTTGAGCCCTTGTAGAATCATGCCGTTGGCACGCTCTACTTGCCCATTCGACATGGGATGAGCCACGGCGGCCCAGTCCACCCGGATATGGTGATCCTCGCAAAAATCCAAGAATTTTTTGCCGGTGAACTGGGTACCGTTGTCGGTGATGATGGAGTTCGGGACCCCGAAGCGATGGATGATGTTGGTGAAGAACTTCACCGCCTGCTCGGACCTGATGCTGTTCAGAGGTCGGACCTCGATCCACTTGGAGAATTTGTCGATGGCGACCAGCAGGTGCGTGTAGCCCCCGGGCGCCTTCTGCAAGGGACCGACGAGGTCCAGACCCCATACAGCGAAGGGCCAGGTGATGGGTATTGTCTGCAGAGCCTGAGTGGGCAGGTGGGTCTGCTTCGCATAGAATTGGCACCCTTCGCAGGTGCGGACAATTCTAGTGGCGTCAGCCACCGCCGTTGGCCAGTAGAAGCCTTGTCGGAAAGCATTCCCGACAAGGGCTCGGGGTGCTGCGTGATGGCCGCAAGCCCCCGAGTGTATTTCTTGCAGCAGTTCCCGACCTTCGGCGATGGAGATGCATCGCTGGAGGATGCCCGAGGGGCTGCGATGGTAGAGCTCCTCTTCATCGCCCAGCAAGACGAATGACTTGGCGCGTCGCGCTACCCGCCGAGCCTCGACTTGGTCGGGGGGTAGCTCTCCTCGGCGAAGATACTGCAGGTACGGGGCCTGCCAATCTCGATCTGGCGTGGCCCCGCTCTGCTCTTCCTCGACGTCCAGTGCCTCGCCCTCAGGGGCCGAGGGTACCTCGGGCTGTGCCGAGGGTGCCTCGGGCCGAGCCGAGGGTACCTCGGGCTGAGCCGAGGGTACCTCGGGCTCGGGCGCGTCGTCGAGCTTGACAGAGGGTTGATGCAGATCCCGGGAGAAGATGTCCGGGGGGACCGTCGTTCGCCCCGAGGCTATTTTAGCCAGCTCGTCTGCGGTTTCGTTGTAGCGCCGAGCGATGTGGTTGAGCTCGAGCCCAAAGAACTTGTCTTCCAGGCGCCGAACCTCGTCGCAGTAGGCCTCCATCTTCGGGTCGCGGTAGTGGGAGTTCTTCATGACTTGGTCGATGACGAGCTGCGAATCACCGCGGGCGTCGAGGCGTCTGACCCCTAGCTCGATGGCGATCCGCAACCCGTTGACCAGAGCTTCGTACTCGGCCACATTGTTGGACGCCGGGAAATGGAGGCGCAGCACGTAGCGCAAGTGCTTCCCGAGGGGCGAGATGAAGAGCAGGCCCGCGCCGGCTCCTGTCTTCATCAGCGACCCGTCGAAAAACATGGTCCAGAGCTCCGGTTGGATCGGAGCCGTCGGCAACTGGGTGTCGACCCATTCGGCCACAAAGTCCGCCAACACCTGGGACTTGATGGCCTTCCGAGGGGCGAACGAGATCGTTTCGCCCATGATTTCCACCGCCCACTTTGCGATCCTGCCCGAGGCTTCTCGGCACCGGATGATCTCCCCCAGGGGGAAGGATGACACCACAGTTACCGGGTGAGACTCGAAGTAGTGTCGCAGCTTCCGCCTTGTCAGGATCACAGCACACAACAGCTTTTGAACTTGTGGGTAGCGGATCTTGGTCTCGGACAGCACTTCGCTGACGAAGTAGACCGGCCTCTGAACGGGCAATGCATGCCCTTCCTCTTGCCTCTCGACCACGATCGCGGCGCTAACCACCTGAGTGGTCGCGGCGACGTAGACCAAGAGGGCTTCTCCATCCGCCGGGGGCACCAAGACAGGCGCCTTCGTAAGGAGCGCCTTCAGGTTGCCGAGGGCTTCCTCGGCCTCAGGGGTCCAAGCGAAACACTCGGCCTTCCTCAAGAGGCGGTACAGAGGCAGACCTCTTTCGCCGAGGCGCGAGATGAAGCGGCTCAGGGCCGCGAGGCATCCCATGACCCTCTGTACACCTTTTAAGTCCTTGATGGGTCCCATGCTGGTGATGGCCGCGATCTTCTCTGGGTTGGCTTCGATGCCTCGCTCGGAGATGATGAACCCTAGGAGCATGCCTCGGGGCACCCCGAAGACACACTTCTCAGGATTGAGCTTGACTCCTTTCGCCTTGAGACATCGGAATGTCACTTCAAGGTCGGAGAGGAGGTCGGAAGCCTTCCTTGTCTTGACTACGATGTCATCGACGTAGGCCTCGACTGTGTGACCGATGTGTTCGCTGAACACATGGTTCATGCACCGCTGGTACGTCGCGCCCGCATTCCTCAAACCGAACGGCATGGTGACGTAGCAGTACATGCCGAACGGCGTGATGAAAGAAGTCGCGAGCTGGTCGGACTCTTTCATCCGGATCTGGTGATACCCTGAGTAGGCATCGAGGAAGGACAGGGTTTCGCACCCAGCGGTGGAATCCACGATTTGATCGATGCGAGGCAGAGGGTAGGGAACCTTCGGACATGCTTTGTTGAGACCAGTGTAGTCTACACACATCCGCCATTTCCCCCCTTTCTTCCTCACAAGCACAGGGTTGGCAAGCCATTCGGGGTGGAATACCTCTTTGATGAACCCTGCTGCCATTAGCTTGTGGATCTCTTCGCCAATCACTCTGCGCTTCTCCTCGTCGAATCGGCGCAGAGGCTGCCTGACGGGTCGGGCTCCGGCCCGAATATCCAGCGAGTGCTCGGCGACATCCCTCGGTATGCCGGGCATGTCCGAGGGACTCCACGCAAAGACGTCGGCGTTTGCGCGGAGAAAGTCGACGAGCACTGCTTCCTATTTGGGGTCGAGCCCGGAACCGATCCGGATCTGCTTGGTGGTGTCGCCACCAGGGTCAAGAGGGACGGCCTTGACCGTCTCCGCTGGCTCGAAGTTGCCGGCATGGCGCTTCACGTCTGGCACCTCCTTGGAGAGGTTCTCCAGGTCGGCGATGAGGGCCTCGGACTCGGCGAGGGCCTCGGCGTACTCCACGCACTCCACGTCGCATTCGAACGCGTGTTTGTACGTGGGGCCGACGGTGATGACCCCGTTGGGGCCCGGCATCTTGAGCTTCAGGTAGGTGTAGTTGGGGACGACCATGAACTTCGCGTAGCATGGCCTCCCTAGTACGGCGTGGTAGGTTCCTCGGAACCCGACCACCTCGAACGTCAGGGTCTCCCTTCGGAAGTTGGAGGGCGTCCCGAAGCAGACGGGGAGGTCGAGTCGCCCGAGGGGCTGGACGCGCTTCCCAGGGATGATCCCGTGGAAGGGCGCAGCGCCTGCTCGGACGGAGGATAGATCGACGCGCAGGAGCTTGAGGGTCTCGGCGTAGATGATGTTGAGGCAGCTGCCCCCATCCATCAGGACCTTGGTGAGCCTGACATTGCCGACAACGGGGTCGACGACGAGCGGGTATTTCCCCGGGCTCGGCACATGGTCGGGGTGGTCGGCCTGGTCGAAGGTGATGGGCTTGTCGGACCAGTCTAGGTAGACTGGCGCCGCCACCTTCACCGAGCAGACCTCCCG
Source organism: Zea mays (assembly GCF_902167145.1). Taxonomy (NCBI): domain Eukaryota; kingdom Viridiplantae; phylum Streptophyta; class Magnoliopsida; order Poales; family Poaceae; genus Zea; species Zea mays. The sequence continues at coordinate 88,582,548 of NC_050097.1, forward strand.
GCGCTCTTGCTTGCGATGCCGAGCCGAGGTATTCGCCGCATGCCCTCCATAGATCATGAAGCAGTCGCGGACCTCGGGGAACTCTCCTGCTTGGTGATCTTCGTTCCTGTCGTCGTCGCGGGCCCTGCCACCCTCGGCGGGTGGCCCGGCCCTGTGGAAGTGACGCCGAAGCATAACGCACTCCTCGAGGGTGTGCTTGACGGGCCCCTGATGGTAGGGGCACGGCTCCTTGAGCATCTTGTCGAAGAGGTTTGCACCTCCAGGGGGCTTCCGAGGGTTCTTGTACTCGGCGGCGGCGACAAGGTCCGCGTCAGCAGCGTCGCGTTTCGATTGCGACTTCTTCTTGCCTTTCTTCTTGGCGTCGCGCGGAGCAGACGCCTCGGGAGCCTCTTCCGATGGGCGGCCCTGGGGCTGCTTGTCCTTTCGGAAGATAGCCTCGACCGCCTCTTGGCCAGAGGCGAACTTGGTGGCGATGTCCATCAGCTCGCTCGCCCTGGTGGGGGTCTTGCGACCCAGCTTGCTCACCAGGTCGCGGCAAGTGGTGCCGGCGAGGAACGCGCCGATGACATCCGAGTCGGTGATGTTGGGCAGCTCGGTGCGCTGCTTCGAGAATCGCCGGATGTAGTCCCGGAGCGACTCCCCCGGCTGTTGCCGGCAGCTTCGAAGGTCCCAGGAATTCCCGGGGCGCACGTATGTGCCCTGGAAATTGCCAGCGAAGGTCTGGACCAAGTCGTCCCAGTTGGAGATCTGCCCCGGAGGCAGGTGCTCCAACCAGGCGCGGGCAGTGTCGGAGAGGAACAGGGGGAGGTTACGGATGATGAGGTTGTCGTCGTCCGTCCCACCCAGTTGGCAGGCAAGGCGGTAGTCCGCGAGCCACAGTTCCGGTCTTGTTTCCCCCGAGTACTTCGTGATAGTAGTCGGGGGTCGGAACCGGGTCGGGAATGGCGCCCGTCGGATGGCCCGACTGAAGGCCTGCGGACCGGGTGGTTCGGGCGAGGGACTCCGATCCTCCCCGCTGTCGTAGCGCCCCCCACGCCTGGGGTGGTAGCCTCGGCGCACCCTTTCGTCGAGGTGAGCCCGACGGTCGCGTCGATGGTGCTCGTTGCCGAGGTGGCCCGGGGCCGCAGGCGCGGTGTTGCGCGTGCGCCCGGTGTAGACCGAGGCTTCCCGCATGAATCGGAAAGTCGCGGCGTGAGGTTCCGAGGGATATCCCTGCCTTCGGGAGGCAGTGCTTTCGGCCCGTCGGGCCGTAGCGCCTTCCAGGAGATTCTTGAGCTCTCCCTGGATTCGCCGACCCTCGGTGGTTGATGGCTCCGGCATTGTGCGGAGGAGCATCGCTGCGGCTGCCAGGTTCTGACCAACCCCGCTGGATGCGGGCGGCGGCCTGACCCTGACATCGTTGGCGACACGGTGCTGGAGACCTTGGGGCAGGTGACGTATTTCTCCGGCCAGGGGTTGGCCCGCCCATGCCTGTCCGACATCCCGACGGATCGGCTCAAGTGCTCCTGTTCCCTCGTTGAGCCTGGCCTGCGCCTCGCGGACTTGCTCGAGTTGTGGGTCGTAACCCCCCGCCGGAGCGGGGACCACAGCTAGCTCCCGTGGGATGTCGGCGCGAGGCACCGGCCTAGGAAGATCACCGTCCTCCGGCATGCCAAGATGGTTGCCTTCGGAGGGATCCCCTAGCTCGATGTGGAAACATTCGCGGCTTGGGCCGCAGCTCTCGTCGCCAAGGCTGCGGCTTCCGTCGGAACAGTCGGAGAGGCAGTAGTCACATGCGGTCATGAAGTCCCGCATGGCACTAGGGTTGCCAAGTCCGGAGAAATCCCAACAGATGCTGGGATCGTCATCTTCCCCGGACCCAGAGGGCCCGTAGGTCGAGACGTCCGTCAGCCGGTCCCAAGGCGACCGCATACGAAACCCCAGTGGGGTTGCACTCGCCTCAATGAGAGCGCCCACCAAAACGAGGTCGTTTGGCGGGTTGAGGCCGAGTCGAAATGACGCAAGATGGGAGTTAGTTGGTACCTTTTGGTCGACGAGGAGCGACGTAGTCACATCGGGGACTGGTTGCACCGTCATCTCAGGTACGAGGGCGACGTCCTGCAGGCTTTCCGCGAGCGCGCTGGCGTCGTCTTCTTGTTCGGGGTCGACGTGTCGCGGGGGGACGGCGCTTGCCTCCGTCTTGAACGCGAGGTCGACGTCCGGCGTGCCTTCCGTCGGGGCGTCGGGGGCGTCGATTCGCTCGACGGCCAACGAAGCGCGGCCTCCCGCCTGGCCTTGACGGCCCCGCCTCCTCCTCCGTTGGCGGGGGAGAGAACGGAGCGAGCTTGAATGTTGCTCTTCCACCACGCGTGGAAGATGTCGTCGATTCCGCCGCCGGCGGGCGGGTTGTCGGCCGCCATTGTCGTCGTCGCGCGGCGGTGGAAGAAGTATCATGTCGTAGCTGCCATCGAAGGACATGAACTCAAGAGTCCCGAAACGAAGCACCGCCTCGGGCCGGAGAGGTTGCTGGAGACTGCCCATCTGGAGCTTGACGGGGAGCTGTTCGTCAGCACGCAGCAGGCCCCTACCTGGCGCGCCAACTGTCGGCGTTTCGAGACAGGGGGGTCCCTAAGCCGACGAGTGAGTGTGCTGCGTGCCCCAGCCCAGATGGGTCGAGCGCGTGGGCGAGCGCGAAGGGGGGAGAGGCGAGGTGGCCGGAGTCGAGCGTGAGAGAGGTGGAAGTCCCGCGGCCTTCGTGTTCGTCCCGCGCCCAGGTCAGGTGCGCTTGCAGTAGGGGGGTTACAAGCGTCCACGCGGGTGAGGGAAGCGAGCGGCCCCAAGAGAGCGCCTGTCCCGTCCTCGGTCCCGCGCGGCCAACCTTCTCTAAGAAGGCCCTGGTCCTCCCTTTTATAGTCGTAAGGAGAGGATCCAGGTGTACAATGGGGGGTGTAGCAGAGTGCTACGTGTCTAGCGGAGAGAGAGCTAGCGCCCTAGGTACATGCCAATGTGGCAGCCGGAGAGGTCTTGGCACCTTGCTGGCGTGATGTCGTGGCTGTCGGAGGTGCGACGGAGCCTGGCGGAGGGACAGCTGTTGGAGCGGTCGAGTCCCTGCTGACGTCGCCCTGCTTCCGTAAGAGAGCTGGGGCCGTCGTCGTCATAGAGCTTGTGGAGCGCCATCATTGCCCATCCGGCGGAGCTGGCCGGATGGGACGCCGGTCTTGTTCTCCGTGACCCGAGTCGATTCGGGGTAGGATGATGATGGCGCTTCCTGTTGACGTGGCGGGTCTGTGCCCTAGGCAGGGTGACGTGGGGGCTCCTCCAAAACCGAGGTTGAGTCTGTCCTCTGTTGCCGAGGCCGAGCCCGAGCCATGGGGTCGGGCGAGGCGGAAGTCGTTCGGCCGAGGCCAGGGCGGAGTCCGAGCCCTGGGGTCGGGCGAGGCGGAGTTTCGTCGTCTTCCGGGTCTTAGCCCGAGTCCGAGCCCTGGGGTCGGGCGGAGCGGAGTTCGCCGTCTTCCGGGTCTTAGCCCGAGTCCGAGCCCTGGGGTCGGGCGGAGCGGAGTTCGCCGTCTTCCGGGTCTTAGCCCGAGTCCGAGCCCTGGGGTCGGGCGGAGCGGAGTTCGCCGTCTTCCGGGTCTTAGCCCGAGTCCGAGCCCTGGGGTCGGGCGGAGTGGAGTTCGCCGTGGCGCCTTTGGCAAGGCCTGACTGCCTGTCAGACTCACTCTGTCGAGTGGCACCGCAGTCGGAGTGGCGCAGGCGGCGCTGTCCTTCTGTCAGACCGGTCAGAGGAGCGGTGGAGTGACAGCGGTCACTTCGGCTCTGCCGGGGGGCGCGTGTCAGGATAAAGGTGTCAGGCCACCTTTGCGTTAAATGCTCCTGCAACTTGGTCCGTCGGTGTGGCGATTTAGTCAGGGTTGCTTCTGAGCGAAGCCAAGGCCTCGGGCGAGCCGGTGATGTGTCCGCCGTAAAAAGGGGGGCCTCGGGCGAGACGGAAGTCTCTCGAGGTCGGCTGCCCTTGGCCGAGGCTAGGCTCGGGTGAAGTGTGATCGAGTCACTCGTGTGGACTGATCCCTGACTTAATCGTACCCATCAGGCCTTTGCAGCTTTATGCTGATGGGGGTTACCAGCTGAGAATTAGGCGTCTTGAGGGTACCCCTAATTATGGTCCCCGACAAGACTCTTTACCGAATGCTGGACACTCGACACAGCACCCCCTCGGCAAAGACACGTTTGCCGAGTGTGAAAGGTGGCGCTCGGCAAAGGCCCGTTAGCGGCCGTCCCAAAGCTGACGGCCGTCAGTCTTTGCCGAGAGCCGAGGATTGGCACTCGGCAAAGAGTCTTCTTTGCCGAGTGCCAAATAGTGGGTACTCGGCAAAGGATTCTTTGCCGAGTGTCTTCTCTAGACAATCGGCAAAGTATATTTTTTTTGATTTTGTCTCTCAAACTTTTTGTGATATGTTCCTACACTATGTAGACCTACATGTATCATTTGTGGACAATTATAACAATCATTAGTAGATTTAGTTCGTTTATTTGAATTTCTTCGGAATATTCACCCCGTCGCCGTAACGACCACATTTCTTTGTCGAGTGCTCCCTGGTACTCGGCAAACCTCTTTGCCGAGTGCCCGAGAAAAATTACTTGGCAAAGAAGGCTTTGCCGATGCACTGTTTGCCGAGCCTTCTTTGCCGAGTGTTTTTACGGCTTTGCCGAGTGCTTCGGGCACTCGGCGAAGCACCCGTTTCCGGTAGTGCAGATTGCTTGTCCACAACAAAGTTTAGTTTAAGAAATGAGATGATCAGTTCCTCACTCCCCGTCTATCCAAAACAGCCTATGATTATTTTTATCTTAGCGGGTACGTGTTTAAATGCACTAGAGCTAAGGTGATGTTTGGTTCACATATTTATAACATGAATGGTAATCGATAACATTAAGTGTCGTTTGGTTCACGAAATATAACATAAATGATAATGATAATGATTCACGCTTGAATACCGGCGGTAACAAGTTTAAATAGGCTAGTATTCATTTCTAGTGTGGTATTCGATTATAGTTGGACTTAAACAAATATGCTTTTACGTTATTGGTTACCCATTATATTACCTATATGTGAACCAAACGACACCTAAATCATGTTTGGTTTCAACTGTAATTAGATATCACACTAAAAATTGATACCGTTCTATTCAAACTTGTTGCCACTAATAATCGACTGTGAATCATTATCGTTACCATTTACGCTATATTTTGTGAACCAAAACATATCTAATAGTTAGTTGGCTAAAAAATTATTAGTGAAATTAGCTAGCTAACAAATAGCTAGTGAACTATTAACTAATTTACTAAAAATAGCTAATAATTAAAGTATTAGATATGATATTTAGATGTCTTCAACTAAGTTTAGCCACTAACTATTAGCTCTAGTTCATTTAAACACCCCTTAGTCAGCTTATGCTTCTTATACTTTAAGGGCTAGTTTGGGAACACCGTTTTTCCAAGGGATTCCAATTTTCCCAAGGGAAAATGAACTAATTTCCCTTGCGCCCCGTTTGGATGACTGGAATTGAATTCCATTCTAATAATAATAATTTAGACATATATCAATTAGGCTAATTCGCTTTTATACAAAATATATTTCTATACTATTATTAGCAAGATGTACTAGACATTTATATGCTACATTTTTACTATAGAGGAGTGAAACGAAGAGTGTCATGTAAGTTACTGAGTAGAAACAAATTCTACTCATGTATAAAATCATTTCATATCCTCCACCCTATGAATTTGAGATAGGCTTATATCCGAACTTTAGAAAGTGGTGGAATGCCAAATTCCAAACTAAATAAGTTACTTTATTAAGTGAATTCCAATTCCTTTAAAATGAAGGGATCCAAACGCCCCCTTGGGAAAATTGGAATCCCTTGGAAAAACGGTGTTCCCAAACTAACCCTAAATATGACCAAGCTTACCATGGCATTCAGCTCTAAGGCTGCACGTAGTGAACTACTCCATTTACTACCCGATCTGACATATAGCGTAAAAAATCTGCTGCAATGGAGGGCTATATGTGCTACTCCATTTTAAGTAGAAGCTCAGGAACCGCATATCGAGCGTGCATGGTACGGGTTTAACTCTATGCACTGCATATATTCGGATTCAATTCTAAACTACAGCCGCATGTGTACGTGTAAGACCTAAATTTGGTAAAAGAAAAAAATATATTATAAAATAATAAAATAAAGAAATAAAAATGATAAGGGTTTGTAAGAATTGACATTCCTTGTTCCTAATCAATTAAGATATTAAATAGTCATATAAAAAAGGGGCACCCCATACTATGTATTTGGGGTGGCACATTTTATGAAAATAATTCTCCTATATGCTTGGTTTCTATTTAACCGAGCATGTGCACAACCATACTTAAAATGATTAATTGTTAAATGACACCTAAATTGATCTATACATCATGTTGGACTTTCTTTGGTTGTGCATCAAACACAAAGTTATAATTAAAACAAATCTAACTTCGAATTCAAATTTGAGCTCTCACAGAAGTAGGAACGAAAGAGAGGCACAATAACAATAAATAAATAATATTATTGCAAGCAATAAAAGTATTATTCATGTAGATTATTTGGCTAGATTTAGAAATCGGAAGTCAAAACGGTAATTCAAAATTTAGATTTGAATTCTTGAATCTAGAAATCAGAGTAATAAAAAAAAGAAAAGAAAAAACAGAAAAACTAATTGGGCCGCCAAACTGCATTTCGACCCAGTGTTATACGCACCCGCGCGGGACGACCGATTCCACCGCCACGGCGCGTCCGTATGCTCGCGTCACCTTGCTGATGGGGCCCACGTGCCAGTCGCTGTGTGTACACGCTTCCATGCACGATGACTCGCTGCCAGTGGACCCACCCTCGCCTACCGGTCTTCTTCTCCGCGCGAATGGTGCCTCATGGGCGGATCTTAACAACCAACCGCAGACTCCCCTCATTTGGCGCAACAAACCCCCATGGAATCGGATTTTCCTCCGCCAATGCCGCCCTCATCTGGAATCCATCACGGGGTATATAGGGCTCATGCTACTCCTACAACCGAGCGCCGTTCTAGCAGAGGGTGAGAGAATCAGTGAGTTTGCGCGCCATCATCGGTCTTTGGGTGCGTCGTCGCCCAGGGCTGAGAAAGGGTCTGGTGCGTGTGGCGTCCACTTTACGCTGGTCCGTGCGGTCGCGGTCGCGGGCAGAGACCCGAGAACTCGCTTGCGCCAAGTTCCTGGGGTGCATGGGCGCGACCATAGGCGCGTCGCGGACGACTTCAACCTCACCTAAGATTCCGGTGAGTACTACCCCGCGCTCACCGCTAATATGTATTCGAAGAAAAGAAAACCTCTGTTACTAGCTGCTGCACGTCTTCGTTGCCGCGCCGTCACACAGGCTCTTCCGAACGCGCTAACCTATGCGATTAGTGGCACAAATGGGTTTTAGTGTGTGGACGGAGATCGGAAGCGGATCAGAGTTCGTGGCGCCCGGTCGACCGTTGCAACCGGAGGGGGAAAAGGCGGGGCTATGGCGGGTTCGCTGTCGGGGGCGCTGTGGACAGTGCGCCTACAACTCATTGGGGAAGACGAGGTGTTAACCGTGGATTCCGTGATCAGTGGCTGAGGGTTTCTTTTCTTCGAATATGTGAAACGGACCGCGAGGTTTCGAGTCATCTTGAAGATCATCCTAGTACCTAGAATCTCAAGTCCCACGCAAGTTGTGCCCTTGATCACTTCTTTTTACCCAGTCATGTTCTTATTAATCATAATGATCTGCATAGATTAATTTTGATGGGACCCAGTAGGTTACCCAGTTTGACTATCTTTATACCTTGTTTACCACTGAACTTTTTGGGTAGTACTTGCTATTGCTTTATGTGGTTTTGGGTATGGAGATACATTATTCATGATCACACTTTTATTATCGGGTTTTATTTACTGTTCATGTTAAGATCATTATGTTAATTGGAACATGGAGCGACCACCCGGGAAAACAGTGCTACCACAAGGGTGTTATGGGACGCCCTTGGCTGACTAATTAGGAAAGCTAGTGGATGACTACCTTACCCGAAAGGGGCAAGGGAAGTAGGGGAGTGGTTAGTGTAGGGAGGTCCTTGGGTTGATTTTTCTGCGATGACAACAGGCGAGGGATTCTTGCATTGGAGCTTCCTAGAAACTGTAGCGGGTTTTCTGAAGCTAGTGGAACTTTGTAAAGGCCTCGTAGTGTTACCCTGCCTCACCTCCTAGATAGAGGTGCATGGGATTCATGACCCCTTGGTAGATGGGTAACATGACTTGTGGGTAAAGATGCGCAACCTCTGCAGAGTGTAAAACTAGTATACTAGTCATGATCACGGTCATGAGCAGCTCGGACCCTCACATGATTAATTAATGGAATTAAATTCAATTTGTCATTTGCATCGCATTGGGATTATTTTATTATTAATTTTATTTATTATTACTATGGTTTGGTATTTACTTACACTTAGTAACTGCTAATAAAATTTTGACCGACTTATAAAAGCAATGCTCAGCTTCAACCTTTATTTTGTTGATCAGCCTTACACTTCACATGAACTCCCACCTTTGATGAGTTCATGCACATTATTCCCCACAACTTGTTGAGTTATGAATGTGTGTGAGCTCACCCTTGCTGTCTCACACCCCCACAAGAGAAGACAGGTGGTTCAAGAGGAGCCACACAACGAGAAGTTTGATATGATCTAGGTGCCGTCTCCCAGTTGACTTTATGGCGCCAAGGATGGACTTTAGTTTGTTTTATATTTATCTTTTATCCTGTAAGACTTCCGCTATGTAATAAGTACTCTGATTATATTGTGAAATTTATATCTATACACTCTGTTATTATATGTGTTGTCTTCTTTGGCGCATATATGAGATGCACTCGGCTTTGTCCCTTAAACCCGGGTGTGACAGAAGTGGTATCAGAGGAATGTTGACTGCAGGATGAAACCTAGATAGAAATGGACAACCCTTACCTACTTACCTCTGCTACTCTGATTCTTTCTAAACTTTTCTTAATCTTTTCTCATCTATTTCCGCTTGCTCTGATTATTCTTACCTTTTCCTTCTAAAGACAAATGTGGATTTCACACTTTGAAATCCTGAACCTAAAGTGACCTTTAGGAATAGGAGACTTAATCTTAGGAAAAAAACTATTTTTATAGGTATCTATACGCTTAAGTGTTTGTTCTTATGATACTTGTTTGATTTAGATCTTTGATTGAGTGTGATGAGTTGTGGAGTAATGTCTATAATTACATCTGCTTATACATATAGACATAAATAGAATTCATAAGATAACTAAACAACCTAGTTTATCCTCCATTAAAGTGTATCTATTTTAAATAGACCCCTCTTAACTTAAAGGAATCTATCTTATCCTAATAGGTTCATCTTGTGTTTAAAAAATTATCTTATCCTCTTAAATTGTTTATAAGATAAACTAGACCAACTAAAAGTACCCCCACTAGAATATATCAAATAGATCCATCTTATCTTAAAAGACTCGCTCTCGTCTTAATAGATCTATCTTATCTTAAAAGATTCTCCCTTACCTTAATAAATTCATCTTATCTTGAAGAGATTTTATATTATCCTAATAGATCTAACTGACCTCCAAAGATTCTACCTTATCCTTATGGATTCATCTTATCTTAAAAAGATTCGTCTTATCCTAACCACCCTACTTATCTCATCCTAAAGTAACAACTAGGGTCTAATCCAAAATAATGAGACCAGATCTGAGTTATATTTGCGTGACTAAAACCACTTGACTTATCCCACCATGATGATGATCTAACCCAAATTAATTGGATCTTATCTAGTCATAACAATCTAACCTAGATCTGATCTAATGTGACGGATTAATCTAACCTAATGAAGGCTAATTTCATGTTGAGCTAATCTAATGTAAGTTACTTAACAAGAAGGATAATTTCAATGAAAGAAATGAGACTCTACTCCTATAAAATATGTTTAACTTAATTCACTCTGCATTAAATTAAGAACAACAGACCAACTCGGCCTTATGCAACTACCTTAACCATTCGATTGTTGTATAATCCCTCTGTTTAACCTAACAGAGATTCTGACTTACCTTCACCATATAATCTATCCTATCTCAAAAGATTATAACCTACCCTAATAATATTTATTCTACCCTGGTAGATTTATCTAACTTAAACTAGTCTAATCTAGTTATATCCAATCCAATCTAGACCCTACATAATCTAATATGATCTGATCTAAAGGGAGTTACTTAAACAAGTTATTTAATACTGGTAACATAGATTCGACCATATTCATATAAATGGATTTTAAACCTAAATTTTTGTCTTAGACCAACTCGTCCGTAAAACCACGACCTAGCCTATTTTATAGGTTGCCCGACCCATTTATCTCAAAGGAAAAGTAAAACTCTGTTTACTCCACCTACCCTGCGTACCCGCAATTGTTATCCCTACTTGGATAATGGCATCTAACACCATAAGCGATGGTCCCTAAATCAGACCCAAGAAGAAGGTTAACCTCGACGATGAAGGATATGTGTGGAAACAGATCTTCAGATGAATCAAGATCCACCACCCGGAATAAAAGTCTTCCTCACCTAACTTTCTTTTGCCCCAAATCTTCTCTACACTCACCAAATAGCTAAAAACATGATGTACCCTTGTTTTCTATGCCACACCTGTTAATGACATGAAAATTTTAGGTGTATAAAAATATATACTAATTGAAAGTTCCACTGAGATAAAAAAATATACTAGAATTTCATAAAGATAAAGTCAGCTGGATATGCTCAACTAAATGGTGTTCTTAAATAGGATCATGGAATCTAGTGTGATCTAATTCAATGTAGTCTGCTTAAACAGATTAGTGGTACTTGGACCCTTCTAGCCAGGTGTTAACTTAACTTAGCACATTAGATCAACTCAACCATGAGCTAACCCAACCCATAGAGTCATGATGAATGGTATAATCTATCTATCCCCACCTAACATCAAACAAACTTTTAACCTACATCATGTAGACTATCTCATCTTGGCAAAATTATATCCTACCTTTGGATATTCACCTTTTACGACTAGTACCCCAATCTGGACATCAAACAAAGATTAAGCCTGCTAAAGAATCTTCAGATCATAAACAACTACTAGCCTATTCATTCTGCTTACCAAATACTTTACATTGCAAAACTATCCTACCATATGCTTCTAACTCTCATGGTCAATACTAGGAAGGGAAGATTATCAGGCAACAACAAACAGAAATGAATCCTCCAGATCCTCCACCGGTTGGAATCGATCAAGTGGTTGCCACCCAAATGATGGTAATACAACAAATGGCAAACATGGTTACCGAAATGCAAAATTAGATAAGGCAAGAACGCCAGGAAATACGTCAGGACCGGCTAGAGATACGTTAAGAAATGAGGCAAGCACAGTTGGAAAGACAACAACAACAACGCCCACTACCTCCACCACCACCACCAGCTCTACCAAGCTACATAAATATATATATACTACTATTTGTAAGATCTAAGTGTTACTTCAGTTAGTAGTTAGTATTTTACTATATTGGGAATAATAATAAGGTCTAATTGACCATATGTGTTGCTAATAAAATTATGCATCATACTGAGATTTTGTCTGTGCATATGTTTTGAGATAACATGGTTACATCCCTTTTTCTTACAAATCTCGAGGACGAGATTTCTGTTAAGGGGGGTAGGATTTGTAAGACCTAAATTTGGTAGAAGAAAAAAATATATCATAAAATAATAAAATAAAGAAATAAAAATGATAAGGGTTTCTAAGAATTGACATTCCTTGTTCCTAATCAACTAAGATATTAAAATAGTCATATGAAAAAGGGGCAACCCATACTTATGGATTTGGGGTGGCACATTTTATGGAAATAATTCTCCTATATGCTTGGTTTCTATTTAACTGAGCATGTGCACAACCATACTTAAAATGATTAATTATCAAATGACACCTAAATTGATCTATACATCATGTTGGACTTCCTTTGGTTGTGCATCAAACACAAAGTTATAATTAAAACAAATCTAACTTCGAATTCAAATTTGAGCTCTCACATAAATAGGAACGAAAGAGAGGCACAATAACAGTAAATAAATAAATAATATTATTGCAAGCAATAAAAGTATTATTCGTATAAAATATTTGGCTTGATTTAGAAATCGGAAGTCAAAACGGTAATTCAAAATTTAGATTTGAATTCTTGAATCTAGAAATCAGAGTAATAAACAAAAAGAAAAGAAAAAAAAAGAAAAACTAACTGGGTCGCCGAACTGCATTTCGACCTAGTGCTATACGCACCCGCACGAGACGACCGATTCCACCGCCGCGCCGCGTCAGTGTGCTCGCATCACCTGGCTGACGGGGCCCACGCGCCAGTCGCTGTGTGTACACGCTTCCATGCACGATGACTCGCTGCCAGTGGACCCACCCTCGCCTACCGGTCTTCTTCTCCGCGTGAATGGTGCCTCGTGGGCGGATCTTAACAACCAGCCACAGACTCCCCTCATGTGGCGCAACAAACCCCCATGGAATTGGATTTTCCTCCGCCAATGCCGCCCTCATCACGGGGTATATAGGGCTCATGCTACTCCTACAACCGAGCGCCGTTCTAGCAGAGGGAGAGAGAACCCGTGAGTTTGCGCGCCATCGCCGGTCTTTGGGTGCGTCGTCGCCCAGGGCTCAGAAAAGGACTGGTGCGTGAGGCGTCTGCTTTACGCTGGTCCGTGCGGTCGCGATCGCGGGCGGAGACCCGAGAACTCGCCGGTGCCAAGTTCCTGGGGTGCGTGGGCGCGACCGTAGGCGCGTCGCGGACGGCTTCAACCTCACCTAAGATTCCGGTGAGTACTACCCCGCGCTCACCGCTAATCTGTATTCGAAGAAAAGAAAACCTCAGTTACTAGCTGCTGCACATCTTCATTGCCGCGCCGTCGCGCAGGCTCTTTCGAACGCGCTAACCTGTGCGATTAGTGGCACAAATGGGTTTTGGCGTGTGTGGACGGAGATCAGGAGCGGATCAGAGTCCATGGCGCCCGGTCGACCGTTGCAACCGGAGGGGGAAAAGGCGGGGCTATGGTGGGTTCGCCATCGGGGGCGCTGTAGGCAGTGCGCCTGCAACTCATTGGGGAAGACGAGGTGTTAACTGTGGATTCCGTGATCGGTGGCTGAGGTTGAGCGCGCGCGCTATGTGAGTGGGATTTAATCTTGGCCCCTCGCGCATGATCGGACGACATCTGATGGAGCAGTGGTTATAAAATCGGGGTTGTCAACTCGACTCCAACGGTTCTGCTGCGTACCAGTTCGCATGGGAGTAGAACCTAATTGGAGCCGTTCGCTCCAGATCGGACGGCTGAGATCCTGGCGTACCCCTTCGGCCTCGGCAATTTTATTAAAGAACCCCTCTGCTATTTTAGATTCAACCCGCAATCCACATGACTGTTCACTGAGTCTTAAGAATACTTGCGCAAAGGCCCCTGCAATTCTCTGTTTTAATGCGCCCAGTCCAGGAAACTAGAAAAATCAGGAAAATTAATTAGAAAAGGATTTTCAATGTAAAAATAAACCCCTAGAACTTGTTTAATTCATATAAAATTCATGTGTAGTCCAAATTAATTCATTCCAATTTCTATAATTTTGTAATATTCTTGTTTATCACCTAGTGTCTCTGTTCTGACATGAAAACGGTAATAAAATTTATTTCTTAGTTAATCTTGTATCAAATACATAAAACCTTTGGAGATCCATAACTTCTTCGTTTTAATTCCGATTTGGTCCGTTCAAGTCGCGTTAGCTTCATATGAATATTTACTATGCAATAACAACATTTATTGCACCATGTCTCATTCTTTTATAATTAGATCTTTATTTAACTTATGTGATTAGTCTTGTTAATCTGCTTATCATTATAATATACTAAAAAATGATCCATGGTCAATTTATAATTTAGATTAAAGTTGAAATTAATTACTACTTTAGGTTATCTTTTCTCTAGAATTATAAAATAAACATAGAACCTAGTTTTAATCATTTAATCACACCATAACTCGATGACCGTGACTCCGATCTTAGTAGTTCTTGATCCCACGATCTCATAGCAACGCGTAGATCATTATTATGCAGTATGTTCTTATGTTTGTGTGATGTTAATTTTGTCTATACCCTGTCTGCTTATATTGCTACGACTAGCGCGAGGTTTCGAGTCATCTTGAAGATCATCCTGGTACCTGGAATCTCAAGTCCCAGGCAAGTTGTGCCCTTGATCACTTCTTTTTACCCAGTCATGTTCTTATTAATCATAATGATCTGCATATGTTAATTTTGATGGGACCCAATAGGTTACCCAGTTTGACTATCTTTATACCTTGTTTACCACTGAACTTTTTGGGTAGTACTTGCTATTGCTTTATGTGGTTTTGGGTATGGAGATACATTATTCATGATCACACTTTTATTATCAGTTGTTATTTATTGTTCATGTTAATATCATTATGTTAATTAGAACATGGAGCGACCACCCGGTAAAACAGTGCTACCACAAGGGTGGTATGGGATGCCCTTGGCTGACTAATTAGGAAAGCTAGTGGATGACTACCTTACCCGAAAGGGGAAAGGGCATTAGGGGAGTGGTTAGTGTAGGGAGGTCCTTGGGTTGATTTTGCTGCGATGACGATCAGGCGAGGGATTCCTGCACTAGAGCTTCTTAGAAACTGTAGCGGGTTTTCTGAAGCTAATGGAACTTTATAAAGGACTCATAGTGTTACCCTGCCTCACCTCCTCGGTAGAGGTGTATGGGATTCATGACCCCTTGGCATATGGGTAACATGACTTGTGGGTAAAGATGTGCAACCTCTGCAGAGTGTAAAACTGGTATACTAGCCGTGCTCAAGGTCATGAGCAGCTCAGACCCTCACATGATTAATTTATGGAATTAAATTCAATTTGTCATTGGCATCGCATTGGGATTATTTTATTATTACTTTTATTTAATATTACTATGGTTTGGTATTTACTTACACTTAGTAACTACTAATAAAATTTTGACCAACTTATAAAAGCAATGCTCAGCTTCAACCTTTGTTTTGTTGATAAGCCTTACACTTCACATGAACTCCCACCTTTGGTGAGTTCATGCACATTATTCCCCACAACTTGTTGAGGTATGAACGTGTGTGAGCTCACCCTTGCTGTCTCACACCCCCCATAGGAGAAGAACATGTGGTTCAAGAGGAGCCACACAACGAGGAGTTTGATCTGATCTAGGTGGCGCCTCCAAGTTGACTTTATGGCACCAAGGATGGACTTTAGTTTGTTTTATAATTATCTTTTATCCTGTAAGACTTCCGCTATGTAATAAGTACTATGATTATATTGTGACATTTATCTCTATATACTCTGTTATTATATGTGTTGTCTTCTTTGGCGCATATATGAGATGCACCCGGCTTTGTCCCTTAAACCCGGGTGTGACAGTACGGAAGACAATTAAAAATGATATAATACATGGTAGTTGGTATAGAGTTCAGATATAGAGTAAATACGATTGCGGAGGATTGTTGTCACACCCGGTTTTGGAAGGCAAACCGAATGCGAACCATGTACGTGCCAGGATCTGAAATTCACGTACACAACGATTACATAATTGGGCATCATTACAAAGTGCTCAAGTAATAGCGTAAAGAAGTATTACTTTATTACATCATGATGTTTGAAACATCCACATAATCATTAACTTAAACAGAAATCAAAGTGCTAAATGAAATGTAGTAAGATAAGGCCTTTAAAGACAGCTGACTGGGGATTTGCCACTAGTCTAGTATTGAACTCCTCAAAGTCCTAATACTTACGAAAATCCTCCTTGTTGCCTTTATCTTCTCTAGGGCAATGGTTGCAACGTGGACAACCTGATGTTTGGAGTTTAAGCAAAGGTGAGTACATATGAACATACTCAGTAAATGCCTCGTTTGGCTGAAGTGGACTAGTTGTATGTGGGGTTAAGCTCAAAGAAGTTTCTTTTAGTTGGTCAGGTATTTATCATTAGTAGAAGCCAAATTTTATCATAGAATCCCAAGTTGATATTCCCAAAAGAAAGCACCTCCTCAAAGAGGAAAGTACCAGACATCATAAGTATAGCCATCATCATTAACCATCAACATAAATGTATTTAGAGTATCTCTAATCAAAGAGAATCCTAAGGTTGCTCTTAACCATGAGCACGACTGATATACCAGTTTCTAACCCTCTGCAGAGGTCGCACACTTTACCCACGAGTCATGTTCCTGTTTTTTCTCGGATCGATCAAACCCTCAAACACTTTCAAGGTTAGTCGACAAGGTTTCACTACGTAGCATTTACAAAGATTCTCCTGGTGTGTAGCCGACCGTTAGGTTTCGCCAGACGTACAAACACAGTACTCCTCCCTAAGGGGGTGACTAATAAAACCAAATTGAATGAACCTCGGCACCCCACCCTTAATAGAGCAAGCAATATAGCCCGTACCCCATTGACGGCACAACGGCGAAGCAAACTACACCCCCAGATTCCTCTAATTAATCAGCTAAGGGCGTCCCATACTAGCCTCATGGTTGTACTGTTGTCACAGGTGGTCTCTCAAAAAATAGGTCCTTACGGAGAGGTACTCGAGAAACAGCCTGAGCCCCTAAAGTGCCACAAGCTCAAAAATCATAATCAGAATGAATGATCGTATCATAAAGTAATTCCCGTCATATTGGTTGATTAAAGTAAAGCCTAGCATGTAGGTGATCATAATAGCCCAACCCATAAAGGTAATCAAGGACATGATAAATGGAAAGCTAGTCAATCCTAAGGTTAATCATAGTATGTGCGAAAGTGAATTATAAACTAAATAGGACATAACTGGTTAGAGGACACTTGCCTTCACCAAACTACTGCTGCTCAGGGGCCTCTCCTGCAACTTCCTCGGACTCTGCAGACAGAACGTTATCTAGGCAATTGCGAACACACATTCAACATTTTTGGAATAGAAAAGAACAGTACAACATACAAGGGAAAACATTATAAAAACATGCAACATGAAATAGAGCTCGCTTCTATGGTCACACGAGAAAAGAAATGCCGAGATCGAAGCTACGATTGAGAAGTATCGCGTCTACGTCATACAAATATAAACTAGAACATTTAATTCGACATACTTGTATTAATCGACATTTATCAAATGTAAACTAGAGTTATCACCTAGTTTTAATTAATCTGCTACACTAATAGCGCTCAGTTAAATAAGTAATTTAATTAATATGGGCAATTATAAGCGAGGCAAATTCACGACGTAAGACAAGGCGCGTGACGTACGAAACAACACGACAGCACACGCGAACGATGCACGAACGGCGCGCGGACAAACGCGACACGCGAGAAATACTAAATAGATGACACGTTTATACTAAACAATTATTAATAATAGAATATTTAATTTAAAATTAACCATGTCGATATCTCTACTACTTATTAAGGCAGTAAGGGGTAGGCTGTCATTCCGTGTTCTGCCATTCTCATTCCCTATTCTGCCTTTCCCATTCCCCCTCCCCGCACAGTCCATTCTCATGTTCTGTCACCATTCCCGTTCTGTCTGTTTTGTCATTCTCATTCCTTGTTCTGCCTTTCTCATTCCCCCTCTCTGCAAAGCCCATTCTCATTCCCACGTACATCCCACGTCTAGCTAAAATTAAATTAAAAGGCACAAATGGCCCCAAGGGGATTTGAACCAACAACCCCTCAAGCAAATGTGCTCGTACCTACCACTACACCACATGTGTGTTTATGTCTACATCTATTACACTAAAAACATCTACTACATCTCTCTCGAAGCCCACCTGCTACCCTTGCACAATGTGTAGTAGTAGATAAGTATCACCGAGATTCTTGAATTATATTTTTGGATGGAGGGAGTAGTATTTAAAGAAGAGCCTTGCATGCAATTTCTTTTATTTGAATAATGTTTTCAACTTAAATTCCTTTTTGCATGTGTGACATTTATTCTCCATAATATTTTTTCCATGGATCTAACTTGTGAGTCATTTTCATAAACTAACGCCAAAGATGAATCCATGTTTCTTTGGAAACCCCGAACAAACACCACTAGCAGGAGCCGCTCGCGTTGGTGTCACTCATCAACGACGAGAAGAAGCTTGGCGACTGCCAGTTCGACCTCTAGAAGCAGTCCTACGTGGCCACATGCGTCGCTGTGTACGGCAAGCTCCAGCGCAGCCGTCGTTTGGACGCGGTCCAGAGCGGCTACACCGCACTGTCCATCGTCAAACAGGGGGACCTCATGGTCATCGCCAACGCTAGCGACTCTCAAGTTGTTCTGGGCACCACATCCGACGAGGGCACCATCACGCCGTCTAGCTCATCATACACCTGAAGCCCAACCTGCCACGTAAGTCGCTCCTGACCGGCCATGAATTCTTGTACGCTGGGATGATGACCGTTGCTAATGTTGTGTGAGTGTCCTCGAACAAGATGTATGTAGAGGAGTAGCACATCCGGTGGTGCAACGGCTAGGTGTACTACCTCGCTGATGAGCCCGGGGTGCACTTCGTTTGGCAGCCCAGCCAATAGTCATCGGTACTCGCCATGTCGCGCGTGTTCGACGACGCAGAGGAGTATCGATAACAATGACCACTTGCCATCGTCGGGGTAGCTTTTATGCCGGTCTGTCTTTAATTATCTTCGCAAACACACACACACTTGCCTTTTTGTTTAAGCAAGCGTGTATGGTGGTGCGTACCTGTTGACTGATGATGTACGAGGGAACTTCTACCGGCAGGTGTGGCACGTGCTCTCCAATGATGAGACCATGCAAATCGTGACATATATCGGAGTCTGCATGATACTGATGGTTGCAATGTAGTAGTGAAATAGCTAAATTAAAATAACAAAATTTATGTATGGCCAGGATCACAAATGGATTAGGAAACATTTTCTTATAACAATATAAGAGACATTTTGTATATATGTTATCATAGTATTTGTTGGGGACTTGTTCTCAAATGCTATGAGTTAAGAACAAGGCAACACAAAAAGAAGTTAATGGTTAATGTCCTTCGTCCTTCGAAGCATTATTTCCCTTAGGATATAATGATCTTCGGACGAAGGTCATATGAAGGACGTACCTTCATCATCACAGTATATGTTAATGGAGGAAGAAGCATATGAAACATGAGAAATAACATGAATAATCATATGACCTCATGAATATATCTTTATTATCTCATCATGGATAAATAAGAACAATATTGAATTACATTTGTACCTTCGATGTGACAGAAGGTAAAAGTTCAAGTGTGACGTACGAGCGAGTACAAGCCAGCGTGAACAGTATGGGGGTACTGTTCATCTATTTATAGGCACAGGGCGCAGCCTATGTAAAATTACATTCATGCCCTTTATATTTACTTTGACTTAGGGACAATCCATCGAGGACTAGATAGCCTTTTCCCCTTTAAGTCGGTTCCTCTTTCTGCCGTTGGGCCGAAGCTCCCTTGCGTGTAGCTTCGGAACTGCATCGACCTTCGTCTCGACCATGCTTTCCATATCGTGTATAGTTTTATTCTGAGTCCGAAGGTACCTGTATACATATTATACTTAGGTAACATTGTTAAATCATGTTTTTGAGGACCTTCGGAAGACGAAGGCCCCCAACAGTAGCCCCTCACAGTATTAATTTGTTATAATCAACGAATTCAGACTGCGACATGAACGAAGGCCTTAAGCCGAAGGTCCAAAAAAACACCTTCCCTTTTGCTAAAATAGCAATAGTTACTGACAGATGGGGTCCACCAAATTGCAAGGCACTGGGCGTATAAATATGAACCCACACCGGCAACATTTGATACGCCATTTCTAGCATTCGCGTTACTTTCTCAAATTTTTTAACTCTTGCTCACTAGCTCTCGCCTGGTTTTCAAGCTGTTCGAGCTTCGGTTTAAAGACGTGCTTTCACCATGTCTGGGGAAAAATGACTGAGGAAAAGAAGATGACTGAGGAAAAAAGGATGACTGCCGAGACGAAGCTGACAGAGGAGACGAAGCTGTTCGAAGAAAAGAAAGTTGCGGATCCTTTTATCGCCGGGTTTATTGAGTCTATGTCAAAAACAAACACAGAAAATATTACTAAAGAGATACTTGAAGGTTTATCTGAAGATACTGATGACAGTGATAGTTATGATGCGGAAAGTGGAGATGAAGATTCTGAAGATCGGCCCTGGCGACCAAGCCATTCTGTCTTCGGAAAATCGACTATTAAACAGAGTCATCTTGACAACTTGAGAGGAAGATACTTTCGCGACATGTCTATCGTGAGAGTTGGCAGAGACAACATCGTCCCTGCCCCTGAGGAAAATGAAGTTGTTATCTATCGAAGCTTTTTTAAGGCTGGACTTTGGTTTCCTTTGAGCAAATTTATAATTGAAGTGTTGAAGACATACCAGATTTTCCTTCATCAGATCACCCCCGAAACTGTGATGAGGATGGGGATTTTTATCTAGGCTGTAAGAAGTCAAGGGCTGGAGCCGAGCGCGTAGTGCTTGTGCAGTATGCACGAGCTCTTGTATGAGACGAAGGCTACTGGCAAAGAACAGTATCACAACAACTTCGGTTGTTATGGATTTATTGCTCGCCCCAATGCAAGCCACCCGGTACCAACATACCGGAAAAGATGGCCTGGGTCCTGGATGGGGGAGTGGTTTTATGTTAAAAATGATTTAAAGGCAAGGGAAGACATCAAAGAAATCATCTAGCGCCCCATTTGGTCTCGCTTCGGTCTCCGAAGGCCAAAGGTGGAAATTGATAGCAATGTCGAAGCATGTCAGAGAGATTTTAGCACTGTGTGTGCCTTCATTGGCACAAGGGATCTGATTCAAGAGCATATATCCTTTAGGGTATGGCCACTTATGGAAAGCTGGGATATGCTGAAGAAGACCACCGCCGATTCTAATGAAGGTGGTCTGGTCCGACTGAAGTATACCTTTAGATTCAGGGAAAAGTTTGATGAGCCAAACAATGACTGGATGAAGTGCATCGAAGCTACCAGTGATGAGTTACTTGGAGCATATTCCAAGGCCGAAGATAATGCTCTGTCCGCAGCCTTTGGAAGTCGAGGCAAGAAAAGATTAAACAGAGTATTTGATGCTATTGGCTTCGTATATCCTGATTACCATTATCCGATAAAAGGGCAAGAGAAAAAGAGGAAGACTGCCGCTTCGGCCACTGTAGCTGAGCCGAAGGGCAAAAAGATTAAGGTTCTGACCCATCGGCCGCGCTACATTGAACCGGCCGTGGTGCCTAAATTTGGTGCGGGGACCTCTTCAGCTGACGAGGCCAAGGAAGCTGCTTCGCTTGTGCAGAGTACTGTAGAGCCGATTGTAGTGCCGATGGTGCCTACAGTCGAGCCAGTCGAGACTAAGGTTGATAGGGCTGAAGAGCCAAAGATTGAAAAAATAACAAAAATGCCAGAATATTTGAGCCCTCCAACAGAGGCAAAACTGCCTAAGGTTCAAAAGGCTTCTGCCGCGACTCCCAAGAGGAGGAGGATGGCCAACTTGCTAGATGCTGTGTTGGAGACTACGAAGGCCTTAAGCCCTGCTCCTATAAGGAAAGTTGCTAAAGCTGCCAAAGCGCAAGCCAAAACTAAAACTAAGCAAGCAGAAGTCGAAGCTACAAAAACTCAGGCTGATACCGAAGTTGGGCCTTCAGTGCCTGCCGCGATGAAGCCTACCGCGCCTGAGGAAGAGATGGTAGGGCAGATTGCACCTGAAAATGTCGAGACTGCTGCTCCCGAAGCTCCAATTGAAAATATCGACTACATCGTTTGACATGCTTCGGGGAAGAAATTGTCCGAAGATGAAATCGCTGAAGCAAAGCATTATGCTCAAAAACTGAAATATCCGAAAGGAGCCTTAGTTTTTAACGGAAGCAATGAAGATGATTTCTTATACTGTCTCCCGAACAACAAAGAAATATCCGTTTGTCAGGAGATAGGTAAAAGCATGGGATTCCCGAAGCTGGAAGATGGCCTTTCAATTTTGTCGAAGGATGATCTTGCCGATAGCCTAGCCTACAACAGTATAAAGGTATAAAGGTTAACTTTGAATTTGAGAATGAAGTATGTTATTTGTCATACTCAATTCTTTCCTCCTCTTGCAGGGCTTAATTCTTAGTAATGCCCTTAGGGCGCAAAAGAATATTGAAGACAAAAGCTATACGATGGCCCTAAATAACCTTCGTTCAGAAGTGATTGAATTAAGAAACGAAGGTCTAGAAAAGGATAAAATTTTGATTTCTTTGGTAAATAAAGTAAAAGAGGATGAAGCTAACTATGAAGCTCAAGCCGAAGCCTAGAAAGCAGAAATTGAAGATCTTCGTAAGCAGCTGGCCGAAGCTAAAGAGAATTTCGCACTTGCACAGGCCAACCGAGAGATCAGCGAGTACTGGAAAAATTATTTTTAGAAAAATGTTGAAGAACTTCGCTAATCCAAAGAAAGGTGCTTCAAGAAATCCTTGGATTGTGTGAAGAAATTGAAGACTAGCTTCACCAAAGTGGGTGCCTACTCTGCTGAAGAAAACTTCATACAAGGCGACCCTGAAGGCGTCATTGAATGGTTAAGTGGAGAAGCAGAAACCTTCGAAGAAATTTTGAGTGATCGCGGGGATGTCTGCGCGTTTTCCGGTGCGCGGGGGATCTCATCCATCTTAGAGAAGGCCGGATGCGATCATGTTAAAACCATAGCCCGGACCAAAGCTACCTTTTCCGTGGATGATACGAAGGATCCTTTAGCTAAGCAACCTTGATGGGCGGAAAATTCTACAATGATGTCTGGGTGAATGGTGGCCGAGAGATGGCCCATGAAATCATAAAAAAGAGTGAAAAAGACACCCATGATGCCCGAGCAAAAGCTAAACAAGCTGAAGAAGCTGCAGAACGCGAAAGGCGTATAGGTATTTGTCGGCGTTTCGAGACAGGGGGGTCCCTAAGCCGACGAGTGAGTGTGCTGCGTGCCCCAGCCCAGATGGGTCGAGCGCGTGGGCGAGCGCGAAGGGGGGAGAGGCGAGGCGGCCGGAGCCGAGCGTGAGAGAGGTGGAAGTCCCGCGGCCTTCGTGTTCGTCCCGCGCCCAGGTCAGGTGCGCTTGCAGTAGGGGGGTTACAAGCGTCCACACGGGTGAGGGAAGCGAGCGGCCCCAAGAGAGCGCCTGTCCCGTCCTCGGTCCCGCGCGGCCAACCTCTTCTGAGAAGGCCCTGGTCCTTCCTTTTATAGTCGTAAGGAGAGGATCCAGGTGTACAATGGGGATGTAGCAGAGTGCTACGTGTCTAGCGGAGGGAGAGCTAGCGCCCTAGGTACATGCCAATGTGGCAGCCGGAGAGATCTGGGCACCCTGCTGGCGTGATGTCGTGGCTGTTGGAGGTGCGGCGGAGCCTGATGGAGGGACAGCTGTTGGAGCGGTCGAGTCCCTGCTGACGTTGTCATGCTTCCGTAAGAGAGCTAGGGGCCGCCGTCGTCATAGAGCTTGTGGAGCGCCATCATTGCCTCTCTGGCGGAGCTGGCCGGATGAGACGCCGGTCTTGTTCTCCGTGACCCGAGTCGATTCGGGGTGGGATGATGATGGCGCCTCCTGTTGACGTGGCGGTCTGTGCCCTAGGCAGGGCGACGTGGGGTTTCCTCCGAAGCCGAGGTTGAGTCTGCCTTCTGTTGCCGTGGCCGAGCCCGAGCCAAGGGGTCGGGCGAGGCGGAAGTCGTTCGGCCGAGGCCAGGGCGGAGTCCGAGCCCTGGGGTCGGGCGAGGCGGAGTTTCGTCGTCTTCCGGGTCTTAGCCCGAGTCCGAGCCCTGGGGTCGAGCGGAGCGGAGTCTCGAGTCCGTGCCCTGGGGTCGGGCGAGGCGGAGTTTCGTCGTCTTCCGGGTCTTAGCCCGAGTCCGAGCCCTGGGGTCGGGCGGAGCGGAGTTCGTCGTCTTCCGGGTCTTAGCCCGAGTCCGAGCCCTGGGGTCGGGCGGAGCGGAGTTCGTCGTCTTCCGGGTCTTAGCCCGAGTCCGAGCCCTGGGGTCGGGCGGAGCGGAGTTCGCCGTGGCGCCTTTGGCGAGGCCTGACTGCCTGTCAGACTTACTCTGTCGAGTGGCGCTGCAGTCGGAGTGGCGCAGGCGGCGCTGTCCTTCTGTCAGACTGGCCAGTGGAGCGGTGGAGTGACGGCGGTCACCTCGGCTCTGCCGGAGGCGCGTGTCAGGATAGAGGTGTCAGGCCTCCTGTGCGTTAAATGCCCCTGCAATTTGGTCAGTCGGTGTGGTGATTTAGTCAAGGTTGCTTCTGAGCGAAGCCAAGGCCTTGGGCGAGCCGGTGATGTGTCCGCCATAAAAAGGGGGCCTCGGGCGAGACGGAAGTCTCTCGAGGTCGGCTGCCTTCGGCCGAGGCTAGGCTCGGGTGAAGCGTGATCGAGTCACTCGTGTGGACTGATCCCTGACTTAATCGTGCCCATCAGGCCTTTGCAGCTTTATGCTGATGGGGGTTACCAGCTGAGAATTAGGCGTCTTGAGGGTACCCCTAATTATGGTCCCCGACAGTAGCCCCCGAGCCTCGAAGGGAGTGTTAGCACTCGCTTGGAGGCTTTTGTCGCACTTTTTCGCAAGGGGACCAGCCTTTCTCGGTTGCATTTCGTTCCGGTGGGTGCGCGCGAGCGCACCCGCCGGGTGTAGCCCCCGAGGCCTCGGAGGAGTGGTTACACTCCTTCGAGGTCTTAATACTTTGGCTGGTCTGGTCGTTCCCTCATGCGAACTGGCCGTAGCCCGGGTGCACGGTCGGGGCCCAAGCTCTCGGGCTGGTATGTTGACGCTGTCAACGATTTGGCCGGAGCCGGTTTTTGCGAGAGCAGCCCCCGAGCCTCTGCACAGGGCGAGAGGACGATCAGGGACAGACTCGGCTTTTTACATACGCCCCTACGTCGCCTTTCCGCAAGGAGGAGGGGGGGAGTGCGCCATGTTACCCTCGATGGGCACCGAACATGGTGTCTCCGGTGAGCTGCAAGCGGGTAATCCGAGTGGACGTCCGTGCCCCGTTCGTTGGGGGTCGGCTAGGGGCCCAGAGGCACGCCCAAAAGTACCTGCGGGTGATTTGCCGGACCCGGTCCCCTGGCGACGGGGTCCGAGGGCTCGATGCCTCCCTCCGATGGGATTCCGTTACAAGATCGTTCCCACTGGTCTCGGAAATGTCCTAGGGTACCTCGGGAGCGCAGCCCGAGCCTCGGTTATGTATCGAACGTACCCCTGGTCATCCCTCGCTCGGTGTCTGAGGCGACTGTGAACCCTTCGGGGGCCAGCCTTCGAACCCCTGATCAGTAATGGGCGCGGAGCCCGAGTAGCCTGAGGCGGCCATGAAGCCCTTCGGGGGGCTGGCCTTCGAACCCCTGACCAGTAGTGGGTGTCGGGCCCACGCGATCTGAGGCGACTGTTGAACCCTCGGGGGGCCAGCCTTCGAACCCCTGATCAGTAATGGGGGGCTCGGAGCCCGGTTCCTTCGCGGAGAAGGATCCCTTTCGGGGTATCCCCCTTTCCCGGTCCCTGTTGCAAGAGATAGAGAAAGAGGAAAACGGAAAAGGATACGAAATCGGACGACGTGGCGTACCTTTTCTGACGCGGTTATTACGGCGAAGGTGAAGCGTCGCGCGCTCCTCCTGCCAGAAGCGCCGCGTGTCTCGCCGCGGAGTTAATGCGACGGGGTGAGTGGTTGGCGGGGCGGCCGTTGCGCGCGTGCGATCCGTTCGAGGAATGGGTCACGGGTGCACCGTCTTCACGCCGTGAGAGGAGGCTCCCTTGCTGTCTCAGGATGGGACGTGAGCCTGGCTGACGACGTGACTGCTGTGCCCGCCTGCCACCGCTATTACTGCCGGCCCACTTTCGGTCGCTTTGACCGACGCGCCAGTCTGGCGCTGTTGGGTCGCCTCGAGTCGTGGCATAGGCTTCGCAACCGAAGAGGCGCGATGGTGGCACAAGTGGCGGTGCGGTTGCTTGCATGCAGCAACTGGCGTGCCGGTTGCTCGACGCGTGGGCCTGGGTTCCAGGCTGGCGTGTCAGAAGTCGGAGAAGCGCGTCCATCTGGCGCGGTTGCATGCCGCCTGCATGGCTGCCCGCCCCTTCTGCCCGTTGGTCTGGGCGAAAATGGGGGGTCGCCTGTAACCGCTGGACGGTCGTGCGCACCATGCGCGGCGGTTTGGCTTCTTCTGCCCTGAGCCGGCTTGCATGACATGCGGGACCCAGCCCCCGAGTCGCAGGGGAGGGCCTTGGAGCGTGTTGGAGAAGACTCGGCCCGCGGCGCTTGGGGGCGCACGTAGGGGGAGTTGCCTTTAAAAGGAGGGAGGCTCCCTTCGTAAGGCAACCATGTCTTCTTCCTCCCTTAAGCGTCGGGTCTTCCCGTCTTCCAAGCCCCCGGATGGGGGGTATCCGCCGCCTTTCCGCCTCCTCGTTGGAGGAACGCAACTCCATGGGAGCTGGTACCTCTCAGCCATCGTTCGGCTTCAAGGATTTTCATCACGCAGCCCGGTCGCACCCCTTCACCGGCGGTCACCCGAGATGGCGACCTCCAGCTTGATGGTGGGGGAAAGCGAGCCGGGCTGCGGCCTCTGCCCCTTCCTCAGCCTCAAGGATTTTCATCACCAAGGCCGGGGAGGGGAGAGTGCCGAGTTGGGGTCGGCCCCTGCGTGGGCGGTGGCCCGCTCCTTCACTCAGTGATGGGGGGAGAAGCGGGCATTGCCCGTGGCGTCCGGCAGCTGCAGCGTGCCTGGTCTTCAGCCGCGAGTGGCTTCGGGGCCACTTGCGGCGTCAGCGTCTGCCACGGCAGCCGGAAGAGGTTCTTCCGCCGGCGCGGCGGCCGGGACCGGCCACGGGCTGACCTCCAACTTCTACGGCCTTCTGCCCGTCCTTGCCTCACGAGTTTTGGCACGGGCGGGGGCCTCCTGGCAGCGGCATCCACCCTGAGGTCAGCGTTGCCGCTGTTCGGCCCCCCGGAGCAGAAGTCGCCGTCGTCACCACTGCTGGAGTAGGTGACGGCGCGCTGTTCGTCGGCCTTCCGTTGCTCCGCAGGCCTTCCCCCTCGGAGTGGGGTTGTTCGTACCTGCGGAGGGGGAACCGGAGTTCCGTTTGTAATGGCACTTCGAATGCCAGTGAGTTCGTTCATTGTGGCTGTCGAGGCCTGAACGTGTATGTAATTTTGGCACGGAGCCGTGTTTTTTCCTCATTTTCGAGCACTAGGTCTCGCCTGTTTGATTATCTGAACCGCTTTACCAAGCATGAGTTGCCCCGTGTCAAGGTGACGGGTGAGGTATCCGTATCCCGGAGGCGTAGGAATCCCTCGGCCCGTTCGGCCTTGTTATGTGAGGCTCCTCTAGCTTAGTTGAAGAGACCCCTCGGTCGCCCTTCGGTGGATCGAGGCCGGGGGTAGCGATATCAGTATGAACAGAGGCGGAGTTGGCTCGAGAATGGGAACCTGGTTGGCCGGAGCCTAGCCGTGTTGTCCGTCAGCGGGGCCGACGCCAAAGTCGATCAGTCGAGGCCTCGGATCGGGCTGGCGCCCTTGGGAGCCGGTTGACCGAGGCCCCAGGGGTAACCGGTTGAGCCGCCTGCTTGGGCCGGATTCCCGGAGGAGCCCCTGGACCGCGGCGCCGCCCGAGGCTGGGTCGGGCTTTGCTGAAGACGTCGTCGATGCCGAGGGTGCTACAGCTCCCTTCGGCGTGAAGACCCGAGCCTGCAGGATCCGATCATCTTGTAGCGTGTGCTTCCTGCGGCCGCCGAGGCCAGAAGAAAACACCCTCGCTGCACTTGCGAAGCTGCGCCTTTTTTCCTCCTGTTTCGAGCATCTGGACTTCGTCGGTAACAGGGATGTTTGTGTGAGCAAGAGCTGCTTTTCGCGGAAGGGACGAGTGAGGTATCCGTATCCCGGAGGCGTGGGAATCCCTCGGCTCGGTCGGCCTTGCCGCTTACGCGTACTTTCACCCGTCCATGAGGCCCTGTCCCCGACTTAGTCGAGAAAGCTTGAAGGACTGCTTCGGCAGGAGAGCTTCCGAACGTGATGACTCGTTCGGTCCACGGAGTCGCTTTATCCGAGCGCAAGTTACTTATCGCAGAAGGGGACGAGTGAGGTATCCGTATCCCGGAGGCGTAGGAGTCCCTCGGCTCGGTCAGCCTTGGCTGCTTACGTGTACCTCGTCGTTTCCAGGATCCGCTTTCCGAAGTAGTCAAGAAGCACAAAAGAAATCCTGCTAAAAAGAGATCCTTTTTCGAGGAAAAATTCGACGCAGAGGGGGTCTCCCCCCTTTTAGCCCCCGAGGGAGGGTCGGGTTTTGCCGAGGCTAGGCCGACCCTTCCTTGACAACTAAACTTTGCGTAGGTGCGAGGTATATGAACAACTTGAAAACATCTTAAGGGTAGAAGCGACGTAGCTGTTTGATGTTCCAAGCGTTGCCGTAGATCTCGCCTTGATTGCTGGCCAGCTTGTATGTTCCGGGCTTCAGAACTTTGGCGATGACGAATGGCCCTTCCCAGGGGGGCGTGAGCTTGTGCCTCCCTCGGGCGTCTTGTCGCAGCCGAAGCACCAGGTCGCCCCACCTGGAGTTCTCGGGACCGGACCCCTCGGGCGTGGTAGCGTCGCAGGGACTGTTGGTACCGCGCCGAGTGTAGTAAGGCCCTGTCCCGAGCTTCCTCCAACTGGTCCAGCGATTCCTCTCGGCTGGCTTGGTTGCTTTGTTCGGTGTAGGCCCTCGCCCTTGGGGAGCCGTATTCCAGGTCAGTGGGCAAGATAGCTTCAGCCCCGTAGACCAGGAAAAACGGCGTGAAGCCCGTGGCACGACTCGGCGTCGTCCTTAGGCTCCAGACCACCGAGGGGAGTTCCTTCATCCATCGCCTGCCAAACTTGTTGAGGTCGTTGTAGATCCGAGGCTTGAGCCCTTGTAGAATCATGCCATTGGCACGCTCTACCTGCCCATTCGACATGGGATGAGCCACGGCGGCCCAGTCCACCCGGATATGGTGATCTTCGCAAAAATCCAAGAATTTTTTGCCGGTGAACTGGGTGCCGTTGTCGGTGATGATGGAGTTCGGGACCCCGAAGCGATGGATGATGTTGGTGAAGAATGCCACCGCCTGCTCGGACCTGATGCTGTTCAGGGGTCGGACCTCGATCCACTTGGAGAATTTGTCGATGGCGACCAGCAGGTGCGTGTAGCCCCCGGGCGCCTTCTGCAAGGGACCGACGAGGTCCAGACCCCATACAGCGAAGGGCCAGGTGATGGGTATTGTCTGCAGAGCCTGAGCGGGCAGGTGTGTTCGCTTCGCATAGAATTGGCACCCTTCGCAGGTGCGGACAATTCTAGTGGCGTCAGCCACCGCCGTTGGCCAGTAGAAGCCTTGCCGGAAGGCATTTCCAACAAGGGCTCGGGGTGCTGCGTGGTGGCCGCAAGCCCCCGAGTGTACTTCTTGCAGCAGTTCCCGACCTTCGGCGATGGGGATGCATCGCTGGAGGATGCCCGAGGGGCTGCGATGGTAGAGTTCCTCTTCGTTGCCCAGCAAGACGAATGACTTGGCGCGTCGCGCTACCCGCCGAGCCTCGACTTGGTCGAGGGGTAGCTCTCCTCGACGGAGATATTGCAGGTATGGGGCCTGCCAATCTTGGTCTGGCGTGGCCCTGCTCTGCCCTTCCTCGACGTTCAACGCCCCGCCCTCGGGGGCCGAGGGTACCTCGGGCTGAGCCGAGGATACCTCGGGCTGAGCCGAGGGTACCTCGGGCTGAGCCGAGGGTACCTCAGGCTCGGGCGCGTCGTCGAGCTTGACGGAGGGTTGATGCAGATCCCGGGAGAAGACGTCCGGGGGGACTGTCGTTCGCCCCGAGGCTATCTTGGCCAGCTCGTCTGCGGTTTCGTTGTAGCGCCGAGCGATGTGGTTGAGCTCGAGCCCGAAGAACTTGTCTTCCAGGCGCCGAACCTCGTCGCAGTAGGCCTCCATCTTCGGGTCGCGGCAGTGGGAGTTCTTCATGACTTGGTCGATGATGAGCCGCGAATCACCGCGGGCGTCGAGGCGTCTGACCCCTAGCTCGATGGCGATCCGCAATCCGTTGACCAGAGCTTCGTACTCGGCCACATTGTTGGACGCCGGGAAGTGGAGGCGCAGCACGTAGCGCAAGTGCTTTCCGAGGGGCGAGATGAAGAGAAGGCCCGCACCGGCCCCCGTCTTCATCAGCGACCCGTCGAAAAACATGGTCCAGAGCTCCGGTTGGATCGGAGTCGTTGGTAGTTGGGTGTCGACCCATTCAGCCACGAAATCCGCCAACACTTGGGACTTGATGGCCTTCCGAGGGGCGAACGAGATCGTTTCGCCCATGATCTCCACTGCCCACTTTGCGATCCTGCCCGAGGCCTCTCGGCACTGGATGATCTCCCCTAGGGGGAAGGATGACACCACAGTTGCCGGATGGGACTCGAAGTAGTGTCGTAGCTTCCGCCTCGTCAGGATCACAGCATACAGCAGCTTTTGAACTTGTGGGTAGCGGATCTTAGTCTCGGACAGCACTTCGCTGATGAAGTAGACCGGCCTCTGAACGGGCAATGTATGCCCTTCCTCCTGCCTTTCGACCACAATCGCGGCGCTAACCACCTGAGTGGTCGCGGCGACGTAGACCAAGAGGGTTTCTCCGTCCGCCGACGGCACCAAGACTGGCGCCTTTGTAAGGAGCGCCTTCAGGTTGCCGAGGGCTTCCTCGGCCTCAGGGGTCCAAACGAAACACTCGGCCTTCCTTAAGAGGCGGTACAGAGGCAGACCTCTTTCGCCGAGGCGTGAGATGAAGCGGCTCAGGGCCGCGAGGCATCCCATGACCCTCTGTACCCCTTTTAAGTCCTTGATGGGTCCCATGCTGGTGATGGCCGCAATCTTCTCCGGGTTGGCCTCGATGCCTCGCTCAGAGACGATGAACCCTAGGAGCATGCCTCGGGGCACCCCGAAGACACACTTCTCAGGATTAAGCTTGACTCCTTTCGCCTTGAGACACCGGAATGTCACTTCAAGGTCGGAGAGGAGGTTGGGAGCCTTCCGTGTCTTGACCACGATGTCATCGACGTAGGCCTCGACTGTGCGACCGATGTGTTCGCCGAACACATGGTTCATGCACCGCTGGTACGTCGCGCCTGCATTCCTCAGGCCGAACGGCATGGTGACGTAGCAGTACATGCCGAACGGCGTGATGAAAGAAGTCGCGAGCTGGTCGGACTCTTTCATCCGGATCTGGTGATACCCCGAGTAGGCATCGAGGAAGGACAGGGTTTCGCACCCAGCAGTGGAATCCACGATTTGGTCGATGCGAGGCAGAGGGTAGGGAACCTTCGGACATGCTTTGTTGAGACCAGTGTAGTCTACACACATCCGCCATTTCCCCCCTTTCTTCCTCACAACCACAGGGTTGGCAAGCCATTCGGGATGGAATACCTCTTTGATGAACCCTGCCGCCATTAGCTTGTGGATCTCTTCGCCAATCGCTCTGCGCTTCTCCTCATCGAATCGGCGCAGAGGCTGCCTGACGGGTCGGGCTCCGGCCCGAATATCCAGCGAGTGCTCGGCGACATCCCTCGGTATGCCGGGCATGTCCGAGGGACTCCACGCAAAGACGTCGGCGTTTGCGCGGAGAAAGTCGACGAGCACTGCTTCCTATTTGGGGTCGAGCCCGGAACCGATCCGGATCTGCTTGGTGGTGTCGCCGCTGGGGTCGAGGGGGACGGCCTTGACCGTCTCCGCTGGCTCGAAGTTGCCGGCATGGCGCTTCACGTCTGGGACCTCCTTGGAGAGGTTCTCCAGGTCGGCGATGAGGGCCTCGGACTCGGCGAGGGCCTCGGCGTACTCCACGCACTCCACGTCGCATTCGAACGCGTGTTTGTACGTGGGGCCGACGGTGATGACCCCGTTGGGGCCCGGCATCTTGAGCTTCAGGTAGGTGTAGTTGGGGACGGCCATGAACTTCGCGTAGCATGGCCTCCCTAGCACGGCGTGGTAGGTTCCTCGGAACCCGACCACTTCGAACGTCAGGGTCTCCCTTCGGAAGTTGGAGGGTGTCCCGAAGCAGACTGGGAGGTCGAGTCGCCCGAGGGGCTGGACGCGCTTCTCAGGGATGATCCCGTGGAAGGGCGCAGCGCCTGCTCGGACGGAGGACGGATCGACGCGCAGAAGCTTGAGGGTCTCGGCGTAGATGATGTTGAGGCAGCTGCCCCCGTCCATCAGGACCTTGGTGAGCCTGACATCGCCGACAACGGGGTCGACGACGAGCGGGTATTTCCCCGGGCTCGGCACATGGTCGGGGTGGTCGGCCCGGTCGAAAGTGATGGGCTTGTCGGACCAGTCTAGGTAGACTGGCGCCGCCACCTTCACCGAGCAGACCTCCCGGCGCTCTTGCTTGCGGTGCCGAGCCGAGGTATTCGCCGCATGCCCTCCATAGACCATGAAGCAGTCGTGGACCTCGGGGAACCCCCCTGCTGGGTGTTCTTCGTTCTTGTCGTCGTCGTGGGCCCTGCCACCCTCGGCGGGTGGCCCGGCCCTGTGGAAATGGCGCCGAAGCATAACGCACTCCTCGAGGGTGTGCTTGACGGGCCCCTGATGGTAGGGGCACGGCTCCTTGAGCATCTTGTCGAAGAGGTTTGCACCTCCGGGGGGCTTCCGAGGGTTCTTATACTCGGCGGCGGCGACAAGGTCCGCGTCTGCGGCGTCGCGTTTCGATTGCGACTTCTTCTTGCCTTTCTTCTTGGCGCCGCGCGGAGCAGACGCCTCGGGAGCTTCTTCCGACGGGCGGCCCTGGGGCTGCTTGTCCTTTCGGAAGATAGCCTCGACCGCCTCCTGGCCGGAGGCGAACTTGGTGGCGATGTCCATCAGCTCGCTCGCCCTGGTGGGGGTTTTGCGACCCAGCTTGCTCACCAGGTCGCGGCAAGTGGTGCCGGCGAGGAACGCGCCGATGACATCCGAGTCGGTGATGTTGGGCAGCTCGGTGCGCTGCTTCGAGAATCGCCGGATGTAGTCCCGGAGCGACTCCCCCGGCTGTTGCCGGCAGCTTCGAAGGTCCCAGGAGTTCCCGGGGCGCACGTATGTGCCCTGGAAATTGCCAGCGAAGGCTTGGACCAAGTCGTCCCAGTTGGAAATCTGCCCCGGAGGCAGGTGCTCCAACCAGGCGCGAGCAGTGTCGGAGAGGAACAGGGGGAGGTTGCGGATGACGAGGTTGTCGTCGTCCGTTCCGCCCAGTTGGCAGGCAAGGCGGTAGTCCGCGAGCCACAGTTCCGGTCTCGTTTCCCCCGAGTACTTTGTGATAGTAGTCGGGGGTCGGAACCGGGTCGGGAATGGCGCCCGTCGGATGGCCCGACTGAAGGCTTGCGGACCGGGTGGTTCGGGCGAAGGACTCCGATCCTCCCCGCTGTCGTAGCGCCCCCCACGCCTGGGGTGGTAGCCTCGGCGCACCCTTTCGTCGAGGTGAGCCCGACGGTCGCGTCGATGGTGCTCGTTGCCGAGGTGGCCCGGGGCCGCAGGCGCGGTGTTGCGCGTGCGCCCGGTGTAGACCGAGGCCTCCCGCATGAATCGGGAAGTCGCGGCATGAGGTTCCGAGGGATATCCTTGCCTCCGGGATGCAGTGCTCTCGGCCCGCCGGGCCGCGGCGCCTTCCAGGAGATTCTTGAGTTCTCCCTGGATTCGCCGCCCCTCGGTGGTTGACGGCTCCGGCATCGCGCGGATGAGCATCGCTGCGGTCGCCAGGTTCTGACCGACCCCGCTGGATGCGGGCGGCGACCTGATCCTGACGTCGTTGGCGACGCGGTGCTGGAGACCTTGGGGCAGATGACGTATTTCTCCGGCCAGGGGTTGGCCCACCCATGCCTGTCCGGCGTCCCGACGGATCGGCTCAAGCGCCCCTGTTCCCTCGTTGAGCCTGGCCTGCGCCTCGCGGACTTGCTCGAGTTGTGGGTCGTAACCCCCCGCCGGAGCGGGGACCACAGCTAGCTCCCGTGGGATGTCGGCGCGAGGCACCGGCCTAGGGAGATCACCATCCTCTGGCATGCCAAGATGGTTGCCTTCGGTGGGATCCCCTAGCTCGATGTGGAAACATTCGCGGCTTGGGCCGCAGCTCTCGTCACCGAGGCTGCGGCTTCCGTCGGAACAGTCGGATAGACAGTAGTCACATGCGGTCATGAAGTCCCGCATGGCACTGGGGTTGCCATGTCCGGAGAAATCCCAACCGATGCTGGGATCGTCATCTTCCTCGGACCCGGAGGGCCCGTAGGTCGAGACGTCCGTCAGTCGGTCCCAAGGCGACCGCATACAGAACCTCAGTGGGGTTGCACTCGCCTCAATGAGAGCGCCCGCCAAAACGAGGTCGTTTGGCGGGTTGAGGCCGAGTCGAAATGACGCAAGATGGGAGTTAGTCGTTACCTTTTGGTCGACGAGGAGCGACGTAGTCACATCGGGGACTGGTTGCGCCGTCATCTCTAGTTCGAGGGCGACGTCCTGCAGGCTTTCCGCGAGCGCGCCGGCGTCGTCTTCTTGCTCGGGGTCAGCGTGCCGCGGGGGGACGGCGCTTGCCTCCGTCTCGAACGCGAGGTCGACGTCCGGCGTGCCTTCCGTCGGGGCGTCGGGGGCGTCGATTCGCTCGACGGCCGGCGAAGCGTGGCCTCCCGTCTGGCCTTGACGGCCCCGCCTCCTCCTCCGTTGGCGGGGGAGAGAACGGAGCGAGCCCGAATGTTGCTCTTCCACCACGCGGGGTAGACGTCGTCGATTCCGCCGCCGGCGGGCGGGTTGTCGGCTGCCATTGTCGTAGTCGCGCGGCGGTGGAAGAAGTGTCATGTCGTAGCTGCCGTCGAAGGACATGAACTCAAGAGTCCCGAAACGAAGCACCGTCCTGGGCCGGAGAGGTTGCTGGAGACTGCCCATCTGGAGCTTGACGGGGAGCTGTTCGTCAGCACGCAGCAGGCCCCTACCTGGCGCGCCAACTGTCGGCGTTTCGAGACAGGGGGGTCCCTAAGCCGACGAGTGAGTGTGCTGCGTGCCCCAGCCCAGATGGGTCGAGCGCGTGGGCGAGCGCGAAGGGGGGAGAGGCGAGGCGGCCGGAGCCGAGCGTGAGAGAGGTGGAAGTCCCGCGGCCTTCGTGTTCGTCCCGCGCCCAGGTCAGGTGCGCTTGCAGTAGGGGGGTTACAAGTGTCCACGCGGGTGAGGGAAGCGAGCGGCCCCAAGAGAGCGCCTGTCCCGTCCTCGGTCCCGCGCGGCCAACCTCTTCTGAGAAGGCCCTGGTCCTTCCTTTTATAGTCGTAAGGAGAGGATCCAGGTGTACAATGGGGATGTAGCAGAGTGCTACGTGTCTAGCGGAGGGAGAGCTAGCGCCCTAGGTACATGCCAATGTGGCAGCCGGAGAGATCTGGGCACCCTGCTGGCGTGATGTCGTGGCTGTTGGAGGTGCGGCGGAGCCTGATGGAGGGACAGCTGTTGGAGCGGTCGAGTCCCTGCTGACGTTGTCCTGCTTCCGTAAGAGAGCTAGGGGCCGCCGTCGTCATAGAGCTTGTGGAGCGCCATCATTGCCTCTCTGGCGGAGCTGGCCGGATGAGACGCCGGTCTTGTTCTCCGTGACCCGAGGCGATTCGGGGTGGGATGATGATGGCGCCTCCTGTTGACGTGGCGGTCTGTGCCCTAGGCAGGGCGACGTGGGGTTTCCTCCGAAGCCGAGGTTGAGTCTGCCTTCTGTTGCCGTGGCTGAGCCCGAGCCAAGGGGTCGGGCGAGGCGGAAGTCGTTCGGCCGAGGCCAGGGCGGAGTCCGAGCCCTGGGGTCGGGCGAGGCGGAGTTTCGTCGTCTTCCGGGTCTTAGCCCGAGTCCGAGCCCTGGGGTCGGGCGGAGCGGAGTCTCGAGTCCGTGCCCTGGGGTCGGGCGAGGCGGAGTTTCGTCGTCTTCCGGGTCTTAGCCCGAGTCCGAGCCCTGGGGTCGGGCGGAGCGGAGTTCGTCGTCTTCCGGGTCTTAGCCCGAGTCCGAGCCCTAGGGTCGGGCGGAGCGGAGTTCGCCGTGGCGCCTTTGGCGAGGCCTGACTGCCTGTCAGACTTACTCTGTCGAGTGGCGCTGCAGTCGGAGTGGCGCAGGCGGCGGTGTCCTTCTGTCAGACTGGCCAGTGGAGCGGTGGAGTGACGGCGGTCACCTCGGCTCTGCCGGAGGCGCGTGTCAGGATAGAGGCGTCAGGCCTCCTGTGCGTTAAATGCCCCTGCAATTTGGTCAGTCGGTGTGGTGATTTAGTCAAGGTTGCTTCTGAGCGAAACCAAGGCCTTGGGCGAGCCGGTGATGTGTCCGCCATAAAAAGGGGGCCTCGGGCGAGACGGAAGTCTCTCGAGGTCGGCTGCCTTCGGCCGAGGCTAGGCTCGGGTGAAGCGTGATCGAGTCACTCGTGTGGACTGATCCCTGACTTAATCGTGCCCATCAGGCCTTTGCAGCTTTATGCTGATGGGGGTTACCAGCTGAGAATTAGGCGTCTTGAGGGTACCCCTAATTATGGTCCCCGACAGTATTATTTTTTGGTCTTTTAGCTTCGGTACTTGCTTTATGGCTTCGAGCTAATCAATTTTTCCTACTTCAGCTGAACTATCTCCGCCGCCGGAACCGTACAATCCCCTAGCTGATCCAAAAATGAAGGAAGCGCTGGAGATCATAAACATGGCTGAATCTATTGTCGATGAAGTCGTTAACAAATTACTGAATGAAGTTGCAGAGAAAGTCCTTAAAGAGGAATAACACTTATTGTAAAAACATTTTGAAATGGTCAATGTATGAGACACTAGAATGGACACTATGCTTTTATTGTAATAAGACTGTAATATTTGATGTGTGTAACTTTGAATCGAATATGTAAATTATTGTAATTTATTTCTTTGCGATGCATGAAACTTACATACATACCGTTTTTGAGCCTTCGGCGAAAAAACACCTTCCCTTCTTTTCATGCTTCGTAGAGAAAAAGATCCATGCTTCGTAAAGAAAGGTATCCATGCTTCGCAAAGAGAGATCCCTTCTTTGTGAAAAGGCTGATGAAACTATATTTCCCGAAGCTTACTTCGTGCCTTAGCACTTTTTCATTTTGACGAAGCATTTGCCGAAAATCAGCTCAGTATTCAATTTTCGTGTCATTGATGCGATATGATGTATGATGTGATGTTATGCGAAATGATGTGATGATATGATGCAAAATGATGATGATGCCGAAGACACACACCCACACTGGAACACACGAGCTCTGCATTCCCCTTAGGAACGACTTTTGAGCTTCTTCACCTTCTATTTCGGTGATATAAGTTCTGCATCCCCTTAGGAACGTCTTTTGAACTTCTTTGCCTTCTATTTCGGTGGTATAAGTTCTGCATCCCCTTAGGAACGACTTTTGAACTTCTTCGCCTTATATTTCAGTGGTATTTGGCTCTGCATTCCCTTTGGAATGACTTTTGAGCAGAAGACTTACGCTGCGCTCCCTTAGGAGCGACTTTTTGTAGCTTCGACAATTTAGGCTCTGCACTCCATTAGGAACCACTTTTGAGCTCAAAACTTACGATGCACTCCCTTAGGAATGACTTTTTTATAGCTTCGACAAATTTAGCTTTGCATTCCCTTAGGAACGACTTTTGAGCTTCGTAAATCTGTGAAGAAGATATATTTCATTCTGATAGAAGCAAAATCATTACAAGAAATTAAAGCTAAATTTACATTGTTTGTTCCTTATTAAAAAGCAAAATGGCATATAACATAAAATTATTTCAGAAGCAGGATATCGTTCAGTATATGTGCTTCGATTCTGGTATAGTACTATTGAATGTACGAGCTTCGAATTCCTCCCTGAATTCATGTTGTTGTTAGGAGTGCTGGCGCCCTTCTGGCTGCTGGCTTCGGGAGTAAGTAGGTTGCAGTAGTGGTGGCGGTGGGAGCTGAGGCCAAGAAGCCTATGAATGGCTTGCCGAAGCAACAGAAGCTGCAGGTTGGTTGCCCACATATTCTGGTATGTAAGGAGAATGGCACGAAGCAGTATGTAGGACTTGCTTCGGCTGATTCTGCCGAGCTTCTGCTTCGGCAATCTCTTTTTGCTTCAGGATGGTGATCTGGCAGGTTCTTGTAGTGTGGCCTTTGTCCTCTCCACAGAATAAGCAATAGTTTCTCCTAGGCTGATCCTCATATCTTCCTCCGAAGCCCCTGACACCTCTGCCCCTTGGAGCTGGCGGCCTGAAGGAGCTTTGCTGCTGTCCCGAAGAGTATGAGGTGTGCTGTGGCCTCTGAAGCTGGCTTCCTTTGTCATCATTCTAACTAGAGCTATGGATTGATCTGACATGCCTAGGGTGGACTCTCCCTCCGAAGCCCCTAGTCATCTCAGAAAATCTGTAAGCTTCCTCCCTTCTTTGTCGGAAGTCATTGTCAGCCCGGATGTACTCATCCATTTTCTGAAGCAACTTCTCCAGAGTTTGGGAGGTTTCCTGGCGAAGTATGGGGCCGTAGGTCCTGGCCAAAGACCCTTGATCATGGCCTCAATGACAATTTCATTGGGCACTGTGGGCGCTTGTGCTCTCAGTCGCAAGAACCTCCGGACATACGCCTGCAGGTATTCCTCATGGTCCTGTGTGCACTGGAACAAGGCCTGAGCTGTGACTGGCTTCGTCTGAAAGCCCTGAAAACTGGTAACCAGCATGTCCTTGAGCTTCTGCCATGACGTAATTGTCCCTGGCCGAAGAGAAGAGTACCATGTCTGGGC
Organism: Zea mays; assembly: GCF_902167145.1. Classification (NCBI taxonomy): domain Eukaryota; kingdom Viridiplantae; phylum Streptophyta; class Magnoliopsida; order Poales; family Poaceae; genus Zea; species Zea mays. Next base: position 88,621,407 of record NC_050097.1, read on the forward strand.
CACATTCCGGACTGCCATGACGAAGGACTTTGCCATGACAGCTGCGTTGCCTCCATATGAGGATATTGTTGCCTCATAGCTCATCAAGAATTGCTTTGGGTCCGAGTGCCCATCGTACATGGGTAGCTAGAGTGGCTTGTAGGATTGTGGCCATGGAATAGCCTGCAATTCTGCTGCCAGGGGAGAAGCATCATCAAAAGTAAATGTACCATGATTAAAATCATCGTACCATTCGTCTTCGTTGAATGAGCCCTCTTGATGAAGCTCCCTGTGTTGGGGCCTTCGGTAATGATCATCTTGAGTAAGATGACACACTTCCTCAGTACCTTCATCGATCTTCCTTTGAAGGTCGGCCAGCCGAGCCATCTTCTCCTTTTTCCTTTGCACCTGCTGGTGAATGATCTCCATGTTCCTGATTTCCTGGTCCAACTCCTCCTCCTGAAGTGTTGGACTGGTGGCCTTTCTCTTTTGGCTTCTAGCCTCTCGGAGAGAGAGAGTCTCCTGGTTTGTGTCCAGTGGCTACAGTGCAGCCCCTGGCGCTGTTATCTTCTTCGGCGGCATGACGAAGGTTGATGCTTTGCCGAAGGTTGTGGAAGTGAGTACACCGGAGGTGGGCACCAATGTTGGGGACTTGTTCTCAAATGCTATGAGTTAAGAACAAGGCAACACAAAAAGAAGTTAATGGTTAATGTCCTTCGTCCTTCGAAGCATTATTTCCCTTATTAGGATATAATGATCTTCGGACGAAGGTCATGAAGGACGTACCTTCATCATCACAGTATATGTTAATGGAGGAAGAAGCATATGAAACTTGAGAAATAACATGAATAATCATATGACATCATGAATATATCTTTATTATCTCATCATGGATAAATAAGAACAATATTGAATTACATTTGTACCTTCGGCGTGACAGAAGGTAAAAGTTCAAGCGTGATGCACGAGCAAGTACAAGCCAACGTGAACAGTACGTGGGTACTGTTCATCTATTTATAGGCAGAGGGCGCAGCCTGTGTAAAATTACATTCATGCCCTTTATATTTATTATTGACTTAAGGACAATCCATCGAGGACTAGATAGCCTTTTCCCCTTTAAGTCGGTTCCTCTTTCTGCCAATGAGCCGAAGATCCCTTGCGCGTAGCTTCGGAACTGCATCGACCTTCGTCTCGACCATGCTTTCCATATCGTGTACAGTTTTAATCCGAGTCCGAAGGTACCTGTATACATATTATACTTGGGAAACATTGTTAAATCATGTTTTTGAGGACATTCGGAAGACGAAGGCCCCCAACAGTATTATATGTTGCCGTTGCAACGCACGGGCACTCACCTAGTTTATTTATAAAAGCGCAAATTAAAAACCCTAAATTAGATTTAATTGAAACACTAATTTTATAGTTGTTGGTCAAACAAACATTTAATAAATCATTTGAAATATGTAACAATAGAGAATAATATTATTAACATGTAGACAACTTTAATATAAATCTAACACGACTTGAATAGAGCGAATCAGATTTAAAACACAAAAATATCGTATTTTAAAATTAAACGACTTTTCTACGCGTAGTTTTCAAATATCCCAGGTGCTATTTCGCAAACTTATCATCTCCTACCTCCCTCCATCTCCTTTCTCACACACCATGGCAAGGGGAGGGGGTGGCTCGGTCGGCAGGGGGGAGGGCGCGCATGGCTGGGGCGACCACCGCCGTCGCGCCCAGTGGAGGGGAGAGAGGGCTGCCGGGAGGGGTTGGGCTGCGACACATGGCGAGAAACGAAGAAAAACTTGGAGAACAATGGAGATAGCTCATAGGAGAAAACAGAGTTCGCTAGAGCTAAGAAGAAAATCACCGATTGACGACGAACTGGAGGTCGGATCGACGAATCAAAAGCACCGAGACGAAGCTCTCGACAAGACGAACGCGATGATACTCTCGGATTCTGCCAACGATGCACAAACTGAAAGTAATTGCTTGCTAGAGTTGTCGCGGAGTTGGAACCGCCCCGAACTTCGGCGAGAAATTACGGTAATTGTGGATCGAATATGGGGAAACGATTTCGAGGTTGGGGATGGCTCGGCCAAAGGGTTCCAGCCATATATATTGCTAGGGTTTGAAGATATTTTATTTTTTTTGTAATAAATACATTTTTAAAATTAAAATATTTCTAGAAAAGGCTGAAATTGATTTTAATGTCCGAAAAATATCTCGAAGGCTCAAACAATTCTACGAAAATGTCACACCCGGATTTAAGGGATAAAGCCAGGTGCGTCTCATATGTGCGTCAAAGAAGAACATCATGATGAGGACATCACTATGAGTACGACTACACCAGCAGCACCTCCACATCAAGCGCCACTTCCTTCATTAGCTGGGCCAATCACTCGGGCCCGTGCCAGAGATCTTAACTTCGTCATGCTACTGAAGAATGAGGGCCCAGAAGAATAGACGACCAGCCCAACTGCGGCCCATAGTGGACGACCTAGGGTTGGCCGCCCCTAGGGGCTGCGCCCCCTCTATTTATCCAGGAGCTGCGCCTCCTTTATTCTCGAGTTTTGTTTTACGTTAGCCTTAGCTACTCTCGAACACGCGCAAATCTGCGCTGTCTTCGTGTATTCAGAACTCCACCCTCGAGTGATAGATTAGATTGCTCGCATCTTGTTCTTGTTCATTCTTCGATTGCGCACAGGAAACGATCTTCGTGATCAGGCCGATCTCGCATCAGCAAGGTCGGTAACCACAGGGAGTTGGTTCAGCGATTGCATTGGCGCCTCGGGCTTGCTCGTCGTAGTTGGATCGCAAGGGTCATCTTCCGCCAAATCGGAATTATCTCTACTCGCCGAAAGATCGGGCACCTCAGCTACATCAATTGGTATCAGATTTCCAGGTTGATCGGTGAGTTTATCGAGCGTTTTTTTTCCTACAGTCCACAAAACCACATAAAAATTCAGGTTAGATCTTATCCCAGCACCCTTTTGAGCCTCGCACTTTCTTTCAATAATCTGCATTGTTGAATTTGTGTGCTTTCGCGTTTCCTTGTTGCTGGTTGCATCGTGTTCTTCCACCATTCAAACCCTAGCGCCGCCACCATCTCCCGTTTGATCACGCCACAAATCGAGTCAACATTGTTTCCTTGTTTTTCTCCTTCGGTTACGTCAAACAAAAACAGAAAAAAACAAGCCGAGTCAACGACCGTTTCCTTGATTTTCTCCTTCGGTTACGAAAAAAAAACAGAAAAAAAACAAACCGAGTCAACGACCGCTTCCTTGTTTTTCTCCTTCGGTTACATAAAAAAAACAGAAACAAAAAAAAGGAAAACGAAGGAGAAAGGATACGGTTGTTTCATCCCGGTAGTTTTTAAAACATAACTTGAGGTACCTTCCGTAAACCGGGCATAACTTTTCGCTCGGGTGTCCAAAAAATCTGAAATTTTTACAGGAGCTTGTTGACACCATTCTGAGGCCGGCCAAACTTACCTACGGTCTGTTTGGGGTTCGACAAAATTGTCAAAAAAATTCAGGAAAATAAAGAAAAAAATTCATCAAAGTTCTCGCACGCTTTTCAGAGAACTTCCTGATTTTCTATAGACCACATCTGATATCTGTTTTAGGTGAAACTTCGTGTAGCTCCTATCTTGTTGCTTCTTGTGCTGAGAAAAATATCAAAAAAATCATACAAAAAAGAAAAACAAAATCACCTGTGATTTCTACTAGTGCCTTTTTGGCATCACTAGTACAATATTTACGGTACTGCCATTCTGCTAGTTCCATCCATCCTTTGCACCTGTGGCCAGCAATATAGTTTCGTGTTTTGCACTATAATTCAATTTTGCATTATTGTTTGATCGTGCTAATCCTTGACTTGAGTGCAGCCTACCCACAACTCCACATATTTCTACGACGAGCAGGTTTCTGTTTCTCCACGCAATCGCTCATCCAATCTTTCACCGGTTCCACCTGTTGGTTGCAGTTCACCACTGTGGCTTGGTAAGAACGGATAAGAACTTGATAACAGCACTAGTGTGAGCGCCTTGTGAGCAGTACACCCCTGTTTTTGTCGTTGGTTTTTCTTCTTTTGGTGTTTGCGCTAACTATGGCAGGAGCACACGACATGGTGGATGCCCAGATGCAGGAAGTAAGGGGACAAGTTGATGGACTTGTTGCTGACATTAGGACGATGCATGAACGACTTGATTCAACGATCACTTCGACGACCGAGCGTTTCAACCAACTTGACCTTGCTCAAACGGCGACTCGCACCACACTCGACACCATCCTGGCACGCCTTGATGCATTGACCACAAAGATGGAGCAGGAATACGGCGGTGACACTGAGCAGGACGATGGAGATCGCCGTGGTCGTGCACGTCGTGTGGTTCGTCATCCCCCTAATGACTTATTTTCTAAGATTAAATTTAAAATTCCATCTTTTAATGGTAAATATGATCCTGCTGCATATCTTGATTGGGAATTAGAGGTAGAACAGAAATTTTCATGCCATGATATTCCTGCTAATAGCCAAGTGAAGGCTGCCATTAGTGAATTTACTGATTTTGCTTTAATTTGGTGGCGTGAGTATAAACAAAAACTTCCCATTAACAGTGTCCTTACTTGGACCCAATTAAAAACTGCCATGCGCCACAGATTTGTTCCTTCCTATTATGCTCGTGATTTGCTTAACAAAATGCAGCGTTTTCAACAAGGTTCACAATCTGTTGAGGAATATTACCAGGAGTTGCAAAAGGGTATGCTTCGTTGTGGTTTGGTTGAGTCAGATGACGCTGCTATGGCGCGTTTTCGTGGTGGTTTGAACAGGGAAATTCAGGATATACTTGATTATAAGGATTATTTTGATATAACCACATTGTTTGAATATGCTTGCAAAGCTGAACGTGAAGTGCAGGGACGACGATCAAAGACATATACTAACTCTTTTGCAGGCCGGGGTCCAACACACAGCTCAACTCCTTCCAGCCCTGCACCTCCTACGCCTAGCACTACATCGCGCACAGGGCCGACCAAGCCAGTGGCGCCCCCTGCCAAAGGCGCCGCTTCTTCCACAGGACGTACACGGGATATTCAGTGCCATCGTTGCAGAGGGTTTGGGCACATGATTCGGGACTGCCCAAACAAGCGTACCTTGCTTATACGTGACAATGGTGAGTACTCTTCAGCCAGTGATTCTGAGGAAACTAGTCATGCTATGATTGCCACTAACCATGCAGAAAATGAGGAAGTCCACGTTGATCCCATCGACGCCGATAGGTATGAGAGTCTTGTTGTGCAGCGTGTTCTCAGCACACAGGTTGCCCAGGCCGAAAAAATCAGCGACACACTCTATTCCATACCAAGGGCGTCGTGCACGAACGGTCGATTCGCATCATCATCGATAGTGGCAGCTGCAACAATTTGGCAAGTACAGCGTTGGTAGAGAAATTATCCTTGCCCACTCGCACACATCCACATCCGTATCACATTCAATGGCTTAATGATGGTGGTAAAATAAAGGTAACACGTTCGGTACGTGTCCCCTTTTCGCTGGGTTCTTATTCTGATTATGCTGATTGCGATGTTATTCCTATGGAAGCATGCTCTTTGTTATTAGGTCGACCTTGGCAATATGATACTGATAGTTTACATCATGGTCGTTCAAATCATTATTCTTTCATGTTTAAAGGCCAGAAAATAATTATACATCCAATGACCCCTGACCAAATTTTGAAAGATGATCTTACTAGGGCTGCTAAAACTGCACAACAAGTCAAATCGACATCAGCCGCACCTATTAAATCTGAAATCAAGTTGCACTCTCCTGTTTTACTTGCTACACGTGCTGATTTTGATGATCTCCATGAAGCTCATATGCCCTGTTATGCACTTGTATGCTCGCGAATGCTTGTTCCGCTTGATGATGCACCGTCTTTGGATATACCCCCTGCTGTTGTTAACCTTTTGCAGGAGTATGCTGATGTTTATCCTACGGACTTACCACCGGGTCTTCCTCCCCTCCGTGGCATTGAGCATCAGATCGATCTCATCCCCGGCGCTTCTCTTCCGAACCGCGCCCCGTACCGTACAAATCCAGATGAGACGAAGGAGATCCAGCGCCAGGTGCAGACGCTGCTTGATAAGGGTTACATTCGTGAGTCTCTTAGCCCTTGCTCGGTTCCTGTTTTACTCGTTCCAAAGAAAGATGGGTCATGACGTATGTGCGTAGATTGTCGTGCTATTAATAACATCACAGTTCGTTATCGATATCCTATTCCACGCCTTGATGATATGCTAGATGAGCTTAGTGGTGCCGTTATTTTCTCTAAGGTTGATTTGCGTAGCGGTTACCATCAGATTAGAATGAAACTCGGCGATGAATGGAAAACGGCTTTTAAAATGAAATTTGGTTTATATGAATGGTTGGTTATGCCATTTGGATTGACTAATGCTCCCAGCACCTTTATGCGTTTAATGAACGAAGTTCTACGGGCCTTCATAGGTTTGTTTGTTGTTGTTTATTTCGATGATATCCTTATTTACAGCAAGTCTATAGAGGAGCATTTAGAACATTTGCGTGCTGTTTTTGACGCTTTGCGTGCTGCTCGCTTGTTTGGTAACATGGAAAAGTGCACATTTTGCACGCAACGTGTCTCGTTTCTTGGTTATGTGGTTACTCCGCAGGGCATTGAGGTGGATAGCAGCAAGATTGCTGCCATTCGGGAGTGGCCTACACCGACGACGGTCACACAAATTCGGAGCTTTCTTGGACTTGCCGGTTTCTACCGCAGATTTGTTCGTGATTTTAGCTCCATTGCAGCGCCTCTACATGAGCTTACAAAGAAAGATGTGCCGTTTGCTTGGAGTGATTCGCAGGAGGTAGCATTCAGCACTTTGAAAGATAAGTTAACCCAAGCTCCCCTCTTGCAATTGTCTGATTTTAATAAAGTTTTTGAGCTTGAATGCGATGCTAGCGGTATTGGGCTAGGTGCTGTTTTGTTACAAGAAGGAAAACCAGTTGCTTATTTTAGTGAAAAATTAAGCGGTGCTAGTCTGAAATATTCTACTTATGATAAGGAGCTTTACGCTTTAGTGCGCACTTTGCATACATGGCAGCACTATCTTTGGCATCGTGAGTTCATAATTCATTCTGATCATGAGGCTTTAAAACATATTCGTACCCAAACAAATCTGAACCGTCGTCATGCTAAATGGGTCGAATTCATTGAGTCCTTTCCTTACATTATTAAACACAAGAACGGGAAGGACAATGTTATTGCTGATGCTTTGTCTCGTCGCTATACCATGCTGTCACAATTAGATTTTAAAATCTTTGGTTTGGACACTGTGAAGGATCAATATGTTGACGATGCTGATTTTAAAGATGCTTTCGGCCATTGTATTAATGGGATACCATGGGGCAAATTTCACATACAGGATGGGTTCCTGTTTCGCGCTAACAAGCTGTGTGTTCCAGCTAGTTCGGTTCGTCTTTTGTTGTTACAGGAGGCGCATGGAGGCGGTCTCATGGGGCATTTTGGCGTCTACAAAACGCATGAGGTGTTGGCTGCCCACTTCTTTTGGCCTCGGATGCGCGCTGATGTTGAGCGCCTTGTTGCACGCTGCACTACTTGTCAGAAAGCTAAGTCACGGTTGAACAACCATGGTTTGTATATGCCTTTGCCTGTCCATTCTTCTCCTTGGCTTGATATCTCTATGGACTTTGTTTTGGGCTTGCCTAGAACTAAGAAGGGGAGGGATAGTATTTTTGTGGTTGTTGATAGATTCTCTAAAATGGCTCACTTTATACCTTGTCATAAAACTGATGATGCTAGCATTGTTGCTGAATTGTTCTTTAGAGAAATTATTCGTTTACATGGTATTCCAAAAACAATAGTCTCTGATCGCGATGCTAAGTTTCTAAGCCATTTTTGGAGATCTCTTTGGAATAAATTGGGAACTAAATTGTTGTTTAGCACTACTTGTCACCCTCAGACTGATGGACAAACTGAGGTAGTAAATAGAACTTTATCTACCATGCTTAGGGCTGTTTTAGACAAGAATTTGAGACGTTGGGAGGATTGCTTGCCTCATGTTGAATTTGCTTACAATCATGCCACGCATTCTTCTACAAAGATGTGCCCTTTCCAGATTGTTTATGGTTACATCCCTAGGGCACCTATTGATTTGATTTCGCTTAATGCTGCAAACGCCCCACATGTAGATGCTGCTGCACATGTTGAACAAATGATTACCATACATGAACAAACGAAACAGAACATTGCTGCTACTAATGCAAAAAATCAGGTTGCTGGTAGTAAAGGAAGAAAACATGTTACTTTTGAGCCAGGTGATATGGTTTGGTTGCACTTGAGAAAGGATCGGTTTCCTACTTTGCGCCGTTCTAAATTAATGCCTCGTGCTGCTGGTCCTTTTAAGGTGCTAACAAAGATTAATGATAATGCTTATATCCTTGACCTGCCTGCGGAATTTGGTGTTTCCACTAGTTTTAATGTTGCAGATTTGAAACCATATATGGCCGAGGATGAGGAGTTGTCGTCGAGGACGACTTCACTTCAAGAAGGGGAGGATGATGAGGACATCACTATGAGTACGACTACACCAGCAGCACCTCCACATCAAGCGCCACTTCCTTCATTAGCTGGGCCAATCACTCGGGCCCGTGCCAGAGATCTTAACTTCGTCATGCTACTGAAGAATGAGGGCCCAGAAGAATAGACGACCAGCCCAACTGCGGCCCATAGTGGACGACCTAGGGTTGGCCGCCCCTAGGGGCTGCGCCCCCTCTATTTATCCAGGAGCTGCGCCTCCTTTATTCTCGAGTTTTGTTTTACGTTAGCCTTAGCTACTCTCGAACACGCGCAAATCTGCGCTGTCTTCGTGTATTCAGAACTCCACCCTCGAGTAATAGATTAGATTGCTCGCATCTTGTTCTTGTTCGTTCTTCGATTGCGCACAGGAAACGATCTTCGTGATCAGGCCGATCTCGCATCAGCAAGGTCGGTAACCACAGGGAGTTGGTTCAGCGATTGCATTGGCGCCTCGGGCTTGCTCGTCGTAGTCGGATCGCAAGGGTCATCTTCCGCCAAATCGGAATTATCTCTACTCGCCGAAAGATCGGGCACCTCAGCTACATCACATCATATATGACAAAGTGTATAGAGATAAATGTCACAAGTATCATTATTACATAGCGTTAGTCTTACAGAAATAAATGATAACAATAAAACGAAGTAAATGTTATTCCTTGGCGCCATCAAGCTGACTGGGAAACGCCACCTAGTTCAACTCGTACTCCTCATTATAGGGCGGCTCCTCCTGGACCACCTGCTCTTTACCTGTGGGGGGTTTATATATCGCAAGAGTGAGCTCATAAAAGATCATTGCTCAACAAGTTGTGGGGAATAATGTGCATGAACTCACCAAAGGTGGGAGTTTATGTGAAGTGTAAGGCTGATCAACAAATAGGGGTTAAAGCTAAGCATTGTTTTTAATAAGTGGTCAAGTTTTATTAGCAGTTACTAAATGTAAGTAAATACCAAACCATAGTAATAATAGGTCAAAATTAATAATAAACCACAATGCGATGCAAATGATAAATTGAATTTAATTCCATAAATTAATCATGTGCGTGTCCGAGCCGCTCATGACCGTGAGCACGACTGATATACTAGTTTTACACTCTGCGGAGGTTGCACATCTTTACCCACAAGTCATGTTACCCATCTGCCAAGGGATCACAACTCCCATACACCTGTACCAAGGAAGCGAGGCAGGGTAGTACTACGAGGCCTTTACAAAGTTCCACTAGCTTCAGAAAACCCGCTACAGTTTTTAGGAAGCTCCAATGCAGGGATCCCTCGCCCGACCGCCGTCGCAGCAAAATCAACCCAAGGACCTCCCTAAACTGACCACTCCCCTACTGTCATTGCCCCTTTCAAGTAAGGTAGTCATCCACTAGCTTTCCTAATTAGTCAGCCAAGTGCGTCCCATACCACCCTTGTGGTAGCACTGTTTTCCCGGGTGGTTCTCCATGTTCCAATTAACAATATGATCTTATCATGAACAGTAAATAACAAATTGATAATAAAAGCCTGATCATGAATAATGTGTATCTCCATACCCAAAACCACATAAAGCAATAGCATGTACTACCCAAAATGTCAGTGGTAAACAAGGTATAAAGATAGCCAAACTGGGGTAAACGATTGAGTCCCATCAAAATTAACCTATGCAGATCATAATATTTCATAACAAGCTTCGGGAAGTTGTTTATATGGGGGGTTTTTAAATTTAACCGTTATACTCACTAACCACTTGGCCCCACTAGTCAGAGTCGTACAAAAGTAATATTTCATAACAAGCTTCGTGAAGTTGTTTTTTCGGACCTTCAGCACAAGGCCCCAGTTGTGTTTTTTTGGCAATCTAAGCTCATTATGAAGAAACGAATTCATTTCGCAAGGGGCTACTGTTAGGGGTATACTTCGCCGAAGATCCTTAAATCACCTTAACTTTGGCTGAAGGAAATGTGTTTGAGGTATATATACAAATGACAAATGAGGCTGGCCTTTGGTCGAAGCAGCCTGCAAAGAAGCTTCAGCTGGATACATGCGCGGCAAAGGTACACGACGAGGCCATCAACTTCGATGTTAAAAGGGTTTCGTGCGCAAAGTGGTGAAGGGGGAAGATGTCGAAGACTTGTGCATCAAGAAAGAAAGAGAAGCGACAACAATGCCCCTATAATATTTGTGAACCATGTGTATAAACTTCAAGGGCATGTTTGTAATTTCACATGAAGTTGTACTTCTCTCCTATAAATAGGTGAATAGTGCCATGCACAAATCCACTTTTGGAGGCCCATAGCTTTAATTTAGCTCAGTCTTCTAAGTAAATTCGAGCTATCTCTCGTGTAAAACAGAAGGTATGCTTATAATTATGTGTTATATTGAGAAGGAAAAATGATGAAGTCTAAGGCAAAAAAGAATGAGTGACATGGCCTACTCTTCGATTATTGATCTACACAATTTGACACGCCTTAATCTTTATTTCTTCTCTTCTCCCTTTTGATTATTCTTCGAAGAAGGTACAATCAAAGTGGAGAAGGGTGCATTCTTCTAACTTGTGTTGCCTTGTTTTTGTTGCCACAACCCATACCTTGTAACTTTTGTTTGATTTTAATTATAATCTACTTTAATTTATTACTATTATTATGAACTTGTTCGTAGAGTTGAGTTATCTTTTATACATGATTAACGGATTTAAGCCTGAAAATCAAGAAAAAGCATGTATGTCTCCTTAGAGCTGGTGCTATATGGATGAGACAGTGGGAAGCTTTAAGGACAGTAGACTAATGCTGAAGAAACATTAATTGGAATGAGTTGCGATTAGTTTGTGTTGCCGTACACATAGACATGTAAAAAGATGGATTCTAGTTTCCAGCAATGGGTCTAATGTCCTTCGTGTATATGTAATATTTTCTTTTAAATCGCCTAACGGCCTATGCAAACGCAATTGACATTGTTGAAAAGTATCTTAACAAGGGCCGTTACATTCTGATGAGACGGACCCTACCCAACATGGGCTTTTCTAATAACATGGGCTTTGGGGATCTTATCATCGCCTGAGATATATAGCCTAAGCGTACGTGCGACCCCTGTTTTTATCATTCATTTTCAAGGACATTTTTTTTATTTTTTATGCGCGTGTGATATGGGCTGCTTTGGTAGACATATTTCTGCTTTAGCTTTTCTGTAAAACTGAGTTTCTGTGATTTTTGTACTGAAATTGACTCTCTACGATTTACTAAAATAAATCTTAGGATATAACGATTCTATACGTGAAGTGAATTAGCTGAAATTATTTTTTAATCCAAGCTTTCTAGTCTATTTAGAGAACTACATCATAGAGTTAGGAAAAAACCGTTTTCTTAAAAACAGTTTATGGCGCTTCTCATGATTTCAGACTGCTCCAAAAGCTATCCTAAACTGGCTAATCTTCTCCTCTCTCTTTCCCTCTTCCTTTGATTGGCCTAGATGTCAGAATACCATGCAAAAAAATATTTTAGCCTGTACAAGTCTGAACTACAAATGCAGAGCTGAGATGCATGTATGGCTACCTATTTGCAGCACGCGCATTACGACGCACATCCTTTTTTTTTTTGCGCATCCGCGTTCAAATATTCACCTTCCAGCAGCGCGTGTATGATGACATATAAAATGAACACTTGGGCGGCCAGTACCTTATTTCTAGGGAAAAAAGGGACATTTACATTTCGCCCACTAGTCTGGACGCGCTGCTCAAATCTACCCCCGCCCAAATTCTCTAATCAGTTTTCCCCTCCCACCTCCACACTTTGCTCAGAAATCACCTCACGGCGCTATATTCTCCCGTCAAAGGCTCTTACAGGTGGGCCCGACACCTTACAAGTGGGACCCGCTCCCCTTTCCCCTTTCCCCTGCTTCTCTTCCCAACGCACGCTCCCAGCTTCTCTTCCCAAATTGAAACGCACGCTCCCAGGTTCCCTGGCAGCGGCCCATCCATCGCCCTCCACCACTCAGCCGGCGAGCTCCTCGACGGCGCGCTCCTCGACGGCGCGCCCCGGCGAGCTCCTCGACGAGCTCCTCGACGGCGAGTCCCCGGCGAGCTCCTCGACGACGCGCCCCGCAGCCGCAGGAGCCGTTCGCCCGGGCCGCACGGCAGGCGGATCTCGGCCTCCGCGGGCGCTCCGGCGGGCGGTTCTCGGCCTCCGCGGTGTGCTCCGGCGGGCGGCTTCTACGCGAGACAACGCCCACTGCCAGGGACAACGCCCATTGCCAGGCGGATCTCGGCTTCAACACTCCCACTGGCAGGGACAACGCTCGGTCGTCCGGTGTGCTCCGGCTGACGGCTTCTACGCGGTTCTCGGCCTCAGCAGCATTACAGCAGCACCATAATCACCTCACGACGCTCGGTCGTGGCCATCCTCGGCGGCGCCCTGCTCGCTGCATCCTCGGCGGCGCCCTGCTCGCTGCATCCTCGGCGGCGCCCTGCTCGCTGCTAGAGGTATGTAGCAATTTCAGACCCCCTGTTACTTGATGTTGGTGCTAGTTTAACGACTAAAATAATTTTGTTGTCAACTAGGATGGATTTAAATACATCTTTTGTGTTGAATGTGAGAAGAAAAACAAGCAGAAGGTTGGATGACAGTGGGAAAAAAGCATATGTTGGTTGTTATGAATTTCACGTGGGTGCTGATGTTACCTGGACTTTGGAACAGTTTAGCAAGGCTATATGTGATCAGCATGCTTGGAATGTTGATGATGAGGTACAATTCAGTTACTTTGACAAGTTTGAGAATAAATCTATGAAAATTAAGAGTGATTTGGATTTATCTCTGATGTTTGCTATGCATCTTGGAGAAAGGTCTGTTGTTGTCCAAAATGATGTGGTTATTGGAGGAAGGGCTAATCAGTCAATACGCTCTCAACCATCTTGTAGCCAAAGCCATCCAGTGTTGACACTGGACTATGATGTACCTGATGAGGTTGTTTATGATAATGAGGATGAGAGGTTGTATCCAGATTTGGTTAAAAGCCATCCAACATTATTACTAGATAACAGACCTGCACAATTTGTGGACACTGACCAAGAAGAGGAAGAGGAGAACATTGACATGGGGATGTCTGGGCATGAAGATGATGAGGACAGACCAGTGATCGATTATGACAAGGACAATCCTTCCCTAGCAGAAGGCACCATATTTCCATCGATGGTTGATTGTCGAAATGCACTCGCTACTTATTGCATTAAGGGTGAATATGACTTTGAAATTGATAAAAGTGAGCCAAGTAGGTTGAGAGTGCACTGCACATATGAAAGGTGTAGATGGAGGATGCATGCCTCAAAGATGCGAGATAGCACACTCATTCAGGTCAAAGTGAACCCTTTTCCTCACACATGTCCAAGTGTTGAAAGAAAAGAGACTTTGAAGATAGCTAAGAGCAGGTGGTGCGCTGATGTAATGTTGGATTGGGTGAGAGACAACCCATGTATTGGTCCAACTGCATTGATAAAGAAGATACATGAGAAGTATGGAATGAAGGTGCCTTACATGAGAGTGTTTTATGGTAAGGAAATGGCTCTAGACAAGATTTATGGTCCATGGAAGGATAGTTTTAAGTTGATGTACACTTTCAAAGCCGAAGTGGAGAAAGCATGCCCAGGAAGTGTTGTAGAGATTGACAAGCACACTGTGCAGTACAAAGTGAGGAAGATGATTATGGAGAAGGAATGCTTTAGAAGGGTTTTTGTTTCATTTAAGGCTTGTTGGAAGGGCTTTTTAGATGGTTGTAGACCATATTTAGCAGTGGATGCAACTGCTTTGAATGGAAGATTTAGAGGACAATTAGTAGCTGCTTGTGCCATTGATGCACACAATTGGCTCTTTCCAGTTGCATATGGGGTGCTAGAGGCTGAATCAGAAGAGAGCTGGAAATGGTTTCTACAGAATTTGCGAGTGGTTATAGGTATTCCACATGGATTGGTGATACACACAGATGCATGTAAGGGTCTAGAAACTGCAGTTGAGGAGGTGTTCCCTGGAGTGGAGCATAGGGAATGCATGCGTCACCTTGCAGCTAATTTTGGCAAGATCTTTAAAGGAAAGATGTACGATGACAACCTGTGGCCTGCATCACTAACCTACAGCCTCAAGAAGCATAATTATCACTTGAGCCAATTGCACGCAGCGAATCCAAAGGTGAAGGATTGGTTCAAAAAGAGTCATTCGAAGTTATGGATGCGAAGCAAATTCAATGAAGTATGTAAGGTAGAATATGTGAATAACAACCTTGCAGAGTCTTTCAATGCAAAAGTTAGAAAAATCAAAGGGCTTCATTTGGTGGAAATGTTGGACAAGATTAGGCAGATGCTTATGGAAAAGTTTGAGTTACGTCAGAGAATTTCAGCTGCAAAGTTTGTTGGCCACAAAATAATCCCTTCTGTGATGAAGAAATTGCTTACGAAAACAAGGGGTTTGAAGATGAAAATGATAAAGCGTACGCCATTTGAGGCAGAGGTGACAGCATACGACAGAGAAAAGAGGGAATGGAGGTACCCAGTGAACTTAGAGAAGAGGACATGTAGTTGTAGGCAATGGGAGATTACTGGCTTGCCATGTATCCATGCCCTCTTCTTCATTACCTCTCTTCGTGGTCCAGCTGCTGAAATCGACCAATATGTGGATGATTACTTCTCTGTCACCAAGTTTAATGCAACATACGCTGATAATGTGCCTTGTATTGAGTCACAACACCAGTGGGACATAGTCGATCCAGGATTTGTGCTCCACGCTCCAGTACAGAGTAGAGCACCAGGGAGGCCAAGGAAGACTAGAATAAGATCAAGTGCAGAGGGCACTGGACTTGGCCCTAGGAGGCGGAAATGTAAAAGATGTGGAGAGTTCGGTCATTTTGCTAGCAAATGCAAAAATGCCGTGGATGCGGCTTTCGGAGAAGATCAACATTGGGGTGCAGAAAATTCAGAAGTGCCGCCATCCAATGTCATTGTAACCAGGGAAAATAGTCCCCCTACCATGCGCCGTCAAGCGCCACAAGCGCCGTCATTCAATGTCATTGTAACTAGGTAATGGTGGTATAATTGAAGGAAAAAGAGTAAAATTGAAGATAGTCCAGCAAATAACACAAGGAGCAAGCGACTTAACATAGCAAGGAAGACTAAGAGCATGAAACAACTTCTTATGTAGCATGGGTTGTATTCAGCTGTCACTTCTTCTAGTTATGCACTTCTTGCTGTAATGCTGCTGTAATGGTGCTGTAATGCTGCTGTTTATGAATAATGAACTGGTATCTTGCTGTAATGGTACTAGTCTTGAATTTCTTGTTGTTTATGAATTTCTGAACTGGTATCTTGCTGTTTATGAATTTCTGAACTGTTCTGAACTGAAACTGGCTGTATTTCTGAAACAGGCGTAGTGGTCTGGCGTGTGTTTCTGAACTGAATCGCACTGCTTTCTGGTCACATAGCCATTTTCTGTCTCTTCAACAGAAACAGGCGTGTGGCGTAGTGGTCCGTCCAGAGGTGCAGTATACATTAGGTGCTGGGTTCGATTCCCCCTTCTCTCTTTTTTTTGCATTTTGTTGCATATATGAGACGTGGCCATTTTGTTGCACACTTTTGTCTATGTGTCTCAATTTTTTATCTCAAGCAACTAGGTCCAAATTATGACTCCCCGCCAAGTTTCACTATTTTTTGACAATATTTGGTATTTATTTATTTATTTTCGGTCCTAAAAGTCATTTAAACCATATAAACCAATAAATAATAAAAAAAGGTGGATTCTTTACATGAAGTAAGTCATAAATGATTAGATGAACTAATGGTTCACTTTTGAAGCAAAACAAAGGAAAAAGTAAGGAATATAGCTCAAAGAGTGACGTTGTAGTTGAATGTTATGAAACTTAGGGAGAGACGTGTCCATTTGTGAAGCACCTATTATTACACTTTTGCAAAACCTCATGGTCTTTTTATCTCAAGCAACTAGGTCCAAATTATGACTCCCCGCCAAGTTTCACTATTTTTTGACAATATTTGGTATTTATTTATTTATTTTCGGTCCTAAAAGTCATTTAAACCATATAAACCAATAAATAATAAAAAAAGGTGGATTCTTTACATGAAGTAAGTCATAAATGATTAGATGAACTAATGGTTCACTTTTGAAGCAAAACAAAGGAAAAAGTAAGGAATATAGCTCAAAGAGTGACGTTGTAGTTGAATGTTATGAAACTTAGGGAGAGACGTGTCCATTTGTGAAGCACCTATTATTACACTTTTGCAAAACCTCATGGTCTTTTTATCTCAAGCAACTAGGTCCAAATTATGACTCCCCGCCAAGTTTCACTATTTTTTGACAATATTTGGTATTTATTTATTTATTTTCGGTCCTAAAAGTCATTTAAACCATATAAACCAATAAATAATAAAAAAAGGTGGATTCTTTACATGAAGTAAGTCATAAATGATTAGATGAACTAATGGTTCACCTTTTGACAATATTTGGTATTTATTTATTTAATTTTGGGCCTAAAAGGAATTTGGATGTGTAAGGTTATGTAATACCGTTTGCATATGATACTCGAACATCTAACTTGTCTACTTGGTCACTGTGATATGGCTCTGGTTCGCAGTGCAGCGGGGCAGGTTCGAGCCCGGCGCCTGCACCTTTTTTTGTTTTTCAACTTTTTTCCCAGCCCGGCGCAAGCAGCCAGGACGCCGAGTATGCACCAGGGGAACGCGCAGTATGCGCCCGCAGAACCCAGCTCGTTCTGCTCTACGCCGAGGACCCCAGTTCTGTTCAGTTCTGTTCTCTTGGCTTGTGAAAAGGTTTGCCATTTTTGCTTGCTACGCTGAATCTGACATGTTCTTCTGGCCCAATTGCTATAATAAGTTTAACCAAATTTATATAGTAAAACAATAACATTTATGATACCTACATAAATATTATTGGATTCTTCATTAGTTAGCTATTTGATGTCATAGTTCATCCATAGTGCTTACAACTTACTTCATCCATAGTTCATCCATAGTGCATAGAGCTTACAAATTTCTAGTGCTTACCACCTTGGTTCATAATAAAAAGTAAAACAACAAATATCATAAAAGCACAAATGACTAAAATGTAAATAATTTTGTTGAGGTTGCCATTTATCTTCATCAATTCAATTGCTAGAATGTCCAACTTCACAGACACATCTCCTTTATCTGCACCACATAACTCTGCTCCACAATTATTCACCATCAATTGCGTAGCACCTTGTTCTTGCTCAAAACTGGACCGTGTCTGTTTAGTCATACCACTCAAGCGCAACCATTCGATGTACTCATCCATCCACATAAAAAAGTTGCACTTCTTAAGGATCTAATATAACAACACAAAAACCACAGAATTAATCTAAAATCACATGACATAAAGGATGGATGATAAACTACGTAAACAAACAAGGGAAATGATCATGAACCTTGCCGGGTTGTGATTTGCTTTCGCACTTTACGAATTCTCTGCCGTAGTTGCCGTTTTCTGATTTTTTCGTCCTGAGCCTAACCAATGGCTCTGACCGGGTGCAATCAGGACACTGGACGAGAGGGACATGGTCGAAGCTGGGAAAACCTTGCAATCTGTTGGATGAGCTCGCACGCGACATTCTCTATGGATGCTCACACTAGGAGCCGACCGACGTTTGGGGCTTACTGGAGGATGCTGCCTATCTGTGCGAGATTTTTTTCAATCAAAACACGATATATTTCAGATCCACCGGGAGTAAACCCGAGATATAAATTCATTTTTTTCATGATTAAAAGCTTCAATGGTAAAACTGCTAGCTGCTTGCGCCTACTCTGCTAGCTGCTTGCAAGTTAAATGGGGATGCAAAAATTGGTCTGTCAGATTTTCGTGTAGGCAAAATGCGGTCTTTGTACTAATAGCTGTTTTGGAGATTTAAATTTGAATTTGAGGACCCGAAGTTATGGTTAAGCTACCTCTCGAGAAGCTCGCCGGAGAAGCGCTCGCTCCGCGTCGAGCTCGCTTGCGGCTGGCTGCTCCCGGCCGTGCCCACCCCCGCGTCGAGCTCGCCCGCGTAGAAGCTGCCCGCCGGAGCACACCGCGGCGGCCGAGATCCGCCCGCCGAAGCGCCCGCGTAGAAGCCGTCAGCCGGAGCACACCGCGGCGGCCGAGATCCGCCAGCCGGAGCACACCGCGGCGGCCGAGATCCGCCCGCGTAGAAGCCGCCCGCCGGAGCACACGCGCAGGCCGAGATCCGCCCGCCGGAGCGCCCGCGGAGGCCGAGATCCGCCTGCCGTGCGGCCCGGGCGAACGGCTCCTGCGGCTGCGGGGCGCGCCGTCGAGCGCCGGGACCTGCCCGCGCACGGCAAGGATCTGCCCGCGCACGTCTGCGACCCGCGCCGTGCCGCGCCTGGACACCCTTGAACGCCGGTGATGGCCGCCTGGACACCCTTGCCGTGCCGCGCGCCGGAGAAGGGCACGTCGAGGAGCTCGCCGGGGACTCGCCGTCGAGGAGCTCGTCGAGGAGCTCGCCGGGGCGCGCCGTCGAGGAGCGCGCCGTCGAGGAGCTCGCCGGCTGAGTGGTGGAGGGCGATGGATGGGCCGCTGCCAGGGAACCTGGGAGCGTGCGTTTCAATTTGGGAAGAGAAGCTGGGAGCGTGCGTTGGGAAGAGAAGCAGGGGAAAGGGGAAAGGGGAGCGGGTCCCACTTGTAAGGTGTCGGGCCCACCTGTAAGAGCCTTTGACGGGAGAATATAGCGCCGTGAGGTGATTTCTGAGCAAAGTGTGGAGGTGGGAGGGGAAAACTGATTAGAGAATTTGGGCGGGGGTAGATTTGAGCAGCGCGTCCAGACTAGTGGGCGAAATGTAAATGTCCCTTATTTCTACGGCTCTCTCCTATGCGGGTGTGAGTTCGCATTTGCATGCGTGCTCTGCTGGACGCGGGTACTTTTCACCGATGCGCATTCATGTGTCCCATAGCTTCCGCATGTGTATCATTTACCTGCTAGTGATAGTCTTCCCATTACCTCGTGGACGTGTTAAAACTATATATATTTGACCTTGTTGTACTGTACATATGTGTAATTTGTTGGATAGTATGTTTGCTAGGGATGAAAACGGTTTTGGAATTTTTCGGTATTCCGGAAACCGATTTCGAAATTTTTCGATCGGATTCACCGGTAACGGTATTTTTTGAAAACGGAATCGGTTTTCGGAATTTTTTTATCGGAATCGGTGAGGTGTTTTACCGACTATTTCCTTCGGTTACCGGTTTTTGTCGAAAATTACCGGAATTGTGTCTCGGAATTTTCCGGAATTGTGTCTTGGAACTTTTCTGTAACACCCCAGGTGTTACCAAGGCCCTGACTCCCTACTTGCACCTATGACCTGTTATCTCATGTGGTTAAGTGGAAGGGAGGGAGCCCCAAAACCTTGGGAACCATGTAATAACCAAGAATGTTAATGACCAAAAGCTTTACCCAAGCATTTATGCAATTATCACCTTGGGCAAGAGAAGATTTCAACCCTAGACCCCTCTTGAGCCCTTAACTCCCAAAACCCTAGTTTAGGGGGGGGGATGGCTAGCGGGATTGGAGCTCGAGAAGTGGTAGGCGTTGGCGGGCATCTGGGATTGGAGGCGATGTGCGGTGGAGGAAATATGGCAGTGATGTGGTGGAGGTGGGATTGGAGGCGAGCTGGGGTGGAGGCGGGGGCATGGATGCGACGAGCGCCCACGTTCAACTCCTCAACCACCTGCACCTCCTTCAAAGGCGACATCAATTCTACCATCATAACCCTCATCACCATGTGATCTAAAAGCTGCACCTCCACCAAAATTTGCAGCACAACCAAAAGCAGGTTTTACATGAACATGGCATAATCAGTGTAAAGACCCTTCGTACATCAAAAGCAATGTATGACAGTAATTTCCCTTAAACATCTAACTCAGAGTAGTCACTGTATTTTCCCCGTGCACACACTGTACATACAGAAAAACAGCCCATATACTTAAAACAATTTAACACCGCGAATTTGCATCGATATTAACCAGATCTGCCATTTTGAAAGATTATTTAAAATAAACCCCTGAATTAGGGTGTGTTTGGTTTGGCTTTTGGCTTTGGCTTTTGCCCCCTAAAAGCCAAAAGCCAACCAAAGGGCTGGATCTAGGAAGCAGCTTTTTCTAAAAGCCGACTTTCTCGTAGTGCAAAACTGAAAGCACCCCTGGACCTGCTTTTAGTGGCTTTTGGATGGAACTGTGAAAACATATATCGAAGAACTTTTAACGATTTTTAGTGGTTTCCACCAAACGATTTTTAGCTTTTTAACAGCACACAGCCTACAGCAGCTTTTTCCACAGCTCACAGCCCACAGCAACTTTTTCCACAGCCACAGCCCAACCAAACAGACCCTTATACATCTAAAATCCATATTCTGTCATTATGATAAATAATGGAAAGTAATACTTAAAATATATATGCTATCTCTATACGAGTAATAATTAGATTTGAGAACCCCTAAATCCTAGAAGAATAAATCGAGCACAATGTGATGCTCGTACAGAGATAATCCAAAGGCTAATTCTTAGAACCACAAATCCTAGAAGAATAAATCAAGCACAATGGAATGCAACGCTCAAACCGAATAACTAACTGCAAAAGTCCTACTCGAACAAATCAAAGCAACCATTCGACGAAGCAGCAGAGTGAACCAATCAAAACAAGTAATAATTCGATGAAGCAGCTACATTAGCGAACCAAACGAAGCAATAATCCGACGAAGCAGCAGCTCGATGGTGAATTTGGATTTAGAGGAGGTCGGGATATGGCAGGACGGGTAGTACCAGTCAGGCAGTAACCGACGCGGATGCGCAGGAGGATGGGGCGGAGGTAGAAGATGTGGAACCCACGGCCGCAGCCGTCACATAGCATCAGCTCTGCGACCACCTCCTCGGACCTGAACGCTTTGCACCTCACGTCGTCGTCGTAAGCCGGCGGCAGCTTCAGATCTAGGCCCTAGCGGCGTATGCACCTGGGTAAATAGGAACAGTGGTGCATGCAAGAGAGAAAACGCATAGCGCGATCTGGGGAGGACAACGCAGCGATCTCGGATGATGGGATTGGGGTGCGGACCTCCCGGTGTTGCTAAATCGGTGTCAATCTCGGGAGCATCACGGGAGGGGGCGCGCACGAGCACAGATCTCAGTCGACGCGGATTGGGCGACATCGACGCGCAAGTTAATGGGAGCGAGGGCGCAGATGACGGCGTGGGGCGGCACCAACGCCGACCGATGGGGCATGGAATCGGAGGAGGTGGGGACTGGGGATGGGGGGCATGGCACGACTCTGGATTCGCGGGGAAGGGCGTCAGGCAGGGGCATGGTAGTGCTTAGGTGCCCACACTACGTGCTTAATTAGTAGTAGGGAATAGAAAAAGGGAAAAGAGAGAATTAGTAAGAATAATGAATCTCACCCCAATGAATTCAGCAAGGATCATAATATACTTTCACTAAGACACCAAAAGAAAACCAATGGGATACCCCAATAACTTGACCACTTAAGGCTTAACCATACTTAACCCTAAAATGGCTAAGTATACCACTAAAAGTACCGTAATAAATTAAACCTTACCTTATCCTTTTAATCAAATTTTCATTACTACATTGCATATCACGGCATACATATATCTCACTCATTGCATTCATTAGATTGCAACCTCCCTGACGGAGAATACGTGCTCATTCCCGAGCAACGAGCTGTCCACGAGGAAGACCAGGAGCCAGCTCCTGAGGCTGCCACAGAGGATCTCCCTGCATCCCCAGCATTTGAAGGCAAGCTCCGGTTTTATGCATAACCAATTTATATATGCTACTTTACTACACTTAATGTTTGTAGGCTTGTAATGTGCACTTAAGTGTAGGAGTTGCATGAAACCCCTAGTTGCATGAACTCAGAATTCCTTTTTGAGATGGATAATAGTATGCTAGGTCGAGTAGGTGCTTTGCTAATTAGGATCTCGGTAGAAGTCGAGTGATTTTTCTAGCACTCGCGCGAGGTCAGGAATTGATTGTATTCATTTTGATAACGGGATCTATGATGGTCTATGGACTTGGATCTAGGGTAGATGCCTTGTCCATGAGATGGAAATGGAAATAAGGATTAATGTGTTGATACCTGAGTCAAGCGTTTGAAAGTACTAAACACATGTCGGGAAATATGGTAACCGGTAAACCTAGTACCTGAGTGAAGCTGGGCGCGGACTTTCCCCCTCACTTGTCCTGAGACTGGGTCTCCCATGCTAGCTATGGTGGGTACAAGTGCGGTCACTGTACTGAGGCGGCCGGGGTCAATGGAGCATTGTATGCCAAGGCGGTGAGCCCTGGCCGTGAACGGGGAATCGATGGGGACAGTTGATATGTGTGGGGACAGAGTGCCCCTATATGTCATGTGTTTAGGTTTACCTTGCAAGGTTTAAAACTCGATTCGAATCGTATGCTTCTCATAGCTAATGAGACTGCTTGACCCCTTGTACTGCATTGAGTAAGAAGTGAAATGAGGTTTTACTTGAGATAACATGTTGATTGTACTAAATGATTGTTACCATGTATGCTTAGAAAGGAGCAAACCTAGCTAAATTAATTATGCTAGAACTGGAAAAGCTAAAATTGATTTTAGACTCAGCTAGTGCTTTTGGCAAACGAAACCCCTCAGCAAAATAGCTGCATGGTCTATAGGTAGAGGAGTAGACTCCTCACACCGGGTAAGTCTAGCTGAGTATTAGTATACTCAGCCTTGCTTGTGGCACATTTTTTGCAGGTACACTGCAGGACATGGTTGATGGTGTGACTTGGCCTTCCACCCTGCCATTGGTTTGGATGGTCGAGTGGGATGCTGCTCTGGCAGGAGAGGAGCAGGAGTAGTGGGCTAGGCCTTGATCTATCCCTCAGCATTCGACGTTATCGATTATCCGCTGCACTTTACTTATGAACTCGTTCCCTTTTATTTAAAACTCTGATTTATGTAATAACTCTAGTACTTTAATTTATGGTTTAATGCTTTATTGTATTCTCTATGTGACTCACCTTCGAGTGAGCTAGTGGTATTTGATCCCGGGGAAGTGGCTTCATCAGACTAGATCTAAGGGACTGATGGGTTATTCCGATTTAAGTGTGTTGCTGTCTCTAAGGCGTGACTTGGGCACTTAAGCTGGAATAATTCGGGCGGTTCCGCCAAAGCTGGTATCGGAGCAAACACCACCACATAGAAATCAATAAGTCGTGAGTACCAACTTTTCAAAAATAAAATTTGCTTAGAAACTAGTATTGGAATCGTCAGGACTAGAACGCTAGACCTAGGATGAAAGACCTTAGGAATAGTGGGGAAAACAGGTGGCTAATTAAGTAGGTCATATGGGCCAGTTTTAAAATTGCAAGGATGCCCTAAAAGCACCCTTCTAATCGGTGAGGAGACGTTCCTTTAGCATGCATGCATTATAAAACATGAAAGGATTAGAAATTAAAGGAAAAATGCATCTAAGTATGAATGTAGCAAATAGGGATGATAATTAATAACCTAAGGAGTAGAATCAAATCTAACCCACCTCCTTTTAACAACTCGGGCACATGTTGTTTTTCCTTTCCATTACCGTAACGTTTGCATCTAATCCTCTTCCACAAATGACTTCACCCACCCCCGCCAATGGAGGAGACACTCGTTTCAGTTCTGATTTCCTTTCCCACGAGGGTTTCCCTTCCATCTTGTGGGAGGTGCTCAGCTCCGCTAGTTACCCTACACCCCTTTGTACACAGTGCAGCTGTACGAGGAGCATCGGGTACCACGTTGCCGAGTTTGGCTGACTCTGGAGGCTCACCTCCTACAGCCTGGTTGGCGTTCCCTTGACTCCGAGACTATTGGATTCAGGTCGAACGACACCACTGAGGCAGCAACTATGAAGACTCTAACGACTTTTTGCGACTACCATCCCTTGGAGATGATAATGCACCCACTGGGACTCTTCCCCGCTGAGAAGAGGGATGACCCCATGTGGTGCAACCGTGTGAGCCATGTGAAAGATGTGTGGGCCATGGATCCCGACCAAGTTGGGATGGTCACTGTTTAGTGCATGAGCGCACTATAGTGCCTTCAGGCCCTGTAGAGCAACGCCATGGCACACCTTGCTAACCTCGTTCAGACCACTAAGCTCACCCTCGACAACCGAGAGGACTTCGTGGTCGACTTGTCTTCAGAGTTGGTGGAGAAGGACCTACAGGTGAAACAGTTGAGCCAGCGCATCGCCACCCTAGAGCAATAGGTGGAGATCTGGGATAACACCATTGATGTCCTAGAGAACCAGCTCCGTAATGTGCAGGAAGAGCTTGAGGAAGCTAACTACCACCTAGAGATGCACCACCAGGATATGGAGGCAAACGAGGCCGAAAGCGAGGGAGAGGAGGCTCCCGAGGAGTTAGAACCAACCCCTGGTACCAATGCGACTCCCTCCGAGATGCCCCCTTCGCCCGTATCTAGTGTTGCTTCTACTACTCAGGGTTGATGGGTTAACTTGTCGCATTAGGAGGATAGAAACCCGTGCGAGCTTAGTTGGCATCAGATTTTGGACTAGGCTTATGGGTACTTTCCCCTGAATTGATGTAACCCAGAAGAACTTCTATGAGTAATGAAGTGAATGTATTCATGTTATCATCGTCCGATTTGATGTTATGTTATGACATTTCGTTTCCATATGATATAAAGAATATTGTTCGGAATGGTGAATTGAGATAACAATGGCGATAATTGATAGTCGCCTAGAAGGGGGGGGGGGTGAATAGGGCGAAACTGAAATTTACAAATATAAACACAACTACAAGCCGGGTTAGCGTTAGAAATATAAACGAGTCCGCGAGAGAGGGCGCAAAACAAATCGCAAGCAAATGAAGGGTGTGACACGCGGATTTGTTTTACCGAGGTTCGGTTCTCGCAAACCTACTCCCCGTTGAGGAGGCCACAAAGGTCAGGTCTCTTTCAACCCTTCCCTCTCTCAAACGGTCCCTCGGACTGAGTGAGCTTCTCTTCTCAAATCAAAGCCGGGAACAACACTTCCCCGCAAGGGCCACCACACAATTGGTGCCTCTTGCCTTGATTACAATTGAGTGTTGATCACAAGAGCAAGTGAGAAAGAAAAGAAGCAATCCAAGCGCAAGAGCTCAAAAGAACACGACAAATCTCTCTCTCTAATCACTAAAGCCTTGAGTGGAATTGGAGAGGATTTGATCTCTTTGGTGTGTCTAGAATTGAATGCCTAGCTCTTGTAAGTGGTTGAGAAGTGGAAAACTTGGATGCAATGAATGGTGGGGTGGTTGAGGTATTTATAGCCCCAACCACCAACTTGACCGTTGGTGGAGGCTGTCTGTTCGATGGCGCACCGGACAGTCCGGTGCACACCGGACATGTCCGGTGCCCCCGCCACGTCATCACTGTCGTTGGATTCTGACCGTTGAAGTTCTGACTTGTGGGCCCGCCTGGATGTCCGGTGCACACCGGACATGCACTGTTCCTTGTCCGGTGCGCCAGTATGGGCGCGCCTGACTTCTGCGCGCGCTGCGCGCGCATTAATTGCGTCGCAGGTAGCCGTTGGCTCCGAATAGCCGTTGCTCCGGAGTTGCACCGGACAGTCCGGTGCACACCGGACATGTCCGGTGAATTTGGAGCACCGGACACTGTCCGGTGTACACCGGACAGTCCGGTGAATTATAGCGCGCCGGCCTGAGAAATTCCCGAAGGTGGCGAGTTCGAGTTGGAGTCCTCTGGTGCACCGGACACTGTCCGGTGGCACACCGAACAGTCCGGTGCGCCAGACCAGAGGTGCCTTCGGTTGCCTCTTTGCTCCTTTGTTGAATCCAAAACTTGATCCTTTTTTTTATTGGCTGAGTGTGAACCTTTTACACCTGTATAATCCATACACTTGGGCAAACTAGTTAGTCCAATTATTTGTGTTGGGCAATTCAACCACCAAAATTAATTAGGGACTAGGTGTAAGTCTAATTCCCTTTCAATCTCCCCCTTTTTGGTGATTGATGCCAACACAAACCAAAGCAAATATAGAAGTGCATAATTGAACTAGTTTGCATAATGTAAGTGTAAAGGTTGCTTGGAATTGAGCCAATATAAATACTTACAAGATATGCATGGATCGTTTCTTTATTTTTAACATTTTGGACCACGCTTGCACCACATGTTTTGTTTTTGCAAACTCTTTTGTAAATCCTTTTCAAAGTTCTTTTGCAAATAGTCAAAGGTAAATGAATAAGATTTTGAGAAGCATTTTCAAGATTTTGAAATTTTCTCCCCCTGTTTCAAATGCTTTTCCTTTGACTAAACAAAACTCCCCCTTAATGAGATCCTCCTCTTAGTGTTCAAGAGGGTTTTGATCTATCCTTTTTGAAATACTACTTTCTCCCCCTTTTGAACACAATAGGATACCAATTGAAAATATTCAACACTAAGTTTTTGAAATTGGTGGTGGTGCGGTCCTTTTGCTTTGGGCTCTTACTTTCTCCCCCTTTGGCATGAATCGCCAAAAATGGAATCATTAGAGCCCTAGAGTTACATTCTCCCTCTTTGGTCAAGACAAATGAGTGAAGATTATACCAAAGATGGAGTCCTTTTGCTTGGTGCTCATGCTTTCTCCCCCAAGAATGGAGAGTTGCTTGGAGTGACGACGAAGGATGAGTTACGTAGTGGAAGCCTTTGTCTTCGCCGAAGACTCCAATTCCCTTTCAATATTCCTATGACTTGTTCGAAATTCACTTGAAAAACACATTAGTCATAGCATATGAAAGAGACATGATCAAAGGTATATAAATGAGCTATGTGTGCAAACTAGCAAAAGAAATTGCGTGAATCAAGAATATTGAGCTCATGCCTAAGTTTGTTAAAAGTTTGTTCATCAAGAGGCTTGGTAAAGATATCGGCTAATTGATCTTTAGTATTAATGTAAGAAATCTCGATATCTCCCTTTTGTTGGTGATCCCTAAGAAAATGATACCGAATGGCTATGTGTTTAGTGCGGCTATGCTCGACGGGATTATCCGCCATCTTGATTGCACTCTCATTATCACATAGCAAAGGGACTTTGGTTAATTTGTAACCGTAGTCCCGCAGGGTTTGCCTCATCCAAAGCAATTGCGCGCAACAATGGCCTGCGGCAATGTACTCGGCTTCGGCGGTGGAAAGAGCGACTGAATTTTGCTTCTTTGAAGCCCAAGACACCAAGGATCTTCCCAAGAACTGGCAAGTCCCCGATGTGCTCTTCCTATTGATTTTGCACCCCGCCCAATCGGCATCCGAATATCCAATCAAATCAAATGTGGATCCCCTAGGATACCAAAGCCCAAACTTAGGAGTATAAGCCAAATATCTCAAGATTCGTTTTACGGCCGTAAGGTGAGCTTCCTTAGGGTCGGCTTGGAATCTTGCACACATGCATACGGAAAGCATAATATCCGGTCGAGATGCACATAAATAGAGTAAAGAACCTATCATCGACCGGTATACCTTTTGATCCACGGACTTACCTCCCGTGTCGAGGTCAAGATGCCCATTGGTTCCCATGGGTGTCTTGATGGGCTTGGCATCATTCATCCCAAATTTGTTTAGAATGTCTTGAGTGTACTTCGTTTGGCTAATGAAGGTGCCCTCTTGGAGTTGCTTCACTTGAAATCCTAAGAAGTACTTCAACTCCCCCATCATAGACATCTCGAACTTTTGTGTCATGATCCTACTAAATTCCTCACAAGTAGATTCGTTAGTAGACCCAAATATGATATCATCAACATAAATTCGGCATACAAACAAATCATTGTCAAGAGTTTTAGTGAATAGAGTAGGATCGGCTTTTCCGACTTTGAAGCCATTAGCAATAAGGAAATCTCTAAGGCATTCATACCATGCTCTTGGGGCTTGCTTGAGCCCATAAAGCGCCTTAGAGAGCTTATAGACATGGTTAGGGTACTTACTGTCTTCAAAGCCGGGAGGTTGCTCAACATAGACCTCTTCCTTGATTGGTCCATTGAGGAAGGCACTTTTCACGTCCATTTGATAAAGCTTAAAGCCATGGTAAGTAGCATAGGCTAATAATATACGAATTGACTCAAGCCTAGCTACGGGTGCATAGGTTTCACCGAAATCCAAACCTTCGACTTGGGAGTATCCCTTGGCCACAAGTCGAGCTTTGTTCCTTGTCACCACACCATGCTCATCTTGCTTGTTGTGGAAGACCCATTTGGTTCCTACAACATTTTGATTAGGACGTGGAACTAAATGCCACACCTCATTCCTAGTGAAGTTGTTGAGCTCCTCTTGCATCGCCACCACCCAATCCGAATCTTGTAGTGCTTCCTCTACCTTGTGTGGCTCAATAGAGGAAACAAACGAGTAATGTTCACAAAAATGTGCAACACGAGATCTAGTGGTTACCCCCTTATGAATGTCGCCGAGGATGGTGTCGACGGGGTGATCTCGTTGGATTGCTTGGTGGACTCTTGGGTGTGGCGGCCTTTGCTCTTCATTCTCCTTGTCTTGATCATTTGCATCTCCCCCTTGATCTATGTCGTCATCTTGAGGTGGCTCATTTGATTGATCTTCTTCTTCATCAACTTGAGCTTCTTCCTCATTTTGAGTTGGTGGAGATGCTTGCATGGAGGAGGACGGTTGATCTTGTGCTTTTGGAGGCTCTTCGGATTCCTTAGGACACACATCCCCAATGGACATGTTCCTTAGAGCGATGCACGGAGCCTGTTCTTCACCTATCTCATCAAGATCAACTTGCTATACTTGAGAGCCGTTAGTCTCATCAAACACAACATCACAAGAAACTTCAACTTGTCCAGTGGACTTGTTAAAGACTCTATATGCCCTTGTGTTTGAATCATATCCTAGTAAAAAGCCTTCTACAGTCTTAGGAGCAAATTTAGATTTTCTACCTCTTTTAACAAGAATAAAGCATTTGCTACCAAAGACTCTAAAATATGAAATGTTGGGCTTTTTACCGGTTAGGAGTTCATAGGATGTCTTCTTGAGGATTCGGTGCAGATATAACCGGTTGATGGCGTAGCAAGCGGTGTTGACCGCCTCGGCCCAAAACCGATCCGAAGTCTTGTACTCATCAAGCATGGTCCTTGCCATGTCCAATAGAGTTCGATTCTTCCTCTCCACTACACCATTTTGTTGTGGTGTGTAGGGAGAAGAGAACTCATGCTTGATGCCCTCCTCCTCAAGGAAGCCTTCGATTTGAGAGTTCTTGAACTCCGTCCCGTTGTCGCTTCTAATTTTCTTGATCCTTAAGCCGAACTCATTTTGAGCCCGTCTCAAGAATCCCTTTAAGGTCTCTTGGGTTTGAGATTTTTCCTGTAAAAAGAATACCCAGGTGAAGCGAGAATAATCATCCACAATAACTAGACAGTACTTACTCCCGCCGATGCTTATGTAAGCAATCGGGCCGAATAGGTCCATGTGTAGGAGCTCTAGTGGCCTGTCGGTCGTCATGATGTTCTTGTGTGGATGATGGGCTCCAACTTGCTTTCCTGCCTGACATGCGCTACAAATCCTGTCTTTCTCAAAATGAACATTTGTTAGCCCTAAAATGTGTTCTCCCTTTAGAAGCTTATGAAGATTCTTCATCCCAACATGGGCTAGTCGGCGGTGCCAGAGCCAACCCATGTTGGTCTTAGCAATCAAGCATGTGTCGAGTTCAGCTCTATCAAAATCTACTAAGTATAGCTGACCCTCTAACACACCCTTAAATGCTATTGAATCATCACTTCTTCTAAAGACAGTGACACCTACATCAGTAAAGAGACAGTTGTAGCCCATTTTGCATAATTGAGATACGGAAAGCAAATTGTAGTCTAATGAATCTACAAGAAAAACATTGGAAATAGAATGGTCAGGAGATATAGCAATTTTACCCAATCCTTTGACCAAACCTTGTTTTCCATCCCCGAATGTGATTGCTCGTTGGGGGTCATGGTTTTTCTCGTAGGAGGAGAACATCTTTTTCTCCCCTGTCATGTGGTTTGTGCACCCGCTGTCGAGTATCCAACTTGAGCCCCTGGATGCATAAACCTATAAAACAAGTTTAGTTCTTGACTTTAGGTACCCAAATGGTTTTGGGTCCTTTGGCATTAGACACAAGAACTTTGGGTACCCAAACACAAGTCTTTGACCCCTTGTGCTTGCCCCCAACATATTTGGCAACTACTTTGCCGGATTTGTTAGTCAACACATAAGATGCATCAAAAGTTTTAAAAGAAATGTCATGATCATTTGATGCACTAGGAATTTTCTTCTTAGGCAACTTAGCACGGGTTGGTTGCCTAGAGCTAGATGTCTCACCCTTATATATAAAAGCATGATTTGGGCCAGAGTGAGACTTCCTAGAGTGAATTCTCCTAATCTTGCTCTCGGGATAACCGGTAGGATACAAAATGTAACCCTCGTTATCCTGAGGCATGGGAGCCTTGCCCTTTACAAAATTAGACAATCTTTTAGGAGGGGCACTAAGTTTGACATTGTCTCCCCTTTGGAAGCCAATGCCATCCTTGATGCCAGGGCGTCTCCCATTATAGAGCATACTTCTAGCAAATTTAAATTTTTCATTTTCTAAGTTATGCTCGGCAATTTTAGCATCTAATTTTGCTATATGATCATTTTGTTGTTTAATTAAAGCCATGTGATCATGTATAGCATCAATGTTAACATCTCTACATCTAGTACAAATAGATACATGCTCAATAGTAGATGTAGAGTGTTTGCAAGATTTTAATTCTACAACCTTAGCTTGTAACATATCGTTCTTGGTTCTAAGGTTGGAAATAGTAGCATTGCAAACATCAAAATCTTTAGCCTTAGCAAGCAATTTTTCATTTTCAATTCTAAGGCTAGCAAGCGAAATGTTCAATTCTTCAATCATAGCAAGCAAATCAACATTATCATCTCTAGGATTGGAAGTTGAAACAATACAAACATGAGAATCAACCTTACCTACCAAATTAGCATTTTCATTTCTAAGGTTGTCTATTGTCTCATGGCAAGTGCTTAGCTCACTAGACAATTTTTCACATTTCTCAATTTCAAGAGCATAAGCATTTTTAACCTTAACATGCTTTTTATTTTCCTTGATTAGGAAGTCCTCTTGGGTGTCCAAGAGATCATCCTTTTCATGGATGGCACTAATCAATTCATTAAGTTTTTCTTTTTGTTGCATGTTGAGGTTGGCAAAAAGAGTACGCAAGTTATCTTCCTCATCACTAGCATTATCATCACTAGAGGATTCATATCTAGTGGAGGATTTAGATTTGACCTTCTTTTTGCCGTCCTTTGCCATGAGGCACTTGTGGCCGACGTTGGGGAAGAGGAGTCCCTTGGTGACGGCGATGTTGGCGGCGTCCTCGTCGTCGGAGGAGTCGCTAGAGCTTTCGTCGGAGTCCCACTCTCGACAAACATGGGCATCGCCGCCCTTCTTCTTGTAGTACCTCTTCTTCTCCTTTCTTCTTCCCTTCTTGTCGTCGCCCCTGTCACTATCACTTGATAATGGACATTTAGCTATAAAGTGACCGGGCTTACCACACTTGTAGCAAACCTTCTTGGAGCGGGACTTGTAGTCTTTCCCCCTCCTTTGTTTGAGGATTTGGCAGAAGCTCTTGATGACGAGCGTCATTTCCTCATTATCGAGCTTGGAGGCGTCTATTGGTTGTCGACTTGGTGTAGACTCCTCCTTCTTTTCCTCCATCGCCTTGAATGCGACGGGTTGAGCTTCGGATGTGGAGGGATCATCAAGCTCGTTGATCTTCCTTGAGCCTTCGATCATGCACTCAAAACTTATAAAATTCCCGATTACTTCCTCAGGGGTCATTAGTGTATATCTTGGGTTGCCACGGATTAATTGAACTTGAGTAGGGTTAAGGAAAATAAGAGATCTTAGAATAACCTTAACCACCTCGTGGTCATCCCACTTTTTGCTCCTGAGGTTGCGCACTTGATTCACCAAGGTCTTGAGCCGGTTGTACATGTTTTGTGGTTCCTCCCCTTTGCGAAGCCGGAACCGACCGAGCTCCCCCTCGATCGTCTCCCGCTTGGTGATCTTTGTGAGCTCATCTCCTTCGTGAGCGGTTTTGAGCACATCCCAAACCTCCTTGGCGCTCTTCAACCCTTGCACTTTGTTATACTCCTCTCTACTTAGAGAGGCGAGGAGTATTGTTGTCGCTTGAGAGTTGAAGTGCTCGATTTGGGCCACCTCATCCTCATCATAGTCTTCATCCCCTACGGATGGTACCTGTGCACCAAACTCAACAACATCCCATATACTTTTGTGGAGTGAGGTTAGATGGAATCGCATTAAATCACTCCACCTAGCATAATCTTCACCATCAAAAGTTGGTGGTTTGCCTAATGGGACGGAAAGTAAAGGTGTATGTTTGGAAATGCGAGGATAGCGTAGGGGAATCTTACTATACTTCTTGCGCTCTTGGCGCTTAGAAGTGACGGAAGCCGTGTCGGAGCCAGAGGTGGATGGTGATGAAGAATCGGTCTCGTAGTAGACCACTTTCCTCATCCTCTTTTTCTTGTCCCCACTTCGACGCGTCCTGTGAGAAGAGGTTTTCTCCTTCTTCTCCTTTTGGTGTGAAGAAGTCTTCTTCTCCTTCCCTTTGGAGGAGTTCTTCTTCTCCTTTCTCTTGGTGCGGGACTCTTCGGATGAAGTGCTCCCATGGCTTGTAGTGGGCTTTTCGCCGGTCTCCATCTCCTTCTTGGCGTGATCTCTCGACATCACTTCGAGCGGTTAGGCTCTAATGAAGCACCGGGCTCTGATACCAATTGATAGTCGCCTAGAGGGGGGGGGGGGGTGAATAGGGCGAAACTGAAATTTACAAATATAAACACAACTACAAGCCGGGTTAGCGTTAGAAATATAAACGAGTCCGCGAGAGAGGGCGCAAAACAAATCGCAAGCAAATGAAGGGTGTGACACGCGGGTTTGTTTTACCGAGGTTCGGTTCTCGCAAACCTACTCCCCGTTGAGGAGGCCACAAAGGCCGGGTCTCTTTCAACCCTTCCCTCTCTCAAACGGTCCCTCGGACCGAGTGAGCTTCTCTTCTCAAATCAAAGCCGGGAACAACACTTCCCCGCAAGGGCCACCACACAATTGGTGCCTCTTGCCTTGATTACAATTGAGTGTTGATCACAAGAGCAAGTGAGAAAGAAAAGAAGCAATCCAAGCGCAAGAGCTCAAAAGAACACGGCAAATCTCTCTCTCTAATCACTAAAGCCTTGAGTGGAATTGGAGAGGATTTGATCTCTTTGGTGTGTCTAGAATTGAATGCCTAGCTCTTGTAAGTGGTTGAGAAGTGGAAAACTTGGATGCAATGAATGGTGGGGTGGTTGGGGTATTTATAGCCCCAACCACCAACTTGACCGTTGGTGGAGGCTGTCTGTTCGATGGCGCACCGGACAGTCCGGTGCACACCGGACATGTCCGGTGCCCCCGCCACGTCATCACTGCCGTTGGATTCTGACCGTTGAAGCTTCTGACTTGTGGGCCCGCCTGGATGTCCGGTGCACACCGGACATGCACTGTTCCTTGTCCGGTGCGCCAGTATGGGCGCGCCTGACTTCTGTGCGCGCTGCGCGCGCATTAATTGCGTCGCAGGTAGCCGTTGGCGCCGAATAGCCGTTGCTCCGGAGTTGCACCGGACAGTCCGGTGCACACCGGACATGTCCGGTGAATTTGGAGCACCGGACACTGTCCGGTGTACACCGGACAGTCCGGTGAATTATAGCACGTCGGTCTGAGAAATTCCCGAAGGTGGCGAGTTCGAGTTGGAGTCCTCTGGTGCACCGGACACTGTCCGGTGGTGCACCGGACACTGTCCGGTGGCACACCGGACAGTCCGGTGCGCCAGACCAGAGGTGCCTTCGGTTGCCTCTTTGCTCCTTTGTTGAATCCAAAACTTGATCCTTTTTTTTATTGGCTGAGTGTGAACCTTTTACACCTGTATAATCCATACACTTGGGCAAACTAGTTAGTCCAATTATTTGTGTTGGGCAATTCAACCACCAAAATTAATTAGGGACTAGGTGTAAGTCTAATTCCCTTTCAATAATCTCTGTTTTCAGATGGCAGCTAGGCCGCGTCGCTGGCAGAACGAGCAAGTTCCCCCGCCATCTCTTCCAGCTCCCACGGTGCAGGAGCTGATGGCTCAGCAGAATGAGATTCAACGACAGCTATTGTAGCACCAGCCGCACCCTCAGCACTACGGTGGAGGCCAGTCACAGCGTCCTCCGGCCGCATCGACCTACCAAAAGTTCTTGAGCATGCAGCCGCCCTTGTTCACCAGGGTAGAGGATCCGCTTGACGCCGATGTGTGGATACGGGTCGTGGAGTCCAAGTTTCCCCTCCACATGGGAGCTTGCCCTGATGACACCAAGACTCGTTTCGTCGTGCAGCAGCTTCACGGACCTGCTCGGACATGGTGGGACCATTTCCGCGCCATGGTACCTGCTGATCATGAAGTGATGTGGGAAAATTCAAGACTGCTTTCAGGGGACACCACATTCTAGTAGGGATTCTGGATCGCAAGCTGAATGAGTTTCTGGCATTGGCTCAAGGAACCCGCACTGTGCTGCAGTATGCCCAGGCTTTCAATGACCTGTACCAATATGCGGGTTATCACGCAGATTCTGATGAGAAGAAGATATACCATTTCCGCAGAGGTCTCAACACCAAGTTACGTGAGCATCTCAACATTGTTCGGCCTGATAGCTTCAATGAGTTGGTCAACATGGCCATATCTCAGGAAGACTGTATTGTAGCTCACCGGGCAGAGAAGAAGAGGAAAGCACCAATGTTAGGACCCTTAGCTCCACCCTAGAGGTTCAGGATTGTCTCCAACAATCAGAACAGAGGATTTCAGCAGCAGACAGGAAGATGGGTTATCAGGCCGCCTGAGCAGCAGCAAGCAACCGTTTTCCAGCTCCCGCCCCAAGGAACAATCAACCCCAGCAGCAGCAACAGTCTCGCCAGGGAAATGGAAATAATTGCTTCACATGTGGCAATGTGGGTCATTATGCCAAGAATTGCCCAAGGAATCAACAGAGGCAGATGCCAGCACCAAATCAAGACAGAGGGAGAAAGCAGAAGGTGCAAGTCAGACAAGGTAAGCTCAATTTCACTACTCTGGAGGAGCTACCGTAAGGAGCACTCATCATGGCTGGTATCTTTTTTGTTTTTAATCAACCTGCATTAATTTTGTTTGATTCTGGTGCATCACATAGCTTCATTAGCCAGAAGTTCAGTGCTAAATGTCAACTGCCTTTCTATCATACAAAAGGGTCTTTCATGATAGCAACACCTGGGGCAAAATTGCAACAAACCAATTAAATCGAATTGTGCCTATCTCACTGGGAAGTAAAATCTTTAAAACCACACTCCTGATTTTGGGATTAGAGAGCATGGACATCATTCTCGGAGCTGACTGGATGGCTCAACACCGGGTGGTGTTGGATGTAGCTGCCAGAGCTCTGGAAATTCGTTCTCCTACCTTCGGAGACCTTACATTGTATCTACCTAGCCAAGAACCCACTCGATCATGTGCTTTTGCTATGATAGAGTTACCCTTGAAGAAAATTCCAGTGGTCTATGAGTATGCAGATGTTTTTCCTGATGAGTTGCCAGGAATGCCACCAGACCGGGATACTGAATTCGCCATCGAATTGCAACCGGGAATGGCACCTATTGGCAGAATTGAAGAAACAGCTGCAAGAGTTGTTGGACAAGGGTTTCATCCGCCCAAGTACTTCGCCTTGGGGATGTCTAGCCTTATTTGTGAAGAAGAAAGATGAAAGCTTGAGGCTATATATAGATTACCGCCCACTCAATGTGGTGACTATCAAAAACAAGTATCCTTTGCCTCGTATTGATGTTCTTTTCGATCAATTGGTCGGAGCCAAAGTGTTTTCCAAGATAGACCTTCGCTCCGGCTATCATCAAATCAAGATACGAGCAAGTGATATTCCAAAGACTGCCTTCTCAACCAGATATGGACTGTATGAATATTTGGTGATGCCGTTCGGGTTAACTAATGCGTCAGCATACTTCATGTATGTGATGAATTTAGTCTTCATGCCTGAACTGGACAAGTTCGTGGTGGTCTTCATCGATGATATCTTGGTGTACTCCAAGAATGAAGAAGAGCATGCCGGTCATTTGCATGTAGTGCTCCAACGTTTGAGAGAGCACCGTCTTTATGCCAAACTGTCTAAATGTGATTTTTGGCTGAAAGAAATCAAATTCTTGGGTCACACTATCTCTTAGGAGGGCATAGCTGTTGATCCAGATAAAGTGCAAGAAGTGATGAACTGGAAGCCGCCAACAACTGTCCGGCAGATTCGATGTTTTCTGGGATTGGCCGGTTATTATCGAAGGTTCATTCCAGACTTCTCTCGAATTGCGAAGCCCATGACAGAAGTGTTGAAGAAGGGAGCAAAATTTGAATGGGGTCAGAACTGCGAAGATGCTTTCCACACCTTGAGGCAGCATCTGACCACAGCACCCGTGTTAGCGCAACCCGACAACAACAAGCCATTTGATGTGTACTGTGATGCCTCTGGCACTGGACTGGGTTGTGTTTTGAATCAAGATAACTGAGTCATTGCCTACGCATCAAGAGCACTCAGGCCTCATGAGCAAAACTATCCGACTCATGACTTGGAGTTAGCAGTCGTGGTTCATGCATTAAAAATGTGGAGGCACTATTTGATGGGAACCCACTGCAACATCTACATAGATCATAATAGCCTCAAGTACATCTTCACTCAGGCTGATCTCAACATGAGGCAGAGAAGATGGCTAGAATTGATCAAGACTACGACTTGGAAGTACACTACCACCCGGGGAAAGCCAATGTGGTAGTTGATGCCCTGAGTCGGAAGTCACAATGCAACTGTGTTATGATGGATTCTCGCATCAATACCCTGTGTGATGAGTTGAGCAAGATGAGGATCGAAGTGATTCCTTCTAGTGCCTTGTCTCACATTTCCATTGAGCCAACCTTGCAAGACCAGATAATTATGGCCCAACTCAAGGGAGTGCAAATCATTAAGGAGAACCTCCATCATAAAGCAGAGAAGTATAAGTGTTTTCGCCAAGACAGCAAGGGGTTATTGTGGTTTGAAGATAGATTGGTGGTTCCTAAAAATAAAGATCTCAAGAAGAAAATCTTGGATGAGGCTCATCTCTCCAAATTCTCCATGCACCCGGGAAGCACTAAGATGTACCATGATCTGAAGCCCTTGTATTGGTGGACCCAAATGAAGAGAGAAATAGCTCAGTATGTATCGGAATGTGACACATGTCAGAGGATAAAGGCAAGCCACTTAAAATCAGCCGGTGCCTTGCAACCCCTGTCAATACCTTCATGGAAATTGGATGACATCAGCATGGATTTCATTGTGGGTCTGCCCAACACCTCTCGGCATCATGATTCAATTTGGGTCATTGTGGACCGATTCACAAAAGTGGCACATTTTCTTCCTGTGCACACCACTGATAAGGCTCAGAAGTATGCAGAACTGTATATTGACCAAATCGTGTGTTTGCACGGGTTACCCCAGACCATTGTCTCTGACCGAGGAGCCCAATTCGTTGCCAGATTTTGGGAGCAATTGCAAGAGTCTTTGGGAACCAATCTAATAAGGAGTTTAGCTTACCACCCCCAGACTGACGGTCAGACCGAAAGAGTGAATCAAATTCTTGAAGATATGCTAAGGGCTTGTGCGATCGATTGTGGCAAGAACTGGGATAAATACCTCTCTTTGGCAGAGTTTGCTTATAACAACAGTTATCAATCCAGCCTAAAGATGACACCCTTTGAAGCCCTATCTGGAAGAAGGTGTCGAACACCCCTCAACTGGTCTCAGCCTGGAGAAAGAGAAATCTTTGGACCTGACTTAGTGACTGAAGCCGAAAAGAATGTCAAACTAATCAGGAAGAATCTAAAAGCTGCTCAGGCCAGGTAGAAGATTTGCCATGATAAGAGAAGAAAACCCCTCCAGTTTGAAGTGGGAGATTTCGTATATCTGAAGGTATCACCCATGAAAGGAGTGCAAAGGTTTGGGATCAAAGGCAAGTTAGCCCCTCGCTACATTGGACCTTATGAGATCGTGGAAGCATGTGGACCCGTGGCATACAAATTGAAGCTACCTCTGAAAATGTCAGCCATCCACAATGTGTTCCATGTATCCCAATTGAAGAAATGTGTTCGATTGCCAACCGAGGTCATAGCAGAACCAGAAGTGGAGATAGAGCCAGATCTATCGTATCAAGAGTACCCTTCCAAGGTTCTGGATTGCAAGGAAAGATCAACTCTTGCTAAGTCGATCAAAATGTATAAGATCCAGTGGAGCAATCACTCAGAGGAAGAAGCTACTTGGGAGATTGAGAAATTTCTACGTTCGAACTTCCCTGATTGTCTGCCTAAGGGATTCGATACGTAACCATGTCCAGTCCCTCCCCCTGCCCTTTGAATCTAAAAATAAGAGGGTGACATTCTGAAGTTAGTTGTAAAACCAAATCAAAAATGACTTCATTCTGAAGTTGCAAAGAGGGTGACATTCGAAGAGCAATTACTAGAGAACCTTAATAAACAAACCCACCAAATTCAAGCAAGTCATAACCTTCTCTTCACCCGAAGGACTCTGACCCGAATCTCAGGACGAGATTCCTTTAAGGGGGGAAGGTTGTAACACCCCAGTGTTACCTAGGGTTTTTCCAGTACCCCAACATGTGACCATCATCACATGTGGCTCAAATAATGCATGAAACACCAAACCTAAAGGGTTAAAATCCAAAGCAAAATCTTTTTCAGCTCAAGAATTATACCCTAAGCACATCATGCACTTTAAGTGAGAAAAAACATCTAAAACCCTAGCACCTTTCAAATGGGCCATTTAAGCACATAAAGGGAATTTGAGAAAAGACTTGGTAAAACTACAAAATTTTGATTTGAACCAATTAACAAAGCTCGGAACTGGGGCGTGTGACACTGGAGTTTTGGCGACATGACAACTCCCTGTCCATAGCCCAAAACCGCACAACTTCCACACACAAACGACAGAGCTCAGACGAGGGAACAAATCCTACACGACGATCTTGCCCAAATTCGGAAAGATCTACGCCCTATCGGCGTTAGAACAGGAGCAGAAGAAACCATGCCACGTGCTCGACCGCCACTGACATGCCCGGTGCACGCCAGCCCGCGCACCCGCGCCGAGCCGTGCACGCCTACGCGCCCGCTCTGGTCCACGCCCCTGTGCACCGTGCCGCGCCTTTAATGGCCACCCCCGGACGCGCAACACTTCACTCCACGCTTGCCCTCACTGTCCTAGCCCAACCCTTAGCTCCGGCAAGCTCTGCGCCGCCCACCAAGCCACCTGAGTGCTCGGCCGCCGTGGCCAGCTCTTCCCGACGACCCCCAGCCTCGCCCTAGCCCCTGGACGGCTTCCCCGAGAGGCGGAGAAGCTTTCCCAAGCTTGAGCTGAGGCATTGCCTCACCGGAGAAGCGAGCACGACCTCACCGGACTTCGGCCGACCGCCACCGCGCGTGGACCGGTTCACTCGGTGAGTCATTTTCCGATTCCTTGCACCCACACCATCGCTGACCTCCCCTGAAGATCCCTGAGCGCTTTAATTTGACTCTGCCGCCGTGAGCATGCCGGAGCACGCATCGCTCACGAGCCCGACCGCCTGCGCACGTGGCCAGCCCATCTCCGACCACCACCACCGACGATCCGCACCTCGACGTGATCGCCAGAGATCCCCAGACCTCACCCGACCCTTCGCCGGACCTCTACCGTCGCCGGTAAGCCGCGCCACCGCTTTTTCTCCTTCAGTCACTGTTCACACGAGGGAGGAGCTCGGGTTAGAGGGGATATAAACCTAGGGGGTTAAGTGCTAAGTCAGAGACTCGGGTAAATAGTGCTTCAGGGGCACGGTTTAAACGACTTAGATAGAAATAAGCCCAGGGACCCCGATGCAAAGTCTTTTTCCTTTAACAATTTCTGTTTATTCTTTTTAAATGAGCAGAGAACTTAGAAAATTTATAACTTGAGTATTATTCAACTAAATTTGGTCAGACCAATTTTGATAGGACCTACAAATTATAGACTATCAGACAAAAATAGTAAACCCCATGGTTTCTGCAATACTTTTTAGAGTTTTGATTTAAATTAGGAAAATACCCAAAACCTATTAATCCAGAGAAAAATAGACATACTTCTATACCAGGGTTAAGAAAATTTGTAGAGAGACATACCCAACATACACACTGTTTAAAAATACTAAGCACCCCAGTATACAAGAATAACTCAAGAATGTCTATTAAAAACTATTTCTGCCCAAAACTTAGAAAATTAAGAAAGTCAATGGAAAATAATAAACAGAGGATGAACCTATTTTTCTTCCTAGAATACATAAGTGATAAAGAACATAGGAAAAATACAGAACCCTAGTCCAGAGCTAATCCAAGGTTAATTATTTTATTGGGCAATAAGAAATCAAGGAAAACCATGATTAAAAATATAAGGACCATTGCAAAAATGATAATGAAATTTCAGTAGACTCCTAACTGCTAGAACACCACTCCAAAAATAATAAACACCCCAACCCATCAAAATAAGTGAGTTGAATAATTAGGACATGGATTTGACCTATGTTTTAATTAAATCATGAGGGAGCCTAAAATTGTGCAACAGTGGGCAAACAAATTTTTACCCAACTACTTATGAAGTAAACCAGCAGAGAAAAATATGAATCCAATTAAAAATGCAAGGTAACACACATTACCCCCTACCCCATGAAAAGAACCATATATTTTAAAATTTTCTACCACCCTTTGCCCTAAGCAAAAAGTTACCATATTCTAGAATGATTGCTCTTGAACAAAGAAAAAGATAGGAAAAATTAGAAATTTGTTGTAGACATTTTTCAAGTATAGTGATAATAGAAAGCACCCCTATGACCAAGAACTTTAGAAAATCACAACAAAATGACCAATAGGCACCAGTGGCTAAAACTTGGTATAAAGTCATATTATAGCACCTACCCCGATGCAAAGTCTTTTTCCTTTAACCATTTCTGTTTATTCTTTTTAAATGAGCAGAGAACTTAGAAAATTTATAACTTGAGTGTTATTCAACCAAATTTGGTCAGACCAATTTTGATAGGACCTACAAATTATAGACTATCAGACAAAAAAGTAAACCCCATGATTTCTACAATACTTTTTAGAGTTTTGATTTAAATTAGGAAAATACCCAAAACCTATTAATCCAGAGAAAAATAGACATACTTTTATACCAGGGTTAAGAAAATTTGTAGAGAGACATACCCAACATACACACTGTTTAAAAATACTAAGCACCCCGGATACAAGAATAACTCAAGAATGTCTATTAAAAACTATTTCTGCCCAAAACTTAGAAAATTAAGAAAGACAATGGAAAATAATAAACAGAGAATGAACCTATTTTTTTCCTAGAATACATAAGTGATAAAGAATATAGGAAAAATACAGAACCCTAGTCCAGAGCTAATCAAAGGTTAATTATTTTATTGGGCACTAAGAAATCAAGGAAAACCATGATTAAAAATATAAGGACCATTGCAAAAATGATAATGAAATTTTAGTAGACTCCTAACTGCTAGAACACCACTCCAAAAATAATAAACACCCCAACCCATCAAAATAAGTGAGTTGA
Organism: Zea mays; assembly: GCF_902167145.1. Classification (NCBI taxonomy): domain Eukaryota; kingdom Viridiplantae; phylum Streptophyta; class Magnoliopsida; order Poales; family Poaceae; genus Zea; species Zea mays. The sequence continues at coordinate 88,663,780 of NC_050097.1, forward strand.
ATAATTAGGACTTGGATTTGACCTATGTTTTAATTAAATCACGAGGAAGCCTAAAATTGTGCAACAGTGGGCAAACAAATTTTTACCCAACTACTTATGAAGTAAACCAGCAGAGAAAAATATGAATCCAATTAAAAATGCAAGGTAACACACATTACCCCCTACCCCATGAAAGAACCATATATTCCAAAAATTTCTACCACCCTTTCCCCTAAGCAAAAAGTTACCAAATTCTAGAATGATTGCTCTTGAACAAAGAAAAAGATAGGAAAAATTTGAAATCTGTTGTTGACATTTTTCAAGTATAGTGATAATAGAAAGCACCCCAATGACCAAGAACTTTAGAAAATCACAACAAAATGACCAATAGGCACCAATGGCTAAAACTTGGTATAAAGTCATATTATAGCACCTAAAGGCCAGCAAAAATAAGCCTTAGGGAATAATCCACTGTTAGAAGTGAGTTGTAGTTCAAAGCACCCAGTCTGCCCTACAACTTGATAATTTTGTACAAAGTAAACCCTTAACATTTTAAGCCTCAATTTTTGAGACTGAGAGTTATACACCTGTAAGAAACTACTGTAAGTTTTACAGAATTTTTGGAAATTTATAAAGCTAAGTTGTAGTTCAAACCCACCTTACAAAGCATAATAGAAAAAGGGAAAAAGAGAGAATTAGTAAGAATAATGAATCTCACCCCAATGAATTCAGCAAGGATCATAATAGACTTTCACTAAGATACCAAAAGAAAACCAATGGGATACCCCAATAACCTGACCACTCAAGGCTTAACCATACTTAACCTAAAATGGCTAAGTATACCACTAAAAGTCTCATAATAAGATTAAACCTTACCTTATCCTTTTAAACAAATTTTCATTACTACATTGCATATCACGACATACATATATCTCACTCATTGCATTCATTAGATTGCAACCTCGCTGATGGAGAGTACGTGCTCATTCCAGAGCAAGGAGCTGTCCACGAGGAAGACCAGGAGCCAGCTCCCGAGCCTGCCATAGAGGATCTCCCCGCAGCCCCGGCATTTGAAGGCAAGCCCCGGTTTTATGCATAACCAATTTATATATGCTACTTTACTACACTTAATTTTTGTAGGCTTGTAATGTGCACTTAAGTGTAGGAGTTGCTTGAAACCCCTAGTTGCATGAACTCAGGATTCCTTTTTGAGATGGATACTAGTATGCTAGGTCGAGTAGCTGCTTTGCTAATTAGGATCTCGGAAGAAGTCGAGTGATTTTTCTAGCACTCGCGTGAGGACAGGAATTGATTGTATTCATCTTGATAACGGGATATATGATGGTCTATTGACTTGGATCCAGGGTGGATGCCTTGTCCATGAGACGGAAATGGAAATAAGGATTAATGTGTGGATACCTGAGTCAAGCGTTTGAAAGTACTAAACACATGTCAGGAAATATGGTAACCGGTAAACCTAGTACCTGAGTGAAGCCGGGCGCAGACTTTCCCCTCACTTGTTCTGAGACTAGGTCTCCCATGCTAGCTATGGTGGGTACAAGTGCGGTCACTGCACGGCGGCAGCCGGGGTCAGTAGAGCATTGTATGCCAAGGCGGTGAGCCCTGGCCGCAACGGGGAATCGATGGGGACGGTTGATTTGTGTGGGGACGGAGTTCCCCTACATGTCGTGTGTTTAGGTTTACCTTGCAAGGTTTAAAAACTCGATTCGAATCGTCTGCTTCTCGCAGCTAATGAGACTGCTTGACCCCTTGTATTGCATTGAGTAAGAAGTGAAATGAGGTTTTACTTGAGATAACATGTTGATTGTACTAAATGATTGTTACCATGTATGCTTAGAAAGGAGCAAACCTAGCTAAATTAATTATGCTATAACTGGAAAAGCTAAAATTGATTTTAGACTCATCTAGTGCTTTTGGCAAACCAAACCCCTCTGCCAAACAACTGCATGGTCTAGAGGTAGAGGAGTAGACTCCTCACACCGGGTAAGTCTAGCTGAGTATTAGTATACTCAGCCTTGCTTGTGGCACAATTTTTGCAGGTACGCTGCAGGACAAGGTTGATGGTGTGACTTGGCCTTCCACCCTGCCACCGGGTTGGACGATCGAGTGGGATGCTGCTCCGGCAGGAGACGAGCAGGAGGAGTAGTGGGCTAGGCCTTGCCCTATCCCTCAGCATTCGACGTTATCGATTATCTGATGCACTTTACTTATGAACTCGTTCCCTTTTATTTAAAACTTTGATTTATGTAATAACTCTAGTACTTTAATTTGTGGTTTCATGCTTTATTGTATTCTCTCTGTGACTCACCTTTGAGTGAGCTAGTGGTATTTGATCCCGGGGAAGTGGCTTCATCAGACTAGATCTGAGGGACTGAAGGGTTATTCCGATTTAAGTGTGTTGCTACCTCTAAGGCGTGACTTGGGCACTTAAGCTGGAATGATTCGGGCAGTTCCTCCAGAAGGACCCTTTCAGTTTTTGCTTCGGTGACTTTTCTAGCACCTTTTTCCTTTGGCTGTAATAAGCTGGTTAGCTCCGATCCTAGAGGACTTAGCATGGCAAAAGGCAAGGGTTCAGTCATTACCTCTAGGATTTCTGACACGCCAATGGAAGATGTCGAAGCGGTTTCGACAGTATGCTTTGGCGGCGCAGAATTTTCTTCCTCAGCAAGGTCTGATCCCACAATTTTTTGTTTCTTCAGCACCGAAGGTTTCGGTTTCAAATTTGAAATTTCGGTTCCTCTAGAAACTTTCGATCTCTTTGGTAACTTCTTCTTTTTATCTTCCTCAATGGACCTTATTTCTTGTCTTCCTACTAACCTTTGAGCCCCTTTTCTTAACTCCGATGGCTCCATCCGAAGTATGGCCTCTATCGTGTGTGGATTTTCTTTGATTCATTTTGTTGACACGAAACAACCAAGGAATTTACTCTTTTTGACTCTGAATACACATTTTTCAGGGTCCTGCTTCAGGCCTGTCCTTCAGAAGTTGGTGAAGGTCTCTTGATGATCTAAGATGTGACTTTGTTGCTTCGTGCTTCTTACAATGATGTCATCAATATAAGTCAAAACATTTATGCCAAGCTGTGCGCTCAACTCCTTAGCTGTCATTCTACTAAAGCTTCCACCAGAATTCTTGAGCCCCTCAAGCATCTAAAGATAGCAATATGTGCCACTAGGGGTTATGAAGCTGGTCTTCAGCTCACCCTCCTTCTTCATCAAAATATGATGCTAGCCTCAGTACAAATCTAGTAGGCTCATAAGCTCTGAAGTAGCTATTGCATCTATAAGGGATTCAATCCTTGGCAACGGAAACTCATCCTTCGTGCATGCTTTGTTGAGGTCTATGAAATCTATACACATCCTCCACTGTCATTTGATTTCTTGACCATGACTATATTAGCTAACCATTCTAGATATGCAACTTCTCTTATCACACCAGTAGAGAGTAATCTTTTGACTTCAGCCTTTGCACCTTCGGTCTTTTCTTCCGACATTTTACGAAGCTTTCGCTTTCTTAGTCTACTGCTTGGGTCAACATTCAGAGTGTGCTCTATGATACTTCTATCTACCCCGCATAAGTCATTTGCTGACCAAGCAGAGGAATCTTTGTTATGAAAGAATCTTTTGAGGTCTGATTCTTGCTCCAAAGACAGCTAATTATCGAACAAAACCTTTTGATAAGCTACATCTTAACAAAGGAGAATTGGCTTCGGCTGATCTGCCGAAGATACTTTTTCTTGGACTTGCTTTCCTAGCGTTTGAACTTTTGCTTCGGCTTCATCAATATTGTAAACAATTTTTGGCTCTTGTAAGGTCCGTTCTACCCTTCTTGTGGCCTCTTAACTTCCATACACTGATATAATTCCTTGGGTACTCGATATCTTCATACAGAGATAAGCTGAGTGCAAACTACTTCAAAGATATTAAGTGTTCATCTTCCAATGATTTCATTGTATGGGAACTCCATGTCAACTATTTCAAACACAATTTCTTCTATTCTTGTATTGTTGACATAGCCGAAGGTGATAAGCATAGCCAACTTTCCAAGGGCAAACACTTGTCGGCCTCTGAAGCCACAAAGAGGATAAGTTGAATCTTGGATTTTGTTTTCTGACTCCTGTATCTTCTTGAAGGCTTTTGCAAATATAACATTTGCTCCACTACCTGTCTTAACTAGTACATTATGGACTACGAAGCCCTTTATGACACATGAGATTACCATCACATCTCTATGTATGTAATCTTTGAGACGAAGGTCTTCTTATGGGAATGTGTGACCACTTTGTTGTGATGTAGAGTCTTTGGACACCCACATGTTGTACCCTTCTTTGAGCTTCTTTCTTTTATTTTTTGTTGCTGGGTTTGAAGCTTGAGCCCTCAGTGATAGGGAGTGCAAGCTTCTTCAAGTTCGGTGACGAAACTTGATGGCTTGCCATGCTCTTCGTCATGGTCATGAAATTACCAGAGGTGGGTGCCAATGTTAGTCACTTGCTTTTGATCACTATAGGGTATCTAAAAGGGAAATGTGCCCTTGGGCCATTTCTATAAATGTTTTGGTGATTTGATGGTCAACACATATTGTTTTGTGCTAAGTGTCAAAGAGATGCAAATGGAAAATCAAGGTATGATTCTAGCCTTAGTAAATTGTTTTTGGTACTAACATTATTCTACTAAGTGCTAGGAACCTTGTCAAAACGAGAGAAATCAGATTGAAGAACTGTGGCTGAGTCCAGCCAGACTTGCACTAGCTTGTCCAGTGCTCAGGCTGGCACCCCCGGCAAACAGGCTACTCTCGGGAAAAACTCAGCACGTCGCGGCTATAATTCACATGACTGTTCGGTGTGCCACCGGACTGTCCGATGAGCCAACCACGCTCACGCCAACGGTCGATAGCCCAATCACCGGGCAACGCGTGGACTTCGCCAACGGTCATCAGGCCACACTGGACTGTCTGGTGTGCCATGAGCGTCGTGGCTGCAACGGTCGGCTTCGCCAAAAAAGGAAGGAAATCGTGCACTGTTCCCTGTCCGGTGGGGCACCAGACTGTCCAGTGCGCTCACGAATAGAAGGCAACTATGGCCTTCCAAATGGAGCTCCAACGGCTCCTAGCAGCCTTGGGGCTATAAAAGGGACCCCTAGGCGCATGGAATAGTACACCAAGCACCTCTTGAACATCCTAAGATACCAAGACTTCGCACTCATGCATCTGGTTCACTATGATAGAGATTCGAGCACTTTTCTGAGTTGTAACTCTGAAAGGGAAATGTGCCCTTGGGCCATTTCTAAGTATTTTGGTGATCAAGTGTCCAACACAAATGGTTTAAGTATTAAATTGTGCCAAATGGTGGATGAAGTGTAAATCAACACAAAGGTATGATTCTAGACTTAGTACATTGATTTTTGTGTACTAACATATTTGTGTAAGTGCTAGAATCAGAGAAAATACAAAAGGAAAAAAGACTTGGCTGGAACAGCCAAGACTCAGCGCAGTCTGGGTGCACCGGACTGTCCGGTGCGCCAGGCTGGCGTCTGGTCAACTGGCCGCTCTCGGGAATTCGTCGGCGGTGTACGACTAAAATTCACCGCACTGTCCGGTGGTGCACCGGACTGTTCGGTGAGCCAACGGTCGGCCGCGCCAACGATCGGCCGCGCAATCCGCGTGTGACGCGTGGCTGAGCCAATGGTCAGAGGGGAGCACCGGACACTGTCCGGTGAGCACCGGACAGTGTCTGGTGCGCCAACAGCTCCAAGTCTCCAGCGGTTGGCTGCGGCAGTTTAGGAAGGCAATCTGCACCGGACATGCTACAGTGCCTGTCTGGTGGGGCACCGGACTGTCCGGTGCGCCACCCGACAGAAGGCAATAATTGCCTTCCCTGATTGCCTCCAATGGCTCCTAGCTGCCTTGGGGCTATAAAAGGGACCCCTAGGCGCATGGAGGAGATAAACAAGCATTCTTTGATCATCTCTAAGCACCAAGACTTCATTCTAGCGCATTTGATTCTTTGTGATAGCAATTTGAGCTCCTCTTGAGTTGAGAACTCCGTGTGTGAACTTAGAGCTCAAGTTGTGACTAGTGTGCTTGTTTGTGCTGTTGCCTTTGAGACTTGTGTGTGTTGCTTTTCCCTCCCTTACATCCGTGCTTCTTTGTGATCGTCATTTGTAAGGGCGAGAGGCTCCAAGTTGTGGAGATTCCTCGCAAACGGGATATAGTGAAAGAAAGAAAAAAACACTATGGTATTTAAGTGGATCTTTGGATCACTTGAAAGGGGTTGAGTGCAACCCTCGTCCATTGGGACGCCACAACGTGGAGTAGGCAAGTGTTGTACTTGGCCGAACCACGGGATAAACCATCGTGTCTCTTGTGCTTGTTCTCATTGTGACTATTGTGTTTCACAAGAGCTCGGTCTTTAGCCACTTGATTTCATTGTGCTAACACTTAATCAAGTTTTGTGGCTTTAAGTCTTCACAGGATCACCTATTCACCCCCCTCTAGGTGCTCTCAATTGGTATCGGAGCCGTTCTCTTCACGAAAGGGACTAATCGCCCGAAGGGATGGATCCTAAGGGAAAGGGGATGGTGATCAACGACAAGGAGAAGGAGTCCTTCATCAATGAGCCAAAAGACGACAAGCCCACTGACTCGGGCTCAAGTCACAAGAAGAAGGATTGGAAGAAGAAGAGGCGCATCAAGAAGATAGTCTACTTCGACAGCGACGAATCCTCTTCTTCCCAAAGAGACGACGATGACGAGAAAAAGAAAACGGTCAACTCAAACTTTTCTTTTGATTATTCTCGTATTCCACAAAATTCCAATGCTCATTTGCTTTCCATTCCTCTTGGTAAACCTCCACACTTTGATGGAGAGGACTACGGATTTTGGAGTCACAAAATGCGTAGCCACTTGTTCTCTCTTCATCCAAGTATATGGGAGATAGTAGAAAATGGAATGCAATTTGATAGTACGGATAATCCCATGTTTATCAATGAACAAATTCACAAAAATGCACAAGCTACCACTGTTCTTTTAGCATCCTTGTGCAGGGAAGAGTATCATAAGGTGGGCGGCTTGGATAATGCCAAGCAAATTTGGGACACCCTCAAGATCTCACATGAGGGGAACGACGCCACCATGATCACCAAGATGGAGTTAGTGGAAGGCGAACTATGAAGGTTCGCAATGATCAGGGGGAGGAGCCAACTCAAACGTACAACAGGCTCAAGACCCTGGTCAACAAAATCAGGAGCTATGGAAGCACAAGATGGACGGACCACGACGTCATCCGGCTTATGCTAAGGTCCTTCACTGTCCTTTATCCTCATCTTGTAAACTCTATTCGTGAAAATCCTATGTACACCAAGATGACGCCCGAGGAAATACTCGAAAAGTTTGTAAGCGGGCGAATGATGATCAAGGAGGCAAGATATGTTGATGAGGCGTTGAATGGCCCAATGCCTATCCACGAGCCTCAAACTGTTGCTCTCAAAGCAACAAGCAGCAGGGAGGGGCTACCTAGCAAGGTGGCGCAAGTTGAGGCTGCCGGGCTAAATGAGGATGAAATGGCCCTCATCATCAAGCGCTTCAAGACGGCGCTCAAAGGTCGCAAGGAGCATCCCAACAAGAGCAAGACAAAGAGAAAGCGCTCCTGCTTCAAGTGTGGTAAGATTGGTCACTTTATTGCTAACTGTCCCGATAATGATAGTGACCAGGAACAAGGAAAGAATGGGAAGAGAGATAACAAGAAGGTTTACAAGAAGGCTAAGGGCGAAGCACATCTTGGAAAAGAATGGGACTCAGATTGTTCTTCGTCCGACTCCGACGACGAAGGACTCGCCGCCACGGCCTTCAACAAATCATCTCTCTTCCCCAACGAGCATCACACCTGCCTCATGGCAAAGGAGAAGAAGGTAAGCACTCGAAATACTATTGCATATGCTTCTTCAAGTGATGATGAATCTAGTGATGATGAAGTAGACTACGCAAGTTTAATCAAAGGCTTAGATAGAACTAAAATTGATAAGATCAATGAATTAATTGATGCGTTGAATGAGAAGAATAGATTGCTAGAAAAGCAAGAGGATCTTTTATATGAAGAGCATGATAAATTTGTAAGTGTGCAAAAGTCTCTTGCTTTAGAAGTTAAAAGAAATGAAATGCTTTCATGTGAATTATCTACTTGTCATGAGTCTATTTCTAGTCTAAAGAGTGTCAATGATGACTTAAATGCTAAGTTAGAAGTAGCAAATAAATCTAGCTCATGTATTGAACATGTTGTTATTTGCAATAGGTGTAAGGATTTTAATGTTGATGCCTGTAGTGAACACTTAATTTCCATTTCTAAATTAAATGATGAAGTGGCTAGTCTTAATGCTCAACTTAAGACTAGCAAGAGTGATTTTGATAAACTGAAATTTGCAAGGGATGCCTACACCAGTGGTAGACACCCCTCAATTAAGGATGGGCTTGGCTTCAAGAGGGAAGCCAAGAACTTAACAAGCCAAAGAGCTCCCATTTTCAACAAGGAAAAGGGGAAGGCTCCTATGGCTAATAGTAGTCAAAAGAATCATGCATTTATTTATGATAGAAAATTTTCTAGAAATACTTATCATAATAGGAGTTGTAATGCTTTTGATTCACATGCCATGATTGCTTCAAGTTCTTCCTTTGTGCATGGTAGAGATATGCCTAGGAAAAATGTTGTTCATCATATGCCTAGGAGAAATGTTGTTAATGTGCCTAGGAAAATGCATAATGAGAATGCTACTGTTATTCATGCCTGCAACACTGATTTTTTTCTCACATGCAAAAATAAGAAAGTAGTTGCTAGGAAATTAGGGGCAAAATGCAAGGGAGACAAAACATGCATTTGGGTCCCTAAGGCTATTGTTACTAACCTTGTAGGACCCAACAAGAGTTGGGTACCTAAAACCCAAGCCTAATTTGCCTTGCAGGTTTATGCATCCGGGGGCTCAAGCTGGATTATCGACAGCGGATGCACAAACCACATGACGGGGGAGAAGAAGATGTTCACCTCCTACGTCAAGAACAAAGATTCCCAAGATTCAATCATATTCGGTGACGGGAATCAAGGCAAGGTTAAAGGACTAGGAAAGATAGCTATTTCATCCGAGCATTCCATATCTAATGTGTTTTTAGTTGAATCGCTCGGGTATAACTTGTTGTCCGTTAGTCAATTATGTAATATGGGTTACAATTGCTTATTTACAAATATAGATGTGTCTGTCTTTAGAAGGAGTGACGGTTCATTAGCTTTTAAGGGTGTACTAGACGGCAAACTCTATTTAGTTGATTTTTCGAAGGAGGAGGCCGATCTAGATGCATGCTTAATCGCTAAGACTAGCATGGGCTGGCTGTGGCATCGCCGTCTAGCACATGTGGGGATGAAGAACCTTCACAAACTTCTAAAGGGAGAACATGTGTTAGGTCTAACAAATGTAACTTTCAAAAAAGATAGACCTTGTGTAGCTTGTCAAGCAGGTAAACAGGTGGGAAGCTCTCATCATAGCAAAAATGTGATGACCACATCAAGACCTTTGGAGCTACTTCACATGGACCTCTTCGGACCCGTTGCCTACCTCAGCATCGGGGGAAGTAAGTATGGTCTTGTTATTGTCGATGATTTTTCTTGCTTCACTTGGGTATTCTTTTTGCAGGATAAAATAGAAACCCAAGGGACCCTAAAGCGCTTCTTAAGGAGAGCTCAAAACGAAATTGAGCTCAAGGTGAAAAAGATAAGAAGCGACAACGGGTCCGAGTTCAAGAATCTTCAAGTGGAGGAGTACCTTGAGGAGGAAGGAGTCAAGCACGAGTTCTCCGCTCCCTACACACAACAGCAAAACGGTGTGGTAGAGAGGAAGAACATGACGCTTTTAGACATGGAAAGACGATGCTTGGTGAATTCAAGACACCCGAACGGTTTTGGACGGAAGCTGTGAACACGGCTTGCCATGCCATAAACCGGGTCTACCTTCATCGCCTCCTCAAGAAGACGTCATACGAACTCCTAACTGGTAACAAACCCAATGTGTCATACTTTCATGTATTTGGGAGTAAATGTTATATTCTAGTGAAGAAAGGTAGAAATTCTAAATTTGCTCCCAAAGCTGTAGAAGGGTTTTTGTTAGGTTATGACTCAAATACAAAGGCGTATAGAGTCTTCAACAAATCATCAGGTTTGGTTGAAGTCTCTAGCGACGTTGTATTTGATGAGACTAATGGCTCTCCAAGAGAGCAAGTTGATCTTGATGATGTAGATGAAGAAGATGTTCCAACGGCCGCAATACACACCATGGCGATCGGAGATGTGTGACCACAGGAACAAAAGGAGCAAGATCAACCTTCTTCCTCAACAATGGTGCATCCCCCAACTCAAACTAATGAACAGGTTCATCTCGAGGAGGCGTGTGATCAAGGGGGAGCACAAGATGATCATGTTATGGAGGAAGAAGCACCACAAGCCCCTCCTACTCAAGTCCGAGCGACGATTCAAAGGAATCATCTCGTCGACCAGATATTGGGTGATATAAGCAAGGGAGTAACTACTCACTCTAGATTAGCTAATTTTTGTGAGCATTACTCTTTTGTCTCTTATATTGAGCCTTTCAGGGTAGAAGAGGCCTTGCTAGATCCGGACTGGGTGTTGGCCTTGCAGGAAGAGCTTAATAAGTTCAAGCGAAATGAAGTTTGGACATTGGTGCCACGTCCCAAGCAAAACGTTGTGGGAACCAAGTGGGTGTTCCGCAACAAACAGGACGAGCACGGGGTGGTGACAAGGAACAAGGCTAGCCTTGTGGCAAAAGGTTATGCCCAAGTCGCAGATTTGGACTTTGAGGAGACTTTTGCTCCTGTGGCTAGGCTAGAGTCTATTCGTATTTTGTTAGCCTATGCCACTCACCATTCTTTCAGGTTGTTCCAAATGGATGTGAAGAGCGCTTTCCTCAACGGGCCAATCAAGGAGGAGGTGTACGTAGAGCAACCCCCTGGCTTTGAGGATGAACGGTACCCTGACCACGTATGTAAGCTCTCTAAGGCGCTCTATGGACTTAAGCAAGCCCCAAGAGCATGGTATGAATGCCTTAGAGACTTTCCAATTGCTAATGCTTTCAAGGTTGGGAAAGCCGATCCAACTTTATTCACTAAGACTTGTGATGGTGACTTATTTGTATGCCAAATTTATGTCGATGACATAATATTTTGTTCTACTAACCAAAAGTCTTGTGAAGAGTTTAGCAGGGTGATGACTCAAAAATTTGAGATGTCGATGATGGGCGAGTTGAACTACTTCCTTGGGTTCCAAGTGAAGCAACTCAAGGACGGCACCTTCATCTCCCAAACGAAGTACACGCAAGACTTGCTCAAGCGGTTCGGGATGAAGGACGCCAAGCCCGCAAAGACTCCAATGGGAACCGACGGACATGTCGACCTCAACAAAGGAGGTAAGTCCGTTGATCAAAAGACATACCAGTCGATGATAGGTTCCTTGCTTTACTTATGTGCTAGTAGACCGGATATTATGCTAAGCGTATGCATGTGTGCTAGATTTCAATAAGGGAGTGCCACCTTGTGGCCGTTAAGCGAATACTTAGATATTTAGTTGCTACGCCTTGCTTCGGGATCTGGTATCCAAAGGGGTCTACCTTTGAATTAATTGGATATTCAGACTCCGATTATGCTGGATGCAAGGTTGATAGGAAGAGTACATCAGGGACGTGCCAATTCTTAGGAAGGTCCCTGGTGTCTTGGAGTTCTAAGAAACAAACTTCCGTTGCCCTATCCACCGCTGAGGCCGAGTATGTTGCCGCAGGACAGTGTTGCGCGCAACTACTTTGGATGAGGCAAACCCTCAGGGACTTTGGCTAAAATCTGAGCAAAGTCCCACTCCTATGTGATAATGAAAGTGCTATCCGTATGGCGGACAATCCTGTTGAACACAGCCGCACTAAGCACATAGACATCCGGCATCACTTTTTGAGAGACCACCAGCAAAAGGGAGATATCGAAGTGTTTTAAGTTAGCACCGAGAACCAGCTAGCCGATATCTTTACCAAGCCTCTAGATGAGTCAACCTTTTGCAGGCTGCGTAGTGAGCTAAATGTCTTAGATTTGCGTAACTTGGATTGATCTATAGCATACATGTGTTTTATGTCTTTGATCATGTTCTTTTATGCATGTTGTTGGTTATGTATGGTGCTCAAGTTGTGCAAGCAATCCCCGGACCTCAAAAGTCCATGTGTGAGTGGTGCACATATTTAGGGGGAGAAGTGCTACAACTTGACCCTTTGAGACTAACCGTGTGCTTGAGTTTACTTAAATTAGTCTCAAGGGTGGATTGAAAGAGAAAGGTGAACTTGGACCATGCAAGACTTCCATTGCACTCCGATGAGAGGGTAATTAACTCAGTTCATCTCTTTGCTCTTATTGCCTTTTTGCTCTTAATTGACGATTTTGGTGAGGCAATGAGGTTAATGGGCCAGCAATGATCCCGTTTTGGTGCTTGATGCCAAAGGGGGAGAAAATTAAGGCCAAAGCAAGCAAATGGATCAGCTACCACTTGAGAATTTTGAAAATAGTACAGTCAGAGCTTTTGTTTTGTCAAAATACTCTTATTGTCTCTTATTGTCAAAAGTTGGTCTCTTGTGGGGAGAATGTTTGATTATGGGAAAAAGGGGGAGTTTTTGAATCTTTGATCAATTCCTCTTGGAATACCTCTCTTTATGCCTCAACAAGTGTGTTTGACTTAGAGATAGGAAATTGAGTTTGATTTGCAAAAACAAACCAAGTGGTGGCAAAGAATGATCCAAATATGCCAAATTTGAATCAAAAACAATTCTTGTTCTTATTTGCATTAATGTTGCACTTCTATGTGTTGCTTTGTGTTGTGTTGGCATAAATCACCAAAAAGGGGGAGATTGAAAGGGAAATGTGCCCTTGGGCCATTTCTAAGTATTTTGGTGATTAAGTGCCCAACACAAATGGTTTAAGTATTAAATTTTGCCAAATGGTGGATGAAGTGTAAATCAACACAAAGGTATGATTCTAGACTTAGTACATTGATTTTTGTGTACTAACATATTTATCTAAGTGCTAGAATCAGAGAAAATACAAAAGGAAAAAAGACTTGGCTGGAACAGCCAAGACTCAGCGCAGTCTGGGTGCACCGGACCGTCCGGTGGTGCACCGGACATTGTCCGGTGCGCCGGGCTGGCGTCTGGTCAACTGGCCGCTCTCGGGAATTCGTCGGCGGCGTACGGCTAAAATTCACCGGACTGTCCGGTGGTGCACCGGACTGTCCGGTGAGCCAACGGTCGGCCGCGCAATCCGCGCGTGACGCGTGGCCGAGCCAACGGTCAGATGGTGGCACCGGACTGTCCGGTGAGCCAACGGCTCCAAGTCTTCAACGGTCGGCTGCGATAGTTTAGGAAGGCAATCTGCACCGGACATGCTACAGTGCCTGTCCGGTGGTGCACCGGACTGTCCGGTGCGCCACCCGACAGAAGGCAAGAATTGCCTTCCCTGATTGCCTCCAACGGCTCCTAGCTGCCTTAGGGCTATAAAAGGGACCCCTAGGCGCATGGAGGAGATAAACAAGCATTCTTTGATCATCTCTAAGCACCAAGACTTCATTCTAGCGCATTTGATTCTTTGTGATAGCAATTTGAGCTCCTCTTGAGTTGAGAACTCCGTGTGTGAACTTAGAGCTCAAGTTGTGACTAGTGTGCGTGTTTGTGCTGTTGCCTTTGAGACTTGTGTGTGTTGCTTTTCCCTCCCTTACATCCGTGATTCTTTGTGATCGTCATTTGTAAGGGCGAGAGGCTCCAAGTTGTGGAGATTCCTCGCAAACTGGATATAGTGAAAGAAAGAAAAACACTGTGGTATTCAAGTGGATCTTTGGATCACTTGAAAGGGGTTGAGTGCAACCCTCGTCCATTGGGACGCCACAACATGGAGTAGGCAAGTGTTGTACTTGGCCGAACCACGGGATAAACCATCGTTTCTCTTGTGCTTGTTCTCATTGTGACTATTGTGTTTCAAAAGAGCTCGGTCTTTAGCCACTTGATTTCATTGTGCTAACACTTAATCAAGTTTTGTGGCTTTAAGTTTTCACAGGATCACCTATTCACCCCCCCTCTAGGTGCTCTCAAACTCCATTGTGTCATTTTCGTGTGTTCGTTCTTGTCTTGTGTGCGTGTTGGTGCTGTAACTCTCGCTCCTATGTGTGTTGATTTTCCCTCCTTACTCTTGTACTCATTCGAGATCATTTTGTGTAAGGCGTGAGAGACTCCAAAGTGTGGAGATTCCTCACAAAGGGTTATACTTGAGAAAAAAAGAATTGTGGTATTCAAGTTGATCTTTGGATCACTTGAAAGGGGTTGAGTGCAACCCTCGTCCGTTGGGACACCACAACGTGGAAGTAGGCAAGTATTCTACTTGGCCAAACCACGCGATAAAATCGTTGTGTCACTTGTCTTCATTCTTGTGTGATTTCCTCTAACTCTATTCACTTCACTTACATAATTGCACAAAGTTTAATACTCATTTTGTGAAGATCAATTAAGTGAAGAAGTTTACTCCGCTAGCACTTCTTTCTCGAACTTGGTTTTCACTAAACCAACATTAGTCCAAGTTTGTTTTGTTAAGCTATTTTTATAGGATCTCCTATTCACCCCCACTAGGTGCTCCCAATTGGTATCAAAGTTGTACTCTTTATTCATGGACTAACCGCCCGAAGAGATGGATCCTAAAGGTAAGGGGATGGTGATCAACAAGAAAGAGAAGGAGACTCTCTACATTGACGAGCCAAAAGGTGACAAGCCCACTGACTCAGGCTCGAGTCACAAGAAAACAGATGGGAAGAAGAAGAGGCGCATTAAGAAGATCATCTACTACGACAGTGACACCTCCTCCTCTTCACCAAGGGACGACGACGATGACTTGTCCACGAAAAAGAAAACGGTTAATCAGAATTTTTCTTTTGATTATTCTCGCATGTCGTACAATTCAAATGCTCATTTATTGTCCATTTCTCTTGGTAACCCCCCCCCCCCCCCACTTTGATGGAGATGATTACTCTTTCTGGAGCCATCAAATGCATAACCATTTATTTTCTCTCCATCCTAGCATTTGGGAAATAGTATAGAATAGAATGCATTTTGATAGTAGTGATATTCCTGTATTTATTAATGAACAAATTCATAAGAATGCCTAGGCTACTACTGTGTTTTTAGCATCTCTATGCAGGGATGAGTATAACAAAGTCAGCGGCTTGGACAATGCCAAGCAAATATGGGATACCCTTAAAATCTCTCACGAGGGTAATGATGCCACCATGATAACAATGATGGAACTGGTGGAAGGAGAACTAGGAAGGTTCGCCATGAAAAGGGGAGGGGAGACAACCAAAACCTACAACAGGCTCAAGACCATGTGAACAAGATCCGAAGCTATGGGAGCACAAGATGGACAGATCATGACGTCGTTCGACTCATGCTCAGGTCATTTATTGTTATTGATCCTCATCTTGTAAACCTTTTTCATGAGAATCCTAGATACACCAAGATGACACCCAAGGAAATTCTCGGAAAATTTGTAAGCGGGCACATGATGGTGAAGGAAGCAAGGTACGTAGATGATATTGCAAATGGACCACTTCCTCTTTACGAACCACAGCACGTTGCTCTCAAAGCAACAACTAGCAAGGAGGCGCTACCTAACAAGGTGGCACAAGTGGAGGCTACCGGGCTAAATGAAGACAAAATGGCGCTTGTAATCAAGCGTTTCAAGACTGCATTGAAGGGACGCAAGTAGTATCCAAACAAGAACAAGACAAGGGGAAAGCGCTCCTGCTTCAAATGTGGTAAGTTTGATCATTTTATTGCACAATGTCCCAATAATGAAAATGACTAGGGACAAGAAAAGAAATGGAAGAAGGAGAAGAAGAAAAACTACTGGAAGGCGAAGGGCGAGGCACACGTCGGCAAGGAATGGGACTCGAACTGCTCTTCATCTGACTCCGATGATGAAGGACTAGCTGCCTCTGCCTTCGACAAGTCCTCCCTCTTCCCCAAAGAACATCACACGTGCCTCATGGCTAAGGACAAGAAGGTACGTACACGAGATACCCCCAAGTACACTTCTTCTAGTGATGAGGAATCTGATGATGATGATGTAGATTATAGCGATCTCTTTAAGGGTTTAGATAGATCTAAGGTAGATAAAATCAATGAATTAATTGATGCCCTTAATGAGAAAGATAGGTTGTTACAAAAGCAAGAAGATATTCTTTATGAATTAATTGATGCCCTTAATGTTCAAAAATATCTTGCTCTAGAAACTAAGAAAAATGAACTATTATCTTCTGAGCTATCTACTTGCAATGATTCTATTTCTACTCTTAAGAATTTAAATGCTGATTTAAATGCTAAGTTAGAAAAAGTAAATGTTGCTAGTTCAACCATGGAGCATGTTGTTATTTGCAATAGGTGTAAATATTTTGATATTGATGCTTGCAATGAACATGCTTCTACCATTCTTAAGTTGAATAATGATGTTGCTAATCTTAGTGGTCAACTTAAAATTTGCAAGAGTGACCATGAAAAAATAAAATTTGCCAGGGATGCCTATACCATTGGTAGACACCCCTCTATTAAGGATGGACTTGGTTTCCAAAAGGGAACCAAGAACTTAACAAGCCAAAGGACCTCCAATCTCAATAAGGAGAAGGGAAAGGCTTCTATGGCTAGTAGCTCTCATTCTTCACATGAAAAAAGAACCATGCCTATCTTTATACTCATGTTAAGAATGTTCATCATGGTAGATGTTATAATCATGTTGTTTTACCTACTTGTCATGATGCTGCTTTTAATTCTCATGACATGTTTCCATCTAGCTCTTCATATGCTCATGGTAGGAATAGACCAAGGTGCCATCATGTTGCTTCTAATGCGCCTAGGAAGCATGAAATGGACCAACAATGCTTTATCAAACATATGATGCTTCATTTGTTATTTTGTGCAAAAACGATTAAGTAGTTGCTAGAAGTTTGGGACCTAAGTGCAAGAGAGACAAAACTTGCATCTGGGTTCCAAAGTCTTTTGTGACTAACCTTGTAGGACCCAACAAGAGTTGGGTACCTAAAACCCAAGCTTAAATTACCTTGCAGGTTTATGCATCCGGGGGCACAAGCTGGATTATTGGTAGCAGATGCACAAACCACATGACGGGGGAGAAGAAAATGTTCACCTCCTACGTCAAGAACAAGGATTCCCAAGACACTATCATCTTTGGAGATGGGAATAATGGCAAGGTTAAAGGTCTGGGCTAAATAGCCATCACTGTCGAGCATTCAATTTTTAATGTGTTTTTAGTAGAATCACTTGGTTACAATTTGCTTTCTGTAAGTCAATTGTGTCATATGGGATACAATTGTTTATTTACAAATGTTGATGTGTCTATCTTTAGAAGAAGTGATGGTTCATTAGCTTTTAAAGGTGTATTAGACGACAAGCTCTATTTAGTTCATTTCTCAAAAGAGAATGCCGATCTAGATGCATGTTTAATAGTTAAGACTAGTATGGGCTGTCTCTGGCACCATCGTCTAGCACATGTTGGGATGAAGAATCTTCATAAACTTCTAAAGAGAGAACATGTGTTAGGACTAACTGATGTCTATTTTGAGAAAGATAGACCTTGTGTTGTGTGCGAGGCAGGAAAGCAGGTGGGAACTACTCATCAAAGCAAGAACGTGATGACGACATCAAGACCATTGGAACTCCTACATATGGATCTCTTCGGGTCCGTTGCTTATCTTAGCATCGGGGGAAGTAAGAATGGTCTTGTAAGTGTTGATGATTTTTCCTGCTTCACTTGGGTGTTCTTTTTGCAGGATAAATCTAAAACCCAAGGTACTTTAAAGTGCTTCTTAAGGAGAACTCAAAATGAGTTTGAGCTCAAGGTGAAGAAAATAAGGAGCGATAATGGATCTGAATTCAAGAATCTTCAAGTAGAAGAATATCTTGAGGAGGAAGGTATCAAGCATGAGTTCTCCACTCCCTATACTCCACAACAAAATGGTGTAGTAGAGATGAAGAATAGGACACTCATCGACATGGCAACAATAATGCTTGGGGAATACAAGATGCCTAAGCGGTTTTGGTCGAAAGCTGTTAATACAACTTTCTGTAACACCCCTGGTGTTACTAGCACTAAAACTTGAGCATGACATCATATGCATTGACATTTCATTTTGTTTGTTACACCTAGAATGCATTCACTAGGTAAAACTTCAAAACAAGTGTGATGTAATGATTTGAACTATTCTTAACCCTAGGGTAGGGTACTATCCCCTGGGATTAGGGCATGTGAGTAATAGTAAGCCAAGATGAGTAATATCTCAAAAGTCATTGGAAATATTCATAAGAGATCAAGATTGATGGATTTGAGTGGCACAAAAACCCTAGAGTGCTCAAAACCCTAAAAGAAACCCTAGAAAACCCTAATTTGTACCCTAGGGGGTGAATTCAAATTATATACACTTTTGGACCAAAATGTAAATATCAAAGTGGTAGAACATCAAAAACTAAGCAACTTTTGTATTGGAGGATTTTCATGTAGTATGTAGTAATTTGGACTTAATTGTAAAAAGTCCCAAGACTTATGTGGCTAACTCTGAATTCAGTGAGATTAGGCCAACTTTGGAGCTTTGTATTTCTTAATTCATGAGGATTTTTCCCTAGGTCAATACATCAATCTTGTAGAGCTATGATAGGAGTACAACTTTGATTAAGTGACTAAGCATTGGTGCTATACAAAAAATGGAGATAAATGGACTTGAATTCTGGCTGTCAGTCAACCCAAAAACTGAATTTTTACTGACAGCGAACTGGGATGAACTTTGGGAGCAATTTCAAGTAGGATCCTGAGAGTATTTGATCCTAGTTGCTATAATGAAATTCAAGCTGGTTTGTAGGGGATCAACTTTGCTGCAGAAGGATTAGGGAGTTGCCACATAAAAGTTTGAGAATCAAGCCCTCTAAAATGCTCTGTCAAGCGCTCTGATGAAGACTCTGATTGTACAGTAGTCTGAAGAAGATGCCAGGTTCAGTGCACCTCACCGCCGGCGTTCCCCACGCCTGGATTCACGCTGGCCCTGTGATTCGTGCCCAATGGCACACGGATAACGACTCAGGGTAAAGATCTTACGCAAGGGATGAAGTTGGGGCACTGTTGCTGCCCTGACGCTGTACCCACTTGCCGACGACGTGGCTGCGTTGTCGTCGCGGTGGCTGCCGCCATTCACTCGGTCGCGCCAAGCCTTAGGTTGTTTTACCACGTCGTCTTGAGCCATGGAAGTTAACCAGTGATAGCCGTACGCCTTTGTCTAGTGAATGCCAGGGTAAATCGCCACAGTGACTCATCCCCTCTTCTCGGTCGCCAGCTTCTCTCCTCAATTCGGAGCCACCATTCATGGACACTATAAATTGAGCGTTGAGCATGCTCCGTTAGGTTGTTATGCGCCCAGTGCATCGCTCCTCGCCTCCAATCATCCACTGTAGCTCCTCAATTCGCTATTTCCCACAAATTGGTTTTCCGCGTCATCGTGTGACCTCGCGCCGTGGCCAACCATTTCTAGGTCCACTCTCGTCCGCGTTGTCCATGTTTCAGTACTCCCACATGCTTGTGATGCTTGTTGGCCTGGTCGATTAAGCTATACTGCGCTAGAACACTAGGAACGCATTAAGAATGTCACCAACTCTGTGGGTATGCGTGAACCAAGCCCTTGAGTGGTGTTCGGGTTGAATTAGTGTGTCCCAGTAGATCGCCAAAGTGTGAATTCGGTGTTAGCCAAGTTAGGGCACCGGTAGTTGTGTATCCCGGTCGGTACAAGTTCGTCGGAGGGCGTGCTCGCCGCCGTTCACCGTCGTGGACCGAGTGCTGTGAAGAAATAGAAGTCTAGGGGCCTTAGTGCAAACGTCAGAGAAATAGTGAAATAGTGCAAACATCAGAGAAATAGTGAAATAGTACCAGTTATTTGAACAGCCGGGGTCCTCTGTGCAAGATCGCCAGCGCGGGCGCGCGCGCGTTTCCCTGTTTGTGGGCTAGCTTGGGCTGATTTGAGCCCATCACTGTTTAATCTTTTCCCTTTTCTTTTTCTGCCAGGCTTAGAAATTTGTAGGAAAATTCTAGAAAAACGATAAAATCATGGGGACCCATTTTACTAGACTCCTAAATTCCTCTAGTATTTAATAAAAATAGTTTCAAGATTTTTAGTCCCAACCATGAATTATTTAGCATTTAAAGATGCCTAAACCTAAACTTTTAGAATTTTAGAATTAAATTAGTAGCTCCAAAAATCATAAAACTTTTTGGGTGAGTTTAACAATATAATTAAAACCCTTGGGTAAAGTTTGACATGTTTTGGACATTATTTGCACCCAAACCGAAAACCCTAGCTTCCTATGGTAGAATTTGCCTAACCCTAATAGGGTACTAACTCAGGAAACCCTAGTGACTCAGGTGTACCGTGAATGTGACGGAACCTCCAAAGTCATTAGGCCCACCTACAGTTGTCCTTGTCCAACGGACCTTGGACAACCCTGTAGATGCACATAATCACTCGACAAGTTCGGTATCTGTATCCTTTGCCTCACCCAAGAGCGTTTCACCCGTCACACAGATATTACAACACATCAGAGGGACGAATAAGAGAAAGCGAATTACAATAACTTAATTTACATTCAAAATATAGAAAGAGTGTTATAGTTATTACAACCCAGGGTATAAGAGTGCATAAGTATTATTATTACAAACTTGGGAGGCAAAAACCCCTCCCGCATAAAAAGTATATTGTTTTTTCAAAAGAGAGGCCAACATCCCTTACACAACCACGTCACTGTTGAGGTTCGTCCTTTGGCACCACATCCTTGGGAACCACCTTAGTGCAAAAACAGCGAAATTCTGTTGTTTTCTCACCTACAACAACATGGGTTCGAAAACCCTGAGTACGAAGTGTACTTTCGCAAGTCTTACCCATCAAAATAAAAGACTCTCAAGGATATGATGGCTTAAGGGAGTCAAGGTGAGGCTAATCAAGAATCAAGACTATGTTTGCAAAAATGCTTACTAATAGTGGATCCTTAAAAATCCAGTTTTATTAGCAAGTTAAGTCATTACCTGTCACTAGAGTTCTTTCTACCCTAGTTCAAGCACTTGGCCTATGCTAGCCATAATTTTATCAACCCCTTTCTATTCACTAGAATGCTACGTGTAGGGCAGTGACCAAGTCTTCATGTCCGAGAAGTAACGGCGATCTGAATCTATTAATATCCAGCTGGGAATCTCCAATCACACGACATATGTAGCACTTAACCCTTGCATATGTCAACTCGCCACTGGGGTTCTTAAGCCCAGACCGGGTTCACGCCAACCGAGAGCACAGATACACCACTGTCCAGCCTCTTGCCATGGAGGGTACACGCTACTCTTGCCATCTCTCCACTATCATTGTGTGTTGGCCTTTCTGGTATTAGTCTGCCCGAGGCAAAGCTTACCCATGATGAGGCATGTTACCAGTTAAAAGGTCCTCGATCAGCAAGCCTACATCGACACGGTCCTTAATCGACTCAGACGGAGACACTACACCGAGACTCTCTTCTCGTGCAAGTCACCCGTCCGGTCTCAGCTTTATCATTTAAAACCCCAAAGTTTGGTACCTGGCAGAGGTACATCTTTTCCGATGTTGAACCCATCACGGCCATGATGGATCCACCATCAAGTTTTATTTTTGAAAACATCCCATCCACTTGGAATCATCATCTTTTGTTTTAAAACAAAACATTTGTTTTTCTAAAGCAGGACTAAGCATCAGAAAAACCTTTTAAGAAAACAGGTAATCAAGGAATGGTAAACAATTCCAAGGGAGGAAATGTAGCAATTAGTTTAACACCCAACTCCTATCACCTAATGCATCATTCAAGTGATAAAGAGTTTAAAATAGCAAGGAGGTGGCAAATGCATCGGAGCTTGCCTTGTGTTGTAGGAGAGTCGGGCTCTGTTCTACAGATATCAAAGTAAAACCAGTTCCCGGCAGGTGGATTTTCTGTTGATGGAGTAGTCTCCTCTTCTTCAACAGTCACTTCTTCTTCGTTTTGTATAAATATAACCATATATAACCATGAATGCTCATGTAATTCTTATGAAAATGCAATAATAGAGAAGCTACATTAAGTTGTATCTTAAATACAACTTTCCTTCATGGTGCACTAGGGTAACTATGGTTTTTCTAGGTCAGTATCTTAGTAGGGTTAGACATTGTTATCCTAAGGAGCTAGGGTTTTGGGTTTAGGAATCAAACAATGTCTAAAGCAAGTCAAACTTCACTCATAGGATCTAAATATCATATTAAGCTTATTCAAAAAGTTTGGTGATTTTTGGAGTCATTAAATAATTCCTAAATGTTGAAAAGACTAGGTTTTGGTGTTTTTAAATACTACATAATTCCTAGTTTAGATTAAAAATATTGGAACTATTTTTATTAAATACTGGAGAAATTTAGGAGTCCAACAAAATTGGTCTCATATTTTTACCATTTTTATATACTTTTCTATGGATTTCCTAAGTCTGGTAGAAAAAGAAAAGGGAAAGGCATAAACAGTAATGGGCTTAATCTAACCCGAACCGACCCACGACAGACAGAACGCGCCCGCGCGCGCGCCCGCGGTGTCCATTTTGCACAAAGATCCTTGGTCGTTTGAAAACCTCGTAAAGAATCCTCTCCACTGTTTCTCTGTCTCACTGACATCTACACAAAGGTCCCTCCCCTTTCTATTTCTTCACAACCCGAGATCCCCGACCGTGGACGGCGGAGCAGCGGCTCCGGCGATACCATACCGGCCGGAAAACGTAATGACTAAGCTTCTCCGTTGCATAACACCTAATTTTACCCCAAACGACCATTTCCCCTCACTCAATTGCAAGGTTTTGGCTCACAATCACTCTGTCCATAGGGATGGAGCACACCGAGGACAATCCGCGGTGTTCCCGGTGATCTAGCGTGGTCTAGTTTAATTGGCCGGGCCGCTAAGCATCTATAGCATACAGGGATGTTGAAACGAGAGCAAGGAAGACATGAACAGACCTGTAGAGAGCTAGCCACGGTGAGCACTCACACGGCTGTGTTCTTGACTAATTTGGGGGAAATCCTAAATTGAAGCGCTCTGGTGGATAATATGAGGCACAGGCTGGTGTGTTCGGTGTATGATTACCTAGCGGAGCTGATGGCACGCTCAATTTATAGGGCCCGAGAGCGGTGGCTCGTGAATTTGGAATGGCGTGCTGACGGCCGAAGAGAGGGGAGAGCACTGGCGCAAGAGATGCGTGGCTTTCACCGTGGCAAGGTCACCGGCGATGAACGAACAAGCCAAGGCGAGTTACTGTGATGTGGTAGAGCACCTAGGCACGTGGCAACTGATTGACAGGCGGACAACTCCGATGAGCTTATTTGAACCAGCCGTGAGTCAAGCAGACACGGCGGCCAGGGCGGAACAGTGTCTCAAGCTCATCCGTGGTGAAGATCTTTTCACCCCGAGGTGTTATCCGGGTTCTAGTGGCACGAATCGCATCGCCGACGTGAATCCAGGCGTGGGGTCGCCAGTGGCATGGTGCGATAAATCTTGGGATCTTTTTTAGCTACTGTACAATGGGAACCTCATTCAGAGCGCCTGACCGAGCATAATTGGGGATGATTTGCTCCCGGATTTGTGTAGCAACTTGATCCTCCATCTGTATCAAAGTTATTGAGCTACAATCCATCTTTAATTTTGTTATAGCATCCCCAGTCAAATTCTCATTGGATCCTACTCAAACTTGATCCCAAAGTTCGGCCAATGTCACTCGTGGCCATGTTTCAGTTCAAAAGCTGACTGACAGCCCGATTTGAAGTCCTTTTATCTTCAATTTTCGCATAGCATCAAGGCCTAGTCACTTAAGCAAAGTCATACCCCTTTAGTAGCTCTACAATTTTGATGTATTGACCCTAGGCAAATTCCTTGTAGATTTAAAAATACAGAGCTCCAAAGTTAGCCACATTCAACTGAATTCAGACATAAACTTATGGAGTTTATGGGTACTTTTTGCAAATAGGTCCAAATTCCACTATTCCACTTGTAAACCCTCCAATGTGAAAAGCACATAATTTGTGAGGTGTTATTACTTTGGTATTTGCATTTTGATCCAAAAGTGCACCAATTTTGCATCTACCCTCCTAGGGTTTTAATTAGGGTTTTCCAGGGGTCTTTTCAGGGTTTTTAGCACTTTAGGGTTTTGGTGTCACTAAAGTCTATCAAAGATGATATCTTATGATCATTTCTAATGAGTTTTGAGGTTTTAACTTATTTGGGCTTCATTTTCACTCATAAGCCCCATTTAGGGTTCAATACTCTACCCCAGGGTTAACCACACATCAACTCATAACATCACAACTTGTTTGAGATTTTACCTAGTGAATGCATTCTAGGTGTAACAAACACATGATATGCCAATGCTCATGATTTTATGCTCAAGTTTTAGTGACAGTAACACCAGAGGTGTTACAGTGAAGGAAAGTTATATTCGAGATACAACTTGGTGTATTCTATTGTAACTGCATATTCATAGCATCACATGGGCATTCATGTATGTATATTGCTATCTATAGAAAACAAATAAGAAGTGATAGTCGAAGAAGAAACTGCCCCACAAGCTGAAATTCCACCTGTCGAGAACAGTTTCTACTTTGATATTTGCGGAACAGATCCTGAGTCTCCTACAACACAAGGCAAGCCCCGGTGCATTTACCCTTCCTTGTCATTTCAAACTCTTTACCACTTGAAATGATGCATTAGACGATAGGAGTTGAGTGATAAACAATTGCTGCATTTCCTTCCTTGGAACTGTTTACCATTCCTTGATACTTGTTTTACTTAAAAGTTTCTGATGCTTAATCTTGCCTTAGAAAACAAAATGATTTGTTTTAAACAAAGATGATGCTTTATATGTGTCGGGTACCATAATTAGGGGTACCCCCAACACTCCTAAACTCGGCTGGTAATCACCATCAGCACAAGCTGCAGAGACTGATGGGTGCAATTCAGGACAAGGCCCCGTCTACTCAAGGGACGCGATCTCGCCTCGCCCGAGCCTAGCCTCGGGCAGGAACAGTAGTCCCAGGCAAATTCACGCCTCGCCCGAGGGCCTCCTCAAGCAACGGGCGCACCCTCGACTCTCCCGAGGCCCAGCTCGGGCAGGCTTCACAGTGAAGCAACCTTGGCCAGATCGCCTCGCCAACCGACCGTATCGCAGGAGCATTCAATGCAAGGATCGCCTGACACCTTATCCTGACGCACGTTCCTCAGTCGGCAGGGCCAAAGTGACCGCAGTCACTTCGCCCTTCCACTGACCGACCTGACAGGAAAACAGCGCCGCCTGCCCCGCTCCGACTGTTGTGCCACCCGCCAGGGTGAGGCTGACAACAGCTAAGTCCAGCCTCAGGCGCAACAGGAAGCTCCGCCTCGCCCGACCTTGCGCCTCGGCCTCAGAAGGAGGTCTCCGCCTCGCCTGACCCTAGGGCTCGGCCCCCGCCTCGGCCTCGGAAGGTGGTCTCTGCCTCGCCCGACCCCAGGGCTCGGCCTCAACCTCGGCCTCGGAGGATGGTCTCCGCCTCGCCCGACCACAGGGCTCGGCCTCAACCTCGACCTCAGAAGGAATCGTGTCCTCACCCCACCCCAGCCTCAGCCTCAGGAGGAGTCTCCGCCTCGTCCGACCTTGGGCTCGGACCGACCACGCCATAGGGGGACATCATTACCCTACCCCTAGCTAGCTCAGGCTATGGGGAACAAGACCGGCGTCCCATCTGGCTCGCCCCGGTAAACAAGTAATGATGGCACCCCGCGTGCGTCCATGACGACGGCGGTTCTCAACCCCCTACGAAAGCAAGGAGACGTCAGCAAGTCTCGGCAGCCCCGACAGCTGTGCTTCTACAGGGCTCAAGCGCTCCTCCGACGGCCACGACACCGCATGCATAGGGCTCTAGCACCTATCCGACAGTCACGTTGGCAAGTACATAGGGCTCTAGCTCCTCTCTGCTGGACGCGTAAGCATATTGCTACACCCCCATTGTACACCTAGACCCTCTCCTTGCATCTATAAAAGGAAGGTCCAGGGCCCTCATACGGGAGGGTGGTCGCGCGGGAGGACGGGTCGACGAACAGGCTCGCATGCTCTCTCTCTCTCTCTCCCTCGCGAATGCTTGTAACCCCTACTGCAAGCGCATCCGCCCTGGGCGCAGGATAACACGAGTCGCGGTTCTCCCCCTTGTGTTCCATCTCGCGTCGACCCATCTGGCCTGGGACATGCAGCGATAATTTTTACTCGTCGGTCCAGGGACCCCCCGGGGTCGAAACGCCGACAGTTGGCGCGCCAGGTAGGGGCCTACTGCGTGTTGACGAACAACTTCCCGTCGAGCTCCAGATGGGTAGTCTCCAGCAACCTCTTTAGCCTCGAGTTCATGTCCCTCGACGGCAGCTACGACATGGTACTCCTTCCTCCGCAGCACGACAGCGACAACGGCGGCCGTTAGCCCGCTCGGCGGCGGCGGACTCGACGACGTCTTCCCCCCGTGGTGAAAGAGCAGCATCCGGGTCTGTCCTGCCACCTTCCTCGCCGCAAGAGGAGGAGGCGGGGCAACTGTGGCCAAGCAGGAGGTGGCACCTCGTCGGCTGTCGAGCGAGTCGACGACGCCGGCACCCCAGCGGGGGACGTGTCAGGCGTTGACCTCGCGCCCGAGACGACGGCGAGTGTCGTTTCCCCGCAACGTGCCAACCCCAAGCAGACAGATGACACCAGCACTCTCGCGGAGGACTTGCTGGGAGTTAGCCTCGTACCTGAGGTAACGGTGCAGTCCATCCCCTGTGCGACTTCGTCACCGTCCGTCGATCAAGAGGTACCGTCCGTTTTCCACCCTGTGCCTTTTAGATTCAGCTTTGATCCACCAAGCGACCCCGCTTCAGTGGACGCTTTCATAAAGGTATATCCTAACCTTCCGGGGTACCATATGTAGTCAACCTGGGACCGACTGACAGCCGTCTCGACCTACGGGCCCCCGGGTTCCGAGGAAGAAGACGAGCCCGACTCTGGTTGGGATTTCTCCGGGCTCGGTAATCCTAGTGCCTTGCGAGACTTCATGGCCGCATCTGACTACTGCCTATCCGATTGCTCCGATGATGGCCACAGCCTTGACAACGAGGGATGTGGCCCAAGTCGCGAATGATTCCACGTTGATCTAGGGGGTCTCGACGAAGGCAACCACCTTGGTATGCCGGAGGACGACGATCCCCCTAGGCCTACGCCTCGCGTTGACATCCTGCGGGAGCTAGCTGTGGTCCTAGTCCCTACAGGGGGTCAGGACACACAGCTCGAGCAAATCTACGAGATGCAGGCCAAGCTCGACGAGGAAGTAGGACAACTTGTGCAGCTCCGGCAAAACATCGAGCAGGAGTGGGCAGGTCGAGCACTTGCCGGAGAAGCGCGTCATCAGGCCCAAGATGTCCAGCACCGCATCGCTGACGATGCCAGGGCAAGGCTGCCCCCGGCCTCCAGCGGGGTCGGCCAGAATCTGGCTGCAGCGGCAAAACTACTCCGAGCAATGCCGGAGCCATCCACCGCCGAGGGGCGGCGTATCCAGGGAGAACTCAAGAATCTCCTGGAGGATGTTGCGGTACGACGGGCCGAGAGCTCTGCCTCCCGAAGGCAAGGGTGCCCCCCGGAGCATCGCGCAGCGACTTCCCGATTCATGCGGGAAGCCTCGGTCCACACCGGGCGCACGCGGGACGCAACGCCTGCAGCCCCGGGTCGCCTCAGCAACGAGCACCACCGCCGCGACCGTCGAGCCCGCCTCGACAAGAAGGTGCGCCGAGGCTACCACCCCAGGCATGGGGGACGCTACGATAGCGGGGAGGATCGGAGCCCCTCGCTCGAACCACCCGGTCCACAAGCTTTCAGCCGGGCCATACGACGGGCGCCGTTCCCGACCCGGTTCCGAGCCCCGACTACCATCACTAAGTACTCGGGGGAAACAAGGTCGGAACTGTGGCTTGCGGACTACCGGCTGGCCTGCCAGCTGGGTGGAACGGACGATGACAACCTCATCATCCGCAACCTCCCCCTGTTCCTCTCTGACGCCGCCCGAGCCTGGCTGGAGCTTCTGCCTCCTGCGCAGATCTCCAACTGGGACGACCTGGTCAGAGCCTTCGCTGGAAACTTCCAGGGCACATACGTGCGCCCTGAGAACTCTTGGGATCTCTGAAGCTGTCGCCAGCAGCCAGGGGAATCCCTGCGAGACTACATCCGGCGATTTTCGAAGCAGCGCACCGAGCTGCCCAACATCACCGACTCGGATGTCATCGGGGCGTTCCTCGCCGGCACCACTTGCCGCGACCTGGTGAGCAAGCTGGGTTGCAAGACTCCCACCAAGGCGAGCGAGATGATGGACATCGCCACCAAGTTCGCCTCTGGTCAGGAGGCGATCGAAGTCATCTTCCGTAAGGACAAGCAGCCACAGGGACGCCAACAGGAAGACGTCCCCGAGGCGTCCGCCCAGCGCGGCACGAAGAAGAAGGTCAAGAAGGAGTCGCAAGCGAAACGCGACGCCGCTGACGCAGATCTTGTCGCTGCCGCCGAGCACAGGAACCCTCGGAAGCCTCCCGGAGGGGCCAACCTGTTCGACAAGATGCTCAAGGAGTCGTGTCCCTATCACCAGGGTCCCGTCAAGCACACCCTTGAGGAATGCGTCATGCTTCGGCGCTACTTCCATAAGGTCGAGCCCCCGGTGGAAGGTGGCAAAGGCCAAGACAACGACAAGAAGGAGGGCGACAAGGCAGAAGAGTTCCCTGAGGTCCACGGCTGTTTCATGATCTACGGTGGGCAAGTGGCGAACGCCTCAGCTCGGCACCGCAAGTAGGAGCGCCGGGAAGTCTGCTCGGTAAGGGTGGTGGCACCAGTCTACCTAGACTGGTCCGACAAGCCCATCACCTTCGACCGAGGCGACCACCCCGACTGCGTGCCGAGCCCAGGAAAGTACCCGCTCGTCGTCGACCCTGTCATCGGCAACGTCAGGCTCACCAAGGTCCTCATGGACGGAGGCAGTAGCCTCAACATCATCTACGCCGAGACCCTCGGGCTCTTGCAAATCGATCTGTCCACGATCCGGACCAGTGTGACGCCCTTTCACGGGATCATCCCCGGGAAGCGCATCTAGCCCTTTGGACAACTCAATCTGCCCGTCTGCTTCGGGACTCCCTCCAACTTCCGAAAGGAAACCCTCACGTTCGAGGTGGTCGGGTTCCGAGGAACCTACCATGCAGTGCTGGGGAGACCATGCTACGCCAAGTTCATGGTCGTCCCCAACTACACCTACCTCAAGCTCAAGATGTCGGGCCCCAACGGGGTCATCACCGTTGGATCCACATACCGACACGCGTACGAATGCGACGTGGAGTGCGTGGAGTACGCTGAGGCCCTCGCCGAATCTGAGGCCCTCATCGCCAACCTGGAGTGCCTCTCCCAGGA
This sequence comes from Zea mays, assembly GCF_902167145.1. Taxonomy (NCBI): domain Eukaryota; kingdom Viridiplantae; phylum Streptophyta; class Magnoliopsida; order Poales; family Poaceae; genus Zea; species Zea mays. Next base: position 88,693,392 of record NC_050097.1, read on the forward strand.
GGTGCCTGATGCGAAGCGCCACGCGGGCAACTTCGAGCCAGCGGAGGCGGTTAAGTCCGTCTGTCACACCCGGTTTTAGAAGGCAAACCGAATGCGAACCATGTACGTGCCAGGATCAGTTATTCACGTACACAGCAGTTACATAATATGGACATCATCACACAGTGCTCAAAATAGTATTAATAAGGGAAATAGTCGATTACATCATACGTCTGAGACGTCCATATAGTTCTTACAATAAATCAAAGTGCGGAAAAGAAACGTAGATAACGCGGCCTTCACAGGCAGCCGACTGGGGGTTGCCGCTAACCCACGCCTAGAACTCGTCGTAATCTTGGAACTCCTGGAAGTCTCCTTCCACGGCTTCATCTTCTCCTGAGCAGTGGTTGCAATGCTGACAACCTGGGGGGGGTTTGGTGTGTAGAGCAAGGGTGAGTACACATCAACATACTCAGCAAGTATCCTGTTTGGCTGTAGTGGACTAGCTTTATGTGGGGATAAGTCAAGCAGTTGCTTTTAGTTGGTCAGGTTATTACTTACTAGTAGAAAGCCAGGTTTTAACATTAACCCAAGTTATTAGCCCAATGCATCCTTTCCAAACGGAAAGAATACCACTTACCAATACCATAATCGGAATCAGAACCATCAATCTCATTGTCACCTGTACCAAAGTATCTCTGATCAAGTATCACTAATCTCTGGAGCTCCCTTGGCCGCTCATAACCGTGAGCACGGCTGATATATCAGTTTCATAACACTCTGCAGAGGTTGTGCACTTTACCCACAAGCCGTGATTCCCTCTCTGGCCCGGGCTTGCAAGACCCTTATTCACTCCCGAGGTGAATGGCCAGGGATTCACTACGAAGCCTTTACAAAGATTCCCTGGGACTGTAGCCACCCGTTAGGTTTCCTAAATGCACCGCACTCCTCCCCAAGGGGCGAACCCAAACTTGGCAGAGCGAGCCGCATACACCGAGCCCCATTGACGGCACGACGGCTAAGTGAACTACATCCCGGATCCTCTAATTATTCAGCTAAGGGCACCCCATTCCACCCTTATGGTTGCACTGTTTTCCCGGGCGGTCATCCATAGAACAGGTCCTTACGGAGAGGCACTCGAGAAACCGCTCGAGCCCCCTTGATAACCACAAGCATACATCATCATAAGATAAGGGAAAACAGCGTATCATAGATAATCTCATCATGTTCATTGATTATAGTTGAGCGATAGCATAAAGCTAAACAGTAATAATCCAACCCAAATAGGTGAACAAGGACATGGATAACAAAAGCTAGTCAATCCTTAGGCATAAATGTGTAAAGCGGGAGGTGAATTAAATAATGAATAGGACATAGATAGGTCAAAGGACACTTGCCTCCACCAAACGACTGCTGCTCAGGGGCTTCTCCTGCGAGTTCCTCGGGCTCTTCGACCGAATCGTTCTCTATGCGATTGCAAACATACATACATCCATCCACATTTAATACAAAAGAACAGTACACCATACAAGGGAACAAATAAAGTAAGTATGCATCAAGTATGACATTCGATATCGCATTTGTTATGGTTAGAAAGAAACGGGAAAGGGTCTCGCAGGGGGTTAAATCTTATGCGCTAACGATCAATTACAATTGGTTCTTAACAAAAGAATTCTGTTACATATACACTAATGGAAACCTAATCATTTTAAGTTGATCAACATTGCACGAGATAAACAATTAACTACGTGAATCGATTAGCATAATGGAATTTTAAATTAAACTTCAGATTTCGATAACATTAACAATGATTAGCTACCTAAAATAAAATAGCTATGATCACAGAAAGTAAATAAAAAAAATAAATAAAATAAATAAAAAAAACAGAGGGGGGGGGCGGTTGAACCGGCCCTAGGGGCGGTTGAACCGGCCGGGGGCAGGGCGCGCAGGGGCGGCCGAGCCGGGGCGGCTGAGCCGGCCGAGCGGCCAGGGGGCGCGGCCAGGGGCCAGGCGGGCGGCCAGGGGCGCGGCCAGGCGGGCGGCCGAGCGGGCGGCCAGGGCGCGCGGCCAGGCGGGCGGCCGAGCGGGCGGCCAGGGCGCGCGGCCAGGCGGGCGGCCGAGCGGGCAGCCAGGGCGAGCCGGGGCGCGGCCGGGGGGCGCGGCCAGGGCCGGCCATGGCGGCCAAGGGGCCGGGCGGCGAGGGGAAAGGGGAGGGGGGGATGGGGAGGGAGGAGAGGGGGGGAGGGGGAGGGGGCTCACCGGCGACGGGGACGGGGCGGGGCGGGGCGGCCGGCGGCAGGGGCGGCCGAGGGCGGCGGTTGGGCAGGGGGCGGCGGCGGCTTAGGGCAGGGGTAGGGGCGGCGGTTTAGGGAGAGGGAGAGAAAATGAGAGGGAGGGAGAAAGAATTGGGGGAAAAAGGGGAGGTGGGGGGCGGCATGGGCCAATTGGGCCCAAGGGGGGGGGGGCGCCAGGGGCGGCTAGGCCGGCCGGGGTCGGCCCACGGCGCGGGAGAGAGAGAAAAAGAGGAGAGAGAAAGAGAAAGAGAAAAAGAAAGAAAAGATCTTCTCCTCATTTTCGAAATTCGATCTTTCTACATGAATGCATTTGCACTTTCAAAGCAATCAAAAGAAATGCAAGGTTCGGCATGGTGCATCAAACAACATAAAGTATTTAGGGTTTTCTTACACGGGAAATCCAAACCGAATCCCGCTAGAACTTTGGAAAAGGTCAAGGTTTAGCGAGGGGAAAAAGAAAAAGAAAAGGTAACGCCCGAATTTTGGCGAGTAAAGAAAAGAAAAAATTCAACTGCAAAATTCGGGGCGTTACAAACCTATCCCCCTTAAAAGAATCTCGCCCTCGAGATTCAGGGCTGGCTAGCAAAGAGCTCTGGGTACTTGGCCACTAGATCATCTTCACGCTCCCAGGTTGCTTCTTCCTCAGAGTGGTGATTCCATCTGACTTTGCACATTCTGATGGTCTTCCTTCGGGTGACTCTGTCTGCAATCTCAAGGATCTGAGCTGGCTTCTCAACATAGGTCAAGTCCTCCTGGACTTCCAGACCTTCCACTGGCAACTGCTCTTCCGGCACACGCAAGCACTTCTTCAACTGAGACACATGAAAGACATTATGCACAGCAGACAAATTCTCTGGCAAACTGAGCTGATAGGCCACTTCTCCTCGTCTTGCAAGAATCTGATACGGACCAATGTAGCGGGGTGCTAGCTTGCCTTTCACTCCGAATCTTCTGACTCCTCTGATCGGTGACACTTTCAGATAGACAAAGTCTCCGACTTCGAAACTCAGCTCTCTTCTTCTTGTGTCTGCATAGCTTCGCTGCCTCGATTGCGCTATCTTCAGATTCTCTCGAACCATCTTGATGTTCTCTTCGACTTCAAGCAAAATGTCTGGCCCAAACACTTGCTTTTCTCCAGGCTGATCCCATTGCAGCGGAGTTCTACAACTCCTTCCATAGAGCACCTGAAACGGTGACATCTTCAAACTGGCCTGATAACTGTTGTTATAGGAAAACTCTGCATAAGGCAATCGCTTGTCCCATCCGGACTGATCTTGCAACGCACAGGCTCTCAACATATCTTCGAGAATTTGGTTGGTCCTTTCAGTCTGGCCATCTTTCTGCGGGTGATAAGCTGAGCTGAAATTCAGATGCGTGCCCAAAGCTTCATGCAACTGCTGCCAGAAATGAGAGGTGAACTGCGTTCCTCTGTCTGACACTATCTTCTTTGGCACACCATGAAGACAAACGATCCGAGACATATACAACTCTGCCAATACTGCACTGCTGTAGTTGGTCTTGACAGGTATGAAGTGGGCTGACTTGGTCAAACGGTCCACTACTACCCAAATGGAATCGTAGCCGGCTCGAGTGCGAGGCAATCCGACTATGAAATCCATACCAATTTCATCCCATTTCCACTGAGGGATCTGCAACGGTTGCAACAATCCAGCAGGTCTCTGGTGTTCTGCCTTAATTCTTCGGCAACTATCGCACATAGCCACATGCTCTGCGATTTCTCTCTTCATTCCGTACCACCAGAATTTCTTCTTCAGATCCTGATACATCTTCTCACTGCCAGGGTGAATCGAATAAGCTGTCTCATGAGCTTCCTTGAGGATCAACTCTCGAATAGACTGGACATTGGGAACACACAAGCGGTCTTTGAACCATATCACGCCTTCTGCATCTTCTCGAAAATCTTTGCCTTTGCCTTCCAGAATCAGACGCCGGATCTCACTGATCTTCTCATCATTCTTCTGCGCTTCTTTGATTTCGCGCTCCAAAGTAGGTTCCAACTCAACTGTGACTCCTCGCGAATTGTTCAGAAATCCGAGACTCAACCTGTCAAACTCTTTGGCCAACTCATAAGGCATCGGACGAGCGACCATCAAATTGACTTGACTCTTTCTGCTCAAAGCATCTGCCACTACGTTTGCTTTGCCTGGATGGTAATGAATCTCCAACTCATAATCTTTGATCAACTCTAACCATCTTCGTTGCCTCATGTTCAACTCTGACTGAGTGAATATGTATTTCAGACTCTTGTGGTCTGTGTAAACATCGCATTTCTGTCCATACAGATAGTGCCTCCATGTCTTCAGTGCGTGAACCACTGCTGCCAACTCTAGATCATGGATTGGGTAATTCTTCTCATGAACCTTCAGCTGTCGGGACGAGTAAGCCACAACTCTTCCCTCTTGCATCAACACGCATCCCAAACCTGTGTAACAAGCATCACAATACACCGAGAAGGGCTTGTGCACATCAGGCAAGACTAGGACAGGCGCTGTTGTCAACTTCTCTTTCAGCGCTTCAAAGGCCTCTTGGCATTTCTGGGTCCACTTGAACTCAACCTTGTTGCCTAGCAACGCTGTCATTGGCTTCGCAATCTTCGAAAACCCTTCAATGAATCGCCGATAATATCCGGCCATTCCAATGAAGCTCTTGATTCCTCTAGCATCTGTTGGCGCTTTCCAGTTCAAAATGTCTGCCACTTTCTTCGGATCCACAGCCAATCCTTCTTTGTTGATTATATGACCCAAGAACAGGACTTCACTGATCCAGAACTCACACTTGCTCAACTTTGCATACAACTGATGCTCTCGCAATCTCTGCAATACCATCCTCAAATGATCTGCATGCTCTTCTTCGCTTTGAGAATAAACCAGAATGTCATCAATGAATACCACCACAAACTTATCAAGGTAATCCATGAATACACTGTTCATCAGATTCATGAAGAACGCTGGTGCATTGGTCAAACCAAAAGACATCACTGTGAACTCATACAAACCATACTTGGAAATGAATGCCGTCTTCGGAATGTCCGAAGGTCGGATTCTGAGCTGATGATAACCTGATCTCAGATCAATCTTGGAGAACACACTGGCTCCTCTCAACTGGTCGAACAGATCTTCTATTCTGGGCAAGGGATACTTGTTCTTGATCGTGACCTCATTCAAAGCTCGATAATCGATACACATCCTCTTGGTGCCATCTTTCTTCTCCACGAATAGGACAGGGGCGGCCCAAGGCGAGGTGCTTGGCCGGATGTAACCTTTCTCTGACAGCTCATCAATTTGCTTCTTAAGTTCATCCAACTCCGGTCCAGATATTCTGTAAGCTCTCTTAAAGATGGGGGCGGTTCCAGGAAGAAGCTCTATAGCAAACTCAACTTTCCGCTCTGGTGGCATACCCGGTAAATCCTTTGGAAACACATCTGGGAACTCGGACACAACCTTGATCATCTCAATTGGGTCTGCTTCACTGCTATCGACGGCCATCTGATAACAACTTCCTTTCTCCGGCTCAGACGGGAATAACTCGGTCACCACTTCCTCTCCTAGTGGAGACACCAACCTGATTGTCCTTTTATCACAGCTGATAACTGCCTGATACTTATCTAGCCAATTCATCCCTAGGATGACATCTATTCCCTGAGTACCCATTACTATAAGGTTGGCGGGAAACGCTATCCCCCTTATTTTCACAATTATATTCAAACAAATGCTATCGGCTCGAATTCTACCACCGGCTGAGTCAATTTGAATGGGGGTTGACATGGTAGTAATTGGAAGATTATGTGCTTCTACCCATGATGCAGTAATGAAAGAATGTGTTGCTCCAGTATCAAATAACACTTCTGCAATATGGGAGTCGACTGGGAACATACCTACTATCATGCCGGGGGTCTCCTGAACTGCTTCAACTTCCAAATGGTTCAGCCTTCCATGATTATAGCGCTGTTGAGGGCGGTTGCCTGCTCCAGGCTGAGGCACATTCTGCTTCGCTGGGGCATTGGGGCCTGACTGCTGCTGGGCTGCCTTCTTCGGACATTGCATCACCCAGTGGCCTTGCTCTCCACAGTGGAAACACGCCCTGTTTCCAACCTGAGCTGGTGCTGCCTGACTGTTCTGCTGGTTTGCTGGGGCAGGAAGACGGGGTGCTTGCTGATTCTGCCTCGGAAACTGACCTCCTGACTGGTTGCTCTGACGGTTCTGATACTGATTCTGAGGGTACTGCCTTTGGAACTGCTGATGCTGCTGAGGTGGACGCTGGTTCTGCCTGAACTGCTGAGGTTGATTGCCTGAAAAACGAGGGCGGCTGCTGCTTCCAGGCTGGGGTCCACTGATCTTGCGCTTACGATCTTCCATCTCCTTACGCTTCCTTTCTGTCATGATCGCTCTATCAATCAGGTGCTGGAATGTCGGGAAGGTGTGATTCATCAGTTGGTACTGCAGAGGGTCAACCAAGCCTCTCAAGAAACGGTACTGTCGCTTGGCGTCGGTGTTGACATCTTCAGGAGCATAGCGAGACAATTGCAGAAACTTGTCTCGGTACTCACTGACAGACGATGGCCCTTGCTTGAGGGCCAGGAACTCCTCCTTCACAGTCATCAGACCTGCGGGAACATGGTACTGACGAAAACTACCTCTGAATTCTTCCCAAGTGATGGTGTCAGGATGGGCATGGGTGGCGAGGTAAGACTCCCACCATGACTGGGCTGCTCCTCTCAACAGACGGGGACCATACAGAACTTTCTCCCTGTCATCGCACTGAGCGGTATGCAACTCCCGCTCCACAGTGCGCAGCCAATCTTCAGCATCCATAGGGTCAGAAGAATGAGCGAACGTTGGTGGATGACCTCTCATGAATTCAGCACGCTTGTCTCTAGGCATCTGAGGCATCTGAGGCTGGGGTGGTGCTTGCTGCTGCTGCTGCTGCTGCTGAATGGCGGCCAAAGTCTGACCGATGGCTTGAACTGCCTGAGTCTGCATCAGAAACATCTGCTCGATGGACATCGGGGGCGGGGGCGGCAGGTGCTGCTGCTGGGGCACCTCCTCCTGTTGAGCGGCTCGCTCCTGCTGAGCACGCCTTCCTCCTCTACGCCTATTCTCTGACATCTGCAGAATGCAACCACACATCAGAACTGATCCGGCAGATCTTGCAGCATAAGAAAAGAGTATAGAATTCTTCAACAGCACTGAACAGATGAGCATCTTCACTGATCTCCAACACAGACCACACAGCTTCTCAGATAGAAAGGAAAGTGGAAATAAAGGGGTTTCCCAACTATATAACTAACTCCATTATCATAATATGTAAACCAAAATGCAGGGGATACCCACACTCTGGTGACAATCATTACAAAGATCCAAACCAAACATAGTTCATCATGACAAACATAGATGCACAGGATATAGCAAACTACCCTGTCTAACTAAGACTAACTAAAACTGAGACTAACGCTAAGACTGAAGCTTCTATGTATATATATTTCGTATTAATTACAAGATCCAACTCTAACGAGCTATGGTTCTAGAGTTATCTTGGTCTTGCAGGCGGGATTGCCATAAGACTGGTGTCCACGCTGAGGTGAGCGGTACGGGTGCTGAGTCCCGACGGGAGCGGGGGAACCACCATCCAGATGACGACGTTCCGCGCGCTCAGCCCGCAGCAGGGCGATCTCAGCACGAGCCCTACTCAGCTCATCTAATGCATGGTCCAGCTCCGTGTTTAGCACGGCGGCTAGGTTGACTGTGCTGCTCAACCTAGGATTGCCCTCACCGACAGGTGAGACAATCACGCCTCCTGTGCTGCCAGATGGACGGCGGGGGTAATACTTTAGGTCAAGACCGTCAGCTGCCCCACCGAAAACCGAGCAGTAGTGCGAAAGCGCACGCCGTGCAGCATCTTGCATGGCTGCCTCAGCTGAGTCCCGCTCAGAGATAGAATAGTGCTCTGAACAGGCCTCCGCACCCTGGAGACTGTTCTCCGGGCAGCGCACCAAGCAAGTTGCCTCCCAGCGGTCCGGGTAGACCCCGCGACTATGCTGGTAGACCACACAGCGATACTCGACGGACCAAGTATGTCGGTCGAATGCCCGACGTAGCAGGGTGTCGAGCGCATCATGGAAGTGACACCCGCGAGCAGCGTCGCGAGTGATGGGTCGAGCAACCCATCCTTCCGGCTCAGGGTTAGCAGAGAAGTCGGTGTCGTGGCTCGAGCTGTCGTCGCCATCTCCGTCGTCTGGGTCTCCTCCAGCAGCTACTCCAGAAGCTGGGGCGCCTAGTGGTGGTGCAGGGGGCGCCTCCAGAGGAAGCACAGGGGAGTAGCTCCTCACAGACTCTATCTCCTGTTGGAGCGAGAAGGAAGAGCTCTGCTGCTCCTGTCGTCGACGTTCCTGTTCCTCACGCAGGCGGTGGTGTAGTCTCTCCAAGTGGCTGGACTGTCCGGCCACGGGACGGCGAAGCGGACGCTCAGCAAGGCGGGAGGGTAAGAAGGGGATGACTGACTTTCGTGCAGTGTGTCTAAGTCGAGCCATCTACAAAAGACATCGCAAGCAAAAGGGTGAGAACAGAATTAATATGACCAGCAAATAATGAATCATAAGTAAATGAAGGATTAGAATAAAACATGATTTTCAGCAAGGTATAATATATAGTAGAACATAGGTTTGGTCGGTATGACCAACTTTTGAAGGGATATCAAAGTCAAGGCAGGGACAGAGGTCTATAGTCCTTAGAACGACCATTCTACTCTAGGTTAGCGGTCCTACAGTCAGCACGGCTTTGATACCACTTATGTCACACCCGGTTTTAGAAGGCAAACCGAATGCGAACCATGTACGTGCCAGGATCAGTTATTCACGTACACAGCAGTTACATAATATGGACATCATCACACAGTGCTCAAAATAGTATTAATAAGGGAAATAGTCGATTACATCATACGTCTGAGACGTCCATATAGTTCTTACAATAAATCAAAGTGCGGAAAAGAAACGTAGATAACGCGGCCTTCACAGGCAGCCGACTGGGGGTTGCCGCTAACCCACGCCTAGAACTCGTTGTAATCTTGGAACTCCTGGAAGTCTCCTTCCACGGCTTCATCTTCTCCTGAGCAGTGGTTGCAATGCTGACAACCTGGGGGGGGGTTTGGTGTGTAGAGCAAGGGTGAGTACACATCAACATACTCAGCAAGTATCCTGTTTGGCTGTAGTGGACTAGCTTTATGTGGGGATAAGTCAAGCAGTTGCTTTTAGTTGGTCAGGTTATTACTTACTAGTAGAAAGCCAGGTTTTAACATTAACCCAAGTTATTAGCCCAATGCATCCTTTCCAAACGGAAAGAATACCACTTACCAATACCATAATCGGAATCAGAACCATCAATCTCATTGTCACCTGTACCAAAGTATCTCTGATCAAGTATCACTAATCTCTGGAGCTCCCTTGGCCGCTCATAACCGTGAGCACGGCTGATATATCAGTTTCATAACACTCTGCAGAGGTTGTGCACTTTACCCACAAGCCGTGATTCCCTCTCTGGCCCGGGCTTGCAAGACCCTTATTCACTCCCGAGGTGAATGGCCAGGGATTCACTACGAAGCCTTTACAAAGATTCCCCGGGACTGTAGCCACCTGTTAGGTTTCCTAAATGCACCGCACTCCTCCCCAAGGGGCGAACCCAAACTTGGCAGAGCGAGCCGCATACACCGAGCCCCATTGACGGCACGACGGCTAAGTGAACTACATCCCGGATCCTCTAATTATTCAGCTAAGGGCATCCCATTCCACCCTTATGGTTGCACTGTTTTCCCGGGCGGTCATCCATAGAACAGGTCCTTACGGAGAGGCACTCGAGAAACCGCTCGAGCCCCCTTGATAACCACAAGCATACATCATCATAAGATAAGGGAAAACAGCGTATCATAGATAATCTCATCATGTTCATTGATTATAGTTGAGCGATAGCATAAAGCTAAACAGTAATAATCCAACCCAAATAGGTGAACAAGGACATGGATAACAAAAGCTAGTCAATCCTTAGGCATAAATGTGTAAAGCGGGAGGTGAATTAAATAATGAATAGGACATAGATAGGTCAAAGGACACTTGCCTCCACCAAACGACTGCTGCTCAGGGGCTTCTCCTGCGAGTTCCTCGGGCTCTTCGACCGAATCGTTCTCTATGCGATTGCAAACATACATACATCCATCCACATTTAATACAAAAGAACAGTACACCATACAAGGGAACAAATAAAGTAAGTATGCATCAAGTATGACATTCGATATCGCATTTGTTATGGTTAGAAAGAAACGGGAAAGGGTCTCGCAGGGGGTTAAATCTTATGCGCTAACGATCAATTACAATTGGTTCTTAACAAAAGAATTCTGTTACATATACACTAATGGAAACCTAATCATTTTAAGTTGATCAACATTGCACGAGATAAACAATTAACTACGTGAATCGATTAGCATAATGGAATTTTAAATTAAACTTCAGATTTCGATAACATTAACAATGATTAGCTACCTAAAATAAAATAGCTATGATCACAGAAAGTAAATAAAATAAAATAAAAATAAATAAATAAAAAAAACAGAGGGGGGGCGGTTGAACCGGCCCTAGGGGCGGTTGAACCGGCCGGGGGCAGGGCGCGCAGGGGCGGCCGAGCCGGGGCGGCTGAGCCGGCCGAGCGGCCAGGGGGCGCGGCCAGGGGCCAGGCGGGCGGCCAGGGGCGCGGCCAGGCGGGCGGCCGAGCGGGCGGCCAGGGCGCGCGGCCAGGCGGGCGGCCGAGCGGGCGGCCAGGGCGCGCGGCCAGGCGGGCGGCCGAGCGGGCGGCCAGGGCGCGCGGCCAGGCGGGCGGCCGAGCGGGCAGCCAGGGCGAGCCGGGGCGCGGCCGGGGGCGCGGCCAGGGCCGGCCATGGCGGCCAAGGGGCCGGGCGGCGAGGGGAAAGGGGAGGGGGGGATGGGGAGGGAGGAGAGGGGGGGAGGGGGAGGGGGCTCACCGGCGACGGGGACGGGGCGGGGCGGGGCGGCCGGCGGCAGGGGCGGCCGAGGGCGGCGGTTGGGCAGGGGGCGGCGGCGGCTTAGGGCAGGGGTAGGGGCGGCGGCTTAGGGAGAGGGAGAGAAAATGAGAGAAAATGAGAGGGAGGGAGAAAGAATTGGGGGAAAAAGGGGAGGTGGGGGGGCGGCATGGGCCAATTGGGCCCAAGGGGGGGGCGCCAGGGGCGGCTGGGCCGGCCGGGGTCGGCCCACGGCGCGGGAGAGAGAGAAAAAGAGGAGAGAGAAAGAGAAAGAGAAAAAGAAAGAAAAGATCTTCTCCTCATTTTCGAAATTCGATCTTTCTACATGAATGCATTTGCACTTTCAAAGCAATCAAAAGAAATGCAAGGTTCGGCATGGTGCATCAAACAACATAAAGTATTTAGGGTTTTCTTACACGGGAAATCCAAACCGAATCCCGCTAGAACTTTGGAAAAGGTCAAGGTTTAGCGAGGGGAAAAAGAAAAAGAAAAGGTAACGCCCGAATTTTGGCGAGTAAAGAAAAGAAAAAATTCAACTGCAAAATTCGGGGCGTTACACCGTCCCCCTCGACCCTAGCAACGACGCCTACAAGCAAGTCCGGATCGGCTCCAAGCTCGACCCCAAATAGGAAGCAGTGCTCGTCGACTTTCTCCGCGCAAACGCCGAGGCGTTTGCATGGAGTAACTCGGACATGCCCGGCATACCGAGGGATGTCGCCGAGCACTCGCTGGTTATCCGAGCTAGAGCCCGACCCGTGAAGCAGCCTCTGCTCCGATTCGACAAAGAAAAGCGCAGAGCCATAGGCGAGGAGATCCACAAGCCGATGGCTGCAGGGTTCATCAAAGAGGTATTCCATCCCGAATGGCTAGCTAACCCTGTGCTTGTGAAAAAGAAAGGTGGGAAATGGAGGATGTGTGTAGACTACACTTGTCTAAACAAAGCATGTCCGAAGTTTCCCTACCCTCTGCCTCGCATCGATCAAATCGTGGATTCCACTCCTGGGTGCGAAACCCTGTCAAAGCGCACCCATCTTGGTGCCCCCCCGCTGCGGGAGAAGCCCTCTTGATCTACGTAGCCGCAACCACTCAGGTGGTCAGCGTCGCGATCGTGGTCGAGAGACGAGAAGAAGGGCATGCATTGCTCGTCCAGAGGCCGGTCTACTTCATCAGTGAAGTGCTATCCGAGACCAAGATCCGCTACCCGCAAATTCAGAAGGTACTGTACGCGGTAATTCTGACACGGCGAAAGTTGCGACACTACTTCGAGTCTCATTCGGTGACTGTGGTGTCATCCTTCCCCCTGGGGGAGATCATCCAGTGCTGAGAGGCCTCGGGTAGGATAGCAAAGTGGGTGGTGGAGATCATGGGCGAGACAATCTCGTTCGCTCCACGGAAGGCCATCAAGTCCCAAGTCTTAGCGGACTTCGTGGCTGAATGGGTCGACACCCAGCTACCAACAGCTACGATCCAACTGGAACTCTGGACCATGTATTTCAATGGGTCGCTGATGAAAACAGGAGCAGGTGTGGGCCTGCTCTTCATCTCACCCCTCGAGAAGTCCATTTCCCGGTGTCAAACAACATGGACGAGTACAAGGCTCTGGTTAACGGGTTGTGCATCGCCATCGAGCTAGGGGTTCGGCGCCTCGACGCTCGTGGCGACTCACAACTTGTCATTGACCAAGTCATGAAGAACTCCCACTATCGTGACCCAAAGATGGAGGCCTACTGCGACGAGGTTCGGCGCCTAGAAGAAAAGTTCTACGGGCTCGAGCTCAACCACGTCGCTCGACGGTACAAAGAGACTGTGGATGAGCTGGCTAAAATAGCCTCGGGGCGGACAATGGTTCCCCCGGACGTCTTCTCCCGAGACATACATCAACCCTTCGTCAAGACCGACGACACGCTTGAGCTCGAGGAAGCCTCGGTCTAGCCCGAGGAGGCCTCGGCCCAGCTCGAGGCATCCTCAGTCGCCGAGGGTGAGGCACTGCACGTCGAGGAAGAGCGGAATGGGGTCACGCCTAATCGAAACTGGCAGACCCCGTACCTGCAATATCTCCACCGAGGAGAGCTACCCCTCGACAAAGCCAAAGCTCGCCGACTAGCGCGGCGCGCCAAGTCGTTCGTCTTACTGGGTGACGAAAAGGAGCTCTACCACCGCAGCCCCTCAGGCATCCTCCAACGATGCATATCCATCACCGAAGGTCAGGAGCTATTGCAAGAAATACACTCGGGGGCTTGCGGTCACCACGCAGCACCTCGAGCCCTCGTTGGAAATGCCTTCCGACAAGGTTTCTACTAGCCGACCGCGGTGGCTGACGCCACTAGGATTGTACACTCCTGCCAAGGGTATCAATTCTACGCAAGGCAGACGCACCTGCCCGCTTAGGCCCTGCAAACAATACCCTTCACCTGGTTGTTTGCTGTGTGGGGTCTGGACCTCGTCGGTCCCTTGCAGAAGGCATCCGGGGGCTTCACGCACGTGCTTGTCGCCATCGACAAATTCTCCAAGTGGATCGAGGTCCGACCCCTAACCAGCATCCGGTCCAAGTAGGCGGTGGCATTCTTCACCAACATCATCCATCGCTTTGGGGTCCCGAACTCCATCATCACCGACAATGGCACCCAGTTCACTAGCAAGAAGTTCATGGACTTCTACAAGGACCACCACATCCGTGTGGACTAGGCTGCCGTAGCTCACCCCATGATGAATGGGCAGGTAGAGCATGCCAACGGTATGCTTCTGTAGGGACTAAAATCGAGGATCTACAACGACCTCAACAAGTTCGGCAAGCGAAGGATGAAGGAACTACCCTCGGTGGTCTGGAGTCTGAGGACGACGCCAAGCCGAGTCACGGGCTTCTCGCCATTCTTTCTAGTCTATGGGGCCGAGGCTATCTTGCCCACAGACTTAGAATACGGTTCCCCGAGGATGAGGGCGTACGACGACCAAAGCAACCAGACCAGCCGAGAAGACTCACTGGACTAGCTGGAAGAGGCTCGGGAAATGGCCTTACTACACTCGGCACGGTATCAGCAGTCTCTGCGACGCTACCACGCCCGAGGGGTTCGGCCCCGAGACCTCTAGGTGGGAGACTTGGTACTTTGGCTGCGGCAAGACGCCCGAGGGCGCCACAAGCTCACTCCTCCCTGGGAAGGGCCGTTCATCATTGCCAAGATTTTGAAGCCCGGAACATACAAGCTAGCCAACAGTCAAGGCGAGGTCTACAGCAACGCTTGGAACATCCGACAGCTACGTCATTATTACCCTTAAGATGTTTTCAAGTCGTTCATATACCCCGTTCTCTATACGTACACAAATAGAGTCTAACCGTCAAGGAAGGGTCAGCCTTGCCTCGGCAAAGCCCGACCCTCCCTCGGGGGCTAGAAGGGGGGAACCCCCTCTGCATCAAAATTTTCCTTGGAAAAAGTCTTTCTGCCAGAACATCTTTCATGCTTTTCGATTGCTTCGATAGCGGGGTCCTGAAAACGACGGAGTACACGTAAGCAGCGAGGCTGACCGAGCCGAGGGACTCCTATGCCTCTGGGATACGAATACCTCACTCATCATCTTTCGTGATAAGTAACTCTCACTCGGATAAGCGATTCTGCTGCCGAACAAGTCTTAACGCTCAAAAACTTTTCTGGCAGAACGATTTTTCGTGCCTTCTCGACTATATCGATAACAGAATCCTATGGACGAGTAAGAGTACACGTAAGCGGCAAGGCCGACCGAGCTGAGGGACTCCTACGCCTCCGAGATACGGATACCTCACTCATCACCTTCCGCGATTAGTAACTCTCGCTCGGATAAGTGATTCTGCTACCGACGAACAAGTCCTGATACTCGAAACAAGAGGAAAGGAAACGTAGCTTTATAACACAACAATAATATGTTTGGGCCTCGACGGCCGCAAAAAACATACGCATACTACAAACAAACTGTTCCTGCAGG
Source organism: Zea mays (assembly GCF_902167145.1). Taxonomy (NCBI): domain Eukaryota; kingdom Viridiplantae; phylum Streptophyta; class Magnoliopsida; order Poales; family Poaceae; genus Zea; species Zea mays. The sequence goes on from NC_050097.1 coordinate 88,708,658, forward strand.
TTCAGACATCGATAGAGGGAACAGCAGCATCCTCGGCGTTGTTTCCACATTCGGCGGGATCTGGCCCGGCCTCGGACGGCGACACGGGCGGAAGGATCTCCACCTCGAAGGAAGATGTCAGCACTGCGCCTGGGCCATCGCAGCCAGGGTCTCCTCTAGGATCCCGACCCGAGCAGACGGCTCGGCTGGCCGCTCCGTAGCCTCAGCCAGCTGTCCCCCGAGGGCATCAGCCCGGCTCACGGCCTCGGAAGTGTGACTCCAAAGTTGGTCCCGCTCACGGATGACCCGGCCAGGCTCCAACCGCCACTGCTGCACCTCCTCGGCCTGGGAAGTAACCTGCTCCTGGGCCGACGAAGCCCCTTTTCGAGCCGACTCCGCCTCTGTCCATGCTGACACCGCTGCATCCGGCTCCAGCTCATCGCAGAGCAGCCGAGGGTTCCGTAACTGAGCAAGAGAAGCCTTGAGTGGCAAGGTCGACCGAGCCGAGGGACTCCTACGCCTCCGGGATACGGATACCTCACTCGTCACCTTTCGCGCAAAGCAACTCACACTCGGTTAAGCGGTTCAGCTAGTCGACAGGCGAGTCCCAATGCTCGAAATAAGGGGAAAACACGGCTTCACGCCCAAATACACAGATGTTCAGGCCCCGACAGCCACAATGAACATACACCGGCACTCAAGTTGCCATTACAAACGGAACTCTGGTTCCACTCCCACGGGTATGAACAACCTCCACATCGGAGGGCCTGCGGGACGACAAACTCCGGGGGCTCAGAGGGAGGAAGGGCGCAATGCATGAGGGGAGTGCGAAGGCATGGCTACCGCCCGGGGGATCGATCCCTTTTTAAAGGCGGCTCTCCCCACTCGCGTCCTCAGGCATCGCGGACTAAGTCTTCACCGACGTGCTCCAGGGCCCTCCCCCTACGACACGGGGGCTGGGTCCCACACGTCATGCAAGCTGGCCCGGAACAGACGAAGCCAAACCGCCACGCGCGGAGCGTGTAACCGCCCCGCGGTTACAAGCACTCCTCCGTCCTCACCAAAACCAGTGGTTGAAAGGGCGGACCACCATGCAGGTGGCGTGCAACCGCACCACGGGGACGCACCCCTTCGACTTCGAGCATCCAGCATGGAGACCCAGGCCCACACGTCATGTAACCGGCGCGCCGGTTACTACGTGCGAGAAACTGCACCGCTACTTGCGCCAATCCCGCGCCTTCTCGACTGTGGAACCAGTGCCGTGACTCGAGGCAACCCTACGCGTGGCCCAACAGTGCCAGCCGAGCACATCGATCATGGGTCAGTCAGCCGCGGGAGGAGGCGCGACGGTTGATATGGCCAAAAGTGGGCCAGCGGTAATGGCGGCAGCAGACGGGCGGAAACGGCGGTCAAATCGTCTGCAGGCTCACGTCCCCTCCTGGGGCAGCAGGGGAGCCCTCTCCCATGGCGTGAAGATGACGCGCCCGTGTTCTGTTCCTCGAACGGCTCGCGCAACGACCACCCCGCGAACCACTCATCCTGTCGCATTAACTCTGCCGCAGGGCAAACGACGCCTTTGGCAGGCGAAGCGGGCAACGTTTCACCTCCGCCATGATGACCGCGTCAAAAAAGGTGCGCCACGCCGCTTAAATTCATATCCTTTTCCTTCTCCCCTTTCTCTCTCTTGCTACAGGGACCGAGAAAGGGGATACTCCGAAAGGGATCCTTCTCCGCGAAGGAAGTGGGCCCCGAGCCCTCCTAATGATCAGGGGTTCGAAGGCTGGCCCCTCGGAAGGGTTCGACTGCCGCCCCAGAGCACTCGGGCTTCAGGCTCATTACTGATCAGAGGTTCGAAGGCTGGCCCCTCGGAAGGGTTCGATAGCCGCCTCAGACCACTCGGGCTCCGCGCCCACTACTGATCAGGGGTTCGAAGGCTGGTCCCTCGAAGGGTTCGACAGCCGCCCTAGAGCACGCAGAGCGAGGGATGACTCTAGGTACGTCCGATATATGGCCAAGGCTCGGGCTACACTCCCGAGGTACCCTAGGACATTTCCGAGACCAGCAGGAGCGATTTTGTAACGGAATCCCACCAGAGGGAGGCATCGAGCCCTCGGACCCTATCGAACGGGACCGGGTCTGGCAAATCACCTGTAGGTAGTTTTGGAGCGCGCCTCTGGGCCACTAGCCGACCCTTATCGAATGGGGCACGGGCGCCCACTCGGATCACCCGTTAGCAACTCACTAGAGACACCATGTTCAGCGCCCTCCGAGGGCAACATGGCGCTTCCCCCCCCCCCCTCCTCCTTGCGAAAAGGCGACGAAGGGGCGTATGATAAAAGTCGAGTCAGTCCTTGATCGTCCTCTCGCTCCGTGCAGAGGCTCGGGGGCTGCTCTCGCAAACCTGGCTACGGCCAAACCGTTGACAGCGTCAATAGACCAGCCTGAGAACTCGGGACCCGACCATGCACCCGGGCTACCATCAGATCGCATGAGGGAACAACCAGACCGGCCAAGGCATCACGAAAGGCATTAAGACCTCAGAGGTGTCAAACCACTCCTCCGAGGCCTCGGGGGCTACACCCGGCGGGTGCGCTCACGCTCACCCACCAGAATAAAATGTAACCAAGAAAGGCTGGTCCCCTTGCAAAAAAGTGCGACAAAGCCTCCAAGCGAGTACCAACACTCCCTTTGAGGCTCGGGGGCTACTGTCGGGTACCATAGTTAGGGGTACCCCCAACACTCCTAAACTTGGCTGGTAATCACCATCAGCACAAGCTGCAGAGACTAATGGGCGCAATTTAGGACAAGGCTCCGTCTACTCAAGGGACGCGATCTCGCCTCGCCTGAGCCTAGCCTCAGGCAGGAATAGTAGTCCCAGGCGAATTCACGCCTCGCCCAAGGGCCTCCTCAAGCAACGGGCGCACCCTTGACTCGCCCGAGGCCCAGCTCGGGCAGGCTTCGCAGTGAAGCAACCTTGGCCAGATCGCCTCGCCAACCGACTGTATCGCAGGAGCATTCAATGCAAGGATTGCCTGACACCTTATCCTGACGCACGTTCCTCAGTCGGCAGGGCCAAAGTGACCGCAGTCACTTTGCCCTTCCACTGACCGACCTGACAAGAAAACTGCGCCGCCTGCTCCGCTCCGACTGCTGTGCCACCCGCCAGGGTGAGGCTGACAACAGCTAAGTCCAGCCTCACGCGCAACAGGAAGCTCCACCTCGCCCGACCTTGGGCCTCGGCCTCAGAAGGAGGTCTCCGCCTCGCCTGACCCTAGGGCTCGGCCCCCGCCTTGGCCTTGGAAGGTGGTCTACGCCTCTCCCGACCCCAAGGCTCGGCCTCAACCTCGGCCTCGGAGGATGGTCTCCGCCTCGCCCGACCCCAGGACTCGGCCTCAACCTCGACCTCAGAAGGAATCGCGTCCTCACCCCACCCCGGCCTCGGCCTCAGGAGGAGTCTTCGCCTCGCCCGACCTTGGGCTCAGACCGACCACGCCACAGGGGGGACATCATTACCCTACCCCTAGCTAGCTCAGGCTACGGGGAACAAGACCGGCGTCCCATCTGGCTCGCCCCGGTAAACAAGTAATGATGGCACCCCGCGTGCGTACATGACGACGGTGGTTCTCAGCCCCCTACGGAAGCAAGAAGACGTCAGCAAGGTCCCGGCAGCCCCGACAGTTGTGCTTCTACAGGGCTCAAGCGCTCCTCCGACGGCCACGACACCGCATGCACAGGGCTCTAGCACCTCTCCAACAGCCACGTTGGCATGTACATAGGGCTCTGGCTCCTCTCTGCCGGACGCGTAAGCATATTGCTACACCCCATTGTACACCTGGACCCTCTCCTTGCATCTATAAAAGGAAGGTCTAGGGCCCTCATACGGGAGGGTGGTCGCGCGGGAGGACGGGCCGACGAACAGGCTCGCACGCTCTCTCTCTCTCTCTCCCTCGCGAACGCTTGTAACCCCTACTGCAAGCGCATCCGCCCTGGGCGCAGGATAACACGAGCCGCGGTTCTACCCCCTTGTGTTCCATCTCGCGCCGACCCATCTGGGCTGGGACACGTAGCGACAATTTTTACTCGTCGGTCCAGGGACCCCTCGGGGTCGAAACACCAACAATATGGGAAGGGAAGTTTTCAAAGAAAAGACTTGATGGTGGATCCCTCATGGCCATGATGGGTTCAACATTGAAAAAGATGTACCTCTAATAGGTACCAAACTTTGGGTTAAATGATAAAAACGAGACCGGGCGGGTGGCTTGCACGAGAAGGAAGTCTCGGTGTAGTGCCTCCGTCTGAGTTGATTAAGGATCGAACCGATGTAGGCTTGCTGATTGAGGACCCTTTACTGGCCACATGCCTCGTCATGGGTAAGCTTTGCCTCGGGCAGACCAATACCAGAAAGGCCAACATGCAATGGGAGTGGAGAGATGGCGAGAGTAGCGTGTACCCTCCATGGCAAGAGGCTGGACGGTGGTGTATCTGTGCTCTTGGTTGGCGTGAACCCGGTCTGGTCTTGAGAAACCCGGTGGCGAGTTGACATATGCAAGGGTTAAGTGCTACATATGTCGTGTGGTTGGAGATCCCCAGCTGGGTATTAATCGATTCGGATCGCCGCTACTTCTCGGATATGAAGACTTGGTCACTGCCCTACACGTAGCAATCCAGTAAATTGAAGGGTGGATAAAAGACCGCTAGCATAAGCCAAGTTTGAACTAGGACAGAAAGAACTCTAGATGCAGGTAATGACTTAATCTGATAATAAAACTGGATTTTTAAGGATCCACTGTTAGTAAGCATTTCTGCAAACAGAGTCTTTGATTCTTGACAGCTTTACCTTGAATCCCACCAGCCAGCATATCCTTGAGAGTATTTTCCTTTGTCCGGTAAGACTTGCGAAAGTACACTCCGTACTCAGGGTTTTCAAACCCATGTTGTTGTAGGTGAGGAAATAGCGGAGTTTTGTTGTTTCTGCTCGATGGTGGTACTAAAGGAGGAGCCAAATCAGTGATCGTGTGTGCGGGTGGATGTTTGCCTCCCAGTTTGAAAACACTAAACTTTTGTGCGGGAGGTTGTTTTGCCTCTCTGGTATGTAATAATATTTTATGCACTCATAACACCCGGTACTGTAATAATACTCTCTCTATATATTTTATGAATGTAAATTAAGTTTTTATAATCCGCTTTCGCTTATTCTTTCCTTCGATGTGATGTATGTCTGTGTGATGGGTGAAGCGCTCTTGGGCGGTATGATGTTGATACAGAAGACCAAACTTGTCAAGTGATTATGTGCATCTACATGGTTGTCCGAGGTCCTTAGGACAAGGACATCTATAGGTGGGCCTAGTACCTTGGGAGGTTCTGCCACACTTTCCTTGCCATAAACCGGCTCTATCTTCATCGCCTCCTCAAGAAGACATCTTACGAGCTCCTAACCGATAACAAACCCATTGTTTCCTACTTTCGTGTATTTAGGAGCAAATTCTACATGTTGGTAAAGAAAGGTAGACATTCAAAATTTGTCCCAAAGTTGTAGAAGGGTTTTTACTAGGTCATGATTCAAATACAAAGGCATATAGGGTCTTCAAGAAATCATCAGGATTAGTTGAAGCCTCTAGCGACGTTGTATTTGATGATACTAATGGCTCTCTAAGAGAGCAAGTTGATCTTGATGATGTAGATGAGGATGAGGTTCCAACGGCCGCAATGCGAACAATGGCGATAGGTGATGTGCGACCGCAGGAACACCAAGATCTCAACCATCTTCCTCAACACTAGTGCATCCCCAACTCAAGATGAGGAACAGGTTGTGGGGGATAGATATCCCCTGGGTCCACTAAAGAAGTAAAAGGCCTCACGAAAGGCCCGAGGGCCCAATAATCCGTAAGGTCATTCTTTCGTGGGCCTGGGGAAAGACAACCAACAAAGAAGAGAAGACGTGAGACCAGATTGGTGCAAACCCGGACGGCCCACATCGTCGAACGAGTAAATCGCAACAGAGGCCCGACTTTCCCGCGCTGAAGCCCCCATGCAACGGAGCCATGCGAGGATAAGTCGGCGAGGGTTACGTAGGGATAAACTCAAGAGGTTCACCACCTGTTAGCTACTTGTTGTTATCATATCCACATGTACTGCCCCACGGTCGAGTATATAAGGCCTAGGGGGCACCCCTTCAGAACGATCGACCCTGTTTCACTTAGCCACCCACGTAAACTCTCTGCGCCCTCTATCCAGAGAACCCTCTTGTAACCACGCTCATATACTCACCAGGACGTAGGGTGTTATGCACTTCTAAGCGGCCCGAACCTGCAAATCTTGTCCATTGTCCCTCGTGCGATCGGCACGAACCATTTTGCTACAGTCGTTGACACCGTCCTACTCCTAAAAACACCTTGAGGGGCAACCCCGGGTGTGCGGTCGGACCCAAAACACCGACAGCTGGCGCGCCAGGTAGGGGGTGTGTCGACGATCCAAGCTAGCTCAATGGCCGTCACCTTCCACAGCAAGATCGCCATGCGTCCCGGATCTGTATTCTGCTTCGGGACAATCTCATCCGTAGCGGACGAAGAGGGAATTCTACACCGCCTCGCAGATCTGCCGGAACAGAAGTCTCCTCCAACAAACTCCGAAAACGCTGGAAAGATGCTACCTCCGGCTCTTCGGAAAAAGATCGTCTCCGGGGAGGCTGGAGCTGGAAGCTCGCTGACCCGGAAGACTCCGCTGTCTACTTCCCCGACGAAAGAATGGACACGGGTCGTGAGAAAGAAGGAGACCAGGGAGAGGCGAGTCGTTCTTCCCGTTCCTCCGGCCTCAAAGGAGAACGGAAAGAAAGTCGCCGCGACAGCAGTACCGTTCTACCCCGACGTCCTCTTCATCGGGAGAGCAGAGTCGCCCGCTGTCTCTGACGATGAACCGACCGCGCCTAGAGAAGAACCGCCTCAGCGAGAATCCCGCTGACGAAGGAACCGACGCAGGAACGTTCGACGACATCACGCAGCTGGAGAACGGGATCCGGAGCAGCCTGTCTCGCGAGACGAGGTCTCAGAGATAGGAGAAACTCCGGAAGAACGCGTCTTCAGGGAACGAAGGAACTCCCGACGACGTGATCGCCGGCGGACTCAGGAGCAAGCCGAGCAAGATGCAAGGCAACGACGCGAGAATCCGCTCTTCGGGCGCAACCTGAACCCCGACTTCGCCCGAGCTATGAACACGCCGAGCGAAGTCGGAGGCGTTCTAGCTCGGATAGCCGACGGACTTCCTCGGACTCCCGACGCCGAGGGATACCGACGCCTGTTCACTCAGGCAGCCAACCATCTTCTACCGCTCGCTCACCCGCCGAACGATTTGCGACACGCCATCAACAGTCGCCGGGACGCGCGAAGCTCTATCAATGCTTCGCGCGAACGGCGGCATGAGAACGAAATTCGCCGTCGGGAGGAGTATGACCGAGATCATGGCTTCCCGACTCAAAGCCAGGCCACCCGAACTGAGTCGGCGACAGCTTCAACTGGCGGTACCACCCGGGGACGGTCGAGGAACCACCACCGCCCCTCCCCTCCCCGGGACAGACGTCATCCCCGACGACAGGAGGACACGTGCGGAGTATCCGCCCTTACTCCGCGCCTTAGGGCCATCCAATGGCCTCCCAACTTCAAGGTATCCAATGTCGACAAATATGAACCTAAGCAGGATCCAGGGGGTTGGTTAGCCGTCTACACCACCGCTGCTCGGGCTGCCGGAGCCTCCGAAGACGTCATGACCGCGTATCTGCCCATCGTCCTTGGGCAAGATGCGCTGCAGTGGCTACGACATCTACCCCGACACTGCATCGACGACTGGGGAGACTTCAGTCGACGCTTCACCGCCAACTTCCAGTCTCTCTCCGACAAGCCAGCGCAACCATGGGACCTCAAATCCATCAAGCGCCGGGGGGATGAGACTCTCCGGTCATACCTTAAAAGGTTCCAGACCATGAGAAACCGCATCCCCGAGGTCACGGAGGCGGCCGTGATCGAAGACTTCTACAGAGGATCTAATGGCTCGGCTTTCGTCCGAGCCATACTACAAAAGGCGCCGACTACCTCCGAGGAGCTGTTCCGGGAAGCCGACCTCTACATCGCCGCCGACGAGCGGGCCCAGGATCTCATCGGAGGAGCAAAGCCTGCACCGGCAGCACCACGACGTGACGTGAACCAGCCATCCGACAAACGCTGGGAGAAGAGGCCTCGTGAAGAGGTACACGCTGCCGGGCCACCCGCCTCTCGCGCCCGAGGAGGGCCTCGTGGAGGCGAGCGCACGCTGGACGACATCCTCGACGCCCAGTGCCCGTACCACAAGGACATGCGCCACACTCTCCGCAACTGCCGGGATTTCAAGCACTCCGTCGGGCATGGCCGACCCTTCCAACCCCTACCACCTCCTCCGCCGAGGGGAGGACCAGGTGAACCACGACAGCCCCATCAGCCGGAGGAGGGGGGAGGAGGAGCTTTCCCACGCGTTGACAGGGAGGTCAACGTCATCTTCGGCGGACATGGGTCGCAGGAGAACAAAAGACAACAAAAGCTCAACGACCGCCAGATACTGGTGGCGACCACCGGCCCTCCCACCCCATACCGGTGGTCGGAGCACCCGATCACTTTCACTCGGGAGGATCAATGGCTCAACTTCGACCATCCAGGCAAATACCCGCTCCTCGTCGATCCGGTGATCCGAGAGAGTCGGGTAAAGAAGGTGCTAGTGGACGGGGGGAGCAGCATCAATGTCACCTTCCCCCGTACGCTCCAAGGCTTGGGAGTTCACCTCAAAGAGCTCCACGAGTCAGACACTCCTTTCTTCGGCATCGTGCCGACGGAAGGGGAATACCCGCTGGGCCACATCTACATGCCGGTCACCTTCGGGACTCCGGATAACTACAGAACCGAGTTCCTGAGGTTCGAGGTGGCGAACTTCGACTGCGGTTACAACGCCATCATCGGAAGGCCGGGGCTAGCCAAATTCATAGCCATCCCGCACTATACCTACATGATACTGAAGATACCAGGACCGCAAGGAATCATAACTGCGCGCGCCGACTTCCAAGGCGCCGCAGAATGTTTCCGAGTGGCCATTCAAGCAGCCCTCACCACCAAGCCGTCGACGGTTCCTTCTACACCGGCGAACTCTAAGCCTGAGGAAGACCTCGTCGTGCCGGCAAACGAAGCTCAGGCCGCGACCTCTATGCGGCCGACTGAAGAAACCAAGCGAATCAACCTGGGGTTTGCTGATGAGCGCAAGACGGCCATCATCAGCTCCAGTTTGAATGACAAATAGGAAAGCGCGCTCGTCCAGTTCCTGCAAGATAACCGAGACGTATTCGCATGGCAACCTGCGGATATGCCGGGAGTCCCGAGGGAGTTGGCCGAGCACAAATTGAAAGTCTATCCTCAGGCGAGGCCGATCCGGCAAAAGCTGCGTCGTTTCACGCCCGACAAGAGAGAGGCCATTCGTGCCGAGTTAGCTCGCTTGGTCGCGGCTGGATTTATTAGAGAAGTATTACATCCCGAGTGGTTAGCCAACCCTGTTCTTGTACTCAAAAAGAATAAAGTGGATTGGCGCATGTGCGTCGACTATACTGATCTCAACAAACACTGTCCGAAGGATCCCTTTGGGCTCCCGAGGATAGATCAAGTGGTGGATTCCACCGCTGGGTGTTCTGTGCTGTCTTTCTTAGATTGCTATTCCGGATATCATCAGATTAGTTTGGCAAAAGAAGACGAGGAAAAAACGGCGTTCATCACCCCGTTTGGTGCTTTCTGTTATACCTCCATGTCGTTCGGCCTCAAAAACGCTGGAGCGACTTATCAGAGGGCCATTCAAACATGCTTAGCCGATCACTGGGGCAAGCGTGTGGAGGCTTACGTAGATGACGTGGTGATCAAAACGGAGTGTCCGGAAAACTTCATCGAAGACTTACAGCTGGTTTTCAACAGCCTGAGAAGATATAGATGGAAGCTCAATCCTGAAAAATGTGTTTTCGGAGTACCAGCAGGAAAGTTGCTCGGATTTATTGTCAGCCACCGGGGAATTGAGGCTAATCCAGATAAGATTGAAGCTATCATGAAGATGGAGGCTCCTCGATCGCAAAAGAAGGTTCAGCGACTCACTGGATGTATGGCAGCCCTGAGCAGATTTATATCCAGGCTGGGAGAAAAAGGTCTGCCATTTTACAAACTACTCAAGAAGGTGGATAAGTTTCAATGGACTTCAGAAGCACAAGAAGCTCTAGACGCACTGAAGAAATTCCTGACAACACCACCAGTATTGAAACCGCCCCGGCGAGCTACGCCGACTCAACCGGCTGAAGATTTGCTGCTATATATCTCTTGCACGACTCACGTGGTAAGCACTGCGTTGGTAGTCGAGCGAGTGGAAGAAGGGCATGCCTATCCGGTACAACATCCTGTTTATTTCATCAGTGAGGTTCTAGGCCCATCGAAGAAAAAGTATCCTCAAGTTCAGAAGCTATTATATGCAGTACTTCTAACTGCCCGCAAGTTGCGCCACTACTTTGACGATCACAAAGTCATAGTAGTTACTGGTTTTCCAATAGGGGACATTCTTCACAACAAGGAAGCCATTGGCCGAATAGCCAAGTGGGCTTGCGAGTTGGGATCCCATGATATCGAGTTCCGACCTCGCACTGCCATCAAGACTCAAGCACTGGTTGATTTCGTATCAGAGTGGACAGAACAGCAAGTTCCAGACAATCCAGAAACGGCAGAAGTATGGCGAATGTATTTTGATGGCTCGCTGAAGCTGCAGGGAGCAGGAGCAGGGATTCTCTTCACTGCACCTGGAGGTGAGCACCTCAAGTATACTCTCCAGTTGCTATTCCCGGCCTCTAACAACGCAGCCGAGTATGAAGCTTTGATACACGGATTAAACATCGCCATATCACTGGGCGTCAAGAGACTGATGGTGTATGGAGATTCTCTGGTAGTCATCAGTCAGATAAACAAGGAATGGGATTGTTCAAGTGATTCAATGGGAAAGTACTGCGCCGTCGTCCGAAAGCTAGAAGATAAATTCGAGGGTCTGGAGTTTCATCATATAGAAAGAGATCGGAACACGGCGGCCGATGTACTGTCCAAGCTCGGATCCGGTCGGACTCAGGTCCCGCCCGGGGTCTTTGTGCAAGAAATTCTCCAGCCGAGCATCTCGACGGATCAAATAGAAGAGTGCAACATCATAGATCAACCCGAGACAGACTCTGATGACTGGAGGCAACCGATTATTAAGTATATAAAGAATGAAGAAGAACCAGATGACAAGAACTCGGCAGAGCGCATTGCCAGACAATCAGCTCACTATACACTCATCGGGGAGGTACTATACAGGAGGGGCGCGTCAGGCGTCCTCATGAAGTGCGTTCTCCCGTCCACCGGGAAGCAACTTCTGGAGGAAGTCCATGCAGGGCAGTGTGGAGTACATGCGGCATCCAGAACACTAGTCGGGAAGGTTTTCAGGTCAGGATTCTATTGGCCGACGGCGAAGAACGATGCAGCCGAGTTAGTTCGGAGATGCGAAGCTTGCCAATACCTGTCAAAGCAACAGCACATGCCAGCACAGCAGCTACAGACCATACCAGTAACTTGGCCTTTCGCATGCTGGGGATTGGATATGATTGGACCTTTCAAGAAAGCTCAAGGAGGATACACCCATGTATTGGTGGCAATTGACAAATTCACTAAATGGATAGAGTTCCAGCCCATTGCCTCTTTAACCTTTGCTAAAGCCGTGGAATTCATACAAAGCATAATATTCAGATTCGGGATACCAAACAGTATCATCACTGACTTGGGATCCAACTTCACCAGTTCAGAATTCTTTGACTTCTGCGAGCAAAAGAGCATTCAGATTAAGTACGCATCTGTAGCCCATCCGAGAGCCAACGGGCAGGTTGAGCGAGCCAACGGAATGATATTGGAGGCACTTAGGAAAAGGGTCTTTGATAAGAACGAAAAATTCGCAGGAAAATGGATAAGAGAATTGCCTTATGTTGTTTGGAGCTTGAGAACCCAACCTAGCCGGGCCCTGCATGGAAACACTCCTTTCTTCATGGTCTATGGGTCGGAGGCAGTGCTACCTGCTGATCTCAAGTTTGGGGCGCCAAGATTGATCTTCGAAAGCATAGCAGAAGCCGAAGCCACTAGGCTGGAGGATATTGACGTACTTGAGGAAGAACGACTGAATGCAGTAATCCAATCAGCACGATACCAGCAGACTCTAAGGCGTTACCACGACAAAGCTGTGCGGCAACGTTTCTTTTCGAAAGGAGACCTCGTCCTCCGCCGAATTCTAACGGGGGAGGGACGGCACAAGTTATCACCCTTATGGGAGGGGCCTTTCATAGTAGCAGAGGTCACTCGGCCCGGATCGTATCGCCTCACCCAGATGGATGGCACAGAAGTTGGGAACTCCTGGAACATAGAGCACCTCCGAAAGTTTTACCCCTAGCTGTATTTCAAAACAAGCCGGGGCGACCATGTATTCTGTAATAATGGAAATACGTCATCAATAAAGAGAGATTTCAAAGATACTTGGCTCGTTTACGATTGACTTGCATTCTTACTAACTCGGGGTGACCACTATGCCCTACAAACGGAGCAATCGACTTAAGTCGGCAACGACTTAAGGCGGTGCAACATGCTCACGCTTACTTAACTCGGGGTGACCACTATGCCCTACAAACGGAGCAATCGACTTAAGTCGGCAACGACTTAAGGCGGTGCAACATGCTCACGCTTACTTAACTCGGGGTGACCATTATGCCCTACAAACGGAGCAATCGACTTAAGTTGGCAACGACTTAAGGCGGTGCAACATGCTCACGCTTACTTAACTCGGGGTGACCACTATGCCCTACAAACGGAGCAATCGACTTAAGTCGGCAATGACTTAAGGCGGTGCAACATGCTCACGCTTACTTAACTCGGGGTGACCACTATGCCCTACAAACGGAGCAATCGACTTAAGTCGGAAACGACTTAAGGCGGTGCAACATGCTCACGCTTACTTAACTCGGGGTGACCACTATGCCCTACAAACGGAGCAATCGACTTAAGTTGGCAACGACTTAAGGCGGTGCAACATGCTCACGCTTACTTAACTCGGGGTGACCACTATGCCCTACAAACGGAGCAATCGACTTAAGTCGGCAATGACTTAAGGCGGTGCAACATGCTCACGCTTACTTAACTCGGGGTGACCACTATGCCCTACAAACGGAGCAATCGACTTAAGTCGGCAACGACTTAAGGCGGTGCAACATGCTCACGCTTACTTAACTCGGGGTGACCACTATGCCCTACAAACGGAGCAATCGACTTAAGTCGGCAACGACTTAAGGCGGTGCAACATGCTCACGCTTACTTAACTCGGGGTGACCACTATGCCCTACAAACGGAGCAATCGACTTAAGTCGGCAACGACTTAAGGCGGTGCAACATGCTCACGCTTACTTTACCTAGGGTGACCACTATACCCTACTAACGGAGTTATCGGCTAAAAGTCATTGACGGCTTAAGCCGGTATAGCATACTCGCACTTATGCAATTCAGGGGATGACTTCCATATCCCACAAACAAACTTCATAATCATCGTGCAGCGTTACCACAAATTCGCAATTCGGATACAATAAGAGAGTGATGATGTCATTCGAATGATAAGCCAATAACCTCTAACGAGTACTTGATCATGCTAACCGCGCGCTAATAGCACGCGAAATGTTTCTTTATTTTCCAATGTCTTTCTCAGGAACGACCGACGAAGAAGGGCGATTCGAAGAATCAGGGGCAGCATTCACATCAGCTCTTATGTCTTCAGGGACGACCACGCCGGGTCTTCTCATCAAGATTCGTCCCGCCCGAATAGCCTTGTCCAGGGCTTTATCACGCTGAGCTTTGAAAATGACAGCAGCTTCTTCGGCAACTTTAACAGCCTGCTGAGCAGTTTCTAACTCCTGAGCAATGGATTTCTTAGAAGCTCGGAGTCCCTTGATGGTGGCATCCTTTGCTGATAGCAACTGTGTAAGGCGGGTCGCTTCGTCCGAGGATTCTTGCAGCTGACGACGCTGATTATCCAGCTCTTCCATCGTAAAACGGTGGCTCCTCTCCAAGATGGTTAGCGAATTGCTGGAATCTCGGTACAGTCTGTCCAGGTTGTCGCGAGAAGCAGCAAGGATGCGTTTTTCTTCCTACAAAGCAAAAATCAACTCATTCAGAATCCACGAGCATGATAAGGCAAAGCACGGTTTCGTAAGTTACCTTTTCAGAGTCAAGCTGAGCATGAAGAGAAGAACTCAGAGCGTTGGCATCATCCAAAGCCGCGGAGACCTGACTCAATTCGATCTGACTCTGATAATACTTCTCCTCGAAGTCAGCGCACCGTCGAGCCATTTCAGCTTGATCTTGGGAATGTTTTTCTTCAAGAACTATGATCTGCCGAGTCATCCCTATCAAGAGGTATTCAAACAAAATGAGGTCAGAAGGTAAAACAATCCACGGACAAGAACAAAGAAGGAGAAGAAAGGACACTAACCAACATTAGTTGCCTCCAACTCGGATACACGACCCCGAAGCAACACCGGATTCCAACGCTCAAGAGATGAAGCCACTTCCGGGATGGAAGCTCCCTGCGACTTCAGCTGGCTGGCCATTCCATCCACCAAAGCCTGATAAGAAGAGCGGATGAACATAATGACAACAATTCATGCAACATAAAGATCAAACTAAAGCACAGCACAGCACCTGGAGGTTGGAAAAGAGCGAAGGGATCCCCAAGTCAGGAGAAATCAGCTGGTAACCAGGTGCCAGACCACCACCCGAAGCAGCTTGCAGCAGACCAGCAGGAACGAGCTCAGTACATTCAGCAGAGCCTAACGCCAGGCCAGAGGGGATGCTGCCCTCTAAAGCGACCCCTTGATACGGAGTTTGGGCCACCACCATACCGCCAGAGTGTGGAGGTGAACCTGCATGAACATCCATGGAAGTGCAGGAAGGAGACCCCGCTCGGACACCCTCGGGGGCTGGGTCAAAGTTGGCACTGCCCACTTGAGCCGGATCATCACCGGCAACACCCTCGGGGGCTGGGCAGTGGCTTATACTCCTCACCCGAGCTGAGTCCTCCCCGGCGACATCCTCGGGGGCTGGGCACGTGTTAGCACTATTCAAGGGGTCCAAGCTCTCTGCCGTGACCACCTCTAAGGTTGACGGACCTTCAGCTACTTCCATGGAATCAGGACAATCCAAGTCAGCATCCCGACCCTCGAGATCATGCTCTAAGGTCGACGAGGCACGGGATGACCTCAGCCCAGCATCTGGCACAGCTGCACAAGTTTCTGTCGCATCAACATCCACAGGTTCCGACAACAAGTTCTCCGGGACCATATCCTCTAGAGCTTGATCAAAGTTGGCCATGGACAGTTCTTGCAGACCAATAAGGGCAGACAAAGCAGGAGAGGGAACTCCACTACTTCCACCGCTAGCGACGAACTGCCGACTGTTTTTCCGAGTTAATGGAGTTTCATTTTCTTCCTCCTCATCTTCCACAGTAACAGCGCAAACAACATCCTCATTGGGGTCAGCAGCAGGCGGAGCACACCCATTGGGTTCAATATCAGCAAGGCCAGTTGCAGTCATTTCTTCAGCAGCAGGAGCTAAGGTACTGGCATCCTCGTCAAAGCTGGATACTCGCCGGAGGCGTCTTCTCTTCTTCTTCTGCTCATCAGCAGAAGGCTCAGGATGACTAGTTCGACTAGGGCGCCTCGGGCGAGTACTGACAGCTTTCGGGACCTCCAGGGTTGTATCAACCTCCGGAAGGGGCGCCACTGCCAACGTACCATCAGGAGCAGCATCAGATGAATCCTCAGCTAGCAGATCAAGCATGTCATTTATGTCTACATCACTAGGATTCAGGGGCACTTCAAAATAAATCTGCCGTTCATCATCAGGTATCTCCCCGAGCGAAGCAACCAAAGTACGGACCTCTTCAGCAGAAGGTCGCACTCTAAGACCCAAATTGCTATCAGTCACGGGTGGATTGGACACAAAGAGGGTGAAAGCTTTGGGAGAAGGTAGGTTCCAAGCCGAGTATGCCACTGGAGCACCAACGTTTGAGACTTTACCCCTGAGGATCATCTCAAGTCGGCTTACCAAGTCAACAGAAGGAATTCTCCTATTGGTAACTCGGGTTGAGTCGGCCAGCCCTCGATAAAGATATGCCGGATAAGCCCTGTCTTTCAGCGGCTGAATGTTCTTGAAAACAAAATCCGTGACCACATCTTCAGCAGTCAGACCTCTCTCTTTCAGTAATCCGACTTCAGAAAGCAACACGCCTGCCTCGGCCACCTCTTGATCTGTGGGAAGCTCAGTCCAACTCGGAGTACAAACGTCTGGCTGTCTTCCTGACCGGGAGGGGAGAGAATTTCCATAGTTATCAACTATAAACCACTCCAGACGCCAACCTTTAATGCTGTCTTTGAGGGGTATCTCGAGGTACTCGGTCTTCCGCCCACGACGCATCTCCAAACTGGCACCTCCGACCAACTGATGTTGCCCCCCGGCCATCCCAGGACGGCAGTGATACAGATACTTCCATAAACCAAAATGCGGCAGCACGCCGAGATAAGCTTCGCAAAGGTGAACGAAAATAGAGATTTGGAGAATGGAATTAGGGTTCAAATGAGTCAGGTTGATGTGATAAAAATCAAGGAGGCCACGGAAAAAAGGAGATATGGGGAGGCCAAGGCCGCGAAGAAGGAAAGGAGCGTAAACTACTGACTCGTGGGTATCTTCGGTTGGGACGGTAGTCCCGTGGCAAACCCGCCAAGAACAGAGTTCCCGCGGAGGAAGAACCCCGATGGAGACAAGACGGAGGAGCTCACCTTCGGAAACAACAGACGTATGGTTACCTGCGAAGGGTAACTGACTGTTGGGGTCGATTGCGGGGATCACTGCAGCAGACGAGTTCGCAGTTTTCCTCTTGGGCGCCATCTTGCTTCTCGCTGGCAAACAAGAGTAGGATGCGAGTGGCGGAGAAGATTCAGATGCGGAAATGCAAGAACTAGGGCACGGAAAGCAAAGGCGGCTAAAAGCGCGACTCTTAAGGGATATTCTTGAGCCAGATACCCTTTCAAAAAGTGCCCAGTCGTCACCCGGCGGTTATTTCCGAAATCCCAGCATGCCACGTGGATATCCGACAGTTATTTCCAAGAAAGCCGACGTGCCACTTCATCACTCGGTTATTATCCTCAAAGTAACTCGTGAAGCTGGCTATCACTCGGCGTTGCCTCTAAAACGCCGACCACGTGTTCAATCGCTCGGCATTGCCTCTAAAATGCCGACGCCGACCTCCAATCACTCGGCGTTGCCTCTAAAACGCCGACCACGTGTTCAATCGCTCGGCGTTGCCTCTAAAATGCCGACGCCGACCTCCAATCACTCGGCGTTGCCTCTAAAACGCCGACCACGTGTTCAATCGCTCGGCGTTGCCTCTAAAATGCCGACGCCGACCTACAATCACTCGGCGTTGCTTCTAAAATGCCGACCTCGTGTCCAAATCGCTCGGCATTACTTCTAAAATGCCGATGTCGACCTTTAAACACTCGGCGTTGCCTCTAAAACGCCAGGCTCGTATTCTGTCGCTCGGCATCACTTCTAAAATGCCGATGCCGACCTTCTATCATTCGGCATTGCCTCTAAAATGCTGGTTTTATGTTCGATTGCTTGGTGTTACTTCTAAAACGCTGATGTCAACCTTCACATCGCTCGGCATTGTTTCTACTATATCAAAAGAATCAGTTCAACATTCAGAAAAAGCAACAACGAGTCATCGAAAAGGGGGATCAACGACAGTTCTTCATTAAAGGGAAGTTAATGAGTTTACAAACCAACTCTTCGCGAGTTGGTGCTTCCCTACTTCTACTCTACATTACTACTACTGCTAAACTACACTATACTACTCTACATTACTACTACTACTAAACTACACTAATTACTACTACTTTCTTCTAACTATACTAAATATTTAAAGACCAGTGGCGTTTAGCCACTGGCCCTGCCGCCGCTGCCCTTGCCGCCGCCGCCTCCGGTGCTGCCCACGCTGCTGCCGCCCTTGGTGCCGCCCTTGCCGCCCTTGCCGCCGCTGCCTCCGCCGCCGTTGCCGCCATCACCGTCGCCGTTGTCGTCGCCGTCGTCGTCGTCGTCATCCTCGCCCTCGCCGTCGTCCGAGTCCTCCTCGTCCGAGGAGAACTCAGACTCATCCGAGCCCTCAAGCCCGGAGCGCTCGACGGCCCGGATGTACGTCCAGACCTCCGCCGCAAGCCCCTGGGAGTCGTCTGAGTCATCAGACGACTCACGCAGGGGGATGGGAGCCGGAGACCCCTCGGACTCAGAGGAGAACTCCTCTGAGTATTCCGAGTCACCAAACTCCTCCGATGGAGGAGTCGGCTCACGCTTGCGCTTGTTGTTCTTGCCCATGGTGGAAGCAGACAGAAGGGAGGAGAAGAAGGCAGTAAAGAGCAGCGAAGAGATGTGAAAAAACCGGAGAAGCAAAGGGGTTATTTATAGAAGGGAAAGGCAACCGCTCACTTCCAATCGCGGTCACTGAACAGTCACAAAGCATTCAATAAGCACTCCCACCCATCCGAAGACACGTCAGACGGCGGACGCCGTTTCATGCAACACTACACCCATTGGGACTCCAGTCAACAGTGCAAAGGATATGATTACACTAGCCGTCCCATCGCATTACTACTCAGAAGCAGTCGGCTAAAACACTCAGCGTACCAAGCCGTCCCTTGCCCACACCCATTGGGGGGGGGACGCCCAGGAATTATCAAGTATATTTTTCAAAACGGTCACATCCGTGCAGGGCATGCAGTGAATACCTCAAGACAAAAATGAGATATCAGTAAGGATCAGAGGAAAGCCAAATATAGCCAGCAAAAGTACAAGATATGGCCGACAGAAGCGACGTGAAGACTAGACAGAGAACGTCTGTCAAACGTCCAATCAATCGCAGAAGCAAATAAATTGCACCACCTAGCAAGATATGGATGGATTACAAACTCGGCTGCTAAAAGACAAAATATACGCTGACCTCTGCAGCAAAATATTGATGACATAATGCTGACCTCCAAAGCATAATGCAAAATAGCTTCATGCCAGTTTCCACAAGCAAAAGGAAGACCTTCGAATGGATTATCCTTAAAAAATCCATTTGAAGGTCGGGGGCTACACCCATTGGGTGCACCTCCGGTGCACCCCATGGAGTATCATTCTAAACCGATATAGCGCCGACTTCTAAGGCGTAGAGCAAGATTGAAAAGACCAATCCTCAACCGAGATGCAGGAGCGCGAATGGAGAAAACCTTTGGAAGAAGACCTTCGAGTAGATTATTTTCTAAAATCTACTCAAAGGTCGGGGGCTACACCCATTGGGTGCACCTCCGGTGCACCCAATGAAGTCCAGAATCTTACAATCCAAAATGCCGACCTCTAAGGCACAAGCACAAAACTAAACTTCGGCCGAACGAGTGATCAGAGCAAGAGTAGGCAACAGGAAGTTATTTTTTGGACCTTGGATCTTTGAGTAGATTACCTCTAAATCAACCCAAAGATCGGGGGCTTGTGGGGGATAGATATCCCCTGGGTCCACTAAAGAAGTAAAAGGCCTCACGAAAGGCCCGAGGGCCCAATAATTCGTAAGGTCATTCTTTCGTGGGCCTGGGGAAAGACAACCAACAAAGAAGAGAAGATGTGAGACCAGATTGGTGCAAACCCGGACGGCCCACATCGTCGAACGAGTAAATCGCAACAGAGGCCCGACTTTCCCGCGCTGAAGCCCCCATGCAACGGAGCCATGCGAGGATAAGTCGGCGAGGGTTACGTAGGGATAAACTCAAGAGGTTCACCACCTGTTAGCTACTTGTTGTTATCAT
Organism: Zea mays; assembly: GCF_902167145.1. Lineage (NCBI taxonomy): Eukaryota > Viridiplantae > Streptophyta > Magnoliopsida > Poales > Poaceae > Zea > Zea mays. The sequence goes on from NC_050097.1 coordinate 88,728,615, forward strand.
ATCCACATGTACTGCCCCACGGTCGAGTATATAAGGCCTAGGGGGCACCCCTTCAGAACGATCGACCCTGTTTCACTTAGCCACCCACATAAACTCTCTGCGCCCTCTATCCAGAGAACCCTCTTGTAACCACGCTCATATACTCACCAGGACGTAGGGTGTTACGCACTTCTAAGCGGCCCGAACCTGCAAATCTTGTCCATTGTCCCTCGTGCGATCGGCACGAACCATTTTGCTACAGTCGTTGACACCGTCCTACTCCTAAAAACACCTTGAGGGGCAACCCCGGGTGTGCGGTCGGACCCAAAATACCGACATAGGTACCTCAAGATGTAGGCATGGATCAAGGGGGAGCACATGGAGAACTGGATAAGGAGGAAGAACCACAACAAGCTCCTCTAACTCAAGTCCAGGTGACAATTCAAAGGAATCATCCAGTGGATCAGATTCTAGGTGATATCAGCAAGGGAGTAACTACTCGCTCATGCTTAGCTAATTTTTGTGAACATTACTCGTTTGTTTCTTCTATTGAGCCTTTCAGGGTTGAAGAAGCCTTGCAGGATCCAGACTGGGTGTTGGCCATGCAGGAAGAGCTCAACAACTTCAAACGAAATGAAGTTTGGAGCATGGTGCCACATCCGAAGCAAAACGTTGTGGGAACCAAGTGGGTGTTCCGCAACAAGCAAGATGAACACGGTGTGGTGACAAGGAAGAGGGCTCGACTTGTGGCAAAAGGTTATGCCCAAGTTGCAGGTTTGGATTTTTAGGAGACTTTTCCTCCTGAAGTTAGGCTAGAATCAATTCGCATATTATTGGCCTATGCTACTCACCACTCGTTTAAGTTGTTTCAAATGGACATGAAGAGCGCCTTCCTCATTGGTCCAATCAAGGAGGAAGTATATGTGGAACAACCCCTGGCTTCAAGGATGACAGGTATCCCAACCATGTCTATAGGCTCTCTAAGGCGCTCTATGCACTTAAGCAAGCCCCAAGAGCATGGTATGAATGCTTTAGATATTTTCTTATTTCTAATGCTTTCAAGGTTGGGAAAGTTGATCCTACTCTCTTTACTAAGACTTGTAATGGTGATTTGTTTGTATGACAAATATATGTCGATGACATAATATTTGGTTCTACTAATCAAAAGTCTTGTGAGGAGTTTATGTAACGCCGCGAATTTGAGAGTTAAATTTTTCTTTCTCCATCACTCGCCAAATTTGGGCGTTACCTTTCCTCTTTCTTTTTCTTCTAGCTACGCCTTGTTCTTTTTCAAAAGTTCTAGCGAGAATTAACCCGATACCTTGTGTAAGTAAACCCTAGAAATATTTTCCTTGGTTGTTGCATCATGCCGGACCATGATTTTCTTGCTTGTGGTTGAGTGATTTGTGAAAAGTATTTTGGAGTGGAGTTTAGAGCTAAATAGGAAAATGGAAAAAGGGAAAATCCCTTCCCCTCTCCTTGTGGCCCATCAGGGCGCGCGGCCCAGCCGGCTTCCCGCCTGGCGCGGCCTGCCCCCCCCCCCCCCCCCCCCCCCCGTGCGGCCCAGCTCGCCCCCCCCCCCCCCTCCTCACTTTGGGCCGGCTCGGTGGCCTAGGCGCCTCCCCCGCGCGCAACACGCGGACGGTTGCGCCGCCGCCGCCACCCCCAGGTGGGGCCCACCCGTCAGCCCCACCTTTCCCAAAACCGCCTTCTTCTCTCTCTCCTCTACCCCCCGCACACGTCTCTCTCTCCCTCGCGCAGCTTGTCTCCCTCCTCCGTCTGCCCGCCGCTCGGAACCCCCGCCCCAGTGCCGCCCTCGCCCCTGCGCGGTGAGCGCTCTCCCTCCTCTCCCTGCCTCCCCCTTCTCCTCCCTTAGCCAGACGCGGCTCCCTCCCTCTCCCTCGCGCTCGCGCGTCCATGGCACCCCAGCCCAGCGCAGCGCGCGCGTCCCCGCCCCGGCGTTACCTCGCCCCCTGCCCCGCGCGGCGCCGCTCGGTCCGGCGCCCGGCGCGTGGCCCCGGCATCCCATCCTGGTGCGGCCTCGCCCCCTGCCTGTGGCGTGCCCGCCTTGGCGCGGCTCCCTGTACGCTCTCCCGGCGCGCTGCTCCCTGTCCGGGCGTGGCTATTCCATGCGCAGGGAACGTGTCGTTTATTTTATGTAGTTGCCCCCTATTTAAAATTGATCACGTTAATTATCTCACGTAGTTAATCATCGACTTAGTTTAATGTCGACCAATTGGAAATGATTGTAACTCTATTAGTGCATGTGATTAATACCTGTTAGTATGACTAGGTAGAGCTAGATGAAGTAATGATTAATTACACACCTACACGTAATACGCTTCGACTATAGCTTTAACCACTGTGAGACCTTTCTTTTTCTCTTTCTAGCATTTGCGAATGCAAATCATATGTCATATCTTATGCATATTCAATTTATCTGCTCTCTTGTATGGTGTACTGTTTATTTCCTAATTCAAAGAGATGGATGTATGTTTGCACTCGCATAGATAACGGTCTGGTTGAGGAGTCCGAAGAACTCGTAGGAGAAGACCCTGAGCAGCAGCTAGTTGGTGGAGGCAAGTGTCCCTTGACCTATCTATGTCCTATACAATTCTATAAATCACTTTCCGCATTTACACAGTTTATACCTAAGGATTAACTAGCTTTTGTTATCCATGTCCTTGCTTACCTATTTGGGTTGGATTATTCTAGTTTAGCTTCATGCAAGTGCTTCACATTAATCAATGAACATGATGAGATTTATCAATGATACGTTGTTTCCCTTCTTTTTTATGATGATATACTTGTGGCATTTAAGGGGACTCGAGCGATTTCTCGAGTGCCTCTCCGTAAGGACCTGTTCGTTGGATGACCGCCTGGGAAAACAGTGCAACCATGAGGGTGGAATGGGACGCCCTTAGCTGAATAATTAGAGGAACCGGGGTGTAGTTCGCTTCGCCGTCGTGCCGATAATGGGGCTCGGTGTATGCGGCTCGCTCTGCCAAGGTTGGTTCACCCCTTGGGGAGGAGTGTGGTGCATTTAGGAAACCTAATGGGCGGCTACAGCCCCAGGGAATCTTTGTAAAGGCTACATAGTGATACCCTGCTGGGTCACCTTGGTAGTGATCAATGGAGAGTCATGATCTCCGGGCAGAAAGGGAATCACGACTTATGGGTAAAGTGTGCAACCTCTGCAGAGTGTTATAAAAACTGATATATCAGTTGTGCTCGCGGTTATGAGTGGTCAAGGGAGCTCCATTGATTAGAGATACTTGATCAGAGATGTTTGGATTACAGGTGGTGATGAAAATGATGGTTTTGGTATTGACTATGGTAATGGTAAGTGGTATTCTTTCCATTTGGAAAGGGTACATTTGGGTTAATAACTTGGGTTAATGCTAAAACCTGGCTCTCTACTAGTAATAATAATCTGACCAACTAAAAGCAACTGCTTGACTTACCCCCACATAAAGCTAGTCCACTACAGCCAAACATGACATTTGTTGAGTATGTTGATGTGTACTCACCCTTGCTCTACACACCAAACCCCCCCTCCCCAGGTTGTCCATGTTGCAACCACTGCTCAGGAGAAGATGAAGCCATAGAGGAAGACTTCTAGGAGTTCCAGGATTACAATGAGTTTTAGGCGTGGGTTAGCGGCAACCCCCAGTCGGCTGCCTGTGAAGGTCGTGTGTATCTACGTTTCGTTTTCGCACTTTGATTATTATTGAAGACTATATGGATGTCTCAGACATATGATGTAATTGACTATTATTACACTTTTATGTTATTATTTGAGCATTGTGTGATGATGTCCAGTTATGTAACTGTTGTGTACGTGAATTGCTGATCCTGGCACGTACATGGTTCACATTCGATTTGCCTTCTAAAACCGGGTGTGACATAGGTGGTATCAAACCCGTGCTGACTCTAGGACCGCTAACCTAGAGTAGAATGGTCACCCTAAGGATTATAGACCCCTATCATCACCTTGACTTTAGTATCTCTTCAAAAGTTGGTTATATCGACCAAACCTATGTTCTACTACATATATTATACCTTGCTGAAAATTTTGTTTTATTCTAATTCCTTATTTATTTGTGGTTTACTTGCTGGTCATATTAGTTCTGTTCTCACTCTTATGCTTATGGTGTCTTTTGTAGATGGCTCGTCTTAGACACACTGCACAGAAGTCAGTCATTCCCTTCTTGCCCTCTCATCTCGCTGATTGTCTGCTTCACCGTCCAGTGACTGGTCAGTCTAGCCACTTGGAGAGGCTGCACCACCACCTGCACGAGGAGCAGGAGCGTCGACGACATGAGCTAGAGCAGCAGGGCTCTTCTTTCTCGCTTCAGCAGGAGATAGAGTCCGTGAAGAGCTGCACCACCACTGAGCGCCCCAGCCGCTGGAGTAGCTGCTGGAGGAGACCCAGACGACGGAGGCGGTGATGGCAGCTCGAGCTTTAGCACCGACCTTTCAGCCGACCAGGAGCTGGAAGGATGGGTTGCTCGACCCATCACTCGCGACGCCGCTCACGGGTGTCACTTCCACTACGCGCTCGACACCCTGCTACGCCAGGCACTCGACCGGCGTACTTGGTCCATCGAGTATTGTTGTGTGGTCTTCCAGCACAGTCGCGGGGTTTACCCGAACCGCTAGGAGGCGACCTGTTTGGTGCGCCGTCCGGAGAACAGTCTCCGGGGTGCGAAGGTCTGCTCAGAGCACTATTCCATCTCTGAGCGGGACTCAACTGAGGTGGCCATGCAAGATGTCGCACGACATGCGCTTTCGCACTACTGCTCAGTGCTCTGCATGGTAGCTGATGGTCTCAACCTGTAGTGTTACCCCCGCCATCCATCTGGCAGCACAGGAGGCGTGATTGTCTCACCTGTTGGTGAGGGCAATCCTAGGTTGAGTAGCACAGTCAACCTAGCCGCCGTGCTAAACACGGAACAGGACCATGCACTAGACGAGCTGAGTAGGGCTCGTGTTGAGATCGCCCAGCTAGAGGCTGAGTGCTCGTCACCTAGAGGATGGCTCCCCTGCTCCCGTCGGGACTCAGCACCCGTACCGCTCACCTCGGCGTGGACACGAGGCTTATGGAAACCCCGACTGCAGGACCAAGATAAATTTAGAACCATAGATCGTCAGTGTTGGGTCCTGTAATAAATGCTTAATATAGAAGTTTTAGCCTTAGTCTTAGTCTTAGTCTCAGTCTTACTTTTGGTTAGTCTTAGATAGACAGGGTAGTTTGCTTATCCTGTGCTTTTATGTTTGTCATGATGAACTATGTCAGATTTGGATCTTTGTAATGACTGTCACCAGAGTGTGGGCATCCCCTGCACCTTGGTTTACCTGTTAAATGTTAATGAAGTTAGCTATCTAGTTGTGAAGCCTCTTTATTCCACTTTCCTCTTTATCTAAAAAGTTGTGTTGGTCTGTGTTGGAAATCAGCGAAGATGTTCATTTGTTCAGTATTGTGGAAGGATTCTCTACTCTTTTCTTATGTTGCAAGCTTGTAAGATCAGTTCTAATATGTGATTGCATTCTACAGATGTCGGAAAATAGGCGTAGAGGAGGAAGGCGTGCTCAGCAAGAGCAGGCAGCCCCGCAGGAGGAGGCACCCCGTCAGCAGCTGCCACCCCCACCCCCGATGACCATTGAGCAGATGTTCCTAATGCAGACTCAGGCAGTTCAAGCCATTGGTCAGACTCTGGCCGCTATTCAGTGGCAGCAACAACAACAACCCCCACCTTAGCCTCACATGCCTCAGATGCCCAGGGACAAGCGTGCTGAATTCATGAGAGGTCATCCCCCAATATTCGCTCACTCTTCTGACCCCATGGATGCTGAAGACTGGCTGCGTACTGTGGAGTGGGAGTTGCACACCGCCCAGTGCGACGACGGGGAGAAAGTTTTGTATGGTCCCCGTTTGTTGAGAGGAGCAGCTCAGTCTTGGTGGGAGTCTTATCTCGCCACCCATGCCAACCCCGACGCCATCACTTGGAAAGAATTCAGAGATAGCTTCCGTCAGTACCATGTTCCAGCAGGTCTGATGACAGTGAAGAAGGAAGAGTTCCTGGCACTCAAACAAGGTTTCTGTAGCTATCTCGCTATGCTCCTGAAGATGTCAACAACGACGCCAAGAGGCAGTATCATTTCCTGAGAGGCTTGGTCGACCCTCTACAGTATCAGCTGATGAATCATACCTTCCCCACATTTCAGCACCTGATTGACAGAGCAATCATGACAGAGAGGAAGCGCAAAGAGATGGAGGATCGCAAGCGTAAGATCAGTGGACTTCAGCCTGGAAGCAGCAATGGCCCTCGTTTATCAGGCAACCCACCTCAGCAGTTCAGGCAGAACCAGCGCCCACCTCAGCAGCAGCAGTTTCAAAGGCAGTACCCTCAGCACCAGCAGCAGAATTGCCAGAACAATCAGTCAGGAGGAGGTCAGTTCTAGAGGCAGAATCAGCAGGCACCTCGTCTTCCTACCCCAGCAACCCAGCAGAACAGTCAAGCAGCACCAGTTCAAGGCGGAAGCAGATCATGTTTCCACAGTGGAGAGCAAGATCATTGGGTGATGCAATGTCCGAAGAAGGCAGCCCAGCAACAGTCAGGCCCTAGCGCCCCAGCAAAGCAGAATGTGTCTCAGCCTGGAACAGGCAACCGCTCTCAGCCACGCTACAACCATGGGAGACTGAATCACTTGGAGGCTGAAGCAGTCCAGGAAACACCCGGCATGATAGTAGGTATGTTTCCAATCGACTCCCATATTGCAGAAGTGTTATTTGATACTGGAGCAACGCATTCTTTTATAACTGCATTTTGGGTAGAAGCACATAATCTTCCAATGACTACCATGTCAACACCCATTCAAATTGACTCAGCCGGTGGTAAAATTCGAGCCGATAGCATTTGCTTGAATGTAAGTGCGGAAATAAGGGGGATAGCTTTTCCCGCTAACCTCATAGTAATGGGTACTCAGGGAATAGATGTCGTCCTAGGGATGAATTGGCTAGATAAGTATCAGGCAGTTATCAGTTGTGATAAGAGGACAATCAAGTTGATGTCCCCACTAGGAGAGGAAGTGGTGACCGAGTTAGTCCCGCCTGAGCCAAATAAAGGAAGTTGTTATCAGATGGCTATTGATAGCAGTGAAGCAGATCCACTCGAGATTATCAAAGTTGTGTCCGAATTCCCAGATGTGTTCCCAAAGGACTTACCAGGCATGCCACCCGAGCGAAAGGTTGAGTTTGCCATAGAGCTTCTTCCTTGAACCGCCCCCATCTTTAAGAGAGCTTACAGAGTATCCGGACCAGAGTTGGTTGAACTCAAGAAGTAGATCGATGAGCTGTCAGAGAAAGGTTACATCCGGCCAAGCACCTCGCCTTGGGCCGCCCCTGTCCTATTCGTGGAGAAGAAGGATGGCACTAGAAGGATGTGTATCGACTATCGAGCTCTGAATGAGGTCACCATCAAGAACAAGTACCCCTTGCCCAGAATAGAAGATCTATTCGACCAGTTGAGAGGAGCCAGCATGTTTTCAAAGATAGATCTGAGGTCAGGTTATCACCAGCTTAGGATCCAACCTTCAGACATTCCGAAGACGACATTCATTACCAAGTATGGGTTGTACGAGTTCACTGTGATGTCTTTTGGTCTAACAAATATGCACCAGCCTTCTTTATGAATCTGATGAACAGTGTATTTATGGATTATCTCGACAAGTTTGTGGTGGTATTCATTGATGACATTCTTATATATTCTCAAAGCGAAGAAGAGCACGCGGATCATTTGAAGATGGTATTACAGAGATTGCGAGAGCACCAGCTGTATGAAAAGTTGAGCAAGTGCGAGTTCTAGATTGATGAAGTCCTGTTCTTGGGTCACATAATTAACAAAGATGGATTGGCTATGGATCCGAAGAAAGTGGCAGACATTCTGAACTAGAAAGCGCCAACAGATGCCCGAGGAATCAAGAGCTTCATTGGAATGGCCAGATATTATCAGCGATTCATTGAAGGGTTTTCGAAGATCGCAAAACAGATGACAGCTTTGCTAGGCAACAAGGTTGAGTTCAAGTGGACCCAGAAATGCCAAGAGGCCTTTGAAGCGCTGAAAGAGAAGTTGACTACAACACCTGTCTTAGTCTTGCCTGATGTGCACAAGCCCTTCTTGGTGTATTGCGATGCTTGTTACACTGGTTTGGGATGCGTGTTGATGCAAGAGGGAAGAGTTGTGGCTTACTCGTCCCGACAGCTGAAGGTTCATGAAAAAATTCCCCAATCCATGACCTAGAGTTGGCAACAGTGGTTCACGCACTGAAGACATGGAGGCACTATCTGTATGGGCAGAAATGTGATGTTTACACATACCACAAGAGTCTAAAGTACATATTCACTCAGTCAGAATTGAATATGAGGCAATGAAGATGGTTAGAGTTGATCAAAGACTATGAATTGGAAATTCATTACCACCCAGGCAAAGCGAACGTAGTTACAGATGCTTTGAGCACGAAGAGTCAAGTCAATATGATGGTCACTTGTCCGATGCCTTATGAGTTGGCCAAAGAGTTTGACAGGCTGAGTCTCGGATTTCTGAACAATATGCGAGGAGTAACATTTGAGTTAAAGCCCACCTTGGAGCGAGAAATCAAAGAAGCACAGAAGAATGATGAGAAGATCAATGAAGTCCGGCAACTGATTCTAGAAGGCAGAGGTAAAGACTTTCGGGGAGATGCAGAAGGTGTGATATGGTTCAAAGACCGCTTGTGTGTTCCCAATGTCCAGTCCATTCAGGAATTGATCCTCAAGGAAGCTCATGAGACAGCTTATTCGATACACCCTGGAAGTGAGAAGATGTATCAGGATCTAAGAAATTTTGGTGGTACGGAATGAAGAGGGAAATCGCAGAGCACGTGGCTATGTGTGATAGTTGTCGACAGATCAAGGCGGAACACCAGAGACGCGCTGGGTTGTTGCAGTCGTTGCGAATTCCTCAATGGAAATGGGATGAAATCGGTATCGATTTCATAGTCGGATTGCCTCGCACTCGAGCCGGCTACGATTCCATTTGGGTAGTAGTGGACCGCTTAACCAAGTCAGCCCATTTCATACCTGTCAAGACCAACTACAGCAGTGTAGTATTGGCAGAGTTGTACATGTCCCGGATCGTTTGTCTTCATGGTGTGCCAAAGAAGATAGTGTCAAACAAAGGCACGCAGTTCACCTCTCATTTCTGGCAGCAGTTGCATGAAGCCTTGTGTACCCATCTGAATTTCAGTTCAGCTTATCATCCTCAGACAGATGGTCAGACCGAAAGAACTAATCAAATCCTCGAAGACATGTTGAGAGCTTGTGCGTTGCAAGATCAGTCCAGATGGGACAAGAGGCTACCTTATGCAGAGTTCTCCTATAACAACAGTTACCAAGCCAGCTTGAAGATGTCACCCTTTCAGACACTTTATGGAAGGAGTTGTAGAACTCCGTTGCAATGGGATCAGCCTGGAGAAAAGCAAGTGTTTGGGCCAGACATTTTGCTTGAAGCTGAAGAGAACATCAAGATGGTTCGGGAGAATTTGAAGATAGCATAATCATGGCAGTGAAGTTATGCAGACACAAGAAGAAGAGAGCTGAGTTTCGAGGTTGGAGATTTTGTCTATTTGAAAGTATCGCCTATCAGAGGAGTCAGAAGATTCGGAGTCAAAGGCAAGCTAGCACCCCGCTACATCGGTTCGTATCAGATTCTCGCAAGGCGTGGAGAAGTGGCCTATCAGCTCAGTCTGCCAGATAATTTATTCTCCGTGCATGATGTCTTTCATGTGTCTCAGTTGAAGAAATGTTTGTGTGTGCCAAAAGAGCAGTTGCCGATGGAGGGTCTTGAAGTCCAAGAAGACTTGACCTATATTGAGAAGCCAACGCAAGTTATTGAGACTGCAGACAGAGTCACCCAAAGGAAGACTATCAGAATGTGCAAAGTCAGATGGGGTCATCACTCCGAAGAAGAGGGAACTTGGGAGCGTGAAGATGATCCGATGGCTAAATATCTTGAGCTCTTTGCTAGCCAACCTTGAATCTCGAGGGCGAGATTCTTTTAAGGGGGATAGGTTTGTAACGCCCCGAATTTGAGAGTTAAATTTTTCTTTCTCCATCACTCGCCAAATTCGGGCGTTACCTTTCCTCTTTCTTTTTCTTCTCGCTATGCCTTGTTCTTTTTCAAAAGTTCTAGCGAGAATTAGCTCGATACCTTGTGTAAGTAAACCCTAGAAATATTTTCCTTGGTTGTTGCATCATGCCGGACCATGATTTTATTGTTTGTGGTTAAGTGATTTGTGAAAAGTATTTTGGAGTGGAGTTTAGAGCTAAATAGGAAAATCGAAAAAGGGAAACTCCTTTCCCCTCTCCTTGTGGCCCATCAGGGCACGCGGCCCAGCCGGCTTCCCCCCTGGCGTGGCCTGCCCCTACCCCCCCCCACCCACCCCCACGCGCGGCCCAGCCGCGGCCTCGTGACCTAGCTCGCCCCCTCCTCGCTTTGGGCCGGCTCGGCGGCCCAGCCGCCTCCCCTGCGTCCCCCGCACGCAGCGCGCGAACGGTTGCGCCGGCGCCGCCACCCCCTGGTGGGGCCCACCTGTCAGCCCCACCCCTCCCAAAACCGCCTTCTTCTCACTCTCCTCTACCCCTCGTGCACGTCTCTCTCTCCCTCGCGCAGCTCGTCTCCCTCCTCTGTTCGCCCGCCGCTCAGAACCCCCGCCCCGGTGCTGCCCTCGCCCCCGCGCGGTGAGCCATCTCCCTCCTCTCCCCCGCCTCCCCTTCTCCTTACTTAGCCCGGCGTGGCTCCCTCCCTCTCCCTCACGCTCGCGCGGCCATGGCGCCCCGGCCCGGCGCGGCGCGCGCGTCCCCGCCCCAGCGCGGCCTCGCCCCCTGCCCCGCGCGGCGGCGCTCGGTACGGCGCCCGGCGCGCGACCCCGGCATCCCATCCCGCCACGGCGCGGCCCCCTCCCTATGCCTCACGTCCGCCCCGGCGCGCCCCTCGGCCATGGCGTGCCTGTCTCGGTGCGCGCGGGCCACCCTGGCGTGGCGTGCGCGCGTCCCTTGTCGGCTCGGCGCGGCGGCCCGGCATGCCCCTGCCCGCGGCGCGCCCCCGCCCGGCGCGGTCAGCCCGGCGCGTGTGCCCCGCCCTTCCCCGTGTGGCCTCGCCTCGCCCCGGTGCGGCACCGACCCGGCGCGGCCGTGGTGCCCCCGTCGCGCGCGGTCCCGGCCCCCGCCCCGGCACGCTCGCCCCCAACCCGGCCACCCCGGCGCGCGACCCCCTTGCGTTCAGCCCCTCCCCGCGCAGCAGCCCCACGGCGCGGCGTGGCGCGCCCGCCCTGCCTGCGGCGTGCCCGCCTCGGCGTGGCTCCCTGCGTGCTCTCCCGGTGCGCTGCTCCCTGTCCAGGCGTGGCATGGCCCCTACGTAGCGCGGCCCCGGCACGGCGCGGCCTTGGCTCGCGCGGCCGTGGTGCCCCTGCGTGACGTAACCCCCTGCCCGCGACTTCGCCCGGCGCGGCACATAGCACCCCATCACGCGAGTGACGTGCCCGTCTACCCCTAGACGCCCCGTCTACCCCCCCCCCCCCCCCCCGTGCATTCCATGCGCAGGGAACGTGTCGTTTATTTTATGTAGTTGCCCCCTATTTAAAATTGATCACGTTAATTATCTCACGTAGTTAATCATCGACTTAGTTTAATGTCGACCAATTGGAAATGATTGTAACTCTATTAGTGCATGTGATTAATACTTGTTAGTATGACTACGTAGAGCTAGATGAAGTAATGATTAATTACACACCTACACGTAATACGCTTCGACTATAGCTTTAACCACTGTGAGACCTTTCTTTTTCTCTTTCTAGCAATTGCGAATGCAAATCGTACGTCATATCTTATGCATATTCAATTTATCTGCTCTCTTGTATGGTGTACTGTTTATTTCCTAATTCAAAGAGATGGATGTATGTTTACACTCGCATAGATAACGGTCTGGTTGAGGAGTCCGAAGAACTCGCAGGAGAAGACCCTGAGCAGCAGCTGGTTGGTGGAGGCAAGTGTCCCTTGACCTATCTATGTCCTATACAATTCTATAATTCACTTTCCGCATTTACACAGTTTATACCTAAGGATTGACTAGCTTTTGTTATCCATGTCCTTGCTTACCTATTTGGGTTGGATTATTCTGGTTTAGCTTCATGCTAGTGCTTCACATTAATCAATGAACTTGATGAGATTTATCAATGATACATTGTTTCCCTTCTTTTTTATCATGATATACTTGTGGCATTTAAGGGGACTCGAGCGGTTTCTCGAGTGCCTCTCCATAAGGACCTGTTCGTTGGATGACCGCCCGAGAAAACAATGCAACCATGAGGGTGGAATGGGACGCCCTTAGCTGAATAATTAAAGGAACTGGGGTGTAGTTCGCTTCGCCGTCGTGCCCACGAAGTTTACATAAGATTGACATGTTTCACATGGGCAATATCGTCTTTCCTCATTCTTTCTTGCTGAACAAGACTTCTGGATGCCGTTTGGTTCGGGTAAATTGTTTCGTGATCGGTTTACACTGCTATCAAATAACGTTAGTTGTTGTTTGGTTTGGCCAAAATGTTATCGCCTCCCACGGGATCCGATACAAGCCTTCACAACATCGTTACCACCGCTCTACCAGCGTAATCAATTACACCTGCACGTTTTTCTCTCCGCACGTGCATGTTCCGGCAACCAAACAAATGGAGGTAATCATTGCACCGAAGCATATGCCACCCGCAATTCATTCCATTGTCGTTACCATTCTCGAAGCGAAACCAAACAGCACACTGGTTCCTTCTCTTCCCTAATTCGTGAATCTAAAGGCATTCAGTGACGAAGTTGTTGGCTTCGGTTCTCATCTTCGCAGCGTCAACATACAGGCGAAGCTTTACATGTTCTCCTTTCTAGTTTGTAAGTTGCACCTAACCAAGGTTTGCTTCGTTGTCTCTTGGTGTTGTATCTGAAACTCATTTTTTCATCGAGAGATTTTGAGAATCTTCAGCAAAGTAGGTCCCCAACATGTATGGATTGAATTCACCCTAATTTGATTATTACTTAGCTAGTAGTAAAGAATATATATGTACCTCATGTTTATATATTAGTAATAAAAAAGATGCATGCCCCCGCCCAAACAAAATGTATACTGATGTGTTTGTACGTTTGGTTGGGCTGTTTCGGTTTAATATCACCCAGCGGAAAGGGTAGCCAGCTAGCTAGGCAGCCCCAGATCGGGCAGTACGTACATGATGCAGGCGTGTCAGGATTTGGAAATCTTTTATGCTATGCTGCCACTGCCGGCATATATGGGACGCTTTTCTCCGGAATCAGGATCCCGGCCGGCTCTCCTCTCGCTAGTGATGTCACTGGTCACCGCGCGCTTCCTACGCCCTGCCAGCCGCCCGTCAGCAGGCGCTTTCGGTCCACCCGCGCGCCCATCTACCCGTCCGGTCGTCTCCACAGGATTGGCGCTCTGTAAATTTCGTAGTACTCCGTAGGAACGCGCATGCATGCACACGGCAGTGTTCAGGTGTATGGGCCATGCACGCATGTGAAGGAACACAGGGCGAATGCAGAGAGACGACCAAGGCTCAGGCGAGTTTACCCTCCAAAAAGGCTGACGACTTTTTCGTGAAGGAACGAATGAGTGAACGATGATCAGAGGTTGTTTCTGGTCGCGCGTCGTCTCTTTTCTGCAGCAGCAGCAGCTTGGCATGCACCATCCATCCATTAATTATTCGCTAATTAGACTACTATACTAATCTTCTCCAGCTTGTAATTATGTCGTCGTCATTTCTCACCTAGTTAAAACTCCCTTCACATTGGAGAAACAACCAACCAACCAAGCAATCCAAGCCATCGCCTCTGCTAGCTGTGTACTTTTCAGTGTTTCTCAAATAGCAATGATGAATCAAACTGGAGAGACGTACGTACGTACTGTGGATGAATTTGTGAATTAGTAGGAGAGAAGAGCGTGTGCCCGTACGAACGTGTTTGCGAGTGAAAAAAATTTAAAAGGAAATAATTCAAATAAAGAGGGAGGTCGTAGGGTAAAAGATAGAAAGCTGAAAGCCAAAGTGCAGAGACATTCATCATAACAAACTTGCAATTGTTGGGCGTGGACAAAGCACATACATTGACCAAGAGGCTGAAAACGATCGATATGCATGCATGCATGCATAGCGCATGATGATGATGGGTTTGGTGCTTCCGTACGTACGTACGTTCTGGTCCCGAACCGACACCTACGGAATGCTTGCACAAGCACATAGAATTATAGATATGACACTTTTGACCTTTTACCATCTGGACCAGCAGGCACACTGGGACAGCTACTAGCACAGATAGTGAAGTGAAAAAAAAAAGCTAGAGGCATCGCTATATAGGTTACGCCGCGCGCCCTCACGTTCACGCATGCCATCATCTTTGAGAATCTGTCACTCCAGGAGATCACGTTTCCAACAGCACGCATCAGGATCGCTGCCGCTAGTGATGTGATGTCACAAATAGCCCGGTCGGCCGGGTCGGACGACGCCTTTTTTTTTTCACCAATCCAGCGGTGCCCGACCGCGGCCGGTGCATGCTAGCTAAGTATTGGCCACTCGCTCGTCGTCGAAGGACGAAAATGGTCGATGCGGACATGATGATTTGGGTCAAAAGGAGCAAGAGCCTACGTAGGCATGCACTAGAACAGAACAGGAGAGCCATGCATGCATCTGGCACCACCGGTCAGCTTTTCCCGCTGAATGATTAGGTCTCTGACATGTGTCGGCGCATGCATGCATGCATGGTGAGTTGGCGATGGAGTTCTCGTACCGCATGTTTGGTTGCTGCTCTCCAGCGCTCCAGACTCGAGTTGGCCTGGCCCGCGAGCGAAGCTCGTTTTTCACATCCCCACGCGTGCAGGCTGTGAGGCCACTGAACGGTAAAAATTAGACCAAGTTGGACGCGTACGTGCAGGCTCGTAGATGGAGGCATAGCCAATCAAACACATACTTGCGCGCGATCAAAGCACGCCGTGAGTCTGGATATGGTTGTACAAGTAACCAAACACGCTGGTGGTGTCTTTTCACATGCATTTTTTTAACAGCGAGGCAATACATGTACATATAGTCATATACTTCAGCTGATAATACCCAGCTGATTCCACTGAAGACAACGCCAGATTAACATATAGATCCAGTTCGTCAGCTCAGCTCCCTCTCGCCGTGTTTAGCTAGGTCGTCGCATCGCATCGCGCGCAGCCAAAGGTCATCTCAGTCGATACCTGGCTCCAGCTAGAATGCACATCGATCGGATCCAGCAGTAGATTCTGGTCGTAAACATGAAAGTAGCACAGTCCTGGACGGTGAGCTAGGCACACAGTTACTTCTCAGTTCTGACGGAGAGGACGAACGACAGGGGCCGACCGGCCGGCGGTGAACTCAGACCAGAGCCGGGTACGTACGGCGCGTGCCCAAGAGACAATATGCCGGAGCCGGACCGGACGGACGGACGGACTCTGAATCAAAATTTAATAAAGGTGCAAAAAGGTTGTTACGTCACCATCGAAGGTTCCGAATTATTTTTCCCCTGAAAAGGAGGAGCCAAAACATACTAGTGGCGATGGGACGACAAGTTCCTGCAGGCGGACAGGAGTAAAGTTATGAATGTGTAGCGTGCCCCTGAAAGAGCACGCTTTTTTTGTACCTATTTTCGTACGTACTACGGCAGTGTGGAGTACGATGTACTAGTAAAGCGCTACACCTTCGTTGGCCTTTTACTCTTTTGCACGCAAAAAAGTGGTTAGCGAAACTGTGAATGAAATAAGATTATTTTTCCTTTTATTACCTAGTGTTTTTTAGCACTCGATAAAAAAGTTCTTTGCCGAGTGTGTAACAAAAAAACATTCGGTGAAAATAAACACTCGACAAAGAGTTTTTTTACCGAATGTTTTATTTTTGACAAAAGTAAAATCTTCTTTGTCGAGTGTTTTTTTAACACTAGACAAATACAATTTAAAAACCATATTTTCAAGCAATAAATTAATTTAAATGAAAAAAATTTCAATTATAAATTTGTATTTTGGTTATTACTTCATATGAAAAAATAAAAGTAAATTTATTTAGAAAAACTATATATCTCTTGTAGTTTATGAAACTACAAGAGAGATTTATAAGATTTGTGAATAATGTTATAACCAACATGTGGGATGAATAAATGACCAAACAAACAAAATAAACTTTATAGATCTTGAGAAGTTATGTAATTTTGTAGTTGGCAACGTTTTGATTTGAAGTCATCTTGTCAACGAAAAATACGTCTGAAATTTTAAAAGTTAAAAAATTGAATTTTCAAAACGACCTCAAATGAAAAAACCATCAAAATGCAAGTTGTAGGTCTTCAAAAATTATGAAACTTTATAGTTGACAATATTTTGGTTCGAAATCATCTTGTCATGCAAAACTTTGTTTGAATTTTGAAATTCGAAATTTTTAAATGACCTCGGATGGAAAAACCACCGAAATAAAAGTTGTAGGTCTTGAAATGTTATGAAACTTTATAGTTGACAATTTTTTGATTTGAAATCATCCTTTCATAGAAAAATATGTTTGAAGTTTTTCAAATTTAAAATTTATTTTTTGTAAACGACCTCGGATGAAGAAACTATCAATATGGAAGTTGTAGATCTTAAAAAGTTATGCAACTTTATAGTTGATAACATTTTCATTTAAATTTATTTAGTGTCTCAAATAATCAATTTACTCTCGGTTTGCTATAATACATGGGGAAGGAAATGTAATATAGACACAACTCATATAGTGGTGTAGTGGTAGAGGAGGTTGCGCGCGTTAGAAAGGTTTGCGAGAGTTTGAATCTCACCACGAGTCACAAAATATGTGAATTCCATTTCAAAAAATGGTGAAAAATAATAAGATGATGGTTATGGCAATGTTGATGTTAGGGGTGGCAATGTTGATGTTAGGGGTGGTTGTTCCCCTAATTAAAAAAAAATTACTCTTTTTTATTATTTTGCGATTCTTAATTTACCGAGTGCTTTTTATTTTCGAGTGTTTTTGACACTCGGTCGAGTGCCCGAAAAAAGTACTCGTCAAAAAACTATTTATCGATAAAATATTTGCCGAGTGATCTTTGTCATGTGTAACACTGGGCAAAGGCTCTGTGGAGAGTAAAAAGACCTTTGCCGAGTGTTTGAGAATGCCGGTCCGGTAGTGTATCATCTATAATCTATATATAACTATATATCTAAGCTGTGATCTCTATACAACCGTGAATGGTAGATATATATCTATGTTTGTGGTTTTTCTAAGACGATTACATGCTCGATGCTACTTCACTGTCGAGTGTTTGCGATTCTTAATTTGCCGAATGCTTTTCATTGTCAGGTGTTTTTTGATAATCGGCCGAGTGCCGAAAAAAAGTACTCGATAAAGAACCATTTACTGATAAAATATTTGTCGAGTGATCTGTGCCGAGTGTTTGAGAATATCAGTCCGGTAGTGTATTATCTATATTCTGTATATAACTATATGTATATGTGAGCTGTGATCTGTATACAACCGTGAATGGTAGATATCTATCTTTTGTGCTTTTTCTGACACGATTACATGCTCGACGCTACTCTATCTTTATTGTCGATGATATAAATATGGAGTTTTTTAACTGTCCAAATACATACTTGTTGATATTGTTGAGACGGGAGCAGAAAATTGTCGTTGAAATTGGTAGTACACAAACGTTTCTGCTTGCAGTACTCTTTTAATTTCCATAGCCTACTATATAAAAACGTTTTAATACCTTGCGGAGGACGTGACCATGCTACCACCTTTATAAGTGAAGCAGTTGAAACCGTTTGCAAAGATCAACAATTGCATGCCGCGCTGCTTTAAATCAAACGCCTGCAAAGAACTTTTCTTTGCATGCGGTTTACTTAGGTCTTGCAAACAAAAATTATTGCAGTTGGCCTTATTGTGCTGGCTATTTGCAATTTTCTATATAGAATTCAAATAAAATTTGAATTTTAGTTTTTTTTTCGCTAAAACAAGCCATCGAGGGAAATTCACAGATTTCATTCATATTTTGATACATATCATTTGCAAAACAAAATATATCATGTTGCAACATATAAAGTGTTTGTAGGTGTTTAGAACCAGCTCTGACAAGTAAATTTATATGTGTGTGTTATGTATCTAGATGTTGCCCTCACTGGGTGCAAGATCTATACTGGTTCAAGCAAAATATTCCTACATTCAGTTTTCGGCGGCTCGCGCTATCGGCACCTAGTTGCTCAATGCTCATAGTAGAGGTTACAAGCAGTCGAGAGGGAGGAACTCTCATGTCTCTGTGCATATTAGGTTTTAAGGGACTGTGTATCAGGTGTTTGCTACCTAGCTAAGACGTGAGCGTCGAGTGTATCGTCCTCCTGGCTTCGCTCTCCCCTTGGGCCGCTGCCAACCCTCCCCTTTTATAGACCAGGGGGCGGATACAAGTGGCTTCTAGTGGAAGGAATTTACTGCGTCATGGTAGAACGAAGCGTTTACCCCAGATAGAAACGTGTCTGTCGGTATTCACCTTGGGCGTCTGAGCTCTCTGGTCAGGCTCATTAAGTTCAGTTGTGCGTGAGCGGCAACGAACTCAGGCATCATCATTACATATCAAGTGTCGTGCCGACCCATGACCTTCGTAGCCTGAGACTCGCCGCGACTCGTCGTGTTGCGGGTCCTGTAAATCGTCAGGGGACTCAGGCCTAGGCTTGGTAGGACATAAGTGGGTCGCAGGCCTATAGCATCATAGCTTTACTTAGAATTAAGCCCTAATAACAAAAAATATGTGTGAGAACATAACGATAGCAAAAAACCTACAAACATAGTTTATTTTACAACAAAAGTATATGTACCTTCAAGTTATTATAAGCAAGGCTATCTGCAAGATCATCCTTTGACATTGCAGATAGGCCGAGCTCAAGCTTCGGGAATCCCATGTTCCTCATCATTTTCCGGCAAACGGATATCTCTTTATTGTCCGATAGGCAATAGAGAAAATCATCTTCATTAGTCCCGCTGTACACCATGGATCCTTGTGGATACTTTAGATCCCTGGCATATTGTCTAGCTTCGGCAATCTGCTCTTCCGACAATTGCTTCCCTAAAGCATGTCAAACGAAAAACTCCACCTCTTTAGCAGGTTCTTCGGGAGCAGGAGACTTAAATTTCTCAGGTACACTTCCTTTTTCCAAGGTTAGAGCAGCAGCCCTCGAAGGATATGCTTCGGTAGGAACTGAGGGTCCAGCCTCAGAAGTAGCCTGCGCCATGCTAGCTTCGCTAGATTTCTTTAAGGCTTCGCCCTCTGTATCAGGCGCTGAAGCAGGAGTTGGTACCTTTACAGATTCCATGACAACGTCTAGTACATTGGCCATTCTCCTCCTCCTCGGAGTTGCTGTAGGAATCTTTGATGCCTTCGGTGGCTCCGTCTCTCGCAACAAACTCAGAGCCTTCGGCTGCTTTGTCGCTTTCTTTAGTTCTGGCCCTTCAGCCGGTTGTATCCTAGCTTCGACAGGAGCGGAGTGACTTGGCTCAGATACAGAAGAAGACCCCTTAATAGGCTTCGGCACTTCGACCGTTTCAATGCGCTTGGGGCGATGTGTTAAAACCTTAACTTTCTTCGACTTCGGCGTGCTAGAAATCACCGCAGCAGCAGTCTTTCTTTCCTTGCTTTCACAAAGGATAACAATAATCTGGGTATACAAATCCGATGACATCAAATACTCTATTTAGTCTCTTCTTGCCTCGAGCCCAGAAGGCCGTTGTCATAGCATCATCTTCAGCCCTCGAGTAGGCACCAAGCAATTCATCACTGGTTTCTTCAATGGCATCTAGTCAGCCATCATTTGGCTCATCAAACTGGCTCCTGAATTTGAACGTGTACTTCAGGTATATTAAACCACCTTCGATAGAACCAGCAGCAGCCTCCTTCGGCATCTCCCACCCACTTGCGAGTGGCCACACTCTATAAGCAATGTGCTCCTGGATTAAGTCCCTGGTGCCTATGTAAGTACATACTGTATTAAAAGTAGCCTGGCATGCTTGTATATCATTCCCAAGGGCGATGGATGGCCTCCTAATGCCGAAGCGAGACCATATAGGACGTTGAATAATCCCCTTAATATCCTCTCTTTTAACCAGGTCATTTTTCACGTAGAACCACTCCTGCATCCAGGCCCCCGACCATCTCTTCCGAAATGTCGGAACTTGGTAGCTCACTTCAGAGCGAGCCACGAAGATGTAGCAACCAAAGTTGTTATGATATTGCTCCTTTCTGGTAGCCTTTGTCTCATAAGACAACTCATGGATGTTACAAAAGCATTTTGCATTTGGTTCTAACCCCTTGCTCCTCATGGCCCAAATAAAAATCCCCATCTTGATGATAGCTTCGGGGTAAGCTGATGAAGGTAAATTTCGAAAGTCCTTAGAACTTTGACCAACAACTTATCCAGAGGGAACCGAAGCCCTGCTTTCATGAAGCTTCTATAAAGTACCACCTTGTCAGCTTCGGGCAGAGGGACATTATTTTCCCCTCCAGCCCTCACAATTGAAATATCACGGAAGTACCTTCCCCTCATTGCATCAATTTTCCCTTGCTTGATGGTTGATTTCCCGAAGACAACATGCCTTGGTCTCCAAGGCCGGTCTTCAGGATCTTCATTCCCACTTTCTATATCAAAACCTTCACTATCACTGGAACCCTCAGATATCACAGCTAACATCTCATGTGCAATCTTCTCTGCGTTGGTTTTTTCCATAGCTTCATAAAACCCGGACAGTGCCGGATCAACAATCTTCTTCTCGTCAGCCATTAGTTGATGGTTGTTGAAATGTCGAAGCTTAAAATCCAATCAAACTCGGCAAAGCAAGAAAGTTTAAAATGACAAGCGCAATGCAAGCAACTGAAATGGCACAAGAAATGCTTTCAATGCAAGCTCCTATTTATATGTCCAGTGCCCCACGGTTTGGTGGGTCCCGCATGTCAGTGTCATTCGCTATTCTAGCGAAGGGAAGGTGTTTTTGGACCTTCGGCTAAAGACCTTCGTTCACGTCACAGTTTAAATTTGTTACAAAGAAACAAATCAACACTGCAAGGGCTACAGTTGGGGGCCTTCTCCTTCCGAAGGTCCTCAAAAACATAATTAACCATTTGTTTTCAGCATAAGCTATTACAGAAAGCTTCGTCTTTAGGATATAAACCTCTTATGATGAAGATACACAAGATGAAGACAGATCCAAAGAAGATAAGAGTAAATGCTGAAGCTAGCACTAGACGGAAAAGCTTCGGCTCGTAACGAAGCGGAGGATTAATGATGATGACCGAAGGAGGAAAAGACCACTTAGTCCTTTATGGCTCGTATTATGATCATGTGTAAACATTGAGGGCATAAATGTACTTTTCCTCGGGTTGCATCACATGCCTATAAATAGATGAACAGTAGCATCGTACTGTTCACGCTGGATTGTATTCACTTTCTCGCATCCTCACCTTCGAGCAAGTCGAAGGTATCAATGTAATATTAATATTGTTGATATTCATATATGTTTTATGGAATGCAAGGACAAATGAATTATTAAGATATAATTATCATACTTATTCCTTCGCATTTCTATCCTTGTATTGATATGATAAAGGTATGTCCTTCTGATTTTCGTCTGAGAAGCATCCCGTAAGGAGATAATGCTTTGGAGGACGAAGATCCTTAGTGATTAACAATTGTGTTGCCTTGTTCTTGACTTACATCATTTGAGAACAAGTGACCAACAGTAATAAAGTACTATTTCTGTTATTACTTTGAGCAATGTGTGATGATGTCCAACTATGTAATCACGGTGTACGTGAGTTTCTGATCCTGGCACATACATGGTTTGTATTCAGTTTGCCTTCCAAAACTGGGTGTCGGGGACCGTAATTAGGGGTACCCCCAATGCTCCTTAACCTGGCCGAAAAACATCTTCATAGCAAACTGCAAAGACTGATAAGCACGGTTCAAGTCAAGGCCTCGTCTACCAAGGGACGCGATCTCGCCTCGCCCGAGCCCGGCCTCGGACGGGAACAGTAGTCCCGGACGGATTCACGCCTCGCCCGAGGGCCTCCTCAGGCAGTGGGCGCACCCTTGGTTCGCCCGAACCCAGCTCGGACAGACTTTGTCGTGCAGCGACCTCGGCCAAATCGCCTTACCAACTGACCGTATCGCATGCACATTTAATGCGGGTATCGCCTGACACCTTGTCCTAACACGCGCGCCTCAGTCGGCAAGGTCGAAGTGGCCGCAGTCACTTCACCCCTTTACTGAACGTTCTGACAGGAAAACAACACTACTCACCCCGTTCCAACTACTGTGCCAACCACCAGGGAAAAGCTGAGTCACGACCTCCCCCGAGTTCAGCCTCGAGCGCAACAGGGAGCTCCGCCTCGCCCGACCCAGGCCTCGGCCTCGGAAGAAGGTCTCCGCCTCGCCCGACCCTGGGCCTCGGCCTCAGCCTCGGCCTCGGGAGGAGTTGCAACCTCGCCCGACCTCAGCCTCGGCCTCAGGAGAAGTCTCCGCCTCGCCCGACCTCAGCCTCGGACCGACTATGCTACAGGGGATACATCATTACCCTACCCCTAGCTAGCTACCTCAGGCTATGAAGGAACAAGACCGGTGTCCCATCTAAATCACTCCGGTAACAGGTAATGATGGTTCCCCGCGTGCGCCCATGACGTCGGTTCCTCTCAACCCCCTACGGAAGCAAGGAAACGTCAGCAGGATCCATGCCGCACCGCCAGCTATGCTTCTACAGGGCTCAAAGCACTTCTCCGACGGCCACGTTAGCACATGTACAGGGCTCAAGGCACTTCTCCGCCGGCCACGTTAGCACATAGCTACACCCCCATTGTACAGCTGGGCCATCTCCTTGTATCTATAAAAGGGGATGTCCAGGGCCTTCCTAAGGCAGGACATAGCGAAGGCAGGCAAGCAGAGGCAGGAAGAGTAGGAGAGACGCGGTGGAGGCAAACTCAGAGAGCTCACCTCAAGGCCAAACCCTCCCTCTCTCTCTCTCTCTCTCTCGCTCTCTCGCAACGCTTGTAACCCCTACTACGAGCACCCTGGTGCAAGATAATATAAGCCTCATCCTCCCGCTTGTGTTCCATCTTGCATCAACCCATCTGGGCAAGGACACGCAGCGACAAATTCACTGGTCGGTTGACGGTCCTCACAGGTCCGAAACACCGACAGTTGGCGCGCCAGGTAGGGGCCTGCTGCGTGTTAACAAATACTTTCCCGTTGAGTTCCAGATGGGTTGCTTTCAGCAGCCTCTCCAGCCCGGGACAGTGCTCCGCTTCGGGAGTCTCGAGTTCATGTCCCGTGACGGCAGCTACGACATGGTACTCCTCCCCTCGCAGCACGACAACAACGACGGTCGTCGGCTCGCCCGGCGATGGTGAACTCGACAACGACTTCCCCCCGTGGTGGAAGAGGAACACCCGGGTTTGCCCCGCCACCCTCCTCGCCGGAGGAGGGGGAGACGGGGCAACTGTGGACAGGCAGGAGACGGCACCTCGTCGGCTGTCGGACCAGATCGAGTCGACGACGCCGGCACCCCTGCGGGGGACATGTCGGGTGTTGTCCTCGCACCTGAGACAACGACGGGTGTCGCTTCTCAGCAATGTGCCAACCCCAAGCGGACTGATGACGCCAACACCCTCGCGAAGGACTTGTTGGACGTTAGCCTCGTACCTGAGATAACGGTGCATTCCGTCCCCGATGCGACTTCACCACCGTCCATCAACCAAGAGGTACCATCCGTTTTCCACCCTGTTCCCTTTAGATTCAGCTTCGATCCACCAAGCGACCCTGCTTCGGTGAGCGCTTTCGCAAGGGCATATCCTGACCTTCTAGGGTACCATATGTGGTCAACTTGGGACCGACTGATGGCCGTCTCAACCTCCAGACCCGTGGGTTCCGAGGAAGAAGACGACCCCGACTTCGGTTGGGATTTCTCCGGACTTCGTGATCCCAGTGCCATGCGAGACTTCATGTTCGCATGTGACTACTGCCTCTCTGGCTGCTCCGACGATGACCACAGCCTTGACGACGAGGGTTATGACCCAAGTCGCGAGTGTTTCCACATCGATCAGGGGGATCACGACGAAGACAACCACCTCAGCATGTCGGAAGATGACGACGCCCATGTGTCTGCGTCTCGCATTGAGATCCCGCGGGAGCTAGCTGTGGTCCAAGTCCCTGCGGGGGGTCAGGACACACAGCTTGAGCAACTTCGCGAGATGCAGGCCAGGCTCGACGAAGAGGCAGGGCGGCTTGTGCAGCTCCGACAAAACATTGAGCAGGAATGGGCAGGTCGGGCACTTGCCGGAGAAGCACGTCATCGGGCCCAGGACGTCCAGCGCCATATCGTTGACGATGCCAGGGCGGGGCTGCCCCCGGCCTTCAGCGGGGCCGGCCAGAACCTAGCTGCAGCAGCGATGCTACTTCGAACAATGCCTGAGCCATCCACCACCGAGGGGCAGTGTATCCAGGGCGAACTCAAGGATCTCCTGGAAGATGCCGCAGTCCGACAAGACGAGAGCTCTGCCTCCCAAAGGCGAGGGTGCCCCTCGGAGCATTGCGTAACGTACTCCCGACGCATGCGGGAGGCCTCGATCCGCACCGAGCGCACACGGGATGGGACGACCGCAGCCCCGGATTGCCTCGGCGACGAGCAACACCGCCGCGACTGTCGAGCCCGCCTCGAGGAGAGGATGCACCGAGGCTACCACCCTAGGCGCGGAGGATGCTACGACAGTGAGGAGGATCGGAGCCCCTCACCCGAACCACCAAGTCCGCGAGTCTTCAGCCGGGCCATACGACGGGCGTCGTTCCCGGCCCGGTTTCGAGCCCCGACTACCATCACCAAGTACTCAGGGGAGACAAGGCCGGAGTTGTGGCTTGCGGATTACCGGCTGGCGTGCTAGTTGGGAGGGACGGACAACGATAACCTCATCATCCGCAACCTCCCCCTTTTCCTCTCCGACGCTGCCCGGGCATGGCTGGAGCATCTGCCTCCTGCGCAGATCTCCGACTGGGATGACCTGGTCAAGGCCTTCGCTGGAAATTTCCAAGGTACGTACGTGTGCCCTGGGAACTCGTGGGATCTCCAGAGCTGCTGCCAGCAGCCAGGGGAATTCCTGCGAGAGTACATCCGGCGGTTTTCCAAGTAGCTCACCGAGTTGCCCAACATCACCGACTCAGACGTCATCGGGGCATTCCTTGCTGGCACCACTTGCCGGGACCTGGTGAGCAAACTGGGACGCAAGACTCCCACCAAGGCGAGCGAATTGATGGACATCGCCACCAAGTTCGCCTCTGGTCAGGAGGCGGTCGAAGCCATCTTCTGGAAGGACAAGCAGCCTCAGGGAAGACAGAAGGAAGACGCCCCCGAGGCGTCCGTCCAGCGTGGCACGAAGAAGAAGGCCAAGAAGAAGGCGCAAGAAAAACGCGACGCCATTGACGCGGATCTCGTCGCTGCTGCCGAGCAGAGGAACCCTCGGAAACCTCCCGGAGGGGCCAACATGTTCAACAAGATGGTCAAGGAGTCGTGCCCCTATCACAGGAGTCCCGTCAAGCACACCCTTGAGGAGTGCGACATGCTCCAGCGTTACTTCAACAAGGCTGGACCCTCGGCAGAAGGTGGCAAAGACTAAGGCAACAACAAGAAGGGGGCGACAAGGAAGAGGAGTTCCCGGAGGTCCACAACTGCTTCATGATCTACGACGGACAGGTGGCGAACACCTCGGCTCGGCACCGCAAGCAGGAGCGCCGGGAGGTCTGCTCGGTGAAGGCAGCGGTGCCGGTCTACCTAGACTGGTCTGACAAGCCCATCACCTTCGACCAAGGCGACCACCCCGACTGCGTACCGAGCCCAGGAAGGTACCCGCTCGTCGTCGACCTTGTCATCGGCAACGCTAGGCTCACCAAGGTCCTCATGGACGGAGGCAGCAACCTCAACATCATCTACGCCGAGACCCTAGGGCTCTTGGGGGTCGATCTGTCCACGATCTGGGCCGGTGCAGCACCTTTTCACGGGATCGTCCCTGGTAAGCGCGTCCAGCCCCTTGGGCAACTTGATTTGCCCGTCTGCTTCGGAAATCCCTCCAACTTCTGAAAGGAAACCCTCACTTTCGAGGTGGTCGGGTTCCGAGGGACCTATCACGCGGTGTTGGGAAGACCGTGCTACGCCAAGTTCATGGTCGTCCCCAACTACATGTACCTCAAGCTCAAGATGCCAGGCCCCAACGGAACCATCACCGTCGGATCCACGTACTGCCACGCTTACGAGTGCGACGTGGAATGCATGGAGTACGCTGAGGCCATCACCGAGTCCGAGGCCCTCATCGCCGACCTGGATTGCCTCTCCAAGGAGGCGCCCGATGCGAAGTGCCACGCCGACAACTTCGAACCGGCCTAGGCGGTTAAATCTGTCCCTCTCGACCCCAGCAACGATGCCGGCAAGAAAGTCAGGATCGGCTCCGAGCTCGACCCCAAATAGGAAGCAGTGCTCGTCGACTTTCTCCGCGCAAACGCCGAAATTTTTCCGTGGAGTCCCTCGGACATGCCCGACATACCGAGGGATGTCGCCGAGCACTCACTGGACATCTGAGCCGGTGCCCGACCCGTGAAGCAGCACCTGCGCCGTTTTGATGAAGAAAAGCACAGGGCCATAGGCGAGGAGGTCCACAAGCTGATGGCTGCAGGGTTCATCAAAGAGGTATTCCATCCAGAATGGTTAGCTAACCCTGTGCTTGTAAAGAAAAAAGGTGGGAAATGGAGGATGTGCATAGACTACACTGGTTTAAACAAAGCATGTCCAAAGGTTCCCTACCCTCTGCCTTGCATCGATCAAATTGTGGACTCCACTACTGGGTGCGAAACCCTGTCTTTCCTCGATGCCTATTCAGGTTATCACCAAATCAAGATGAAAGAATCCGACCAGCTCGCGACTTCTTTCATCACACCCTTTGGCATGTATTGTTACACTACTACGCCATTTGGCTTGAGGAATGCAGGTGCAACCTACCAAAGGTGCATGAACCACATGTTCGGAGAGCACATCGGCAAAACGGTCGAGGCTTACGTCGATGACATCGTTGTCAAGACAAGAAAAGCCTTCGACCTCCTCTCTGACCTTGAGATAACATTCAGGTGTCTAAGAGCGAAGGGCGTAAAACTCAATCCCGAGAAGTGTGTCTTCGGAGTCCCCCGAGGCATGCTCCTAGGGTTCATCGTCTCCGAACGAGGCATCGAGGACAACCCGGAGAAAATCGCGGCCATCACCAACATGGGACCAATCAAAGATTTAAAAGGAGTATAAAGGGTCATGGGATGCCTTGCGGCTCTGAGCCGCTTCATCTCGCGCCTCGGCGAGAAAAGATTGCCCTTGTATCGCCTCTTAAGGAAGGCCGAGCGCTTCACTTGGACCCCCGAGGCCAAAGAAGCCCTCGGAAACCTTAAAGCACTCCTTACTAATGTGCCCATCTTGGTGCCCCCCGCTGAGGGAGAAGCCCTCTTGGTCTACGTAGCTGCAACCACTCAGGTGGTCAGCGCTGCGATCGTAGTCGAGAAACGAGAAGAGGGGCATGCACTGCTCATCCAGAGGCCGGTCTACTTCATCAGCGAGGTGCTATCTGAGACCAAGATCCGCTACCCACAGATTCAGAAGCTACTGTACGCAGTAATTCTAACACGAAGAAAGTTATGACACTATTTCGAGTCTCATCCGGTGACTGTGGTGTCATCCTTCCCCCTGGGAGAGATCATCTAGTGCCGAGAGGCCTCGGGTAGGATAGCAAAATGGGTAGTGGAACTCATGGGCGAAACACTTTCATTCGCTCCTCGGAAGGCCATAAAATCTCAAGTCTTGGCAGACTTCCTGGCTGAATGGGTCGACACCCAATTGCCGACAGCTCCAATCCAGGCTAAACTTTGGACCATGTACTTCGATGGGTCGCTTATGAAATTCGGAGCGGGTGCTGGCTTGCTCTTCATTTCACCCCTCGGGAAACATGTGCGCTACGTACTGCGCCTCCATTTTCCGGCGTCAAACAACGTGGCCGAGTACGAGGCCTTGGTTAATGGACTGCGCATCGCCGTCGAGTTAGGGGTTCGGCGCCTCAACGCTCGTGGCGACTCGTAGCTCGTCATTGACCAGGTCATGAAGAACTCCCACTGCCGCGATCGAAAAGTGGAGGCCTATTGCGATGAAGTTCGGCGCTTGGAAGATAAGTTCCACGGGCTGGAACTCAACCATGTTGCTCGACGGTACAACGAGACCGCGGATGAGCTGGCGAAAATAGCCTCAGGACGAATGACGGTTCCCCCGGACGTCTTCTCCAGGGACATATATCAACCATCCGTCAAACTCGACGACGCGCCCGAACTCGAGGTAACCTCGGCCACCGAGGGTGAGGCCTTGCGCATCGAGGGAGAGCAGAATGGGGTTGCGCCAAACCAAAACTGGCAGACCCCGTATCTAGAATATCTCCTCCGAGGAGAGCTGCCCCTCGACAAGGCCGAAGCTCGACGACTGGCTCGGCGCGCCAAGTCGTTCGTTTTACTGGGTGATGAAAAAGAGTTGTACCACCGTAGCCCCTCAGGCATTCTCTAATGATGCATATCTGTCGCCCAGGGACAAGAGTTGTTACAAGAAATACACTCGGGGGCTTGCGGTCACCATGCAGCACATCGAGCCCTCATGGGAAACGCCTTCCGACAAGGGTTCTACTGGCCGACCGCGGTGGCCGACGCCACTAGGATTGTACGCTCCTGCCAAGGGTGTCAATTCTACGCGAGACAGACGACCTGCCTGCTCAAGCCCTACAGACAATACCTATCACTTGGCCGTTTGCCGTATGGGGTCTGGACCTCGTCGGTCCCTTGCAGAAGGCACCCGGGCGCTTCTCGCACCTGCTGGTCGCCATCGACAAATTCTCCAAGTGGATCGAGGTCCGACCCTTAACCAGCATCAGGTCCGAGCAGGCGGTGGCATTCTTCACAAATATCATCCATCGCTTTGGGGTCCCAAACTCCATCACCGACAATGGCACGCAGTTCACTAGGAAGAAGTTCCTAGACTTCTGCGAAGACCACCACATCCGTGTGGACTGGGCCGCCGTAGCTCACCCAATGACAAATGGGCAGGTGGAGCGCACCAACGGTATGATTTTGCAGGGACTAAAACCGAGGATCTACAACGACCTCAACAAGTTTGACAAGCGGTGGATAAAAGAACTACCCTCGGTGGTTTGGAGTCTGAGGACGACGCCGAGCCGGGCCACGGGCTTCTCGCCGTTTTTCCTAGTCTATGGGGCCAAGGCCATCTTACCCACGGACTTGGAATACGGTTCCCCAAGGACAAAGGCTTGCGACGACCAAAGCAACCAGACCAGCCGAGAGGATTCATTAGACCAGCTGGAGGAGGCTCGGGACGTGGCCTTACTACACTCGGCGCGGTATCGGCAGTCTCTACGGCGCTACCACGCCCGAAGGGTTTGGCCCTGAGGCTTCCAAGTGGGAGACCTGGTACTTTAGCTGCGACAAGACTCCCGAGGGCGCCACAAGCTTACTCCTCCCTGGGAAGGGCCGTTCATCATCGCCAAGATTTTGAAGCCCGGGACATACAAGCTGGCCAACGATCGAGGCGAGGTCTACAACAACGCTTGGAACATCGAACAACTACGTCGCTTTTATCCTTAAAATGTTTCAAGTCGTTCATGTATCTCGCTTTCTGTACATGCATAAATAAAGTCTAACCATCAAGGAAGGATCAGCCTTGCCTCAGCAAAGCCCTACCCTCCCTCGGGGGCTAGAAGGGGGGAACCCCCTCTGCGTCAAAATTTTCCTCGGAAAAGTTTTCTGCCAAAACGACTTTCGTGCCTTTCATCTGTGTCGATAACGGAATCCTAATGACGAGCAAGAGAGACCTTGAACGGCAAGGCCGACCGAGCCGAGGGACTCCTACGCCTCCGGGATACGGATACCTCACTCATCACCTTCCGTGAAAAGTAGCTCACGCTCGGATAAGCGATTCTGCTACCGAACAAGTCCTAACACTCGAAAACTTTTTCTACCAAAACGACTTTCGTGCTTTTCGACTATATCGATAACGGAATCCTAAAACGACGAGAGGACACTTAAACGGCAAGGCCGACCGAGTCGAGGGACTCCTACGCCTCCGGGATACGGATACCTCACTCATCACCTTCCGCGAAAAGTAACTCGCGCTCGAATAAGCGATTCTGCTACCGAATAAGTCCTAACGCACGAAACAAGAGGAAACAAAACGCAGCTTTATAATCCGACAATAAAAATGTTTAGGCCTCAGCGGCCGCAAAAGACATACGCATACTTAAAACAAACTATTCCTGCAGGCTCAGACATCGGCAGGGGGAGGAGCAGCACCCTCGGCGTCGTTCCCACCCTCGGCAGAATCTGGCCCGGCCTCAGACGGTGACACGGGCGGAAGGATCTCCACCTCAAAGGAGGAAGCCAGCGCCACGCTTGGGCCCTCGACGGTCGCGTCAAGCCTTTGGACCTCGGCTAAGGCGGCCTCCTCTTCGTCGGGTAAGCAGTACCCCTCGCTGACCCGCTCTAGATCCACGTCGTAGTGGGAAGCAAGCACAGCGAAGGCCCGCCTAACACCATGGTGCAGCGCCCCGCGGAGTCTGCTACGCACATGGCCGCCCAAGGCCCGCAGGTGACTCTAGGGGGAGCTACCCGAGGGGACGTCGTCGAGACCGAAGGCCCGGCAAAAGGCCGAGATGGCCTCAGACATGGCCACGCGGTCGGCCTCCTTCTGCTCAGCCGCCTGGGCAAGTGCCTTGCAGTTCTTGACGGACTCGTGAAGAGCCGTCTCGAACCCTGCAGACAGCCGGACAATATTCTTCAGACACAAAGAGAAGAATGAAGACAAAAAAACAAAGTCACAAAGCGGGCAAAACATACCTTCGGCCCGGGCACGCTGCTGTGAGGTCATGGCTTGGGTGGACCGGCTAGACCCGACGGCCATAGCCAAGCCCTCCGCAAGGGTCCCGGCCCGAGCGATCGCCTCGGGTCTAAAAAGGGGGGAACCCCCTCTGCGTCAAAATTTTCCTCGGAAAAGTTTTCCGCCAAAACGACTTTCGTGACTTTCGACTGCGACGATGATGGAATCCTAATGACGAGTGAGAGAGACCTTGAACGGCAAGGCCGACCGAGCCCAGGGACTCCTACGCCTCCGGGATACGGATACCTCACTCATCACCTTCCGCGAAAGGTAGCTCACGCTCGGATAAGTGATTCTGCTACCGACGAACAAGTCCTAATGCTCGAAACAAGAGGAAAGAAGCACGACTTTATACCCAAATGTTCAGGCCTCAGCAGCCACAAAGAACAAACACACATACTCAGAGTAACTATGGTATCTAGACTTAGACGTCGGCAGCGCCCTCGGCAGTTTTCTCGACCTGCGGTAGATGCCTTAGTACTTAAAGCTATTACATCTTACTCTCAAGAAAATACCATTACAAACGGGACTCCAGCTCCATTCCCATGGGAATGAACTACCTCCACACCAGAAGGCATGCGGGATAACAAACTCCAGGCGGCTCGCCGGCAACCACTGCACCAGCAGCGACAACGACCTCCGCCTCGGGCGGCTAGACAGCAGCAGCAATTGCCTCAGGGCAAACGCTACTGTGGAAAGGCCCTCGCTCACATCCCATCACAATGGACGAGAACCAGCCATTAAAGCCAAAGAGCTGGAGGTCCGGAGCACAGGTGGCGCTGACGGTCTCGTCAGCGGAGGCAACCGCTTCTGCAAGGGGAAGCCTCACCTATGGCGACCACCACCTCAGCACCAATGACAGCAGCCACCTGCGCGCCAACGCCACATCGGTGAACGGCGGCCACCCCAATGCGCACCGGCAGGTCCTCACTCCCGTCCTTGTCGAGGCTGTCCCAGAACACGAGCACCGCCCTCGCGGCGTACGACATGTTGTGCGACCCCCCCGGTGCATCCGACGGCGCAGGGAGGACCTGGACGTGGCCGGCCCGCGCACGGCGCGACCGACACCTGTGCGGCGGACGGGTAGCCACGCTCTGCCCCAGCGGTAGGAGGCGGCACCGGAAGCAGCACCAGAGCCGCTCAGCCCAGGGAGCCAGACACGCGGCAGCTGACAGCGCCACGGACGGCGAACGCCCTTCTCCCCCGATCACTGAGGGAAGGAGCGGGCCGCTGCCCACGCGGAGGCGGGACCCAACTCGGTGCACCCTCCTCCCCAGCACGGATGATGAACATCCTTGAAGCTGAGGGTAAGGGGGAGGCCACGGCCCGGCTCGCTCTTCCCCACCACGAGGCCTACGGTCATCATCCTGGGTGACCGCCGGCGGGGGACTGCAGCCGGGCTGCATGATGAAAATCCTTGAAGTCGAGCGACGACTGAAGAGCGCCAACCCCCACGAGGTCGCGCTCCTCCAACAGCAGCAAGAAGAAGGCAACACAGGTGCACCCCATCTGGGGGCTCGGAAGGTGGAAATACGCGATGAATGCGTGGAGTGTGAAGGTATGGCTACCGCCCGGGGGGTCGATCCCTTTTTAAAGGCAGATCTCCTCACTCGCACCCCCAAGCGTCACGGGCAAAGTCTCCACCGACGTGCTCCAGGGTTCCCACCCTACGACACGGGGGCTGGGTCCCACACGTCATGCGAGCTGACCCGAAACGCGAAGAAGGCAAACCGCCGCACGCGAAGCATGTAACCGCCCCGCAGTTATAAGCATTCCCTCATCCTCGCCGAAACCAGCGGTCGAAAGGGCGGACCGCCATGCAGGAAGCATGCAACCACACCACGGTTGTGCACCCTTTCGGCCTCGTCGCATCTGGCGGTCCAGCATGGAGGCCCGGGCCCACCTGTCATGTAACTGACGCGCTGGTTACTACGTGCAAGGAAACCACACCGGCACTTGCACCAATGCCGCGTCTTCTCGACTGCAGAACCAGTGCAGCGATTCGAGGCAGCCCCGCGCGTGACCCAACAGTGCCAATTAAGTGCGACGATCACGGGTCAGTCAGCCGCAGGGATAGACGTGACAGTTGATATGGCCAAAAGCGGACCGATAGTAATTGCAGCAACAGACGTGCGGAAGCGGCGGTCCAATCACCTACAAGCTCGCATCATCTCCCGAAGCGGCAGGGGAGCCCTCTCCCACGGCATAAAGACGGTGCACCCGTGTTCCGTTCCTCGAACGACTCGCGCACGCGCAACAGACGCCCCGTGAATCGCCCGTCCCGTCGCATTAACTCCTTGGCAGGGCAAGCGACACCTCCGGCAGGCGAAGCGGGCGCCGTTTCACCTCCGTCATGATTGACCGCGTCAAAAAAGGTGCGCCACATTATTTAAATAAATATCCTTTTTCTTTTCTTCTTTCTCTCTCTTGCCACAGGGATCGGGAAAGGGGATATTTCGAAAAAAGATCCTTCTCAGCGAAGGAAACGGGCCCCGAGCCCTCCTACTGATCAGGGGTTCGAAGGTTGTGCCCTGCGGGGTTCGGCAACCGCCCCAGAGCACTCGGGCTCCGAGCCCTTTACTGATCAGGGGTTCGAAGGCTAGCCCCTCGGAAGGGTTCGACAGCCGCCCCAGAGCACGCAGAGTCAGGGATGACCCTAGGTACGTCTGTTACATGGCCGAGGCTCGGGCTACGCTCCCGAGGTACCCTAGGACATTTCCGAGACCAGCGGGAACGATTTGTAATGGAATCCCACCGGAGGGAGGCATCGAGCCCCCGGACCCTATCGAATGGGTCCGGGTCCAGCAAATCACCTGCAGGTACTTTTGGAGCGCGCCTCTGGGCCACTAGCCGACCCTTATCAAACGGGGCTCGGGCGTCCACTCGGATCACCCGTTAGCAACTCACTGGAAACACCATGTTCGGTGCCCTCCGAGGGTAACATGGCGCTTCCCCCCCCTTCCTCCTTGCGGAGAGGCGACGAAGGGGCATACAATAAAAGTCGAGACGGTCCCTGATCGTCCTCTCGCTCCGTGCAGAGGCTCGGGGGCTGCTCTCGCACCAGGCTACGGCCAAACTGTTGACCACGTCAACAAACCAGCTTAAAAAAAACTTGGAGCCTGACCATGCACCCGGGCTACGGCCAGGCCGCATGAGGGAACAACAGGCTGACCGAGGCATCACAGAAAGAATTAAGACCTCAGAGGAGCCAAACCACTCCTCCGAGGCCTCGGGGGCTACACCCGACGGGTGCGCTCGCGCGCACCCATCGGAACGGAACATGACCAAGAAGGGCTGGTCCCCTTGCAAAAAACTCCGGCAGAACCTCCAAGCGAGTACCTACACTCCCTTCGAGGCTCGGGGGCTACTGTCGGGGACCGTAATTAGGGGTACCCCCAATGCTCCTTAACCTGGCCGAAAAACATCTTCATAGCAAACTGCAAAGACTGATAAGCACGGTTCAAGTCAAGGCCTCGTCTACCAAGGGACGCGATCTCGCCTCGCCCGAGCCCGGCCTCGGACGGGAACAGTAGTCCCGGATGGATTCACGCCTCGCCCGAGGGCCTCCTCAGGCAGTGGGCACACCCTTGGTTCGCCCGAAGCCCAGCTCAGGCAGACTTTGTCGTGCAGCGACCTTGGCCAAATCGCCTTACCAACCGACCGTATCGCATGCGCATTTAATGCGGGGATCGCCTGACACCTTATCCTGACACGCGCGCCTCAGCCGGCAAGGTCGAAGTGACCGCAGTCACTTCTGAGAGCACCTAGAGGGGGGTGAATAGGTGATCCTGTAAAAACTTGAAACTTAATCCCACAAAACTTGATTAGGCGTTAGCACAATAAAGCCAAGTGGATAGAGAGGAGTTCTTGCAAAACACAATAACCACAAGGAGATCAACACAGAGATGGCACAGTGGTTTATCCCGTGGTTCGGCCAAGTTCAACACTTGCCTACTCCACGTTGTGGCGTCCCAACGGATGAGGGTTGCACTCAACCCCTTTCAAGCGGTCCAAAGACCCACTTGAATACCATAGTGTTTTGCTTTTTACTATATCCCGCTTGCGAGGAATCTCCACAACTTGGAGCCTCTCGCCCTTACAATATGATGTTCACAAAGAAGCACGGAAGTAAGGCTGGGATGAGCAACGCACACAAGACACAAAATCAGAGCACAACACGCACACAAGTCACAACTCGAGTTCACAACACAACCCAAAGAGTTCTCTACTCAAATAGAGCTCTAGTTGCTATCACAAAGAATCGAATGCGCGGAATTGGTGTCTTGGTGCTTAGGAATGCTTAGAGAATGCTTGGTGTCTTCCTCCATGCGCCTAGGGGTCCCTTTTATAGCCCCAAGGCAGCTAGGAGCCGTTGAGAGCATTCCAGGAAGGCAATTCTTGCCTTCTGTCGCCTGGCGCACCGGTGTGAATTTCTTTCCTTCTTTGGCGAAGCCGACCGTTGGAGATTCAGAGCCGTTGGCGCACCGGACACTGTCCGGTGCACACCGGACAGTCCGGTGCCCCCTTCTGACCGTTGGCTCTGCCATGCGTCGCGCGCGGATTACGCGGCCGACCGTTGGCCCGGCCGACAGTTGGCTCACCGGACAGTCCGGTGCACCACCGGACAGTCCGGTGATTTATAGCCGTACACCGCCGACGAAACCCGAGAGCAGCCAGTTCGCCAGAGCCAGCCTGGCGCACCGGACAGTCCGGTGCACCCAGACCGAGCAGTGCTTTGGCTGTACACAGCCAACTTCTCCATAATTGTTTCTCCTGTTTCTAGCACTTAGACACAATACATTAGTCTTCAAAACAATGTACTAAGTCTAGAAACATACCTTTAATCTTGATTTGCACTTCTTGAGTCCTTGGCACAATTTAACACTTAGGCACTTGTGTTGGACACTTAATCACCAAAATACTTAGAAATGGCCCAAGGGCACATTTCCCTTTCAATCTCCCCCTTTTTGGTGATTTATGCCAACACAACAAAAAGCAACTAAAAGAAGTGCAACATCAATGCAAATGAGAACACAAATTTGTTTTGATTCAAATTTAGCATATTTGGATCATTCTTTGCCACCACTTGGTTTGTTTTTGCAAATCAACCTCAATTTCCTATCTCTAAGTCAAGTGCACTTGTTGAGGCATAGAGAAAGGTATTCCAAGAGAAATTGATTAAAGTTTCAAAAACTCCCCCTTTTCCCATTCTCCCCACAAGAGACCAATTTTGACAAAAAGAGACAATAAGAGTATTTTGACAGAACAAAAGCTCTAACTCTACTATTTTTCAAAATTCTCAAGTGGTAGCTGATCCATTTCTTGCTTTGGCCTTATTTTCTCCCCCTTTGGCATCAAGCACCAAAACGGGATCAATTTGGCCCTTAAACCCCATTGCCTCACCAAAATCTTCAACTAAGAGTAAAAAAGCAATAAGAGCATGGAAATGAACTTGGAGTTAGTTACTCTTTCATCGGAGTGCAGTGGAAGTCCTTCATGGTCCAAGTCCAACATTCCCTTTCAATCCACCTTTGAGACTGAATCAAGCAAACTCAAGTACACAGTTAGTCTCAAAGGGTCAAGTTGTAACACAACTCCCCCTAAATATGTGCATCACTTGCAAATGGACTTATGAGGTCCGGGGAGTGCTTGTACAACTTGAGCACCATAAATATACAACAATATGCATAAGGAACATGATCAAAGGCATAAAACACATG
Organism: Zea mays; assembly: GCF_902167145.1. Lineage (NCBI taxonomy): Eukaryota > Viridiplantae > Streptophyta > Magnoliopsida > Poales > Poaceae > Zea > Zea mays. The sequence continues at coordinate 88,765,439 of NC_050097.1, forward strand.
TATGCTATAAATCAATCCAAGTTCCGCGAATCTAAGACATTTAGCTCACTACGCAGCCTGCAAAAGGTCGACTCATCTAGAGGCTTGGTAAAGATATCGGCTAGCTGGTTCTCGGTGCTAACATAAAACACTTCGATATCTCCCTTTTGCTGGTGATCTCTCAAAAAGTGATGTCGGATGTCTATGTGCTTAGTGCGGCTGTGTTCAACAGGATTATCCGTCATGCGGATAGCACTCTCATTATCACATAGGAGTGGGACTTTGCTCAGATTGTAGCCAAAGTCCCTGAGGGTTTGCCTCATCCAAAGTAGTTGCGCGCAACATTGTCCTGCGGCAACATACTCGGCCTCAGCGGTGGATAGGGCAACGAAAGTTTGTTTCTTAGAGCTCCACGACACCAGGGACCTTCCTAAGAATTGGCACGTCCCCGATGTACTCTTCCTATCGACCTTACATCCAGCATAGTCGGAGTCTGAATATCCAATCAAGTCAAAGGTAGACCCCTTTGGATACCAGATCCCAAAGCAAGGCGTAGCGACTAAATATCTAAGAATTCGCTTCACGGCCACTAAGTGACACTCCCTTGGATCGGATTGAAATCTAGCACACATGCATACACTAAGCATAATATCCGGTCTACTAGCACATAAATAAAGTAAAGACCCTATCATAGACCGGTATGCCTTTTGATCAACGGACTTACCTCCTTTGTTGAGGTCAACATGTCCGTCGGTTCCCATTGGAGTCTTTGCGGGCTTGGCGTCCTTCATCCCAAACCGCTTTAGCAAGTCTTGTGTGTACTTCGTTTGGGAGATGAAGGTGCCATCCTTGAGTTGCTTCACTTGGAACCCAAGGAAGTAGTTCAACTCGCCCATCATTGACATCTCAAATTTTTGAGTCATCACCCTGCTAAACTCTTCACAAGACTTTTGGTTAGTAGAACCAAATATTATGTCATCGACATAAATTTGGCACACAAATAAGTCACCATCACATGTCTTAGTGAAAAGAGTTGGATCGGCTTTCCCAACCTTGAAAGCATTAGCAATTAAAAAGTCTATAAGGCATTCATACCATGCTCTTGGGGCTTGCTTAAGTCCATAGAGCGCCTTAGAGAGCTTACACACATGGTCGGGGTACCGTTCATCCTCAAAGCCAGGGGTTGCTCCACGTACACCTCCTCCTTGATTGGCCCGTTGAGGAAAGCGCTCTTCACATCCATTTGGAACAACCTGAAAGAATGGTGAGCGGCATAGGCTAACAATATGCGAATTGACTCTAGCCTAGCCACATGAGCAAAAGTCTCCTCAAAGTCCAAACCTGCGACTTGGGCATAACCTTTTGCCACAAGTCGTGCCTTGTTCCTTGTCACCACCCCGTGCTCATCTTGTTTGTTGCGGAACACCCACTTGGTTCCCACAACGTTTTGCTTGGGACGAGGCACCAGTGTCCAAACTTCATTGCGCTTGAAGTTGTTGAGCTCTTCCTGCGTGGCCAACACCCAGTCCAGATCTAGCAAGGCTTCTTCTACCCTGAAAGGCTCAATAGAAGAGACAAAAGAGTAATGCTCACAAAAATTAACTAATCTTGAGCGAGTGGTTACTCCCTTGCTAATGTCACCCAAAATTTGGTCGACGGGATGGTTCCTTTGAATCATCGCTCGAACTTGAGTTGGAGGGGCCTGAGGTGCTTCTTCCTCTTCAACTTGGACATCTTGTGCTCCCCCTTGATCACATGCCTCCTCTTGATGAACCTGTTCATCGTCTTGAGTTGGGGGATGCACCATTGTTGAGGAAGAAGGTTGATCTTGCTCCTTGAGTTCCTGCGGTCGCATGTCTCCAATCGCCATGGTGCGTATTGCGGCCGTTGGAACGTCTTCTTCATCTATATCATCAAGATCAACAACTTGCTCTCTTGGAGAGCCATTAGTCTCATCAAATACAACATCGCTGGAGACTTCAACCAAACCCGATGATTTGTTGAAGACTCTATACGCCTTTGTATTTGAGTCATAACCTAACAAAAACCCTTCTACAGCTTTGGGAGCAAACTTAGAATTTCTACCTTTCTTTACTAGAATGTAACATTTGCTCCCAAATACACGAAAGTAAGACACATTGGGTTTGTTACCGGTTAGAAGCTCATACGAAGTCTTCTTGAGGAGGCGATGAAGGTACACCCGGTTTATGGCGTGATAGGCCGTGTTCACGGCTTCCGACCAAAATCGCTCGGGCGTCTTGAATTCTCCAAGCATTGTCATCGCCATGTCAATGAGCGTCCTGTTCTTCCTCTCTACCACACCGTTTTGCTGTGGTGTGTAGGGAGCGGAGAACTTGTGCTTGATCCCTTCCTCCTCAAGGTACTCCTCCACTTGAAGGTTCTTGAACTCGGACCCATTGTCGCTCCTTATCTTCTTCACCTTGAGCTCAAACTCATTTTGAGCTCTCCTTAGGAAGCGCTTGAGGGTCCCTTGGGTTTCAGATTTATCCTGCAAGAAGAATAACCAAGTGAAGCGGGAAAAATCATCAACTATAACAAGACCATACTTACTTCCTCCTATGCTTAGATAGGCGACGGGTCCGAAGAGGTCCATATGAAGTAACTCCAAAGGTCTTGATGTGGTCATCACATTTTTGGTATGATGAGAGCTTCCCACCTGTTTGCCTGCTTGACAAGCTGCACAAGGTCTATCTTTTTCGAAAGTAACATTTGTTAGACCTATCACATGTTGTCCCTTTAGAAGTTTGTGAAGGTTCTTCATCCCCACATGTGCTAAGCGGCGATGCCACAGCCAGCCCATGCTAGTCTTAGCAATTTAGCATGCATCTAGACCGGCCTCCTCTTTTGCAAAATCAACTAAATAGAGTTTGTCGTCTAATACACCCTTAAAAGCTAATGAACCATCACTCCTTCTAAAGACAGACACATCTACATTGTGAATAAGCAGTTATATCCCATATTACAAAAGTTGACTCACCGACAACAAGTTATATCCAAGCGACTCAACTAAGAATACATTAGAAATAGAGTGCTCAGATGAAATAGCAATCTTCCCTAGTCCTTTGACCTTGCCTTGATTCCCGTCACCGAATATGATTGAGTCTTGGGAATCCTTGTTCTTGACGTAGGAGGTGAACATCTTCTTCTCCCCCGTCATGTGGTTTGTGCATCCGCTGTCGATAATCCAGCTTGATCCCCCGAATGCATAAACCTGCAAGGCAAATTAGGCTTGGGTCTTAGGTACCCAACTCTTGTTGGGTCCTACAAGGTTAGTGACAATGTCCTTAGGAACCCAAATGCAAGTTTTATCTCCCTTGCATTTTGCCCCTAATTTCCTAGCAATCACCTTCTTATCCTTTCTACAAATAGCAAAGGAAGCATTGCAAGCATGATAAATAGTAGACTGTTCATTAATTTTCCCAGGAACATGAACATTTCTCCTAGGCACATGACGAATGACATTTCTCCTAGGCATATCTCTATCATGCACATTGGAAGAACTTGAGGCAAACATGGCATTTGAAACATTACAACTCCTATGAACATTTCTAGAATATCTCTTATCGCCATAAATGAAGGCATGATTCTTTTGATTACTATTAGTCATAGGAGCCTTCCCTTTCTCCTTGGCGGAGATGAGAGCCTTATGACTTGTCAAGTTCTTGGTTTCCCTCTTGAAGCCAAGCCCATCCTTAATTGAGGGGTGTCTACCAATAGTGTAGGCATCCCTTGCAAATTTTAGTTTGTCAAATTCATCCTTGCTAGTCTTAAGTTGGGCATTAAGACTAGCCACTTCATCATTTAACTTTGTAATAGAGACTAGGTGTTCACTACAAGCATCAACATTAAAATCTTTACACCTATTGCAAATCACAACATGTTCTACACAAGAGTTAGATCTATTTGCTACTTCTAGTTTAGCATTTAAATCATCATTAACACTTTTTAAACTAGAAATTGTCTCATGGCAAGTAGATAGTTCACAAGAAAGCATTTCATTCCTTTTAACCTCTAAAGCAAGAGATTTTTGTGCCTCTACAAATTTATCATGTTCTTCATACAAAAGATCCTCTTGCTTTTCTAACAATCTATTTTTATCATTCAAAGCATCAATCAATTCATTAATCTTATCAATTTTAGTTCTATCTAAGCCCTTGAACAAACTAGAGTAATCTATTTCATCATCGCTAGATTCATCATCACTAGAAGAAGCATAAGTAGACTTTCGAGTACATACTGTTAGAATAGGAACCCATACCCTAATCAGGGGTTGGGAGTGGTATTAAATAGGAAGAGTAACTGGGCCAAGGCCCATTACACAGGGTATAACGGTCATTACACAGGGAATAGCACTAACCCTAGACGGGTAGTCTAACACATACCTTCTTCTCCTTCGCCATGAAGCATGTGTGACGCTCGTTGGGGAAGAGGAATGATTTGTTGAAGGCTGATGCGGCGAATCCTTCGTTGTCGGAGTCGGACGATGAGCAATCCGAGTCCCACTCCTTGCCAAGGTGTGCCTCGCCCTTAGCCTTCTTGTAAGCCTTCTTCTTTTCCCTCTTCTTATCTTGTTCCTGGTCACTATCATTATCGGGACAATTAGCGATAAAATGACCAATCTTACCGCACTTGAAGCATGAGCGCTTTCCCTTCGTCTTGTTCTTTTTGGGATGCTCCTTGCGGCCCTTTAGCGCCGTCTTGAAGCGCTTGATGATGAGGGCCATCTCTTCCTCATTTAGCCCCGCCGCCTCAACTTGCGCCACCTTGCTAGGTAGCGCCTCCTTGCTACTCGTTGCCTTGAGAGCAATGGCTTGAGGCTCATGAATTGGACCATTCAACGCCTCATCGACGTATCTTGCCTCCTTGATCATCATCCGCCCGCTTACGAACTTTCCAAGTATTTCTTCGGGCGACATCTTGGTGTACCTAGGATTCTCACGAATATTGTTTACAAGATGTGGATCAAGGACAGTGAAAGACCTTAGCATTAGGCGGACGCCGTCGTGGTCCGTCCATCACATGCTTCCATAGCTCCTTATTTTGTTGACGAGGGTCTTGAGCTTGTTGTATGTTTGGGTTGGCTCCTCCCCCCTGATCATTGAGAATCTCCCAAGTTCGCCTTCCACCAACTCCATCTTGGTGAGCATGGTGACGTCATTTCCCTCATGAGAGATCCTGAGGGTGTCCCATATCTGCTTGGCGTTATCCAAGCCGCTCACCTTATGGTACTCATCCCTGCACAATGAGGCTAACAACACAGTAGTAGCTTGTGCTTTTTTATGAATCTGTTCATTGATAAACAAAGGACTATCCGTGCTATCAAATTGCATTCCATTTTCTACTATCTCCCATATACTTGGATGGAGAGAGAACAAGTGACTACGCATTTTGTGACTCCAAAATCCGTAGTCCTCCCCATCAAAGTGTGGAGGTTTGCCAAGAGGAATGGAAAGCAAATGTGCATTTGAACTATGCGGAATACGAGAATAATCAAAAGAGAAGTTTGAAATAACCGTCTTCTTTTTCTCATAGTCATTGTCGTCCTTTTGAGAAGAGGAAGATTCGTCGCTGTCGTAGTAGACTATCTCCTTGATGCGCCTTGTTTTCTTCTTCTTCCCGTCTTTTCTTTTGTGGCCCGAGCCTGAGTCAGTAGGCTTGTCATCTTTCGGCTCGTTGACGAAGGACTCCTTCTCCTTATCATTGACCACCATCCCCTTGCCCTTAGGATCCATCTCTTCAGGCGATTAGTCCCTTCGTGAAGAGAACGGCTCTTATACCAATTGAGAGCACCTAGAGGGGGGGGGGGTGAATAGGTGATCCTGTAAAAACTTGAAACTTAATCCCACAAAACTTGATTAGACGTCAGCACAATAAAGCCAAGTGGCTAGAGAGGAGTTCTTGCAAAACATAATAACCACAAGGAGATCAACACAGAGATGGCACAGTGGTTTGTCCCGTGGTTCGGCCAAGTCCAACACTTGCCTACTCCACGTTGTGGCGTCCCAACGGACGAGGGTTGCACTCAACCCCTTTCAAGCAGTCCAAAGACCCATTTGAATACCACAATGTTTGCTTTTTTACTATATCCCGCTTGCGAGGAATCTCCACAACTTGGAGCCTCTCGCCCTTACAATATGATGTTCACAAAGAAGCACGGAAGTAAGGCTGGGATGAGCAACACACACAAGACACAAAATCAGAGCACAACACGCACACAAGTCACAACTCGAGTTCACAACACAACCCAGAGAGTTCTCTACTCAAATGGAGCTCTAGTTGCTATCACAAAGAATTGAATGCGCGGAATTGGTGTCTTGGTGCTTAAGAATGCTTAGAGAATGCTTGGTGTCTTCCTCCATGTGCCTAGGGGTCCCTTTTATAGCCCCAAGGTAGCTAGGAGCCGTTGAGAGCATTCCAGGAAGGCAATTCTTGCCTTCTGTCGCCTGACGCACCGGACAGTCCGGTGCACCACCGGACACTGTCCGGTGTGGATTTCTTTCCTTCTTTAGCGAAGCCGACCGTTGGAGATTCAGAGCCGTTGGCGCACCGGACACTGTCCGGTGCCCCCTTCTGACCGTTGGCTCTGCCACGCGTCGCGCGCGGATTACGCGGCCGACCGTTGGCTCGGCCGACAGTTGGCTCACCGGACAATCCGGTGCACCACCGGACAGTCCGGTGATTTATAGTCGTACGCCGCCGATGAAACCCGAGAGCAGCCAGTTCGCCAGAGCCAGCCTGGCGCACCGGACAGTCCGGTGCACCCAGACCGAGCAGTGTTTTGGCTGTACACAGCCAACTTCTCCATAATTGTTTCTCCTGTTTCTAGCACTTAGACACAATACATTAGTCTTCAAAACAATGTACTAAGTCTAGAAACATACCTTTAATCTTGATTTGCACTTCTTGAGTCCTTGGCACAATTTAACACTTAGGCACTTGTGTTGGACACTTAATCACCAAAATACTTAGAAATGGCCCAAGGGCACATTTCCCTTTCAACTTCGCCCCTTTACTGACCGTTCTGACAGGAAAACAACATTACTCACCCCGTTCTGACTACTGTTCCAACCACCAGGGAAAAGCTGAGTCACGACCTCCCCCGAGTTCAGCCTCGGGCGCAACAGGGAGCTCCGCCTCGCCCGACCCTAGGCCTCGGCCTCAACCTCGGCCTCGGAAGAAAGTCTCCGCCTCGCCCGACCCTGGGCCTCGACCTCAGCCTCGGCCTCGGGAGGAGTCGCAACCTCGCCCGACCTTAGCCTCGGCCTCAGGAGAAGTCTCCGCCTCGCCCGACCTCGGCCTCGGACCGACTACGCTACACGAGATACATCATTACCCTACCCCTAGCTAGCTGCCTCAGGCTATGAAGGAACAAGACCGGTGTCCCATCTAAATCACTCCGGTAATAGGTAATGATGGTTCCCCGCGTGCGCCCATGACGTCGGTTGCTCTCAACCCCATACGGAAGCAAGGAAACGTCAGCAGGATCCATGCCGCACCGCCAGCTATGCTTCTACAGGGCTCAAGGCACTTCTCCGACGGCCAGTTAGCACATGTACAGGGCTCAAGGCACTTCTCCGCCGGCCACGTTAGCACATAGCTACACCCCATTGTACAGCTGGGACATCTCCTTGTATCTATAAAAGGGGATGTTCAGGGCCTTCCTAAGGCAGGACGCAGCGAAGGTAGGCGAGCAGAGGCAGGCAGAGTAGGAGAGACGCGGTGGAGGCAAACTCAGACAGCTCACCTCAAGGCCAAACCCTCTCTCTCTCTCTCGCTCTCGCTCTCTCGCAACGCTTGTAACCCCTACTACGAGCACCCCGGTGCAAGATAATATAAGCCTCATCCTCCCGCTTGTGTTCCATCTTGCATCAACCCATCTGGGCAGGGACACGCAACGACAAATTCACTAGTCGGTTGACGGTCCTCGCGGGTCCGAAACGCCGATACTGGGTGTGATAGCGGGCCACACACAAGTGACATCACCGCTCAGCGTCGACATCCGGGCCTCGCCGACGACAGTTTGGCATGGGGGAGAGGCGCTGGCGACACTACGTGCGACGGGAAAGACAATGGCGACGTCAATTTGAGCGGAGGAGGAGCAGAATGGCACGGTCGTGGAGCTCCGTGAGCTCGTTAATGGCAGCGACGACATGCTGCTGTATCTGACGCCAAGAAGGAAAAAGAACATAGGGCTCAGCTTTGGGAGGGAGAGGCTTGCACGAGGGAGGAGAAGGGGCTGGCACAGGGGCTTTGATGTCACTAATTTTTTTTCTATATTAGTGACTATGATGTCAAATCTATACTATACTTAAAGCACCAGTTTCAACGGTCGTCACGCGTCATCTTTTTACAAATAACCCCTCACAACTATTTCAAATTAATCTGCTGCACACCTAATAACCAAACAGCGATCCGGCACGGGCTAGACGCCCCGCGGGCCATAACTCTGGCCCAGGCACGTCATGTGGCTTGCTTACTGTGTCAGGCCAACCTGTCGACCCATTTGATTAAATGAGCGTAAAATGTTAAAAAATGGTGTAGGAGATGGGGTTCGAACCCATGTTGTGATGGAAGAAGGGTGGGAGACACTAAGTAAAGTTGTCTAACCAGTAGAACATCATGCTCAAATGTTTTTAATATTGAATATAAATTATATATATGTATATACGTTTTTTGTAAAATAAAAAATATAATCATGTCGGGTCGGACCAGCACTACGGGTCGAGGCTACAGCCCAAGCACGCCACGACGTTCTTGGCTCTTGCAAGCATTATGTCGTTTCTGAGACCACATTGGCGCAATGGACTTCATGGTGTTTGAGGTTGCTGAATTAGATGTAGCAACAATGATTTGTCACACTAACGGTAAAATGAAATGTTATTTGTTGTTTTTAAACGTTAGTAATTGCTACGAAATAGCATAATTTATATGGAGCGCATCCAGTTTTTATTGATGTCTCACTTTAACAATCACTCCATATTTTGATCTATCATTTTTATAAGTTTGAGTTCATGTGACTTATTTTAGAAACTTGAGTTCACAAACTTTCTCTTATTTGGTCTCTGTATGGTGAAATTATGTCATTTTATAATCTTTGTTCGTTCAGTCAGTCATTGTGAACTCTCTTCTAATCGCTCACTTCATTGATCGTGTTGTACCAAGACATATTGGATGGAGTAAATAATAACATCAGTTAGCCAAATTAAAAAAAATATTATACAGTGAGCGGAGACGATCAATAAAAAATCTTGAATTTTTTTGGTGGATAGTTTACATGGGTATTGTTGTAAGCCGTCGCAACGCAGAGGCAACCGACTAGTGACACAATTAAATAAGTGACTTAAGTGATGTTTGATTTGTAGAGACTAATTTTTAGTCATTATATTTTATTACATTTTATTCTCTAACTGTCTAATAAGGAAAATAAATCTCTATTTTATTTTCAATTTATGCGAGAAAATAAAAATTAGTCTTACAAAACAAACACCCGGCAAAAAAAATCAAATGCCTGCTCGCACCGGCCTCGGGACCGGAAACCCCATAAACCGAAAGAAAGAGAAGGAAAAAAAAAAACTTTGCGGATCCGTCGCCGCTGCCCTTGCCGCCGATGGTCGATGTGGCCGCGCTCACGGACGACGTCCTGGCGGAGATACTCCTCCGGGTGCCGTCGCCGCGGGACCTCGCTCGCGCCTCTGTGTCGTGCTCCTCCTTCCGTCGCGTCATCTCAAACCCCCACTTCTTCCGCCGGTTCGTCGCCCTCCACGCGGCGCCTCCGCTCGGCGTCTTCTGCTGCTACCCCGCCTTGGGCGGCGGGGTTGGTGGATCCCAGTTCCAGCCAGCGCTGCCGTCGCACCCCTCGGCGCCCCTCGCTCGCGCGCTCGCCAGTTCAGCAGACTTCTGCTTCAACTTCCTCCCGCCGCCCGCCAGCGACTGGCTCGTCCGCGACAGCCGTGACGGCCGCTTTCTACTCGACCGCGTGCGGGACGGCTCCACCGCTTTCACGGAGGTTGCAATCTGCGACCCCCTATTCCGGAGGTACCGGCTGCTCCCGCCCATCCCCAACGATCTCGCCGCCTCGGTGGAAAACCCCTACTTCCAGCGCGGTGGCGATGGTCAATTGCAGTCACGCAGCAGTGAAATCTTCCTGGTTTCTCGTAGTAATGACAGTGTCAGTGAGAACGATACGACGTTCACCGTGATCTGGATGGCATGCTGTCGAGGGAAGCTGGTAGCATTCTTCTACTCTTCAGAGTCACAGCAATGGTGTGCACTTTCACCGCCTGAACACTATGCTTTGAGCACCAGAAGAGTCATGGGCGTTCGACTAGGACAGCGCAACCATGCTCATGGGTGCTTCTACTGGATGTTAGCCCTCACACATAGGTGGCTTGTGTTGGACACACACAAAATGGACTTCTCCATCGTGGACATCTCACCTATCCTGACAGGCCGTGCGATGATGTTCAGTAATCAGATTACCACTCTGGAGTCAAGCAATGGCTGGACTACCATTGTGGTCTCTGATGTTTTCCGTTCAGATAGAAGATGCATTCTGTATTTTTATGCATTCTTGAATTTCAGCGACCGGTGGCAGCTTCTGAACAGAATCACCTTGCCTGATGAATGGGGGTATCGATTTAGAGGCATAATAGGTGCTGCCGACGGATACTTATTTATAAAGCTAGATGATCCTAAGGAGAACCTGAATGATCAGATTGAGCGATATGTTGAATATTTTTCGCTTGATGTCAAGACAATGCAGCTTGGGAGTTTCTGTCGGACGACCCTTTTTACTGTGACTGAATCCTACCTTTATTGTGGTTTTCCCCCATCATTGTCGATGCCTTCTATATGATTTGGTAAGTCAGGATCCTAACTTATTGGTGTCATTTGTACAGCTTTGGTGTTGCTATCATATCAGTTATCGTTTGGTAGTACACTTTTGTTGTTTAAATGGCTGTGTTCAGTCACTAATAAACTATTGTTTGGTAATTAGTAGTATGCTCTGTTAGCCCTTGCATCCCTACACTTCTACTGAAATTGATATTTGATGCTATAACTCAGTTGTTATCTGTAAGTATTTCAATGATTTTTTTCTTGTTCTCCACCTTTATTCAATGAATATTCTTATCTACTGTTGGCATGGAAGAATCAATTAAACTTGAAAAAGTTTTTCTTCCTTTCTTTTTCTTTTGCTGTGTGGCTCATGATAATTTTCGTATCTATCTAACCGTAACTTACATCGGGATAAACACTGGTTTGTTGTTGTTTTTCCATCACTATACTATGTAAGATATAATGGCATAGAAAAGACGAAGATAGAAAGAGCATCAATTCTATGAATTTGTATACTGAAGATATAATATGAAACTGTCCAAATAGACTGGAGCAATGGCTTGTACACCAATGGTTTCAATTTACAGTTGAGTTCTTTCTTGTAAGAAAAGGTATTTAAATTGAACTGTTTAATGATGGAATGTTTGGTCGTAGGCTCGTAGCTAGTGTCATGTTAGGCTGTGTGTACAACAGCTGGCCTCAACTTGTTCAGTTCATTAGGGTCAGACTAAGCTCTGTATAATGAACTTTTAGCTCCTACTTGGATTGAGCAGTAATAAATCTCTCTAGTGCATCCCTGTATCCCTGATTTGTGTGGTAGCTGACCACAGTTCCTAAGCCTGTCATGATGATACACCCACAAACAGATCTGCATGTGACAACCTAGTTCATTTACCAAGCTGAACTGAAAATGTTCTTTCAGCATGTTCCATATCTACATCCCGCCGCTTAAAGATTAATGGATATGAGCTTTAAAAGCTTTACATCATTATGGACCCTTGGGCCTTGGTTAACCTGCTCTTACTATCGCTTTAAATATGAGAACTTGTTTGCTTCTTCAAAGATGAACTCATCGATAATAATCTTTGAGATGTTGAAATCTACCAAGTGAAATAAGTTGGTTTAAGATTTAGTGCAATTGAAAGATCACCAATTCACCATTATGCTTCTGGAGGTACCAGTGCAAGTCATTTTTGTTGCAATATGAATTTTTTTGGGGCGCAATCCATGTAGGCACGGGCTGAAATACTCTAAACCAAACTAACCGAACTGCACCAAATCTTTTTGGTGCTCAGTGGTTCTTGCGGTAGGGGAATCACTAACTATTTGGTTTATGGTGTGGTGTTTGATATGGTTTTTGAGTAATTGAGTCTTTGAAGCTGAATCACCGAAATCGTCGAATGTCCGAGCACTAGCAGGCAGCCTACTGGCTGTCAGCCCATCCTCTCACACAATGTCCCAGAGCCCATGTTATGACTTGTCCAAGATTGTATCTCCTTTCTCCATCTCCAATCAGCATGACTGCAAGGCAGTGGCCATGATGAGTGCACAAGCCCCCATGGACACAATAGGGGCCAAGATGAGTGATGAGCAGATGGCCCTAGCTCGCTCGCTACTCTTCACATCCAGGAGTGTGCAGGAGGTCCCGAGGAGTGGTGGGCTGATGGCCACAATCGGCACGCTAGCCTCTGCAGTCGCACAGTCAGTTTCAGGGCCAGTGGACATCTCCCTTGTTTGGACCACCTAGACAACAGGCATGCAGGCAGCCAAAGGTAATCTATGATGTCCCAGAGCCCATGTTATCTTAGATGTCCCAGAGCCCATGTTATGACTTGTCCAAGATTGCATCTCCTTTCTCCATCTCCAATCAGCATGACTGCAAGGCAGTGGCCATGATGAGTGCACAAGCCCACGTGGACACAATAGGGGCCAAGATGAGTGATGAGCAGATGGCTCTGGCTCGCTCGCTACTCTCCACATCCAGGGGTGTCCAGGAGGTCCCGAGGAGTGGTGGGCTGATGACAACAATCGGCACGCTAGCCTCTGCAGTCGCACAGTCAATTTCAGGGCCAGTGGACATCTCCCTTGTTTGGACCACCTAGACAACAGGCATGCAGGCAGCCAAAGGTAAGCATACCGGCCTGCATGGTGAGCTTGGTACCTTTCCTGTTCAGCTCTCGAAGGTTCTTCTGATCTGAGTTTGGGGTCTCATACATTTTCTTACCTTAATTTGCTTACCACGTGTTCTTTTTGATAAAAAATTACCACCGCATCGCAATAACCAAAAGAAAAGTGTGGTTTGTGGTTTTTGTTTTTCTTGCAACAACTTCACTTTACAAGTTCTGAAAGCTGAAATTTTTCATCACCGATGAAACTGAACAGAACAAACCAAACAAACCGAATACCCAGCTCTAATTCCAGGCATCCTTGATTCATAATAGCTACTCTTTTGCACTTCCATTTACCATGAGTTTTGACACGACCCATTAGTGTGGGGGTGGGGTGTGCAGTTGTGATGCCACCCAGGGCAAGGGCTTGTCACTCAGTTTTTTTAAAAAACCAATGAAAAATCACTGTTCCACAAAGTGCTTGGCCTGCAGACTGTAATGGTACTGACCCTGGGTCAGTTCCGATCTAGCTCTTCCCTGACACCATCAACCAGGTTTCAAACCCTCGGTCTCACAAAAAAGAGGCGAGCTGGGTGAGTTATTCTTCTTTCCAAGTGTCTCTTTGTGGTCTAGTCTTTGGTCCCTTTTCTTGACGGAGGTCTTTCCCATGGGTCCAGTTCTTTTAACATGTTAGAAATCACCATTACTAAAACCAAGGTTTTGTAGCAGTTGTAATGTGGTTGCAAAGGTTTTTGTGACACAACCTTTTTCTCATTTTGTCAGTAGTCACTTTACATTCTGCTGTGAAGCTGAGACTACGATTCTGATGATTTAGTGCCTTTATATATACAAAGTTTGCATAAATGGTATCATTCTTACAGGTCATTTTGTGGATAGATCAAAAGCTTTCTGTAGCAATTGACCTGGTCGTTATAAAACCATCTGTTGCTCTTTTTAAACTGAATAAATTATCATTTTATATACATTACAATGATTAGGATATGATCGTTCTTGCTCTTTCTGATTTCCTTGCTCTTGATGAACAAGATCGCTGTTGATAGAGTTAATAATAGTGACATTTTCTTGTCTTCCCTGTCAGTATTAGAAGGAAAAAGAATGGCACCACAGAATGTCTTTTGGGGCTAGTAGAAGGAAAAAGAATGGCACCACATAATTTGTCATTTTCTTGAACTGCTACGAGGCTGCATCAGGAACCAAGAAGACTACTCGGACTGGCACCTTACTTGCGATTTTGTTAAAATATATACTCCTACACTGGGTTTCTCCGTCTCTATTATGAAAACTATTGGGTAATATGACCATATTGTATTTCATAATTTGGGTCAAACTCACAACTCTGGTTATTAAGATTCAAATGGAGTCATCTTTCTTGATTGCCATTACAAGATGTTGAGTCTATGGACTGTTGTAATACTTTGTTACAATTTTTTTTATGGAAATTGCTATATTTTAGGTGCCTGGATTTTCAACCTGGCAATAATCTTATACAACTAAACTAGTACAATTAAAAAGCGAACTCACCAGTATGGAGGACTGGAAACGAGACAGTCTCGGTTTAACTCGCCCATTTAACGAGTTAATAAAGAAGCAGACTCGATTTGAAGTTGGCTTGGTTTGCAAGCTACATTACATCTTGATAAATAATATTACACTAGTATAGTGCCCGTGTGTTGCGACGGTGCATAATTATTCAATAACATGTTTGAGTACAACGATTACATGAAAATGAACACATATATTAATAAAGTATAATTGTCTCATAAATTCTTTTGCCAACAACCAATATAGTGTGTTGCGACGATGTACAATGATAATTGATAAGTGACTGGCAATTCACCTAAGGCCTTGTTTGGTTATTAATATTACATGTATATTGGAGCGTATTGGGCGGGATTGTGATGGATTTTGACTTGTTATGGATTTAAATCGGCTCAATCCCACCCAATACATGTGAATTATCACTAAAACGAACAAGTCCCATGTGGATTCGATGGGATTGAGTGAGTTTAAATTCCAAACAAGTCAAAATCTTTTATAATTTTTTCCAATTTCATCTAATCCATATGGGATAGGAATAACCGAACAAGACCTAAGTGGGTAATCGAAAAGCACACCAACGTGATGCCTACACATAAACTTCTAACATCTATTTCTGCAAGTCTTGTAGAAAATTTACAGCTCATCTGGAATTTCAAAACACTCAAAATTGTTCAGACTCTCTAAACCGGAGCACTACGTCATAGTTAAGACGGTTATACTCATAGACATTTGGTGTTAAAATGGCAAGAGGATTTCCTTCAACAAGATTAAGGTTATTGTTGAAAATAATATACGGTGAGTTTAAATGACTCATAACTGAAGCTAAGGGAAAAGAACAAATAAATAACTCCAAGTACTACCCCATCCACAACACTTCGAGTGATTCATAACTTGTTCAGAAACAAAAGAACAATTCGAGTCATACCCAAAGCAGCTCGAGGAAGCCATCCACTAAAAACAAACGATTATAATATTAAGGAAATATTTGAATATTAAAAGAAACCACTACTCAAAGTAGTCAATTAAATAATAGGGTCATCCTGATACATTTTTTGTTCTATAAAAATATGTAGAAATTCAAGGGTATTAAGAAGTGCTAGTCCTGAGATCAACACAATAAAATCGAATATTATTTTGGGCCTAGTATGAGTAACCTATCAATCTAGGGAAACAATAAAAGCACCGGAACCTGCTTCTTCGACATGCATTTCCTTGAATAATTCAAGGGGACTCGATAATGATGGACAATTCAGAAATTTACATACCATTCTATTTTCAACTAATATCTAAAACTATTTGTTTGTTCCTAGCTTGGCTTATGCCCGTTCACTACGACTATAAGATGCCTACCTAATAAGATGTCCTCTGAAATTTGTATCAAATGCCATGGAAGTGGCATGGAGTCTGCATGAAAATCTTGAATAGTTGGAGTAGCTTCTTTTCTCATACCAAGCTTATCGGTAATCCAGCTCCAGATGCCATTGCTTTTATTGAAGACTGGATAAACTGTTTGTAAAGTCCTTCTTCCCAAATCTGCTTTTCAGACAGCATGATTCTGCAAAAAAGAATTAGGAAGTGGTAAATGAGATAATTCTACAGTGTTCTAAATAGTCATCGATCTTCACAATAAAGGATAATCAAACCTTATAACTTCAGACAAAGATTCCTATATTTCCAAACACCTTCCCAGTTTTATTAATCTAATATGAAATGTAAGAAACATCTAACCAGTGAAAAGGTGTATTTATGTTTTGAAGAATTCAAGAAGAATAAGAAAAGGCAATCTACTAAGGACAATACCTCTGAATCTACAATAAATTGACAGTCTTCAGCAGCGTGATAAAATGATGAAGCTGGGCGCAAAAATTTGGCTGACTCAAACTTTCCATCCTCATAGCCTAGGGAAAAATGCCAATTCATCATTCCGCGTGGCTACAAACCTTCTGTTCATATAAATAAAATTGGAACTCAAGAGAACAGCAAGCCATGCTTACATAATCTAAAATCATCCCATTGCTGTTGCTAATGATGATCCTATGATGGTTACTGTCAGAGATAAAAATGCGATCCCCATCTTCATCAACTGATACACATGCTGCAGCACATAAAATTGTAGATGATCACTTCTGGATGGCAAAGCCAAAGATACAACTGACTGCAATGTGCAATATAACCATTTAGGGTGAAAACTGATGCTTAATTAATAATTATACGAAAGGATAGCTGTAACTAAGTACCTGGGTGGTAAAGTAACAAGTTTCTGAAGGAACCAACAGATGGCTCTTTGACAACCTCTTCTTTCCGCCAAGAAACTCTTGACTGAACATTTTCAGAAGGTTTTTCTTTAAACGCGGTAAGTTCATCTATGGCTGCATTCAAAATGGTTAGATAATGGATGAAGAAAAATAGATAGGAAAATAGCATTTATAGTATTAAGAAATAGAGATTTTACAAAAAGGAAATACATTAGTATTTAATGGTCAACCAATGTATTAACTATTAAGAAATAGAAATACTTACCCTTCATTGATCAGATTCATTAACTTGGCAGGAAATTGTTGTGCACAAATTTATATTTAATAGATGTCATCTAAGTAGAAAGCAAAAGATATTTGCTATTATAGAGTCTCATGTCCCAAGGTGGAGATAAAAAGGGATAACAAAATCATATTGGCAAACCAGTTATATTTATACCGCCAAACTAAAAATTAAACCCCTTTGGGTTCCCCTAAAAAGAAATAAACAAGAAAAATAAGGTAGTTAGCCATGCAGCTCCACATGACAGTTATCTAGACTGGAGATCATGGCCAAGGGCACCGTGCCTCATGGAAAGATGATTAGCAACTTCATACTGGACAGAGATGGGTGAGGAGGGTATGTATTGCATTTCTCACCTTAACATCCGATCTCTAATTTTGGCATCGATGATGTGCACTGTATTTATAATCTGCAAAGATGGATTCACAAAACAGTTAGCAATAGCAGTTTAAAACCTCCTGTCAGATATAGGAATTGTTGATGCAACACTACTTCAGTATGGTCTTTATAAAGTTGTATACTTGCAGTTGAACATTGAGTGTTGGTGCGACAAATGTATGTATCAGATTTCATGGGATCAAGTTTTGTGAATGGCTGTATGGTATAGAGATGTGTTATTAAAATTAAATAGAGCATCAATCATGTTACATCTATACTGGCTACAAAAGAACAGAGCTGCTTTTGTTTGGACAGCTAGAGGTAGCAGAAATGGATTGCAAGACAATAATTTTAAGTAATTCGATGTATACATGTGAAGATGCATATTTCCAATGTGTTGAGTTGAAAAGATCTCCAAGGCCATAAAAGAAAGAAGTAAAGGAAGCAACATATCAAAATGGAAGGTAAAAATGTAGTCAACCTATTATGTGCAACCCAAAAATGCCATCATATGTATCCATATGCAGATAAGCACTACTTTGCATCATACCAATTACATCGCACAGGACCAACAGAAACAATACGATGAGGAGAGGGATCACCATCCACCAGAGCCCAGAGGAATCGGCGGCCGAACGCCCACGGCTGGCTCGGGCGTTGGTCGGGCCGTCGGCGCTCCAGATGCAGCTAGCGACTTGTGGAAGCGAGGCGCTCGCTTCGCTGGCTCCGGCTCTGATTGGGGTTGCGCCGCGCTGCTGTGGTCTGGGGCGGCGTTGACGGCTGTGTTTCGGGGCAAGACAGGGGGAGGGAGGCCTCGAATCCCGGATCCCTGTCACGGCGGACGCGGCGCAGGGCAGCGATCGCGGACGGCTTCGGCGCGGGGCGAGGGAAGCAGGGCAGCGGTCGCGGACGGCTTCGGCACGGGGAGAGGAAAGCTGGGCAGCGGTCGCGGACGGCTTCGGGAGATGGGGGCGGGGACACGGCGCTGGCGGGGGCGGGATTGCAGGGAAGGGACGGCGCGGGCGGGGGCGGGATTGCAGGGAGGAAGGGACGGTGCGGGCGGGGGCTGGAGCAGGGGCACGATGAGGGTGGTGGACGCCCTCGCTCCAGCCTTAAGGTGTAGTAGAGAATAGCTGAGAACAATCCATCCCCGTACATTTCATGGATTAAGCTGAACCATTGTATTCTAGCCATGTTCGAAGTAATAATAATCGTAAAAGCAAAAGAAGGTGGCAGTGCCCTTTGGCCACTGGCAGTCCTTGAATCAAGTAAATAAAAGGAAAAAAAGAAAAAGAAAACAACAGTGTCCGCAACAAATAATCGTCGAGAACTGTTAGTTAACCAATCCAAAAAAATAATCTAGTGTTTGCACGGGGAGGAAAATCCACGATTCTAAACTCTTCAGATGCCTCAAAAAATTAACGACAGCTCCGGTAAGTATGAATTCAAGTTAGAAAAATGGATAATAAAAAATAGTAGGATCGCCAGGAAAAAATCGCTCACCAATGGTTTCCGCTGTGGAGGCGGGCTTGATGCTTCATCTCGCGTGTAGTCGTTGTTCTGATGCGTAGGGCGTCGCACAAGACTCAGACAATCTGAATTAGATCCCACAAACGCAGGCGACGACGCTTGAGAGACTATTGAAGCAATATACGTAACAAAAAATTGGTGAAGGTGAAGCAGGTTCCTTACCTGTTCTTCACAGGCTATAGGAAGTGTGTGCTAGGAAACTGGCTTACCTCCGTGTATCAAAACACTACTTGCTCCTTGCCTGTCAACCTATTTTGTCTCCCGGAAAGAGGATTATAATTTTCCTACAACAAATTGGATAAGCATAATATGCAGCCGGCAATAGAAATATGAGGGAAAAAAGATTAATTTCTTTCTGATGGATCTCACCGACAGAGAACACAAACAGTAAAACCACAAAGCCGAGCAAACAAAGGAGGAGGAAAGAGGGGATTAAGGAAATGGATTCTGGAGAAAACAATTCAATACATGGGCGGCGAACTGGATAAGCAGAATCTACGCCCGCTACGGAAAAAATGAGACAAAAAAGTAACGCACTGCTGAAAACGAAGTCGTAGGATCACAGAGAGCGAAACGCACGGTGGAAAACGACGATTGAAGGAGATCCAAAACGGAGAAAGCTTCACGCGGGGGCGAGGGCAGGGCGTTAGCGACCCTTCCATATCGACCGAGAGCGGGGCGAGGGGCGAAGATGGCAGGGGCGGGGTAACGGTGGGAGACATGGTCGTGGCGCGGGTGGGAGCTGAGGGTTTAGGGTTTTTAGGGTGCTCTCCATGGACAGCAGAGCGCATGGATGGCGCGGCCGTGCGGGTGTGCGTGGCCGTGGACTGAGTCGGCAAAGCCGATCGGGAAGGCGCAGGGACTGTGGGCCTCGCGTGGATCGGGCGTGAGGGAGTGGAAGGCGCGGTCCTAGGCGGAGATTTTAGAAGGCCGACGCTCTGCTCTCCATGGAAAGCATCGAGTGGGGATTGCGCGGTCGCGAGGAGGGAGGAGAGCCGGGGTCTGAGCGTGGGCGAGGAGAGTCGGGCGGAGGCGTGGTGAAGCCGTGGTGGACGCCCTCGTTGTGTCTTTATAGAGTAGTAGTAGATTATATAGTGACTTGATAGTATATAAATATAAAATATATAATTGTTATTTAATATTATAAGAAATCTAAATTATAACTTGTCATGTAACCATCATTAAAGGCTGAGTTAGATGTCTATAAAATTAGTCAATATCCACTATTATTCTATAGATTGACTAATTTGACACAGCTCGTGAGCCAGCTTGACTCGATTTGGCTCGTTCGAGACTTGTGAGCCGTTCCAAGCACGAGCCAGCTCGCGAGCCTCGAGTTTTTTTTCAGCACTACTTAACCGAGATAATTTACATTTTTTATATAGTAGAAAATTTAAAATTATTTATTGCTTGAACAAAAAAAATCAGGTACTTGAGATATAAAAAGTGAAAATTTATATTTTAGAATTTAAATTTTAGTTTTTACTAACAGTCTTATTATATGAAAATGTTATACTTTAACAGTTGGTACATTGGATTTGCAGCGTGCCGTCTGACCATGTTGCGAGTGATAGGCAAGATGAGTACTATTGGTCTCTTGCGATGGTTAGCATCCACAAAATGTCTTGGCGCTTACATAATTGAGTGAAGTAATTCTCAACTATATAATCCTGTTCCAAACCGTTGACGATTAAAATTAGCTAGCTGAGTGTTGAGCTCCAAATTGAGCTGCGGACGGTCCGTGCCTTTGGGCCAGACGGTCCGCGCGTGCGCAGAACAGATTAGGGTTCCAAGTTTTGTGCTATGGTTGTTAGCTAGATTCGCGAAATTAACTCAAAATTTAGTTTGTAAAGGGTCCAGCCCCCCTCCTCTATAAATAGAGAGGTTGAACAATCAATCGAACTTTCAATTAATACAATTTACATTTTATCCTAAGAGTAGTTCTAGTCTAATTTAGGTTTAGTCTTTCAATCCTCGAATTCTCCGCTTCTCTTCAACTGTACGTCGATTAGAGGAGTCTAGGTCGGCCTGCTCGAGCCTAGACATCACCTAGGATCTCTACTCCCCGACGGGGTCCCTCCCGGGAGCGAGATCCAGGCGCCGTCGGCGATCCTCCGCCGCCCCTGCGCACGCGCGGACCGTCCGACCCTAGGGCGCGGACCGTCCGGCCGTCAGGCAGGGAACCCTAGCCTCGTGCCAGGTCGCGGACCGTCCGACCCTATGTCGCGGACCGTCCGTGCCTGACCAGAGAGCACCACCGCTGATTCTTGTTGAGTGATTGGCGTCCTAAAAAGGTGTCAACATACTTTTTGGCGACTCCGCTGGGGACAACATATCTAGACTCATCAAATCGGCCCTCAATGGCTGGTTCAAGGGATAGCTCTGAAGTCTCCATCAGCAACATTATAGAGCCGACTTGGGAAACCTTGTTGGCCGACGAACAGCTCCAGTTCGAGGAGCACAAGGAGCAGCTGATCTAGGAGGCAAAAGCAAAGTTCTTGGCCAACTTCAAAGTGGACAGGAACAACAAGGTCGTCCGACAACGGGCGATGGATCCGGCTTCGCTTTGACCCACACCAGATATCCCCAATGTAAGTAATACAAACGAGCTGCAATCTCTTAAGAATTATGTAGATGAACAACGAGAACAAATGCAAAGTATTATAGGTGGTATGCAAAACGATTATAGGAGACCAGTACGTGCATTTGATAAATCTAGTATAGAAAATTTTCCTTCGCACGAGGTTGAATTAGGGGATAACACGCGTAATACATCGGCTATAGGTTGTCACGACCAGTCACAACCCCTTTATGGGATGCCGATGGACACATACCCTGAGCAACCGCAAATCGGTAGTAAATCAACCGATCTGCACATGCCCGGACCGTCCGCACGTGAGCGCGGACCGTCCAGGCCAGCCACGACCGGGCCCATTTTTAATGAGTTATCCAGACATGCACTCGAGCCACAACATACGACACATAATCTAAACTACCCAGTCGAACTGTCCGCATACAACAACGGACGGTCCGCATATAACCACGGATGGTCCAGGCCAGTGTCCGGACAGTCCGCGCATGACTTATTTGAGGAGGATTGCTGCCTAAATCCCGTCCCAGCAACACTTCCCATCACACTATGCAATGCATTAGCCCATTAATACAAAATACAGAGCCCAAGAAAGCTTTCCGGCCCCGCCTAGAAGGCCGGAAAGGAACGATCAATCCTATGAGCCACATAGGGCAAATGGCAATGCACCACATAGCTCAAACCAGTGGGGGGAAGACAACACGCTAATATCCAGCAAACCCCACCTATGTTTGACCAGAGAGCCGATGGTCTCGCATCGACTGCCATTGATATAGTAAGGGAAGAAATAGCTGGGGCATTCCGAGATAAGCTCGGAGTAAGCATGGTCCCTGGGGAGCAATCATATCGGAAACCTTATGACAGCCGATTTGATCACCACCCATACCCACATGGAACCAGGATACCCGAATTTGCAAAATTTTCGGGCGACCAAGGAAAAAACACGCGCGAACACATAGACTAGTTTTTAGCATAATTAGGAGAATTGGCCGACACGGAAGCATTTCACGTGCGTTTATTTTCATTATCTTTAACATGAACCGCGTTCGCATGATACGCTACATTACCTCCTAATTCTATTTTATCATGGGGGATTTAGAACAAAAATTCCATGATCACTTTTTCTACGGTGACTATGAGTTAGATTTAGTAGATTTAGTGACCTTGCGACAAGCGAACGATGAGTCGGTTAATGATTACATCCGGAGATTCCGGGATACAAGAAACCGATGCTTCCAAATTCATTTAGCAGAAAAACAACTAGTGGGATTAGCCTTTAATGATCTGCGATATTATTTAAAAGAAAGATTAGAAGTCATCCACTTTTTTACGCTAGCACAATTACACCAAAGGGCTTTGGCCTATGAAAGCCGAAGCAAAGAAACTGCTAAAACAATTCGTCACAATGTCCATATCGTAGAAACCGACCAAAGTAGCTCGGACGATGAATCAACAGAAATATATGCTGCTGAAATGATTTGGCCAAAGCAGGCTAAATCTTCGGCTTGTTCCTCCTTGCAGCCGATTCAAAAGAAACAACAAGAAGAGGTTAAGTTTACATTTAATGTTGGTAAATGTGATAAAATATTTGATGAATTACTCAAAAATGGCAACATTAAAATAAATCACATTGTTCCATCCGCCGACGAGCTAAAACGTCGGGCATACTGCAAGTGGCATAACTCATTTTCTCATGCCACTAATGATTGTAATGTATTGTGTCGACAGATTCAATCGGCCATTAACGAAGGACGATTGAAATTTCAAGAAATGTAGGTGGACACGGAACCCTTTCCGATGAACATGATCGACTTTGAAGGCAAGAAAGTCCTGATTCGGCCAAGCACAGCCTATAAAGGCAAAGGCAAAGAGATAGTCATCGACAATGCAAGAGAGGTCGATGGGAATCATAAAATTTCTTGCAGGAAAGTGGTGGCCGAGAAGACTCTTGATGGAGGAGAAACCCTGAAGGTGACTATCACAGCCTCTGGCACTGGGGGGCAAACACAGACAGGGAGACAGGTGCGGGAACCCGTGCTGCGCATCACGGACAGTCCGCCATCCAGACGCGGATGGTCCGAAGCTTCTCCGGACGGTCCGAAGACCTCCGGCGGACGGTCCAGGTACACTCAGGACCCGCAACGACCACGTACATTCAAACCACGACGACCAGAGATAGGTACGTGGAAAACAAATACATTTAAAGCAGCTGATCGGTTGGTCAAATCCGGCCCGACTTTTGATCAATTGTTGTCCAAATATGTGAAAAAGAAGGTCGGCCCCAGTAACCGGCCAGCAAAGCGACCCCGCTCACCCATTCATGAGCAACGTCAGGTAAGGCCGATTGGACCACCCCACCAATCGGAAGAAATGAATGGTCATACGATACAATTGAGACCTAACATACCTACATGGACACCTCCACCCCTATATCCACCTATGCCATATACATACACATACCTACTTCCACCATATGTTCCAGATTAAATGTGGGGCATGCCACCATATTTATTTGGGATGCCACAGTACCCCGCTTGGGGGGCACCCCAAACATCCGTATTCAACAGGTTGGCACCATCAGTACAAGACCGATTGAGCGCTGCTCAATCCGGTCACCAGGCACAGGCCCAACAAGATTGTCGGACTACTCGGCCTCCAAGGCCGACCAATCCGGCAGGGGGCATATGCCTGCAGCAACTGAAAGAACGACAAAAAATGGATATTATCAAAATAGGTACAGCGGATGTCGTCATACAAAAAGAAAGTGAAGGGCTGATGATTTTTGGTGAATCAGCCAACACAAACAAAACAGAAGATACGACTGCCATCAAAATAGCCGATCCAAAATACTCCATGCCTCGATGGTGCCCAGCGGGATTGACACGGTCGCAAAAGCGAAAATTACAGCGCCTAAGAGCAAAAGAGCACCAGGAAAAGGAGGCGGAAAAGATATTCAATGACACACATCCACAGTACCCGCCACTGCAAAAGAAATGGAGACCAAAGGTCGTTGAGGAAAAACAATCGGCCACAAAAATAGAAAATAAAACAGCACTTGTGCAGCATCCTGCAGGTACGACAGACAACCCGGCTAAAAAGGCCGGACCACCTGCACAAGGCGCGGACCGTCCGACCCCTGAGGCCGGACCGTCCGCACCACACCAGGACGCCTCTGATGACATGCCAACACCAATGGAAGAGGACGACCTACTGGGAGAAGACCTGGTCGACTACGAAGCTTCTCCAGAGCGCCCAGGTATGGATGTAAATGTTAATACATTTTCTGCCGACTGTACTATTGTCGGCGACGATGAACTGTCGTTGCCCTAGATTGATTTTGGTCCTAAAGAAGCCGCCTTTACTATACCAAAGGAATCGGTAAATCATTTAAAGCCGCTCTTCGTGCGCGGTCACATTGATGGGATACCGATTACTAAAATGTTGGTAGATGGAGGGGCGGCTGTAAATCTAATGCCTTATTCATTGTACAAAAAATTAGGTAAACAAGATGACGAACTTGTCAAGACCAACATGACCCTCAGTGGTGTTGGAACTGCTAGTTCGATCAAAGCCAGGGGAGTCACGTCCGTTGAATTAACCATCGGGACTAAGACCCTTGCTGCTGCATTCTTCGTCGCTGATGTAGAAGGAAATTACAGTCTAATCCTAGGCAGAGATTGGATTCATGCCAACCAATGTATACCTTCTACATTACATCAAATGTTAATACAATGGGTAGGCGATAATATAGAACAAGTACATGCTGGTGTATCGGCCTACATCGCTGTGGTCGATGCCCCTATACTCTGGACTTATGAGACTGCTACATGTCTCACAGGAGTAGATTTTTCTGATTACCAGTTCATAAGTATAGATAAGAAGGGTTTCATTCCTGTAATGCTAGAGCCGATGGAGAATCGGCTAAATCCTAAATAAAGTTTAAATGATGAGTACACACAAAATTCATAAGTCCTTGGTCATGGATAGTCCGGCTTCTAAGGCCGGATGGTCTGGTCTTTCACAAAACAGTTCGGACTTTAAGACCGAACATCTACCACAGCGTAAAGACAGTATTACGGATGATCCGACCCCCGAGATCGGAGTGTCCGCCATCACACAAAGATCATCTGATTCCTCTGTGGGGGACATGATAGAGGAATTCAGAGATCTCGATAAACTAGGACAGGGGTTTACATCGGCCGATCCTTTAAAGGAGATCGACATAGGAGATGGTAAAACTCCAAGGCTGACTTTTGTAAACAAGACTCTGGAGACCGATCCTAGAAATAAGATGATCGGTCTATTGAAGGAATATTCTGATTGCTTTGCTTGGAATTACACTGAGATGTCGGGATTAAGTCGAGAGATCGTAGAGCATCGGCTGTCCATTAAGTCCGGTTTCAGACCTTTCAAGCAGAAAGCTAGAACATTTCGTCCCAATCTTCTCCCACGAATCAAGGACGAAATCCACCGGCTACTAGAAGCTAATTTTATTAGACCTTGCAGATACGCAGAGTGGGTCTCCAATATTATGCCGGTGGAGAAGGAGTCAGGTAAGCTTAGAGTATGCATTGATTTTCGCAATTTAAATAGAGCAACTCCTAAAGATGAGTATCCCATGCTCATAGCCGACACATTAATCAATAATGCATCAGGGAATAGAATTATTAGCTTTCTTGATGGTAATGCTAGATATAATCAGATTTTTATGGCCGAAGAAGATGCGTCTAAAACGGCCTTCATATGTCCAGGCTTCATTGGTTTATTTGAATGGGTTGTCATGACATTTGGTCTGAAAAATGCTGGTGCTACTTATCAGAGGGCTATGAATTTGATCTTCCATGAGCTGTTGGGAAACACTATGGAAGTCTACATTGATGATATTGTAGTCAAATCGGCTGAGTTTAGTTCTCATATAGCTGATTTGCGCAAAGCCTTTGATAAAATGCGTTGGTATGGTTTGAAAAAGAACCCACGTAAATGTGCTTTTGGAGTGTCGACTGGTAAGTTTTTAGGATTTGTCATCCATGAACATGATATAGAGATAGACCCTGACCGAATCAAGTCTATTCAGAATGTGGGACTTCCGATCTGTAAGGTCAAAGTGCAGAAGTTTCTCGGCAAGGTGAATTATTTATGAAGGTTTATCTCTAACCTAGTGAGGAAGATTGATGCCTTCACCCCTATCCTTCGGCTTAAGAATGATGCCGAATTCGCTTGGGGGGCAGAGCAGTAGGAAGCATTTGATCTCATTAAAAAATACTTGTCTTCGGCTCCCGTGTTAAAAGCACCACAAGCAGGAGTACCATTCAGATTATACATTGCAGCTGAAGATAAGGTCATTGGAGCTGTTCTGACACAAGAAATTGAAGGAAAGGAGCATGTGGTGACATATCTAAGTCAGAGGTTGGTGGATGCTGAAACAAGGTACAGTTTATTGAGAAGTTATGCTTATGCTTGTTTTATGCATGCACCAAGTGTAGATGTTATTTACTGTCTAGTCATTGCACTATTTTTGGTCAAGCCGATGTGATCAAGTACATGTTGCATAACCCAATTATGAGTGGTAGAATTGGTAAGTGGGCTTATTGAAAGGGAAATGTGCCCATGGGCCATTTCTAAAGTGTTTTGGTGATTAAGTGCCCAACACATATTCTCTAAGTGTTAATTTGTGCCAAAGATTGAAGAAGTGCAAATCATGTGACAAGGTACGTTTCTAGACTTAGTACATTGATTTGGATACTAATGCATTGTGTCTAAGTGCTAGAAACAGGAGAAAATAGATTGGAAAAGAGTTGGCTGTGTATAGCCAACTGCTACTCGGTCTGGGTGCACCGGACTGTCCGGTGGTGCACTGGACAGTGTTCGGTGCGCCAGACGAGTCCAAGGTGAACCGGCCGCTCTCGGGACTCGACGGCGGCGTACGACTATAATTCACCGGACTGTCCGGTGAGTCGTCTGCGGCAAAGTCGTCGCTCTCGGGAAAAGTTCAACGGCGTACGGCTAAAATTCACCGGACTGTCTGGTGGTGCATCGGACTGTCCGGTGAGCCAACGGTCGACTGCGCAACGGTCGGCAGTGAAATCGGCGGGCGACACGTGGCCCGCACCAACGGTCGGAAGGGGGCACCGGACTATCCGGTGTGCACCGGAAAGTGTCCGGTGCGCTAACCGACGCCGAGGTGCAACGGTCGTTTGCGCCAGAAAAGGAAGGAGATCCGCACCGGACCGTCTACAGTGACTGTCCGGTGCGCCACCCGACAGAAGGCAAGATTAGCCTTCCAAGATTATCTCCAACGGCTCCTAGCTGCCTTGGGGCTATAAAAGGGACCCCTAGGCATATGGAGGAGTCACCCAAGCTTACAAGAAAGATCCTAAGACTCCAAGACTCCATTCTCACGCATTCGATTCTTTGAGATAATGACTTGAGCTCCATTTGAGTTGAGAACTCCTTGTGTTGTGTTTTGAGCTCGAGTTATGACTTGTGTGCGTGATTGTGCTCTCGCTTTGAGTCTTGTGTGTGTTGCTCTCCCCTCCCTTACTTCCGTGCTTCTTTGTGATCATCAATTCTAAGGGCGAGAGGCTCTAAGTTGTGGAGATTCCTCGCAAACGGGAGAAAGTCTAAGAAAGAAGAACACCGTGGTATTCAAGTTGATCATTGGATTACTTGAAAGGGGTTGAGTGCAACCCTCGTCCATTGGGACGCCACAACGTGGAAGTAGGCAAGTGTTACTTGGTCAAACCACGGGATAAACTCACATGTCTCTTGTGATTGCTTCTCTGTAATTACTTATGTGTTCGCAAGAGCTCGCTACTTAGCCGTACTAACACTTAACCAAGTTTTGTGGTTATTAGTATTTGATTTTTATAGGATCACCTATTCACCCCCCCTCTAGGTGCTCTCAATTGGTATCAGAGCCGTTCTCTTCACGTAAGGGACTAATCACCCGAAGAGATGGATCCTAAGGTAAAGGGGATGGTGGTCAACGATAAGGAGAAGGAGTCCATCTTCAACGAGCCAAGAGATGACAAGCCCATTGACTCTGGCTCGAGTCACAAGAAGAAGGATGGGAAGAAGAAGAGGCACATCAAGAAGATCGTCTACTACGACAGCGACGAATCTTCCTCTTCACCAAGAGACGACGACGACGAGAAAAAGAAACCGGTTAACTCAAATTTTTCATTTGATTATTCTCATATTCCTTTCAATTCCAATGCTCATTTGCTTTCAATTCCTCTTGGTAAACCTCCACACTTTGATGGAGAGGACTACTCTTTTTGGAGTCACAAAATGCGTAGTCATCTATTCTCTCTCCATCCTAGTATTTGGGAGATAGTTGAAAATGGAATGCAATTTGATAGTACAGATAACCCTGTGTTTATTAACGAGCAAATTCATAAAAATGCACAAGCTACCACTGTTTTGCTAGCATCTTTGTGTAGGGATGAGTACAACAAGGTGAGCGGATTGGACAACGCCAAGCAAATTTGGGACACCCTCAAAATATCACATGAGGGAAACGACGCTACCATGATCACCAAAATGGAGTTGGTGGAAGGTGAGCTGGGAAGGTTCGCTATGATCAGGGGAGAGGAGCCAACACAGACGTACAACAGGCTCAAGACCCTAGTCAACAAGATTAGGAGCTATGGGAGCACGAGATGGACGGACCACGACGTCGTCCGACTTATGCTCAGGTCTTTCACTGTTATTGACCCTCATCTTGTGAACCTCATCCGTGAAAATCCCAGGTACACAAAGATGACGCCCGAGGAGATACTCGGAAAATTTGTGAGCGGGCGCATGATGGTCAAGGAGGCAAGGTATATTGATGATGCATTAAACGGCCCCATGCCCATCTACGAGACGCAGCCCGTTGCGCTCAAGGCAACAAGCAGCAAGGAGGCGCTACCAAGCAAGGTAGCACAAGTAGAGGCTGTCGGGCTCAACGAGAGTGAAATGGCGCTTATCATCAAGCGCTTCAAGACCGCTCTTAAAGGACGCAAGGAGTACCCCAACAAGAACAAAACAAGGGGAAAGCGCTCCTGCTTCAAATGCGGTAAGACTGGTCACTTTATTGCAAACTATCCCGATAATGATAGTGACCAGGGACAAGAAAAGAGCGGGAAGAGGGAGAAGAAGAAGGCCTACAAGAAGGCTAAGGGCGAGGCGCATCTTGGAAAAGAATGGGATTCAGACTGCTCTTCCACCGACTCTGACGACAAAGGACTTGCTGCCTCAGCCTTCAACAAATCCTCTCTCTTCCCCAACGAACGCCATACTTGCCTCATGGCAAAGGAGAAAAAGGTAAGCATTCGAGAAACCCCTAAGTATACTACTTCAAGCGATGATGATTCTAGTGATGATGAAGTAGACTATACCGATTTATTTAAGGGTTTAGATAGAGCAAAAGTAGATAAAATTAATGAGTTAATTGATGCTTTAAATGAAAAGGATAGACTTTTAGAGAAGCAAGAGGACATTTTATATGAAAAACATGACAAATTTGTTAGTGTACAAAAGTCTCTTGTTTTAGAAACTAAAAGAAATGAAATGTTATCCTCTGAATTGTCTATGTGCCATGAATCAATCTCTAGTTTAAAGGTTTTAAATGATGATTTAAATGCTAAACTAGAGAAAGCTAATACTACCAAATCTTGTGTAGAACATGTAGTCATTTGCAATAGATGCAAGGATTTTGATATTAATGCTTGTGATGAACATCTTGCGTCTATTGCAAAATTAAATAATGAGGTGGCAAGTCTTAATGCTTAACTTAAGACTTGCAAGGCTGATTTTGATAAGTTAAATTTTGCTAGGGATGCCTACACCGTTGGTAGACATCCCTCGATTAAGGATGGACTTGGCTTTCGAAAGGAAGCCAAGAACTTAACAAGCCAAAGGGCTCCCATTCCTAACAAGGAGAAAGGGAAGGCCCCTATGGCTAGTAGCAATCAAAAGAATCATGCTTTCATTTATGATAGGAAATTTTCTAGAAATGATCATTTTAATAGGAGTTATGTTGATGACTCACATGCTATGTTTGCTTCAAGTTCTAATTTTAATGGTAGGCCTAGGAGAAATTTTGTGTCTCATGCTCCTAAGAAAATGTGTAATAAACCTACCACTGTCTTTCATGCTTGCAACACTACGTTTATACTTTCATGTAAAAATGAAAAAGTGGTTGCTAGAAAATTGGGATCTAAATGCAAGGGAGATAAGACTTGTATTTGGGTTCCAAAGGCTATTGTGACTAACCTTGTAGGACCCAACAAGAGTTGGGTACCTAAAACCCAAGTGTAAATTGTCTTGCAGGTTTATGCATCCGGGGGCTCAAGCTGGATTATCGACAGCGGATGCACAAACCACATGACAGGGAGAAGAAGATGTTCACCTCCTACGTCAAGAACAAAGATTCCCAGGACACACTTATTTTTGGAGATGGGAACCAAGGCAAGGTTAAAGGCTTGGGAAAGATAGCCATCACAAGGCGAGCATTCCATATCCAATGTATTCTTAGTAGAGTCATTAGGATATAATCTCCTGTCTGTAAGTCAATTGTGCCACATGGGCTACAATTGCTTGTTTACGAATGTTGATGTTTCTGTCTTTAGAAGGAGTGATAGTTCATTAGCGTTTAAGGGTGTATTAGACGGCAAACTCTACTTAGTTGATTTTTCGAAAGAGGAGGCCGATCTAGATGCATGCTTAATAGCTAAGACTAGCATGGGCTGGCTGTGGCATCGCCGTCTAGCACATGTTGGGATGAAGAACCTTCATAAACTTCTAAAGGGAGAACATGTGTTAGGACTAACCAATGTCTGCTTCAAAAAAGATAGACCTTGTACAGCTTGTCAAGCAGGGAAACAGGTGGGAAGCACTCATTACAACAAGAATGTGATGACTACATCAAGACCACTGGAGCTTCTCCATATGGACCTCTTCAGACCCGTCGCCTACCTTAGCATCGGGGGAAGTAAGTATGGTTTAGTAATTGTTGATGATTTTTCCCGCTTCACTTGGGTATTCTTTTTGCAGGATAAATCAGAAACCCAAGAGACCCTAAAGCGCTTTCTAAGAGCATCTCCAACAATGCCTCAAACTAATGCCCCAAATCGAAATATAGGGCTCTACACAGGAAAAACCACTCCAATAGTGCCTCAATTCAATAAATTTTGTCAAAAACTATAGGACACCCTCTCAAGTGCCTCAAATATACTACACCGTAGTGGGCTGCCCTATAATCTAGATTTGGGGCTTTACTATTGGAGCAGGGTGTTTTGTTGGTGCCCTAAATTCTATAAAATTTACTTATTTTTAAATTATAAGGCATTTTTATAGGTCATGTTGTTGGAGATGCTCTAAGGAGGGCTCAAAATGAGTTTGAGCTCAAGGTGAAAAAGATAAGAAGCGACAACGAGTCCGAGTTCAAGAATCTACAAGTGGAGGAGTACCTTGAGGAGGAAGGCATCAAGCACGAGTTCTCCGCTCCCTACACACAACAGCAAAATGGTGTGGTAGAGAGGAAGAACAGGACGCTTATCGACATGGCGAGGACGATGCTTGGAGAGTTCAAGACGACTGAGCGGTTTTGGTCGGAAGCTGTGAACACAGCTTGCCACGCCATAAACCGGCTCTACCTTCATCGCCTCCTCAAGAAGACCTCGTATGAACTTCTTACCGGTAACAAACCCAATGTCTCATACTTTCGTGTATTTGGGAGCAAATGTTACATTCTAGTGAAGAAAGGTAGAAATTCTAAATTTGCTCCCAAAGCTGTAGAAGGGTTTTTACTAGGGTATGACTCAAATACAAGGGCGTATAGAGTCTTCAACAAATCATCGGGTTTGGTTGAAGTCTCTAGCGACGTTGTATTTGATGAGACTAATGGCTCTCCAAGAGAGCAAGTTGATCTTGATGATGTAGATGAAGATGATGTTCCAACGGCCGCAATACGTACCATGGCGATTGGAGATGTGCGACCACAGGAACAACAAGAGCAAGATCAACCTTCTTCCTCAACGATGGTGCATCCCCCCACTCAAGATGATGAATAGGTTCCTCAAGAAGAGGCGTGTGATCAAGGGGGCACAAGAAGAACCAGCTATGGAGGAAGAAGCACCACAGGCCCCTCCAACTCAAGTCCAAGTGACGATCCAACGGAATCACCCCGTTGACCAGATTCTGGGTGACATAAGCAAGAGAGTAACTACTCGCTCAAGATTAGCTAATTTTTGTGAGCATTACTCGTTTGTCTCTTCTATTGGGCCTTTCAGGGTAGAAGAGGCCTTGCAAGATCCGGACTGGGTGTTGGCCATGCAGGAAGAGCTCAACAACTTCAAGAGGAATGAAGTTTGGAGCCTGGTTGTAACGCCCTGAATTTGGGGGTAGAATTTTTTCTTCTTTTCTCTCACCAAATTCAGGCGTTACCCTTTCCTTTTCCCTTTTCCCCTCGCTAAACCTTGATCTTTTCCAAAGTTATAGCGGGTTTTGGCTTTAGACCTCGTGTAAAGCAAAACCTTAAAATACTTTATTTTGGGTGATGCACCATGCCGAACCATGCATACTTTTTGATTGTTTAAAAATGTGAAAGCATTCATCTAGAGGAAATTAGATTTTAGAAAAAAAGAAAAACATTTTTCTTCTCCTCTCCCCCCTCCTTCCCCATTTTCGGCCCAGCCAACCCCCTTTCCCGCCCGCGTGGGCCTCGCGGCGGCCCAGCCGCCCCCCCTTCCCTTCCCGCCGTGGGCCGCCTGGCGGCCCAGCCGCGCCCCCTCCCCCTTTGGGCCCAGCCGGCCCAACCGTCCCCCTCCCCTTTTCTTTTTCCAAAAATCCCCTCCCCGTGGGCCCCGCCCGTCATCCCCTCTCTCTCTTCCTCTCCCCTGCCCTAGCCGCCGCCGCCTCTCCCCTGCCCTAGCGCCGCCGCCTCCCTGGCGCCGCCGCCACGCCGTCCTCCCCTCCGGTGAGGTTTCTCCCTTCCCCCTCCCTCCTCTCCTCCCCTCTTTCCTCCTTCCCTCCCGTCGGCGTCCCCCGCCCCCGCGCCACGGGCGCGTCCGCCTCGGCCCCGGCGAGCTCGGCCGCTCCAGCGAGCTCGGCCTCGGCCTCGGCCCCGGCCCCGGCCGCCCCGGCCTCGCCCGCGCCCGGTCGCCCTCGGCCGCCCTCCCCGCGTCGCCCTCGGCCGTCCCCGGCCCGCGCCGCCCTCGCTCGGCCGCTCCCGGCGAGCTCGGCCCCGGCCCCCGGCCGCCTTCGGCTCGGCCGCCCGCGCCCGGCCACCCCGCGCCGCCCCGCCCCCGTCGCGCTCGGCCCCGGCCTCGGCCGTCCCGCGCCCGCCCTCCCCGCGCCGCTCTCCGGCGAGCTCGGCTCGGCCGCCCGGCCTCGGCCGCCTCGCCCCGCTCGGCCCCGCCCCCGGCCGCCCCCGGCCGCCCCCGGCCGCCCTCGGCCACCCCGTCCCGCGCCCCCTCGGCCACCCCCCATGCCCGGCGAGCTCGCCCCCCCCCCCCCCCCGGCGAGCTCGGCTGCCCCCGTGCCCCGGTTCGACCGCCCGCCCCATGCCCGGCGAGCTCGGCCGCCCCCGTGCCCCGGTTCGACCGCCCGCCCCCGCGCCCGGCCTCGCCCGGCCGCGTCCTCGCTCTCCCGTGCTCGCTTGCCCCGGCGTGCTTGCCCGCTCGCCCCGTCGTGCCTTGCTCACGTTGTGTCGGCCCCTGCGTGGCCTCGAGCTTGGCCCAGCGTGCCTATGGCGCGCAGCTTTGAGCTCGGCTAACGCACGGTCCCGACGTGCACACGGCTAGTTCATGGCATGTGCGTGCGGCCTCGCGCGCGTGCTCGCGTAGTGCGCAGTGCCTTGGCACGACTCGTCGTGTCCCCGTCTACCCCCAGACGTCTCGTCTACCCCCCGTGTCCTATGCGCGCTAATCACGCGTTTATATTAATAAGATAGGAGTCTCAATTTGGAAATTGGTTACGTTAGTTAATTTGTATAGCTAATCATCTGTCTCATTCAATGTTAATCTACTAAAAGTGGTCACGTTTACATTAGTGCATGTAGCTAATTCTTTTGTTAGAACCAATTGGAACTAGAGCACGTAACGTTTAGTTATTCGTTTACCCGTAGTGCACCTTGAGCATAAGCTTTAACTCTCGCGAGACCTTTTCCCATTTCTTTCTAACCATGGTGAGTTCATTATCGTATGTGATATTCTATGCATATTTACTTTATTTGTTCCCTTGTATGGTGTACTGTTTGTTTCCTAATTTGAATGGATGAATGTATGCATGCTTGCAATCGCATAGAGAACGATCCGGTTGAAGAGCCCGAGGAACTCGCAGGAGAAGCCCCTGAGCAGCAGTCGGTTGGTGGAGGCAAGTGTCCCTTGACCTATCTCTGTCCTATTCATTCTTTAATTCACCTCCCGCTTTACACATTTATGCCTAAGGATTGACTAGCTTTTGTTATCCATGTCCTTGTTTACCTATTTGGGTTGGATTATTATTGTTTAGCTTTATGCTATTGCTCAAACTCTAATCAATGAACATGATGAGATTATCTATGATACGCTGTTTTCCCCTCTCTTATTATGATGTATTACTTGTGGTCTTCAAGGGGGCTCAAGCGGTTTCTCGAGTGCCTCTCCGTAAGGACCTGTTCTATGGATGACCGCCCGGGAAAACAGTGCAACCATGAGGGTGGAATGAGGTGCCCTTAGCTGAATAATTAGAGGATCCGGGGTGTAGTTCGCTTCGCCGTCGTGCCGTCAATGGGGCTCGGTGTATGCGGCTCGCTCTGCCAAGGTTGATTCGTCCCTTGGGGAGGAGTGCGGTACATTTAGGAAACCTAACGGGCGGCTACAGCCCCGGTGAATCTTTGTAAAGGCTACGTAGTGAAACCCTGCCTATTCACCTTGGTAGTGTTTAAGGGTTTGATCGGCCCGAGGCAAGAGGGAATCACGGCTTATGGGTAAAGTGCACAACCTCTGCAGAGTGTTTGAAAACTGATATATCATCCGTGCTCGCGGTTATGAGCGGCCAAGGGAGCTCCAGTGATTAATGGTGCTTGATCGGAGACATTTTGGTTTACAGGTGGCTATGAGATCGATGGTTCTGGTTATGGCTATGGTGCTGGTAAGAGGTATTCTTTCCGTTTGGAAAGGGTACATCGGGCTAATAACTTGGGTTAATGCTAAAACCTGGCTTTCTATTAGTAAATAATAATCTGACCAACTAAAAGAAACTGCTTGACTTATCCCCACATAAAGCTAGTCCACTACAGCCAAACAGGATACTTGCTGAGTATGTTGATGTGTACTCACCCTTGCTCTACACACCAAACCCCCCATCCCCAGGTTGTCAGCATTGCAACCACTGCTCAGGCGAAGATGAAGCCATGGAAGGAGACTTTCAGGAGTTCCAAGACTACGATGAGTTCTAGGCGTGGGTTAGCGGCAACCCCCAGTCGGCTGCCTGTGAAGGCCGCGTTTATCTACGTTTCTTTTCCGCACTTTGATTTATTGTAAGGACTATATGGACGTCTCAGACGTATGATGTAATCGACTATTATTTCCCTTTTTAATACTATTTGAGCACTGTGTGATGATGTCCATGTTATGTAACTGTTGTGTACGTGAATAACTGATCCTGGCACGTACATGGTTCGCATTCGGTTTGCCTTCTAAAACCGGGTGTGACATAAGTGGTATCAAAGTCGTGCTGACTGTAGGACCGCTAACCTAGAGTAGAATGGTCGTTCTAAGGACTATAGACCTCTGTCCCTGCCCTGACTTTGATATCTCTTCAAAAGTTGGTCATACCGACCAAACCTATGTTCTACTATATAATATACCTTGCTGAAAATTGTGTTTTATTCTAATCCTTCATTTACTTATGGTTTATTACTTGCTGGTCATATTAATTCTGTTCTCACCCTTTTGCTTGCGGTGTCTTTTGTAGATGGCTCGACTTAGACACACTGCACGAAAGTCCGTCATCCCCTTCTTACCCTCCCGCCTTGCTGAGCGTCCGCTTCACCGTCCCATGGCTGGACAGTCCAGCCACTTGGAGAGACTGCACCACCGCCTGCATGAGGAGCAAGAACGTCGACGACAGGAGCAGCAGGGCTCTTCCTTCTCGCTCCAGCAGGAGATAGAGTCCGTGAGGAGCTGCTCCCCCGTGCTTCCCCTGGAGGCGCCCCCTGCACCACCACTGGGCGCCCCAGCCTCTGGAGTAGCTGCTGGAGGAGACCCAGATGACGGAGGTGGCGACGACAGCTCGAGCCACGACACCGACTTCTCTGCTGACCATGAGCCAGAAGGATGGGTTGCTCGACCCATCACTCGCGACGCTGCTCGCGGGTGTCACTTCCATGATGCGCTCGACACCCTGCTACGTCGGGCACTTAACCGGCGTACTTGGTCCATCGAGTATCGTTGTGTGGTCTACCAGCATAGTCGCGGGGTCTACCCGGACCGCTGGGAGGCGACCTGCTTGGTGCGCCGTCCGGAGAACAGTCTCCAGGGTGCAGAGGCCTGCTTAGAGCACTATTCTATCTCTGAGCGGGACTCAGCTGAGGCAGCCATGCAAGATGCTGCACGGCGTGCGCTTTCGCACTACTGCTCGGTTCTCGGTGGGGTAGCTGACGGTCTCGACCTGAGGTATTACCCCCGCCGTCCATCTGGCAGCACAGGAGGTGTGATTGTCTCACCCGTCGGTGAGGACAATCCTAGGTTGAGCAGCACAGTCAACCTAGCCGCCGTGCTAAACACGGAGCTGGACCATGCATTAGATGAGCTGAGTAGGGCTCGTGCTGAGATCGCCCTGCTACGGGCTGAGCGCGCGGAACGTCGTCACCTGGACGATGGTTCCCCCGCTCCCGTCGGGACTCAGCACCCGTACCGCTCACCTCAGCGTGGACACCAGCCTTATGGCAATCCCGACTGCAAGACAAAGATAAATCTAGAACCATAGATCGTTAGAGTTGGATCTTGTAATTAATACGAAATATATACGTAGAAGCTACAGTATTAGCGTTAGTCTCGCTCTTAGTTAGTCTTAGTTAGACAGGGTAGTTTGCTATATCCTGTGCATTTATGCTTGTCATGATGAACAATGTTTGGTTTGGATCTTTGTAATGACTGTCACCAGAGTGTGGGTATCCCCTGCATTTTGGGTTACCTGTTATATGTTAAAGGAGTTAGCTATATAGTTGGGAAACCTTTTATTCCACTTTCCTCTTTATCTGAGAAGCTGTGTGGTCTGTGTTGGAGATCAGTGAGGATGCTCATTTGTTCAGTGCTGTTGAGGAATTCTATACTCTTTTCTTATGCTACAAGATTTGCCAGATCAGTTCTGATGTGTGGTTGCATTCTGCAGATGTCAGAGAACAGGCGCAGAGGAGGAAGGCGTGCTCAGCAGGAGCGAGCCGCTCAACAGGAAGAGGTACCCCAACAACAGCACCTGCCGCCCCCGCCCCCGATGTCGATCGAGAAGATGTTTCTGATGCAGACTCAGGCAGTTCAAGCCATCGGTCAGACTTTGGCCGCCATTCAGCAGCAGCAGCAGCAGGCCCCACCTCAGCCTCAGATGCCCAGAGACAAGCGTGCTGAATTCATGAGAGGTCATCCACCAATGTTTGCTCATTCTTCTGACCCCATGGATGCTGAAGACTGGCTGCGCACTGTGGAGCGGGAGTTGCACACCGCTCAGTGTGATGATAGGGAGAAAGTCTTGTATGGTCCCCGTCTGTTGAGAGGAGCAGCTCAGTCATGGTGGGAATCTTACCTCGCCACCCATGCCCACCCTGACGCCATCACCTGGGAAGAGTTCAGAGGAAGCTTTCGTCAGTACCATGTTCCAGCAGGTCTGATGACAGTGAAGAAGGAGGAGTTCCTGGCCCTCAAGCAAGGGCCATTGTCTGTCAGTGAGTACCGGGACAGGTTTCTGCAATTGTCTCGCTATGCTCCTGAAGATGTCAACACCGACGCCAAGCGACAGTACCGTTTCCTGAGAGGCTTGGTTGACCCTCTGCAATACCAACTGATGAATCACACCTTCCCGACATTCCAGCACCTGATTGACAGAGCAATCATGACAGAGAGGAAGCGTAAGGAGATGGAAGATCGTAAGCGCAAGGTCAGTGGACCCCAGCCTGGAAGCAGCAACCGTCCTCGTTTCTCAGGCAATCAACCTCAGCAGTTCAGGCAGAACCAACGTCCACCTCAGCAGCATCAGCAGTTCCAAAGGCAGTATCCTCAACACCAGTATCAGAACCGTCAGAGCAATCAGTCAGGAGGTCAGTTTCAGAGGCAGAATCAGCAGGCACCTCGTCTTCCTGCCCCAGCAGAACAGTCAGGCAGCACCAGCTCAGGTTGGAAACAGAGCATGTTTCCACTGTGGAGAGCAAGGCCATTGGGTGATGCAATGTTCGAAGAAGGCAGCCCAGCAGCAGTCAGGCCCCAATGCCCTAGCAAAGCAGAATGTGCCTCAGCCTGGAGCAGGCAACCGCTCTCAGCCGCGTTACAATCATGGGAGACTGAACCACTTGGAGGCTGAAGCAGTTCAGGAGACCCCCGGCATGATAGTAGGTATGTTCCCAGTCGACTCCCATATTGCAGAAGTGTTATTTGATACTGGAGCAACGCATTCTTTCATTACTGCATCATGGGTAGAAGCACATAATCTTCCAATTACTACCATGTCAACCCCCATTCAAATTGACTCAGCCGGTGGTAGAATCCGAGCCGATAGCATTTGTTTGAATATAAGCGTGGAAATAAGGGGGATAGTGTTTCCCGCCAACCTCATAGTAATGGGTACTCAGGGAATAGATGTCATCCTAGGGATGAATTGGCTAGACAAGTATCAGGCAGTTATCAGTTGTGATAAAAGGACAATCAAGTTGGTGTCCCCACTAGGAGAGGAAGTGGTGACCGAGTTAGTTCCGCCTGAGCCGAAGAAAGGAAGTTGTTATCAGATGGCTGTCGATAGCAGTGAAGCAGACCCAATTGAGAGTATCAAGGTTGTGTCTGAGTTCCCAGATGTGTTTCCAAAGGACTTACCGGGTATGCCACCAGAGCGGAAAGTCGAGTTTGCCATAGAGCTTCTTCCTGGAACCGCCCCCATCTTTAAGAGAGCTTACCGAATATCTGGACCAGAGTTGGTTGAGCTTAAGAAGCAGATTGATGAGCTGTCAGAGAAAGGTTACATCCGGCCAAGCACCTCGCCTTGGGCCGCTCCTGTCTTGTTTGTGGAAAAGA
The DNA here is from genome assembly GCF_902167145.1 of Zea mays. Classification (NCBI taxonomy): domain Eukaryota; kingdom Viridiplantae; phylum Streptophyta; class Magnoliopsida; order Poales; family Poaceae; genus Zea; species Zea mays. The sequence continues at coordinate 88,805,224 of NC_050097.1, forward strand.
AAGATGGCACCAAAAGGATGTGCATCGATTATCGAGCTCTGAATGAAGTCACCATCAAGAACAAGTATCCCTTGCCCAGAATAGAAGATCTGTTCGACCAGTTGAGAGGAGCCAGTGTGTTCTCCAAGATTGATCTGAGGTCAGGTTATCATCAGCTCAGGATCCGACCTTCAGACATTCCGAAGACATCATTCATTACCAAGTATGGGTTGTATGAGTTCACAGTGATGTCTTTTGGTTTGACCAATGCACCAGCCTTTTTCATGAACTTGATGAACAGTGTATTCATGGATTACCTTGATAAGTTTGTGGTGGTATTCATTGATGACATTCTGATTTATTCTCATAGCAAAGAAGAGCATGCAGATCATTTGAAGATGGCATTGCAAAGATTGCGAGAGCATCAGTTGTATGCAAAGTTGAGCAAGTGTGAGTTCTGGATCAGTGAAGTCCTGTTCTTGGGTCACATAATCAACGAAGAAGGATTGGCTGTGGATCCGAAGAAAGTGGCAGACATTCTGAATTGGAAGGCGCCAACAGATGCTCGAGGAATAAAGAGTTTCATTGGAATGGTCGGATATTATCGGCGATTCATTGAAGGGTTTTCAAAGATTGCAAAACCAATGACAGCGTTGCTAGGCAACAAGGTTGAGTTCAAGTGGACCCAGAAATGTCAAGAGGCCTTCGAAGCGCTGAAAGAAAAGTTGACAACAGCGCCTGTCCTAGTCTTGCCTGATGTGCACAAGCCCTTCTCGGTGTATTGTGATGCTTGTTACACAGGTTTGGGATGCGTGTTGATGCAAGAGGGAAGAGTTGTGGCTTACTCGTCCCGACAGCTGAAGGTTCATGAGAAGAATTACCCAATCCATGATCTAGAGTTGGCAGCAGTGGTTCATGCACTGAAGACATGGAGGCACTATCTGTATGGACAAAAATGCGATGTTTACACAGACCACAAGAGTCTGAAGTACATATTCACTCAGTCAGAGTTGAATATGAGGCAGCGAAGATGGTTAGAGTTGATCAAAGACTATGAGTTGGAGATTCACTACCATCCAGGCAAAGCAAACGTAGTGGCAGATGCTTTGAGCAGGAAGAGTCAAGTCAATCTGATGGTCGCTCGTCCGATGCCTTATGAGTTGGCCAAGGAGTTTGACAGGTTGAGTCTCGGGTTTCTGAACAATTCGCGAGGAGTCACAGTCGAGTTGGAACCTACCTTGGAACGAGAAATCAAAGAAGCGCAGAAGAATGATGAGAAGATCAGTGAGATCCGGTGACTGATTCTAGATGGCAGAAGCAAAGATTTTCGAGAAGATGCAGAGGGTGTGATATGGTTCTAAGACCGCTTGTGTGTTCCCAATGTCCAGTCTATTCGGGAGTTGATCCTTAAGGAAGCTCATGAGACAGCCTATTCGATTCACCCTGGTAGCGAGAAGATGTATCAGGATCTGAAGAAGAAATTCTGGTGGTACGGAATGAAGAGGGAAATCGTAGAGCATGTGGCTATGTGCGATAGTTGCTGAAGAATTAAGGCAGAGCACCAGAGACCTGCTGGATTGTTGCAACCGTTGCAGATCCCTCAGTGGAAATGGGATGAAATCGGTATGGATTTCATAGTCGGATTGCCTCGCACTCGAGCCGGCTACGATTCCATCTGGGTAGTAGTGGACCGTTTAACCAAGTCAGCCCACTTCATACCTGTCAAGACCAACTACAATAGTGCAGTATTGGCAGAATTGTATATGTCTCAGATCGTTTGTCTTCATGGTGTGCCAAAGAAGATAGTGTCAGAGAGAGGAACATAGTTCACCTCTCATTTCCGGCAGCAGTTGCATGAAGCCTTGGGCACGCATCTGAATTTCAGTTCAGCTTATCATCCGCAGACAGATGGCCAGACCGAAAGAACCAATCAAATTCTTGAAGACATGTTGAGAGCATGTGCGTTGCAAGATCAGTCCGGATGGGACAAGAGATTGCCTTATGCAGAGTTTTCCTATAACAACAGCTACCAGGCCAGTTTGAAGATGTCACCATTTCAGGCGCTCTATGGAAGGAGTTGTAGAACTCCGTTGCAATGGGATCAGCCTGGAGAAAAGCAAGTGTTTGGGCCAGACATTTTTCTTGAAGCCGAGGAGAACATCAGGATGGTTCGAGAGAATCTGAAGATAGCGCAATCAAGGCAGCGAAGCTATGCAGACACAAGAAGAAGAGAGCTGAGTTTCGAAGTTGGAGACTTCGTCTATCTGAAAGTGTCACCGATCAGAGGAGTCAGAAGGTTCGGAGTCAAAGGCAAGCTAGCACCCCGCTACATTGGTCCGTACCAAATTCTCTCAAGGCGTGGAGAAGTGGCCTATCAGCTCAGTCTGCCAGAGAATTTGTCCGTTGTGCATGATGTCTTTCATGTGTCTCAGTTGAAAAAGTGCTTGCGTGTGCCAGAAGAGCAGTTGCCAGTGGAAGGTCTCGAAGTCCAGGAGGACTTGACCTACGTTGAGAAGTCAGTGCAAATCCTTGAGACCGCAGACAGAGTCACTCGAAGGAAGACCATCAGAATGTGCAAAGTCAGATGGAATCATCACTCTGAGAAAGAAGCAACCTGGGAGCGTGAAGATGATCTGATGGCCAAATACCCTGAGCTCTTTGCTAGCCAACCCTGAATCTCGAGGGCGAGATTCTTTTAAGGGGGATAGGTTTGTAACGCCCTGAATTTGGGGGTAGAATTTTTTATTCTTTTCTCTCACCAAATTCAGGCGTTACCCTTTCCTTTTCCCTTTTCCCCTCGCTAAACCTTGATCTTTTCCAAAGTTATAGCGGGTTTTGGCTTTAGACCTCGTGTAAAGCAAAACCTTAAAATACTTTATTTTGGGTGATGCACCATGCCGAACCATGCATACTTTTTGATTGTTTAAAAATGTGAAAGCATTCATCTAGAGGAAATTAGATTTTAGAAAAAAAAGAAAAACCTTTTTCTTCTCCTCTCCCCCCTCCTTCCCCATTTTCGGCCCAGCCGCCCCCTTTTCCCCCCCGCGTGGGCCTCGCGGCGGCCCAGCCGCCCCCCTTCCCTTCCTGTCGTGGGCCGCCTGGTGGCCCAGCCGCGCGCCCCCCTCCCCCTTTGGGCCCAGCCGGCCCAACCGTCCCCCCTCCCCTTTTCTTTTTCCAAAAATCCCCTCCCCGCGGGCCCCGCCCGTCATCCCCTCTCTCTCTTCCTCTCCCCTGCCCTAGCCGCCGCCGCTCCCCTGCCCTAGCGCCACCGCCGCCGCCTCCCCGGCGCCGCCGCCGCGCCGTCCTCCCCTCCGGTGAGGTTTCTCCCTTCCCCCCTCCCTCCTCTCCTCCCCTCCCTCCTCCTTCCCTCCCGTCGGCGTCCCCCGCCCCCGCGCCACGGGCGCGCCCGCCTCGGCCCCGGCGAGCTCGGCCGCTCCGGCGAGCTCGGCCTCGGCCTCGGCCCCGGCCCCGGCCGCCCCGCGCTCGGCCGCCCGCTCGGCCGCCCTCCCCGCGCCGCCCTCGGCCATCCCCGGCCCGCGCCGCCCTCGCTCGGCCGCTCCCGACGAGCTCGGCCCCGCCCCCCGGCCGCCTTCGGCTCGGCCGCCCTCGGCCGCCCGCGCCCGGCCACCCCGCGCCGCCCCGCCCCCGTCGCGCTCGGCCCCGGCCTCGGCCGTCCCGTACCCGCCCTCCCCGTGCCGCTCTCCGGCGAGCTCGGCTCGGCTCGGCCGCCCCGCTCGGCCGCCCGGCCTCGGCCGCCTCGCCCCGCTCGGCGCCGCCCTCGGCCACCCCGTCCCGCGCCCCCTCGGCCCCGCCCCATGCCCGGCGAGCTCGGCCGCCCCCATGCCCCGGTTCAACCGCCCGCCCCATGCCCGGCGAGCTCGGCCGCCCCCGTGCCCCGGTTCGACCGCCCGCCCCCGCGCCCAGCCTCACCCGGCCGCGTCCTCGCTCGCCCGTGCTCGCTTGCCCCGGCGTGCTTGCCCGCTCGCCCCGCCGTGCCTTGCTCACGTCGTGTCGGCCCCTGCGTGGCCTCGAGCTTGGCCCTGCGTGCCTATGGCGCGCGGCTTTGAGCTCGGCTAACGTACGGTCCCGACGTGCGCACGACTAGTTCGTGGCATGTGCGTGCGGCCTCACGCGCGTGCTCGCGTAGTGCGCAGTGCCTTGGCACGACTCGTCGTGTCCCCGTCTACCCCCAGACGTCCCGTCTACCCCCCGTGTCCTATGCGCGCTAATCACGCGTTTATATTAATAAGATAGGAGTCTCAATTTGGAAATTGGTTACGTTAGTTAATTTGTATAGCTAATCATCTGTCTCATTCAATGTTAATCTACTAAAAGTGGTCACGTTTACATTAGTGGATGTAGCTAATTCTTTTGTTAGAACCAATTGGAACTAGAGCACGTAACGTTTAGTTATTCGTTTACCCGTAGTGCACCTCGAGCATAAGCTTTAACTCTCGCGAGACCTTTTCCCATTTCTTTCTAACCATGGTGAGTTCATTATCGTATGTGATATTCTATGCATATTTACTTTATTTGTTCCCTTGTATGGTGTACTGTTTGTTTCCTAATTTGAATGGATGAATGTATGCATGCTTGCAATCGCATAGAGAACGATCCGGTTGAAGAGCCCGAGGAACTCGCAGGAGAAGCCCCTGAGCAGCAGTCGGTTGGTGGAGGCAAGTGTCCCTTGACCTATCTCTGTCCTATTCATTCTTTAATTCACCACCCGCTTTACACATTTATGCCTAAGGATTGACTAGCTTTTGTTATCCATGTCCTTGTTTACCTATTTGGGTTGGATTATTATTGTTTAGCTTTATGCTATTGCTCAAACTCTAATCAATGAACATGATGAGATTATCTATGATACACTATTTTCCCCTCTCTTATTATGATGTATTACTTGTGGTCTTCAAGGGGACTCGAGCGGTTTCTCGAGTGCCTCTCCGTAAGGACCTGTTCTATGGATGACCGCCCGGGAAAATAGTGCAACCATGAGGGTGGAATGGGGTGCCCTTAGCTGAATAATTAGAGGATCCGGGGTGTAGTTCGCTTCGCCGTCGTGCCGTCAATGGGGCTCGGTGTATGCGGCTCGCTCTGCCAAGGTTGATTCGTCCCTTGGGGAGGAGTGCGGTACATTTAGGAAACCTAACGGGCGGCTACAGCCCCGGGGAATCTTTGTAAAGGCTACGTAGTGAAACCCTGCCTATTCACCTTGGTAGTGTTTAAGGGTTTGATCGGCCTGAGGCAAGAGGGAATCACGGCTTATGGGTAAAGTGCACAACCTCTGCAGAGTGTTTGAAAACTGATATATCAGCCGTGCTCGTGGTTATGAGCGGCCAAGGGAGCTCCAGTGATTAGTGGTGCTTGATCGGAGACACTTTGGTTTACAGGTGGCTATGAGATCGATGGTTCTGGTTATGGCTATGGTGCTGGTAAGAGGTATTCTTTCCGTTTGGAAAGGGTACATCGGGCTAATAACTTGGGTTAATGCTAAAACCTGGCTTTCTATTAGTAAATAATAATCTGACCAACTAAAAGAAACTGCTTGACTTATCCCCACATAAAGCTAGTCCACTACAACCAAACAGGATACTTGCTGAGTATGTTGATGTGTACTCACCCTTGCTCTACACACCAAACCCCCCATCCCCAGGTTGTCAGCATTGCAACCACTGCTCAGGCGAAGATGAAGTCGTGGAAGGAGACTTTTAGGAGTTCCAAGACTACGACGAGTTCTAGGCGTGGGTTAGCGGCAACCCCCAGTCGGCTGCCTGTTAAGGCCGCGTTTATCTACGTTTCTTTTCCGCACTTTGATTTATTATAAGGACTATATGGACGTCTCAGACGTATGATGTAATCGACTATTATTTCCCTTTTTAATACTATTTGAGCACTGTGTGATGATGTCCATGTTATGTAACTGTTGTGTACGTGAATAACTGATCCTGGCACGTACATGGTTCGCATTCGGTTTGCCTTCTAAAACCGGGTGTGACACTGGTGCCACGTCCCAAGCAAAATGTTGTGGGAACCAAGTGGGTGTTCCGCAACAAGCAAGACGAGCACGGGGTGGTGACAAGAAACAAGGCTCGACTTGTGGCAAAAGGTTATGCCCAAGTCGCAGGTTTGGATTTCGAGGGGACCTTTGCTCCTGTAGCTAGGCTAGAATCCATTAGAATATTATTAGCCTATGCCGCTCACCACCCTTTCAGGTTGTTTCAAATGGATGTGAAGAGCGCTTTCCTCAACGGGCCAATAAAGGAGGAGGTGTACGTGGAACAACCCCTGGCTTTGAGGATGACAGGTATCCCGACCACGTTTTGAAGCTCTCTAAGGCGCTCTATGGACTTAAGCAAGCCCCAAGAGCATGGTATGAATGCCTTAGAGATTTCTTAATTGCTAATGCTTTCAAGGTTGGGAAAGCCGATCCCACTCTTTTCACTTAGACTTGTTACGGTGACCTTTTTGTGTGCCAAATTTATGTCGATGACATAATATTTGGTTCTACTAATCAAAAGTCTTGTGAGGAGTTTAGCAGGGTGATGACACAGAAATTTGAGATGTCGATGATGGGCGAGTTGACATACTTTCTTGGGTTCCAAGTGAGACAACTCAAGGACGGCACCTTCCTCTCCCAAACGAAGTACACTCAAGATCTTCTCAAGAGGTTTGGGATGAAGGACGCCAAGCTCGCGAAGACGCCAATGGGAACCGACGGGCATGTCGACCTCAACAAAGGAGGTAAGTCCATTGATCAAAAGGCATATCGGTCTATGATAGGTTCCTTGCTTTATTTATGTGCTAGTAGACCAGACATTATGCCTAGTGTATGCATGTGTGCTAGATTTCAATCCGATCCAAGGGAATGTCACCTTGTGGCCGTTAAGCGGATTCTTAGATATTTAGTTGCTACGCCTTGCTTCGGGATCTGGTATCCAAAGGGGTCTACTTTTGACTTGATTGGATATTCAGACTCCGATTATGCTGGATGCAAGGTTGATAGGAAGAGTACATCAGGGACGTGCCATTTCCTAGGAAGGTCCCTGGTGTCTTGGAGTTCTAAGAAACAAACCTCTGTTGCTCTATCCACCGCTGAGGCCGAGTATGTTGCCGCAGGACAGTGTTGCGCGCAACTACTTTGGATGAGGCAAACCCTCCGGGACTTTGGCTACAATCTGAGCAAAGTCCCACTCCTATGTGACAATGAGAGTGCAATCTGCATGGCGGATAATCCTGTTGAACACAGCCGCACTAAGCACATAGACATCCGGCATCACTTTTTGAGAGACCACCAGCAAAAGGGAGATATCGAAGTGTTCTATATTAGCACCGAGAACTAGCTAGCCGATATCTTTACCAAGCCTTTAGATGAGAACCTTTTGCAGACTGCGAAATGAGCTAAATGTCTTAGATTCGCGTAACTTGGATTGATCTATAGCATACATGTGTTTTATGCCTTTGATCATGTTACTTTATACATTTATGATATTTGTTTATGGTGCTCAAGTTGTGCAAGGGATCCCCGGACCTCACAAGTCCATGTGTGAGTGATGCACATATTGAGGGGGAGAAGTGCTACAACTTGACCCTTTGAGACTAACATTTGTGTTTGAGTTTACTTAATGTAGTCTCAAAGATGAATTGAAAGGGAAAGGTGAACTTGGACCATGCAAATAATTCCACTGCACTCCGGTATTAGTGTACTCACCTCCAAGTTCATTCTTATACTCGTATTGCCTTTTTGCTCTTAATTGACATTTTTTGTGAGGCAATGGGGTTAAAGAACCAATAATAATCCCGTTTTGGTGCTTAATGCCAAAGGGGGAGAAATTAAGGCCAAAGCAAATGGATCAACTACCACTTGTGAAATTTCGAAAAGAGTAGAGTTAGAACTTTTTGATTTGTCCAATCTTGTGGGGGAGAATTTATAACTATGGGAAAAAGGGGGAGTTTTTGGCTCGTAATCAATTTTACTCTTAGATTATCTCTCTTTGTGCCCAAACAAGTGAGTTTGTTGTAGAGACAGGAAAATGAATTTGATTCGCAAAAACAAACCAAGTGGTGGCAAAGTATGATCCATATATGCCAAATTAGAGTAAAAAACGATTTGGTTCTCTTTTGCATTGATATTGCACTTCTTTTTGTTGCTTTTGGATGTGTTGGCATAAATCACCAAAAAGGGGGAGATTGAAAGGGAAATGTGCCCATGGGCCATTTCTAAAGTGTTTTGGTGATTAAGTGCCCAACACATATTCTCTAAGTGTTAATTTGTGCCAAAGATTGAAGAAGTGCAAATCATGTGACAAGGTACGTTTCTAGACATAGTACATTGATTTGGGTACTAATGCATTGTGTCTAAGTGCTACAAACAGGAGAAAATAGATTAGAAAAGAGTTGGCTGTGTACAACCAACTGCTACTCGGTCTGGGTGCACCGGACTGTCCGGTGGTGCACCGGACAGTGTCCGGTGCGCCAGACGAGTCCAAGGTGAACCGACCGCTCTCGGGACTCGACGGTGGCGTACGACTATAATTCACTGGACTGTCCGGTGAGTCGTCCGTGGCGAAGTCATCGCTCTCGGGAAAAGTTCAACGGCGTACGGCTAAAATTCACCGGACTGTCCGGTGAGCCAACGGTCGACTGAGTAACGGTCGGCAGTGAAATCGGCGGGTGACACGTGGCCCGCACCAACGGTCGGAAGGGGGCACCGGACTGTCTGGTGGGCACCGGACATTGTCCGGTGCGCCAACCGACGTCGAGGTGCAACGGTCGTCTGCGCCAGAAAAGGAAGGAGATCCGCATCGGACAGTCTACAGTGACTGTCCGGTGGCGCACCGGACTGTCCGGTGCGCCACCCAACAGAAGGCAAGATTAGCCTTCCAAGATTATCTCCAACGGCTCCTAGCTGCCTTGGGGCTATAAAAGGGACCCCTAGGCGCATGGAGGAGTCACCCAAGATTACAAGAAAGATCCTAAGACTCCAAGACTCCATTCTCACGCATTCGATTCTTTGAGATAGTGACTTGAGCTCCATTTGAGTTGAGAACTCCTTGTGTTGTGTTTTGAGCTCGAATGACTTGTGTGCGTGATTGTGCTCTCGCTTTGAGTCTTGTGTGTGTTGCTCTCCACTCCCTTACTTCTGTGCTTCTTGGTAAGTGGGCTTATGCACTCATAGAATATGACTTGGCCTATGAACCATTGAAATCTAGGAGAGGCCAGGTCGTAGCGGATTTTATTGTAGAACATCGGATTAATGATACTCATAAACTAGACATGTCATACATCACTATTACTCCTTGGACTTTATATTTTGATGGATCGATTTGCAATGAAGGGCAAGTGATGTCTCCTTCGACTTCTCTAGCCGATTGAAAACTTATTGCACTAACAATCAAGCCGAATATGAGGCCCTTTTGTTCGGTTTGGAACTTTTAAATTGTATGGGAGTAAAACATGTGAAGGCATTTGGTGATTCTCAGCTGGTCGTCCAACAAGTGTTAGAAGAATATCAATGTTTTGATGGTACTCTGAATAATTACCTTGAAAAATGTTGGAGCATAATCGATTCTTTTAACAAATTCAGTATTCTGCATATCTCTAGAGTTGAGAATCATAGAGCTAACAATTTGGCACAAGATGCATGAGGTTATCGCATAAAGCAAGGGAGATTTCATAACACTGAAAATATGATAACCGGTGCAGGGACAATTCCCCAGGTCGCGGACCGTCCGCGTAAAGATGCCGGACCGTCCGGGGTTACCAGGAAAGTTCTCCTAATCAATTCGACTGGTAATGGCCGATGCAAGTGATTGGAAGACGCCCATAACTAATTATTTACGAAATCCCAATATCAGGACAGATAAGAACATTCGACGTACATCTTTCAAGTATGTTTTGATGAGTGATGAACTCTACCGCCGAACAGTCAACGACGTCCTGCTTAAGTGCTTGGGCCCAGAAGATGCTATATTAGCCATGACCGAAGTACATGAAGGAATTTGTGGTACCCATCAATTAGCTCCAAAGATGAAGTGGTTGTTGCGAAGGTCTGGTTTTTATTGGCCTAACATGATAGCTGATTGTTTCAAGTACTACAAAGGATGCCAAGTGTGTCAAAAATTCGGCGACCTACAGTTGATCCCTGCAGCCGAATTACATCCCATCATCAAGCCTTGGCCTTTCAGAGGATGGGGATTAGACTTTATAGGAGAAATTCATCCTTCATCATCTAAGGGGCATCGGTTCGTGTTAGTTGCCACTGACTACTTTACCAAATGGACTGAAGTCGTTGCTCTGAAGAACATGACACACAAGGAGGTAATTGAGTTTATAACTGAGCATATTATCCATAGATTCGACATTCCCCAGACTTTGACTACAGATCAAGGAACTTCTTTTATGTCAAATGAGGTACGTGAATTTGCCGAATTATATAGAATTAAGTTGCTTAATTCATCTCCATATTATGCTCAGGCCAATGGACAGGCCGAGTCTAGTAATAGGACATTGATTAACTTGATAAAAAAGAAGATATCCAATAATCCTAAGCATTGGTATAAGATTTTGTCCGAAGCTTTATGGGCTCACAGAATATCTAAACATAGTGCTACTAAAGTATCTCCTTTTGAGCTTGTCTATGGGCAGGAAGCAGTGTTGCCTGTGGAAATAAGTTTGAATGCTGTTAGGTTTGCCAGACAAAATGATCTAACCGTCACTGATTATTATAATTCGATGATGGATAATATTGATGAGGTGACCGACAAGAGGGTGATAGCTTTGGGAGCAATAGAAAAGGACAAGATCATGGTAGCCAGGGCTTACAACAAGAAGGTCAAAGCAAAATCATTTCAAGTAGGGGACCTGGTGTGGAAGACCATCATGCCTCTAAGGAATAAAGACCGAAAGTTTGGGAAATGGTCGCTAAGCTGGGAGGGTCCTTATAAAGTAAAAACAGGTAATGTCTGGTAACGCCTATTTACTACAAACATTACAAGGGAAGGATTTACCCAAGGCTTTGAATGAGTGTTTCCTCAAACAGTACCATCCTAGTATGTGGCAAGATGCCTAAGAAAATCGATGTGATCACATCGAGTTAGTTGCTTTTGGTTCGCTCAGCTCCACCAAAAGGCAGGGGGCATATGTTGAGCTCCAAATTGAGCTGCGGACGGTCCGCGTCTGTGGGCCGGACGGTCCGCGCGTGCGCATAACAGATTAGGGTTCCGAGTTTTGTGCTACGGTTGTTAGCTAGATTCGCGGAATTAACTCGGAATTTAGTTTGTAAAGGGTCCAGCCCCCCTCCTCTATAAATAGAGAGGTATACGGCCGATTTGAACAATCAATCGAACTTTCAATCAATACAATTTATATTTTATCCTAGGAGTAGTTCTAGTCTAGTTTAGGTTTAGTTTTCCAATCCTCGAATTCTCTGCTTCTCTTCAACTCTACGTCGATTAGAGGAGTCTAGGTCGGCCTGCCCAAGCCTAGACATCACCTAGGATCTCTACTCCCCGACGGGGTCCCTCCCGGGAGCGAGATCCAGGCGCCGCCGGTGATCCTCTGCTGCCCCTACGCACGCGCGGACCGTCCGGCCCTAGGGCGCGGACCGTCCGGCCGTCAGGCAGGGAACCCTAGCCTCGCGCCAGGTCGCGGACCGTCCGGCCCTGTGCCGCGGACCATCCGGCCCTGTGCCGCGGACCATCCGCGCCTGACCAGAGAGCACCGCCGCTGGTTCTTGTTGAGTGATTGGTGCCCTAAAAAGGTGTCAACATTGAGAAATTTAGAACGGATGAATTAATAGAGCAACTAATTATTAGCTATTGGTGTGTTTGGTTTGGAGAGTCACTCTATGCTTCATAAGGTGATGCATTATAGATTCACTAGTCGGTTACCCGTGCGTTGCGACGGCTTACAACAATACCCACGTAAACTATCCACAAAAAATCTCAATATTTTTTATTAATTGTCTCCGCTTTCCATATAATATTTTTTGATTTGACTAACCGATGTTATTGTTTACTTCATCCAATATGTCTTGGTACAACACGGCCAATAAAGTGAGCGATTAGAAGAGAGTTCACAACGACTGACTGAACGAACAGAGATTATAGAATGACATAATTCCACCATACAGAGACCAAATAAGAGAAAGTTTGTGAGCTCAAGTTTCTAAAATAAGTCACATGAACTCAAACTTATAAAAAAAGATAGATCAAAATATGTCGTTGCTAAAGTCAGGCATCAATAAAAACTGTATGCGCTCCATATAAATATGCTACTTCGTATCAATTACTAACGTTTAAAACCAACAAATAACCTTTCGTTTTACTGTTAGTGTAACAAATCATTGTTGTTCCATCCAATTCAGCAACCTCAAACATCATAGAGTCCATAGCACCAATGTGGTCTCAGAAACGACCTAATGTTTGCAAGAGCCAAGAACATCGTGCCGTGCTTGGGCTGTAGCCTCGGTCCGTAGTGCTGGCCCGACACGATTATATATTTTTTATTTTACAAAAATGTATATACATATATATATTCAATATCAAAAACATCTGAGGATGATGTTCAACTGGTTAGACAGCTTCATCCAGTGTCTCTCGCCCTTCTTCCATCGAGGCATAAGTTCGAACCCCACCTCATACATCGTTTTTTAACATTTTACGCTGATTTAATCAAATGGGCCGACAGGCTAACGAGCCGGCCCAACATAGTCAGTAGGTTGGCATGACGTGTCTGGGCCAAAGATGTGGCCCGTGGGCGTCTGGTCCATGCCGGGCCGCCGTTTGGCCATCCATAGCCGTGCAGCGTGTTAATTTGAAATAGCTATAAGGAGTTATTTGTAAAAAGATGGTGTGGGACGACCGTTGAAACTGATGCTTTAAGTATAGTATAGATTTACATGATTAATTTACATATTTTCAAACCATAAGGCATCGTTTATTCAGTTCGTGCCATGATAGACCAGTAGGGAATGCAGCAATTCAGAATTACGACAAATTTCCAGGGAAACACTGTGCATATCTAACATCTAAGAATATACCTTCTGCCAATAATTTAAAGTAACAGACAAAGTAAGCACATTATGGGTCAATAACAACAAATAAAAACAAACGGAGGGAGTGTCAGCTATCAGTAGTTTCAGCGCTTCCAATATCAACAAATATAACTCGTCGTACATTGTCGAAATGCAGTCCAATCAGCTTGCTGAGATATTACATCAGATATTCCTTTTTGATACCTTCTTGCTTTCCTAAACATCCTACTGTATCCTAGAAAGTTAAGCTCAATACTGAGCATCTAGTTCCTTTTAGGGCTTCACCCTGTCACTCTAATATTATGTTTCAGGTTCTACACCTGCTTCAGCAGGAACTACAGAGTGCTCTTGGTAACCACAAGCAGAACTCTGAATATTTGTTCATTTAGCAGCTAAGTGCAGGTTCTTCACAATGTTTCGCCCAACCTCAAGTCCATGAATTTCATCTACATCAATTAACATTATGGGAGTTGTCTAAAATATGAAAACAACATCAATTTAAATGTAAGTAAAATAGAGTGCTCTTGGTAACCACAAGCAGAACTCTGAATATTTGTTCATTTAGCAGCTAAGTGCAGGTTCTTCACAATGTTTCGCCCCAACTCAAGTCCATGAATTTCATCTACATCAATTAACATTATGGGAGTTGTCTAAAATATGAAAACAACATCAATTTAAATGTAAGTAAAACATAATAATACATAAGATGAGCACCTAAGGTAAAACAAAGAGACTGAAAATGCATGGTCACATAAACAATTTACTCATGAGATTTTCTGAGGACTTAACAAATTCGAGCTTTTTAAAACTGATGGTTGGCCCCATTACATTGAATGACCCTATATATGGAAGGTTAATATATGACAAGCGATGCAGGATAAATAATTTGTCCACAAGCATGATTGCATTATCCCAGGTGCTTATGAAAGTTTTTACCTTTTCTTCAATATGAAGTCTGAATGTGTGGTGTGGTCTTACAGTGGGCAGGTTCCAAAGAATGAACACTTGATGATGTCTGGGCCTTTGGGGGCAATGTGATAATCCTAACTGTGTGAATTGCCCTCCTGCTTATAAAAACAGAAGACATTTTCAGAGAGGTTCGAATGCTTTAGACAATAAGGTATGTCCTTGAAATATGTCATTTGATCTAAAGTTGCAAACAATAATCTGCTGATTTGTTGACTACTGCATTTTGTTAGTCACTCTTGTAATTTTAATCAGAGGTAACCACATCAGATGGAGTCTTCTGTTGGTGTAGCAGATAACAGTATAAATTTATGCAATCTTTTGTCCTTTTCTTTCTCCCTGTTGTGTCACTGTCCTGTTAATGCTTTTTTCTATTGTCATTCTCATTCTATTAACAAATATATTATCAAATGATGCATAATTATATGGACAATTCTATTTGTTTTTAGGAAACTATATTGGGGCTTGTTTCAAGTTCTGATATGTTTGGTGACGAAATTGATGCATTGGCTCTTATAGTGGCCAGGGCCAACTTGACATGTTACGATCACCCTTTTTCCTTTCAACTTTTTTCCCCAATTTATGTGACCATGCATTTTGTGGAATATATAAATTGTAGATACTGATATACTCAGATAACAAATTAATTGGAGAATTAGGGCAATACACTAATCAATGTCTAACGAGAGAGAGAATGTTGATAAGGATAAAATGTCAAACTAATTCATAAATAGTCATTACTTACCTGGCGATGGTTTCGAATCCTTGAAGAACAACAGAGTGATATCCAAACTTTTTGGCTAACTGAACTGGAGCGCCCCAATCCTTGAAGAACACCAGAGAACTGGTTTGCGTCGATGAACATCCAAAATCCAAAACCAAATAAGCAGAATGAATCGACCGATTGCCTGGTAGCAAATCTTTTGGCCTTGTATAATGAAATCAATTAGCAGCAGACCAAGAAAACACACCGTCCTCGATGCCGCCGGGTGCAAACCCGCGAGCACCAGCGGCGGCCTTCGATAGCAATCGCGGCGCGGCTGGGCCGTAGTCGTCGGTGAAGTAGGTCGGGATGGGCACGGAAGCGTGCCCCTCGAGGTAGTCGGTGACGTCCTCCGGTGAGCCCTCTGCAGCACCCTCGGGGGAGAAGAACTGCCTCACGCAGAGCAGCGCGTGGAACGGCCCGGCTGTTGAGATGCTCGGCTGTTGAGATTCGAAACCAGTCAACAACTCAACAATCTGAGGGAGATGGGGGAGATTTGGAGGGGACCTTTATATCTGAGGGGTCGGCGAGGACGACACCGCCCGCAACAGCCAGGCGCGGATGCCATGGGCGCGAGGTCGGGGCTGGCATGTGCGGCGGCTGTTGCGCGAGATTGGCGGGGATGGGATGGTGCGGGATCGGCGGGGACGACGCCGCCCGCAACAGCCGGGCGCGGATGCCGTGGGCGCGAGGCTAGGGTTGGCATGTGCGGCGGCTGCTGCTGCGCGAGATCGGCGGGGACGGGAGTTTGGCGGGGACGGGATGGTGCGAGATCGGCGGGGACGACGCCGCCCGCAACAGCCAGGCGCGGATGCCGTGGGCGCGAGGCTAGTGCTGACATGTGTGGCGGCTGCTGCTGCGCGAGATCGGCGGGGACGGGATGACGCGGGTTCGGCGGGGACAGTGCCGCTCGCAACAGCCGAACGCGGATGCCGCGGGCTCGGATTTGTGCGGCGAGGGTCGAGATGCTCGAGACGGGTTAATTTGAAAGAGGTATAAGGGGTTTTTTGCAAAAAAATGACGCACGACGACCGTTGAAACTGGTGCTTTAAGTATAGTATAGACATTCCATCAATTTTGGTGTAATCAACCACTCCTCATTTATATACTAATTATTAGTTTATGAGGAATGAGGTGATGATGGATCAATTTATTCTATTTCACAAACCAAATAAAATTCACAAACCAAATAAAAAAGTGAAAAGTGAGAAAGAGATACACCACTTCGTTTCTCAAACCAAACACACTATATGTTTCTCAAATAGCTATTGCTATTGTTGTTAGCTCTGTGAACACAGCTAAAACCATAGCTACTAATTATCTCTAGAGGATTGGAACGAGTCTGCTGGTGCCGACTGCCGACTTTCAAGTCTTCACGTGAACATCTGGAGCAGCTTTCGGGCGGCGTCGTTGAAGAACGCCCCTACCGCTGCCCACTCCTCGAGCAGTAACTCCTCCATTCCTTCCCTGCAAATTTGCGGGAAGAAGAGCCAGAATGCGGTGCCGGCCACGAACACCACCACGAGCAGCGTAGCCACGGGTCGCGGCGGCGGCCTCCAACCCCACTGCATCCACCGCCGCGCGCACGACTCCTCGGCAATACAGCAGACGCCATGGAGCAGGAAGAAGGCCGTCATCTCACCGGTGGGTGATCGCAGGGTGAGGTAGTAAATCATGACCTCGTGCATCAGCCCGGACACGAGGAACGTGGCCAGGACGGCCGGTGCCTTCCCGGCGCGCGCGCGCACGGGGCCGTAGACAGACGGCCGGAGGATGTCCGACACCACGAGGTTCCACCGCCGGCCCCAGAAGTCGCGTAGGGACGACGCCAGGTACGGCTTGTCGAACTGCGGCTCCATATCCATGCCGAGGGCGCCGCCAGCCGCCGCGATGCACGGGAGGAGGAAGTCCAAGAAGCAGTAGATGTGGACGCTGTACAGAGCGAGGCGAGTGTAGAGATGCAGCTGGTCCGTGTACTGGTACACATGGAGGATGGCGGCTATGACCGCGACCTTGACCGCGCACGAGACGAGGGAGACCGATTTGGCCCTGCACGCTGCTGCAGCGCCGGTGCTGCTGCATCTGAGCTTAACGGGAAGCGCTGTGGTGAAGACGAACGGGAGAACGGGGAGGGCGGGGTCAAGCGGGCCGCGGCCGACGGCCAGGAGGACGACCTTGAACACGCCGAGCCACCCGAGGAAGAAGCCTGCAAGTCCCCGGATGATTGCAGAGGAGAAAGCCAGGGGAGCCGCGGCAAGAAAGGCGACCATCGGGAGCAACGACGCCAGGCGAGGGAGACCGGGGCGGAGCCACGAGGACGCGGCGCGCGCGCACACCGCGGTCACCAGGACAGCCAGGGACACCATGGAGATGCTGTCCCGCAGGAGCTCCATGTGCCGACTGCCGCAGACCCGCAGTGGTGGTGGCGTGGCTGTCGAGGTGAAGCGGCCAATCTGGCGATAATTGTTTCGGTCCTCGTGGAGGTCAGCTCGCGGCACTGCACGTAAGGGAGTGTTCATTACAATATGCTTTTCAACTGCACCGTTGTCGCCACATTTTGAAATTGGTCGAATCATACCACTCACTCTCTGAGCAACACGTCGTCTTCCGTGTCGCGCTTCAAAGCCTAGCGATAGTGTTATATGGACAGCGACGGCCACGCGCCCACGCCGCCGAGCTCAAGCGATTGTGTGGTCCTCGTGGTCGTGGAGGTCAGCTCGTGGCATTGCGCGCACGCGAGTGTTACAACTTGGGTGTTAATGGATCGTGACCAAGATGATTCGTTACAAAATAATAGGAGACTAAATAAATATTAGTTCAAAATAAATAGAAATAAGTCATACTTTTAATCCGATTCGATTTTTAAATCTTACAATGTAAATTTAGATACTATTGTCATCCATAGTTATAACTTCACCAGCTACACCGTGGTGGCCTATTTGGATCTATAAGGCTAAACTAAAGTGACTAAAATGACTAACTAAAATTTAGTCACCATCTATTTAGAACAGATGGCTAAAGCAGGTATTAAAAGAAGTGGGACCATCTACACGCGCCACCTGTGTGGGGACCAGCTGAAAGCAGCAGTTTTAGCCTCTTTTAACTCTTCTGGCTCTGGACGGATAATGTAGCTAAAATATTTTTGTCCCTTTTAGCTTTTGGTGTTTGGTACTTTAACTCTTCACTGACTAAATTTTAGCTGTTTGGTTTTAGCCTAGAGAAAACAAATAGGCGATGAGAACAACACGTCATCTTCCTTGTTGCGCTTCAGAAATCTGACCGATGGCTGCAACTTTCTTATCGCATCAAGTTGGCACTTTAGTTAGGCCAATAAGAAGCTAGATGGTTGATGTAAAAGTTAGCTGACTTTCTATCCATCGGTGTCAACAGAATTTTGTGCTTCTAGTGATGATGGTGATACTTATGCTACGTAGTTGGAGCCTCTTCATATTGATAAGATCTTTTGAAACCAAAATTCCTATGTTGGGTAAGAGAACTCACTCAAACACAAAATTTGATAGAATAAACATACTCAAGTATCTGTTCCATGTCATAAACAATACATGTAAGAAATATATTTGTAGGGGGTGTCAAATTTGTTTTTCCCTATACAAAGTCTAAAATACTCTTAGACTATTCCCTTACATTTATTCATTCATACTAGGGTAGTTTAATCTTTTTATCCAAATATATGCTCTGGGTTTCACATTGGCATGTCCTATTTGCCAGAGGGGCTTCACATTTATCGAGGGAATCGTTCTGCCTTCATTCAATTTTGACTTTATCTCGAGGCAAAGTGTGCCTTGTGCCTTCATTTGATCATCGATGAAGAGAGTCTTCTTCAGAGGGGCTTCGTGTCCTCAAAGCGAATTCGATCTGGCTTCATACAATTCTGGCTTCACTTCTTAGTTGTGGTTTTGCTCAACTGCCGGTGTAGAGGAAATGCAGTATGAACGACTTCAATTCTGCGGGTGGGGTTGCTCACAGTCATAGGGTAACGCAGCATGAATGCCTTCAATTCTGCGGGTGGGGCTGCTCATAATCATAGTCATAGTCATAGGGTATGAAGTTGAAAAAAGCTGCTTCACTGATGAAACTGAGCTGTACCAAATGAAGTCTTAATTTAATTTAAGATGGAGGGATAAGGACCTCTCTAACTAAATTGTCTTTGCATTTGGCGTGCCTAAAAAAATTCAAAATCTCAACATCCGTGAAGTGCCGTTAGCGGTGACATCATCTCCGTACGCGGCCAATAGAACGCCTCCAACGGCACAGACTTGGGCATGGTCAGCCCGGACGCTTCCGTCATGTCGACCTCCTCATCTCCGGTCCTTCTCCACTCGAAGCACTGCAGAAGCGTACCCAGCGCGAGACCGACCATCTTCACGGCAAGGCCTTCGCCGGGGCACCGCCGCCGGCCCATGCCGAACGGAAGCATCCATTTGCCGTCGCTATTCCCGCCCTCGAACCTCTCCGGGGAGAACCTTTCCGGTTCCTCCCACACGCGCGCATCCCTGTGCATGGCGTGCACATTGACGAGGAGCATCGTCCCTGCGGGGATGTCGTAGCCGCCGACCGAGCAGTCGGAGGCCGATTCGTGCGGCGCTAGGAGCGGTCCGACGGGGTGGAGGCGCAGGGTTTCCTTGATGATGCAGCCGAGGTAGGGAAGGTTTGGCAGGTCGGCTTCCTCCAGGATGCGCGCTGTGCCGATGACCTCGTCGATCTCGGCTTTGGCCTTGGCCATGGCGGCGGGATGATTCAGTAGCAGCGCCATGCCCCACTCGATGGTGGACGACGAGGTGTCAGTTCCAGCTTGCAAGATGGACTGTTTCCAGCAAATATTGGACACGAGTCAGGATTATTACTATTATTATGCGTTCAAACCTGCATCACTGAAGAAACAATAATAGGCACGTAACTGTGGCAAATTCGCTATGGAGAAATCCAAAATTATTCTGAATACATTTATGGTGTATTTGGTTGGATGTACATTAAGAGATGAAAGATGACGACCACAATTTCTATAGTGTTTGGATTAGAGTCATGTAAGTGCGAGGTAAACACCGAAATAGTTTTTAATGGCGGCATGATCCAAAAAATTGAGGGGACAATGTCGCCCCCGCCTCATCCCACTTTGGACTCAAACCAAACACATCATTAGACATTTGTTTTCATACTAGCAATATACCGACATGTAATATATATATATATATATATCTATATATAGTTCGGATCTTTTAATGGTATAGATCCAATTGTTCCTATATATAATGAGCTCTAAATTTCACACTATAAAATTTAAGAATTAAATCGGATTAGGATCAAACTCTCTATCTATTATTTTTTAGCTAAATTAATTAAGGGCTCTAATAAATTATGAAAAAAAAAGTATTTAAATTGTGATCCAACACCATCTCTAACTACACACATCGTACTCATGGCTGTGCGATGTATACAAGTATGCACATCGGCCATATATGCCGTATGGCTCGTCATTGTCATGCATCTTCTGTTCATTCATTGAGATAGCGTTTGGTTTCGGAGTACAGTGGGATGGAGCCGCTCAACATCAAATTTGTCATTGTTTGGATTAATTTTATAGAGAATAGAGTGGTTTTAAAAATGAAAAATTATACTTAAATGTTGAATCATTTAGCACCTCTAAAATCTTTAGACTGAGCCGCTCCAAGAACGGAGCCATTTAATCCTAGCTCGCTTCGGAACCAAATGCTATCTAAATAATTGACTAAAATAAGGATCATATCTCCACCTCAGAGATTTGGTCATGATTCTAAAGTCTTCAGCACATGCCTACCTCCATCACAATGATCTGGCCATGATACTACTACCAAAACAAGTAAAAAAAAACAGCCTACGCGCACCCAGTAATTCTGTAAATCCCACGACCAGTAAAATCCACTACAGTTCGTTACTACGTTCAGCAAGTAGTTGAGATTACTCTGTTTCTTCTCTCTAATTTCTTCAAGTTGCAATACGATATGCAGAACAGAATGAAACTCACCAAGCAGAGCGCTCTGATGACCTTGTCGCTGTACGTCTCGGGGTCAGATGCCTGCTTCTCCAGCAAATCGCCGACCATCGTCTTCCCCTGCTCCCTCCCGGCCGCGGCGGCCGCCCGGTGCTCGTCGATAAGCCGCTGCGCCCACTCGTTGCGCGCCTTGGACAGCCTTATTGCGCGCTTGTTCACGCCGCCGATGTCCACCAGTGCAAGTACGGGCACGAAGTCCTGCAGGTTCGATGCCCCGTGCATCGCTAAGTACTCGCGGACCATGGCACGGAACCGCTCGGCCTCCTCCGACGCCACCGAGCCGTCGCCGTAGTACCGCTTCCCGGCGATTACCCTCGCCACGGTGTTCAGCGCGATCTCGAACGCGCGTGCCTTCACGTCGCAGCGCGCGGGCCTGGAGGCGTCGGCCCCGGCGGCGGCCTTGAAGAGCTGGCGCGCCATGTTACGGACCTCGCTGGCGCGGACATCCGCGGAGCAGAGGACGCGATGCGAGGAGAAGACGTCGACGGTGGCGATGCGGCGGAGGTTGCGCCAGTTGGGCCCGTAGCTTGAGGAGCCCAACGTGGTGTAGTCGTTGGAGAGGTAGCGGGCGGAGGGAAGCCGCGGGCGGTTGGCGAAGGTGACGTCGTGGGTGCTCAAACACTCCGCGGCGACGGCAGGGTCGGCGACGTGGACAACGCGGCGGGAGCCGAATCGGAAGAGGAGAACAGGGCCGTGCTGCGCCGCAAGAGCAGACAGCGTTCGGTGGAGCGGCTTCTTCAAAAGGTGCAGGTGGCCGATGACGGGCAGGGACGACGGCGGGCTCGGTGGGAGGCGACAGTGGCGCTTCTTGTTGTTGATGAGGCTGCGCAGGAGGAGAAGGAAGAGTGTCGTTGCTAGTGACAGAAAGGAGAAGGAGAGTGCCGTCGCGGCCACCATGGTTGGGATCTTGGACTCTTGGAGCTGGGTGGACGGGACGGAAATCTCTGGAGGAAAAAGAGGAACCCAGGGGCCAGGAGTTTTAGCTGTCGGTGACCGTCCTGCTCAAACTCACGTGGCCTCAGACTGTCTCCAACAAGGAGCGCTATATAGTGCTGTCCGTTAAATTTGGAGGATGCCGAGCTACTTTATTCCTCCAACAACGCACGGTAAAACTTTCGGTAAAAGTAGCGTGCGTCCTTGGACCCTGTAAATGTGGAGTTTCTCTGAGCGTTCGTTATCCGTCACGGGCGGCGATGTGTGGTGGTGCGGTGCTGCAACTTTGATGAAAAAGCTGGGGCAACAGCGCTGCAACTTTGATGACAACCTCGAGAAGCCAATGAAGATAAGCCAATGAAGCAAAGCAACGCAAGGAGAAACAAGAGAGAAGAAATTTTTTTACGGCACATCACCTAGGAACATAAAAAAGAAAGCCAATAAAGATAAGAAAATGACATATTTATTAATATATGTTTAAAATGATTTGCTATATGGACAATATTTTGTTTAAAAATATGGGTTCTAAAATTTCTGTTAATGTGGTTGAGAAAATATATAATATAAGGTATAGAGGATGAAATTTAGGGGACGTTGTTGGAGACTGAGAAGATATAGAGGACATAATCTTTTAGAGTGTGCTGTAAAGGACAGAGAATATTCCTTTAGGGGATAGAATTTAGGGAACGCTGCTGGAGACAGTCTTAGGGTGTATTTGGTTGAGCAATTGGAGAGAATAGAGTGAGTCTACTCTAATTTTTTAGGTGTGTTTGGTTGCAGGACAGTCAGGTTAGAGACGTCCACTGGCGTTCTCTCATCCCTCCAATTGAGGGATAACTGGGGATAATCTTGGGATAGTCCTGTCCCAACCCTCTGAACTAAACTTATTTGAGGGATCTAACCATCTTGTCCCGTCATGTCATTGCAACCAAACGCATTGGTTTCCAACAAAATAAGAGTGGAACGGCTCCTAGATCTCCATATGAAAATTTACTATAAGTAGTTGTAACGCTCCCGCTCTACAAAAACGACCAGATGCAAGCACTCTCCCAGATGTGAATGCTCTCCAAGATGCGAGCGCTCTCCCAGCTGTTGGTCACGTACTCACGTGTACCCATAGGTATAAAATACCTGGAATATTATTCTCTAAAATTTTATCCTAACTCAATAATTTGTCTTGGGCTCTTAACTCCTAAGCACAACTACATACTACATAGGCCTTAGAACGTAGCGAAACAGTAAAGCATATCCAAAGCTCTAAGCTTCTGTGATGCTACTCTTCACTAATTGCAATCCAAGCGGCGAAGTCACATGCAGACACGTGTCACGCTCGCACCTGGAAGATGGAAAACAGAAGGTCGGACGTTACCGCTCGACGCTCACCTTTCGGCATAAAACAAGCTGGGCAAACAAGCGTAGCTCCACCATTCTAGACGGGTACCCTTCGCATATAAAATATTCGACGGGTCCGGGTATGGGTATGGAATTGTACACGCGCATGAGTATAGGTATTGGAGCGAGAAGTTTTTAGTCTAACAGGGCCGGATCTGTGTAGCAAAACCTGGTGGGTCTTTCACCCATTGCCATCTCTAAGACTGATCTAGTAACCTGGTGATCTAGTAACTTGGTAAAGTACTCATACAATTTTGATTATTTATCTTCTCGCTCGGCTTGAAGTTCTTCATCCTGCTCTTGTTCTCGGGAGGGACTTGCTGCTACTCGTTGTTGGCCCCTTACTCTTGTGTTTTGTTCTTGCCCTATCACGACCAATAGGGTGTGGCAGCTTGACACTATCGGACGATACAGAGCTATAAATGTCCTCTATGTTGAGGCTAGGGATGGCAACAGGTTTAAAACCCGCGGGTAGAGGATTTACAAACTCGCACCCGTACCCATTACTCGAGACAGGTACAATGTACTACCCATACCCGCTACTCGCGGGTACCATCACTATAGGACACGAGATCATTTTCGGCTGCCAGAAATCGCCGAAAATAAGGTATATACCACCGAAAATAGCTTATTTTCGACGGTCTCTGGCCGCCAAAATAATTTAGTCGAAAATAAACACTTATTTTCGGCGGCCAGACCGAGGCCACCGAAAATAAATTATTTTCGACGGTTTTTCTTCCGGCCGCCGAAAATAGCCAGACTTGTTTTCGGCGGCCTACACATGGCCGCCGAAAATAAGTAATTACAGAGCAAAAATAATATGAAAGAAATGTAAAATTAACATCAATTTCAACAATAATATAATCACAATATTATGACAGAAACAGAAATATAGAATTACACACATTCAACACAAAATATCACAATTCACCATATTCCTCACAAATACATCACAGTTCATCAAATACCTTACAAATCCATTACAATCTAACACAAACTCACAATTCCATCACAAATACATCATAATCCATCAACGTCCAAATTTACCACAAGAGTCAAACTATCACATATAGGGATCATTTGAGTTGTGACCACTACCTCCAGAAGCGAACAAGTCGTTTACGAAGTTGTCTATCTCGTTTGGAGTCTGAAAGATAGAAGAAGACATTAATAACTATAGTGTTTAGTTGACCACTATTCAAATGAATTGTTTGTCAAACTAACCTCTTCTGTAGTAGCTCCCTCCCCTCCAGAAGCTCCTCCTGGTGCTGGTATCACCGGTGGTGGCGTGTTGTGGCCCATAACCCCAGATCCATACAAAATCAAGTTTAGTCAAGATTTGAAAGGTTAATACAAACGATAAGTCTAAACTAAATTGAAGCACCTGAGGTGGAGGAGCATGTAATCTCCATTGAGGCATCGACAAATGCAATTGAGGGAAAACGAACGGTTGCTGTTGTGCCTGCTCTGGAAACCAAGACTGTTGCAAATCGATATATTAGTTATAGGACAAATATACGACCGTGTTGAGAATAAATAAGACACTCACGTTCATTGCTTGTTGTGCCTGTGCGTTGTAAGCACCCATGTACTCTAATTATTGTTGGAGGAATGCCATTTGCCGTTGTCGCAGCTCTTCATGAAATTTTCTTGCTACTCCCTCATAGCTTCCTCCATGCTCAAGCGTCGACTATGGCTGCTACCACAACCCGCCTGTGACAAAGAGCCGCCACGAGACCGCAACCCCGTTGAATCGATCACACCGGTAAACATAGAATATCTTGAAAAACAAGAAAATTAGCTATTCGGTCATAGTTTCAATCTTATTGAAAAAAAATTCATATGTTCATACCGTCCATGGGCCTTTCCTCCAATAGAATGCACAACTTCAGCGTCGATGGTAGGCGCTCCTTGCCAATCATAGGCTTCTCCATACTTCCTAACCATCTCCTGCCCATAAGTCTCCTGCAATACAATATGAAGGTTCGGCACACATGACATGTATAGCTATATGGCAAGAAAACATTAACCCTAACAACTACTAAGCACACGCTCAACGACCGCTTGACTGCATAGCTCATCGGGGATTTCACTGTTTTTCACTCTATGCTCTCGCTTATAAACATCGATTGGGCTCGGGACAACTCTAGTTTGAGCCTCCTACAAATATATGAGTTTAAATTGATTCCATTTCTGAGTAAAATAGAATACTACATACTCACCATTCACTTCGCCAACTGAATGTGTCCATCAGCCCCATAGGTATGGTTGACTACGACCTCATCATTGTCCCCGTCCTACTGATGGCGCTGCCTATGTCGATTCCTGTTTGACTTCTCAATCCACTCTGGCGAAGCCCATATCTCACACAAAGCCTTATAAGCCTACGACCCGTGTTCCATCCATGGAAGAGTTACCTGCATCTAAACGTTAGCATAAAATTACATTCACATCTGAATAAGCTCTTAGATTAGATTTTTACCTCCATGTACTGGTCCACAGTCAAGTAGACATCTGAATATTGTCGAAAGTTGTTGATAGAATGCCCTCGACGCTTCATGTACGCGTTCACAACCTGTAGATGAGCATTGGAAAATGCATCCTTGCACACCTTCTTCGCATTTTTCTCTAATACTTGGTCTGCATGCTCCTGAGCCTCAGGTTCCTCACGACAGTGTCTCTGGCTAAGATCGAAAATAAAGTTAGTATTAAACAATTCATAAAAATGTTAATTTCAAACAATACACTTACCTAAAAGTCGTGCTTGACGGCACCCTGAGCTGTTCCATATGTAGCATGTGGAGCTAGTGTGAAGTGTGACCAGCTAGTGCAAGGAACCACCACGCCTTTCGAGTCGGTCACAATTTTAGGATTATGTAGACGACATAGGTTACCTAAGACTTGATTAACCTGTCAATGGTGACCTCGACCGTCGAAAGATGTGTCATCCCATTGGCTGCATGACAAAAAACAAGAAATTCATGTTCATATACAATGTACAGTAAAATAAGATAATAAGAACATAAATGGCCAAATGTGACTTTCTATTACCAACTGGGATGATCAGTACCCGAGCTTTCGATTGTACAGGCGCTGACGGAGGGAGGACAAAGTGGCCCTTCTGAGTGCCCCTCTGTCAAAAGGCAGGAGCCTCAATGGTCTTGTCATCCGCCTGGATCTCCTCATGGTCTTGCACCCCAGCATCTATGCCCGTGACCTCCTCCTCCTCATGGCCCTACACCCTGACATCTGTGGTTGCATCCTCTTCCTCGTGGCGCTGCACCTCCTCCTCCTCTTCCTATGGACATGAAATAGAGACATGTAAGACACATTTATATATAAGTGAATGAAAAATAAGAGCAATTACATAAATATTTACATCGGTACTCCTTTGTAGAGCGATAGGTCTGCCATACAGCTCTGCCCGGGAGTGTCTCAGCAATGCCTCCTGTCTGCTCTGGCTAGAAGAACTCCCATGGAAAAGAGAACGTGCACCAGGGACTATCCTGCTAGCCACATTAAGAAACCCTCTCGCAGTGTGCCTGGTTTTTCTACTACTCATCATATTCAATAGAAAAACGTTAAAGGTATTAGCTCCATAAAAAGCAAATAATACATCAAATAATTTAAAGCAACTAAAAGTAAATTATGCATTACACATCAAAATTCATCAGAATCACGATCAAGGAGTCTTCTTCAATCCAAAGCTCGCAATATGGTTTTTTTGTTCCTTGGATTTCGTTTTCATTTCGGTGCAACACCCTCATCGACAGTGATATCACCACGGTCTCCGGCTATTGAGTTGAGTGCAACACCCTCATCGACAGTAAAAGTGGTTGGCAATTCTTCTTCTTGATAAACCTCATCGGCCTGGTCGTCTTCAAATTGATAACCAACAGTGCAAGAAGTATGTAAACGTTCCCTAGGGTTCACCTTGTGAACTACCCACCATGCTTTAAACTTCAGGTTTGGGTACGATATATAGTATACCTACTCACACTGGTGTGCAAGAATAAAATTATCATGGCCTCAAAGCCGTTCTTTGTGCTTTACTTCAGTTATGCCATATTGACTTTGTCTAATCCCATTATTGCTGTCAAACCAATCACAAAGGAAGAATACTACTTTTAGAGTTTTGTTCCTTGCAAAATTAAACTCAAGGATGTTTCGAATGATGCCATAATAATTAGTTTCTCTTCCATATGCGTCGAGTGCCCTAGTCACAACTCCAGTATTATGTGTGGCTGTACAAGGACGAGACTTTTCAAATTGGTCTGAACGAAAACGGAAGCCATTCACATTGTATCGAGCAAAGGTTCTGCAAGTCACCGTCCCATAAGATAGTTGTCTCGAGTCCTCATGTATGTTAGGAGTCTTTATGCACTGCAAATGATACAGAGTTAAAATGACTATCTCGCATAAAAGGCTAAATGACATCAAAGTAAGGAATATAAAGAGTTTACATGATTTCGAAACCAGTCAGCAAAATTAGGTCTTCCTTGCCTCCCATGCCGTTGCATCGTATCTAGCCATTTGCTTGTAGGCTGATGGGAATAAGTCCAATTTTCCTCGTCAAACTTACTTTACGACAAATAATTAATTAAATATGGCTCCATGGCAAATATATTATGGGGAAAAGAAAGACTCGCATCAAATATCGCTCCATTTCTTCCATATTCGAGTACATGTATAGCAATGCGGACATTCGTTCATCCATGCTAAGGTGGTATAACGTGCCCTTACTAGTACTTGTGCCTCTCCATTGGAATATTTTGAGATCATTGACAGGAGGTTCCTCATCGACATTGTATCGCATCGTAGGAGCATAGACATTGTGTTCCTCTGCGAAATACACACTCGTGAAGTATGAAACCTCCTTTAGCAAAAAAGCTTCGGCGATGCATCCTTCTACTCTAGCCTTATTTTGAACCATGGCTCGCAGGTTTTTGAGTGCATGTTCAATGTGATACATCCACCTATATTGTATAGGTCCACCAACCTTTGCTTCATATGGAATGTGAATAAGTAGATGCTCCATCGGATAAGAATCCAGGTGGTAATATTTTTTCTAGCTTGCATAGCAACAATGGTATTTCTTTCTCCAACTTCTCAATCATATTTTTACTTATTTCTTTAGCACAGATCTGCCTGTAGAAATAGCTTAGCTCAGCTATTGCTTGCCACATGGCGTCAGGCATGTAACCACGAAACATGACAGGGATGATCCTCTCCATTAATATATGGAAGTCATGGCTCTTTCACCTAGTTAGTTTTCCTATTTTCAAATTCACAATTCTTTTCAGGCCTGTAGCATAACCATCGGGATTTTCAGGCCTGTAGCATAACCATCGAGAAAATTATTTTTTTCATCCATCTCATCATCTCGATCTTGTCCTTAGAGGTAAGACAGAACAAAGCACGTGGCGGCTTGTCGTTGTCATTGAGCACCTAGGTTGATCGGTCATAAAGCATTACTAGATCTCTTCGAGCTTTCAGATTGTCCTTTGTTTTTTTCAAAATGCATGCAAGTGTGTATGATGGCTTCAACAACATTACTTTCTTGGTGCATGACATCAATGTTGTGCACAAGAATCAATGACAATTATAAGGGAGCTCCCACAGATCACA
The DNA here is from genome assembly GCF_902167145.1 of Zea mays. Lineage (NCBI taxonomy): Eukaryota > Viridiplantae > Streptophyta > Magnoliopsida > Poales > Poaceae > Zea > Zea mays. The sequence goes on from NC_050097.1 coordinate 88,833,970, forward strand.
TATATGTGTCTAGTTGTGGACCACTCCGAATCCTTGGTACTTGTCCCCTTTTTCATTTAGGACAAGGTTGTTTAGCTAAGCATAAATTTCTACTGCGTTTAGACATTTTGGTTGTCCTTTCGTGACCATGGTATTCTTTATAAAGTTTTTCTTATCGCTCCTGAAGGGGTGTTTCCTAGGCAACCAGCGTCAATGACAATCGAAGTAAGTGATCTTTCCACCATGAGAAAGATGGAAGTAATATGTATCTGAACCGCAATATGGACATGACAATCTACCATGTGTACTCCAACCGGCAAAAATAGCATACGCCGTGAAGTCATGCACCAACCACAAATACGTGACTCGAAGTTTGAGTATATGTTTTTTGAAAACATCATATGCTTCGACTCCTTTCCAAAGCTCCTTCAACTCTTCATTCAAGGGTTTTAACATGACATTGAGTTTCTTTCCAGGATGGTCCGGGCTAGGTATGATTAAGAAAAGAAATATAAATTCATACTTCATACAAAGAGAAGCTAGAAGGTTGTATGGAATAACAAAGGCGGGTCAACATGAGTATGATGATGCTGAAGGAAACATGTGACGCCTAAGAGGGGGGGGGGTGAATTAGGACTTCTAAAACTTTCTCTAAACTAGGCCACTAATAAACCCCTAGAGCAAAACCTATGCAATTAATCAAACAAGAATGTGCAAACTAGGTTTTGTCTAAGTGTTGCTATCTCTACCGCAATGGCTAAGTTCTAATCCTAAACAATATAGGTATGAATATAAGATTGAAACTTAAATGCTTAATGTAAATGTGGAAGCTCTCGTGGATGACGCTGGTATCTTTACCGAGGTATCCGGAACCGTGCAAGGTCCCAACTAATCCTCGTTGATGCCCCTACGCAAAGGGAAGCCCACACAAGGGCCAAGCACCTCGGTCGAGTAACTCCGTAGAGAGTCGTGGGCCTTCTCCACACGCAAGTGGTGCTCTGCTTCCGGCTCCTCTCGGACGCTCCCCACTGTCTCCACTATCGAGCTTCCAGCTGAAAACGCCGCGTGCCTCGTTCCCTCTAGTACACGATGGCGGTCGTGACACAAACACGGTTGTCACAGTCTTGCAAGACTCTCGCCCCACTCTGTACAATTACAACGACTCGCGCAAGAGCCGAGGGGTTGTGTGGTTTATCTAAACTCACTCAACTAACTTGGTTCACCTAGAGCAAGCGCTAAAGTCGTCTAACTAACCTAAGCACTTCGCAAAACACCTACACTAACCACCGAGTGATTCTATTAAGCACTTGGGTGTATGAGCACTTGGGAATGTCTACTATATGCCTTGGTATGTTGCTTGGGCTCTCACACATTGAAATGGCCGGTTGGGGTGTATTTATAGCCCCCAATACAAAACTAGCCGTTGGAGAAAAGTTGTGCTCTCTGCGGCACACCGGACAGTCCGGTGGTGCACCGGACAGTGCACTGTTCACTGTCCGGTGCGCCTAGCCGTTGGTCTGACACTGCAGCCGACCGATGGTGCACATGCTTTTTACACCGGACACTCTGAATGTTGCACTGGACAGTCTGGTGGTATTCTCTCCATAGTGCCACCTAGAACTAGCCGTTGGAGCTACTGTTCCTGGTGCATCGGACAGTCCGGCGAGTGGCACCGAACAGTCCGGTGTGCCACCGGACAGTCTGGTGTTCCAGACCAGACAATCCACAGGCAACACTTCCTTTGTTTCTTGGACTTCACTTGATCTTCATAATGTCTTCTTTTGAGGTGTTGCTTTCCTCAATGCCTTGGTCCAAGTAACTTTAGCATCCTGTGAACTATAAACACAAACACTAGCAAACACATTAGTCCACAGGTTATGTTGATCATCAACCACCAAAACCTATTGATCCAAATGGCCCGGGGTCCATTTTCCTTACAGATGTCATTTGACCAAAAGGTGTGAAGCCATCGGTCGCGAGGCCGATACGAACATTTCTCGGTTCAGCTCCAAAGTCTGGATCAAACGTGTTAAGAGCCTTCCAAGCATCCCCATCGGAAGGGTGCACCATTAGCTCATTATTCTCACAGACACCATTAGCTGCCTTGGGGCTATAAAAGGGACCCCCTAGGCGCATGAAGGAGTCACCCAAGCATTCACTAAGCATTCTAAGACTCTCACACTCCACCTCTGCGCATTTGATCGATTGTTTTAGTGATTTGAGCTCCGTTCTAGTTGTGAACTCTCTATGCTACGTTTCGAGCTCAAGTCTTGGCTTGTGTGTGTGTGTTGCAGATTTGTGTGTTGTGTGTGTTGCTCTCCTAGCCTTACTCTTGTGCCTTCTTTGTGATCTTTATTGTCAGGGCGAGAGGCTCCAACTTGTGGAGATTCCTCGCAAACGGGAGAATAACTATAAGGAAGAAAGTCGTGGTATTCAAGTTGATCATTGGATCACTTGAAAGGGGTTGAGTGCAACCCTCGTCCATTGGGATGCCACAACGTGGAAGTAGGCAAGTGTTACTTGGCCGAACCACGGGATAAAATCGCGTGTCTCTTGTGTTGCCTTCTCTGTGATTGTTTTATCCACAAGAACTCGCTTCAAAACTACTTAGTCGCGCTAACACTTTAATAACTACGTTTTGTGGCTATTTAGTGTCTGATTTTACAGGATCACCTATTCACCCCCCCTCTAGGTGCTCTCAATTGGTATCAGAGTCGTACTCTTCATCAAAGGGACTAACCGCCCGAAGAGATGGATCCTAAGGGAAAGGGGATGGTGGTCAACGACAAGGAAAATGAGTCCGTCTTCAACGAGCCAAGAGACGACAAGCCGACTGACTCAGGCTCGAGTCAAAAGAAGAGAGACGGGAAGAAGAAAAGGCGCATCAAGAAGATCATCTACTACGACAGCGATGCCTCATCTTCTTCACCACACGACGACGACGACTCTTCAAAGAAGAAAACGGTTAATCAAAACTATTCATTTGATTATTCCCGTATTCCATTCAATTCAAGTGCTCATTTGCTATCAATTCCACTTGGGAAACCTCCACACTTTGATGGAGAAGACTACTCTTTTCTAGAGTCATAAAATGTGTAGTCATTTATTTTTCTCTCCATCCTAGTATCTGGGAGATTGTTGAAAACAGAATGTATTTTGATAGTACTAACAATCTCGTTTTCATAAATGAGCAAATTCATAAAAATGCACAAGCTACTACTGTCTTGCTAGCTTCACTTTGCAGGGATGAATATAATAAGGTGAGTGGCTTGGACAACGCCAAGCAAATCTAGGACACCCTCAAGATCTCACATGAGGGAAATGATGCTACAATGATCACCAAAATGGAACTGGTGGAAGGCGAGTTGGGAAGATTTGCCATGATCAGGGGAGAGGAGCCAACACAAACCTACAATAGGCTCAAGACCCTAGCCAACAAGATTCGAAGCTATGGAAGCACAAGATGGACGGATCATGACGTCGTCCGACTCATGCTAAGGTCATTTACTGTAATTGACCCCCATCTTGTCAATCTTATTCATGAGAATCCTAGGTACACCAAGATGACACCCGAGGAGATTCTTGGAAAATTTGTGAGCGGGCGCATGATGGTGAAGGAGGCTCGATATGTGGACGATGCTCTAAACGGTCCACTACCCGTCTACGAGCCCCAACATGTTGCTCTTAAGGCAACCAGTAGCAAGGAGGCGCTTCCAAGCAAGGTGGCACAAGTGGAGGCTGTTGGCCTCAATGATGAGATGGTGCTTATCATCAAGCGCTTCAAGACCGCGCTTAAAGGACGCAAGGAGTACCCCAACAAGAACAAAACAAGGGGAAAGCGCTCCTGCTTTAAATGCGGTAATACTAGTCACTTTATTGCAAATTGTCCCAATAATGATAGTGACCAAGGACAAGAAAAGAGTGGGAAGAAGAAGAAAAAGAAGAACTACAGGAAGGCCAAGGGCGAGGCGCACCTTGGAAAGGAATGGGACTTGGACTGCTCCTCTTCCGACTCCGACGACGAAGGACTTGCTGCCTCGGCCTTCAACAAATCCTCATCTTCCCCAACGAATGCCATACATGTCTTATGGCCAAGGAGAAAAAGGTTTATGCATCTGAGGGCTCAAGCTGGATTATCGACAACGGATGCACAAACCACATGACGGGGGAGAAGAAGATGTTCACCTCCTACGTCAAGAACAAGGACTCCTAGGATACGATCATCTTTGGAGATGGGAACTAAGGCAAGGTCAAAGGCTTGGGCAAGATAGCCATCACCAATGAGCACTCCATATCGAATGTATTTCTAGTAGAGTCGCTTGGTTACAACCTTCTGTCTGTAAGTCAATTGTGTCACATGGGTTACAATTGTCTTTTTACAAACGTTAATGTATCTGTCTTTAGAAGGAGTGATGGTTCATTAGCTTTTATGGGTGTATTAGACGACAAACTCTACTTAGTTAATTTTTCGAAAGAGGAGGTCGATCTAGATGCATGCTTAATAGCTAAGACTAGTATGGGCTGGTTGTGGCATCGCCGTCTAGCACATGTTGGGATGAAGAACCTTCATAAACTTCTAAAGGGAGAACATGTGTTAGGACTAACCAATGTTTGTTTCGAGAAAGATAGGCCCTGTGCAGCATGTCAGGCAGGGAAACAGGTGGGAAGCACTCATCATAGCAAGAATGTGATGACAACATCAAGACCACTGGAGCTTGTTCACATGGACCTCTTCAGACCCGTTGCCTACCTTAGCATCGGGTGAAGTAAGTATGGTCTTGTAATTGTTGATGATTTTTCTCGCTTCACTTGGGTGTTCTTTTTGCAGGATAAATCAGAAACCCAAGGGACTCTAAAGCGTTTTCTAAGGAGGGCTCAAAACGAATTTGAGCTAAAGGTGAAAAAGATAAGGAGTGACAACGGGTTCGAGTTCAAGAATCTTCAAGCTGAGGAGTATCTTGAGGAGGAAGGCGTCAAGCACGAGTTCTCCGCTCCCTACACACCACAGCAAAATAGTGTGGTAGAGAGGAAGAACAGGACGCTTATCAACATGGCAAGAACGATGCTTGGAGAGTTCAAGACGCCCGAGCGGTTTTGGTCGGAAGCTGTGAACACAGCTTGCCATGCCATAAACCGGCTCTATCTGCATCGCCTTCTCAAGAAGACCTCCTACAAACTCCTTACCGGTAACAAACCCAACGTCTCCTACTTTCGTGTATTTGGGAGCAAATGTTATATTCTGGTGAAAAAAGGTAGACATTCTAAATTTTCTCCCAAGGTAGTAAAAGGGTTTTTACTAGGGTATGACTCAAATTCAAAGGTGTATAGAGTCTTCAACAAATCATCGGGTTTGGTTGAAGTCTCTAGCGACATTGTATTTGATAAGACTAATGGCTCTCCAAGAGAGCAAGTTGATCTTGATGACATAGATGAAGATGATGTTCCAACGGTCGCAATGCGCACGATGGCGATTGTGATGTGCGACCATAGGAACAACAGGAGCAAGATCAGCCATCTTCCTCCACAATGGTGCATCCTCCAACTCAAGACGGTGAACAAGTACCTCAAGCAGAGGGACATGATCAAGGGGGAGCACAGGAAGAACAAGTGATGGAGGAAGAAGCACCACGTGCCCCTCTAACTCAAGTCCGAGCAATGATCCAACGACATCACTCCGTTGACCATATTCTGGGTGACATAAGCAAGGGAGTAACTACTCGCTCAAGATTAGCTAACTTTTGTGAGCACTACTCGTTTGTCTCTTCTATTGAGCCTTTTAGGGTAGAAGAAGCCTTGCAGGATCTGGATTGGGTGTTGGCCATGCAGGAAGAGCTCAAGAACTTCAAGAGAAATGAAGTTTGGAGCCTGGTGCCACGTCCAAAGCAAAATGTTGTGGGAACCAAGTGGCTGTTCCGCAACAAGCAAGACGAGCACGGGGTGGTGAAAAGAAACAAGGCTCGACTTGTGGCAAAAGGTTATGCCCAAGTCGAAGGTTTGGATTTCGAGGAGACTTTTGCTCCTGTGGCTAGGCTAGAGTCTATTCGAATTTTATTAGCCTATGCCGCTCACCACTCTTTCAGGTTGTTTCAAATGGACGTAAAGAGCGCTTTCCTCAACGGGCCGATCAAGGAGGAGGTATACATGGAACAACCCCTTGGCTTTGAGGATGACAGGTATCCCGACCATGTGTATAATCTCTCTAAGGCGCTCTATGGACTTAAGCAAGCCCTAAGAGCATGGTATGAATGCCTTAGAGACTGCCTTATTTCTAATGCTTTCAAGGTTGGGAAAGCCGGTCCTACTCTTTTTACAAAGACTTGCAATGGTGATCTCTTTGTGTGCCAAATTTATGTCGATGACATAATCTTTGGTTCTACCAATCAAAAGTCTTGTGAGGAGTTTAGCAGGGTGATGACGCAAAAGTTCGAGTTGTCGATGATGGGTGAGTTGACCTACTTCCTTGGATTCCAAGTGAAACAACTCAAGGATGGTACCTTCATCTCCCAAACGAAGTACACTCAAGATCTTCTCAAAAGGTTTGGGATGAAGGACGCCAAGCCTGCCAAGACACCTATGGGAACCGACGGGCATGTTGACCTCAACAAAGGAGGTAAGTCTATTGATCAAAAGGCATACCGGTCCATGATAGGTTCATTGCTTTATTTATGTGCTAGTAGACCGAACATTATGCTAAGTGTATGCATGTGTGCTAGATATCAATCCGACCCCAAGGAATGTCACCTTGTGGCCGTTAAGCGAATTCTTAGATATTTAGTTTCTACGCCTTGCTTCGAGATCTAGTATCCAAAGGGGTCTACCTTTGACTTGATTGGATACTCAGACTCCGATTATGCCGGGTGCAAGGTTGATAGGAAGAGCACATCGGGGACGTGCCAATTTCTAGGAAGGTCCCTGGTGTTCTGGAGTTCAAAGAAATAAACATTTGTTGCCCTATCCACCGCTAAGGCCAAGTATGTTGCCGCAGGACAGTGTTGCGCGCAACTACTTTGGATGAGGCAAACCCTCCGGGACTTTGGATACAATCTGAGCAAAGTCCCACTCCTATGTGACAATGAGAGTGCTATCCGCATGGCGGATAATCCTATTGAACACAGCCGCACTAAGCACATAGACATCCGACATCACTTCCTGAGAGACCATCAGCAAAAGGGAGATATCGAGGTGTACCATATTAGCACGGAGAACCAGCTAGCCGATATCTTTACCAAGCCGTTGGATGAGAAAACTTTTTGCAGGTTGCGTAGTAAGCTAAATGTCTTAGATTCGCGTAACTTGGATTGATCTATAGCATACATGTGCTTTATGCCTTTGATCATGTTACTTTGAAGCATTTACATTCCTCGTTGTATATTTGTGGTGCTCAAGTTGTACAAGACCTCCCCAGACCTCACAAGTCCATATGCAAATGGTGCACATATTTAGGGGGAGATGTGCTACAACTTGACCCTTTGAGACTAACCTGTTTTGTTGAGTATACTTGATGTAGTCTCAAAGGTGCATTGAAAGGGAAAGATGAACTTGGACAATGAAAAGACTTCCACTGCACTCCGGTATTAGTGTAATTATTTCCAAGTTCATACTTATATTGCCTTTTTGCTCTTAATTGACATTTTTGGTGAGGCAATGGGGTTAAAGGGCCAAAAATGATCCTGTTTTGGTGCTTAATGCCAAAGGGGGAGAAATTAAGGCCAAAGCAAATGGATCAGCTACCACTTGTGAATTTTGAAAACAATAGAGTTAGAACTTTTGATTTGTCCAAAATACTCTTATTGCAAAATTTGGTCTCTTGTGGGAGAGAATTTTGATTATGGGAAAAGGGGGAGTTTTTGGCATTTGATCAATTTTTCTCTTGGAATATCTCTCGTTTTGCCCAAACAAGTGTGTTTGACCTAGAGATAGGAAATAGAATTTGATTTGCAAAAACAAACCAAGTGGTGGCAAAGAGTGATCCAAATATGCCAAATTATAGTAAAAACAATTGGATCTTCAAATTGAATTGATGTTGCACGTTTTTTGTTGCTTTTTGATGTGTTGGCATAAATCACCAAAAAGGGGGAGATTGAAAGGGAAATATGCCCTTGGGCAATTTCTATAAGTATTTTGGTGATTAGATGCCCAACACATATTCTTTAAGTCCTAATGTGCCAAAGGTTGAAAAGTGCAAATCAAGGCATGAGGTATGTTTCTAGACTTAGTACATTTGTTTTTGAATACTAATGAGGTTATATAAGTGCTAGAAACAGTGCTGAGAAGAAGAGAATCCAATTGCAAAAGACTTGGGTGTGTGCAGCCAAATTCCAGTTCGGCCTGGCACACCGGACTGTCCGGTGGTGCACCGGACAGTGTCCGGTGTGCCAGGCTGGTCCGAGTGAACTCGCCGCTCTCGGGATTGGACGGCGGCGTACGGCTAAAAATCACCGGACCGTCCGGTGGTGCACCGGACTGTCCGGTGAGTCATCCGCCGCGAACTCGTTGCTCTCGGGAAACGGAAAAGGCGACTTGGCTATAATTCACCGGACTGTCCGGTGAGCCATCGGTCGCTAGCGTCAACGGTCAGTCGCGAAATCTGCGGGCGACGCGTGGCAGCTCCAACGGTCGGCGGGGGGCACCGGACTGTCCGGTGCGCCAACGGGCCCGGAGCTGCAACGGTCGTTTGTGCCCGATTTGGAAGGCAATCGCGCACTGGACAGGCTACAGTAGCTGTCCGGTGGCGCACCAGACTGTCCGGTGCGCCACTAGACAGAAGGCAAGGATGGCCTTCCAAGATTGTCTCCAACGGCTCCTAACTGCCTTGGGGCTATAAAAGGGACCCCTAGGAGCATGAAGGAGTCACCCAAGCATTCACTAAGCATTCTAAGACTCTCACACTCCGCCTCCACGCATTTGATCGATTGTGTTAGTGATTTGAGCTCTGTTCTAGTTGTGAACTCTCTGTGCTACGTTTCGAGCTCAAGTCTTGGCTTGTGTGCGTGTGTGTGTGTGATGCGGATTTGTGTGTTGTGTGTGTTGCTCTCCTAGCCTTACTCTTGTGCCTTCTTTGTGATCTTTATTGTAAGGGCGAGAGGCTCCAACTTGTGGAGATTCCTCACAAACGGGAGAAAGACTATAAGGAAGAAAGTCGTGGTATTCAAGTTGATCATTGGATCACTTGAAAGGGGTTGAGTGCAACCCTCGTCCATTGGGACGCCACAACGTGGAAGTAGGCAACTGTTACTTGGCCGAACCATGGGATAAAATCGCGTGTCTCTTGTGTTGCCTTCTCTGTGATTGTTTTATCCACAAGAACTCACTTCAAAACTACTTAGTCTCGCTAACACTTTAGTACCTAAGTTTTGTGGCTATTTAGTGTTTGATTTTACAGGATCACCTATTCACCCCCCTCTAGGTGCTCTCAGATAGGTCCTAAACCCACCCAAGAGTGACCTATAGGACGCAAATTTATGACAAGTTAGCATGACCCAAAGAAAATTTCGACAGCAAAACCTCGCTACCACTAAAACAATATATTACTTATAAAACAAAGAATGGTATGGTATTAATCAAATCATAATAAGTACCACATACCACTAATAATGCAAATGTACCACATACCACTATAATGTACTTATAAAACTAATAATGTAATAGTACCACATACTAATATAAAATTAATGCCACAAATACAATATGCCACTAATCACTGAACCACATATGCCACTAATACATTAATGGAATGGATCTAAACAATAATACTAATCACACACCCTAATCAAACAATCATAATCACAAATACATACTAGTTTCGGTGGCAATTAAATAACGACCGCTGAGAATATGAATAAAATACGCAAAAATAACCCCTCGATGGAGGAGGGCTCGACGACGACCGGGAGTGGTGGCGAGAGGAGAACTTGGCACCAGCTATGGCGCGTGGCTGAGGCTCGGGCGGGGGCGGGGGCCGTGGCAGCGGCCGGCGAAGGTGGCGCGTGGCCGTAATAGGGGCCAGGGCCGGCGGCGGGGGCAGGTCCGGCGGCGGTGGCGGTGAGGCGAGGGCGCTGGTGGGCAGTGCAGTGAGGGAGGAGCGGCGTGGCGCGACGAGAAAAGAGTGAAGCCACGCGGCAAAAAGAAAGATAGAAGGAAGATTGCCGCTTGAAAGGGAAATGACCTTAAACCATTTCTTATATTTTGGTGCTTGATGACCTTCACAACCTTTCAGACTAACTAGTTTGCCTAGTCTCTGATTCATGGATTCATAAGATCAACAGTTTAGTTTCTAAGTCACAATCAGCTATGTTCCGACCAAATAGGGGTAAAACATGGAATAGATGAACTACCAATAGTTCTATTCTTTGGATAAGTTCTAAATACCCCGAGGAATCTATTCAACACAACCTGTGGACTAATATGTTTGCTAGTGTTTATGTTTATAGTTCACATGATGTGAAGAGGATTAGACTAAGGCAATGAGGATGCAACACATCAAAAGAAGACATAAAAAGAAGCATAGAAGTCCAAGACTCAAGAAGAATAGAAGCCCAAAAGAATCAGCAAAGAAATCAAAGAAAAAGGGCAGTCAGCCAGCGCTGGTGGTGCACTGGACAGTGAACAGTAACTGTCCGGTGCACACCGGACTATCCGGTGGGACAACCAGACAGTCTGCGCAGAGGGGCCCGTAGACAGGCGCCCTCGGGCTGTAGCACCGGACTGTCCGGTGTGCACCAGACTGTCTGGTGTTGGTCACTTGTTCTCAAAAGCTATGAATCAAGAACAAGGCAACACAAATATTAATGGTTAAAGACTTTCGTCCTTCGAAGCATTATCTCCCTTAGGATATAATGATCTTTTGATGAAGGTCATGAAGGACATACCTTCGTCATTTCGATATGTAAGTATAAATAGAAACATATGAAGCACAAAAAGAGTACAAGTAAACATATTGAATCATCAAATTATTCATATTAACATTATATAATAATGAACAAACATTGATAATATCAAATTACATTTGTACCTTCGGCTTGACAGAAGGTAAAAATCCGAGAATGACGTGCAAGTGATTACAAGTCAACGTGAATAGCACGGTGTTACTATTCATCTATTTATAGGCACCGGATGGAGCCTGGGGAAAATTACATTCATGTCCTTGACATTTACTATTAGCCAAAAGGTAAGCTGTCGAGGACTAAACGGTCTTTTCTCCTTTAGGTCGGTTTCATTCTCCACCACCATCCTTGTGCTAAGCCGAAGCTTCTCCATCCACAGCTTCGGAATTGGTTCATCCTTCTTCCAGATCGCGCCTTTCATACCATGTACACCTTCATCTTAAAGCCGAAGTTTCCTGCGACAGTATATTATACTGGAAAGCATGTTAGTCATGTTTTTGAGGACCTTCGGAAGACGAAGGCCCCCAACAGTAGCCCCTCGCAGTATTAATTTGTTCTTGTATCTAGCAAATTCAGACTGCGACGTGAACAAAGGCCTTTAGCCGAAGGTCCGAAAAAACACCTTCCCTTCGCTAGAATAGCAAAAGTCAATGACAAATGGGGCCCGCCAAGTTGCAATGCACTAGGCATATAAATAGAAACCCACAGCGGCAACATTTGTTGCGTCATTTCAGTTGCTTGTGTTGTTTTCTCAAATTTTAATTCCCTTGCTATCAGCTCTCACTTAATTTGCGAGCTTCGTGATATACACAAGTGCTTGTTGATTGTCTGAAGAGAAGAAGATGTCTGAGGAAAAAAGAAGGTTGTGGACCCTGCTCTTGCTGGGTTTTACGAAGCTATGGAAAAAACAAACACAGAGAAGATCACAAACAAAATAATGGTAGATTTGTCTGAAGATTCTGACGATAGTGATAACTATGATGTGGAAAGTGGGGATGAAGGTTCCGAAGATCGGCCCTGGCGGCCAAGCCATACCATCTTCGGAAAGTTGTCCATTAAACAGAGTTAGATTGATGCCATGAAGGGAAGATACTTTTGTGACATGTTTATTGTGAGGGTTGGAGGGGACAGCGCCACCCCTGCACCTGAAGAAAATGAGGTTGTTGTCTACAGAAGCTTTATGAAGGCGGGTCTTCGGTTCCCATTGAGCAAATTTTTGGTTGAAGTTTTGAAGACATTTGAGATCTTTCTTCATAAAATTACTCCCAAAGCTATAATCAAAATGGGTATGTTTGTTTGGGCTGTGAGAAGCCAAGGGCTGGAACCGATCGCGAAGTGTTTTTGCAACATGCACGAACTATTGTACGAGACGAAGGCCACTGGCAAAGAGCAGTATCACAACAACTTCGGTTGTTATGGATTCATTCCTCGTTCTGATGCAAGCTACCCGGTTCCAACATTTCGGAAAAGGTGGCCCGAGGCCTGGATGGAGGAATGGTTTTATGTTAAGAATAATCTGATTGAAAGGGAGGACATAAAGGGGATTATCCAACGCCGCATCTGGTCTCGCTTCGGCCTCCAAAGGCCGACTACTGCGCTCGATAAGGATACCGAAGTGTGCTAGAAGGCTTTCAATAATGTTTGTGCCTTCATTGGCACAAGAGACCTGGTTCAAGAACACATAGCCTACAGGGTATGGCCACTTGTGGATAAGTGGGAGATGCCGAAGGAGACTGCTGCCGGGTCCAGTCAAGGTGGTTTGGTTTACTTGAAATACACCTTTAGGTATAGAGACCGGTTTGACGAACAAAACGACGAGTGGCTGAAATGTATTGAGGTCACTAGCGATGAGTTACTTGGGGCATACACTAGAGCCGAAGATGATGCTTTGACCTCAGCCTTCGGAGGTCGAGGCAAGAAAAGGTTGAACAGAGTTTTCGATGTGATTGGTTTCATATACCCTGATTATTGCTATCCCTCGTGAAAGCAGGGAAAAAAGAGGAAAACTACAGCTTCGGCCATCTGTGTTGTGCTGAAGGGCAAAAAGATCAAGGTTTTGACGCACCAGCCAAGATACATTGAGACGGCCACAGTGCCAAAATTTGATGAAGGAGCATCTTCCACTGTCGAAGCGGAACAAGCTGCTCCTACCGTTCGAAGCGCCAAAGAATCAGCAGCAGTACCGAAGGTTTCTACAACCAAATCGGCCGAAGTGCCGATACAAACTGCCGAAGCTGAAGAAGAGACAACCGAGAAGCTAGACCGAGAGGAAAAAACAAGACCGCCGGAGGCAGAATTGCCGAAGGTGGCAAAAACTCCCACAATAACTCCCAAGAGGAGAAAAATGGCAAGCGTGCTGGACGATGTCATGGAGACAACAAGGGCATTAACTCCTTCCCCTGCAAAGAAAATTGCCGAAGCTGCTATAAGTCACGCTGAAACCGAGGCTGGGCCCTCAGTGCCTGCTGAGATGGAGCCTGCCGCAACTGAGGATAGAGCTGAGCAAAAATCTCCAGATATTGGCATGGCTATGGAGAAGGATGTGGCCGAAAAAGCTAAATCTCCTGCTTCCGAAGCACCGTCCGAAGATCTTGACTTTATTATTCGACATGCTTCGGGAAAAAGACTATCTGAAGAAGAAATTGCAGAAGCCAAACACTATGCCCGGGAACTGAAATACCCGAAGGGGACCTTAGTGTTCAACGGCACTAACGAAGGTGATTTCCTATACTGTCTCCCGGACAATAAAGAAATATCCGTCTGCTGGGAGATGGCAAAAAATATGGGATTTCCAAAGCTTGAAGCTGGCCTCTCCGCCATATCAAAAGATGATCTTGTAGATAGCCTTGCATACAATAGTCTGAAGGTACAAAAATGATGAATTTAAAAATACATTATTTTGTTTTGTATTCTCGTGCTGATTCTATCTTCTTGTAGGGCTTCATTCTTAGCAACGCTTTGAGGGCGCAGAAGAATGCTGAAGATGAAAGTTGCGCGATAGCCCTCGGCAACCTTCGATCAGAAGTTATCAAGCTGAGAAATGAAGCCTTGGAGAAGGATAAAATTCTACTTTCATTGGTGGATAAAGTGAAAGAAGATGAAGCAAAATTTAACACTCAATCTGAAACTTATAAAGCCAAAATTGAAGACCTTCGGAAAAACTTGCTGAAGCTAATGAGAACTTTGCACTTGCAAAAGCTAGTCAAGAAATTAGTGAATGGTCGAAAACTAGGCTAAAGAAAAATGTTGTGGAGCTTCGTGAATCCAAGGAAAGGTGCTTCGAGAAATCCTTGGATTGCGTAAGAAAATTGAAAAACAGCTTTGCCAAAGTAGGTGCTTATTCTTCCGAAGAGAATTTAATTCGAGGTGACCCAGAGGGTGTTATTGATTGGATAAGCGGGGAAGCCGAAGCTTTTGAAGAGATCCTGAGCGATCACGGGGATATTTGTGCTTTCACTGACGCTCGAGGTATTGCGGCAATCCTGGAGAAGGCTGGTTGCGACCACGTCAAAGCTGCGGCCCAGACTGAAGCCGCCTTCTCCACTGATGACACGAGAGACCCTTCGGCCGAAACTTCTTTGGTGGGTGGAAAGTTTTAATCTGATGTTTGGGTGAACGGTGGCCGAGAATTGGCCAACAAAATCATAAAGAAAAATGAAAAATAAACCCATGATGCCCGAGAAGAAGCTAGGCGAGTCGAAGAAGCTGCTGAGCGCGCAAGGCGTATATGTATTGTTTTTTGAATTTTAGCTTCGGCGTTTATTTTCTGGCTTCGAACTAACAGTTTGCCTATTACAGCTAAACTATCACCGTTGCCCGAGCCATACACTCCCCTATCTGATCCGGTCATGAAAGAAGCACTGGATATAATGAGCGTTGCTAACTCCATCATCGACGAAGTCGTCGACAGGCTACTAAACGAAGCCGCCGAGAAAATACTTAAGGAAGATTAGACTTTTATTGTAATGATACTATGTAACATTTGGTTTATGGAACAATTAATCAGACATATAAATTATTGTAATATATTTCATTACGATGCATGAAATTCACACACATACCATTTTTGAGCCTTCGACGAAAAAACACCTTCCCTTCTTTTCATGCCTCGTAAAGAAAGAAACCCCTTTTTATGTCGAATCTATTGTGATGAAATTGTGTTTGCCGAAGGTTTGCTTCGTGCCTCAGCACATTTTCATTCAACAAAGTATTGCCGAAGATCTGCTTCGTATCCAATCTTTTTGCCGTTGATGTGATATGATGTATGATGTAATGTTATGCGGAATGATGCGATGATATGATGCAATATGATGGTGATGCCGAACACACACACACACGCCCACACTGGAACACACAAGACTCTGCATCCCCTTAGGGATGTCTTTGGAGTCTTTAAGCTCTGCATCCCATTAGGAACGACTTTGGAGCTTCTTCACCTTCTATTTTGGTGGTATTTAAGCTCTGCATCCCCTTAAGATTGACTTTGGAGCTTCTTCACCTTCTATTTTGGTGGTATTTTGGCTCTACATTCCCTTAGGAACGACTTTTGAGCTTCAGAACTTACTCTGCGCTCCCTTAGGAATGACTTTTGTAGCTTCGAAACTTACTCTGCGCTCCCTTAGGAACGACTTTGGTAGCTTCGGAACTTTGCTAGGAAGAAGCATTTTTCTTAATGATATGGGCACAGTTATTACATGAGACCAAAATTAAGTCCTTCGTGACTTGTTTTCACACAAGAAAAATAAGGTGACAGGAAAGAAAAAGATACATCAGGGGTAGGATATTCTTTTAGTAGATATGCTTGGATTCAGGCACAGTGTTGTTGGCTGTGCGAGCTTCGGACTCCTCCTGAAAATCACGCTGCTGCGGTGCGTGTTGGTGCCCTTCTGGCTGCTGGCTTCGGGTCTGAGTAGGTGGTAATGGTGGTGGTAATGGGAGCTAGGCCCAGGAAGCTTGAGAGTGACTTGCCGAAGCGACAGAAGCCGTAGGTTGTTGAATACCTACGTACTCTGGTACATAGGGAGAGTAGCATGAAGCAGTATGTAAGACCTGAGTTGGCTGATTCTGCCGGGCCTCAGCTTCGGCAATCTCCTTTTGCTTCTGAATTGTGACTTGGCATGTTCTTGTGGTGTGGCTCTTGTCTTCACCATAGAATAAGCAATGTAGCCTTCTGGGCTGATCCCCGTATCTTCCTCCAAAGCCTCTGCCTCCTCTGCCCCTTGGGACTGGTGGCCTGAAAGAGCTCTATTGTTGCCCTGAAGATTGGGAGCTGTGTTGTAGCCTTTGAGGTTGGCTTCCTCAGTCATCACTTAGGTTAGAATTGTGGATCGATCTGACGTGCCTGGGGTGGATTCTTCCTCCAATGCCCCTGGTCATCTCAAAGAACTTGTATGCTTCTTCCCTTCTCTGGCGGAAATCATTATCAACCTGGATGTATCCATCCATCTTCTGAAGAAGCTTCTCCAGAGTTTGTGGGGGTTTCCTGGTAAAATACTGAGCTGTAGGTCCTGGCCGAAGCCCTTTGATCATGGCCTCAATGGCAATTTCATTAGGCACTGTAGGCGCTTGTGCTCTCAGACGCAGGAACCTTCGGACATACGCCTGAAGGTACTCCTCGTGGTCTTGCGTGCACTGGAACAAAGCCTAAGCAGTGACTGGCTTCATCTGGAATCCTTGGAAGCTGGTGATTAGCATATCCTTAAGCTTCTGTCATGATGTGATTGTCTCTGGCCGGAGAGAAGAGTACCAAGTTTGTGCGACACTTTTGACTGCCATGACGAAGGATTTCGCCATGACTGCAGTGTTGCCTCCATATGAAGATATGGTTGCCTCGTAGCTCATTATAAATTGCTTCGGGTCTAAGTGCCCATCATACATAGGAAGCTGGGGTGGCTTGTATGACGGAGGCCATGGGGTAGCCTGCAATTCTGCTGCTAGAGGAGAAGCATCATCAAAAGCAAAATTGCCATGATGGAAATCATCATACCATTCATCATCGTTGTACGAATTGTCTTGACGAAGCTCTCTGTGTTGAGGCCTTCGATCTTGGTCATCTTGGGTGAGATGACGCATTTCTTCAGTGGCCTCATCAATCTTCCTCTGAAGATCGGCAAGACAAAGCATCTTTTCTTTCTTCTTCTGGACCTATTGATGAATGGCTTCAAGGTCCCTGATTTCTTGGTCCAACTTCTCCTCCCGAGGTGTTGGACTGGTAGCCTTCCTTTTCTGGCTCCTAGCTTCGCATAACGTATCTTGATTAACGTCTAGTGGCTGCAATGCAGCCCCTGTCCCTGATGACTTCTTCGGCGGCATGACGAAGGTCAAAGCTTGCCGAAGGTGGTCAAGTGAGTTCACTGGAGGTGGGCGCCAATGTTGGTCACTTGTTCTCAAAAGCTATGAATCAAGAACAAGGCAACACAAATGTTAATGGTTAAAGACCTTTGTCCTTCGAAGCATTATCTCCCTTAGGATATAATGATCTTTTGACGAAGGTCATGAAGGACATACCTTCATCATTTCGATATGTAAGTATAAATAGAAACATATGAAGCACAGAAAGAGTACAAGTAAACATATTAAATCATCAAATTATTCATATTAACATTATATAATAATGAACAAACATTGATAATATCAAATTACATTTGTACCTTCGGCTTGACAGAAGGTAAAAATCCGAGAATGACGTGCAAGTGATTACAAGTAAACATGAACAGTACGGTGTTACTAATCATCTATTTATAGGCACCGGACGGAGCCTGGGGAAAATTACATTCATGTCCCTGACATTTACTATTAGCCAAAAGGTAAGCTGTCGAGGACTAAACAGTCTTTTCTCCTTTAGGTCGATTTCATTCTCCACCACCGTCCTTGTGCTAAGCCGAAGCTTCTCCATCCACAGCTTCAGAACTGGTTCATCCTTCTTCCAGATCGCGCCTTTCATACCATGTACACCTTCATCTCAAAGCCGAAGCTTCCTGTGACAGTATATTATACTGGAAAGCATGTTAGTCATGTTTTTGAGGACCTTCGGAAGACGAAGGCCCCCAACATCTGGGTAACGGTCGGATCCAACGGTCGACTGCTATAGACCCCAACGGTTGGCTGACGTGGCAGGCACCGGATAGTGAACCGGTCTGGTGTGCACCGGACTGTCCGGTGTGCTCGTCGACAGAAAGCTGCTACTTTCTGTCCAATAGCTAGAAATGGGGTTGGGGCCTATAAATACCACCCCAACCGACCATTTCAAGGTGTGGGAGCCCAAGCAACATATCAAGGGATATAGTAGACATATCCAAGCCACCCCAACCATCTCCATTCATTGAAACATCTCATACACAAGAGTTGGGTTTTCACTCCTATATGATAGAGCAACATTTCTGTACACATGAAAGCCTCACAAGAGTCACAAAATAGAGATCGAGCAAGAAAGAGCTACTCGTGTGTGTTTAGCGATAGTGCCTTGTGAGAATCACTGAGAGAAAGTGTGTGCTACCTCTTATGATAATTTGAGCGCGGAGTTTTGACTCCATTCATTGTAAAGCTAGCAAGAGCCCCTTATCTTTTTGGTTGGCCTTGCGGAGACTTCGATCTTTTGTTGACAAAGAAGAAGGAACACTCGCCGGTCTTGGTGACCGTTGGAGAGAGGGAAAGAGGATGAAAAAGACCCATCCTTAGTGGACTCCTCAACGGGGATTAGGTTCTTGGTGAACTGAATCTCGGTAAAACAAATCACCTGTGTCACTTGTGTTTATTGCTTGTGATTTGTTTGTCTGCTCCCTCTCTAAGTTCTCTTGCACTATTCTTTGTTGATATTGCTTTGTGTTGCTTCGGGTTAAATTCTCATATATAGAAGCAATGCCTTGCAAGAAAGAACTTGTGATTTTCCTCTTCTTATCTAAGCCCTCTTGCTTCATTCTCCATAAACATTTTAGTTGAGTTGCCTTTTGTTAATTCCACATTCTTTGAAAGCATACTCTTTGCAAGCAAAGGACTTAGTTTTATACTCAGATAATTGTTCATCTTGTTCTAACCGCTAATCGAGGGATCAAGTCCAAGTTTAAAGTTATAATTTTCAGGTTTCGCCTATTCACCCCCCTCTAGGCGACTTTCAATTGGTACCGGAGCTAGGCACTTCATATTGAGTCTAACAACTCGAAGTGATGTCTCGGAGAAAATCCCAAAAGAACAAGAAGACACCACCGAAGGAGAACAATGAGATAACTCTTGAGATATTACTTTCTGATTGTTCTAGTTATGCTTCATGGTCTACTAGTGTGATAAATGCTTTTAGGACCATAGACCCATAATTAGAACAAATTTTAGATAAGAGTATTATACCTTCTAGTTATGATAAAAAATGCTTCCGAGGAAGATCAAATATGTTTATGCTTAAATTATCTTGCTTATGACATCTTAGGTAATTCTCTTAGCAAAGAAGATTATCATGCCTTCATAATTAGATATGATGAACATATTCATGATGCACATGATATTTGGACTAGAGTTAAAAAATAGATTTGATGGGTCCAAACATGTTAGTTCATATGATGCTTCTACTTCCTTTAGTCATTGTGAACCTAACCCTTTAAAGGAAGAAGAAGAAAATGAACGTTGGAGACCAAACGATGAAGCCACCTCTCCAAAAGGTTTGTCTTCCCATCTCGATTCCCACATATGTTGTGTGGCTAATGAAAATGATAGTGGAAGCACAAATGAGGATGAGGAGGATGAAAGAATCTTCATGCAACTCTACGCTCATCTAAGCCTAGAAGATAAGGCGGTCATGCTCAAAATTTTAAAAAGAGCGAAAGAGCAAAGTGAAGCTCTTCATAAGGTAGACGATCTCCTCATCACAAAAAACCAAAGCTTGGAAGAGTTGACTAAAGAACATGAGGAACTAAAATGCTCTCATGTTGATTTGGTCCAAAGGTATGAAACTATTCCAATTGAGCAAGACAATTCCTTATTATGTATCGCTCAATTAGTAAATAGGAATACCTTGCTTAAGGACTAAGTAGAAAGGCTAAAATTTGAAAATCTAGCTTTTCAAGAAAAACATGATATGTTTCTATGTTCTCATAAAAATCTTATGGATGACCATATCGTGTTAAATATTTCTCATGAGGATGTGATAGAAAACTTAAAATCTCAACAACCTCACTCATGCACATGTGTTCAAATTGAAACTATATTGCCATGTGCTAATGCTTATTTCTCGCCAGCAAGCAAATCCTTCTTTGAGCTAGAATCTCCAGGAATAGATGATATTGCATATCAAAAGCTTAAGGAAGAAAATGAGAGGCTAAGAACGAGCTTGACACAATTAAAAGGGAAGTGCATTGCTCAACCTTCTCAAGATAACCGTGATGACATATGTAACTAGGCTTGTCAATTGATTCATATGTAACTAGGCAACCCAAAATTGCAACTTGTGCTAGAAAGGTAATGAGTTTACCAAGTGCTAGCACAAAGGACATTTGGGTTCCTAGATCTTTGTTGACTAACCTTAATGGACCCATCAAGAGATGGGGACCAAAATATGGTTGACAAGCTTTGCAGGGAAAAAAGATGATATAAAGCTTTGGAGGTGCTTGAGCAGGTTAATTCAATTCTTATTAACTCAAGCTATCAATCTTACAATGTTTTATATCTCTAAGATTGACCCAAAGTTATTTTGAATTATTATATCTAAAACTCATAACATCTCGAGCAAGATATTGATGTTGTAGGGAATAAAGGATTATCCTGTGCGAAAAATCAAAGCCTACAACATGGAGGAAAGCCAAAGGATGGTAACAGTTATGTCTTTAAGTGCAAGTATCTTCAATTATAATTTCTCTTGTGTCTTTTGTAGTCACATAGAAAAAGGAAGTACTTAAGAATATTGTTAAATTATGTCACCATTCTTTGGAGAAAGTTCCTCTCATATGGTAGATTGCATATTCATCATTTCTATATTATGGCAATCTACATGCTTTAAAATTTTTAAGTACCTCATGGCATGTTTTACATTAATTATCCTATTGTTGCCATGTTCTAGACATAGAAAGAAATATTCCAAGTTCTTAAAAGAATAAGGTGTCATATAAGGAATTCAAATCCTTAGGACACTTATAAAAAGGAATTTCTCTTTATGACTAGAATCGTGAGACTAATGCTTTTGTCTAAGTGACTTAAGTAGTCTCACATCTAGAGAATAAGTTTCTCTATGGAATGTGTAATCTAACATAAAAAGAAAATTCAATCCAATGATTTATGATGTATTTCTTCTTGCTTAAATTGGATATGATTAACTATGCTTGTTTTATAAGTTAAAACGTTGCATAATATCATTTTATGGGATAATCTAGTTCATATCATGAAGTTTCCATGTTTTAGTAATCTACATGTCATTCCTACTAAAAAATGATTACTAAAAAGGAAACTAGCGCTTGTGTTACTAATGACATCTCTCTTGAGCATATTTATGAAGATCTACAAGAGAGTGAGTGCAAGTTTAATTTATTAAAAGACACAAGCCTCAAGGTTGCTCTTCACCTAAAGGAAGAAAGGTAAAAGCAAAGGTATGGGAACTCATCTCCTTATCAATATCCAATCAATGATAGTTCCCATCAATTGTATTTCTTCTAAACTATCATAATCTACCAATGTGGAGATTAGATTGCTTATTTGAATTAAATCTGCTAAAAGTGCATATAATCTTGCTTTCACATGTGCACTAGTTCATTAGAATCTAATTCATGCCTTTGTTATATCTGTTCTCATATTGATATGCTTCTAAGTTATGTTAATCAATTCTGTGTGAAGAATCATCAATATGAAGAAGTAAATTTCCTATGATTGATTATAAATGTTAAAAGGTGCATATTCCTCTTGTAATACCCAACTTTGGAATATAAAAGTAAAGAATAAATATTTATGTGTATTGTACTTGTCATTCATGAGAATTACTAGGAAACATATTTCAAGTGGATAATCCTCCAATAAAACATGCATAGATTCTAACGGGCAGTGAACAGTAACTGTCTGGTATGCACCTGACAGTCTGGGTAACGGTCGACTGCTACAGATCCCAATGGTCGGCTGACGTGGCAGGCACCGGACAGTGAACAGTGCTCTGTCTGGTGTGCACCGGACTATCTGGTACGCCCATCGACAGAAAGCTGCTGCTTTCTGTCCAATAGCTAGAAATAGGGTTGGGGCATATAAATACCACCCCAACCGGCCATTTCAAGGCGTGGGAGCCCAAGCAACATATCAAGGGATATAGTAGACATATCCAAGCCACCCCAACCACCTCCATTCATTGAAACATCTCATACACAAGAGTTGGGTTTTCACTCCTATCTACTAGAGCAACATTTCTATACACATCAAAGCCTCACAAGAGTCAGAAAAAGAAAGAGCTACTCGTGTGTGTTTAGCGATAGTGCCTTGTGAGAATCATTGAGAGAAAGTGTGTGCTACTTCTTGTGATCATTTGAGCGTGGAGTTTTGACTCCATTCATTGTAAAGCTCCTTATCTTTGTGGTTGTCCTTGCGGAGACTTCGGTCTTTTGTTGACAAAGAAGAAGGAACACTCGCCGATCTTAGTGACCGTTGGAGAGAGGGAAAGGGGTTGAGAAAGTCCCACCCTTAGTGGACTCCTCAATGAGGATTAGGTTTTTGGTGAACCAAACCTCAGTGTCACTTATGTTTGTTGCTTGTGATTTGTTTGTCTTCTCCCTCTCTAAGTTCTCTTGCACTATTCTTTGCTGATATTGCTTTGTGTTGCTTCGGGTTAAATTCTTATATATAGAAGCAACACCTTGCAAGAAAGAACTTGCGATTTTCCTCTTCTTATCTAAGCCCTCTTGCTTCATTCTCCATAAACATTTTAGTTGAGTTGTCTTTCGTAAATTCCGCATTCTTTGAAAGCAATATACTCTTTGCAAGCAAAGGACTTAGTTTTATACTCTGATAATTGTTCATTGTTCTAACCGCTAATCGAGGGATCAAGTCTGAGTTTAAAGTTATAATTTCCAGGTTTCGCCTATTCACCCCCTTTAGGAGACTTTCACCACTGTTTAAATCCTCTTATTTTCGACGGCCGAGACAGAGGCCACCGAAAATAAGATTATTTTCGGCTGGAGTCCTAAGTCGCCGAAAATACGTCTTTATTTTTGGCGGCCATGGTTTGACCGCCAAAAATAACCCTGGCCGCCGAAAATCGTCTGTGGTGCTGTTGTGCATAAACTCGTGGGTATACCCGCGGGCACATAATTATACATATATATTTATATATATCATCTATATATACATATATTTATACACATATAAATATACATAAATGTATGTATATATAATATATATATCATCTATAAATATACATAAATATATATCATCTATATATACATATATTTATACACATATATAAAAATGTATGTATATATAATATACACATAGATACACACATATACACACATATATACATACATACATATATATATATATAAGTACACATAGTTATTCATTGTGGGTTTGCGGGCACGAGTACAATATTTTTATATCCGTGAGAAAAAATACATCGGGTTGAGAATAAAACCCGCAACCGTACCCGCGGGTACAAACTCACACCCAAACCCGCACCCTATAGGGTTTTTACCCGCGGACACACAGGTAAAATGTGCATGTTGCCATCCCTAGTTGAGGCAGGGTTGTTTGCTCGCATCGCTTGGGCCGGAGTCATCGTGTCGCATGCACCACTTGGGTTGATGATAAAGAGCATGGCACATTTGGTCTAGTTTGCAGTCTGTTTCATCGGACTTGTTACAGAAGCTCTCCTTTACCACTTCGAGCTACATCTGATCTGCTCGGCTAGACCACCGACAAGCAATTATAGATGTCGTTGAAGAGGGTGACCTTTTGGTTACTCGTGGACCACTGATCCTTGAGTTCTTTAGCGGTACAATGCTGAGGAGGTTCAGTGATAGAATTGTACGTAGTCACTATTTGGCTCTGTTGGTCACTTGTTTTGACTCCTAAAGGAAATAAAAAACAAGGCAACACAATGAATTAACCTTTTCTTCACCCTTTAATTAACTCTTCTCAAAGAGATTAATTAAAGGGATAAGGTTAGAGAGATAAATAAGAGACAAAAAATAGATGAAGAAATTAAAGCATAAAGATGTTATAAATAACTCATCTCAAATATGTTATTATTCTTCATCTCTTCTTATAAAAAATGATTATAATTATACCATCGGGAATATAGAAAACAACATGAAAAGCAGTACTACTTCGTAGGTGGAGTGATCCAATTCTCCCCATGGAAAAGTGTGTCCTTATGCATGGCATTGTACCCCTATTTATAGTGGAAGCCTAGAGTACAACTTCGTATAAAATTACAGTCATGTCCTCGCTCCTATACACATGAACTACAAAAACAATTAAGGATATTGTTGTCTTTTCCTTCATAGTCGCGTTGAGCAAGCCTTGAAGATTTTACCCTTTGCCTTTGTTGATTCTTTGTCATGCGTTCATACTGCAGAGCCAAAGCTTGTAGCTTCGTCTTCGTGTGTATGTCAGTTGCATGTCATTCCAGAACGAAGGTAACCTTCGTCAATCATTATGTTACGCATGAAACAAACTTGGAAAACAACTGTCAAATCAATGTTCTGAGGACCTTCGGCCAAAGAGGACCCCCAATAGTAGCCCCTCTTGGTATTAGTTTGTTTTTTATAACAAGCTCAGATCGTGGAATAAACAGATGCCTCATGTCGAAGGTCTGAAAAACACCTTCTCTGAGCTCGTTAGTGAAAATGAATTCTTGATAATACGCTTTCATAAGCGTCTGCCCATTTACTATCCCTCTGCGTGAGAAGAACGAGGTGATAGTATTCCGAAGCTTCCTAAATGACGAGTTTCTATTCTCACTTCACAAGATGGTTGTAGAAGTGTTGAAGAAGTTTGACATATACCTCCATTAGCTGACCCTTATTGCCCTAGTAAGGCTTTGGATCTTCACTAGGTAGTGAGGAGCCAAGGCGTGTTGTCAAATGTAGAATGCTTTTGCAAGATTCACGAGCTCCACTATGAAATGGAGGCGACTGGGAAGGAACGACTTCATAGCAACTTTGGTTGCTATAACTTCCAATACCGGAAAGAGGCCTGCTATCCAGCACTAGCATACCGAAGCAAGTTGTGACGATACCGCCCGACCTATAAGAGCACAAGTACGAAAACACCTGCTCCGACAGTAGTTTACCATACTTGAGCCCATATAGACTCAGTAGACCGCCGAGTATCCCGAAGGACCTCGGTAAATTTGGAAGTGGGTACAAATCTATTTTAAAAACATATAACTTTGAATATTATAGTTATAACCATAAGTTAAAAATACATTGCTAGCTTAAGTGACAATCCTCATATTTAGCATAGGGAGATACTTATAGAGAAGGCTGAGCCCACTGACGCTTAGCCACCATCCTCAGGTGGTATTAATCCAATCAAATCACAACAACTACAATGTTATCAATAGAAGTACCTAAAAAAGATGGTGCTGCAAGCAAGGACGTGTATACTAATACTCAATGAAACTTACCTGGTGTGTGGAAACTACTCCACTACCTCTAGACACATGTGGATTTTTAGCTAAGGGGTTTGGTTTGCCAAAAGCAGTTGCTAGTTGTCTACTTCAAGTTTTAGCTTTAGGTTCTAGTTGAATACTTATTCTAAGTAATCATCCTTCTAAACATTCATGGTATCAATAAATTATCTCAATCATCAGCTTAAATCATAAATCCTCATTCCACTTACTCAATGTAGTACATTGATCAAGCAGTCTCATGAGCTGTGAGAAGCAGACGATTCGAATTGAGTTTTAATATTGCAAGGTAAACCTAAACACATGACATGTAGGGGCACTTCGTCCCCACACACATCAATCATCCCCATCAATCCCAAGGAAATAGATTAGGGCCCACTCCCTTGGGTACAAAGCCCCACTACCCTGGACCGAACCGTGCAGCGACTGCTCTTGTACCCACCGCTAACTATTACGGGAAACATCATTTTAGAGCAAGTGGGGGATAAAGTCTGCAAGCAGGTTCAATTAGGTACTAGGCTTGCAGATTCCATATTTCTCAGCATGTGTTTAGTATATTCAAATGCTTGATACAAAGTATCCACATGTTAATCCTTATTCCAATTTTGTTCCACAGACAGGGCATCCCCAGGGATCCATGTCCACATACAAGTCATAAATCCATTCTCAAAAGTAGTACATTCAACACCTGACCTCGTGTGAGTGCTAGAAAAATTACTCGACTTCTACTGATATCCTTAATTAGAATTGTGACTATGCGACTTATCATACTAGTGTTTCATCACATAGGGAACTTATTGTCATGTATCTAGGGTTTCAAGCAACTGCTATCACATAATGCACAGTACAAAGCCTACAATAGAGTTGCGGTAAATTAATATATATAATAGGATATGTATAAAATTGGTGCTTGCCTGGAATCCAACACTACGTTAGTGTTTGGTTAGATGATACTCGCTTGGCAGCATCTCCTATCTTGGCCCTTGTTCTGTCCGTCCATCTTTGAGTTTGTCTGTCGACAACATCGCCTTGTGGTCTATTCCATTCCACGTCATTTACTTTGCGTGATTAGAAACTAGCATACCTAAAATAGATGCATGATGCATATGTATGAATTTAACAGAAAATAGCACAAGACACTATAATGCCACACGGTAGTGAACTAAACACAAAGCAACAAGACACCGCAAACAACCACATGTAAGCACTAGCTATCTATATGTCATCGAGCACACTAATCCAACACCACTGGAAAATGACAAACACTATCATATAATTAACCAACGCAAACACGACATCATGAGTACAAGCATTTATCCCATTTGCTCGAGTCTCTCATTAGTTCTTCTATTATTATCTCTACTACTCTTAAGAACAGAGTGTAGGCGTCCACATGGTGCATGGTTCTGTCGTGCCCTCCTCCGTGCATGCCCCTGCCCCACCCCCGACCGTGATCCCACCGGCAAACCCGACCGTCATCCTCCTCCCCCGCCTCCCTTCCATCCTCGCCCGCCCCTTCAATACTTCTCCCGTGCCCCTTCCATCCCCATCCGTGCTCCACCATTCCACACACGCGCCCCTTCCATCCTCGTCCGTGCTCCTCCCACGACCTATGCGGCAGCGGATCCGAAGCACAACATCCACGACGAGGTCTTCTCTGTGCTGCACGAGGGTGGCCACCGCCGCCGACGCGGGCGGGGCCACCACCACGGTCGTGGCGCAGCACGCGTCGTCGCTAATCAACAGCCTCGGCAACTCTCGCGAGGGCAACCCTGACCGCGACGGCAGCCTGTCTATGCTCTTCTCCAAGAAGCTCCTAGCGCAGACCGGCTGGGCAACCGGTCCCGTGGTGGCGGTGGCTCGACGAGGCGGTCCCCTCCCTCGGGCGAGGATGGAAGGGAGGCGGGGTGCGTCTGCCGCCAATGAACGCGCTGCAGATCCTGCGGGAGACAGTGCGGGTGCTGCGCGGAGACCCGCACGCGTTCACATCCATCTTCCTGCTGCTCTGCCCGGTGTCCGGTTGCCTCCTCCTGTCCGCGGCCGCACTCTTTTGTGCTCTCGACTCCCCGCCATCAACGCCCGCCATCGAACCCATACGCGATATCAACACCGCCCGTCATGGAAGGTTCCCGAGGATCCCCCACCCTCCTCCCCCACTGCTGTCGCCTTCCCGCTCGCGGGTCGCTCACTCCACTCTGTGTCACCTTCTCCGGCGGACCTCGGCTCTCCGCTACTCCTCCCACGAAGCCCAAGGTATTCTTACCCACCTTTGCTTCATAATCTCCTGTGTTTTCGATTTTCTTCTACCTCTTCGTTGCTGGAGTACCGAACGCCTAGCGCTTAAACGACCAGTACAAATTTCGTGTTTTTTGTTGGTATTGAACTATCGATCATTTAAACTACTGCTAACAGCTGGGGACACTATTGGGTAGGAGGTCCTGCGCATGTTCCTTGAGGAGAGGCAACTGCACGGCGATTTCGTCACCAAGATCTCTGACATGGTCTGGAGGAGGAATGGCGACAATTGATGCGGTTGAGGCGACCACGGACCAAGACAGTGTTGTAGATGTTGTTTAGCCTGAAGACGTGAGTTCTGCTAATCATGATGTCTGTATTTTTGAATTTAATAATAACAAAGATTAACCGATCGAATTTGGGATGTCGGTGCGGGAAGATGTTGTGGACGAGGAAATGTTGAGACTAGCGGCAACCAGAGGTTGGGTGCCCGGTGACAGCAGCCCTCCTTTGAGCAAGAGGCTTTCAGCTAAGGTGTGACATCCTTGCTATTCACTGTCCACTGTTCAGGATAGTGAGGATGCTATTTGCAATAGTAGCTGATGGAGAAATGGAAATGATTTCAAATGATGACAGGATTGGCAGAATGAGAGCGACAAAAGGAAGGAGCGAAATATGAAGCAGTATGATTCCTTTCCAACGTTCTTTTTTCCCCATTTTATATGCATTGCTTAGAAGTGTAATTACATGTTCACCTACTAATACCCTCTTTTTTCTTGCAGCTCAAGGATGAATTGCTGCTCTTGACCACAGGGATTGGAGCAGCATGTAGTTTATACTGTCTCCTGGGTTTCTCCCCGTCGTCGTGCGATGTCGTGCATAGCTGCTCAGCCACCGCCCCCCTCCGCTGAGACAACCACTGTCTACCAACCCACACCGCTCCTTCCTGTCCCTTTCACCACCAAGGTTCCTCCATCCTCCACGATGGCTGACCAATTCCACCATTTCTACTCCGGATTCCATACTTCAAACCCACACCGCGCGCCCCACCAGCCGTCGCCGCCGGGAAACCCGCTACCTCCGCGCCGCCGCCGCCAAATCCCGCTGCGCCCCGCCTGCAAATCCCGTTGCGCCTGTCACCTCCGGCAAATTCGCCCTAGCCACCTCCGTGCCGTCACCGCCGCCAAATCCTGTTGTGCCCTGCCTGCAAATCCCGCTGCGCCCCAGCAAGCCTTGAGTACGCCTGGTGTGGAACTACTATGAATGTCACGACCCCTGGTGGAGTTGGAGGACCGACGGAGGATAAAGGAGAGGACAGCGAGGCCGGGTCCGAGGTCAGAGCGGCGCGGGAGCGAAGGAGACTGAGGTAAATGTTTAGACCGGCCAAGACTATAATACATTGGGCAGCAAGTTCAATTGCTTATAAACAATTATTCGAAGGGTACTGTATTAGTAAGGCAAAACAAATTGATTTGATTATTTTACTGATGGTAGCACCATTGGTGTGATGGCTCTACCATCTGAGTCAGCGTTCGAGTGGTTGTGGTTTCTAGATTTGGCTAAGCACTGATTTTGTTCAAACATCTGATTTGCCTTCAGGACTGGATGTGGGCTGCTTCTCCAGATAAGCTTGTTATTCAAGTGTAGCACCACCGGTTAATACTTTGGTCTGAAATTTGAGCTAAAGAGGCATTGCGTGTTTAAAATTTTAGCTAAATATGCATTGTTGTCTAAAACTGGGCTAAATATGCATTGACGTCTTAGATAACCTATCGCTGATGTCTAAGATGCATGCTTTTATTTTAATAAACACTTGATTGGGTAATTTGAGCTAAATATGCATTTATAGTTTAAGCTAATTAGGTTGTACACCACCAACACAAATGATTACACGCAAACAGACCTCAATGAGATTTTTTGCGAGAGCTTAGATTTTCTGTTAGAAAATTATGCAAACTGTAACATGTTTTCCTTTCCTTCGTCTTGTTCTTGTGCTGAAACTTGCCGCCTTGGATCACCCATCACTAATCCATATTGTGGATGTTTTTTATTAAGTGTGCACAAATTAACATCATGAATCTACCATTGGCCAAATTCTATTTATGCATTGTCAACTTCTATACAACCTTTAGACTGCAAACTGCATTTTCTTGAACATCCAACTTCTCATCCTTGTTATATAGGGCTAGAGAAACATAAAGCGAGGCTAATCTCTATTCCAAGGTTCTCTGAAAGTGGCGTTGCTGCAATGATATGTTCTTATATGATTGAGTACAAGTATAGCATAGTGTGCTGGTGAAAACCATTTTGCTTCCAGGGGCTTAAGGCCATGTTTCAATATTTTGTCCTGCTGGTTTACTTCCACCACACAATTGTTGAATCACATTGCTTATGCATTTGTGGACTATTTTGCATATATTTATTTCTGCATAAATGGCTGTAGAGGTGAATAATACCCTTATTTACCTTGTCCATTTATTAGTTTCCTCGTTTTTTAAATGATGTGTTCCCACTTTAAATATCTGCTGAACTTCACAATCTTCAGAATATTTGGTACTTTCAGTCCAGCTCTCAACCAGTTATTACCATCGACATTCTAAAACTGACTATGTATTCCAAATTATAGACTGTTTTTAGCTTTTCTTCATACCTATCTACTACCTTTGTTCTAAATTATAAAGACACTTTGGCTTTTCTATATCCATTTTTTTCGATACACTAAGATCTATGTGTAGATACATTTAGGATGAAGTGAGTATAAGGATTTGCTACTTATATTTTATAGCTTTGGCTACATTTTGGTTTGTTTAATTGCCTAATATACACTACCTGGTTTGTTTAATTTCCCATTATAATTTTAATTTCTAGGAAGGAATGCAAGTGCAATGTTGTCAGATTCTTTGCAATTATATCATCACAACAATCTAGAAGTGGCTGGTTTCAGACACTGCTTAATAGTTGTCTATATTGCTTTGGTCCCCTACTTAAATAAGTGGTATGTATCTGTTCTTATCTGACATAGACGTTTGACATTGAATCTGTATCATCAATTATCCGTGACGTGAAACCTAAGAGCAAACATGTGTCAGGTAATTATATCCGACAGAGGAGAACTTTCAAGAGTTCAAGAGATTCCTCAAGTACCTAAAGACGTGTTTGAGTGTTTGTTAAAATTTAAAGATGTCTTTAAATTTAAACATTCCGAGGGTATGAATTTTAAGATATATCAGGCACCATGTGCTGGATTTTATAAAATATCCTGGTTAGTTTTACTTGTGACCTTGTGAGTTGTAGATACCTTGCGATGTAAGTTACGTTTTCTACTAGATCTTATTGCTCTGCACTATTTCAAATTTTGTGGAGCGGTCCAGACATAACTTAGCTCTGCATGTAATAAATTACAAATCAATTTGAGAATACTGTATAGTGATGTTGTGATATTGGATTATTTAAATAAAAAAGATGTTCACTTGCACCACATGGATATATTGTGAGAAATCTTTGTTTTGTAGAATACTTGTTGGTGGTTCTACCCTGCGGAATAGCTGCTGCATATAAATACACCGGATTACTCAATAAACAACAACCAATTTTATGAAAAGGCAACAAATGCTTAGCATGGAGTGCATCCATTTTACTTTTTGTCGTCCTGACAAAGCAAAGCATGCACTAGCACTGGTCTGCCATCATTCAAGCATGTATCATAGTTTAAATATTTGATTTATGGTTCAGTTGTAGGTGAAAAGTGTGTTCCTTACCCTAATCATTAATAGTAACTCAACAGTAATGAAATGTAAAATGAGATTCTGTTTTCCCTACATCTTTAGCTTACTCGTGCTTTAAATAAGTTAGCAGAACTATCATAAAGATATGGCCATTTTGGTCCTCTTCCCATAGATAGCGTAGCTACTGACTACTCAAATTGTTGTAGTTGAATCTGATATATCTATTACAAAAATTAATCCTAGGACCTCGTCCATCCTCACGTGGCAGCACCAATCCCCCACTTCCATACTTCAAATTGCTTTATTTACCAGCAATATAAACTTCAAGGCTGTTAGTTGTATATAATTGATTTTTTTGTTGAATGACATTTGATTACTATGCCTTGTCAGGTGTCACTCTTGATTGATGTTTCAAACAAAAAAGATGTCATTCTTGGTTATGTAGTAGTGATCATGCAGCAGCATATAAAGCACATGTGTTCCAGGTGACTCTAACTTTAATTATTAGCTAACTATAACTTGGCTGCTGCAGCAAAGAAAGGGGACTGTCCTTAAGGCTCTATTCATGAGCACGATGCCAAAAAAGAGCCGGTCCAACTGTTGATGGCATCGCCTCTGATTTTTTTACGATTCAGACGCCCCGAATCGACGCACGATCTGCGCTCTCCAGGGAACAGTAAGTCAGTCTGACCACTCTCCCTTCGTTTCCCTCTCACCGCCCTAGCAGGGCACATGTCTCCGCCTCCCCTCTTCCAGTCTGCTTCCACCGCTCTTCTCCGGCGCCGAGGAGGTACTACATGGAGATTTTGGCTGAATATTTATTTAGCTGCCATGCTTTTCTGCCCCTTATTTTCATACGGGCTGTTGGGAAATCAGCGAGCTTCATTGTTCTCAAGCAATCAGCGCTCTCCTTTGGAATCTTAATAGTGGTGTTAGAGCTCAAGTGGCGATACATGCGAAATGTACTTGTACAGGACCTCGTCGATCATATGAATTGAAAGGAACCAAACATGTAGGAGATTTTGTCATTAAGGTCATTATAGTGGTGCCGCCAAGGCATTTCTGTGTTCTCTCGTTTTTAGGCTAAAAGGCATGACCTATAATGTTACGCCTTTCGCCGAGGCATTTCTATCTTATTGCTTTCAGATTGGAATCCAGGTGCTTCCAATTTGTTTGGTACTCGCACTCTTTGTTCTGTCCTCTTGTGTGACCTGGAATGCGTATATCATGTCCTTGCTCTCATGACTTCATCTTTCACTTCACATTTCAGCAAATGGAACCAGCGAAACATATAAAGGTCATGATAGGATTCTAGAAACAATCAACACAGTTGGACATGACGGTAATAACATTGACACTGCTGATTTTTGTTTATGTTACTTGAAAGTTTAAAGATCTCTTGTGTCATATAATTTATCCTATAGACATGAATCAACTAGACAATGTAAAACATTAAAGTCACTGTAAAACATAATGAGCATTATGTATCAGGTTTTGATCTGGAGTCCTGACCAATATGTCGCACATGTTTGAATTGAAGCTTGTATCCCTGATGTAGAACAGTGAACAGTTACCATTCACAAGCTATCACAACCTCTTAGCATCCTCAAAACATTGCCTTTTTCGTTTCATTTACAATATTTGTAGCTTGCTACCGTGCAAAACTATAATATGCAATAGCATGTTGTTGATCTTTTCTAAGGGATCAGAGTGCAATACCAAATCTAGAACTGTATGCCAAAAGAATGTGTTGTATGCTTATAGCTGTCTCACATTAAAATGTGTCCGTTTCTATTCAGCTTGAGATGATGTCTGATGTTATTGATGAAACACTTGACAAAGATGAGGCGGAGGAGGAAACAGAAGAGCTTACAAACCAGGTTAGCTAGCTCATGATCCTATAACTCAGTACCTCATGTGTTGCTAGCTCATCAGGATATAGGTTGACAGGTCTTGGTCTAGGCAGAGTTGTTTGCATGTTTTTGTGCATTACACATACTAGCCCTTGCATCTCCTATTTGTTTCTTTAATGGGAAGTGGACTGAAGTTATGTCTGATGATGCTCAGTGAAGTAAATCCAGTTCTTCTGCTATTTTGATTTGCTTTTACATGTGTTTCAGTTACAGCCCGCTACTACATTTGTCTGATGATGCTCAGACCAGATTGGGAGTAATTTTGCACACCTCACTACAAATTTAATATGCTGATGTCGTTCATATGATGTACTATTACTTTTGATATAAGCTTCATACCTGGTAATCAAATATAATATGTGATGTGTTTTGGGTCACACATTAATTAATTTTCTAGAAAAATGTAAAGTTTGAAGATTATTTTAGTTGGTTTGCAAATTCTTCAGCTCCTGCGTTTGACTATTGTCATCTCAATTTATTTTAGTCGACATTTGTTTACTGGAGACTAGAGTTCAGTTGCTCTATGTGGTATTGGCCATATACACAATTTATTTGACTTTTTGTTATGCCTTTTGTCTAGGGACTTCTGCATCATCAGGCAGGAGTGGACTGTCGTCCACATCCAGTCCGCCTTCCATGCATTCCTGGTAGGCTTACCCGCCGCCTTTGTTTTTTTTTGTTCTCTCACCGGTTCTTGTCAGTGGATGTGTGAATGCTTGGAGGGCGTTGAGGGCACTGCGGGGCATTGTGCGGATGCAGGCGCTGGTGCGCGGCTGCCGCGTGCGCAAGCAGCTCGCAATCATGCAAAAGTGCATGAACACGCTCCTCAAGGTACAGGAGCACGGACGAGACCGTTGCTTCTAGATCTCCATGGACGTCTGCCACTTGCAAGACATCCTTGACGACCGAAGCGACCATGCTAATCCTGTCAAGGAAGCGGAGGTATAAACAACAAGCCCTTCAAAACTTGCTTAGGACAGCGACAATGCATCCCTGCGATGTTTTATGTCAAGCCTGACATCTGAACAAAATTTTAGTTAGCTGCAGAGTGTTTTGTAGGGCAATTGATCTTCACAATTGTTTAGTTTTAAACATCTAAATTATAGCTGCATCTTGTTCCTTAATGGTTAGCTGCTTTCTTCTCACAAAGCTCATATTAGTTGTCAAGGGTTTTCCAAAATCCTTTGTTGTTTATGGTATGAAGTTAAACCGTGAACTTGGTTGTTCTGGTCCCTCCAGTAGAATCCAGGAATAAACTTGGCTGCTATTGGATCAACAAACTTTCTTTCATTCTCATTAGATTTTGATATACATTCCTTGCAATGGTTATTGAATGCTACTAACTATTCTCTATGGTGATAGTAGATTAAGGAAAGCATGTGCCTAGATGTTACTTTATTGTTAATATATATTTTGTAGAATTAAATTGATCCAATCTTTAACGTTGTTGTGTGAAGAATTGTGCTTCTAAATTTTAAACATGTGTTTCTCTGTAGTCTCTCCTTGGTCTGGGCTGAGAGTATAGTCTATAATAAGCCTTATTCGTGTTTTATGTAATGTTGATTTTGTACTAAATGAAACATCATTGATAGGTGCAACCTGTATGGAAATCACCCGGCCTCAGAAAGGCCAACAGAAATCACATGCTTCTTTACCTCTGGTGTCCGTGCTACTGGCCCAAGCCGAGGGCAGTCTTGGCTCCAAAACCAAGTGGGAAAGAAACCTTCACCTCAAATGGTTCTCATGGCCCCTAGGTATGAATTGAACCAGCCTTCGAATGAAAGTTATTCGGTTTTCAGTCAGCTGTTTGGTTGCAGTCTCAATGCATTTTTCTATTTCCGTTTGGTTGTGTAGAATTGAGGCATGTTGAGGTGTACGTCCAAATGCATATGCTGGAAAGGTAGTATATTAGCTGCAACTGTTTGTCAGCAGAACCAACTGGTGGAGACGATCTAGAGCCCCGAGTTGTGGTTGCTTTAGGCGATTCATCTAAACCCGACCTGTCCCATGTAATAGAAAGCTCTGCTATAGAAAATATACGTGTAGCCTTTTGTCTCACAGGTATCGTTCGTGCGCATTCTATCAGGCGACGCGTCCGTTGTATTATGCTCGTGCTTTGTCGCTCCTCCACTAACGGTGTCAATCGGGTTACTCCAACATCATTTTTCACCAAATGTGAGCATGTTAAGAACTCTATTATATCTCATCCTTGCAGCCCTCACCCAATTAAGCAATTTTGATGAGCAAGACAATGTCCCAAACACAATCGTGGGAGCAGCGCACGGACATGTACATGAGCCCCTTTATACTTATGGTTGGTGTAGTGGTAAAATAGCTAGATTAAAATAATAAAGTTTATGTATAGCTATGGATTTTGAAACATTTTCTCATAACAGTGTAACACATTTATACATAACTTGTTGTGTTAATATATTTCCGTTGCAACGCACGGGCACTCACCTAGTAACGAGTTAAGTACACATGCATTCACTATGACTTCTGCACGTCATATAGATAGACTTAGTCTAAAATGGAATAGTCGTTCAATTGTGTTCCTAGAATCATTTGCAATATCCTACTGCATGCACACATCGACGAGAATATAACATGAAGAAGTGATAGTATCTCCCACAAACAATTGTTTTACTATCCTAAGACATTGGTGATTTAGTAATTTTCATGGTTAGTAGCACAAGCAGTAGAGAGTAATAATATATCACCGACTTTGTTTCTTCGACCATATAATCATACTTGTTAAACTAATGTTGATTGAAGCTAAAACTACTTAATAGACTTTAATCAAGTTAAATTGCTAACCCAGTGAGACATGCACCAAAAGCTGGAAATTCTAACCAGACATCAAGAATCATACAGAGAGTATACTATTTTTGATTTTAAACTATTTGGAAGCACTAGAGCTACAGATATAAAAACAACCAGCACAACAGTAACATTTTTCCTACTTACACGATCTAGTTCTTATGCAAGAAAATTCTAAACAATATACAATCATACATTTTCGCAGCTAAAGCATGACATCAGAAGACTACAAACTAGACCTGCCATTATTGGAGCTAGAATTTAAGTATAGATAGAAGTAAGTTTTATTTAGCTTTTCTATACCACTTTTCTAGGTTAATTTGTGTAGCACACCAACTAAATGAAACTTCACATTTCGTTTGATCCAACAAGTAGAGTCTAACCAAATATCCTAGAGCTCTATGAGACTACAAACTTACACACCCAAGACTAGCACTTATGCACATCTTTCATTATGAATTTCCCAGATTCCAACGGAAACATGTAGCAATAACTCATGACCTTCAGCCAAGTCAATAAACAGATGATGCGATGACTACTAAGACATTTCATCACTTCACCTCATAAGCAAAAATCAATTTCAACAACAGTGGACAAACAAGTCGACTAATCATTTTAAATACTAACCCTATCCTTCGTGTTTCTAAATTTTCTGCACAAACAAATTTCATCATAACTTACAAGTGACAGAGACGATACTTACTAATCCATTATTCACAACACTAATATAGTTACACGTTACATACCAGTTGACTAACATATTCTTCACATAACTCACAATTCAAACCAATCTTCACCATACTAACAATTAATCGCAAACAACATATACAACACCCACCGGCTACTTCATTTGAAATACTATAATTATCGATCATGCCACTAATACAAGGCACTTCGGCGCACACACTCACCCACTGATACATCCTTTGCATAAACTGGTGTTTCAAACCCTGCTCATCACATCAAAACACAAGACAACGCGTATGTTTCTCTGAACCACATACACATTCACGCCACTGCATGCAATTTGAGAATTTTTGTCAAACACGTAATACACATCACAATATAACATCTAACAAGAGCCTGAGAAACACAAAGAACATCCCACCCTTTTTCACTTACCTTCTTTTCCCACAAGATCGTCCGTACTCGCACAAGCACTGCCTCGGCTAGGTGTGGGCTCGCAGGGAGACACGACGATGCCACAAGGCGACACAAGCCGCAAGCATGATGAGCATCCCCGTTCAAACATTTCCTCGAACACTTGTCGAGCGTCATGAGGAACAGCGCGCGGTGAGGACAAAAGTGAGGTTGACGACACTGTCCGTGACACGACGCTCTTCTCGAGTGTTTTGTCGAAGACTACGCAAGTGCGGCAGTGCGAGGATAGCAAGGATTGTGACGTGAGTAGGGGCCTAGAGCGTGCGACGCCATGAGTGGGAGGCCCTAGCCAATGCCATGACCAGTAGCACTGAAGATAGGGTAGGGAACTCGAGGGTGAAGGGCCAGGTGTGCACCGGTGGGGTTGATGGCCGGCTAGACATTTTATCGCACGCAGCGGGCGTGGATGGCGTGCTGCGCTGGGTGCACGAGCAGAGGAGGGAGGAGCTGCACGTTGGGAAGAAGATTCAAGAGCAGTGTGCGTCCGATGTAGAAGGAGACCTAGGCGGCTACATCATAGTGGAGGTCGACCGATGAAGGAACAGGGGCACGTTGGCGATGAGGTCCCAGACCTGCTCTCCCCATGCCAGGGGGAGGAGGTCATGCGCCAAGGGGCCAGGTGGAGGTGAGCTCGGTGATGGTTGGAGGAAATTCTCATCGTCCTTGGATGGGAGGAGCAGGGGCATGGGCATTGAAGACCAGTGAAGGCATGGCCACGAACCCTGGGCACGAAAGCACGTACGGGAGGGCTTGAGAGGTATGTGGTGAAGGTCCTAGCGCACGCCCGACGAACGGCAGCTGCACTAGAGCTAAGGAGCGCCGAGTGCCAGGGGGGAAGAGAGCGCCGAGTGCCAGGGGGAAGAGGAGTGTTGGTGATGATGACATCACTTCTATACATACAATAAATGGACCGATAATACGATCGTGTGCACGACAACTAATTCTCCGGATACGTTCTACCCTATACAATTGTGTTTCAGAGCTTACGCTTGAAGTTATGGATGTTTTGATGATTAAGAACCTTAGAGAGGACCAGCAAGTACTTGGGAAAGGCCTAGTTGTTGAGCAAGAGCAGCAAGGGTGCCCACAACAAGAAGGAGATCAAGTCCGACTCAGCTACGACTTCATCTCGGGTTACAGGACCAGTCTGCACTAAAATGGATGCCCAAGATGCATCCGGACTCCGATTGCGACAGACTTGATATGGTTGGAAAGATAAGGAGATTATCTAACCAACCCAACTAGTTTCACCCTAAAATTCGGCCGGAGTCAACGGGAATCGTCGA
The DNA here is from genome assembly GCF_902167145.1 of Zea mays. NCBI lineage: Eukaryota > Viridiplantae > Streptophyta > Magnoliopsida > Poales > Poaceae > Zea > Zea mays. The sequence continues at coordinate 88,872,559 of NC_050097.1, forward strand.
AACAAGTCAGCGTTTAGATTCTGTTTTGGTGCTGCGACACCGTCTGTTGGGCCGTTGGGCCGTGTATCGCGTCGGAGCCCATTAGGGACGCGTCCAGGGGTCACGCACGCCCTAATACTCTATTTATTCAGCAGCCTCCGCCACATTAGGGTTGAGTTTTGCTTAAATTTAGATCTGTCGAGAACAACCGTCGTCGATCGGTTTGTGAGACCCCAACTTGTGAGCTTAATCATTCATCCGCAATATTCTAGATTGTGTTCTTTCTTGTTTTTGCTTGTGTCTTTGATTCTCAGGCAGGAATTAGCCCTCGTGGCGAGGTCAATCGCGCAGTGCATGGTTGATAACCAGAGGAGAAGTGGTGCTGCGATTGCGGGGTTCTAGTCGTGTTGATTGGAAGCCGGATCGTCTATGTGACATCTCCACCAAATCAATAGTTATCTTCACCTGACGGAAGATCGGGCACCCCCGTTCCTATCAAGTGGTATTCAAAGACTCAGGTATTACCGTCAGGCTTACCCTAGTTTAGTTTAGGTTTTTCATCCTATAACTCCAGATAATTGTCATACAAAAAATATATTCCGATGTCCTAGAACCCTTGTTTAGCCTTGCAATTTCGTTTCAGATTGTTTTGTTGAGTTTGTGTCCGTGTCGAGTCTTGTTGCTGGTTTAGGTCGTGTCGTCATCGTAGTTCAACCGCTCCATCGCTGTTATTTGTTTCCACCGCTATCCCATCCACCTTGCCCAGATTACAAGTCGAGACACCACATTACTCGATTTGCCCTCGCTAGCCGCCTTGTGTGAATTCTCGCCACGCTAGCCCTAGATTAGGTTGCAAGCCGCATTGCATTGCAGCCCCTCCTTGTTTCATCATCTGGCGCTTACCTATTGCTTATACCAGGGAGGTTTGTGCCCCTGTGCTCTATAGCCGCCACTACGGTTCCTACCAATTTGTGCCCTTAAAAACCATAACTTGAGGTACCTTCTATAAAACGGGCATAACTTTTCGCTCGGTGCTCCGTTTGAGCTCAAATTTTTACAGCAGATTCCTGACTCCATTCTGGGGTGACCCAAACTAGCCGATAGCCTGTTTGGTTCGGTCAAAAAATTCAAAAAATCGGGAAAATAATTAAAAATTGTTTAAGTGTTTTCAAGAATTTTAGAGATCCTTTGTGATTTTCTCTATGCCACAATACAACTCTGTTTCAAGTGAAATTTTGTGTGCTTCCATCTTTTGTGATTTTGGATCAGTGATAAAAAAATTCAGAATATTTTGAGCTTGTTTGCTGGTACTCCTTTGGAAACGTGCCTTTGATTTCTACTAGTGCTCAAAAATCTGCACTATTTACAGAACTGCCATTCTGCTAGTTTGTTACTTTTATCTTGTTGTGCTTCGATAGGACACGTCTTAGCCAGCAATTGTGACTTGTGCTTTAGACACTTATTGAACTTCGCTAATCTGCACTCGATTTTGTTCCACATTCACATACATATTGTGCATGTCCTACAGCTCCACATACTATATCTTCTGATCAATACAGATTTGACCCTTGCAATCGCGGTTTCACTACCTCTTGGTAAGTATCACGAACCAGCCTCCGATTGTACCATCCTTTGCTTGTATTTCGTCAGACACTTGTAAGAGCTTGGTAAGATACATTTTAGCGTGTTCCTGTGTTCCACCTGAGAGAAGCGTGTAGTGAAATTATTAGGGATAACTGTCACCGTTTGTTTCCTGTTTTTGTGTTTCGATGGCAGGCGACGATGAGGAAGCAAGGATCCCTACAGACTTCGATGAATGTGTTAGCCGCCAAGATCTTAAGGCAAACAACAAGCTCCTGAAGGAGCAAATGGAGGAGACGGTCCACAAGTCAGTGCATGATGCCTTCATTAACATGGACCTTGGCAGGACTTACGAGAGGCTGGATCGACAATTGTCCCAGATCGTCGACAGACTTGCTGTGTTGGAGACGCAACAACAAGCACCACCACCTCCTCGTCCACGTCGTCCCGATGATGTCGTGTTTGATGAAGAAGGTAATTATGATGAAGCGGCCACCAGAGATTTGCGCCTACGTCGCCGTCTTCATCAAAACACAGAAGGTATGCCACACCAACACCGCCAGCAAGGTAATAACAATCGTGCTCCTGACGACCCTTATGCTAAGATTAAATTTTCTATACCATCTTTTTCGGGTCATTATGATGCTGAGGGATATCTTGATTGGGAGATGACGATAGAACAGAAATTTGTTGCCCACCTTGTACCTGAACGACATCAAGTTAGACAAGCCACTAGTGAATTTAAAGATTTTGCTATTGTTTGGTGGACTGGTCTAGTTGGGGATGGTAGAGCACCTATGACTTGGGAAGATCTTAAGGTAGCTATGCGCGATAGATTTGTTCCCCCATCTTATCATAGAGAATTCCATAAGAAATTAATGCGTTTACAGCAAGGGGATAAATCTGTTCAAGATTATTATGCTGAGCTTCAGAAGGGATTGCAGCGTTGTGGGATAGTAGAGGGACATGAGGACGCTCTTTGCCGTTTTTATTCAGGTTTGCGGCGTGACATTCAGGACATTGTGGATTACAAAGAATTTAACACTGTCAACAAGTTGTTCCAGTTTGCTATGCTTGCAGAGAAGGAATTGCAGGGACACCAACATCGACCTAGGACTACTTATGGCGCCTCTTCTACATCACGGACGCACACACCTGCCTCGAGTCATACACCTTCGACCACTACAGCGTCCACGCGACCTCCCTCGACACCTTCTGCACATGTTGGTAAACTTCCTTTGCAGGTACCCGCCAAGAAACAGAATTCACCAGCACCTGCAGCACCTTCCAATGGTCGTTCTTCGGGTATTGTTTGCCACCACTGTCATGGGATTAGTCACGTGAAGAAGGATTGCCCGAGTCAGCGAACATACATTACTACGGATGATGGCTACATTAGTGCTTCTGACGGTGAGGATGACGATGATGACTCCAGTGATGTTGCTGCTAATGATGATGCTATGCTTGGTATTGATGCTACGGTGAACCTTTGAAGCATCATGGTGCAGCGTGTTCTTAGTGCTCAACCTGAATCATCAGAGAAGGAGCAACGCCATAATTTGTTCCAGACTTTCTTCGCCATCGAGAATTGGCGTGCACGTGTTATTATTGATGGTGGAAGCTGCAATAATTTGGTGAGTTCAGATTTGGTCAAGAAGCTTGGCTGGACCACACATCCACGGCCACATCCATACCACATTCAGTGGATCAATGATTCAGGCAAGGTTAAGGTAACACACATGGTACGAGTGCATTTCTCCATTGGTATGTATTCTGATTATGCGGATTGAGATGTAGTACCTATGGAAGCTTGTTCTCTTTTGTTGGGTAGACCTTGGGAATATGGTACTGATGCACGTCACCATGGTAGGAGTAATACATACACTTTTAGGCATAAAGATAAAATTACTTTGCTACCTTTGACTCTTACTGCAATTGTACAAGCTGATAAAGATAGAGCTGCAAATACCCATAAGGAACCAACTAATGAGACAGAAATTCAGCAACAAATTAAATTGAAAGCTCCTGTCATGCTTGCTACTAAATCTGATCTTCTTGAAACTCATGCTACTAATGCTTGTTGCTATGCCTTGGTTTGCAAAGATGCTTTCTTTTCTATTGATGATATTGCTAGCACTTTGCCTGCATCTGTGACTAACCTTTTGCAGCAGTTCCGAGATGTTTTTACCTTTGAGTTACCTCTAGGACTTTCTCCCATTCGTGGGATTGAGCACCAGATTGATTTGATTCCTGGAGCGAGCTTGCCCAACCGTGCTGCATATCGAGCAAATCCTGAGGAGACTAAGGAGATTCAGCGCCAAGTCCAAGACCTTTTGGACCGCGGGTATGTACGTGAGAGCCTTAGTCCTTGTTCTGTTCCTGTCATTTTGGTTCCAAAGAAAGATGGTAGTTGGCGCATGTGTGTAGATTGTAGAGCCATTAACAACATCACTATCCGGTACCGTCATCCTATTCCTCGATTAGATGATATGCTTGATGAGTTAAGTGGTTCTAAAATATTTTCTAAGATTGATTTGGGCAGTGGATACCACCAAATTAGAATGAAATTAGGCGATGAATGGAAAACTGCTTTTAAAACCAAGTTCGACTTGTATGAGTGGTTAGGGATGCCTTTTGGATTAACTAATGCCCCTAGTACTTTTATGTGTTTGATGAACGAGGATTTGCGCCAATTTATTGGAAAATTTGTGGTGGTTTATTTTGATGATATCTTGATCTATAGCACTTGTTTATCTGAACATCTTGACCATCTACGTGCTGCTTTTGATGCTTTGCGCGACGCGCTCTTATTTGCTAACCTTGACAAATGCACCTTTTGCACTGAACACGTATCCTTTCTTGGCTATTGTCACTACACAGGGTATTGAGGTTGATGAGGCCAAGGTGCATGCTATTCAGAGTTGGCCAACGCCATCGACGGTGACACAAGTACGGAGTTTTCTTGGACTTGCAGGATTTTATCGTCGTTTCGTGAAGGATTTCAGCACCATTGCTGCCCCATTACATGAGTTGGCCAAGAAGGGTGTTTCATTTAATTGGGGGCAGTCACAAGAGGATTGTTTTGCTCTTTTAAAAGAGAAGCTTACTCACGCGCCACTACTCCAACTTCCTGACTTTGGTAAGACTTTTGAACTCGAATGTGATGCAAGTGGAGTTGGCATTGGTGCTGTTTTGATGCAAGGAGGTAAACCTGTTGCATATTTTAGTGAAAAATTGAATGGTCCTGATCTTAATTATTCTACTTATGATAAAGAATTATATGCTCTCATACGATCTTTGCAAACATGGAAACATTATTTGTGGTCTAAGGAATTTGTTATTCATTCTGATCATGAGTCACTTAAGCATCTTCGTAGTCAAACAAATCTGAACCATAGACATGCTAAGTGGGTATAATTTCTTGAAACTTTTCCTTACATCATTAAATATAAAAAGGGGAATGATAATGTGATTGCTGATGCTTTGTCTAGACGCTATGCTATGTTGTCTAAACTTGATTGTCGTATTTTTGGACTTGAAACAATTAAGGGACAATATGCTTTTGATGATGATTTTAAAGAGGTTGCATTAAATTGTAAAGAGGGCCATACATGGAATAAATTTGTGCTAAATGATGGATACTTGTTTAGAGCTAACCGCCTATGCATTCCAGTTGGTTCGGTTCGTCTTTTGTTGTTGCAGGAAGCGCATGGTGGTGGTTTGATGGGTCACTTCGGTGCCAAGAAGACGGAGGTTGTGCTGTCCACACACTTCTTTTAGCCTCGAATGCAGCGTGATGTTGAGCGCTTTGTAGCAAGATGCACAACGTGTCAAAAAGCTAAGTCCCGATTGAACCCACATGGTTTGTATATGCCTCTTCCTATTCCTTCAGTTCCGTGGGCGGATATTTCTATGGATTTTGTTTTGGGATTGCCTAGGACGAAGAGGGGGAGCGATAGTGTTTTTGTTGTGGTTGATCGTTTCTCTAAGATGGCACATTTTATACCTTGTCACAAAACGGATGATGGCATTCATATTGCTAACCTGTTTTTCAAAGAGATTGTGTGGCGGAACTGCCCGAATTATTCCAAGTTAAGTGCCTGAGCCCTGCCTTAGAGGCTAGACCACACTTAAATGGGAATAATCCGTCAATCCCTCGGATCTAGTCCGACACGGCCACTGACAGGATCAAGTACCACAATCTCACTCGAAGGTGAGTCACAGAGCAAATACAATAAAGCATAAAACCATACATGAAGGAGTATTAAATTATTACATCACCATCGGAGTTTTGCAAAAGTAGTCACCATTGTTCGAAGTGCAGCGGAATAAAACTAACGATAATTAAACAGAGAGATGGGGAAGCCTGTCCCATCACTCCTCATGCTCCTCCTCAGCCGAGGCAGGGTCCCACTCGACAGTCCAACCCGGTGGCAAGATGGACGGCCAAGTCACTCCAGCAACCATTTCCTCCAAAGAACCTATAAAAATTATGCCACAAGCAAGGCTGAGTATACTAATACTCAGCTAGACTTACCCGGTGTGAGGAGTCTACTCCTCTACCTCTAGACATGCAGCTGTTTGGCTGTGGGGTTTGGTTGCCAAAAGCACTAGCTGAGTTTCTAAATCAAATCTTTAACTTTGTCAAAATTAAGTGTGACTCTCTTAAGGCTAAAGATGTACTATCTATTCATACATAGTAGCAAACATTATTAGCAATCAACATCTTGTATCATCTTAGCACAATTTCACTTGTTACTCAATGTAGCAGCATGGATCAAGCAGTCTCCTTAGCTGCGAGAAGCAAACGATTCGAATTGAGTTTTTATCCTTGCAAGGTAAACCTAAACACACGACATGTAGGGGCACTCCGTCCCCACACACATCAACCGTCCCCATCGATTCCCCGTCAGCAGATCAGGGCTCACCGCCTTGGCGTACAATGCCTCACTTACCCCGACTGCCGTCGTGCAGTGACCGCACTTGTACCCACCATAACCGGAATGGGAGACCTCGTCTCAGGTCGCGTGAGGGGATATGTCCACTGCCAGGTTCACTCAGGTACTAGGCTTACCGATTTACCATATTTCTCGGCATGTGCTTAGTACGTTCAAACGCTTGACTCACGGTACCACACCATAATCCTTATTCAAATTTTTATCCCGTAGACAACCAATCCCCATGGATTGTTGCCCACAAACCAGCATCATTATGATAAGAAGGTGGATACAACCAATTCCCTGATCTCGCGCGAGTGCTAGAAAAATCACTCAACTTCTACCGAGATCCTAATTAATAAAGCAGCTACTCGACCTAGCATACTAGTATCCATCTCAAAAGGAATCCTGAGTTAATGCAACTAGGGTTTCAAGCAACTCCTACACTTAAGTGCACAATACAAGCCTACAAACATTAAGTGCAGTAAAATAGCATATATAACGGTTATGCATAAAACCGGGGCTTGCCTTCCAAAGTAGTGGCACAGGAGGCTAAGGGGTGGTTATTTAGTTATGATTTTCTAAAGTTTAATGCCAAAAAGGCACTTTCTACTACATTGTTATTTGAAAAATGTCAAACAGCAGATTTCATATTTTTCTTAAGTTCTTATTAGCAAAACATTTTCTATCCCAAGGGTGGGGGTGTTTTCACCTTGGGGTTATTTTTGTAGGGTTTTTCTAAGTTTCCCTTGTTTTATTAAAATAAAAGGTATCCTACTTATTTTATACCAAAACAGGGTATGATATATTTTTCCAGTGAACTACCTTGAATAAGTATCCTAATAAAAATAGGGGTGCCCTCTGGTTCATTATTTAAATCACATTTTCTATTTTTCTTAACCTTGAGCATATTGTAAAATAAGGGGCAAAAACTAACTTAATGGGGTGGACAGAGAGGTTTAGCATTTTTAATTGGGTTAGTAGGTAGATATAAACTTCTCCAAATTTTGCTAACCCTAGTCAAACAATATTTCTATTTTTCCTTCTAATATTAAGTTTTTAGCAGTTTCTTAATTAATTCAAAACTTTAGAAAAGGATACAGGAACTATGGGTTTTACTATTTTTATCTGATAGTTCATATGTCCCAAAGTCTAGCAAAATTGGTTTGACAATTTTTGGATGATTATTCTTCAAGTTATGCATTTATTAAGTTATCTGCCATATTAAAAGAAACTAAATTCGAAAATGGAAAAGAAAACAGGTTTGTGCTGAGGCCCCTGGGTTTTATCTCCTTCTTTTCTCACAAAACAGTCCTCGGTCTACTATTGGCATGGGTCACTGACATTGCACAAAACCCCCTGGACCTAACCGAAATCTAACCCGCGCTCCCTGACTGACTTAAACAGTACCCACGGCATAGATTACGGCGGCGAGGCTTACCGGCGGCAGTAGAGCTCCGGCGGGGTGGTCAGTGACGTCCGGGAGGTCACGACGGTCATGTCGGTGTGCGGGTCGGCGTCGGAGGTGGTCGGAGCTACCCTGGCCATCAGCATAGGCGGCGGGGGTCGTCGGCGGCTCCTGTTCCGGCCAAGCCACGGCGGTACAGTTCAATTAAGGTGCACGAGGAGCTCCACGGGGTGATGTAGAGGCCATGCGCGCAACGAATTGGAAAATGGTGCAGAGGCTTACCCGGTCCACGTGCGCCGGCGGGTTTTTGAACTCCGGCGAGCACGATTGAGCTATTCCGGTGACGCGGGTCCTCGGTCAAAGCTTGAGCAAGCTTCACGGCCTCACCAGGAAGCTATCTGAGGGCTTGGATCGAACGGAGGAGGACAGGAAAGGGGCTGGCCACGGTGGTTGCTCTCGGGCGGCACTGGCGGGTCGCGGGAGGTCGCCGGAGCTAATGGCTGACTCAGGTAAGTCAGGCGAGGTACGGAGGAGGCAACGGGGAAGGCAGCCGAGCACTGGGGCGGGCTTTATAGCCATGGCGCGGGCGTGGTCACGGGCGGCCGCGGGCGCGCGGGGGTTCACGCACGGGCGTGCTCTGAGCGCGCCCCCGGATGTCAGCTCACGTCGAACACGTGGAAGCTTGCTTCTGCCATGGTTCAACGGCGGATTAGAGCACCATAGCGTGTGTATCTTGGCAAAGTCACTGTGTACGGTCGCTTCTCTGCTCCATATCCTACCTTTTTGCTGTGAGTTCCAAGTCAAGATATGGTCGGGGTAGGGAGATAGAGGGGGGAGAAGTTGGCTGTGTCAGCTAGGTCCAAGCCGAGACAAAAATGGTGTCAAGTCATGTCTAGCGCCCTAGGGTAGGTGTCATCTCTTTCCAGGGTGTTCTAGGGTTAATTTGGCGCCACTTTGTCAATTGGGTCGAAGGGTTTTGAAATTTGGATTAAGGTGAACATGTGGAATCTTTGTGCAAGGGTTAGTTTTTATACTTAGGCAAAATCTGAATTCTCCCTTGTGCTGAACCTTGTGTGAACTTTTTAGGATTTTTCTGAAAACTTTTTGGGGGTACTTCCTTACTATTAATTGTAGGTTATGAAGTATATTACAACTTTTATATTTGGCCCAAGCCATGATTATAAGGTTTACATGATCTTTTGATTATAGCTTCAATTAGGGTTCCTATTGCCCATGAGGGGTTTGCTTTAGGGTTTTGGGAAAAATTTCCACTTAGATGTGCATGACAAGCTAGGGCATGATATCCAAGATGGTTTGCACTTGATTAGGACCTTGAATTCCAAGTTTGAGGTACTTTGCCCATATCAAACTTCATGTGATAAAGGGTTAAAAGGGGTAGCCTTGGGTGGACACCCTGAGTAACACCTGGGGTGTTACAGATTGTTCGTTTGCATGGTATGCCTTCTACTATTGTTTCAGATCGTGATGTAAAATTCTTGAGTCATTTTTGGCGTACTCTATGGAACAAATTGGGGACAAAATTGTTGTTTTCTACTACTTGTCATCCCCAAACTGATGGATAAACAGAAGTTATGAATAGAACATTGTCTGCAATGCTGCGAGCAATATTGAAGAAAAACTTGAAAATGTGGGAAGAGTGTTTGCTGCATGTGGAGTTTGCATATAATCGGGCGGAACATTCCACCACCAAGGTAAGTCCTTTTCAGGTAGTGTATGGTTTTAACCCTCGTGCTCCTATTGATCTTTTGCCTCTACCTACTACTGAGCAAGTACATAGTGATGCTAAGGAGCGTGCTGACTTTATTTTGAAACTTCATGCTTCAACTAAAGCAAACATTGAAAAGATGACTGAAAAATATAGAATTGCTGGTAGTCAAGGTAGAAAACAAGTTAAGCTTGAAGTGGGTGATTTAGTGTGGTTGCACTTGAGAAAAGGTAGATTTCCAGAGTTAAGAAAGTCTAAATTGATGCCACGTGGTGCTGGTCCATATAAGATTTTGGAGAAAATAAATGATAATGCATATAAACTTGAGTTGCCTCCCGAGTTCCGGGTTAGTCCTACATTTAACATTGCAGATTTGAAACCGTATTTGGGAGAAGAAGATGAGCTTGAGTCGAGGACGACTCCACTTCAAGAGGGGGAGGATGATGAGGACATCACTTCTATACATACAATAAATGGACCAATAACACGATCGCGTGCACGACAGCTAATTCTCCAGGTACGTTCTACCCTAGTCATACGCTTGGGGCCATGGATGTTTTAATGATTAGGAACCTTGGAGAGGACCAGCAAAGACTTGGGAAAGGCCTAGTTGTTGAGGAGGAGCAGCAAGGGCGCCCACAACAGGAAGGAGATCAAGTCCGACTCGGCTGCGACTCCATCTCGGGTTCCAGGACCAGTCTGTACTAAAATGGACGCCCAAGATGCATCCGGACTCCGATTGTGACAGACTTGATATGGTTGGAAAGATAAGGAGATTATCTAACCAACCCAACTGGTTCCACCCTAAAATTCGGCCGAAGTCAACGGGAATCGTCGAAACAAGTCAGCGTTCATATTCTATTTTGGTGCTGCGACACCGTATGTTGGGCCATTGGGCCGTGTATCGCGTCGGAGCCCATTAGGGGCGCGTCCAGGGGTCACGCACGCCCTAATACTCTATTTATTCAGCAGCCGCCGCCACATTAGGGTTGGGTTTTGCTTAAGTTTAGATCTGTCAAGAACAGCCGTCGTTGATCGGTTTGTGAGACCCCAACTTGTGAGCTTAATCATTCATCCGCAATATTCTAGATTGTGTTCTTTCTTGTTCTTGCTTGTGTCTTCGATTCTCAGGAAGGAATTAGCCCTCGTGGCGAGGTCAATCGTGTAGTGCACAGTTGATAACCAGAGGAGAAGTGGTGCTACGATTGTGGGGTTCTAGTCGTGTTGGTTGGAAGCCGGATCGTCTGTGTGACATCTCCACCAAATCGATAGTTATCTTCACCTGATGGAAGATCGGGCACCCCCGTTCCTATCAGTTGGGGAAATGATCCCGGGCCCCTCAGGGTCTACTTGTTTGCAGGGGGACATGGGAAAGGTCCACCCCAGACGGACCCACTCCCTGATAAACCCAAGGCACTGAGTCGAGAGTTGGGCGAGGTGGAGACGCAAAGGGGGTCGGGCGGATCGAGTGGAAGCCACTCGAGTGGATCTAACGCCCAACCGGGACTGACTCGCTATGTGGCATTAACTGCGCCTAGCGCCAAGCCACATATGGTGAGTCAGTCTACCTTCCACTCATGACCTAGGACTCCTAGGCCTGCGACCAACTCAGGACTTATCGAGCCTAGGATTGAGCGCACTGGCCGCCTACAGGTCTTGCAATACGACGAGCCACGCCGAGACCCAGGCTACGACAACCAGGGGTCGGCACGGCATAGAGACGATAATGATGGTGTCAGGACTTTTTGCCGCCCACGTCGCCCGCCATAAAGAGCACTGTTGTTCCTTGTTCTCAAATGCTATACAACAAGAACAAGACAACACAATTGTCAATAATTAGAGACCGTCGTCCTTCGAAGCATTATTTCCTTTTAGATATAATGATCTTCAGACGAAGGTCATGAAGGGCATACCTTCATCATCTCAGTGAACAAATATAAATAATGGTACATGAAACACAAAAGAACATAAATAATGATTATGAATTAATAAGTTACTTATATTCTCATTTCATAAACATGAACAAATATCAACAATATTTGTATTACATTGATACCTTCGGCTTGCCAGAAGGTGAAGATGCGAGAATGACGCGAGAGTGATTATCATTCTGCGTGTTCATCTATTTATAGGCACATGACGCAGCCCGGACAAAATTACATTTATGTCCCTGATGTTTATTTTAAATCACAATGCGAGTTATCAAGGACTAAGTAGTCTTTTCCCCCTTATGTCGGTTTCGTCCTTCATCTTTGCTATCATACCAAGCCGAAGCTCCTTTAGACATAGCTTCGGCGTCCATCCATGCTGCCTTTGGGCTGTATCCTCATATCACACGCCTTCATCCCAAATCCGAAGCTTCCTGTAATAGTCTATGTCATACTGAAAACATGGTTAGTCACGTTTTTAAGGAGCTTCAGAAGGAGAAGGCCCCCAACAGTAGCCCCTCGCAATATTAATTTGTTTCTTTGTAACAAATTTAGGCTGCGACGTGAACGAAGGCCTTTAGCCGAAGATCCAAAAAAACACATTCCCTTCGCTAGAATAGTGAAAGACACTGACATGTATGACCCACCAAATTGTGAGGCGCTAGGCATATAAATAGAAACTCGCATTGACAGCATTTGCTATGCCATTTGAGTTGCTTGCGCTTATTTTAGACATTTTGAATTCTCTTGCTCTGCCGAGTTTTGATTGAATTTTAAGCTTCAACAATCGTGCAACCATTGTTTAGATGGCTGAAGAGAAGAAGATTGCTGACCCTACACTGGCCGGGTTTTACGAAACTATGGAGAAGACAAATATGAAGAAGATTACCAATGAGATGCTGGCTGGGTTATCTGAAGATTCCGACGATAGTGAAAGTTTTGACTCAGAAAGTGGAAACGAATGTGCCGAAGATCGGCCCTGGCGGCCGAGTCATACCATCTTCGGGAAATCAACCATCAAACAGAGTCAGATTGATGCAATGAAAGGAAGATACTTCCGCGATATTTCTATCGTGAGGGCTGGAGGAGATAACAGTGCCCTGTGCCTGAAGCTGATGAAGTGGTTGTGTACAGGAGCTTCATGAAAGTAGGGCATCGATTCCCCCTGAACAAATTTTTGGTTGAGGTCTTGAAGACTTTTGAAATTTACCTTCATCAGATCACCCCTGAAGCTATCATCAGAATGGAGATTTTCATTTGGGCCCTGAGAATTCAGGGTTTAGAGCCGAATGCAAAATGCTTTTGTAACATGCACGAGCTGTCTTATGAGACGAAGGTTACTGGCAAAGAACAATATCATAATAATTTTGGTTGTTACGGCTTCGTGCCCCGCTCTGCTGTGAGCTATCCAGTCCCGACATTTCGGAAGAGGTGTCCAGGAGCTTGGATACAAGAGTGGTTTTATGTGAAGAACGACTTAGTTGAAAGAGAAGATATAAAGGGGATCATTCAATGTCCTATCTGGTCTCGCTTCGGCATTAGGAGGCCAGCCACTGCCCTTGGCAATGATATTCAAGCATGTCGGATGGCCTTTAACACCGTATGCACTTATATTGGCACGAGGGACTTAGTCCAGGAGCATATTGCTTATAGAGTATGGCCTCTTGGAAGTGGCTGGGAAATTCTGAAGGAGACTGCTGTCGGGTCCAGTCAAGGCGGCTTAGTTTATCTGAAATACACCTTCAGATACAGAGATCAATTCGATGAGCCGAACGATGACTGGCTAGATCGTATTAAGGCAACTAGTGATGAATTGCTTGGGGCCTATACAAGGGCCAAAGATGATGCCATGACATTAGCCTTCAGAGGACGAGGCAAGAAGAGATTGAACAGAGTTTTTGATGTAATTGGTTTTGTGTACCCAGACTATTGTTATCCCTCACGAAAGCAGGGAAAGAAAAGAAAGGCTGCTGCTTCGGCCATCTCTACCACGCTGAACGGAAAAAAGATTAAAGTTTTGACACACCGACCCAGGTGCATTGAAACAGCTAAAGTGCCTAAGCTTACTGAGGGGCCTTCTTTCGCTGTTGAGCCAGAGTACCCCGCTCCTGCTGAAGCCAAGGGAGAATCGGTTGAAGTGCCGAAAGCAATGGTAATAGCGGAACGAGAGAAAACCGAGATGACCGAAGTGCCGAAGCATCCTGCCGAATCTAAGGAGAAAACGGTCGAAGGATCAGAATCAAAAAAGCCGGCAGGGCAACCAAAAACCCTGAGCCCACCACAAGAACTGGAGTTGTCGAAGGTGTCCAAAAACCCTGAGCTTCTGCATGGACTCACTGCGTCTATGCAACAGATTCAGCAAAACCAGCAGAATCAACAGAACCAGCAGCAATAGCAGAATGTACCCCCGGCTAGAGATAAGCATCGAGATTTTATGAGCCATCACCCACCTACCTTCTCTCGTGCGGTTGATCTGTTGGATGCCAATGACTGGCTCAAGGTTACCGGGAAGAAGTTGGTGCAATGACCGGGAGAAGGTCTTGTACGCCTTGGGAAGACTCGAGGGAGCCGCGACCGATTGGTGGGATGCCTTCACAGCGGCACACTCCAATGCGGATACTATTACCTGGCAGGAGTTCCAAGTGAACTTTCGTGCCCATCATATTCCCTCGGGGATTATGAAATGTAACACCCGGTTTTAAAGGACAAAGCCGGGTGCATCTCATACATGCGCCAAGAAGACAACACATATAATAACAGAGTGTATAGAGATAAACGTCAATAACATCAGAGTATTTATTACAAAGCGGAAGACTTATTACAAAATAAAGATAAATATAAAACGAACTAAGGATCGTCGGCGCCAATGTCGACTGAGAAACGCCACCTAGATCAGATCAAACTCCTCGCCTTGTGGCTCCTCCTGAACCACCTGTTCTTCTCCTGTGGGGGGGTGTGAGACAGCAAGAGTGAGCTCACATACGTTCATCGCTCAACAAGTTGTGGGGAATAATGTGGCATGAGCTCACCAAAGGTGGGAGTTCATGAAGTGTAAGGCTGATCAATGAAATAAAGGCTGAGGCTGAGCATTGCTTTTATAAGTTGGTCAAAATTTTATTAGCAATTACTAAGTGTAAGTAAATACCAAACCTTAATAATAATAAAGAAAAGTAATAGTAAAATAATCCCAAATGTGATGCAAATGTCAAATTGAATTTAAGTTCCATAATTAATCATGTGAGGGTCCGAGCCGCTCATGACCGTGAGCACGGCTAGTATACCAGTTTTACACTCTGCAGAGGTTGCACATCTTTACCCACAAGTCATGTTACCCATCTGCCAAGAGATGGCCAATCCCATACACCTCTACCGAGGAGGCGAGGCAGGGTAACACTACGAGGCCTTTACAAAGTTCCACTAGCTTCAGAAATCCCGCTACAGTTTATAGGAAGCTCCAATGCAGGGTTCTTGCCTGATCGCCATCGCAGCAAAATCAACCAAGGACCTCCCTACACTGACCACTCCCCTACTGCCCTTGCCCCTTTCGGGTAAGGAAGACCTCCACTAGCTTTCCTAGTTAATCAGCCAAGGGCGTCCCATTATACCCTTGTGGTAGCACTGTTTTCCCGGGTGGTCGCTCCATGTTCCCATTAATTTAATGATCTTAACATGAACAATAATAATAACAAGTTAATCACAGAATAATCATGAATAGTGTATCTCCATACCCAATCCACATAAAGCAATAGCAAGTACTACCCAAAAATATTTCAGGGGTGAACAAGGTATAGAGGTAATCAAAACTAGGGTAACATAAAGGCTCCCATCAAAATTAACCTATGCAGATCATTAAAATTAATAAGAACATGGCTGGGAAAAGTAAGTGATCAAGGGCACAACTTGCCTGGCACTTGAGATTCCAGGTACCAACTTGTTTTTCAGATGACACGTGTCCACGCGCTAGTCGTAGTAATACAAACAGACATGGTATAGATAAAATTAACATCACACCAAACATAAGAACAAACTAAATAATAATAATCTACGCGCTGCTATGAAACTAACGCAACTTGAACGGGTCAAATCGGAGTTAAAACGAAGGAGATACGACTTTCCTAAGGTTTTATGTATTTGATACGAGATTAGTTAAGAAATAAATTTTAATACCATTTTCATGTTAAAATAGAGATGCTATGTAATAAACAACATTATTACAAAATTATAGGAACTGGAATGGACTCATTTGGAGCTAGAATGGATTTCCTATGAACTAAATAAATTTCTGGAATTATTTTAACACTAAAAATCATTTTCCAATTGAATTTCTGAATTTCCCCATGCTTCTGTACTGCGCGCACAAAAACAGACGAGTGCAGGGGCATATCTACAAAAATGCCCAGACTCAGTGAGCAACAACGGTGGACGGCGGGTTGATTTCTTAAAAAGCCGGGGTCTCCTTTACAAAATCTGCTCAGCGAAGGGGTAAGTTCTAATCTGGACCGTTCGATTAGGTGTGGACGCGCGAGATTAGATCTAGCCTTTCCCGAACCGGTACGCGACTGCAGTCGTTGGATCCCAAATCAACGCACCCGATATAAAACAGCAAGGTCTAATCCTATCCGTGCAATCCCCGATCGACGGTCACAACTCCATGTGGCGAAGGGGTACGCTCAGTTTTAATCACACCCGTTGATCACTGATCTTACGGTGCCCAACTCCCTTCCCCGCCGTGACACCAGACACCACGGTGTCCGCGGTGGCGCCCTGAACCGCGGCGGCGGCATCACCGGGCCTCTCCTGCTTTTGATCCTAGGCGCAGAACTCCAATCCAAAGAGCGATATACGGAGCGGAGGTGAAGGCAAGAAATGAGGTAGCGTTCTCACCGGTAGATACGCAGCGCTGAACCCCGACCACGGTGCTATCCGAGTTTGCGGCGGAGCACCAACTCCGGCGAGGAATTTCACCCGCGCCGAACGCCCACAGACGCAACTCCTTTGCTCACCACGCCCGCTATAGCTTCCGCGACCACCCGGAGCTTCCACGAGGCGAATGGGGCCGAGGAACGCCGATTTCGAGCAGTGGCTGGATCTTGCGCCGCGTGTAGGCTTTCTGGTGACGGCGCAGAGGGAAGAGTCGAGGGGAAAGGTGAGGAGGGAGTCAGAGGCCACGTACTTATCCTCCAGTAACGCCCCGCGATCGTTGCACGGACGCCGAGATCACCGGCGAGCGTCAGCGCGAGGCGGGCGCGGTCCGTGCAGAAAGACCGGCACGGTTGTTGAGGGAGGCCCTGGTCAAAGGGGCCCACCTGTAAGCCGAACCGGGCAGCGCGAGCGCAGCGGTACCGACTGACGCAAGAGACCCACCAGCAGTGAGCGCGGCGCGGCACGAGGGGGACATCTGCGGTGTGGGTCCCACAAGTCAGAGCCATAGCGTGCTGGAGTTCTCAACTAGGCCACGCGGACGGCTTCCCCCTGGTGGGCTGAAATATGGTAGCCGGCCCAGGTGAGGTTTTTATCCCTTTTTCTTTTCTTACTTTTCCTTATTTCAAATTTCAATTTGAATTCAAATGTCGTTTGAAGTTCATACTTAAGTGAATTGCTCAAGTTCAAGCACCATTAGGAACAGGTGCATTTATTTATTTATAAATCTTTTCCTTATATTCATATAGTATTTCTCTCTTCCCTTTCTAATTTTTTTAACCCTAGGTTCAAATTGGGGTTGATTCCACATTCCAAGTCATTCTTTTGTTTCCACTATTATTGTTATTGTTATTTGAATGCACAATCAAACAAAAATATCCAACATGATGCATATTATTATTATTATTTTCATTTGTTTTAATTCATCTCTAAATTTTGTGTATGCTCTTTTTATGATGCAAATGAGGCACGGGAAATTGAGGTTAACTCTCTATTATTCTTAGTATACAACTTGGAGTATTACAAATCCTACCCCCCTTAAAAATAATCTCGTCCTCGAGATTTAAGAAGATGTAGGGAAAAGGTGTGGAAAATCTATACGAATCTCTTCTTCTCTTTCCCAAGTTGCTTCATCTTCACCGTGGTGACTCCATTGCACTTTGCACATCTTTATAACCTTATTCCTTGTAACTCGAGTCAAAGTATCCAAAATCTTGATAGGGTACTCAGCATAAGTCAGGTCATCTTGAACATTAAGGTCCTCCATTGGTAACTGTTTTTCAGGCACCCTGAGACATTTCTTCAGCTGAGATACATGAAAAACATTATGAACATCCGCAAGATGATCCGGTAACTCCAATTGGTATGCAATCTCACCCACTCGCTTTAAGATTAAGAAGGGTCCAATAAAGCGAGGGGACAACTTTCATTTGACTTTGAATCTTCTCATACCCCTGAGTGGTGACACCTTCAAATAGACATAATCACCCTCCTTAAACTCAAGCAGTCTTCTCCGGGTGTCAGCATAACTTTTCTGCCTGGATTGTGCAGTTCTCAAATTCTCCCTTATTTGCTGAACTTGTTCCTCTCCTTCTTGTATAATCTTAGGCCCAAACAACTGCCTTTCACCAGTTTGATCCCAATACAGTGGAGTCCTGCACTTTCTGCCATATAAGGCCTCAAACGGTGACATCTTCAAACTGGCCTGATAGCTATTATTGTAAGAGAACTCCGCATATGGTAAGCTCTTATCCCAACTTCCACCATGTTTAAGAGCACAAGCTCTTAACATATCTTTCGACACTTGGTTAGTCCTCTCGGTCTGCCCATCAGTCTGAGGATGGTAGGCCGAAATAAAATTCAACTTCGTATCCATATTCTCATGAAAACTTTTCCAAAATCTGGAGGTAAACTGTGATCCCTGGTCTGACACAATCTTCTTTGGCACACCATGTAGGCAAACAATCCGTGCCATGTACAACTCTGCCAACTTGGCTCCTGAATACGTGGTCTTCACTCGAATAAAGTGGGCTACTTTAGTTAGCCTGTCCACAATCACCCATATAGAATCATATCCAGCAGACGTGCGGGGTAATCCAACAATGAAGTCCATGCCAATCTCTTCCCATTTCCACTCAGGCATCTTCAGTGGGTGCAGTAGTCCGGCTGGCCTCTGGTATTCAGCCTTAACTCTTTGGCATACATCGCACATAGCCACATGTGCAGCCACATCTCTCTTTAGTCCATACCACCAATACTTTTGCTTCAAATCCTGATACATCTTAGTACTCCCAGGGTGAATAGAATAAACTGAGTCATGTGCCTCCTTCAATATGGTTTCCCGAAGGCTATCAATGTCGGGAACACAGATCCGATTCTTGAACCATATCGTGCCTTACTCATCCTCTGTGAACTCTGGGCCTCTACCCACTGTTATCAGATCCTTGATCTCCTGAATCTTAGCATCACCAACCTGACCTTTACGAATTTCTTGCTCCAAGGTAGGTTCCAATTCAATAGTAACTCCTTCAGTGTGAGCAACTATCCCCAGGTTAAGTCTCCTAAAATCCTCAACAATCTCATTGAGTAGCTGGGCAACAACAGCTGAATGAACGTGCTCCTTTCGACTCAAGGCATCTGCAACCAAATTCGCCTTGCCCGGGTGATAGTGAATTTCCAAATCATAATCCTTAATAAGCTCCAACCAACGGTGTTGCCTAAGGTTGAGATCCTTCTGAGTGAATATATAAATCAAACTCTTATGATCCGTGTATACTTGGCACTTGGTTCCCATAATATAGTGTCTTCAAATCTTAAGTGCATGCACAACGACTGCAAGTTCCAAGTCATGAGTGGGATAGTTCAACTCGTGTTTCCGCAACTGACAAGACGCGTAGGCAATCACATGTCCTTCTTGCATGAGCACACATCCTAAGCCTTGGCCACATGCATCACAATAAATATCAAATTCCTTCTGTAGGTCTGGCATAACCAACACTGGTGGTGACATCAATCTCTTCTTCAATTGATCAAAGTTGTCTTGGCATTTCTCATCACACTTGAATTCTCTTCCTTTCTCCAAAAGCGAGGTCATAGGCTTGGCAATCTTAGAGAACCCTTCAATAAATTTCCGATAATATCCTGCAACTCCCAGGAATTCCGAATCTTCGTAACTATAGTGGGTATGCTCCACGCCACTATCTCCTTGACTTTAGCAGGATCCACTGATATTCCTCCATTAGAAATGATATGTCCAAGAAATGGCACCTCGCCAATCCAAAACTCACATTTACTGTACTCGGCGTAGAGTTGATTATCTCGTCGCTTTTGTAGCACCAATCTCAGCTATTTCTCATGACCACTATCACTCTTGAAATAAATAAGAATATCGTCGATGAAAACCACAACGAATCTGTCTAGATCATGAACACCTTATTCTTCAGGTCCATAAAATAGCTGGTGTATTAGTTAGTCCAAATGACATAAAGATGCACTTATATAAACCATATTGAGTCGAGAAATCCGTCTTGGAAATATCTGATGGCCTAATCTTCATTTGATGGTAACCCGATCGGAGATTAATCTTCGAGAATACCCTAACATCTCTCATCCAATCAAATAAATCCTCAATGCGGGGTAACGGGTACTTGTTCTTCATAGTGACATCGTTAAGGAACCTTTAATCCACGCACATCCCTTGCGATCCTTCTTCCTTCTGTACAAATAGAACCGGCGCTCCACAAGGTGAAGATTTCGAACGAATGTACACAGCCTCTTGTAATTCCGTCAATTGCTTCTTAAGTTCCTTTAGTTCTTCTATGGACATCCTGTATAGCCGTTTAGAAATAGGAGCAGTCTCAGGTAAGAAATCAATGACAAACTCAACTTTCCTATCTGGTGGCATCCCTGGTAACTCCTCTAGAAAGACATCCGGAAAATCCTTAACCACACGGATGTTGACACCAACAAACTTCTCATCTACTAAGAATGCTGCTAATCTGGTGGCGGTAGTTACTGCAATTCCAACTTCAAATCTTTCTCCTTTGGAACTGGTGAGTTCTATGGTTCCCTTAGCACAGTGTATAAACTGTCTTTGCCTTTCTTAACCACGACATACCAAGGATCAAGTCTATACTGCTCTCTTCTAACAGTATAGGGGTAGCTCATATGGGTTAGGGTAAGAAAGGAAGAATTGTAGACAAGGCATGTAATTACGAGGAATGTTACTACGGGGGATTTATTAGCTAAGTAGATTAGTGTGTCACCCACTAAAGCTAATACATTATCTTATGGTGGTACATGCTAAGATGCCCAACTATAATGTTTCAATCAATCAAAGAAGCAAATCAAGCATTCATCAGCAGAACAATCAACCAACATTTTTAATAGAGAAAATAATTTTTAATTTCTTTTTTAGGTCTCCTATCTCTTAAAAAGGTTATAAATGTAGGATTCCAAGGTGGGAAATCCATCTTGTCTAAGAGTAGAAAAGGTAAGAATGATCTGATTAGAACAGTAGAAGGTGAGACAGGATCAAGATGAGTGTAGAAAGAATCAGAGTAAGGTAAGTATAGAATGAATCAGAATAAGATAAGTAGGTAAGGGTTTTGTCCATTTCTATCTAGGTTTCGTCCTACAGTCAACATTTCCTCTGATACCACTTCTGTAACACCCGGTTTTAAAGGACAAAGCCGGGTGCATCTCATACATGCGCCAAGAAGACAACACATATAATAACAGAGTGTATAGAGATAAATGTCAATAACGTCAGAGTATTTATTACAAAGCGGAAGACTTATTACAAAATAAAGATAAATATAAAATGAACTAAGGATCGTCGGCGCCAATGTCGACTGAGAAACGCCACCTAGATCAGATCAAACTCCTCGCCTTGTGGCTCCTCCTGAACCACCTGTTCTTCTCCTGTGGGGGGTGTGAGACAGCAAGAGTGAGCTCACATACGTTCATCGCTCAACAAGTTGTGGGGAATAATGTGGCATGAGCTCACCAAAGGTGGGAGTTCATGAAGTGTAAGGCTGATCAATGAAATAAAGGCTGAGGCTGAGCATTGCTTTTATAAGTTGGTCAAAATTTTATTAGCAATTACTAAGTGTAAGTAAATACCAAACCTTAATAATAATAAAGAAAAGTAATAGTAAAATAATCCCAAATGCGATGCAAATGTCAAATTGAATTTAAGTTCCATAATTAATCATGTGAGGGTCCGAGCCGCTCATGACCGTGAGCACGGCTAGTATATCAGTTTTACACTCTGCAGAGGTTGCGCATCTTTACCCAAAAGTCATGTTACCCATCTGCTAAGAGATGGCCAATCCCATACACCTCTACCGAGGAGGCGAGGCAGGGTAACACTACGAGGCCTTTACAAAGTTCCAC
Organism: Zea mays; assembly: GCF_902167145.1. NCBI lineage: Eukaryota > Viridiplantae > Streptophyta > Magnoliopsida > Poales > Poaceae > Zea > Zea mays. Next base: position 88,894,435 of record NC_050097.1, read on the forward strand.
TAGCTTCAGAAATCCCGCTACAGTTTATAGGAAGCTCCAATGCAGGGTTCTTGCCTGACCGCCATCGCAGCAAAATCAACCAAGGACCTCCCTACACTGACCACTCCCCTACTGCCCTTGCCCCTTTCGGGTAAGGAAGACCTCCATTAGCTTTCCTAGTTAATCAGCCAAGGGCGTCCCATTATACCCTTGTGGTAGCACTGTTTTCCCGGGTGGTCGCTCCATGTTCCCATTAATTTAATGATCTTAACATGAACAATAATAATAACAAGTTAATCACAGAATAATCATGAATAGTGTATCTCCATACCCAATCCACATAAAGCAATAGCAAGTACTACCCAAAAATATTTCAGGGGTGAACAAGGTATAGAGGTAATCAAAACTAGGGTAACATAAAGGCTCCCATCAAAATTAACCTATGCAGATCATTAAAATTAATAAGAACATGGCTGGGAAAAGTAAGTGATCAAGGGCACAACTTGCCTGGCACTTTAGATTCCAGGTACCAACTTGCTTTTCAGATGACACGTGTCCACGCGCTAGTCGTAGTAATACAAACAGACATGGTATAGATAAAATTAACATCACACCAAACATAAGAACAAACTAAATAATAATAATCTACGCGCTGCTATGAAACTAACGCAACTTGAACGGGTCAAATCGGAGTTAAAACGAAGGAGATACGACTTTCCTAAGGTTTTATGTATTTGATACGAGATTAGTTAAGAAATAAATTTTAATACCATTTTCATGTTAAAATAGAGATGCTATGTAATAAACAACATTATTACAAAATTATAGGAACTGGAATGGACTCATTTGGAGCTAGAATGGATTTCCTATGAACTAAATAAATTTCTGGAATTATTTTAACACTAAAAATCATTTTCCAATTGAATTTCTGAATTTCCCCATGCTTCTGTACTGCGCACACAAAAACAGACGAGTGCAGGGGCATATCTACAAAAATGCCCAGACTCAGTGAGCAACAACGGTGGACGGCGGGTTGATTTCTTAAAAAGTCGGGGTCTCCTTTACAAAATCTGCTCAGCGAAGGGGTAAGTTCTAATCTGGACCGTTCGATTAGGTGTGGACGCGCGAGATTAGATCTAGCCTTTCCCGAACCGGTACGCGACTGCAGCCGTTGGATCCCAAATCAACGCACCCGATATAAAACAGCAAGGTCTAATCCTATCCGTGCAATCCCCGATCGACGGTCACAACTCCATGTGGCGAAGGGGTACGCTCAGTTTTAATCACACCCGTTGATCACTGATCTTACGGTGCCCAACTCCCTTCCCCGCCGTGACACCAGACACCACGGTGTCCGCGGTGGCGCCCTGAACCGCGGCGGCGGCATCACCGGGCCTCTCCTGCTTTTGATCCTAGGCGCAGAACTCCAATCCGAAGAGCGATATACGGAGCGGAGGTGAAGGCAAGAAATGAGGTAGCGTTCTCACCGGTAGATACGCAGCGCTGAACCCCGACCACGGTGCTATCCGAGTTTGCGGCGGAGCACCAACTCCGGCGAGGAATTTCACCCGCGCCGAACGCCCACAGACGCAACTCCTTTGCTCACCACGCCCGCTATAGCTTCCGCGACCACCCGGAGCTTCCACGAGGCGAATGGGGCCGAGGAACGCCGATTTCGAGCAGTGGCTGGATCTTGCGCCGCGTGTAGGCTTTCTGGTGACGGCGCAGAGGGAAGAGTCGAGGGGAAAGGTGAGGAGGGAGTCAGAGGCCACGTACTTATCCTCCAGTAACGCCCCGCGATCGTTGCACGGACGCCGAGATCACCGGCGAGCGTCAGCGCGAGGCGAGCGCGGTCCGTGCAGAAAGACCGGCATGGTTGTTGAGGGAGGCCCTGGTCAAAGGGGCCCACCTGTAAGCCGAACCGGGCAGCGCGAGCGCAGCGGTACCGACTGACGCAAGAGACCCACCAGCAGTGAGCGCGGCGCGGCACGAGGGGGACATCTGCGGTGTGGGTCCCACAAGTCAGAGCCATAGCGTGCTGGAGTTCTCAACTAGGCCACGCGGACGGCTTCCCCCCTGGTGGGCTGAAATATGGTAGCCGGCCCAGGTGAGGTTTTTATCCCTTTTTCTTTTCTTTTCTTACTTTTCCTTATTTCAAATTTCAATTTGAATTCAAATGTCGTTTGAAGTTCATACTTAAGTGAATTGCTCAAGTTCAAGCACCATTAGGAACAGGTGCATTTATTTATTTATAAATCTTTTCCTTATATTCATATAGTATTTCTCTCTTCCCTTTCTAATTTTTTTTAACCCTAGGTTCAAATTGGGGTTGATTCCACATTCCAAGTCATTCTTTTGTTTCCACTATTATTGTTATTGTTATTTGAATGCACAATCAAACAAAAATATCCAACATGATGCATATTATTATTATTATTTTCATTTGTTTTAATTCATCTCTAAATTTTGTGTATGCTCTTTTTATGATGCAAATGAGGCACGGGAAATTGAGGTTAACTCTCTATTATTCTTAGTATACAACTTGGAGTATTACATGAAACTAAAGAAGAAGGAGTTCCTTTCCCTCACTCAAGGGAATATGACCGTCAGTGAGTACCGCGATTGCTTCACCCAGCTTTCACGTTACGCGCCGGAAGAAGTGGATACTGACGAGAAGCGCCAAGAGCGTTTCTTGGAAGGGTTGATTGGACCGCTGAACTATCAGTTGCAGAGTCATACCTTCCCCAACTTCCAGACTGCTGAACAAGGCAATTGGCCTTGAAAGCAAAAGAACAGAACTGTCTGACCACAAAAGGAAGTTTCAAGGTCAGTCTAGCAGGAACACACGCGCGAACAACTCGCAGGGTTCTTAGTTTCGCTCTGGAAATCAGGGTGGAAACAACTACCAGACGCAACGCTCTGGACAACAAGGCCAGAGAAGTAATCAAGCTCAGAACCAGCAGAGGAACAACTCTCAGACCAACCAAAGGTCTAGTGGGAATTCGCAGACTTGTCAAGGTGGCGCCATGAACACACAGGCCAAAAGCAACAACGCACCAGTCCAACCCAATGGCTGTTTCAAGTGTGGTGAGCTTGGCCATTATGCTAACAACTGCCCAAGGCGCAACCAACAGACACCTTAGAAGAACAGCGGACAGAGAACTGACCAGAACACCCCCGCTCATGGATCTGAGCAGAACAAAACGCCGTAGAACCAGAATAGAGGAAGGGTTAATCACGTCACAGCGGAATCAGTGCGTGAGGATGCAGACGTTGTGTATGGTATGTTTCTTATCAACTCCATACATGCTTCAGTTTTATTCGACTCTGGAGCATCACATTCATTTATAACTGAGTCATTCGTGGAAAAACATAACATACCAAAGTACCCTCTTAAGAAGATGTTACACATTAGTTCACCGGGAGACGACATGAAGATCACACACTCATGCCTCCATGTTAATCTCAATATTCAAGGAATAGATTTTCCAGTCAACCTAGTGGTCTTAGGATCCAACGGTATTGATGTGATTCTTGGATGCGACTGGTTGAAAAGTTGTGATGGAGTGATACAATGTGCCAAGGGAACAATTATGTTGACAAGTCCTCAAGGTGAAAGAATCCAAGTTAGTACAGATATGTCAACATATACAAAAGGAGAAACAATGGTAAATCACTTGGAAGAAAAGCCCCTGGAAAATATCAAGGTAGTGTGTGAATACCTAGACGTATTTCCAGAGGAATTACCAGGTATGCCATCTGACCGTGATATAGAGTTTTCTATTGAATTATTATCCGGAACTGCACCTATCTCAAAAAGACCTTATAGAATGGATGTCAAAGATTTAGTTGAACTAAAGAAACAAATAGATGAATTACTAGAAAAAGGTTTCATTCGCCCAAGTTTGTCCCCTTGGGGAGCCCCAGTTCTATTTGTGAGCAAGAAAGATGGTTCGAGAAGAATGTGTGTTGATTATAGAAGTTTGAATGAAGTAACAATTAAGAATAAATACCTATTACCTCAGATTGAAGATTTCTTTGATCAGATGAAGGGAGCTAAGATATTCTCGAAGATAGATCTAAGGTCGGGATATCATCAGTTAAAGATTCGAGCAGAAGATGTACCCAAGACAGCCTTCACCACGAGATATGGATTATATGAGTTTTTGGTCATGTCGTTTGGACTGACTAATTGTAACACCCTGAATTTGGGGTATAAAATTTCTTTCTAATGATCACCCAAATTCATTTGTTACTCTTCTCTATCTCACTTTAGTTTCCCTCTCTCTCTAGTTTTCTCTCTCTCTCTCTTTTAATTAGAGTTAGTTGTATTAGTGAGGGATTATTTATTTTATTTTGCCCAAAACATATGAGTCATGGAATGTTGCATCATATTGAGCCTAAATATTCTTTGAATTGTTGCATATATTTGATTTGGTTTGAATTTGAAACTTGATTTGAATTTGAATTGAAAACTCTAGAGAAAATAAATAGAAAAGGCAATAGCAATTCCAGGAAAATAGGAAAAGCCAATTCGGCCCATGGCAGCCCATTAAGCCCAGCCCGCGTGCGAGCGCCCGCGCCAGCGCGTCCCTGTGCCTGACAGGCGGACCCCGCCTGTCGGTGCAAACCCGAGCGCCCTCTCTCCCTCGCTCTCTCGCTGCTCCGTGGGACCGGCCTGTCGGCGTCGTTGCTCTCGCGCGTGCCCACTCCCTCTCTCTCTGCCCCACCGACCCCACCTGTCAGCGCATCCCTAACCTCTTGCCCACGATCTCCCCACCATGGACGCGCCCACAACCACGCGTTCTCCGGCCACATCCGAGCCCCCGCGCCCCTTTTGAACCTCGCGCCCTGCTCGCCCACCTCCCCTCTTCCATTTGTGCCCTCTGCCCAGCTCTCTCGCCCTCTCTCTCTCGCTCTGCCCACGTGAACCGAGAACCTCTGCCACCATCCGCCGACGTCCACCGCCTGTTCCGTGGCCGCCGTTGCGCCCGTGCCCCGTCTAGTGCCACGGTAAGCTTCACCTTGCCGTCAGCTACTCGGGACACCCTTCGGTGTGCTCTCTCCCTCTCTGGTCTGTCCGGTCCATGCTCACCAGAGTGGTTCTTGCGCAGCCGGAGCTTCGCAATCGTCGCCCCGTCGCGTCCCTGTGCGTCCGTCGTTGCCCCGTGCCTCCAGCGTTTCCCCTCAAGGTGAGCAACCTCCCCGCGCCCCTATTTCCCTGTGTACTACACTAGTTAGCGCACAATTGCTCGCCGGAGTTGCCTCGCGCCGTCGTTAGCCCGCCTCGCCGTGTGCAGCGCCCTCTGGTGCTCCCGCGCCGGCGTGGTGCCCTCGGCTGAGTCCGACGGATCCCCATGTGCGCGCCTAGGCCAACCCCCAAGCCTCTGGTGCCCCGCCGTGGCCGGTCTGCTCGTCTCCGGCGAGTTCCCACCGCGGGACCGAGCGGCGCCACCACGCCCATGTCTGCCCCCCTGTCGTTAGATCTCGACTGTTCGCCCGAGATCGGACAGTGTAGAGCTAACCCGAGCGGATCTAATCGTAGCCATCCGATCTAGATCCAACCGTCTCTCCTCTCTCCCCCTCACCCACGTCTCTGCCCCTGGGCCCGGCTAGTCAGCCCGCCCTGGCTCGCTGACGCCCTGGCCCCGCCTGTCAGTCGCGTCCGCGCTCCCACGGGATCTAATCTGGGTCGTCGGTTTCAGATCCGATGGCTGAGATTGCCCCGTACCCCTTCACGTGGTTGTTTTGCTTAAGAACCCCCTGGTTTTAGGAAATCAACCCACCATCCTCTTTTTAGCGCATAGGTCCCTGGTTTCTTTAGAATAGCCCCTGGACTTTTATTTAATTACAAATTTAGCCTTAATTTCATATTTCAAACTTCAAAACTTGTTTATTTCTTATCTTTTTCATATGAACTCCAAATTTAGTGGTTCAAATTGCAAAATGTTCACAAGATTATTCTCTGTTCAAATAAAATATAGTCAACTGTAATCTGCATACTTTAATTTTTACACTTGGAATATAGAATTAAAGTATATATTTATTTATTTAATGAAATAAATAAAAGAAGAACCCTAGGAATAAAGTACATTCAATCTTGTGAGATTAGTGTTATGCATCACTTGGATTTATTTTTGGACTTAACCTTTAGGCCTTAATAACATAAACAGAATTAGGAATGTAATTATGGATAATACCTAAAAGGTAGTCAAATTCCTAAATGAGAGTAGTTTATATTATAATTCTAACTTTCCTTTGTTTTAATCACTACTTAACCTTTTTGAGCTATGTCCCAAACATTTAGAGAGTAATCAATTCCCCAATTAGGATTACTCCATTTTCTTTGTAACTTGATATCATTCCCTACACTTAATACTATACCTTTTTGAGTTATGTGTCAATGATTGTAAATGTTTGATGTGCTGTTCATTTATACTTTTCTAAATGTATTGAATGCATGCTCGCTTTACTTAGACAACGAGTAGTCCGAGGTTCCTGAGTGTGTTGTTGGAGACCTCCCTGAGCAACAACCTGGTGAAGGCAAGTGTCCTCAGACCTACTAGTCCTACTATACTTTATAATTCAATGTCCTGCATTACATTACTGAAACTTAAGGATTGACTAGTTTGTATTTCCCTTACCCTTGTTTACCTTTTTGGGTTAATCATGGTTAGCTTATGCTATTGCTTAAACTTAATCAATGAACATGATGTGATCTTTTATGATACGATGATGTTATCCCGATGGGATCCTTGTGATTACTTTAAGGGGCTCAGGCTCTTTCCTGAGCGCCTCTCCGTAAGGACCTATTTGGGGAGTGACAACCCGGGATAACAATGCAACCATGAGGGTGGAATGGGACGCCCTTAGCTGATTAATTAGAGGAACCAGAGGAGTAGTTGGCTTCGCCGTAGGGCCGTCAATGGGGTCCGGGCACAGTACTTGCTCTGCCGAGGCTGGTTGCAGAGGTTCTTTGATTTGGTTTTGTTAGTCACCCTTCCTTTGGGGAGACATACTATGTTTACCAAACTGGAGAAACCTAATGGGCGGCTATGTTCTCTAGGAAATCTTTGTAAAGGCTACGTAGTGAGACCCTGCTAGGTCACCTTGGTAGTGATCAATGGGGAGGCTAGAACCTCGGGCAGAATGGGAATCACGGCTTGTGGGTAAAGTGTGCAACCTCTGCAGAGTGTTAGAAACTAGTATATCAGTCGTGCTCGCGGTTATGAGCAGCCTTGGGATCCTCTTCAATTAAAAGAACAATGGTTACTTTTATGATGATGATTAACAATGGTGATTATAATCCTGATCTCTGGTATTTTCTCTTGGAGGGAGTGCCTCTGGGTAATAACTGGGTTATTACTAAAACTTGGCTCTACTTATAGTAATAAAACTTGACCAACTAAAAGCAACCGCTTAACTTTAAACTCCACATACAGCTAGTCCACTTTAGCCAAATGGGACATTTGCTGAGTACGTTGAAGTGTACTCACCCTTGCTTTACAAACCCCCCACCCTAGGTTGTCCCCACTATGCTCAGTGCTCTGGAGGTGAAGCTGGCAACATGGATGACTTCGAGGAGTTCCAGGAATACGATGAGTTCTAGTTTATCTTAGTGGCAAACCCCCAGTTAGCTGCCTGTGTAGGCTCACATTCTATGTTTCGATACTCCGCACTTTGATGTTATTGTTAAACACTATGATTATGTAATAGACTCTGTGAATGTCTCAGACATCTTGATGTACCTAAGTACCTTTCTGCTATTTAATTCAAGCATTGTGTGATGATGTCCAATTATGTAATCGCTGTGTACATGAGTTCTGATCCTGGCACGTACATGGTTCGCATTCAGTTTACCTTCCAAAACTGGGTGTGACACTAATGCACCACCATACTTTGTGAACTTGATGAATAAAGTATTCATGGAATATCTGGATCAGTTTGTGGTTGTATTCATTGACAACATACTTGTATACTCTCCGAATGAAGAAACACATGAAGATCATCTAAGACTAGTCCTACAGAAGCTTCGTGACAACCAATTATATGCAAAGTTCTCGAAGTGTGATTTTTGGCTGAAGGAAGTTGCTCTCCTAGGACATATTGTTACTGATGGTGGAATTAAAGAAAATCCAGGAAAGATAAGGGAAATACTAAATTGGAAGCAACCAAAGGATGTGTCCAAGATCAGAAGTTTTCTTAGATTGGCAGGATACTATAGAAGATTTATTGAAGGTTTTCCAAGTTAGTGAAACCTCTTACCTCACTACTGGATAAAGGTAAAGAGTTTAAGTGGGATGAAGCATGCCAGAAATGTTTTGAAGAACTCAAGAAAAGGTTAGCTACTGCACCAATATTGGTAATGCCAGACATTCACAAAGGATTTGATGTGTATTGCGATGCATCACACCTTGGACTTGGATGTGTGCTAATGCAAGAAGGAAAAGTAATAGCTTATGCCTCAAGGCAGTTGAGGAAGCATGAGAAGAATTATCCTACGCATAATTTGGAACTAGCTGCCGTAGTGCATGCTTTGAAGATTTGGAGACACTATATGATTGGAAACAAGTGCAAAATCTTCACGGATCACAAAAGCTTGAAATATATATTTACTCAGAAGGAACTCAACCTAAGGGAGAGAAGATGGCTTGTGTGATCAAAGATTATGATTTGGAAATACAATATCACCCAGGAAAAGCAAATGTAGTGGCTGATGCTTTGAGTTGTAAGAGTCAAGTGAACAACATCACACCTCATTTGATGTCACAGGAATTGTGCTGGGAAATGGAACAACTTAACTTTGGTATGCTCAATAATATGGAAGCAACCATTATGGAAGTTGAATCTACATTGGAAAAAGAAATCCGTAAAGGACAGGAATCTGAAGAGAAAATTAAGGAAAATAAAACTTTTATTGGGTTGGGTAAAGCCCTAGATTTCACGAAAGATGAACAAGGCACATTATGGTTTAAAAAGAGAATCTGTGTACCCAAAATCGAACACCTACGCCAACTTATTTTGAGAGAAGCTCATGATTTGGCACTCTATTCACCCTAGAAGCACAAAGATGTACCAGGATCTAAAGGAAAAGTATTGGTGGTACGATTTGAAAAGAGATGTTGCTACTCATGTTGCATTGTGTGACGTGTTCAGTGAGTTAAAGCCAAACACCAAAGACCAGCAAGATTACTACAACCTACTGGAATGGAAATGGGAAGAAATCGGTATGGATTTCATAGTTGGACTATCCCGTACTCGGGATGGCTATGATTCAATATGGGTCATAGTAGACAGATTGACTAAAGTGGCACACTTTATACCTGTGAAGACAACTTACTCAGGAGCCCAGTTAGCAGAGTTATACATGTCGAGGATTGTTTGTCTGCATGGAGTACCAAAGAAGATCTTATCGGATCGAGGAACCCAATTTACCTCACGCTTTTGGAAAAGACTACATGAGTCCATGGATACCAAGCTAAACTTTAGTTCAGCTTATCATCCGCAAACAGATGGGCAAATGAAAAGAACAAACCAAGTGTTGGAAGATATGCTAAGAGCTTACGCTCTAAAGCATGGTAGAAGCTGGGATAAAAGTTTGCCTTATGCAGAATTTTCATATAACAATAGTTATCAAGCAAGTCTAAAAATGGCACCATTTGAAGCACTTTACGGACGAAAGTGTAGAACACCGCTTCGTTGGAATCAGACCGGAGAAAGTCAAGTATTTGGTCCAGAAATTCTTCAAGAAGCAAAAAAGCAAGTGCAAATTATCAGAGAGAATTTGAAGACAGCACAGTCAAGACAGAAAAGCTATGCTGACAATAGAAGAAGAGAGTTGATATTCGAAGTAGGAGACTTCGTATACCTTAAAGTTTCATCGATGAGAGGAATGAAAAGATTTAAGGTTAAGGGAAAATTATCCCCTCGCTACATTGGCCCATTCAAGATTTTGGAGAGAAAAGGTGAAGTAGCGTACCAGTTAGAGCTACCTGATAGTTTGTCCGATGTGCATGACGTATTTCACGTGTCACAACTCAAGAAGTGCTTAAGAGTATCGGAGGAACAGTTACCCATGGAAGAACTGAATGTTAATGAGGATTTGACTTATTCGGAGTACCCTGTCAGAATTCTGGAAACATCTCGTAGAATTACACGGAGTAAAGTTATTAACATGTGCAAAGTTCAGGGGAGTCATCATTCAGAAGATGAGGACACTTGGGAAAGAGAAGATGAACTCAGGGCATAATTCCCCCAGTTATTCTCGAAAGTTCCTTAATCTCGAGGACTTGATTCTTTTAAGAGGGGTAGGTTTGTAACACTATAAAAACCATCAACTAAAATAATTCATTTAAAATTATTAATGATAATTAGGGTAATAAATTTTCTTTCTAACATTTGATTTTTATTTTTCATCTAGAATAATTTTTGGTTTTATTTATGTTTGATTTCGGATGATTAGTAGAAAATTTCTTCTTAAATGAAAATCCAATTAAATAATATAATAATTTTTGGTCCAAAAATAAATATTTTGGTTTTAAATATTTTTGGTATAATTATTATGAATTTTTAGAATTTTTAAAATATATTTATTTACATTTAAATAAAAGAATTTCCTAAACCCTAACCCTAGCCGGCCCACTCGGGGCCCATTAACCAGCATTCGGCTGCGCCCCCCATCCAGTCGCCGCCGTCACCAGGGGAGGGCTTTCCTCCCCCTCTCCCTGTCGCGCGGGCCCCACCCGCGGTGCCCCGGACCTCCTCGCACTCGACCGCGCGCAGGCGCGCCACGGCCGCGCCGCCGCCAGGACGTGCGCAGCCGCACGCCGCTTCGACGCCCGACCCCGACCGCCCGCGCCCGTTCACCTCCCTGCGTGATGGAGCAGTGAAAGCGGTCGTTTCTTTCTCCCCCACTCCTCCACTCACCATTGATGCCGAGAAGAAACCGTTGTCGCCATTGATGGCCCTTGCAGGACCGCCGGCCGCCTCTCCCTCTCTCTAGCACCCTCTCCTCTCCCTCTCATCCTCTATAAAGGGCCAGCCGAGCCCTCTCCCTTCCTCCCACCGCCGAGCTCGCTCTCTCTTCTCGCGCCCTTCTTCCTTACCGTGACCTTGCCACCGGAGCTCACTGTCGTGGTCGTCGTCGTCGTGGACCAAAGCCGGAGCGTGCCCATCGCTAACCCCACGCCCCTTCCGTGCTCGGCGCCAAGGCTCATCGAGTCCCGCCGCGCCAAGCCCTGTCCGTCGTCGTCTTTTCGTCGCGAGGTTGAAGACAACCCAAAAATCGAATTTATTTTTAAAATCATGATTTGAGTTAATTTATGAATTTTTGTGAATTGTGTTGTAATATGGGAATGTCGTGATTTGGGATCCATGTGTATGTGAATTATTGATTTTTTTGTATATGTATATATGCGATAAATTAGTGCATCGTTATTAGTCATGATTATTTGTTTACAATGACCTTTAGAATGTTGGATTAGAGAGAAGTATGACAAAATTGGTAGACACATGTTGGTGATAGAAACACTAGATAAGTAATTTCATAGTTAATTTTGTTCACAATGAATTTTAGAATTTATTTGGAAGGTTATAATCATAAGTTCATTTAAATAGATAATAGAAGCTTTTCTTAACATAGAATTAGTAAGTGGTATAGAATTCTTAGCAATACAAATATTATAGGTTATTAGATGTTTTGATCTCCGATTATTATTAATGATACTTTCTTTTAGAAAGAAAGGAGAAAACTAAAAGAATATCACTAGTCGTAATGAAAATAGATTTTTACTAGCCAAAATAAATGTGTTCATAAGTATAGCACTTAATTTCTTGGAATTAGTAAAATACTTGTTTATGTCAAAATAACCATGATTATGTTATTAAAAGTCCAATTAGTGATTTATATTGATTCTTAGAATATTAGTATTAGAAGAATCATAAATAAACCATTTTAGCTATACACATAAATTCTATTTAGAAATAAAAGGAATAAAACTTATAAGTCTATTGCTAGTAATAAAGGAAATAATTAGCATTGATCTTTCATAAAGAATGTTAATACATGTTATACTAGATAAAACTAGTATTATAGCCACCTACTCATAATTTCATCAATAATGACCCGCAGTAGTAGTTATAATGAATTAATAAGTATTTACACTTTAAGACGTATTTATGAGTGTAAATGTGTGATGTATGAATGTGTATGTAAGGGTGAATGATTATCTCTGTAATCGATGCTAGAAGTGGACTGTGAGGCAGATTAACCCAACTCGTTCGAGGACAACCCACAGAAAACTTTCGAGCAAGGCAGGTTGATTCTCCCTCTGCATATTCTATTTGTACTCAATTAATGCATATAATAATGTTTACTATTTGGATATATTGCATAATTTGATGGGATTTGCCTAATTAAGGATTTTCTAGATTTACCAATTGTATTCCTTGATTACCCTGTGAAAATACTATGCTTTGCAAATTTGTGCTACCGCTCAACTTGATAATTTTGATGTCACTCATTATTTGATATTAATGTTCCGGAATTGAAATTGGCATTATGGTGTTAACCCGATGGTTAAATAAGATTATTTCATATTAATTGGAACATGGAGTGACCACCTAGGATAACAGTGCAACCACGAGTGCTATCATGCTCTGGCTTTGGTAATTAGTTTTATATACTTAGTACCTAGCAACCTTACCTGAAATATGGGCAAGAGGGGGAGCGGCAGTGGTGGCAGCTCACGTTAACATGGAGACGTATTCTTGGCTAAGGTACCTCACCCAGAGGGCCTCCACACCGACTTGGAAACCTTAGCAGGTTGCTTTGTATTAAGTGTATTTGGTGAAAGCCTCATAATGGATCCCTAGCCATTCACCTTGGCAGTGTTTACGAGTTCGATCAACCCAGGCTAGATGGGATACATGGCTTATGTGTAAAGTTGTACCACCTCTGCAGAGTGTAAAACTGATATGTCAGCCGTGCTCACGGTTAAGAGCAACCTAGACCCTCACATGATAATTGAACATAAAGATGGACAATAAATCGAGATCTGATGATCTGCCAATGGTTTGCTTAAGTGGTTTCACTTAAATGTTTTTGATATACTCTTATACCTTTGTTTAATTGGGATACTTGGGATATACACTTATCAGTAAGACAGGTGTTCTAATAAAATATTGACCAACTAAAATGCTTACCGCTTAACCTTAGCCTTACCTTGTTAAACTTGCATTAATTCTTCCTCCACTTGCTGAGCCCCGACCATAAGTGAGCTCACCCTTGCTATTATTTTGATCAGAGGGTGATGAAGAAGACCCTGATGGAGATTTCGATGAATACTGAGTCTAACGATGTGTCGGTCATCTTCCTGTGGGAGATTACCCTTGTTATTTCCGCTTTACTTTGATGATACATTTTAAGATACTATTGTCTAGATGTTGTAATAAAGACTATTCTACTCTATTTACGCCTTTATTGCATTGTCTTTTGATATATTACACTTGTGACGCCAACATATGTGTGGAAAATGGATCTTGGCACACATATGCTATGCATTCGGTTTTGCCCCTAGAACCGGGTGTGACAGTATTATTACATCAAATTGGAGATTAATCCTTTGTGAATTGTTTTTCATGCAAGAAAATAAAATGGCGGAAAAACTAAGATACATCAGGGTAGGATATTCTTTAATCGAATCACTGTGGCACCTTTAATAGATGTCTTTCGACTCAGGCACAATGCTGTTGACTGTGCGAGCTTCGGACTCCTCCTGAAGGTCGCGCTGTTGCTGAGAGTGGTGGTGCCCTTCTGGCTGTTGACTGCGGACTAGGGCAGGTGCTAACGGTGGTGGTGGTGGCAACTGGGCCCAGAAAGCTTGAGAATGGCTTGCCGAAGCGACAGAGGTCGAAGGCTGTTGATTACCTACATACTCCGGGATGTAAGGAGAGTAGCACGAAGCAGTATGTAGAACCTGCTTCGGCTAATTCTGTCGTGCTTCAGCTTTGGCAATTTCTTTCTGCTTCTGAATTGTAACCTGGCACGTCCTTGTGGTATGCCCCTTATCTTCACCGTAGAACAGACAAAACAGTTTCCTGGGCTGATCTCCATATCTTCCTCCGAATCTTCTCCCCCTCTACCTCTTGGAGCCGGTGGCCTGAAAGAGCTTTGTTGTGCTCCTGACGACTTAGAGTTGTGTTGCTGCCTTTGAGTATGGTTTCCCCTGACGTCACTAAAACTGGCATTATGGATAGACCTGACATGCCTAGGGTGGAATCTTCCTCCGAAGCCCCTGGCCATCTCAGAGTATCTGTAGGCTTCTTCCCTTATTTGTAGAAAGTCATTGTCGGCTCTGATGTACTCATCCATTTCCTGGAGAAGCTTCTCCAAAGTTTGCGGTGGCTTCCTTGCAAAATATTGTGTTGTTGGTCCTGGTCTGAGCCCCTTGATGATGGCCTCAATGACAATCTCATTTGGCACTGTAGGCGCCTGGGCTCTCAATCGTAGAAACCTTCTGACATACGCCTGGAGGTACTCTTCCTGGTCCTGTGTGCACTGGAACAGAGCTTGGGAAGTAATTGGCTTTGTTTGAAAACCCTGGAAGCTAGTGACCAGCATGTCTTTTAGCTTCTGCCACGACGTAATTGTCCCCGGCCAAAGAGAAGAGTACCATGTTTGAGCCACACTCTTGACTGCCATGACGAAGGACTTCGCCATCACGGCAGTGTTGCCCTTATATGAGGATATGGTTGCTTCGTAGCTCATCAAAAACTGCTTTGGATCTGAATGCCCATCATACATGGAGAGCTGAGGTGGCTTATAAGATAGTGGCCACGGGGTAGCCTGCAATTCTGTTGCCAAGGGAGAAGCATCATCAAAAGCAAAGTTGCCATGGTGAAAATCACCGTACCATTCATCATCATTGATTGAGCTGTCTTGATGAAGCTCCTGTGTTGGGGTCTTCGGTCTTGGTCATCCTGAGTGATATGACGCATTTCTTCAGCAGCTTCGTCAATCTTTTTCTGAAGGTCGGTGAGCTGAAGCATCTTTTCCCTTTTCCTTTGTACCTATTGATAGATAGCCTCCAAATCCCTGATCTCCTGATCTAGTTCCTCCTCCTGAGGTGTTGGGCTAGTAGCCTTCCACTTCTGGCTCCTGGCTTCTTGTAGTGTTTCCTGATTTGTGTCCAATGGCTGCAGGGCAGCCCCTGGCATTGTTGTCTTCTTCGGCGGCATTACGAAAGTTGATGCTTGCCGAAGGTGGTCCATTGAGTTCATCGGAGGTGGGCGCCAATGTTGTTCCTTGTTCTCAAATGCTATACAACAAGAACAAGACAACACGTTTGTCAATAATTAGAGACATTCGTCCTTCGAAGCATTATTTCCTTTTAGATATAATGATCTTCAGACGAAGGTCATGAAGGGCATACCTTCATCATCTCAGTGAACAAATATAAATAATCGTACATGAAATACAAAAGAACATAAATAATGATTATGAATTAATAAGTTACTTATATTCTCATTTCATAAACATGAAAAAATATCAACAATATTTGTATTACATTGATACCTTCGACTTGCCAGAAGGTGAAGATGCGAGAATGACGCGAGAGTGATTACCATCCAGCGTGAATAGTACGGTGTTACTGTTCATCTATTTATAGGCACGAGACGCAGCCCGGACAAAATTACATTTATGTCCCTGATGTCTATTTTAAATCACAATGCGAGTTATCAAGGACTAAGTAGTCTTTTCCCCCTAATGTCGGTTTTGTCCTTCATCTTCGCTATCATACCAAGCCGAAGCTCCTTTAGACATAGCTTCGGCATCCATCCATGCTGCCTTCGGGCTGTATCCTCATATCACACGCCTTCATCCCAAATCCAAAGCTTGATGTAATATTCTATGTCATACTGAAAACATGGTTAGTCACGTTTTTGAGGACCTTCGGAAGAAGAAGGCCCCCAACAAGCACGATCAGGGACACCTAGACAAAAGAGGCAAATACGGGCAAACACAACCTTACCAAGGGTCCAGGGTAGAACGACAAGTTTTACCATGGCATAGTAGCCCTTCTCAAAGAAGCTACCGGTAGAACGACCCCTGCCTTGGCCTATAAAAGGAGGAGGCCAGCCACGAAACGAGGGGCAAGGGTCATGAGAGGACACTCAATGGAAGACAACCACTCCTATTTGACGAGACCTAAAGACCCGGAGGCCAGAGCCAAGGCGTGACGTCCAACGCTTAGCTTAGAACTCCAGTCATGTAGTCTGTAGGTCCACCCATGCATAAGAGACTTGTGAGATCCTCCCTCTCTCGCCCACTTTGAACCCCTACTACGAGCATTGATCAACAAAGGAGCTGGTAGCGCAAGCCATCGAAGACTGGATGTAAGGACGTTCTGTCCAAACTAGTATAAAGCTTGCGCCCACCGATCACATCCTCCAAACCATGGAACACGCACATACAAATTTACTTGTAAGAGCATAGGTTCAAAACACTAATAGTTGGCACACCGGGTAGGGGCCTTGTGCGTTACTAACATTTTTCTTCGCTAGGCTTTGGATGGCCAGTAATGACAACGACGTAGTTTGGGCCCCCAAAAACGACCATTCATTTTGGGAGTCTCGACTTTGATGTCAACAACAAGGGGACATGATCAGGGGCCTAAAAAGCACAAATCCCCTCGGCGAATGATTCACACGACATTACCAGAGGCTTTGGCAGCCTCCGACTCAGCTCCCCTTTGGGAAGCAGTGGACGATGATGCGTGCTGGAATCCACTTATGTTGAGATTGTGGGAATGACAAACCCCATCAGAGATTCATTCCACGGCCTCCTCCTGTCGGGATCGGAAGGTGGGCTCAACTCTCCGTCTAGTGGGGCAGCCACGACCTGACCCAGGAGTGCCTTGTAGCTAACACATTGGAGGAACGCCCCCACTCATGGGGAGCCCTAAAGGGACCCCTGCTAGTGTCCCGATGCGTGCGGCGGTATCCACTCCGCCTCGGCTTGACCTGCCCTCCTAGAAGCCACTGACAGGACCTAGCCCTCCCCAAAGCAGCCAATGCCCTACGACTAGAAGACAAGGGATACCACGGTGGCGGACAAGATGACCATGCCTGAGTGCCGGATGGATGCATGCCATAGCAACCAACGTCCGTTGCACACCTAAACTGTGATGGGAGCGGACCACCACGATTCCCCTAGGCAAGCTAGAATGTCATGGTGCCACGACACTCCTAGAAAAACTCCCCAAAGCTAAAACTCTGAGTGAAAACGAAGAACGCACCGTGAAATTTGAGGCCTTCTCAACCTCGCTATGCAATAGCAGGTTGAGAGTTCCATGACAAGGCATCGGGAGCTAGAGGCTGCCAATGTACTGCATCGCCGCCGTTGGGAAACGATGCTTCGTTAGCATAGATACTCGAGCATGAGGAGGAAGGTGCGACACAGTGTCAAACCCGGTTCCAGGGGTAGAACCGAGCGCATACCATATGTGTGCCAGGCTCCATTTCCACACATATGTTTCCGCAGATCATGTCGAATAGGTTGGCGCCTGTAGGAGGCTTCCGAGGGTTCCTGTGTTCGGCGGCGGCGACAAGGTCTGCGCCGGCGGCGTCGCGTTTCGCTTGCGACTTCCTCTTGCCCTTCTTGGTGCCGCGCTGAGCGGACGCCTCGGGGACGTCTTCCGGCTGGCGCCCCTGAGGTTGCTTGTCCTTCCGAAAGATGGCCTCGACCGCCTCCTGACCAGAGGCGAACTTGGTGGCGATGTCCATCAGCTCGCTCGCCCTGGTGGGGGTCTTGCGACCTAGCTTGCTCACCAGGTCGCGGCAAGTGGTGCCGGCGAGGAACGCGCCGATGACATCTGAGTCGGTGATGTTGGGCAGCTCGGTGCGCTGCTTCAAAAATCACCGGATGTAGTCCCGGAGGGATTCTCCCGGCTGCTGGCGGCAGCTTCGGAGATCCCAGGAGTTCCCAGGGCGCACGTATGTGCCCTGGAAGTTGCCGGCGAAAGCTTTGACCAGGTCATCCCAGTTGGAGATCTGCGCAGGGGGCAGATGCTCCAGCCAGGCTCGGGCGGCGTCGGAGAGGAATAGGGGGAGGTTGCGGAGGATGAGGTTGTCATCGTCCATTCCACCCAGCTGGCAGGCCAGTCGGTAGTCTGCGAGCCACAGTTCCGGCCTTGTCTCCCCCGAGTACTTGGTGATGGTAGTTGGGGTTCGGAACCGGGTCGGGAACGGCGCCCGTCGTATGGCCCGGCTGAAAGCTTGCGGACCGGGTGGTTCGGGCGAGGGGCTCCGATCCTCCCCGCTGTCATAGCGTCCCCCTCGCCTGGGGTGGTAGCCTCGACGCACCTTCTCGTCGAGGTGGGCTCGACGGTCACGGCGGTGGTACTCGTTGCCGAGGCGTTCCGAGGCCGCAGGCGCTGTGTCCCGCGTGCGCCCGGTGTGGACCGAGGCTTCCCGCATGAATCGGGAAGTCGCGGCGCGATGCTCCGGGGGGTACCCTTGCCTTCGGGAGGCAGAGCTTTCAGCCCGTCGGACCATGGCATCCTCTAGGAGATTCTTGAGCTCTCCTTGGATACGCCGCCCCTCGGTGGTGGATGGTTCCGGCATCGCTCGGAGTAGTATTGCTGCTGCAGCCAGGTTCTGGCCGACCCCACTAGAAGCGGGGGGCAGCCTTGCCCTAGCATCGTCGGCGATGCGGTGTCTGACGTCCTGGGCCAGATGACGCGCTTCTCCGGCCGGTGCTCGGCCTGCCCACTCCTGCCCGATATTTTGCCGAAGCTGCACAAGTTGTCCTGCTTCCTCGTCGAGCCTGGCCTATACCTCGCGGATTTGCTCGAGCTGTGCGTCCTGACCCCCCTCAGGGACTGGGACCACAGCTAGCTCCCGAAGGATGTCAACGCGAGGCGCAGGCCTAGGGGGATCGCCGTCCTCCGGCATACCAAGGTGGTTGCCTTCGTCGAGACCCCCTAGATCGACGTGGAAATATTCACGACTTGGGCCACAGTCCTCGTCGCCCAGGCTGTGGCTACTATCGGAGCAATCGGAGAGGCAGTAGTCACATGCGGTCATGAAGTCACGCATGTCACTAGGGTTATCGAGCCTGGAGAAATCCCAACCATAGTCGGGCTCATCATCTTCCTCGGAACCCGGGGGCCCGTAGGTCGAGACGGCCGTCAGTCGGTCCCAGGTTGACCGCATGTGATACCCTGGAAGGTTCGGATATGCCTTTATGAAAGCATCCACCGAAGCGGGGTCGCTTGGTGGGTCAAAGCTGAATCTAAAAGGCACAGGATGAGAAGCGGACGATACCTCTTGATCGACGGATGGTGACAAAGTCGCGTCAGGGACGGACTGCACCGTTATCTCGGGTACGAGACTAACGCCCAACAAGTCTTTCGCGAGCGTGCTGGCGTCGTCCGTTTGCTTGGGGTTGGCGTGTTGCGGGGAAGCGACGCTCGTCTTCGTCTCAGACACGAGGTCAACGCCCGACGTGTCCCCCGTTGGGGCGCCGGCGCCATCGACTCGCTCGACAGCCGACGAGGTGCTGCCTCCTGCTTGGCCATGCCTGCCCCGCCTCCTCCTCCGTCAGCGGGGAAGGTGACGGGACAGACTCGGATGTTGCTCCTCTGTCACGCGGGGAAAGACATCATCGATTCCGCCGCCGGTGGGCGGGCTGACGACCGCCATTGTCGTTGTCGCGCGGCGGAGGAAGGAGTATCATGTCGTAGCTGCCGTCGAGGGACATGAGCTCAAGACTCCCGAAACGGAGCACCGTCCCGGGTTGGAGAGGTTGCTGGAGACTACCCATCTGGAGCTTGACGGGAAGCTGTTCGTCAACACGCAGCAGGCCCCTACCTGGCACGCCAACTGTCGGCGTTTCAACCCCGGGGGGTCCCTGGACCGACGAGTAAATTGTCGCTGCGTGTCCCAGCCCAGATGGGTCGGCGCGAGACGGAACACAAGGGGGAAAACAGTAAGGGGAAACCACGGCCTCGTGTTGTCCTGCGCCCAGGGCGGATGCACTTGCAGTAGGGGGTTACAAGCGTTCGCGAGGGAGAGAGAGAGAGAGAGAGAGCCTTGTGCGTCGGCCCGTTCTCCCGCGCGGCCACCCTCTCGTACGAGAGCCCTGGACCTTCCTTTTATAGATGTAAGGAGAGGGCCCAGGTGTACAATGGGGGGTGTAGCAATGTGCTAACGTGTCTAGCAAAGGGGAGCCAGAGCCCTATGTACATGCCGTCGTGGCTGTCGGAGAGGTTTTGGCGCCCTGTTCATGTGATGTCGTGGCCGTCGGAGGAGCGCTTGAGTCCTATGGAAGTACAGCTGTCGGGGCTGTCGGATCCTTGCTGACGTCTCCTTGCTTCCGTAAGGGGCTGAGAATCGCCGTCGTCATGGAGCACGCGGGGTGCCATCATTACTTGTTTACCGGGGCGAGCCAGATGGGACGCCGGTCTTGTTCCTCTCGTAGCCTGAGCTAGCTAGGGGTAGGGTAATGATGGCCTCCCCTGTGACGTGGTCGGTCCGAGCCCGAGGTCGGGCGAGGCGAAGGCTCCTCCGAGGTCGAGGCTGAGTCCGGGCCCGTGGGTCGGGCGAGGCGGAGACCGTCGTCTGAGGTCGAGGTTGAGTCCGAGCCCAGGGGTCGGGCGAGGCGGAGACTGCCTTCCGAGGTCGAGGCTGAGTCCGAGCTCAGGGGTCGGGCGAGGCGGAGACCGTCTTCCGAGGTCGAGGCTGAGTCCGAGCTCAGGGGTCGGGTGAGGCGGAGTCCGTCTTCCAAGGTCGAGGCTGAGTCCGTGCCCTGGGGTCGGGCGAGGCGGAGTCCGTCGTCCGAGGTCGAGGTTGAGTCCGAGCCCTGGGGTCGGGCGAGGCGGAGCTTCCTATGGCGCCTGAGGCCGGTCTTGGCGGCTGTCAGCCTCACCCTGACGGGTGGCACAACAGTTGGAGCAGCGCAGGCGGTGTTGTTTTCCTGTCAGGTCAGCCAGTGGAGAGGCGAAGTGACTGCGGTCACTTCGGCCTTGTCGACTGAGGAGCGTGCGTCAGGATAAGGTGTCAGGCGATCCTTGCATTGAATGCTCCTGCGATACAGTCGGTTGGCGTAGCGATCCGGCCAAGGTTGCTTCTCCACGAAGCCTGCCCGAGCTGGGCCTCGGGCGAGTCGAAGGTGCGTCCGTTGCTTGAGTAGACCCTCGGGCGAGGCGTGAATCTGCCTTGGTCTACTGTTCCTGCCCGAGGCTGGGCTCGGGCGAGACGAGATCGTGTCCCTTGAGTGGACGGAGCCTTGACCGGAATTGCGCCCATTAGGCCTTTGCAGCTTTGTGCCGATGGGGGTTACCAGCTGAGATTAGGAGTCTTGGGGGTACCCCTAATTATGGTCCCCGACAACCGTTCACCCTTTTTTTTTGAAAATAAGTTTCTTTTGAAAAACTCACACCTTTTCTCAAATAATTTGTAATAAAAATGTCAAGGAGTATAAAGAAGAATTGCGACAAAGTTCTAAGGCTAGGTGGCCATATTAACATGTCTTTTAGTACCAAAATCATATAATGCATAAAATAACAAGCTGAGGGATGTGTTTGAAAACATAGTTAATTTATGCATCAAAGAGATCCAGTGAGCTTGCCGTTGCTTTAACCTGTGAAAGGATGAGAGCTCGCGAAACTGGCTTATATTCCAACCTAGGGAAATAATAACCTGGCTTATATTCCAAACATTTAGCACAAGTACAAGACACAAGACCAAAAGAGCCCAAGCAAAGAAAGTTGAAGAAATAGAAGATGGTTGAATCTAGGTGCACCAGACCCAGTGAGTGTACAACAAACCGATGTACCAGACCAGCTTGCCAGGAAGCTGCTCTCGGGGTTTCAACGAGTTGGGGCACCAGATCGGTCCCAACTGTAGGTAACGACTAGCTGATGTGGCGTGCATCAGACCACGCGGGTGGCACACCTAACCGGCACTGTAGATGTCAGCAGCCAATGGCTTGCTGACGTGAAGGCACCAGACCGGTCTGGTGCGGCATAGACTAGCATAATTCCTTTAATGGCTACTTTTGAGTGAGGTCTCTATATATACCCCTTTGGCTAGCCATTGATTGTGTGGGATCTCAAGCAACATACCAACACATGTGATACACATCTCCAAGGCTTCAAACACCCAATTGTCTAATAGAATCACTCGGTGATTAGCATAGCTGCTTTGCGAAGTGCTTAGGTTAGTTAGACCGCTTATGTGCTTGCTCTATGCTATTCCTAGTTAGTTGAGTAAGTTTAAAACCCATCAAACCTCTCGGCTCTTGCGTGAGCCGTTGTAATATTGTACTGAGTGAGGCGAGAGTCTTGCGAGACCGCATCAACCACATTTGTAGTGCGGCCGCTATCATGTACCGGAGGGATCGAGGCCCACGACGATTCAACTAAAGGCTCAATAGTGGAGACGTCGGGGAGCATCCGAGAGGAGTCGGAAGCGGAGCACTCCTTGCGCGTGGAGAAGGTCCACGACTCTGTACGGAGTTACTTGACTGTGGTGCTTGGCACTCGCGTGGACTACCCTTTACGTAGGGGCACCAATGAGGATTAGTCAGAACCTTGCGCGGTTCTGGATACCACGGTAAAAATACTGACATGACACATGAGTTTACATTCTCTACATTTGCTCTTTAGTTTCCGCATTTACATTAAGTACTTAAGTTTCAAACTCTATATTCCTAGTTTAGGATATTTAGGATTGAATCTTAGATTGCATAACTCTTTTGCGGTAGAGATATCAACACTTAGACAAAATCTAGTTTGCATATTCTTGTTTAGTTATTTGCATAGATTTGTTTAGGAGATTTATTTGTGGCCTAGATTAAATAGATTTCTTGAAGCCCTAATTCATCCATCCCTCTTAGACGTCTGCGTTTCTTTCAGAAGCTGCTAAAAAGAATATAGGAAAGGTTTCTATTTGATATTTGACTTTTGCTTCGTTGTTTTTCTAGTTCTATTGCTTACACGTATTGTTTGTCCAGGTGAATAAGGCCGCTAAGGAAGCCGAAGCAAGTAAGGAAGCGCAGAGGTTAAAAAACTCGATGGTATTTTGCTTATTTGTTTACTAAAACTCTTGTTCTGATCATGCATGCTTTCTTAATAATTTTTTTGTTATAGGTGCCCTTCTACCGGAGTTCAAATAATATATTTCCGAAAATGATTCAGAGCTGAAGGAGTCGTTGGCCCTCATTGATATCATGAATAAGGCAATAGACCAAGATGTATTGAAAATTTATAATGACGTTACAAATGAAGTTTTGAAAGAGAATTAATACACTCTTCTGTAAGAAAACTTTGTAAATGCATTTGTGTAATAAAAAACTTTATGTGTTTGTTGTACTATACTTTGTGACACGTGAAACCAAAATGAGTGCTTTTGGGGTGAAGGCAAAAAACATCATCTTCTTTTCACGCGTAACAAAGGCATAAATTCATTATATTCTTGGCAGTAAAATGAAGGCTAAGTGCTTTGATGCAATGGAAAACACCATTTCGGCTTTCATTTACAACACATGCACTAAAAACGAAAAATTCGATTTATCATTCTAAAGTTTAGCGACCGTAGATTCTACTTATGGGGTGTTTGGTTTTAGAGACTAATTTTTAGTCCCTCCAATTTATTCCACTTTAGTCACTAAATTGTCAAATATGGAAACTAAAATAAAGTCATAGTTTCTATATTTTGCAATTTATAGACTAAAGTGGAATAAAATGGAGAGACTAAAAATTAGTCCCTAGTAACCAAACACTACCTTATATTAACCGCGTCACTGGGTTTTTGTTACGTATGCTTCATCGTTGTACACAGAAATAGACTTGGGATTTGACATAATTTTTAGCAATTTTCAGCGAACTTCGTAAGGATTCAGTTATTAATTCGCTTTGAAAATAGGACCAAGCGACATGGAAAACGTAGAACGCGTCACCGAAGCAAATCTAGAAGCAAGGAACAAGGACGCGGCGAGGTCCACCTCCAGCTCTACCTGCCCGGCTGGCGGCTGCCCCCGTCTTCGTCTTCCTTAATCTCAAATTCCCAATCCTCCTCCGACGCCTTGTTTCTGGATCATCCAGCGGGGGGACGCCGGTGTATTGCTCGGTCCTCCTCCCTGGTTGCCCGAGGCAGCCGTGACGGAGGCGGAGGTAGCGGGGGGGACCATGTACAGATCGGCGGGGGTCGCGATGGCGTGGAACGTGTTCCGGTTCTGCACGGCTCTCCGTGGGCTGGGTTCCATCATGATCCTACTCGTCCTCGCCATCGTCGGCGTTACCTACTACGCTGTCGTCCTCTGCAACTACGGCCCCGCCCTCCTCACCGGCGGCGGCACCACTCTCGCCGCGCTCGCTGTCCTGCTCCTCTTCCACTTTCTGGTGCGTAGCCTCACGTAGCTAGGGAGTGGGGTGGGGAGATTCGGATGGGTCGTCCTTCCGGAGAAATATCTGCTCTTTTGGTGGTGAAGATGCTAACATCAGCGGGATCGGGTATCATTGGGTGCCGATCTTAGTTCTTGGGAGCAATTTTGTTATATCGTATGGATTTTGAACATCACTGGATGCGACTGTCTTGATTCGGCTACAATTATTGTTTTACTAATATTTTTTTCTGACAACATGGTAGGTTTGTTTAATAGAGGATACGTCAAATGTTAAAATGGAGCCAACTATGCTGAAAGAAGTTTAATAAGAAAAATAAACTTTCCTAGATGATCTAATCCAATACATTTGAGCGCTACTGATTATAGAACCATAAGGTTGGCTGAACTTCTGGTGCTTTGCCTACCAACATAGTTAACTGTAAACACTAGTAAAATTATGTTACACCGTTCTCTCTCAGTTTTGTTTAGTGTGCTAATAGGATAATTTACTCTCTGTTTTGCAGCTTGCTATGCTTTTATGGAGTTATTTTTCTGTGGTGCTCACTGACCCTGGTTCTGTTCCACCAAATTGGAATCTTGATTTTGATGCGGAGAGGGGAGAAACTGCTCCTCTCACTAGCTCAGAGTTCAGTAGCCAGATGAATTCACAGCAATCTGTGGCTCTTGGCAATACGGCAAATCCAAGGGCTAGGTACTGTAGGAAATGCAACCAGTTGAAGCCACCTCGGTGCCACCATTGCTCTGTTTGTAAGTATATGGATCAGCTTTATGTTTTGCCAGCTGTCATGAATCGACTAATATCATTTTTGTGTGCTTTGCCTCTACATGATTTCAGGTGGAAGATGTGTTCTTAAGATGGATCATCATTGTGTGTGGGTGGTTAATTGTGTTGGGGCACTGAACTACAAATACTTTCTTCTGTTCCTGGTATAATACTACTATACCTGATATATGCTCCTTTTTGAGTAGGAAGATAGATTGACCTTTGGGTTTCAAAGTTTGTGGTTGATGCATTAATGAGGTGTTTGGTTTGATGAATCACTCTATCCAAAATGAAGTGGTGAATCATGAGTCCATTACTCAAATTTGGTGGGATGACTCCATTCCACATATTAGTACTAAACAACTAACTATGAGGAATGAGGTGGTGATGCATTAACTCACTCCATTCCACAAACCAAACAAAAAAGTGAGGAGTGAGAAGATGATAGACTACATTATTCCTCAAACCAAACACTCCATAAGTTTTTATAAAAAAACTTGTCCAGTGGTGGAAGATGGCCCCATGGTATTGCACAAGGCCAATCTTAGGCTGTCTCCAACAACTCCCCTATCCTATTCCCTATCTTATCCGCTATTTGAAACTTCACTCTGTAAATAGTGTTAAACATTGCCATCTATAGTGCCACATCCTCTATTTTACACGGTCTGCCGATGACAATCTTAGTGGGGGTTTCATCCTCATTTATTAATGGTGACACATCTACAAAAGTGATGAGGTGGCAAATAAATTAAAAGGAGAGAGAGGAGTTGAGTTTGAGCCCCATGCTATGTTTTCTGGTCGCTCGACCAGCTAGTTGAACTGGGAGAACGACCAGACGACTAATCTCGATTAGTCGTCGACTAGGTCGACTAATCGACCTCTGGTCGACCTGGTCGTTTACTAGTCGTCCTGTTCATCCAGGACCTATGTATATAGTATATACTGTATAGTATATAGTATATAGTATATACTATATAGTATATAGTATATACTATATAGTATATACTATTATACTATATAATATATAATTATATAACTATATAATATATATGAAGGATAGGGTAAACATGACATGAATTCAGCAATACTGAAAACAGCAAAGAAACACCTACTAGTTACTAATACTACCAGTCCCAGATACCACACAACACACATTACCACCTAGTTAGTAGTTACCTAAAGAAGATCTTCATCCAACTGAAATTCATCACCTGCAGCTCCCCTTCCACCTGATTCTTGTTCACGCGTGTCTGAACGAGAAATCTGGGGTGGTGAAGTCTGGAACTCTGGATTCTAGAACTAGAACCGCGCAGCGCGCACAGATGGTCGCCGGTCAGCTGGTGTATTGGTGAAGTCTGGATTCCGGAACGAGAAGTCTAGGAGCCGGTAGGAAAATAGAGAAGAAGAGAAGAAAAGGAAAGAGATCGAGATGCCAGGAAAGTAGGAGATGTGAACCGTCTGTTTTATAGAGAGTAGAGACGACGCTGGCGTTCCATCTCCCTGTAGCCGGGCCGCCCGCCAAAAAAAAGCCCATGAAATAAAAAATTCAGGATCCTAAACCCTAGTCGTGCAGAATCGGCTGATCGAGCGACTAATCGCCCCTAATCGTCGACTAGTCGGACGACCAGGGCGATTAGGTGCTCTGATCGGGTCGGATGTGCTAATCGAGTACCCTAAACCGACTAGCCCGACTAATCGCGACTAATCGCGATTAGTCGGACGACTTGAAAACAGAGGCCCCATGAGACTCATTTGAGAACTGACATTGTTTCCTAGTGAACGAAAGTCCATCTAACCTCCATTGGGAGCTCATAATTTCTAATCCACATGTTTTGACCATTCTTGTGCGGCTCAATCCTCATTGCCCTTTGTGCTAGGAAGAAACACAACACCGAGATATTAAATTGTCTCGAGGACAATGGGACTGTATATTCATACATGTAGGAGCTCTTAGACATGGAATATGAGCGAATAACAATTATTTTATTTAATTGCTAAACATGATTTGAACTCAAGACATCTGGCTCTGATACCATATTAAGTTGCATGCCCCAACCAGTTTGACCCAAAAGCTTAAGCTGATAGAAAGAGTTGGGCAACCCACATATATTCCAGCATAGGGAAATAATGATCTATTGATGTGACAAGACATAAGAGGGAAGGAGAGGAGTTCAATGTAAAAAAATGTCATGTCAGTAATGCCACATCAGCAAGAAACATCCATGTGGCTGGTATGAACTAATGTTGCATCACTTGACAAGTTTAGGACCCATAAATGCATTTTCAAAGTTTGTGGACTGAAGTAACACTCTACAAGTTTGATGACCATTGTTGTATTTGACTATTTATTTTACATTGTAGACTCTATTACATATATATGAAAATTGAAGTAAATTAAACTATTTTTCTTGACCATTTTTGTATGCTCATACTAAATTTAAATAATATTGAAAGTAACTACATCGTTCACATGGCATATTTGGTCACAAAACTATGTAACTATTTGAAGTGAGTTCTAACTAGCTTATGAAACTGTGAGCTATGCATTGAGAGTGATTATTTCATTCATCCATTATAACTTGTAAGTTGATGTGCCACTCTTGGAAATAATGCAACGAAACACACCACCTAGATACGACCTTGGATCCAGGCTTGAGTCCTATAGGGCTGCACTGGTACCTGCTATTACCCCTGTATGGCCACGCTGTAATACGTTATGGCACACTGCCATTATTATTATTTTTGGGTTGCCAATGCGGGGCCTTTATTTTTCGTTCACTAGGGTTCGGAGTTTGAACTGTGTCTGATAGTGACAGCTCCCTAACTTGGCGTCTGAGGAGCTAACTGTTACGGTATGAAAACATTGGGCATGACCTAAGTTTTATAAAGTAGGAAGTGAGTCTAGCTCAACTGGTTGTGTGGGAGATGTGGTAATGCACCCAACAACATAGGTTGATATTTCTTTCTCAGCTTAAATTTATGTGCATATTTCCTTAGTTAAATCATCTCATTTCTCGTGGGTTGGTCACATTTATTTATGTTCTATAATGCGATGATTCAAATTATGGACAACATGCCATTTTCTATAATGCTAATAGGATGGGCATTGTTTGTGGTAGTGGTTAATGCTTTAAACCTGTCTAAATAAGAAATTGATTTTCTTCTATCTTTTGTGCAATGTGTCTTTTGTGCAATGTTCCACATTTTTCCATAAATTTGGAATGTAAAACTAAATATATCATTGCTTGAAATGAATTGTTTTCATAAACTATTAGTTAACCATCAGTGCTATATCAGTTTCCGCTTTTTGTTAACCATCAGTACTATACCAGTTTCGGCTTTTGGATTACACATCTTAATAGATAAACCCTTATAACATGTGTGAAATATGAGTAGCTAAACTCCTCTGAGCTAACTTTGGTATCCTTTCTAACCCAGGTTGCTGCTTGATCAGTTAACCAAATAGCTAAAGCTGCTTCCTAATCCCATATGACTTAAATTTCAAAATCCAAGTACATTGTTCAATCTTCAATCTCCTCCCTTCTCCACTTAAAACTAAATCTCTTACATGTTGCAGTTGGCATATCAGAAACTGTCCCTGTGAATGAAAAAAGCTCGGCCGGTAAGACCGCTCGCACGATATTATATTAAAAGAAGCTCAATGAGAGCCTCGACCGAGAAAGGTCACGAAAGCTGCCCCTGTGCAACATGAGGGTCTCTCTCCTATATGCCAGATCTTTACTCGTGCTTTGAGTACTCCCAGCCCCTACACGAGGATTCGCCTCCCATGGGCCAGTCCATCTCGTGTGCACACAACCAGGGGAACCAACGAGTGACCTTTTTTTGACCTTAGCCTAAAATTTGCACCTACTGGAATTCAAACTCTGGACCTGAGGACTGCTAATCAGACCACCTAACCAACTCAACTAGAGACATTTTCGCTTGTCCCTGTGAATAATGTTCTTAACCTTACAAAACTGAACATGAAAATAAGCAACACATGTTAAAACTGAAGATGGTCACCAAAACAGTTGTTCCTGCTTATATGAATCAATAGTTTCACAAAAGCAATTATTTGAACTAGATTGTGCTGTTCACGCCGTTAACAATGGCATTTCCTTTTTTTCATTCATTGTCCCTGGTGCCTAATTATATCTCAGGTTTCAGACATAGATATAACAATGTTACGGTGCATCTGCGAACTAGTTAGGCACTATTAAAAAAACAACATCAAGCTGCCATGAACTATTTATGCTTATGGAGATGTGATAAATACTACACCAGCTTTAGAATCGCTGACTTACCTTTTATGATGTCAGTGTTATCTAATTTGTGATACTATTGCTTGTGTTGATCCTTGTTCTCTGATGCTATACATCAAGAACAAAGCAACACAATTGTTAATGATTAGAGACCTTCGTCCTCCGAAGCATTATCTCCCTTGGGATATAATGATTTTCAGACGAAGGTCATGAGGGGCATACCTTCATCATTTTAGTGAACAAAATGTAAATAGGGAGATATGAAACACAAAAGAATATAAACAATCATCACAAATCATCATTAGATTATTTATATTCTTATTTTATAAACATGGATAAACATCAATGACATTATATTACATTTATACTTTCGGCTTGATAAAAGGTGGAAAAGCGAGAGTGACGCGAGAGTGATTACAATTCAGCGTGAACAGTACGGTGTTACTGTTCATCTATTTATATGCACAGGACGCAGCCTGGACAAAATTACATTCATGTCCCTGACATTTACTGTTGACCATAAGGTAAGCTGTCAAGGACTAAGCGGTCTTTTCTCCTTTAGGTCGGTTTCATCTTTCACCATCGTCCTCGTGCTAAGCCGAAGCTTCTTCAGCCACAGCTTCGGAACAAGTTTATCCTTCTTTCAGACCGCACCTTCATACCATGCACACCTTCATCTTAAAGCCGAAGCCTTCTGTGACAGTATGTTATACTGAAAAACATGTTAGTTAAGTTTTTGAGGACCTTTGGAAGAGTAAGGCCCCAACAACTTGTTTCTTAAATCAGGCAGTATTTCATATAAATGCCAAACTATCATTTTCATCTATAAGATTCTCCAAAACAACCTTTCTTCCCTTTTTCTGGAAGAATGAATCAGATGAAACATGAAATGGATTGCATATTTGATAGCTTGTGCATAATGTTTTGATTTGACGTGATACCATAGTCTATTAGCACCCTTTGCCAAAAAAACACAATTTATCTATTAGAAGCCTGCCATTAGTGACTATTGGACTGAAAACCCTAACCCTAAACTGGGTTGGGTGATATATTTATAATAGAGATGTTGGGCCTAAGCCCATTACACACAGTCCTATTACAACACAATCACGATATCTCTAACACCCCCCGCAGTCGAAACTCTAGCCACAACAGATGTTCAGACTAGACCGAAACTCCTCAAACACTGACATAGGTAGGCCCTTGTTGAAGATGTTGACGAACTGAGAAGTGGTCGAGACATGGAGAACTCGCACATCCTTGACGGCGACACACTCGTAGACGAAGTGGCGGTCAAGCTCGACATGCTTCGTGCACTGGTGCTGTATAGGGTTGGTGGAGAGGTACATGGCACTGACGTTGTCACAGTAGACAATTGTGCTCCACGTTAGCGGATTTTGTAGCTGACGAAGCCATGCCGCCTCGACGACGTCGTTAGCCATAGTGCGGTACTCGGCCTCGGCGCTGGAGACGACTGGCTACCACTTCGAAGACTAGGAGACAAGATTGTCACCAAGGAACACAACGAAGCTGGATGTGGACGGACGAGTGTCGGGACAATCAGTCGGCGTCGGTGTAGACGGCGAGGTCGGTGGTCGCAGATCATCGAAGGAGGCCGAAGTCGGTGGTGCCCCAGAGGTACCACAGGATCCGCTTCATAGCGGTGAGATGTGGCTCCAGCGGGGCGTGCATATGGAGGCACACCTGTTGGACGATGTTGGCGATGTCGGGGCGGGTGAAGACGAGGAACTGTAGGGCCCCGATGAGACTCTGATAGCTGGTCGGATCAACCACTAGAGGGCCGTCGTCGGAGGAGACCTTGCCCTGAGTGTCCACTGGAGTCGTGCAGGGCTTACAATCAGCCATGCCAGCGCGCTCGAGGATGTCGACGGTGTACTGTCGTTGGTGGAGGAATAGGTCTAGGGTCGGCGCTCGACGGTGATCCCCAGGAAGTGGTGTAGCTCACCTAGGTCTTTCATCGCGAACTCCTGCTAGAGGGAGGAGATGATGTGCTGTAGGAGGTCAGGGGAGGAGGCCGTGAGGACGATGTCGTCGACGTAGAGGAAGAGGTATGCAATATCCAGACGCGGTGAAAGATGAATAGGGAGGTGTCTGCCTTGGCCTCGACGAAGCCCTATGAAATCAAGAAGGTGGTAAAGCGACTGTACCAAGCTTAGGGCGTCTGCTTGAGGCCGTAGAGGGAACAGTTGAGCTTGCAGACCATGTCGGTGTGCCGGATCTACAAAGCCGACCGACTGAGTGCAATACACTGTCTCTGTCAGAGTGCCGTGGAGGAAGACATTCTTGACGTCGAGCTGATGCGCTGGCTAGGCCCATGAGATCCAAAATCAGAACAGTCTAGATGGTATCGGACTTGACCACGAGGCTGAAGGTCTCGTCATAGTCCACCTCGGAACGCCGGGTGAAGCCCCGTAGGATCCAACGAGCCTTGTACCGATCCAAAGAGCCATCCGCCTTCAGCTTGTGCTTGGAGACCCATTTCCCGGTGACCACATTGGTACCAGAGGGGCGTGGCACCAGGTCCTAGGTGTGTGTGGTTCGCTTGTAAGGCCTCGTACTCCTCCATAGCGCGTTGCCAGTTGGGGTCGACGAGCGCACTATGGACTGAAGGATGGCTCGGGGGAGAGCGCCGTAGAAGATGACGTCGAGAGGACTAGGTGGTCGACAGGCCGGAGGACACCAGTGGCTTGCCGGGTAACCATCGAGTGGACATGCTCGGGGTCCTGGTGAAGAGCAACTAGATGGTAAACCGGTGGTTCCTCGTGAGATGGAGCTGAGGCACGACCCGACGTAGTGGGAGGGGATTGAGGACCAGGCGGCACACGTCGCTTGTAGACATGGGTGGGATCAGTGTATCGTGTCGGAGGGGCGCAGGCGATGGGGCCACGCCGCGCGCAGACAAGGGCGATGGGGCCACGTTCGTCGATGGGGCCACACAAAGCCTAGGCAGGGGCGACAGGGTCGCGCGTGGCACAGGCGACGACACGAGTAAATGTAGAGACCGCGACGTCACGCATGACGCAGGGGATGGCGACGGGGTCGCGTGTGGCGTGAAAGAAGCTAGCGAAAGAGAAACATCGACGCAATCGACATCGAGGAGGGAATCAAGGTTGAGGGGTGGGGAGGAATCAATAAGGGGAAAGCATCCTCACCAAGGACAACATGACGAGAAATGATGTGGTGGGTGAGATGATTGAGGCACCGGTACCCCTTGTGATCAGGGGAGTACCTGATGAAAAGACAGCGAGAAGAGTGAGGGGAAAGTTTGTGAGGCCACACCCGAAGACCTTAAGGTGCTCATAGAAGGGGTGGTGCAGAAGAGGGCGAAGAACAGAGTGGGATGGGAAACCACCTTGGAGGGAAGACAATTGAGGAGATAGCTGGCTGTGTTTAGGGCGTCAGCCTAGTAGCGGGTGGGAAGAGAAGCCTGAAAGAGGAGGCAACACAACATGTTAGTGGTAGCGCGAATCATGTGCTCGGCTTGGCCATTCTAAGGAGAGGTGTGAGGACATGAGATCTGCAGCTGCACGTCGTGGGAGAGAAAGGAGGTGCGAGACGTGTAGTTATCAAACATATCCATTATCGCACTGAATAACTTGGATGGTATGACCGAACTGAGTCAACACCCATGCAAAGAAATGAGAAAGGTGGGGGAATGTGTCAGACTTACGGCGGAGGGGAAAGGTCCACAAGTAGTGAGAGAAGTCATCCAGAATGATGAGATAGTATCACATACTAGAGATGCTGGGGATGGGGATGTCTAGAGGTCATATTGGATGAGGTCGAAGTGTGAGTAGCGCGGGACGTGGAAGAGGAAAAAGGTAAGCGAGTGTGACGTCTAAGTTGACAGACATGATAAAGAGACGTGGTGTCGCCGTGAGGACAAGGAATGGCCGAGGTGGCCGAGAGTCGAGAGAGTCCGTCGTGGCCAGGGTGGCCAAGACGGCGGTGCCAAGTGGAGGTAGGAACAATGGAGGCAAGGGCGTAGGGTGTGGTAACATGGGCGGAGGAAGGTGGGACGAGGAGGCAAATGGAATATAATGGGCCGGAGCTATCGCATCGAGCAACCACAACACGAGTGGTGGAAGATCCCAAATGGTGAGCCCCCAGGGATCGAACTTCATAGAACAACGGTCGTCGGTGGTGAAGCGACGAACCGAGAGAAGGTTCTGGATGATGTTGGAGGCAACAAGAATTGTTGAGGTACAAGGACCAGGAAAGACCGTGTCACCTACTGAGGTGACAGGTAGAGTCGACCCATTACCGACAATGATGGAGGAAGGGAATGTGGGGCTAGGAGGATGAGGTAAAGAGACAACTCTGGGGTCAGAAGTGGTATGGAACGAGTCGTTGGAGTCGGAAATCCAGTCGGTGGGTGGAGGCGGTGGCGATGATATAGGGAAGGATGAGAGAGCCTGCGGGGGCACCCCCACAGAGCCACCGTGAGGAGTGTTGGGGTCGGCAGTTGTGAGCATGCTGACATCAATCATGGATGGGGAAGAAGACAAAGGCCTCGATCGTCATGGAGACAATCATGCCGCTAGGAAACACACACAACTTGGTAGTGTGGTGGCTCGCCTGAGGGTGGAGCTCAACGCAGTCACGGAGAACAGGGTTTGTGACACGATCAAAGGCCACAAATGTTCCCCAGAGAAGATGGCCGATGTGAAGGAAGACACGCACACACTAGGGAGGCACGAGAACCGAGGTCGCGAGATGGGGAGTTGCTCGCAATCGCGGGCGGTGGGAAGGCAACAGTGATCAGCTGTGGCTCACTAGAGGCGCAGGAGCAGGGGTTGCACCTAAGGGGAGGAGAGCTGGCCGCCGACAAGGGCA
Organism: Zea mays; assembly: GCF_902167145.1. Lineage (NCBI taxonomy): Eukaryota > Viridiplantae > Streptophyta > Magnoliopsida > Poales > Poaceae > Zea > Zea mays. The sequence goes on from NC_050097.1 coordinate 88,928,705, forward strand.
CCAGTGGCGGGGGTAGTGAGTCCGACCATGGTCGCGTTTTGGGCGGCGGCGACAGCCAGGGTAGGCGCGCTCGAGCGGGAAATTGTGAGGTCGAAGCCCAGCGGGCCCTATACGTCGCGCGGGCGAGGGGGCGGGGTCGCGACTGTCCATGTCGGGACTGGGCGGCGTCTAGCGACATGGAGGATACATCCGAGCGAGGGCATGAGTCTGGGTGTAGACCTGGAGGCGCGCACAGGGAGCCGGATGCAGACAGACACGGAGGGAGGGGCGCAGATTCGATGGAGAGGGGGCGACCGGCGTAGCAGCAGGAGGCCGGTGGGAGGGAGAGTCGCCGGCGGCTGGAGATGGGTGGAGCCGACGGCAGCTGGAAAACAGCGTGGGCGCGGCTCAAGGACAGCGGACCTCGCTAGCGGCGCTGGACATGACGGAGGTCGGGCGCGGGTGATGAGGTGAGGGAGCGAACTGAGCGGCCCGTGGCGACGCTGGACGCGGCGAAGAATGTGCGTGGGCGCGGGGGAGAGGACGTCGCGCGTTGGGGGCATGGCCAGCGGACGATGTCGGCTGGTTATTGTAAACGGCGGTGGCTACAATGTGGGCTCAGGGTGGGGAGAGGAAGAAGACTAAACCTAGCTGTAGATACCATATTGGACTGAAAACCCTAACCCTAAACTGGGTTGGGTGATATATTTATAATAGAGATGTTGGGCCTAAGCATTGCACACAGTCCTACTGCAATTCAATCACTATATCTCTAACAGTGACTTTTGCTAACCATTCATTTGATCGTCATCATTGACTAAGAACATATTTTTTTATGGAACACGTAGGCGAGCTGCTTATAATTATATTGAGAGAGAGAGCTTACAAACACTCACACCACACACCCAACTCAGAGAACTAAAGCATTAGCAACAGAAAATTAATAATTTTGAATCACGAAGTGCTAGCTCAGTTGTGTAACATGGAAAACAGCAGTAAGATATGTTAAGTGAGAACTGAAAGCTTGAAGCAATTTGTCATGGACCTTCTGTCCATGGAGATAACTGTCTTCTCCGGCGAGGTTATACCCCTCTGCCGTAGGCTTGGTTCTAGGGTAGCAGCCCTAGGCGCTTGAGAGGGTCATTGCAAGAGAGAGAGATTGATTTGGTAATGATCTTGCTTGATTTATTCCCTGCTGCCATGCGGCTTATAAATAGCCCTATGGCTAACCAACTTCTACAAACTCTCAACTAACTCCTACTTTCTTGGACTTATCTGATGCTAACCAACTCTCCACAATTCTCTCATTTCAATCTTATTCTCTAACCTTATCCCAGCTCATCTCAATCTTATTCTCTAGCCTTATCCCAGCCTGGTTGTTGCCTCTCGCTCCCTATTATGCCCATGACATCTCCCCCTCCCTTGAGGACCAGCTCGTCCTCGAGCTGCCATAGACTTACCTGACACGACTTAAGGTTAAGCCTTTTACATCTTGGCTTACCTTTATTATTTAAGACGAAAATACAAAATAATTGTGGAACTAAAATATAAATTTGAACTGCAGCTATGTCCTCCTGGATCCCAAAGAAAGAGCTGAACTGCGGACTTCACGTTGGATGAAAGGTGAAGGAGGAACCAGCCCGTTCTTATGTTGGGTCTGTCCAGCACCAAGGCAGTTGCCCGAATGAAGGAGAAGACCCTCTTTGGCCGTGCAGGGGGGCTGCATACCCAGATCTCGACTTCTGCAGGGGGTTCAAAAAGTATAGACGAGACCTGGTGGTTGGGCGCACAGGCTGCGAGTTGGTGCAGCGATGAGCTGATCAGCAAGTGCAGCTTCCGCACCGCCCGCCTAACAAGGAAGCCGCGCACTGCGGCTTGCAGGCGCACCACGGCCTGCTCATGTGATGACGGCCATGGGGTGGCCCTGGAGGCCACAGCAAGGTGCTTCTCCCCACGAAGGGACTGTACCTGGCGGCATGCCAGGAACCCTTGCGCTGCCGCCTGAAGTCGCACCGCTGCTTGGAGTTCCTTCTCTGTCTTCTCCTTGTAGCGGTGGAACATCACAACGAACTGATCCCACTTCTCTGCGAGATGACCAAAACTCTCTTCGAGCCGAGTGAATGCATCTGGAGTTGGAGAGGGCGGGTGGGAGGGCGTTGCGGCGGCTGATTGCGCGGCGACTGGTGGTGGTGAGGGATGGGCGGCTGGTGGTGGTGAGGATAACCTGGAGCTGATACCAGGTGTCATGGACCTTCTGTCCATGGTGATAACTGTCTTCTCCGGCGAGGTTATACCCCTCTGCCGCAGGCTTGGTTCTAGGGTAGCAGTTCTAGGCGCTTGAGAGGGTCATTGCAAGAGAGAGAGAGAGATTGGTTTGGTAATGATCTTGCTTGATTTATTCCCTGCTGCCATGCGGCTTATAAATAGCCCTATGGCTAACCAACTTCTCCTACAAACTCTCAACTAACTCCTACTTTCTTGGACTTATCTGATGCTAACCAACTCTCCACACATGGGCATAATAGGGAGCGAGAGGCAACAATCAGGCTGGGATAAGGCTAGAGAATAAGATTGAGATGAGCTGGGATAAGGTTAGAGAATAAGATTAAAATGAGAGAATTGTGGAGAGTTAGTTAGCATCAGATAAGTCCAAGAAAGTAGGAGTTAGTTGAGAGTTTGTAGGAGAAGTTGGTTAGCCATAGGGCTATTTATAAGCCGCATGGCAGCAGGGAATAAATCAAGCAAGATCATTACCAAACCAATCTCTCTCTCTCTTGCAATGACCCTCTCAAGCGCCTAGGGCTGCTACCCTAGAACCAAACCTGCGGCAGAGGGGTATAACCTCGCCGGAGAAGACAATTATCTCCATGGACAGAAGGTCCATGACACAATTGCACTTGTTTATGATGTTAGCGGTGTAGTGTAATCACTATTCTGTTTATAATGTTAACAGTGTAAATGCTGCTGCTAAGTGCTTGGTTTTTAGACTTGTGCATTGGTCTGTTTCACTTCACATTGCTATGTCTATTCTGTTGTTTTGACTTTTGAAAAGTGAAACCGTTTTCATTTTGGTGCCATGCAGTTTTACACCTTCCTCGAGACAACTCTTGTCACACTCTCTTTATTGCCTCACTTCATAGCCTTCTTCAGTGATATCGAGATCCCAGGAAGTCCTGCAGCACTTGCAACCACATTTCTCACCTTTGGTAATTGCATTACAGTTATATAAAAAAATGGTATGTATGATTCTTCAGATACCAACTAAATTGTTCTTTCTTGCAGTGTTGAATCTGGCCTTTTCCTTGAGCGTTTTTGGTTTTATGATTATGCATATTTCACTTGTTTCGGCTAATACGACGACAATTGAGGCAAGCTTCTAGCATTATGTTGTTCAGCATTTTTTAATGTAGAAGATGACATCAATTTGTTACCTTGATGTACAGGCATATGAGAAGAAGACAACTCCACATTGGATATATGATCTTGGCCGGAAGAGGAATTTTGCTCAGGTTAATCTGTACTAGATTTTTAGTTTCAAGAACTTCTGTCAATTATTTGCTCGTTTTATAATAGTCAGGCACCAGCGTATAACTTTATTACTGCATGTGAAGATGCAAGTTGCTGAGACATCCATGATAACTTTTGTCTTATTTGTATAACAAAACATTGTGAGAGTGTGGTTATGCAAGACCTGATTTGGCACACTGAAGGAAACTGTTGGAGATAAACTAGTACAATGAAACTGTTGGAGATGAATTAATATGTAAAGTGCCTAACTTGTCTGAGCCACAAGGCATGTAATCTTATCGATTGGAGCTGCACAAATTTTGATTGCAATATACTACAGATCATTTTTAAGTGGTGATATAATTGTCCAAGCTAAAATTAATTCACTTATGATTCCTTGTATTCTCTTCTTTCATAAAATGCCAAGATCAGTGAAACATCAATGGAAAACTCAACAAAGTTGACAGTCCTTTTTGAAGTCACTGTATTTTATGAACATATTCAACACCACTTTTTTTATTCCCCTTATTTTGTAACCATAATACTGCCTGTGTTAGGTGCGTCATTGTAAGGTGGCTGGCTGGAGACCATGCCCTCAGTGTGTTGAGGATTTAATCTTATATAGTTCCTTCTAGGAGAAGGAATATCAATAGCAAGGGGCCTCTCTACACGTATTATTTCTTAGGAACTTAATCAGAACAATGTAGGAAATAGAAGTTGAAAGAAGATGCCTTCCATCGTTCTCAGACTTTGGGCATAGACCTGCCATTACAGTAGTGATGGTAGCAATTGCCTGCTAATACCAGCATATACAAGTTACTTTCTTACAAATGTATCGAAGAGTTTAGTTGACCAATGTTTTGTTATCAGGTTTTTGGAAATGACAGAAAATATTGGTTCATCCCTGCATATTCAGAAGAGGATCTGAGAAGAATTCCAGCTCTACAGGGTCTTGATTATCCTGTCAGTGAGACCAGATTTTGATGGCCAGGAATTGTAATGGGGCAATTCTAACAGTGTCCTCGTCAGATACCTCAGTGTTGGACATCTACTCATACAACTGTCAGCATTGCTGATTGCCCTATGCAAGGCATCTAGTGAAATGTGCACAAGATGATTGTAGTAATAGTAACCATGAGTTATTCATCTGTTGCACTTCATGTATGTGACGAAGGGGAAGTCCTCCTACCTTTGCCAGAGGAAGTTTGTTGTGATGTAAATTAGTTTTAGCGCCTGGTTAGATGGACCAAATCTTGGCGATGCGCCAGGATTTTGGACTTAATTCTTTATCCATCCACGTGAATTGGGCAGGATTTCATCCATGCAAACTGGGCATTAGTGTGGTTTGAAACAGTCTTGTACTTCAGTTTAGTTATATCATGCCATGCAATACATTTACCATTTGAGATATTTGTGCCGCTGTTATACACTATCAATAGTAAATGGATAAGCGCTGCGTAATTAATTCGACATTGTACAACGATGTTTGGGACTCATTTGATTGATACTAGCTAGGTGTCTGTGTATTGCAACGGTATTGTTGGTTACTTGATTTTGATCCCTTGAAGGCATCAAAGCAATACAATTAGATTAAGTTCCATCTTTGTCATTTTTGGTCGCACATTCTCAAAGACAAGATAGAATAAAAAGGATGATGATGAAAGGAAACGAGTAAATGAAATGTAAATAATATTGAAGATAATAGAAAACATAAGTTAAACTTATAACATGTGATTCAACCTTAAAATATATCTTTTTCTTCCCTTTTTCTATGTTTGACAAAAGTTTGCATGAATACCTTAAGTTTTGTAAGATTACAAGAAGGTAAAGAAAGTACATCTTCATAGGTAGAGCGGCGAATTTCACTTCGACAAAAAGCGTGTATAATGTATAACATTGTTCCTCTATTTATAGGCGCGAAGTATAGCTTCGACGAAATTACAATTGTGCCCTAAGCCTATTCATTTAAGCTTTCAGATACATCGAGGGTAAAGTTGTCTTTTCCTCTTGCTACCTTGATGAATAAGTTTTGAAGACTTTTCATAATCTTGCATGGCTTCGTAACTCATGCATGCATATTGTTTATCTGAAGCTGCTGCCTTTGTACATGCGTCTATTAGTAGCTTCAGCTGACCTTCGGCATTGCTACCGCAACATAAAAAATAGACTAGAAAATAGTTAAGTTAGTGTTTCGAGGACCTTCAGAAGGAGAAGGCTCCCAACAGTAGGTGTAAGACCTAGGAAACTGGCTAGAGGGGGTGGATAGACGGTTTTAACTAAAAACACAAACATTAGAGAAATTTAATTAATATGATAAGAGAAATAAATTCTCTAGCATAAGTTGAACTAAGATAAGTAATCAACCTAGATAGAACAACAATATGAAGACCGGTGATGAAGAACAATTCACTAATCACATCTATTGTAAGTAAACAAGTAATGAGCAATTAGAGAGACACTATTTTCCCATAGTTTCGGTGATTTGCCGATCACCCTAATCCATGTTGAGGTGGATTCCAAGCCCTCACTTGCTCCTCTATCAAGACACAACTTGATCTTGAGCCAAGTGGACAAGGAAACACTCAATACCTCGGTTTCACTAGCGTCGCCTTTACCGCTCCGGCGAGGTAGGGACATATCCCTCACAATCTCCTCTACGATTTCTTCACAATCTTCACGAAGAGCTCGACAGTCACCACCAAGCCGTCTAGGAGGCGGTAACCCAAGAGTAACAAGTCGATGACGCTTCCTCGCTGTACCACCTAGTGCCTCAAGATCACTCAAATGATGCAATGCACTAGATACACTCATACACTCACTAGAACTTAATCTCAAGCAATGTGTGTGAGTGAGAGTGTTGGAAGGTCACCAATGTGCTCAATATATGCTAGGAATGACCAAGAGAGTTGTCATACACGAGCACACCTTCTATTTATACTACCCCATTCGAAACTAGTTGTTATGGGCAACTTGCCCTCTTCTTGTGCACTTACGGAGGGTCCGCACCATATGGCCAAACGGTTCGCCATACAAGTAACGACTATATTTCATGTTTGAATCCTGTCAGAGCTATCAGAAAAGGCAGGTCCGGACGGTCCGTCGATCTCGGCCAGACGGTTCGAGACCTAGCAACTTAATAAACCCGAGCTCTACCCACCTAGCATTTACACAGGTGGACGGTCTGCCTAACAAGACCGGACGGTCCGCGACCTGAGAAACAGTACTGTCCAAGCTCAAACCTTGGATAGTATGTAATACAAGGCAAAATCACATAGTCCCTGCACAATCCACATTTGGCTCTTGCGGTCCGCACAATCACACAAGGACATATGCAATTTAGCAACCCCTCCGGTACCATCTCTGAGTGGATCGTGGACTGTTCGAACTCCTGGCCTAGGTTGTCCGCACCACCAAAACATAGCTATTTTCTAGAACATGCTTTTGAAAAGATTTTAACTCTTGAATACACAAGCGTTGTTAGTCCTCATGCAAATACAACATCTAAATGCTCTATGAGGCACTAAGTTTCACACAAAGAAATCTCATTGACCCCTCTTGATAGTACGACAATCTAGCTTACTAATCCGGTCAATTTTCTTCCCTAACACCTTGTGACCGACAAAAGTAAAATCCTACATAATACCTTTGCCTTCATTTGTTCCACATCCAATGTTTAAGTCTCCGAGACTTTCGATAAAGCTCATCTCTATGTGGTTCAACCCGCATTCTTATTTCTTCAAGAATTCATTAGTCCACATATGGTTGTCATTAATTACCAAAACATCACTTAGGGGCATAGATGCTTCACAGTAGCCCCTCGTGTTCTTAGCTCGTTTTTCATAATGAGCTCAAATAGTAAAATAAACAAAGGCCTCGTGCTGAAGGTCCAAAAAACACCTCCCCTGAGCACATTATTAAAAACAAAGTAAAATATTTCATAATAGTCCATCGATCAGAGAGTCAAAATTACGTGAGTCCTCACCTTCATCGCTTATAGGGCTATATAAACCAACATGTCCGTTGAATGTGTTATGACATTTATTGCTTGCACCAACCTGCTGCCATAAATTCCTCTACCTTCGAAGCTCTCCTCTTGTGCTCAAGCACTTTCGCAAAGCTTTGGCAATCTGCCCATGGCTAGGGTTCATTCAACTGCTAGATTAGCCACTAAGGGTGAAACACTTGATACCGTTGAGACGACCCCTATTGCTGAGGTGATGAGGGCATCAGGTACCACTGAGCTGAAGGTCAATAACGAGGGGGATGCTCTAGAGGGGAGTGGTTTGACGCTGAATCTAGCATCGATGAAGAAGATCATAGCATACTTCGTCCAAACAAGCTGAGCCACATTGAGTTTGGTGAGTCCACCATGAAGCCTGAAGATCTTGATGTCCTAACAAGGCTTGGATATATTGGTGAGAAGGAGGATGATATGATCAGGTTTCCCGGTAGTGAAATTATTTAGGAGCCAAAGAGTGATGAAGTGGTTGTGTTCAGAAGCTTCTTCCGGGCCATCTTCTATTTCCAATGTATGAAATGATTGCCAATGTCCTGAAAAGTTTGAAATATTCACACTGAAGGAAACATGTGACACCTAAGAGGGGGGTGAATTAGGACTTCTAAAACTTTCTCTAAACTAGGCCACAAAAAAATCCCTAGAGCAAAACCTATACAATTAATCAAACTAGAATGTGCAAACTAGGTTTTGTGTAAGTGTTGTTATCTTTACTGCAATGTCTAAGTTTCAATCATAAGCAATATAAGTATAAAGACAAGATTGAAACTTAAATGCTTAATATAAATGCGGAAGCTAAAGAGCAAGGTAGAGATGCAAACTCTCGTCGATGACGCCGATATTTTTACCGAGGTATCCGGAACCACGCAAGGTCCCGACTAATCCTCGTTGGTGCCCCTACGCAAAGTGAAGCCCACGCGAGGGCCAAGCACCTCGGTCGAGTAACTCCGTAGAGAGCCGCGTGCCTTCTCCATGCGCAAGTGGTGCTCCGCTTCCGGCTCCTCTCGGACGCTCCCTGCTGTCTCCACTATCGAGCTTCCGACTAAAAACGCCGTGGGCCTTGTTCCCTCCGGTACATGGTGGCGGTCATGACACAAACTCGGTTGTCACGGTCTCGCAAGACTCTCGCCCCACTCGGTACAATTACAACGGCTCACGCAAGAGCCGATGTGTTGTGTGGTTTTTCTAAACTCACTCAACTAACTAGGATTCACCTAGAGCAAGCGCTAAAGCAATCTAACTAACCTAAGCACTTCACAAAGCAACTACGCTAATTACTGAATGATTCTATTAAGCACTTGGGTGTATGAGCACTTGGAAATGTCTATACTATGCCTTGCTATGTTGCTTGGGCTCCCACACCTTGAAATGGCCAGTTGGGTGGAGTATACTTTTTGATCTTCACTTGTGATCTGCATAATGTCTTTTTTTGAGGTGTTGCTTTCCTCAATGCCTTAGTCCAAGTCACTTTAGCATCCTGTGAACTACAATCATAAACACTAGCAAACACATTAGTCCACAGGTTATGTTGATCGTCAAACATCAAAACCTATTGAGAAAAATGGCTCAGGGTCCATTTTACTTACAATCTCCCCTTTTTGGTGATTGATGGCAACACAACCAAAGCAAGCAAATATAAAAAAAACATTTGAATGAAAATATACAATCTAGTTTCCAGGATGCATGAGTGTCCCCTCAAAGTGATATTATGGACTTAAGTCTCCCCTAACTCCATAATTCACTTGCTTCCTATTTTATACCAAAAGACCAAAACCACTTGCAAGATCAAAATTTTAATTTGGTGGTGTTTGGTGATTGATATCAAATAAGATTTGTCCTCTTTAAAGATTTATCAATTGAAGTACTAGAAAATACTGCCCCTAGATGAGTGTTCTCCTTTGGAAAGAATTTTCTCCCCCTTAAGAGACGAAGAAATACCCCCTGACAGAGATCTTATACTTTGGAAAAAGCATGTGAGAAATAGAGGTGCAAGACATGATTTGAATAGACTAACTTCCGTTATGCATAGGTAATAGATATGATTTGACATCATATGCATTTATAGCAACATGGGAAGTATATGATGTGAAATATAGTCTAATCAAATATTGGAGAAGATATGTAAATGATGCCAAATGTAGTCTCAAAGATACCAATTGAAGGCCAAATGTAGACTTGTGAGACATAGGGATACTTGTAGATTTGAAGTGGAAGCTTACTGTCTTTCTTCAGGGACTCCATTTTCCTTACAATGAGACTACTATATGAAATAAACTTGAAAACATATATTAGTCTCAAAGACTTAGATTATAGAGTAACCTCTCCCTGAAAGTGTGCATACAAGTTTTGAATACTTGTAGGAGACATGCACTTTGATTTGATGTCAAGAGGGGCAAATTATCTATAATTCGAGCTATGGCACATATAGGTTAAATGATACCAATTGAGGCATAATTGAATTTTTATACCACTTGTAGTATATGCCATATGAAAATATCAATTTATGTATCATTTTCTTAGGAATATTAAGTAAGCTATGTGTCGTGCTTAATTAGACATTTTAAACCATGCAGGTTTGCTCAAGAATAAGAATTGAAAGTGAGCAACCCTTCCATATGATTGTCCTAGTATGCATGCATTTTTAATCAAAGGTAAATACCAATTGAAACACTAGGTATGAAAGGTAAAAAAACTGGATGCAAGAAAAATAGATACGCATATGTAAAAACAAGAAATACAATAAATCTAGTTACCTTAGTCATGGGTAGGGAATTTGGGTCCAAAGTATGCACTAACCCACTTGGGAATTTACTTGATCCAATATGATGCATCCCATGATATACATCCCAAATTTGCCAAGTCTCCAAATTCCCCGATGTCCTTCGGACTCCTTACTTCCCTCTCGGGATCCAAATCTTCTTGGTGCTTTTCATGGTTGAAATAATTTCTTTTGGTACCTAGATGCATTTGATCCTGTTTCCTTTATTGGCTTGCTTGTTGGCCTTGATTGCTATTACCTTTCCATTCTTTTTCTTCTTGATCAAATATGGTGTAGCAGCCTTTTTGTCCACCTTGTTGATTTAGGTGTTGGAGACTTTGCTTCTTGGCTTTTGCTTGAGCTTTTGCTTATCCTCGGTCTTCGCCTTGCATTGGAAAGACTTGTGGCCTTCTTTGTGACATAGCCTACAAATCATAGTTTCGCCCTCCATAGGCTTGTTCACTCCCGCAATGGTGTTATCCTGAGGAGGTTGGATTTGTTTGGCTTTGCCTTTCTTGTCATACAAGGCTTTCCCAAGGCAAGCCACCTCTTGTTTTAATTGCTCATTCTCCATTGCAATCTCGTCCGAACATGTTTCTATACCAATATTATTAACAAGAACTTGATTGCAGGGGTTAGAATCATCAATCAAATCAAAGTAGGAAGTAGAAGCATCTTTCTTAATAATTTCAGGTATTTTATTCAAAGATACTTCTAGGGTGCTACCAATGTTTTCTAGCTTAGTAGTTAGCTCATCATTGTGTATGTTAAGAATTTCCATTTTCTCTAGCAGATTTTCAATAGCTTCTTGGGAGCTAGCTAACTTAGCCTTAAGTTTTTCATTCTTTTTAATAAGGCCATCATCGGTAGCAGTGGATGGAGCACTAGATTGTAATCGCTCAATTTTAGTTGATAGCTCACAATTTAAATTTGCAAATGTTTTAAATTTTTCTAGCAAACCTTTATAATCATTTTGAGAGCTAATCAACTTATTTTTCAAAGTTTTAAGTTGAGCCTTTTGCTTAGTGCAAACATTCTAGAAAAATTTAACGGCTTCCGCAAGCTCATCTACAGAGGGCTAAAAGGGAAATGGGCCTAACCTTTTTTGGGTTCTAAAAAGGAAATGGGCCTAACCATTTCTAATAACAAACCATATGGACTAACTAGTTTTCCTAGTTGCTATTTTTCTCAGGTGCATAAAGTTCAACATAAATATACAAAGAAAAAGACTTGAAAGAATTCTACAAAGTTTGGAGCATATAAGAATTTGTGTAGCCAGTGGCGCACCAAACACTGTCCGGTGTGCACTGGACACTGTCTGGTGCCCAGGCTGGAACACCTCGTGAACGGGCCTGTGGGGGATAGATATCCCCTGGGTCCACTAAAGAAGTAAAAGACCTCACGAAAGGCCCAAGGGCCCAATAATTCGTAAGTTCATTCTTTCGTGGGCCTAGGGAAAGGCAACCAACGAAGAAGAGAAGACGTGAGACTGGATTAGGGCAAACCCGGACGGCCCACAACGTCGAATGAATGAATCGCAACAGAGACCCGACTTTCCCGCGCTGAAGCCCCCATGCAACAGGAGCCATGCGAGGATAAGTCGGCGAGGGTTACGTAGGGATAAACTCAAGAGGTTCACTATCTTTTAGCTACTTGTTGTTATCATATCACATGTACTGCCCCACGGCCGAGTATATAAGGCCTAGGGGCACCCCTTCAGATCGATCGACCCTGATTTACTTAGCCACCCACGTAAACTCTCTGCGCCTTCTATCCAGAGAGCCCTCTTGTAATCACGCTCATACACTCACCAGGACGTAGGGTGTTACGCACTTCTAAGCGGCCCGAACCTGCAAATCTTGTCCATTGTCCCTCGTGCGACCGGCACGAACCATTTTGCTACAGTCGTCGACACCGTCCTACTCCTAAAAACACCTTGAGGGGCAACCCCGGGTGTGCGGTCGGACCCAAAACACCGACAGCTGGCGCGCCAGGTAGGGGGTGTGTCGACGATCCAAGCTAGCTCAATGGCCGTCACCTTCCTCAGCAAGATCACCGTGCGTCCCGGATCTGTATTCTGCTTCGGGACAATCTCATCTGTAGCGGATGAAGAGGGAATTCTACACCGCCTCGCAGATCTGCCGGAACAGAAGTCTCCTCCAACAAACTCCGAAAATGCTGGAAAGACGCTACCTCCGGTTCTTCGGAAAAAGATTATCTCCGGGGAGGCTGGAGCTAGAAGCTCGCTGACCCGGGAGACTCCGCTGTCTACTTCCCCGACGAAAGAATGGACACGGGTCGTAAGAAAGAAGGAGACCAGGGAGAGGCAAGTCGTTCTTCCCGTTCCTCCGGCCTCAAAGGAGAACGGAAAGAAGGTCGCCGCGACAGCAGCACCGTTCTACCCCGACGTCCTCTTCATCAGGAGAGCAGAGTCGCCCGCCGTCTCTGACGATGAACCGACCGCGCCTGGAGAAGAACCACCTCAGCGAGAATCCCGCCGACGAAGGAACCGACGCAGGAACGTTCGACGACATCACGCAGCCGGAGAGCGGGATCCGGAGCAGCCTGTCTCGCGAGACGAGGTCTCGGAGATAGGAGAAACTCCGGAAGAACGCGTCTTCAGGGAACGAAGGAACTCCCGACGACGTGATCGCCGGCGGACTCAGGAGCAAGCCGAGCAAGATGCAAGGCAACGACGCGAGAATCCGCTCTTCGGGCGCAACCTGAACCCCGACTTCGCCCGAGCTATGAACACGCCGAGCGAAGTCGGAGGCGTTCTAGCTCGGATAGCTGACGGACTTCCTCGGACTCCCGACGCCGAGGGATACCGACGCCTGTTCACTCAGGCAGCAAACCATCTTCTACCGCTCGCCCACCCGCCGAACGATTTGCGACACGCCATCAACAGTCGCCGAGACGCGCGAAGCTCTATCAATGCTTCGCGCGAACGGCGGCATGAGAACGAAATTCGCCGTCGGGAGGAGTATGACCGAGATCATGGCTTCCCGACTCAAAGCCAGGCCACCCGAACTGAGTCGGCAACAGCTTCAACTGGTGGAACCGCCCGGGGACGGTCGAGGAACCACCACCGCCACTCCCCTCCCCGGGACAGACGACATCCCCGACGACAGGAGGACACGTGCGGAGTATCCGCCCTTACTCCGCGCCTTAGGGCCATCCAATGGCCTCCCAACTTCAAGGTATCCAATGTCGACAAATATGAACCTAAGCAGGATCCAGGGGGTTGGTTAGCCGTCTACACCACCGCTGCTCGGGCTGCCGGAGCATCCGAAGACGTCATGACCGCGTATCTGCCCATCGTCCTCGGGCAAGATGCGCTGCAGTGGCTACGACATCTACCCCGACACTGCATCGACGACTGGGGAGACTTCAGTCGACGCTTCACCGCCAACTTCCAGTCTCTCTCCGACAAGCCAGCGCAACCATGGGACCTCAAATCCATCAAGCGCCGGGGGGATGAGACTCTCCGGTCATACCTTAAAAGGTTCCAGACCATGAGAAATCGCATCCCCGAGGTCACGGAGGCGGCCGTGATCGAGGACTTCTACAGAGGATCTAACGACTCGGCTTTCGTCCGAGCCATACTACAAAAGGCGCCGACTACCTCCGAGGAGCTGTTCCGGGAAGCCGACCTCTACATCACCGCCGACGAGCGGGCCCAGGATCTCATCGGAGGAGCAAAGCCCGCACCGACAGCACCACGACGCGACGCGAACCAGCCACCCGACAAACGCTGGGAGAAGAGGCCTCGTGAAGAAGTACACGCCGCCGGACCACCCGCCTCTCGCGCCCGAGGAGGACCTCGTGGAGGCGAGCGTACGCTGGACGACATCCTCGACGCCCAGTGCCCGTACCACAAGGACATGCGCCATACTCTCCGTAACTGCCGGGACTTCAAGCACTCCGTCGGACATGGTCGACCCTTCCAACCCCTACCACCTCCTCCGCCGAGGGGAGGACCAGATGAACCACGACAGCCCCATCAGCCGGAAGAGGGGGGAGGAGGAGCTTTCCCACGCGTTGACAGCGAGGTCAATGTCATCTTCGGCGGACATGGGTCGCAGGAGAACAAAAGACAACAAAAGCTCAACGACCGCCAGATACTGGTGGCGACCACCGGCCCTCCCGCCCCGTACCGGTGGTCGGAGCACCCAATCACTTTCACCCGGGAGAATCAATGGCTCAACTTTGACCACCCAGGCAAATACCCGCTCCTCGTCGATCCGGTGATCCGAAAGAGCCGGGTAAAGAAGGTGCTAGTGGACGGGGGGAGCAGCATCAACGTCACCTTCCCCCGTACGCTCCAAGGCTTGGGAGTTCACCTCAAAGAGTTCCACGAGTCAGACACTCCTTTCTTCGGCATCGTGCCGACGGAAGGGGAATACCCGCTGGGCCACATCTACATGTCGGTCACCTTCGGGACTCCGGATAACTACAGAACCGAGTTCCTGAGGTTCGAGGTGGTGAACTTCGACTGCGGTTACAACGCCATCATCGGAAGGCCGGGGCTAGCCAAATTCATGGCCATCCCGCACTATACCTACATGATACTGAAGATGCCAGGACCGCAAGGAATCATAACTGTGCGCGCCGACTTCCAAGGCGCCGCAGAATGTTTCCGAGTGGCCATCCAAGCAGCCCTCACCACCAAGCCGTCAACGGTTCCTTCTACACCGGCGAACTCTAAGCCCGAGGAAGACCTCGCCGTGCCGGCAAACGAAGCTTAGGCCGCGACCTCTATGCGGCCGACTGAAGAAACCAAGCGGATCAACCTGGGGTTTGCCGATGAGCGCAAGACGGCCATCATCAGCTCCAGTTTGAATGACAAATAGGAAAGCGCGCTCGTCCAGTTCCTGCAAGATAACCGATACGTATTCGCATGGCAGCCTGCGGATATGCCGGGAGTCCCGAGGGAGTTGGCCGAGCACAAATTGAAAGTCTATCCTCAAGCGAGGCCGATCCGGCAAAAGCTGCGTCGTTTCACGCCCGACAAGAGAGAGGCCATTCGTGCCGAGTTAGCTCGCTTGGTCGCGGCCGGATTTATTAGAGAAGTATTACACCCCGAGTGGTTAGCCAACCCTGTTCTTGTACTCAAAAAGAATAAAGTGGATTGGCGCATGTGCGTCGACTATACTAATCTCAACAAACACTGTCCGAAGGATCCCTTCGGGCTCCCGAGGATAGATCAGGTGGTGGATTCCACCGCTGGATGTTCTGTGTTGTCTTTCTTAGATTGCTATTCCGGGTATCATCAGATTAGTTTGGCAAAAGAAGACGAGGAAAAAACGGCGTTCATCACCCCGTTTGGTGCTTTCTGTTATACCTCCATGCCGTTCGGCCTCAAAAACGCTGGAGCGACTTATCAGAGAGCCATTCAAACATGCTTAGCCGATCACTGGGGCAAGCGTGTGGAGGCTTACGTAGACGACGTGGTGATTAAAACGGAGAATCCGGAAAACTTCATCAAAGACTTACAGCTGGTTTTCAACAGCCTGAGAAGATATAGATGGAAGCTCAATCCTGAGAAATGTGTCTTCGGGGTACCAGCAGGAAAGTTACTCGGATTTATTGTCAGCCACCGGGGAATTGAAGCTAATCCAGATAAGATTGAAGCTATCATGAAGATGGAAGCTCCTCGGTCGCAAAAGAAGGTTCAGCGACTCACTGGATGTATGGCAGCCCTGAGCAGATTCATATCCAGGCTGGGAGAAAAAGGTCTGCCATTTTACAAACTGCTCAAGAAGGTGGATAAGTTTCAATGGACTTCAGAAGCACAAGAAGCTCTAGACGCACTGAAGAAATTCCTGACAACACCACCAGTACTAAAGCCGCCCCGGCGAGCTACGCCGACTCAACCGGCTGAAGATTTGCTGCTATATATCTCTTGCACGACTCACGTGGTAAGCACTGCGTTGGTAGTCGAGCGAGTGGAAGAAGGGCATGCCTATCCGGTACAACATCCTGTCTACTTCATCAGTGAGGTTCTAGGCCCATCGAAGAAAAAGTATCCTCAAGTTCAGAAGCTATTATATGCAGTACTTCTAACTGCCCGCAAGCTGCGCCACTACTTTGACGACCACAAAGTCATAGTAGTCACTGGTTTTCCAATAGGGGACATTCTTCACAACAAGGAAGCCATTGGCCGAATAGCCAAGTGGGCTTGCGAGTTGGGATCCCATGATATCGAGTTCTGACCTCGCACAGCCATCAAAACTCAAGCACTGGTCGATTTCGTATCAGAGTGGACAGAACAGCAAGTTCCAGACAATCCAGAAACGGTAGAAGTATGGCGAATGTATTTTGATGGCTCGCTGAAGCTGCGGGGAGCAGGAGCAGGGATTCTCTTCACTGCACCTGGAGGCGATCACCTCAAGTATGCTCTCCAGTTGCTATTCCTGGCCTCTAACAACGCAGCCGAGTATGAAGCTTTGATACACGGATTAAACATCGCCATATCACTGGGCGTCAAGAGACTGATGGTGTATGGAGATTCTCTGGTAGTCATCAGTCAGATAAACAAGGAATGGGATTGTTCAAGTGATTCAATGGGAAAATACTGCGCCGTCGTCCGAAAGCTAGAAGATAAATTCGAGGGCCTGGAGTTTCATCATATAGAAAGAGATCGGAACACGGCGGCTGATGTACTGTCCAAACTCGGATCCGGTCGGACTCAGGTCCCGCCCGGGGTCTTCGTGCAAGAAATTCTCCAGCCGAGCATCTTGACGGATCAAATAGAAGAGTGCAACATCATAGATCAACCCGAGTCAGACTCTGATGACTGGAGACAACCGATTATTAAGTACATAAAGAATGAAGAAGAACCAGATGACAAGAACTCGGCAGAGCGCATTGCCAGACAATCAGCTCACTATACACTCATTGGGGAGGCATTATACAGAAGGGGCGCGTCAGGCGTCCTCATGAAGTGCGTTCTCCCGTCCACCGGGCAGCAACTTCTGAAGGAAGTCCATGCAGGGCAGTGTGGAGTACATGCAGCATCCAGAACACTAGTCGGGAAGGTTTTCAGGTCAGGATTCTATTGGCCGACGGCGAAGAACGATGCAGCCGAATTAGTTCAGAAATGCGAAGCTTGCCAATACCTGTCAAAGCAACAGCATATGCCAGCACAGCAGCTACAGACCATACCAGTGACTTGGCCTTTCGCATGCTAGGGATTGGATATGATCGGACCTTTCAAGAAAGCTCAAGGAGGATACACCCATGTATTGGTGGCAATTGACAAATTCACTAAATGGATAGAGTTCCAGCCCATTGCCTCTTTAACCTCTGCTAAAGCCGTGGAATTCATACAAAGCATAATATTCAGATTCGGGATACCAAACAGTATCATCACTGACTTGGGATCCAACTTCACCAGTTCAGAATTCTTTGACTTCTGCGAGCAAAAGAGCATTCAGATCAAGTACGCATCTGTAGCCCATCCGAGAGCCAACGGGCAGGTTGAGCGAGCCAACGGAATGATATTGGAGGCACTCAGGAAAAGGGTCTTTGATAAGAACGAAAAATTCGCAGGAAAATGGATAAGGGAATTGCCTTATGTTGTTTGGAGCTTAAGAACCCAACCTAGCCGGGCCCTGCATGGAAACACTCCTTTCTTCATGGTCTATGGGTCGGAAGCAGTGCTACCTGCTGATCTCAAGTTTGGGGCGCCAAGATTGATCTTCGAAAGCATAGCAGAAGCCGAAGCCACCAGGCTGGAGGATATCGATGTACTTGAGGAAGAACGACTGAATGCAGTAATCCAATCAGCACGATACCAGCAGACTCTAAGGCGCTACCATGACAAAGCTGTGTGGCAACGTTTCTTTTCGAAAGGAGACCTCGTCCTCCGCCGAATTCTAACGGGGGAGGGACGGCACAAGTTATCACCCTTATGGGAAGGGCCTTTCATAGTAGCAGAGGTCACTCGGCCCGGATCATATCGTCTCACCCAGATGGATGGCACAGAAGTTGGGAACTCCTGGAACATAGAGCACCTCCGAAAGTTTTACCCCTAGCTGTATTTCCAAACAGCCGGGGCGACCATGTATACTGTATAATGGAAATACATCATCAATAAAGAGAGATTTCAAAGATACTCGGCTCGTTTACGATTGACTTGCATTCTTACTTAACTCGGGGTGACCACTATGCCCTACAAACGGAGCAATCGACTTAAGTCGGCAACGACTTAAGGCGGTGCAACATGCTCACGCTTACTTAACTCGGGGTGACCACTATGCCCTACAAACGGAGCAATCGACTTAAGTCGGCAACGACTTAAGGCGGTGCAACATGCTCACGCTTACTTAACTCGGGGTGACCACTATGCCCTACAAACGGAGCAATCGACTTAAGTCGACAACGACTTAAGGCGGTGCAACATGCTCATGCTTACTTAACTCGGGGTGACCACTATGCCCTACAAACGGAGCAATCGACTTAAGTCGGCAACGACTTAAGGCGGTGCAACATGCTCACGCTTACTTAACTCGGGGTGACCACTATGCCCTACAAACGGAGCAATCGACTTAAGTCGGCAACGACTTAAGGCGGTGCAACATGCTCACGCTTACTTAACTCGGGGTGACCACTATGCCCTACAAACGGAGCAATCGACTTAAGTCGGCAACGACCTAAGGCGGTGCAGCATGCTCACGCTTACTTAACCTAGGGTGACCACTATACCCTACTAACGGAGTTATCGGCTAAAGTCATTGACGGCTTAAGCCGGTATAGCATACTCGCGCTTATGCAGTTCAGGGGATGATTTCCATATCCCACAAACAAACTTCATAATCATCATGTAGAGTTACCACAAATTCGCAATTCGAATACAATAAGAGAGTAATGACGTCATTCGAATGGTAAGCCGATAACCTCTAACGAGTACTTGATCATGCTAACTGCGCGCTCAGAGCACGCGAACTGTTTCTTTATTTTCCAGTGTCTTTCTCAGGAACGACTGACGAAGAAGGGCGATTCGAAGAATCAGGGGCAGCATTCACATCGGCTCTTATATCTTCAGGGACAACCACGCTGGGTCTTCTCATCAAGATTCGCCCCGCCCGAATGGCCTTATCCAAGGCTTTATCGCGCTGAGCTTTGAAAGTGGTGGCAGTTTCTTCGGCAACTCTAGTAGCCAGCTGAGCAGCTTCTAACTCCTGAGCAATGGATTTCTTAGTGGCTCGGAGTCCCTTGATGGTGGCATCCTTTGCTGATAGCAACTGTGAAGGCGGGTCACTTCGTCCGAGGATTCTTGCAGCTGACGACGCTGATTGTCCAGCTCTTCCATCGTAAAACGGTGGCTCCTCTCCAAGATGGTTAGCGAGTTGCTGGAATCTCGGTACAACCTGTCCAAGTTGTCGCGAGAAGCAGCAAGGATGCGTTTTTCTTCCTACAAGCAAAAATCAACTCATTCAGAATCCAAGAACATGATAAGGCGAAGCACGGTTTCGTAAGCTACCTTCTTAGAGTCAAGCTGAGCATGAAGAGAAGAACTCAGAGCGTTGGCATCATCCAAAGCCGCGGAGACCTGACTCAATTCAATCTGGCTCTGAGAATACTTCTCCTCGAAGTCAGCGCACCGTCGAGCCATCTCAGCTTGATCTTGGGAATGTTTTTCTTCAAGAACTGTAATCTGCCGAGTCATCCCTATCAAGAGATATTCAAACGAAACGAGGTCAGAAGGTAAAACAATCCACGAGCAAGAACAAAGAAAAAGAAGAAAGGACACTAACCAGCATTAGTTGCCTCCAACTCGGATACACGACCCCGAAGCAACACCGGATTCCAACGCTCAAGAGATGAAGCCACTTCCGGGATGGAAGCACCCTGCGATTTCAGCTGGCTGGCCATTCCATCCACCAAAGCCTGATAAGAAGAGTGGGTGAACATAATGACAACAACTCATGCAACATAAAGATCAAATTAAAGCACAGCACATCACCTAGAGGTTGGAAAAGAGCGAAGGGATCCCCAAGTCAGGAGAGATCAGCTGGTAACCAGGTGCCAGACCATCACCCGAAGCAGCTTGCAGCAGACCAGCAGGAATGAGCTCAGTACATTCAACAGAGCCTAATGCCAGACCAGTGGGGATGCTGCCCTCTAAAGCGACCCCCTGATCCAGAGCTTGGGCCACCACCATACCGCCAGAGTGTGGAGGCGAACCTGCATGAACATCCATGGAAGTGCAGGAAGGAGACCTCGCTTGGACACCCTCGGGGGCTGGGTCAAAGTTGGCACTGCCCACTTGAGCCGGATCATCCCCGGCAACACCCTCGGGGGCTGGGCAGTGGCCTACACTCCTCACCCGAGCTGAGTCCTCCCCGGCGACATCCTCAGGGGCTGGGCACGTGTCAGCACTATTCAAGGGGTCCAAGCTCTCCTTCGTAACCACCTCTAAGGTTGACGGGCCTTCAGCTACTTCCATGGGACCAGGACAATCCAAATCAACATCCCGACCCTCGAGATCATGCTCTAAGGTCGATGAGGCACGGGATGACCTCAACCCAGCATCTGGCACGGCTGCACAAGTCCCTGCTGCATCAACATCCACAGGTTCTGTCAACAAGTTCTCCGGGACCATATCCTCTAGAGTTTGATCAAAGTTGGCCATGGACAGCTCTTGCAGACCAATAAGGGCAGACAAAGCAGGAGAAGGAACTCCACTACTTTCACCGCTAGCGACGAACTGCCGACTGTTTTTCCGAGTTAATGGAGTTTCATTTTCTTCCTCTTCATCTTCCACAATAACAGCGCAAACAGCATCCTCAGTGGGGTCAGCAGCAGGCAGAGCACACCCATTGGGATCAATGTCAGCAAGGCCAGTTGCAGTCATTTCTTCAGCAGTAGGAGCTAAGGTACTGGCGTCCTCGTCAAAGCTGGATACTCGCCGGAGGCGTCTTCTCTTCTTCTTCTGCTCATCAGCAGAAGGCTCGGGCTGACTGGTCCGGCTAGGGCGCCTCGGGCGAGTACTGACAGGTTTCGGGACATCCAAGGTTGCATCAACCTCTGGAAGGGGCACTACTGCCAATGTACCATCAAGGGGCAGCATCAGATGAATCCTCAGCTAGCAGATCAAGCATGTCATTTATGTCTGCATCACTAGGGTTCAGGGGCACTTCAAAATAAATCTGCCGTTCATCATCAGGTATCTCCCCGAGCGAAGCAACCAAAGCACGGACCTCTTCAGCAGAGGGTCGCACTCTAAGACCCAAGTTGCTATCAGTCACGGGCGGATTGGACACAAAAAGGGTGAAAGCTTTGGGAGAAGGTAGGTTCCAAGCCGAGTATGCCACTGGAGCACCAACGTTTGAAACTTTACCCCTGAGGATCATCTCAAGTCGGCTTACCAAATCAACAGAAGGAATTCTCCTATTGGTAACTCGGGTTGAGTCGGACAGCCCTCGATAAAGATATGCCGGATAGGCCCTGTCTTTCAGCGGCTGAATGTTTTTGAAAACAAAATCTGTGACCATAGCTTCGGCAGTCAGACCTCTCTCTTTCAGTAATCCGACTTCAGTAAGCAACACGCCTGCCTCGGCCACTTCTTGATCCGTGGGAGACTCAGTCCAACTCGGAGTACGAACGTCTGGCTGTCTTCCTGACCGGGAAGGGAGAGAATTTCCATAATTATCAATTATAAACCACTCCAGACGCCAACCTTTAATGCTGTCTTTGAGAGGTATCTCGAGATACTCGGTCTTCTGCCCACGGCGCATCTCCAAACTGGCACCTCCGACCAACTGATGTTGCCCCCCGGCCATCCCAGGACGGCAGTGATAGAGATACTTCCATAAACCAAAATACGGCAGCACGCCGAGATAAGCTTCGCAAAGGTGAACGAAAATAGAGATTTGGAGAATGGAATTAGGGTTCAAATGAGTCAGGTTGACGTGATAAAAATCAAGGAGGCCACGGAAAAAAGGAGAGATGGGAAGACCGAGGCCGCGGAGAAGGAAAGGAGCGTAAACTACTGACTCATGAGTATCTTCGGTTGGGACAGTAGTCCCGTGGCAAACCCGCCAAGAACAGAGTTCCCGCGGAGGAAGAACCCCGATGGAGACAAGGCGGAGAAGCTCAGCTTCAGAAATTACAGACGTGTGGTTACCTGCGAAGGGTAACTGGCTGTTGGGGTCGATTGCGGGGATCACTGCAGCAGACGAGTTCGCAGTTTTCCTCTTGGGCGCCATCTTGCTTCTCACTGGCGAAACAGAGTAGGAGGCGAGTGGCAGAGAAGATTCAGATGCGGAAATGCAAGAACTAGGGCACGGAAAGCAAAGGCGGCTAAAAGCACAACTCTTATGGGATATTCTTAAACCAGATACCGTTTCAAAAAGTGCCCAGTCATCACCCGGCGGCTATTTCCGAAACCTCAGCATGCCACGTGGACATCCGGCAGTTATTTCCAAAAAAGCCGACGTGCCACTTCATCACTCGGATATTATCCTCAAAATAACCCGCGCGGCTGGCTATTACTCAGCGTTGCCTCTAAGACGCTAACCCCGTATTCAATCGCTCGGCATTACTTCTAAAATGCCGACACAAACCTTCAAATCACTCAGCGTTGCCTCTAAGACGCTGACCCCGTATTCGATCGCTCGGCATTACTTCTAAAATGCCGACACAAACCTTCAAATCATTCAGCGTTGCCTCTAAAACGCTGACCATGTATTCCATCGCTCGGCATTACTTCTAAAATGCCGACGCCGACCTTCAATCACTCGGCGTTGCCTCTAAAACGCTGAACCCGTGTTCAATTGCTCGGCATTACTTCTAAAATGCCGACGCCGACCTTCAATCACTCGGCGTTGCCTCTAAAACGCTGAACCCGTGTTCAATTGCTCGGCATTACTTCTAAAATGCCGACGCCGACCTTTAATCACTCGGCGTTGCCTCCAAAACGCTGAACCCGTGTTCAATTGCTCGGCATTACTTCTAAAATGCCGACGCCGACCTTCAATCACTCGATGTTGCCTCCAAAACGTTGGCCCTGTGTTCTATCGCTCGACATTACTTCTAAAACGCCGATGCTGACCTTCAATTACTCGGCGCGGTTTCTAACGCGCCGACCTCGTGTTCAATCGCTCAGCATTACTTCTAAAATGCCGACGCCGATCCTCAGTAACTCGGCGTGGCCTCTAAAACGCCGATCTCGTGTTCGATTGCTCGGTGTTACTTCTAAAACGCTGATGTCAACCTTCAATTGCTCGGCATTGCTTCTAAAAATGCCGATACCGACTACAATACTACTCGGCAGCTACTTCTGGAAGCGGCAATGTGATGCACAAGTTATTCATCTACAATATCAAAAGAACCAGCTCAACAGTCAGAGACAGCGAATCATCGAGATGGGGCCAACGACAGTTCTTCATTAAGGGGAAGTTAATAAGTTTACAAACCAACTCCTCAGGAGTTGGTGCTTCCCTACTTCTACTCTACATTACTACTACTACTAAAACTACACTATACTACCCTACATTACTACTACATTATTCTAACTATACTAATATTTAAAGACTAGTGGCGTTTAGCCACTGGCCCTGCCGCCGCTGCCCTTGCCGCCGCCGCCTCCGGTGCTGCCCACGCTGCTGCTGCCCTTGGTGCCGCCCTTGCCGCCGCTGCCTCCGCCGCCGTTGCCGCCATCACCGTCGCCGTCGCCTCCGTCGTCGTCGTCGCTGTCGTCGTCGTCGTCATCTTCGCCCTCGCCACCGTCCGAGTCCTCCTCGTCCGAGGAGAACTCAGACTCATCCGAGCCCTCGAGCCCGGAGCGCTCGACGGCCCGGATGTACGTCCAGACCTCCGCCGCAAGCCCCTGGGAGTCGTCTGAATCATCAGACGACTCACGCAGGGGGATGGGAGCCGGAGACCCCTCGGACTCAGAGGAGAACTCCTCCTCTGAGTATTCCGAGTCACCAAACTCCTCCGATGGAGGATCCGGCTCACGCTTGCGCTTGTTGTTCTTGCCCATGGTGGAAGCAGACAAAAGGGAGGAAGAAGAAGGCAGTAAAGAGCAGCGAAGAGATGTGAAAAAACCAGAGAAGCAAAGGTGTTATTTATAGAAGGGAAAGGCAACCGCTCACTTCTAACCGTGGTCACTGAACAGTCGCAAGGCATTCAATAAGCACTCCCACCCATCTGAAGACACGTCAGACGGCGGACGCCGTTTCATGCAACACTACACCCATTGGGACTCTAGTCAACGGCGCAAAGGATATGATTACACTAGCCGTCCCATCGCATTACTACTCAGAAGCAGCCGGCTAAAAACACTCAGCGTACCAAGCTGTCCCTTGCCCACACCCATTGGGGGGGACGCCCAGGAATTATCAGTATATTTTTCAAAACGGTCACATCCGTGCAGGGCATGCAGTGAATACCTCAAGACAAAAATGAGATATCAGTAAGGATCAGAGGAAAGCCAAATATAGCCAGCAAAGTACAAGATATGGCCGACAGAAGCGACGTGAAGACTAGACAGAGAACGTCCGTCAAACGTCTAATCAATCGCAGAAGCAAATAAATTGCACTACCTAGCAAGATATGGATGGATTGCAAACTCGGCTGCTAAAGACAAAATATACGCTGACCTCTGCAGCAAAATATTGATGACATAATGCTGACCTCCAAAGCATAATGCAAAATAGCCTCATGCCAGTTTCCACAAGCGAAAGGAAGACCTTCGAATGGATTATCCTTAAAAAATCCATTTGAAGGTCGGGGGCTACACCCATTGGGTGCACCTCCGGTGCACCCCATGGATTATCATTCCAAACCAAGATAGTGCCGACTTCTAAGGCGTGGGACAAGATTAAAAAGACCAATCCTCAACCAAGATGCAGGAGTGCAAATGGAGATAGTTCCTGGGAGAGACCTTTGAGTGGATTATCTTCTAAAATCTACTCAAAGGTCGGGGGCTACACCCATTGGGTGCACCTCCAGTGCACCCAATGAAGTCCAAAATCTTATAATCCAAAATGCCGACCTCTAAGGCACAAGCACAAAACTGAACTTTTGTCGAACGAGTGATCAGAGCAAGAGAAGACAGCAGGAAATCATTTTTGGACCTTGGATCTTTGAGTTGATTACCTCTAAATCAACCCAAAGATCGGGGGCTTGTGGGGGATAGATATCCCCTAGGTCCACTAAAGAAGTAAAAGACCTCACGAAAGGCCCAAGGGCCCAATAATTCGTAAGTTCATTCTTTCGTGGGCCTAGGGAAAGGCAACCAACGAAGAAGAGAAGACGTGAGATTGGATTAGGGCAAACCCGGACGGCCCACAACGTCGAATGAATGAATCGCAACAGAAACCCGACTTTCCCGCGCTGAAGCCCCCATGCAACAGGAGCCATGCGAGGATAAGTCGGCGAGGGTTACGTAGGGATAAACTCAAGAGGTTCACTATCTTTTAGCTACTTGTTGTTATCATATCACATGTACTGCCCCACGGCCGAGTATATAAGGCCTAGGGGGCACCCCTTCAGATCGATCGACCCTGATTTACTTAGCCACCCACGTAAACTCTCTGCGCCTTCTATCCAGAGAGCCCTCTTGTAATCACGCTCATACACTCACCAGGACGTAGGGTGTTACGCACTTCTAAGCGGCCCGAACCTGCAAATCTTGTCCATTGTCCCTCGTGCGACCGGCACGAACCATTTTGCTACAGTCGTCGACACCGTCCTACTCCTAAAAACACCTTGAGGGGCAACCCTGGGTGTGCGGTCGGACCCAAAACACCGACAGGGCCGCTCTCGGGTTTTCTCAGCACACGTCCGCTATAATTCACCGGATGTCCGGTGTGCCACTGGACTATCCAGTGCGACAACGGAGCAATGTTCAACTTGGTCCAACGGTCGACTGCGCTGAATGCAACGCAGTCAGCAGAGCAGAAGTCTCAGTCTCCAAAGTCAAAACGCACCGGACTATCCAGTGCCACAAGAGGACAAAAGACTTCAACGGTCAATAGCTCCAAACCCTAACGGTCGGCTGACATGGCACGCACTGGACAGTGAACAGTGCTGTGTCCGGTGCACCACCGGACTGTCTGGTGTGCCCATCGACAGCAACGACTAGAATAGTGGTTGGGGCTATAAATACCCCCAACTGCCTCCGTTCAAGATAAACAAGCTTTCCAACCTTCACATTCAATACTAGAGCAAAAGTATACACTCCAAGACACAATCAAAGCATCAAATCCTCTCCAAGCTCCAAAATCAAATCAAGTGCTTAGCGACTTGAGAGAGGGTGATTTGTGTTCCTTTTGTTGCTCTTGTTGCTTGGATTGCTTTCTTCTTCTCACTCTAAACTTATCAAGTGCTTTGTAAAGCTAACAAAAGACACCTAATTATGTGGTGATCCTTGCGGGGTCTTAGTGACCCGTGTGATTAAGAAGAAGCACTCGACCGGTCTAAGTGACCGATTGAGAGAGGAAAAGGGATGGAATAGACCCGGCCTTTGTGGCCTCCTCAACGAGGATTAGGTTCTTTGGAACCGAACCTCGGGAAACAAATCACTGTGTTCATTTGTGTTGATCTCCATCACTCGATTTCTTTCTTCCATCTCCTCTCTCTAAAGTTCCCTTGCTCATATTATTTTGAGTTTGCTCCCAAAGTTATCTGCATTGATTGAGCAACTCGTAGCAAGAAGAACTATCTTCCACACCCCGAATTCAATACTGTTTATTTCTAACCCTAACCCCGGGCGAAGTGTGTGTTCAAAGTTTTTAATATTGAGGTTTCGCCAATTCATCCCCCTCTAGATGAATTTCAATTAGTATCAGAGCCCGGTGCTTCATTAGAGTTTAACAACTCGAAGTAATGTCGGGAGAACACGCCAAGAGGGAAATGGTCACCGGCAAAAAGCCCAAAGCTTTGGGAAAGAAGAACGAAGAACAGACTTTGTCGAAGGAGGCCGGCGACAAGCACAAGGAGCACAAGGAGGAATCTGTCGGCTCCATCAAGTCACATAAGAAGGGTGACAAGAAGAAAAAGAAAATGAGGAAGGTGGTATACTACGAGACCGACTCTTCATCACCTTCCACCTCCGGCAACGAGTCTACATCTTCGAAGCGCCAAGACCGTAAGAAGTATAGTAAGATGCCTCTTCGCTATCCTCGCATTCTTAAACATGCTCCTCTACTTTTTGTACCCCTAGGCAAACCACCATATTTTGATGGTGAAGATTATTGTATGTGGAGTGATAAAATGAGGCACCATCTAACCTCACTGCACGAAAGCATATGGGATATTGTTGAGTTTGGAGCGTAGGCACCACAAATCGGCGACGAGGACTACGACTCCGATGAGGCCGCCCAAATAAGGCACTTCACCTCCCAAGCCACATCTATACTCCTCGCTTCCTTGAGCCAAGAGGAGTACAATAAAGTGCAAGTGTTGAAGGGTGCAAAAGAAATTTGGGACGTCCTCAAAATGGCGCATGAAGGGGACGAGGTGACCAAAATCACCAAGCGCGAAACGATCGAGGGAGAGATCGGTCGATCCGTCCTCAACAAAGGAGAGGAGCCACAAGCAATGTACAACCAGCTCAAGACAATGGTCAACCAAGTCCGCAACCTCGGGAGCACCAAGTGGGATGACCATGAAATGGTCAAGGTTATTCTTAGATCTCTTCTTTTTCGTAATCCCACTTAGGTGCAACTAATCCGTGGTGATCCTAGATATAAACAGATGTCTCCTGAGGAGGTAATTGGCAAGTTTGTGAGCTTTGAACTTATGATCAAAGACTCCAAACATATTGTCAACTTGGAGCAAGGCACCACCTCCACAACCAAAGTGCAACCTATTGCATTCAAAGCAACGGAAGAGAAGAAGGAAGTGTCTACACCAAGTAGACTCCCAATCGACGCCTCTAAGCTTGACAACGAGGAGATGGCTCTTATCATTAAGATCTTCCGGCAAATTCTCAAGCAAAGGAAGGGGAAGGACTACAAACCCCATTCCAAGAGGGTTTGCTATAGGTGTGGTAAGTCCGGTCACTTTATAGCTAAATGTCCATATACAAGTGGCAGTGATAGGGACGACGATAAGAAAGGGAAGAAGAAGATGGACAAGAAAAGATATTACAACCAGAAGAAGGGTGGCGAGGCGCACATGGGGCGGGAATGGGACTTCGACGAGAGCTCCACCGACTCCTCCTCCGACGAGGACGCCACCAACATCGCCGTCAACAAAGGGCTTCCTTCCCCAACGTCGGCCACAAATGCCTCATGGCTAATGACAGCAAAAAGAAGAAGGTACATTCGAGAGATACCCCTAAACACACTACTTCCGATGATGAGGGTAGCTCTAGTGATGATAATGATGATTTAACTTCTCTTTTTGCTAACCTTACCAAGGATCAAAAGAAGGAAATAAATGAATTAATAGAAACCATTAATGAGAAGGATGATATCTTGGAATGCCAAGAGGACTTGCTCGTTAAGGAAAATAAAATATTTGTTAAGATAAAGGATGTGTATGCTCTTGAAGTAGAAAAATGTAAAAACTTGTCCAAAGAGCTTATTATTTGCAATGATTCAATTTCTTGTCTTAGAACTGAGAATGCTAAATTAATTGCTAAGATTGAAGAATTGGATGCTTCCAAACCCTCTACATCTAGTTGAGCATGTCATTATTTGCACTAGATGTAGATATGTTAATATTGATGCTATGAATGATCACCTTGCTATGATTAAAGAACAAAATGATCACATAGCTAAATTAAATGCTAAAATTGTCGAGCATGAGTTAGAGAATGAAAAATTTAAATTTGCTCGTAGTATGCTGTATAATGGGAGGCACCCTGGCATTAAGGATGGCATTGGCTTCCAACAAGAAAGCCAAAGCAACATCAAGCTTAATGCCCCCAATAACAGGCTTTCTAACTTTGTAAAGGACAAGGCTCCCATGGTTCAGAATAGAGAGGGTTACATTTTGTATCCTGAAAACTATCTTGAGCACAAAATTAGCAGAATTCATG
The DNA here is from genome assembly GCF_902167145.1 of Zea mays. Lineage (NCBI taxonomy): Eukaryota > Viridiplantae > Streptophyta > Magnoliopsida > Poales > Poaceae > Zea > Zea mays. Next base: position 88,957,967 of record NC_050097.1, read on the forward strand.
CTAGGAAATCTCATAATGTCTCTCATCATGCTTATATATATAGTAATGAGGCTTCTTGCTTGTCACACCCGGATTTAAGGGACAAAGCCAGGTGCATCTCATACATGCGCCAAAGAAGATAACATATATAATAACAGAGTGTATAGAGATAAATGTCTCAATATAATCAGAGTACTTATTACATAGCGGAAGTCTTACAAAATAAATGATAAATATAAAAACGAACTAAGGATAATCCTTGGCGCAAGTCAACTGGGAGACACCACCTAGATCGAATCGAACTCCTCGATACGTGGCTCCACTTGAACCACCTGTACTTCTCCTGTGGGGGGTGTGAGACAGCAAGGGTGAGCTCACACATGTTCATCGCTCAACAAGTTGTGGGGAATAATGTGGCATGAACTCACCAAAGGTGGGAGTTCTTGTGAAGTGTAAGGCTGTCAACAATAGGGGTTAAAGCTGAGCATTGCTTTTAATAAGTTGGTCAAAATTTTATTAGCAATTACTAAGTATAAGTAAATACCAAACCATAATAAATAATAGAACAAAATTATTAATAAATCACATGCAAATGCAAATGACAAATTGAATTTAAGTTCCATAAATTAATCATGCGAGAGTCTTGAGCTACTCATGACCGTGAGCTCGGCTAGTATACCAGTTTTACACTCTGCAGAGGTTGTACCCTGTACCCACAAGTCATGTATCCCATGTCATCAGGGTTTGCAAGGCCCTTAGACACTACCGAGGTGAATGGCTAAGGATCCACTACGAGGCCTTTACCAAGTTCCACTAGCTTCCGAAAACCCGCTACAGTTTATGGGAAGAGCACTTGCAAGAATCCCTCGTCTGATCGCCATCGTAGCAAAATCAACCCGAGAACCTCCTTGCATGCAACTCCCCTACTGCCCTTGTGTCACACCCGGTTTTGAAGGTAAACCAAAGCGAACCATGTACGTGCCAGGATCAGAAATTCACGTACACGACGATTACATAAATGACTCATCATAGCACAATGCTTCGAATAACAATAAAGAGTAAGTAATAATATGAAAGACTAGAGTCATTTACATAATATAATCAAAGTACACAGAATAGAAACGTAGCCAACGTAAATTAACCCACCATAGACAGCTGACTGGGGGGAGGTCGCTAGCCTAATCCTCGAACTCGTCGAAGTCCTGGAACTCCTGGAGATCCACCTCGACGCCTTCTTCTTTAACTGAGCATAGATTGCACCAAAGGCAACCTGGTGTTTTGTGAAAGCAAGGGTGAGTACACATCAACGTACTCAGCAAATGTCCTGTTTGGCTGAAGTGGACTAGCTTTATATGGGGTTAAGCTCAAGCAATTGCTTTTAGTTGGCCAGGTATTTATTATTAGTGGAAGCCAAGTTTTATCATATAACCAACCCGTGAACCATTTCCTCATCGAGGAACCGTCATTATCATCATCGAACCAAAACCATCAATAGAACCATTTTATCTCAGATCATCTGTATCTCGTACCATCTGTATCTCTAATCAAAGAGGATCCCAAGGTCGCTCATAACTGTGAGCACGACTGATATATCAGTTTCTAACCCTCTGCAGAGGTCGCACACTTTACCCACGAGTCATGATTCCCTTTCTGCCCGAGGAGAGCTAATCCCCATTGACCACTACCTAGGTGGCCTAGCAGGGTATCACTACGTAGCCTTTACAAAGACTCCTCTGGTGCATAGCTGCTCGTTAGGTTTCACCAGTCGTACAAACGCAGTACACCTCCCCAAAGTGGGTGACTAACAAAACCAAATCGAATGAACCTCTGCATCCCAACCTTGGCAGAGCGAGCACTACACCCCGGCCCCCATTGATGGCCCTCCGGCAAAGCCAACTATACCCCTAGGTTCATCTATTTAATCAGCTAAGGGCATCCCATTCCACCCTCATGGCTGCACTGTTATCCCGGGTGGTCACTCCACGAACAGGTCCTTACGGAGAGGTACTCAGGGAAAAATGGCCCGAGCCCCCTAGAATATCACAATATCATCGTTGGGATAACATCATCGTATCATGAATAATCACATCATGTTCATTGATTAAAGTAAAGCAATAGCATGAAGCTAACCATAATAACCCAAAAGGTAATCTAGGACAGAGTAAATAGAAAGCTAGTCAATCCTTAGGTTTCAATTAAGTAATGCGGGACATTGAATTATAAGTAGATAGGACATAATGGGTTAGAGGACACTTGCCTTCACCAAACAGATGCTCAGGGTCTTCAATCTCGTAGAACTCGAAGAACCAGATCACTTGGTCGCCAACTCTTGATCGTCAATTCTTCGAAGCGTGGAAACAAATCTCGATCTAATCGCAACGTGAAGCAAAGACGAACAAGCACAAGCAAACAAACATATATAAATGCATAAGTACATTACACCATACAAGATAAAACGTTATAAAACATGCAGCATAAAATAGAGCTCGATTCTATGGTCACGCGAGGGAAAGAAACGTCGAACTCGAAGCTACGGTTGAGAAATTAGCGTGTTTATGTTAAACAAATATTAACTATAACATTTAATTCGACATTATCAAATATAAATATTATACCTCAGTCAGTTCGATTAATCTGCTACACTAACAAATATCAGTTAATTACATAATTTAATTAAAACAAGAGATTCTAAGCGAGATAAATTTATGACGCGTGAAACAGCAAGACAGTGTGCAAACGACGCGCGGACACGCGCGACATAGCACGTTGACGACACACGAAACAGCGCGCGCGACGGGCGCGAACGAGCACGAATCAGCACGCGACCACGGGCACATCACGCACGAACAATGCGCAGACAACACGTGCATGACGCACGAAGCAGCACGCCACCGGCCCACCGCGCGCGGAACAGCACCCGCGACAGACGATAATAACTGAACATGTGACATGTTTATACTAAACGAATGTTAAATAAATAGAAAGTAGTTAAATTAATATTATCCATGTTAATATTCATTATAATAGTCCAAGTTGAACACTACACATTTAATCTAATTAGAATATTAATCTAATAAATATTAATCGAGCGAGCCTTAAGTTAAGTATCTAAAATATATGACCCGACAGATTAACATTATTAACGTGAGTGTTCGTAAGCGAAAGCAACTTATTATCATGAGCAGACGTCGTGCGACCCGCGTCATCAACACGCGAGATACGTGCGACGATGCGCGGCAAGGCGAGCGACATGAGTAAGTGGCACACGCGACGCACGCAAACGACGTGTGACGACGCGTGCGAACCGCACGCGCGAACGACGCGCGACACACGAGAATAACACATGAACTATACGCACGAACAACACGGTGACAGCGAGCGTCACACGTGTGTAGACAGTGCGACGACGCGCACGACTCACAAGAGTCGCTAACAGACATCGTGTTTATACTAAACACTAAATAGGTATTAATTACCACATCTAAGTTGTTAAAATCACATTGCCACATATTTACAATCGTCTGACTAAAATCATAATTTTAATCCGATTAATTATTTAGTTTACTGACCGACAATTAAATAGGAAATTAATTAGCGCTGGGGATAGACGAGGTAGACGCGGGGGGGGGGGGGGGTAGACGGGAGTCATCTAGGGGTAGACGGATGTCGTCTAGGGGGGTAGACGGGTGTCGTCGGGACGCTGCGCGTACGCGAAACAACACGCACAACAGCGTGCGACACGCGCGAGTCGACACGACTACACGCGTGAATACCACGCTGACGCGCAAACGACCACTACTACATAGATGTCGCCTCTATACTAGACAAGTATTAAATTTAGGACATTTGTGTAGTCATTAATCATACTATCATATATTTATAAAGCGTAAGTTTAAATGATAAATTGGTTATTTTAATAACTAACAGGTAAATAATTAATTCATTAATTAAATAAACTTGTGTGGTGACCAAACAATGTTCTAAATATGAAATTGACGCCGCTAGAGTTGACGTGACCGAACGAGTTACGCCGCATGAGACTTAATACATTTAAACCTATAATGAACTTCTAAACAACGCGATACACATGTACTGTTAAATTATGTCGTATTCATACTAACTACGCGTTAAACACGACATTTAAGTTGGCGTACACACACCAACATGCATCTACAAACGCATAATTAAAATCATTAATTAGGTTCGATTGAATTGTTATTTTAATAATACACAACAAAACAAGTAATCAATTATTTAACGGGAACGATATAGCGAAATGATTTTACTAAAGCGCGCAAACAGAGATTTACGCGAATGATGACGCGCACGGACAGCATGCAAACGACGCATGACGACACGTGCGACACCCCGTGAATTGCACGTAAATCAGACGTGCTGCGCGCGGCGCGAATCATGCGACAGCGATGTAGTTTTGCATATGGTTCGGACGAGAGGCCTTACCACGGGCGAACGACGACGAACGACATGGGCTCGACGGACGACGACGAGATGTGACAACAACGACGAGGCGAGGCATGACACGACGAGAACGTGTAGGGCGGCGCTCGACGAAGTGGGTGACGGAACGCGACAAAGCTCTAGCCCACGGCGCGGGCTGCAGGGGAGGCGCACGCTGCTGGACGGGTTGCTGGGTCGGGGATTCGGCCGCTCACCATGGGTTGGCGCGGAGGCTGCACCGACCGGCTCGGACAGGGGCTCGCGCACGCAGGGGGCAGGGGTAGCTAGCTGGGCCGCGCTGCCGACCGCCGTGCCCGGCTGCCGGATGCCGCGGCCGTCACCTGGCTGGCGTCGGTCGTGCCTGGCCACGCTGGCTGGGCCGCCGACCACCTCGACCAAGGGAGCAGAGGCGGGGGGGGGGGGCTGGTGCAGCTAGGTCACGCCCACGACCAAGGAGAAGGTGGAGATGGGCAGCCGAGCCGGCTCAACCGAGCCTCAGCCATGGAAAAAGGTTGCCACGCGCGAGGACAACGAGGGGAGAGGAAGAGGGGAAGGAGAGAGGAAAGGGGAGGGGAGTTGGATGGAGTTTCCTTCCCTGGGTTTGGCGTGGGTGGTTGGGGAAGGACGTGGACGCGGTGTGGGGAAGACGCGCGACGCGCGCGACGTGCGCGTGCAAGCGGCGGCGGCTGGGACACATCGCTCTGGGCAGGTGCGCGCGCGCCGGTGGCTGGGCCACGCGCTGGCTAGACGCGGGGCTGGGCCGTGCGCTCGCCGCGGGAGTGGGCCAGGGGGAGGGAAGGCGCGGGCTTGCGTAGCAGGTGGGCCGCGGGGGCGCGCGCAGGCGGCTGAGAAGCTAGGCCGTGCGAGGAGCTGGGCCAAGCGGCTGAGATGGGCCAGGGCGAGGACAGTTGGGAGGAGCGGTTGGGCTTCTTTATTTATATATTTATTTTCCTTTTCTCTCTTATTTTCTTTATCTTCTCTTCATTTGAAACTTGGTTTAGTTTTAATTCAAATTCAACCACACTCACGATTTTAGATAGATGCACATCAAAGCAACATCTCATACAAAAATAGATGTATTCCGACATGATGCAACAATCATTATTCCTTTAGGGTTTTATTTTACTAGACTTATAAATATGCAAAACAACAGAACTCCCCACTATCTAGGAAAAAGAAAAGAAAAAAATAAGGAAAAGAGAGGGTAACACCTGAATTTGGTGGATATTAGAAAAGAAATTTTATACCCCCAAATTCCGGGTGTTACAGATCTAACCCCCTTAACAGGAATCTGGCCCTCGAGATTCAAGAAGAGGCTAGCAAGAAAATGAGATTGGTTCATCGGTCTTTCATGGCTTCTTGTAACTCAACTTTGACTCTGGCAACTTTAACTTGTGCACTTGTTGCTTTGACCTTCAGATGTTCACGGTCCACTGAGATAATTCTTGAGGATCCCTTGGACTTGTGAGTTAGGACCCACACATGCTTCAGCTGCACCACTCTGATCTAGTTGGTTGATGTTGATCGCATTGTCTTCATTGGGGTTAGCGGCTAACCCCCTTAACAGGAGCATTGATATGCACTTAGTGAAGATGCTACCGACTCTGATCTTGACTGATTAAGAGAGGTTGCAGGATGCCAACCGGACAGGTGCAAAAGGGGAGAGTATAGATATAAATGGTAAGATAGAAAAGGTAGGCTTAAAGAGAGAAGGGAGAGCACCCAACTACTTAACTCTACGACACTTAGCTAGTAAACTGATGTCATTGCGGACCAAGGGCCATAACACATCAACACTCATAACAAAGAAGCAAATCAGTCATCACACAAAGACGAACAACACAAGCATACAACAACAAACATCTCGTTGCTATACGTAACTTAGTAAATGGTGGTCTTTCCTTACCAAGGGGAAACTACTCTCTAAGGTTGTCGAAGGACAAGGAGAAGATCAAGACATGCAAGATAGGGACACGAGCATAATAAAAGATGAACCTGAAGTAAGGATTGTAACCGGCAAGGGAGAGGATGCATCCAAGGTCAGGATAGGTAAAACACCATTCTCAAGTCGAGATGGGAAAGATGATAATTCAAAAGGTAGGCATAAGATAAGCATCATGGAAAAATCTAGATATTAGGAAGGTAAGGGTGATATCGAGCAAAAGCTAAGAGTTGCAACGCGACAGAGGAAAAGGGAACAGACAAGAGCGAGATGGGCAAGACATCACTCTTGAAATGAAATGGGGGAGGCGACTTTAAAATATGGGTACATGATAAGCATCAAGGTAAAGATCAAGGGATAACAAGGGTTAAGGTGATAACAGACAAACACACAACTAAGGATGTATTTTAGACAAAACTTGCAAGGCGTCAAAGAAGGGGGAGCAATTAATGATGAAATAGATGAGGCATTATCCCCGAATAGGGATGGAAATGAGGAGGCTTCAAAGGGTAGGTTCAATGTAAGCAGGAAGGCAAGGGAATAGATATCACGAGTGTTTTAAAGGTAACAAAGGATGTAGGAGAGGAGGTAAATAGGCATGAGACGAAGGATATAAGTACCATAAAGGATGGAGTTAATACAGTACATGCAAATGGAAAAGGAGAGGGTACGTCCAAGGCCAGATAGGTAAAATGCCACTCTCAAATTGAGGTGGAAGAGAGGAGATTTTTAAAGAGTAGGAATAAAGATGAGTATCAAGGCAAGATCGATGGACGACAAGGTGAGGGTGGTAGCAAACAGAAACACATCAAAGGATGGAACTAAGACCAAACTTGCGAGGCGACATTGGGAGAAATAATCAAGGGCAAGATGGGTAACTCGTAGCTCTCAAACTGGGTTGAAAGAAAGGGGAGGCTTTTAAAGGATGAGTTCAAGGTCAGCATTTAGGTAGAAGACATAAATATAAAGGATCAAAGGTGATAACAGGCAAGGGTATCAGAGAAAAGATGAAGGCATTGAAGAGCCATTGGTATGAGTACAACAAACAATGGAGTTACGCCCAAGCTTACACGCAGTAAAGGAGAGGATATAGCCAAGGGTGAGGTAAGTAAAACACCGCTCTCACATTGAGATAGGAGATTGGAGATTTTAGAGAACGGACATAGTGTAATTACCAAGGTAAGATCGAGAGATGAGAGAGGTAAAGGTAATACCCAACCGGAGCACAATAAAGGATGGAGTTAAAAACTCGCAAGCGACAAGGAAGGGGATACGACCAAGGGAAAAAATAGATAAAGTACAACGCTCAGATTGAGATGAAAAGAGGAGATTTTAAAGGGTCGGTATAAGATAAACATCGAGGTAAGATATAGAGGTGATAAGGATAAAGGTGATGATGATGAAAGGCATAATCCATGGATAGAGTTAGAGCAAGACTTGCAAGGTGACGAAGTGGAGAAAACAATCAAGGATAAGATAAGTGAGGTTCCGACGGAAGAGTTGAAGCAAAAAAAAATTCATTACCAAGTGGAGTTACAAGGAGACAAAGAGATCACCATGGATATGAAAGGTAAAATGATCGCTCATGGATCATTAAGAGACAAGGGTGGTCAAGGGCATGTAGAACGAAATATCTTAAACAGACCTTGGGATATAAAGGTAAGCATAAAAAATGAGAGTGTGAAAGATTTCAAGGACATGAGCGTACCAATACCAAGAGACAAGAAATTGCCGAAAGATAGCGACTTAACAACAGAAGAGGAAAGGGTCTCAAAAGACAGGAAGGTCATGGACATATAAACTGAAATGTCTAAGTAGGCAGTACAAACTTAGAGGCAAGTACTTGAAACAAGAGTATTAAAGGGATACAAGCATGTCAATACCAAAGGACTAGAATTCGCCAGATGGTAGCAATTTAATGACGAAAGAGGAAAGAATCCCAAAAAGACAAGAAGGTTATGGTCAGGGGCATCTACAAAGATGCCGCAAGCATAAGAGTAAGATCAGATCTAGTAGATTGAGAAAGGTTAGACCATAATAGAATAAAATACTTTTGGCAAGAGGGCATATAGAAGAACAACATAGAATTAGTCGAGGTGACTAATATTTTGAAGCAGAACCAAGGATGAGGTGAAGTAATAATCAATAAGTCTTTAAAACGGCCATTGCTACTCTAGAATAGCGGTCCTACGGTTAGCAAGGCTTTGATACCACTTATGTCACACCCGGTTTTGAAGGTAAACCGAATGCGAACCATATACGTGCCAGGATCAGAAATTCACGTACACAACGATTGCATAAATGACTCATCATAGCACAATGCTTCGAATAACAATAAAGAGTAAGTAATAATATGAAAGACTAGAGTCATTTACATAATATGATCAAAGTACACAGAATAGAAATGTAGCCAACGTAAATTAACCCACCACAGGCAGCTGACTGGGGAGGTCGCTAGCCTAATCCTCGAACTCGTCGAAGTCCTGGACCTCCTGGAGATCCGCCTCGACGCCTTCTTCTTTACCTGAGCATAGATTGCACCAAAGGTAACCTGTTGTTTTGTGAAGCAAGGGTGAGTACACATCAACGTACTCAACAAATGTCCCGTTTGGCTGAAGTGGACTCGCTTTATATGGGGTTAAGCTCAAGCAATTGCTTTTAGTTGGTCAGGTACTTATTATTAGTGGAAGCCAAGTTTTATCATATAACCAACCCATGAACCATTTCCTCATCGAGGAAACGTCATTATCATCATCGAACCAAAACCATCAATAGAACCATTTTATCTCAGATCATCTGTATCTCGAACCATCTGTATCTCTAATCAAAGAGGATCCCAAGGCCGCTCATAACCGTGAGCACGACTGATATATCAGTTTCTAACCCTCTGCAGAGGTCACACACTTTACCCACGAGTCATGGTTCCCTTTCTGCCCGGGGAGAGCTAATCCCCATTGACCACTACCTAGGTGGCCTGGCAGGGTATCACTACATAGCCTTTACAAAGACTCCCCTGGTGCATAGCTGCTCATTAGGTTTCGCCAGTCGTACAAACGTAGTACACCTCCCCAGGTGGGTGACTAACAAAACCAAATCGAATGAACCTCTGTCCCCCAACCTTGGCAGAGCGAGCACTACGCCCCGCCCCCCATTGACGGCTCTCCGGCAAAGCCAACTATACCCCCAGGTTCATCTAAATAACCAGCTAAGGGCGTCCCATTCCACCCTCATGGCTGCACTTTTATCCCGGGTGGTCACTCCACGAACAGGTCCTTACGGAGAGGTACTCAGGGGAAAATGGCCCAAGCCCCCTAGAATATCACAATATCATCGTCAGGATAACATCATCGTATCATGAATAATCACATCATGTTCATTGATTAAAGTAAAGCAATAGCATGAAGCTAACCATAATAACCCAAAAGGTAATCAAGGACAGAGTAAATAGAAAGCTAGTCAATCCTTAGGTTTCAATTAAGTCATGCGGGACAGTGAATTATAAGTAGATAGGACATAATGGGTCAGAGGACACTTGCCTTCACCAAATAGATGCTCAGGTTCTTCAATCTCGTAGAACTCGAAGAACTAGATCACTTGGTCACCAACTCTTGATCGTCGATTCTTCGAAGCGCGGAAATAAATCGCGATCTAATCGCAACGCGAATCGAAGACGAACAAGCACAAGCAAACAAACATATATAAATGTATAAGAACATTACACCATACAAGATAAAACGTTATAAAAACATGCAGCATAAAATAGAGCTCGATTCTATGGTCACGCGAGGGAAAGAAACATCGAACTCGAAGCTACGTTGAGAAGTTAGCGTGTTTATGTTAAACAAATATTAACTATAACATTTAATTCGACATTATCAAATATAAATATTATACCTCAGTCAGTTCGATTAATCTGCTACAATAAGAAATGTCAGTTAATTACATAATTTAATTAAAACAAGAGATTCTAAGAGAGATGAATTTATGACGCGTGAAACAGCACGACAGCGTGCAAACGACGCGCGGACATGCGCGACATAGCACACTGACGACACACGAAACAGCGCACGCGACGGGCGCGAACGCGCACGAATCAGCACGCGACCACGGGTACATCACGCACGAATAACGCGCAGACAGCACGTGCATGACGCGCGAAGCAGCAAGCCACTGTGCGCGGAACAGCACCCGCGACAGACGAGAATAACTGAACATGTGACATGTTTATACTAAACGAATGTTAAATAAATAGAAAGTAGTTAAATTAATATTATCCATGTTAATATTCATTATAAAAGCCCAAGTTGAACACTACACATTTAATCTAATTAGAATATTAATCTAATAAATATTAATCGAGCGAGACTTAAGTTAAGTATCTAAAATATATGACCCGACAGATTAACATTATTAACGTGAGTGTTCGTAAGCAAAAGCAACTTATTATCATGAGCAGACGTCGTGCGACCCGCGTCATCGACACGCAAGATACGTGCGACGATGCGCGGCAAGGCGAGCGACATGAGTAAGTGGCACACGCGACGCATGCAAACGACGTGTGACGACGTGTGCGATCCGCACGCGTGACACGCGCGAACGACGCGCGACACACGAGAATAACACATGAACTATACGCACAAACAACACGGCGATGGCGAGCGTCACACATGCGAACAGTGCGTAGACAGTGCGACGACGCGCATGACTCACAAGAGTCGCTAACAGACATTGTGTTTATACTAAACACTAAATAGGTATTAATTACCACATCTAAGTTTTTAAAATCACATTGCCACATATTTACAATCGTATGACTAAAATCATAATTTTAATCCGATTAAGTATTCAGTTTACTGACCGACAATTAAATAGGAAATTAATTAGCGAGGGGGATAGACGAGGTAGACGGAGGGGGGGGGGGGGGGGGGGGGGTAGACGGGAGTCGTCTAGGAGTAGACGGATGTCGTCTAGGGGGGGGGGGTAAACGGGTGTCGTCGGGACCCCGACGACACGCTGCGTGTACGCGAAACAACACGCACAACAGCGTGCGACACGCGTGAGTCGACACGACTACGCGCGAGAATAGCACGCTGACGCGCAAATGAGCACTACCAGGGACGGAGCCAGGAAAAAGTTTAGGAGGGACTGAACTAAATTACTGCAGTATAAAAGCTCATTCTACATTATATTGTATACATTTTAGATTAGGGGAGGCTGTATAAAAGCTCGTGTTTAATTAATGCAGTATAAAAGCCCAAGTTGAGCACTACTACATAGATGTCGCCTCTATACTAAACAAGTATTAAATTTAAGACATTTGTGTAGTTATTAATCATACTATCATATATTTATAAAGCGTTAGTTTAAATGATAAATTGGTTATTTTAATAACTAACATGTAAATAATAAATTCATTAATTAAATAAACATGTGTCGCGATCAAACAATGTTCCTAATATGAAATTGACGCCACTAGAGTTGACGTGACCGAATGAGTTACGCCGCATGAGACTTAATATATTTAAACCTATAATGAACTTCTAAACAACGCGATAAACGGGTACTGCTAAATTATGTCGTATTCATACTAACTACGCGTTAAACACGACATTTAAGTTGGTGTACACACATTAACATGCATCTACAAATGCATAATTAAAATCATTAATTAGGTTCGATTGAATTGTTATTTTAATAATACACAACAAAACAAGTAATCAATTATTTAATGGGAACGATATAGCGAAATGATTTTACTAAAGCGCGCAAACAACGATTTACGAGAACGATGACGCGCACGGACAGCATGCGAACGACGCATGACGACACGTGCGACACCCCGTGAATTGCGCGTAAATCAAACATGCTGCGCGCGGCGCGAATCATGTGACAGTGATGGAGTTTTGCATATGGTTCGGACGAGAGGCCTTACCACGGGCGAACGGCGACGAACGACATGGGCTCGACGGACGACGGCGAGATGCGACAACAACGACGAGGCGAGGCATGACACGACGGGAACGTGCAGGGCGGCGCTCGGCGAAGTGGGTGACGGAACACGACGAAGCTCTAGCCCACTGTTGGAACTTGCTCTCCTGGGCAAGTTGATCCAACGGGGGAGTGAAAGCAACGTAAACAAGGTTTTGTTTCGAGATGGCAATAGCTCTGTTAATCTAGCCTCTCAAGGGCACTGTGCGGGGGTATTTATAGGTATCTGAGTGCCCAACATCCTGAGTTAAGGACGCATGTGCCCTCAGGCGCCTAGGTTATCCCCGGAATATTCCCATAAAGCAGGGTTACAGACTGTAATTTCAGGGAAACCTTTACAAATTAGGCCCGTAATGCGCAGCGGCCACGCAGGGCCTGTTACAATGGGCCGGATCACACGTGGGCCTCCATGTTGGACGAGGCCGCGGGGTGGGACGATCTCGTCATAGGCCTTCGTCCAGCGACGCATGGGACGAAGGGTAAGTCTGCCAGTCGTCTTGTCTTCGTTGGTGCGGCGAGGCTGGCGAAGGCATCGAGCGAAGGGTGGCGTCTTCGCCTTCGCCCCAACATTTGCCCTCCGAGGGACCAGTTCGACTAAGTCATCTGGTGCCAAAGGCGTCGCTAGATGATGGGGACGCTGCCCTCGCTCGAAGTTGTGGAGCCGGTTCCCTGTGCCCGAAATAAGTGGGGCCACTGGTGGGACTACTGGTTTTATGTTTTGCAGGCTGAAGTCGAAGATCACCCAGGGCTCCCTGCCGCCATTATGTGTTCTCATTATTATGTGGCGTACCCGTCATTTGAAGTGGCGGAGGATGATGAAAATGAGAGGGCCCTTCGGATTGCCGCCCACATGAGTAGTGGGCGCGATCTAGTTGAGGAATTCATAGGGTATGAGGTGTGGCCCTTGGAGCATGGATGGGCGCTGGGCGAAGTATGCCCTCGCGAATGCCCTCCCTGGGTGGACAGAAGGTGCGGAGTCCGCTTTTTGTTTTGGATGTGCGAGGGCGAGATCCTGCCGCGGTTGTGTGTGAGGCGGAGGATGGGGCGGTGAGAATTGTTGGGCGCTATGTGCCGAATATGGAGGCCCATCAGAGTGGGATATAGGTGGATCCAACGACCGCCTGAATAGGGTCTTCGAGTTGAATTGATTGCCGTATGGCGGTTATCCCGGGGAGGACGTCGTCGACCGCCGCGGGAAAAAACCAGCGGCCGTGACTAAGGACGACCTCGCGCCGGAGGCCGCCCCAGCCACTAAAAAGAGGAAGCTAGGTACTGCGGTGGGAGAACTGGGGGTCTCCGATAGCTTTGCTATGGAGTTGATGGGGACATGCACGGCCCCCGGGGGAAGGATGTCTTCGCCCGAGCTCTGGGAGTCTTCGGCACGGATGCTGGAGGTTACCGGGGGTCGATGGCCCAGGAACGTTCCTATCCCCCGCGTGGCTGGCGAAGACTTCTTTATGTCTCGCATGGCTCATGACTTGAGAGTGTTTCCTTATGGACGGAATATTGCTGCTGTTGTGTCGGCAGTGATGAACAAGGATCGCCAGGATGCTGCGCAGAAGCGCTGGGCGGTCATCAGGCTCCCCGAAGCTAGGCCAAAGAGGGCGCGGGGGACTGCGAAGGCTACCGTCCCCGGCGGTAGCCAGCCGACGCTGGCGGCGAAGCCGGTCGCCCCTGGGTCCAGCAAGGTGCCGGAGAGCGCGAAGGCGGTCGGCGTCGGCGGAACCAAGTCTGCCCCGGACGGAGCTGCGAAGGTCTGGGAACTGCCTTCGCCGGGGAAACGTGTTGCCGACTTCGGCACAAATATTAGCGTGGACGACTATCTCGTTGGTAAGTTTTTTTTGACCGGTGATACGTTGCAGGGCCGGGCGAGGGGCAACTTGTTGTCGTCCCGCCTGCGGTGGCAACCACGGCGTCTACCGCGGTGCTTGGGGTGAAGGGTGGCGCTTTCAGCGCTGGCGGCGAGATTTCGGCGGCCACTGCCGTCAAGGACGAAGCGGGCACTGTGTCCCACCGGCTGAGGGAGGTGTCGCAGCAGCTGGCGCAGCAGCTGAGTCAAGTAAGTTGAGCTGGACTTCGGTGTGTGCCGCTTTCATGGTGATTGTGGTCTCATGTGTGTCTGTTAGGCGGCCGACTTCGCCGACCGCGTGGCGTCGGGTGCCCTTACTGCAGACGTGGCTGCCGAAGTCGAGAGACTTCGGCCGCAGCACGCGGACGCCGTCCGGGAGAAGTCGGCTGCGGAGAGCAAAAGCCGCAGGCTGGCGGAGAAGGTGGCCGCCCTTGAGGGCGAGAGGACGGACCTCCGGCGCCAGCTGGTGGAGGAAAGGAGGGAGGCCAACCAGGCCATCGCCAAGGCGCAGGCGGCGCAGGCGGAGGCCAAATTGGCGCGGGCGGAGGGGAGTCTCGCCAACCAGCGCGCCGAGGAATGGGAGGTGCGGTTCAACGCTCTACAGGCCCGCATGGAGAGGGTCGAGGCCTCTACGCGCTCGGAAGTTAAGCGGATGCGCAAATAGCTCGTGGACTCATACCGCGAGCTGGGTGCGCGGACTGCTGACTTCGAGATGCCCGACCGAGAGGCGGGCCTTCGCTTCCTCGAGTGGCTGCAAGAGGAATTGCTGGCACTCCCGACCATCATGGAGGGCTTCATGTCCTTTGCCTCCCTCATCACATGCGAGGGGGCCATGAATGCGCTGTCCCGCGAGGGGTGCAGTCACTATGAGGGCTTCGACCGATCCGATAAAGACTTTGGGCACGAGATTTTTAAGGTCGAAGACCCTGTGGTGAAGGACTCCGCGGGGGCCCTCTTCGACCGAATGTGGGGCCCCCACGGTCGGGAGGCGGTTAGGGAGCGGTCTGACCTGGCGAGGATCATGTAAAGTTTGTCTTTTGTTTCGTGTTGTTGAATGTGGTTATACGTGGGTTTGCTGAATCGGTGTGCTGTGTTGTAGATGGCGTGTGCCGAGGACGTGGAGGACTTCGCACATCTGAACAGCGCGCTGCCCGAAGCAGAGGTCAACCCGGTGGTGGCCGAGGCTGAGGTTGACCCGACACCGCCCTCGGAAACCGGTGAAGGCTCCCTCGCTGCCCCAGCGTCTACTGTGTCTGGTGGAGGCTCGTCGCCAGCCACCGTGCTGATGGCGGAGGATCCTCCGAAGGCGGCGACGGAGCCGGCGGCGGAGGATCCCATGGCGGCGGCTGGGTCTTCGCAGGTGGCTTAGTGGGTGTGGGGTAGTTAGAGAATTTTGTCTGTGTTACTGAACCTTGGTTGCTATGCAGGTTCAGGATTTTGGGCCTGCGCACGCAACCGCTACTGCTAATTTTGTGGCGGCTTCGACCGTGGTCGCTGGAAATGAATCGGATGAGTCTACGTCTAAGTTTTCAGAGTTTGATGACTCTGGGAGTTCGGTTGTGTGGACGGAAGAGTCTTCGGATGAGGACTTGGATTACTTTGCGGCCTTGGATGTGGCTGCGGCGGAGGCTTCTCCGCGTGTTACGGATGCTGAAGTTTTGCCTGGTCCGAGTGCTGGGCGTAGGCGGCGAAGGGCGGTGGCGAAGCGTAGAGTGAGTGAAGTGGATGGTGGTCGGCTTCGTGTGGGCAGGGCTGGCAAGCGGGAATTGTTGTCCTTGCCGGTTGGGGCGAGTTTAGGTGAGGGGGAGTTGCGAAGTCTTTTTGAGGGTGAAGAGCTGAGGATAATGCTGTTTAACTATAGGGAGATGGGAATCATTCCGAAGGTTGAACCAATGTAAGGTGTGATGCCCTCGCTATACGTGTGTAACTATAGTTTGTATGATGAGGCTGTGCGCCTTCGCGCATTCGGCTATGTTCATAGGGGCGTTGCGCACTTGGTCTAGCACGTTTGTTATGTTGGTCCGGCTGTGCCTGTAGTCGGTCTTTGCGAGGACAGTTTCTCGATGTAGACTTTTGCACGGATGTAATGTGCCTTCGATTTTGCGCACTCGTTGTGCTAGTCCGGCTGCACCCTTAGGCAACTTTTGCACGGATAGTCTTTTGAGGAAGACTTCGATTTTGCGCACTTGTTGTGCTAGTCTGGCTGCACCCTTAGGCGACTTTTGCACGGATAGTCTTTTGAGGAAGACTTCGATTTTGCGCACTTGTTGTGCTAGTCCGGCTGCACCCTTAGGCGACTTTTGCACTGATAGTCTTTTGAGGAATACTTCGATTTTGCGCACTTGTTGTGCTAGTCCGGCTACACCCTTCGGCGACTTTTGCACGGATAGTCTTTTGAGGAAGACTTCGATTTTGCGCACTTGTTGTGCTAGTCCGGCTGCACCCTTAGGCGACTTTTGCGCGGAGTGTCGCACACGAGGGTAGCCAGCGCTGCCCCTCGCATTGACTTTGTATTGGTCGAATGTCGAAGACCGTCGATGCGGTCTTTTTTTCGACGTAGATTTTTGCGGGGGATTTTTCGCGTGTATATTACATGGCTCCGCCTCATTAAAAACCTCACCTCCTGGGAGGAAAAGAGTGCGGGCCGAAATAAAATTGTTTTGCGAATTACAAGGGCAAGCTGGCCCTGAGGAGTCAAACAAAAAATTTGCGGAGATTATCAATGTTCCAAGAATGCTCTAAGTCCTCACCGGATGGCGTTGTGAGCCTGTACGCGCTGGGGGACGCCTTCGTCTTGACGATGAAAGGGCCCTCCCACTTGGGCTCCAGCTTGCCCCGGGACTCTGTCCGTGCTGTCCGGACGAGTACGACGTCTCCTTCGCTGAATTCCCTCGGGATGACTGTGTGGTCGCGCCATGCTTTTGTTTGAGCTTGGTATTTGTTTAGAGCCTGTAGGGCAAAGACGCGGTCTCCGTCGATGAGGTCCTTCGAAGTGGGCTCGTCCACGTCGAGGATGGCTGACGGGACTGTCCGTGGTGACCCATGTTTTATTTCTTGCGGGGTCATGGCCTCCGATCCATATAGAGGGCGGAAAGGGGTGAATCCAGTCGCCCTGCACTCAGTCGTGTTCAGTGCCCAGACCGCTTCAGGTAACAGGTCAGCCCACTTGCCCTTTTTGTCGTCGAGGAGCATCTTCTTGACGGCTGTAAAAATTTTGCCATTTGTGCGTTCCACAACTCCATTGTATTGCGGGTGGTACACTGAGGCGAAGGCAAGCTTGGTGCCAATGGAGAAGCAGAAATCCTTGAAGTCTTGGCTGTCAAACTGCTTGCCGTTGTCAACTGTGAGTTCGGACGGGACTCCGAAGCGGCAAACAATGTTTTGCCAGAAGAATTTCTGGGCAGTCTTCGATGTTATTGTGGATACAGCCCTCGCCTCGATCCATTTGGTAAAATACTCGACAGCGACGAAGGTGAACTTGAGGTTCCCCTGGGCCGTGGGCAGGGGCCCGACAATGTCCAGGCCCCAGCGCTGAAGAGGCCATGTGTGGGCGATTAGCTTCGTGAATTGTGAAGGGCTTCCCGAGCGTGGAGAAAATTTCTGGCAGGCTTCGCAGGACCTTGTGACCCGATTTGCGGCGCAGATCATGGCGGGCCAGTAGAAACCTTGACGGATTACTTTTGCGGCTAGGGCCCTATGCCCTGCGTGAGAGCCGCAAGTCCCGCTGTGGACTTCGCGCAGAATTTGGACGCCTTCGGTCTCGGTGACACATTTAAGCATGGGTTGACAGACCCCCTTCTTGTAAAGCTGGCCTTCAATTAGCGCGAAGTATCGGCTTCGATGTTTGAGGCGCTTGGCCTCGTTGATGTCGGTTGGATGATAGTACCCCTACAGGAACAAGGTTATTGGCGCCCGCCAGTCTTCGGTCATGATAAGGCTGACTATGCGGTGGCCCTCGCTGTCATTGGTTATTTGGAGCCCCTCTGGGCTGCGGACGGCTGGCGTGCCGATGACATGGTAGAATACGTCAGAGGGCAGGGCCTCGCCTCTGGCGGCTGCCTTGGCCAATGCGTCGGCCTCCTCATTCTTGGCTCGGTCCACATGCTGCAAGGTGAAACCTTTGAATTGCCTCTCGAGACTATGGATAGCCGCGAGGTACTGCATAAGTGCGGGGTCCTTCGCCGTGTAGTCTTTCTCAACTTGGCCGGCGACTACCTTGGAGTCTGTTCTGATGATGCAGGTGGTGACGCCAAGTGCCCTTAGCTTGCGAAGGCCGAGGATGACAGCTTCGTATTCTGCTATGTTGTTTGTGCATCTGTCAGACTCCAAAGCAAAGCTGAGGCGTGCTGCGTATCTGTGCTTGACCCATGTGGGTGAAGTAATGACTGCAGCGGCGCCTGCCCCCGCATGGCACCATGTGCCGTCACAATGGATTGTCCACACCTTCTCTACAGCCGGGTCCGGGTGTGTTATTGGCCCAGTCCAGTCGACGACGAAGTCTGCCAGGACTTGTGACTTGATGGCTGTCCTAGGTTCGAATGTGATGTGGTAGCCGGAGAGTTCGGCCGCCCATTTGGCAATCCGGACTGATGCCTCCGGGTTTCTAAACAATTCGCCGAGTCCCTTATCTGAGGTGACTCGGACCTTGAATGCTTCAAAATAATGGCGCAATTTGCACGAAGCCATAACAACTGCATAGGCAATTTTTTCCAGTTCCGTCATACTGCATTTTGATGTCGTAAGTACTTCGGAGACGTAGTAAACTGGACATTGCCTGACCGTGCCCTCTCTGCTCTGCTCTTGAATCAGTGCTGCGCTGACCGCATGCGGCGAAGCTGCTATGTAGAGCAACAGGGGTAGCGAGGGGTCTGGGCTTGTAAGAATCACCAACTCTAATAGGTACTGCTTCAAGGAAGCGAAGGCTGCCGCCTGCTCTGGTACCCATGCGAAGTCCTTTGCGCCGCAGATGTTTTGAGGAAAGGGAGGCTTCGCTCTGCGGATTTAGAGATGAATCTGTTGAGGGCGGCCAATCTTCCTGTCAGTCGTTGGACGTCTCTGGCTGACTGTGGGGGCGTCATGTTGATGATGGCCTGGATTTTGGTTGGATTGGCTTCAATCCCGCGGTGCGACACCAGGTAGCCCAATATTTTCCCCTGGCGAACGCCGAAGATGCACTTTTCGGGGTTTAGGCGAAGTCGTGTGTCCCGCATGTTCGCAAACGTTTCGGCGAGGTCAGCCAGATGGTCTTCCTTGCTTCGGCTGGCGACGACGATGTCGTCCACATACGTAAATATATTTCTGCCGACTTGGCCCTCGAGCACCATTTTGGTGAGCCGAGAGAAAGTGGACCCGACGTTCTTAAGTCCCTCCTGCATTTTGATGAAGCAATACGTGCCGAAGGGTGTTATGAAGCTGATGCTCGCCTTGTCCTCCTCCTTCATGTATATTTGATGGTAGCCGGAGAAGCAATCAAGGAGTGACATGACTTCGCACCCGGCCGCACTATCGACGATTTTGTCGATCCGAGGCAGCGGGAAGTTGTCCTTGGGGCAGGCCTTGTTAAGACTGGTGAAATCGATGCACATCCGCCATTTGCCGCTCTTCTTCTGCACCATCACTACGTTGGCGAGCCATGTAGGGTAGGCAATTGGCTCGATAAATTTGGCCTCAAGCAGGCGATGTACCTCAGCCTTGGCGGCCTCTGTCTTCTCATCAGACATCTTGCGCAGCCGCTATTTCTTCGGCCTTACTGAAGGGTCAATTCCCAAGCTGTGCTCGATGATGGAGCGACTGACTCCGACCAGGTCGAGGGCGGACCAGGCGAAGACGTCTTTATTCTTGGACAAACAGCAGAGGAGTCTCTCCTCGTCATGCGAAGTGAGGTCTTTGCTGATGGTGACAACCTGCTTGGGTGTCGCTTTGTCGAGGGGGACAGTCTTGGTCCCGTCGTTGCTTTGCAGTTGTGCTTTGCCATGTTCTTTGGCGGTTGGGCTAGCAGATTCGGGGACCTCGCGCTGGGCCGTGAGGCAGTGTACGTTTCTTTGTCCGGGAACGAAGTCTCTTTCTATGTTACGCGCAGCCTGCTGGTTGCCGTAGACTGTGATGGCGCCTTGCGGACTTGGGATCTTCATGCACAGGTAAAGTCTGTGAATGGCTGCCTCAAACTTGTTGATGGAGCCCCGGCCCATTATGGCGTTGTACGGGTACACCATGTCGATGATGTCGAATGTGACTTGCTCACTTCGGGCATCGGGTGCTACACCGAAGGAGAGAGGTAACTCTATTTTGTCGACAGGAAAGGTGCCCTTGCCGCCGAAGCCGTACAGCGGGTTGTCCGAAGGCTTGAGCAGGCTATGGCTTATGCCCATGTGATCGAAGGCATGGAGGAAAATGATATCTGCCTGGCTGCCATTGTCGACTAAGACTTTGTGCAGATCCCATCCTGCCACGCTGCAGTTGATGACCATGGCGTCGATGTGTGGTGCGCTACGCAGATCGACGTCGCGGGCATCGAAGGTCAATGGCACATGGGACCACTTCATCTGCACGACTGGACCGGTGACGGCGACGTGGTTGATGCTGCGTTAATGGTCCCTCTTCTGCCGCTTTGTGTCGAAGTCGGCGCTGGACCCCCCAGTGATCATGTGAATGACTCCGCGATACGGCTGATCGGTGAAGTCTTCTTGCTTTGGGGCTTGGGGGTGGTTGTGGTGGTGGACGTTTTGCTGTTGCTGGTGTGGGGTGGGGGTGGGGGAGGTACAATTTGTACCTCCTGGTGATGTTGGTATGCGTGGTGCGGTGGGTGCGGAGCGGGGCCGTGGTTGTATGGCTGAGGGGGTTGCTGGTATGTGTGCGCGACAACTCTAGGGTTGTCGGCTGGTTGCGCTCGTGCCATCCTGTCTCTGGTGGCCTTCGTTTCTGGGCAGTCTCTTGTAGGGTGGACGCAGTCTTCGTCGTGGAATAGGCAGTAAAATCTGCAC
The DNA here is from genome assembly GCF_902167145.1 of Zea mays. Classification (NCBI taxonomy): domain Eukaryota; kingdom Viridiplantae; phylum Streptophyta; class Magnoliopsida; order Poales; family Poaceae; genus Zea; species Zea mays. The sequence goes on from NC_050097.1 coordinate 88,979,163, forward strand.
GGCTGCTGCGCGCGTCCCCGACCCCGACCACGAGTTCCGTTTCCGCGGCCCTGGGGGGGATACTCCTGGCGGCGAGGGGCCTCGCCAGCGGGGTTCTGGTTGGCGATGTTGTGCACCTGCTGCTGATTGCGGCCGTCGTGACCGGAGTCTGCCTGCGAGGGCCTCGTCCACGTGCGGCTGGATTGTGGAGTGTCTTTGGGTTTCCGCTGAGACTCGACTTTGCGCTGGTGGAGCTCTTCGGATCTAGCGTATTTTTCAAATAGCTAATACAGCTCCTGGAGGTTCTTGGGCGGATCCCGGATGCAGTGGCTGTAAAGGACGCTGGCCCGAATGCCACTGATGGCGTAATGGATGGCGATCTGGTCATCAACCGAAGGCAGTTGTGACTTGAGGGTCAGAAACTTGCGGTAGTACTCCCGCAGAGTCTCTTTTTCCAGCTGCTTGCAGAGTGAAAGTTCAGCCAAGGGAAGTTGAGCAAGAATTTGTCCCGGAGACTTCTCCAGGAGTCGATGGACAATGGGGGCAACCTGGTGTACCAGGTGAGGGCTGGGCCTTCGAGGGCGATGATGAATGACTTGGCCATCGTGGCGTCGTCCCCTCCGGATGATGTAACGGCGACCTGATAACTCATGATGTACTGTGCTGGGTCAGTGCTGCCGTTGTACATGGGATAGGTCCCTGCCCTGAAGTTGGCAGGCCATGGTGACACTTGCAGATGTGGCGCCAGGGGACTTCGCTCGTCAAGGTAGTTGACACCTTGGAATGCCGCGGTGTGTGGGATGGCGTGGCCATGCTGAGGGAGGTACAGGTCTTCGATTTGTGCGCGCTGTTGTAGGGGTGGGCCGTGTTGCAGGCCGAGGTGGCCTTCGCGCTGCATGAGCGTGATCTCTTGTTCGAGCTCCTGAGCCTTCTGCTCTTCGTCGCGTATCATCTGTCGCACCTTAGCTTGTGCAGACACACGTTGGCGCTTGGCCTCAAGGATCTCTTTTTGCTTCCGGAGGTTGCGGTTCTTGATGCGCAAGGCGCGCAGCTGTAGCTGCTCTTCCGCTGAAACGCCGATGACTTCGCCATCCTCGATGACGTCCGCGCCCTTCGGTGGAGCGAAGCCTGGGGGAAGTTGCGGTTGTCCTCCAAAGCTGCAGGTGCGGAGACTGCCTTCGGGAGTGGGTTGTTTGTTGCGCTACCTCTTGCTGAGTGCGTCGTCTTCGGTGGCCTCTTAGTGGGTGGTGTCGACGAGGGCCTTGCCCTTTTTCTCGGCTAGTAGTGCTGCCTTCGCAGCCTCGTCAGCCTTCGAGCTAGCTCTCTTGGGTGCCATCGCGGGTGGTTTTTCCGTAGCACGAACGATGGACGCCAAATGTTGGAACTTGCTCTCCTGGGCAAGTTGATCCAACGGGGGAGTGAAAGCAACGTAAACAAGGTTTTGATTCAAGATGGCAATAGCTCTGTTAATCTAGCCTCTCAAGGGCACTATGCATGGGTATTTATAGGTATCTGAGTGCCCAGCATCCTGAGTTAAGGACGCATGTGCCCTCAGGCGCCTAGGTTATCCCCGGAATATTCCCATAAAGCAGGGTTACAGACTGTAATTATAGGGAAACCTTTACAAATTAGGCCCGTAATGCGCAGCGGCCACGCAGGGCCTGTTACAATGGGCCGGATCACACGTGGGCCTCCATGTTGGACGAGGCCGCGGGGTGGGACGACCTCGTCATAGGCCTTCGTCCAGCGACGCATGGGACGAAGGGTAAGTCTGCCAGTCGTCTTGTCTTCGTTGGTGTAGCGAGGCTGACGAAGGCATCGAGCGAAGGGTGGCGTCTTCGCCTTCGCCCCAACACCCACAGCGCGGGCTACAGGGGAGGCGCACGCTGCTGGACGGGTTGCTGGGTCGGGGATTCGGCCGCTCACCATGGGTTGGCGTGGAGGCTGCACCGGCCGGCTCGGACAGGGGCTCGCGCGCAGGGGCAGGGGTAGCTAGCCGGGTCGCGCTGCCGACCGCCGTGCCGGGCTGCCAGATGCCGCGACCGTCACCTGGCTAGCCTCGGTCGTGCCTGGCCACGCCAGCTGGGCCGCCGGCCACCTCGACCAAGGGAGCAGAGGCGGGGGGGCAGAGCATGCTGGGCGAGCTCGCTGGTGCGGCTGGGTCACACCCATGGCCAAGGAGAAGGTGGAGATGGGCAGCCGAGCCGGCTCAACCGAGCCTCGGCCATGGCAAAAGGTCGCCACGCGCGAGGATAACGAGGGGAGAGGAAGAGGGGAAGGAGAGAGGAAGAGGGGAAGGAGAGAGGAAAGGGGAGGGGAGTTGGATGGAGGTTCCTTCCCTGGGTTTGGCGTGGGCGGTTGGGGAAGGACGTGGGCGAGCCATGGGGAAGACGCGCGATGCGCGCGACGTGCGCGTGCAGGCGGCGGCGGTGGCTAGGACGCAACGCGCTGGGCAGGTGCGCGTAGCAGCGCTAGGGTTCAGGGGGGCGCGCGCCAGCGGCTGGGTCGCGCGCCGGTTGGACGCGGTGCTGGGCCGCACGCTCGCCGCGGGAGTGGGCCAGGGGGAGGGAAGGCGCGGGCTTGCGCGACAGGTGGGCCGCGGGGGCGCGCGCAGGCGGCTGAGAAGCTGGGCCGCGCGAGGAGCTGGGCCAAGCGGGTGAGATGGGCTAGGGTGAGGACAGTTGGGGGGAGCGGTTGGGCTTCTTTATTTATATATTTATTTTCCTTTTCTCTCTTATTTTCTTTATCTTCTCTTCATTTGAAACTTGTTTAGTTTTAATTCAAATTCAACCACGCTCATGATTTTAGATAGATGCACATCAAAGCAACATCTCATACAAAAATAGATGTATTCCGGCATGATGCAACAATCGTTATTCCTTTAGGGTTTTATTTTACTAGACTTATAAATATGCAAAACAATGGAACTCCCCACTATCTAGGAAAAAGAAAAGAAAAAATAAGGAAAAGAGAGGGTAACATCTGAATTTGGTGGATATTAGAAAAGAAATTTTATACCCCCAAATTCCGGGTGTTACACCTTGCCCCTCTCGGGTAAGGTAGTCTTTCACTAGTTTTCCTAATTAGTCAGCCAAGGGCATCCCATACTACCGTTATGGTGGCACATGTTTCTCAAGTTAAGCTCCATGTTCTAATTAACATTAATGATCTTGATATGAACATAAATAATATAACAGAATAATTGGAACATGGATATAATGAAATATTAACCCAAAACCAATAAAGCAATAGCAAACTACCCAAGTGATTCAGGGCTAACAAGGTAAAAGGATAAACAGACTAGGGTGACCTATTGGGTCCCATCAAAATTAAACCTATGCATTGAATAGTGATAATAAAGAATATTATTGGGTAACAAAAGTGGATCAAGAGCACAACTTTGCCTGGCACTTGAGGTTCCAGTTACCAGGGTGATACTTCAGATCCTCGACCTCACCGCTAGTCGTAGCAATACAAACAAACATGGTATAGACAAAATTAACATCACACCAAGCATAAGTACAAACTGAATAATAATGATCTACGCGAAGCTACGAGATCGCGAGATCGAGAACTACTAAAATCAGAGTTACGGTTAAGGAGTTATGATTTTTATAGAAGATCTGCGTGATTAAAATATTAAACTATATTATAAATTGGTTAATACAAATCATATGAGAGATTATTCTATAAATAATTATATCAACTTTAATCTAAGTTATAAATTGACCATAAATTATATTCTAGTAGATTATAATGATAAGCAGATTAACAAGACTAACCAACATAAGTTAAATAAAGGTATAATTATAAAAGAACGGGACATGGTATAATCAATGATGTTACTGCGTAGAAAATATTTATACGAGACTAACGCAACTTGAATGGATCAAATCGGAGTTATAGATTTTAAGTTATGAATTTCTAAAGATTATATGTGTTTTGTACAAGATTAAATAGGATATAAATTTTAATGTGACATTCATGACAAAACAGTGGTAATAATTGATAAACAATAATATTATAAAATTATAGGAACTGGAATGAGTCAAAAAGGAGTTAGAATGAATTTAATATGAATTATACAAGTTTCTAGAATTATTGGCGTATTAAAAATCAAATTTTGAATTTATTTATTTGATTTCACGAACTCTGGACAGCGCAACAAATACTAAAAAGTCTGAGGTTAGTATCGCAAAAGTCCTACAGACTCAGCTTACTGCTACTGTGGACGGCGGGTTGATTTATCCAAACCCCAGGGACTCTTTAAGAAAATGTGCTGCGAAGGGGTATCGGTGGAGATGAGCCGTTGGATTAGATCTGTACGGTCCACAACAGATCAAGGGAAGGTTGGGCTGGTATTAGATCTGAGCCGCAGGATCAAGATCAATGGCACAGATTCACTACTGAACCGATGCACAGCTAGGGCCGTGAGATCACCATGCACAGATTCATCCAATCGGTACGAGGCCGTCTAATCCTAACCCCTTATCGCGCGATAGACGGCCTAGGGCCTTTCTTCTCCACTTAGGTCACATATACGACGGCGCCGCCCGCAGACCATGGTGGACTTCGTCGGTGAACTACGCCCCGGCGATCTAGGACCGTATTGTCTACCCCGATAGGTACTACGCGAAGAGGGAAGGATGGGGAACGAGATGATGTGCTACTCACCCCAAATCCTGTGCCGAGGGGATCAGGCCGCGCTGTTCTGCGGATCCGCAGCGACGGTGAGGGATTCCCGTCGGTCTCGAGCGCCAATCCGCACCGGGGAAGCATCTACTTCACTCACGGGAGCACCACAACGTTCTCCGGCTATCCTCGAGCTTCACTCTGCTACACCCGCGGAGAATGGGTACGACGGTGGCGACCGATCCCGCACGGCGGCGCTCACTCCATCATCTCTCTCTCTCTGCTGGGCATGGAGGTTCGTTGAGCTGGATAAAGGAGGGGAGGGCTCTGCGGATCACAACCTTAAGTAGCCCCAAGGTGAGGTCCGGGCGCAGCGACGACCCTGGATTCAGGGCCGGTCCTGGAGGGGGGCAAGTGGAGCCGCCGCACCGGGCCTCCGATTTTGTAAGGGCCCCAAGTAATATACATGTATATATAATCTTAGGTGTTATATCTAGTACGACTGCTCCACTTATCTCTCTTCGCAGGACAGTTCTGTTGTTGAGGTAAATGATCTACTATCTGAGTTAAAGGTTTTGAAGTTAAGTTTGCCTGAAATACCAATGTCTTTTATGGAGATTTTTTGAGTATATTCGGCAAATGGATCTGTATCCAAATATTTCAATCGCTTATTGAATATTATTTATTATGCTTGTGACTGTGGCATCGACTTAGAGAAGCTTTTTAAAGTTGAAATTGTTGAAGAACTATTAAAGTCAACAATGTCTCAAGATCGCCTCAACGGATTGACTACTTTATACATTGAGAAAAATTATTAGACGAGGTTAGCAACACTATTATCAATGACTTCGTATCAAGAAACATTAAAAGAATTTTTTGAGATAATATGTACAAAGATTTAAAGTTGTTTTGAAATATTATAGATTTTAATCATTCAAAAATTTGCTTATGTACTTAAAAAAGTATATATATTATAGACTTTTATCATTCAAATTTTTTTGAGGGCCCTAATTTTTTGTTTCGCCCCAGGTCCATGAAACCTCATGACCGGCCCTGCCTGGATTCCAGGTGTTTGTTATGTGCCCACGCGAGAACGACAGATTGTATTGAGACGAACCACGAGCAAGGAGGTGATTATGACAATCGGGCCCCATATGGAAGCGGCGTGACATCGCGGCTGGGTGGCTGACTCGACAGGCCCACCTGTCGGCGCGCTGGGCAGGCTGCGTGCGCAGAGCTGATGCACCCGGTCAACGAGCCCCCGCGGCAGAGAGATGACCAGCAGAGGGCGTGACCAGATGAATCCGTGGTAAGTGGGTCCCGCAGGGCAGGTACGTAGCGAGCGATGGGAAGTCGTTGCCTGACACCCGGGCCCACTCGTCCTCGACTGCAAGCATGTATGGTCTGGTCTGGCGGGAGATGAATTGCTAATGTGCCGAATTGACCTAGCGGCCCAACTGGATCCTTTTTCTTTTGTATTTTATTTTCCTTTTCTTTTCTCAATTCTAGTTTATTTCTAAATTCAAAGATTCAAACTATGTTTAAATTTCTGGTTTGAACCTTTCAAATTCCTAAATATCAAAACACAACTTTATTGAGGATATATTTCTGCTATTTGCATTAATACCATTTTTCTTGTTGTAGTGTATATCCTTTCCTTTCTCTTGTTTTCCAAATTTAGGTTTAGAATTTAAATTCATACTTTAGGCTAAAATGCCTAAGTTCATATATCAATATGAACTGAATTTTATTTAATTTCTATGTATATTTTATCTTATTGACATAGCATTTTCTCCTCTTTTCTTAATTCCAAAATTGTACCTTTGGGTTAAATCCCAATTCTCATCTCATTATTATATTCACATATTATTCCTTTTTGACTTCCAAAATTCAAATTTAATACATACTCAAAATCAGTTATGAAGCAATAGATATCTATTTATTCTAATTAATTTATTTGTTTGATACATGTTTAAAATATGAAACACACTCATATTATTCCTTTCTTTTTAGAAAAATAACATTTGAATGTGGGATCAGAAATAAAAGTCACTTCAAAATTAGATATTCATGCAAATAAATGCTTATGGTGCATTATTTAATGATGCACATAATTATTTAGTTGAATAGAAAACTTTTCTATTACCTCTTTTCTAAAATAATTCTCGATTTCAAAATTCAGTCCTCAAAATTCAAGCCTCACATATAATCTAAGATATCTGAATTTACTATTTTATTCCTTTATTTATTTATTTATTTTATATTTTTCTTATGCAAATTTTGGGCTGTACATAGCTCTAGGCATTCGAGTCATATTAAAATGCCTAAAAAGATGCCTAAAAAGAAGATTGTTGATGCATCCAATGAACGTAGCATTTCATTCAAAACTTTGATGCATCATTTGTACTCACTAACAAATCAGGTAAGGTAGTTGCCAAATATGTTTGGGGCAAATACAAGAGTCCCAAGACTTGTGTTTGGGTACCCATGGTGCTTGTTTCTAATGTGAAAGGACCCAAGACCATTTGGGTACTTAAGAACAAGGCCTAAATTTGTTTTGTAGGTTTATGCATCCGGCGAGACAAGTTAGATAATCAATAGCGGGTTGTTGGTCACTTCTCAAATGCTATAGATCAAGAACAAGGCAACACAATTGTTAATGGTTAAAGGCCTTCGTCCTTGGAAGCATTATTTCCTTTCGGATATAATGATCTTCAGACGAAGGCCATGAAAGACATACCTTCATCATCTCAGTATATAAAATATGAATAAAAATATAAATAAGAATGTATAAGAACGTAAAAGAATGAAAGGTAATGATCTAGTCCTCATAATTTATTTATATCTGTATTCATATACCATAATTAATATTAATGATATTTATAATACAATGGTACCTTCGGTTTGCCAGAAGGTGAAGATGCAAAGATGACGCGAAAGAGGGATTACAATCCAGTGTGAACAGTACGGGGTACTGTTCATCTATTTAAAGGCGCGGGACAGAGCCTGGACACAATTACATTTATGTCCCCGACATTTACATACAATCATAATGTGAGTGATCAAGAACTAAATAGTCTTTTTTCTCTTAAGTTGGTGACGACCTTCGGCTTCGTCATAATACTAAGCCGAAGCTTCTTCAATCATAGCTTCGGCTTCCATCTGTATCATGTCGTGTATGCCTTTGTATTATCTTGCCAAAGGTGTTTTTGCCTTGAGGACCTTTGGCGGGCAAGAAGACCCCCAACAGTAGCCCCCTTTGTGGTGCTAGATCGTTTTCCGTAACGAGCTCGATCCGCGAAAAACACGAAGGCTTTGGAATGCCGAAGGTCCGAAAAACACCTTCTCTGAGCTCGTTGCCGGGAAACAATTAAAATATTCCAATCGTCAGGCGGTCCACCGTTCAGTCAGTGTAAGCGGTATGGCGGTTTATCTCCTCCCCCTGCAACACTATATAAACAAACGGGTTGGTGAGGAGTTACGACAACATTCATTGCTATCGCGCCATTGTGCTGTTAAAATTTTTAACCATAGCCGAAGCTCCCTGCGCTGTATTTTCAAGCGAGCGCTTCATCACCTGAGATCAGCTTCGGCTTAAAGAACCTGAACACACAAATGCCCAGGGTAAGATCCACTGCCAGGGTGTCTCGTGAAGGAGAGGAGACTGGGATCACAGAAACGGCACCAATTTCAGAAGTGATGAAACGATCGGGTCTGGTTGTATCAGAGGAAGTTACTACTGAAGGTGCCTCTAATGCCAAAGCTGAACAGATTGTAGCTAGAGATGAGAGTGATAATGAGAGTGAAGATAACAATATTCTGAGTCCAACAAAGCCTAGCCACATTGAGTTTGGGAAATCTACTGTAACAGAGGTTGACATGGTTATGATGAGGAAACTTGGCTATTTCGGGGAGGCTGAGAGCAAGCTTGTCCGGTTTGCTGGGGAGGAAATAGTTCCAGAGCCAAAAGAGGACGAAGTTATCGTTTTCAAAAGCTTCTTCAGAGCAAGACTTCGGTTCCCCTTAAATGACATGATAGGAGAAGTTTTAAAGAACTTTGAGATATACCTTCATCAATTGACACTCAATGCTATTGTTAGGCTCATTGTTTTTATATGGGCTCTCCGAAGTCAGGGTATGGACGCTAATGCCGAAGCTTTTTGCCGGGTACATGAACTGCACTATCAGACGAAGGCCAGGGCAGATGGTCTTCATAAGAACTTTGGCTGCTACAACTTTGCATATAGAAAAGATACAAAGGCTCCAGTGATTGTCTATCACACCAAATGGCAAACTGGGTGGACAAATAAATGGTTTTTTTGTGAAAGCAGACATGAAGAGAAGGGAGAAGCTGATGACTATGGTTATGAAGCCCATGAAATTAAGCTTCGGAATGACCAGGCCCTTGTGCCATATGCAACTTGGCTCCCCATGCCAGGTAGCCGAAGTTGAGTTTAGAGTGGTAGCTGCCGAAATTAGTACTAGGGACCTAGTACAAAAATATTTGGCAAACAAGACATTTCCAACTTCCAGCAGTTGGGGATGCCAAAGAAGAAAGAAGGGGGGGGAAGGCATGAGCTTGTACGGCTCCCCTATCGCTTTAAGTTTGAGAAACAATTCAATAAACCTTGCAATGAATGGCTAGAGATGATTGAGACCATGTGCAACAAGATACTTGGTAATTATACCAAAAAAGAAGATCAATTGATGACTGCCGCCTTCGGCACTCGGCCAAAGCGAATGCTGAATCGTGTCATGGATGCCTTAAATTTCGATTATCCTGACTATGAGAAGCTCGACGAATGGGCCGAAGGGATAAAAAGAAAAAGAATAGTCAGCATTCTGAGTAGGCAAGCTGCCCGATTAATAAAGGAAGATGAAAAAGCGTTGAAGAAACCAAGAACATTACAAGAGCCAAAGGCATCAATTTCTAAGAAGCGAAAACTTAGCATAGTGCCTTCTTCTGAGTCGAAGGTGGGGGAAGAAGCTCCTTCGACGCCCTCTGCTGCCGAAGTAGCAGAAATTCTGAAGGTAATGACTGCCCACCCTTCAAGCTGCTAAGTCCACTAGGATGTAACACCCTGAATTTGGGGGTATAAAATTTCTTTCTAAGATCACCCTAGGTTCTATTTCTCTCTAGATTCTCTCTCCCTCCTACACCTTTTTAAGTAGAATTAGCTTAAAGTTAGGGGATTTAATTATTTATTTTTGCCAAAACATTTTGAGTCATGACATGTTGCGTCATGTTGAGCTTATTTATTCTTTGAAGTGTTGCACATGTTTGAATTTATTTGAATTTGAAACCTAATTTGAATTTGGAATTGTAAACCCTAGAGAAAAGAAATAGAAAAAGGATTAGAAAATCCAAAGAAAAAGAAAAAGGAAAAGCAGCCCAGCAGCCTAGCTCGGCCTAGCCAGGCCGCGCGCCCGCGCCGCCAGACAGGTGGGATCCACCTGTCAGCGGCAGCTTTCTCTTCGGCGCGCTCTCTGCCCGCAAGGGCCGACCTGTCGCCGCCAGTTGTTTCCCCCTCCGCGCTCCTCTTCCCTCTCTACCTCACGGGGCCACACTGCCAGGCACTGAGTTGTTGCCCCGTGCGCTCTTTTTCTCTCTCTCTCTGCGTCGTGGACCCTCCCTGTCAGTTTCACCCTCCCCGCCCCTGCCGTGGACCGGTGCATGCGTACTCGCGCACGTCGCCGGAATTCTCGGCCACGACGCCCACCCACGCGCCCCAGCTCCCTCTTAGAGCCCCGCTAGCGCCCGCACTCACTCCCCCGCCTCATTTCACACAGCTCCGCCCTCTCTCGTGCTCTACCCACGCCGCTAGACGCCGCCGGAGACCCGCGCCCGTTTCCCCGGCCATCTAGCTCGCAGGAGATCGCGCCAAGCCACACCGAGCTCCACCCGAGGTGAGACACCTGTGCCCGTGCTCAGTTTTCCCAATTTCGCTCTATGCTCGGCCAATTTTGGCATCGCCGGTGCTTGGCCGTGGTGGTCCGCCGCGCCCGCGCGGTGGCCAGCCAGTTTAGCCCGGTCCAGTGCCCCGGTGTAGGTCCCTGTGTCACCACTGCCTTTGTTGAAGCCTTTCCAGGCCTTAGCGCGCCACAAGCCCCCTCCCCGTGGACAGAATCCCTCATCAGAGTTCCTCCGACCCGCCCGAGGCCTTCTCCCCGCTGTTCTCCCCTCTCTGACCTTGGATTCGTGGCCTTTTCCCCAGCATTGAGTTCGTTGTGTCGTTCTCCCCTCTCTGACCCACTCCGGCAACCCGGAGCCACCCTAGCTCGCGCCTGCCTCAACTCTGGCGACCTCACTGCCGTGCAGAGGAGCAGCGCCGCCCACAGCCGTTCGTCCCTCCCTGGTCTAGTCTCTCCCCCGTCCGATCTTGATCGCACGACCCATATCACGGATACCGCTTAGCACACGCGTGCCCTGCGCCCCTGGCCCGCCTGTCAGCGCCCGTGTCCCTTGGCGCTGGGCCCGCTCGGTCAGTGCGCCCTCCCCCTCTGTCGCTGACATCCCCTGGCCCGCCTGTCAGCGCTCGCCCGCCCGCGCGCGCGTTCTCGACCGCAGATCTAATCTCGACCGTCGGTTTCTGATCTAACGGTTGGAATCACCCGATACCCCTTTGCGCGGTAGTTTTATTAAAGAGACCCTCGGTTTGTTTAGAATCAACCCGTCGTCCCTGGTTTTCGCGCGCAGGTCCCTGTAATCTTGCAGATTGAACCCTGGACTTTTAAATACTCATAGAATTAGACCTAATTTCATATTTTGAATTCCCAAACTTGTTTATTTCATATCTTTTGCATATGAACTCCAAATTTGGCGATTCAAATTGCAAAATGTTCATAGGATTATTCTCTGTTTAAATAAAATAGTTTCATTTAATGTCTGTACATTCTAATTTTTATGATTAAGTATGAACTAATGTAGGTGTAGATTTATTTATTTAATAAAAAAAATAAAAGGAGAACCCTAGAGATTTAAACATGTTTAATCTTGTGAGATTAATAATGTGTATTACATGAAATCATCTCTGATCTAAATTTTAGGTCACAATAAAATAAATTGAACTATGTTATGTATTTGTGAGTAACACTTAGAGAAATAATAATCTATTTCCAAAGAAAGTTGGTCTATGTTATAGTTCATGTTATACTTTGATCTCATTATTCCCTAATTTGTTTTTAAGATGCATTCCTATGTTTGTACATGCTTGGTGTGTTGTTCATTTGTACTTTCCAAATGTATTGAATGCATGCTCGCTTTATTTAGACAACGAGCAGTCCGTTGTTCCTGAGTGTGTTGTTGGAGATCTCCCTTAGCAACAACCTGGTGAAGGCAAGTGTCCTCTGACCTATTATGTCCTACATACTTTATAATTCACTGTCCCGCATTACTTTATGAAACCTAAGGATTGACTAGCTTTGTATCTACCCTGTCCTTGATTACCTTTTGGGTTATCATGGTTAGCATCTTGCTTTTGCTTTACTTTAATCAATGAACATGATGTGAACATTTAGGACATGATACTTTTATCTTGATTATGTTGATGATCTTGTGATACTCTAGGGGGCTCAGGCCTTTTTTCTGAGTACCTCTCCGTAAGGATCTATTCGTGGAGTGACCACCTGGGATAACAGTGCAACCATGAGGGTAGAATGGGATGCCCTTAGCTGATTAATTAGATGAACCTAGGGTGTAGTTGGCTTTGCCTAAGGGCCATCAATGGGGGCCAGGGCGTAGTGCTTGCTCTACCAAGGTTGGGGTGCAGAGGTTCATTCGATTTGGTTTTGTTAGTCACCCACCTTGAGGAGGTGTACTGCGTTTGTACGACTGGAGAAACCTAACGAGCAGCTATGCACCAGGGGAGTCTTTGTAAAGGCTACGTAGTGTATCCCTGGCCATTCACCTCGGTAGTGAAGATCGGGTCTGTACAACCCAGGCTGGAAAGGGATCACGACTCATGGGTAAAGTGTGCAACCTCTGCAGAGTGTTAGAAACTTGTTTATCAGCCGAGCTCACGGTTAAGAACGGCCTTGGGATCCTCTTTGATTAGAAGAATTGTAGTTACTTTTATAATGATGGTTGACAATGATGTTATAGACCAGATCTCTGGTATTTCCTCTTTTGAGGGAGTACTTTTGGGCAATAACTGGGTTATTACTAAAACTTGGCTCTACTAACAATAATAAATACTTGACCAACTAAAAGCAACTGCTTAACCTCACCCCCACATACAGCTAGTCCACTTTAGCCAAACGGGACATTTGCTGAGTACATTGATGTGTACTCACCCTTGCTTTACAAACCACCCCACCCAGGTTGTCCCCACTGTACTCAGTGCTTAGGAGGTGATGCTGGCAACATGGAGGACTTCGAGGAGTTCCAGGATTACGATGAGTTCTAGTTTACTTAGTGGCAAGCCCCCAGTCAGCTGCCTGTGTCGGCTTATCATCTATGTTTTGTTTCTCCGCACTTTGATAGTTATGCTAAAGACAATGGTTATGTAATAGACTCTGTGGATGTCTTGGACATCTTGTTGTAATAAAGTACCTTTCCGCTATTTATTTCGAGCATTGTGTGATGATGTCCAATTATGTAATCGCTGTGTACATGAGTTCTGATCCTGGCACGTACATGATTCGCATTCGGTTTGCCTTCCAAAATCGGGTGTGACATAAGTGGTATCAAAGCCTTGCTGACTGTAGGACCGCTAACCTAGACTAGAATGGTCGACCTAAGGACTACAGACCCCTACTCTTACCTTGACCTTAGAGTCCTTTCAAAAGTTGGTCATCTTGACCAACTCTATGTAATCTACTTATCTCAAAAGTTTTGTCTCACTTTTCTTTCTGTTTACTTTCTGGTCTCCTAGTTCTACTCTTACTCTTGTGGTTACGATGTCTTTTGTAGATGGCTCGTATCAGGTGCGCTGCACGTAAGTCTGTGATTCCCTTTTTGCCTTCTCGCTTGGCGGAGCGTCCACCACGTCGCACGGTGCCAGGTCAGTCCAGTCACCTGGAGAGACTGCATCATCGCCTGTACGAGGAGCAGGAGCACTGACGCTAGAAGTAGGAGCAGGAGCAGCAGGACTCCTCCCCCTCGCCTCAGCAGGAGGTGGAGTCTAAGAGGCCACATTCCCCTACACCTCAGCTAGAGATGCCCCCTGCACCACCACAGGGCATCCCGACTGCTGGAGGAGACCTTGATGGAGATGGAGACGATGATGACGCCGATGGCAGTTCGAGCCACGGTATGGAGCTCTCGGAGGAGCCGAAGGGATGGATCGCTAGACCCATCACTCGTGATGCCGCTTGCGGGTGTCACTTCCACGACGCTCTCGACACCCTGCTGTGTCGGGCCTTCGACCGAAACACTTGGTCCATCGAGTACCGTTGTGTAGTCTACCAGCATCGTCGTGGGTTATACCCCGACTAGTGGGAGGCTACTTGCTTGGTGCGCCGTCCAGACGATGATCTCCGGGGTGCAGAGGCCTTCTTGGAGCACTATTCTATTACTAAGAGGGATACTACCGAGGCAACCATGCAAGTTGCATAACGACAGGCACTTTCTCAGTATTGCTCGTTGTTCAGCGGGGTAGCTGATGGCCTTGACCTGAAGTACTACCCTCGCCGTTCAACCGGCAGTGCTGGAGGTGTGATTGTCTCGCCAGTTGGTGAGGGCAATCCTAGGCTGAACAACATGGTCAACTTGGTCATCGTGCTCAACACAGAGTTGGACCACGCCCTTGACGAGCTAGGCAAGGTTCGGGCGGAGGTTGCGGAATTGCGTGCTGAGTGCGCAGCACGCCACTATCTGGATGGTGGTTCTCCCGCCCCCATCGGGATTCAGCACCCTTACCGTTCACTGCCCCGTGGTCTCTTTGACTTTGGTACCCCAGACTGCAGGACCCGGATAGATTTGGATCCCTAGATCGACAGAGTCGGAGTCTGTAATAGTGCTTAGTTCAGTGTCTTAGTCTAGTCAGTCTTAGTTAGAGTTAGTTTGCTTATCTTATGTTGGATGCTTGTTATGATGGACATGTACTGAAGTTGGATCTTTGTAATGATTGTCACCAAGGTGTGGGTATCCCCTGCAACTTGGTGTAGTTATTAATAAAGTAAGTTATTTAGTTAGGTAATCCATTTATTTCCACTTTATCTGAGAAGCTGTCAGTGAAGATGGTCATTTGTTTAGTGCTATGAGGATTTTCTATACATCTTTTCTTATGCTGAAAGACTGTAGAGTTAGATTTGATACATGTGTGTGATTTCTACAAATGTCTGAGAATAGATGCAGAGGTGCGAGGCGTGCTCAGCCAGAACAGCAGACACCCCAAGAGGAGGCAGCACCGCAGCAGCATTTGCCACCACCACCCCCGATGACCATTGAGCAAATGTTCCTGATGCAGACCCAAGCAGTTCAGGCAATCAGACAGAGCTTAGCAGCAATGCAGCAAGTGCAGCAACAGCCACCCCTGCCTCAGGCTCTAGTGCAAGTCCAGATGCCACAAGTGCCTAGAGACAAGCGGGCATAATTCATGAGGGGCCATCCCCAAGTCTTTGCTCATTCTGCTGATCCCATGGACGCTGAAGATTGGCTGCGTACCGTGGAACGTGAGTTGCACACTACCCAGTGCAACGATCGTGAGAAGGTGTTGTACGATCCCCGACAGCTGAGGGGAGCAACCCAGTCTTGGTGGGAGTCTTACCTCGCCACCCATGACAACCCTGAAGCCATCACTTGGGAAGAATTCAGGGACAACTTCCGTCGCTAACATGTGCCCGAGGGACTGATGATAGTGAGGAAGGAGGAGTTTCTCGCCTTGAAGCAGGGCCCCTATCTGTCAATGAGTATAGGGAAAGTTTCTGCAGCTGTCGCGTTATGCCCCAGAAGACGTCAACACGGATGCCAAGAGGTAGTACCGCTTCTTGAGAGGATTGGTTGATCCTCTCCATTACCAGCTGATGAACCACACTTTCCCCACCTTCCAGCATTTGATCGACAAAGCAATTATGACAGAAAGGAAGCGTCGGGAGATGGAGGACAAGAAACACAAGATTGGTGGACCTCAGGTTGGGAGTAGCAGCCGTCCTCACTACTTAGGCAACCCACCTAAGCCATTCAAGCAAGGTCACCAGCACCAGCATCAGCGTCAGAACCAGCAGCAGCAGTACCAGAGGTAGTTTCCTCAGCAGCAGCAGCAGTACCGTCAGAACAACCAGCAAGGAGGAAATGAATACCAGCGTCAAAGCAACCAGGCAGCCCGTCTTCCTGCCCCAGCAACCAACCAGAACAACCAACCAGCGCAAGGAGGAAGTCGTGCGTGTTTCCACTGTGGGGAACAAGGCCATTGGGCAAATCATTACCCAAAGAAGGCAGCTCAGCAGCAGCCAGCTCCTAATGCCCCAGTCAGACAGAATGCAATGCAGCAAGGAGGCAACAACAATGGGCAACCTCGTGCCCAGTATGGAAAGGTGAACCACTTGGAGGCCGACACAGTCCAGGAGACTTCAGGAGTGGCACTAGGTACGTTTTCAGTCGAGTACCATTCTGCAAATGTGTTATTTGATACTGGAGCAACACATTCTTTTGTGACTGCATCATGGGTACAATCACATAATATACTAGTAGCACCCATGTATCCACCTATGAGGGTTAGTTCAGTTGGTGGAAGGACCCAAACAGATAGATTTTGCCCTAGTGCAAAGGTTCAAATAAGGGGGATAGAATTCCCCGCTGATTTAATAGTTATGGGTAACCAAGATACAACTATAGACGTCATCCTAGGGATGAATTGGTGTTGGAACTTGCTCTCCTAGGCAAGACGATCCAACGGGGGAGTGAAAATGATGCAAACAAGGTTTAAACTCAGGATGGTGATTGCTCTGTTAATTCAGCCTCTCAAGGGCACTGTACGGGGGTATTTATAGGTGCCTGAGTGCGCAGTGTATCTATGTAAGGACGCATGTACCCACAGGTACCTGGACTATCCTCGGAATATTCCCATAAAGGAGGGTTACAGACTGTCATTACACAAAAGCCATTACAAATCGAGCCCATAACACACTTCTCCGCGCGGGGCCTGTTACAATGGGCCGAATCCCACGTGGGCCTCCAGGTCGGGTGAGGACGTGGGACGGGGCGACGTCGGCGTAGGCCTTCGTCTCATAGTGTAGAGGACGAAGGGTGGACCCCGCCGGTCATTTTACCTCCGTTGGTGCAGCGAGATTGACGAAGGCTGGAGCGAAGGGTAGCGTCTTCGCCATCGCCCCAACATTTGCCCTCCGAGGGACCAGTTCGACTAAGTCATCTGGTGCCGAAGACGTCGCTAGATGGTGGAGACGATGCCCTCGCTCGAAGTGGTTCCACGGGGATTTTTGATGTGACCGTTGACGGATGTGGTACTGTTGGACTGCGGGTTTCCCGAAGCGTCGTGTCCTGTGTATAAAAAGGGGTGGGGCAGCGCGGATCAGGTTCTCTTTCTGTGCGCCGCAAAACCCTAGCCTCCTTTTGAAACCGCTCACCTGCTCGCCTGCCCTCCTTGCTTCTACTCGTCGGAGATTTGGCCCGCATCAAGCAGACCACTCGCCGCCGCCGACGGTACGTAGCCATGCCGTCTTCTTCCTCGTATACTGCAAACTCGCCACCGGCCAGCGCATCGTCTGAGGATACCTTGAGCAATGTGGTGGCGAAGGAGCTGCGACCGAGTGATATGATAGAATTCGGCGTTTCGCGGATTTCCTCGGTCCGCATTCAGGATATGCAGCAGCTTGGGTATTTTGGCAGCGGTGTGGGGCGTGTCCCGGGGGCGGAGGAGGTTCCTAAGCCCGAGGGCGAGTTGGTCGTGTTTGAGGCATTTTTCACCGCTGGCCTTCGTCTGCCTACACGTCGCTTTGTGGCGGAGGTCTTGCAGAGGTTTGAGGTCCAGGTCCACCAGCTGACGCCGAATGCCGTGGTGGTCCTGGCGAAGTATGTCTCGGCGGTGACTTCATATGGTGGTCAGCCGTCTGTGGAGGTCTTCGCCAAACATTACTGTCTGCATTGGCAGAAAAGGAAAATTGGACACAAGATTGCACAGTTTGGATCGTGCATGTTTACGCCGAGGACCGGAAAGACTTCGATGGAAGTCGTGGAGTTAGTTCCCTGTGCCCGCAATAAGTGGGGCAACTGGTGGGATTTCTAGTTTTATGTTTCCGAAGGCGAAGTCGAAGACCACCCAGGGCTCCCCGTGGCCATGATGTGCTCCCATTATTATGTGGCGTACCCGCAATTTGAGGTGGCAGAGGATGATGAAGACGAAGGAGCCCTTCGATGCGCTGCCCGCATGAGTAGCGGGCGCGATTTAGTTGAGGAATTCATCAGGTATGGGGTATAGCCCTTGGCACATGGCTGGGCGTTGGGCGAAGTATGCCCTCATGAGATGCCCTCGCTGGGCGGGCAACGGGTGCAAAGTCCTGCCTTCGCGGTTGGATCTGCATGGCCGGGATCCCGCCGCATTCGTGCGTGAAGCGGAAGACGGTGCGGCGAGGATTGTGGGGCGCTATGTGCCGAGGACAGAGGGTCTGTGGAGCTGGGATATCTGTGGGTCCAATGTTAGATTGAATCGGGTCTTCGAATTGAACTGCTAGCCATACGGTGGCTATCCCAGGGAAGACGCTGCCGACCGCCGCGGGAAGAAACCGGTGGACGTGACCGAGGAAGGGCCTTCGCAGGAGGCTGCCCCAGCCACTAAGAATAGAAAATTAGGTACTGCAGTTGGGGGAGTGGGGGTCTCTGATAGTTTTGCTGTGGATTTGATGGGGACGTGCGCAACCCTCGATGAAGGATGTCTTCGCCCGAGCTCCGGGAGTCTTCGGCGCGAATGCTGGAGGTTACCGGGGGTCGATGGCCCAAGAATGTTCCGATCCCCCGCGCGACTTGTGAAGACTTCTTTACGTCTCGCATGGCTCGCAAATTGAAGGTTTTTCCTTACGAGCGGAATATTGCTGCTGTTGTATCGACAGTGATGGAGAGGGACCGTCAAGACGCTGCACAGAAATGCCGGGCGATCGTCAGGATCGCGGATCCTATGCGCGAGGCGAAAAGGGCGCAGGGGAACGCGAAGGCTGCTGCCTCTGGTGGTAGCAAACCGGCGCCGGCTGCGAAACCGGCCGCCCCCGTGCACAGCAAGGCATCGGACAGTGCGAAGGCTGCCGCCTCTTGCGGGAGCAAGCCACCCCTGGGCGGGCTCGTGAAAGGACGAAGGCCGCCTTCGCCGGCGCGACGTGTTGTCGACTTCGACACGGACATCAGTGTCGAGGATTATCTTGTTGGTAAGTTAAAACTCCTTTTTTTTGCTCGACGAGGTTTTTGACCAGTATCATGGTGCAGGTTCGGGTGAGGGGCAACTGACTGTTGTCCCACCTCCGGTGGCGACCACTTCGCCAACGGCGGTGGTGGGGGTGAAGGGTGCCCCGCGGGACCCATGGGCCACTTTCTGCGCGAGCGGCGAGATTCTGTCGGCCGCTGCAGCTAAGGACGTGGTGGGCTCCATGTCTCAGCGACTGAGGTAAGCGTCGCAGCAGCTGTCACAGCAGCTGAAGCAAGTGAGTTGTGCTGGACTTCGATGTTTGTTGTTTTTAAGAGGATTTGGGTCTCATGGGTTTATGTGTCAGGCGGCCGAGTTTGCCGACCTCGTCGCATCGGGTGCCTTGACTGCAGACGTTGCCGCCGAGGTCGAGCGTCTCCGGGCACAACACGCGGATGCTGTGCGGGAGAAGTCGGTTGCGGAAAGCAAAAACCGCAGGCTGTCGGAGAAGGTGGCCGCCATGGAGGCCGAGAAGACGGATCTCCGGTGCCACCTGGTGGAGGAGAGGAGGGAGGCGAACAAGGCCATTGCTGATGCGTAGGCTACGCAGACCGAAGCCAAAGTGGCGCGGGCGGAGGGCAGTCTCGCCCGCCAACGCACCGAGGAGCTGGAGGCGAGGTTCAACGCCCTGCGCAGCCGCGTGGACAAGGTTGAGACCTCAATGCGCGTGGAGGTCGATCGGACGCATGCGCAGTTCGTGGACGCGTACCGTGAGCTGGGTGCGTGGACTGCTGACTTGGAAGTGCCCGGCCAAGAAGCGGGCCTTCACTTCCTTGAATGGTTGCAGGAGGAGCTGCTGGTGCTCCCGACCATTGTGACAGGTTTCATGTCCTTCGCCTCCCTCGTCACCTGCGAGGGGCCATGAATGCTTTGTCTCGCGAGGGGTGCAGGTATTACAAGGTCTTCGACCAAGCGGACGAAATCTTTGAACGTGAAATCTTCAAGGTCGAAGACCCCGTGGTGAAGCAGTCGGCGGGGGCACTCTTTGATAGGATGTGGGGTCCGCACGGCCGAGAGCCGGTCAGGGAGTCGTCCGACCAGGCAATAGAGCAGGTAAAGGCTGTTTTTTGTGTGGTTATATGTGTGGGTATGTGTGGTTTTGCTGAATGAGTGTGCTGTTGCTGCAGATGGCTCATGCCGAAGACGTCGAGGACCTTGTTGGTCTAGACGGCGCGCTGCCCGAGGCCGCGGAAATCAATCTGGTGCCGCCCTCGGATGCAGGTGAAGGCCCCTCGGCGACCCCTGCGCCCGCTGCGGCCAGAGAAGATCCCGCACTGGCCCCTGCGTCGACGGGCGAAGAGGCCCTGAAGGTGGCGACGGAGCCGGCTGCCGAGCCAGCAGCCGAGGACCCCACAGCCGCGGCCGGGCCTTCACAGGTGGCTGAATAGGTGTTGAGGAGTTTGTAAATTTTGTCTGTGTGATACTGAACCTCGGTTGCTGCGCAGGTTCTTGGGTTTGGTTCTGCGCACGCAACCGCTACTGACAATGCTATTTTTGTGGCGGCTTCGACCGTGGCTGCTGATGACGATTCGTTCGGCTCTAAGTCTTAGTGTTTTGAGTCTGATGATTCTGGGAGTTCGGTTGCATGGACGGAGGAGTCTTCAGATGAGGGCTTGGATTATTTTGCAGCGTTGGATGTGGCTGTAGCAGAGCCTTCGCCACGCGCGGAGGGTTCCGAGGAGCTCCCGAGCGTGAGTTCTGGGTATAGGCGGCGAAGGGCGGTGGCGAAACGGAGAGTGAGTGAATTGTCGCGAAGTGGTAGGCATTATCGTAGTGAGATGGAGAGTGGTCGTCTTCGCGTGGATGGGACTAGTAAGCGAGAATTGTTGTCCTCACCGATTGGGGTGAGTGTAGGTGAGGGGGAGCTGCGAAATATTTTGATGGTGAGGAATTGAGGATAATGTTGTTCAACTACACGGAGATGGGTATCATCCCGAAGGTTGAGCCAATGTAATATATGATGCCCTCGCTGTGTGTATGTAACCGCTATTTGTATGATAAGGTTGCGCACCTTCGTTGATCCGGCCGCGCTCGTGGGCGACTTCTGTACAGAGAGTCTTTTGGAAAGGACTTCGATTTTGCGGGCCTATTATTCCGGCTGCACCCTTAGACGACTTTTGCACGAAGAGTCTTTTGGAAAGGACTTCGATTTTGCGGGCCTATTATTCCGGCTGCACCCTTAGGCGACTTTTGCACGGATAGTATTTTGGGAAAGACTTCGATATTACGCACTTGTTGTGCTATTCCGGCTGCACCCTTGGGCGACTTTTGCACGGAGAGTCTTTTGGAAAAGACTTCGATTTTGCGCACTTGTTGTGCTATTCCGGCTGCACCCTTGGGCGACTTTTGCACGGAGAGTCTTTTGTAAAAGACTTCGATTTTGCGCACTTGTTGTGCTATTCCGGCTGCACCCTTAGGCGACTTTTGTGCGGAGTGTCTTGGACAAAGACTTTGATTTTTCGCACTTGTGCTGCTCCGGCTGCACCATTAGGCGACTTTTGCGCAGAGTGTCGCACGCGAGGGTAGCCAGCGCTGCCCCTCGCGGTGACTTTGGTGAGGTCGAATGCCAATGACCGTCGATGCGGTCCTTTTTGACATGTTGTGTCTTAGTTTTTGCGGGGGATTTTTGCGGGTATATTACATGGCTCCGCCTCATTAAAAGCCTCACCCCCCGGGAGGAAAAGAGTGCAGACTAGAATGATACTGTTTGGTGAATTACAAGGGCGTGTTAGCCCTGAGGATTCAAACAAAAAATTTGCAGAGATTATCGATATTCCAAGAGTGCTCTAGATCCTCGCCGGATGGCGTTGTTAGCCTGTACGCGCTGGGGGACGCCTTCGTCTTGACGATGAAAGGACCCTCCCACTTTGGCTCCAGTTTGCCCCATGACTCTGTCCGAGTTGTCCGAACGAGTACGAGGTCTCCTTCATTGAATTCTCTTGGGATGACTGCGTGGTCGCGCCAGGCCTTCGTTTGAGCTTGGTATTTGTTGAGAGCCTGCAGGGCGAAGACACGGTCTCCGTCGATGAGGTCTTTGGAGGTTAGTTCGTCTACGTCGGGGATGGCAGAAGCGCTTGTTCATGGTGACCCATGTTTGAGTTCCTGCGGGGTCATGGCCTCTGATCCATATAGCAGGCGAAAGGGAGTGAATCCAGTCACCCGACATTCGGTCATGTTCAGCGCCCAGACTGCTTCAGGTAGCAGGGCGGCCCATTTGCCCTTCTTATCGTCGAGAAGCATTTTCTTGATGGCAGTGAAAATCTTGCCGTTGGCGCGCTCCACGACACCGTTAGATTGCAGGTGATATACTGAGGCAAAGGCAAGCTTGGTGCCAATGGAGAATCAAAAGTCTCTAAAGTCCTGGCTGTCAAACTGTTTGCCATTGTCAACTGTGAGCTCAGACGGGACTCCGAATCGGCAGATAATGTTTTGCCAGAAAAATTTCTGTGCAGTCTTCGACGTTATTGTGGATACTGCCCTTGCCTCGATCCACTTGGTAAAATACTCGACGGCGACGAAGGTGAACTTGAGGTTCCCTTGGGCCGTGGGTACTGGCCCGACAATGTCTAGCCCCTAGCGTTGAAGTGGCCATGTGTGGGCGATCAGCTTTGTGACTACGAGGGGTTGCCTGAACGGGGAGATAATTTCTAGCAGGCTTCGCACAACCTCGTGACTCGATTTGCGGCGCAGATTATAGCGGGCCAGTAGAAACCTTGACGGATCACCTTGGCAGCGAGGGCCCTAGGCCCCGAGTGAGAGCCACAAGTGCCGCTGTGGACTTCACGCAGGATCTGGAGGCCTTCGGTCTCTGTGACACATTTGAGCATGGGTTGGCTGATTCCTTTTTTGTATAGCTGGCCTTCAATAAGTGTGAAATCCCGGCTTCGGTGTTTGAGGCGCTTGGCCTCGTTGACATCACCTGGATGGTAATATCCTTGCAAGAACAGGGTTATTGGGGCCCTCCAGTCTTCGGCCATGATGGGATTGACAATGCGATGGCCCTCAGCATTGGTGGTTATTTGCAGGCCCTCTGGGTTGCGGACGGCTGGTGTGCCAATGACATGGTAGAACACTGAAAGGGAATTAGGCTTACACCTATTTCCTAATTGTTTTTGGTGGTTTAATTGCCCAACACAAATAATTGGACTAACTAGTTTGCTCTAGTCTATAAGTTTTAACAGGTGCCAAAGGTTCACAATAAGCCAATAAAAAGACCAAGAAGAAGTTCAAATAAAGAGAGCAAAAGACAACCCAAAGGCACCCTGGTCTGGCGCATCGGACTGTCCGGTGTGCCACCGGACAGTGTCCGGTGCACCAGGGAACTCGATGCTGAACTCGCTACCTTTGGGAAAATCAGTGGGCGCTCCGCTATAATTCACCGGACTGTCCGGTGATGCACCGGACAGTGTCCGGTGTCACACCGAACTGTCCGGTGTGCCAGCGGAGCAACGGCTACTTTGCGCGCAACGATCGTCTGCAACCGCATTAAATGCGCTACAATGCGCGCCAGAGTCAGAGCACGCGTGGGAGGCGCACCGGACAGTCTACAGGACCTGTCCAGTGCACCACCGGATAGCCTAGAGGGCCCACAAGTCAGAGCTCCAACGGTCAAACCCCTATGGCTGGCTGACGTGGCTGGCGCACCGGACAGTGTCCGGTGGCGAATACCCCAACCACCCCACATTCAATGGCATCCAAGTTTCCAACCTTCAACACATTACGAGAGCTATAGCATTCAATTCTAGACACTCCAAAGAGATCAAATCCTCTCCCAAGTCCGGAATCACTCCAAATCAAATAGTGACTAGAGAGAGCGACATTTGTGTTTATTTGAGCTCTTGCGCTTGGATCGCTTCTTTTCTTTCTCATTCTTCTTGTGATCAAACTAAATTGTAACCAAGGCAAGAGACACCAATTGTGTGGTGGTCCTTGCGGGAACTTTGTGTTCCGTTTGATTGAGAAGAGAAGCTCACTCGGTCTAGGTGACCGTTTGAGGGAGGGAAAGGGTTGAAAGAGACCCGGTCTTCGTGACCACCTCAACGGGGATTAGGTTTGCAAGAACCAAACCTCGGTAAAACAAATCTTTGTGTCTCACTCTTTATTTGCCTGCGATTTGTTTCTTCACCCTCTCTCTCGGACTCATTCATATTTCTAATTCTAACCCGAATTGTAGTTGTGCTTAAGTTTATAAATTTCAGATTCGCCCTATTCACCCCCCTCTAGGCGACTTTCAATTGGTATCAGAGTCCGCTGCTTCATTAGAGCTTAACCGCTCGAAGTGATATCAGGAAATCACGCCAAGAAGGAGATGATGACCGGCGAGAAGCCCGCTACAAGCCATGGGAAGGCTCCATCCGGGGAGTCCGCCAACAAGGTGAAGGGATCCCCTTCACACAACAAGTCGGGTCGGAGCGGTGACAAGAAGAAGAAGATGAGGAAAGTGGTCTACTACGAGACCGACTCTTCGTCGCCATCCACCTCCGGCTCCGACACGCCGTCCGTAACTTCTAAGCGCCATGAGCGCAAGAAGTTTAGTAAGATTCCCCTACGCTATCCTCGCATTTCCAAACGTACTCCTTTACTTTCCGTCCCATTAGGCAAACCACCTATGTTTGATGGTGAAGATTATAATATGTGGAGTGATAAAATGAGGCATCACCTAACCTCACTCCACACTAGCATTTGGGATGTTGTTGAGATTGGAGTACAGGTACCATCACCAGGGGATGAAGACTATGATTCGGACGAGGTCGCCCAAATCCTGCACTTTAACTCGCAAGCCACCATTATACTTCTCGCTTCTCTAAGTTGAGAGGAGTATAACAAAGTACAAGGGTTAAAAAGCGCCAAAGAGATTTGGGATGTACTCAAGACCGCGCACGAAGGAGATGAGGTGACCAAAATCACCAAGCGGAAGACGATCGAGGGGGAGCTCGGTCGGTTCCGACTCAACCAAGGCGAGGACCCTCAAGCCATGTACAACCGCTTGAAGACCTTGGTGAACCAAGTGCGCAACCTCGGGAGCACAAAATGGGATGACCATGAGATAGTCAAGGTTAGTCTAAGATCCCTCGTATTTCTTAATCCTACGCAAGTTCAATTAATTTGAGGAAATCCTAGATATACACTAATGACTCCCGAGGAAGTGATAGGAAATTTTGTGAGCTTTGAGTTGATGATCAAAGGCTCAAAGAAAATCATCGAGCTAGATGGCCCCTCCACGTCCGAAGCACAAACGGTCGCATTCAAGGCAACGGAGGAGAAAAAGAAAGAGTCTACATCAAGTAGACAACCCATCGATGCATCTAAACTCGACAATGAGGAAATGGCACTCATCATCAAGAGCTTCCGCCAAATCCTCAAGCAAAGGAGGGGGAAGGATTACAAGCCCCGCTCCAAGAAAGTGTGCTACAAATGTGGTAAGCCCAGTCATTTCATTGCTAAATGTCCATTATCTAGTGATAGTGACAGGGGCGAAGACAAGCGGGGCAAGAGGAGAGAAAAGAAGAGGTACCACAAGAAGAAGGGCGGCAATGCCCATGTGTGCCGCGAGTGGGACTCCGACGAGAGCTCCACCGACTCCTCCTCCGATGAGGACGCCGCCAACATCACCGTCACCAAGGGCCTCCTCTTTCCCAACGTCGGCCAAAAGTGCCTCATGGCAAAGGACGGCAAAAAGAAGAAGGTAAAATCAAAATCCTCCACTAAGTATGAAACCTCTAGTGATGAAGATAATGCTAGTGATGAGGAAGATAATTTGCGCACCCTTTTTGCCAACCTCAACATGCAACAAAAGGAAAAGTTAAATGAATTAATTAGCGCTATTCATGAGAAGGATGACCTCTTGGACTCTCAAGAGGACTTCCTAATTAAGGAAAATAAGAAGCATGTTAAGGTTAAGAATGCTTATGCTCTAGAAGTAGAAAAATGTGAAAAATTATCTAGTGAGCTAAGCGCATGCCATGATGTTATCACCAACCTTAGAAATGAGAATGCTAGTTTAATTGCTAAAGTAGATTCAAATGTTTGTGATGCTTCAATTCCCAATCTTAGAGATAATAATGTTGAATTACTTGCTAAGATTGAAGAATTGAATGTCTCTCTTGCTAGCCTTAGAAATGATAATGAAAAATTAATTGCTAAGGCTAAAGAATTAGATATTTGCAATGTTACAATTTCCAACCTTAGAAGTGAAAATGACATTTTACATGCTAAGATTGTTGAACTAAAATCTTGCAAACCCTCTACATCTACCGTTGAGCATGTTTCCATTTGCACTAGATGTAGAGACATTAATGTTGATGCTATTCATGGTCACCTAGCTTTAATTAAGAAACAAAATGATCACATAACTCAACTTAATGCTAAAATTAATGAGCATGACTTAGAAAATGAAAAATTTAAATTTGCTAGAAGCATGCTCTATAGTGGGAGACGCCCTGACATCAAGGATGGCATTGGCTTCCAAAAGGGGGACAATGTCAAACTTAATGCCCCTCCTAAGAGATTATCTAACTTTGTAAAGGGCAAGGCTCCCATGCCTCAGGATAATGAGGGTTACATTTTATACCCTACCGGTTATCCCGAGAGCAAAATTAGGAGAATTCATTCTAGGAAGTCTCACTCTGTCCGTAATCATGCTTTTATGTATAAGGGTGAGACATCTAGCTCTAGGCAATCAACCCGTGCTAAATTGCCTAGAAAGAAAACTCCTATTGCATCAAATGATCATAATATTTCATTTAAAACTTTTGATGCATCCTATGTTTTAACTAACAAATCCGGCAAGGTAGTTGCCAAATATGTTGGGGACAAACACAAGGGCTCCAAGACTTGTGTTTGGGTACCCAAAGTTCTTGTATCTAATGTCAAAGGACCCAAGACCGTTTGGGTACCTAAAATCAAGAACTAAATTTGTTTTGTAGGTTTATGCATCCGGGGGGTCAAGCTGGATAATCGATAGCGGGTGCACAAACCACATGACAGGGGAGAAAAAGATGTTCTCCTCCTACGAGAAAAACCAAGATCCCCAACGAGCTATCACATTCGGGGATGGAAATCAAGGTTTGGTCAAAGGTTTGGGTAAAATAGCTATATCACCTGACCATTCCATTTCCAATGTTTTTCTTATAGATTCTTTAGATTACAAATTGCTTCCTGTTTCTCAATTATGTAGAATGGGCTACAACTGTCTTTTTATGGATGTAGGTGTCACTGTCTTTAGAATAAGTGATGATTCAATAGCATTTAAGGGAGTGTTAGAGGGTCAGCTATACTTAGTAGATTTTGATAGAGCTGAACTCGACACTTGCTTAATTGCTAAGACTAACATGGGCTGGCTCTGGCATCACCGACTAGCACATGTTGGAATGAAGAATCTTCACAAACTTCTAAAGGGAGAACACATTTTGGGACTAACAAATGTTCATTTTGAGAAAGACAAGATTTGTAGCGCATGTCAAGCAGGAAAGCAAGTTGGTGTTCATCATCCACACAAGAACATCATGACGACCGACATGCCACTTGAGCTCCTACACATGGACCTATTCGGCCCGATAGCTTACATAAGCATCGGCGGGAGTAAGTACTGTCTAGTTATTGTGGATGACTATTCTCGCTTCACTTGGGTGTTATTTTTGCAGGAAAAATCTCATACCCAAGAAACCTTAAAGGGATTCTTGAGACGGGCTCAAAACGAGTTCGGTTTAAGGATCAAGAAAATAAGAAGCGATAACGGGACGGAGTTCAAGAACTCTCAAATTGAAGGTTTCCTTGAGGAGGAGGGCATCAAGCATGAGTTCTCTTCTCCCTACACGCCACAACAAAATGGTGTAGTGGAGAGGAAGAATATAACTCTTTTGGACATGGCAAGGACCATGCTTGATGAGTACAAGACTTCGGATCGGTTTTGGGCCGAGTCAGTCAACACCGCTTGCTACGCCATCAACCGATTCTATCTACTCCGAATCCTCAAGAAGACATCGTATGAACTCCTAACCAGTAAAAAGCCCAATGTTCCATATTTTAGAGTCTTTGGTAG
Source organism: Zea mays (assembly GCF_902167145.1). NCBI lineage: Eukaryota > Viridiplantae > Streptophyta > Magnoliopsida > Poales > Poaceae > Zea > Zea mays. The sequence goes on from NC_050097.1 coordinate 89,007,162, forward strand.
CAAATGTTTTATTCTTGTTAAAAGAGGTAGAAAATCTAAAATTGCTCCTAAGGCTGTAGAAGGCTTTTTACTAGGTTATGATTCAAACACAAGGGCATATAGAGTCTTTAACAAGTCCTCTAGATTAGTTGAAGTCTCTTGTGACATTGTGTTTGATGAGACTAACGGCTCTCAAGTAGAGCAAGTTGATCTTGATGAACTAGATGATGAAGAGGCTCCGTGCGTCGCACTAAGGAACATGTCCATTGGGGATGTATGTCCTAAGGAATCCGAAGATCCTCCACAAGCACAAGATCAACCTTCTTCCTCCATGCAAGCATCTCCACCAACTCAAGATGAGGACGAGGCTCAAAATGATGGAGAAGATCAAGAAGTTGAGCCACCTCAAGAGGAGAGCAATGATCAAGGGGGAGATGCCCATGATCAAGATGAGGAAGATGAACAAGTTCCAAGACCGCCACACCTAAGAGTCCACCAAGCAATCCAACGAGATCACCCCGTCGACACCATCCTCGGCGACATTCATAAGGGGGTAACCACTAGATCTCATGTTGCTCATTTTTGTGAACATTACTCTTTTGTTTCCTCTATTGAGCCACATAGGGTAGAGGAAGCACTTCAAGATTCAGATTGGGTAGTGGCGATGCAAGAGGAACTCAACAACTTCACTAGGAATGAGGTATGGCATTTAGTTCCACGTCCTAACCAAAATGTTGTAGGAACCAAGTGGTCTTCCGCAACAAGCAAGATGAGCATGGTGTGGTAACAAGGAACAAAGCCCGACTTGTGGCCAAGGGATATTCACAAGTCGAAGGTTTGGACTTTGGTGAAACCTATGCACCCATAGCTAGGCTTGAGTCAATTCGCATTTTACTTGCCTATGCTACTTATCATGGCTTTAAGCTTTACCAAATGGACGTGAAAAGTGCCTTCCTCAATGGACCAATCAAGGAGGAGGTCTATGTTGAGCAACCTCCCAGCTTTGAAGATAGTGAGTATCATAACCATGTGTATAAACTCTCTAAGGCGCTTTATGGGCTAATGCAAGCCCCAAGAGCATGGTATGAATGCCTAAGAGATTTTCTTATCACTAATGGTTTCAAAGTCAGAAAGGCCGATCCTACTTTATTTACTAAAACTCTTGACAATGATTTGTTTGTATGCCAAATTTATGTCGATGATATTATATTTGGGTCTACTAACGAATCTACATGTGAGGAATTTAGTAGGATCATGACACAAAAATTCGAGATGTCAATGATTGGGGAGTTGAAGTACTTCTTGGGATTTCAAGTGAAACAACTCCAAGAGGGCACCTTCATTAGCCAAACGAAGTATATTCAAGACATTCTAAACAAGTTTGGGATGAAGGATGCCAAACCCATCAAGACACCCATGGGAACCAATGGGCATCTCGACCTCGACACGGGAGGTAAATCCGTCGATCAAAAGGTATACTGGTCGATGATAGGCTCTTTACTCTATTTATGTGCATCTCGACCGGACATAATGCTTTCCATATGCATGTGTGCAAGATTCCAAGCCGACCCTAAGGAAGCTCACCTTACGGCCGTAAAACGAATCTTGAGATATCTAGTTCATACTCCTAAGTTTGGGCTTTGGTACCCTCGGGGATCCACATTTGATTTAATTGGTTATTCGGATGCCGATTGGGTGGGGTGTAAAATTAATAGAAAGAGCACATTGGGGACTTGCCAGTTCTTGGGAAGATCCTTGGTGTCTTGGGCTTCAAAGAAGCAAAATTCCATAGCTCTTTCTACCGCCGAAGCCGAGTATATTGCCGCAGGCCATTGTTGCGCGCAATTGCTTTGGATGAGGCAAACCCTTAGGGACTATGGTTACAAATTAACCAAAGTTCCTCTTCTATGTGATAATGAGAGTGCAATCCGCATGGAGAATAATCCCGTTGAGCATAGCCGCACTAAACACATAGCCATTCGGTATCGTTTTCTAAGGGAACATCAACAAAAAGGGGATATCGAGATTGCATATATTAATACCAAGGAACAATTAGCCGATATCTTTACCAAGCCATTAGATGAACAAACTTTTAACAAACTTAGGCATGAGCTAAATATTCTTTATTCTCGGAATTTCTTTTGATGTTTTGCACACATAGCTCATTAATATACCTTTGATCATGTCTCTTTTATATGCTATGACTAATGCGTTTTCAAGTGTATTTTAAACCTAGTCATAGATTGAAAGGGAATTCGAGTCTTCGGCGAAGACAAAGGCTTCCACTCCACTTCATTGAATTTACTCATCCTTCGCCGTCGCTCCGAGCCACTCTCCAACTTTGGTATAATCTTCACTCATATTTTGTTTGCCAAAGGGGGAAAAAGTAGTTATAAAAAGGGCTTATATTTCACTCAAATATCCGTTTTTGGCGATTCATGCCAAAGGGGGAGAAAGTATTAGCCCAAAGCAAAAGGACCGCACCACCACCTTAATTTAAAATAACGATTTTCAATTGGTATCTTGTTGTGTTCAAAAGGGGGAGAAAGTAGTATTTTCAAAAAATGGTGTCTTAAAACCCTCTTGAACACTAAGAGGAGGATCTTATATAGGAGGAGTTTTGTTTTAGTCAAAGGAAAAGCATTTGAAACAGGGGAAGAAAAATTCAAATCCTGAAAATGCTTCTCAAAATCTTATTCATTTATCTTTGACTATTTGCAAAAGAACTTTGAAAAGAATTTACAAAAGTATTTGCAAAAACAAAACATGTGGTGCAAGCGTGGTCCAAAATGTTGAGAATATAAAGAAACAATCCATGCATATCTTATGGAAATATTTATTAGTTCAATTCTTAGTAACATTTGCACTTACATTTTGCAAACTAGTTCAATTATGCACTTCTATACTTGCTTTGGTTTGTGTTGGCATCAATCACCAAAAAGGGGGAGATTGAAAGGGAATTAGGCTTACACCTATTTCCTAATTGTTTTTGGTGGTTGAATTGCCCAACACAAATAATTGGATTAACTAGTTTGCTCTAGTCTATAAGTTTTAACAGGTGCCAAAGGTTCACAATAAGCCAATAAAAAGACCAAGAAGGGGTTCAAACAAAGAGAGCAAAAGACAACCCAAAGGCACCCTGGTCTGGCGCACCGGACTGTCCGATGTGCCACCGGACAGTGTCCGGTGCACCACCGGACAGTGTCCGGTGCACCAGGGAAATCGACGCTGAACTCGCTACCTTCGGGAAAATCAGTGGGCGCTCCGCTATAATTCACCGGACAGTGTCCGGTGTCACACCGGACTGTCCGGTGTGCCAGCGGAGCAACGACTACTTCGCGCGCAACGGTTGTCTTCAACCGCATTAAATGCGCTACAGTGCGCGTCAAAGTCAAAGCACGCGCGGGAGGCGCACTGGACAGTCTACAGGACCTGTCCGGTGCACCACCGGACAGCCCAGAGGGCCCACAAGTCAGAGCTCCAACGGTCGAACCCCTACGGCTCGCTGACGTGGCTGGCGCACCGGACTGTCCGGTGCGCCATGCGACAGCACACTTCCAACGACCATTTTTGGTGGTTGGGGCTATAAATACCCCAACCACCCCACATTCAATGGCATCCATGTTTCCAACCTTCAACACATTATGAGAGCTATAGCATTCAATTCTAGACACTCCAAAGAGATCAAATCCTCTCCCAAGTACGGAATCACTCCAAATCAAATAGTGACTAGAGAGAGCGACATTTGTGTTTATTTGAGCTCTTGCGCTTGGATCGCTTCTTTTCTTTCTCATTCTTCTTGTGATCAAACTCAATTGTAACCAAGGCAAGAGACACCAATTGTGTGGTGGTCCTTGCGGGAACTTTGTGTTCCGTTTGATTGAGAAGAGAAGCTCACTCGGTCTAGATGACCGTTTGAAAGAGGGAAAGGGTTGAAAGAGACCCAGTCTTCGTGACCACCTCAACGGGGAGTAGGTTTGCAAGAACCGAACCTCGGTAAAACAAATCTTTATGTCTCACTCTTTATTTGCCCGCGATTTTTTTCTTCACCCTCTCTCTCGGACTTATTCATATTTCTAATTCTAACCCTGATTGTAGTTGTGCTTAAGTTTATAAATTTCAGATTCGCCCTATTCACCCCCCCTCTAGGCGACTTTCAAACACGTCGGAGGGCAGGGCTTCGCCTCTGGCTGCTGCTTTGGCCAACGCGTCGACTTCTTCGTTCCTAGAGCGGTCCATTGCTGCAGGGTGAAACCCTTGAACTGTTTCTCAAGACTGCGAACGGCTGAAAGATATTGCAGAAGTGCAGGGTCATTTGCTGAATAGTCTTTTTTGATCTGGCCAGCAACGACTTTGGAGTCTGTCTTGATTATGCAGGTGGCCACGCCAAGTGCTTTCAGCTTGCAAAGGCCCAGGATGATGGCTTCATATTCTGTTATGTTATTTGTGCACCTATCGGATTCCAGAGCGAAGCTGAGGCGTGCAGCGTATCTATGCTTGACGCCGGTGGGTGAAGTGATGATTGCAGTTGCGCCTGCCCCCACATGGCACCATGCGCCGTCATAGTGGATGGTCCATACCTTCTCCGAGGGTTCTTGTTGCTGCCGTGCCGGCCCTGTCCAGTCGACGATGAAGTCTGCGAGGACTTGCGACTTGATTGCTGTCCTGGGCTCGAAGGTGATGTGGTATTCAGAGAGTTCGGCTGCCCATTTGGCGATACGGACGGATGCCTCCGGATTTCTGAATAATTCGCTGAGTCCCCTGTCTGTGGTGACCCGCACCTTGAACGCTTCGAAGTAGTGGCGCAACTTGCGCGATGCCATGACGACTGCGTAGGCGATCTTTTCCAACTCCGTCATGTTGCATTTGGAAGTCATGAGGACTTCAGAGACATAATAAACTGGACACTGCCGAATTGTGCCCTTTCTGTCCTGCTCTTGGACCAACGCTGCGCTGACCGCGTGTGGTGAAGCTGCGACGTAGAGCAATAGAGGTAGCGAGGGGTCAGGGCTCGTAAGGGTTGCCAACTCTGACAGGTGCTCTTTGAGTGATGCGAAGGCTGCCGCTTGCTCTGGTCCCCATGCAAAGTCCTTTGCGCCGTGTAGCGTCTTGAGGAAAGGTAGGCTTCGCTCTGCGGACTTGGAAATGAATCTGTTGAGGGTAGCCAATCTACCTGTCAGGCGTTGGACGTCTCTGGTTGACTGCGGAGGCTTCATGTTGATGATAGCCTGGATCTTGGTCGGGTTGGCCTCGATGCCGCGGTGCAACACCAGGTAGCCCAGTATCTTCCCCTTGCGAACTCCGAAGACGCACTTCTCGGGGTTAGGCGAAGTCGTGCTTCCCGCATATTCGCGAATGTTTCTGCGAGGTCGGCCAAATGGTCCTCTTTGTTTTTGCTGGCGACGACGATGTCGTCCACGTATGTGAAAATGTTCCGGCCTACTTGGCTCTCGAGCACCGTTTTGGTGAGGCGAGAGAAGGTGGACCCATCGTTCTTTAGTCCCTCCGGCATTCTGACGAAGCAATATGTGCCGAAGGGCATGATGAAACTAGTACTGGCCTTGTCTTCCTCCTTCATATATATATATATATTTGGTGATAGCGAGAGAAGCAGTCAAGGAGTGACATGACTTCGCATCCGGCCGCACTATCGACGATCTTATCGATCTGAGGCAGGGGGAAATTATCCTTGGGGCAGGCCTTTTTGAGGCTAGTGAAATCGATGCACATCCGCCACTTGCCACTCTTCTTTTGCACCATGACTATGTTAGAGAGCCACGTAGGGTAGGCGACTGGTTCGATGAAATTAGCCTCAAGCAGGCGGTGTACCTCGGCTTTGGTGGCTTCTGTTTTTTATCAGACATTTTGCGCAGCCGCTGCTTCTTCGGTCGCACCGAAGGGTCGATGCCCAGACTGTGTTCGATGATAGTGCGACTGACTCCGACCAGTTCGAGGGCAGACCAGGCGAAGACGTCCTTATTTCTGGAAAGACAGGAGATGAGTCTCTCCTCGTCGTGCGAAGTCAGGTCTTCGCTTATGATGACTGTTTGCTTGGGCGTTGCGTGGTCAAGGGGAACTGTCTTCGTTCCATCGTTGCTCTGCAGCTGTGCCTTTTCATGCTCGTTGCGGATGGGCGGGTAGGCTCGGGGACTTCGCGCTGCATCGTAAGGCAGTGTACGTTCTGTTGCCCTGGAATGAAGTCTCTTTCAATGTTGCGCGCGGTCTGCTGATTGCCATAGACTGTGATCATGCCTTGCGGACCCGAGATTTTAATGCACAGGTAAAGTCCGTGAATGGCCGCTTCAAACTTGTTGATGGAGCCCTGACCCATTATGGCGTTGTACGGGTATACCATGTCGACAATGTCGAAGGTGATCTGCTCACTTCGTGCATTGGGTGCTACACCGAAGGACAAAGGTAGCTCGCTCTTGCCCACAGGAAAGGTGCCCTTGCCGCCGAAGCCATATAGGGGGTTGTCCGAAGGCTTAAGTAAACTGTGGCTAATGCCCATGCGGTCGAAGGCGTGGAGGAAAATGATGTCCGCCTGGCTGCCATTGTCAACTAAAACTTTGTGCAGGTCCCAGCCTGCCACGCTGCAGTTGATTACCATGGCATCAATGTGGGGTGCGCTGCGGAGGTCGACATCTCTAGCGTCGAAGGTCAGCGGCACGTGAGACCACTTCGTTTGCACGACTGGACCAGTGACGGCGATGTGGTTGATGCTTCGGTTGTGGTCCCTCTTCTGTCGCTTCGTGTCGAAGTCGACGCTGGACCCCCCAGTGATCATGTGGATGACTACGCGATACGGCTGATCGGCGAAGTCTTCTTGTTTTGGCGCTTGGGGTGGTTTGGGTGGTGGATGTTTGGCTGATGCGGGTGCAGAGGCGGGAGTGGAGGTGGTACGACTTGTACCTCCTAATGGTGTTGGTATGCATGGTTAGGTGGATGCTGGGCGGGGCCGTGGTTGTATGGTTGTGGGAGGTGGTGTTGATATGTGTGTGCGACAACCCTTGGGTTGTTGGCTGGTTGCGCCCGAGACATCCTGTCCCTGGTGGCCTTCGTTTCTGGGCAGTCCCTCGTTGGGTGCGTGCAGTCTTCGCCGTGAAACAGGCAGTAAAATCTGCGCGGCTACTGCGCCCGTCCTCGGCCCCGACCACGGGTGCCACTGCCGTGGCCCTAGGGGGGATAATCTTGACGGCGAGGGGCCTCACCAGCGGGGTGCTGGTTGGTAATGTTATGCACCTACTATTGACTGCTGCTGTCCCGACCGGAGTCTGACTGCGAAGGTCTTGTCCATGTGCGGCTGGACTGCGGAGGGTCCTTGTGTTTCCTCTGGGACTCGACCTTGCGCTGGTGGAGCTCTTCGGATCTGGCATATTTTTCAAACAGCTGATAGAGCTCTTGGAGGTTCTTGGGTGGGTCCCTGATGCAGTGACTGTAAAGGACGCCAGCCCGAAGGCCACTGATGGCGTAGTGAATGGCAATTTGGTCATCGACCGAAGGCAGTTGTGACTTGAGAGTCAGGAACTTGCGGTAGTACTACCGCAGGGTTTCTTTCTCCAGCTGCTTGCAGAGTGACAGTTCGGCCAAGGCGTCGGTGTCTGGGCGGTACCCCTGAAAGTTGAGCAGAAATTTGTCCCAGAGACTTCTCTAGGAGTCGATGGACAACGGGGGCAACCTGGTGTACCAGGTTAGGGCCGGACCCTCGAGGGTGATGATGAAGGACTTGGCCATCGTGGTGTTGTCCCCTCCGGATGATGCGACAGCGACTTGATAGCTCATGATGTACTGTGCTGGGTCGGTGTTGCCGTTGTACTTGGGGTAGGTCCCTGCCCTAAAGTTGGCGGGCCATGGTGACACTTGCAGTTGCGGCGCCAGGGGACTCCGCTCATCAAGGTAGTTGATGCCTTGGAATGCTGCGGCGTGCGGGACGACGGGTCCGCGCTGAGGAATGAATAGGTCTTCGATTGACGCGTGCTGTTGCAGGGGCGGGCCGTGCTGCAGGTCATGTTGGCCTTCGCGCTGCATGAGCGCAATCTCTTGCTTGAGTTCTTGAGCCCTCTGCTCCTCGTCTTGTATCATCTGGCACACTTTGGCCTGCGCGGAAACACGTTGGCGCTTGGCCTCGAGGATTTCTTTCTGCTTCTGGAGGTTGCGGTTCTTGATGCGGAGGGCCCGCAGCTGTAGCTGTTCTTCTGCTGAAATGCCGATGACTTCACCGTCCTCTGTGGCATCCTCGCCCTCTAGCGGAGCGAAGCCTGGGGGTGGTTGCTGTGGCTATCCTTCAGAGCTGCAGGTGCGGAGGTTGCCCTCGGGAGTAGGTTGGTCGTTGCGCTGTCTCTTGCTGATAGCGTCGTATTCGCAGGCTTCTTGATGGGTAGTGTCTGCAAGGGCCTTGCCCTTTTTCCCGGCTAGCAGTGCCACCTTCGCTGCTTGGGGCTGCCTTCGAGCTAGCTCTCTTGGGTGCCATCGTGGGTGTTTTGTTTGTAGCATGAACGGTGGGCGCCAAATGTTAGAACTTGCTCTCCTGGGCAAGACGATCCAACGGGGGAGTGAAAATGATGCAAACAAGGTTTAAACTCAGGATGGCGATTGCTCTGTTAATTCAGCCTCTCAAGGGCACTATACGGGGGTATTTATAGGTGCCTGAGTGCCCAGCGTCTCAATGTAAGGACGCATGTACCCTCAGGCACCTGGACTATCCCCAGAATATTCCCATAAAGGAGGGTTACAGACTGTCATTACAGAAAAGCCATTACAAATTGAGCCCGTAACACACTTCTCCGCGCGGGGCCTGTTACAATGGGCTGAATCCCACGTGGGCCTCCAGGTCGGGTGAGGACGTGGGACGGGGCGATGTCGTCGTAGGCCTTCGTCTCGTAGTGTAGAGGACGAAGGGTGGACCCCGCCGGTCGTTTTACCTCCGTTGGTGCAGCGAGATTGACGAAGGCTAGAGCGAAGGGTAGCGTCTTCGCCTTCGCCCCCAACAATTGGTTAACCAAGTACCAAGCCCGTATTAGCCATGACAAGAGAACAGTGAAGTTAGTGTCCCTACCAAGAGAAGAAGTGTTAGTGGAGTTGGTCTTGTCTGGACCAAGAAAAGGAAGTTGTCACCAAGTCACCGCCCATATGGAGGAGATTAAACCATCAGAGGCTATCAATGTAGTGTCAGAATTCCCAGATGTGTTTCTCGAGGAGTTACCAGGTATGCCACCTAAAAGGAAGGTTGAATTTCCATAGAGCTTATACCAGGCACCGCCCCTATATCCAAGAGAGCCTATCAAGTGTTCGGACTAGAGTTGGTGGAACTCAAGAAGCAGATTGATGAGTTGTTAGAGAAATGTTATATCAGACCAAGCACCTCGCCTTAGGCAGCCCCAGTGCTATTTATGGAGAAGAAGGATGGCACAAAGAGGATGTGCATCGATTATCGAGCCTTGAATGAGGTTACCGTCAAGAACAAGTACCCCCCTGCCCTGAATTGAAGATTTATTCAATTAGTTGAGAGGAGCCAGTGTGTTCTCGAAGATAGATATGAGGTCATGCTACCATTAGCTCAAGATCCGACCCTCGGATATACTGAAGATGGCATTCATAACTAAGTATGGACTGTATGAGTTCACGGTCATGTCATTCGGTTTGACGAATGCGCCAGCCTACTTCATGTACTTGATGAACAGTGTGTTCATGGACTACCTCGACAAGTTTGTGGTGGTGTTTATTTATGACATTCTTATATATTCCCAGAATGAGCAAGAGCATGAGGAGCACTTGAGGAAAGTACTTGGCTATTTCGGGGAGGCTGAGAGCAAGCTTGTCCGGTTTGCTGGGGAGGAAATAGTTCTAGAGCCAAAAGAGGACGAAGTTATCGTTTTCAAAAGCTTCTTCAGAGCAAGACTTCGGTTCCCCTTAAATGACATGATAGGAGAAGTTTTAAAGAACTTTGAGATATACCTTCATCAATTGACACTCAATGCTATTGTTAGGCTCATTGTTTTTATATGGGCTCTCCGAAGTCAGGGTATGGACGCTAATGCCGAAGCTTTTTGCCGGGTACATGAACTGCACTATCAGACGAAGGCCAGGGCAGATGGTCTTCATAAGAACTTTGGCTGCTACAACTTTGCATATAGAAAAGATACAAAGGCTCCAGTGATTGTCTATCACACCAAATGGCAAACTGGGTGGACAAATGAATGGTTTTTTTGTGAAAGCAGACATGAAGAGAAGGGAGAAGCTGATGACTATGGTCATGAAGCCCATGAAATTAAGCTTCGGAATGACCAGGCCCTTGTGCCATATGCAACTTGGCTCCCCATGCCAGGTAGCCGAAGTTGAGTTTAGAGTGGTAGCTGCCGAAATTAGTACTAGGGACCTAGTACAAAAATATTTGGCAAACAAGACATTTCCAACTTCCAGTGGTTGGGGATGCCAAAGAAGAAAGAAGGGGGGGGGCGAAGGCATGAGCTTGTACGGCTCCCCTATCGCTTTAAGTTTGAGAAACAATTCAAAAAACCTTGCAATGAATGGCTAGAGATGATTGAGACCATGTGCAACAAGATACTTGGTAATTATACCAAAAAGGAAGATCAATTGATGACTGCCACCTTCGGCACTCGGCCAAAGCGAATGCTGAATCGTGTCATGGATGCCTTAAATTTCGATTATCCTGACTATGAGAAGCTCGACGAATGGGCCGAAGGGATAAAAAGAAAAAGAATAGTCAGCATTCTGAGTAGGCAAGCTGCCCGATTAATAAAGGAAGATGAAAAAGCGTTGAAGAAACCAAGAACAGCACAAGAGCCAAAGGCAGCAATTTCTAAGAAGCGAAAACTTAGCATAGTGCCTTCTTCTGAGCCGAAGGCGGGGGAAGAAGCTCCTTCGACGCCCTCTGCTGCCGAAGTAGCAGAAATTCTGAAGGTAATGACTGCCCACCCTTCAAGCTGCTAAGTCCACTAGGATGTAACACCCTGAATTTGGGGGTATAAAATTTCTTTCTAAGATCACCCTAGGTTCTATTTCTCTCTAGATTCTCTCTCCCTCCTACACCTTTTTAAGTAGAATTAGCTTAAAGTTAGGGGATTTAATTATTTATTTTTGCCAAGACATTTTGAGTCATGACATGTTGCGTCATGTTGAGCTTATTTATTCTTTGAAGTGTTGCACATGTTTGAATTTATTTGAATTTGAAACCTAATTTGAATTTGGAATTGTAAACCCTAGAGAAAAGAAATAGAAAAAGGATTAGAAAATCCAAAGAAAAAGAAAAAGGAAAAGCAGCCCAGCAGCCTAGCTCGGCCTAGCCAGGCCGCGCGCCCGCGCCGCCAGACAGGTGGGATCCACCCGTCAGCGGCAGCTTTCTCTTCGGCGCGCTCTCTGCCCTCAAGGGCCGACCTGTCGCCGCCAGTTGTTTCCCCCTCCGCGCTCCTCTTCCCTCTCTACCTCACGGGGCCACACTGCCAGGCACTGAGTTGTTGCCCCGTGCGCTCCTTTTCTCTCTCTCTGCGTCGTGGACCCTCCCTGTCAGTTTCACCCTCCCCGCTCCTGCCGTGGACCGGCGCATGCGTACTCGCGCACGTCGCTGGAATTCTCGGCCACGACGCCCACCCACGCGCCCCAGCTCCCTCTTAGAGCCCCGCTAGCGCCCGCACTCACTCCCCCGCCTCATTTCACACAGCTCCGCCCTCTCTCGTGCTCTACCCAAGCCGCTAGACGCCGCCGGAGACCCGCGCCCGTTTCCCCGGCAATCTAGCTCGCAGGAGACCGCGCCAAGCCACACCGAGCTCCACCCGAGGTGAGACACCTGTGCCCGTGCTCAGTTTTCCCAATTTCGCTCTATGCTCGGCCAATTTTGGCATCGCCGGTGCTTGGCCGTGGTGGTCCGCCACGCCCGCGCGGTGGCCAGCCAGTTTAGCCCGGTCTAGTGCCCCGGTGTAGGTCCCTGTGTCACCACTGCCTCTGTTGAAGCCTTTCTAGGCCTTAGCGCGCCACAAGCCCCCTCCCCATGGCCGGAATCCCTCATCAGAGTTCCTTCGACCCACCCGAGGCCTTCTCCCCGCCGTTCTCCCCTCTCTGACCTTGGATTCGTGGCCTTTTCCCCAGCATTGAGTTCGCTGTGTCGTTCTCCCCTCTCTGACCCACTCCGGCAACCCGGAGCCACCCTAGCTCGCGCCTGCCTCAACTCCGGCGACCTCACTGCCGTGCAGAGGAGCAGCGCCGCCCACAGCCGTTCGTCCCTCCCTGGTCTAGTCTCTCCCCCGTCCGATCTTGATCGCACGGCCCATATCACGGATACCGCTTAGCACACGCGTGCCCTGCGCCCCTGGCCCGCCTGTCAGCGCCCGTGTCCCTTGGCACTGGGCCCGCTCGGTCAGTGCGCCCTCCCCCTCTGTCGCTGACATCCCCTGGCCCGCCTGTCAGCGCTCGCCCGCCCGCGCGCGCGTTCTCGACCGCAGATCTAATCTCGACCGTCGGTTTCTGATCTAACGGTTGGAATCACCCGATACCCCTTTGCGCGGTAGTTTTATTAAAGAGACCCTCGGTTTGTTTAGAATCAACCCGTCATCCCTGGTTTTCGCGCGCAGGTCCCTGTAATCTTGCAGATTGAACCCTGGACTTTTAAATACTCATAGAATTAGACCTAATTTCATATTTTGAATTCCCAAACTTGTTTATTTCATATCTTTTGCATATGAACTCCAAATTTGGTGATTCAAATTGCAAAATGTTCATAGGATTATTCTCTGTTTAAATAAAATAGTTTCATTTAATGTCTGTACATTCTAATTTTTATGATTAAGTATGAACTAATGTAGGTGTAGATTTATTTATTTAATAAAAAAAATAAAAGGAGAACCCTAGAGATTTAAACATGTTTAATCTTGTGAGATTAATAATGTGTATTACATGAAATCATCTCTGATCTAAATTTTAGGTCACAATAAAATAAATTGAACTATGTTATGTATTTGTGAGTAACACTTAGAGAAATAATAATCTATTTCCAAAGAAAGTTGGTCTATGTTATAGTTCATGTTATACTTTGATCTCATTATTCCCTAATTTGTTTTTAAGATGCATTCCTATGTTTGTACATGCTTGGTGTGTTGTTCATTTGTACTTTCCAAATGTATTGAATGCATGCTCGCTTTATTTAGACAACGAGCAGTCCGTGGTTCCTGAGTGTGTTGTTGGAGATCTCCCTTAGCAACAACCTGGTGAAGGCAAGTGTCCTCTGACCTATTATGTCCTACATACTTTATAATTCACTGTCCCGCATTACTTTATGAAACCTAAGGATTGACTAGCTTTGTATCTACCCTACCCTTGATTACCTTTTGGGTTATCATGGTTAGCATCTTGCTTTTGCTTTACTTTAATCAATGAACATGATGTGAATATTTAGGACATGATATTTTTATCTTGATTATGTTGATGATCTTGTGATACTCTAGGGGGCTCAGGCCTTTTTCCTGAGTACCTCTCCGGAAGGATCTATTCGTGGAGTGACCACCTGGGATAACAGTGCAACCATGAGGGTAGAATGGGATGCCCTTAGCTGATTAATTAGATGAACCTGGGGTGTAGTTGGCTTTGCCTAAGGGCCATCAATGGGGGCCAGGGCATAGTGCTCGCTCTACCAAGGTTGGGGTGCAGAGGTTCATTCGATTTGGTTTTGTTAGTCACCCACCTTGAGGAGGTGTACAGCGTTTGTACGACTGGAGAAACCTAACGAGCAGCTATGCACCAGGGGAGTCTTTGTAAAGGCTACGTAGTGTATCCCTGGCCATTCACCTCGGTAGTGAAGATCGGGTCTGTACAACCCAGGCTGGAAAGGGATCACGACTCATGGGTAAAGTGTGCAACCTCTACAGAGTGTTAGAAACTTGTTTATCAGCCGAGCTCACGGTTAAGAACGGCCTTGGGATCCTCTTTGATTAGAAGAATTGTAGTTACTTTTATAATGATGGTTGACAATGATGTTATAGACCTGATCTCTGGTATTTCCTCTTTTGAGGGAGTACTTTTGGGTAATAACTGGGTTATTACTAAAACATGGCTCTACTAACAATAATAAATACTTGACCAACTAAAAGCAACTGCTTAACCTCACCCCCACATACAGCTAGTCCACTTTAGCCAAACGGGACATTTGCTGAGTACATTGATGTGTACTCACCCTTGCTTTACAAACCACCCCACCCAGGTTGTCCCCACTGTACTCAGTGCTTAGGAGGTGATGCTGGCAACATGGAGGACTTCGAGGAGTTCCAGGATTACGACGAGTTCTAGTTTACTTAGTGGCATACCCCCAGTCAGCTGCCTGTGTCGGCTTATCATATATGTTTTGTTTCTCCGCACTTTGATAGTTATGCTAAAGACAATGGTTATGTAATAGACTCTGTGGATGTCTTGGACATCTTGTTGTAATAAAGTACCTTTCCGCTATTTATTTCGAGCATTGTGTGATGATGTCCAATTATGTAATCGCTGTGTACGTGAGTTCTGATCCTGGCACATACATGATTCGCATTCGGTTTGCCTTCCAAAATCGGGTGTGACATAAGTGGTATCAAAGCGTTGCTGACTGTAGGACCGCTAACCTAGACTAGAATGGTCGACCTAAGGACTATAGACCCCTACTCTTACCTTGACCTTAGAGTCCTTTCAAAAGTTGGTCATCTTGACCAACTCTATGTAATCTACTTATCTCAAAAGTTTTGTCTCACTTTTCTTTCTGTTTACTTTCTGGTCTCCTAGTTCTACTCTTACTCTTGTGCTTACGATGTCTTTTGTAGATGGCTCGTATCAGGTGCACTGCACGTAAGTCTGTGATTCCCTTTTTGCCTTCTCGCTTGGCGGAGCGTCCACCGCGTCGCACGGTGCCAGGTCAGTCCAGTCACTTGGAGAGACTGCATCATCGCCTGTACGAGGAGCAGGAGCAGCAGGACTCCTCCCCCTCGCCTCAGCAGGAGGTGGAGTCTAAGAGGCCACATTCCCCTACACCTCAGCTAGAGATGCCCCCTGCACCACCACAGGGCATCCCGACTGCTGGAGGAGACCTTGATGGAGATGGAGACGACGATGACGCCGGTGGCAGTTCGAGCCACGGTATGGAGCTCTCGGAGGAGCCGGAGGGATGGATCGCTAGACCCATCACTCGTGATGCCGCTTGCGGGTGTCACTTCCACGATGCTCTCGACACCCTGCTGTGTTGGGCCTTTGACCAAAACACTTGGTCCATCGAGTACCGTTGTGTAGTCTACCAACATCGTCGCGGGTTATACCCCGACCAGTGGGAGGCTACTTGCTTGGTGCGCCGTCCAGACGATGATCTCCGGGGTGCAGAGGCCTTCTTGGAGCACTATTCTATTACTAAGAGGGATACTACCGAGGCAACCATGCAAGTTGCATCACGACAGGCACTTTCTCAGTATTGCTCGTTGTTCAGCGGGGTAGCTGATGGCCTTGACCTGAAGTACTACCCTCGCCGTTCAACCGGCAGTGCTGGAGGTGTGATTGTCTCGCCAGTTGGTGAGGGCAATCCTAGGCTGAACAACATGGTCAACTTGGTCATCGTGCTCAACACAGAGTTGGACCACGCCCTTGACGAGCTAGGCAAAGTTCGGGCGGAGGTTGCGGAATTGCGTGCTGAGTGCGCAGCACGCCACTATCTGGATGGTGGTTCTCCCGCCCCCATCGGGATTCAGCACCCTTACCGTTCACTGCCCCGTGGTCTCTTTGACTTTGGTACCCCAGACTGTAGGACCCGGATAGATTTGGATCCCTAGATCGACAGAGTCGGAGTCTGTATTAGTGCTTAGTTCAGTGTCTTAGTCTAGTCAGTCTTAGTTAGAGTTAGTTTGCTTATCTTATGTTGGATGCTTGTTATGATGGACATGTACTGAAGTTGGATCTTTGTAATGATTGTCACCAAGGTGTGGGTATCCCCTGCAACTTGGTGTAGTTATTAATAAAGTAAGTTATTTAGTTAGGTAATCCATTTATTTCCACTTTCCTCTTTATCTGAGAAGCTGTCAGTGAAGATGGTCATTTGTTTAGTGCTATGAGGATTTTCTATACATCTTTTTTTATGCTGAAAGACTGTAGAGTTAGATTTGATACATGTGTGTGATTTCTACAAATGTCTGAGAATAGATGCAGAGGTGCGAGGCGTGCTCAGCCAGAACAACAGACACCCCAAGAGGAGGCAGCACCGCAGCAGCATTTGCCACCACCACCCCCGATGACCATTGAGCAAATGTTCCTGATGCAGACCCAAGCAGTTCAGGCAATCAGACAGAGCTTAGCAGCAATGCAGCAAGTGCAGCAGTAGCCACCCCTGCCTCAGGCTCTAGTGCAAGTCCAGATGCCACAAGTGCCTAGAGACAAGCGGGCAGAATTCATGAGGGGCCATCCCCAAGTCTTTGCTCATTCTGCTGATCCCATGGACGCTGAAGATTGGCTGCGTACCGTGGAACGTGAGTTGCACACTACCCAGTGCAACGATCGTGAGAAGGTGTTGTACGATCCCCGACAGCTGAGGGGAGCAGCCCAGTCTTGGTGGGAGTCTTACCTCGCCACCCATGACAACCCTGAAGCCATCACTTGGGAAGAATTCAAGGACAACTTCCGTCGCTAACATGTGCCCGAGGGACTGATGATAGTGAGGAAGGAGGAGTTTCTCGCCTTGAAGCAGGGCCCCTATCTGTCAATGAGTATAGGGAAAGTTTCTGCAGCTGTCGCGTTATGCCCCAGAAGACGTCAACACGGATGCCAAGAGGTAGTACCGCTTCTTGAGAGGATTGGTTGATCCTCTCCATTACCAGCTGATGAACCACACTTTCCCCACCTTCCAGCATTTGATCGACAGAGCAATTATGACAGAAAGGAAGCGTCGGGAGATGGAGGAAAGGAAACACAAGATTGGTGGACCTCAGGTTGGGAGTAGCAGCCGTCCTCGCTACTTAGGCAACCCACCTAAGCCATTCAAGCAAGGTCACCAGCACCAGCATCAGCGTCAGAACCAGCAGCAGCAGTACCAGAGGTAGTTTCCTCAGCAGCAGCAGCAGTACCGTCAGAACAACCAGCAAGGAGGAAATGAATACCAGCGTCAAAGCAACCAGGCAGCCCGTCTTCCTGCCCCAGCAACCAACCTGAACAACCAACCAGCGCAAGGAGGAAGTCGTGCGTGTTTCCACTGTGGGGAACAAGGCCATTGGGCAAATCATTGCCCAAAGAAGGCAGCTCAGCAGCAGCCAGCTCCTAATGCCCCAGTCAGACAGAATGCAATGCAACAAGGAGGCAACAACAATGGGCAGCCTCGTGCCCAGTATGGAAAGGTGAACCACTTGGAGGCCGACACAGTCCAGGAGACTTCAGGAGTGGCACTAGGTACGTTTTCAGTCGAGTACCATTCTGCAAATGTGTTATTTGATACTGGAGCAACAAATTCTTTTGTGACTGCATCATGGGTAGAATCACATAATATACTAGTAGCACCCATGTATCCACCTATGAGGGTTAGTTCAGTTGGTGGAAGGACCCAAACGGATAGATTTTGCCCTAGTGCAAAGGTTCAAATAAGGGGGATAGAATTCCCCGCTGATTTAATAGTTATGGGTAACCAAGATACAACTATAGACGTCATCCTAGGGATGAATTGGTGTTGGAACTAGCTCTCCTAGGCAAGACGATCCAACGGGGGAGTGAAAATGATGCAAACAAGGTTTTAACTTAGGATGGTGATTGCTCTGTTAATTCAGCCTCTCAAGGGCACTGTACGGGGGTATTTATAGGTGCCTGAGTGCCCAGTGTATCGATGTAAGGACGCATGTACCCACAGGTACCTGGACTATCCCCGGAATATTCCCATAAAGGAGGGTTACAGACTGTCATTACACAAAAGCCATTACAAATCGAGCCCATAACACACTTCTCCGCGCGGGGCCTGTTACAATGGGTCGAATCCCACGTGGGCCTCCAGGTCGGGTGAGGACGTGGGATGGGGCGACATCGTCGTAGGCCTTAGTCTCATAGTGTAGAGGACGAAGGGTGGACCCCGCCGGTCATTTTACCTCCGTTGGTCAAGCGAGATTGACGAAGGCTGGAGCGAAGGGTAGCGTCTTCGCCATCGCCCCAACATTTGCCCTCCGAGGGACCAGTTTGACTAAGTCATCTGGTGCCGAAGACGTCGCTAGATGGTGGAGACGATGCCCTCGCTCGAAGTGGTTCCACGGGGGTTTTTGATGTGACCATTGACGGATGTGGTACTGTTGGACTGCGGGTTTCCCGAAGCGTCGTGTCCTGTGTATAAAAAGGGGTGGGGCGGCACGGATCATGTTCTCTTTCTGTGCGCCGCAAAACCCTAGCCTCCTTTTGAAACCGCTCACCTGCTCGCCTGCCCTCCTTGCTTCTACTCGTCGGAGATTTGGCCCGCGTCAAGCAGACCACTCGCCGCCGCCGACGGTACGTAGCCATGCCGTCTTCTTCCTCGTATACTGCAAACTCGCCACCGGCCAGCGCATCGTCCGAGGATACCTTGAGCAATGTGGTGGCGAAGGAGCTGCGACCGGGTGATATGATAGAATTCGGCGTTTCGCGGATTTCCTCGGTCCGCATTCAGGATATGCAGCAGCTTGGGTATTTTGGCAGCGGTGTGGGGCGTGTCCCGGGGGCGGAGGAGGTTCCTGAGCCCGAGGGCGAGTTGGTCGTGTTTGAGGAATTTTTCACCGCTGGCCTTCGTCTGCCTACACATCGCTTTGTGGCGGAGGTCTTGCAGAGGTTTGAGGTCCAGGTCCACCAGCTGACGCCGAATGCCGTGGTGGTCCTGGCGAAGTATGTCTGGGCGGTGACTTCATATGGTGGTCAGCCGTCTGTGGAGGTCTTCGCCAAACATTACTGTCTGCATTGGCAGAAAAGGAAAATTGGACACAAGATTGCACAGTTTGGATCGTGCATGTTTACGCCGAGGACCGGAAAGACTTCGATGGAAGTCGTGGAGTTAGTTCCCTGTGCCCGCAATAAGTGGGGCAACTGGTGGGATTTCTGGTTTTATGTTTCCGAAGGCGAAGTCGAAGACCACCCAGGGCTCCCCGTGGCCATGATGTGCTCCCATTATTATGTGGCGTACCCGCAATTTGAGGTGGCAGAGGATGATGAAGACGAAGGAGCCCTTCGATGCGCTGCCCGCATGAGTAGCGGGCGCGATTTAGTTGAGGAATTCATCGGGTATGGGGTATGGCCCTTGGCACATGGCTGGGCGTTGGGCGAAGTATTCCCTCATGAGATGCCCTCGCTGGGCGGGCAACGGGTGCAAAGTCCTGCCTTCGCGGTTGGATCTGCATGGCCGGGATCCCGCCGCATTCGTGCGTGAAGCGGAAGACGGTGCGGCGAGGATTGTGGGGCGCTATGTGCCGAGGACAGAGGGTCTGTGGAGCTGGGATATCTGTGGGTCCAATGTTAGATTGAATCGGGTCTTCGAATTGAACTGCTAGCCATACGGTGGCTATCCCGGGGAAGACGCTGCCGACCGCCGCGGGAAGAAACCGGTGGACGTGACCGAGGAAGGGCCTTCGCAGGAGGCTGCCCCCAGCCACTAAGAATAGAAAATTAGGTACTGCAGTTGGGGGTGTGGGGGTCTCTGATAGTTTTGCTGTGGATTTGATGGGGACGTGCGCAACCCTCGATGAAGGATGTCTTCGCCCGAGCTCCGGGAGTCTTCGGCGCGAATGCTGGAGGTTACCGGGGGTCGATGGCCCAAGAATGTTCCGATCCCCCTCGCGACTTGTGAAGACTTCTTTACGTCTCGCATGGCTCGCAAATTGAAGGTTTTTCCTTACGAGCGGAATATTGCTGCTGTTGTATCGGTAGTGATGGAGAGGGACCGTCAAGACGCTGCGCAGAAATGTCGGGCAGTCGTCAGGATCGCGGATCCTATGCGCGAGGTGAAAAGGGCGCGGGGGAGCGCGAAGGCTGCTGCCTCTGGTGGTAGCAAACCGGCGCCGGCTGCGAAACCGACCGCCCCCGTGCACAGCAAGGCATCGGACAGTGCGAAGGCTGCCGCCTCTTGCGGGAGCAAGCCACCCCTGGGCGGGCTCGTGAAAGGACGAAGGCCGCCTTCGCCGGCGCGACGTGTTTTCGACTTCGACACGAACATCAGTGTCGAGGATTATCTTGTTGGTAAGTTAAAACTCCTTTTTTTTGCTCGACGAGGTTTTTGACCAGTATCATGGTGCAGGTTCGGGTGAGGGGCAACTGACTGTTGTCCCACCTTCGGTGGCGACCACTTCGCCAACGGCGGTGGTGGGGGTGAAGGGTGCCGCGCGGGACCTGTGGGCCACTTTCTGCGCGAGCGGCGAGATTCTGTCGGCCGCTGCCGCTAAGGATGTGGTGGGCTCCATGTCTCAGCGACTGAGGTAAGCGTCGCAGCAGCTGTCACAGCAGCTGAAGCAAGTGAGTTGTGCTGGACTTCGATGTTTGTTGTTTTTAAGAGGATTTGGGTCTCATGGGTTATGTGTCAGGCGGCCGAGTTTGCCGACCTCGTCGCGTCGGGTGCCTTGACTGCAGACGTTGCCGCCGAGGTCGAGCGTCTCCGGGCACAACACGCGGATGCTGTGCGGGAGAAGTCGGCTGCGGAAAGCAAAAACCGCAGGCTACCGGAGAAGGTGGCCGCCATGGAGGCCGAGAAGACGGATCTCCGGCGCCACCTGGTGGAGGAGAGGAGGGAGGCGAACAAGGCCATTGCTGATGCGCAGGCTGCGCAGACCGAAGCCAAAGTGGCGCGGGCGGAGGGCAGTCTCGCCCGCCAACGCACCGAGGAGCTGGAGGCGAGGTTCAACGCCCTGCGCAGCCGCGTGGACAAGGCTGAGACCTCAATGCGCGTGGAGGTCGATCGGACGCATGCGCAGTTCGTGGACGCGTACCGTGAGCTGGGTGCGTGGACTACTGACTTGGAAGTGCCCGGCCAAGAAGCGGGCCTTCACTTCCTTGAATGGTTGCAGGAGGAGCTGCTGGTGCTCCCGACCATTGTGACAGGTTTCATGTCCTTCGCCTCCCTCGTCACCTGCGAGGGGCCATGAATGCTTTGTCTCGCGAGGGGTGCAGGTATTACAAGGTCTTCGACCAAGCGGACGAAATCTTTGAACGTGAAATCTTCAAGGTCGAAGACCCCATGGTGAAGCAGTCGGCGGGGGCACTCTTTGATAGGATGTGGGGTCCGCACGGCCGAGAGCCGGTCAGGGAGTGGTCCGACCAGGCAATAGAGCAGGTAAAGGCTGTTTTTGTGTGGTTATATGTGTGGGTATGTGTGGTTTTGCTGAATGAGTGTGCTGTTGCTGCAGATGGCTCATGCCGAAGACGTCGAGGACCTTGTTGGTCTAGACGGCACGCTGCCCGAGGCTGCGGAGGTCAATCTGGTGCCGCCCTCGGATGCCGGTGAAGGCCCCTCGGCGACCCCTGCGCCCGCTGCGGCCAGAGAAGATCCCGCACTGGCCCCTGCGTCGACGGGCGAAGACGCCCTGAAGGTGGCGACGGAGCCGTCTGCCGAGCCAGCAGCCGAGGACCCCACAGCCGCGGCCGAGCCTTCGCAGGTGGCTGAATAGGTGTTGAGGAGTTTGTAAATTTTGTCTGTGTGATACTGAACCTCGGTTGCTGCGCAGGTTCTTGGGTTTGGTTCTGCGCACGCAACCGCTACTGACAATGCTATTTTTGTGGCGGCTTCGACCGTGGCTGCTGATGACGATTCGTTCGGCTCTAAGTCTTAGTGTTTTGAGTCTGATGATTCTGGGAGTTCGATTGCATGGACGGAGGAGTCTTCAGATGAGGGCTTGGATTATTTTGCAGCGTTGGATGTGGCTGCAGCAGAGCCTTCGCCACGAGCGGAGGGTTCCGAGGAGCTACCGAGCGTGAGTTCTAGGTATAGGAGGCGAAGGGCGGTGGCGAAACGGAGAGTGAGTGAATTGTCGCGAAGTGGTAGGCATTATCGTAGTGAGATGGAGAGTGGTCGTCTTCGCGTGGATGGGACTGGTAAGCGAGAATTGTTGTCCTCACCGATTGGGGTGAGTGTAGGTGAGGGGGAGCTGCGAAATATTTTTGATGGTGAGGAATTGAGGATAATGTTGTTCAACTACACTGAGATGGGTATCATCCCGAAGGTTGAGCCAATGTAATATATGATGCCCTCGCTGTGTGTATGTAACCGCTATTTGTATGATAAGGTTGCGCACCTTCGTTGATCCGGCCGCGCTCGTGGGCGACTTCTGTACAGAGAGTCTTTTGGAAAGGACTTCGATTTTGTGGGCCTATTATTCCGGCTGCACCCTTAGGCGACTTTTGCACGAAGAGTCTTTTGGAAAGGACTTCGATTTTGCGGGCCTATTATTCCGGCTCACCCTTAGGCGACTTTTGCACGGATAGTATTTTGGGAAAGTCTTCGATATTACACACTTGTTGTGCTATTCCGGCTGCACCCTTGGGCGACTTTTGCACGGAGAGTCTTTTGGAAAAGACTTCGATTTTGCGCACTTGTTGTGCTATTCCGGCTACACCCTTGGGCGACTTTTGCACGGAGAGTCTTTTGGAAAAGACTTCAATTTTGCGCACTTGTTGTGCTATTCCGGCTGCACCCTTAGGCGACTTTTGTGCGGAGTGTCTTGGACAAAGACTTTGATTTTTCGCACTTGTGCTGCTCCGGCTGCACCATTAGGCGACTTTTGCGCGGAGAGTCGCACGCGAGGGTAGCCAGCGCTGCCCCTCGCGGTGACTTTGGTGAGGTCGAATGCCAATGACCGTCGATGCGGTCCTTTTTGACATGTTGTGTCTTAGTTTTTGCGGGGGATATTTGCGGGTATATTACATGGCTCCGCCTCATTAAAAACCTCACCCCCCGGGAGGAAAAGAGTGCAGGCTAGAATGATACTGTTTGGTGAATTACAAGGGCGTGTTAGCCCTGAGGATTCAAACAAAAAATTTGCGGAGATTATCGATATTCCAAGAGTGCTCTAGGTCCTCGCCAGATGGCGTTGTTAGCCTGTACGCGCTGGGGGACGCCTTCGTCTTGACGATGAAAGGACCCTCCCACTTTGGCTCCAGTTTGCCCCATGACTCTGTCCGAGTTGTCCGAACGAGTACGAGGTCTCCTTCATTGAATTCTCTTGGGATGACTGCGTGGTCGCGCCAGGCCTTCGTTTGAGCTTGGTATTTGTTGAGAGCCTGCAGGGCGAAGACACGGTCTCCGTCTGTAACACCCCTGGTATTACTATAACTAAAACTTGAGCATGGCATCATGAGCATTGGCATTGCATATGTTTGACACACCTAGAGTGCATTCACTAGGCAAAAATTTCAAACAAGTTGTATTGTTTTCATGTTTTTGCAAATGGAACCCTGGTTAATGGACTTAACCCTAAATAGTGGTTCAAGGGGTAAAACTTAACCCAAGTTAAGAAAACCTAAATACTTTAGGGTAAAAGTCATAAAATGACCCTAAGAATAAACTTGAATCACTTTTATACCCCTGGGATATCAGAAACCCTAATTGGAACCCTGGAAAACCCTAAGTCCAAACCCTAGGGGCTTATGTGCAAAAGTGATGAACCTTTGGACTAAAATGTAAAAACTACTATGTTTATGCATCTAAAGCCAATTGGTTCACAAATATGTGAATTTACAAGCCAAACCCTGAGATTTGGACTTAAGTGCAAAATGGACCTCATTTGAGTTCTACACTAAGTCTGAAATTCAGTGTTAAAGGCTCCACTTTAGGGCTTTGTAACTTGCAAATCATAGGGTTTTTGCCCTAGGTCAACACACCAAATTTGTAGAGCAATCAAAGGAGAACAGCTTTGCTTAAGGTTGTGAGCATAGTTATTAAGAAAAGGTCAGAGATAATTAAGCCTCGAGGTTGGCTGTCAGACTTGTTATGTCTGAAATTCAGACTGACAGACAGATGCCATGAACTTCAAGCTTAATTCTAAATAGGATCCAATGACTTTTTGTAGGAATCCTATGTAGCAAAGTTATAGCTGGATTGTGGCTCTATAACTTTGATGCAGATCTTTGGACAGGATGCCACAAAGATTTGAGAGAAAATCGAGTTCAAACGTTGACTGTCAGGCCAACTGAATGGTTTAGTCGATGGTACAGTAACCTGCTTGGGTTCAGAGCACTTCACCGCCGTCGATCACTCCTCCACCGCAATACGTGTCGCCGGCGTTAGGATTCGTGCTCGGTTGGGTGGATAACATTGCGAGAGGAAAGATCTTTGTCGTCGGTGGGCTGGAGGTCACTCCGGTGACTCACCGTCACCATCTCCTTTCTGTTTTGCGGCTAAGCTTGCCGTACCCCTCCCTCGCCGGCCGCACGGATAACTCTCACCGCCGTCGAGCTGTCGCCGTTACGTGCCACGTGTTTGTGCGCTGGTCCTCGTCGTAGTGACTCACTGGGTGTATGTCCGGTGATCACCGGTGCGACTGCCACGGTAAAAGCCACCTATGTCTGACGCCGTGTTCTTCTCTGATTCCGGCCACCAGCTTTGCCCGGCCAAATTGTGCGCCACCGCTGAAGCCTCCTATAAATGGATGGCCCGGGCAGCTGCGCTACATCGTCGCGAAACCAGAGCCCCACTCCCACCCTCAATCGTTCTCCAGCGTTCACCAATTTCGGATTCTCCCCAAATTAATTTCCGCCACCATAACAGCCGCCTCTCCGTGGCCCGCGCTCCTCAGGTTAGAACATACCCAATTGCTTAGTGTTCTAGCCTCTGTTAAGTACCTTATTGCTCGTAAATCTGTCCAATTGCGCCAAACCACCTTGGGTAGCCATGAACGCGCGCGAATGTCCTCGCGGCTCACGGTTACCGTGGGCAGAGAGTTGTAGGGCAGTAATTCAGAAATTGGTTTGGGGAAAATGCGCGGGGGAAGTTCAATCCGGTGTCTGCCCCTTGGGAGCACCAATCCTTGCGTGCTCCGCCCAATCCAGCTCATCGGAGCATGGCTTCCGCGCGGTTCGCCGTCGGGGATCAGTCAATGTGAAGAAATAGAAGATTAAGGACCTATTTGTAAACCGTCAGAGACTCACCTCAATAGTGAATGGACCTCTTTCGGTTAACCGTTAAGCAGAGGGCCTTTCCGCAAAACAGCTAGCGCGCGCGCGGGCACGCTTCTGCTTAGGTCTGGGCCGTGTGGGCCAAAGTCAGCCCGTTACTGTTAATGCCTTTTTCCTTTTCTTTTTACTTTAGAACCAAATAACTTGTAGAAAATTATAGAAAAATCCTAAAATTATGAAACCAATTTTCCTAGGCTTCTTATTTTCCCTAGAATTTAATAAAAATAGTTTCATGATTTTTAGGTTAAATAAGGAATTTTGAGGTATTTAAAATAGCTTAAAGAAGTGGTTCTGGATTTTTAGAAAATAGATAATAATCCCAAAATTGCCCAAACTTTTTATGTGAGCTTTTCACATTATTTAGAAGCCATGGGTAGAGTTTGGTTTGATTTGAACATTGTTTGATAACTAGAACCCAAAACCACCCTCCCTGCCCTATGAACTCCTTTACCGACTCCGGAAAACCTAACTTCCCGGAATTCCGTGAAGGAAAGTCGTACTCAAGACATAGATAATAAGTTTATATTATATTTGCATTCTCATGAGCATTACATGGCATTCATTCTTATATATACCTATATGGTTATATTTAGAAAACGGAGAAGAGAGTGAAGTGATTGAAGAGAAGGCACCACCACCTTTGGACTCTCGGGCAAGGACTTGGCTCTACTTCGACATCTGCGAGTCCGAGCCTGACTCACCTGTGAACAAAGGCAAGCCCCGGTGCATGCAACCCCTTTCCTTGTGTTTTTAAATACTTTTCGCACACTTAAGTCTAGTGAAATGTGCATTAGGTTCATAGGAATTGCTTGAAACCCTTTGATGCATTGCTTTCCTTGATATCCATACCTTTATAGATACTTCTGTGAAGTATCAAAATATGATTTACAAAAATGCTTAGCCTTGCTTAGATCTTGTGGATAGAGGTTGTCCTTAATTTAACTCGAGAAAGGATGGCTTCTACCTGCAAGAATATTTTCATTTGGAGCAATGGTGGGATCTTACTGCAAAGTTCCCTGTGATGCTCTTTTCATCCTTGGGAACAGAAACAATCCTAATGATGGAACTATGTAAATCGAGACTTGGGGTAGGAACAGGTGATGTTCTACCCAGGTTGATTAAGGATTAACGCGTATGTAGGCTTGATGATCGAGGACCCTTTAACTGGTCACATGCCTCGTCATGGGTAAGCCTTGCCTCGGGCAGACTAAGGCCGGAATAAGATAACACGAAATGGGCGTGGAGCGGTGGCGAGAGTAGCGTGTACCCTCCGTGGCAAGAGGCTGGACGGTGGTGTATCTGTGCTCTCGGTTTGCGTGAACCTGATCCGGTCTTAAGAACCCCGGTGGCGGGTTGACATATGCAAGGGTTAAGTGCTACATATGTCGTGTGATTGGAGATCCTCAGCTGAGTATAATCGATTCGGATCGCCGTACCTTCGCGGTTATGAAGACTTGGTCACTGCCCTGCAACCTAAAGTCAGGATGTGAACACTATGGATAAAAATGATGTTGTATTGATGAGATGTTGAAATTAGACTAGATGCAAATAGAGTCTATTAATACTTAATATGGCGTTAAAAGATTGAAAGTAAGGACTCACTTTAGTAAGCTGCTTCTGCAAAAGTATAAGTTGATTTTTGCTAAAGCCTCTCCTTGACTCCTATTTATCCAGCATACCCTTGAGAGTCTTTTCCTTAGTCGGGTAAGACTTGCTGAGTAATTCCATACTCAGGGTTTATCCCTTTGTTGTTTTTAGGTGAGGAAGCGACAAAGTTTTGTTGCTTTTGCTCCAAGGTGGTATCTAATGAAGAAAAACAAGAATGAAGATACGGGAGGACTTGGTCCTCCACATAGGATCTTTTGTTTGATAATTATTGGGAGGAGTTTTTGCCTCCCTTGATATGTGTACTCAGCACTCGTTTATAGCTCTGGTCTGTAATAAGTAACTTGATCTTACTTTCTAAATAAATGTAAGTTTATGTAATTGCTTCCGCACTTCTATATCTCCGATGTTCTGTAATGTCTGCAAGACGGGTGAGACGTTCCTGGTAAGGTAAGGAAAGATACCGAACTTGTCAAGTGACTTAGGAACATCTACAGGGTGTCTGATGTCCGTTGGACAAGGACAACTGTAGGTGGGCCTAATTACTTGGGAGGTTCCGTCACAGCTGGTATCGGAGCGTAGCCCTTCTTTGCAGATATTATGAAGCATCTTCAAAAGAATTTTCAAAAGTCTTACCTAAAAATTCTTTTCTCTTCTTACCTAAGTATTCTGAAGAGTCTATCTTAAAGACCAGATAGGAAGAGTGCAATGTATAGAAGGTATGAATCAACTAAGGTTGATTCTGTAATTACACATGCATCATGTCATACAAACTTTAAGTTAAACCCCCTGCGTAGCTAGTTTAGTACATGATTCATCTACCTTGTTCATACGTCCTTAGTGAATAGAGTGTATCCGTTGCCCTTCTCTATAGATGAATCAACAAGAAGCTCCTACAGGAGTTGGAGAGTTTCTACGAGATTTTGGTGTTCCAGTGGTCCTGTGGCGACTACTTCAAGAGGTCGGATATACCGAAGCACCCAAGTACCAGTGGTCACGCACTGTTCTTAGAGGACAACCATGGTATGAGGTAGTAGTGCGTATTCCAGAACGTGCTAGAAAACCATCCTGGCCGTATTGGATGTTCCATGCCGAAGGAATGACTCCTTGGGAGGGTGCTCAGGTAGCTGCCTTAGAGGTACTAACAACCATTTGTTACCAGAAAAGGGAAGAAATACAAGCCACATCTATGAGGTTGTTCCCTGCAGTTGCCTTAAGTGACCCGTTGGTGTATCATCACCAGGCCCGATTAATGGAAAGCATTCCTATTGGGCAAGATTCTGTTGAATCGGCATCTGCTCGAGTTTTGATGGCCGTGCTAGAGTTGCAACTTACTCGGGGGCACAGTCGTCAAAAGTGGCCGCAGTTGTACACTGGGAGCTATGCAGCATTTAAGATGATGGAAATGGCCAAGAATAGTGCTTGTACTCAAGCACAAGAACGACTTGAGGAAACAAAGGTTCAAGCGAAACAGGTTATTGGACTAGAGCATCAGGTGACAGAACTTCAGATGCAACACCAAGCTGATCAGAGTCGCATTAAGGGGCTTGAGCATCAGCTAACTAATGCTCATTCTAAATTAAAAATTTTGAGTAAGCAACAAGAAGAAATTTGTCTGTATGCTCTTGCTGTTAGGGAAGACTTTAAGGAAACCATGAGCTTCATAAGCCATCAGGATCAGGTGATCAAAGAATTGAATCGTGCTCATCCCATGGAGTTTCAAGTAGCACAACGGCTTGTCAACCATCTGCAGCAAGCAGTGCATAGGCTCAATGTTGCCTTTTATCCTACTCCTGCACCGGCGGACTAAGGGTTCCTTGGAAGAATGGCAACAAACATCTGGCAGATGGTGTAGCTAGAGAAGATGTAGTAGATCAATGTAATAAGGTAGGTGTAGATAGACCAGCTTGGTAATAAAAACAGGTTAAACTTTGTTGGAAAGAGTTTTCCTGTTTTACCTGGATCATGTAACATGTGAGCTTTTATATGACTATGGTGTAAGAAACGACTGCCGGTTTATGAAGCAACTTTTAATATCTATAGTAGCTTCTCAAAATTCAAGAGTTAAGATGGCTATTCCTTTGGATATTCCATGTGGATCACCATGTTGCCTTATTAACCTAACTTAGGAAAGGCATGTTATCTATCGAAGGCATACCAACTTAATCCTTGACCTTGTGATTTCTATGATGTGCATAGAAATATGCTTATGGCTGAATTAACAGTCTTCCATCATACTCCTTTCATCAAGTTTAGGTTATGGTCATGCCTTGTTCACTTCCTTGGACCATGATCTATTTGGATCTCTACTTGTGATCGTACTTACAGGTAGAGCCTCTTTTGTACCTTGTCATCCTTGATCAGTCTATTTGTGTTGTGTGAGATTCCTTATTGGTTATGTCTGGTATTGGCGTTATGACTAAAATTGATGATGCTGCGCCAAAATCGAGGGCCTCTTGTGGGTATACACACAAGGTTGTGCTGCTCGATGCACGCTTGTATCACAGTTAGTAGTCATAATCCATTATGAGATTATATCAATATGTTATCTCTACGCAAATCGTTCTTATCACGTGGATCCATTATTGGTGCCAGTTTTGTAATGGTGTCATGGTTAAGAACTTATGGTACCGCGGCGAAACTGAGAGCCTCCTGTGAATGTACACACAGGATTCTGCTGCTTGGCGCATGTTGGTATCGAGGTCTCTGGTCATGATCCATTGTGAAACTACACTGATGTGTGATCTTCTGTGGACTCCTTCCTTAAAACAATTTCTTGTTGTTTGTGAGGAAATCAAGCAACATCTGTCATCTCCGTGGGATCAAAAGGGCATACCACTTACATGTGTGGTCTTATTTCTTTTGATCTTGGTAGTAACTACTTACACAAGTTCCCTTTGCATTCTTTGTGTAAAGGTGAATCCTTGGAGCTTTTTAGTGTTGAGAAACAACTGATTAGCTCAAATAGAGATCTGTTTCCCTGCTGCTGAGATGCAGGAGTTTGTTCATTCGCTTTCCTAATTAATCCATGTATTCCCTAACCAAGTGGATAATTCATCTTGCATGAAGAAACGAATGAACCACATGACCAAATGGATTTTTACCCAAATGCATGACCTTTTGTTTGCAAATGTGAACTCTCAACCCTTTGGCTTACCAATGGTACTGAGAGGATTTGCTTAATATCAAAAGTAGTTCAACAAGTTGGTTTTAACTAACTTGTAACTGCCCGTTGAACGAATGTTGAGTTTAGAGATCGTTTTATCGAGTTGTCTAAGCTCACTTTTGTACAACCCCTCTTAAGGAAGAATTTTCAAGAATCGAGATTAAGTCGGTCAATAACCACCTAACCATCGCTCTAGTCGTGCCTCGATTGCCTCATGTATGCTTTTCCAGCATAAGTGATTGGGTCGAGCCATGTCTAGTGCCCGATAAAATGGACTAGTTGCAAAGTCCGCATTTTTAGATCCCTCCACTGGTGATTTTTCTTGAATCAATATCACCTTTCGTGAATTTGGATTCCCTGGCTAACACGAGTTGACTGTGATGTTACTCGACATTCACACTCGTCTCGGGTGCTATGAACTTACTGTAACCACTTGTTGGTAAACCTCTTCTTGTGTGTTTTACCCAAGATGGTGCATCTGATTCTATTTGGGTAAAGTTGCATAATTGCCACCCAACAGACTCAGATAGTACAGTGTCATCAGAAAAAGCAAGTTGCACACGTGGAAATGGGAAGATATTGTATGGACTTTGTCGTGGGATTACCCAGGACTACAAAAAGGTATGACTCTATCTGGTTATTGTTGATTCGGCTTACGAAAATTTCTCATTTTCTGCCAGTCAAGACCGATCACCCAGTTATTGTCTGTGCCCAATTGTACATTGCTCACATTCTTAGTCTGCATGGTGTTCCGAAGACCATAGTGTCGGATCGTGGATCGCAATTCGTATCCAAATTTGGGAAGAACTTCATAAATCCCTGGGTACTAAGTTGCTCCACAGTTCGGCCTATCATCCCTAGACCAGTAGACAGACTGAGAGAGTCAATCAAATACTTGAAGATATGTTGCAGGCATGTGTTCTGGAATTCCCACAGAAATGGGATGAATGTTTGCCCTTAGCGGAGTTTTCATATAATAATAGCTATCAAGAAA
This sequence comes from Zea mays, assembly GCF_902167145.1. Classification (NCBI taxonomy): domain Eukaryota; kingdom Viridiplantae; phylum Streptophyta; class Magnoliopsida; order Poales; family Poaceae; genus Zea; species Zea mays. The sequence continues at coordinate 89,038,010 of NC_050097.1, forward strand.
GTATCAAGATAGCACCCTTTAAAGCTTTATATGGACGACGATGTCGTACTCCGCTAAATTGGTCTGAACCTGGAGAAAGATACTTCTTTAGGCCTGATATGGTGAAAGAGGTCGAAGAAAAGGTTCAGAAAATTATTCATAATATGAAGAAAGCTCAGACTCGACAAAAGAGTTATGCAGACCGACGACGACAACCCTTATGCTTTCTGGTAGACGATTATGTCTACTTAAAAGTTTCACCAATGAAGGGTGTATTGCGTTTCGGGGTTAAAGGGAAACTTGCACCCAGGTACATTGGTCCATTCCTGGTGATTAAACAATGCGGACCAGTGGCATACCGACTTCAGCTCCCCGAAACATTGTCTGCTGTGCACAATGTGTTCCACGTGTCACAACTGAAGAAGTGTCTTCGGGTTCCTGATCGAACCGTTGAAGTGACTGGTGTTGTCCTGGAACCAGATTTAACGTACTCGGAACATCCCATTCGAGTTCTGGATCAAAAGGACAGGGTTACCCGGAGAAAAACTCTCAAGTTTTATAAGATACAGTGGAACCAGCATTCGGAAGATGAGGCTACATGGGAAACCCAAGACTTCTTAGATAAGAATTTCCCAGGCTTTTTAGCCTCATGTAAATTGTAAAGCCTGTATAGCTATTGTAATAAAGAAGTAACCCCCACATCACCCCTGCCTTGTACCAGAAATAAGGGAATAAAAATGTGATGTGTTTCCTTTACCATTACCTATCCTAGGATTTTAATCTCGGGACGAGATTCTTTTATGGGGGGAAGGATGTAACACCCCTGGTATTACTATAACTAAAACTTGAGCATGGCATCATGAGCATTGGCATTGCATATGTTTGACACACCTAGAGTGCATTCACTAGGCAAAAATTTCAAACAAGTTGTATTGTTTTCATGTTTTTGCAAATGGAACCCTGGTTAATGGACTTAACCCTAAATAGTGGTTCAAGGGGTAAAACTTAACCCAAGTTAAGAAAACCTAAATACTTTAGGGTAAAAGTCATAAAATGACCCTAAGAATAAACTTGAATCACTTTTATACCCCTGGGATATCAGAAACCCTAATTGGAACCCTGGAAAACCCTAAGTCCAAACCCTAGGGGCTTATGTGCAAAAGTGATGAACCTTTGGACTAAAATGTAAAAACTACTATGTTTATGCATCTAAAGCCAATTGGTTCACAAATATGTGAATTTACAAGCCAAACCCTGAGATTTGGACTTAAGTGCAAAATGGACCTCATTTGAGTTCTACACTAAGTCTGAAATTCAGTGTTAAAGGCTCCACTTTAGGGCTTTGTAACTTGCAAATCATAGGGTTTTTGCCCTAGGTCAACACACCAAATTTGTAGAGCAATCAAAGGAGAACAGCTTTGCTTAAGGTTGTGAGCATAGTTATTAAGAAAAGGTCAGAGATAATTAAGCCTCGAGGTTGGCTGTCAGACTTGTTATGTCTGAAATTCAGACTGACAGACAGATGCCATGAACTTCAAGCTTAATTCTAAATAGGATCCAATGACTTTTTGTAGGAATCCTATGTAGCAAAGTTATAGCTGGATTGTGGCTCTATAACTTTGATGCAGATCTTTGGACAGGATGCCACAAAGATTTGAGAGAAAATCGAGTTCAAACGTTGACTGTCAGGCCAACTGAATGGTTTAGTCGATGGTACAGTAACCTGCTTGGGTTCAGAGCACTTCACCGCCGTCGATCACTCCTCCACCGCAATACGTGTCGCCGGCGTTAGGATTCGTGCTCGGTTGGGTGGATAACATTGCGAGAGGAAAGATCTTTGTCGTCGGTGGGCTGGAGGTCACTCCGGTGACTCACCGTCACCATCTCCTTTCTGTTTTGCGGCTAAGCTTGCCGTACCCCTCCCTCGCCGGCCGCACGGATAACTCTCACCGCCGTCGAGCTGTCGCCGTTACGTGCCACGTGTTTGTGCGCTGGTCCTCGTCGTAGTGACTCACTGGGTGTATGTCCGGTGATCACCGGTGCGACTGCCACGGTAAAAGCCACCTATGTCTGACGCCGTGTTCTTCTCTGATTCCGGCCGCCAGCTTTGCCCGGCCAAATTGTGCGCCACCGCTGAAGCCTCCTATAAATGGATGGCCCGGGCAGCTGCGCTACATCGTCGCGAAACCAGAGCCCCACTCCCACCCTCAATCGTTCTCCAGCGTTCACCAATTTCGGATTCTCCCCAAATTAATTTCCGCCACCATAACAGCCGCCTCTCCGTGGCCCGCGCTCCTCAGGTTAGAACATACCCAATTGCTTAGTGTTCTAGCCTCTGTTAAGTACCTTATTGCTCGTAAATCTGTCCAATTGCGCCAAACCACCTTGGGTAGCCATGAACGCGCGCGAATGTCCTCGCGGCTCACGGTTACCGTGGGCAGAGAGTTGTAGGGCAGTAATTCAGAAATTGGTTTGGGGAAAATGCGCGGGGGAAGTTCAATCCGGTGTCTGCCCCTTGGGAGCACCAATCCTTGCGTGCTCCGCCCAATCCAGCTCATCGGAGCATGGCTTCCGCGCGGTTCGCCGTCGGGGATCAGTCAATGTGAAGAAATAGAAGATTAAGGACCTATTTGTAAACCGTCAGAGACTCACCTCAATAGTGAATGGACCTCTTTCGGTTAACCGTTAAGCAGAGGGCCTTTCCGCAAAACAGCCAGCGCGCGCGCGGGCGCGCTTCTGCTTAGGTCTGGGCCGTGTGGGCCAAAGTCAGCCCGTTACTGTTAATGCCTTTTTCCTTTTCTTTTTACTTCAGAACCAAATAACTTGTAGAAAATTATAGAAAAATCCTAAAATTATGAAACCAATTTTCCTAGGCTTCTTATTTTCCCTAGAATTTAATAAAAATAGTTTCATGATTTTTAGGTTAAATAAGGAATTTTGAGGTATTTAAAATAGCTTAAAGAAGTGGTTCTGGATTTTTAGAAAATAGATAATAATCCCAAAATTGCCCAAACTTTTTATGTGAGCTTTTCACATTATTTAGAAGCCATGGGTAGAGTTTGGTTTGATTTGAACATTGTTTGATAACTAGAACCCAAAACCACCCTCCCTGCCCTATGAACTCCTTTACCGACTCCGGAAAACCTAACTTCCCGGAATTCCGTGAAGGAAAGTCGTACTCAAGACATAGATAATAAGTTTATATTATATTTGCATTCTCATGAGCATTACATGGCATTCATTCTTATATATACCTATATGGTTATATTTAGAAAACGGAGAAGAGAGTGAAGTGATTGAAGAGAAGGCACCACCACCTTTGGACTCTCGGGCAAGGACTTGGCTCTACTTCGACATCTGCGAGTCCGAGCCTGACTCACCTGTGAACAAAGGCAAGCCCCGGTGCATGCAACCCCTTTCCTTGTGTTTTTAAATACTTTTCGCACACTTAAGTCTAGTGAAATGTGCATTAGGTTCATAGGAATTGCTTGAAACCCTTTGATGCATTGCTTTCCTTGATATCCATACCTTTATAGATACTTCTGTGAAGTATCAAAATATGATTTACAAAAATGCTTAGCCTTGCTTAGATCTTGTGGATAGAGGTTGTCCTTAATTTAACTCGAGAAAGGATGGCTTCTACCTGCAAGAATATTTTCATTTGGAGCAATGGTGGGATCTTACTGCAAAGTTCCCTGTGATGCTCTTTTCATCCTTGGGAACAGAAACAATCCTAATGATGGAACTATGTAAATCGAGACTTGGGGTAGGAACAGGTGATGTTCTACCCAGGTTGATTAAGGATTAACGCGTATGTAGGCTTGATGATCGAGGACCCTTTAACTGGTCACATGCCTCGTCATGGGTAAGCCTTGCCTCGGGCAGACTAAGGCCGGAATAAGATAACACGAAATGGGCGTGGAGCGGTGGCGAGAGTAGCGTGTACCCTCCGTGGCAAGAGGCTGGACGGTGGTGTATCTGTGCTCTCGGTTTGCGTGAACCTGATCCGGTCTTAAGAACCCCGGTGGCGGGTTGACATATGCAAGGGTTAAGTGCTACATATGTCGTGTGATTGGAGATCCTCAGCTGAGTATAATCGATTCGGATCGCCGTACCTTCGCGGTTATGAAGACTTGGTCACTGCCCTGCAACCTAAAGTCAGGATGTGAACACTATGGATAAAAATGATGTTGTATTGATGAGATGTTGAAATTAGACTAGATGCAAATAGAGTCTATTAATACTTAATATGGCGTTAAAAGATTGAAAGTAAGGACTCACTTTAGTAAGCTGCTTCTGCAAAAGTATAAGTTGATTTTTGCTAAAGCCTCTCCTTGACTCCTATTTATCCAGCATACCCTTGAGAGTCTTTTCCTTAGTCGGGTAAGACTTGCTGAGTAATTCCATACTCAGGGTTTATCCCTTTGTTGTTTTTAGGTGAGGAAGCGACAAAGTTTTGTTGCTTTTGCTCCAAGGTGGTATCTAATGAAGAAAAACAAGAATGAAGATACGGGAGGACTTGGTCCTCCACATAGGATCTTTTGTTTGATAATTATTGGGAGGAGTTTTTGCCTCCCTTGATATGTGTACTCAGCACTTGTTTATAGCTCTGGTCTGTAATAAGTAACTTGATCTTACTTTCTAAATAAATGTAAGTTTATGTAATTGCTTCCGCACTTCTATATCTCCGATGTTCTGTAATGTCTGCAAGACGGGTGAGACGTTCCTGGTAAGGTAAGGAAAGATACCGAACTTGTCAAGTGACTTAGGAACATCTACAGGGTGTCTGATGTCCGTTGGACAAGGACAACTGTAGGTGGGCCTAATTACTTGGGAGGTTCCGTCACACCGTCGATGAGGTCTTTGGAGGTTAGTTCGTCTACGTCGGGGATGGCAGAAGCGCTTGTTCGTGGTGACCCATGTTTGAGTTCCTGCGGGGTCATGGCCTCTGATCCGTATAGCAGGCGAAAGGGAGTGAATCCAGTCACCCGACATTCGGTCATGTTCAGCGCCTAGACTGCTTCAGGTAGCAGGGCGGCCCATTTGCCCTTCTTATCGTCGAGAAGCATTTTCTTGATGGCAGTGAAAATCTTGTCGTTGGCGTGCTCCACGACGCCGTTAGATTGCAGGTGATATACTGAGGCAAAGGCAAGCTTGGTGCCAATGGAGAATCAAAAGTCTCTAATGTCCTGGCTGTCAAACTGTTTGCCATTGTCAATTGTGAGCTCAGACGGGACTCCGAATCGGCAGATAATGTTTTGCCAGAAAAATTTATGTGCGGTCTTCGACGTTATTGTGGATACTGCCCTTGCCTCGATCCACTTGGTAAAATACTCGACGGCGACGAAGGTGAACTTGAGGTTCCCTTGGGCCGTGGGTACTGGCCCGACAATGTCTAGCCCCTAGCGTTGAAGTGGCCATGTGTGGGCGATCAGCTTTGTGACTACGAGGGGTTGCCTGAACGGGGAGATAATTTCTAGCAGGCTTCGCACGACCTCGTGACTCGATTTGCAGCGCAGATTATAGCGGGCCAGTAGAAACCTTGACGAATCACCTTGGCAGCGAGGGCCCTAGGCCCCGAGTGAGAGCCACAAGTGCCGCTGTGGACTTCGCGCAGGATCTGGAGGCCTTCGGTCTCTGTGACACATTTGAGCATGGGTTGGCTGATTCCTTTTTTGTATAGCTGGCCTTCAATAAGTGTGAAATCCCGGCTTCGGTGTTTGAGGCGCTTGGCCTCGTTGACATCACCTGGATGGTAATATCCTTGCAAGAACAGGGTTATTGGGGCCCTCCAGTCTTCGGCCATGATGAGATTGACAAAGCGATGGCCCTCGGCATTGGTGGTTATTTGCAGGCCCTCTGGGTTGCGGACGGCTGGTGTGCCAATGACATGGTAGAACACTGAAAGGGAATTAGGCTTACACCTATTTCCTAATTATTTTTGGTGGTTTAATTGCCCAACACAAATAATTGGACTAACTAGTTTTCTCTAGTCTATAAGTTTTAACAGGTGCCAAAGGTTCACAATAAGCCAATAAAAAGACCAAGAAGAAGTTTAAATAAAGAGAGCAAAATACAACCCAAAGGCACCCTGGTCTGGCGCATCGGACTGTCCGGTGTGCCACCGGACAGTGTCCGGTGCACCAGGGAACTCGATGCTGAACTCGCTACCTTTGGGAAAATCAGTGGGCGCTCCGCTATAATTCACCGGACTGTCCGGTGATGCACCGGACAGTGTCCGGTGTCACACCGAACTGTCCGGTGTGCCAGCGGAGCAATGGCTACTTTGCGCGCAACGATCGTCTGCAACCGCATTAAATGCGCTACAATGCGCGCCAGAGTCAGAGCACGCGCGGGAGGCGCACCGGACAGCCCAGAGGGCCCACATGTCAGAGCTCCAACGGTCAAACCCCTATGGCTGGCTGACGTGGCTGGCGCACCGGACAGTGTCCGGTGGCGAATACCCCAACCACCCCACATTCAATGGCATCCAAGTTTCCAACCTTCAACACATTACGAGAGCTATAGCATTCAATTCTAGACACTCCAAAGAGATCAAATCCTCTCCCAAGTCCGGAATCACTCCAAATCAAATAGTGACTAGAGAGAGCGACATTTGTGATTATTTGAGCTCTTGCGCTTGGATCGCTTCTTTTCTTTCTCATTCTTCTTGTGATCAAACTCAATTGTAACCAAGGCAAGAGACACCAATTGTGTGGTGGTCCTTGCGGGAACTTTGTGTTCCGTTTGATTGAGAAGAGAAGCTCACTCGGTCTAGGTGACCGTTAGAGAGAGGGAAAGGGTTGAAAGAGACCCGGTCTTCGTGACCACCTCAACGGGGATTAGGTTTGCAAGAACCGAACCTCAGTAAAACAAATCTTTGTGTCTCACTCTTTATTTGCCTGCGATTTGTTTCTTCACCCTCTCTCTCGGACTCATTCATATTTCTAATTCTAACCCGGATTGTAGTTGTGCTTAAGTTTATAAATTTCAGATTCGCCCTATTCACCCCCCTCTAGGCAACTTTCAATTGGTATCAGAGCCCGGTGCTTCATTAGAGCTTAACCGCTCGAAGTGATGTCGGGAAATCACGCCAAGAAGGAGATGATGACCGGCGAGAAGCCCGCTACAAGCCATGGGAAGGCTCCATCCGGGGAGTCCGCCAACAAGGTGAAGGGATCCCCTTCACACAACAAGTCGGGTCGGAGCGGTGACAAGAAGAAGAAGATGAGGAAAGTGGTCTACTACGAGACCGACTCTTCGTCGCCATCCACCTCCGGCTCCGACACGCCGTCCGTAACTTCTAAGCGCCATGAGCGCAAGAAGTTTAGTAAGATTCCCCTACGCTATCCTCGCATTTCCAAACGTACTCCTTTACTTTCCGTCCCATTAGGCAAACCACCTATGTTTGATGGTGAAGATTATAATATGTGGAGTGATAAAATGAGGCATCACCTAACCTCACTCCACACTAGCATTTGGGATGTTGTTGAGATTGGAGTACAGGTACCATCACCAGGGGATGAAGACTATGATTCGGACGAGGTCGCCCAAATCCTGCACTTTAACTCCCAAGCCACCACTATTGTAACGCCCCGAATTTTGCAGTTGAATTTTTTCTTTTCTTTACTTGCCAAAATTCGGGCGTTACCTTTTCCTTTTCTTTTTCCCTCGCTAAACCTTGACCTTTTCCAAAGTTCTAGCGGGATTCGGTTTGGAATTCCCGTACGTATAAAAACCCTAACTACCTTATGTTGTTTGATGCACCATGCCGAACCTTGCATTTCTTTTGATTGCTTTGAAAGCGCAATTGCATTCATGTAGAAAGATCGGATTTCGAAAATGTGGAGAAGATCTTTTCTTTCTTTTTTTCTCCCTCTCTTTTTCTCTCCTCTTTTCCTCTCTCTCCCGCGCCGTGGGCCGACCCCGGCCGGCCCAGGCCCCTGCGCGCCCCCCCCCCCTTGGGCCCAATAGGCCCAACCGCCCCCCCCCCACCTCCCCTTTTTCCCCCAATTCTTTCTCCCTCCCTCTCATTTTCTCTCATTTTCTCTCCCTCTCCCTAAGCCGCCGCCCCTACCCCTGCCCTAAGCCGCCGCCGCCCCCTGCCCAACCGCCGCCCTCGGCCGCCCCTGCCGCCGGCCGCCCCTCGCCGTCGCGCCCCTCCCCGGTGAGCTCCCCCCTCCCCCTCTCTTCCCTCCCCCATCCCCTCTCCCCTTTCCCCATGGCCGGTTCGGCCGCCTCCCTGCCCGCCCGGTCCGGCCGCCCGCCGCCCAGCCCAGCCGCCATGGCCGGCTCGGCCGCCCCGCCCCCCCTGCCTCGCCCGGCTCGGCCGCCCCACGGCCGGCTCGGCCGCCCCCTGCGCCGCCCCCTGCCCCGCCGGTTCGGCCGCCCCTGCGCTCCACCGGTTCGGCCGCCCCGCCCTCGCCAGCTCGGCCGCCCCTGCGCGCCCCGCCTAGGGCCGGTTCAACCGCCCTAGGGCCGGTTCAACCGCCCCCCCCCTTCTGTTTTTTTTTATTTTTTTTTTATTTTATTTACTTTCTGTGATCATAATTACTGTATTTTAAGTAGGCTAATCACTGTTTATGCTATGAGAAAATAGGAAGTTTAATTTAAAATTCCGTTATGCTATTGATTCACGTAGTTAATTGTTTACCCTGTGCAATGTTGATCAACTAAAAGTGATTAGGTTTCCATTAGTAGATATAAATATGTATAACAGAATTATTTTGTTAAAAACCAACTGTGTCATTAGTGCATAAGATTTAACCCCCCTGCGAGACCTTTCCCGTTTCTTTCTAACCATAACAAATGCGTTATCGAATGTCATACTTGATGCATATTCGCTTTATTGGTTATCTTGTATGGTGTACTGTTCTTTTGTATTAAATATGTGAATGTATGTATGTATGTTTGCGCTCGCATAGAGAACGATCCGGTCGAAGAGCCCGAGGAATTCGCAGGAGAAGCCCCTGAGCAGCAGTCGTTTGGTGGAGGCAAGTGTCCTTTGACCTATCTATGTCCTATTCATTCTTTAATTCACCTCCCGCATTACACGTTTATACCTAAGGATTGACTAGCTTTTGTTATCCATGTCCTTGTTTACCTATTTGGGTCGGATTATTACTACTTAGTCTGATGCTATTGCTCAACTCTAATCAATGAACATGATGTGATTATCTATGATACGCTGTTTTCCCGTTCTCCTTTATGATTATACTTGTGGTTTTCAAGGGGGCTCGAGCGGTTTCTCGAGTGCCTCTCCGTAAGGACCTGTTCTATGGATGACCGCCCGGGAAAATAGTGCAACCATGAGGGTGGAATGGGGTGCCCTTAGCTGAATAATTAGAGGATCCGGGGTGTAGTTCACTTAGCCGTCGTGCCGTCAATGGGGCTCGGTGTATGCGGCTCGCTCTGCCAAGTTTGGGTTCGCCCCTTGGGGAGGAGTGCGGTGCATTTAGGAAACCTAACGGGTGGCTACAGCCCCGGGGAATCTTTGTAAAGGCTTCGTAGTGAATCCCTGGCCATTCACCTCGGGAGTGAATAAGGGTCTTGCAAGCCCGGGCTAGAGAGGGAATCACGGCTTGTGGGTAAAGTGCACAACCTCTGCAGAGTGTTATGAAACTGATATATCAGCCGTGCTCGCGGTTATGAGCGGCCAAGGGAGCTCCAGTGATTAGTGGTACTTGATCAGAGACATTGTGGTACAGGTGGTTATGAGATTGATGGTTCTGGTTATGATTTTGGTGCTGGTAAGTGGTATTCTTTCCGTTTGGAAAGGGTACATTGGGTTAATAACTTGGGTTAATGCTAAAACTTGGCTTTCTACTAGTAAATAATAATCTGACCAACTAAAAGCAACTGCTTGACTTATCCCCACATAAAGCTAGTCCACTACAGCCAAACAGGATACTTGCTGAGTATGTTGATGTGTACTCACCCTTGCTCTACACACCAAACCCCCCCCCCCCCCCAGGTTGTCAGCATTGCAACCACTGCTCAGGAGAAGATGAAGCTGTGGAAGGAGACTTCCAGGAGTTCCAAGACTACGACGAGTTCTAGGTGTGGGTTAGCGGCAACCCCCAGTCGGCTGCCTGTGAAGGCCGTGTTATCTACGTTTCTTTTCCGCACTTTGATTTATTGTAAGACCTATATGGACGTCTCAGACGTATGATGTAATCGACTATTTCCCTTATTAATGCTATTTTGAGCACTGTGTGATGATGTCCATATTATGTAACTGCTGTGTACGTGAATAACTGATCCTGGCACGTACATGGTTCGCATTCGGTTTGCCTTCTAAAACCGGGTGTGACATAAGTGGTATCAAAGCCGTGCTGACTGTAGGACCGCTAACCTAGAGTAGAATGGTCGTTCTAAGGACTATAGACCTCTGTCCCTACCTTGACTTTGATATCTCTTCAAAAGTTGGTCCTACTGACCAAACCTATGTTCTACTATATATTATACCTTGCTGAAAATCATGTTTTATTCTGATCCTTCATTTACTTATGATTCATTACTTGCTGGTCATATTAATTCTGTTCTCACCCTTTTGCTTGCGATGTCTTTTGTAGATGGCTCGACTTAGACACACTGCACGAAAGTCAGTCATCCCCTTCTTACCCTCCCGTCTTGCTGAGCGTCCGCTTCGCCGTCCCGTGGCCGGACAGTCCAGCCACTTGGAGAGACTACACCACCGCCTGCGTGAGGAGCAGGAGCGTCGACGACAGGAGCAGCGGAGCTCTTCCCTCTCGCTCCACCAGGAGATAGAGTCTGTGAGGAGCTGCTCCCCTGTGCTTCCTCTGGAGCCGCCCCCTGCACCACCACTGGGCGCCCCAGCTTCTGGAGTAGCTGCTGGAGGAGACCCAGACGACGGAGGAGGCGACGACAGCTCGAGCCACGACACCGACTTCTCTGCTAACCCTGAGCCGGAAGGATGGGTTGCTCGACCCATCACTCGCGACGCCGCTCGCGGGTGTCACTTCCATGATGCGCTCGACACCCTGCTACGTCGGGCATTTGACCGGCATACTTGGTCCGTCGAGTATCGCTGTGTGGTCTACCAGCATAGTCGCGGGGTCTACCCGGACCGCTGGGAGGCGACTTGCTTGGTGCGCTGCCCGGAGGACAGTCTCCAGGGTGCAGAGGCCTGTTTAGAGCACTATTCTATCTCTGAGCGGGACTCAGCTGAGGCAGCCATGCAAGATGCTGCACGGCGTGCGCTTTCGCACTACTGCTCGGTTTTCGGTGGGGCAGCTGACGGTCTCGACCTGAAGTATTACCCCCGCCGTTCATCTGGCAGCACAGGAGGCGTGATTGTCTCACCTGTCGGTGAGGGCAATCCTAGGTTGAGCAGCACAGTCAACCTAGCCGCCGTGCTAAACACGGAGCTGGACCATGCACTAGACGAGCTGAGTAGGGCTCGTGCTGAGATCGCCCTGCTGCGGGCTGAGCGCGCGGAACGTCGTTATCTGGACGGTGGTTCCCCCGCTCCCGTTGGGACTCAGCACCCGTACCGCTCACCTCAGCGTGGACACCAGTCTTATGGCAATCCCGCCTGCAAGACCAAGATAAATCTAGAACCATAGATCGTTAGAGTTGGATCTTGTAATTAATACGAAATAAATATATACATAGAAGCTTCAGTCTTAGCGTTAGTCTCGGTCTTAGTTAGTTTTAGTTAGACAGGGTAGTTTGCTATATCCTGTGCATTTATGCTTGTCATGATGAACTATTTTTGGTTTGGATCTTTGTAATGATTGTCACCAGAGTGTGGGTATTCCCTGCATTTTGGTTTACATACTATGTCAATAAAGTTAGTTATATAGTTGGGAAACCCATTATTCTCCTTTCCTCTTTATCTGAGAAGCTGTGTGGTCTGTGTTGGAGATCAGTGAAGATGCTCATCTGTTCAGTGCTGTTGGAGAATTCTATACTCTTTTCTTATGCTGCAAGCTTTGCCAGATCAGTTCTGATGTGTGGTTGCGTTCTGCAGATGTCAGAGAACAGGCGTAGAGGAGGAAGGCGTGCTCAGCAGGAGCGAGCCGCTCCGCAGGATGAGGTGCCCCAGCAGCAGCACCTGCCGCCCCCGCCCCCGATGTCGATTGAGCAGATGTTTCTGATGCAGACTCAGGCAGTTCAAGCCATCGGTCAGACTCTGGCCGCCATTCAGCAGCAGCAGCAGCAGCAACAGCAGCAAGCACCACCTCAGCCTCAGATGCCTCAGATGCCTAGAGACAAGCGTGCTGAATTCATGAGAGGTCATCCACCAACGTTCGCTCACTCTTCTGACCCCATGGATGCTGAAGATTGGCTGCGCACTGTGGAGCGGGAGTTGCATACCGCTCAGTGCGATGACAGGGAGAAAGTCTTGTATGGTCCCCGTCTGTTGAGAGGAGCAGCCCAGTCATGGTGGGAGTCTTACCTCGCCACCCATGCCAACCCCGACACCATCACCTGGGAAGAATTCAGAGGTAGCTTTCGTCAGTACCATGTTCCTGCAGGTCTGAATTCCCAGATGTGTTTCCAAAGGATTTACCGGGTATGCCACCAGAGCGGAAAGTTGAATTTGCTATAGAGCTTCTTCCTGGAACCGCCCCTATCTTCAAGAGAGCTTACAGAATATCTGGACCAGAGTTGGATGAACTTAAGAAGCAAATTGATGAGCTGTCAGAGAAAGGTTACATCCGGCCAAGCACCTCGCCTTGGGCCGCCCCTGTCTTGTTCGTGGAGAAGAAAGATGGCACCAAGAGGATGTGTATCGATTATCGAGCTTTGAATGAGGTCACGATCAAGAACAAGTATCCTTTGCCCAGAATAGAAGATCTGTTCGACCAGTTGAGAGGAGCCAGTGTGTTCTCCAAGATTGATCTGAGGTCAGGTTATCATCAGCTCAGGATCCGACCTTCGGACATTCCGAAGACGGCATTCATTTCCAAGTATGGTTTGTATGAGTTCACAGTGATGTCTTTTGGTTTGACCAATGCACCAGCGTTCTTTATGAACTTGATGAACAGTGTATTCATGGATTATCTTGATAAGTTCGTGGTGGTATTCATTGATGACATTCTGGTTTATTCTCAAAGCGAAGAAGAGCATGCAGATCATTTGAGGATGGTATTGCAGAGATTGCGAGAGCACCAGTTGTATGCAAAGTTGAGCAAGTGTGAGTTCTGGATCAGTGAAGTCCTGTTCTTGGGTCACATAATCAACAAAGAAGGATTGGCTGTGGATCCGAAGAAAGTGGCAGACATTCTAAACTGGAAAGCGCCAACAGATGCTAGAGGAATCAAGAGCTTCATTGGAATGGCCGGATATTATCGGCGATTCATTGAAGGGTTTTCGAAGATTGCGAAGCCAATGACAGCGTTGCTAGGCAACAAGGTTGAGTTCAAGTGGACCCAGAAATGCCAAGAGGCCTTTGAAGCGCTGAAAGAGAAGTTGACAACAGCGCCTGTCCTAGTCTTGCCTGACGTGCACAAGCCCTTCTCGGTGTATTGCGATGCTTGTTACACAGGTTTGGGATGTGTGTTGATGCAAGAGGGAAGAGTTGTGGCTTACTCGTCCCGACAGCTGAAGGTTCATGAGAAGAATTACCCAATCCATGATCTAGAGTTGGCAGCAGTGGTTCACGCACTGAAGACATGGAGGCACTATCTGTATGGACAGAAATGCGATGTTTACACAGACCACAAGAGTCTGAAGTACATATTCACTCAGTCAGAGTTGAACATGAGGCAACGAAGATGGTTAGAGTTGATCAAAGACTATGAGTTGGAGATTCATTACCATCCCGGTAAAGCAAACGTAGTGGCAGATGCTTTGAGCAGAAAGAGTCAAGTCAATCTGATGGTCGCTCATCCGATGCCTTATGAGCTGGCCAAAGAGTTTGACAGGTTGAGTCTCGGATTTCTGAACAATTCGCGAGGAGTCACAGTTGAGTTGGAACCTACCTTGGAGCGCGAAATCAAAGAAGCGCAGAAGAATGATGAGGAGATCAGTGAGATCCGGCGATTGATTCTAGATGGCAGAGGCAAAGACTTTCGAGAAGATGCAGGAGGTGTGGTATGGTTCAAAGACCGCTTGTGTGTTCCCAATGTCCAGTCCATTCGGGAGTTGATTCTCAAGGAAGCTCATGAGACAGCTTATTCGATTCACCCTGGCAGTGAGAAGATGTATCAGGATCTGAAGAAGAAATTCTGGTGGTACGGAATGAAAAGAGAAATCGCAGAGCATGTGGCTATGTGCGATAGTTGTCGAAGAATTAAGGCAGAACACCAGAGACCAGCTGGATTGTTGCAACCGTTACAGATCCCTCAGTGGAAATGGGATGAAATTGGTATGGATTTCATAGTCGGATTGCCTCGCACTCGAGCCGGCTACGATTCCATTTGGGTAGTAGTGGACCGCTTGACCAAGTCAGCCCACTTCATACCTGTCAAGACCAGCTACAACAGTGCAGTATTGGCAGAATTGTATATGTCTCGGATCGTTTGTCTTCATGGTGTGCCAAAGAAGATAGTGTCAGACAGAGGAACGCAGTTCACCTCTCATTTCTGGCAGCAGTTGCATGAAGCCTTGGGCACGCATCTGAATTTCAGTTCAGCTTATCACCCGCAGACAGATGGTCAGACTGAAAGAACCAATCAAATTCTTGAAGACATGTTGAGAGCCTGTGCGTTGCAAGATCAGTCCGGATGGGACAAGCGATTGCCTTATGCGGAGTTTTCCTATAACAACAGTTATCAGGCCAGTTTGAAGATGTCACCGTTTCAAGCGCTGTATGGAAGGAGTTGCAGAACTCCGTTGCAATGGGATCAGCCTGGAGAAAGGCAAGTGTTTGGGCCAGATATTTTGCTTGAAGCCGAAGAGAATATCAAGATGGTCCGAGAGAATCTGAAGATAGCGCAATCAAGGCAGCGAAGCTATGCAGACACAAGAAGAAGAGAGCTGAGTTTCGAAGTCGGAGACTTTGTCTATCTGAAAGTGTCACCGATCAGAGGAGTCAGAAGATTCGGAGTGAAAGGCAAGCTAGCACCCCGCTACATTGGTCCGTATCAGATTCTTGCAAGACGAGGAGAAGTGGCTTATCAGCTCAGTTTGCCAGAGAATTTGTCTGCTGTGCATGATGTCTTTCATGTGTCTCAGTTGAAGAAGTGCTTGCGTGTGCCAGAAGAGCAGTTGCCAGTGGAAGGTCTGGAAGTCCAGGAGGACTTGACCTATGTTGAGAAGCCAGCTCAGATCCTTGAGGTTGCAGATAGAGTCACCCGAAGGAAGACCGTCAGAATGTGCAAAGTCAGATGGAATCACCACTCTGAGGAAGAAGCAACCTGGGAGCGTGAAGATGATCTGATGGCCAAGTACCCGGAGCTCTTTGCTAGCCAGCCCTGAATCTCGAGGGCGAGATTCTTTTAAGGGGGATAGGTTTGTAACGCCCCGAATTTTGCAGTTGAATTTTTTCTTTTCTTTACTTGCCAAAATTCGGGCGTTACCTTTTCCTTTTCTTTTTCCCTCGCTAAACCTTGACCTTTTCCAAAGTTTTAGCGGGATTCGGTTTGGAATTCCCGTACGTATAAAAACCCTAACTACCTTATGTTGTTTGATGCACCATGCCGAACCTTGCATTTCTTTTGATTGCTTTGAAAGCGCAATTGCATTCATGTAGAAAGATCGGATTTCGAAAATGTGGAGAAGATCTTTTCTTTCTTTTTTTCTCCCTCTCTTTTTCTCTCCTCTTTTCCTCTCTCTCCCGCGCCGTGGGCCGACCCCGGCCGGCCCAGGCCCCTGCGCGCCCCCCCCTTGGGCCCAATAGGCCCAACCGCCCCCCCCACCTCCCCTTTTTCCCCCAATTCTTTCTCCCTCCCTCTCATTTTCTCTCATTTTCTCTCCCTCTCCCTAAGCCGCCGCCCCTACCCCTGCCCTAAGCCGCCGCCGCCCCCTGCCCAACCGCCGCCCTCGGCCGCCCCTGCCGCCGGCCGCCCCTCGCCGTCGCGCCCCTCCCCGGTGAGCTCCCCCCCTCCCCCTCTCTTCCCTCCCCCATCCCCTCTCCCCTTTCCCCATGGCCGGTTCGGCCGCCTCCCTGCCCGCCCGGTCCGGCCGCCCGCCGCCCAGCCCAGCCGCCATGGCCGGCTCGGCCGCCCCGCCCCCCCTGCCTCGCCCGGCTCGGCCGCCCCACGGCCGGCTCGGCCGCCCCCTGCGCCGCCCCCTGCCCCGCCGGTTCGGCCGCCCCTGCGCTCCACCGGTTCGGCCGCCCCGCCCTCGCCAGCTCGGCCGCCCCTGCGCGCCCCGCCTAGGGCCGGTTCAACCGCCCTAGGGCCGGTTCAACCGCCCCCCCCCTTCTGTTTTTTTTTATTTTTTTTTATTTTTATTTACTTTCTGTGATCATAATTACTGTATTTTAAGTAGGCTAATCACTGTTTATGCTATGAGAAAATAGGAAGTTTAATTTAAAATTCCGTTATGCTATTGATTCACGTAGTTAATTGTTTACCCTGTGCAATGTTGATCAACTAAAAGTGATTAGGTTTCCATTAGTAGATATAAATATGTATAACAGAATTATTTTGTTAAAAACCAACTGTGTCATTAGTGCATAAGATTTAACCCCCCTGCGAGACCTTTCCCGTTTCTTTCTAACCATAACAAATGCGTTATCGAATGTCATACTTGATGCATATTCGCTTTATTGGTTATCTTGTATGGTGTACTGTTCTTTTGTATTAAATATGTGAATGTATGTATGTATGTTTGCGCTCGCATAGAGAACGATCCGGTCGAAGAGCCCGAGGAATTCGCAGGAGAAGCCCCTGAGCAGCAGTCGTTTGGTGGAGGCAAGTGTCCTTTGACCTATCTATGTCCTATTCATTCTTTAATTCACCTCCCGCATTACACGTTTATACCTAAGGATTGACTAGCTTTTGTTATCCATGTCCTTGTTTACCTATTTGGGTCGGATTATTACTACTTAGTCTGATGCTATTGCTCAACTCTAATCAATGAACATGATGTGATTATCTATGATACGCTGTTTTCCCGTTCTCCTTTATGATTATACTTGTGGTTTTCAAGGGGGCTCGAGCGGTTTCTCGAGTGCCTCTCCGTAAGGACCTGTTCTATGGATGACCGCCCGGGAAAACAGTGCAACCATGAGGGTGGAATGGGGTGCCCTTAGCTGAATAATTAGAGGATCCGGGGTGTAGTTCACTTAGCCGTCGTGCCGTCAATGGGGCTCGGTGTATGCGGCTCGCTCTGCCAAGTTTGGGTTCGCCCCTTGGGGAGGAGTGCGGTGCATTTAGGAAACCTAACGGGTGGCTACAGCCCCGGGGAATCTTTGTAAAGGCTTCGTAGTGAATCCCTGGCCATTCACCTCGGGAGTGAATAAGGGTCTTGCAAGCCCGGGCTAGAGAGGGAATCACGGCTTGTGGGTAAAGTGCACAACCTCTGCAGAGTGTTATGAAACTGATATATCAGCCGTGCTCGCGGTTATGAGCGGCCAAGGGAGCTCCAGTGATTAGTGGTACTTGATCAGAGACATTGTGGTACAGGTGGTTATGAGATTGATGGTTCTGGTTATGATTTTGGTGCTGGTAAGTGGTATTCTTTCCGTTTGGAAAGGGTACATTGGGTTAATAACTTGGGTTAATGCTAAAACTTGGCTTTCTACTAGTAAATAATAATCTGACCAACTAAAAGCAACTGCTTGACTTATCCCCACATAAAGCTAGTCCACTACAGCCAAACAGGATACTTGCTGAGTATGTTGATGTGTACTCACCCTTGCTCTACACACCAAACCCCCCCCCAGGTTGTCAGCATTGCAACCACTGCTCAGGAGAAGATGAAGCTGTGGAAGGAGACTTCCAGGAGTTCCAAGACTACGACGAGTTCTAGGTGTGGGTTAGCGGCAACCCCCAGTCGGCTGCCTGTGAAGGCCGTGTTATCTACGTTTCTTTTCCGCACTTTGATTTATTGTAAGACCTATATGGACGTCTCAGACGTATGATGTAATCGACTATTTCCCTTATTAATGCTATTTTGAGCACTGTGTGATGATGTCCATATTATGTAACTGCTGTGTACGTGAATAACTGATCCTGGCACGTACATGGTTCGCATTCGGTTTGCCTTCTAAAACCGGGTGTGACAACTATACTCCTCGCTTCTCTAAGTTGAGAGGAGTATAACAAAGTACAAGGGTTAAAAAGTGCCAAAGAGATTTGGGATGTACTCAAGACCGCGCACGAAGGAGATGAGGTGACCAAAATCACCAAGCGGAAGACGATCGAGGGGGAGCTCGGTCGGTTCCGACTCAACCAAGGCGAGGACCCTCAAGCCATGTACAACCGCTTGAAGACCTTGGTGAACCAAGTGCGCAACCTCGGGAGCACAAAATGGGATGACCATGAGATAGTCAAGGTTAGTCTAAGATCCCTCGTATTTCTTAATCCTACGCAAGTTCAATTAATTTGAGGAAATCCTAGATATACACTAATGACTCCCAAGGAAGTGATAGGAAATTTTGTGAGCTTTGAGTTGATGATCAAAGGCTCAAAGAAAATCATCGAGCTAGATGGCCCCTCCACGTCCGAAGCACAAACGGTCGCATTCAAGGCAACGGAGGAGAAAAAGAAAGAGTCTACATCAAGTAGACAACCCATCGATGCATCTAAACTCGACAATGAGGAAATGGCACTCATCATCAAGAGCTTCCGCCAAATCCTCAAGCAAAGGAGGGGGAAGGATTACAAGCCCCGCTCCAAGAAAGTGTGCTACAAATGTGGTAAGCCCGGTCATTTCATTGCTAAATGTCCATTATCTAGTGATAATGACAGGGGCGAAGACAAGCGGGGCAAGAGGAGAGAAAAGAAGAGGTACTACAAGAAGAAGGGCGGCAATGCCCATGTGTGCCGCGAGTGGGACTCCGACGAGAGCTCCACCGACTCCTCCTCCGATGAGGACGCCGCCAACATCACCGTCACCAAGGGCCTCCTCTTTCCCAACGTCGGCCAAAAGTGCCTCATGGCAAAGGACGGCAAAAAGAAGAAGGTAAAATCAAAATCCTCCACTAAGTATGAAACCTCTAGTGATGAAGATAATGCTAGTGATGAGGAAGATAATTTGCGCACCCTTTTTGCCAACCTCAACATGCAACAAAAGGAAAAGTTAAATGAATTAATTAGCGCTATTCATGAGAAGGATGACCTCTTGGACTCTCAAGAGGACTTCCTAATAAAGGAAAATAAGAAGCATGTTAAGGTTAAGAATTCTTATGCTCTAGAAGTAGAAAAATGTGAAAAATTATCTAGTGAGCTAAGCGCATGCCATGATGTTATCACCAACCTTAGAAATGAGAATGCTAGTTTAATTGCTAAGGTTGATTCAAATGTTTGTGATGCTTCAATTCCCAATCTTAGAGATAATAATGTTGAATTACTTGCTAAGATTGAAGAATTGAATGTCTCTCTTGCTAGCCTTAGAAATGATAATGAAAAATTAATTGCTAAGGCTAAAGAATTAGATATTTGCAATGTTACAATTTCCAACCTTAGAAGTGAAAATGAAATTTTACATGCTAAGATTGTTGAACTAAAATCTTGCAAACCCTCTACATCTACCGTTGAGCATGTTTCCATTTGCACTAGATGTAGAGACATTAATGTTGATGCTATTCATGGTCACCTAGCTTTAATTAAGAAACGAAATGATCACATAGCTCAACTTAATGCTAAAATTAATGAGCATGACTTAGAAAATGAAAAATTTAAATTTGCTAGAAGCATGCTCTATAGTGGGAGACGCCCTGGCATCAAGGATGACATTGGCTTCCAAAAGGGGGACAATGTCAAACTTAATGCCCCTCCTAAGAGATTATCTAACTTTGTAAAGGGCAAGGCTCCCATGCCTCAGGATAACGAGGGTTACATTTTATACCCTACCGGTTATCCTGAGAGCAAAATTAGGAGAATTCATTCTAGGAAGTCTCACTCTGTCCCTAATCATGCTTTTATGTATAAGGGTGAGACATCTAGCACTAGGCAATCAACCCGTGCTAAATTGCCTAGAAAGAAAACTCCTATTGCATCAAATGATCATAATATTTCATTTAAAACTTTTGATGCATCCTATGTTTTAACTAACAAATCCGGCAAGGTAGTTGCCAAATATGTTGGGGACAAACACAAGGGCTCCAAGACTTGTGTTTGGGTACCCAAAGTTCTTGTATCTAATGTCAAAGGACCCAAGACCGTTTGGGTACCTAAAATCAAGAACTAAATTTGTTTTGTAGGTTTATGCATCTGGGGGGTCAAGCTGGATAATCGATAGCGGGTGCACAAACCACATGACAGGGGAGAAAAAGATGTTCTCCTCCTACGAGAAAAACCAAGATCCCCAACGAGCTATCACATTCGGGGATGGAAATCAAGGTTTGGTCAAAGGTTTGGGTAAAATAGCTATATCACCTGACCATTCCATTTCCAATGTTTTTCTTGTAGATTCTTTAGATTACAAATTGCTTTCTGTTTCTCAATTATGTAGAATGGGCTACAACTGTCTTTTTACGGATGTAGGTGTCACTGTCTTTAGAATAAGTGATGATTCAATAGCATTTAAGGGAGTGTTAGAGGGTCAGCTATACTTAGTAGATTTTGATAGAGCTGAACTCGACACTTGCTTAATTGCTAAGACTAACATGGGCTGGCTCTGGCATCGCCGACTAGCACATGTTGGAATGAAGAATCTTCACAAACTTCTAAAGGGAGAACACATTTTGGGACTAACAAATGTTCATTTTGAGAAAGACAAGATTTGTAGCGCATGTCAAGCAGGAAAGCAAGTTGGTGTTCATCATCCACACAAGAACATCATGACGACCGACAGGCCACTTGAGCTCCTACACATGGACCTATTCGGCCCGATAGCTTACATAAGCATCGGCGGGAGTAAGTACTGTCTAGTTATTGTGGATGACTATTCTCGCTTCACTTGGGTGTTCTTTTTGCAGGAAAAATCTCATACCCAAGAAACCTTAAAGGGATTCTTGAGACGGGCTCAAAACGAGTTCGGTTTAAGGATCAAGAAAATAAGAAGCGATAACGGGACGGAGTTCAAGAACTCTCAAATTGAAGGCTTCCTTGAGGAGGAGGGCATCAAGCATGAGTTCTCTTCTCCCTACACGCCACAACAAAATGGTGTAGTGGAGAGGAAGAATATAACTCTTTTGGACATGGAAAGGACCATGCTTGATGAGTACAAGACTTCGGATCGGTTTTGGGCCGAGTCGGTCAACACCGCTTGCTACGCCATCAACCGATTGTATCTACACCGAATCCTCAAGAAGACATCGTATGAACTCCTAACCAGTAAAAAGCCCAATGTTTCATATTTTAGAGTCTTTGGTAGCAAATGTTTTATTCTTGTTAAAAGAGGTAGAAAATCTAAAATTGCTCCTAAGGCTGTAGAAGGCTTTTTACTAGGTTATGATTCAAACACAAGGGCATATAGAGTCTTTAACAAGTCCTCTAGATTAGTTGAAGTCTCTTGTGACATTGTGTTTGATGAGACTAACGGCTCTCAAGTAGAGCAAGTTGATCTTGATGAACTAGATGATGAAGAGGCTCCGTGCGTCGCACTAAGGAACATGTCCATTGGGGATGTATGTCCTAAGGAATCCGAAGATCCTCCACAAGCACAAGATCAACCTTCTTCCTCCATGCAAGCATCTCCACCAACTCAAGATGAGGACGAGGCTCAAAATGATGGAGAAGATCAAGAAGTTGAGCCACCTCAAGAGGAGAGCAATGATCAAGGGGGAGATGCCCATGATCAAGATGAGGAAGATGAACAAGTTCCAAGACCGCCACACCTAAGAGTCCACCAAGCAATCCAACGAGATCACCCCGTCGACACCATCCTCGGCGACATTCATAAGGGGGTAACCACTAGATCTCATGTTGCTCATTTTTGTGAACATTACTCTTTTGTTTCCTCTATTGAGCCACATAGGGTAGAGGAAGCACTTCAAGATTCAGATTGGGTAGTGGCGATGCAAGAGGAACTCAACAACTTCACTAGGAATGAGGTATGTCATTTAGTTCCACGTCCTAACCAAAATGTTGTAGGAACCAAGTGGTCTTCCGCAACAAGCAAGATGAGCATGGTGTGGTAACAAGGAACAAAGCCCGACTTGTGGCCAAGGGATATTCACAAGTCGAAGGTTTGAACTTTGGTGAAACCTATGCACCCATAGCTAGGCTTGAGTCAATTCGCATTTTACTTGCCTATGCTACTTATCATGGCTTTAAGCTTTACCAAATGGACGTGAAAAGTGCCTTCCTCAATGGACCAATCAAGGAGGAGGTCTATGTTGAGCAACCTCCCGGCTTTGAAGATAGTGAGTATCCTAACCATGTGTATAAACTCTCTAAGGCGCTTTATGGGCTAAAGCAAGCCCCAAGAGCATGGTATGAATGCCTAAGAGATTTTCTTATCACTAATGGTTTCAAAGTCGGAAAGGCCGATCCTACTTTATTTACTAAAACTCTTGACAATGATTTGTTTGTATGCCAAATTTATGTCGATGATATTATATTTGGGACTACTAACGAATCTACATGTGAGGAATTTAGTAGGATCATGACACAAAAATTCGAGATGTCAATGATGGGGGAGTTGAAGTACTTCTTTGGATTTCAAGTGAAACAACTCCAAGAGGGCACCTTCATTAGCCAAACGAAGTATATTCAAGACATTCTAAACAAGTTTGGGATGAAGGATGCCAAACCCATCAAGACACCCATGGGAACCAATGGGCATCTCGACCTCGACACGGGAGGTAAATCCGTCGATCAAAAGGTATACTGGTCGATGATAGGCTCTTTACTCTATTTATGTGCATCTCGACCGGACATAATGCTTTCCATATGCATGTGTGCAAGATTCCAAGCCGACCCTAAGGAAGCTCACCTTATGGCCGTAAAACGAATCTTGAGATATCTAGTTCATACTCCTAAGTTTGGGCTTTAGTACCCTCGGGGATCCACATTTGATTTAATTGGTTATTCGGATGCCGATTGGGTGGGGTGTAAAATTAATAGAAAGAGCACATCGGGGACTTGCCAGTTCTTGGGAAGATCCTTGGTGTCTTGGGCTTCAAAGAAGCAAAATTCCGTAGCTCTTTCTACCGCCGAAGCCGAGTATATTGCCGCAGGCCATTGTTGCACGCAATTGCTTTGGATGAGGCAAACCCTTAGGGACTATGGTTACAAATTAACCAAAGTTCCTCTTCTATGTGATAATGAGAGTGCAATCCGCATGGCGGATAATCCCGTTGAGCATAGCCGCACTAAACACATAGCCATTCGGTATCATTTTCTAAGGGAACATCAACAAAAAGGGGATATCGAGATTGCATATATTAATACCAAGGAACAATTAGCCGATATCTTTACCAAGCCATTAGATGAACAAACTTTTAACAAACTTAGGCATGAGCTAAATATCCTTTATTCTCGGAATTTCTTTTGATGTTTTGCACACATAGCTCATTAATATACCTTTGATCATGTCTCTTTTATATGCTATGACTAATGCGTTTTCAAGTGTATTTTAAACCTAGTCATAGATTGAAAGGGAATTCGAGTCTTCGGCGAAGACAAAGGCTTCCACTCCACTCCATTGAATTTACTCATCCTTCGCCGTCGCTCCGAGCTACTCTCCAACTTTGGTATAATCTTCACTCATATTTTGTTTGCCAAAGGGGGAGAAAGTAGTTATAAAAAGGGCTTATATTTCACTCAAATATCCGTTTTTGGCGATTCATGCCAAAGGGGGAGAAAGTATTAGCCCAAAGCAAAAGGACCGCACCACCACCTTAATTTAAAATAACGATTTTCAATTGGTATCTTGTTGTGTTCAAAAGGGGGAGAAAGTAGTATTTTCAAAAAATGGTGTCTTAAAACCCTCTTGAACACTAAGAGGAGGATCTTATATAGGAGGAGTTTTGTTTTAGTCAAAGGAAAAGCATTTGAAACAGGGGAAGAAAAATTCAAATCCTGAAAATGCTTCTCAAAATCTTATTCATTTATCTTTGACTATTTGCAAAAGAACTTTGAAAAGAATTTACAAAAGTATTTGCAAAAACAAAACATGTGGTGCAAGCGTGGTCCAAAATGTTGAGAATATAAAGAAACAATCCATGCATATCTTATGGAAATATTTATTGGTTCAATTCTTAGTAACATTTGCACTTACATTTTGCAAACTAGTTCAATTATGCACTTCTATACTTGCTTTGGTTTGTGTTGGCATCAATCACCAAAAAGGGGGAGATTGAAAGGGAATTAGGCTTACACCTATTTCCTAATTGTTTTTGGTGGTTGAATTGCCCAACACAAATAATTGGACTAACTAGTTTGCTCTAGTCTATAAGTTTTAACAGGTGCCAAAGGTTCACAATAAGCCAATAAAAAAGACCAAGAAGGGGTTCAAACAAAGAGAGCAAAAGACAACCCAAAGGCACCCTGGTCTGGCGCACCGGACTTTCCGGTGTGCCACCGGACAGTGTCCGGTGCACCACCAGACAGTGTCCGGTGCACCAGGGAAATCGACGCTGAACTCGCTACCTTCGGGAAAATCAGTGGGCGCTCCGCTATAATTCACCGGACTGTCCGGTGAAGCACCGGACTGTCCGGTGTGCCAGCGGAGCAACGGCTACTTCGCGCGCAAAAGTTGTCTTCAACCGCATTAAATGCGCTACAGTGCACGTCAAAGTCAAAGCACGCGCGGGAGGCGCACTGGACAGTCTACAGGACCTGTCCGGTGCACCACCGGACAGCCCAGAGGGCCCACAAGTCAGAGCTCCAACGGTCGAACCCCTACGGCTCGCTGACGTGGCTGGCGCACCGGACTGTCCGGTGCGCCATGCGACAGCACACTTCCAACGACCATTTTTGGTGTTTGGGGCTATAAATACCCCAACCACCCCACATTCAATGGCATCCATGTTTCCAACCTTCAACACATTATGAGAGCTATAGCATTCAATTCTAGACACTCCAAAGAGATCAAATCCTCTCCCAAGTACGAAATCACTCCAAATCAAATAGTGACTAGAGAGAGCGACATTTGTGTTTATTTGAGCTCTTGCGCTTGGATCGCTTCTTTTCTTTCTCATTCTTCTTGTGATCAAACTCAATTGTAACCAAGGCAAGAGACACCAATTGTGTGGTGGTCCTTGCGGGAACTTTGTGTTCCGTTTGATTGAGAAGAGAAGCTCACTCGGTCTAGATGACCGTTTGAGAGAGGGAAAGGGTTGAAAGAGACCCGGTCTTCGTGACCACCTCAACGAGGAGTAGGTTTGCAAGAACCGAACCTCGGTAAAACAAATCTTTATGTCTCACTCTTTATTTGCCCGCAATTTGTTTCTTCACCCTCTCTCTCGGACTCATTCATATTTCTAATTCTAACCCTGATTGTAGTTGTGCTTAAGTTTATAAATTTCAGATTCGCCCTATTCACCCCCCCTCTAGGCGACTTTCAAACACGTCGGAGGGCAGGGCTTTGCCTCTGGCTGCTGCTTCGGCCAACGCGTCGACTTCTTCGTTCCTAGAGCGGTCCATTGCTGCAGGGTGAAACCCTTGAACTGTTTCTCAAGACTGCGAACGGCTGAAAGATATTGCAGAAGTGCAGGGTCTTTTGCTGAATAATCTTTTTCGATCTGGCCAGCAACGACTTTGGAGTCTGTCTTGATTATGCAGGTGGCCACGCCAAGTGCTTTCAGCTTGCAAAGGCCCAGGATGATGGCTTCATATTCTGTTATGTTATTTGTGCACCTATCGGATTCCAGAGCGAAGCTAAGGCGTGCAGCGTATCTATGCTTGACGCCGGTGGGTGAAGTGATGATTGCAACTGCGCCTGCCCCCACATGGCACCATGCGCCGTCATAGTGGATGGTCCATACCTTCTCCGAGGGTTCTTGTTGCTGCCGTGCCGGCCCTGTCCAGTCGACGATGAAGTCTGCGAGGACTTGCGACTTGATTGCTGTCCTGGGCTCGAAGGTGATGTGGTATTCAGAGAGTTCGGCTGCCCATTTGGCGATACGGACGGATGCCTCCGGATTTCTGAATAATTCGCCGAGTCCCCTGTCTGTGGTGACCCGCACCTTGAACGCTTCGAAGTAGTGGCGCAACTTGCGCGATGCCATGACGACTGCGTAGGCGATCTTTTCCAACTCCGTCATGTTGCATTTGAAAGTCATGAGGACTTCGGAGACATAATAAACTGGACACTGCCGAATTGTGCCCTCTCTGTCCTGCTCTTGGACCAACGCTGCGCTGACCGCGTGTGGTGAAGCTGCGATGTAGAGCAATAGAGGTAGCGAGGGGTCAGGGCTCGTAAGGGTTGCCAACTCTGACAGGTGCTCTTTGAGTGATGCGAAGGCTGCCGCTTGCTCTGGTCCCCATGCAAAGTCCTTTGCGCCGTGTAGCGTCTTGAGGAAAGGTAGGCTTCGCTCTGCGGACTTGGAAATGAATCTGTTGAGGGTAGCCAATCTGCCTGTCAGGCGTTGGACATCTCTGGTTGACTGCGGAGGCTTCATGTTGATGATAGCCTGGATCTTGGTCGGGTTGGCCTCGATCCCGCGGTGCGACACCAGGTAGCCCAGTATCTTCCCCTTGCGAACTCCGAAGATGCACTTCTTGGGGTTAGGCGAAGTTGTGCTTCCCGCATATTCGCGAATGTTTCTGCGAGGTCGGCCAAATGGTCCTCTTTGTTTTTGCTGGCGACGACGATGTCGTCCACGTACGTGAAAATGTTCCGGCCTACTTGGCTCTCGAGCACCGTTTTGGTGAGGCGAGAGAAGGTGGACCCATCGTTCTTTAGTCCCTCCGGCATTCTGACGAAGCAATATGTGCCGAAGGGCATGATGAAACTGGTACTGGCCTTGTCTTCCTCCTTCATATATATATTTGGTGATAGCGAGAGAAGCAGTCAAGGAGTGACATGACTTCGCATCCGGCCGCACTATCGACGATCTTATCGATCTGAGGCAGGGGAAATTATCCTTGGGGCAGGCCTTGTTGAGGCTAGTGAAATCGATGCACATCCGCCACTTGCCACTCTTCTTTTGCACCATGACTATGTTAGAGAGCCACGTAGGGTAGGCGACTGCTTCAATGAAATTAGCCTCAAGCAGGCGGTGTACCTCGGCTTTGGTGGCTTCTGTTTTTTCATCAGACATTTTGCGCAGCCACTGCTTCTTCGGTCGCACCGAAGGGTCAATGCCCAGACTGTGTTCGATGATAGTGCGACTGACTCCGACCAGTTCGAGGGCAGACCAGGCGAAGGCGTCCTTATTTATGGAAAGACAGGAGATGAGTCTCTCCTCGTCGTGCGAAGTCAGGTCTTCGCTTATGATGACCGTTTGCTTGGGCGTTGCGTGGTCAAGGGGAACTGTCTTCGTTCCATCGTTGCTCTACAGTTGTGCCTTTTCATGCTCGTTGCGGATGGGCGGGTAGGCTCGGGGACTTCGCGCTGCATCGTAAGGCAGTGTACGTTCTGTTGCCCTGGAATGAAGTCTCTTTCAATGTTGCGCGCGGTCTGCTGATTGCCATAGACTGTGATCATGCCTTGCGGACTCGGGATTTTCATGCACAGGTAAAGTCCGTGAATGGCCGCTTCAAACTTGTTGATGGAGCCTTGACCCATTATGGCGTTGTACGGGTATACCATGTCGACAATGTCGAAGGTGATCTGCTCACTTCGTGCATTGGGTGCTACACCGAAGGACAAATGTAGCTCGCTCTTGCCCACAGGAAAGGTGCCATTGCCGCCGAAGCCATATAGGGGGTTGTCCGAAGGCTTAAGTAAACTGTGGCTAATGCCCATGCGGTCGAAGGCGTGGAGGAAAATGATGTCCGCCTGGCTGCCATTGTCAACTAAAACTTTGTGCAGGTCCCAGCCTGCCACGCTGCAGTTGATTACCATGGCATCAATGTGGGGTGCGCTGCGCAGGTCGACATCTCTAGCGTCGAAGGTCAGCGGCACGTGAGACCACTTCGTTTGCACGACTGGGCCAGTGACGGCGATGTGGTTGATGCTTCGGTTGTGGTCCCTCTTCTGTCGCTTCGTGTCGAAGTCGATGCTGGACCCCCCAGTGATCATGTGGATGACTACGCGATACGGCTGATCGGCGAAGTCTTCTTGTTTTGGCGCTTGGGGTGGTTTGGGTGGTGGATGTTTGGCTGATGCAGGTGCGGAGGCGGGAGTGGAGGTGGTACGACTTGTACCTCCTGATGGTGTTGGTATGCATGGTTAGGTGGATGCTGGGCGGGGCCGTGGTTGTATGGTTGTGGGAGGTGGTGTTGATATGTGTGTGTGACAACCCTTGGGTTGTTGGCTGGTTGCACCCGAGACATCCTGTCCCTGGTGGCCTTCGTTTCCGGGCAGTCCCTCGTTGGGTGCGTGCAGTCTTCACCGTGAAACAGGCAGTAAAAT
Organism: Zea mays; assembly: GCF_902167145.1. NCBI lineage: Eukaryota > Viridiplantae > Streptophyta > Magnoliopsida > Poales > Poaceae > Zea > Zea mays. The sequence goes on from NC_050097.1 coordinate 89,066,480, forward strand.
CTGCGCAGCTGCTGCGCCCGTCCTCGGCCCCGACCACGGGTGCCACTGCCGTGGCCCTAGGGGGGATAATCTTGACGGCGAGGGACCTCACCAGCGGGGTGCTGGTTGGTAATGTTATGCACCTACTGTTGACTGCGGCTGTCCCGACCGGAGTCTGACTGCGAAGGTCTTGTCCATGTGCGGCTGGACTGCGGAGGGTCCTTGGGTTTCCTCTGGGACTCGACCTTGCGCTGGTGGAGCTCTTAGGATCTGGCATATTTTTCAAACAGCTGATAGAGCTCTTGGAGGTTCTTGGGTGGGTCCCTGATGCAGTGACTGTAAAGGACGCCAGCCCGAAGGCCACTGATGGCGTAGTGAATGGCAATTTGGTCATCGACCGAAGGCAGTTGTGACTTGAGAGTCAGGAACTTGCGGTAGTACTGCCGCAGGGTTTCTTTCTCCAGCTGCTTGCAGAGTGACAGTTCGGCCAAGGCGTCGGTGTCTGGGCGGTACCCCTAAAAGTTGAGCAGAAATTTGTCCCGGAGACTTCTCTAGGAGTCGATGGACAACGGGGGCAACCTGGTGTACCAGGTTAGGGCCGGACCCTCGAGGGTGATGATGAAGGACTTGGCCATCGTGGTGTTGTCCCCTCCGGATGATGCGACAGCGACTTGATAGCTCATGATGTACTGTGCTGGGTCGGTGCTGCCATTGTACTTGGGGTAGGTCCCTGCCCTGAAGTTGGCGGGCCATGGTGACACTTGCAGTTGCGGCGCCAGGAGACTCTGCTCATCAAGGTAGTTGATGCCTTGGAATGCTGCGGCGTGCGGGACGACGGGTCCGCGCTGAGGAATGAATAGGTCTTCGATTGGCGCGCGCTGTTGCAGGGGCGGGCCGTGCTGCAGGTCATGTTGGCCTTCGCGCTGCATGAGCGCAATCTCTTGCTTGAGTTCTTGAGCCCTCTGCTCCTCGTCTTGTATCATCTGGCACACTTTGGCCTGCGCGGAAACACGTTGGCGCTTGGCCTCGAGGATTTCTTTCTGCTTCTGAAGGTTGCGGTTCTTGATGCGGAGGGCCCGCAGCTGTAGCTGTTCTTCTGCTGAAATGTCGATGACTTCACCGTCCTCTGTGGCATCCTCGCCCTCTAGCGGAGCGAAGCCTGGGGGTGGTTGCTGTGGCTGTCCTCTAGAGCTGCAGGTGCGGAGGTTGCCCTCGGGAGTAGGTTGGTCGTTGCGCTGTCTCTTGCTGACAGCGTCGTCTTCGCAGGCTTCTTGATGGGTAGTATCTACAAGGGCCTTGCCCTTTTTCTCGGCTAGCAGTGGCACCTTCGCTGCTTGGGGCTGCCTTCGAGCTAGCTCTCTTGGGTGCCATCGTGGGTGTTTTGTTTGTAGCATGAACGGTGGGCGCCAAATGTTAGAACTTGCTCTCCTGGGCAAGACGATCCAACGGGGGAGTGAAAATGATGCAAACAAGGTTTAAACTCAGGATGGCGATTGCTCTGTTAATTCAGCCTCTCAAGGGCACTATACGGGGGTATTTATGGGTGACTGAGTGCCCAGCGTCTCAATGTAAGGACGCATGTACCCTCAGGCACCTGGACTATCCCCAGAATATTCCCATAAAGGAGGGTTACAGACTGTCATTACAGAAAAGCCATTACAAATCGAGCCCGTAACACACTTCTCCGCGCGGGGCCTGTTACAATGGGCCGAATCCCACGTGGGCCTCCAGGTCGGGTGAGGACGTGGGACGGGGCGACGTCGTCGTAGGCCTTCGTCTCGTAGTGTAGAGGACGAAGGGTGGACCCCGCCGGTCGTTTTACCTCTGTTGGTGCAGCGAGATTGACGAAGGCTAGAGCAAAGGGTAGCGTCTTCGCCTTCGCCCCCAACAATTGGTTAACCAAGTACCAAGCCCGTATTAGCCGTGACAAGAGAACAGTGAAGTTAGTGTCCCTATCAAGAGAAGAAGTGTTAGTGGAGTTGGTCTTGTCTGGACCAAGAAAAGGAAGTTGTCACCAAGTCACCGCCCATATGGAGGAGATTAAACCATCAGAGGCTATCAATGTAGTGTCAGAATTCCTAGATGTGTTTCTCGAGGAGTTACCAGGTATGCCACCTAAAAGGAAGGTTGAATTTCCATAGAGCTTATACCAGGCACCACCCCTATATCCAAGAGAGCCTATCAAGTGTTCGGACTAGAGTTGGTGGAACTCAAGAAGCAGATTGATGAGTTATTAGAGAAATGTTATATCAGACCAAGCACCTCGCCTTAGGCAGCCCTAGTGCTATTTATGGAGAAGAAGGATGGCACAAAGAGGATGTGCATCGATTATCGAGCCTTGAATGAGGTTACCGTCAAGAACAAGTACCCCTGCCCTGAATTGAAGATTTATTCAATTAGTTGAGAGGAGCCAGTGTGTTCTCGAAGATAGATATGAGGTCATGCTACCATTAGCTCAAGATCTGACCCTCGGATATACTAAAGATGGCATTCATAACTAAGTATGGACTGTATGAGTTCACGGTCATGTCATTCGGTTTGACGAATGCGCCAGCCTACTTCATGTACTTGATGAACAATGTGTTCATGGACTACCTCGACAAGTTCGTGGTGGTGTTTATTGATGACATTCTTATATATTCCCAGAATGAGCAAGAGCATGAGGAGCACTTGAGGAAAGTACTTCAGAGGCTACGAGATTGTCAGCTGTATGCCAAGCTTAGCAAGTGCGAGTTCTAGATCAGTGAAGTCCTATTCTTGGGTCACATTATAAACCGAGAGGGATTGGATGTAGATCCGAAGAAGGTAATAGCTATCTTGGACTGGAAAGCACCAAAAGATGTCCGAGGAATCAAGAGTTTCATCGGAATGGCCAGTTATTATCGGTGTTTCATTGAAGGTTTCTCCAAGATTGCCAGGCCAATGACAACCTTGTTGGCAAAGAAGGTTGAGTTCAAGTGGACCCCAACATGCCAGAAGTCTTTTGAGACATTGAAGGAGAAGTTGACAACGACACCAATACTGATTCTGCTAGATGTTCACAAGCCATTCTCAGTATATTGTGATGCTTCGTACACCAGACTGGGATGTGTGTTGATGCAGGAAGGGAGAGTAGTGGCATACTTGTCCCGACAGTTGAAGATTCATGAGAAGAATTATCCTACCATGATCTGAAATTAGCAGCCGTGGTTCATGCATTGAAGACCTGGAGGCATTATCTTTATGGGCAGAAGTGTGATATCTACACGGATCACAAGAGCCTCAAGTACATATTCACTCAGTCAGAGTTAAACATGAGGCAGCGAAGATGGTTAGAATTGATCAAGGATTATGAGTTGGAGATTCATTATCACCCAGGCAAAGCAAATGTGGTTGCAGATGCTTTGAGCAGAAAGAGTCAAGTTAATATGTTGGCCGCTCACCCGATGCCGTATGAGCTAGCGAAGGAATTCGACAGATTGAGTCTCGGATTTCTGAACAACACTCAAGGAGTGACAATTGAGTTGGAACCCACTCTAGAGCAAGACATCAGGAAAGGCCAGAAGGATGATGAGAAGATCAACGAGATCTGGCAGCTGATCATAGATGGAAAAGGCAAGGATTTCCATGAAGATGCAGAATGAGTGGTATGGTTGAAGGACAGACTGTGTGTTCCCGACACCAAATCGATCCGGGAACTGATTCTCAAGGAAGCTCATGAGACAACATACTCTATACACCCTGGTAGAGAAGATGTACCAAGACCTAAAGAAAAGATTCTGGTGGTACGGTATGAAAAGGGAGATAGCAGAGTATGTGCCTGTATGTGACAGTTGTCAGAGGATTAAAGCAGAACATCAGAGACCGGCAGGTTTGTTGCAACCGTTGCAGATTCCTCAGTGGAAATGGGATGAGATTGGAATGGACTTCATAGTCGGTTTGCCTCGCACTCGTACTGGTTATGACTCCATCTGGGTAGTAGTGGACCGTTTGACAAAGGCGGCCCATTTCATACTAGTCAAGTCCACCTACAACAGTGCAGTGTTGGCCGAACTATACATGTCTCGGATTGTGTGCTTGCATGGCGTTCCAAAGAAGATAGTATCAGATAGAGGCACTCAGTTCACCTCTTATTTTTGGCAGCAGTTGCATGAAGCTTTGGGCACACACTTGAAGTTCAGCTCAGCTTACCACCCACAGAGAGATGGTCAAATAGAGATAACCAATCAGATTCTGGAGGATATGTTGAGGGCTTGTGCTTTGCAAGATAAGATAGGTTGGGACAAGAGATTACCATATGCAGAATTCTCTTATAACAACAACTATCAGGCCAGTTTGAAGATGTCACCATTCAAAGCGCTTTATGGGAGGAATTGCAGAACTCCATTGCATTGGGACCAACTTGGTGAAAGACAGGTGTTCGGTCCAGATACTTTGCTCGAAGCCGAAGAGAACATCAGAATGGTCCGAGAGAATTTGAAGGCAGTGCAGTCCAGACAACGAAGCTATGCTGACACCAGAAAAAGGGATCTTAGTTTTGAAGTGGGAGACTATGTCTATTTGAAGGTGTCACCCATCAGAGGAACCAAAAGGTTTGGAGTAAAAGGCAAGCTTGCACCTCGATATATTGGACCGTATCAGATTCAAGCAAGACGTGGAGAAGTGGCTTACCAACTCAGCTTACTAGAGAATCTGTCGCTGTGCACGATGTGTTCCATGTGTCTTAGTTGAAGAAATGCTTGAGAGTGCTAGAAGAGCAGTTGCCATCAGAGGATCTTGAAGTTCAAGAAGATCTGACTTATATTGAGAAGCCAACTCAAATTATGGAGACAGCAGATCGGGTCACTCGGAGAAGTACCATCAGGATGTGCAAAGTCAAATGGGGTCACCACTCAAAAGAAGAGGACACCTGGGAACGAGAGGATGATTTGAAAGCCAAGTACCCTCAGCTCTTTGCTAACCAGCCCTAAATCTCGAGGGCGAGATTTTTTTAAGGGGGGTAGGTCTGTAACACCCTGAATTTGGGGGTATAAAATTTCTTTCTAATGATCACCCAAATTCATGTGTTACTCTTCTCTCTCTCACCCTAGGTTCTATCTCTCTCTAGATTCTCTTTCCCTCCTACCCCTTTTTAAGTAGAATTAGCTTAAAGTTAGGGGGGATTTAATTATTTATTTTTGCCAAAACATTTTGAGTCATGACATGTTGCATCATGTTGAGCTTATTAATTCTTTAAAGTGTTGCACATGTTTGAATTTATTTGAATTTGAAACCTAATTTGAATTTGGAATTGTAAACCCTAGAGAAAAGAAATAGAAAAAAGGATTAGAAAATCCAGAGAAAAGAAAAAGGAAAAGCAGCCCAGCTTGGCCCAGCCAGGCCGCGCGCTCGCGCCGCCTCAAAGGTGGGATCCACCTTTCAGCGGCAGCTTTCTCTCCCGCACGCTCTCTCTCTCTCTCTCTCGCTCTCTGCACGCTGGGGCTGACCTGTCGGCGCCAGTTGTTTCACCCTCCGCGCTCCTCTTCCCTCTCTGCCTCGCGGGCCCGCGCTGCCAGGCGCTGAGCTGTTGCCCCGTGCGCCCCTTTTCTATCTCTCTGCGCCGTGGACCCTCCCTATCAGTTCCGCCCTCCCCATCCCCGTCGTGGACCGGCGCGTGCGCACTCGCGCATGTCACCGAAATTTTCGGCCACGACGCCCACCCACGTGCCCCAGCTCCCTCTTAGAGCCCCGCCAGCGCCTGCACTCACTCCCCCGCCTCATTTCGCACTGCTCCGCCCTCTCTCGCGCTCTGCTCATGCCGTGAGACACCGCCGGAGACCCGGGCCCGTTTCCCTGGCCATCTAGCTTGCCGGAGACCGCGCCAAGCCACCCCGAGCTCCGCCCCGAGGTGAGACACCTGTGCCCGTGCTCAGTTTTCCCAATTTCGATATGTGCTCGGCCAATTTTGGCATCACCGGTGCTCGGCCGTGGCGGTCCGCCATGCCCGCACGGTGGCCGGCCAGTTTAGCCCGGTCCAGTGCCCCGGTGTAGGTCCCTGTGTCACCCCTGCCTCTCCTGAAGCCTTCCCAGGCCTTAGCGTGCCTCAAGCCCCCTCCCCGTGGCCGAAATCCCTCACCGGAGTTCCTCCGACCTGCCCGAGGCCTTCTCCCCGCCGTTCTACCCTCTCTGACCTCGGATTCGTGGCCTTTCCCCCCCACTGAGTTCGTCGTGTCGTTCTCCCCCTCTCTGACCCACTCCAGCGACCCCGGAGCCACCCTAGCTCGTGCCTGCCTCAACTCCGCCAACCTCAACGCCGTGGAGAGGAGCAGCGCCGCTCGCAGTCGTTCGTCCCTCCCTGGTCTGATCTCCCCCATCTGATCTTGATCGCATGGCCCATCGCGGATACTGCTTCGCACACACGCGCCCTGCGCCTCTGGCCCACTTGTCTGCGCCCGTGTCCCCTGGCGCTAGGCCCGCTCGGTTAGTGCGCCCTCCCCCTCTGTCACTGACATCCCCTGGCCTGCCTGTCAGCGCTTGCCCACGCACGCGCGCACCCTCTGCCACAGATCTAATCTCGGTCGTCGGTTTCTGATCTAATGGTTGGAATCACCCGATACCCCTTCGCGCGGTAGTTTTATTAAAGAGACCCTCGGTTTGTTTAGAATCAACCTGCTGTCCCTGGTTTTCACGCGCAGGCCCCTGTAATCTTGCAGATTGAACCCTGGACTTTTAAATATTCATAGAATTAGACCTAATTTCATATTTTGAATTCCCAAACTTGTTTATTTCATATCTTTTGCATATGAACTCCAAATTTGGTGATTTAAATTGCAAAATGTTCATACGATTATTCTCTGTTTAAATAAAATAGTTTCATTTACTGTCTGCAGATTCTAAGTTTTATGATTAAGTATGAACTAATGTAGGTGTAGATTTATTTATTTAATAAAAAAATAAAAGGAGAACCCTAGAGATTTAAACATGTTTAATCTTGTGAGATTAATAATGTGTATTACATGAAATCATCTCTGATCTAAATTTTAGGCCACAATAAAATAAATTGAACTAAGTTATGTATTTGTGAGTAACACTTAGAGAAATAATAATCTATTTCCAAAGAAAGTTGGTCTATGTTATAGTTCATGTTATACTTTGATCTCATTATTCCCTAATGTGTTTTTAAGATGCATGCCTATGTTTGTACATGCTTGGTGTGTTGTTCATTTGTACTTTCCAAATGTATTGAATGCATGCTCGCTTTATTTAGACAACGAGCAGTCCGTGGTTCCTGAGTGTGTTGTTGGAGATCTCCCTGAGCAACAACCTGGTGAAGGCAAGTGTCCTCTGACCTATTTTGTCCTACATACTTTATAATTCACTGTCCTGCATTACTTTATGAAACCTAAGGATTGACTAGCTTTGTATCTACAATGGCCTTGATTACCTTTTGGGTTATCATGGTTAGCATCTTGCTTTTGCTTTACTTTAATCAATAAACATGATGTGAACATTTATGATATGATATTGTTATCTTGATTATGTTGATGATCTTGTGATACTCTAGGGGGCTCAGGCCTTTTTCCTGAGTACCTCTCCGTAATGACCTATTCATGGAGCGACCAGCCGGGATAACAGTGCAACCATGAGGGTGGAATGGGACGCCCTTAGCTGATTAATTAGATGAACCAGGGGGTGTAGTTGGCTTTGCCTAAGGGCCGTCAATGGGGGCCGGGGCGTAGTGCTCGCTCTGCCAAGGTTGGGGTGCAGAGGTTCATTCGATTTGGTTTTGTTAGTCACCCACCTTGGGGAGGTGTACTGTGTTTGTACGACTGGCGAAACCTAATGAGCAGCTATGCATCAGGGGAGTTTTTGTAAAGGCTACGTAGTGTATCCCTGACCATTCACCTCGGTAGTGAAGATCGGGTCTGTACAACCCAGGCTGGAAATGGATCACGACTCGTGGGTAAAGTGTGCAACCTCTGCAGAGTGTTAGAAACTGGTATATCAGCCGAGCTCACGGTTAAGAGCAGCCTTGGGATCCTCTTTGATTAGAAGAATTCTAGTTACTTTTATGATGATGGTTGACAATGATGTTATAGACCTGATCTCTGGTATTTCCTCTTTTGAGGGAGTACTTTCGGGTAATAACTGGGTTATTACTAAAACTTGGCTCTACTAACAATAATAAATACTTGACCAACTAAAAGCAACTGCTTAACCTCACCCCCACATACAGCTAGTCCACTTTAGCCAAATGGGACATTTGCTGAGTACTACGATGTGTACTCACCCTTGCTTTACAAACCACCACACCCCAGGTTGTCCCCACTGTACTCAGTGCACAGGAGGTGATGCTGGCAACATGGAGGACTTCGAGGAGTTCCAGGATTACGACAAGTTCTAGTTTACTTAGTGGCAAACCCCCAGTTAGTTGCCTGTGTAGGCTTATCATCTACGTTTCGTTTCTCCGCACTTTGATAGTTATGCTAAAGACAATGGTTATGTAATAGACTCTGTGGATGTCTTGGACATCTTGTTGTAATAAAGTACCTTTCCGCTATTTATTTCGAGCATTGTGTGATGATGTCCAATTATGTAATCATTGTGTACGTGAGTTCTGATCCTAGCACGTACATGGTTCGCATTCGGTTTGCCTTCCAAAACCGGGTGTGACATGGGATCATAACTGACACAATTTTTACAGAAGAAAGGACAACCTTCGGCTGCAGAGGAGAAAGTGAAAGAACCAAAGAAACAACGAATAGTAAATGTGATGCAAGCCATTGAACGCACACCGCCTTCAGCTTGGACAGCTAAGACTGTGACTACTACAGGTGCCGAAGCTAAAGCTGCTGCTACTATCGAAGCCAAGGATGCCGGTGAAGCCGAAGCTACAATGTCAGATATTGTCAGAATTATATTAGATGTAGTTAAATATGTTACTGCGGTTGAGGACGTGGCCACAACGCTAGATAAAGAAAGGGGAATTGATTCTGGTCCTTCGGGCAAAGAAGATATCGACCTTCGGCTCTTGGGCGGTCAGGAGCTTTCGGAAGAAGAAACATTGGAGCTAAAGGAATTTGCCATGTCGTGCGGATACCAACTGGGAGCTTTGATCTTCGGCGGGGTTGATGAGGAGGTCTTAGGGTGTATCCGCGATCGCGCCGGAGCAAAGATTGCCGGCACTTTATCAAAGAATGTCGGTTTCCCGAAGCTAGAAACTGATATCAGCTGCTACCGACGACAACATATTGTCGGTAGCTTATTTTATTCCAACTTCAAGGTGAGACCTGTGACTAGGTTATTGTTATTATCTTTGTGGTGAATTAAATGTTCTGACTATAATTTGTTGTTGCAGAGTATGCTACTAAGCAAAGCGTTAAAAATGCAGCAGGATAACAAAGATAGGAAAAATGAAATCATAATTGAAGGATTGGAAAGTAAGATAAAAGATCTTGAAGCTTCTCTAGAGAAGAAGGATTTCCTGCTGCAAGCGGTCAAAGGCTCCCTCGTTGAAGCACAATCTCAAAACACTAAATTAAGCGAGGAACTTGATAATGCTCGAACAATTTTGAACAAAAAATTAGAGCGCTTCGACCAAGAAATAAAAGAACTGCAATCAAGGGCTCAAGCCGAAGCTGAGAAAAATACGAAGCTTTGTGAGTCTATGAAAGACCTTCAGAACAAGTGCACGGACTTTGCCACCCGCTGTGTGAACCGACTGTAAGGAATATTCAACTCAGTTGGGGCTATTTCTGAAGAAATTGCTCCTTCGGCTGAAGATATCCCCAAGGCTTTCGATCATATTGAAAACGATGTTGAAGCTCTCGATGAGGTTATAGCTGGGCATAGGGATTTATGTGCTCTGTTAGCTTCTCGTGGCACAACTACTGCATTTTTGAAGGCCAGATGCACCCATGCAAAAATGGTTAACAAGAAAACCTTCAACCTTTCAACGTCAGATTTGGTTGATATTCCAGCTGAAGCCCAAAGCATCGACAATAGGTTCATTACTCAAATTTGGGCAAAGGGCGGGCGCTGGAGACAGAGCTCGGAAACTGCTTAACTCAGTATGAAGCTTTTATCTTTATCTTTTTACCTTGGTTTACCTTTATTGGATTGCCGGCCGCCTTATACCTTTATCTATCTACAGGATGGTGGTGCCGAAGATCGTTAGACTAAAGCATGTGCCGAAGGTCCTGAATACTAGGTTTCCCATCTTGCATTTATCTGTAGATAAACTTAGACTTCTATTTGGAAAAAGATTGTAATCGACAATTGAGCAGAATATTGTACATATTTATCCATACCTTGTAATATAATCTTACCTCTTCGTCTATGTATGAATTGCTTTGCGTGGAAGAAACCAACACTTCCAATTTTTGAGCCAAAGACGAAAAACACCTTCCCTTATTTTTGTTCACATCAAAGCATTTTTCATTGAAGATGAAGTGCCTCCATACACGATGAAGTTTTCTCTGAGACGAAGCATTTTATCACCATAGAGAGGCATCATCTTTTTTTTCTGTCAACGCCTGTGCTTCGTGTCATGATGATGATGATGATCCTACAAATGTCTAATGAATGCTTATATGAATGCAAACATGATGTGATGAGACATGCAAATTTATGTCACAAACACACACAACACCACACCCAGACTCTGCATCCCCTTAGGAAAGACTTTGGAGTCTCTTCACCTTTTACTTAGATGGTATTTTAGCTCTGCATCCCCTTAGGAACGACTTTTGAGCTAATCTCTGTATCCCCTTAGGAACGACTTTTGAGCTTCTTCACCTCTGATTTAGGTGGTATTTTGGCTCTGCATTCCCTAAGGAGCGACTTTTGAGCTTCGAAACTTACTCTGCGCTCCCTTAGGAACGACTTTTTGAGCTTCGGAACTTACTCTGTGCTCCCTTAGAAACGGTTTTGTATTTTCTTCACCTTTTACTTAGGTGACTTTTTAGCTCTGCATCCCCTTTTGTACGACTTTTGAGCTTTTCCCTGTCTTTTTGCACTCGATGGTGCAGATTCTATTGTTACATGTTACATTCTTGGGGAATTTGGCCCTTGTATTACATGGGGCTTAACAAGAAAAATTAAAAGTTACAACCTATGGCCCCATTAAAAACCTTTCTCCCCTCTTGAAAGGAAAATGGTGCCATAGGGAAAAATAAGAAAATTACATCAATTACACATAATATCACCGAAGCTCGTCCGCATTACAAGACCTGGGTATGTCGTTGTCGTTCACATCCTTCAGTCTGTAAGAACCGGGTCTTGACGAAGATACCACCAAGAAAGGGTCTTCCCATTTAAGCTGAAGCTTCCCTACTGTATCGGGGTTAGCCACTCTTCGAAGCACTAAATGACCTGGCTTGATGTTTTTCAATCTGACTTTTTTGTCACACCATTTTATTGTTTCGGCCTGGTATTTGTTGATGTGCTCTATGGCTTGAAGCCTGGTCCCTTCTATGGTATCTTTTGTTACTTGGCAGTCACTTTCATCTTCTGTCGAAGCTAGAGTTCTTATTGAACCCGTTCTTGCTTCTTCCGGTGTTATTGTTTCGTCGCCAAACAGAAGCTTGAACGGAGTAAACCATGTTGACCTTGATACAGCAGTGTTGTGGCTCCAAACAACCTTTATTAATTCGTCTGGTCACTTTCCTTTAGGCTGATTGAAAATTGACTTAATTATTCCTGTCATTATGATTCTGTTTGCCCTTTCTACCAACCCATTTGACTCAGGATGCCTCACTGATGCAAAGTGTATTTTTGTTCCGGGAGCATATCTGGTGCACATGCCATCTTGGTGCACATGTGCACATATTAAATCTCAGCCCACCATCTTTGATCTAACGTCAACTGACAATTTTGCAAAGAGACCCTCCCGCAGCCCTCCATACGTTGGAAACCCCCTCGCTCTTTTCCATCTCACGGACTCGATTGGAATCTGAACGTTTCATCTTCTTTCTCAGCCTCATCGCCGCCAGCCGAGCTCCTCCTGCCGCAGCCGTGGAACTCGTTCCCTGGCACAGCGTCATGGCCACGCCTCCGGCCGTCGGACCTGGCGGAGGCTTGATGGCCCTACTGACTGCCATGGACACACACTACGGAGGCCCCACTGACGCACGCGAAGCAGGCTGTGCTGGCCACTGACGCACGCGAAGAGCCTGATGCCTGATGGCGCTATTGACTGCCATGACGCACCCTGTAGAGGCCGCCCTGACGCACGCAATGTGCTGGCCACAGCGGCACACACCTCCTCTCAATCCTGTGTTGCAACACGATGGAGCAGCAAAGCAGGCTGTACTGATCCTGTTTTCAGCCATGTAGATGACGTCCACATACCTTCTCAATTAAACTACTCGTGCAAAATTTCTGTATCAATCAGAATTCAGAAGAAATAGTACAGCAAGAATACTGATGAGAAGAAACACCAGATAATAGAACAAAATAAGTAGCAGTCAGAGAAAGTGCTGGTAGTTATTTGCCTGCGTAACTTAGTGAAGATGAGCAAAATTGTAAAACAAAACAGCAGGAAATTCATATTTTGAGGTGGCTAATTCATTGCATTCTTTCCCTTGCGTGGCTTAGGCATTTCTTTTGCTCTCTTAATTCTTTTACTCCTTCCCTTTGAACGAACTTCAGTTGGTGGATGAATCTCAACTGTTTTTGGAATTTCACAACCAATGAAACTCTCATATTCTTCTTGAGGAGCTTGCACTGTGGTAGGCATAATTTGACCAAAAGAAGCCTCTATATTCATCATGCTTGAAACCAAGAAATCTATGCCTTCATCTGAACCCTTTCCTCTTTGAATCAAATCTTCTAGCTTGTTTCGAACCGACGCTATCTTTTTCCTTTTTTCCATTTCTCTAGCATCTATGGGCTTCTCGTCCAATAAATTGCCTTCGTCATCATACACAATTTCCCTAAGGTGACACAAATAAATGAGAGCTAAGTACGACCTACAAATAAATAGGATCATCAAATCATACCAAAGCATGAATCCTGTTACCTCTTGCATCTTGTCTCCCATCTCTTCAAAATATAAGATGATGGTATTTCAAACAGATTTTCCCCTCTCAATGTCAAAATAATATGGCGGCATGGGATTCCAATCATCTCAAATAGTTTGCATGAGCAACTCCCAAATATACTCGTTGTGCACCAGTGAACCACTCTATCCCTAGTGGACGTGTCATTAATCTTAACAACCTTGACACCCTCATGCTGCACAATGCCAACAACAAAGCATTGGTCTCTAGCAGCTATCACTTCTTCTTGAAATATTTTGAACACGTTATGTGAGTACAATACACTTCCTTGTTTCTCTATAGGCCATGGTGTCATCAAGAGTGGTGTGCTATGAATGCTAATGTGATCCGCCTTTAACTCCTCATGACGTTGGCATTCCAAGGCAGTATCAAATCTAAGCCAAAACTCAACAAAACTTAATTTTCGGTGGATAAAGCGATTGAAGAATGAATTTGAACTTTCAGATCTTGAAGTGGTTCTGAGTACTCCTGCAAGAGGTATATCCAAACACACTTATTCAAATCATACCAAAACTGTTTGTTTGTATTTGTTGGAAAGCCAACCTTCTCAGACATCTTCTCCATAATATGCCACATGCAAAACCTATGAATGGTATCTGGAAAAATGGATCTGATTGCTGATCTCATGCTAGCGTCTTCATCTGTTATAATAAGTCTTGGGGCCTTTTCTCCCATTGCCGAAAGAAAAGTCCGAAACAACCACTCATATGACTCAATCTTCTCATTTACTATGAATGCAGCTCCAAAAAAGACACTTTGCATATGATGGTTGACTCCAGTAAAAGGTACAAATTTCATATTATATTGGTTTGTGCTATAGGTTGCATCAACAGACACTAAATCACCAAAATGACTATAGTTTTTTCTACTTGTAGCATCAGCCCAAAATATGTAGACCAACTTCCCCTGCTCGTCAACAACAAAGTCATAGAAAAAAGCAATATTTGCCTCTTTCTTTCTCTCCAACTGAGCAACAAATAATTCAGCATCTGCATTCTTTATTTTGTCCCTAAGTCCTCGATAATAGTTTTGAAGATCCCGCTTCATGCATCCAATATTATCAAATCCATCACTTACTTGAAGAAGTCTATATGCTTGGGAGGTGCCTATACTTGCTTTGTGGCATGTGAACAAGGTATTCTTCACCCTTTGATTGATTGAACGGTTTGATCGAAGAAAAGGAATTTTATTAGGTGAGACTAGACCATGATTATGTTCCTCAACCATTGAAGCAATATAGTACCTACTATCCGTACCCAACTTCACATATATGTGAGCATTACATCCACATCTTGTCTCTGAGCACTTCTTTGGCTTCTTCGAATTTTCAGATGGAGCAAAAATACCTCTAAGATGTTTTTTGGCTAAACCTTGTCTCGAGCACAGGAACCTCTTATTTTGAATCACATCGAGCACCTTGCTTTGAGCTCCTACACGGACAGAAAAACCAATTGCATGTGCATATGTCTTGTAGAAATCTTCAACGGCATGTAGAGAATCAAATATCATTCCAACGACGGGCTTCAGTGCATCCTCACAAGGAGGTACAAAAGAGGCATCCTGCGGTGAGAACAAGAATTAATTTATGAATTAATTCAACAAGCCAACCAATTAAACAAAATCAAAATAGCTTACTGATGGAGGAAGGATTGGATTTTTTTTTGGAGTGCTAAACCCATCAGCAGATGTGTACATGTGCACTCCTTCTGCATGGATGTTGGCCTTCTTGTCTGATGTAACATGGACATGACCAAGAGTAGTAATTTGGATGTGGGATTGGATGTCATCTTCATGGCTGGGAACAGGACCATCGTGTTGCACAGGACTTGGATTCGTTGAGAGAAGTTGTGTACCACTGTGGCCAGCACAGCCTGCTTCGCGTGCGTCAGTGGGGCCTCCGTAGTGTGTGTCCATGGCAGTCAGTAGGGCCATCAAGCCTCCGCCAGGTCCGACGGCCGGAGGCGTGGCCATGACGCTGCGCCAGGGAACGAGTTCCACGGCTGCGGCAGGAGGAGCTCGGCTGGCGGCGATGAGGCTGAGGGAGAAGATGAAACGTTCAGATTCCAATCGAGTCCGTGAGATGGAAAAGAGCGAGGGGGTTTCCAACGTATGGAGGGCTGCGGGAGGGTCTCTTTGCAAAATTGTCAGTTGACGTTAGATCAAAGATGGTGGGCTAAGATTTAATATGTGCACATGTGCACCAAGATGGCATGTGCACCAGATATGCTCCCTTTTGTTCCAATTTGGCTACAAAAAGCTTTGAAAGTCTCGGCATCGAACTGAATTCCATTATCAACGGTGATAGCCTTCGGTATGCCGAAGCGAGAAACGATGTTTTGCCACAAGAATTTTTGTACTATGGTCGAAGTTATTGTAGCCAAAGGCTTTGCTTCAATCCACTTAGAAAAATATTCCACTACCACCACAACATATTTTAAGTTGCCCTGTGCCGGTGGGAGTGGTCCTAACAGGTCCAAACCCCATCTTTGCAATGGCCAAGTTGGTTGTATTAGTTGAGTCAAAGACGAAGGTTGCTTCTGATCTCTAGCGCATCTTTGGCAATTTTCACATTTCTGTACCAATTCTTCTGCATCCGAAGCTGCCTTCGGCTAGTAGAAACCTTGTCTAAAGACCTTCCCCAATAGAGGCCTAGACCCAATGTGGGCCCCACATAGCCCTGCATGTATCTCCTTCATTAGTTCTTGTCCTTTGGTTCTAGATAAACACTTGAGCAATGGAGAGCAAACTCCGTGCTTGTACAATTCCCCCTCTATTATTACATATGGCCTTGTCCTTACTTCCATTCTTTTGTTATAAGCTTCATCATTTGAAAAACAGTTGCCCTGGAGGAAGGATACAATTTCAGTCCTCCAATCTTCACTATGTAAAGGTGAAATTGTGAGCACTTCTCTTTCCATGAGCTCGACCGAAGGTGCTTTTATTGTTTAAAAAAATACTTCCGAATGTAAGTTTGCATGCTCATTCTCTCCCTTTGGGATATTTTTTATAGAAAATACTTCAAAAGAGGCTTCCAACCTTCGGACTGCATCTAGATACTTTTCAAGCTTCGAGTCTCTTGCCTTACAGCTCTTGTCCACATGACCCGAGATAACTTATGAATCGGTCTTGAGGATTGCCCTTCTTATTCCCATTGCTTTTAGCTTCCGAAGCCCCAAGAGAAGAGCCTCGTACTCGGCAATATTGTTTGTACAGCTGAAGTCCAATTTTATTGCATAACATGTTCTGACTTTGGAAGGTGCAACCAGGACAACATCTGCCTCTGCCCCGAAGGTCCCGCACGACCCATCACAAAATACCGTCCAAGCTTCGGCATCTTTTATTATTTCTACATCCTGAGCCCATGGCGTCCAATCAGCAATGAAGTCTGCTAATGCCTGAGATTGTATTGAAGATCTATGAACATAATCAATGGTGAATTCATTGAGTTCTGCGGCCCATTTTCTGACCCTTCCTGTTGCATCTCTGTTCCTCATTGTGTCCTTTAAAGGTTGTGATGAAGGCACTATTATATGATATGCCTGGAAGTAATGTCGAAGCTTCCTGGAGGCCATCAATACAGCATACAGCACCTTCTCCAATTCTGTATAATTTTTCTTTGATGGGCTGAGTACTTCAGAGATGAAGTATACCGGTGCTTGCTTTTTTAGTTGGCCATCTTGTTTCTCCTATACAAGTGTCGCACTAACCGTAGCATGGGAAACAACCACATACAGAAGTAATGGGGTCCCTGATGAAGGTGGGGTTAGATTTATTAGATCTATCAAGTATTGCTTCAGCTCCTCGAAGGCTTTCTGCTGAGCTGGACCCCATTGGAAGACTTCGGCTGATTTCAATATTTCAAAGAAAGGTAGATTCCTTTCTGCTGATCTTGAAATAAATCTATTTAATGATGCTAGCCTTCCTGCTAACAGTTGAGCCCCCTTTTTTGAATTTGGTGGCTCCATCCAAAGGATGGCTTCGATTTTGCTCGGGTTAGCTTTGATGCCCTTTGTCGATACCAGGTAACCAAGAAACTTGCCCTTCTTCACTCCAAAGACACATTTTTCTGGATTCAACTTGAGACCAGCTTGTCTGAAATTCGCAAATGTTTCTTGCAAGTCAGCAACATGATTTTCTTGCTTTGTGCTTTTTACTATAATATCATCAACATATGTCAGCACATTTCTACCAATTTGGGAGTGGAGAACTTTGGCAGTCATTCTGCAGAAGCTTCCTCCAGCATTCTTGAGCCCCAAAGGCATCCGAAGGTAGCAATAGGTGCCACTAGGAGTTATGAAGCTTGTCTTCGGCTCATCCTCCTTTTTCATCCAGATTTGGTGATAGCCTGAGTAGCAATCCAATAAGCTCATGAGTTCTAAAGTAGCTGCTGCATCTACAAGGGAACCTATTCTTGGCAATGGAAATTCATCCTTCGGACATGCCTTGTTGAGATCTGTAAAATCAATACACATCCTCTATTTTCCGCTGGCTTTCTTTACCATGACTGTATTGGCCAACCACTCTGGGTATGTTACCTCTCTAATAACACCGGCACTTAGAAGTCTTTTCACTTCATTTCGTGCACCTTCGGCCTTGTCATCAGACATTTTCCGAAGTTTCTGCTTCCTTGGTCTGAAGGACGGGTCTACATTGAGTGAGTGCTCGATGATGTCCCTATTAACACCACAGAGATCATTGGCTATCCAAGCAAAAACATCTTTGTTGTTAAACAAGAACCTTAGCAAAGTCTTTTCCTGCTCATTAGATAACTGAGACCCCAGCAACACTTTTTGCTCTGCTATGTCTTCACACAAAAGCATAGGCTTTGGCTGATCTGCCGAAGCAGCTTTTTCTCTTTTATGCTTATACTGCTGATAATCTTCGATTTCATCTATGTTATGAATAGCCTTCGAATCTATCCAACTTCCTTCGGCTCTCCTAGCAGCTTCTTGACTCCCATGCACAAAAATGGGTCCTTGCTCTGATGGTATCTTCATGCAAAGGTATGCTGGATGGAGTATAGCTTCGAAGGCAATGAGCTTCCCTCGACCAATGATTGCAATGTATGGATACTCCATGTCAACAATATCAAAGGCAACCTGCTCTGTCCTTGTG
Organism: Zea mays; assembly: GCF_902167145.1. Taxonomy (NCBI): domain Eukaryota; kingdom Viridiplantae; phylum Streptophyta; class Magnoliopsida; order Poales; family Poaceae; genus Zea; species Zea mays. The sequence goes on from NC_050097.1 coordinate 89,084,593, forward strand.
TTGTGAGCATAGCTGAAGGTGACCGGCATCGTTATCTTGCCAAGTACCACAATCTATTTTTCTCCGAAACCACAGAGAGGGTGTGTTGCATCATGTATCTTGTCATCTGGCTCTTGCATTTGCCTGAAATCCTTTGCAAAGATGATATCCGCTGCACTACCTGTGTCCACCAGGACATTGTGGACCAGAAATCCCTTGATAACACAAGATATGACCATTGCATCGTTGTGAGGATAATCCTTAAGCTGAAGGTCTTCTTGAGAGAAAGTGATTGGAATATGAGACCATTTGGACTTGATGAAGGGTCCTTGCACCGCAACATGTTGTACCCTTCTTTGTGCTTCTTTCTTCTGCCTCTTGTTATCTGGTTGTGTCACACCCGGGTTTTAGGGGCACCAGGACCCGGGCGCGAACATAATCACCAGGTGTGCTGGGACCAAGTCTCACACATATGATGAATCATGCACAGGATTGAATGTCACATCTTTACTATATAATAGGAGTTCTGTACAAAATAAATAAATAAATAAATACATTATAAGGAGACAACGGTCCAGCAACCCAAAGTTGACTGGGAGACGACGGCCTAGACATCTCACGAACTCGTCACAACATCCTCCAAGCGCCACATCCTGTGGTACCTGTTCTTGACCTATGGGGGTGTGAGACAGCATGAGTGAGCTCACATATGTTCATATCTCAACAAGTTGTGGAGAATAATGTGCATGAACTTGCCAAAGGTGGGAGCTCACATGAAGTGTAAGGCTTACCAAAGAGGATGGTTGAAGCTGAGCATTTCTTTTAAAGTTGGTCAAAATTTTATTAGCAATCACTAAGTATAAGTAAATACAACCCAATTAAGTAGTAGAACAAAAGTAACAACATCACCTACGATGCAATGCATATGACAAATTGAATTTAGTTCCATAAATTAATCATGTGAGTGTCCGAGCTGCTCATGACCGTGAGCACGGCTAGTATACCAGTTTTACACTCTGCAGAGGTTGCACATCTTTACCTACAAGTCATGTTACCCATTTGCCAAGAGACGACCAATCTCATACACCTCTACCGAGGAGGCGAGGCAGGGTAACACTATGAGGCTTTTACAAAGTTTCACTAGCTTTAGAAAACCTGCTACAGTTTATAGGAAGCTCCAGTGCAGGAATCCCTCGCCTGACCGCCATCGCAGCAAAATCAACCAAGGACCTCCCTACACTGACCACTCCCCTACTGCCCTTGCCCCTTTCGGGTAAGGTAGTCATCCACTAGCTTTCCTAGTTAATCAGCCAAGGGCGTCCCATTAAACCCTTGTGGTAGCACTGTTTTCCCAGGTGGTTATCCATGTTCCCATTAACATAATGATCTTATCATGAACAGTAATAATAAAAAGGTAATAAAAGTGTAATCATGAATAGTGTATCTCCATACCCAAATCCACATAAAGCAATAGCAGGTACTACCCAAAAATATTTTAGTGGTAATCAAGGTATAAAGATAGCCAAAACTAGGGTAACCTATTGGATCCCATCAAAATTAACCAATGCAGATCATTATAATTAATAAGAACATGGCTGGGAAAAAGTAAGTGATCAAGGGCACAACTTGCCTTGGACTTGAGATTCCAGGTACCAACTTGCTCTTCAGGTGATTCGTAACCTCGCGCTAGTCGTAGCAATACAAACAAACAATGTATATGCAAAATTAATCATCACACCAAACATAAGAACAAACAAAATAATAATAATCTACGTGTTGCTATAAGATCGTGGGATCGAGAACTACTAAGATCGGAGTTACGGTTATGAAGTTATGGTTTTCCGAAGATCCACATGGTTAAATATAGAATAGTCTAAGTGTAACATTTTAACCTATATTTCATGACAAAACAAAGTTACTAGATGATAATAAATATTATTATGAGACTAATGCAACCAGAATGGATCAAAAAGGAGTTACGGTTATTGGGTTACGAACTTCTAAAGATTTAATAGTGGTGTATAAAAGAAATTAAGTATAAAATTTCAGTTTAGGTTTCATAACAAAATAAAGTTACTAGACGATAAACAATATTATTACAAATCTAATGCAACTGGAATGAATTAATTTGGAGTTAAAATGGATTTAATACGAACTAAACAAGTTTCTTGATTTATTTTTAAACTAAAAATCATTTTCCTATATTAATTACTTGATTTAATCCATCCCTAGGCTGCGACCACAATTCTAGAGAAGTCCAAGGTTGTTTTTACAAAGAAGAGGACCTACCTGTGATGATTCTTGACTGAGACAGGAGCGCGGGTTGATTTCGAAATAAGACAGGGTCTCTTAAGAAAAACGGCTATGGCAGAGGGGTATCGTTGATTTAGAGCCGTAGGATATGATATATGCGGCTCAGATTAGATTAGAGCTTCATCAAAACGGTACACGCTAAAGACCGTCGATCCCGAGATCTGCATCACAGATTTAATGAAGTTTTTATTTCCTATGGATCGTCCGATCACCACCCCACGGCCCAGATTTATCCTCCGAGGAGGCATCTCTACTTCTCATCATAACCGCGAGTCCCGAGATGGACGGTGCATAGGGCATTTTCTTCATCCGTGCCAAGACGCATTAGCCGAGCACGGTGGTGCCACAGCTAGCGCGGCGACGCTCTCTCACCGGCGCAAGTGCGCCCCACCTCCGGCCATCATCTTCCAAAGGAAGCATCACAACAGGAAGAGGGAATAACGAAGGTCATCATGAGGAGGTTCTCACCGGCGAAAATGATGTGCAGAGGAAATGGCTCAAGAAGAAGAGGTTGAAGACCAAGACGATGAGCCACCTCAAGAGGAATACATTGATCAAGGGGGAGACGAAGATGGTCAAGACAAGGAAGATGATCAAGAAATTCAGGACCAAAGACCACCACACCCAAGAATCCACCAAGCAATTCAAAGAGATCACCCCGTCAACTCCATTCTTGGTGACATTCACAAGGGGGTAACCACTAGATCTCGAGTTGCTCATTTTTGTGAACATTACTCTTTTATGTCTTCTATTGAGCCATACAGGATAGAGGATGCACTAAGACATCTGGACTGGGTGGTGGCAATGCAAGAGGAGCTCAACAACTTCACGAGGAATGAGGTATGGCATTTGTGGCAGAACCACCCGAATTATTCCAGCTTAAGTGCCTAAGTCACGCCCCAGGGGTCGTAACACACTTAAATCGGAATAACCCATCAGTCCCTCAGATCTAGTCTGATAGAGCCACTTAACCAGGATCAAATTCCACAATCTCACTCGAAGGTGAGTCACAGAAGAAATACAATAAAACAGGAAACCTCAAATTAAGTACTGAGTTATTACATAAATCGGAGTTTTTGAGTAGCAAATAAAGTTCATAAATTAAAGTGCAGCGGATAATCGATGTCGTCGGTAATGAGGAAATGGGCAAGGCCTAGCCCACTACTCCTCATGCTCCTCTCCTGCCGGAGCCACATCCCACTCGACCGTCCAACCCGGTGGCAGGGTGGTAGGCCAAGTCACACCATCAACCAAATCCTGCATGGTACCTGCAAAAATGGTGCCACAAGCAAGGCTGAGTATACTAATACTCAGCTAGACTTAACCGGTGTGAGGAGTCTACTCCTCTACCTCTAGACTATGCAGCTGTTTGGCTGAGGGGTTTGGTTTGCCAAAAGCACTAGCTGTTTCTAAAATCAATTTTTAGCTTTTCAAATTCTACCATCATTATCTTAGCTAGATTTGCTCCTTCTAAGCATTCATGGTAACAATCAATTAGTTCAATCAACAAATTATCTCATAGAACCACATTTCACTTCTTACTCGATGCAGTACAAGGAATCAAGCAGTCTCATTAGCTGCGAGAAGCAGACGATTCGAATCGAGTTTTAAACCTTGCAAGGTAAACCTAAACACACGGCATGTCAGGGTACTCCGACCCCACACATGACAACCGTCCCCATCGATTCCCCGTTCGCGTCCAGGCCTCACCGCCTTGGCATACAATGCTCCACTGACCCCGGCTGCCGCCGTGCAGTGACCGCACTTGTACCCACCATAGCTAGCATGGGAGACCCAGTCTCAGGTCGCATGAGGGATAAAGTCCGCGCCCGGCTTCACTCAGGTACTAGGTTTACCGGTTACCATTTTTCCCGGCATGTGCTTAGTACGTTCAAAAGCTTGACTCAGGTATCCACACATTAATCCTTAATTCATTTTTCCCGTCTCATGGACAAGGCATCCTCCCTGGATCCATGTCCATAGACCAACATAATTCCCGTTATCAAGATGAATACAATCAATTCCTGACCTCGCGCGAGTGCTAGGAAAATCACTCGACTTCTACCGAGATCTTGATTAGCAAGCAGCTACTCGACCTAGCATACTAGTATTCATCTCAAAAAGGAATCCTAAGTTCATGCAACTAGAGGTTTCAAGCAACTCCTACACTTAAGTGCACATCGCAATCCTACAAGCATTAAGTGTAGTAAAGTAGCATATAATAACATGGTTATGCATAAAACCGGGGCTTGCCTTCAATTGCTGGGGCTGCGGGGAGATCCTCAATAGCAGCCTCTGAAGCCTGCTCCTGGTCCTCCTCTTGGATAGGTCCTTGCTCGGGGATGAGCACGTACTCTCCGTCGGCAAGATTACAATCTAATGAATGCAATGCGTAAGATACATGCATGATATGATATGTGCTTTTAGAAATTACAACTTTAAAGGTGTATGATCTTTTGAGTTCAAACAAGTTAACTTTACTTATGTAAAACCCTTTAGTGGTATGCTTGGTAAATTGGGTTAGACTTAGCTAAGGTAAGTGGTAGGTTTATTTTTGGGTTCCACTGAATTCTTCTTAAGCCTTAGTGATAAAAGATAAGTTCTCAAGTTAGGCTTATTGGGATGAGATTTATTCCTTCTTTCCTTTTCTTTTATTCTTTTAATGTTTTGGAGTGGGTTTGAACTACAAGTTGCTTTTATAAAATTCTAAAAATTCCACAAAAATTACAGTGGCTTGCTACTGGTGTGTGTTGCTCTGTCTCAAAATTTGGGGATCAGAAAGTGAATGGTTTTCTCTGGACAAAATTACTAAATTTTAGGGCAGAAGGGGTGCTTTGAACTACAGCTATTATTTAACAGTGGGTAATTCTCTAAAACTCATTTTTCTGGCTTTTAGGTGTTATAACATGACTTGATACAAATTTCTAGTCATTAATACCTTTTAATTATTTTCCTATGGTTTTCTTAAAATTTCTAGCCAAATGGGTGCTTTTTGCTACCACTATATTTGAAAAACATCAAACAACAAAGTTCTTATTTTTCATAGTTAGTATTTTGTGCAAGAGCAATCATTCTGAAGTTTGGCCTCTTTTTGCTTAAGGGAAGGGGTGGTTTGCATTATTTGAATTAAATGGCCTTTCTCATAAATTACTAACAAAAGGTATGGGTTTACTTCTTTTTCATGGGTTTGCATTTTTCTCTGGTGGTTTATCTCATCATGGACTTAGCAAATTTTTGGTTGCCCATTCTCACATTAAAAGGGGTTGTTTATGATTTATTGGAAAAATGCCTTATTATCACTCTGTATTTATTTTCCCTACTTAAAAAGTTGGGCTGGGGTGCTCTGTATTTTTGTAGTGAGGCTCCGGTGGTTTTAAGTCCACTGGATTTTTATTAAGTATTTTGGTTATAGTTTTGCCTCCTTAATAATTGATTTTCCGTCTATATAAGGCTAAATAAATCATCTTAATTAAAAACTGGTCCAAATTAATGGTCTCTATATTTTTCCTAGGTTTTCTGTTGCATAAGTAAACTAGGAAAAATATTATTAATCACTGTTCATTAATTTCTAAGGCCTTTCTGATTTTCTCTAAGTTTTGGACAAAATAACTTTAAATGAATAACTACATCATATTTTTCAATACTGGTGTTCCTACTATTTTTAAACAGTGCATAAATGAGGGTTAAACATCTACAAATTTTCTTAAGCTCAGCACAAAAGAAAAACTATTTTTCCTTAATTAAACAAGGTTTAGTGGGTTTCTGTTTTTAATTTTAAACTCTAAAATTTAGAACAGAAAGCATGGGGTTCACTATTTTTAAATGATAGATCATAATATTCCAGAGCTAGCAAAATTGGTTTGACAACTTTTTATTAAGATTTCATCAAGTTATGGATTTTCTAAGTTCTCTGGTCATTTTAAAAAGAATAACAGAATTGATTAAATGGAAATCCACTTTGCACTGGGGTCCCTGGCGATTTTCTAAGTTTTCTTCGCGAATCAGTCCTTAGGTTACTATTCACATGAGTCGCTGACATTACAGGAAACCCCTCGGGTTCTACAAATCCTAACCCGAGGTCCTTCATCTACCTTAAACAGTAGCCGCGACGAAGAAAAGGGCGGAGGGGCTTACCGGCGGCGAGACTGTTCCGGTGAAGTGGTCGAGGACGAAGGGGAGGTCGCGGGGATCACAACGGTGTGCGGAACGCCGTCGGAGATGGCCGGAGTCGGTCGGTCCACGCGCGCAGGCGGGGGTGCTCGTCGGCGGCGAGGAGACCGGCCTGGTCACGGCGAGATGGTTCAATCAAATGGGTCAGGGAGATCCACGGGATGCCAGAGAAGTTATGAGCGAAAGGAATTGGGCGGAGACTCACTGGATAGCTCGGTCCACGCGCGGCGGCGGAAGACCGAAGTCCGGTGAGGTTGATCTCGGGCCTCCGGTGAAGTCCGGTCGGGTCCGAGGGCTTGGCGAGCTTCACGGGCTACTGGCGGAGCTAGCCGAAGCACTGGCTTGCCCAGAGGATGGCTGGAGTGGGCTGGCCACGGTGGCCGAAGCTCTGGCGGCAATGGCGGGCGTAATTGAGCTCGCCGGAGCTAAGGGAAAGTGGCTGGCCGGTGAGGGTGAGTGCGGGGCGAAGTGGGGTGCGCCTGGGAGGGCTTTATAGGCACGGCGCGGTGCACGGGCGGTCGTGGACCGGCGAGTGCGCACGGGCGTGCACTGGGAGACGCGGTGCGCGAACGGGCGTGAACCAGGGGTGTCAGCCGCGGTCGAACACGTGTTCCCGTTGCCTCTGCCCCTGTTCAAGCGTCGATTGGGAGCAAATCTTCGCGAATTTGGGCAAGATCACTGCAAGGGATTTGTTCACCAGACCAAGCTTTGTCTTTTGTGTATGGACGACGTGCGGTTTTAGGCTAGGGACAGGGAGTTGTAGCGTCACCAAGGTGCCAGTGTCAGTATGCCTGGTCCCGAGGTTAAGCTGCGCCAAAACCGTGCCAAATGAATTTGGTTTGAGTTCAAACTTTCCCAGAATGTGTTCAAGGTAATTTGGCACGACTTTGATATTTGGATCTTCTGGCTTTGAGTTTTGAAAAACAGAGAACACAGATGATCTTTGAGAAGAGGTCTGAAATTCAGAAATTCAGAAATCTGAATTTCTCTAAGGGTTCATTGATCAGGGGCTGTTTTGGGGATTTATTTGAGTTATTTTGGCTAAGCCTTCTGAATCTTTCTTGTTGCTTAATAAATATACTTTAACTTATATAATTGGCTCAACTCAAAATTTTAAATTTTTCATCCCCTTTTTCATACTTTCTTAAATTTTGTTCATGGGGCTTACTTAGGGTTTTGAATTAGGGTTGCACATTCTTATCTTTCAAAAGTCTCAATTGTTTTGATCATGACACTTTTAAGTATATACTTGGTGAATTCTTCCTCACTTAAATTGTTTTGTTGTTCATGCTTACTTTGGTTCACATAAAATGATGGTTCTTGGTTTGGCATTTTGAGAAAAACCCTGAGTGACACTGGGGTGTCACAGTATTTAGTTCCACGTCCTAACCAAAATGTTGTAGATATTAAGTGGGTATTCCGCAACAAACTAGATGAGCATGGTGTGGTGACTAGGAACAAAGGCCGACTTATTGCCAAAGGATATTCATAAGTCAAAGGTTTGGATTTTGATGAAACCTATGCACCCATAGCTAGGCTTGAGTCAATTCGTATATTACTTGCCTATGCTACTTACCATGGCTTTAAGTTGTATCAAATGGATGTGAAAAGTGCCTTCCTCAATGGCCCCATCTAGGAAGAAGTATATGTTGAGCAACCTCCCAGCTTTGAAGATAGTGAGTACCCTTCACATGTTTATAAGCTCCCAAAGGCGCTTTATGGGCTCAAACAAGCCCTAAGAGCATGGTATGAATGCATAAGAGACTTTCTTCTCACTAATGGATTTAAAGTCGGAAAAGCTGATCCTACTCTCTTCACTAAATAATCGCTAAATACTTGTTTATATACCAAATTTATGTTGATGATATTATCTTTGGGTCTACTAACAAGTCATCTTGTGAAGAGTTTAGTAGGATTATGATATAGAAATTCGAGATGTCTATGATGGGGGAGTTGAAGTATTTTCTTGGATTCCAAATCAAGCGACTCCAAGAGGGCACCTTCATCTACCAAACTAAGGACATTCAAGACATACTCAAGAAGTTTGGGATGAAGAATGCCAAACCCATCAAGACATCCATGGGAACAAATGGGCATCTCGACCTTGACATAGGAGGTAAATATGTAAAGCAAAAGGTATACTAGTCGATGATAGGATCTTTACTCTGTTTATGTGCTTCACGACCAGATATTATGCTTTCTGTATGCATGTGTGCAAGGTTCCAGGCAAAACCTAAGGAAGTTCACCATAGGGCCATGAAATGAATCATGAGATATTAAGCTTACACTCCTAAGCTTGGGCTGTGGTACCCCAAGGGAACTACCTTTGATCTAATTGGGTATTCCGATGCCGATTATGCTAGATGTAAGATTGATAGAAAGAGTACATCAGGGACTTGTCAGTTTCTGTGGAGATCCCTGATGTCTTGGGCTTCAAAGAAACAAAACTTAGTAGCTCTATCCACCACCGAAGTAGAGTATATTGCTGCAGGACATTGTTGTGCACAATTACTCTGGATCAGGCAAACCCTTAGGGACTATGGCTACAAGTTGAGCAAAAACCCTCTCCTATTTGATAATGAGAGTGCAATCCGCATGGCGGATAATCTCGTTGATCACAGTCGCACTAAGCACATAGATATCAGGTATCACTTTTTGAGAGATCACCAACAAAAGGGGGATATCGAAATTGCTTATGTTAGCACCCACAACCAATTAGATGATATCTTTACCAAGCTCCTAGATGAAAAGACTTTTATCATTCTTAGGAATGAACTCAATATCCTCGATTCTCGGAACTTTGATTGAAATCTTGCGCACATAACTTTTTTATACCTTTGATCATGTCTCTTTCATTTAGTACAAATGCATATTTCTTATTCTTCTTGTGCCAAAGCTAATACTAATGTGCTTCCAAGTATATTTCTATGCTTAGTCTTAGATTGAAAGGAAAATGGAGTATTCGGCAAAGGCAAGGCTTCCACTACAACTCTGTCGGTATCATTTATCCTGCCCTACTCATAAACTTTCATTCATATCTTTTTGGGAGAGAGTAATAGGCCTCTAGTTCTCTTTGTTTTTGGTGTTTAATGCCAAAGGGGAGAGAATATTAGGCCCAAAGCAAAAGGACCGCACCACCACCCTGTTTTCTAAAAACTGTTTCAAAAAGGGGGAGAGATTATTTAAATTACAAAAGATTTGCAAAAACCCTCTTGACAGCTAAGGGGAGAACTTCTTCAGGGGGAGCTTTTTATTTAGCCAAAGGAAAAGCATTTTAAACAGGGGAGAGTTTTCAAAAACTTGAAAATTCTCTTAGAAATCATATTCTTATACCATTGGCTATTTCAAAAGAATATGAAAAAACTTTTCCAAGAGATTTGCAAAAACAAAAATAAGTGGTGCAAATGAGGTCCAAAATGTCAAATATGTCAAAACAGCCATATATGCGTAGAAATACTTTCAATTGGTTCATTTCAATGTAACTTATGCTCATCTGACAAAATGCAAACTAGTTACATTTCTACACTTTGTATTTGCTTTGGTTTGTGTTGGCATCAATCACCAAAAAGGGGGAGATTGAAAGGGAAATGGGGCTAACCATTTCCTATAATCAATTTTGGTGTTTGACGTCCATCACAAACTATATGGACTAACTAGTTTGCCTAGTTGCTATTTTTCTCAGGTCAATAAAGTTCAACATAAACATACAAGTAAAAAGACTTCAAAGAATTCTACAAAGTTTAGATCATACAAGAATTTGTGCAGCTAGTGGCGCACCGGACGCTGTCCTGTGCCCAGGCTAAAACACCTCGCGAACTGGCCACTGTCGGGTTTTCTCAGTGCGCGTCTGCTGTAATTCACCAGATGTCCGGTGCGATAATGGAGCAACGGTCAACTTGGCCCAACGGTCGACTGCGCTCACTACAGAGCAGAAGTCAGAAGTCAGTCTGCAAAGTCAAAACGAACTGGATTGTCCGATGCTGCAAGAGGACAGAAGACTTCAATGGTCAACAACTCCAAAGCCTAACAGTCGGCTGATGTGGCACGCACCGGATAGTGAACAGTGTTGTGTCCGGTGCACCACCGGACTGTCCGGTGTGCCCATCGACAACAACGGCTAGAATAGTGGTTGGGGCTATAAATACCCCCAACCACCTCCATTCAAGCTATCAAAGCTTTCCAACCTTCACATTCAATACTAGAGCAAAAGTATACACTTCAAGACACAATCATAGCATCAAGTCCTCTCCAAGCTCCAAAATCAAATCAAGTGCTTAGCGACTTGAGAGAGGGTGATTTGTGTTCCTTTTGTTGCTCTCCATCACCGCGTTCATTTGTGTTGATCTCCATCACTCGATTTCTTTCTTCCCTCTCCTCTCTCTAAAGTTCCCTTGCTCATATTATTTTGAGTTTGCTCCCAAAGTTATCCGCATTGATTGAGCAACTCATAGCAAGAAGAACTATCTTCCGCACCCCGAATTCAATACTGTTTATTTCTAACCCTAACCCCAGGCGAAGTGTGTGTTCAAAGTTTATAATATTCAGTTTCGCCTATTCACCCCCCTCTAGGTGACTTTCAGGTTCGACCATATTTGGACAGTTGTTCCTAAAGTGGCCCTTCTCCCCACATGCAAAGCATCCTCTCTTTCTTTGTTTTTCCTATCAATGTTAAAGAGAAGATCCTCGGCCTACAGGGGAACACCCATTAGATTAATTTTGTGGATCATCCCCATTACCTTTCCAACATGTTGGATTGTTTCTTCGTCCTCGGAGGATGATGTTGATGGCTGATTATCTTCATCATCGTCACTTTCTTCTTCTTCCTTTTCTTCACTTGAGGAACTTGGAGTGGGAGCCTTCTTTTTGCCTTTTCTTTCATCACATGCAAAAGCATATGGTCTTGAAGAAGTTGGATCCTCTTGTCGACTCATTTTTCACGACATCTCAAATGCCGCAATTTTCCCAATCACAATGGTTAGGGTCATTGTACTCAAGTCCTCCATGTTGTGAAGAATAGTGATGATGCTCCCGTATCTTTGTTGTGGTAGTAGAGAGATAATCTTCCTCACAATGTCTGCATCACCTAGCTTATTAATGCCAATAGAATTGAGCTCATTGACGATTAGATTCAAACGAGAATACATATCTCTAACAAGCTCATTATCCTTCATAGTAAAAGAATTATACTCATTTAAGACTAGGCAATGTTTTTGCTCACGGACATTGGATGTGTCGTCATGGAGCTCATGCAATTTTAGCCAAATCTCATTAGCAGTTTTTAATGTAAAAACTTGATTAAAAATATGCATGCTAAGAGATTCATACAGGCAATTTTTGGTCCTATCATTTAAATGAATTTCTTTTTCCTCACTCGTGGTGGGTTTCTCGGGATTTTTGGGTGGTTTCATCCCGTCACGAGTGACTCTCCAAACACCTAGATCAACAACCTCTAGGTAACAAGCCATTCTAGCACTATAATATGAGAAGTTAGTGCCATCGAAGTGTGGTGGCCTATGGGTATCCATCCCCTTTCTCTAAAAAGTGTCGGCTCTTTTAGCGGTGAAGCTAAAGTGTTTCAAATGAGCCAAACCAGGCTCTGATACCAAGTGATGGAAACATGTGACGCCTAAGAGGGTGGATGGGTGAATTAGGGCTTCTAAAACTTTCTCTAAACTAGGCTACAAATAAATCCCTAAAGCAAAACCTATGCAATTAGTTAAACTAGAATGTGCAAACTAGGTTTTCTCTAAGTGTTGCTATCTCTACCGCAATGTCTAAGTTTCAATCCTAAGCAATATAAGTATAAAGACAAGATTGAAACTTAAATGCTTAATATAAATGCAAAATCTAAAGAGCAAGGTAGAGATGCCAAATCTCGTGGATGATGCCGATATTTTTACCGAGGTATCCGGAATCACACAAGGTCCTGACTAATCCTCATTGGTGCCCCTACGTAAAGGGAAGCCCATGCGAGGGCCAAGCACCTCGGTCGAGTAACTCCGTAGAGAGTCGCGGAACTTCTCCACACGCAAGTGGTGCTCCACTTCCGGCTCCTCTCAGATGCTCCCCGCCGTCTCCACTATCGAGCTTCCGGTTGACAACGCCGTGGGCCTCGTTCTCTCTAGTACATGGTGGAAGTCGTGACATAAACTCGGTTGTCACGGTCTCGTAAGACTCTCGCCCCATTCGATACAATTACAATGGCTCACGCAAGAGCCAAGGGGTTGTGTGGTTTTTCTAAACTCACTCAACTAATTAGGATTCACCTAGAGGAAGCGCTAAAGCAGTCTAACTAACCTAAGCACTTCGCAAAAGCATCTACGCTAATCACTGAATGATTCTTTTAAGCACTTGGGTGTATGAGCACTTGGAAATGTCTATACTATGCCTTAGTATGTTGCTTGGGCTCCCACACCTTGAAATGGTCGGTTGGGTGGAGTATATATAGGCCCCAACTCAATTATATTTGTTGGAGAAAGCGGACAGTTCGGTGGAGGCAACGGACAGTCTGGTGCCCCTATCCGGTGCGCCTAGCCTTTGGGTCTGACACCGCAGGTGACCATTGGTGCTGTAGGATTTCACACCAGACAGTCCAGTGGCTTCTCTCCACCAGTGCCATCGGGAACTAGCCGTTGGGCTACAGTTCCCTGGTGCAGCAAAGAGTCCAGCGTGTGGCACCGGATAGTCCGGTGTCCTCGACCGTACAGTCCACCAATGTGAACACATTTCTTCGTTTCTTGGAATTTGCTTGATAATTGTTGATCTTCACTTGTGATCTACATAATGTATTCTTTTGAGGTGTTGCTTTCCTCAATGCCTTAGTCCAAGTCATTTTATCATCCTGTGAACTACAATCATAAACACTAGCAAACAGATTAGTTCACAGGTTATGTTGATCATCAAACACCAAAACCTATTAAGCCAAATGGCCTGGGGTCCATTTTCCTTACACATACATCAAATGACACCAAATGCAATCGTTAGACTTAACATTTATATATGGGCCTTGCGGAGCTAGGGTATGAGTTCAAATGCCGAAGGTTTTTGTAGAGTTCACAAGCTCTATTATCAAACTAAAGTGAGGCCTTCAGACAAAGTACATAACAACTTCGGATGCTACAATTTTGAAAATCAGAAGGATACTAAACCTTTGATGCTAGGATATCATACTAAGTGGTCGACTAGCTAGACCTAGGAATGGTTCTACATGAGGCTGACAGAAAGGGTAGGGAGAAGTTCAAAGATATTGTGATGAGCCCAATGAGGTTAATCTTAGGCTTAAAGTGGCTAGTTTGCAACATGGGTCTAGGCTCACCGGCGCAAGTGGCTCATATTACCTTCAACATCGTGATTGAGCATATCAATACTCGAGACTTAGTACAAGAATTCCTTGCTAACAAGGTATTCCCAACACTGGCTGGTTGGGGGATGCCAAATCTGAAGGAGGGAGTTGATAAGGGAACCCTCGTGAGGTTGTCGTATCGAATCAAGGAGCAAGCCATGATCAAGGACCCATGTGCTGAGTGGCTGGATATGATTGAAATGATGTGCAATGAAATTCTTATTAGTTTTACAAAGAAGGAAGACTAGCTAATGATTGCAGCCTCAGCAGTCGGGGAAATCATAGGTTGAACAGAGTGATGGATGCCTTGAAATTTGAGTACTCGGATTACCCAAAAGTTTCAGAAGAAGATGCTGCTGGTGTGAAGAGAAAGAGGAATGTTAGTATTATGAAGAGACAAGCAATAAGGTCCATTCAAGAAAGAAAGAAAGAAGAAAAATCAGCTGCAAACTCAAAGAGCAAAAGGCTAAGGAAGGGGAGTCCTCTCACTCGGGAACAAAATCCCCTCCCTCAAAGAAACGAAACTGTCGAAGCCTGATCACGTTAGCAAAAAACCTTTAGAGTTATTGAAGAAAACTATTGAGACCCCTTCGACTTTGTCTCTAGGGGCTATAGAGATACTGGAGGTAATGGTGCGACCCTTACCTTTCTCTACATTGAGTCCCTTCAGGTCAGATCTGACTAGCCTGTTGTTGATGATGAAGGGAAAGAATGTCAAAGGGGGCATGGGTAAAGCACCTTCGGATGCAGTCGTAGAGGAATCGACAAAAACTCAGGCCAACGAAGCTCCACAGAAGAAACACCAGATAAAGATAGTAATGAGGGCCATTGAAAGTAGCCTAGAGGAGGGGTAAATAGGCGAAACCTAAAATTTATAAACTTAAGCACACACTAAAGCTGGTGGTTAGCGTTAGAATTAAATTCAAGTCCAAAGAGAGGGGAAAACAAATCAAACAAGAATCAAGGCGAGTGAGCATGATGATTTGTTTTACCGAGGTTCGGTTCCAAAGAACCTAGTCCCCGTTGAGGAGGTCACAGAGACCAGGTCTATTTTAACCCTTTCCCTCTCTCAAACGGTCACTTAGACCGAGTGAGCCTTTTCCTTAATCTCTCGGGTCACTTAGACCCCGCAAGGACCAAACCAAACGACAAGAGCAATAAAGAACACAAGCGATCCTCTAACAAGCCCTAATGCACTAGAGTTGATTTTGGGGATTTGAGTGGATTGATTGCTTTGATTGTATCTTGGAGTGTTGGTCTTTTGCTCTTGCAATGAATGAAGAATTGAGAATGCTTGGATGGGAGTGAATGAGGTGGTTGGGTATTTATAGCCTCCCAACCACTTCTAGCTGTTGGCTGAATTCTACTGGCGATGGGCGCACCGGACGGTCTGGTGCGCCACCGGACAGTCATTGTGCACTGTCCGGTGCGCACCACGTCAGCGCAACCGTTAGTGTTCTGAGCAGTTGACCGTTGGGAAGTCTTGTCGTCTTGCTGCACCGGACAGTCCTGTGCCTTCTGACTTCTGCGCTCTGACTTCTGCCGTGGCACTGTAGCGCACTGTACCGCTGCGCAGAGAGCCATTGGCGTGCAAGGAGCAGTTGCTCCGCTGGCTCACCGGACAGTCTGGTGGCACACCGGACAGTCCGGTGAATTATAGTGGGGTGCGCCTAGATCTTCCCGAGAGTGGCTGGTTCAGAGGTTGGCGAGACTGTGCGCCAAAGATCAGCACACTCAAGTCCTTTTGCTCCAATTAAATTGTGTCCCTAACTTGAATTCTTTCTTGGTTTGTGTTGAACCTTATGCACCTGTAATACATGAATTCTAGACAAACTAGTTAGTCCATGTGTTTGTGTTGATCATCAACCACCAAAATTAATTATAGGAAATGGTTAACCCAATTTCCCTTTCAATCTCCCCCTTTTTGGTGATTGATGCCAACACAAACCAAAGCAAATATAAAGTGCAGAAATATAACTAGTTTGTATTTATGATGAATGTGCATAGGTTATTTGGAGTTAAACCAATTGAAAGTATAACACTAAGGATGCGTCTTTCTTTTATTTAATATTTTGGACCACATTTGCACCACTTGTTTGTTTTTGCAAATCTTTTTGGAAAATCTTTTCAAATTCTTTTGCAAATAGTCAAAGGAATAGAGATGTGATTGCAAGAAGCATTTTTGAGATTTGAAATTCCTCCCCCTGTTTCAAATGCTTTTCCTTTGACTAAATAAAAGCCCCCCTGAATGAAATTCTCCTCTTAGCTTTCAAGAGGGTTTTGAAATAGATACCAATTTTGAAATTTTACTTTCACATATCAATTGAAAATTAGATGCCAATTGAAGAATACACCGAATTTGTTGAAATGGTGGTGCGGTCATGGTGGTGCGGTCCTTTTGCTTTAGGCTTAATATTTTCTCCCCCTTTGGCATTAAGCGCCAAAAACAGAGATCTTCAGAGCCCTCTTGTATTTTCTCCCCCTTTGGGGCCTAACAATTTCTCCCAAATGGTAAAGTAAGTATGAGTGAAGAGTCATACATTTGAGAGTTTTTGGAATACCGGCAAAGGGTAAATGATACCATTAGAGTTGAGTGGAAGCGTTGTCTTTGCCGAATACTCTATTTCCCTTTCAATCTAAGACTAATCATAGGGATATACTTGAGAGCACATTAGTCTTAGCCTTGGCACAAGATGAATAAGAAATATGCATTTGCACCAAATGAAAGAGATATGATCAAATGTATATAAATTAGCTATGTGTGCAATGTTTCAATCAAAGTTCCGAGAATCAAGTATATTTAGCTCATTTTTAAGTTTGCTAAAGGTTTTCTCATCTAGTGGCTTGGTAAAGATCTCGATTAATTGGTTGTGGGTGTTAACATAAGCAATTTCAAAATCCCCCTTTTGTTGGTGATCTCTCAGAAAGTGATACCAGATGTCTATGTGCTTAGTGCGGCTATGTTCAACGGGATTATCTGCCATGCGGATTGCACTCTCATTATCACATAGGAGAGGGACTTTGCTCAATTTATAGCCATAGTCCCTAAGGGTTTGCCTCATCCAAAGTAATTGCGCACAACAATGCCATGCGGCAATGTACTCGGCTTCGATGGTGGAAAGAGCTACGAAGTTTTGTTTCTTTGAAGCCCAAGACACCAGGGATCTTCCCAGAAACTGACAAGTCCCTGATGTGCTCTTCCTATCTATTTTACATCCGACATAATCGGCATCAGAATACCCAATTAGATCAAAGGTAGATCCCTTGGGGTACCAAAGCCCAAACTTAGGAGTGTAAACTAAACATCTCATGATTCTTTTCACGGCCCTAAGGTGAACTTCCTTAGGATTTGCTTGAAATCTTGCACACATGCATACTGAAAGCATAATATCCGGTCGAGATGCACATAAGTAAAGTAAAGATCGTATCATCGACTGGTATACCTTTTGATCTACGGATTTACCTTCAGTGTCGAGGTCGAGTTGCCCATTGGCTCCCATGGGTGTCTTGATAGGTTTGCCATTCTTCATTCCAAACTTATTAAGTATATCTTGAATGTACTTGGTTTGGCTGATGAAGGTGCCCTCTTGGAGTTGCTTGATTTGAAATCAAAGGAAATACTTCAAATCCCCCATCATAGACATCTCGAATTTCTATATCATAATCCTACTAAACTCTTCACAAGATGACTTGTTAGTAGACCCAAATATAATATCATCAACATAGATTTGGCATATAAATAAGTCTTCTGCAATAGTTATAGTGAAGAGAGTAGGATCGGCTTTACCGACTTTGAAGCCATTAGTGATAAGAAAATCTCACAGGCATTCATACCATGCTCTTGGGGCTTGCTTGAGCCCATAAAGCACCTTTGAGAGCAAATATACATGGTTAGGAAACTCACTATCTTCAAAGTCGGGAGGTTGCTCAACGTAGACCTCTTCCTTGATAGGTCCATTGAGAAAGGCACTTTTCACATCCATTTGATAAATCTTGAAGCCATGGTAAGTAGCATAGGCAAGTAATATACGAATTGACTCAAGCCTAGCTACGGGTGCATAAGTTTCATCAAAGTCCAAACCTTTGACTTGTGAATAACCTTTGGCCACAAGTTGGGCTTTGTTTCTTGTCACCACACCATGCTCATCTTGGTTGTTGCAGAATACCCACTTGGTACCTACAACATTTTGATTAGGACATGGAACTAAATGCCACACCTCATTCCTTGTGAAGTTGTTGAGCTCCTCTTGCATAGCCACCACCCAATCCGGATCTCTTAGTGTATCCTCTATCATGTATGGCTCAATAGAAGACACAAAAGAGTAATGTTCACAGAAATGTGCAACTCGAGATCTAGTAGTTACCCCTATATGAATGTCACCAAGAATGGAGTTGACGGGGTGATCTCTTTGAATTGCTTGGTGGACTCTTGGGTGTGGTGGTCTTTGATCCCTTATTTCTTGATCATCTTCCTTGTCTTGATCATCTTCATCTCCCCCTTGATCCATGTCCTCTTCTTGAGGTGTCTTGTCTTCTTGATCTTCATTTTCATCTTCTTGAGCCTGGTCCTCATTTTGGGTAGGTGGAGATGCTTGTATGGAAGATGATGGTTGATCTTGTACTTGTGTGGGCTCTTCGGATTCCTTAGGACACACATCTCTAATGGACATGTTCCTTAGCGCAGTGCACGGAGCCTCTTCATCATCTAGTTCATCAAGATCAACTTGCTCCACTTGGGAGCCATTAGTCTCATCAAACACAATGTCACAAGAAACTTCAACCAATCTAGTGGATTTGTTGAAGACTCTGTATGCCCTTGTGTTTGAGTCATATCCTAGTAAAAAGCATTCTACTACCTTAGGAGCAAATTTAGAACTTCTACCTTTCTTAATAAGAATAAAGCATTTACTCGCAAAGACTCTAAAATATGAAACATTAGGCTTTTTACTGGTGAGGAGTTCATAAGATGTCTTCTTGAGGATTCGATGAAGGTAGAGCCGGTTAATGTAGTAGCAGGCAGTGTTAATCGCCTCCGCCCAAAACCAGTCTGGAGTCTTGTACTCATCAACCATGGTTCTTGCCATGTCTAGTAGAGTTCTATTTTTCCTCTCAACTACACCATTTTGTTGAGGTGTGTAGGGAGAAGAGAACACAAGCTTGATGCCCTCCTCCTCAAGAAATCCTTCAATTTGAGAGTTCTTGACCTCCGTCCCATTATCGCTTCTTATCTTTTTGATCCTTAATCCGAACTCATTTTGAGCCCCTTAAGAATCTCTTTAAAGTCTCTTGGGTTTGAGATTTTTCCTACAAAAAGAATACCCAAGTGAAGCGAGAATAATCATCCACAATAACAAGACAGTACTTACTCCCGCCGATGCTTATGTAATCGATCGGTCCGAATAGATCCATGTGGAGTAGCTCAAGCGGCCTGTCAGTCGTCATTATATTCTTGTGTGGATGATGGACTCCAACTTGCTTTCCTGCTTAGCATGCGCTATAAATCTTGTCTTTCTCAAAATGAACATTGGTTAGTCCTAAAATGTGCTCTCCCTTTAGAAGCTTGTGAAGATTCTTCATTCCAACATGGGCAAGTCGGCGATGCTAGAGCCAACCCATATTAATCTTAGCAATTAAACAAGTGTCTAGTTCAGCTTGATTATCATTGAAATCAACTAAGTATAGCTTACCATCTAGCACTCCCTTAAAAGCTATTGGTTCATCACTTCTTCTAAAGACAGTTGTAGCCCATTTTGCATAATTGAGAAACTGAAAGCAAATTGTAGTCTAATGAATCTACAAGAAAAACATTGGAAATAGAATGGTTAGGAGATATAGCTATTTTACCCAAACCTTTGACCAATCCTTGATTTCCATCCCTGAATGTGATAGCTCTTTGGGGATCATCATTTTTCTCATAGGAGGAGAACATCCTTTTCTCCTTTGTCATGTGGTTTGTGCACCCGCTATCGATTATCCATCTTGAACCACCAGATGCATAAACTACAAAACAAATTTAGGCCTTGTTCTTAGGTACCCAAATGATCTTGGGTCCTTTTACATTAGAAACAAGCACCTTGGGTACCCAAACACAAGTCTTTGGACTCTTGTGTTTGCCCTCAACATATTTTTCAACTACTTTGCCTGATTTGTTTGTTAGCACATAAGAAGCATCAAAAGTCTTAAATGAATTATTATGTTCATTTGATGCATTAGAAATTTTCTTTATAGGCATTTTAACATTAGTGGTATGCCTAGAACTAGAAGCCTCATTTTTATACATAAATGCATGATGAGAAATAGAATGAGGTTTCCTAGCATGAATTTTCCTAATTTTGTGCTCAGGATAGTTTGTAGGATATAAAATGTAGCCCTCACTATCCTAAACCATGGGAGCCTTATCCTTAACAAAACTAGACAATCTCTTAGGGGCATTGAGCTTGACATTGGATTGGTTCCCTTGTTGGAATCCAATGCCATCCTTAATGCCAGGGCGTCTCCCATTATAAAGCATACTATGAGCAAATTTTAAATTTTCATTTTCTAGTTCATGCTCGGCAATTTTAGCAGTTAGTTTAGCTATGTGATCATTTTGTTGTTTTATCATGGCAAGGTGATCATCCATAGCTTCAATATTAACATCTCTACCTCTAGTGCAAATAGTAACATGATCAACAGTAGATGTAGATGGTTTGCAGGCATTAAATTCATCTATTTTTGCATTTAATCTAATATTCTCATCTCTAAGACAGGAAAATGAATCATTGCAAACATACAATTTTTCAATCTTAGAAACTAAACCAGCATTCTCAGTTCTAAGACTTGAAATTCAATCATGACAAATGCTAAGCTCCTTAGAAAAGTTTTCACATTTTTCTACTTCCTAAGCATAAGCATTTTTCATTTTTTTATTTTCTTTAACGAGCAAGTCCTCTTGACATTCCAAGAGATCATCCTTCTCGTTAATGGTCTCAATCAGTTCATTTATTTTTTTCTATTGTTCCATGTTAAGGCTGGCAAAATGAGCAAGTAAGGTATCTTCATTATCGCTAGAGCTACCCTCATCACTAGATGTTGTATATTTGGGGGTGGCTCTAGAGTGTACCTTCTTCTTCTTGCCGTCCTTAGCCATGAGACGTTTGTGGCCGACGTTGGGGAAGAGGAGGCCTTTGTTGATGGCGATGTTGGCGGCGTCCTCGTCGTTGGAGGAGTCAGTGGAGCTGTCGTCAGAGTCCCATTCCCGGCATACGTGCGCATCTTCGCCCTTCTTCTTGTAGTATCTCTTCTTTTCCTTCTTCTTCCCTTTCTTGTCTTCGTCCCTGTCACTTTCACTAGAAATTGGGCATTTAGCAATAAAGTGACCGGACTTACCACATCGGTAACACACCCATTTGGAGCGGGGCTTGTAGTCCTTCCCCCTCCTGTGCTTGAGGATTTGGCGGAAGCTTTTGATGATGAGTGCCATTTCCTTGTTGTCGAGCTTGGAGGCGTCGATTGGAAGCCTACTTGATGTAGACTCCTTCTCTTCTTTTGTTGCTTTGAATGCAACGGGTTGTACCTTGGGTGTGGAGGTGGCGCCTTGCTCTAAGTTGACAATGTGTTTGGAGTCTTTGATCATTAGTTCAAAGCTCACAAACTTGCCAATAACCTCATCGGGAGACACTAGTTTATATCTAGGATCCCCATGTATTAATTGAACTTGAGTAGGATTGCAAAATATGAGGGATCTAAGACTAACCTTGACCATCTCATAGTCATCCCATTTGATGCCCCCGAGGTTGCGCACTTGGTTCACCATGGTCTTGAGCCGGTTGTACATGGCTTGCGGCTCTTCTCCTTTGTTGAGGACGAATCGACCGAGTTCTCCTCCGATCGTTTCATGCTTGGTGATCTTGGTCACCTTGACCCCTTCGTGCGCAGTTTTGAGGATGTCCCAAATTTCTTTGGCGTTCTTTAACCCTTGCACCTTGTTATACTCATCTTGACACAAGGAGGCAAGGAGTATAGACGTGGCTTGAGAGTTAAAGTGTCTAATTTGGGCGGCCTCGTTCGAGTCATAGTTCTTGTCCACCACCTTTGGTGCCAGCGCTCCAAACTCAACAATATCCCAAATACTTTAACGGAGTGAGGTTAGATGGGGATAGCGTAGGGTCATCTTACTATACTTCTTTCGGTCATGGCGCTTAGAAGTAGTGGACGACTCGGAGCTTGATGTGGAGGGTGACGAAGAGTCGGTCTCTGTCACACCCGTTTCCAAGGGGCAGAGCCGGGTGCATCGCATATGTGTGCCAGGATCTATTTCCACACATATGTTGACGTCACAAGTGTAATATATTAAAAGGACAATGCATAAAAGCGTAAATAACAATTATATTAACATATTACACTTCGAACAGACATAATGTCTTAACCTTTATTCATCAAAGTACAGCGAAACATGGACATCCATCCACAGGAAGATGACCGGGGGTATCACTAGATTAGCATCCATGGAGTTCAGCGTCATATCTTCATCTACAAACTTCTGATCAAAATTAAGCAAGGGTGAGCTCACTTATGGTCGGGGCTCAACAAGTGGGGTGAAAATGCAAGGTAACAAGGTAAGGCTAAAGTTTAATGTGGTTAGCATTTTAGTTGGTCAACTTTTTATTATCAACACCTGATTACTAAGTATAAGTAAATACCAAACCCAATTAAGCATGAACAATATTCATCAGCATATATATCATCAGCATAAATATATCACCATCATAAGCTCAGAACCACTTGAACCAAAAAGGACCATGATTTATTTTCGTGTTCAAGTTCAATTATCATGTGAGGAGTCCAGGCTGCTCATAACCGTGAGCACGACTGATATATCAGTTTTACACTCTGCAGAGGTGGTACAACTTTACCCACAAGCCGTGTATCCCCTCTAGCCTGGGTCGGCCAAAACCCATAAACACTTCCGAGGTGAGTGGCTAGGGATCCACTGAGGCTTTCATAGAATACACTTAATACTAAGCAACCCGCTAAGGTTTCTAAAGTCGATGATGGAGGCCCCCTGGGTGAGGTACCTTAGCCAAGAATACGTCCCCATGTTAACGTGGGCTGCCACCACCACCGCTCCCCCTCTTGCCCATATTTCAGGTAAGGTTGCTAGGCACTAAGCATATAAAGCTAATTACCAAAGCCAGAGCCATGATAGCACTCGTGGTTGCACTGTTTTCCCGGGTGGTCACTCCATGTTCCAATTATCACAATATGATCTTGTTTAATCATCGGATTAACAACAATAATATAAACTTACCATTTGGAACATTGATATCATCAGTTGGAGTAACATCATAAAGTTAAAGTTGTAGCAATAGCATAGCTACTTGATTAGATCATAAACCCAGGTTAAACAAGGAATAAGGTTGGAAAGGTTAGGTGTGTCTGAATAGGTAACCCATCAAATTATGCATATATATCAAAGAATAAACTTTATTAAATGTATTGTTTGGGATCAAACAGAGTATGCAGAGGGAGAAGTCCACTTGCCTTGCTTATTGAAAATTTGAGGTTCTTCCACGGAATAGCACTTGATTCTCAACTATTAGATCAATCACTGAATATCACACAAACAAACAAGAAGAAACAAACACCACTCAATAACATACAACATTCACCATACGTAAAGCTAAAAGAAAGCCTAACGAAAAGAGCGTTCGCTTTTCAAAAACATTACACGCAAGGGTTATAATAAAAAGGTATTCTTTTAAAAAATGTGTGATCTATACTTTATAAGACAAGACATGATCTTAAAAATAGCTTAATTAAATATACAAATATTAGATTCACCAAATTAATCCTTTATAAAACGTCATATGTGATATGTCTAAGATTAAGGGTTTATAAGACGATAAAACACGTTATAACGATATAAAACCTTTTTAACCTTTTAGAGAAGATATATGTTATATATCTAAGGTTAATGGGTCATAAAACACATTATTAAACATTACTTTTATAACAAGCTCATAAATAGCTTAAACAACTTTTTATGTGAAAAGAATCAACCCCGGGGGGGTCCCTGGACCGACGAGTAAATTGTCGCTGCGTGTCCCAGCCCAGATGGGTCGGCGCGAGACGAGACACAAAGGGGGGAAAACAGTAAGGGGAAACCGTGGCCTTCGTGTTGTCCTGCGCCCAGGGCGGATGCGCTTGCAGTAGGGGGTTACAAGCGTTCGCGTGGGAGAGAGAGAGAGAGAGGGCCTTGCGCGTCGGCCCATTCTCCCGCGCGGCCAACCTTCCGGTACGAGAGCCCTGGAGCTTCCTTTTATAGACGTAAGGAGAGGGCCCAGGTGTACAATGAGGGATGTAGCAGTGTGCTAACGTGTCTAGCAGAGAGGAGCCAGAGCCCTAAGTACATGCCGTCGTGGCTGTTGGAGAGGTTTTGGCGCCCTGTTCATGTGATGTCGTGGCCGTCGGAGGAGCGCTTGAGCCCCGTGGAAGTACAGATGTCGGAGCTGTCAGATCCTTGCTGACGTCTCCTTGCTTCCGTAAGGGGCTGAGAGCCGCCGTCGTCATGGAGCACGCGGGGTGCCATCATTACTTGTTTACCGGGGCGAACCGGATGGGACGTCGGTCTTGTTCCCCGTAGCCTGAGCTAGCTAGGAGTAGGGTAATGATGGCCCCCCTTGTGGTGTGGTCAGTCCAAGCCCGAGATCGGGCAAGGCGGTGACTCCTCCGAGGTCGAGGTTGAGTCCGAGCCCGGGGGTCAGGCGAGGCGGAGACCGTCGTCCGAGGTCGAGGTTGAGTCCGAGCCCTGGGGTCGGGCGAGGCGGAGTCCGTCTTCCGAGGTCGAGGTTGAGTCCGAGCCCTGGGGTCGGGCGAGGCGGAGTCCGTCTTCCGAGGTCGAGGTTGAGTCCGAGCCCTGGGGTCGGGCGAGGCGGAGTCCGTCTTCCGAGGTCGAGGTTGAGTCCGAGCCCTGGGGTCGGGCGAGGCGGAGTCCGTCTTCCGAGGTCGAGGTTGAGTCCGAGCCCTGGGGTCGGGCGAGGCGGAGTCCGTCTTCCGAGGTCGAGGTTGAGTCCGAGCCCTGGGGTCGGGCGAGGCGGAGTCCGTCTTCCGAGGTCGAGGTTGAGTCCGATCCCTGGGGTCGGGCGAGGCGGAGCTTCCTATGGCACCCGAGGCTGGACTTAGCTGTTGTCAGCCTCACTGTATCGAGTGGCACAGCAGTTGGAGCAGGGCAGGCGACGCTGTTTTCCTGTCAGGTCGATCAGTGGAGCGGCGAAGTGACTGTGGTCACTTCGGCCCTGTCGAGTGAGGAGCGCGTGTCAGGATAAGGTGTCAGTCGATCCTTGCATTAAATGCTCCTGCGATACGGTCGGTTGGCGTGGCGATCTAGCCAAGGTTGCTTCTCCGCGAAGCCTGGGCCTCGAGCGAGCCGACAGTGCGTCCGTTGCTTGAGGGGACCCTCGGGCGAGACGTGAATCCTCCTGGGTCGGCTGCCTTTGCCCGAGGCTGGGCTCGGGCGAGGCAAGATCGTGTCCCTTGAGCGGACGGAGCCTTGACCTGAATCGCACCCATCAGGCCTTTGCAGCTTTGTGCTGATGAGGGTTACCAGCTGAGATTAGGAGTCTTGGGGGTACCCCTAATTATGGTCCCCGACAGTAGCCCCCGAGCCTCGAAGGGAGTGTTGGTACTCGCTTGGAGGCTTTTGTCGCACTTTTTTGCAAGGGGACCGGCCTTTCTCGGTTGCGTTTCGTTCTGGTGGGTGCGAGCGAGCGCACCCGCCGGGTGTAGCCCCCGAGGCCTCGGAGGAGTGGTTTGACTCCTTCGAGGTCTTAGCGTGTTTCGTGATGCCTCGGCCGGTCTGGTTGTTCCCTCATGCGAACTGGCCGTAGCCCGGGTGCATAGTCAGGTTTCAAGTTCTCGGGCTAGTATGTTGACGCTGTCAACGGTTTGGCCGGAGCCGGGTTTGCGAGAGCAGCCCCTGAGCCTCCGCACAGAGCGAGAGGACGGCCAAGGACTGACTCGGCTTTTTTCATACGCCCCTGTGTCGCCTCTCCGCAAGGAGGAGGGGGGAAAGCGCCATGTTGCCCTCGGAGGGCGTCAAACATGGTGTCTCCAATGAGTTGCTAACGGGTGATCCGAGTGGACGCCCGTGCCCCGTTCGATAAGGGTCGGCTAGTGGCCCAGAGGCGCGCTCCAAAAGTACCTGCAGGTGATTTGCCGGACCCGGTCCCGTTTGATAGGGTCCAAGGGCTCGATGCCTCCCTCTGATGGGATTCCGTTACAGAATCGTTCCTGCTGGTCTCGGAAATGTCCTAGGGTACCTCGGGAGCGTAGCCTGAGCCTCGGCCATGTATCGGACGTACCCAGAGTCATCCCTCACTCTGCGTGTTCTGAGGCGGCTGTCGAACCCTTCGGGGGCTAGCCTACGAACCCCTGATCAGTAGTGGGCGCGGAGCCCGAGTGGTCTGAGGCGGCTGTCGAACCCCTCCGAGGGGCCAGCCTTCGAACCTCTGACCAGTAGTGGGCGCGGAGCCCGAGTGCTCTTAGGCGGCTGTCGAACCCTTTTGAGGGGCTAGCCTTCAAACCTCTGATCAGTAGTGGGCGTGGAGCCCGAGTGCTCTGAGGCGGCTGTCGAACCCTTCGGAGGGGCCAGCCTTCGAACCTATGATCAGTAGGAGGGCTCGGGGCCCGCTTCCTTCGCAGAGAAGGATCCCTTTCGGAGTATCCCCTTTCCCGGTCCCTGTAGCAAGAGAGAGAAAGAGGAAGAGGAAAAGGATACGAAATCGAACGACATGGCGCACCTTTTTTGACGTGGTCATTATGGCGGAGGTGAAGCGTCGCCCGCTTCTCCTGCCAAAGGTGTCGCCCGTTCTGCCGCAGAGTTAATGCGACGGGACGAGTGGTTGGCGGGGCAGCCGTTGTGCGTGCGCGAGCCGTTCGAGGAACGGACGTCTCGCCTTTGAGTTTTGAATTTCACGGTGGGTTCGGGCGAAGTGTTGAATGGGTCTCGCCTGGGCTTTTATATATTCGGGAGAGGGACCGGTGACGGTTCTTTACTCTGCTGCTCGTCTCCCGCTTCGGTTTCTGCAACCTGAGGGAATAGCCAGAGAAAGAAAACCACGCACCTTGTCCGCTCCGCAGCCGCCTCCTTTGCTTGGTGATGGCCGACCGGGTGGCCGTTATTCCACCGTGCGACCCGTGGCCTTTCTCTACCGTCACGGTGGACGATTTGGAGGCCCTTGTTGCCGATGGCTTGCTTCGTCCCCTCTCCGGTGACCCGCAGCCGGAGTGGATTGCTCCCTCAAGCGGAGCCGCCCCATCCCCACCACCAGGGTATGTGCTGAGTTTCGTCTCTTTCCACGAGCGGGGGTTCGGAGTGCCGGTGAGTTGTTTCATGCGGGCGATCCTGCATTTCTACGAGGTGGAGCTGCACAATCTCAGCCCCAACTCCATCGCGCAAGCAGCCATCTTTGCAGCGGTTTGCGAAGGGTTTTTGGGGATTGACCCCCACTGGGATCTGTGAACCCATCTCTTCTCCGCGGAGCCTTTTGCCTAGGCGACGGGGGAGAGGAGAGTTCGCATGGCAGTGCGGGCCGGTGGCTGCATCCTCCAGTTGAAGCAGGCGCGTGCGCAACAGTATATCCCCGCCATCCTTGCCTCTTCGAACAAGGGGTGGCAGCGCCGGTGGTTTTACCTTCGGAACGACGATGGGAGGCTCCCATCATTTTCTCAACGAGTGGTGACCACCGCCGGCACCAACTGGCGCTATGGGGCCCCGCGCGAGAGACAGAAAAAATCTCCAGCCCCTTCTGGAGGCCTTGCAGGTGCTACGAGATGGGGGGCTCACCGTCGCGGGGGTGGTTGCCGCCATCCATCGCCAGAGGGTGCTCCCCTTGATGGAGCGGCGACTGCCGCTTTCGGAGATGCTGCCGGGGGTCGACCTGGAGGGTTCGCAGATGTCCTCAGTCCCCCTCCCCGCCGATGACCTCCACAGGCGGGTAGCCGCCACTGTAGGAAAGCTGGACGCTGGTGCTCTTACCCAGCCCTCGATGCGCCTCGAGCGCGGGTGCATATCCCTGGTGAGTGTCCGCTCCTTCTTCCTTCTTGTGTAAGACTTCCCCTGGGTTCTCACAGCTGAGATTTCCGTCCGTCTCTAGGAGGTGGGGTTTCACAAGCCTTTTCTGCCACAGGTCCCAGAGGACGTGGTGGACCGAGCCGCGCGGAGGGTTGCTGCGAAGAAGAAGGAGAAGAAGGACGCAGAAAAGGCTCGGGCCCGCAAGCGGACGCGGGCTCGGGATGCTTTGGAGAGGCGTCGGCGGCGGCAGGGGAGGGACGGGCTCCCGAGGGAGCCATCGCCGGAGACGCCTGACGATGACGACGACGACGATGATGACGATGATGAAGACGATGACATGGCTGCCCGCCTTGGCCTCGGCCCGGATCTAAGGCTGGGCCAGGGGTCGTCGAGCCAGCCCCCGAGTGGGCTGGCGCCGCCAGTATCCGGGGCCGGGACATCAGGGTCCCGGTCCGAAGAACAGGGGCAGGCCGAGGGGGTACTTGACCCCTTGGCCGAGGTAGTTGAGGTGACCCCGGGGAGTCAGGCCGGCCCGCCTGTTCCCCAAGAGCCGTTGCCCGTGCCGACTGCAAAGGAGGCTGATCCTTGGGTCGTCGTGGCTGCGCCTGGGCAGTCCGTCCCTCTGGTGCCTCGGGCGCCCGAGGCAAGGATGGTGCCGAAGCCGGCAGCGGGACTAACCTCGGTGGTACCCGCGGGGACCGAGGGGCCTCCCCGCAGGCACGATTGGTCGTGGCCCGGAGTGGGTAAGTATCTTAGGATACCTTCGTCCCGGCTCCTCCTTCGTGTGTCCTGATCCTGCTCTTCTCTTTCTTCCCAGCAAACGGAGGCACGGTTCGACCGGTCTTGCTCCCCGGAAGGTCCTCAAGACGGCGTCGGCTTCTGCAGCCAGTGTCGCGCCGGGCCTCGCCGGCTGGGCTCAGGTGGCACGAGTTGCCATGAGGCGAGTTCTCGAGGCTGACCCCTCCGTCGAGGCGGCCGTCGTGCCGAGGGAGGCTGCTGGCGCGACCGCAGGCTCGAGTCCACCGGGCGGGTTGCTGGTGCTGGCCGTGGAGTGTAACACCCCAAAATCATAATTTGGGTAATTTAGAAAATTTTATCATGAGATCTAAATAAATGTGTTTTCAAATAAGAGAATAAATAAAAGATGCATATGAGTCAAATTTGAATAATATATTTGGAGGTATTCTAAAAAATGTTGGTTAAAGATCTTTTAATAAATAATATTAGAATTTATTTCCACCAGACGAATATATTTTTGTGTGTATGTTTAAGAGTATTTGCATAAATGAATAAGTAAATAAAGAATACTAAATAAAATTACATCATTCACGTTGGTTCTTTGTTTGTTGCACCATTATTTGGGGTTCGCTAAATCAAACACATTTGATTTCAAATTTGAAATTTAAAAAGGGAGATAGAAATAAAAAAAAGAAAGCAGCCACTCGGCCCAGCCCCAATTTTTCTCCCAGCCGGCCCATCATTCCCACGTATTTTTTTTCAGTGTGTATGGCGTGCGGGCCCCACCTCGTCAGCTTCATCTGCTCCCTGTTACCCGTAGCCAACACTACCGAATCCACCGCAACAAATGCAGCGGGAATCCAGGATTTTGTTGAGATATCTAACCAACCAGGACTATAAATCTCCAAGCCGCACCCCCATGATTCAACCATCTGTTCAAGCGCATCCTCGCATACAACTTCTTTTCCCGTTCAAACACCCCTGCCACCACGGAGGACTCACACCATTTGCGCTTGGAGAGAGAAATTCGGGAAACGCCGCATGGAGAACCTGCTGGCAATGGTTGTTAGTTGCCGCGGGCGGGATCGGGGGCTGCGTGAGTTCATCCGAAGCCGATCCTTGGACCCTCCTATACCTATTGCTCAGCTTCCCCGGTTGTCCACCATCGCCGGATGGAGGTAGGATTACCGCCGCTGGAGAAGTCCCCGGGCGTGGTCGTTAACCGATCGGAGTTCAACGAGGAAGTACCGCCTTGGGCGGATCTCGTCCAACACCGCACGCTCGGGAGCCTTGGCCACCGATGTAGATTCCGCTCGCGCGCCGTCGCCTTGGCAGTAGATTCCTCCCGCCGCGGCCTCGGTGTGCTCCGCTTCGTGGCGCTCCTCCTTCTGCGGCGCTGGTCGTCTCCGGGTACCGCCTGGACGCGCACCACCGCTATAGCGCTGCCACGGAAACCGCAGCCTGTCGTGGTCGGCCTTCTCGACGTCTATGTCGCAGGTGAGTTAGCCATTCTCTGGTTCGTATGCCCGCCCGTGTCGTGTAGGCCTATTCGGTTAAGGGAATTGCGCACCAGTGCCTCGAATCGCTTGCGCTCCGGTGAAGCTCCGCCGTGGAGCTCAGTCCCGCCGCCCTGCTCCGGCCCGGGTGTGGGTGTGCGGTTGCGAACCGTTGGATAGGAGATGTGCTGCCCAGATTAGAAATGGAATACTGGTTCAGGAAGCATTGATCCTGGGCGTTGGTGTTAAATCGGGCGATCCGTATTGATTCGACCAACACTAGATCTGGGCCGACGATCCTCGATCGGGCGGTACCTGTTCATTTCCAGTTCACGGATCTGCGGATCTAATCAGGCGCGTAGAAATTGGACCTGACGGTCAGCATTCCCCGATACCCGTTTGCCGTGTCCGTTTTGTAGATATGCCCCTCGGGTTTAAGATTTTGAACCCGCAGTCCACTCTGTGGGGAATCCTGAGTCTCACGAACTTTTGCGCGATAGCCCCTGTGTCTCTCTGTTATTTGCGCCCGGTCCAGAAGCTTAGGAAATTCAAGAAAATAATTTAGGAAATGGATTTTATGTATAAAAATATATCCAGAACTTATTTAATTCATAGAAATTCCATTTTTACTCCTTTTTAACCCATTCCAGTTGCAAGGATCTTGTATTAATATTGTCTATCAATTTGTAACACTGTTTAGCCATGAAACCAGAATTAAAATTGTTCGTTAGGATTAATCTATTCTAAGCACTAAATAATTTCGGAAATTCATAACTCAATATCCGTAGCTCCGAATTTAGTGGTTCTTGTTTCTACGATCTCGTTATGGCGCGTAGAGTATTATCACACAGTTTATTCTTATGTTTGGTGCAATGTTAATTTTTGCCTATACCATGTTTGTCTGTATTGATACGTTTAGCAGTGAGGACACGTGTCATCTGAAGAGCAAGTTGGTACCTGGAATCTCAAGTCCCAGGCAAGTTGTGCCCTTGATCACTTCTTTTTACCCACTCATGTTCTGATTAATCATAATGATCTGCATAGGTTAATTTTGATGGGACCCAATAGGTTACCCTAGTTTGATTATCTTTATACCTTGTTACCACTGAACTTTTTGGGTAGTACTTGCTAGTGCTTTATGTGGTTTTGGGTATGAAGATACATTACTCATGATTATACTTTTGTTATCCGTTGTTATTTATCGTTCATGATAAGATCATTATGTTAATTGGAACATGGAGCGACCACCCGGGAAAACAGTGCTACCACAAGGGTATAATGGGACGCCCTTGGCTAATTAATTAGGAAAGCTAGTGGAGGACTACCTTACCCGAAAGGGGCAAGGGCAGTAGGGGAGTGGTCAGTGTAGGGAGGCCCTCGGGATGATTTTGCTGCGATGGCGGTCATGCAAGGGATTCCTGCATTGGAGCTTCCTATAAACTGTAGCGGGTTTTCTGAAGCTAGTGGAACTTTGTAAAGGCCTCGTAGTGTTACCCTGCCTCGCCTCCTCGGTAGAGGTGTATGGGAAGTCGCGATCCCTTGGCAGATGGGTAACATGACTTGTGGGTAAAGATGCGCCACATCTGCAGAGTGTAAAACTGGTATACTAGCCGTGCTCACGGTCATGAGCAGCTCGGACCCTCACATGATTAATTTATGGAACTAAATTCAATTTGTCATATGCATTGCATCGCAGGTGATGTTGTTACTTCTGTTCTACTATTTAATTGGGTTGGTATTTACTTATACTTAGTAATTGCTAATAAAATTTTGACCAACTTTAAAAGCAATGCTCAGCTCTAACCATCCTCTTTGGTAAGCCTTACACTTCACGTGAGCTCCCACCTTTGGCGAGTTCATGCACATTATTCCCCACAACTTGTTGAGCGATGAACGTATGTGAGCTCACTCTTGCTGTCTCACACCCCCCCCCCACAGGTCAAGAACAGGTACCGCAGGATGAGGCGCATGGAGGATGCTGTGATGAGTTCGTGAGAGGTCTAGGCCGTCGTCTCCCAGTCAACTTTGGGTTGCTGGACCGTTGTCTCCTTATAATGTAATTATTTATTTATTTTGTATAGAACTCCTATTATGTAGTAAAGATGTGACATTCGATCCTGTGCCATGATTTATCATATGTGTGAGACTTGGTCCCAGCACACCTGGTGATTATGTTCGCGCCCGGGTCTTGGTGCCCCTGAAACCCGGGTGTGACAGAAGTGGTATCAGAGGAATGTTGACTGTAGGACGAAACCTAGATAGAACTGGACAACCAATACTTACTTACCTTTGCTACTCTGATCTTTTCTAAACTCTTCTTGATCTTTTCTCATCTATTTCCGCTTTACTCTGATTATCCTTACCTTTTCCTTATAAAGACAAACTTGGATTTCACACTTTGAAATCTTGTGCCTAAAGTGACTTTTAGAAATAGGAGACCTAATCTTAGGAACAAAAAAAACAAAACTATTTTTATAGATATCTATGAACTTGAATGGTTGTTCTTATGATACTTTTCTGATTTGGATCTTTGATTGAGTGTGATGAATTGTGGAATAATGTCCACAATTACATCTGCATATACATATAGACATAAATATAAATAAATAAAAATCATAAGATGATTGTACAAATTAAGAATACCACCACTAGAATATATCAAGCCTCATAGATCCATCTTATCTTAATAAGATTCTCTCTCATCTTAATAGATCTAACTAATCTCAAAAGATTCTATTTCATCTTATCCTAATAAGCATACTTATCCACCCTAGTTTAACAACCATGATCTAATGTAAATTAATTAGATTTTATCTAGTCAAACTAGTCACACCAATCTAACCTAGATCTGATCTAATCTAAAGTGACTTATCAAACATGTTAGATAATACTGATGAAATAGTTTAGACTCTACTCCTATAGAACAGGTCTTAACTTAGTTCACCCTGCACTAAATTAAGAATGACAGATCGACTTAGCCATATGCAACTACCTTAACCATCCGATAGTTGCATAACCCCTCAATTTTAACCTAGCAAGAGATTCTAACCTACCTACACCATATAATCCATCCTACTCACATATATCCTAACCATATGTCCTTAACTCGGATGGCAACTCCAAGATGAAAGGCCAAGGGAGACCAACCACGTCAAAAAAGATAAGCATCAACTCAAGACTTCAAAGATCAAGTTGAATCGCCAGCGGAATCAAGATCCATAGTTCAGGATGAAGTCTTTCCTTATTATACTCTTCCTTGCCACAACCTATACATGCCATAATCGTACCTCATCTGACATAATAGATGGCTAGACATATATATCTATATTTTCCAAATCATCTACTAGCATGTATAAAAAAAACTTCAAACAAAACTTTTGATTCCTAAAACCAAATGAGAAACTAAATTTTAAACCAAACTGGTTGCATCCCTTTTTCTTACAAATCTCGAGGACGAGATTTTTATTAAGGGGGGTAGAATTTGTAACACCCCAAAATCATATTTTGGGTAATTTAGAAAATTTTATCATGAGATCTAAATAAATGTGTTTTCAAATAAGAGAATAAATAAAAGATGCATATGAGTCAAATTTGAATAATATATTTGGAGGTATTCTAAAAAATGTTGGTTAAAGATCTTTTAATAAATAATATTAGAATTTATTTCCACCAGATGAATATATTTTTGTGTGTATGTTTAAGAGTATTTGCATAAATGAATAAGTAAATAAAGAATACTAAATAAAATTACATCATTCACGTTGGTTCTTTGTTTGTTGCACCATTATTTGGGGTTCGCTAAATCAAACACATTTGATTTCAAATTTGAAATTTAAAAAGGGAGATAGAAATAAAAAAAAGAAAGCAGCCACTCAGCCCAGCCCCAATTTTTCTCCCAGCCGGCCCATCATTCCCACGTATTTTTTTTCAGTGTGTATGGCGTGCGGGCCCCACCTCGTCAGCTTCATCTGCTCCCTGTTACCCGTAGCCAACACTACCGAATCCACCGCAACAAATGCAGCGGGAATCCAGGATTTTGTTGAGATATCTAACCAACCAGGACTATAAATCTCCAAGCCGCACCCCCATGATTCAACCATCTGTTCAAGCGCATCCTCGCATACAACTTCTTTTCCCGTTCAAACACCCCTGCCACCATGGAGGACTCACACCATTTGCGCTTGGAGAGAGAAATTGGGGAAACGCCGCATGGAGAACCTGCTGGCAATGGTTGTTAGTTGCCGCGGGCGGGATCGGGGGTTGCGTGAGTTCATCCGAAGCCGATCCTTGGACCCTCCTATACCTATTGCTCAGCTTCCCCGGTTGTCCACCATCGCCGGATGGAGGTAGGATTACCGCCGCTGGAGAAGTCCCCGGGCGTGGTCGTTAACCGATCGGAGTTCAACGAGGAAGTACCGCCTTGGGCGGATCTCGTCCAACAACGCACGCTCGGGAGCCTTGGCCACCGATGTAGATTCCGCTCGCGCGCCGTCGCCTTGGCAGTAGATTCCTCCCGCCGCGGCCTCGGTGTGCTCCGCTTCGTGGCGCTCCTCCTTCTGCGGCGCTGGTCGTCTCCGGGTACCGCCTGGACGCGCACCACCGCTATAGCGCTGCCACGGAAACCGGCCTTCTTGACGTCTATGTCGCAGGTGAGTTAGCCATTCTATGGTTTGTATGCCCACCCGTGTCGTGTAGGCCTATTCGGTTAAGGGAATTGCGCACGAGTGCCTCGAATCGCTTGCGCTCCGGTGAAGCTCCGCCGTGGAGCTCAGTCCCGCCGCCCTGCTCCGGCCCGGGTGTGGGTGTGCGGTTGCGAACCGTTGGATAGGAGATGTGCTGCCCAGATTAGAATGGAATACTGGTTCAAGAAGCATTGATCCTGGGCGTTGGTGTTAAATCGGGCGATCCGTATTGATTCGACCAACACTAGATCTGGGCCGACGATCCTCGATCGGGCGGTACCTGTTCATTTCCAGTTCACGGATCTGCGGATCTAATCAGGCGCGTAGAAATTGGACCTGACGGTCAGCATTCCCCGATACCCGTTCGCCGTGTCCGTTTTGTAGATATGCCCCTCGGGTTTAAGATTTTGAACCCGCAGTCCACTCTGTGGGGAATCCTGAGCCTCACGAACTTTTGCGTGATAGCCCCTGTGTCTCTCTGTTATTTGCGCCCGGTCCAGAAGCTTAGGAAATTCAAGAAAATAATTTAGGAAATGGATTTTATGTATAAAAATATATCCAGAACTTATTTAATTCATATAAATTCCATTTTTACTCCTTTTTAACCCATTCCAGTTGCAAGGATCTTGTATTAATATTGTCTATCAATTTGTAACACTGTTTAGCCATGAAACCAGAATTAAAATTGTTCGTTAGGATTAATCTATTCTAAGCACTAAATAATTTCGGAAATTCATAACTCAATATCCGTAGCTCCGAATTTAGTGGTTCTTGTTTCTACGATCTCGTTATGGCGCGTAGAGTATTATCACACAGTTTATTCTTATGTTTGGTGTAATGTTAATTTTTGCCTATACCATGTTTGTCTGTATTGATACGTTTAGCAGTGAGGACACGTGTCATCTGAAGAGCAAGTTGGTACCTGGAATCTCAAGTCCCAGGCAAGTTGTGCCCTTGATCACTTCTTTTTACCCACTCATGTTCTGATTAATCATAATGATCTGCATAGGTTAATTTTGATGGGACCCAATAGGTTACCCTAGTTTGATTATCTTTATACCTTGTTACCACTGAACTTTTTGGGTAGTACTTGCTAGTGCTTTATGTGGTTTTGGGTATGAAGATACATTACTCATGATTATACTTTTGTTATCCGTTGTTATTTATCGTTCATGATAAGATCATTATGTTAATTGGAACATGGAGCGACCACCCGGGAAAACAGTGCTACCACAAGGGTATAATGGGACGCCCTTGGCTGATTAATTAGGAAAGCTAGTGGAGGACTACCTTACCCGAAAGGGGCAAGGGCAGTAGGGGAGTGGTCAGTGTAGGGAGGCCCTCGGGATGATTTTGCTGCGATGGCGGTCATGCAAGGGATTCCTGCATTGGAGCTTCCTATAAACTGTAGCGGGTTTTCTGAAGCTAGTGGAACTTTGTAAAGGCCTCGTAGTGTTACCCTGCCTCGCCTCCTCGATAGAGGTGTATGGGAAGTCGCGATCCCTTGGCAGATGGGTAACATGACTTGTGGGTAAAGATGCGCCACCTCTGCAGAGTGTAAAACTGGTATACTAGCCGTGCTCACGGTCATGAGCAGCTCGGACCCTCACATGATTAATTTATGGAACTAAATTCAATTTGTCATATGCATTGCATCGCAGGTGATGTTGTTACTTCTGTTCTACTATTTAATTGGGTTGGTATTTAATTATACTTAGTAATTGCTAATAAAATTTTGACCAACTTTAAAAGCAATGCTCAGCTCTAACCATCCTCTTTGGTAAGCCTTACACTTCACGTGAGCTCCCACCTTTGGCGAGTTCATGCACATTATTCCCCACAACTTGTTGAGCGATGAACGTATGTGAGCTCACTCTTGCTGTCTCACACCCCCCCCCCACAGATCAAGAACAGGTACCGCAGGATGAGGCGCATGGAGGATGCTGTGATGAGTTCGTGAGAGGTCTAGGCCGTCGTCTCCCAGTCAACTTTGGGTTGCTGCACCGTTGTCTCCTTATAATGTAATTATTTATTTATTTTGTATAGAACTCCTATTATGTAGTAAAGATGTGACATTCGATCATGTGCCATGATTCATTATATGTGTGAGACTTGGTCCCAGCACACCTGGTGATTATGTTCGCGCCCGGGTCTTGGTGCCCCTGAAACCTGGGTGTGACATGGATCCACCCGTCGCCGCCAATGTTGAGATGGCCGAGGCGCCACCACTCGAGGTCGGCGATCGGGAACCTGCCTCCTTGGCCGAGGAGGTATCCGATGTGCCGGCTGCAGGAGGTGCCGGCGCCTTGGAGGAGGGAGGCGTAGAACCGCGGCCCGTTCTGGGGAGCGGCGACCTTATCCTCGCGCGGCGAGGTCCCAATGAGCGGCGTGGGGAGAGGCTCCGGTTCTGGACCCGTGGTGCTTCGGAACCCCTCCTCGCTCTTGACGATGAGCGAGAGGAGCAGACCTAGGACGAGCTTCGTGAGTGCGCCGAGGCGACGATGGGGTCGCTTCGGTCAACCCTAGAGGCCCTTTCCAGGGACGTTCCCAGGATCCCGCTTCCCTTCCTCAGGATCTGACGGATCTGAGCGCCGCCAAGTCGTCATTCATCCGCCGCGAGGCCGACGTCTGGGGTTCGCTGCAGTTCATGAGGACCGCGCTTGCCGAGGCCACCGAGCGCCTCTCCCAACGGAGCGCCGAGGCGGTGGACCTTCGGTTGCTCTGTGACGAGTTGGGGGAAGAGGCAGCAGCGGCGCGCGTAGAGGCGCAGCGGCGGCAGTTGGAGCTTGGCCAGGCCATCGGCGAACGGGACCAATCTCGGGGCCGGGCCGCCGAGGCTGAGAGTCGGGCTGAGGCCCTTGGAGGCCAGCTAGCCGAGGCGTCTGCCCGGGCCGGAGCCCTTGCGGCGGACCTGGCCTTGGCCGTAGGGTCTGCTCAGTCCGCCCAAGTCGTAGTCTCGGAGCAGCGTGCCCAGGCCGAAGGTATGTCTTGACTATTTCGAGGTTTCAATTCAGCTTCATTCTTCAACTTGCGTTTGAAGACTTCTGCTTTGGCTGTTTGCAGGGCTCGAGTCTGCCCTCAACGAGTCTGCCAAGGCACTTGCCTAGGCGGTCGAGTAGAGGGAGGCCGACCACGTGGCCATGTCCGAGGCTATCTCGGCCTTCTGCCAGGTCTTTGGCCTCGACGATGTCCCCTCGGGGAGCTCCCCTCAGAGTCGCCTGCAGGCCTTGGGTGACCACGCGCGCGGCAGACTCCGCGAGGCGCTGCATCACGGTGTCAGGAGGGCCTTCGCCATGCTCGCTTCCCACTACGACGTGGATCTGGAGTGGGTCAGCAAGGGGTACTGCCTTCCCAATGAAGATGAAGCTGCCCTGGCCAAAGTTCAGAGGCTCGACGTGGTCGCCGCGGGCCCAAGCGCGGTGCTGGCGTCCACCTTTGAGGCGGAGATCCTTCCACTTGCGCCGCTGTCCGAGGGCGGGGCAGATCTCGCCGAGGGTGGAAACAAAGCCGAGGGTGCAGCTCCTTCCCCGGGCAATGCCTGATTCTGCCGGGGCAGTTTATTTTGAATATGTATGTGTCTTTTGTGGCCGCCGAGGCCTGAACACTTTGTCGTCGTGATATAAAGTTGTGTCTCTTTTCCTCCTGTTTCGCGTATCCGGACTCGTTCGTCAGTAGCAGAATTGCTTACCCAAGTAAGAGTTATTTTTCGCGGTAGGTGACGAGTGAGGTATCCGTATCCCGGAGGCGTAGGAATCCCTCGGCTCGATCGGCCTTGCCACTTACATACACTCTTATTCATTTCTTGGGGTTATGTTACTGATATAGTTGGGAAACACAAAAGTCGTTTTGGTGGAAGACTTTTTTCAAGGAAAATTTTGACGCAGAGGGGGTTCTCCCCTTCTAGACCCCGAGGGAGGGTCGGGCTTTGCCGAGGCAAGGCTGACCCTTCCTTGATGGTTAGACATCATATGTGAGCGAGGTATATGAACGACATGAAAACATCTTAAGGGAAGAAGCGACGTAGCTGTCG
This sequence comes from Zea mays, assembly GCF_902167145.1. Lineage (NCBI taxonomy): Eukaryota > Viridiplantae > Streptophyta > Magnoliopsida > Poales > Poaceae > Zea > Zea mays. The sequence continues at coordinate 89,123,396 of NC_050097.1, forward strand.
GATGTTCCAAGCGTTGCTGTAGACCTCGCCTTGACTGTTGGCCAGCTTGTACATTCCGGGCTTCAAAATCTTGGCGATGATGAATGGCCCTTCCCAAGGAGGCGTGAGCTTGTGACGCCCTCGGGCATCTTATCGTAGCCGAAGCACCAAGTCGCCCACCTGGAGGTCTCGGTACCGAACCCCTCGGGCGTGGTAGCGTCGCAGAGACTGTTGATACCGCGCCGAGTGTAGTAAGGCCATGTCCCGAGCCTCTTCTAGCTGGTCCAGTGAGTCTTCTCGGTTGGTTCGATTGCTTCGGTCGTCGTACGCCTTCGTCCTCGGGGATCCGTATTCTAAGTCTATGGGCAAGATAGCCTCGGCCCCATAGACTAGAAAGAACGGCGTGAAGCCCGTGGCTCGGCTCAGCGTTGTGCTCAGACTCCAGACCACCGAGGGGAGTTCCTTCATCCATCGCCTGCCAAACTTGTTGAGGTCGTTGTAGATCCGTGGCTTGAGTCCTTGCAGAATCATGCCGTTGGCACGCTCTACTTGCCCATTCGTCATGGGGTGAGCTACGGCGGCCCAGTCCACCCGGATGTGGTGATCCTCGCAGAAGTCCAGGAACTTTCTTTCGGTGAACTGGGTGCCGTTGTCGGTGATGATTGAGTTCGGGACCCCAAAGCGATGGATGATATTGGTGAAGAACGCCATCGCCTGTTCAGACCTGATGCTGTTTAGGGATCGGACCTCGATCCACTTGGAGAATTTGTCGATGGCGACCAGCAGGTGCGTGTAGCCCCCGGGTGCCTTCTGTAAGGGACCGACGAGGTCCAGACCCCACACAGCAAACGGCCAGGTGATGGGTATTGTTTGCAGAGCCTGAGCGGGCAGGTGCGTCTGCCTTGCATAGAATTGACATCCTTGGCAGGTGCGTACAATCCTAGTGGCGTCGGCCACCGCGGTTGGCCAGTAGAAACCCTGTCGGAAGGCATTTCCAACGAGGGCTCGAAGTGCTGCGTGGTGACCACAAGCCCCCGAGTGTATTTCTTGTAATAACTCCTGACCTTCGATGATGGATATGCATCGCTGGAGGATGCCTGAGGGGCTGCGGTGGTAGAGCTCCTTTCCGTCACCCAGCAAGACGAACGACTTGGCGCGCCGCGCCAGTCGCCGAGCTTCGGCTCTGTCGAGGGGTAGCTCTCCTCGGTGGAGATATTGCAGGTACGGGGTCTGCCAGTTTCGATTAGGCGGGACCCCATTCCGCTCTTCCTCGACGCGCAGTGCCTCACCCTCGGGGGCCGAGGGTGCCTCAGGCTGAGCCGAGGGCACCTCGGGCAGGGCCGAGACCTTCTCGGGCTTGGGCGTGTCATCGGTCTTGACTGAGGGTTGATGTAGGTCTCGGGAGAAGACGTCCGGGGGAACCGTTGTCCGCCCCGAGGCTATCTTAGCCAGCTCGTCCGCAGTCTCGTTGTATCATCGGGCGATGTGGTTGAGTTCGAGCCCGAAGAACTTGTCCTCCAGGCACCGAACCTCATCGCAGTAGGCTTCCATCTTCGGGTCGCGGCAATGGGAGTTCTTCATGACTTGGTCGATGACAAGCTGCGAGTCGCCACGAGCGTCGAGGCGTCGGACCCCTAGCTCGATGGCGATGTGCAACCCATTAACCAGAGCCTCGTACTCGGCCACGTTGTTGGACGCCGGGAAATGGAGGCGCAGTACGTAGCGGAGGTGCTTCCCGAGGGGCGAGATGAAGAGCAGGCCCGCGCCCGCTCCTGTTTTCATCAACGACCCGTCGAAAAACATGGTCCAGAGTTCCGGTTGGATCGGAGTTGCTGGAAGCTGGGTGTCGACCCATTCAGCCACAAAGTCCGCCAAGACTTGGGACTTGATGGCCTTCCGAGGGGCGAACAAGATTGTCTCGCCCATGATCTCCACCGCCCACTTTGCGATCCTACCCGAGGCCTCTCGGCACTGGATGATCTCTCCCAGGGGGAAGGATGACACCACAGTCACCGGATGAGACTCGAAGTAGTGTCGCAACTTTCGCCGCGTCAGAATTACCGCGTACAGTAGCTTCTGGATTTGCGGGTAGCGGATTTTGGTCTCGGACAGTACTTCACTGATGAAGTAGACCGGCCTCTGGACGGGCAATGCGTGCCCCTCTTCTCGTCTCTCGACCACGATCGCGGCGCTAACCACCTGAATGGTAGCGGCGACGTAGATCAAGAGGGCTTCTCCGGCAGCGGGGGGCACCAAGATGGGCACGCTTGTGAGGAGCGCCTTTAGGTTCCCGAGGGCTTCCTCGGCCTCGGGGGTCCAAGTGAAGCGCTTGGTCTTTCTTAAGAGGCGGTACAGAGGCAGGCCTCTTTCGCCGAGGCGCGAGATGAAACGGCTCAGAGCCGCAAGGCATCCCATGACCCTCTGTACTCCTTTCAAGTCCTTGATGGGGCCCATGTTGGTGATGGCCGCGATTTTCTCCGGGTTGGCCTCGATGCCCCGCTCGGAGATGACGAACCCCAGGAGCATGCCTCGGGGGACTCCGAAGACACACTTCTCGGGATTGAGTTTTACGCCTTTCGCCTTGAGACACTTGAATGTCGTTTCAAGGTCGGAGAGGAGGTCGGAGGCTTTCCTCGTCTTGACTACGATGTCATCGACGTAAGCCTCGACCGTTCGACCAATGTGGTCTCCGAACACGTGGTTCATGCACCTTTGGTATGTCGCACCCGCATTCCTCAAACCGAATGGCATAGTAATGTAGCAGTACATGCCAAAGGGTGTGATGAAAGAAGTCGCGAGCTGGTCAGATTCTTTCATTCTGATTTGGTGATACCCTGAGTAGGCATCGAGGAAAGACAGGGTTTCACACCCAGTAGTGGAATCCACGATTTGATCGATGCGAGGCAGAGGGTAGGGAACTTTCGGTCATGCTTTGTTTAGACCAGTGTAGTCTACACACATCCGCCATTTCCCTCCTTTCTTTCTCACAAGCACAGGGTTGGCAAGCCATTCGGGATGGAATACCTCTTTGATGAACCCTGCAGCCATCAGCTTGTGGATCTCCTCGCCTATGGCTCTGTGCTTTTCTTCATCAAATCTGCGCAGAGGCTGCTTCACGGGTCGGGCTCCAGCTCGGATATCCAGTGAGTGCTCGGCGATATCCCTCGGTATGCCAGGCATGTCCGAGGGACTCCACGCAAAAACTTCGGTGTTCGTGCGGAGAAAGTCGACGAGCACTTCTTCCTATTTGGAGTCGAGCTCGGAGCCGATCCGGATCTACTTGGAGGCGTCGTTGCTGGGGTCGAGAGGGACGGACTTAACCGTCTCAGCTAGCTCGAAGTTGCCGGCGTGGCGCTTCGCATCTGGTGCCTCCTTGGAGAGGCTCTCTAGGTCGGCGATGAGGGCCTCGGATTCGGCGAGGGCCTCGGCGTACTCCACGCACTCCACGTCGCATTCGTACGCGTGTCGGTACGTGGAGCCGACGGTGATGACCCCGTTGGGGCCCGACATCTTGAGCTTGAGGTAGGTGTAGTTGGGGACGGCCATGAACTTGGCATAGCATGGTTTCCCCAGTACTGCGTGGTAGGTTGCTCGGAACCCGACCACCTCGAACGTGAGGGTTTCCTTTCGGAAGTTGTAGGGAGTCCCAAAGCAGACGGACAGATCGAGTTGCCCAAGGGGTCGGACGCGTTTCCCGGGGATGATCCCGTGTAAAGGCGCCGCGCCGGCCCAGATCGAGGACAGATCGATCTGCAGGAGCCCGAGGGTCTCGGCGTAGATGATGTTGAGGCTGCTGCCTCCGTCCATGAGGACCTTGGTAAGCCTGACGTTGCCGATGACGGGGTCGACAACGAGCAGGTACTTTCCTGGGCTCAGCACGTGGTCGAGGTGGTCGCCCTGGTCGAAGGTGATGGACTTGTCGGACCAGTCTAGGTAGACTGGCACCGCCACCTTTACCGAGCAGACCTCCCGGCGCTCTTGCTTGTGGTGCCGAGTCGAGGCGTTCGCCACTTGCCCACCGTAGATCATGAAGCAGTCGTGGACCTCGAGGAACTCCTCTACCTTGTGATCCTCCTTCTTGTCGTTGTTGTGGGCTCTGCCACCTTCCGCCGGTGGCCCGGCCTTGTGGAAGTAGCGCCGAAGCATGACGCACTCCTCAAGGGTGTGCTTGACGGGACCCTGATGGTAGGGGCACGACTCCTTGAGCATCTTGTCGAACAGGTTGGCGCCTCCGGGAGGCTTCCGAGGGTTCCTGTGCTCGGCGGCGGCGACAAGGTCTTCGTTGGCGGCGGCGCGTTTCGCTTGCGACTTCTTCTTGCCCTTCTTCCTCGTGCCGCGCTGAGCGGATGCCTCGGGGACGTCTTCCGGCTGGCGCCCCTGAGGCTGCTTGTCCTTTCGGAAGATGGCCTCGACCGCCTCCTGACCAGAGGCGAACTTGGTGGCGATGTCCATCAGCTCGCTCGCCCTGGTGGGAGTCTTGCGACCCAGCTTGCTCACCAGGTCGCGGCAAGTGGTGCCAGCGAGGAACGCGCCGATGACATCCGAGTCGGTGATGTTGGGCAGCTCGGTGCGCTGCTTCGAAAATCACCGGATGTAGTCCCGCAGGGACTCTCCCGGCTGCTGGCGGCAGCTTCGGAGATCCCAGGAGTTCCCAGGACGCACGTATGTGCCCTGGAAGTTGCCGGCGAAAGCTTTGAGCAGGTCGTCCCAGTTGGAGATCTGCGCAGGAGGCAGATGCTCCAGCCAGGCTCGGGCGGCGTCGGAGAGGAACATGGGAAGGTTGTGGATGATGAGGTTGTCATCGTCCGTCCCACCCAGCTGGCAGGCCAGCCGGTAGTCCGCGAGCCACAGTTCCGGCTTCGACTCCCCCGAGTACTTGGTGAGAGTAGTCGGGGTTCGGAACCGGGTCGGGAACAGCGCCCGTCGTATGGCCCGGCTGAAAGCTCGCGGACCGGGTGGTTCGGGTGTGGGGCTCCGATCCTCCCCACTGTCGTAGTGTCCCCACGCCTGGGGTGGTAGCCTCGGCGCACCTTCTCGTCGAGGTGGGCTCGACGGTCGCGGCGGTGCTCGTTGCTGAGGCATCCTGGGGCCGCAGGCGCTGTGTTCTGCGTGCGCCCGGTGTGGACCGAGGCTTCCCGCATGAATCGGGAAGTCACGGCGCGATGCTCCGAGGGTTACCCCTGCCTTCGGGAGGCAGATCTCTCGGCCCGTCGGACCGCGACATCCTCCAGGAGATTCTTGAGCTCCCCCTGGATACGCCGCCCCTCGGTGGTGGATGGTTCCGGCATCGCTCAGAGTAGTATCGTTGCTGCAGCCAGGTTCTGGCCGACCCCACTGGAAGCTAGGGGCAGCCTTGCCCTGGCATCGTCGGCAATGTGGTGCTGGACGTCCTGGGCCAGATGACGCGCTTCTCCGGCTGGTGCTCGGCCTGCCCCCTCCTGCCCGATAGTCTGCCAGAGCTGCACAAGTTGTCCTGCTTCCTCGTCGAGCCTAGCCTGCATCTCGCGGATTTGCTCGAGCTGTGCGTCCTGACCCCCCGCAAGGACTGGGACCACAACTAGCTCCCGAAGGATGTCAACGCGAGGCGCATGCCTAGGGGGATTACCGTCCTCCTGCATACCAAGATGGTTGCCTTCGCCGAGACCCCCTAGATCGACGTGGAAGCATTCGTGACTTGGGCCACAGTCCTCGTCGCCGAGGCTGTGGCTAATATCGGAGCAATCGGAGAGGCAGTAGTCACATGCGGTCATGAAGTCCCGCATGGCACCGGGGTTATCGAGCCCGGAGAAATCCCAACCAGAGTCGGGCTCATCATATTCCTCGGAACCCTGGGGCCCGTAGGTCGAGACGGCCATCAGTCGGTCCCAGGTTGACCGCATATGGTACCCCGGAGGGTTTGGATGTGCCTTTATGAAAGCGTCCACCGAAGCGGGGTCGCTTGGTGGGTCGCAGCTGAATCTAAAAGGCATGGAATGGGAAACGGACGGTACCTCTTGATCGACGGGTGGTGACGAAGTCGCGTCAGGGACGGACTGCACCGTTATCTCAGGTACGAGGCTAACACCCAGCAAGTCCTTCGCGAGCGTGCTGGCGTCGTCCGTCTGCTCAGGGTTGGCGTGTTGCAGGGAAATGACGCTCGTCTTCGTTTCAGACGCGAGGTCAACGCCCAACGTGTCCCCCGTTGGGGCGCCGGCGCCGTCGACTCGCTCGACAGTCGACGGGGTGCCGCCTCCTTCTTGGCCATGCCTGCCCCGCCTCCTCCTCCGTCGGCGGGGAAGGTGACGGGACAGACCCGGATGTTGTTCTTCCGCCACATGGGGAAGACGTCATCGATTCCGCCGCCGGCGGGCGGGCTGACAACCGCCATTGTTGTTGCCGCACGGTGGAGGAAGGAGTATCATGTCGTAGCTGTCGTCGGGGGACATGAACTCCAGACTCCCGAAACGGAGCATCGTCCCAGGTTGGAGAGGTTGCTGGAGACTACCCATCTGGAGCTTGACGGGACGCTGTTCATCAACACGCAGCAGGCCCCTACCTGGCGCGCCAACTGTCGGTGTTTCGACCCCAGGGGGTCCCTGGACCGACGAGTAAATTGTCGCTGTGTGTCCCAGCCCAGATGGGTCAGCGCGAGACGGGACACAAAGGGGGGAAAACAGTAAGGGGAAACTGTGGCCTTCGTGTTGTCCTGCGCCCAGGGCGGATGCGCTTGCAGTAGGGGGTTACAAGCGTTCACGTGGGAGAGAGAGAGGGCCTTGCGCGTCAGCCCGTTCTCCCGCGCGGCCAACCTTCCCGTACGAGAGCCCTGGACCTTCCTTTTATAGACGTAAGGAGAGGGCCTAGGTGTACAATGGGGGGTGTAGCAGTGTGCTAACGTGTCTAGTAGAGAGGAGCCAGAGCCCTAAGTACATGCCGTCGTGGCTGTCGGAGAGGTTTTGGCGCCCTGTTCATGTGATGTCGTGGCCGTCGGAGGAGCGCTTGAGCCCCGTGGAGGTACAACTGTCGGAGCTGTCGAATCCTTGCTGACGTCTCCTTGCTTCCGTAAGGGGCTGAGAGCCGCCGTCATCATGGAGCACGCGGGGTGCCATCATTACTTGTTTACCGGGGCGAGCTCGATGGGACGCCGGTCTTGTTCCCCATAGCCTGAGCTAGCTAGGAGTAGGGTAATGATGGCCCCCCTTGTGGCATGGTCGGTCCGAGCCCGAGGTCGGGCGAGGCGGTGACTCCTCCGAGGTCGAGGTTGAGTCCGAGCCCGGGGGTCGGGCGAGGCGGAGACCGTCGTCCGAGGTCGAGGTTGAGTCCGAGCCCTGGGGTCGGGCGAGGCGGAGTCTGTCTTCCAAGGTCGAGGTTGAGTCCGAGCCCTGGGGTCGGGCGAGGCAGAGTCCGTCTTCCAAGGTCGAGGTTGAGTCCGAGCCCTGGGGTCGGGCGAGGCGGAGTCCGTCTTCCGAGGTCGAGGTTGAGTCCGAGCCCTGGGGTTGGGCGAGGCGGAGCTTCCTATGGCGCCCGAGGCTGGACTTAGCTGTTGTCAGCCTCACTTTATCGAGTGGCACAGCAGTCGGAGCAGGCCAGGCGGCGTTATTTTCCTGTCAGGTCGGTCAGTGGAGCGGCGAAGTGACTGCGGTCACTTCGGCCCTGTCGACTGAGGAGCGCGCGTCAGGATAAGGTGTAAGTCGATCCTTGCATTAAATGCTCCTGCGATATGGTCGGTTGGCATGGCGATCTGGCCAAGGTTGCTTCTCCGCGAAGCCTGGGCCTCGGGCGAGCCGACGGTGCGTCCGTTGCTTGAGGGGACCCTCGGGCGAGACGTGAATCCTCCTGGGTCGGCTGCCTTTGCCCGAGGCTAGGCTCGGGTGAGGCGAGATCGTGTCCCTTGAGCGGACGGAGCCTTGACATGAATCGCGCCCATCAGGCCTTTGCAGCTTTGTGCTGATGGGGGTTACTAGCTGAGATTAGGAGTCTTGGGGGTACCCCTAATTATGGTCCCCGACAATAATATTATTAATCACCTATTTAAGATGAGTTAGGTTATGTGCCTTAAGTGGATTTTCATGCAATAGATAATAAACAAATAACTATCTTTTATTTTATTAGAAAACACATAGCCTATATTATTATATTCGAAGTCAATATATAAAGTAACATTTTAAGTTATACAAGATCTTAAACTCTTATTACTTTATTTTATCCTTTAGAAAAAGCTAAGTGATTCGTATATAATGTGCACTAGATTCTATGAAATCATTAATCATGCCATAAACCTAATTAAGAACAAATTGACTATAGGTTTGATTAATAAATTATGATAAAGGATAATTAATCTATTAATTATCTTTAATTCTATTGTAGGAACAAATGATCTAGATAATTAAAATGAATACTATATTTATTGGTATATTATTAACTATCATTTTAGTTATGACAGTGTGAGCACTTAATTAAGCCATTATATCATTATTAGAAAAGTTATATGACATATTACTATTTAGTACGGCTATATTTAAACATCTATAACGAATCTTATTAAATCAAAATCATGATGTCTATTAAAAGGGTCATTTCACAGTTAGAAACAAATTCTCTAATTCTTTAGTAAGAACCTATATTTACCAATATAACTATCAATTTCTTTTTTAGGAAAGCATGGGTGCCTAATTAAGTTATTCTAACATTATTATAAAATTCTATCCTTTCGGTTTTCTTCCTTTCTTTCCTACATAGGAATTATACGTATACTAAAAATTGTTTATTTATAATTCTTCTAACATTAATATTCTAAGAATTAATGTAAATTACTAAATGGGACTTTTAATCACATATTCATGGTTATAATGACATAGATAAATATCTTACTAATTCTAGGTACTTAAGTGCTATACTTATGAATTCACTTATCATGAATAGTAAAATATATATTTTCATTTGACCGGAAATACGTGGCTTAATATCTATTTCAATTTCTTATATCACTAAGATTATACTTATATCAATACTAACCAATTATCGCTCCACACTAAAACGAAATCAAATTTGTAAATGTTTTCTAGTATGAAAATCACAGCGGTAGTGAATAGTGACCGTGCTCATTTTTAGAATTATAAAATCATACGCATTTTCAAAGTATTGTCGTGGGATTCAATTTCGGTTACACGTATATATCGAATCTCTAAAGTCATACACGTGAATCGCCAAATCGCATCATCTCAATATAAAAACAATAATTCATAAATTGACTCAAAACGTGTTTTAGAACATAAATCAACATTTGGGGTTGTTTTCAACCTTTGGTGAATTGAGGGATTCGGTCGCGGTGAGGCGAGGTGCGGATGGTCCAGTTAGTGTGCTGCGTGGTCGCTTCGACGGTGGACGGCGTAATTCCGGCGATGCGTTCGGACGGTGGTGCGCGAACTCCGGTGAGGCCCCATGGATGGTGAACAACGTACGGCGCGCAAGCACGGGCGAGCTCCGGTGAACAGCGGATGGACGCGGACTGTCTGGCAATGAGCTGGGCACGACGTGGGCAGGGGTTTGAATGCAGGTGGGGCTCCGTCGAGGTGCTGTGCGGACGGTCCGGCGACGAACTTCACGACGGCGAACGGCGAGGGAGAGAGAACCGAGAGGAGGGAGCGAGCTTGGGGTAGGGAGAGAGAAGGGCTCGGTTGGGGTTTTATAGAGAGAGGGAGGGAGAGCAGAGGTCGTCGGGGGTGTTTCATGGCCATCAATGGCGTTGATTTTAATGGAGGATGAACGTGGGGAGGGAGTAACGATCGCAGTGAAAGCTCCATTACTCGAAGACAAGGAACGGACGACGCGAGACGGTTTGTGGCTCGGCGGCGTCGAGGTCGGCTCGGGCGTCGCGGCAGTCGGGTGCGTGTTGTGGTCCTGCTCGGGTCGGGTGCTGCGCAAATGGGGCTTCGGGGCATCGCGGCTCGGGTCCGGTTGCTGGCGGCTTTGGGGCACGCAGACGCGGCCGTGGCCGGGGCATCGAGGTGGGGATGGGGCTCGGGCGGCCGGCATGTCGGGGTGGCGAGGCGGGCGCTCGGCCGGTCGGGCTGCACGGCCTGAGCGGGCGTGGGGCGGGTGGCCTGGGCGCGTCCGTGGGGCCGGGGTCGCGGGAGAGCGAGGGGCGAGGCGTCCTGGGAGAGAGATGCGAGGGGAGAGAGAGAGGAATGGAAGGGAGAGAGAGAGACCAGGTGGGAGAAGCACAGGGAGGGTGGCGGCGCTGTGCAGGAGGAGCCAGGGGCGGCACGGCCGGCTCCTAGGGTTAGGGAGTTGGGCCTTAATGGGCCGGCTAGATTAGTGTTTTTTTCTTTTTTTCTATTTCCTTTTCTAATTTCGAAATACATATTTAAATAAATCTAAAATTTATAATAGTTAAACAAAAAATATTTATAAATAAAATATTAATTTTTTGACTAATTGTTGGGGGTCTGCTTCGTCGCCGAAGGTCCCATAAGAATAAACACCTTCGGAAGATCAACACAGAAGCAAAGCCGAAGCTACCAATCAGGGAGCTTCGTAGTGTATTTCCAGATGCACCGACTTAAAGATGAAATGAACAATCGGCCCATGATAACCTATATTATGATTTTAATCATTTGTAGAGGGCATGAATGTAATTTCTCATAGGCTGCGTCCTTTGCCTATAAATAGATGAACAGTACCCCCATATTGTTCACGCTGGCTTGTATTCACTCGTGCGTCACGCTTGGATTTTTGCCTTTTATCAAGCCGAAGGTATAAATGTAATTAAATATTGTTCTTATCTATCCTTGATTATAAAATAAAGATATATTAATGAGGTTATATGATTATTCATGTTATCTTTCATGTTTCATATGCTTCGTCTTTCATTAATGTATACTGTGATGATGGAGGTATGTCCTTCATGACCTTCGTCCAAAGATCGTTATATCCTAAGGGAAATAATGCTTCGAAGGATGAAGGACATTAACATTTAACATTTTGTGTTGCCTTGTTCTTAACTCATAGCATTTGAGAACAAGTCCCCAACATTGGCGCCCACCTCCGATGAACTCACTTCCACTTTTTGAGCTGATGGCTTCGTTCAACAATCAAGCTGAAGTCGCTTCAGCTACGAAGCTAGTGCTCCCGATAACAGGCGGTTCATGTTCAGAACCGGCCAACTAGAAGCAGAAGAAGGAGGCTCAGAGAAGGGTACAACATGTTGGGGTGCATGGACCCTTCATCAAGTCAAAATGGTCCCACATCCCAATCACCTTCTCCTAGGAGGACCTTCAGCTCAAAGATTACCCTCACAATGATGCTATGGTCATATCTTGTGTTATCAAGGGATTTCTGGTCCATAATGTTCTGGTTGATACAGGCAGTGCAGCGGATATCATATTTGCTAAGGCCTTCAGACAGATGCAAGAGCCAGAAGATAAGATTCATGATGCTACACACCCTCTTTGTGGCTTCAGAGGAAGGCAGATTGCAGCACTCGGCAAAATCATGATGTTAGTGACCTTCGACTTCGTCCACAATACAAGGACTGAACAGGTTGTATTTGACATTGTTGACATGAAATACCCCTACAATGCAATCATTGGTCATGGGACACTTAATGCTTTCGAAGCAATACTTCACCCAGCATATCTATGCATGAAGATACCTTTGGAACAAGGGCCCAGTGCTATTCATGGAAGTCAAGAAGCTACCAGAAAGGCCAAAGAAAATTGGACAGACTCAAAAGCGATCCACAATATAGATGGAGCCGAAGCTTGTGAACAGTACAAGTATAGAAGAGAGAAGGCTGCTTCGGCTGATCAGCCGAAACCCATGCTTCTATGTGAAGACATAGCAGAGCAAAAGATACTGCTGGGGTCTCAACTATCTGAAGAGCAGGAGAAAACTTTGATAAGGTTTTTATTCAACAACAAAGATGTTTTTGCTTGGTCGGCCAATGATCTATGTGGTGTCAACAGAGACGTCATTGAACATTCACTCAATGTCGACCCGTCCTTCAGGCCAAGAAAGCAAAGGCTTCGGAAAATATCTGATGATAAAGCCAAAGGTGCTCGGAATGAAGTAAAAAGGCTTCTCAGTGCTGGTGTCATCAGAGAGGTAAAATATCTAGAGTGGCTAGCCAATACTGTTATGGTGAAGAAGGCCAACGGCAAATGGAGAATGTGTATTGACTTCACAGATCTTAACAAGGTCTGTCCAAAGGACGAATTTCCATTACCAAGAATAGACTTGTTGGGGGTATGCTTCATAGCCGAAGATCCTAAAAAGAACACCTTCGAAAGGTCTTCTCAGAAGCAAGCGCCGAAGCTATTATTTGTACAGCTTCGGCACAAAGACAAATCTCAAGATGAAGGATCGAACCGACTTAAAGATGAATTGACTTAAAGACCCATGATGTTTTGTGTCATTATTGTAGTTGATTGTAAAGGACATAAATGTAATTTTGCGCAAGTTGCATCCTGTGCCTATAAATAGGTGAACAGTATCCCGGTACTGTTCACGCAATCCGGTAATCACGGACACATCACGCTTGTACTTTTGCTTTCATTCAAGCCGAAGGTACACTTGTAATTTAATGTCATTTCTATTTTTCTGTGTTAATAAAATAGAAATGATTTAATAATAATATATAAATGTTTGTGCTATCTTTCATATTTTATTTGTTTCCCATTAACACTATCATATATCATAATGATGAAGGTATGTCCTTCATGACCTTCGTCCGAAGATCGTTATATCCCAAGGGAAATAATGTTTCGAAGGACGAAGGGCATTAACCATTTAACCTTCTTTTTTGTTGCCTTGTTCTTGATTCATAGTATTTGAGAACAAGTCCCCAACATTGGCGCCCACCTCCGGTGAACTCACATCCACATGCTGAGCTGATGGCTTCGTTCAAAGCTGGAGTTGTTTCGGCTCCGAAGCTTGTGCTCCCGATAACAGGCGGTTCATGCTCAGAGCCGGCTAACAAGAAACAGAAGAAGGAGGCACAGAGAAGAGTACAACATGTAGGGGTACAAGGACCCTTCATCAAGTCAAGATGGTCTCATATCCCGATTACCTTCTCTCAAGAGGATCTTCAGCTCAAGGATTACCCACACAATGATGCTATGGTTATCTCTTGTGTGATCAAAGGATTTCTGGTCCACAATGTTTTGGTTGATATAGGCAGTGCAGCGGATATTATATTTGCTAAGGCCTTCAGACAGATGCAAGAGCCCGAAGACAAGATCCATGATGCCACACATCCCCTTTGTGGCTTCGGAGGAAGGCAGATTGTAGCACTTGGCAAGATCACAATGCCAGTAACCTTCGGATTTATCAACAACACAAGGACTGAACAAGTTGTGTTTGATATTGTTGACATGGAATACCCTTACAATGCAATCATTGGTCGTGGTACTCTCAATGCTTTTGAAGCAATTCTTCATCCAACATATCTTTGCATGAAGATACCTTCGGACCAAGGGCCCATTGCTATTCATGGAAGTCAGGAAGCTGCCCGAAGGGCCGAAGGAACCTGGACAGACTCAAAAGCAATCCATAACATAGATGGAGCTGAAGTTTGTGAGCAATACAAGTACAGAAGGGAGAAAGCTGCTTCGGCCGATCAGCCGAAGCCCATGCTCTTATGTGATGACATAGCAGAGCAGAAGGTGCTATTGGGATCTCAACTGTCCGAGGAATAGGAGAAAACCTTGATAAGGTTTCTGTTCAACAACAAAGATGTTTTTGCATGGTCAGCTAATGATCTTTGCGGAGTCAACAGGGATGTTATTGAACACTCGCTCAATGTTGATCCATCCTTCAGACCCAGAAAGCAGAGGCTTCGGAAGATGTCTGATGACAAGGCCGAAGGTGCTCAGAATGAAGTAAAAAGAGTCCTTAGCGCCGGGGTCATCAGAGAAGTGAAGTACCCAGAATGGCTAGCCAACACTGTTATGGTTAAAAAGGCCGATGGCAAATGGAGGATGTGTATTGATTTTACCGATCTCAACAAGGCTTGTCCAAAAGATGAGTTTCCATTACCAAGGATAGATTCCCTAGTTGATGCAGCAGCTTCATCAGAGCTTATGAGTCTGCTGGATTGTTATTCAGGCTACCATCAAATTTGGATGAAGAAGGAGGATGAGCCAAAAACCAGCTTCATAACCCCTAGTGGAACATATTGTTATCTTCGGATGCCTGAGGGGCTCAAGAATGCTGGAGGAAGCTTCAGCAGAATGACAGCGAAGGTTCTTCATTCTCAGATAGGCAGAAATGTGCTAACTTATGTTGATGATATCATTGTAAAAAGCATGAAACAAGAAAATCACATTGCTGATCTGCAGGAGACCTTCGCTAATTTTAGACAGGCCGGTCTAAAGCTGAATCCAGAAAAGTGTGTTTTCGAAGTAAAGAAGGGGAAATTCCTTGGTTGCCTAGTTTCAACAAAAGGGATTGAGGCTAATCCAAATAAAATCGAAGCTATTCTTCGAATGGAACCACCAAGCACAAAGAAGGGGGCTCAGCGACTGACGGGAAGACTTGCATCTCTGAACCGATTCATATCTAGATCAGCAGAGAGAAATCTACCATTTTTTGAAGTGCTGAAGTCAGCCGAAGTTTTTCAATGGGGACCAGTTCAGCAGAAAGCCTTCGACGAGCTGAAGCAGTATTTGATAGACCTAACGACATTAACTCCACCAACGCCAGGGGCTCCTCTGTTGTTATATGTGGCAGCTTCGCACTCAGCGGTAAGTGTGGCACTTGTCCAAGAGAAGCTTGAAGGGCAAGTCAAAAAGCAAGCCCCAATATACTTCGTCTCCGAAGTTCTTAGTTTATCAAAGAAAAATTATACAGAATTGGAGAAGGTGTTGTATGCTGTTTTGATGGCTTCAAGGAAGCTTCGGCATTATTTTCAAGCATACAATATAATTGTCCCTTCCTCACAACCATTGAAGGATATTATGAGAAATAGAGAAGCTACTGGAAGGGTTGGAAAATGGGTTGCGGAACTCAATGAGTTTTGCATTGATTATGTGCATAGATCTTCGAATCAGTCCCAGGCGTTAGCAGACTTCATTGCTGACTGAACGCCAGGGGCTCAGGAAGAAGAAGCGAGTAAAGATGCCGAAGCTTGGACAGTATTCTGCGATGGTTCTTGGGGAACCTTCGGGGTAGGTGCAGCTGCCGTTTTAATTGCACCTTCAAAAGCTAGAATATGCTACGCAGTGAAACTTGATTTTAGTTGTACAAATAATATCGCTGAATACGAGGCTTTGCTTTTGGGTCTTCGGAAGTTGAAAGCAATGGGGATAAGAAGGGCGGTCCTCAAAACCGATTCCCAAGTTATTTCTGGCCATGTTGACAAAAGTTGCAAAGCAAGAGATCCGAAGCTTGAAAAATACCTGGATACAGTTCGAAGACTTGAAGCCTCCTTCGAAGGGTTCTCTGTTAAGAATATTCCACGAGGAGAAAATGAACATGCTAATCTACTAACCAAGTCAGCAGCACAGGGGCTGCCATTACATTCGGAAGTTTTTTTGAAACAATAAAAGCACATTCGGTTGACCTTCTTGAAAGAGCAGTGCTCAATATATCTCCTGTTTATAGCGAAGATTGGAGAACCGAGATCATTTCTTTTCTCCAGGGCAATTTTCTTTCAGATGACGAAGCTTATCAAAAGAGAATAGCGGCGAGAGCACGTCCATATGTAATAATAGAAGGGGAGTTATACAAGCAAGGAGTCTGTTCTCCATTACTCAAATGTCTATCCATAGCTGAAGGTATAGAGCTGATGAAAGAAATACATGCAGGCCTGTGTGGATCTCACATTGGATCGAGGCCTCTGTTGGGTAAAGTTTTTCGTCAAGGATTCTATTGGCTGAAGGCAGCTTCGGATGCAGCAGAATTAGTCCAAAAATGCGAAGGTTGTCAAAAATGTGCAAGAGATAAAAAACAACCTTCGTCTCTAACTCAATTAATACAACCCACTTGGCCATTGCAAAGATGGGGCCTTGATTTGCTAGGCCCACTCCCACCAGCACAAGGGAAGTTGAAATATGTTGTAGTGGCAGTGGAATATTTTTCTAAATGGATTGAAGCAAAGCCTTTAGCCACAATAACTTCGGTTACTGTTCAAAAGTTTTTCTGGCAAAATATTGTTTGTCGCTTCGGAGTGCCGAAGGCCATTACCGTGGACAACGGAACGCAGTTTGATGCCGAAGCTTTCAGAGAATTTTGTGAACAAATTGGCACGAAGATCCATTTTGCATCAGTTCGGCATCCGGAGTCAAGTGGACTTGTTGAAAGGGCTAATGGCATCATAATGACAGGAATAATGAAGTTAATCTTCAACCAGCCCAGGGGGAAGTGGCCGAACGAATTAATTAAAGTGGTGTGGAGCCACAGCACAACAATATCAAGGTCAACAGGTTTTACACCATTCAAATTGTTGTTTGGTGACGAAGCAATAACCCCAGAAGAAGCTAAAGCGGGATAAATAAGAACAATGGCTTCGGCAGAAGACGAAGCTGATTATTCTGTGGCAAAAGATGCTATAGAAGGGACCAGGCTTCAAGCTATAGAGAATATCAACAAATATCAAGCCGAAACAATAAAATGGCGTGACACAAAGGTTCGGCTAAAAAATATTAAGCCACGACACTTGGTACTTCGGAGAGTCGCCAACCCAGACACAGTAGGCAAGCTACAGCTGAAATGGGAAGGACCTTTTCTGGTAGTATCTTCGTCAAGACCTGGTTCCTACAGATTGAAGGATATGGATGGCAACGACATTCCTAGATCATGGAACGCTGATGAGCTTCGGCGATATTATGTCTAGATTGATGTAATTTTTTCTATTCTTTCCTATGGCACCCTTTTCCTTTCCAAAGGGGGAGAAAGGTTTTTAATGGGGCTATAGCATGTAATTTCTCTTTTTTCTTATTTCAGCTCTATAAGAGCAATATCCCCCAAAGATGTAAATGTAAAAGCTGAGAATGCACCATCGAGTGCAAAGAAAAAAGTAAAGAAAACTGGGAGAAGCTCAAAAGTCGTCCCTAAGGGTATGCAGAGCACGACGAAGCTACAAAAAAGCCGTTCCTAAGGGAGCGCAGTGTAAGTTTTCTGCTCAAAAGTCGTTCCTAAGGTAATGCAGAGCTTACAGCGAAAAGTCAACGCTGATTCCGCCGAAGTAAAAGGCGAAGAAGCTCCTAAGGGAGGCTTACAGCGAAAAGTCAACGCTGATTCCGTCGAAGTAAAAGGCGAAGAAGCACCTAAGGGAGGCTTACAGCGAAAAGTCAGCGCTGATACACCGAAAAATAAGCGGTGAAGCCGAAAAATAAACGGCAAAGACTTGATATTATGATTTCATATGTGTCTTCAAACATTCATTTGCACGATACATTACATCATACATTTGCATTCATAAACATTCACTTAGACATACATAGGATCTTCATCAGCATAACATACAAACTTGCTTTGGCATCGAAAGAGAAGGCTTCGGAAAAAAAGGCAATTTTATGCTTCGCTGTGTACGTAAAGAAGGGAAGGTGTTTTTCGCCTATGGCTCAAAAGTATTAATTTCGTCCACACCAAAGCATTTCATGCATGGACGGAAAATGAATATAAAAGTTATCACAGGAGTTTTTTGAACTATTTCTACAGACTACTCGAGCTTCGACAACATCTCTGGAGCTTCTTCCTTCTATTTTGCAGCTTCAGCTTCGGCTTGGTCAACCTGTATGTAAGTATTATTAGCTGAATTCAAAATTCAAAGGAAAAGGTAATCATAAGGTATAGTATTGTTACCAGCTTAAGGTGATCTCGGACTTCGTCACCAGCTTTCTCTCGCCCACCCTTCGTCCATATCACCTTTATAAATTTATTCGCAATGCTTCGGGCGAGGTTAGGAATATCATCTAAAATTGCTCGTGATAGGCTGAAATTGGGTCTGTTGATAATTTTTCCATGCTCACAGCCAGATTTCAGGAACGCAGCAGCGGTGCCCCGAGAAGCTACCAGGGCACAAAAGTCGTCGTGTCCAGCAATAACATCATCGAGGTCATCAATCTCACCTTCGATGTGTTCGAAGGCTCCTGGCAGATCTTCAACCGAAGGAATAAATTCTTCACTACTGGCCCCGACTGAATAAAACACCTTCTTCAGCTGTTGAACACATTGATTGCTGAATTTCAAGCATTTGTTTTGAAGGTCCATCAATGATTTTTTCAAAGCTAAACCATTCTGGATTTCAGCCTCAAGTTTTCCATTAAGCTTCAGCTTTTCTTGTTCGGAACCGAGAAGCTTCGTATTCAGTTCTGTTATTTTAGCTTCGACTTCTGATAGTAAACCTTCAGTTGTCTAGAGTTCGAACTCTTTCTTCTCAAAGGCAGTTGTTTGATCTTTTATTTTATTTTCTAAATTTTCAATTATAACCTCGTGCTTTTTGTCTTCCAAATCCTGTTGCATCCTCAAAGCTTTGCTTAATAGCATACTCTGTACACGAATAACCTTCGTTACAAAACATTTTTTGTGAAAATAAAAAGTTAGAGGGAGATTGTTTACCTTGAAATAGGAATAAAACAAACTAATGACGATGTGTTGTCGTCGGTAGCGGCTAATATCGGCTTTGAGCTTCGGGAAACCGATACTCTTTGATAGAGTACCGATAACCTTTGCTCCGGTCTGATCTCGGATGCAGCCTAGCTTCTCATCATCAACACCTCCGAAGAGAAGTGCCCCTGGTCGGTAGCCGGAGGAAATGGCATATTCTTTCAATTCTTCTTTTTCGGCTTTTGTTAATTCTTGACCAACCAAGTTTTGAAAATTGAAAATTTCATCTTCTAGTGTTTCTTCGGCAATTTCTTTCTTTTCTCGGCCTCTGGGGCCGAAGCCTCTTCGGTGGCCCCAGCAGCTTCTTCTGTGGCCATGTCTAGCAGAATTTTATCTATATCAAGAGCCACACTTTCCAAATTGATATCTTCGGTGGCTCCAGCAGCTTCTTCTGCGGCCTCCGAAGGTGCAGCTTCGGTGGCTGTTACGCTTTCAATAGCAGGCGCCTTCGGAGCTGAAGCCTTTGGCGGTGTTGTTTCAATCACTTTTGTCATAGTAACAATCCTTTGCCTCTTTGGCCTAGGTGCCTTTGTTTCTGTGGGCTCCTTTTCCTTATGAAAAAGCTTCGTCAGATGAAGCCCCAATGGCTTAGTTTGACAAGCAAAGTTTCAGTCATTACCTTTAGGATTTCCTCTATTTCAGCAGCAGAAGATGTCGCAGAAGTCTTCTCTTCCTCATCAATTGATTTTTGCTTTGGGGACGAGTCTTTTCTTTTCTTCGAAGCAAATGATTTTGCCTCAGATTTTTGTTTCTTCTTTTTTGATTGATCTTTGTCGTCTTTATTCAAAGCGCTCGCCACTCTTTTTCTTTTTTGCCCTTCAGCACCCTTGTCCAGTCGCTCATAATCAGGATATTCAAATCCTATGGCATCCATTACCCTGTTTAGCCTTCGTTTTGGACGGGTGCCGAAGGCCGCTGTCATCAATTGATCTTCTTTTTTAGAGTAATTTCCAAGAATTTCGTTGCACATTACTTCAATTGTATCCAGCCATTCTTGGCAGGGTACTTTGAAATGTTTTTTGAACTTGTAGTGGTAAGGCAACCGAATAAGCTCCCCTTTCTTCTTCTCCCCCTCCAGTTTCGGCATTTCCCATTCCTTCATAGTAGGAAATACTCTGAAGGCCAAAAATTCCTGCACAAAGTCTCTAGTGCCAATATGATCTGCAATTACTCGAAATTCAGCCAAAGCAATCTGGCTCAGGCTCCCCCGTATCATGTTGCATGGGGGTCTTGTTTCTCCGAAGGTCAGTTCTAATGGACTCTGGACCAATTTATCTTCATCTTCGTCAACTTTGACATAAAACCATTCAGATTTCCACCCTACTGGCCATTTGCTTCGATAGCTAATCACTGGGAACTTTGTAGTTTTGCGGTAAGCAAAGTTGTAGCAGCCAAAATTTTCATGCAAACCATCCGCTCTAGCCTTGGTTTGGTAGTGCAGTTCGTGTACTCGGCAAAAACCTTTGGAGAATGGTTCCACCCCTGGCTTTGGAGGGCCCAGATATAAACACTCAGCCTAACGATAGCGTTAGGCCTCAGTTGATGAAGGTAGATCCCATATTTCTTCAGCACACCAGCAATCATCTTGTTCAGAGGAAATCTTAAATCAGCTTTAAAAAGACTTTTGAAAACCACCACTTCATTTTTTCCCGGCTTCGGGATAGTTTCTTCTCCACCAAAACGAATCAATTCCTTTTTTGCTTCACTAAGATAGCCCAACTTCACCATCTTAGGAAAATCAGCTTCAGAGATGGTGGACTTTTCGAAGTCTAGGTGGCTAGGTTTGCTCGGCACTGCGCTACTGTAGTCATCTTCGGAATCAGTTTCTTCAACAACAGTCCGTTCTGTTTCGGCAGCAGGGATGTCTTCGGTAGTAGGGAAGTCTTCGGCAGCAGGCATGTCCTCCGGTGTTACCAACCCAGAGCGCTTCATTGCTTCCGAAATAGGAACAGTGTCAGCAGCTTCGGTCTCGTCTCCCTCACGATCGACCCGAGCAGTAGAGCGAACTCTGGCCATTTTGATTATGACTTACTTGAAGTTTTTTGTGATGACTTTTTTGTTTTCTCTGAAGCTCTTACTCTTGTTCTGAAGCAGAAACACAAGCAAAGTTTCGTTTGAGCACGATGATTAAGCTTCGGCTATGACTAAAAATTTGGCAACAAAACAGTGCGATAGCAATGAATGCCGTGGTAACTTCACACCTACCCGTCTGTTTATATATTGTCGCAGGTGGAAAGGTGAATCGGCAAGATCCCCAGCACCGAACAAGCAGTCACCCGCACTCACTGAACAGTGGGTCGCAGAGTCCGAGAAGGTGAATCGCTGGCGCGCGCAATTGGTACAAGATGGGGCGCGCGCGCGACAATTATTTTAATCGTTTCTCGCCAACGAGCTCAGGGAAGGTGTTTTCTGGATCTTCGGCGTCCCGAAGCTTAGAAGACTTTTTCACGGATCAAGCTCGTTACGAAAAACGATCTAGCACCGCGAAGGGGCTATTGTTGGGGGTATGCTTCGTAGCCGAAGATCCTAAAAAGAACACCTTCGAAAGGTCTTCTCAGAAGCAAGCGCCAAAGCTATTACCTGTACAGCTTCGGCACAAAGACAAATCTCAAGATGAAGGATCGAACCGACCTAAAGATGAATTGACTTAAATACCCATGATGTTTTGTGTGATTATTGTAGTTGATTGTAAAGGACATAAATGTAATTTTGCGCAGGTTGCATCCTGTGCCTATAAATAGGTGAACAGTATGCTGGTACTGTTCACGCGATCCGGTAATCACGGACACATCACGCTTGTACTTTTGCTTTCATTCAAGCCGAAGGTACACTTGTAATTTAATGTCATTTCTATTTTTCTGTGTTAATAAAATAGAAATGATTTAATAATAATATATAAATGTTTGTGCTATCTTTTGTATTTTATTTGTTACCCATTAACACTATCATATATCATAATGATGAAGGTATGTCCTTCATGACCTTCGTCCAAAGATCATTATATCCCAAGGGAAATAATGTTTCCAAAGAAACTTGACATTCTTTGAAATACTAAAGTCAGCCGAAGTTTTTCAATGGGGCCTAGCTCAACAGAAAACCTTCGAAGAGCTAAAGCAATACTTGATTGATCTAACAACATTAACTGCCCCAGTATACTTTGTCTTCGAAGTTCTAAGTTCATCAAAGAAAAACTATACAGAATTGGAGAAGGTGTTGTATGTTGTGTTAACGGCCTCCAGGAAGCTTCGGCATTATTTTCAAGCATACCACATAATTGTTCCTTCATCACAGCCTCTGAAGTATATTATGAGGTACAGAGAAGCTACTAGAAGGATTGGAAAGTGGGCTGTAGAGCTTAATGAGTTCAGTATTGACTATGTGCATAGATCCTCAATTTAGTCCCAGGCGTTAGCAGACTTCATTGCTAATTGGACGCCAGGGGCTCAGGAAGAAGATGCAAATAAAGATGCTGAAGCTTGGACAGTGTTCTGTGATGGTTCCTGGGGAACCTTCGGTGCAGGTGCGGATGTTGTCCTAGTTGCACCTTCCAAAGTCAGAACATGCTATGCAGCAAGGCTTGACTTCAGTTGTACAAATAATATTGCTGAATACGAAGCTTTTTTTTGGGGCTTTGAAAGTTAAAGGCAATGGAAATAATAAGGGCAGTCCTTAAAACAGACTCTCAAGTTATTTCTGGTCATGTTGACAAGAGATGCAAGGCAAGAGATCCGAAGCTTGAGAAATATCTGGACACAGTTCGAAGGCTTGAAGCTTCTTTCGAAGGATTTTCTGTTAAAAATATTCCAAGAGGGGAAAATGAGCATGCTGATCTGCTAGCCAATTCAGCGGCACAGGGGCTTCCTCTACCTTCGGAAGTATTTTTTGAGACAATAAGAGCACCTTCAGTTGAACTCCTCGAAAGAGTAGTGCTTACAATATCTCCTATCCATAGTGAAGATTGGAGGACTGAGATTATATCTTTCCTCCAAGGTAACTGTCTCTCGGATGATGAGGTTTATAACAAAAGAATGGAAGCAAGAACAAGACCATATGTCATAATAGAAGGGGAATTATATAAACATGGAGTTTGCTCCCCACTTCTCAAATGCTTATCCAGAACCGAAGGTATAGAACTGATGAAGGAGATACATGCAGGATTGTGTGGATCCCACATTGGGTCCAAATCTCTTCTAGGAAAGGTTTTCCGACAATGATTCTATTGGCCGAAGGCAGCTTCGGACGTAGAAGATTTGGTTCAAAAGTGCGAAAATTGCCAAAAATGTGCAAGAGATCAGAAGCAACCTTCGTCATTGACTCAGCTAATACAACCAACCTGGTTGTTGCAAAGATGGGGCCTGGATCTGCTAGGTCCACTTCCACCAGCGCAGGGCAACTTGAGATATGTCGTGGTGGTGATAGAATATTTTTCTAAGTGGATAGAAGCGAAGGCTTTGGCTACAATAACTTCGGCTACAGTCCAAAAATTCTTCTGGCAAAATATAGTTTGTCGCTTCGGTGTGCCGAAGGCTATAACTGTGGACAATAGAACACAGTTTGATGCTAAAACTTTCAAAGATTTCTGCGATCAGATCAGCACGAAAATTCATTTTGCATCAGTCAGGCACCAGGAATCAAACGGACTAGTCGAAAGGGCAAATGGTATTATAATGACGGGAGTAATGAAGTTAATCTTCAATCAGCCCAGAGGAAAGTGGCCAGATGAGTTGGATAAAGTGGTGTGGAGCCACAATACAACTATATCAAGGTCAACAGGTTTTACACCATTTAAGTTATTGTCCGGTGACAAAGCTATAACCCCCAAAGAGGCTAAAGCGGGGTCAATAAGAACAGTAGCTTTGGTAGAAGACGAAGCTAATTATTCTGTGGCAAAAGATACTATAGAAGGAACCAGACTTCAGGCTGTAGAAAATATCAACAAATATCAAGCCGAAACAATAAAATGGTGTGATAGAAATGTTCGGTTGAAAAACATTAAGCATGGACATCTGGTGCTTCGGAGAGTAGCCAACCCTGACACAGTAGGCAAGCTTCAGCTGAAGTGGGAAGGACCCTTTCTGGTGGTATCTTCGTCAAGACCCGGTTCTTACAGATTAAAGGATATGGACGGCAACGACATCCCTAGATCTTGGAATGCGGATGACCTTCGACGATACTATGTGTAACTTGATGTAAACTTTTTTATTTTTTCCTATGGCACCCTTTTCCTTTCTAAAGGGGGAGAAAGGTTTTTAATGGGGCCATAGTATGTAATTTTTCCTTTCTTATCTAGCTCTACGAGAGAAAAATCCCCCAAAATGTAAATGTAAAATCTGAGCATGCACCATCGAGTGCAGAAAAAAGAAAAAAAATAGGGAGAAGCTCGAAAGTCGTCCCTAAGTGGATGCAGAGCACGACGAAGCTACAAAAAACCATTCCTAAGGGAGCGCAGCATAAGTTTTCTGCTCAAAAGTCGTTCCTAAGGAAATGCAGAGCCAAATACCGCCGAAATATAAGGCGAAGCGCGAAAAGTCAACGAGAATACCACTGAAATAGATGGCGAAGAAGTTCAAAAGACGTTCCTAAGGGGATGCAGAACTTACACCGAACAATAAGCGGTGTAACCGAAAAATAAGCGGCAAAGAGATGTCAATCATTCCTAAGGGAATGAAGAGTTTTGATGTGGCTTCATAAGCGTGTGTCTGGACATTCATTTGCATAATACATCACATCATTTATTGCATTCATAAAACATTCATTTAGACATACATAGGATCATCATCATCATATCATACAGATACAGACAGTTGCTTCGGCTCTAAGGATAAGGCTTCAGCCAAAGGAAAGGAAGCAGATTTATGCTTCGTTGTGTACGAAAAAGAAGGGAATGTGTTTTTCGCCTTCGGCTCAAAAAATACAAGTTTCGTCCACATCAAAGCAGTTCATACATGGTCGGAAAGGTAAAAATATATTACAAGGTATGGACAAATTTACAGAGTAGTATCTGATTCTTAAATTACAATATTCTTTACAAGGATAATACAAGAGTTTTTCTAGAGTTTTTTCACAGCAAGGTTTTCGGCTTCATCATCATCTGCTAAGCTTCGGATCATCTGAAAAGCTTCGGCTCAATGCTCCTCAGCTTCATCATCCTGTACATATCAAAGCATTATAAGCTAAATTCAAGTTTCAAGGAAAAGGTAGGCACAAGGTATGAGTATATTACCGGTTTAAGGTGACTTCGAGCTTTGTCACCAGCCAAGTTTCGCCCGCCCTTTGCCCAGATTTGAGTAACGAATCTGTTTCCGATGCTTCGGGCCAGGCCGGTGATGTCATCCAAGTCTGTTGGTGACAGGCTGAAGTTTGGTCTGTTTACAATATTTTCATGTGTACAGCAGCCTTCATGAAAGCAACAATCGTGCCTCGAGAAGCTAGCAGAGCACAAAAGTGATCATGTCCAGCTATAACTTCGTCGAGAGCATCAATTTCACCTTAAATATGATCAAATGTGCCCGACAGGTCTTCAACCGAAGGTTTAAACTTTTCGGAACTGGCTCCAACTGAGTTGAAGACCTGTTTCAGCCGTTGAATACACCGGGTGCCGAAGCCTAAACATCTTTCTTAAAGATCTTTGAGTGATTTCTGCAGATTTGAACTTTTTTCAACTTCAGCTTCGACTTTTGTTTCGAAATCTTTCTTCTCTTGTTCAAAGCTTTTTGACTTCATGGAAACTTCACTATTCAGTCTGGCGATTTCGGCTTGAGATTCTGCCAGTGAACCTTCCATTGTTTGTAGCACGAAGTCTTTCTTTTCTAGGGCAGCTTCATGCTCTCTAATCTTGCCTTCTAAGCCCTCAATTATAATTTCATTTTTCTTGTCCTCGAGGTCTTGCTGCATCATCAAGGCTTTGCTTAGCAATAGACTCTAAAAAAATAACCTTCGTCAGGAGTAACCTTCATCTCAAAAACAATAATAAAACTCAGGTAAGAATTTCACCTTGAAATTAGAATAAAACAAACTGTCGGTGATATGCTGTCGTCGGTATCTACTGAGATCGCCTTCGAGCTTCGGGAAGCCAACACTCTTTGATAGAGTGCTGACAACCTTCGCCCCAACTCAGTCCCGAAAGCATCCTAAACTCTCTTCAGCAACACCACCGAAGAACAGCGCCCCTGGCTGGTACCCGCAAGATATAGCATAGTCCTTCAGCTCTTCTTTTTCAGCCTTAGACAACTCTTGCCCAATTATATTTTGAAAGTTGAAATTTCTTTCTTCCGAAGCATCTTCGGCAAGCTCCTTCTCTTTTCTAGGCATCTTCTCTCTTTTTTCAGGCACAGCCAGGGTTTCCTCAGGAGCTGCAGCAGTTTCTTCCTCAGCCATATTCAAAATCATTTCATCAATGTCAGAAAGTGTGTTTTCCAAATTTGTGGCTTCGGCCGCTGCAGCTTCGGAAGTAGAAGCTTCGGCAGGAGCAGCTTCGGCTGCTGTTGTTTTTGGCGCTGAGGCCGACGGCGGTGTTTCTTCAATAGCCTCAATGACAGTGATAATTCTTCACTTTTTTAGTTCAGCGGGCTTCTCGGCAGCCGAAGGCTCCTTCTTCTGTAAAAGCTTCATCAGTTCTGGTCCCAGCGGACTTAGCTTATTAGGTAGAGATTTGGTCATTACCTTTAAAATTTCTTCTGCGTCAGTGGCAGAAGGTGTTGAGGGAGTTTCTTCTTCTAAATCAGCTTTTGGCTTCAGAGCCGTAGCCTTTCTTTTCTTCGAAACGGCCACCTTTGGCTCAGGGCTGGATTTTTTCTTTTTTGATAAATTTTCATCTTCTTTTATCATTCTGGTAGCTTGTCTTTGCATAACACTGACAGCTCTTTTTCGTTTTGGCCCTTCGGCACCTTTGTTTAATCGTTCATAGTCTGGGTATTCAAATTTTAGAGCGTCCATTACTCGGTTCAGCCTTCGTTTTGGTCGAGTGCCGAAGGCTGCCGTCATCAATTGATCTTCTTTCTTCGTATAATTGCCCAAGATTTCATTGCACATGGCTTCAATCATCTCTAACCACTCTTGACTGGGCTATTTGAAATGTTTCTTAAACTTGAACTGATAGGGCAGTCGAACAAGTTCATTCTTTTTCTTTTCTCCTTTGAACTTCGGCATACTCCATTCCTTTAACGTTGGAAATACCCTATTTGCTAAGTATTCCTGAACCAAATCCCTAGTACCGATATTCTCAGACACAACTCTAAATTCGCCCACAGCTTCTGGGCATGATGACCCCGGCGTCATGCGGCACTGAGGCCTAGTTAACCCGAAGGTTAGGTCCAGCGGACTCTGAACTAGCTTCTCCTTTTTCTCATCAATATTAACATAAAACCACTCAATTTTCCAACCGGTTGGCCATTTGCTGTGGTAGCCAACCACCGGAGTCTTCATATCTTTGCGATAGGCAAAATTGTAACAGCCGAAGTTTTCGTGAAGCCCATCTTCCCTAGCCTTCGTCTGATAATGAAGCTCGTGCACCCGGTAGAAAGCTTCGGCAAGCGGTTCCACTCCTTGGCTTCGGAGAGCCCAGATAAAAATGTTGAGCCTAACGATAGCGTTAGGAGTCAGCTGATGAAGATAAATTTTAAAATTTTCCAAAACATCCACAATCATCCCATGTAGAGGAAACCTCAATCCTGCTTTAAAGAAACTTCTAAAATCAACCACCTCATCATTTTCTGGCTTCGGAGTGACTTGTTCTCCGCCAAAACGAATCAGCTTCTTCTCGGCTTCCCCGAAGTAGCCTAATTTTGTCATCATGGTCATATTGGCCTCCAAGACAGTAGACTTTCCAAATTCCAGGTGGATGGGTTTAGATGACATGACGGAATAATCTATCTCTTCTTCATCAGCCTCACCCTCTTCAATATCTGCTTGTTCAGCTTCGACAGCAGGCGCACCTTCGTCAGAGGCGCCCTCTGTCACAACCAGGCCTGATTGTCTCATTACTTCGGAGATTGGGGCAGTCTCGGCAGCTTCGGCCTCCTCCCCGTCACGTGTGACTCTAGCAGTTGAACGCACCCTGGCCATTGGATGCTGAATTTCTTGCGGTTTTGACGAAGTTGATTACTTTTTGGTTTTGCCGAAGCTCCCTCTTATGACGAAGCTAAAGCAAAACGATGCTTTGATTGAGAATATGGTGAATAATCTTCAGCTGTGGTCAAATTTTTCGGCAGCATAACAGTGCAATAGTAGTAAATGCTGTGGTAACTTCACACCTACCCATCTATTTATATAGTGCTGCAGGTGGGAAGGTAAATCGTCAAGCCGCTCGCACCCGCTGAACAGTCGCCCGCACCCACTGAACGGTGGACCATAGTGCGCGAGAAGGCGAATCACCAGACCACACATACCCGTCGTATGGTGGGACCGCCTTACACTCGGAATATTTAAATCGTTTCTCGACAACGAGCTCAGGGAAGGTGTTTTTTGGACCTTCGGCATTCCAAAGCCTAAGAGAATTTTTCACAGGTCGATCTCGTTACGAAAAACGACCTGGCACCGTGAAGGGGCTACTGTTGGGGGTCTGCTTCATCGTCGAAGGTTCCATAAGAATAAACACCTTCCGAAGATCAACACAGAAGCAAAGCCGAAGCTACCAATCAGGGAGCTTCGTTGTGTATTTCCAGATGCACCGACTTAAAGATGAAATGACCAATCGGCCCATGATAACCTGTATTATGATTGTAATCATTTGTAGAGGGCATGAATGTAATTTCTCACAGGCTGTGTCCTGTGCCTATAAATAGATGAACAGTACCCCCATACTGTTCACGCTGGCTTGTATTCACTCGTGCGTCACGCTTGGATTTTTGCCTTCTGTCAAGCCGAAGGTATAAATGTAATTAAGTATTGTTTTTATCTATCCTTGATTATATAATAAAGATATATTAATGAGGTTATATGATTATTCATGTTATCTTTCATGTTTCATATGCTTCGTCTTTCATTAATGTATACTGTGATGATGGAGGTACGTCCTTCATGACCTTCGTCCGAAGATCGTTATATCCTAAGGGAAATATTGCTTTGAAGGATGAAGGACATTAACATTTAACATTTTGTGTTGCCTTGTTCTTAACTCATAGCATTTGAGAACAAGTCCCCAACACTAATAATTATTATATTAGTTATGTGAATTTTCATTTAAGAGGAAATGCTATTCAATATCGAAAATCGATTATGAGCAATCCAAAAATCATTCCAAATGTAAACAAAAATCGAACACTTGAAAGAAAATTCATTATCATAATTACCATTATAAACTAAAATTATTAATATACATACTTTCCGAAAACCTTATTTTAGAAATTCATCTTGTTTTGTAAAATGAGATTTTCTTTACAAGATCAAATCCATAAATTGGATTTGCAAATCAATTCAAATTAAACAAAACATATGCTTCGGCATGATTGCAACAAACACTTGGTAATTTTATCTATTCAAGAAATTCTTCAAATCAATGCTTCCTTATTTGAAAACATAAATATTTCTCCTTTCTACTGAAATTTAATAATTCAAATAGGGTTGTTTGCTTTTGCTAGATTTAGGGTGTTACAACATCTACCCCCCTTAAAAAGAATCTCGTCCTCGAGATTAGGGAAGGCTAGCAAGAAAACAATGGTCCTATATGGTTACCCGTAGGTTCTTGGTTCACATTGAAGTCTTCTAAATCTAAGGAACTTATTGTTTCTTTGCTCCGCAATGACTACAAATCAAGCGATCTTCATCATCGTACTTATAACTGGTTGGTTTTCTAGATTATTGTTTGGGTCTTGCTTCACCGTCTTCTTCTTTAGTTAGTCTAGACGCTTCTTGCACTACAGTAAAACGATACAAATCTGACGGCTCCGTTATGTCCGACGGCTGCCTAGGAGACCGTCAGACATAAGCTTATGTCTGACGGTCGCTGGCAGCCGTCGGACATAAGGGAGAATATCCGAGGGCTGGTAGGCGGACCATCAGACAAAAGCTTATGTCCAACGGCTGTCAGAAAAGCCATCATACATAAGCTTATGTCCGACGGTCTCCTACGTGGCCGTCGGAACTAATGGATTTTAACCGACCCCGCGGCCGCGTCGGTTTCATTTCTCTCTGTCTCTCCCGCTCGCATGCGTAGCCGCCGCCTCCTAGCCCACGCCGCCGCCTCCTAGCCCTGCACCGCCCAAGCCTCTCCCGGGGACCTCCAGCCCCGTCCCGATGCCCAGCCCGCGTCCGATCCTCTGTCCACGTCGACCGGCAACTCCACCACCGCCCAAGCGACACTGGAGCCGCCCCGACGCCGTTCGCGGTCGCCGGAGCCTCTGCTCCCGTCCCCGACGCCATCGGCGCCTGCCTCGACCCCGCCGGCGTCCGCTTCACAGGATAATCGTCCAGCAAAGTAAGGAATTTTAAAATGTTTAGTATAATTTTGTATATGCATATATTGTTTGCTACTAGCAATGTTTAGTTTTGTTATGTCCGACGGCTTAATTTAATTATGCAATTAAATTAACTTGTTTTAAGTTATTTACTAGTGGCTACATAATTTAAACTTTTAATTTCCGAGGGTAATTATTAAGCCCTCAGAAATAAGGTTGTTTTATTTGATTTAGGGTCCCGTGAAATGATTTTTTTGCAGTGCTATTGTATTAGTGTGGTTAATTAGTGGCTATTGTATTAGTGTGGTTAATTAGTAATCATAACTAATTAAGTTAACGTCTCATATCTATTATGGAGGAGGATCGTCGATGGATGTATGAAGGTTGGAAGAAAAGAGGTGCTCTATCAAGTGAGTGGGTTGCCAAGACTGATGCTTTTCTCGACCGTGCTTTTGCTCGGTTAGAGACTGAAACCGATGTTAGGTGCCCTTGTAGCAAGTGTCGGCACATTAATTTCCTTGACAGGAGGACTATGTCGACACATATTTGCAAGAACGGTTATGTGCCAGGCTATGAGGTGTGGGTGCACCACATTGAGGACCCAGATCCTCGTATTGTATCGGAATTTCAGTCACATAAAGAGGGGGACTACGATAGGATGGAAGAGATGCTTGACGATGTACGCCATGAGATTCTAACCGTCAATTCGGAGAACCCGGTCAACCCACCGATTATGAGGATCCAGCTACACCTGAGGTTCAGAAGTTTTTCGAGCTCCTTAAAGCTGCCGAAGAGCCGTTGCATGAGCACACGAAAGTGACCGTCCTTGTATTTGTGACTCGACTTATGGCTATTAAGTCTAAGTTTGCATTCTCAAACAACTGCTACAAGGAGCTTTTGAACTTGATCAGTGATGTACTTCCGGAGAATCACAAGATGCCAAAGGACATGTATCAGTCCAAAAGGTTGCTCTCTGGGCTCGGTATGGACTACAAAAAAATCGATGTCTATGACAATAACTGCATGCTTTTCTGGAAGGAGACCGCGAGTGAGAAGAAGTGTACTGTATGTGGTGAGTGTAGATTCGTTGAGGTTGAAAACGATGATGGTTTGACCGTGACGATGAAGATTGCACATAAGCAGCTTCATTACATGCCTCTTATACCTCGGTTGAAACATTTGTTCATCTCCAAAAATACAGCCAGACACATGAGATGGCACAAAGAATGGGTACGTGAGAATCCAAATGTCATGGCACACCCAGCTAATACAGATGCATGAAAGGCACTAGATGCTTTTGATTCCAGCTTTGCTGATGAAGTGTGGAATGTCCGCTTCGGTTTAGCAACACATGGTTTCTCGCCTTTCAATCTAACTGCAACGTCCTACTCATGTTGGCCTGTCTTTGCTGTTCCATACAACCTTCCACTAGCTCTTTGCGTGAAATATGAATTTATTTTCTTGTGTCTTGTAATACCTGGTCCGGATCATCCTGGAACAAAGATCGACGTGATGATGAGACCCCTCATTGAAGAATTGAAAATTTTGTGGGAAGGAGTCGAGGCGTACAATTGTTACAAGAAACAAAATTTCAACCACAGAGCCACATTTTTGTGGTATATTCACGATTTTATGGCTTATGGTATCTTTGCTGGATGGAGTTGTCATGGGATTTTGACATGTCCGATATGCGTTGAAGACACTTTATGCTTTCAACTAAAGTTTGGTGGAAAGATATGTTACTTCGATTGCCATAGATGTTTTTTGCCAGAGGATCACCCGTTCAGGTTCGATAGGAACACTTTTAAAAAGGACACGATTGTGACGAGGGGACCACCCAAGCGTCTTAGTGGTGCAGAGATTCTCGCGAGACTTAATGATTTGAAAATAAATGAACATGGAAATTGTTTTGAAGGTTATGGAACCGAGCATAATTGGACCCACAAATGTGGTCTATGGGAACTCCCTTATATGAAAGCCTTGATTCTGATGCATAACATTGATGTGATGCACCAGGAACAAAATATGGGTGAAAGCATTATCAGCACTTGCATGAATATCACTAACAAAACAAAAGACAACCCTAAGGCTAGAAAAGACTTGGCCTTAATCTGTAGAAGA
Source organism: Zea mays (assembly GCF_902167145.1). Classification (NCBI taxonomy): domain Eukaryota; kingdom Viridiplantae; phylum Streptophyta; class Magnoliopsida; order Poales; family Poaceae; genus Zea; species Zea mays. The sequence continues at coordinate 89,155,474 of NC_050097.1, forward strand.
CCAACTATGGAGATAGTAGAGAACCAGAAGAAGCCACGTGCTCCTTTCAGTATTAAACCTAAAAGGAAGAAACAATTGATGAAATGGTTGAAAAACTTAAAGTTCCCAGATGGTTACGCCGCGGGCTTTAGAAGGTCTGTGAATTTGAAGACGGGCAAGTTTTCTAGGTTGAAGAGTCATGACTACCACATAATAACGGAAAGACTCCTTCCTGTTATGTTTCGTGGTTTTGTAAAAAATGGTGTTCTTCGATTGTGATTAGTTTTCTCCAAATACAACGCGAGAAAATCAATATGGCATGGTGGAAGTCAAACACAATGATAGATTAAAAGGCCACGACACTATAATCCTTGCCCACCAATGCGAGCAGGTGTATTATATGACATATCCATCTAAGAAAAAGGGTTTGGTTGATTGGAGGGTAGTGTACAAAGTTAATCCTCGTGAACAAACTGAAATGTTGGAAGAATCTTTATTAGGCGATCAAAATGATGTAGAGGTTCCTCCAAAAAGAAAACGAGTGACGAGAAAGAAGAAAGCTACTTGGCGTCCATTAAATCGACGAAAGCAACTAGATCCTGATTTTGATTACGATTACGATTGACGAGTATGGATCATGATTTTATTGAATATTTTATTATTTTATTGTCGATTTATGTACTAACTTGTTTTTGTTAAAATAGGATGTCAAAGAAAATGAGGTATTTTGCTCGTAGTTTGCTTGGGACGAGGAGTAGCTCGAGGAGCAGCTCGAGGGATGAGGATTCAGTTTTTCAGGGCACAGGTTCTACCATGAGCAGATGGAGAGCGCTGGCAGAACATTTGCCTCCACAAGATGTAAGTTATTTGTTAAATTACATTATTTGAGTTACTTGATATTGTATGATGTAAGTTTTTTGTTTCATAGGATGCTGAAATTGAGGAACCAGTGGTAGAGGATCATGCAAGAGATGATGCTGAAGATGATGGTGGAGATGATGTGGGAGATGATGCTGGAGACGATGCTGGTGGGGATTCTGGGGCTGGTGGAGATTCCGCAGCTAGGTCTGGAACTTCTCGAGTTAGGAGAACGAGGAAGCTGCATTTTGTTGGACCACCTCCAGAGCTTCCACCTGAATCTCGGCTTTTGATAAAGCCTAGTGGAAAGTGAGTGACATATCTTTGCTTAAATGTTATTGAAAGTTATGTTTTAATTTCTACATTGTTTTCTGTTTGCAGGACATGGATCGATGACTCGTTCACAGGCACAGGACACTACAGGCAGGTGAACATGGTCCTTGGTAATCTTGTTCATCTGCACTGGCCTGGTCTTGTGACTTTGCCTACTGGCGAGTCTGTCCCCGCCACCATTTGGGAGCATTATCGCTATGGTGTCTGTAGAACGTTTGGCAACACATAGACACTAGTTTGGGATGCATTCTGGGTATGAATTCTTTATACTAATTTAGTTATCCCATATATGGTTGCTTTTATGATAACACTAATTTTTTTGCAGAAACGGTACAAGTTGCCGGACGATGGATCATATGATATGAACGCTCGTTACATGTTTAAGTATAACACGAACGATGTCGTTGCAGATGCAATGTACTATGCACGAATTCAGGCTATAAAGGCATGGTACAGAGCAAATGCTAATGATTGACCGATGCCAAATACCAAGGCCGAGTGGTCATCAATTTACCTGACAGAGGAGCAATACCTAGAGGTAAACAAGTTGTTGCATCTCATATCGCATGAAGCCATGTATTTGCTTGCTTTATTTAAAAAATTTCATGTAGGTGTCGGTGTCGTGGATGGCCACCCGATCAGACGGTTATCAGGCCTTGTGCAGATGGTGGGCTTCCCATGAGTTTCGTGCCATTTCCAAAAAGGAACAGGGGAAACTATGGGACTGAGTCGTTCCACAACTACGACAGTGATGGTCATGTGCGCTTGGCTAAGCAAATGGTAAGTCACAGTATGTTGTAACTTTGAATTACATAGAAATGTGTCATTGTAACTTTTATGTATAGGAAGTCAAATCCGATCGTACGCCCACGGATGTGGATGTGTATATGCAAGGGCATAGGGGTTCTAATCCTCATAATCCTGATGTGTTATGCACTCAGACGGACACCGACCGTCTAGTGAGTTTTTGGTACTCTATTATGTGTTTGATATTGTTTGCAAGGGCATAGGGGTTATGCACTTATATTAGATATTGTTTGCCTCCAGGCTTTGTATAGGCAGGAGATGGTTCAACGCCATGGGCAGGAGTACGATTGGAGGAGCCAGCCAATCGACCCTCAGGCAGCATATGCTAGCGCAGGAGGATAAGCCCATGGACGGTGGGATTATTTGATTTGGATTTCAAAATTATCATCATATACTTGCGATTCAACTGAGCCATGAGTTACTATACTAAGTGCATGGTTCACTCTTGTAGGTTGGGTATTTTTGATTCTACGATTGATTCCAGAGAGCTGAGACACTGTACGTGGACGACAGTTCACATCATCGTCTTCACAGTCGTCCCGTTCACGATCATCCGCCTAGGAGATAGAGCTTGCAGTATTGCGTCAACAGGCAGAGTACCATCAATCAGTCTTGAGGGAACAATTGGAGTACCAGAGGCAACAATCTGAGTACCAGAGACAACAAGCTGAGTACCAGAAGAAGAGGGACGAGTATTATGCAAACCTCCAGGCCCAAAATCAAGCTCTTCTCTCGGTAAGTTGAAGTAACATTTTGTACCTTATTTTGCAAAACACATGATGTGTATCTTATTTGCTCAACAATGACTTGTATATAATTTGTAGCAGCTAGCCCAACAAGCGGGCGTCCCGATGCCCACCTATGGGATGCCGCCTCCGGACTTTGCACTGCCGATGCCAATGCTGGCACCTCCACCTCCGCCTCCGTCACAATTCCGTACGGTATGTACACATATGCGTGTGTGACATGTTCATAGATGTCTTATGTGTTTAAATGAAAAACTGAGTGGTCACAATTTCATGTGCGTGTGTTATAGGGATTTCAGACACCACCCGCTTCAGTTGCAGCACCAGGAGATGGGTCTGGTCAAGACGACGCATTGCATTCTTGGGTGAATAACCTTTTCAACACACATAGTCCAGCAGGAGGAGGTGGCTACTCGAACCATCCAGGCGATGGATATGATTGATGTGTCGTTATGTTTATTTGTGCAACACTTGTTTGCAACCGTGATTGCAACACTTGTTTGTGTGACATAATGTCAGTTTGCAACAGCCGTCGGACCTATATGTTGATGTAAAACACTTGTTTGCAACCATTTGGAACTATATGTCGTTATGTTAAATTTGTGAATGTTAATATTTATGTGAGAATATTTGTGATTGTGAATGTGAATATGTGACGGAACCTCCCAAGTAATTAGGCCCACCTACAGTTGTCCTTGTCCAACGGACTTCAGACAACCCTGTAGGTGCCCCTGAACTACTTGACAAGTTCGGTATCTTCTTTCTTACCTTTCCAGGAACGTTTCACCCGTCTTGCAGAGATTACAGAACATCGGAGATAAAGAAATGTGGAAGCGATTACATAACTTACATTTATTTAAAAAGTAAGCTCAAGTTGTTTATTACAGACCAGAAATATAAACGAGTGCAGAGTAGTATTATTACATAACTAAGGGAGGCAAAAACTCCTCCCGTTAAGTTTTTCACAAAAGTTCTATATGGAGGACCAAGTCCTCCCGCATCTTCACTCTTGTTTCTCCTCCTTAGGAACCACCTTGGTACAGAAGCAACAGAAATCTGCTACTTCCTCACCTAAAAACAACGAAGGGATAAACCCTGAGTATGAAATTACTCAGCAAGTCTTACCCGACTAAAGAAAAGACTCTCAAGGGTATGCTGGTTTAAGGGAGTCAAGGTAAGGCTTTTCAATAGTCAAAGACTCTGTTTTGCAGAAATGCTTACTAAAGTGGATCCTTAAAAATCCAGTTTTATTTGTCAAGTTAAGTAGAATTACCTGTGACTAGAGTTCTTTCTACCCTAGATCAATCACTGGTCCTGCACTAGCCAATTTCTTAACAAAAACCCATCATCTTTAGTGGAATGCTACGTGTAGGGCAGTGACCCAGTCTTCATAACCGCGAAGGTACGGCGATCCGAATCGATTATACTCGGCTGAGGATCTCCAATCACACGACATATGTAGCACTTAACCCTTGCATATGTCAACCCGCCACCGGGGTTCTTAAGACTAGATCAGGTTCACGCAAACCGAGAGCACAGATACACCACCGTCCAGCCTCTTTCCACGGAGGGTACACGCTACTCTCGCCACCGCTCCACGCCCATTTCGTGTTATCTTATTCTAGCCTTAGTCTGCCCGAGGCAAGGCTTACCCATGACGAGGCATGTGACTAGTTAAAGGGTCCTCGATCATCAAGCCTACATCGACAAGGTCCTTAATCGACTCAGACGGAGACACTACACCGAGACTCTCTTCTCGTGCAAGTCACCCGCCCGGTCTCAGCTTAATCGTTTCAACCCAAAAACTTGGTACCTGGCAGAGGTACATCTTTTCCGATGTTGAATCCATCACGGCCGTGATGGATTCACCATCAAGTTTTATTTTTGAAAACAACCCTCCCACTTTGCCAAACATCTTTTGTAAAACAAATCCTTTTGTTTTTCTAGAGCAATACTAAGCATAGTAAAACCTTTTTGTAAAAACAGGGTTTCAAGGAAGGTAATCAAGTTCAAGGAAGGTAATGCATGAAGTGTTTAAGCATTCAACTCCTATCACCTAATGCAGCAAGCAAGTGAGAAAGATTTTAAAAACATCAAGGGAGGTGGCAAATGCACCGGGGCTTGCCTTCGTTCGTAGGTGAGTCTGGCTCGGATCCACAAATATCAAAGTAGAAGCAGTTTCCTGCCTGAGAATCCGAGGGTGGTGGTGTCCTTTCTTCAGTGACTTCCACTTCTTCTTCACGTTCTAACATAACCATATATATACATATAAGAATGAATGCCATGTAATGCTCATGAGAGTGTGAAGATAATACAAATTTATTATCTAAGTCTTGAATACAACTTTCCTTCACGGAACTCCGAGAACTTAGGGTTTCCGGAGTCGGTAAAGGAATTCAAAGGGCAGGGGGGTTTTGGGTTCTAGTTATCAAACATGGTCCAAATCAATTCAAATTCTACCCATGGCTTCTAAGTATTGTTTTAAGTTCATATAAAAAGTTTGGGCATTTTTGGACTTATTATCTATTTTCTAAAAATCCAGAACTAAGACTTTAAACTATTTAAAATGCCTTAAAATTCCTTATTTCCTTTAAAAATCACAAAACTATTTTTATTAAATTCTAGGGAAAATAATAAACCTAGGAAAATTGGTTTCACAATTTTAGGATTTTTCTACATTTTTCCATGGATTTCTAAAGTTATTATGAAAAAGAAAAGGAGAAAGGGTGAATAGTGTTGGGCTGATTCTAGCCCAGTCGGCCCAGACCCAAACAGAAACGTGCCCGCGCGCGCCCGCGCTGGCCGTTTTGCACAGAGGACCCCGGGTTTTTGGTTAACTGGAAATAAGTTCTTTTACTATTCCTAAGTGTCGCTGACGGTTTACAGAAAGCCCCTTCGACTTCTATTTCTTCGCACGACCAAGTCCACGACGGCGCTCCGCACGGGAAGCTTAACTCCGGCGAGCTAGACCGGCCGGAGGGGACCAAGACCGGCGCTAGTCTTCGGTTTACCCCAAAGTCTACCCCAGAGAGGCATTTCCCCTCATTCAATTTCAGAATTGGAGCTCTACAACCCTCTGCCCACAGTGACAGCGGAAAAACTTAAAGGAGTCGAGTGTTCCAAGCGATTCATGGCGGTATAAGCCAATTAAAGGGGTCGGGGAGCATCACGGGTACCTGAGGATACTCAACTGAGGGATCAGAGGTCGTGAGTTGGCTTGAAATGCACTGGCCGCGGTAAGGCTAGTTGACGGTGGCGGAAACCCGGATTGGGGAGAAATCAAAATTCGAGCTCTCGAAGGCATGGTTGCTAACGATTGTTGGTGGCTGGGTGGGTGATGATGTTACACAGCTAGGGGAGGGCTCAATTTATAGGCGGCTTCGACGGTGGCCGGGAATTTTAACGGCGACGTGCGGCGGTCGGAGATAAGGAAGAATACTGGTGCAGTGAACACGTGTTCACCGCCGTGGCAGTAACTCCGGTGGTCGACGGGGAGTTTAGAGGGAGTCACGGCGATGCGGTGGCGCGGTTAGGACACTCGGTGGACAACGGCGATGGCACGACGACGGTGAGCAACTTTACCCGCGGGCGGTGAGCCAGGGGAGGAGTACCGCGGCTGACCGGGGTGGCTTCCAGCTTGACGGCGGCGAGGATCTTTTACCCCGAGAGGTTATCCACAAGCCGCGAGCGCGAATCCGGACGGCGGCAGCACGAATCGCGGCGAAGGTCGTCGGCGGGGAGCTGAGCTGGTGTTCTGATCCGATCGGCTACTGTACCATGGCGAGTTCCTTTCAGATGAACTGACAGAGAGATTTGAGGCTCGATTTTCTCTAAATTTTACTTGGCAACTCATCCAAAGCTCTGTAGCAAAATTTTAGACCAATGTTCCAGCTACAATGTTGCCATAAAAACTATAGCCAAATTCCTACTAAATCATGTTCAAATTTGTTCTCAAAGTTCCTGTAGTGCACTGTATAGCAGATTATCTCCAGATTTTTCACAGCCTGACAGCCTGATTTTGAGCATGATTATCTCTAGATTTTTCACAGCAACTATGGTCACACTCTTAAGCAAAGTTGTTCACCTAAGATAGATCTACATAGTTGATGTGATGACCTAGGGAAAATTCTCAATAATTTGGAAGATGTAGAGCTCCAAAGTTGAGCCAATATCACTGAAAATCAGACTTAAGCATTTGAGAAAAGTGTGGCTCTTTTGCACTTAAGTCCAAATCTCAGGGTTTGGCTTGTAAATCTTCCCAAATGTGAACCATGTGACTTAAGATACTTATTTAACTTTTTTTTGCACTTTAGTCCAAAAGTGGACTAATTTTGCACATAAGCCCCTAGGGTTTGGATTTAGGGTTTTTCAGGGTTCAAATGGGGATTTTTTGTATCCCAGGGGTATAAATGTGATTCAACTTTATTTTTGGGGACATTTTATAATCATTTCCCTAAAGCCTTTAGGTTTTCTCAATTTGGGTTATGTCTTACCCCTTTAATCCCTATTTAGGGTTAAGTTCCCTATCCAGGGTTCTGTTTGCAAAACACTAAAGCAATACAACTTGTTTGAAATTTTTGCCTAGTGAATGCACTCTAGGTATGTCAAACATATGCAATGCCAATGCTTATGATGCCATGATCAAGTTTTAGTTATAGTAACACCAGGGGTGTTACATCCTTCCCCCCATTAAAGAATCTCGTCCCGAGATTAAAAGTCCTAGGGTAAGTAATGGAAAAGGAAATGTGTCACATTTTTATTTCCCTATTTCTGGTACAAGGAAGGGGTGATGTGGGGGTCACTTCTTTATTACAACACTAAATATACTTTACAAATTGCATGAGGCTAAAAAGCCTGGGAAATTCTTATCTAAAAAGTCTTGAGTTTCCCATGTAGCCTCATCTTCAGAATGTTGGTTCCACTGTATCTTATAGAACTTAAGAGTTTTTCTTCGGGTAACCCTGTCCTTTTGATCCAAGACTCGAATAGGGTGTTCAGAATATGTCAAGTCCGGCTCAAGGACAACATCTGTTACTTCAATGGTTCGATCGGGAACCCGAAGACACTTCTTCAATTGTGACACATGGAACACATTATGTATAGCAGACAAAGTTTCGGGGAACTGTAGTCGATACGCCACTGGTCCACATTGCTCAAGTACCAGGAATGGACCAATGTACCTAGGTGCAAGCTTCCCTTTAACCCCGAAACGCGATACTCCCTTCATTGGTGAAACTTTCAGGTAGACATAGTCCCCTTCATGAAAATACAAGGGCATTCGTCGTTTGTCTGCATAACCCTTCTGACGAGCTTGTGCTTTCTTCATATTATGAATAATTTTCTGAACCTTTTCCTCGGCCTCCTTCACCATATCAGGCCTAAAGAAATACCTTTCTCCAGGTTCAGACCAATTTAGCGGAGTATGACATCGTCGTCCATATAAAGCTTCAAAGGGTGCCATCTTGATACTTTCTTGATAGCTATTATTATATGAAAACTCCGCCAAGGGCAAACATTCATCCCATTTCTGTGAGAAGTCCCGAACGCATGCCCGCAGCATATCTTCAAGTATCTGGTTCACTCTCTCAGTCTGTCCACTGGTTTGAGGATGATAGGCCGAACTGTGGAGCAACTTAGTACCCAGGGACTTATGAAGTTCTTCCCAAAATTTGGATACAAATTGGGATCCACGATCCGACACTATAGTCTTTGGAACACCATGCAAACTGAGAATACGGGCAATGTATAACTCTGCATAGGTAATGACGGGATATTTTACTTTGACAGGGAGGAAGTGGGCGATCTTGGTAAGTCGATCAATGATAACCCAAATAGAGTCATACCCTTTTGCGGTCCTGGGCAATCCCACGATAAAGTCCATACTTATGTCTTCCCATTTCCATGTCGATATTGGTAGTGACTGTAATGGACCAGCAGGTTTCAAATGTATGGCTTTGACACGTCTGCAGGTGTCACATCTCGCCACATAGCGTGCAATTTCGGTCTTCATCTTTGTCCACCAGTAATGTTGCTTCAAGTCATGGTACATCTTAGTGCTTCCGGGATGAATAGAATAGCGGCTAAGATGTGCTTCGTCAAGAATTTGCTGGCGGAGCTCTTCATTCTTCGGCACCACTATGCGGTTATTAAACCATACAATGCCTTGATCATCTTCTTTGAAACATTTGGCTTTTCCAGCCCTTAACTTCTCACGAATGTGTTTCACACCCTCATTATCCTTTTGGGCATCAATTATCCTTTGCAAGAGAACTGACTCAAGCTTTAGCTGATTCAAAGTTCCTTGTTGGACCATTCCCAGGTTTAGCTTCTCCATCTCTTGACATAAAGTGTTGTCAGAGGTCTTCACCGTAAGACAGTGACAAGAAACCTTACGGGTTAGTGCATCTGCCACAACATTGGCTTTGCCTGGGTGATAATGAATTTCCAGTTCATAGTACTTAATAAGCTCAAGCCATCGTCTCTGCCTCATATTCAATTCTGACTGGGTGAAGATATACTTCAAGCTTTTATGATCTGTATAGATATGACAGACATTTCCCAGCAGATAGTGACGCCAAATTTTCAGGGCATGAACCACAACAGCTAGCTCCAGATCATGAGTTGGGTAATGCTCCTCATGTCGGCGCAACTGTCTTGAAGCATATGCAATTACTCGACCTTCTTGCATTAGCACACAACCGAGTCCACTGCCTGATGCATCACAATATACATCAAAAGGCTTGGTGATGTCCGGTTGAGCCAATACTGGAGCAGTGGTCAATAATGTCTTCAATTGTTCAAAGGCTTCATCACACTTCGAAGACCAATTGAATTTAACATCATTCTTCAATAAACTTGTGATTGGCTTCACAAGCTTTGAAAAGTCTGGTATAAATCTGCGGTAATATCCCGCCAGTCCAAGGAAACTTCGGACTTGATGAACAGTGGTCGGGGGTTTTCACTCCAAAATGTCCTTGACTTTGCTGGGGTCTACTGCAATCCCTCTGGCAGATAGAACATGTCCCAGAAATTGAATTTCCTCCAGCCAAAACGCGCATTTGCTGAACTTGGCATATAACTGATGTTCCCTCAGGCACGTTAACACAATCCGTAAATGTTGGGCGTGCTCCTCTTTATTCTTGGAATATATCAAAATGTCATCAATGAAGACCACCACAAACTTGTCCAACTCGGGCATGAATACCGAGTTCATCAAATATGTGAAGTGGGCCAGAGCATTTGTTAATCCGAAAGACATTACCAGATATTCAAACAACCCATACCGCGTAGTGAAGGCGGTCTTTGGTATATCTTCGGGCCGAATACAGATCTGGTGATAGCCCAATCGGAGATCAATCTTTGAAAATACCCTTGCTCCAGTCAGTTGATCAAATAGAATGTCAATCCTTGGAAGAGGGTACTTGTTTTTGATGGTGACCTCATTCAAGGGTCGATAATCCACACACATTCGTAAGGTTTGATCCTTCTTTTTGACGAATATGGCTGGACAACCCCATGGCGATGAGCTTGGCCGGATAAATCCTTTCTCCAGGAGATCTTGTAATTGAATCTTCAATTCTGCCAACTCATTCGGAGGCATCCGGTACGATCTTCTAGATATTGGAGCCGTACCGGGCTTCAACTCTATTACAAACTCTACCTCCCGCTCAGGTGGCAATCCCGGCAAATCCTCGGGAAAGACATCAGGGAACTCGCATACTACCGGGATATCCTTGACTTCCGGTACCATGACTTCGTAAACTCTGTCAGTAATTTTGTTTGGAATAGGGATGGGCAAAAGAATTTCTTCTTGATTATGACTCAACCTGATGGTTCTTTGATCAGTATTGAGTGTTGCTTTATGCTTGGCCAACCAATTCATACCCAAAATAACATCTATGTCTTGCCCTTTCAGGACGATCATATTGGTAGGAAAGTCCCGTCCGACCAATGATATGGGCACTTGATAGGCCACTTCTCTAGTAAAGATTTGTCCCCCGGGTGAGTGTATTTTAAATCCCTCTTTTGATTCATGGCATGCAATGTGATGTTGCTCCACAAATTTCTTGCTAATGAACGTATGCGAAGCACCAGAATCAAAAAGAATGACTGCAGGGTGATTGGCCACGAGGAACATACCCATCATTACCGGCTCTCCGTCCGGTGTAGTGGCCTCTTGTGTATAGTATACGTGTCTCGTCTTCTTGAAATTTTTGCCCTTAACATTTCCCTTGCTTTGAGATGAATTCACCGATCCATGCTGATTATTCGACTGATTTTGCTTGGGATAGGGGCAATCTTTGATGAAATGCCCAGACTTGCCACAATTGAAACATCCGGTTGAAGAGCTGGGCAAAGCAGGGAATCGAGTGCCTGGGGCACCCGGCTGACTTGGGGCAGTGGGGGCATTATTGGGACGAATAATTATTGGCTGCTTGAAAGGGAAGGATGGTGCACGTGGATGAGTCTGGTTAGAAGGTCGGAGAATAAATCGTTGCCTCTTTACCGGGCCCTGACTAGGCCTGTTTTCTCCACTCCCCTTGATCTTTCCAGAACTTGCATATTTCGCTTCTACTGCCAGTGTTGTACTGACAGTTCTTCCATAAGTCAAGTCAATGCAAGTAGCCATTTTCTCTGCAGTCGATCATTTAATCCTCTCATAAAGCAATTTTTCTTCTTCAGATCAGTGTTCACCTGATTGATTGCATACTGGGACAAATGGTTGAACTTATTGAGATACTGGTTAACAGTATCTCCTCCTTGCTTTAGCTTCATGAATTCTTCTTGCTTCATATGCAGAACACCTTCGGGTATATAATGCTCGCGGAAGGCTACTTTGAATTCTTCCCAAGTTATTTGATGATTGGCCGGTTGAACGGCCACAAAATTACCCCACCAAGTACTGGCAGGTCCGCGCAGTTGCTGAGCTGCGAATAAAGGCTTCTGAATTTCTGAACAGCGCAGCAGTCCGAATTTTTGTTCAATCACTCGAAGCCATTCATCGGCTTCCAACGGATCTTCAGATTTAACAAACAAAGGCGGGCGTGTCTCCGAAAAGTTCAGATAAGAAGTTTCGCGGGGGCCCTGTTGATAGCCCCGCCCACCCGGCTGCTGGAACTGTTGGCCCGCCATTTCTCTCAGAAAGCGGGTATTGTCAGCAGTTGCATTTACTAAGGCAGCAATTGCCTCAGCCAGTGTGGGAGGAACAGGAGGTGGATTTGGTGTAGATTCCCTCCCCCCGGAGGTACCAGCTCCGTCCTGAGCTCGAGCCTTGGAAGGCATCTGTAGCAACAACATTTGGAAACAATATGATATGCCAAAGAAAAAAGCCATTCCATTTTACATTACCAAAAGTAATGTTACAGACTCAAGACTCTTACAACAGGATACAATACCTAGTATACAATAGCACTACCTATTATACACTAGTACAACCTACAATACACTACACAACTTCTACTTCTACTACACCATTAGTCCTGCTTCCCGTTGCTTTGGCGGCCTCGTCGTCGGGTGTGGGAGACCATTCGTCAACCAGCCTCATGGAAGGAGGGGGCTGAAAAAGGTCGAACTCACCACCAAGCGCGTGTCCCGCAACATGGGAGGGTCCGGCTTCCGATTCAACAGGGTGCGCAGGTGCACTAGGGTGTAATTGCGAATACAATACATGGACTTCCTCATGTAAAGTATTGCAATAGACCTGCAGGTCGTCGATAGCTGAGCTAAGTTCCTTGATTCGGGCTTGAGCCCTTGCTTCCTTAGCACAAGCCAGCAAACAGGACTGAACTGCCCAGTCGAGCTCCAAGTCCCGATCAGCAAGCTGATCCCGCAGGTAGCGGATGTCCCTTCTTAATTCATTTATTCTATCTCCATCCGCAACCCATATGTTGGTCCTGTGTTGCAATTCCGCTTGAAGTTGATTTACTCATGCCTGAAGATCCCCTATTGGATCATTACTCCCGCTGCTACTGTCCTCATGTCGAGGGGCCAGTTGATGCCGGGGCACACCGATTGGGCCAGTTGACTTGCGCGCCGTTTTCCTTGTACGCGGCGGCATCTTTCTAAGGGGAAAACTTTATTAGTATAATTCTTAGCATGATGCATGTGTAAGTACAGAATCAACCTTAGTTGATTCAACCTTCTTTACATTGCACTCTTCCTATCTGGTCTTCAAGATGAACTCTTCAAAATAGTTAGGTAAGAAGAGAAGAGAGTTTCTAGGTAAGACTTTTAGAAAATCCTTTTGAAGATGCCTCATAATATCTGCAAAGAAGGGCTACACTCTGATACCAGCTGTGACGGAACCTCCCAAGTAATTAGGCCCACCTACAGTTGTCCTTGTCCAACGGACTTCAGACAACCCTGTAGGTGCCCCTGAACTACTTGACAAGTTCGGTATCTTCTTTCTTACCTTTCCAGGAATGTTTCACCCGTCTTGCAGAGATTACAGAACATCGGAGATAAAGAAATGTGGAAGCGATTACATAACTTACATTTATTTAAAAAGTAAGCTCAAGTTGTTTATTACAGACCAGAAATATAAATGAGTGCAGAGTAGTATTATTACATAACTAAGGGAGGCAAAAACTCCTCCCGTTAAGTTTTTCACAAAAGTTCTATATGGAGGACCAAGTCCTCCCGCATCTTCACTCTTGTTTCTCCTCCTTAGGAACCACCTTGGTACAGAAGCAACAGAAATCTGCTACTTCCTCACCTAAAAACAACGAAGGGATAAACCCTGAGTATGAAATTACTCAGCAAGTCTTACCCGACTAAAGAAAAGACTCTCAAGGGTATGCTGGTTTAAGGGAGTCAAGGTAAGGCTTTTCAATAGTCAAAGACTCTGTTTTGCAGAAATGCTTACTAAAGTGGATCCTTAAAAATCCAGTTTTATTTGTCAAGTTAAGTAGAATTACCTGTGACTAGAGTTCTTTCTACCCTAGATCAATCACTGGTCCTGCACTAGCCAATTTCTTAACAAAAACCCATCATCTTTAGTGGAATGCTACGTGTAGGGCAGTGACCCAGTCTTCATAACCGCGAAGATACGGCGATCCGAATCGATTATACTCAGCTGAGGATCTCCAATCACACGACATATGTAGCACTTAAACCTTGCATATGTCAACCCGCCACCGGGGTTCTTAAGACCAGATCAGGTTCGCGCAAACCGAGAGCACAGATACACCACCGTCCATCCTCTTGCCACAGAGGGTACACGCTACTCTCGCCACCGCTCCACGCCCATTTCGTGTTATCTTATTCTGGCCTTAGTCTGCCCGAGGCAAGGCTTACCCATGACGAGGCATGTGAGCAGTTAAAGGGTCCTCGATCATCAAGCCTACATCGACAAGGTCCTTAATCGACTCAGACGGAGACACTACACCGAGACTCTCTTCTCGTGCAAGTCACCCGCCCGGTCTCAGCTTAATCGTTTCAACCCAAAAACTTGGTACCTGGCAGAGGTACATCTTTTCCGATGTTGAATCCATCACGGCCGTGACGGATTCACCATCAAGTTTTATTTTTGAAAACAACCCTCCCACTTTGCCAAACATCTTTTGTAAAAAAAATCCTTTTGTTTTTCTAGAGCAATACTAAGCATAGTAAAACCTTTTTGTAAAAACAGGGTTTCAAGGAAGGTAATCAAGTTCAAGGAAGGTAATGTAGGAATTGTTTAAGCATTCAACTCCTATCACCTAATGCAGCAAGCAAGTGAGAAAGATTTTAAAAACATCAAGGGAGGTGGCAAATGCACCGGGGCTTGCCTTCGTTCGTAGGTGAGTCTGGCTCGGATCCACAAATATCAAAGTAGAAGCAGTTTCCTGCCTGAGAATCCGAGGGTGGTGGTGTCCTTTCTTCAGTGACTTCCACTTCTTCTTCACGTTCTAACATAACCATATATATACATATAAGAATGAATTCCATGTAATGCTCATGAGAGTGAGAAGATAATACAAATTTATTATCTAAGTCTTGAATACAACTTTCCTTCACGGAACTCCGAGAACTTAGGGTTTCCGGAGTCGGTAAAGGAGTTCAAAGGGCAGGGGGGTTTTGGGTTCTAGTTATAAAACATGGTCCAAATCAATTCAAATTCTACCCATGGCTTCTAAGTATTGTTTTAAGTTCATATAAAAAGTTTGGGCATTTTTGGACTTATTATCTATTTTCTAAAAATCCAGAACTAAGACTTTAAACTATTTAAAATGCCTTAAAATTCCTTATTTCCTCTAAAAATCACAAAACTATTTTTATTAAATTCTACGGAAAATAATAAACCTAGGAAAATTGGTTTCACAATTTTAGGATTTTTCTACATTTTTCCATGGATTTCTAAAGTTATTCTGAAAAAGAAAAGGAGAAAGGGTGAATAGTGTTGGGCTGATTCTAGCCCAGTCGGCCCAGACCCAAACAGAAACGTGCCCGCGCGCGCCCGCGCTGGCCGTTTTGCATAGAGGACCCCGGGTTTTTGGTTAACTGGAAATAAGTTCTTTTACTATTCCTACGGTCGCTGACGGTTTACAGAAAGCCCCTTCGACTTCTATTTCTTCGCACGGCCAAGTCCACGACGGTGCTCCACACGGGAAGCTTAACTCCGGCGAGCTAGACCGGCCAGAGGGGACCAAGACCGGCGCTAGTCTTCGGTTTACCCCCAAAGTCTACCCTAGAGAGGCATTTCCCCTCATTCAATTTTAGAATTGGACCTCTACAACCCTCTACCCACAGTGACAGCGGAAAAACTTAAAGGAGTCGCGTGTTCCAAGCGATTCATGGCGGTATAAGCTAATTAAAGGGGTCGGGGAGCATCACGGGTACCTGAGGATACTCAACTGAGGGATCAGAGGGCGTGAGTTGGCTTGAATTGCACTGGCCGCGGTAAGGCTAGTTCACGGTGGCGGAAACCCGGATTGGGGAGAAATCAAAATTCGAGCTCTCGAAGGCACGGTTGCTAACGATTGTTGGTGGCTGGGTGGGTGATGATGTTACGCAGCTAGGGGAGGGCTCAATTTATAGGCGGCTTCGACGGTGGCCGGGAATTTTAACGGCGACGCGCGGCGGTCGGAGATAAGGAAGAATGCTGGTGCAGTGAACACGTGTTCACCGCCGTGGCAGTAACTCCGGTGGTCGACGGGGAGTTTAGAGGGAGTCACGGCGATGCGGTGGCGCGGTTAGGACACGCGGTGGACAACAGCGATGGCACGACGACGGTGAGCAACTTTACCCGCGGGCGGTGAGCCAGGGGAGGAGTACCGCGGCTGACGGGGGTGGCTTCCAGCTTGACAGCGGCGAGGATCTTTTACCCCGAGAGGTTATCCACAAGCCGCGAGCGCGAATCCGGACGGCGGCAGCACGAATCGCGGCGAAGGTCGTCGGCGGGGAGCTGAGCTGGTGTTCTGATCCGATCGGCTACTGTACCATGGCGAGTTCCTTTCAGATGAACTGACAGAGAGATTTGAGGCTCGATTTTCTCTAAATTTTACTTGGCAACTCATCCAAAGCTCTGTAGCAAAATTTTAGACCAATGTTCCAGCTACAATGTTTCCATAACAACTATAGCCAAATTCCTACTAAATCATGTTCAAATTTGTTCTCAAAGTTCCTGTAGTGCACTGTTAGTCTGAAAGTTCAGACCTTAACAGCCTGACAGCCTGATTTTGAGCATGATTATCTCCAGATTTTTCACAGCAACTATGGTCACACTCTTAAGCAAAGTTGTTCACCTAAGATAGATCTACATAGTTGATGTGATGACCTAGGGCAAATTCTCAATAATTTGGAAGATGTAGAGCTCCAAAGTTGAGCCAATATCACTGAAAATCAGACTTAAGCATTTGAGAAAAGTGTGGCTCTTTTGCACTTAAGTCCAAATCTCAGGGTTTGGCTTGTAAATCTTCCCAAATGTGAACCATGTGACTTAAGATACTTATTTAACTTCTTTTTTTGCACTTTAGTCCAAAAGTGGACTAATTTTGCACATAAGCCCCTAGGGTTTGGATTTAGGGTTTTCCAGGGTTCAAATGGGGATTTTTGGTATCCCAGGGGTATAAATGTGATTCAACTTTGTTTTTGGGGACATTTTATAATCATTTCCCTAAAGCCTTTAGGTTTTCTCAATTTGGGTTATGTCTTACCCCTTTAATCCCTATTTAGGGTTAAGTTCCCTATCCATGGTTCTGTTTGCAAAACACTAAAACAATACAACTTGTTTGAAATTTTTGCCTAGTGAATGCACTCTAGGTATGTCAAACATATGCAATGCCAATGCTTATGATGCCATGCTCAAGTTTTAGTTATAGTAACACCAGGGGTGTTACAGAATACTTATGTGAATGTGTATATTTGTGATTGTGAATGTGTATATGTGCATGAAATCTGTTTTTGTTTTGTAAATGTCAGGTTTTTTAAAAAATAGAATTTTGTGTAATTTCTGTAATTTATTATGTCCGACGGCCTGGCGTTAGCCGTCGAACATAAGGGCTGGTTATGTCCGACGACCGTCGGAGATAAAAACCCCTTATGTCCGACGGCTGGTGCCAGCCGTTGGACATAAGTCTGTGGGCCCCACCGACCGACCGGTAAAACGGTTGGCATTTATTACTTCCGACGGGTGGTGGTGGCCGTCGAAGATAGCTTATGTCCGACAGCAGGCGTCAGACATAATGCTATTTCTGACGCCTTATCTCCGACGGCTTAAAGCCGTCGGACATAACCTATCTCCGACGTTTTAAAGCTTATGTCCAACGGCTTTGGCCGTCGGAAGTTGTTTCGTTTACTGTAGTGTTGGGGCATTCGCGAATAATATGTTCTTCATTTGCAGTAGTAGCAAGCACCTCTTGCTTTGAGTTCTTTGCAAGTCAACTTTGCTTGACCAATAGGTGATGAGGGATGATTGGGCATCTGTATCTCATATAGCTGAGTCTGGCTTGATTCTTCTGTTTGGGTATCCATGTGTTTCGGGGCTATTACTTGTGGTTGAGGTGGACTACTCATGTATCCAAACATTTTTCTATTCCTTTTGTTATTCTTCACGATGTTGGTAGAAGTTTCTTTGCATTTTGGTTCATATTCCATGTCTGGAGACTGAGATAGCTTTATCTCAGGGATGTTCGGTAGTGAACTCTTCTCAGGACAATTACGAAGGTAATGGTCTTCATGTCCACATAGATAGCAAGCTTTTCTCGAAGTTATTTCGTGACTTTTTCCATGTTTCCATTTTTGTTTATTGGACCTGATGCGACAACGAGGCTGAAACTGTGTGCAAGTAATAGTCCATCCATCAATGTAACACTCATGTGTTTCTTCTTGGGGCTGGGCATCCTTGTGATGTTTCCTTTTTGAAATACTTTGCAATTCATCATATGACAGTGCATTAGGTATGAGAGAATCTGCTACTAGTTGTTTTTGAGGAGACATCTGTCTTTTTATGCTAGAAAATAAAATCTGGTTCTTCTATTTTGTAGTTTCACTTTCATTTGTACTGATCTGGCGACAAGGAATTACATAGTACTCACAACAACAACATGTTCCAAGGTCACTTGTCTGTTGGTTTGGTTGTGCATCCTTTTGTGTCTTGAATGTCTGTTCATCAGCTATTTTATTTATAGTGTTGTTTTGACTTGCCAACACACTGCATTCTTTGCATTTAGTGACATCACTTGTAGTTGACATTCCAAGGTCTGACATCTGTATGGGTATGGAAGAATGGAAGGTACAAAAGGGTTGAGCAAAGACAGATTTTAGAGAGCAGAGAAAACCCATCTATCTATGGTTTTACCTAGCTAACTGATGCCATTGTGGACAAAAGTCACACAATACATCAACAATCATTTCAAAGAAGCAAATCAAAATGAACACAAAGGACAATGAACTCAAGCATACTAGCACAACACAATCCAATTCTACTCATTCAACCAAAACAAAAGGTGAGACAAGGTTTGGAATAAGAAATATATTATAAAGTCCAGGAATTGGGTAAGAAATAGCAAGGAGCTAGACAATATATATTTGTTGGTGGGCAAGAGTGAAATAAGATAACCATGAACTAGTAAAGCGAGGATAAATGATATAACCAAGGATATAAAGAGAGTTAAGGAGAAAGCTTTATCAAGGAGAAAAAATATAGAGAGGCATTATCAAGGAGAGAAGTAGAGAGGCAATGGTTCAATATATCAAGGTATATATTACCCAAGGATGACAATTCAATGGCAAGAAAACAAGAGTAGAAGAAATCAAGGGTTATATAGCAATATTATGAGTTAGAAAACAACCACAATATAACGTCGTCTTTATCGATCTAGTCGAAAACTTAGCACTATAGAACTATCCTATCAACCTAACCAAGAAGAATGGTAATAGATCCAAGAGATTTATAACGAAAACTTTTTGCGGAGTGGGGATAAGACAGAGAATAGGGCATCGACGCATTGTCGATAGCTTCGGAAGGGTTTCTTCTTGCAAACTTCGCTTCAAGTTCCGCAATCTTAGCTTGATCATCTTGCAATGCTTCTCATTAGAACCTTTTGATAGATGAAGAATCAGACAAGAAGGGTTGAACATAAAAGAGACGAGTTTTGATATAAAGTAAGTTTTTATGGAGAAAAATATATCAGGCTTTGAAAGACTGACTGGACCTTCCATTTCTAACTAATCTAGTGACCTACAGTCACATTGCTTTGATACCACTCTGTCACACCCGTTTCCAAGGGGCAGAGCCGGGTGCATCGCATATGTGTGCCAGGATCTATTTCCACACATATGTTTACGTCACAAGTGTAATATATCAAAAGGACAATGCATAAAAGCGTAAATAACGATTATATTAACATATTACACTTCGAACAGACATAATGTCTTAACCTTTATTCATCAAAGTACAGCAAAACATGGACATCCATCCACAGGAAGATGACCGGGGGTATCACTAGACTAGCATCCATGGAGTTCAGCATCATATCTTCATCTGCAAACTTCTGATCAAAATTAAGCAAGGGTGAGCTCACTTATGGCCGGGGCTCAGCAAGTGGGGTGAAAATGCAAGGTAACAAGGTAAGGCTAAAGTTTAATGCGGTTAGCATTTTAGTTGGTCAACATTTTATTATCAACAACTGATTACTAAGTATAAGTAAATACCAAACCTAATTAAGCATGAACAATATTCATCAGCATATATATCATCAGCATCACCATCATAAGCTCAGAACCACTTGAACCGAAAAGGACCATGATTTATTTTCGTCTTCAAGTTCAATTATCATGTGAGGAGTCCAGGCTGCTCATAACCGTGAGCACGGCTGGTATAATCAGTTTTACACTCTGCAGAGGTGGTACAACTTTACCCACAAGCCGTGTATCCCCTCTAGCCTGGGTTGGCCAAAACCCGTAAACACTTCCGAGGTGAGTGGCTAGGGATCCACTATGAGGCTTTCACAGAATACACTTAATACTAAGCAACCCGCTAAGGTTTCTAAAGTCGATGATGGAGGCACCCTTGGTGAGGTACCTTAGCCAAGAATACGTCCCCATGTTAACGTGGGCTGCCACCACCACCGCTCCCCCTCTTGCCCATATTTCAGGTAAGGTTGCTAGGCACTAAGCATATAAAGCTAATTACCAAAGCCAGAGCCATGATAGCACTCATGGTTGCACTATTTTCCCGGGTGGTCACTCCATGTTCCAATTATCACAATATGATCTTGTTTAATCATCGGATTAACAACAATAATATAAACTTACCATTTGGAACATTGATATCATCAGTTGGAGTAACATCATAAAGTTAAAGTTGTAGCAATAGCATAGCTACTTGATTAGATCATAAACCCAGGTTAAACAAGAAATAAGGTTGGAAAGGTTAGGTCTGTCTGAATAGGTAACCCATCAAATTATGCATATATATCAAAGAATAAACTTTATTAAATGTATTGTTTGGGATCAAACAGAGTATGCAGAGGGAGAAGTCCACTTGCCTTGCTTATTGAAAATTTGAGGTTCTTCCATGGAATAGCACTTGATTATCAACTATTAGATCAATCATTGAATATCACACAAACAAACAAGAAGAAACAAACACCACTCAATAATATACAACATTCACCATACGTAAAGCTAAAAGAAAGCCTAACAAAAAGAGCGTTCGCTTTTCAAAAACATTACATGCAAGGGTTATAATAAAAATGTATTCTTTTCAAAAATGTGTGATCTATACTTTATAAGACAAGACATGATCTTAAAAATATCTTAATTAAATATACAAATATTAGATTCACCAAATTAATCCTTTATAAAACGTCATATGCGATATGTCTAAGATTAAGGGTTTATAAGACGATAAAACACGTTATAACGATATAAAACCTTTTTAACCTTTTAGAGAAGATATATGTTATATATCTAAGGTTAATGAGTCATAAAACACATTATTAAACATTACTTTTATAACAAGCTCATAAATAGCTTAAACAATTTTTATGTGAAAAGATAATATTATTAATCACCTATTTAAGACGACTTAGGTTATGGGCCTTAAGTGGATTCTCATGCAAAAGATAATAAACAAATAACTATCTTTTATTTTATTAGAAAACACATAGCCTATATTATTATATTCGAAGTCAATATATAAAGTAACATTTTAAGTTATACAAGATCTTAAACTCTTATTACTTTATTTTATCCTTTAGAAAAAGCTAAGTGATTCATATATAATGTGCACAAAATTATATGAAATCATTAATCATGCCATAAACCTAGTTAAGAACAAATTCACTATAGGTTTGATTAATAAATTATGATAAATGATAATTAATCTATTAATTATTTTTAATTCTATTGTAGGAACAAATGATCTAGATAATTAAGATTAATACTATATTTATTGGTATATTATTAACTATCATTTTAGTTATGACCGTGTGAGCACTTAATTAAGCCATTATATCATTATTAGAAAAGTTATATGACATATTACTATTTAGTACGGCTATACTTAAACATCTATAATGAATCTTATTAAATCAAAATCATGATGTCTATTAAAAGGGCCATTTTACAGTTAGAAACAAATTCTCTAATTCTTTAGTAAGAACCTATATTTACCAATATAACTATCAATTTCTTTATTAGGAAAGCATGGGGGCCTAATTAAGTTATTCTAACATTATTATAAAATTCTATCCTTTCGGTTTTCTTCCTTTCTTTCCTACATAGGAATTATACGTATACTAAAAATTGTTTATTTATAATTCTTCTAACATTAATATTCTAAGAATTAATGTAAATTACTAAATGGGACTTTTAATCACATATTCATGGTTATTATGACATAGATAAATATCTTACTAATTCTAGGTACTTAAGTGATAGACTTATGAATTCACTTATCATGAATAGTAAAATATATATTTTCATTTGACCAGAAATACGTGGCTTAATATCTATTTCAATTTCTTATATCACTAAGATTATACTTATATCAATACTAACTAATTATCGCTCCACACTAAAACGAAATCAAATTTGTAAATGTTTTCTAGTATGAAAATCACGGTGGTAGTGAATAGTGACCGTGCTCATTTTTAAAATTATAAAATCATACGCATTTTCGAAGTATTGTCGCGGGATTCAATTTTGTTATATATATCGAATCTCTAAAGTCATACACGTGAATCGCCAAATCGCATCATCTCAATATAAAAACAATAATTCATAAATTGATTCAAAACATGTTTTAGAATATAAATCAACATTTGGGGTTGTTTTCAACCTTGTGGTGAATCGAGGGATTCAGTCGCGGTGAGGCGAGGCGCGGATGGTCCAGTTGGTGTGCTGCGTGGTCGCGTCGACGGTGGACGGCGTTATTCCGGTGATGCCTTCGGACGGTGGGAAGCGACCTCCGGTGAAGCCGCACGGATGGCGAACGACGTACGGCGCGCAAGCACGGGCGAGCTCCGGTGGACAGCGGATGGACACGGACTGTCCGGCGACGAGCTGGGCACGGCGTGGGCAAGGGGTTTGACAGCAGGTGGGACTCCGTCGAGGTGCTGCGCAGACGGTCCGACGATGAACTTCACGACGGCGAATGGCGAGGGAGAGAGAACCGAGAGGAGGGAGCGAGCTTGGGGTACGGAGAGAGAAGGGCTCGGCTGGGGTTTTATAGAGAGAGGGAGGGAGAGCAGAGGTCGTCGGGGGTGTTTCATGGCCATCAATGGTGTTGATTTTAATGGAGGATGAACGTGGGGAGGGAGTAACGGTCGCAGTGAAAGCTCCATTACTCGAAGACGAGGAACAGACGGCGTGGGACAGTTTGTGGCTCAGTGGCGTCGGGGTCGGCTCGGGCTTCGCGGCAGTCGGGCGCGTGCTGTGGTCCTGCTCGGGTCGAGTGCTACGCGCATGGGGCTTCGGGGCGTCGCGACTCGGGTCCGGTTGCTGGTGCGGCTGCTGGCGGCTTTGGGTCACGCAGGCGCGACCGTGGCCGGGGCGTCGAGGTGGGGCTGGGTCTCGGGCAGCCGGTACGTCAGGGAGGAGAGGCGAGCGCTCGACCGGTCGGGCTGCACAGCCTGAGCGGGCGTGGGGTGGGTGGCCTAGGCGTGTCCGCGGGGCCGGGGTCGCGGGAGAGTGAGGGGTGCGGCGTCCTAGGAGAGAGATGCGAGGGGAGAGAGAGAGAGGAATGGAAGGGAGAGAGAGAGAACGTGTGGGAGAAGCACAGGGAGGGTGGCAGCGCTGTGCAGGAGGAGCCAGGGGCGGCGCGGCCGGCTCCTAGGGTTAGGGAGTTGGGCCTTAATGGGCCGGCTAGGTTAGTGTTTTTTTTCTTTTTTTCTTTTTTTTCTATTTCCTTTTCTAATTTTGAAATACATATTTAAATAACTCTAAAATTTATAATAGTTAAACCAAAATTATTTATAAATAAAATATTAATTTTTGGACTAATAATTATTATATTAGTTATGTGAATTTTCATTTAAGAGGAAATGCTATTCGATATCTAAAATCGATTATGAGCAATCCAAAAATCATTCCAAATGTAAACAAAAATCGAACACTTGAAAGAAAATTCATTACCATAATTACCATTATAAACTAAAATTATTAATATACATACTTTCCGAAAACCTTATTTTAGCAATTCATCTTGTTTTGTAAAATGAGATTTTCTTTACAAGATCAAATCCATAAATTGGATTTGCAAATCAATTCAAACAAAACATATGCTTCGGCATGATTGCAACAAACACTTGGTAATTTTATCTATTCAAGAAATTCTTCAAATCAATGCTTCCTTATTAGAAAACATAAATATTTCTCCTTTCTACTGAAATTTAATAATTCAAATAGGGTTGTTTGCTTTTGCTAGATTTAGGGTGTTACAGTCTCGTAGTAGACAACCTTCTTCATCTTCTTCTTCTTGTCACCTTTCCGATGTGACTTGATGGAGGAAGAGGATTCCTCCTTGTGTTTGTTGCCGGACTCCCTTGAGAGAGTCCTCCCCGAGCTTGCGGCCTTTTCATCGGTCATGATCTCCCTCTTGGCGTGATTTCCAGACATCACTTCGAGTTGGTTAGGCTCTTAATGAAGCACTGCCTCTGATACCAATTGAAAGTCGTCTAGAGGGGGGTGAATAGGCGAAACCTGAAATTTATAAACTTAAGCACACACTAAAGCCTGGGGTTAGCGTTAGAATTAAATTCAAGTCTAAAGAGAGGGGAAAACAAATCAAATAAGAACCAAAGAGAGTGAGCACGACAATTTGTTTTACCGAGGTTCGGTTCCAAAGAAACCTAGTCCCAGTTGAGGAGGTCACAGAGACCGGATCTATTTCAACCCTTTCCCTCTCTCAAACGGTCACTTAGACCGAGTGAGCCTTTTCCTTAATCTCTCGGGTCACTTAGACCCCGCAAGGGCCACCACACACTTAGGTGTCTCTTGCTTCGATTACAAGTCAGTTGAGAAATAGAAGGGAAAAGAAAAAGGCCAAACCAAGCGACAAGAGCAACAAAGAACACAAGTGATCCTCTCACAAGCCCTAATGCACTAGAGTTGATTTTGGGGATTTGAGTGGATTGATTGCTTTGATTGTATCTTGGAGTGTTGGGCTTTTGCTCTTGCAATGAATGAAGAATTGAGAATGCTTGGATGGGAGTGAATGAGGTGGGTGGGGTATTTATAGCCTCCCAACCACTTCTAGTCGTTGGCTGAATTCTGCTGGCGATGGGCGCACCGGATAGTCCGGTGCGCCACCAGACAGTCACTGTGCACTGTTCGGTGCGCGCCACGTCAGCGCAACCGTTAGGATTCTGAGCAGTTGACCATTGGGAAGTCTTGTCGTCTTGCTGCACCAGACAGTCTGGTGCCTTCTGACTTCTACGCTCTAACTTCTGCCACGACACTGTAGCGCATTGTTCCTCTATGCAGAGAGCCGTTGGCATGCAGGGAGTCGTTGCTCCGCTGGCTCACCGGACAGTACGGTGGCACATCGGACAGTCCGATGAATTATAGCGGAGTGCGCCTGGAATTTCCCGAGAGTGGCTGGTTCAGAGGCTGGCTAGGCTGGCGCACCGAACAGTGTCCGGTGCACCAAAGATCAGCATACTCAAGTCCTTTTGCTCTAATTAAATTGTGTCCCTAACTTGAATTCTTTCTTGGTTTGTGTTGAACCTTATGCACCTGTAATACATGAATTCTAGACAAACTAGTTAGTTTATGTGTTTGTGTTGATCATCAACCACCAAAATTAATTATAGGAAATGGTTAAGCCAATTTCCCTTTCAGCCATTTACAAAACTCTGCCGACAAAGGAGAAAAGGGTTTCAAATGTAAGGGAAAACATTGAAGCGGGCATAGATGCTGGAACGGGACATGATGCCGAAGTGAGTGGAGGTGTCGAAGGGACCACCATGGCTTCTATTAATAGAATAATCATAGAGTTGGAACCTAAAAAAGCAAGTGAAGAGGTAGCCGCGGTGGCTAAGCTTGCGAAACAAAAGAAGAATGTAACGAAAGCTTTGGCTACAAGAAGGGGTGAAGCTAGTTGTTGGGGACTTGTTCTCAAATGCTATGAGTTAAGAACAAGGCAACACAAAGTATTAAATGTTAATGTCCTTCGTCCTTTGAAGCATTATTTCCCTTAGGATATAACGATCTTCGGACGAAGGTCATGAAGGACGTACCTTCATCATCACGGTGTACGTTAATGAAAGACAAAGCATACGAAACATGAAAAATAATATGAATAATCATATAACATCATTCACATATCTTCATTATATAAACTTCGATAAATCTAAAGGCTTGACAGAAGGCGAAAATCCAGACGTTGCGCATGAGTGAATACAAGATAGCGTGAACAGTACAGGGGTACTATTCATCTATTTATAGGCACAGGACGCAGCCTGTGAGAAATTACATTCATGCCCTTTACAAATGATTGCAATCATAATACAAGCTACCATGGGCCGATTGGTCATTTCATCTTTAAGTCGGTGCATCAGGAAATATACTCCGAAGCTATATGATTGATAGCTTCGGCTTTGTGTCAATCTCCCGAAGGTGTTTCTTCTTATGGGACCTTCGGCGACGAAGCAGACCCCCAACAGTAGCCCCTTCACGGTGCTAGATCGTTTTTCGTAACGAGCTTGACCCGTGAAAAATTCTCTCAGGCTTCGGAATGCCGAAGGTCTGAAAAACACCTTCCCTTAGCTCGTTGTCGAGAAACGATTTAAATATTCCGAGTGAAAGATGGTCCCACCATACAATGGGTACGCGCGATCTGGTGATTCACCTTCTTGGGCACTATGGTCCACCATTCAGTGAGTGCGGGTGACTATTCAGCGGGTGCGAGCGGCTTGATGATTCACCTTCCCACCTGCAGCACTATATAAACAGACGGGTAGGTGTGAAGTTACCACAGCATTTACTGCTATTGCACTGTTGTGCTGCCAAAAAATTTGACCACAGCCGAAGCTTGTTCAACGTATTCTCAATCAAAGGATCGCTTTGCTCTAGCTTCGTGACAAAAGGGAGCTTCGGCAAAGATAAAAAATAATCAACTTCGTCAAAACGCAAGAAATTCAGCATCAAATGGCCAGGGTGCGCTCAACAGCTAGGGTTACACGCGACGGAGAGGAAACCGAAGTTGCTGAAACTACTCCAATCTCCAAAGTTATGAGTCGGTCCGGACTGGTTGCGACGAAGGGCGTTTCTGACAAAGGTGCACCTGCTACTGAAGCCGAGCAGGCAGATATTGAAGAGGGCGATACTGGTGAAGAAGAGATTGATTACAACACCGCTATGCCATCTAAGCCCAGCCATTTGGATTTTGGGAAGTCGACTGTCTTCGAAGCTGATATGCCCATGATGACGAAGCTAGGCTACTTCGGGGAGGCCGAGAAGAAGTTGATTCGCTTTGGCGGGGAAGAGACCCTCCCGAAACCAGAAAATGATGAAGTGGTGGTTTTTAAGAGCTTCTTCAAAGCAGGGTTGAGGTTTCCTCTGCATGGGATGATTGCAGATGTTTTCGAAAATTTTGAGATTTATCTTCATCAGCTGACTCCTAACGCTATCGTTAGGCTCAGCGTCTTTATCTGGCTCTTCGAAGCCAAGGAGTGGAGCCACTTACCGAAGCCTTCTGCCGAGTGCACGAACTTCACTAACAGACGAAGGCTAGAGAAGATGGATTGCACGAGAATTTTGGCTGTTATAATTTTGCATACTGCAAAGACATGAAGACACCGGTGGTCAGCTACCGCAACATGTGGCCAACCGGTTGGAAGACTGAATGGTTCTATGTTAAGATAGATGAGCAAAAGGAGAAGCTAGTTCAGATCCCGCTGGAGCTAACCTTCGGGTTGACTATGCCTCAGTGCAACATGACGCCGGGGGCATCATGCCCAGATGTTGTGGGCGAATTTAGAGTTGTGTCTAAATATATTGGTACCAGGGATTTAGTTCAGGAATACTTAGCCAACAGGGTATTCCCAAGGCTAAAGGAATGGGGTATGCCGAAGCTCAAAGGAGAGAAGAAGAAGAATGAACTCGTTCGGCTGCCCTATCATTTTAAGTTCAAGAAACACTTCAAAGAACCCTGCCAAGAATGGTTGGATACAATTGAAGTTATGTGCAATGAAATCCTGGGTAATTATACGAAAAAAGAAGATCAATTGATGACTGCAGCCTTCGGCACCCGGCCGAAGCGAAGGTTGAATCGGGTGATGGATGCCCTGAATTTTGAATATCCTGACTATGTGCGATTGAACAAGGGCGCCGAAGGACAAAAAAGAAAAAGAACTATTAGCGTTCTGGGAAGACAAGCTGCTAGAATGGTGAAAGAAGATGAAGAAATTCTGAAGAGGAGAAAATCGAGCCCTGAGCTGAAGGTAGTTGCTCCAAAGAAAAGGAAAACTGTGGCTCCGAAGCAAAAAGCGACTGATATAGAGGAAGAGACTCCTTCAACACCTTCTGCTACCGACGTGGAAGAAATTCTAAAGGTAATGACTAAATCTTTGCCTATCAAGCTAAGTCCACTTGGGCCACATCTGACGAAGCTTTTACAGAAGAAAAAGGAGCCCTCGGCAGCAAAGAAGCCTGCTGGGTCGAAAAACAGAGGATTATTACTATAATTGAAGCCATTGAAGAAACACCACCGCTGGCCTCGGCGTCAAAAACACTAGCTGTCGAGAGCGCTACTGCTGCCGAAGCTGCACCCACCGAAGAAGGAACTACCGAAGATACAAATCTAGAGAGCACATTTTCTGATATTGATAAAATGCTTCTGAATATGGCCGCGGAAGAAGCTGCTACAGCCACCGAAGAGACCCTGGCCACAGTGCCTGGAAAAGAAAAGGAGAAAGCCGAAGATACTTCGGAGGAAAAGGACTTCGATTTCCAAAACATAATTGGTCAGGAGTTATCTGAAGCTGAGAAGGAAGAGTTGAAAGATTATGCAATATCATGTGGTTACAAACCAGGAGCGCTGCTCTTCGACGGCATTGACGATGAAAGCTTAGGTTGCCTCTGAGACCGAACTGGAGCAAAGGTTATTAGTACTCTGTCGAAGAGTATTGGTTTCCCGAAGCTTGAGGCCGATATCAGCCGCTACCGACGACAGCATATCGTCGGTAGTTTGTTCTATTCTAATTTCAAGGTAAAAACTTTTCTTCGGCTTTTCATTATTTTAACGACAAAGGAGTTTTCTGATGAAGGTTGTTTTTGCACAGAGTATGCTATTAAGTAAGGCTTTGAAGATGCAACAGGACCTTGAAGACAAAAAACATGAGGTTATAATTGAAGGTTTAGAGAGCAAAATAAAAGATCATGCAGCTGCTCTTGAAAAGAAATATTTCGAACTTCAAACAGTGGAGGGTTTACTGGCAGAAGCTGAAGCCAAAATTGCAAAATTGAATAGTGAACTCCTCTCGGTCAGAAAGCTTCGAACAAGAAAAGCAGAAATTTGATGCGATGTTTGAGGCTGAAGTCGAAAAGAGTTCAAATTTGCAGAAATCATTGAAAGAGCTTCAAGATAAATGTCTAGACTTCGGCAACTGATGCGTGCAGCGGCTAAAGCAGGTCTTCAACTCGGTTAGAGCCAGTTCTGAGAAATTCAATCCTTCAGTTGAAGACCTGCCAGGGACCTTCGAACACATTGAGGGCGAAGTTGATGCTCTTGATGAAGTTATAGCTGTACACGGCGATTTCTGTGCCCTGCTAGCTTCTCGGGGCACAGCTGTTGCCTTCATGAAATCTGGTTGCATGCATGGGAAAATTGTTAATAGACCAAACTTCAGCTTATCAGCAGCAGATTTACTTGATATCCCCAGCCTAGCTCGAAGCATAGGAAATAGATTCATAACACAAATCTGGACGAAGGGCGGGCGAAACTTGGCTTGCGACGAAGCTCGAAGCCACCTTAAACCGGTAAGAAATTTGTGCCTGCTGCTTTACCTTCTCCTTGAAATTTGCACTTTCCTCATACCGCTTTGATATGTACAGGATGACGAAGCTGAGGAACAGTGAGCCGAAGCTTGGCAGGTGATCCGAAGCTTAATGAATGATGATGAAGCTGAAGACCTTGCTGCGAAAAAACTCTAGAAAAAATCTTGTATTATCCTTGTAAAAAAATAGTGTAATTTAGGAATCATATACTATTCTGTAAATTTGTCCATACCTTGTAACATATTTCTACCTTTTCGTCCATGTATGAACTGCTTTGATGTGGATGAAATTTGTATTTTTTTTGAGCCGAAGGCGAAAAACACCTTCCCTTCTTTTCGTACACAACGAAGCATGAATCTGCTTCCTTTCTTTCTGCCGAAGCCTTATCCTTATAGCCGAAGCAACTGCCTGTGTCTGTATGATATGATGATGATGATCCTATGTATGTCTAAATGAATGTTTATGAATGCAATGTCTGATGTAATGTGACGTGCAAATGAATGTCCAAACACACACATACGAAGCCACAACCATAACCTTCATTCCCTTAGGAATGACTGGAGTCTCTTTGCCGCTTATTTTTCGGCTTCACCGCTTATTTTTCGGTGTAAGTTCTGCATCCCCTTAGGAACATCTTTTGAACTTCTTCGCCTTCTATTTCGGTGGTATTCGCGTTGACTTTTTGCGCTTCGCCTTATATTTCGGTGGTATTTGGCTCTGCATTCCCTTAGGAACGACTTTTGAGCAGAAAACTTACACTACACTCCCTTAGGAACGGCTTTTTGTAGCTTTGTCATGCTCTGCATCCCCTTAGGGACGACTTTTGAGCTTCTCCCTGTTTTTTTTCTTTTTTTCTGCACTCGATGGTGCATACTCAGATTTTACATTTACATATCTTGGGGGATTTTGCTCTCGTAGAGCTGAATAAGAAGGGAAAAAATAAAAACTATGGCCCCATTAAAAACCTTTCTCCCCCTTCGGAAAGGAAAAGGGTGCCATAGGAAAAATGAAAAAGATTACATCAATTTATACATAATACCGTCGAAGCTCATCCGCATTCCAAGATCTAGGAATGTCGTTGTCGTTCGTGTCCTTTAATGTGTAAGAACCGGGTCTTGACGAAGATACTACCAGAAAGGGTCCTTCCCACTTCAGCTGAAGCTTGCCTACTGTGTCAGA
This sequence comes from Zea mays, assembly GCF_902167145.1. NCBI lineage: Eukaryota > Viridiplantae > Streptophyta > Magnoliopsida > Poales > Poaceae > Zea > Zea mays. Next base: position 89,186,301 of record NC_050097.1, read on the forward strand.
GTTAACTACTCTCCGAAGCACCAAATGTCCAGGCTTAATGTCTTTCAATCGAATCTTTCTATCGCGCCATTTTATTGTTTCGGCTTGCTATTTATTGATATTCTCCACAACTTGAAGTCTGGTCCCTTCTATAGCATCTTTTGCTACATGATAATCAGCTTCGTCTTCTGCCGAAGCTGTTGTTCTTATTGATCCTGCTTTAGCTTCTTCTGGGGTTATGGCTTCATCACCAAATAATAATTTGAACGGAGTAAAACCTGTTGATCTTGATATAGTTGTATTGTGGCTCCACACCACTTTAATCAACTCATCTGGCCACTTTCCTCTGGGCTGATTAAAGATTAGCTTCATTATTCCCTTCATTATAATGTCATTTGCTCTTTCGACCAACCCATTTGACTCCGGGCGCCTTACTGATGCAAAATGAATCTTCGTGCCAATTTGGTCACAGAAATCCTTGAACGTTTCAGCATCAAATTGTGTTCCATTGTCCACAGTTATAGCCTTCGGCACGCCGAAGCGACAAACAATATTTTGCCAGAAAAATTTCTGGACTGTAGCCGAAGTTATTGTCGCCAAAGGCTTCGCTTTGATCCACTTAGAAAAATATTCTACCACCACCACGACATATCTCAAGTTGCCCTGCGCTGGTGGAAGTGGACCTAGTAAATCCAGGCCCCATCTTTGCAATGGCCAGGTTGGTTGTATCAGCTGAGTTAATGACGAAGGTTGCTTCTGATCTCTTGCACATTTTTGGCAATTTTCGCACTTTTGAACCAAGTCTGTTGCATCCGAAGCTGCCTTCGGCTAATAGAATCCTTGTCGAAAAACCTTTCTCAGAAGAGGTCTGGACCCAATATGAGATCCACACAAACCTGCATGTATCTCCTTCATCAGTTCTATACCTTCGGTTCTGGACAAGCACTTGAGAAGTGGGGAACAAACTCCATGTTTATATAACTCCCCTTCTATTATGACATAGGGTCTTGTTCTTGCTTCCATTCTTTTGTTATAAACCTCATCATCCGAGAGACAGTTACCTTGGAGGAAATATATAATCTCAGTCCTCCAATCTTCACTATGGACAGGAGATATAGTGAGCACTGCTCTTTCGAGAAGTTCCACCGAAGGTGCTCTTATTGTCTCAAAAAATACTTCCGAAGGTAAAGGTAGCCCCTGTGCCGCTGACTTGGCTAACAGATCAGCATGCTCATTTTCTCCTCGTGGAATATTCTTAACAGAAAACCCTTCGAAAGAAGCTTCAAGCCTTCAAACTATGTCCATGTATTTCTCAAGCTTCGGATCTCTTGCCTTGCAACTTTTGTCAACATGACCAGAAATAACTTGAGAGTTGGCTTTAAGGACCGCCCTTCTTATCCCCATTGCCTTTAACTTCTGAAGCCCCAAAAGTAAAGCTTCGTATTCAGCAATATTATTTGTACAGCTGAAATCAAGCCTTATTGCATAGCATGTTCTGACTTTGGAAGGTGCAACTAAGACAGCAGCCGCACCTGCTCCGAAGGTTCCCTAGGAACCATCGTAGAACATTGTCCAAGCGTTAGCATCTTTATTTGCTTCTTCTTCCTGAGCCCCTGGCGTCCAGTCAGCGATGAAGCCTGCTAACGCCTGGGACTGAATTGAGGATCTATGCACATAATCAATGTTGAATTTGTTGAGTTCCGCAGCCCACTTTCCAATCCTTCTAGTAGCTTCTCTGTTCCTCATAATATCCTTCAGAGGCTGTGATGAAGGAACAATTATATGGAATGCTTGAAAATAATGCCGAAGCTTCCTGGAGGCCATTAAGACAGCATACAACACCTTCTCCAATTATGTATAGTTTTTCTTTGATAAACTTAGAACTTCGGAGACAAAGTATACTAGGGCTTGCTTTTTAATTTGTCCTTCCAGTTTCTCCTGCACAAGCGCCGCTCACTGCAGAGTGCGAAGCTGCCACATACAATAGTAACGGAGCCACTGGCGTGGGTGGAGTTAATGTTAGATCAATCAAGTATTGCTTCAGCTCTTCGAAGGCTTTCTATTGAGCTGGGCCCCATTGAAAGACTTCGGCTGACTTTAGTATTTCAAAGAATGGCAAGTTTCTTTCTGTTGATCTAGATATAAATCTATTCAATGAAGCCAGTCTTCCTGCCAACCGTTGGGCCCCCTTCTTTGTGCTTGGCGGTTCCATTCGAAGGATAGCTTCGATCTTGCTTGGGTTAGCTTCAATCCCCTTCGTTGAAACTAGACAGCCAAGGAACTTACCCTTCTTCACTCCAAAGACACATTTTCAGGATTTAATTTCAGGCCAGCTTGCCTGAAATTAGCAAATGTTTCTAGCAGATCAGTGATATGATTTTCTTGCTTCGTGCTTTTTACTATGATATCATCAACGTATGTTAGCACATTTCTGCCTATCTGGGAATGAAGGACCTTGGCTGTCATTCTTCTGAAACTTCCTCCAGCATTCTTGAGCCCCTCAGGCATCCAAAGATAATAATAGGTGCCACTTGGAATTATGAAGCTAGTCTTCGGCTCATCCTCCTTTTTCATCCATATTTGATGATATCCTAAGTAGCAATCCAGCAGACTCATAAGTTTTGAAGAAGTTGCTGCATCTACAAGAGAGTCTATCCTTGGTAATGGAAATTCATCCTTCGGACAGGCCTTGTTGAGATCCGTGAAATCAATACACATTCTTCATTTGCCATTGGCCTTCTTCACCATAACAGTATTGGCTAGCCACTCTGGATATTTTACCTCTCTGATAACACTAGCACTGAGAAGTCTTTTTACTTCATTTCGAGCACCTTCAGCTTTATCATCAGACATTTTTCGAAGCTTTTGCTTTCTTGGCCTGAAGGACGGGTCGACATTGAGTGAATGTTCAATGACGTCTCTGTTGACACCACAGAGATCATTGGCCGACCAAGCAAAAACATCTTTGTTGTTGAATAAAAACCTTATCAAAGTTTTCTCCTGCTCTTCGGATAGCTGAGATCCGAGTAGTACCTTCTGCTCTGCTATGTCTTCGATAGAAGCATAGGTTTCGGTTGGTCAGCCGAAGCAGCCTTCTCTGTTCTATACTTGTACTGTTCACAAGCTTCGACTTCATCTATATTGTGGATTGTTTTTGAGTCTGTCCAGTTTCCTTTGGCTTTTCTAGCAGCTTCCTGACTACCATGAACAGCAATGGGCCCTTGTTCTGAAGGTATCTGTCGGGGACCATAATTAGGGGTACCCCCAAGACTCCTAAACTCGGCTGGTAACCACCATCAGCACAAAGCTGCAGAGGCCTGATGGGCGCAATTCAGGTCAAGGCTCCGTCCACTCAAGGGACACGATCTCGCCTCGCCCGAGCCCAGCCTCGGGCAGGAACAGTAGACCCAGGCAGATTCACGCCTCGCCCGAGGGCCCCCTCAAGCAACAGGCGCACTCTCGACTCGCCCGAGGCCCAGTTGGGGCAGGCTTCGCAGTGAAGTAACCTTGGCCAGATCGCCTCGCTAACCGACCAAATCGCAGTAGCATTCAATGCAAGGATCGCCTGACACCTTATCCTGACGCGCGTTCCTCAGTTGGCAGGGCCAAAGTGACCGCAGTCATTTCGCCCCTCCACTGACTGACCTGACAGGAAAACAGCACCGCCTGCCCTGCTTCGACTGCTGTGCCACCCGCCAGGGTGAGGCTGACAGCCGCCAAGTCCAGCCTCAGGCGCCATAGGAAGCTCCGCCTCGCCCGACCCTAGGGCTTGGCCCCCGCCTTGACCTCGGAAGACGGTCTCCGCCTCGCCCGACCCCAGGGCTCGGACTCAACCTTGACCTTGGAAGACGGTCTCCGCCTCGCCCGACCCTAGGGCTCGGACTCATCCTCGACCTCGGAAGACGGTCTCCGCCTCGCCTGACCCCAGGGCTCAGACTCTACCTCGACCTCGGAAGACGGTCTCCGCCTCGCCCGACCCCAGGCCTCGGACTCAACCTCGACCTCGAAAGACGGTCTCCGCCTCGCCCGACGCCAGTGCTCGGACTCTACCTCGACCTCGGAGGAGCTCCGCCTCGCCCGACCTTGGGCTCGGACCGACCATGTCGTAGGGGGGTGCATCATTACCCTACCCCTAGCTAGCTCAGGCTACGAGGAACAAGACCGGCGTCCCATCTGGCTCGCCCCAGTAAAACAAGTAATGATGGCACCCCGCATGCTCCCATGACGACGGCGGTTCTCAGCCCCTTACGGAAGCAAGGAGACGTCAGCAAGGTCCCGTCAGCCCCAACAGATGTGCTTCTACATGGCTCAAGCGCTCCTCCAACGGCCACGACGCCACATGCACAGGGCACTAACACCTCTTCGACAACCACGTCGGCATGTACATAGGGCTCTGGCTCCTCTCTGCCGGACACGTTAGCATACTGCTACACCCCCCATTGTACACCTGGGCCCTCTCCTTACATCTATAAAAGGAAGGTCCAGGGCCCTCGTACGAGAAGGTGGCCGCGCGGGAGGTCGGGCTGACGAACAGGCTCTCTCCCTCTCTCGCGAACGCTTGTAACCCCCTACTGCAAGCGCATCCGCCCTGGGCGCAGCATAACACGAGCCGCGGTTCCCCTTTTCCTTTCCCCCTTGTGTTCCATCTCGCGCCGACCCATCTGGGCTGGGACACGCAGCGACAATTTACTCGTCGGTCCAGGGACCCCCAGGGTCGAAACGCCGACTGTATCTTCATGCATAAATATGCTGGATGAAGTATTTCTTCGAAAACATTGAGTGTCCCACGACCAATGATTGCATTTAGGGATATTCCATATCAACGATGTCAAACACACCTGTTCAGTCCTTGTGTTGTGGATGAACCCGAAGGTCACTGACATTGTGATTTTGCGGAGTGCTGCAATTTGCCTTCCTCCAAAGCCACAAAGAGGGTGTGTAGCATCATGAATATTGTCCTCTGGCTCTTGCATCTGTCTGAAGGCCTTAGCAAATATCATATCTGCTACACTGCCTGTATCAACCAGAACATTGTGGACCATAAATCCCTTGATGACACAAGATATGACCATAGCATCATTATGAGGGTAATCCTTGAGCTGAAGGTCCTCCTGGGAGAAGGTGATTGGGATGTGGGACCATTTTGACTTGATGAAGGGTCCCTGCACCCCAACACGTTGCACCCTTCTCTGAGCTTCCTTCTTCTGCTTCTTGTTGGCCGGTTCTGAGCATGAACCGCCTGTTATCGGGAGCACCAGCTTTGTAGCCGAAGCAACTTTAGCTTGATTGTTGAACGAAGCCATCAGCTCAACAGTGGAAGTGAGTTCACCGGAGGTGGGCGCCAATGTTGGGGACTTGTTCTCAAATGCTATGAGTTAAGAACAAGGCAACACAAAGTATTAAATGTTAATGTCCTTTGTCCTTCGAAGCATTATTTCCCTTAGGATATAACGATCTTCGGACGAAGGTCATGAAGGACGTACCTTCATCATCACGGTGTATGTTAATGAAAGACAAAGCATATGAAACATGAAAGATATTATGAATAATCATATAACATCATTCACATATCTTCATTATATAAACTTGGATAAATCTAAAGGCAATATTTAATCACATTTGTACCTTCGGCTTGACAGAAGGCGAAAATCCAGAAGTTGCGCATGAGTGAATACAAGATAGCGTGAACAGTACATGGGTACTGTTCATCTATTTATAGGCACAGGACGCAGCCTGTGAGAAATTACATTCATACCCTTTACAAATGATTGCAATCATAATACAAGTTACCATGGGCCGATTGGTCATTTCATCTTTAAGTCGGTGCATCTGGAAATATACTTCGAAGCTCTCTGATTGATAGCTTCGGCTTTGTGTCAATCTCCCGAAGGTGTTTCTTCTTATGGGACCTTCGGCGACGAAGCAGACCCCCAACACTAGTATTTCCTCTAGTAAGGAGAGGACCTTCGACTTAAGACACATGGCTAGTGGTGAGTTAAGTGCTGAAGATATATCTGAACTAAGAGAATTTGCTATTGCGGGTGGGTATAGACCCGTTGTAGTTCTTTTTAGTGGTGTTGACAATGATGTGCTAGAATGCATTCCTGACCGTGATGGGGCTAAAGTAGTTAATACTCTAACAAAGTCTATTGGCTTCTCGAAGCTAGAGAGTGAGTTAAGTAACATACGAAAACAACATATCGTCGGGAGTTTCTCTTTCAACCTCCCTCTTTTGGTGATTTATGCCAACACACCTAAAGTAACTCGAAATTCTAACTTAACCAAATGTGAGCCAACTTTCGCAAAATCAAGTCAAATCAAACACTAGTAGAATAAGAATAGGATTTGGTATGTTTGGATCATTTTGCCACCACTTGGTTTGTTTTTACAAAACAAACTTATTTCTCTAACTTCTAAGTCAAAAGTACTTTAGTTTTGCAAATCAAAATACCTTCGATCTACATAAATTCACCTTTTGAGAGCCTTAGCTTCATCTTGCTTAGCCTTTGAAATACCTTCGAGCTATCTTGTGCAAAGACCGAAGATAAATTTGTAAATTTATTTGATACGAAGGGAGAGGGAATAAAAAATTCTAAGGTATATGAGATGAGTCTCATACCTTTATGATTTATTGTCCTTTTATTCAATACCGCTTCATTCATAAATCCTCTCAAGAACCTTCGTCCTTAAGTTATTACTTTAAAGGAGTCATAACATGAGGACGAAGGTTCTAGTTGTTTAACCTATGTAGCCTTGTTTTTTATGCCATGTAACAATTAAACAAGTGACCAACACATATCATAATGCATTTGGAACGGATGGAGCATGTGGATAACAGGAACAATTTTGCTAAGAAAAGAACAATTCAACCTAGATGCCTTCTTCCATTGAAACAAAACTCCGGAAAACTAAGGCCTCGTTTGGTTTGAGGGACTAATGTCCCATTTAGTCTCTAAATTGCCAAACGGTGGGGCTAAAACAGGGACTAAACTGTTTTAGTCTCTAGTCCCTTAAAGAGTGACTAAAAGGGAATAAACAATATTAATTCCACTTTTTGCCCTCCTTAATTTCAGTTGCACTAATGGATAAGAATGCTAAGGGGGTTTTTTGGTCGTCTTATGATTCTTTTAATATGTTTGGAATATTTTTATTCTTTAGAACCAAACAGGGTATGAACTAAACTTTAGTCGCATAACTAAACTTTAGTCATGTACTAAAGTAACCAAACGAGCCTAAGAAGCGTCGTAAACATTGATTCTGTGTCCAGATAAAGGAGGGAGCAAAATTATTCTACTAGTCTGATTCATGGAAAGTATGTTGCCATTTTTATCTCATATTATTAACTTTCCATTTAAATAACTGAACATCAGCCCACAGGCTTCTGTCAGTTTGCACCAGTTTCAGCTCACAGCTAAGCATATATTATAAATAGTTTTAATGGCTTTTTTCTCATGTTGTCACATCACATTGCATTTGGAACGGAGGGAGCATGTGGATAAAAGGAACAATTTTGCTAAGGCTCCTAAAATGACAGGATTTGTAGGACAACAGAACATCAGGCGCGTGACGCGCGCCTTATCTAGATTACAACATTTTTTGATCAAATAGTTAAATATGGTTGTATGCAATTCATCTCTCAATTGTATTATATAAACCAAGCCTTGAAGGGCATATTTTTCCCAAACCTGTTGAACTTAGGTCCTATTTGTAGGGTTCAGGATATTATAAAAATGACTCTGGCTCTAGCTCCTCGGTAGAAGCAGCTCATGCTAATAGTGTATTTTTACAAATCGTTTGGTAAAACGGCTTCTCTTATCTCTACTACTTATTAAGGTTGTACGTATTCTGCCACCATTCCCTAATGACTCTGGCTCTAGCTCCTCGGTAGAAGCTGCTCATGCCAAGGAGTCAGTGTTTTTTTACAAATCGTTCGGTAAAACGACTTCTCTTGTCTCTACTACTTATTAAGGTTGTAAGGGTAGTTTGTCATTCCGTGTTCTGCCACCATTCCCTATTCTGCCATTCCTGTTCCTCCCTCCCCGCACAGCCCATTCTCATGTTCTGCCACCATTTCCTGTTCTGTCATTCTCATTCCTTGTTTTACCTTTCTCATTCCCCTCTCCCCGCACAACCTATTCCCATTCTCATTCCCCCATACAACTCACGTCTAGCTAAGATTAAAAAACACACATGGCCCCAAGTGGATTCAAACCCACGACCCCTTAGACAAATGCGAGCAACAGCTACCGCTACACCACATGTGTATTTATGCCTACATCTATGATAGGAAAAACATCTACTACATCTCTCCCTAAGCCCACCTGATACTCCTTGCACAATGCATAGTAGTAGATAAGTATCACCGAGATTCTTGAATTATATGTTTGGATGGAGGGAGTAATATTTTTCCATGGATTTGACTTGTGAGTCATTTTCATAAACCAACGCCAAGGATGAATCCATGTTTCTTACTTGGAAACCCCGAACAAACACCACTAACAGGAGGCGCTTGTGTTGGTATCGCTCATCGACGACGAGAAGAAGCTTAGAGACTGCTAGTTCGACCTCTAGAAGCAGTCCTACATGGCCACATGTGCCGTTGTGTATGACAAGCTCCGACGCAGCCGACGCTTGGACACGGTCCAGAGCGGCTGCACCGAGATGTCCATCGTCAAGCAGGGGGACCTCATGGTCGTCGCAAACGTCGGTGACTCTCAGGCTGTTCTAGGCACCGCATCCGACAACGACGCCATCACACCATCCAGCTCATCATCCACCTGAAGCCCAACCTATCACGTAAGTCGCTAATGACCAGCCATGGATTCTTGTGCGCTGGAATGATGGCCGTTGCTGACGTTGTGTGAGTGTCCTCGAACATGATGTATATAAAGGAGTAGCGCATCCGGTGGTGCAATGACCAGGTGTACTACCTCGCTGATGAGCCCGGGGTGCACTTCGTCTGGCAGCCCAGCCAAGAGTCATCGGTACTCGCCATGTTGCATGTGTTCGACAACTACTATATCAAGGACTGTGGTGTCATCTCGGCGCCGGAGATGACAAGGAGGAGGACCGACAGCAATGACCAGTTTGTCATCCTCGCCACCGTCGGGGTAGCTTTTGTGCCAGCCTGCCTTTAATTCTCTTCGCAAACACACACACACTTGCCTTTTCGTTTAAGCAAGCTCGTTTGGTGGTGCATGCCTAATGACTGACGATGTATGAGGGAACTTCTTCCGGTAGGTGTGGGACATGCTTTCCAATGATGAGACCACGCAAACTGCGGTATATATCGAAGTCTGCATGATATTGATGGTTGCAATGTAGTGGTGAAACAACTAGATTAAAATAACAAAATTTATATATGACTAGTATCACAAATGGATTATGAAACCTTTTTCTCATAACAGTATAACACACATTTTGTATATTAGTTATCGTGGTATTATATGTTCCCGTTGCAACGCACGTGCACTCAGCTAGTGTTTTTTTATTTGGTGTATTGAGGTATATAGTGCTGTTAATTTGGGGTTTTCCCCTTATTTAAAAAATATGTGGCCAGCCGGACTGGGCCACTACAAGGCCACAAAGGCCGAGCAGCCCAGCCGGCTGGGGAGGAGCTAGGGCACCTCAGTGCCTTCAGCTACCTTACGGGAATAAGGCAGAGGCTGGCGGTGCCAGTAATTGAGCAGCAGCGGCGGCGGCGTTCTTTGTACGCCGATTTCTACGACTCAATCTCCTGCTCTTCTCGCTAATCCGTTTGCCTCCACCTTTTCTCGGCTCCTTAAAGGATGGACAGTCAACCTCTGAGGAGTGCGCAGAAAAACATCGGTTCCTGGTTCCTCTCTCCGGCTCTCAGTTCTAATCAGTTTGATCTATTTTGGTCCTGGCGTTCTTGTTTGGCTCACTGGTGGTGATTGGAAGAAGAAAGGAGGAATTGCTGCTCGCGTGCAGTGTGTTTCTCCCGTGTTCCAGTGTTCCTTTTGTGCGCCTCAGTGGTGCTGTGTTTGTCTAATCATTGTCCATCGTGGCCTAGTGCTTGGGCTTCCTGCTGCGTGATGTTCGTCTTCTCGGGCTGGTGCTGTGGACGTCTCCCACGGCCTCAGCAGCGGCTCTTGTATCTACGTCAACCTCCCGCAGTGCATGCCCGAACGTGGGTGGCAGAATTGGTTTTCTGGGATAGAACTTCGTGTTCGCTGAGCTGGACTTCCCACGTAGACAATCTACGTGCTGTGAGTTGCCCGTTGCCTCACTTTACTTACTGTTTAATTTTGTGCAATCTGCTAGTATTAAATACTTGGGTATGATTGCAATATTGTGGGTGGATTTGTTTTCTCATTGATAATAGCGGTGTAGTGAGACAACCTGACAGTCTGGTTTTAGTGTGTTGTTAATTTCAGCATGAAGTACATATTTGTGCCTAATTATATCTCTGTTTGTTGAGGCTGTTTACCTGTGTTAAATTCTGTTATTTTATTTTGTACACAACTCCTTACAATTTGTATTTATGCTTGATTACTAGGCTTATTACATTTGATCTAAAACCCTGATTTGGTAAGATAGGACTGTCACGTTAGTCGAGGATCTCTGATCACCATTTAGTGTTGGAGGGCTGTTTATTACAGCAACCCGCTGTTTTGAGAGCAATATCAAAAGATAAACAATAATGTTTATGTGCATAATATGCCTTCTTCATCTACTAGCCATGTTTATTGTTGAAATGAACCTGAGTAGCTATTTCACATGTTTTCATGCCCTAGAATCGCTACTGTTCATTGATGTTATATTTACGTATGGCATTTATCCTAGTTATATGCTTGTTTTATTCAGCATTAGAATATTTAATATATTTAAATATGTTAGAAGCATGTCACTTATTTCTATAAAACTTCAACAATCCAGAAAACCAATTTGTATAATGGCCTCTAGTTTTCATGTCATTAAGCCTGAAGCGTTCGACGACGCTAGCTTTAAGCGCTGGCACATTAAGACTCACATGTGGCTCACTGACATAAAACTATTTTGAGTAGTGATGTCGGATGTTCTCGAGGCAGCATCAGATGATACTGATGTTGCAGCAAAGGCCGCCGCACTAGCGGAGAAGGCCAAGTGGGACGAAGCCAATGAGGCATGCCTGTCTCGTGTGTTGAACGTATTGTCGAACCGCTTATTTGACGTGTACCCTGATTTTATCTCCGCTAAGGGTCTGTGGACTGAACTTGATAATGAGTTCTTTGAAGTTGACAATGCAATGAATCATTCACAACGGAAAACTACCTCAACTATAAAATGGCTGAGGGAAGGTCTGTTATGGAGCAGCTACAGGAGATTCAACTCCTTGTTAGGGACTTGGTCCAATATGGCAGCATCCTACCAGACATTTTCAGGTGAATTCAATACTAGCAAAGCTCCCGCCTTCTTGGCGAGACTTTGTGACTTCACGTCGCCACATGAAGAAGCAAATAACTCTCACCGAGTTGTCTGCTGCTATAAATATGGAAGAGCATGCAAGGGCCAGTAACAAGCCATCCCAGCAACTTCAAGCTCACGTTGTTGAGAAGGGCGGAGATAGAAAATTCTAGAAGAAGAAGAACTCTCCACAGAAGAATCTGAACCTACCTAAGTCCAAAAAGATGAAGAAAAAGGAAGACTTTATCTGCTACGTTTGTGGTGTCTCCAGGCATACAACTCGGAGGTGCAAACTTAGGAAGGGAAAATGTACTCCACCTCAGCGCAAAGAAGGGAACGTGGTGGTTAACTCCACCCAGGGTATGCACCTCAGGCCTTTATGGCAAGTCCATCAGATGACTGTTGAATGGATTCCGATGCTAAAATTCATATTTGTGCTGATCGATCCATGTTCTCTTCTTTCCAGGGGTACAACAACGCACCAGTCTTGATGGGAAATTGTGTTCCGGAAGTAGTTTGAGGTACCGGACAGGTCTACCTGAAGTTAACTTTAGGGAAGACGCTCATGCTGAAGGACGTGCTCTATGTGCCCTCGATGAGCCGAAACCTCATATCTGTGTCGATGTTGCTTCGATTGGGTCTCAAGTTAGTGTTTGAGTATAATAAAGTGGTCCTCTCTAAATTTGGTACTTTTGTTGGAAAGTCATATGAGTCAGGCGGTTTGTTCCGTCTTTCTGTTTTGAACAATCATTCTTCTTACCATGTTAATGTGGTCTGTAATAACGATTCCATTAATGATATTTGGCATTCGCGTTTGTGTCATGTCAATTTTGAGGCCATTAAGAGATTAAGTGACATGTCTTTAATTCTTGAATATAAACATGTTAAAGGTGTAAAGTGTGGTATTTGTGTGCAAGCTAAGCAACCTAGAAAACTGTTTCATACGGTTGAAGGCAGAAGTACCACTCCTTTAGAACTAATTCACTTAGATGTCTGTGAGATGAATGGTATAATCACAAAAGGCGGTAAAAGATACTTTCTTACCAGATTCTGTTATATTTACTTACTCATAACCAAAGATGAGACACTAGAAAACTTTAAGATCAATAAGACTGAAGTTGAAAACCAGTTAGACAAGAAAATTAAAAGGCTACAATTTGATAGAGGAGGTGAATACCTTTCCAACCTTTTTATGAGTACTGCAAAGAGTGTGGAATCATTCATGAAACTGCCGCTCCATATTCACCTCAGTCAAATGGGGTAGCTGAAAGGAAGAACCGAACGGTGTGTGACTTAGCTAATGCTTTGTTACAAAGTTCGAGGATGCCTGACATCTGGTGGGGTGAGGCAGTACTAACGGTGTGCTATGTCCTGAACAGGGTGCCACCTCGCAACCGTGAGGCCACGCCCTATGAAGGATTTAAAGGGAGGAAGCCAGATATTTCACATCTTCGGACTTGGGGCTACCTTGCTAAGGTGAATGTCCCTTTGACGAAGAAGAGAAAGCTAGGCCCTAAGATTGTAGATTGTGTCTTCCTAGGTTATGCACATAACAGTGCAGCTTATAGATTTCTAGTGGTCCATTCCGAGACGAGTGAAGTCGCTGTAAATGTCATAATGGAATCTCGGGATGTGACATTCTTTGAGAGCATTTTCCCTATGCGGGATAAGGAAGTAGTAGCCCCATATGGTCCATCTCGGACATATTCTCTGCCCTCGAGTGTCCATGACCAGACTCTAGATTTGGAGTTAAGGAGGAGTAAGAGACAAAGGTCTGAAAAGTCTCTAGGAGATGATTACATTATTTATCTAGTGGATGAAGAACCACGCTCCCTCAGAGGCATATACATCTCCAGATGTAGAGTACTAGAGGGAGGTTGTCCGTAGCGAGATGGATTCAATCATCTCGAACGAAACTTGGGAGATTGAAAGTCGCCTAGAGGGGGGGTGAATAGGGCGAAACTGAAATTTACAAAGTTAATCACAACTACAAGCCGGGTTAGCGTTAGAAATATAATCGAGTCTAAGAGAGAGGGTGCAAAACAAATCGCAAGCGAATAAAGAGTGTGACACGCGGATTTGTTTTACCGAGGTTCGGTTCTTGCAAACCTACTCCCCGTTGAGGTGGTCACAAAGACCGGGTCTCTTTCAACCCTTTCCCTCTCTCAAACGGTGCCTCGGACCGAGTGAGCTTCTTCTTCTCAAACAAATGGAACACAAAGTTCCCGCAAGGACCACCACACGATTGGTGTCTCTTGCCTCAATTACAAGTGAGTTTGATCTCAAGAAAGAATGAGAAAGAAAGAAGCAATCCAAACGCAAGAGCTCAAAAGAACACAACAAATCTCTCTCACTTATCACTAAAGCTTTGTGTGGAATTGGGAGAGGATTTGATCACTTGGGTGTGTCTAGAATTGAATGCTAGAGCTCTTGTAAGTAGTTGGAAGGTGGAAAACTTGGATGATTTGAATGTGGGGTGGTTGGGGGTATTTATAACCCCAACCACCAAACTAGTCGTTTGGTGGAGGCTGCTGTCGACGGGCGCACCGGACAGTCCGGTGCGCCACCGAACACTGTCCGGTGCGCCAGTCACGTCACCTGGCCGTTAGGGTTCGACCGTTGGAGCTCTGTCTTGTGGGCTCGCCTGGCTGTCTGGTGGCGCACCGGACAAGTCCTGTAGACTGTCCGGTGTGCCACCCGCGCGTGCTCTGACCTCTGCGCGTGCAGGCACACATTTAATGCGTTGCAGTCGACCATTGCGCGCGAAGTAGCCGTTGCTCCGCTGGCTCACCGGACAGTCCGGTGTGCACCGGACATGTCCGGCGAATTTTAGCGGAGCGGAGATCCGAAGCTGGCGAGTTCAGAGTCGCTCTTCCTTGGAGCATCGGACACTGTCCGGTGGTGCACCGGACAGTCCGGTGAATTATAGCGAAGCGCCTCTGAGAATTCCCGAAGGTGCAAAGTTTGGCTTGGAGTCCCCTGGTGCACCGAACACTGTCCGGTGGCACACCGGACAGTCCGGTGCGCCAGACCAGGGCACACTTCGGTTATCCCTTGCTCTTTTTGTTGAACCTTTTTCTTTGTCTTTTTATTGGCTTTTTGTGAACCTTTGGCACCTGTATAACTTATAGACTAGAGCAAACTAGTTAGTCCAATTATTTGTGTTGGGCAATTCAACCACCAAAATCATTTAGAAAATAGGTGTAAGCCTAATTCCCTTTCAATCTCCCCCTTTTTGGTGATTGATGCCAACACAAACCAAAGCAAATATAGAAGTGCATAATTGAACTAGTTTGCATAATGTAAGTGCAAAGGTTACTTAGAATTGAGCCAATATACATACTTATAAGATACACATGGATTGTTTCTTTAATTTTAATATTTTGAACCACGCTAGCACCACATGTTTTGTTTTGGCAAATTCTTTTGTAAATCCTTTTCAAAGTTCTTTTGCAAATAGTCAAAGGCAAATGAATAAGATTTTGCGAAGCATTTTCAAGATTTGAAATTTTCTCCCACTGTTTCAAATGCTTTTCCTTTGACTAAACAAAACTCCCCCTCAATGAAATTCTCCTCTTAGTGTTCAAGAGGGTTTTAATATATCGATTTTGAAAATACCACTTTCTCCCCCTTTTGAACACAAAAAGATACCAATTCGAAATTTACCAATTGAAAATCATTAGTTTTAAAATTAGGTGGTGGTGCGGTCCTTTTGCTTTGGGCTCATGCTCTCTCCCCCTTTGGCATAAATCACCAAAAACGGAATCATTAGAGCCCTTTAAACTACTTTCTCCCCTTTGGTAAACAAAATAGGAGTGAAGATTATACCAAATGCGGAGAGTTGCTCGGAGCGACCGGACAGTCCGGTGCGCCAGACCAGGGCACACTTCGGTTATCCCTTGCTCTTTTTGTTGAACCTTTTTCTTTGTCTTTTTATTGGCTTTTTGTGAACCTTTGACACCTGTATAACTTATAGACTAGAGCAAACTAGTTAGTCCAATTATTTGTGTTGGGCAATTCAACCACCAAAATTATTTAGAAAATAGGTGTAAGCCTAATTCCCTTTCAGAGATAACTGATCTCCCAGCTAGTTGCAAGCCTGTGGGTTGCAAATGGATCTTTAGGAGGAAGAGGAGACCCGATGGTACTATTGAAAAGTACAAGGCCCGTCTTAGGGCTAAGGGTTTTACTCAAAAGAAAGAGGAGGATTATTTTGATACATATTCTCCGGTGGCTCGATTGCCCATAATCCGTGTACTTTTAGCGCTAGCGGCTGCTTATAAACTTCTTGTTCATCAAATGGACGTAAAGACAGCATTCCTAAATGGAGAGCTAGAAGAGGAAATTTTTATGCAGCAACCAGAAGGATTTGTGGTTAAAGGACAAGAGAGCAAAGTGTGTCGCTTCATTAAATCCTTGTACGGTCTTAAGCAAGCTCCCAAACAATGGCATGAGAAGTTTAATAACACTCTGACTACTACCGGATTTTGTGTAAACGAAGCTAACAAGTGTGTGTATTATCGCTTCTCTGGGAGCAGAGGTGTCATCTTGTGCTTATACGTTGATGACATATTGATATTTGGGACCGAGTTGGAGGCTATCATGCAGAAAAAAGTATTCCTCTCCAAGAACTTTGATATGAAGGACTTGGGTGAAGCTGATGTTATACTGAACATCTAGCTAATAAATGGTGAGGATGGGATTACTTTGTCACAATCCCATGATGTGGAAAAAGTCCTGACTCGCTTCGAACATATGGACTGGAAACCAGTCGCCACGCCCTATGATCCATCATACATGCTCTGCAAATATGAAGGCAAGCCTGTGAACCAACTACTATATTCGCAGATCATCGGATCTCTCATGTACCTGAGCAGTGCAACTAGACCAGATATCTCATATGCAGTATGCAGAGTGGCTCGTTACTTGGCCAGTCTAGGAGATAGACACTGGGTAGCCTTGTACAGAGTGCTTCGGTATTTGAAGTGAGCAATGAATCTTGGTATTAAATATACCGGATTTCCATCAGTACTTGAAGGATTCAGTGATAAAAATTGGATCTCTCACTCGGATCAAATGAAGTCTACAAGTGGCTATGTGTTCACTTTAGCTGGTGGGGTCGTGTCATGGAGATCGTCTAAACAAACAGTGTCGACACGTTCCACCAAGGAGGCTGAATTAGTTGCGCTTGATTCAGCAGCATTGGAGGTAAGTGGTTGAGAGACTTATTGTCAGATCTTCCAATGTTAGCAAAGCCGATACCGGCTGTCCTAGTATATTGTGATAACACTTTTGTGTTGCTAAAAGTGAATAGTAGAAAGGACAACAAAAAATCCTTGAGGCAAATCAGAAGACGACTTGATTCATGTCAGCATGCTAGAGAGACAGGTGTAATAACCGTAGATTACATCAAGTCTGAAAGGAACCTTGCTGATCCTTTCACCAAAGGGCTGGCTCAAAAAACAATCCAAGCAGCATGCATGGAATGGGACTCGTACCCTGTTAACAGTTCAACTACGGATAACTGTCCTGTGTGACCGGAGGTCCCGAGATCTAGCTCCAGGAAACGAAGCACTGTGGAACCAAGAGCACAAAAGACAAAGAGCCTCATGAGCTGCTGTGCTCTATCTGTATGGTAGGTTGAGCGATATGCTCTTAATGAAGTCAATGCTATAAGCAGGGAAATTGTCCTACAGAATTTCCTTAATGATTTCACCTATATGAGCTAACTGTGGGGTCGCAGTCTGGGAGAGAATGGGGTGTAACGCCCCGAATTTCGAGTTGATTTTTTTTCTTTTCTCTATCACTCGCTAAATTCGGGCGTTACCCCTCTTTCCATTTCTTTTCGCTAAAACCTCACCCGACTTCAAAACTTTAGGTTATGTGATAATAGTAAACACTAGGGTTATTTTCTTTGGTCTGCTGCACCATGCCGAACCATGCATTTCTTTGATTGTTTGAACGTGTGAAAGCATTCATATAGAAAATGGATATAAAAAAAGGGAAAATCTTTTCTTCTCTCTATCCCCCTCTCCTCCCATTTCGGCCCAGCCGCCCCCCTCCCCTCGCGCCCGGCCCAGCTGGCCAGCCGGCCTCTCCCCCCCCCCCCCCCCCCCGCGCGCCCAACTTTGGGCCCAAGCCGGCCCAGCCGCCCCCCTACCCCCAAAATTCCTCTCCCCTGCGGGCCCCGCCTGTCATCCCCCTCCCCTCCCCCAAACCCCTCTCCCCTGCCCAACCGTCCACCCCCCTCCCTGCTCGCCCGAGCCGCCGCCGCCACCCTCCCCGCCCGCGGTGAGGCCCTCCCTCCCCCCTCCCCTCTTCTCCCTCCTCTCCCTTCCCCGCCCGTCGGCGCTCTCCCGCGGCGTGGCCGCGCCCGCCCGACCCCGCCTCGGTCCCGCCCCGGCCTTGCGCCCTCGGCCGCGCCCGCCCCACCCGCGCCCGCCCGCGCCCGCCCCGATCGCCCCGACCCCGACCCCGGCCGCGCCGCCCCGGCCCCGCGCCGTCCCGACCCCGGCCGCGCCCGGTCGCACCCGTCCCCGGCCATGGCCGCCCCTGCCCGTCGCGCCCGCGCCGTTCCCCGCCCCGGCATGGTGACCGGCCGTGGCCTCGCCGGCCATGGCGCTCGCGCGGCGTGCCCCGTCCCGCCCGCGCGCGCTCCCCTGCCCGTGCTCGCCCGCCCGTGCTCGCCCGCCCGTCCTGGCGTGTCCCTGCTCGCGTCGTGACGGCCCCGGCGCGGCTTCGAGCTCGGCCCAGCGTGCCTATGGCGCGCAGCCTTGAGCTCGGCCAGCGCGTGGCCCCGACGTGTGCACGGCTAGTTCGCGACTCGTGCGTGCGGCCTTGCGCGCGTGCTCGCGTAGTGCGCAGTGCCTTGGCACGGCTTGCCGTGCCTTGTCTACCCCAGACATGCCCGTCTACCCCCCCTATATTCTATGCGCGCTAAACACGTTGTTCATGTTAATAAAATAGGAAACTCAATTGAGAAATTGGTTACGTTAGTTAATTTATATAGTTAATCGTCTATATCATTTAATGTTGATCTACTAAAAGTGGTCACGTTTCTATTAGTGCATGTAGCTAATCCTTATTATTGGAGCTAAGTAGAACCAGAGCACGTAACGTTTAGTTATTCTTCTACCCGTAATGCGCCTCGAGCATAAGCTTTAACCCCTGCGAGACCCTCCCCTGTCTCTTTCTAACCATGGTAAATGCAATATCGCATGTCATATTCTATGCACGTTTAATCTACTTGTTCTCTTGTATGGTGTACTGTTTGTTTCCTAATTTGAATGGATGGATGTATGTATGTTTGCAATCGCATAGAGAACGATTCGGTCGAGGAGCCCGAAGAACACGCAGGAGACGCCCCTGAGCAGCAGTCGGTTGGTGGAGGCAAGTGTCCCTTGACCTATCTCTGTCCTATTCATTCTTTAATTCACCTCCCGCATTACACATTTATGCCTAAGGATTGACTAGTTTTGTTATCCATGTCCTTGTTTACCTATTTGGGTTGGATTATTATTGCTTAGTCTTATGCTATTGCTCAACTCTAATCAATGAACATGATGAGAATGATCGATGATACGCGGTTTTCCCCCCTGTTATTATGATGTTATACTTGTGGCCTTTAAGGGGGCTCGAGCGGTTTCTCGAGTGCCTCTCCGTAAGGACCTGTTCTTTGGTTGACCGCCCGGGAAAACAGTGCAACCTTGAGGGTGGAATGGGGTGTCCTTAGCTGAATAATTAGAGGATCCGGGGTGTAGTTCGCTTAGCCGTTGTGCCGTCAATGGGGCTCGGTGTATGCGGCTCGCTCTGCCAAGTTTGGGTTCGCCCCTTGGGGAGGAGTGCAGTGCACTTAGGAAACCTAACGGGCGGCTACATCCCCGGGGAATCTTTGTAAAGGCTACGTAGTGATGCCCTGCTGGGTCACCTTAGTAGTGATCAATGGAGAGTCATGATCTTCGGGCAGAAAGGGAATCACGACTTGTGGGTAAAGTGCACAACCTCTGTAGAGTGTTTGAAAACTGATATATCAGCCGTGCTCGCGGTTATGAGCGGCCAAGGGAGCTCCAGTGATTAGTGGTACTTGATATGAGACATTTTGGTTCACAGGTGGCAATGAGACTGATGGTGTTGGTTATGACTATGGTGCTGGTAAGTGGTATTCTTTCCGTTTGGAAAAGGTGCATAGTTCGCATTCGGTTTGCCTTCTAAAACCGGGTGTGACATAGGTGGTATCAGAGTCGTGCTGACTGTAGGACCGCTAACCTAGAGTAGAATGGTCGTTCTAAGGATTATAGACCTCTATCCTTGCCTTGACTTTGGTATCCCTTCAAAAGTTGGTAATATCGACCAAACCTATGTTCTACTATATATTATACCTTGCTGAAAATTGTGTTTTATTCTAATCCTTCATTTATTTATGGTTCATTACTTGCTGGTCATACTAGTTCTGTTCTCACTCTTTTGCTTGCGATATCTTTTGTAGATGGCTCGTCTTAGACACACTGCACGAAAGTCAGTCATCCCCTTCTTACCCTCCCGCCTTGCTGAGCGTCCGCTTCGCCGTCCCGTGGCCGGTCAGTCTAGTCACTTGGAGAGGCTGCACCACCGCCTGCATGAGGAGCAGGAACGTCGACGACAGGAGCAGCAGGGCTCTTCTTTCTCGCTCCAGCAGGAGATAGAGTCTGTGAGGAGCTGCTCCCCTGTGCTTCCCCTGGAGGCGCCCCCTGCACCACCACTGGGCGCCCCAGCCTCTGGAGTAGCTGCTGGAGGAGACCCAGACGACGGAGGTGGTGACGACAGCTCGAGCCACGACACCGACTTTTCTGCTGACCAGGAGCCGGAAGGATGGGTTGCTCGACCCATCACTCGCGACGCTGCTCGTGGGTGTCACTTCCACGATGCGCTCGACACCCTGCTACGTCGGGCACTTGATCGGCGTACTTGGTCTATCGAGTATCGTTGTGTGGTCTACCAGCATAGTCGCGGGGTCTACCCGGACCGCTGGGAGGCGACCTGCTTGGTGCGCCGTCCGGAGAACAGTCTCCAGGGCGCGGAGGCCTGCTCAGAGCACTATTCTATCTCTGAGCGGGACTCAGCTGAGGCGGCCATGCAAGATGTCGCACGGCGTGCGCTTTCGCACTACTTCTCGGTTCTCGGTGGGGTAGCTGACGGTCTCAACCTGAAGTATTACCCCCGCCGTCCATCTGGCAGCACAGGAGGCGTGATTGTTTCACCTGTTGGTGAGGACAATCCTAGGTTGAGCAACATAGTCAACCTAGCCGCCGTGCTAAACACGGAGCTGGACCATGCGCTAGACGAGCTGAGTAGGGCTCGTGCTGAGATTGCCCAGCTGCGGGTTGAGCGCGCGGAGCGTCGTCACCTGGACGATGGTTCCCCCGCTCCCGTCGGGACTCAGCACTCGTACCTCTCACCTCGACGTGGACACCAGTCTTATGGCAATCCCGACTGTAAGACCAAGATAGACTTAGAACCATAGATCGTTAGAGTCGGATCTTGTAATTAATATGAAATATATACATAGAACCATAGATCGTTAGAGTCGGATCTTGTAATAGTCTTAGCGTTAGTCTCGCTCTTAGTTAGTATTAGTTAGACAGGGTAGTTTGCTATATCCTGTGCATTTATGTTTGGCATGATGAACTATGTTTGATTTGGATCTTTGTAATGACTGTCACCAGAGTGTGGGTATCCCGTGCATTTTGGTTTACCTGTTATATGTTAAAGGAGTTAGCTATTTAGTTGGGAAGCCTTTTGTTCCACTTTCCTCTTTATCTAAGAAGCTGTGTTGGTCTGTGTTGGAGATCAGTGAAGATGCTCATCTGTTCAGTGTTGCTGAAGAATTCTATACCCTTTTCCTATGCTGCAAGATTTGCAAGATCAGTTCTGATGTATGGTTGCATTCTGCAGATGTCAGAGAACAGGCGTAGAGGAGGAAGGCGTGCTCAGCAGGAGCAAGCCGCTCAGCAGGATGAGGTGCCCCAGCAAAAGCAGCTGCCACCCCCGCCCCCGATGTCGATCGAGCAGATGTTTCTGATGCAGACTCAGGCAGTTCAAGCCATCGGTCAGACTCTGGCCGGCATTTAGCAGCAGCAGCAGCAACAGCAGCAGGCCCCACCTCAGCCTCAGATGCCTCAGATACCCAGGGACAAGCGTGCTGAATTCATGAGAGGTCATCCCCCAATGTTTGCTCATTCTTCTGACCCAATGGATGCTGAAGACTGGCTGCGCACTGTGGAGCGGGAGTTGCATACCGCTCAGTGCGATGACAGGGAGAAAGTCCTGTATGGTCCCCGTCTATTGAGAGGAGCAGCTCGGTCATGGTGGGAGTCTTATCTCGCCACCCATGCCAACCCCGACACCATCACCTGGGAAGAGTTCAGAGGTAGCTTTCGTCAGTACCATGTTCCTACAGGTCTGATGACAGTGAAGAAGGAGGAGTTCCTGGCCCTCAAGCAAGGGTCATCGTCTGTTAGTGAGTACCGGGACAGGTTTCTGCAGTTGTCTCGCTATGCTCCTGAAGATGTCAACACCGACGCCAAGAGACAATACCGTTTCCTGAGAGGCTTGGTTGACCCTCTTCAGTACCAACTGATGAATCATACCTTCCCGACATTCCAGCACTTGATTGACAGAGCAATCATGACAGAGAGGAAGCGTAAGGAGATGGAGGATCGTAAGCGCAAGATCAGTGGACCCCAGCCTGGAAGCAGCAATCGTCCTCGTTTCTCAAGCAATCAACCTCAGCAGTTCAGGCAGAACCAGCGTCCATCACATCAGCAGCAGTTCCAAAGGCAGTATCATCAGCATCAGTATCAGAATCGTTAGAACAATCAGTCAGGAGGAGGTCAGTTTCAGAGGCAGAATCAGCATGCACTTCGTCTTCCTGCCCCAGCAGCCTAGCAGAACAGTCAGGCAGCACCAGCTCAGGTTGGAAATAGAGCATGTTTCCACTGTGGAGAGCAAGGCCATTGGGTGATGCAATGCCTGAAGAAGGCAGCCCAGCAGCAGTCAGGCCCCAATGCCCCAGCAAAGCAGAACGTGTCTCAGCCTGGAGCAGGCAACCGCTCTCAGCCGCGCTATAATCATGGGAGACTGAACCACTTGGAGGCTGAAGCAGTTCAGGAGACCCATGGCATGATAGTAGGTATGTTCCCAGTCGACTCCCATATTGCAGAAGTGTTATTTGATACTGGAGCAACGCACTCTTTCATTACTGCATCATGGGTAGAAGCACATAATCTTCCAATTACTACCATGTCAACCCCCATTCAAATTGACTCAGCCGGTGCTAGAATTCGAGCCGATAGCATTTGTTTTAATGTATGTGTGGAAATAAGGGGGATAGCGTTTCC
This sequence comes from Zea mays, assembly GCF_902167145.1. Lineage (NCBI taxonomy): Eukaryota > Viridiplantae > Streptophyta > Magnoliopsida > Poales > Poaceae > Zea > Zea mays. Next base: position 89,209,061 of record NC_050097.1, read on the forward strand.
CGCTAACCTCATAGTAATGGGTACTCAGGGAATAGATGTCATCCTAGGGATGAATTGGCTAGATAAGTATCAGGCAGTTATTAGTTGTGATAAGAGGACAATCAAGTTGGTGTCCCCACTAGGAAAGGAAGTGGTGACCGAGTTAGTCCCGCCTGAGCCGAAGAAAGGAAGTTGTTATCAGATGGCTGTCGATAGCAGTGAAGCAGACCCAATTGAGAGGATCAAGATTGTGTCTGAGTTTCCAGATGTGTTTCCAAAGGATTTACCAGGTATGCCACCAGAGCGGAAAGTTGAGTTTGCCATAGAGCTTCTTCCTGGAACCGCCCCCCATCTTTAAGAGAGCTTACAGAATATCCGGACCAGAGTTGGTTGAACTTAAGAAGCAGATTGATGAGCTGTCAGAGAAAGGTTACATCCGGCCAAGCACCTCGCCTTGGGCCGCCCCTGTCCTATTCGTGGAGAAGAAAGATGGCACCAAAAGGATGTGTATCGATTATCGAGCTCTGAATGAAGTCACAATTAAGAACAAGTACCCCTTGCCCAGAATAAAAGATCTGTTCGACCAGTTGAGAGGAGCCAGTGTGTTCTCCAAGATTGATCTGAGGTCAGGCTATCATCAGCTCAGGATCCGACCTTCGGACATTCCGAAGACGGCATTCATTACCAAGTATGGGTTGTATGAGTTTACTGTGATGTCTTTTGGTTTGACAAATGCGCCCGCCTTCTTTATGAACTTGATGAACAGTGTATTCATGGATTATCTTGATAAGTTTGTGGTAGTATTCATTGATGACATTCTGATTTATTCTCAAAGCAAAGAAGAGCATGCAGATCATTTGAGGATGGTATTGCAGAGATTGCGAGAGCACCAGTTGTATGCAAAGTTGAGCAAGTGCGAGTTCTGGATCAGTGAAGTCCTGTTCTTGGGTCACATAATCAACAAAGAAGGATTGGCTGTGGATCCGAAGAAAGTGGCAGACATTCTGAACTGGAAAGCGCCAACAGATGCCCGAGGAATCAAGAGCTTCATCGGAATGGCTGGATATTATCGGCGATTCATTGAAGGGTTTTTGAAGATTGCGAAACCAATGACAGCGTTGCTAGGCAACAAGGTTGAGTTCAAGTGGACCCAGAAATGTCATGAGGCCTTCGAAGCGCTGAAAGAGAAGTTGACTACAGCGCCTGTCTTAGTCTTGCCTGATGTGCACAAGCCCTTCTCGGTGTATTGTGATGCTTGTTACACTGGTTTGGGATGTGTGTTGATGCAAGAGGGAAGAGTTGTGGCTAACTCGTCCCGACAGTTGAAAGTTCATGAGAAGAATTACCCAATCCATGATCTAGAGTTGGCAGCAGTGGTTCACGCACTGAAAACATGGAGGCACTACCTGTATGGACAGAAATGCGATGTTTACACAGATCACAAGAGTCTGAAGTACATATTCACTCAGTCAGAGTTGAATATGAGGCAACGAAGATGGTTAGAGCTGATCAAAGACTACGAATTGGAGATTCATTACCATCCAGGCAAAGCGAACGTAGTGGCAGATGCTTTGAGCAGGAAGAGTCAAGTCAATCTGATGGTCGCTCATCCGATGCCTTATGAGTTGGCCAAAGAGTTTGACAGGTTGAGTCTCGGATTTCTGAACAACACACGAGGAGTAACAATTGAGTTGGAACCTACCCTAGAGCGGGAAATCAAAGAAGCGCAGAAGAACGATGAGAAGATCAGTGAAATCCGGCGACTGATTCTAGATGGCAGAGGCAAAGATTTTCGGGAAGATGCAGAAGGTGTGATATGGTTCAAAGACCGCTTGTGTGTTCCCAATGTCCAGTCTATTCGGGAGTTGATCCTCAAGGAAGCTCATGAGACAGCCTATTCGATTCACCCTAATAGTGAGAAGATGTATCAGGATCTGAAGAAGAAATTCTGGTGGTACGGAATGAAGAGGGAAATCGCAGAGCATGTGGCTATGTGTGATAGTTGTCGGCGGATCAAGGCGGAGCACCAGAGACCAGCTGGATTGTTGCAACCGTTGCAAATTCCCCAGTGGAAATGGGATGAAATCGGCATGGATTTCATAGTCGGATTGCCTCGTACTCGAGCCGGCTACGATTCCATTTGGGTAGTGGTGGATCGCTTAACCAAGTCAGCCCACTTCATACCTGTCAAGACCAACTACAGCAGTGCAGTATTGGCAGAGTTGTACATGTCTCGGATCGTCTGTCTTCATGGTGTGCCAAAGAAGATAGTGTCAGACCGAGGAACGCAGTTCACCTCTCATTTCTGGCAGCAGTTGCATGAAGCCTTGGGCACACATCTGAATTTCAGTTCAGCTTATCATCCGCAGACAGATGGTCAGACCGAAAGAACCAATCAAATTCTTGAAGACATGTTGAGAGCCTGTGCGTTGCAAGATCAGTCCGGATGGGACAAGTGATTGCCTTATGCAGAGTTCTCCTATAACAACAGTTACCAGGCCAGTTTGAAGATGTCACCATTTCAAGCGCTCTATGGAAGGAGTTGTAGAACTCCGTTGCAATGGGATCATCCTGGAGAAAAGCAGGTGTTTGGGCCAGACATTCTGCTTGAAGCCGAAGAGAACATCAAGATGGTCCGAGAGAATCTGAAGATAGAGCAATCAAGGCAGCGAAGCTATGCAGACACAAGAAGAAGAGAGCTGAATTTCGAAGTTGGAGACTTCGTCTATCTGAATGTGTCACCGATCAGAGGAGTCAGAAGGTTCAGAGTCAAGGGCAAGCTAGCACCCCGCTACATCAGTCCGTATCAAATCCTCGCAAGGCGTGGAGAAGTGGCCTATCAGCTCAGCCTACCAGAAAATTTGTCTGATGTGCATGATGTCTTTCATGTGTCTCAGTTGAAGAAGTGCTTGCGTGTGCCGGAAGAGCAGTTGCCAGTGGAAGGTCTTGAAGTCCAGGAGGACTTGACCTACGTTGAGAAGCCAACGCAAATCCTTGAGACCGCAGACAGAGTCACCCGAAGGAAGACCATCAGAATGTGCAAGGTCAGATGGAATCATCATTCAGAGGAAGAAGCAACCTGGGAGCGTGAAGATGATCTGATGGCCAAATACCCTGAGCTCTTTGCTAGCCAACCCTGAATCTCGAGGGCGAGATTCTTTTAAGGGGGATAGGTTTGTAACGCCCCGAATTTCGAGTTGAATTTTTTTCTTTTCTCTATCGCTTGCTAAATTTGGGCGTTACCCCACTTTCCATTTCTTTTCGCTAAAACCTCACCCGACTTCAAAACTTTAGGTTATGTGATAATAGTAAACACTAGGGTTATTTTCTTTGGTCTGCTGCACCATGCCGAACCATGCATTTCTTTGATTGTTTGAACGTGTGAAAGCATTCATATAGAAAATGGATATAAAAAAAGGGAAAATCTTTTCTTCTCTCTTTCCCCCTCTCCTCCCATTTCGGCCCAGCCCCACCCCCCTCGCGCCCGGCCTAGCTGGCCAGTCGGCCCAGCCGGCCTCTCCCCCCCTCGCCCCCCCCCCCCCCCCCCCCCCCCCGCGCGCCCCGCTTTGGGCCCAAGCCGGCCCAGCCGCCCCCTCCCCCCAAAATTCCTCTCCCCTGCGGGCCCCGCCTGTCATCCCCCTCCCCTCCCCAAACCCCTCTCCCCTGCCCAAGCGCCTGCCCCCCTCCCTGCTCGCCCGAGCCGCCGCCGCCGCCCTCCCCGCCCGCGGTGAGGCCATCCCTCCCTCCCCCCCTCCCCTCTTCTCCCTCCTCTCCCTCCCCCTTCCCCACCCGCCGGCGCTCTCCCACGGCGTGGCCGCGCCCGCCCGGCCCGGCCTCGGTCCCGCCCCGTCCCGGTCGCGCCGCCCCGCGCCGCCCCGGCCGCGCCCGCCCCAGCGTGGTGACCGGTCGTGGCCTCGCCGGCCATGGCGCCCGCGCGGCGTGCCCCGTCCCTCCCGCGCGCGCTCCCCCGCCCGTGCTCGCCCGCCCGTCCTGGCGTGTCCCTGCTCGCATCGTGACGGCCCCGGCGCGGCCTCAAGCTCGGCCCAGCGTGCCTATGGCGCGCGGCCTTGAGCTCGGCCAGCGCGCGGCCCCGACGTGTGCACGGCTAGTTCGCGACGCGTGCGTGCGGCCTTGCGCGCGTGCTCGCGTAGTGTGCGGTGCATTGGCACGGCTCGCCGTGCCTTGTCTACCCCAGACATGCCCATCTACCCCCCCCTATATTCTATGCGCGCTAAACACGTTGTTCATGTTAATAAAATAGAAAACTCAATTTAGAAATTGGTTACGTTAGTTAATTTATATAGTTAATCGTCTATCTCATTTAATGTTGATCTACTAAAAGTGGTCACGTTTCTATTAGTGCATGTAGCTAATCCTTATTATTGGAGCTAAGTAGAACCAGAGCACGTAACGTTTAGTTATTCTTCTACCCGTAATGCGCCTCGAGCATAAGCTTTAACCCCTGCAAGACCCTCCCCCGTCTCTTTCTAACCATGGTAAATGCAATATCGCATGTCATATTCTATGCACGTTTAATCTACTTGTTTTCTTGTATGGTGTACTGTTTGTTTCCTAATTTGAATGGATGGATGTATGTATGTTTGCAATCGCATAGAGAACGATTCGGTCGAGGAGCCTGAAGAACTCGCAGGAGACGCCCCTGAGCAGCAGTCGGTTGGTGGAGGCAAGTGTCCCTTGACCTATCTCTGTCCTATTCATTCTTTAATTCACCTCCCGCATTACACAATTATGCCTAAGGATTGACCACTTTTGTTATCCATGTCCTTGTTTACCTATTTGGGTTGGATTATTATTGCTTAGTCTTATGCTATTGCTCAACTCTAATCAATGAACATGATGAGAATGATCGATGATACGCTGTTTTCCCCTCTGTTATTATGATGTTATACTTGTGGCCTTTAAGGGGGCTCGAGCGATTTCTCGAGTGCCTCTCCGTAAGGACCTGTTCTTTGGATGACCGCCCGGGAAAACAGTGCAACCATGAGGGTGGAATGGAGTGCCCTTAGCTGAATAATTAGAGGATCTGGGGTGTAGTTCGCTTAGCCGTTGTGCCGTCAATGGGGCTCGGTGTATGTGGCTCGCTCTGCCAAGTTTGGGTTCGCCCCTTAGGGAGGAGTGCGGTGCATTTAGGAAACCTAACGGGCGGCTACATCCCCGGGGAATCTTTGTAAAGGCTACATAGTGATGCCCTGCTTGGTCACCTTGGTAGTGATCAATGGAGAGTCATGATCTCCGGGCAGAAAGGGAATCACAGCTTGTGGGTAAAGTGCACAACCTCTGCAGAGTGTTTGAAAACTGATATATCAGCCGTGCTCGCGGTTATGAGCGGCCAAGGGAGCTCCAGTGATTAGTGGTACTTGATCAGAGACATTTTGGTTCACAGGTGGCAATGAGACTGATGGTGTTGGTTATGACTATGGTGCTGGTAAGTGGTATTCTTTTCGTTTGGAAAGGGTACATCGGGCTAATGACTTGGGTTAATGTTAAAACCTGGCTTTCTACTAGTAAATAATAATCTGACCAACTAAAAGCAATTGCTTGACTTATACCCACATAAAGCTAGTCCACTACAGCCAAACAGGACGCTTGCTGAGTATGTTGATGTGTACTCACCCTTGCTCTACACACCAAACCCCCCCTTCCCCAAGTTGTCCGCATTGCATCCACTGCTCAGGAGAAGATGAAGCCGTGGGAGGAGACTTCCAGGAGTTCCAAGACTATGACGAGTTCTAGGCGTGGGTTAGCGGCAACCCCCAGTCGGCTGCCTATGAAGGCCGCGTTTATCTACGTTTCTTTTCCGCACTTTGATTTATTGTAAAGACTATGTGGATGTCTCAGACATATGATGTAATCGACTATTTCCTTTTATTAATACTATTTGAGCACTGTGTGATGATGTCCATGTTATGTAACGGTTGTGTACGTGAATTGCTGATCCTGGCACGTACATAGTTCGCATTCGGTTTGCCTTCTAAAACCGGGTGTGACATAGGGTTTTCTCTCTAGTGAGCTCATTAATAGATATTAAAGGGCATGACCGTAACGCCCTGCCTCGTAAGAGAAGCAGAATAATCTGCCTAGTACTATGTGCCTTGTGTGCAAAGATTCTCACACTAGGGTTTGTGGATCAAGGTGTAGTCCTCCGCTTACTCGTGCAGGGTTGGAGTACACTGGGATAGGCTTTGGTTCAAACCTAACAAGTACCTCTGCCGAAAAGTAGTATATAAACAGTACGGGAGCTCAATGACATTGATAAGAAAATAAGAGTGAAAATGTTGGGGATTGCTGTTAATTTGGGATTTTCCCCCTTATTTAAAAAAATTATGTGGCCAGCCGGACTGGGCCACTACAAGGCCCAAAGGCCGAGCAGCCCAGCTGGCTGGTGAGGAGCTAGGGCACCTCGGTGCCTTCAGCTGCCATACGGGAATAAGGCAGAAGCTGGCGGCGGCGGTATTTGAGCAGCATCGGCGGCGGCGTTCTTCGTACGCCTATTTCTGCGGCTCAATCTCCCGTTCTTCTCGCTAATCCGCTTGTCTCCTCCTTTTCTCGGCTCCTTAAAGGATGGGCAGTCAACCTCTGAGGAGTGCGTAGAAAACACCGGTTCCTCTCTCCGGCTCTCGGTTCCAATCAGTGTGATCTATTTTGGTCCTGGCATTCTTGTTTGGCTCGCTGGTGGTGATTGGAAGAAGAAAGGAGGAATTGCTGCTCGCGTGCAGTGCGTTTCTCCCGTGTTCCAGTGTTCCTCTTGTGCGCCTGTGTGGTGCTGTGTTCGTCTGGTCATTGTCCACCGTGGCCCGGTGCTTGGGCTCCCTACTGCGTGGTGTTCGTCTTCTCGGACGGGTGCTGTGGATGTCTCCCACGACCTTAGCAGCGGCTCTAGTATCTTCGTCAATCTCCCACTATGCAGGCCCAGACGTGGGCGGCGGAATTGGTTTTCTGGGACAGAACTTCGTGTTCTCTGAGCTGGTCTTCCCACGTCGACAATCTACGTGTTGTGAGTTGCTCGTTGCCTCACTTTACTTACTGTTTAATTTTGTGCAATCTGCTAGTATTAAATACTTGGGTGTGATTGCACTATTGTGAGTGGATTTGTTTGCTCAATCATTTAGTGAGACAACGTGATAGTCTGGTTTTAGTGTGTTGTTAATTTCAGCATGAAGTACATATTTGTGCTTAGTTATATCTCTATTTGTTGAGGCTATTTACCTGTGTTAAATTCTATTATTTTATTTTGTATACAGCTCCTTACTATTTGTATTTATGCTTGATTACTAGGCTTATTACATTTGATCTAAAACCCTGATTTAGTAAGATAGAACTGTCATATTAGTCGAGGATCTCTGATCACCATTTAGCGTTGGAGGACTGTTTATTACAGCAACCTGCTGTTTTGAGAGCAATATTAAAAGATGAACAATAATGTTTATGTGCATAATCTGCCTTCTTCATCTACTAGCCATGTTTATTGTTGAAATGAACCTGAGTAGCTATTTCACATGTTTTCATGCTTTAGAATTGCTACTGTTTATTGCTTTATATTTACGTATGACATTTATCTGAGTTATATATTTGTTTTATTCGGAATTAGAATATTTAATATATTTAAATATGTTAGAAGCATGTTACTTATTTCAATAAAACTTCAACATATAGTAGGCATGACATAACACATATGTACACTTTAGATCAAATCCGAATACAAGACGACCTAATTACAAAACGCCTAGTTTTGCACAATAGGAAAGGAAGGGGTGGCTGGGTGGGCGTACTTGGTGTTGTTTCCGGTCACGCAGCGAGGGCCGAGGGGAATATGAGAAGTGACTGGCACGCAGCCCCACAGAAACAAATCCAATGCAAGCAACGGCGGCGGACAACGTAGGAGAGAGGACGTGCGCTAGTTGAGCCGTGCGGAGCTGATTTTCTAGGCCCCGCTCTGCAGTCAGCCATTTTTCAACGGCCGTTTGGGAATTGGGAGGGCTCTGGCATGGAGCCGGAGCTGTCCGGGAGCTCTCTCTAACGGGCACTCAATGGTTATGCCTGGCTAAAAAATGGCTCCTTAAGGTATGAGCGTTTTACTCTATATTGTCCTACAAGTATACATGCTATTATGTCATTATTACATTGCTGTTGGCACTTACATTTTTTGTTAAGATGTACGAAATCATAGTGCAAACAGATCATGTGATGTTTTAAACAGCTATCTGGAGGAATGACCTCCCTCGAATATGTTATTGGCATAAACTACCTTTTTGGGATTACATGAGAAATTTGGATACCATGCTTTCAAGATATATATTTTTGTTTAAGGGCTAGTTTGGGAACATTTTCCAAAGGATTTACATTTTCCTAAAAGAAATTAGTTCATTTTTTCTTAGAAAAATAGAAATCCATTGGAAAAATGAGGTTCCAAACTAGCCCTGAGATGTACGAAATCGCACTGTAAACAAATCATGGGATGTTTTTAACAGCTAGCTATCTAGAGGGAATACCCCTGGAATATGTTATTGGCGTAAACTACCTTTTTTGGGATTACATAAGAAATTTGGATGCCATCCTTTTAAGTTATACTTCCTACATTTCAAAATACAATTCTTTGTAGTACTCTTTTTTTATCTACATTTAAATGGATGATAATAAATATAGACACATACAAACTATATTCATAGTTTAACTAATGAATATATGTTTAGTTTAAAATAATTATATTTTGGGACGTACAGAGTACTTGATTATTGTCGGCGTTTCGACCCCGGGGGGTCCCTGGACCGACGAGTAAATTTGTCGCTGTGCGTCCCAGCCCAGATGGGTTGGCGCGAGATGGAACACAAAGGGGGAAAACGCGGCTCGTGTTATCCTGCGCCCAGGGGGTTGTGCTCGTAGTAGGGGTTACAAGCGTTCGCGAGAGAGAGAAAGAGAGCCTGTTCGTCAGCTCGTTCTCCCCTGCGCGACCCTCTCGCGTGAAGGCCCTAGACCTCCCTTTTATAGATGCAAGGAGAGGGTCCAGGTGTACAATAGGGGGTGTAGCTAGGCGCTATCGTGTCTGGCAGAGAGGTGTCTGAGCCCTGTGTACATGCCAACGTGGCTGTCGGAGAGGTGCTAGATCCCTGTGTACGCGGTAACGTGGCCGTCGGAGAAGTGCCTGAGCCCTATGGAAGCACAGCTGTCGGTGCTGCTGGGACCTTGCTGACGTCTCCTTGCTTCTGTAGGGGGCTGAGAACCACCATCGTCATGGACCCACGCGGAGAGCCATCATTACATGTTACCGGGGCGAGCCAGATGGGACGTCGGTCTTGTTCCCCCGTAGCCTGAGCTAGCTAGGGGTAGGGTAATGATGTATCCCTCGTGGTACGGTCGGTCCGAGCCCAAGGTCGGGCGAGGCAGAGACTTCCCGTGGTCGAGGCCGAGCCCTGGGGTCGGGCGAGGCGGAGACCTTCTTCCGAAGCCGAGGTTGAGACCGAGCCCTGGAGTCGGGCGAGGCGGAGACCTCCTTCCGAGGCCGAGGTTGAGGCCGAGCCCCTGAGGTCGGGCGAGGCGGAGACCTCCTTCTGAGGCCGAGGCTTAAGGTCGGGCGAGGCGGAGCTTCCTGTTGCGCTTGAGGCTGAACTTGGCTGTTGTCAGCCTCACCCTAGCGGGTGGCACAGCAGTCGGAGCGGGGCGAGCGGCGCTGTTTTCCTGTCAGGTCGGTCAGTGAAAGGGCGAAGTGACTGTGGTCACTTCGACCTCGCCAACTGAAGCACGCGTGTCAGGATAAGGTGTCAGGCGATCCTCGCATTGAATGCGCATGCGATACGGTCGGTTGGTGAGGTGATTTGGCCAAGGTTGCTTCTCGACGAAGCCTTGACCTGAGTTGGGCCTCCGGCGTGCCGAGGGTGCGCCCACTGCCTGAGGGGGCCATCGAGCGAGGCGTGAATTCGTCTGGGACTACTGTTCCCGCCCGAGGCCGGGTTCGGGCGAGGCGAGATCGCATTCCTTGGTAGACAAAGCCTTGACCTGAACCGCGCACATCAGGCTTTGCGATTTGTGCTGACGGTGGTTACCAGCCATGTTTAGGAGTGTTGGGGGTACCCCTAATTACGGTACCCGACAGTAGCCCCCGAGCCTCAAAGGGAGTGTTGGTACTCGCTTGGAGGCTTTGGCACACTTCTTCGCGAGGGGACCGGCCTTTCTCGGTTATACTTTGTTCCGGTGGGTGCGCGCGAGTGCACCCGCTGGGTGTAGCCCCCGAGGCCTCGAAGGAGTGGTTTGACTCCTCTGAGGTCTTAATGCCTTTCGTGATGCCTCGGTCGGTCTGGTCATTCCCTCATGTGGTCTGGCCATAGCCTGGGTGCATGGTCAGATTCCGAGTTTTTAGGCTGGTCTGTTGACGCTGTCAACGGTTTGGCCATAGCCGAGTTGCGAGAGCAGCCCCCGAGCCTCTACACGGGGCGAGAGGACGATCAAGGACTGTCTCGACTTTTATTATATGCCCCTTCGTCGCCTTTCCGCAAGGAGGAAGGGGGGAAAGCGCCATGTTGCCCTCGGAGGGCGCCGAACATGGTGTCTCCAGTGAGTTGCTAACGGGTGATCCGAGTGGACGCCCGTGCCCCGTTCGATAAGGGTCGGCTAGTGGCCCAGAGGCGCGCTCCAAAAGTACCTGTAGGTGATTTGCCAGACGCGGACCCGTTCGATAGGGTCTGAGGGCCTCCCTCTGGTGGGATTCCGTTACAAAATCGCTCCTGCTGGTTTCGGAAATGTCCTAGGGTACCTCGGGAGCATAGCCCGAGCGTCGGCCATGTAACGGACGTACCCAGAGTCATCCCTCACTCTGCGTGCTCTGGGGCGGCTGTCGAACCATTCCGAGGGGCCAGCCTTCGAACCCCTGATCAGTAGTGGGCGCGGAGCCCGAGTCCTCTGGGGCGGTTGTCGAACCCTTCCGAGGGGCCAGCCTTCGAACCCCTGATCAGTAATGAGCTTGAAGCCCGAGTGCTCTGGGGCGGCTGTCGAACCCTTTCGAGGGGCCAGCCTTCGAACCCCTGATCAGTAGGAGGGCTCGGGGCCCACTTCCTTCGCGGAGAAGGATCCCTTTCGAAATATCCCCTTTCCCGATCCCTGTAGCAAGAGAGAGAAAGGGGAAGAGGAAAAGGAGACGAATTTAAATGGTGTGGCACACCTTTTTTGACGCGGTCATTATGGCGGAGGTGAAACGACGCCCGCTTCCCCTGCCAAAGGTGTCGTTTGCCCTGCCGAGGAGTTAATGCGACGAGACGGGTGATTCGCGGGGCGACCGTTGCGCGTGCGCGAGTCATTTGAGAAACGAGCGTTTCGCCTTCGAGTTTGAATCTCGCGGCGGGTTTGGGTGAAGTTTTGAATGGATCTCGCCCAGGCCTTTATATACCCGGAAGAGGGGCCGGCGGTGGTTCTTTACTTTGCCATCTGCGCCTGCCTTCTGCTTTGGTTTCCGCAACCTAAGAGAATAGCCAGAGAAAAGAGAACTGCGCACCTTGTTCCCTCCGCCTCCACCCCCTTTGTTCAGCGATGGCTGATAAGGTGATCGTCGTTCCGCCGCGCGATCCGTGGCCTTTCTCCACTGTCACAGTGGACGATCTGGAGGCCCTCGTCACCGATGGTTTGCTCCAGCCCCTCTCTGGTGGCCTGCAGCCAGAGTGGGTGGCTCCTGCGAGCGAGGCCGACCCGACTCCGCCACCGGGGTATGTGGTTAGTTTTGTCTCCTTCCACGAGCGAGGGTTCGGAGTGCCAGCGAGCCGTTTCATGCGGGCGCTCCTGCACTACTATGGGGTGGAGCTGCACAACTTCAACCCCAACTCCATTGCGCAAGCGGCCATCCTCGCGGCGGTTTGCGAGGGTTTTTTGGGGATTGATCCCCACTGTGATCTGTGGACCCATCTCTTCTCTGTGGAGCTCTTCGCCTTGACGATGGGGGAAAAGAAGGTCTGCATGGCGGTGCGGGCCGGTGGCTGCACACTCCAGTTGAGGCAGGGGCGCGCGCAGCAGTACATCCCTGCCATCCTTCTGTCTTCGAACAAGGGGTGGCAGCGCCAGTGGTTTTACCTCCGGAACGACGACGAAAGGCTCCCGTCGTTTTCTCAACGAGTGGTGACCGCCGCCGGCAGCAACTGGCGCTAGGGGGCCACGCGCGAGAAACAGGAGAAGCTCCAGCCTCTTCTAGCGGCCTTGCAGAGGTTACGAGATGGGGGTCTTACCGCCGCGGGGGTCGTCGCCGCTACCCATCGCCGGAGGGTGCTTCCTTTGGCGGAGCGGCGGTTGCCACTTTCGGAGATGAAGCCGGGGGTTGATTTGGAGGGCTCGCAGATGTCCTCGGCTTCCCTCTCCGCCGACGACCTCCACAGGCGGGTAGCGGGTACGGTAGGGAGGCTGGATGCCGGTGACCTTACCCAGCCCGTGATGCGTCCCGAGCGTGGGTACGTGTCCCTGGTGAGTGTCTGCTCCTTCTCCTGTTTTGCACTGAGTTGCCTTTGATTCTTACCGTCGAGATTTCCGTTCGTGTCTAGGGGTTGTAGTTTTACAAGCCCTCCCTGCCACTGGTCCCAGAGGACGCGGTGGACCGAGCCGTGCGGAGAGTCGCTGCGGAGAAGAAAAAGGCGAAGAAGGACGCGGAAAAGGCCCGGGCCCGCGAGCGGATGCGGGCTCGGGAAGCCTTGGAGAGGCGCCGTCAGAGGCAGGAGAGGGACGAGCTCCCGAGGGAGCCGTCGCCGGAGACGCCTGACAACGACGATGATGACGATGATGACGACGTGGCGGCCCATCTTGGCCTCTGCCCAGATCTGAGGCTAGGTCAGGGGTCGTCGAGCCAGCCCCCGAGCGGGATGGCGCCATCAGAATCTGGGGCCGGGACATCAAGGTCCCGGTCCGAGGAGCGGGGGCAGGCCGAGGGGGCACCTGACCCCTTGGCCGAGGTAGTTGAGGTGACCCCGGGGAGTCAGGCCGATCCGCCTATCCCTCAAGAGTAGGCGCCTGTGCCGGCTGCACAGGAAGTAGGTCCTCCGGCCGTCGTGACAACGCCTGGGCGGGCCGCCCTTTTGGTGCCTCGGGTGCCCGAGGCAGAGGCGGCGCAGAAGTCGGCAGCGGGGCTACCCTCGGTAGCGCCTGCGAGGGCCGAGGCCCGAGGGGCCTCCCCGCAAACACGATTGGCCCTGGTCCGGAGTGGGTAAGTATCCGAGGATACATCCACTTTGGTTTTTTCCTCCGTGTGTCTTGATCTTGTCTTCTCTCCTTCTTTCAGCAAGCGGAGGCAGAGCTCGACTGGTCTGGCCCCCAAGAAGGCCCTTAAGACGGGGCTGGCCTCTACAGCCGGTGCCGTGGCGCACCAGGCCGGTTGGCTGGCCTCCGCGCAAAGCGCCCTCGAGCGAGGGGCCCAGGCGGCACGAGTTGCCATGGGGCAAGTCCCCCAGGCCGACTCCTCTGTCAGGGCGGCTATCGTGCCGGAGGAGACTGCTGACGCGGCCGTGGCCCTAAGCCCGCCTGACCTGTTACTGGCACCGGCTTCGACTCCCGCCAGGGCCGTCGCTGATTCGTCCGCGGAGCCGCCCGTCGCTCCCGACGTTGGGATGGTTGAGGAGCCACCGCTCGTGGTCGTCCTCGACCTCCCCGGTCTCGGCCATAAGGAGAAGGCGGCCGCCGTTGCCGAGGTCGGTGATCGAGGGCCCGCCTCCTTAGCCGAGGGGAGGCCCAGTTCGTCGACAGCGAGGGTACCCGATGCATCGACTGCAGGGGGCCCCGACGCCTCGGAGGAGGGGCGCGCAGAACCGCGGCCCGTCTTGGGGCAGCAACCTTATCCCCGCGGCGCAACCTCAATGAGTGGTGTGGGCAGGCGCTCCGGTTTTGGAGCCACGGCGCCTCGTAACCCCTCTTCCTCCTCAACGATGAGTGGGAGGAGCAGTCTCGGGATGAGCTCCATGAGTATGCCGAGGCAGCGATGGGGTCGCTTCGGTCGACCATGGAGATGCTTTCTAGGGACGTGCCCAAGGTCCTCCAGGTAAGGATTTTAGGCATACCCCTTGCGTGACCAGGGCATTTTTTGTAACACCCTGCTTTCCTTCCTCAGGAACTGGCGGATGTGAGCACCGCCAAGTCGCTGTTCATCCGCCGCGAGAGCGGCGTCTGGGGTTCGCTGCGATCCCAGAGGGCCGCGCTTGCCGAGGCTAATGAACGCCTAGCCCAATGAAGCACCGAGGTGGTGGACCTTCGGCTGCTCTGTGATGAGCTGAAGTCGGAGGCAGCGGCGACGCGGGTAGCGGTGGCGCGGGCAGAGGCGGTGTTGGCACGGGCGGAGATGCAGCAGCGGCAGCTGGAGCTTGGCCGGGTCATCGGCGAGCGGGACCAATCTCGGAGCCAAGCTGCTGAGGTCGTGGGCTGGGCTGAGGCCCTTAGGGGTCAGCTGGCTGAGGCTACGGAGCAGCTTGCCGAGGCGTCCGCTCGGGCCAGGACCCTTGCTGAAGGCCTGGCCATAGCCGTCGGGTCTGCCCAGTCCGCCTAGGCCGTGGCCTCGCAGGAGCGCGCCCGGGCCGAAGGTATGTTTCGACCGCTTTGTGACCTCGATTCAGCCTCGTTCTTCAACCCGTGTCTGAAGAATTTTGTTCGGCTCCCTGCAGAGTCCGTCAAATTGCTCACCCAGGCAGTCGAGCAGAAGGAGGCCGACCGCGTGGCTATGTCCGAGGCCATCTCGGACTTTTGCCGGGCCTTTGACCTCGACGACGTCCTCTCGGGTAGCTCCCCCCAGAGTCACCTGTGGGCCTTGGGCAGCCATGTGCGCAGCAGACTCCGCGGGGCACTGCACCACGGCGTTAGGCGGGCCTTCGTCGTGCTCGCTTCCCACTACGATGTGGATCTGGAGCGGGTCAGTGAGGGGTACTGCCTACCCGACGAAGATGAGGCGGCGTTAGCCGAGGTTCAGAGGCTTGACACGGCTGCGGTGGGCCCAAGCACGGTGCAAGCGTCCTCCTTTGAGGTGGAGATCCTTCTGCCTGCGTCGCCGTCCGGGGCCGGGCAGATCTTGCTGAGGGTGGAGACGACACCGAGGGTGGCCCTGCCAATGTCTGATCCTGCTGGAGCAGTTTGTCTGCAGCGTGTGTGTTTCTCGCGGCCGCTGAGGCCTAAACACTTTATTGTCGTGTAATAAAGTTGCGTTTCCTTTCCTCTTATTTTGAGTATTCGGACTTGTTCGTCGGTAGCAGAATCGCTTATCCGAGCAAGAGTTACTTTTCACGGAAGGTGACGAGTGAGGTATCCGTATCCCGGAGGCGTAGGAGTCCCTCGGCTCGGTCGGACTTGCCGCTTACGTGCGCTCTTACTCGATTTGCAGGATTCTGTTATCGATATAGTTGGAAAGCATGAAAGTCGTTTTGGTAGAAAACTTTTCCGAGGAAAATTTCGACGCAGAGGGGGTTCCCCCCTTCTAACCCCCGAGGGAGGGTCGGGCTTTGCCGGGGCAAGGCTGACCCTTCCTTGACGGTTAGACTTTATTTGTGTATGTAAAGAGAACGAGGAATATGAACGACTTGAAACATCTTAAGGGTAGAAGCGACGTAGCTGTTGGATGTTCCAAGCGTTGCTGTAGACCTCGCCTTGATTGTTGGCCAGCTTGTATGTTCCAGGCTTCAAAATCTTTGCGATGATGAACGGCCCTTCCCAGGGAGGAGTAAGCTTGTGGCGCCCTCGGGCGTCTTGGCGCAGCCGAAGTACCAAGTCTCCCACCTGGAAGCCTCGAGGCCGAACCCCTCGGGCGTGGTAGCGTCGCAGAGACTGCTGATACCGCGCCGAGTGCAATAAGGCCACGTCCCGAGCCTTTTCCAGCTGGTCCAGTGAGTCTTCTCGGCTGGTCTGGTTGCTTCGGTCGTCGTACGCCTTTGTCCTCGGGGAACCGTATTCTAAGTCTGTGGGCAAGATAGCCTCGGCCCCCTAGACTAGAAAGAACGGCGAGAAACCCGTGGCACGACTCGGCGTCGTCCTTAGACTCCAGACCACCGAGGGTAGCTCCTTCATCCACCGCTTGCCGAACTTGTTGAGGTCGTTGTAGATCCTCGGTTTAAGTCCTTGCAGAATCATACCGTTGGCACGCTCCACCTGCCCATTCGTCATGGGGTGAGCTATGGCGGCCCAGTCCACATGGATGTGGTGGCCCTCGCAGAAGTCCAGGAACTTCTTCCAAGTGAACTGTGTGCCATTGTCGGTGATGATGGAGTTCGGGACCCCAAAGCGATGGATGATGTTGGTGAAGAACACCACCGCCTGCTCGGACCTGATGCTGGTTAGGGGTCGGACCTCGATCCACTTGGAGAATTTGTCGATGGCGACCAGCAGGTGCGAGAAACCCCCGGGTGCCTTCTTCAAGGGACTGACGAGGTCAAGACCCCACACCGCAAACGACCAGGTGATGGGTATTGTCTGCAGGGCCTGAGCGGGCAGGTGCGTCTGTCTCGCGTAGAATTGACACCCTTGGCAGGAGCGTACAATCCTAGTGACGCTGGCCACCGCAGTTGGCCAGTAGAAGCCTTGTCGGAAGACGTTCCCCACGAGGGCTTGAGGTGCTGCATGGTGACCGCAAGCCCCCGAGTGTATTTCTTGCAATAGCTCCTGTCCTTTGGCGATGGATATGCATCGTTGGAGAATGCCTGAGGGGCTGCGGTGGTAGAGCTCCTTTTCATCACCCAGTAAGACGAACGACTTGGTGCGCCGCGCCAATCGCCGAGCTTCGGCCTTGTCAAGGGGTAGCTCTCCTCGGAGGAGATATTCCAGGTACGGGGTCTGCCAGTTTTGATTTGGCGCAACCCCATTCCGATCTCCCTCGACACGCATGGCCTCACCCTCGGCGGCCGAGGCCTCCTCGGGCTCGGGCGTGTCGTCGATCTTGACGGAGGGTTGATGTATGTCTCTGGAGAAGACGTCCGGGGGAACCGTTGTCCGCCCCGAGGCTATTTTAGCCAGCTCATCCGCAGTCTCATTGTACCGTCGAGCGACATGGTTGAGTTCCAGCCCATAGAACTTGTCTTCCAGGCGCCGAACTTTGTCGCAGTAGGCCTCCATCTTCCGGTCGCGGCAGTGGGAGTTCTTCATGACTTGGTCGATGACAAGCTGCGAGTCGCCATGAGCGTCGAGGTGCCAAACCCCTAGCTCGATGGCGATGCGCAACCCGTTAACCAGAGCCTCGTACTCGGCCATGTTGTTTGACGCCGGGAAATGGAGGCGCAGGACGCAGCGGAGATGTTTCCCGAGGAGTGAGATGAAGAGCAGGCCGACACCTGCTCCTGTTTTCATCAGCGACCCATCGAAGTACATGGTCCAAAGTTCCGGTTGGATCGGAGCTATTGGTAATCGGGTGTCGACCCATTCAGCCACGAAATCCGCCAAGACTTGGGATTTTATGGCCTTCCGAGGAACGAATGAGAGTGTTTCTCCCATGAGCTCCACTGCCCACTTTGCTATCCTACTCGAGGCCTCTCGGCACTGGATGATCTCCCCCAGGGGGAAGGATGACACCACAGTCACCGGATGAGACTCGAAGTAGTGTCGCAACTTTCGTCGTGTCTGAATTGCGTACAGCGGCTTCTGAATTTGCGGGTAGCGGAACTTGGTCTCGGATAGCACTTCACTGATGAAGTAGATCGGCCTCTGGACGAGCAGTGCATGCCCTTCTTCTCGTCTCTCAACCCCCGGCGCTGACCACCTGAGTGGTTGCGGCTACGTAGATCAAGAGGGCTTCTCCTACAGCGGGGGGCACCAAGATGGCCGCGTTTGTAAGGAGCGCCTTTAAGTTTTCGAGGGCTTCCTCGGCCTCAGGGGTCCAAGTGAAGCGCTCGGTCTTCCTTAAGAGGCGGTACAAGGGTAGGCCTTTTTCGCCGAGGCACGAGATGAAGCGGCTCAGAGCCGCAAGGCATCCCATGACCCTTTGTACTCCTTTCAGATCTTTGATAGGCCCCATGTTGGTGATGGCCACGATTTTCTCCGGGTTGGCCTCGATGCCCCGCTCGGAGACGATGAACCCCAGGAGCATGCCTCGGGGGACTCCGAAGACACAATTCTCGGGATTGAGCTTCACGCCCTTCGCTCTCAGACACTTGAATGTCATTTCAAGGTCAGAGAGGAGGTCGGAGGCTTTCCTCATCTTGACAACGATGTCATCGACGTAAGCCTCGACCGTTCGGCCGATGTGCTCTCCGAACACGTGGTTCATGCATCTTTGGTATGTTGCTCCTACATTCCTCAAGCCAAATGGCATAGTAGTATAGCAGTACATGCCAAAAGGTGCGATGAAAGAAGTCGCGAGCTGGTCGGACTCTTTCATCTTGATTTGGTGATAACCTGAATAGGCGTCGAGGAATGATAGGGTTTCGTACCCAGCAGTGGAATCCACAATTTGATCGATGCGAGGCAGAGGGTAGGGAACCTTCGGACATGCTTTGTTTAGACCAGTGTAGTCTACACACATCCTCCATTTCCCATCTTTCTTTTTCACAAGCACAGGGTTAGCTAGCCATTCGGGATGGAATACCTCTTTGATGAACCCTGCGGCCATCAGCTTGTGGATCTCCTCGCCTATGGCCCTGCGCTTTTCTTTGTCGAAACGGCGCAGAGGCTGCTTCACGGGTCGGGCTCCAGCTCGGATATCCAGCGAGTGCTAGGCGACATCCCTCGGTATGCCCGACATGTCCGAGGGACTCCACGCAAAAACTTCGGCATTTGCGCAGAGAAAGTCGACGAGCACTGCTTCCTATTTGGGGTCAAGCTCGGAGCCGATCCGGACTTGCTTGCAGGCGTCGTTGCTGGGGTCGAGAGGGACGGACTTAACCGCCTCAGCTGGTTTGAAGTTGCCGGCGTGGCGCTTCGCATCAGGTACCTCCTTGGAGAGGCACTCCAGGTCGGCGATGAGGGCCTCGGACTCAGCGAGGGCCTCAGCGTACTCCACGCACTCCACGTCGCATTCGTACGCGTGTCGGTATGTGGATCCGACGGTGATGACCCCGTTGGGGCCCGGCATCTTGAGCTTGAGGTATGTGTAGTTGGGGACGGCCATGAACTTGGCGTAGCACGGTCTCCCCAGCACCGCGTGGTAGGTTCCTTGGAACCCGACCACCTCGAACGTGAGGGTTTCCTTTCGGAAGTTGGAGGGAGTTCCGAAGCAGACGGACAGATCGAGTTGTCCAAGGGTCAGGACGCGCTTCCCGTGGATGATCCCGTGAAAGGGCGCCGCACCAGCCCGGATCGAGGACAGATCGATCTCCAAGAGCCCGAGGGTCTCGGCGTAGATGATGTTGAGGTTGCTGCCTCCGTCCATGAGGACTTTGGTGAGCCTGGCATTGCCGATGACGAGGTCGACAATGAGCTGGTACTTTCCTAGGCTCGGCACGCAGTCGGGGGTGGTCGCCTTGGTCGAAGATGATGGGTTTGTTAGACCAGTCTAGGTAGACTGGTGCCGCCACCTTTACCGAGCAGACCTCCCGGCGCTCCAGCTTGCGGTGCCGAGCCGAGGCGTTCGCCACTTGCCCATCGTAGTTCATGAAGCAACCATGGACCTCGGGGAACTCCTCTGCCTTGTCGCCCTCCTTCTTGTCGTTGTCTTGGCCTTTGTCACCTTCCGCCGGGGGCCCAGCCTTATGGAAGTAGCGCCGAAGCATGACACATTCCTCAAGGGTGTGCTTGACGGGACCCTGGTGATAGGGGCACGACTCCTTGAACATCTTGTCGAACAGGTTGGCCCCTCCGGGAGGCTTTCGAGGGTTCCTATGCTCGGCGGCAGCGACAAGATCTGCGTCGGCGGCGTCGCGCTTCGCTTGCGACTTCTTTTTCGCCTTCTTCTTCGCGCCACGCTGGGTGGACGCTTCGGGGACGTCTTCCTACTGGCGTCCCTGAGGCTGCTTGTCCTTCCGGAAGATGGCTTCGACCGCCTCCTGACCAGAGGCGAACTTGGTGGCAATGTCCATCAACTCGCTCGCCTTGGTGGGAGTCTTGCGGCCCAGTTTGCTCACCAGGTCGCGGCAAGTGGTGCCGGCGAGGAACGCCCCGATGACATCCGAGTTGGTGATGTTGGGCAGCTCGGTGCGCTGCTTTGAAAACCGCCGGATGTACTCCCGCAGGGACTCCCCTGGCTGCTGGCGGCAGCTTCGAAGATCCCATGAGTTCCTAGGGCGCACGTACGTGCCCTGGAAGTTTCCAGCGAAGGCTTTGACCAGGTCGTCCCAGTTGGAGATCTGCGCAGGAAGCAGATGCTCCAGCCAGGCTCGGCCGGCGTCGGAGAGGAACAGGGGGAGGTTGCAGATGATGAGGTTGTCGTCGTCCGTTCAGCCAGGCTCGGGCGGCGTCGGAGAGGAACAGGGGGAGGTTGCGGATGATGAGGTTGTCGTCGTCCGAGGAAGTAGTCACATGCGGTCATGAAGTCTCGCATGGCACCGGGATTACCGAGCCCGGAGAAATCCCAACCAGAGTCGGGCTCGTCTTCTTCCTCAGAACCCGGGGTCCTGTAGGTCGAGACGGCCGTCAGTCGGTCGGTCCCAGGTTGACCACATGTGGTACCCCCGGAAGGTTAGGGTATGCCTTTACGAAAGCGCTCGCCGAAGCGGGGTCGCTTGGCGGATCGAAGCTGAATCTAAAAGGCACAGGGTGGAAAACAGATGGTACCTCTTGATCGATGGACGGTGACGAAGTCGCGTCGGGGACAGACTGCACCGTTATCTCAGGTACGAGGCTAACGCCCAGCAAATCCTCCGCGAGAGTGCTGGCGTCATCTGTTTGCTTGGGGTTGGCACGTTGCGGGGAAACGACACTCGTCGTCATCTCAGGTACGAGGACAACGCCCGACATGTCCCCTGCTGGGGTGCTGGCGTCGTCGGCTCGCTCTGGACCGACAGCCGACGAGATGTCGCCTTCTGCCTGGCCACGGTTGACCTGTCTCCTCCTCCTGCGGCGAGGAGGGTGGCGGCACAAACCCGGATGTCGCTCTTCTGCCACGGGGGGAAGACGTCGTCGAGTTCGCCGCCGCCGGGCGAGCTGACGGCCGTCGCTGTCGCGCTGCGGGGGGAGGAGTACCATGTCGTAGCTGCCGTCGAGGGACATGAACTCGAGACTCCCGAAGCGGAGCAGTGTCCCGGGATGAAGAGGTTGCTGCAGACTACCCATCTAGAACTCAACGGGAAGTTGTTCGTTAACATGCAGCAGACCCCTACCTGGCGCGCCAACTGTCAGCGTTTCGACCCCGGGGGGTCCCTGGACCGATGAGTAAATTTGTCGCTGCACGTCCCAGCCCAGATTGGTTGGCGCGAGATGGAACACAAAGGGGGAAAACGCGGCTCGTGTTATCCCGCGCCCAGGGAGGTGTGCTCGTAGTAGGGGTTACAAGCGTTCGCGAGAGAGAGAAAGAGAGCCTGTTCGTCAGCTCGTTCTCCCCCGCGCGACCCTCTCACGTGAAGGCCCTGGACCTCCCTTTTATAGATGCAAGGAGAGGGTCCAGGTGTACAATGGGGGGTGTAGCTAGGCGCTATCGTGTCTGGCAGAGAGGTGCCTAAGCCCTGTGTACATGCCAACGTGGCTGTCGGAGAGGTGCTAGAGCCTAGTGTACGCGGTAACGTGGCCGTCGGAGAAGTGCCTGAGACCTGTAGAAGCACAGTTGTCGGTGCTGTTGGGACCTTGCTGACGTCTCTTTGCTTCCGTAGGGGGCTGAGAACCACCGTCGTCATGGACCCACGCGGAGAGCCATCATTACTTGTTACCGGGGCGAGCCAGATGGGACACCGATCTTGTTCCCCTGTAGCCTGAGCTAGCTAGGGGTAGGGTAATGATGTATCTCTCGTGGTACGGTCGGTCCGAGCCCAAGGTCGGGCGAGGCGGAGACTTCTCCTGAGGCCGAGGCCGGGGTCGGGCGAGGACGCGATTCCGCCCGAGGCCGTGGTCGAGGCCGAGCCCTGAGGTCGGGCGAGGCGGAGACCTTCTTCCGAAGCCGAGGTTGAGGCCGACCCTAGGGTCGGGCGAGGCGGAGACCTCCTTCCGAGGCCGAGGTTGAGGCCGAGCCCTGGGGTCGGGCGAGGCGGAGACCTCCTTCCGAGGCCGAGGCCTAAGGTCGGGCGAGGCTCAGCTTCCTGTTGCGCTTGAGGCTGAACTTGGCTGTTGTCAGCCTCACCCTGGCGGGTGGCACAGCAGTCGGAGCGGGGCGAGCGACACTGTTTTCCTGTCAGGTCGGTCAATGAAAGGGCGAAGTGACTGCGGTCACTTCGACCTCGCCGACTGAAGCACGCGTGTCAGGATAAGGTGTCAGGCGATCCTCGCATTGAATGCGCCTGCGATACGGTCGGTTGGTGAGGTGATTTGGCCAAGGTTGCTTCTCGACGAAGCCTTGACCTGAGTTGGGCCTCAGGCGTGCCGAGGGTGCGCCCACTGCCTGAGGGGGCCCTCGGGCGAGGCGTGAATTCGTCTGGGACTACTGTTCCCGCCCGAGGCCGGGTTCGGACGAGACGAGATCGCGTTCCTTTGTAGACGAAGCCTTGACCTGAACCGCACACATCAGGCTTTGCGATTTGTGCTGACGGTGGTTACCAGCCATGTTTAGGAGTGTTGGGGGTACCCCTAGTTACGGTACCCGACAATTATGCTTGCTTATTCTATTCTCACATGTTGTAGTTTACTATTTAGGGGTTTTCAGTATTTTGGAATTGTTTCCACGGATGATTTTTTCTCATAAGAATTGTGTGAATCCAAACCTTCCATTCCAATACCTCACGGCAGGTCTCTCTGCATCGAAGCCGGATGATCCGCGTCTTATGGTCGGACAGTTCGCGCATGTGCAGGCGGCGGCCTTCACCAACAGTAACTGGATCTCGCTCTTGGGAGGTATCCTGTCGGAGAGGAGAGATCCTAGATTTTGTCTTAGTATTGGCATGCCACCCAAGACGTCTTTAGACGACTTAGAACTGAAGAGAGGTGAAAATTGAGAAGAAGAAAACTATGTTACTATGTACTCATATGGCAAAAGGTAAATAACATATATTACCTATAATTCGATTGTTGGTGTTTTAATCGGCCGTATCCTTTCAAATATATAAGTGGGAGGTGTCTAGACTCGTTTCTAGATGTTCTTTAACAGCTCTACTGAGATTATAAAGATAAACATGTGAAGAAATATGAGTTTAATCGTCTCATTTAATACTATCATGTATAGATGTCCAAACAGTGCGGGCCGCCCGTTTGGCCCGTGACACGGCACGAATTTAGCCCGGTCCAAACACGGCCCGGCACGGTCGGTTACGGGCCCGGGCCGGCACGGCCCGTTTAGCGGGCCGGGTATGGGCACATACGGCGGCCCGCGTGCTTTGGCCCGGCCCGGCACGATAAATGGGTCGGCACGACGGCGGCCCGCATATTTATGTAAATACTAAATATATAAATACATTTAATTCTCTCATAATATGTAAATACTAAATACGCGGCCAAACATATATAAAATGCATACATAAATATTTTGTTGTCTTAATATATATAAATAATATGTTATTATATATGATTAATTATGTTAAATATATGTATTTATATACCGTTCTACTGTTGGTTCGGGCTAGTGCCCGGCCCGGTCCGTTGAGGCCCACCGGGCCAACGGGCCGGCCCGGCACGATTTTTCCCTGTGCGTGCCGGGTTTGGGCATGTCTCTAGGCACGTGGGCCAGCCCGACCCGGCCCGAAGCATCAACGGGCCGTGCCTGGCTCGGCCCTATTCGTACCGGGCCGAAACGGGTTCGGACCGGGTCCGTGCCGGGTGGCCCGTTTGGACATCTATACTATCATGTATCCTCACACTCACATATATGACCGGACTATCCGGCCAGACCGTCCAGGCTTCAATACTTCCGGCCATGCATAGTGCGTAAATGGTGCTCAATACATATGTTGTTTGTTCTCGCTATGCACTAACATGTTATTGATAATTTGTGTGCGGTCGCGCATGCGCATTTTACGATTAGAAAATCCATTCTCCGTACCGTTCGTCAATCTATCTATTCTAACAATCCAAACGCCACCAGTAATTGCCCCGGAGCAAACACGTCAAGCGAGACGTGGCATAATTCAGTTGCTTCCATGCCGGGCCCACTACATTTGGTGAGCAGCCTACACTTTCCGGGACTAGGTGTCACGCCGCTACGCCACCTCCGCACTGCCGCATTGACTGGCCCCTCTTCGTTAACGATTAACGTGATCGCGACGCGCGTCCGAGAAGCATCCGCCTTCCGTCCGCAGACCGCAACCATGGTGACACCAGCCTCCACCGCCCCTGCGTCCACCGCTTCCGCCGCCGCGGCGACCGGCTCCGGCCGCGGCGTACTCCGCCTCCTCCGCTATCCCGCCCGCTGCCTCCTTCCTTTGGCTGCGGCGCCCAGGACAGGCACGCGGCTGACCACCGTGCTCCGCGCAAGAACCCAGCCGGCGGAGCCCGAGCTGGTGGAGCAGTAGGTGAACACTATCCGGTTCCTGGCCGTCGACGCCGTGGAGAAGGCGCATTCTGGCCATCCAGGCCTCCCCATGGGCTGCGCGCCGCTGGGACACGTTCTATTCGACGAGTTCCTCCGGTTCAACCCGAAGAACCCCGCCTGGTTCGACCGCGACCGCTTCGTGCTCTCCGCCGGCCACGGGTGCATGATCCAGTACGCTCTCCTCCACCTCGCTGGGTACAATGGCGTCAAGGTGAGCTATTGAGTATTGACAGAACCCACTCCATGTTTCTACCCTATCCACGCACACAGAGACGCACACACCTCTCTGTCTGATTTTGGGTTTTGCTGCTAAACACCGGCGTTGAAGAATTTCGGGCTGCAAAACTTGAATATGTACTATTTTAGTCCTGAAACTGCCAAGTGATACTGATCACCTCAATCAATTGGACGACGCAAGTCGCAACTCTCTCATCGTTGTCAGATTTTATTTTAGGATTTTTTAGCAAAGGTTTGAGACTTTAAAGAGAGTTTTGTGAACCGAAATCCGTAGATGGTAGAGATCTGTATTACGAATTTAGTGCTTGCAAATTGAAATAAATTGTTCTGGAAAGCAGAAAAGGCTGATAAGCTGAAAGCTTTTCAGAGTGAATACCGATCCACCAACATGGTATTGTGTACTTTGTTTCTTATCCTATTATTCTCTTCTTTCCAATCATTTATGCTCATTTCTATGTGACTATTCCTCCTTTTGTCGGGTGATCTTTCTCTGCTTATAATTTTGATAACCATGTTTACTGGCGCAGATGGACGATCTGAAAACTTTCCGACAATGGAGAAGCAGAACTCCTGGTCACCCAGAAAATTTTGAAACACCTGGCGTTGAAGTCACCACAGGTTGCCAGCTGAAACATTTTAAATTTTGCTTTGCCTTCTTCTGATACTTAAATTGATATCTAAACTTTTCTGATGCCATGTAGGTCCTCTTGGGCAGGGTTTTGCAAATGCTGTTGGACTAGCACTTGCTGAGAAACATCTAGCTTCACGTTTCAACAAGACTGACATGAAAGTCGTGGACCATTACACGTAAATTACTAGCCACTTGCATTATAATTGGAATTACTTTCGTGATGCACAATTTGTGATGTTGGTAATATGGTGTTGCTACTCGGTGCTCTTACCTAGGTATGTTATACTTGGGGATGGTTGCCAAATGGAAGGTGTTTCGAATGAAGCGGCCTCTCTTGCTGGTCACTGGGGCCTTGGAAAATTGATAGCTTTTTATGATGACAACCACATATCAATTGATGGTAATACAGATATTGCATTCACTGAAGATGTGCTTGCACGATATGAGGCACTAGGGTGGCATACAATCTGGGTGAAGAATGGCAACACTGGGTATGATGACATACGTACTGCAATAAACGAAGCCAAGGGAGTTAAAGACAAGCCAACTCTTATCAAGGTAACTGGCAGTCTGGTATTAATGTTGTTTTATTTATTCATTTACTTGTCATTTTGGTGCTACTTCATGAGATAAATGGCACATTATAGGTGACTACCACTATTGGTTTTGGATCTCCGAACAAGGCCAACACATATAGTGTTCATGGTAACGCTTTAGGTTCAAAAGAGGTAGAGGCAACTAGAAGCAACCTTGGCTGGTTTCATGAGCCTTTCCATGTTCCAGATGAGGTGAAGAGGTATGTTTCATTCAGCAATGATGTCATTGCTAAACCCATGCTGCGCTGTAAGAGAAAACTACTATAATTAGGTAATTGAGTTCACTTTCGGGCATGTTTGGATGCCCATGTATCCTCCATCCAATCCATGGGTTTTGGAGTGATTTAGTGTGAAATTTAGTTTATCACTTCAACACACATGGATTAAGGGGGATACATGTAAGAACCATCTGCACCCATGCTTTGTTTCTTCCCAAATGAAATTGTGAAGATCTTGTATGCATATGTTTGGAATGTTTTTTTTTCTGTACAAGTTCTTAAATGTTTGGTCTGGTTGGAGTAAAATATTTAATGGTTCTTGTTACACGTATGATGTGATTTGTTAAAAATATTTATGCTCAGAGTAAAGAGTAAATTAATGTATTTAAACTCAATACGTTCTGCACACAAGTGTAATTACATAACTTATCAATCGCAGGCACTGGAGTCGCCATATCGATGAGGGTGCTTCACTTGAAGCTGAATGGAATGCCAGGTTTGTAGAATATGAAAAGAAATACAACCAGGAGGCTGCTGAGTTAAAGAGCATAATTTCAGGGGAACTGGCTTCTGGGTGGGAAAATGCTCTTCGAGTTAGTGCTCTTCTGAACGTCTAGTGTCATGTGCAATCAGTATTCTGTTATCCATGCGAATGATAGATAATATTTCATTGTCTCGTTGCAGAACTACACTCCTGAAATGTCTCCTGATGCTACTAGGAACTTATCTCAGCAGTGCTTGAATGCACTTGCCAAAGTAATACCTGGATTTCTTGGAGGTAGTTCGGATCTCGCAACGTCAAACATGACACTGCTTAAGAAGTTTGGTGACTTCCAGAGGGATACTCCTGAAGAGAGAAACATTCGCTTCGGTGTGCGAGAGCATGCTATGGGTGCCATTTCGAATGGCATCGCTGTTCACAGCCCTGGTCTGATACCTTATTGTGCAACGTTCTTTGTCTTCACCGACTATATGAGAGCTTCCATCCGCCTTTCAGCCTTAAGCGAATCTGGGGTGATCTTCGTGATGACTCACGACTCCGTTGGCCTCGGGGAAGATGGGCCAACCCATCAGCCTGTTGAGCATTTATTCAGCCTCCGAGCAATGCCTAACATCTTAATGCTTCGTCCAGCTGATGGAAACGAGACATCGGGGGCCTATAAGATTGCAGTTCTTAACAGGAAAAGGCCCTCAGTCATTGCCCTCTCACGGCAGAAGCTCCCGCAGCTGAGAGGAACATCGGTCGATGCTGTTTCTAAAGGAGGGTATATTGTCTCCGATGACTCATCAGGCAACAAACCTGATTTCATTCTCATTGGCACTGGTTCAGAGCTTGAGATCGCAGAAAATGCAGCAGGCGAGCTGCGGAAGAAGGGGAGGACCGTACGAGTGGTTTCACTAGTTTGCTGGGAGCTATTTGAGGAGCAGCCTGAGGAGTACAAGGAAAGTGTTCTCCCGAGTGAGGTTACTTCTAGGATTAGCATTGAGGCAGGGGTCACATTTGGATGGGAGAAGTATATTGGACAGAAAGGCAAAGCTATTGGTATCGACCGTTTTGGTGCAAGTGCTCCTGCGGGGAAAATATACAAGGAACTTGGTTTGACAGTGGAACACGTCATTGCAGCAGCCGAGGCCCTGTAAATGGTCGTCACATTACTGAAACACATAGTTTGATAGGTATATGGTGCCACTGGGTTGAAGGCTTGAAGCACTATTTATGGTCATATGTAAGTATCTGAACTTCTAAGGATCTTTACGAGCTGCAAGTTGCATGTTCACCTAATGATGTGTAGCTTGTCAGGCAAATTTGCGCTTTGCTCCGATGCTCCTATACATTCAGACTCTAAGAACCTGAAGCCAGGTCCTGGTCACCAAATTAGTCGTAATAATAAAAATTATCCTTCTTAGGGCTGATTTGGTGATTAGGGATCCATGGGAGGAATCCCCTTGCAATTCAATTTTGAATAGCAAGAGAATTTCTTCCCCTCGGGATCCCCGGTCACCAAATCAGCCTTTAATGAGAACGTCCAGTTGCACGTTCTTGAATAAATAAAATGCTGGTGATATTATCATATCTATACTATACTTAAAGCACCAGTTTCAACGGTCGTCATGCATCATTTTTTATAAATAACCCCTCACAGCTATTTCAAATTAATCCGTTGCACGTCTATAAATGTCAAACGACGCCTAACACGGGCTAGATGCACGCGGGCCACAACTATGGCACAGGCACGTCATGTCGGCCTGTAACTGTGTCGGGCCAAACCGTTAGCCCGTTGATCCATTTAATTAAATCAGCGTAACGACGCCCGATACGGGCTAGATGCACGTGGGCCACAACTATGGCACAGGCACGTCATACCGGCCTGCTAACTGTGTCGAGCCATCTCGTTAGCCCGTTAATCTATTTAATTAAATCAACGTAAAATGTTAAAAAACGGAGCAGGAGGTGGGGTTCGAACCTATGCCCTGATGGAAGAAGGGCGGGAGACACGGGATGAAACTATCTAACCAGTAGAACATCACGCTAAGATGTTTTTAATATTGAATATAAATTGTATATAGGTATATATGTTTTTTTCTAAAATAAAAAATAATTGTGTCGGGCTGGGCCAGCACTACGGGCTGAGGCTATAACCCAAGCACGGCACGACGTTCTTTGCTCTTGCAAGCATTAGGTCGTTTCTGAGACCACATTGACGCTGTTGGGGGCCTTCGGCTTCCGAAGGTCCTCAAAAACGTGGTTTGACAATGTTTTCTAAGTATACGAGCAGGTATCTTCGGAATCGGGAATCAGGTTGCGGGTATACAGAAGCACGGTCAAGACGAAGCTTGACTGGGACGGCGATCATGACGAAGGTTAAGATGATCACGAAGCTATATGCAAAAGAGCTTCGGTATCACGGCGGGAAGGGGAAACCGACTTAAAGATGAAAAGCCAAACTAGACCTCGAAGAATTACTATAGGGTTATTGATAAATGTAAAGGGCATTATTGTAATTTTGCATGGGCTGCGACCCGTGCCTATAAATAGGTGAACAGTATCTCTGTACTGTTCACGCTGACTTGGCATTCACTTTTGCGTCACGCCTGTATTATTTTCCTTCAAGACGAAGGTACATTTATAATTTATCTTTGTTCAAGCAAGTAATAAGAATAGAAATAGATTAATAATAATGTCTATAGAAATTATGTCTCTTTCTATATTTTGTTTGAATGTTCTCCATTTTTCTTATCATTATCATTATCATGAAGGTATGTCTTTCATGACCTTCGTCCTAAATTCGTTATATCCGAAGGGAAATAATGATTTGAAGGACGAAGGACTTTTGATATTTAACATTTTATGTTGCCTTGTTCTTGATTCATAGCATTTGAGAACAAGTCTCCAACATTGGTGCCCACCTCCGGTGAACTCACTTCCATTTTTTGAGTCTTGAGCACTTTCGGCAAGCATCACCTTTGTCATGCCGCCGAAAAAAGCTTCAGCAACAGGGGGCTGGTACTTTACAGCCACTGGATCCCAATCAGGACGTCCTTTCTCTTAGAGAGGCCCGAAGCCAGAAGAGGAAGGCTGTTAGTCCAACACCTCCGGAGGATGACCTGGACCAGGAGATCCAAAACCTGGAGATCCTTCAGCAACAGGTGCAGCGCAAGAAGGAGAAGATGGCTCGTCTAGCTGATCTTCAGAGACAGATAGACGAAGCTTCTGAAGAGGTTCGTCATCTTGTTCAAGATGATCAGAGCCGAAGGCCTCCACGCAGAGAGCTCCATCAGGAAGGCTTTCACAATGAGGACGACTGGTATGAAGATTTCCATCATGGAAACTTTGCTTTTGATGATGCTTCTCCTCTCTCAACAGAATTGCAGGCTACACCATGGCCCCAGTCTTACAAGCCACCCCAGCTCCCCATGTATGACGGTTATACAGACCCGAAGCAATTCCTGATGAGCTATGAAGCAACTATATCTTCGTATGGTGGCAATACGGCAGTCATGGCAAAATCTTTTGTCATGACCGTCAAGAGTGTTGCTCAGACCTGGTACTCTTCTCTTCGGCCAGGGACAATCACTTCTTGGCAGAAGTTGAAGGATATGCTGATAACTAGCTTCCAGGGGTTTGAGACGAAGCCAGTTACTGCTCAAGCTTTATTTCAATGTACCCAGGACCACGAAGAATACCTCCAGGCGTACGTCCGAAGGTTTCTACGTCTGAGGGCACAAGCGCCAACAGTGCCCAATGAAATTGTCATTGAGGCCATGATTAAGGGGCTTCGGCCGGGACCTTCAGCGCAGTACTTTGCCAGAAAGCCACCACAAGCGTTGGAGAAGCTGCTCCAAAAGATGGATGAATACATTCGAGCTGACAATGACTTTCGCCAAAGAAGGGAGGAAGCATTCAGGTTCTCTGAAATGACCAGGGGCTTCGGAGGAAGATTTCACCCGAGGCACGTTAGGTCAATTCATAACTCTGCTCAAACTGATGATCGAGGGAGTCAGCAGCAAAGGCCACAATACTCTTCACAAGCTTCGGGCCAGCAGCAAATTTCTTTTCGGCCGCCAGCGCCAAGAGGCAGAGGCGCTAGGGGCTTCGGGGGAAGGTTTGGAGATCAGCCAAGGAAAATTTATTGCCTATTCTGTGGTGAAGATAAGGGCCATACCACCAGGATGTGTCACGTTACCATCCAGAAACAGAAGGAGATAGCAGAAGCAGCTGCGCAACAAAGTCAGCCGAAGCAGGTCATGCATACTGCTTCGTATCATTCGCCTTATATTCCAGAATATGTAGGCAACCACCCCGCAGCTTCTGTCGCTTCGGCGAGCCAACCCCAAGCATCCTGGCAGCATCCTCCACCACCGTCGCCGACGCAGCGAGGACAGCAGCCAGGAGGGAGTCAGCACAATCACCTTCAGAGGGATTTCAGAGAGGAGTCCGAAGCTCGCACAGTCAACAGCACTGTGCCAGAGTCGAAGCACATTTATTGATGAATATCCTACTTCAATAGCAGTTCTTTCGCATTCTTACATTCAGTATTACCTTTTTGTTAGTAAGGAACAATTATGAGGAGTTTAAGTGTCTTTTATCGTTTTTCGATTTCTTGTAACACTTTCGTCTAGTACCATAATAAAAATATGTCTTTTCCATAGGCTTGATTTGCCGAAGCATACAAATTTATGGTGGCATGAAGGACCTTTGTGTTATCAAACATTTGTCCTAATGGACATAGTACAAATTCCTCGAAACAGTAAAAAGTCGCTCCTAAGGGAACGCAGAGTAAGTTTTCTGAAACTGCAGCGAAAAATAAACGTTGATTCCGCCGAAAGTAAAAGGCGAAGAAGCTCCTAAGGAAGGCTTACAGCGAAAAATAAACGCTGATTCCGCCGAAAGTAAAAGGCGAAGAAGCTCCTAAGGGAGGCTTACAGCGAAAAATAAACGCTGATTCCGCTGAAAGTAAAAGGCGAAGAAGCTCCTAAGGGAGGCTTACAGCGAAAAGTCAGCGCTGAGATAAAAAGTGTGTGTGCTCTATTACAGGGATATGTATCTGCGGCACAAATATCATTTTGCATAACATAACATCATCACATCATTCTGCATAACATAAGCATCATACAGCATATTGCATGTGGAACAAGAAGGGGATACAGTGTTAGTCTTCGGAGAATATTTTGGAAAAGAGAAAATCGTGCTAAGGCACCAGACAAATCGAGATGAAGTGTAGCCTCATCAGAGATGTAACACAAAACTTTTTTATAGCTTCGGAGAATATTTCACGAAGCTTGGACATTTTTCATCGGGGAAGTAAGCAAATTCTTGTGATATAGAAAGGATTTTCTTCACGAAGCATGAAAAGAAGGAAAGGTGTTTTTTCGCCGAAGGCTCAAAAAATGGTATGTATGCAAAATTTCATGCATCATAAAGAATTAAACTTATAGATTATATATTACATTCAAGGTTACAATATATTACACATGTTACGTTTTAAATGTTTCTACAGTAACATTCAATCCTCCTTAAGCACTATTTCTGCAGCTTCATTCAATAGCTGGTCGACAACCTTGTCCATAATGGCTTCGGCCATTTTTCTAATTTCATCGTCCCCCTTCGGGTGGGGGCCCGGAGATGCCTCAGCAGGTTCTGAGGAAAGAGAAGATACGGCTATATTACTATTACAAACCGCGAACAAAGTCTGGAATTAGAAATTACAGCATAACAAAAACCACTAATTAATACCTATTTGCCCTTCGGGCTCTGTACTTTTCTCGGCAGCTTCCGCTACTTTTCTAGCTTCGTGGATGCCTTTTTCACTCTTTTGAATAATTTCTTGCGCCAATTCTCGGCCGCCATTATCCCAGATATCGGTGATGAATTTCCCGCCGACCATGCTTGCTTCGGGTGAGGGGTCTTTAATGTCTTCAGTAGACAAGGTAGCTTCGGACTGCGCTAAATTCCTCTCCAAAACAGCAGCAATCCCTCTAGCACCCGAAAAAGCGCAGATGTCGCCGCGGCTATTCAGGATTTCCTCGAAGGCCTCTGCTTCGTGACTGATCCATTCCATTGGACCTTCAGGATTGCCTCTTGAGAAATTCTCTTCGCTAGAGAATGCGCCAACGCTGGCGAAGCTGGATTTTATCTTCTTGACGCATTCTATGGATTTAACATAGCAGTTTCTCTGGGATGCACGCTAAATGATTGGCCAATTGATCACTAAGCTCTCGTTTTGTTTCTTCAAGTATACGTTCTTCTTTAGCTCTAGCTAGCTGTTTCTGAAGATCTTTAATTTCACGCTTTTGGGCTTCGGTCTGGGCCTTTGAGGCAGCTTCGTCCTTTTTTACCTTGTCTACCAATGTGAGCAGAATTTTATCCTTTTCCAGAGCTTCGTTTCTCAGCTTAATAACTTCTGATCGTAGGTTGTTGAACGCAATTTCATAGCTCTCGTCTTCGGCACTCTTTTGTGCTCTCAATGCGTTGCTTAGAATTAAACCCTACATGTAAAAGAGTTCGTATAAAAATAAAAGAATGAGTTACGAATTATAAAATTTCCAAATGCCCAATTCCCATACCTTCAGGCTATTGTACGCAAGACTATCCGCGAGATACTCTTTCGTCATAGCACATAAACCAGCTTCGAGCTTCGAAAACCCCATACTTCTAGCCATCTCCCGACAGACGGATAATTCTTTGTTGTCTGGGAGGCAGTATAGGAAATCTTCTTCGTTCGTCCCATTGAACTCTAGTGCCCCCTTCGTATATTTCAATTCTTTGGCATAGTGATTAGCTTCAAAAACTTCTTCTTCCGATAACTTTTTCCCCGAAGCATGTCGCACGATATAATCGTATATTTTGGAAGATGCTTCGGGGGCAGCGGTATCAATTTCTTCGACCAAAGTTGGCTCTGACATTTTCATTTCTTCGGTTGCCTTTGCAATTTTTCCTTCTTCTGCTTCCAAAGGTATTACCTTGGTTGGTTCTGAAGGCCCGGTTTCAACTCCAGTCTGTTGCTTCGGAGCTTTAGCAACGGATACTTCAGCAAGCGCCTCAGAAGTTTCAACAGTCTTCTTTGGGGTTGTGCTTGGAAGTTTAATTGTTTCCAAAACATCTAACACATTAACCATTCTTTTTCTTTTTGGGGTCACTTTTGGCCCCTCTTTAATTTTTGCTGCTTCAATTTCTGCTGAAGGACTTAAAATTTCTGATATTTTCACTCCCTCAGCTGATGCTTTCGCTTCTTCCGTCTTTGGTTCTTCCATCTTTTCTGTCGTTGGCACTTCAGCCATTTCTGTGACTTCTGGCAGCAGGGTTGGCTCTTTAGCCTCAGTGGCCGAAGAGGTCTCACCGGTGAACTCAGGCACTGTGGCTGGTTCAATATAGCGTGGCCGGTGTGTGAGAACTTTTATCCTTTTTCTCTTCACCGTTGGCTCGCTAGGAACAGCTGCAGCTGCTTCTTTTGCAAAAGTTGTGCCTTTTCTTTTTTGCCCCCGTATTGGATAGCGATAGTCGGGGTAGACAAACCCGACTGCATCAAACACTCGGTTGAGTCTTTTCTTTTTTCGGCCTCCGAAGGCCGCTGACAATGCAGTGTCTTCGGCCTTCGAATATACCCCAAGCAATTCATCACTTACAGTCTCAATGCTCTTTAACCAATCATCATCTGGTTCAACGAACTTGTCTCCGTACTTGAATGTATACTTCAGCCTGACTAGCCCACCTTCGTCAGTTTCTTTAACAGTTTCTTTCGGCATTTCCCAATTATCTGCAAGAGGCCACACTCTGAAGGCAATGTGTTCTTGTGTTAAATCCCTTGTCCCAATAAAAGAGCAAACAACTCCGAAGGCTCTTTGGCATTCTTCAGCTGCTTCATTCATTTCCACCTTCGGCCTTCGCAGGCCGAAGCGTTGCCAGATGGGGCGCATAATGATCTTCTTTATATCTTCTCGAGATTTCAAGTCATTCTTCACGTAAAACCATTCCGTCATCCAGTCGCCAGGCCATCTCTTTCGAAAGGTTGGCACTGGGCAGCTTGACCCAGACCGAGAGCCGAAGCTGTAGCAGCCAAAGTTGTTGTGATATTGTTCCTTACCCCAGGGTTTTGTCTCGTATAACAATTCGTGTATGTTGCAGAAGCTTTTTGCATCAGGTTCCAAGCCTTGGCTCCTCACAGCCCACACGAAGATATTCATCCTTATGATCGCCTCGGGGGTAAGTTGGTGAAGGTGGATTTCAAATATCTTCAGCACCTCCACAACAAAACTACTCAAGGGAAATCGTAGTCCAGCTTTCAAGAAGCTTCGAAATACTACGACTTCATTTTCCTCAGGAGTTGGACAAGTCTTCTCTCCTTCGTCGGCCCTTACAACAGACAAATCCCGGAAATATCTTCCCCTCATGTTGACAAGATGATTTTCTTTAATACTTGATTTGCCGAAAACTGCATGGCTTGGTCGCCAGGGTCGATCTTCGGGGTCTTCACCACCACTATCCGCATCATAGCTGTCGCTATCACCAGTATCTTCGGATAAACCTTCCAAAATTTCTTTAGTGATCTTCTCTGTAT
Source organism: Zea mays (assembly GCF_902167145.1). Taxonomy (NCBI): domain Eukaryota; kingdom Viridiplantae; phylum Streptophyta; class Magnoliopsida; order Poales; family Poaceae; genus Zea; species Zea mays. Next base: position 89,244,259 of record NC_050097.1, read on the forward strand.
TAGTCTTCGACATAGATCGAAGAAAACCCAGATGCATCTCTTCAGAAAGGCTCAGCTTCATTTCGGCAGCAACCTTCTTCTCCTCAGACATCCCTTCGAAATTCTTGCCTCTCGCTTCCGAAGCTTAAAACTAGGGAGGCAACCAAATATTTGTAGGCAGGAAACTATTTGAGCAGGCAAAACAGATGGCAAGAGAGCGTGCCAAATAAATTGTGGCGAGCCCCTATTTATACACCCATTATGTCGAAAACTGGAGGGTTCCGCTTGTCAAAGACTGTTGCTATTCTAGCAAAGGGAAGGTGTTTTTTCGGACCTTCGGCTCAAAGCCTTCGTCCATGTCGCAATATAAATTTATCATTCCAGCAAATTAATATTGCGAGGGGCTACTGTTGGGGGCCTTCGGCTTCCGAAGGTCCTAAAAAACGTGGTTTGACAATGTTTTCTAAGTATACGAGCAGGTATCTTCGGAATCAGGAATCAGGTTGCGGGTATACAGAAGCACGGTCAAGACGAAGCTTGACTGGGCCGACGATCATGACGAAGGTTAAGATGATCACGAAGCTATATGCAAAAGAGCTTCGGTATCACGGCAAGAAGGGGAAACCGACTTAAAGATGAAAAGCCAAACTAGACCTCGAAGAATTACTATAGGGTTATTGATAAATGTAAAGGGCATTATTGTAATTTTGCATGGGCTGCGACCCGTGCCTATAAATAGGTGAACAGTATCCCTGTACTGTTCACGCTGACTTAGCATTCACTTTTGCGTCACGCCTGTATTCTTTTCCTTCAAGACGAAGGTACATTTATAATTTATCTTTGTTCAAGCAAGTAATAAGAATAGAAATAGATTAATAATAATGTCTATAGAAATTATGTCTCTTTCTATATTTTGTTTGAATGTTCTCCATTTTTCTTATCATTATCATTATCATGAAGGTATGTCTTTCATGACCTTCGTCCTAAATTCGTTATATCCGAAGGGAAATAATTTGAAGGACGAAGGGCTTTTGATATTTAACATTTTATGTTGCCTTGTTGTTGATTCATAGCATTTGAGAACAAGTCTCCAACAGGCGCAATGGACTATATGGTGTTTGAGGTTGCTGAATTGGATGGAGCAGCAATGATTTGTCACACTAACAGCAAAATGAAAGGTTATTTGTTGGTTTTAAACGTTAGTAATTGCTACGAAGTAGCGTAATTTATATGGAGCGCATCCAATTTTTATTAATGCCTGACTTTAGCAATCACTCTATATTTTGATCTATCTTTTTTATAAGTTTAACTTCATAGGACTTATTTTATAAACTTGATCTCATAAACTTTCTCTTATTTGGTCTCTGTATGATGGAATTATGTCATTTTATAATCTCTGTTCATTCAGTCAATCGTTGTGAATTCTCTTCTAATCGCTCACTTCATTGGCCGTGTTGTACCAAGACATATTTGCATGAATTAAACAATAACATCAGTTAATCAAATCAAAAAATATATTATACAGAGAGCGGAGACAATTAATAAAAAATATTGAAATTTTTATGATGGATAGTTTACGTGGGTATTGTTATAAGCCGTCGCAACGCACGGACAACCGACTAGTATTGTGAATTTGTGACATTCATTTCTTCAATTCTGTTCTACTTCATATGCCAAGATAACGATCAGGTCCGTGCGACAAAAGAAAAGAAAATGACGCTACAACAAAAAGGACTTATTTCTAACGGTTATTCAATTGTTGTATGAAATAAAAAACAAGGCAAGATAAATTTAAAAAGTAGAAAATTTCGTCCTTGAATTTATCTTTTCGGATAACAGTTCAAAGACGAAGACGAACGTAAAGAGTAACCGAATGGAAATACAAAGCATGACGAAGTAAGATATGAAAACATATCTCATGTGTTTTAACATTTTATTTCTCTTGTCATATAAGATAAATTCACAATCATAATTTCGACTTCTTGATGTAAGATAGCACGAAGGTATTTCGAAGACTGAACTATACAAAGCTGTAGCACCTGGCCAAAGGTACTTTATGTGGGATACTGTTCATTTATTTATAAGAGAGACGGATCAACTTAGTACAATATTACAATCATGCCCTTCGTTGTTTACAAATGCCATTAGGACAGTAACATATTTTCTCCAACCTCGGCCGCGCGGGTTCAGATCTTTGTCGCCTTCTCCTTTTACTTACACCCGAACTTCCTCTGTCGTCGCCGAAGCTATTGACTTCAGCTAGCATTTTTTCACTTGCACGTATGTGCGAAGCCTCATTGCACGCCTTCCCGACCGAAGGTTTGCTTCGTCCATCAGTAGAGATTCCTGAAATACACTAGTTTATGTTATAGTAAATGGTGAAACAAGTGATCTTCGGCATAGAACGTCCCCAACAGTACCCCCTTGCGGTATAAGTTTATTTTCTTTGTAAACGAGCTTAGATCGCAAAACTTATCACTTGGAGGCCCTATGCCGAAGATCCAAAAAACACCTTCCTAAAGCTCGTTTAAGAAGACAATGATGTGTTTTCAAGTAAAAACAAGTGACCTGGAAGTTAAGTCGTTGCGGGGGGGGGGGGGGGGGCTGTGGTGCTGCGTGGGAACAATTTCTATAACCCGCACGGCTTCACACACATTTTCAGTATAAAAGCGGTCGAGGGAGGTGATGGCAGATCATATTACTGCCTTCACCTACTAACTGCCAAAATTTATTGTGCCTCCGAAGCTTTTCGTTCGGTAGCACTTCGAGAGCTAGCTTCGGCTGAATCATCTTTGAGATCATCGCTTTCGCTCAGATGGCTTACATTTGTAACACCCCTGGTGTTACAAGAACTAAAGCTTTGGCATGACATCATATGCATTGGCATTTCATTATGTATGTTACATCTAGAGTGCATCCACTAGGTAAAAATTTTAAAACAAACTTGTGGTGTGATGACTTGACTTGATTAAAGAGGTCTTTGACCCTAGGATAGGGTACTTTCCTAAGGATTAGAAGCATGTAAGGGTATGAGATAAGAATTAGAGTATGATCTCAAGGGTTAGTGAAGATGTTCAAGAAAGACTAAACTTAGAGAGTTTAAGTGCCACTTAAACCCTAGAACACTTAAAACCCTAATAGAAAACCTAGAAACCCTAATTAGTGCTCTATAAGATGACTCCTATTTCTATGCACTTTTAGACCAAAGTGCATATATCAAAGTGGTAGAGTAACAAAAATTAAGCAACTTTTACACTTGGAGATTCCCATGTTTTGTGTAACAAATTGGAGTAAATTGCAAAAGATCCCAAAAGTACCCTTATACTTAACCTTGAAATGCAGTGTTAACTGGCCAAATTCAAGCCCTAATATATCCTAATCTATGGGGATTTTGCCATGGGTCACTACAACAAATTTGTAGAGTTACTATAGTAGTCCAAGTTTGATTAAGTGATTGAGCCCTAGAGCTGTACAAATATTGGAGCAAAATGGCCTAGAAGTTGGGTTGCCAGTCGTGTGCTGGTCTAAAAGTCAGACCGACAGTTGCATCGGCTCGACTTGAGAACCAAATTGTGCTCGATCGAGTGAATGTAAGATCAAGAACCTTATAACAAAGTTGAAGCTGGTATAATGGGCAACAACTTTGATGCAGTCGTATTAGTAGTTCATCACATAAAAATTGAAGAACAAGTGCCCTGAAGTTGCTCTGTCAAGCGCACTGAATAAGATCGCCATGTACAGTATCTGAAAAGATCCCAGGTGCAGTGCACCCACCGCCGGTGAACCCGCACCTCGATCGACGCGGTGTTGTGATTCGTGCTCAGTGGCGCGTGGATAACTGCTAGAGATAAAAGATCTCAACGCAAAGAGGAGCTTGAGCCTTATCGTCGCACTATTCACCGCGCCACTTGCCGCGCGATCAGCCGAGTTGCCATCACCGGAGTTCGCCGCTCCTTGTAGCCATGCCACGTACTTAAGGTCGACTTAATTAAATGGGTTGTCCACTACGACGTCTTGCGACGTGATAACGACCTTAAGTACGTGGCACGACTACAAGGAGCGGTGAAATCCGGTGATGGCACCTCGGTCGATCGCGTGGCAAGTGGCACGGTGAATAGTCCAGCGATAAGGCTCAAGCTCCTCTCTGTGTTGAGATCTTTTACCTCTAGCAGTTATCCACGCGCCACTGAGCACGAATCACAACACCGGCGTCGATCGTGGCATGGGTTCACCGGTGGCGGGTGCACTGCACCTGGGATCTTTTCAAACACTATACCATGGCGATCTTCTTCAGTGCGCCTAACAGAGCAACTTCAGAGCACTGGTTCTTCGCTTTTTATGTGATGAACTACTAATCCGACTGCATCAAAGTTGTTGCCCATTATACCAGCTTCAACTTTGTTATAAGGTTCTTGATCATACATTCACTCGATCGAGCACAATTTGGTTCTCAAGTCGATCTGATGCAACTGTCGGTTTGACTTTCAGACCAACACACGACTGACATCCCAACTTCTAGGCCATTTTGCTCCAATTTCTGTACAGCTCTAGGGCTCAATCAAACTTGGACTACTATAGTAACTCTACAAATTTGTTGTAGTGACCCATGGCAAAATCCACATAGATCAGGAGATATTAGGTCTTGAATTTGGCTAGTTAACACTGCATTGCACGGTTAAGTATAGGGGTAATTTTGGGATCTTTTGCAATTTACTCCAATTTGTTCCACAAAACTTGGAAATCTCCAAATGTAAAAGTTGCTTAATTTTTGTTACTCTACCACTTTGATATATACACTTTGGTCCAAAAGTGCATAGAAATAGGTGTCATCTTATAAAGCACTAATTAGGGTTTCTAGGGTCTCTATTAGGGTTTTAAGTGTTCTAGGGTTTAAGTGGCACTTAAACTCTCTAAGTTTTGTCTTTCTTGAACATCTTCACTAACCTTTGAGATCATACTCTAATTCTTATCTCATACCCTTACATGCTTCTAATCCTTAGGAAAGTACCCTATCCTAGGGTCAAAGATCTCTTTAATCAAGTCAAGTCATCATACCACAAGTTTGTTTTGAAATTTTTACCTAGTGGATGCACTCTAGGTGTAACATACATAAGAAAATGTCAATGCATATGACATCATGCTAAAGTTTTAGTTCTTGCAACACCAGGGATGTTACATCTTGTGACGGAACCTCCCAAGGTATTAGGCCCACCTACAGATGTCCTTGTCCTAAAGACCTCAGACAATCGTGCAGGTGTGCATAATGATTCGGCAAGTTCGGTTATCTATATCTCCATCATATCGCCCAAGAGGGCTTAACCTATTACGCAGACATTACACATCATTGGAGTAAGGAATAAGCAGAACAGATTACAATAACATAATGTACATTCATAAGAAAATATAGAAAGAGTAGTTATTACATAGACGGGTACTTGAGTGCGTAAACTTATTATTACATCACCGGGAGGCACACCACCCACCCCAAATAAGTTTTAGTTTTCATCCTCCTGCTTGGGAACTGTTGGGGGCCTTCGTCTTCCGAAGGTCCTCAAAAACATGATTAACAATGTTTCCCAAGTATAATATATGTACAGGAACCTTCGGACTCGGGATGAAGCTGTACATAATATGGAAAACAGGATCGAAATGAAGGTTAAACCAGCGCCGAAGCTGTGCGCAAGGAAGCTTCGGCTCAGTAGCAGAAAGAGGAACCGACTTAGAGAGGAAAAGGCTATGTAGTCCTCGACAGATTGTTATTAAGTCAATAGTATCAATAGAGAATGTGAAGGGCATGAACGTAATTTTACGCAGGCTGCGTCCTGTGCCTATAAATAGATGAACAGTACCCCCGTACTGTTCACGCTGACTTGTACTCGCTCGTGCGTCACGCTTGTACCTTTGCCTTCTGTCAAGCCGAAGGTACAAATGTAACTCAATGTTGTTCTTATCCATCCATGATTATATAATAAAAGATATATTAACAATGTCATATCATTATTCATGTTACTTCTCATGTTTCATATGCTTCATCTTTCATTAATATATATATGCTGTGATGATGAAAGTACGTTCTTCATGACCTTCGTCCGAAGATCATTATATCCTTAGGGAAATAATGCTTCGAAGGACGAAGGTCATTAACCATTAACCTATTTCTATGTTGCCTTGTTCTTAATTCATAGCATTTGATAACAAGTCGCCAACATTGGCGCCCACCTCCGGTGTACTCACTTCCACAACCTTCGGCAAAGCATCAACCTTCGTCATGCCGCCGAAGAAGATAACAGCACTAGGGGCTGTACTGCAGCCACTGGACGCAAACCAAGACACACTCTCTCTCTCCGAGAGGCCAGAAGCCAAAAGAGGAAGGCCACCAATCCAACACTTCAGGAAGAAGAATTGGACCAGGAGATCAGAGACCTAGAAATCATTCACCAGCAGGTGCAAAGGAAAAAGGAGAAGATGGCTCAGCTGGTCGACCTCTAGAAGAAGATCGACGAAGCCACTAAGGAAGTGCGTCATCTTACTCAAGATGATCACGACCGAAGGCCCCAACACCGGGAGCTTCGTCAAGAGGGCTTATTCAACAAAGATGAATGGTACGATAATTTTAATCATGGTACCTTTGCTTTCGATGATGCTTCTCTTCTGGCAGCAGAATTGCAGGCTATCCCATGGCCACAATCCTACAAGCCACCCCAGCTACCCATGTACGATGGGCACTCGGACCCAAAGCAATTCTTGATGAGCTATGAGGCAACAATATCCTCATACGGAGGCAACATAGCTATCATGGCAAAGTCCTTCGTCATGACAGTCCGAAACGTGGCTCAAAAGGAGAAGATGACCCGACTGGCCGACCTTCAGAAGAAGATTGACGAAGCCGCTTAAGAAATGTGTCACCTTACTCAAGATGACTAGGACCGAAGGCCTCACCATAGGGAGCTTCGTTAGGAGAGCTCATTTAACAAAGACGAATGGTATGATGACTTTCATCATGGTAATTTTACTTTTGATGATGCTTCTCCTCAGGCAGCAGAATTGCAGGCTATCCCATGGCCACAATCCTACAAGCCACCCCATTTGCCCATGTATGATGGGCACTCGGATCCAAAGCAATTCTTGATGAGCTATGAGGCAACAATATCCTCGTATGGGGGCAACGCCGCTGTCATGGCAAAGTCCTTCGTCATGGCAGTCCGAATCGTGGCCTAGACATGGTACTCCTCCCTTCGGCTAGGAACAATTACATCATGGCAGAAGCTCAAGGATATGTTAGTCACCAGTTTCCAAGGGTTTTAGACGAAGCCAGTTACTGCTTAGGCCTTGTTTCAATGCACGCAAGACCACGAGGTGTATCTTCAGGCGTATGTCTGAAGGTTTTTGCATTTGAGAGCACAAGCGCCCAAATTGCCCAATGAAATTGTCATTGAGGCCATGATCAACGGACTTCGGCCAAGACCTACGGCCCAATATTTTGCCAGGAAGCGTCCACAAACCCTAGAGAAGCTCCTTCAGAAGATGGATGAGTACATCCAGGCCGATAATGATTTTCGCCAAAGAAGGGAGGAAGCCTACAGGTTTTCTGAGATGACCAAGGGCTTCGGAGGGAGACTTCATCCCAGGCATGTACGATCAATTCATAACTCCAGTACCAATGATGAAATGTCCAGCAATGTCCAGCATAGCCATCACAGTTCTCAGTCTTCAAGCATGCAACAGACTTCTTTCCGACCACTAGCTCCGAGAGGCAGAGGAGGAAGAGGTTTCAGTGGAGGAAGGTTCGGCAATCAACCCAGAAAGTTGTACTATCTTTTTTGTGGCAAGGACAAGGGCCATACAACAAGGACATACCAGGTCACAATTAAGAAACAGAAGGAAATTGCTGAAGCTGAAGCGTGGCAGAGTCAACCGAAGCAAGTCCTCCACACTACTTCGTGTTATTCTCCATACATCCCAAAGTACGTAGGCAAACAACAACCTACGGCTTATGTTGCTTTGGCAAGCCATTCCCGAGCTTCCTGGCCCCAGTTGCCACCACCACCACCGCTGGTCCACAATCAGCAGACAGAAGGGCACAATCATACTCAGCAACAGCGCGACCTTCGGGAGGAGTCCGAAGCTCGCACAGTCAACAACACTGTGCCTGAATCGAAGCAGATTTACTAAAAGGACTACAGTGGCTCACCCAAGGAATACGATGATCTGATGTATCTTAGCTTTCTGCCTTTTTATATTTTCTTGAAAGAAAAACAATATAGTAGGGATAAATCTTCAATTTGATGTAATAATATCGCTGTTACACCATCAAGTGTGACAAAATCAAGTTCCGAAGCTACAAAGCCATTCCTAAGGGAGCGCAGAGTAAGTTCCGAAGCTACAAATCCATTCCTAAATGAGCGCAGAGTAAGTTCCCAAGCTCAAAAGTCGTTCCTAAGGGAATACAGAGCTAAAATGCCACCTAAATCAATGGTGAAGAAGCTCCAAAGTCGTTCCTAAGGGGATGCAGAGCCTAAATACCATCTAAATCAGAGGTGAAGAAGCTCCAAAGTCGTTCCTAAGGGGATGCAGAGCTTAGCTCCAAAGTCGTTCCTAAGGGGATGCAGAGCTAAAATACCACCTACGTAAAAGGTGAGGAGACTCCAAAGTCGTTCCTAAGGGAATGCAGAGTCTGGATGTGTTTTCGTGTGGGTGCTTGTCTTCGACATAAACATCATATTGCATCATACCATTACATCATTTCGCATAGTATTACATCATACCGCATCAACAAAAAAATTGTGGAGAAGGAAGAATGCTCCTCCGAAAATATTTGATGGATTATGGAACAATGTGCTGAAGCACAAAGTTTTCCTTCGACAGACATAATTTTACACAGCAGGGAAATCTTCATCAGCAATGTTATTATACAACAGCCGTGGCAAAGAATGAGGTATTCAATCAATAGAGGGGACAATTTTTTCTTTGCGAAGCATGAAAAGAGGGGAAGGTGTTTTTTCGCCGAAGGCTCAAAAATGGTATGTAAACAAATTTCATGCATCACAAAGAAACATATTACACTAATAGACATATAAATGTTTGATGTTTGACTCATACACAAATATTACATTTCCTACTAAACAAGAATCTAGTCTTCCTTCAGTATTCTTTCGGTGGCTTCATGCAAAAGTTTGTCGACGACTTTGTCAACAACTTCGTTAGCAATTTTCGTCACATCTAAAGCCTCTTTCATAATTGGATCTGTCTCAGGATTGTATGGCTTCGGTGGTGGCGAAAGGCCGGCTGTGATAAAGAGCATAATGATGAATTTTCGAAGCTATAAACAAACAATGAGACAGTTTAAAAAAGGATACCTATAATCAATGCGCGTTCAGCAACTTCTTCGGCTTCCTTCGCCTCCACTCGGGCATTGTGCAAATCTTTTTCACTCTTCTTTATAGCTTCATCGGCCATCTCACGGTCGTCGTTCATCCAAATATCGGAATAGAATTTCCCGCCCATCAAAGTAGCTTTGGCTAAAGGTTCTTTTGTATCGTCTACAGAGAAGATGGTTTATGCCTGGGCTGCAGCCTTAACATGTTCACAGCCACTCTTCTCCAAACCTGTTACAACCCCTCGGGCATCGGCGAAGGCACAAAAACCCCACGGTCGTTGAGTATTTCTTCAAAAGCTTCATCCTCTTCGCCGATCCATTGAATAACTCCTTCGAGATCGCCTCGGATAAATTTTTGCTCTGATGAGTATGCACCCACCTTTGCAAAACTATCTTTTAGTCTCCTTGCACAATCCATGGATACTTCGTAGCATTTTTCTCTGGAATCCCGAAGTCCTTCAATATTTTTCTACACCCTTGCTGTTTCCATTTCACTTATTTCTTTTTTTCGCCTTCGCAACTTCGAAATCTTCATTCATTTTTAGCAAGTTTCTTCTTTAAACCTTCAACCTCGGCTTTGTGAGCTTTGGCTTGTGCGTTCAGCTGGGCTTCGCTGGTTTTTAGCCTATCCACTAAGGAGAGCAGTATTTTGTCTTTTTCAAGAGCTTCATTCCTTAGTGTAATAACTTCTGACCAAAGATTTCCAAGCGCTAGCTAGCAGCTTTAATCTTCTGCTTTCTTCTAGATCTTTAAAGCCTAGTTCCGAATTAAGCCCTACAAAAATAAACGATGAGCACATACTGAAAAGGAAATAAACTACAGAGGTCTTGCTTCGGCGGGAGCCGAGGGCCCAGCTTCAGCTGCAACCTGCGTCATGCTAGCTTTGGCAGATTTCTTTGTATTCTCGCTTTCCATGCTAGGTGCTTCGGCAGAAGCAGGAGTTAACGCTTTTGTGGATTCCATAACAACATCTAATACGCTAGCCATTCTTCTTCTCTTCGGAGTTACTAAAGCAATTTTTGCTATTTTTGGTACCTCCGTCTCTTGAAACGGACTCGAAACATTTAATTGTTCCGTTGCTATCATCAGTTTTGGCTCTTCGGCCGATTCCACCCTAGCTTCTGCAGTAGCAGGGTGACTTGACTCAACAGTAGAGGACCCTTTAGCAGGCCTCGACTCTTCCGCTGTTTCAGTGCGCTTAGGATGATGTGTCAAAACTTTAACCTTTTTCGGCTTCGGCGTAGTAGAAATCGCCGAAGCAGTAGCTCTTCTTTTCTTTCTTTGCTTTCGCGAATGATAGCAGTAATCTGGGTATACGAAACCAATAACATCAAAAACTCTATTCAACCTTTTCTTGCCTCGGCCTCCGAAGACCTCTGTCATGGCATCATCTTTGGCCCTTGAGTAGGCACCAAGCAACTCATCGCTGGTTGCGTCAATGGCATCTAGCCAGTCGTCGTTTGGCTCATCAAATTGGCTCATGTATTTGAATGTATACTTCAAGTAAATCAAGCCACCTTGGCTAGACCCAGTAGTAGCCTCCTTCGGCATCTCCCACCCACTCCCGAGTGGCCACACCTTGAAGGCAATATGCTCCTGGACTAAGTCCCTGGTGCCTATGTAAGTGCATACTGTGTCATAAGCAGCTTGGCACGCTTGTATGTTGTTCCCAAGGGCAAGGGATGGTCTCCTAATGTCGAAGTGAGACCATATAGGACGTTGGAAAATCCCCTTGATGTCTTTCCTCTCAACCAGATCATTCTTTACATAGAACCATTCTTGCATCCAGGCTCCCGGCCATCTCTTGCGGAATGTTGGAACTGGGTTGCTTACCTCAGAGCGGGATGAAGCCATAGCAACCAAAGTTGTTGTGATATTGTTCTTTTCCGGTGGCCTTCGTCTCATAAGACAATTCATGCATGTTGCGAAGCTTTTCGCATTTGGTTCTTGTCCTTGGCTCCTCATAGCCCAAATATGAACCCCTATCTTAATGATGGCACGGGGGTAAGCTGATGAAGGTAGACTTTGAAGGTTTTCAGCACTTCGACCAGCATACTATCCAAAGGAAATCGAAGCCCTGCTTTCATGAAACTTCTATAAACAACCACCTCGTCAGCTTTGGGCAGAGGGACATTACTCTCCCCTCCAGCCCGCACAATAGAAATGTCACGAAAGTACCTTCCCCTCATGGCATCAATCTGTCCTTGTTTGTCATTAACTTTCTGAAGACATCATGACTTGGCCTCCAGGGCCGATCTTCGGCACCCTCATTCTCACTTTCTGCATCAAAGTTTTCACTATCACTGGAACCCTCAGATATCCCAGCCAATGTTTCATGTGCAATATTTTCTGCATTAGTCATCTCCATAGCTTCGTAAAACTCGTAAAACACCGGGTCGATAGTCTTCTTCTCACCAGCCATCAAATCAAAACTTGCTGAAATGTCGAAGCTTAATATCTCGACAAAACAACAAAGTTTAAAATGGCGAGCGCAGTGCAAGCAACTGAAATAGCACGAGAAATGCTTTCAATACGAGCTCATATTTATATGCATAGCGTCCCACGACTTGGTGGGTCCGGCTTGTCAGTGTCGTTCGCTATTCTAGCGAAGGGAAGGTGTTTTTTTGGACCTTCAGCTAAAGGCCTTTGTCCATGTCGTAGTCTAAATTTGTTACAAGGAAACAAATTAATACTGCGAGGGGCTACTGTTAGGTGCCTTCCTCTTCCAAAGGTCCTAAAAATGCGACTAACCATATGTTTTCAACATGATTATGAATAGTTATAGGGAGCTTCGGCTTCGGGATGGAGAAGTTCTCTCATGACAAAATGAAGGAAAATAAAGAGTGGGAGACGAATCTAGAAGCCAAAGAGCTTCGGTTGAACATATTAACGAAGCTCAACCATGATGATGACTGAAAGGGGCTAAAGACTTTATAGTCTTCAATAATTCATGTTAGGACTATAGGCAGTCACCAGGGACATAAATGTACTTTTATCCGGGCTGCGTCCCATGCCTATAAAAAGATAATCAGTAACACCGTACACTAGTACACAGAGGCTCTATAGTGGCGGTTCTAGAGATGTTTGCACTGGCGTTTTTCAGTGCCGCCAGTGCTAGGGGCCAGTGGAAATCGCCATTTCCACTGGCGGTTATTCTAGAACCGCCAGTGAAAATAGCATTTCCACTGGCGGTTTTCTTAAGAAACCGCCAGTGGAAATAGCATTTCCACTGGCGGTTTTATTAAGAAAACCGCCAGTGGAAATGCTATTTCCACTGGCGGTTTTTTTATTTAGCCGCCAGTGGAAGTTTTCCCGCCTTTTTTAAATTTTTGTACTGAAATTTATATATATTTACACACACAAACATATATATATATATATATTGATATTGATAAACATGTAGTATTGATATTAAAAGCAACATGGAATTAAATTCTATCATACATTTATATACATCAAAGTCTTGTTTACAACCATGCATGCATCACACATTATATACATCAAAGTTTTCACTTAAGCTCTAATAACTATCTCGGCTAAGAGATAGTCTACTAATTTCTGTTAGTATTCTAAACTCTGGCAAAGCTAATGTTCTGGAAGCATCGTGATATTTCCCTTCTGCGGGAATGACCTCTTTCAATATGAATGTGCACAGGTCCTCAACTATGCCATACAATGCACCTTCAGTCAAGTTCTCCGGGCTTCCTTGTTGAAATTGTTGTAAAGGAAGTTTATAAACATCATCTATTTATACTCAATAATAACACATTTGCATCTTTAATGACATAAATACATACGTGACTATTACTAATAATACCTTGCCAGGGTTCGTGATGTATCGTTCGTTCATTCTCATGAACTCGCACATGTAGAACCCATATAGGACCGATCCGGGTGGTTGCTTGTGGCACTACATAACGGGAGATTGGTTATTTAGTTGCAACATTGTCCTATGTACTTACATGTATGATATGTATTCATAAATTCACATACTTACCGACCAGTTATAATGGATGTCTAGTGGCACGCCTTTTTTGGACGTGTCGTACTTTCCACCTCGTAGCTTATAAAACCTAAATGCCCTGTGATCTCAAATAGAATCACCATGTTATTCTACAATTCTCATTGATATAAGTATGCATGCATAGAAAAGGCTTACAGCTCTAAGAGGCCGAGGAATTTTGAATAGGCCGAAGGCTCGGTGTGCAAGGAGTCGAGCACCAGCACCTTTCCAAGCTTAGGATAAATGAAGAAGCATATCCAGTGGTCCCTGTACGAATCAAACTTGTGATACATGTGTATTGAAATTATTAATTTTATTTATGCAAAATCACACTTACTTAAAGTTGTACGGGGCCACTATGGATTCCCTGTCTTGAAATTGAAGCATTGCGTGTCCTATGTAGGTGGCGTATCTTGCTTCAAAATCCTTCTTCAGATCCTGGATACGCACCTCAATTTCTTCGTCCGTTAGTCCCTGTAATGCTTCGTTGCCTTTTCCGATTCTAAAACTGTGGTTATCCTCGCATATCTTTATTGGGTTGAGATACCCAACCCTTTTACTGGCACTAGCATTGGTATTGGTACCATAAAGGATCTCCTGCTGATCATGTTGCATTCTGCAATGCACACGTGCATGTCAGATGTTGAAAATTTATACAACTCACTAATAATAACACATATATGTGTTGTATGAGTGACACTTACAATGCAAATATGGTTACAAGTTGCACGTCGAGTCTCTGAAGGTCATCATTAACCACATGTCCTTGAATGCAACAACGGCTTTTTGATTTGAACCAATAAAAGCATGGGCTGGTATATTAACACTGATGGTGTCGATGCCAACTGAAGATGCCCGCATGTACCAATCATGCAACCTTTTAATATTAGCCGGGACCTTCCTTAGTTTCTCAAAAGTGAGTAGTGGTCTGCCCGACACATATTTTTAGGCATGTTTTTATAATCTGCCTTAGTTGGCTTCTTTATCTTTGCGGCCATTGCCTCAGCCTTTTTTGCGGACTCCTCGAGATCGGCCAAATCAACAGTGTCTGACGTGAGGCTCCGTCCAATCCCTTTCAAAAAACGAGTTGTGCCAGCAGTGGATTTACTCTTCTTTTTCTTCTCGAATGGGGACACTAATTTTGGTATAGAAACTTTAGATTTCTTTGATGGTCGTGGAGATGGTTGTAGAGAAGGTAGATCCCTGAAGGGCGATGTATGTGGCGGAGACGGTGGGCCACCATGAGGATGAGGAGAAGGAGGGTAAGAAAGAGGATGAGGAGCAACATGTGAAGTTTGAGGAGGTGATGATGGATGTACAATAGGAACAACAATTTGAGAAGGTGGAGACGGTTGGGCCTGTGACGACGGCTGTCGTGGTGGATCAACCAATTCGACATCCCTTCGAGGCCAAAGGATAAAATTCTTGATAGCTTGTCCAAGTGTCTCGGTACCTTAAGGCCCAGGGATGTCTAGCATGTCGTCCTCGTATCCTTGGACGACTGTCGTCACTTCTACCCTGCAATATTCTTCTAGAATGTCGTTTCCATGGAACTTGCGTCCTAGGATCGCAAGGCCTGTGGCTACTTTCTTTGTACGCTGATTGTTAATACCATATCTTATAACTAGTGTGCATGCCACAGGCCTTGTGATGTCATCAACTAGATAGCAGACCTTATTTCTCGTTGATGCGACAGAGCTTGGGATGGTCGTACCCTCGGTGGAAGCCGACGTTTGAGCTGCTGGAATTATTTACATCTGTGGAGTGGTCATCTGTTGAACAAACATCGCACTCGCCATCGCCAATTGCTGCATCAATTCTAGAGGAGGATTCGATAGCATTTCAGACATCAGGCCTTTGAACTCTTTCTTGGCCTCCTCCTTAAAATAATTCGCCATCTCTTTGTAACGCCCCGAATTTTGCAGTTGAATTTTTTCTTTTCTTTACTCGCCAAAATTCGGGCGTTACCTTTTCTTTTTCTTTTTTCCCTCGCTAGACCTTGACCTTTTCCAAAGTTAGCGGGATTCGGTTTGGAATTCCCGTGTAAGAAAACCATAAAACTGTTTTATGTTGTTTGATGCACCATGCCGAACTATGCATTCTTTGATTGTTTGAAAGTGCAAATGCATTCATGTAGAAAGATCGGATTTCGAAAAATAAGGAGAACCTTTTCTTTCTTTTTCTTTTTCTTTCTCTCTCTCCTCTCTTTCTCTCCCTCCCGCGCCGTGGGCCGACCCCGGCCGGCCCAGCCGCCCTTGCGCCCCCTTTTGGGCCCAAAAAGGCCCAACCGCCCCCACCTCCCCTTTTTCCCCAATTCTCTCTCCCTCCCTCTCATTTTCTCTCATTTTCTCTCCCCCACCCTAAGCCGCCACCGCCCCTACCCCCCTGCCCTAGCGCCGGCCGCCGCCCTCGCCGTCGGCCGCCCCTCGCCGGTGAGCCCCCCCTCCTCCCTCTCTCCCTCCTCCCTCCCTCTCCCCTCCCCCTCCTCTCTCCTCGGCAGCCCGGCCGCCTGGCCGCCCTGGCCTGGCCGCCTTGGCCGCGCCCCCAGCCGGCCGCTGCCGCGCCGCCCTGGCCCCAGCCGGCCCCGGCCGCCCCTGGCCGCGCGCCCCAGCCCCCGCCTGGCCAGCCCCGGCCGCCCGCCTGGCCGCCCTGGCCCCTGGCCGCGTCCCCCTGCCTAGGGCCGGTTCAACCGCCCTAGGGCCGGTTCAACCGCCCCCCTGTTTTTTTTTATTTTTTATTTTATTTTATTTACTTTCTGTGATCATAGTTATTTTATTTTAGGTAGACTAATCATTGTTAATGTTATTGAAATATGAAGCTTAATTTAGAATTCCGTTACGCTAATTGATTCATGTGATTAACTGTTTATCTCGTTCAATGTTGATCAACTTAAAATGACTAAGTTTCCATTAGTGTATATAACAGAATTCTTTTGTCAAGAACCAGTTGTAACTAATCATTAGGGCATAAAACTTTAACCCCCTGCGAGACCCTTTCCCGTTTCTTTCTAACCATAACAAATGCGATATCGAATGTCATACTTGATGCATATTCACTTTATTTGTCATCTTGTATGGTGTACTGTTCTTTTGTATTAAATATGTGGATGGATGTATGTATGTTTGCAATCGCATAGAGAACGATCCGGTCGAAGAGCCCGAAGAATTCGCAGGAGAAGCCCCTGAGCAGCAGTCGGTTGGTGGAGGCAAGTGTCCTTTGACCTATCTATGTCCTATTCATTATTTAATTCACCTCCCGCTTTACACATTTATGCCTAAGGATTGACTAGCTTTGTTATCCATGTCCTTGTTTACCTATCTGGGTTGGATTATTACTGTTTAGTTTTATGCTATTGCTTAACTCTAATCAATGAACATGATGAGATTATCTATGATACGCTGTTTTCCCTCTTCTTATTATGATGTTATACTTGTGGCCTTTAAGGGGGCTCGAGCGGTTTCTCGAGTGCCTCTCCGTAAGGACCTGTTCTATGGATGACCGCCCGGGAAAACAGTGCAACCATGAGGGTGGAATGGGGTGCCCTTAGCTGAATAATTAGAGGATCCGGGGTGTAGTTCACTTAGCCGTCGTGCCGTCAATGGGGCTCGGTGTATGCGGCTCGCTCTGCCAAGTTTGGGTCCGCCCCTTGGGGAGGAGTGCGGTGCATTTAGGAAACCTAACGGGTGGCTACAGCCCCGGGGAATCTTTGTAAAGGCTACGTAGTGATGCCCTGCTAGGCCACCTAGGTAGTGGTCAATGGGGAGTAGCTCTCTCCGGGCAGAATGGGAATCACGGCTTGTGGGTAAAGTGCACAACCTCTGCAGAGTGTTTGAAAACTGATATATCAGCCGTGCTCACGGTTATGAGCGGCCAAGGGAGCTCCAGTGATTAGTGGTACTTGATCAGAGATACTTTGGCACAGGTGGTTATGAGATTGTTGATTCTGGTTATGACTATGATGCTGGTAAGTGGTACTCTTTCCGTTTGGAAAGGAGTACGTTTGGGTTAATAACTTGGGTTAATGCTAAAACTTGGCTTTCTACTAGTAAGTAATAATCTGACCAACTAAAAGCAACTGCTTGACTTATCCCCACATACAGCTAGTCCACTACAGCCAAACAGGATGCTTGCTGAGTATGTTGATGTGTACTCACCCTTGCTCTACACACCAAACCCCCCCATCCCCAGGTTGTCAGCATTGCAACCACTGCTCAGGCGAAGATGAAGCTGTGGAAGGAGACTTCCAGGAGTTCCAAGATTACGACGAGTTCTAGGTGTGGGTTAGCGGCAACCCCCAGTCGGCTGCCTGTGAAGGCCGCAGTTATCTACGTTTCTTTTCCGCACTTTGATTTATTGTAAGAACTATATGGACGTCTCAGACGTATGATGTAATCGACTATTTCCCTTATTAATACTATTTTGAGCACTGTGTGATGATGTCCATATTATGTAACTGCTGTGTACGTGAATAACTGATCCTGGCACATACATGGTTCGCATTCGGTTTGCCTTCTAAAACCGGGTGTGACATACTGTTCTTTTGTATTAAATATGTGGATGGATGTATGTATGTTTGCAATCGCATAGAGAACGATCCGGTCGAAGAGCCCGAAGAATTCGCAGGAGAAGCCCCTGAGCAGCAGTCGGTTGGTGGAGGCAAGTGTCCTTTGACCTATCTATGTCCTATTCATTATTTAATTCACCTCCCGCTTTACACATTTATGCCTAAGGATTGACTAGCTTTTGTTATCCATGTCCTTGTTTACCTATCTGGGTTGGATTATTACTGTTTAGTTTTATGCTATTGCTTAACTCTAATCAATGAACATGATGAGATTATCTATGATACGCTGTTTTCCCTCTTCTTATTATGATGTTATACTTGTGGCCTTTAAGGGGGCTCGAGCGGTTTCTCGAGTGCCTCTCCGTAAGGACCTGTTATATGGATGACCGCCCGGGAAAACAGTGCAACCATGAGGGTGGAATGGGGTGCCCTTAGCTGAATAATTAGAGGATCCGGGGTGTAGTTCACTTAGCCGTCGTGCCGTCAATGGGGCTCGGTGTATGCGGCTCGCTCTGCCAAGTTTGGGTCCGCCCCTTGGGGAGGAGTGCGGTGCATTTAGGAAACCTAACGGGTGGCTACAGCCCCGGGGAATCTTTGTAAAGGCTACGTAGTGATGCCCTGCTAGGCCACCTAGGTAGTGGTCAATGGGGAGTAGCTCTCTCCGGGCAGAATGGGAATCACGGCTTGTGGGTAAAGTGCACAACCTCTGCAGAGTGTTTGAAAACTGATATATCAGCCGTGCTCACGGTTATGAGCGGCCAAGGGAGCTCCAGTGATTAGTGGTACTTGATCAGAGATACTTTGGCACAGGTGGTTATGAGATTGTTGATTCTGGTTATGACTATGATGCTGGTAAGTGGTACTCTTTCCGTTTGGAAAGGAGTACGTTTGGGTTAATAACTTGGGTTAATGCTAAAACTTGGCTTTCTACTAGTAAGTAATAATCTGACCAACTAAAAGCAACTGCTTGACTTATCCCCACATACAGCTAGTCCACTACAGCCAAACAGGATGCTTGCTGAGTATGTTGATGTGTACTCACCCTTGCTCTACACACCAAACCCCCCCCATCCCCAGGTTGTCAGCATTGCAACCACTGCTCAGGCGAAGATGAAGCTGTGGAAGGAGACTTCCAGGAGTTCCAAGATTACGACGAGTTCTAGGTGTGGGTTAGCGGCAACCCCCAGTCGGCTGCCTGTGAAGGCCGCGGTTATCTACGTTTCTTTTCCGCACTTTGATTTATTGTAAGAACTATATGGACGTCTCAGACGTATGATGTAATCGACTATTTCCCTTATTAATACTATTTTGAGCACTGTGTGATGATGTCCATATTATGTAACTGCTGTGTACGTGAATAACTGATCCTGGCACGTACATGGTTCGCATTCGGTTTGCCTTCTAAAACCGGGTGTGACACTCTTCCTTGTATCGATCACGTTTCTTGTACAGACCTTCCCATTGTGGTCCGAATCCTTCCTTCCATCCTTTCTTAGATGAGATTCCTCGTACATGACCAGGATGCTCAGGGTTACCGAGACCAGCCGTTAGAATGTCTCTCTCCCTTTTGCGGCTTAAATGTTCCTTGGCTCTGATTAGCTGCAATTGCATATATGTTTTTTGTCGCTTCTTCGACAGTGGGATCATCAAAAGATACACAGACTCAGTTTCCCTTGGTTTTCTAGCACGGATCCAATTAGCTGTCCTTTCACCAAGTTGCTCGGACAGCATCGGCAACCCTGCAGCCTTCTTCTCGGCGTCTTCTTGTCTCCATTTAGGAACCTGACGCTTGTAACCACCTGTGCCAAGGTGGTGGTGGTATTTGTTCTTCTTAGATAGTTCCGAATTTGCCTCACTTAGCGATATGAAATCAGGGCTGCTCCTCTGCTCTAGAAATACTGCCCAATGACCTGCTGAGATTTTATATTTTTTCGTCGGGTCTAGGTCTTTCTTTGCAAACTTTGTATTCATCTCAGACCTCCAGTTTCGGAAATTGATTGCAAACTGCTTCATCGTGTATTTTTTCACGAGTTCTTCTGAACCCCGAGGCAAAACGAACCTCGTTATTAGCTTATTCCACATTTGATTCTTGACATCATCCGATACATCTCTCCACTATCGGATTGTGATGTCAAGATTATCTCTAACTAAGAACCCAAGTGCATTCCGGAACTTAGGCAGTGCCTCTTCTGGAGCTAGGGGCTGACCATTCGGGCTCACGTCTGTGATTTTATATGTCTTGTCAGGAAACTTGTTTAGCCCCCTGTCACCTCTGTTCCGATCGCTCTGCTTCCTTTTCCTTGACCTCTCGGTGGTTGTCTCGGCCGATTCAGGTGCGCCTTGGGTCGGTTCCGGTGCGCCTTGGGTCGGTTCCGGAGGTTCCGGTGCGTCTTGGGTCGGTTCCGGTGCGTCTTGGTATCGTGCCATAGCTTTTTCGAGCATCGCACGAAATTGAGACAAGACCTCCTATTCATGTAATAAAATGCACAAGAAATCATGCATGTGTAATAGACATTGTGAAATCAGCTAATTAATTAGGTACACACACGAAATTAAGGATGTGTAATTTACCTCATGGTCTTGTGGATCATAAGTAGGGTTACGTTGCAACTCACTCGCAGCGGCCCTATCTATGCTAGTGGTAGGAAAAGGGTCGCTAGGCGTTTCATATCCTTCACTGCTGGATTGTTCTTGAGCAACACTCTTGTCCATGTGGTCGGGCCCTAATCCTTGGTCCTTGATTGGAGAACTCATTGAGCTATATATATACAAATACATATTAACACATATTAACATAAGCAATAATTAAATTCATATTAACAAATACCCTAACCCTTAACCACTAACACTAACCCTAAGCCCTAACCCTAACCCCTAATATTGTGATACAGATATTATCGAGTTACATATAGAGAGGGAGAGTCGTATAGGACGTAGAGAGAGATGGAGAGTCGTATAGAACGTATAGAGAGGGAGAGAGGGAGAGTCGTATAGAACGTAGAGAGAGATGGAGAGTCATATAGAACGTATAGAGAGGGAGAGAGGGAGAGTCGTATAGAACATAGAGAGAGATGGAGAGTCGTATAGAACGTATAGAGAGGGAGAGAGGAGGAGTCGTATAGGACGTAGAGAGGGAGAGATGGAGAGTCGTATAGAACGTATATGAGGAGTCGTATAGGACGTAGAGCGAGAGATGGAGAGTCGTATATTTTTATTTTTAAAGTATACTAATATGTGCAGTTTTATATAATATAAATAGATATGAGCTATAGTAATAGAAGCGAAGCACTTCATAGTGAGTAAGCAGGGTAGCGCTTGCTCGCTCGAGGAGGTGACGCAAGTATGAGTAAAACTAGGCTCATACTTAGTCGAATGATATTGCGCGACCTAGGCAGCCGCTTGATGTGCGGCCCACATGCTGTGTGAAGGGAAGGGGTGCCAACTAGGCTCGCCCGCTACTCTCCGTGTGTCCTCCTTCTCACCCGTCCGCATCTCTTTACTTAGTCTTTTTTCCGCGTCTCACTAAAAAACCATATCAGAGATCATGTGCTAATTCTAATCACAATTCAAGAAATAAATGCTAAACGTATCAACAGACAACGATCAAGCATCTAGTTCTACGAAATGTGCATCGGCAACAGTCAACACACCATCGTAATTCTATGGAATGTGTGTGGCGCGCTATTGATGATGACTCGTATTTGCCACTGAACTATTCGGGCCATCATCTTCTTCTTTATGGGTATCGTCCAAACTTTCTATGCCATTCATGTCTCTCTTGCGTACACCGTGAAGGCGATTATGACCACGGTAACACGGTAACTATGGCAGATGAAATGGCGTTGTATGCATGCTTCTCATTTGTGCGAGTGGCAACTAAGTAAACAAATTGAGGAAATGGCGTTGTATGCATGCTTCTCATTTGTGCGAGTGGCAACTTAATTGTCGTTCGGTGTACAGT
This sequence comes from Zea mays, assembly GCF_902167145.1. Classification (NCBI taxonomy): domain Eukaryota; kingdom Viridiplantae; phylum Streptophyta; class Magnoliopsida; order Poales; family Poaceae; genus Zea; species Zea mays. The sequence continues at coordinate 89,266,142 of NC_050097.1, forward strand.
AATACTTTCTATACACTCCCTCTCCCTCCTCTCTCTTCTCTCTCTTTCTCTCCCTCCCTCCACTCTCTTTCCTCTCTCTTCCCTTTCCCTCTCTCCTCTCCTCTCTCTTCCCTCTCCCTCCTCTCTCTTCCCTCTCCCTCCTCTCTCTTCCCTCTCCCTCTCTCCTCTCCTCTCCCTCTCTCTCACTCTCTGCAGAGACGCGCGCCCTAGGGTTTACACGCGCGCGGCGGCAGCGCGTGCGCGGCGGCGGCATGCCCAAGCGATCGAAGTCGAAGAAGGGAGAGAGAGAGAGAGGGGAACATACCTACGGCGCGTGGACGACGGCGGCGCACGGCGGAGAAGATCGCTGGGGCGAAATTTCGGCAGCCTGACGGCGGGAAGTGTAAAAGACTGGGCGCCAAAGACTTAGCGAAATTTTCGGCCCCGCGCGCTCCTTTATATAGGAGATATTTCTACTGGCGGTTGACAATGACAACCGCCAGTAGAATTTCTACTGGCGGTTGTCATCGAGAACCGCCAGTAGAAATGCCTTCCATAGACTGTGGAGGCCATTTCTACTGGCGGTTGTCATCGAGAACCGGTAGTAGAAATGCCTTCCACAGACTGTGGAGGCCATTTCTACTGGCGTTTTTCATTGTGAACCACCAGTAGTAATATTTTTAGTATATTATTTTTTATGATATATACATATATTAAGGAGAAATTTGTGATTTTGCCACTCTCAATTTTGGTTGTCTGTTATTATGCCATCCCGTGTCTATGACTGGTGGGACCATCTGTGTCTATGATTTGTGGGTCCGATGGCATACTAGCGAAGCCCACAAATCATAATGGCAAAATTGCCAATGTCTCTATATGAAGTATATAAATTTGTATACATATTAAATATATAAATATATATATTTAGTATACATAATATATGTATATATTACTTCTCTCTCTCCCTCCTCTCTCTCCTCTCTCTCTCCTCTCCTCTCTCTCTCCTCTCTCTCCTCTCTCTCCCCTCTCCCTCCTCTCTTCCCTCTCTCTCCCTCCTCTCTCTCCTCTCTCTCTCCTCTCCTCTCTCTCTCCTCTCCTCTCTCTCTCCTCTCCTCTCTCTCTCTCCTCTCTCTCCTTTCTCTCTTCTCTCTCTCTCCTCTTTCTCCTCTCTCTCCCTCTCCCTCTCCTCTCTAGAAAGTCACTAGAAAGTCGTGTAAAGTTACATGCTTCGGTTTGTCGCTAACAATAATCAATTACATGACATGTCCTAACAATAATCAATTACATGACAACTATATAATCTAGGGAGCTATTGTTCTGTCTTGTCCATCGTGGCGTACCCAGGGCATCGAATTGCGTGGGATGCTTCGCTCAACGTTCCTTATCTTGGTTGGATGGTCTATGAAAAGAGACATGTCGTTGAACTGGTTAAAATCCTGTAAATCAGATACACCATCAACTCCTATAGCTTGTTGTTTTCTAGGAAAAACTACATGCTTTGGTTTGTCGGTGCTTTTCTTCTCATTGTTAGAAATGATCTGTTCAACATAGAAGACATGTGCAGCACGATTAGCAAGGATCCATGGGTCATCTTTGTAACCTACCTTACTTAGATAAAGAACTCTGACCCCATAGTTGTCTATCGTGACATGTTTGTCTCAACCCATTGACATCGGAAAACTGAGATCTGAAAAGTACCATAGTCTAGTTCCCATATGTCCTCAATAAAGCCAAAATATGTAATAATCTCACCAGTTTCATCATCTATGGCCTCGCATCGAACACCATTGTTTTGTGACATGCTCTTTTTGTCCTTGGACTTGGTACAAAATGTGAATCCACTAATGTCATAGGTTTGCCATGTTGTGACCTGGCGTGATGGTCCAGATGCCAACCCCTTGATGGTTTATTCTTCTATTGTTTCTCCACGTGGAATGTCCTTCACCATTAGACATGTGTTGAACCACTGCTTATGTTGCTTCATTACCCAATCAGCCGTATGCCCAGGATTTTGCTCGTGAAGCTCATTGATGTGTTGTTGGATAAATGGCTCTATTATCTCTAGCTGATGTAGGATGCTGTGATGTGCCACAAGTACTGTATTGTAATCTGGTGGGATGAAAGATTTCCGTCCCATCCTCCCGCTTCCATAAAATCTACCCTCGTGTTGTGACGGAGGCAAACCTATTGCAACCTGGTCTTTTAGGATACTATTGCAGAATGGACCTCCGGACTCAATGGCCTCTTCGGTACAGTACCCCTCTATCATGGATGCCTCGGGACGAGCACGGGTTGATACATAGCCATTCAGTATTGACATGAAACGCTCGTACGTTCATGTTTCATGCAAGTACATAGGACCCAATGCCTCTATTTGTGGCACCAAGTGCACCACAAGGTGCACCATAATATCAAAGAACGATGGAGGGAAACACATCTCAAACTGTGATATTGTCTCCACTGCAAATTCCTAAAGAGATGCCAACTCATCACGGTCAATTACCTTTTGTGAAATTCTGTTGAAAAAGTAGCACAACCGTGTGATTGCCATCTTTAAAAACAAAGGATTTATAGCCCTGATGGCAATAGGTAGGAATGTAGTCAGCATGACATGACAATCATGTGAGTTGTAGTTGGTGACTATCAAGTCTTTCATTGACACACTACTCCGTATGCTAGAGCAGAATCCGGATGGGACTTTCAAATTCTTAAGCCAAACACACATCGCATGTTTCTCATCTACATTGAGATTGTAGCTTGCTACTGGGAGATGGTACTTCCCATTTTCTTGAAGAACAGGATGTAGTTCCTTTTTTATGCCTAAATTTACCAAGTCCATGCGTGAATTGAGCCCTTCTTTTGTTTTGCCCTATATGTCTAGCAAGGTGCCAATTATGCTTTCAAACACGTTCTTCTGAACGTGCATACCATCGATCGCATGCCGCACATCTAACTTTGCAACACCCCGGGGTCCACAAACACCCCGTAATGCTACTAAACAACACTTCTGACATCCATATATAAAATTTCGGCAGCATCCCCTTTGCAAAATTGCATAAATGAGGGGGCAACAATGTATATACATATATCATGACAAAAACATACTAAGTATTATTAATCGGCTAGCAAAGAGAAGTTAAACATACGACATGATCTGAATTAACTAGTGCGCACGACTAGTTAAAAAAACAAACTTCCTTTGACAATAAGTTTCTAATTAAATCATGGCTGCGCCTGGGCAGCGTTATTGTGAGAGTGAAAGTGGACGTGCTGCTACTCCCCTTATTCCCAGCATGTATAAAGTACCTGCATTGAGTAATGCAAGAGTGAGATGACACATCTCAGCAAGTAAAATAATATCAAACTGTTTAACCACATAAGAACATTGTTTTACCACCACTTGATTCCACAACCTTCTTATTACGAAGGTGCAACATGTATACAACGTACAACACACCTAGTCACCACACCTCGCAGGTAAAAACCACAATAGTAACATAGTAATGTCACACTTCATATATACCTCATGAGTGCAAATGTCTGCAAATGCAAAGATGACTTCTGCCTTCATACCTCTAAGGATATGAAGCCGCATCGTACCCCTCCTCGGGCAACGTACGATGCTAAAAATGTACCGGTACGGTCGGACCATAAGATCGCGACATAACTTCAAAATGCAAGATGGATGATGCGATGTGCATGTCATGCCTACAACACTTCATATAACGTGATTCAAAAAGATACTTCAACTTCATCCAAGATGGGAATCAACCACATATATCATTACCAAATTATGATCATCCACAATATTAGACAATTGAGAATTAATACTTCCAAACAAATAAAGTTCATCATAGAATTCAATGATTAACATAATTAAAACTTATGCATACTTAATGACAGGGATTAGGATGCAACCCAAACTGTAGCAACCACCACTGTATTTACTTGCCTTTACCGGAAGTTCGGGCAAATCACTAAGTACGATTGGAAGTACACCACCTGTTTTTGACACACAACTTAGTGCACCAATTTCACATAATTAGGCTCATAAACGACGCCGCACCTACGCACAAACTCAAACCCCGCCGCGGGTTACATCTCTCCCCACACCCACCAAACTGCAACGACGCTGCTTAATAATTTCATAACTTTAAAATTATGACAGCAGTGGTAACAAACAAAAACTCCAGAGGCATCTACATAAAATTCCCCACAAGTTTTGTATACAATTTATAATTAAATTCTAACATCTAATTAGCCCAAAACAGTCCACAAGATGAACCCTGTAATCTGTTTTTTTGTCTTTTGGACAGCGACATACCCGGATTCAAACAGCGATATCTTTTAAAATATAATTCCAAATCAAGCGCATAAGTACTCATTGGAAAGATAAAACATATCCCTATATGATCATTATACTGGTTAACACTAATTACCCACGAAAAATTCCCAGAAACTGCTAATACTACTGCTGTTCACCCACCTGAAAATCTGTTTTTTTTTTTGGACAACAACATAACCGGATTCAAATAACGATATCTCCTAAATTATAACTCCGAATCGAGCGCATAAGTACTCGTTGGAAAGGTATGACAAAGCTCTACATGATTCTCCCAGTGATCCCCACTAATTGCCCACGAAAAATTCCCAGAAATCCCTAGAACTACTGCTGTTCGTCCAGCCACTAAATTTCTGGACAGCACCTCTACCAAATCGCATAGGTAAACATGTAACCAATTGGATTGCAGTACAAATACAACAAAATAATCACGAAAATCACCTTGGGTTCCTCCTTTCCTCCTTCTTTTCTTCCTTCTTCCTCCCTCCAAACTCTCATGGAAGACTCGCACCCACACGACGGACACCAAGCGGGGAGGCTCCACCTTGGAGAGGAAGAGGCGGGGGGGGGGGGGGGCTAGGGTTGAGGGTTGGCGCTGCAATCACTTGGGGAAGAAGGAGAGGGATTGGGGTGGCTGCAAGAGTGGAAGAGAGGAAGAGAGAGGGGGGCGGCCAAAGGGGTGGGGGAGTGAGAGGGAGGGGGCGGCTATAGTTAGGGGGGAACTAATGGGCTCCCCACCGCCGGATCGAGATCCACGGCCCAAACTCGCTCTCACGTCTGCTCCCGACCCCAGCGCACAAATCCAACAAGTAATCTACTGTTTTACTGGTGAATGCTTCCTAAAAAACTCCAACCCCAACTACACAGATCACGAAAGAAAAGGGAAAAATAAATTTGACTTCTTTTTAGAAAATTGGGTATCACACTCTACCCCCCTTAAAAAGAATTCGACCTCGAATTCCGATGCTTCTATCGGAACGACAAGGAAAGATCAATGAATCAACAAAACTCACACATAAAGAAAGGTTCGGGTACTTCTACCGCATCAGCTCCTCAAGCTCCTAGGATTCTAAGATACGCAGCAGACGACACTCTAGAGTCTGGTCTTGGTACACAGGAATCGGCTCTAGCTCGATTTGATGGTCTGGATTCCGCAAATACTTCCTCAACATAAAGACATGGAATACATGGTGTACTATGATCATAGACTCCGACAATTGTAGGTGCTAAGCCAAGCTGCCAACTCGGGCTAAGATAGTAGACGGTCCTATATAACTCGGACAAAGCTTTCCTGACACCAAATCAACATTGACACATGCAAGTACTTCAATGAATATATATATGAATGCAATACATACTGTGCTCAAATAGTCTAAACCAAACCTATCCAAACAAGAGTAACTTCAAAAGATCAATTTAATGCTTGCATATTTCTAGATAGCAGCACAACGGTTATTTGTTTTCCTCATAACTCACAAAATATGCATCCAATAGAAGTAAACTAGGACTTTATGGAAAGCTTACAAAGTCCACTATACCCCTGGTACTATCATCACCACAAGATTTGACACTTAGAAAGGCCAAACAATGCGAAACGTAAATTTTGTCCAGACTTGGACATAATTCAACTACTCACTTCAAAAATCCATAATTGGAGTCTCAGTCATCCCATTCAGGCGCTCCTAGACTTTTTAGAAAGCCAGTAAAATTGTCTATATTTCATTTAAAAACCTATTAGGTTAATTCAATGCATATCAAGATCAAAAGACATAAGAAAGGCTTTGCTGTCCAAATTTGGACAAATTCAAAGATTCCAATTAAAACAGTTGTAGCTTAACTTATAGGTCACCAAAAAGGGTGATCCAAAATTTGTTGGAAAGCTTAAGGAAAGTACTACCACTTCTTTATAATTTATAAGAACTGATTCGAAGTTTAACTTGGGCAAACAAGGTCAGTTTCGAAATCTGTACAGAATCTGGACAGATTCCAAGACTAGACTTTTGAAAATCATAACTGCCAAACTACTAGACCTATGGTCATGAAATTTTACACAAGTAAGATGAAGAAGTTGGCTACAACTTTTTATATACAACACCTCTACCGAAAACATGGTGTAATTCATTGAACTAGCGGCATAACCAAAACTGGTCATGTAGTCCCAAACAACAAGCAATAGATTTATTCAGGTTCTATACTCTTCTAAGATTAAGCGTTCATCGAAGGACTAATAACTTTAGGTTCTTCATTACGAGACACTTAGAGCCAACATAAGGGTAGAAGCAATATGTTTACTTTTTAAATCATTTTAAGCCTGATCTCACATCACGCAAGCAAGAATCGATTTAAGCATACTATGCCTGCCATATATCCATCCAAGCACATTCTATACATTATATCATCCCATCGAAGAACTCTCTCTTTTTTTAATTATACTATGCATATATATATCCATCCAATAACTCACACAATCTGCATCTCCACCTAGACTTCACACGACGTAACTATTTCATACTTACGCAAACACACCAAGACCAGAAAACATGGCTTCACAACAATACGTACTGGCCTATTCAAATATCCCTCGCTATCTCTCTGTTTCAGCCCACGCTCCGCATATACAATAACAAGATAACTATCACAACCACTACATCTATTCCCTCCCACCATACAACATAATTAACATGGATTGCGAAAGAGCTCACCATAACTAAACCAAACTCCCAAAGAAATATCCCTAAATAGAAAATTGACAATCAACAACACAAATGCTCATTCTGTCTCTACCTCTTTCACTATAAAAGCAATGATAACAAAGAAATATTGTAAAATCATCTAAACTTCATGACCTACAACTTTTGTATTCAAAGGATAAACAAAGTTTTATTTTATCTCCATTTTTTTAATGAGAACATATCTTGTGCACATGAAAGATTGGTGTACATGGTGCACATATTAAATCATCATCACTTATTTTAAATCTAACGTCTCTAGTCGTTTGGTATATTTTGCTAATGACACCCTCCAACGTGGTGGTGTGTGGTGGTGGAAGGTGTTATTTGTAAATTGAATGATTAATCAGAGACGATAGATCTAAAATGAGTGGTGATGATTTACTATGTGCACCATGTGCACCAATCTTCCATGTGCACCAGATATGTCCTCTTTTTTAATTTGACTTGTAAGGCGACATACATGATCTGCCACCAGAACCTGATGGAACATGACCCATAAATTCAAAACTTCATAACTCTCTGAATCTAACAAAATTTTACAAATATAAACTCATTGAAAAGATTATAACATTCCCTAAAACTTTTATTCTAATGAGTGTCTCAGAATTGGTTTCCAAACCAATAAAACAATGCAACTGCTTTGTTGAAAAACTGATAGGTTAGAAACAATGGACAACTAAAATTCAAAATACTATAACTCCTGCTATACTCAACTTAAAACTACAACGAACACGCTTTGGAAAAGTTTGTAAATTGTCCACGACTTTTGCAATAAAGTTGCACCCAAATTTATCTTTATAGCCCTCAACTCTGCATGACCTACAGCTAAACTCAGCCTGAGATACTGCACATCAGAGATTCGACTTATATCCGGACAACCACCTCTCCCAATCTATTTAACAGACAATTACAAATAAATACCCATTAAAAGGTACTAAGAAAAACTAAAAGTTTTTCTTAAAGAGAATTCCCAAATTTGGGCTCTGAAATTATCAAAACGCGGTCGATTTATTAGTGGTTTTAACGACACCTAAAGTTCAGACACAACGGTGCAACAACTTCAGAGTAGCCTAACTCCAATTATATGCAATGAAAATTATAAACCAATACTCTTTGGGAAGATCATGAAATTACTAAAACTTTCATAATCCAACAAAACCCAAAATTTACCGTACTCAATGTCTATACTTCCGTACAAAATTAAGGCTGCTATAGGAAACCCATAACTCTCAAATGTTTAGACCAAACTGGGTGATTGAGCATCCTATACAAAGATGAAGAAACCTACTACAAAACATTCTAGATAAGTGAAGCCTGATTCAGTCTCCAACTAATTTAAAATGACTCCCAAAACAAAACAACACCTTACCCATAATAAAAAACAATATAAAATAAAACCCAAGGCATTGGCAGGTGCGACCCACACTAGGATTTTCCACTACCAAATGGGGATGCAACTCCCCAAAGCCTTTAAGCAACACTTTACCTAATAGGTTAGAAAACTAAGCACAACAATCAACGAATTCAACAACCTCGTTTGTTAATGCCACTAAGGTCAAACATCCATGTATCGACAATGTATGAAACACCTGACATACCCGTCTCTAGCATTATAAAACATGGTTGTTATTACACTAGAATCCAACTATTAGAGCTCTCCACAACTATTTTGTTGACGTGAAGCAAATGGTGCTCATGTCATGTAACGTCTTTTCCTCCTCTCAAAAGAGATAAAATTTGCAATACTCATAAAGCAATGGAGGGATAACAACAAGAAAAACTAATGTACTTCTTGACACAGACTCATGCAAAAGCTTCATAAATATTACTTTCAATACTAAAATAATAACACGATACTATGCTCAACAGGAGTAATTGGACGTCAATAAGACAATCTACATAACCAAACTACCTTAATTAACCTCACATACAACAAAACCTACTATTACTGCACTTGAACAATTTGTACCTCGTGATATCACAGGATGCATTCAAAGTAGTAGACATACATGATCTATCAAACCATCATTCATATAAGAAAAATCTCAATCCGATGAAACAACCCCATCATTAAAGAGATAGATGACTAACAAACATAAGCAACTCCCAGTTAAGCATTGACTTCGTTTAAGATAAAGCGGTCCAAATAATGATTCAACAAGCATGCATAGAGAAACTGCTCATAGAAAAAAACAAACTGCCATACAATGTTGGCAAATAGTAAAAAAATATAAAACGGGTTGTCAATATCGCCCACATGACTAGCCTGCAACAACTAAAAATTATGCATAGCCTTTATGGCTATTGAAACAAGCCATAGAAGGAAAACATGCACGACATAAAATCCACTTGAAACCACCCTATTTATTGTTAAAAATAAGGTTGCACATAATAATAAAATCTATCAGGTAGACATGGTTGGACTTATCAATCTACGTCATCTCACAAATTCACTCGAGTTCTACCAGTCTAAAGATTTCATAGACATTACAACGTTGCCTCTGCTCTATAGAGACAAACCAATTTTATACTAAGATCAAGTTAGCAAGTAGCCACACTAGCCTAAAAAAAGTGAGGCGCAAAGCATTGCACCCATGGAAATATTACATTGATAAGTTGGGTTGTTACCCAACAGTCAATCAAACTCAACAACACCATAAAACTACATTATATAGTGTTTTCACACTACACCAAGTCGGATTAGACCCAATATACACAAGCTCAATAAACAATCGGTCCTATAAGTACAAGAACCCAAGAATCCTTTTGGGAAAAAACATCCACAGTCAAGCATATAGAAATATATGATGGTAATAGCTCAGAGATTTGAAAACATTGCATCCCAAAAAAAACATCATGACAATATGTATATAAAACAAGTACATTAGTAGCTTCACTTGCATAATATCTTCAATAACAACCACATCAAGAAACCAATATTAAATAGAAGTAACATATCATATCAAGCATTACGTCGTTAACGACATACCCCATCAAACCATAAAGGGATTTGGAGTAAAGAAGTTCTAGTCATCTATACAATAAAATACTAATATGAAAGATATACGAACACATACCCTTCCTATATGTGCAAGTGTGTCAAATTTATCTTCAAATTGCATAGAATCTAAAGCGTATGCTTTGATACCAACTGTAACACCCCGGGGTCCACAAACACCCCAGAATGCTACTAAACAACACTTCTGACATCGATATATAAAATTTCGGCAGCATCCCCTTTGCAAAATTGCATAAATGAGGGGGCAACAATGTATAAACATATATCATGACAAAAACATACTAAGTATTATTAATCGGCTAGCAAAGAGAAGTTAAACATACGACATGATCTGAATTAACTAGTGCGCACGACTAGTTAAAAGAAAACTTCCTTTGACAATAAGTTTCTAATTAAATCATGGCTGCTCCTGGGCAGCGTTATTGTGAGAGTGAAAGTGGACGTGCTACTACTCTCCTCATTCCCAGCATGTATAAAGTACCTGCATTGAGTAATGCAAGAGTGAGATGACACATCTCAGCAAGTAAAATAATATCAAACTGTTTAACCACATAAGAACATTGTTTTACCACCACTTGATTCCACAACCTTCTTATTACGAAGGTGCAGCACGTATACAACGTACAACACACCTAGTCACCACACCTCGCAGGTAGAAACCACAATAGTAACATAGTAATGTCACACTTCATATATACCTCATGAGTGCAAATGTCTGCAAATGCAAAGATGATTTCTGCCTTCATACCTCTAAGGATATGAAGCCGCATCGTACCCCTCCTCGGGCAACGTACGATGCTAAAAATGTACAGGTACGGTCGGACCATAAGATCGCGACATAACTTCAAAATGCAAGATGGATGATGCGATGTGCATGTCATGCCTACAACACTTCATATAACGTGATTCAAAAAGATACTTCAACTTCATCCAAGATGGGAATCAACCACATATATCATTACCAAATTATGATCATCCACAATATTAGACAATTGAGAATTAATACTTCCAAACAAATAAACTTCATCATAGAATTCAATGATTAACATAATTAAAACTTATGCATACTCAATGACATGGATTAGGATGCAACCCAAACGGTAGCAACCACCACTGTATTTACTTGCCTTTACCGGAAGTTCGGGCAAATCCATAAGTACGATCCGGAAGTCCACCACCTATTTTTGACACACAACTTAGTGCACCAATTTCACATAATCAGGCTCATAAACGACGCCGCACCTACGCACAAACTCAAACCCCGCCGCGGGTTACATCTCTCCTCACACCCACCAAACTGCAGCGGCGCTGCTTAATAATTTCATAACTTTAAAATTAAGACAGCAGTGGTAACAAACAAAAACTCCAGAGGTATCTACATAAAATTCCCCACAAGTTTTGTATATAATTTATAATTAAATTCCAACATCTAATTAGCCCAAAACAGTCCACAAGATGAACCCTGTAATCTGTTTTTTTGTCTTTTGGACAGCGACATACCCGGATTCAAATAGCGTTATCTTTTAAAATATAATTCCAAATCAAGCGCATAAGTACTCATTGGAAAGATAAGACAAAGCCCTACATGATTATCATACTGGTTAACACTAATTACCCACGAAAAATTCCCAGAAACCGCTAATACTACCGCTGTTCACCCACCTGAAAATCTGTTTTTTTGGACAGCAACATAACCGGATTCAAACAACGATATCTCCAAAATTATAACTCCGAATCGAGCGCATAAGTACTCGTTGGAAAGGTATGACAAAGCTCTACATGATTGTCCCACTGATCCCCACTAATTGCCCATGAAAAATTCCCAGAAATCCCTAGAACTACTGTTGTTCGTCCACCCACTAAATTTCTGGACAGCACCTCTACCAAATCACATAGGTAAACATGTAACCAATTGGATTGCAGCACAAATACAACAAAATGATCACGAAAATCACCTTGGCTTCCTCCTTTCCTCCTTCTTTTCTTCCTTCTTCCTCCCTCCAAACTCCCATAGAAGACTCGCACCCACACGACGGACACCAAGCAGGGAGGCTCCACCTTGGAGAGGAAGAGGTGGGGGGCGGCTAGGGTTGAGGGGTGGCGCTGCAATCACTTGGGGAAGAAGGAGAGGGATTGGGGCGGCTGCAAGAGTGGAAGAGAGGAAGAGAGAGGGGAGGCGGCCAAAGGGGTGGGGGAGTGAGAGAGAGGGGCGGCTAGGGTTAAGGGGGGGAACTAATGGGCTCCCCACCGCCGGATCGAGATCCACGGCCCAAACTCGCTCTCACGTCTGCTCCCGACCCTAGCGCACAAATCCAACAAGTAATCTACTGTTTTACTGGTGAATGCTTCCTAAAAAACTCCAACCCCAACTACACAGATCACGAAAGAAAAGGGAAAAATAAATTTAACTTCTTTTCAGAAAATTGGGTATCACAAACTCTTTCCAGTAAGGCAAGTAGTCGAAGAAAATAGACTTTTTCTTGAATATAGCCCCGGAGCTGGTTTGGCATCCTTCCTTGTTTTTCCGTCTTTTGTCTTCTTCCCGAAAACAAACTTGATATTCCTGACTATTTCAAAAACTCTATGACCTCTATTGTTACCCGATGGAGCAGTAGAATGTAGTTCACCATTATTGTCAAAGTACTTATCCATCTTTCGCATGCGGTACCTGTGTCCTTCCAATAAAAAGCATCTATGCCTCATGTACACTATCTTCTTAGATGCAGTAAGGGACAAGTAAGCAGTTCCATCAATGCATACTGTGCAGCCAACCTTTCCCTTAAACTGGCCTGATAATGTGAAGAGTGCAGGGTAATCGTTGATCGTAACAAAAATAATTGCTCTCAGCGTGAATGAATCTTTACGATACTCATCCAACATTTGAACACCCGTTACTCATATCCTCCATTAAGGGCTCTAAAAATACATCCATATCAACTCCAGGTTGTGTAGGTCCAAAAATAAGGATGGTTAGCAAAATGTACTTCCATTTCTGCATCAACCATGGAGGAAGGTTGTATATGGTGAGGATCACTGGCCATGTGCTATGCTTGCTTCTCCTTTCAGCAAATGGATTCATTCCATCAGTACTCAGTGCGAACCTAACATTTCTTGGTTCATCGGCAAAGTCTCGGTGGTTCTCATTGAAATCTTGCCACTGCTTCCCATCGGCTGGATGTCGAAGCTTCCCATCGTTTTTGTGCTCATCAGAAGCATGCCAGCTCATAAGTTTGGCATCCTCAGGGTTAGCGAACAAACACCTCAATCGATCGACGACAGGGAGGTACCACATCACCAAAGCAGGAATCTTTTTGAGCACATAATAGTCTACTTCTTTTTCTTTGCTCGTGGATTTTGAAGTCTTCTTTTTGGCTTTCTTTCGCTTCTTCCCTTTAGACACAGATGCAACACACTCTTCCCCTCGATACTCTTTATTCGTCTTGTACCTACTTGCACCATACTTTGGGCAGCTCTCCAAGTCTTTATAATCATCACCTCGATAAAGGATACAGTGATTTCTACACGCGTGGATCTTCTCCACGCCCATAGTGAGTGGACTGATTAGTTTCTTTGCATAGTACGTGTTAGCAGGCACTTTGTTCTTCTTTGGAAGCATGTCTGCGACAATACTCAAGAACGCATCGAAGCCAGCATCAGACAGACCATATCTAGCTTTTAACATCAATAGCTTTAACACAGACCAGAGCGTCGTGAACTCTTTGGTACAGCCCTTAGACTCGTCGTACAAAGGCTCTTCTGCTGCCTTCTTCAGGGACTCCATACCTTTCATGAAGAACATCGATGGATCTGTATAACGACGCAACATTGCCTCTAACAACTCTGCATCTTCCTCGTCCATAACATTTGGCAGAACATGGGTTCTTTCACGTTCATTTCCTCCAGCGTAACCATGATCAATAACATTTGGCACTACATGTTTGCTCTGTGGAAGAGGTTGTTGTGTCTCGTGAACGAACTGAAAGTTGTCGTCGATGTTCGCAGGGTTTCCAGCTGTATAAGGCGAAGAGCTACCCTCTCCATGCTTTGTCCAAATTATGTAATCCTTCACAAATCCTTGGCATACCAGATGAGATATGATTTGTTCTGTGTCATCAAATACAACATCATTTTTGCAGTCCATGCATGGACAATATATGTGCTTTGTCTTTGTTCTCCAAGCATGGTTCGTAGCGACAACAATAAACCTATGGACCTCAGATATGTATGATGGATCTAGCCTTGATAAGTTATACATCCAGGATATCCTCTCCATCATCACCTGTAAAAAAAGTAACATAAAACACACAAGAACACAAATTGGCAAGAGAAACATATACCAATATTTCCTAACAACTAAATATATCATGGATAAAGAAAATTGGCAAAAGAAACATGAACAACCTTTCTTAGCGACCTTCTTCCAAAAAATAAAGATCAAAACCTCCCCCTTGTATTTTGTGAAATCTGGCCTTCCAATGAAGGATGAAGGGGTATTTATACAATAAAGGTCATAGGCGGTTGGATTAGGCAACCTAACTACTTTATCTCTAACACATGGTGAAACCCTAGATCCAAAATGTGGCTAAAATGGAGGAAAAATGAACAAAATTTGGCAAAAGAAACATAAGCCAAACTTTCCTAGCAACTAATAAACAAAAAATCTTAATACCCAAACCTATCTCTAACACATGGTGAAAGCCTAGTTTCAAAATGTAGTTAAAATTGAGCAAAAATGAACAATAATTGGCAATTGAAACATAACTAAACCAACCTTTCATAACAATTAATAAAAACAATCTTAATTACCAAACCTATCATCCTCCCTCTCCAACACATGCATTCACCATTCATTAAGCAACTAAATATGTGTCATGGATAAACTGATTTGAGAACTAAACATGAAAAAGGAGAGGGAATAGACAAAATCTAACCATCTTAAGCAACCTCATTTGAGGAAATAGAGAAAATAACCTAGTTATACTCTTCTCTCTCACATGTAAAACCCTAGATCCAAAATGTGGCTAAAATTGAGCAAGAACGAACAAAAATTGACAAAGAAACATAAACCAACCTTTCTTATCCACCTTCTTCCAAAAAATGAAGACCAAAACCTCCCCCCTTGTATTTTGTGAAATCTGGACCTCCAAAATCGCCTCCAATGGAAGTTGGCTGCGAGCGTACAGCTCCTGTCGGGGGGAGGAAGAGTGGTATTTATAACACATAGTTCACTAGCGGTTGGCTTGAAAAACCGCCAGTGGAAACATATTTCCACTGGCGGTTATCGTAACACAACCGCCAGTGGAAATAGGATATTTCCACTGGCGATTGGTGTAACAGAACCGCCAGTGAAAATCTAATTTCCACTAATTTTCACTGGCGGTTGTGTTACGATAACCGCCAGTGGAAATATGTTTCCACTAGCGGTTCCCAAGCCGGGCCCACCTGGTTTTTTTACTGGCGCGCGGTAACTGAAACCGCCAGTGATAATTTATGGGTGCCGCAGGCTTTGAGCTCTTTTCTACTAGTGGTACTATTCATGCTGAATTGTAATCGCTCTCGCGCCACTCTCGATCTCTCACCTTTTGGCAAGCCGAATGTACCATTGTAATATGAATATCGTTAATGTTTATTCATGTTTGATGAGGATGATAATAAATGAATCATTGATATATGACAGTTATTATCTTCATTCCTCTATATTCCTTCACTTTCTTATTTATATTCAAGTTTATATGATAAAATGATGAAGGTGTGCCCTTCATAACCTTCGTCTATAGATCATTATATCCGAGAGGAAATAATGCTTCGAAGGACGGAGGTCTTTAACCATTAACAATTGTGTTGCCTTGTCCTTGATTTATAGCATTCGAGAACAAGTGACCAACATCGCACATATGAGACGCACCCGGCTTTATCCTTTAAATCCGGGTGTGACAGAAGTGGTATCGGAGCAAATGTTGACTGTAGGACGAAACCTAGATAGACCTGGACAAAACCCTTACCTACTTTCCTTACTCTGATTCTTTCTATACTTATCTTGATCATGTCTCACCTTATAGTATTCTACTCTGATTACTCTTACCTTTTCTACTCTAAGACTAGATGGGTTTCACACCTTGGAATCCTACAATTATGACCCCCTAAAGTGATAGGGGACCCAAGACAAAATTAAAATTATTTTCCTATTTAAAAATGTTGGTTGATTGTTTTGATGATAAATGCCTGATTTGCTTCTTTGATTGATTGAAACATTATAGTTGGGCATCTTAGCATGAACCACCAAAATGTAATTGTTGGGGGCCTGCTTCGTCACTGAAGGCCCTCCAAGCAAAAACACCTTTGGCATTATGATATGCGAACTGACACAACATGAAGGCACAAGCCGAAGCTACAACCCAGAAAGCTTCGGCATAATGACGCGCCTTGAGACGAAGGGCGGCACCGACTTAAATAGGAAAAGACCGTTCAGGGCGGCACCGACGTAATTTGTTGTCAAGGACATAAATGTAATGTCGACCGGGCTGTGTCCCGCGCCTATAAATAGGTGAACAGTAACCTTGTACTGTTCACGCTGACTTGTATTAACTCGCACGTCACACCTAGATTTTTACCTTCTGTCAAGTTGAAGGTATAAATGTAACTCAATATTGTTCATGTTTATTCATGATAATATAATAAAAATGCTTTGATAATGTTGTGTGATTATTCATGTTATTTTCCATGTTTCATATGCTTCTACTTTCATTATTATATGCTGAGATGATGATGGTACGTCCTTCATGACCTTCGTCTGAAGATCATTATATCCTAAGGGAGATAATGCTTTGAAGGACGAATGTATTTAACTATTAACATTTTGTGTTGCCTTGTTCTTAACTCATAGCATTTGAGAAAAAGTCCCCAACATTGGCGCCCACCTCCGGTGAACTCACTTCCACTATTGTGCTGATGGCTTCGTTCAACAACCAAGTCGTGGCACCTTCGGCTACGAAGTTGGTGCTCCCAATCATGGGTGGTTCAAGTTCAGAGCCAGCTAACAAGAAGCAGAAGAAGGAAGCACAGAGAAGAGTGCAGCATGTTGGGGTGCAAGGACCCTTCGTTAGGTCCAAGTGGTCTCACATACCAATCACCTTCTCCTAGGAGGATCTTCAGCTAAAAGACTATCCTCACAATGATGCTATGGTCATATCTTGTGTCATCAAAGGATTTCTGGTCCACAATGTTTTGGTTGACACAAGCAGTGCAACGGACATTATATTTGCAAAGGCCTTCAAGCAGATGCAAGAACCAGAGGACAAGATTCATGATGCTACACACCCTCTTTGTGGCTTTGGAGGACGGCAAATTGTGGCACTTGGCAAAATCACAATGTCAGTTACCTTCGGTTATGTCCACAACACAAGAGCTGAGCAAGATGTCTTTGACATTGTCGACATGGAATACCCGTACAATGCAATCATTGGTCGAGGAACACTTAATGCCTTCGAAGCAATACTTCATCCAGCATACTTATGCATGAAGATACCTTCGGAGCAAGTGCCCATTGCCATCCATGGGAGTCAAGAAGCTACCAGAAGGGCCGAAGGGAGTTGGACAGTGTTGGGGGTATGCTTCGTAGCCGAAGATCCTAAAGAAAGAAACACCTTCGGCAGATCCTCTCAGAAGCACTGCTAAAGCTATCGCCTATAAAGCTTCGGCACAGTGACATGTCTCAAGACGAAGGGGTGAACCAACTTAAAGATGAAATGACCTAAAGACCCATGATATTCTGTGTCATTATTGTAGTTGATTGTAAAGGGCATAAATGTAATTATACACAGGCTGCGCCATGTGCCTATAAATAGGTGAACAGTACCCATGTACTGTTCACGCAATCTTGTAATCGCTGGCACATTACGCTGGAATTATTGCTTTCTGCCAAGGCGAAGGTATAAATGTACCTAAATATTATGTTTTAATATTTAGGTTTGTATAATAAAATATGTGAATAATCTTATGTGTTTTTGATATATCATTCCCTTATGTTTCATACTTTTTATATTTCATCCTACATTGTTTTATAACTCCAATCACGAAGGTATGACCTTCGTGATATCTTGCTCATGGCCTTCGTCCGAAGTTCATTAAATTCTTGGGGAGATAATGCTTCAGTGGACAAAGGGCATTAATATTTAACATTTTATGTTGCCTTGTTCTTAACTCATAGCATTTGAGAACAAGTCCCCAACATTGGCGCCCACCTCCGGTGAACTCACTTCCACTTTTTGAGTTGATGGCTTCGTTCAACAACCAAGCTGGAGCTGCTTCAGCTACGAAGCTGGTACTCCCGATAACAGGCGGTTCATGCTCAGAGCCGACCAACAAGAAGCAGAAGAAGGAGGCACAGAGAAGGGTACAGCATGTCGGGGTGCAGGGACCCTTCATCAAGTCGAGATGGTCCCACATCCCAATTACCTTCTCCCAAGAGGACCTTCAGCTCAAGGATTACCCTCATAATGATGCTATGGTTATTTCTTGTGTTATCAAAGGATTTCTGGTCCACAATGTTCTAGTTGATACAGGCAGTGCAGCGGATATTATATTTGCTAAGGCCTTCAGACAGATGCAAGAGCCAGAGGATAAGATTCATGATGCTACACACACTCTTTGTGGCTTCGGAGGAAGGCAGATTGTAGCGCTCGGCAAGATCACGATGCCAGTGACCTTCGGATTTGTCAACAATACAAGGACTGAGCAAGTTGTGTTTGATATTGTTGACATGGAGTACCCCTACAATGCAATCATTGGTCGTGGGACACTCAATGCTTTTCAAGCAATTCTTCATCCAGCATATCTATGCATGAAGATACCTTCGGATCAAGGGCCTATTGCTATTCATGGAAGTTAGGAAGCTGCCAGAAAGGCTGAAGGAAACTGGACAGATTCAAAAGCAATTCATAATATAGATGGAGCCGAAGCTTGTGAGCAGTACAAGTACAGAAGGGAGAAGGCTGCTTCGGCCGATCAGCCGAAGCCCATGCTCTTATGTGAAGATATAGCAGAGCAGAAGGTATTGTTGGGATCTCAATTGTCTGAGGAACAGGAGAAAACTCTAACAAGGTTTTTGTTCAACAACAAGATGTCTTCGCATGGTCAGCCAACAATCTCTGTGGTGTCAACAGGGATGTCATTGAACATTCGCTCAATGTCGATCCATCCTTCAGACCCAGAAAGCAAAGGCTTCAGAAAATGTCTAATGACAAAGTCAAAGGTGCTCGGAATGAAGTGAAAAGACTTCTTAGTGCTGGAGTCATCAGAGAAGTAAAATACCCAGAATGGTTAGCTAATACTGTTATGGTGAAGAAGGCCAATGGTAAATGGAGAATGTGCATTGATTTTACTCATCTCAACAAAGCTTGTCCAAAGGATGAGTTTCCATTACCAAGAATAGATTCTCTAGTAGATGCAGCAGCTTCGTCATAGCTCATGAGTCTACTAGATTGTTATTCAGGCTACCATCAAATCTGGATGAAGAAGGAAGATGAGCCAAAAACCAGCTTCATAACCCCCAGCGGCACATATTGTTATCTTCGGATGCCTGAGGGGCTCAAGAATGCTGGGGGAAGCTTCAGTAGAATGACAGTGAAAGTTCTTCACTCTCAGATAGGCAGAAATGTGCTAACATATGTTGATGATATCATAGTAAAAAGCACGAAGCAGGAAAATCACATTGCTGATCTGCAGGAAACATTTGCTAATTTTAGGCAAGCTGGCCTGAAGTTGAATCCAGAAAAATGTGTCTTCGGAGTAAAAAAGGGAAAATTCCTTGGTTGTCTAGTTTCAACAGAAGGGATCGAAGCTAATCCAAATAAAATCGAAGCTATCCTTCGGATGGAGCCGCCAAGCACAAATAAGGGGGCTCAACGGCTGACAGGAAGACTGGCATCTTTGAATCGATTCATATCTAGATCAGCAGAGAGAAATTTACCATTCTTTGAAGTGCTGAAGTCGACCGAAGTCTTTCAATGGGGATCAGTTCAGCAGAAAGCCTTCGAAGAGCTGAAGCCATACCTGATAGATCTAACAGCGTTAACTCCACCCGTGTCAGGGGCTCCTCTGCTATTGTATGTGGCAGCTTCACACTCTTCAGTGAGTGCGGCACTTGTACAAGAGAAGCTTGAAGGACAAAATAAAAAGCAAGTCCCAGTATATTTTGTCTCTGAAGTGTTAAGCCTATCAAAGAAAAATTACACAAAGTTGGAGAAAGTGTTGTATGCTATATTAATGGCTTCCAGGAAGCTTCGACATTATTTCCAAGCTTACCATATAATTGTTCCCTCGTCACATCCTCTGAAGGATATTATGAGGAACAGAGAAGCTACTGGAAGGGTTGGAAAGTGGGCAGCGGAGCTCGATGAATTTACCATTGATTACGTGCACAGATCTTCAATTCAATCCCAGGCGCTAGCAGACTTCATTGCTGACTGGATGCCAGGGGCTCACGAAGAAGGGACAAATAAGGATACCGAAGCTTGGACGATGTTCTGTGATGGTTCTTGGGGAACCTTCGGTGCAGGAGCAGCTGTAGTCCTAATAGCACCTTCGAAAGTCAAAACATGTTTTGTAGTCAAACTGGACTTCAGTTGCACAAATAATATTGCTGAGTATGAAGCACTTCTTTTGGGGCTTTGAAAACTAAGGGCAATGGGAATTAGAAGGGCCATCCTAAAGACTGATTCTCAAGTTATTGCTGGCCATATGGATAAGAGCAGCAGGGCACGATACCCGAAGCTAGAAAAATATCTGGATGCAGTCCGAAGGTTGGAAGCTTCTTTCGAAGGGTTTTCCGTCAAAAATATTCCAAGAGGTGAAAATGAGCATGCGGATTTGCTAGCCAAATCAGCGGCTCAGGGGATCCCTTTACCCTCCGAAGTATTTTTTGAAACAATAAAAGCACCTTCGGTTGAGCTCATGGAAAGAGCAGTGCTCACTATTTCTCCAGTGCACAGTGAAGATTGGAGAACTGAAATAATATCTTTCCTTCAAGGAAATTGTCTTTCAAGTGACAAAGTTTATAACAAAAGAATGGAGGAAAGAACAAGACCATATGTCATGATAGAAGGGGAATTGTATAAACATGGAGTTTGTTCACCACTCCTCAAATGTTTATCAAGAACCGAAGGTATCGAATTGATGAAGGAGATACACGCAGGTCTGTGTGGATCTCACATCGGATCTAGGCCCTTGCTGGGAAAAAAATTTCGTCAAGGATTTTATTGGCCGAAGGCAGCTTCGGATGCAGCAGAGTTAGTTCAAAAATGTGAAGGCTGTCAAAAATGTGCAAGAGATCAGAAACAACCTTCATCTCTAACTCAGTTAATACAGCCCACTTGGCCGTTGCAAAGGTGGGGCCTCGATTTGCTAGGCCCACTTCCACCAGCTCAAGGAAATCTAAAATATGTTGTAGTGGCGGTAGAATATTTTTTCAAGTGGATTGAGGCGAAGCCTTTAGCCACAATAACTTCGGTCACTGTCCAGAATTTTTTTGGCAAAATATTGTTTGTCGCTTCGGAGTGCCGAAGGCTATTACTGTGGACAACGGAACACAGTTCGATGATGAAGCTTTCAAAGAGTTTTGTGAACAAATCGGCACGAAGATTCATTTTGCATCGGTCAGACATCCGGAGTCAAATGGACTTGTTGAAAGAGCTAATGGTATTATAATGACGGGAATAATGAAGTTAATCTTCAATCAGCCCAGAGGAAAGTGGCCAGATGAATTGATCAAAGTGGTGTGGAGCCACAACACAACAATATCAAGGTCAACAGGCTTTACACCATTCAAATTATTGTTTGGTGACGAAGCAATAACCCTAGAAGAAGCTAAAGCAGGATCAATAAGAACAATGGCTTCGGCAGAGGACGGAGCTGATTATTCTGTGGCAAAAGATGCTATAGAAGGAGGCTTCAGGCTATGGAGAACATCAATAAATATCAAGCCGAAACAATAAAATGGCGTGAAAAAAAATTCGGTTAAAAAACATCAAGCCAGGGCACTTGGTACTTCGGAGAGTTGCCAACCCAGATACAGTAGGCAAGCTACAGTTGAAGTGGGAAGGACCTTTTCTGGTAGTATCTTCGTCAAGACTCGGTTCTTACAGATTGAAGGATATGGACGGTAACAACATTCCTAGATCTTTGAATGCGGATGAGCTTCGGCGATATTATGTATAGATTGATGTGATCTTTTTATTTTTTCCTATGGCACCCTTTTCCTTTCTAAAGGGGGAGAAAGGTTTTTAATGGGGCCATAGCATGTAATTTCTCTTTTTCTTATTTCAGCTCTACAAGAGCAATATCCCCAAAAAATGTAAATGTAAAAGCTGAGCATGCACCATCGAAGTGCAAAAAGAAAAGAAAAAACAGGGAGAAGCTCGAAAGACGTCCCTAAGGGAATGCAAAGCTTACAGCGAAAAGTCAACGCTGATTCCGCCGAAACATAAGGCGAAGCGCGAAAAGTCAACGCGATACCGCCAAAATAGAAGGCGAAGAAGTTCAAAAGACGTTCCTAAGGGAATGCAGAACTTACAGCGAAAAGTCAGCGCTGATACACCGAAAAATAAGTGGTGAAGCCGAAAAATAAACGGCAAAGAGACTTTGGTTATTCCTAAGGGGATGAAGGCTATGGTTGTGGCTTCGTATGCGTGTGTTTGGACATTCATTTGCACGACACATTACATCATATATTTGCATTCATAAACATTCATTTAGACATACATAGGATCATCATCATCATAACACAGGCAGTTGCTTCGGATCTAAAGACAAGGCTTCAGCAAAAAGAAAAATAAGTAGTTTTTATACTTCACTGTGTACGAAAAGAAGGGAAGGTGTTTTTCGCCTTTGGCTCAAAAATGCTAATTTCGTTCACACCGAAGCACTTTATATATTGATGCAAGGGTAAGAATATATTACAAGGTATGAACAAAATTCACAGAGTAAAATTTAGTTACATTATTCTTTACAAAGGTTATTACAAGAGTTCTTAGAGTTTTTTCTACAGTTATCTATTCAAGCTTCATTAGTATCTATTAAGCTTCGGCTTCGTCTTTTTACTCTTCAGCTTCGTCGGCTTCGTCATCCTGTACATATTAAATTATTGTAAGGAAGATTCAAGTTTGAAGGAAGAGGCAAGCACAAGGTATGATTTTGTTACCGGCTTAAGATGACTCCAAGCTTCATCACCAGCTATGCTTCGTCCACCCTTTGTCCAT
This sequence comes from Zea mays, assembly GCF_902167145.1. NCBI lineage: Eukaryota > Viridiplantae > Streptophyta > Magnoliopsida > Poales > Poaceae > Zea > Zea mays. The sequence continues at coordinate 89,289,467 of NC_050097.1, forward strand.
ACCAGTTTTATAAATCTATTTGCTATGCTTCGGGCAAGGTTCGGAATATTATCCAAATCTGCTGGTGATAAACTGAAATTGGGTCTATTGACAACCTTTCCATGTTCGCAACCAGATTTCAGGAAGGCAACAGCTGTGCCACGAGAAGCTACCAGGGCACAGAAGTCACCATGTCCAACTATAATTTCGTCAAGGTCATCAATTTCACCCTCGATATATTCCAAGGCCCCCGGCAGGTTTTCAGTCGAAGGATTAAATTTTTCGCAGCTGGCTCCAACCGAATTGAAGACCTGCTTTAGCCGTTGTACACATCGATTACTGAACTCCAGACATTTGTTTTGAAGCACTGTCAATGATTTTTGCAAATCTGAACTTTTCTAGACCTCGACCCCAAATTTTGCATTAAGCTTCTGCTTTTCTTGTTCGAAGCTTTCTGACTGGGAGAGAAGCTTCGTATTTAATTTTGCTATTTTAGCTTCAGCTTCTGCCAATAAGCCTTCGGTTGTCTGAAGCTCGAAGTCCTTCTTTTCAAGAGCAGCTGATTGATCTTTTATTTTGCTTTCCAAACTCTCAATTATAACTTCGTATTTTTTATCTTCAAAATCTTGCTGCATTTTCAAAGCTTTACTCAACAGCATACTCTGCATACAAACAACCTTCGTTAGAGAACATCTTCATTGTTAAAAACAATAAAGGTTAAAGAAAAGTTGTTTACCTTGAAATTGGAATAGAATAAACTACCGACGATGTGCTGTCGTCGGTAGCGGCTAATGTCCGTCTCGAGCTTCGGAAAACCAATACTCTTTGATAGAGTACCAATAACCTTCACTCTGGTATGATCCCAAACACAGCCCAACTTTTCGTCATCAACGCCACCGAAGAGAAGTGCCCTGGCCGATATCCCCAAGATATGGCATATTCTTTTAGCTCTTCTTTTTCAGCCTTCGTCAACTCTTGTCCAACTAAGTTTTGAAAGTTGAAAATTTTATCTTCCGAAGTGTCTTTGGTTATTTCTTTCTCCTTTTCGGGCTCTGGGGCCATAGTCTCTTCGGTGGCTGCAGCAGCTTCTTCTGCGACAATGTCTAGCGGTATCTTATCAATATTAGCAATTGTGCTTTCTAAGTGAATATCTTCGGCTGTGGCAGCTTCGGCAGCTGTAGCTTCCGAAGGTGCAGCTTCGGTAGCTGTTGTGCTCTCAACAGCTAGTGCCTTCGGAGCTGAAGCTTGTGGTGGTGTCCCTTCAATGACTTCCGTCACTGTAATGATTCTTTGTTTTCGGCCTAGCTGCCTTCTTCGTTTTTGCGGGCTCCTTTTCCTTCTGAAAAAGCTTCGTCAGATGTGGCCCCAGTGGACTTAGCTTGACAGGCAAAGATTCAGTCATTACCTTTAAGATTTCCTCCACGTCGGTGGCAGAGGGTGTTGCAGCAGTTTCTTCTTCTTCATCAATTGCTTTCTGCTTCGGAGCTGTAGCTTTTCTCTTCTTCGAAGCATCTATTTTCGGCTCAGGCTTCAGCTTTTTCTTTTTCAATTGTTCTTCATCGTCTTTCGTCGATTTAGTAGCTTGTTTATTCAAAGCACCAGCCACTCTCTTTCTCTTCTGCCCTTCGGCATCCTTGTCTAGCCACTCGTAGTCGGGATACTCAAAGTCTAGAGCATCCATTACTCGGTTCAACCTTCGCTTCGGACGGGTGCCGAAGGCTGCAGTCATTAGTTGATCTTCTTTTTTAGAGTAATTGCCGAGAATTTCATTGCACATTACTTCAATCGTGTCCAGCCACTCTTGGCAAGGCACTTTAAAATGTTTCTTGAATTTATAATGATAAGGCAACCGAATATGTTCCCCTTTCTTATTCTCTCCCTTAAGCTTCGACATGTCGCACTCTTTCAAAGTTGGGAACACTCTGAAAGCCAAGAATTCTTGCACTAAGTCCCTAGTGCCGATATGCTCCGCAATAACTCTAAATTCAGCCAGAGCAATTTGGCTTGGACTCCCTGGTGTCATGTTACACTAGGGTCTGGTCTCTCCGAAGATTAATTCTAGCGGATTCTGGACCAACTTCTCCTTTTCTTCGTCAACTTTGACGTAAAACCACTCAGACTTCCAACCAGCTGGCCACTTGCTACGATAGCTGATCACTGGAAATTTTGTACTCTTGCGATAGGCAAAATTGTAGCAGCCAAAGTTTTCATGCAGCCCATCTCCTCTAGCCTTGGTCTGATAATGAAGCTCGTGCACTCGGTAGAAGCCTTCGGCAAATGGTTCCACCCCTTGGCTTCAGAGAGCCCAGATATAAACGCTAAGCCTAACGATACCGTTAGGAGTTAGTTGATGAAGATAGATCCCACACTTCTTCAAAACATCAGCAATCATCTTGTTTAAAGGAAATCTTAAACCAGCTTTAAAGAAGCTTTTGAAGACCACTACTTCATCCTTTCCTGGCTTCGGAGTGATCTCCTCCCCGCCGAAACGAACCAGCTCCTTCGCTTCACTGAAATAGCCCAAATTCATCAGCTTCGGCATGTCGCCTTCGGAAATGGTGGATTTCCCAAACTCCAGGTGGCTGGGTTTAGTTGGCACTGCGCTGTAATCATCTTCTGACTCAACTTCCTCAGCATCAGCTTGCTCAGCTTCAGTGGCAGGTGCATCCTCCGATACTACCAGCCTTGAACGCTCCATCACTTCAGAGATTGGAGCAGTTTCGGCACCTTCGGCTTCCTCTCCGTCGCGAGTAACCCTAGCTGTTGAACGTACTCTGGCCATCTGATGATTGAATTTCTTGTTTTTCGAATGAAGTTGAAATTTTTTAACTTTGCCGAAGCTCTTTTTTGTTATGAAGCTTGAGTAAAACAAATAGCTTCGGATGAGGATGCAGTAAGCAAGCTTCGGCTTTGGTCAATATTTCGGCAGCAAAACAGCGCAATAGCAATGAATGTTGTGGTAACTTCACACCTACCCGTCTGTTTATATAGTGCCGCAGGTGGGAAGGTGAATCGTCAAGGTCTTCCGCACCGGACAAACAGCCACCCGCTCACTGAACGGTGGGCCACAGAGTCCGAGAAGGTGAATCACCAGGGCGCGCGTAACTGCTGCAAGATGGGGCCACTTCACGCACGGATTATTTTAATCGTTTCTCGCCAACGAGCTCAGGGAAGGTGTTTTTCGGATCTTCGGCATCCCGAAGCCTAAAAGATTTTTTCACGGATCAAACTTGTTACGAAAAACGATCTAGCACCGCGAAGGGGCTACTGTTGGGGGTATGCTTCGTAGCCGAAGATCCTAAAGAAAGAAACACCTTCGGCAGATCCTCTCAAAAGCAGTGCCGAAGCTATCGCCTATAAAGCTTCGGCACAGTGACATGTCTCAAGACGAAGGGGTGAACTGACTTAAAGATAAAATGACCTAAAGACCCATGATATTATGTGTCATTATTGTAGTTGATTGTAAAGGGCATAAATGTAATTATACACAGGCTGCGCCCTGTGCCTATAAATAGGTGAACAGTACCCCTGTACTGTTCACGCAATCTTGTAATCGCTGGCACATTATGCTGGAATTACTGCTTTCTGCCAAGGCGAAGGTATAAATGTACCTAAATATTATGCTTTAATATTTAGGTTTGTATAATAAAATATGTGAATAATCTTATATGTTTTTTATATATCATTCCCTTACATTTCATACTTTTTATATTTCATCCTACATTGTTTTATAACTCCAATCACGAAGGTATGACCTTCGTGATATCTTGCTCATGGCCTTCGTCCGAAGTTCATTAAATCCTTGGGGAGATAATGCTTCAGTGGACGAAGGGCATTAATATTTAACATTTTATGTTGCCTTGTTCTTAACTCATAGCATTTGAGAACAAGTCCCCAACAGACAGATTCAAAGGCAATCCACAATATAGATGGAGCCGAAGCTTGTCAACAATATAAGCACAAAAGAGAGAAGGCTGCTTCGACAGATCAGCCAAAGCCTATGCTCCTATGTGAAGATATAGCAGATCAAAGAGTACTGCTGGGATCTCAGCTATCTAACGAGCAAGAAAAAACCTTGATAAGGTTTTTGTTCAGCAACAAAGATGTCTTTGCTTGGATAGCCAATGATCTTTGTGGTGTCAACAGAGATGTAATTGAACATACACTTAATGTGAATCTATCTTTCAGGCCAAGGAAGCAAAGACTTCGGAAGATGTCTGATGATAAAGCTGAAGGTGCTCAAAATGAGGTAAAGAGACTTCTCAGTGCTGGTGTTATCAGAGAAGTAAAATATCCAGAATGGCTAGCTAACACTGTTATGGTGAAGAAGGCTAATGGCAAATGGAGAATGTGTATTGATTTCACAGATCTCAACAAAGCATGCCCGAAGGACGAGTTCTCGTTACCAAGAATAGACTCCCTTGTAGATGCAACAGCTTCCTCGGAGCTCATGAGTCTACTGGACTGCTACTCAGTCTATCATCAAATTTGGATGATGAAGGAAGATGAGCCAAAGACTAGCTTCATAACTCCTAGTGGCACTTATTGCTACCTTCGGATGCCTGAGGGGCTCAAGAATGCTGGAGGAAGATTCAGCAGAATGACAGCCAAGGTCCTTCATTCTCAAATAGGCAGGAATGTGCTGACTTATGTTGATGACATCATAGTAAAGAGCACGAAGCAAGAGAATCATATTGCTGATTTGCAGGAGACATTTGCCAATTTCAGGCAAGCTGGTTTGAAATTGAATCCAGAAAAGTGTGTTTTTGGAGTAAAGAAGGGCAAGTTCCTTGGTTGTCTAGTGTCAACAAAGGGAATCAAAGCTAATCCAAATAAAATCGAAGCTATCCTTCGGATGCAGCCGCCAAATACGAAGAAAGGGGCCCAACGGTTGGCAGGAAGGCTCGCATCGTTAAATAGATTTATATCCAGATCAGCAGAAAGGAATTTACCATTCTTTGAAATATTGAAGTCAGCCGAAGTTGTCCAGTGGGGTCCGCCTCAACAAAGGGCTTTCGAAGAGTTAAAGCAATACTTGATCGACTTGATAACACTAACTCCACCTTCGCCAGGGGCTCCATTGCTCTTATATGTGGCAGCCTCTCACTCTGCAGTCAGTGCGGCACTTGTACAGAAGAAGCAAGATGGCCAGGTCAAAAAAACAAGCACCAGTATATTTTGTCTCCGAAGTGTTAAGCTTATCAAAGAAAAATTTCACAGAACTGGAGAAGGTGCTATATGACGTGTTGATGGCCTCTAGGAAGCTTCGGCATTACTTTCAAGCATATCATATAAATGTCCCTTCGTCGCAACCTTTAAAAGACATAATGAGGAATAGAGAAGCTACTGGGAGGATCGGAAAATGGGCTGTCGAGCTCAATGAATTTTCTATAGATTATGTGTATAGGTCCTCAATTCAGTCCCAGGCGTTAGCAGATTTCATCGCTGATTGGACGCCAGGGGCTCAGGAAGAAGTAACAAAGGACGCCGAAGCCTGGACAGTCTTCTATGATGGTTCTTGGGGAACCTTCGGCGCAGGAGCCGCTACTGTCCTAGTAGCGCCCTCTAAAGTCAGAACATGCTATGCAGCAAGACTGGACTTTAGTTGTACAAATAACATTATTGAATACCTTCCCTTCTGTTGGGGCTTCGGAAGCTAAAGGCAATGGGAATAAGAAGGGCGATCCTTAAAACTGACTCCCAAGTCATCTCTGGCCATGTGGATAAAAGCAGCAAGGCAAGGGACCCGAAGCTTGAAAAATATTTGGACACAGTCCGAAGGCTGGAGGCTTCTTTCGAAGGTTTTTCTATAAAAAATATTCCAAGAGGGGAAAATGAGCATGCAGACCTACTGGCAAAGTCAACAGCACAGGGGCTCCCTCTACCTTCGGAAGTATTTCTTTGAGACAATAAAAGCACCTTCGGTTGAACTTATGGAGAGAGCAGTCCTCACAATATCACCTGTACATAGTGAAGATTGGAGGACTGAAATCATATCCTTCCTCCAAGGCAATTGTCTTTCGGATGACGAAGTTTATAATTAAAAAAATGGAACAAGGACAAGACCATACGTCATAATAGAAGGGGAGCTATACAAACATGGAGTTTGCTCCCCACTCCTCAAGTGTTTATCCAGAACCGAAGGTATAGAGTTAATGAAAGAAATACATGCAGGTTTGTGTGGATCTCACATCGGGTCCAAGCCTTAGTTGGGAAAAGTTTTTAGATAAGGGTTTTATTGGCCGAAGGCAGCTTCGGATGTAGCAGATCTGATTCAAAAGTGTAGAAACTTTCAAAAATGTGCAAGAGATCAGAAACAACCTTCGTCGTTAACTCAGCTAATACAGCCAACCTAGCCATTGCAAAGATAGGGCCTAGATTTGTTGGGTCCACTCCCACCAGCACAAGGCAACTTGAAGTATGTTGTAGTGGCAGTGGAATATTTTTCCAAGTGGATTGAGGTGAAGCCCTTGGCTACAATAACTTCAGTTACTCTCCAAAAATTCTTCTAGCAGAATATGGTTTGTCGCTTCGGTGTGCCGAAGGCAATAACCATGGACAATGGTACGCAATTTGAGGCCGAAGCATTCAAAGATTTTTGTGACCAAATTGGTACGAAGATCCACTTTTCATCAGTTAGGCATCCAGAATCCAATGGACAGGTAGAACGAGCGAATGGTATTATAATGACAGGAATAATGAAGCTAATCTTCAACCAGCCCAGAGGAAAGTGGCCAGCGAACTAATTAAAGTGGTGTGGAGCCACAACACAACTGCGTCAAGGTCAACATAATTTACACCCTTCAAGCTCCTATTTGGTGACGAAGCAATAACTCCAGAAGAAGCAAAGACAGGGTCAATAAGAACAATAGCTTCGACAGAAAACGAAGCTGATTATCAAGTAACAAAAGATACTATAGAGGGGGCTAGACTTTAGGCAATAGAGCACATCAATAAATATCAGGCCGAAACAGTAAAATGGCGTGACAGAAAAGTTCGGTTGAAAAATATCAAGCCAGGGCATCTGGTGCTTCGGAGAGTCACTAACCCAGACATAGTAGGCAAGTTGCAACTGAAGTGGGAAGGTCCTTTTCTAGTAGTATCTTCGTCGAGGCCCGGTTCTTATAGATTGAAGGATATGGACGACAACGACATACCCAGATCTTGGAATGCGGATGAGCTTCGGCGATACTATGTGTAATATGTTGTAATCTTTTTTCATTTTTTCCTATGGCACCCTTTTCCTTTCAAGAGGGGAGAAAGGTTTTTAATGGGGCCATAGCTTGTAATTTTTTATTCTTATTTAGCCCTACGAGGGCCAAATCCCCCAAAAGATATAATATGTAAAATCTGAGCATGCACCATCGAGTGCAAAAAGAAAAACATGGAGAAGCTCAAAAGATGTCCTCAAGGGGATGCAGAGCATAACGAAGCTACAAAAAGTCATTCCTAAGGGAGCGCAGCCTGTCATTGAAGCAAGGCAACATGTCTCTCAGCGAGTACCGTGACAAATTCATTCAGCTATCAAGATATGCTCCTGATGAGGTGGCTGATGATGAGAGAAAGCAAGAGCACTTCACAGAAGGACACAATGGGCCACTACAGTATGCATCGGTTGCCCATACCTTCCCATCATTTCAGAGGCTTCTTGATAAAGCTCTAGCTATTGAACACAAGCGTGTTCAACTGTGAGACATGAAGAGGAAGGACACTGCCCAGGGGCAGGGTAGTAGCAGTATTCGCCCTCGCTACGTTGCACCCCAGGGTACACTAGCTCGTCCAGGAGGAGGACCACGCCTAGCTCAGTATGCTCCACAGGGGACTCCACAGACACCCCACACTCGTCAGGCTGCCCCCACTGGCAACCCAGCGAGGCCTACAGGACAGAAGACAGGTTGGGCACTATGCAAATGCTTGTCCAGTGGGGAATTCCAGTGCACCATCTCAGAACAAGCAGCAGACTCCTGGCAAGGGATTCAGCATTGCCAGGGTTAATCAAGTCAGTACTGAGGCCACTGCTGACGGTGCAGACATTGCTATCGGTATGTTTTACATTAATGCAATTCCAGCAGCATTATTATTTGATTCTGGAGCTACGCATTTGTTTATTTCTGCTCGATTTGCAACCATCAATGAATTACCACTGCAAAATATGAAAACACCAATGGTAGTAATTACACCTAAAGTACATGTTGAAGCAAACTATATGACACAAAGATTAACACTGACAATTATGGGAAGGGAATTCTGGTCTACACCCGTAGTGTTAGAAGAAAGCAGCATAGATATGATACTTGGGATGTCCTAGTTAAGGAAGGCTAAGGAAGTTATACACTATGCTAAGGGAACCGTAGTACTCACCAGTTCTAGAGGGGAAAGATTTGAAGTTGAGATTACTGTAACCACCTCTACCAGACCAGCAGTATTTCTAGTAGATGGAAAATTTGTGGGTAGAAACATCCAATTTGTCAAAGACTTTCCAGACGTCTTTCCTGAAGAGCTACCCGGAATACCACTAGATAGGGAAGTCGAATTCGTCATTGATCTCTTACCTGGTACTGCTCCCATTTCAAAAAGGTCATATAGGATGTTAGTGGAAGAGTTAAAAGAACTTAAGAAACAGTTAACAGATTTGCAGGAAGCAGATTACATTCATCCGAGTTCCTAACTTGGGGAGCACCGGTACTGTTTGTACAGAAGAAGGATGGTTTGCAAGAGATGTGTGTGGACTATAGATCACTTAATGATGTCACCATTAAGAACAAGTACCCGTTACCTTATATTGATGACTTATTTGATCAGATGAGAGGTGCTAGGGTGTTTTCTAAGATTGACCTCAGGTCGGGCTACCACCAAATGAAGATTAGGCCATCTGATATTCCCAATACGGCTTTCTCTACCCGATATGGTCTATATGAATTCACAGTCATGTCATTTGGCTTAACCAATGCACCAGCCTACTTCATGAATTTGATGAATAAGGTGTTCATGGAGTATCTCGATAAATTTGTCGTGGTATTCATCGACGACATTCTTATTTATTCCAAGAATGATAGTGATCATGAGGAACATTTGCAGATGGTGCTACAGAAGTTACGGGATAATCAGCTTTATGCCAAATTTACCAAGTGTGAGTTCTAGCTTGATGAAGTACATTTCCTTGGGAATATCATCTCCAAAGGAGGAATTTCTGTGGATCCGGCTAAAGTAACATCGATAGTTGGTTGGAAGATACCAAGTACAGTCTCGGAGGTCTGGAGTTTCTTGGGACTCGCAGGTTATTATCGGCGATTCATTGAAGGGTTCTCCAAGATTGCTAAGCCTATGACCTCATTGTTAGAGAAGGGCAAGGAGTTTAAATGGACCTGGGAATGCCAAAAGAGTTTCAATCAATTGAGGTTTAAATTGATGGCTGCTCCAGTGTTGGTGATGCCAAATCTACAGAAGAATTTTGATATATATTGTGATGCAAGTCGCCAGGGCTTGGGATGTGTGCTTATGCAAGAATGACATGTCATCGCCTACGCGTCTCGCCAGGTGCGGAAACATGAGTTGAATTACCCCACTCATGACTTAGAACTGGTAGTCGTTGTGCATGCTCTCAAGATTTGGATACATTATATTATGGGAACCAAGTGCTGAGTCTACACCGATCATAAGAGCTTAAAGTATGTCTTCACTCAGAAGGATCTCAACCTTAGGCAACGCCGATGGTTGGAGCTCATTAAGGACTATGACTTGGAAATACACTATCATCCGAGCAAGGCGAATCTGGTTGCAGATGCCTTGAGTCGGAAGGAGCATGTCCATGCAGCTATTGTCACCCAGTTACCCGATGAGTTAGCAGAATATTTTGAGAAACTCAATCTGGGGATAGTTGCTCATACTGAAGGGATTACCATAGAGGTAGAGCCTACCTTAAAGCAAGAAATACGAAAGGGTCAGATCGGTGATGCTAAAATTCAGGAGATCATAGATCTGATAACTGAAGGTAGAGGCCCAGACTTCACAGAGGACGAGCAGGGCACAATATGGTTCAAGAACCGGATTTATGTTCCTAAGATCGATAGTATTCATGAAACCATATTGAAGGAAGCACATGATTCAGCTTATTCCATCCATCCGGGTAGTACCAAGATGTACCAAGACTTGAAGCAGAAGTATTGGTGGTATGGATTGAAAAGGGATGTTGATGCACATGTGGCGGAATGTGATGTTTGCCAGAGGGTAAAAGCTAAACATCAGAGACCTGCTGGATTACTTCACCCACTTAAGATACCCGAGTGGAAATGGGAAGAAATTGGCATGGATTTCATTGTTGGTCTACCCCGCACTTCTGTAGGGTATGACTCCATTTGGGTGATTGTGGACAGACTGGCCAAAGTGGCTCACTTCATACCTGTGAGGACTAATTACACGGGAGCCAAGCTTGTAGAGTTGTATATGGCTCGGATAGTTTGTCTACATGGGGTGCCTAAGAAGATTGTGTCAGACCAGGGATCACAGTTTACTTCTCGGTTTTGGCAGAAGTTGCACGAGTGCTTGGACACATAGTTGAACTTTAGTTCGGCCTATCATCCTCAAACTGATGGACATACCGCGAGGACCAACCAAGTACTGGAGGATATAATAAGAGCTTGTGCTCTTAAACATGGTGGTAGTTGGGATAAGAGCTTACCGTATGCGGAGTTGTCTTACAATAATAGCTACCAGGCCAGTTTAAAGATGTCACCGTTTGAGGCTCTATATGGCAGAAAATGCAGGACTCCTTTATATTGGGATCAAACTGATGAAAGGTAGTTCTTTGGGCCAGAAATTATACAAGAGGCACAAGAACAAGTGCGAAAGATAAGGGAGAATTTGAGAACTGCGCAGTCAAGGCAGAAAAGCTATGCGGATACCCAGAGAAGATTACTAGAGTTTAAGGAGGGTGATCACGTGTATCTAAAGGTGTCACCAATCCGGGGTATGAGGAGATTTAAAGTTAAAGGGAAGTTGTCCCCTCGCTTTATTGGACCCTTCTTGATCTTAAAGCGAGTGGGAGAAGTTGCATATCAACTAGAATTACCCGATCATGTCACGGATGTACATGATGTCTTCCATGTATCACAATTGAAGAAGTGCCTCAGGGTACCTGAAGCGCCCCGATCCTTTGGGACTCAAATGTGATACAATTACTAGTCCCAGGAGGCTAGTAACCACATTCCTTACTTCAAATAGTACAGAGTTTGAATAAATGTTATTACAATACCAGAGTACAAGCTCGAGAGAGCCAGAAATACGAAGCGCAGTAGAAGATAAACTAGCCCAAGCCACAGGCAGAACTGGGTGAGGACACAACCCCCTCAATCAAGCATAGCAGAAAAGAAGTCTTCAGCTGCTGAAAAACATAAATAAATCTGGGTGAATACACTAGGTATTCCGCAAGCCCACACCGCTCCCGTAAAGAGAAAGAGACCTATATCATACATGCTTTATAGGGTGGGGTTGAAGTCACTCTTCTTTTTCTCAGAGAAAGACAGTACTTTTTAGGGTTTTCTTCCCGAAGAAATAGAAATAACACATTGCTCAACCACCACTGAGCTTCCTGCTCCCGTGGCATCATTTTCTTTTTCCAGAGACACACTCACACACACATATTTCCCTGTTGACAGATGTTGCAAAACACTAATTGTCATACCACACCAGACTTGTCCATTCCAGTGGACACAGAATATTCGAATATGTTTGAACTCTGCGCAGAGGGGTACACTTTACCCACTAGTCTGGCTCTGCGATCTCATGGCCAATGAGATCCGAATCCGAATCTCTTTCTTTCCTTGCACGTCCTAACCTTAACGGTTATACCGAAAGGAGTCAGGCCACTGCCATGTCCAAAACGGACAAAACATTCCCCCTCCTTATCCTCCTGGTGCTCCCCAGCCTTCATAACCCTGGGGTTGGACCGTACGAGTTCAGATCGAGTGACTGCCCACACAGCCTCGAGTGGTTGTACTTTTCATGAGTACATGTAGTGAAGGATGACAAACCGGTCCTTATATGAGGGGACAATCCTTCTGCTCACACCTAAACCACCTGAGCCATCACCTTAGGCCCTCCCCTAAACCAGAGAGTCCCTGATCATCCCACTCACCAGGTGATGAGGGTGAATACCCTTCATCGCACACTTTTTGGAAACATCGTTAGGTCAAAACCATGCCCCTTTTTCCCATCCCATATTTTGTGCTCAAAAGATGTTTGTTAATGCGGGGCTATCTCTCTGCTCACAATGCAATCATTCCATCCCTTAATCCCGGCTTAGGTAGTGGTAGAGAGAATAGGTAATATATGCATCAAGGGAAGGATGGACTTGCCTTCGTCGAAGCTTTCCTGGCACAAAAGATTTATCTCGGAGCGATCAGGTTCCTGCCCTTCTTCCGGAGCTACAAATTCCAGAGGATCGGATCCCTCTTCCGCTAACAAGCACAGATAAGGAACAATACATCAATCATGGTGACTTAGTGGGGTGTGCCAATTATTATACCTTATTATTTTTGTGCCCTATAATTTATTTAAACTATTTTTGGTGCATAAAATATCAGCATATAAATATATATGTGAAAATGGGAAAAAGAAATGGAAAAAGGAAAAAGAAAAGGAATTCCAGGTTAACCGGGCCGGGGGGGATTTCGGCCTGGTCAGTCGCGGGCGCGTGGCGTCGCGGCCAAATGGGCCCAGTCGGCCCACGAGGAGCGGGGGACGGCACGGCGGACGCCGTGGGCGCGGGCCCACGCGCCAGAGAGGGAGAGGGGAGACGGTGTCAGGGGGGAGGAGGAGAGCGGTCCGCGGCGGGGGAGAACCGATCGCCGGTGAACCCGACGGTGGTTCCTCGCCGGTGGTCCGGTTCTGGGTGGACGGGGTGGTGGCAAAGCACGAGCGGGGGTAGGGGGTCATGGAGGTGGGGTCAATTTGACCGGTGGAGGCCTGGGTGGCCGGTTCACGGCAGGTGGCGGGCGCTCGCGGCGGTGAAGTCGCCGGCGAGGCCACCGGGCGCAATAGGCAACGAGCAGGCGTGCGCTAGGCTTGTGACAGAGCGACGGACCTTAAGAGCTAGAGCAATTTGATCAAACGCCACTAGAGAGAGGAGGACGAAGCTCAGCGGAGAGGGGAGGGACGGCGGCGGCGCTGGCTCAATCGAGCTCGGGGAAGGGGAGGTAGCCGAGGCTGGTGTGGGAAAGGCGGAGCTCGAGCGGTCCTTTTTATATGCGCCTGGGGAGGGGGGAAGGGAGGAGGGGTGGCGAGCGCCGACGAGCTCGCCATGATGGTGGTGATGGCGCAAACTGGCGACGGGACGGCTCGGGCAGGCGGGGGTGAAGGGACGGTTCGAGCACGGTGAGCTGGGGCGCATGGTGCCAACCGAGATGGTGAGCGCGTTAATGGCGAGGAGACGAGGCGGACGGTAGTCGGCGGCGAACTCGCCGGTGAAGTCATGGGCGGGACGAGGGGTCTGACGGGCGGGCCTAGGCTGCCAGCGGAAGAGCGACGAGAGAGGGAGAGGGGAGGGGCAGCTGACGGGTGGGGCCGACCGGTCAGCTTGAGCGGCGCGCGGGAGGGGAGTGCAGCTGACGGGTGGGGCCGGGGTGTCAGGCGTGGGCGTGGGCGCGCGATGCTGGGCTGCTTGGGCCGCGGGAGGGAGAGGGGGAGGGGCGGGTGCACGAGAGAGGGGAGTGGCTTGGGCTGGAAGCGGCCCAGCCGAGCGGGGGACAGTTTTTCCTTTTTTTACTTTTTCTATTTTCTATTTCTCATTTCTATTTTCTATTTCTTTTTCTTTTTACCTCTTTTTCTTTTGAATAATAATTAGCTAAATAATCTTAGATGCTAAAAATAATCTATGTGAGGTGCTTCTAACAATCAAAGTGTATGCATATGATGAGATGACCTATGGGATGGAGTTTAGGGAGAGATAAAAAAATTAGGGGGGTTAGGAGATTAGGGTTCCAAACCTTGGGTTGAAATTTTGGGATGTTACAAACCTACCCCACTTAAAGGAATCTCGCCCTCGAGATTTAGTCTGGATTTGGGAAAAGGTAAGGGTATTCCCTCCTCAAAGAGTCCTCACTTTCCCAGGTAGCTTCCTCTTCTCCTTCTCTGCTTCACTGAACTTTACAGAGCCTCACTTCTGAGTTGCGGGTCTTCCGGACTGCTGAGTCAAGAATCTTTATTGGCTTATCTCGGTACTAAAGATCTTTCTGAATCTGGATTGCCTCTTCTTCGATGTGACTTTCTGGTAATTGCAGGCATTTGCGAAGCTGGGACACATGAAACACATTGTGGATATTAGACATGGATTCTGGTAATTCAAGACGGTACGCTGCGGGTCCCACTCTGCCAATGATGGGATAGGGGCCAACGAATCGCGGTGCTAGCTTTCCTTTCACCTGGAACCTTCTGACACCACGCATCGAGGAGACCTTGAGGTAGACAAAGTCTCCTTCCTCAAATCTGAGTTCTCTCCGCCTGTTGTCCGCATAACTTTTCCGCCGACTCTGAGCTTCAAGTAATCTTTTGTGGATCAGGGTAACTTTCTCTTCAACCTCTTTAACAAAGGCAGGCCCTTCCAGTGTCTTTTCCCCAACGTTGGACCACATGAGAGGGGTCTGGCATTTTCGTCCATACAATGCTTCGAACGGTGACATCTTGATACTGGTCTGATGGCTGTTGTTATACGAGAACTCTGCATAAGGCAAACTAGACTCCCAACTTTTATCGAACGTTAACACACAGGCTCTTAATAAATCTTCGAGGACCTTGTTGACCCTTTCTGTCTGACCATCTGTCTGGGGGTGGTAGGCGGTGCTGAAATCTAGCTTGGTGCCCATAGCTTTCTGAAGGCTCATCCAAAATTTGGAGGTGAACTGGGTTCCTCTGTCTGACACTATCGTCCTTGGGATGCCATGGAGTCTGACTATCTCTTTAAGATAAATCCGTGCAAGGGTGGCTCCTCCAAAGGTAGTTTTCACTAGGATGAAGTGGGCTACCTTGGTTAGACGGTCTATTATTACCCAGATAGAGTTGTTCCCTTTTTGCATCCGGGGTAGTTCGGTTACAAAATCCATGCCTATCTCCTCCCACTTCCATTCGGGCACTAGAAGGGGTTGCAATAGGCCTGCAGGCTTCTGGTGCTCGGCTTTCGTTCGTTGGCAAGTGTCACACCAGGCCACATAATGTGCTATCTCTTTCTTCATCCCTCTCCACCAGTATCTGGTTGTGAGGTCTAGGTACATCTTGGTGGTTCCTAGGTGGATGGAGTAGGCTGAGTTGTGAGCTTCATCGAGCAGGACTTCTCGTGCCTCCCCTTTTGGTACACACAGACGGTTCTTGAACCAAAGGACTCCTTGTTCATCTGTTGTGAGGTCCGGAAGTTGTTCTTTGCGATCTTTTTCCATAAGTCTTGTTGTCTCTGAGTCCAGGCATTGAGCTTTGCATATGAGGTCTTCTAGCATTGGTTTGACTTCTAGGCTGCCGTCGTTTCCCAAACATGCATTCAGCTGAGCTGATTCCTTCTTCCAATCTTCTAAAAAGTTGGTTCCCTTTATCCCGAAAGGTTTTCGGCTGAGGGTGTCTGCTACCACGTTGGCCTTTCCGGGGTGATAATGAATCTCAAGGTCATAATCTTTGATTAGTTCCAGCCATCTTCTTTGACGTAGGTTGAGATCTGGCTGAGTGAAGATATACTTCAGACTCTTGTGATCGGTGAAGATGTGACATTTGTTCCCAATTAGGTAGTGCCTCCATATTTTCAGGGCTTGCACAATGGCTGCCAATTCCAAATAATGGGTGGGATAATTCTGCTCATGCGGCTTGAGTAGGCGCGATGCATAAGCAATGACTTTCTCGTTTTGCATCAGAACACACCCTAAGCCTTGTCTTGAGGCATCACAGAAGACGACAAAATCCTGGTGTATATCCGATAGTGTTAAAACGAGCGCGGTCGTGAGCTTCTCCTTTATGATCTAGAAACTTTCCTCACACTTCGGGGTCCACACAAACTTATTGTCTTTCTTGAGGAGCTCGGTCATAGGTATTGCTATGCTGGAGAATCCCTTGATAAAGCGGCGGTAATATCCTGCCATTCCCAGAAAGCTTCGAACTTCACTAACGTTGGACGGCTGCTTCCATTTTGATACTGCTTCTACCTTGGACGGGTCTACTTCTATTCCTTCTGCAGTTAAGATATGCCCAAGGAAGGCTATCTTTTCTAACCAGAATTCACATTTGCTGAGCTTAGCATAAAGTTGGTGTGCCCTGAGTCTTCCGAGGACGGTCCGGAGGTGACGCTTATGGTCTTCGTGGTTCTTGGAGTAGATAAGGATGTCGTCAATGAAGACTACGACGAACTTATCCAGCTCTTCCATAAATACCTTATTCATGAGGTTCATGAAAAAGGTGGGTGTGGTTGTCAGTCCGAAAGGCATTACTGTGAATTCATACTGTCCGTACCGAGTGACAAATGCAGTCTTCTGAATATCTGCTTCCTTGATTCTCAGCTGGTGATAACTAGACCTTAGGTCTATCTTGGTGAAGTATTTGTCCCCTTGAAGCTGGTCGAAGAGGTCGTCGATTCGAGGGAGTGCATACTTGTTTTTGATTGTGACTTCATTTAAAGATCGGTAATCAATATACATCCTCACACTTCCATCCTTCTTAGTGACGAAAAGGACTGGTGCTCCCCAAGGGGATGAGCTGGGATGGATGTACCCTTTTTGTTGGAGATCTGAGATTTGGATCTTTAATTCTACTAACTCGGTAGGAGCCATGTGGTATGGTCTCTTTGCGATGGGCGCTATTCCAGGAATCAGATCTATGTAGAATTCCACTTCTCTTTCTGGCGGCATTCCTGGCAACTCTTCTGGGAATACATCCATGAATTCTTCTACCACTGATATGCTTTCTGTTGCTAGATTAAACATCATTGGATCATTGGCGGGTGGCTGAGCCTGACAAGAGACTGACTTTCCTTGGTGGTCTGTGAGAAGGACTGTCTTGTTTGCACAACTTATGATACCTTTGTGCTTGGTTAACCAATCCATTCCTAAGATCACATCAATCCCTTGGGATGGCAAGACGGTTAAGTCTGCCAAGAACACTACCCCACTTAAAAGAATTCGGACTTGGGAGCATTTGAGCTGGCATAGAAGGTCTGACCCTGGGGTTCGGGTGACCAAGGGAATCTCTAGAGGGGTAGAGGGGATGCCATTCTTTTCCACAAAACTAGTGGCTATAAAAGAATGGGATGCTCCTGAATCAAAACGTACAGTAGCGGGAGTAAATTCAATGAGGAACTCACCGAGCACTACTCCTAGAGCTTGCTGAGCCTCCTGAGCATCGATGTGATTTACTCGTGCCCTTCCTTGATACTAGGTCTAGTTCTACTAGCTGATGGAGGAGGGCGCCTTGGGGGCGGGTGTTGCGGTATTCTTGGGGCCATTCACCAAGTTGGAGTAAGCAGGTCCTGATACCTTCAACTGGGGGCAGTTGTTCTTGAAGTGACTGGGGTCTCCGCAGTGCCAACATGCATTTGCTGGCGGTTGGTTGCTTGCAACCGAGGGGGCATGAAAGGAGCTCTGACTCTGCTGACTGAACCGTGACGGAGTGGGTCCAGCTGGTCTAATGAATCTTGGTCCCTTGGGTGGAAACCCAAAGGATCGAGTTCTCTGGTGCCGGTCTTGCTGCTGAGCTCGGAGGACTTGGAATTTCCTCTTGAGGTGACCTTTTTCTTCTTCCCTTGCCCTTTCCACTTGTATGGCTTTGTTTGAGAGGTGCGAGAAGCTGAGGAAATCTTGGCTGGCTAGGATGGTCTTGAGTTCTGGTCTGAGCCCCTTCAAAAAGCGAGCCATCTTCTTGACTTTGGTGCTGACGTCATCCGGCGCGTAGCTGTAACACCCCACGTGTTACCAAGGCCCTGACTCCCTACTTGTACCCATGACTTGTTATCACATGTGTTAAGTGGAGGAGAGGGAGCCCCAAAACATTGGAGACCATGGATTAACTAAGAATGTTAAGGACAAAAGCTTCACCCAAACATTTTGAGAAATTGTCACCTTGGGCAAAAGAGGTTTAACCCTAGACCCTTAAAGCACTAGACTTCCAAGCAAGGGATTAGTGGGCAAGCTAATCAAATGGCCAATTCTTGTTTCTAATCCTTAACCAAAATTTAATTACACTAATGTATCTACAAAAACAGTAAAGGAATCATTACAAAAAGTCCCCTTAAAGACCCCAAATCCATTCTTTAAGTAGAGAGCACACTAGAGCTCTCTAATCTTCTCTAAGTCAAAAATAAACCCTAATCTAAAGATCAGGCGTGTTCACTTAGTAAATGGCGCCAAAACCACTTGGTTTGAATACCAAAAAGGAGCCAAACTACCTAAGGAACCCACTGGAAAATTTTGAACCCGAGCCCAATTCGTCCGACACGATTTGACACCACTTTTGTCTCGGGGTGAATAGTGAGACAACCCAGATTTGGCGTCCGCATATCTCCCTAACTAGGGCATATCTACCATTGGAACTCACATACAAGAGATAGCCCTAGGTGCCAGAAAGAGGTCTGCGCAGGATTTTTGCCAAGATTCGCACGTTTGTGATCTCAGCAAGCGTTTGAACAAGGGCAGAAACACACCTCCATGTGTTCGACGCGCCCTGACCTCGCCAGTGCACGCCCGGCGCCCGACCCCCCGTGCCCCGTGCCACGCCAAGCCAAGCCCGTGCCACTGCCCGCGCCCGCGCCTATAAAGCCAGCCGAGGCTTCAACCGTACGCCCCCGCTCGCTCTCGACCTCGCCGGAGCGCAAGATCATTAACGTTTGCCCTGCACACGGCGTGCCAGTGGCCGCCCGAGCACCCACCACCGTAGACCGGACAATCGAGCCATCCCCAGCCCCGTCTGACCCTCGAGAGAGACTCTACATGCCTCGGTGAAGCTCCCAGAGCAAGGAATCGAGCTCTGCCTCGCTGGAGACACCAGATCAAGGTCACCGGACTTCACCCGACCGCCGGCAAGCGTAGACCGAGCTCCACGGTGAGCCTTTCTTCAATTCCTTGCACGGGTAGACTCCTTAGCACCCCGTGAAGCTTCCTGTGCCCTTGGATTGAACTATATCGCCATGGATAGGCCGGAGCACCCGCCGCCGACGAGCTTGCCTGCCTGCGCACGTGGACCGGCCGATTCCGGCCATCACCGTCGTTGAGCCGTACCTCATCGTGACCGCAAGGACTTCTCTGAGCCAACCCCATCCATCGCCGGACCTCCCTCACCGCCGGTAAGCCGCGCCGCCCTGTTTTCTTCCGCGAGTACTGTTTAAAAGGGGGGAGGGACCTCGGGGAAGAAGGAAAAGAAATCAGGGGGGTTTTTGAATGGTCAGAGACTCAGATGAATAGTTGCGCAGAGGCATAAGTTAAAGAGTTGGTTTAGGAAAAGCCCAGGGTCCTCGGTGTAAACTGGTTTTCCAGAAAAACCTTTTAAACATTTCTCATTTAAATACAAAAAGAGCTTGTAAAATTCATAACTTTAGTTTTATTCAACCAAATTTAGTCAAACCAATTTTGCCAGGTTCTAAAAAATGTGAACTACTTAGCAAAAATACAAAACCCCCTAAGTGTTGAAGAAGAATTTAAAGTTTTGAATTAAATAGTGTTCTGTCCAAAAGCTAAATAAAAGAGGGAAAAATAGTTACACTGTTAGACTAGGGTTAAGAAAAATCAGAGAAGTACTTAATCACTCCCTAATCTGTTTAAAAATAGTAAACTCTTCAGTACACCAAAGTAAGGAAGGGTTTATCATTTAAACCCTTTTTAGCCCAAAATTAAAGAAAATAGAAAAGGTAATTTAAAATAAGAACCAGGGGACAACCACATTTTTGCTAGCTCACTTATTTAGTATAGTTCATTGGAAAATTTTGTTAGACCCTTGTTTAGTACAAAAGAAATGAGATACCTTTTATTTCATAAAGACAAGAAGAACTTAGAAAAATCCTAGAAAAATAGTCCTGAGAGGAAAACACCCCAAACCTTGGGATAACTAATATTTTGTTATTATAAATATAGGAAAAATATGAGTTCTGTTGTTTGATATTTTTCAAATAACAAGTTAGTTATAAGAACCTTTTTGGCATTAAATTTAGAAAATCACAACTAAATATCCAGTAGGTCTTTTTTTGTGATTTTTAACACAGAGGCCTAATGTCACCTATGAATCTTGCCAAAAATAAAATTTAGTGTAGAGACCTCACCTAAATTAGAGCTATAGTGTAAAGTGCCCTTTTACCCTTACTTTTGATAATTTTACACAAGGAGCATCTGAATTATTTTCAAGCTCAAACTTCTAGAATAACCCACAAAGGTAAATGTTTACCCACTGTAATTTTTATAACATTTTTGGAAAATGTTAACTGACCATGATAGTTAAAAAATGCTTAATAAGAAGCACAATAGGAAGAAAAAGGGAAATTTTGGGAGAAATATACGACGTACAACCAAAACCTTCCAGGGATCCCATGGAACATAGATATATAATTAAAGAGTGTGAGTTCCTTCACAATCTCAAAGGTGAAAGTATAAGACCCTTAAGTATACCCAAAAGAAACCCTAGAGTCCCACTAAACTTAGTACTATTTTACCTTTACAATTTATCATGTCATTAATAAGCATATATCTTATTCATTGCATTCGATAGACTGTAATCTCGCTGACGGGGAGTACATCCTCATGCCGGAGCAAGTATTTTTTTAGGAGGTAGCCCAGGAGCCAGCACAAGAGCCTACCCTCGAGGATCTGCCTGCCCCAGCTTTGGAAGGCAAGCCCCGGTTTTATGCATAACCTACTATTATGCTATTTTACTACACTTAATGTTTGTAGGTTTGTATTGTGCACTTAAATGTAGGAGTTGTTTGGAACCTTAGTTGCATGAACTCAGGTTTTTCCCTTGTGATGGATACTAGTATGCTAGGTCGAGTAGCTGCTTTATTAATTAGGGATCTCGATAGAAGTCGAGTGATTTTTCTAGCACTCGCGCGAGGTCAGGAAATTGGTTGTATCCACTTTGGTAACGGAATGATGATGGTCTGTGGACACGGATCCATGGGGATGCGTGGTCTAGGATATGAAATTGGAATAAGGATTAACGTGCGGATACCTGTGTCAAGCGTTTGAACGTACTAAACACATGCCGAGAAATATGGTAAATCGGTAAGCCTAGTACCTGAGTGAACCTGCCCTCTGATTACCCTCCTCACGCGACCTGAGACGTGGTCTCCCATTCTGGTTATGGTGGGTACAAGTGCGATCACTGCACGACGGCAGTCGGAGTCAGTGAGGCATTGTACGCTAAGGCGGTGAGCCCCTTTCTGTTGCCAGGGAATCGATGGGGATGGTTGATGTGTGTGGGGATGGAGTGCCTCGCCACGTCGTGTGTTTAGGTTTACCTTGCAAGGATAAAAACTCGATTCAAATCGTCTGCTTCTCGCAGCTAATGAGACTGCTTGATCCATTGTACTGCATTGAGTAACAAGTGGAAATGTGTTGACTTGGCAAAAGATGCTGAATGCTAAATGCTTGATACCATGTATGATTAGCTAGGCACACATTTAGTCTTAAGAGAGTCACACTAAAACTTGAAAAAGCTAAAACTTGATTTTAGACTCAGCTAGTGCTTTTGGCAAACCAAAACCCTCAGCCAAACAGCTGCATGTCTAGAGGTAGAGGAGTAGACTCCTCACACCGGGTAAGTCTAGCTGAGTATTAGTATACTCAGCCTTGCTTGTGGCATAATTTTACAGGTTCTCTAGAGGACATGGTTGCTAGAGTGACTTGGCCGTCCATCTTGCCACCAGGTTGGACAGTCGAGTGGGACCCTACCTCAGCAGAGGAGTAGCATGAGGAGTGATGGGACAGGCTTCCCCATCTCTTCGTTTATTTACCGTTAGTTATATTTCGCTGCAATCCGAACAATGATCACTACTTTTGATAAACTCCGATGATGTTGTAATAAATTAATTACTCCTTAATGTATGGTTTTATGCTTTATTGTATTTGCTCTATGCCTCACCATCGAGTGAGTATGTGGTACTTGATCCTGTTAGTGGCCTCGTCGGACTAGATCTGAGGGACTGACGTTTTATTCCTATTTAAGTATGGTCTAGCCTTTAAGGTGGGACTTAGGCACTTAAGTAGGAATAATTCGGGCGGTTCTGCCACAGCTGGTATCGGAGCTTGTACCACCACAGAGGAATCAATAAATTGTAAATACCATCCTTTTCAAAAGTAAAACTTGTTAGAAACGAATGTTGGATAGATCGGTAAGGCGATAGGTATGGGCACAGAGCATGAAGCCTTAGGATAATAGAGGGGTAGCTAGGTGGCTATTTGAGTAAGCCCTACAGGTTACTATAAGGGATGGGAGTTTTTCCCTATTCCCTCTAAGTTGAAATGAGGTCGTTTAGGACGAGCATGCATGCATCCTTTACTTAAACTACTTGGTAATTCGGTAAGAACTTTAAATACATGATAATGAAAGATTAAGTACACTCAGTGACCTTATCGTAACCTTCGATAGGCCAAGCTTTGATCCCCTTTTATTTTTGTAATTCTTTTTCTTTTTCGCTTACGCTTACCCGTACACAGATGACTTCTCACGGATCCTCAGAAGGAGGGAACGCACATTCCCACACGGACGGACTTGCACAAGAGGGTTTTCCCCGCATTTTGTGGGAGGTGCTGCAGGGAGCTGGTTATACGACGCCTCCCTAGTATGCGGTGCAGCTGTTCGAGGAGCACCGGGTGCCCCGCTGTAGGGTGAGGATGACCCTGGAGCCTCATCCCTTACAGCCAGGCTGGTGTTCGTTGGACTCCGAGTCTTTCGAATACCGGGCTGAGGACACTATCGAGGCCATTGCTCTCCACGGGCTGACAACCTTCTGTGGTTTTGACCCCTTGGAGCTATCTACTCATCCCATTGGCTTGTTCCCCGCTGAAAAGGAGGACGACCCAATGTGCAAAGACCGAGTGGAGCATGCCAAGGATGTATGGGCTCTTTACCTAGGGCAGACTACTCACTTGACGGTGCGATGCATGAATGCCATGTACCGCCTGGAAGCGGTGCGAGGAGAGGCAATGTCCCAGCTAATGGCCTTGGTGGAGGCTACCAAGATCACCCTAGATAACAGAGAGGAACTTGTGGTAGACCTGTCCATTGAGATGGTGGAAAAGGACCTGCAGGTAGAATAGATGGCCAACCAGATCCAGGAGCTTGAGGAGCTAGTAGGAGCCAGGGAGAACACCATTGAGGTTCTCGAGGATCAGCTGATAAACACTCAACAGCAACTTGAGGAAGCTAACCAGCACTTGGATATGCACCATCAGGAGATTCAGGACATGGAGGCCAATGAGGATGTTGACATCGACGGAGGAGTGGAGCCGGAGCCCGCATCTAGCCTGGACACTGCTGGCTCAGGGAGACCCCCTTCCCCCGAGTCAAGCGTTGGCTCGTTTGTTCAATAAGTTACAAGGATAAGGTTAGAAGTGTGTGGCGGTAGAACTCCTCGAAGCTAGCTTAGCTTTTGCACCCTTGGGGTACTAGGCTAGATAGAGTTGAGTCTTTTCATCACTGATGTAATCATAACAAACTCTTTTGGAATTATGGATGGTGGATGATGTCAACCTTTATTTATGAAGGAAGTTTATGTCACGACGTCTCTTTTATGGAAAATGCAAGGAAAATGTTGGCATTCTGCAAACCTTGTCTTTTAAAATGTTTTACCATGTATGAACCCTGATATCAAAAAAAATATGATATTAAGAGCCTCCTAACTTTTCAGATGGCAGGAAGAGCGCGTCGTGGACAGAATGAGCGCATTCCTCCACCACCGCCATCACCTCCTACCATGCAAGAACTGATGGCTCAGCAGAATGAGATTCTGCAACAGTTGGCTCAGCGTCAGCCGCCACCTCAGCACTATGGTGGTGGTGATCACCATCAACATCCCCCAGCAGCAGCCACTTATCAGGAGTTCCTCAGCACTCAGCCGCCGTTGTTCACTCGGGCAGAGGATTCGCTTGATGCTGATGTATGGCTCAGGGTAGTGGAATCCAAATTCCCACTACTAAATGGAGTTTGTTCAGATGTGGCTAAGGTCAGGTTCGCCACCTAGTAGCTTTGCGGACCCGCGCGGACATGGTGGGACCACTTCCTCGCTATGCAGCCAGTTGACCACGTGGTGGAATGGAGAGAGTTCAAGGCAGCCTTCAGAGGGCATCACATACCGGCAGGCATTATGGACCGCAAGCTTAATGAGTTTCTGGCACTCACGTAGGGGAATCGTACTGTGTTGCAGTACGCTCAGGCCTTCAATGACCTGTGTCAGTATGCAGGCTATCATGCAGACACTGATGAGAAGAAGAGGGACAGGTTCAGGAGGGGCCTCAGTACTAAGCTCCGCGACCGTCTCAACACAGTCAGGGCCAACAACTATAATGAGTTAGTCAACATGGCCATTTCCCAGGAAGACTGCATCCCAGCCCGCCAGGCAGAAAAGAAGAGGAAGACCCCTGTGGCAGGACCTTCAGCTCAGCCTCAGCGCTTCAGGATTGTATCTGACACTCAGAACAAGGGACCTCAGCAGCAGCAAGGACGTTGGTTGATCCGACCATAGCAGCAGCAGCAGGCACCCAACCGCTCTTAGCCCCCAATTCAGAGGAACAACAATCAGCCACATCAGCAATATCGTCAAGCCAATGACAACAGATGTTTCACTTGTGGTAACACTGGACACCATGCCAAGAATTGCCCTTGGAATCAGCAGAGACAGGGACAGAATTCCAATCAGAATCAAGGCAAGAGGCAGAAGGTGCAAGTGAGACAAGGCAGGCTGAACTTCACCACCATGGCTGACGTTCCAGAGGGAGCACCCGTCATGACTGGTATCTTTTCCGTTTTGAATTATCCTGCAATCATTATTTTTGATTCTGGTGCATCACACAGTTTTATCAGTGCAAAATTTAGTGCCAAATGCCAGTTACCTTTCCATCACACCAATGGGGGTATTACGATTTCAACACCAGGAGGCAGGGTTGCCACCTATCAAATCAACAGGTAGGTGCCTGTAAAATTTGGTAGTCTTGTGATTAGAACCACCCTCCTTATCTTGGGATTGGATAGTGTGGACATCATATTAGGAACTGACTAGTTATCAAGGCATCAGGCAGAAATTGATATTGCAGCAAGGGCCATTGAGATACACTCACCTACTTGTGGTGAAACTACATTATATTTGCCTAACTAGGGTTGTACCCATTCCTGTGCCTTCACCATGATAGAGTCACCTGTTGAGAGAATCCCAGTAGTCTGTGAGTACCCAGGTGTTTTTCCGGATGAATTGCCAGGGATGCCACCCGGCAGAGACATAGAGTTTGCAATTGAGTTGCAACCCGAAACTGCTCCTATATCCAAGAGACCCTATAGGATGCCTCCAGCAGAATTGGCGGAATTGAAAAAGCAGTTACAAGAATTGTTGGACAAGGGATTCATTCGTCCAAGTACTTCTCCATGGGGATGTCCCGCCTTGTTCGTAAAGAAGAAATATGAGAGTCTTAGATTGTGTGTGGACTATGCCCTCTCAATGCAGTAACAATCAAAAATAAGTATTCGTTGCCCCGCATTGATGTATTGTTTGATCAGTTGGTGGGAGCCAAAGTATTCTCCAAGATAGACCTTCGCTCTGGCTATCATCAGATAAAAATCAGGGCCAGTGATATTCCGAAGACAGCTTTCTCTACCAGATACAGGCTTTATGAGTACTTGGTGATGTCTTTCGGGCTGACCAATGCCCCGGCTTATTTCATGTATTTGATGAACTTAGTGTTTATGCCAGAGCTGGACAAGTTTGTGGTGGTCTTCATCGATGATATACTGGTCTATTCAAAGAATGAAGCCGAGCATACTAAGCATTTGCATACAGTACTTCAGAGACTGCGTGATCATCAGTTGTATACTAAATTGTCCAAATGTGATTTTTGGCTGAGAGAAATTAAATTTTTGGGTCACACCATTTCTCAGGATAGGGTATCAGTTGATCCTGAGAAAGTGCAAGAAGTGATGAATTGGAAACCTCCTACCACTGTGTGGCACATTCGGAGTTTTTGGGATTGGCAGGGTATTATCGACGATTTATTCCGGATTTCTCTAGGATTGCCAAGCCAATGATTGAGTTGCTGAAGAAAGGAGTAAAGTATGAATGGAGTCAGAAATGTGAAGAGGCCTTTCATACATTGAGGCAGCATCTGACAACCGCACCCGTGCTAGCACAGCCTGACAACACCAAATCTTTTGAGGTTTATTGTGATGCTTCAGGCACTAGATTAGGATGTGTCTTAATGCAAGACAATAGAGTTATTGCCTATGCATCCAGAGCACTCGGGCCTCATGAGCAGAACTACCCCACTCATGATCTGGAGTTAGCAGTCGTCATTCATGCTCTGAAGATATGGAGACATTACTTAATGGGAGCTCATTGTAATATCTATACTGATCACAAGAGTCTCAAATATATTTTCACTCAGTCTGATCTTAATATGAGACAGAGAAGATGGTTGGAATTAATCAAGGACTATGATTTAGAAGTGCATTACCATCCTGGCAAGGCCAATGTTGTGGTAGATGCCTCAAGTCAGAAGGCCCAATGCAACTGTGTTAGTATGGATTCCAAGATTGCCACCCTGTGTGACGAGTTGTGCAAGCTAAACATAGAAGTTGTTTCCTCAGGTGCCTTGAGTTATATTTAAGTGGAGCCCACTTTACATGAGCAAATAGTCATGGCACAGATTGATGACAAGGGTGTTCAAGTCATTAAGGAAATGATCAGACAGAAGGTGGACAAATACAAATGCTTCCGTCAGGACAGTAAAGGAATTCTATGGTTTGGGGACCGATTGGTTGTTCCTAAGAACCTCGAGCTCAGAAAGAAAATATTGGATGAAGCTCACCTTTCCAAATTCTCCATGCACCCCGGCAGTAACAAGATGTATCATGATCTCAGATCCTTGTACTGGTGGACCAGAATGAAGAGGGAAATTGCTAAGTATATATCTGAATGCGACACTTGCCAAAGAGTCAAGGCCAGTCATTTGAAGGTGGCAGGCACCTTACAGCCCCTTCCCATACCATCTTGGAAATGGGAGGATATTTGCATGGATTTTATTGTAGGATTGCCCGATACCTCCCGGCACCACGATTCTATTTGGGTCATTGTGGATAGGTTGACTAAGACAGCTCATTTCTTGCCAAAGCATACCACCCACAAGACAGAGAAATATGCAGAAATCTATGTTGACCAAATAGTGCGTTTGCATGGAATTCCGAGAACTACTGTATCTGATAGAGGGGCACTGTTTGTGGCACGCTTTTGGGAGCAGCTCCAAAAGTCACTTGGAACCACTGTGATTAGGAGCTCAGCATACCATCCTCAGACAGATGGTCAAACAGATAGAGTGAATCAAATTCGCTAGGACATGTTGAGGGCATGTGTGTTGCACTATGAGAAGAATTGGGACAAGTGTCTTTCATTGGCAGAGTTCTCTTATAATAAAAGCTACCAGTCCAGCCTAAAGATGGCACCTTTTGAGGCCTTGTATGGGAGAAGGTGTAGGACACCGCTAAATTGGTCACAAGCTGGAGAGAGGGAAA
Organism: Zea mays; assembly: GCF_902167145.1. Lineage (NCBI taxonomy): Eukaryota > Viridiplantae > Streptophyta > Magnoliopsida > Poales > Poaceae > Zea > Zea mays. The sequence goes on from NC_050097.1 coordinate 89,317,160, forward strand.
TATTTGGACCTGACCTAGTACTTGAAGCAGAGGAGAAAGTCAGAGTCAATAAGAAGAATTTAGAGGCTGCTCAGGCCAGGCAAAAGAGCTATCATGACAAGAGGAGGAAGCCTCTACAGTTTGAAGTGGGAGATCATGTTTATCTTAAGGTGTCACCCACCAAAGGTGTTCAGAGATTTGGAATCAAGGGCAAGTTAGCTCCTCGCTACATTGGGCCCTATGAGATCAAAGAGATTTCTGGACCTGTAGCATATCAATTGAAGTTGCCACCCCATATGTCAACAGTTCATGATGTGTTCGACGTATCTCAGCTACGAAAGTGTGTCCGCTTACCCACGGAAGTGCTACCTGAACCAGAATTGGAGATAGAACCAGACTTATCTTATCAAGAGCACCCCGTCAAGGTATTGGACCAAAAGGAGATATCAACACGGACAAGGTCGATCAAGATGCATAAGGTTCAGTGGAGCCACCATTCAGTAGAAGAGGCTACGTGGGAGACTGAGGATTTTCTACGTTCTCGCTTCCCCGACTTTCTACCCAAAGGAGTCGGTACGTAATCCAAAATTCCACCCCACCTGCCCTTTGAATCTAAATATGATAAAAACCTAGTTGTTAAGGGTAAAGTAAGTTTTGAAAATAACTTTAAAAGGACTTCCTTCTGAAGTTGCAAAGAGAATGACATTCGAAGAGCAGTTAATTAGAACAACCTGGACAAAAGGAACTACAACACACAAAGACACCTTCTTGGTACCCCTCTAAAGGATCCCTACCCAAATCTCGGGACGAGATTCCTTTAAGGGGGGAGGGCTGTAACACCCCAGGTTTTACCAAGGCCCTGACTCCCTACTTGTACCATGACTTGTTATCACATGTGTTAAGTGGAGGAGAGGGAGCCCCAAAACCTTGGAGACCATGGATTAACTAAGAATGTTAAGGACAAAAGCTTCACCCAAACATTTTGAGAAATTGTCACCTTGGGCAAAAGAGGTTAAACCCTAGACCCTTAAAGCACTAGACTTCCAAGCAAGGGATTAATGAGCATGCTAATCAAATGGCCAATTCTTGTTTCTAATCCTTAACCAAAATTTAAGTACACTAACGTATCTACAAAAATAGTAAAGGAATCATTACAAAAAGTCCCCTTAAAGACCCCAAATCCATTCTTTAAGTAGAGAGCACACTAGAGCTCTCTAATCTTCTCTAAGTCAAAAATAAACCCTAATCTAAAGATCAGGTGTGTTCACTTAGTAAATGGCGCCAAAACCACTTGGTCTGAATACCAAAAAGGAGCCAAACTACCTAAGGAACCCTCTGGAAAAATTTGAACCCGAGCCAAAATCGTTTGACATGATTTGACACCACTTTTGTCTCGGGGTGAACAGTGAGACAACCCAGATTTGGCGTCCTCATATCTCCCTAGCTAGGGCATATCTCCCATTGGAACTCACATACAAGAGATAGCCCTAGGTGCCAGGAAGAGGTCTGCGCAGGATTTTTGCCAAGATTTGCACGTTTGCGATCTCAGCAAGCGTTTCAACAAGGACAGAAACACACCTCCACGTGTTCGACGCGCCCTGACCTCGCTAGTGCATGCCCGGTGCCCGACCCCGCGCGCCCCGTGCCGCGCCAAGCCAAGCTCATGCCACTGCCCGCGCTCGCGCCTATAAAGCCAGCCGAGGCTTCAACCGTACGCCCCCGCTCGCTCTTGACCTCGCCGGAGCGCAAGATCACCGGCGTTTGCGCTCCACACGGCGTGCCAGCGGCCGCCTGAGCACCCATCATCGTAGACCGGCCAACCAAGCCATCCCCATCCCAGTCCGACCCTCGAGAGAGACTCTACGTGCCTCGATGAAGCTCCTAGAGCGAGGAATCGAGCTCTGCCTCACCGGAGACACCAGATCAAGGTCACCGGACTTCACCCGACCGCCGGTGAGCGTAGACCAAGCTCCACGGTGATCCTTTCTTCAATTCCTTGCACGGGTAGACTCCTTAGCACCTCGTGAAGCTTCTCGTGCCCTTGGATTGAACTATATCGCCATGGATAGGCCGGAGCACCCGCCGCCGACGAGCTCGCCCGCCTGCGCACGTGGACCGGACGATTCCGGCCATCACCGTCGTCGAGCCGTACCTCATCGTGACCGCAAGGACTTCCCGGAGCCAACCCGTCCTACACCGGACCTCCCTCGCCGCCGGTAAGCCGTGCCGCCCTGTTTTCTTCCACGGGTACTTTTTAAAAGGGGGAGGGACCTCGGGGAAGAAGGAAAAGAAATCAGGGGGGATTTTAAATGGTCAGAGACTCAGATGAATAGTTGCGCAGGGGCATAAGTTAAAGAGTTGGTTTAGGAAAAGCCCAGGGTCCTCGGTGTAAACTGGTTTTCCAGAAAAACCTTTTAAACATTTCTCATTTAAATACAAAAAGAGCTTGTAAAATTCATAACTTTAGTTTTATTCAACCAAATTTAGTCAAACCAATTTTGCCAGGTTCTAAAAAATGTGAACTACTTAGGAAAAATACAAAACCCCCTAAGTGTTGCAGAAGAATTTAAAGTTTTGAATTAAATAGTGTTCTGGCCAAAAGCTAAATAAAAGAGGGAAAAATAGTTGCACTGTTAGACTGGGGTTAAGAAAAATCAGAGAAGTACTTAATCACTTCCTAATCTGTTTAAAAATAGTAAACCCCTCAGTACACCAAAGTAAGGAAGGGTTTACCATTTAAACCCTTTTTAGCCCAAAGTTAAAGAAAATATAAAAGGTAATTTAAAATAAGAACCAGGGGGCAACCACATTTTTCCTAGCTCACTTATTTAGTATAGTTCACTGGAAAAGTTTGTTAGACCCTTGTTTAGTACAAAATAAATGAGATACCTTTTATTTCATAAAGACAAGAAGAACTTAGAAAAATTCTAGAAAAATAGTCCTGAGGGGAAAACACCCCAAACCTTGGGATAACTAATATTTTGTTATTATAAATATAGGAAAAATATGAGTTCTGTTGTTTGATATTTTTCAAATAACAAGTTAGTTATAAGTACCTTTTTGGCATTAAACTTTAGAAAATCACAACTAAATATCTAGTAGGTCTTTTTCTGTGATTTTTAACACATAGGCCTAATGTCACCTATGAATCTTGACAAAAATAAAATTTAGTGCAGAGACCTCACCTAAATCAAAGCTATAGTGTAAAGTGCCCTTTTACCCTTACTTTTGATAATTTTACACAAGGAGCATCTGAATTATATTCAACCTCAAACTTCTAGAATAACCCACAAAGGTAAATGCTTCCCCACTGTAATTTTTATAACATTTTTGGAAAATGTTAACTGACCATGATAGTTAAAAATGCTTAATAAGAAGCACAATAGAAAGAAAAAGGGAAATTTTGGGAGAAATAGATGACGTACAACCAAAACCTTCCAGGGATCCCATGGAACATAGATATATAATTAAAGAGTGTGAGTTCCTTCACAATCTCAAAGGTGAAAGTTTAAGACCCTTAAGTATACCCAAAAGAAACCCTAGAGTCCCACTAAACTTAGTACTATTTTACCTTTACAATTTATCATGTCATTAATAAGCATATATCTTATTCATTGCATTTGATAGACTGTAATCTCGCTGACGGGGAGTACATCTTCGTGCCGGAGCAAGGAGTTGCTCAGGAGGTAGCCCAGGAGCCAGCATCAGAGCCTACCCTCAAGGATCTGCCTGCCCCAGCTTTGGAAGGCAAGCCCCGGTTTTATGCATAACCTACTATTATCCTATTTTACTACACTTAATGTTTGTAGGTTTGTATTGTGCACTTAAGTGTAGGAGTTGTTTGGAACCTTAGTTGCATGAACTCAGGTTTTTCCCTTGTGATGGATACTAGTATGCTAGGTCGAGTAGCTGCTTTACTAATTAGGGATCTCGGTAGAAGTCGAGTGATTTTTCTAGCACTCGCGCGAGGTCAGGAAATTGGTTGTATCCACTTTGGTAACGGAATGATGATGGTCTGTGGACACGGATCCATGGGGATGCGTGGTCTACGATATGAAATTGGAATAAGGATTAACGTGCGGATACCTGTGTCAAGCGTTTGAACGTACTAAACACATGCCGAGAAATATGTTAAATCGGTAAGCCTAGTACCTGAGTGAACCTGCCCGCAGATTGCCCTCCTCACACGACCTGAGACGTGGTCTCCCATTCCGGTTATGGTGGGTACAAGTGCGGTCACTGCACGACTGCAGTCGGGGTCAGTGAGGCATTGTACGCCAAGGCGGTGAGCCCCTTTCTGTTGCCAGGGAATCGATGGGGATGGTTGATGTGTGTGGGGACGGAGTGCCTCGCCACGTCGTGTGTTTAGGTTTACCTTGCAAGGATAAAAACTCGATTCGAATCGTCTGCTTCTCGCAGCTAATGAGACTGCTTGATCCATTATACTGCATCGAGTAACAAGTGGAAATGTGTTGACTTGGCAAAAGATGTTGAATGCTAAATGCTTGATACCATGTATGATTAGATAGGTACACATTTAGTCTTAAGAGAGTCACACTAAAACTTGAAAAAGCTAAAACTTGATTTTAGACTCAGCTAGTGCTTTTGGCAAACCAAAACCCTCAGCCAAACAGCTGCATGTCTAGAGGTAGAGGAGTAGACTCCTCACACCGGGTAAGTCTAGCTGAGTATTAGTATACTCAGCCTTGCTTGTGGCATAATTTTACAGGTTCTCTAGAGGACATGGTTGCTGGAGTGACTTGGTCGTCCATCTTGCCACCGGGTTGGCCAGTCGAGTGGGACCCTACCTCAGCAGAGGAGGAGCATGAGGAGTGATGGGACAGGCTTCCCCATCTCTCTGTTTATTTACCGTTAGTTATATTCCGCTGCAATCCGAACAATGATCACTACTTTTGATAAACTTTGATGATGTTGTAATAAATTAAGTACTCCTTAATGTATGGTTTTATGCTTTATTGTATTTGCTCTGTGCCTCACCATCAAGTGAGTATGTGGTACTTGATCCTGTTAGTGGCCTCGTCGGACTAGATCTGAGGGACTGACGTTTTATTCCTATTTAAGTGTGTTCTAGCCTTTAAGGTGGGACTTAGGCACTTAAGTAGGATTAATTCAGGTGGTTCCGCCACAGTAGCGGGCCAATTCTGTGAATTTGTGCACGTATTCACTGACCGGTCTTCCATCTTGAGTTAGTTCCCGGAATTCATCTTCCTTGAGCTAAACGATCCCTTGGGACACATGGTGCTCTCGGAAAGCAGTTTCAAACTCTGTCCAGGTAGCATCTCTGATGGCAGCGTTGAAGGTATCCCACCAAGCTAAGGCCATTCCGGAAAGTTGATGAGCAGCCATTTGAACATGCTGATTCTTCGGGCATCCGATGGCTTCTAACTTCCTTTTAATCGTGCGCAGCCAATCATCAGCATCGAGGGGATTGCTAGATCCAGTGAATGTGGGAGGCTTGAGCCTCAGAAAATCTCCCATCCTGTCTTGTGGTCTTCCACCATTCGGGCGTTGATTCTCCAGACTTCTAGTGAGGACCTCAATGAGTCGGGTTTGGTTGGCTAGAACTTTGGCTAAATCTAAGTGTAGCTCTAGAGGTGCGGGGAGGTGGGTCTCACTCCCTTCTCCACCGGCTTCTCTTTCAGCTCTTAGGGGAAACTCTGCTCCAATCCTGGAGGCGGTAGGCGTGGTTTTATCCGAAGCCATCTACCAGGGGGAGAGAGTTACTATTATGCATATGCCAATTTTTTTCAACCAAGTCATTTTATTCATTACATCAGTTCATTACAAGCATACAGCTACTACAAGTCGCACTACACGTGAGCGCTCTCTCAGGTACTTCCGAACATCTTTTCTAAAGTGTCCCCGAATTCCTTGAGAAGGTCATCAAGGCTAGCTAGGGACATATCCTCAACGTCGGACAAGTTCTCTATCCTGGCGGGAGGTGGTGCTAGAGGGGCTTTCTTCTTCCGCTCAGTTTGACATCCTTGGCTCTTGGTCTTCTTTTGGATTTTCTTCGTGGGCGCGAGCTTCTTTAGCTTCTTATCGTAATCCATCTTCAGGGTTCGATAGGCTTCACGAGTGTTGGCCTCCTCGCCTTCTGCTATATCGAGACACTCTTGGAGGGACGCCTTCTCCTTTTTAAGTTCCTTGACCTGCTGCTCTAAGCTTTCCACCTGGGAGTTTAGGTGGGTGCAGTGGGAGGAAAGGTCGTCGTAGTGGTTATCGAGAGTGTGGAGATATCTGGCCATGTAGACGATGGTAGGGTCATCCTCGGTAGGATCTCTCCCTGATAGGGCCTGAAGTATTTTCCTCTAGGTGGGGGTATTTTTGTTGCTAGGTGGGAAGTAACGAAGGGGGGTTTCAAAGACCTCTCTATTGTAGTTTTGGCATAGTTGTTTAAGGGCTTTTCGGGCAAAATTTTGGCAAGTGTCTGGGAAGCGGTGCCCGATGAAGGTGACTTGGAAGGGAGGGTGGTTTGGGTAACTTCGGCTTTCTCCCAGGTAGACCGCCATAGAGCACTTCTCAACTCCGTTTTCTCGGTATTTTTTCCAGACATATTCCGGCTTCTTGCGGATCCCCATGCATAGCGCGCAACTCCATAAGAGATGAGGGAATCCTTCCTCCTCTGAGCAGTAGGATGTTCTATTGACCCAAGAGCCTTCCATCTGGTTGGAGAAAAGAAGGGTCTGTTAATATCGGGGAAAGGAAAGATGGTTTTTCTTAGGGGTAAGAGGTGTTTTATTGTTAAGGCAACTTTTAAGGTCAGGGCTGCGTTCTACGGACAGTCCTATGGCTCTGATACCACCTGAAGCACCCCGATCCTTTGGGACTCAAATGTGATACAATTACTAGTCCCAGGAGGCTAGTAACAACATTCCTTACTTCAAATAGTACAGAGTTCGAATAAATGTTATTACAATACCAGAGTACAAGCTCAAGAGAGCTAGAAATACGAAGCGCAGTAGAAGATAAACTAGCCCAAGCCACAGGCAGAACTAGGTGAAGACACAGCCCCCTTAATCAAGCATAGCAGAAAAGAAGTCTTCAGCTGCTGAAAACATAAATAAATCTTGGTGAATACACTAGGTATTCCGCAAGCCCACCCCGCTCCCGTAAAGAGAAAGAGACCTATATCATACATGCTTTATAGGGTGGGGTTGAAGTCACTCTTCTTTTTCTCAGAGAAAGACAGTACTTTTTAGGGTTTTCTTCCCGAAGAAATAGAAATAACACATTGCTCAACCACCACTAAGCTTCCTGCTCCCGTGGCATCATTTTCTTTTTCCAGAGACACACTCTCACACACATATTTCCCTGTTCACAGATGTTGTAAAACACTAATTGTCATACCACACTAGACTCGTCCATTCCAGTGGACATGGACTATTCGAATAGGTTTGAACTCTGCGCAGAGGGGTACACTTTACCCACTAGTCCGGCTCTGCGATCTCATGGCCAATGAGATCCGAATCCGAATCTCTTTCTTTCCTCGCACGTCCTAACCATAACGGTTATACCGGAAGGAGTCAGGCCACCGCCATGTCCAAACCGGACAAAACATTCCCCCTCCTTATCCTCCCGGTGCTCCCCAGCCTTCATAACCCTAGGGTTGGATCGTACAAGTTCAGATCGAGTGACTGCCCACACAGCCTTGAGTGGTTGTACTTTTCATGATTACAGGTAGTGAAGGATGACAAACCGGTCCTTATATGAGGGGACAATCCTTCTGCTCACACCTAAACCAGCTGAGCCATCACCTTAGACCCTCCCCTAAACCAGGGAGTCCCTGATCATCCCACTCACCAGGTGATGAGGGTGAATACCCTTCATCACACACTTTTTGAAAACATCGTTAGGTCAAAACCATGCCCCTTTTTCCCATCCCATATTTTGTGCTCAAAAGATGTTTGTTAATGCAGGGCTATCTCTCTACTCACAATGCAATCATTCCACCCCTTAATCCCGGCTTAGGTAGTGGTAGAGAGAATAGGTAAATTATGCATCAAGGGAAGGACGGACTTGCCTTCGTTGAAGCTTTCCTGGCACAAAAGATTTATCTCGGAGGGGTCGGGTTCCTGCCCTTCTTCCGGAGCTACAAATTCCGGAGGATCGGATCCCTCTTCCGCTAACAAGCACAGATAAGGAACAATACATCAATCATGGTGACTTAGTGGGGTGTGCCAATTATTATACCTTATTATTTTTGTGCCCTATAATTTATTTAAACTATTTTTGGTGCATAAAATATCAGCATATAAATATATATGTGAAAATGGGAAAAAGACATGGGAAAAGGGAAAAGAAAAAGGAATTCCAGGTTAACCGGGCCGGGGGGGATTCCGGCCTGGTCGGGGGCGGGCGCGCGGCGTCGCAGCCAAATGGGCCCAGTCAGCCCACGAGGAGCAGAGGACGGCGCGGCGGACGCTGTGGGCGTGGGCCCACGCGCCAGAGAGGGAGAGGGGAGACGGCGTCAGGGGGGAGGAGAGCGGTCCGCGACGGGGGAGAACCGGTCGCCGGTGGTCCGGTTCTGGGTGGACGGGGTGGTGGCAAAGCACGAGCGGGGGTAGGGGGTCACGGAGGTGGGGTCAATTTGACCGGTGGAGGCCTGGGGTGGTCGGTCCATGGCGGGTAGCGGGCGCTCGCGGTGGTGAAGTCGCCGGCGAGGCCACCGGGCACAATAGGCGATGAGCAGGTGTGCGCTAGGCTTGTGACGGAGCAACGGACCTTAAGAGCTAGAGCAATTTGATCAAATGCAACTAGAGAGAGGAGGACAGAGCTCATCGGAGAGGGGAGGGATGGCGGTGGCGCTGGCTCAATCGAGCTCGGGGAAGGGGAGGGGGGGTAGCCGAGGCTGGTGTGGGGAAGGCGGAGATCGGGCGGTCCTTTTTATAGGCGCCTGGGGAGGGGGAAGGGAGGAGGGGTGGCGAGCACCGACGAGCTCGCCATGACGGTGGTGATGGCGCAAACTAGCGACGGGATGGCTCGGGCAGGCGGGGGTGAAGGGACGGCTTGGGCACAGTGAGCGGGGCGCATGGTGCCAACCGAGCTGGTGAGCGCGTTAATGGCGAGGAGATGGGGCGGACGGTGGTCGACGGTGAACGCGCCGGTGAAGTCATGGGCGGGGCGAGGGGTCTGACGGGCGGGCCTGGGCTGTCAGCGGAAGAGCGACGAGAGAGGGAGAGGGGAGGGGCAGCTGACGGGTGGGGCCGACCGGTCAGCGGGAGCGGCGTGCGGGAGGGGAGCGCGGCTGACGGGTGGGGCCGGGGTGTCAGGCGCGGGCGCGGACGCGCGATGCTAGGCTGCTTGGGTCGCGGGAGGGAGAGGGGGAGGGGTGGGCACGTGAGAGGGGGGAGTGGCTTGGGCCGGAAGCGGGCCAGCCGAGGGGGGAGAGTTTTTCCTTTTTTTTCTTTTTCTATTTTCTATTTCTCATTTTTATTTTCTATTTCTATTTCTTTTTACCTCTTTTTCTTTTGAACAATAATTAGCTAAATAATCTTAGGTGCTAAAAATAATCTATGTGAGGTGCTTCTAACAATCAAAGTGTATGCATATGATGAGATGACCCATGGGATGGAGTTTAGGGAGAGATAAAAAAATTAGGGGGGGTAGGAGATTAGGGTTCCAAACCTTGGGTTGAAATTTTGGAATATTACAGTACCTGAAGAGCAGCTACCAATGGAGGATCTTAGTGTTCAAGATGATCTAACTTATACAAAATATCTTATCAAGATTCTTGATACTTTGACTCGTGTTACAAGGAGTAAAGTGATAAAGATGTGCAAAGTGCAATGGAGTCACCATGGTGAAGATGAGGCTACATGGGAAAGAGAAGATGAGTTATGCGTAGATTTTCCTCACTTCTTCCCTAGTTCTACCTAATCTCGAGGACGAGATTCTTTGTAAGGGGGTAGGATTTGTAATACCCAAATTGTAACAGGTAAGGAAAAGAATTGATTATACTACATGTTTTGCCATCCACAAGATAGAACATGAGCTTAACCATATTTAAGAAAACAAATAACTAATAAAATACTCTATGCATCATGCTGGATATCTTTTGTCTGTGCATCAAATATAAAGTTATAAATGAATTAAGACTAGACTTGAATCCAAAATAGTACACTATATAATATGGGAGCCAAAGAATTAAAGAATGGAGGATGAATAATTATTATAATAATAACTAAATAATAATAATGACAAAAAAGGGGTAGTATCATTCATATTAGAATCTTATGTGGTATTTGAAAGTCTGAGATTCAAACTAGGAATTCAAATTCATTTGAGCACTTGGATTTGGAAAAATAGAAAAGAAAAAGAAAATAAAAAGAAAATCAAATTCAGCCGCATTGAGCCGAAACCGGGATAGCCGGCTCACCTAACCACTTACGTGCGCAGCCACGTGGCAAGTCTTCCGGCGAAGCTCGCCGCCCCTTTTCTCGGGATAACTGGACTACGTCGCCGACTCTGTACGACCGGGCGATAAATACGAGCCCCATCTCCTTACGCGACCCCCTCTCACCCACAATCGTCTGCGCCGCCATAGGTACCCCTAGGGAGAAATTCCGCTGCACGCCAAATCCCTCCACACCACCACATTGTCGTCCTTGTGTGTCGTGTGCTTCGGGAGGACCATTGCTGCCGGCGCGCCAAATATGAAGGCGGGGAATCGACCCAAGCGCGGCGAATTGCTCGCCGGAGTCGGAAGGACTCGGCAATCCTTCGGTGCACCGTGGACAACCCCCTCGGCGCTCCAATCTCTGGTAATAACTCCTCTTTTGTGTTTGCTACCGTCCGTACTATGAGTAGTGCACTTCGAATTAGTCCTGGTGCGCCGGTGCGTGCGTAGATGCTTCACCGACGGAACTCGTCGTGTTGGTGGCGCGTCGCCGCTTGGGTCGCCGTGGATCGGGGCGATAGCCCCTGGCCGTCGATGCCAGGGTGAACGGTCTAGATTAGATCCTAGAAACACTTTAGGGGAGATCGAACATGGTGCGTCGATGACGGATCGGACGGATCAGGTGAATCTTGATGTTTAGAATCTGGGCGGTCAAATTTGGATCCTGCGGTTGGAATGGCATTCTGTGTCTGGCGTGATCTACAGCCGTCCTGATCTAATCTAATGGTCAGGGTTTCTAGATACCCCTTCGGTCGGTGGTTTTATAAAAGAGACCCTGCGCAAAATAGGAATCAATCAGCAATACATCTCACGTTGTTCCCTGAGTCTGGAGTCTTTTGCGCGTCAGCCCCTGAACTCCCTGGAAATTGACGTGGGGTCCAGAGAGTAATAAAAATAGAGAAATAGTTAAGGAAATTGATTTTTAATACAAAAATAAATTCAGAAACTTGTATAAATCATATTAAATTCATTTTAGCTCCAATTTGATCCATTCTAGTTACATTAATTTTGTTTTAATATTGTCTATCACTTAGTACCTCTATTTAGCCATGAAACTTGAATTAAAATTGTTCATTTGAGTTAATCTATTCTAAGTGCTAAATAACTTTAGAAATGCACAACTTAATAACCGTAACTCCAAATTTAGTGATCCTTGTTCCTATGATCTCGTTACACAGTGTAGAATATTATCATGCATTCTATTCCATTGTTTGGTGTGATGTTAACTTTTGCTATACTATGTATGTTTGTATTGATGCGAGTAGATGAGCAAGCCACTGGGGATCCAGGGGTTCAGCAAGTGGAGACTATTGAGCAGGAGCTCAAGGCAAGTTGTGCCCTTGATCACTTCCTTTTTACCCAATCATGTTTTTATTAATCATAATGATCTGCATAGGTTAATTTTGATGGGACCCAATAGGTTACCCTAGTTTGGCTATCTTTATACCTTGTTTTACCACTGAATTTTTGGGTAGTACATGTTATTGCTTTATGTGGTTTTGGGTATGGAGATATACATTACTCATGTTCACACTTTATTATCAGTTTATTATTACTGTTCATTACAAGATCATTATGTTAATTGGAACATGGAGAACCACCCGGGAAAACAGTGCTACCACAAGGGTGGTATGGGACGCCCTTGGCTGACTAACTAGGAAAGCTAGTGGAGGACTACCTTACCCGAGAGGGGTAAGGGCAGTAGGGGAGTGGTCAGTGTAGGGAGGTCCTTGGGTTTATTTTGTTGCGATGGCGGTCAGGCGAGGGATCCCTGCATTGGAGCTTCCTAGAAACTGTAGCGGGTTTTCTGAAGCTAGTGGAACTTTGTAAAGGCCTCATAGTGGAACCCTGCCTCGCTTCCTTGGTAGAGGTGTATGGGGTCCGATCAACCCCGTGGCAAATGGGTAACATGACTTGTGGGTAAAGATGTGCAACCTCTGCAGAGTGTAAAACTGGTATACTAGCCGTGAGCAAGAGGAGCCGCTCAACGAGGAGTTCGACTTGATCTATGTGGCGTCTCCGAATCAGTTTTGTGGCGCCAGGGAAATAATATTTAGTTCATTTTTATCATTTATTTTGTAAGACTTCCACGATGTAATAAGTACATTTATGATATCTATGACATTTATCTCTATACATTCTATCATTATATGTGAAGTTCTTCCTTGGCGCACATATGAGACGCACCCGACTTTATCCTTTAAATCCGGGTGTGACAAGTGGTCTGGATGTGTGTGGAGATAAGCTTGAAGATGGGACTGTGGATAGGGAAGACAGTGAAGTTCCGTACGTCACTCATCAGATGCTCGACGCAAAGCCCAAACTAGGAGTCGCTCTACGTTCTCGCCATCTCCAGCTTCCGCAGCAATGATGTCGTCGTCCCAATCGCTTCGACTCTGCCCCATCGGCATCATGTCGCCATCCGGTAGTTGCTGTGTTATTTATTTATGTGATTGTGATCTAAATTCCCATGCGTGTATGTTTGTATATTAATTCCATTCGGAGTTGCATGGTGTGTTGTCCTGGTTCAATCCCTTCTGATTGAACACACGCGCTAGATGTTCGGGGAGTCGTCTGAACTAGGGATCGTTACTGTTTTTGTGACTTCTGAGTCAAATTAGTACTAGTGAGGCAATTCACTAATCCTCCTAGCTAGTTTGATAATTGGATGTGTTGAAATAAATTACTGGTCATAATTATAGTCTTTATATGTTCTTTTATTTTAAAATAGGTTATTAATGTTTACGTAATTTCTGGTAATAATTGTTAAATATATGTTTTTCTAAGTGTATGGTAAAGTTTAGGCGGCAATGTAATTTAGGCGAGTAGTGCCTTGGTGGTGGATACGAATGTCTAGGGTAATTTAATTAATTTGATATTTGTGATGTGCTTGTAATCGCAATTGTGGCATAGACACATGGTGTGAAGCTTGGGTTTAAGATACGGTTTTGGCGACAGGGGTTTCGGTAGACAAGTATACGATGTTGGTGAATCGATAACGTTAAAAATAGGTTTAGTATTAAATCAGCTAGCTGACATGTTTTGTTCGGGTAGTTGTGTTAGATTCGACTAATCTTGAGAAGCATGATTATTGTACTTAGTCATCTGTCGTTGGCCAGTGTACATAAGTGAGAGCACCTAGAGGGGGTGAATAGGTGATCCTGTAAAATTCAACAACTAATAGCCAAGAAAACTTCGTTAAGTGTTAGTATGGCTAAGTAGCGAGTTCTTGTGAATACACAAGTAATTAGAGAAAAGCAATCACAAGAGACACGCAAGTTATCCCGTGGTTCGGCCAAGTACAACACTTGCCTACTTCCATGTTGTGGCGTCCCAATGGACGAGGGTTGCACTCAACCCCTTTCAAGTGATCCAATGATCAACTTGAATACCACGGTGTTCTTCTTTCTTATCTCTTTTCTCATTCGCGAGGAATCTCCACAAGTTGGAGTCTCTCGCCCTTACAATAAAGATCACGGTGAAAGCACAAGAGTAAGGGTGGGAAGCAACACACACAAATCCGCAGCAATACGCACACACACAAGCCAAGACGTGAGCTCAAATGAAGCGCAACAAGTTCACCACTAGAACGGAGCTCAAATCACTAACAAAGTCAAGCAAGTGTGTGGAGACGGAATGTGGAAGACTTAAAATGCTCAAAGTATGCTTAGGTGACTCCTCCATGCGCCTAGGGGTCCCTTTTATAGCCCCAAGGCAGCTAGGAGCCGTTGGAGGCATTCTTGGAAGGCCAAAGTTGCCTTCTATCGGGTGGCGCACCGGACAGTCCGGTGCGCCATCGGACAGCCACTGTTCATGTACGGTGTGCGATTTCCTTCCATTCCTGGCACAGCCGACCGTTGCAACTTCGCGCTGGTTGGCGCACCGGACACTGTCCGGTGCCCCCAGCCGACCGTTGGAGCAGGCCACGCGTCGCACGCAGATTTGGCGGCCGACCGTTGCGCTGGCGGCCGTTGGCACACTGGACAGTCCGGTGCTCCACCGGACAGTCCGGTGAATTATAGCCGTACACCACCGAAGTTTTCCCGAGAGCGACCAGTTCGCCGGAAGCCAGTCTGGCACACCGGACACTGTCCGGTGCACCCAGACCGAGCAGCAGTTGGCTGTACACAGCCAACTCTTTTCCAATCCTTTTTCTTCTGTTTCTATCACTTGGATACAATACATTAGTACCCAAATCAATGTACTAAGTCTTAGAAACATACCTTCTTGTTGATTTGCGCTTCATTCATCATTTGGCATATAATAACCCACTTAATATGTGTTGGACACTTAAACACCAAAATATACTAGAAATGGCCCAAGGGCACATTTCCCTTTCAATAAGTACTCTAGATATTTAAGTCGTTGAAAATTAGATTTACCGAACGCTATGTTATCTGTTAATGTTGTATATGTTAGAGTAAATATTGTGATGTTTGATTTAGTTAAGTGTGTAATTCAAGTTAATTAAGACGCACAGTTTAAAGAGTTAATTAGATTGTTCCTATACTTATTTTAAGTCGTCAGTATTCAATAATGACGAGTCCAAGTTTCATTAGACTTCCGATGAAATATTTTCCTAAGGATGATAGTGCGGGTCAAATAATTTATTCTTGCTTGATTCTGGAACTAGATCCAATTAGAAAGGAGGAACGTGAGTGTTGTGCTTGGTGTGTATAGTTTGTTGTTTCGTGATGTTTGCGCTAGATTCGGTTAATCTAGAGAAGCGTGATTATTGCGCTTGGTCATATGTCAATAATAGTGTTTGCTGATGAAGTGTTATAGTACCTCATCATTAAGTACTTAATTTTATATTGCGGAGCATCATAATATCTTGTGTTACTCTTTCTTGTTCTCATTCATGTGTATTATGCAACTCATTTAGGTACGTTAATTGACCACGTGATGCGAAGAACAAAAGCTGAGTTGACCCCAAGATGTTGTAAAGCGTGAGCTACTCCATAAGGTGATGCTGATGGACGAACCTAAAGATGGATGACCTGATCAAGTGCTAGGACAAGGATGATCATCAAGAGAATGTCGTCTAACAAACACTAACCTAGTGTTATTCCAGGCAAGCCCCAATGCATTATCCTTTTCCTTGTTGTTTTAAAATCTTTATCACCTTATATGATGCATTAGGTGATAGGAGTTGTGTGCTAAACAATTGATGCATTTCCTTCCTTGGAAAATTGATTAATATTCCTTGATACCTCTTTTATGAAAAGGATTTTTATGATGCTTAGCCTTGCTTTAGAAAAACAAAAGGTTTTGTTTTTGAAACAAAAGGTGCTGCTTCACATTGGATGGGGATTTTTACAAAGAAAAGACTTATGATGGTGAATCCATCATGGCCATGATGAGTTCAACATCTGAAAAGAGTACCTCTACCAGGTACCAAACTTTGGGGTTTTAAGTAATAAAGACGAGACCGGGCGAGTGACTTGCACGAGAAGAGAGTCTCGGTGTAGTGTATCCGTTTGAGTCGTTTAAGGACCGAGCCGATGTTGGCCTACTGATCGAGGACCTTTTAACTGGCCATTTGCCTCGTCATGGGTAAGCTTTGCCTCGGTCGGACCAATACCAGAAAAGCTACCACGCAATGGGAGTGGAGAGATGGCGATAGTAGCGTGTACCCTCCGTGGCAAGAGGCTGGACGCTGGTGCTTTCGGTTGGGGTGAACCCATTCTGGTCTTGAGAAACCCGGGTGCGAGTTGACATATGCAAGGGTTAAGTGCTACATATGTCGTGTGGTTGGACATCCCCAGCTGGGTATTAATTGATTCGGATCGCTGTTACTTCTCGGATATGAAGACTTGGTCACTGACCTACACGTAGCATCAAGTGAACTGAAGGGGTGATAAAAGATGGCTAGTATAGGCCAAGTGCTTGATCTAAGAATAAAAAGGAATCTAGATGCAGGTAATTACTTAACCTAATGAGTAAAATGAATTCTTAAGGATCCACTCATAGTAAGCTTTTCTGCAAAAAGAGTCTTTGAATTTTGATAAGCTTTACCTTGATTCCCAAAAGCCAGCATATCCTTGTGAGTCTTTTTCCTTAGATGGGTAAGACTTGCAAAAGTACACTTCGTACTCAAGGATTTCGAACCCATGTTGTTGCAGGTACTAGATTTGTGCTGTTGTGGATGGTGCTAAGCACCGGTGGTGGGCATGGCCTTCTCATAGGTCTAAGTAGCTCTTCTAGACTTCTTATTGAGGATTGTCATTGAGCTAGCATATATTTCAAACTTATAAATAATTTATAACATTTCAAAGTTTATTTCTTTGAATCACTTTTTTAATCACTCTTATAAACATAATGTAAATATGTTGTAACTTGTAACTTTTTGTAATAAAGAAATTCCGCTGCAAAAATATTGGTGTGTGATTTGTGTTTACTTAATCTTGCGATCCTGATTGTAAGTGGTTTATCCGGGGTCCTCGGGACACTCAGACGGATCCTGTTAAGTTATCTGGCGCACATGCATAGCCGTCTGAGGTCTTTGAGACAAGGGCAGGTGCATGTGGGCCCAATAACTTGGGAGGTTCTGCAACAAACTTGAGGTGTAGTCAGCTTCGCCATCGTGTCGTCAATGGGGTCCGAGCACAGTACTTGCTCTGCCGAGGCTGGGTGCCGAGGTTCTTTCGTGTTGCTTTTGTTAGTCACCCTTCCTATGGGGAGAGGTACTATGTTTATCAATTGGAGAAACCTAACGTGTGGCTATGACCTCTGGGAAATCTTTGTAAAGGCTACATAGTGAATCCCTGGCCATTCACCTCGGTAGTGAAGATCGGGTCTGTACAACCTAGGCTGGGAAGGGATCACGACTCGTGGGTAAAGTGGGCAACCTCCACAGAGTGTTAGAAACCGGTATATCAGTCGTGCTCATGGTTATGAGCAGCCTTGGGAGCTCCTTTGATTAGAGTTATTCTGGATACTTTTATGATGATGCTTAATGAAGGTGATTATAACAATGGTTTCTTGTATTTCCTCTTAGAGGGAGTACTTTTGGGTTAATCACTTGGGATTATTACTAAAACTTGGCTTTTTTACTAGTAATAAATACCTGACCATCTAAAAGCAATTGCTTTAAGCTTAACTCCACATACATCTAGTCCACTTTAGCCAAACGGGACATTTGTTGAGTACATTGATGTGGACTCACCCTTGCTTTAAAACACCCAAACCCCTAGGTTGTCCCCATTGCAACCAGTACTCAGGATAGGATGAAGGCAACGTGGAGGACTTTCAGGAGTTTTAGGACTTTGACGAGTTCTAGTTTAGATTAGTGGCAAACCCCCAGTCAGCTACTTGTGAAGGCCTTATCTTACTCTGTTTCATTCAGCACTTTGATTATGATTATGACTTAAATTAATGACTCTATGGATGTCTTGGACATCGTGATGTAACAAAGTACTTATTTTCGCTATTATTTTGAGCAATGTGTGATGAAGATGAATTATTGGGTAGATTTGCTATTGCTCTACCAGGTTTTGGGAAACTAATGTTTTATTATGATCATGTTCCAATTATGTTGTTGTTTAATTATTGTTCATGATAAGATCATATTGTTAATTGGAACATCACCCGGGAAAACAGTGCTACCACAAGGGTGGTATGGGACACCCTTGGCTGACTAGTTAGGAAAGCTAGTGGAGGACTACCTTACCCGAAAGAGGCAAGGGCAGTAGGGGAGTGGTCGGTATAGGGAGGTTCTCGGGCTGATTTTGCCGCGATGGCTTTTTAGACGGGGGATTCCTATGTTGCGCTCTCTAGAAACTATAGCAGGTTTTCTGAAGCTAGTGGAACTTTGTAAACGCCTCGTAGTGGTACTCTGCCTCGCTTCGTTGGTAGAGGTGTATGGGGTCTGATCAACCCCATGGCAATTGGGTAACACAAAGTGTGGGTAAAGATGTGCAACCTCTGCAAAGTGTAAAACTGGTATATCAGTCGTGCTCACGATCATGAGCAGCTCGGACCCTCACATGATTAACTTATGGAATTAAACTCAATTTGTCATTTGCATTGCATTGTGGGTGTTTGTAACACCCCTGGTTGTTGGGGACTTGTTCTCAAATGCTATGAATTAAGAACAAGGCAACATAAAATGTTAAATATTAATGCCCTTCGTCCACTGAAGCATTATCTCCCCAAGGATTTAATGAACTTCGGACGAAGGCCATGAGCAAGATATCACGAAGGTCATACCTTCGTGATTAGAGTTATAAAACAATGTAGGATAAAGTATAAAAAATATGAAACATAAGTGAATGATATATCAAAAAACACATAAGATCATTCACATATTTTATTATACAAACCTAAATATGAAAACATAATATTTAGGTACATTTATACCTTCGCCTTGGCAGAAAGCAATAATTTCAGCGTAATGTGCCAGCGATTACCAGATTGTGTGAACAGTACAGAGGTACTGTTCACCTATTTATAGGCACAGGGCGCAGCCTGTGTATAATTACATTTATGCCCTTTACAATCAACTACAATAATGACACAGAATATCATGGGTCTTTAGGTCATTTCATCTTTAAGTTGGTTCACCCCTTCGTCTTGAGACATGTCACTTGTGCCGAAGCTTTATAGGCGATAGCTTCGGTATTGCTTTTGATAGGATCTGTCGAAGGTGTTTCTTCCTTTAGGATCTTCGGCTATGAGGCATACCCCCAACAGTAGCCCCTTCGCGGTGCTAGATTGTTTTTCGTAATGAGCTTGATCCGTGAAAAAATCTTCTAGGCTTCGGGATGCCGAAGATTCGAAAAACACCTTCCCTGAGCTCGTTGCCGAGAAACGATTAAAATAATCTATGCGCGAGGTGGCCCCATCTTCCAGCAATTACGCGCGCCCTGGCGATTCACCTTCTCGGACTCTGTGGCCCACCGTTCAGTGAGTGCGGGTGACTGTTTGTCCGGTGCGGAAGACCTTGACGATTTATAGGGATGGATCCGGATATTTATTCGGATGTCAAATTTTTTGTCTTCTTTCTTCGATTATGAACAAATAACATATAGAATTTGCTATGTAAATTTATATTCTTGTTTTTAGCTTTGAGGCTATTAATCTTCACAAAAAATAAACACTAAATTCATTCTATATATTTTTAAATAATTAATATAAACTTCGGATGTCTATTCGAATACGGATTCGGATGTTTTTTCACCTTTTTGTTCTAGGGAGAAAATAATATACATAAAAAATTA
The DNA here is from genome assembly GCF_902167145.1 of Zea mays. Taxonomy (NCBI): domain Eukaryota; kingdom Viridiplantae; phylum Streptophyta; class Magnoliopsida; order Poales; family Poaceae; genus Zea; species Zea mays. The sequence continues at coordinate 89,336,780 of NC_050097.1, forward strand.
TATAAAAATTTATTTAAATACTTCATAATATTCTTAATAACATTGCCAAAAATTAGCTTTAAGTTCTATGTATATCTATGCTAAAATATTAGATTGTGATACAAGTCGGATGTTTTAGGAACATCCCTAACGATTTACTTTCCCACCTGCGGCACTATATAAACAGACGGGTAGGTGTGAAGTTACCACAGCATTCATTGCTATTGCACTGTTTTGCTGCCAAAATATTGACCAAAGCCGAAGCTTGCTTACTGCATCCTCATCCGAAGCTATTTGTTTTACTCAAGCTTCGTAACAAGAAAAAACTTCGGCAAAGTTAAAAAAATTCAACTTCATTCGAAAAACAAGAAACTCAATCATCAGATGGCCAGAGTACGTTCAACAGCTAGGGTTACTCGCGACGGAGAGGAAGCCGAAGGTGCCGAAACTGCTCCAATCTCTGAAGTGATGAAGCGTTCAGGGCTGGTAGTATCGGAGGATGCACCTGCTGCTGAAGCTGAGCAGGCTGATGCTGAGGAAGTTGAGTCAGAAGATGATTACAGTGCAGTGCCAACTAAACCCAACCACCTGGAGTTTGGGAAATCCACCATTTCCGAAGGTGATATGCCGAAGCTGATGAATTTGGGCTATTTCAGTGAAGCGAAGACGGAGCTGGTTTGTTTCGGCGGGGAGGAAATTACTCCAAAGCCAAGAAAGGATGAAGTAGTGGTCTTCAAAAGCTTCTTTAAAGCTGGTTTAAGATTTCCTTTAAACAAGATGATTGTTGATGTTTTGAAGAAGTTTGGGATCTATCTTCATCAACTAACTCCTAACGCTATCGTTAGGCTTAGAGTTTATATTTGGGCTCTCCGAAGCCAAGGGGTGAACCATTTGCCGAAGGCTTCTGCCGAGTGCACGAGCTTCATTATCAGACCAAGGCTAGAGGAGATGGGCTGCATGAAAACTTTGGGTGCTACAATTTTGCCTATCGCAAGAGTACAAAATTTCTAGTGATCAGTTATCGTAGCAAGTGGCCAGCTGGCTGGAAGTCTGAGTGGTTTTACGTCAAAGTTGACGAAGGAAAGGAGAAGCTGGTCCAGAGTCCGCTAGAATTAATCTTCGGAGAGACCAGACCCCAGTGCAACATGACACCAGGGAGTCCAAGCCAAATTGCTCTAGCTGAATTTAGAGTTATTGCGGAGCATATCGGCACTAGGGACTTAGTGCAAGAATTCTTGGCTTTCAGAGTGTTCCCTACTTTGAAAGAGTGGGACATGCCGAAGCTTAAGGGAGAAAAGAAGAAGGGGGAACTTATTCGGTTGCCTTATTATTATAAATTCAAGAAACATTTCAAAGTGCCTTGCCAAGAGTGGCTGGACACGATTGAAGTAAAGTGCAACGAAATTCTCGACAATTACTCTAAAAAGAAGATCAACTAATGACTGCAGCCTTCGGCACCCGTCCGAAGCGAAGGTTGAACCGAGTAATGGATGCTCTGGACTTTGAGTATCCCGACTACGAGCGGCTAGACAAGGATGCCGAAAGGCAGAAGAGAAAGATAGTGGCTGGTGCTCTGAATAAAGACGATGAAGAACAATTGAAAAAGAGAAAACTGAAGCCTGAGCCGAAAACAGATGCTTCGAAGAAGAGAAAATCTATAGCTCTGAAGCAGAAGGCAATTGACGAAGAAGAAGAAACTGCTGCAACACCCTCTACCACCGACGTGGAGGAAATTTTAAAGGTAATTACTAAATCTTTGCCTGTCAAGCTAAGTCCACTGTGGCCACATCTGACGAAGCTTTTTCAGAAGGAAAAGGAGCCCACAAAAACGAAGAAGGCAGTTAGGTCGAAAAACAAAGAATCATTACAGTGACAGAAGTCATTGAAGGGACACCACCACAAGCTTTAGCTCCGAAGGCACCAGCTGTTGAGAGCACAACAGCTACCGAAGCTGCACCTTCGGAAGCTACAGCTGCCGAAGCTACCACAGCCGAAGATATTCACTTAGAAAGCACAATTGCTAATATTGATAAGATACTGCTAGACATGGCCGCAGAAGAAGCTGCTGCAGCCACCAAAGCGACTACAGCCCCAGAGCCCGAGAAGAAGAAAGAAATAGCCGAAGACACTTCGGAAGATGAAATTTTTAACTTTCAAAACTTAGTTGGACAAGAGTTGACAAAGGCTAAAAAAGAAGAGCTAAAAGAGTATGACATATCTTGCGAATATCGGCCAGGGGCACTTCTCTTCGGTGGTGTCGATGACGAAAAGTTGGGATGTGTCCGGGATCACACTGGAGCGAAGGTTATTGGTACTCTATCAAAGAGTATTGGTTTCCTGAAGCTCGAGACAGACATTAACTGCTACCAACGACAGCACATCGTCGGTAGTTTATTCTATTCCAATTTCAAGGTAAACAACTTTTCTTTAACTCTTATTGTTTCAATAACGAAGATGTTTTCTAACGAAGGTTGTTTGTGCGCAGAGTATGCTTTTGAGTAAAGCTTTGAAAATGCAGCAAGATTTGGAGGATAAAAAACACGAAGTTATAATTGAGAGTTTAGAAAGCAAAATAAGAGACCAATCAACTGCTCTTGAAAAGAAGGACTTCGAGCTTCAGACAACCGAAGGCTTATTGGCAGAAGCTGAAGCTAAAATAGCAGAATTAAATACGAAGCTTCTCTCCCAGTCAGAAAGCTTTGAACAAGAAAAGCATAATCTTAATGCAAAATTTGAGGCCGAGGTCCAGAAAAGTTCAGATTTGCAAAAATCATTGACAAGGCTTGAAAACAAATGTCTGGAGTTCAGTAATCGATGTATACAACGACTGAAGCAGGTCTTCTATTTGGTTGGAGCCAGCAGCGAGAAATTTAATCATTCGACTGAAGACCTGCCAGGAGCCTTCGAACATATCGAAGGTGAAATTGATGACCTTGATGAAGTTATAGCTGGACATGGTGACTTTTGTGCCCTGGTAGCTTCTCGGGGCACAACTGTCGCCTTCCTGAAATCTGGCTGCGAACATGGAAAGGTTGTCAATAGACCCAATTTCAGTTTATCACCAGCAGATCTGGATAATATTCCCAACCTTGCCCGAAGCATAGCAAATAGATTTATAAAACTTGTATGGACAAAGGGTGGATGAAGCATAGCTGGTGATGAAGCTCGGAGTCATCTTAAGCCGGTAACAAAATCATACCTTGTGCTTACATCTTCCTTCAAACTTGAATCTTCTTTACAATACTTTAATATATACAGGATGACGAAGCCGACGAAACTAAAGAGTAAGAAGACGAAGCCGAAGCTTAACGGATGACGAAGCTGAAGCCGAAGCTCAATGGATACTAATGAAGCTTGAATAGATAACTGTAGAAAAAACTCTAAGAACTTTTGTAATAACTTTTGTAAAGAATAATGTAATTAAATTTTACTCTGAACTTTGTCCATACCTTGTAATATATTCTTACCTCTCCATCAATGTATAAAGTGCTTCGGTGTGAACGAACTTAGCATTTTTGAGCCGAAGGCGAAAAACACCTTCCCTTCTTTTCGTACACAGTGAAGCATAAAACTGCTTCTTTTTCTTTTTGCCGCAGCCTTAACTTTAGAGCCGAAGCAACTGCCTGTGTTATGATGATGATGATCCTATGTATGTCTAAATGAATGTTTATGAATGCAAATGTATGATGTAATGTACCGTGCAAATGAATGTCCAAACACACGCATACGAAGCCACAACCATAGCCTTCATTCCCTTAGAAATAACAAAAGTCTCTTTACCATTTATTTTTCGGCTTCACCGCTTATTTTTCGGTGTATCAGCGCTGACTTTCGCTGTAAGTTCTGCATTCCCTTAGGAACGTCTTTTGAACTTCTTCGCCTTCTATTTCGGCGGTATCGCGTTGACTTTTCGCGCTTCGCCTTATATTTCGGTGGAATCAGCGTTGACTTTTTGTTGTAAGCTCTGCATTCCCTTAGGAACGACTTTTGAGCAGAAAACTTACACTGTGCTCCCTTAGAAACGGCTTATTATAGCTTCATCGTGCTCTGCATCCCCTTAGGGACGTCTTTCGAGCTTCTCCCTGTTTTTTCTTTTCTCTTTGCACTCGATGGTGCATGCTCAGCTTTTACATTTACATTTTTTGGGGGATATTGCTCTTGTAGAGCTAAAATAAGAAAAAGAGAAATTACATGCTATGGCCCCATTAAAAACCTTTCGTCCCCTTTAGAAAGGAAAAGGGTGCCATAGAAAAAAATAAAAAAGATTACATCAAGCTATACATAATATCGCTGAAGCTCATCCGCATTCCAAGATCTAGGAATGTCGTTGCCGTCCATATCCTTCAATCTGCAAGAACCGGGTCTTGACGAAGACACTACCAGAAAACGTCCTTCCCACTTCAACTGTAGCTTGCCTACTGTATCTGGGTTGGCAACTCTCCGAAGTACCAAGTGCCCTGGCTTAATGTTTTTTAACCGAACTTTTCTATCACGCCATTTTATTGTTTCGGCTTGATATTTATTGATGTTCTCCACAGCCTGAAGCCTGATCCCTTCTATAGCATCTTTTGCCATAGAATAATCAGCTTCTGCCTCTACCGAAGCCACTGTTCTTATTGATCCTACTTTAGCTTCTTCTGGGGTTATTGCTTCGTCACCAAACAATAATTTGAATGGTGTAAAACCTGTTGACCTTGATATTGTTGTGTTGTGGCTCCACACCACTTTGATCAATTCATCTGGCCACTTTCCTCTGGGCTGATTGAAGATTAACTTCATTATTCCCGTCATTATAATGCCATTAGCTCTTTCGACAAGTCCATTTGACTCCGGATGTCTAACCGATACAAAATGGATCTTCGTTCCAATTTGTTCACAGAACTCTTTGAAAGCTTCAGCATCGAACTGTGTTCCGTTGTCCACAGTAATAGCCTTCGGCACTCCGAAGCGACAAAAAATATTTTGCCAGAAAAACTTTTGGACAGTGACCGAAGTTATTGTGGCTAAAGGCTTCACCTCGATCCACTTGGAAAAATATTCTACCGCCACTACAACATATTTTAGATTTCCTTGTGCTGGTGGAAGTGGGCCTAGCAAATCGAGGCCCCACCTTTGCAACGACCAAGTCGGTTGTATTAACTGAGTTAGAGACGAAGGTTGTTTCTGATCTCTTGCACATTTTTGACATCCTTCACATTTTTGAACTAATTCTGCTGCATCCGAAGCTGCCTTCGGCCAATAAAATCCTTGACGAAAAAATTTTCCCAGCAAGGGCCTAGATCCGATGTGAGGTCCACACAGACCTGCGTGTATCTCCTTCATCAATTCGATACCTTCGGTTCTTGATAAACATTTGAGGAGTGGTGAACAAACTCCATGTTAATACAATTCCCCTTCTATCATGACATATGGTCTTGTTCTTTCCTCCATTCTTTTGTTATAAGCTTCGTCACTTGAAAGACAATTTCCTTGAAGGAAAGATATTATTTCAGTTCTCCAATCTTCACTGTGCACTGGAGAAATAGTGAGCACTGCTCTTTCCATGAGCTCAACCGAAGGTGCTTTTATTGTTTCAAAAAATACTTCGGAGGGTAAAGGGAGCCCCTGAGCCGCTGATTTGGCTAGCAAATCCGCATGCTCATTTTCACCTCTTAGAATATTTTTGACGGAAAACCCCTCGAAGGAAGCTTCCAACCTTCGGACTGCATCCAGATATTTTTCTAGCTTCGGGTCTCGTGCCCTGCTGCTCTTATCCACATGGCCAGAAATAACTTGAGAATCAGTCTTTAGGATGGCCCTTCTTATTCCCATTGCCCTTAGTTTTCGAAGCCCCAAAAGAAGTGCTTCGTACTCAGCAATATTATTGGTGCAACTGAAGTCCAGTTTGACTGCAAAACATGTTTTGACTTTTGAAGGTGCTACTAGTACTGCAGCTGCTCCTGCACCGAAGGTTCCCCAAGAACCATCACAGAACACCGTCCAAGCTTCGGTATCCTTGTTTGTCCCTTCTTCGTGAGCCCCTGGCGTCCACTCTGCTAGCGCCTGGGATTGAATTGAAGATCTGTGCACGTAATCAATGATAAATTCATTGAGCTCTACAGCCCACTTTCCAACCCTTCCAGTAGCTTCTCTATTCCTCATAATATCCTTCAGAGGCTGTGACGAGGGAACAATTATATGGTAATCTTGGAAATAATGTTGAAGCTTCCTGGAAGCCATTAATACAGCATACAACACTTTCTCCAACTCTGTGTAATTTTTCTTTGATAAGCTTAACACTTTAGAGACAAAATATACTTGGACTTGCTTTTTATTTTGTCTTTCAAGCTTCTCTTGTACAAGTGCCGCACTCACTGCAGAGTGCGAAGCTGCCGCATACAATAGCAGAGGAGCCCCTGGCGCGGGTGGAGTTAACGTTGTTAGATCTATCAGGTATTGCTTCAGCTCTTCGAAGGCTTTCTGCTGAGCTGATCCCCATTGAAAGACTTCGGCCGACTTCAGCACTTCAAAGAATGGTAAATTCTCTCTACTGATCTAGATATGAATCGATTCAAAGATGCCAGTCTTCCTGTCAGCCGTTGAGCCCCCTTCTTTGTGCTTGGCGGCTCCATCCGAAGGATAGCTTCGATTTTATTTGGATTAGCTTTGATCCCTTTTGTTGAAACTAAACAACCAAGGAATTTTCCCTTTTTTACTCCGAAGACACATTTTTCTGGATTCAACTTCAGACCAGCTTGCCTAAAATTAGCAAATGTTTCCTGCAGATCAGCAATGTGATTTTCCTGCTTCGTGCTTTTTACTATGATATCATCAACATATGTTAGCACATTTCTGCCTATCTGAGAGTGAAGGACTTTCGCTGTCATCCTACTGAAGCTTCCTCCAGCATTCTTGAGCCCCTCAGGCATCCAAAGATAACAATATGTTCCGCTGGGGGTTATGAAGCTGGTTTTTGGCTCATCTTCCTTCTTCATCTAGATTTGATGGTAGCCTGAATAGCAATCTAGTAGACTCATGAGCTCTGACGAAGCTGTTGCATCTGCTAGAGAATCTATTCTTGGTAATCGGAACTCATCCTTTGGACAAGCTTTGTTGAGATCAGTAAAATCAATGCACATTCTCCATTTACCATTGACCTTCTTCACCATAACAGTGTTGGCTAGCCATTCTGGGTATTTTACTTCTCTGATGACTCCAGCACTAAGAAGTATTTTCACTTCATTCCGAGCACCTTCGGCTTTGTCATCAGACATTTTCCGAAGCCTCTGCTTTCTGGGTCTGAAGGATGGATCGACATTGAGCGAGTGTTCAATGACATCCCTGTTGACACCACAGAGATTGTTGGCTGACCATGCGAAAACATCTTTGTTGTTGAACAGAAACCTTGTTAGAGTTTTCTCATGTTCCTCAGACAATTGAGATCCAAGCATCACCTTTTGCTCTGCTATATATTCACATAAAAGCGTGGGCTTCGGCTGATCGGCCGAAGCAGCCTTCTCCCTTCTGTACTTATACTGATCACAAGCTTCGGCTCCATCTATATTATGGATTGCTTTTGAATCTGTCCAGTTTCCTTCAGCCTTTCTGGCAGCTTCCTGACTTCCATGAATAGCAATAGGCCCTTGATCCGAAGGTATCTTCATACTTAAATATGCTGGATGAAGAATTGCTTCAAAAGCATTGAGTGTCCACGACCAATGATTGCATTGTAGGGGTACTCCATGTCGACAATATCAAACACAACTTGCTCAGTCCTTGTATTGTTGACAAATCTGTAGGTCACCAGCATCGTGATCTTGCCGAGCGCTACAATCTGCCTTCCTCTGAAGCCACAAAGAGGGTGTGTAGCATCATGAATCTTATCCTCTGGCTCTTGCATCTGTCTGAAGGCCTTAGCAAATATAATATCCGTTGCACTGCCCGTATCAACTAGAACATTGTGGACCAGAAATCCTTTGATAACGCAAGAAATAACCATAGCATCATTATGAGGGTAATCCTTGAGCTGAAGGTCCTCTTGGGAGAAGGTAATTGGGATATGAGACCATCTCGACTTGATGAAGGGTCCCTGCACCCTGACATGTTGTACCCTTCTTTGTGCCTCCTTCTTCTGCTTCTTGTTGGCCGGCTCTGAGCATGAACCGCCTATTATCGGGAGTACCAGCTTCATAGCCGAAGCAGCTCCAGCTTGGTTGTTGAACGAAGCCATTAACTCAAAAAGTGGAAGTGAGTTCACCGGAGGTGGGCGCCAATGTTGGGGACTTGTTCTCAAATGCTATGAATTAAGAACAAGGCAACATAAAATGTTAAATATTAATGCCCTTCGTCCACTGAAGCATTATCTCTCCAAGGATTTAATGAACCTCGGACGAAGGCCATGAGCAAGATATCACGAAGGTCATACCTTCGTGATTAGAGTTATAAAACAATGTAGGATAAAGTATAAAAAATATGAAACATAAGGGAATGATATATCAAAAAACACATAAGATCATTCACATATTTTATTATACAAACCTAAATATTAAAACATAATATTTAGGTACATTTATACCTTCGCCTTGGCAGAAAGCAGTAATTCCAGCGTAATGTGCCAGATTACCAGATTGCGTGAACAGTACAGAGGTACTGTTCACCTATTTATAGGCACAGGGCGCAGCCTGTGTATAATTACATTTATGCCCTTTACAATCAACTACAATAATGACACAGAATATCATGGGTCTTTAGGTCATTTCATCTTTAAGTCGGTTCACCCCTTCGTCTTGAGACATGTCACTTGTGCCGAAGCTTTATAGGCGATAGCTTCGGTATTGCTTTTGATAGGATCTGCCGAAGGTGTTTCTTCCTTTAGGATCTTTGGCTATGAAGCATACCCCCAACACTGGTGTTACTGGCACTAAAACTTGAGCATAACATCAAATGCATTGACATTTCATGTTGTTTGTTACACCTAGAATGCATCTACTAGGTAAAGCTTCAAAACATGTGTGATATGATGGCTTCAAGTATTCTTAACCTTAGGGTAATGTACTTAACCTGGGATTGGGGCCTATGGGTGAAAGTGAAACCAATATGAGTAATACCTCAAAATTCATTGGAAATATTCATAATAGATCAAGAGTCATGAATTTGAGTGGCACAAAAACCCTAGAGTGCTCAAAACTCTAGAAAACCCTAATTTGTACCCTAGGGGGTGAATTCAAATTCTATACACTTTTGGACCAAAATGTAAGTATCAAAGTGGTACAATATCAAAAACCAAGCAACTTTTACATTGGAGGATTTTCAAGTAGTGTGGTGTAATTTGGACTTAATTGCAAAAAGTCCCAAGCACACTTATGTGGCTAACTCTGAATTTCAGTGAGATTGGGTCAACTTTGGAGCATTGTATTTCTTAATTCATGAAGATTTTGCTCTAAGTCAATACATCAATCTTGTAGAGCTATGATAGGAGTACAACTTTGCTTAAGTGACTAAGCATTGATGCTATACAAAAATTGGAGATAAATGGACTTGAAGTGTGGCTATCAGTCAACCCAGGAACTGAATTTTGACTCATAATGTGTAACACCCCTGGTGTTACTGCCACTAAAACTTGAGCATAACATCATGAGCATCAGCATATCATGTGATTGTTACACTTAGAATGCATTCACTAGGCAAAAATTTCAAACAAGTTGTACTGATGTGACATGTCATGGGTAAAACCCTAGGGTAGGGCACTTAACCCTAAAATAGGCTTGGGAGTGTCGACAAAGCCCAAATGAAAGAAAACTTCAAAACTCCTTAGAAATGATCATAAGATATCATACTTAATGGACTTAGGTAGCACCAAAACCCTAAAGTGTAAAAATTCTAGAAAGACCCCTCGAAAACCCTAAATAGGAACCCTAGGGGGCTAAGTGTAAAATTAGTGCACTTTTGGACCCAAGTGCAAAAGCCAAAGTATTTAGGCATCCCAAATCATATGGTTCACACCTTTGTGGATTCACAAGTCAAATTATGGAAATTGGACTTATTTGTAAAATGGGCAACCCATAAACTATATGTTACTAAGTCTGAATTCAGTATAAAGGGGTCAACTTTAGAGCTTTATATCTCCCAATTCATAAAGAATTTTCCATAGGTCAACACATCAAGAGTATAGAGCTATTAAAGGGGTATAACTTTGTTTAAGTCATCAAACACAAGTGTTATGCAAAAGTTGGAGTTAAATGGACTCAAAGTTGGGCTGTCAGTCAGCTCAAGATCTGAAATCTTACTGCAGTAGCTTAGGGTGAACTTTGGAGCTCTGTTGAAGAAAATCTGGTAAGTATTTGAGTCTGACCACCATAGCAAGATTGCAGCTGGTATGAAGGACTGCAAGTTTGTTACTGAGAGATTAGCAAGTTCTCATGCAGAAATTAGAGTTATGTGTCCTGCAAGTTGGTCGGACAGAGGCTCTGAATTGGAGTTCTCATGGTACAGTGAACTGAAGAAGATCTTCAGATACATCGCCCCTCGCCGCCGGTGACCATCGCACCATGATTCGCGTCGTCACTACGATTCGTGTCCTCTGGTATGGAGATAATCACGGTCGCGTAAAGATCTTGGCGCCAGATAAACTGGGACCCGATCGACGGGGAGTTCGCCGCACCCACTTGGATTATGGTCGGCCAAATTGGTCCTCGCCGGCGCTGGCCGCTTACCGACCATGCGCCACGTGTCCGAGCATCTTACCACATCGCAGTAGGTCGCGTTAAGCATATCCGGTGATCGTCGGTGAGTCCGCCACGATGAAAGCCACTAATCGTTTGCGTCAGTGCCCCTCCTCCTCTCAAATCGCCGCATGTCTCCATCAAATTCACCGGCAACCATTCAAGCACGCTATAAATTGCGCACACCCTCGGCTCCGCTAAGTAGTCAAGCACCTAATCCAGCAACTCGTGCCTCAAATCATCCACTAGAGCACGCCAATTTCAAAATTCCCCCAAATCGGTTTCCGCCACCGTGAAAGCATCCTCGCCGTGGCTAGCTTGTTCTAGGTTTGTTCATACTCTCTGCTCTCTCGTCTTAGCATCCTTAGGTTCCCCTAATGTTGTTCGACCCATTCAATTGAGCTAGACTACCCTAGATCACCGGGAACATGTTTGTTCATCCATTATCTACGTTGTCTCCGTGGACTGGACGAATCAGAGCTCCGCTAGTGAAATTGATTGAGGGAAAACGGTTGTTAAGGGTTGAATTAGGTGTTAGCCATGTGGGAGCACCGGTCATCGCGTATCCTGGCCAGTGCAAGCTTGTCGGAGCCATTGCTCCGCCGCCCATGGTCAGGGACCTCAATTCGCGAAAGAATAGAAGGTGAGGGTCCTTGACGCAAATGTCAGTGACACATAGAAATAGTGCGCAGGACTATTAACTAGTTTTTCAAATGACCAGGGGTCTCTGTGCAAACCTGGCAACGCGCGGGCGTGCGCGGGCACGCTTCCGCCTGGGTACGGGCCACCTTGGGCCAGTTTCGGCCCAGAACTATTGGCTCTTTTTTCTTTTTCACCCAGAGTTAGAGAATTTCTAGAAAATTACAGAAAAATGCTAAAAATACCAGACCAATTTTGCTAGGCTCCTGATTTTCTATAGTATTTAATAAAAATAGTTTTAGGATTTTTAATCCAAATAAGGAATTATGGAGTATTTAAAATAGCCAAAACTCATACCCATGGAATTTTAGAAATTAATTAATAAGCCCAAAAATCACCAAGCTTTTTAGATAAGCTTTAAATAATATTTAGAAGCCTCGAGTAAAGTTTGGTATGATTTGGACCATGTTTGGTATCCAGAACCCAAAACCCTAGTCTCGTGCCTTATGAACTTCACTATAGACTCCAAAAACCCTAGTTTCCTAGAGATTCGTGAAGGAAAATTATATTCAAGACATTAGATAATATACTTTTATTATCTTTGCATTTTCATAAGCATTACATGAGCATTCATGATTATATATGGCTATATATAGAAAACGAAGAAGAGATAGAAGTTGAAGAAGCAAGGACTACACCACCACCACCTGAAGAACCTGAGGCAGGGAACTGCTTTTACTTTGACATCTGTGGAGCAGAGCCTGACTCACCTATAACACAAGGCAAGCCCCGGTGCATTTGCCACCTCCTTGCTATTTTAAATCTTTCTCACTTGCTTGATGCATTAGGTGATAGGAGTTGAGTGCTAAACAAATTGATGCATTTTCCTTCCTTGAGAATTCGATTACCTTACCTTGATCACCTGTTTTACAAAAAGGTTTTTCTTATGCTTAGCTTTGCTCTAGAAAATCAAAAATGTTTTGTTTTGACAAAAGATGATGCTTCAAAGTGGGTGGGATGTTTCCAAAAATAAAACTTGATGGTGGATCCATCCTGGCCATGATGGGTTAAACATCAGAAAAGATGTACCTCTGCAGGTACCAAACTTTGGGTTTGAAATGGTAAAGCTGAGACCGGCGGGTGACTTGCACGAGAAGAGAGTCTCGGTGTAGTGTCTCCGTCTGAGCCGATTAAGGACCTTGTCGATGTAGGCTTGCTGATCGAGGACCCTTTAACTGGTCACATGCATCATCATGGGTAAGCTTTGCCTCGAGCAGACTAATACCAGAATAAGATAACACGCAATGGGAGTGGAGAGATGGCGAGAGTAGCGTGTACCCTCTATGGCAAGAGGCTGGACGGTGGTGTATCTGTGCTCTCGGTTGGCGTGAACCTGATCTAGTCTTAAGAACCCCGGTGGCGAGTTGACATATGCAAGGGTTAAGTGCTACATATGTCGTGTGATTGGAGATCCTCAGCTGAGTATTAATCGATTCGGATCGCTGTTACTTCTCGGATATGAAGACTTGGTCACTGCCCTACACGTAGCAATTCAGTGAATAAGAAGGGTTGATAAGAAATTGGCTAGTATAGGTCAAGTGCTTGAACTAAGGTAGAAAGAACTCTAGACTCGGGTAATGACTTAACCTGCTAATAAAATTGGATTTTTAAGGATCCACTATTAGTAAGCATTTTTGCAAACAGAGTCTTGATTCTTGATTAAGCTTTACCTTGACTCCCTTAAAGCCAGCATATCCTTGAGAGTCTTTTATTTTGACGGGTAAGACTTGTGAAAGTACTCATACTCAGGGCTTTGTCCCATGTTGTTTTAGGTGAGGAAGTAGCAAATTTTTGTTGCTTTTGTTCCAAGGTGGTGCCAAAGTAAGAAAACCAAGACTGAAGCCTCGGGAGGAAGTGTCCTCCCTTAAAAACTTTTTACTATTTATCGGGAGGGGTTTTTGCCTCCCAAGTTATATTTTTGCTTTGGTCTGTAATAATACTACTCTTTCTATACTTTAATCTAAAATAAAGTTGTTGTAACTGCTTCCGCATACTCGTACCTCCGATGTGTTATAATATCTGCGTGATGGGTAAAACGCTCTTGGGCCAGGTAAAGATTACAGATATCGTACTTGTCAAGTGATCAGGTGCATCTACAGGGTTGTCTGAGGTCCGATGGACAAGGACAACTGTGGGTGGGCCTAATGACTTGGGAGGTTCAGTCACAGCTGGTATCGGAGCAAAGCCTATCTCTGCAGATGTTATGAGGCATTTTCAAAAAGAATTTTCAAAGACTTACCTAAGAAAATTTCTTTCTCTCCTATCTAACTACCTTCTGAAGTACTTATTTTAAAGACCAGATAGTAGAGTGCAATATATAGAAGGTTGTGAATCAACTAAGGTTGATTCTGTAATTATGCATGCATCATGTTAAAAACAATACTAATAAGATTTTCCGCCTTATGGAGATATGCCGCCGCGCACAAGGAAAACCGTGCGCAAATCCACCGGATCGATTGGCGTGCCTCGCCATCAACTAGCTCCAAGGCATGAGGATAGTAGCAGCGGCAGCAATGATCCCATCAAAGATCTGGAAGCTCAGGTGGAGCAGCTTCGAACGGAATTGTGTCATAGAAACAGTGTGTGGGTCGAGGATGGTCAGCGCATAAATGAGTTAAGAACTGACATCCGGCATCTGCAAGACGAGCTTGCTAAACGAGATTTGGCACTCGACTGGGCCATCAACTCGCGTTCCATTGCTTGGGACCGAGAGGCCAAAGCTCGAGCCTGTGCGGAGGAGCTTAGCACGGTCGTTGATAACTTGCAGGTGTACTGCAATACATTACATGAGGAAGTTCATGTATTGTATTCGCGATTGCACCCTGACGTACCTGCAGATCCTGTCGGAATGGGAGCTGGACCTTCTGGAACAGCAGGTGAAGCTTTTGGTGGGGAACTAGATCTTTTCAAGCCCCCTCCTTCAATGAACCTGGCTGATGAATGGACCCCTACACCCGACAACGAAGCTGCTAAGGATAATAAGTACTAGTAGTAGTATAGTTTATAAATAGTGTTAGTGTAAAATAGGTAATGATGTCATGTTGTACATTGAGTTTGTAACATTACCTCTTAAGTAATGTAAAATGATGGTATGTATCAGCATGTGATATTTTCCAAATATTTCTTTGCTTCAGATGTCATCTCGAACTCGTGCACATGACGGCGCGGGAACATCCCGTGGCCAAGATGATACACCAAATCCACCACCGGTTCCACCCACGCTGGCCGAGGCTATCGCTGCCTTGGTCACCGCGACCGATGACAACACCCGCTTCCTTCGCGAAATGGCGGGACAGCAACTACAGCAGCAAGGTGGGAGAGCTTATCTGCAAGGACCCCGCGAAACTTCATATTTGGATTTCTCAGAAACACGTCCTCCACTATTCGTCAAGGCCGAAGATCCCCTCGAAGCTGACGAATGGATTCAGGTTATTGAGCAGAAGTTTGGACTCCTCTGATGCACGAAGACTCAGAAGCCCTTGTTTGCGGCGCAGCAGTTAAGAGGCCCTGCCAGCACCTGGTGGGGAAATTATGTGGCCATTCAGCCTGCCGGCCATCAAGTCACCTAGGACGAATTTAAATTGGCATTTCGAGAGCACTACATTCCTGAAGGAGTGCTCCTTATGAAGCAAGAAGAATTCATGAAGCTTAAGCAAAGTGGAGTCTCAACAAGTTCAATCATTTGTCCCAGTACGCCATTGACCAGGTCAACACTAACCTGAAAAGGAGGAATTGTTTTATGAGGGGCCTTAATGACCGGCTACAACGGAAGATGGCTACCTGCCTCGACCTCTCCTACAGCAGGGCTGTCAGCACGACGCTGGCAGTTGAAGCCAAATATGCAGGCCCAGGCAAGACAAAGGGCTATGGAGGTGACAGGTCCAACCAGGGGCCTGAAAAACGACAAAGGTTGGTGATCCGACCTTTTAATCAAAACTGTTCTTCACCTCGTCCACCCTCCTACCCCTTTAAACAGCCTGTATTCATCTGCCCTGCTACTGCCCCCACCTTAACAACTCAGCCGAGTGCCCCTAGTGCTCGTTTCCCCCGCACTCCCGAGCTCATATACTGGTTGCTTCAATTGTGGGAAGTCTGGACATTTCATCAAAGACTGCCCATATCCGAAGCGGAACAACTCTAATAATCAGCAGAACCCGGGGAGTTCCAGCCAAGGCAAGGGAAATACGGCAAACAATGTAGCAGGGAAGAATATGAAGAAAACTGGGCGAATCTATTATACACAAGTGGCCACTACACCGGAGGGAGAACCGATCATGATGGGTATGTTTCTCGTGGCCAATCACCCTGCAGTCATTCTCTTTGATTCTGGTGCTTCACATACATTCATAAGCAAGAAGTTTGTGGAGAAACATTGCATTCCATGCATTGAATCAAGGGAAGGGTTCATTATTCATTTGTCTGGGGGACAAATATTCACTAAAGAAATGGCTTTCCATGTGCCCGAAACATTGGCTGAACGGGACTTTTCCACAAATATGATTGTTCTGAAAGGCCATGATATAGATGTAATTCTGGGCATGAATTGGTTAGCCCAACACAAAGCTATCCTCAACACTGATCTAAGAACCATCAGGTTGAGCTATGGTCAGGAAGAGGTTCTCTTGTCCATCCCTGTAGCTATTCCAGCTAAACCAGTTGGCAGAGTTTATGAAGCCATAGTACCAGAGATCCAAGATATTCCGGTGGTATGTGAATTCCCAGATGTCTTTCTAGAAGATCTGCCTGGATTGCCTCCAGAGAGAGATGGAGAATTTGTGATTAAGTTGAAGCCTGATACGGCTCCTATTTCTAGAAGGTCATACCAAATGCCTCCGAATGAGTTGGCAGAGCTCAAGACACAATTACAAGATCTGCTAGAAAAGGGATTCATCCGACCAAGCTCGTCACCTTGGGGTTGTCCAGCCATCTTTATCAAGAAGAAGGACCAAACGCTTCGGATGTGCATGGATTATAGACCCCTTAATGAGGTCACAATCAAAAATAAGTACCCTCTTCCCCGGATTGATATCTTATTTGATCAGCTAACCGGAGCTCGGGTATTTTCCAAGATTGACCTCATGTCGGGTTACCATCAGATCCGTATCCGACCCGAAGATATACCCAAGACCGCATTCACTACGCGGTATTGATTATTTTAATATCTGGTTATATCTTTCGGATTAACAAATGCTCCTGCCCACTTCACATATCTGATGAACTCGGTATTCATGCCCGAGTTGGATAAATTCGTGGTAGTCTTCATTGATGATATTTTGATATATTCCAAGAATGAAGAGGAGCATGCTCGACATTTGCGGATCATGTTAACGCGCCTCAGGGAGCATCAATTATATGCTAAATTCAGTAAATGCGCGTTTTGGCTGGAGGAGATCCAATTTTTGGGACACGTATTGTCTGCCAAGGGGATTGCGGTGGATCCCAGCAAAGTCAAGGATATTTTGGAGTGGAAACCACCAACCACTATACATCAAATCCGAAGTTTCTTTAGACTGGCTGGTTATTACCGCCGATTTATTCCAGATTTTTCCAAGCTTATGAAACCAATCACAAGTTTATTGAAGAACGATACCAAATTTAATTGGTCTTCAAGATGCAATGAAGCCTTCGAGCAGCTGAAGGTGTTATTAACCACTGCTCCGGTATTAGCTCAACCGGACATTGAAAAGTCGTTTGATGTGTATTGTGACGCATCAGGCAGTGGTTTAGGTTGTCTCTTGATGCAAGAAGGTCAAGTTGTAGCATACGCCTCAAGACAATTGTGTGGGCATGAGGAACATTATCCAACTCATGACCTGGAATTAGCTGCTGTGGTTCATGCCCTGAAAATATGGCGTCATTATCTGCTGGGAAATATCTATCATATCTATACATATCGTAAAAGTTTGAAGTACATCTTTACCCAGTCAGAGCTGAACCTGAGGCAGAGGAGATGGCTTGAGCTGATTAAGGATTATGAATTGGAGATTCACTATCACCCAGGCAAGGCCAATGTAGTGGTATATGCACTAAGTCACAAGGCTTCCTGCTATTGTCTTACAATGAAGACTTCTGACATTACATTATGCCAAGAAATGGAGAAGTTGAACCTGGGAATGATTCAACATGGAACTTCAAATCACTTTAAGCTTGAGTCAGTTCTTCTGCAAAGAATAATTGATGCACAAAGAAATGATGAGGGTATGAAACACATTCATGTGCAAATGGAGGCCGGTAAAGCCAACTGCTTCAGAAAAGATGATCAAGGCGTTGAATGGTTTAATAACCGCATAGTTGTGCCCAAGAATGATGAGATCCGCCATCAAATTCTAGATGAAGCACATCTTAGTCGCTATTCAATTCATCCCGGAAGCACTAAGATGTATCATGATCTAAAAGCAGCATTATTGGTGGACGAAGATGAAGATTGAAATTGCACGCTATGTGGCGAGATGTGACACTTGCAGACGTGTCAAGGCCATACATATGAAAACTGCTGGTCCATTGCAATCTTTACCTATACCAACATGGAAATGGGAGGATATTAGTATGGACTTCATTGTGGTGTTACCCAGGACAGCAAAAGGGTATGATTCCATCTGGGTTATCATTGATCGACTCACAAAGATCGCCCACTTTCTCCTAGTCAAAGTGAAGTATACAGTGGCCACATATGTGGAACTATATATTGCTCATATTCTCAGTTTGCACGGTGTTCCAAAGACAATAGTGTCGGATGGTGGACCTCAATTTGTATCCAAATTCTGGGAAGAACTTCACAAATCCTTGGGAACTAAGTTGCTCCATAGTTCGGCCTATCATCCACAAACTAGTGGGCAGACTGAGAGGGTAAATCAGATACTTGAAGACATGTTGCGATCATGTGTTTTGGAGTTTCCGCAGAAATGGGATGATTGCTTACCATTAGCGGAGTTCTCATACAATAAAAGCTATCAAGAGAGCATCAAAATGGCACCCTTTGAAGCTTTGTATGGATGACGGTGTCGTACTCCATTAAACTGGTCTGAACCAGAAGAGCGATGGTTTTTCAGGCCTGATATGGTAAAAGAAACAAAAGAGAAGGTTCAACGAATAATACATAATTTGAAAGAAGCCCAAGCTCGCCAAAAGAGTTATGCAGACAAGCAACGCAAACCCTTGTACTTTCAAGTTGAAGATTATGTCTACCTGAAAGTCTCACCAATGAAGGGTGTATCACATTTCGGGGTAAAAGGGAAGCTTGCGCCCCGGTACATTGGTCCTTTCCCTATTCTTGAACAATGTGGACCAGTGGCATACCGACTCCAATTACCTGAAACATTGTCTGCGGTGCACAATGTGTTCCACGTATCTCAATTGAAGAAGTGTCTTCAGGTTCCAGATCGAACCGTTGAAGTAACAGATGTTGCCTTAGAACCAGACTTGACATATTCAGAACATCCTATTCGAGTCTTGGATCAAAAGGACAGAATTACCCAAAGGAGAACTCTCAAGTTTTATAAGATACAATGGAACTAACACACAGAAGACGAAGCTACTTGGGAAACTCAAGACTTTTTAGAAAAGAATTTCCTAGGCTTTTTAGCTTCATATAAATTATAAGATATGTACACTTGTTGTAATAAAGGAATAAACCCCATACCACCCCTGCCTTGTACCAGAAATAAGGAAATAAAGTTATAATGTGTTTCCTTTTCCATTACTTGCACTAAGACTTTTAATCTCAGGACGAGATTCTTCTATGGGGGGAAGGGTGTAACACCCCTGGTGTTACTGCCACTAAAACTTGAGCATAACATCATGAGCATCAGCATATCATGTGATTGTTACACTTAGAATGCATTCACAAGGCAAAAATTTCAAACAAGTTGTACTGATGTGACATGTCATGGGTAAAACCCTAGGGTAGGGCACTTAACCCTAAAATAGGCTTGGGAGTGTCAACAAAGCCCAAAGAAAGAAAACTTCAAAACTCCTTAGAAATGATCATAAGATATCATACTTAATGGACTTAGGTAGCACCAAAACCCTAAAGTGTAAAAATTCTAGAAAGACCCCTCGAAAACCCTAAATAGGAACCCTAGGGGGCTAAGTGTAAAATTAGTGCACTTTTGGTCCCAAGTGCAAAAGCCAAAGTATTTAGGCATCCCAAATCATATGGTTCACACCTTTGTGGATTTACAAGTCAAATTATGGAAATTGGACTTATTTGTAAAATGGGCAACCCATAAACTATATGTTACTAAGGCCCTGTTTGGCACAGCTGCTGCTTGTTGAAAAAACAGCTTATCTGAGAAGCTGGTGAAATGCAGCTTCTGCTTGTTAGCTGCTTTTAGTGTATTCTGAGAAGCAGCTGAACTGATAAGCTGCTGCAGAAGCTGCCTGTTTGGCAGAACTTCTGCTTAAATTTGTGAAGAAGCTGAAAATAAGTTGTGCCAAACAGGGCCTAAGTCTGAATTCAGTATAAAGGGGTCAACTTTAGAGCTTTATATCTCCCAATTCATAAAGAATTTGCCCTAGGTCAACACATCAAGATTATAGAGCTATTAAAGGGGTATAACTTTGTTTAAGTCATCAAACACAAGTGTTATGCAAAAGTTGGAGTTAAATGGACTCAAAGTTGGGCTGTCAGTCAGCTCAGGATCTGAAATCTTACTGGCAGTAGCTTAGGGTGAACTTTGGAGCTCTATTGAAGAAAATTCGGTAAGTATTTAAGTCTGACCACCATAGCAAGATTGTAGCTGGTATGAAGGACTGCAAGTTTGTTACTGAGAGATTAGCAAGTTCTCATGCAGAAATTGGAGTTATGTGTCCTGCAAGTTGGTCGGACAGAGGCTCTGAATTGGAGTTCTCATGGTACAGTGAACTGAAGAAGATCTTCAGATACATCGCCCCTCGCCGCCGGTGACCGTCGCGCCATGATTTGCATCATCACTACGATTCGTGCCCTCTGGTATGGAGATAATCATGGCCGCGTAAAGATCTTGGCGCCAGATAAACTCGGACCCGATCGACGGGGAGTTCGCCACACCCACTTGGATTGTGGTCGGCCAAATTGGTCCTCGCCGGCGCTGGCCGCTTACCGACCATGCGCCACGTGCTCGTGCGTCTTACCACGTCGCAGTAGGTGGCGTTAAGCATATCCGGTGATCGCCGATGAGTCTGCCACAGTGAAAGCCACTAATCATTTGCGCTAGTGCCCCTCCTCCTCTCCGACCGCCGCGCGTCTCCATCAAATTCACCGGCCAACGTTCAAGCACGTTATAAATTGCGCACACCCTCGGCTTCGCTAAGTAGTCAAGCACCTAATCCAGCAACTCGTGCCTCAAATCATCCACTAGAGCGCGCCAATTTCAAAGTTCCCCCAAATCGGTTTCCGCCACCGTGAAAGCGTCCTTGCCGTCGCTAGCTTGTTCAAGGTTTGTTCATACTCTCTGCTCTCTCGTCTCAGCACCCTTAGGTTCTCCAAATGCTGCTCGACCCATTCAATTGAGCTAGACTGCCCTAGATCACCGGGAACACGTTTGTTCATCCATTGTCTGCGTTGTCTCCATGGACTGGACGAATTAGAGCTCCGCTAGTGAAATTGATTGAGGGGAACGGTTGTTAAGGGTTGAATTAGGTGTTTGCCATGTGGGAGCACCAGTCATCGTGTATCCTGGCCAGTGCAAGCTCGCCGAAGCCATTGCTTTGCCGCCCATGGTCGGGGACCTCAATTCGCGAAAGAATAGAAGGTGAGGGTCCTTGACGCAAATGTCAGTGACACATAGAAATAGTGCACAGGACTATTAACTAGTTTTTCAAATGACCAGGGGTCTCTGTGCAAACCTGGCAACGCGCGGGCGTGCGCGGGCACGCTTCCGCCTGGGTACGGGCCACCTTGGGTCAGTTTCGGCCCAGAACTATTGGCTCTTTTTTTATTTTTATTTTTCACCCAGAGTTAGAGAATTTCTAGAAAATTACAGAAAAATGCTAAAAATACTAGACCAATTTTGCTAGGCTCCTGATTTTCTATAGTATTTAATAAAAATAGTTTTAGGATTTTTATTCCAAATAAGGAATTATGGAGTATTTAAAATAGCCAAAACTCATACCCCTAGAATTTTAGAAATTAATTAATAAGCCCAAAAATCACCAAACTTTTTAGATAAGCTTTAAATAATATTTAGAAGCTCGCGTAAAGTTTCGTATGATTTGGACCATGTTTGGTACCCAGAACCCAAAACCCTAGTCTCCTGCCTTTTGAACTTCACTATAGACTCCAAAAACCCTAGTTTCCCGGAGATCTGTGAAGGAAATTATATTCAAGACATTAGATAATATACTTTTATTATCTTTGCATTTTCATAAGCATTACATGAGCATTCATGATTATATATGGCTATATATAGAAAACGAAGAAGAGATAGAAGTTGAAGAAGAAAGGACTACACCACCACAACCTGAAGAACCTGAGGCAGGGAACTGCTTTTACTTTGACATCTGTGGAGCAGAGCCTGACTCACCTATAACACAAGGCAAGCCTCGGTGCATTTGCCACCTCCTTGCTATTTTAAATCTTTCTCACTTGCTTGATGCATTAGGTGATAGGAGTTGAGTGCTAAACAAATTGATGCATTTTCCTTCCTTGAGAATTCGATTACCTTACCTTGATCACCTGTTTTACAAAAAGGTTTTTCTTATGCTTAGCTTTGATCTAGAAAAACAAAAATGTTTTGTTTTGACAAAAGATGATGCTTCAAAGTGGGTGGGATGTTTCCAAAAATAAAACTTGATGGTGGATCCATCCTGGCCATGATGGGTTCAACATCGGAAAAGATGTACCTCTGCTAGGTACCAAACTTTGGGTTTGAAATGGTAAAGCTAAGACCGGGCGGGTGACTTGCACGAGAAGAGAGTCTCGGTGTAGTGTCTCCGTCTGAGCCGATTAAGGACCTTGTCGATGTAGGCTTGCTGATCGAGGACCCTTTAACTTGTCACATGCCTCATCATGGGTAAGCTTTGCCTCGAGCAGACTAATACCAGAATAAGATAACACGCAATGGGAGTGGAGAGATGGCGAGAGTAGCGTGTACCCTCTGTGGCAAGAGGCTGGACGGTGGTGTATCTGTGCTCTCGGTTGGCGTGAACCTGATCTAGTCTTAAGAACCCCGGTGGTGAGTTGACATATGCAAGGGTTAAGTGCTACATATGTCGTGTGATTGGAGATCCTCAGCTGAGTATTAATCGATTCGGATCGCCGTTACTTCTCGGATATGAAGACTTGGTCACTGCCCTACACGTAGCAATTCAGTGAACAAGAAGGGTTGATAAGAAATTGGCTAGTATAGGTCAAGTGCTTGAACTAAGGTAGAAAGAACTCTAGACTCAGGTAATGACTTAACCTGCTAATAAAATTGGATTTTTAAGGATCCACTATTAGTAAGCATTTTTGCAAATAGGGTCTTGATTCTTGATTAAGCCTTACCTTGACTCCCTTAAAGCCAGCATATCCTTGAGAGTCTTTTATTTTGACGGGTAAGACTTGTGAAAGTACACTTCATACTCAGGGCTTTGTCCCATGTTGTTTTAGGTGAGGAAGCAGCAATTTTTTGTTGCTTTTGTTCCAAGGTGGTGCCAAAGGAAGAAAACCAAGACTGAAGCCTCGGGAGGAAGTGTCCTCCCTTAAAAACTTTTTACTGTTTATCGGGAGGGGTTTTGCCTCCCAAGTTATGTAATAATATTACTCCAACACTCTTATATTTTTGCTCTGGTCTGTAATAATACTACTCTTTCTATACTTTAATCTAAAATAAAGTTGTTGTAACTACTTCCGCTTACTCGTACCTCCGATGTGTTGTAATATCTGTGTGACGGGTAAAACGCTCTTGGGCAAGGTAAAGATTATAGGTACCATACTTGTCAAGTGATCAGGTGCACCTACAGGGTTGTCTGAGGTCCGATGGACAAGGACAATTATGGGTGGGCCCAATGACTTGGGAGGTTCCGTCACACAATGAAATCAGATGAACTTTGAGATCGAATTTGAGTAGGATCCAGTGATTATTTGAGTATGGTTGCTATAGCAAAATCAAAGTTGGATTATAGATCAATAACTTTGTTACAGATGGAATAATAAGTTGCCACTTAAAAATTTGAGATCAAGGCCCTGCAAGTTGCTCTGTCATGCGCCCTGAATGGAGCTCCCATGGTACAGTACTGAACAAGATCGTAGGTTCAATGCACCTCACCGCCGGTGGCCTCCGCGCCTGGATTCGTGTCGGCCGCCATGATTCATGCCCTTTGATGTGTGGATTACGATCAGTGGTGAAAAGATCTTCGTCGTGGATGAGTTTGGGGAACCGCGACCGCCCTGTCGCCGTACCCACTTGCCGGCGACGTGGTTGTGCGGCCGTTGCTACGACTGCTGCCGTTCACTCGGTCGCGCCACGCCTTAGGCTATTTTACCATGTCGCCTTGAGCCGTGGAAGTTAACCAGTGATAGTCGTACGCCTTTGTCCAGTGAATGCCACGGTAGATCGCCATGGTGACTCATCCCCTCTCCTCGGCTGCCAGCTTCTCTCCTCAAATTCGGAGCCACCGTTCATGGACACTATAAATTGAGAGTTCAGCGTGCTCCGCTAGGTTCTTACGCGCCCAGTGCACCAGACCTTGCCTCCAATCGTTCACCGTAGCTCCTCAATTCGCAATTCCCTCCAAATCGGTTTTTCGCGCCGTCGTGAGCTTCTCACCGTGGCTAGCCATCTACAGGTTGGTTCATGCCTCTTTGCTTGGTGTTCTATCATCCCATGAGTCTCTTGTTGCTCGTAGACCTGACTGATTGAACTAGAACGCACTGAATCACCAAGAACACCTTAGTTTTCCCTCGGGTTTCGCCGTCGTCGTGGGCAGAAGGACTCTGGGCTGGATTCATGCAATTAAGGGTCACATTAGGATCGCCAGGGGTAGGATTAGGTGTTAACCAAGTTAGAACCCTAGTCATTGCGTATTCCGGCCGGTATAGGTTTGCCGGAGCGCGCATGCCGCCGTTCCCCGTCGTGGACCTGAATCTGTGAAGAAACATAAGTGTGGCGGCTTAAGTGTGAATGTAAGCGAGACCGATGAATAGTGCGTAGGGATTCTTAACCAGTTATTCGAATAGCCAGGGTCCTCTGTGCAAAGTCGCCAGCGCGGGCGCATTTGCCTGGTTATGGGCCGGATTGGGCTGGTTTGAGCCCAACAGTGTTCATAGTTTTCCTTTTTCTTTTTTCTGCCAGACTCAAAGATTTATAGGAAATTCTAGAAAATGATAAAATCATGGGACCAATTTTACTAGACTCCTAAATTCATCTAGTATTTAATAAAAATAGTTCCAAGATTTTTAGTCCCAACCATGAATTACTTAGCATTTAAAGATGCCTAAACCTAGTCTTTTAGAATTTTAGAATTAAATTGGTAGCTCCAAAAATAGTAAAACTTTTTGGGTGAGCTTAGTATGATAATTAGAACCCTTGGGTAAAGTTTGGCATGTTTTGGATATTGTTTGATCCCAAACCCAAGAAACTAGCTTTCTATGATTTAAATGCCTAACCCTAATAGAGCACTAAGCTAGGAAACCCTAGTGACTCAGGTGTACCGTGAAGGAAATTTATATTCAAGATACAACTTAGTGTATTCTATTGTAACTGCATATTCATAGTATCACATGAGCATTCATGTATATGTATTGCTCTGCATAGAAAACGAAGAAGAAGTAGTAGTTGAAGAAGAAGTTGCATCGCAAGCTGAAATTCCACCTATCGAGAACAACTTCTACTTTGGTATCTGTGGAACAGATCCTGAGCCTCCTACAACACAAGGCAAGCCCTAGTGCATTTACCCCTTCCTTGTTGTTTTAAACTATTTATCACTTGAAATGATGCATTAGGTGATAGGAGTTGAGTGATAAACAATTGTTGCATTTCCTTCCTTAGAACTGTTTACCATTCCTTGATACCCGTTTTACTTAAAAGTTTTCTGATGCTTAGTCTTGCCTTAGAAAACAAAAAGATTTGTTTTAAACAAAGATGGTGCTTCATATGGGATGGGAAATTTTCAAAAGAAAACACTTGATGGTGAATCCATCATGGCCATGATGGGTTCAACATCTAGAAAGATGTACCTCTGACAGGTACCAAACTTTAGGGTTTTAAATGATAAAAACGAGACCGGGCGGGTGACTTGCACGAGAAGGAAGTCTCGATGTAGTGTCTCCGTCTGAGTCGATTAAGGACTGTGTCGATGTAGGCTTCATGATCGAGGACCTTTTAACTGGTCACATGCCTCGTCATGGGTAAGCTTTGCCTCGGGCAGACCAATACCAGAAAGGCCAACACACAATGGGAGTGGAGAGATGGCGAGAGTAGAGTGTACCCTCTGTGGCAAGAGGCTGGACAGTGGTGTATCTGTGCTCTCAGTTGGCGTGAACCTGGTCTGGTCTTGAGAAACCCGGTGGCGAGTGGACATATGCAAGGGTTAAGTGCTACATATGTCGTGTGGTTGGAGATCCCCAGCTGGGTATTAATCGATTCGGGTCGTCGTTACTTCTCGGACATGAAGACTTGGTCACTGCCCTACACGTAGCAATCCAGTGAGCTGAAGGGATGATAAAAGATGGCTAGTGTAGGCCAAGTGCTTGAACTAGGATAGAAAGAAGTTTAGATGTAGGTAACTTTACTTAACATGATAATAAAACTGGATTTTTAAGGATCCACTGTTAGTAAGCATTTCCGCAAACAGAGTCTTTGAATATTGACAAGCTTTACCTTGAACCACGTCAGCCAGCATATCCTTGAGAGTCCTTTCCTTTGTCGGGTAAGACTTGCGAAAGTACACTCCATACTTAGGGTTTTCGAACCCATGTTGTTGTAGGTGATGAAACAGCGGAGTTTTGTTGTTTCTGCTCAAAGGTGGTACCTAAGGAGGAGCCAAATCAGTGATCGTGTATGCAGGAGGATGCTTGCCTCCCAGTTTGAAAACACTAAAGGTTTGTGCGGGAGGGTGTTTTGCCTCCCTGGTTTGTAATAATACTTTATGCACTCATAACACCTGGTACTGTAATAATACTCTCTATATATATTTTATGAATGTAAATTAAGTTATTGTAATCCGCTTCCACTTATTCTATCCTCCGATGTGATGTGATGTCTGCGTGATGGGTGAAGAGCTCTTGGGCGGTATGATGTTGATACTGAAGACCGAACTTGTCAAGTGATTATGTGCATCTACATGGTTGTCCGAGGTTCTTAGGACAAGGACATATGTAGGTGGGCCTAATACCTTGGGAGGTTCTGCCACAGCTGGTATCGGAGCGAAGCCCGTCTCTTCAGACATTACGTAATATTTCAAAAGAATTTTTAAGTACTTAACTTAAAATATTCTTTCATTCTTATCTTACCACTTTCTGGTAGTAACTTACCTTTGAAAAGTCGAGTAACAGAGTGTTGTATATGAGGAAATAGGAGATCGACGAAAGGTTGATCCCATAATTATTAGGTTATGCATGCATCATGTTTAAAACTACACTAATAAATCTTCCCTTCTTATGGAGATATGGCGCGCACTAAGACTACCCAGCGCAAATCGACTGGACCTCAAGGTGTGCCTCGACATGAGCTGGCCTCTAGGCATGAAGGTAGCAGCAGTGGGAGCAACGACCCTATTGAGGAGTTGGAGGTCAAAGTAGATCGCCTCAGATCGGAACTACGCCACGGGTGCAGGGAGCGTGCGCGCGATAGTCGCCGCATTGCTGAACTAACAACCGAAGTTAATCGCCTGCAGTACGAAATTTCGGAATGTGATATGGCCATTGATTGGGTCGTTAACTCGCGCTCTTTCGCTTGGGACTGTGAAGCTAAATCTCTAGCCCGTGTAGCAGAACTTAGTGCATCCCTCGAAAACTTGCAAGCGTACTACAACACCTTACATGAAGAAGTGCATGTATTATATGATCGGCTGCACCCGAACGTGCCATCAGATGTTGCCGCGATGCGAGCCGGACCATCGGGAACAGCTAATGAAGGACCTAATGGGGAGCTGGACCTTTTTAGGCCCCCTCCTTCCATGAACCTTGCTGATGAACGGTCTCCTACAGCAGGTAGCGGAACAGCTAAGGATGAAGAAGACTAGAATAGTATAGTTTAAAGTGTTGTACTTTTGTAAAATAAGTAAGAAAAGTTGAGTTGTATAATGGAGTCTGTATAATTATTACTGTTCCGCAATGAAATAAAGATGGTGTATGATGGCATGTTATATTTTTCCAAATGTTTCTTTGCCTCAGATGCCATCCTGGACCCATGCACATGATGGGGCAGGTACATCCCGCGGTGGGGAGGACACTCCTAATCCGCCACCGGTACCTCCTACCTTGGCCGAGGCTATCGCTGCCTTGGTCAACGCCACCACCCACAATACGCGCTTTCTGCACGAAATGGCGGGCAACCAATTTCAATAGCATGGGGGAAGAGTTCCTCCTCAAGGACCACGAGATACTACCTACTTGGAGTTCTATGAAACTCGACCACTTCTCTTCGTCAAGGCAGAGGAACCCTTAGAAGCCGATGAATGGGTCTGAGTAATGGAACAGAAGTTTGGGCTAATCTGATGCATGGAGACACAAAAGCCCATGTTTGCCGCCCAGCAGCTAAGAGGGCCTGCCAGTACCTGGTGGGCGAATTTTTCAGCGATCCATCCTGTTGGGCATTAGGTTACCTGGGAAGAATTCAAGTTGGCATTCCGGGAACATTATGTTCCGAAGGGAGTGCTACAAATGAAACTAGAAGAGTTCATCCGACTGAAGCAAGGGGGAGATACTGTAATGCAGTATCTCAATAAATTCAACCATCTCTCCCAGTATGCTATTGACCAGGTGGATACAGACCTGAAGAAGAAAATTTTCTTTATGAGGGGACTAAATGACAGACTTCAGTGGAAGATGGCAACATGTTTGGACCTCACCTACAGCAGGGCTGTCAGTACAGCACTGGCAGTGGAAGCTAAAAATGCGGGACACGGGAAATCAAAGGCATATGCGGGTGAAAAATCAACTCAAGGACCTGAAAAGGGAACAAGGTTGGTAATCCAACCTTTCAATCTGAATCGTTCTTCACCTTGCCCACCTTCATATCCATTAAAACAGCCCGTATTAATTCGCCCCACTTCTGCCCCCGCTCCGACAAATCAGCCGAGTGCCCCTAGTACTTGTTTCCCTGCCCTTCCCAGTTCCTCCAGTGGTTGCTTCAATTGTGGAAAGTCCGGACATTTCATCAAGGACTGCCCATATCCAAAGCAAAATAAATCCAACTCTCAGCAAACTTCTGGGAACTCAAATCAAGGAAAGGGGAAGACGACCAACATTTCAAAGGGCAAGAATTTCAAGAAAACTGGACAGGTCTATTATACCCAGGTGGCTACTACACCAGAAGGCGAACCGGTGATGATGGGTACGTTCCTTGTTGCCAACCACCCAGCGGTTATCCTTTTCGATTTTGGTGCATCACATACCTTCATAAGCAAGACTTTTGTAGAGAAATATTGCATACATTGCACTGAATCAAGGGAGAGATTTGTTATCCATTCACCTGGGGGACGAATATTTACTAAGGAAGTAGCCTTCCACATACCCGTAACTTTGGCCAAACAGGAATTTCTTACAAACATGATTGTTATAAAGGGGCAAGATATAGATGTGATTATTGGCATGAACTAGTTAGCCCAGCATAAGGCCATCATCAATATAGACTTAAGGACCATTAAATTAAGCCATGGTCATGAAGAGATCCAATTGTCCATCCCGGTAGCAGACCCAGTCAAAGCATCTGGACAAGTTTTCGAGACTATAGTACAAGAAATTCGGGATATTCCAGTGGTATGTGAATTTCCGGATGTCTTTCCCGAAGACTTGCCCGGATTGCCTCTAGAAAGGGATGTGGAATTTGTGATTGAACTGAAGCCCAGTACGGCTCCCATTTCTAGAAGGTTGTATCGTATGCCGCCTAATGAACTGGCAGAACTCAAGACTCAACTACAAGACTTGTTGGAAAAGGGGTTCATCAGACCCAGTTCATCACCGTGGGGATGCAATTTTCGTCAAGAAGAAGGATCAGACACTATGAATGTGCGTGGACTATAGACCCCTCAATGAGGTTACCATCAAGAACAAGTACCCCTCAATGAATATCTGGTCATGTCTTTCGGATTAACAAATGCTCCAACCCACTTCACATACTTAATGAACTCGGTATTCATGCCCGAGTTGGATAAATTTGTGGTGGTCTTCATTGACAACATTTTGATCTATTCCAAAAATGAAGAGGAGCATGCAAAGCACTTGCGAATCGTGCTGACGCGCTTAAGGAAACATCAATTGTATGCCAAGTTCAGCAAATGCGCGTTTTGGTTGGAGGAAATCCAGATTCTTGGACATGTATTGTTTGTTAAAGGGATTGCGGTCGATCCCAGCAAAGTCAAGGATATTCTAGAATGGAATTTACCCACTACAGTACATCAAGTTCGGAGTTTCCTTGGACTGGCTGGATATTACTGCAGGTTCATTCCGGATTTCTCCAAGATTGTTAAACCCATTACGGGTTTATTGAAGAATTATACAAAGTTTGATTGGTCCTTAAAATGAACGAAGCCTTTGAGCACCTGAAGGTGTTGTTAACCACTGCCCCGGTGTTGGCCCAGCCGGATATTGAAAAGCCTTTTGATGTGTATTGTGACGCATCAAGCAGTGGACTCGGATGTGTCCTAATGCAAGAGGGCCGAGTCATAGCTTATGCTTCACGATGGCTACGCCGGCATGAGGAGCATTATCCAACTCATGATCTAGAATTGGCTGCAGTTGTAACACCCTAACTTTGGGGGTATAAAATTTCTTTCTAATTATCACCCAAAATCATGTGTTACTCTTCTTTTTCTCACTCTAGGTTTTCTCTCTCTCTAGATTCATTCTCCTTTTTTCCTTTTGATTAGAAATAGCCTAAACTAGGGGAAGTTAATTATTTATTTTTGTCAAAACCTTATGAGTCATGACATGTTGCATCATGCTGAGCTTAAAATATTCTTTGAAGTGTTGCACAAGCTTGAATTTATCTGAATTTGAAACCTAGTTTGAACTTGGATTTGAAAACCCTATAGAAAAAAAGAAATGGAAAAGGAATTAGAAAATCCAGAGAAAAGGAAAACGCAAAGCAGCCCATCTGGCCCAGCTAAGCCCAGCCAGGCCGCACACCCGCGCACCCGCGCCGCCTGACATGCGGACCCCGCCTATCAGCGGCAGTTCTCTCTCGCGTGCGCCCTCCCTCTCTCGCTCGCTACTAAGTGGGGCCAATCTGTCGGCGCCAGTTTCCTTCGCTCGTTCGCTCCCTCTCTCTCTGTCTCGTGGGCCCGGATCGCCAGTCGTCGAGTCGTTGCCCCGAGTGTCCCTCTTTTCTCTCTCTGCGTCGTGGGCCAGCCTTGTCAGCTCTGCCCTCTCCACGCGTCGCCGTGGACCGGCGCATGCGCACTCGCGCACGTCGCCGGGTTTCTCGGCCACGACGCCCGCCCACGCGCCCAACTCCCTTTTTAGAGCCCCGCCAGTGCCTCGCACTCGCCCCTCGCCTCATTTCGCACACCCTCGCCCTCTCTCGCGCTCTGCCCTCGCTGCCATACGCCGTCGGAGACCCGCGCCCGCGTTCCCGGCCTTCGAGCTCGCCGGAGACCGCGCCAAGCCTCCACGAGCTCTGCCTTGAGGTGAGACACTCGTCCCTGTGCCCAATTTCCCTTATGGTGCCCTGTGTTCATCCAATTTCGCCTTCGCCAATGCTTGACCGCGCCGGTCCGCCGTGCTCACGCGGTGGCCGGCCGGTTTAGCCCGGTATAGTAACCCAGTGTTAGTCCCAAAGGTGCATCTGCCTCTGCTGAAGCCAGCCCAGGCCTTAGCGCACCTTAACTCCCCTCCCTGTGGCCGGAATGGCTCACCGAAGTTGCTCCGACCCGCCCGAGGCCTTCCCGCTGCCGTTCTCCCCTCTCTGCCCATAGATTCGTGGCCTCTTTCCCGCCATTGAGTTCGTCGTGGCGCCCTCTTCCCCTCTGTCCCACTCCAGTGACCCCGGAACCCCCTAGCTTGCGCCCACCTCAACTCTGGCGACTTCACCGTCGTGGAGAGGAGCGGCGCTGCCCGCAGCCGTCTGTTTCCTCAGTCTGATCCCCTCCGTCCGATTCAGATCGAATGGCTCGGACCGTGGGTACCGCTTCGCGCACGCACACCTGACGCCCTGACCCACATGTCAGCGTCACCCGCAGCCGCTCATCCTTCCCGGTCTGATTCTCCCCGTCCGATCTTGATCGAATGGCTCGGACCCCCTCGGACCTCCTTGGACCCCCTCGGACCCCTCCCTGTCCGATCTTGATCGAACGGTTCGGACCCCCTCGGACCCCTGTAGCCATCTGTTTCCCCTCTAGCGCTGGGCCCGCTCGGTCAGCGCGCTCTCTCCCCCTCTGGCGCTGACACTCCCTGTCCCGCTTGTCAATGCTCGCCCGCCCGCGCGCGCGCCCTCGGTCGCAGATCTAATCTCGGTTGTCGATTTCTGATCCAATGGTTAGATTCACCCGATACCCCTTCGCGTGGCTATTTTGCTTAAGAAACCCCCTGGTTTTAGGAAATCAACCCGCCGTCCCTGGTTTTCGTGCGTAGGCCCCTGTAATCTTGCAGATTTAGCCCTAGACTTTTAAATAATCACAGAATTAACCCTAATTTCATATTTTGAATTCCCAAACTTGTTTATTTCATAACTTTTGCATATGAACTCCAAATTTAGTGATTCAAATTGCAAAATGTTCATAGAATTATTCTTTGTTTAAATAAAATAGGTTCACTCACTGTCTGCACACTCTAACTTTTAGGATTAAATATGAACTAATGTAGATGTATGTTTTATTTATTTAATAAAATAAATAAAAGGAGAACCTTAGAGATTTTAACTTGTTTGAGCTTGTTAGATTAATAATATGCATTACATAAGTTCATCTCTGTTCTAAATCTTAGGTCACCATAAAATAAATTGATCTATGATTTTGTACTTGTCAATAACACTTAGGAGAAACAGTAATCTACTTTCAAACAAAGTTAATGTAGGTTATAGTTTATGTTATACTTTGAATCCATTATCCTTTATGTAGTATTGTGTCTTCTTAAGATGTGCTCCAATGTTTGTACATGTTTGGTGTGATGTTCATTTGCACTTTCCAAATGTATTGAATGCATGCTCGCTTTATTTAGACAACGAGCAGTCCAAGGTACTTGAGTGTGTTGTTGGAGACCTCCCTGAGCAACAACCTGGTGAAGGCAAGTGTCCTCAGACCTATCATGTCCTACTTTACTTTATAAATTCACTGTCCCGCATTACTTTATTGAAACCTAAGGATTGACTAGTCTGTACTTACTTTTCCCTTGTTCACCTTTTTGGTTAATCATGGTTAGCTTATGCTATTGCTTAAACTTAATCAATGAACATGATGTGATCTTTTATGATACAATGATGTTATCCCGATGGGGTCCTTGTGATTACTTTAGGGAGCTCATGCTTTTTCCTGAGTGCCTCTCCATAAGGACCTGTTTGGGGAGTGACAACCCGGGATAACAGTGCAACCATGAGGGTGGAATGGGATGCCCTTAGCTGATTAATTAGAGGAACCAGAGGAGTAGTTGGCTTTGCCGTAGGGCCGTCAATGGGGTCCGGGCACAGTACTTGCTCTACCGAGGTTGGTTGCAGAGGTTCTTTGATTTGGTTTTGTTAGTCACCCTTCCTTTGGGGAGATGTACCGTGTTTATCAAACTGGAGAAACCTAACAGGCAGCTATGTCCTCTGGGAAATCTTTGTAAAGGCTACATAGTGAGACCCTGCTAGGTCACCTTGGTAGTGATCAATGGGGAGGCTAGAACCTCGGGCAGAATGGGAATCACGGCTTGTGGGTAAAGTGTGCAACCTCTATAGAGTGTTAAAAACTGGTATATCAGCCGTGCTCGCGGTTATGAGCAGCCTTGGGATCCTCTTCAATTAGAAGAACAATGGTTACTTTTATGATGATGATGATTAACAATGGTGATTATAATCCTAATCTCTGGTATTTCCTCTTGGAGGGAGTGCCTCTGGGTAATAACTGGGTTATTACTCAAATTTGGCTATACTTATAAGTAATAAAACTTGACCAACTAAAAGCAACTGCTCAACTTTAAACTCCACATACAGCTAGTCCACTTTAGCCAAACGGGACATTTGCTGAGTACGTTGAAGTGTACTCACCCTTGCTTTACAAACCACCCCACCCCAGGTTGTCCCCATTGCTCTCAGTTCTCAGGAGGAGAAGCTGGCATCATGGATGACTTCGAGGAGTTCCAGGAATACGATGAGTTCTAGTTTATCTTAGTGGCAAACCCCCAGTCAGCTACCTATGTAGGCTTAGCATCTACGTTTCATATTTTTGCACTTTGATGTTATTGTTAAACACTATGGTTATGTAATAGACTCTATGGATGTCTTGGACATCCTGATGTAATAAAATACCTTTCTGCTATTTACTTCAAGCATTGTGTGATGATGTCCAATTACGTAATCACTGTGTACGTGAGTTTCTGATCCTGGCACATACATGGTTCGCATTCGGTTTGCCTTCCAAAACCGGGTGTGACAGCAGTGCTTCATGCCCTTAAGATATGGCGTCATTATCTGCTGGGGAATATATGTCATGTGTATACGGATCACGAAAGTTTGAAATATATCTTCACCCAGACAGAACTGAATATGAGACAACAAAGACAACAAAGATGGCTCGAGCTAATCAAAGATTATGATTTGGAAATCCATTGTCACCTTGGAAAGGCAAATGTGGTGGCAGATGCATTGAGTCGCAAAGCTTCCTGTCATTGTCTTACAGTAAGGATGCCTGACACCACTCTATGTCAAGAGATGGAAAAGTTGAACCTGGGTATGATACAACACGGAACTTTGACACAATTGAAGCTTGAGTCAATTATTCTACAAAGAATTATTGATGCCCAAAGAACCGATAAGGATATGAAGTACATTCATGAGAAAATGGAAGCCGGCAAGGCAAATTTCTTCAGAAAAGATGACCAAGTAGTAATCTGGTTTAAAGATCGCATAGTTGTGCCAAAAGATGTCGAGGTCCACCAACAGATCTTGGATGAAGCTCATCTTAGTCGATATTCCATTCACCCTGGAAGTACTAAGATGTATCAAGACTTAAAACAACATTATTGGTGGACAAAAATGAAGGTTGAAATCGCATGCTATGTGGCAAGATGTGACACCTGCAGGCGTGTCAAGGCAGTGCATATGAAGACCGCTAGACCATTACAGTCCTTGCCCATCCCAACTAGGTAGTGGGAAGATATTAGTATGGATTTCATTGTGGAGCCTCGGGTCGGTGGCGACGGGCTCCGGCTGCGCAAGAAACGCTTCGGTGAGCGTGGACCGGGCAAATCAGAGAGGGGAAGGGCAAACCAAAGGGCGTCCCGAGTAGCTGACGACGAGGTAGAACTCACCGCTGCAACGGACGGGGTGCGGGCTTGATGGCGGTCGCAGAACGGACGACGGTCTACGATGAGCGGAGACAAAGCTACCTGGTCGCTTGCGCAGAGCAAGAGAGGGGGCAAGAGGGTTCGGCTGAGGGCGCAAGTGAGCGGGGGGAAGTGGGTGAGTGGGGCGCGGGGCTCAAAAGGGGTGAGGACGTGCGGAGGTGGCCGGAGAACGTGTGGTCGTGGGCGCGTCCACGGCGAGGGATGTGAGCGGGAGGTTGGGGACGGACTGACAGGTGGGCTCGGCAGGATAGAGAGAGAGAGAAGCGGGCGTGCGTGCGAAAGGAACGGCACCAATAGGGCTAGCCCACTGGGCAGCGAGAGGGAGAGAAGGGGCGCGAAGGCTGGCGCCGACAGGCGAGACCCGCCTGTCAGGCACCGAGGGCGCGCGAGGTTGGGCTTAATGGGCCGACTGGGCTGAAATGGGTTTTTCTAATTCTAGGGAATTTCTAATGCCTTGTCTATTTATTTTCTCTAGGGTTTTCAATTCAAATTCAAACCAAGTTTCAAATTCAAACCAAATCAAACATGTGCAACAATAAAGAATATTTGGAACTCAACATGATGCAACATTTCATGACTCATATGTTTTGTCAATAAAATAAAATAAATACTCCCTCACTAATTAAGCTAACCCTAACCAAAAGAGAGAGAGGAACTAGAGAGAGATATAAAATATAGTGAGAGAGAGAAGAGTAACACCTGAATTTGGATGATAATAAGAAAGAAATTTTATACCCCCAAATTCAGGGTGTTACAGACCTATCCCCCTTAAAAGAATCTCGCCCTCGAGATTCAGGGCTGGCTAGCAAAGAGTTCAGGGTACTTGGCTCTCAGATCGTCTTCTCTTTCCCAGGTTGCTTCTTCTTCTGAGTGGTGACCCCATTTGACTTTGCACATCCGGATGGTGCTCCTCTGAGTGACCCAATCTGTTGTCTCCAGAATTTGAGTTGGCTTATCAATGTACGTCAGATCTTCTTGAACTTCGAGGTCTTCCGTTGGCAACTGCTCTTCTGGTACTCTCAAGCATTTCTTCAACTGAGACACGTGGAACACATCGTGCACGGCGGACAGATTCTCTGGTAAGCTAAGTTGATATGCCACTTCTCCGCGTCTTGCTTGAATCTGGTACGACCCGATATATCGAGGTGCTAGCTTGCCTTTGACTCCAAATCTTTTGGTTCCTCGGATGGGTGACACTTTCAAGTAGACATAGTCACCCACTTCGAAACTGAGTTCCATTCTTCTGGTGTCAGCATAGCTTCACTGTCTGGACTGCGCAGCCTTCAGATTCTCCCAGACCATTTTGATATTCTCTTAAGCTTTGAGCAAAATATCTGGACCGAACACTTGCCTTTTGCCAGGTTGATCCCAATGCAACGGGGTTCTACAATTCCTCTCATAAAGTGCTTCGAAGACATCTTCAGGCTAGCCTGATAGCTATTGTTGTAGGAGAATTTCTGCATACGGTAGCCTCTTGTCCCAACCTAACTTGTCTTGCAAAGCACAAGCTCTCAACATATCTTCAAGAATCTGGTTGGTTCTCTCAGTCTGACCATATGTCTGCGAGTGATAAGATGAACTGAACTTTAAGTGTGTGTCCAAAGCTTCATGAAGCTGCTGCCAGAAATGAGAAGTAAACTGGGTGCCTCTATCCGATACTATCTTCTTTGGAATGCCATGCAAGCACACAATCCGAGACATGTATAATTCTGCGAACACTGCATTGTTATAGGTGGTCTTGACTGGTATGAAATGGGCCGCCTTTGTTAAACGATCCACTACTACCCAGATGGAGTCATAACCAGCTCGAGTGCGGGGCAGACCGACTATAAAATCCATCCCAATCTCATCCCATTTCCACTGAGGAATCTGCAACGGCTGCAACAAACCTGTGGGTCTCTGATGTTCTGCCTTGATCCTCTGACAACTGTTGCATCTGGCCACATACTCTCCTATCTCTCTTTTCATACCGTACCACCGGAATCTCTTCTTCAGGTCTTGGTACATTTTCTCGCTACCAGGGTGTATAGAATATGCTGTCTCATGAGCTTCCTTGAGAATCAGTTCCTGGATCGATTTGATGTCAAGAACGCACAGCCTATCCTTGAACCATACCACTCCTTCTGCATCTTCACGGAAATCTGGACCTTTCCCATCCATGATCAGCTGCCGGATCTTGTTGATCTTCTCATCCTCCCTCTGGCCCTTCCTAATATCTTGCTCCAGAGTGGGTTCTAGCTCAACTGTCACTCCTTGAGTGTTGTTCAGAAATCTGAGACTCAATCTGTCGAATTCCTTTGCTAGCTCGAACGGCATCGGGTGAGCGGCCAACATATTAACTTGACTC
Source organism: Zea mays (assembly GCF_902167145.1). Taxonomy (NCBI): domain Eukaryota; kingdom Viridiplantae; phylum Streptophyta; class Magnoliopsida; order Poales; family Poaceae; genus Zea; species Zea mays. The sequence continues at coordinate 89,374,104 of NC_050097.1, forward strand.
TTCCTGCTCAGAGCATCTGCAACCACATTTGCTTTGCCTGGGTGATAATGAATCTCTAGCTCATAATCTTTGATCAATTCCAACCATCTTCGCTGCCTCATATTTAGCTCTGACTGAGTGAATATGTACTTGAGACTCTTGTGATCTGTGTAGATACCGCACTTCTGCCCATAAAGATAATGTCTCCAGGTCTTCAGTGCATGAACCACTACTGCTAACTCCAGATCATGAGTGGGGTAATCCTTCTCATGAACTTTCAACTGTCGGGACGAGTATACCACTACTTTCTCTTCTTGCATTAACACACATCCCAGTCCGGTGTATGAAGCATCGCAATATACTGAGAACGGCTTGTGAACATCTGGCAGAACCAACATTGGTGCTATTGTCAACTTCTGCTTCAACATCTCAAAAGATTCTTGGCACGCTGGGGTCCACTTGAACTCAACCTTCTTTGCTATCAAGGCTGTCATTGGTCTGGCGATCTTGGAGAAACCCTAAATGAAACACCAATAGTAACCGGCCATTCCAATGAAACTCTTGATTCCTCGGACATCTTTTGGTGCTTTTTAGTCCAGAATTGCTGCTATCTTCTTTGGATCCATAGCTAGTCCATCTCGGTTTATAATATGACCCAAGAACAAAACTTTGCTAATCCAGAACTCGCACTTGCTAAGTTTGGCGTACAACTGGCAATCTCATAGCCTCTGAAGTACTTTCCTCAAATGTTCCTCATGATGTTGCTCATTCTAGGAATATATAAGAATGTTATCAATGAACACCACTACAAACTTATCGAGGTAGTCCATGAACACACTGTTCATCAGGTACATGAAGTAAGCTGGCGCATTCGTCAATCCGAATGACATAACCATGAACTCATATAGCCCATACATGGTGATGAATGCAGTCTTTGGTATATCTGAAGGTCGGATTCTGAGCTGATGGTAACCTGACCTCAGATCTATCTTTGAGAACACACTAGCTCCTCTCAAACTGATCAAATAGATCCTCGATTCGAGGCAGGGGGTACTTGTTCTTGACAGTGACTTCATTCAAAGCTTTGTAATCAATGCACATCCTCTTCGTACCATCCTTCTTCTCCACAAATAGCACTGGGCTGCCCAAGGTGAGGTACTTGGTCTGATGTAACCTTTCTCCAACAACTCATCAATTTGCTTCTTGAGTTCCACCAACTATGGTCCGGACACTCGATAGGCTCTCTTGGAAATAGGGGCGATGCCTCGGATAAGCTCTATGGCGAATTCAACCTTCCTTTCTGGTGGCATACCTGGTAACTCTTCAGGGAATACATCAGGGAATTCTGACACAATCCTAATTGCCTCAATCAGATTGGACTCTTTGTCTTCTACTGATAAATGGTGACAGACTCCTTCTAGTTCAGGCAAGTACAACTTAGTTACTACTTCCTTTCCGGATGGGGACACCAACTTAATTGTTCTCTTGTTACAACTGACAGTGGCTTGGTTTCTGTATAGCCAATTCATCTCTAGGATGACATCTAACCCTTGAGTTCCCATTACTACTAGGCTAGCGGGGAAGTTTATCCCCCTTATTTCAATCCTTAGATTCGGACAAACCCTATCGGACTGAACTTTTCCCCAACTGAATTAACTCTTAAAGGTGGGATCATTAATTCTATGGGGATGTTATGTGCTTCTACCCAAGATGTAGAAATAAAAGAATGTGTGGCACCAGTATCAAATAATACTTTTGTTGGATAGGATTCGATTGGAAACATACCTACTGCCACATCCTAAGCATCCTAGATTGCTTCGGCCTCCAGGTGGTTCACCTTTCCACGGTTGTAGGCCTGACCATGGCCTCCTAGTGCTTGTTGTGGCGCTCCTTGTCTTGCTGGGGCATTGACTGATGGCGATGGCTGAGCTGCTTTCTTTGGACAGTTCTTCGCCCAATGGTTTTGTTATCCACAGTAGAAGCATGCACGACCTCCTACTTGCGCTGGAGCTACTTGGCCATTCTGGTTAGTTGCTGGGGCAGGAAGGCGAGTCGCTTGGTTATTCTGACGCTAGTACTGATTTCCTCCCTGCTAGTTGCTCTGACGGTACTGCTGCTGCTGCTGCTGAGAAAACTGCCTCTGGTACTGGTGCTAATACTGACGCTGATGCTGGTGACCTTGCTTGAATTGCTGTGGTGAGTTGCCTGAGTAGCGAGGACGGCTACTACTCCCGGCCTGAGATCCACCAATCTTGCATTTCATGTCCTCCATCTCCCGACGCTTCCTTTCAGTCATGATTGCTCTGTCGATCAAATGTTGGAAGGTAGGGAAAGTGTGGTTCATCCGCTGGTAGTGGAGGGGGTCAACCAATCCTCTCAGAAAGTGGTACTGCCTCTTGGCATCCGTGTTGACATCTTGTGGAACGTAACATGACAGTTGTAGAAACTTGTCCCTATACTCACTGACGGACAGGGGACCTTTCTTCAGGGCGAGGAACTCCTCCTTCCTCACTAGCATCAGTCCCTCGGGCACATGGTAGTGACGAAAGTTGTCCCTGAATTCCTCCTAGGTGATGGCTTCAGGGTTGGCATGAGTGGCGAGGTAAGACTCCCACCAAGACTGTGCTCCTCCCCTTAGCTGTCGGGGACCATACAACACCTTCTCACGATCGTTGCACTAAGCAGTGTGCAACTCACGTTCCACGGTATGCAACCAATCCTCAACGACCATGGGATCAGCAGAGTGGGAAAAGACAGGGGGAGGCCACTCATGAATTCCGCCCGCTTGTCTCTGGGCACTGGTGGCATCTGAACTTGCACCTGAGGCTGAGGTGGGGTGGCTGCTGCTGCACCTGCTGCATTGATGCTAGGGTCTGACTAATTGCTTGTACTGCCTGAGTTTGCATTATGAACATCTGCTCAACTGTCATCGGGGGTGGTGGTGGCAACTACTGCTGCTGAGCTGCATCTTCTTGGGGTGCCTGCTGTTCCGACTAAGCACGCCTTGCACCTCTGCGCCTATTCTCAGACATCTGTAGAAAGCACACACACACATCAGATCTGACTCTGCAGTCTTTCAGCATAAGAAATGATATACGGAAATCTCCATAGCACTGGACAAATGACCATCTTCACTGACAGCCTCTCAGATAAAGAGGAAAGTGGAAATAAAGGGATTACCCAACTAAATAACTGACTTTATTAATAACTACACCAAGTTGTAGGGGATACCCACACCTTGATGACAATCATTACAAAGATCCAACTTCATTACATGTTCATCATGACAAGCATTCCAACATATGATAAGCAAACTAACTCTAACTAAGACCGACTAGACTACGACACTGAATTAAGCATTATTACAGACTCCGACTCTATCGATCTAGGGATCCAAATCTATCTGGGTCCTACAGTTTGGGTACCATAGTCGAAGCGACCACAAGGCGGTGAACGGTAAGGGTGCCGAATCTTGACAGGGGTGGGAGAACCACCATCCAGATAGTGGCGTGCGGCGCACTCAGCACGCAATTCTGCAACCTTCGCCTGAACCTTGCCCAACTCGTCAAGGGCGTGGTCCAGCTCGGTGTTAGTACGGTGGCCAGGTTGACCATGCTGTTCAGCCTAGGATTGCCCTCACCAACTGGCGAGACCATCACACCTCCAGCACTGTCGGTCGAATGGCGAGGGTAGTACTTCAGGTCAAGGCCATCAGCTACCCCGCTGAACAACGAGCAATACTGAGAAAGTGCACGTCGTGCTGCATCTTGCATGGTTGCCTCGGTAGTATCCCTCTTAGTAATAGAATAGTGCTCTGAGAAGGCCTCTGCACCCCGGAGATCATCGTCCGGATGGCGCACCAGCAAGTAGCCTCCCACTGGTCCGGGTATAACCCGCGACGTTGCTGGTAGACTGAAAGGGAAATAGGGTTAACCTTTTCCTAGTATTAATTTTGGTGGTTGAATGCCCAACACAAATAATGGACTAACTAGTTTGCTCTAGATTATATGTTCTACAGGCGCATAAAGGTTCAACACAAACCAATAAAAGATTGAAGTTAGGGTTCAAATACAAAGGAGCAAAGAAACCTAGTGTGTTGTGGTCTGGCGCACCGGACTGTCCGGTGTGCCACCGGACAATGTCCGGTGCACCAGGACCGTATAGAGTCCAACTAGCCACTCTCGGGTTTCTCCAGGCGCGCTCCTCTATAATTCACCGGACTGTCCGGTGTGACAGCGGAGCAACGGCTACTTCGTGCAACGGTCGACTGCAAAAGTGCGGTGATCAGATGAACAGTGAAGAACAGTGCGCGTAGAGTCAGAACCGCCGGTCAGAGGCGCACTGGACTGTCTGGTGCCACTAGAGGACAAAGCCTCCAACAGTCAAAAGCTCCAGAACCCTAACGGTTGGGTGACGTGGCTGGCGCACTGGACAGTGTCCGGTGCGCCCATCGCCAGCAGCCTGTCCCAACGATTGTTTGGTAGTTGAGGGCTATAAATACCCCCCCCCCAACCACCACCACTCCAAGTATCCAAGTTTTTGAAGGTTCTCTTTCAATACAAGAGCTAGTGCATTCACTCCTACACACAAATCAAAAGAATCAAAGCCTCTCCAAGTGCCAAATCCACTCCAACTACTTAGTGACTTGAGAGAGAGTTTGTTCGTGTTCTTTGTGCTCTTGTTGCTTGGATCACTTTCTTCCTTCCTCATTCTTGTTCCCAAGTGAATTGTAATCAAAGCAAGAGACACCAAGTGTGTGGTGGTCCTTGTGGGGTCTAAGTGACCCATTTGATTAAGGAGAAAGCTCACTTGGTCTAGGTGACCATTTGAGAGAGGGAAAGGGTTGAAAGAGACCAGGTATTTGTGACCACCTCAACGGGGACTAGGTTCTTTAGAACCGAACCTCGGTAAAACAAATCATTGTGTTCAGCCGCTTTATTTCTAGGTTGATTTGTTTTTCCCCTCTTTCGGACTCGAATTCATTTCTAACGCTAACCCCGGCTTGTAGTGTGTGCTTAAGTTTATAAATTTCAGATTCCGCATATTCACTTCCCCTCTAGGCGACTTTCATAGACTACACAACAGTACTGGATGGACCAAGTGTGTCGGTCGAAGGCTCGACGCAGCAAGGCATCGAGAGCGTCATGGAAGTGACATATGCGAGCAGTGTCGCGAGTGAGGGGTCTAGCGATCCACCCCTCCGGCTTCGACTCCTCTGAGAGCTCCGTGTCGTGGCTCGAACTGCCACCGATGTCGTCTACGTCTCCATCAGGGTCTCCTCCAGCATCCGGGATGCCCTGTGGTGGTGCAGGGGGCATCTCTAGCTAAGGTGCAGGGGAAGGCGGTCTCCCAGACTCCACCTCCTGCTGAGGCGAGGGGGAAAAATCATGCTGCTGCTCCTCCTGTTCCTGCTCCTGCTCCTCATGCAGACGACGATGCAGTCTCTCCAGGTGACTGGACTGACCTAGCACCGTGTGACGCAGTGGACGCTCCGCTAGGTGGGAAGGCAAAAAGGGGATCACAGACTTACGTGTCGTACATCTAATACGAGCCATCTACAAAAGACATCGTAAGCACAAGAGTGAGAGTAGAACTATAAGACCAGAAAGTAAACAGAAAGAAAAGTGAGACAAAATTTTTTGAGATAAGTAAATAACATAGAGTTGGTCAAGATGACCAACTTTTGAAAGGACACTAAGGTAAAGGTAAGGGTAGAGGTCTATAGTCCTTAGGGCGACCATTCTAGTCTAGGTTAGCGGTCCTATAGTCAGCAAGGTTTTGATACCACTTATGTCACACCCGGTTTTGGAAGGTAAACCGAATGCGAACCATGTACGTGCCAGGATCAGAACTCACGTACACAGCGATTACATAATTGGACATCATCACACAATGCTCAAAGTAAATAGCGGAAAGGTACTTTAATTACATCAAGATGTCCAAGACATCCACAGAGTCTAATACATAGTCATGGTGTTCAACATTAATATCAAAGTGCGGGAAACGAAACATAGAAGACAAGCCTGCACAGGCAGCTGACTGGGGGTTTGCCACTAAGGTAAACTAGAACTCATCGTAGTCCTAGAACTCCTTAAAGTCCTCCATGTTGCCAGCATCTCCTCCTGAGCACTGAGTACAGTGGGGACAACCTAGGGGTAGGGTGGTTTGTAAAGCAATGGTGAGTACACATCAACGTACTCAGCAAATGTCCCGTTTGGCTAAAGTGGACTAGCTGTATATGGAGTTAAGGTTAAGCAGTTGCTTTTAGTTGGTCAAATTTTATTACTATAAGTAGAGCCAGATTTTAGTAATAAACACAGTTATTACCCAGAAGCACTCCCTCCAAGAGGAAATACTAGAGATCAAAATTATAACCATCATTGCTAACCATCATCATAAAAGTAACCAAAGTTCTTCTAATCAAAGAGGATCCCAAGTCCGCTCTTAACCATGAGCACGACTGATATACCAGTTTCTAACACTCTGCAGACGTCGCACACTTTACCCACAAGTCATGATTCTCTTTCTGCCCGGGGTTCTAGCCTCCCCATTGATCACTACCAAGGTGACCTAGCAGGGTCTCACTATGTAGCCTTTACAAATATTTCCCAGAGGTCATAGTCGCCCGTTAGGTTTCTCTAGTTTGATAAACACAGTACATCTCCCGAAAGGAAGGATGACTAACAAAACCAAATCGAGAACCTCTGCAACCAGCCTCGGCAGAGCAAGTACTGTCCCGAATTCCATTGACGGCCCTACGACGAAGCCAACTACTCCTCTGGTTCCTCTAATTAATCAGCTAAGGGCGTCCCATTCCACCCTCATGGTTGTACTGTTATCCCGGGTTGTCACTCCCCAAACAGGTCCTTACGGAGAGGTACTCAGGAAACAGCCTGAGTCCCCTAAAGTATCACAGGAACATCATCGGGATAACATCATCGTATCATAAATATTCACATCATGTTCATTGATTAAGTTAAAGCAATAGCATAATGCTAATCAGAATAACACAAAAGGTAAACAAGGAGAAGGTAAATATAGACTAGTCAATCCTTAAGTTTTAAATAATGTAATGTGGGACAGTGAATTATAAACTAAAATAGGACATGATAGGTCTAAGGACACTTGCCTTCACCAGGTTGTTGCTCAGGAAGATCTTCAGCAACACACTCAGGAACTACAAACTGCTCGTTGTCTAAATAAAGCGATCATACATTAAATACATTTGAAAAGTACAAATGAACAGCACATCAAACATGTACAAACATTGGAACACATCTCAAAAGGTATAGTATTAATTAAGGAAGAAGAAGATCACATTATAACATGAACTAATCCTAATTAGGAGTTAATTACTCTTTAAGTGTTGTCCATGATTACATAATTTAATACTACACATTTTATTGAGACCCAAAGGTTAAACCAGAGATTAATTCTTATCTTACACATTATTAAACTCACAAGATTAAACATCCATTTATCCCTAGGTTTTTCTCTTTTATTTATTTAACTAAGGGAATAAATCAACATATACATCAATCTTATATTATAGGTATAAAACTAAAGTGTATAGGCTATAGATGAACATAATTTATTTGGATAGAGAATAATTTTATGAACATTTTGCAATTTGAACCACTAAATTTGGAGTTCATATGAAATAAACAAGTTTTGAAGTTTGAAATATGAAATTAGGGTTGATTCTGTAATTATTTAAAAGCATAGGGGGATGTTTAAAAGAACACACGGGCCTGCGTGCGAAAACCAGGGACGACGTGTTCATTTCCTAAAACTCGAGTGTCTCTTAAGCAAAAATACATGGGAAGGGGTATCGGACGATCTCAACCATCGGATCTCAGATCAAGGGACAGGGTTAGATCCACGGACGTGTGCGCTGGCGCAGGCGCGCGGACGCAACTGACAAGCGGGAACGGGGTGTTAATGAACTGGGGCGGGGCTGATCGGCTGGGCCCAGCCACAGGGGCGCGGGTGAGGGGGAGATAGGAGAACAGTCAGATCTAGATCGGAGGGCTGAGGTTAGATCTGCTCTGATTAAGTCTAAACCGCCCGATCTCGGACGGACGCCCGAGATCCAACGGCTGGTGGCCGGACGCGGGCGCGGTGGCGCCGCTCGATCCCGCGGCGAAGTCTCACAGGAGATGAGGGGACTGGCCACGGCGGGGATCTAAGGGCTTGGGGAATAGCTCGAGCACGCTCAGGGCGACACGGCGAACACAATCATGAGCATCACGCCGGCGCGGGAGCAAGAGGGTGCAGACCGCGGCGGAAAGGTCCCACGGCGGCACAAACTTACTCCGGTGAGCAATTGCGCGAGCACTGGGGCTATACTTGGCGAAACAAAGGCGGAAGGTTGCTCACCTCGAGTGCGAACTGTAAGACCTAAAATTGATAGAAGGAAAAATATATATATATATATATATATATCTAATCCTGAGATCTAAATAAGAGTATTTTCTCGTAAAAGTAGTTATAGACTAGAAGGTATTTCTTCATAAAATAGAATCAGTAATAAATAATTAAGCTTTGGAATGAACCTCTTATGGACTAAACATTCGAAATACTTTCGTAAAATGAATATTTTGTGTTGCATATTGAAAATATTGACTAAATAAATAAGTAAGGTAATAAACAAATGAATAAACTTAATACATGAACCTTGCATTCATGTTGAAATATATTTTTGGTGTGCAAATTAGAACTTTGTTTGAATTTAAAATCTAGTTGGAATTTGAAAATAGGAAATAGGAGAAAAAAAGAAAACACTTTCCTGCGTTTGGGCCTAATGCCACATCCTTGGCCCATCTTCCTTCTCTCTCTCGCGCCCCAGCCAGCCCACCTCGCCCCTCTGCCTTGAACTAATGGGCCAAAAATACATCCGCCTGGCCCACTACTTTCCCCGCGCGCGTACCGTCTCTAGTGGGGCGGACCCCCTCACTAGGCTCCCACCCCTGCCACGCGCGCTGTTTGCTTTCACGCTGACGGACCGGGCCCACGCTACAGCCTACCAATTCCATCGCATGCCCACTGCCGTTCTGGTCGCTAGTCACCGCCAGGTGGGCCCGTTCGAGTCTGCTTCTTCCTCAAACCAACGGCCCCAGGGGGTCCACCTCCGTCGGGATCGCTCCGGGTTGTTGGGCGGCGACCTACCCCTTGCCAGTGTATTTATGCGATAGTTCCCTGCCTCATCTTCGGGGATCTCTAACGAAGCCGCCTGGGTATCGAGTTGTGCGGGTGGGGGAAACACAGGGCGCCATCGCGGTGTCGTGGGAAGAAGGTAGCCGCCGCCTTGGGTCCTCGCCCCCATGGTCGACCGAACCGCGCCTTGTGATCCAGGGTGACCGCCCCATGTCTGGGTCCGTGTTCAAGGTTGCGGAACTGCGTGAGGGAGCTCAACATCGTCGTAATTGCTCGTCACCGTTCCTCGCTGTCGTACCGTGCGTAGGGTGTCGCCACCGTCGTTCGGCCGCCAGAAACGCGAATAGGTGAAGCATTGTTGGTGGTGGAAGGTGTCCGCTGCATTCCGGGTCAGGGATTGGCGTTGTGCCGGTGCGAATCGCTCGCCGGAATCAATCCTCGACGGCAGACCCGCAGCTCGTCGTGACCCGCGGTACCGGCATCTTCATTCCTGGTATGGTTATCCCCATGAGCTTCCCCTCGGTCCCCGCACCGCGATGCACCACTTGGATAGGCACTTTAACACGGGGGCATTGGCTTGCACATCACCGGTGGGGTGCGTCGTCGTGCGGCCTGAGCGCGCCGCCGTGACTCGATGCGTGGTGGTAGGAGGATTCCTGGCCGTTCGATCCAGTTGTGTGGCCAGGATTAGATTGTCGCCCTACTGTTGGTCTGAACGTGTGGATCGTCGATTGTGAGATCTACGGTCATGATTAGAGCAAACATACCCCTTCATCGCATAAAAATTTGGCCGTCAATTTTGAACCGGAGGGCGGGTGTGGGTGTTGATCTGGCTCGTCCGTTTTTAATCTGACGGCTGGCATAGCTTACCGCTTCGCTTTAATGGAGGATCTAATCGCGACCGCAGAACTCAGATCCAACGGCCAGTACTTATCCATACCCCTTGGTCGTGCGCAATTTGTTAAAGAGTCCTTGGATTTATAGAATATCAACCCGCGCTCCACCACTGTGTAAAAGTAATTCGGTATAGGCCCCTGATTTTTATAAAGTGCACCATGTGCTTTCCGGAAATTGTGTCCGCAGTCCAGGAAGTGAATAAATGGAATAAAATAATTCAGAAAATGTTTCTAATATAGAAATAAACCTAGAATCTTATTTAATTCATCTTAGCTTCGAATTAATTTATTCCAGTTGCTATAAATTCATAATAATATTGTTTATCATCTGGTAACCTTATTTTATTATGAAACATGGGTATAATTTATGCACTTAATTTCTTTTGTGTCCAACACTTAAATCTTTATAAAATCATAACTTTATAACTGTAGCTCCGAATTTAGAGGTTTTTGTTCCCACAATCTCGTTACGACGCATAGAATATTATTAGCTCCGAATTTAGAGGTTTTTGTTCCCACAATCTCGTTACGACGCATAGAATATTATTATTTAGTTTGTGCTTATGTTTGGTGTGATGTTACTTTTGCATATACATTGTTTGTCTGTATTGCTACGTTTATCAATGAGGACACGTGTCATCTAAAGAGCAAGTTGGTACCTGGAATCTCAAGTCCCAGGCAAGTTGTGCCCTTGATCACTTCTTTTTACCCAGTCATGTTCTGATTAATCATAATGATCTGCATAGGTTAATTTTGATGGGACCCAATAGGTTACCCCAGTTTGACTATCTTTATACCTTGTTTACCACTGAATTTTTGGGTAGTACCTGCTATTGCTTTATGTGGTTTTGGGTATAGAGATACACAATTTTCATTACTATACTTTTATTATCAGTTTTTATTTAATGTTCATGTTAAGATCATTATGTTAATTGGAACATGGAGAACCACCCAGGAAAACAATGCTACCACAAGGGTGGTATGGGATGCCCTTGGCTGACTAATTAGGAAAGCTAGTGGAGGACTACCTTACCCGAAAGGGGCAAGGGGAGTAGGGGAGTGGTCAGTGTAGGCAGGTCCTTGGGTTGATTTTGCTGCGATGGTGGTCAGGCGAGGGATCCCTGCATTGGAGCTTCCTAGAAACTGTAGCGGGTTTTCTGAAGCTAGTGGAACTTTGTAAAGGCCTCGTAGTGTTACCCTGCCTCGCCTCCTCGGTAGAGGTGTATGGGATTGGCCGTCTGTTGGCAGATGGGTAACATGACTTGTGGGTAAAGATGCCCAACCTCAGTAGAGTGTAAAACTGGTATACAAGCCGTGCTCACGGTCATGAGCAGCTCGGACACTCACATGATTAATTTATGGGACTAAATTTAAATTGTCATATGCATTGCATCGTAGGTGTTGTTGTTACTTTTGTTCTACTACTTAATTGGGTTGGTATTTACTTATACATAGTAACTGCTAATAAAATCTTGACCAACTTTAAAAGCAATGCTCAGCTCTAACCATCCTCTTTGGTAAGCCTTACACTTCACATGAACTCCCACTTTTGGCGAGTTCATGCACATTATTCCCCACAACTTGTTGAGCTATGAACGTATGTGAGCTCACTCTTGCTGTCTCACATCCCCCCCAGGTCAAGAACAGGTCACTACCGGAATTCGGCTCTTTGCCGAGTGCCGGCGGCTTTGCCGAGTGCTTTTTATCGGGCACTCGGCAAAGAAGGCTTTGCCGAGTGCCGCGCTCGGTAAATTTAGGCTCTCAGCAAAGATACCCTTTATCGAGTGCTGAACACTCGGCACAGGACGCACTCGGCAACGACACGTTTGCCGAGGTTCAAACACTCGGCAAAGGTGGCTCTCGGCAAAGCACCGTCAGCGGCCGTCCCACAGCTGACGGCCGTCAGTCTTTGCCGAAAGCCAACTGCTGGCACTCGGCAAAGAGGATTCTTTGTCGAGTGCCACATAGTAGGCACTCGGCAAAGCGTGCTTTGCCGAGTGTCTGCTCTAGACACTCGGCAAAGTATATTTTTATTTTTTTTATTTTGTCTCTCAAAATTTTTGTGGTATGTTCCTACACTATGTAGACCTACATGTATCATTTGTGGACAATTTTAACAGAGTTTTCAATTGTTAGTAGATTTAGTTCGTTTATTTGAATTTCTTCGGAAAATTTAGATTTGAACTGCAGGTTACTCGAAACTTGGAAAACAGTGCATGCAAAAATGATATTCATGTTACTTAGCATAAGTTACGACCGATTCCAGGAGCGGACCGGAAACTTCGAGCAACATGCTCACTAAACATGGCCGTGAACTTGCCATCCACATGTTTAAAAATTGTATAAAACACAAACAAAGTCGGAAAATCCTGAAACTTGTCCACGTTTCATGATATCATATGTACAGGCTGCGATAAAAATTTTAGAATGTTTGGAGAAAGTTGTGGGACACTATGTGTAGAAACCTAAGAGAACTACATTGAAACTCTATGATTTCATGTGTAGTTCTCTTAGGTTTCTACACATAGTGTCCCACAACTTTCTCCAAACATTCTAAAATTTTTATCGCAGCCTGTACATATGATATCATGACACGTGGACAAGTTTCAGGATTTTCTGACTTTGTTTGTGTTTTATACAATTTTTAAACATGTGGATGGCAAGTTCACGGCCATGTTTAGTGAGCATGTTGCTCGAAGTTTCCGGTCCGCTCTTGGAATCGGTCGTAACTTATGCTAAGTAACATGAATATCATTTTTGCATGCACGGTTTTCCAAGTTTCGAGTGACCTGCAGTTCAAATCTAAATTTTCCGAAGAAATTCAAATAAACGAACTAAATCTAATAGTTATAAAAAACACTTTTATAATTATACCAAAATGGTACTTGTAGGTCTACATAGTGTAGGAACACACCACAAAAAGTTTGGTTGCCAAAAATAAAAAATAAAATATACTTTGCCGAGTGTTGTCCAGTTAGCACTCGGCAAAAACGGCTTTGCCGAGTGCCTGTCCTTGGGCACTCGGCAAAGTCTGTACAACACATCTTTGCCGAGTGCTCTACAGCTAGCACTAGGCAAAGGCGCCTTTACCGAGTGCCCGAGATCCGGCACTCGGCAAAGTTTATTTTTTTAATTTTTAAAAAATCTTTGCTGAGTGCCGGATCGCGGGCACTCGGCAAAGAACGTTTTAATAGCTGTTACGGCGCCCTCACTCACTGTCTCTCTCTCACTCTCACTATCTCTCTCTCACGCTCGCTCACTCGCCGCCGTCGCGCCGCCCCGCCGTCGCGCCGCCCGCCGTCGCGCCCGCGGCGAGCACCGCCACCCGCCGTCGCGCCGCCACCCGCCGTCGCGCCCGCGGCGAGCACCGCCAGCCGCTCGCGCTCGCCGCGCCCACCGCGCCCACCGCCGTCGCGCCCGCCGCGTCCACCGCCGTCGTCGCGCGCCCGTGGCGACCACCGCCGCCGTCGTCGCGCCGCCGGCCTCCCAGCCGGTATATTCCCCTTTGTTTCTTGTTCTATTTTATTTTCTGTTTTTATTTCTTTTTTATTTCAAATTATAAATTCGAATTCAATTCAAATTTCACATACTAATGCTTAATTCATGAGAGAAAGGAGAAACAAAACAATTCACTCATATCAACATTTGAAAATCTTTATGTTTATTAACTTCTAATTTTAGAGTATGTTTTAACTTCTAGTTTTGAGATCCAAATCTAATTATGACAACTCACAATATAGAGTTGTATAGAGTATAGTCCTTATAAATATATGAGCAATGCACATGCATAGGACACCTTTCGGCGATTCACGTATTGTCACTACCTTCAAAGTGCTTAGTCTTTGATGTTTTTTTGGTAACCTACCTTTGGACTTAGATGTGACTTGCATTCATCGTGTCGTTTGTATATGTGCGTGTCAGCCATCGTGCTGTTAGATCTATTTGCAGGTTTTGGAAACCTCCCCGTACAGGGGAAGTGCTGCCGATTTTTTTGACATGCTTGTTTATTTTTTACAGAGAAGATACTTGTCTTCCTAGCCACTGCGGGTCTGCCTGCACCGCGTCGCGTCGCCACTGCACCGACCCGCCACAGCCCCGCTAGCCTGATTCCACCGTCACCCTAGGTATAACCTCAATTTCCGCATCATGGTCGTAGATCACGTAACCCAGTTAGGCGTCTCCCGTTCGAAAGAGATACAGTGTAGATATGCAGATCTTTGCATATCTACAAATGTATCAGTTTCGAATTGTCCACGTTTTTTGGACAGCCCGCGGTTGCCTAGATGGTGTTAGTTTCCATGCTCTACTCCGGTCCGAGACAGAGTTTCGGCGTCACCTCCCTGTTGTTCTCCGGACAGTACACTCTCCCTGTCAGGGCGTGTATCCGAAGAACAGCGGGGAGGTGCTGCCGAAATTCTATCTCGGATCGGAGTAGAGCATGGAAACTAACTCCATCTACGCAACCGCGGGTGGGATTAGGACCTATCATCACCTATTAGAAGGTAGGAACATAGTGTACATGCATTACATGTCTATATTAAACTATACTCGGTTATATATGTTAGAGGATGGAGGACCGTGAGTGGATGTACACGGGCCGCGTTCGACGTAATGATGTCACCCCAGAATGGATTAGGAAGACCGATGCTTTCGTGGAACGGGCATATGGCGAAGCTGCTAAAGGAGCTAGCCTAGTCCCTTGTCCGTGCAGCAAATGTGACAACCGGAAAAGAAAACCAAAGAAGGCCATGGTAGAACATATTTGGAAGAATGGATTTACGCCGGACTATACTCGTTGGATCTTCCATGGTGAAGCGCATCGCACGAGAGAGGAGGTGGTGAGACAACGCGTCGAGGATTACGATGCTGATGTCGGGGTAGCGGACATGTTGAACGACTATCATGAGGCACAGTTCGCCGAAGGACGTACGGAGGACGAGCCAGAGGCGACCGCAAAGGCATTCTACGACATGTTTGACGCGGCACAGAAACCCCTTCACGGCAAGACAAAGGTTTCTCAACTGGATGCCATTGGGCGTATAATGGCGTTCAAGTCGCAGTATAGCATGAGTCGAGACGCCTTCGATGGTTTGTTGACAGTTATTGGCAGCCTGCTTCCGGAGGATCACGTTCTGCCAAAGAGCATGTACGAGGCACAGAAACTCCTTCGTGCACTCAAGATGACGTATGAGCAGATACATGCTTGTCCGAAGGGCTGCGTCCTATTTACGAAAGAACACACTGAGGCAAAGTACTGTCCGAAGTGTAAATCGTCTAGGTTCATGGAGGTAGACTCTGGTGATGGACAGAAGAGGCAGCTCGACATCCCCATGACAATCCTACGCCACCTTCCGTTCATACCGAGGATCCAGCGTCTATACATGACAGAGGAATCCGCGAAACAGATGACATGGCACAAAAAAGGCAAACGATACAATCCTGACAAGATGGTTCACGCATCCGATGGTGAAGCATGGACCCACTTTGATGCCATTCACCATGAGAAAGCCAAAGAGGCTCGTAATGTTCGTGTTGCGCTGGCCACAGATGGGTTCAATCCCTATGGAATGACCGCTGCCCCATACAAATGTTGGCCCGTGTTCGTTATCCCCATCAATCTCCCCCCCCCCCCCCCCGGTGTATGCTTTCAAAGACAGAACATATTCGTGTCGTTGATAATTCCTGGACACCCGGGGAATAAAATGGGCGTGTACATGGAGCCTTTGATTGATGAATTGGTCCGTGCTTGGGAGGAAGGGGTATGGACGTACGACTGAGCTACGAAGACAAACTTCAAAATGCATGTTTGGTACCAGTACTCCATGCATGACTTTCCGGCGTATGGGCTATTTTGCGCCTGGTGTGTTCACGGTAAGTTCCCATGCCCAGTTTGCAAGGAAGCTCTTAGGTTCATTTGGTTGAAGAAGGGTGGCAAATATTCGTCATTCGATAAACATCGACAATTTCTCCCTCCTGACCATGCATTCCGACTAGACATCAAGAACTTTACGAAAGGTGTCGTGGTGACAGACCGCCCACCTGCAATGATGACTGGTGCCGAAGTTCGCGAACAGATAGATGGTCTCGTGGCCAACCCAGAAGGTGGTTTTGTGGGATATGGTGAGCAACATATGTGGACACATAAGTCGGGCTTGACTCGGCTCCCCTATTATGATGACCTGCTCCTTCCACACAACATTGACGTGATGCACACTGAAAAGAATGTCGCTGAGGCACTTTGGGCAACAATTATGGAGATTCCTGATAAGTCAAAGGATAACGTAAAGGCAAGAGTGGATCTGGCAGAGTTATGTGATAGACCAAACCAAGAGATGAAGTCGCCTAGTGGTGGTAAGACATGGAGAAGGCCTAAGGCCGATTTCGTCCTGAGCAGGGCCCAGAGGAAGGAAGTACTACAGTGGATCAAGATGTTAATGTTCCCTGATGGGTATGCAACCAACCTTAGTAGGGGGGTGAACTTATCTACTCTGCGAGTCTTAGGGATGAAGAGTCATGACTTCCACATATGGATTGAACGAATTCTTACGATGATGCGGCGCAGCATGATGACGACGACGACGACGACGCCGCTCAGCAGGACGTCTCAGGTTCTGGCTCCTCAGGTTCGAGGAGTATCTACCTGCGAGGTCCCGCGAGTCTCCCTAAGCGACCCATACTTCGTGACAGACGTCCGCTGATACGACTCGATGGAGAGAGGTAGGTAACTTTAGATGTTCTTGCTGCTTTTTCATATTATATGTTCAAATTAATAATAGAAACTAATACTTCATCTTAATCACTTGGACAGGTCTTGGATGATTTTGGAGACTGCAGGGGGTCACGGCCGCAACCCCAATGGCATCCTCGGCCTTCTATGCAGGGAACACTTCCCTGGACTTGTCGAGTACGCCGGAGTGACGAGCCCAGCATACACCTTCGACCACTACGCCGTCGCCCCCGATGCAGTAGATCGGGACGGCAGACAATTCAACAACAAGGCGGAGCGGGTGAAGCAAGAGCTTTGGGTAAGTCTTCCTCGCACTATATTGTTTAATAAGTCGCATTTGTTGCATATTCTTGAAATAATGTATGGATACATTGTCTTTGTATGTAGGATTTCTTCAGATGCGATGCTGGATACGAGGCCAGGGCGGATGTGGTGTCTACTACGTGTTGTAAGAAGCTCGTCGTGGACATGCACTACGAGGCGCGCATCCAGGCCATCGTCACTTACCACGGCTCCGTCCTTGGGGAGAAGGTGAACAAGAAGGACGCCTGAACCATGTCGTTGACTCCGGACCAGTACTTGCAGGTAAATACAAAACTTTATTATTGGTACTAAATATGCTTATGTTTATCTTCTGATATGTGGTGTACTTATATTTTTTTAGATGATTCCTCATTGGTGCGCCGCGCATCCTGAGTGCTGGGAGAAGATGGTGCAGAGGTGGTGCTCGGCTGAGTGGGACGAGGCGCACAACGCTAGCCGGGAATGGTGTTTGCTGATGCAAGGTCCCTCCCACAATCAAGGCAGCCGCAGCCTGGGCAAATACGCGGAAGCATGGGTACGCGCTCTTTTTTATTTAGGTATATAACTTTCGATTAGACATGATTTCTAACCATCTCGTTGGTTTTCTCGCAGTCGGTGGCACATGGTGGCGCGCCTTGCTCCACGTTCTCGGCATATGTTATGGCCCACAAGGGGAAGGCGACGTCCGACGTCACCTACAACCCTGATGACGGGCCCGAGGCGTACACCAACCCCGCCATCCACAGCCGCCTCAGTGAGTACACCGCCATGGCCAAGGAGGTCCATGGGCCAGATTACGATCCGAGGACCGAGGACATCGACGGAGATGTCCTCATGAGGGTCGGAGGAGGCAAGAGGCATGGGCGGTACTGGATTGCCGACGGGGCAATCGACTCGTCCTCCACTCCCACTCTCTCTCAGGTGCGAGCAAGGAGCACGAGCGCGAGCCCAGCCATACGACCTCGGCAGGACACCTCACAGCATCGTATCCAGCAACTCCAGGTTATTCCTTATTTATTCATCGTTCATTGATTTTTATATATCTTCTCTTTGCATTATCGTAACATTAGGGCGAAATATTACAGACTCAGCTAGATGATGAGAGGAGGCAACGTGAGGAGCTGGAGAAGAGGATGGCGGAGATGTTCGCGTACATGCAGAGCCTTGGCGCCGCACAGGGTCATGCTCCAGCACCTCCGTTGTTCCCTGCAGCTGACCCTACAGAGTTCACTACTCCTGTGAGTATCAAAATTTTAGTACTGCATGATATATATTCATATGTTCTCACACATACAATCTCTTCTCTGTGCAGGGTCAATCGGCGGCGTCGAACAACCCTCATGCTTCGTCCAGCCCTTCGCCGAACCAGTCCAGATGCCCACCTCGTTGATGATCTGTTTTGTGATGATCCAGACTTACCTTTATGAGTGTTGGTGATGTTAGTTAGACTTTATCTTGTGAGATACTTGGTGATGTTAGTGATGATGCAGACTTATATCTGTTTTGTGATGATCCTGACTTTAGTGAGACTTTGTGATCTGTTTTGTGAGACTTTAGTGAGACTTTGTGATATATATGGTGTTGATGATAAATGTGTTCATTCTGTGATGTGATTGATATATAATGTGATGTGAATGATATATATCTTTTGTTTGTTTGGATGGAACAACAAAAGCAAATAAAAAAGGGACATCCTGGTCACTTTGCCGAGTGTAACACTCGGCAAAGGGTCACTTTGCCGAGTGCTATGACCTTGACACTCGGCAAAGAAGGAAACCTGGGAACCGGTAAAGCCATCTTTGCCGAGTGCTGACCATGGCACTCGGCAAAGAAGGAAACCTGGGAACCGGCAAAGCCATCTTTGCCGAGTGTTGTTGCCAAGGCACTCGGCAAATATACTGGCGAAGGGGCCCACTGGAGGGTTCTTTGCCGAGTGCCAGTCCAACAGACACTCGGCAAAGAGGCCTCCTTTGCTGAGTGCCTACTAGAGCTCTCGGCACAGGGACTGGCGGTGGGGCCCACTAGACCAGTCTTTGCCGAGGGCCTCTAGAGCAAACACTCGACAAAATTGGCCTCTTTGCCGAGTGCCACAGAAGGCACTCGGCAAAGGATCCGTCACCGTCACTTGGCGCCGTGACGGTGACTTTTCTTTGCCGAGTGTCAAATGGCACTCGGCAAAGTCTTTGCCGAGTGCCCGACAAAAAGTACTCGGCAAAGATGCTGTTGCCGATGTACAGTTTGCCGAGCGTTCTTTGCCGAGTGTAACACTCGGCAAAGCCTTTGCCGAGTGTAAAATAGCCTTTGCCGTGTGTCTGAGACACACGGCAAAGGAGCTGATTCCGGTAGTGGGTACCGCAGGATGAGGCGCATGGAGGATGTTGTGGCATGTTCGTGAGAGGTCTAGGACGTTGTCTCCCAGTCAACTTTGGGTTGCTGGACCATTGTCTCCTTATAATGTAATTATTTATTTATTTTGTACAGAACTCCTATTATATAGTAAAGATGTGACATTCGATCATGTGCCATGTTTCATCATATGTGTAAGACTTGGTCCCAGCACACCTGGTGATTATGTTCGCGCCCGGGTCTTGGTGCCCCGAAACCCGGGTGTGACAGAAGTGGTATCGGAGGAATGTTGACTGTAGGACGAAATCTAGATAGAACTGGACAACCATTGTCTACTTACCTTTGCTACTCTGATTCTTTTCTAAACTTTTCTTAATCCTTTCTCATATATTTCTGCTTTACTCTGATTATTCTTACCTTTTCCTTCTAAACACAAAAGTGGATTTCACACTTTAAATCATGTACCTAAAGTGACCTTTAGGAATAGGAGGCCTACTCTTAGGAACAAAAACAAAACTATTTATATATAGGTGTCTATGTACTTCAATGCTTGTTCTTGTGATACATGTCTGATTTGGATCTTTGATTGAGTGTGATGAGTTGTGGAGTGATGTCCACAATTTCATCTGCCTATACATCTAGGCATAAAGGAAAATGCTTATAAAAGTAACTAGACAAACTAGATTATCCTCATTAAAATATATCTAGCCTAATAGATCCATCTTATTTAAAAAAGATACTCTCTTACCTTAATAGATTCATCTTATTTTGAGAAGATTTGATCTTATCCTAATAGATCTAACTAATCTCAAAAAGATTTTATTATTCTTATAGATTCATCTTGCCTTAATAAGCATATTTACCCCACACTAGTAACAACCACGAGCTAATCCAAAATTTATTTAGATCTTATCTAGTCTAAAATAGTTGTGGCAGAACCTCCCAAGTTATTGAGCCCACATGCACCTGCCGTTGTCTCAAAGACCTCAAACGGCTATGCATGTGCACCAGATAACTTAACAGGATCTGTCCGAGTGCCCCAAGGACCTCGGATAAATCACTTACAACCAGGACCGCAGGATTGAGTAAACACAAATCACACACCAACATTTTGCAGCGGAAATCTTATTACCAAATTTTACAAGTTACATCAAGTTTTACAATGTACATGATCGGAGTGCAATGTACATGATCGGAGTGATTACAAAAGTGATTCAGAGAAATAACTTTGAACTGTTATAAAGTATTTATAGTTTTGAAATATATGCTAGCTTAAGTGACCATCCTCAATAAGAAGTATATAAGAGGTACTTAGACTTATAAGAAGGCCGAGCCCACCGGCACTTAGCACCATCCACAGCAACACACTTCTATTTTCGGTTCTTCCTCCTGCTTGGGAACCACCTTTGCACAAAAGTAGCAAAACTCCGTAGGCTCTTCACCTAAAACAACATGGGACAAAGCCCTAAGTACGAAGTGTACTTTCGCAAGTCTTACCCGACTAAGGAAAAAGACTCTCAAGGATATGCTGGATTTAGGAATCAAGGAGAGGCTTTTAGCAAGAATCAACTTAGATACTTTTGCAGAAAAAGCTTACTAAAGTGGGTCCTTACTTTCAATATTTTAACGCCAGATTAAATATTAATAGACTCTGGTTGCACCTAGTCTAATTTCACCATCTCATCAGTACAACATCATTTGTATTCATAATGTTTACATCCTGACCAAGGTTGTAGGTCGGAGATCAAATCTCCACTCTCCGGGGATATAACGGCGATCCGAATCGATTTACTCAGCTGAGGATCTCTAACCACACGACATATGTAGCACTTAACCCTTGCATATGTCAACCGTTCCCACAGATCCTCCACAACGTGAACCGGTCCGCGCTACCCGGGAGCACAGTACTCCTCCATCCAGCCTCCAGCCAGGAGGGTACACGCTACTCCCACCATCTCCCACGCCTAGTGCGCGGTTGTCTTTTCACGTATGGAATAGCCGGGTTCAAGGTTACCCTGTCCCATATCCAGGGCATGTGGCCAGTTAAGATAGTCCTTGATCATACAGGCTTACATACGCATCCAATCCTTAATTAACCTGGGTGGAGCATCACCTGTTCCTAGCCCAATTCTCGAGTTAAGTACTTCCACCCTTAGGATTGTTTTGTGTTCCTAAGGATGAAAAGAGTATTATAGGGAACTTTGCAGTAAGATCCCACCATGCTCCCAATGAAAATATTCTTGCAGGTAGAGGTCATCCTTCCTCAGAATAAACCTGAGCTAGGCATAAGTGCAAAGGACAAACTCTATCTGCTTACAAGTAGGGCTAAGCATTTTTTTGTAAATCATATTTTGATACTTCACCAGAAGTATCTATAAAAGGAATGGATTTCAAGGTAGCCAATGCATCAAAGGGTTTCCAAGCAACTCCTATAAACCTAATGCACATTCACTAGACTTAAAGTGTGTAAAAATAATTTAAAAACACAAGGAAGGGTTGCATGCACTGGGGCTTGCCTGGAATAAACACTAGGTTAGTGTTTGTTAGACGTCGATCACTTGACGACCATCCTTTGTTCTGATACTTGCTTCGTCCATCCATCTTCAGATTAGTCCATCAGCTTCATCTTTTGGAGAAGTTCACGCGTAGCGATATCTTATGGTCGACTCAACTTTGGTCCTCCATATCATGTAGTCAATAAACGTACCTAAATGATTTGCATAATGCACATGAATGCATATAAACAGGAATATCACAAACCTGAATAATGCTACACAATAGCGAATTAAACACCTAGCGGCGAGGCGTTGTACCATTTCATACGGGAACACTAGTTATCGATATACGACTACGCCCAATTATCACACTTTTCTAGCGTAATCGCATCTACTTCAAACATCAAGTAATAATAAGATAAGCACAAGTCTTTTGTCAAAACACCCAATATCAAATTACTCGTCACATTTTCATTCATTATTTTTGAATACTGACAATTTAGAGTAAGGGAGCATATTAACTAACTTTCTAAACCATTTATTCTGACTAATTTGGATAACACACTAATTACATGAATATCATATTAGTTTTAGATCTAGTAGACAACTAATTATCAACTTAATAGAATTCCATAAAATTATAGCTTTAACACCTAAAAACTTAGAAACACTGATAAATCCCGCCCGCCAGCCGTTTAAAATAATTAACCTGCCTTTTCTATTATTAATCCAATCACACTTGATTTATACATTCAGTAATACATTCCTAGCATAATATGCATTTTAAACATAAGCTTTACGCGACATAATTATTTGTCAAACACGAACACAGTTGCAACAATACATGTAACAAGGCATTTTATCAAACATTCTAGACCTTAACCCCTGACTCGACTACTTTATAGTTTTCAAAAATAATTATATCATCATGGAACAGCACACCGACACAACAAACGGATCTAGCCATAATCACTAAGCGCGCATATGTTAAATAAAAAGGATCGTCGCAACCTACCTATCTATCAATTCATTTATTAAAACAATAATTAAGCTATCAGAAATATGAATCGGCTTGCCCGTGACTAAATTTGACGCGCTATCTGCGAGCACGGCAAGGATTCCGGTTCGGCACTTGTGTCGAGTACTTGATGAACATCACGCTGCTAGCTCCATCTTCATCCAGCACGAACACAAGGAACAGACGATGCACCAGTATGATTGTCGTGGGATAGCAGCACCACGACAGCAGCCGAGCTGCGAACCGAAATTAACGGCGGAGCAAGATCGGCCACCGGTTTTCACATTCCACCGAGTAGGTAGCACGCGAGCAACCGGGAGGGCGCGATGGAGCTGAAGCAGGAACCAGAGGCGCGTGTGCAGGAACAACCTCGATAGGACGCGGCCGGGCGAGCACACGGCTGGGTCGGGCGCGACGCAAGAAGGCGAACACCGGTGGCCATGGACGAGCACAGCGAGCCAGGCCGAGGACGCAGCCGGGTGAGACCCGTTGAAGGCAGGGAGACACCGGGGAGACGCCACGGCGTGGAGCAGGAACGTCGCGACGCCTACCACAAGAGGGGACTGTGACGTAGGTAGGCGCCGGCGAGGTGGCTAAGGAGCGAGGTGCGGCCGAAGCTTGCAAGTCGAGCGGAGGTGAGTAGCTTGGCGTGATGGAGAGGCTTGGCTATCGGTGTATGCTGGAGCGGCTGGGAAAGAAGCTCGGCAAGCTAGAGCTAAGGGCGCCGGACCTAGGCAAGTTTGTCACTGCACCGCGTCGTGGGACCTTGGTGTCCAGGGCGTTGGGGAGGTCGAGCTCGGACCTGGGCGAGGTCACCAGCTCGGTCGGCAGCGCGCAACTCGGCGAGGAGGCGGCACAGAGAAGACAACTGGGAGGGAGCTCGTTCAGGGGCGGGTGGCTGGCGTGCTCGATGACGTCGAGCCAGGAACTGGCGTGGAGCAAGAGGCTCGACACTAAAAAGAACAAGCGCTGGTGCAGGGAGCTAAAGGCCTGTGCGAGGGATATGGAAAGGCGGCGCATATGTGAAACCTCCAGGAAGCCAACGTGAACATGGTAGAGGCGTGAGAGATTTTCTATTTGCTTAAGCGTTGGACATGTGCCTGGAATAGAGAAGTAGTATGAAGATGAGATAGGGACATCTATACACCTGCGTGGATAGGAGAGTCCGATCAGCACAAGCTAAAACATACGTGTTCTTCTTTTCTAAGGAAAAAGTGGATAGGAACGGCTGGAGTTAAGGAGAGAGGAAAAGACGTATAGAATTTTCAGTAATCCAAGAATCCTACGTGAGATATTTCCAAGGAATCAATAATTAGCTCCATTCTTCTCTTATTTGAAAAAACAATACCACTTATCCTAACACATATTTGTTTGTATTGTTATTATATGTATATATACTCTTGTCTCTGATTCGAATATTTTCTTTTACAGCCCGTTTGGTTCCCTAGAATTGGTCCAAATTGAATCCAATTCTATGTCTCGGCCTGTTTGGATCCCCTTAGAATTGAATTGACCATTTCAGTCCATTTCTTATTCCTGGAAATTTGGCATTGACTCATTTCAGACCAGCACCCATCGGAAAACGTTAGAAAGTGGCTAGGGTTAGCCGCTCCCTGCTCGCGGCATCGCTCTGCATAGCCGCTCACACCGCATTGCTCTGGCTCTGCATCGCCGCTCACGCAATACTAACAGCTCAGTGAGATCCAGAGCCAAAGGGCGGGGCGTCTCCTAATCCCAAGTCCAGCCGCCGCCGTCTCTTCTCGCTCCAAAAGTCGTTTTCCAGAGATTTTTTTCAACGCCAGCCGTTGTCTCTCGCTTGCCTGCATTTCCGATCCTGAGGCAGTCCTCATCTCATTCTTATCCAACCGGGAGGTTGGGAACGAGATCACAGCTACCTACCTGTAAGTTCTCTTCTCCTTCTGCTCTTCTTTTTTTCCGAGTCCAGCGAGAGGACATTCAGTAATCAGTAGCTTCTGAGTTCTGACTACTACACAATTGAATATAGAAATGGTTTGAGGATTGTTAAATTTTCAATTGAATATGTGTACCGATACAACTGAATATGGTTTGAGAAATGTGTACCGTCGTGTATCTGTACCAAGAAAATTTCCGAATTTCCCAACCAGCATCTTGTGCGACCCATCTGTCGGCGTTTCGAGACAGGGGGTCACTAAGCCGACGAGTGAGTGTGCTGCGTGCCCCAGCTCAGATGGGTCGAGCGCGTGGGCGAGCGCGAAGGGGGGAGAGGCGAGGTGGCCGGAGTCGAGCGTGAGAGAGGTGGAAGTCCCGCAGCCTTCGTGTTCGTCCCGCGCCCAGGTCAGGTGCGCTTGCAGTAGGGGGGTTACAAGCGTCCACGCGGGTGAGGGAAGCGAGCGGCCCCAAGAGAGCGCCTGTCCCGTCCTCGGTCCCGCGCGGCCAACCTTCTCTAAGAAGGCCCTGGTCCTCCCTTTTATAGTCGTAAGGAGAGGATCCAGGTGTACAATGGGGGGTGTAGCAGAGTGCTACGTGTCTAGCGGAGAGAGAGCTAGCGCCCTAGGTACATGCCAATGTGGCAGCCAGAGAGGTCTTGGCACCTTGCTGGCGTGATGTCGTGGCTGTCGGAGGCGCGACGGAGCCTAGCGGAGGGACAGCTGTTGGAGCGGTCGAGTCCCTGCTGACGTCGCCCTGCTTCCGTAAGAGAGCTGGGGGCCGCCGTCGTCATAGAGTTTGTGGAGCGCCATCATTGCCCATCCGGCGGAGCTGGCCGGATGGGACGCCGGTCTTGTTCTCCGTGACCCGAGTCGATTCGGGGTAGGATGATGATGGCGCTTCCTGTTGACGTGGCGGGTCTGTGCCCTAGGCAGGGTGACGTGGGGGCTCCTCCGAAGCCGAGGTTGAGTCTGTCCTCTGTTGCCGAGGCCGAGCCCGAGCCATGGGGTCGGGCGAGGCGGAAGTCGTTCGGCCGAGGCCAGGGCGGAGTCCGAGCCCTGGGGTCGGGTGAGGCGGAGTTTCGTCGTCTTCCGGGTCTTAGCCCGAGTCCGAGCCCTGGGGTCGGGCGGAGCGGAGTTCGCCGTCTTCCGGGTCTTAGCCCGAGTCCGAGCCCTGGGGTCGGGCGGAGCGGAGTTCGCCGTCTTCCGGGTCTTAGCCCGAGTCCGAGCCCTGGGGTCGGGCGGAGCGGAGTTCGCCGTCTTCCGGGTCTTAGCCCGAGTCCGAGCCCTGGGGTTGGGCGGAGCGGAGTTCGCCGTCTTCCGGGTCTTAGCCCGAGTCCGAGCCCTGGGGTCGGGCGGAGCGGAGTTCGTCGTGGCGCCTTTGGCAAGGCCTGACTGCCTGTCAGACTCACTCTGTCGAGTGGCACCGCAGTCGGAGTGGCGCAGGCGGCGCTGTCCTTCTGTTAGACTGGTCAGTGGAGCGGTGGAGTGACGGCGGTCACTTCGGCTCTGCCGGGGGGGGCGCGTGTCAGGATAAAGGTGTCAGGCCACCTTTGCGTTAAATGCTCCTGCAATTTGGTCAGTCGGTGTGGCGATTTAGTCAAGGTTGCTTCTGAGCGAAGCCAAGGCCTCGGGCGAGCCGGTGATGTGTCCGCCGTAAAAAGGGGGGCCTTGGGCGAGACGGAAGTCTCTCGAGGTCGGCTGCCCTTGGCCGAGGCTAGGCTCGGGTGAAGCGTGATCGAGTCACTCGTGTGGACTGATCCCTGACTTAATCGTACCCATCAGGCCTTTGCAGCTTTATGCTGATGGGGGTTACCAGCTGAGAATTAGGCGTCTTGAGGGTACCCCTAATTATGGTCCCCGACAGTAGCCCCCGAGCCTCGAAGGGAGTGTTAGCACTCGCTTGGAGGCTTTCGTCGCACTTTTTTGCAAGGGGACCAGCCTTTCTCGGTTGCATTTTGTTCCGGTGGGTGCGCGCGAGCGCACCCGCCGGGTGTAGCCCCCGAGGCCTCGGAGGAGTGGTTACACTCCTTCGAGGTCTTAATACCTCGCGTAACGCTTCGGCTGGTCTGGTCGTTCCCTCATGCGAACTGGCCGTAGCCCGGGTGCACGGTCGGGGCCCAAGCTCTCGGGCTGGTATGTTGACGCTGTCAACGGTTTGGCCGGAGCCGGTTTTTGCGAGAGCAGCCCCCGAGCCTCTGCACAGGGCGAGAGGACGATCAGGGACAGACTCGACTTTTTACATACGCCCCTACGTCGCCTTTCCGCAAGGAGGAGGGGGGGAGTGCGCCATGTTACCCTCGATGGGCACCGAACATGGTGTCTCCGGTGAGCTGCAAGCGGGTAATCCGAGTGGACGTCCGTGCCCCGTTCGTTGGGGGTCGGCTAGGGGCCCAGAGGCACGCCCAAAAGTACCTGCGGGTGATTTGCCGGACCCGGTCCCCTGGCGACGGGGTCCGAGGGCTCGATGCCTCCCTCTGATGGGATTCCGTTACAAGATCGTTCCCGCTGGTCTCGGAAATGTCCTAGGGTACCTCGGGAGCGCAGCCCGAGCCTCGGTTATGTATCGAACGTACCCCTGGTCATCCCTAGCTCGGTGTCTGAGGCGACTGTGAACCCTTCGGGGGCCAGCCTTCGAACCCCTGATCAGTAATGGGCGCGGAGCCCGAGTAGCCTGAGGCGGCCATGGAACCCTTCGGGGGGCTGGCCTTCGAAACCCTGACCAGTAGTGGGTGTCGGGCCCACGCGATCTGAGGCGACTGTTGAACCCTTCGGAGGGCCAGTCTTCGAACCCCTGATCAGTAGGGGGGCTCGGAGCCCGGTTCCTTCGCGGAGAAGGGTCCTTTTCGGGGTATCCCCTTTCCCGGTCCCTGTTGCAAGAGATAGAGAAAGAGGAAAAAGGAAAAGGATACGAAATCGAACGACGTGGCGTACCTTTTCTGACGCGGTTATCACGGCGAAGGCGAAGCGTCACGCGCTTCTCCCGCCAGAGGCGCCGCATGTCCCGCCGCGGAGTTAATGCGACGGGGCGAGTGGTTGGCGGGGTGGCCGTTACGCGTGCGCGATCCGTTCGAGGAACGGGTCACGGGTGCACCGTCTTCACGCCGTGAGAGGAGGCTCTCTTGCTGTCCCAGGACGGGACGTGAGCCTGGCTGACGACGTGACTGCTGCGTCCGCCCGCCTGCCACCGCCATTACTGCCGACCCACTTTCGGTCGCTTTGACCAACGCGCCAGGCTGGCGCTGCTGGGCCGCCTCGAGTCGCGGCATAGGCTCCGCAACCGAAGAGGCGCGACGGTGGCGCAAGTGGTGGTGCGGTTGCTTGCATGCAGCAACTGGCGCGCCGGTTGCTTGACGCGTGGGCCTGGGTTCCCAAGCTGGCGTGTCAGAAGTCGGAGAAGCGCGTCCACCTGGCGCGGTTGCATGCCGCCTGCATGGCTGCCTGCCCCTTCCGCCCGTTGGTCTGGGCAAAAGTGGGGGGTCGCTTGTAACCGCTGGACGGTCGTGCGCACCACGCGCGGCGGTTTGGCTTCTTCTGCCCTGAGCTGGTTTGCATGACATGCGGGACCCAGCCCCCGAGTCGCAGGGGAGGGCCTTGGAGCGTGTTGGAGAAGACTCAGCCCGCGGCGTCTGGGGGCGCACGTAGGGAGAGTTGCCTTTAAAAGGAGGGAGACTCCTTTCGGAAGGCAACCATGCCTTCTTCCTCCCTTATGCGTCGTGTCTTTCCATCTTCCAAGCCCCCGGATGGGGGGTATCCGCCGCCTTTCCGCCTCCTCGTTGGAGGAACGCAACTCCATGGGAGTTGGTACCTCTCAGCCATCGTTCGGCTTCAAGGATTTTCATCACGCAGCCTGGCCACACCCCGCCACCGGCGGTCACCCAAGATGGTGACCTCCAGTTTGACGGTGGGGAAAGCGGGCCAGGCCGCGGCCTCTACTCCTCCCTCGGCCTCAAGGATTTTCGTCATCCAGGCCAAGATGGAAGATGAGGCGAGTCGGGGGGCCGCCCCCGCGTGGGTCGGCTGCCCTTTTCTTCCCCCCGGAGCCTAGCCGTGTTGTCCGTCAGCGGAGCCGACGCCAAAGTCGATCAGCCGAGGCCTCGGGTCGGGCTGGCGCCCTTGGAAGCCGGTTGGCCGAGGCCCCAGGGGTAACCGGCCGAGCCGCCTGCTCGGGCCGGATTCCCGGAGGAGTCCCTGGACCGCGTCGCCGTCCGAGGCTGGGTCGGACTTTGCTGAAGACGTCGTCGATGCCGAGGGTGCTACGGCTCCCTTCAGCGTGAAGACCCGAGCCTGCAGGATCAGATCGTCTTGTAGCGTGTGCCTTCTGCGGCCGCCGAGGCCAGAAAACACACCCTCGTCGTGCTTGCGAAGCTGCGTCTTTTTTCCTCTTGTTTCGAGCATCTGGACTCTCTGTCGGTAACATGGATGTTTGTGCGAGCGAGAGTTGCTTCTCGCGGAAGGGACGAGTGAGGTATCCGTATCCCAGAGGCGTGGGAATCCCTCGGCTCGGTCGGCCTTGCCGCTTACGCGTACTTTCACCCGTCCATGAGGCCCTATCCCCGACTTAGTCGAGAAAGCTTGAAGGACTGCTTCGGCAGGAGAGCTTCCGAACGTGAAGACTTGTTCGGTCCACGGAGTCGCTTTATCCGAGCGCGAGTTACTTATCGCAGAAGGTGATGAGTGAGGTATCCGTATCCCGGAGGCGTAGGAGTCCCTCGGCTCGGTCAGCCTTGGCTGCTTACGTGTACTCCGTCGTTTCCAGGATCCGCTTTTCGAAGTAGTCAAGAAGCACGAAAGTAATCCTGCTAAAAAGAGATCCTTTTTCGAGGAAAAATTCGACGCAGAGGGGGTCTCCCCCCTTTTAGCCCCCGAGGGAGGGTCGGGCTTTGCCGAGGCTAGGCCGACCCTTCCTTGACGACTAAACTTTGCGTAGGTGCGAGGTATATGAACAACTTGGAAACATCTTAAGGGTAGAAGCGACGTAGCTGTTTGATGTTCCAAGCGTTGTCGTAGATCTCGCCTTGATTGTTGGCCAGCTTGTATGTTCCGGGCTTCAGAACTTTGGCGATGACGAATGGCCCTTCCCAGGGGGGCGTGAGCTTGTGCCTCCCTCGGGTGTCTTGCCGCAGCCGAAGCACCAGATCGCCCACCTGGAGGTCTCGGGACCGGACCCCTCGGGCGTGGTAGCGTCGCAGGGACTGCTGGTACCGCGCCGAGTGTAGTAAGGCCCTGTCCCGAGCCTCCTCCAGCTGGTCCAGCGATTCCTCTCGGCTAGCTTGGTTGCTTTGATCGGTGTAGGCCCTCGTCCTCGGGGAGCCATATTACAGGTCAGTGGGCAAGATAGCTTCAGCCCCGTAGACCAGGAAAAACGGCGTGAAACCCGTGGCACGACTCGGCGTCGTCCTTAGGCTCCAGACCACCGAGGGGAGTTCCTTCATCCACCGCTTGCCGAACTTGTTGAGGTCGTTGTAGATCCGAGGCTTTAGCCCTTGTAGAATCATGCCGTTGGCACGCTCTACTTGCCCATTCGACATGGGATGAGCCACGGCGGCCCAGTTCACCCGGATATGGTGATCCTCGCAAAAATCCAAGAATTTTTTGTCGGTGAACTGGGTACCGTTGTCGGTGATGATGGAGTTCGGGACCCCGAAGCGATGGATGATGTTGGTGAAGAACGCCACTGCCTGCTCGAACCTGATGCTGTTCAGAGGTCGGACCTCGATCCACTTGGAGCATTTGTCGATGGCGACCAGCAGGTGCGTGTAGCCCCCGGGCGCCTTCTGCAAGGGACCGACGAGGTCCAGACCCCATACGGCGAAGGGCCAGGTGATGGGTATCGTCTGCAGAGCCTGAGCGGGCAGGTGAGTCTGCTTCGCATAGAATTGGCACCCTTCGCAGGTGCGGACAATTCTAGTGGCGTCAGCCACCTTGGCCAGTAGAAGCCTTGTCGGAAAGCATTCCCGACAAGGGCTCGGGGCGCTGCGTGATGGCCGCAAGCCCCCGAGTGTATTTCTTGCAGCAGTTCCCGACCTTCGGCGATGGAGATGCATCGCTGGAGGATGCCCGAGGGGCTGCGATGGTAGAGCTCCTCTTCATCGCCCAGCAAGACGAACGACTTGGCGCGTCGCGCTACCCGCCGAGCCTCGACTTGGTCGAGGGGTAGCTCTCCTCGACGGAGATATTGCAGGTACAGGGCCTGCCAATCTCGATCTGGCGTGGCCCCGCTCTGCTCTTCCTCGACGTCCAGTGCCTCGCCCTCGGGGGCCGAGGGTACCTCGGGCTGTGCCGAGGGTGCCTCGGGCTGAGCCGAGGGTACCTCGGGCTCGGGCGCGTCGTCGAGCTTGACAGAGGGTTGATGTAGATCCCTGGAGAAGACGTCCGGGGGGACCGTCGTTCGCCCCGAGGCTATTTTAGCCAGCTCGTCTGCGGTTTCGTTGTAGCGCCGAGCGATGTGGTTGAGCTCGAGCCCAAAGAACTTGTCTTCCAGGCGCCGAACCTCGTCGCAGTAGGCCTCCATCTTTGGGTCACGGCAGTGGGAGTTCTTCATAACTTGGTCGATGACGAGCTGTGAATCACCGCGGGCGTCGAGGCGTCTGACCCCTAGCTCGATGGCGGTCCGCAACCCGTTGACCAGAGCTTCGTACTCGGCCACATTGTTGGACGCCGGGAAATGGAGGCGCAGCACGTAGCGCAAGTGCTTTCCGAGGGGCGAGATGAAGAGCAGGCCCGCGCCGGCTCCCGTCTTCATCAGCGACCCGTCGAAAAACATGGTCCAGAGCTCCGGTTGGATCGGAGCCGTCGGCAGCTGGGTGTCGACCCATTCGGCCACGAAGTCCGCCAACACCTGGGACTTAATGGCCTTCCGAGGGGCGAACGAGATCGTTTCGCCCATGATTTCCACCGCCCACTTTGCGATCCTGCCCGAGGCCTCCCGGCACTGGATGATCTCCCCCAGGGGGAAGGATGACACCACAGTTACCGGATGAGACTCGAAGTAGTGTCGCAGCTTCCGCCTTGTCAGGATCACAGCATACAACAGCTTTTGAACTTGTGGGTAGCGGATCTTGGTCTCGGACAGCACTTCGCTGACGAAGTAGACCGGCCTCTGAACGGGCAATGCATGCCCTTCCTCTTGCCTCTCGACCACAATCGCGGCGCTAACCACCTGAGTGGTCGCGGCGACGTAGACCAAGAGGGCTTCTCCATCCGCCGGGGGCACCAAGACAGGCGCCTTCGTAAGGAGCGCCTTCAGGTTGCCGAGGGCTTCCTCGGCCTCAGGGGTCCAAGCGAAACACTCGGCCTTCCTTAAGAGGCGGTACAGAGGCAGACCTCTTTCGCCGAGGCGTGAGATGAAGCGGCTCAGGGCCGCGAGGCATCCCATGACCCTCTGTACACCTTTTAAGTCCTTGATGGGTCCCATGCTGGTGATGGCCGCGATCTTCTCCGGGTTGGCTTCGATGCCTCGCTCGGAGACGATGAACCCTAGGAGCATGCCTCGGGGCACCCCGAAGACACACTTCTCAGGATTGAGCTTGACTCCTTTCGCCTTGAGACATCGGAATGTCACTTCAAGGTCGGAGAGGAGGTCGGAAGCCTTCCTTGTCTTGACTACGATGTCATCGACGTAGGCCTCGACTGTGCGACCGATGTGTTCGCCGAACACATGGTTCATGCACCGCTGGTACGTCGCGCCCGCATTCCTCAAACCGAACGGCATGGTGACGTAGCAGTACATGCCGAACGGCGTGATGAAAGAAGTCGCGAGCTGGTCGGACTCTTTCATCCGGATCTGGTGATACCCTGAGTAGGCATCGAGGAAGGACAGGGTTTCGCACCCAGCGGTGGAATCCACGATTTGGTCGATGCGAGGCAGAGGGTAGGGAACCTTCGGACATGCTTTGTTGAGACCAGTGTAGTCTACACACATCCGCCATTTCCCCCCTTTCTTCCTCACAAGCACAGGGTTGGCAAGCCATTCGGGATGGAATACCTCTTTGATGAACCCTGCTGCCATTAGCTTGTGGATCTCTTCGCCAATCACTCTGCGCTTCTCCTCGTCGAATCGGCGCAGAGGCTGCCTGACGGGTCGGGCTCCGGCCCGAATATCCAGCGAGTGCTCGGCGACATCCCTCGGTATGCCGGGCATGTCCGAGGGACTCCACGCAAAGACGTCGGCGTTTGCGCGGAGAAAGTCGACGAGCACTGCTTCCTATTTGGGGTCGAGCCCGGAACCGATCCGGATCTGCTTGGTGGTGTCGCCACCGGGGTCAAGGGGGACGGCCTTGACCGTCTCCGCTGGCTCGAAGTTGCCGGCATGGCGCTTCACGTCTGGCACCTCCTTGGAGAGGTTCTCCAGGTCGGCGATGAGGGCCTCGGACTCGGCGAGGGCCTCGGCGTACTCCACGCACTCCACGTCGCATTCGAACGCGTGTTTGTACGTGGGGCCGACGGTGATGACCCCGTTGGGGCCCGGCATCTTGAGCTTCAGGTAGGTGTAGTTGGGGACGGCCATGAACTTCGCGTAGCATGGCCTCACTAGTACGGCGTGGTAGGTTCCTCGGAACCCGACCACCTCGAACGTCAGGGTCTCCCTTCGGAAGTTGGAGGGCGTCCCGAAGCAGACGGGGAGGTCGAGTCGCCCGAGGGGCTGGACGCGCTTCCCAGGGATGATCCCGTGGAAGGGCGTAGCGCCTGCTCGGACGGAGGACAGATCGACGCGCAAGAGCTTGAGGGTCTCGGCGTAGATGATGTTGAGGCAGCTGCCCCCATCTATCAGGACCTTGGTGAGCCTGACATTGCCGACAACGGGGTCGACAACGAGCGGGTATTTCCCCGGGCTCGGCACATGATCGGGGTGGTCGGCCTGGTCGAAGGTGATGGGCTTGTCGGACCAGTCTAGGTAGACTGGCGCCGCCACCTTCACCGAGCAGACCTCCCGGCGCTCTTGCTTGCGATGTCGAGCCGAGGCATTCGCCGTATGCCCTCCATAGATCATGAAGTAGTCGCGGACCTCGGGGAACTCTCCTGCTTGGTGATCTTCGTTCTTGTCGTCGTCGCGGGCCCTGCCACCCTCGGCGGGTGGCCCGGCCCTGTGGAAGTGACGCCGAAGCATAACGCACTCCTCGAGGGTGTGCTTGACGGGCCCCTGATGGTAGGGGCACGGCTCCTTGAGCATCTTGTCGAAGAGGTTTGCACCTCCGGGGGGCTTCCGAGGGTTCTTGTACTCGGCGGCGGCGACAAGGTCCGCGTCAGCGGCGGCGCGTTTCGGTTGCGACTTCTTCTTGCCTTTCTTCTTGGCGCCGCGCGGAGCAGACGCCTCAGGAGCCTCTTCCGATGGGCGGCCCTGGGGCTGCTTGTTCTTTCGGAAGATAGCCTCGACCGCCTCCTGGCCAGAGGCGAACTTGGTGGCGATGTCCATCAGCTCGCTCGCCCTGGTGGGGGTCTTGCGACCCAGCTTGCTCACCAGGTCGCGGCAAGTGGTGCCGGCGAGGAACGCGCCGATGACATCCGAGTCGGTGATGTTGGGCAGCTCGGTGCGCTGCTTCGAGAATCGCCGGATGTAGTCCCGGAGCGACTCCCCCGGCTGTTGCCGGCAGCTTCGAAGGTCCCAGGAATTCCCGGGGCGCACGTATGTGCCCTGGAAATTGCCAGCGAAGGCTTGGACCAAGTCGTCCCAGTTGGAGATCTGCCCAGAGGCAGGTGCTCCAACCAGGCGCGAGCAGTGTCGGAGAGGAACAGGGGGAGGTTACGGATGATGAGGTTGTCGTCGTCCGTCCCGCCCAGTTGGCAGGCGAGGCGGTAGTCCGCGAGCCACAGTTCTGGTCTCGTTTCCCCCGAGTACTTCGTGATAGTAGTCGGGGGTCGGAACCGGGTCGGAAATGGCGCCCGTCGGATGGCCCGACTGAAGGCCTGTGGACCGGGTGGTTCGGGCGAGGGACTCCGATCTTCCCCGCTGTCGTAGCGCCCCCCACGCCTGGGGTGGTAGCCTCGGCGCACCCTTTCGTCGAGGTGGGCCCATCGATCGCGTCGATGGTGCTCGTTGCCGAGGTGGCCCGGGGCCGCAGGCGTAGTGTTGCGCGTGCGCCCGGTGTAGACCGAGGCTTTCCGCATGAATCGGGAAGTCGCGGCATGAGGTTCCGAGGGATATCCTTGCCTTCGGGAGGCAGTGCTCTCGGCCCGTCGGGCCGCAGCGCCTTCTAGGAGATTCTTGAGCTCTCCCTGGATTCGCCGACCCTCGGTGGTTGATGGCTCTGGCATCGCGCGGAGGAGCATCGCTGCGGCTGCCAGGTTCTGACCAACCTCGCTGGATGCGGGCGGCGGCCTGACCCTGACATCGTTGGCGACGCGGTGCTGGAGACCTTGGGGCAGGTGACGTATTTCTCCGGCCAGGGGTTGGCCCGCCCATGCCTGCCCGACGTCCCGACGGATCGGCTCAAGCGCTCCTGTTCCCTCGTTGAGCCTGGCCTGCGCCTCGCGGACTTGCTCGAGTTGTGGGTCGTAACCCCCCGCCGGAGCGGGGACCACAGCTAGCTCCCGTGGGATGTCGGCGCGAGGCACCGGCCTAGGAAGATCACCGTCCTCCGGCATGCCGAGATGGTTGCCTTCGGAGAGATCCCCTAGCTCGATGTGGAAACATTCGCGGCTTGGGCCGCAGCTCTCGTCGCCAAGGCTGCGGCTTCCGTCGGAACAGTCGGATAGGCAGTAGTCACATGCGGTCATGAAGTCCCGCATGGCACTGGGGTTGCCAAGTCCGGAGAAATCCCAACAGATGCTGGGATCGTCATCTTCCTCGGACCCAGATGGCCCGTAGGTCGAGACGTCCGTCAGTCGGTCCTAAGGCGACCGCATACGAAACCCCAGTGGGGTTGCACTCGCCTCAATGAGAGCGCCCGCCAAAGCGAGGTCGTTTGGCGGGTTGAGGCCGAGTCGAAATGACGTAAGATGGGAGTTAGTCGGTACCTTTTGGTCGACGAGGAGCGACGTAGTCACATCGGGGACTGGTTGCACCGTCATCTCAGGTACGAGGGCGACGTCCTGCAGGCTTTCCGCGAGCGCGCCGGCGTCGTCTTCTTGCTCGGGGTCAGCGTGTCGCGGGGGGACGGCGCTTGCCTTCGTCTTGAACGCGAGGTCGACGTCCGGCGTGCCTTCCGTCGGGGCGTCGGGGGCGTCGATTCGCTCGACGGCCAACGAAGCGCGGCCTCCCGCTTGGCCTTGATGGCCCCGCCTCCTCCTCCGTTGGCGGGGGAGAGAACGAAGCGAGCTCGAATGTTGCTCTTCCACCACGCGGGGAAGATGTCGTCGATTCCACCACCGGCGGGCGGGTCGTCGGCCGCCATTGTCGTTGTCGCGCGGCGGTGGAAGAAGTATCATGTCGTAGCTGCCGTCGAAGGACATGAACTCAAGAGTCCCGAAACGAAGCACCGCCCCGGGTCGGAGAGGTTGCTGGAGACTGCCCATCTGGAGCTTGACGGGGAGCTGTTCGTCAGCACGCAGCAGGCCCCTACCTGGCGCGCCAACTGTCGGCGTTTCGAGACAGGGGGGTCCCTAAGCCGACGAGTGAGTGTGCTGCGTGCCCCAGCCCAGATGGGTCGAGCGCGTGGGCGAGCGCGAAGGGGGGAGAGGCGAGGTGGCCGGAGTCGAGCGTGAGAGAGGTGGAAGTCCCGCGGCCTTCGTGTTCGTCCCGCGCCCAGGTCAGGTGCGCTTGCAGTAGGGGGGTTACAAGCGTCCACGCGGGTGAGGGAAGCGAGCGGCCCCAAGAGAGCGCCTGTCCCGTCCTCGGTCCCGCGCGGCCAACCTTCTCTAAGAAGGCCCTGGTCCTCCCTTTTATAGTCGTAAGGAGAGGATCCAGGTGTACAATGGGGGGTGTAGCAGAGTGCTACGTGTCTAGCGGAGAGAGAGCTAGCGCCCTAGGTACATGCCAATGTGGCAGCCGGAGAGGTCTTGGCACCTTGCTGGCGTGATGTCGTGGCTGTCGGAGGCGCGACGGAGCCTAGCGGAGGGACAGCTGTTGGAGCGGTCGAGTCCCTGCTAACGTCGCCCTGCTTCCGTAAGAGAGCTGGGGGCCGCCGTCGTCATAGAGTTTGTGGAGCGCCATCATTGCCCATCCGGCGGAGCTGGCCGGATGGGACGCCGGTCTTGTTCTCCGTGACCCGAGTCGATTCGGGGTAGGATGATGGTGGCGCTTCCTGTTGACGTGGCGGGTCTGTGCCCTAGGCAGGGTGACGTGGGGGCTCCTCCGAAGCCGAGGTTGAGTCTGTCCTCTGTTGCCGAGGCCGAGCCCGAGCCATGGGGTCGGGCGAGGCGGAAGTCGTTCGGCCGAGGCCAGGGCGGAGTCCGAGCCCTGGGGTCGGGTGAGGCGGAGTTTCGTCGTCTTCCGGGTCTTAGCCCGAGTCCGAGCCCTGGGGTCGGGCGGAGCGGAGTTCGCCGTCTTCCGGGTCTTAGCCCGAGTCCGAGCCCTGGGGTCGGGCGGAGCGGAGTTCGCCGTCTTCCGGGTCTTAGCCCGAGTCCGAGCCCTGGGGTCGGGCGGAGCGGAGTTCGCCGTCTTCCGGGTCTTAGCCCGAGTCCGAGCCCTGGGGTCGGGCGGAGCGGAGTTCGCCGTCTTCCGGGTCTTAGCCCGAGTCCGAGCCCTGGGGTCGGGCGGAGCGGAGTTCGCCGTCTTCCGGGTCTTAGCCCGAGTCCGAGCCCTGGGGTCGGGCGGAGCGGAGTTCGCCGTGGCGCCTTTGGCAAGGCCTGACTGCCTGTCAGACTCACTCTGTCGAGTGGCACCGCAGTCGGAGTGGCGCAGGCGGCGCTGTCCTTCTGTCAGACTGGTCAGTGGAGCGGTGGAGTGACGACGGTCACTTCGGCTCTGCCGGGGGGGGCGCGTGTCAGGATAAAGGTGTCAGGCCACCTTTGCGTTAAATGCTCCTGCAATTTGGTCAGTCGGTGTGGCGATTTAGTCAAGGTTGCTTCTGAGCGAAGCCAAGGCCTCGGGCGAGCCGGTGATGTGTCCGCCGTAAAAAGGGGGGCCTCGGGCGAGACGGAAGTCTCTCGAGGTCGGCTGCCCTTGGCCGAGGCTAGGCTCGGGTGAAGCGTGATCGAGTCACTCGTGTGGACTGATCCCTGACTTAATCGTACCCATCAGGCCTTTGCAGCTTTATGCTGATGGGGGTTACCAGCTGAGAATTAGGCGTCTTGAGGGTACCCCTAATTATGGTCCCCGACACCATCCATCAGTTCTGGTGGTTAGTTTCACAGTGGCCATTTCCCTGTGTTCATCTATGATTCCGAGTATGACTCTGACATCACAAACGATTCGTATTCTGAGCTAGGCGTACGTTCTGCTGCCCTTTCTTATCTACGTTCTGCTGCCGTTTTTTTCATGCACTTGTCTGCACTCAGAGATAGTGGAAATAGGAAGGATTGACTGTCTATCAGCTAGAGTAGGTATTTTGCAGGGCGCGAGTACAGTACTGCATTAGTAGCAACCAAGTGACTGGTATAATCAGTACGACGTCTATCAGACAATGCCCTGACGACAAGTCGACAATTAAGCCTATTCAGTAACTTGTTAAGCTGATCTCTGTAAATTTGTGTGGATTATCATGCAAGTGCTTATCACGAAATTGAGGTCTCTGTGACGTAATTTATTTATTTTGGTGTATGGGGTATTCAGAATCATTAGTAGCCATTTTTTTACTTGAAACCTATGTGATCAACAGAGATGTGCTACTGTTGTTCAGGAATATACTTTTTCTTCTTTTGTGTGTTAAGTAATGTTTCCAACAAAGTTTTTTGCAGTCTCGTCTAATTACCTCCAACAAATCAATTGCAGGAGTGTTAAAATAGCTCGCTGTTTTGGGATTTGCCGCCTCAAGTTTCATCTAGCTACCTCGAACAAATCCTTCAATCTCCATGGCTACATCGGTACTTCTCCTATTCCACCTTGTGCTCCTACTAGTAGTGTTTTTATTCTTGAGTAGCGCATTTTGCTTTCAACTAGCATGTCTAATTGCATATAAATTACTTGTTCTAGATATCAACTCAATTTACTAACGAGGAGGAAATTAAAAGGAAGAGAAAGAAGCGAAAGAGAGTTGTTGTATTAGATGTGTCTATTATGGCAATTATTGCAAATCTGTATCAACGAAGGAGACCTAGACACATCGTAGATGCTAACGAAGTTCAAGAGAGAAATGTCGAGTCCAGAAGACAAATGCTACGTAATATGTACTAGGGTTCAAATGTCTATTGCTATGACAGTTTGCACCTAACTAAGAGATCTTTTAGTGACTTGAGTGCCATTTTACGAGAAAAGAGTGGCCTACAGGATACCCTAAATGTGTCGGTAGAAGAAAAGCTTGCAATTTTTCTGCTTATAGTAGGTCATAACACCAAAATGAGGTTGATCCGTAGCACTTATGGGTGGTCCATTGAACCAATCAGTCGACACTTCAACGAAGTGCTTAGAGGGATTCTATTTTTAAGTCATGAGTTCATCAAGCTTCCTAATCCAGAAACCACTCTACCTGAGGATCCAAAGTGGAAATGGTTTGAGGATTGTCTAGGTGCACTAGATGGCACACATATCGATGTGAATGTTCCATTGACTGACCAGGGTAGGTATAGAAATAGGAAGCAACGTATCATCACTAATGTATTAGGGGTTTGTGATCGACAAATGAAGTTTTTGTATGTCTTGGTTGGATGGGAAGGGTCGGCTTCGGATTCACGCATACTACGTGATGTCATGTCACGGGAGGACTCATTTGTTGTTCCTAGTGGTAAATACTATCTAGTGGATGTTGGATATACAAATGGTCCGGGATTTCTTGCCCCGTACCGATCTACACGGTACCACTTGAATGAATGGGCTATTCAAGGCAACAATCCATCTACTGTGAGAGAGTTATTCAACCTACGCCATGCAACAACTAGGAATGTGATAGAGAGAACTTTTGGGCTATTGAAGATGAGATGGGCAATCTTGAGGACCAGCTCATATTTTGATTTAGAAAACCAGGTATAACATAGTAGGTATTCAATTAAAATTCAATTGTTAGTTTTAAAATTGTGTATTGACTTAGCCAAATTATTCTGTGCAGATTAGGATCATCCATGTTTGTTGCATATTGCATAATTTTTTAAGGGATAGACAAAGAGATATGGACGATATTCTAATACATGAAGTTGATAGTCTCATCTCTACTACTCCTACTGAAAATCAAGGAGAAATGAGTCTGATTACGCATGTTCAATCAACTAATGAGTGGGGTAATTTTAGAGACACCAAAGCTAGTGAAATGTTTGTTGATTATCAAGCGAGGCGTGGTCAAAGCTCATAGCTGTATGCTTCTGTTTTCTATGTCTTCGTCTTTTCTGATTTTTGTTTGTTTGTGTTTTTATATGTGTGGTTCTTTGATTGTACGACAAGAAAACAAGGGGCTATGTTCCTTGGAATAATGAGATGGATAAGGTACTCCTTGATACATTTGTGGACTATTACAATAAAGGTGATAGATGTCAGATTGGGTGGAAGTCTCATGTATACACAGCTGCTGTGAAGAATGTTTGTGAGAAGTGCAATGACACCATTACAAAGGTAAATATTAGCTCTCGCAGCAAGACCTTTGATAAGCACTACAATATCATTAATGGTTTGTTGTCCACTAGTGGTTTCGGATGGGATTGGGAGAAGAACAAGCTCAAAGTTGATAGTGACACTGTCTGGGATGAGTATGTTGAGGTAAGAAAATTTTTGTAGTTCATTTTTTGTAGTTTAAATTTTGCACTACAAAATCTTTAGTTTTTGCAGTTCAATTTTTGTAGTTCAGTTTTTTGCAATTCAGTTTATTCTATTTTTGTAGTTTAGTTTATGTTTCAATTCCAAGTTTATTTGTTGATGTATCTTTGTAACAATTTTTTGCAGAGGAATAAGGAAGCAAAAGGATATAGACATAAGGTTGTGAAGTTTTGGGATCTACTCAGCCTAGTGTACAATAAAGACCAAGCAAATGGAGAGGACGCTAAAACAGCAACTGAGAGTTCAAAGGAAATGGCAAAAGAGAATGATACCGGAGGCAAGGATGCTCCATATTCTGTAGCTTCCTCGAGTAGTTTCAAAAGACAAAGATCAGATGATTCATTTAACTCTATGTGGTGTGATAAGTTTGACATGCTTACATCAGCATTAAAAGATGACGGTCCAAAGCTACCCTCTTCCGCCGAAGTTCTCGCCGCATTACAAGAGGTTGAGGGACTTGATGAAGACACAGAACTTGAGCTTTATGACATGCTCACCTCTAATGCACGCAAGTTAGAGTCGATGATGGCACTCCCAATGGAAAGGAGGAAGAGGTGGCTTATGATGCAGCTAAGAAAGTGAAACAACTTATATGTGAACTTAGATCTCTGTTTTGAACTGATTGTGTGAACTTGTCTTTGTGAAACTTTTGTGTGCGAACTTGATGGCTATGTGAAACTGTTGTGTGCGAACTTGATGGCTTTATGAAACTGCTATGTGAAGATTTGATGTCTTTGTAGAACTTTTATGTGTGAACTTGATGACTTTGTGAAACTGTTATGTGTGACTTGCCTTTGTGGAACTGTTATTTGTGAACTTAATAGTTTCTGATAGTTGTAAATTGTTCATGCTCATTTTTAAACAGATGCAAAGTCAAGAGATCCTTGTTTGTATTCAAATTCAAATTCCGTGTGCAAAGTATCCAAACAACATCTAGAATTTAATTCTAGGAATTCAATTGCTTGTACAACCAAACAAAAATAATGGAATTGAATCACTTTCTAGTCGATTGAATTCTATATAATTCATTTCTTGGAATTTATTTCTTGGAAAAGGATTCATTTCTAGGCATCCAAACAGGGCGTTAATTAAATTCCCGACATCCCGAAGTTGCTCGGCACGAGCCGACACAACCAGACCCCTTTCTAATTGCTTAGATTATGGAAATGAATACGACACCAAACTCGAACTTTTGCGAGAGGATTAAAAATTTAGTGTCCACTTTATTTACTGATTTCCCGTGCTTAAATCCATAATCGTTGTTTACGTACAGTAACACCTGGGGTGTTACAATAGTCATACCAATTTATTCTGGATCTGGTCCAATCTAATAGGTTGATCTAACGTAATGAAGTCTAACCTTAAGTTGAGCTAACCTAAGCTCAGTCACTTAACCAGTTAATAGTGGTAAAATAAATGAGACTCTACTCCTATAGAACATGTTTTATCTTAGTTCAATCTGCACTAAATAAAGAACGACAGACCCAACCCGACCATATGCAATTACCTTAACCATTTGATGATTGCATAACCCTTCTGATTTAACCTAACAAAGACTCTGACCTACCTACAACATAATATCCATCCTATCTCAAAAAGATTCTAACATATCCTAATAACATTTATTCTACCCTGATAGATCTATTTAACCTAAACTAGTCTAGTCTAGTCATATCTAATCTAATTTAGATCCTATCTAATCTAATATGATTTAATCTTGTATGAGTTACTGATTGCTGGTACAAAAGATTAGGCCATACTCCTAATTCACATATGCCTAAATTGGTGACTTAGATCAACTCGGCCACACCCAACAACTTGACCTACAATACAGGTTACATAACTAATCCCATCTAGCATATAGCTACCCATTAAACCCTCTACCCATCTATTACTGACAGACCTATCTTAACCTCTTGTCCCTAATCCGGATGAAGGCACCAAGACTCGAGAAGAAGGAGATCAAGCTCGTTGAGGAATAATAGGATTCAAGCCAGATCTTCAAAGGAATCAAGATCCACAATCTTAGATGGAGTCTTTTCTTACCCTACTCTTTCTTACCCAAACATATATATGCTTTAAAGACATCTTCTACCCTACATAATAAAGTGTATATATATACCCGAGCTTTCTCTGATCACCAGATAATTTGCGATATATATATATAAGCTTTGGTATTAAAATCAATTAAAAAACTAACCTATAGACTACAAACAATTTCTTCTACATCCTTTCTCTTACAAATCTTGAGGACGAGATTTCTGTTAAGGGGGTAGGTCTTGTAAGACCTAAAATTGGTAGAAGGAAATATATATATATATATATATATATATATACATATATCTAATCCTGGGATCTAAATAAGAGTATTTTCTCGTAAAAGTAGTTATAGACTAGAAGGTATTTCTTCATAAAATAGAATAAGTAATAAATAATTAAGCTTTGGAATGGACCTCTAATGGACTAAACATTCGAAATACTTTCGTAAAATGGATATTTTGTGATGCTTATTGAAAATATTGCCTAAATAAATAAGTAAGGTAATAAACAAATGAATAAACTTAATACATGAACCTTGCATTCATGTTGAAATATATTTTTGGTGTGCAAATTAGAACTTTGTTTGAATTTAAAATCTAGTTGGAATTTGAAAATAGGAAATAGGAGAAAAAAAAGAAAACACTTTCCTGCGTTTGGGCCTAATGCCACATCCTCGGCCCATCTTCCTTGTCTCTCTCGCGCCCCAGTCAGCCCACCTCGCCCCTCTGCCTTGGACTAATGGGCCAAAAATACATACGCGCGACCCACTACTTACCCCGCGCATGTACCGTCTCTGGCGAGGCGGACCCCCTCGCCACGCTCCCACCCTGCCGCGCGCGCTGTTTGCTTTCACGCTGACGGACCGGGCCCGCGCTATAGCCTACCAATTCCATCGCATGCCCACTGCCGTTCTGGTCGCTAGTCACCGCCAGGTGGGCCCGTTCAAGTCCGCTTCTTCCTCAAACCAACGGCCCCAGCGGGTCCGCCTCCGCCGGGATCGCTTCGGGTTGTTGGGCGGCGACCTCCCCCTTGCCAGGGTATTTTAGCGATAGTTCCCCGCCTCATCTCTAGTGATCTCTAACGAAGCCGCCTGGGTACCGAGTTGTGCGGGTGGGGGAAACACAGGGCGCCATCGCGGTGCAGTGGGAAGAAGGTAGCCGCCGCCTTGGGTCCTCACCCCCATGGTCGAACGAATCGCGCCTTGTGATCTAGGGTGACCGCCCCATGTCTGGGTCCGTGTTCAAGGTTGCGGAACTGCGCGAGGGAGCTCAACATCGTCGTAATTGCTCGTCGTCGTTCCTCGCTGCCGTACCGCGCGCAGGGTGTCACCACCGTCGTTCGACCACCAGAAACACGAATAGGTGAAGCGTTGCTGGTGGTGGAAGGTGTCCGCTGCATTCCGGGTCGGGGATTGGCGCTGTGTCGGTGCGAATCGCTCGCCGGAATCAATCCTCGACGGAAGAACCGCAGCTCGTTGTGACCCGCGGTACCAACATCTTCATTCCTGGTATGGTTATCCCCATGAGCTTCCCATCGGTCCTCGCACTGCGATGCACCACTGGGATAGGCACTTTGACGCGGGGGCATTGGCTTGCACATCACCGGTGGGGTGCGCCGCCGTGCGGTCTGAGCGCGCCGCCGTGACTCAATGCGTGGTGGGGGAAGGATTCCTGGCCGTTCGATCCATTTGTGTGGCCAGGATTAGATCGTCGCCCTACTGTTGGTCTGAATGCGTGGATCGTCGATTGTGAGATCTACGGTCGCGATTAGAGCATACATACCCCTTCACCGCATAAAAATGTGGTCATCAGTTTTGAATGGGAGGGCGGGTGTGGGTGTTGATCTGGCGCGTTCGTTTTTAATCTGACGGTTGGCATAACATACCGCTTCGCTTTAATGGAGGATGTAATCGCGACCGCAGAACTCAGATCCAACGACCAGTAGTTATCCATACCCCTTGGTCGTGCGCAATTTGTTAAAGAGTCCCTGGATTTATAGGATATCAACCCGCGCTCCACCACTGTGTAAAAGTAATTCGGTATAGGCCTCTGGTTTTTATAAAGTGCACCCTGTGCTTTCCAGAAATTGTGTCCACGGTCCAGGAAGTGAATAAATGGAATAAA
Organism: Zea mays; assembly: GCF_902167145.1. Taxonomy (NCBI): domain Eukaryota; kingdom Viridiplantae; phylum Streptophyta; class Magnoliopsida; order Poales; family Poaceae; genus Zea; species Zea mays. The sequence goes on from NC_050097.1 coordinate 89,418,872, forward strand.
ATAATTCAGAAAATGTTTTCTAATATATAAATAAACCTAGAATCTTATTTAATTCATATTTAATTCATCTTAGCTCCGAATTAATTTATTCCAGTTGCTATAAATTCATAATAATATTGTTTATCATCTGGTAACCTTATTTTATTATGAAACATGGATATAACTTATGCACTTAAATTCTTTTGTGTCCAACACTTAAATCTTTATAAAATCATAACTTTATAACCGTAGCTCCGAATTTAGTGGTTCTCGTTCCCACGATCTCGTTACGACGCATAGAATATTATTATTTAGTTTGTGCTTATGTTTGGTGTGATGTTAATTTTGCCTATACACTGTTTGTCTGTATTGCTACGTTTAGCAGTGAGGACATGTGTCATCTAAAGAGCAAGTTGGTACCTGGAATCTCAAGTCATAGGAAAGTTGTGCCCTTGATCACTTCTTTTTACCCAGTCATGTTCTGATTAATCATAATGATCTGCATAGGTTAATTTTGATGGGACCCAATAGGTTACCCTAGTTTGACTATCTTTATACCTTGTTTACCACTGAATTTTTGGGTAGTACCTGCTATTGCTTCATGTGGTTTTGGGTATAGAGATACACAATGTTCATTACTATACTTTTATTATCAGTTGTTATTTGCTGTTCATGTTAAGATCATTATGTTAATTGGAACATGGAGAACCACCCGGGAAAACAGTGCTACCACAAGGGTGGTATGGGACGCCCTTGGCTGAATAATAATTAGGAAAGCTAGTGGAGGACTACCTTACCCGAAAGGGGCAAGGGGAGTAGGGGAGTGGTCAGTGTAGGGAGGTCCTTTGGTTGATTTTGCTGCAATGGTGGTCAGGCGAGGGATCCCTGCATTGGAGCTTCCTAGAAACTGTAGCGGGTTTTCTGAAGCTAGTGGAACTTTGTAAAGGTCTCGTAGTGTTACCCTGCCTCGCCTCCTCGGTAGAGGTGTATGGGATTGACCGTCTCTTGGCAGATGGGTAACATGACTTGTGGGTAAAGATGTCCAACCTCTGTAGAGTGGTAAACTGGTATACTAGCCGTGCTCACGGTCATGAGCAGCTCGGACACTCACATGATTAATTTATGGGACTAAATTCAAATTGTCATATGCATTGCATCGCAGGTGTTGTTGTTACTTTTGTTCTACTACTTAATTGGGTTGGTATTTACTTATACTTAGTAACTGCTAATAAAATCTTGACCAACTTTAAAAGCAATGCTCAGCTCTAACCATCCTCTTTGGTAAGCCTTACACTTCACATGAGCTCCCACTTTTGGCGAGTTCATGCACATTATTCCCCACAACTTGTTGAGCTATGAATGAGCTCACTCTTGCTGTCTCACACCCCCAGGTCAAGAACAGGTACCGCAGGATGAGACGCATGGAGGATGTTGTGGCATGTTCGTGAGAGGTCTAGGACGTTGTCTCCCAGTCAACTTTGGGTTGCTGGACCGTTGTCTCCTTATAATTTATTTATTTATTTATTTTGTACAGAACTCCTATTACATAGTAAAGATGTGACATTCGATCCTGTGCCATGTTTCATCATATGTGTAAGACTTGGTCCCAGCACACCTAGTGATTATGTTCGCGCCCGGGTCTTGGTGCCCCGAAACCCGGGTGTGACAGAAGTGGTATCGGAGGAATGTTGACTATAGGACGAAATCTAGATAGAACTGGACAACCATTGTCTACTTACCTTTGCTACTCTGATTCTTTTCTAAACTTTGCTTAATCCTTTCTCATCTATTTCTGCTTTACTCTGATTATTCTTACCTTTTCCTTCTAAACACAAAAGTGGATTTCACACTTTAAATCATGTACCTAAAGTGACCTTTAGGAATAGGAGGCCTACTCTTAGGAACAAAAACAAAACTATTTATATATATAGGTGTCTATGTACTTCAATGCTTGTTCTTGTGATACATGTCCGATTTGGATCTTTGATTGAGTGTGATGAGTTGTGGAGTGATGTCCACAATTTCATCTGCCTATACATCTAGGCATAAAGGAAAATGCTTATAAAAGTAACTAGACAAACTAGATTATCCTCATTAAAATATATCTAGCCTAATAGATCCATCTTATTTAAAAAAAGATACTCTCTTACCTTAATAGATTCGTCTTATTTTGAAAAGATTTGATCTTATCCTAATAGATCTAACTAATCTCAAAAATTATTTATTATTCTTATAGATTCATCTTGCCTTAATAAGCATATTTACCCCACACTAGTAACAACCACGAGCTAATCCAAAATTTATTTAGATCTTATCTAGTCTAAAATAGTTGTGGCAGAACCTCCCAAGTTATTGGGCCCACATGCACTTGCCCTTGTCTCAAAGACCTCAGACGGCTATGCATGTGCTCCAGATAACTTAACAGGATCTGTCCGAGTGCCCCAAGGACCTCGGATAAACCACTTACAACCAGGACCGCAGGATTGAGTAAACACAAATCACACACCAACATTTTGCAGTGGAAATCTTATTACCAAATTTTGCAAGTTACATCAAGTTTTACAATGTACATGATCGGAGTGATTACAAAAGTGATTCAGAGAAATAACTTTGAACTGTTATAAAGTATTTATAGTTTTGAAATATATGCTAGCTTAAGTGACCATCCTCAATAAGAAGTATAGAAGAGGTACTTAGACTTATAAGAAGGCTGAGCCCACCGACACTTAGCACCATCCACAGCAACACACTTCTATTTTCGGTTCTTCCTTATGCTTGGGAACCACCTTTGCACAAAAGTAGCAAAACTCCGTAGGCTCTTCACCTAAAACAACATGGGACAAAGCCCTGAGTACGAAGTGTACTTTCGCAAGTCTTACCCGACCAAGGAAAAAGACTCTCAAGGATATGCTGGATTTAGGAATCAAGGAGAGGATTTTAGCAAGAATCAACTTAGATACTTTTGCAGAAAAACTTACTAAAGTGGGTCCTTACTTTCAATATTTTAACGCAAGATTAAATATTAATAGACTCTGGTTGCACCTAGTCTAATTTCACCATCTCATCAGTACAACATCATTTTTATTCATAATGTTTACATCCTAACCAAGGTTGTAGGTCGGAGATCAAGTCTCCACTCCCCGGGGATATAACGGCGATCCGAATCGATTTACTCAGCTGAGGATCTCTAACCACACGTCATATGTAGCACTTAACCCTTGCATATGTCAACCGTTCCCACAGATCCACCACAACGTGAACCGGTCCGCGCTACCCGGGAGCACAGTACTCCTCCATCCAGCCTCCAGCCAGGAGGGTACACACTACTCCCACCATCTCCCACGCCCAGTGCTAGTGGAACTTTGTAAAGGCCTCGTAGTGTTACCCTGCCTCGTCTCCTCGGTAGAGGTGTATGGGATTGGCCGTCTCTTGGCAGATGGGTAACATGACTTATGGGTAAAGATGCACAACCTCTATAGAGTGTAAAAGTGGTATACTAGCCGTGCTCACGGTCATGAGCAGCTCGGACACTCACATGATTAATTTATGGAACTAAATTCAAATTGTCATATGCATTGCATCGCATGTCATGTTGTTACTTTTGTTCTACTACTTAATTGGGTTGGTATTTACTTATACTTAGTAACTGCTAATAAAATTTTGACCAACTTTAAGAGCAATACTCAGCTCTAACCATCATCTTTGGTAAGCCTTACACTTCACATGAGCTCCCACTTTTGGCGAGTTCATGCATATTATTCCCCACAACTTGTTGAGCTATGAACGTATGTGAGCTCACTCTTGTTGTCTCACACCCCTAGGTCAAGAACAGGTATCGCAGGATGAGGCGCATGGAGGATGTTGTGGCATGTTCGTGAGAGGTCTAGGCCGCCGTCTCCCAGTCAACTTTGGGTTGCTGGACCGTTGTCTCCTTATAATGTAATTATTTATTTGTTTTGTACAGAATTTCTATTATATAGTAAAGATGTGACATTCGATCTTGTGCCATGATTCATCATATGTGTGAGACTTGGTCCTAGCACACCTCGGTGCCGTTTGGTTCACATATTGGTAACACAATGGGTAACCAATAACATTAGATCATGTTTGTTTAAGTCCAACCGTAATCGATACCACAGTACAAATGAATACCTCCTTATTCAAATTTGTTACCACCAATATTCGAGTGTCAATCGTTACCATTACCATTTACGTTACATTTCGCCAACCAAACAACACCCTGATGATTATGTTCGCGCCTGGGTCTTGGTGCCCCGAAACCCGGGTGTGACAGGAACGACGAGGGTGCGGTGGAGCCTCGGGTCGACGGCGGTGGGCTCCAGTTGCGCAAGAAACGCTCTGGTGAGCGTGGACCGGGCAAATCAGAGAGGGGAAGGGCAAACCAAAGGGCGTCCCGAGTAGCTGACGGCGAGGCGGAACTCACCGCTGCAACGGACGGGGCGTGGTCTCGACGGCGGTCGCAGAACGGACGACGGTCTACGGTGAGCCGCAGTGGAGCTACCTTGTTGCGTGTGTAGAGTGAGAGAGGGGGCGAGAGGGTTCGGCTGAGGGCGCAACTGAGCGGGGGAAGTGGGCGAGCGGGGCGCGGGGCTCAAAAGGGGCGAGGACGTGCGGAGGTGGCCGGAGAACGCACGGTCATGGGTGCGTCCACAACGAGGGACGTGGGTGGGAGGTTGGGGACGGACTGACAGGTGGGCTCGGCAGGACAAAGAGAGAGAGAAGCGGGCGCGCGTGCGAAAGGAACGGCGCCGACAGGGCTGGCCCACTAGGTAGCGAGAGGGAGAGCGCGAAGGCTGGCACCGACACGCGGGACTCGCCTGTCAGGCACCGAGGGCGCGTGGGCACGGGCGCGAGAGGCTGGGCTTAATGGGCTGACTGGGCTGAAATGGGTTTTTCTATTTCCAGAGAATTTCTAATGCCTTTTCTATTTATTTTCTCTAGGGTTTTCAATTCAAATTTAAACCAAATCAAACATGTGCAACAATTCAAAGAATATTTGGTACTCAACATGATGCAACATTTCATGACTCATATGTTTTGTCAAAAAAATAAAATTAATACCCTCACTAATTAAGCTAACCCTAACCAAAAAAGAAAGAGAGAGAGAGAGAGGAACTAGAGAGAGATAGAAACTAGAGTGAGAGAGAGAAGAGTAACACCTGAATTTGGATGATAATAAGAAAGAAATTTTATACCCCTCAAATTCAGGGTGTTACAAGAAGGCAACGACTAGGAAGTGAGTGGTAGCTATAAATATAAACCCAACCACCTCCATTCACTCAACCCAAGCACTTCACTCATACACATTCAATACAAGAGCAATGAATTCATTCCAAGACACATTCAAAGCTTCTAATCCTCTGCAAGTGCCACTATTGAGACAAGTGATCAACTGTGATTAGTGACTTGAGAGAGTGTGATTCATGTTTCATTTGTTGCTCTTGTTGTTTGGTTTTCTTAATCGTGCTTTCTTCATCTCCTTCTAAACTCTCTAGTGACTTGTAAAGCTAGCAAGAGACACCTAAGCGTGTGATGGTCCTTGCGGGATCTTATTGATTCTTGAGATAAAGAATAAGCACTTAACAGGTCTAAGTGATCGATTGAGAGAGGGAAAGGGTTGAAAAAGACCCGGCCTTCGTGGCCTCCTCAACGGGAAGTAGGTTCATTGGACCGAACCTTAGGAAACAAATCGTTGTGTTCATTTGTGTTGATCTTCACCTTACGATTTGATTCTTCCTCCCCTCTCTCTCTAAGTTCTCTTGCTCACAACCTTTTGAGTTAGCTACCAAAGTTATCCGTATTGATTGAGCAACTCATAGCAAGAAGAACTCTCTTCCGCACTCCATATTCATTATCATTTGTTTCTAATCCTAACCCCAGGTGAAGTTCATATTCAAAGTTTATAATTTACAGGTTTCGCCTATTTATCCCCTCTAGACGACTTTCAGGCACACAAGTGCGAGCAGGGAAGCCTCCAACACGACACCTTGCATTGTTGCGCCCGCGAGAGCTCCCATCGGTCGAAACAGGAAGCTCCCTCGGCGGTGCGGCGCCATTAGGTTCTTGTGGTGTATCGTGGAGAGCAAGGCCACCTTGTTTGAGAATTACTTTTTCCCTGGTACAAATTGTTGCTAGGCACCTTAACCGCAATCTCTTTTCCATCACTCAGCTTCCTGTAGTACACTATCCCGAACCCCCCTGAACCGATCCTACTCGCAAACTTGTTGGTCGCCGACCACAGCTACACCACACGATTGTGAGGTCACGAAGGTGAGCTCCAATTTCCCGCCATAATTCCCAAGATTTTAATTTTGTAGCAGTCAATTAAGAGTTCTCGAGTTCGGTTTGATTGGAAGGGGGAAAATAGTGATAAGGAGGACAACCTCGAGCCCGAGGCCAACCCCGGACAGGAGACGCAATCATGACTCGCCTGAGGCCAACCCCGGACAGGAGACGCAGTCATGACTCGCATGAGGCCAACCTCGGACGGGAGACACAGTCACGACTCACCCGAGGCCAACCCCGGACAGGAGACGCAGTCACGGCTCATTCGAGACCAAACCTCGGACGAGAGACACAATCACGGCTCACGAGGCCAACCTTGGACAGGAGACGCAGTCACGGCTCGCGAGGCCAACCTCGGGCGAGAGGCATAGTCACAACTTGCCCAAGGCCAACTCCGAGCGGGACACGCAGTCACGGCTCGCCTGAGGCTAGCAACAACAGTACATGGAGCTAATTTTCGATGTTGATAATGTTTACCACACAAATTTTGCATATCATAGTAACATTTGTCATTACATATTTATGTTTCATACAAATTTTTACTTCATCGCAGTGCGGACACATATTTAGTAGAATTTAGAAAAAAATAATTCCAATTTATAATTATATGTCCCAATATCTCGCTGTTTTGAGATTTATAATTCGTTCGAGATGCTCTTGCACACCAGGCAATCAAAGGTGCCGACGGATGGCACAATCCAGTCTACGCACAAGTTCGCCGATGAAACTTTGTCGCTAAAAACACGCGCAGGTCACGGCAACCTCTCATCAGGTATCAGCCACCGCCCACCCCAACTCGCCGAAACACAATCGCCGAACACACACAAAAAAAACCCTAGACCGCCGAGCCCAGTCCAGCAGTGTCTCTCCACCGCTGCCGCGCCACCTCGAGCTCCACTTGCACTTGCATCGCGGGATGGAGCACGATGCGCACGCCGAGGCCCCACCACACGCCGTCCCGCCACCGGAGGTCGCCACCGTCGATGATTGGGCTCGCGACGACGCGGAGCCCATGTCCGTTGAATCTGGCGTTGCCGCTGCGGAGCTAACTGCGGCAGATTCGGGCGCTGATGCCCCGCTCGCGCCCGCGCCCTCGGCCGCGGTCGCGGCAGAAGGTTCCCTTCTCGGCCCTACCTAGTACCTACCTACCTTTCGCTCGTGCTGTTATACGGCTTACTTGCTTAGCTTATTTGCTTGGATCTAAACCTCTTAAGCGCCGATCCGTATTGCTAGCGCGCTCGATTACGCGTAGGGTAGGGTTTATGAGGGCCAGAGTGTCGTTTATTGGGGTTGTTGGTTTGCTACGGCGGGAAACATATTAGGGCGATGAAGGTTATGTTGTGGCAGGGATCTCTGCTAGTTCGATTGTGTGTATAATTTGTTCGAAACGAAATTCAGCTGCTAGATTTACCTGATTCAAGCCAGCTACTGTAGCCAGGTGTAACTCAAGATTCTTGAGTAGCTGTTGTTTCAGCATGATATGCTTGTGGTTTATGTGTCTCTCGATGATTAAGTTGACGGCCATCCATAGGCCTATAGTTTGTACCATAGCAGTTTGTGCTTCTGTTTCTTTTGTCGGTTTGCAATTGTGATTTAATGAGCCGTCCTTTAATTGTTGCCATGTGCTTGATCAGACAACAATTAATCCATGCATTTGCAGTTTCCAAATATCTTTGCGTGATCAGACAACATTTAGGTGTCATTTGGTTCACATATTTGTAACGTAATGGTAACAAATAACTTTAAATTATGTTTGTTTAAGTCCAACCGTAATTAGATACCACACTAGAAATTGATACCGGCCTATTCAAACTTGTTACCACCAGTATTCGAGTGTAAATCATTGCCATTACCATTTATGTTACATTTCGTGAACCAAACGGCACCTTAAAGCGATGCATGTGCAATTTCCAAAAGAGCGGCTGATGAAGTGTGGTGTTGCTTAGGAAGGTTATGTAACAATTAAGCACATAGGGGAAGGGTGTTGTCTAGCTCCTAAGAATGTCATGTGACCAACTTTTAGGGCACTGCTCATTTTCATGAATGGAAAATCCATTGAGATTTTTTCATTAGAGCAAGGGAACTTGCGACAAATATGGTTCGAAATTCTTATCTCTGAGGTGCAATAGTTGCTCCTTTACCCATTTGTGTGCACCTTGTGGTTCATATAGACTGCAACATGCTCCTCCAAGACCCTTGTACCTCTCATCCTCATGCAGCAACAGCTAGAACCCAGCAAATAAAAGCACAGCTCCACTGATCTGCTTCATGTTCCTCTTATGCAGCATGCCTGCCATAGACAAACATGTTAAAATATATTCCTCCTAGCCCACTCAATGTTCGATAAGACTAAAGGCCTGTTTGGTTTGATGCCTAAGTTGTCACACTTTGCCTAACTTTTCTGCCTAAGGTTAGTTCTTCAATTCGAACGACTAACCTTAGGCAAAGTGTGGCACATTTAGGCACGAACCAAACAGCCCCTAAGTTTTCAAAATACGCTAAGTGACTAAACACGATTAAGCGTTTGTGCTTTTTTATATATTTTTATTGTATTTTTCTGGCAACATATGGCTCAGATAGATGCCCGATTTAAATTTCAGAAGAAATTATAACACATTCAGGCAATTTTGGTTCCAGTCCTTGCAAACTTGCAAAGTAGTAGTGAAGGGACATGCCATTTTGATCCCTGCACGTCCTGTTTCCCTTTTCACTGGCTCTTCTGCGTGCTTTTTTCTTGCCCACCAGCCGGTGCGGTCAACAGCCCACAAAACCAACCAGGCCACCGCTTTTTCGTGTTTTTGCACCACTTAAGCACCCCCACGCCTACACACACCACCTAGACGTGTCCAGAGTTTTATTGGATGCCCAGGCCATAAACTAGATGCTAGGGTTCTGTGTCAGGTTTATTCGAGAGTAAACAAAAAATTTATTTAGGCTTTTGGTGCCATGGATAAGACTGAACCACTAATTCTATGTTTCCTTGCGCAAAACAAGAAGTGGGTTGACATTCTGTTCCTCAACATTTATGTAGCGGCAGTAGCGCTCCTACAGGGTAGTTCTCTGCCTTTTTTGTTGGCTTGCATAGAAATTTCCATATCCTTTAGAAACCACAATAGGTGGCCAAGTTCCATGTATAAAATCTAGTGTTGACAGCGCAATATATTCTTAAGTTTTTTTTTCCATTGCTCCTGCAAGAAAACATGGGTTAGTCCTGTTCCGAGCATACAAAAAACTGTTTCTTATGCATGGGATAAATTTGGAACCAGACATAGGAGGCTCACTCCCCTTTGCATGTTTTTTGTTCCTACAATATAATTTAGGGGGGGCTGATTCAGTTTAATTGCTTCTTTGCCTTTGCCCATAAGACATTTTCGCCTTTCTGAAGAAATGATTCACAGTAGATACATACAACTAAGATCTTCAATCTTGGGTCAATGGTGTTTCTTTACCCTAATGAACATGTTGAATGTCTTATTGCTGTGTCCTGGGCTTGCAAGATACCAAGCTGTTTATGGCCTGTGTTCCCTTTCTCATTGATTGACTGGAAAGTTCAATCTATTTAGTTTGTCAAGTCTAATAACAAGAAATTCTTATGTTATCCCTCTGTTCATGGATCGTTGTTATAGAGAAATAGCTGAAATGCCTTTTCACTTAATGAGGCCAACTATTTGGATCTATGTTTATAGTTCTCACTTTTTTGATGGAAAGTGGCATGCATAATAAAATTGTTGCTATGTGGTAACCTGGACATGTACTTTCAGGTGTCAAGGAAATTCAATCATCTCTGCAATCCTTGGAGCTTAAAACAAATGGTGTGTATTAAATACTTCCTTGTTTATGTTCTCTAGTCCTATCATTGTTATTGAAATCCCTTTTCTAATTTTGTACCTTGCTCACAATTTCAAGCAAATTTGGTTAATTACAACCTTAATTTTCTCCATGGCAATAATTTAACTTTTTTATTGATGAGCCGACTAGCGTCTGAACAACTGATGGTGATACAAATGTTTTTCCGATTAACATAGGACTACATCAAGGTTCAGCTTTGTGCCCTTATCTATTTGCCTTACTGATAGATGAGGTCACGAGGGATATACAAGGAGATATCAATTGGTGTATGCTTTTCGCTGACGATGTAGTTCTAGTAGATGAAAGCCAGAAAGGAGTAATTAGAAAGTTAGAGTTATGACGTCAGACCCCTGAATCAAAAGGATTTAGAATTAGCAGGACCAAAACTGAGTATATGAGATGTGACTTTGGTACTACAATTAGTGAGGATGGAGATGTAATTTTGGGAGGCCAGGTAGTACCAAAGGACACCTTCCGTTATTTGGGATCGATGCTATAGAGAGATGGTGATATCGATGAAGATGTTAGCCATAGAATCAAAGCGGGGTGGACGAAATGGCGTCAAGCATCGGGAGTCCTATGCGACATGAGAATGCCACAGAAGTTGAAAGGCAAGTTCTACAAGACAACGATTAGGCCTGCTATGTTATATGGGGCTGAGTGTTGGCCTACTAAGAGACGACATATCCAACAACTAAGTGTTGTAGAGATGCGTATGTTGCGTTGAGTGAGAAATGATGACATACACGATCGACTAGGAGTAGCGTCAATTGAAGAAAAGCTTATTCAACACCGGTTGAGATGGTTTGAGCATGTCCACCGGAGATCCCAGAGGCACCGGTGCATAGAGGCATGGCTTAATGTGAAGAGAGGTAGAGATCGACCAAACTTGACATGGGAGGAGGCAATCAAAAGGGACTTGAAGGAATGGAATATCCCAATGGAGTTGTGTTTGGATAGAAGTGCTTGGAAAGAAGCTATCCACGTGTCCGAACCGTGATTAGGTCCTTTTCCTTTTAGTGCTCTCAAAAGCTTTTCCCCTCCCCTTTCTCTCTCTTTCTCCTTTTGGTGACATCTTGTTGGGTTTCAACTCTAGCTTACCCCAACTTGCTTGGGACTAAAAGGCTATGTTGATGTTGATGTTGATTGTACTTCTTTCATTGAACTTCAAGGAAATTTTCTAGAGAGGCTGTTGATCCAGCCCTAGGTTTTGTTGTATTTTGATGTTTGGGTATTTTCATCTGAAGATGGTTTGAGCTTTTGCTTCATGTTGCTGCACAGAAACTGAGTCATATTTATTTATCTGATGTGCATTTTATTATTACATTTCAAAAATAGTGGATACTGCTTGGGCCTGTAGTCTTTTTGTTATTGTTATACGAACTCTTATACAACTCTACTTTACTATCGGTGCAGTTGCTACTCAAGAAGGTGCTCATGTGGTTGAAGACGATGTAGATGAAACAAAAAGACACTTGAACGTGGTTTTCATCGGCCATGTTGGTAAGTTCAATTTCATCACTGCCTATTTTGTTGTCAGGTAGAAGGGCAGGCCTGGCGCAGTGGTGAGAGCTGTATCACTGAGTCACTAGGTCACGGGTTTGAAGCAGCCTCTCCACATTTGTGGGGGAAGGCTTGCCTCACTTTATCCCTTCCCCAAACCCCACTCATGTGGGAGCCGCCAGCACTGGGTTTGCCCTTTTTATCTTATTGTTAGGTAGGTTGGTGCTTATTAGAATACTTAATTGATTGATCTGTTCCTATGTAAGTATTGACTTTGTCTGATGCATGATTGCGTAGTGGTGGGTGTTAAGGCCCATTAGGCCTAGGTCTACTGCTTATATATAATCTATAGTCCTTAGGGACTGGTTATCAATCGTTAATTCCAAGGTTAGTAACATGGTAACAGAGCAGGTTACGATTAGGGTTTTCTAATTTTTTTTCAGCCGCCGACCCTTCTTGGCCGGCCGTCGCGACCTTCCTTTCGTTCCTTGGCCGCCGTCACGGCCTTCCCCCGTCGCCGTCGCGACTCGTTGCGGCCCTTCCCGGCCGCCATCGTCTAGTCTGTGCCTCTGTTCCGAGCTTCAAGCCCGCGCCGGCCAGCTCCGCTGGGAGCCCACACTCGTCTCCTTCAGCATGTGCCGGCTAGATCCGTGCTCCTCCAGCCCGCGCCGGCCAGATCCGCGCTGGGATTCTGCGCCCGTCTGCTTTGCTAAGAAGTCTGCGCCCACGCCCTCCAACGCCTCCTTCGTCTGCTAGACCGGCGCCCTCTCCCTCCTCGGCCACTGCTAGGTGTCCAGCCAATCCAAATCTGTTGGGAGTCCGCGCGATCTGCAACATCGTCTTGTTCGTCCAGGCTGCAGCCGGCGTCCCCATTGCACGTCTGTGGTCTGCTCCACCCTGCAACTGTCCATTGTTCATCTGATGCACCTGTCAGGGATCTTGGTACCACCACGCCAGATTTTCTCAGATCTGTTATTCTTCAGTGTTTTCTTGACCTTCAATACGTCGGCCAACACTATTGTTATCAATATTGTGCTTGATGAGCAAAACTACATTAAGAGGTCGCAATTTACTATTTCATTTGACTGAAGATTCACCAGTTTTAGCACCTGATAGAAGCAATGCTGCTGCAATCAAGACTTGGCAAATCAATGATGGCAAGGTAATGGCTGAAATGGTCAATAACACTAAACCAACTATGATTATAAGCCTATCCAAATTCACAACTGCTAAGGATATCCAATCTCATCTGAAGGACCGTTTTGTTCAGGACAGTGGTGCACTTTTACATACCCTTATGCAACAGACTCAAGTCATTGAGCAACATGATATGTCCATTGATGAATATTTTTCAGCTTTTGATCGTCTTATGAGTGCATTGACCTCCATGGTGCTTGCTTGTACAGTTGTGCCTTGCCCAACCCATAAGTTCATTGAGAAGTTCTTTACCTACAGATTTGTTATGGGAGTTCAACCTGAATTTGATTCTCTTCGTGCAAGGTTGCTTCACAGTTCTGATACTCACCATGGCTTAGGAGTTTTATGAATTACTTGCTGAAGAGACTCTTCTTAAGTCCATGTCTTCTATCACTGGTGTGGGTTCTCACAGTGTGTTGGCCGCTGCTCAGAAGTCTAGGAGCACCTCTTTTCAGTCGTGTGAGCATTGCATAAAGACCACTCATCGGTCTGAGAACTACTTTGCTAAGTTTTCAGAGAAATTGGCTGATTTTCATGCCCCCCGTGCTACTCGTGGTCGTGGTACATGACCATCTCCTAGAGGCTCAGTTGCTGTTGCTGCTACTTCATCTCCTGGTGCTTTGTCATCATCTTGGGTTCTTGACTCTGGAGCTTCATTTCATGTGACATCTGATCAGTTGCGGCTGGCGTCTACTACACTTGTCACCAAGGGTACTTTCGTTCAGACTGCTGATGGTACATTATGTCATGTCACCCACAAGGGTTCTCTTTCCAATCCTAATTTTACTGTCCCAAATATTTTCTCTGTACCTGAGTTATCCATGGATCTACTATCAGTTGGCCAAATTACAGATCACAATTGTTTTGTTGGATTTGATGACTCATCTTGTTTTGTACATGATCGACACACAGAGGATGTGATTGGGATTGGCCGTCGCCGTAAATCTTCGCCTCGCCTCTACATCTTGGACACCTTGCGTCTTCCTTCATACCATACCTCTCCAGCTCATGTGCTTGTTGCTTCCGGTCCCACGACGTCTTTTGCCCAATGGCATCATCGTCTTGGTTATTTATGTGGATCTCGTCTGTCTACTCTAATAAAGTCAGGATGTTTAGGTCCTACACATGTTGAGTCTAGTTTTCATTGTAAAGGTTGTCACCTTGGAAAACAAATACAACTTTCATATTTTACTAGTGATTCACATTATGCTAGACCCTTTGATCTTATTCACTCTGATGTTTGGGGTCCTGCTCCTTTTGTTTCAAAAGGTGGTCATAAATATTATGTCATTTTTATTGATGATCATTCTTGTTATACTTGGATTTACTTCATGAAACGCCGCTTGGAATTGACTTCTATTTACAAGTCCTTCGCTCGCATGGTTCACACCCAGTTTTCTGCTACTATTAAATTTTTTCGTTCTGATCCTGGTGGTGAATTTTTATCTGATAATTTTCACCTGATATTGACCTTAGAGGGTACTATAGTTCAACTTTCTTGCCCTAGTGCTCATGTCCAAAATGGTGTTGCTGAACGCAAACATCGTCATATTATTGAGAGTGCACACACTTTTTTGATATCTTCTTTTGTTTCTTCACACTTTTGGGTGAACCTGTTTCTACCATTGTGTATCTCATTAATAGACAACCATCATCTAAACTTTCTGGCAAAACACATGATGAAGTTCTTTTTGGGACACCTCCACGATATGATCATCTTAGAGTGTTTGGATGTATGCGTTATGTCTTGTTACCGCCACGTGAGTGGACCAAATTGACTGCTCAATCTGTCAAGTGTGTCTTTCTTGGATACAGTCCTGAACACAAAGGCTATCGTTGTTATGATCCATCTACTCGTCGTATTCGTATTTCTAGAGATTTGAGTTTCAATGAAAATCGCCCCTTCTTTCACAACCAGTCCACTCACTACTCATATTATCCCACAGAGTCCACCTCTTCATGTGTCTTCCTTCCATTCCTGATTTTTCATCTGAACCATCTTCTACATCCACACCCGATGTCCTCATTCCTATAACACCACCTTCCACCTCCACGTCACCTTCACCTTACTCTTCCAAACCACTTGTCATCCAAACCTACATTCGTCGTTCCCGCTCTATTCCTACTACTGGTCCTGATACTGATCCTGTACCTGATTCTTGTACTAACAATACTGAGTCTAATGATGTTTTTAATCAAGGATATCGTCTTCGTGACCGTGGTACCATTGAACCTCCAGATCACTATAGTTTTCCATGAGCTGGTGTGGCAATTATTGAATCCACTACTTATTAGGAGGCTTCAGGGATTAATCGCGATTAATCGGATGACTTGGGCGATTAATCGCAATTGGTCCAAACCGACTTGGATGACTATTAGTCGGACGACTTGAAAACAGTGATTCTGACAGAGCCTTTATTTGTGCCTCAGCTAATTTATTTCCATGTTTGCGCCTTCCTCTTTGGCTGCACGTGAGTGGGGATGTTGAAGTGTATAAGTGGATTGCATCAATGTTTACATGTCGGGCGACCAGCTGGTCGAGCTAGAGCAGCGACCAGGCGCCTAATCACGATTAGGGCGACGATTAGGGCGACTAATCGGTCTTGGTCGACCTTTGGTCGTCTGTTAGTCGTCCTATAGATTTATGCACATATGTATATGTATATAACTATATATTAACTATATAAGCACTGCATTTCTGCAATAATATAGGCATAATTAGTAGTAGACTAGCAGTAATTCAGTAAAAGTGTAAAACCTGTTGGGGAGCAGGTCTGCAGGTGCTACCAGTGGTAATAGAGGGAAGGGGGACTGGGAGATAATCATAGAAGGGAGAGCAGGTGCTACCTTCAGATGACGAGCTTATCTCGAATTCTTGACTCGGTGACAGACGTCGGAGCACTGGATGCCGGTGGCAGACGTCAGAGCACTTGGAGCAGGAGCAGCCGCCGGTGGCAGACGCCGGAGCACTTGGAGCAGGAGCAGTCGCCGGTGAATGGAGCACTGGACGCCGGTGGCTCGAGGCCTGGAGTTGGACATCGGCAGAGAGGATAGAGGAGTAGGGTTTACTGCTGGCGGCTGGAAGGGATTATAGCTGGCGACTGGGAGGGTTTACTGTTGGCGGCTGGTTTACTGCTGGAGGGGCAGGGCAACATATATGCTACTGTAGATGGGCCAAAAATTAAAGTTAAACCCAGTACCAAAATTGTGGCGACAAGAAACGACCAGGACGCTTTCGACCGGACGACTAATCGCCCAGGTCGACGACTAGTCGGACGACTAGGACGGCTTGAAATCCTAATCGCGTCGTCCTCCTAATCGCCCTCTTCTAGGCGTCTAGCCCGACTAATCGCGATTAGTCGGATGACTTGTAAACACTAGATTGCATACCTTCTCCTAACGGCTTAAGCTTTTGGGTTGAACTGGTTAGCGTGTCCACTCTAACACTTTCTCCTAAGTGGTAGGTGGTGCCACTGGTCTGGTATCCTTTCTTCTGAGTGCTAGGTGAAGTTACCGCCTAGAGAATGCCTAGTGTATTTTGGATCCTTGTAAGTCACCTACTGCTGAGAAGTCTGAACTAAAGTGTCAATTAAGGGTTCTCCAGTAAAAGGTTGCTTTAATTGATTTACAGCAGCTGAACTACAGTCATCAGTAATAACTCAATAGTCCGTTTTGTGGCTCATGTTTCTAATTCCAGCTATTACTTCCCCTCTGCCATGACATATTCCCTTGTCTCCATCTTCCCTCCACCTTGAATGCTTCAAGATGGAAGTTTTTTCTTCTATTTGTGATCATTATGACCCTGTTTCATCAAGCTCTAGCTCTATGAAAACGGGAAATAGTGCCAGATTATGTGTATCAGGCTATCAGCCTCTCAGGTTCCGAGCAAGTTGGCTAAGTTTATTCACTTCAGTAGGTGATATGTCTGCTTAGAATTCTTTGCTGTTAGCTTCTTCTGTCTTGCTCCAGTTATATTTTTGTATTATCTACTTATTGTTCCTGACTGGTGTATTTAAGAATCACAATGGTTGTGGTTTATTTCATGGGTGCTGACATTTGTTAAAGGTCATAAATAATATGGTAATATTAACTTCATTGTTGCATGGATCCAGATGCTGGAAAATCAACTACTGGAGGACAAATATTGTTTTTGAGTGGTCAAGTTGATGATAGGACCATCCAGAAGTATGAGAAGGAAGCAAAGGATAAAAGTCGGGAAAGCTGGTGAGTAGTTCATTTTTGTTGTAAATAACTCTTGAGGCTCGTGTGGCTATTTGCAAAGTTGAGTATTTGAGTTTAACCATGATGCATTTTGATATCAGGAGACCACTGTTTATATTACTGATAAAATACATGCTATTTTTGTGTGTCTGTTTCTGTTTCATTACATGCACACTACTGTATTTTTCTTCTAGATTCCTCTCTTCTCACTTTTTTTAATTATCTTGTGAAGTGCAAACAGTAATATATGAACTGTGCTTAGAATGAACCTACATATACTTGTTGCATTGAATTGTAAATAACCATTGCATTCTTGCCTTCGCTATGAGTGTGACTATTTACTACTTATATAGCATGGAAAACATTTTATTTGACTTATAAGAAGGTAACAATTTTTTTGACAATTGCTGTATACCGGGGACAAACACTTTCTTTGAATGAATGAAAAAATGCATCTGTTGATGAGATATGCTTTAAATATCTACAATTGTTAGTGTCAGGGCCCAAGAGGGCCCAATACAATGACGTCGGTACTGCAGCATGCCCCTCAGGTAGGTTAGATAAAGATAAGGCTAGTTTGGGATAAGATTAGATCTAGCGCTTAGAGGTCAAGTAATCCTCTCTATATAAGGAGAGATTGTATCAATTGAACATAAGCAAGAGATTAGAAGAAAATCCCTTCTCTCTTGCCGGCCGTGGGCGAAGCTCTGCGGCCGGCCTCCCAGATCCGCAATCCTATCAACCCACCAGATCCTGATCCTAACCATCTGGTATCGTAGACCTCACGGATCCTAGGATGTTGGACGACCCTCCCCAACTTTCTGTTTCCCCGGCGATGGGCACCATCTCGGCGACCTCCGGGGCAGCCGCCACCAGCATGTCGCCCACTGCTCCCGTGTCGTAGGACTCCTTCATGGCGTTCCAGCGACAGGTGCATGACTCCCAGATGTTGATCATCAACCTCTTGTCGATGCTGACCGTCCGGTTGGGGGCGATCGACGTCCAGTCCGTGTCCTCGGTCGTGATCGATTATTCATTGTCGTCCCACGTCTTCCCCTCCGTTGCACAAGATTTCCCCTACGATCTTCTCGACTATGGGGGCATCCCCATCGCGCCCGCTGCGGTGCCCTCCCTGCCCTTGGCAGCCGTTGTGAGACGATCGTTGCCCTCTGCGCCACCCCTGCTATAGTATGGCCTACCATGGTGCGGGGGCATTCGAGCCCTTCCAGCGTCGGTTCCAGTCATCCCAGAGGTCTTCTCTACGCCGCATGTCTTGCCTGCGAGTTCGGTGCCCGACCCTTTTCTGCAGCCGTTCAACTGGCCGCCGCCACAACTGGCCAGTAGGCTCCTGACCGCCGTGGAGAGCAACAGTCCGGGGCTGCTTCCCACCACTCCTTCATTGATCCCATCGTTCATCGCCCCCATGCCTGGGCCACCACAGCAGCACTGCGATGGCGTCTTCTACGGGGCGTGGATAGCATCCGGGCATCGACGACGCAGCTACAGGTGGCGGCACGCTGCCTCCTAGCAGTGGTGGGTGCGTCTGCGGCGGTGCGGCTGTAGGCTACGATGCGTGGCCTCCTAGTGCGCCGACGACTGCAGGAGGTGCGCCGACAGACGCTCGGGGCAGCCTTGGTGGTGGTTGACCTCAGCACACGGGGGCACGACCTCGCCTAGTCGGACGACCATTAGCAATCGCGTCGGCCTGTTGTCTCCAAGTGCGAGCATGGTGCGTGTCCCATGGGCAACGAACTCCAACTCTACGACAGTGGTGGTAAGGAAGGCGCTCCCCTTCTTGTTATCGGTGAGGGCACACTGCTTAGCGCCACCACATTCCGCTACCGACCGCCCCGAGGTCGCCACGAGGGCGGCAGACGAAGCAAACGTGGATGAGCCATCGTGAGCTCCTCCAACGGAAGAGTGGCGGGACGTCGTGGAACGTGGGGAAGGGGCGATCGAGGCGAAGATGGCGGCCGATGTCGGAGAAGCGGTCACTGAGGCCGCGCAAGACATTGAGGACCAATGTCCGGTCGGAGACTGGTTTGCCAAGGTCGCCGATGGCATTTGCCATAGTTTTGAAACGACGACAATAGTCAAAGATGGATAGATCACCTTGGACGAAGTGCTGGAACTATACATCGAGATGGAGGGCGTGGGTCTCCCGATTGTCGAGAAGCTGGTTCTCAAGGCAAGCCAGGCGACGGGGGCAGTGGCGCCACGCGGCATGACCATCTCGGCAAGTTTCGGGGAGATGGAACCGGAGATCCACGACTTGACAATGCAATCCATGCGTGCCTAGTCGGGGAAGGTAGGCGCGGGAGCATCGTCGAGGATGTGGCTGTCCAGGGAGTACTTGCCGACGACGAGGAGAATCTCATCGCGCCAACAAGAGTAGTTGGTGGCGAGGTCGAGCACGACGTGGACGAGACTCCGCATGTTCTGGACAACAACGACCTGGGAGTGAACGTTGACGATGGCAGCGGCCTCGTGGAGGAGGATGACATCGTGAAGACCCTTGTTAGCATCACCCGCTGTCTCAGAGATGTGGGACTGAGCGTCGTCATTGGGGATGTCATTAGTGGCAACCTGAGCAGCGAGGGCGCGAGCATGGGCCGCGCGTGCGAGAGTGGCGCGAACGCGTTCGGCAGCCACGTTGCGCTCCTGGGCAGCGCTGGCCGCCTCCTGCTCCGCCTGGAGAGCCTGGGCAAGGGCGGCATCGCGCCGGGCGGAGGCCTGGAGGCGAGCTTCGTGGTCAGCTGTGGTCAGCGCAGCGGTGTCGTCGACGGCATGTGGCGGTGGCAGATCTGAAGGAGCCATGGCCAGAGGAGGCGGCGGCCGGGTGATGGTGCGCAGGGAGATGGCGCGGCCTGGGGTCGGCGCGCAGATGGGCACAACCTAGTTATGGCGCGCAGGGGAAGGGTGGTGGCGCAGCCTGGATGAAGCGCCTAGGGCAGCGGAAGGGTGAGATGGATCTCCCTGATTGATCACTATCCCAGATTGGCAAGATCCTATCTATCCTATCCCCAATCAGTGGGATCAGATCCCCTCTAGGCATGTACGCCAGACACATGACATAGGCGCCCACTACACTTTATCTTAGCCAAAAGCCTGAAAAAGGTATGAGTTGAAAAGTAACCTACCCCTTTTTTATAGCTAGCCATACACCCATGTCAGCACCTCGTAACAATTGGTTGAAATGTTATTGTTTCACACTGACTATCTGAAGATGATGAAGGAGAAAACTGTTTGCAAATATTTCAGAATCACAGCTCAGATTCAGGTTGGACTTCACAGCATTCGGTCCTAATCCGAGCCATGGCTGGCTCTCGGTCTCCTTGACTGGTGCTACATCTGAAGGAGCAGTTTGATATGGTCTTTGCACCGAGGCTGAAGAAAAACAGAAGTGCACAAATTAGTTCCAAACACAACAATGATAAAAAGGAAGTAGCCATTACTGAAAATAACAATGACAGCAACCGCAACTTGCCGATCCTTCTCTTCTCAAGGAAGCGGTGAAGAGAAGCCTTCCTCATAATAGGCATATCTACAAAAGAAAAGACATGTTTCGATCAGTAATCGGCATAACAAAGACCAGCAATCATATTTTAGTACTTCAACTAAGTAAGAATGGAAACAGAGGGAGAGTGTTCATACCAGAAGTATCTGTGTGAGTAGGCTTCTTAGCAGCAGCCAAGCTGATGACTGGGTCCAGCACGGCCTTGTCAGTAGTGACAGCAGCAGTTGCAGAGGGTTGAGGCAAAACAGCGTTCTGTACTACTGGGCTACCCTTGCTGGCCAGCTGCATCAGATCCTTTGCCTTGTCTGTGGAGAAATCGTCAAATACCAGCGCCTTCCCGCCATAGAAGATTGTGAGCTGCTTAGGCTTCTCTTTATCTTCTTGCTCTCTGACAAATATTACATAGATGAACACTAAGAATAATGCATATAGAATGCTACTTCAGCTTAGCAAATCAATTATCTACTCTGTTTTTCTGTTATTCCTTGGTAGTTAATGATAAACGTTAGGTACAATCTCTGAGCATGTTGGTTGCTTTGCCTGATAAAAGGAAACATTGTGTCGATCCTTGCAGAAGACAGTGTTTCAACAAAGACGATAACTTCTTAAGACTACAAAGATACAACTTTGACCAGGGAATGTCAACACAGACTGGACTACAAGGATGCTACTCATAGATAACATGCTCTGTCATTCACCATCCGGCTTAACTATATTTTAGACCCCCTTATAACATGTTCCACTTATGAACACTCATTAAACTCAGATTACTATGTTCCAGAGTCAAATTGATTGCTTGGCCTTTTGTCCACGAGACGAGACCTAAGACAACTAGGTTCGAGTTCTGCTACTACCTAATAACTGTTGCGCAAAACCAAAATCGAAATGGATTTAGATGATATGAAGCAGCAGCAGTACGCACCTAGGGGCAGCATCATCCTTGACGCCGGCGCTCCGTGGGAACAGCTCCATGCTCTCCTTCCTCTTCTTGGCCTCCTCGCCCTCCGCTCCGGAGGGCAAGTTAATTGTTGCCAGCGTCCTCTGTTGCTCGACCTCGCCTGAGAATGGGAAGGAAAACAAGCCCGAGAAGGGTATGGAAAATTCGAAGCCCGAAAACATGGTTTCAAACGGGATAACCATGGCCTCACCTAGATCTCACAACAGCACAACACGTTCCCCATAGGAATCGAAATTGGAATTGTAGGCCAGGATGAGCCATGTCGCGGGTACAGATCCACGTCGACGCGGCCATGGCGGCGAGCAGGGAGATGGGCCTCGACAGTAGTGGTGGCATGGGGAGGGAAGACCACATGGCACATGTCGTGTGTGGACACGTAGGGGCCGTGGAGCCAGCGGCGGCGCGACCAGGCAGAGCGCGTGTCAGAGTGTCTGCACCTGCAGGAGATGGAGAGGAGGAGCACGAGAGAGGAGCAGAAACTCGTGGGCAGATCCGAGCAGGGAGAACAGTAGCGGCGGCGGCGCGCACGATGAGGGCGAGAATGGAGGCGGCACTAGGTGCAGAGTCGCGGGGAAGAAGAACGATGGTTGAAGGCGGAGTTTGTTGCGGCGTCGCGGAAAGCAAGACACCGAGGTGGGGCGGCAACACGTGGAGAAAGACGACATGGGTGGCGGCGTGGCGGTGGATTGGCGGCACTTGTATCTATCAGCGGGTGTGTGTGTGTGTGGGGGGGGGGGGTGAGATTGCGTCGCTGCCGGGGAAGACGGGGGCGTGGGCACGGCCTCGCCCCCTGTGGACACACCCTTTTGCTTCTTAATAGGAGTAGAGATTGGCGCAATGGTGCACATGTATATATCCACATGGTGTGGTCGATTTTTACAAGTGTGGAAAGAAAGAGTTGAGATAAGGAGTTGTTGGAGAGCACTTTTTTCCCAATCTTGCCAAAAAAAACTAGATTGGGAGTGGGTTTTGGGAACTCTTGGAGATGGTCCTATAAACATAAAAAACATGGGCCTTATCTGACGCGGCCCCACTTTAAGGCCCTTGGGGGTCATAAACAATCAGGATGCTCTTATTTATCTGTTGCAAAATTTTGTCTCTTTCATCAAGCACACTGTTACTGGATTTAATTTAATTTCTAATCTAAATACTTGCAGGTACATGGCTTACATCATGGACACAAATGAGGAAGAAAGGGTTAAGGTATCATTTTATATTTGGTTTCTAGAGTCTGATTCATTTTTATTGGTGTTAAATCTTTACTTGTCTTTGGTATTGAAGCGTGCCCTTTGTTGAATAACATTTGTTTATCTAATTCGGTTGGCGTAATCTGATGCACTTTTCAAAATTATAGTCCGAGATAAACTCTCTTGCCTAGTGGTTCTCTTTGTTATTTTTGTCATGCTTATGATTCTTTTGCATATTCTTTTCATGTGTTCAGGGAAAGACTGTTGAAGTTGGTAGAGCCCACTTTGAGACAGAACACACAAGATTCACTATCTTGGATGCACCGGTATTTGTTCTCACTATGTTACTAATGCAACCCCGCACTCCATGTACTTTAATTGTACTTTATAATTTTAATTTTTTTGTCTTTGTATGTGTTCTATTCTCATCTGCTTGCCCACGAGTTACTTCCTGGTGACTGCACCTATTGCGTGAACTGTTATAGACTTATAGTTCTAATATTGCCACTGAATCCATTTGGCTGATTGTGGTTAATGACGTGAGCAAACGGAAAAAATAGATAGTTGGCTTTTAAGGTCACTATTTTGTTGTTTCTCTTCTATAATTTTGCCTTCATGACTGTAGACATAAAGACATCTGTTGTTGAAGTAGTATTGGCTTCTCTGTCACGTGTTAACAAGGAAACCTGTGTCACCATTGCGGGGAGATCATGTTGTGGACTACATGCTTTGGTGCAATATACTAATGTACTTCTGAGAAACAAAATAATTTAAAAAAGTTAACTACAGCAAGTCAGGAACTCGGGGAAGAGGATGTCCCCTTGGGCCAGTTTTAAGAGAGGGGATTTCCGATTCTTTTAGGGCATGACGTACTAGTACAAGCATGGGTGTGCGTGTGCTTGCCTCTCTGACAAGAGGCTCTGCTAACCTGGCATATATACAAGACAAATAATTTCACATATACAAAATGAGGCCTAGTAATTTGGGTGTACTTTTAAAGTGTGTTCTGTCATCTCCTAACTTTTTTCCAGATTAATGCCATTGATTAGTACAGGTTTTATCAGCAGTCTGAGTAATTAAAATTTAACAATTCATTAATTTGGTAGCACTGCTAATTCATTCCGTATTTCTATCTCACTTGTTGGGTAGACATGCAAGCGCTCAACGTGTTTGTTGAACTTGCTACCTTTTACTGTGTTCAGGAAATATATCTTGCACACCTATGCTGTTCCATATACACTGTTGAATGATCCATATGCTGTTCCTATTGTACTTGAATCCTTGATTGATGGCCACTACCTCTTGATACTTTTCCGTGCATTGTTTACAGGAGCTGTTGGTTGGTTGAACTTAATCCTTGTTTTCTATATGGTGCTTGTTTAATCTAATGATTTGGTTTTGCAGGGTCACAAAAGTTATGTTCCAAATATGATCAGTGGTGCATCTCAAGCTGACATTGGTGTTCTGGTAGGACAGTCTCTGTTTGTTGATTTTTTAACTTAGCCATTATTTTTGTTTATATAATTTCTTTTTAGGTCATATCTGCTCGGAAAGGGGAATTCGAAACAGGTTATGAAAGAGGAGGACAGACCCGTGAACATGTACTACTTGCAAAAACTTTGGGTGTTGCTAAGCTGGTAGTTGTAATAAATAAGATGGATGAACCTACTGTTAAATGGTCTAAGGAAAGGTATACCGGATAAACCATCTACTTATCTTTTTGCTGGCATAACATGTACAACTGGAGGAAAATAATCAAATTTGTTATCTTTCTCAGGTATGATGAGATTGAAGCAAAAATGGTTCCATTCCTTAAATCTTCAGGGTACAATGTTAAGAAAGGTAGGTATTATTCCACTTCTTTTTTGCCCAAAAGTATGCATTATTGTGGGCACTTCTTTTCAAGCTTGAGCTTCATTATTGCCATTTATTTCTACTGACTGAAGTTCTAGTTTTCATGCTTCCAAATTGTGCCTTCAGTATTGAAATTTCTTCAACTGATATTTGCCTCATGTTTGAATAACTAATTGCACTGTTGGCTTTGCTAAAATCACAATGAGAGGCCATAACAGCTTCATTATTTATTAATTGCTTTGTTCCATTATATCTTTTTTTCCCCAAAAACGCGGGAGAGCTGCGTATCATTATATTAAGAAGAAAAGGTGAGGTAAAGAGAGAAACCTCATACAACTCTACACAAACTAGATTATAGGTAGAAATACAACAATATAAACAGCTAGACCGGTGACGATGGAGACCCTAAAACAAAGATCACCGATTGGTACGCTGGAACGTAAGGATGCTAAGATAAACCACTGGCTCTAGCCCTATACTAGAGGTGAGACTCCTGCTTGACCCAATTGATGACCATGCTAGAATTAGGCTGCACACCATTGAATACACAACGGTTGCGGTGATTCCAGATGGCCCAAGATCCAAGTATGATCAAAGAATTCAGGCCCTTGTGTAGCCCCTTATATGCTGGATCAACAGGAACTGCGGCAACTCCTTCCCACCAATCCTCAAAGGAAGAGTTCTCATGGCTAGGAGCAAGGTGCTGCAACCCGACAGCTTTCATAATCTGAAACCAAACTTCCCGTGAGAAAACGCAGGAGACTGACAAATGGTTTAGGGTCTCCTCCTCCTGATCACACAACAGGCAGAATTGAGGGTGAGGCAGCCCCTTTTTTACCAGATGGTCTGCTGTCTAGCAGCGACCATGAGCCACAAGCCACATGAAGAACTTGCATTTAACAGGTGCCCAAGTTTTCCAAATCCTCTCCCAAGGTTTAAAAGTTGTTGCTCCAAGAAAGAAACCGGCATATGCTGATTTGACAGAGTAAAACCCTGAGTTTGAGAGCAGCCAGATATGCTTATCCTTTTGATTCGGGTGCAGGGCCCAGTCTGCAGTGAGGTCCCAAACTTATAGTGATGGCTCCTCTTATGTCATGCACCCAGTTCCTTGATGTGTTCCTTGATGTGAGAGCATCGTGGACACTCCTCTTTTTCGCCCTAGAAGAGACTAACTTGACCAGATGAGGGGCCAGCTGACTTAAACTCTGGCAATCAATCCATTTATCTGTCCAAAACATGGTGTTTCTACCCTTGCCCACCACCGAAGAAATCGCTGCGGAGAAGAAGGCCTTAACAGAAGGATGCACATTTATTTTAAAGGATGCCCATGGCTCGCCAGGTTCAATTTTTTTCAACCAGAGCCAACGCAATCTAAGAGCCCAACTCATCTTTTGCAGGTTTGAGATGCCCAATCCTCCAAATTCTTTTGGTCTAGTAACCTTGTTCCAAGCTACCAAACAATGCCCTCCCATAGCTTCTTTCCTTCCTCTCCACAGGAAACTTCTGATGATTTTGTCAATTGCTTTGATAGCCCAAGAAGGAAGGTCCGTGGCCATAATTAAGTAAATAGTCATTGAAGACAAAACAGTCTGGACAAGAATCAATCTTCCAGCTCTGGTCAACAGACCAGCTTTCCAACTGGGTAGAGGATTTGCAATCTCGTCAATGAACGGTTGATAATGATGCGCAGTTCTCCTGCGCGTTCGAGAAAAAAAATGAACGGTTGGAGGTGCTGTTTACCAAGCTTTTTCAAGGTTAGAGGCACCCCCAAGTATTTGCAGGGAAGTTGGCAACAACGTATGGCAGCAGGTTGTGAATGGTATCTAGATTTTCAACAACACAGTGGATTGGGAAAACGCTGCTCTTTGCCATATTTGTTTTAAGCCCAGATGCCTCACCAAAAATCCTGAGAATGTCCATGGTGATCTCAAAATCAGATGCCACAGGGTGGAGGAAGATCACCACATCATCAGCATAAAGAGATATACGGTTGTCATCTGAATGTTCTGTTAGAGGCTCCAACAATCCATCATCAGCTGCCTTCTTAATTAACACAATACATCCATAACCAAGATGAACAACATTGGGGAGAGAGGGTCCCCCTGCCGAAGACCCCTTAGAATTTTATGGCCTGGTCGTCAATATATAACCCTTTTGTCTAACTGTCATTGTCTTTGTTTTCAGATGTACAATTCTTGCCAATTTCTGGTCTTGTGGGAACCAATATGAAGACCAGGATGGATAAAAGCATTTGTAGTTGGTGGGATGGACCTTGTCTTTTTGAAGTTCTGGACCGTATTGAAATTCCTTTACGCGACCCCAAAGGTCCAGTAAGGTTAGATAGTTTTTCTTATCTTGTACTTCATATACTGCACTCAGGAAGTATATAATGCTTTGGACACACATTGTCTAATATGTAGCTTGGTAATCATTTGAAAGTGTTTGCTGTGAAATCACTTTTCATAGAAAATCTATTGATATTATTCACACAACACCTGAGAACAATTTTGTATTAGTCATGTGTTATTTTTTTGTGGTTTTATGTAAATTTTAGAATTTGGATGTTCCTTGTCTTGAGCAATGAGTGCAACATCTTTGTATATTTTTGGTTTTGTGTAATATCATGTTGAAAACTACTTATCTTGATCGTGTGCTAAAAGTATCCTCTTTCTATTATTTATAACAATGCAGGATGCCGATTATTGATAAATATAAGGATATGGGCACTGTTGTAATGGGCAAAATAGAGGCTGGCACTATCAGAGAGGGTGACAGTTTATTGATTATGCCAAACAAGGTATTTTTCCCTATTCCTTTTACGGTAATATACTTGGCACTTATCTCCTCGAGCCAATTCAGTTTTACAATACAACACTTTAACAGTCTCATGTGAAAGTCATTGGTTTGAACTTGGACGAGAGCAAAGTACGTCGTGCTGGACCTGCTGAGAATGTTCGTGTCAAATTGTCCGGAGTTGAGGAGGAGGATGTAATGTCTGGTTTTGTACTTTCAAGTGTCGGTAAGTTTCTAGTGACTGAGTTCTGTGTTCATCTAAACTGTTCCCCCCTCCATTCCAAAATATAGGATGTTTTGGTTTTCTAGATACATAGTTTTTACTATGTGTATCTAGACATTGTGTATAGGATGGTGTATAGCAAAAGCTATGTACCTAGAAAATACAAAACAACCTATAACTTGGGATAGAGGTAGTAATGTCTTGTGGGCTGTGCTGGGCAATATTTTAGTGTTTGTTTGGGGACCTTTTCTTTTCTATTATACGTGCAATTGTTCATGAATGTTGTGATGCTTCATTCATTATATACCACCTGCGAAATTGCAAATATGTACAATTTATTTTACTTTATATCATTTATACCTTGTTGCCATGTTTTGATCTAATGATTTCTATCCATGCAGCTAATCCTGTTGGTGCCGTTAATGAATTCATCGCTCAGTTACAGATTTTAGAGTTGCTTGACAATGTGAGTAATCATGCTTCTTGAATAATATTACAAAAGAACTAGAGTCCAATTGTAATCTCGCAACAAACAAACAACAACAATGCCTTTAGTTCCAAGCAAGTTGGGGTAGTCTAAAGTTGAAACTAGGGATGTCAATCGGGTGGGTAGTACGCGGGTATATAGTTCGCGAATCCATACCCGCAAGACAAAACTCAACCCATACCCGTACCCATAAACGTTCGTGGGTATGGATCTCTGCCCATACCCGTACCCGTCGGGTATCCACTATTTGTCGGATACCCGTTACTCGCCCGCCCACTACAATTTTAGCATTCAACATCAAACAACAATTTTATCACATTTCAAAAACAATTATCATTCCAACAACATTAAATGATAATTTCAGCACCAAACATGTCATGGATAAAAATAAAAACTGAGAATTTAGGATAATATATTAAATCAGGATGGCCCACATGTCAGATATCCATTGGGTAACGGGTATGGATACTGGATATCCATACCTGCGAAAAATATATCCGCGGATACCTTATTATATATTCATAACCGTACCCGTGGATACTAAATTCCACCATACCCATATCCAATGGATAATTATCTGCGGTTATTTACCCATACCCGTACCCATTGCCATCCCTAGTTGAAACTCAGAATCTCAACATAAACCACGAAGTCAAGGTTTAGGCACAGGAATATCAGTTTTCCATGCACTCCTATTCAAGACTAAATCTTTGATTATGCTGCATCCTTCCATACTATAGCTGTATCCCTTAGGCATCTCCATGCCTTAATTGGGATACTATTAGGGTCTATCGCCTTACCCCTTTCATTTTTTTCAATGATTCTCTAACCTCAGTTTTTTGGAATCTACGTATAAAGCGTTTATTGGTCTCACCCAAAAGAGTCATCCAATTGAAAGATTGTCCTTATTCTTTCCATCGGACAATTTGTAATCTTGCAGCAATTTTAGAAATGTTTAAACTTTGAAACAAAGTATAATATGTGAAATTTGACCTAAATTGGCTCTGTAGCCCTTAAGGTATATTTTTAGAATTAAATTTGAACTGTTTTCACCATTCCTTGCTAAGGTAGAGGATATTATATATCTTTTTTTCTTCTGCCAACGATGATTGGTCAGAAAACTATTTCCCATTATGGTTTATGAATGTGCTAGGCTATTTTCACGGCTGGCTACAAAGCTGTGTTGCATATCCACTCTGTTGTCGAAGAGTGTGAGATTGTTGAACTCATAGAGGAAATTGACATGAAGAAAAAGAAAGGAGATCCGAAGAAGAAAAAACCAAAGAGGAAGCCTCTTTTTGTGAAGAATGGTGCAATTGTTGTTTGCCGCATTCAGGTATTCTCATAGATCATCTAAAAAGGGTTCTTGTTGTTAGTTCTGACTGTTAATTTCAGGCTATGCTGATCGTAATGTGTGTTCATATTTAGGTGAATAACTTGATATGCATAGAGAAGTTCTCTGATTTCCCACAGCTTGGAAGGTTTACACTTAGAACTGAAGGTAAACTTTCGTGCTTGGAAGCATATTTTCATTCCATGTTCATGTATAGATCATCTATGATGTAACATATGAGATCCTATGTTTCCCTTTTGGTTGTTACTCCCTCCGTTCAAAATTATTAAGACGGTTTAGCTTTTTTAGATCCAACTGCTTTTACTATGTATCTAGATTTAATATAATATATATCTAAGTGCATAGCAAAAGCTACATATATAGAAAAGCAAGACATTTTGTAATTTGGAATGTAGGTATTATTTTGTGGTCATGGAAAATTCCATTTATTTTACTTGATTCTATACTTGTGTACTTAGACATAGTAAGGATAAGGATTATGATGCTT
Organism: Zea mays; assembly: GCF_902167145.1. Classification (NCBI taxonomy): domain Eukaryota; kingdom Viridiplantae; phylum Streptophyta; class Magnoliopsida; order Poales; family Poaceae; genus Zea; species Zea mays. Next base: position 89,448,787 of record NC_050097.1, read on the forward strand.
TTCCTATCTGCATTTAAAATGTTTGTATGTCACTTTTTCTTGTGAAGTAATTTGGTCTGTCTTGCCTCGTTATGGTTACAGGGAAGACGGTAGCCGTAGGCAAGGTTGTTGATGTTCCGCCTGCTGGCAGCCCAACATTCTGAGCTTAAGCCAATTTTGAACAGGATGGTAAGCAGAGAACAAATTACATTGAATTATTTTTTCTGATGAAGAGTTTCTCATACGAGAAATCACCTTTCTTAACAGGATAATCATGAAGCAGTGCGTTGTCTTGAGATACTTTTCTTTGGGAGAAGTGAGATTAGTTGAGCATAGGTTTTTTCCGAGCCCGGCTTGAGAATGGTCTATGCCTTAATGGTTTAGGCAACAAGCCTGTTTAGATTGGTTCCATAATGTTACATCTCTGGTTACATGTGAGGTATAATCAGTATGGATGAGTGTTCCAACCTTAATGCACTGCCAAATTGTGGTGGCATTTTTGCGTACAATGCTGTAACTGTACAGTTGTGTGTGAAGTCAAATGGGCAGGCTGCATTACTCGGATGTGCAGCGTCGTGTCACACCTGGTTTTAAGGGTAAAACCGAATGCATAACATATGTGTGCTAGGATCTATTTTAACATATATGTTGACATCATGAGTGTAATATATCTAAAGAACAATGCATAAAAGCGTAAATAAAGATTATATTAACATATTACACTTGAACAGACATAATGGCTTAATTTTTATTCATCAAAGTACAATGAAACATGGACATCCTTCCATAGGAAGATGACCGGAGTATCACTAGACTAATTCATCAAGTTCTCCATCATATCTTCATCTGCAAACTTCTGATCAAAAATTAAGCAAGAGTGATCTCACTTATGGTTGAGGCTCAGCAAGTGGGGGATAAAAATGCAAGGTAACAAGGTAAGGCTAAAACTTAATGCGGTTAGCATTTTAGTTAATCAACATTTTATTATCAATACTTAATTACTAGGTATAAGTATATACCAAACCCATTTAAGCATATGCAATAATCTTCAACATATATATATATCATCAACATGAAGCTTAACCTCTTGAGCGAACCACTTAAGCATACCGCTTAAACAAAACCGATCACGATTTATTTCCAGCTTCAAGTTCAATTATCATGGTAGGGTCCAGGTCGCTCGTAACCGTGAGCACGACTGATATATCAGTTTTACACTCTGCAGAGGTGACACATCTTTACCCATGAGTCACGATTCCCATGTAGCCTAGGTTGATCAGACCTATACTCACTTCCTAGGCTTTTCTCTAGAGTCCTCACTATGCAAATGTTGGAAATGATTAAACTGCATAGAGCACACATGACGTAACCAACTTATAGACCAGTCTGTAGGTTAAAGCTTGGGAACTATGCCCGTATCCAATCTACCTGAGCCGGAATTATAAGCGCTTGGCAGATGCCCCCATTCTGGTCGACCAAGACCAACACCTAACATAAGACTTTACTAGTTATTTAGCCAAGGGCGTCCCATACCACCCTCATGGAAGCACTGTTTTCCTGGGTGGTCACTCCTTGTTACAATTAAATCATATGATCTTGCTTAATCATCGGATTAGCAACAATAATATAAACTTACCATTTGGAACATTAATATCATAAACAGGAGTGATTGCATAAAGTTAAGTTGTAGCAATAGCATAGCTACTAAGTTAAAGTATAATACCCAGGTTTGACCAAGGAATAAGGTTGGAAATGTTAGGTGTATTTGAAAAGGTAACCCATCAAATTATGCATATATCCAAGAGTAAACTTTATTAAATGTATTGTTTGGAATCAAACAGAGTATGCAAAGAGAGAAGTCCACTTGCCTTGCTTATAAAAATTTTGAGGTTCTTCTTCAAAATAGATCTTGATTCTCAGCTACTAGATCAATTACTGAATATCACACAAGCAAACAAGAAGAAACAACAACCACTCAATAACTTACAACAATCACCATAAATCAATCTAAAAGGAAAAGAAAACATCATTTACTTTTCAAACACATCACAACAAGGGTTATACTAAAAGGTATTTCTTTTTGAAAATTGTTGATCTACACTTTATAAAACAAAACATAAGCTTAAAATATTTTAATTAAAATATGCAAATACTAGGTTCACCATTTTAATCTTCTATAAAAGCCATATGTGATATGCCTAATATTAAGGATTCATAAGATGATAAAAAATATATTATAACATTATTATACCTTTTTGGAAAAGATATACATATTTATGTACGACTATGTGTTTACAAGATTATAGAATATATTATTAAACATTAATTTTATGAATAGCTAATATATCAGCATAAACATGTTTTATGTGGAAATATAATGAAACAATTAATTATCTTTATTTTTATTAATAAAACACATGGCCTATATTATTTTTAATAAAGCTATATTCAAATTTAATATATACACTAACATTCTAATTATAGAAACACATGAATACTAATTACATTATTTTATTCTTTAGGAAAACTAAGTGGTGTAAAAAATATGGACTTAATTTTATGGATGGAATAATCATACCTAGAAAAGTAATTAAGCCATTTTAAATTAGGAACAAATGATCTAATTCATTAATAAGAAGACTATGTTGGACATTATAAACTACCGTTTTCTTTATTACGAAGGTATGAGCACCTAATTAAAACAATTTAACATCATTAGAAAACTTTATCTAGCTTACATGTATATAGTTACGAAATACTTATATATAAATCTAAATCATAAAGAAGAGTAGTTATATGACTATTTATCTAGTACGTTTGACTAAGTAAAGTTGAACTACATTTGTTTTTAACTTTATAATTAGAAAACTACAGATGAATTGACTATACACACAAATTGATTTACGAGAGCACACAAACTATTAAAAATACATAATTAGAGAGGTTTATCACATAATTACAGAGCTTAACAAAATAATGATTAATTTGCTAAATATTATTTCTGTAAAATAAATTAGTGCAGGGCTACTTTGTGATTAACCGTAGATTTAAGGGGTAGATCGCATATCAAGCATTTCTTCTACCTCTAGTACGTGCAGGACAGGTGAGGCGCAGGGGCTTCAGGGCCGTTGCAGCATAAGAGCGAAGCTTCGACGGTAGTGGCGCTGTGCTCCGGCAAGGCGAGGCACAGCGCAGAGGCGACACATGGGCGAACTGAGGTGTGGACACTAGGGGCTCCACGTGGTGTTTCGGTCGCGGAGGCCAAGTCACTGGTCACCCGCAGCGAGCTCCGGTGGCGACTGTGTGGACGGTTGCGGCAGCACGGCAGGCGATGGCATAGTAACGACGAGGGCGCGAGCGGGTGAGCAGCAACAAAGCTAGAGAGAAAACGAGGGAGTTGGAGCTCGGGGCACCAGCTTTTATAGCCACGGGCAAGGGAGCGAGGGGACGCCGTGTCATGGTGGCCATTCATGGCGCCATTAGAGTGGAGGAAACTGCCGCATGAATGGGGGTGTGAGTGAAGGGGAAGCAAACCGTCGCATCGTAACGGGGGAGAGGAAGGGGCGGCGTGCGTGGCTCCACAAGAATAAGAGGGACGACAGGCAGACAGTAGTGCTGTCCGGCGGCTCGGCGCTTTGCGTCCAGCAGCTAAACTGCGAGCGTTATGTGGGATGAGAAATAGAAGATTCATATGACACAAGGGTCCCACATGTATAGGAAAAGAGAGGAGGTGGATGACGGGTGGGCCTTATGCATGGCTGTGAAGAATTCTTACGTGCATCTGGATTGGACTGGCTGGGCTCGTGCGTTTTTTATTTTATTTTTTTCTTTATTTTATTTATTTGAAAATTCTCTTTTCTTTCGAAATTATTATTTTTAATAGGTAATTCATAAAAAAATATAATAATATTTTCATAAATAGAATACACAATTTTAAAGAATGGATAATTTTAGACAAAAATATATTATTTAAATAGATTATGCTCCACAAAAACGAATAAATAAAAATGAAACCTATGCATAATCCAAAAACAATATTTTAACGACTCCTTATTATTTTATAATATAAAATGAGATTTTCTCACCAAATTAAATTTAAGTATTAGATTTACAAATCGAGTCAAACAAAAATTGTGCTTCGGCATGAATGCATCAAAAAATTGACAAAATTTTATCCAATTAGGAAATCACCATTTCATTACTTGAAAACATATATTTTTTTCTTTCTACTAGAAATTAATAATATAAACTAAGTTATTTTCAATTGACGGATTAGGGTGTTACACGTCGAAAGTTCCAACATTCATGAGTTGCATACGAGACTCCATGACCTTTAAACCCGACTAGGTATTGATATTGATTGAGTCAACTGTAGTTATTTGCTTAAGAGTCGATTCTTTTGCTGTAGATAGCTTTAGAATCAAACTTCAGAGCGATGGTTACCTATAAGGCCTTCTTCGGCTATAAGAGATAAAATCCTACAATAGATTTAATTCGGGTATGGATTGGGACAATCCATATCTTACACCTAATCTCATGGCGTGATTAAATCAATCATTTAATCTATGTATCTTCATGGACTTATTCTTTTGATCTATCATGTGCAATATCTTCATGGATTTGTTCCATACCTAATGAGCTATATATAGAATCTATGTCTTCTATAGTTTAAAAAAATCTCAAACCCTTGGGTTATAATTTATGATGGTATCGAATAATTTTTTAGTAGAGTTGGATTATTTTGGGGCATGGATTATGATATGGATTTAATTTTAATCTATGCTAATTCAGAGCTGGATTGGTGGTTTTGTCACGAACTCCCTTGCCCCGCAAAGAGGGGTTAATATGAAAACATTCAAATACATCTCCCATCCCCAAAAAACTAAAATTACTTTGAATGCAGATCGACACATAACTTAGATTTGCTATTACTTCAAATATGATCATATTAGAATTTGGGATGGTGTACATGCCAGATCATCCAGTGCACCAGTAATTTGGGCACTGCCATGCATAAATCTTTCATAGTGGCATCGTATTATTAGGTATAGTAAGATGCTACAAAGGGACCGTGATGTTTAGAGTAAGGCTAATAGAAGAAGCAAGTGAATGCTCCATACACTTGCCACATCAACAAGAGACAACAATAAAATCGATAAGTATATTAAGTTTATTTTTAAATGTCTCTAATGTTGGAGGAGGGCCTTCATCGCTGAAGGTCTTCGAAACATCAACATGGTCAATAGAGCAAGTTTCCAGTAGACACACTCATCTTTGTCCGATCCGGAGCTAGTAGAAGGGACAAAGTCAAGAAGCTTCGAATATGTGGAAGCATTAAGTAAAGCAAAGCCGAAGGAGGAAGCTTCGGTTGATACGTGATGACTTACGAAGCAAAGGAGAAGGTAAATAATACGGAAGTCTCGATTAACAGGGTATATGGAGAAAAAGTATGATATTGTCCTCATAATATTTGTACTTGACATGTATAGAATTTGTGGACATGTATGTAATTTCATACGAAGTTGCACTTCACGACTATAAATAGGAGAACAATACCATGCATTAGGACATTTTTTGATCAGAGTGAATCTAATTGCTCCGACTACGAAGTTGGTTTCCTCTCATTCTTTGTGTTATTGTTTATAAAGACGAAGTTATATTTATAATCATTTGATATATTGTCAATAATGAAACAAAGTGTTAATACATTTAGGTGAGTAATCCATTCTACCTTCTATGTCTCATACTACTTCAAGCAATATTTTCCATGTTTTCTATATTCTCCCTTGAATTAACCTTCAAAGAAGGGTAAATTGAAGAGAGAAGCTTGTAACCTAACAACACTGTGTTGCCTTGTTTTTTATATCCCTTAGGAATCGAAAACAAGTGACCAACATTGACGCCCACCTTCGCTGAATTCACAACCACAACGAAGAGCATGGCAAGCCCTCAAGCTTCGTCATCAAGCTCAAAGAAGCTTGTGTTCCCTATCACAGGGGGTTCAAGCTTCGAACCAAGCAACAAAAAACAGAGGAAAGAAGCCTAGAAAAGGATGCAACATGTTGGTGTTCAAGGGCCTTACATTAGAACAAAATGGTCTTATATCCCAATAACATTTTCCTAAGAAGACCTTCACCTCAAAGATTACCCACATAGAGATGCTACGGTGATCTCATGTGTCATAAAGGGCTTCATAATTCATAATGTATTCTATTGGTCACTTGCTTTTGATTGCTAAGAGGTATCAAAAAGAAGGCACCACAAGTTAGTAAACCATGAGTTTCTCCTTTTAAGTAACTTTCCTTCGAAAGTTGGTTAAAAGGAGAAGGTAGAAAGAATGTGATAATAAGGAAATGAAAGTAGTATGTGAGCATATCACTCATCTGGATGTGCACACTTGCATTTATTTCATTCCTTATAATGTAACATATTATTAGTCATACCTTCGGATTTACACAACTGCTGGCTCGAAGGCAGTTTCAGAGGATGAACAAAACGAAGCTATGGGCTCTCGGAAACATGATTTGTGCATGACACTGTTCCTCTATTTATAGTCATGTGGTACAACTTCAGACGAAATTACAAATATGCCCATGAAGTTTACATACATGCTTTAAAGATATCACAAGGGCAACATTGTTTTTCTTCCTGTTTTGGTGTCGAACAAGGCTTTTGGTTCTTCTTATTCTCTGTTTTGTAAATCAGGACCTTCGGTGACGAAGCTGTAAGCTTCGGTTCATACCTTCGCATTATCAATGTACAACGCAGATCAAAAATCCCATTTTGGTTGGGGTTTTTTAGAACGAGTTCAAACTGAGTTATTCTCAAACCACGACCAAACTCTGAAACAACTAGGTGTATGTAGTGATCCGAGTAGTGCAACTCATTACCAATTAATCCCCAAACCAAATCCCCACATAAGAACTCAATGGTTCATCACAAGATCAGAAAAGGAGGAAAGGGAAGAACATGAACAAAGAGACTCAAAATTTCAGCAAGAATGAAAAAATGATAACCTATTGTCATAGAACATATGCATCCTATTAGTTCAAAAATGAATTCACTTCACAACAAACAGTGATAGTTTAAGATTCTGATTTAAGTAGTGAATGATTGATGATGCTCATGATAATGTTTTCATGATGCATATGAAATGTATGAGTATGCTTAACACCAGGGGTGTTACAATCCTCCCCCTTAAAGGAATCTCACCCCGAGATTTTAAAATTACTAACCAATTTTGGTAAAAACCGGGGTAAACTTCTCATAAATAGGCATCTACCTCCCACATTGCATCACACTCAACATGGTGACTCCACAATACTTTATATACCTTGACCGTGCTATTCCTTGTGATCCAATCCTTAGTGTCCAAAATTTTGATGGGTTGCTCTTGATACACTAAGTCTGACCGAATCTTCAGATCTTTGGCTTCTACTCTTTCTTCGGGTACTCTTAGATATTTGTTCAGTTGAGAGACATGAAATAATGGAAAGATTGTGTTCATGTCTTCTGACAACTGAATTTTGTAGGCTACTTCCCCTTTTCTCTCAATAATCTGGTAAGGTCCTACATATTTTGGAGCAAGCTTCATCTTTACTGCAAATCTTTGTACGCCCTTCATTGGTGATACCTTAAGATAGACAAAATCTTCGACTTGAAAGATAACAACTTATCCTCAGATTCATCTCACCCTATTTGATTCATCTAATCTAAATTAATGTAATCTAGTCATATCCAATTTAGTCTAGATCCCATCTAATCTAATGTGAACTAATGTGACCTAATCCAATGTGGTCTAAACTAATAAAGTCTAGTCAATCGATTTACATTTCTCGCACCAATTTGTAGGGTAGAGTAAATTAACTCAGATTAGTTAATAGATTAAACCTTGCACCTAAAAAAATATGTTTCCACCTAGTTTACTTAATCCTTAGTTGGTGCCCTAGATTAACTCGGGCATATAATCTACCTAACTCTATGCAACTACCTTACCCATAAGATGGTTTCATAAACCCTCTATTTCAACCTAACAACAAAACAGAGATTCTGACCAACCTACCTCATGAAATCTATCCTATCCACAATTATCTTACTACATGTCCATAACTCGGATGGAGACACCAAGATCGAAGGAGGTCAACCTCGACAAGGAAGAATATGAGTAGAACTAGATCTTTTTAGATGAATCAAGATTCACTATTTGGGATGGAGTCTTTCTTTCTTGTCACAACCTACCCTTGTTCTAACCATATCTTATCTTAGACCTAAAAGATACCCATGCTTTCTTAAAAGCACTTGTTAATTAGTACATAAAAAAGAAAAAAAACCTTCGATTTTGAACCAATTAAGAAACTAAAGGCAAACTGCAAACCAAAGTTGTTGCATCATGAGATTATTTTTAAGGGGATAGAATTTGTAACATTCCAAAATCTTATTCTGGATAAATTAGGAAAACTCATTTCGTGATTTAAATAAATGTGTTTTCAAATAATAGATTACTTAAAAGATTCTTATGTGAACTACCATTTATGTTAAAGATCAATTCTCAAATAAAATATTGTTGAGTACCGGAAGCATGTGATTGACTCTGCTAACCTTGAGTCTGATTGGCCTTATATTCTGCCTGAGGTTGGCTGTTTATACTCCTGGCATTGCTGGGGCGTTTCACCTCCAAGCACCTTGTCATCTTTGCATATCTTTGAGCTTCTTCTCTTATGTGGCAAAAATCATTGTCTGTCCTTATGTATTCATCCATCTTTTGAAGATTTTTTTCCAAAGCTGGGGCTTCCAAGCGAAATATGGAGCTGCAGGCCCAGGTTGAAGTTCTAACAATCCAAAATTCTATTCTAGGTAAATTAGGAAAAATCATTTTGTGATTTAAGTAAATGTGTTTTCAAATAATAGATTACCTAAAAGATTCTTATGTGAACTATCCTGTTGGAGGCCTTCCTCTGTCGAAGGTCCTCAAACTTAACTAACATGTTTTTTAGTATCAGACCGTTACAGGAGGCTTCGGCTTTGAGATGATGGTGTGCGTAGTATGAAGGTGTGGTCTGAAGGAAGGACAAGCTAGCTTCGAAGCTGTGGCCGAAGGAGCTTCGGCTTGGCAAGACGACGATGGTGAAAGGAGAAACCGACCTAAAGGAGAAAAGACTGCTTAGTCCTCGATAGCTTGCCTTACGGTCAATAGTAAATGTCAGGGGCATGAATGTAATTTTGTCTAGACTGTGTCCTGTGCCTATAAATAGATGAACAGTAATACCATACTGTTCACGCTGACTTGTAATCACTCTCGCGTCACTCCCGCTTTTTCACCTTCTGTCAAGCCGAAGGTACAAATGTAATATAAATGTTATTGATGCTTATCCATGCTTATAAAATAAGAATATAAGTAATCCAATAATTTGAAATGATTGTTCATATTCTCTTTGTGTTTCATATGTCTCTATTTACATCCTTGCTTACTGAAATGATGAAGGTATGCCCTTTATTACCTTCGTCTGAAGATCATTATATCCCAAGGGAGATAATGCTTCGAAGGACGAAGGTCTCTAATCGTTAACAATTGTGTTGCTTTGTTCATGGTGTATAGCATCCGAGAGCAAGGACCAACATATCCTTTGTGTTAAAGATCTATTATCTAAAAAATAACTAAGTTAAACTATCTCTTAATATAGATTTCACATAAGAAATTGTATTCTTTTAAATAAATATGTGAAGATTATAGATTTATTTTATTGTACTTCTAAAATGTGGCTATGTGTTTCAATTATTTTATTTAATAATTATTATGGCAAAACATCTTACATGAATTATTCCTATTGAGTTTCATTTGCTTAAATGGATAAATTAATTAATAAAAATGCTTTACATTCATGTTGAGTTTTTGTTTGTTGCAGTTTATACTTTAAATATAAAATTTCACTTAGGTCTAAATTAGACTGTATTTAAATTTAAAATAGAAAGCAGAAAGAGCAGAAGCCCCTTGCATAAAGGTGTTCTTGTTATAAGTTTCTTGACTATGTTGAAAAATCTATATCTACTTAGTGCACAAGTTGTGATCTATCAACATGTTTGTCAAGTCTTCAAACCTCCAGCACGACACCAAAACTCCCCACGATGAATGGCTTTGATACCAATGGTGATTTCCTTTGGTCGTTGGTGATCAGGAATCACCAGGGGTCTTCCAGCACGGATAGCAGAAGAGCTCAGGAAGAAGAACCTATAAGAACAGAAGAAGGAATTAGAGGAACATAGGTATGGGGAATGATTTATTTCATTTCTTTGATATCCCATTTAGAGTATTATGGACAACCTTTATAGGCATTACAAATGGCCTTATGTAACACCCTAAATTTGGGGGTATAAAATTTCTCTTATAATATCCACCAAATTTAGTTGTTACTCTCTCCTTTCTTTGCTTTCATTCTCTTTTTTCTAAATAAAGGAAAGTTATTTTGTTATATATTGGCGTAAACCTAGTGAAGTGAGCCCTATAGTCGCTTTGGTTGTTGCATTCATGTCGTTGCATAGTGTGTCTATGTGCGAAAAATGTTTGAAACCTGTTAATATATCTTGTAGAAGTTTACCGTAAATTTTCATATTTTTCTGAATATTTTTATATTTTCCTAAATTCAAAATCTATTTATTTGAGGTACTTAAAACATTTCTAAAAGTTCTAAATACATTTTTTTGAGTTCATTTGGGTGCCAAATCATATCTAGAAATTTTCCTAGAATTTTTGGAGCCTTTTAGATATTTTTCGGATATTAAAAATGATTTCAGCTTTTTTCTGAAATTACTTTTAATTTTAAAAATGGGATAATTACGAAAAATAAAATATCTTCAAACCCTAGCAATATATATATATATATATATGGCTGGAATTCTCTCGTCGAGCCCTTTTCAAAATTCGAAATCCCACCCTCGGATTCGATCTGAAACTCCCGTAATCGCTCACCGAAGTTCGAAGGTGGTTCCAACTCCAACGACAACTCCGACGAGCAATTACTTCTAATCCATGTGTCGTCGACAGAATTCGAGGGTACCGCTGCGATCGTCTCGTCGACAGGTTCGTTCTGGTGCCTTCGATTCGTCGATCTGACCAACGGTTCATCCTTAATCGACGATTTTGTGCTCGGCTCCGGCGAGGGTCGTCTTCTCCGGTGAGCCTCTCCTCCATTGTTGTCCATGAAGCTTTTTGTTTTTTCGTTTCCCATTCATTCAGAGCCTCCCTCATCCCCTCGGTGGCGACGCCCCCTCCCCCTCCATTTCCCCCATACCGCGCGACCCTTCGCCCCCACGGCGGCGCGCCCCCGCGGCGGCCGACCGCTCCCGCCCTCGCTCGTGTCTCGACGCGCGTGGGGTGCCCGGTGGTGGAGCTCCACAGCCCCCATGGACGCGCCCTGCCTTCCCTCCACCCTGTGCGCGGTCTCGTCCCCCTTCTCCCCTTCCATGGTGAGAGGAAGGAGGAGAGAGGAAGAATAAGACTATTTTGCGAAATCGCCCTTATACGAAATTAAAACACTACGCCGGAATTTAGTCTAGTTTAAAACAGTGATAACTTTTGCGTTTTAAACCCGATTCAATCCTTTCGAGTGGTGTTAGATTCGTATTAAAATTGTTTACATGTTAGAAGTATTTCCCCTGTTGTTGCACATTTTATCTAATTTATTCAAACGTTTCTTTGACCGATGGTTAATAGAACGACGCTTTATTTTAAATCTAATTTATGGTTTCGAATGGCGCATTTATAAATTAACATTAGCGTGGTTAATCTTAACTGAATTATTCTTTATTAAATAATTGTTTAGTTTATATGTGCTTCCTATTTACTAGTTCTCGCGTGTTGTGTCGGCCCCGCGTGCTGTACGCTTATTGTGCAAGTGCTGCCGTGCTGTTTCGCGCGTTGCGGTTTTCGTCTCGCGTCGTCATTTTGTCTCGCTTGTAGTCACTAATGTTATTTAAATTATTTAGTTAACTAAAAGTTGTTAGCGTAGTAGATTAATTAAAATTAGAAGATAGCTCTAGGTTGCATTTAATAAATGTCGAATAATGCGAGTATGTCGAATTAAGTATTCTAATTAATAATTATTTAGTGTAAACGCGATAACTTCTCTACGTAGCTCCGACTGTCGCGTTTCTTTTCCTCGCGTGACCTTAGAAGCGACCTCTATTTTTATACCACACGTTCTTATAATGTTTCCCTTTGTATGGTGTAATGTTCTTATGCATATATATATATATATATATATATATATATATATATATATATGTTTGTTTGATTGTGCTTGTTCGTCTTCGCTTTGTGTTGCGATTAGAATGCGATCTGTTCCTGAGTTTCGAGGAATCGACGATCAAGCTTCGATGACCAAGTGAACAAGCTCCTTGAGTTCTCCAAGGTTGAAGACCCTGAGCATCTGTTTGGTGAAGGCAAGTGTCCTCTGATCTATTTATGTCCTATTCACATGATAATTCATTTCCCCTGCATTACATATAATTGAAATCTAAGGAGTGACTAGCTTTCTATTTACCTTGTCCTTGATTACCTTTTGGGTTATTATGGTTAACTTTATGCTAGTGATCTACTTTAATCAATGAACATGATGAGATACTTTTATGATACTATGTTTTTATTTTGGATATGATGTTGAATTTGTGGCATTTTAGGGGACTCGGGCTGTTTCCCGAGTACATCTCCGTAAGTACCTGTTCGTTGAGAGACCACCCAGTAAAACAGTACAACCATGAGGGTGGTATGGGACGCCCTTAGTTGATTAATTGGAGGAATCTAGGGGCGTAGTTTGCTTCGTCGTTGTGCCGTCAATGGGGGTTGGGGCATAGTGCGTGCTCTGCTAAGGGTGCGTGCCGGTTTTGTTAGTCACCCATCTTAGGGAGGAGACTGTGTTTGTATGACTGGCGAAACCTAACGTGCGGCTACACACCAGGAGAATCTTTGTAAAGTCTACGCAGTGAAACCTTGTCGGCTCACCTTGGAAGTGTTTGAGGGTTTGATCGACCCGAGGCAGAAAGGGAATCACAGCTCATGGGTAAAGTGTGCGACCTCTGCAGAGGAATGAAACTAAAATATCGGCCGTGCTCACTGTTAAGAGCGCCTTGGGATCCTCTTTGATTAGAGATACAGATGGTTCGAGATACAATGGTTATGGATGATGATGATGATGGTTCTATTAATGATGTTTCTAACTGTGGATTCTGGTATTTCCTCTATGAGGAGGTACTCTTTAGGATAATAACATGGGATTGATGATAAAACTTGGTTTATATTAATGAATAAAACTTGACAAAGTAAAAGCAACCTGCTTTCAGCCTAACTCCACATAAAGCTAGTCCACCTCAGCCAAATAGGACATTTGCTTAGTACGTTGATGTGTACTCACCCTTGCTTTCACAAAACACCAGGTTGCTTTGGTGCAACCTATGCTCATGTAAAGAAGAATAAGGCATCGAGGCGGATCTCCAGGAGGTCCAGGACTTCAACGAGTTCGAGGATTAGGCTACCGACCTCCCCCAGTCAATTGCCTATGGTGGGTTTATTTATGTTGGCTACGTTTATATTATGTGCACTTTGATTTATATTATGTAAATGGCTCTAGTCTGTAATATTATTACTTACTCTTTATTAATATTCGAAACATTGTGCTATGATGAGTCATTTATGTAAACGCTGTGTACGTGAGTTCTGATCCTGGCACGTATATGGTTCATATTCGGTTTGCCTTCTAAAACTGTGTGTGACATAAGTGGTATCAGAGCCTTGCTGATTGTAGGATCGCTAGCCTAGAGTAGCATTGGTCGTTTTAAGGACTTATTGACTATTACTTCACCTCATCCTTGATGCTACTTCAAAATATTGGTCACATCGACTAATTCTATGTTGTGCTCCTATATATCACCTTGCCAAAAGTATTTTATTCTAGTATGGTCTATACTTTTCTCAGTCTATTAGATCTGATCTCACTCTTGTGCTTGCGACATCTTTGTAGTTGCCCCCTGACCATAACCTTCTTGTCTTTTGGGATTCTTTCCTCTGCCGTCATTAAATTGCTACCATTTGGTAATATCTATTCCTTTGGTATTGACATACTCGTATCCCTAGATTCCTCAATACTCTTGTCTCAAATACTTACCTCTGAAAACTTTGTTGCCTATTTAAACATTCTAGTTTATATGTTTACAACCTTCTTGTGTTTTGAGACCTCTTCCTATTTCGTTGTTAAGTCATTATCTTTGGACAATTTCTATTCCCTTGGTCTTAGGATGCTCGTATCCTTGGAGTCTTGTATACTCCTACATCTTTATATATGCTTATCTTCATACCCTAATGTCCGTTTAAGACATTTTAGTTAACATGCTCTTGACCACCCTTGTTTCTTAACGATCCATGAGCAATCATTTTATCTCGCACATCCTTAGTGATCTTGTTGCTTCCTTATAACCTCCCTCGGTAAGGAATATTTACTTCAACCCTTCTGTTGGAACCTTACCTATCTTACCCTTGATTGTTTTCTCCACTTCGCCACTTTGCGAGTCTTGCCTTAACTCTATCCTTTGTTATACTTTTCATTATTATCGTCTTTACCCTTGACACCTCTATATCCTACATTGATGTTTGTCTCATACCTGCCCTTTAAAATCACCCATCTTCCACCTCATTATGAGAGTTGTACTTTACCTATCTTTCCCTTGGTCGTATCCTCTTCTTTGGCTTGCGAGTTTGTAACTCCGCCCTTTGTTGTGCTTTTGTTTGTTATTGCCTTTACCTTTCTCATCTCTCGATCTTACCTTGGTGATTACCCTATGCCCGTTATCTAAAATCTCCGATCTCCCATCTCAGTTCAAGAGTGGCGTCTTACTTATCTCACCCATGGTTATATCCTATTCCTTACCACTGGCAAGACTTATCTTAACTCTATTCTTGGTTGTACTTAGATCCATGGTTCTTATGCACATTTACCTCTTCGCTTAAATCCTTGTCTGTTATCACCTTTAACCCTTGACATCTCTCGGGATTTACCATGACACTTACCTACATTTCAAAGCCTCACCTCCTCCATTTCAGTTCAAGAGTGTTGTTTTACCTATCCCGCTCTTGGTCATTTCTTTTTCCTTTGTCGTGCTGCAAGTCTTGCTTTACCTTAACTCCATCCTTTGTTGAGCTTTTGTTTGATATCATCCTTACCGTTGTAATCCGTAGATCTTGCCTTGATGCTTATCTTAGGTCCGCCTTTTGAAATCTCCTCCTTTCTATCTCAATTTGAGAGCGGTGAGTTACCTATCTCTCCCTTGGTTTCTTTGCCCTTTTGTTGCCTTACAAGTTTTGTCTTAATCCCATCCTTTGATGTGTTTTAATTGCTATCACCATTACCTTGTCATGCATCGATCTTACCTTAATACTTATCTTTATGCTTGCTCTTTAAAAATCTCCTCTCTTCCACCTCAATTTGAGAGTGGCAGTTTACCTATCTGGCCCTTGGACGTATCCTATTCTTTTCCACTCGCAGGTCTTGTCTTAACTCCATCCTTTGTGGTACTTATATCCTTTGTTTTTATGCCCATTTACCGCCTCTCTTACATTCTCGTCTGTTATCACCTTTAACCCTTGTAATATCTATACCCTTACCTTCATGCTTACTTTGAACCTACCCTTTAAAGCCTCCTCTTTTCTGTCCCTGTTCGAGGATAATGCCTCACCTGCTTCACCATTGATTGCTCCCCCTTCTTCGATGCCTTGCAAGTTTTTTCTAAAATACATCCTTTTTGTGTGTTTGTCCGTTATCACCTTAACCCTTGTCATCCCTCTATCTTTACCTTGATGCTTATCTTGTACCTGCATTTTAAAGCCTCCTCTCCCATTTCAGTTCAAGAGTGTTGTCTTACCCATCCTGCTCTTATTCGTTCCCTTTTCCTCTGTCTCGTTGCAAGTCTTGTCTTAACTCGATCTTTTGGTGTGCTTTTGCTTGTTACCTCACTTACCTTTGTAATATCTATATCTTTCCATGATGCTTGTCTTATGCCTACCTTTTGAAATGTCATCTTTTCCATCTCGATTTGAGAATGGTGTTTTACCTATCCTGACCTTGGTTGCATTCTCTCCTTTGTCGGTTACGATCCTTGCTTTAACACCATCCTTTATTATGCTCATGCCCCTATCCAACATGTCTTATCATTCCCCTTGCCTTTCGATGGCCTTAGAGTAGTTTCCCCTTGGTAAGGAAAGACCACCATCTAGTTAACATTAACGTGTAGCAACGAGATGTTTGTTGCTGAATGCTTGTGATGTTTGTCCTTTTGTTATGACTGATTTGCTTCTTTGTGATGAGTGTTGATGTGTTGTGGCCCTTGGTCCGCAATGGCATCCGTTTACTAGGTGAGTGCCATAGAGTTAGGTAGTTGGGTGCTCTCCCTTTTCTCTCTTTAATCCATCTATGCTTACCTTTTATATCTATACCCATCCCTCTTGCTCCTGTCCGGTTGGCATTCTCCAACTTCTCTTAATCAATTAAGATCAGAGTCGACAACATCTTCACCAAGTGTGTATCAATGCTCCTGTTAAGGGGATTAACTGCTTACCCCGATGATGGCAGTGCGATCAACATCAACCAACAAGATCAAAGTGGCACTGCGGAAGTGTGGTAGGTCCTAACCCACAGGTCCTAGGGTCATCAAGACGTCAACTCAACAATTGCCTCGTGGCTCCAGTAATGAGGATCAGTTGGTCGTGAACATCTGAAGGTCAAAGTGACCAGTTAACAACTTAAGATTGCAGAGTCAAAGTTGAATCGAAGAAGCTATGTGCAACCTATCAACAACATTGTTCTCTTGCTAGCCTCTTTTTGAATCTCGATGGCGAAATTCTGTTAAGAGGGCTAGGTTTGTAACACCCTGGATTTAGGGGTATAAAATTTCTCTTCTAATATCCACCAAATTCTGGTGTTACTCTCTCATTTCTTTGATTTCCTTCTCTTTTTTCTAAATAAAGTGAGTTATTTTGTTATATATTGGTGTAAACCTAGTGAAGTGAGCCCTATAGGCGCTTTTGTTGTTGCATTCATGACGTTGCATAGTGTTTCTATATGCGAAAAGTGTTTGAAACATGTTAATATATCTTGTAGAAGTTTCCCGTAAATTTTCATATTTTTCTGAATATTTTTTTATATTTTCCTAAATTCAAAATATATTTATTTGAGGTACTTAAGAACGTTTTCAAAAGTTCTAAATATGTTTTTGAGTTCATTGGGTGCCAAATCATGTCTAGGAATTTTCCTAGAATTTTTGGAGCCTTTGAGATATTTTTCGGATATTAAATACGATTTCAACCTTTTTCTAAAATTACTTTTAATTTTAAAAATGGGATAATTACAAAAAATAAAATATCTTCAAACCCTAGCAAATTATATATATATATGTATGGAATCCTCTCGTCGAGCCGTTTTCAAAATTTGAAACCCCACCCTCAGATTCGATCCGAAACTCCTGGAATCGCTCGCCGAAGTTCGAAGGTGGTTCCAACTTCGGTGATAACTCCTGCGAGCAATTATTTCCAATCTGGGCGTCGTCTATGGTATACGAGGGTACCGCTGCGTTCGTCTCGTCGAGATCTTTGTCCCGGTGCCTTCGATTCATCGATCCGACCGACGGTTCATCCCCAATCGACGATTTTGTGCTCGGCTTCAGCGAGGGTAACCTTCTCTAGTTAGCCTCTCCTCCATTGTTGTCCATGAAGCCTTTTGTTTTCCCGTTTCCCATTCGCGCAGAGCCTCCCTCTCCCTTCCCTCATCCCCTCGGTGGCGGCGCCACCTCCCCCTCCATTTCCCCCACCCCGCGCGACCCTTCCCCCCTTGGCGGCGAGCCCCGCGGCGACCGATGATCGGCGTGCACCCCCCCCCCCCGCACAACCGTCCGCCCCCGCCCCGCCCGCGTCTCGGCGCGCGTGGCATGCCCGGTGGCGGCGCCCCGCAACCCCTGTGGCCGCGCCATGCCCTCCCTCCCCCCTGTGCGCGCAACCCCCTCCCCCTTCTCCCCTTTCATGGTGAGAGGAAGGAGAAGGAGGGAGGAAGAAAAAGACTATTTTGCGAAATTGCCCCTGTACGGAATTAAAATCGTACGTAGTAATTTAGTCTAGTTTAAAACAGTGATAACTTTTGCATTTTAAACCCGATTCAATCCATTCAAGTGGCGTTAGATTCGTATTAAAATTGTCTACATGATAGAAGTATTTTCACCTGCTGGTGCATATTTTATTTAATTTATTTAAATATTTGTTTGACCGATGGTTAATAGAACGACGTTTTATTTTAAATCTAATTTATGATTTCTAATGGCGCATTTATAAATTAACAATAGTTTGGTTAATCTTAACTGAATTATTCTTTATTAAATAATTGTTTAGTTTAAATGTGCTATCTATTTATTAGTTCTCACGTGTTGTGTCGTACGCGTGTTGTACCAACTTTTTTGGATTTTAGCCCTTTTTGGTTTTTTTTTGCACAACTATGCCCTTTGCAGTTTCATTTCAAAAAATGGACCCCAACCTCGGCGCCATCATCATTGGCGCCGAGGTAACGCACAGCGACGCCAGTACTATTGGCGCCAACTTTTCCTACGTGGCAGCCGATGTGGCATGTCCCAGGGGGTCGGCGCCATAGATCTTGGCGCCGACCCCCCATGACGGCGAGGTCCGACACTATCCAGGGGGGTCGGCGCCAAGATCTATGACGCCGACCCCCTGGGACTTGCCACATCGGCAGCCACGTAGGAAAAGTTGGCGCCAATTATGTTGACGCCAATGATGATGGCGGCGAGGTTGGGGTCCATTTTTTGAAATGAAACTGCAAAGGGCATAATTGTGCAAAAAAAAACCCCAAAAGGGCTAAAATGCAAAAAAGTTGGCGTGCTGTACGCATATTGTGCGCGTGCTGCCGTACTATTTCGTGCGTTGTGTTTTTCGTCTCGCACCATCATTTTGTCTCGCTTGTAGTCGATAATGTTATTTAAATTACTTATTTAACTAAGAGTTGTTAGCGTAGTAGATTAATTAAAACTAGACGATAGCTCTAGGTTGCATTTAATAAATGTCGAATAATGCGAGTATGTCGAATTAAGTATTCTAATTAATACTTGTTTAGTGTAAACGTGATAACTTCTCGACGTAGCTCCGACTGTCGCGTTTCTTTTCCTCGCGTGACTGTAGAAGCGACCTCTATTTTATACCACACGTTCTTATAGCGTTTCCCTTTGTATGTTTGTTTGCTTGTGCTTGTTCGTCTTCGCTTCGTGTTACGATTAGATTGTGATATGTTCCTGAGCTTCGAGGAATCGACGGTCAAGCTTCGATGACCAAGTGAACAAGCCCCTCAAGTTTTACAAGGTTGAAGACCCTGAGCATCTGTTTGGTGAAGGCAAGTATTCTGATCTATTTATGTCCTATTCACATGATAATTCATTTCCCCGTATTACATAATTGAAACCTAAGGATTGGCAAGCTTTCTATTTACCATGTCCTTGATTACCATTTGGGTTATTATGGTTAGCTTTATGCTAGTGCTCTACTTTAATCAATGAACATGATGAGATACCTTTATGATACTATGTTTTTATTCTGGATATGATGTTGAATTTGTGGCATTTTAGGGGACTCGGGCTGTTTCCTGAGTACCTCTCCGTAAGGACCTGTTCGTTGAGAGACCACCCGAGAAAACAGTGCAACCATGAGGATGGTATGGGATGCCCTTAGCTGATTAATTTGAGGAACCTGGGGGTGTTGTTTGCTTCGCCATTGTGCTAGCGACCTCCCCCAGTCAGCTGCATGTGGTGGGTTTATTTACATTGGCTACATTTCTATTATGTGCACTTTGATTTATATTATGTAAATGGCTCTAGTCTGTAATATTATTACGTACTCTTTATTAATATTCGAAGCTTTGTGCTATGATGAGTCATTTATGTAAACACTGTGTATGTGAGTTTTGATCCTGGCACGTACATGGTTCGCATTCGGTTTGCCTTCTAAAACCGGGTGTGACACTTTAGGCCCAAATCACATTGTTGGGGGTCTTCTTCTCCATCGAAGGTCATTAAGACAAAGGTATCACTAACAAAGTGATGTTGAGGATCCTCTCTGCCAAAGGTGCTCAAGACGAAGATACTATCTGAGAGCTATAATGACGAATACCGAAGCTTCTACCGAAGGATGACAACTTCAACTTAAGGTGATGACGAAGGTCAAGCATGGTGCTGAACCGAAGAGGAAAAGACCAGTTAATCCCTGATGATTTATGTTGCAGTTATGTATACAAATTAAGGTCATAAATGTATTTTCACCCGGGCTGTGTCCCATGCCTATAAATAGGTGAACAGTACCCCTGTACTGTTCACACTGGTTTGTAATTGCTCTCGCGTCAACACCTTCGAACAAGCCGAAGGTATCAATGTAACATAAATTCTGTTAATGATCATATGTATATCATGGGATACATATATGAATGAATGAATGGATTACATATGTTATCTCTATGTATTCTTATTCTCATGAATGATGAAGGTGTATTCTTCATGACCTTCGTCTAAAGATCATTATATCCAAAAGGAGATAATGCTTCGAAGAACGAAGGTCCTTAACCTTTAACAATTGTGTTGCCTTGTTCTTGATTCACAGCGTTTGAGAACAAGTGAACAACAATGGTGCCCACCTTCGGTGAACTCACTTCCATGGCCACGACAATGACTTCGCAAGGTGACCTAGTTGTGACACCTTCGGCTACGAAGCTGGTGCTTCCAATCACAGACGGCTCAAGTTCTGAACCAGCCAATAAAAAGCAGAAGAAGGAAGCACAGAGAAGGGTACAACATGTTGGAGTGCAAGGACCCTTTATCAAATTGTAACACCCGAAATTCTATCTTAGTTTTTTTAAAACCTCCAAAAGTTTTTGAATTAAAATTTCTTTGAATAGAAACTTTCTTATCTTTGAAATTATTCTCCTAAAATAAATGAATGGTAATATTATATTCTAATTATTCAAAACTAGAATTGAATCTTGAAACTATAATTGGAATATGAAATTTAGAAAAAGAAATGACAAGAAGATATTTATTATTTTGTTAAAGTGAGTAAATTATTCCTTTCATGGATTAGGCATGCTAAAATATTAGTGGATAAATAAATATACTATGCATGACATGCTGGATTTTTGATTGTGCACTATATATTTGAAGCATTCGCTCAAATGAATAAAATGGTTAGTATATGTATAAATTATACTTTACATCAATATAATATTTTTTAGGTGAACATTGTGAAATACTGAATTTAAAAATATAATAGAAAAAACAGAAAAAAAATCTCACGCAAACTTACCTGTATCGGCCCAGCTTCCTTGATCCTAAAGCCATGTAACCCACGTCCAAGTCCATTTTTTATTTATTATTTCCCAGCCGATGATGATGTCACTACCACTTCATGTCGATGTCATCCATTAAATCAATTGCTAGCCGCACGCCGGGTATTGTTCGCGTCGAAGCAGTTATCTTCGTCGCAAACTTCGAATCGGCTAAACAGAACCGTCTGAGCTCCCTGGCAATCGGACTCTGCCCATCGGGTGTATAAAAGCCGAAGCCCGTGACATGTTTTATCCATCGATTAGGAGCTAACCTGAGCCTCGACGAGATCCCACGCTGATCATACCTAGTGCCATAGCTGCGACCATCAACCAGCCTATATAAATACATGTAGTCAGTATAACACCTCAAGCCATCAACTATTGACTCATCTCCTTTTTAGACTCGATGCGTCCCGCGCCAGCTAAGCTCGCTGACATAAGCCGCTATGACCAGCTCGTCGAAGTTCGGGTGTCTCCCAACTCTAGCGACAACTTCGGTGAGTAATTTCTCATCGTTCGTTCATCTTCCGGGGTA
Organism: Zea mays; assembly: GCF_902167145.1. Classification (NCBI taxonomy): domain Eukaryota; kingdom Viridiplantae; phylum Streptophyta; class Magnoliopsida; order Poales; family Poaceae; genus Zea; species Zea mays. Next base: position 89,470,702 of record NC_050097.1, read on the forward strand.
ACCCAGAACATCATCGTGACCAGCTCGATGACAACTTCGTCACCGCGCTTCCGGTTCATCGTCAAAAACCGAGATGACCAGCATGAACGTGAGATTGAAGGGTTTGATTGTAAAATAAGTTAGTGGTAGATTAGAGGTCTTTCCCACAAAATAGGCTTGACGCTTCAATCACCACCATATGCCCTTTTACATGTAAGACTGACATGCAACATGAATTTAATAGTAGCTACAATCATGATATGTTGACAACAGCTAGGTCATGTATTTATAAACAAACTTTTTTCACCTTTAATAAACCTATCTAACCAATCAGATCGTGTCATACTACATATTTTTGTGCTGCACTACTAATTTACTAAAAATACGATATCTTCTAGGTCAATATTGGTTTTAATTTGTTAAAATTGTGTTAAGATCTTATTAATTTACATACGTAATAATAACATTGTTTTAATTATGCCACATGTTTTAAATAATTAATTAATAAATTAAATATTTGTTTAATTAATGCTAATTAGTAGGCAATCTAGATAATCTAATTTATAGTTATAACCAACTCTTATTATAAATAATTGTTAAAGTGATCAATATCAACTAAAATATTTCAATTTAATACCTACTTAGTTTAAATGCAACATTTATTAGATTTATTAAAAATATTGTTTTATCCATAACTTCTCCGTTTTAACTCTGATTGTACCCGTTTAAGTTGCGATGTCTTTCCAATAAAATTGCCTACGCAATAGTAGCCTTAATTATGTCATATCACATACTTTTATAATTTGATATTTGTTTATCCTATGTATGGTAGATTAATCTATCTAATTAAAGTAATATGTTTATAATAATAATGTGATGATCTTTAACTAAGGTAGGACCCATATTAAAGTTAATCCTTAAGGTATATCTCACATGATTTATAGAATCAATCTAAGCTCTAGTTTTACTTATTTAATCATAGATCTTCCATAAATCATAACTCTTTAAACGTAACTCCGATTTTAGCGATTCTCGAACTCATGATCTCGTAGCGACGCGTAGAATATTCTTACGTAGTTTGTTCTTATGTTTGGTGTGATGTTAATTATGCATATACCATGTTTGTTTGTATTGCTACGACTAGCAGTGAGGTCACGAGACTCTGAAGAGCATCCTGGTACCTGGAATCTCGAGTCCCAGGCAAGTTGTGCCCTTGATCACTTCTTTTACCCAATCATGTTCTTATTAATCATAATGATCTGCATAGGTTAATTTTGATGGGACCCAATAGGTTACCCTAGTTTGGCTTTCTTTATACCTTGTTTACCACTGAATTTTTGGGTAGTACCTGCTATTGCTTTATGTGGTTTTGGGTATAGATATATACATTATTCATGATCATACTTTTATTTTCAGTTGTTATTTACTGTTCATGATAAAATCATTATGTTAATTGGAACATGGAGAACCACCCGGGAGAAGAGTGCTACCACAAGGGTGGTATGAGACGCCCTTGGCTAACTATTAGGAAAGCTAGTGGAGGACTACCTTACCCGAAAGGGGCAAGGGTAGTAGGGGAGTGGTCAGTGTAGGGAGGCCCTTGGGTTGATTTTGCAGCGATGGCGGTCAGGCGAGGGGTCCCTGCATTGGAGCTTCCTAGAAACTGTAGCGGGTTTTCTGAAACTAGTGGAACTTTGTAAAGGCCTCGTAGTGTTACCCTGCCTCGTTTCCTTGGTAGAGGTGTATGGGAAGTCGTGATCCCTTGGTAGATGGGTAATATGACTTGTGGGTAAAGATGTGCAACCTCTGCAGAGTGTAAAACTGGTATACTAGTCGTGCTCACGGTCATGAGCAGCTCGGACACTCACATGAGTAATTTATGGAACTAAATTCAATTTTTCATATGCATTGCATTGCGGGTTTTGTTATCACTTTTGTTCTAGTACTTAATTGGGTTGGTATTTACTTATACTTAGTAATTGCTAATAAAATTTTGACCAACTTTAAAAGCAATGCTTAGCTTTAACCATCCTCTTTGGTAAGCCTTACACTTCACATGAGCTCCCACCTTTGGCGAGTTCATGCACATTATTCCCCACAACTTGTTGAGCGATGAACGTATGTGAGCTCACTCTTGCTATCTCACACCCCCATAGGTCAAGAACAGGTACCGCAGGATGAGGCGCATGGAGGATGCTGTGACGAGTTCGTGAGAGGTCTAGGCCGTCGTCTCCCAGTCAACTTTGGGTTGCTAGATCACTCCATATGATGTAATTATTTATTTATTTTGTACAGAACTCCTATTATGTAGTAAAAATGTGACATTCGTTTCTGTACCATGAGTCATCATATATGTGAGACTTGGTCCTAGCACACTTAGTGATTATTTTGCGCCCGGGTCCCAGCACACAAATCCAAGTGGTCTCATGTACCAATCACATTCTCCCAGGAAGACCTTCAGGTCAAGGACTACCGCCATAATGATGCAATGGTCATATCTTGTGTTATCAAAGGGTTTCTGGTTCATAATGTCCTTGTAGACATAGGCAGTGCAGCAGATATCATCTTCGCAAAAGCCTTCAGGCAGATGCAAGAGCAGGATGACAAGATACATGATGCAACACACCCCTTGTGTGGCTTCGGAGGAAGGCAAATAGTGGCACTTGGAAAGATAACAATGCCAATCACCTTCGGTTATGTTCATAATACAAGAACAGAACAAGTTGTATTTGACATTGTTGATATGGACTATCCTTACAATGCAATCATTGGTCGAGGGACACTGAATGCCTTCAAAGCAATACTCCATCCAGCATATCTGTGCATGAAGACACCGTCTGACCAAGGTCTTATCGCTGTACATGGAAGTCAGGAGGCTGCTAGAAGGGCCGAGAGAAACTGGACAGATTCAAAGGCCATCCATAACATAGATGAAACCAAAGCTCATCAATAGTATAAACAAAAAAGAGACAAGGCTGCTTCAGCAGATCAACCAAAGCCTATGCTTCTGTGCGAAGACATAACTGAGAAGAAGGTGTTGCTGGGGTCCCAATTGTTCGATGAACAAGAGAAAACTCTGTTAAAGTTCCTGTTCAACAACAAGGATGTTTTTGCTACAGTTTTCTTGCTCCTCAGACAACTGGGATCCAAACAACACTTTTTGTTTAGCTATATGTTCACACAAGATCATGGACTTCGGCTGATCCGCCGAAGTTGCCTTATCTCGTATATGCTTGTGTTGCTGATGAGATTCAACTTCGTCTATATTATGGATAGCTCTGGAGTCTGCCCCATTGCCTTCGGCTCTTCTAGCAGCCTCTTGACTTCCATGCACAACAATTGGGCCCTGATCTGATGGTATTTTCATGCATAAGTGTCACACCCGGTTTTTAGAAGGCAAACCGAATGTGAACCATGTACGTGCCAGGATCAGCAATTCACGTACACAACAGTTACATAACTGGACATCATCACACAGTGCTCAAATAATAACATAAAAGGGGAATAATAGTCGATTACATCATATGTCTGAGACATCCACATAGTCTTTAACAATAATCAAAGCGCGAAAATGAAACATAGATACACGCGGCCTTCACAGGCAGCCGACTGGGGGTTGCCGCTAACCCACGCCTAAAACTCGTCATAATCTTGGAACTCCTGGAAGTCTTCCTCGACGGCTTCATCTTCTCCTGAGCAGTGGTTGCAACACGGACAACCTAGGGAAGGGGGGTTTGGTGTGTAGAGCAAGGGTGAGTACACATCAACATACTCAGTAAATGTCCTGTTTGGCTGTAGTGGACTAGCTTTATGTGGGGGTAAGTCAAGCAGTTGCTTTTAGTTGGTCAGATTATTATTACTAGTAGAGAGAGAGAGAGAGAGTCAGATTTTAGTATTAACCCAAGTTGTTAACCCAAAAGTACCATTTCCAAACGGAAAGAATACCACTTACCATTACCATAGTCAATACCAAAACCATTATTCTCATCACCACCTATAATTCGAACATCTCTGATCAAGTATCTCTAATCAATGGAGCTCCCTTGGCCGCTCATAACCGCGAGCACGACTGATATATCAGTTTCATAACACTCTGCAGAGGTTGCGCACTTTACCCACAAGTCGTGATTCCCTTTCTGCCCGAAGATCATGACTCTCCAGTGATCACTACCAAGGTGACCCAACAGGGTATCACTACGTAGCCTTTACAAAGATTCCCCGAGGATGTAGCCGCCCGTTAGGTTTTCTAAATGCACCGCACTCCTCCCCAAGGGGTGAACCAACCTTGGCAGAGTGAGCCACATACACCGAGCCCCATTAACGGCACGACAGCAAAGCGAACTACCCCCCGGTTCCTCTAATTATTCAGCTAAGGGCGTCCCATTCCACCCTCATGGTTGCACTGTTTTCCCGGGCGGTCATCCAATGAACAGGTCCTTACGGAGAGGCACTCGAGAAACCGCTCGAGTCCCCTTAAATGTCACAAGTATATCATCATAATAAAGAAGGGAAACAATGTATCATTGATAAATCTCATCATGTTTATTGATTAATGTGAAGCACTAGCATAAAGCTAAACCAGAATAATCCAACCCAAATAGGTAAGCAAGGACATGGATAACAAAAGCTAGTCAATCCTTAGGTATAAACTGTGTAAATGCGGAAAGTGAATTAAGGAATGTATAGGACATAAGTGGGTCAAGGGACACTTGCCTCCACCAACCAGCTGCTGCTCAGGGTCTTCTCCTTCGAGTTCTTCGGACTCCTCAACTAGACCGTTATCTATGCGAGTGCAAACATACATCCATCTCTTTGAATTAGGAAATAAATAGTACACCATACAAGAGAGCAGATCAATTGAACATGCATATTATATGACATACGATTTGCATTCGCAATTGCTAGAAAGAGAAAAAGAAGGGACTCGCAGTGGCTAAAGCTATAGTCGAGATGTATCACGTGTGTGCAATTAATTATTACATCGTCTAACTCTACCTAGCCATACTAACAGGTATTAATTACATACACTAACATAGTTGCAATTATTCCAATTGGCCAACATTACTTAAGTCGTCATTTAACGACGTGAGATAATTAACGTGGTCGATTCTAAGTAGACGTGCTCGTCTAGGGGTAGACGGGCACATCACATGCATGGAAGAGCGCTACGCGTCGCGCCGAGAGCACGGTGAACCGCGCCAAAACATCGTGCGCGCTGCGCAAGCAGCGGGGCCACACCGGGGGTCGAGCGCGAGCAGGTCACGATGCACGCGCCGCAAACGAGCCACGCAGGGGCCGAGTCGCGCGCAGGCCGCGATGCGTGCGCCGCCAGCAGGGAAGGGGTCGCGCCGGGGACGCCGTGCGCAGGCAGCGGGGACGCGCCGGGGGCCGACCGCGCCGCACCGGGCGGGATGCCATGGTCGGGCCGCGCCGGGGGCAGGCCGCGGGGAAGGGCGGGGCTGGGGCGGGCGTGCAGGGGCCGCCGCGGGCAAGGGCGGGTTGCCGCGAGCTGGGGCGGGCGTGCTATGGCCGGGGGGCGGGGCGAGGCACGACGGAGCGGGCACGCCGGGGCGGGCTGCCGCGCGGGGAGGGGGCCGGGACCAGAGGCGAGGCCGCGCGCGCCGGGGGTGGGCCAAGCGCACCGGGGCGAGGGCGAGCTCGCCGGGGCGGGCTGCTGCGCGCCGCGCCGGGCCGTCCGCGCCGAGCCGGACGGGCGCCATGGCTAGGGCGAGCGCGAGGGAGGGAGAGAGGGGGGTCTGCTGGGCCGCGCGCCGGCCGACCCAAGACAGCGTGGGTTGCGCGGGAGGGAAAGGAGGAGGGGGGAAGAAAAGGAAGAAAAAGCGCCGTGGCTGGGCCGAAGGAGAGAGGGAGAGATTTCCCTTTTATTTTCTTCTTATTTTCCTATTATCTATTTTATATCTAACCTTCTACTAAATGCATACTTTGTGGAAACCAAGCAAATACACACAAACGGAAATAGATGTGTGTCTCAGCATGATTCAACAACCAAAGAAAATATTTCCAGGGTTCACCTACACAAGATGTCGAGCTAATTCTCGCTAGAACTTTGAAAAAGAACAAGGCTTAGCGAGAAGAAAAAGAAAGAGGAAAGGTAACGCCCGAATTTGGTGAGTGCTGGAGAAAGAAAAATTTAACTCTCAAATTCGGGGTGTTACAATAAGTATGATGGGTGTAATATTGCTTCTAAAGCACTCAATGTTCCTCTTCCAATGATTGCATTGTAGGGATAGTCCATGTCTACAATATCAAATACAACTTGCTCAATTCTAGTGTTGTGTATGTAGCCGAAGGTAATTGGCATTGTTATCTTTCCAAGTGCTACTATCTATTTTCCTCTGAAGCCACACAGAAGATGTGTTGCATCATGTATTTTTACTCTTGTTCTTGCATTTGCCTGAAAGCCTTTGCGAAGATCATATCTGCTGCACTACCTGTGTCCACCAGAACATTGTTAACCAAGAATTCTTTTATGACACAAGATATGACCATGGCATCATTGTGGGGATAATCCTTGAGCTGAAGGTCCTCTTGAGAGAATGTGGACTTGATGTAGGGTCCTTGCACTCCAACATGTTGTACCCTTCTTTGGGCCTCCTTCTTCTGCTTCTTGTTGGCTGGTTTGAAGCATGAACCGCCTGTGATCGGAAGGACAAGCTTTGTCGCCGAAGGTGGCGCAACTTGATGACTTTGCGAAGCCATTGTTGTAATCATGAAAATGAGTTCACCGGAGGTGGGCGCCAATGTTGGTCACTTGTTCTCAATTACTGTGAATCAAAAACAAGGCAACACAAAGATTAAATGTTAAGGACATTCGCGAAGCATTATCTTTTCTCAAAGATAATGATTCTTGGACGAAGATGATGAAGAGCTTATCTTCATTTCTCTTGAAGATAATATTACGATGTGATATTATTTTACAAATTCATTTTATTTTCTATATTAAGGTAATAACATAGTTTGGATTACATTATAATGAATCATTAAAAACATTACATTACATTACATTAGTACCTTTGGCTTGCTCGAAGGAGAGAGTGCGAGAGTGACTTTTCAATGAAAAAAGCATGAATAGTACGAGGGTATTGGTCATCTATTTATAGGCATGGGACGTAGCACAAGCAAAAGTATAATTATGACCCTGATATCTATATATTGCTCTAATACAAATATTAAGGATGAACATGTCTTTTCATTGCTGGCTTGATTTCTTGTATGACCTTCGTGATCATATTAAGCTGAAGCTTTAGCTCTTGCCAAAGCTCTATCACATTCCCTACGTGTCTGTCACAACTTCGGCATTCAGTCCCTTTGACGTATCTTAGTCAAGATGAATCACAAATGGTTTCTTCATCCTGAGGACCTTCGGTAGAGAAGGAGACCCCCAACAACCTGCTCTCCAAGCAGCAACCCTTCTTATCCATAACATCCCAGAAATAGCTAGTGGATAGTGGGAAGATATCTTTTCTTGAGATCTTTTTGACTTCAGTCCTGATCTTTGGCTGCTCACAGGCCATACAACAGTCCAAAACTAGATATTTTGCAGCAAAGCTGAGGTCACTAAAGCCTTAGTTATACACTCCATCCATATCCCAACTCGAGCACCCAAGTGAGGCACAACAGGGATGAAACTATCTTCTTCAGAAACATGTCCCAAGCACTAAATCGACTTCCCTGTCATTACTGTCCCATTGCATCTCCCAGTTTAGCTCTTGTTATCTCACAAATACCCTTAACAATAGACCCATCTCCCTTAACTAAATTTACTCTCTAACTATAGCCCCACCAACTTGGTATTGCACCCTAGGATGGAAACATTTAGAACCATATTTATGAAGCACTAAAGCAGAGCAAAACTATTGAAACACCATTTTCAGATTAACTGAAACAACACACTACCAATCTGACAGAGACTTTTGCGACACTCTTTTCTCTAAATTCTACACAATAGCAATACCAACTCTTTGTATGAAACTTGTTCTTCTTGATATGCTATTCCATTTTGCTATAGAATTCCGAACCCAAATCTCCTTGCACTAATTACCATAGAGCTCCAAACCAGACACCCTTGTGCTGAATTTCAGTTTACAGTGAACTAGATACAATTCAGTTTCAGCCACCTGATAGTCCAAATTTGAGCAGATGTTACTCCAATTTTTGTATAGGATCATGTCCATCACCTTTAAAGAAAGTTGTTCACCACTATATGGTCTTCACTTCCTATACAAACACCTCAGTTCATGTAAAACCTAGGAATGAGTTAAGAGTTTGGGTAACACGTCTATGTCTTTTATAGGAAGTAATACTAAGAAATTAAGTAAACACAAGATAAAATAGAAAGATTCTCAACCTAGTAGAATAAATTATTATCCTCATGAACTATATAATTAAAGAGTGCTCTTAAATAAAAATATGTTCAGGATGAAGTAACTTTGGGTAAAAGAAAATAGATTATTTTCTCCTATAATAAGTGAGTAATGGATATCTATTTCGGAATTAACTTTTTAAACCTTATCCCACATTCAAAATAATATTTTTCCTTAAAGAAACAATGTGTGTGCATTCCATATTTTAGACATTTGCCTAATAATAAATAAAGCAATAAATATAAATATATATCTGCACCTAGGTATAGTTGCATTCATGTTGGAGGTTTGATTCGTGTGTTTAAATTGGATTTGAAAGTCTGGCTCAAATTTGAAATTAGATTCGAATTAAATAGAAAATAAAATAGGAAATGAAAAAAAGAAAAACAAAAGAGAAAACACGTACCTGGGCCAATTTCCACGAGCTGGCCCAATTAACTCCTATCACGCGTAGCCCAGCGCTCGCGCCAGCCGAACTCCATGTTCCCCTGCTTTCTTGTTGCGGGCCGCTCCCCACTGCCTCTGCCATGTGGGACGGCTGGGTCAGCCTCCTGCGTGGCCCACGCTCCTGTGAAGCTGCCCGAGTCTGGACACCTGCAGGTGGCCCCCACGCACCATGCCACTGCCCACAAGGCCCACAGCTCAAACTCCCTCGCGGCGCGAACTCGGGAAGTGTCTCTGCCATGTGGGGCTCGGTTCCACTGTTCTTCTTCCCAATACTAACAGAACTGCGGGGACGTCGGGCCATCGCAACAAACTCACTCATGACCCCCACGTCGGTGTATAAATGTCGAGGTAGCGACCCCTCGGGCATCACCTTGCACACCTCCATTCTACATATGCACCAGGAACCCAGCCACCGTGTGCGCCTCGCTTGGAACCGGGGAGATCTGCCGCCGTCGCCGTGATCACGATTCACCGGCGTTTGGTTGCGGGGCATGGTCCGGGGATGTTCACGGGTGCGCACGGATGGTGACCACGCCTTCGCCATGCGGTTCTCGGGGCCAGGCTGCGTGGATCTTTGCTGCCCCGCGCCGTGGACTGGCGTCTCTGCGGCCTAATATCTGGTAAGAAGCATTCCGCCGAGCTTGCTTTCTCCTTCGCTACGCGTAGCACCCAACTAGGCCTGATTAGGTGCGCCGGGGCCTCGAATCGTCTGCGCTCCGACGAGGCTCCGTCGTGCCTAGCGCACGCGCCTCCGCTATGGCTGCGTGAGGTGGAAGATGGCCTCTGGGCTGTTGGATCTAGATGGGCGGTCCGAATTAGAAGCAGCCATACCCCTTCGCCTCGTCGCTTTGTGACCGTCCGATCGGTGGTTGATGGATGGAATTATATCATGAGAATACCGGTTGGCCGTGTGACCCGGACCGTTGAGTCTCTAGCGAGCGGTTTGGATTAGATCTAGGCATGATAAAGTTTGGGCCATTTGATCTCTATCCAACGGTGGAGATCGAGTACCGGTTCAGTTTTGATTTGTGGGCGTCGGTTTATAATCCAACGGTCGATCTTCACGGATACCCCTTCAGCCGTGGGCTTTTTCATATGAGCCTCCGTAGTTTTAGTAATTCAACCCGTCGTCCACAATAGTTCAAAAAACATTACAACCTGGTCCCAAATATTTATAGTAGGACCCCTGATCTTCCAAATAATAGTGGCCACAATCCATCCTGGCTGAGAAAATAATAAAAACGAGTATATAAATGATTTCTTGTGTAAAAATAATTCTAGGGGCTTAGAAAATTCATAACTCCTTCGTTTTAACTTTGATTTAACTTGTTTCAGTTGTGATAGCTTCATAATAATATTGCTTACATGTTGTTAACATTATTTTATCATAAAACATGGTTTCAAAAATGGATAACTAGCTTGTTTAATCTATGTCCATTGGAGTGGCTTTTCTAAATTTAAGATATGTAGTATGTTAAGTTGGCCCATCTATAAATTAACTAGAAGATGATCTATAACCAAGATGTGACTTATATGGAGATTGATTAATTATGTCTTTAATATCCTTCTCACATGAATTATAAAAGTAGGCATAAAACCTAGTTCTAATTGGTAAAATACGTAGGTCTCCCGAAAACTGTCTCTTTAACCGTAACTCTGATTTTAGTATTTCTCGAACCTACGATCTCGTAGCAGCGTGTAGAATATTCTTACGTTGTTTGTTCTCATGTTTGATGTACTGTTTTGTATATGTACTCTTTGTCTATCTGTATGTATTGCTACGAGTAGCAGTGAGGTTACGAGTGACCCGAAGATCAATTTGGTGAAGTACCTGTGATCTCAAGTCACAGACAAGTTGTGCCCTTGATCACTCTTCTTTACCTAATAATGTTCTCCGTTAATCACTGTGACATGCTCAGGATAATTTGATGGGACCTAATAGGTTTCTCTAGTTCTGTTTACCCCACCCCTTGCAGACAAATGAACTATTGGGTAGACTTGCTTTAACTCAACCTAGTTTTAGTATTAATGTTACATTTGAATTATGATCATGTTCCAATTATGTTGTTGTTTTAATTATTGTTCATGACAAGATCATTGTGATAATTGGAACATGGAGCTTAACTTGAGATAACTGTGCTACCACAAGGGTAGAATGGGACACCCTTGGCTGACTAATTAGGAAAGCTAATGGAGGACTACCTTACCCGAAAGGGGCAAGGCAGTAGAGGAGCTACGATATAGGGAGGTTCTCGGGTCGATCATGCTGTGATGGCTTCTCAGATGAGGGATTCCTATATTTCCTTTCTCAGAAACTGTAGTGGGTTTTCTGAAGCTAGTGTAACTTTGTAAAGTCCTAGTAGTGCTACCGTGCCTCGTCTCCTTGGCAGAGATGAATGGGAAGTCGCTATCCCTTGACAAATGGGTAACACGACTTGTGGGTAAAGGGTGCAACCTCTGCAGAGTGTAAAACTGGTATATCAGTCGTGCTCATGGTCAAGAGTGACTTAGAACTCTCGCATGATTAACTTATGGAACTAAACTTAATCTATCATATGCATTGCATTGTGTGTGTTATTATTAATTGTGATCTCTTATTTAATTGGTGTTGGGGACTTGTTCTCAAATGCTATGAGTTAAGAACAAAGTAACACAAAATATTAAGGATTAACGACCTTCGTCCTTCGAAGCATTATCTCCCTTAGAATATAATGATCTTTATACGAAGGTTATGAAGGACATACCTTCATCATCTCAGTATATAATAATGAAAGTACATGCATATGAAACATGGGAAATAACACGAATAATCATATGACATCATTAGTATATCTTTATTATATCATCATGAATAAACATGAACAATATTGAATTACATTTATACCTTCGGCTTGACAGAAGGCGAAAATCCAGATGTGACGTGCGAGTGAATACAAGTCAACGTGAACAGTACAGGGTTACTGTTCACCTATTTATAGGCACGGGACGTAGCCCGGTCGAAATTACATTTATGTCCCTGATAACAAATTACAAACATGACACAAATTATCAGGGATCGAACGGTCTTTTCCTCTTTAAGTCGGTGCTGCCCATTGTCTCAAGGCGCGTCATTATGCCGAAGCTTTTTGGACAATAGCTTTGGCATATACCTTCATGTTATGTCTGCGTGCATATCGTCCTGCCGAAGGTGTTTTTTCTTAGAGGATCTTCGGCGCAGAGGAAGGCCCCCAACAATAGCCCCTTCGTGGTGCTGGATCGTTTTTCGTAACGAGCTCGATCCGCGAAAAATCTCAAAGGCTTCAGAATGCCGAAGGACTGAAAAACACCTTCCCTAAGCTCGTTGCCAAGAAACGATTAAAATACTCCAGATGTCAAGTGGTCCACCGTTCAGTGAATGCAGTCCATCTGGCGGTTCACCTTCCGAGTACCGAGTGGTCCACCGTTCATCGAGTACATGCGGTTTGATGGTTCACCTTCCCACCTGCAGCACTATATAAACAGACGAGTTGGTGCAGAGTTACTACAACATTCATTGCCATTGCATTGTTGTGCTGTTAAAAAATTTAACCATAGCTGAAGCTTTTTTACTGCGCTCTCAAGCAATCACTTAGTTGTGTGAGCTTCGTCAGAACTACACAAGAACCATCAATCTTCGTAAAAACCGAGAAAAATCCATCAAATGACCAGAGTGCGCTCGACTGTAAGGGTGTCACATGAGGGAGAAGAAACCGAAGTCACTGAGACAACACCAATTTCTGACGTCATGAAACGATTAGGTTTAGTTGTGACAGAGGGAACCATTGACGAAGGTACACCTGCTGCCGAAGCTGAAAAGGCTGATATTGAAGAAGAAAATGCTGATGAAGAAGAGGAGGATTATAGCATTTTGATCCCATCAAAACCCAGCCACCTAGATTTTGAGAAATCTACTGTGTCTGAAGTCGACGTGCCCATGATGATGAAGCTGGGCTACTTTGGAGAAGCTGAAAGGAAACTTGTTCGTTTTGTTGAAGAAGAAACCACCCAGCGCCGAAGGATGATGAAGTAGTGGTTTTCAAAAGCTTTTTTAGAGCAGGATTACGGTTTCCTTTGAACGAGATGATAGGAGAAGTTTTGAAATTTTTTGAAATTTATCTTCATCAGCTGACCCCTAACGCTATCGTTAGACTCAGCATCTTCATCTGGGCCCTCCGAAGCCAAGGGATGGACCCAGATGCCGAAGCATTCTGCCGAGTGCACGAGTTACATTACCAGACGAAGGCCAGGGCAGACGGTTTACATGAAAATTTTGGTTGCTACAATTTTGCGTATCGCAAGGATACAAAGGCTCCAATTCTCAGCTATCGCACCAAGTGGCCAACCTGCTGGAAAGGTGAATGGTTCTATATCAAGGCTGATGAGAAGAAAAGGGGGAAACTGATGACGATGGTTTTGTGCCCGCTATCTCTAAACTTCGGAATGACCTGGCCCCTGTGCAACATGCAGCTAGGGTCACCATGCCAACTGGCCGCAGTGGAATTCAGGGTGGTGGCTGAACAAATCAGCACCAGAGACCTGGTGCAAGAATACCTGGCCAACAGGACATCTCCAACGTCAAGTAATTGGGGCATGCCAAAGCTAAAGGGAACAAAGAAGAAATATGAACTTGTTCGATTACCTTATCATTTTAAGTTTGAGAAACAGTTCAAGGAGCCTTGCCTAGAATGGCTGGAAATGATTGAAACTATGTGCAATGAAATTTTGGGGAACTACACTAAAAAAGAAGACCAATTAATGACAGCAGCCTTCGGCATCCGGCCAAAATGAAGGTTAAACCGGGTAATGGACGCTCTAAAATTTGAATACCCTGATTATGAGTGGCTCAACAAGGGTGCCGAAGGGGCAAAAAGAAAAAGGATTGTTAGCGTTCTGAGTAGACAAGCTGCCAGGATGGTGAAGGAGGATGAGAAGGTTTTAAAGAAGAGAAAATCCACTCCTGAGCCAAAGGTGGCACCTATAAAGAAAAGAAAAGCTAAATCCCAAGAGCTGAAGGTGACTGAAGAGGAAGAAGAGACTCCCTCAACACCTCCAGCTACCGAAGTGGCAGAAATTTTAAAGGTAATGATGGAATCTCTACCTATCAAGCTGCTGAGCCCTTTGGGACCGGAACTGACGAAGCTTTTTCAGAAGAAAGAAGAACCTTTGGCTACAAAGAAGGCAGATGGGCTGAAGAAGCGAAGAATTGGTAGCGTAATGCAAGCCATTGAAAAGACGCCACCATCGGCCTCGTCATGTAAGATAGCACCTACTGTAAGCGTCGAGGCTGCTGCCGAAGCAAACATATCGGCCGAAGCTGCAGCTGCCACCGAAGCTGCCAACTTGGAGAGCACACTATCTGGAATTGATAAATTGCTATTAGATATGCCTACAGAAGAAATAGTTGCAGCTGCATAACAGGTCATGGCCCTAGTGCCTGACAAAGGAAAGAAAATTGCCGATGCTGCTTCAGAAGAAAGATATTTCGAGCTTTGGAACCTGATCGGACAAGAACTATCTGAGGCCGAAAAGGAGCTACAGGAATACAACATTTCCTGTGGCTACCAGCCAGGAGCCATGCTCTTTGGTGGGATCGATGAAGAGGCCTTGGGATGCGTTCGCGACCGTACCGGGGCGAAGGTAATCGGCACTCTATCGAAGAGTGTCGGTTTTCTGAAGCTCGAAGCCGATATTAGCAGCTACCGACGACAACATATCGTCGGTAGTTTGTTTTATTCCAACTTTAAGGTAAAATTCTTGTGATGAAGCAAAAATTTTCTTATTTTTGTGACGAAGCAAGTTTGCTAATGAAGGTTTATTTATACAAAGTTTGCTGCTGAGCAAAGCACTACAAATGCAACAAGACATCGAGGATAAAAAGAACGAAATTATAATTGAGGGTTTAGAGAACAAAATTAAAGAATACGAAGCTTCTCTTGAAAAGAAAGATTTCTTACTCCAAGCAATGGAAGGTTCCCTATCAGAAGCGCAAGATGAAAATACTAGATTAAATGGGGAACTTCTGCAAAAATCAGAGAGCTTCAAACAAGAAAGAAAAAGCTTGCAGACAAAATATGAAGCCGAAGCTGTCGAAAATACAAAGTTGCAGCAATCTTTGAAAGAGCTTCGGAACATGTGTCTGGGCTTTGGCAGCCGCTGCGTATAGCGATTAAAAAAGGTTTTTAACTCAGTTGGAGCCAGCGCTGAAAAGTTTACTCCTTCGGCCGAAAACATATCAAGCACCTTCGAACACATTGAAGGCGAAGTCGAGGCGCTTGACGAAGTAATAGCGGGGCACGATGACTTTTGTGCCCCGCTAGCTTCTCGTGGCACAACTGCAACATTTTTGAAGGCTGGCTGTACGTACGCAAAAATTGTAAATAGGCCAAACTTCAGCCTATCTCCATCAGATTTGGTTGACATCCCCAATAAAGCCCGGAGCATAGGGAGCAGATTTATAACACAGATTTGGGCGAAGGGTGGTCGAGAATTGGCTAGTGACGAGGCCCGAAGTCTGCTTAAGCCGGTACTATACTTATACCTGTTGCTTACTCTCTTGTAATTACTTTTTACCTTATACTGCTTTGTTGTGTATAGGATGACAATGCCGAAGGTCAATAATCAGAAGCACTTTTCGAAGATTGCTGAATGTTGTTTTTTAGTCCTGCCTGCATAGATCTTTAGAGGCATTTGTATTATTTCTGTAAAAGACATTGTAATTAAGAATTGAACATTACTCTATATATTTGTCCATACCTTGTAATATACTTTTACCTTTTCTTCCGTGTATAAATTGCTTTGCTTTGGATGAAACTTGTATCTTTTGAGCCGAAGGCGAAAAACACCTTCCCTTCTTTTCGTACACAACGAAGCATATCTTCGCTTCTTCATGCTCATCGAAGCATTGTTATCAAAGCTGAAGTATCTGTTTGTGCTTTATGTTATGATGATGATGATCCTACGAATGTCTACATGAATGTATATGAATGCAATGAATGATGTAATGTAACGTGCAAATGAATGTCCCAAACACACACACGAAACCACACCCAGACTCTGCATCCTCTTAGAAACGACTTTTGAGTCTTAAGCTCTGCATCCTCTTAGGAACGACTTTTGAGCTTCTTCACCTTCTGAGAGCACCTAGAGGGGGGGGGGGGGGGTGAATAGGTGATCCTGTAAAACTTAAACTTATAGCCACAAAACTTGATTAAGAGTTAGCACAGTTAATGCCAAGTGGCTAGAGTGAAGGCCTTGCACAATATGATAACCACAGAAGATCAAACACAGAGAAGACACAGTGGTTTATCCCGTGGTTCGGCCAAGTACAAAAACTTGCCTACTCCACGTTGTGGCGTCCCAACGGACGAGAGTTGCACTCAACTCCTCTCAAGTGATCCAATGATCAACTTGAATACCACAGTGTTATGCTTTTCTTTTCTTATCCCGTTTGCGAGGAATCTCCACAACTTGGAGCCTCTCGCCCTTACAAAAGATGTTCACAGAGAATCACGGAGCAAGGGAGGGATTAGCAACTCACACACAACACAAAGATCACAGCGAATACGCACACACAAGACCCAGACTTGAGCTCAAGAAACTAGCACACTAGAATGGAGCTCAAATCACTAGAATGTCGAACAAGTGCGCAAGATTGATGTGTGAGTGATCAAGAGTGCTCAAGGAATGCTTAGCAATCTCCTCCATGCGCCAAGGGGTCCCTTTTATAGCCCCAAGGCAGCTAGGAGCCGTTTGGAACAAATATGGAAGGCCATCTTTGCCTTCTGTCTCGTGGCGCACCGGACAGTCCGGTGCACACCGGACACTGTCCGGTGCCCGATTTGTTCCCATAAAAAGCGCATCCGACCGTTGCTGTCTGATGCAGATCTGCGCACCGTTGGCGCACCGGACATGTCCGGTGCACACCGGACAGTCCGGTGCCTCCTTCCGACCGTTGGCCCGGCCACGTGTCGCGCGCGGATCGCGCGGCCGACCGTTGGCCCGGCCGACCGTTGGCTCACCGGACAGTCCGGTGCACACCGGACAGTCCGGTGAATTTTAGCCGAAGTCGCCGGAGAAAACCCGAGAGCGGCTGGTTTGCCCCGCGCTGGTCTGGCGCACCGGACACTGTCCGGTGCCCCAGCCCGAAGCAGCCTTTGGCTGTACACAGCCACTCTCCACTTCTTTTTCTTTTTCCTGTTTCTAACACTTAGACAAGAATATTAGTATTCGAAACTAATGTACTAAGGCTTAGAAACATACCTTCACTTGTGATTTGCACTTTGTTCACCCATGAGCATTATTTTCACATTTAAGCACTTGTGTTTGCACCCAATCACCAAAATACTTAGAAATGGCCCAAGGGCACATTTCCCTTTCAATCTCCCCCTTTTTGGTGATTTATGCCAACACAACATAAAGCAACTAGAACAAGTGCAAGATCACTTCAAATAAAAACTAACTTTGAGTTTTATTCAACTTTGGCATATATGGATCATCTTTTGCCACCACTTGGTTTGTTTTTGCAAATCAAACTCAAATCTCTATCTCTAAGTCAAACACACATGTTGAAGCATAAAGAGAGTCATTCCAAAAGAGATTGATCAAAGATTTCAAAAACTCCCCCTAATTCCCATAATCAATACTTCTCCCCACAAGAAGCCAACTTTTGACGAAAGAGACAATGCAAGAGTTTTGAACAAATCAAATACTCTATTCTACTATTTTCAAAATCTCTCAAGTGGTAGCTGATCCATTTATTGCTTTGGCCTTTATTTTCTCCCCCTTTGGCATCAAGCACCAAAACAGGATCAATCTTGGCCCCTGAACCCCATTGCCTCACCAAAATCTTCAATTAAGAGCCAATGACAATAAGAGTTCATGAGATGAACTTGGAATAAGTTACCCTCTCATCGGAGTGCAGTGGAAGTCTTTCGTGGTCCAAGTCCACCTTTTCCCTTTCAATTCTCCTTCGAGACTAAATCAAGCAAACTCAAGCATATGGTTAGTCTTAAAGGGTCAAGTTGTAACACATCTCCCCCTAAACATGTGCATCACTTTGCAACGGACTTGTGAGGTCCAGGGAGTGTTTGTACAACTTGAGCACCACAATAAGCAACAAAATTGCAGAATGAACATGATCAAAGGCATAAACACATGTATGCTATAATTCAATCCAAGTTCCGCGAATCTAAAACATTTAGCTCACTACGCAGCCTGCAAAAGGTCTTCTCATCTAGAGGCTTGGTAAAGATATCGGCTAGCTGGTTCTCGGTGCTAACATGAAACACTTCGATATCCCCCTTTTGCTGGTGGTCTCTCAAAAAGTGATGCCGGATGTCTATGTGCTTTGTGCGGCTGTGTTCAACAGGATTTTCCGCCATACGGATAGCACTCTCATTATCACAAAGGAGTGGGACTTTGCTCAGATTGTAGCCAAAGTCTCGGAGGGTTTGCCTCATCCAAAGTAGTTGCGCGCAACACTGTCCTGCGGCAACATACTCGGCCTCAGCGGTGGATAGGGCAACGGATGTTTGTTTCTTAGAGTTCCATGACACCAGGGACCTTCCTAAGAATTGGCACGTCCCCGATGTACTCTTCCTATCGACCTTACATCCAGCATAGTCGGAGTCTGAGTATCCAACCAAGTCAAAGGTAGACCCCTTTGGATACCAGAGCCCGAAGCAAGGCGTAGCAACTAAATATCTAAGGATTCGCTTCACCGCCACTAAGTGACACTCCTTAGGATCGGATTGAAATCTAGCACACATGCATACGCTAAGCATAATATCCGGTCTACTAGCACATAAATAAAGTAAAGACCCTATCATTGACCGGTATGCTTTTTGATCAACGGACTTACCTCCTTTGTTGAGGTCGGTGTGTCCGTCGGTTCCCATCGGAGTCTTTGCGGGCTTGGCATCCTTCATCCCAAACCGCTTTAGCAGATCTTGCGTATACTTCGTTTGGGAGATGAAAGTGCCGTCCTTGAGTTGCTTCACTTGGAACCCAAGGAAGTAGTTTAACTCGCCCATCATCGACATCTCGAATTTCTGCGTCATCACCCTGCTAAACTCTTCACAAGACTTTTGGTTAGTAGAACCAAATATTATGTCATCGACATAAATTTGGCACACAAACAAATCACCATCACATGTCTTTGTAAAAAGAGTTGGATCGGCTTTCCCAACCTTGAAAGCATTAACAATTAGAAAGTCTCTAAGGCATTCATACCATGCTCTTGGGGCTTGCTTAAGTCCATAGAGCGCCTTAGAGAGCTTACACACATGGTCGGGGTACCGTTCATCCTCGAAGCCAGGGGGTTGCTCTACGTACACCTCCTCCTTTATTGGCCCGTTGAGGAAAGCGCTCTTCACATCCATTTGGTACAACCTGAAAGAATGGTGAGCGGCATATGCTAGCAAGATACGAATTGATTCTAGCCTAGCCACAGGAGCAAACGTCTCCTCAAAGTCCAAACCTGCGACTTGAGCATAACCTTTTGCCACAAGTCGAGCCTTGTTCCTTGTCACCACTCCGTGCTCGTCTTGTTTGTTGCGGAACACCCACTTGGTTCCCACGACATTCTGCTTGGGACGAGGCACCAGTGTCCAAACTTCATTGCGCTTGAAGTTGTTGAGCTCCTCTTGCATGGCCAACACCCAGTCCGGATCTAGCAAGGCCTCTTCTACCCTGAAAGGCTCAATCGAAGAGACAAAGGAGTAATGTTCACAAAAATTAACTAATCGAGACCGAGTAGTTACTCCCTTGCTAATGTCACCCAGAATTTGGTCGACGGGATGATCCCTTTGAATCATCGCTCGAACTTGGGTTGGAGGTGCCGGTTCCGCTTCTTCCTCCATCACATGATCATCTTGTGCTCCCCCTTGATCACACGCCTCCTGGTGATGAACCTGTTCATCGTCTTGAGTTGGGGGATGCACCATAATTGAGGAAGAAGGTTGTTCTTGTTCATCATGTTCCCGTGGCCGAACTTCTCCAATCGCCATAGTTCGTAAAGCGGCCGTCGGAACATCTTCTTCATCTACATCATCACAATCAACAACTTGCTCTCTTGGAGAGCCATTAGTCTCATCAAATACAACGTCGCTAGAGACTTCAACCAAACCCGATGATTTGTTGAAGACTCTATACGCCTTTGTATTTGAGTCATAACCTAATAAAAACCCTTCTACAGCTTTGGGAGCAAACTTAGAATTTCTACCCTTCTTCACTAGAATGTAGCATTTACTCCCAAATACACGAAAGTACGATACATTGGGTTTGTTACCGGTTAGTAGCTCATACGACGTCTTCTTGAGGAGGCGATGAAGGTAGACCCTGTTGATGGCGTGGCAAGCCGTGTTCACGGCTTCCGTCCAAAAGCACTCGGGGGTCTTGAACTCTCCTAGCATCGTCCTCGCCATATCGATGAGCGTCCTGTTCTTCCTCTCTACCACACCATTTTGCTGTGGTGTGTAGGGAGTGGAGAACTCGTGCTTGATCCCTTCCTCCTCAAGGAACTCCTCCACTTGAAGGTTCTTGAACTCGGACCCGTTGTCGCTCCTTATCTTCTTCACCTTGAGCTCAAACTCATTTTGAGCTCTCCTGAGGAAGCGCTTGAGGGTCCCTTGGGTTTCAGACTTATCCTGCAGAAAGAACACCCAAGTGAAGCGGGAAAAATCATCTACAATAACTAGACCATACTTACTCCCTCCTATGCTCAGATAGGCGATGGGTCCGAAGAGGTCCATATGTAGCAGCTCCAGAGACCTTGATGTGGTCATCACATTCTTGCTGTGATGTGCTCCTCCCACCTGTTTACCTGCTTGACAAGCTGCACATGGTCTATCTTTTTCGAATTGAACGTTAGTCAAACCTATCACGTGTTCTCCCTTTAGAAGCTTGTGAAGGTTCTTCATCCCCACATGTGCTAAGCGGCGATGCCACAGCCAGCCCATGCTAGTCTTAGCTATTAAGCATGCATCTAGACCGGCCTCTTCTTTTGCAAAATCAACTAAATAAAGTTTGCCGTCTAATACACCTTTAAAAGCTAGTGAACCATCATTTCTTCTAAAGACAGACACATCTACATTTGTAAATAGACAGTTATATCCCATATTGCATAATTGACTAACAGATAGTAAATTATATCCTAGTGACTCAACTAAAAACACATTAGAAATTGAGTGCTCACTTGAGATTGCAATTTTACCTAACCCT
This sequence comes from Zea mays, assembly GCF_902167145.1. Lineage (NCBI taxonomy): Eukaryota > Viridiplantae > Streptophyta > Magnoliopsida > Poales > Poaceae > Zea > Zea mays. Next base: position 89,491,749 of record NC_050097.1, read on the forward strand.
TTTACCTTGCCTTGATTCCCATCACCGAATATAATTGAATCTTGGGAATCCTTATTCTTGACGTAGGAGGTGAACATCTTCTTCTCCCCCGTCATATGGTTTGTGCATCCGCTGTCTATAATCCAGCTTGAACCCCCGGATGCATAAACCTGCAAGGCAAATTTAGGCTTGGGTTTTAGGTACCCAACTCATGTTGGGTCCTGCAAGGTTAGCACAAATATTCTTAGGGACCCAAATGCAAGTTTTATCTCCCTTGCATCTTGCCCCTAACTTCCTAGCAATTACCTTTTTACCCTTTCTACAAATAGCAAAGGGAGCATTGCAAGCATAATAAATGGTAGAAGGTTTGTTCACAACTTTTCTAGGAACATGAGCAACATTCCTTTTAGGAACAACATTTCTCCTAGTAACATTTCTGTCATACACATATGAAGAACTAGGAGCAAACATGGCATGAGAATCATAAACATATGAATCAAAATCATTACAAGCATTTCTAGCATGTCTCCTATCATGGTACATAAAGGCATGGTTCCTTTTTGCACTACTAGCCATAGGGGCCTTCCCTTTCTCCTTGGCGGGAATGGGAGCCTTATGGCTTGTTAAGTTCTTGGCTTCCCTCTTGAAGCCAAGCCCATCCTTAATTGAGGGGTGTCTACCAACCGTGTAGGCATCCCTAGCAAATTTTAGTTTTTCAAAATCACTTTTGCTAGTCTTAAGTTGAGCATTAAGACTAGCCACTTCATCATTTAGTTTTGAAATTGAAACTAAGTGTTCACTACAAGCATTAACATCAAAATCCTTACACCTAGTGCAAATTGTAATATTTTCAACACAAGAGTTACTTGCTACTTCTAGTTTAGCAGTTAAAACATTAATTTCACCTTTTAAAGAAGAAATGGTTTCATTACAAGTAGAAAGTTCACAAGAAAGTATTCCATTTCTTTTAACTTCTAGAGCAAGTGAATTTTGTGCACTAACAAATTTATCATGTTCTTCATATAAAAGGTCTTCCTGTTTCTCTAAGATTCTATCCTTTTCATTTAAGGCATCAATCAACTCATTAATCTTAGCTATCTTAGTTCTATCCAATCCCTTGAATAAACTAGAGTAATCAATTTCATCCTCACTAGATTCATCATCACTAGAAGAATCATAAGTATTAGCATTGCGAGTGATTACCTTCTTTTCCCTTGCCATGAGGCAAGTGTGATGCTCGTTGGGGAAGAGGGCCGATTTGTTGAAGGCAGTGGCGGCGAGTCCCTCATTGTCGGAGTCGGAGGAGGAGCAATCCGAATCCCACTCCTTGCCTAGATGCGCCTCGCCCTTGGCCTTCTTGTAATTCTTCTTCTTTTCCCTCTTGTTTCCCTGTTCCTGGTCACTATCGTTATCGGGGCAGTTAGCGATAAAATGACCAATCTTACCGCACTTGAAGCATGAGCGTTTCCCTTTGTCTTGTTCTTGCTTGGCTGCCCCTTGTGACCCTTCAGCACCGTCTTGAATCTCTTGATGATGAGAGCCATCTCTTCATCATTGAGCCCGGCCGCCTCAACTTGCGCCACCTTGCTAGGTAGCGACTCCTTGTTCCTTGTTGCCTTTAGAGCAATGGGTTGAGGCTCGTGGAGTGGACCGTTCAACGCGTCGTCGACGTATCTTGCCTCCTTGATCATCATCCGCCCGCTCACGAATTTTCCAAGTACTTCCTCGGGCGTCATCATCGTGTACCTGGGATTCTCACGAATATTGTTCACGAGATGAGGATCAAGAACGGTAAAGGACCTGAGCATTAGGCGGACGACGTCGTGATCCGTCCAACGCGTGCTTCCGTAGCTCCTTATTTTGTTGATAAGGGTCTTGAGCCGGTTGTAAGTTTGAGTTGGCTCTTCTCCCCTTATCATGGCGAATCGTCCAAGCTCGCCCTCCACCAACTCCATCTTGGTGAGCATGGTGATGTCGTTCCCCTCGTGAGAGATCTTGAGGGTGTCCCATATCTGCTTGGCATTGTCCAAGCCGCTCACCTTATTGTACTCTTCCCTGCACAAAGATGCTAAGAGAACAGTAGTAGCTTGTGCATTTCTATGAATTTGTTCATTTATAAGCATAGGGCTATCCGAGCTATCAAATTTCATTCCATTCTCTACTATCTCCCATATGCTTGGATGGAGAGAAAATAAGTGACTACGCATTTTGTGACTCCAAAATCCGTAGTCCTCCCCATCAAAGTGTGGAGGTTTGCCAAGAGGAATGGAAAGCAAATGCGAATTCGAACTATGTGGAATACGCGAATAATCAAATGAGAAGTTCGAATTGACCGTCTTCCTGTAGTCGTTGTCGTCGTCCTTTTGGGAAGAAGAGGACTCATCGCTGTCGTAGTAGACGATCTCCTTGATGCGTCTTGTCTTCTTCTTCTTCCCATCTTTTCGCTTGTGGCCCGAGCCCGAGTTGTTGGACTTGTCATCCCTTGGCTCATTGACGAAGGACTCCTTCTCCTTGTCGTTGATCACAATTCCCTTCCCCTTAGGATCCATCTCTTCGGGCGGTTAGTCCCTTTCTTGAAGAGAACGGCTCCGATACCAATTGAGAGCACCTAGAGGGGGGGGGGTGAATAGGTGATCCTGTAAAACTTAAACTTATAGCCACAAAACTTGATTAAGAGTTAGCACAGTTAATGCCAAGTGGCTAGAGTGAAGGCCTTGCACAATATGATAACCACAGAAGATCAAACACAGAGACGACACAGTGGTTTATCCCGTGGTTCGGCCAAGTACAAAAACTTGCCTACTCCACGTTGTGGCGTCCCAACGGACGAGAGTTGCACTCAACTCCTCTCAAGTGATCCAATGATCAACTTGAATACCACAGTGTTATGCTTTTCTTTTCTTATCCCGTTTGCGAGGAATCTCCACAACTTGGAGCCTCTCGCCCTTACAAAAGATGTTCACAGAGAATCACGGAGCAAGGGAGGGATTAGCAACTCACACACAACACAAAGATCACAGCGAATACGCACACACAAGACCCAGACTTGAGCTCAAGAAACTAGCACACTAGAACGGAGCTCAAATCACTAGAATGTCGAACAAGTGCGCAAGATTGATGTGTGAGTGATCAAGAGTGCTCAAGGAATGCTTAGCAATCTCCTCCATGCGCCAAGGGGTCCCTTTTATAGCCCCAAGGTAGCTAGGAGCCGTTTGGAACAAATCTGGAAGGCCATCTTTGCCTTCTGTCTCGTGGCGCACCGGACAGTCCGGTGCACACCAGACACTGTCCGGTGCCCGATTTGTTCCCATAAAAAGCGCATCCGACCGTTGCTGTCTGATGCAGATCTGTGCATCGTTGGCGCACCGGACATGTCCGGTGCACACCGGACAGTCCGGTGCCTCCTTCCGACCGTTGGCCCGGCCACGTGTCGCGCGCGGATCGCGCGGCCGACCGTTGGCTCACCGGACAGTCCGGTGCACACCGGACAGTCCGGTGAATTTTAGCCGAAGTCGCCGGAGAAAACCCGAGAGCGGCTGGTTTGCCCCGCGCTGGTCTGGCGCACCGGACAGTCCGGTGCCCCAGCCCGAAGCAGCCTTTGGCTGTACACAGCCACTCTCCACTTCTTTTTCTTTTTCCTGTTTCTAACACTTAGACAAGAATATTAGTATTCGAAACTAATGTACTAAGGCTTAGAAACATACCTTCACTTGTGATTTGCACTTTGTTCACCCATGAGCATTATTTTCACATTTAAGCACTTGTGTTTGCACCCAATCACCAAAATACTTAGAAATGGCCCAAGGGCACATTTCCCTTTCACCTTCTATTTCGGTGGCATTTAAGTTCTGCATCCCCTTAGGAACGACTTTTGAACTTCTTCACCTTCTATTTCGGTGGTATTTTGCTCTGCATTCCCTTTGGAACGACCTTTGAGCAGAAAACTTACTATGCGCTCCCTTAGGAACGACTTTTTTGCAGCTTCATCATACTTTTGGCTCTGCATTCCCTTAGGAACGACTTTTGAGCAGAAAACTTATGCTGCGCTTCCTTAAGAACGACTTTTGTAGCTTCGTCATGCTCTTGGCTCTGCATTCCCTTAGGAACGACTTTTGAGCTTCTCCCTGTTTTTCTTTTTGCACTCGATGGTGCATGCTCAGATTTTACATATTACATTTTTTGGTGGATTCTGCCCTTGTAGGGCTAAATAAGAATGAAAAATTACAAACTATGGCCCCATTAAAAACCTTTCTCCCCTCTTGAAAGGAAAAGGGTGCCATAGAAAAAATGAAAAAAGATTACATCATATTACACATAGTATCGCCGTAGCTCATCCGCATTCCAAGATCTGGGTATGTCGTTGTCATCCATATCCTTCAATCTATAAGAACTAGGCCTTGACGAAGATACTACAAGAAAAGGACCTTCCCACTTCAGTTGCAACTTGCCCACTGTGTCTGGATTGGCCACTCTCTGAAGCACCAGATGTCCTGGCTTGATATTTTTCAATGGAACTTTTCTGACACGCCATTTTATTGTTTCGGCCTGATATTTATTGATGTGTGAAAGTCGCCTAGAGGGGGGTGAATAGGGCGAATCTGAAATTTACAAACTTTAAGCACAACTACAAGCCGGGGTTAGCGTTAGAAATATAAACGAGTCCGAGAGGGAGGGCAAAAACAAATCACAAGCGAATAAGAGCGGATGACACGGTGATTTGTTTTACCGAGGTTCGGTTCTTGCAAACCTACTCCCCGTTGAGGTGGTCACAAAGACCGAGTCTCTTTCAACCCTTTCCCTCTCTCAAACGGTCACCTAGACCGAGTGAGCTTCTCTTCTCAATCAAACGGGACACTAAGTCCCCACAAGGACCACCACACAATTGGTGTCTCTTGCCTTGGTTACAATTGAGTTGAACACAAGAAAGAATGAAGAAGAAAATCAATCCAAGCGCAAGAGCTCAAATGAACACAAGTATCTCTCTCTCACTAGTCACTATTTGATTGGAATTGTCTTTGGACTTGAGAGAGGATTTGATCTCTTTGGTTGTGTCTTGTATTGAATGCTATAGCTCTTGTATGAGGTGTGAAGGCTGAAAACTTGGATGCAATGAATGGTAGGTGGTTGGAGGTATTTATATCCCCAACCACCAAAGGAGCCGTTGGTGGAGGCTGCTGTCGCATGGTGCACCGGACAGTCCGGTGCGCCACCGGACACTGTCCGGTGCGCCAGCCATGTCACCCGACCGTTAGGGTTCGACCGTTGGAGCTTCTGTCTTCTGGGCCACCGGACAGTCCGGTGGTGCACCGGACAGGTCCTGTTAACTGTCCGGTGCGCCTTCTGCGCCTGCTCTGACTTCTGCGCGCACTGTAGCGCATTAACTGCTCTCTACAGACGACCGTTGGCGTGAATTAGCCGTTGCTCCGCTGGCGCACCGGACAGTCCGGTGCTACACCGGACAGTCCGGTGAATTATAGCGGAGCGGCTCCCAGAATTCCTGAAGGTGGCAAGTTCGGAGTCGGATTCCCTGGTGCACCGGACACTGTCCGGTGCGCCAGACCAGGGCACACTTCGGTTGTCTTTTGCTCTTTTTATTTGAACCCTTTCTTGGTCTTTTTATTGGTTTATTGTGAACCTTTGGCACCTGTAGAACTCATAATCTAGAGCAAACTAGTTAGTCCAATTATTTGTGTTGGGCAATTCAACCACCAAAATCAATTAGGAAAAGGTGTAAGCCTATTTCCCTTTCAATCTCCCTCTTTTTGGTGATTGATGCCAACACAAACCAAAGCAAATATAAAAGTGCAGAATTGAACTAGTTTGCATAATGTAAGTGCAAAGGTTGCTTGGAATGAAACCAATAATTATTTCTTCTAGATATGCATGGATGGCTTTCTTCTTATTTAATATTTTGGACCACACTTGCACCACTTGTTTTGTTTTGCAATGTTTTTTTGGAATTTTTTTTTCAAAATCTTTTGTAAATAGTCAAAGGTATATGAATAGGATTTTGAGAAGCATTTTCAAGATTTGAAATTTTCTCCCCCTGTTTCAAATGCTTTTCTTTTGACTAAACAAAACTCCCCCTTAATGAAATCCTCCTCTTAGTGTTCAAGAGGGTTTTAGATATTATTTTTGAAGAGGGTATACTAATTTGAAATTATATCAAAAATAAGATACCAATTGAAAAACATACCAATTAAAAAATCTTTTCTTAATCCATATTTGAAAGACTACATTTTTGAAATTGGTGGTGGTGCGATCCTTTTGCTTTGGGCTAATACTTTCTCCCCCTTTGGAATGAATCGCCAAAAACGGATACTTGTGAGTAAAATATAAGCCCTTGTTAACTACTTTCTCCCCCCATGGTAAATAATATATGAGTGAAGATTATACCAAATTGGAGAGTGTGTTGCGGAGCGACGACGAAGGATGAATAATCGATGGAGTGGAGTGGAAGCCTTGTCTTCGCCAAAGACTCCATTTCCCCTTTCAATCTATGACTTAGCTTGAAATACACTTGAAAACCACATTAGTCATAGCAAAGAAAGAGATATGATCAAATGTATATAAATGAGCTATGTGTGCAAAATATCAATCAAAATTCCTAGAATCAAGAATATTTAGCTCATGCCTAAGTTTGGTAAAAGTTTGCTCATCTAATGGCTTGGTAAAGATATCGGCTAATTGTTCTTTGGTGTTAACATATGCAATCTCGATATCCCCCTTTTTGTTGGTGATCCCTTAAAAAATGATACCGAATGGCTATGTGTTTAGTGCGGCTATGCTCAACGGGATTATCCGCCATGCGGATTGCACTCTCATTATCACATAGAAGAGGAACTTTGGTTAATTTGTAACCATAGTCCCTAAGGGTTTGCCTCATCCAAAGCAATTGCGCGCAACAATGGCCTGTGGCAATATACTCGGCTTCGGCGGTAGAAAGAGCCACAGAATTTTGCTTCTTTGAAGCCCAAGACACGAGAGATCTTCCCAAGAACTGGCAAGTCCCTGATGTGCTCTTTCTATTAATTTTACACCCTGCCCAATCAGCATTGGAATAACCAATTAAATCAAAAGTGGATCTCCTGGGGTACCAAAGGCCAAACTTAGGAGTATAAACTAAATATCTCAAGATTCGTTTTACGGCCCTAAGGTGAACTTCCTTAGGATCGGCTTGGAATCTTGCACACATGCATACGGAAAGCATAATATCCAGTCGTGAAGCACATAAATAGAGTAAAGAACCTATCATCGACCGGTATACCTTTTGATCTACGGATTTACCTCCCGTGTCGACGTCGAGATGCCCATTAGTTCCCATGGGTGTCTTGATGGGCTTGGCATCCTTCATCCCAAACTTTGTGAGTATGTCTTGAATGTACTTCATTTGGCTAATAAAGGTGCCCTCTTGGAGTTGCTTCACTTGAAATCCTAAGAAATACTTCAACTCCCCAATCATAGACATCTCGAATTTTTAGTCATGATCCTACTAAACTCTTCACATGTAGATTCGTTAGTAGACCCAAATATGATATCATCAACATAAATTTGGCATACAAACAAATCATTTGCAAGTGTTTTAGTAAAGAGAGTAGGATCGGCTTTTCCGACTTTGAAGCCATTAGTGATAAGAAAATCTCTTAGGCATTCATACCATGCTCTTGGGGCTTGCTTGAGCCCATAAAGCGCCTTAGAGAGTTTATAGACATGGTTAGGATACTCACTATCTTCAAAGCCAGGAGGTTGCTCAACATAGACCTCCTCCTTGATTGGTCCATTGAGGAAGGCACTTTTCACGTCCATTTGGTAAAGCTTAAAGCCATGGAAGTAGCATAGGCAAGTAAAATGCGAATTGATTCAAGCCTAGCTATGGGTGCATAGGTTTCACCGAAATTCAAACCTTCGACTTGGGAGTATCCCTTGGCCACAAGTCGAGCTTTGTTCCTTGTCACCACACCATGCTCATCTTGCTTGTTGCGGAAGACCCATTTGGTTTCTACAACATTTTTGTTAGGATGTGGAACTAAATGCCATACCTCATTCCTCGTGAAGTTATTGAGCTCCTCTTGCATCGCCAGCACCCAATCCGAATCTTGAAGTGCTTCCTCTACCCTGTGTGGCTCAATAGAGGAAACAAAAGAGTAATGTTCACAAAAATGAGCAACACGAGATCGAGTGGTTACCCCCTTATGAATGTCGTCGAGGATAGTGTTCACGGGGTGATCTCGTTGGATTGCTTGGTGGACTCTTGGGTGTGGCGGTCTCGGTCCCTCATCATCTTCCTTGTCTTGATCATTAGCATCTCCCACTTGATCATTACCCTCCTCTTGAGGTGGCTCTTCTTCATCTTCATCTTCATCATCTTGAGCTTGATCCTCATCTTGAGTTGGTGGAGATGCTTGCATTGAGGAAGATGGTTGATCTTGTGCTTGTGGAGGCTCTTCGGATTCCTTAGGACACACATCCCCAATGGACATGTTCCTTACTGTGACGCACGGAGCCTCTTCATCATCTAGCTCATCAAGATCAACTTGCTCTACTTGAGAGCCGTTAGTCTCATCAAACACAATGTCACAAGAAACTTCAACTAGTCCAGTGGACTTGTTAAAGACTCTATATGCCCTTGTGTTTGAGTCATAACCAAGTAAAAAGCCTTCTACAGCCTTAGGAGCAAATTTAGATTTTCTACCTCTTTTAACAAGAATAAAACATTTGCTACCAAAGACTCTAAAATATGAAACATTGGGCTTTTTACCGGTTAGGAGTTCATAAGATGTCTTCTTGAGGATTCGGTGAAGATATAACCGGTTGATGGCGTAACAAGCGGTGTTGACCGCCTCGGCCCAAAATTGATCCGAAGTCTTGTACTCATCAAGCATGGTCCTTGCCATGTCCAATAGAGTTCTATTCTTCTTCTCCACTACACCATTTTGTTGTGGCGTGTAGGGAGAAGAGAACTCATGCTTGATGCCCTCCTCCTCAAGGAAGCCTTCTATTTGAGAGTTCTTGAACTCCGTCCCGTTGTCGCTTATTATTTTCTTGATCCTCAAGCCGAACTCATTTTGAGCCCGTCTCAAGAATCCCTTTAAAGTCTCTTGGGTTTGAGATTTTTCCTGTAAAAAGAATACCCAAGTGAAGCGAGAATAATCATCCACAATTACAAGACAATACTTACTCCCGCCGATGCTTATGTAAGCAATCGGGCCGAATAGGTCCATGTGGAGTAGCTCGAGCGGCCTGTCGGTCGTCATGATGTTCTTGTGTGGATGATGAACATCAACTTGCTTCCCTGCTTGACATGCGCTACAAACCCTGTCTTTCTCAAAATGAACATTGGTTAGTCCCAAAATGTGCTCTCCCTTTAGAAGCTTATGAAGATTCTTTATCCCAACATGAGCTAGTCGGCGGTGCCAGAGCCAACCCATGTTAGTCTTAGCAATTAAGCAAGTGTCGAGTTCAGCTCTATCAAAATCTACTAAGTATAGCTGACCCTCTAACACTCCCTTAAATGCTACTGAATCATCACTTCTTCTAAAGACAGTAACACCTATATCCGTAAAAAGACAGTTGTAGACCATTTTGCATAATTGAGAAACAGAAAGCAAATTATAATCTAAAGAATCTACAAGAAAAACATTTGAAATAGAATGGTCAGGAGATATAGCCATTTTACCCAACCCTTTGACCAAACCTTGATTTCCATCCACGAATGTGATCGCTCTTTGGGGATCTTGGTTTTTCTCATAGGAGGAGAACATCTTCTTTTCCCCTGTCATGTGGTTTGTGCACCCGCTATCGACGATCCAACTTGAGCCCCCGGATGCATAAACCTACAAAACAATTTTAGGCCTTGTTTTTAGGTACCCAAATGGTCTTGGGTCCTTTGACATTAGAAACAAGCACCTTGGGTACCCAAACACAAGTCTTTGACCCCTTGTGTTTGCCCCCAACATATTTGGCAACTACTTTGCCTGATTTGTTAGTAAGCACATAAGATGCATCAAAAGTCTTAAATGAAATATTAGGTTCATTTGATGCAATAGGAGTTTTCTTCTTAGGCAATTTAACATGGGTTGATTGCCTAGAACTAGATGCCTCACTCTTATACATAAAAGCATGATTAGAGCCAGAGTGAGACTTCCTAGAGTGAATTCTCCTAATTTTGTGCTCGGGATAACCGGCAGGGTATAAAATGTAACCCTCGTTATCCTGAGGCATGAGAGCTTTGCCCTTAACAAAGTTTGACAATCTTTTAGGAGGGGCATTAAGTTTGACATTGCCTCCCTATTGGAAGCCAATGCCATCCTTAATGCCAGGGCGTCTCCCACTATAGAGCATACTACGAGCAAATTTAAATTTTCCATTTTCTAACTCATGCTCGGCAATTTTAGCATCTAATTTTGCTATATGATCATTTTGTTGTTTAATCATAGCAATGTGATCATGAATAGCATCAATGCTAACATCTCTACATCTAGTGCAAATAGTAACATGCTCAACAGTAGATGTAGAGGGTTTGCAAGAATTTAGTTCAATAGTCTTAGCATGTAAAATGTCATTCTCATCTCTAAGATTGGAAGTAGAAACATTGTAAACATCTAATTCCTTAGCCTTAGCAATTAATTTTTCATTCTCATTTCTAAGGCTAGCAGGAGAGGCATTCAATTTTTCAATCTTAGCAATTGAACTAGCATTATCATTTCTAAGATTGTCAATTGAATCATCACAAACATTTAATTTCTCTACCTTAGCAATTAATTTGGCATTTTCATTTCTAAGGTTGGAAATAACATCATGGTAAGTGCTTAGCTCACTAGATAATTTTTCACATTTTTCTACCTCTAGAGCATAAGTATTTTTAACCTTAACATGCTTTTTGTTTTCTTTAATTAGGAAGTCCTCTTGGCTATCCAAGAGTTCATCCTTCTCATGAATAGCACTAATCAATTCATTTAATTTTTCTTTTTGTTGCATGTTTAAGTTGGCAAAAAGGGTGAGCAAATCATCCTCATCATCACTAGAGCTAGCCTCATCACTAGAAGTTGCATATTTAGTGGAAGCTCTAGATTTTACCTTCTTCTTTTTGCCGTCCTTTGCCATGAGGCACTTGTGGCTGACATTGGGGAAGAGGAGTCCTTTGGTGACGGCGATGTTGGCGGCGTCCTCGTCGGAGGAGTCGGTGGAGCTCTCATCGGAGTTCCACTCCCGGCAAACATGGGCATCGCCGCCCTTCTTTTTGTAGTACCACTTCTTTTCTCTCCTCTTTCCCTTCTTGTCGTTATCCCTGTCACTATCACTAGACAAAGGACATTTAGCGATAAAATGACCGGGCTTACCACATTTGTAGCAAACCTTCTTGGAGCGGGACTTGTAGTCTTTCCCCCTCCTTTGCTTGAGGATTTGGCGAAAACTCTTGATGATGAGCGTCATCTCCTCATTGTCGAGCTTGGAGGCGTCGATGGGGACCCTACTAGGTGTAGAGTCTTCTTTCTTCTCCTCCGTTGCCTTGAAGGCGACGGGTTGCACCTCGGGTGTTGAGGTGGCGCCTTGCTCGATGATCTTCTTGGAGCCTTTGATCATCAATTCAAAGCTCACAAATTTTCCTATCACTTCCTCGGGAGACATTAGTTTATATCTTGGATCACCACGAATTAATTGACTTGAGTGGGATTAAAAAAACGAGTGATCTAAGAATAACCTTGACCATCTCATGGTCATCCCATTTGGTGCTCTCGAGGTTGCGCACTTGGTTCACCAAGGTCTTGAGCCGGTTGTACATCGCTTGTGGCTCCTCTCCTTGGTGTAGCATGAAGCGACCGAGCTCCCCCTCGATCGTTTCCCGCTTGGTGATCTTGGTCACCTCGTCTCCTTCGTGCGCGGTCTTGAGCACGTCCCAAATCTCCTTTGCACTCTTCAACCCTTGCACCTTATTATACTCCTCCCGACTTAGAGAGGCGAGGAGTATAGTAGTGGCTTGGGAATTGATGTGTTGGATTTGTTCAACCTCCTCCGAATCATAATCCTTGTCCCCTTTGTTTGGTACCTGTGCTCCATATTCAACAATATCCCATATGCTTTTGTGGAGTGAGGTTAGGTGATGCCTCATTTTATCACTCCACATAGAATAATCTTCACCTTCAAGCATACATGGTTTGCCTAATGGAACAGAAAGTAATGGAGTGCGTTTCGAAATATGAGGATAGTGAAGGGGCATCTTACTATACTTCTTGCGCTCATGGCGCTTAGAAGTGGCGGATGCCGATTCCGAGCCGGAGGTGGAGGGTGACGAAGAGTCGGTCTCGTAGTAGACCACTTTCTTCATCTTCTTCTTCTTGTCACCCTTCCGTTGGGACTTGATGGAGGAAGAGGATTCCTCCTTGTGCTTGTGGGCGGACTCCCTTGAGTGCGTTCTCCCCGAGCTTGCGGACTTGTCGCTGGTCCCGATCTCCCTCTTGGCGAATGCTCCTGACATCACTTCGAGCGGTTAGGCTCTAATGAAGTACTGGGTTCTGATACCAATTGAAAGTCGCCTAGAGGGGGGGGGGGTGAATAGGGTGAATCTGAAATTTACAAACTTTAAGCACAACTACAAGCTAGGGTTAGCGTTAGAAATATAAACGAGTCCGAGAGGGAGGGCGAAAACAAATCACAAGTGAATAAGAGCAGATGACACGGTGATTTGTTTTATCGAGGTTCAGTTCTTGCAAACCTACTCCCCGTTGAGGTGGTCACAAAGACCGGGTCTCTTTCAACCCTTTCCCTCTCTCAAACGGTCACCTAGACCGAGTGAGCTTCTCTTCTCAATCAAACGGGACACTAAGTCCCCACAAGGACCACCACACAATTGGTGTCTCTTGCCTTGGTTACAATTGAGTTGAACACAAGAAAGAATGAAGAAGAAAAGCAATCCAAGCGCAAGAGCTCAAATGAACACAAGTATCTCTCTCTCACTAGTCACTATTTGATTGGAATTGTCTTTGGACTTGGGAGAGGATTTGATCTCTTTGGTTGTGTCTTGTATTGAATGCTATAGCTCTTGTATGAGGTGTGAAGGCTGAAAACTTGGATGCAATGAATGGTGGGTGGTTGGGGGTATTTATAGCCCCAACCACCAAAGGAGCCATTGGTGGAGGCTGCTGTCGCATGGCGCACCGGACAGTCCGGTGCGCCAGCCACGTCACCCGACCGTTAGGGTTCGACCGTTGGAGCTTCTGTCTTCTGGGCCACCGGACAGTCCGGTGGTGCACCGGACAGGTCCTGTTCACTGTCCGGTGTGCCTTCTACGCCTGCTCTGACTTCTGCGTGCACTGTAGCGCATTAACTGCTCTCTGCAGACGACAGTTGGCGCGAAGTAGCCATTGCTCCGCTGGCGCACCGGACAATCCGGTGCTACACTGGACAGTCCAGTGAATTATAGCGGAGCGGCTCCCAGAATTCCCGAAGGTGGCAAGTTCGGAGTCGGGTTCCCTGGTGCACCGGACACTGTCCGGTGGTGCACCGGACACTGTCCAGTGGCACACCGGACAGTCCGGTGTGCCAGACCAGGGCACACTTCGGTTGTCTTTTGCTCTTTTTATTTGAACCCTTTCTTAGTCTTTTTATTGGTTTGTTGTGAACCTATGGCACCTGTAGAACTCATAATCTAGAGCAAACTAGTTAGTCCAATTATTTGTGTTGGGCAATTCAACCACCAAAATCAATTAGGAAAAGGTGTAAGCCTATTTCCCTTTCAATGTGCTCTATAGCCTGAAGTCTGGTCCCTTCTATAGTATCTTTTTTTACCTGATAATCAGCTTCGTCTTCTGCCGAAGCTGTTGTTCTTATTGACCCTGCCTTTGCCTCTTCTAGAGTTATTGCTTCGTCACCAAATAAGAGCTTGAAGGGTGTAAATCCTGTTGACCTTGATGCAGTTGTGTTGTGGCTCCACACCACTTTAATCAGCTCGTCTAGCCACTTTCCTCTAGGCTGGTTGAAGATTAGTTTCATTATTACTGTCATTATAATACCATTTGCTCTTTCTACCAGCCCATTTGATTCTGGATGTCTAACTGATGCAAAATGAATCTTCGTACCAATTCAGTCACAAAAGTCTTTGAATGCTTCGGCATCAAATTGTGTACCATTGTCCACGGTTATTGCCTTCGACACACCGAAGCGACAAACAATATTTTGCCAGAAGAATTTTTGAACTTACACCGAAGTTATTGTAGCTAAGGGCTTCGCCTCAATCCACTTGGAAAATATTCTACTGCCACTACAACATACTTCAAGTTGCCTTGTGCTGCTGGGAGTGGACCCAACAAATCCAGGCCCCATCTTTGCAATGGCCAGGTTGGTTGTATTAACTGAGTTAGCGACAAAGGTTGTTTCTGGTCTCTTGCACATTTTTGATAATTTTCGCACTTTTGAACCAGATCTGCTGCATCCGAAGCTGCCTTCGGCCAATAAAATCCTTGTCTAAAAACCTTTCCCATTAAAGGTCTAGACCCAATGTGGGATCCACACAAACCTTGGACGAAAGATATGATTTCAGTCCTCCAATCTTCACTATGTACAGGTGATATTGTGAGCACTGCTCTTTCCATAAGTTCAACCGAAGGTGCTTTTATTGTCTCAAAGAAAACTTCCGAAGGTAGAGGGAGCCCCTGTGCTGCTGACTTAGCTAGTAAATCTGCATGCTCATTTCCCCTCTTGGAATTTTTTTTTACAGAAAAACCTTCGAAAGAGGCCTCCAACCTTCTGACTGTGTCCAAATATTTTTCAAGCTTCGGATCCCTTGCCTTACTGCTTTTGTCTACATGGCCAGAAATGACTTGGGAGTCAGTTTTAAGGATCGCCCTTTTTATTCCCATTGCCTTTAGCTTCCGAAGCCCCAACAGGAGGGCTTCGTATTCAGCAATGTTATTTGTACAACTAAAGTATAGCCTTGCTGCATAGCATGTTCTGACTTTAGAGGGCGCTACTAGAACAGCGGCCGCTCCTGCGCCGAAGGTTCCCTAAGAACCATCACAGAAGACTGTCCAGGCTTCGGCGTCTTTTGTTACTTCTTCTTCCTGAGCCCCTGGCATTCAATCAGCAATGAAATCCGCTAAGGACTGAGACTGCATTGAGGATCTGTGTACATAATCAATAGAGAATTCATTGAGCTCAGCAGCCCATTTTCCAATCCTCCCAGTAACTTCTCTATTCCTCATTATGTCCTTCAGAGGTTGTGATGAAGGAACAATTATATGATATGCTTGGAAATAATGCCGAAGCTTCCTTGAGGCCATCAATACATCATACAACACCTTCTCCAACTCTGTATAATTTTTCTTTGATAAGCTTAGAACTTCAAAGGCAAAATATATTGGTGCTTGTTTTTGACCTAGCCATCTTGCTTCTCCTGTACAAGCGCCGCACTGACTGCAGAGTGAGAGGCTGCTACATATAAGAGCAATGGAGCCCCTAACGAAGGTGGAGTTAGTGTTGTCAAGTCGATCAAGTATTGCTTTAACTCTTCAAAAGCCCTTTGCTGAGCCGGACCCCACTAGAAAACTTCGGCTGACTTCAATATTTCAAAGAATGGTAGATTCCTTTCTGCTGATCTGGATATAAATCTAGTTAATGATGCCAGCCTTCCTGCCAACCGTTGGGCCCCTTTCTTCATATTTGGCGGCTCCATCCGAAGGATAGCTTCGATCTTATTTGGATTAGCTTCAATTCCCTTCGTTGATACTAGACAACCAAGGAACTTGCCCTTCTTTACTCCCAAAACACACTTTTCTGGATTTAATTCCAGACCAGCTTGCCTGCAATTGGCAAATGTCTCCTGCAAGTCAGCAATATGATTCTCCTGCTTCGTGCTCTTTACTATGATATCATCAACATAAGTCAGCACATTCCTGCCTATTTGAGAATGAAGGACCTGGCTGTCATTCTGCTGAAGCTTCCTCCATCATTTTTGAGCCCCTCAGGCATCCGAAGGTAGCAATAAGTGCCACTAGGAGTTATGAAGCTAGTCTTTGGCTCATCTTCCTTCTTCATCCAAATTTGATGATAGCCTGAGTAGCAGTCCAGTAGACTCATGAGCTCCGAAGAAGCTAGTGCATCTACAAGGGAGTCTATTCTTGGTAATGGGAACTCATCCTTTGGCATGCTTTGTTGAGATCTGTGAAATCAATACACATTCTCCATTTGCCATTAGCCTTCTTCACCATAACAGTGTTGGCTAGCCATTCTGGATATGTTACTTCTCTGATAACACCAGCACTGAGAAGTCTTTTTACTTCATTCCGAGCACCTTCAGCTTTATCATTAGACATCTTCCGAAGTCTTTGCTTCCTTGGCCTGAAAGATGGATCCACATTAAGTGAATGCTCGATGACATCTCTATTGACACCACAAAGATCATTGGCTGTCCAAGCGAAGACATCTTTGTTGTGGAACAAAAACCTTATCAAAGTTTTTTCCTGCTCATCAGATAGCTGAGACCCCAGCAGCACCCTTTGATCTGCTATATCTTCACATAAGAGCATAGGCTTCGGCTGATCTGCCGAAGCAGCCTTCTCTCTTTTGTGTTTATATTGTTGACAAGCTTCGGCTCCATCTATGTTGTGTATTGCCTTTGAATTTGTCGAACTCCCTTCAGCCCTTCTAGCAGCTTCTTGACTTCCGTGGACAACAATGGGCCCTTGTTCCGAAGGTATCTTCATGCATAAGTATGCCGGATGAAGTATTGCTTCGAAGGCATTAAGTGTTCCTCGACCAATGATTGCATTGTACGGGTATTCCATGTCGACAATGTCAAAAACAACTTGCTCAGTTCTTGTGTTATGGACATAACCGAAGGTAACTACCATTATGATTTTGCCAAGTGCCACAATCTGCCGTCCTTCGAAGCCACAAAGAGGGTGTGTAGCATCATGAATCTTGTCCTCTGGTTCTTACATCTGCCTGAAAGCCTTTGCAAATATAATGTCCACTGCACTGCCCGTGTCAACCAGAACATTGTGGACCAGAAATCCCTTGATGACACAACATATGACCATAGCATCATTGTGAGGATAGTCTTTTAGCTGAAGATCCTCCTAGGAGAAGGTGATTGGGATGTGGGACCACTTGGACCTGATGAAGGGTCCTTGCACCCCAACATGCTGCACTCTCCTCTGCACTTCCTTCTTCTGCTTTTTATTGGCTGGCTCTGCACTTGAACCGCCTGTGATTGGGAGCACCAGCTTTGTGACCGAAGGTGCTACAGCTTGGTTGATGAACGAAGCCATTGTCTCAATAGTGGAAGTGAGTTCACCGGAGGTGGACGCCAATGTTGGGGACTTGTTCTCAAATGCTATGAGTTAAGAACAAGGCAACACAAAATATTAAGGGTTAAAGACCTTCGTCCTTCGAAGCATTATCTCCCTTAGGATATAATGATCTTCAGACGAAGGTTATGAAGGACATACCTTCATCATCTCAGTATATAATAATGAAAGTAGATGCATATGAAACATGGGAAATAACACGAATAATCATATGACATCATTAGTATATCTTTATTATATCATCATGAATAAACATGAACAATATTGAATTACATTTATACCTTCGGCTTGACAGAAAGCGAAAATCCAGATGTGACGTGTGAGTGAATACAAGTCAGCGTGAACAGTACATGGTTACTGTTCACCTATTTTTAGGCACGGGACGCAGCCCAGTCGAAATTACATTTATGTCCTTGATAACAAATTACAAACATGACACTAATTATCAAGGATCGAACAGTCATTTCCTCTTTAAGTCGGTGCTTCCCTTCGTCTCAAGGCGCGTCATTATGCCGAAGCTTTCTGGAAAATAGCTTCGGCATATACCTTCGTGTTATGTCTGCGTGCATATCGTCCTGCCGAAGGTGTTTTTGCTTACAGGATCTTCAGCGCAGAGGAAGGCCCCCAACAATTGGGTTGGTATCTACATATACATAGTAACTGATAATAAAATTGTGACCAACTTTAAAAGCAATGCTCAGATTTAACCATCTTCTTCGGTAAGCCTTACACTTCACATGAGTCCACCGTAAGTGAGCTCATGCACATTATTCCCGCAACAAGTTGAGCGATGAACGTATGTGGGCTCACCCTTGTTGTACTCACATCCCCTAGGTCAAGGATAGGTACCACAAGATGAGGAGCTTGAAGGATGTCGTGATGAGTTCGTGAGGGGTCTAGGCCGTTGTCTCCCATTCAACTATGGTTGCTGGATCGTCGTATTCGTATGATGTAATTATATAGCTATTTTGTACAGAACTCTTGTTATATAGTAATGATGTGACATTCGTTTTTATACCATGAGTCATCATATGTGTGAGACTTGATCATATCACACATTTGATTTGCGCCCGGGTTTGGCTCCTAAATCCGGGTGTGACAGAAGTGGTATCAGAGGAATGTTGACTGTAGGATGTAACCTAGGTAAAACTAGATAACCCTTACCTACTTACCTTTGCTACTCTGATTCTTTCTAAACTTTCCTTAATCTTTTCTCATCTATTGCTGCTTCACTCTAATTACTCTTACCTTTTTCTCTTCTAAAGATAAAAGTGGATTTCTCACTTTGAAATCCTGTACCAAAAGTGACCCTTAGAAATAGGAGACCTAATCTTAGGAACAAAAACAAAACTATTTTTGTAGGTATCTATACGCTTGAATGTTTGTTCTTATGATAATTGTCTAATTTGGTTCTTTGAGTGAGTGTGATGAGTTATGGAGTAATGTTCACAATTGCATCTAAATACATATAGGCATAAAAATATATTTAGAAAGATAGATTATCCTTCATATAACAAAACAAATAGATCTATCTTATAGACCCATTTTACCTTAAAAAGATTCTATCTTATACTAATAGATCTATCTGATCTCAAAAGATTCTCTCTTACTTTAAAGGATCAATCTTGTCCTAATGAGTATACTTATCCCATCCTAGAATAACAAACATGATCTAATCCTAATTACTTAGATCTCAGCTAATCTAATCTAGAAATGTCCAATCCAATCTAGATCCCATCTAATCTAATATGATCTAATCCAAAATGAGTTACCTAACGGATTAGTTAATACTAGTGAAATAGATTAGACCTTATTCCTATAAATAGGTTTTAACCTAAATTGGTGCCATAGACTAACTTGACCATATACAACTACCTGACCATATGCAACTACCTTACCCATCAGATGGTTGCATAACCCCTCTGTTTCAACCTAACAACAAAATAGAGATTCTGACCAACCTACCTCATGAAATCTATCCTACCCATAATTATCTTAACTACATGTCCCTAACTTGGATGATCACACCAAGACCAAAGGAAATAAGAAGGTCAACCTCGTCAAGGAAGGATGTTAATAGAATCAGAACTTCAGATGAATCAAGATCCACCATCCGAGATGAAGTCTTTCCTTGCCCAGCCTTTCTTGCCACAACATATCCTTGCCATAACCCTATAGATGGCTAAACATACTATATCCATATTTTCCTAATCATCTACTAACTAGTATTTAAAACTTGAAACAAAACTTTTGATGCCTAAACCAAATGGGAAACAAAATTTCAAACCAAAGTTTGAAGGTGAGGACTCAGAGACTTTGACTAACCTTTACATTGTCGTCGCTCAGCAACTTAATTGTGGAATGCTACCCTCGCCTCATTTGCCGAGCGACCACAATATTGCTTGGTGAGTGGTGTTGTGTATATCGTGGTGTTTTGTAGATGTGAATGCCTTCGCGTGTATTTTATGCTAATCCGACTACACCCTTAGGTGACTTTTGCTCGGAGTCATTGCGTCTGCTTGGACGACTTCACACCCTTAGGTGTCTTCGCACACTTTTTGTGCTGATCCAGCTGCACCCTTAGGCAACTTTTTGCTCGGAGTCATTGCGTCTGTTGGGATGACTTCGCACCCTTAGGTGTCTTCATGCACATTTTTTGCTTATCCGGCAGCACCCTTAGGCAACGTTTTGCTCAGAGTCATTTGCTATCGCAAGCGATGGCTAACTTAGATTTTTGCCATCGACTATGTCGAAGGTGATCTGCTCGCTTCTTACGTTTGGCGTTGTGCCGAATGATAATGGTAGCTCTATTTTGCTAAGTGGAAAGGTCCATTTTCCTTCGAAGCCATAGAGGGAGTTATTTGTTGGCTTCTGTGGTTTATGCCCATATGATCGAAGGCATGCACAAAGATGATATCAACATGGCTGCTGTTATCGACGAGTACTTTGTGGAGCTCCCACCACGCGACTCTACAATTTATGACCAGTGTGTCTGCATGGGGCACACTGTGGAGGTCGACGTCTCTTGCATCGAAGGTGAGTGGCACGTGAGACCACTTTGTCCTGACCATGGGTCCGGTGACGGCTACATGGTTTACCCTTCAATAGTGGTATTTATTTTGTTGTTTGGTTTTTTGAAGTCGGAGCTAGACCCTCTAGTGATCATATGAATTACTCCCATGAAGGGTGGATCGGCGAAGTCTTCTTGCTTAGGTGGTGGGGGAGTGGTAGTTGTTGGTTTGCATGCTGTGGTGGTGGTGGCAGGGCTAATATTTCTTGGTGTTGAAGGCATGGTTGCTGGGGGAAGGGATTGTGGTTTTGTTGTTGGGGGTAATATGGGTGTTTGTTTTGGTATTGGTGGTGGTGGTTGCAGTTGGTAGGTATGAGCGATGGATCTTTGTTTGTCTGTCGAGGCGGCCCTAGCCATTCGGTCCTTGATCGTTGTCTTTGGGAAATCCCTAATGGGTTGCGCTGAGTCTTCACCATGGAAGACACAATAAAATCTTTTGGGTTGTTGAGGACCTCGACCTCTGCCCCTGGTCACGTTGCCACCGCAGCCTTGTTGCGGAGGGTTGTTCTAACGCCGGGGGTGGACCTCTCCTGGTTGTTGCTGGTTTTTTATGTTATGGACTTGTAGCCAACCACATTCTTGTTGGGCTGGGTCTTGTTGTGGAGGCCTGATTCATGTCCTGCTAGATTGCAGAGTCTTCTCTGGCTTTCGTTGTGACTCATAGTTTCTATGGTGGAGCTCTTCTGAGCGGGCATATTTTTCGAAAAGCTGGTACAACTCCTATAGGTTGGTTGGTGGGTCCCTTATGCAGTGACTGAATATGACACCTGCTCAAAGGCCACTGATTGCATAGTGGATGGCTATTTGGTCATCGATCGAGGGCAACTGTGATTTTAATAGGAGGAACTTTTTGTAATAGTCATGAAGACTTTCCTTTTCTTGCTGCCTACAAAGTGAGAGTTCTGCCAGTGCGTTTGTTTTTGGTCTATAGCCTTAGAAATTCAGCAGGAATTTGTCGTGAAGTGTCTTCCATGAATCAATTGATAATGACAGTAACCTTGACTACCATGTGAGAGCTAGGCCCTCGAGGGCTATGATGAATGACTTGGCCATAGTGGCGTCGTCCCACTGATGATGCAACTGTGACCTAATAGCTCATGATGCACTGGGTTGGATCCGCAGTGCCATTGTACTTTGGGTAAGTGCCTGCTTTGTAATTTGGTGGCCAAGGGGAGGCCTGGAGTTGTGGTGCGAGAGGGCTTCGCTCGTCAAGGTAATTGAGCCCATGAAAGGAAACTGGTGCGAAGGCTGGTATGTGGAAGTGGCGAAGGTTTTGGTTGGCTACACTGGCTGGCTACAGATGGCGGGGGTCTTCATGTCGCATTTCTAGCAATTTCTTGCTCCAGCTCTCTATCTTTTTGCTCCTCCTCTAGGATCATTTGCCTTACTCTAGCCTGCATGTTGGTTCGCTGCCTCTTAATAGCGTGTATCTCTCTCTGTTTTTATGCGAAGTTGTTGTAGTTTGAGTTGATATTTGGCTAAGATGCCCAGGACTTCGTCGTCTTTGGTGATGTCATCAGCCTCCGGGGGGTAAAACCTGGCGGGGCGTCCAAGGGAGGTCCTCAGAACTGCACGTGCAAATGGTGCCTTCGGGAGTGGGAGGGTGTTCAGTTCGGGGATGCTTGCTGTTTATTGCTCCGTCGTTGTTTTCGGGTGCAACTTGAGGGGTGCCATCAGCGAGGGCCACCCTGCCTTTCTTTTCGACGAGGGTCGCCTTTGCAGCATCGTTTAAGGAGGTGGTGGCCTTGGAAGTCACCTTCTTCGAGGCCATCGTAGGTTTGCTTTGTTGTAGCACGAACATTGGGCACCAAATGTTGGGACCGACTGATACGTGATTAGGTGGGCCCAATCACTTGGGAATGGGAGAGCTTAGGTGCATAACAAAGCAATAGATAGGGAACTGTAGTGTCTTGTAATGTGTGTCCCATCCATGTACAGTGCGGGGGTATTTATAAGTAACTGGGCAGGTAGGAGGGTCCCCAAGTACCGCTATACCCCTGGTTACCTGCTACATTCCACGAATATTCCCCCCTATGGGGTCATTACAGTGGTGTGAGGTACAATCAAACTAGACATACTATAGAACCTACCCCAAAAAGGGGCTTACAAATGGGCCCTAAAGGTGGCGGGGTGTAGCATGGACCCCACCGTAGAACGGTGTAGCCTTCCTCTGTGTGTTGCGCCTTTCACTCTGTGAAGTCGAGCCTTCGACCTCGTCGGGACTATTTTGCTAAGTGGAAGAGTCCGAGCCGGCGGGGGCACGTTCGCGAGGCTACAGCAAGCCCCCCTCAAGCAGCATGGCCCTTCGCTCCATCACCTCAGAGAGTCCCGGTCCAAGACCTCGATGTCGGTACTGGTCAAAGTACTCTTCACTTCTTGTACCTACACCAAAAACCTGTTTGATTGTGGTTGGATTAGTCGTACCGAGGGGGCGGTCGGCCTTCGCTCCAACACTCACTCCCTGGAGAAGCTGCTCCAAAAAATGGATGAATACATAAGGTAAGACAATGACTTCCGCCAAAGAAGGGAGGAGGTCCAAAAATATGCAAAAATCGCCAAGGACATCAAGGGAGATTCCACCCGAGGTATGTCCGAAGCATTCACAATCTAGCTCAAAGTGAGGAGAAGACAGCCCAGTCTCAGGGGTAATCAAGCCAGCAACAACAGTCAAGCACTCAGTAGCAGTCCACTTAAAGCACATTCCGCTCACCGGATTTGTGAGGGGGGAGAGGAGGCTGAAGCTTTGGTGGTAGGTTTAACGCACAACCAAGAAGACATTATGTGTATTTTGTGGCAAAGATAAAGGCTACACAAGAAGGACCTATCAACACACCATCCACAAGCAAAAAGAGTTTGTTGTTGCGGTTGCTCAGCCATCTCAGCCGAAGGAGGTGTTTAGTATATATTCGTACTAATCACCCTACATTCCACAATATGTTCAACCCTAGGACCCAAGCCATAGCTGCCCTCGGCTTCAAATGCTTCAAGTAACCTCATGATGGGTGCATGGTTGCCATATGCTTGCTTTATTCTAGGGCCACCTCCCTATGCTCAGGTCCATGCTGGCCATCCCAAATTCCTAGTGCAAGACATGCAGCAACGGGACAGAAGGGAGGCCTTCCAAGCACGCACAGTCAACAATATGGTCACAAAGACGAAGCATATATACTGAGACCCCAAGGGGCTAGGTAAGCAAATCCAAAGCTACCAGAAACACTTTTACGTGCCTTCGTCTGTTTACATTTACTTGCAATTTCCTTTTATTCGCATTGCACAATTCGATGTAATAATGTTCTTGCACCTTCGAGTGCAATGAAGAAGCAATATCACTCTTGAGGACCTTCGGAGTAAAGGTGAAAAGGCTCCAAAGTCGTTCGTAAGGGAATGCAGAGCTCAACTAAGATCACCTAACAAAGGTGAAAAAGCTCTAGTCATTACTAAGGGAATGCAGAGCTCAACTGAGATCACCTAGTAAAGGTGAAAAAACTCTAAAGTCACTCCAAAGGAATACAGAGCTCAACTGAGATCACTTAGTGTTGGGGTCCTTCATCTTCCGAAGGTCCTCAAAAACATGATTTAACAATGTTTCTGGAGTATAATACATGAGCAGGTACCTTCGGACTCGGATCAGAACCACAGTTTGAGGAAGCACAAAGAATATGAAGGTTGACGTAGAGCTGAAGCTATGCGCAGGGGAGCTTCGGCATGATAGTAGAAAAGGGAACCGACTTAAAAGGGAAAAGGCTATTTAGACCTCGATGGATCACTATAGAATCATTAGCAAATGTAAAGGGCATGGGTGTAATTCTACATGGGCTATGTCCCGTGCCTATAAATAGATGAACAGTGCTCCCGTACTGTTCACGCTGACTGGGCATTTGCTTTTGCGTCACGCTTGTACCCTTACCTTCTTTCAAGCCGAAGGTACATTTGTAACGGATATCATTTCTATTTTTCTATGATAATAAAATAGAAATGAGTCGATAATAATACATAATTATTCATGTTATCTTTTACATTTCATATGATTCTCTTTTCGTTATCATACGTTGTACTGATGAAGGTATGTCCTTCATAACCTTCGTCCGAAGATCATTATATCCTAAGGGACATAATGCCTCGAGGGACAAAGGGCTTTAACGTTTAACATTCTTTGCGTTGCCTTGTTCTTTACTTATAGCATTTGAGAACAAGTCCCCAACATTGGCGCCCACCTCCGGTGAATCCTTTTCGACCACCTTCGGCAAGCACTGACTTTCGTCATGCCACCGAAGAAAGCTTCAGCGACAGGGGCTGCCGCTCTGCAGCCGCTGGACCCAAACCAGGAGACCCTTTCTCTTCGAGAGGCCCGGAGCCAGAAGAGGAAGGCCACTAGTCCAACACCTCAGGAGGACGAGTTGGACCAAGAAATCAGAAACATGGAGATGCTTCATCAACAAGTACAAAGGAAGAAGGAGAAGATGGCTCGACTTGCCGACCTTGAAAGGCAGATTGACGAAGCCACTGAAGAAGTACGCCATCTTGCTCAAGATGAACAAGAACGAAGGCCCCAACACAGGGAGCTTCATCAAGAAGGCTTGTTCGATGATGATGGATGGTATGATGATTTTAATCATGGTACCTTTACTTTTGACGATGCTTCTTCCCTGGCAGCAGAACTGTAGGCTATCCCGTGGCCCCCATCATACAAGCCACCTCAGCTTCCAATGTATGATGGGCATTCAGACCCGAAGCAGTTTTTGATGAGTTATGAAGCAACCATATCTTCATATGGAGGCAATGCAGCTGTCATGGCCAAATCCTTCGTCATGGCAGTTAAGAATGTGGCCCAGACATGGTATTCTTCTCTTTGGCCAGGAACTATCACTTCATGGCAGAAGCTCAAGGACATGCTGGTGACAAGCTTCCAGGGCTTCCAGACGAAGCTAGTCACAGCTCAGGCTTTGTTTCAATGCACGCAAGATCATGAGGAGTATCTCCAGGCATACGTTCGAAGGTTCTTGCATCTGAGAGCACAAGCGCCTACAGTGCCCAATGAAATTGTCATTGAGGCCATGATCAAGGGGCTTCGTCCAGGACCTACTGCCCAGTATTTTGCTAGAAAGCCTCCACAGACTTTGGAGAAGCTGCTTCAAAAGATGGATGAATACATCCGCGCTGACAATGACTTTCGTCAAAGAAGGGAGGAAGCCTACAGGTTCTCTGAGATGACCAGGGGCTTCGGAGGGAGAATCCACCCAAGGCACGTCAGATCAATCCACTCCACCCAGAATGACGACAGAGGAAGTCAGCAACAAAGGCCACAATATTCCTCGCAAGCTTCGGGGCAGCAACAAAGCTATCTTCGGCCGCCAGCTCCAAGAGGCAGAGGCGCCAGGGGCTTCGGAGGAAGGTTTGGGGATCAGCCTAGAAAAATTTATTGCCTATTCTGTGGTGAGGACAAGGGCCATACTACAAGGATGTGCCATGTCACCATTCAGAAATAGAAGGAAATAGCAGAAGCTGCAGCCCAACAGAACCAGCCAAAGCAGGTCATGCACACTTCTTCGTATCACTCACCCTACATACCAGAGTATGTGAGTAACCATCCTGCAGCTTCTGTTGCTTCGGCTAGCCAGCCACAGGCATCATGGCAACAGCCTCCACCTCCGCCACCACTACAACCTGTGTATTCACGAAGCCAGCAGCCAGAAGGGAGCCAATAGACCCATCAGCAGCAAGACTTCAGGGAGGAGTCCGAAGCTCATACCGTCAACAGTACTGTGCCAGAATCGAAGCATATATACTGAGAGATGTCCTACCCCTGAAACAGTTTTTACATTCATCGCCATTTTCTTTTTTAATAAGGAACAATTATTGAAAACTTAGTTCTCTCGTCATTTTCTATTTCTTGTAATAACTTCGTTCTTGCCATAGTGGAATATATCTTCTCCACAGACTCGCCGAAGCTACAAAAAGTCATTCTAAGGAACGCGGCATAAGTATCACCGAGGCTACAAAAAGTCGTTCTAAGGAACGCAGCGTAAGTTGCCGAAGCTACAAAAAGTCGTTCCTAAGGGAGCGCAGTGTAAGTTTTCTGCTCAAAAGTCGTTCCAAAGGGAATGCAGAGCCAAATACCGCCGAAATATAAGGCGAAGCGCGAAAAGTCAACGCGAATACCGCCGAAATAGAAGGCGAAGAAGTTCAAAAGACGTTCCTAAGAGAATGCAGAACTTACAACGAAAAGTCAGCGCTGATACACCAAAAAATAAGCGGTGAAGCCGAAAAATAAACGGCAAAGAGATTGTGTATTCCACTATGGGGATGTGTGTGTGTCTTCGGCACAAATATCATTTTGCATAGCATAACATCATCACATCATTTCGCATAACATAACATCATACATCATGTTGCATCAATGGCACAAGAAAGGGATACAATGTTGATCTTCGGAGAATGCTTCGAAAAAGTGAAATTGTGCTAAGGCACAAAATAAGTTTTGAAGAAATACAGCTTCATCAGCTCTGATATAGAGGAAAAAACCCATTGTTGACGAAGCATTAATGTTTTTGCGATGATTGGAGGATTTTTCACGAAGCATAAAAGCTCTTCTTTACGAAGCATGAAAAGAAGGGAAGGTGTTTTTTCGCCGAAGGCTCAAAAACGGTATGTACATAAAAATTTCATGCATCGCAAAGAAATGAATTACAAAACCATTTATATATTACATTCAAAACCCATGAGCACCAAATATTACAAGCATAGTCCAGCAAATGTTACATTCATATTTTGGCAACGTTTTTACAAATAGCTATTCTTCTTCTTTCAAAACTTTGTCTGCAGCTTCGGTCAGCAGCTGGGTAACAACTTCGTCCATAATAGTTTCAGCCATGCTAATAATTTCTGCTGACTCCTTTGCCTCTGGGTCGGCCAATGACTCGAAGGGCTCGGGGAGAGGAGATAGTTCAGCTGCGGTAGAAAATATAAATCAGTTCGAAGTCACAAAAATAAATAATAAAGTTAAAACCCATTAAGCAATACCTATCCGCCTTTCGAGTTCCGCAGCTTTTTCAGCTGCTTTCGTTGCTTCCCTAGCATCATGAGTATCTTTTCGCTTTTCTTTATTATTTCGTGGGTCATCCCTCGACTGTTGTTTTCCCAGATGTCAGTGAAGAATTTTCCACCAGTTAAGCTTGCTTCGGCCGAGGGGTCTTTCGTATCGTCAACAGAGAAAGCAGCTTCGGCTTGGGCCAGAATTTTCACATGTTCGCACCCTACTTTCTCCAAAATAGCTGCAACTCCTCTTGCACCAGAGAAGGCATAGACGTCCCCGCGGTCGCTCAAAATTTCTTCAAAGGCTTCGGCTTCGTTGCTGATCCACTCAATTGGGCCTTCGGGGTCGCCTCGTACGAAGTTATCTTCACTTGAATATGCGCCAACATTGGCGAAGCTAGTTTTTATCTTTTTCACACATTCAATAGATTTTTCAAAACATTTTTCTCTTGATGCGCGAAGTTCCGCAACTGTTTTTTCCCAGTAATTTTTCCAGTAATCACTGGCATCTCGTTCAGCTTCGGCAACAGCGCATTTTAATTTTGCTTCAGTCAACTGTTTCCGAAGATCTTCAATTTCACATTTCTGGGCTTCAGCTTGGGCTTTGGAAGTAGTTTCGTCTTCTTTTATTTTTCTCACCAATGAATTTAATATTTTATCTTTTTCAAGACCTTCGTTCCTTAGTTCAATTACTTCGAAACGAAGGTTATTCAGAGCTATAGTGCATCCTTCATCTTCGGCATTTTTCTGCGCCCTGAGGGCATTGCTAAGAATCAGGCCCTGCAAAAAGAAATGTGATATTAAGTATAAGCAAATAAAAAATTCGTTTTTAAGTACAAAAAATTCATTCTCACACCTTTAAACTATTATATGCTAAAATGTCGGCCAATTCATCTTTTGATAGCACCGAAAGCCCGTCTTCTAGTGTCGGGAATCCAAAGCTTCTGCTCATCTCCCGGCAGACAGAAATCTCCTTGCTGTCTGGGAGACAATACAAGAAATCTTCTTCTCCGCTGCCGTTGAATACCAATGCCCCCTTTGGATATTTCAATTTCTGGGCATAGTGTTGAGCTTCTCGCTTTTCTTCTCTAGAGAGATTTTTCCCGAAGCATGACGGATAATATATTCAGTATTCTCTTTCAAAGCTTCGGGAGTAGGCAAAATTTGTTCTATAGCTTCTTCCTCTGCTGCCTTTTCTCCAATTTCCGAGGATTTCTCTTTGATGGGCTCTAAAGGCCCAGTTTCAGCATCGACCCGGCTCATTGTAGCTTCGGCTTCGGTCAGCTTTGTTTCAGTTTCAATCTGTGCTTTCGAAGCCTTGGCAATTTTTCCTGGAGTAGAGCTTGAAGTTTTTATCGTCTCCAGCACATCTAACACACTAGCCATCCTTTTTCTCTTTGGGGTTGCTGCCAGATCTTTTTGTATCTTCGGCGCCTCCACTCCTACCGAAGGGCTTAGAATTTCTGATGTTTTTGTCTCTTCGGGTCTTGGTTCTTCATTTTTGTCAGCCTTCGGCATTGCAGCCGGCTCTTCAACCCTCTGCGTAAGGGCAGGTCCTTCGGCTTCAGTAGCTGAAGAGGTCTCACCGCCAAAGTCAGGCACTGTGGCCGGTTCAATGTAGCGCGGTCGGTGAGTAAGAACCTTCACCTTTTTCTTCTTCGGCGCGGGCTCGCTTGAGGCGGCTGAAGCAACATCCTTCCCAGAAGTTCCACTCTTTCTCTTCTGCCCCCGTGGCGGGTAGCGGTAGTCAGGGTACATAAATCCAATAGCATCAAAAACTCTATTTAGCCTCTTCTTCTTTCGGCTCCCGAAGGCCGCAGATAGTGTGTTATCTTCAGACTTGGAGTAGACTCCAAGTAGTTCATCACTGGTATTTTCAACACATTTCAGCCAGTCATCGTCTGGTTCGATAAATTGGTCTCTAAACCTGAAGGTATATTTCAATCGAACCAAACCACCTTTGTTAGGGTTGCTGATGGTCTCTTTTGGCACCTCCCAGTTGTCTACCAATGGCCATATCCTGTAGGCCACATGTTCTTGGACTAAATCCCTTGTCCCGATGAAAGAGCAAACTATGCCAAAGGCCCTTCGGCATCCTTTGGCTGCTTCATCAATTTCTACCTTCGGTTTCCGAAGGCCGAAGTGGGACCAAATGGGGCGCATGATGATCTCTGTAATGTCTTCCCTCGCCTTTAAATCATTTTTCACATAGAACCACTCTTTCATCCAGTCTCCGGGCCATCTCTTTCGAAAGGTTGGTACTGGGCAGCTTGAGCCTGAACGAGCAACGAAGCTATAGCAACCAAAATTGTTATGATACTGTTCCTTACCCCAGGGCTTCGTCTCATATAAAAGTTTGTGCATGATGAAGAAACATTTTGCACTTGGCTCCAAACCTTGGCTCCTCACGGCCCACACGAAGATCCCCATTCTGATAATTGCTTCGGGAGTAATCTGGTGAAGTAAAATTTCATATATCTTTAAAACCTCAACAACAAATCTGCTTAAGGGAAACCGAAGCCCGGCCTTGAAGAAGCTTCGGTAGATCACGACTTCATTTTCTTCAGGAACAGGAACATTCCTATCTCCGTTGTCAGCCCTCACAATAGATATGTCTCGAAAATACCTTCCTCTCATGTTATCAAGATGACTCTGTCTGATAGTCGATTTCCCGAAGACTGCGTGACTTGGTCGCCAGGGCCGATCTTCGGAGTCTTCAACCCCACTTTCCGCATCATAACTATCGTTGTCATCGGTATCTTTAGATAAGCCTTCTAGAATTTCTTCTGTAATCTTTTCTGTATTTGTCTTTGCAATCGACTCAATGAATCCAGCAGTCTTTTCCTCAAGAAGCTTCTCCTCTTCGGTTAGCTTCGTTTCAGCAACTGTCTTCTTGTCTTGAGACATCTTATCTTCGGAACTGACGAAAATATGTCCTTAAATCAGAAGCTTAGAAAATTTAAGAAACTAAGCAACTGTTGGAAAGCAAGAGCTAAGAAATCAAGCAAAGCAAAGCAGGCATACCAAATGTGCTCGGGGTGAGTTCTTATTTATACGCCCAGCGCGCTCCAAGTTGGAGGGCCCCGTTTGTCATTGACTGTTGCTATTCTAGCAAAGGGAAGGTGTTTTTTGGACCTTCGGCTTAGGGCCTTCGTCCGTATCGCAATCTAAATTCGTTATTCTAACAAATTAACCTTGCGAGGGGCTAATGTTGGGGGCCTTCGTCTTCCGAAGGTCCTCAAAAACATGATTTAACAATGTTTCTGGAGTATAATACATGAGCAGATACCTTCGGACTCGGATCAGAACCACAGTATGAGGAAGCACAAAGAATATGAAGGTTGACGCAGAGCCGAAGCTATGCGCAGGGGAGCTTCGGCATGATAGCAGAAAAGGGAACCGACTTAAAAGGGAAAAGGCTATTTAGACCTCGATGGATCACTATAGAATCATTAGCAAATGTAAAGCGCATGGGTGTAATTCTACATGGGTTGTGTCCCGTGCCTATAAATAGATGAACAGTGCTCCCGTACTGTTCACGCTGACTGGGCATTTGCTTTTGCGTCACGCTTGTACCCTTACCTTCTTTCAAGCCGAAGGTACATTTGTAACTGGATATCATTTCTATTTTTCTATGATAATAAAATAGAAATGAGTCGATAATAATACATAATTATTCATGTTATCTTTTACATTTCATATGATTCTCTTTTCGTTATCATACGCTGTACTGATGAAGGTATGTCCTTCATAACCTTCGTCCGAAGGTCATTATATCCTAAGGGAAATAATGCCTCGAGGGACGAAGGGCTTTAACGTTTAACATTCTTTGTGTTGTCTTGTTCTTAACTTATAGCATTTCAGAACAAGTCCCCAACACTTAGTAAAGGTGAAAAAGCTCTGAAGTCGTTCCTAAGGGAATGCAGAGCTCAAATGAGATCACTTAGTAAAAGTGAAAAAGCTTTGAAGTCGTTCCTAAGGGAATGCAGAGCTCAACTAAAATCACCTAGTAAAGGTGAAAAAGGCTCCAAAGTCGTTCCTAAGGGATTGTAGAGTCATAAGGAAAAAGCCACGAAATCATTCCTAAGGGGATGCAGAGCTCAAGTGATTTCATGTGCCAAAAGCAAATGTATAAAAAGACTCTAAAGTTATTCCTAAGGGAATGCAGAGTCAAAAATATTACATACGTTGAAGGGGATGTTTACAAAGTCATATCGATTTCAAGACAACTTCGAGTGACCAAAGACAATAACGAAGCCCATCGCTTTTGTAACGTGTGAAAAGAAGGGAAGGTGTTTTTCGCCTTGGGCTCAAAAAACGTGTGAGATTTAGTTTTCACATATCACAAAGGAAAAAATTAGAAAACCAAAGCAAAAGTACTTTATATTACATCCCAAATGACACAATAAAAGAGTTTTGAATGTTCATTGTCCTGGCATTACTTTGTCACAAAGATCGTTACAAATTTTTAACACGATATCATCTGCAATCTTCTTTGCTGCTTCGGCGGCAATCGCTTCGGCATCTGCTTCGGACTGATTAACATCAAATGGCCTACAAAGGGGAAGCTTTCTAGTAAAAAAGTCAAGTAGAGAAAATCAGAACCACCAGCATGCATACTAAACAGATCAAAAGGACAATGAAATAGAACAAAATTACACACCTTCGGGATCCTTTGGTTGTATAGCTTTTCTAATAGCTATGATCTTCTCAACTGCCTTCTGTGCCTAGAATAAGTTAGATATCAAAAAACATGCATGCTTCATAGAAGTAGTACGAAAATGAGTGGTTGGTAAATGTAAACCTTCTCCCTATTCTTTTTTTACTCTTCAAGGGCAATCTCTTTCCCACCTTTCGACCATATGTCAGATAGAATTTTTCCCCACTCTAAAGCCTCCACAGTTGATCTTCTAACGTTCTCTACAGGCAGTTTGAAGTCAGGGTCCAGACATGCCTTCATGTAGCCGTAGCCAACTCTTAGAAGTGCCAAAGCAGTGCTTCGGGCACCTATCCAAGTGCGACAATCCTATCAGGTTGAAAGGATACCCTTGAAGAATCCCACTTGACCATGGATCCACCTCATTACCCCAACTATATCACCATCAATAAAGTTTCTTTCCCGTGACCTTGTCACAACAGAGGAGAAGGTCCTCTCCAGCTCTTCATAACATCTTGTGGCCATACAAAAGCAGTCAGCCTTTAACCTTCAGAGATTCCCAAAAAGTGTATTTAGATGATCCTTTTCGGCTATGGCGTCTTCCTTCTTACATTTTTCAAGTTTGAAATTAATGACCGCTTCAGCAGCTACCCCTCTTATTTTATCGGTTTCAGCTTCAGAGTTTTCCTTTAGCTGCTTCATTTCAGCCTCAAGTGCAACAAGGCGCTCATCTTTTTCTAAGTTTAGTGCTTCGAGCTCTGACATCTTGGCACTCATTGTTTCTTTGAGCTTCAAAGCTTTGTTCTTTTCCTCGATCCAATTCTGGACTTCACTTCAGCTATCAATAAAGTCTTTCTCAAGAATTTTGAGTTTTTTCTCTGTTTCTTCACAATCAAAGCAATGCCCAGATAATTCAGATCGAAGCTTTATAATTTCTTTCTGGGCAGCTTCGCCCTCAATATTTTTCCGGTTCTTCAAAGCCCTGCTTAATATTAGCCCCTACAAGTTCAAAGAGAACAAGAGTTATGTTACAGAACATTCTACTATTCCGAAGCAACAAAGACCATTGTAAGTCATACCTTCAAATGTGTATATTGTGAGGCAATCTGAAAACTCCTCAAAAAGCATCATAGAGAGCAAACCTCGAGCTTCGGGAAGCCTATGGTGTCCGCCATATAGCGGCACACTTCGATCTCCCGGCTGTCTAGGCAGCAATACAAGTAATCATTTGGCCCTCCTCCGAAGATCTTTGATCTCGAAGGGTATCTGAATTGTTACATGAAGCCAAGTGTAGGGCCAAAGGGACCTTCGCCCATAGACACATCCTCCTCTATAGATTTCTTAGCTTCATCAATTTCTGCATTACCTTTGCCCTTTATATCTGCCAGTGTAGGGCGTGCAGATTATTCCTTTGTCTCAGCTACCTTGGCTGGCAAAGATATCACCGTCGGGAGTGTTAAGGAGACCTCCATGGTGTCTGTTGTTGTCATAGCTGCGAAGGGTTGTACTTCATTCTTCATCACTATGGATGTTGTGGCAGTTTCTTCGGCCTTCTCATCATCGTTGTCATCAAAAAAGAACACGCTCATCACTAGAGCTATACATTCATCGTCCTCTGTGCTGCCTGGAAAAAAACTCTAAAGTAGCAGCTTCCTTTGTCTCAGAAGCAACACTGTCAGGGGAGTTTCCTCAGGGATAGGTAACTCAACAACTTCATCATCCTCGGAGGTAGTCTACAAAAGGTAAAAATGGCTAAATAAACAAAATTGTGCTAAGTCAAACAATAGAGTTAAAAAATGTATGATACCTTTGCCTCTTTCGAAGCTTGAGAAGTCCTTGCCTCGGGCTTCTTCTTAGAAACACAAACTTTGCGGCGCTTTGAAGTCACCTTAGTCTGCTTCTGCTTCCTCTTCTTTTTAGCCTCCTGAACCACACGAGGGTAGTCAGGATAAAAGAAACCAATGGCATCAAATACATGATTTAATCGGTGCTTCTTCTGCGTTGTGAAGGTCAGACTTAGTGCTTCGGCTTCTTTCTTGCTATAGTTGCCAAGAATTTCGTTGCATTTGTCTTCAATACCATCTAGCCATTCATCGCAAGGCTCTCCAAATTCATCTTTGAACTTATACTTATAACAAAGTCTAATCAAACCAGATTCTACTTCCAAAGCATCCTTTTCTATCATCTCAGGCCTTCTCCACTCAGCCCTTAGTGGCCATGTGTTGAATGCTAAGTGTTCCTGAATGAGGTCCCTTGTCCCAACATGGGTGCACACGACGTTAAAAGCAATGATAGAAGCTTGAGCTTCGAAATTTATATAACAAGTCAGTCTCTTATACCCGAAGCTGGTGTGGATGGGAGTCTAAATTATATCTTTAATATTCTCTCTCAGTTTCAAATCGTTCTTCATGTAGAACCATTCCTTCGCCCATGTGTTTGGCCATTTGCTTTAGTATGCAAGGGCCGAGAACATAGCACCTTTCTGGTAAGCAAAGTTATAGCACCCAAAGTTGTTATGAAGACCCCTAGTTACCTTCGTCTGGAAATGTAACTCATGGATTTGGCAAAAAGCTTCGGTATTGGGTTCAATACCCTGGCTTCAAACAACCTAAATAAAAATTCCTAGCTTCACTATGGCATTTGGGGTAAGTTGATGAAGGTATATGTCAAATCTTTTCAAAATAGCCACTATCACCTTGTGCAAGGGAAATCTAAGCCCGACCTTTAAAAAGCTTTGAAATACAACGACTCCATCTTCCTTAGGCTTCGGCACTAAATCTTCTCCCCTTAGCTGAACCCAATCAACATTGCCAATATAATCAAACTTAGTAAGTACCTCAATGTGCCCTCCTTTGATCTTGGATTTTCCGAAGTCCATGTGACTCGGCATTGCAGAGTGAATAACCAAAACAAGGGACATTTCAGTAGACATAGTCGTCTTCTAGCTCTAAAACTCTCTGTAATCAGGAACACTGAGCAATACAATCACGCAAGCACATAGGACATAGGGTATTACGTGTTTCAGTGGATCGAACATTTATAACTCTCTGTGTTTCGTCGTGCCCTACACAAACTATCGAGTTGCAATCTACTCCACCATCCACCTCGAAAGCATTATGTGGTATATCCCATAGTGCGTCATCAGTACCAAACCTCGACAGTGGTCTCCTGGCCCAATAACCAGGATGGGAGCCATGGACACTCTACTCCCATGGTAGGCACACGATCTGCTACCATAGGACCCAAGGTAGTTGTTGAGGTTTCACTTTATGGTGTGGCTTTGACGTTCTGAAGTAGCTCTAGGTGGTTTGTGCCAGAGAAACCATTGATAAGACATGTGATTGTTTGTCCTATGTGCAATTCCTAGGATCCACGGCTGGCACATATGTGGTGATCTAGGCTTGGCCCTAGCTATTGCAATAATTCTATAGACATTGTGCCACCATGAGGATGACATGGCTCAAGTCTTGTTTTAGTATTTAGAACCTTTCTAGCTTGCTAGTTGTTACTAAAAGGTGTGAGAGGGGGTGACTCGTTGGGTATAGGACAGTCTCTTTTGTTAATTGTGCTTTTAATATATGGAGTGTGTCACAGTGGTAAGGATTCCTATATTTGCTTGGCATCGAAACCCCACATGTACTAGCTTGTTAGAGGGACTTTGGAACAACTCATAGTGAAACCCTACCAGCTCAACCTTTGAAATTGATATAGATGTTGGCCACCTCGAGCATATGGGGATCACAACTCTTGGGTAAAGATGTACAATCTTCTGTAGAGTACAATTTTAGATTAATATATTAGTTGAGCTCTTGACCATTCTATTAATGCTTAGTTTATGATTAGATCCATTGCAATATTTAGTTATTAGCACTTTGGGACATAAATATAACTTAGCTACTCAAATTGTAAAATGATAAAATATGACCAACTAAAATTTCTTACCACAATTTAGTCATGTATAACCTTTGAGCTTTCATCCCTTATGTTATGTTGATTAAGTGGTGGTTTGCTTATGCTTGGTTATTTTTTACTATTTTGGTAGTCCTAAACAGGTACTAGAAGGTGGATCTTGGTTGGGCAGAGTGTATCGAGAGTGTGAAATGTATATTTTTCCTAGTCAACCATACTTATAGAGAATGATGACCCCAAGAGAAGTTTAGTAGTCATTTTTGTTGCACAGTTTTAAAGGCATACCTTTATGTAATATTGTTATTTAGTTTGTAATAAAGCATTATCTTTTAGTACTATGTGAATTGACATTCTAGATGCACATATGATTTGTACTGTTTAAAATTGTGTGACATAAATCTAGGAGGTGGAGATTGAAGAATGTGAGGGAACGATCTGAGCTAGAGGCCCTCAGCTCTTTGAGAAGCTGGAGGAGGAACCTAACCTATGATACAAGAATAGGTCCATAGTGGAAGGGGTTGAGAGCCCTGATTCACTAAATTCTTATTCCTAGTCTCCACCCCCTATGTCACTCTCCTCCAATAGCTTGAGCACAGCCATGGGGTGGCGAGTGGGACACTATACTAAAAATCACATCAGAATTTGAGAGGGAAAGGAAGGAAGGGACCACTTGTAGGGTTATGGGGAGGCTACACTAGCGCAAAACAAAAATTTTGACCCCATAAACTAACTATTGTTGTTATAGGTCATAGAATTACCACTAGACGTGCAGAGCAGTGGAAGTCGTCTCGATGTAGATGAACGCGTCGAACATTATCATGTAGTCACCGACGTCTTTCACATCCTCGCGTGGTTCATCGTAGTGCTCCAGATGCAACACCTCTGAGGTATCCACATGTACAGGGAGGACACACCACGTACCGAACTGCTAGGTTCGCGACGGCAGCTGGCAAGTGCGAGAGGGGCACGACTGCAGATTTGCTAGTGGCAAATTAGGTTAACCCTAACTGCACCCCCGCCCCTCATTATATAGGCATTCTAGTGGGCTTCTAACTCCGAGGCCCATCAGCAACCCTAAATCCAGTCTAATTCGGATCCTATCCGAGTTAGTCTTCCTTCCCCTTAAGTGTGAGACCTTATAGGTTCATGTACACATAGAAATAGCCCGAGTACTCTTATTTGGCCCAATAATTGATAATGTCCTCTAGAAAGACATTCAACTTCTATGCGCACATAAAGATCATATCAAACGAACCATTGTAACATTACGTACATGTTGTTCCCTTTTTCTCACGATATTTGGTCTGGCTCTAAGTTGACCTTTCTTTCTCGATACTATGAATTGGATTCACGGCCATGCATTTCTTGATCCAATCACTCAAGGGGCCTAGAGATATCTCTCTCAAGAAGAGAGGGGCATATTCCATCTTGACTGACCATGCCTCACAGCATGCTTCTTAACAAACCCAAAACTACCTTTATAACTATTCAGTTACGGAGTAGCGTTTGATAGTCCCTAAGTAGGTCAATTCACATCTTGAGAACATGAGACAATCTCAGGTCTGATGACATTGTGTACATGTTACAAAAAGAGAAATATATTACAATATCTCACGTTGGGTCGATCCAGCCTCATGTCATACACATTATTAGTTTGACATCTCCATATCCATAACTTGTGAAATGTAGTCATCAACTAATACATGTGTTGGTCATCGACTCTGACTAGAGACACCATTTAGAATAACCATACAAGTAAAGAATCTCATAAGAATCTCATAAACAATTACACATAATTGCTAATCAATACAAGGTGCCTTTCATGGATATTTAATTAAGCAATATATATATATATCATGGATACAAAGAAATATGATCATCTCTATGATTAGCTCTAGGGCATATTTCTAATAGTAATGGTGAACAATAACGAACACATACAATGAATGCCATCATTATTGAGGGTGATCAACCTATGCGTCATGAAGATGATGTCACTTGTGAAAAGAGGCAGAAGAAGTTCACATCTAATGTATGGTAGTACTTTACCAAGAAGTGGTTGGTTATTGAGGACAATGGGAAGACATGTTTAGTTGTGGGCTCATTACAATTGGCCAAGATGCAAGCACAAGGGTCGATGTGAGAGTAATTATGGAACAACTGGATTTTGGACCCATCTAAGGGTGGCATAAGGGTCAATATAGTAGCTCAAAGCTAAAAATGGGGGAAAGACATCACTGCTATGGTACCATACAAATACGGTGAAGAGGCTAGCTGGAGAGAGTTTTACTTAGCAATATCATGCATGAGTACCCATTTAACATATCTGAGCATGAGTATTTTGTTTACTACATCAAATCCATGTGTCCTAGCTTTCCAATCAAATCTTGGGTCACCATTAGGAAGGCAGTTATGAATGTGTTCTTAGCTAAAAAGGAAAAGGTTGTATGACTACTTCAAATCTGTCTCATGCAAGTTTAGTACCACCACGGACATGTGGGCTTCAAATCAGAACAAATCATACATGTTTGTCATTGTACATTGGATAGATGATAAGTGGTTCATGAAGAAAAGGATTGTGAACTTTGTGCATGTTAGGGGCAATCATACTGGTACAAAGTTGTCTGAGACATTTATTGAACTTATGGTTAAGTGGTATATTGATGAGAATTTTTGCTCTAACCTTGGACAATGCATCAACAAATGAAGTTGCAGTCAGAGACATCATCTCTAATCTTAGGGCCAATGAGAGTGTGACATTTTAATATGTGATGGACTGTTCTTCCAAGTGAGGTGTGATTGTCACATACTGTAACACCCTGAATTTGGGGGTATAAAATTTCTTTGCTCATATTCACAAATTCAGGTGTTACTTCCTTTTCTCATCCTTCCTAATTCTTTTCTCTCTCATTTCTATAGGAGCTAAGTGCTTATTTTACTTGTAATTATAGTCTATTATGTTAAACCCTAAGGGAGTATGACGTGTTGCATCATGTTGAACCCTAGATTTCACTTTTTGTTGGTGCATAATTCTCAAAAAGTCTAATTTGGATTTGGGGCTCATTTGAATTTGAATCAAATAGAATAAGTAAAAAGAAAAGGGAAAAACAATTCAGAATAAAAGAAAAAGGCAAAGCAGCCCACTTACCCGCCCTCCTCGGCCTTTCGGCCCAGTCGGCCCACCTCGCGCGCGCACCTCTCCCCCCCCCTTTTCTCTCTGCGCAGCGGGCCCGGCCTGTCGGCGCGGCCGCCTTCCGCGCGCCCGCTCCCTCGCTCTCTCTCTGCCCGTGGGCCCAACCCGTCAGCCCCGCTTCCCTCGCGCCCGCACCCGCTTTCTTCTCTCTCTGCGTCGCGGGCCCGGGCTGTCAGCCC
This sequence comes from Zea mays, assembly GCF_902167145.1. Lineage (NCBI taxonomy): Eukaryota > Viridiplantae > Streptophyta > Magnoliopsida > Poales > Poaceae > Zea > Zea mays. Next base: position 89,531,071 of record NC_050097.1, read on the forward strand.
CGTCGTCCCCGCGTAACCGCCGCCGAGCTGCTCGCGCCCGCCTTCCCCGCGCCCACGTCGCGCGTGGAACTCGCCCCACCTCGCCCTCGGCCACTTGTGCCCCGAGCCCCACTCGCCCTCACCCTCTCCCCCCATTTGCGCCCCAGTAGACCCTCTCTCCCCCTCGCTGCGCGCACGCAGAGCGCCGCCGCCATAACCCCGCCGTCCCGAGCTCGGTTCCTCGTCGCCATTGGAGCTCCGCCGCGCCCTTAGCCCCGGTGAGCTCCGCCCCGACGTCCGCAACCCGGAACGCGCCCCAATTCCCTCTCCCCCTCCCTATTTCTCTCTGCCCGCGCTCACCCGTCGTCCGCCGTGCAGCCGCCGCCGTCGACCCGGGTCCCCGTCGCGTCTCCGTCGCCGCCGAGGAGTCCCCGGAGCCCGCCTTGAGGTAAGGGACCTCACCCGCCCCTATCGCCCTTTGTTTTGCTCTCTGTTGCGTTTGATTGCTCGCCGGAGTAGAGTAACCCCGCCGCCGAGCCGCCCCGCCGTGAACCGCCCCCCTCCGGTGCCTCTGCCTCGATCCAGACCCCACCAATGGAGTCCCCGTGCCCTCTCCGACCTCCCCGACCACTCGGATTGCCCCAGAGCCCCGCCAGTCGCCCGTGCCTCTCGTCTCCGGCGAGCCCTCCGCCGCGGGGACGAGCGCCGCCGCCCCAGCTAGCCGTAGGGAAGACCCAGGCCGCCCATCCGATCTCCGCCGTTCAACCCAGATCGGGCGGCCCTGATTCAACTCGCCCGGACCTAATCCTGGCCGTCCGCCAGCGATCCAGCGGCCCAGGCCCACTGCCCCCTCACCCCGTCTCTCTGCCCGCTAGGCCCACTTGTCAGCTCGCCCGCGCGCCCGCGCTGTCCGCCCGGCCCCGCCCGTCAGTCCGCCCGCGCGCTCTGCCCGCCCGGTCCCGCCTGCCAGTCGCCCGCGCGCCCGCGCTGTCCGCCCGGCCCCGCCTGTCAGCCGCTCCCGCCGCCGCGCACCCGCGTGCCCGCCCGCAGGATCTAATCCTGGCCGTCGATCTGAGATCCAACGGCTGTAGGCGCCCGATACCCCTTCGCCCGCGCAGTTTCTTAAAGAGCCCCCCTGTTTTCTGGAAATTGCGCCCACCGTCCCTGGTTTCTCGCAGTTAAGTCCCTGGCCCTTTTATTTAATTCAAAATAAGTCCTTAGGGTATAATTTTAACCCCTAAACTTGTAAAATTCATAACTTTGTCATATGAACTCCAAATTAGGTGCTTCAAATTGCAAAATGTTCATAATATTATTATCTATCTGTTTATGCAATGTTTCCCTGCTGTTTCCATGTACCAATTAATAGTTAATCATTAGGATAGAATTAAGGTTATTGGAGCCCTATTTGAAATATTTAGAAATGAGTAGACTTTAATAAAAGTTGGATTACTTAAGTTTATGGACTTAAACACTTAAGTTTAGGAACTGAAACCAGATAATTATTTAATCCCACCACTAACTTAGACCTGATTAGTAGATAGTGAATCACCTTGTGTAGTCCTCTACCCCAGACCTAGGGAACACTAGAGTGCCTATCCCTTTTCTGTTATGAACTTGTGACCCCTCTCTGCTGCATATGTTTGGTATATTGTTTTTGTTTGTTATTTTCCCAAGTGCATAGTGTGAATGATTGCTTTGCGTAGACAACGAGCAGTCTGTGTTTCCCGAGGCAGTTGCAGAGGAAGTCCCTGATCAGCAGTTTGGTGAAGGCAAGTGTCCTCTGTCCCATTATGTCCTATTCATTTATAACTTACTACCCCGCATTACTTACTTGAAACCTAAGGATTGACTAGCTTTACACTTTACTTTATCCTTGATGACCTTATGGGCTATTATGGTTAGCACTTTGCTATTGCTTTAACATAATCAATGAACATGATGTGGTTATTTATGATACTGTTATCCTGTTGATGTTGATGATCTTGTGATACTCTAGGGGGCTCAGGCTGTTTCCTGAGTACCTCTCCGTAAGGACTGGTTCGTTGAGAGACCACCCGGGATAACAGTGCAACCATGAGGGTGAAATGGGATGCCCTTAGCTGATTAATTAGATGACCTAGAGGTGTAGTTGCTTAGCCGTCGTGCCGTCAATGGGGTCCAGGCACAGTGCTTGCTCTGCCGAGGCTGAGTGCCGAGGTTCTTTCGTTTTGCTCTTTGTTAGTCACTCTCCTGCGGGGAGGGGTACTGTGTTTATCAAACTGGAGAAACCTAACGGGCAACTACGATCTCTAGGGAATCTTTGTAAAAGCTACGTAGTGATGCCCTGCCGGACCACCTAGGTAGTGGTCAATGGGGATTAGCTCTCCCCGGGTAGAAAGGGAATCATGACTCATGGGTAAAGTGTGCAACCTCTGCAGAGGGTAGTGAAACTGGTATATCAGCCGTGCTCACGGTTAAGAGCAGCCTTGGGATCCTCTTTGATTAGAGATACAGATGGTTCGAGATACATGGATTATACTACGGTTTTGGTTCGACTATGATGATGATGATGATGTTCCTCGATGAGGAAATGGTTTACGGGTTGGTTAAGACTAAAATCTGGCTTCTACTAATGATAAATACTTGACCAACTAAAAGCAACTGCTTGAGCCTAACCCCACATAAAGCTAGTCCACCTCAGCCAAACGGGACATTTGCTGAGTACGTTGATGTGTACTCATCCTTGCTTTACCACAAAACACCAGGTTGTCCGCATTGTAACCACTGCTCAGGAGAAGGCGAAGCCGTGGAAGGAGACTTCCAGGAGTTTCAAGACTACGATGAATTCTAGGTGTGGGTTGGCGGCAACCCCCAGTCAGCTGCCTGTGAAGGCCTTATCTTTACTGCGTTTCGCTAGCACTTTGATTTAACTGTTAAGTTGATGACTATGTGGATGTCTATGACTCTATGATGTAATAAGTACTCCTTTATGTTATTATTCGAGCATTGTGTGATGATGTTCATTTATGTAATCGCTGTGTACGTGAGTTCTGATCCTGGCACGTACATAGTTCGCATTCGGTTTGCCTTCCAAAACCGGGTGTGACATAAGTGGTATCAAAGCCGTGCTGACTGTAGGACCGCTGACCTAGAGTAGCACTGGTCGTACTAAGGACTATTGACCTTCCCTCTCACCTTGACCTCTGATGTTGCTTCAAAAGTCGGTCACCTCGACCAACCCTATGTTTTACTACATATATTTACTATATTATACCTTGTTAAATTTTTTTTAATCTTATTCTGTCTATGGTTTATTCACTTGTCATATTAGTTCTGCTCTTACCCTTATGCTTACGGTATCTTTTGTAGATGGCTCGTCTTAGACACACTGCACGTAAGTCGGTGATTCCTTTCCTGCCGTCTCGACTTGCGGAGCGTCCTCTGCACCGCACCGTGTCCGGTCAGTCGAGTCACCTGGAGAGGCTGCACCACCGCCTGCGTGAGGAGCAGGAACGCCGGCGCCAGCACGGAGAGCAGCAGGGCTCTTCCTCCTCACCCCAGCAGGAGGTGGAGACCGTGAGGCCCCGTTCCTCTGTTGCCCAGCTGGAGGCGCCCCTTGTTCCACCGCGGGACGTCCCGGCTGTTGGAGGAGCTACTGGAGGAGACCCCGACGACGACGACTCAGACCACAGCACGGAGTCTTCTGAGCCGCAGGAGGCGGAAGGATGGGTCGCCCGACCCATCACCCGTGACACCGCTCGCGGTTGTCACTTCCACGACGCACTCGACACCTTGCTGCGCCAGGCTTTCGACCGGCACACCTGGTCGATCGAGTATCGTTGTGTGGTCTACCAGCACAGTCGCGGGAGGTACCCGGACCGCTGGGAGGCTACCTGCCTAGTTCGCCGACCGGAGGATGACCTCCGGGGTGCGGAGGCCGTTTCGGAGCACTATTCCATCTCCGAGAGGGACACTGCAGAGGCGGCTATGCAGGATGCAGCACGACGTGCACTCTCTCAGTACTGTTCTTTGTTCGGTGGCGTGGTCGACGGTCTTAACCTTCGGTACTACCCCCGCCGCCCTACTGGCAGCACAGAGAGTGTGGTTGTTTCACCTGTTGGTGAGGCTAACACTAGGTTGAGCAGCACAGTCAACCTAGTCGCAGTGCTTAACACGGAGCTGGATCACTCTCTGGACGAGCTAAGCAGGGCTCGAAAGGAGATTGCGGAGTTGCGTGCTGAGTTGGCAGAGCGCCATCACCAGGAGGGTGGTTCCCCCGCTCCTGTTGGGACTCAGCACCCATACCGCTCACCGCCACGTGGTCACCACACTTATGGTTCCCCTGTCTGTAAGACCCGGATAGATTTGGATCCTTAGATCGTTAGCGTCGAAGTTTGTAATAATTCTTAAGTCAGGTATCTCAGTCTTAGGTAGTCAGTTTAGTTTGCTTATCAGTTGCATCCATTTAGTTTAGTTTGCTTATCAGTTGCTTTCATGCTTGTTATGATGAACTTGTACTGGATTTGAATCTTTGTAATGACTGTTGCCAACCTGTGGGTTTCCCCTGCAGTTTGGCTTAGCTAGTAATATTAATGAAGTCAGTTGTTTAGTTGGGAAGCCATTTACTCTTACTTTCCTTTCTTATCTGAGAAGCTGTGTTGAATCATAATGAGGATCAGTGAGGCTCTTTGTTCACTCAGTGTCATGAAGAATTCTGTATTCTCTTTTCTTATGCTGAAAGATTGTAAGATCAATGCTGATGTATGAATGTCTTCCACAGATGTCTGACAACAGGCGCCGATGCAACAGGCGTGCTCAGCAAGAGCAGCATGACCAGCAGGAGGAAAATCAGAGGCAGCCTCCCCCACCACCCCCGATGTCAGTGGAGCAGATGTTCTTGATGCAGACCCAGGCAGTGCAGGCCATTGGGCAGACTCTGGCAGCCATGCAGCAGGCTCAACAGCAGCCCCAACCCCAATTGCAAGTGCAGATGCCCCAGATGCCACGGGATAAGCGTGGTGAGTTCATGAGAGGGCACCCTCCTACCTTCGCCCATTCTGCTGACCCCATGGATGCAGAAGACTGGCTGCGCGCAGTGGAAAGGGAGCTGCGCACCGCCCAATGCGACGACAGGGAGAAGGTTCTGTATGGTCCCCGCCAGCTGAGGGGAGCAGCCCAGTCCTGGTGGGAGTCCTACCTCGCCACCCATGCTGACCCTGAAGCTATCACTTGGGAGGAATTCAGTGAGAGTTTCCGTCGGTACCATGTGCCAGAGGGACTGATGATTGTGAAGAAGGAGGAGTTTCTGGCTCTGAAGCAGGGACCCATGTCTGTTAGTGAGTACAGAGACAAGTTTCTGCAGCTGTCTCACTATGCACCCGAAGACGTCAACACTGATGCCAAGAGGCAGTACAGGTTCATGAGAGGTTTGGTGGATCCCCTGCATTACCAGCTGATGAATCACACCTTCCCCACCTTCCAGCACCTGATCGATAGGGCAGTCATGACTGAGAAGAAGCGTAAGGACATGGAAGATCGGAAGCGCAAGATGAGTGGACCCCAGTCCGGAGGCATCAGCCGTCCACGTTTCTCAGGCAGTTCATCTCAGCAAGGCAGACCTGGTCACCCACAGGGATATCAGAATCAGAATCAGCGTCCGCATCAGCAGCAGTTTCAGAGGCAGTACCCACAGCAGCAGCAGCAGTATCGTCAGCGCAGCCAGCAGGGAGGTAATCAGTATCAGAAGCAGAACAACCAGGCATCTCGCCTTCCTGCCCCAGCAGTGAATCAGAGCAACCAAGCAGCCCCAGCACAAGGAGGAGGCAGAGGATGTTTCCACTGTGCAGATCAAGGCCACTGGGCGATGCAGTGCCCAAAGAAGACGGCGCAGCAGCAGACCAACCCCAATGCTCCAGCAAGGCAAGGTGTACTGCAGCCGGCAGCAGGCAATCGTAACCAAGCGTACAACCGTGGAAAGGTGAACCACTTGGAGGCCGAAGCGATCCAGGATGCACCAGATGTGGCAGTAGGTATGTTCTCAGTCGAATCTCATCCCGCGAAAGTGCTATTTGATACTGGTGCAACTCATTCTTTTGTCACTGCAACATGGGTAGAATTGCATAACATCTCAGTAGAGGCAATGATGCCACCCATGAGGATTAATTCGGTTGGTGGCAAGGTGCAAACAGATAAAATATGTTCAAACATAATGGTGGAAGTAAGGGGGATAGGATTCCCCAGTGACTTAATAGTAATAGGCACCCCTGGGATAGATGTCATTCTAGGGATGAACTGGTTGATGAAGTATGAAGCAAAAGTTAGTTGTGACAAGAGGACCGTAACATTGAAGTCCCCGTCAGGAGAAGAGGTAGTGGCCGAGCTAAGGATGCCTAAGTCGGAAGAGGGAGTCTGTCACCAGATTTCAGTCGATAGTAAGGAGCCCAACCCGCTCGAGGCTATCAAGGTTGTGTCGGACTTTCCGGATGTGTTTCCCAAGGAGCTAACGGGCATGCCACCCGAGAGAAAAGTCGAATTTGCCATAGAGCTTATCCCTGGTACCGCCCCCATTTCAAAGAGAGCCTATCGAGTGTCTGGACCAGAATTGGTGGAACTCAAGAAGCAGATAGACGAGATGTTAGAGAAGGGTTACATCAGGCCAAGTACCTCGCCTTGGGCCGCTCCAGTGTTGTTTGTAGAGAAGAAAGATGGTACCAAAAGGATGTGCATAGACTACAGAGCCTTGAATGAAGTCACTGTCAAGAACAAGTACCCCCTGCTAAGGATAGAAGATTTGTTCGACCAGCTCAGAGGTGCCAGCGTATTCTCGAAGATAGATCTGAGATCTGGTTATCATCAACTCAGAATCCGACCCTCAGATATACCGAAGACAGCATTCATCACCAAGTACGGGTTATATGAGTTCACAGTTATGTCCTTTGGTTTGACAAATGCGCCAGCCTTCTTTATGTACCTGATGAACAGTGTGTTCATGGATTATCTGGACAAGTTTGTGGTAGTGTTCATCGACGACATTCTCATATACTCTCAAAGTGAGGAAGACCATGTGGAGCATTTGAAGATGGTATTGCAAAGACTTCGAGAGCATCAGTTGTATGCCAAGCTGGGCAAATGCGAGTTCTGGATTCATGAAGTCTTATTTCTGGGTCACATCATAAACCAAGATGGGTTAGCAGTGGATCCAAAGAAAGTAGCAGATATCCTGAACTGGAAAGCACCGAAGGATGTTCATGGGATCAAGAGCTTCATTGGAATGGCTGGGTATTATAGGCGTTTCATTGAAGGTTTCTCGAAGATTGCTAGACCAATGACAGCATTGCTAGCGAAGAAAGTTGAGTTTAAGTGGACCCAAAAATGTCAGGAAGCATTTGAAGAACTGAAGAATAGATTGACTACAGCTCCTGTGCTAGTCCTGCTTGATGTCCACAAGTCATTCTCAGTGTATTGCGATGCTTCGTACACCAGATTGGGATGTGTGCTGATGCAAGAAGGGAGAGTTGTAGCATACTCATCTCGACAGCTGAAGATCCATGAGAAGAATTACCCCACACATGACCTGGAATTGGCAGCAGTGGTTCATGCTTTGAAGACCTGGAGACATTACCTGTATGGGCAGAAGTGCGACATCTACACAGATCATAAGAGTCTGAAGTACATATTCACCCAGTCAGAGTTAAACATGAGGCAGCGAAGATGGTTGGAACTGATCAAAGACTATGAGTTGGAGATACATTACCATCCGGGCAAAGCCAATGTTGTTGCAGATGCTCTGAGCAGGAAAAGTCAAGTCAATATGTTGGCCTCGCACCCAATGCCGTATGAGTTAGCCAAGGAGTTTGACAGACTGAGCCTCGGTTTCCTGAATAGTACGCAAGGAGTGACAGTGGAATTAGAGCCCACCCTAGAGCGGGAGATCAAAGAAGGGCAGAAGGATGATGAAAACATCAACAAGATCCGGCAGCTGATCCTAGAAGGAAGAGGCAAAGACTTTCGAGAGGATGAAGAAGGGGTAATCTGGTTCAAGGACCGATTGTGTGTTCCCGACCTCAAACCTATCCGAGAACTGATCCTCAAGGAAGCTCATGAGACAGCCTACTCCATACACCCTGGAAGTGAGAAGATGTACCAGGACTTAAAAAGAAGGTTTTGGTGGTATGGTATGAAAAGGGAGATCGCAGAATATGTCGCCATCTGTGATAGCTGTCAGAGAACCAAAGCAGAGCATCAAAGGCCCGCCGGACTGTTGCAGCCATTGCGGATTCCTCAGTGGAAGTGGGATGAGATCGGGATGGATTTCATAGTTGGCCTACCTCGTACCCGGGCCGGCTACGATTCCATCTGGGTGGTTGTGGACCGCTTAACAAAGGTGGCCCATTTCATACCTGTGAAGACGACATACACCGGAGCAACGTTAGCCGAGTTATACATGTCACGGATAGTCTGCCTTCATGGTGTGCCGAAGAAGATAGTGTCAGATCGAGGAACGCAGTTCACCTCTCATTTTTGGCAGCAGCTACAAGAAGCTTTGGGCACCCATTTGAACTTCAGCTCAGCTTATCACCCGCAGACAGACGGTCAGACTGAAAGAACTAATCAGATCCTAGAGGATATGTTGAGAGCCTGTGCGTTGCAAGACAAGTCAGGATGGGACAAAAGATTACCTTATGCAGAATTCTCCTACAACAATAGTTACCAGGCCAGCTTGAAGATGTCACCGTTTCAGGCACTCTATGGACGGAGTTGTAGGACTCCGCTGCATTGGGACCAGCCTGGAGAGAGACAGGTGTTTGGCCCCGACATCTTGCTTGAAGCCGAAGAGAATATCAAAATGGTTCGAGAGAATCTGAAGATAGCACAGTCAAGACAGCGAAGCTATGCGGACCGAAGGAGAAGAGAACTGAGTTTTGAAGTGGGAGATTACGTCTATCTGAGGGTGTCACCTATCAGGGGAGTCAGAAGGTTCGGAGTCAAAGGCAAGCTAGCACCCCGGTACGTCGGACCATATCAGATTCAAGCCAAGCGTGGAGAAGTGGCCTACCAGCTCAACCTACCAGAGAGCTTGTCAGCAGTGCACAATGTGTTCCATGTGTCACAATTGAAGAAGTGTCTGCGAGTACCAGAAGAACAGTTACCAGTGGAGGGCTTGGAAGTCCGGGAGGATCTGACATACATAGAGAAGCCAACGCAGATTCTGGAGTTTGCAGACAGAGTCACCCGGAGGAATACCATCAGAATGTGCAAAGTCAGATGGGGTCACCATTCGGAGGAAGAAGCAACCTGGGAACGAGAAGATGACCTGAAGGCCAAATACCCTGAACTCTTTGCTGACCAACCTTGAATCTCGGGGCGAGATTCTTTTAAGGGGGATAGGTTTGTAACACCCTGAATTTGGGGGTATAAAATTTCTTTGCTCATATTCACAAATTCAGGTGTTACTTCCTTTTCTCATCCTTCCTAATTCTTTTCTCTCTCATTTCTATAGGAGCTAAGTGCTTATTTTACTTGTAATTATAGTCTATTATGTTAAACCCTAAGGGAGTATGAAGTGTTGCATCATGTTGAACCCTAGATTTCACTTTTTGTTGGTGCATAATTCTCAAAAAGTCTAATTTGGATTTGGGGCTCATTTGAATTTGAATCAAATAGAATAAGTAAAAAGAAAAGGGAAAAACAATTCAGAATAAAAGAAAAAGGCAAAGCAGCCCACTTACCCGCCCTCCTCGGCCTTTCGGCCCAGTCGGCCCACCTCGCGCGCGCACCTCTCCCCCCCCCCCCCTTCTCTCTCTGCGCAGCGGGCCCGGCCTGTCGGCGCGGCCGCCTTCCGCGCGCCCGCTCCCTCGCTCTCTCTCTGCCCGTGGGCCCAACCCGTCAGCCCCGCTTCCCTTGCGCCCGCACCCGCTTTCTTCTCTCTCTCTGTGTCGCGGGCCCGGGCTGTCAGCCCCGTCGTCCCCGCGTAACCGCCGCCGAGCTGCTCGCGCCCGCCTTCCCCGCGCCCACGTCGCGCGTGGAACTCGCCCCACCTCGCCCTCGGCCACTTGTGCCCCGAGCCCCACTCGCCCTCACCCTCTCCCCCCATTTGCGCCCCAGTAGACCCTCTCTCCCCCTCGCTGCGCGCACGCAGAGCGCCGCCGCCATAACCCCGCCGTCCCGAGCTCGGTTCCTCGTCGCCATTGGAGCTCCGCCGCGCCCTTAGCCCCGGTGAGCTCCGCCCCGACGTCCGCAACCCGGAACGCGCCCCAATTCCCTCTCCCCCTCCCTATTTCTCTCTGCCCGCGCTCACCCGTCGTCCGCCGTGCAGCCGCCGCCGTCGACCCGGGTCCCCGTCGTGTCTCCGTCGCCGCCGAGGAGTCCCCGGAGCCCGCCTTGAGGTAAGGGACCTCACCCGCCCCTATCGCCCTTTGTTTTGCTCTCTGTTGCGTTTGATTGCTCGCCGGAGTAGAGTAACCCCGCCGCCGAGCCGCCCCGCCGTGAACCGCCCCCCTCCGGTGCCTCTGCCCCAATCCAGACCCCACCAATGGAGTCCCTGTGCCCTCCCCGACCTCCCCGACCACTCGGATTGCCCCAGAGCCCCGCCAGTCGCCCGTGCCTCTCGTCTCCGGCGAGCCCTCCGCCGCGGGGACAAGCGCCGCCGCCCCAGCTAGCCGTAGGGAAGACCCAGGCCGCCCATCCGATCTCCGCCGTTCAACCCAGATCGGGCGGCCCTGATTCAACTCGCCCGGACCTAATCCTGGCCGTCCGCCAGCGATCCAGCGGCCCAGGCCCACTGCCCCCTCACCCCGTCTCTCTGCCCGCTAGGCCCACTTGTCAGCTCGCCCGCGCGCCCGCGCTGTCCGCCCGGCCCCGCCCGTCAGTCCGCCCGCGCGCTCTGCCCGCCCGGTCCCGCCTGCCAGTCACCCGCGCGCCCGCGCTGTCCGCCCGGCCCCGCCTGTCAGCCGCTCCCGCCGCCGCGCGCCCGCGCGCCCGCCCGCAGGATCTAATCCTGGCCGTCGATCTGAGATCCAACGGCTGTAGGCGCCCGATACCCCTTCGCCCGTGCAGTTTCTTAAAGAGCCCCCCTGTTTTCTGGAAATTGCGCCCGCCGTCCCTGGTTTCTCGCAGTTAAGTCCCTGGCCCTTTTATTTAATTCAAAATAAGTCCTTAGGGTATAATTTTAACCCCTAAACTTGTAAAATTCATAACTTTGTCATATGAACTCCAAATTAGGTGCTTCAAATTGCAAAATGTTCATAATATTATTATCTATCTGTTTATGCAATGTTTCCCTGCTGTTTCCATGTACCAATTAATAGTTAATCATTAGGATAGAATTAAGGTTATTGGAGCCCTATTTGAAATATTTAGAAATGAGTAGACTTTAATAAAAGTTGGATTACTTAAGTTTATGGACTTAAACACTTAAGTTTAGGAACTGAAACCAGATAATTATTTAATCCCACCACTAACTTAGACCTGATTAGTAGATAGTGAATCACCTTGTGTAGTCCTCTACCCCAGACCTAGGGAACACTAGAGTGCCTATCCCTTTTCTGTTATGAACTTGTGACCCCTCTCTGCTGCATATGTTTGGTATATTGTTTTTGTTTGTTATTTTCCCAAGTGCATAGTGTGAATGATTGCTTTGCGTAGACAACGAGCAGTCTGTGTTTCCCGAGGCAGTTGCAGAGGAAGTCCCTGATCAGCAGTTTGGTGAAGGCAAGTGTCCTTTGTCCCATTATGTCCTATTCATTTATAACTTACTACCCCGCATTACTTACTTGAAACCTAAGGATTGACTAGCTTTACACTTTACTTTATCCTTGATGACCTTATGGGCTATTATGGTTAGCACTTTGCTATTGCTTTAACATAATCAATGAACATGATGTGGTTATTTATGATACTGTTATCCTGTTGATGTTGATGATCTTGTGATACTCTAGGGGGCTCAGGCTGTTTCCTGAGTACCTCTCCGTAAGGACTGGTTCGTTGAGAGACCACCCGGGATAACAGTGCAACCATGAGGGTGAAATGGGATGCCCTTAGCTGATTAATTAGATGACCTAGAGGTGTAGTTGCTTAGCCGTCGTGCCGTCAATGGGGTCCAGGCACAGTGCTTGCTCTGCCGAGGCTGAGTGCCGAGGTTCTTTCGTTTTGCTCTTTGTTAGTCACTCTCCTGCGGGGAGGGGTACTGTGTTTATCAAACTGGAGAAACCTAACGGGCAGCTACGATCTCTAGGGAATCTTTGTAAAAGCTACGTAGTGATGCCCTGCCGGACCACCTAGGTAGTGGTCAATGGGGATTAGCTCTCCCCGGGTAGAAAGGGAATCATGACTCATGGGTAAAGTGTGCAACCTCTGCAGAGGGTAGTGAAACTGGTATATCAGCCGTGCTCACGGTTAAGAGCAGCCTTGGGATCCTCTTTGATTAGAGATACAGATGGTTCGAGATACATGGATTATACTACGGTTTTGGTTCGACTATGATGATGATGATGATGTTCCTCGATGAGGAAATGGTTTACGGGTTGGTTAAGACTAAAATCTGGCTTCTACTAATGATAAATACTTGACCAACTAAAAGCAACTGCTTGAGCCTAACCCCACATAAAGCTAGTCCACCTCAGCCAAACGGGACATTTGCTGAGTACGTTGATGTGTACTCATCCTTGCTTTACCACAAAACACCAGGTTGTCCGCATTGTAACCACTGCTCAGGAGAAGGCGAAGCCGTGGAAGGAGACTTCCAGGAGTTTCAAGACTACGATGAATTCTAGGTGTGGGTTGGCGGCAACCCCCAGTCAGCTGCCTGTGAAGGCCTTATCTTTACTGCGTTTCGCTAGCACTTTGATTTAACTGTTAAGTTGATGACTATGTGGATGTCTATGACTCTATGATGTAATAAGTACTCCTTTATGTTATTATTCGAGCATTGTGTGATGATGTTCATTTATGTAATCGCTGTGTACGTGAGTTCTGATCCTGGCACGTACATAGTTCGCATTCGGTTTGCCTTCCAAAACCGGGTGTGACACATACTGGACCTAGTTGTTATGGATGAGCTGAGTGTAATTACACCCATAACTGACAATAGTATACAACTATTTCTTGTTGTTAAAAGATCTCCATTGCAATGGGAGGATCTCATGAAGCGTGCAAAGTGTGGACTGGGTACAAACAAGGGTCTTTCACTTGATGTGTCAACTAAATGGAATTCCACATATTTGATGCTTTGAGATGCCTTGTACTACAAGAATTCATTCATGAGGCTAAAATCATCAGGCTGGCATAGGTATGGAAAAATCACTCGTAGTGAATGGGCGATGGAATTTAAAGTGTTCCAATGCTTGAAGAAATTCTTTGATCTCACCGAATTGTTGTATGGTACATTATATCTCATAGCAAATCTGTTCTATAAAAAGTTTTGTGAGAAAGAATTTACTAGGTGAATGGTCTATTTATCAAGATACCACTATTAGTGCAATGGCTAGTTCTGAGTAGGAAGTTTGAAAAATATTGGAAGAAATCATCCACTACACTTGTTACCTAATTTCTAGATCCTAGATACAAGAAAAAACTTATAATTCTACATGATAAAATTCCATGACATCTCTAAAGTTTATGTTGATGAACTTGATGATGTCATCAAGAAACGGTACACAGCACTATGATGTTGTTGCACCTTCATCTTTGAGGCCTAAAAGTGGATCAAATGATGCTAGGATATAGATAAATTTGACCTATTAGTGGGCAGTGGAGATGATGAACTAGACAACTTATATGAGTCTAGTGGGCATGATGTTGATGATATGAATGAGTTGGAGAAGTATATGGCATATCCACCTTTGAGGCTCAGTGGTCAGTTTAATATATTGGCATGGTGGAAGAATAAGGCCGATGAGTATCCTATCCTTTCAACAATAACTCATGATTTGCTAGTTGTACAAATGTCAATTATCGCTTCTGAATCTGCTTTAAGAGCTGGTGGACGTGTTGTTGATCCTTTCCGTAGATGCCTTGATCCTGAAATGTTTGAAGCTTTGATATGCATGAAAGATTGGGTTGCTACATGAATAAGAGTTTAAAAAAGTATCTCAATTTTTTAGTTATTGTTCAATATGTTACCAAAATCATGTTTGTTGATATATCATATATGTCTTGTCTTACTTTGACTTTCATATCAGAAGGTTGGTTCAACTGTTGGTGATCTTGAAGTTATAGGGGCTCTTGTTTCAAAGCTGAACATCGAGGTATTTTCAGTTGTGTCATTGTTTATTAGTTGTTATTGCTTCCTATCATATTTGTATGTGTCATATTTGCTGAAATATCCAATTGTTGTGCCATATTTTGCTTGTTGATTCCTTTCATATATGATATATTCAAGTTCTTAACATATATGATGCCTTCTATTTGTTGTAGGACAATGGTGCCACAAACTATGATGAAGTAGATCCAGATGGGCTAAATGCAGATGAGCTGAGCTTCTTTGACATGTAGAGTTGTCTACTTTGGTGCTGTTGGAGACTGTTATCCATTGGAAGCTGCGACGACATACGTGTTTCTTATTTGGACGGTTAGGGTTGTTGGTTGCTGGTGGTGTCCATTTGGTTGCTAGTGGCCTGTACATTGATGCTTGTTTGTTTCTCCAAATAGGACGTGTGAACATTGATGCATTGTTGCTTGTTTGTTTCTATGAGATGATGTTAAATCTTAATATCTTATGATTTATGTGATCATTTGTTTGCATGTAGATTATGCATGGCTATAATTGTTGTGTCAAGCTAACTCTCTGAAGTGTTACTAGTCTATGTTCCTATTTTGTGTTATCCATTCCCGATCGTAAATTTTTTTTTCATATTACGGAGCCAAATGTTCTACTACCGAGTTTTTCCACCGCTCCCGGCCGCTTTCAAGCCTAAGAGGCTATTTAGCATACGCAGCTAAATCATCTAAGGATTATCTAAAATGATATATAAACTCAAAATGAGACCGCTCGCCTAACGAGGCTTCTGACTAGCACAAACAGGTAGGAATAATAATAGATCACGATCTAAATGCTTCTTCACGATTTGTTTAGACCTTTAATTTTAGTTTTAAAATAAAAAATAAGGATCCATCTAAATATGATTCAATCCTTAATTTTTTAGCGTAAAATTTAAAGCCCGCTACGACCCCTAAATGTATCCACACAGATGTCAATCGTGCCGCACCACCAAAAACTTTTGACAAGCTATAACGCAAAGTAGATGCCCGCCAGATTATGTAAGGCGCACTGAACTTATTCCAAACAGACCATTAATATTCCCTTCGTCTACAACATTTCACTTAAATTTATGTGAACTTTCATTCTTTAAAATAAGAGTCATGTACGAACAAAAATTGTTTGTGACAACTCGTAATAATTGTCATGACCTTGAAACAATCTCATGGTCTCTGCATAATTTTAGCATTTTGAACTGTAATTGTTACAAAATCACTCATTTACATTAAAATGAAATCCGTGCTTAGTGCTTACAACTCGTTGCGACTGAGAGAAATCCATAGCACAGCAGGACGAGCTTCACCACCTCATTTCTAGCGAAGTTCCAAAACAGTATAGCGAGATCAATCATGAAAATTCAGTCAAGGAGGCCTGGGTTCGACCAATCCCTACCAAAAAAAAAAGATTTAATGTAGGAAAGGTCAGAAAAATTTCACACGCACAGAAAATAAACTCTGAAAGTCAGGTGTCTTATGGTTCACTTATCTACGTGTCAATGCCTCGTTTTTTGTATTCTGCGTGATGCTTGTCTCATTCTCCCACTAATTTTCTCCAGTTTCTAATGGTAACCTCACTTTTATATGCCAATTTGCATCGCACATATGGTAGGCTCATGTATTGCACAGCAAAAGTGCAAATGATGGTCAAAAGCAATTGACATGCAAAGTATACTGCTCGACCACAAATGCAGGTAAAGTATACACCCCCTCGTGTTGCTAGAAATGACTATAATCTGCTTACCAAAAGTTATGTTCATCAAATGGTTCAAAACCATTACACATGACAGCAAATCGAAATTTATTCAGTTTAAAATTTAATACCCCCCCCCCCCCCCCCCCTTAACACACACACACGCACACACAAAACTAGTTTTTTATTAATATTATAATTTTTCGGGCATGATCTCCAAGTGCTTGTAAGAAAAATATTTTACTTACTTGCTAATATCATCAAGGTGGTCATCGAAATCAACAATTTTCTCCCATTTCTTTGTTGTAACATGATCAGCTAGGACAACATTGGTAGAAGGTTCTTTTAGAATCAGCTGACTGCTTCCATCTGATCCAGCCTGACGCCAACTTTTTGATGAATCCCTGGTGTGTAACTGCATATGCCATGAACCATGCAAGATCAAAACAAACTAACTATATTATCTCTACAAGAATCTTCGATCAATGTGAACTAGCTTTATGAGTAACAAAGTAACAGTTGGCAATCAAGCTCCCTACAGAGGTGAGCAATTAGCTCACTCACACTCGCGCTAACAACTCACTGCTAGAGGTAGAAGAGTTGAGAACAGAGCACACACACAACACAAACACAAGTCTGCTAGTGCAGCAACTGAACTGGTTACCTCTTTGCATGCTGAGTATACAAGGTGAGTACACGAACTCCTAGTACAATAAGACATGACTGAAATCAGCCCCTCAACAACAATGAAAGTGGCTGGGGTATTACTGGGCTGGCCTATTGCCATACTTCTACAGTACATAAAAGTATAGCATGATTGACCTATTGCCAACTCCTTGCTGCGGCAAAACAAAGAGGGAGAGCAGCAGATTATCTTACAACTCTTCTCGTAATCATACTGCTCATCCTCAGCCTTGAAATCCACCATGCCAATCTTGCTCTTCAGCTCAAAGAACCGAAGGCACCCAAGAGGCTTGGTGAGGACATCCGCGAGTTACCGGATGGTCTCGAAGAACTCGAGGACAATGTGTCCATCAACACAATCACTAAGGAAGTGATACTTCATGTTGGTGCGCTTGCTCCGGTCGGGAGGACTAAGTACTTGGGCAAGGGTGATGGCGGGGCTGATTGTCCACCATTAGTCGGTGGGCGGACTTCTTCCCTGGCGTGCTCACCCAGCAGCCAGTGCAGCAACACTCCTTGGCATGCCGTCGTGGCCAACGATGTATTCTGCCTTGCACGTCGACAGCACCACCACCCTCTACTGTGACTGCCATGCAACAGGGGACAAGCTGAGGAAGAGGAGCATGCAGGAGGTGCTCTTCTACCCATCAATGCCGCCCGCCATGTCTGTGTCAGTGAAGCCTTTCAGCCGCAGCTATACTCCGTCGGTCTTAGATAAGACCACACCCTGCTCGGTCCCATTGATGCAGCGTAGCAGGCGATTTATTGTGGACCAACAATCATCCTGAGGATCCTCCATGAACCTGCTCACGTACCCGGTGGGGAACGAGATGTCTGACCGTGTGTATCAAGTAGCGCAGCCCACCGATTATGCTTCAGTAGAGCGTGGCATCCAACTTCGCCGGCCTTCATCAGCTTCATCCTTCCTCCATCGGTGTTGCACACGGCTTGCAATCCACCATGCTGCTCCACTCTAGCAGCTTCCTTGCATACATGCACTGGCACAAGGTGGAGTCCCTACCCTGCTTCACCTCGGTGTTGAGGTAGTAGGAGAGCAAGCCGAGATTGCTCATGCAGAAACGAGCCACCATATCACACTTGAAGTTGTCGATGTCCTCCCCCCACGCTCTGATATGATCTCATCCACCTACACGACGACGATGAGTTGCTCCTTCCCCATCGGCGCATGTAGAGCACATGGCGAAGCCGAGCTCATCGAGCGTGGTGTCTAGCTTCATGTTCTAGGCTTGTGGAGCCTGCTGCAACCCGTAGAGGGCCTTGCGCACCCGCTGCTCCTGCCCCTTAGCAAGTTAGCGACAAACTCCTTAGCCCACCAATCCTTCGTTGTCGTCGACGCCATCAAGAGGCGGACAGATTCCATGCACACCACCGGCGTGAAGACTTGCTCAAGGTCAATCCCCTCCCACTAGTCAAAGCCAATGGCGACAAGCTACACCTTGTGCTTGGCAATGGCGACGAGGTCATCTTGCTTCACCTTGAAGGCCCACTTGAGCCCAATGGACCAACGCCCGAGCAGTGGATCACGCTCAACATTAGAAAATGTGGGCGGCTCATCGACGCTCATGAGAAGTATCTCCTCATCATCAAGCATTCTACATGTCGCGCCTAGGATTGCAGCGCTATCGACGAGGTTCTCCATGGTGCAAGAGCGCACCTCCTCGCCATGTTGTGTGTCAACATGAGCGTCCATGTTACTTGGAGGAATCACAAACTTGACTGGAATTGGCAATCCCCTATTTAACCGGAGCAAGAGATGGTGGTGGTGTTTCTGCCGCCACAAGGGTCTACCTACTTGCGCCTGCAATGGGCAGGCTCACAGGCCCATCTGGAGCGACCACTGCGACTAGACTTCTCATGTCCACAGTCGGCACCTCTTGTCCCGCATACCACCATTGATGATGAGGTGCTCGATGACGAAGATGTCATGCACTCCTCCAACTTCCCTACTCCCATGACACCTTCTCCACAAACACGACATCACACGAGACCACCACCTTGCCTTTGTGCGGGACAAATAAATGATGAGCCTTGCTATCAACCTCAGACCCCAAGAGCACCATCGACGTGCACCAGTCTTCCAACTTAGATAGATACAACTTCGTCGCCTTGACATGGCCCACGCACTAGAACAACCTTAGGAATGAGACAACATGTTTCTTCTAGTACCATGCCTCGAAGGGCATCAAGCCCTTCAAGCTCTCCATCGACACATGATTGAGGATAGCACCGTTGATGCAGCACACTATATTGGAGGAACCTCTCCAAGGTGCTGATAGGTAGATAGCACAAAATGATGAAGAAACAACTTCAACGTGCTAGTAGGTACAGCCCTAAAGGCTAGTTTGAATCCACAGACAGCGAGAGCTCAATCCAAAGCTCAAAGCAAAGATCTAGTCCAAGATCTAAAGAAGAACATCAAGTTCCATTCATATAGTGATGGATACAAGTCAAGTTACAAAACTAGAGGGCATTGCCTCTATTTATAGACTTGAAGCCTTAGACAACTCATACTTGGCAACAAGATAACAACTAAGTAACAACTCAAATACAACGCATGCATAACTCAATATTACCTAGGACATAACTTCTAGGAGAAGCAAGTATATTCTAGTAATACAATGACATGCAATGACATCATCTTCTATGTTTAGGTAACCTTCATGAAATATGTATTAGAGATCAAACTCAAATTGACTTCTCACTATTAGTAGCAAAATCAGATTTCTCTTTTAATTCTTGATATTAAAATTGAGTTTGAGTTTTGATACTTGGATGTTCATGAACCTTGCATGTGATGTCCCTCATCATTCTCCCCTACTTGATTGAAACTCGACCTCGAGTTTTCTTCATAAAGTGCTTGTTCTGGATGTTAGAGTGATATATCAACCATATTGAAAGTATTTGAAATATTCATTTCTCTTGGCAGATCAACTCCATATGCATTATCACTTATCTTCTTCAAAATAGAAAATGGTCCATATTTTCTTTGCCTTAGTTCTCCATGAACTCCTCCTGGTAGTCTCTCCTTTCTGAGATACACCATTACCCTATCACCAACTTCAAACAACATTGGTCTCCTCTTGTCTGCTAGCTGTTTGTATTTCTGATTTGAGGCTTCTAGGACGTCATGAACTTCTTTAAACAAATCAGAATAGTTGTTAGCACAGATTGTTGCTGACCTTGAATTCTCTCTTGAGGGTAGCTTTAATAAATCAACCATATGTCTTGGAACTTTTGTGTAAACAATGGAGAACGGACTCTTGCCTGTAGATCTATGCTCAGAATTATTGTAAGCAAATTCAGCAAGAGATAAGGCTAAATCCTACTATCCCTTTTTGTTACCACATATGCAACGAATTAAGTTACCCAAAAACTTGTTCACTTTTGTTTGGCCATCTGTTTGTGGATGTGCTGTGCTTGAAAATTTCAATTCAGTGTTGAATTGCTTCCAAAAAGTAAGCCAAAATGCAGCTAGAAACTTACTGTCACGGTCTGAAACCATTTATCTTGGAACATCGTGTAGTCTAATTATTTCTCTAAAGAAAAGGTTAGCCACATGATGAGCATTTGTTGTCTTCCGACAAGGAATGAAATGAGCCACCTTAGAAAATCTGTCTACTACAACATATATTGCATCATTCTCACGCCTTGTTCTTGGTAAACCAAGTACAAAGTCAATTGGTAGGTCCTCCCACGGTGCACATGGTACTGCTAGTGGCATATATAATCCAGTGTTTTGAACTTGGCCTTTGTAGGTTTGACATCAGGACACCTTTGAACAAACTTTCCAGTGTCTCTTTTGAGTTGTGGACAATAATAACGTGCTTGCAGGCTGGCTATAGTCTTACCACACCCAACTTGACCACTAAGGTCACTTGAATGTAGTTCTCTAATTAGCTTGTCACGTAGAGAACTTCTTGGAATACACAATCTCTCTTTCTTGAAGACATATCCATCATGTATCGCATATTCTTCACCTAGTGGTTGCCCTTGTAGATGCTTTAACCAAACTTGGCCAAAATCATCATCATTCTCATACAAGTCCTTTATTTGCTCCATTCCTGGAAGTTCAGCTTCAAATGAAGTTAAGAGACAAGCACGCCAACTCAAAGCATCAACCACTCTATTTGTTGCCCCAGACTTGTGAATAATGAGATAATTAAATCTTTCTAGATATGCTGCCCATCTTGGTAACATGCGATCCACATGCTTTTGATTTCTAAAATGCTTCAAGGATTGATGGTCAATGTAGACAATAAACTCTAAAAACTGCATATAGTTCCTGCTGACAAGTGCTCCATTTGTCTTTTCTCGAAAGCGCAAGAGAGCTGCGCGAAAATATATTAAGAAGGGGGAAAAGGTCCAAAAAGGACCCCAAGATACAGATAAGGCCGCCCTACGGCGGCCAATAACAAGCATAAATGAAACCATCCATGACAAAAACACTGCTACCAAAACAGCACTACAGCTATCTAGCTAACAGGTAGACCTGGGATGGGGGCAGTAAGCAAGGACAGCTTCTTTGCACCAGCCATAACCCAAAGATCAATCTCCAAACCAACACTTCTAATAGCAACAGCAACACTAGGACTCTTATTGTCAAAAACGCAGCCATTGCGATGTTTCCAAAGGGTCCAAACACCAAGAATGACAAGAGAATTAAGACCATTTCTTGCAATCCCAGGAATCTTGGTGCTCAAGTCTTGCCACCAATCCATAAAAACCCCTTCACAGGACTTATGGGCTAAGTGTTGTAGATTTACAAGAAGCAGCTTGAACCAAAATTCTCTAGCAAAAACGCAGCCCAGCAGCATATGATTTAAGGTTTCCTGATCCTGATCACATAATGGACATCTCTCCGGATGATCCATACCTCTTCTTTGCAACCTATCAGCTGTCCACACCTTCTTGTGGGCGACCAACCACATGAAAAACTTAGATTTTGGAGGAGCCCAAGTCTTCCAAATTATATGAAAAGGCTCAAACTCAATTGACCCAATAAAGAAACCCCTATAAGCTTCCTTGGAAGAATATTTTCCATTGGCAGCAAGGCGAAAGAAATGCTTGTCTTCAACATGAGGTCTTAGCTGAACCAAATCTAATAAATCCCACAGGAGGAGATACTCGTTGATAACACCCACTGAAAGGCCCCCCTGAATGTCCGAAATCCAGCTGTGATTGGAAAGAGCGTCCAATACTGTTCTCCGATTAGTCCTTTGCTTAGAAATAGTTCTGAATAACCGTGGAGTCAAATCTGCAATTCTATGTCCCAACAGCCACCTATCTGTCCAAAAAAGCGTGGAAGCACCATTACCAATATCAGTTTGCATAGCCATTGAGAAGAAATCTTTTACTTTCTTAGGAACTTGGATAGAAATAGAAGTCCAAGGGCGAGTTGGATCAGTTTTTGTCAACCATAACCAGCGCATTCTAAGTGACCAGGCAAGCTCTTTTAAGCTCGAAATACCTAGGCCACCCAGCTCAATAGGCCTGCAAACAGTCCCCCATGCCACATGACAGTGTCCACCTCTTGCATCACTTAATTTTTCACTGAAGAATGCAATGGGCTTTCTCTCGAGACAAAACAGCTCCAATACCTACTCCACTTGCATCTAGGAGTGACAATGGGCTCTAAATTTTACACTATAAGATTTAAGGATCGGATCGGATTAGGATCAGGCCCTATTTCTATTCATTTTTTAACTAAAATTTATTTAGGGCCCTACCATTTTGTGAAGAAGCATTTGGATCGCGGCCCATTACCACCCCTACTTGCATCACATTCTAGTTCAAAAGTCTTGTTAAAATCAGGAAGAATCAACACAGGGGCTTGTGATAGCTTCTCCTTAATCTCCTTGAAACTTGCTTCTGCAGTTTCACTCCATTGGAATTTCCCTTTCTTCAAACATTCAGTAATTGGTGCCATAATAGTGCTGAAGTTCTTCACAAATCTTCTATAGAAAGTTTGCTAGACCATGGAAACTTCTAACTTCAGTAATATTATTTGGAGTTGGCCAATCTCTTGTTGCAACAACTTTAGATCATCAACATGAATAACTTGTTATGATAAAGCCCAAGAAAAGAAGTTTCTTCTGTAGGAAAACACACTTCTTCAAATTGATTTAGATCATCAACATGAATAACTTGTTATGATAAAGCCCAAGAAAAGAAGTTTCTTCCGTAGGAAAACTGATAGGATTCCTATTCCTACCAGGGACCTCCCTCAAGCTGTACTGGTGTACTGCTGGAGGTTGGCGGGGGACTGGGCGAGAGGGACGCCGTGTTCACGGCGTGGGAAAACAGGCTAGCTCAGGTTCCGGCTTCCACAGGGAAGACGGCTAGGTAATTTCTTTGATGATCCTTCCTCCTGTCTTACATCTCCTATTTATACTAGCCTCTCTCTCAATAGAAGGCAACTTATCTCTTAATAAAAGGAAACTAATCTCTCTGAATAAAAGGAAGCTTATCTCTAAATAAAAGGAAACTCTCAAAAGGAAATAGATCCTAGGATTACTGAATTACTGCTGGCTGTCCCAGCCTTGATCCCCTTCTCCTGCCGCATGCCCCCTGGCCTGCTGTTTCCTTTTGTACTGCATGCCGGTCATAACATCTCTCCCTGCCTGCGAAAACAGCTCGTCCTCGAGCTGGAAGTCAGGGTAGAGGTCTTTGAATTCAGCCAGTAGTTCCCATGTTGCTTCCTCGCGCGTCATCCCTTGCCACTGAATAAGAATATACCAGATGTCACGGCGCAGCTGTGCTTTGAGGGTTGTCACTGGTACTGGCAGCAGTCGCCCATCCTGGATTGGTGGTAGTGGCGTCGGCATGGCAGGCGGATCTCCTTTGTGGGCTTTCAGGAGGCCCACGTGGAAGACGTCGTGGATACGAGCACCCTCCGGCAGCTGTAGACGATACGCCACGCTGCCGATACGCTCCAGCACCTGGAAAGGTCCTGCATAGCGCGGACCCAATTTGCCCTTGGCATGAGGATCCAAGGACTTGGTGGTGCGATGTAGCAATCGCAACCAAACCCAATCACCGGTCTTGAACTCCATCTCCCGATGTGTGGCATCGTAATACTTCTTGGAGATCTGTTGTGCTTGAACAAGACGTTGACGGACTTCTGCCAGGACCTCATCGCGGCTGCGAAGGAGAGCATCCGCTGTCTCTGTCCGTGCGGTCCCTGGCTTGTAAGGCAAGAGGGCCGGAGGGGGTCGACCGTAGACCACCTCAAAGGGGGTTGCCCGCAATGCTGTGTGAAATGATGTGTTGTAGCAATATTCCGCCCACGGCAACCATTCCACCCAAGCGCGTGGTCGGTCACCTGTCACACATCGAAGATA
Organism: Zea mays; assembly: GCF_902167145.1. Lineage (NCBI taxonomy): Eukaryota > Viridiplantae > Streptophyta > Magnoliopsida > Poales > Poaceae > Zea > Zea mays. The sequence continues at coordinate 89,555,020 of NC_050097.1, forward strand.
CATGGCTATCACCTTGTTTACCACCTCGGATTGGCCATCCGTCTGAGGGTGGAAAGTCGTGCTTAAGCGCAGCTTGACACCGGCTAACTTGAAGAGATCGCGCCACACATGGCCGGTGAACACGGGATCCCTGTCGCTGACGATGGAGGAGGGAAACCCATGTAACCGGACGACGCCGTCGAAGAAGGCGCGAGCGACGGACGACGCTGTGTAAGGATGCCCCAGCGCAATAAAGTGCGCGTATTTGGAGAATCGATCGACCACCGTGAGGATGACAGCCTTGCCGCCCACCTTGGGAAGCCCCTCGATGAAGTCCATCGAAATGTCGGCCCATATTTGGGACGGCACGTCGAGCGGTTGTAGAAGGCCGGCTGGGTGCAGAGTCTCGGTCTTGTTTTTCTGGCACGTTTTGCATGTACGTACCCATTCTTGTACCAAGGCGCGATCGCTGGGGATGTAGAACTCGGCACGAAGGCGGTGGAGTGTTTTCTGAACACCCTCATGGCCTGCTGAGTGCGCCAAAGTGAGCACCTGGCGGCGCAGGTCCCCATGGTCGGGCACGAAGATGCGAGATCCGTGGAGGAAGAGGCCATCCTCCAGACGCCAAGGCGCTTCAAGGGTGCCCTCCTGCAGGCGCTGGAAAAGATGTTGCGCGGCGTCGGTGGTGCTGGTCGCGTTCCGGATCTCTTCCAGTAGGGCGAAGGAAGGCCCGGAGAGGGCATGGACCGTGGCGGCCCCCTCCGAACTTAGTGCCGAAGATGGGGACACCTCATCACGGCGAGACAGTGCGTCCGCCACAGTATTGAGGCGGCCCGGGCGGTACTCCACGTCGAAGTCGAAACCGAAGAGTTTGCTGAGCCATTGATGCTGTGGCACAGTGGACAACCGTTGATCGAGTAGAAACTTGAGACTGTAGTGGTCCGTACGTACCCGAAAATAGCGACCCCAAAGATACGGTCGCCAATGGCGCACTGCTTGAACCAACCCAATCAACTCGCGTTCATACGCGGCGAGTTTCATGTGGCGTGGTGCAAATGGTCTGCTGAAGAAAGCGAGAGGTCGCGCGCCTTGGTGAAGTACGGCGCCGAACCCCACACCAGAGGCATCACAGTCGACTGTGAAGCACTTGTCGAAGTCCGGCATTTGGAGCACGGGTCCGGAGGTGAGGGCGGTCTTGAGTGCTTGGAATGCTGCTGTTGCCTCCTCATCCCACGTGAACGCGTCTCGGCGCAGGAGACGCGTGAGTGGTGCTGCAATCGTGCCGAAGTCGCGGATGAATTTGCGGTAGTAGCCCGCAAGGCCCAGGAAGCCGCGTAGGCCCCTGGCTGAGCTCGGCGTCGGCCATGTGGAGACGGCTACCACCTTAGCCGTGTCCATGGCTACCCCCTCCGCGGAAATCACATGGCCGAGGTACGCCACGGATTTTTCCCCAAATGAACATTTGGAGCGCTTGACATGTAGATGGTGTGCTCGGAGGGCATTGAGGACCACGCCCAAGTGCTGCAGGTGTTCGGCCCATGTGGCACTGTAGATTAGTATATCGTCAAAGAATACCAGGACGAACCTGCGGAGATAGGGCCGTAGCACATCATTCATTAGTGCCTGGAAGGTCGCTGGGGCGTTGGAGAGGCCAAAAGGCATCACCAAGAATTCATAGTGACCCTGATGTGTGCGAAAAGCAGTCTTGGCGATGTCATCCGGGTGCATTCGCACCTGGTGGTAGCCCGACCGGAGGTCGAGCTTAGTGAAGTAGCGAGCTCCATGCAGTTCATCGAGCAATTCCTCAACGACGGGAATGGGAAACTTATCCTTAGATGTCTTGGCGTTGAGGGCTCGGAAGTCGATGCAGAAGCGCCATGAGTTGTCATGTTTCCGGACCAAGAGCACTGGAGCAGAGAACGGCGAGGTGCTTGGCCGAATGATGCCTTGGGCAAGCATGGCTGCACACTGGCGTTCCAGTTCGTCCTTCTGGAGCTGGGGGTATCTGTAGGGGCGAACCGCGACTGGAGGAGTGCCTGGAAGAAGATGGATGCGGTGGTCGTACGGCCGAGGTGGAGGCAGCCCGGCCGGTTCGGTGAACACCACCTCAAATTGCTGGAGCAGGCGATCCATGAGTGGCTGGTCGGGTGTGGACGGTATGGCACATGAGGTCGGTGTGCGTGCCTGGCCCCTGCGCGAGCACAAGCCAGTCCACCGCACGGACCGGGAAGCCCGCGTGAAAGACATGCACATGTCCTTGAAATTCCACAGTATAGGTCCCAGTGTGCTGAGGAACTCTACGCCCAGGATGAGATCAAACTCGCCGAGGTTGATGTCGTAACAGTTGACGCAGAAAGCTTCGGCGTTGATGGCGATCTCCACGTTCCGTGCTACGCCCTGGCACGGCACGCGTTCCCCGTTAGCCACCATCACCCGAAGCGTGGGGCGGGGTTTAGTGGCTAATTTGAGGCGGTGCATGATGTCGACGTTGATGAAGTTGGTCGTCGATCCCGAGTCGAGAAGCGCCACCACCCGATGGCCGTGAATGATCACCGGCAGGAGCATGGCCTGCTCGGTCCGGACCCCTGCAATAGCGTGAAGGGATACCGTCGGTGGAGGGTCGGAGTCCTGCATGGCGTCCGCCCCTGGGACCGTGGGATGTCCCGGCTCGCCGTGGTTGAAGGCCCCGGCGTGATCCTCCGGTGTGAACGTGTCGTCGACGTAGTCCGCCGACTCCAGGTAGAAGAGACGCTGGCAGACGTGGCCACGGACATAGGGTTCGTCACAATTGTAACACAATCCTTGCCGTCGACGTTCCATCTGTTCCGCTGGTGTTAGCCGGCGGAACTGTCGTGTCGATGTAGAGGAACCCGTTGATGGCGTCGAACCCGATGAAGGTAGCCCGTGCGGTTGTCGGGGTGGACCGGACGGCGGTGGTCGCGACGAGCTCCTCCCGCCACGTACTGGAGGAAACGCCCCTGGGCCAGCCGCACGGCGTTCGAACGCCCGTGCCAAGTGCATGGCTGTTTGCAGGTTCTGGGGTTCGCGTAGCTCGACGTCGATCCGTATGTGGTCGGGCAGTCCTCCCACAAAGAGCTCCGCCTTCTGGGATGCCGAGAGGTTGTGTGCATGGCACAGCACCGCATTGAAACGCTCGGCGTAGTCGTGCACCGTAGAGATGAACGGCAACCGGGCGAGCTCCGACAGCCTCGTGCCGCGCACTGCTGGCCCGAAACGTAGGGTGCAGAGCTCGCGGAAACGGCCCCAGGCTGGCATGCCTTCGTCTTGCTCGAGGGCGTAGTACCACGTCTGGGCGGCCCCAGTGAGATGGTACGATGCCAACCAGGTCCGATCCGAGGCCGGGGTACGTTGGCCTCGGAAGAACTGCTCACATTGGTTGATCCAATTGAGCGGGTCGACGGTGCCATCATATGTCGGGAAATCGAGTTTGTAGAAGCGAGGTGGCTGGGGACCGAAGCCTGGTCCCTGTCCCTGCGGAGGTGGCGCAGTGTCGTGCGACATGGCCCCCTCAAATTGTCCCCGGCCACCCTGGACCGAGCCGTAGGGTCCAAGGCCGTCGACGCCTCCGAAGTTGGCGCCGGTGCCGTAAGGTGGGTGAAACATCGCTGGCAATGGCATGCCGGCCGCTCCCGGCGGTGTCGGGGACGTCGTCATCGTGTACTGCGGCGCGCCCATGGATGCCATCGCATATGATGGGATCGGTGATGGTGACGCCGGCATGGATAGCATGTGTATGGGCACTCCTTGTGTTGCTGTCGCCCCGGTATGAGGAAGGGCATAGAGTGGCGGCTGTGGTGGGGGTATGGTAGGTGACGGGGTTGGCTGGGAGTACATGGATCGCAGGAGAAAATCCTGCATGGCTGCCATTGACCGGGACAGATCGTGGACCGCTGTGGCCACAGATTCCAGCGTGAGTATTGGCGTAGGTGTGGTGGAAACTGGTGGAGAGATGGTGGTGGACGGCCCTGGAACAGTGGAAGGCGATGGTGGCGGTGGGTGGCTGGTGAATGGAGGATCGCTGGACATAGCTGATACCAGGTTGATAGGATTCCTATTCCTACCAGGGACCTCCCTCAAGCTGTACTGGTGTACTGCTGGAGGTTGGCGGGGGACTGGGCGAGAGGGACGCCGGGACGCCGTGTTCACGGCGTGGGAAAACAGGCTAGCTCAGGTTCCGGCTTCCACAGGGAAGACGGCTAGGTAATTTCTTTGATGATCCTTCCTCCTGTCTTACATCTCCTATTTATACTAGCCTCTCTCTCAATAGAAGGCAACTTATCTCTTAATAAAAGGAAACTAATCTCTCTGAATAAAAGGAAGCTTATCTCTAAATAAAAGGAAACTCTCAAAAGGAAATAGATCCTAGGATTATTGAATTACTGCTGGCTGTCCCAGCCTTGATCCCCTTCTCCTGCCGCATGCCCCCTGGCCTGCTGTTTCCTTTTGTACTGCATGCCGGTCATAACAAAAACACACTTCTTCAAATTGACATAAAGCTCATTTTGCTTTAATACTTTAAACACCTTTTGGACATGATCAAAGTGCTCATCTTCACTTATGCTATAAATTAAGATGTCATCAAAATAAACCACAACGAATTGAGATAAGAAAGGCCGAAGGACTTGGTTCATTAAATGCATAAAAGTACTTGGTGCATTTGAAAGTCCAAATGGCATAACAAGCCACTCATGCAGCCCCTCCTTGGTTTTGAAGGTTGTTTTCCATTCATCTCCAGGTCTGATGCAAATTTGATGATATCGGCCCTGACGGCTTCACAGGCAGATTTTACAAGACTGCATGGCAAATTATCAAGATGGATTTCATGATGGCAGTTGAACGGCTTTTGCATGGCGATATTTCCTAGCTTCACCTTCTTAATTATGCGTATATCACTCTTTTACCAAAGAAGGCTAAGGCTATTGAAGTCAAAGATTTTCGACCTATAAGCTTAATTCATAGCTTTGCCAAGGTTGTCACCAAACTGCTTGCAAACCGGCTAGCTTCAAAACATTCAGATTTAGTGTCGCCAAATCAAAGCGCTTTTGTGAAGGGTCATCGTATTCATGACAATTTTATACTAGTATAGCAAACGGCGAAGTCCATCCACAACCAAAAGATTCCAAGGGTTGTTCTAAAACTTGACATCGGCAAGGCCTTTGACTCAACTCTTGGCCTTTCTTATTGGAGGTTTTAAGGCATTTGGGCTTCGGTCCGGTCTGGTGTAACTTGCTTTCTAAATTGCTGGGCTCCTCTACTAGAGTGCTGGTTAATGGGGAACCTGGGGATCTTATTTGCCATCAGCGCGGATTAAGGCAAGGGGACGCTTTGTCTCCTATGCTTTTCATTATGGTTATGGATGTTCTGAAATCCATGGTTACAAAAGCAATTGATTTGGGCCTTTTGCAGCCTCTCATGCGTAGAGGTTTTTTTTTTTTGAGAACGCGCAGGAGAACTGCGCATCTTATATATTAAAGAGGAAGAGAAACATTACAAAAGAGGAGATGTTGCAAAGCAAATCTCCCAAAGACCCACAAAATTCCGAAAGAAATTACATAGAAGTAGGGATGAAAACGGTCGGAAACGGTCGGTAAACACTAAAACCATTACCGTTTTCATATTTTTTATCGGAAACAAAATCGAAAACGGTAACTCCGGAAACGGAAACGATATCGGTATTTCGGAAACATCGGAAACGAAAGTTTGGTGCGGAAAATACACCGGTAACGGTCGGAATCTAAAACACAATCGGTAAATATATCAAACTTCATAATACAACAAAGTTGACAAAAGATGACAAAGACCACAAGTTCACAATTCATGATATAAGAAGTTCACAAGGATCACAAATTTATAATATAAAAAGTGTACAAAGATCACAAGTTCACAATATAACAAGTTCATAAAGATCACAAGTTCATAGACTCAAAGTTCACAATTCACAATTTCCACTCGATCTAGCTGACATGGCATGTTTACTTATGAAATATTTTTTCCTCACATAAAGAGTTTTCACAACCTCACAGAAAAACCCTAAAACCTAGTGTGTGGAAAAGACCAAATCGTTAATCTCAACTGCCTTCCAACACCATCTATCCAAAAAAATATCTAAAGGTGTCCAAAAAATACAAAAATAAGTAATCCTTATCTAGAGACGTACAGGCGATGCGAAAAATCACATGCTGGAAAATTCCGAAAAATTCCGAGACACAATTCCGAAAAATTCCGAGACCCAATTCCGGAAAATTCCGAAACACAAATCCGGTAATTTCCGACAAAAACCGGTAACCGAAGGAAACGGTCGGTAAAACGCCACGCCGATTCCGATACCGATTCCGATAGAAAATTCCGAAAACCGATTCCGTTTTCGAAAAATACCGTTACCGATGAATCCGACCGAAAAATTTCGAAATCGGTTTCCGGAATACCGAAAAATTCCGAAACCGTTTTCATCCCTACATAGAAGTACTGAAACTAGACCCGACCTCGCCCAGGGCAGCAACTAAGCCCATACTACCGATCTCCTTAGCTCCTGCTAAAACCCAGCAAACACACTCATCTGAGAAACATCTAAGAATCCTGGGCAATGAAGGAGACTCCCCATGAAACACTGCTCTGTTTCTCTGAAGCCATAGGCACCAAGCCCCCAGGATGATCAGAGAGTTAAGTCCTTTTTCCCTTGTCTTGGTAACTCTAAGGCACACCTTTCCCCACCATTCTGAAAAGTTTCCCTCATCAGCAGCCGGAGTGAGATGCCCCAAGCCAATAGCAGCAAGAATTGTATGCCAAAATTGCCGGGCAAAAATGCACGCAGTAAGGAGGTGGTAATGGACAGCGGGTTTCACTGTATGCAGACGATGTCGTGTTATTTCTACAACCTGAAGAGAATGAGTTAAATCTGGTCAAAGAAATCCTGAGAATTTTTTGTGAAGCCTCCGGCCTGATCACAAACATCGGTAAGTGCTCAATGACCCCTATTCAGTGTAATGCCCATCATATTGAAACAGCCCAGAGTATTCTGCCTTGCAATGTGATATCCTTCCCGTGCAAATATTTGGGTCTACCACTATAAGTACGTAAACTTTCCAAGCATGATTTCCTTGAGCTCATCGATAAAGTGGTTGATAGACTTCTGGGGTGGAAGGGCACAATGGTCAACCTGGCTGGGAGAACAACTCTAGTAAAAGCAGTGTTAACTGCTATCCCTATCTATCACTTAATTGCTCTTCAATGTCCCAAGTGGGTCATCAAGGCCATTGATAAAATTTGGAGAGGGTTTCTTTGGAAAGGCCGTAAAGATGTCAAAGGAGGCCACTGTATGGTCAGTTGGGCAAAGGTTTGCAAACCATTGACCTTAGAAGGCTAGGTCTGCACAATTTAGAGGTCCTTGGTTGGGATCTTAATATGAGGTGGCTTTGGATGAAGAAAACTCAACCGAATCCTATGTGGGCTGATGTGAAAATTAGAGTACACCCAAATGCTACAGCCAGGGTTGCATGTCCAGTGGTTTCTTTGGCAGGAGACGGGTCCCAAACCTCCTTTGGACGGATCGCTGGCTCCATGGACAGGCTCTGCGTGACTTGGCTCCGATCCTTGTCTCTCGGGTTCCGAACAGATTTCTCCATAGTAGAACAGTAAAGGATGCCTTGACTGAAAATGGCTGGGTAAATGATATCTCAGGAAGCATATCAGCTCAATTTCTATCTGAGTACTTCATGGTCTGGGACCTGATTCAAGGCTTCCAACTTCACCCAGGAGTTTCAGACCAACACCGCTGGACCCCTTCTGCCTCAGGGGAATACTCCTCTAAATCTGCTTATCATCGTTTCTTTGAGGGGATGGTCACCTTTGAACCGGCAGCAAGGGTCTGGAAAAGTTGGGCACCTCCAAGATGTAAATTTTTTATCTGGCTGGCTTCTTTAAATCGCTGCTGGACAGCGGATCGATTGGCTCGTCGAGGTTTGGACCATCCCACAAAATGCCTTCTTTGTGATCAGAAAGAAGAAACCATGCAACTCATTATGTTACAATGTGTTTTTGCTAGGGATGTTTGGTTTCATACCCTGTCTCTTATTGGGCTGCAGCACCTCACTCCAGGAACTGTGGAATCTAGTTTTCAAGACTGATGGCATAGGTCAGGAACGACAGTTCAAAAGGAACAAAAGAAAAGATTCAATTCAGCCGTGATCCTAGTGGCCTGGTGGTTGTGGAAACACAGAAACTCTTGTCTTTGATGGGGCTACTCCGAACATCTCTTAGATACATAGGTTCTGGTCTCCTAGATGAACAGGACGACTAGTAAACGACCAGGTAATGTTCATCATCATCATATTCATCATCATCACTTTCATAGCATGTAGTGTTGACAACTTTCCTCCTAGGGCAATTGCTGGATATATGCCCTTCTTCACCACACTTGTAGCATTTGACAATAACTTGGTATCTCTTTGCCCTGCCCTTCTTTGCTGTTTGATTGTGTTTAGGTCGCTTTGCTTTTGATTGAGTAGTTTTATTATCCATCTTGCTAGGATAGCCCTTTGAGGTGCTCTCCATGTGAGAGTGTGAAGGAGATTTGCTTATCTTCTTTTTTTTTTCTTGAACGCGCAGGAGAGATGCGCATCATTAAATTAAGAGAAGAAAAGAGTTCAAAATGGACCAAAGTACAACGCCAAAAAGGCAGAATACCAGACCACCAAACTCCTGCTGTGCACAGAACCCCAGCCTCCTGCGTATGAAAACAGCAGGACACAAAAGGAGGCAAACAGCAAAAGTGCCAGCAGGCTCCACACACACACACCTGCACTACACTACTCACTCAGAAGACCCATGGACCTAACAATGGCAGCACCTAGGCCCAAGCCCTCAAGATGTTGGGCACCGGCTAGACCCCAACACTCTAACTCATCCAAGAAAACTCTCTTAATTCCGCTTATGGAAGGTCTGACTGTTATGACCGACAGCCTAGCCGCCCTAAAAAAATCAGTTAGTTTGTTTAGATGGATAAGTATCAGTTAGTTTGTTTAGATGGATAAGCATCAGTCAGTTTTTTTAGATGGATAGGGATAAAGAGTTTGTTTATATAGATAAGGATTTGGTTTGTTAAGATATTAGATAAGGACGACTGCTATCTCAGCCCTATAAATGTACCCCTCCAATCAATCTCTACTACTTATTAAGGCTGCAAGAGTAGTCTGTCATTCCGTATTCTGTCACCATTCCTGTTCTGCCATTCCCGTTCTGCCACCATTCCCGTTTCTCATTCTCATGTTCTGTCATCATTCTATGTTCTGTCATTCTCATTCCCCTCTCCCCGCAAAGCTCATTCTCATTCCCCCGTACAGCCCACGTCTAGCTAAAATTTAAAAAAAGCACATGTCCTCAAGGGGATTTGAACCCGTGACCTCTCAAGTAAAGGCCAAGAATAGCTACCACACCACATGTGTGTTTATGTCTACATCTATGACATGAAACACATCTACTACATCTCTCACCAAGCTCACTTGCTACCCTTGCACAATGCGTAGTAGTAGATAAGTATCACCGAGATTCTTGAATTATATTTTTGGATGGAGGTAATATTATTTAAAAAAGAGCTTTGCATGCAATTTCTTTTGTTTGAATAATATTTTATACTTAAATTCCCTTTTTTGCATGCATGACATTTATTCTTCGTAATATTTTTTCCATGGATCAGACTTGTGAGTCATTTTCATAAACCAACGCCAAGCATGAATCCATGTTTCTTACTTGAAACCCCGAACAAACACCATGAGCAGGAAGCACTCGCGTTGGCGTCGCTCATCGATGACGAGAAGAAGCTTGGCGACTATCAGTTCGACCTCTAGAAGCAGTCCTACGTGGTCGCATGCGCCGGGTGTACGACAAGCTCCCGCGAAGCCGCCGCTTGGACGCGGTCTAGAGTAGCTGCACCACACTGTCCATCGTTAAGCAAGGGGGCCTCATGGTTGTCGCCAACGTCGACGACTCTAGGGTTGTTCTGGACACCACATCCGATGACGACGCCATCACGTCGTTCAGCTCATCGTCCACCTGAAGCCCAACCTGCCACGTAAGTCGCTACTGACCGGACATGAATTCTTGTGCGCTGGAACGATGGACGTTGTTGGCGTTGTGTGAGTGTCCTCGAACATGATGTATGTAGTGGAGTAGCGCATCCGGTGGTGCAACGGCCAGGGGTACTACCTCGCTGATGAGCCCGGGGTGCACTTCGTTTGGCAGCCCAACCAAGAGTCATCGGTACTCGTCATGTCGCGTGCGTTCGACGACTAATATATCGAGGATTGTGGCGTCATCTTGGCGCCAGAGGTGACGCAGAGGAGGATCGACAACAGTGGCCAGTTCGTCATCCTCGCCACCGTCAGGGTAGCTTTTGTGCCGGCCTGCCTTTAATTCTCTTCGCAAACACACACACACTTGCCTTTTTGTTTAAGCAAGAGCGTATGGTGGTGCGTGTCTAATGACTAATGATGTACGAGGGAATTTCTTCCGGCATATGTGGAACGTGCTCTCCAATGATGAGACCATACAAATCGTGTCATATATCAAAGTCTGCATGATACTGATGGTTGCAATGTAGTGGTGAAACAACTAGATTAAAATAACAAAATTTATGTATGGCTAGGATCATAAATTGATTATGAAACATTTTCTCATAACAATATAACACACATTTTGTATATAAGTTATCGTAGTATACTGGTATTATATATTCCCGTTGCAACGCCCGGGCACTCAGCTAGTGAAAGATTAAGCAAGCAATCATCTTGCTCGGCTTCCCCCTTTTCCTGTGTCTACTGTTCACCCCGTGAACAGTACTGCGTCCATTCCAGCCAGCAGCCCTAGTTCTAGGACGACGGTGCCCAAACGTCGTGGTCCTGATCCTCGTCCTCCTCCTCACCACACATATCACCTTAGAAGTCGCAGCTCCAACAATCTGGTATCAGAGATGCCAGGCAACGACGACAACACCAGTGATGTCGCATCTGCTGCCGCGACCAACTCCGCCAACGCAGCGCTAGAGCAAAAGATCGACACCATGACGAAGGCCCTTGCCAATCTCAACACTGCCATCACTCAGATGATCAGTAGGCCGCCAACACCACCACCGCCCCCTTCGTCTTAGGGCGCCGGATCTTCAGATCCCGTCATGGCCTCCGCCTATCCTGATTGATCCCTCCATCCTGAAGCCTTCGCTTGATTGAGACAGACTCCGCTCTTCCACTGTCGTGACGTGTCCTGTTCACATTATAAACGAATCGAGCGACGGGGGGCGTCGGCCTTCGCTCCAACATATATTTTATTTCAAAATGATCCTTCCAAACCACATAGATCAAGCTTACTATAAGAAAGTCTCCATGGAAGGTTCTCAAACTTATTTGACACTCCTAAGTCTGAACCTAACAAACTTGAGGTGAACAGTTCAAAGGAAAAATGCTTAGCCATCACATAATGAACTTGTGGATAACCATAAAATTAGGGCATGTCTACTTTGCAGCCTGATATCCCTGCAATTCTTGTACATAATAGACAAATGACCAGTAAGGCAGTAAAACCCTTGCTAACTAGACTAGAAATTTGCTAATCTCTTGTACTAATACAATATCATGCGGCTTTAGTACAACAGTTCAGCAACCAACTCAAATATAGTTTGAGTCATGGTTTTCAAAGCGGTAAGGCGGTCCAAGGCGTTGGACCACCGCCTAGACGCTCTGATTACATATCGTCCGACTAATCGCGATTAGTCACGATTAGTCGGTCTAATCGGTTGTTAGAACTCGATAAGGTGTAACGATTCGATCAGGGTAGCTGATCGTCCTTATCGTCCGCCTAATTGCGATTTATAGCGATTAATCGCCGTGTTGGGCGATCAGCCGATAGGCCTGGTAGTCCAAAAGCCATTTTAGGCTTAAATGCTGTCTGGGGGAGGCCAAAGGACGCCCAATCCCTTCAGATACATCCTGGGTAGACGTGAGCAGTCAGCAGTGCTTTAAATGCTGTCTGGGAGGCCAAAAGACATTTTGGACGTGAGCAGTCAGTAGCACCAGCCTTCTCCCCCATTTTAGACGTGAGCAGTCAGCAGCATCAGCCTTCTCCGCCATTTTAGTCGCGAAAAACAGCAGCTGAGAAGTCCAACCGAAGATGAGCAGCTCTTCTGAAGGTACGGATGTTGTGCTGCAGCTGCTTTTGCCTGTTCTTCACTCTTTGTTCTCTGATCTCTCCCTCCCTCTGTTCTTCATTCCTCTTTGTTCAGCAAGGTCTGGACTCTGGAGGCAGAGATACTATTAAGATGTTTGACGTCGCAGATATGCATGGACATCATGGTGTTGGACGTCGTGCTGCTGTTGTTCAAGTCATCTTCCCGCAGTCCCAAATTGCCTGAGGGAAGGCGTCCTCTGTGGCTGAAACTGGCAGCACAGATCATGTTCCGTCGGCCTCGTCAACTGCTGCAGACTCAAGCACGCTTGCTGACAAGGCAATAGCAGGTCTGCCTCCAGACCTTGTTGAACAAGCTAACAATTCGAAGCGGAAGGCTAAGTCACAGGACCCTGGCTGGAAGTTCGGTTGGTGGCCTGATCCGTCTAAGAAGGAGTTCGTGCAATGTATCTTTTGCATGAAAGTGGTGCCCTCTGGAATAAAGAGGTTCAAACAGCACCTCGCCGGCGGATTCGGCGACACGATGAAGTGTGCAAGGGTCCCAGAGGTTGTTTCAAAGGACATGCAAGCTTATCTTAAGAAGACAAGGTCTGCACTTGTTTTGGATGACGATGAAAGTATAGAAGGAGAAGACGATGCTGCTGCTGCCCCCGTTCAATCTGAACCAAGTTCTGGTACTAAATACAAGCAAGCAAAGAAGGTTTCTCAAGCTGCAATGTCCTCCTTTGTTGTCTCTGCTCCTCCGAAGCCAGCTACTCAAAAAGGTAGTAAATCAGTAGCTGCCATGCTTTGCAAGAGCCCAGAAGAAGTGATTGCTGAACCGCACAGCAACAAAGCTTCCCAGTCCACTCTAGAGCACTGCACGAAGAAAGGCAAGGAGGTCCAGCAAATTGTTGATGACCACGTTGCTGATTTCTTGTACGAGAACAATATTCCGCTGAACGTGGTCAACTCAAGAAGTTGGGAGATCATGTTGGAGTCGATAGGGCAGTATGGTCCTGGCTACCGTGGCCCATCGTACCACGACATTAGGGTTCCGTGGCTTGAAAGGGCTGTCGAGAGGACATCATCAATGACGGCGAAGCATGAAGAATCGTGGAAGGAGTATGGCTGCTCATTGATGTCAGATTCATGGACAGATGTTAGAGGACGTCATCTAATCAACTTTTTGGCAAACAGTCCAGCAGGGACACACTTTCTGTGCTCTATTGATGCATCAAGTGAGATAGCTAATGCCAACATGTTGGCAGATTTGCTAGAAAATCAGATTGACAAAATTGGCAGAGAAAATGTAGTGCAAGTAGTAACTGACAATGGAGCAAACTTCAAAGCTGCTGGGAGGCTTCTTATGGAGAGGATTCCACATTTGTTTTGGACACCGTGTGCTGCCCATTGTTTGGATTTGCTGCTGGAGGACATTGGGAAGATTAAGTACTTCAACACTTGCATCAACCAAGCAAAGAGGGTGTGTCGGTTCCTATACAAACATGGGAGGCTGCACAACCTTATGAGACAAATGATTGGAGGTGACCTTGTTAGGCCCGGTATTACTAGGTTTGCCACGTCTTTTCTCACCCTGGCTAGCATGCTCAAGCATAAGAATGGTTTGAAGAGTGTGTTTATTAGTAACGAATGGCAGCAAAGCAAGTTCTCCACCAGTCAAGAAGGCATCCAAGCTGAAAATATTATCCTCTCTACAGAGTTTTGGAATAGTGTTGAGTTCTGTCTACGAGCTTCTCAACCAATTCTCATTGCCCTAAGGATTGATGATGGTGATGAGACACCTGCTGCTCCAGAGATTATGGCAGCTATGGATAAAGCAAAAGCCACCATCAAAGAGGCATTAAAAAATAAGGGCAAATTACTTGCAGAAGTAATCTCATGTTTTGACAAAAGGTGGGAAAGTCAGATGGAGCAGAAGCTGTACGGGGCAGCCCTATTTTTGAATCCGGGCAAATTCTTTGACATAAGGGAAAAGGACAGGAGGCAGGCAGGCTGCAAGGCTAAGATCCATGTTTAACGATGTTATGTGGAAGATTATCAGTAATGAAGATGAGCAAACAAAGATTAGTAAGCAAGCAGATGACTATGAAAGGTCCGAAGGGGAATGCTTCTCGAAGGCTGGAGCCACTGTTTAAAAGGCGACGCCTAGGCGTCCAGGCGGCGAGTGGAGCTAGGCGTCAGCGCCGCCCAGGTTAAAATGTGTATGGCGTCCGCCTTGGCGAGGTAGGCGTCCGCCTTGGCGTAGTAGGCGTCCGGGCGACGCCTTAGCCTCCCTGGGCGACGCCTTAGCAGCTAGGGTTTGTACTGGGCCTCGCGTTTTGGGCTTTCTGTGCGCGCGCGGCTCTCCCTGGCGCCGCAAATTTGGCTCCCTCTTCCCTGCGCGCGGCAAACTCTTCCCTGCGCGCGGCAAATCTGTCTGCTCCCTCTCCCTGCGCGCGCTCTCTCTCGCGCGCTCTCTGCTCCTGTGCTCCCTACGCGCGGGCGCGGCTACTCCCTACGCGCGGGCGCTCGGCTGCTGCTCTCTCTGCTCTGGGCGCGGCTGCTGCTCTGCTCTGGGCGCGGCTGACTGCTCTCTGCTCTGGGCGCGGCTGACTGCTCTGCTCTGGGCGCGGTCTCTGGGCGCGCTGCTCATGCTGCTGCTCTGCTCTCTGGGCGCGCTGCTGCTGCTCTGTGCTCTAGGGTCTGGGCGCGCTGCTGCTGCTCATCCCCTGGTTTGCAGACCGTGCAGCGAGCCAGCGAATAGTTTGTGTCAAGTGTCAAGACTCAAGACTGCAGCGAGTAGCGACCAGCGACAACCGACAACCTAATGTCTTCTCGAAATGAAGCTCCATCTTCTGTGGCTGGTGAGTACGACCCGAAGAGCGATCCTACCTGGAAGCCACGGAAGTCTACTGATCCAGGGTGGAAGTATGGATTTTGGCCGGATCTTCAAAATAAAGATAAGGTGGAATGCACCCTATGTGGTCAGGTTGTTAGTGGAGGAATAAAGAGGTTAAAGCAACATTTGGCAGGGGCATATGGAGATGCAAAGTTATGTCCCAAGGCTAGCAGTGCATTAAGGAAGGAGATGACAAGTTATTTGGAGGCAAACAAGAGAAAAAGACCAATGTTTCTAGATGAAGATGAAGAAGATGATGAAGTGGTGGAGGTGGCAGCAGCAGATGGGGCGAATGATACATCTGCTGTGGAGTCTCAAGCATCCAAGGTGCAGCCCAGTTCTGGTACAGCAGCCAAAAAAAGACAATCAACCTTGCAATTTAAGGCAAATAGTAAAGCACAGCCAAAGACAACCAAGTCCGTAGTTGAGATGTTGCGGAGAACACCAGAGGAGGTGGTGGATGAGAGACTTTCAGGCTCTTATCAGCCCACAATCTTGGCTAGTGCAAAAAGCAAGGAGGACAAACACTATGTGGACATGCAGTGGGCTTTGTTCTTCTATGAGTGCGGTGTACCTTTCAATGCCGCGGCAGCTAGGCAATTTCAGATTGCAATTGAGGCCACAGCACAGTTTGGTTCAGGGTATAAGCCTCAAACACCTTACCAACTAGGCGAGTCATTGCTACAAGAGGCTGTGAAGTCAACAACTACAATGAGGGAGGAACATGAGCGTGCATGGAAACACTATGGTTGCACACTCATGTCTGATGGATGGTCTGATAGGAGGGGACGCCATCTCATTAACTTCTTAGTGAACAGCCCAGAGGGCACTTACTTTTTAGAGTCCGTTGATGCATCTAGTGAAGTACATGATGCATACATGCTTGCTGATTTGCTTGAGAAAAAAGTTGATGAGATTGGGAGAGACAAGGTTGTACAAGTTGTTACTGATAATGGTGCCAATTACAAAGCTGCAGGCAAGCTTCTAATGGATAGGATTCCTACATTATTTTGGAGTCCATGTGCTGCACATTGCTTGGACCTAATGTTGGAGGACATAGGAAACTTGAAGGAATTCAAGAAACCAATTGCACGTGCAAGGCGTGTGACAACTTTCATATACCGACATGGGAGAATTCTTGCTGCCATGAGAGAGAAAACTGGTGGGGCTGATCTTGTGAGGCCTGCCGCCACTCGTTTTGCTACTTCCTTTCTCACATTGAAGAGCTTGTACAAGCACAAGGATGCTTTGAAGGCTTTATTTGCAAGCACAGCTTGGACTGATAACAGGTTGTCAAAGACAAGTGCTGGATTGGATGTGTATAACATTGTCTTCTCCACACAGTTTTGGAATTCAGTAGAAGATTGCCTTAGAGCTTCAGGGCCACTACTTATTGTACTTAGGGTGGTAGATGGAGATGAGAGGCCAGCTATGCCAGAGGTCCAAGCATTGATGAAATGTGCAAAGGAAAAGATCAATCAAAGCTTTGCTGTCCAAAGCAAGAAGACTTTACTCAAGAAAATCATAACTATAATTGAACGGCGTTGGGAGAAACAGATGGATCACCCATTGTATGGGGCTGCAATGTATTTGAACCCAGGAAAGCTGCATCCTCTCATAAGAAATGATGATGATGCTACTGTTGGTCAGCTAAGAGGTTGCTTTCTTGATGTGCTTGCAAGAATGGTAGATGATGAGGAAACTAGAGACAAGATCAATTCTCAAGCAATGGATTACGAGTTTCTTAGAGGAGCAGCTTTTTCAAATAAGATGGCCAAAGATAACCTACAAACTATGACCCCACGTAAGTGTTTGTGGCTGTTACTAGTTTACTACTTACTAGTTGTTGCTAGTAGCTTGCTAAATTGTTGTGATGTTATTGCAGTTGAGTGGTGGCGTTCGTATGGTGGTCGTGCTATTGAGTTACAGAGATTTGCTAGACGTTTGGTGAGTCTTTGTGCGTCTTCATCAGGTTGTGAACGCAATTGGAGTACCTTTGAATTTGTAAGTTATTATGTGTGCCTCCTCAAGTCCTCATCCACCTACTTGGCTACTTTTGTATCCAATATTTCAGGATTAAATGACCAAGTGTTTTCTCTTTTCTTATTTTGTAGATCCATACAAAGAAAAGAAATTGATTGTTACATAAGAGGTTGAATTCTATTGTCTTCATTTCCTACAACAGAAAGATGAAGGCTAGGTTCCAAAAACTACGCCAGAAGAAGGGGAAAAACTTTGATCCATTGGTTCATGAGGACTTCAACTGGGACAATGAGTGGGCTGATTCTTTGCATGTAGTCCCTGAAGGTGGGCGTGGGTGTGAGTGTGACCTTACATGGGACCTTGTGGATAATGCCATTGGAGCATCACAAGCACTTCGTGGCCGAAACTTACCAAGAAGGGCCCATAATGTGTATTCAAGAAGAAATTCTGTTGCTGCACAAAATATGTCAGAGGCTGAAGAGGAAGATGAAGATGAAGAAGATGTTCCACATGATGATGCAGAAATCACAGATTGTGAAGATGAATCTAATGGTGGCAATGATGGTGAAGAAGGGGAGGCACCCAATATCCCAGGAGAGTTTGATGATGATTTTTGAGCGACGGGGGAGTAGCTATTGCTAGATTGCATTAGCATATTTGCTGCATTACTAACTGCAGCTAGTTACTATTAATTATGCCATTACAAACTATCTATGTGGCTATTTCAGATTTGGTATTGTGCTGTTTTAAATTTTGTGACTTGCTATTGTTCCTTTAGAAACTACTTTGTGGCTATTTCAGATCCACTATTGTGCTATTGTGAATTTGTGATGATTTCTAGTTTATGAGCTGTAACATCTGTTTGGTACTTTAGTTGCTTGGTATTTTGTTATAGGCTAACAGTTGTTTGTAACAGCTACTAAGGCGTCGCCTAGGCGCCCGCCTAAGTCGCCTAGGCGGTCAGGCGGTGGCTGGGCGCCTAGTTCCGCCTAGCCGCCTTTTAAACCATGGCTGGAGCAATAAGAGATAGGGGGAAAATCCCTGTAAGTTTATTTCTAAATTCTCTTTGTATTAACTGAAATATGCAGTTTATGTGTTTGCGACTAAACTTACAATGTTTGTCTACTTCAGTGCTATGGTGGGGTGCATATGGAGGGTTTGCTTTCGAACTACAAACCCTTGCAAAAAGAGTTATAAGCCTCTGTTGCTCGGCCTCTGGTTGTGAGAGAAACTGGAGTGAATTTTCAGCAGTAAGTGTCTCTACTTTGTTGTTTGTTCAATGTTCATATGCAGTAACTGAAATATGCAGTAAGTGTTTGATGACTTCTTGAATTTGCATGTGTAGATCCACACCAAGAAGAGGAACCGGCTAGAGCATCAAAGGTTATGCAAGTTGGTCTATGTGAGCTACAACAGGAAGATGAACAACAGATTTACAAAGATAAGAGAGCAAGGTTCAAAGGGAAAGAAAAGCAACCCACTAGTGCTTGAAGAGCTTTTGTGGGAAAATGAGTGGGTTTAGGAGTCTGAAGAAGGTGAGGAGCTTTGGAGTGCAGTAGATGAAGTTTTAGGTGCAACTCAAGCTACCCAGGGCAGAAACTTGCCTAGGGCAGCAGCTACACGTGGTGGGAGGACCTACTCCGAGACCTATGTTAGGAGTAGGAAGCGCCAAAAAGTTACAGTGGCTCAGGACTTGCAGCAAGGAGATGGCAGTGGCAGTGACAGTCACAACAAAAATGATCATCGAGAGCCAACTCAAAATGACCAAGATGCTGCAGAAAAAGCGATTGATGATGAAGAAGAATCTGGAGCTGCTGGTGATCAATTCAAGCTGGATGATGATCTCATATAGCCATATAGGTGTTGCCTTCTTGGACCTTGGTCATAGTCTAGTATCTATTGGTCTAGTAAGTTGTAGACTTGCAGTTTCATAGTCTTATATAAATAATAAACTTGTTGTTGTGTTGTTATGGACTATTTAAGTATTTATACTGCTGCAAGCCTCTATACTATATAATTATATATCTATATATCATATATGTCCTGGAATACACAGGACGACCAGGGGGACGATTAGGGTCGATCAGGGGCGACTAATCGCCCTGATCGACGCCTAATCGCGACTAATCACCTGATCGCCCAGTGGCTTCGATCAGGCGATCTGAAAACTATGCCTGGACGCTTAGGCGGCGCCTAGGCGAGGTAGGCGGGCAAGGCGCCTAGGCGTTAGACCACCGCCCGGACGCCTAGGCGACGCCTTAAGAACAGTGGTTTGAGTTAAATAAAAATAACTGATGCCAGCTTTGCTCAAATCAACATTACTCCATGCAAGTCTCTATTTTTGGAGGGCTTGCCAAGTGTTAACAGCCATAAAGTTGGTTTCGATGGAAAATGGGACATGCCTGTGGTCCATCAGTCTAAAATAAAAGAATAAATTATAGTTTGGCTACCCCTTGCAAACTTTAGTGCACCATATAATTTATAACATCTCAACAAACATAGGACACTATTAATACCAGTGTAGTGTCTTAGGGGGTGTTTGTTTGGGATTATAATCTGCCCATATTATATAATCCAATAAATTTTGAACTAACACAGTACTGTTAATCTCGAGGTACAATTGGGCATATTGAGGAAGATTCAGACACGTACCTGAATCACCGCATCAGAAAACTTCCCCTTGACGGCCTCCTCAAGCTTCTTGTTATCGACCTAATCAATCAATTAAAGAAAGATGAGATCTGCATCCGCGCAGACTGGAGATCAAAATAACGAAAGAAACGTAGCTCACCAACAACACCGCGGAGCGGGGGAAGTATCGGAAGATGTGGTCTCCGACGCGCTTGGCGACTGGCGGGAGCTCGGTGTCGTCGCAGCGCGGGTTGGCGTGATAGTACCCGACGACGGCGAGGCCTTCGCCCTGGGTTGCGAAGTGGTCCTCGACGAGGGTGAGCGCGAGCTCGAGCGTGGGGAGCAGCGGCAGATGGTGCGGGTGGTGAGAAAGCGGCACGGCGTCAATGACCGAGACGACGGCCGGTGAGGACGAAGGCTCGACGAGGCGACCGACGAGGAGGCCGTTGACGGCGGTCGCCGGGTGCTTCAGTGCGTGCAGCGCCAGCTTGATGTACGCCGCCTGCGCCACCTCGTACCGGCACTCCGCTCCCATCTCCGCCGCCGCTGATTTCGTCCGGAGGATGATTTTTGGTGGGGAATGTGGAGATCCGGATGCTGATTTTGTTTTGGCTGCAGGGGCGTGAGATCTGATTTGATGGAGGTGCCGGATTTTTTTCAACGGATAGGCCAAATTTATCTATCTGTTCTATAATATAAAAGGATTATAAAAAATCAATAATAAATTACAAAATAACTTTTCAGGAGCTATCTTATTTTCTTCTATATCCATCGTTCTTACTATATTAAAGCTTCTGCGGTCGTCCTGCGTTATTTTTAAAAAAAATGTTTTATATATCTTTGAAATTAACTCGCGGCCTAGATTAAATGTAATCTATATCTTATTTATTCGCACAACAGTGTTCTCGTCGTCGTCGCCCTAGAAACAAATCTCGTCCATTTCGCAACAACCTCCACCAGCTTCTCCCTCGCAGACCAGATCAGATGACATTTATATCCTATTTATTCGCACAACAATGTTCTCTCCTTCGTCGCCCCTAGCAACAAATATCGTCCATTTCGCAACAATCTACGTCTGCTTCTCTCGTCGTTGCACACCCATGCCTCGCCTGCTCCTTAGTGGCCGCGCGTGCCTATGCGTGATGTCTCACTGCCCCTCTAATTCGCTCCCTTTCTTTTAATTCCCCTCGCTCACACACTACATTGAAACATGGCATGTGCAGGCTACGACAGCATCAGCGCGTGAGGCGCTGGAGGACGGTGGCGCGCGTCGACCATCGGTCTCGGCTGGCGCTCGTTCCACGCCTCGCTCTACTTCAAGGAGCAGCTCTAATCGGAAGGATGATATCTTGCATTTCCGAGACATTTGCTAGAATTTTGTTCCTAAGCAATCCGCTAGCGTTTATGATGTTATGGGATTACTAGCACTTATAATTGCAAATAAAAATGTCTAAACTTAATAGTAGGGTGTGTTTGAAAAAAGTCCTACATTAGTAACTCTGACTTTTGATATGGCATGACAGCTTTACGTTTGGAACAAGCATAGCCCTTTCATCCATATGACTATATGAGCTTTCTAGGTCTGTTCACCTTTACGACTGCATACTTACCATGGGTAGATGTTCTTTTGCCCCGTTTCTTGAATGCCCATCACCCTATGGATTCACATTTTAAGTAATTTTTATAGTGAACATATTTGTATGAAACCAATCATCTTTATTATGTGGTTATGTCTGAATGTTCCATGACATGCGAAATGTGGGATTCCGTTGGTTGCACGTCCTTTTATATTAGGTAGATTTTTTGAAACCTGAGAAAATGGATAAGAATACTTGTAGAAGAGGAATATGCATGATTATAGAGGAAAATGGATAAGAATACTTGTAGATGAAACCCGAGAAAACCATGGGTAGATGTATTTTGTATGACCCATAACCCAAGATGACATGGGTAGATTACTATGTCACCTTCAGTGTTGAAGATGTTTTTCATGTGCACACTTTTCTACTGCAAGTTTAAATTGTAGACGGTGTTCAGTCTGCAGTTTTTCAACTCATTTGACTATCTTTATACAGTTGAGCCTGGAGGTGTTCCATTGGAGATGGTTGAAGTTAAATCCTTCGTACATGTTCTGCCAATAGTTGTTGTTGCTTGTTTGGGGGCTACTATGTTTGGTTATCATCTATTCATCTTAGGTATGTACTTTATTGCTGCTACAAGATGCTTGTTCCTTAAGCACAATTGATTAAATCATAGTTTGCTACATTTTAATTAACAGAAATGAATAACGAGCTAGAAGTACGACAGTTCCATCTTTTCTACACTTCTCTTGTGAACACAAAAATTGTTATTTAATAGCATGAATCCATGTCATGGAATGTAGTGTGGTCAATGGCGCGCTTCAGTAGCTCGCCAAGGATCTTGGGATTGCAGAAAATGTTGTCTTGTAGGGTATGGCATACTTATACATGCTCAGCTTAATAGTTTTTCTTGGTTTTTGTAAAGAAAAATCTGATACTTGGAATGATTATGCCATGCAGTGTTTTTTAGCCAAGGAATACAATTGTCATGTTTTCTATAATAGTTGAAAGATGACAATAATCACTCAATGATAACAATTGCTTCTATTAGAGATCTTTGTGATATGGTTCACTAGACATCTGTTTGTTACTTGGGATGGGTGGTTAGCATATCCTTGGTTGTTCTAATGCTAATTCTTTTGTTGGTTGTGCAACAGGTAATATCTTAACCTCTATCAAAATAGTTGCTGAGCATGATGAGCGTGAGTTATCCCTGTCTCCCCGTGATGTTTGGTTCGGGAATTTTTGTTATGTTTTCCATTATGGGAATAGTACATGTTATCAACTTTTATGAAGGAAAGTAAACTAGATGCATTAATTTAAGAGCAGTTGTCTAACCCACTTATCTAGTGATTGCGAAAAATGGATTTTGGTCCTTCTTCTAAGATTCATTCGCTTCAACTGCGGAAAGAATATGCTTAATTTTACCTCATTATCTTTATATTTCCTTCTTGTAATTTTTTTTCTTGTGCAAAATAGAAATGCTCATTTGGGGATATGAGAATTTAATAGAGAATTTTGATAGATAATTTTGTAAGGCTTGATAGAGAATTTGGGGGATATGATAGAAAGGCTCATTGTGGAGTGCGATAGGAAAAATTAGAGGACTCTGAAACGGCTTGCGGATGACAATGCCAATGCTGTGATTGTGATATCAGTCTTTGAGGTTACTCTGGCATCTACTAGAACTCACTTATATACCAACCGTAAAAGTTTATTTGTAACGACAACTCTTGATTTTAGTTGTATATTGATTCTATTGTCAATGCTCTATCAAAATTCTTTGTTCCTGTTGAGGAGGCCACAAAGGCCGGGTCTATTCCAACCCTTTCCCTCTCTCAATCGGTCACTTAGACCGGTCGAGTGCTTCTTCTTAATCTCACAAGTCACTAAGACCCTGCAAGGATCACCACACAATTAGGTGTCTCTTGGTTGCTTTACAAAACACTTGGAAAGATTAGAATGAGAAGAAGAAAGCACGATTAAAAGCCAAGCAACAAGAGCAATAAGAAAAGACACAAAATCACACTCTCTCAAGTCACTAATCACTAATGATCACTAGTCACAATTATGGAACTTGGAGAGATTTGGAAGCTTGAATGTGTCTTTCGTTGAAGTGAATGCTCTTGTATTGAATGAGAGTGAATGAGAGGCTTGGATGAAGTGAATGGAGGTGGTTGGGTTGTATTTATAGCCTCCAACCACTTCCTGAGGCCGAACGGTCCGCGCTTGGTCTCGGACGGTGCTCGCTTCTCCTTCGGACAGTCCATAGTGTAAATGATGTTTTTTGCAGTGTTCCTATCCGAGGCTCACCCTGGTGTCGCGGACGGTCCGCCGCAAGGGCCCGGACGGTCCGCGTATAGATGTTTTTTCCAAAAAGCTTCTCCTGTGCAGAATAATCTATGGTATTCCGAACAGTCAACTTAGAATAGTTGTAGATGCACTTATGCACCTGAGAAATGATCAACTAGCCAAACTAGTTAGTCCATAAGGTTTTGTGATGGTCGTCAAACACCAAAATCGATTATAGGAAATGTTGAGGCCATTTTCCTTTCAATCTCCCCCTTTTTGGTGATTGATGCCAACACAAACCAAAGCAAATACAAAGTGTAGAAATGTAACAAGTTTGCATTTTGACAGATGTGCATAAGTTACTTTGAAATGAAAGCATTTCTAAGCATATATGTTTGATTTGATATATTTAACATTTCAGACCACATTTGCACTACTCAACTAGTTTTTGCAAATCTTTTGAAAAAGTCTTTTGAAATTCTTTTGCAATTAGCCATTGGTATAAGAATATGGTTTCAAAAGGCATTTTTAAGTTTTTGAAAATCCCCCCTGCTTCAAATGCTTTTCATTTGGCTATATAAAAGCCCCCCTGAAGAAATTCCCCCCTTAGCTATCAAGAGGGTTTTTGCAAATGCCTATTAATTTTCCCCCCTTTATTAATTTCTCCCTCTTTTGTTTGAAAAGTTTTTAGAATACAGGATGGTGGTACTGTCCTTTTGCTTTGGCCCAATAATTTCTCCCCCTTTAGCATTAAGCGTCAAAAACAAAGAAAACTAGAGGCCTTGTACAAGATATGAATGTAAATACATGAGTAGGGCAAAGGAAATATGATACCGACAGAGTCGTAGTGGAAGTCTTGCCTTTGCCGAATTTTCCATTTCCCTATCAATCTAAGACTAAGCATAGAAATACTCTTGGGAACACATTAGTCTTAGCTTTGGCACAAGAAGAATAATAAATATACAATGTACCAAATGAAAGAGACATGATCAAAGATATATAAAGGAGCTATGTATGCAAGATTTCAATCAAAGTTCCGAGAACCTAAGATGTTTAGTTCATTCCTAAGCTTGTTAAAAGTCTTTTCATCCTGTGGTTTGGTGAAGATATCAGCTAATTGGTTGTGGGTGCTAACATAAGCAATTTCGATATCCCCCTTTTGTTGGTGATCTCTCAAAAAGTGATATTGGATGTCTATGTGCTTAGTGCGGCTCTGTTCAATGGGATTATCCGCCATGCGGATTGCACTTTCATTATCACATAGGAGAGGGACTTTGCTCAACTTGTAGCCATAGTCCCTAAGGGTTTGCCTCATCCAGAGTAATTGTGCACAAAAATGTCCTGCAACAATATACTCGGCTTCGGCGGTTGATAAAGCTACTAAATTTTGTTTCTTTGAAGCCTAAGACACTAGAGATATCCCTAGAAACTGACAAGTCCCTGATGTACCTTTTCTATCAATCTTACATCCGGCATAATTGGCATCGCAATACCTAATTAGATCAAAGGTAGATCCCTTGGGGTACCATAGCCTAAACTTAGGAGTGTAAACTAAATATCTCATGATTCTTTTCACGACCCTAAGGTGAACTTCCTTAGGATTTGCCTGGATGTCACACTCGGGTTTTAGGGGCACCAAAAACCGAACGCGAAATAATCACCAGGTGTGCTAGGACCAAGTCTCACACATATGATGAATAGTGGTACAGAAATGAATGTAACATCTTTATTATATAATAAGAGTTCTGTACCAAATAAATAAATAAATACATCATAAGGAGACAACATCCAGCAACCCAAAGTTGACTAGGAGACGACAGCCTAGACCTCTCGCGATCTCGTCACAGCATCCTCCATGCGCCTCATCCTACGGTACATGTCCTTGACCTATGGGGGTGTGAGACAGCAAGAGTGAGCTCACATACGTTCATCGCTCAACAAGTTTCGGAGAATAATGTGCATGAACTCGCCAAAGATAGGAGCTCATGTGAAGTGCAAGGCTTACCAAAGAGGATGGTTAAAGCTGAGCATTGCTTTTAAAGTTGGTCAAAATTTTATTAGCAGTTACTAAGTGTAAGTAAATACCAAACCCAATTAAGTAGTAGAACAAAAGTGATAACAACACCTACGATCAATGCATATGACAAATTGAATTTAGTTCCATAAGTTAATCATGTGAGTGTCCGAGCTGCTCATGACCATGAGCACGACTAGTATACCAGTTTTACACACTGCAGAGGTTGCACATCTTTACCCACAAGTCATGTTACCCATTTGCCAAGGGATCGCGACTTCCCATACACCTCTACCGAGGAGGCGAGGCAGGGTAACAATATGAGGCCTTTACAAATTTCCACTAGCTTCAGAGAACCCGCTACAGTTTCTAGGAAGCTCCAATGTAGGGACCCCTCGCTTGACCGCCATCGCAGCAAAATCAACCCAAGGGTCTCCCCACACTGACCACTCCCCTACTGCCCTTGCCCCTTTCGGGTAAGGTAGTCCTCCACTACCTTTCCTAATTAGTCAGCCAAGGGCGTCCCATACCACCCTTGTGGTAGCACTGTTTTCCCGGATGGTTCTCCATGTTCCAATTAACATAATGATCTTATCATGAACAGTAAATAACAAACTGATAATAAAAGTGTGATCATGAATAATGTATATCTCTATACCCAAAACCACATAAAGCAATAGC
Organism: Zea mays; assembly: GCF_902167145.1. NCBI lineage: Eukaryota > Viridiplantae > Streptophyta > Magnoliopsida > Poales > Poaceae > Zea > Zea mays. The sequence goes on from NC_050097.1 coordinate 89,581,253, forward strand.
AGGTACTACCAAAAAATCAGTGATAAACAAGGTATAAAGATAGTCAAACTAGGGTAACCTGTTGGGTCCCATCAAAATTAACCTATGCAGATCATTATGATTAATAAGAACATGATTGGGTAAAAAGAAGTGAACAATGTCACAAATTGTCTGGGACTTGAGATTCTAGGTACCAACTTGCTCTTCAGATGACTCGTAACCTCGCGCTAGTCGTAGCAATACAAACAAACAGTGTATAGGCAAAATTAACATCACACCAAACATAAGAACAAACTGTATAATAATAATTTACGCGTTGCTACAAGATCGTGGGATCGAGAACTACTAAGATCAGATTTACGGTTGAAAAGTTATGGTTTTTATGTGATCAATTATGGGTACTATGTCTATGTTAATTAATAAATCATGTGAGAAATATATCCTTAAGAAAATATTAATTTAATTTTAACCTATGTTATAACTTGTTAGAATCATATTTCTTTAGTTAGATTATAGTCATAGGTTGATTTACCATGTCACATTAACCTGGTTTAGAAAAGTAAATTTAATAAACATGTATTCAATTACTTATGCAAGCACTAACATAATTGTTGTTATCATGTAGACAATATTAATGTGAGGCTAACACAATTTGAACGGTGTAAATCGGAGTTACGGTTAAAAAGTTACGAATTTCTAAAAATTTAGTAGTGGTGTGCAAAAGAAATTAAGTACACAATTTCAGTTTAGGTTTCATAACAAAATAAAGTTAGGTGATAAACAATATTAATATGAATTTAGTGCAACTGAAATGGATTAAAAAGGAGTTAAAATGAATTTAATATGAATAAAACAAGTTTCTAGATTTATTTTTATACTAAAAATCGTTCTCAATATTTATTTCATTAATTTTATTTCTACCTTTGGACCTCGGCTGCTATTTCCTAAGAGAGCAGGGTTATTTTTACGAATTCGTGGACCATTATGTAATGATTTTATACATAGGGATGGACTGCGGGTTCGTATATCAAAATCACGAGGGTTCTTATGCAAAAAGCGCTGGCCAAAGGGGTACCAAGCATCCTGACCTGTCCGATCTTCTATCAGCGTCTACGATTAGATTAGCATTAATTTGAATGGGTATGCGACAGGGACAGTCCGATCCCAATATGGGGGCCCAAAACCACTTAACTGAAAGGGTATCTGCCTTTTAATCACAGTCATCCACAGGGCACCCAATGGTCCAAATTTTATTAAGGCACGGTCCAATCTAACCCATCGGATAGCTGATCAACGACTCGGATCAAAAGAGCAAAGAGGTATGCATCTTTTAATCGGGAGCGTCCATCGGAATCCAACGACCATGCGCTAAACGCCCTTCTATCTAATCGCATCCGTCGATGAGCCATCCGACGGACGCCACTCTTCTCTCTCCCGTCGACGGCCGACACAGTGGCACCATAACCATCGCTGCTCCTACCTCGCCGGTGAGCACTAACCGTGGTGGAGGTCGAACCATGGCGAAGATCGACGTTGATGAAGAATCCCGAGCGATGCATCCGGTTGGCAGGGGGAGCAGAGCGGTCGTGAGCCCGCTATTTATGCCCTGAGCAATGCCCTGGGCCGAGTGGAGTCGGCACGCAACAACCGGCATGCAGCCAGCTGATTCCGTCCTTGCAGTTCCAACTACCCCGCGAGGTTCTCGATGGGGACGACGACTTTGACGGGACAGCCCCGCAGGTCAGTGCAACGTGCGTGCCACAACAGGTAAGCGGGACCCGCATGTCTATGTCAGGTGCAGCACTGGTGAGATTGGCAACTAGGGCCCATCAATCTGTGGCACAGGGCATCAAAGCGCTCTCCGATGACAGCCCCCCCCCCACCCGCGGAGGCCCACCAGTCGGTAGCCCGACGCGGACCAGGAGCAAGCCGAGTGGGTGTCACACCCGTTTCTAAGGGCAGAGCCGGGTGCATAGCATATGTGTTCAGGATCTATTTCCTCATATATGTTGACGTCACAAGTGTAATATATCAAAAGAACAATGCATAAGAGCGTAAATAAAGATTATATTAACATATTACACTTCAAACAGACATAATGTCTTAACCTTTATTCATCAAAGTACAGTGAATCATGGACATCCATCCACAGGAAGATGACCGGGGGTATCACTAGACTAGCATCTGTTGGGGGTCTTCGGCTTTCGAAGGTCCTCAAAAACGTGATTTAACAATGTTTCTAGAGTATAATACATGAGCAGGTACCTTCGGACATGGACCCTTCGGACTTGAGTCAAAATCACAGTATGAAGAAACACAAGGGGAACGAAGGATGGAACAGAGCCGAAGCTGTGCGCAAGGGAGCTTCAGCATGATGACAGGAAAAAGGAAACCGACTTAAAGAGGAAAAGGCTATCTAGACCCCGATGAATTACTATAGAGTTATTAGCAAATGCAAAGGGCCTGGATGTAATTTTACATGGGCTGCGACCCGTGCCTATAAATAGATGAACAGTACTCCCGTACTGTTCACGCTGACTTGGCATTTTGCTTTTGCGTCACGCTTGTACTCTTTATCTTCCTTTAAGCCGAAGGTACACTTGTAATAAATTATTATCTTTACTTATTTATAGTAATAAAATAGAAATAATACAATAATGACAACATATTTAATTGTTCGTATTGTTCATGTTTCGTATGACTCCCTCTTCATTTATATATATATAGTACTTACGAAGGTATGCTCTTTGTAACCTTCGTCCAAGAGTTGTTATATCCTAAGGGGAATAATGCTCTGAAGGACGAAGGACATTAATGTTTAACATTCTTTATGTTGCCTTGCTCTTAAGCCGAAGCATTTGAGAGCAAGTCACCAACATTGGCGCCCACCTCTGGTGAACCCTTTTTGACCACCTTCGGCAAGCATTGACCTTCGTCATGCCGCCAAAGAAAGCTTCAGCAACAGGGGCTGCCGCTCTGCAGCCGCTGGACCCGAACCAGGAGACCCTTTCTCTTCGGGGGGCCCGAAGCCAGAAGAGGAAGGCCACCAGTCCAACGCCTCAGGAGGACGACTTGGACCAAGAAATCAGGAATATGGAGATACTGCATCAACAAGTACAAAGGAACAAGGAAAAGATGGCTCGGCTAGCTGACCTACAAAGGCAGATAGACGAAGCCTCTGAAGAGGTTAGTCATCTTACTCAAGATGAGCAGACCCGAAGGCCACAGTACAGAGAGCTTCACCAAGAGGGCTTTGTCAACGAGGAGGATTGGTATGAGGATTTCCATCATGGAAATTTTGCTTTTGATGATTCTTCTCCTCTGTCAGCAGAACTGCAGGCTACACCTTGGCCCCCGTCTTACAAACCACCTCAGCTCCCAATGTATGATGGACACTCAGATCCGAAGCAATTTCTGATGAGCTACGAAGCAACCATATCTTCATATTGTGGCAATATTGCAGTCATGGCGAAATCCTTCGTCATGGCAGTCAAAAATGTTGCACAAACCTGGTATTCTTCTCTTCGGCCAGGAACAATTACATCATGGCAAAAGCTGAAGGACATGCTCATCACCAGCTTCCAAGGGTTTCAGGCGAAGCCGGTCACTGCTCAAGCTTTGTTCCAGTGCACTCAGGATCACGAAGAATACCTTCAGGCGTATGTCCGAAGGTTCTTACGACTGAGGGCACAGGCGCCAACGGTGCCCAATGAAATTGTTATTGAGGCCATGATTAAGGGGCTTCGGCCAGGACCTACAACCCAATACTTCGCCAGGAAACTCCCTTAGACCCTGGAGAAACTGCTTCAGAAGATGGATGAATATATCAGAGCAGATAATGACTTTTGACAAAGAAGGGAGGAAGCTTACAGATTCTCCGAAATGACCAGGGGCTTCAGAGGGAGAGTCCACCCTAGACACGTCCGATCTATTCACTCTACTCAGAATGACGACAGGGGAAGTCAGCAACAGAGGCCGCAGTATTCCTCCCAGGCTTCGGGGCAGCAACAGAGCTATACTCGGCCCCAGCTCAAAGGGGCAGAGGCGTCAGGGGCTTCAGAGGAAGGTTTGGTGATCAGCCCAGGAAAATTTATTGCCTATTCTGCGGTGAGGACAAGGGCCATACTACCAGGATGTGCCATGTCACCATCCAGAAACAGAAAGAGATAGCAGAAGCTGCAGCCCAACAGAGCCAGCCGAAGCAGGTTATGCATACTGCTTCGTACCACTCACCATACATTCTAGAGTATGTGGGTAACCATCCTGCAGTTTCTGTTGCTTCGGCAAGCCAACCTCAGACATCTTGGCAACAGCCCCCACCTCCACCACCAATGCAACCCGCTTATCCCCAAGGCCAACAGCCAGAAGGGAGCCAACACAATCACCAGCAGCGAGACTTCAGGGAGCAGTCCGAAGCTCGCACAGTCAACAGTACTGTGCCAGAATCGAAGCACATCTACTAAGATATATCCTACCTCTGAAACAATTTTTACATTTGTTATCATTTACCTTTTCAATAAAGAGCAATCATTGAAAACTTAGTTCTTTTGTTGTTTTCAATTTCTTGTAATAGCTTCGTCATTATCATAATGTAATATACCTTCTTCAAACTTCGACGAAGTTCTAAAAGTTTTGACGAAGCAACAAAAAGTTGTTTTAAGGAATGCATTGCAAGTTTTTGTCGAAGCAACAAAAGTCGTTCTTAAGGGAACGCAACGTAAGTTTTCTGCTCAAAAGTCGTTCCAAAGGGAATGCAGATCTTACAGCGAAAAATAAACGCTGATACCGCCGAAATAAAAGGCGAAGAAGCTCCTAAGGGAGGCTTACAGCGAAAAATAAACGCTGATACCGCCGAAATAAAAGGTGAAGAAGCTCTTAAGGGAGGCTTACATCGAAAAGTCAACGCTGATACACCGAAAAATAAACGGTGAAGCCGAAAAATAAACGGCAAAGAGACTGTATTCTACTGTGGGAATGTGTGTGTACCTTTGGCACAAATGTCATCATTGCATACCATAGCACCATCACATCATTCGCATAAACATGACATCATACATCATATTGCATCAATGGCACAAGAAGGGAATACAATGATAACCTTCGGAAATTGTTTTCGAAGAAATTGTGCCAAGGCACAAAATAAAGTTTGAAGAAGTGCAGTTTCGTCAACTTTCGTATCGGAGGAAATCTATTGCTTACAAAGCATAATATTTTCACGAATATGGATATTCTTTACGAAGCATGAAAAGAAGGGAAGGTGTTTTTTTCGCCAAAGGCTCAAAAACGGTATGTATGTAAAGTTTCATGCATCGTAAAGAACTGAATTACATACAGCTTATATATATTACTTTCAAAACTATAGAATATTACACACTTTGTTCAGCAAATATTACATCAGTACTCCGAATGTTTTTACAACAATAGCTAGTCTTCTTTTAGAACTACTTCCGCAGCTTCGTTTAGTAGTTGAGTTACAGCTTTGTCCATAATAGCTTCGGTCATCTTAATAATTTCATCTTCACTTTTTGCTTTGGGGTTCGTTTGTGACTCAAGGGGCTCCGGGGGAGGAGATAATTCGGCTGCAATACAAAACATGGATAAGCTCGAAGTCACAAGAATAAAACATAAAGTCAAAAGCAATTAGACAATACCTATCTGCCTTTCAAGTTCTACAGTTTTTTCAACTGCCTTTGCTGCTTCTCTAGCATCGTGGGTATCTTTTTCACTCTTCTTTATAATTTCGTGGGCCATCTCTCGGCCACCATTTTCCCAGATATCAGTAAAAAACTTTCCGCCAATTAGGCTTGCCTCAGCCGAAGGGTCTTTTGTATCTTCAATAGAAAACGCAGCTTCGGCTTGGGCCAGAACCTTCACATGCTCGCATTCTGCCTTCTCTAAGATAGCCGCAATTCCTCTGACACCTAAGAAGGCGCAAACATCTCCACGGCCACTCAAAACTTCCTCAAAGGCTTCGGCTTCGCCCTTGATCCATTCGATTGGACCTTCGGGATCGCCTACTACGAAGTTGTCCTCATTTGAGTATGCGCCAATATTGGCGAAGCTGGTTTTTATCTTTTCTACACATGCCATAGATTTTTCATAGCATCTCTCTTTTGAAGAACGAAGCTCCACAAATGTTTTCTCCCAGTGATTTTTCCAGTATTCACTGGCGTCTCGGTCAGCTTCGGCAACCGCACATTTTAATTTTTCTTCTGCCAGCTGTTTCTGAAGATCTTCAATTTCGCGCTTCTGGGTCTCAGATTGGGCTTTCGAAGTAGCCTCGTCTTCTTTTATCTTGTTTATCAGTGAGTTTAATACTTTGTCTTTTTCAAGACCTTCGTTCCTTATCTCAATTACTTCGGAACGAAGATTATTCAAGGCCATGGTATATCCCTCATCTTCGGCGCTTTTTTGCGCCCTGAGGGCGTTGCTAAGAATAAGGCCATGCAAAAGAAGTGTGGTATTAAGTATAAGCAAACGAAAAAAATCTTGTTTTTAAACACAAAGATCTTGTTCTCTCACCTTTAAGCTGTTGTACGCTAAGCTGTCGGCCAATTCATCTTTTGATAGCACTGAGAGTCCGTCTTCTAGCGTTGGGAATCCGAAGCTTCTTCCCATCTCTCGGCAGACAGAGATCTCCTTACTGTCTGGGAGATAGTATAAGAAGTCTTCTTCTCCGCTGCCATTGAAAATCAATGCCCCTTTCAGATATTTCAATTTTTGGGCATAGAACTGAGCCTCTTGCTTTTCTTTTTCAGTCAACTGTTTCCCCGAAGCATGTCGTAAAATATAATTGAGAGCTTCGGAAAATGCTTCGGGGGTGGCAGTGCCAGTTTCTTCAGCCAAAATTTGTTCTGCTGCTTCTGTTTCTTTGGTTTCCAAGGATTTCACCTTGGCGGGCTCTGAAGGCCCAGCTTCAATCTCAGCTTGGTGCTTTGTAGCTTCGGCATCAGAGGCTTCAATTTGCACTTTGGGAGTTTCGGCAATTTTCTTCGAAGTAGTGCTTGAAGACTTTATTGTCTCCAATACATCCAGAACATTAACCATCCTTTTTCTTTTGGGGGTCATTGCTGGACCTTTTTGGGTTTTTGGTACTTCAACTTCTGCCGAAGGACTTAAAATTTCTGATGTCTTTGTCCCCTCAGCTCTCGGCTCTTCAATTTTTCAGCCTTCGGCGTTGCAGTCAGCTCATCAATTTTCTGCGCGGGTGCAGGCTCTTTGGCTTCAGCAGCCAAAGAGGTCTCGCCGACAAACTCGGGCACTATGGCCGGTTCAATGAAGCGCGGTCGGTGAGTAAGGACCTTCACCTTTTTTCTCTTCGGCGCAGGCTCGCTTGGAGCAGCTGAAGCATCATCTTTCCCGGAAGTTGCATCTTTTCTCTTTCGCCCCTGTAGCGGGTAGCGGTAGTCAGGGTACATAAACCCAATAGCATCAAAAACTCGGTTGAGCCTTTTCTTCTTCCGGCCTCCGAAGGCCGCAGATAACACAGTATCTTCTGCCTTCGAGTATGGCCCAAGCAGTTCATCGCTTGTAGCTTCAATGCATTTCAACCAATCATCATCTGGCTCAACAAACTTTCCTTCGTATCTAAAGGTGAACTTCATCCTAATCAACCCACCTTCGTCAGACTTGGTGATAGTCTCCTTTGGCATTTCCCACTTTTCTACAAGTGGCCATACTCTGAAGGCTATGTGCTCCTGGATTAAATCCCTTGTCCCGATGAAAGAGCAAACTACGCCGAAGGCCCTCTGGCATTCTTCGGCTGCCTCGTCAATATCCACCTTTGGCTTCCGGAGGCCGAAGCGCTGCCAGATAGGGTGCATGATGATATCTTTAATATCTTCTCGTGCTTTCAAATCGTTTTTCACATAGAACCATTCCTTCATCCAGTCTCCGGGCCATCTCTTTTGAAAAGTTGGCACGTGACAGCTTGACCCAGAGCGAGCACCGAAGCTACAACAGCCAAAATTGTTATGATATTGCTCTTTACCCTAGGGTTTCGTCTCATATAATAGCTCGTGCATATTGCAGAAACTTTTTGCATTTGGCTCCAAACCCTGGCTCTTCACGTCCCATACGAAGATTCCCATTCTTATGATTGCTTCGGGAGTAAGTTGATGAAGGTAGACCTGATATATCTTCAGAACTTCAACCACAAATCTGTTTAAGGGGAACCGAAGCCCAGCTTTAAAAAAGCTTCGGAAGATCACGACTTCATTCTCTTCGGGAGTAGGCACAGTCCTCTCTACGTCATCTGCCCTCACAGTAGACATGTCTCGAAAATATCTCCCCCTCATGTTATCAAGATGACTTTGTTTAATACTCGATTTTCCGAAGACTGTGTGACTTGGTCGCCACGGTCGATCTTCGGAGTCTTCACCCCCACTTTCTACATCATAACTGTCACTCTCACCGGTATCTTCGGATAAGACTTCTAAAATTTCTCTAGTAATCTTCTCTGTATTTGTTCTCGCTATCGATTTAAGGAAGCCCAGATTCTTCTCCTCAGAAAGGCTCAGTTTCATTTCGGCAACAACTTTCTTTTCCTGAGACATCTCTTCGAAAATGCTGAAAACATGCTCTTAGGGCCAAAGCTAAAAAATCTAAAAAGCTGGTCAAGCGTTTGTAGGCAAAGAGCTGTTTGAGGAGGCAAAGCAAATGGCAAGAAAGCATGCCAAATGAGCTCGCGGTCGTATCATATTTATACGCCTAGGGCATTGCAAGTGGGAGGGTCTCGCTTGTCATTGACTGTTGCTATTCTAGCAAAGGGAAGGTGTTTTTTCGGACCTTCGGCTTAGGGCCTTCGTCCATATCGCAATCTGAATTTATCATCCTAACAAATTAATATTGCGAGGGGCTACTGTTGGGGGTCTTCGGCTTCCGAAGGTCCTCAAAAACGTGATTTAACAATGTTTCTGGAGTATAATACATGAGCAGGTACCTTCGGACATGGACCCTTCGGACTTGAGTCAAAATCACAGTATGAAGAAACACAAGGGGAACGAAGGATGGAACAGAGCCGAAGCTGTGCGCAAGGGAGCTTCGGCATGATGACAGGAAAAAGGAAACCAACTTAAAGAGGAAAAGGCTATCTAGACCCCGATGAATTACTATAGAGTTATTAGCAAATGCAAAGGGCCTGGATGTAATTTTACATGGGCTGCGACCCGTGCCTATAAATAGATGAACAATACTCCCGTACTGTTCACACTGACTTGGCATTTTGCTTTTGCGTCACGCTTGTACTCTTTATCTTCCTTCAAGCCGAAGGTACACTTGTAATAAATTATTATCTTTACTTATTTATAGTAATAAAATAGAAATAATACAATAATGACAACATATTTAATTGTTCGTATTGTTCATGTTTCGTATGACTCCCTCTTCATTTATATATTTATATATATATATATAGTACTTACGAAGGTATGCTCTTTGTAACCTTCGTCCGAGAGTTGTTATATCCTAAGGGGAATAATGCTCTGAAGGATGAAGGACATTTTATGTTTAACATTCTTTATGTTGCCTTGCTCTTAAGCCGAAGCATTTGAGAGCAAGTCACCAACAACATCCATGGAGCTCAGCATCATAACTTCATCTGCAAACTTTTGATCAAAATTTAAGCAAGGGTGAGCTCACTTATGGTCGGGGTCAGCAAGTGGGGGAAAATTAATGCAAGTTTAACAAGATGAGGCTAAGGTTGAGCAGTAAGCATTTTAGTTGGTCAACATTTTATTGACAACACCTGTCTTACTAATAAGTGTGAATCCCAAGTATTCCCATTAAATAAAGGTATAAGAGTATATCAAAAACACTTAAGTGAAACCACTTAAGCAAACCATTGGCAGATCATCGGATCTCGATTTATTTCCATCTTCAAGTTCAATTATCATGTGAGGAGTCCAGGCTGCTCATAACCGTGAGCATGGCTGATATATCAGTTTTACACTCTGCAGAGGTGGCACATCTTTACCCATGAGTCACGATTCCCTTCTAGCCAGGGTTAGCTAGACCCGTATTCACTTCCGAGGTGAATGGCCAGGGTCTCACTACAAGGCTTCTCCCTAGAGTCCTCATTATGCAAATGCTAGAAATGGTCAAACTGCATAAAGCACACCTAACTTAACCAACTTATAGACCAGACTGCAGGGTAAAGCTTTGGGAACTATGTCCGTATCCAATCTGCCTGAGCCGGAATATAAGCGCTTGCCAGATACCCCCATTCTGGTCGACCACGACCAGCACCCAACATAAGACTTTCCTAGTTATTTAGCCAAGACCAGAGCCATGATAGTTCTCATGGTAGCACTATTTTCCTGGGTGGTCACTCCATGTTCCAATTAATATGCAATAATCTTGTTTAACCATCGGGCTAACAACAATAATGTAAACTTACCATTTGGAACATTAATATCATAAACAGGAGTGACTGCATAAATTTAAAGTTATAACGATAGCATAGCTACCTGATTAGATCATAATCCCGGTTTAAACAAGGAGTAAGATTGAAAAGGTTAAGTGTATCTAAATAGGTAACCCATCAAATTATGCATATATATCCAAGAATAAACTTTATTAAATGTATTGTTTGGGATCAAACAGAGTATGCAGAGGGAGAAGTCCACTTGTCTTGCTTATTGAAAATTTGAGTTTCTTCCACGGATCGGAATAGATCTTGATTCTTAACTACTAAATCAACCACTGAATATCATACAAACAAATAAGACGAAACAAACATCACTCAATAACATACAACATTCACCATACGCAAAGCTAAAAGAAAGCTTAACGAAAAGAGCATTCGTTTTTCAAAAACGTCGCAAGTAATGGTTATAATAAGAAGGTATTCTTTTAAAAAATGTGTGATCTATACTTTATAAAACAAGACATGAGCTTAAAATATCTTAATTAAAATATATAAATATTAGGTTCGTCATATGTGATATGTCTAAGATTAAGGGTTTATAAAATGATAAAACACGTTATAACAATATTAAACCTTTTTAACCTTTTATAAAATATATATGTTATATATCTAGTTATGGACAAACTGACTATAGATTTAATTAATAAATTATGATAAAGGATAATTAATCTATTAATTATCTTTAAATCTATTGTAGGAACAAATGATCTAATTCACTAGAAAGGAAATTATGTATAAACTATCATTTTAGTTATGACAGTGTGAGTACTTAATTAAGCCATTATATCATTATTAGAAAAGCTATATGACATATTACTATTGTAAAGTATATAATTATGGATACTTAAATATGAGACTAAATGAGTTTTATGTGAAGGGATAATAAATAATTATCATTCTATTAGGAAAACACTATATATATATTTGTTGAGAAAACTACATTCAAACCGATAGGTCATCATTTTAAAGATATGAACCCAATTCTATTATTTTAGTATCTTTAGAAAACTCTATTCTTTCGGTTTTCTCCTTTTTTCTAAATAGAAATTATACATATAACTAAAAATTGTTTATAATTCTTCTGACATTAATATACTAAGAATTAATTGTAAATTACTAAATGAGACTTTTAATAACATATTCATGGTTATTACTACATACATAAATATTTTATTAATTCTAAGTAATTAAGTGCCATACTCATGAATACATTTATTATGAATAGTAACATCTATATTTTCATTTGACCGGAAAATACGTGACTTAGTATTTCTTCTATTTTTTTATGCAAATAAGTTTACACTTAAAATACTACTAACAATTATCGTTCCACACACACTAAAGCGAAATTCAATATGTAAACGTTTTCTAGTATTAAATCACTGAGGTAGTGACCGTAATCATTTTTAAAATTATAAAATCATACACATATTTAAAGCATTGTCGCGGGGTTCGAGCGCGCGACTAGGCGAAGGCACAGCGGGATCGGCGAACGACGGACGGAGTTCAGGCACGTCTTCGGCGAGGCTCCACGGACGGGGGGGGGGGGTGGACTGTGATGGCGTGGGCGAGCAATGGGTGCGAGGAGCGAGAGAGAGAGAGAGAGAAAGGGAGCTCAGGGAGGGAGGAGAAGAGAGGAGCTCGACGTCCAATTTATAGAGAAGAGGGAGGGAGAGGTAGGGGCGCTAGGGTGCTTCATGGCCATGAATGGCGTCCATCAATGGGGAGATAAGGGGGAGGGAGAAACTGACGTGTTAAAGCTCCATAACGACGAAGACAAACGGTCGCGGGACTTGGGCTGCTCGGCGTCGGTCGGGGTTGGAGCGTCGGGCACGGGCGGTGCTGCGGTGTCGCGGGTCTAGGCGTCGGTCGGGCTGCGTACTGCGCGTCGGGCGCTCGGCCGGTCGGGGTCGGGTGGGGGCGTGGCATCGCGGTGCTCCCTGGCGTGCGCGTTGAGGCTTGGGGCGCGCCTGAGCGGTCGGCCTGGCGGCGTCGGTCGGCGCCTGGGTGCAGGGCTGGTCTCTGGCAAGTGGCGGCGGCCAGATAAGAGCAAGGGGAGGAGAGAGGAAGGCGGCTGGGTGGGCAGACCAGGGAGGCGGCGACTAGGTCAGGGAGGATAGGGCGCGCGACAGTGTCTTCTTGGGCCTAATGGGTCAATTAGGTTAGGGTTTAGTTTTTTTCCTTTTCTAAATTCGAAAACATATTTTAAATAACCCTAAAATTCATAATAATTAAACCAAAATTATTTATAAATAAAATATTAATTTTTGGACTAATAATTATTATATTATTTATTTACTTTTTCATTTAAGAAGAAATGATATTCAATATTCAAAATCAATCATTAGCATTCAAAAAATCATTCCAAATGCAAATAAATGACAAACACTTAAAAAATTTCATTACCATAATTACCATTAATAACTAAATGCATTATTTTTATTTTATGATTTTTATAGTGTTACAAATCTACCCCTCTTAAAAAGAATCTCGTCCTCGAGATTAAGGAAGGCTAGCACGAAAGCAAAGGAGATACATGGTTATTTGTAGGTTCTTAGTTCACATTGAACTCTTCTAAAATTAAGGAACTTCCTTTCTTCTTTGCTCCGCAATGTATACTAATCAAGCGACCTTCATCATCGTACTTATAAAATGGTTGGTCTTCTGAATTAGTGTTTAGGTCCTGCTTGACAGCTTTCTTCTATAGTCGGTCTAGACGCTTCTTGGGGCATTCACGAATAATATGTCCTTCATTTTTGCAGTAGTAGCAAGCACCTCTTACTTTGAGTTCTTTGTGAGTCAATTTTTCTTGACCAATAGGGGATGAGGGTTGATTGGGTGTCTGTATCTTATATAGCTGAGCCTGACTTGATTCTTCTGTTTGGGTATCCATGTGTTTCGTGGCTTTTGCTTGTGATTGAGGTGGACTAATCATGTATCCAAACATTTTTTATTCCTTTTGTTGTTCTTCATTCCATTCATCAGATATCTCTGTGATTCATTTTTCTCGTTCATAGTTGTTAAGGTAGGAATTTTGTCATTGGCATCACCTACTTCACTGGGGTTCATCATCTGGTTAGAGAGTAAAAGAGATAGTGAGACAAGATTGCATAAGAGGCTTGCATGACATTAAGATAAAGAGCTAACACAACATTTTGATTTCCAAGATAAGATTAGTTAAGGATGATTTCCGATTCCGCCTAACTTCATCATACTACAAGAGTGTACAAGTGTTATAATCCTTAACAAAGATCTTTTGAATTTTTCAGAGCATGATATCCAAATCATCTGTAACACCCCTGGTGTTACTGCCACTAAAACTTGAGCATAACATCATGAGCATTAGCATATCATGTGATTATTACACTTAGAATGCATTCACTAGGCAAAAATTTCAAACAAGTTGTATTGATGTGACTGGTCATGAGTGAAACCCTAGGGTAGGGTACTTAACCCTAAACTGGTCTTAAGAGTGTCAATAAAGCCTAAATGAGAGAAAACTTCAAAACTCATTAGAAATGGCCATAATATATCACCATTAATGGACTTAAGTGGCACCCAAACTCTAGAAGTACCAAAAACCCTAAATAGAGCCCTGAAAAACCCTAGATTGAAACCCTAGGGGGTTATATGTAAATGTTGCACACTCTTCGACCCAAGTGCAAAAACCATGGAATCAAGGTACCTTAAGTCATATGGTTCACATATTTGAAGGTTTGCAAATCAAACTATGAGGTTTGGGCCTAATTGCAAAAAGGCCACTCTAGTGCTCATGTATGACTAAGTCTGAAATTCATTGAAGAAGGCTGTTTTTGGAACTCTACATCTCGGGATTCTTGAGAACTTTGTCTTGGGTCAGTGCAGCAAATCTGTAGAGCTATGTATGGAGAACAAGTTTGCTTAAGTAATCAAACACTAGTGCTACACAAAAATGAGAGATACATGAGGTTAAAGTGGCGCTGTCAGTCGGCCTGACATGTGTTCATTCACTACATCTGATCAGGTTAAGGTTTCAGTATTGTCGTGCTAATTTGAGCATCCGGATCTAGTTGATCTCTGAAGATTTTTGGTATGGTTGTTGTACCAAAATGAAAGACCATTAGTCCTGGTACAACTTTGATGCAGACTTGTTGGCGTGTAGTCACATAAAATTTGAAGTAATCGCCATTCGAATTCGGTCTGGCAGGCATACTGTTCACCGGAGTTCAGAAAGATCTCGCTGGGGATAAGACCGCCACCGTGACTGGGGATTGGACTGCGGCCGCGGTAAAAATCTTCCGCGACGTCGCGCTAGAACCCTGAGGTGGCGCTGCCCGGTTAATCAGCAATCACCGGACGCTCGCCCTGGCTCTGCCCACGCGGGTGAGCTCGCCAGCGCGTTTACAGCTCAGTGAACCTCATCCACCTCTGGCCATCTGCCTATAAATTGAGCCTGAGCACTGCTTATTCACCACATTACGCACACGAGCGCTTGTGCAATCGACTCAATTCCACCGGAGAACTCAGACAGACCACAAATCTCCTCCTCCCTGTTCTTAGCGCCGCCGTAAAGGACCTCTTCGTGGGCAGCCCTTCTCGGGTTAGTACTCGCCCGATTGTCTCTTGTTCTAGTGTGTCGTTAGCTTCCTATTGCTCTCGGTGCCAACCAATTGAAGTTTACCAGAGTCCCACCACTGGAACACCTCGTTGTTCCGTAGAACACCGTCGTATACACCCTCTCTGTCGACCCGCTTCCCTACCCTCGTTCGACCTAAATTCAATCGTGTACCTAGTCCCTGGTGAACTCGTGAAGCTTCCCCAAGCTTCAATTTTAGCATCGATCCCGTTAATCGCCCGGAACACGATCTCCAGGGTCGTTCCGCCGCCGTGACCATGAACAAGCTTCACTTATGGTCAAATTGTTCAAATTAAATGAGGGCTTTTGCTTGGACTGACTTATGCTTGATGTTTGTGAGCTTATTACTCTTTGTCTGGGTTGCCACTGCCGTGAAACCATGGCTCCGACCAGGTGTTCAGCGTAACTCCGTCGTGGATCGAGCTCTGTAAAGAAATAGAACTAAGGGGTTGTTTTTGTAAGATGTCAGTGACTCTAGGAATAGTCCGTGGAACGCTTTTCAAGTTATTTAAAACATTGGGGGCCTTTTCACAAAACCAGCAGCGCCGGCGCGCCTGCTTTCCGCCTTCCGCAGGCCGGTTGGGCTGAATTCAGCCCAAAACTGTTCCTAGTTTTTCTTTTTCTTTTTCTACTAGGATTAAATGATTTTTAGAAAATTGAAGAAAAATGCTAAAAATGCAAGACCAATTTTGCTAAGTTTCTAATTTTTATAGTATTTAATAAAAATAGTAGCATGAATTTTAGTCCAAATAGGGAATTATAGAGTATTTATAATAGCCAAAACTTATACTCCTGGAATTTTAGAAATTGATTAATAATTTCAAAAATCACTAAACTTTTTAGATGAGCTTAAAATGTTATTTAGAAGCCTTGGGTAAAGTTTGGTATGATTTGGACAATGTTTGATGCCTAAACCTCAAAACCCTAGTCTTCAAGTGATGCCTGCCCTATGAACTACACTTCTGACTCCAAAGACCCTAGTTTCCTGGAGTCCCGTGAAGGAAAATTGTATTCAAGACCTAAGATAATATATTTTTATTATCTTTGCATTTTCATAAGCATTACATGAGCATTCATGGTCATATATGTGATATATATATAGAAAACGAAGAGGAAGTAGAAGTTGAAGAAGCAAGAGCTACACCACCACCTGAAGAACCTCCGGCCGGGAACTGCTTTTATTTTGACATCTGTGGAGCAGAGCCCGACTAACCCATAACACAAGGCAAGCCCCGGTGCATTTGCCACTTCCTTGCTATTTTAAAATCTTTCTCACTTGCTTGATGCATTAGGTGATAGGAGTTGTGTGCTAAACAAATTACTGCATTTCCTTCCTTGAGAATTTGACTACCTTTCCTTGATCCCCTGTTTTATAAGGTTTTTTATGGTCAGCCTTGCTCTAGAAAAACAAAATGTTTTGTTTTTGACAAAAAGATGATGCTTCAAGTGGGTGGGATGTTTTCAAAATAAAACTTGATGGTGGATCCATCATGGCCGTGATGGGTTCAACATCGGAAAAGATGTACCTCTGCCAGGTACCAAACTTTGGGTTAAAAATAATAAAGCTGAGACCGGGCGGTTGACTTGCACGAGAAGGGAGTCTCGGTGTAGTGTCTCCGTCTGAGTCGATTAAGGAACGTCTCGATGTAGGCTTGCTGATCGAGGACCTTTTAACTGGTCACATGCCTTGTAACACCATAAGTTTAATCATATGAAAATGAGGAAAATTCTTCGGGGGTTTTAAATCAAAACACCTTTCCTTGAGAATATTCATAATTTCAAAGTTACTACTCCCGAAAGTAATATATTTTTTTACTAAAAAGATATCTAGATAAACTAAATTATTCTTGGAGTGAAATTATATGAACTATGACTAAACGAATATTAATATATAATTTACAATATAAATTATATCTTCCTAAAATTCATGAAATGTGAACTATTCTCTAGTTCGTGATTGGAATCATGTATAAAAGAACTAAATTAAAACAAATATATATATATATATATATATAGTTTTTCATCCATGCTGGTGTTTTATGTGTGCATCTAAAAGTAAAAAGTTTGGAATTCAACCTTGTTTGATTTGAATTTTAAAATAGAAATCAGGAAAAATAAGTAAATAAAAAGAAAAAAAAGGCTCACCTGAACCTCACTGGGTCGATTTCTTTTCCCTTGTGGCCCATCTTCCGATTTTCTCCACGCGCATGGCCCAGCTTGTCACCTGTGCGCCGACACACGGGCCCGGGGTGGCAGCCGCACATGGTTCTGCTGCGCGTGGGCTACTTCGTGTTGTGGCGATGATGGGTGGACTCGCGTGGTTAGCGTTGTCTTCCTCCCCAACGACCTGCGTGGAATCTTGGCGATTCCCCCTTTCCGTGCACGCTCTGCTCGGTGAGATCATAACGATCGTGCGTGATCACAAGAATCCGGGGGCTCCTCAACTAAATTGCCGAGATTCTCGGCCGATTGCATCGCCCCGCCCCTATATAACCCAGCCGCTCCCGCTCCCTTATCCATCTAGCGGAGAACCCAGCCACCACCAACGGGAACCGTAGACGGAGAGAGAGTTAGAGACCGGCGGTGCGGATCTTCTTCGCGCGTGAGGTATTGGGATGGATGGACTTGGTTTGGGGGGGCTTCACCGGGGAGCACGAGAGGGTGGAGATCATCGGGCGGACAAGGCCACTGGTTGGCGGACACCGCCGCAGGCGGGGAGCGACCGCAGCTTTGTCTACCCCGCGTGAGGAAGATGAAGGAGGACCGTTGGATGTGCGATGAAGAATTGAGGTAAGAGGTTTGTTATCGGTCGTGGATTGGAAATCCAAGGGTTGGAACGGTTTAATGCGGGGGAGAGATTTTGGACCGTAGGATCTTGATCCGATGGCCAGATTTGCGTACCGGTTCGCAGGGCTCGGATTTAATCTGAGCGCTTGAACTAGGATCCAACGGCTTAATTCTACCCGTACCCCTTCATCGTGACATGTTGCTAAAGAGCCCCTGCCCTTTGCCACAATTAACCCGTCGTCCTCGAGTATAAAGAAACCCTTACAACCGAGGCCCTGGAATTTATAAAACTAACCCCGAGCTCTCTAGTATTTGCATCAGCAGTCCATAAATCCCATGAATTCATAAAATAAGTGTTAAAAATACATAGAAACTTGTTTATTCCATAACTTACTCATTTTGACTCCGATTCGATCCATTCAAATTGCGTTAGCTTCATAAAATTACTGTCTGAACACTGGCAATGTTAATTGTACCATATAACATATTTTTATAATTAGATATTTGTTTAGCCTATGTTCAGTAGATTATACCTTTTAACCAAAGTTAAACTAGATTATGATAGTGATTTGATTATGATATGATTTCTAAACAAGTTATAACCTGGATTAAATTTTACTTAACTATTATGAGTATATTTCCTCATATGATGTATATTAACTAATTTATAATACAGTTTAACATTTAAATCACAATTATCTCTCATAAATCATAACCCCTTAACCGTAACTCCAAATTTAACGGTTCTCGAACCCACGATCTCGTAGCGACGCGTAGATTATTATTACACAGTTTGTTCTCATGTTTGGTGTGATGTTAATTTTGCCCATACAATGTTTGTCTGTATTGCTACGTTTAGCAATGAAAACACGTGTCATCTGAAGAGCAAGTTGGTACCTGGAATCTCAAGTCCCACGCAAGTTGTGCCCTTGATCACTTCTTTTACCCACTCATGTTCTAATTAATCATAATGATCTGCATAGGTTAATTTTGATGGGACCTAATATGTTACCCTAGTTTGTCTATCTTTATGCCTTGTTTACCACTGAACTTTTTGGGTAGAACTTGCTAGTGCTATATGTGGTTTTGGGTATGGTGATGCATTATTCATGATTACACTTTTGTTATCTGTTGTTATTTACTGTTCATGATAAGATCATTATGTTAATTGGAACATGGAGCGACCACCCGGGAAAACAGTGCTACCACAAGGGTTTAATGGGACGCCCTTGGCTGATTAATTAGGAAAGCTAGTGGAGGACTACCTTACCCGAAAGGGGCAAGGGTAGTAGGGGAGTGGTCAGTGTGTGGAGGTCCTTGGTTGATTTTGCTGCGATGGCGGTCAAGCAAGGGATCCTTGCATTTGAGCTTCCTATAAATTGTAGCGGGTTTTCTGAAGCTAGTGGAACTTTGTAAAGGCCTCGTAGTGCTACCCTGCCTCGCTTCCTTGGTAGAGGTGTATGGGGCCCGTACAACCCCGTGACAAATGGGTAACAGGACTTGTGGGTAAAGATGCGCAACCTCTGCAGAGTGTAAAACTGGTATACTAGCCGTGTGTCACACCCGGCTTTAAGGAACAAAGCCAGGTGCATCTCATACATGCGCCAAGAAGACAACCTATATAATAACAGAGTGTATAGAGATAAATGTCATAAAACATCAGAGTATTTATTACATAGCAGAAGTCTTATTACAAAATAAAATATAAATATAAAACGAACTAAGGATCGTCGTTAGTGCCAATGTCAACTGAGAAACGCCACCTAGATTAGATCAAACTCCTCTCTTTGTGGCTCCTCCTGAACCACCTGTTCTTCTCCTATGGGGGGGTTGTGAGACAGCAAGGGTGAGCTCACACATGATCATAGCTCAACAAGTTGTGGGGAACCAGTGGACATAAACTCACAAAGGTGGGAGTTCATGTGATGTGTAAGGCTAATCAATGACAGGGGTTAAAGCTGAGCATTGCTTTTAAGTAGTTGGTCAAAATTTTATTAGCAGTTACTAAGTGTAAGTAAATACCAAACCTTAAGTAAAGTAATAGAACAAAATTAATAATAATCCCATGCATATGCAAATGACAAAATTGAATTTAAGTTCCATAATTTAATCATCAGAGAGTCCTGAGCTGCTCATGATCGTGAGCTCGGCTAGTATACCAGTTTTACACTCTGCAGAGGTTGTACCCTTTACCCACAAGTCATGTTACCCATCTGCCAAGGGGTCGTGACTCCCATACACCTCTACCTAGGAGGCGAGGCAGGGCAACACTACGAGGCCTTTACAAAGTTCCATTAGCTTCCGAAAACCCGCTACAGTGGGAAGAGCACTTGCAAGAATCCCCCGTCTGACCGCCATCGCAGCTAAATCAACCCGAGAACCTCCTTGCATGCAACTCCCCTACTGCCCTTGCCCCTTTCGGGTAAGGTAGTCTTCCACTAGCTTTCCTAATTAGTCAGCCAAGGGCGTCCCATTAATCCCTTGTGGTGGCACGTGTTACTCAAGTTAAGCTCTATGTTCCAATTAACATTAATGATTTTGACATGAACATAAATAGAATAACAAAAGAATTGGAACATAGATATAATAAATGATTATCCCAAAACCATGTAAAGCAATAGCAAACTACCCAAGTGATTCAGGGATAAACAAGGTAATGAGATAAACAATCTAGAGTGACCTATCGGGTCCCATCAAAATTAACCTATGCATGAATAAATGGTATTAAAGAACATTATTGGGTAAAAAGTGGTCAAGGGCACAACTTGCCTTCAATGAGCTCCTGCTCAGCTACTTCTATCTGCTGCTCACCAGGATCCTCAGTCACAGGCTCTTCTACTCGCCACAATACAAACAAGCATAGTATATAGAGAAAATTAACATCATACCGAACATATAGACAAATACATAATAAAAATCTACGCATTAAATTAAAATCCTAGGAACAGGAATCATAATTTTTGGAGTTATAGATTTTAAGATATGAATTTTCAAAGGTTTTATGTGCTTGAAATGGAATTAAATAAGGAATAAATTTTCTTATTGTTTTCACGTAAAAACAGAGACTCTAAGTGATAGTAAATAATATTACAAAATTTTATAAACTGGAATGGATTAATTTGGACCAAGTATGGAGTTTCTATGAATTTATCAAGTTCTAGTAATTATTTTCATATTAAAAATCCATTTCTAATTAATTTATTCAATTTAAAACAACTCTGGACTGGGCCTCATTTTCGAGAGAGTGCAGGGGGCTCTGCGCAAGATATCTTAGACTCAGTGCATAGTGAAAATGGACGGCGGGTTGTTTTTGATGAAACCGAGGGGCTGTTTTGCAGTTTAACCATGGCGAAAGGGTATCATCAGATCTCGACCGTCCGATCACTATTGGATGCCCAAGATTAGATCTGGATCACGCCGAACCGGTATGCTGCGCGATCCGTCCACTCCGCGATCAACAGCGCGGATTTAATGCTCTCCGATCTCACCAGCACCGCCCGATCTCAATCTAACGACACCCAACCAATGTGGCGAAGGGGTACGCCAAATTCTAATCCCGGCTGTTCGTCCCCCGATCAACGGCCCTGACCTAATCCTCTACCTATCTCGCCGGAGTACGGCGGTGCGTGCAATCCCGCGGCGGCGCAGTTCACCGGCGCCCAGACGATCGACGATTGCGCACGCTAGTCTCTAATCCAAGAATCTATACGCCTACTAGGAACAAAGACG
The DNA here is from genome assembly GCF_902167145.1 of Zea mays. Lineage (NCBI taxonomy): Eukaryota > Viridiplantae > Streptophyta > Magnoliopsida > Poales > Poaceae > Zea > Zea mays. Next base: position 89,602,789 of record NC_050097.1, read on the forward strand.
AAACCGCGCAAGAGGTTTATACCGTAAATCGCCGCGTAGAGGTCACTGGCACCGGAGAAGCGCGGACCGACGGTGGCGCGGAATCGATGGACGAAATCCCGGGATTCCCGGTCACCACCGCGCCCGCGGACGGCGCGCCCTCACTCGAGAAGGTCCTAGGGAGGTTCAGCACCTGTGGCGGAGTACAACCCGTAGCACCCCAATTGCTGAGCAGGAACAGCGGCGATAGATGGCTATGGCGGCTTCGGCGGCTCTGGTGGTCTGAGGGTTTAGCGATAAGAGGCTCCGGAGCAGGTCTCGGCGAATAACGGTCGCGACTTGAGTTTTTTATTTCCCCCCTGCGTAGTCAAAGCGAACCGGCTTTGGTGGGCGAGATCCGCCGACCTCGGGCAAGCTGTTGTGCCCGACACGCGAGGAAGACGGAGGCGCGGTAACCGACGGGCCCACCAGTCGGCGACACCTACGGTGCACGAAGGAGCTACTCCCTCTTACGAGCGGGCCATGGCTTCAGTGTATCCAGTGAGCGGCTCGCCCTAGAGTCCGACAACGCGGACCCACCCGTCGTTACTCAGTCTACCAGGTTGCGCGCGCGAAGCAGAAGGAAGGGGATTGGGCTGCGGGAGAGGGATTGGGGAAAATGGGCCGACCAGATTGGGCCCAGACGCTATAGTGCTCTCTCTTTTCTTTTATTCTTTTTTACTTTATATTTTCTTTTCTACTCTTCTCTTTTGGATTTGAATTTCCAATTTGAATCCCTGTGTGTGAAGTTAAAATTCAGGTTAAATGTCTATAACAACATGAACCGAATTTTAGTTCATTTATATTTTTATTTTATTCTATTTGTTTAGTGTTTTCTTCTCTTTTTCTCCCTTCTAGGAATTCTTTTAAATTCTAAAATTCCACTTTGGGATTTTATTATTTTCTTGTCACATTATCTTTATGTTGTCACAAAATGTACACAAAAATGAAAACCAGCATGATACATATTTTAGTGGCTTTTATGTTATGAATTATTTGCATTTACATAGGGTGTTCACATGTGATGATGCATAAAGGTCAAACTCACATATAGATGAAGTGAAATTGTGTCCCCTTTTTATGTTATCTCATACCAATTACAAATTGGACATTACAAATCCTACCCCCCTTAAAAGAATCTCGTCCTCGAGATTTAAGAAGGTCTAGGGAAAAGATGGCAAAATCTATGCAAAGTTCTTCTTCTCTTTCCCATGTTGCTTTATCTTTTCCATGGTGACTCCATTGCACTTTGCACATCCTTTTCACCTTATTTCTTGTAACTCGAGTCAATGTATCAAGAATCTTGACAGGATACTCCATGTAAGTCAAATCACCCTGAACACTGAGCTCTTCCATTGGTAACTGTTCCTCAGGGACACGGAGACACTTCTTAAGTTGAGACACATGGAATACATTATGCACATCAGATAGATTATCAGGTAGCTCGAGTTGATAGGCCATCTCTCCAACTTGCCTAAAAATTCAAAATGGTCCAATATAGCGAGGGGACAATCTGCCCTTAACTTTAAATCTCCTCATTCCATGAAGTGGTGACACCTTGAGGTACACATGATCATCTTCCTCAAACTCCAGCGGTCTTCTTCTATTATCAGCGTAGCTCCTTTGCCTGGTTTGAGCTACCCTCAAATTCTCCCGAATTATACGGACTTGTTCTTCTGCCTCTTGAATAAGTTCAGGTCCAAAGAATTGTTTTCCTCTAGTCTGGTCCAAAATAGAGGAGTCCTGCATTTCCTCCCATATAAAGCTTCAAAAGGTGACATCTTCAGACTGGCCTGATAACTATTATTATATGAGAATTCAGCATACGGTAGACTTTTATCCCAACTCCCTCCGTGCTGAAGGGCACAAGCTCTCAAAATATCTTCCAATACTTGATTAGTCCTTTCAGTCTGTCCATCAGTCTGAGGTAGGCCGAACTAAAATTCAACTTCGCATCCATATTCTCATGAAAGCTTTTCCAAAATCTGGGGGTAAACCATGATCCTCTATCCAAAATGGTCTTCTTCGGTACACCATGTAGAGACACAATCCGAGCCATATATAACTCAGCCAATTGAGATCACTTATAAGTAGTCTTGACCGGAATGAAATGAGCCACATTGGTCGGTCTATCCACAATAACCCATATAGAATCCTATCCTTTTGAGGTGCGAGGCAATCCAGTAATGAAATCCATACCAATCTCTTCCTACTTCCATTAGGGTATCTTTAATGGGTATAATAGTCCAACTGGTCTTTGGTGTTTGACCCTAACTCTTTGGCACACTTCGCACATAGCCACATGTGTAGCCACATCTCTTTTCAATCCATACCACCAGTACTTCGACTTCAAATCCTGATACATCTTAGTGCTACCAGGATGAACAGAATAATCCAAGTCATGGGCCTCCTTCAGTATAGTCTCACGAAGGCTATCAATCTCAGGAACACATATCCGATCCTTGAACCATACAGTGCCTTGCTCATCCTCCGTGAATTTCAGACCTCGACCTTCAGTAACCAAATCCTTAATATCTTGTATTTTAGCATCACCAATCTATCCTTTGCGGATTTTTCTTGCTCCAAGGTAGGTTCCACATCAATAGTAACTCCTTCAGTGTGAGAAACTATCCCTAGGTTAAGTCTACTGAAATCCTCAACCATCTCATCAGGTAGCTGGGCAACAATAGCTGAATGAACGTGCTCCTTTCGAATCAAGGCATCTGCAACCAAATTCACCTTGCACAAATGATAGTGAATTTCCAAATCTTAATCCTTAATAAGCTCCAACCAACGGCGTTGCCTAAGGTTGAGATCCTTCTGAGTGAATATATACTTCATACTCTTATGATCCGTGTATACTTGACACTTGGTTCCCATAATATAATGCCTCCATATCTTAAGTGCATGCACTACGGCTGCCAATTCCAAGTCATGAGTGGGGTAATTCAATTCATGTTTCCTTAACTAACGAGACGCGTAAGCAATCACATGTCCTTCTTGCATGAGCACACATCCCAAGCCTTGGCCACATGCATCACAATAAATATCAAATCCTTTCTGTAGGTCTGGCATAACCAACACTGGTGGCGACATCAACCTCTTCTTTAATTGATCAAAGCTATCTTGGCACTTCTCATCCCACTTGAACTCTCTTCCCTTCTCCAGAAGCGAGGTCATGGGCTTAGCAACCTTAGAAAATCCTTCAATAAATCTCCGATAATATCCTGCAAGCCCCAAGAAACTCCGGACCTCAGTAACTGTAGTGGGTATGCTCCACGCCACTATCTCCTTGACTTTAGCAGGACCCACTGATATCCTTTCATGATATGTTCAAGGAATGACACCTCATCAATCCAGAATTCACATTTACTGTACTTGGCATATAGCTGGTTATCTCGTAGCTTCTGTAGCACCAACCTTAGATGTTCCTCATGATCGCTATCACTCTGGGAATAAATAAGAATATCGTCGATGAATACCATGACGAATCTGTCCAAATACTCCATAAACACCTTATTCATCAAGTTCATAAAATAAGCTGGTGCATTGGTTAATCCAAACGACATAACAGTGAACTCGTATAATCCATATCGAGTCGAGAAAGCTGTCTTGGGAATATCCGATGGTCTAATTCTCATCTGATGGTAACCCGATCGGAGATCAATCTTCGAGAATACCCTTGCACCTCTCATCTGATCAAATAAATCCTCAATGCGGGGTAATGGATACTTGTTCTTCACAGTAACATCGTTAAGTGATCTATAATCCACACACATCCGCTGTGATCCATCCTTCTTCTGTACAAATAGAACCAACGCTCCCCAAGGTGAGGAACTCGGACGAATGTACCTAGTCTCTTGCAACTCGGTTAACTGCTTCTTCAGTTCCTTTAACTCTTGTACAGACATCCTGTATGGCCGTTTAGAAATAGGGGCAGTTCCAGGTAGAAGATCAATGACAAACTCAACTTCTCTATCAGGTGGCATCCCTGGCAACTCCTCTGGAAAGACATCCGGAAAATCTCTAACCACATGGATGTTGTCACCATCAAACTCCTCAGGTATGAAGAACATCGCACATTTGAATGAGGTGGTTACTGCAATTAGAACTTGAAATCTTTCTCCTTTAGGGCTGGTGAGTTCTATGGTTCCTTTATCACAGTGTATAAACTGCCTTTGCCTTTCTTAACCATGCCATACCAAGGATCACGTCTATAGTTCTCTCTTCTAACACTATAGGTGTAGCCCATCTGGGTTAGAAACATAGGGTACGAAAGAAAGGATTGTAGACAAGGCATGTAATTACGAAGCATGTCACTTTGGGGGTTTATTAGCTAAGTGTCGCCTACTAAAGCTAATTCATTACCTTATGGTGGTACATGCTAAGATGCTCGTCTATACTATTTCAATCAATCAAAGAAGCAAATCAGGCATTGATCATCAGAACAATCAACCAACATTTTTAAAATAGAGAAAATAGTTTTATTTTCGTCTTAGGTTCCCTATCTCTTAAGAAGGTAATAAATGTAGGATCCCAAGGTGTGAAATCCACCTCGTCTCAGAGTAGAGAAGCTAAGAGTAATCAGAGTAGAAAAGCAAAAGGTGAGACAAGATCAAGATGATATAAGTATAGAATGAATCAGAGTAAGGTAAGTAGTCAAGGGTTTTGTCCATTTCTATCTAGGTTTCGTCCTACAGTCAACATTTCCTCTGATACCACTTCTGTAACACCCGGCTTTAAGGAACAAAGCTAGGTGCATCTCATACATGCGCCAAGAAGACAACATATATAATAACAGAGTGTATAGAGATAAATGTCATAAAACATCAGAGTATTTATTACATAGCGGAAGTCTTACTACAAAATAAAATATAAATATAAAACGAACTAAGGATCGTCGTTGGCGCCAATGTCAACTGAGAAACACCACCTAGATCAGATCAAACTCCTCGCTTTGTGGCTCCTCCCGAACCACCTGTTCTTCTCCTGTGGGGGGGTGTGAGACAGCAAGGGTGAGCTCACACATGATCATAGCTCAACAAGTTGTGGGGAACTAGTGGACATGAACTCACAAAGGTGGGAGTTCATGTGATGTGTAAGGCTAATCAATGACAGGGATTAAAGCTGAGCATTGCTTTTAAGTAGTTGGTCAAAATTTTATTAGCAGTTACTAAGTGTAAGTAAATACCAAACCTTAAGTAAAGTAATAGAACGAAATTAATAATAATCCCATGCATATGCAAATGAAAAAATTGAATTTAAGTTCCATAATTTAATCATCAGAGAGTCCTGAGCTGCTCATGACCGTGAGCTCGGCTAGTATACCAATTTTACACTCTGCAGAGGTTGTACCCTTTACCCACAAGTCATGTTACCCATCTGCCAAGGGGTCGCGACTCCCATACACCTCTACCTAGGAGGTGAGGCAGGGCAACACTACAAGGCCTTTACAAAGTTCCACTAGCTTCCGAAAACCCGCTATAATTTATGGGAAGAGCACTTGCAAGAATCCCCCGTCTGACCGTCATCGCAGCTAAATCAACCCGAGAACCTCCTTGCATGCAACTCCCCTACTGCCCTTGCCCCTTTCGGGTAAGGTAGTCTTCCACAAGCTTTCCTAATTAGTCAGCCAAGGGCGTCCCATTAATCCCTTGTGGTGGCACGTGTTACTCAAGTTAAGCTCTATGTTCCAATTAACATTAATGATCTTGACATGAACATAAATAGAATAACAAAAGAATTGGAACATAGATATAATAAATGATTATCCCAAAACCATGTAAAGCAATAGCAAACTACCCAAGTGATTCAGGGATAAACAAGGTAATGAGATAAACAATCTAGGGTGACCTATCGGGTCCCATCAAAATTAACCTATGCATGAATAAATGGTATTAAAGAACAATATTGGGTAAAAAGTGGTCAAGGGCACAACTTGCCTTCAATGAGCTCCTGCTCAGCTACTTCTATCTGCTGCTCACCAGGATCCTCAGTCACAGGCTCTTCTACTCGCCACAATACAAACAAGCATAGTATATAGAGAAAATTAACATCACACCAAACATATAGACAAATACATAATAAAAATCTACGCATTAAATTAAAATCCTAGGAACAGGAATCATAATTTTTGGAGTTATAGATTTTAAGATATGAATTTTCGAAGGTTTTATGTGCTTGAAATGGAATTAAATAAGGAATAAATTTTCTTACTGTTTTCACGTCAAAACAGAGACTTTAAGTGATAGTGAATAATATTACAAAATTTTATAAACTGGAATGGATTAATTTGGACCAAGTATGGAGTTTCTATGAATTTATCAAGTTCTAGTAATTATTTTCATATTAAAAATCCATTTTCTAATTAATTTATTTAATTTAAAACAACTCTGGATTGGGCCTCATTATCCAGAGAGTGCAGGGGGCTCTGCGCAAGATATCTTAGACTCAGTGCATAGTGAAAATGGACGGCGAGTTGTTTTTGATGAAACCGAGGGGCTGTTTTGCAGTTTAACCATGGCGAAAGGGTATCATCAGATCTCGACCGTCCGATCACAAATGGACGCCCAAGATTAGATCTGGATCACGCCGAACCGGTATGTCGCGCGATCCGTCCACTCCGCGCGCGCGACGCGGATTTAATGCTCTCCGATCTCACCAGCACCGCCCGATCTCAATCTAACGGCATCCAACCAATGTGGCGAAGGGGTACGCCAAATTCTAGTTCCGGCCGTTCGTCCCCTGATCAACGGCCCTGACCTAATCCTCTACCTATCTCGCCGGAGTACGGCGGCGCGTGCAATCCCGCGGCGGTGCAGTTCACCGGCGCCCAGACGATCGACGATTGCGCACGCTAGTCTCTAATCCAAGAATCTATACGCCTACTAGGAACAAAGACGAAACCGTGCAAGAGGTTTATACCGTAAATCGCCACGCAGAGGTCACTGGCACCGGAGAAGCGTGGACCGACGGTGGCGCGGAATCGACGACGACGAAATCCCGGGATTCCCGGTCACCACCGCGCCCGCGGACGGCGCGCCCTCACTCGAGAAGGTCCTTGGGAGGTTCAGCACCCACAGCGGAGTACAACCCGTAGCACCCTGATTGCTAAGCAGGAACGACGACGATAGATGGCTATGGCGGCTTCGGCGGCTCTGGTGGTCTGAGGGTTTAGCGATAAGAGGCTCCGGAGCAGGTCTCGGCGAATAACGGTCGCGACCCGAGTTTTTTATTTCCCCCCTGCGTGGTCACAGCGAACCGGCTTTGGTGGGCGAGATCCGCCGAGCTCGGGCAAGCTGTTGTGCCCGACGCGCGAGGAAGACGGTGGCGCGGTAACCGATGGGCCCACCAGTCGGCACACCTACAACGCACGAAGGAGCTACTCCCTCTGACGAGCGGGCCATGGCATCAGTGTATCCAGCGAGCGGCTCACCCGGGAGTCCGACAACGCGGACCCACCCGTCGGTACTCAGTCTACCAGGTTGCGCGCGCGAAGCAGAAGGAAGGGGATTGGGCCACGGGAGAGGGATTAGGGAAAATGGGTCGACCAGATTGGGCCCAGACGCTATAGTGCTCTCTCTTTTCTTTTATTCTTTTTACTTTATATTTTCTTTTCTACTCTTCTCTTTTGGATTTGAATTTCCAATTTGAATCCCTGTGTGAAGTTAAAATTCAGGTTAAATGTCTATAACAATATGAACCGAATTTTAGTTCATTTATATTTTTATTTTATCCTATTTGTTTAGTGTTTTCTTTTCTTTTTCACCCTTCTAGGAATTCTTTTAAATTCTAAAATTCCACTTTGGGATTTTATTATTTTTCTTGTCACATTATCTTTATGTTGTCACAAAATGTACACAAAAATGAAAACCAGCATGATACATATTTTAGTGACTTTTATGTTATGAATTATTTGCCTTTACATAGGGTGTTCACATGTGATGATGCATAAAGGTCAAACTCACATATAGATGAAGTGAAATTGTGTCCCCTTTTTATATTATCTCATACCAATTACAAATTGGGCATTACACCGTGCTCACGGTCATGAGCAGCTCGGACCCTCACATGATTAATTTATGGAACTAAATTCAATTTGTCATATGCAATGCATCGCAGGTGATGTTGTTACTTTTGTTCTGCTACTTAATTGGGTTGGTATTTACTTATACTTAGTAATTGCTAATAAAATTTTGACCAACTTTAAAAGCAATGCTCAGCTACAACCATCCTCTTTGGTAAGCCTTACACTTCACGGGAGCTCCCACCTTTTGCGAGTTCATGCACATTATTCCCCACAACTTGTTGAGCTATGAACGTATGTGAGCTCACTCTTGCTGTCTCACACCCCCCACAGGTCAAGAATAGGTACCACAGGATGAGGCGCATGGAGGATGTTGTGATGAGTTCGCGAGAGATCTAGGCCTTCGTCTCCCAGTCAACTTTAGGTTGCTGGACCGTTGTCTCCTTATAATGTAATTATTTATTTATTTTGTATAGAACTCCTGTTATATAGTGAAGATGTGACATTCGATCCTGTGCCATGATTCATCATATGTGTGAGACTTGGTCCAAGCACACCTGGTGATTATGTTCGTGCCCGGGTCTTGGTGCCCCGAAACCCGGGTGTGATAGAAGTGGTATCAGAGGAATGTTGACTGTAGGACGAAACCTAGATAGAACTGGACAACCATTATCTACTTACCTTTGCTACTCTGATTCTTTTCTAAACTTATCTTAATCTTTTGTCATCTATTTTCGCTTTACTCTGATTATTCTTACCTTTTTCCTTCTGAAGACAAAAGTGGATTTCACACTTTGAAATCCTGTACCTAAAGTGACTTTTAGGAATAGGAGACCTACTCTTAGAAACAAAAACAAAACTATTTTTTGTAGGTATCTATACGCTTGAGTGCTTGTTCTTACGATACTTGTTTGATTTGGATCTTTTATTGAGTGTGATGAGTTGTGGAGTAATGTCCATAATTACATGTGCATATACATAATGCTTATAAAACTAACTAGACAAATTAGATTATATCTAGGCTAACAATATCCATCTTATCTTAAAAAAATCTATCCTACACTCATAGATCTATCTTATCTTAAAATATTCTATCTTATCTTAATAGATTCATCTTATCTTGAAGGAATCATCTTATCCTCACCACCTTACCTATCTCATCCTAAAGTAATAACCGTGAGCTAATCCAAAATTTATTTAGATCTTATCTAGTATAAAATAGTTATATCAGTTTGGAATCATGTATAAAAGAACTAAATTAAAACAAATATAAATATATAGTTTTGCATCCATGCTGGTGTTTTATGTGTGCATCTAAAAGTAAAAAGTTTGGAATTCAACCTTGTTTGATTTGAATTTTAAAATAGAAATCAGGAAAAATAAGTAAATAAAAAGAAAAAGAAAAAGGCTCACCTGAACCTCACTGGGCCGATTTCTTTTCCCTGTGGCCCATCTTCCGGTTTTCTCCACGCGCACGGCCCAGCTTGTCACCTGTACGCCGACACGCGGGCCCGGGGTGGCAGCCTGTTGGGGACTTGTTCTCAAATGCTATGAATTAAGAACAAGGAAACATAAAGTGTTAAATGTTAACGTCCTTCATCCATGAAACATTATTCCCTTTAGGATAATGAGCCTTGGACGAAGGTTGACGAGAGTATAATTACGAAGCTTAAGTCTTCGTAATAAAATTTCAATAAATATTGTAAGACAACATAAAATAAAGGGTATAAAAAGGGGTAAATAAATCATAGACGAATTATATTATATTATATTTACTTGATATATTGAATCATTGAATACAATAATACCTCTGCCTTGGCAAAGATTGGATTCCGAAAGATGCGATTGCAATTACCAGAATGCGTGAACAATAAAGGAATACTGTTCACTATTTATAGGCACATGACGCAGCCTGTGAGGAATTACAAGTATGCCCCTTATAAAAGTTTACAACATTGACTCAGACCTTTATGGACTAAAAGGTCATTCTATCTTTAAGTCGGTTTGTAACACCGAAGCTTCATGAAGAGGAACCTTCGGCCATCTTATACAAACAGCTTCAGCCGAAAGCCGCTTCTTCCTAGAAGACCTTCGGCGACGAAGCATAGACCCAACAGTAGCCCCTTTCGCGGTGCTAGATCGTTTTTCGTAACGAGCTTGATCCGTGAAAAAAGTCTCTTAAGCTTCGGAGCGCCGAAGGTCTAAAAACACCTTCCCTGAGCTCGTTGTCGAGAAACGATTCAATTACCCAGCGCGTAGCGGCCCCACCTTGCAGAGTTACTGTTTGGTCTCTGCGGTCCACCACACAGCGAGTGCGAGCGAGTGTCCGCCTGGTGTAAAAATCCTGGCGCTTCGCCTTCTTACCTGCAGTAGTATATAAACAGACGAGTAGGTGTGAAGTTACCACAGCATTCATTGCTATTTGCACTGTTTTGCTGCCAAAATCTTTAGCCATCGCCGAAGCTTGACTCTGGAATCGAACGAAGCTCCAGCTTGAAGCCTGCTTCGTCAGAAGAAAAAAACTTCGGAAGAAAAAAGTATTAAATTTCCACAAATTCATAATTAAATGGCCAGAGTGCGCTCTACCGCCAGGGTTGAGCGTGAGGAAGGCGAAACTGAAGCTTCGGAGACTGTTCCCATCTCCGAAGCCATGCAACGATCCGGGCTGGTGACTTCGGAAAAGGTCCCTAGTGATGATGCGGAACAAGCAATCGCTGAAGCAGAAGAAGAAGATATTGAGGAAACTGATCCCGAAGATGACTACCGCATTGCCATGCCAAGCAAACCCAGCCACTTGGACTTCGGGAAATCTACTGTTTCGAAGGCTGATCTCTCCAAGATGGTAAAGTCGGGCTTTTTTACTGAAAATCAGAAGAAGCTATTACGCTTCGGGGGAGAAGAGACTACCCCAAAGCCGGAGAAGGATGAAATTGTTATTTTCAAAAGCTTTCTAAAGGCTGGATTAAGATTCCCCCTACATGGGATTATTGCAGAGGTACTGAAGAGGTTCGATATCTATTTTCACCAGCTGACCCCTAACGCTATCGTTAGGCTTAGTGTTTACATCTGGGCACTCCGAAGCCAAGCAGTGGAGCCATTTGCGGACAGCTTTTGCCGGGTTCACGAGTTACATTATCAGACGAAGGCTAGAAAGGATGGATTGCACGACAATTTTGGTTGCTATAACTTCGCCTATCGGAAAAGCACAAAGTTTCATGTAATCAGCTACCGAAGCAAATGGGCAGCAGGCTGGAAGTCAGAGTGGTTCTATGTCAAGGTTGATGATGACAAGGAAAAGCTTGTGCAAAGTCCACTCGAACTAATCTTCGGAGAAACCCGACCTCGCTGCAACATGACACCCGAAGGTCCAACACAGCAAGCAATGAATGAATTCAGAATTATTGCAGAGCATATCAGCACAAGGGACCTGGTTCAGGAGTTTTTAGCTTTCAAAGTTTTTCCCAGTTTGAAAGAATGGGAAATGCCGAAGCTAAAGGGGGAAAATAAAGAAGGTGAACTTGTACGTTTACCTTACTATTTCAAGTTTAAAAAGTACTTTAAAACACCTTGCCAAGAGTGGCTAGATACAATTGAAGTAATGTGCAATGAAATACTTGGCAATTATTCCAAAAAAGAAGATCAATTGATGACCGCAGCCTTCGGCACCCGTCCGAAGCGAAGGCTAAATCGAGTGCTGGACGCCTTGGGTTTTGAATACTCTGACTATGAAAATCTGAACAAAGGTACCGGAGGCCAGAAAAGGAAAAAGATAACCGAAGCCTCAAATGAAGATGAAAAAGAGACACCAAAGAAGAAAATTTCAAATAAAAGGAAAGCGTCTTCTCCGAAACGAAAAATATCCGACGAAGAAAAATCCCCCGCATCACCCTCTGCCACTGATGTGGAGGCAATTCTGAAGGTAATGACTGAATCCTTACCTGCGAAGCTAAGTCCACTGGGGCCTCAACTGACAAAGTTTTTTCAGAAGGACAAGGAGCCCGAAAAATCGAAGAAAACAATCAAAGCAAAGAGACAAAGAATTATCACTGTGACAGAGGTAATTGACAAGACACCACCAAGAGCTGCAGCTCAGAAAACACCAGCGGCTGCCGAAGTTACACCTTCGGAGGTCGCAGCTGCCGAAGCTGCCTCAGCTGAAGATTTGAACCTGGAGAGCACAATCGAACACATTGACAGAATGCTGCTAGATATGGCTGCAGAAGAAGCTACCACCGCCGCCGAAGAGGCCGTGACCGCAGCATCGGGGAAAGGGAAGGAAATTGCTGATGAAGCTTCAGAAAACGAAGCTTTCATGTTCCAGAATTTAGTTGGAGAAAAACTGTCAAAAGCTGAAATAGAAGAGCTTAGAGAGTATGCCTAATCCTGCGGATACAAACCTGGAGCACTCCTCTTCGGAGGCATTGATGATGAAAAATTAAATTGTATTCGAGATCAAACTGGAGCCAAAGTTATCGGTACTCTGTCAAAGAGTATCGGTTTCCCGAAGCTAGAAACAGACATCAGCCGCTACCGACGACAACATATCGTTGGTAGTTTATTCTATTCCAATTTCAAGGTGAACTACTTTTCCCTTAACTTTTATTGTTTCTAATAATGAAAACATGTCTGACGAAAGTTGCTTTCGTGCAGAGTATGCTGTTGAGCAAAGCCTTGAAGATGCAGCAAGATTTTGAAGATAAGAAGCACGAAGTTATAATTGAAAATTTGGAAAGCAGAATAAAGGAGCAATCAGATGCTATCGAGAAAAAGAACTTTGAGCTCCAGGCAACCGAAGGTTTATTGGCGGAAGCTGAAGCAAAAATAACAGAACTGAACACGAAGCTTCTCCGCCAATCTGAGCAGTTCGAACGAGAAAAGCAAGATCTAAATGCAAAACTTGAAGCCGAAGCTCAACAGAATTCAGATTTGAGAAAACTATTGACGAGCCTTCAAGAAAAATGTTTGGAATTTAGCAACAAATGCATTCAACGATTAAGAAAGATCTTTCACTCAGTTGGAGCCAGCAGTGAAAAATTCACCCCCTCAGCTGAAGATCTACCGAAGACCTTCGAACATATTGAGGGTGAGATTGACGAGCTCGACGAAGTCATAGCTGGGCACGGTGACTTCTGTGCCTGAATGGCTTCTCGGGGCACTGCTGCAGCTTTCCTAAAAGCTGGCTGCGATCATGGAAAGATTGTCAATAGGCCAAATTTCACTTTATCACCATCAATCCTGGATGACATTCCTGATCTCGCCCGAAGTATCTCTAATAGGTTTGTGAAAATGATATGGACAAAAGGTGGACGAGAAAAGGCTGGAGACGAAGCTCGGAGTCACCTTGAACCTGTAAGAAACCATACCTTGTGCTTACCTCTTCCTGCAAGCTCGATTTTGACTTACGACAACCTTATTCATGTAGGATGACGAAGCCGAAGCCGATGATTAAGAAATGACGCCGAAGCTGAAGCTCCTTGGAGATTAAACAGTAGATTGTAGACAGTACTTGAGAAACTTTTGAGATAACTTTTGTAAATGTAACTAAAACTTGTCTTTAATGAATTCTGTTCATACCTTGTAATATATCCTTATCCTTCCATTGATGTATGAGAAGTGCTTTGATGTGGACGAAATTTTCTTTTTTGAGCCGAAGGCGAAAAAACACCTTCCCTTCTTTTCGTACGCAGCGAAGCATAGAAAACAACATTTTCCTTCTTTCCGAAGCTCTCCTTTTTGTACACGAAGCTCTTTCTTTCCTTTTTTTTCCTTTTTGCCGAAGCAACCACTTATGCCATGATGATGATTATCCTACATATGCCTGGATGAATGTTTATGAATGCAAATGCTATGATGTAATGTGATGTGCAAATGAATGGCCAAACACGTATCCGAAGCCATACTCATAGCCATTATTTCCTTAAAAACAATCACACCTCAGCTCTGCATTCCCTTAGGAACGACTTTGGAGCTTCTTCGCCTTTACTTTTGGCGGAATCAGCGTTGACTTTTCGCTGTAAGCTCTGCATTCCTTTAGGAACGACTTTGGAGCTTCTTCGCCTTTACTTTTGGCGGTATCAGCGTTGACTTTTCGCTGTAAGCTCTGCATTCCCTTAGGAACGACTTTGGAGCTTCTTCGCTTTTTACTTTTCGGCACTCGATGGTGCGCTCTCAGCTTTTACATTTACATTCCTTGGGGGATTTTGCTCTTATAGAACTAAAAATAGGAAATTACATGTGATGGCCCCATTAAAAACCTTTCTCCCCCTTAGAAAGGAAAAGGGTGCCATAAAAAAGAAAAACATAAAAAAATTACATCAAGTTACACATAATATCGCCGAAGCTCATCCGCATTCCAAGATCTAGGAATGTCGTTGCCGTCCATATCCTTCAATCTGTATGAACCGGGTCTTGACGAAGATGCTACTAAGAAAGGTCCGTCCCATTTCAACTGCAACTTGCCCACTGTTTCTGGGTTGGCCACTCTCCGAAGCACCAAGTGTCCTGGCTCAATATTCTTTAGTCGAACCTTTCTATCTCGCCATTTGATTGTTTCGGCTTGATATTTATTGATGTTCTCCACGGCTTGCAGCCTGATCTCTTCTAAAGCATCTTTTTCAACAGAATAAGCAGCTTCGGAATCTGATTCTGCCGAAGCTGCTACTCTTATTGATCCGGTTTTAGCTTCCTCCGGAGTTATTGCTTCGTCACCGAATAACAACTTGAATGGAGTAAAGCCTGTAGACCTTGATGTTGTTGTGTTGTGGCTCCACACCACTTTGGTTAACTGATCTGGCCACTTTCCCCTAGGTTGATTGAAGATTAACTTCATTATTCCTGTCATTATAATGCCGTTGGCTCTTTCAACGAGTCCGTTTGACTCCGGATGCCTGACTGATGCAAAATGGATCTTCGTACCAATTTGGTCACAGAAATCCCTGAAAGCTTCAGAGTCAAACTGTGTTCCATTATCCGCAGTGATAGCCTTCGGCACCCCGAAACGACAAACAATATTTTGCCAGAAAAACTTTTGGACGGTGGCCGAAGTTATTGTGGCTAAAGGCTTTGCCTCAATCCATTTAGAAAAATATTCCACAGCTACTACAACATATCTCAGGTTCCCTTGGGCCGGTGGTAACGGACCTAACAAGTCAAGGCCCCACCTTTGCAATGGCCAAGTGGGTTGTATGAGCTGTGTTAAGGACGAAGGTTGTTTTTGATCTCTTGCACATTTCTGACAACCTTCGCACTTTTGAACTAATTCCGCTGCATCCGAAGCTGCCTTCGGCCAATAAAACCCTTGGCGGAAATTTTTTCCAAGTAACGGCCTAGATCCAATGTGAGATCCACACAGGCCTGCATGTATTTCTTTCATTAACTCTATACCTTCGGTTCTAGATAAACACTTGAGTAGTGGAGCACAAACTCCATGCTTGTACAACTCCCCTTCTATCATGACATATGGACGAGCTCTTGCCTCTATCCTCCTGTTATAAGTTTCGTCATCTGAAAGGAATTTACCCTGAAGATAAGAGATGATCTCAGTTCTCCAATCTTCACTATAAACAGGAGATATATTGAGGACTGCTCTTTCAAGAAGTTCCACCGAAGGTGCTTTTATTGTTTCGAAGAACACATCCGAAGGTAAGGGCAGCCCCTGTGCTGCTGACTTAGCTAGCAAATCAGCATGCTCATTTTGTCCTCGAGGGATATTTTTGACAGAAAATCCCTCGAAGGAAGCTTCAACTCTTCGAACCATATCCAGATACTTTTCAAGCTTCGGATCTTTAGCCTTGCAACTCTTGTCGATATGACCCGAAACAACTTGGGAATCAGTTTTAAGAATGGCCCTTCTGATTCCCATTGCTTTTAGCTTCCGAAGACCCAGAAGCAGGGCTTCGTACTCGGCAATGTTGTTTGTGCAACTAAAATCAAGCTTTGCCGCATAACAAGTTTTAACTTTGGAAGGTGAAACCAACACAGCAGCCGCTCCCGCTCCGAAGGTTCCCCAGGACCCATCGCAAAACACTGTCCATGCTTCGGCGTCTTTATTTGTTTCTTCCTCCTGAGCCCCTGGCGTCCAGTCAGCAATGAAGTCTGCTAACGCCTGGGACTGAATCGAAGATCTATGAACATATTCAATACAAAATTCATTGAGCTCTGCAGCCCATTTTCCAATCCTTCCAGTAGCTTCTCGGTTCCTCATAATATCCTTCAGAGGTTGTGAAGAAGGAACAATTATGTTGTAAGCTTGAAAATAGTGCCGAAGCTTCCTGGATGCCATCAAAACAGCATATAACACCTTCTCTAATTCTGTGTAGTTTTTCTTTGATATACTAAGAACTTCAGATACAAAATACACTGGGACCTGCTTCCTGACTTGGCCATCAAGCTTCTCCTGGACAAGTGCTGCACTTACCGCTGAGTGCGAAGCTGCCACATATAATAATAAAGGAGCCCCTGGCGTAGGTGGAGTCAGTGCTGTTAGATCTATCAAATACTGTTTCAGCTCTTCGAAGGCCTTCTGCTGGATTGGTCCCCATTGAAAGACTTCGGCTGACTTCAGCACTTCGAAGAATGGTAAGTTTCTCTCTGCTGATCTGGATATGAATCTATTGAGAGATGCCAACCTTCCTGTCAATCTTTGAGCCCCCTTTTTTGTAGTTGGTGGCTCCATCCGAAGTATAGCTTCAATCTTACTTGGATTAGCTTCAATTCCCTTTGTTGAAACTAAGCATCCTAGAAATTTCCCCTTCTTTACTCCGAAGACGCATTTTTCTGGATTCAACTTTAAGCCAGCTTGTCTGAAACTGGCGAAGGTCTCCTGCAGATCAGCAATATGATTCTCCTGTTTCGTGCTTTTTACAATGATGTCATCAACATACGTTATCACATTTCTGCCTATCTGAGACTGGAGAACCTTCGCAGTCATTCTGCTGAAACTTCCTCCAGCGTTTTTGAGCCCCTCAGGCATCCGAAGATAGCAATATGTGCCACTTAAAGTTATGAAGCTAGTCTTCGGCTCATCTTCCTTCTTCATCCAGATTTGATGGTAGCCTGAATAACAGTCTAACAGACTCATGAGCTCTGAAGAAGCTGCTGCATCAACTAAAGAGTCTATCCTTGGCAGTGGGAATTCATCCTTCGGACAAGCCTTGTTAAGATCTGTAAAATCGATACACATTCGCCACTTGCCATTGGCCTTTTTTACCATAACAGTGTTAGCTAGCCATTCTGGGTACTTTACTTCTCTGATAACTCCTGCACTGAGGAGTCTTTTGACTTCGTTACGGGCACCTTCGGCCTTATCATCTGACATTTTCCGAAGCCTTTGCTTTCTGGGTCTGAAGGATGGATCGACATTGAGCGAGTGCTCAATAACATCCCTATTAACTCCGCAGAGATCGTTGGCTAACCATGCAAAAACATCTTTGTTGTTGAACAAAAACCTTATCAAGGTTTTCTCTTGTTCTTCGGATAACTGAGAGCCCAACAGCACCTTCTGCTCTGCTATATCCTCACATAAGAGCATGGGCTTCGGCTGATCTGCTTAAGCTGCTTTCTCCCTTCTGAATTTGTACTGTTGACAAGCTTCAGCTCCATCTATGTTATGGATTGCTTTTGAATCAGTCCAGTTTCCTTCGGCCCTTCTGGCAGCTTTCTGGCTTCCATGAATAGCGATGGGTCCTTGATCCGAAGGTATCTTCATGCAAAGATAGGCAGGGTGAAGTATTGCTTCAAAAGCATTGAGGGTGCCACGACCAATAATTGCATTGTAAGGGTATTCCATGTCAACAATGTCAAACACAACTTGCTCAGTTCTAGTGTTGTTGATGAACCCGAAGGTCACTGACATGGTGATCTTGCCCAATGCTACAATCTGTCTTCCTCCGAAGCCACAGAGAGGATGTGTAGCATCATGAATCTTATCTTCTGGCTCTTGCATTTGTCTGAAGGCCTTAGCAAATATGATATCAGCTGCACTGCCTGTGTCAACCAAGACATTGTGGACCAGAAATCCTTTGATAACACAAGAGATAACCATGACATCGTTGTGTGGGTAATCCTTGAGCTGAAGGTCCTCTTGGGAGAAGGTAATAGGAATGTGAGACCATCTTGACTTGATGAAGGGTCCTTGCACCCCAACATGCTGTACCCTTCTTTGTGCTTCCTTCTTTTGTTTCTTGTTAGCTGGCTCTGAGGACGAACCACCTGTGATCGGGAGCACCAGCTTCGGGTCCGAAGCAGCTCCAGCTTGGTCGTTGATCGAAGCCATCAGCTCAAAAAGTGGAAGTGAGTTCACCGGAGGTGGGCGCCAATGTTGGGGACTTGTTCTCAAATGCTATGAATTAAGAACAAGGCAACATAAAGTGTTAAATGTTAACGTCCTTCATCCATGAAACATTATTCCCTTTAGGATAATGAGCCTTGGACGAAGGTTGACGAGAGTATAATTACGAAGCTTAAGTCTTCGTAATAAAATTTCAATAAATATTGTAAGACAACATAAAATAAAGGGTATAAAAAGGGGTAAATAAATCATAGACGAATTATATTATATTATATTTACTTGATATATTGAATCATTGAATACAATAATACCTCTGCCTTGGCAAAGGTTGGATTCCGAAAGATGCGATTGCAATTACCAGAATGCGTGAACAGTAAAGGAATACTGTTCACTATTTATAGGCACAGGACGCAGCCTGTGAGGAATTACAAGTATGCCCCTTATAAAAGTTTACAACATTGACTCAGACCTTTATGGACTAAAAGGTCATTCTATCTTTAAGTCGGTTTGTAACACCGAAGCTTCATGAAGAGGAACCTTCGGCCATCTTATACAAACAGCTTCAGCCGAAAGCCGCTTCTTCCTAGAAGACCTTCGGCGACGAAGCATAGACCCAACACAGCCGCACATGGTTCTGCTGCACGTGGGCTACTTCGTGTTGTGGCGATGACAGGTGGACCCGCGTGGTCAGCGTTGTCTTCCTCCCCAACGACCTGCGCGGAATCCTGGCGATTCCCCCTTTCCGTGCACGCTCTGCTCGGTGAGCTCATAACGATCGTGCGTGATCACCGGAATTCGGGGGCTCCTCAACTAAATTGCCGAGATTATCGACCGATTGCATTGCCCCGCCCCTATATAACCCAGCCGCTCCCGCTCCTTATCCATCTAGCCGAGAACCCAACCACCACCAACGGGAACCGTAGACGGAGAGAGAGTTAGAGACCAGTGGTGCGGATCTGCTTCGCGCGCGAGGTATTGGGATGGATAGACTCGGTTCGGGGGGGCTTCACCGGGGAGCACGAGAGGGTGGAGATCATCGGGCGGACAAGGCCACTGGTCGGCAGACACCGCCGCAGGCGGGGAGCGACCACAACTTTGTCTACCCCGCGTGAGGAAGATGAAGGAGGACCGTTGGATGCGCGATGAAGAATTGAGGTAAGAGGTTTGTTATCGGCCGTGGATTGGAAATCCAAGGGTTGGAACGGTTTAATGCGGGGGAGAGATTTTGGACCGTAGGATCTTGATCCGATGGCCAGATTTGCGTACCGGTTCGCAGGGCTCGGATTTAATCTGAGCGCTTGAACTAGGATCCAACGGCTTAACTCTACCCGTACCCCTTCGCCGTGACTTGTTGCTAAAGAGCCCCTGCCCTTTGCCACAATTAACCCGCCGTCCTCGAGTATAAAGAAACCCTTACAACCGAGGCCCTGGAATTTATAAAACTAACCCCGAGCTCTCTGGTATTTGCATCCGCAGTCCATAAATCCCATGAATTCATAAAATAAGTGTTAAAAATACATAGAAACTTGTTTATTCCATAACTTACTCATTTTGACTCCGATTCGATCCATTCAAATTGCGTTAGCTTCATAAAATTACTATCTGAACACTGGCAACGTTAATTGTACCATATAACATATTTTTATAATTAGATATTTGTTTAGCCTATGTTCAGTAGATTATACCTTTTAACCAAAGTTAAACTAGATTATGATAGTGATTTGATTATGATATGATTTCTAAACAAGTTATAACCTGGATTAAATTTTACTTAACTATTATGAGTATATTTCCCCATATGATGTATATTAACTAATTTATAATATAGTTTAACATTTAAATCACAATTATCTCGCATAAATCATAACCCCTTAACCGTAACTCCGAATTTATCGCTTCTCGAACCAACGATCTCGTAGCGACGCGTAGATTATCATTACGCAGTTTGTTCTCATGTTTGGTGTGATGTTAACTTTTCCTATACAATGTTTGTCTGTATTGCTATGTTTAGTAGTGAGGACACGTGTCATCTGAAGAGCAAGTTGGTACCTGGAATCTCAAGTCCCAGGTAAGTTGTGCCCTTGATCACTTCTTTTACCCACTCATGTTCTAATTAATCATAATGATCTGCATAGGTTAATTTTGATGGGACCTAATAGGTTACCCTAATTTGTCTATCTTTATGCCTTGTTTACCACTGAACTTTTTGGGTAGAACTTGCTAGTGCTATATGTGGTTTTGGGTATGGAGATACATTCGGTGTGATTGGTAGCCTGTTCGAGCGAGTACGTGTATTAGCACACGCAGCATCTTTTACTTTGAAGCTGTTTGGTTACCTGTACTAGATTTTAAATCAGGCTCAACGCGTGCAGGAAAAGGTCTCCAGCCAGTCTCCGCTCATGCGTAGATATCGAGCGTTTCCCGACATACAGGCTCGGTGGATACATGCTAGGATGGACCAAGCTCCGACGGTACCTGAACCAAACACACGGATTATTCATGATTACACTTTTGTTATCAGTTGTTATTTACTGTTCATGATAAGATCATTATGTTAATTGAAACATGGAGCGACCACCCGGGAAAACAGTGCTACCACAAGGGTTTAATGGGACGCCCTTGGCTGATTAATTAGGAAAGCTAGTGGAGGACTACCTTACCCGAAAGGGGCAAGGGCAGTAGGGGAGTGGTCAGTGTGGGGAGGTCCTTGGTTGATTTTGCTACGATGGCGGTGAGGCAAGGGATCCCTGCATTGGAGCTTCCTATAAACTGTAGCGGGTTTTCTGAAGCTAGTGGAACTTTGTAAAGGCCTCGTAGTGTTACCCTGCCTCGCTTCCTTGGTAGAGGTGTATGGCGCCCGTACAACCCCGTGGCAAATGGGTAACATGACTTGTGGGTAAAGATGTGCAACCTCTGCAGAGTGTAAAACTGGTATACTAGCCGTGCTCACGGTCATGAGCAGCTCGGACCCTCACATGATTAATTTATGGAACTAAATTCAATTTGTCATATGCACTGCATCGCAGGTGATGTTGTTACTTTTGTTCTACTATTTAATTGGGTTGGTATTTACTTATACTTAGTAATTGCTAATAAAATTTTGACCAACTTTAAAAGCAATGCTCAGCTACAATCATCCTCTTTGGTAAGCCTTACACTTCACGTGAGCTCCCACCTTTTGCGAGTTCATGCACATTATTCCCCAAAACTTGTTGAGCTATGAATGTATGTGAGCTCACTCTTGCTATCTCACCCCCCACAGGTCAAGAATAGGTACCACAAGACGAGGCGCATGGAGGATGCTGTGACGAGTTCGCGAGAGATCTAGGCCGTCGTCTCCCAGTCAACTTTAGGTTGTTGTACCGTTGTCTCCTTATAATATAATTATTTATTTATTTTGTATAGAACTCCTGTTATATAGTAAAGATGTGACATTCGATCCTGTGCCATGATTCATCATATGTGTGAGACTTGGTCCCAGCACACCTGGTGATTATGTTCGTGCCCGGGTCTTGGTGCCCCGAAACCCAGGTGTGATATGCCTCATCATGGGTATGCTTTGCCTCGGGCAGACTAATACCAGAATAAGATAACACACAATGGCAGTGGAGAGATGGCGAGAGTAGCGTGTACCCTCCATGGCAAGAGGCTGGACGGTGGTGTATCTGTGCTCTCGGTTGGCGTGAACCTGATCTGGTCTTAAGAACCCCGGTGGCGAGTTGACATATGCAAGGGCTAAGTGCTACATATGTCGTGTGATTGGAGATCCCCAGCTGGGTATTAAATGATTCAGATCGCCGTTACTTCTCGGACATGAAGACTTGGTCACTGCCCTACACGTAGCATTCAAGTGAACAAGAAGGGTTGATAAGAAATTGGCTAGTATAGGTCAAGTGCTTGAACTAGGGTAGAAAGAACTCTAGATTCAGGTAATAACTTAACTTGCTAATAAAACTGGACTTTTAAGGATCCATTATTAGTAAGCATTTTTGCAAACAGAGTCTTGATTCTTGATAAGCCATACCTTGATTCCCCAAAAGCCAGCATATCCTTGAGAGTCTTTTATTTTGACGGGTAAGACTTGCGAAAGTACACTCCGTACTCAGGGTTTTCAAACCCATGTTGTTGTAGGTGAGGAAGCAGCAAATTTTTGTTGCTTTTGTTCCAAGGTGGTGCCTAAGGAAGAAAACTAGGATTGAAGCCTCGGGAGGAAGTGCCCTCCTTTAAAAACTTTTTACTGTTAAGCGGGAGGGGTTTTTGCCTCCCAGGTGTCGGGGACCATAATTAGGGGTACCCCCAAGACTCCTAATCTCAGCTGGTAACCCCCATCAGCACAAAGCTGCAAAGGCCTGATGGGTGCGATTAAGTCAAGGCTCGGTCCACTCAAGGGACACGATCTCGCCTCGCCCGAGCCCAGCCTCGGGCAAGGGCAGCCGACCCCGGAGGACTTACGTCTCGCCCGAGGGCCCCCTCAAGCAACGGACACACTTTCGGCTCGCCCGAGGCCCAGCCTTCGCCAAGAAGCAACCTTGGCCAAATCGCCACGCCGACCGACCGTATCGCAGGAGCATTTAATGCAAGGATGGCCTAACACCTTAACCTGACGCGCGCTTGTCAGTCGACAGAGCCGAAGTGACCGCAGTCACTTCGCTGCTCTACTGACCGACCTGACGAGAAGACAGCACCGCCTGCGCCACTCTGACTGCTGTGCCACTTGACAGAGTGAGGCTGACAGCAGCCAAGTCCGGCCTCGGGCGCCATAGGAAGCTCCGCCTCGCCCGACCCCAGGGCTCGGACTCGGCCTCGGCCCCGGAAGACGACGAACTCCGCCTCGCCCGACCCCAGGGCTCGGACTCGGCCTCGGCCCCGGAAGACGACGAACTCCGCCTCGCCCGACCCCAGGGCTCGGACTCAGCCCTGGCCTCAGCCGACGGTCTCCGCCTCGCCCGACCCAAGGGCTCGGACTCGACCTCGACCTCGGAAGACAGACTCGACCTCGACCTCGGAGGAGCCTCCGCCTCGCCCTACCCAGGGCTCAGACCGACCACGTCACAGGAGGGGCCATCATTACCCTACCCCTAGCTAGCTCTCGCTACGGGGAACAAGACCGGTGTCCCATCCGGCTCGCCCCGGTAAAACAAATAATGATGGCGCCCCGCGTGCTCCATGACGACGGCGGCTCTCAGCCCCCTTACGAAAGCAAGGAGACGTCAACAAGGACTCGACAGCCCCGACAGCTGTCCTTCCGCCAGGCTCCAGCGCTCCTCCGACGGCCACGACATCACACGAACAGGGTGCCAAAACCTCTTCGGCTGCCACGACGGCATGTACTTAGGGCACTAGATCTTCTCTGCTAGACACGTTAGCACACTGCTACATCTCCCATTGTACACCTGGACCCTCTCCTTACGCCTATAAAAGGAAGGTCCAGGGCCCTCTTACGGAGGGTTGGCCGCGTGGGGAAGGACGGGACGGCGCGCGCGTAAGCCTCTCGCTCCCTCCCGCGTGGGCGCTTGTAACCCCCTACTGCAAGCGCACCCGACCTGGGCGCGGGACAAACACGAAGGCCGTGGGTTTCCCCTTTTACGCCTGTCTCCCTCTGGCTTTTTCCCCCCTTCGCGCTCCGTCTCGCGCCGACCCATCTGGGCTGGGGCACGCGACGACAATTTACTCGTCGGTCCAGAGACCCCCCGGGGTCGAAACGCCGACACCAGGGTTGTAATAATATTACTCCAACACTCTTATATTTACTGGTCTATAATAATTCTACTCTTTCTATACTTTAATATAAAGTAAGTTGCTGTAATTGCTTCCGCATACTCGTTCCTCCGATGTATTGCAATATCTGCGTGACGGGTGAAACGCTCTTGGGTAAGGTAAAGAATACAGATACCGAACTTATCAAGTGATCAGGTGCACCTACAGGGTTGTCTGAGGTCCAATGGACAAGGACAACTGTAGGTGGGCCTAATGACTTGGGAGGTTCCGTCACATCATCTTTCTGATCCAACAGTATTTCTTTGAGCACAAATTGAGAGAAAGACTTGAGCGGGACTTTAGGGCAACTAGAGTAGAGCATCACATTGTTTGCATATAGCAGATGACACCATATTTTATTCTCTTCATAAAGAGGCAAAATACAATAGGTACGGGAGATTTTCCAAATTTATTCATGTATCACTTAGCACAATTACAATTCTTGAAAGGGTCAACACCTTGACATTTTTTTTTCTTCGTGAGACATACTCCTTTTTCTAGCTAAATGATGTATTATTCTTCCTTGTCAGATGCACCAATCAGAGCTGGAGGTCGATTGTCTTCAACTACTATTCTTTCTCCATATGAGGTTTCCAAACACATGGTTCTCTCAGTATGTTGGATTACTGCCTTAGTTCTTTGTAACCAATTCTTTCCAAGAATCACATCCTTTTCCATTGATTCTATCACTATAAGATCAGCTAGAAAATCTATACCATTGATTTTAACTCTTACATTTGGACATATGTAGTTTACTAACATTTTTCTTTCGGGTACACTGATGGTCATCCTTGATCTCAAGGGACACTTAAAGATACCATACTTTGTTGCAAACTGAGCACTGATAAAAGAATGTGTTGTATGAGGATCATACAACACGGTGGCGATAGTTTTGTGAACGACCAGTGTTCCAAAAATTACTGCATTTTCATATGGAATGGTTCCTGTCACTGCATAACTTATCCTTCCTATGGACTTTTTCCATTGTTTATTCTTTGTTGATGCATGAGTTTGAGGGTGTTGTCTTTTCTTTTGGACCTTATTGATCTCCACATCTTTCTTAGGACAACTATTAACAAGATGGCCAATATCACCACAACCAAAGCAAGCACGACTTGATAAGTTACATGGAGTTGTCTTTACGTTGTTGGTAGAAGTTTCTGTGCATTTTTGTTCATATTCCATGTCTGAAGACTGAGATAGCTTTATCTCGGAGGTGATCTGTAGTGAACTCTTCTTAGGACAGTTATGGAAGTAATGACCTTCACATCCACATTGATAGCAAGCTTTTCTTGAAGTTATTTCTTGACTTTTTCCATGTTTCCCTTTTTGTTTCTTGGACCTGATGCGACGACGAGGCTGAAACTGTGTGCAAGTAATAGTTCATCCATCAATGTAACACTCCTGTGTTTCTTCTTGGGGCTAGGCATCCTTGTGATGTTTCCTTTTTGGAATACTTTGCAATTCATCAACTGACAGTGCATTAGGTATGAGAGAATCTGCTATTAGTTGTTCTTGAGGAGACATCTATCTTTTATTGCCAGAAAATAAAATCTGGTTCTTCTTGTTTTGCAGTTTCACTTTCATTTGCATTGATTTGGTGACAAGGAATTCCATAGTACTCACAACAACAACATGTTCCAAGGTCACTTGTCTGTTGGTTTGGTTGTTCATCCTTTTGGGTCTTGAATGTCTATTCATCAGCTGTTTTATTTATAGTGTTGTTTTGACTTGCCAACACACCGCATTCTTTGCATTTAGTGACATCACTTGTAGTTGACATTCCAAGATCTGACATCTGTATGGGTATGGAAGAATGGAAGGGACTAAAGGGTTGAGCACAGACAAATTATAGAGAGCAGAGAAAACCCATCTATCTACGTTTTTTCCTAGCTAATTGATGTCATTGTGGACAAAAGTCACACAATACACCAACAATCATTTCAAAGAAGCAAATCAATCATGAACACAAGGGACAATGAACTCAAGCATACCAGCACAACACAATCCAGTTCTACTCATTCAACCAAAACAGAAGGTGAGACAAGGTTTGGAATAAGATAGATATTATAAAGTCAAGGAGTTGGGTAAGAATTATCAAGGAATTAGACAAGACATATTTGTTGGTGGCCAAGGGTGAAATAAGATAACCATGAACTATTAAAGTGAGGATAAATGATACAACCACGGATATGAAGTGAGTTAGGGAGAAAGTATTATCCAGGAGAGATGTAGAGAGGCAAAGTTTAATATATCAAGGTAGATATTGCGCAAGGATGGCAATACAATGGCAGAAAACAAAAGTATAAGAATTCAATAGGGAGAAAGCATTATCAAGGAGAAAAGTAGAGAGGCAATGGTTTAATATATCAAGGTAGATATTGCGCAAGAGTGGCAATACAATGGCACAAAAGCAAAAGTATAAGAATTCAATAGGGATAAAGCATTATCAAGGAGAAAAGTAGAGAGGCAAAAGTTTAATCTATCAAGGTAGATATTGCGCAAGAGTGGCAATATAATGGCAAGAAAACAAAAGTATAAGAAGTCAAGGGTTATATAGCAATATTAGGGATTAGAAAACCACTTATAATATAATATCACCATTACCGATCTAGTCAAAAATCTTAATACTAAAGAACAATCCTATCAACCTAACCAAGAAGTCTGGTAATAGATCCAAAGGATCCATAGCAAAACTTCTTGCGAAGTGGGGATAAGACAAAGAATAGGGCATCATTGATAGCTTCAAAAAGGTTTCTTCTGGCAACTTCGCTTCAAGTTCCACAATCCTAGCTTGATCATCTTGCAATGCTTCTCATTAGAACCTTCTGATAGACGAAGAATCAGACAAGAAGGGTTGAAGATAAAAGAGACGAGTCTTGATATAAAATAAGTTTTTATAGAGGAAAATATATCAAGCTTTGAAAGACCGACTGGGCTTTCCACTTCTAACTAATCTAGCGACCTACGGTCACCTGGCTTTGATACCACTTCTGTCACACACGTTTCTAAGGGCAGAGTCGGGTGCATAGCATATATGTGCCAGGATCTATTTCCACACATATGTTGACGTCACAAGTGTAATATATCAAAAGAACAATGCATAAGAGCGTAAATAAAGATTACATTAACATATTACACTTCAAACAGACATAATATCTTAACCTTTATTCATCAAAGTACAGCGAAACATGGACATCCATCCACATGAAGATGACCGGGGGTATCACTAGACTAGCATCCATGGAGCTCAGCATCATAACTTCATCTGCAAACTTCTGATCAAAATTTAAGCAAGGGTGAGCTCACTTATGGTCGGGGCTCAGCAAGTGGGGAAAGATTAATGCAAGTTTAACAAGGTGAGGCTAAGGTTGAGCAGTAAGCATTTTAATTGGTCAACGTTTTATTAACAACACCTGTCTTACTAATAAGTGTGAATCCCAAGTATTCCCATTAAACAAAGGTATAAGAGTATATCAAAAACACTTAAGTGAAACCATTTAAGCAAACCATTGGTAGATCATCGGATCTCGATTTATTTCCATCTCCAAGTTCAATTATCATGTGAGGAGTCCAGGCTGCTCATAACCGTGAGCACGGCTGATATATCAGTTTTACACTCTGCAGAGGTGGCACATCTTTACCCATGAGTCGCGGTTCCCTTCTAGCCCAAGTTAGCTAGACCCGTATTCACTTCCGAGGTGAATGGCCAGGGTCTCACTACGAGGCTTCTCCCTAGAGTCCTCATTATGCAAATGCTGGAAATGGTCAAACTGCATAAAGCACACCTAACGTAACCAACTTATAGACGAGACTGCAGGGTAAAGCTTTGGGAACTATGCCCGTATCCAATCTGACTGAGCCGGAATATAAGCGCTTGCCAGATGCCCCCGTTCCGGTCGACCACGACCAGCACCCAACATAAGACTTCCCTAGTTATTTAGCCAAGACCAGAGCCATGATAGTTCTCATGGTAGCACTGTTTTCCTGGGTGGTCACTCCATGTTCCAATTAATATGCAATAATCTTGTTTAACCATCGGGTTAACAACAATAATGTAAACTTACCATTTGGATCATTAATATCATAAACAGGAGTGACTGCATAAATTTAAAGTTATAGCAATAGCATAGCTACCTGATTAGATCATAATCCCGGTTTAAACAAGGAGTAAGATTGGAAAGGTTAAGTGTATTTAAATAGGTAACCCATCAAATTATGCATATATATCCAAGAATAAACTTTATTAAATGTATTGTTTGGGATCAATCAGAGTATGCAGAGGGAGAAGTCCACTTGCCTTGCTTATTGAAAACTTGAGTTTCTTCCACGGATCGGAATAGATCTTGATTCTTAACTACTAAATCAACCACTGAATATCACACAAACAAACAAGACGAAACAGACACCACTCAATAACATACTACATTCACCATACGCAAAGCTAAAAGAAAACTTAACGAAAAGAGCATTAGTTTTTCAAAAACGTCGCAAGTAATGGTTATAATAAGAAGGCATTCTTTTAAAAAATGTGTCATCTATACTTTATAAAAAAGGCATGAGCTTAAAAATATCTTAATTAAAATATACAAATATTAGGTTTGTCATATGTGATATGTCTAAAATTAAGGGATTATAAGATGATAAAACATGTTAAAACAATATTAAACCTTTTTAACCTTTTAGAAAATATATATGTTATATATTTAGTTATGAACAAACTGACTATAGGTTTGATTAATAAATTATGATAAAGGATAATTAATCTATTAATTATCTTTAATTCTATTGTAGGAACAAATGATCTAATTCATTAGAAAGGAAATTATGTATAAACTATCATTTTAGTTATGAAGGTGTGAGTACTTAATTAAGCCATTATATCATTATTAGAAAAGTTATATGACATATTACTATTGTAAAGTATATAATTATGAATACTTAAATATGAGACTAAATGAGTTTTATGTGAAGGGATAATAAATAATTATCATTCTATTAGGAAAACACTAAATCTATATTTGTTGAGAAAACTACATTCAAACCGACAGGTCATCATTTTAAAGATATGAACCCAATTCTATTATTTTAGTATCTTTAGAAAACTCTACTCTTTCTATTTTCTCCTTTTTTTCTAAATAGAAATTATACGTATAACTAAAAATTATTTATAATTCTTCTGACATTAATATACTAAGAATTAATTGTAAATTACTAAATGAGACTTTTAATAACATATTCATGGTTATTACTACATACATAAATATTTTATTAATTCTAAGTAATTAAGTGCCATACTTATGAATACATTTATTATGAATAGTAACCTATATTTTCATTTGACCGGAAAATACGTGACTTAGTATTTCTTCTATTTTTTATGCAAATAAGTTTACACTTAAAATACTACTAACAATTATCGTTCCATACACACTAAAGCGAAATTCAATATGTAAACGTTTTCTAGTATGAAATCTCCGAGGTAGTGACCGTAATCATTTTTAAAATCATACACATATTTTAGCATTGTCGTGGGGTTCGATTTTGGCTACACGTATATATCGAAACCTCCAAAATCGTACACGTGAATCACATTGTCTTAATATTACAACAATAATTCACAAAATTCAAAACATGCTTTAGAAATTAAATTAACGGGTTGTCTTCAACCTTGGGTGAACGGACGACGGCGAACGGGCTCGAGCGCGTGACTAGGCGAAGGCACAGCAGGATCGGCGAACGACGGACGGGGTTCGGGCACGTATCCGGTGAGGCTCCACGGACGGTGGGGCGGACTGCGACGGCGTGGGCGAGCAATGGGTGCGAGGAGCGCGCGCGAGAGAGAAAGGAAGCTCGGGGGACGGAGGAGAAGAGAGGAGCTCGGCGTCCAATTTATAGAGAAGAGGGAGGGAGAGGAAGGGGCACCGGGGTGCTTCATGGCCATGAATGGCGTCCATCAATGGGGAGATAAGGGGGAGGGAGAAACGGACGTGTTAAAGCTCCATAACGACGAAGACAAACGGTCGTGGGACTTGGGCTGCTCGACGTCGGTCGGGGTTCGAGCGTCGGGCACGGGCGGTGCTGCGGTGTCGCGGGTCTGGGCGCCGGTCGGGCTGTGGATGGCTGCGCGTCGGGCACTCAGCCAGTCGGAGTCGGGTGGGGGCGCGTCGGGGCTTGGGGCGCGCCTGAGCGGTTGGCCTAGCGGCGTCGATCGACGCCTAGGTGCAGGGCCGGTCTCTGGCAAGTGGCTGTGGCCAGAGAAGAGCAAGGGGAGGAGAGAGGAAAGCGGCTGGGTGGGTAGACCAGGGTGGCGGCTCAGGGAGGATAGGGCGCGCGACAGTGTCTTGTTGGGCCTAATGGGCCGATTAGGTTAGGGTTTCATTTTTTTTTCTTTTTTTCCTTTTCTAAATTCGAAAACATATTTTAAATAACCCTAAAATTCATAATAATTAAACCAAAATTATTTATAAATAAAATATTAATTTTTGTACTAATAATTATTATATTATTTATTTAGTTTTTCATTTAAGAAGAAATGATATTCAATATTCAAAATCAATCATGAGCATTCAAAAATCATTCCAAATGCAAATAAATGACAAACACTTAAAAATATTCATTACCATAATTACCATTAATAACTAAATACATTATTTTTATTTGATGGTTTTTATAGTGTTAGAGTGGGCCGCGCGGTGGAAAAACGGTATAAGGTCGAGGGGAGAGGGAAGCGGCCCAAGCGCCAGGAATTCCTTTTTTTATTCCAGTTTTGTTTTTCCCACTTCAATTCATAATTTGAATTCAAATTTGTTTATGAGTTTCTCAAATAAAAGTATTAGCCTGAAATGATATATATATATTTCCTTAGTGTATATTGTTTCCCTTTCTTTTCCTCCTTCCATTTCCAAATTCTAATCTGCAAACTTAAATTGTCTCTCACATTTGAATACAAATGTAAAAATACAAAAACCTCAGCATAGAATGCATATTCAGTATTTATTTATTTGTTATTTGATCAATATATTTTCATTAATTTAATATGCACAAAGGAAAGAAAACTAGATAGTCTCTAAAGGTTCCATGATCCCCAAAACGCTTTTATATAAATATATGTATTTATTTATTTTATTATTATACAAATTTTAGGGCTTTACAAATCCTACCCCCTTAAGAATAATCTCGAGATTAGTAAGGAAGGGATGTAAAAGCCTTATTTATAGTTTAGCTTTTAGCTTCTAATTAGTTTAAGAATCAGAAGTTTCATGTTAATTAGAAAGTGACTAGGAAAGCATGGGTGTATATATGTATGTCCACTTTATTATGTAGGATAAAAGATGTCTTTAAAGCATAGATAGGTTTGGGTAAGAAAGAGTACGGTAAGGAAAGACTCCATCCTTGAACTGTGGATCCTGATTTCTCTTGAAAATGGATTTGACTCCTCTCCTTTCTTGTCGAGGTTGAGCTTTTCTTCTCCGGTCTTGGTCTCATTGATTCGAGGTCAGTGTATATCATCGGAGTTGGGGGAATATGGTTAAGATAGTTATGGATGAGATAGACTACATGATGTAGGTCAAAGGTTTGTTTGATGTTAGGTGGGGATAGATAGATTATACAATCCATCATGACTCTGTGGGTTGGGTTAGCTCTTCTGCTCATGGTTGAGTTGGTCTCATGTGTTAAGTTAAGTTAACACCTGGTTAGTAGGGTCTAATCTCTTCTACCAGTATCACTAATCTGTTTAAGTAGACCACATTAGATTAGTTTAGTAGATGGCTATGAGTTAAATGAGATTAGTCAGAATCTGGTTTGGTTGTTTTGCTTCTGAATGGTTTTGATAGGTTATGTAACCTATTATGTAGGTCAAGTTGTTATGTATAGCCAAGTTGATCTAAGTCACCAATTTAGGCCTATGTGAATTAGGTGTATGGCCTTATCCTTTGTACTAGCATTAAGTAACTCACTCTAGATTAGATCATAATAGATTAGATAGAATCTAGATTAGGTTGGTATGACTAGATTAAACTAGTTAAGATCTGATTAATTTATTTAGGGACAAGTAGGTAGATGTGGGTAGGATAAGTTATGATAGTTGAAAATCTTGGGTGCTTATAATTTTATGTCGGTCTATACAGATTTTTCAACCCAACGCATAAGTCAAGTACTTGTATATGGCTGAGCTGGTATAGGGAACCAGTTTAGGTTAATCATGTTTATAGGAGTAGGGTCTAATTTATGCCACCAACATTATCCAACTTGCTTAAGCAACTTACATTAGATTCTATAATCCTATTTAAGGATATCATTTAGTTAAGTATATCAAGCTGACTTTATCTTTATGAAATTCTAGTGTCCCTTTTTATCTAAGTGGAACTTCCAATTTAGAACTAGTAAATAACTAAGATTAATAATTAAGATCTAACATTTTACAGATTTCCTATATATATATATTTTATTTGCTACACTATTTTTTTTGTTAAGTCCACATAGCTCAGAGATTAGAGCATCGCATTTGGATATGACTGGATTAGGCTAGTTTAGGTTAGATAGATCTACTAGGGTAGGATAAATATTATTGGGATATGTTAGAATCTAGATAGTATAGATCATATGATGTAGGTCGGTCAGAATCTCTGATGGGTTAAAAGAAAGGGGTTATGCAACTATCGGATGGTTAAGGTAGTTGCATATGGTCAGATTAGTATAGGGCGTCAATTTAGGTTAACACCTATTTATAGGAATAAGGTCTAATTTATTTCTCCAGTATTAACTAGCTATTTAAGTAAGCCACATTCGATTAACTCAACTTAAGGTTAGCCTTTGTTAGGTTAGATTAATCTATCACATTAGATCAGATCTAAGTTATATTTGTGTGACTGGATTAGACTAGATAAGATCTCATTACTTTGGATTAGATCCTGGTTGTTACTTTAGGATGAGATAAGTAATGTGGTTAGGATAAGATGATTCCTTCAAGATAAGATGAATCTATTAAGATAAGAGATAGTCTTTTAAGATAAGATAGATCTATTTAAAATAGATACACTTTAATGGAGGATAATCTAGGTTGTTTAGTTATCTTACGAATTTCATTTATTTATATTTATGCCTATATGTATATGCAAATGTAATTTGTGGACATTACTCTAGAACTCATCGCACTCAATCAAAGATCCAAATCAGACATGTATCACAAGAACAAACATTCAAGCATACAAAAATATTTACAAAAAATAGTTTTGATTTTGTTCCTAAGAGTAGGTCTCCTATTCCTGAAGGTCACTTTCGGTACATGATTTCAAAGTGTGAAATCCACATTTGTGTTAGAGTGATAAGGTAAGAGTAATCAGAGTAAAGCAGGAGTGGATGAGAAAAGATTAAGGAAAGTTTAGAAAGAATCAGAATAGCAAAGGTAAGTAGATAATGTTTGTCCAGTTCTATCTAGGTTTCGTCCTACAGTCAACATCGCTCTGATACCACTTCTGTCACACCTAGGTTTTAGGG
Organism: Zea mays; assembly: GCF_902167145.1. NCBI lineage: Eukaryota > Viridiplantae > Streptophyta > Magnoliopsida > Poales > Poaceae > Zea > Zea mays. The sequence goes on from NC_050097.1 coordinate 89,636,379, forward strand.
GCACCAAAACCCGAGCGCAAAATAATCACTAGGTGTGCTGGAACCAAGTCTCACACATATGATGAATAGTGGTACAAAAACGAATGTCACATCTTTACTATATAATAGGAGTTATGTACAAAATAAATAAATAATTACATCATAAGGAGACAACGATCTAGCAACCCAAAGTTGACTGGGAGATGACAGCCTAGACCTCTCACGAACTCGTCACAGCATCCTCCATGCGCCTCATCCTGCGGTACCTGTCCTTGACCTGTGAGGGGGTGTGAGACAACAAGAGTGAGCTCACATACGTTCATCGCTCAACAAGTTGTGGGGAATAATGTGCATGAACTCGCCAAAGGTGGGAGCTCATGTGAAGTGTAAGGCTTACCAAATAGGATGGTTAAAGCTGAGCATTGCTTTTAAAGTTGGTCAAAATTTTATTATAAGTTACTAAGTGTAAGTAAATACCAAACCCAATTAAGTAGTAGAACAAAAGTGATAACAACACCTGCGATGCAATGCATATGACAAATTGAATTTAGTTCCATAAGTTAATCATGTGAGTGTCCGAGCTGCTCATGACCATGAGCACGGCTAGTATACCAATTTTACACCCTGTAGTTACACATCTTTACCCACAAGTCATGTTACCCATCTACCAAGGGATCGCGACTTCCCATACACCTCCACCGAGGAGGCGAGGCAGGGTAACAATACGAGGCCTTTACAAAGTTCCACTAGCTTCAGAAAACCGACTACAGTTTCTAGGAAGCTTCAATGCAGGGACCCCTCGCCTGACCGCCATCGCAGCAAAATCAACCTAAGGGCCTCCCTACACTGACCACTCCCCTACTACCCTTGCCCCTTTCGAGTAAGGTAGTCCTCCACCAGCTTTCCTATTTAGTCAGCCAAGGGCGTCCCATACCACCCTTATGGTAGCACTATTTTCCCGGGTGGTTCTCCATGTTCCAATTAACATAATGATCTTATCATGAACAGTAAATAACAAACTGATAATAAAAGTGTGATCATGAATAATGTATATCTCTATACCCAAAACCACATACAACAATAGCAGGTACTACCCAAAAAAATCAGTGGTAAATAAGGTATAAAGGTAGTCAAACTAGGGTAACCCGTTGGGTCCCATCAAAATTAACCTATGCAGATCATTATGATTAATAATGACATGATTGGGTAAAAATAAGTGAACAAGGGCACAACTTGCCAGGGACTTGAGATTCCAGGTACCAACTTGCTCTTCAGATGACTCGTAACCTCACGCTAGTCGTAGAAATACAAACAAACAGTGCATAGGCAAAATTAACATCACACCAAACATAAGAACAAACTGCACAATAATAATTTACGCGTTGCTACGAGATCGTGGGATCGAGAACTACTAAGATCAGATTTACGGTTGAAAAGGTAACGCCCCATCCAATCCCTGGACCGACGGTACTTACTCCTGGCAGCTCTCTAGGATCATTTATTGTCCCCACAGACCAACACAAGTCTTTTGTGCGCACTTTGTCCTCACTCATGCGCACCCGAGAAAACTTCCCGATCGGTCACCCATCTCAAATTGCTCCAAGCCAAGCATGCTTAACTTGGAGGTTCTTTCGAGATAGACTTCCGAAAAAGAAGATGCACCTTGTTGGTATGGATACTCTATTAATTCTATTAAGCCTTGGGCCAGGAAATCACCATCCCAGGGGCCAAGATATCACAATCCACCCCCCTTAGAAGACCGACGTCCTTGTCGATCAACCCCAATCCAGGAACCTCCCCTCTTAGCCACGTCTGTGTGTCTAGTGTCGTCATATGCCATGCCATGTGACCACTTCGGGCCCACATGCGTCATGCGCCATATACCCGAACCCCCTAGCACACGCCCGTGAAACCTTGACGGTCGGCTCTGATACCACTTGTAACACCCTGTCCAATCCCTGGACCGACAGTACTTACTCCTGACAGCTCTCTAGTATCATTTATTGTCCCCACATACCAACATGAGTCTTTTGTGTGCACTTTGTTCTCACTCATGCGCACCCGAGAAAACTTCTCAGTCGGTCACCCATCCCAAATTGCTCCAAGCCAAGCACGCTTAACTTGGAGGTTCTTTCGAGATAGACTTCCGAAAAAATAAGATGCACCTTGTTGGTATGGATACTCTATTAATTCTATTAAGCCTTGGGCCAGGAAATCACCATCCCAGGGGCCAGGATATCACAAAAAGTTATGGTTTTTATGTGATCAATTATGGGTACTATGTCTATGTTAATTAATAAATCATGTGAGAAATATATCCTTAAGAAAATATTAATTTAATTTTAACCTAAGTTATAACTTGTTAGAATCATATTTCTTTAGTTAGATTATAGTCATAGGTTGATTTACCATGTCACATTAACCTGGTTTAGAAAAGTAAATTTAATAAACATGTATTCAATTACTTATGCAAGCACTAACATAATTGTTGTTATCATGTAGACAATATTAATGTGAGGCTAACGCAATTTGAACGGTGTAAATCGGAGTTACGGTTAAAAAGTTACGAATTTCTAAAGATTTAGTAGTGGTGTGCAAAAGAAATTAAGTACACAATTTCAGTTTAGGTTTCATAACAAAATAAAGTTACTAAGTGATAAACAATATTAATATGAATTTAATGCATCTGGAATGCATTAAAAAGAAGTTAAAATGAATTTAATATGAATCAAACAAGTTTCTAGATTTATTTTTATACTAAAAATCGTTCTCAATATTTATTCCATTAATTTTATTTCTACCTTTGGACCCCGCCTGCTATTTCCTAAGAGAGCATGGTTATTTTTACGAATTCGTGGACCATTATGTAATGATTTTATACATAGGGATGGACTGCGGGTTGGTATATCAAAATCACGAGGGTTCTTATGCAAAAAGCGCTGGCCAGCTAATTCCGCCTTGGCAGTTCTTATGCCCTAAGCAACGAGGGTTCTTATGCAAAAAGCGTCTGGTTGGGAGGGGGAGCAGAGCGGTCGTGAGCCCGCTATTTATGCCCTAAGCAACGCCCCGGGCCGAGCGGAGTCAGCACGCAACAACCGGCATGCGGCCAGCTAATTCCGCCTTGGCAGTTCCAACTACCTCGTGTGGTTCTCGGTGGGGACGATGGCTCTGACGAGACGGCCCCGCAGGTCAGTGCAGCGTGCGTGCCACAACAGGTAAGCGGGACCCGCATGTCTGTGTCAGGTGCGACGCTGGTGAGATTGGCAACTAGGCCCCATCAATCCGCGACAGAAGGCATCAAGGCGCTCTCCGATGACAGCCCCACCCGCAGAGGTCCACCAGTCGGCGGCCCGACGCGTAGACCAGGAGAAAGCCGAGTGGGTCGCGCGGTGGAAAAAACCGGTATTGGGCCGAGGGGAGAGGGGAGCGACCCAAGCGTCAGGAATTCCTTTTTTTATTCCAGTTTTGTTTTTCCCACTTCAATTCATAATTTGAATTCAAATTTGTTTATGAGTTTCATAAAGGGGTCAAGTGCTCAAATAAAAGTATTAGCCTGAAACGATATATTTATATATATATATATATTTCCTTAGTGTATATTGTTTCCCTTTCTTTTCGTCCTTCCATTTCCAAATTCTAATCTTCAAACTTAAACTTGTCTCCCACATTTGAATACAAATGTAAAAATACAAAAACCTCAGCATAGAATGCATATTTCAGTATTTATTTATTTTTTATTTGATCAATATATTTTCATTAATTTAATATGCACAAAGGAAATAAAACTAGATAGTCTCTAAAGGTTCCATGATCCCCAAAACGCTTTTATATAAATATATGTATTTATTTATTTTATTATTATAAAAATTTTAGGGCTTTACACTGGAACCTTACACACATGCATACTGAAAGCATAATATCCGGTCATGAAGCACATAAATAGAGTAAAGAACCTATCATCGACTGGTATACCTTTTGATCTACAGATTTACCTACTGTGTCGAGGTCAAGATGCCCATTTGTTCCCATGGGAGTCTTGATGGGTTTGGCATTCTTCATTCCAAACTTCTTAAGAATATCTTGAATGTACTTAGTTTGGCAGATGAAGGTGCCCTCTTGGAGTTGCTTGATTTGGAATCTGAGCAAATACTTCAACTCCCCATCATAGACATCTCAAATTTCTGTATCATAATCCTACTAGACTCTTCACAAGATGACTTGTTAGTAGATCCAAAGATAATATCATCAACATAATTTTGGCATATAAATAAGTATTTATCAATTGCTTTGGTGAAGAGCGTAGGATCAGCTTTACTAACTTGCCATTAGTGAGAAGAAAGTCTCTTAGGCATTCATACCATGCTCTTGGGGCTTGTTTGAGCCCATAAAGCACCTTTGAGAGCTTATAAACATGTGTAGGATACTCACTATCTTCAGAGCCAGGAGGTTTCTCAACATATACCTCTTCCTTGATAGGGCCATTGAGGAAGGCACTTTTCACGTCCATTTGATACAACTTAAAGTCATGGTAAGTAGCATAGGCAAGTAATATTCGAATTGACTCAAGCCTAGCTACGGGTGCATAGGTTTGATCAAAATCCAAACCTTCGACTTGTGAATATCTTTTGGCAACAAGTCGGGCTTTGTTCCTAGTCACCAGACCATGCTCATCTTGTTTGTTGCTAAATACCCACTTGGTACCTACAACATTTTGGTTAGGATGTGGAACTAAATGTCATACCTCATTCCTCGTGAAGTTGTTGAGCTCCTCTTGCATTGCCACCACCCATTCCGGATCTCTTAGTACATCCTCTATCCTATATGGCTCAATAGAAGACACAAAAGAATAATGTTCACAAAAATGAGCAACTCGAGATCGAGTGGTTACCCCCTTGTGGATGTCACCAAGAATGGAGTTGACGAGGTGATATCTTTGAATTGCTTGGTGGACTCTTGGGTGGGTGGTCTTTGATCTTAAACTTCTTGTTCATCTTCCTTTTCTTGATCATCTTCATCTCCCCCTTGATCAATGTCCTCCTCTTGAGGTGGCTCATCGTCTTGATCTTCATCCTCTTCCTCTTGAGCCATTTCCCCATCTTGAGTTGGTGGAGATGCTTGTACGAAAGATGATGGTTGATCTTGTGCTTGTGAAGGCTCTTTGGGTTCTTTTGGACACACATCTCCAATGGACATATTCCTTAGCGCGACACACAGAGCCTCTTCATTATCTAATTCATCAAGATCAACTTGCACCACTTGGGAGCAATTAGTCTCATCAAACACAATGTCACAATAAACTTCAACTAATCCAATGGACTTGTTGAAGACTCTATAAGCCCTTGTGTTTGAGTCATAACCAAGTAAAAAGCCTTCGACTGCTTTAGGAGCAAATTTAGAATTTCTACCTATTTTGATAAGAATAAAGCATTTGCTCCCAAAAACTCTAAAATAAGAAACATTGGGCTTTTTACCAGTTAGGAGTTCATACGATGTTTTCTTGAGGATTCGGTGTAGGTATAGTTGGTTGATGGAGTAGCAAGCGGTGTTAATCGCCTCCGCCCAAAATCGATCTGATGTCTTGTACACATCAAGCATGGTCCTCGCCATATCCAAGAGAGTTCTATTCTTTCTCTCCACAACACCGTTTTGTTGAGGTGTGCAGGGAGAAGAGAACTCATGCTTGATGCCCTCCTCCTCAAGAAATCCTTCAATTTGAGAGTTCTTGAACTCCGTTCCATTGTCGCTTCTAATCTTCTTGATTCTCAATCTGAACTTATTTTGAGCCCATCTTAAGAATCTCTTTAAGGTCTCTTGGGTTTGAGATTTTTCCTGCAAAAAGAACACCCAAGTGAATCGAGAATAATCATCCACAATCACAAGACAATACTTACTCCCGTCGATGCTTATGTAAGCAATCAGGCCGAATAGATCCATATGGAGTAGCTCAAGCGGCCTCTCGGTCGTCATGATGTTCTTGTGTGGATGATGAACTCCAACCTGCTTCCCGGCTTGACATGCACTACAAATCCTGTGTTTCTCAAAATGAACATTTGTTAGTCCTAAAATGTGTTCCCCTTTAGAAGCTTGTGAAGATTCTTCATCCCAACATGAGCAAGTCGTCGATGCCAGAGCCAGCCCATGTTAGTCTTAGCAATTAAGCAAGTGTCTAGTTCAGCATTGTTATCATTGAAATCAACTAAGTATAGCTGACCATCTAGCACTCCCTTAAAATCTATTGAATCATCACTTCTTCTAAAGACAGTAACACTAACATCTGTAAAAAGACAGCTGTAGCCCATTTTACATAATTGAGAAACAGAAAGCAAGTTGTAATCTAAAGAATCTAGAAGAAAAACATTAGAAATGGAATGGTTAGGAGATATAGCAATTTTACCCAAACCTTGATTTCCATCTTCGAATGTGATTGCTCTTTGGGGATCGTCATTTTTCTCATATGAGGAGAACATCCTTTTCTCCCCTGTCATATGGTTTGTGCACCCACTGTCGATTATCCAACTTGTTCCACCGGATGCATAAACCTACAACATAGATTTAGGTCTTGTTCTTAGGTACCCAAATGGTCTCGGGTCCTTTTACATTATAAACAAGCACCTTGGGTACCCAAACACAAGTCTTTGGGCTCTTGTGTTTGCCCCCAACATATTTGGCAACTACCTTGCCTGATTTGTTAGTGAGCACAAAGGATGCATCAAAAGTCTTAAATGAAATGCTATGCTCATTGGATGCATCAACAATTTTTTTCTTAGGCATTTTGATATGAGTTGTATGCCTAGAGCTAGAAGCCTCATTATTGTATATGTAAGCATGATGAGAAACAAAATGAGATTTCCTAGCATGAATTCTTCTAATTTTGTGCGCAGGATAGTTTTCAGGATATAAAATGTAACCCTCCCTATCCTGAACCATGGGAGCCTTGCCCTTAACAAAGTTAGATAGCCTGTTCTTAGAGGCATTAAGTTTAATATTGCTTTGGCTCCCTTATTGGAAACCAATGCCATCCTTAATGCTAGGGCGTCTCCCATTATAAAGCATACTTCGAGCAAATTTAAATTTTTCATTTTCAAGCTCATGCTCGTCAATTTTAGCATTTAATTTAGCTATGTGATCATTTTGTTCTTTAATCATAGCAAGGTGATCATTCATAACATTAATATTAACATCTCTACATCTGGTGCAAATAGTGATATGCTCAACAGTAGATGTAGAGGGTTTGCAAGCATTCAATTCTTCAATCTTAGCAATTAAACTAACATTTTCAGTTCTAAGACAAAAAATGGAATCATTGCAAATGTTAAGCTCTTTAGACAAGTTTTCACATTTTTCTACTTCAAGAGCATAAGCATATTTTTGCTTAACAAACTTTTTATTTTCCTTAATGAGCAAGTCCTCTTGGCATTCCAAGATATCATCCTTCTCGTTAATGGTTTCTATCAATTCATTAATCTTCTTGTTTTGCTCTCTGGTAAGGTTTGCAAAAAGAGAAGTCAAATCATCATCATCACTAGAGCTACCCTCATCATCAGAAGTAGTGTATTTGGGGGTGTCTCTAGAATGTACCTTCTTCTTTTTGCTATCCTTAGCCATGAGGCATTTGTGGCTGACATTTGGGAAGACAAGGCCTTTGTTGATGGCGATGTTAGCGGCGTCCTCATCATCGGAGGAGTCGGTGGAGCTCTTGTCGGAGTCCCATTCCTGCCCCATATGCGCCTCGCCACCCTTCTTATTGTAGTATCTTTTCTTTTTCCATCTTCTTCTTCCCTTTCTTGTCGTCGTCCCTGTCACTATCACTTGTATATGGACATTTAGCGATAAAATGACCAGACTTACCACACCTATAGCAAACCATCTTGGAGCGGGATTTGTAGTCCTTCCCCTTCCTTTGTTTGGAGATTTGCCGGAAGCTCTTGATGATAAGAGCCATTTCCTCGTTGTCGAGCTTGGAGGCATCGATTGGGAGTCTACTTGTTGGTGTAAACTCTTCCTTCTTTTCTTCCGTTGCTTTGAATGCAACGGATTGTACCTCGGGTGTGGAGGTGGCGCCTTTCTCCAAGTTCACAATATGTTTGGAGTCTTTGATCATAAGTTCAAAGATCACCAACTTGTCGATCACTTCCTCAAGAAAACATCTATTTATATCTAGGATCTCCACGGATTAGTTGTACTTGAGTGGGATTACAAAAGACAAGAGATCTTAGAATAACCTTGACCATTTCATGGTCATCCCACTTGGTGCTCCCGAGGTTGCAGACTTGGTTGACCATCGTCTTGAGCTAGTTGTACATTGCTTGTGGCTCTTCTCCTTTATTAAGGACGAATCGATCGAGCTCTCTCTCGATTGTTTCACGCTTGGTGATTTTGGTCACCTCTTCCCCTTCATGTGCCGTCTTGAGGACCTCCCAAATTTCTTTGGCACTCTTCAACCCTTGCACCTTGTTGTACTCCTCTCGACACAAGGAAGCAAGGAGTATAAAGGTGGCTTGGGAGTTGAAGTGCCTTATTTGGGCGGCCTCATCGGAGTACTTATGGTGCCTGTGCTCTAAACTCAATAATATCCCATATGCTTTCGTGGAGTGAGGTTAGATGGCGCCTCATTTTATCACTCCACATACAATAATCTTCACCATCAAAATATGATGGTTTGCCTAGGGGTACGGAAAGTAAAGGAGCGCATTTAGGAATGTGAGGATAGCGAAGAGGCATCTTACTATACTTCTTATGCTCTTGGCACTTTGAAGATGTGGACTCGGCGCTGGAGGTGGAGGGTGAGGAAGAGTCGGTCTCGTAGTAGACCACCTTCTTCATTTTCTTTTTCTTCTTGTCACCCTTCCTATGTGACTTGATGGAGCCGGTGGATTCCTCCTTGTGCTCCTTTTCCTTGTCGCCGGCCTCCTTCGATGGAGTCCTTTCTTCGATCTTCTTTCCCAAAGATCTGGGCTTTTCCCCAGTCACTATCTCCCTTTTAACGTGTTCTAATAAAGAACCAAGCTCTAATACCAATTGAAAGTCGCCTAGAGGGGGGTGAATAGGCGAAACCTAAAAAATATAAACTTTGAACACACACTTCACCCGGGGTTAGGGTTAGAAATAAATAATAGTGAATTCAGAGTGCAGAAGATAGTTCCTTTTGCTATGAGTTGCTCAATCAATGTGGATAACTTTGGGAACCAACTCAAACCAATATGAACAAGAGAACTTTAGAGAGAGAGGAGAGGGGAGAAATAAATCGAAAGGTGAAGATCAACACAAGTGGACACGGCGATTTGTTTCCCAAGATTCGGTTCCAAAGAACCTACTCCCCATTGAGGAGGCCACAAAGAATGGGTCTATTCCAACCATTTCCCTCTCTCAATCGGTCACTTAGACCGGTCGAGTGCTTCTTCTTAATCTCACGGTCACTAAGACCCCGCAAGGATCACCACACAATTATGTGTCTCTTTCTTGCTTTACAAAACACTTGGAAATATTAGAATGAGAAGAAGAAAGCACAATTAAAAGCCAAGCAACAAGAGCAATAAGAAAATACACAAAATCACATTCTCTCAAGTCACTAATCACTAATGATCACTAGTCACAATTATGGAACTTGGAGAGATTTGGAAGCTTAAATGTGTCTTTCGTTGAAGTGAATGTTCTTGTATTGAATGAGAGTGAATGAGAGGCTTGGATGAAGTGAATGGAGGTGGTTGGGGTTGTATTTATAGTCTTCAACCACTTCCTAGCCGTTGCTCCAATTCTACCGACCGCGGACGGTCCGCGCCCCTGATCCGGACGGTCCACCCCTGCACATCAACGACTGAAATCGCAACGGTCAGCAGTAACGGCTATATCAACGGCTATAGTGCATTTAATGCGTTGTTAGATGTCAGATAAAGCAGTCACGGACGGTCCGGCTGTGTACCCCGTGCAGTCCGCGAGGACGCTAAAAATGCATTTTACCGAACCCGTCACCTTCGGGTTTTTTGGTTTGTCAACGACCGGACGGTGCGCGCCTGAGGCCGAACGGTCCGCGCTTGGTCTCGGACGGTGCTCACTTCTCCTTCGGACAGTCCACAGTGTAAACGATGTTTTTTGCAGTGTTCCTGTCCAAGGCTCACCCTGGTGCCGCGGATGGTCCGTACATAGGTGTTTTTCCAAAAAGCTTCTCCTATCCGGAATAATCTATGGTATTCCGGACAATCGACTTAGAATAGTTGTAGATGAACTTATGCACCTGAGAAATGATCAACTCGGCAAACTAATTAGTACATAAGGTTTGTGATGGTCGTCAAACACCAAAATCGATTATACGAAATGTTGAGGCCATTTCCCTTTCAGCTACCCTCTTGCTCGATGCTTTTAACAAGGATAAAGCTTCATTGACTCAGCCTGCTCCACCTTCTCAAGTGGCAGCAGTGCCGGTGTTCCACCACCGGCTCCTCCTGATGCTCGTACTTAACAAATGATCAACGAAAAGCCTAAGAAAGCTGAAGAGCTTGGTCTAGGAAGGAACCCATATATAGGGTTAGTAGAGACAAGTGATGAATGGTGGAAAACAAACACAAAGGTAAGTAATCTACCTTATCTTTTATGTGTACATAGATGAGTACAAGTAATTAACCAATGATTGTGTGTTTGTGTAGGGACACATGTAGAGGGAGAAGAAGGTCTGTCGTTATGGTCCTCTAATCTGTTTGGCAGAAATGGAAATTGTGTTTCAGAGGAGTCGTGTGTCTAGACTCTCTACATGAATTCCTGGTGAGGAAGGTGGGAGATAACATGCCCATTGGACAAGAGGAGGACCATATTGAGGAACTACAACTACGGCTCGATCAGTTTACACCCTCATTGTCCACTAGCAACCAATTGAAGAGGAAGTTAAAATTTGGAAGCCCTAAGAAACACATGCTTGTGGAAGAAATTGAAGAATCCCATGGTTAGGGTGTTTTGCCATATGGTGGATGATGTTATTAGTTCGAACTTTATGACCTCAAAAGCACTGAGTGGTGACATCACCCCTAAGTTCATAAGAGAGGTAATGTCATCGGTTAAAGAAGCATGTGTGATAGAAGGGAGTGATGAGCATTTCATTGCAATACAATTGTTCAATGTAAAACCCAAAAATCTATTTTGGGATTATTAAGATGCTATCATAAACTAGTAATTACTAATAAGATTTTTCTTTCTTTTCAAAGCTACTCTCTAAAATGGCCCCAAACTTAGGTGTGGATTTTCTTTTGTGGGCAAAAAAAGAAGATAATAAATATGAGAAGATCCTTATTGAATATATGTTTGGGTATATTTTCTATAAAGTGTAGGTTAGAGTATCTTTTAATAACACATTATAAATAATTTTCCTAAAATAAATATTATTATGTGTATATTTAAAAGCATTTGCATAAATGAATAAAACAATAAATAAATAAATAAATTATGCTTGTATATAATGCTGGATCCTTTTTGATTGTTGTACTTATTTTAATTACAAAAAAACTCAGACATTATTTCAAACTAGTCGGTTGCCCGTGCGTTGCGACGGCTTACAACAATACCCACGTAAACTATCCACCAAAAAAATTTCAAGATTTTTTTATTGATTGTCTCCGCTCTCCGTATAATATTTTTTGATTTAGCTAATTGATGTTATTGTTTACTCCATGCAATATATCATGTTACAACACGGCTAATGAAGTGAGCGATTAGAAGAGAGTTCACAACGACTGACTGAACAAACATAGATTATAAAATGACATAATTCCACCATACAGAGAACAAATAAGAGAAAGTTTATGAGCTCAAGTTTCTAAAATAAGTCACATGAACTCAAACTTATAAAAAGGATGGATCAAAATATGGAGTGATTACTAAAGTCAGGCATCAATAAAAACTGGATGCGCTCCATATAAATTATGCTACTTCGTAACAATTACTAACGTTTAAAACCAACAAATAACCTTTTATTTTACTGTTAGTGTGACAAATCATTGTTGCTTCATCCAATTCAGCAACCTCAAACACCATGGAGTCCATTGCGCCAATGTGGTCTCATAAACAACCCAATGCTTGCAAGAGCCAAGAACGTTGTGCCGTGCTTGGGCTGTAGCCTCGGCCCGTAGTGCTGGCCCGGCCCGACACGACACGATTATATTTTTTATTTAAAAAAAACGTATATACATATATATAATTTATATTCAATTTTAAAAATATATGAGCATGATGTTCTACTGGTTAGACAACTTCACCCAGTGTTTCCTGCCCTTGTTCCATCAGGGCATGAGTTTGAACCCCACCTCATGCACCACTTTTTAACATTTTACGCTGATTTAATCAAATGAGCCGACAGGCTGGCCCGTCACAGTCAGCAGGCCGACTGGGCCAGAGTTGTGTCCCGCGAGCATTTGACCCATGCTGTGCCGCCGTTTGGCCGCAACGAATAAATGTGAGGGGTTGTTTGTAAAAAGATGACGTGTGACGACCGTTGAAACTGATGCTTTAAGTATATTAATTATAGATTTTGGTTTGAAATTGAAAATTTGTAATTAAAAAATAAAGCAAAAATAGAAAAGAAAAGAAAAAAAAGGGAAAAAAGAACTATTATGATCGGCCCAGCAACAATTCTTTCGGATGGATAGGCCACCTATCCTTGCATAGTTTTACATTTATTTATTCGTTGGCCTCAAGCTCACATCATCGCGACCTCATTATGACGTCAGCCAAGAGACACTAGCATGTGGCCTCGTTCGCTGGAATCTCCAAACACGCGCTCTTGTATTGTATCACCGTCAAGAACTTACCTAGAAGATCGTCTACCAGCACCAGCAACTAGCCCGAGCCCAAGCCTGTTAATCACCTGCAGCCGTGCGCAAATAATGCCATAGCAAGCTCGGCAGTTGCAACCGCATGCAGATCTAGGCCCAGACTATAGCTACCTGGGCACCCACTGCCCATATCTTCTTCTCTCTGGGAGTTCGTTCAGCTCGTGAGCATGTAACCACCTCAGGGCTTGTTCGGTTAACTCTCAATCCATATAAATTGAGTAGGATTATATAGGTTTGAATCTCAAACAAGTTAAACCTCTTTTCATTTTTTTCTAATCTCATACAATCCATATGTTTTGAGAATAACCGAACAAGTCCTCACCTGGAATCCTGGGTCGTTGCAACCACCCCCGCTAGCTGCGTCCGTCTCGGCCGAACCTTGACTATAAATTCCTCGGCTGCCGCACGCCCTTTACCGTCTTGCGTTGGTGGTCTACGCCCTTGTCGAACCAAGGAGATAGAGCAAAGGGGTTCGTGGCCAGCCTGTTCTCAGTGTCCAGCATAGGAGATTCACCCTCACATGTGGTGCTAGCACGAGGCGTTCGTATGCAAGGGATCGTACGTGTTTGCTGAGCAAAAGAATCGCTATGGTCTCCCCCCGGTCGTGGTTGGGGCTTGCTGCTACGTGGCTCACGGTAAGGCATCCTCTAAGGGTATGTTCGGTTACACTAATTCAGAAGAGGATTAGAGGGATTAAATCCACTCCTATTCATTTTTATTAGGAGAGGATTTAATCTCATCCAATCATCTTCTGGATTAGTGTAACCGAACAAGCTCTAACTGGGTATAGAAGTCACTGCAATTAATTTTTCTTGGGGAAGTGGAGTTTAGGGCATTGGACCCACCGATGCATGTGGCCGGCCATGGCCCCGTAGCAAAGCGAATCACAGCCGCTGCTGGTCTTCACAAGGAAGAAGAAACACTACGATCATGGATGTGTGGATGAGTGGCCTAGATTAGAGTAGCAGGTACCCTTTCGTGTCATTTAATCTCAGTCGTTGCGGTTAGATCAGATGGCATTTGTGTATTCTTTCGCTTGGTGCGATCTCGAGCTTGGATATGAGATCCAGTGGTCCTGAGTGCATACCATTTCGATTAAAGGTGATCTAATGTGGACCCTCGATCTTGGATCGGGCGGCTGAGGTTAGTGCATACCCCTTCGCGTGGCGTTTTTGGATTAAGAACCCTGAAGATTTAGCAAATAAACCCACAATCGCTCCTTGTGTTCAAAGATCATAACGCATAGGTCCAGATTTTCATAGAAAAGACCCTTCCAGAAATAGAAGCCGTAGCCCAAAATTTATAAAGAAATCTAGAAAATGATTACTAGTTTTAAAATAAATGTAGACACTTGCAAAAATCATATATTTCATGTCTTAGCTCCGATTTAATTCGTTCAAATTGCATTGGCTTCGTAATAAAATTCCCCACACATTAGTAACATTGTTTTATCATGTAACATGTTTCAAAATTAACAAACTACTCGATTAACTTCTATAATTACAGTGAACGCAATATTTTAATCTAGTATATGGCTATAATTTGACTGAGATATGATTTCTAACTAATTTATAACTTAGAATAAGGTCCAATTAAGTTATTTATTTGTAATATCTTTATCACATGAATTATAGTCAACATAGAACATAGTTGTGTTATTTAAACACACAACTCTTTAGAAAACTGTACCTTTTTAATCGTAACTCCGATTTTAGTGATTCTCAAACCTACGATCTCGTAGCGGTGCGTAGAATATTCCTATGCTGGTTGTTCTCATGTTTCGTGTAATGTTATTTTTATGTACTCCTTGTCTATTTGTATGTATTGCTACGAGTAGCAGCGAGGTCACGAGAAACCCGAAGACCAACTTGGTGAAGCACCTGGATATCGCAAGTATAAGACAAGTTGTGTCCTTGTTCTCATGTTAATTTGATGGGACCTTATAGGTTTCCCTAGTATTGTTTATCCCACACCTTGCAAACAAAAAAACTATTGGGTAGATTTGCTATTGCTCTACCTAGTTTTGGGAAAATAATGTTATATTTTGATCATGTTCCAATTATGCTGTTGTTTTAATTATTGTTCATGATAAGATCATTATGTTAATTAGAACATGGAGAACCACCCGGGAAAATAGTGCTTCCATAAGGTTGGTATGGGACGTCCTTGGCTGACTAATTAGGAAAGCTAGTGGAGGACTACCTTACCAAAAAGGGGCAAGGGCGGTAGAGGAGCTGCAATATAGGGAGGTTCTCGGGTCGATCATGATGGGATAGCTTTTTGGACGAGGGATTCCTATATTGCCCTTCTTAGAAACCGTAGCAGGTTTTCTGAAGCTAGTGGAACTTTGTAAAGGCCACGTAGTGCTACATTGCCTCGCCTCCTCGATAGAGGTGTATGGGATTCATGACCCCGTGGCTAATGGGTAACACGACTTATGGTTAAAGATGTGCAACATCTGCAGAGTGTAAAACTAGTATATCAGCCGTGCTCATGGTCATGAGCGGCTCGAACCCTCACATGAGTAATTTATTGAACTAAACTTAATTTATCATATGAATTACATTTTGGGTGTTATTATTAATTTGATCTCTTTTTTTTATTTGGGTTGGTATCTACTTACACTTAGTAATTGCTAATAAAATTTTGACCAACTCTAAAAGCAATGCTCAACTTTAACCATCTCCTTTGGTAAGCCTTACACTTCACATGAGACCCACTGTAAGTGACCTCATGCACATTATTCCCCATAACTTATTGTGTGATGAGCGTATGTGAGCTCACCCTTGCTGTACTCATATCTCCTAGGTCAAGAACAGGTACTGCAGGATAAGGTGCATGAAGGATGCCGCGATGAGTTCGTGAGAGGTCTAGGCCATCGTCTCCCAGTCAACTATGGTTGCGGGATCGTTGTCTTCGCATGATTTAATTAATTACCTATTTTGTACATAACTTCTATTATGTAGTAAAGATGTAACATTCATTTTTGTACCATGAGTCATCATATGTGTGAGACTTGATCCCATCACACATTTTATTCGCGCCCAGGTTTGCCCCTTAAATCCGGGTGTGACAGAAGTGGTATAAGATGAATGTTGACTGTAGGACGTAACCTAGATAGAACTGAACAACCATTATCTACTTACCTTTACTCCGATTCTTTTCTATACTTTCCTTAATCTTTTCTCATCTTCTACTACTTCACTCTGATTACCCTTACCTTTTCCCTTATAGAGACAAAAGTGGATTTCACACTTTGAAATCCTATATCTAAAGTGATCGTTAGGAATAGGAGAGCTAATTAAAGGAACAAAAAACAAACTATTTTTACAGGTATCTATATGCTTGAATGCTTGTTCTTATGATAACTGTTTGATTTGGTTCTTTGATTGAGTGTGATGAGTTGTGGAGTAATGTCCACAATGGCATCTGCATATACATCTAGGCATAAAAATGTTTATAAGATAATTAGACAACCTAGATTATCCCCACATCTAGCTTAATAAATCTAGTTGTTGGGGCAAAGGCGAACACGCCCCCCTCACTCGAGGATTTTCACATCGACGTATCACAGATCAAAGGCCCTGTCAGGAGGCTCCGCTAGCCATGCCCGCGGACATCGCCCATGCGAAGACCCGAGCGCCCCCTTCGCTCCGATGAGCCAAGGCGAAGGCCTTCAAAGACTTCAGGGACCGGGTGACCGAGACCGCGAAGACCTCAAGGATTTGTCTCCCTCAATGCAAGAAGGGGCCCGTGTACAATCAGGCCCATGTTGTAAGGCCCCGCCCGTAGGTCGCCATATGGGCAGAGCGGGTTGGGCCACATCTGTAATAAAGTATGTTGTAATGACACGCTGTAACCTCCCTGTGAGGGAATAATCCGGGGATAAACTAGGTAACTGAGGGTCTAATTGTCCTTGATAGGGTCGGGCGGTCCCTCAGTTACCTATAAATACCCGTGCACCGTGCCAATGCAGGGGACGAAAAGAAAAAACATTGTTGCTCTAACGCCTTGTGTTCAGAGGCATCAAACCATTCCCCTTTCTTCCTATTGGAGTTTGTTGTCCTCGGATTGGCAAGTTCCAACATTTGGCGCCCACCGTTCGTGCGACGAGAAAACATCCCGCGATGGCCCCCAAGAGAGCAAGTTCGAAGGCCGCCGCCTCCATCGACGACACGGCGAAGGCAGCGCTCCTGGCGGAAAAGAAAGGCAAGGCCCTTGCGGACAACACCCTTCAGGAGGCCTTCGAAGATGACGCCGTCAACAGCAAGAGGCAACGCCACGACAACCCCACGCTCGACGGCACTGTGCGCACTTGTAGTTCCGGGGGTGCACCGCGAGCACCCCCACCGGGCTTCGCTCATCTAGAAGGCGAAGACACCATAGAAGATGGCGAGATCATAGGCATCTCGGCCGAAGATCAGTTAAAACTGCGAGCCCTACGCATCAAGAACAACCACCTTCAAAAGCAAAATAAGATACTCGAAGCCAAGCACCAACACGTCACCATGCAAGCCAAAGTGCGACAAATGATACTGGATGAGGAACAAAAAGCTCGGGATCTAGAGCAAGAAATCACACTTATACACGGCGAAGCCCCTTACAACCTGCAGCGTGGCCCCATCGCGGCCCCGGTTGCCTTCCAACAAAACATACAAGGCGGAGACCCATACCACCCGCAACGTGGCCCCCTCGTCCCCCAGCAGCCGCTTTCCAGGGAATCAATTACCTCAACGAGCGAAGTCCGCTCGCTCCGCTGCTCCAAGCGTCACCCTGGCCCACCAACTTTAGGACCGACACTTCCCCAAGTACAACATCAGCACCAACCTGACCCAGTACATCATGAGCTACCAAGTCATCGTTGCATCATCCGGAGGGGATGCCACCACCATGGCCAAATCCTTCATCATTGCACTCGAAGGCCCAACCCTAACCTGGTATACCAGGCTGTTGCCACTTTCAATCGAGTCGTGGAAGGGACTTCACGACATGTTCCTAGTGAATTTCCAAGGATACAGACCAGACACATATGCAGTGGCCGAGCTATCACTCTGCAAGCAGCAGGAGAAGGAGACTCTTCGAGAATACTACAAAAAGTTCCTCACGCTCAAGTCGCAATTGCCATCTGTTGACGATCACATAGCAATCCATTATGCAATCAGCGGTCTTCGAGCTAGCGTCTTATACAGCCATTGCATTAGAGACTCGCCCAAGCACTTGCAAGAGCTCTACCAATTGTTCGAAAAATATACCAGATCCGAGGAGCTACACCAGCGCAAGATCGAATCTCAGAGGAAACCCAAGGACACCCCGTAGTCCAGCAGAACTTGGGTCAGGCCAGCGCAGTCCGACTCCGGTTGGGCAATCGCAACCAGCAACATGTGCACACCATCACCAACCAACATCCCGCTGGAGACACAGTTCGCCGTCAGGAGTACCCCTCTCAAAACCACGACAACAACACAAGACAAAGAGGCAGAGGCCGAGCCCGGCAACAGCGAAGATTTTATTGTCTGTTTCACGGTGAAGACTGCTCACACCCCACCAAGGACTGCCCGGAGACCAAGGCCACCAAGGACAGAATGGTCAGAGCCCAGCCAACCGAAAACCGAGTCGTCGCGCACACCTATCACCCCCAGCAATACCACCAGCAACCATAGCACAATGAGCAAGTTCACCACCAACCCAACCATGCATACCATCACCATCAAGAAGTGCAAGTTCTCCCCCACCACCAGCACACCATCCAAATCCTCCACATCAAAACCCCCACCGCCAGCACCCAAGCAAGAAGACTTCACTGAGAAACCTTATCACGGGGTCATTCACATGATCACCAGGGGATCTAGTGTAGACTTCGACACCAAGCGGCAGAAAAAGGACCACTACCGCAGTGTCAACCACGTCGCTCTCACCGGCCTAGTGGTACAAACAAAGTGGTCCCACATATCGCTCACTTCTGATGCCAGGGATGTTGATTTGCGCAGTGCACCACACGTAGATGCCATGGTAATCAATTGCAGGGTAGTAGGCTGGGATTTGCACAAAGTACTGGTTGACAATGGCAGCCAGGACGACATCATCTTCTTGCACGCCTTCAATGGCATGGGCATCATCCACAACCTCCTTAAACCCGTAGACAACCCTTTATACGGTTTCAGAGGCAATGGCACGTTCCCTGTTGGCAAAGTAGAGCTACCATTGTCATTCGGCACGGCACCCAGCGCGTGAAGCGAGCAAGTCACCTTCGACATAGTCGACATGGTCTACCTGTATAACGCCATAATGGGGAACGGTTCAATCAACAAGTTTGAGGCAGCCATTCACGGGCTTTATCTCTGCATGAAGATCCCAGGCCCACAGGGCGTCATCACAGTTTATGGAGATCAACAGACAGCACGGAACATCGAGAGAGACTTCGTTCTAGGGCAGCGCAATGTTCACTGCCTAACAACAGAGTGCGAAGGCAGTGATGGTCATCGCTCAACCAAAAGAAGAAAGATCAACGCCCAGTTGCAGAGCAATGACGGGACGAAGATTGTACCCCTCGATCCCGCAACCCCAAAACAAACAGTCATTTGATGTTTGATGAGGTTCTACATGCTAAAGCAAATGATGTAATGCCATGTTAATTATTGTGCTAAACAAGTTAACCTAGAGAATTAGTTTAAAGAGTTAATTAAACAATTTCTATGCTTATTCCAAGTTTGAATGTCGAGGGGTAGGTTTTAGGAGAGTAAAATGCTTATACATAGTTTACTGTTGTGTGCTGTTAGAATTGAATCCGAGTAAGTTAGAATGCCATAGCTATAGTTTTAATGTGATATCGACATTTAGTATTTTCGTACTAGATTTGTGATGTCTTGCTATAGGTGTTTAATATTCTTCAAGTAGCCTTATCTATCTTGTAATATTTATACTGGCACTCATACATGTGCATCATGCATCCCATGAGGTACGTTTGTTGATTACGCGATGTGAAGGACAAGAACTGGACTAATCTCAAGGTGATGCAGATGATGAACCTGAAGATGGATAATCTAAATGAGTGCTGTTGGGGGCCTTCGTCCTCCGAAGGTCCTCAAAAACATGATTTGACAATGTTTCTGGAGTATAATGTGTGAACAGGTATCTTCGGACTTGAATCAGAAAGGGAGAAGCTCAAAAGATACGAAGGTTGACACAGTGCCGAAGCTGCGAAGCAGGAAAGCTTCGGCATGTTCGCAGAAAGGGGAACCGACTTAAAGATGAAAAGGCCATTTAGACCTCGATAGAATGCTATAGAATTATCACCAAATGTAAAGGGCATGTATGTAATTTTGTATGGGTTGTACCCCGTGCCTATAAATAGGTGAACAGTACCCCCGTACTGTTCACGCTGACTTGGCATTTGCTTTTGGCATTACGCTCGTACTTTTCACCTTCTCTCAGGACCGAAGGTACATTTGTAATTTGGAATCATTTCTGTTTTTCCATGTCAATAAAATAGAAATGATTCTATGGTGATGCTTATATCATATTTCATGCTTTATGTGAGCCCTTCGTCATTACTTATTATGTTTACGAAGGTATGTCTCTCATGACCTTCGTCCGAGACTCATTATTTCCCGAAGGGACATAATGCTTTGAAGGACGAAGGATTTTAACACTTAACACTTTTTATGTTGCCTTGTTCTTAACTCTTAGCACTTGAGAACAAGTCCCCAACATTGGCGCCCACCTCCGGTGAACTCACTTCCACTTCGAGTCTTCGTGAACACCTTCGGAAGCTATAGACCTTCGCTATGGCGCCGAAGAAAGCTTCAGCGACTGGGGCTGCAGCACTACAACCGCTGGACCACAACCAGGAGACCGTCTCTCTTCGGGAGGCCAGAAGCCAGAAGAGAAAAGCTGTTAGCCCGACGCTTGAGGAAGAAGAGCTAGATCAAGAAATCAGAGAGATGGAGATGCTACATCAACAGGTGCAGAGGAAGAAGGAGAAGGTGGCCCGCCTAGCTGAGTTGCAAAGGCAAATTGACGAAGCTTCTGAGGAAGTTCGCCATCTCACTCACGATGAGCAGAACAGAAGGCCTCATCAGAAAGACCTTCATCAGGAGGGCTTTGTCAACGAAGACGACTGGTATGATAATTTCCATCAGGGAAATTTTGTTTTTGATGATGCTTCTCCTCTGTCTGCTGAGCTGCAGGCTACACCTTGGCCTCCATCCTATAAGCCACCCCAGCTCCCCATGTTTGACGGCCACTCCGACCCGAAGCAATTCTTGATGAGCTACGAAGCAACAGTGTCTTCGTACGGGGGCAACGCTGCAGTCATGGCGAAGTCCTTCGTCATGGCCGTCAGGAATGTTGCTCAGACCTGGTATTCCTCCCTTCGGCCAGGAACAATCACTTCATGGCAGAAGCTGAAGGATATGTTACTGACCAGCTTTCAAGGATTTCAAACGAAGCCGGTTACAGCTCAAGCTCTCTTCCAGTGTATTCAGGACCACGAAGAATACCTTCAGGCGTATGTCCGAAGGTTCTTACGATTGAGGGCGCAGGCACCAACGGTGCCCAATGAAATTGTTATCGAAGCCATGATCAAGGGGCTTCGTCCTGGACCTGCAGCTCAATACTTTGCTCGGAAGCCTCCTCAGACCTTGGAGAAATTGCTCCAAAAGATGGATGAGTACATTCGTGCCGACAATGACTTTCGCCAAAGAAGGGAGGAGGCCTTCAGATTTTCTGAGATGACCAGGGGCTTCGGAGGAAGATACTACCCGAGGCATGTCCGTTCCATTCACAGCACTCAGAATGATGATAAGGGGAGTCAGCAAAACAGGCCGCAGTGCTCCTCACAGGCTTCGGGGCAACAACAAACTTCCTTTCGGCCACCAGCTCCAAGAGGCAGAGGCGCCAGGGGCTTCGGCGGAAGATTCGGAGATCAGCCAAGGAGACTGTTTTGCCTATTCTGTGGAGAGGGCAAGGGCCACACCACTAGGACGTGCCATGTTACAATTCAGAAGCAAAAGGAACTAGCCGAAGCTGCATCTCAACAAGCTCAGTCGAAGCAGGTTTTGCATACTGCTTCGTTTCATCCACCTTATGTCCCACAATACATAGACAACCACCCTGCGGCTTCTGTAGCTTCGGCAAGTCAACCTCAAGCTTCCTGGCAGCAGCCTCCGCCTCCACCTCCATTGCAGCAAGGTCAACAGCCAGAAGGGAGTCAATACGCTCCACAGCAGAGGGACTTCAGAGAACAGTCCGAAGCTCGCACAGTCAACAGCACTGTGCCAGAGTCGAAGCACATTTATTGACATATCCTACCTTTGATAGCAGTCTTTTCTATTCAGTTTTACTTTCTGTGAAGCAAAAAACATTGATAGTTTCCATGTAATAATTTCGTTGTTTCCACGAGAAAAATTTATTTGATTCACAGGCCTAAGTTGCCGAAGCCTAAAATTTCTTCCGTTACCAAGAGGGACCTTCGGACTAAAAGTCGTTCTAAGGAACGCAGAGTAAGTTTATAAAGTCACAAAAAGTCGTTCCAAAGGGAGCGCAGCGTAAGTTTTCTGCTCAGAAGTCGTTCCTAAAGGAATGCAGAGCTTACAGCGAAAAGTCAACGCTGATACCGTCTAAGTAAAAGACGAAGAAGCTCCTAAGGGAGGCTTACAGCGAAAAGTCAACGCTGATACCGTCTAAGTAAAAGACGAAGAAGCTCCTAAGGGAGGCTTACAGCGAAAAGTCAACGCTGATGCCGTCTAAGTAAAAGACGAAGAAGCTCCAAAGACGTTCCTAAGGGAATGCAGAGCTTACGAATATATTTTATGTGTATCTTCGGAACAAATGTCACATGCATAACATAACATCATCACATCATTTTGCATAGCATAAGCATCATACATCATATCGCATTCGGCAAAAGAAGGGGACACTCTCAACCTTCGAAGGGATGCTTTGCAAAAGTGACATTGAAATTGTATAGCTTCGGAATACAGTTTCGGGGAATATTTTCACGAAACATGGGCGAACTTTATCAGATCAATATCAAAGTTGCATAGCTTCGGAAAATAGCTTCGGAAAATGTTTTCACGAGGCATCGATGTCATTCATCAGAATAATTTTGACGAAGGCTATCTTCTTCACGACGCATGAAAAGAAGGGAAGGTGTTTTTTCGCCGAAGGCTCAAAAGTGGTATGTATTTAAAGTTTCATGCATCGTAAAGAATTCAGTAACGAAAAGAGACTTGTATATTACATTCAAATGTACAAAGTGTTGCATAGATTACACTTTAAATGTTTTTTTTCCAAATAGCACCTAATCCTCCCTCAATACTGCTTCGGCGGCTGCATTCAGGAGTTGGTTAACAACCTTGTCCATGATAGTTTCGGCCATTTGATTAATTTCTTCATCCCCTTTTGTGTGGGGGTCGGCAGATCGTCCAACAGCTTCTGAGCGTAGAGAACACTTCTTCAGTACTTTTACAAATCGCGAGCAAAGTTTAAAATGAAAATTACAGCGCAACAAGAACGACTAGTTGGTACCTAACTGTCTTTCGGGCTCCCTACTCCTTTCGGCAGCGTCTGCTACTCTTCTAGCATCGTGAATGCCTTTTTCGCTTCTTTCAATGATCTCTCGTGCCATTCCTCGGCCGCCGTCGTTCCAGATATCAGTAAAAAATTTGCCTCCAACTGCGCTCGCTTCGGCCGAGGGGTCCTTGATGTCTTCGGTAGATAAGGTAGCTTCGGATTGAGCCAAAAATTTTACATGTTCGCAACCTTTCTTCTCCAAGACGGAAGCAATTCCTCTGGCGCCCGAAAAAGCACATATGTCGCCGCGACTGTTCAGAATCTCTTCGAAGGCCTCTGCTTCGTGGCTAATCCATTCCAGCGGACCTTCGGGATTGCCTCGAGAGAAATTCTCTTCGCTGGAAAAAGCGCCTACGCTGGCGAAGCTGGATTTAATTTTATTAACACATTCTACAGATTTGACATAGCATTTCCCCTGAGATGTGCGAAGCTCCTTAACTTTTGATTCCAATTTGTTGACCATAAAATCACTAAGTTCTCGTTTCGTTTCTTCAAGCGCGCGCTCCTCTTCGGCTCTGGCCAGCTGTTTCTGAAGATCTTTTATTTCGAGTTTTTGAGCTTCGGCCTGGGCCTTTGAAGCAGCTTCGTTTTTTCTCACTTTATCTACCAGTGTAAGCAGAATCTTATCTTTTTCCAAAGCTTCGTTTCTCAGTTTGATAACTTCGGAGCGTAAATTATTAAACGCAATTTCATAACTTTCATCTTCGGCGCTCTTTTGCGCTCTTAACGCGTTGCTTAGGATCAGGCCCTATATGAAAAAAGAATTCATATAAGAAAAAAGGAATGAGTTGCGTAAAAAAAAAAGGGGGGTTTTTTCTCAAGTGTTTAATTCCCGTACCTTCAGGCTGTTGTACGCAAGGCTGTCTGCGAGATCCTCTTTCGTCATGGCACTTAACCCAGCTTCAAGCTTCGGAAAGCCTAGGCTTCTAGCCATCTCTCGGCAGACGGATAGCTCTTTGTTATCAGGCAGGCAGTATAAGAAGTCATCTTCATTTGTTCCATTGAATATTACTGCCCCCTTCGGATATTTCAGCTCCTTTGCATAATGATTAGCTTCATGAATTTCTCCATCAGATAGCTTTTTTCCCGAAGCATGTCGTATGATGTAATCACACATGCTGGCAGGCGCTTCGGGGATGGCAGTGTCAGTCTCTTCAACTAAAATTGGTTCTGGTATTTTTATCGCTTCGGCTTCCAAAGTTTCTTCCTTGAAGGGCTCTGAAGGCCCAGCTTCAGCTTCAGTTTGTTGTGTCGGAGCTTCAGAGGAAGCTTCAGCAATTTCAACACTCTTTTTTGGAGTTGTGCTTGAAGACTTAATTGTCTCCAAGACATCTAGTACATTTACCATTCTTTTCCTTTTTGGGGTCACCATTGGAGCCTTTTGGATTTTTGCTGCTTCAATATTTATTGCAGGACTTAAAATTTCTGAGGTTTTTTCCTTAGTCACATTTTTCGCTTCTTCCATTTTTTCTGTCGATGGTGCTTCGGCCATCTCTGCAATTTCTGGCAATAAGAGTGGCCGTTCAGCTTCAGCGGCCGAAGGAGTTCCTCCAGTATACTCAGGCACCGAAGCTGGTTCAATATGGCGTGGTCGGTGTGTGAAGACCTTCAACCTTTTTCCTTTTGGTTCTGGCTCGCTAGGAGCGGTTCCAGCTTCTTCTTTTTCAGAGGTTATGTTTTTCCTTTTTTGCCTTCGGATGGGATAACAATAATCAGGGTAGAAGAACCCGATTGCATCAAACACTCGGTTCAGTCTCTTCTTTTTTCGGCCTCCGAAGGCTGCTGATAGTGCAGTATTTTCAGCCTTCGAGAATGCCCCAAGTAATTCATCACTTAATGTTTCAATGCTTTTCAGCCAGTCATCATCAGGTTCAATAAATTTATCTGCATATTTGAATGTGTATTTTAATCTGACTAGTCCGCCTTCGTCGGACTCTTTGATGGTTTCTTTCGGCATTTCCCACTTTTCTGCAAGTGGCCATACCCTGAAGGCAATGTGCTCCTGGACCAAGTCCCTTGACCCAATGAAGGAGCAGACTGCGCCGAAGGCTCTTTGGCATTCTTCGGCTGCCTCATCCATTTCAACCTTCGGCCTTCGAAGCCCGAAGCGTTGCCAAATTGGGTACATAATGATACTTTTGACATTATTTTGCGCTGTTAGATCATTTTTCACATAAAACCATTCAGACATCCAGGCTCCGGGCCACCTCTTCCGAAAGGTTGGCACAGGGTAGCTTGACCCGGAGCGGGCGCCGAAGCTGTAGCACCCAAAGTTGTTGTGGTATTGCTCCTTTCCCCAGGGCTTCGTCTCGTACAATAACTCGTGTATGTTGCAGAAGCTTTTAGCGTTTGGTTCCAAACTTTGGCTTCTCACAGCCCAGACAAAAATCCCCATTCTTATAATAGCTTCGGGAGTGAGTTGATGAAGGTAGATTTGGAATGTTTTCAGTACCTCAACAACAAAATTGCTCAGGGGGAATCGAAGCCCAGCCTTGAGGAGGCTTCGGAAAATCACAACTTCATCTTCTTCAGGGGTGGGAGAAGTCTTTTCCCCGGCATCAGCTCTCACAATAGATATGTCTCGGAAGTATCGCCCCCTCATATTATCAATGTGACTCTGCTTGATGGTTGTTTTCCCAAAAACTGAGTGACTTGGTCGCCACGGTCGATCTTCGGCCTCTTCCCCATCACTTTCCACATCATAGCTGTCGCTGTCATCAGTATCTTCGGACAAACCTTCGAGAATCTCCTTCGTGATTTTCTCTGTATTAGTCTCTGCCATCGCTATCAGGAACCCCAGATTCTTCTCCTCCTCGAGACTCAGCTTCGTCTCAGCAGGGATCTTCTTGTCTTCAGACATCTTCGGAAACACTAAAAATTTGTTCCCGAGGCCGAAGCTTCGAAATCAAAAAGACCAGCAAATCTCAATGAGCAAGAGCTAAAAATTTTTAGTGGGCCGAAGCAAAAGGCAAGCGTGTGTACCAAATGAATTCACGATGTGTTCTTATTTATACGCCTAGTGCGTTGAAAGTTGAAAGACCCCACTTGTCATTGAATGTTGCTATTCTAGCAAAGGGAAGGTGTTTTTTCGGACCTTCGGCTCAAGGCCTTCGTCCATATCGCAATCTGAATTTAGTATTTACAAATTAATATTGCGAGGGGCTACTGTTGGGGGCCTTCGTCCTCCGAAGGTCCTCAAAAACATGATTTGACAATGTTTCTGGAGTATAATGTGTGAACAGGTATCTTCGGACTTGAATCAGAAAGGGAGAAGCTCAAAAGATACGAAGGTTGACACAGTGCCGAAGCTGCGAAGCAGGAAAGCTTCGGCATGTTCGCAGAAAGGGGAACCGACTTAAAGATGAAAAGGCCATTTAGACCTCGATAGAATGCTATAGAATTATCACCAAATGTAAAGGGCATGTATGTAATTTTGTATGGGTTGTACCCCGTGCCTATAAATAGGTGAACAGTACCCCCGTACTGTTCACGCTGACTTGGCATTTGCTTTTGGCATTACGCTCGTACTTTTCACCTTCTCTCAGGACCGAAGGTACATTTGTAATTTGGAATCATTTCTGTTTTTCCATGTCAATAAAATAGAAATGATTCTATGGTGATGCTTATATCATATTTCATGCTTTATGTGAGCCCTTCGTCATTACTTATTATGTTTACGAAGGTATGTCTCTCATGACCTTCGTCCGAGACTCATTATTTCCCGAAGGGACATAATGCTTCGAAGGACGAAGGATTTTAACACTTAACACTTTTTATGTTGCCTTGTTCTTAACTCTTAGCACTTGAGAACAAGTCCCCAACAAGTGCCAAGACAAAGGATGGTCGTCAGGTGGTCGTCGTCTAACAAACACTAACGTAGTGTTATTCCAGGCAAGCCTCGATGCATTATCCCTTTCCTTGTGTTTTAAAATCTTTATCACCTTGTTTGATGCATTAGGTGATAGGAGTTGTGTGCCAAACAATTGATGCATTTCCTTCCTTGGAAAATTGATTACCATCCCTTGATACCCTTTTATGATGCATAGCCTTGCTTTAGAAAAACAAAATGTTTTGTTTTAAACAAAAAGTGATGCTTCACAGTGGATGGGAATTTTTACAAAGAAAAGACTTATGATGATGAATCCATCAAAGGCCTTGATGGGTTCAACATCTGAAAAGATGTACCTCTGCTAGGTACCAAACTTTGGGTTTAAATAATAAAGACGAGACAGGGCGGGTGACTTGCACGAGAAGGAAGTCTTGGTGTAGTGTCTCCGTCTGAGTCGCTTAAGGACCGTGTCGATGTGGGCCTGCTGACCGAGGACCCTTTAACCGGCCACATGCCTCATCATGGGTAAGCTTTGCCTCGGTCGGACCAATACCAGAAAGGCCAACACACAATGGGAGTGGAGAGATGGCAAGAGTAGCATGTACCCTCCGTGGCAAGAGGCTGGACGGTTGGCGTGAACCTAGCCTGGTCTTGAGAAACCTGGTGGCGAGTTGACATATGCAAGGGTTAAGTGCTACATATTTCGTGTGGATGGAGATCCTCAACTGAGTATTAATCGACTCGGATCGCCGTTACTTCTCAGATATGAAGACTTGGTCACTGACTAACACGTAGCAATCCAGTGAACTGAAGGGTTGATAAAAAGACGGTTAGTATAGGCCAAGTTCTTGAACTAGGATAGAAAGAACTCTAGGTACAGGTAACTTTACTTAACCTAACAAGTAAAATGAATTTTTAAGGATCCACTCATAGTAAGCTTTTCTACAAAAGAGTTTTTGAATCTTGTTAAACTTTACCTTGATTCCCAAAAGACAACATATCCTTGAGAGTCTTTTTCTTTAGATGGGTAAGACTTGCGAAAGTACACTTTGTACTCAGGGTTTTCGAACCCATGTTGTTGCAGGTACTAGATTTGTGTTGCTATGGATGGTACTAAGCGCCGGTGGGCACGACCTTCTTATAGGTTAAAGTAGCTCTTCTATACTTCTTATTGAGGATTGTCATTGAGCTAGCATATATTTCAAACTTAAAAATAATTTATAACATTTCAAAGTTTATTGCTTTGAACCACTTTTGTAACCACTCCGATAAATATAATGTAAATTTGCTGTAACTTGTAACTTTTTGTAATAAAGAAATTCCGCTGCAAAATGTTGGTGTGTGATTTGTGTTTACTTAATCTTGCGATCCCTGTTGTAAGTGGTTTATCCGGGGTCCTTGGGACACTCGAACGGATCCTGTTAAGTTATCTGGTGCACATGCATAGCCGTCTGAGGTCTTTGAGACAAGGTCAAGTGCATGTGGGCCCAATAACTTGGGAGGTCCTGCCATACCATCCATCATCATACTAAGCCTACCCAAAAAGTTTTACCATTTTTGGAGCTATTAATTTATTTCTAAAATTCTAAAGGGCTTGGTTTGAACACCTTTAAGGGCTATATAATTCTATGTTTGGAAAAAAAATCTTGGAACTATTTTTATTAAATACTAGATGATTTTAGCAGTCTAGCAAAATTGGTCTCATGATTTTACCAAATTTCTGCTATTTTCTACAAATTTCCTAATCTGGCAGTAAAAAGAATGAATAGTGATGGGCTCAATTCAGCCCAGACCAGCCCTCGAACGGGGAAACACGCGCGCGCCCGCGCCCGCTGTGGCAGAACCTCCCAAGTTATTGGGCCCACATGCACGTGACCTTGTCTCAAAGACCTTAGACGGTTATGCATGTGCACGAGATAACTTAATAGGATCCGTCCGAGTGTCCCAAGGACCCCGGATAAACTACTTACAACCAAGATCGCAAGATTAAGTAAACACAAATCACACACCAACAGTTTGCAGCGGAATTTCTTTATTACAAAAAGTTAGAAGTTACAACAAAATTACATTATGTTTATCGGAGTGGTTACAAAAGTGATTCAAAGAAATAAACTTTGAAATGTTATAAATTATTTATAAGTTTGAAATATATGCTAGCTTAATGACAATCCTCAATAAGAAGCATAGAAGAGCTACTTTAACCTATAAGAAGGTCGTCCCCACCGGCGCTTAACACCATCCACAGCAGCACAATTCTAGTACCTGCAACAACATGGGTTCGAAAACCCTGAGTACGAAGTGTACTTTCGCAAGTCTTAACCGTCTAAGGAAAAAGACTCTCAAGGATATGCTGGCTTTTGGGAATCAAGGTAAAGTTTAACAAGATTCAAAGACTCCTTTTGCAGAAAAGCTTACTATGAGTGGATCCTTAAGAATTCATTTTACTTGTCAGGTTAAGTAAAGTTACCAGCATCTAGAGTTCTTTCTATCCTAGTTCAAACACTTGGCCTACACTAGCCGTCTTTTATCAACCCTTCAGTTCACTAGATTGCTACGTGTAAGTCAGTGACAAAGTCTTCATGTCCGAGAAGTAACGGCGATCCGAATCGATTAATACTCAGCTGAGGATCTCCAACCACACGACATATGTAGCACTTAACCCTTGCATATGTCAACTCGCCACCGGGTTTCTCAAGACCAGACCGGGTTCACGCCAATCGAGAGCAGAAATACACCACTGTCCAGCCTCTTGCCACAGAGGGTACACACTATTCTCGCCATCTCTCCACTCCCATTACGTGTTCGCCTTTCTGGTATTGGTCCGACCGAGGCAAAGCTTACTCATGATGAGGCATGTGGACAATTAAAGGGTCCTCGGTCAGCAGGCCCACATCGACACGGTCCTTAAGCGACTCAGACGGAGACACTACACCGAGACTTCCTTCTCGTGCAAGTCACCCGCCCGGTCTCGTCTTTATTATTTAAACCCAAAGTTTGGTACCTAGCAGAGGTACATCTTTTCAGATGTTGAACCCATCAAGGCCTTTGATGGATTCACCATCATAAGTCTTTTCTTTGTAAAAACTCCCATCCACTGTGAAGCATCACTTTTTGTTTAAAACAAAACATTTTGTTTTTCTAAAGCAAGGCTAAGCATCATAAAATCCTTTTCATAAAAGGGTATCAAGGAAGGGTAATCAATTTTCCAAGGAAGGAAATGCATTAGTTGTTTAGCACACAACTCATATCACCTAATGCATCATATAAGGTGATAAAGATTTTAAAACACAAGGAAAGGGATAATGCACCAGGGCTTGCCTGGAATAACACTAGCACTAGTACAATTTGGCTCTATACAAGCGGTAGGATTTTTACATCACAGGCGGTTCGGTTAGAAAACCGCCTGTGATGTCCCAGGCGGTTCAGTACGCCTGTGATGTAATAGTATCACAAGCGGTTTTTGTTTAGGACCGCCTGTGGTGCTCTATCATTTTCACAAGCGGACCCTAAGACAAAAACCGCCTGTGATTGTAAAAATATGAAAATACAATTTAAATATGAAAATAATTTTAATTTTTAACAGAAATATGCAAATACAATTTAAATGAATTAATATTTAATTTTTAACAATAATATGCAAATACAATTTAAATGAATTATAATAGCACACATAGATAACTAGAGAGATTTTAAATTAATTGGCAACTACAATTCATAGTCGATCATACATGATAACAAATACAATTTGATTCATACAATTTTTCATGAACTACCATTTTTCCGCATGTATGGCTTTAAGTTCTTATCAATTTTCTTTTGCACATGCTTGATTCTCTCTGGACCGTTAAAGACGAACATCTCTTCATACTTATTGTATTCCTCATCTTGGTCTCCCACATTCTCAACTCCAACAATTTTTTGCTTTCCAGAAATAACTACATGCATCTTCTCATCTGCTGGATCGAGTACATAGAACACTTGTGCAACACATTCGGCGAGAACCCACGGGTCATCTTTATATCCTACTTTCTTTAAGTCTACCAGTGTGAGTCCGTAGTTATCCACTATCACCCCCACGGGATGTTGTACCCATTGGCACTTAAATAAGGGTATTTTCATGCTTGGGCCATAATCAAGTTCCCATATTTCCTCTATGAATCCAAAATATGTGGTCTTCTGTCCATGTAGGTCAAAAGCATCGATACGAACACCGCTATTTTGTGCAACACTTTTCATGTCTTTTGATTTAGTGTAGAATGTGTACCCATTGATGTCATATGCTTGCCATGATGTCACAAAACACGATGGCCCAGAAGCCAAATTCTTCATTGTTTTCTCATCCGAAGAGTCTCCGAATGGGATGTTTTTGTCCATTAACCATTCGCTGAAACGATGTTTGTGCTCCCTCATGATCCAGTCCTCTGTGCGGTTCTGATTTTCTTTACGAAGCTCATTCAGGTGTTCCTCTATGTAAGGCTCGGCTATCGTGAGATGTTGTAGTACACTACCATGAGCACAATGTACTAGCTTGTAATCCTCAACGCGAAAAGTTTTCTTGCCCATTCTCCCTCTCCCACATAGTTTACCCTCATGTTTAGGTACAGGCACACCTATCATTGTTCCGTCACTGATGTAATCTATACAGCTCTCAATCACTTCTTCTGTAGTGTATCCCTCCATGATTGAACCCTCTGGGTGAGCGCGATTTCGCACATAACCTTTTAATACTCCCAGGTATCGCTCCAACTGAAACATATGATGTAAATATAGTGGCCCTAATATTTTTATCTGATCCACGAGATGTATGATTAGGTGTACTTGCATATCAAAAAATGATGGAGGAAAACACATTTCAAGCTTGCACATAGTCTCGATGATGTATGCCTTTAGATAGTCCAAGTCTTCTAAAGCTATTACTTTTTGTGAAACCGCATTGAAAAAGTAACACAAGCGTGTGATGACAACTTTGACATGCTCTGTTTCGAGGGCTCTTACCGCAATTGGGAGGAACACCGTCATCATCACATGGCAGTCATGAGAGTTGTAGCCAAATAGAGACAAGTCCTTCATCCTGACTAGTCTGCTGATATTGGATGAGAAACCTGTGGGCACTTTGACCCCACGCAAACATTTGCAAATCTTTGTTCTCTCCTCAACTGACAAGTTGTAGCTAGCTGGGGGGAGGTAAGGCTTCCCTTTGCCACTATCCACTGGATGAAGTTCCGGTCTGATTTGAAGATCTACTAGATCATTGCGTGATTTAAGTCCGTCTTTTGTCTTACTCGGCATGCCCAGCAAGGTTCCAATGATGCTGTCAAAAACTTTTTTTGTTACATGCATCAAATCAATGCTGTGGCAAATTTCCATATCCTTCCAGTATGGGAGGTACTTGAAAAATATTGATTGCTTCTTGAAAGTTGTGTAAGTTGAAGGGTCAGTTCTCTTTCTCTTTTCTCCTTTGTTTTTTCCCTTTCCGAATACAACATGAATGTTCTTTACAATTTCAAAAACAAGTTTCCCACTATAAGGCTTTGGTGCACCTTCACTTTCCAGTTGATTGTTAAATTCCTCTTTCATCTTTCGGTACTTATGCTGCTTCATCAAGAACCGTCTGTGTCCCATGAACACCAACTTCTTGGATGATTTAAGGTACATGGAAGCAGTTCCATCGACGCACACTACACAACCATTCTTTCCTTTAGTCTTTTGCCCTGATAGTGTGGCGCCACCGGGAGAATCATGGATGGTAACAAATATAATTGCTCTTAAGTTGAAATACTCACGGCAATACTCATCCCATATTCTAACTCCTTCATTCCAGAGCTTTGTCATATCTTCCATAAGAGGTTCTAGGAACACATCAATATCAACACCAGCTGATTTCGGACCTTGAATAAGAATAGTCAACATAATATACTTTCTTTTGTGACACAGCCATGATGGAAGGTTGTACATCGTTAAAGTCACGGGCCAGGTGCTATGTACACTTCTTTTTTCACCAAATGGATTCATTCCATCTGTACCCAAAGCAAATCTTACATTTCTGGTTTCTTTGGCAAACTCAGGATACATAAGATCGAAATTTTTCCATTGTGATGCATCAGCAGGGTGTCGAATCTGTTTGTTATTCTGCTTGCGATTTTCAGCATGCCAACGCATAAGCTCAGCCTCCCTAGGGTTTGAGAACAAACGTTTTAAGCGATCAATTACTGGAAGATACCACATCACCAAAGCTGGGTTCTTTGACTTCTTTTTCCCATCCATGTCATCAAAAGTGTCATCGTCACTTTCAGGTCCAATAGTGGATTTCTTGTTTTTATTTTTCTTCGGGAATTTTTTTACACAGTCTTGATTGTAGCTCTTCTTGTATCGACTGACATTGCAAACTGGGCATCTTGATGCGTTCTCAAAATCGCCACGATACAGAATACAATGGTTCGGACATGCATGAATTTTTTGCACACCCAGAGCTATGGGAGATATAAGCTTCTTCGCTTTATAAGTGCTTGTTGGTAGTTTGTTGGGTTTTGGTAGTAATTGAGACAGAAAATTCAAAAGATCTGTGAAGCTAGTATCAGACCATCCGGCGCTAGCCTTCAACTTCAGAAGTTCTAGAACTGTACGCAGTGTAGTAAACTCTTTGTCACAACCCTTTAATTCATCATATAAAGGTTCTTTTGAGGCACTTTCCAGTCCCTCCATTTTAGATAGCCCTTTCTGCGATCCCACAGAACTTAACATTTCTGGTTCCATATGGCGCAACATCTCTTCACAATCAAATTCTTCAAAATCTTGATTAGCATCCACATTATCCACTTTACCATCAACTTTAAGATCTAAAATTCCGACAACTCTCTCGTCATTACCAGGCACTTCACACGGATCCAACTCACCATGTTCTGACCATATCGTGTAATTGTTTTTAAACCCTCTTTTTAGCAGATGTGATTGGATTACTCCTATATCTCTCCAAGCTATCTTATTATCACAATCGATGCACGGACATAATATCTCCTTGCTCTTTCGCAAATTCGCGTGCTTGTTGGCCGCTTCAATAAAGCTTCTCAAATTTCGAATGTACGACGGATGTGGTCTTGGCACATTGTACATCCAACCTCGGTCCATTACCTATCCCTATATTGATTAACGTCAATATCGAGATGTAACATGAAAAAATAAATGTTCATGAAAGTGAAACAAGATCATATCGAGATGTACCTAGCACATGAGACAATTTTTTTTTAAAATATCCCTAATTAATTGAATTTAATCCCTAAATCATGAACGAATTAATGTGCATGAAAATGAAACAAGATTGCAGCAATATAGGTACCTTGAGGTGAGACAACTCTTCAAAAAAAATCTTTAAATTAGATCAACTACAAGTCCAAATCTTGGAATTCCTGAGTTTTTCTTCAATTCCGGTCTATATTACAAAATTGAGGCAAAAAATCGTATCAAAATGAGAAAGAAAACAAACGGAGATCATATATATGCATGAACTCTTGAAATCAAGCCCGAAAATCAAAAACAAAACCTTCTCCCCGTAGATCAAAAAAATCCGCCGCCGCTACAGTAGTGCGCAGCCTAGCGGCGTGTCGGGCTCCGGAAGTTAGGGTTCCTGCGCTGGAACCACCGAGCCTTTTATACTACATACACATCACATGCGGATTTTTAGAAAAACCGCTTGTGATGTATAACATCACAAGCGGTTTTCTATTTGGACCGCCTGTGAAGTTTACATATCACAGGCGGTCGAAATAGAAAAGCGCTTGTGATGTTATACATCACAAGCGGTTGTTCTAAAAATCCGCCTGTGATGTGTTTACTATATAAAAGCCTCGGTACGGTGGCTTAGGGTTTAGGTTTCGCCCGGAGCTGATACTACGCCGCCAGGCTGCTGCGCCGCCGTTCCCGTCCCCGTCTCCGAGCCGTGAGCGCCCGCCACGCCGTCGCCGAGCCCGAGCCCAAGAGCCACCGTCTCCGAGCTGGGCGCCCGCCAGGCCGCGCCGTCCCCGAGCCCAACTCCGCCGTCCCCGTCCCCATCTCCGAGCCCGAGCGTCGCCGTCTCCATCTCCGAGCGTCGCCGTCTCCATCTCCGAGCGTCGCCATCTCCATCTCCGAGCCCGAGCGCCTTTGTCCCCGTCCCCGAGGCCAAGCGCCGCCGTCCCCGTCCCCGAGCCCGAGCGCCGCCGAGCCCGAGCGCCGAGTGCGCCGCCGTGCCCATCTCCGAGCCCTCGGTGCACTCCTTGATCATGCCTTAATTACTTGTTACAAATTCATGCCTTGATTACTTGTTTCTGCTAGTCATGCCTTGATTCCTCAGTGCACTCCTTGATCATGGTGCACTACATTGCAGATAGTGTACATTAGATTAATTATCAGTGCTTAGATTAATTATTGTTAATCTTATATTGTTAATGTTGGTCATTATGCTTATATTGTTGGTGTTTTCACTTACATATTTTTAGTACCCCTTGATCATCAGTGGTCATTATGCTTATATTGTTGGTCATTATGCTTATATTGTTGGTGCACTACAAATTCATGCTTATATTGTTAATTATCAGTGCACTCCTTGATCATGGTGCACTACTAGGACCCCTTCTTGGTAGAAAATCTCCATAGTGATTGGGGCAACAAGTCTATTTTTAGTGCTTATGGCCACATACATCATGGAAGTACATAGCCATGGCAATGTTATTATCTCCCTATGTTATAAGACTTGTTCTTATCTCCCTTCTTAGTTTTTTGACTACCTATCTTTGCTTCCCAACCCTATGTTATAAGACTTGTTCTTATCTCCCATCTTTGACTTATTCATAGCCATGACAATGTTATTTGGACCCCTCTTTTTGCCCTATAAGCCACATCCTTGTTTTCCCTCTGATCCCTGCCTTTGTTGCGATCTCAATTTTGATTGTGAGACTTGGCCATTTTCAGTTTTAGAGATGGAAAAAGAGCCACTTGACATGGTTGAGAGCTCAGTTCGAGTCATCGAGACACATGTTGACATCATTCGCAGTCTAGTGACTGATGGGGTTGTGGATACTAGTGAACCGGAATCAGTGTACACACTTAAGACCACTTTGTTTCAAATTGGAGATGTATGCGACATGCTTGAGAAGTGTGCTCTGTCCATCAAAAAGTATGCTGACTCCAAGAGGGCTAAAATTATTCAAGATGAAGCCCTGCAATATGCTGAAGATGATGAAGCTGCAGATGATTTGGAGGAACTCCCAAGCCCAGATCTCCTTACTCAAGCCGACATATTGGAAAAATATTTTGGAATTGAGTATGATAGCGACCAGTCAAGGGGTTGTTGATGTTTAGTCCTAAACAACATGATATGAGTATCGTAGGTTTCACTCTTAGAGAGAATGTATTTTGTATGAACCTCTTAGAGAGTGTCAAGTCAATGAACTATCTTCGAGTACTATTGGGAAGTGGATCTCTTTGATGTATTTTTTTTCTAGTGATATCGATGGTGCCGAGTAGCACCAAATTTGGACTTGTGTCCATATCTATAGATGCTAGTAGTTGAGCACTAGCGCCTACAATCTTGACTACCTCATCCCTATTCTCTGTTTGGGACTTATATGGAGAATGGCATCGGCGGAATGCCTGAATCGGCGGACCCCAAGAAGAGATCAAGTCCTGTAGTCTACCACCTCCCGTTATTTGTGGGCTTCACTGATGGCTGGAAACATTTGGTGATAGCAAACGACCTTCGGGTTGAAGACGTCTGCGAGCTTGTTAAGGGGCCAGACGATGGTGAGCCGGTGTACTATGTCCGGATGTGTGGTCACAAAATTTAAAGCTGCCCCGGCTGCATGTGTGTGCTTCTCTTCTCTTAGGTGGGGTGCTAAGTGATCTTAGTAGCCGACATAAGAGAAGAGAAGCGCACAGATGAAGCCGGGGCGGCTTTAAATTTTGTGACCACACATCCGGACAGAGTACACCGGCTCACCATCGTCTGGCCCCTTAACAAGCTCGCAGACGTCCACAGCCCGAAGGTCGTTTGATGTCACCAAATGTTTCCCGCCCTCGGTGAAGCCCACAAATAACGGGAGGTGGTAGACTACAGGGCTTAATCTCTTCTTGGGGTCCTACAGGGCTTAATCTCTTCTTGGGGTCCTTCAGCATGGCTGTGATGTTATAATGCTGAAGGACCCCAAGAAGAGATTAAGCCCTGTAGTCTACCACCTCCCGTTATTTGTGGGCTTCACCGATGGCTGGAAACATTTGGTGATAGCAAACGACCTTCGGGCTGAAGACGTCTGCGAGCTTGTTAAGAGGCCAGACGATGTTGAGCCGGTGTACTATGTCCGGATGTGTGGTCACAAAATTAAAAGCTGCCCCGGCTGCATGTGTGTGCTTCTCTTCTCTTAGGTGGGGTGCTAAGTGATCTTAGTAGCCGACATAAGAGAAGAGAAGCGCACAGATGAAGCCGGGGCGGCTTTAAATTTTGTGACCACACATCCGGACAGAGTACACCGGCTCACCATCGTCTGGCCCCTTAACAAGCTCGCAGACGTCCCCAGCCCGAAGGTCATTTGATGTCACCAAATGTTTCCCGCCCTCGGTGAAGCCCACAAATAACGAGAGGTGGTAGACTATAGGGCATAATCTCTTCTTGGGGTCCTTCAGCATTATAACATCACAGCCATGCCTTCTCTGTCTAACTGCATTGGAAAGTGCCCTTCTATCTGCGAGCTTGCTTCCCGACCCGATCCTGCCCCGTAGGGGGGTTTGGGCTCGATTTCTTTTGAATCACCTTTTCTCCAAGTTCCCTTATTGATGGAACCAGTATATCAGACTAACAGTATATCCCTTTATCGATGGAACCAGCTTGAATGGCAGACAACGAGCAGCCTAGTATGGATGTGGTCTGCACCGGTGCGTCTAACAAAGTTGATGAAGACGCGACCAAACTTGAATGGCAGACAACGAGCAGCTCCGGTGAAGGGAGCGGGGAGGATAGTTCTAGTGACGACAATCCTTGTACTCCTATACCTCCAAGGAAGAAAAAAACATCAGATGAGCTTGATGCCGACTATATTCCCAACGATGAAGAGGTAAATAGAAATATGCCGACTATATTGTAAAATAATGTTCATATATAAAAGGCCATTAATTTTTTCACTATATAGATTTCAAATGAAGAGAAGAAAGAGGATGCATCTTCTACACGAAACACGGAGGATGCTCCGATGCCTGAATCATCCGTTTCACATAAGCGGAAACGAGGGCGACGAGGTCCAAATCAGATGAAAGAAGGTGCAGTTATGTATGTAACAAAACTAAATGCAGAGGGGTTTCCTGAAGAACCACTTGACGTGGTTACAAAGTTTCGAAATTCCTGCGGGGCTACTGTTAGAGATATAGTGCCAATCACACTTCAAAAATGGAAGGATTTAGATGAAGACACCCGCAACAAGCTATGGGCTAAGTTGTCTGAGTCATTCAAGTTCCCAAAAGGCACAGAGGATGCAGTAAGGAAGTCGATGCTCTCTGCTATGGCCAATATGTTTCGTGGGTGGAAGGCCGAGATGAATAGGGACTTTGTTAAGAAGAATAAGGTTCCTCCGCCCAAGAAAATGGGGAAAATCACTCAAGCTCAGTGGGAGGAATTTGTTCGTCAGAAGACCGAACTGAAGGCCAAAGAACTGGGCGAAACTAATTCTCAGAGAGCGAAGATGAACAAACACCCCCATCGCCTAGGGTCAAGCGGATATCACCATAAAGTTGTGCAGTGGAACAAGATTATCGAGGAAGCTATAACTAACGACACTTTGGACCCAATATTAAAAGATATCGATGAGAGAGCTATTCGTTGGATCTTAGGTCGAGCAGGTTTGAGTGAGGACGGCAAACTTTTGCATCCAGAATTGGTAGGCGAAGTTTCGTCAAAAATTCAAGAATATGCAGATAAGAGAAAAAAGGAGAATTTAAGCCTCGGAGGGAGAATGACATACTAACTGCAGCACTAGGCAATCCTGAACACACTGGACGGGCTCGGGGAATCTCTTCTAAGATTTCCTGGAGAGAGGCGTTTCCAGAGTATGCGTCGTCATATAGGAAACACGAGAAGTCGAAAAGGACCCTTGAAGAGACTATTGATGAAAGGGTACAAAAGGCTATTAATGACGTGATGAACAAAATGAAGAAAACAGAATGCATATCATTTGAACTCAAGCCAAGCCACATGAGTCCACCTATAGTCCCTAGCAGCGTTGGATCTGTGCAAGACTTGACCAAGTACCCTGTAGACGATATTGTTGAGGACAAGCCTAGCTTTCTTCATATTCCAATCAATCGATCTGGGACAAAAACAAAGAAAGCTGCTACTGGTTTGGTAAAACCAGGACTTGTTAACTACAAGGACAATCCTGTCCCGCCACACTATGCTGTGGTCCAAGTTCTAGAAATCATAGACAGTGGTTGTGAAGATTGGGAGATAGATTTTCCAGTTGAGGGGATCATAACTTTGAAGGAGGCAATGAACGAGTTGGTCCTTTGGCATCGACGCGACATCAAGTTTGGTGATGAGCCGAATTCAACACCAATGCAACAAAAAGCTAGTTCGATCATTCCACACCCCATGGTGCAGGAAGATATGACACCGACCTCCAAAAAAATCGTTGAAACAATCATATCGCCTCTTGCGAAGGAACTCGACGAGGGGGACGTAGACAAAATTGTTCCTCAGAATGTCGACGTCAACATCAAAAAGGAACCAAAGGTTGGCACCAATGTTGAAGGGCCAACTATTTCAAAGAAAATTCATAAGCGAATCGCCACAGACGATGTCAAGAAACCGTCAGAATCAGTGGCACGCTACCTGCATAAATTGCAGAGAGTTATGACTAATCAATCAAAAGCAGTATCAGCATCTCATGGAGTAGGCACACGGTCGGCCCAAATAGACAATTTCGAAGTATGGGAAGAAGATGGAATGATTCATACTCGAGAATCATTACGTCTTAAAACCAATATCTCGGTATACAAGAAGGAGGATGTTCCTCCTAAATTTGTGAATGGGAGGCCGTTCTTAACGACGGTGCAACTTTCTAAGTTGTCAACTCCGGAGATTAGAATGCATGAGTGGTACATGGTGGCTAGCAACAAATACAAACTCGAGGAATTCACATTTGTTGTGCCAGAAGATGCATTTTGGAGCAATGATCATATAAATCCTGTGCGGCATTTATTCTTTGACGATCTCTGGTCGTTGTACCACCGACAAAGGATGGAAACCAACTACTTAACCCTCTTTTGCTTGTAAGTACCTCTAAACTTTCATATTTGTTAGTTTTGTACACGCACACATAAACGAGAGTCTAACGATTAACACTATTACACGTAGGATGCAATACATGGATGATAAGAAGAAACAACTTAAGACAGGGTTTCTTGACCCGTTGATGATATCCCAAGCTCGCTACAAAGTAGTTGCTCGGAGGCAAGGAGAAGAATACAAAGACTTGGACGATGCTGAATTTGAGAAAGCCGTCAAATAGAATCAGAGAAAGAAAATGAAGGTAATGGCGGCATACATTGGACGAGCCATGTATAATCATGTACAACATGGCAAGGACTTAATAATAGCTCCGCACCACTTTAAGTAAGTTATCGACATGGTTTAATTTTGAACTATAAATTATGGCAATCGTGATATTAACATGTGTTTTCGTCTATGTCTATATAGTGACCACTACATTTGTATCATGATCTGGCCAAAGGATGGTAAAGTCGTGGTCTTCGACTCATTGAGAATGGAAAAGGCTACGTATAATGACTTCTTGAAGATTTTAGAGAAGTATGATTATTATTGCACACTTGTACTTATTACAACTTAACAAATGTATTCTTAATCTCACAATGCTATTCTTATATGCAGTGCATATCGTTTTTATTGGAAAGATCTTGGCGGCGAACATCCAGAGGACAAGCCTAATTTGTCAATATCATTATTTCCATATGGTGACAAACAACCTCCGGGTACTGTCCTGTGCGGTTATTATGTATGCGAATGGTGTCGTGTCACCTTCCATTACATGGTCAATCGTGAGGATGTAAGTTCGCTATCATTGTCTATGTTGCAATTTTTATGTTATATTGTTGCTCATCACATTACTCTTAGCACCGATTGCTTTTTGCTTTCATTGCAGGTTCCTAAATCTAAGATCAATGCTGAATGGTTAGAAAGAGATATGGTTTCCACCGGCGTGGCTAAGGTTGTAAGAGACTTGCTTTACTTTATGCGCCGTGAAGTTCTTCATCAACAAGGGCTATTCTACAATGTAAATGGAAATTTGCAAAAAATTCCCAGAACTAAGTTTGTACACAATATCACACAGTGTTTAGGTCTTTAGTTAGGAACTTTAGATGTTTAGTTGTCTATGGAACTTTGAGATGTTGAGTTATTATGCAACTTGATGTGTATAAATCTGTGTATGATGGAACTTGATATATATGTGGATGAATCTGTGTATGGAACCTGCTATATATAGAACTTGTTTGAATCTGTGTATGGAATCTTTGTATGATGAATATGTGTATGGAATATGTGTTTGAATCTGTGTTTGAATCTGTTATTAATTCTGTTTCTGTTATTAATTCTGTTATTAATTCTGTTTCTGGAATACAGGCGGCTTATAATTAAAACCGCCTGTGATGTGTGTGTATCACAGGCGGTTCTTTTAAACCGGACCGCCTGTGATGTGTGTCTATCACAGGCGGTTCTTTTAAATCGGACCGCCTGTGATGTGTGTCTATCACAGGCGGTTTTTGATTGACCGCCTGTGATGTTGTTTTACATCACAGGCGGTGCACCACAAGCGGTTCCTGGAACCGCCTGTGTAGAGGCTAACCGGACCGCCTGTACAGAGGATCCCTGTAGTAGTGTAGGTTAGTGTTTGTTAGACGTCGATCACTTGACGACCATCCTTTGTCTTGGTACTAGTTCAAATTAGCCATCTTCAGGTTGGTCCATCAGCATCACCTTTTGGAGTAGCTTGCACTTTACGACATCTTGTGGTCGACTTGGTTCTAGTCCTACGCATATCGTGATTAATTAACGTACCTAAATGATTTGCATAATCCACATGAATGCATATAAACAAGAATAGTACAAGACTAAATATTTTTGTACCAA
This sequence comes from Zea mays, assembly GCF_902167145.1. Taxonomy (NCBI): domain Eukaryota; kingdom Viridiplantae; phylum Streptophyta; class Magnoliopsida; order Poales; family Poaceae; genus Zea; species Zea mays. The sequence goes on from NC_050097.1 coordinate 89,678,734, forward strand.
AGAGAATTAGACACGCGTAGCAAGACGTTGCCAACTCTAATATGCAAATACTCGATATTTTTGACTTTCTAAGACAACGATCATGAACTTCCAGTTAATCGGATCCAACTCAGGCATCAATCAACAATAACTATAAATACACGCTATGTACCCTTAATTAAAGCATAACATGGAGAGTCTAATAAAACTCCGACTCACTATTACCGGACACCCATGACTCAGACTAAGAATAGAAACCATTCAATTAACTTCTAGAATTACTATTTTCGGCTATTATGCGTAGGACCAACTAAATTAAATATCTCATTTATCCTTAATCTAACAAGTAGAACATTATCATGCAATATAAAGTTCTACGAAACTGCTTTCCTAGCACCAAAAATCTAAACCGCTTATGCTCACTCCCCACCGACAATCCTCAAGTTTTTACAGAAATAGACTTATTGATGTTACTCGATTTTAAATATTTGAAAACCAAGCGATAATAAATCATGACACTTGATCGACCACTAGCAGAGAATATGACGATTGCTAAAGTAATCTATCGACATCATCACACAAATGTAGCGTGCTTACTACAAACACGTAACTGTATCATATAAATAGGATCACTTCAATTACTAGACCTATATATCTACGAAGACACTTGCCATCGAAATTGTATTTTTATTTTTTATCAACTTAAATATCTGAAGTATTTACACCTACCACAGGGTTTTCTCCGATTTCCAACAGATGCTGGCTCACCGATGTTACTCAACAATTAGCCAAGACACCTAATCGACCACTGAATATCGTATAATGGCTCCTACATCAGGACATCGACGAAATACATCCAAAGCAACTTAACAACATCTATCTGCTAGACCTTAGAAACACTAGTCCTATAATTTGTATTATTAATTCGGTCACATAATTTAGATATGTCTACCCTCACCCTTCATATGAATCGCATCTAAAATCCCGATTTCAACACACATATGCTAAATCAAGAAAATCATCGCGTTCAACAATTCTATTTGATCCATCAACCCAATCAACTAATAAAATAGTGAATCAGTTTACCTAAATCCGATTTGGAATTCGCAGAAATGACAACGCTCACATGTTTAAGATGTTCGACGAATATATTTGACGAGCGTCACGCGAGAATCGCTTCTTCACCTAACTCTCGGGATTTCTTGATGACGCACAGAAGACGACAAGTTCGATGACGCACACGCATGATGAGTCAGGCTCTACAGAGATGTGTGCAAGGGGAGGTGAGCTCGCGGTGCTAAGAGTCGACGGCGCGGTTCGAGACGGCTGGGCACGTAAGCGAGCTACGGACAGTCCCGGCGCACAGCACGACGTCGAGGGCCTGGTGACGCAGCTGCTATTGGAGGAAGCGCGGCTGCAGAGCTCAGTACAGGACATGACGCGGTCCTGTACGGTGCGAGTAGGGAGCATCGCGCGCAGACGGGTCGCGCGGCATGGACGAGTAGAAATGGAGCACGACTAGAGGAGCGTTGGCCGGAGCCGTACGTGGAGCTCACGGTCAGCACCATGGAAGATGAAGACAGCATCCGAGACCTGGCAAGGACGACTGGCGTGGCCTGGGCACCAGAGCTGAGCTCGCGTCGGAGCGGCCAGTGGCGCAGAGGGCGGAGCACGGCCAAAAGAGCATAGGAAGCTCACATCGGCGTCTGGCAGGCACACGCCATGGATGGAGCATGGAGGCGAGGAGAACGAGAGCGGAGTGAGGCGAGCGTCCAAGAGCTGTGTGGGGAGAACGAGAGCGGAGTGAGCTTGTCAAGGAACTGAACGTACAAGGAAGAACAAGTTCGTACGTGAGGGAGATGAGAGCCTAGCGTTGGGTCTTGGCGAGTTGCTGGAAGCAACGAACGGTGCAGAAGTTCGAGGGGGCAGGTGGCATGAATGTGGTGGCTGGGAGTATTCCAGAGAGCTGAGATGGTGATAGGAGATGAGAAAGACTAGAGCTGCGGTGGATAAAATTTCCAAGGAAATCAAGTAACGTATGTAAAGAAATAGAATTAGATAAATACGTAGAGGATAAAAAAACTCAGATTTTCTTTCTCTTTTCTAAACAATATGCATAGATAAATGCAGTTATAGAAATTAGGTTTAAAAGATATAGAAATAGTTCGCACCAACCTAAGATCAACGACAATATTTAAACATGATTTGATTTGGTGAATACTATAAAGTCAGATGAATTATTACCCATATTTATATTTGAAGATTTAGATCGAGAAGAGAAGCACACGGACTAAATTAAACTGATTTCGGCTTCGATAATTTAGATTATATTTAATCCAGTCAAATTTTTACGAGTCTCACGTGCTATCGATCATTTGACTACAGAACGATTCGATTAATAAGCTGGCGTATTGTTTTTCTCGAACAACACGTAAATAGACAGATCCAAAATAATACCGGCTTCAGTACTTCAGATGATATTTGATGCATCTGAAATCGGACAAATATTTATCTGCCATTTGAACCTATTTGATTTCTCCGTCGAGGATAATTTGTTGGAAACCAACCATGATTATAATTCTTCAGACACGATGTTTCGCTTGACGAGAGGGGACTAAATTATTTTGCATCGAAAACTTTAGTCGTCGAGTTCTATTTAATTTGTTTTGGATGAACTCAGAGGACTGGACTAAATTTTCAAATTCGTCTTTGCGCGAGCGATGAATTTTTAAATAATCACCAGACTCACCGATTTTTGGAACAATTATGTTCCGAACATCACGAAAATTTAGGAAAAGTTCGGATAGATAAAGATAAAAATGATGTCGAACTCGCGACAGACGAAACAGATTAAGACATAGAGACTATTATTTTTCCATACTTAAATCCATACTTGCTGTTAAATGTATAGTAACACCTGGGGTGTTACAGCCCCCCTAAAAGAATCTCGTCCCGAGATTCAGGGCGAAAGACTTTTAAGAGTAGAGAAGCATGTAACCCTTGTCCATATCAGCGATAATCATAAAACAGTTCCAAGCAAAGGCGAGTATCTCAGGATGTAGTTTCTCTAGTGGATATAATATGTATCGCCGTAAGCTAATTTAGAGATGTCCATCAGTAGATGCGATGTCTACCAGAAGAACACATAAGGTTCCATGTGTGCAGTTTGCTTTTTCTGATGACACTGTACTATCTGAGTCTGTTGAGCGAGCGGTCATTATGTGACTTTATCCAAACAGAACTAGATGCAACCTCTTGGGTAAAACACACAAAAAGAGGTTTACCAACAAGTGGTCATTGAAAATTCATAACACATAAGATGAGTGTGGATGTCGAACAACATCACAGTTAACTCGTGGTTATTTGAGGAATTCAAGTTCCAGGAAGATGATAAAAATTCGAGGAACGCATTAGTGAAGATAATCAACAAATGTTGACTTCACAATCAATCCATTTTATCGAGCACTAAGCATGACTCGACCTGATCACTCATGCTGGAAAAGCACATGTGAGGCGATCGAGGCATGATTAGAGCGATGATTAGGTGGTTATCAGTCGACTTGACTTAATAATAATTTTTTTTGGAGATTTCTAAATTGCTAGTGAATTCGTTAAAGAGCACATTAAAGTGTTATGCTCTTTTGATCCAAAAGAGATGACAGATGTTGCTTGATCACTTCGACAAACAACACCGAAATTGTTTCAATGGAGAGATCTATGGAAGATAACATATCAGTGTAGTTCCATAATGGATCATGACTAGAGACCTCAATACCAGCATGCGCCAAGCAGCATAACCTTGCGTGTACATTCACAAGGGGCTCTCAGTTTCGCTGCGGCACCATAAGTCATTAACCATGACACCTGTGGTAGAACCTCCCAAGTTATTGGGCCCACATGCACCTGCCCTTGTCTCAAAGGCCTCAGACGACTATGCATGTGCACCAGATAACTTAACAGGATCCGTCCGAGTGTCCCAAGGACCCCATATAAACCACCTACAACCAGGATCGCAAGATTAAGTAAACACAAATCACACACCAACATTTTTGCAGCGGAATTTCTTTATTACAAAAGTTACAAGTTACAACAAATTTACATTATGTTTATCGGAGTGATTACAAAAGTGATTCAAAAGAATAAACTTTGAAATGTTATAAATTATTTATAAGTTTGAAATATATGCTAGCTTAAGTGACCATCCTCAGTAAGAAGTATAGAAGAGTTACTTAGACTTATAAGAAGGCCGTGCCCACCGGTGCTTAACACCATCCACAGTAGCACAAGTCTAGTACCTGCAACAACATGGGTTCGAAAACCCTGAGTACGAAGTGTACTTTCACAAGTCTTACCCGTCTAAGGAAAAAGACTCTCAAGGATATGCTGGCTTTTGGGAACCAAGGTATGGTTTAACAAGATTCAAAGACTCTTTTGCAGAAAAGCTTACTATGAGTGGATCCTTAAGAATTCATTTTACTTGTCAGGTTAAGTAAATTTACCTGCATCTAGAGTTCTTTCTATCCTAGTTCAAGCACTTGACCTACACTAGCCGTCTTTTATCATCCCTTCAGTTCACTGGATTGCTACGTGTAGGGCAGTGACCAAGTCTTCATATCCAAGAAGTAACGGCGATCCAAATCGATTAATACCCAGCTAGGGATCTCCAACCACACGACATATGTAGCACTTAACCCTTGCATATGTCAACTCACCACCGGGTTTCTCAAGACTAGACCGGGTTCACGCCAACCGAGAGCACAGATACACCACCGTCCAGCCTCTTGCCACGGAGGGTACACGCTACTCTTGCCATCTCTCCACTCCCATTGCGTGTTGGCCTTTCTGGTATTGGTCCGACCAAGGCAAAGCTTACCCATGACGAGGCATGTGGCCAGTTAAAAGGTCCTCAATCATCAAGCCTACATCGACACGGTCCTTAATCGACTCAGACGGAGACACTACATCGAAACTCTCTTCTCACGCAAGTCACCTGCTCGGTCTCAGCTTTATTATTTAAAACCCAAAAATTGGTACCTAGCAGAGGTACATCTTTTTAGATGTTGAACCCATCACAGCCGTGATGGATCCACCATCATAAGTCTTTTCTTTGTAAAAATTCTCATCCACCGTGAAGCATCACCTTTTGTTTTAAAACAAAACATTTTGTTTTTATAAAGCAAGGCTAAGCATCATAAAAATCCTTTTCATAAAAGGGAGTCAAGGAATGATGATCAATTTTCCAAGGAAGGAAACACATCAACTATTTAGCACACAAACCCTATCACCTAATGCGACATATAAGGTGATAAAGATTTTAAAACACAAGGAAAGGGATAATGCACCGGGGCTTGCCTGGAATAACACTAGATTAGTGTTGTTAGACGTCGATCACTTGGCGACCATCCTTTGTCTTGTCACTCGTTCAGTCTGTCCATCTTCAGGTTCGTCCATCAGCTTCACCATGCGGAGTAGTCCACCCGTTACGTCATCTTGGGGTCGACTCAGCTCTGGTCCTCCGCGTCATGTGGTTAATTAATGTACCAAAATAATTTGCATAATGCACATGAATGCATATAAACAAGAATAGTACAAGACTAAATATTGCTACACTGAAGATGATTAAATATTTAGTGTCGAGGCATTACTACACTCAAACAACGCTAGATATTACTATACCACTAGATATAACAATCATGTTCCTTTAGCTTAACCCGATCTAACTCAATCTTTAAGAAATGATAACTATGTGTAAGCTCTACGTGTCTTAGTTAAAGTTAAATGCTAAAAACATAATAATTCTAAACTCAGTGGTCTAAGAAATTTAAATCTAGAACAAGAACAAAAGCACATCACTTCCTAGACCACGCGACCGGATTAAATTACATACCACTCCAAGCTATCATATATAGCATACCATTTAATAAAACATCACAATATTCCTAGATCAAGTAGGCAGAGTGCCGTCAAACATTACATATTCAATTAGCCATCAACATCTATTTACGACCGCTATCCCACCACTAGACATAGCATATAATGACTACTAGCAAGCATTAATTTCCTCAAATAAAATAAATCGGCACAACAACATTGTTAGAACCTATAAGCTAGCCGGATAAAATACTCAATCTATCTTTTATATTATTAATCCACTCACGCTATGTATGTAAGTCTGCCAACACATTCTTCATCTAACTCGCATTTCTAACTTAGATTCCACACGCCTATGAAGCGTTACTTCACAAACACGAACCTAACCAAATCACAATATACAATGAAGCATTTTAATAAACAATTAATACAACCACAACGCACGGTTGCTACCATCCAGAGAACTAACGCATCTAATATAGCTAACTAATCCAATCCTTGAACCAATAGTAGGAACTAGCGAATCAGTGTACTATTACTAGTCGATACAAAATTCATGAGAATGATGATGATCCCGGTTCAAACCATCCATCAAGCACTTAGCGCGGGATGAACAATGTCCTTCTCGTCGTCGCCCAGCAGCTAGAATTCCACTTCTATCATCAACCCCATAACATCACACAACACAACGACATGACAACGGATCTAGCCATAACTACCAAGCGCATACCTACTAAATAAAATGATCATCGCACTAACCCATTAATTTATTTAATTATCGAATAACGCATCCGCTCACCATGACCAAAAATAATTTGATAATCGCAACTCGACGATGAATCATGGTTCGGACGTTTTACCGAACACCAAGCGGACGCGGCATGAACCTTCACCGCCTACACACTCTAGCCTTCCACGACAGTCGTATACTGCTACACACACATATGACATACCATACCATCACAAGGAAATACAGATCACTACACACGGATTAAGATGATGTCGATCATTAAGGTATTTTCTGAACACCCTACCTGCTATCCTAACCACGGACATCGGCAGTGGTTGCTGGTATGAGACCGCTGTGGCACCATACGAACACACAGAGGCGAGCTCACGTTGTGAGGGAGAACAGGGATGACGGGGCATCAGGGAGCCACGACCACGAGCTTGACGAGAAGACATGCTACTGTTGTAGGGCCTGATCAGATGAGGGAGGTCAGCAGCGATGCATGTCTGGCGACCGAGAGGAGCTCGGAGGGCGAGACCTACAGGAATCAAGTGCGATAGGCGGAGAAGTAGCTGACGCGCGCGAGCATCAGGGAGCCGGCGGAGGTATCGCTGGTCGGACCAAGGCGGACTCGCTCGCGCAGAGGACGCATGAGGGAGATGCTAGAGTGGACGCATAAGCGATGGCGATTGTGAGCACGAGCTGGGAGTTCCACGGCGGGGTCGCGACAGGGGAAGTCGTAGCGCGCGCGTCCAGGGAGAGAGAAAAGCACGGGAGCGAGCAGCGGGCGCAGCCATGGAGAAGCACCACACGTAGCCAGGGATGGACAGAGGGAGCAGGCGCGGCTGAGGAAAATGGAGAGGAGGCTGAGCTGGAGAAACCAGGGAGCGGGGGCGCGCCATGGGCGACCAGGGGAAGAACGGGCGCCATGGGAGAGGGCAGGAAGAGGAAGCCGAGCGCCATGGGAGAGATGGAGAAGATGACCTGGCGGCCGCCACGCGCAGGTAGCCAGCATGTGCGCGGCTGAGCTGAGGTGAGGACCAGCGGCACAGACATATCCGAATGCCGACGGTGAAGAAATATATCTGAGGGAGAGAGAGAAGAGGGAGATGGGCATCAGCTTGTTGCAGAGAAAAAAAGGAGGGCGCAGGAACACACATCCGAGCGGGCACAGGCATGCGCAGCCTTGGGCGCTGAAGATAAGGATTGCCGAGCGCTGAAATATCCAGGGAGTAAGCACCACGCATGAAAAATCAACACCGCGCGTAACAGAAAAAAATCAACACCATGAGCGGCGGCAGATAAAGAATGGGAGAAAAATCAAATATAGATATTTTTCCACTTTGCCATTTTTACTTTTTACAACAGCGAAATGCAGATATTTTGGGTATAAAATGAGGATCTATAAGATATATATAAGGGTCGAAAAAATAAGATTGACAACAATATTTGGACCGGATTTAATTTGGTAAATACTTCGGAGTCAGATGAATTTTCACCCGTTATTTATATCCGAACGTTCGGATCTGGACGAGATGCAATCGGAACAAACCAGAATGATGTTAACAACGGTATTTTAGACTGTGTTCGTTTTGATTTAAAATCAACTAATTTCATCCGCAGTCTCAACACCCGATTTCACGACCACAAATAATTTACGTTGAAAATCGAATCTCAATTATAATTCCTTGGGCGCGACTTCTCAGTTGACGAGTGGAGACTGAATTATTTTGCACCGAAAATTTTAGTCATCGAGTTCTATTTAATTTGTTTGGGATGAACTCAGAGGGCTGAACTAAACTTTCAAATTCGTCTTTGCGCGAGCGATGAATTTTAAATAATCACCAGACTTGCCATATTTCAGAACAATTATGTTCCGAACATCACAAAAATTTTGGAAAAGCTCGGATAGATAAAAATGATGTCGAACTCACGACAGACGAAACAGATTAAGACAGAGAGACTGTTATTATTACTGATATCCCGTACTTACGTCCATAGTCGCTGTTAAACGTATGATAACACCTAGGGTGTTACAACACCATTACCGAACAACACCAATAATGAATCCCACGTGGTCAAACTAGATTGTGCCAAGATAACACATTGATATAGTCTCATAATGGATTACAACTACTAACCGTGATACCAGCGCGTGACGAGCAGCACGACCCTGTGTGTACATTCACAGGAGGCCCTCGATTTCGTCAAGGCACCATCGGTTTTAGTCATAACACCATTACCAGATGTAACCAATAAGAAATCTCACGCCACACAAATAGATTGAGCAAGGGTGACAATATACAAAGAGATACTCCACCTATAAGAATGGTTACATGTAGAGAGCCAAATAGATCATGGCCCGATGAAATGAACAAGGCATGGCCATAACCTAAACTTGATGAGAGAAGTACGATGGGAGACTGTTACTTCAGCCCCAAGCATATTTCTATGCCCCTCACAACAATTACAAGGTCAAGGATTAGGATCTGATTAGATACGGAGGGAAAACAATCATAAGATTAAGTTGGTATACCTTCGATAGATATGGGGAAACCAAAGGCATCAAACTCAAGAAAATGATCGGACATGTCTTTTCTAGGTTAGGTTGATAAAATAACGACAATGCAATCCTCCACGAAAGGCAAAATAGAATAGAGATATCAATTTGCACCAACCGAACAAGGGAATGGTTTTGGAAGGAGACATGACTCGCGATTCTTGTTTCAAGCCTGGGTACACTTTATGTCCAACAAAGAAATTATCTAAGCATTCATTTGCATGAGTTTGGTCATGGAGGGATAACGGAAAACTCAAATTTAGGTCATGGTTCACTAAATAAGAACATGGCCTAGTTTTGGGTTTAGACAATCAGGTCACCAACATTCTATAGACACATCAAATACAAGAGCAAGCACATATATAACACCTAAATAGATTACCTAAAGAACGGAGGACAACTATTTCATTGGAGTTCATAATACAGCATTACACCACATTATCTACAATCACCGGTTACTGGAATAAAGGCGAGAGAAGCATTTTCGTGCATAGGTGACAAACATGATGCAACAATCAAGATGCATGCTCGTCCTATGCGTCCTCTCAAAATTTTGCCAATCTAATGTGGCAATAGCGTTCTATATCGGTGGCATACTTATGACTCTCTCGATATTTGGCTAGTCGTCAGCTACACATACGTTTTCGAGGTTAGTGTACCTATAGAAAATTCCATCAAAACCCAGTTTCCCTTGATGCAATTCACACATGACAGTTTTACCACAGTGTATACTCCATATATTGCTATATGGAGGCCAGCTCTTCATTAACCGTCGAGCCATGCATAGGCGCCGCTGCCACACTTTAACCACAGGGCAGCCCATTATGGTAACTCACCTTTTTACCTGAGCGTAGGTGCGTCGTTGCAAGTACATTACACTTCTCAGTAGTCCCATGTTTGTATGCCCATACACATCCATGGGGTACTGAATTCCCAGAAAAGTAAATACTCCACATCACAGTCTTCATATATACATATGTAGTACATGTATATAGTCGGACGCCACATTTAAACACTCCCCTAGACCGACGTTTGTTCGGTCATGCTCTCACATCTCACCTTACCTTGAGTGTCGATCCATTCAAAACTGAATGGCCTCAAAAATAACAATACACACGTATGCAATATCCCCCCGATTGTGGGTTAGTGTTTTGAACTAAGCCACCTGATAGTCCTTAATTTAGGGCTTAATAGAGGATGTCGCTAGCATTATAGTTTTGAAATGTGTAGTTTTTCAAAACCAAACAATGTGTTTAGTTGAAAATAGGTTTTCTAAAACCAAAACTTTGTTTTAAAATACGTGTGTTACCATATTGTACTTAATCTTGCTCTGATACCAGCTGTGACAGAACCTCCCAAGTTATTGGGCCCACATGCACCTGACCTTGTCTCAAAGACCTCAGACGGCTATGCATGTGCACCAGATAACTTAACAGGATCCGTCCGAGTGTCCTAGGGACCCAGGATAAACCACTTACAACTAGGATCGCAAGATTAAGTAAACACAAATCACACACCAACAGTTTGTAGCGGAATTTCTTTATTACAAAAAGTTACAAGTTACAACAAATTTACATTATGTTTATCAGAGTGGTTACAAAAGTAATTCAAAGAAATAAACTTTGAAATGTTATAAATTATTTATAATTTTGAAATATATGCTAGCTTAATGACAATCCTCAATAAGAAGCATAGAAGAGCTACTTTAACCTATAAGAAGGTCGTGCCCACCGGCGCTTAACACCATCCACAACAACACAATTCTAGTATCTGCAACAACATGGGTTCGAAAACCATGAGTACGAAGTGTACTTTCGCAAGTCTTACTCATCTAAGGAAAAAGACTCTCAAGGATATGCTGGCTTTTGGGAATCAAGGTAAAGTTTAACAAGATTCAAAGACTCTTTTGCAGAAAAGCTTAATATGAGTGGATCCTTAAGAATTCATTTTACTTGTCAGGTTAAGTAAAGTTACCTGCATCTAGAGTTCTTTCTATCCTAGTTCAAACACTTGGCCTACACTAGCCGTCTTTTATCAACCCTTTAGTTCACTGGATTGCTACGTGTAAGTCAGTGACCAAGTCTTCATGTCCGAGAAGTAACAGCGATCCGAATCGATTAATACTCAGTTGAGGATCTCTAGCCACACGACCTATGTAGCACTTAACCCTTGCATATGTCAACTCGCCACCGGGTTTCTCAAGACCAGACCGGGTTCACGCCAATCGAGAGCACAGAAACACCACCGTCCAGCCTCTTGCCACAGAGGGTACACGCTACTCTCGCCATCTCTCCACTCCCATTGCGTGTTGGCCTTTCTGGTATTGGTTCGACTGAGGCAAAGCTTACCCATGACGAGGCATGTTTGCTAGTTAAAGGGTCCTCAGTTAGCAGGCCCACATCGACATGGTCCCTAAGCGACTCAGATGGAGACACTACACCGAGACTTCCTTCTCGTGCAAGTCACCCGCCCGGTCTGGTCTTTATTATTTAAACCCAAAGTTTGGTACCTGGCAGAGGTACATCTTTTCAGATGTTGAACCCATCAAGGCCTTTGATGGATTCACCCTCATAAGTCTTTTCTTTTGAAAAATTCCCATCCACTATGAAGCATCACTTTTTGTTTAAAACAAAACATTTTGTTTTTCTATAGCAAGGCTAAGCATCATAAAATCCTTTTCATAAAAGGGTATCAAAGAAGGGTAATCAATTTTCCAAGGAAGGAAATGCATTAGTTGTTTAGCACACAACTCCTATCACCTAATGCATCATATAAGGTGATAAAGATTTTAAAACACAAGGAAAGGGATAATGCACCGGGCTTGCCTAGAATAACAATAGGTTAGTGTTTGTTAGACATCAATCACTTGACGACCATCCTTTGTCTTGGTACTAGTTCAAATTATCCATCTTCAGGTTGGTCCATCAACATCACCTTTTTGAGTAGCTTGCGCTTTATGACATCTTGTGGTCGACTTGGTTCTGGTCCTTGATTAATTAATGTACCTAAATGATTTGCATAATGCACATGAATGCATATAAACAATAATAGTACAAGACTAAATATTGTTGTACCAAAGAGAATTAGACACGCATAGCAAGACGTTGTCAACTCTAATATGCAAATACTCGATATTTTTGACTTTCTAAGACAACGATCATGAACTTTCAGTTAATCGGATCCAACTCAGGCATCAAGCAACAATAACTATAAATACACACTATGTTACCCTTAATTAAAGCATAACATGGAGAGTCTAATAAAACTCCGACTCACTATTACCGGACACCCATGACTCAGACTAAGAATAGAAACCATTCAATTAACTTCTAGAATTACTATTTTCGGCTATTATGCGTAGGACCAACTAAATTAAATATCTCATTTATCCTTAATCTAAGAAGTAGAATGTGACAGAACCTCCCAAGTCATTAGGCCCACCTACAGTTGTCCTTGTCCAACGGACCTCAGACAACCCTGCAGGTGCACCTGATCACTTGACAAGTTCGGTATCTGAATTTCTTACCTTGCTCAAGAGCGTTTCACCCGTCACGCAGACATTACAATACATCGGAGGTACGAAAATGCGGAAGCAGTTACAATAACTTGCTTTATTTAAAGGTAAGAAAGAGTAGTATTTATTACAAACCAGAACAACTATAAGAGTGCTGAGTATTATTATTACATAACCTGGGAGGTAAAAACCCCTCCCGATAAACGGTAAAAAGTTTTTCTTAACGGAGGACTCTTCCTTCCGCATCTTTAGTCTTGATTTTCTTCTTTAGGTACCACCTTGGAACAGAAGCAACAAAAGTTTGCTGCTTCTTCACCTAAAACAACATGGGACAAAGCCCTGAGTACGAAATGTACTTTCGCAAGTCTTACCCGTCAAAATAAAAGACTCTCAAGGATATGCTGGCCTTTAGGAGTCAAGGTATGGCTTATCAATAATCAAAGACTCTGTTTGCAGAAATGCTTACTAATAGTGGATCCTTAAAAATCTAGTTTTAATTGTCAGGTTAAGTAAAGTTACCTGTATCTAGAGTTCTTTATACCCTAGTTCAAGCACTTGACCTATACTAGCCAATTTCTTATCAACCCTTCTTGTTCACTGGAATGCTACGTGTAGGGCAGTGACCAAGTCTTCATTTCCATGAAGTTACGGCGATCCGAATCGATTATACTCAGCTGAGGATCTCTAATCACATGAAATATGTAGCACTTAACCCTTGCATATGTCAACTCGCCACCGGGGTTCTTAAGACTAGATCAGGTTCACGCCAACCGAGAGCACAGATACACCACCATACAGCCTCTTGCCATGGAGGGTACATGCTACTCTTGCCATCTCTCCACTCCCATTGCGTGTTATCTTATTCTGGTATTAGTCTGCCCGAGGCAAAGCTTACCCATGATGAGGCATGTGACCAGTTAAAGGGTCCTCGATCAGCAAGCCTACATCGACAAGGTCCTTAATTGACTCAGACGGAGACACTACACCGAGACTCTCTTCTCGTGCAAGTCACCCGCTCGGTCTCAGCTTTATCATTTCAAACCCAACGTTTGGTACCTGGCAGAGGTACATCTTTTCTGATGTTGAACCCATCATGGCCATGATGGATCCACCATCAAGTTGTGTTTTTGAAAACATCCCACCCACTTTGAAGCACCATCTTTTGTCAAAACAAAACATTTTGTTTTCTAGAGTAAAGCTAAGCATAAGAAAAACCTTTTAGTAAATCAGGGGATTAAAGGGAAGTAATCAAATCCAAGGAAGTGAGAAAGATTTCAAAATAATGCATCAAATCCAAGCAACTGGTTTAGTAGACAACTCCTATTACCTAATGCATCAAGTAAGTGAGAAAGATTTCAAAATAACAAGAGAGTGGCAAATGCACTGGGGCTTGCCTTGTGTGATAGGTGAATCAGGCTCTGTTCCGTAGATATCAAAATAAAAACGGTTTCCTTCCTGAGGTTCTTCAGGTGGTGGTGGTGAAGTCCTTGCTTCTTCAACTTCTATTTCCTCTTCGATCTCTAGATATAACCATATATAATCATGAATGCTCATGTAATGCTCATGAAATGCTCATGAAAGTGCTAAGATAATAAAAGTTTATTATCTAATGTCTTGAATATAACTTTCCTTCACGGATCTCCGGGAAACTAGGGTTTTCGGAGTCTATAGTGAAGTTCATAGGGCGGGGGGGCTAGGGTTTTGGGTTCTAAGTATCAAACATGGTCCATATTATACCAAACTTTACCCAAGGCTTCTAAATAATATTTAAAGCTTATTTAAAAAGTTTGGTGAATTTTGGAATTATTAACTATTCTCTAAACTTCCAGAAGTATGGATTTTGGCGATTTTAAATGTCCCATAATTCCCTATTGGAACTAAAAATCAGGAAACTATTTTTATTAAATACTATAAGAAATTAGAATCCTAGCAAAATTGGTCTGGTATTTTTAGAATTTTTCTACAATTTTTTATGGATTTCTAAAGCTTCTCGGAAAAAGAAAAAGAAAATCTTTCAACAGTGTTGGGCCAGAACTGACCCAACCGACCCAACCCGAAACAGAAAACGGGGACGCGCCCCCGCGCGCGCGCCTGCTTTGGCAAATTTGCATAGAGGCCCCCGATGGCTTGGATAACTCGTTAAAAACCCCTAGCCACTATTCATCGTCTCTCTGACAGTTACACAGAGGTCCCCTGACTTCTGTTTCTTCTCCAAACAGACCCATGGCCACGACGCGCTCGCCGTCGATCACCACACGACTCGGACTGGCCATGACCGGCGTTGGCTGCCCAAATTAACTAATGGACAAGCATCACCGAGCCGAGGCAAACCCATAACGAGCTTTAATTTGGCTTGCACACTTAGAGAATGTTCTACCCACGCGCACGACAGAAAACCGCGACATCGAGCCCGCGTTCCCATTCAATCACGCTTGAATTGGTCAAATGGTTGCCACGATGAGCTTCATGGGTACGCAGAGCTGCTAAAACAATACGCGAGAAGTGCAGAACCATACCAGAATGGTCCGGCGACGGAGCGCGGAGAATTTCCACTTGCCGGAGACTAAGAAGGGGGAAAATGGCGTCGCGACGGGCTCTGGTGAAATTGGGAGGTGAGATTGGGGCTACACGGTCGCAAAGTGCTACCGATTCACCGTGCACACTTAATTTAGGGAGAGGTGGAGAAGGCAGTGTGAATTTTGGCTTTTCCCAAGCTCGCTGGTGAAGCTGTGAGTGCCTTGCCGTGGTTCATGGAGCTATTTATAGCCACGACAGTCTAGCTAACGATCAGCGGCCGCGGATTGCATTGTTCACGCATGGCAACCACGTAGATAAGAGGCACAGTAAGGGGAAAACAAGGCATGGGTGACACCGCGGCGGAAGTGACCGAGCCACGGCGACCGCCGGTGGGATACCTCAGGCCACGCACGGCTGGGTTCGCGGGATGGTGCCACGTCCGAAGTTATCTCTCCGCGATCGACTACCTTCACTGGATCACTCGAGCACATCCGGTTCAATAGTGCCTTAGATCTTATCCGTGTTCTTCAGATATTTACAGTGCTTTGATCTTCAGCGTTTTACTGAACCGACCACCTTTCATCCTCTCTATCTCCTAATTCTTGTTAAGGATAGGGTAACCTCCCTTAATAAAATTTGTTCCCCAAACAATAGTCTTTAAGTTTGTTATAGGGTTCATGGATCAATTCTATATAGATTCTCAGATTTGGTGCTCTCAAAGTGACTGCATTTCACTGGGACCATTCTTTTCTGAATCCAGTGTTTAGAACTGCCCAATTGGCTTCTGATAGCGCAACTTCACACTTATTTATCTCCAATTTCTATTCAGCACCAGTGCTTAGTTACTTAACCAAAATTGTTCTCCTTACATAGATCTACAAACTTGATGTGTTGACATGGGGCAAAATCTTCATAATTTGGAAGATATAGGGCTTCAAAGTTGAGCCAATTCACTGAAACTCATACTTAATAGAGTTTAAGTTGGACTTTTTGCAAATAAGTCCAAATCTCAAGGTTTAATTTGCAAATCCACATACATGTGAATCATATGGGTTAAGGTACCCTAATTTCATGGTTTTGCACTTAGGTCCAAAAATGTGCACATTTTGCATATAACCCCTTAGGGTTTCAGTCTAGGGTTTTCCAGGGGTCTATTTAGGGTATTTGGTACTTCTAGGGTTTGGATATCACTTAAGTTCATTAATGGTGACATTTTATGATCATTATTTTCAAGTTTTGAAGTTTTCTCTTGTTTAGGCTTTATTTACTCTTCTGAGTCTAGTTTAGGGTTAAGTACCCTATTTTAGGCTTTTACCCACAACTAGTGACATTCACACAACTTGTTTGAAATTTTTGCCTGGTGAATGCATTCTAAGTGTGACAAACACATGATATGCCAACGCTTATGATGTTATGCTCAAGTTTTAGTATCTACCAAGACACTTGCCACCGAAACTGTATTTTTATTTTTTTATCAACTTAAATATTTGAAGTATTTACACCTACCACAGGGTTTTCTCCAATTTTCAACAGATGCTGGCTGGCCGATGTTACTCAACAATTAGCCAAGACACCTATCGACCACTAAATATCGTATAATGTCTCCCACATCAGGACATCGACTCCAAACATCGACGAAATACATCCAAAGCAACTTAACAACATCTATCTGCCAGATCTTAGAAACACTAGTCCTATAATTTGTATTATTAATTCGGTCACATAATTTAGATATGTCTACCCTCACCATTCATATGAGTCGCATCTAAAATCCCGATTTCAACACACATATGCTAAATCAAGAAAATAATCGCGTTAAACAATTCTATTTGATCCATCAACCCAATCAACTAATAAAAATAGTGAATCAGCTTACCTAAATCCGATTTGGAATTCACAGAAATAACGATGCTCACATGTTCAAGATGTTCGTCGAATATTTGACGAGCGTCACGCGAGAATCGCTTCTTCACCCAACTCCCGGGATTTCTTGATGACGCACGCAGTTGCGAAGCCACCAGGGGGGCCGGAGTGGGCCTGGCACCCCCCAATGGCCCAACCAAGTTAGATTAATAATGTATTCTATATAGCCTATTATCTTGCTGCCAGTTTATTATTTGGTAGTCTGAAACCCTTAATTTTTAGCCCAACCAAGTGGATTAGTTAAGCTGGGTAAAGATTTTTCTTATCCGATGGTAGATAAATTATTGAGATTACTTTTAACTCTCCCTGTGTCAACTACGACCACATACAGAGCCTTTTCAGCTATGAAATTTGTGAAGACACGTCTTCGAAGAAAAATGGGAGATGCCTATTTACGAGATTATCTGGTCGTTTATATTGAAAGGGAATTAACGGTAATGATTTGTTCTGATGATATTATCAAAGTCTATGATCTAGCTAATATACGTAGAGCTAAATTCAAAATAACTGAGATGTAATTTTATTTTGTTTGATAAAATAGTTGTTGTTTCATTATACTGTTTTTTTAATGAAGATTATATATCAATATATACATTGTGGTTAGTTTCTTTGTCATTTTTATATTGTGTCTATGCTGGTTTGGTCGTTTGGAGGCTAAGCCTGCCCCCTCTATCTTCGGATTCTGGCTTCGCCCCTGGACGCACGGAACGACGACACACACATGATGAGGCAGGGTCTGCAGAGATATGTGCAAGGGGAGCAGAGATGTGCGTAAGGGGAGGTGAGCTCGTGGTGCCGAGTGTCGATGGCGCGGTTCGAGACGGCTGGGCAAGCAGGCGAGCTACGGACGGTCTCAGCGCACAGCACGACGTCGAGCGCCTGGTGACGCAGCTGCTGTTGGAGAAAGCGCGACTGCAGAGCTCAGTACAGGATATGGCGCGGTCCTGTATGGGTGCGAGTAGGGAGCATCGCGCGCAGATGGGTCGCGCGGCATGGACGAGCAGAAACGGAGCACGACTAGAGGAGCGTTGACCGGAGCCGTACGTGGAGCTCACGGCCAGCACCATGGAAGATGAAGACAGCATCCGAGACCTGGCAAGGACGACTGGCACGGCCTGAGCACCAGAGCTGAGCTCGCGTCTGAGCGGCCAGTAGCGCAGAGGGCGGAGCACGGCCAAAAGAGCATAGGAAGCTCACATCGGCGTCTGGCAGGCACACGCCATGGATGGAGCATGGAGGCGAGGAGAACGAGAGCGGAGTGAGGCGAGCGTCCAAGCGCTGTGTGGGGAGAACGAGAGCGGAGTGAGCTTGTCAAGGAACTGAACGTACAAAGGAAGAACAAGTTCGTACGTGAGGGAGATGAGAGCCTAGCGTTGGGTCTTGGCGAGTTGCTGGAAGCAACGAACGGTGCAGCAGTTCGAGGGGGCAGGTGGCATGAATGTGGTGGCTGGGAGTATTCCAGAGAGCTGAGATGGCGATAGGAGATGAGGACGACTGGAGCTGCGGTGGATAAAATTTTCAAGGAAATCAAGTCAGGTATGTAAAGAAATAGAATTAGATAAATATGTAGAGGATAAAAAAACTCAGATTTTCTTTCTCTCTTTTCTAAACAAATATGCGTAGATAAATGCAGTTACAGAAATTATGTTTAAAAGATATAGAAATAGTTCGCACCAACCCAAGATCAACGACAACATTTGAACATGATTTAATTTGATGAAGATGAATATTATGGAGTCAGATAAATTATTATCTATATTTATATTTGAAGATTTAGATCGAGAAGAGAAACACACAAACTGAACCAAACTGATTTCGGCTTTGATATTTTAGACTATATTTAATACAGTCAAATTTTTACGAGTCTCACGTGCTATCGGTCATTTGACTACAGAACGATTCGATTAATGAGCTAGCGTATTGTTTTTCTCGAACAACACGTACGTAAACAGACAGATCCAAAATAATACCGGCTTCAGTACTTCAGATAATATTTGATGCAGCTAAAATCGGACAAATATCTATCTGCCATTTTAACCTATTTGATTTCTTGTCGAGGATAATTTGTTAGAAACCAACCATGATTATAATTCTTCAAACACGTTGTCTCGCTTGACGAGAGGGGACTAAATTATTTTGCACCGAAAACTTTAGTCGTCGAGTTCTATTTAATTTGTTTTGGATGAACTCAGAGGACTGAACTAAATTTTCAAATTCGTCTTCGCGTGAGCCATGAATTTTTAAATAATCACCAGACTCGACGATTTTCGGAACAATTATGTTTCGAACATCACGAAAATTTTGGAAAAGCCCGGATAGATAAAGATAAAAATGATGTTGAACTCGCGACAGACGAAACAAATTAAGACATAGAGACTGTTATTTTTCCATACTTAAATCCATACTCGCTGTTAAATGTATAGTAACACCTGGGGTGTTACACCCGCGCTGGCGGCTTTGCGCAGAAGTCCCAAGCTATTTGAATAACCAGAAAAGAATCTGTTGGGGACTTGTCCTTAAATGCTATGAATTAAGAACAAGGCAACACAAAAAATGTTAAACGTTAAAGTCCTTCGTCCTTCGAAGCATTGGATATAATGAGTTTCGGACGAAGGTTATGAAGGACATACCTTCATCAACACAACAAATAATGAAGAAGGATTCATGTAAAGTATAAGAAGTAACATAAACACTTAAATATTATTATTAACTCATTTCTATTTTATTATTGTGGAAAAATAGAAATGATAACAAATTACAAATGTACCTTCGGCTTGAAAGAAGGTAAAAGTACAAGCGTGACGCAAAAGCAAATGCCAAGTCAGCGTGAACAGTACGGGAGCACTGTTCATCTATTTATAGGCACGGAACGCAGCCCATGTAAAATTACACCCATGCCCTTTACATCTGCTAATAACTCTATAGTAATCCATCAGGGTCTAAATAGCCTTTTCCCCTTTAAGTCGGTTTCCTTTTCTGCTATCACGTCGAATCTCCCCTACGCATAGCTTCGGCTCTGCGCCATCCTTCGTATTCTTTGTGCTTCTTCACACTGTGGTTTTGACCTAAGTCCGAAGGTACCTGTTCATGTATTATACTCCAGAAACATTGTTAAATCATGTTTTTGAGGACATTCGGAAGCCGAAGGCCCCCAACAGTAGCCCCTCGCAATATTAATTTGTTAGAATGATAAATTCAGATTGCGATATGGACGAAGACCCTATACCGAAGGTCCGAAAAAACACCTTCCCTTTGCTAGAATAGCAACAGTCAATGACAAGCGAGGCCCTCCCACTTGCAATGCACTAGGCGTATAAATAAGAGCACACCATGAGCTCATTTGGCACACTTTTTGCCATCTGCTCTGCCTGCTCAATTTTTAGCTCTTGCCTACAAACGCTTTGCCTGGCTTTTTAGATTTTTAGCTTCGGCCTTAAGAGCACATTTTCAGCATTTTCGAAGAGATGTCTCAAGATAAAAAAGCTGTTGTTGAAACGAAACTGAGCCTTTCTGAGGAGAAGAATCTTGGCTTTCTTGAATCAATAGTGAAGACGAATACAGAGAAGATTACTAGAGAGATTTTAGAAGGCTTATCTGAAGACACCGGTGATAGTGACAGTTATGATGTGGAAAGTGGTGGCGAGGACTCCGAAGATCGACCCTGGCGACCAAGTCATGCAGTTTTCGGTAAATCAGCTATTAAACAGAGTCATCTCGATAATATGAGAGGAAGATATTTTCGAGATATGTCTCTGGTGAGGGCTGACAATGGAGAGAAGACTGCTCCTACTCCCGAAGAGAATGAAGTCATGATCTTCCGAAGCTTTTTCAAAGCTGGGCTTCGGCTCCCCTTAAGCGAATTTGTGGTTGAAGTTTTAAAGATATTCCAGATTTTTCTTCACCAAATTACTCCCGAAGCAATCATAAGAATGGGAATCTTTGTCTGGGCCGTGAGGAGCCAGGGCTTGGAGCCAAATGCAAAAAGTTTCTGCAGTATGCACGAACTATTATATGAGACGAAACCCTGGGGCAAAGAGCAGTATCATAACAATTTTGGCTGTTATAGCTTTGTCGCTCATTCTGGCTCAAGCTGCCCCGTGCCAACCTTTCGGAAGAGATGGCCTGGGGACTGGATGAAGGAATGGTTCTACTTGAAAAACGATTTAAAGGCATAAGAAGACATTAAAGATATTATCATGCGTCCTATCTGGTAGCGCTTCAGCCTTCGGAAACCGAAGGTAGAGATTGATGAGACAGCCGAAAGATGCCGAAGGGCCTTCGGCACGGTTTGCTCTTTTATTGGGACAAGGGACCTGGTCCAGGAGCACATAGCCTTCAGAATATGGCCACTTAGAGAAGTGGGAAATGTCGAAGGAGACTATCACTAAATTTGGCAAAGGAGAGCTGGTTCGACTGAAATACGACTTCAAATATGGAGATAAATTTGATGAGCCAAATGATGACTGGCTGAAATGTATCGAAGCTACAAGTGATGAACTGCTTGGACCGTACTCCAAAATGGAAGATAATGCTTTATCCGCGGCCTTCGGGAGCCGGAAAAAGAAGAGGCTAAATAGAGTTTTTGACGCCATCGGATTTATGTATCCTGACTACCGCTACCCGTTGAAAGGGAAAAAGAGAAAAAGTGCAACTTCTGGGAAAGGTGATGCTTCAGCTGCTCCAAGCGAGCCCGCGCCAAAGAGGAAAAATTTGAAGGTCCTTACTCACCGACCGCGCTTCATTGAACCGGCCATAGTGCCCGAATTTGGTGGTGAGACCTCTTCGGCTATTGAAGCCAAAGGACCTGCTCTTACACAGAAGAATGAAGAGCCGGCTATGATGCCGAAGGCCGATAATATTGAAGAGATAGAGGTCGAGAAAACAAAGATATTAGAAGTTATAAGCCCTTCGGAAGGAATGACAGTGTCGAAGGCACAAAAAGATCTCACGGTGACTCCCAAGAGAAAAAGGATGGTCAATGTGCTAGATGTGCTGGAGACAATAAAGTCTTCGAGCACCACTCCGAGGAAAACTGTCGAAGCGTCAAAAATGCAAATTGAGACAAAACCATCCGAAGCCGAAGCTGCAAAGAGCCAGACCGAGACCGAAGCTGGGCCTTCAGAGCCCGTCAAGAGAAATCCTTGGAAACCAGAAAAGAGGAAACAAAAAAAGAAACTGCAGAGCAAATTCAGTCTGAAAAAACTACTATTCCTACTCCCGAAGCATCTTGCCAAGTTCTTGATTATATTGTACGTCATGCTTCGGGAAAAAGGCTGAAGAAGAAAAGCGAGAAGCTCAATACTATGCCCATAAATTGAAATACCCGAAAGGGGCATTGATATTCAATGGCAGCGGAGAAGAAGATTTCTTGTATTGTCTCCCAGACAGCAAGGAAATCTCTGTCTGCCGGGAGATGGGCAAAAGCTTCGGATTCCCGACACTAGAAGACGGGCTCTCAGTGCTATCAAAAGATGAATTGGCCGACAGCTTAGCATACAATAGCTTAAAGGTGAGAAAATGAGATTTTTGTACTTAAAAACAAAAATTTTCCATTTACTTATACTTAATACCGCACTCCTTTTGCAGGGCCTTATTCTTAGCAACGCCCTCAGGGCGCAAAAAGTGCTGAAGACGAAGGATGTACTATAGCTTTGAACAACCTTTGTTCCGAAGTAATTGAGCTAAGGAACGAAGGTCTTGAAAAAGATAAAATATTAAACTCATTGGTGAATAAAATAAAAGAAGACGAAGCTACTTCGCAAGCCCAAGCTGAAGCCCAAAAATGCGAAATTGAGGATCTTCGGAAACAGCTGGCAGAAGCAAAATTAAAATGTGCTATCGCCGAAGCTGACCGAGAAGCCAGCGATTACTGGAAAAACTATTGGGAGAAAACGGTTGTAGAACTTCGCTCTTCAAGAGAAAAATGTTATGAAAAATTCATAGAATGTGTGGGAAAATAAAAACTAGCTTCGCCAATGTTGGCGCATACTCCAGCGAGGACAATTTCGTGAGAGGCGATCCTGAGGGCCCAGTTGACTGGATCAGCAACGAAGCCGAAGCTTTTGAGGAAATTTTGAGCGGTCGTGGGGATGTTTGCGCCTTCTCAGGTGCTAGAGGAATTGCGGCTATTTTGGAGAAGTCAGGTTGCGAGCATGTGAAAGCTTTGGCCCAAGCCGAAGCTACTTTATCTATTGATGACACGAAGGACCCCTCGGCTGAAGCGAGCTTAGTTGGTGGAAAGTTTTTCACCGATGTTTGGGAAAATGGCGGTCGAGGGATGGCCCACGAAATTATAAAGAAAAGTGAAAAAGATACTCACGATGCTAGAGAAGCAACAAAAGCAGCTAAAAAGACTGCAAAACTCGAAAGGCGGATAGGTATTGCCTAATTGCTTTTAACTTTATGTTTTATTTTTGTGACTTCGGACTTATTTATGTTTTATATCGCAGCCGAACTATCTCCTCCCCCGGAGCCCTTCGAGTCATTGGCCGACCCTGAAGCAAAAAAGGAAGATGAAATTACTAAGATGGCCGAAGCTATTATGGACGAAGCTGTTACTCGACTACTAAACGAAGCTGCGGAAGCAGTTTTAAAAGAAGAATAGCTATTATTGTAAAAACATTTGGAATATTAATGTAATATTTGCTTAACAAAGTGTGTAATATTTTATGGTTTTGAATGTAATATATAAGCTGTTTGTAATTCAATTCTTTACGATGCATGAAACTTTATGTACATACCGTTTTTGAGCCTTCGGCGAAAAAACACCTTCCCTTCTTTTCATGCTTCGTGAAGAATATCCATATTCCGTGAAAACATTATGCTTCGTACACAATAGATCTCCTTTGATATTAGACTTGATGAAGCTGTACTTCTTCAAAACTTATTTTGTGCCTTGGCACAACTTCTTCGAAACAATTTCCGAAGATCAACATTGTATCCCCTTCTTGTGCCATTGATGCAATATGATGTATGATGTCATGTTATGCGAATGATGTGATGATGTTATGCTATGCAAAATGATATTTGTGCCGAAGATATACACACATTCCCACAGTAGAACACACAATCTCTTTGCCGTTTATTTTTTGGCTTCACCGCTTATTTTTCGGTGTATCAGCGTTGACTTTTCGCTGTAAGTTCTACATTCCCTTAGGAACGTCTTTTGAACTTCTTCGCCTTCTATTTCGACGGTATTCTCGTTGACTTTTCGCGCTTCGCCTTATATTTCGGCGGAATCAGCGTTGACTTTTCGCTGTAAGCTCTGCATTCCCTTTGGAACGACTTTTGAGCAGAAAACTTACGCCGCGCTCCCTTAGGAACGACTTTTTGTTGCTTCGGTAAAACTTACGCTGCGTTCCTTAGAACGACTTTTGTTGCTTTGGTAAAACTTACGCTGCGTTCCTTAGAACGACTTTTGTTGCTTCGGTAAAACTTGTAATGTGATTTTGAACCCCGCGTTCCCTTGAGAACAACTTTTGAGCTTCACCGACTTTTTGAATTTCATGAGTATGTGAAGAAGGTATATTATGCTATGACAATAACGAAGCTATTACAATAAATTGAAAACAACAAAAGAACTAGGCTTTCAATGATTGTTCCTTATTAAAAAAGAAAATGATGACGAATGCAAAAACTGTTTTAGAGGTAGGATATCTCTTAGTAGATGTGCTTCGATTCTGGCACAGTACTGTTGACTGTGCGAGCTTTGGACTGCTCCCTGAAGTCTCGCTGCTGGTGAGTGTGTTGGCTCCCTTCTGGCTGCTGGCCTTGGGGATATGCGAGTTGCATTGGTGGTGGAGGTGGAGGCTATTGCCAAGATGCCTGAGGTTGGCTTGCCGAAGCAACAGAAGCTGCAGAATGGTTACCCACATACTCTGGTATGTACGGTGAATGATATGAAGCAGTATTGTCGGCGTTTCGAGACCGGGGGGTCCCGGAGCCGACGAGTGAGTGTGCCGCGTGCCCCAGCCCAGATGGGTCGAGCGCGTGGGCGAGCGCGAAGGGGGGAGAAGCGAGGTGGCCGCAGACGGGCGTTAGAGAGGTGGAAATCCCGCGGCCTTCGTGTTCGTCCCGCGCCCAGGTCGGGTGCGCTTGCAGTAGGGGGTTACAAGCGTCCACGTGGGTGAGGGAAGCGAGCGGCCCCAAGAGAGCGCCTGTCCCGTCCTCGTCCCCGCGCGGCCAACCTTCTCTAAGAAGGCCCTGGTCCTTCCTTTTATAGGCGTAAGGAGAGGATCCAGGTGTACAATGGGGGTGTAGCGGAGTGCTACGCGTCTAGCGGAGAGAGAGCTAGCGCCCTAAGTACATGTCAATGTGGCAGCCGGAGAGATCTTGGCACCCTGCTGGCGTGATGTCGTGGCTGTCGGAGGAGCAACGGAGCCTGGCGGAGGGACAACTGTTGGAGCGGTCGAGTCCTTGCTGACGTCCCCCTGCTTCCGTAAGAGAGCTGAGAGCCGCCGTCGTCACAGAGCTTGTGGGGCGCCATCATCGCCCATCTGGCGGAGCTAGCCAGATGGGACGCCGGTCTTGTTCTCCGTGACCCGAGTCGGCTCGGGGTAGGATGATGATGGCGCTCCCTGTTGACGTGGCGGGCCTGCGCCCTAGGTTGGGCGACGTGGGGGCTCCTCCGAAGCTGAGGTCGAGTCTGTCTTCTGTTGCCGAGGCCGAGCCCGAGCCCCCGGGTCGGGCGAGGCGGAGATCGTTCGGCAGAGGCCAGGGCGGAGTCCGAGCCCTGGGGTCGGGCGAAGCGGAGTTCGTCGTTTTCTAGGGCTGAGCCCGAGTCCGAGCCCTGGGTCGGGCGGAGCGGAGTTCGTCGTCTTCCGGGTCTTAGCCCGAGTCCGAGCCCTGGGGTCGGGCGGAGCGGAGTTCGTCGTCTTCCGGGTCTTAGCCCGAGTCCGAGCCCTGGGGTCGGGCGGAGCGGAGTTCGCCGTCTTCCGGGTCTTAGCCCGAGTCCGAGCCCTGGGGTCGGGCGGAGCGGAGTTCGTCGTCTTCCGGGTCTTAGCCCGAGTCCGAGCCCTGGGGTCGGGCGGAGCGGAGTTCGCCGTCTTCCGGGTCTTAGCCCGAGTCCGAGCCCTGGGGTCGGGCGGAGCGGAGTTCGCCGTCTTCCGGGTCTTAGCCCGAGTCCGAGCCCTGGGTCGGGCGGAGCGGTGTTTCCTATGGCGCCTTTGGCAAGGCCTGACTGCCTGTCAGACTCACTCTGTCGAGTGGCACTGCAGTCGGAGTGGCGCAGGCGGCGCTGTCCTTCTGTCAGACCGGTCAGTGGAGCGGCGGATTGACGGCGGTCACTTCGGCTCTGCCGGGGGGCGCGCATCAGGATAGAGGTGTCAGGCCGCCTTTGCGTTAAATGCTCCTGCAACTCGGTCAGTCGGTGCGGCGATTTAGTCAGGGTTGCTTCTTAGCGAAGCCAAGGCCTCGGGCGAGCCGGAGGTGTGTCCTCCATTAAAAGGGGGGCCTCGGGCGAGACGGAAGTCCCTCGAGGTCGGCTGCCCTTGTCCGAGGCTAGGCTCGGGCGAAGCGTGATCGAGTCACTCGTATGGACTGATCCCTGACTTAATCACACCCATCAGGCCTTTGCAGCTTTATGCTGATGGGGGTTACCAGCTGAGAATTAGGCGTCTTGAGGGTACCCCTAATTATGGTCCCCGACAGTAGCCCCCGAGCCTCGAAGGGAGTGTTAGCACTCGCTTGGAGGGTTTCGTCGCACTTTTTTGCAAGGGGACCAGCCTTTCTCGGTTGCATTTTGTTCCGGTGGGTGCGCGCGAGCGCACCCGCCGGGTGTAGCCCCCGAGGCCTCGGAGGAGTGGTTTCACTCCTTCGAGGTCTTAATGCCTTGCGTAATGCTTCGGCTGGTCTGGTTGTTCCCTCATGCGAACTGGCCGTAGCCCGGGTGCACGGTCGGGGCCCAAGCTCTCGGGCTGGTATGTTGACGCTGTCAACGGTCTGGCCGGAGCCGAGTTTGCGAGAGCAGCCCCGAGCCTCCGCACAGGGCGAGAGGACGATCAGGGACAGACTCGGCTTTTTTACATACGCCCCTGCGTCGCCTTTCCGCAAGGAGGAGGGGGGAGAGTGCCATGTTACCCTCGATGGGCATCGAACATGGTGCCTTCGGTGAGCTGCAAGCGGGTGATCCGAGTGGACGTCCGTGCCCCGTTCGTTGGGGGTCGGCTAGGGGCCCAGAGGCACGCCCAAAAGTACCTGCGGGTGATCTGCCGGACCCGGTCCCCTGGCGACGGGGTCCGAGGGCTCGATGCCTCCCTCCGATGGGATTCCGTTACAAGATCGTTCCCGCTGGTCTCGGAAATGTCCTAGGGTACCTCGGGAGCGCAGCCCGAGCCTCGGTTATGTATCGAACGTACCCCTGGTCATCCCTCGCTCGGCGTCTGAGGCGACTGTGAACCCTTCGGGGGCCAGCCTTCGAACCCCTGATCAGTAATGGGCGCGGAGCCCGAGTAGCCTGAGGCGGCCATGGAGCCCTTCGGGGGGTTGGCCTTCGAACCCCTGACCAGTAGTGGGTGTCGGGCCCACGCGATCTGAGGCGACTGTTGAACCCCTCGGAGGGCCAGCCTTCGAACCTCTGATCAGTAGGGGGGCTCGGAGCCCGGTTCCTTCACAGAGAAGGATCCTTTTCGGGGTATCCCTCTTTCCCGGTCCCTGTTGCAAGAGATAGAGAAAGAGGAAAAAGGAAAAGGATACGAAATCGAATGACGCAGCGTACCTTTTTTGGCGCGGTTATTACGGCGAAGGCGAAGCGTCGCCCGCTTCTCCTGCCAGGGGTGCCGCCTGTCCCGCCGCGGAGTTAATGCGACGGGGCGAGTGGTTGGCGGGGCGGCCGTTGCGCGTGCGCGAGCCGTTCGAGGAACGGCTGTTTCGCCTCGCGTTTTTTGAATCCCGCGTCCGGTCCAGGCGGAGCGCTGGAAACGGTTTCGCCCTGGCCTTCATATACTCGAGAGGGGGTCTGGTGACGGTTCTTTGCTCTGCTTCCTGCCTCTCCCTTTAGGTTTTCGCAACCCGGGAAACTTTAGTCGCAGAAGAGAAAAACCGCCCTTCCTGCCCCCCGCGCCGCCATCTCTTCCATTTTGGTGATGGCTGATCGGGTGACCATAATCTCCCCGCGCGATCCGTGGCCCTTTTCCACGGTGACGGCGAGCGATCTGGAGGAGCTGGTCGGCGAGGGTTTGCTCCGCCCTCTCACCGATAAGCAGCGGCCAGAGTGGATTCCCCCCGTGGGCGGAGTCGCTCCATCCCCACCACCGGGGTACGTCGTGAGCTTCGTTTCCTTCCACGAGCGGGGATTCGACGTGCCGACGGGCCGCTTTATGCGGGCAATCCTGTTCCACTATGGGGTGGAGTTGCATAACCTCACCCCCAACTCCATCTCGCAGGCCGCTATCTTCGTAGTGGTGTGTGAAGGGTATTTGGGGATCGCCCCCCATTGGGATTTGTGGACTCATCTCTTCCTCGCCGAGCCTTTCGCCTTGCCGACGGGGGAGAGGAGGGTCCGTGCAGCGGTGCGGGCTGGCGGCTGCACTCTCTTGCTGAGGCAGTCGCAGGCGTCGCAGTACATCCCTGCCATCCTTGCGTCTTCGAACAAGGGGTGGCAGCGCCGGTGGTTCTACCTCCAGAATGACGGTGAGTTGCTCCCACCGTTCTCCCAGCGAGTAGTCACCGCCGCCACCGACGCCTGGCGTCACGGGACCCCGCACGAGAGACAGAAAAATCTCGAACCCCTTCTCCAGGCCCTGAAGGCGTTGCGGGAGGGGGGACTCACCGCTGCGGGAGTGGTCGCCGCCATCCACCGTCGGAGGGTGCTTCCCTTGGCGGAGCGGCGGCTGCCGCTTTGGGAGATGACCCCGGAGGCTGACTGGGAGGGCTCGCGAATGTCCCCTGATCCTCTTCCCTTCGACGCCCTCCAATGGCAGGTGTCGGCTGCGATGGGGAAGCCGGACCCCCACGCCTACTCCCAGCTTCGGATGCGCCCCGACCAGGGGTGTGTAACTTTGGAGAGTGTTCGCTCCTTCCTTCTTCATACATCGGGTTGCTCCGGGTCCTTATGATCGGGTTCCTTTCTCCCCTTCTTTTAGGAGGTGGGGTGGCACAAGCCCTCCCTGCCACGGGTCCCGGAGGACACGGTGGACCGTGCAGCGCGGCGGGTCGCCACGGAGGAGAAGAAGAAGAAGAAGGACGCGGAGAAGGCCCGGGCCCACGAGCGGAGGCGGGCTCGGGACGCCTTGGAGAAGCACCGTCGCCAGCAGGAGAGGGAAGGACTCCCGAGGGAGCCGTCGCCGGAGACGCCCGACGACGATGATGACGACGATGATGAGGAGGAGGACGACATGGCCGCCCGTCTCGGCCTCAGCCCCGGCTCGGGGTGTGGCCAGGAGCCGTCGAGCCAGCCCCCGCGCGGGCCGACACCATCAGTCCCCGGAGTTGGGGCGTCGGGGTCCCAGCCCGAGGCACGGGGGCGACCCGAGAGGTCACCTGTTCCCTCGGCCGGAGGAGCTGAGGTGGCTCCGGAGGGACAGGTCAGGGCGTCTGCTCCCCAGGGGCCGCCGCTCGTACCGGCGGCGCATGGGGGTGACCCTCAGGTCATCGCGACAGCGCCCGGGCAATCTGCTCCCCGGGCGTCCAAAGCAAGGGTGGCGCCGAAGATGCCGGCGAAGCGGACCTCGGCGGCTGTCTTGGGAGCCAGGATCCAAGAGACCTCCCCCCAGGCACGGTGGATAATGGCCCGAAGTGGGTGAGTATCTCGGAATGTCTTCGTCTTGGCTTCCCATTCATATGTCTCGGCCGTGATTTTCCTTTCCTCTTTTTTTATATCCAGCAAGCGAAGCCATGGCCAGACCGACCTGGCACCCCGGAAGGCCCTCAAGACGGCGCCAGACTGTGCGGCCAGCGCCGCCCCGGGCCTTGTCATTCGGCCGACCCTTTCGCGGGGTACTTCACCGCAGGGGGCTCGGGCGTCGCCTGTCTCTGGGGAGCGGGCTCCCGAGGCCGGCTCTTCTGCCGAGGCGGCCATCGTGGTTGAGGAGGCGGCTGACGCCGACGTGGCCCTGAGCCCGCCTGTCGTGCCGGCCATGCTGGCGCCCTCCACCGCCGAAGTTGCCGCCGTCCCTGTCGGAGAGCGACCAGTTGCCGCCAGCGTCGGGATGGCTGATGCGTCGGCGCCCAGTGCCTCAGAAGAGGTGGGCGTGGACGCGCGATCCGTCCAGCCGGGTGGCAACCTTATCGCTGTGCGGCGGAGCCCCGAGGCCCGGCGCTCGTTGCTCCGATTCCGGACCCGCGAGGCCTCGGACCCTGTCTTCGTTCTCGACGATGAACAGGAGGACCAGTCCTGGGATGAGCTCCGCGAGTGTGCTGAAGCAACGGTGGGGTCGCTCCGGTCGTCGCTGGAGGTTTTCTACAGAGACGTCCCCAAAATCCTCCAGGTAGCGGTTTCAGGCATACCTTTTTCCTTCTGTGAGCGAGACACTCGTCGTGACGCCCTGTTTCCTTTCCCCAGGATCTGACGGACCGGAGCGCCGCCAAGTCGTCGTTCATCCGCCGCGAGGTCGATGTCTGGGGCTCGCTGCGATCCCTGAGGACCTCGCTCGCTGGGGCTACCGCGCGCCTTTCTCAGCGGGATGCCAAGGTAGCGGACCTC
Organism: Zea mays; assembly: GCF_902167145.1. Taxonomy (NCBI): domain Eukaryota; kingdom Viridiplantae; phylum Streptophyta; class Magnoliopsida; order Poales; family Poaceae; genus Zea; species Zea mays. The sequence goes on from NC_050097.1 coordinate 89,709,467, forward strand.
CAGTTGCTCTGCGCTGACCTGAGAGCCGAGGCGGCAGCAACGCGTGCGGAGGCACAACGGCAGCGATCGGAGCTCGTCCAGGTCGTCGAGGAGCGGGACCAATCTCGGGGCCGGGCTGCCGAGGCCGAAAGCCGAGCTGAGACCCTCGCGGCCGACCTAGCCGCGGCCCAGGTCGCAGCCTCGGAGCAGCGTGCCCGAGCCGGAGGTACGCCTTGGCCCTCCCTGGTTCTTGTCCTTGTCCGTTTCCTCTGCTTGTGCTTGAGGTCTTTCTCCTGGTCGTTCGCAGAGCTTGAGTCCGCCCTTGACGAGTCCGCCAAGGCGCTTGCCGGAGCCGCCGAGCAGAGGGAAGCTGACCTCGCGGCCATGTCCGAGGCCGTCTCGGACGTTTATCGTATCCTCGGCTCCGGCGACGTCCCTTCAGGAAGCTCCCCTCAAAGCCGCCTTCAAGCCTTGAGTGATCACGCGCGCGGCAGAGTCCGCGAGGCGCTACACCACGGCGTCAGGCGGGCCTTCGCCGTGCTCGCTTCCCACTACGTTGTGGACCTGGAGCGGGTTAGTGAGGGGTACTGTCTTCCTGACGAAGACGAAGCTGCCCTGGCAGAAGTCCAGCGGCTCGACGCGGTCGCCGCGGGTCCGAGCGCGGCGCTGGCGACCACCTTTGAGGCGGAGATCCTTCCCCCTGCGCCGTCACCGGAGGCCGAGATGGACCTTACCGACGGCGGGGACGGAGCTGAGGGCGCGGCTCCTTCCCAAGGCGGCGCCTAATTCTTGTTGGAACAATTTCTTGTTGGATGTGCGTCTCACCGCGGCCGCTGAGGCCTGAACACTTTGTCTTTCTTGCATGAAGTCGTACTCTCCTTTCTTCCCATTTGCGTGTCCGTCCTAGCGTGTCAATAATAGGGTGGCTTCCCGAGTTGGGTCATTCTTCGTGGCAGGTGATGAGTGAGGTATCCCTAACCCGGAGGCACAGGAGTTCCTCGGCTCAGTCGGCCTCGCCATTTACATGTACCCACGTTTGCTCCTCGAGACCCTGCTTCTGACATAGCCGGGAGAACGCAAGAGGCCCCTTTTTTGATTGAAAATTTTTGACGCGGAGAAGTACGCCCAATCTCGACGCAGAGGGCTTCCCCCTTTTTAGCCCCCGAGGGAGGGTCGGGCTCTGCCGAGGCGAGGCCGACCCTTCCTTGATGACCGAGGCGCAGAGGCTGCCTGACGGGTCGGACTCAGGCCCGAATATCCAGCGAGCGCTCGGCGGCGTCCCTCGGTATGCCGGGCATGTCCGAGGGACTCCACGCAGAGACATCGACGTTTGCGCGGAGAAAGTCGGCGAGCACTGCTTTCTATTTGGGGTCGAGCCCGGAACCGATCCGGATCTGCTTGGAGGCGTCGCCACCGGGGCTGAGAGGGACGGCCTTAACCGTCTCCGCTGGCTCGAAGTTGCCGGCATGACGCTTCACGTCTGGCACCTCTTTGGAGAGGTTCTCCAGGTCGGCGATGAGGGCCTCGGACTCGGCGAGGGCCTCGGCGTACTCCACGCACTCCACGTCGCATTCGAACGCGTGTTTGTACGTGGGGCCGACGGTGATGACCCCGTTGGGGCCCGACATCTTGAGCTTCAGGTAGGTGTAGTTGGGGACGGCCATGAACTTCGCGTAGCATGGCCTCCCCAGTACCGCGTGGTAGGTTCCTCGGAACCCGACCACTTCGAACGTCAAGGTCTCCCTTCGGAAGTTGGAGGGCGTTCCGAAGCAGACGGGAAGGTCGAGTCGTCCGAGGGGCTGGACGCGCTTCCCAGGGATGATCCCGTGGAATGGCGCAGCGCCTGCCCGAACGGAGGACAGATCGACGCGCAGGAGCTTGAGGGTCTCGGCGTAGATGATGTTGAGGCAGCTGCCCCCATCCATCAGGACCTTGGTGAGCCTGACATCGCCGATGATGGGGTCGACGACGAGCGGGTATTTCCCCGGGCTCGGCACGTGGTCGGGGTGGTCGGCCTGGTCGAAGGTGATGGGCTTGTCGGACCAGTCTAGGTAGACTGGCGCCGCCACCTTCACCGAGCAGACCTCCCGACGCTCTTGCTTGCGATGCCGAGCCGAGGCATTCGCCGTATGCCCACCGTAGATCATGAAGCAGTCGCGGACCTCGGGGAACTCTCCTGCTTGGTGATCTTCGTTCTTGTCGTCGTCGCGGGCCCTGCCACCCTCTGCGGGTGGCTCGGCCCTGTGGAAGTGGCGCCGAAGCATGACGCACTCCTCGAGGGTGTGCTTGACGGGCCCCTGATGGTAGGGGCACGGCTCCTTGAGCATCTTGTCGAAGAGGTTAGCACCTCCGGGGGGCTTCCGAGGGTTCTTGTACTCGGCGGCGGCGACAAGGTCCGCGTCGGCGGCGTCGCGTTTCGATTGCGACTTCTTCTTGCCTTTCTTCTTGGCGCCGCACGGAGTAGACGCCTCGGGAGTCTCTTCCGATGGGCGGCCCTGGGGCTGCTTGTCCTTTCGGAAGATAGCCTCAACCGCCTCCTGGCCAGAGGCGAACTTGGTGGCGATGTCCATCAGCTCGCTCGCCCTGGCGGGGGTCTTGCGACCCAACTTACTCACCAGGTCGCGGCAGGTGGTGCCGGCAAGGAACGCGCCGATGACATCCGAGTCGGTGATGTTGGGCAGCTCGGTGCGCTGCTTCGAGAATCGCCGGATGTAGTCCCGGAGAGACTCTCCCGGCTGTTGCCGGCAGCTCCGGAGGTCCCAGGAATTCCCGGGGCGCACGTACGTGCCCTGGAAATTGCCGGCAAAGGCTTGGACCAAGTCGTCCCAGTTGGAGATCTGCCCCGGAGGCAGGTGCTCCAACCAGGTGCGAGCGGTGTCGGAGAGGAACAGGGGGAGGTTGCGGATGATGAGGTTGTCGACGTCTGTTCCACCCAGTTGGCAGGCCAGGCGGTAGTCCGCGAGCCACAGTTCCGGTCTCGTTTCCCCCGAGTACTTTGTGATAGTAGTCGGGGGTCGGAACCGGGTCGGGAACGGCGCCCGTCGGATGGCCCGACTGAAGGCCTGCGGACCGGGTGGTTCGGGCGAGGGACTCCGATCCTCCCCGCTGTCGTAGCGTCCCCCACGCCTGGGGTGGTAGCCTCGGCGCACCCTTTCGTCGAGGTGGGCCCGACGGTCGCGACGGTGGTGCTCGTTGCCGAGGTGGCCCGGGGCCGCAGGCGAGGTGTTGCGCGTGCGCCCGGTGTAGACCGAGGCTTCCCGCATGAATCGGGAAGTCGCGGCATGAGGTTTCGAGGGGTATCCCTGCCTTCGGGAGGCAGTGCTCTCGGCCCGTCGGGCCGCAGCGCCTTCCAGGAGATTCTTGAGCTCTCCCTGGATTCGCCGACCCTCGGTGGTTGATGGCTCCGGCATCGCGCGGAGGAGCATCGCTGCGGCAGCCAGGTTCTGACCAACCCCGCTGGATGCGGGCGGCGGCCTGACCCTGACATCGTTGGCGACGCGGTGCTGGAGACCCTGGGGCAGGTGACGTATTTCTCCGGCCGGGGGTTGGCCCGCCCATACCTGCCCGACGTCCCGGCGGATCGTCTCAAGCGCCCCGGTTCCCTCGTCGAGCCTGGCCTGCGCCCCGCGGACTTGCTCGAGCTGTGGGTCGTGACCCCCCGCCGGAACGGGGACCACAGCTAGCTCCCGCGGGATGTCGGCGCGAGGCACCGGCCTAGGAAAATCACCATCCTCCGGCATGCCAAGATGGTTGCCTTCGGAGGGATCCCCTAGCTCGACGTGGAAACATTCGCGGCTTGGGCCGCAGTCCTCGTCGTCAAGGCTGCGGCTTCCGTCGGAACAGTCGGAGAGGCAGTAGTCACATGCGGTCATGAAGTCCCGCATGGCACTGGGGTTGCCAAATCCAGAGAAATCCCAACAGATGCTGGGATCGTCATCTTCCTCGGACCCAGAGGGCCCGTAGGTCGAGACGTCCGTCAACCGGTCCCAAGGCGACCGCATACGAAACCCCAATGGGGTTGCACTCGCCTCAATGAGAGCGCCCGCCAAAGCGAGGTCGCTTGGCGGGTTGAGGCCGAGTCGAAAAGACGTAGGATGGGAATTAGTCAGTACCTTTTGGTCGACGCGGAGCGACGTGGTCACATCGGGGACTGGTTGCACCGTCATCTCAGGTACGAGGGCGACGTCCTGCAAGCTCTTCGCGAGTGCGCCGGCGTCGTCCACTTGTTCGGGATTGGCGTGTCGCGGGGGGACGGCGCTCGCCTTCGTTTTGAACGCGAGGTCGACGCCCGGCGTGCCTTCCGTCGGGGAGCTGGGGATGTCGACTCGCTCGACAGCCGACGAAGCGCAGCCTCCCGCTTGGCCTTGGTTGCCCCGCCTCCTCCTCCGTTGGCGGGGGAGAGGACGGGGCGAGCTCGAATGTTGTTCTTCCACCGCGCGGGGAAGATGTCGTCGGTTCCGTCGCCGGCGGGCGGGATGTCGGCCGCCATTGTCGTTGTCGCGCGGCAGTGGAAGGAGTATCATGTCGTAGCTGCCGTCGAAGGACATGAACTCAAGACTCCCGAAACGGAGCACCGTCCCGGGCCGGAGAGGTTGCTTGAGACTGCCCATCTGGAGCTTGACGGGAAGCTGTTCGTCAGCACGCAGCAGGCCCCCTACCTGGCGCGCCAACTGTCGGCGTTTCGAGACCGGGGGGTCCCCGAGCCGACGAGTGAGTGTGCCGCGTGCCCCAGCCCAGATGGGTCGAGCGAGTGGGCGAGCGCGAAGGGGGGAGAAGTGAGGTGGCCGGAGACGGGCGTGAGAGAGGTGGAAATCCTGCGGCCTTCGTGTTCGTCCCGCGCCCAGGTCGGGTGCGCTTGCAGTAGGGGGTTACAAGCGTCCACGCGGGTGAGGGAAGCGAGCGGCCCCAAGAGAGCGCCTGTCCCGTCCTTGTCCCCGCGCGGCCAACCTTCTCTAAGAAGGCCCTGGTCCTTCCTTTTATAGGCATAAGGAGAGGATCCAGGTGTACAATGGGGGTGTAGCGGAGTGCTACGCGTCTAGCAGAGAGAGAGCTAGCGCCCTAAGTACATGCCAATGTGGCAGCCAGAGAGATCTTGGCACCCTGCTGGCGTGATGTCGTGGCTGTCGGAGGAGCAACGGAGCCTGGCGGAGGGACAACTGTTGGAGCGGTCGAGTCCTTGCTGACGTCCCCCTGCTTCCGTAAGAGAGCTGAGAGCCGCCGCCATCACAGAGCTTGTGGGGCGCCATCATCGCCCATCTGGCGGAGCTAGCCAGATGGGACGCCGGTCTTGTTCCCCGTGACCCGAGTCGGCTCGGGGTAGGATGATGATGGCGCTCCCTGTTGACGTGGCGGGCCTGCGCCCTAGGTCGGGCGACGTGGGGGCTCCTCCGAAGCTGAGGTCGAGTCTGTCTTCTGTTGCCGAGGCCGAGCCCGAGCCCCCGGGTCGAGCGAGGCGGAGATCGTTCGGCAGAGGCCAGGGCGGAGTCCGAGCCCTGGGGTCGGGCGAAGCGGAGTTCGTCGTTTTCTGGGGCTGAGCCCGAGTCCGAGCCCTGGGTCGGGCGGAGCGGAGTTCGTCGTCTTCCGGGTCTTAGCCAGAGTCCGAGCCCTGGGGTCGGGCGGAGCGGAGTTCGCCGTCTTCCGGGTCTTAGCCCGAGTCCGAGCCCTGGGGTCGGGCGGAGCGGAGTTCGTCGTCTTCCGGGTCTTAGCCCGAGTCCGAGCCCTGGGGTCGGGCGGAGCGGAGTTCACCGTCTTCCGGGTCTTAGCCCGAGTCCGAGCCCTGGGGTCGGGCGGAGCGGAGTTCGCCGTCTTCCGGGTCTTAGCCCGAGTCCGAGCCCTGGGTCGGGCGGAGCGGAGTTTCCTATGGCGCCTTTGGCAAGGCTTGACTGCCTGTCAGACTCACTCTGTCGAGTGGCACTGCAGTCGGAGTGGCGCAGGCGACGCTGTCCTTCTGTCAGACCGGTCAGTGGAGCGGCGGAGTGACAGCGGTCACTTCGGCTCTGCCGGGGGGCGCGCGTCAGGATAGAGGTGTCAGGCCGCCTTTGCGTTAAATGCTCCTGCAACTCGGTCAGTCAGTGTGGCGATTTAGTCAGGGTTGCTTCTTAGCGAAGCCAAGGCCCCGGGCGAGCCGGAGGTGTGTCCTCCATTAAAAGGGGGGACTCGGGCGAGACGGAAGTCCCTCGAGGTCGGCTGCCCTTGTCCGAGGCTAGGCTCGGGCGAAGCGTGATCGAGTCACTCGTATGGACTGATCCCTGACTTAATCACACCCATCAGGCCTTTGCAGCTTTATGCTGATGGGGGTTACCAGCTGAGAATTAGGCGTCTTGAGGGTACCCCTAATTATGGTCCCCGACAAGTATGCATAACTTGCTTCGGCTGGTTCTGTTGTGCTGCAGCTTCTGCTATCTCCTTCTGTTTCTAGATGGTGACATGGCACATCCTTGTAGTACGGCCCTTGTCCTCACCGCAGAATAGACAATAAATCTTCCTGGGCTGATCCCCAAACCTTCCTCCGAAGCCCCTGCGCCTCTGCCCCTTGGAGCTGGCGGCCGAGGGTAGCTTTGTTGCTGCCCCGAAGCCTGCGAGGAATACTGTGGCCTCTATTGCTGGCTTGCTCTGTCGTCATTCTGGGTGGAGTAAATTGATCTGACATGCCTTGGATGAATCCTTCCTCCGAAGCCCCTGGTCATCTCGAAGAATCTGTAGGCTTCCTCCCTTCTTTGACGAAAGTCATTATCAGTGCGGATGTATTCATCCATCTTCTGAAGCAATTTCTCCAGGGTCTGAGGGGGCTTCCTGGCAAAGTATTGGGCCGTAGGTCCTGGCCGAAGCCCCTTGATCATGGCCTCAATGACAATTTCATTGGGCACTGTTGGCGCTTGTGCCCTCAGACGCAAGAATCTTCGGACATACGCCTGAAGGTATTCTTCGTGATCTTGCGTGCACTGGAACAAAGCTTGAGCAGTAACCGGCTTTGTCTGAAACCCTCGGAAACTGGTGATCAACATGTCCTTCAGCTTCTGCCATGATGTGATTGTTCCTGGCCGAAGAGAGGAGTACCAGGTTTGTGCAACATTCTTGACTGCCATGACGAAAGACTTCGCCATGACTGCAGTATTGCCTCCATATGAAGATATGGTAGCTTCGTAGCTCATTAGAAACTGCTTCGGATCTGAGTGTCCGTCATACATGGGGAGCTAGGGTGGCTTGTAAGATGGGGGCCAAGGTGTAGCCTGCAGTTCTGCTGACAGAGGAGAAGCATCATCAAAAGCAAAATTTCCATGATGGAAATCCTCATACCAATCATCCCCATTGAAGAAGCCCTCTTGTTGAAGCTCTCTGTGTTGGGGCCTTCGGTTTTGCTCATCTTGAGCAAGATGACGTACTTCTTCAGTGGCTTTGTCAATCTGTCTTTGTAAGTCAGCTAGTCAAGCCATTTTTTCCTTCTTCTTTTGCACTTGCTGATGAAGCATCTCCATATTCCTGATCTCTTGGTCCAACTCATCCTCTTGGGGTGTTGGACTGGTGGCCTTCCTCTTTTGGCTTCGGGCCTCTCGAAGAGAAAGGGTCTCTTGGTTCGGGTCCAGCGGCTGCAGAGCAGCAGCCCTTGTCGCTGAAGCTTTCTTTGGCGGCATGACGAAGGTCGATGCTTTCCGAAGGTGGTCGAAAAGGGTTCACCGGAGGTGGGCGCCAATGTTGGGGACTTGTCTTTAAATGCTATGAATTAAGAACAAGGCAACACAAAAATTGTTAAATGTTAAAGTCCTTCGTCCTTCGAAGCATTATTTCCCTTGGGATATAATGAGTTTCAGACGAAGGTTATGAAGGACATACCTTCATGAGCACAACAAATAATGAAGAAGGATTCATGTAAAGTATAAGAAATAACATAAACACTTAAATATTATTATTAACTCATTTCTATTTTATTATTGTGGAAAAATAGAAATGATAACAAATTACAAATGTACCTTCGGCATTGAAAGAAGGTAAAAGTACAAGCGTGACGCAAAAGCAAATGCCAAGTCAGCGTGAATAGTACGGGAGCACTGTTCATCTATTTATAGGCACGGGACGCAGCCCATGTAAAATTACACCCATGCCCTTTACATCTGCTAATAACTCTATAGTAATTCATCGGGGTCTAAATAGCCTTTTCCCCTTTAAGTCGGTTTCCTTTTCTGCTATCACGCCGAAGCTCCCCTGCGCATAGATTCGGCTCTGCGCCATCCTTCGTATTCTTTGTGCTTCTTCACACTGTGGTTTTGACCTAAGTTCGAAGGTACCTGTTCATGTATTATACTCCAAAAACATTGTTAAATCATGTTTTTGAGGACCTTCGGAAGCCGAAGGCCCCCAACAGAACCCATGGCACTATTCATCTGTCTCAGTGACGTTTGCGCAAAGGCCCCTGAACTTCTATTTCTTTACGGCTTAGGTCCCCGACCACACACAGGTCGAACACCTGGCGGGAACCGCTCGTACTCGCCGGCGATGACCCGTTCCAATGGCGTCAAGTGTATAGGCTCCATCATAGTTGCCACCCGAACGCCTTTCTACACTTAATTTGACTAGTCCGTCACTTATCCATGCTTGTTTGCGACAACCATGGAGCAAATGCTTCGGCGAGCTCGTCCTGGGTTACAAGAGCCGGTAGCGTTCAACCTATCGACTAAGGAAGAATCAGTGGCATGCTAGGACTTCTGTGCTTGCATGATTTTGGACAAAGACTACCTAGAACGACAGGTCTACGGAAGCCATGTCTGTGGCGACGTTCCTAAACATGAATGTGACGTTCCCTAAGCTACAATGTGGTAGCGTTCAATCGACCAAGACCGAGAGCCTCACTAGCGTTAGAGGAGGCAGAAACATGGATCAGAGGGGCACGAACGGACCTGAGATCGGCTGGCCACAGTGAGATGTCTCACGGCGGCGCGACAGACCGAATTGGGGGAAAACTGGAATTCTCGGGCTATGGTGGCTAATCGGTGGTGGGGAGCGGTGCACTGGCTTTGTAACAAGATAGCGGAGCAGGCCGAACACTCAATTTATAGAGGGCGACCATAGTACCATGAATTTGGATGGAGAAGAGCTCGTGGTGATGAGAGAATGAGTTACCGGAGTTCATCTATCGTGCCGCTCACTGGGGCAAAGACTCAGGTGACAGATGGGATGTCTACTGCGATCTACTGTGACGTGGTAATGTCTCCAAGCACGTGGCACCCTTGTGGCAAGCGGCGAACTCCAACGATGGCATGTTGACCGGTCGTGGGGCAAGTGGGTACAACGGCCAGCTCATAATCTCATCCGCGGTCACGATCTTTTCACTGGCCCGGTAATATCCACACCGCACCGTGCACGAATCACTGCGGCCGACGCAAATCCACGCGTGGAGATCACCGGCGGCGAGATTTTTGGGGGCCTTCGTCCTCCGAAGGTCCTCAAAAACGTAATTTAACAACATCTTCCAAGTATGGCTTATGGACAGGTACTTTCGGACTCAGGATAAAAGCATACACGACGGGAGGAGCATGGTCATGACGAAGGTTGCCGCTGCCCCGAAGCTACGCTCAAGGGAGCTTCGGCTCAATCGCAGAAAAAGGAACCGACTTAAAGGGGAAAGGGCTGTTTAGTCCTCATAGATCTATCTACAAGTCAATAATAAATGTAAAGGGCATGACTGTAATTTCTCACAGGCTGCGTCCTATGCCTATAAATAGATGAACAGTACCCCGTACTGTTCACGCTGAGTTAGACCTGCTTTTGCGTCACGCTTGTACCCTTTTATCTTCTGACAAGCCGAAGGTACTTTTGTAATTCAATATTGTTCTTGTTTTTTCATGATTATATAATAAGAATGAATCAATAATGTCATATGATCATTTATGTTGTTTCTTATACGCCATATATTTCTCCTTCTATTTTAACGTATACTGCAATAATGAAGGTATGTCCTTCATGACCTTCGTCTAAAGATCATTATATCCTAAGGGAAATAATGCTTCGATGGATGAAGGGCATTAACATTTAACAATTTGTGTTGCCTTGTTCTTAACCCATAGCACTTGAGAACAAGTCACCAACATTGGCGCCCACCTCCGGTGAACCTTTTTTCGACCACCTTCGGCAAGCACTAACCTTCGTCATGCCGCCGAAAAAAGTTTTAGCGCCAGGGGCTGCCGCACTACAGCCACTGGATCCAAATCAGGAGACCCTTTCTCTCCGAGAGGCCCAAAGCCAGAAGAGGAAGGCCACTAGTCCAACACTCCAGGAAGAAAAGTTGGATCAAGAAATCAAAAACATGGAGATAATCCTTTAGCAAGTACCAAGGAAGAAGGAGAAGATGGCCCGACTGACTGATCTTCAAAGGCAGATTGACGAAGCCACTGAAGAAGTACGCCATCTTGCTCAAGACGAACAAGATCGAAGGCCCCAACACAGGGAGCTTCATCAAGAAGGCTTGTTCAACGAGGATGGATGGTATGAAGATTTTAATCATGATACCTTTACCTTTGATGATGCTTCTCCCTTGGCAGCAGAACTGCAGGCTATCCCATGGCCCCCATCATAGAAGCCACCTCAGCTCCCCATGTATGATGGGCATTCAGATCCGAAGCAGTTTTTGATGAGTTATGAAGCAACTATATCTTCATATGGAGGCAATGCAGCCGTCATGGCCAAGTCCTTCATCATGGCAGTTCGGAATGTGGCTCAAACATGGTATTCTTCTCTTCGGCCAGGGACTATTACTTCGTGGCAGAAACTCAAGGATATGCTAGTGACAAGTTTCCAAGGCTTTCAAACGAAGCCAGTCACAGCTCAGGCCCTATTTCAATGCACGCAAGACCATGAGGAGTATCTCCAGGCGTATGTTCGAAGGTTCTTGCGTCTGAGAGCACAAGCCCCTACAGTGCCCAATGAAATTGTCATTGAGGCCATGATTAAAGGGCTTCGTCCAGGAATTATTGCCCAGTACTTCGCTAGAAAGCCTCCACAGACTCTGCAGAAGCTGCTTCAAAAATGGATGAGTACATTAGGGCTGACAATGACTTCCGCCAAAGAAGGGAGGAAGCTTATAGGTTCTCTGAGATGACCAGGGGCTTCGGAGGAAGAATTCACCCGAGGCATGTCAGGTCAATTCACAGCTCCACTCAGAGTGATGATAGAGGAAGTAAGTTGCAGAGGCCGCAATATACTTCACAATCTTCGGGGCAACAACAAAGCTCTTTTCGGCCGCCAGCTCCAAGAGGCAGAGGCGCCAGGGGCTTCGGAGGAAGATATGAGGACCAGCCTAGGAAGATCTACTGCCTATTTTGTGGTGAAGATAAGGGCCATACTACAAGAATGTGCCAAATCACCATCCAAAAGCAGAAGGAGATCGCAGAAGCCGAAGCCCGGCAAAGTCAACCGAAGCAGGTCCTGCACACTGCTTCGTGTCACTCACCCTACATACCAGAATATGTGGGTAATCATCCTGTAGCTTATGTTGCTTCGGCTAGTCAGCCACAGGCTTCTTGGCCACAGCTTCCACCTCCGCCGCCACTACAACCTGCCTATTCACGAGGTCAGCAGCCAGAAGGGAGCCATCAGACTCATCAGCAGCGAGATCTCAGGGAGGAATCCGAAGCTCGCACAGTCAACAGTACCGTGCCATAATCAAAACACATCTATTGAGAGATATCCTACCTCTGAAGCATTTTTACATTCATTGTCATTTTCTTTTTAATAAGGAACAACCAATGTAAGTCTAGTCTTCTTGTCATTTTTAATTTCTTGTAATAGCTTCGTTCTTGTCATAGTGATATCTTTCCCACAGATTCACGAAAGCTCAAAAACTGCTGAAGCTCAAAAGTCGTTTCTAAGGGAATGCAGAGCTAAAAATCGCATTGCAAGTTTTACCGAAGCTACAAAAAGTCGTTCCTAAGGAGCGCAGCATAAGTTTGCCGAAGCTACAAAAAGTCGTTTCCAAGGGAGCGCAGTGTAAGTTTTCTGCTCAAAAGTCGTTCCAAAGGGAATGTAGAGCCGAATACCACCGAAATATAAGGCGAAGCGCGAAAAGTCAACGCGAATACCGCCGAAATAGAAGGCGAAGAAGTTCAAAAGACGTTCCTAAGGAGATACAGAACTTACACTGAAAAATAAGCGGTGAAGCCAAAAAATAAACGTCAAAGAGATTTTGATGGTTTCTAAGGGGACGTAGAGATTGTGTTTCAGCATGGGTATGTGTCTTCGGCATTAGCATCGTTCTTTGCATCATATCATCGCATCATATCGCATAGCATCACATCATACATCATATCACATCAATGACACCAATTGGAAACGAAGCCGATCTTCGGAGAATGCTTTACAAAAAATGAAAAGATGCCAAGGAACAAAGCAAGCTGAGAATTATAGCTTCATCAGTTCTGATGTGGAAAAAGAGATCTGTTGTTTATGAAGCTTTGATGTTTTTACAAAGTGTGGATGATTCTTACGAGGCATAAAAACTCTTCTTTACGAAGCATGAAAAGAAGGGAAAGTGTTTTTCGTCGAAGGCTCAAAAACGGTATGTACATAAAGTTTCATGCATCGCAAATAACTGAATTACAAACAATTTACATATTACATTGAAAAATATAAACATCAAACATTACAGACTTAGTTCACCAAATATTACATTAATATCCTAGAAATGTTTTTACAATAATTGCTATTCTTCCTTCAAAACTTTCTCTGCAACTTCGTTAAGCACCTTGGTAACAACTTCATCGATAATAGCTTCGTCCATATTAATAATTTCTATCGCTTTCTTTATTTCTGGGTCGGCCAGTGGGTCGAATGGCTCTGGGGGAGGAGATAGTTCAGCTGTGGTAGAAGACATCATTTAGTCCGAAGTCACGAAAATAAACAACAAAGCTAAAAACCATTAAGTAATACCTATCCGTCTTTCAAGTTCCGCAGCTTTCTCAGCTTCTTTCGTTGCTTCTCGAGCGTCATGAATATCTTTTTCGCTCTTCTTCATTATTTCATGAGCCAGATATGAGTGAAATTTTTTTTGCCTATTAAACTCGCTTCGGCCGAGGGGTCGTTTGTGTCGTCAACAGAGAAGGTAGCTTCGGCCTGGGCCAAGGTTTTAACATGACTGCAACCTGCCTTCTCCAAAACGGCTGCAACCCCCTCGCACCAGAGAATGCACAGACGTCCCCGCGATCACTCAAAATCTCCTCAAAAGCTTCGGCTTCACCACTGATCCACTCGATGACGCCCTCAGGGTTGCCCCGTATGAAGTTGTCTTCGTTTGAGTAGGCGCCCATGTTGGCGAAGCTAGTCTTTATCTTTTTCACACATTCCATAGATTTTTTCAAAACACCTTTCTTTGGATGCGCGAAGCTCTGCAACTGTTTTTTCAAAATAATTTTTCCAGTATCGCTGGCATCTCGATCAGCTTCGGCAACAACGCATTTTAATTTGGCCTCAGCTAATTGTTTCCGAAGATCTTCAATTTCACTCTTTTGGGCCTCAGCTTGAACTTTGGAACTAGCTTCATCTTCTTTTATCTTGTTTACCAATGAAATTAATATTTTATTATAACACCCCAGGTGTTACTTAGGGTTTTCACTCAAGACTACACTAGTGAACCTATCATCACATGTGGTCTAGTTTGAGCAAAAGACACCAAACTTGGGGATCAAGATCCTAAGTAGGTGTAACCCATCTTAGAAGTCATGCCTTGGCCTTATCATGCACCTAAAGAGGAGAGAAGGGCTCAAACCCTAATTCAAATCCCTTTAGGCAAATGGAGCCCTAGAGGGGATTATAGCAAAAAGGCTATGTAAATCACATTGTCAAGACTTGGGATAATTATAAAAATTGTAGTACACTTAATACCCTACAAAAGTTAGTAAGAGAATGACCCCAAAAAGAATTCAGAAAACCCCCAAAAAGGTCACCAAAGAGAAGGACATAAAAGAAAAATCAGGTTTTTCTCAAGTTCAAAACCGACCCTCTTTCAAAGATCAAACATGTTCACCTTGTTCCCAACCTCAAAACCTTATGGCCCAATTGACAAAATGGCGCCTAAAGACCCCTAGAACACCCTGGAAAATTTTGAACCCAACCCTAAGTCGTTTGACCCGACTTGACATGGCTTTTGTCTCGGTGTGGATAGCTCGGACAGACACAACTTCACCTCCTCGTAACTTGCCAACCCGAGGTCAAATCCACTTGAGCACTGCATGAGATACAACAGGTATACTACAAGGAAGAAATCTTATACAGGGATTTTGGGTAGATACGAAGAGATCACGGGCCAATCGACGCTTGAAAGTGACCAGAACAAATGCTGCCACGTGCTCGATGCCTTGTCTGACCCGCCAAGCGTGCACTGGCCGCTGTCGCGCGCGCCCCCGCGCGTGGTCGGCCACCCCCGTGCCCACGCCCGTACTGTGCCCACGAACGGCTATAAAGCCCACCCTCGTGCATGGCCATCTTCCCCGTTGCCTCCCCCGCACCGCGCCTAACCCTCCCGAGCTCGCCCGCAGCTCCGGCGACCTCCCCGCGACCCGCCAGAGCCGCCCGAGGGCAACCACCGTGGCCAAACCCTTTCCCGCCCACCTCCGCTCGATCCGAGCCCTCGGATAGCTTCCCCAGGAGGCTGTGAAGCTTGCCCGAGCTTGAGCCGAGGACCAACCCCACCGAAATAGTGTAATCGCGCTCGCCGGAGTTCGTGAACCCGCCGGAGCACGTGGACCGGGTAACCCTCTGCACCATTTCTCAATTCCTTGCGCACATGGCCTCTGCAGCACCCCGTGGAGCTCCTCGTGCACTTTAATTGAACCCCACCGCCGTGGTTTGGCCGGAGCAGGAGCCGCCGCCGACCTCCGCCGCCTGCGCTCGTGGCTAGGGCAGCTCCGACCACCTCCGACACCGACCCGCACACCGACGTGACCGTCGTGACCTCCCCGATGTCACTGACCACCCCGCCGGAGCTCTACTGCCGCCGGTAATCCTCGCCGCCGTGATCTTTGCCACGGTTACTGTTTCAGCCAGCCAGGGATCGCGGGTTAGATTTAGGTTAAGTCCAGGGGTTTTGTGCAAGGTCAGTGACTCATGCAAATAGTAAACTGAGGGCTGTTTTGTGAGAGAAAAGGGGAAGAAAACCCAGGGACTTCAGCGCAAATCTGTATTTCTTTTCCATTTCGAATTTACTTTTCTTTTAAATATTGCAGAGAACTTAATAAATGCATAACTTGAAGAATAATCATCCAAAATTAGTCTAACCATTGTTGCTAGACTTTGTGAAATATAAACTATCTGGCAAAAATGATAAACCTTATAGTTCCTGTAATATTTTCTAGAGTTTTGATTTAAATAAGAAAACTGCCCAAAACTTAATATTAAAGGAAAAAATAGAAATGTTGTTAGACCAGGGTCAAGAAAAATAGTGGAGACCCTAACCTAGTAGTTACACTGTTTAAAATTAATAAACACCCCAGTATACAAGGTTAAGGAAGGTCTATTCACTAAAGCTTGTTTATGCTCAAACTTAGGAAAATTAAGAAAAGGGATTAAAATGGAAACCAGAGGGCAACCATATTTTTCCTATCATGCCTAAGTTACGTAGTTCACAAGAAAAATCTATTGAACCATAGTCCAGTGAAAGGAAATTGCACTCACAATTATTCATGAAAAATAGAGAAAACTTTGAAAAGTCATAAGAAAATAATCCTAAGGAGAAAACACCCCTACCTTAGGAATGACTATTCTTGTGCAAAGAAGAACCTAGGAAAAATACAAGTTCTGTTGTTTGATATTTTTCAAATAGCAAGTTAGTTATAAGGGTCTTTTGGCATTAAACTTTAGAAAAATCATAACTACATAACCACTAAGTAACCCTCTGTGATTTTTGGCATAGAATCATGTTATTACCCATAGATACCAGCAAAAATAACTCTTGGTACAGAACCTACACCTAGGTAAGAGTTGTAGTGCAAAGTAACCCCTCTGCCCCAACTTTTCTTATTTTTGTCCAGGGCATATTTTAATTATTTTTTACTTCAAATTCATAAGACAGACTAGGGTGACCAATGTTAACCCACTGTAATTTTTACAAAATTATTGGAAAAATTTAAAACCACTGTTGTAGTTCAAGCCCACCTTAAAAGCATAAATAGAAAATGAAAAGAGGAAATTAGAAGTAGAAATTTATGTTACCCTAACCAACCCAGCAAACCCCTTGGGTACCTACTAAAACCTTTAAGGGCAATCCAAGTCTTAATCCACTATGTTTGCCTCTAAGCCAAACCTCACACTTAAATCGCTAAGCATAAACCACTAAGAACTTCTTATAACAAGGAAACCCTAAGTTATCAACTAACTTAGTTTTTCTTCACTGTGCATAAGGGTTACTAAATCCTGCATATCATAGCATACATATTCTTATTCATTGTATTCGATAGATTGCAACCTCGCTGACGGAGAGTACATCCTCGTGCCTGAGCAAGGAGTTGCTCAGGAGGTAGCCCCGGATCCAGCACCAGAGCCTGCCAGCGAGGATCTGCCTGCCCCAGCTTTGGAAGGCAAGCCCCGGTTTTATGCATAACCTACTTATTATACTATTTTACTACTGTGGGGGATAGATATCCCCCGGGTCCACTAAAGGAGTAAAAGACCTCACGAAAGGCCCAAGGGCCCAATAAATCGTAAGGTCATTCTTTCGTGGGCCTGGGGAGAGACAACCAACAAAGCAGAGAAGACGTAAGACCGGATTGGTGCAAACCCGGACGGCCCACAACATCGAACGAGTAAATCGCAACAGAGACCCGACTTTCCCGCGCTGAAGCCCCCATGCAACGGAGCCATGCTAGGATAAGTCGGCGAGGGTTACGTAGGGATAAACTCAGGAGGTTCACTACCTTTTAGCTACTTGTTGTTATCATATCCACGTGTACTGCCCCACGGTCGAGTATATAAGGCCTAGGGGGCACCCCTTCAGAACGATCGACCCTATCTTACTTAGCCACCCACATCAACTCTCTGTGTCTTCAATCCAGAGAGCCCTCTTGTAACCACGTTCACATACTCACCAGGACGTAGGGTGTTACGCATCTCTAAGCGGCCCGAACCTGTAAATCTTGTCCACTGTCCCTCGTGTGATCGGCACGAACCATTTTGCTACAGTCGTCGACACCGTCCTACTCCTAGAAACACCTTGAGGGGCAACCCCGGGTGTGCGGTCGGACCCAAAACACCGACAACTACACCTATTGTTTGTAGGTTTGTAATGTGCACTTAAGTGTAGGAGTTATTTGGAACCCTAGTTGCATGACTCAGGATTCCTTTTGAGATGGATACTAGTATGCTAGGTCGAGTAGCTGCTTTACTAATTAGGGATCTCGGTAGAAGTCGAGTAAATTTCTAGCACTCGCGCGAGGTCAGGAATTGGTTGTACCCACTTTCATATCATTCTGATGTTGGTCTGTGGACAACAATCCATGGGGATTAGTTGTCTACGAGATGGAAATTGGAATAAGGATTAAGGTGTGGTACCGTGTGTCAAGCGTTTGAACGTACTAAGCACATGCCGAGAAATATGGTAAATCAGTAAGCCTAGTACCTGATTGAACCTGGCAGCAGACTTTGCCCCTCACGTGACCTGAGACGTCAGTCGAGGTCAGTGAGGCATTGTACGCCAAGGCGGTGAGCCCTGTTCTGTTGACGGGGAATCGATGTGGACGGTTGATGTGTGTGGGGACGGAGTTCCTCACCACGTCGTGTGTTTAGGTTTACCTTGCAAGGTTGAAACTCGATTCGAATCGTCTGCTTCTCGCAGCTAATGAGACTGCTTGATCCATGCTGCTACATTGAGTAACAAATGGAAATGTGATGATTTGGCAAAAGATGTTGATTGCTAAATTGCTTGCTATCATGTATGATTAGATAGGTACACATTTAGTCTTAAGAGAGTTCACATACTCACCAGGACGTAGGGTGTTACGCATCTCTAAGCGGCCCAAACCTGTAAATCTTGTCCACTGTCCCTCGTGTGATCGGCACGAACCATTTTGCTACAGTCGTCGACACCGTCCTACTCCTAGAAACACCTTTAGGGGCAACCCCGGGTGTGCGGTCGGACCCAAAACACCGATAGCTGGCGCGCCAGGTAGGGGGTGTGTCGACGATCCAAGCTAGCTCAATGGCCATCACCTTCTACAGCAAGATCACCATGCGTCCTGGATCCGTATTCTGCTTCGGGACAATCTCATCTGTAGCGGATGAAGAGGGAATTCTACACCGTATCGCGGATCCGCCGGAAAAGAAGTCTCCTCCAACGAACTCCGAAAATGCCGGAGAGGCACAACCTCCAGCTCTTCGGAAAAAGATCGTCTTCGGAAAGGCGGGGGCCGAGGGCTCGCTGACCCGGAAGACTCCGCTGTCTACTTCCTCGACAAAAGAATGGACACAGATCACGAGGAAGAAGGAGACCAGGGAAAAGCAAGTCGTTCTTTCCGTTCCTCCGGCCTCAAAGGAGAACGGAAAGAAAGTCGCCACGACAGCAGCACCATTCTACCCCGACGTCCTCTTCATCGGGAGAGTGGAGTCGCCCACCGTCTCTGACGACGAACCGACCGCGCCTGGAGAAGAGCCGCCTCAACGAGAATCCCGCCGACGGAGGAACCGGCGCAGGAACGTTCGATGACATCACGCGGCCGGAGAACGGGATCCGGAGCAGCCTGTCTCGCGAGACGAGGTCTCGGAGATAGGAGAAACTCCGGAAGAACGCGTCTTCAGAGAACGAAGGGACTCCCGACGACGTGTTCGCCGACGGGCTCAGGAACAAGCTGAGCAGGACGCAAGACAGCGCCGGGAGAATCCGCTCTTCGGGCGCAACCTGAATCCCGACTTCGCCCGAGCTATGAACACGCCCAGCGAAGTCGGAGGGGTACTAGCTCGGATAGCTGATGGACTTCCTCGGACTCCCGACACCGAGGGATACTGACGCCTGTTCACCCAGGCAGCCAACCATCTTCTACCGCTCGCTCACCCGCCGAACGATCTACGACACGCCATCAACAGTCGCCGAGACGCGCGAAGCTCCATCAATGCTTCGCGCGAACGGCGGCATGAGAACGAGATTCGCCGTCGGGAGGAATACGACCGGGATCATGGCATCCCGACTCAGAGCCAGGCCACCAGGACCGAGTCGGCAACGGCCTCAACTGGCGGTACCACCCGGGGACGGTCAAGGAACCACCATCACAACTCCCCTCCCCGGGACAGACATCGTCCCCGACGACAGGAGGACACATGCGGAGTGTCCGCTCTTACTCCGCGCCTTAGGGCCATCCAATGGCCTCCCAACTTCAAGGTATCCAATGTCGACAAATATGAGCCTAAGCAGGATCCAGGGGGTTGGCTAGCCGTCTACACCACCGCTGCTCGGGCTGCCGGGGCATCTGAGGACGTTATGACCGCGTATTTGCCCATCGTCCTTGGGCAAGATGCGCTACAGTGGCTACGACATCTACCCCGACACTGCATCGACGACTGGGGAGACTTCAGTCGACGTTTCACCGCCAACTTCCAGTCCCTCTCCGACAAGCCAGCGCAACCGTGGGACCTCAAATCCATCAAGCGCCGGGGGGATGAGACTTTCCGGTCGTATCTCAAAAGGTTCCAGACCATGAGAAATCGCATCCCCGAGGTCACGGAGGCGGCCGTGATCGAGGACTTCTACAGAGGATCCAACGACTCGGCTTTTGTCCGAGCCATACTACAGAAGGCGCCGACTACTTCCGAGGAGCTGTTTCGGGAAGCCGACCTCTACATCACCGCCGACGAGCGAGCTCAGGACCTCATCGGAGGAGCAAAGCCTGCACCGGCAGCACCACGACGCGACGCGAACCATCCACCCGACAAACGCTGGGAGAAGAGGCCTCGCGAAGAAGTACACGCCGCCGGACCACCTGCCTCTCGCGCCCGAGGAGGACCTCGCGGAGGCGAGCGCACGCTGGACGACATCCTCGACGCCCAGTGCCCATACCACAAGGACATGCGCCACACTCTTCGCAACTGCCGGGACTTCAAGCACTCCGTTGGGCATGGCCGACCCTTTCAACCTCTACCTCCTCCTCCGCCGAGGGGAGGACCGGATGAACCACGACAACCTCATCAGCCGGAGGAGGGAGGAGGAGGAGCTTTCCCACGCGTCGACAGGGAGGTCAACGTCATCTTCGGCGGACACGGGTCGCAGGAGAACAAGAGACAACAAAAGCTCAACGACCGCCAGATACTGGTGGCGACCACCGGTCCTCCCGCCCCATACCGGTGGTCAGAACACCCGATCACCTTCACTCGGGAGGATCAATGGCTCAACTTCGACCATCCGGGCAAATACCCGCTCCTCGTCGATCCGGTGATCCGAGAGAGCCGGGTGAAGAAGGTGCTAGTGGACGGGGGGAGCAGCATCAACGTCACCTTCCCCCGGACACTCCAAGGCTTGGGGGCTCACCTCAAAGAGCTCCACAAGTCGGACACTCCCTTCTTCGGCATCGTGCCGATGGAGGGGGAATCCCCGCTGGGCCACATCTACATGCCGGTCACCTTCGGAACTCCGGAGAACTACAGAACCGAGTTCCTGAGGTTTGAAGTGGCAAACTTCGACTGCGGGTACAACGCCATCATCGGAAGGCTGGGATTGGCCAAATTCATGGCCATTCGGCACTATACATACATGATACTGAAGATGCCAGGACCGCAAGGAATCATAACTGTGCGCGCCGACTTCCAAGGCGCCACAGAATGTTTCCGAGTGGCCATCCAAGCAGCCCTCACCACCAAGCCGTCAACGGTTCCTTCTACGCTGGCGAACTCTAAGCCTGAGGAGGACCTCGCAGTACCGGCAAACGAAGCTCAGGCCGCGACCTCTATGCGGCCGACTGAAGAAACCAAGCGAATCAACCTAGGGTTCGCTGATGAGCGCAAGACGGCCATCATCAGCTCCAGCTTGGATGACAAATAGGAAAGCGCGCTCGTCCAGTTCCTGCAAGATAACCGAATTGTATTCACATGGCAACCTGCGGATATGCCGGGAGTCCCAAGAGAACTGGCCGAGCACAAGTTGAAGGTTTATCCCCAGGCGAGGCCGATCCGGCAAAAGCTACGTCGTTTCACGCCCGACAAGAGAGAGGCCATTCGCGCCGAGTTAGCTCGCTTGGTTGCGGCTGGATTTATTAGAGAAGTATTACACCCCGAGTGGTTAGCCAACCCTGTTCTTGTACTAAAAAAGAATAAAGTGGATTGGCGCATGTGCGTCGACTATACTGATCTCAACAAACACTGTCCGAAGGATCCCTTCGGGCTCCCGAGGATAGATCAGGTGGTGGACTCTACCGCCGGATGTTCCGTGCTGTCTTTCTTAGATTGCTATTCCGGGTATCATCAGATTAGTTTGGCAAAAGAAGACGAGGAAAAAACGGCGTTCATCACTCCGTTTGGTGCTTTCTGTTATACCTCCATGCCGTTCGGCCTCAAAAACGCTGGAGCGACTTATTAGAGAGCCATTCAAACATGCTTAGCCGATCACTGGGGCAAGCGTGTGGAGGCTTACGTAGATGATGTGGTGATCAAAACAGAGAATTCGGAAAACTTCATCGAAGATTTACAGCTGGTTTTCAACAGCCTGAGAAGATATAGATGGAAGCTCAATCCTGAAAAATGTGTTTTCGGGGTACCAGCAGGAAAGTTGCTCGGGTTTATCGTCAGCCACCGGGGAATTGAGGCTAACCCAGATAAGATTGAAGCTATCATGAAGATGGAAGCTCCTCGGTCACAAAAGAAGGTTCAGCGACTTACTGGATGTATGGCAGCTCTGAGCAGATTTATATCCAGGCTGGGAGAAAAAGGTTTGCCATTTTACAAGCTACTCAAGAAGGTGGACAAGTTTCAATGGACTTCAGAAGCACAAGAAGCTCTAGACGCACTGAAGAAATTCTTAACAACACCACCAGTAATGAAACCACCCCGGCAAGCTATGCCGACTCAACCGGCTGAAGATTTGCTGTTGTATATCTCTTGCACGACTCACGTGGTAAGCACCGCGTTGGTAGTCGAGCGAGTAGAAGAAGGACATGCCTATCCAGTACAACATCTTGTTTACTTCATCAGTGAGGTTCTAGGCCCCTCGAAGAAAAAGTATCCTCAGGTTCAGAAACTATTATATGCAGTACTTCTAACTGCCCGCAAGCTGCGTCACTACTTTGACGACCACAAAGTCATAGTAGTCACTGGTTTTCCAATAGGGGACATTCTTCACAACAAGGAAGCCATTGGCCGAATAGCCAAGTGGGCTTGCGAGCTGGGATCCCACGACATCGAGTTCCGACCTCGCACTGCCATCAAAACTCAAGCACTGGTTGATTTCGTATCAGAGTGGACAGAACAGCAAGTATCAGATAATCCAGAAACTGCAGAAGTATGGCGAATGTATTTTGATGGCTCGCTGAAGCTGCAGGGAGCAGGAGCAGGGATTCTCTTCACCGCACCTAGAGGCGAACACCTCAAGTACGCCCTCCAATTGCTATTCCCGGCTTCTAACAATGCAGCCGAGTATGAAGCTTTGATACACGGATTGAACATCGCCATATCACTGGGCGTCAAGAGATTGATGGTATACGGAGATTCTCTGGTAGTCATCAGCCAGATAAACAAGGAATGGGATTGTTCAAGTGATTCAATGGTGATTCAAACGGAGCAATCGACTTAAGTCGGCAACGACTTAAGGCGGTACAGCATGCTCACGCTTACTTAACTCGGGGTGACCACTATGCCCTACAAACGGAGCAATCGACTTAAGTCGGCAACGACTTAAGGCGGTGCAACATCCTCACGCTTACTTAACTCGGGGTGACCACTATGCCCTACAAACGGAGCAATCGACTTAAGTCGGCAACGACTTAAGACGGTGCAACATGCTCACGCTTACTTAACTCGGGGTGACCACTATGCCCTACAAACGGAGCAATCGACTTAAGTCGGCAACGACTTAAGGCGGTGCAACATGCTCACGCTTACTTAACTCGGGGTGACCACTATGCCCTACAAACGGAGCAATCGACTTAAGTCGGCAACGACTTAAGGCGGTGCAACATGCTCACACTTACTTAACTCGGGGTGACCACTATGCCTTACAAACGGAGCAATCGACTTAAGTCGGCAACGACTTAAGGCGGTGCAACATGCTCACGCTTACTTAACTCGGGGTGACCACTATGCCCTACAAACGGAGCAATCGACTTAAGTCGGCAACGACTTAAGGCGGTGCAACATGCTCACGCTTACTTAACTCGGGGTGACCACTATGCCCTACAAACGGAGCAATCGACTTAAGTCAGCAATGACTTAAGGCGGTACAGCATGCTCACGCTTACTTAACTCGGGGTGACCACTATGCCCTACAAATGGAGCAATCGACTTAAGTCGGCAACGACTTAAGGCGGTGCGACATGCTCACGCTTACTTAACTCGGGGTGACCACTATGCCCTACTAATGGAGCTATCGGCTAAAGTCAGCGGTGGCTTAAGCCGGCGCAACATACTCGCGCCTATGTAATTCAGGGGATGACTTCCATATCCCGCAAACAAATTTCATAATCGTCATGCGTCATTACCACAAATTTATGAACCAATAAATTCTGATACAATAAGAGAGTAGTTATGTCATTCGAATGATAAACTGATGTCTTCTAACAAATACTCGATCATGCTAACCGCGCGCTCAGAGCACGCAAAATGTTTCTCTATTTCGCAATGTCTTTTTCAGGAGCGACCGACGAAGTAGGACGATTCGAGGAATCGGGGGCAGCATTCACGTCAGCCTTTATGTCTTCAGGAACAACCACGTCGGGTCTCCTCATTAAGATTCGTCCAGCACGAATAGCCTTGTCCATGGCTTTATCGCGCTAGGCTTTGAGAGTAGTCGCAGTTTCTTCGGCAACTTTAGCAGCCAGCCGAGCAGCCTCTAACTCCTGGGCAATGGATTTCTTGGAAGCTCGGAGTTCTTTGATGGTGGCATCCTTCGCTGATATCAATTGCTTAAGGCGGGTCACTTCGTCCGCAGATTCTTGCAGCCTACAACGCTGATTGTCCAGTTCCTCCATTGTAAAGCGGTGACTCCTCTCCAAGATTGACAGCGAGCTGCTAGAATCACGATACAATCTGTCTAGATTGTCACGAGAAGCAGCAAGGATACGTTTTTCTTCCTACAAACAAAAAATCAACTCCTTCAGAAACCAAACAGGTAATAAGAGCATAGCAAGGCAAGGCACGGTTTTGTAAGTTACCTTTTCAGAGTCAAGCCGAGCATGAAGAGAAGAACTCAGGGCATTGGCGTCATCCAAGGCAGCGGAGACCTGATTTAATTCAGTTTGGCTTTGAGAGTACTTCTCCTCGAAGTCAGCGCACCGTTGAACCATTTCAGCCTGATCTCGGGAATGTTTTTCCTCAAGAATTGCAATCTGCCGAGTCATTCCTAGCAAGAGGTAATCAAACAAAACGAGGTCAGAAGGTAAAACAGTCCACAACAAAGGCGAAGAGAAGAAAAAGGGCACTAACCAGCGTTAGTTGCCTCCAGCTCGGATACACGACGATAAAGTGACACTGGATTCCAACACGCAAGAGACGAAGCCACTTCTGGGACGGAAGCACCCTGCAATCTCAGTTGGTTGGCCATCCCATCCACCAAAGCCTGATGAGAAGAACAGATGAACATAATGACAAAAGTTCGTGCAACGTAAAGATCAAGCTAAAGTACAGCACAGTACCTGGAGGTTGGAAAAGAACGAAGGGATCCCCAAATCAGGAGAAATCAGCTGATAACCAGGCGCAAGACCACCACCCGAAGCAGCTTGCAACGAACCAGTAGGAATCAGCTCAGTGCCTTCAACAGAGCCAAACGCCAGATCAGCGGGGACGCTGCCCTCTAAAGCGACTCCCTGGTCCAAAGTTTGGGCTACCACCATGCAGCCAGAGTGTGGAGGTGAACCCGCGTGAACGTCCATGGAAGTGCAGGAAGGAGACCCTGCTTGGGCACCCTCGGGGGCTGGGTCATAGTTGGCACTGCCCACTTGAGCCGGATCATCCCCGGCAGCACCCTCGGGGGCTGGGCAGTGGCTTACATTCTTCACCCGAGCCAAGTCATCCCCGGCGACATCCTCGGGGGCTGGGCGTGTGTCAGCACCATTCTTGGGGTCCAGGCTCTCCGCAGTAACCACCTCTAAGGTTGACGGGCCTTCAGCCACTTCCATGGAACCAGGACAATCCAAGTCAGCATCCCGACCCTCGAGATCGCGCTCTAAGGTCGACGAGGCACGGGATGACCTCAACCCAGCATCAGGCACGGCAGCGCAAGCCTCTGTTGCATCATCATCCACTGGCTCTGATAACAAGTCCTCTGGGACCATATCCTCAAGAGTTTGATCAAAGTTGGCCAAGGACAGTTCTTGCAGACCAATGAGGGCAGACAAAGCAGGAGAAGGAACTCCACTACTTCCACCGCTGGCGATGAACTGCCGATTGTTCTTCCGAGTTAAAGGAGCTTCATTTTGTTCCTCCTCATCTTCCACAGTGACAACGCAAGCAGCACCCCCATTGGGATCAGCAAGAGATGGAGCACCCACATTGGGATCAGTAGCAGTTTGGGTACACCCATTGGGGTCGGCGTCAGTAAGTCCAGTCGCAGGCACTTCTTCAGTCGCAGGAACTGAGGTACCAGTGTCCTCATCAAAACTGGATACTCGCCGGAGGCGTCTTCTTTTCTTGTTTTGCTCATCAGCAGAAGGCTCAGGCTGATTGGTTCGGCTAGGGCGCCTCGGGCGAGTACTGATAGGTTTCTGGACATCCAAAGTTGTATCAACCTCTGGTACCAGCAGGAACAGCGTCGGAGGAATCCTCAGCTAGCAGATCAAGCATGGCATTTATGTCCGCGTCACTAGGGTTCAGGGGCACCTCAAAATGGACCTGCCGTTCGTCATCAGGAATCTTCCAAAGCGAAGCAACCAAAGTACTGACTTCTTCAGCAGAGGGTCGCACTCTAAGGCCCAAATTGCCATCAGTCACAGGCGGATTTGACACAAAAAGGGTGAAGGCTTTGGGAGGAGGCAGGTTCCAGGCTGAGTACGCCACTGGAGCACCAACATTTGACACCTTACCCCTGAGGATCATTTCAAGTCGGCTTACCAAGTCTACAGAAGGAATTCTCCTATTGGTAACCCGAGTTGAGTCGGCTAGCCCTCGATACAGATATGCTGGATAGGCCCTGTCTTTCAGTGGCTGAATGTTCTTGAAAACAAAGTCAGTGACCACAGCTTCAGCAGTTAGACCTCTCTCTTTCAGCAGTCCAACTTCAGTTAGCAACACACCTGCCTCAGCCACTTCCTGATCTGTGGGAGACTCGGTCCAGCTCGGAGTGCGAACGTCTGGCTGTCTTCCCGACCGGGAGGGGAGAGAATTTCCATAATTATCAACTATGAACCATTCTAGATGCCATCCCTTAATACTGTCCTTGAGGGGAATCTCAAGATACTCAGTTTTCCGCCCGCGGCGCATCTCCAAACTGGCACCTCCGACCAACTGATGTTGTCCCCCGGCCATCCCAGGGCGACAATGATACAAATACTTCCATAAACCGAAATGCGGCAGCACGCCAAGAAAGGCTTCGCATAAGTGAACGAAAATGGAGATTTGCAGAATGGAATTAGGGTTCAAATGGGTCAAGTTAATGTGGTAGAAATCAAGGAGGCCGCGGAAAAAGGGGGAGATGGGAAGGCCGAGGCCGCGGAGAAGAAAAGGAGCGTAAACTACAGACTCGTGGGTATCCTCTGTCGGGACAGTAGTCCCGTGGCAAATCCGCCAAGAACAGAGTTCCCGCGGAGGAAGAACCCCGATGGATACGAGGTGGAGAAGTTCAGCTTCGGAAATGATGGACATATGGTTACCTGCGAAAGGCAACTGGCTGTTGGGGTCGATTGGAGGGATCACCGCAGCAGACGAGCTCGCAGTTTTCCTCTTGGGCGCCATCTCGATTTTCACCAGCGAACAGAGTAGGAGGCGAATGGCAGAGAGGATTCGGAAGCAGGAATGCAAGAACTAGGGCACGGAAAGCAAAGGCGGCTAAAAGCGCAGCTCTTATGGGATATTCTCGAGCCAGATACCGTTTCAAAAGTGCCCAGTCATCACCCGGCGGTTATTTCCGAAACCCCAGCATGCCACGTGGTCATCCGGCAGTTATTTCCAAAAAGTCGACGTGCCACTTCATCACTCGGTTATCATCCTCAAAATAACTCATGCGGCTGGCTATCACTCGGCATTGACCCTAAAACGCTGATTTCATATTCAGTCGCTCGACATTACTTCTAAAATGCCGATGTCACCATCCAGTCACTCGGCGTTGACTCTAAAATGATGATTTTATATTCAGTTGCTCGGCATTACCTCTAAAAAGCCGATGCCGACCTCCAGTCACTCGGCGTTGCCTCTAAAACGCTGATCTCGTATTCAATCGCTCGGCATTACTTCTAAAATGCCGGCGTTGACCTTCAATCACTCGGCGTTGACTCTAAAACGCTTATTTTATATTCAGTTGCTCGGCATTACCTCTAAAAAGCCGATGCCGACCTCCAGTCACTCGGCGTTGCCTCTAAAACGCTGATCTCGTATTCAATCGCTCGGCATTACTTCTAAAATGCCGGCATTGACCTTCAATCACTCGGCGTTGCCTCTAAAACGCTGATCTCGTATTCGATCGATCGGCATTACTTCTAAAATGACGATGTCGACCTTTAATCACTCGGCGTTGCCTCTAAAACGCTGATCTCGTGTTCAATCGCTCGGCATTACTTCTAAAATGCCGACGTCGACCTTCACTCACTCGGCGTTGCCTCTAAAACGCTGATCTCGTGTTCGATTGCTCGGTATTACTTCTAAAATGCTGACGTCGACCTTCAATCGCTCGGCGTTGCTTCTAAAACGCCGATACCGACTACAAGATTACTCAGCAGCTACTTCTAGAAGCGTCAGTGTGATGCACAAGTTATTCATCTACTGTCTCAAAAGAATCAGTTCTATAATCAAGGAAAGCGAGTCGTCAAGAAGAGGCCAACGTCATTTTTTCATTAAGGGAAGACAATGAGCTTACAAATCAACTCTTTGCGAGTTGATGCTTCCCTACTATTACTACATTACATTACTACTACTACTATACTACGCTATACTACTCTACATTACTACTACATTATTCTAACTACACTATACTAATATATAAAGACCAGTGGCGCTTAGCCACTGGCCTTGCTGCTGCTGCCACCACCGCCGCCCTTGGTGCTGCCCTTGCTGCTGCCGCCTCTGGTGCTGCCCTTGCTCCCGCTGCCCCCGCCGCTGCCGCTGCCGTCACCGTCGCCGTCGCCACCGTCGTCGTCGTCGCCATCGTCGTCGTCGTCATCCTCGTCCTCGCCGCCGTCCGAGTCCTCCTCATCCGAGGAGAACTCCGACTCATCTGAGCCCTCGAGCCCGGAGCGCTCGACGGCCCGGATGTACGTCCAGACTTCCGCGGCAATCCCCTGGGAGTCGTCTGAATCATCAGACAACGCCGGGGGAGAGACGGGAGCCGGAGACCCCTCGGACTCGGAGGAGAACTCCTCCTCCGAGTATTCCGAGTCGCCGAAGTCCTCCGACGGAGGAGTCGGCTCGCGCTTGCGTTTGTTACTCTTGCCTATGGCGGAAGCAGACGGAAGGGAAGAGAAGGATGCAGTAAAGAACAGCGAAGAGATGTGAAAAAACCAGAGGAGCAACGACGTTATTTATAGAAGGAAAAGGCAACCGCTCACCTCCAACCGTGGTCACTGAACAGTCGCAAAGCATTCAATAAGCACTTCCACCCGTCTGAAGACACGTCAGATGGCTGACGCCGTTTCATGCAACACTACACCCATTGGGACTCCAGTCAACAGCGCAAAGGATATGATTACACTCGACGTCCCATCACATTACTACTCAGAAGCAGCCGGCTAAAACACTCAGCGTACCAAGCCGTCCCTCGCCCACACCCATTGGGGGGGGGGACGCCCAGGAATTATCAGTATATTTTTCAAAACAGTCACATCCGTGCAGGGCACGCAGTGAATACCTCAAGACAAAAATGAGATATCAGTAAGGATCAGAGGAAAGCCAAATATAGCCAGCAAAGTACAAGATATGGCCGGCAGAAGCGACGTGAAGACTAGACAGAGAACGTCCATCAAACGTCCAATCAGTCGCAGAAGCAAATAAATTGCACTACCTAGCAAGATATGGATGGATTGCAAACTCGGCTGCTAAAGACAAAATACATGCTGACCTCTTCAGCAAAATATTGATGACATAATGCTGACCTCCAAAGCATAATGCAAATAGCTTCATGCCAATTTTTACAAACGAAAGGAAGACCTTCGAATGGATTATCCTTAAAAATCCATTTGAAGGTCGGGGGCTACACCCATTGGGTGCACCTCCGGTGCACCCCATGGATCATCATTCCAAACCGGGATAGTGCCGACTTCTAAGGCGTGGGACAAGATTAAAAGACCAACCCTCAACCAAGATGCAGGAGCACAAATGGAGATAATTTCTGGGGAAGACCTTCGAGTAGATTATTTTCTAAAATCTACTCAAAGGTCGGGGGCTACACCCATTGGGTGCACCTCCGGTGCACCCAATGAAGTTCAGAATCCTACAAATCGAAATGCCGACCTCTAAGGCACAAGCACGAAACTAAGCTTCGGTCAAATGAGTGATCGGAGCAAGAGAAGACAGCAGGAAGTCATTTTTCTTCAAAACACCCGCAAGTTGGACCTGGGATCTTTGGGTTGATTACCTCTAAATTAACCCAAAGATCGGGGGCTTGTGGGGGATAGATATCCCCCGGGTCCACTAAAGGAGTAAAAGACCTCACGAAAGGCCCAAGGGCCCAATAAATCGTAAGGTCATTCTTTCGTGGGCCTGGGGAGAGACAACCAACAAAGCAGAGAAGACGTAAGACCGGATTGGTGCAAACCCGGACGGCCCACAACATCGAACGAGTAAATCGCAACAGAGACCCGACTTTCCCGCGCCGAAGCCCCCATGCAACGGAGCCATGCTAGGATAAGTCGGCGAGGGTTACGTAGGGATAAACTCAGGAGGTTCACTACCTTTTAGCTACTTGTTGTTATCATATCCACGTGTACTGCCCCACGGTCGAGTATATAAGGCCTAGGGGGCACCCCTTCAGAACGATCGACCCTATCTTACTTAGCCACCCACATCAACTCTCTGTGTCTTCAATCCAGAGAGCCCTCTTGTAACCACGTTCACATACTCACCAAGACGTAGGGTGTTACGCATCTCTAAGCGGCCCGAACCTGTAAATCTTGTCCACTGTCCCTCGTTTGATCGGCACGAACCATTTTGCTACAGTCGTCGACACCGTCCTACTCCTAGAAACACCTTGAGGGGCAACCCCGGGTGTGCGGTCGGACCCAAAACACCGACAACTACACCTATTGTTTGTAGGTTTGTAATGTGCACTTAAGTGTAGGAGTTATTTGGAACCCTAGTTGCATGACTCAGGATTCCTTTTGAGATGGATACTAGTATGCTAGGTCGAGTAGCTGCTTTACTAATTAGGGATCTCGGTAGAAGTCGAGTAAATTTCTAGCACTCGCGCGAGGTCAGGAATTGGTTGTACCCACTTTCATATCATTCTGATGTTGGTCTGTGGACAACAATCCATGGGGATTAGTTGTCTACGAGATGGAAATTGGAATAAGGATTAAGGTGTGGTACCGTGTGTCAAGCGTTTGAACGTACTAAGCACATGCCGAGAAATATGGTAAATCAGTAAGCCTAGTACCTGATTGAACCTGGCAGCAGACTTTGCCCCTCACGTGACCTGAGACGTCAGTCGAGGTCAGTGAGGCATTGTACGCCAAGGCGGTGAGCCCTGTTCTGTTGACGGGGAATCGATGTGGACGGTTGATGTGTGTGGGGACGGAGTTCCTCACCACGTCGTGTGTTTAGGTTTACCTTGCAAGGTTGAAACTCGATTCGAATCGTCTGCTTCTCGCAGCTAATGAGACTGCTTGATCCATGCTGCTACATTGAGTAACAAATGGAAATGTGATGATTTGGCAAAAGATGTTGATTGCTAAATTGCTTGCTATCATGTATGATTAGATAGGTACACATTTAGTCTTAAGAGAGTCACACTAAAACTTGAAAGAGCTAAAACTTGATTTTAGACTCAGCTAGTGCTTTTGGCAAACCAAACCCCTCGGCCAAACAGCTGCATGTCTAGAGGTAGAGGAGTAGACTCCTCACACCGGGTAAGTCTAGCTGAGTATTAGTATACTCAGCCTTGCTTGTGGCATAATTTTACAGGTTCTCTAGAGGACATGGTTGCTGGAGTGACTTGGCCGTCCATCTTGCCACCGGGTTGGACAGTCGAGTGGGACCCTACCTCGGCTGAGGAGGAGCATGAGGAGTGATGGGACATGCTTCTCCATCCCTACATTTATCGTTAGTTTTATTCCGCTGCATTCCGAACAAGGATCACTACTTTTTCTAAAACTTCGATGATGATGTAATAAATTTGATCGTCCTTAATGTATGGTTTTATGCTTTATTGTATTTGCTCTGTGCCTCACCATCGAGTGAGTATGTGGTACTTGATCCTGTTCGTGGCCTCGTCGGACTAGATCCGAGGAACTGACGTGTTATTCCTATTTAAGTGTGGTCTAGCCTCTAAGGCGGGACTTAGGCACTTAAGTTGGAATAATTCAGGCGGTTCCGCCACAACTGGTATCAGAGCACGTACCACCACAGAGGAATCAATAAACTATAAATACCATCCTTTTCAAAAGTAAAACCTGATAGAGACAAATGTTGGATAGATCGTCAGGACAATCAGGATAGACCTAGGCCGTGAAGCCTTAGGATGATAGAGGGGTAGCTAGGTGGCTATTTGAGTAAGCCCTACAGGCTACTATATGGGATGGGAGTTCCTCCCTATTCCCTCTAAGTTGAAATGAGGTCATTTAGGACGAGCATGCATGCATCCTTACTTAAACTATTGATTATTTGGTAAGAATTTTTAATACGAGATAATGACAGATTAAGTACGTTCAGTGACCTTATCGTAACCTTCGAGAGGCCAGGCCCTAATTCCCTTTTTGTTTTATAATTCTTTTTCCTTTTCACTTACACTTAACCCTACACAGATGACTTCTCACGGATCCTCGGACGAAGGGAACGCACAGTCCCACACGGACGGACTTGCACGAGAGGGTTTTCCCCGTATCTTGTGGGTGGTACTTCAGGGAGCCGGTTACACGACACCTCCCTAGTACGCGGTGCAGCTGTTCGAGAAGCACCGAGTGCCCCGCTGTAGGGTGAGGAACCCTAGAGCCTCATCCCTTACAGCCAGGCTGGCATTCGTTGGACTCCGAGTCTTTCAGATACCGGGCTGAGGATACCATCGAGGCAATTGCTCTCCACGGGCTGACCACCTTCTGTGGTTTTCACCCCTTGGAGCTGTCTACTCATCCCATTGGCTTATTCCCTGCTGAAAAGGAGGACGACCCAATGTGGAAAGACCGAGTGGAGCATGTCAAGGATATATGGGCTCTTTACCCAGGGCAGACTACACACTTAACGGTGCGATGCATGGATGCTCTGTATCCTCTGCAGGTGAGGCGAGGAGAGGCAATGTCTCATCTGATGGCATTATTGGAGGCTACCAAGATTACCTTGGATAACAGAGAGGAACTTGTGGTAGACCTGTCCACTGAGATGGTGGAAAAGGACCTACAGGTGGAACAGATGTCCAACGAGTTCCTGGAGCTTGAGGAGCTATTGGAAACCAGGGAGAACACCATTGAGGTTCTCGAGGATCAGCTAATCAACACTCAGCAACAACTTGTGGAAGCTAACCAACATTTGGATATGCACCACCAGGAGATCTAGGACATGGAGGCCAACGAGGATGTCGATATCGAGGGAGGAGAGGAGCCGGAGCCTGCCTCCAGCTTGGACACTGCTGGC
Source organism: Zea mays (assembly GCF_902167145.1). Taxonomy (NCBI): domain Eukaryota; kingdom Viridiplantae; phylum Streptophyta; class Magnoliopsida; order Poales; family Poaceae; genus Zea; species Zea mays. The sequence goes on from NC_050097.1 coordinate 89,742,533, forward strand.
TCAAGGAGACCACCTTTTCCCGAGTCGAGCGTTGCCTCGTTAGCTCACTAGGTCGCCGGGATAGAGTTAGAAGTGTGTGGCAGTAGAACTCCTCGAAGCTAGCTTAGCTTTTGCACCCTTGGGGTACTAGGCTAGACAGAGTTGAGTCTTTTGGATCACTGATGTAATCTTAGAAAACTCTTTTGGAAGTATGGATGATGAATGATGTCAGTTTTAATTTATTAAGGAAAGTTTTATGCCATGTGGAATCTTTTTATGAATTACGCAAGAAAATAGTGGTTTACCCTTGCGAATCTTTCACCACGTATGAACCCTGACATCAGAAATGTGCTATTGAGAGCATTCATGATTTTTTCAGATGGCAGGAAGAGCACGTCGTGGACAGAATGAACGCATTCCTCCGCCACCGCCTCCTACCCTGCAAGAACTGATGGCTCCGCAGAATGAGATTCTGCGACAGTTGGCTCAGCGGCAGCCGCCGCCTCAGCATTATGGTGGTGGTGATCATCAGCGTCACCCAGTAGCAGCCACTTATCAAGAGTTCCTTAGTATCCATCCGCCGTTGTTCACTCGAGCAGAGGATCCACTGGATGCTGATGTATGGCTTAGGGTAGTGGAATCCAAATTCCCACTACTCAACAGAGTTTGTTCAGATGTGACTAAGGTCAGATTCGCCACCCAGCAGCTTTGCGGACCCGCGCGGACATGGTGGGACCACTTCCTTGCTATGCAGCCAGTTGACCATGAGGTGGAATGGAGAGAGTTCAAGGCAGCTTTCAGGGGGCATCATATACCAGCAGGCATTATGGACCGCAAGCTCCATGAGTTTTTGGCACTTACTCAGGGGAATCGGACAGTGTTACAATATGCTCAGGCCTTCAATGACCTGTGCCAGTATGCCGGATATCATGCTGACATCGATGAGAAGAAAAGGGACAGGTTCAGGAGGGGGCTCAGCACTAAGCTCCGCGACCGCCTCAACACCGTCAGGGCTAATAGTTACAATGAGTTAGTCAACATGGACATTTCTCAGGAGGACTGCATCATAGCCTGTCAGGCAGAAAAGAAGAGGAAGACTCCTGTGGTAGGATCATCAGCTCAGCCGCAGCGCTTCCGAATTGTATCTGACACTCAGAACAGGGGACCTCAGCAGCAACAAGGACGTTGGGTAATCCGACCCCAGCAGCAGCAGCAGGAGGCACCCAACCGCTCTCAGCCCCCATTTCAAAGGCACAACCAGCCAACGCAACAGCAGTACCGTTAGGCCAATGACAACAGGTGTTTCACTTGTGGTAACCCTGGACATTATGCTAAGAATTGCCCCAGAAATCAGCAGAGGCAGGGACAAAATTCCAACCAGAACCAAGGCAAGAGGCAGAAGGTGCAAGTGAGGCAGGGCAGGCTGAACTTCACCACCATGGCTGATATTCTAGAGGGAGCACCCGTCTTGACTGGTATCTTTTCAGTTTTGAATTATCCTGCAATTATTCTTTTTGATTCTGGTGCATCACATAGTTTTATCAGTACCAAATTTAGGGCCAAGTGTCAGTTACCTTTTCACCACACCAATGGGGGTATTACAATTTCTACACCCGGAGGCAGGGTTGCCACCTATCAGATCAATAGACACGTACCAATAAAGTTGGGTAGTTTCATATTTAAAACCACTCTCCTGATCATGGGATTGGATAGCGTGGATATCATCCTGGGGACTGATTGGTTATCGCGACACCATGCGGTAATTGATGTCGCAGCCAGAGCCATAGAAATTTACTCCCCACTGGATGGCGAGATCACCTTGTACCTACCTAACCAGGGATGTACCCGTTCCTGTGCCTTCACCATGATAGAGTCGCCTGTTGAGAAAATCCCAGTGGTCTGTGACTACCCAGATGTTTTTCCGGATGAGTTACCAGGAATGCCACCCAACAGAGACATAGAGTTCGCGATTGAATTACAACCCGGAACTGCACCTATATCCAAGAGACCCTATAGGATGCCTCCAGCAGAATTGGCGGAATTGAAAAAGCAACTACAAGAGTTGTTGGACAAGGGGTTCATTCGCCCAAGTTCTTCACCATGGGGATGTCCAGCCTTATTTGTGAAGAAGAAGGATGAGAGTCTGATATTGTGTGTCGATTACCGCCCTCTCCATGTAGTGACTATCAAGAACAAGTACCCATTGCCTCGCATTGATGTATTGTTGGATCAGTTGGTGGGAGCCAAAGTATTCTCCAAGATAGATCTTCGCTCGGGCTACCATCAGATCAAGATCAGGGCCAGTGATATTTCGAAGACGGCTTTCTCTACCAGATATGGGCTTTATGAGTATTTGGTGATGACTTTTGGGCTGACCAATGCCCCGGCTTATTTCATGTATTTGATGAACTCGGTATTCATGCCAGAGCTGGACAAAATTGTGGTGGTTTTCATTGATGATATTCTGGTCTATACCAAGAATGAAGACGAGCATACTGAGCATCTACACATCGTGCTTTAGCGACTGCGCGATCATCGGCTATATGCTAAGTTGTCCAAATGTGATTTCTGGCTGAGGGAAATTAAATTTTTGGGTCACACAATTTCTCAGGATGGGATATCAGTTGATCCTGAGAAGGTACAAGAAGTGATGAATTGGAAGCCTCCTACCACAGTACGGCAGATCCGTAGTTTTCTGGGATTGACAGGGTATTATCGACGGTTTATTCCGGACTTCTCCAGAATTGCCAAGCCAATGACTGAATTGTTGAAGAAAGGAGTCAAGTATGAATGGAGCCAGAAGTGTGAGGATGCCTTTCATACGCTAAGGCAACATTTGACCACAGCACCTGTGCTAGCTCAGCGGGACAACACCAGACCCTTTGAGGTTTATTGCGATGCTTCCGGTACTGGATTGGGATGTGTCTTGATGCAAGACAACAGAGTCATTGCTTATGCCTCCCGAGCACTCAGACCCCATGAGCAGAACTACCCCACACATGACCTAGAGTTAGCAGTCGTGGTTCACGCTCTCAAGATTTGGAGACATTACTTGATGGGAGCTCATTGTAATATTTACACTGATCATAAGAGTCTCAAATATATCTTCACTTAGGCTGATCTTAATATGAGGCAGAGAAGGTGGTTAGAATTAATCAAGGACTATGATTAGAGGTGCATTACCATCCTGGCAAAGCCAATGTTGTGGCAGATGCCTTAAGCAGGAAAGCCCGGTGCAACTGTATGAATATGGATGCAAAAATCACCACCCTATGTGATGAGTTGTGCAAGCTGAACATAGAAGTCATTTCCTCCGGTGCTTTAAGTTATATTTCAGTGGAGCCCACCTTACATGAGCAGATAGTCATAGCACAGATTGGTGACAAGGGTGTTCAAGTCATTAAGAAAATGATCAAACAAAAGGTGGACAAATACAAATGCTTCCGTCAGGACAGCAAAGGGATTCTATGGTTTGGAGACCGATTGGTTGTTCCCAAGAACCCTGAGCTGAGAAAGAAACTATTGGATGAAGCTCACCTTTCAAAATTCTCCATGCACCCCGGCAGTAACAAGATGTATCATGACCTCAGATCCTTGTACTGGTGGACCAGAATGAAAAGGGAAATTGCTAAGTATATATCTGAATGCGACACTTGCCAGAGAGTCAAGGCCAGTCATTTGAAGGTAGCAGGCACCTTACAGCCCCTTCCCATACCATCTTGGAAATGGGAGGATATTTGCATGGATTTCATTGTGGGACTGCCCAATACCTCCCGGCACCACGATTCTATTTGGGTCATTGTGGATAGGTTGAACAAGATGGCTCATTTCTTGCCAGGACATACCACCCACCGGACAGAAAAGTATGCAGAAATTTATATTGACCAGATAATTCGTCTGCATGGGATACGAAGGACTATTGTGTCTGACAGAGGAGCACCATTTGTAGCACGTTTCTGGGAGCAATTGCAAGAATCACATGGGACCCATGTAATAAGAAGCTCAGCATACCACCCTCAAACAGATGGTCAGACAGAAAGGGTGAATCAGATTTTGGAAGACTTGTTGAGGGCATTTGTGCTACACGATGGTAAGGATTGGGACAAGTGTCTTTCGTTGGCAGAGTTCTCCTATAATAACAGCTACCAGTCCAGCCTAAAGATGGCACCTTTTGAGGCCTTTTATGGGAGAAGGTGTAGGACACCGCTAAATTGGTCACAAGTAGGAGAGAGGGAAATATTTGGACCTGACCTGGTACTTGAAGCAGAGGAGAAAGTCAGAGTCATTAAGAAGAACTTAGAAGCTGCTCAGGCCAGACAAAAGAGCTATCATGACAAGAGGAAGAAGCCTCTACAGTTTGAAGAGGGAGATCATGTTTATCTTAAGGTGTCACCCACCAAAGGTGTTCAGAGATTTGGAATCAAGGGCAAGTTAGCTCCTCGCTACATGGACCCTATGAGATCATAGAAACTTGTGGGCCTGTAGCATATCAATTGAAGTTGCCACCCCACATGTCAGCAGTTCATGATGTGTTCCATGTTTCTCAGCTACGGAAGTGTGTCCGCTTACCCACAGAAGTACTACCTGATCCAGAATTGGAGATAGAACCAGACTTGTGACGGAACCGCCCGAATTATTCCAGCTTAAGTGCCCAAGTCACACCCTCAAGGGCAGCAACACACTTAAACCGGGATAACCCGTTAGTCCCTCGGATCTAGTCCGACAAGGCCACTTATCCAGGATCGAATACCACTAGCTCACTGGAAGGTGAGGCACAGAGAAATACAATAAAGCATAATACCACAAATTTAAGGAGTATCATTAGTGATTACATTATCGGAGTTTCAGAAATAATAACCATAAATTTTAATGCAGCGGAAATAACTAACGGAGAAAACCGAGTAACATGGCGAAGCCTGGCCACGCTACTCCTCCTGGTCCTCTCCTGCGGAAGCAGTAACCCACTCGACCGTCTATCCCGGTGGCAGAGATGGAGGCCAAGTCACACCATCAACTAAATCAAGGAGGTACCTGCAAAAATTATGCCACAAGCAAGGCTGAGTATACTAATACTCAGCTAGACTTACCCGGTGTGAGGAGTCTACTCCTCTACCTCTAGACATGCAGCTGTTTGGCTGAGGGGTTTGGTTTGCCAAAAGCACTAGCTAAGTCTAAAATCATGTTTTAGCTTTTCAAGTTTTAGTATGCTCCTTTTTAAACTAGGTGAGTACCTAGCTACTCATACATGGTATCCAACATTTTTACCAATCAACATCTTTTTGCCAGTCACCTCATTTCCACTTTTTACTCAATGCAGTACAATGGATCAAGCAGTCTCATTAGCTGCGAGAAGCAGACGATTCAAATCGAGTTTTTATCCTTGCAAGGTAAACCTAAACACACGACGTGGCGAGGCACTCCGTCCCCACACACATCAACCGTCCCCATCGATTCCCCGTCAGCAGATCAGGGCTCACCGCCTTGGCGTACAATGCCTCACTGACCCCGACTGCCGTCGTGCAGTGACCGCACTTGTACCCACCATAACCGGAATGGGAGACCACGTCTCAGGTTGCGTGAGGGGCAAAGTCTACTGCCAGGTTCAATCAGGTACTAGGCTTACCGATTTACCATATTTCTCGACATGTGCTTAGTACGTTCAAACGCTTGACACAGGTATCCACACGTTAATCCTTATTCCAATTTCATCTCGTAGACCACGCATCCCCATGGATCCGTGTCCACAGACCGACATCAGTATGATATGAAGGTGGATACAACCAATTTCCTGACCTCGCGCGAGTGCTAGAAAAATCACTCGACTTCTACCGAGATCCCTAATTAGCAAAGCAGCTACTCGACCTAGCATACTAGTATCCATCTCAAAAAGGAATCCTGAGTTCATGCAACTAGGGTTTCAGGCAACTCCTACACTTAAGTGCACAGTACAAGCCTACAAACATTAAGTGCAGTAAAATAGCATATATAACGGTTATGCATAAAACCGGGGCTTGCCTTTAATTTAACACTTAGACAGTGTTTCTTGGGGAGGTACTCGCTTGGCGAGCATCCACTGGTTAAGTCCATTCTTCAGGTCGTCCACCAACGGCATCTTGTGGTTGGCACCACATCACTTGCATGATCGTCATCTCTCGGTCCTAAATGAGATGCAAGATGCATATGTATGAATATAATGAAAAATACCATAAGATATACAAAAACACAGTAGCAAACTAACATTAATTTAGAAGACACCGTAAACCACCACACGTTATCATTAGTTATCTACACGTCATCGGGCATACGTAGTCGCTACCACTGGAAAGATGACGACACTTACTTTACTTAACCAATACAAACATGACCACACAAGCATGAGCACAAGTGTTTACCACGTTCACTTTAATCATACATTAGTTACCTAACATTAAATTAGTTAAGTACACAAGTTCGCTATGACTTATATATAGATAGACTTAGTTGAAAAGGAACTAGACACTTAATTGGGCTTTAAAATTATTCACTAGGCAAACACTTATTAGACTCTCACTAATTTGGTTCACTAACTTAGCGAGACGTATACTTGTTACTTATATAATTAAGCCTAATTGTATTAGTTATATTATCATTACTGCGGGTTCAACAAATCATCAAATGAGGAAACAGTCGACTCGAGTCAAACACAATAGAGTAGCGCATCCACCAAACATAACAAAATCAGGACTGCAGCATAGCAGGTGCTTATTTCAGTCATAACTCTTCATATATTTATCCAAACATAGCAAACTAGGACTTTCTGGAAAGCTTAAAATGTGCTCTACAACTTTGGTATTTTCACCTTAACAAGATTCAACACCTAGCAAGGCTAAAACAGCTAATACAACAGCTCTGTCCAGATTTGGACAGATTCAGACTTGCAACTTCAAAAATTCACAACTGAAGATTCAGACATCCAAACAAAGTGATCTTAGATTTTCTGGAAAGGTAATAAAATTGTATACATATCATTTATAAACATCTCAAAGTGATTCAATATTTTACTAAGGAGAAAATACACTAGAAGACTTTGCTGTCCAGAACTGGACAGATTCAGTCTTCAGACTTTAAACATCCATAACTAAATCTTCAGATCACCAAAAAGAGTGATCCAAGACTTTTTTGAAAGCTCAGCAAAAGTACTACACATCTTTTATAATCACCAAGAAGTGATTCGATGTCGAACTGAACCAAACAATTCAGTTCTCGAAATATGTTCTGTCAATGGACAGAACACAGCAACCAAGTCGTAAAATTCATAACTCTTAAACTATCAGTTATGTGGTCATGAAATTTTAACACAAGCAAGATAAGAAAAGCACCTACAACTTTCTTATAAGGACCATGAACAGATTGTAACATTAACTTAAAGCAAACAGTGCAGTTTCTGAAATCTGTACAGGAAGTGGACAGATTCAGTTACTGAATTTGTAAAAAGCATAACTCCTAAACTGTCAGACCTATGGCTGTCAAATTTTAACACCAGTAAGGTAATAAAGTTGTCCACAACTTTCTTCTGACCACCAATCACTGATTTCAACATTAACTTAAGCAACCATTGCAATCTCTGAAATCTGTTCAGAAATTCGACAGATTCAGGTGCTGGGCTTGTGAAAAGCACAACTCCTAAACGATCAGGTTTATGGCTGTCAAATTTTAGTACAAGCAAGATAACCATGTTACCTACAACTCTTATATATGACTTTTCTACAGAAAATATGATTTAGTTCCTCAAACATACAGCATGACAAAAACAGCGCGTGCAGCCCAAAACAGCAATCAATAAATTCAGCTTCTATTTACTTTTTAAAAATTGCCGCGTTCTAGAGACTCGACTTATTCTAAATTATATCAAGGCACACTTAAACATAGTCACACAATAGATGACGTGACGGCTACGTAGTCATGCCAGCACTTCACCCCACAATCCCAACTAACAAAATAACTCTAACCGAACTTGGCATTTAGCCGATCGATTCCTAACCCATTTTTCATACCACCACTACACGACATGCCTAAAACGTTAAATGACTCGTTCACAATTCACATACATCTTTACCAAAATATTCCCACATCGCTTGCAACTTAACCTAAGCTTCACTGCACAATTTCGGGACATCTACTTAATTCATGAATATCATCATCACACACATCGACTCGTTTTGAAATAACCATACATGTCTATCACATGAATGGAGCATTTCAACACATATCCTAAACCACACATCTTGCATTACAAACCTACTTGACTTATTTGAAGTGTCTACTCGAAATCGTGAGCACAATCCTACACTATATACGAAACATTATTTAACGAATGCATAATACGCATCGTCATGACTTGACCTATAAATATAGAGAAAGCGATGACTACTCTGGCATGTCACCACCTCCCTATTTAAGTCAAGACAATTTCTACCATCGACTAAGAGTCGTAAGCATTAATACCATACTACTTTACATGCACAAATAAACTTCAACTTAACACAACTGACACCGATGGAATTTTTACTAAACTCATCATACGCATAACCCTATCTCGCATACAACCATATTATGGCGTGCACTCGAGACACTTCAATCAATGTGGCGCGACCACTAATATAAATGGACTCCGACACTCATGTCTTAACGATACATCCTCTACGCAAACCAGCATTCTCTAAACTACTCGTCACATCAATAAATATATCCCCTCTAAAATTACGAATCCCATCACATTGCTTAAAACAAATACACTTTTCACATAAACACATATCGATGCATTTCCCAAAACAAAATCCACATTTTGTAACTTAGTTTTCGCATCAAACAACGCATCGCATATTTTCTTATCAAAATAAAAATACCCGAGTTCTTTTCTATTTCATTTTCTTCCCTACACGCGTCCATTCATAAAATTATACTTTCACACACATATAACCACATGCACATCATCGACCAAAACATAATTAGACAACTACAAATCGCGCAAATCAATTAACCTCTTGTTCTCCAATCGCAAACTCGATCCTACCAATACGCATAATCGAAACATTTTACACACATCCATTCAAAATAATTAATCGAGTCGATCGAGAGCGATATGCATCGGCTCACCATAAACAAACCCAATTGGTGTTTGTAAGGACGATGGCGATTCCGATTTGTGCATCGCTACGACATCGACGAGCGTCGAGCGGCTTGCCTTCTCCACGCAAAACACGAGGTTCTCTCCTCCACAAAAATAAAACAAAGCAGCACACATACATAATTAATCACCAAAGAAAAATGCCAATACGGAATCAAATAAAGATCGTCGTCGTCTCACCGAGGTGAACGACGTCGATGTTGGGGGCTGCGCAGATCCGGTGAAGCACGCAGTGCGGAGGGGATCCGGGGGCCGCTGTTTTGGATCGGCACCGCTGCGCAGCGAAGTTGGACGCCAAGGCCGCGAGCAGGGGCTTCTTGCTGCTGCACAAGGGGAAAAAGAAGGAGGGGGGGGCGAGCAGAGCTGCTGCTCGGCCATGGAGATATGGTCGGGGAAGGCGCTGGCTTGAGGGAGAAGGGGTGGGACAGCAAGGGGGTAGAGGAGGTCGGCAGCCATGGGAGAAACTCGAGCTCCATGTTTGCTGCAGCCGCGGACAGCAGAGGGAGGACGAAGACCCGACTGCTACTGTTGCTGGGCGCCGGCCATGGAGGGATGCCAACCATGGTTGCGCGCTAAGGAGAGAAGGTGTTGGAGACCCATTGACATGAGCAGGGGGTGCGTCCACGGAGAAGCCTCTGCGCGTAGGGAAGAAGCGTTCCCTGCTGGGGAGGTCTGTAGGGGCGCGCGCCGGGGGGGAAGGATAGGGAGCGCCGTCCAGGGAGAGGCCGCTGGCGACCTACAGGGAGGGGCGCCATGGAGAAGAAACCGAGCTCCCTGCTGGTTGCCGTGGATATCAGGGAAGAAGAATAAGGGGCGCCGGCTGCTGCTGCGCGAGGGAGAAGGAGTAGTGGGCGTCGAGCAGCTGTAGCCGAGGGGGAGAAGGGGAGGACGCCATGGGAGGAGAGGGAGCTTGCTGGTGGCTGTTGGTGCCGTGAGCAGCGAGGAAGAAGAAGGCAGGGAGGATGCGTGTGTTGGCTGGAAGGAGGAGAGGGAGAAGTGTTGTGGCGGCTAGGGAAAAGTGAGGGGTGGGAGTGAAAAATTGCCAAGTGAGCACCCCTATTTATAGAAGAAGCCCTAGGGTTAGGGTTATAAATGGGCCGAATGGGCTGGGTTGGGCTGGCCCAAACACTAAACCGGGCCGCGATAATTTATTTTTCGGAGTAAAAATGTTCCTGCGGATTTCGTCTCAACGGAGAACAGAGTGAAATAGAGTTCGAATGAACGGACGATTGAGCGATTAACTCGGCCGAGAGTCTGATTTGATTTCACTCGCAAAAATAACTCCTCGCGCATGATTCGAAAATAAATTGCCTCGGGATACGATCGGCTTTCGGATTTTTAGTCGGAGAAGGCGAATCATGATATTTTAAAATCGCTGTCGATATGGGGTTTTGAGTTCGGTTCGGACATGAGATATTTGGCCGAGTCGGATAAAATTGACTTGAGGACGACATATTGAGTATTCCGTTTGAGAGTACGGACTCGGATCAAAATAGTCGGACATCGATCGAGGTTCGAGGAATTAGACTCGGGCTCAGACCAATTAACAACCGTCGAGAGTTTGATTAAATGAGCTTCATATGAGATTTATAATTCGAGAATGATTTTTTTGGGTTCGCATTCGTGCCGAGGAAAAAAGTTTTAACAGGCTCCAAAATTGGCCTTCTGTGAGACTGAGTAACTCTGAATTCGGTGAAACGTGAATGAATAATCTGGATAATCAGGGACATAGGCGAGCGAGAAATAGAAATTTTTACTGAGCATCCGAGATTAGGACAAATCTCGCGACGTAACACGAAACTGACACCTGGGGTGTCATAAGACTTGTCTTATCAGGAGCACCCTGTCAAGGTATTGGATCAAAAGGAGAGATCAACGCAGGCAAGGTTGATCAAAATGTATAAGGTTCAGTGGAGTCACCATTCAGTAGAAGAGGCTACGTGGGAGACTGAGGATTTTCTACGTTCTCGCTTCCCCGACTTTCTGCCCAAAGGAGTCGGTATGTAATCCAAAACCCCACCCCCACCTGCCCTTTGAATCTAAATATAAGAAAAACATAGATGTTAAAGGTAGTGTGAACTTTGAAAATGGTTTTAAAAAGGGCTTCCTTCTGAAGTTGCAAAGAGAATGACATTCGAAGAGCAGTTAACTAGAGAAACTTAGATAAGGGCAAATGCAACACCCCAGCACACCTTTTTGGGTACCCCCTCTAAAGGACCCTACCCAAAATCTTGGGACGAGATTCCTTTAAGGGGGGAGGGCTGTAACACCCCAGGTGTTACTTAGGGTTTTCACTCAAGACTACACTAGTGAACCTATCATCACATGTGGTTTAGTTTGAGCAAAAGACACCAAACTTGGGGATCAAGATCCTAAGTAGGTGTAACCCATCTTAGAAGTCATGCCTTGGCCTTATCATGCACCTAAAGAGGAGAGAAGGGCTCAAACCCTAATTCAAATCCCTTTAGGCAAATGGAGCCCTAGAGGGGATTATAGCAAAAAGGCTATGTAAATCACATTGTCATGACTTGGGCTAATTATAAAAATTGTAGTACACTTAATACCCTACAAGAGTTAGTAAGAGAATGACCCCAAAAAGAATTCATAAAAACCCCAAAAAGGTCACCAAAGAGAAGGACATAAAAGAAAAATCAGGTTTTTCTCAAGTTCAAAGCTGACCCTCTATCAAAGATCAAACATGTTCACCTTGTTCCCAACCTCAAAACCTTATGGCCCAATTGACAAAATGGCGCCTAAAGTCCCCTAGAACACCCTGGAAAAGTTTGAAACCAACCCTAAGTCGTTTGACCCGACTTGACATGACTTTTGTCTCGGTGTGGACAGCTCGGACAGACACAACTTCACCTCCTCGTAACTTGCCAACCAGAGGTCAAATCCACTTGAGCACTACATGAGATACAACGGGTATACTACAAGGAAGAAATCTTATACAGGGATTTTGGGTAGATACGAAGAGATCACGGGCCAATCGACGCTTGAAAGTGACCAGAACAAATGCTGCCACGTGCTCGATGCCTTGTCTAACCGGCCAAGCGCGCACTGGCCGCTGCCGCGTGCACCCCCGCGCGTGGTCGGCCACCCCCGTGCCCACGCCCGTACCGTGCCTGCGAACGGGTATAAAGCCCACCCTCGTGCACGACCATCTTCCCTATTGCCTCCCCCGCACCGCGCCTAACCCTCCCAAGCTCGCCCACAACTCCGACGACCTCCCCGCGACCCGCCAGAGCCGCCCGAGGGCAACCATCATGGCCAAACCCTTTCCCGCCCACCTCCACTCGATCCGAGCCCTCGGATAGCTTCCCCAGGAGGCCGTGAAGCTTGCCCGAGCTTGAGCCGAGAACCAGCCCCACCGGAATAGTGTAATCGCGCTCGCCGGAGTTCGTGAACCCGCCGGAGCACGTGGATCGGGTAACCCTCTGCACCATTTCTCAATTCCTTGCGCACATGGCCTCTGCATCACCCCGTGGAGCTCCTCGTGCACTTTAATTGAACCCCACCGTCATGGTTTGGCTAGAGCAGGAGCCGCTGACGACCTCCGCTGCCTGCGCTCGTGGCCAGGGCAGCTCCGACCACCTCCGACGCCGACCCGCACACCGACATGACCGCCGTGACCTCCCCGACGTCATTGATCACCCCGCCGGAGCTCTACTGCCGCCAGTAAGCCTCACCGCCGTGATCTTTGCCACGGTTACTGTTTCAGCCAGCCAGGGATCGCAGGTTAGATTTAGGTTAAGTCCAGGGGGTTTTGTGCAAGGTCAGTGACTCATGCAAATATTAGACCGAGGGCTGTTTTGTGAGAGAAAAGGGGAAGAAAACCCAGGGACTTCAGCACAAATCTGTATTTCTTTTCCATTTCGAATTTACTTTTCTTTTAAATATTGCAGGGAACTTAATAAATGCATAACTTGAAGAATAATCATCCAAAATTAGTCAAACCAATTTTGCTAGACTTGGTGAAATATAAACTATCATGCAAAAATGATAAACCCCATAGTTCCTGTAATATTTTCTAGAGTTTTGATTTAAATAAGAAAACTTCCCAAAACTTAATATTAAAGGGAAAAATAAAAATGTTGTTAGACCAGGGTTAAGAAAAATAGTGGAGACCCTAACCTAGTAGTTACACTGTTTAAAATTAATAAACGCCCCAGTATACAAGGTTAAGGAAGGTCTATTCACTAAAGCTTGTTTATGCTCAAACTTAGGAAAATTAAGAAAACTGATTAAAAATGGAAACCAGAGGGCAACCATATTTTTCCTAGCATGCCTAAGTTATGTAGTTCACAAGAAAAATCTGTTGAACCATAGTCCAGTGAAAGGAAATTGCACTCACAATTATTCATGAAAAACAGAGAAAACTTTGAAAAGTCATAAGAAAATAATCCTAAGGATAAAACACCCCTACCTTAGGAATGGCTATTCTTGTGCTAAGAAGAACCTAGAAAAAATACAAGTTCTGTTGTTTGATATTTTTCAAATAGCAAGTTAGTTATAAGGGTCGTTTTGGCATTTAACTTTAGAAAAATCATAACTACATAACCACTAAGTAACCCTCTATGATTTTTGGCACAGAAGCATGTTATTACCCATAGATACCAGCAAAAATAACTCTTGGTACAGAACCCACACCTAGGTAAGAGTTGTAGTGCAAAGTAACACCTCTGCCCCAACTTTTGTTATTTTTGTCCAGGGCATATTTTATTTATTTTTTACTTCAAATTCATAAGACATACTAGGGCGACCAATGTTAACCCAGTGTAATTTGTACAAAATTTTTGGAAAATTTAAAACCACTGTTGTAGTTCAAACCCACCTTAAAAGCATAAATAGAAAATGAAAAGAGGAAATTAGAAGTAGAAATTTATGTTACCCTAACCAACCCAGCAAACCCCTTGGGTACCTACTAAAACCTTTAAGGGCAATCCAAGTCTTAATCCACTATGTTTGCCTCTAAGCCAAACCTCACACTTAAATTGCTAAGCATAAACCACTAAGAACTTCTTATAACATGGAAACCCTAAGTTATCAACTAACTTAGTTTTTCTTCACTGTGCATAAGGGTTACTAAATCCTGCATATCATAGCATACATATTCTTATTCATTGTATTCGATAGATTGCAACCTCGCTGATAGAGAGTACATCCTCGTGCTGGAGCAAGAAGTTGCTCAGGAGGTAGCCCCGGATCCAGCACGAGAGCCTGCCAGCGAGGATCTGCCTGCCCCAGCTTTGGAAGGCAAGCCCCGGTTTTATGCATAACCTACTTATTATGCTATTTTACTACACCTATTGTTTGTAGGTTTGTAATGTGCACTTAAGTGTAGGAGTTGTTTGGAACCCTAGTTGCATGACTCAGGATTCCTTTTGAGATGGATACTAGTATGCTAGGTCGAGTAGCTGCTTTACTAATTAGGGATTTCGGTAGAAGTCGAGTGATTTTCTAGCACTCACGCGAGATCGGGAATTGGTTGTACCCACTTTCATATCACACTGATATTGGTCTGTGGACAACAATCCATGGGGATTGGTTGTCTACGAGATGGAAATTGGAATAAGGATTAAGGTGTGGTACCGTGTGTCAAGCGTTTGCACGTACTAAGCACATGCCGAGAAATATGGTAAATCGGTAAGCCTAGTACCTGATTGAACCTGGCAGCAGACTTTGCCCCTCACGCGACCTGAGACCTGGTCTCCAAATCCAGTTATGGTGGGTACAAGTGCGGTCACTGCACGACGGCAGTCGGGGTCAATGAGGCATTGTATGCCAAGGCGTTGAGCCCTGTTCTGTTGACGGGGAATCGATGGGGACGGTTGATGTGTGTGGGGACGGAGTGCCTCACCACGTCGTGTGTTTAGGTTTACCTTGCAAGGTTGAAACTCGATTTGAATCGTCTGCTTCTCGCAGCTAATGAGACTGCTTGATCCATGCTGCTACATTGAGTAACAAATGGAAATGTGATGATTTGGCAAAAGATGTTGATTGCTAAATTGCTTGCTATCATGTATGATTAGATAGGTACACATTTAGTCTTAAGAGAGTCACACTAAAACTTGAAAGAGCTAAAACTTGATTTTAGACTCAGCTATTGCTTTTGACAAACCAAACCCCTCAGCCAAACAGCTTCATGTCTAGAGGTAGAGGACTAGACTCCTCACACCGGGTAAGTCTAGCTGAGTATTAGTATATTCAGCCTTGCTTGTGGCATAATTTTACAGGTTCTCTGGAGGACATGGTTGCTGGAGTGACTTGGCCGTCCATCTTGCCACTGGGTTGGACAGTCGAGTGGGACCCTACCTCGGCTGAGGAGGAGCATGAGGAGTGATGGGACAGGCTTCCCCATCCCTCCATTTATCGTTAGTTTTATTCCGCTGCATTCCGAACAAGGATCACTACTTTTGCTAAAACTCCGATGATGATGTAATAAATTTGATCCTCCTTAATGTATGGTTTTATGCTTTATTGTATTTGCTCTGTGCCTCACCATCGAGTGAGTATGTGGTACTTGACCCCGTTCGTGGCCTCGTCGGACTAGATCCGAGGAACTGACGTGTTATTCCTATTTAAGTGTGGTATAGCCTCTAAGGCGGGACTTAGGCACTTAAGTTGGAATAATTTGGGCGGTTCCGCCACATTTATCCTTTTCAAGGCCTTCGTTCCTTAGTTCAATCACCTCTGAGCGAAGGTTGTTCAGAGCCATCGTGCACCCTTCATCTTCGATATTTTTCTGTGCCCTGAGGGCATTGCTAAGGATCAAGCCCTACAAGAGGAGTATAGTATTAAGTATAAGCAAATGAAATAATTCGTTTTTTATACAAAAAATGATTTTCACACCTTTATACTATTATATGCCAAACTATCGGCCAATTCATCCTTCGACAGTACTGAGAGCCCATCTTCTAACGTTGAGAATCCGAAGCTTCTACCCATCTCCCGGCAAACAGATATCTCTTTGCTATCCGGGAGACAGTACAAAAAATCTTCTTCTTCGCTGCCGTTGAACACTAATGCCCCCTTTGGATATTTCAGCTTCTAGGCATAGTGTTGAGCTTCTCGTTCTTCTTCTTTAGAGAGTCTTTTTCCCGAAGCATGACAGATGATATATTCAATAGTTTCTTTTAATGCTTCGGGAGCAGGGGCGGCAACTTTTTCAGGCAAAGTCTGTTCTATAGCCTCTTCCTCTGCTGCCTTCTCTTCAATTTCCGAGGGTTTTTTCTCAGCAGGCTCTGAAGGCCCAGCTTCGGCACTAGCCTAGCTCACTACAGCTTCAACTTCGGCCGGTTTTGTTTCAGCTTCGGTTTGCATTTTCGAAGCCTCAGCAATTTTCCCTGAAGGAGTAGAGCTTGAACCCTTTACTAATTCTAGCACATCTAGTACATTTGCCATCCTTCTTCTTTTGGGAGTTGCCGCAAGACCTTTTTGTATCTTCGACACCGTTACTTCCGCTGAAGGGCTTAAAATTTCTAACATTTTTGTTCCTTCAGTTTTTGGATCTTCGGCCTTATCTTTACCAGTCTTTGACTCAGCTTGCTCGGCTGAGGATGCCTTCGGCATGGTAGCTGGTTCTTCAGCCTTCTGCGTAGGAGAATGGGCTCCTTTGGGTCAGCAGCTGAAGAAGTCTCCCCGCCAAGCTCAGGTACCACGACCGGCTCAATATAACGTGGCTGGTGGGTAAGGACTTTCAGTTTTTTGCTCTTCGGTGCAGGCTCATCGGGGGCGGCCGAAGCAACAAGTTTGGCCGAAGCAGCAGCCTTCCTCTTCTTTCCCCGTCCTCGCAGCGGGTAGCAGTAGTCGGGGTAAACAAAACCAATGGCATCAAAAAATCTGTTTAATCTCTTTTTTCCCCGGCCCCCGAAGGATGTGGATAAGGCATTATCTTCCGCTTTGGAATACGGCCCAAGCAGTTCATCACTTGTAGCTTCGATACATTTCAGCTAGTCATCATTCGGTTCATCAAATTTATCTCCGTATCTGAAGGTGTATTTCAGTTGAACCAGCTCACCTTCGCCAGACTTGGTGACAGTCTCCTTCGGCATTTCCCAGTTCTCTACAAGCGGCCACACTCTGAAAGCTATATGCTCCTGCATTAAATCTCTTGTACCAATAAAAAAAGCAAACAGTACCGAAAGCTTTTTGGCATGCTTCGGCAGCTTCGTCAATCTCAACCTTTGGCCTTCGAAGGCCGAAGCGGGACCAAATGGGGCACATAATAACTTATTTAATATCCTCCCTTGCCTTCAAGTCATTCTTCACGTAAAACCATTCCACCATCCACGCTCCAGGCCACCTTTTTCTGTATGTTGGCACCGGATAGCTTGCGTTCGGGCGGGCAGTAAATCCATAACAGCCAAAGTTATTGTGATATTGTTCCTTGCCCATGGCCTTCGTCTCATATGCATGTTCATGCATACTGCAGAAACATCTCGCGCTTGGCTCCACTCCCTGGCTTCTCACAGCCCAAACAAAAATTCCCATTCTAATAATAGCTTTGAGGGTTATCAGATGAAGGAATATCTGATAAATTTTCAACACTTCGACCACAAACCTGCTCAATAGAAACCGAAGCCCAGCTTTGAAGAAGCTTCGGTAAATCACAACCTCGTCTTCCTCAGGGGCAGGGACGGTGTTGTCTCCGCTAGCTCTCACAATAGACATATCCCGAAAGTATCTTCCTCTCATGCTCTCAAGGTGATTTTGTTTGATGGTCGATTTTCTGAAAATCGAGTGACTTGGCCTCCAGGGCCGGTCCTCATAATCTTCACCCCCACTTTCAGCATCATAACTATCACTGTCACCAGTATCTTTAGACAGGCCCTCCAATATCTCTTTTGTAATCTTCTATGTATTTGATTTTGCCATCGATTCTAAAAACCCAGCTATATAAGGATTCACAGCCTTCTTCTGCTCAAAGAGCTTCTCCTCTTCGGTTAGCTTCGTCTCAGCAGCAACTTTCTTGTCTTGAGACATCTTTTCTTTGGAAATGGCGAAAATGTGTCCTTCAAATCGAAGCTTAGAAAGCTTGAGAAACTAAGCAAGCGTTGGTAAGCAAGAGCTATAAAATTGAGCAAACAAAGCAAGTGGCACAAACAGCGTACCAAATGTGGTCAGGGTGAGTTCTTATTTATATGCTCGGCGCATCCCGAGTGGGAGGGTCCCGTCTGTCATTGTCTGTTGCTATTCTAGCAAAGGGAAGGTGTTTTTTTGGACCTTCGGCTTAAGGCCTTCGTCCATGTCACAGTATGAATTCGTTATCTTGAACAAATTAATACTGCGAGGGGCTACTGTTGGGGGCCTTCGTCCTCTGAAGGTCCTCAAAAACGTAATTTAACAACATCTTCCAAGTATGGCTTATGGATAGGTACTTTCGGACTCAGGATAAAAGCATACATGACGGGAGGAGCATGGTCATGATGAAGGTTGCCGCTGCTCCGAAGCTATGCTCAAGGGAGCTTCGGCTCAATCGCAGAAAAAGGAACCGACTTAAAGGGGAAAGGGCTGTTTAGTCCTCATAGGTCTATCTACAAGTCAATAATAAATGTAAAGGGCATGACTGTAATTTCTCACAAGCTGCGTCCTGTGCCTATAAATAGATGAACAGTACCCCCGTACTGTTCACGCTGAGTTAGACCTGCTTTTGCGTCACGCTTGTACCCTTTTATCTTCTGACAAGCTGAAGGTACTTTTGTAATTCAATATTGTTCTTGTTTTTCATGATTATATAATAAGAATGAATCAACAATGTCATATGATCATTTATGTTGTTTCTTATACGCCATATATTTCTCCTTCTATTTTAACGTATACTGCAATAATGAAGGTATGTCCTTCATGACCTTCGTCTAAAGATCATTATATCCTAAGGGAAATAATGCTTTGATGGACGAAGGGCATTAACATTTAACAATTTGTGTTGCCTTGTTCTTAACCCATAGCACTTGAGAACAAGTCCCCAACAGAGATGCTCTGCATCTCAGATCTTCTGCAGGCACTGTACAATCGCGATCTTCTTCAGTCGTTCTGATAGAGCACATTGAAGGGCTTCGTTTTCAAATTTTTATGTGACAACCCACTAATCCGTCTGTATCCAAGTTGTTGCCCAAATAACCAGCTTCAACTTTGTTATAGGGCTCTAGATTAGATACCCACTGATTCATACGCAATTCGATCTCAAAGTTCATCAGAACACACTGTCAGTCGAGTTTCAGTATCTGATGTGACTGATAGCCCAACTTTAGGTCCATATTTATCCAATTTCCATACAGTTCCAAGGCTTAGCCACTTAATCAAACTTAGACTATAATAGTAGATCTACAAATTTGTTGTAGTAACCTATAACAAAATATTCATGGATTAAGAGATACATGGTCTCAAAGTCAGCCCAATTACACTGTTTTTCAGGGTTAGGTCACATGGATGCTCTTGAGACTTTTTGCAAATTACTCCCACTTGATCCACAAAACTTGGAAATCTCCAAATGTAATAGTTGCTTAGTTTTTGTTACTCTAACACTTTGATAGATGCACTTTGGTCCAAAAGTGTATAGAAACTGATCTCATCTCTTAGAGCACAAATTAGGGGTTCCAGGGTTCTTATTAGGGGTTTGACTGTTCTAGGGTTTATGTGCCACTCAAATTCTCCAAGTTTAGTCTCTTATGAACATATCCTCTGACTTATGAGATAATACTCAATTTATTACGTCACACACACCCACATACCTCTATCCCTTGGTTAAGTACTCTATTCTAGGGTTAAGGAGCACTTCAAGTCATCACATCACAACTTGCTTTGAAATTTTAGCCTAGTGGATGCACTCTAGGTGTAACATACATAATAAAGTGTCAATGCATATGATGTCATGCCCAAGTTTTAGTTCTTGTAACACCAGGGGTGTTACATCCTTCCCCCCATATAAGAATCTCGTCGCAAGATTTAAGGTACTAGGGTAAGTAATGGAAAAGGAAACACGTCACAACTTTATTTCTTAATTTATCTTATAGAGCAAGGGCTGGGGTTTGTTCTAACTTTACAATAAAGTAAACAAATCTTACAAGTTACAAGAAGTTAAAAACTTAGGAAAATTCTTCTATAAGAAGTCTCGAGTCTCCTAGGTAGCTTCTTCTTCAGTGTGTTGGTTCCACTGTACCTTATAAAACTTGAGAGTCCTCTTTCGAGTGGTTCTGTCCTTCTAGTCCAGAACTCGAACGGGATGTTCTGAATAAGTCAAATCTGGTTCCAAATTAACATCAACCACATCCATGGTTCGATTAGGAATCCAAAGACATTTCTTTAACTGAGATACATGGAACACGTTATGCACCTCAGATAATGATTATGGTAATTCAAGTCTGTATGCCACTTGCCCACATCATTCAAGAATGGTGAACAGACCAATATATCAGGGTGCCAACTTTCGTTTTACCCTGAACTGACTAACACCCTTCATTGGTGATACTTTCAGGTACACATGATCGCCGGCTTGAAAAACCAATGCTCGACGTCGTTTATCCGCATAATTTTTCTGCCGAGCTTGAGCTTCTTTCAGGTTATGTCTTATCCATTGGACTTTCTCTTCCATTTCTTTAACCAAATCAGGCCTGAAAAACCACCGTTCTCCGGGTTCTGACCAATTTAAGGGTGTTCGGCATCGTCGTCCGTACAGAGCTTCAAACGGTGCCATTTTAATACTTTCTTGATAACTGTTGTTATAAGAAAATTGTGCCACTGACAGACAATCATCCCATTTTTGTGGAAATTCCAAGACACATGCTCGTAACATACTTCAAGTATTTGATTTACCCTCTTAGTTTGTCCACTCTTCTGAGGATGATAGTCCAAACTGTGGAGCAATTTAGTACCCAATGATTTGTGTAGCTCCTCCCAAAACTTGGATACAAATTGCGGTCCCCGGTCCGACACTATCATCTTTGGAACTCTAGGCAAACTGAGAATACCAGCAATATAAAGTTATGCATATGCAACCAATGGATATTTAACCTTAACGGGAAGACAATGGAAAGTCTTTGTAAGCCGATCAATTATGACCCAAATAGAGTTGAAGCTGTCCTGGGTAACCCCACAATGAAATCCATACTGATATCTTCCCATTTCCATGTTGGGACTGGCAATGATTGCAATGATCCTATAGCTTTCATATGTATCGCTTTGACACGTCTACAAGTGTCACACTTTGCCACATAGCGTGCAATTTCAATCTTCATCTTAGTCCACCAATAGTGTTGCTTCAAGTCTTGATACATCTTAGTGCTTCCAGGATGAATGGAATACCTACTAAGATGAGCTTCGTCCAAGATTTGTTGATGGACTTCAGCATCCTTTTCCACCACTATGCGGTCTTTAAACCATATCACTCCTTGCTCATCTTTCCTAAAACAATTAGCCTTACCGGCCTCCATTTTCTCATGAATATATTTCATACCCTTATCTGTTCTTTGAGCGTCAATAATCCTTTGTAGAATAACTAACTCAAGCTTCAAATGTGTCAAAGTTCCTTGTTGTACTATCCCCAGATTTAACTTTTCCATTTCTTGACATAAAGTGGTGTCAGGTGTCCTTACTGTGAGACAATGACAGGAGGCTTTTACGACTTAAAACATCTGCCACAACATTAGCCTTTCCTGGATGATAATGAATCTCCAAGTCATAATCCTTGATTAGCTCGAGCCACCTTCTTTGTCTCATGTTTAGCTCTGACTGGGTGAAAATATACTTCAAACTCTTGTGATCCGTATATAAGTGGCATATATTCCCCAATAGATAATGATGCCAAATCTTAAGGGCATGAACTACTGCAGCCAGTTCCAAATCATGCGTGGGATAATATTCCTCATGCTGGCGCAGCTGCCTTGAAGCATAGGCTATTACTCGTCCCTCTTGCATTAGGACACATCCAAGTCCACTGCCTGATGCGTCACAATAAACATCAAATGGCTTTTCAATATCCAGTTGGGCCAAAACCAGTGCAGTGGTCAACAATACTTTCAGTTGTTCAAAGGCCTCGTTGCACTTAGAGGACCAGTCAAACTTAGTATCATTTTTCAATAACCCAGTAATGGGCTTAACAATTTTGGAGAAATCCGGAATAAATCTGTGGTAATAACTAGCCAATCCAAGAAAATTTCTAACTTGATGCAGTGTAGTGGGTGATTTCCATTCCAGAATATCCTTGACCTTGCTAGGATCAACTGCAATCCCTTTGGCAGATAAAACATGTCCAAGAAATTGGATTTCTTCCAACCAGAACGAGCATTTGCTGAATTTAGCATAAAGCTGATGTTCTCTCAAGCGCGTTAACATGATTCGCAAATGTTTTGCATGCTCCTCCTCATTCTTGGAATAAATCAAAATGTCATCAATGAAGACCACCACAAACTTGTCTAATTCGGGCACGAATACCGAATTCATCAAGTATATGAAGTGGACTGGAGCATTTATCAATCCAAAAGACATAACTAAATATTCAAAATAACCCATACCGAGTAGTAAAAGCGGTCTTGGGTATATCCTCGGGTCAAATTCTGATATGATGATAGCCCGATCTGAGATCAATTTTAGAAAACACCCGGGTTCCAGTGAGTTGATCGAATAAAATATCGATCCGAGGAAGTGGATACTTGTTTTTGATAGTCACTTCATTGAGGGGTCTGTATAGTCCACACACATTCGAAGGGTCTGATCCTCCTTCTTGACAAAGATTGCTGCACATCCCCATGGCGATGAACTTGGTCTAATAAATCCTTTCTCCAATAAATCCTGTAATTGTGTCTTGAGTTCCACCAGCTCATTGGGTGGCATACGGTACGACCTTCTGGAGATAGAAGTTGTATCGGGCTTCAATTCGATCACAAACTCCACATCCCTTTCCGGAGGTAACCCGGGCAAGTCTTCAGAGAATACATCCGGGAATTCACACACAACCGAAATGTCCTGTATTTCTTGTACTATGGCCTCAAAAACTTGTCTAGATGTTTTTACTGGGACAAATACAGGGATGGACAATTTGACTTCTTCCTGACCATTACTCAATTGAATGGTCCTTTGATCCACATTGATGATAGCCTTATTCTAGGCTAACCAATTCATGCCTAGAATTACATCTATATCTTGTCCCTTTATAACAATCATGTTAGTAGGGAACTCATGTCCGGCCAATGTTACGGGTACGTGGAAGACTACTTCCTTAGTAAATATTTGACCCCCAGGTGAGTGAATAACAAATCCCTCTTTTGATTCAGTACTATGTATGCAATGCTTCTCCACAAAAGTATGTGATGCACCAGAAAGAAAAAGGATAACGACAGGATGGTTGGCAACAAGAAACATACCCATCATCACCGGTTCTCCTTCCGGGGTAGTCCCACTTGGGTGTAATAAACTCGCCCAGTTTTCTTCATATTCTTGCCCGCTGGGGGGTTTACCACATTTCCCTTTCCTTGAGTCACGTTCCCCGAAGTCTGTTGGAAATTTGATTTGTTCTGCTTCGGATAGGGCAGTCTTTGATAAAGTGTCCAAACTTCCCACAATTAAAGCAGCCATTTGAGGAACTGGGTCGGGCGGGGAAATGAGCACCAGGGGCACTCGGCTGATTGTTCTGGGCGAGGGCAGGAGTGGGACGGATGAACACTTGTTGCCTGAAGGAATATGTGGGTGGACGAGGAGAAGAACGGTTTGGGTTGAAGGGACGAATTACCAACCTTGTTCGCTTTTCAGATCCCTGAGATGATCCTTCACCTCCATATCTCTTGGTTTTTCTTGTCCCGAATTCTTAGCTTCCACTGACAGCGCTGTGCTTACAACCCTGCTATAGGTGAGATCCAGACATGTGGCCATCATGCGCTGGAGTCGATCATTCAACCCTCTCTTGAAGCAATTTTTCTTTTTCAAATCTGTGTCCACTTGATCGATAGCATATTGGGAGAGATGATCAAACTTGTTGAGATACTGCATTACTGAGTCTCCCCCTTACTTCAAACATATGAACTCCTCCAGCTCAATCTGTAGAACCCCTTCTGGAACATAATGTTCCCTGAATGCCTGTTTGAATTCCGCCCACGTGACCAGATGTCCAGCAGGCTGAATAGCTAAAAAATTTGCCCACCAAGTGCTGGCAGGACCTCTCAACTGTTGGGCGGAGAATAGGGGCTTCTGTGTTTCAGTACATCGGAATAGTCCGAATTTTTGCTCCATAACCCGTACCCATTCATCTACTTGCAATGTTTCTTCTGCTTTGACAAAAAGCGGTGGACGGGTGTTGGGGACTTGTTCTCAAATGCTATGAATTAAGAACAAGGCAACATAGAAAGAAGTTAATGGTTAATGCCCTTCGTCCCTCGAAACATTATTTCCCTTAGGATATAACGATCTTCGGACAAAGGTCATGAAGGACATACCTTCATCATCACCGTTTACATTGATAAAAGGAGAAGCATATGAAACATGAGAGAATAACATGAATAATCACATAACATTATTTACATGTCCTTATTATATAATCATGGATGAATAAGAACAATATTGAATTACATTTGTACCTTCGGCTTGACAGAAGGTGAAAGTACAAGCGTGACACATGAGTGAGTACATGTCTGCGTGAACAGTATGGGGGTACTGTTCATCTATTTATAGGCACATGACGCAGCCTGTGTAAAATTACATTCATGCCCTTCATATTCACTATTGACTAAAGAACAATCTGTCGAGGACTAGATAACCTTTTCCTCCTTAAGTCGGTTCCTTTTTCTGCTACTGAGCCAAAGCTTCCTTGCATGCAGCTTCGGCGTTGGTTCAACCTTCGTTCCGACCCTACTTTCCGTATTGTGTACAACTTCATCCCGAGTTCGAATGTTCCTGTACATATATTATGCTTGGGAAACATTGTTAATCATGTTTTTGAGGACCTTCGGAAGACAAAGGCCCCCAACAGTTGCCCCTCGCAGTATTAATTTGTTATAACAACGAATTCAGACTGCGACTTGAACGAAGGACTTAAGCCGAAGGTCCAAAAAAACACCTTCCCTTTGCTAGAATAGCAATAATCAATGACAGACGGGGCCCTCCAAGTTGCACCGTACTAGGCATATAAATATGAAATCACACCGGCTACATTTCATACGTTGTTTCTGCCATATGCATTATTTTCTCAAACTTTTAGCTCTTGCTCACTAGCGCTCGCTAGATTTTCAAGCTTTTGAGCTTCGGTTAAAAGACGCGTTTTTACCATGTCTGGGGAAAAATTACTGAGAAGGAGAAGCTGACTGAGGAGACGAAGCTGTTTGAGGAGAAGAAGGCTGCGGATCCTTATATTGCTGGATTTATTGAGTCGATGGAAAAGACAAACACGAAGAAGATTACTAAAGAGATACTGGAAGGTTTATCTGAAGATACTGGTGACAGCGATAGCTATGATGTGGAAAGTGGAGATGAAGATTCTGAAGACTGGCCCTAGCGACCAAGTCATATTGTCTATGGAAAATCGACCATTAAACAGAGTCATCTTGAGAACATGAGAGGAAGGTACTTTCAGGACATGTCTATCATGAGGGCTGGCGGAGACAACAACGTCCCTGCTCCTGAGGAAAACGAAGTTGTTATCTACCAAAGCTTTTTTAAGGCTGGACTTCAGTTTCCTTTAAGCAAGTTTGTAGTTGAAGTGCTAAAAATCTACCAGATCTTCCTTCATTAGATCACCCCCGAAGCTATAATGAGGATGGGGGATTTTGTCTGGTTTGGAAGGAGTCAGGGGCTAGAGCCAAGCGCGAAGTGCTTCTACAGTATGCACGAACTCTTATATGAAACGAAGGCTACTGGCAAAGAACAGTACCACAACAACTTTGGTTGTTACGGATTTATTGCTCGCCCTAACGCAAGCCACCCGGTGCTAACATTTCGGAAGAGATGGCCTGAGGCCTGGATAGAAAGTGGTTTTATGTGAAGAATGATTTAAAGGCAAGGGAAGACATTAAAGAAATCATCATGCGCCCCATCTGGTCCCGCTTTGGCTTCCGAAGGTCGAAGGTGGAAATTGATGACACTGTCGAAGCGTGTCAGAGGGCTTTCAGCACTGTTTGCTCCTTCATTGGCACAAGAGATTTGATTCAAGAACATATAGCCTTTAGGGTATGGCCACTTGTGGAAAGCTGGGAAATGACGAAGGAAACCACCACAGATTCTAGTTATGGTGGTCTGGTCCGACTGAAAAATACCTTCAGATTTAGGGAGAAGTTTGATGAGCCAAACGATGATTGGCTAAAGTGTATTGAAGCTACCAGCGATGAGTTGCTTGGAGCTTACTCCAAGCCCGAAGATAATGCTATGTCCGCAGCCTTCGGAGGTCGAGGGAAGAAAAGACTGAACATGATTTTTGATGCGATCGACTTCATATACCCCGATTATCGTTACCCACTGCGAGGACAAGAGAAAAAGAGGAAGATTGCTGCTTCGGTCACCCCAACTGAGCCTGTACTGAAGAGCAAAAAGGTGAAGGTTCTGACCCACCGGCCGCGTTACATTGAACCAGATGTGGTGCCTAAATTTGGCGCAGGGTCCACTCCAGCAGCCAAGGCAACACAGTCTGCTTCGATTACACATAGCGCCGAAGAGCCGACCGTAATGCCGAAGACGCATACAGTCAAGGCAGTCGAAGATAAGGTTGATAAGGCTGAAGGGTCAAAGGCTGAAAAAATAATGCAAGTGCCAAAAATTATGAGCCCTCCGACAGAGGCAACACTGCCGAAGGTGCAAAAGGCTTCTGCTACAACTCCCAAGAGGAGGAGAATGGCCAACATGCTAGATGTTGTGCTGGAAACTACGAAGGTTTTAAGCCCTGCTGCTACAAAGAAAGTTGCTGAAACTACAAAAACGCAGGCCGAAACCAAAACTAGGCAAGCAGAAACTGAAGCTGTGCTAGCTCAAACTGAAGCCGAATCTGGACCTTCAGTGCCCATCGAGATGGAGCCTGCTGATCCTAAGGAAAAAACAACATAGTAGATTGCATCTGAAAAGATCGAAGCTCCTGCTCCCGAAGCTTCGAACAAAAGCATTGACTACATTATTCGTCATGCTTCGGGAAAAGAACTATCCCAATAAGAAATGCTAGAAGCACGACACTACGCCCAAAAATTGAAATATCTGAAGGGGGCGTTAGTGTTCTATGGTAGTGACGAAGAAGATTTTCTGTACTGTCTCCCGGATAACAAAGAAATATCCGTTTGCCGGGAGATAGGTTAAAGCATCGGATTCCCGAAGCTGGAAGACGGCCTTTCGATTTTATCGAAGGATGAACTTGCTGATAGCCTAGCACACAATAGCATAAAGGTATAAAAGTTAACTTTTAATTTGAAAATGAGGTATTTCATTTGTCATACTCAATTCTTTCCTCCTCTTGTAGGGCTTGATTCTTAGTAATGCCCTATTGAAGACGAAGGCTATACGATGGCTCTGAACAACCTTCGTTCAGAGGTGATTGAATTGAGAAATGAAGGTCTTGAAAAAGACAAAATCTTAATTTCTCTGGTTAACAAAGTGAAAGAAGACGAAGCTAGTTTCAAATCTCAGGCTAAAGCCCAAAAGATAGAAATTGAAGGCCTTCGGAGGCAACTGGCCGAAGCTAAGGAAAAATGCGCACTCGCAGAAGCTAACCAAGAAATCATCGAATATTGGAAAAATCATTTAGAGAAAAATGTTGAAGAACTTCGCACATCCAAGGAAAGGTGCTTTGAAAAATCCTTGGATTGTGTGAAGAAAATAAAAGCTAGTTTCGCCAAAGTGGGTGCCTATTCTGCCGAAGAAAACTTCATACGAGGCAACCCCGAAGGCGTTATTGAATGGATAAGTGGAGAGGCCGAGACCTTCGAAGAAATTTTAAGTGATCGCAGGGATGTTTGCGCGTTTTTCGGTGCTCGGGGAATTTCAGCCATCTTGGAGAAGGCGGGATGCGACCATATTAAAACCATGGCCCAGACCGAAGCTGCCTTCTCCATAGATGATACGAAGGATCCTTCAGCTGAAGCAACCTTGATGGGCGGAAAATTCTACAATGATGTCTGGGTGAATGGTGGTCGAGAGATGGCCCATGAAATTATAAAGAAAAGTGAAAAAGACACCCATGACGCCCGAGTAGAAGCAAGACAAGCTGAAGAAGCTGCAGAGCGCGAAAAGCGTATAGGTATTATTTTTTGGTTTTCAGCTTCGACATTTGTTTTCGTGGCTTTGGACTAACTAATTTTTCCTACTTCAGCTGAATTATCTCCTCCACCGGAACCGTTCGATCCCCTAGCCGATCCAGAAATGAAGGAAGCGCTGGACATTATAAACATGGCTGAATCCATTGTCGACGAAGTCGTCAATAAATTGCTAAATGAAGTTGCAGAGAAAGTCCTTAAAGAAGAATAACACTTATTGTAAAAACATTTTTGAAATGGTCAATGTAAGAGACACTAGAACGGACATTGTGCTTTTATTGTAACAAAGCTGTAATATTTGATGTGTGTAACTTTGAATCGAATAAGTAAATTATTGTAATTTAATTTTTTTGCGATGCATAAAACTTACATACATACCGTTTTTGAGCCTTCGGCGAAAAAACACCTTCCCTTCTTTTCATGCTTCGTAAAGAAAAAGGTCCATGCTTCATAAAGAAAAAAGATATCCATACTTCGCAAAGAGAGATCCCCTCTTTGTGTCCAGGCTGATGAAGCTGTAATTCCCGAAGCTTACTTCGTGCCTTAGCACTTTTTTATTTTGACGAAGCATTTGCCGAAAATCAGTTCCGTATTCAATTCTCGTGTCATTGATGCGATATGATGTATGATGTGATGTTATGCGAAATGATGTGATGATATGATGCAAAATGATGATGATGATGAAGCCACACATCCACACACCCACACTGGAACACACAAGCTCTGCACCCCCTTAGGAACGACTTTGGAGCTTCTTCACCTTCTATTTCGGTGATATAAGTTATGCATCCCCTTAGGAACGTCTTTTGAACTTCTTTGCCTTCTATTTCGGTAGTATAAGTTCTGCATCCCCTTAGGAACGACTTTTGAACTTCTTCGCCTTCTATTTCGGCGGTATTTGGCTCTGCATTCCCTTTGGAACGACTTTTGAGCAGAAAACTTACACTGCGTTCCCTTAGGAACAACTTTTTTGTAGCTTCGGCAATTTTAGCTATGCATTCCCTTAGGAACGACTTTTGAGCAAAAAACTTACGCTACGCTCCCTTAGGAACGACTTTTGAGCTTCGTAAATTTTTTGAGCTTCGTAACTTTTGATCTTCGTAAGTCTGTGAAGAAGATACATTTCATTCTGATAGAAGCAAAGTCATTACAAAAATAAAACTAAGTTTTCATTGCTTGTTACTTATTCAAAAACAAAATAACCTAGAATATAAAAGCATTTAGGAAGTAGGATATTGCTTAGTATATGTGCTTTGATTCTGGTACAGTGCTATTGACTGTACGAGCTTCGGACTCCTCCCTGAAGTCACATTGTTGTTGGGAGTGCTGACGCCCTTCTTACTTCTGCTGGCTTCGGGAATATGTAGGCTGCAGTGGTGGTGGCGGTGGGAGTTGAGGCCAGGAAGCCTGTGAATGGCTTGCCGAAGCAACAGAAGCTGCAGGTTGGTTGCCCACATATTTCGGTATGTAAGGAGAGTGGCACGAAGCAGTATGTAGGACTTGCTTCGGCTGATTCTGCCGAGCTTCTGCTTCAGCAATCTCCTTTTGCTTCAAGATGGTGATCTGACAGGTTCTTGTAGTGTGACCTTTGTCATCTCCACAGAATAAGCAATAGATTTTCCTGGGCTGATCCCCATATCTTCCTCCGAAGCCTCTAGCGCCTCTGCCCCTTGGAGCTAGCGGCCTGAAGGAGCTTTGCTGCTGTCCCAAAGACTATGAGGTGTGCTGTGGCTTCTGAAGCTGGCTTCCTTTGTCATCATTCTGACTGGAGCTATGGATTGATCTGACATGCCTAGGGTGGACTCTCCCTCCGAAGCCCCTAGTCATCTCAGAAAATCTGTAAGCTTCCTCCCTTCTTTGTCAGAAGTCATTGTTAGCCTGAATGTACTCATCCATTTTCTGAAGCAACTTCTCCAGAGTTTGGGGAGGTTTCCTGGCGAAGTATTGGGCTGTGGGTCCTGGTCGAAGACCCTTGATCATGGCCTCAATGACAATTTCATTGGGCACTATGGGCGCTTGCGCTCTCAGTCGCAAGAACCTTCAGACATACGCCTGCAGGTATTCCTCATGGTCTTGTGTGCACTGGAACAAGGCTTGAGCTATGACTGGCTTCATCTGAAAGCCCTAAAACTGGTAACCAGCATGTCTTTGAGCTTCTGCCATGATGTGATTGTCCCTGGCCGAAGAGAAGAGTACCATGTCTGGGCCACGTTTCGGACCGCCATGACGAAGGACTTTGCCATAACAGCTGCATTGCCTCCATATGAGGATATTGTTGCCTCATAGCTCATCAAAAATTGCTTTGGGTCTGAGTGCCCATCGTACATGGGTAGCTGAGGTGGCTTGTAGGATTGTGGCCATGGGATAGCCTGCAATTCTGCTGCCAGGGGAGAAGCATTATCAAAAGCAAAGGTACCATGATTAAAATCATCGTACCATTCATCTTCGTTGAATGAGCCCTCTTGACGAAGCTCCCGGTATTGAGGCCTTCGGTCGTGATCATCTTGAGTAAGATGACGCACTTCTTCAGTAGCTTCGTCGATCTTCTTCTGAAGGTTAGCCAACCGAGCCATCTTCTCCTTTTTCCTTTGCACCTGCTAGTGAATGATTTCTAGATCCCTAATCTCCTAGTCCAACTCCTCCTCCTGAAGTGTTGGACTAGTGGCCTTCCTCTTTTGGCTTCTGGCCTCTCGGAGAGAGAGAGTGTCTTGGTTTGTGTCCAGTGGCTGCAGAGCAGCCCCTGGCGCTGTTATCTTCTTCGGCGGCATGACGAAGGTTGATGCTTTGCCGAAGGTTGTGGAAGTGAGTACACCGGAGGTGGGCGCCAATGTTGGGGACTTGTTCTCAAATGCTATGAATTAAGAACAAGGCAACACAGAAAGAAGTTAATGATTAATGCCCTTCATCCCTCGAAGCATTATTTCCCTTAGGATATAATGATCTTCGGACGAAGGTCATGAAGGACATACCTTCATCATCACAGTTTACATTGATAAAAGGAGAAGCATATGAAACATGAGAGAATAACATGAATAATCACATAACATTATTTACATGTCCTTATTATATAATCATGGATGAATAAGAATAATATTGAATTACATTTGTACCTTCGGCTTGATAGAAGGTGAAAGTACAAGCGTGACGCACGAGCGAGTACAAGTCAGCGTGAACAATACGAGGGTACTGTTCATCTATTTATAGGCACAGAATGCAGCATGTGTAAAATTACATTCATGCCCTTCATATTCACTATTGACTTAAGAACAATCTGTCGAGGACTAGATAGCCTTTTCCTCCTTAAGTCGGTTCCTTTTTCTGGTACTGAGTCGAAGCTTCCTTGTGTGCAGCTTCGACGCTGGTTCAACCTTCGTTCCGACCCTGCTTTTCGTATTGTGTACAGCTTCATCCCGAGTTCGAAGGTTCCTGTACATATATTATGCTTGGGAAACATTGTTAATCATGTTTTTGAGGACCTTTGGAAGACGAAGGCTCCCAACAACGGGTTTCAGAAAATTCCAAGTAAGTGGTGTCTCGTGGCCCTTGAGGTTGACCTGTGCCTCCATGTTGCTGAAATTGATTCCCCGCCAATTCACGCAAGAAACGTGTGTTGTCAGCATTAGCATTGACTAAGGCAGCGATAGCCTCAGCCATTGTAGGAGGTACAAGTGGCGGATTTGGAGTTTCCTTCCCGCCGCGGGAAGTTCCCGCCCCGTCATGAGCACGCGTTCTTGATGGCATCTGAGGAAAAAAATATACTGGATTATTACATGCTGAAAGTACACCACCTTTATTACATCATGCCAAACTAGTACTAATTATACATACTTATTAGTACAACTCAACTTCCTTATTTAACTTACATAAGGACACTACTTATACTACCCTACTCTAATTATCTTCGTCCTTGGCCGCGCCACTGCCAGCATCGGGAGAACGTTCATATGCGAGGTTCATGGAAGGAGGGGCTTCAAAAAGATCCAACTCCCCATCAGGTCCTCCACTAGCTGCTCCAGATGGTCCGGCTCCCACTGCTGCAACCTCAGGCGGTACATTCGGATGCAGCCAGTCATATAACACGTGCACCTCTTCATGTAGGGTGTTACAGTACGCTTGTAGATTTTCCAAGGATGCGATTAGTTCCGCTACCCGGGTTTCAACATTTGCCTCACAATCCCAGGCGAAAGAACGCGAATTTACGACCCAGTCAATAGGCGTGTCTCGTTCTGCAATTTCCTAATGCAAGCGATTAACCTCCGTTGTCAGCTTAGCAATGCGACGGCTATCTCGCGCATGCTCCCTATTTTCATGGCGTAGTTCTGACATGAGTCGTTCCACCGTGGCCTGTAGATCCCCTATTGGATCATTGCTTCCAATACTGCTCCCTTCATGTCTAGGAGCCAATTGGTTTCGGGCACACCTTGAGGTCTGGTTGCCTTTCGTTGGGTGGTCTTGGTACGCGCCATACCTCCATAAGAGGGGAAGATTTATTTAGTATAGTTTAAACATGATGCATGCATGACCTAATGATTATGGAATCAACCTTTTCGTTGATCCCTTACGTCCTATGTATACTATTATTTGGCACTCTGTTAACCGACTCCAGAGATAAGTTACTACCAGATAGTGGCAAGATAAGAATGAAAGAATGTTTCAAGGTAAGTATTTTAAAAATCTTTTGAAGTACTACGTAATGTCCGAAGAGATGGGCTTCGCTCCGATACCAGCTGTGACAAAACCTCCCAAGGTATTAGGCCCACCTACAGATGTCCTTGTCCTAAGGACCTCAGATAGTCATGCAGGTGCGCATAATGACTCGGTAAGTTTGGTTATCTGTATCTTCATCATATCGCCCAAGAGTGTTTCACCCATCACGCAGACATTACACATAATCAGAGAAGAGAATGAGCGGAAAGGATTACAATAATATAATTTACATTCATACCAAAATATAGAAAGAGTAATTATTACATAACAGGGTGTTCGAGTGCAGAACTTTTTATTACATTACTGGGAGGCAAAACACCCTCCCCAAATAAGTTTAGTGTTCTTCCTCCTGCTTTGGCACCACCTTAGAACAGAAACAATAGAACTCCGCTGTTTCATCACCTACAACAACATGGGTTCAAAAACCCTGAGTATGGAGTGTACTTTCGCAAGTCTTACCCATCAAATAAAAAAGACTCTCAAGGCCATGCTGGCTTTTGGGAATCAAGGTAAAGCTTATCAACATTCAAAGACTCTGTTTACAGAAAAGCTTACTATGAGTGGATCCTTAAAAATTCATTTTACTTGCCAGGTTAAGAAGTTACCTGCATCTAGAGTTCTTTCTATCCTAGATCAGGCACTTAGCCTATGCTAGCCGTCTTTTATCATTCCTTCAGTTTTCACTTGATTGCTACGTGTAGGGCAGTGACTAAGTTTTCATGTCCGAGAAGTAACAACGATTCGAATCGATTAATACACAGCTGGGGATGTCCAACCACATGACATATGTAGCACTTAACCCTTGCATATGTCAACTCACCACCGGGTTTCTCAAGACCAAAATGGGTTCACGCCAACCGAGAGCACAGATACACCATCATCCAGCCTCTTGCCATGGAGGGTACACGCTACTCTCGCTATCTCTCCACTCCCATTGTGTGGTGGCCTTTCTGGTATTGGTCCGACCGAGGCAAAGCTTACCCATGATGAGGCATGTAGCCAGTTAAAAGGTCCTCAATCATCAAGCCTACATCGGTTCGGTCCTTAATCGACTCAGACGGAGACACTACACCGGGACTTCCTTCTTGTGCAAGTCACCCGTCTGGTCTCGTCTTTATCATTTAAAACCCAAAGTTTGGTACCTGGCAGAGGTACATCTTTCTAGATGTTGAACCCATCACGACCATGATGGATTCACCATCACAAGTCTTTTCTTTGTAAAAATTCCCATCCCATATGAAGCATCACCTTTTGTTTAAAACAAAACATTTTGTTTTCTAAAGCAAAGCTAAGCATCAGAAAACTTTTAAGTAAATTAGGTAACAAGGAATGGTAATAAGTTTCCAAGGAAAAGAATGCATCAAGTATTTAGCACACAACTCCTATCACCTAATGCATCATATAAGGTGATAAAGATTTTAAAACATCAAGGAAAAGGGATAATGCATCGGGGCTTGTGCAGTGGTCATGCCCAAATACGCGAAGATCTCCAACCTATGAGCGTTTGAACTCGGGCAGAAGCAAAGAGCCACGTGCTCGACGCCGTGTCAGGCCAGCCGAGCGCGAACTGGCCGCAGCAGCGCGCGCCCCGCGCGTGGTCGCCCCGCCCCACGCGTCTGCACCTCGCCCTCGCCTATAAATGCCTCCAGAGGCCTTAGCCGTTTGCAATCGTGCACCCAGAGCCCCGCCCGAGCCAGAGATCACCGGAGTTCGCCGTGGAAAGCAAGCACCACCGCCCCCCATCTCTGCCTAAGCATGGCCGTTGTGGCCAGCCCCTTCTATTGACCCCTAGCCTCGCCCGAGCCCCTGGACCGCTTCCCCATGAAGCCGTGAAGCTTCTCCAAGCTTGAGTCGAGGCATTGCCTCAACGGAGAGGCAGATTCACCCTCGTCGGACTTTGGTCGCCCGCCGCCGCGTGTGGGCAGAGCAATCCGGTGAGCCATTCTCTAATTCCTTGCACCGCTATCTTTCTTGACCTCTAGCGAAGCTCTCTGACCGGTTCACTCACACCGTGAGCAGGCCGGATTCCTCGCCGCCGACGAGCATCTCCGCCTGTGCACGTGGACCGGCCGACTCCGACCATTCCCGACGGCGACCCGCACATCACCGTGACCCTCAGGACCTCCCCTACATCCTCGACCACCTCACCGGACCAGTCTCGCCGCCGATAAGCCCCTCCACCCCTTTCTTCCTCCGCGGCCACTGTTCCATTAGGGAAGGACCGCAGGTTCGATTTTGCAAAACCCTGAGGGGTTTTCTGCAGAGCCTTAGACTCATGTGAATAGTGCACCGAGGACCTGTCTGTAATTCATTCAAAACCTTTCGTCAGGGACCCCAGCGCAAAACTACTTTTCCTTTAACCATTCCTAATTAATCTTTTTAAATTCAGCAGAGAACTTAAAAAATTTATATCTTGAGTTATATTCAACCAAATTTAGCCAAACCAATTTTGCTAGATTCAAAATATTATGAACTATCACATAAAAATACTGAACTTTATGCTTTCTGTTTTAAATTTTAGATTTTGAAATTAATTAAAGAAACTGACCAAGCCTTTTTAAAAGGAAGAAAAATAGCTATGCTTTTGTGTTGAACTTAAGAAAATTTGTAGAAATTCAAATACCATTTAGACACTGTTTAAAAATATTGAACACCCCATTATTGAAGATTTAAGAAGGGTTATCTGTTAAAAGCCATTTTTGCCCAAAACTTAAGAAAATCAGAAAGCTATTAGAAAATAATGAACAATGAATGTAATTATTTTTCCTAGTCTACTAAGGTAGTAGAGAACCTAGGAAAATTAAAGGGATCCATAGTCCAGAACAGATTCAAGGTGAAATATTTTATTAAGCATTAATCAAACTAGAAAAACAATTATTAGATTTATGAAGGCAATTTCAAAATTGTTAAGAAAAATCTAGTGGACTTGTAACCACTAGAACCCCACTACAAAAATAATAAACACCCGAGTCCATCATTTTAAGTAGGGTATACAAATAGAACTTGATATTGAGCCATATTTCAACTAAATCATGAGCAAACCAAAAAGAGTGCAATAATGGGCAAATAAATTTTTACCAGATAGGTAATGAAGTAGACCAGCCGATAAAAATGCAAAACCCAATTGAAAACTACAAAATAATACCCATTGCCAATACTTTATGAAAAATGCCATTTAATGCAAATAATTCCTACCACCTTTCCCTTAAGCAAAAAGTTACCAAACTTCAGAATGATTGCTCTTACACAAAGAAGAAGATAGGAAAAATTGGAAATCTGTTGTTTGATATTTTTCAAATATAGTGGTAGTAGAAAGCACCCCTTTGGCTAGAAAACTTGGAAAATCATAATAAAATAATTAATGAGTATTAGTGGCTAAAAATTTGTACAAAGTCATGTTATAACATCTAGATGCTAGCAAAAATAAGTCTTGGGCAATAACTCACTGTAAAAAGAAGGTTGTAGTTCAAAACACCCCCTTTGCCCTAATATTTGATAATTTTATGCAGAGAGAATCACTCACTTTTGAAACCCAAAATTTTGAGACAAAGAATTATACACCAGTAAGAAGCCACTGTAATTGTTGTAGAATTTTTGGAAATTTATTAAGCTATCTTATAGTTCAAACCCACCTTAAAAGCATAAAAGAAATAGAAAAGAAGAGAGGGAATAATAAATCTCACTCTAAGGATTCAGCTAGAAACCTTAACAAACTCTCACTAAGACATTAAAGGGAAATCAGTATAACACCAAAATAAACTTACCAATTAGCTTAACCAAGCTTGACCCTAATTTGCTAAGTATACCACAAGAATCTTTAGTAGCAAGACTAAGCTCTACCTTATTAATTTGATCATTCACCATCAAAGTTTAATTGCTAAATTGCATATCATACCATGCATGTATCTTACTCATTGCATTCATTAGATTGCAATCTCGCTGACGGAGAGTACGTGCTCATCCCCGAGCAAGGAGCTGTCCACGAGGAGGACCAGGAGCAAGCTCCCGAGACTGCCAACGAGGATCTCCTTGCAGCCCCAGCAATTGAAGGCAAGCCCCGGTTTTATGCATAACCGTATATATATATATATATATCTATATATATATATATATATGCTACTTTACTCCACTTATTATTTGTAGGTTTGTAATGTGCACTTAAGTGTAGGAGTTGCTTGAAACCCTTAGTTGCATGAACTTAGGATTCCTTTTTGAGATGGATACTAGTATGCTAGGTCGAGTAGCTGCTTTGCTAATCAGGATCTCGGTAGAAGTCGAGTGATTTTTCTAGCACTCGCGTGAGGTCAGGAATTGATTGTATTCATCTTGATAACGGGATCTATGATGGTCCATGGACTTCGATCCAGGGAGGATGTCTTGTCCATGAGACGGGAAAAGGAATTAAGGATTAATGTGTGGATACCTGAGTCAAGTGTTTGAACGTACTAAACACATATCGGGAAATATGGTAACCGGTAAACCTAGTACCTGAGTGAAGCCGGGCGCAGACTTTTCCCCTCACTTGTCCTGAGACTGGGTCTCCCATGCTAGCTATGGTGGGTACAAGTGCGGTCATTGCACGGCCGCAGCCGGGGTCAGTGGAGCATTGTATGCCAAGGCGGTGAGCCCTGGCCACGAACGGGGAATCGATGGGGATAGTTGACGTGTGTGGGGACGTAGTGCCCTTACATGTCGTGTGAGGTTTACCTTGCAAGGTTAAAACTCGATTCGAATCGTCTGTTTCTCGCAGCTAATGAGACTGCTTGACCCTTTGTACTACATTGAGTAAGAAGTGAAATGAGGTTTACATGAGATATGTTGGGGGCCTTCGGCTTCCGAAGGTCCTCAAAAACATGATTTAACAATGTTTCTGGAGTAAAGTATATTAACAGGTATCTTCGGACCCAGATCAGAGCCACGGTATGAAGAAGCACAAAGAACACGAAGGTTGACGCAGAGCCGAAGCTCTGTGTAGAAGAGCTTCGGCATTACGGCGGGAAGGGGAAACCGACTTAAAGATGAAAAGCCAAACTAGACCTTGAAGAATTACTATAAGGATATTGATAAATGTAAAGGGCATTATTGTAATTTTCCATGGGCTGCGACCCGTGCCTATAAATAGGTGAACAGTATCCCTGTACGGGGGACACTGATTTTGACATTGGTTTTTACGTCATACTCGTACTTTTGCCTTTTCACGAGCTGAAGGTACATTTGTAATTTGATATCGTTTTTATTTTTTCATCATAATAAAATGGGAATGAATTGAGAATAATACACAACTGTTTATGTTATTCTCTATGCTATATACAATTCCTCCTTCATTATTATGTTTCGTGCTCATGAAGGTATGTCTTTCATAACCTTCGTCCGAAGATCATTATATCTTTAGGGAAATAATGCTTTGAAGGACGAAGGATATTAACATTTAACATTTCGTGTTGCCTTGTTCTTGATTCATAGCATTTGAGAACAAGTGACCAACATTGGCACCCACCTCCGGTGAACTCACTTCCATTTTTTGAGTCTTGAACACTTTCGGCAAGCATCACCTTCGTCATGCCGCCGAAAAAAGCTTCAGCGACAGGGGCTGGTACTTTACAGCCGCTGGATCCCAATCAGGATGTCCTTTCTCTTAGAGAGGCCCGAAGCCAGAAGAGGAAGGCTGTCAGTCCAACACCTCTGGAGGATGACCTGGATCAGGAAATCCAAAACCTGGAGATCCTTCAGCAGCAGGTGCAACGCAAGAACGAGAAGATGGCTCGTCTAGCTGATCTTCAGAGACAGATAGACGAAGCTTCTGAAGAAGTTCGTCATCTTGTTCAAGATGATCAAAGCCGAAGGCCTCCACGCAGAGGGCTTCATCAGGAAGGCTTCCACAATGAGGATGACTGGTATGAATATTTCCATCATGGAAACTTTGCTTTTGATGATGCTTCTCCTCTTTCAACAGAATTGCAGGCTACACCATGGCCACAGTCTTATAAGCCACCCCAGCTCCCCATATATGACGGTCACACAGACCCGAAGCAATTCCTAATGAGCTATGAAGCAACAATATCTTCGTATGGTGGCAATACGGCAGTCATGGCAAAATCTTTTGTCATGGCCGTCAGGAGCGTTGCTCAGACTTGGTACTCTTCCCTTCGGCCAGGGACAATCACTTCTTGGTAGAAATTGAAGGATATGCTGATAACTAGTTTCCAAGGGTTTCAGACGAAGCCAGTCACCGCTCAGGCTCTCTTCCAGTGTACCCAGGACCATGAAGAGTACCTTCAGGCGTATGTCCGGAGGTTTCTGCGCCTGAGAGCACAAGCGCCAACAGTGCCTAATGAAATTGTCATTGAGGCCATGATCAAGGGACTTCGGCCGGGGCCATCAGCGCAGTACTTTGCCAGGAAGCCACCACAAACGTTGGAGAAGCTGTTCCAGAAGATGGACGAATACATTCGAGCTGATAATGACTTCCGCCAAAGAAGGGAGGAAGCATTCAGGTTTTCTGAAATGACCAGGGGCTTCGGAGGTAGATTTCACCCGAGGCATGTTAGTTCAATACATAACTCTGCTCAAACTGATGACCGAGGAAGCCAGCAGCAAAGGCCACAACACTCTTCACAAGCTTCGGCCCAACAACAGAGTTCTTTTCGGCCGCCAGCGCCAAGGGGCAGAGGCGCCAGGGGCTTCGGGGGAAGGTTTGGAGACCAGCCAAGAAAAATATATTGCCTATTCTGTGGTGAAGACAAGGGCCACACTACCAGGATGTGCCATGTTACCATCCAGAAGCAGAAGGAAATAGCGGAGGCAGCAGCGCAACAGAGTTAGCCGAAGCAGGTCATGCATACTGCTTCGTACCACTCACCTTATATTCCAGAATACGTAGGCAACCACCCTGCAGTTTCTGTTGCTTCGGCGAGCCAACCCCAAGCATCCTGGCAGCAACCTCCACCGCCACCGCCGATCCAAAGAGGTCAGCAGCCAGAAGGGAGTCAGCGCACTAACCTTCAGCGGGACTTCAGAGAGGAGTCCGAAGCTCGCACAGTCAATAGCACTGTGCCAGAGTCGAAGCACATTTACTGACGAATATCCTACCTCAACAGCAGTTCTTTTGCATTTTCTACATTCGCTACTACCCTTTTTGTTAATAAGGAACAATTATTGAAGAGTTTAAATGTCTTTAATTGAATTTCAATTTCTTGTAATACTTCCGCCTTTTACCACAATAAAAATATGTTTTTTCCATAGGCTCGAGTTGCCGAAGCATACGAACCTATACTGACTTGAAGGACCTTTGTATTATCAAAAATTTGATCTAATGGACACAGTACAAAATGATCGAAGCAGTAAAAAGTCGTTCCTAAGGGAGCGCAGTGTAAGTTTTCTAAACATACAACGAAAAATAAGAGCTGATTCCGCTGAAAGTAAAAGGCGAAGAAGCTCCTAAGGGAGGCTTACAGCGAAAAATAAGCGCTGATTCCGCTGAAAGTAAAAGGCGAAGAAGCTCCTAAGGGAGGCTTACAGCGAAAAATAAACGCTGATTCCGCTGAAAGTAAAAGGCGAAGAAGCTCCTAAGGGAGGCTTACAACGAAAAGTCAGCGCTGATATAAAAAGTGTGTGTGCTTTACTACAGGGACATGTACCTGCGGCACAAATATCATTTTGCATAACATAACATCATCACATCATCTTTGCATAACATAAGCATCATACAACATAATGCATCTGGAACAAGAAGGGGATACAGTATTGACCTTCGAAACATATTTTGGGAAAGAGAAAATCGTGCTAGGGCACAAGGCAAATCGAGATGAAGTGTAGTCTCATCGGAAAAGCAACACAAAACTTCGAAGAATATTTCACGAAGCTTGGACATTTTTTATCAGAGAAGTAAGCAAATTCTTATGATATAGAAGAGATTATCTTCACGAAGCATGAAAAGAAGGGAAGGTGTTTTTTCGCCGAAGGCTCAAAAAATGGTATGTATGCAAAGTTTCATGCATCGTA
The DNA here is from genome assembly GCF_902167145.1 of Zea mays. NCBI lineage: Eukaryota > Viridiplantae > Streptophyta > Magnoliopsida > Poales > Poaceae > Zea > Zea mays. The sequence continues at coordinate 89,783,600 of NC_050097.1, forward strand.
AAGAATTAAACTATAAATAGATTGTATATTACATTTAAAATTACAATATATTACACATTTTTACATTTCAAATGTTTCTACAATGGCATTCAATCCTCTTTAAGCACTATTTCTGCAGCTTCGTTCAATAGTTGGTTGACAACCTTGTCCATAATGGCTTCGGCAATTTGTCTAATTTCATCGTCCCCCTTCGGGTGGGGGCCCGGAGATGCCTCAGCAGCTTCTGAGGGAAGAAAAGATACGACTATATTACTATTACAAACCGAGAACGGAGTTTGGAAATAAAAATTACAGCATGATAAAAACCACTAATTAATACCTATGTGCCCTTCAGGCTCTGTACTTTTTTCTGCAGCTTCCGCTACTTTTCTAGCATCGTGGATGCCTTTTTCACTCCTTTGAATAATTTCTTGCGCCAGTTCTCGGTCACCGTTATCCCAGATATCGGTGAAGAATTTTCCGCCGACCATGCTTGCTTCGGGTGAGGGGTCTTTGATGTCTTCAGTAGACAAAGAAGCTTCGGACTGCGCTAAGGATTTTACATGCTCGCAGCCTTTCTTCTCCAAAACAGTAGCAATCCCTCTAGCACCGAAAAAGCGCAGATGTCGCCGCGGCTGTTCAGAATTTCCTCGAAAGCCTCTGCTTCGTGGCTGATCCATTCCATGGGGCCTTCAGGGTTGCCTCTTGAAAAATTCTCTTCACTAGAGAACGCGCCAATGCTGGCGAAGCTGGATTTTATCTTTTTGACGCACTCTATGGATTTAACATAACATTTCCTCTGGGATGCACGAAGCTCCTTAACACTTATCTTCAAATGATTGGCCATTTGGTCACTAAGCTCTCGTTTTGTCTCTTCAAGTATACGTTCTTCTTTAGCTCTAGCTAGCTGTTTCTGAAGATCTTTAATTTCACGTTTTTGAGCTTCGGCCTGGGCCTTTGAAGTAGGTTCGTCCTTTCTTACCTTGTCTACCAATGTAAGCAGAATTTTATCTTTTTCCAGAGCTTCGTTTCTCAGTTTAATAACTTCTGATCGTAGATTGCTAAACGCAATTTCATAGCTTTCGTCCTCGGCACTTTTTTGTGCTCTCAATGCGTTGCTTAGAATTAAACCCTATATGAAAAACAGTTTGTATAAGAATAAAAGAATGAATTACGAATTATAAAGTTTCCAAACGACTAACTTCCATACCTTCAGGCTATTATACGCAAGACTATCCGCGAGATCTTCTTTGGTCATAGCGCTTAAGCCAGCTTCGAGCTTCGGAAATCCCATACTTCTAGACATCTCCCGGCAGACGGATAATTCTTTATTGTCTGGGAGGCAGTATAGGAAATCCTCTTCGTCTATCCCATTGAATACTAATGCCCCCTTCGGATATTTCAATTCTTTGGCATAGTGATTAGCTTCAAAAACTTCTTCTTCCGATAACTTTTTTCCCGAGGCATGACGCATAATATAATCGTATGTTTTGGAAGATGCTTCGGGGGTAGCAGTATCAAATTCTTCGACCAAAGTAGGCTCTGATATTTTTATTTCTTCAGTTGCTTTTTCAATTCTTGCTTCTTCTGCTTCCAAAGGTATAACCTTGGTTGGTCCTGAAGGCCCAGTTTCAACTACAGTCTGTTGCTTCGAAGCCTTAGCAACGGATACTTCAGCAGGCGCCTCAGAAGTTTCAGCAGCCTTCTTTGGAGTTGTGCTTGGAAGTTTAATTGTTTCCAAAACATCCAACACATTGACCATTCTTTTTCTTTTTGGGGTCACGGTTGGCCCCTTCATAATTTTTGATGCTTCAATTTCTCCTGAAGGACTTAAAATTTCTGATATCTTCGCCCCCTCATTTAATGCTTTTGCTTCTTCCATCTTTTCTGCCGATGGCGCTTCGGCCAGCTCTTTGGTTTCTGGTAGTAGAGTCTCTGGTTCCTCCGATCCTTTCGTTGTTGGCACTTCGGCCAGATCTTTGGCTCCTGGCAGCGGGGTTGATTCCTTAGCTTCGCGGGCCGAAGATGTTTCACTGCCAAATTCAGGCACTGTGGCTAGTTCAATGTAACGTGGCCTGTGTGTAAGAACTTTCACCCTTTTTCTCTTCGGCGCTGGCTCACTAGGAGCAGCTGAAGCAGTTTCTTTTGCAGAAGCCGTACTTTTCCTTTTTTGCCCCCGTACTGGATAATGGTAGTCGGGGTAGACGATCCCGACTGCATCAAACACTCGGTTGAGTCTTTTCTTTTTCCGGCCTCCGAAGGCCGCTGACAAAGCAATATCTTCGGCCTTCGAATATGCCCCAAGCAATTCATCACTTACAGTCTCAATGCTCTTTAACCAATCATCATCTGGTTCAACGAATTTGTCTCCATACTTGAATGTGTACTTCAGCCGGACTAGCCCACCTTCGTCAGTTTCTTTAATAGTTTCTTGCGGCATTTCCCAATTATCCGCAAGAGGCCACACTCTGAAGGCTATATGTTCTTGTGTTAAATCCCTCGTCCCAATAAAAGAGCAAACAACTCCGAAGGCTCTCTGGCATTCTTCGGCTGCTTCGTTCATTTCCACCTTCGGCCTTCACAGGCCTAAGCTTTGCCAGATGGGATGCATAATGATCTTCTTTATATCTTCTCAAGAGTTCAAATCATTTTTCACGTAAAACCATTCCGTTATCCAGTCGCCAGGCCACCTCTTGCGAAAGGTCGGCACTGGGCAGCTTGACCCAGAACGAGAGCCGAAGCTATAGCAGCCAAAGTTGTTGTGATATTGTTCCTTACCCCAGGGTTTTGTCTCGTATAACAATTCGTGTATATTGCAGAAGCTCTTTGCATCAGGTTCCAAGCCTTGGCTCCTCACAGCCCACACGAAAACATTCATCCTTATGATCGCTTCGGGGATAAGTTGGTGAAGGTGGATTTCAAATATCTTCAGCACCTCCACAACAAAACGGCTCAGGGGAAATCGTAGTCCAGCTTTCAAGAAGCTTCGAAATACTACAACTTCATTTTCCTCAGGAGTTGGGCAAGTCTTCTCTCCCTCGTCGGCCCTTACAATAGACAAATCCCGGAAATATCTTCCCCTCATGTTGGCAAGATGACTTTCTTTAATACTTGATTTGCCGAAAACCGCATGGCTTGGTCGCCAAGGTCGATCTTCGGAGTCTTCACCACCACTATCTGCATCATAGTTGTCGCTATCACCAGTATCTTCAGATAAACCTTCCAAAATTTCTTTAGTGATCTTCTCTGTATTAGTCTTCGACATAGATCGAAGAAAACCTAGATGCATCTCTTCAGAAAGACTCAGCTTCATTTCGGTAACAACCTTCTTCTCCTCAGACATCTCTTCGGAATTCTTGCCTCTCGCTTCCGAAGCTTAAAACTAGGGAGGCAACAAAATATTTGTGGGCAGTAAACTATTTGAGCAGGCAAAACAGATGGCAAGGGAGCGTGCCAAATAAATTATGGCGAGCTTGTATTTATACACCCATTATGTCGAAAAATGGAGGGTCCCGCTTGTCAAGGACTGTTGCTATTCTAGCGAAGGGAAGGTGTTTTTTCGGACCTTCGGCTCGAAGCGTTCGTCCATGTCGCAATATAAATTTATTATTCCAGCAAATTAATATTGCGAGGGGCTACTGTTGGGGGCCTTCGGCTTCCGAAGGTCCTCAAAAACATGATTTAACAATGTTTCTGGAGTAAAGTATATTAACAGGTATCTTCGGACCCAGATTAGAGCCACGGTATGAAGAAGCACAATGAACACGAAGGTTGACGCAGAGCCGAAGCTCTGTGTAGAAGAGCTTCGGCATTACGGCGGGAAGGGGAAATCGACTTAAAGATGAAAAGCCAAACTAGACCTTGAAGAATTACTATAAGGATATTGATAAATGTAAAGGGCATTATTGTAATTTTCCATGGGCTGCGACCCGTGCCTATAAATAGGTGAACAGTATCCCTGTACGGGGGACACTGATTTTGACATTGGTTTTTACGTCATACTCGTACTTTTGCCTTTTCACGAGTTGAAGGTACATTTGTAATTTGATATCGTTTCTATTTTTTCATCATAATAAAATGGGAATGAATTGAGAATAATACACAACTGTTTATGTTATTCTCTATGCTTTATACAATTCCTCCTTCATTATTATGTTTCGTGCTCATGAAGGTATGTCTTTCATAACCTTTGTCCGAAGATCATTTTATCTTTAGGGAAATAATGCTTTGAAGGACGAAGGATATTAACATTTAACATTTCGTGTTGCCTTGTTCTTGATTCATAGCATTTGAGAACAAGTGACCAACAAGATAACTTGTTGTTTGTACTAAATGCTTGTTACCATGTATGCTTAGAAGGAGCAAACTTAGCTAAGATAATGATGCTAGAAATTGAAAAGCTAAAATTTGATTTTAGACTCAGCTAGTGTTTTTGGCAAACCAAACCCCTCAGCCAAACATTTGCATGGTCTAGAGGTAGAGGAGTAGATTCCTCACACCGGGTAAGTCTAGCTGGGTATTAGTATACTCAGCCTTGCTTGTGGCATAATTTTTGCAGGTACGCTTCAGGATATGGTTGATGGTGTGACTTGGCCTACCACCCTGCCACCGGGTTGGACGGTCGAGTGGGATGCTGCTCCGGCAGGAGAGGAGCAAGAGGAGTAGTGGGCTAGGCCTTGCCCAATTCCTCGCTATCGACGATATCGATTATCCGCTGCATCTTATTTTGTGAACTTATATCCGCTACTTGAAAAACTCTGGTTATTGTAATAACTCCAGTACTTTAATTTGAGGTTTCCTGTTTTATTGTATTTCTTCTGTGACTCACCTTTGAGTGAGTATGTGGTATTTGATCCTGGTTAAGTGGCTTTATCAGACTAGATCTGAGGGACTGATGGGTTATTCCAATTTAAGTATGTTATGGCCCCTGAGGCGTGACTTAGGCACTTAAGCTGTAATAATTCGGGCGGTTCTGCCACATGTCTCACGTCGGCGCGGCAGACCAAATTGAGGGAAAACTAGAATTCTCGGGCTATGGTGGCTAATCGGCGGAGGGGAGCGGTGCACTGGCTTTGTAATAAGATAGTGGAGCAGGCCAAACACTCAATTTATAGAGGGCGACCATGAGTATGACGAATTTGGATGGAGAAGAGCTCACGGTGATGAGAGAATGAGTCACCGGAGTTCATCTATCGTGGCACTCACTGGGGCAAAGACTCAGGCGACAGATGGGCTGTCTACTGCGATCTACTATGACGTGGTAATGTCTCCAAGCACGTGGCATCCTTGCGGTCGTAGGGCAAGTGGATACGGCGGCCAGCTCACAATCTCATCCGCGGTCACGATCTTTTCACTGGCCCAGTAATATCCAGGTCGCGTCGTGCCCGAATCACTGCGGCCGACCTGAATCCACGCGTAGAGATCACTGGCGGCGAGATGCTCCACGCAGCTCGTGCATATTGCAGAAGCATTTTGCGCTTGGCTCCAGCCCCTGGCTTCTCACGGCCCAAATGAAACCCCCCATCCTAATAATGGCTTCGGGGGTAATTTGATGCAGGAAAATCTCGAAGGTCTTCAGCACCTCATCCAGGAATTTGCTTAATGGGAATCGAAGCCCGACCTTTATAAAACTCCTGTAAACAACCACCTCATCCTCTTCGGGAGCAGGTGCAACACTATCTCATCCAGCTCTCACAATTGAAATATCTCGGAAATATCTCCCTTTCATAGCGTCAATTTGACTCTGCTTAATGGATGATTTTCCGAAGATGGTGTGACTTGGTCGCCAGGGTCGATTTTCCGCATCTTCGTCTTCACTTTCCATATCAAAGCTCCCACTATCATCAGAATCTTCAGACAAATCAGCTAGTATCTCGTTTGTAATCTTCTCTGTGTTTGTTTTTTCCATGGCCTCATAAAAACCAGCCAGGGCAGGATCAGCAACCTTCTTCTCGTCAGCCATTTGGTGGGAAATCGAACAAATGCTGAAGCTCACAAAACAAGCGAAATCTGACAGCAAGAAATTTAAAACTTGAGAAAACAACACAACCAATTGAAATGGCACGATAGTTGTTGGGGGTCTGCTTCGTAGCCGCAGGTCCTGTAAGAAGAAACACCTTCAGAAGATCAGCACAGAAATAACGCCGAAGCTACCTTCCAGGGAACTTCGACATAACGACATGCCTTGAGACAAAGGGTTGCACCGACTTAAAGATGAAAAGATAGATTGACCCATGATAGTTTGTGTCATGATTGTAATCAATTGTAAAGGGTATAAATGTAATTTCACACAAGTGCGCCCTGTGCCTATAAATAGATGAACAATACCCCCGTACTGTTCACGCTGATTGTTACTCGCTTGTGCGTCACGCTTGTTCTCATTCCTCCTGTCAAAGCTGAAGGTACAAATGTAACCTTGTGTTATTATTATTCGTTCATGATTATATAATAAGAAATATATTATAATGTCATATGATTATCCATGTTATTTCTCATGTTTCATATGCTCCATCATTCATTAATATATGCTGTGATTATGAAGGTACGTCCTTCATAACCTTCGTCCGAAGATCGTTATATCCTTAGGGAAATAATACTTCGAAGGACGAAGGGCATTAACCATTAACCTACTTTTGTGTTGCCTTATTCTTAATTCATAGCATTTGAGAACAAGTCCCCAACATTGGCGCCCACCTCTGGTGAACTCACTTCCACTTTTGAGCCGATGGCTTCGTTCAGCAACCAAGCCGAAGCATCTTCGGCTACGAAGCTGGTTCTTTCGATAACAGGCGGCTCAGGTCCAGAGCCGGCTAACAAGAAGCAGAAGAAGGAAGCACAGAGAAGGGTACAACATGTTGGGGTGTAGGGACCCTTCATCAAGTCAAAATGGTCCCACATCCCAATCACCTTCTCCTAGGAGGACCTTCAACTCAAAGATTACCCTCATAATGATGTTATGGTCATATCTTGTGTCATCAAGGGATTTCTGGTCCATAATGTTCTGGTTGATACAGGTAGTGCAGCGGATATTATATTTGCTAAAGCCTTCAGACAGATACAAGAACTAGAGGATAAGATGCATGATGCTACACATCCTCTATGTGGTTTCGGAGGAAGGTAGATTGTAGCACTCGACAAAATCACAATGCCAGTGGCATTCAGCTTTGTTCATAACACAAGGACTGAACAGGTTGTCTTTGACATTGTTGACATGGAGTATTCCTATAATGCAATCATTGGTCGTGGGACACTTAATGCTTTCTAAGCAATACTTCATCCAGCATATCTATGCATGAAGATACCTTCGGAACAAATGCCAATTGCTGTTCATGGGAGTCAAGAAGCTGCGAGGAAGGCCGAAGGAAACTGGACAGATTCAAAGGCAATCCATAACATAGATAGAGCCGAAGCCTATGAGCAGTATGGATACAAAAGAGAGAAGGCTGCTTCTGCGGATCATCCGAAGCCTATGCTTCTATGTGAAGATATAGCAGAACAAAAGGTACTGCTGGGGTCTCAGTTATCTGAAGAGCAGGAAAAGAATTTGCTAAGATTTCTATTCAACAACAAAGATGTCTTTGTTTGGTCAGCCAATGATCTTTGCAGTGTCAACAGAGATGTCATTGAGCATTCACTCAATGTGGATCCATCTTTCACGCCAAGAAAACAAAGGCTTCAGAAAATGTCCGATGACAAAGCTGAGGGTGCTCGGAACGAAGTGAAGAGGCTTCTTAGCACTAGCGTTATCCGAGAGGTCAAAGACCTAGAGTGGCTAGCCAACACTGTTATGGTGAAGAAGGCCAATGGTAAATGGAGAATGTGCATTGATTTTACAGATCTTAACAAGGCTTGTCCAAAGGATGAGTTCCCATTACCAAGAATAGATTCTCTAGTAGATGCAGCAGCTTCGTCAGAGCTCATGAGTCTACTAGATTGTTACTCAGGCTACCACCAAATCTGGATGAAGAAGGAAGATGAACTGAAGACTAGCTTCATAACCCCACTGGCACATATTGCTATCTTTGGATGCCTGAGGGGCTTAAAAATGCTGGAGGAAGCTTCAGCAGAATGACATCCAGAGTACTTCATTCTCAAATAGGTAGGAATATGCTGACCTATGTTGATGATATTATAGTTAAAAGCACAAAGCAAGAAAATCACATTGCTGATTTGCAAGAGACATTTGCCAACTTCAGGCAAGCTGGTTTGAAGTTAAATCCAGAAAAATGTGTTTTTGGGGTAAAGAAGGGTAAGTTCCTTGGCTTTCTAGTATCAACAAAGGGAATTGAAGCCAAACCAAGCAAGATTGAAGCTATCCTTCGAATGGAACCGCCAAGCACAAAGAAAGGAGCTCAATGGCTGGCAGGTAGATTAGCTTCATTGAACAGATTTATATCCAGATCAGCAGAAAGAAATCTGCCATTCTTTGAAATACTGAAGTCAGCCGAAGTCTTTCAATGGGGTCTGGCTCAGCAAAAAGCCTTCGAAGAGTTGAAGCAATATTTGATTGATTTAACAACATTAACTCCACCTTCGCTAGGGGCTCCATTGCTTTTATATGTTGCAGCTTCGCATTCTACAGTGAGTGCGACACTTGTATAGGAGAAGCTAGATGGCTAAGTCAAAAAACAAGCTCCAATGTACTTTGTCACTGAAGTTTTAAGTCTGTCAAAAAAAATTACACAGAATTGGAGAAGGTGCTATATGCTGTGTTAATGGCTTCTAGAAAGCTTCGGCATTACTTTCAAGCATATCGCATAATTGTTCCTTCATCACAACCTGTGAAGGACATTATGAGGAACAGAGAAGCTATAGGAAGGATTGGGAAATGGGCTGCGGAACTTAATGAATTCACCATTGACCATGTGCATAGATCCTCAATTCAGTCCCAGGCGTTGGCAGACTTCATCGCTGAATGGACGCCAAGGGCTCAGGAAGAAGAAATAAACAAACACTCCGAAGCTTGGACGGTGTTCTGTGATGGATCCTGGGGAACCTTCGGTGCATGAGCGGCTGCTGTCTTAGTGGCACATTCAAAAGTTAGAACATGTTATGCAGCCAAGCTTGACTTTAGTTGCACAAATAATATTGCTGAGTACGAAGCACTTCTGTTGGGGCTTCGGAAGTTAAGGGCAATGGGAATAAGAAGGGCCATCCTAAAAACTGATTCTCAAGTCATTTCTGGCCATGTAGACAAAAGTAGCAAGGCAAGAGATCCGAAGCTTGAAAAATATATGGATACGGTACGAAGGTTGGAGGCTTCTTTCGAAGGTTTTTCTGTCAAGAATATTCCAAGAGGTGAAAAAGATCATGCAGATTTGCTAGCCAAATCATCCGCTCAAGGGCTCCCTCTACCTTTGGATGTATTTTTTTAAATAATAAAGGCACCTTCGGTTGAACTCATGGAGAGAGCAGTGCTTACTATTTCTCCAGTACATAGTGAAGATTGGAGGACTGAAATTATATCCTTCCTCCAAGGTAATTGTCTTTCAGATGATGAAGCTTATAATAAGAGAATGGAGGCAAGGACAAGACCATATGTGATAATAGAAGGGGAACTGTATAAACATGGAGTCTGTTCTCCACTTCTCAAGTGTTTATCAAGATCTAAAGGTATTGAATTAATGAAGGAGATACACGCAGGTTTGTGTGGATCTCACATTGTGTCTAGGCCCTTGCTGGGAAATGTGTTTTGACAAGGATTTTACTGGCCGAAGGCAGCTTCGGATGCAGCAGAGCTAGTCCAAAAATGTGAAAATTGCCAAAAATGTGCAAGAGACCAGAAACAACCTTCATCTCTCACTCAGCTAATACAGCCCACCTGGCCGTTGCAAAGATGGGGCCTCGATTTGTTAGGCCCCCTTCCACCAACACAAGGCAATTTAAGATATATTATGGTGGCTGTAGAATATTTTTCTAAGTGGATTGAAGTGAAGCCTTTGGCCACAATAACTTCGGTCATAGTCCAGAAATTCTTCTGGCAAAACATTGTTTGTCGCTTTGGAGTGCCGAAGGCTAGAACTATGGACAATGGAACACAGTTTGATGCCGAAACTTTCAAGGAATTCTGTGATCAAATTGGCACGAAGATTCATTTTGCATCAGTCAGGCATCCGGAGTCAAACAGACTTGTCGAAAGAGCAAATGGCATTATAATGACGGGAATAATTAAGCTAATCTTCAATCAGTCCAGAGGAAAGTGGCCAGATGAGTTGATTAAAGTGGTGTGGAGCCACAATACAACCATATCAAGATCAACATGTTTTATGCCGTTCAAGTTGTTATTTGGTGACGAAGCTATAACCCCAGAAGAAGCTAAAGCGGGGTCAATAAGAACAGCAGCTTCGGCAGAAGACGAAGCTGATTATCACGTGGCAAAAGATACTATAGAAGGGACCAGACTCCAGGTTGTGGAGAATATCAATAAATATCAAGCCGAAACAATAAAATGACGCGATAGAAAAGTTCATTTGAAAAATATTAAACCAGGGCATTTGGTGCTTCGGAGAGTGGCTAATCCGGACACAGTAGGCAAACTACAGCTGAAGTGGGAAGGACCTTTTCTGGTGGTATCTTCTTCAAGGCCCGGTTCTTACAGATTGAAGGATATGGACGGCAACGACATTCCTAGATCTTGGAATGTGGATGAGCTTCGACGATATTATGTGTAATTTGATGTAATCTTTTTTCATTTTTTCCTATGGTACCCTTTTCCTTTCCAAAGGGGGAGAAAGGTTTTTAATGGGGCCATAACTTGTAATTTTTCTTTTCTTATTCAGCTCTACGAGAGCAAAATCCCCCAAAAGAATGTAAAATGTAATATCTAAGCATGCACCATCGAGTGCAGAAAAAGAAAAAAAACCCGGGAGAAGCTCAAAAGTCGTCCCTAAGGGGATGCAGAGCACGACGAAGCTACAAAAAAGTCGTTCCTAAGGGATCGCAGCGTAAGTTTTCTGCTCAAAAGTCGTTTATAAGGGAATGCAGAGCCAAATACCGCCGAAATATAAGGCGAAGAAGTTCAAAAGACGTTCCTAAGGGGATGTAGAACTTATACCGCCGAAATATAATGCGAAGAAGTTCAAAATACGTTCCTAAGGGGATGCAGAACTTACACCGAAAAATAAACGGTGAAGCCGAAAAATAAACGGCAAAGAGATTTCAATCGTTCCTAAGGGAATGCAGAGTCTAGATGTGGCTTCGTAAGCATGTGTTTAGACATTCATTTGCACAATACATCGCATCATTCATTGCATTCATATACATTCATTAGCTGAGTGCCCGTGCGTTGCAACGGTAATATATAATACCAGTATACTACGATAACTTATATATAAAATGTGTGTTATATTGTTATGAGAAAATGTTTCATAATCAATTTGTGATCCTATCCATACATAAATTTTGTTATTTTAATCTAGTTGTTTCACCACTATATTGCAACCATCAGTATCATGCAGACTTCGATATATGCCACGATTTGTATGGTCTCATCATTGGAGAGCACGTTCCACACATGCTGGAAGAAATTTCCTCGTACATCATTAGTCATCAGACACGCACCACCATACGCTCTTGCTTAAACAAAAAGGTAAGTGTGTGTGTTTGCGAAGAGAATTAAAGGCAGGTCGGCACAAAAGCTACCCTGACGGTGGCGAGGATGACGAACTGGTCACTGTTGTAGATCCTCCTCTGTGTCACCTCCGACGCTAAGACGATGCCACAATCCTTGATATAGTAGTCGTCGAACGCGCGCGACATGGCGAGTACCGATGACTCTTGGTTGGGCTGCCAAACGAAGTGCACCCCGGGCTCATCAGCGAGGTAGTACCCCTAGCCGTTGCACCACCAGATGCGCTACTCCACTATATACATCATGTTCGAGGACACTCACACAACGTCAGCAATGTCCATCGTCCCAGCGCACAAGAATTCATGTCCGGTCAGTAGCGACTTACGTGGTAGGTTGGGCTTCAGGTGGACGATGAGCTAGACGACGTGATGGCGTTGTCGTTGGATGCGGTGTCCAGAACAACCCGAGAGTCGTCGATGTTGGCGACAACCATGAGGCCCCCCTGCTTAACGATGGACAGCGCGGTGCAGCTGCTCTAGACCGCGTCCAAGTGGTGGCTTCGCGGGAGATTGTCATACACAGCGGCGCATGCGACCACGTAGGACTGCTTCTAGAGGTCGAACTGACAGTCGCCAAGCTTCTTCTCGTCATCGATGAGCGACGCCAACATGAGTGCCTCCTGCTCATGGTGTTTGTTTGGGGTTTCAAGTAAGAAACATGGATTCATGCTTGGCGTTGGTTTATGAAAATGACTCACAAGTCTGATCTATGGAAAAAATATTACGAAGAAAAATGTCACGCGTGCAAAAAAGGGAATTTAAGTATAATACATTATTCAAACAAAAGAAATTGCATGCAAAGCTCTTCTTTAAATAATATTACCTCCATCAAAAAATCTAATTCAAGAATCTCGGTGATACTTATCTACTACTACGCATTGTGCAAGGATAGCAAGTGAGCTTGGTGAGAGATGTAGTAGATATGTTTCCTGTCATAGATGTAGATATAAACACATATGTGGTGTAGCGGTAGCTACTCTTGGCCTTTGCTTGAGAGGTCACGGGTTCAAATCCCCTTGAGGACATGTGTTTTTTTTTTAATTTTAGCTAGACGTGGGCTGTACGGGGGAATGGGAATGGGAATGTGCTTTGCGGGAGGAGGGAATGAGAAAGACAGAATAAAGAATGGGAATGACAGACATGAGAATGGGAACGGTGGCAGAATGGGAATGGCAGAACAGGAATGGTGGCAGAACACGGGAATGGCCGAGTACTCTTGCAGCCTTAATAGTAGTAGAGATTTAGACATTCGTAGGATCATCATCATCATATCACAGAAGTACAGACAGTCGCTTCGGCTCTAATGACAAGGCTTCGGCGAGAGAAAAAAGAAGCAAATTTATGCTTCGTTGTGTACGAAAAGAAGGGAATGTGTTTTTTGCCTTCGGCTAAAAAAATGCAAGTTTCGTCCACATCAAAGCAGTTCATACATGGATGGAAAGGTAAAAATATATTACAAGGTATGGACAAATTTACAGAGTAGTGTCTGATTCCTAAATTACAATATTTTTTACAAGGTTAATTCAAGAATTTCTCTAGAGCTTTTTCATAGCAGTGTCTTCAGCTTCATCACTTCATCACTATCCGCCAAGCTTCGGATCATTGCTTTTCGGCTTCGTCATCCTGTACATAATAAAGTGAAAAGGTAAACTCAAAGTTTCAAGGAGAAGGTAAGCACCAGGTATGAGTTTATTACCGGCTTGAGGTGACTTTGAGCTTCGTCACCAGCTAAGCTTCGCCCACCCTTCGTCCAGATTTGTGTTATGAATCTATTTCCTATGCATCGGGCCAGGCTGGGGATATCAGTTAAATCTGCTGGTGATAGGCTGAAGTTAGGTCTATTGACAATCTTCCCATGCGTGCAACCAGTTTTCATGAAAGCAACATCTGTGCCCCGAGAAGCTAGAAGAGCACAGAAGTCACCATGCCCAGCTATAACTTCGTCAAGTGCATCCACTTCGACCTCAATATGTTCGAAGGTGCTTGGCAGGTCTTCAACTGAAGGTTCAAATTTCTCAGAACTGGCTCCAACTGAGTTGAAGACCTGTTTCAGCCGTTGCACGCATCGGTTGCCGAAGTCTAGACATTTATCTTGAAGCTCCTTCAATGATTTCTGCAAATTTGAACTCTTCGGCTTTAAGTTTCGTATCGAGATTCTTCTTTTCTTGCTCGAAATTTTCTGATTTTAGGAGTAGTTCACTGTTTAATCTGGCAATTTCGGCTTGAGCTTCTGCCAGTGAACCCTCCATTGTTTGAAGAACAAAATCCTTCTTTTCAAGAGTAGCTTCATAATCTTTGATTTTGCTCTCCAAGCCTTCAATTATAACCTCATGTTTCTTATCTTCGAGGTCCTGTTGCATCCTCAAGGCTTTACTTAGTAGCATACTCTGTGCAAAGCAACCTTCATCAGAAAACACCTTCGTCACAAAAAACAATGAAAAGCCGAAGGAAAAAATTTTACCTTGAAATTAGAATAGAATAAACTACCGACGATATGCTGTCGTCGGTAGCGACTGATGTCAGCTTTGAGCTTCAGGAAGCCAACACTCTTTGACAGAGTACTGATAACCTTCGCTCCAGTTCGATCTCGGAGGCATCCTAAACTTTCTTCATCAATACCGCCAAAGAGCAACGCTCCTGGCTGGTAGCCACAAGATATAGCATAATCTCTCAGCTCCTCTCTCTCAGCCTTAGATAACTTTTGACCAATTATATTTTGAAAATTGAAGTCCTTTTCATCCAAAATATCTTCAGCGATCTCCTTCCCTTTTCCAGGCACTGTGGCTAGGGTTTCTTCGGCAGCTGCAGTAGCTTCTTCCGCAACCATATTCAACATCATTTTATCAATATCAGAAAATGTGCTCTCCAGATTTGTATCTTCGGCCATTGTAGCTTCGGTAATTGTAGCCTCGGTGGGAGCAGCTTTGGTAGCTGTAGCAACTTCGGCAGCATGTGTTATCTTTGACGCTGAGGCCTGCGGTGGTGGTTCTTCAATAGCTTCAATTACAGTAATAATCCTCCGCCTTTTTGGCCAGCAGACTTCTTGGCTGCCGAAGGCTCCTTCTTCTGTAAAAGCTTCGTCAGATGCGGCCCCAGTGGACTTAGCTTGATAAGTAAGGATTTGGTCATTACCTTTAGAATTTCTTCTACGTCAGCAGCAGCAGGTGTTGAAGGAGTCTCTCCCTCTATCTCAGTTGTTTTTGGCTTCAGAGCCGCAACCTTCCTCTTTTTCAGAACAACCACCTTCGGCTCAGGGCTGGATTTTCTCTTTGTTATAGTTTCTTCATCTTCTTTCACCATCCTAGCAGCTTGCCTGCTCAGAACACTAACAATCCTCTTTCTCTTTTGGCCTTTGGCACCCTTGTTCATTCGCTCATAGTCAGGATATTCAAAATTCAATGCATCCATCACCCTATTCAACCTTCGCTTCGGTCGGGTGCTGAAGGCCGCAGTCATCAGCTGATCTTCCTTTTTAGTGTAATTACCCAAAATTTCGTTGCACATGGTTTCTATCATTTCTAACCATTCTTGGCATGGCCCTTTAAATTGTTTCTCAAATTTCAACTGATAAGGCAGTCGCACAAGTTCATTCTTCTCCTTTGTACCCTTTAGCTTCGGCATGTTCCATTCACTCAGCGTCGGGAACACCTTATAGGCCAGATATTCTTGGACTACATCTCTGGTGCTGATCTGCTCGGCTACTGTGGGTGATGGATATCCCCCGGGTCCACTAGAAGGATAAAAGACCTCACGAAAGGCCCAAGGGCCCAATAAATCGTAAGGTCACTCCTTCATGGGCCTGGGGAGGAGCGACCAGTGAAGCAGATCGACATAAGGCCGGGTTGGTGCAAGCCCGGATGACTTCACAGTGTTGAGCAAACGACCGCAACAGAAGATCCGACTTTCCCACGCTGGAGCCCCGTACGACGTAACCAGGCGAGGATAAGTCGGCAGAATCATAGGAAGATAGACAAAAACGGTTCACTATCTTTTAGGTGCATATCCACATGTATTGCCTCACGGTCGAGTATATAAGGCCTAGGGGGCACCCCTTCAGAACGATCGATCCCACTACTTAGCCACCCACCTCAACTCTTTATGAGAGCTACCTTGTAACCCATTACACAAAGCATACTCGCCAGGACGTAGGGTGTTACGCATCTCAAAGCTGCCCGAACCTGTAAACATTGTCCATTGTTCCTCGTGCATCGGGCACGAACCATTTAGCTACTGTCGGCGACACCGTCCTACTCCTAAAAACACCTTGAGGGGCAACCCCGGGTGTGTGGTCAGACCCAAAACACCGACAGTTGGCGCGCCAGGTAGGGGGTGTGTCGCCGATCCAAGCTAGCTCAATGGTTGTCACCTTCCACCGCAAGATCACCCTCCGTCCCGGATCCATATTCTGCTTTGGAACGATCTCATCCATAGCAGATGAAGAGGGAACTCTACACCACATCGCCGATCCGCCAAAGAAGAAGTCCACTCCAACACGCTCCGAGAATATCAGGGTGAGGAAGGAAAAAGCGCGACCTCCAGCGCTCCGAAAAAAGATCGCCCTCGGCAAGCCAGGGGCCGAGAGCCCGCTGACCTGGAGAACTCCATTGTCTACTTCCCCGACGAAAGAATGGACACAAATCGCAAGGAAGAAAGAGATCGGGAGGAAGCAAGTCGTTCTTTCCGTTCCTCCGCCCTCAAAGGAGAACGGGAAGAAGATTGCCACGACCGCCGCACCATTCTACCCCGACATCCTCTTCATCGGGAGAGTGGAGTCGCCCCCCGTCTCCGACGACGAGCCGACCGCACCTGGAGAAGAACCACCTCAGCGGGAATCCCACCGGCGGAGAAACCGGCGCCGAAACATTCGGCGACATCATGAGGCCAGAGAACGGGATCCGGAGCAACCTATTTCGCGGGATGAGGTCTCGGAGATAGGAGAAACTCCGGAGGAACGCGTCTTCAGAGAACGAAGGAATTCCCGCCGATGTGATCGCCGACGAGCTCAGGAACAAGCCGAGCAGGATGCAAGGCAGCGCCGGGAAAATCCACTCTTCCGGCGCAACCTGAATCCTGACTTCGCCCGAGCCATGAACACGCCGAGTGAAGTCGGAGGGGTACTAGCTCGGATAGCTGATGGACTCCCTCGGACTCCTGACGCCGAGGGCTATCGACGACTGTTCACCCAGGCAGCCAACCATCTTCTACCACTCGCTCACCCACCGAACGATCTACGACACGCCATCAACAGTCGCCGGGACGCGCGAAGCTCCATCAACGCTTCGCATGAACGACGGCATGAGAACGAGATCCGCCGCCGGGAGGAGTACGACAGGGATCACGGCATCCCAGCTCAGAGTCAGGCAACCAGAACCGAGTCAGCCACGGCTTCGACTGGCGGTACTACCCGGGGTCGGTCGAGGAACCACAACGACTACTCCCCTCCCTGGGACAGACATCATCCCCGACGACAGGAGGACACGTGTGGGGTGACAACCCTTACTCCACGCCTTAGGGCCATTCAGTGGCCCCCTAACTTCAAGGTATCCAATGTCGACAAATATGAACCTAAGCAGGATCCAGGAGGCTGGTTGGCCGTCTACACCACTGCCGCCCGAGCTGCCGGAGCATCCGAGGACGTGATGACTGCGTACTTACCCATTGTCCTCGGGCAAGACGCACTACAATGGCTGCGACATCTACCTCGACACTGCATCGACGACTGGAACGACTTCAGTCGGCGCTTCACCGCCAACTTTCAGTCCCTCTCTGACAAACCAGCGCAACCATGGGACCTCAAATCCATCAAGCGTCGGGGGGACGAAACTCTCCGGTCGTACCTCAAAAGGTTCCAGACCATGAGAAATCGAATCCCCAAGGTCACGGAGACAGCCGTGATCGAGGACTTCTACAGAGGATCCAATGACTCGGCCTTTGTCAGAGCCATATTGCAGAAAGCGCCGACTACCTCCGAGAAGCTGTTCCGGGAAGCCGACCTCTACATCACCGCCGACGAGCGAGCTCAGGACATCATCGGGGGAGCGAAGCCCGCACCGGCAGCGCCACGACGCGACGTGAACCAGCAACCCGACAAACGCTGGGAGAAAAGACCTCGCGAAGAGGTGCACGCCGCTGGACCACCTGCCTCTCGTGCCCGGGGAGGACCTCGCGGAGGCAAGCGCACGCTGGACGACATCCTCGACGCCCAATGCCCGTACCACAAGGACATGCGCCACACCCTGCGGAACTGCAGGGACTTCAAGCACTCCATCGGACACGGCCGACCCTTCCAACCTCTACCTCCTCCTCCACCGCGGGGAGGACCAGAAGAACCATGACAACCCCAGCAGCAGGAGGAGGGGGAGGGAGGAGCCTTCCCGCGTGTTGACAGGGAGGTCAACATCATCTTCGGCGAACACGGATCACAGGAGAACAGAAGACAACAAAAGCTCAACGATCGCCTGATATTGGTGGCGACCACCGGTCCTCCCGCTCCGTACCGGTGGTCGGAGCACCCAATTACCTTCACTCGGGCAGATCAATGGCTCAACTTCGACCACCCAGGCAAGTACCCGCTCCTCGTCGATCCGGTGATCCGAGAGAGCAGGGTGAAGAAGGTGTTAGTGGACGGAGGAAGCAGCATCAACGTCACCTTCCCCCGGACACTCCAAGGCTTGGGAGTTCACCTCAAAGAACTCCGCGAGTCGGTCACTCCTTTCTTCGGCATCGTGCCGACCGAAGGGGAATACCCGCTGGGCCACATCTACATGCCTGTCACCTTCAGAACTCCGGAGAATTACAGAACCGAGTTCCTGAGGTTCGAAGTGGCAAACTTCGATTGCGGGTACAACGCCATCATCGGGAGGCCAGGATTGGCAAAATTCATGGCCATCCCGCATTACACGTACATGATACTGAAGATGCTAGGACCACAAGGAATCATAACTGTGCGCGCTGACTTCCAAGGCGCCGCAGAATGTTTCCGAGTGGCCATCCAAGCGGCCCTCACCACCAAACCGTCGGCGACTTCTTCAGCGCAGGCGAACTCTAAGCCTGAGGAAGACCTTACAGCACCGGCGAACGAAGCTCAAGCCGCGACCTCTATGCGGCCGACTGAAGAAACTAAAAGGATCAACCTGGGGTTTGCTGATGAATGCAAGACTGCCATCATCAGCTCCAGCCTGGATGATAAATAGGAAGGCGCGCTCGTCCGGTTTCTGCAAGACAACCGGGACGTATTCGCATGGCAACCTGCGGATATGCCGGGAGTCCCGAGAGAACTGGCCGAGCACAAACTGAAGGTCTACCCCCAAGCAAGGCCGATCCGGCAAAAACTACGTCGCTTCACGCCCGACAAAAGAGAGGCCATTCGTGTTGAGTTGGCTCGCTTGGTCGCGGCTGGGTTTATTAGAGAGGTGTTACATCCCGAGTGGTTAGCCAACCCTGTTCTTGTACTCAAAAAGAATAAAGTGGATTGGCGCATGTGCGTCGACTATACAGATCTCAACAAACATTGTCCAAAGGATCCCTTCGGGCTCCCTAGGATAGATCAGGTGGTAGACTCCACCGCTGGATGTTCTGTACTGTCTTTTCTGGATTGCTATTCTGGATATCATCAGATCAGTTTGGCAAAGGAAGGCGAGGAAAAAACAGCGTTCATCATTCCATTCGGTGCTTTCTGCTATACCTCCATGCCGTTTGGCCTCAAAAACGCTGGAGCGACTTATCAGAGAGCCATTCAAACATGCTTAGCCGACCATTGGGGCAAGCGTGTGGAAGCCTACGTGGATGACGTAGTAATCAAAACAGAGAACTCGAGAAACTTCATCGAAGACTTACAGCTGGTTTTCAACAGTCTACGGCGATATCGATGGAAGCTTAATCCCGAAAAATGTGTCTTTGGGGTACCGGCAGGGAAGCTACTCGGATTTATTGTCAGCCACCGGGGAATTGAAGCTAATCCGGATAAGAATGAAGCTATCATGAAAATGGAAGCTTCACGATCACAAAAGAAGGTTCAGCGACTTACCAAATGTATGGCAGCCCTGAGCAGATTTATATCCAGGCTGGGAGAAAAAGGTTTACCATTTTACAAGCTACTCAAGAAGGTGGACAAGTTTCAGTGGACTTTAGAAGCACAGGAAGCCCTAGATGCACTGAAGAAATTCTTGACAACCCCACCAATACTGAAACCACCATGGCGAGCCACATCAACT
The DNA here is from genome assembly GCF_902167145.1 of Zea mays. NCBI lineage: Eukaryota > Viridiplantae > Streptophyta > Magnoliopsida > Poales > Poaceae > Zea > Zea mays. Next base: position 89,803,420 of record NC_050097.1, read on the forward strand.
CAACCAGCTGAAGATCTGCTGCTGTATATCTCTTGCACGACTCACGTGGTAAGCACTACGTTGGTAGTCGAGCGAGCAGAAGAAGGACATGCCTACCTAGTGCAGCATCCTGTTTATTTCATCAGTGAAGTTTTGGGTCCCTCGAAGAAAAGTATCCTCAAGTTCAGAAGCTATTATACGCAGTACTTCTAACTGCCCGCAAGCTACGTCACTACTTTGACGACCACAAAGTCATAGTAGTCACTGGTTTTCTGATAGGGGACATCCTTCACAACAAGGAAGCCATTGGTCGAATAGCCAAGTGGTCCTGCGAACTGGGATCTCATGACATCAAATTTCGACCTCGCACTGCCATTAAAACCACTACTAAAAAATCACCTTCTTGCAATGGGCAAAAATCGTTGCGATAGACCATAAATCGTTGCGATAGGCACCAATTGCGATAGAACAACTGTCGTTGCCTGCTGTTGCAGAAAACAGAGTGGCAATAGGCTATAGCAACAATTTTACGTTCTGTTGCAATTACTACATCTTTTGCAACGTATTCAAGTGTTGCAGCAGTTCGTTGTTACAATGGACTATTCTGTTGCAATAAGTTATATTGCAACTATTACGATAGTTGCCAAAAACTCTATTGCCACAACATATTTCATGGTAATAAGTGTTAATGCCACGTTTAAATCTGTTGCAAATGGCTTTGTTACCACAAGATGCTGTGTGGCAACAAAACACTAGTGCCACACCAGTGACTCGTGGCAACAAGATGTATTGCCATGCAAATAATTTCGTTGCATTTGATCATTTTGCAACATAATGTGTCTCGTGGCTACATGACCTTTTTGCTATAAAATTATCTGTGGTAAGAACCGATATAACAACAAAAAATATCGTAACAAATGATGTTGCAACAAGAAGAAAAGGTTGCGACTACCGAAGTCCCAACGAAATAGATCCATGGTAATTACATCTTATTGCAACAAAAAAATCATTGCAACTGAACCATACAACAACCAATAAAACCGTTGCATTTACATATATTCAAACCCACAATTTATACGACAATGCATTTTGCATTTGTATTGGGTAGAAAATGTTATGCAAAAGAATTATATTTTACATCAGTAACGTAAGAACCAAAATTGACAACCATAATATTTGTCTCTTATCTCATATATTAACTACATCCATACCATAAGTTGTAACAAATAGGTTGCACCAATTAAATAGTGGCCAAATACAAATTAATTTGATAACATAGCTCACAGTCATAACATCCTCATACTAGCTTGGATTGTGATAACATAGATAATAAACTACTCAGGACTAGCAAATTATTGGAAGTTTTTTTTGTCATCGTGTACCCCTCCATCCCCTCCATTGATGCAAGCGATGGTTAGCTAGGCTGACGACGATATCACGACGACAAGGAACCTGTTGGAAGTGTTAAAAACAATAATTAGTAAAGCTACAATAACTTGGTTAATCATTAGTGAAAGACTACAACTGTAGTGCCTACAGCTACAGCTACAGCACAACTCCTAGCAAGCAGCATCAGCAGCAGCAAGCAGCAAGCAGCAACATGCAGCATGCAACAGCAACAACATGTAGCAGCACGCAGCTAGCAGCGGCAAGCAACAAACAGTAGCAACCATCAGCAAGCAGCAAGTAGCAACACGCAGCATGCAGCAAGCAGCAACAACAACACGCAGCAGCACGCAGCTAGCAGCGGCAAGCAACAAACAGTAGCACGCAGCAAACAGGAAGCACGCAGCAGCAAGCGTTCTACTCTATCTCTACCAGAGAAGGCAGCTGCAGCACCAGCCTAACAAGAGCGAAAACAGGCTACCAAATAAGCATGCTGCACAGAGCCACAAACATGTGTACTGCTCATATGGTTAACTAAAATCTGTTTAGGCTACTAAAATCCATTGCATGCACAACTACAAAAGAAATAAAAAAAGATTGTGGACATACCTTAAACACACTTTGATAGAGCTTCTTAAGTTGATCTACCTTGCTTCTCGCTTGCACTTGCGGATTGTACCTATTATCATATCCAGGATTACAAAAACAAAACTATCAAAAAATGTTGTAAAACAGTTTATATGATCATAATACAAGAACATTTGCATTCCATACACATTCGCTTCTTTTGTTGCCCCTTGCCTGCACACGTCTTGTCACAGCATTCCTTAGAGTGTAAGAGCTAATATAGTTTGCTGGCATATTGTCTTTCTTATTGTTTGTGTCTGGTGTACGAACGTTGTTTGCACTACTTGGTGCAGGTGCAGGAGAATCAGCTGGGATGAATTCAGGAGGTTTAGTAGGGACAACGGAAGAAGGATCGATTGGAGTGGTGCTTTCACGGTTGCTCTGCATTAAACAATTGATCAAACAATTTATGTTGCAAAAGTTTCTAATAGCAATGATGGTAAAAATACAAATATCAAATTTTATACCTGTTGTGCTACAACAGCAAGGGCAGCAACCATTTCTTGCCTCATTTCTTCTCTAAGCACTTGTCTTTTTTTTTCTTCTTCTTCTTGCAGTGCTTGCATTTTTTCCTGGAGTATTCTTTCTCGTTCTGCAACCTCACACGCAAGTTTTTCATTTAACAACTGGACCTGACTTTCGAGTTCAATGTTTTTTTGGTTGGTTGCAACCGTGGCACGAGCTTGTTCGAGGAACTTTGATTCCATCACTTGACTTCTTGTTGGATATCTTGATAGGTACCCATGACCATGAAGTCTGTTTGCCTTACATCCTGTTGTTTCCTTGAATGTTGTTTGGAAAATAGCATTTTCCTCTTCTCTTGTTAGATAAAATTTTTCTGTTTGATATATTTTCTCAGCAATTTTCTCAGCTGCGTTCTCCTGAAAAGAACAATATAGTTCAAGTTAGCTCAATTCAAATAAGAATTGATGCCGAGTATTTTAAAGTATGTTTTAGTAGTAAGCTTTGTGATTTACTCACATAAATGCCACGTGAAGCCTCTTCCGACCATTCATCATTTTTACAATGAGTAATCATCCAAAGGGATAGATCGGTTGGTTCTATACCAGTTTCTGGATCTCTCTGTAATGTGAAGAATGTATCATACAAGTTTGTCATTAATCATGGAAAATAAAGTAGTGGTCATATCATTACCTGTTGAAAGCTTATTTGGGAAAAAGTTCTAGAACCCATTATATGCTTCGTTCTTTGTTTCTGACGGTTTTCCGAGTTCCGGCTGCTTATTTTCTAGAAAATAATAATAGTTGGAAATGAATTAATAAATAAATCGCTAGAATCATCCATATTATGCAAGTGCCAATCGTTAAAGTAAAGGAAATGAAATAGCAAACCTGGAATTTCTCAGATCCAAAATACAACACCATGTAATGCCACTCGACGATGTCTACATCTTCAGGCTTGTTTTTCATCCTTTCAGCATAACTATTGTATGCCTTGTATGTTGAGCTTAACGTTGATCGCCATCCTTTGTATCTCTCCTTAGCAATAGACCAGATCTTTTCATGCGCGTCCTCATTGGTTAGAAACTCCCACCTTCGCTGTTTCAGTTTTGATATAAAGAGAAGGTTAATTGTCTAGTAATTTGGGAATAGTAGACCACTAATAGTTCTAGCTAACTGTTAGGGCTCAAGTAAAGAAATTTCACATACCAGTACGTCAGAGGCTATAGAAGATCTAACATTGAGCTCTATATCTTTCCACTTTTTCACTCCAATGAGTGGTGCCTTTTTCTTTGTAAACAATACGATTTCATCCACAAAAGTGCGAGCGTTTGGTCCTACAGGACCTCCAAGCTTAGATGAAAATTCAATCTTAAGTTTGTGATCACCGTTCTTGATCCGCTTGGTGGCTGCTGCTATACCCTTAAGGGTACCACGCCCCTCCTTTTTAAAGACTCCATCGTTATCTACATATATACCAATAACATCTGAATGGGTAGAAATATTCAAAGTAGAAGATTGCAACATTTGAATAAAAAACACTCTTAGTAAAAAATACCAGGATCTCTTTTCCTATGACGTCTAGCATGAGATGGCCAATTAGTAGTAGGTTTGCTGCTGCCATGAATTTCTTCATCTGATAATATTAGGTCATCATTGCTTTGTCGTTCATACAATACTGCGGATAGCATAGGCATCAGTTACATCTCTAACAATTTGCGAAAATATAGACTATATGTTAGTAGGCTGTAAATAAAAGAAATTACAGATATCTGGAAGATCGCCTTGATGCCTTAACCATTCTTTATATGTTTTGATCGTATCCTCCCTGAAGTCATCCATTAAATCTGCACTTAAACAATATGTAAGTTTAACTGTGGAAACTATAACATATCATGTATTTAATGTAATGAGTTTGACATCTTAACTTACCCGTTTCTGGATTATCATGTTGTAGTATTGCAAGCCACTCCTTATATGCATCAATCGACACTTCTATAGTTTCTTCATCAACATTTGTTCGCTGTCTTGGACGCTTGATGGGAGTTATGCTTACCTCTAGATCACTGGGTGGATCTTTTGTGAGCACAAAACTTATTTTTCTCTCATCCATGTTATCAGACAGCATGGCCTCTTCTTGGTGGATGTAATCAAGTGCCAATAGCCTGGATCGATCAATGCCACATCGTTTCTTGTAAAACAAGAAGTCCCTCCCAGAATATCCAAGTTTCGATTTTATGTACACCACGTTGTAAAAGGCAACATAAGCTTTATCAATATTTACTGTGACAATTTCTTTTCCAGGTTGTGCTCCAATGCAATGGAATTTCAAGGTCCATATCTCACCAGTCAACCTGCCACACAAATATATTTTATGCAAACAATGACTAAAATAGTGTTGTAAAAAGATTTCATTCAACAATTAAGAGGTATAATTATGATCTGCGCCAAGGCCAAAGCAGTAGAGAACAATATGGGTAGATAGATTTTTACTTGTCAGGAAGATCAAAGAAGACGTTCTTCCCGGCCATAATCTCGTCCACAATCCGTGTACCAAGTTGGCTACCATTGTCGTTGGTGCACATATTAGCTTCATTGCTTGTCGGCTGCAAACCTCCTTGAGTCGTCATCCTGGTGGAACACGCAGAAAGTATGACTCTGATTTAGTTTTCAAGGCTATTTGCTTGTTACAGCTTCTCACCAATATTCTGAATATAATTATATATAATTATATATATATATTTATATTTGCTGGAGCTGTCATTTTGCTGTGGTTCTAGCTAACTGTTAATGATCAAATAATCCCTTACAACTTGCCACCTTGGTTGTGTTCACAAGCTCGAGTAGTAATGCACGATGCTACTCATTACAGAATGTTTGACTTACTTGGCTCCTCACCTCCTTGCTGACGAAGGAACAAGATGTCGCTCCTCAGCTCCTCGCTGACCCTCTGCTCTTCGGTAAAAAATTTATAGCCTTAGCTTAGTAGTCCCCTCTTGATCAATTCTGGATCCGCCAATGTGAATAATTGTTCATAGTACAAAAAGAGGTTTGCCATAACGAACATGCATGCCTTAGAAGCCTTAATTAGAAGCCTCAGGTGAATAATTGTTAATGGTACATGTTCAAATACTATATGGCATTTGTTTAGAAAAATTAAACGATGGGAACGAGAGAGTATATATGTGTATACGTGCAACAATCACTACTACATATATGACTATTTAAGACACACCATTAAAGACTAATATAAGTATATTTTATAGAAGTGTCTTATATCATATGAAGTCGTCTAGACTATAAGAAACATTGTAGATGTTAGTGAGTATACTAGACACTTATAAATATGGAACCATCTTCACATGATAGTCTGACAAGACTTATATGAAAAACGTAGCAAATAGTGAAATCACCTTAAGTTGATGATATATACGAATCACTATCCTTTTGTTTCCATCCCCCGACGCCGTCTCACCATACACACTCGACGCCTCCCTCAAGAACTGCTACCGCCACACTTAGGAACTGCCACCGCCGCCCAATAATCATGGACTCCGAACCCCATGAATCGCCGCCGTCAGAGGCCGTCTCGTGTCGCGGTGGCTCGGAACAGTCGACGCCAGGCTGCGGCGTTCATTCGTGGCACCATCAGCAGCAACCACCAACTCAAATAATCTAGGTAAACAAATAAGACTCCTCAGATTATATAATCCACTAAAATAATTTAGATTGTCTAATAATATATTTGCTATTGTTAAAAGCAAAACTTAAAGAGGAAAAGCCATTTTTTTCTTTTTCTCCACTGCCCTTTTCTCCTTGTCTCATGTCGACCAGGCTTTCAGACTTATCCACCGCACCCATCTCCAGCTCTCTGGAATTTCTTGCCATCAGCCCTCTGCCCTTCTTCCTGCAGTAGAGAGTCGCCGCCCCTCCCAAATCCCCTTCTTCAGCGAAGGCCTCCAGCGCGAAGGGCAGCAAGGAGCCCCCGTCGCTGCCGCCAGCATCTCCCCCCTTAGGGTTTGGTCAGCGGCGGAGCTTGGGGGGCGGCTTTGGAGGAGCGGACTCCTCGTCTTCGTCCGATCCGGCTTCCTCGGCTGACGAATCACCAGACTCGCTCAGCTCGGTGCCAGCGACGGAGCTGAATAGGCGCGCATCACCCTCGTCGTCCTAGCCGTCACCAGCTCCGTGAGTATCGCTGCTCCCCCTCAGAACCCCCAAAGCCGATGTTGCTTGTGTAGTCTGCTAATCTGGCTCTTCTTTTTTTGGAACTTCATAGAGTGTTCATGTAGAAGGGGCTAATTCTGTCTTTTTCAAAGGTAGAGAAGGGGCTAATTCTGTCTTTTTCATCTTCTGAAATTAGTTTCTTATATTTACACAATTTCTTCTAAGGTTAAACATGAATACATCCATAATTATACCGTGTGCATAAAATAAGCACCTTAGAACTTCATAGAGTGCTCATGTAGAAGCCTAGAAGGCAATATCTAGTTTTGGGAAGTTTTTTTGGTAGTTTCTTTTCGGATGCGTAAGGGTTCTTGCTTGAACCTGTTGATGAATGATCATGAAAAAATAGCGAGGTGCTATAAATTTTACTTATGGACTATTTAGTCAGGTAGCCCATTTCAAGAGTTTGAGAGTATTGAGACTCTACGAAAATGTTATACATAAAAAGCATGATAGATGCACATAAATATTAATTTAAATTCGTAATAAGAAACAAAAACACGTGCACAGAAATAATAATACCAGAAGAACAAAATTTCTGGTTAAATGCCAACAACAACAACAATGTGATCTTTTAACTACATATTGAAATTTTCCTGTCAAGCATTGAATGTGTACAACAGTGAGCGCTTGCTTTGAAGCGATATCCGTATATATAGCATCACACAACGCATACAAATGCATTACACAACGCTCAGTAAGCTAGTGCATCATACAAATGCATTACACAACGCTCAGTAGCATATTAAAGCTTTGTATTGTTTGCACTGTGATATATACCTCAGTAGTTGGGCATTATTGAATATATACTAAAGTCATGACAACCAAAATCTACTGATCAGAACTGGATATGTAATAGTTACGCGATTGTACGCGTTTGCCTCAATTCAGTGTGTGCCAACCTCGGATAACATCTTTCTCGTATCCAATAGTCTGTGACTTTTCTTTTAAACAAAAAAATCATCATCGTTTGCGTCGCGTGACGAGTCCACAGGTGCTACATATCCATCATCAATGTATGTGTTGTCTTCTTCGTCCTCCTCATCTGCTAACCCAATATCATGTGATTCTTCCACAAATTCAGCAAGTGCTTTCTCAATGACACAAGCATCACCGATTACACCTTCCATGTCAGACCTTCTCCACTTCACCAATACTTCATCGCTGCTTGAAACACTCATGCCTTCGAATCCCACGTGCAGCGAATCAAGATCAATTTCTGAATTTTCAGATTCTGGCATGGCGAACAGATTTCGGGGATTCATTCTTACAATAGTGCACCAATCTTTTTTCTTTGTACCATTGACATAAAACACCTGCTCAGCTTGTGAACCAAGAATATAAGGCTCATCTAAATAGCACAACCGAGTTTTATCAATATCAATAATTCCATACTGATCCCTTTGGTAGCCTCGTCCTTTGTTCTTGGCAGTAGGAACATGGAACCAGTTGCACTGAAAGAGGAAAACTTCCTTACCTTGAGGAAAATCTAGTGCAATAATTTTTTTAATCACACCATACCAGTCAATATTACCAGAGCTTTCATCTCCTTTCACAACAACACCACTATTTTGTGTGCATAGGTTCTGCTCTATCTTTTCTGTACGAAAAAGAAATCCAATGATGAAGCATCTGTTGAAAACACGAGCCCGATGGTCTGGTCCTTGTGAAAGTGTGTAGAGCAGGTCACTTGTCTTCCCTTGTTGATTTAGTTTGCTGATCTGAAGCCAACAAAACATGTTTAAGTTATTTGCAAATATAATACTGAGCAGCAGTTAGTGGATGGCATTACAAATAAAACAAATTACTCATAACCCACCTTTCGCTCGAACCAGCCTACAAATTGTTCCTTGTGCCTTTGATCAACATTCCGTGTACTTAATTTTTTTAGTTCGTCCATATGCTCTCTACAATATTTTAAAAGAGGGCTTCAGGTAATTCAAATTCTATGAAACATGCCAATGCATAGTATCAAAATATAGATTTTGAAATAAGATCTTACTTTATCCATGGAGTAGCCTCATCACAGTTTTGTAATATGTAGTGCCTCATTCGTTGCAGCTCACTCCTAGAAAGTGACTCGACAGTGAATCCTTTCTTAGTGTAGTCAATGTTGGCAAATACGCTTAAGCCAGATGGTGGTTCATTCACAGCAGCAGCTTCATGACGGTCTGCATGATTAAGCTTGGTTTCCACGTCTTGCAAGAAGCGACTGCAAAATGTCATGCACTCATCTAATATATATCCCTCAGCTATCGAGCCTTCAGGGTGCGCTTTGTTCCGTACATAGGCTTTAAGAGTACGTAGATATCTCTCAATTGGATACATCCATCTATAGCACACGTGTCCACCAAGTTTAGCCTCTTCAGCTAGATGAATTGACAAATGAATCATTATATCAAAAAAGGCTGGTGGGAAAATCATCTCAAGCCGACAAAGGGTTTCAGGAATCGAGGTGCTCAACTGCTCTAAATCTTCAGCACTCAACTCCTTTGAACATATTGCATTAAAGTACCTACTAAGCTGAATCAATGGAAGAGCAACATTTTCTGGCAAAACATTGCGAACTGCAATGGGTAATAGTTTTTGAAAAATAACATGACAGTCATGAGTTTTTAGACCAGACACCTTACACTTGTTCACATCCACACTCCTCTTTATGTTAGAGGCATAACCATCAGGCATCTTCACGCCTTCTAGGAATTGGCATAACCATATCATCTCATCCTTACCCAATGTGTAAAGTGCTGATGGCAAGGTGTATTTTCCATTCCCGAGCACAATGTGTTGATCCTTCCTGATGCCTAAATGCTCCATGTCAAGTCGAGCCTTCTCGCCATCCTTAGATTTCCCTTCCATACCTAGCAAAGTCCCCAATATGCTGTCACAAATGTTTTTCTCAATGTGCATCACATCCAAATTATGCCTTACGAGCAATTTTTCCCAGTATTGTAGTTCAAAAAAAATACTCTTTTTCCTCCAATTGTGCCATCTAGTTTCTTCCTCACGCTGCTTCCTTTTCCTTGTAGACTTCCCAAAAGTGATTTGCTCAAAACTTTCATACTGTTGCAGAACCCCTTCACCACTCAATGGCACTGGAGGCTCCCTTGTTTCCACAGTATTGTTGAAACTGGCCTTGTTCTTGCGCCACCTATGATCCATAGGCAGAAACCGACGATGTCCCATGTAGCAATGCTTGGATCCACATTTCAACCATAAGAAGTCGGTATCCTTGTGGCAGTATGGACATGCAAACTTGCCTTTTGTGCTCCAGCCAGATAACATCCCATATGCTGGGAAGTCATTAATTGTCCAGAGAAGAATTGCTCTCAAATTAAAATTCTTCTTCTCCTTGGCATCCCATGTCTCAACACCTTTTTCCCAAAGGTCTTTGAGCTCATCAATCAGAGGCTGCAAATATACATCAATATTGTTTCCTGGAGAGTTTTTACCGGGTATCAACATTGACAACATCCAGAAAGGTTGTTTCAAACACAACCAAGGTGGCAAGTTGTAAGGGATTAAAATGACAGGCCATATAGTGTACGCAACATTGACCATCCCAAATGGATTGAAGCCATCAGATGCAAGACCCAACCGAATGTTACGAGGATCAGTAGCAAAATCTTTGTATATGTTATCTACATGCTTCCATGCCTTAGAGTCAGCAGGGTGCCTCATTTTGTTATCTTGGACTAAGCCCTCCTTGTGCCAACGCATATATTCAGATGTGGTCGAATTCATATACAACCTTTGCAATCGAGGAATAACTGGGAAATATCTTAGGATTTTCCGCGGGGCACGCTTGTTGGTTGCCTCCTCATGATGCCCAGAAATCGTTGGTTGCCATCTAGACTCACCACATGTTGGACATGTATCCATGGCTGCATATTCTTTCCGAAACAACAAACAATCATTGACACATGCATGTATCTTTTGGTAGTCAAGGCCAAGATCATGAATAACCTTTTGTACTTTATCCAATGTGTCCGGAACACAGTGGCCTTCTGGGAGAACAAGCCGAAACAACTGAAGTACGGCCGCTAATGCACTTTTACTAAGACCAAACATGCATTTAATCTGAAAGAGCCTTACTATAAAAGATACCTTAGTGACCTCCTTGCAACCTGGATACAATTCCTTCTTTGCCTCTGTTAATAGATTAAAGAATGCCTTTGCTTTTGCATTTGGCTCTTCATTAATTTTTCCTATGATGTCTTCGTGTATAGCACCACTAATTAGCGTTGAAACTAGTTCGGTCACAGAACCACTGTCACCTGTTTCATCATCATTGACAACTGCTGCAGCATTGCCCTCATCTGAATCATTTGCTTGGTTTCCTTCTTCGATGAAGCTCTCATCAAACCCTCTAATAACCAAGTGACTCTGAACCTGAGATTGTGTTCTGTAGGACATGCATCGACATCTTGAACATGGGCATGGTGCAGTTTCTCCTCTAGTAGTGCCACCAAATGTAGTTTGTATGAACTTTCTGAAATTTGTTTGCCACTCATTTGTCGTGAAGTGCATGCGCATCCAACTGCTATTATTCTGAGACATGGCCTTCTAGTCAATGATTCAAATCACCAGTCGAGCCCTATAACAAAACAAATCAAAGTTAAATAGATTTTCAGTCATAATCAGTATTGATCTTTAAAGTTTAATGATAAGTTACTAATTCATGCAACATGCTTGGCTCTTTTGTGCGGCTTTCTTAGCCATACTAATAAAACTGGAATGTGAACAGCCATTTGTTTGAAGTAACATGTGCTGAATTGCATTGAGAGAAAAGAATTAAGTGTGTTGTGCATAGGCATTTGTTTGAAGCAATGTGCACATCTCAATGATTCTTGCTGTCAGTCACACTTGAAAACATTTTGGTGCCGACATGCCTAAAATCATTTTGGTGCTGATGCTAATAACAATTTCAGAATTTGCCCTTTGCATCACATTTTCAGAAATCACAGTTTCACATCCATTTTTTTAAAAAAATACAGTTAATACCAATATCTTTGTGCAGTGGAGTTCACAGTTCAAAAGGCAGTTTGCACATCTTGAGGAGAATTATAGTGAGAAGGAGAAAGAGGTTCTACATTGCAAAGAGAGCATGCTTCTTTACCAAGGTACATGATTCATGACTGCAATGTACCTTTGATGTGTGGCATTGTGAATTCCTAATCCTGAACATTGAACAAAACATCGAAGTGCAGAACTTACTATCGAATGCTAACATAAAACTGCATAAAACTTAATATAAGACTTCATGAATATGATTTTCAGAATACAAAAAGGATGGGGGGTTACATCTAAGACACTTGCATAACTGTTTAAGGGGAAAGGAAAGTGATACTCCATGTCCATGAATATTATTTTGGCATATCATACATGCTAAAACATTGAAAATATAGAAGAATTAAGATTAGGACATAAGTTGTTCTGAACTGGCACTAATGTCAACAACAGTAAATCAGTAATAACCATTCTCAATACTCAACAACACGCAGATGTCTGAACTTACCTAGAACTCCATATATATGTTGATGACTTGTTGGCTCTTTGGCTATTGCTTGAACCTACAAATCAGCAATAAAGTCTAGTTAGATTTGCAAATAAGCTACTAGGAGTTTAGGATAGCAAGGCAGTGCTGCTGCTTGGTTGTTCCACTCAGTAAGTCAGTAGCAGCCAACCACTAAGTAATATGAATGCCTTATGTCGGTTTTTTGTTGCTGTTAAAGCTGGAATACATGTTTGGTGCGGTTAAGTAATATGAATGCCTTATGTTGAGTTTGAAAATGATGAAAATGATTCCAGAAAAACGCCAAACATGAACAACAAATGATGTTGATTCCATGGCTTCAGTTAGTTTTTCTTTGTACGTTTTCACCCTTTTATTAGATTGTGTTATGGTGTTAAATTATTGCTCAATTAGTTATTATCATTTGTAGTTGGGGGTCATATCTTTTCTTTAAGCGCAGTCCTGAAAATAACACATCTCTACAATTATGTTGCATAGACATTTGTTTGAAGCAATGTGCACATCTCAATGATTCTTGCTGTCAGTTACACTTGACAGTAATAACCATCTAAGACCACCTCACGCAGTGCCTCTAGGTGGGAGAAAACAAAAAAAGGTTCATAGGCAGCTCTGGATACTTCAATCCTGAGGGGACAGCTTCGCCTTCGTCCAGGTCACCAGGTTCAGCGAATCCGGCTCCTTGCATCGCTCCTCCGGTAACCTTCTCTTCCTCAGTTTCCCTTTGAGAATATTCCACACTCAATTTTCCTCACTTCATTTTAGGTCCTTTATTTTTATACCTACAACATATACTTTCTCTACTATTTCGACAAGGAACTGCGCCTCTATCTGGGTCAGCGAGTTTGGCTACTTCTATGTTGCTATCATTGTACTGCTTATTGCTTCTTTTTCCTAAAGAAAATGTTCACTACCTGCTTATCATACTGATTTTTCTACTGATATTGTTTGATCTGCTAAAACAAAAGGGATATATATTCAACAATGAAAATAGAACTGATAAAATAAATACTTCCACCCTTACAAGTCTCTTTTGAGTATTTCCTCCCACCCTTGCAAACTGTGGTATATCATACGCTAAAGTTGTTGTAACACGCTTCATATCGTCCATCAAATTAAGTAACGTTCTCCTTTACTTTGTTTATATGAATAATTTACTGATTATAGAGATTTTATGCTAAGAATATTCCTTTTTCCCTTTTTATTACTTTTATTTTGTTAGTTCACCTTAAAATGAGCAAGCTCCATTATTATCGGTTGTTATTGTTATAAGATTTCAAGTGAGTGCATTTCCTCAGGCATTTGTTTGAAGCAATGTGCACATCTCAATGATTCTTGTTGTCAGTTACACTTGACAGTAATAACCATCTAAGACCCCCTCACGCAGTGCCTCTAGGTGGGAGAAAACAAAAAAAAGGTTCACAGGCAGCTCTGGATACTTCAATCCTGAGGGGACAGCTTCGCCTTCGTCCAGGTCACCAGGTTCAGCGAATCCGGCTCCTTGCATCGCTCCTCCGGTAACCTTCTCTTCCTCAGTTTCCCTTTGAGAATATTCCGCACACAATTTTCCTCACTTCATTTTAGGTCCTTTATTTTTATACCTACAACATATACTTTCTCTACTATTTCGACAAAGAACTGCGCCTCTATCTGGGTCAGCGAGTTTGGCTACTTCTATGTTGCTATCATTGTACTGCTTATTGCCTCTTTTTCCTAAAGAAAATGTTCACTATCTGCTTATCATACTGATTTTTTTACTGCTATTGTTTGATCTGCTAAAACAAAAGGGATATATATTCAACAATTAAAATAGAACTGATAAAATAAATACTTCCACCCTTACAAGTCTCTTTTGAGTATTTCCTCCCACCCTTGCAAACTGTGGTATATCATACGCTAAAGTTGTTGTAACACACTTCATATTGTCCATCAAATTAAGTAACGTTCTCCTTTACTTTGTTTATATGAATAATTTACTGATTATAGAGATTTTATGCTAAGAATATTCCTTTTTCCCTTTTTATTACTTTTATTTTGTTAGTTCACCTTAAAATGAGCAAGCTCCATTATTATCCGTTGTTATTGTTATAGGATTTCAGGTGAGTCCATTTCCACAGGCATTTGTTTGAAGCAATGTGCACATCTCAATGATTCTTGTTGTCAGTTACACTTGACAGTAATAACCATCTAAGACCCCCTCACGCAGTGCCTCTAGGTGGGAGAAAACAAAAAAAAGTTTCACAAGCAGCTCTGGATTCTTCAATCCTGAGGGGATAGCTTCCCCTTCGTCCAAGTCACCAGGTTCAGCGACCAAAGGAACTGCGACTCTATCTGGGTCACCAGGTCACCATGTTCAATCCTGAGGGGATACTTCACTAGGTCCTTTATTTTTATACCTACAACATATACTTTCTCTACTATTTCGACAAGGAACCGCGCCTCTATCTGGGTCAGCGAGTTTGGCTACTTCTACGTTGCTATCATTGTACTGCTTATTGCCTCTTTTTCCTAAAGAAAATGTTCACTACCTGGTTAGCATACTGATTTTTCTACTGCTTAGCCAAAGTCAGAAGGATCACCTGAAGGCTGAGTCCCTGGCTGAAGGCATGAGAGTCCCTGGCTGAAGGCTGAAGGCAGGCGTGGAGTCCCTGGCTGCTGATGGTTGTGTGTCCTGGCAGGTGGCTGAAGGCTGAAGGCAGGCGTGGAGTCCCTGGCTGCTGATGGTTGTGTGTCCTGGCGGGCGGCAGTTTGAGTCCCCTGCAGGTAGTGGCGGCTGTAATATGTAGTAGTATAGGCATGCAGACAACAATTGGAAATTGTATGATTCATGTGATCATTTTCCTTGTATTATTTTCTATTTTTGGTTATATATCAGATTTTAGAAGATTCTTGTGATCCTTTTCCTTGTATTCTTTTGTATTGTTGGTTATATATCAGATTTTAGAAGATTCTTGAGATCCTTTTCCTTGTATTCTTTTCTATTGTTGGTTATATATCAGATTTTAGAAGATTCTTGTGATCCTTTTCCTTGTATTTTATTCACCTGCGTGTTTTATTGATGTGTGTCTGAGAGAACAAAAACTTCTAGATTGTTCTTTGTATTTTTCTTGTAACGTATCAATAAATTGAATATATTTCCCATCGCGATCCAGACACAGAACGCAAAGTTGGATCATGGCTTAGACATGTTGCGCGCGGCAGGTCCGTATATACTACGATTTCCTTGGCCTTGCGCAGACATGAGAGTATATGACATAGGGTGGCCTCACCCTCCCTGCACGCCCGGTCGGTTTGGATGAAAAAAGAATTCTACGCACATGCCGCGTCTCGCTTTACACTGCTACTAATGCTACCACTTTACTGATGTTGTAATATCCAGTGAGCCACTAGGAACATTTTGCAACAACTGTTCTAGTGATAGCAGTAACATCTTTCTCTTGCAACGAAAGTCATGATTATTGCAACACACAAATAAAGTGGCAAAAAGGTGCATATTTTGCAACCACTTTTAAAGGTTGTGGCAATAACTAACACGTAATGCTACAACTTTACTGATGTTGTAATATCTGGTGAGCCACTAGGGACATTTTACAACAACTATTCTAGTGGTAGCAATAACATCTTCATGATTATTGCAACGCACAAGTAAAGTGGCAAAAAAGGTGCATAAATTGCAACCACTTTTAAAGGTTGTGGCAATAAGTAACACCTAATGCTACAACTTTATTGTTGTTGCAATATCCGTGTGACACTAGAGTAATTTTGCAACAACTGTTCTAGTGGTCGCAATAACACCTTTCTCTTGCAACGAAAGTCATGGTTATCGCAATGCACAAAAAAAGTGGCGAAACGGTCCATATATTGCAACCACTTTTAAAGGTCATGGCAATAAATAATATCTAATGCAACAAAAATATTGTTGTTGCAATATCTGTCGTGGCATTAGGGTGATTTTGCAACAACTGTTCTAGTGGTCGCAATAACACCTTTCTCTTGCAACGAAAGTCATGGTTATCGCAATGCACAAAAAAAGTGGCAAAACGGTCCATATATTGCAACCACTTTTAAAGGTCGTGGCAATAAATAACATCTAATGCAACAAAAATATTGTTGTTGCAATATCTGTCGTGGCATTAGGGTTATTTTTTAGTAGTGAACCCAAGCATTGGTTGACTTCGTATCAGAATGGACTGAACAACAAGTACCAGAAAACCCAGAAACTGCAGAAGTATGGTGGATGTATTTTGATGGCTCGCTGAAATTGTAGTTGGCAGGCGCAGGAATTCTCTTCATCGCACCTGGAGGCGAGCACCTCAAGTATGCCCTCCAGTTGTTATTTCCAGCCTCCAACAATGCAACCGAGTATGAAGCTCTGATCCATGGACTAAACATTGCCATATCATTAGGCATCAAGAGACTAATGGTATACAGAGATTCTTTGGTAATCATAAGCCAGATAAACAAAGAATGGGACTGTTCGAATGATTCAATGGGAAAATATTGCATTACCGTCCGAAAACTAGAAGATAAATTTGAAGGCCTGGAATTTCATCATGTAGAAAGAGATCGAAACACGGCAGCTGATGTATTGTCCAAGCTAGGATCCAGTCGAACTCAGGTCCCACCCGGAGTCTTTGTACAAGAAATACCACGACCAAACATCTCAATAGATCAGGCAGAAGAGTGTAATATCGTGAATCAACCAGAGTCAAGCTCTGATGACTGGAGAAGGCCGATCATCAGATATATAAAGAATGAAGAGGAGCCAGACGATAAAAATGCAGCCGGGCGTATCGCCAGACAGTCGGCTCACTACACACTCATTGGGGAGACACTATACAGAAGGGGTGCATCAGGCATCTTCATGAAATGCATTCTATCGTCTACTGGGAAGCAACTTCTGGAGGAGGTTCATGCTGGACAATGTGGAATACACGCAGCGTCCAGGACACTAGTCGGGAAGGTCTTCAGGTCGGGATTCTATTGGCCAACAGCAAAAAGTGATGCCGCCGAGTTAGTTCAGAGGTGTGAAGCTTGCCAGTACTTGTCGAAACAACAACATCTACCAGCACAGCAACTGCAGACCATACCGGTGACTTGGCCCTTTGCATGCTGGGGGCTAGATATGATTGGACTTTTCAAGAAAGCTCAAGGAGGATACACTCACGTGTTGGTAGCAATCGACAAATTCACTAAATGGATAGAGTTCAAACCCATTGCTTCTTTAACCTCATCTAAAGCCGTGGAATTCATACAAGACATAATATTCAGGTTTGGAATACCGAACAGTATCATAACCGACTTGAGGTCCAACTTCACAAGTTCAGAGTTCTTCGATTTCTGCGAGCAAAAAAGCATTCAGGTCAAGTATGCTTCGGTAGCACACCCGAGAGCTAACGGGCAGGTTGAACGAGCTAACGGGATGATATTGGAGGCACTCAGGAAAAAGGTTTTCGATAAAAATGAAAAGTTTGCAGGAAAGTGGATAAGGGAATTGCCCTACGTCGTTTGGAGCCTAAGAACTCAACCTAGCCGAGCTCTGCATGGAAACACTCCTTTCTTCATGGTCTACGTGTCAGAGGCAGTACTGCCTGCTGATCTCAAGTTTGGGGCACCAAGGTTGATCTTTGAAAGCATAACTGAGGCCGAAGCGACCAGGCTGGAAGATGTCGATGTACTCGAAGAAGAGCGGCTGAACGCAGTAATTCAAGCGGCACGGTACCAGCAGACTCTGAGACGCTATCACGACAAGGTCGTGCGACAACAATCCTTTTCAGTAGGAGATCTCGTCCTCCGCCGAATTCTAACGAGGGAGGGACGGCACAAGTTATCGCCCTTATAGGAAGGACCATTCATAGTAGCAGAAGTCACTCGGCCGGGATCATATCGTCTCACTCAAATGGACGGCACAGAAATTGGGAACTCCTGGAATATAGAACACCTCAGGAAGTTTTATCCCTAGCTGTATTTCAAAAAGCTATCGGGACGACGATGTACTCTGTAAAATGGGAGATATGTCATCAATAAAAAAGGCTTCAAAGATACTCAGTTTGTTCATGATTGACTTGCATTCTTACTTAACTCGGGGTGACCACTATGCCCTGCTAACGGAGCAATCGGCTTAAGTCGGCAACGACTTAAGACGGTGCAACATGCTCGCGCTTACTTAACTCGGGGTGACCACTATGCCCTGCTAACGGAGCAATCGGCTTAAGTCGGGAACGACTTAAGACGGTGCAACATGCTCGCGCTTACTTAACTCGGGGTGACCACTATGCCCTGCTAACGGAGCAATCGGCTTAAGTCGGCAACGACTTAAGACGGTGCAACATGCTCGCGCTTACTTAACTCGGGGTGACCACTATGCCCTGCTAACGGAGCAATCGGCTTAAGTCGGCAACGACTTAAGACGGTGCAACATGTTCGCGCTTACTTAACTCGGGGTGACCACTATGCCCTGCTAACGGAGCAATCGGCTTAAGTCGGCAACGACATAAGACGGTGCAACATGCTCGCGCTTACTTAACTCGGGGTGACCACTATGCCCTGCTAACGGAGCAATCGGCTTAAGTCGGCAACGACCTAAGACGGTGCAACATGCTCGCGCTTACTTAACTCGGGGTGACCACTATGCCCTGCTAACGAAGCAATCGGCTTAAGTCAGCAACGACTTAAGGCGGTGCAACATGCTCGCGCTTACTTAACTCGGGGTGACCACTATGCCCTACTAACAAAAGCGATCGATTCAAGTCAGCAACGACTTAAGACGATTTCGCATGCTTACGAATACTCATATAGGGGTGATTTCTATATCCCATAAACAAGTTCCAAAACCATCACATAGCACTTTACTACTGCAAATTTACGTACTGTCGAATTCCGAGACAATAGGAGAGTAACAATATCATTCGAATGCTGAACCGGTGTCCTCTAACAAATATTCGATCATGCTAACCGCGCGCTCAAAGCACGCAAAATGTTTCTCTATTTCGCAATATCTTTCTCAGGAGCAACCGACGAAGAAGGGCGACTTGAGAAATCAGGAGCAGCGTTCACGACAGCCCTTATGTCTTCAGGAACAACCACGCCGGGTCTCCTCATCAAAATTCGCCCCGCGCGAATGGCTTTATCCATGGCTCTGTCGCGCTGAGCTCTCAGAGTAATGGAAGTTTCTTCAGCAACTTTGGCAGCCAATTGAGCGGTCTCTAGCTCCTGAGCGATGGATTTTTTGGAAGCACGAAGTTCTTTGATAGCAGCATCCTTAGCCGATATCAACTGCCTGAGACGGATCACATCATCTGTGGATTCCTACAACTTACAACGATGATTGTCTAACTCCTCCATGGTAAAGCGATGACTTCTCTCCAGAATGGTCAATGAGTTGCTAGAATCACGATACAGTCTGTCAAGATTGTCACGAGAAGCGACAAGGGCACTTTTTTCTTCCTGTAAACAAGAATCAACTCCTTCAAACATCAAGCGGGCAATAAGAACACAGTAATACAAGGCACAGTTTCATAAGTCACCTTTTCAGAATCAAGCTGAGCGCGAAGAGCAGAGTTCAGCGTTTTAGCGTCATTTAGAGCAGCAGAGACCTGGGCCAATTCAGTCTGGCTTTGAGAATACTTTTCCTCAAAATTAGAACACCGCTGGACCAGTTCAGCCTGACCTTGAGAATGTTTTTCTTCAAGAATGGAAACCTGCCGAGCCATATCTAGCGAGAGACAATCAAGCAAAAAGAGTCAAAATGTAAAGCAGTTCAATAAGGTAGACAAAGAGAAGCAAAAGAGTATTAACCAGCATTCGTCGCCTCCAAATCAGAGACATGATGTTGGAGCAACACCGGATTCCAACGTGCCAGAGATGAAGCTCCTTCTGGAATAGAAGCACCTTGCAACCTCAGCTGACTAGCCATTCCGTCCACCAATGCCTGATATGGAGAACATATGAGCGTGTTGGCAGCAGTTCGTATGGTGTAAAAGTCAGGCCAGAATATACCACAATACCTGGAGATTGGAGAAGAACGAAGGGACTCCCAAATCGTGAGAAATCAATTGACGACCTGGCGTAAGGTCGCCACCCGAAGCAGCTTGCAATGAACCAGCAGGGACCAACTCGGTACCATCAACAGAGCCCAAAACTTGGTCAGCGGGAACGCTAGCCTCTAAAGCGACTCCCTAGCCCAAAGCTTGGGCTACCACCATGCAACCGGAGCGTGGAGAAGATCCTGCGTGAACATCCATGGAAGTACAAGAGGGAGACCCTGCTCGGACACCCTCGGGGGCTGGGCTATAGTTTGCGCTACCCACTTGAGCCGGATCATCTCCGGCAGTACCCTCGGAGGATGGGCAGTGGCTTGCGTTTCCCACCCGAGCCGATTCATCCCCGGCAACATCCTCGAGGGCTGGGCAAGTGTCAACACCATCCTTGAGGACCAAGTTCTCCGCAGTAGCCGCCTCTAAGGCTGAGGGTCCCTCAATTACTTCCATGGGAGCAAGACGATCCAAGTCAGTTTCCTTACCCTCGAGACCGCGCTCTAAGGTCGACGAGGCGCGGGACGCTGCTCGGGATGATCCCAACCCGGCGTCGAGCACATCAGCACAAACCTCCATCACACCATCATCCGCTGGCTCTGACAGCAGGTCTTCTGGAACCATATCTTCAAGAGTCTGATCAAAGTTTGCTAGGGACAACTCTTGTAGACCAATGAGGGCAGATAGAGCAGGAGAAGGAACTCCACTACTTTCCCCACTGGCGACATACTACTGACTGTTCTTCCGAGTCAAAGGGACCTCATCTTCCTCCTCCCCGTCATTTTCATCAGCAACACAGACAACACACCCATTGGGGTCAGCAGCAGAAGGAGCACCCCCATTGGGGTCAGCAGCAGGTGGAGCACCCCCATTGGGTTCAGCAGCAGGTGGAGCACTCCCATTGGGGTCAGCAGCAGGTGGAGCACCCCCATTGGGTTCGGTGTCAGTAAATTCAGGAACAGGCACCTCTTCAGCAGCAGGAACCGAAGGACCAACATCCCGATCCAAACTAGATACTCGTCGGAGACATCTCTTTTTCTTTTTCTGCTCGTCAGTAGGAGGATCAAGTTGATGGGCTCGGGAAGGGCGTCTTGGGCGAGCACTGACAGGCTTCTGAATATCCAAGGTTGTATCAGTTTCTGGGGGAGGTGCCACCACCAACGTCCCAGCAGGAGCAGCATCAGAAGAGTCCTCAGCCAGCAAATCAAGCATAGCACTTATTTCTGCGTCACTAGGATCCAAAGGTACCTCAAAGTGGACTTGTCGTTCATCATCAGGAATTTCCCCGAGCGAGGCAACCAAGGCATTAACTTCTTCAGCAGAGGGTCGCACTCTAAGGCCCAAACTGCCATCAGCAACAGGTGGATTCGAAACAAAATGAGTGAAGGCTTTGGAAGGAGGCAGGTTCTAGGCCGAGTATGCTACTGGGGCACCAACATTTGATACATTGCCTCTAAGAATCATCTCAAGTCGGTTCACCAAGTCTACGGAGGGAATTCTTCTGTTGGTAACCCGAGTTGAGTCAGCTAGGCCTCGGTACAGATAAGCCGGGTAAGCCTTGTCCTTCAACGGCTGAATGTTCTTGAAAACAAAATCAGCAACCACAACCTCTGCAGTCAGACCCCTCTCCTTCAGCAGTCCAACTTCAGCTAGCAAAGCCCCAGCCTCAGGCTCCTCCTGATCTGTGGGGGACTCGGTCCAACTCAGAGTACGAACGTCCGGCTGTCTCCCTGAACGTGGGGGGGAGAGAATTTCCATGGTTTTCAACGATAAACCACTCCAAGCGCCATCCCTTAATACTGTCCTTGAGAGGGATTTCAAGATAATCAGACTTCCTCCCACGGCGCATCTCTAAACTAGCACCCCCAACCAGCTGATGCTGCCCCCCGGCCATTCCAGGGCGACAGTGATACAGATACTTCCACAGTCCAAAATGCGGCAGGACGCCAAGAAAAGCTTCGCATAGATGAACATAAATGGAAATTTGCAGAATGGAATTGGGATTCAGATGGGTCAAATTAAGACGATAGAAATCAAGGAGGCCGCGGAAAAAGGGAGAAATGGGAAGACCGAGACCGCGGAGAAGAAAAGGAACATAAATTACGGATTCGTGGGTATCCTCTGTCGGGACAGTGACCCCATGGCAAATCCGCCAAGAACAAAGCTCCCTCGGGGGAAGGACCCCGATGGATACGAGGTGGAGAAGATCAGACTCGGAGACAACAGACATATGGTTACCTGCGAAAGGCAACTGGCTGTTGGGATCGATGGGGGGAATCACCACAGCGGATGAACTCGAGGCCTTTCGCTTGGGCGCCATCTCAACTCTACTGGCGAACAGAGCGGGAGCCGAATCGCAGAGAGGATCTGGAGGCAGGAAAGCAAGAACTAGGGCACGGAAAGCAGAGGCGGCTGAAAAGCGCAGTGCATATAGGATATTCCCGAGTCAGATACCGTTTCCAAAAGCGCCCAGTCAGCACCCGGCAGTTACTTCTAAAACACCAGCGTGCCACGTTGTCACCCGGCAGTTACTTCTAAAACATCGGCGTGCCACGTGGTCACCCGACGGTTACTTCTAAAACCCCGGTGGGCCACATCATCACTCGGCTATTATCCTCAAAGTGGCCGACACGACCCGTTCTAACTCGGCTATTATTTCTAAAACGCCGACGTTATCACCAGTCGCTCGGCATTTATCTCTAAAGCGTCGACGACGTCTTCAGTTGCTCGGCGGCAATTTCTAAAGCGCCAACGTTATCACCAGTCGCCTGGCATTTATCTCTAAAGTGCCGACGATGCCTCCAGTCGCCCGACATTTATCTCTAAAGTGCCGACGATGCCTCCAGTCGCTCGGCATTTATCTCTAAAGTGCCGACGATGTCTTCAGTCGCTCGGCGGCTATCTCTAAAACGCTGACGATGTCCTCAGTCGCTCGGCGGTTATCCCTAAAAAAACGCTGGCGTCGTCACAAGTCACTCGGCTGTCACCTCTAAGATCGCCGACGTGGTCAACAGTCATTCCGGCGCTGACATGACTTCGTCATCACTCGGACTCTATTTCAAATGCATAAATGTCGACAACAATAGCTCGGCCATCACCCCTGAGGCGGAGATATGATGCCCGAGTTATTTGGATACTACTCCAAATGAATCAACTTCACAAATAAGAGATCAATTTACTATGAAGCAAAATAATTGGCACAGGAGGAGACCAAGTCATTCTTCATTAAGGGAAGTAACAATACTTACAAATCAACTCATTATGAGTTGATACTCCCCTACTACTACTACTACGCTACACTATACTACTTTACACTACTACTACTACTACATTAGTTCACTATACTACTTCTAATATATACTAATATCTAAAAACTAGTGGCATTTAGCCACTGGCCTTGTTGCTGCCCTTGCTGCTGCCGGCGCCGCTGCCCCTGCTGCTGCCGCCGTCGCCGCTCCTGCTGCCGCCGTTGCCGCCCCTGCTGCCGCCGTCACCGTCGTCGCCTCCGTCGTCGTCGTCGTCACCTTCGCCGTCCTCCTCGGGCGAGTCCTCCTCATCCGAGGAGTACTCCGACTCATCCGAGCCCTCGAGCCCGGAGCGCTCGACGGCCCGGATGTAAGTCCAGACCTCCGCGGCAATCCCCTGAGAGTCGTCCGAGTCATCGGACGACGCTGGGGGAGAGACGGGAGCTAGAGACCTCTCGGACTCAGAGGAGAACTCCTCCTTTGAGTATTCCGAGTTGCCAAAGTCCTCTGATGGAGGAGTCGGCTCGCGCTTGCGTTTGTTGTTCTTGCCCATGGTGGAAATGCAAGGAGAGGAAGAAAGCAAGCAGCGGAGAACAACAAGAGATGTGAAAAAACCAGAGAGGCAAAGGCACTATTTATAGAAGAAGAAGGCAACCGCTCACCTCCAACCACGGTCACTGAACAGTCGCGAAGCATTCAATACACACTTCAACCCGTCTGAAGACACGTCAGGCGGCTGACGCCGTTTCACGCAACGCAACACCCATTGGGACTCCAGTCAACAACGCGGATGATATGATTACACCCGCCGTCACATCACATTACTACTCAGAAGCAGCCGGCTAAAACACTCAGCGTACCAAGCCATCCCTTGCCCACACCCATTGGGGGGGACGCCCAGGAATTATCAGTATATTTTTCAAAACTGTCACATCCGTGCAGGGCATGCAATGAATACCTCAAGACAAAAATGAGATATCAGTAAGGATCAGAGGAAAGCCAAATATAGTCGGTGAAGTACAAAATCTGACCGACAGAAGCGACGTGAAGACTAGCCAGAGAACGTCCATCAAATGTCCAATCAGTTGCAGAGCAAGTAAATTACACCACCTAGCAAGATATGGGCGGATCGCAAACTCGGCTGCAAAAGACAAAATGCATGCTGACCTCTAAAGCATAATATTGATGACATAATGCTGACCTCTAAGGCATTCGGAAAAAGAAAGGATTACTCTCAGCAAAAAGACACGAAATGAAGACGTTCGAGTGGATTATCTTCAAAAATCCACTCGAAGCTCGGGGGCTACACCCATTGGGTGCACCTCCGGTGCACCCAATAAATCACCATTTCGAGAGAAAGCAACGCCAGTTTCCAAGGCATAAGACAAAACTGAAGGCAAGATTTCTGATGAAGACCTTCGAGTGGATTATTTTCCAAAATCCACTCGAATCTCGGGGGCTACACCCAGTGCATCCAATGAAGTTCAGGGTCCTACAATATGAAATGCCGACTTCTAAGGCACAAGCATGAAACAAGGCTCCAGTCCACAAATGATCAAAGCAGGAGGAGACAGTAAAAAATCGTTTTTGCCAAACTGCTTGGAAAGCATTTCTCGTCATAAACAAAGACTGCAAGTTGGACCTAGGATCTTTGGGCTGATTATTTCAAAATCAGCCTGAAGATCGGGGGCTTGTGGGTGACGGATATCCCCCGGGTCCACTAGAAGGATAAAAGACCTCACGAAAGGCCCAAGGGCCCAATAAATCATAAGGTCACTCCTTCATGGGCCTGGGGAGGAGCGACCAGTGAAGCAGATCGACATAAGGCCGGGTTGGTGCAAGCCCGGATGACTTCACAGCGTTGAGCAAACGACCGCAACAGAAGATCCGACTTTCCCACGCTGGAGCTCCGTACGATGTAACCAGGCGAGGATAAGTCGGCAGAATCATAGGAAGATAGACAAAAATGGTTCACTATCTTTTAGGTGCATATCCACATGTATTGCCTCATGGTCGAGTATATAAGGCCTAGGGGGCACCCCTTCAGAACGATCGATCCCACTACTTAGCCACCCACCTCAACTCTTTATGAGAGCTACCTTGTAACCCATTACACAAAGCATACTCGCCAGGACGTAGGGTGTTACGCATCTCAAAGCGGCCCGAACTTGTAAACATTGTCCATTGTTCCTCGTGCATCGGGCACGAACCATTTAGCTACAGTCGGCGACACCGTCCTACTCCTAAAAACACCTTGAGGGGCAACCCCGGGTGTGCGGTCGGACCCAAAACACCGACAGCTATCACCCTGAATTCTGCCATAACTTGTCGGCATGGTGACCCCGGCATCATACGGCACAACGGCCTAGTCAACCTTTAGCTCAAACTCAGCGGGCTCAGTACTAATGTCTTTAGCTTCTCCCTCTTCTCATCAGCTTTGACATAGAACCACTCACTTTTCCAGCCAGTTGGCCACTTGGTGTGGTAACTTAGCACCAGAGCCTTCATATCCTTGCGGTAAGCGAAATTGTAACAACCAAAATTCTCATGAAGCCCATCTTCTCTAGCCTTTGTCTGATAATGCAGCTCATTTACTCGGTAGAAGGCTTCAGCATTTGGATCCATTCCTTGGCTTCGAAGGGCCCAAATGAAGACGCTGAGCCTAACGATAGCGTTAGGAGTCAGCTGATGAAGATGGATTTCGAAATTTTCCAAAACTTCCCCAATCATCTCGTTCAAAGGAAACCTTAATCCCGCTCTGAAGAAACTCCTGAAAACTACCACCTCATCGTTTTCCAGTGTTGGAGTGGTTTCTTCACTGGCAAAACGAATCAGCTTCTTCTCAGCTTCTTTGAAGTAGCCTAGTTTTATCATCATGGGCATATCAGCCTCAGAAACAGTAGATTCTCCAAAGTCCAAGTGACTGGGTTTGGCTGGCATGAGAGTGTTATAATCTTCCTCTTATTCAACAACATCATCTTCTTCGACGACAGCCTGTTCAGCTTTGGCAGCAGGTGCACCTTCGTCAGTAGCTCCCTTTGTAGCTCCCTATGTCACAACCAGTCCCGATTGTCTCATCACTTTAGAGATTGGGGCAGTCTCTGTAGCTTCGATCTCCTCTCTGTAATGAGTCACCCTATTAGTTGAACGTACTCTGGCAATCAGGTGTCGAATTCCTTGCAGTTCTTACGAATGTTGATGATTTTTACAGTTTTGACGAAGCTCCCTCTTATGCCGAAGCTAGATCAAAATGATGCTTTGCTTGAGAATGCGATGAGAAAGCTTCGGCTATGGTTAAATTTTTCAGCAGCACAACAGTGCAATGTCAATGAATGTTGTGGTAACTTCACACCTACCCATCTGTTTATATAGTGCTGCTGGTGTGAAGGTGAATTGTCAAGTCACCCGCACCCACTGAACGGTGGACCACGGCGCGTGGGTGATGAATCGTCAGATCGCGCGTACCCGCCGCATGGTGGGGCCACCTCGCGCTCGGAATATTTTAATCGTTTCTCGTCAACGAGCTCAGGGAAGGTGTTTTTCGGACCTTCGGCATTCCGAAGCCTAGGACAATTTTTCACAGATCAAGCTTGTTACAAAAAACGATCTAGCACCACGAAGGGGCTACTGTTGGGGGTCTGCTTCGTAGCCGAAGGTCCTGTAAGAAGAAACACCTTCGGAAGATCAGCACAGAAATAACGCCGAAGCTACCTTCCAAGGAACTTCGGCATAACGACATGCCTTGAGACGAAGGGTTGCACCGACTTAAATATGAAAAGACAAATTGACCCATGATAGTTTGTGTCATGATTGTAATCAATTGTAAAGGGTATAAATGTAATTTCACACAGGCTACGCCTCGTGCCTATAAATAGATGAACAGTACCCCGTACTGTTCCCGCTGATTGATACTCGCTTGTGCGTCACGCTTGTTCTCATTCCTCCTGTCAAAGCCGAAGGTACAAATGTAACCTTGTGTTATTATTATTCGTTCATGATTATATAATAAAAAATATATTATAATGTCATATGATTATCCATGTTATTTCTCATGTTTCATGTGCTCCATCTTTCATTAATATATGATGTGATTATGAAGGTACATCCTTCATAACCTTCGTCCGAAGATCGTTATATCCTTAGGGAAATAATACTTCGAAGGACGAAGGGCATTAACCGTTAACCTACTTTTGTGTTGCCTTGTTCTTAATTCATAGCATTTGAGAACAAGTCCCCAACACATAACGTCAATTCGACTCTACTTAGGCCATATTCGTTTGTGTCGAAATAGTGGATCGGAACGATTCCTAACCGGATTGCTTCTCTAATTTATATAAACTTTGATTAGCTGGAACGATTCCAGGTGTAATCCGATAGAAACGAACAAGGCCTTAATGGATGATTTTCCGAAGATGGTGTGACTTGGTCGCCAGGGCCGATTTTCCGCATCTTCGTCTTCACTTTCTATATCAAAGCTCCCACTATCGTCAGAATCTTCAGACAAATCAGCTAGTATCTCGTTTGTAATCTTCTCTGTGTTTGTTTTTTCCATGGCCTCATAAAAACCAGCAAGGGCAGGATCAGCAACCTTCTTCTCGTCAGCCATTTGGTGGGAAATCGAACAAATGTTGAAGCTCACAAAACAAGCGAAATCTGACAGCAAGAAACTTAAAACTTGAGAAAACAGCACAAGCAATTGAAATGGCGCGACAGATGTTGTCGCTGTGTGTTTCTATTTATATGCCTAGTGCATTGCAACTTGGCGGGCCCCATTTGTCATTGACTTTCGCTATTCTACCGAAGGGAAGGTGTTTCTTCGGACCTTCGACTAAAGGCCTTCGTTCATGTCGCAGTCTAAATTTGTTAAATAACAAATTAATACTACGAGGGGCTACTGTTGGGGGCCTTCATTTTCCGAAGGTCCTCAAAAACACGACTAACATGTTTTCCAGTATAGTTTACTGTCATAGGAAGCTTCGGGTTTAAGACGAAGGCATGCATGGTATGAAAAAGCGTAATCTGGAAGAAGTTTAGACCAACTCCGAAGATGTGGCTGGAGAAGCTTCGGCTCAGCACAAGGACGATGATGGAGAATGAAACTGACTTAAAAGGAAAAGACTCCTCAGTCCTCGATAGATTACCTTTTGGCTAATAGTAAATGTCAGGGACATGAATGTAATTTTAACCAGGCTACGTCATGTGCCTATAAATAGATGAACAGTAACACCGTACTGTTCACGCTGACTTGTAATCACTCTCGGATTTTTACCTTCTGTCAAGCTGAAGGTACAAATGTGATTTGAATATCATTGATATTTGTTCATAATTATATAAGGACAATGTGAATAATCTGTTGAATTAAAATGATTATTCATGCTCTTTCTGCGCTTCATATGTCCAAATCTTTGCATATTCAAATGACGAAGCTGTGTCCTTCATGACCTTTGTTTGAAAATCATTATATCCGAAAGGAAATAATGTTGTGAAGGACGAAGGTCTTTAATAATTAACATTTGTGTTGCCTTGTTCTTGATATATAGCTTTTAAGAACAAGAGACCAACAGGACATATAGCGGTCATCTGGAGTTCGGGCTGATGCTACACGTTAACTGTATGTAATCGACTCGGGGAGTGGAGTTTTTACCGAGGATTCCGCTGTGCTGCGCCATGCCCACGGTGAGTTGCGGTCACGTTAGTCGCAGTCTCGTCGGGGAGGAATTCTCGTCGGTCTTGAGCACCAATCCGCGCTGGGACACGTCTACGCCACCCACGGGCACCGCAGAGACCCCCAGCAACCCTCGCGCTCCACCCCACTACCCTCGCGGAGTACGGCGGCGGCGGCGCTTCTACCTCTCAGATTGTGGGTGGAAAATCAGAGACGACTCGGTGGAGAACGGCTTTCAAATTGGCTTGGTTGGAAACAGAGATAGGTGCCACGGTGGCCCGGCCTATATGGATGCGAGGTGGTGCGCTACGCGGAGCAACGGAGCTCCTGGTCTTCGGAGCGCACCCGCCATAGTCAGCAAGGTGGTTGCGCAGCGATTGGCAGTTCGGGCCCACTGCACAGCGAGGCATCCACGCAGGGGAACACACGGAGCCGAGCAACTGTCTAGAAGGTGGGGTAGGCGAGCAGAGGGCGCGCGATAGCGGTTGACTGGAGAGTGGGTCTGTCATGTCAACGATTGGGAGTTTACCGCGTGAACGCGCGCGATGGCAAGCTTGGTCCCACTCGTCGGGGTGACAACGCGTGTGGGGAAAGGAATCCTGGGTCGCGCAGAAGGGAAGGTAGGACGGCGGCTAAACGGCGCAAATGGGCCGGCTGAGGAACGCGGCCCAACTGCCCAAGCGCAGGTATGAGTTTTTCTTTCTATTTCTCTTTTTCTTTTTTATTTTATTTTTCCTTTCTTTCCAAATACAACTTCAATTTCCAATTTAAATTCAAACTTGTGGTACATTTGTACTTAGACTAAATGTTTTATCTGATCATACCCAAATGTGACAAAGTTATCCATTTAATAGATTTATTTTATATTATGTGATATCTCTCTCACATTTTCAAATTCAAAATATCCAAAACGAGTCAAATTCATGTTTTGATTTCCAAATTCTCAAGTGCCAAAGTTGATACTTTTGGGATTATAACCTTTATTGTGGCCCACGAAAATTTATGCGTTTCCTGTAGTGAATATTATTATTTTCCTTGTTATGTATTTATGGGATAAATAATTTCATTGAAATTCCCTTTCTTATTCTCTATTTTCTAGTCCCTTTTGATCTACAAATTTAAAATTCAAAGCCAAGATAAAGTTTAGGAATTCAAATTTTTAATAAATTCTCAAAATCAATTTTGATGCAATAGATATATATTTATTTTAATTAATTTTTTTGCTTGGTAGATGTTTGAAATATGAAACCCACTCATATTGTTTTCTTTCTTTTTTTGGAAAGATAGTATTTTGAATGTGGGATAAGAAGTAAAAATTACTTCAAAATTAAAAATTCATGTAAATAAATGCTTATGGTACATCATTTATTGATATGCATAATCATTTAGTTGAATAAAAAACTTTTCTATTACTTCTTTTCGGAAATAATTCTTGGTTTTCAAAATTCAGTCCTCAATTTTCAACACTCAAGTATAATTTGAGATATCTGAATTTGCTATTTTATTTCTTCATATATATTTTTTTTATTATTTCTTATACAAATTTTGGGCCTTACAAATCCTACCCCTTAGCAGAAATCTCGTCCTCGAGATTTGTAAGAAAAGAGTGTATAACCATGTTACCTCAGAACATATGCACAAACAAAATCTCAGTATGATGCATTATTTATTAGCAACACATAGGGTCAAATAGACCTTATTATTCCTTCTAAAATAGTATCATACCATCTACTAACTAAAGTAACATTTAGGTCTTACAAATAGTAATATATATATATATATATGTATGTATGTAGCATGGTGGTGGTGGTTGAGGTAGTGGGTGTTGTTGTTGTTGTCTTTCCAACCGTGCTTGTCTTATTGCTTGTCGCATCTCCAGCCGGTCCTGACGTATTTCCTGGCATTCTTGTCTTATCTGATTTTACATTTCGTTAACCACTTCTGCCATTTGTTGTATTACCAACATTTGGGCAGCAACCACTTGATCGATTCCAACCGGTGGAGGATCTGGAGGATCCATTTCTGTTTACTGTTGTCTGATAATCTTCCCTTCCTGGTATTGACCATGAGAGTTAGAAGCATATGGTAGGATAGTTTTGCAATGGAAAGTATTTGGTAAGCAGAATGAATAGGCTAGTAGCTGGTTATGATGTGAAGATCCTTTAGCAGGGCTTAATCTTTGTTTTATGTCCAAATTGGGGTAACTAGTCGTATAAGGTGAGTATCCAAAGGTAGGATAGAATTTTGTCAAGATAAGATAGTCTACATGATGTAGGTTAAAAGTTTGTTTGATGTTAGGTGGGGATAGATAGATTATACCATTCATCATGACTCTATGGGTTGGGTTAACTCTTTTGCTCATGGTTGAGTTGGTCTAATGTGCTAAGTTAAGTTAACACCTGGTTAGTAGGGTCTAATATCTTCTACCAGCATCACTAATCTGTTTAAGTAGACCACACTAGATTAGATCACATTAGATTCTATGATTCCATTCAAGAATATCATTTAGTTAAGCATATCAAGCTGACTTTATCTTTATGAAATCCCAGTATTTTTTTCTAAGTGGAACTTCCAATTAGTATATTTTTATACACCTAGAATTTTCATGCCATTAGCAGGTGTGGCATAGAAAACAAGGGTACACCATGCTTTATCTATTTGTGGGTGTAGAGAAGATTTGGGGGTAAAAGAAAGTTAAGTAAGGGAGACTTTTATTCCGTGTGGTGGATCTTGATTCATCTGAAGATCTGTTTCTACTCATATCCTTCATTGTCGAGGTTAACCTTCTTCTTGGGTCTGTTTTAGGGACCATCGGTTGTGGTGTTAGATGTCATTATCCTAGTTGGGATAACAACTATGGGTACCTGGGGTAGGTAGATTCAACAGAGTTTTACTTTGCTTTTGGGATAAATGTGTTTGGGCAACCTTTAACATAGGCTAGGTTGTGGTTTCACGGACAAGTTGATCTAAGATACCAATTTAGGTTTAAGAACCCTTTATAGGAATATGGTCTAATCTAGGTTACCAGTATTAACTAACTTGTTTAAGCAACCTCCTTTAGATTAGATCATATTAGATTAGGTAGGGTCTAGATTAGATTGGATATAACTAGATTAGACTAGTTTAAGTTAGATAGATCTACCAGGGTAGAATAAATATTATTAGGATATGTTAGACTCTTTTGAGATAGGATGGATTATATGGTGTAGGTAAGTCAGAATCTCTGTTAGGTTAAAACAAAGGGGTTATGCAACCATCCAATGGTTAGGGTAGTTGCATAAGGCCGAGTTGGTTGGTCATTCTTAATTTAGTGCAGAGCGAACTAAGTTAAAACATGCTTTATAGGAGTAGAGTCTAGTGTATTTCATCAATATTAACTTTCTTGTTAAGCAACTTACATTAGATTAGCTCAACTTGAGGTTAGCCTTCGTTAGGTTAGATTAATCCATCACATTAGATCAGATCTAAGTATGACTAGCTTCGACTAGATAAGATCCAATTAATTTGGGTTAGATCATGGTTGTTATCCCATAAT
Source organism: Zea mays (assembly GCF_902167145.1). Lineage (NCBI taxonomy): Eukaryota > Viridiplantae > Streptophyta > Magnoliopsida > Poales > Poaceae > Zea > Zea mays. The sequence goes on from NC_050097.1 coordinate 89,836,108, forward strand.
GAGATAAGCAAAGTGGTTGGGATAAGTATACCTACTAGGACAAGATGAATTTATAAGAATAAGATAGCATCTTTTGAGATTAGTTAGATCTATTGGGATAAGATGAAAATCTTTTCGAGATGAGATGAATCTATTAAGGTAAGAGAGTATCTTTTAAGATAAGAGGGATCTATATAAAATAGATACATTTTAATCGAAGATAATCTAAATTGTTTAGTTTTCTCATGAATTTTATTTATTTATATTTATGCCTATACGTATATGTAGATGTAATTGTGGACGTTACTCCACGACTCATCACATTCAATCAAAGATCTAAATCAGACAAATATCATAAGAACAAACACTCAAGCGTATAGATATCTATAAAAATAGTTTTGTTTTTGTTCCTAAGAATAGGTCTCCTATTCCTAAAGATCACTTTAGGCACAGGATTTCAAAAGTGTGAAATCCACATTTGTCTTTAGAAGGAAAAGGTAAGAATAATCAGAGTAAAGCAGAAATAGATGAGAAAAGATTAAGATAAGTTTAGAAAAGAATCAGAGTAAGGTAAGTAGGTAATAGTTATCTAGTTCTATCTTGGTTTCGTCCTACAGTCAACATTTCCTCTGATACCACTTCTGTCACACCCAGATTTAAGGGATAAAGCCGGGTGCATCTCATATATGCGCCAAAGAAGACAACACATATAATAACAGAGTGTATAGAGATAAATGTCACAATATAATCAGAGTACTTATTACATAGCGGAAGTCTTACAAAAATAATAGATAAACATAAAATGAACTAGAGTCCATCCTTGGTGCCATAAAGTCAACTCGAAGATGCCACCTAGATCAAATTGAACTCCTCGTTGTGTGGCTCCTCTTGAACCACCTCTTCTCCTGTGAGGGGGTGTGAGACAGCAAGGGTGAGCTCACACATGTTCATCGCTCAACAAGTTGTGTGGAATAATGTGCATGAACTCACCAAAGGTGGGAGTTCAAGTGTTGTGTAAGGCTGATCAACAACAGGGGTTAAAGCTGAGCATTGCTTTTAATAAGTTGGTCAAAATTTTATTAGTAGTTACTAAATGTAAGTGAATACCAAACCATAATAAAAATAATAGAACAAAATTATAAATAGTCCCATGCAATGCAAATGACAAATTAAATTTAGTTTCATAGTTTAATCATGCGATAGTCCTGAGCTGCTCTTGACCGTGAGCTTGGCTAGTATACCAGTTTTACACTCTGCAGAGGTTGTACCCTGTACCCACAAGTCATGTTACCCATCTGCCAAGGGGTCATGAATCCCATACACCTCTACCAAGGAAGCAAGGCAGGGTAACACTACGAGGCCTTTACAAAGTTCCACTAGCTTCTGAAAACCCGCTACAGTTTATGGGAAGAGCACTTGCAGGAATCCCTCGTCTGACCGCCATCGCAGCAAAATCACCCGAGAACCTCCCTGCATGCAACTGCCCTACTGCCCTTGACCATTTCGGGTAAGGTAGTATTCCACTAGCTTTCCTAATTAGTTAGCCAAGGGCGTCCCATTCCACCCTTATGGTGGCACATGTTTCTCAAGTTAAGCTCCATGTTCCAATTAATAATAATGATCTTGACATGAACATAATTAAAATAACATAATAATTGGAACATGGATATAATGAAATATTAACCCAAAACCATGTAAATCAATAGCACAACTACCACTACAAAATAAACCCCCTATAGCAACGCATATATGTGTTGCTAAATGTCATTATAAGCGTTGCTATGGCCTATACCAACGCATAATTATGTGTTGCCTATGATGTCGTTGCTAGGATGTATTACAACATATACGTATGCGTTGGTAACTCCTATTAATAACCGTTGCTAAATAGCAGCGGATACTTACGGCTGCTGCAACGGTTATATGTGTTTCTGCCACAACTAGTCCAGTTCACCTCTATAGGTATTGCGACATTTAGAATCTATTATGTCAACACTTATATACGTTGTAAGGAACTTTTGAATTTTATTTATTTATTTTATTATGGGTTATACACATTGCAAGTAATGAACCATAAACAAATATTTATAACTATTATTTTTATTTAGATCAAAACAAAAGAGCATGTGCATTGCACATAATCAATTTCCAAACTATTATAGACTCACACATACCAAATAATTTGAAATCAGTCTGTATTAAAAATAATAGTACCATTACAAAATATCATCCACAACTTAATTCATTACACAATGTGTGAATTGATTATTTTTCTTTGACCTCGCCTGGGTACCATGTTAATAACTGCAGATAATGAAATTAACTATCTATGTCCTGAAGGGCTATCAAGTAAATGCCTCCTTAAGCTTAGAAATCCATTTGGTTTTCCTTCTTTGAATGGAGAATTGGCAAATATTGCAGTTGCAATCTGTCAAATGAACAAACAAATGAACAAGACAGGATTGTTTGAGAACAACAAATAAATTACCACATAAGACAATAGAAATACTCACAGGCTACAATGTGAGGCCAACACGAAATTTCCTTATCATATCATGTTCTAAACTAAAGTCAAGATTAACCTGGACATAGAAGTGTGAACTGAAGTCAAGATTGTCACAATATAAATCAGTTAACTTTAGTGAATCAACATATGTCATTGATAGAGTTCCAGTTATCTTTGAGATGAGCTCAAATGGAGAGTGATGTTATTCTAAAAATGGCACTCCACGCATAAAAATAGAAATATGCTCACCTGCACAGTACATGTACAGAACATCATATCAAGGCCAAGTGTACCAACTTTAGACATGTAATTCCTCATTATTTTGTATCTTCTCTTCAAGCCAATGATTTCATTAGATGTTACACAAAACAGTAACAGTCATTACCCGCATATCTGAACAAAGCTACAGTATGAGTAATTGGTCATTTTTCTCTAAGTCCTTAACACAATAGCTAGGTAACTAGCAAGTCTATATTGTTGTGTCAGGAATGGGAGATGCATCAGAAGACAACATTTCTAGTGATAGGATGATAGCATCTTATTAACTATTTAAGTATCAAGAATAGGAAGATTGCCTACTCCAAAAAAATCTAACAAGCACAAAGAACCTGAGATGAAAAGTAATGGTACAGGAATCAGATGCTACGAACAATGCTTTTGGCCATTTGGCAAAAGCAGTACAAGGATATGGTGCCAGGTGAGCACACACATCAAAGATAAAAAAGGAGCAAAGAATAGAAAAATTTATTATGGTTCAGTTTTTAAACAAAATTTGGAGATTAATATTTTACAAAAGTGATGAGATATATATGTTCTCTCTTTTGAGTTTAATTTTAGAAATGATCTTGTGCATTATATATGTTCTATCCTTCTCGGTCATGCCTTCATCTAAAGTTCAAGGGTTATTGAATACAAAATAAGCCACCAACCAGAGGATCAATTCTCATATACTGAAACAAGCCCCCATCCTACCTCCATATTCTTCTATTCTCTAGGGGATCAAAACCGAAACCAAGATTAGAAGAAGAAAAACTGACATGGAAATTAGGAGGTCAAAAAACGAAACCATGATTATAAGAAAAAATGAAACTGAAATAAGGAGGTCCAAAAACAAACCAAAACTGACCTGGAAACTTGAGAATCTTGAAGAATGCATCTATGGTGACGTTCATTGAGGACCTACGGTGGCCCCTCGTCTGTGCCTACATTGGATCCATGTCGACGTTCACTAAGCTTCACAAGAGATACCATTCAGGGACAACAGGTGGACCTTCGGTGGTAGGTGGATCTCTCTCATCTGTAAGGCCTCCTCCATGGGGTGGGTGGCTGTAATGGCCCCACCGCCCCCTCCTCCTCCCCCTACTGACGACCGGCAGGAGCCGAACCACCGCGAGCCCACTCCTACCCTCCTTGCTACCGCTGTGGGGCACGTGCCATCCGGCGACACCCGCTCAACTACCAGTCGTGACACCACCGCCATCGAATCCTCAATCGCAAACGAACCTGCCAAAATCCACCACCAGGAAAAAGGATGTCAACGGGAATCATGCAACCCGACACGTTGACGCCAACCGTTGAACTAAACCACTCACCTCGCCGGCAGGCGCCCGGAGGCTACGTAGGGTTCCTCGGCATCCACTGCTACTGTTAGCTTTGCCTCGGCGCTCGCTGCTTCTGCACAGTACCACCACGGAAGGGCTAGGGTTTCTCGGCCTCGCCCATGTGGACACCTACATTTGCTCCTTAATAGACAGTAGAGATAGAGATAGAGATATTAGAATTAATCTATGTTCTAATACTAAAAATGTTACTAGCAATAGATATTAGTTGTTGCCACATCCTAGTTAATTAATACATTCCACTAACAACGCATATTAAGTGTTGTCGCATCCTATTTAAACAACAGATGGTGTTAGCAACACATATTAAACGTTGCAACCACTTTAATAACTTAACAGATGATGCTTGCAACACATATTATGTGTTTCCCGCTAATTTCTTACAACACATAAAACCATGTGTTGCCGGGGGTGCATTGCTATAGGGGGATTTGTGTTGTAGTGTACCCAAATGATTCAAGGGTAAACAAGGTAATAAGATAAGCAGACTAGGGTGACCTATTGGGTCCCATCAAAATTAAATCTATTCATTCATAAGTGACAATAAAGAACATTATTGGGTAATAAATGTGGTCAAGGGCACAACTTGCCTGGGACTTGAGATTCCAGGTACTAGGATGATCTTCAGGTAACTCGTGACCTCACTGCTAATCGTAGCAATACAAACAAACATGGTATAGACAAAATTAACATCACACCAAACATGTATACAAAATACATATTAATAATCTACATATTAAAATAAGATCAAAGGAACATGAATCATTAATTTTGGAGTCATAGATTTTAAGTTATGAATTTTCCAAGGGTTTTATACATTTGATACAAGATTAATTAAGAGATACATTTTAAAATGGTTTTCATGTCAAAACAGAGACACTAGGTGATAAACAATATTATTACAAAATTACAGGAACTGGAATGGACTAAAAAGGAATTAATCTCATCAAGTTATGAATTTTCCAAGATTAAGGCATTATTTTTGTACTAAAAATGATTTCTGCCCTTAATTAATTCAATTTCCTCAGTGAACTGTACTGCGCACACAATAACCGAAAAACCCCAGGGTTAGTCTGCAAAACTCCCTAGACTCAGCCTACTCTGCGCAGGACTACGGGTTTGTTTCCCTAAAACTCAGGGTCTCATCTACAAAAGCGACGCGGCAAAGGGGTACCTTGCGCTCAGATCCACACGATTCCCAATCAGCGGTCCAGATTAGACTCTGTTATCCATGAAACGGTACGCCACGCTGGCCGATGGATCTCCCATCGATGGTGGAGATTTTAAACGAGTGCGCCCGGTTGGATCCGACCGATTGCAATCTAAAGGTTCCTGTTATCTCTATCCGAAGCGCTACGCGGCAACCAAATCTAGGCCATCAAAAGAAGATCCAACGGCACCAGGCCTTCTTCCTCCCCCGGCTGGCCGAACGGTGGCCACGCGAATCCACCCACGGCGGAAATCAACGCCGGCGAGCAATTCCAGGACATATAGCGATCATCTGGAGTTCGGGTTGATGCTACACGTTAATTGTATGTAATCGACTCGGGGAGTGGAGTTTTTATCGAGGATTCCACTGTGCTGCGCCACGCCCACGGTGAGTTGCGGTCACGTCAGTCGCAGTCTCATTGGGGAGGAATTCTCGGCGGTCTTGAGCACCAATCCGCGCCGGGAACACGTCTACACCACCCACGGGCACCACAGAGACCCCCAGCAACCCTCGCGCTCCACCCCACTACCCTCGCGGAGAATGGCGGCGGCGGTGCTTCTACCTCTCAGATTGCGGGTGGAAAATCGAAGACGACTCGGTGGAGAATGGGTTTCAGATTGGCTCAGTTGGAAACAGGGAGAGGAGCCACGGCGGCCCGGCCTATATAGACGCGAGGTCGTGCGCTACATGGAGCAACGGAGCTCCGGCACTACACCAAAATAGTGAACTTCCTAGAGCCTAAACCCTAGGAAGTTAGCCCTAAACTCTAGGAAGTTATCTAAACTCTCGGAAGTTAAGCCATCCCATCGGTAGTTTGGCTCTCGAAAAATTTTTGTCGGAAGTTAGCTTAACTTCCTAGAGCCCTCTAGGAAGTTAGCTAACTTCCTACAGCCAAAGAAGCCTCTCGGAAGTTAGTAGGTTCTCGGAAATTAGTAGCTTCATGCCATCAGCTGACTAGCTTCCTACGACTAACTTCCTACGGCTGACTATAGCCCTAGGAAGTTAGCTTTTCGTTTGACCACAATCGTGGATCAACAACTAAAAGCTAACTTCCTAGAGGAGGTCGTAGGAAGTAAGCTGCCCATGCTAACTTCCTATGGCTGCCTCTAGAAAGTTAGCGGCTCGTTTGACCGAACACACGGGTCAGCCTGTGAAAGCTAACTTCCTACAGCTTTTATAAAATACCGTAGGAAGTTATGTTTATTTCCTAGAGCTACCAGTTTTCTCTCAGAATTTATTTATTTCCTACGGTTTGTTATAAAAGTTGTAGGAAGTAAAAAACCGTAGGAAGTGTATGATTTTGGTGTAGTGCGGGTCTTTGGGGCGCACTCACCATAATCGGCGATGTGGTTGCACAGCGACTGGTAGTCCGGGCCCACTGCACAGCGAGGCGTCCACGTAGGAGAAACACGCGGAGTCGAGCAACTGTCTGGAAGGTGGGGTAGGGCGAGCAGAGGGCGCGCGATAGCGGTTCACTAGAGATTGGGTCCATCATGTCAGTGATTGGGAGTATACGACGTGAACGTGTGTGATGGCAAGCTTGGTCCCACTCGTCGGGGTGACAGCGCGCGCGGGGAAAGGAATCCTAGGCAGCACGAGTATAAAGGGAAGCTGGGCCGGTGGTGAAACGGCGCAAATGGGCCGGCCGAGGAACACGGCCCAAGCGCAGGTATTAGTTGCTCTTTTTCTTTTTATTTTCTATTTTCTTTTTCCTTTCTTTCCAAATTCAAATTCAATTTCCAATTTAAATTCAAACTTGTGGTACATTTGTACTTAGACTAAATGTTTTATTTGATCATACCCAAATGTGACAAAGTTATTCATTTATAGATTTATTTTATATCATGTGTTATCTCTCTCACATTTTCAAATTCAAAATGTCCAAAACGAGTCAAATTCATGTTTTGATTTTCCAAATTCTCAAGTGCCAAAGTTGATACTAATGGGATTATAACCTTTATTATTCCCAATATTATTATTTATTATTTTCCTTATTATGTATTTATGGGATAAATAATTTCATTGAAATTCCCTTTCTTATTCTCTATTTTCTATTCCCTTTTGATCTACAAATTCAAAATTCAAATCCAAGATATAGTTTAGGAATTCAAATTTTTAATACATACTCAAAATCAATTATGATGCAATAGATATATATTTATTTTTAATTAATTTTTTTGCTTGGTAGATGTTTGAAATATGAATCCCACTCATATTGTTTTCTTTCTTTTTTGGAAATATAGTATTTTGAATGTGGGATAAGAAGTAAAAAAATACTTCAAAATTAAATATTCTTGAAAATAAATGCTTATATGGTACATCATTTATTGATATGCACAATAATTTAGTTGAATAGAAAACTTTTCTATTACTTCTTTTCTGAAATAATTCTTGGTTTTCAAATTTCAGTCCTCAATTTTCAACACTCAAGTATAATTTGAGATATCTAAATTTGCTATTTTATTTTTTCATATATTTATTTTATTATTTTTTTCTTATACAAATTTTGGGCCTTACATTACACTGTTTTTCAGGGTTAAGTCACATGGATGCTTTTGAGACTTTTTGCAAAATACTCCCACTTGTTTCACAAAACTTGGAAATCTCCGAATGTAAAAGTTGCTTAGTTTTTGTTACTCTACCACTTCGATACATGCACTTTGGTTCAAAAGTGTATAGAAACTGATCTCATCTCTTAGAGCACAAATTAGGGTTTCCAGGGTTCTTATTAGGGTTTCCAGGGTTCTTATTAGGGGTTTGAGTGTTCTAGGGTTTATGTGCCACTCAAATTCTCCAAGTTTAGTCTCTTAAGAACATCTCCTCTAACTTATGAGATAATACTAAATTTATTATGTCACACACACCCACATACCTCTATCCCTTGGTTAAGTACTCTATTCTAGGGTTAAGGAGCACTTCAAGTCATCACATCACAACTTGTTTTGAAATTTTAGCCTAGTGGATGCACTCTAGGTGTAACATACATAATGGAATGTCAATGCATATGATGTCATGCCCAAGTTTTAGTTCTTGTAACACCAGGGGTGTTACAAAGTTTTTACATAATACACAGTCCATCATATTAAGTTCTTAGATATAGTACATCATCCATCATACTAAGGTTAGAACATATATCGTAATTTCTACTCGTCGTCGTCGTCCCTCAGTGCCGTCCAATCGATCTCCCCATCTTCATCGTCAGAGAGGATGATGACTGGACCTACCGGCTCCACATGCACGGGCGCAGAGACAACCTCACTTGCAGTCGTCGACGCCGAGGAGCCCACAACGACGCATTGAGGGCGACACTTGGAGAGAACTCTGCAGACACACATGAAAATACGGCGTACGACATCTTGATGATTGAGCCTCGACTGGCGCCGAAGCTTGAGGTGGCGGAGATGCATGAGCCGCGTCGTTGCCAGCCGCTCCGCTAGTGTACGAGCCTTGAGACGCGCTGTGAGGGCATCCATTGGGTCCATTTTGAGGCTGCGTTGACGACGGAAAAGTCTAGCTTGAACTATATATATACTGCAGGCTGGCGAAGGGGCAGACCGGTGGCGGCCGCCAAAGCTAGCACGCGGCGGCCGCCATCATAGCTAGCGCGTCGAGCACGCGATGGCCATAGCATGCCCTAGGGTTTACTAACCGGCACGGCACGCCCTAGGGTTTATGACCAGCGGCGAGCACGGCGACTGGGGCGGCTAATGACGACGGCGGCGGTGGCAGAGGCGAAAGAGAAAGAGTAAATGAAGGGATAGAGGAAAACCTGACGGTGGCGCGGGGGCGTGGGGACGACACGGAGGATCACCAGCGAAGAAATCCTCGGGGACGAAATCCGGCAGCCTGACGGCGTGATGAGATGAACCAGCTCCAGGGGACTTGTAAATTTTTCGAGCTCCCGCTCGCCACTCGTTATATAGGCTCATTTTCTACTGGCGGTTGTCTTCGAGAACCACCAGTATAGATAGTTTTTCACGGGCGGTTGTCTTAGAGAACCGCCAGTATAGATAGTTTGCCACTAGCGGTTGTCTGTTAGAACCGCAAGTATAAAATATTTATAATGGATTTCCCTTGTCCAGTATATTACATTAACTATACTTTTATATCTTCTATGACAAGGGCAACTTGGTCGTGAGTACTGCCAGTAAATTAGGCCAATGAAGAAATATATATATATATATATATATATTGATCTCGAACTTATAGTAGACATGGACCTAACAATAATAAATTACAAGCCAAGTTTATAATCTAGGGAGCTATTATTTTGCCTTGTCCATCGTGGTGTACCCAGGGCAACAATTTTCGTGGGATGCTTCGCTCAACGTTCCTTATCTTGGTTGGATGGTCTATGAAAAGAGACATGTCGTTGAATTGGTTAAAATCGTCCATATCAGACACACCATCAACTCATATAGCTTGTTGTTTTCCAGGAAAAACTACATGCTTCAATTTGTCAGTGCTTTTCTTCTCATTGTTAGAAATGATCTGTTCAACATAGAAGACCTGTGAAGCACGATTAGCAAGGATCCATGGGTCATCTTTGTAACCTACCTTACTTAGATCAAGAACTCTCACCCCATATTTGTCTATCGTGACATGTTTGTCTTCAACCCATTAACATCGAAAAACTGAGATATTAAATGTACCATAGTCTAGTTCCCATATGTCCTCAATAAAGCCAAAATATGTAATAGTCTGACCAGTTTCATCGTCTATGGCCTCGCATCGAACACCGCTGTTTTGTGATATGCTCCTTTTGTCCTTGGACTTGGTACAAAATGTAAATCCACTAATGTCATATGTTTGCCATATCGTGACCTGGCGTGATGGTCCAGATGCCAACCCTTTAATGGTTTGTTCTTCTATTGTATCTCCGTGTGGAATGTCCTTCGCAATTAGCCATGTGTTGAACCGCATCTTATGTTGCTTCATTACCCAATCATCTGTTTGCCCAGGATTTTGTTCGCGAGGCTCATTGATGTGTTGTTGGATAAATGGCTCCATTATCTCTAGCTAATGTAGGATGTTGTGATGTGCCTCAAGTACTATATTGTAATCCGGTGGGATGAAGGATTTCCGTCCCATCCTACCGCTTCCATACAGTCTACCCTCACGTCGTGATGGAGGCATACATATTGCAACATGGTCTTTTAGGATACTATTGCAAAATGGACCTCTGGACTCAATGGTCTCTTCGATACAGTACCCCTCTATCATGGATGCCTCGGGATGAGCATGGGTTGATACATAACCATTCAGTATTGACATGAAACACTCATACGTCCACATTTCATGCAAGTACATAGGACCCAATGCCTCTATTTGTGGTACCAAGTGCACCATAAGGTGTACCATAATATCAAAGAACGATGGAGGGAAACACATCTCAAACTGTCATATTGTCTCCACTGAGAATTCCTGAAGAGATGCCAACTCATCATGGTCAATTACCTTTTGTGAAATTCTATTGAAAAAGTAGCACAACCGTGTGATTGTCATCTTTAAAAACAGAGGATTTATAGCCCTGATGGCAATAGGTAGGAATGTAGTTAACATGACATGACAATCATGTGAGTTGTAGTTGGTGACCGTCAGGTCTTTCATTGACACAATACTCCATATGTGTCGGCGTTTCGAGACCGGGGGGTCCCCGAGCCGACGAGTGAGTGTGCTGCGTGCCCCAGCCCAGATGGGTCGAGCGCGTGGGTGAGCGCGAAGGGGGGAGAGGCGAGGTGGCCGGAGACGGGCGTGAGAGAGGTGGAGATCCCGCGGCCTTCGTGTTCGTCCCGCGCCCAGGTCGGGTGCGCTTGCAGTAGGGGGGTTACAAGCGTCCACGCGGGTGAGGGAAGCGAGCGGCCCCAAGAGAGCGCCTGTCTCGTCCTCGTCCCCGCGCGGCCAACCTTCTCTAAGAAGGCCCTGGTCCTTCCTTTTATAGTCGTAAGGAGAGGATCCAGGTGTACAATGGGGGGTGTAGCAGAGTGCTACGTGTCTAGCGGAGAGAGAGCTAGCGCCCTAGGTACATGCCAATGTGGCAGCCGGACAGGTCTTGGCACCTTGCTGGCGTGATGTCGTGGCTGTCGGAGGAGCGACGGAGCCTGGCGGAGGGACAGCTGTTGGAGCGGTCGAGTCCTTGCTGACGTCGCCCTGCTTCCGTAAGAGAGCTGAGAGCCGTCGTCGTCACAGAGCTTGTGGGGCGCCATCATTGTCCATCTGGCGGAGCTGGCCAGATGGGACGCCGGTCTTGTTCTCCGTGACCCGAGTCGGCTCGGGGTAGGATGATGATGGCGCTCCTTGTTGACGTGGTGGGCCTGCGCCCTAGGTCGGGCGACGTGGGGGCTCCTCTGAAGCCGAGGTTGAGTCTGTCTTCTGTTGCCGAGGCCAAGTCCGAGCCATCGGGTCGGGCGAGGCGGAGGTCGTTCGGCCGAGGCCAGGGCGGAGTCCGAGCCCTGGGTCGGGCGAGGCGGAGTTTCGTCGTCTTCTGGGGCTGAGCCTGAGTCCGAGCCCTCGGGTCGGGCGAGGCGGAGGTCGTTCGGCCGAGGCCAGGGCGGAGTCCGAGCCCTGGGTCGGGCGAGGCGGAGTTTCGTCGTCTTCTGGGGCTGAGCCCGAGTCCGAGCCCTGGGTCGGGCGGAGCGGAGTTCGCCGTCTTCCGGGTCTTAGCCCGAGTCCGAGCCCTGGGGTCGAGCGGAGCGGAGTTCGCCATCTTCCGGGTCTTAGCCCGAGTCCGAGCCCTGGGGTCGGGCGGAGCGGAGTTCGCCGTCTTCCGGGTCTTAGCCCGAGTCCGAGCCCTAGGGTCGGGCGGAGCGGAGTTCGCCGTCTTCCGGGTCTTAGCCCGAGTCCGAGCCCTGGGGTCGGGCGGAGCGGAGTTCGCCGTCTTCCGGGTCTTAGCCCGAGTCCGAGCCCTGGGGTCGGGCGGAGCGGAGTTCGCCGTCTTCCGGGTCTTAGCCCGAGTCCGAGCCCTGGGGTCGAGCGGAGCGGAGTTCGCTATGGCGCCTTTGGCAAGGCCTGACTGCCTGTCAGACTCACTCTGTCGAGTGGCACTGCAGTCGGAGTGGCGCAGGCGGCGCTGTCCTTCTGTCAGACTGGTCAGTAGAGCGGTGGAGTGACGGCGGTCACTTCGGCTCTGCCGGGGGGCGCGTGTCAGGATAAAGGTGTCAGGCCACCTTTGCGTTAAATGCTCCTGCAACCTAGTCAGTCGGCACGGCGATTTAGTCAGGGTTGCTTCTAAGCGAAGCCAGGGCCTTGGGCGAGCCGGAGGTGTGTCCGCCGTAAAAAGGGGGGCCTTGGGCGAGACGGAAGTCTCTCGAGGTCGGCTGCCCTTGGCAGAGGCTAGGCTCGGGCGAAGCGTGATCGAGTCACTCGTGTGGACTGATCCCTGACTTAATCGTACCCATCAGGCCTTTGCAGCTTTATGCTGATGGGGGTTACCAGCTGAGAATTAGGCGTCTTGAGGGTACCCCTAATTATGGTCCCCGACAGTAGCCCCCGAGCCTCGAAGGGAGTGTTAGCACTCGCTTGGAGGCTTTCGTCGCACTTTTTTGCAAGGGGACCAGCCTTTCTCGGTTGCATTTTGTTCCGGTGGGTGCGCGCGAGCGCACCCGCCGGGTGTAGCCCCCGAGGCCTCGGAGGAGTGGTTACACTCCTTCGAGGTCTTAATGCCTTGCGTAATGCTTCGGCTGGTCTGGTCGTTCCCTCATGCGAACTGGCCGTAGCCCGGGTGCACGGTCGGGGCCCAAGCTCTCGGGCTAGTATGTTGACGCTGTCAACGGTTTGGCCGGAGCCGGGTTTGCGAGAGCAGCCCCCGAGCCTCCGCACAGGGCGAGAGGACGATCAGGGACAGACTCGGCTTTTTTACATACGCCCCTACGTCGCCTTTCCGCAAGGAGGAGGGGGGGAGAGCGCCATGTTACCCTCGATGGGCACCGAACATGGTGTCTCCGGTGAGCTGCAAGCGGGTAATCCGAGTGGACGTCCGTGCCCCGTTCGTTGGGGGTCGGCTAGGGGCCCAGAGGCACGCCCAAAAGTACCTGCGGGTGATTTGCCGGACCCGGTCCCCTGGCGACGGGGTCCGAGGGCTCGATGCCTCCCTCCGATGGGATTCCGTTACAAGATCGTTCCCGCTGGTCTCGGAAATGTCCTAGGGTACCTCGGGAGCGCAGCCCGAGCCTCGGTTATGTATCGAACGTACCCCTGGTCATCCCTCGCTCGGCGTCTGAGGCGACTGTGAACCCTTCGGGGGCCAGCCTTTGAACCCCTGATCAGTAATGGGCGCGGAGCCCGAGTAGCCTGAGGCGGCCATGGAGCCCTTCGGGAGGCTGGCCTTCGAACCCCTGACCAGTAGTGGGTGTCGGGCCCACGCGATCTGAGGCGACTGTTGAACCCCTCGGAGGGCCAGCCTTCGAACCTCTGATCAGTAGGGGGGCTCGGAGCCCGGTTCCTTCACAGAGAAGGATCCTTTTCGGGGTATCCCCCTTTCCTGGTCCCTGTTGCAAGAGATAGAGAAAGAGGAAAAAAGGATACGAAATCGAACGGTGTGGCGTACCTTTTTTTTGACGCGGTTATTACGGCGAAGGCGAAGCGTCGTCCGCTTCTCCTGCCAGAGGCGCCGCGTGTCCCGCCGCGGAGTTAATGCGACGGGGCGAGTGGTTGGCGGGGCGGCCGTCGCGCGTGCGCGAGCCGTTCGAGGAACGGATCACGGGTGCACCGTCTTCACGCCGTGGGAGGAGGCTCTCTTGCTGTCCCAGGATGGGACGTGAGCCTGGCTAACGACGTGACTGCTGCGCCCGCCCGCCTGCCACCGCCATTACTGCCGGCCCACTTTCGGCCGCTTTGACCAACGCGCCAGGCTGGCGCTGCCGGGTCGTGCGCTGGGTCGCCTCGAGTCGCGGCATAGTCTCCGCAACCGAAGAGGTGCGACGGTGGCACAAGTGGCGGTGCGGTTGCTTGTATGCAGCAACTGGCGCGCTGGTTGTGCGACGCGTGGGCCTGGGCCTCCAAGCCGGCGCGTCAGAAGTCGGAGAAGCGTGTCCACCTGGCGCGGTTGCATGCCGCCTGCATGGCTGCCCGCCCCTCCCGCCCGTTGGTCTGGGCGAAGGTGGGGAATCGCCTGTAACCGCTGGGCGGTTGTGTGCACCGCGCGCGGCGGTTTGGCTTCTTCTGCTTCTGAGTCGATTTGCATGACATGCGGGACCCAGCCCCCGCGCCGCAGGGGAGGGCCTTGGAGCGTGTTGGAGAAGACTCGGCCCGTGGCGTTTGGGGGCGCACGTAGGGAGAGTCGCCTTTAAAAGGAGCGCGACCCCTTTCGGAAGGCAACCATGTCTTCTCCCTCCCTTATGCGTCGCGTCCTTCCATCTCCCAAGCCCCCCGGATGGGGGGTACCCGCCGTCTTTCCGCCTCCTCGTTGGAGGAACGCAACTCCGTGGGAGTTGGTACCTTTCAGCCATCGTTCGGCTTCAAGGATTTTCATCAGCCGGCCCGGCCGCACCCCTACGCCGGCGATCACCCAGGATGGTGACCACCAGTTCCTGGGTGGGGAAGAGCAAGCCGGGCTGCGATCTTGGTCCCACCCTCAGCTTCAAGGATGTTCATCATCCTCGCTGGGGTGGGGGCCGGGCTGAGCCGGCACTCTACCTCCCGTGCGGGTCTGCGGGTCACCCTCTCCCGCGGCGTTCGGGGGTGGAGGCGTTCGCTGGCCCTGCGGGCGGCGCGGACTTAGACAACGCGGGACTGATCGACGGCGGGCGTCGTCACCTCCAGCGTGTCGGAGTCATCGGCCGGTCTCCCGGCGGCCCCTCCTGCCGGAGGGCGGCTGCCGCGCCGTGTGCACGGGAGGACCACCCACGATGCCGCGCGCTGCTAGGGCGGCGTTCGTGTTCTGGGGTGGCCCTGCTTTTGCACCGGGACGGCGCCCTCGCGCAGAGGCCGGTGCCCCACTCGTCTGGGAGGATCTGAGTGGGGATCTGCCGGGGGCTGGTGGCCCCCGCCATCAGCGCCGAGGCGGAGGCGGCTCGAGAAGTCCCCGTCGCCGACGGGATCACCGCCACCATCCGCGCTCTGGGCCTCCGGCTCTTCGCACTTGTCCTCGCCCCTCGAGCGTCGGCGTGGGCGAGGGCAAGATCGCGGCAGTGCCCACCCTGAGGCCTGCACTGCCGCGGCCCGGCCATCCGGAGTGGGAGTCGTTGTCGTCGTAGTCGGAGCGGGCGGCGGCGAGCCGCTCGTCGGTCTTCTGTCGCTCCGCAGGCCTTCCCCATGGAGTGGGGTTGTTCGTACCTGCGGAGGGGGAACCGGAGTTCCGTTTGTAATGGCACTTCGAATGCCAGTGTTTCTCGTTCATTGTGGCTGTCGAGGCCTGAACATGTATGTAATTTCGGCGCGGAGCCGTGTTTTTTCCTCATTTTCGAGCACTAAGCCTCGCCTGTTGATTATCTGAACCGCTTCACCAAGCGTGAGTCGCCCCGTGTCAAGGTGACGAGTGAGGTATCCATATCCCGGAGGCGTAGGAATCCCTCGGCTCGATCGGCCTTGTTGTCTGAGGCTCCTCTAGCTTAGTTAAAGGGACCCCTCGGCCGCTCTTCGATGAGCCGAGGCCAGGGGTAGCGATATCAGTACGAACAGAGGCGGAGTTGGCTCGAAAATGGGAACCTGGTTGGCCGGAGCCTAGCCGGGTTGCCCATCAGCAGGGCTTGACGTCGGAGTCGACGACCCGAGGCCTCGGGTCGGGCTGGCGCCCTTGGAAGATGCTTGGCCGAGGCCCCAGGGGTAACCGGCCGAGGCGCCTGCTCGGGCCGGATTCCCAGAGAAGTCCCCGGACCGCGTCGCCGTCCGAGGCTGGGTCAGGACTTGCTGAAGGCGTCGTCGATGTCGAGGGTGGTACGGCACCCTTCGGCGTGAAGACTCGAGCCTGCAGGATCAGATTGTCTTGTAGCGTGTGCCTTCTGCGGCTGCCGAGGCCAGAAAACACACCCTCGCTTCGTTGTAAAGCCGCGTCTCCTTTTCCTCTTATTTCGAGCATCTGGACCTTCCGTCGGTAACAGGGATGTTTGTGTGGGCGAGAGTTGCTTCTTGCGGAAGGTGATGAGTGAGGTATCCGTATCCCAGAGGCGTGGGAGTCCCTCGGCTCGGTCGGCCTTGCCGCTTACGCGTACTTTCGCCCGTCCATGAGGCCCTGTCACCGATTCAGTCGAGAAGGCTTGAAGGACCGTCTCGGCAGAAGAGCTTCCGAACGTGAAGACTTGTTCGGTCCGCGGAATCACTTTATCCGAACGCGAGTTACTTATCGCAGAAGGTGATGAGTGAGGTATCCGTATCCCGGAGGCGTAGGAGTCCCTCGGCTCGGTCGGCCTTGGCTGCTTACGTGTACTCCGTCGTTTCCAGGATCCGCTTTTCGAAGTAGTCAAAAAGCACGAAAGAAATTCTGCTAAAAAGGGATCCTTTTTCGAGGAAAAATTCGACGCAGAGGGGGTCTCCCCCCTTTTAGCCCCCGAGGGAGGGTCGGGCTTTGCCGAGGCGAGGCTGACCCTTCCTTGATGACTAAACTTTGCGTGGGTGCGAGGTATATGAACAACTTGAAAACATCTTAAGGGTAGAAGCGACGTAGCTGTTTGATGTTCCAAGCGTTGCCGTAGATCTCGCCTTGGTCGTTCGCCAGCTTGTATGTTCCGGGCTTCAGAACTTTGGCGATGACGAATGGCCCCTCCCAGGGGGGCGTGAGTTTGTTCCTTCCCCGGGCGTCTTGCCGTAGCCGAAGCACCAGGTCGCCCACCTGGAAGTCTCGGGGTCGGACCCCTCGGGCGTGGTAGCGTCGCAGGGACTGCTGGTACCGCGCCGAGTGTAGTAAGGCCCTGTCCCGAGCCTCCTCCAGCTGGTCCAACGATTCTTCCCGGCTAGCTTGGTTGCTTTGATCGGTGTAGGCCCTCGTCCTCGGGGAGCCGTATTCCAGGTCAGTGGGCAAGATAGCTTCGGCCCCGTAGACCAGGAAAAACGGCGTGAAACCCATGGCGCGACTCGGCGTCGTCCTTAGGCTCCAGACCACCGAGGGGAGTTCCTTCATCCATCGCTTGCCGATCTTGTTGAGGCCGTTGTAGATCCGAGGCTTGAGCCCTTGTAGAATCATGCCGTTGGCACGCTCTACTTGCCCATTCGACATGGGATGAGCCACGGCGGCCCAGTCCACCCGGATATGGTGATCCTCGCAAAAATCCAAGAATTTTTTGCCGGTGAACTGGGTACCGTTGTCGGTGATGATGGAGTTTGGGACCCCGAAGCGATGGATGATGTTGGTGAAGAACGCCACCGCCTGCTCGGACCTGATGCTGTTCAGGGGTCGGACCTCGATCCACTTGGAGAATTTGTCGATGGCGACCAGCAGGTGCGTGTAGCCCCCGGGTGCCTTCTGCAATGGACCGACGAGGTCCAGACCCCATACAGCGAAGGGCCAGGTGATGGGTATCGTCTGCAGAGCCTGAGCGGGCAGGTGGGTCTGCTTCGCATAGAATTGGCACCCTTCGCAGGTGCGGACAATTCTAGTGGCGTCAGCCACCGCCGTTGGCCAGTAGAAGCCTTGCCGGAAAGCATTCCCGACAAGGGCTCGAGGCGCTGCATGATGGCCGCAAGCCCCCGAGTGTATCTCTCGCAGGAGTTCCTGACCTTCGGTGATGGAGACGCATCGCTGGAGGATGCCCGAGGGGCTCCGGTGGTAGAGCTCCTCCTCGTCGCCCAGCAAGACGAATGACTTGGCGCGTCGTGCTACCCGCCGAGCCTCGGCTTGGTCGAGGGGTAGCTCTCCCTGGCGGAGATATCGCAGGTACGGGGCCTGCCAGTTTCGATCAGGCGCGGCCCCGCTCTGCTCCTCTTCGACGTTCAGTACCTCGGCCTCGGGGGCCGAGGGTACCTCGGGCCGAGCCGAGGGCGCCTCGGCCTTAGCCGAGGGTGCCTCGGGCTCGGGCGCGTCGTCGATCTTGACGGAGGGTCGATGCAGATCCCGGGAGAAGACGTCCGGGGGGACCGTGGTTCGCCCCGAGGCTATTTTAGCCAGCTCGTCTGTGGTTTCGTTGTAGCGCCGAGCGATGTGGTTGAGCTCGAGCCCGAAGAACTTGTCTTCCAGGCGCCGAACCTCATCGCAGTAGGCCTCCATCTTCGGGTCGCGGCAGTGGGAGTTCTTCATGACTTGGTCGATGACGAGCTGCGAATCACCGCGGGCGTCGAGGCGTCTGACCCCTAGCTCGATGGCGATCCGCAACCCGTTGACCAGAGCCTCGTACTCGGCCACATTGTTGGACGCCAGGAAATGGAGGCGCAGCACGTAGCGCAGGTGCTTTCCAAGGGGCGAGATGAAGAGCAGGCCCGCGCCGGCTCCTGTCTTCATCAGCGACCCGTCGAAAAACATGGTCCAGAGCTCCGGTTGGATCGGAGCCGTCGGCAGCTGGGTGTCGACCCATTCGGCCATGAAGTCTGCCAACACCTGGGACTTGATGGCTTTCCGAGGGGCGAACGAGATCGTTTCGCCCATGATTTCCACCGCCCACTTTGCGATCCTGCCCGAG
Organism: Zea mays; assembly: GCF_902167145.1. Taxonomy (NCBI): domain Eukaryota; kingdom Viridiplantae; phylum Streptophyta; class Magnoliopsida; order Poales; family Poaceae; genus Zea; species Zea mays. Next base: position 89,854,966 of record NC_050097.1, read on the forward strand.
GCCTCTCGGCACTGGATGATCTCCCCCAGGGGGAAGGATGACACCACAGTTACCGGATGAGACTCGAAGTAGTGTCGTAACTTCCGCCTCGTCAGGATCACAGCGTACAGCAGCTTCTGAACTTGCGGGTAGCGGATCTTGGTCTCGGATAGTACCTCGCTGACGAAGTAGACTGGCCTCTGAACGGGCAGCGCGTGCCCTTCCTCTTGCCTCTCGACCACAATCGCGGCGCTAACCACCTGAGTGGTGGCGGCGACGTAGACCAAGAGGGCTTCTCCGTCAGCTGGGGGCACCAAGACAGGCGCCTTCGTAAGGAGCGCCTTCAGGTTCTCGAGGGCTTCCTCGGCTTCAGGGGTCCAAGCGAAACACTCGGTCTTCCTTAAGAGGCGGTACAGAGGCAGACCTCTTTCGCCGAGGCGTGAGATGAAGCGGCTCAGGGCCGCGAGGCATCCCATAACCCTCTGTACGCCTTTTAAGTCCTTGATAGGTCCCATGCTGGTGATGGCTGCGATCTTCTCCGGGTTGGCTTCGATGCCTCGCTCGGAGACGATGAACCCCAGGAGCATGCCCCGGGGCACCCCGAAGACACAATTCTCAGGATTGAGCTTGACCCCTTTCGCCTTGAGACATCGGAATGTCACTTCAAGGTCGGAGAGGAGGTCGGAAGCCTTCCTTGTCTTGACTACGATGTCATCGACGTAGGCCTCGACTGTGCGACCGATGTGTTCGCCGAACACATGGTTCATGCACCGCTGGTACGTCGCGCCCGCATTCCTCAATCCGAACGGCATGGTGACATAGCAGTACATGCCGAACGGCGTGATGAAAGAAGTCGCGAGCTGGTCGGACTCTTTCATCCGGATCTGGTGATACCCTGAGTAGGCATCGAGGAAGGACAGGGTTTCGCACCCAGCGGTGGAATCCACGATTTGATCGATGCGAGGCAGAGGGTAGGGAACCTTCGGACATGCTTTGTTGAGACCAGTGTAGTCTACACACATCCGCCATTTCCCCCCTTTCTTCCTCACAAGCACAGGGTTGGCAAGCCATTCGGGATGGAATACCTCTTTGATGAACCCTGCTGCCATTAGCTTGTGGATCTCCTCGCCTATCACTCTGCGCTTCTCCTCGTCGAATCGGCGCAGAGGCTGCCTGACGGGTCGGGCTCCGGCCCGAATATCCAGCGAGTGCTCGGCGACATCCCTCGGTATGCCGGGCATGTCCGAGGGACTCCACGCAAAGACGTCGGCGTTTGCGCGGAGAAAGTCGACGAGCACTGCTTCCTATTTGGGGTCGAGCCCGGACCCAATCCGGATCTGCTTGGAGTTGTCACCGCTGGGGTCGAGAGGGACGGCCTTAACCGTCTCCGCTGGCTCGAAGTTGCCGGCGTGACGCTTCACGTCTGGCACCTCCTTGGAGAGGTTCTCCAGGTCGGTGATGAGGGCCTCGGACTCGGCGAGGGCCTCGGCGTACTCCACGCACTCCACGTCGCATTCGAACGCGTGTTTGTACGTGGGGCCGACGGTGATGACCCCGTTGGGGCCCGGCATCTTGAGCTTCAAGTAGGTGTAGTTGGGGACGGCCATGAACTTCGCGTAGCATGGCCTCCCCAGTACAGCGTGGTAGGTTCCTCGGAACCCGACCACCTCGAACGTCAGGGTCTCCCTTCGGAAGTTGGAGGGCGTTCCGAAGCAGACGGAGAGGTCGAGTCGCCCGAGGGGCTGGACGCGCTTCCCAGGGACGATCCCGTGGAAAGGCGCAGCGCCTGCCCGGACGGAGGACAGATCGACGCGCAGGAGCTTGAGGGTCTCGGCGTAGATGATGTTGAGGCAGCTGCCCCCATCCATCAGGACCTTGGTGAGCCTGACGTTGCCGATGACAGGGTCGACGACGAGCGGGTATTTCCCCGGGCTCGGCACATGGTCGGGGTGGTCAGCCTGGTCGAAGGTGATGGGCTTGTCGGACCAGTCTAGGTAGACTGGCGCCGCCACCTTCACCGAGCAGACCTCCCGGCGCTCTTGCTTGCGATGCCGAGCCGAGGCATTCGCCGCATGCCCTCCATAGATCATGAAGCAGTCGCGGACCTCGGGGAACTCTCCTGCTTGGCGATCCTCGTTCTTGTCGTCGTCGCGGGCCCTGCCACCCTCGGCGGGTGGCCCGGCCCTGTGGAAGTGACGCCGAAGCATGATGCAGTCCTCGAGGGTGTGCTTGACGGGCCCCTGATGGTAGGGGCACGGCTCCTTGAGCATCTTGTCGAAGAGGTTAGCACCTCCGGGGGGCTCCCGAGGGTTCTTGTACTCGGCGGCAGCGACAAGGTCCGCGTCAGCGGCGTCGCGTTTCGATTGCGACTTCTTCTTGCCTTTCTTCTTGGCGCCGCGCGGAGTAGACGCCTCGGGAGCCTCTTCCGACGTTCGGCCCTGGGGCTGCTTATCCTTTCGGAAGATAGCCTCGACCGCCTCCTGGCCAGAGGCAAACTTGGTGGCGATGTCCATCAGCTCGGTCGCCCTGGTGGGGGTCTTGCGACCCAGCTTGCTCACCAGGTCGCGGCAAGTGGTGCCGGCGAGGAACGCGCCGATAACATCCGAGTCGGTGATGTTGGGCAGCTCGGTGCGCTGCTTCGAGAATCGCCGGATGTAGTCCCGGAGATACTCTCCCGGCTGTTGCCGGCAGCTTCGAAGGTCCCAGGAATTCCCGGGGCGTACGTATGTGCCCTGGAAATTGCCGGCGAAGGCTTGGACCAAGTCGTCCCAATTGGAGATCTGCCCCGGAGGCAGGTGCTCCAACCAGGCGCGAGCAGTGTCGGAGAGGAACAGGGGGAGGTTGCGGATGATGAGGTTGTCGTCGTCCGTCCCACCCAGTTGGCAGGCCAGGCGGTAGTCCGCGAGCCACAGTTCCGGTCTCGTTTCCCCCGAGTACTTCGTGATAGTAGTCGGGGGTCGGAAACGGGTCGGGAACGGCGCCCGTCGGATGGCCCGACTGAAGGCCTGCGGACCGGGTGGTTCGGGCGAGGGACTCCGATCCTCCCCGCTGTCGTAGCGTCCCCCACGCCTGGGGTGGTAGCCTCGGCGCACCCTTCCGTCGAGGTGGGCCCGACGGTCGCGTCGATGGTGCTCGTTGCCGAGGTGGCCCGGGGCCGCAGGCGCGGTGTTACGCGTGCGCCCGGTGTAGACCGAGGCTTCCCGCATGAATCGGGAAGTCGCGGCATGAGGTTCCGAGGGATATCCCTGCCTTCGGGAGGCAGTGCTCTCGGCCCGTCGGGCCGCAGCGCCTTCCAGGAGATTCTTGAGCTCTCCCTGGATTTGCCGACCTTCGGTGGTTGATGGCTCCGGCATCGCGCGGAGGAGCATAGCTGCGGCTGCCAGGTTCTGACCAACCCCGCTGGATGCGGGCGGCGGCCTGACCCTGACATCGTTGGCGACGCGGTGCTGGAGACCCTGGGGCAGGTGACGTATTTCTCTGGCCGGGGGTTGGCCCGCCCATGCCTGCCCGACGTCCCAACGGATCGGCTCAAGCGCTCATGTTCCCTCGTTGAGCCTGGCCTGCGCCTCGCGGACTTGCTCGAGTTGTGGGTCGTAACCCCCCGCCGGAACGGGGACCACAGCTAGCTCCCGCGGGATGTCGGCGCGAGGCACTGGCCTAGGAAGATCACCGTCCTCCGGCATGCCGAGATGGTTGCCTTCGGAGGGATCCCCTAGCTCAATGTGGAAACATTCGCGGCTTGGGCCGCAGCCCTCGTCGTCAAGGCTGCGGCTTCCGTCGGAACAGTCGGAGAGGCAGTAGTCACATGCGGTCATGAAGTCCCGCATGGCACTGGGGTTGCCAAGTCCAGAGAAATCCCAACAGATGCTGGGATCGTCATCTTCCTCGGACCCAGAGGGCCCGTAGGTTGAGACGTCCGTCAACCGGTCCCAAGGCGACCGCATACGAAACCCCAGTGGGGTTGCACTCGCCTCAATGAGAGCGCCCGCCAAAGCGAGGTCGCTTGGCGGGTCGAGGCCGAGTCGAAATGACATAAGATGGGAGTTAGTCGGTACCTTTTGGTCGACGAGGAGCGACGTAGTCACATCGGGGACTGGTTGCACCGTCATCTCAGGTACGAGGGCGACGTCCTACAGGCTTTCCGCGAGCGCGCTGGCGTCGTCTTCTTGCTCGGGATCAGCGTGTCGCGGGGGGACGGCGCCTGCCTCCGTCTCGAACGCGAGGTCGACGCCCGGCGTGCCTTCCGTCGAGGCGCTGGGGACGTCGATTCGCTCGACAGCCGACGAAGCGCGGCCTCCCGCTTGGCCTTGGTCGCCTCGCCTCCTCCTCCGTTGGCGGGGGAGAGGACGGAGCGAGCTCGAATGTTGTTCTTCCGCCACGCGGGGAAGATGTCGCCGATTTCGCCGCCGGCGGGCGGGTTGTCGGCCGCCATTGTCGTTGTCGCGCGGCGGAGGAAGGAGTATCATGTCGTAGCTGCCGTCGAAGGACATGAACTCAAGGCTCCCGAACGGAGCACCGTCCGGGCCGGAGAGGTTGCTGGAGACTGCCCATCTGGAGCTTGACGGGATGCTGTTCGTCAGCACGCAGCAGGCCCGTACCTGGCGCGCCAACTGTCGGCGTTTCGAGACCGGGGGGTCCCCGAGCCGACGAGTGAGTGTGCTGCGTGCCCCAGCCCAGATGGGTCGAGCGCGTGGGCGAGCGCGAAGGGGGGAGAGGCGAGGTGGCCGGAGACGGGCGTGAGAGAGGTGGAGATCCCGCGGCCTTCGTGTTCGTCCCGCGCCCAGGTCGGGTGCGCTTGCAGTAGGGGGGTTACAAGCGTCCACGCGGGTGAGGGAAGCGAGCGGCCCCAAGAGAGCGCCTGTCTCGTCCTCGTCCCTGCGCGGCCAACCTTCTCTAAGAAGGCCCTGGTCCTTCCTTTTATAGTCGTAAGGAGAGGATCCAGGTGTACAATGGGGGGTGTAGCAGAGTGCTACGTGTCTAGCGGAGAGAGAGCTAGCGCCCTAGGTACATGCCAATGTGGCAGCCGGAGAGGTCTTGGCACCTTGCTGGCGTGATGTCGTGGCTGTCGGAGGAGCGATGGAGCCTGGCGGAGGGACAGCTGTTGGAGCGGTCGAGTCCTTGCTGACGTCGCCCTGCTTCCGTAAGAGAGCTGAGAGCCGCCGTCGTCACAGAGCTTGTGGGGCGCCATCATTGTCCATCTGGCGGAGCTGGCCAGATGGGACGCCGGTCTTGTTCTCCGTGACCCGAGTCGGCTCGGGGTAGGATGATGATGGCGCTCCTTGTTGACGTGGCGGGCCTGCGCCCTAGGTCGGGCGACGTGGGGGCTCCTCCGAAGCCGAGGTTGAGTCTGTCTTCTGTTGCCGAGGCCGAGTCCGAGCCATCGGGTCGGGCGAGGCGGAGGTCGTTCGGCCGAGGCCAGGGCGGAGTCCGAGCCCTGGGTCGGGCGAGGCGGAGTTTCGTCGTCTTCTAGGGCTGAGCCCGAGTCCGAGCCCTCGGGTCGGGCGAGGCGGAGGTCGTTCGGCCGAGGCCAGAGCGGAGTCCGAGCCCTGGGTCGGGCGAGGCGGAGTTTCGTCGTCTTCTGGGGCTGAGCCCGAGTCCGAGCCCTGGGTCGGGTGGAGCGGAGTTCGCCGTCTTCCGGGTCTTAGCCCGAGTCCGAGCCCTGGGGTCGGGCGGAGCGGAGTTCGCCGTCTTCCGGGTCTTAGGCCGAGTCCGAGCCCTGGGGTCGGGCGGAGCGGAGTTCGCCGTCTTCCGGGTCTTAGCCCGAGTCCGAGCCCTGGGGTCGGGCGGAGCGGAGTTCGCCGTCTTCCGGGTCTTAGCCCGAGTCCGAGCCCTGGGGTCGGGCGGAGCGGAGTTCGCCGTCTTCCGGGTCTTAGCCCGAGTCCGAGCCCTGGGGTCGGGCTGAGCGGAGTTCGCTATGGCGCCTTTGGCAAGGCCTGACTGCCTGTCAGACTCACTCTGTCGAGTGGCACTGCAGTCGGAGTGGCGCAGGCGGCGCTGTCCTTCTGTCAGACTGGTCAGTAGAGCGGTGGAGTGACGGCGGTCACTTCGGCTCTACCGGGGGGCGCGTGTCAGGATAAAGGTGTCAGGCCACCTTTGCGTTAAATGCTCCTGCAACCTAGTCAGTCGGCACGGCGATTTAGTCAGGGTTGCTTCTAAGCGAAGCCAGGGCCTTGGGCGAGCCGGAGGTGTGTCCGCCGTAAAAAGGGGGGCCTCGGGCGAGACGGAAGTCTCTCGAGGTCGGCTGCCCTTGGCCGAGGCTAGGCTCGGGCGAAGCGTGATCGAGTCACTCGTGTGGACTGATCCCTGACTTAATCGTACCCATCAGGCCTTTGCAGCTTTATGCTGATGGGGGTTACCAGCTGAGAATTAGGCGTCTTGAGGGTACCCCTAATTATGGTCCCCGACAATATGCTAGAGCAGAATCCGGATGGGACTCTCAAATTCTTGAGACAAACACACATCGCATGTTTCTCATCTACATTAAGATTGTAGCTTGCTGCCGGGAGGTGGTACTTCCCATTTTCTTGAAGAACAGGATGTAGTTCCTTTTTTATGCCTAAATTTACCAAGTCCACGCGTGAATTGAGCCCTTCTTTTGTTTTGCCCTTTATGTTTAGCAAGGTGCCAATTATGCTTTCAAACACATTTTTCTGAACCTGCATACCATCGATCGCATGCCGCACATCGAACTCTTTCCAGTAGGGCAAGTACTCGAAGAAAATAGACTTCTTTTTGAATATAGCCCCCAAAGCTGGTTTGTCATCCTTTCTTGTTTCCCATCTTTTGTCTTCTTCCCAAAAACAAAGTTGATATTCTTGACTATTTCAAAAACTCTATGACCTCTATTGTTACCCGATGGAGGAGTAGAATGTAGTTCACAATTATTGTCGAAGTACTTATCCATCTTTCGCATGCAGTACTTGTGCCCTTCCAATTAAAAGTGTATGTGCCTCATGTACATTATCTTCTCAGATGCAGCAAGGGACACGTAAATAGTTTCATCAATACATACTGCGCAACCAACCTTTCCCTTAAACTAGCCTGATAATGTGAAGAGAGCAGGGTAATCGTTGATCGTAACAAAAATAATTGCTCTTAGTGTGAACGAATCTTTACAATACTCATCCAACATTTGAACACCTGTTTCCCACAATATTTTCACATCCTCCATTAAGGGCTCCAAAAATACACCCATGTCAACTCCAGGTTGTGTAGGTCCAGAAATAAGAATGGTTAGCAAAATGTACTTTCGTTTCTGCATCAACCATGGAGGAAGGTTGTATATGGTGAGGATCACCGGCCATATGCTATGCTTACTGCTCCTCTCAGCAAATGGATTCATTCCATCGGTACTCAGTGTGAACCTAACATTTCTTGGTTCATCGGCAAAGTCTCGATGGTTGTCATTGAAATCTTGCCACTGCTTCCCATCAGCTGGATGTCAAAGCTTCCCATCGTTTTTGTGCTCATCAGAAGCATGCCAGCTCATAAGTTTGGCATCCTCAGGGTTAGCGAGCAAACACCTCAATCGATCGATGACGGGGAGGTACCACATCACCAAAGCAGGAATCTTTTTGAGCGCATAATAGTCTACTTCTTCTTTTTCTTTGCTCGTGGATTTTGAAGTCTTCTTTGGGGCTTTCTTTCGCTTCTTCCCCTTAGACACAGATGCAACACACTCTTCCTCTCGATAGTCTTTATTCGTCTTGTACCTACTTGCATTGCACTTTGGGCAGCTCTCCAAGTCTTTATAATCATCGCCTTGATAAAGGATACAATGATTTCTACACGTGTGGATCTTCTCCACATCCATAGCGAGCGGACTGATTAGTTTCTTTGCATAGTACATGTTAGCATGCACTTTGTTCTCCTTTGGAAGCATGTCTGCGATGATACTCAAGAATGCATCAAATCCAGCATCAGACAGACCATATCTAGCTTTTAACATCAACAGCTTTAACACAGTCCGAAGCGTCATGAACTCTTTGGTACAACCCTTAGACTCATCGTACAAAGGCTCTTCTGCTACCTTCTTCAGGGACTCCATACCTTTCTTGAAGAACATCGATGGATCCGTATGACGATGCAACATTGCCTCTAACAACTCTGCATCTTCCACATCCATAACATTTGGCAGAACATGAGTTCTATCATGTTCACTTCCTCCACAGTAACCATGATCAGTAACATTTGGCACTACATGTTCGCTCTGTGGAAGAGGTTGGTGTGTCCCGTGAACAAATTAAAATCTTTCGTCCTCAGCATTTTCAGTCGTATAAGGCGCACTACCCTCTCCATGCTTTGTCCAAACTGTGTAATCCTTCACAAATCCTCGAAATACTAGATGAGATATGATTTGGTTTGTGTCATCAAATACAACAACATTTTTGCAGTCCATGCATGGACAATATATGTGCTTTGTCTTTGTTCTCCAAGCATGTTCTGTAGCGACATCAATAAACCTATGGACCTCGAATATGTATGACGGATCTAGCCTTGATAAGTTATACATCCACGATGTCCTCTCCATCACTACCTGTAAAAAGTAATATAAAACACACAAGAACACTTGTAAATTGGCAAGAGAAAAAAGCTAACATTTCCTAACAACCAAGGAACGAAACTTAATACCCAATTAACATTTCCTAACATAAGCCGAACGTAATAAATTCCTAGCAACTAATAAACAAAAAAAAGCTTAATACCCAATTAACATATCTCTAAAAATTGGCATTTCAAACATAATTAATAAAGCTCATAACAACTATTAAACTTAATACCCAATTATAGATATATAACAATAATTGACAATTCAAACATAATTATAAACCAGTTACCTCATAACAACTAATAAATTAGAAATTACCCGTAATTACCCAACATTATTTCTCCCTCTATCCCAAACATGGTGAAACCCTAGATACGAAACGTGGCTACGTACACTCCTCTCTCACATGGTATAAAATCCTAGATCCAAAATTTGGCTAAAATGAAAAATAATATGAACAAAAATTGACAAAGAAACATAAAACCAACCTTTCTTAGCAACCTTCCTCCAAAAAATGAAGATCAAAACCTCCCCCTTGATTTTATGTAATCTAGACCTCCAAAATCACCTCCAATGGAAGTTGGCTGTGAGCTTCCTGTCGGGGAAGAAAGGGGTATTTATAATATAAATTTCACATGGGTAAAAGCCTATATCCAAAATTTTGCTAAAATGAGAAATAATATGAACAAAAATTGACAAAGAAACATTAAACCAACCTTTCTTAGCAACCTTCCTCCAAAAAATGAAGATCAAAACCTCCCCCTTGTATTTTATGTAATCTGGACCTCCAAAATCGCCTCCGACGGAAGTTGGCTGCGAGCAAGCTTCCTATTAGGGGAGAAATGAAAGGGGTATTTATAATACAAAGCACTAACTGGTCTTGGACGTACGACGGAGACTCATCGGATGTGGAGTCCTTCAACAACGATGACGACCCGATATCTGGACATTGGATGAGCATCATCTCCTCGAACGACGAAGATGACGAGAATGACGACGACAGCAGTGACTATGGTAGCAGTGACGAGGACAGCGACGACAGTGGCGACGATGATGGCGATGATGATGGCGGGGCAAGCCAATGCTATGATATGCCTCCCAGCAAGCATCGTCGACTGCTGCATGGTAGCTTATTCTGGTGGGAAAAGTAGTAGTTTGTACTAGGATAAAAAAAATCTTTTTAATGAATAAAGTAGTTCTTGTTAACTAATACTTTTCTGATGAAATCTGATGATTTTTAGAACCTGAAAATACTTTCCACTAGCGTTCCTCTTAAAGAATCGCCAGTGAAAAAATAACAATGGCGGCTGGCTTTAGGAACCGCCTATGAAAACGGTGAATTAACACTAGCGGCTGGCTTTAGGAACCGCCTATGGAAATCATTTCTACGGGCGGTTCTTTGAACCGCCAGTAGAAATCGTTTTACTTATATGCGCCTCAATGGTTTCGCCGCTCCAGACGCTCTAGTACTGTCCCTGCTCTCCATTCTCGCTCCAGCCACCGACGTTCCACCTCGCGCCTCCCCTTCATTGTCGTTGCCGGATCCGCCCTCCCTCCGTCGTCCTAGCCGAAGTGAAGTAGGCGGCGGGCTCGGCCGTCGACTCTACACACCGCGCGCCAGACACCAAGACGTGGATCTAGGTCAACTGCTTAGTTCCTTCATTTTACTATTGCTATCTGCCCTCATGCCTCCATTTTAATTTATTAAATCACTCTTCTTTTTCGGTGTAGTTCCTGCATAATGTTGCCCAATCTGGCACATTCATTCACTGATTCTTGTTCCCCGGACCTTGATGAAATGGCTAAGCTTTCCACAGTTGAAATAGGTATTAGACGGGCTAGGTAAGGCTAGAAAACGAGTGACAAGGGAACCTGGTTGAGTGGTTTGGGTAGGGGCAGCAGTTGGACAAATGAAAATCGGCTGCTTAAAAGGATAAGAGGGTGGGCGTGAAAAAGCACGATTCAGATTAAAGGAACGAATCACTAGCCTTGATCGCTTCTCGGATCCTTGAGAGGATCCCTCACCTCCTTCACGTCCAAACCTTTTTGTCTTCCCTTGTCTCGAATTCTTTGCCTCCACCGATATTGTCGTGCTTACGACCCTGTTGAAGGTAAGATTCAAACAGGTCTTCCACTGCAGCCTATCGCTCAAACCCTTCATGAAGTCGTTTTTCTTCTTTACGTCTGTGTTGACTTGTTCTATGGCATATTGACATAGGTGGTTGAACTTAGCAAGGTATTTCATTACAGAGTCACCGCCTTGCTTCAGATGAACAAAATTTTCTAGCTTCATTTGAAGAATGCCATCGGAATGTAATGCTCCCTGAACGCTTGCTTAAACTCTGGCCACGTGATGAGATGACCTTCAGGCTGAATGGCTACAAAGTTTTCCCACCTTGTACTTACAGGTCCTCGCAGTTGTTGAGCAGCAAACAGGGGTTTCTGAGTCTCCGTGCATCAGATCAGCCCATTTTTTTGTTCCATCATGAGGATCCATTCATCCACCTCCAGGGGTTCTTCTGCTTTAATGAAGACAGGGGGACGAGTTTCTGAGAATTCCATATAAGTAGTGTCTCTTGGAGCTTGATTTTGGCCTCGACCTCCTTGTTGTTGAATCTGATTTCCTGCCATCTCACGGAGAAACCGAGTATTGTCAGTAGTAGCATTAAGCAGGGCAGGAATGGCCTCCTCCAGGGTTGGAGGTATAGGCGGTGGGATTGGGGTCTCCTCCCCACTACCCCGAGAAGTCCCTGCCCCATCATAACCACATGTCATGGTTGGCATCTGAAGAAGAAAACATGCTTTATTATTACACAATATAGTTACACCACGTTTGTTACATTATTCCAAGCTCCTACTTAATACACATACTAAGTTCATACAAACCCACTTCCCTTATTAAGGCTAAGCAAAAGAAACAACCCACTACTACACTAGTCTAGTCCTCCACATTCTTGGTTGCTCTAGATCCGCTACTAGCTTCAGGAGGGCGATCATCCACGATGTTCATAGAAGGAGGGGCCCTAAAGATATCTAGCTCTCCATAGGGTCCTCCTTCACCTGCTCCCGTTGCGCTAGCACCCATCTCTTCATCTTCACGTGGTACATTTGGGTGTAACTGGTCATACAACACATGCACATCCTCATGTAGGATATTGTTGTATGCTTGTAGGTTTTCCAAGGCCAGGCTCATCTCTTCCACTCGGGCTCGGGCAGTCGCCTCACAATCCCAGGCTATGGATCACGAATTCACAGCCCAGTCCATAGCCTGATCATGCTCTACAATCTCCTGTTGCAAACGTTCTACTTTTCCTAACAACTCAGCGATGCAGCGACTAGCACACATACGCTCCCTACCTGCATGGCGCAACTCCACAGTCTGACGCTCGACCCTAGCCTCCACGCATCCTATGGGATCATTGCTCCCACTGCTGCTCCCCTCATGATGAGGAGCCAACTGGTGATGAGGCACACCCTGAAGTCTAGTTTTTTTCCGAAGGGTGGTCTTTGTGTGTGCCATGTCTCTATAAAAGGGGAGATAACTTAGTATTAATTAAACATGAAACATGCATGATCCTACGATCATGAAATCAACTCCTTATTGACCCCATACTCCATACATATAACCTAGTAATATGCACTCTTTTGCCTAACTTCTTAAAAGGTAAGTTGCTATAATAAGGGGTCAAGGTAAGGATGAAAGAATATTCAGAGGTAAGTAGCTTAAGTAATGTCCTAAGAAATGGGTGCCGCTCTGATACCAGCTATCATGGAACCTTCCAAGATATTAGGCCCACCTACAAATGTCCTTGTCCCAAGTACCTTAGACAGTCATGCAGGTGCACCCAATGTCTCGACAGGACCTGATTCTAGTATCTCCTTCACATCTCTCAAGAGCGTTCATCCCATATCATAGACATCACATACCATCGAAGTAAAAGCGGGAAGAGTTACAATAACTTAATTTACATTCACAGGTACAATATAAAAAGAGTCATTATTACAGTATACGGGTTGGAGTGCTTCTGCTTATTACATCACAGAAAGGTAGACACATTCCATAAGCTTTACTTAATTTTCATCCTCCTGCTTCGGGGCAATCTTGGAACAGAAGCAACAAAACTCTCTAGTTTCTTCACCTACAACAACATGGGTTCGAAAACCCTAAGTACGGAGTGTACTTTCACAAGTCTTACCTGACTAAAGAAAAAACTCTCAAGGATATGCTGGCCTTTAGGAGTCAAGGTAAGGTTTAGCTTACTAAAGTTGGTCCTTATAAATTCATTTTACTTATCAAATTAAGTAATTTCCTAAATTTAAATTTGTTTCCTAGTCTAGATCAAGCACTTGGCCTACACTAGCCATCTTTTATCATACCCAGAGTTTACTTGTCACTACGGTGTAGGGCAGTGACCAAGTCTTCATATCCGAGAAGTAATGGCAATCTATAATACCCAAATGATGGATGATAAAGAAAATATGTGGATATCATTATTTGGTTTGCCATCTCATTATTATAACATGGGATTAACCATAATTAAGAGAACAAAATATCTAATAAAAATAAGCCATGCTTTATATTGGTGTTTTGTTTGTGCATTGAATAATAATAACAATAACACTAATAAAAATATAATAATGAGTTGAAGATTTGGAGTAAAACATAAATTTGAACTTGGAATTGAAAATGGAAAAGGAGAAAGAAATATTATAAAATACAAAATAAATTCATAAATAAATCCCACACTGGTATGTTCAAGATGAATATTTAATTTGAGTACAAATTATGCTACAAGATTTGAATTCAAATTCTAGATTTGGAAATGAAAAAGGGAAAACAAAATAGAAGAAAAGAAAAGAAAAAGAGAAGACTAATCACCTGTACTGGGCCGCCAGGGGTGGATTCTGGCCCAATACCTTTTTTCCCCTCGTGCGCTCCCACCCTAACTACACGCCCACACGCTGACCGGTCTGGGGTACCTGCAGGCGGGACCCCTTGTCTGGTACCTCTCCTGTGCGCCGCCGACCCGTGGACCCTCGTGGACAGCCCCTCCGCCGTTCTTCTCGCCATCGTTCGCGGTGATGCCGGGAAACTCGGGCGGGGCCGTTGCGCATGATACAAGCGGGGATGCGCCATCTGTTCCTCCGCTGACTAGGATAAAAGGACACTAGTGCCAACCCTTCGGGACCTAACATCTTCACCTGCCCAAGCCACGCCACGTAGACCAAAGTCACCGCCGTGAGGAAGAGAGATTACGGCGTCAGTCTTTCCTCGGTTCCTCGGCGAATCAGCTCCGTTGAAGTGTGGTTGGCCGTCGCCAGGAGTCGTTGGAGTCAATTTGAGTACCGCGGGTGGCTGCCATCGCCTCGTGTGTGGCTAATTGCTCACCGGAGCCCATATCCACTACGGGATCCGCCACTTCGTGAACCGGCCACGCCACGACCCGAGTGCAGGTGAGAAACCATTCTGATACTACCTGTGTTCCCAAGAATGTGTAGAACCAAGAATCATAGCTTGCAATTTCGTTTAGCCAAAGTAATGCGTCGCCGGGGTTGTTGCGCTACCCTTGGGCCGCTGATCGCGTGGTCATGGCGCTTCGGTGCCCTAACTCCGATTAATATTGTTTCAGCCGAACTCAGTAGGGTACTAGCTACGTGTTGGGTCAACTTTCCTCTAGCCTAGCATGCTGGATCACCGATGACCTGACTCCGGCAATGTCTGTCGCCGTGAGATTGGCGCGCGCCACCACCTTTCCCCGTCGGAGGAGGGGAAAATGACCCTAGTCGTTGATCCTCCTTTGGACGGCTTAGATTAGATCGCGCTTACCGGTTGGGGGGAAAGTCGTGGATCGTCCGATCGGGATATGTCAGCCTAGATCAGGTCGCACTTCGTTGCGTATCCATCGTAGATCTTGGATCTAACGGTCATCATAACATTCCAGCTCGCCTCATGTAGCAGTTGATCCTCAGCGCCCAGTTATAATCGGACAGTCGTAATTTCGAGATACCCCTTCGGTCGTGCAACCTTGCAAATGGACCCTTCGGTTTCTAGTAAAATAACCCGCACTCCACACGTGTTGTTCCCTGAGTCTGGTGCCTTTTGCGTGACAGCCCCTGAACTCCCTGGAAATTGACGTACAGTCCAGAGAGTAATAAAAATTGAGAATTAATGATGGAAATTGATTTTTAGTACCAAAATAATTCTAGAAACTTGTATAAATCATATGTAATTCACTTTACCTCCAAATTGACCTATTCCAGTGGCATTAATTTTGTAATAATATTGTCTATCAATTAGTAGCTCTGTTTAATCATGAAACTTGAATCAAAATTATGCACTTGAATTGTTCTATTCCAAGTACTAAATAACTTCGGAAATGCATAACTTAATAACCATAGATCCGAATTTAGTGATTCTTGTTCCTACGATCTCGTTACGCAGCATAGAATATTATCATACATTATGTTCTATTGTTTGGTGTTATGTTAATTTTTCTATACCATGTTTGTTTGGATTGTTGCGAGTAGACAAGCCGGCTACTGAGGATCTAGGGGTTCAACAGGTGGTGACTACTGAGCAGGAGCTCGTTGAAGGCAAGTTGTGCCCTTGATCACTTCTTTTTACCTAGTCATGTTCTTATTAATCATAATGATCTGCATAGGTTAATTTTGATGGGACCTAATCGGCTACCATAGTTTGGCTATCTTTATTCCTTGTTTTACCACTGAATTTTTGGGTAGTACATGCTATTGCTTTATGTGGTTTTGGGTATGGAGATATACAATATTCATGATCATATTTTATTATCAGTTTTGTCGGGGACCATAATTAGGGGTACCCCCAAGACTACTAAAACTCGGCTGGTAAACACCATCAGCACAAAGCTGCAAAGGCCTGATGGGCGCAATACAGGACAAAGCTCTGTCCACTCAAGGGACACGATCTCGCCTCGCCCGAGCCCAGCCTCGGGCAGGAACAGTAGACCAAGGCAGATTCACGCCTCGCCCGAGGGCATCCTCAAGTAACGGGCGCACCTTCGACTCGCCCGAGGCCCAGCTCGGGCAGGCTTCGCAGTGAAGCAACCTTGGCCAGATCGCCGCACCAACCGACCGCATCGCAGGAGCATTCAATGCAAGGATCGCCTGACACCTTATCCTTACGCGCGCTCCTCAGTCGACAAGGCCGAAGTGACCGCAGTCACTTTGCCCCTCCACTGACTGACCTGACAGGAAAACAGCGCCGCCTGCGCTGCTCCGACTACTGTGCCACCCGCCAGGGTGAGGCTGACAGCCACCAAGTCCGGCCTCAGGCGCCATAGGAAGCTCTGCCTCGCCCGGCCCCAGGGCTCGGACTCAACCTCGACCTCGGACGATGGTCTCTGCCTCGCCCGACCCTAGGGCTCGGACTCAGCCCCGACCTCGGAGGAGTCTCCGCCTCGCCCGACCTTGGGCTCGGACTGACCACGTCACAGGGGGGTACATCATTACCCTGCCCCTAGCTAGCTCAGGCTATGGGGAACAAGACCGGCGTCCCATCTAGCTCGCCCCGGTAAACAGGTAATGATGGCACCCCGCGTGCTCCATGACGACGACGGTTCTCAGCCCCTTACGGAAGCAAGAGACGTCAGCAAGGACCCGACAGCCCCGACAGCTGTGCTTCCGTAGGGTTTAAGCGCTCCTCCGACGGCCACGACATCACATGAACAGGGCACCAACACCTCTCCGACAGCCACGTCGGCATGTAAATAGGACTCTGGCTCCTCTCTGCCGGACACGTTAGCACACTGCTACACCCCCATTGTACACCTGGGCCCTCTCCTTACGTCTATAAAAGGAAGGTCCAGGGCCCTCGTACGAGAAGGTGGCCGCACGGGAGGACGGGCTGACGAACAGGCTCTCTCTCTCTCTCCCTCGCGAACACTTGTAACCCCCTACTTCAAGCGCATCCGCCCTGTGCGTAGGACAACACGAGCCGCGGTTCCCTTTATTGTTCCCCCTTGTGTTCCGGCTCGCGCCGACCCATCTAGACTGGGACACGCAGTGACAATTTACTCGTCGGTCCAGGGACCCTCGGGGTCGAAACACCAACAGTTGGCGCGCCAGGTAGGGGCCTGCTGCGTGTTGACGAACAGCTTCCCGTCAGGCTCCAGATGGGTAGTCTCCAACAACCTCTCCAGCCCGGGACGATGCTCCATTTCGGGAGTCTTGAGTTCATGTCCCTCGACGGCAGCTATGACATGGTACTCCTTCCTCCGCCGCGCGACAACGACAATGGCGGCCGTCAGCCCGCCCACCGGCGGCAGAATCGATGACGTCTTCCCCCCGTGGTGGAGGAGCAGCATCCGGGTCTGTCCTGTCACCTTCCCCGTCGTAGGAGGAGGAGGCGGGGCAACCATGGCCAAGCAGGAGGTGGCACCTCGTTAGCTATCGAGCGAGTCGACGGCGTCGGCGCCCCAGCGGGGGACACGTCGGGCGTTGACCTCGCGTCTGAGACAAAGACGAGCGTCGCTTCCCTGCAACATGCCAACCCCGAGCGAACGGATGATGCCAGCACGCTCGCGAATGACCTGCTGGGCGTTAGCCTCGTACCCGAGATAATGGTGCAGTCCGTCCCTGACGCGACTTCGTCACCATCCGTCGATCAAGAGGTACCGTCCGTTTTCCATCATGTGCCTTTTAGATTCAGCTTCGATCCACCAAGCGACCCCGCTTCGGTGGACGCTTTCATAAAGGTGTATCCAAACCTTCCGGGGTACCATATGTGGTCAACCTGGGACCGACTGACGGCCGTCTCGACCTACGGGCCCCCGGGTTCCGAGGAAGATGACAAGCCCGACTATGGTTGGGATTTCTCCGGGCTCGGTAACCCCAGTGCCATGCGGGACTTCATGACCGCATGTGACTACTGCCTCTCCAATTGCTCCGATGGTAGCCACAGCCTTGGCGACGAGGACTGTGGCCCAAGTCGCGAATGTTTCCACGTCGATCTAGGGGGTCTCGACGAAGGCAACCACCTTAGTATGCCGGAGGATGGCGATTCCCCTAGGCCTGCGCCTCGCGTTGACATCCTTCGGGAGCTAGCTGTGGTCCCAGTCCCTGTAGGGGGTCAGGACGCAAAGCTCGAGTAAATCCGCGAGATGCAGGCCAGACTCGACGAGGAAGCAGGACAACTTGTGCAGCTCCGGCAGAACGTCGGGCAGGAGTGGGCAGGCCGAGCACCGGCCGGAGAAGCGCGTCATCTGCCCCAGGACATCCAGCACTGCATCGCTGACGATGCCAGGGCAAGGCTACCCCCGGCTTCTAGTGGGGTCGGCCAGAACCTGGCCGCAACAGCAATACTACTTCGAGCGATGCCGGAGCCATCCACTACCGAGGGGCGGCATATCCAGGGAGAGCTCAAGAATCTCCTGGAGGATGTCACGGTCCGACGGGCCAAAAGCTCTGCCTCCCGAAGGCAGGGGTACCCCCCCGGAGCATCGCGCCACGACTTCCCGATTCATGCGGGAAGCCTCGGTCCACACCGGGCGCACGCGGGACGCAACGCCTGCAGCCCCGGGTCACCTCGGCCACGAGCACCACCGTCGCGACCGTCGAGCCCACCTCGACGAGAAGGTGCGCCGAGGCTACCACCCCAGGCGTGGGGGACGCTACGACAGCGGGGAGGATTGGAGTCCCTCGCCCGAACCACCCGGTCCGCAAGCTTTCAGCCGGGCCATACGACGGGTGCCGTTCCCGACCCGGTTCCGAACCCCGACTACCATCACCAAGTACTCAGGGGAAACAAGGCCGGAACTGTGGCTCGCGGACTACCGGCTGGCCTGCCAGGTAGGTGGAACGGACGATGACAACCTCATCATCCGCAACCTCCCCCCGTTCCTCTCCGACGTCACCCGAGCCTGGCTGGAGCATCTGCCTCCTGCGCAGATCTCTAACTGGGACGACCTGGTCAAAGCCTTCGCCGGAAACTTCCAGGGCA
Organism: Zea mays; assembly: GCF_902167145.1. Classification (NCBI taxonomy): domain Eukaryota; kingdom Viridiplantae; phylum Streptophyta; class Magnoliopsida; order Poales; family Poaceae; genus Zea; species Zea mays. The sequence goes on from NC_050097.1 coordinate 89,873,469, forward strand.
CATAGTGCGCCCCGGGAACTCCTGGGACCTCCGAAGTTGCCGCCAGCAGCCAGGGGAATCCCTGCGGGACTACATCCAGCGATTCTCGAAGCAACGCACCGAGCTGCCCAACATCACCGACTCAGATGTCATCGGCGCGTTCCTCGCCGGCACCACTTGCCGCGACCTGGTGAGCAAGTTGGGTCGCAAGACCACCACCAGGGCGAGCGAGCTGATGGACATCGCCACCAAGTTCGCCTCTGGTCAGGAGGCGGTCGAGGCCATCTTTCAGAAGGACAAGCAGCCTCAGGGGCGCCCACAGGAAGACGTCCCCGAAGTGTCCGCCCAGCGCGGCGCGAAGAAGAAGGGCAAGAAGAAGTCGCAAGCGAAACGCGACGCTGCCGACGCAGATCTTGTCGCCGCCGCCGAGCACAGGAACCCTCGGAAGCCTCCCGGAGGGGCCAACCTGTTTGACAAGATGCTCAAGGAGTCGTGCCCCTATCATCAGGGTCCCGTCAAGCACACCCTTGAGGAGTGTGTCATGCTTCGGCGCTACTTCCACAAGGTCGGTCCCCGGCGGAAGGTGGCAAAGGCCACAACAACGACAAGAAGGAGGGCCGCAAGGTAGAAGAGTTCCCCGAGGTCCATGACTGCTTCATGATCTACGGTGGGCAAGTGGCGAATGCCTCGGCTCAGCACCACAAGCAGGAGCGCCGGGAGGTCTGCTCGGTGACGGTGGCGGCGCCAGTCTACCTAGACTGGTCCGACAAGCCCATCACCTTCGACCAAGACGACCACCCCGACCGCGTGCCGAGCCCGAGGAAGTACCCGCTCGTTGTCGATCCCGTCATCGACAACGTCAGGCTTACCAAGGTCCTCATGGACGGAGGCAGCAGCCTTAACATCATCTACGCCGAGACCCTTGGGCTCTTGCAGATTGATCTGTCCACGATCCGGGCCGGTGCGGCGCCCTTTCACGGGATCATCCCCGAGAAGCGCGTCCAGCCCCTTGGACAACTCGATCTGCCCGTCTGCTTCGGGACTCCCTCCAACTTCCGAAAGGAAACCCTCACGTTCGAGGTGGTCGGGTTCCGAGGAACCTACCACGCAGTGCTGGGGAGACCATGCTACGCCAAGTTCATGGCCGTCCCCAACTACACCTACCTCAAGCTCAAGATGTCGGGCCCCAACGGGGTCATCACCGTCGGCTCCACGTACCGACACGCGTACGAATGCGACGTGGAGTGCGTGGAGTACGCTGAGGCCCTCGCCGAGTCCGAGGCCCTCATCGCCGACCTGGAGAGCCTCTCCAGGGAGGTGCCAGATGCGAAGCGCCACGCCGGCAACTTTGAGCCCGCAGAGGCGGTTAAGTCTGTCCCTCTCGACCCCATCAACGACGCCTCCAAGCAAGTCCGGATTGGCTCCGAGCTCGACCCCAAATAGGAAGCAGTGCTCGTCGACTTTCTCCGCGTGAACGCCAAGGTTTTTGCGTGGAGTCCCTCGGACATGCCTGCCATACCGAGGGATGTCGCCGAGCACTCGCTGGATATCCGAGCTGGAGCCCGACCTGTGAAGCAGCCTCTGCGCCGATTCGACGAAGAAAAGCGCAGAGCCATAGGCGAGGAGATCCACAAGCTGATGGCTGCCGGGTTCATCAAAGAGGTATTCCATCCCGAATGGCTAGCCAACCCTGTGCTTGTGAAAAAGAAAGGTGGGAAATGGCGGATGTGTGTAGACTACACCGGTCTAAACAAAGCATGTCCGAAGGTTCCCTACCCTCTGCCTCGCATCGATCAAATCATGAATTCCACTGCTGGGTGCGAAACCCTGTCATTCCTTGATGCCTACTCAGGGTATCACCAAATCAGGATGAAAGAGTCCGACCAGCTCGCGACCTCTTTCATCACACCCTTTGGCATGTACTACTATATTACTATGCCATTCGGTTTGAGGAATGCAGGCGCGACATACCAAAGGTGCATGAACCACGTGTCCGGAGAGCACATTGGTCGAACGGTCGAGGCTTACGTCGATGACATCGTAGTCAAGACGAGGAAATCCTCCGACCTCCTCACTGACCTTGAAACGACATTCAAGTGTCTCAAGGCGAAAGGCATAAAACTCAATCCCGAGAAGTGTGTCTTCGGACTCCCCCGAGGCATGCTCCTGGGGTTCATCGTCTCCGACCGGGGCATCGAGGCCAACCCGGAGAAAATCGTGGCCATCACCAACATGGGGCCCATCAAGGACTTGAAAGGAGTACAGAGGGTCATGGGATGCCTTGCGGCTCTGAGCCGCTTCATCTCGCGCCTCGGCGAAAGAGGCCTGCCCCTGTACCGACTCTTGAGGAAGACCGAGCGCTTCACTTGGACCCCCGAGGACGAGGAAGCCCTCGGGAACTTAAAGGCGCTCCTTACAAGCGCGCCCATCCTGGTGCCCCCCGCTGCGGGAGAAGCCCTCTTAATCTACGTAGCCGCAACCACCCAGGTGGTCAGCGCCGCGATCGTAGTCGATAGACGAGAAGAAGGGCATGCATTGCTCGTCCAGAGGCCGGTCTACTTCATCAGTGAGGTACTGTCCGAGACCAAAATCCGCTACCCGCAAATTCAGAAGCTACTGTACGCGATAATTCTGACGCGGTGAAAGTTGCGACACTACTTCGAGTCTCATCCGGTGATTGTGGTGTCGTCCTTCTCCCTGGGGGAGATCATCCAGTGCCGACAGGCCTCGAGTAGGATTGCAAAGTGGACGGTGGAGATCATGGGCGAGACAATCTCGTTTGCCCCTCGGAAGGCCATCAAGTCCCAAGTCTTGGCGGACTTTGTGGCTGAATGGGTCGACACCCAGCTTCCAGCAGCTCCGATCCAACCGGAACTCTGGACCATGTTTTTCGACGGGTTGCTGATGAAAACAGGAGCGGGCACGGGCCTGCTCTTAATCTCACCCCTTGGGAAGCACCTCCGCTACGCGCTGCGCCTCCATTTCCCGGCGTCCAACAACGTGGCCGAGTATGAGGCCCTGGTTAACGGGTTGCGCATCGCCATCGAGCTAGGGGTTCGGCACCTCGACGCTCGTGGCGACTCGCAGCTTGTCATCGACCAAGTCATGAAGAACTCCCACTGCCGCGACCCGAAGATGGAAGCCTACTGCGACGAGGTTCGGCGCCTGGAAGACAAGTTCTACGGGCTCAAGCTCAACCACGTCGCCCGACGGTACAATGAGACTGCGGACAAGCTGGCTAAAATAGCCTCGGGGCGGACAACGGTCCCCCCGAATGTCTTCTCCCAAGACCTACATCAACTCTCCGTCAAGACCAACGACACGCCCAAGCCTGAGAAGGCCTCCGCCCTGCCCGAGACACCCTCGGCCACCGAGGGTGAGGCACTGCGCGTCGAGCAAGAGCGGAATGGGGTCCCGCCTAATCGAAACTAGTAGACCCCGTACCTGCAATATCTCCACCAAGGAGAGCTACCCCTCGACAGAGCCGAAGCTCGGCGACTAGTGCGGCGCGCCAAGTCGTTCGTCTTGCTGGGTGATGAGAAGGAGCTCTACCACCGCAGCCCCTCAGGCATCCTCCAGCGATGCATATCCATCGTCGAAGGTCAGGAGCTATTGCAAGAAATACACTCGGGGGCTTGTGGTCATCACGCTGCACCTCGAGCCCTTGTTGGAAACGCCTTCCGACAGGGTTTCTACTGGCCAACCGCGGTGGCCGACGCCACTAGGATTGTACGCACCTGCCAAGGGTGTCAGTTCTACGCAAGGCAGACGCACCTGCCCGCTCAGGCTCTGCAAACAATACCCATCACCTGGTCGTTTGCTGTGTGGGGTCTGGACCTCGTTGGTCCCATACAGAAGGCACCCGGGGGCTTCACGCACCTGCTGGTCGCTATCGACAAATTCTCCAAGTGGATTGAGGTCCGACCCCTAAGCAGCATCAGGTCCGAATAGGCGGTGGCGTTCTTCACCAACATCATCCATCGCTTTGGAGTCCCAAACTCCATCATCACCGACAACGGCACCCAGTTCACCGGCAAGAAGTTCCTGGACTTCTGCGAGGACCACCACATCTGGGTGAACTGGGCCGTCGTAGCTCAACCCATGACAAATGGGCAGGTAGAGCGTGCCAACGGCATGATTCTACAGTGACTCAAGCCGAGGATCTACAACGACCTCAACAAGTTCGGCAGGCGATGGATGAAGGAACTCCCCCCGGTGGTCTGGAGTCTGAGGACGACGCCAAGCCGGGCCACGGGCTTCACGCCGTTTTTTCTAGTCTATGGGGCCGAGGCTATCTTGCCCACAGACTTAGAATATTGTTCCCCAAGGACGAGGGCATACGACGACCGAAGCAACCGAACAAGCCGAGAAGACTCACTGGACCAGCTGGAAGAGGCTCGGGACATGGCCATACTACACTCGGCACGGTATCAGCAGTCCCTGCGACGCTACCACGCCCGAGGGGTTCGGTCCCGAGACCTCCAGGTGGGCGACTTGGTGCTTCGGCTACGACAAGACGCCCGAGGGCGCCACAAGCTCACACCTCTCTGGGAAGGCCCGTTCATCATCGCCAAGATTTTGAAGCCCGGAACATACAAGTTGGCCAACAGTCAAGGCGAGGTCTATAGCAACGCTTGGAACATACGACAGCTATGTCGCTTCTACCCTTAAGATGTTTTCAAGTCATTCATATACCTCGTTTCTCTTTACATACACAAGTAAAGTCTAACCATCAAGGAAGGGTCAGCCTTGCCTCGGCAAAGCCCGACCCTCCCTCGGGGGCTAGAAGGTGGGAACCCCCTCTGCGTCAAAATTTTCCTCGGAAAAAGTCTTCCACCAAAACGACTTTCGTGTTTCCCGGCTATATCAGTAACAGAACCCCGAGAAACGAATAAGAGTGCATGTAAGCGGCAAGGCCGACCGAGCTGAGGGACTCCTACGCCTCCGGGATACGGATACCTCACTCGTCACCTACCGCGAAAAATAACTCTTACTTGGGTAAGCGATCCTGCTACTGACGAACAAGTCCGGATACACGAAACAGGAGGAAAAGAGACACAACTTTATATGTTCAGGCCTCGGCGGCCGCGAAACAAACTGCTCCGGCAGAATAAAGCATCGCCCGGGGGAGGAGCGGCACCCTCGGCTTCGTCTCCAACCTCAGCGCCGTCTCCACCCTCGGCGAGATCCACCCCGGCCTTGGATGGCGATGCAGGCAGAAGGATCTTCACTTCGAAGGAGGACGCCAACACCAAGCTTGGGCCTGCAGCGGCCGCGTCAAGCCTCTGAACTTCGGCCAGGGCAGCTTCATCTTCATCGGGAAGGCAGTACCCCTCGCTAACCCGCTCTAGATCCACATCGTAGTGGGAAGCGAGCACGGCGAAGGCCCGCCTAACGCCGTGATGCAGCACCTCGTGGAGTCTGCCGCGCACATGGCCGCCCAAGGCCTGCAGGCGACTCTGGGGGGAGCTTCCCGAGGGGACGTTGTCAAGGCCGAAGACCTGGCAGAAGGCCGAGATAGCTTCGGACATGGCCACGTGGTCGGCCTCTTTCTGCTCAGCCGCCTGGGCAAGTGCCTTGGCGGACTCGTTGAGGGCAGACTCGAACTCTGCAAACAGCCAAAACAGAATTCTTCAAACACGAGTTGAAGAATGAAGCTGAATCAAAGTCTCAAAGCAGTCAAGACATACCTTCAGCCCGGGCACGCTGCTCTGAGGCTGCGGCCTGGGCGGACTGGGCGGACCCGACGGCCACGGCCAGGTCCTGCGCAAGGGCTCCGGCCCGAGCAGACGCCTCGGCTAGCTGGCCTCCAAGGGCCTCAGCCCGGCTTTCAGCCTTGGCGGCCCGGCTCCGAGATTGGTCCCGCTCATCGATGACCTGGCCAAGCTCCAACTGCCGCCGCTGCGCCTCTGCGCGTGCCAACGTTGGCTCCGCCCCCAGCTCGTCACAGAGCAACCGAAGGTCCGCTGCCTCGGCGCTCCGTTGGGAGAGGCGCTCGGTAGCCTCGGCAAGCGCGGTCCTCAGGAACCACAGCGAACCCCAGACGTCGGCCTCGCGGTGGATGAACGACGACTTGGCGGTGCTCAGATCCGTCAGATCCTGAGGAAGGGAAACAGGGCGTCACAAAGGGTGCCTTGATCACGTGAAAGGTATGCCTGAAATCCTTACCTGGAGGATCCTGGGAACGTTCCTGGAAAGGACCTCCATGGTCGAACGAAGCGACCCCATCGCTGCCTCGGCACACTCACAGAGCTCGTCCCGAGACTGCTCCTCCCGCTCATCATCAAGAACGAAGAGGGGCTTCGAGGCACCACGGGTCCAGAACCGGAGCGCCTCCCCACGCTGCTCATTGGGATCGCGCCGCGCGAGGATGAGGTCGCCGCTCCCCACGACGGGTCGCAGTTCTGCGCCCTTCTCCTCCAAGGCGCCAGGACCCCCTGCAGTTGGCGCATCGGGTACCTCCTCGGCTAAGGGGGGAGGTTTTTGATCACCGACCTCGAGTAGCGGCGCCTCAGCCATCTCAGCATCGGCGACGATGGGTGGCTCCACGAGCAGAACGGCAACAGCCTCGGCGGAAGCTGGTGCTGGTGCCGGTGCCGGCAACACGTCAGGTGGGCCCAAAGCCGCGGCCGCGGCAGCAGTCTCCCCCGGCACAACGGCCACCTCGACGGAGGGGTCAGCCTGGGGAGCTCGCCCCACGGCAACTTGTGCCGCCTGAGCCCCCCGCTTTGGGGCATCTTGTGAGGAGGCCAGCCGGCCGGCGTGGCCCAGTGCGGCACTGGCTGCAGAAGCCGGCGCCGTCTTGAGGACCTTCCGAGGAGCCAGACCGGTCAAGCCGTGCCTCCGTTTGCTGGGAGGAAAAGGAAAGACAGGATCAGGACACACAAAGAAGGAGCCGGGACAGAGGTATCCTCAGATACTTACCCACTCCGGACCACGGCCAATCGTGCCTGCGGGGAGGCCCCTCGGGCCTCGGCCCCCGCAGGCGCCGCCAAGGTCTGCCCCGCTGCCGGCTTCGGCACCATCCCCACCTCGGGCGCCCGGGGCGCCAAAGGGACGGTCTGCCCAGGCACAGTCACGACGACCTGAGGACCAACCTCCTGTGCGGCCAGCACGGGCGACTGCTCTTGGGGGACAGGCGGGTCAGCCTAACTCCCCGAGGTCACCTCAACTACCTCGGCCAAGGGGTCAAGTACCCCCTCGGCCTGCCCCTGTTCTTCGGACCGGGACCCTGATGTCCCGGCCCCGGATACCGACGGCGCCAGCCCACTCGGGGGCTGGCTCGACGACCCCTGGCCTAGCCTCAGATCCGGGCTGAGGCCAAGGCGGGCCGCCATGTCGTCGTCTTCATCATCGTCGTCGTCGTCGTCGTCGTCAGGCGTCTCTGGCGACGGCTCCCTCGGAAGCCTGTCCCTCTCCTGCTTCCGACGACGCCTCTCCAAGGCATCCCCAGCCCACATCCGCTCGCGAGCCCGAGCCTTTTTCGCGTCCTTCTTCTCCTTCTTCCTCTCTGCGGCGACCCTCCACGTGGCTCGGTCCACCGCGTCCTCCGGGACCGGTGGCAAATAAGGCTTGTGAAACCCCAACTCCTGGAGACGGACGGAAATCTCAGCTGTGAGAACCAAGGGCAATCTGACACAAGAAAGAAGGAGTGGACACTCACCAGGGATATGCACCCGCGCTCGGGACGCATCGAGGGCTGGGTAAGGGTGCCGGCGACCAGCCTCCCTACCGTGCTGGCTACCCGCCTGTGAAGGTCATCGGCGGGGAGGGGGACCGAGGACATCTGCGAACCCTCCAAGTCGACCCCCGGCGTCATCTTCGAAAGCAGCAGCCGCCGCTCTGTCAAGGGGAGCACCCTCCGGCGATGGATGGCGGCAACCACCCCCGCGGCGGTGAGCCCTCCGTCTCGCAGCTCCTGCAAGGCCTCCAGAAGGGGCTGGAGATTCTTCTGTCTCTCGCGCGGGGCCCCATAGCGCCAGTTGCTGCCGGCGGCAGTCACCACTCGTTGAGAAAACGATGGGAGCCTCCCATCGTCGTTCCGGAGGTAAAACCACCGGCGATGCCACCCCTTGTTCAAAGACACAAGGATGGCAGGGATGTACTGTTGCACACGCGCCTGCCTCAACTGGAGGATGCAGCCACCGGCCTGCACCACCATGCGGACTCTCTTTTCCCCCGTCGTCAAGGCAAAAGGCTCCGCGGAGAAGAGATGGGTCCACAGATCCCAGTGGGGGTCAATCCCCAAAAACCCTTCGCAAACCGCCACGAAGATGGCTTCTTGCGCGATAGAGTTGGGGTTGAGATTGTGCAGCTCCACCCCGTAGAAATGCAGAATCGCCCGCATAAAACGGCTTGTTGGCACTCCGAATCCCCGCTCATGGAAAGAGACGAAACTCAGCACATACCCCGACGGCGGGGACGGGGCGGCTCCGCTCGGAGGGACCATCCACTCCGGCTGCGGGTCACCGGAGAAGGAACGAAGCAAGCCATCGGCAACAAGGGCCTCCAGATCATCCGTCGTGACGGTGGAGAAAGGCCACGGGTCGCGCGGCGGAACGATGGTTACCCGGTCGGCCATCACCAAGCGAAGGGGGTGGCGGTGGAGCAGACAAGGTGCGCGGTTTTCTTTCTCTGGCTATTCCCTCAGGTTGCGGAAACCAAAGCAGGAGGCGAGCAGCAGAGTAAAAACCCACCACCAGTCCCTCTTCCGAATATATAAAGGCCCGGGCAAGACCCGTTCAACACTTCGCCCGAACCCGCCGCGAAATTCAAAACTCGAAGGCGAAACGCCCGTTCCTCGAACGGCTCGCACAACGGCTGCCCCGCGAACCACTCGTCCCATCGCATTAACTCCGCGGAAGGGCAGGCGACACCTTTGGCAGGCGAAGCGGGCGACGCTTCACCTCCGCCATAATGACCACGTCAAGAAAGGTGCGCCACACCGTTCGATTTCGTATCCTTTTCCTCTTCCCCTTTCTCTCTCTCTTGCTACAAGGACCGGGAAAGGGGATACTCCGAAAGGGATCCTTCTCCGCGAAGGAAGCAGGCCCCGAGCCCTCCTACTGATCAGGGGTTCGAAGGCTGGCCCCTCGGAAGGGTTCGACAGCCGCCTCAGAGCACTCGGGCTCCGCGCCCACTACTGGTCAGAGGTTCGAAGGCTGGCCCCTCGGAAGGGTTCGACAGCCGCCTGAGGCCACTCGGGCTCCGCGCCCACTACTGATCAGGGGTTCGAAGGCTGGCCCCCCGAAGGGTTTGACAGCTGCCTCAGAACACGCAGAGCGAGGGATGACTCTTGGTACGTCCGATACATGGCCGAGGCTCGGGCTACGCTCCCGAGGTACCCTAGGACATTTCTGAGACCAGCAGGAGCGATTCTGTAACGGAATCCCATCAGAGGGAGGCATCGAGCCCTCGGACCCTATCAAACGGGACCGGGTCCGGCAAATCACCTGCAGGTACTTTTGGAGCGCGCCTCTGGGCCACTAGCCGACCCTTATCAAACGGGGCACGGGCATCCACTCGGATCACCCGTTAGCAACTCACTGGAGACACCATGTTCGGCGCCCTCCGAGGGCAACATGGCGCTTTCCCCCCTCCTCCTTGCGGAAAGGCGACGAAGGGGCGTATGAAAAAAAAGTCGAGTCAGTCCTTGACCGTCCTCTCGCCCTGTGCGGAGGCTCGGGGGCTGCTCTCGCAAACCCGGCTCCGGCCAAACCGTTGACAGCGTCAACATACCAGCCCGAGAACTCGGAATCTGACTATGCACCCAGGCAACGACCAGTTCGCATGAGGGAACAACCAGACCGGTCGAGGCATCACGAAAGGCATTAAGACCTCGAAGGAGTCAAACCACTCCTCCGAGGCCTCGGGGGCTACACCCGGCGGGTGCGCTCGCGCGCACCCTCCGGAACAAAATGTAACCAAGAAAGGCCGGTCCCTTTGCAAAAAAGTGCGACAAAGCCTCCAAGCGAGTACCAACACTCCCTTTGAGGCTCGGGGGCTACTGTCGGGGACCATAATTAGGGGTACCCCCAAGACTCCTAAAACTCGGCTGGTAAACACCATCAGCACAAAGCTGCAAAGGCCTGATGGGCGCAATACAGGACAAAGATCTGTCCACTCAAGGGACATGATCTCGCCTCGCCCGAGCCCAGCCTCGGGCAGGAACAGTAGACCAAGGCAGATTCATGCCTCGCCCGAGAGCATCCTCAAGTAACAGGCGCACCTTCGACTCGCCCGAGGCCCAGATCGGGCAGGCTTCGCAGTGAAGCAACCTTGGCTAGATCGCCGCGCCAACCGACCGCATCGCAGGAGCATTCAATGCAAGGATCGCCTGACACCTTATCCTGACGCGCGCTCCTCAGTCGACAAGGCCGAAGTGACCGCAGTCACTTCGCCCCTCCACTGACTGACCTGACATGAAAACAGCGCCGCCTGCGCTGCTCCGACTGTTGTGCCACCCGCCAGGGTGAGGCTGACAGCCACCAAGTCCGGCCTCAGGCGCCATAGGAAGCTCTGCCTCGCCCGACCCCAGGGCTCGGACTCAACCTCGACCTCGGACGACGGTCTCCGCCTCGCCCGACCCCAGGGCTCGGACTCAGCATCGACCTCGGAGGAGTCTCCGCCTCGCCTGACCTTGGGCTCGGACCGACCACGTCGCAGGGGGGTACATCATTACCCTACCCCTAGCTAGCTCAAGCTATGGGGAACAAGACCGGCGTCCCATCTGGATCGCCCCGGTAAACAGGTAATGATGGCACCCCGCGTGCTCCATGACGACGGCGGTTCTCAGTCCCTTACGAAAGCAAGGAGACGTCAGCAAGGACCCGACAGCCCCGATAGCTGTGCTTCCGTAGGGTTTAAGCGCTCCTCCGACGGCCACGACATCACATGAACAGGGCACCAACACCTCTCCGACAACCACGCCGGCATGTACATAGGACTCTGGCTCCTCTCTGCCGGACACGTTAGCACACTGCTACACCCACCATTGTACACCTGGGCCCTCTCCTTACGTCTATAAAAGGAAGGTCCAGGGCCCTCGTACGAGAAGGTGGCCGCGCGGGAGGACGGGCTGACGAACAGGCTCTCTCTCTATCCCTCGCGAACACTTGTAACCCCCTACTGCAAGCGCATCCGCCCTGGGCGTAGGACAACACGAGCCACGGTTCCCCTTATTGTTCCCCCTTGTGTTCCGTCTCGCGCCGACCCATCTGGGCTGGGACACACAGCGACAATTTACTCGTCGGTCCAGGGACCCCCCGGGGTCGAAACGCCGACAAGTTTATTATTTACTGTTCATGATAAGATCATTATGTTAATTGAAACATGGAGAACCACCCGGAAAAAAGTGGTACCACAAGGGTGGTATGAGACGCCCTTGGCTGACTAACTAGGAAAGCTAGTGGAGGACTACCTTACCCGATAGTGGCAAGGGTGTAACACCCTAGGTGTTAAGCGTCACTAAAAATTGAAGCATTGCATCATCTTAAGCATTATCATCACATGTGGTCATCCATAACAATTGACCATGTGTTGCATTCACTTTAAAATGATATAACTTGTTTTGCCTCTGCATGATTTATGATTTGGGGTGAAGTTGTGTTTTGAGTTTTGTTAAAAACTCAATTTAAGATTTAGATTTGGCACACTCAATTAAAAATTAAAAGTGAAATAAATTCTATTTTATTCTTTGGTGCAAGGTGGGTACTTTGGTACCAAATAAATCGTTTAACCGAGTAGTATGGGACAAGTCATTAACAATTGCCGAAGTGGGCTAATAATAGGATCAAAGCTAATTTTTATGGCTAAACGTTTCAATTTCTAAACCATAAGGAATTAGGGCGTTGTTATTTAAGTAATTTTAAAATTAAGAAAGCCGTCCAGTTGTGTCGGCTCGTGCCAAGTAAGTTCGGAGCAACACAACATCGATTAAAAATTTGGAATCAAACTTAAGGCAAATAATCACCTTCAAAATCGTTGTTTAGAACCCATAAGTGGAATTTAAGATTTAGCCATATATTTGTCAGCGGTCAAAATATAAAAGTTGTGGGGCTTTAAAAACCAAGTAACTTTCATGGAGATTGTCAAGTTTTGTGGAAGAATTCAAAGTAATTTGCAAAGTTTTAGTTTTTTGTTCAGTTTTGGAATTCTGAAAAAAAAACAGCGACCTTGAGCTGACTTTGGACCTCTATAATTTTCGATCCATGAACTTTTAGCAGACGATTTTTATATTAAAATTGAAGAGCTATAGTAGAAGAGTAATTTTTATTAAAGATCATGCCCTTGAAATTTCTTGGAGCTACAATAAAATCTTACTCAAATATAGGCTGTCAGACTTTGGGTTTCAGACCTAGTACAGTTAACTGAAGCTGAATTTCAGTGTTCTGTGACTGATTCTGGAGCTTTGTTGTACTTAATCCGTGGAGTTGTGAGTTAATGTTAAGATCAAAACTAGATATAATTGTGCATTTAAAAATTCGAATCAGAGACAAGAGTATAGATATGTACATAAAAAGAGATGTATGGAAAATCTAACTTTTCCATTTCTCTACCGTCAGCTCCCTTTCCTTATCCCTTCATCACTTTGTTCGGTCGGCAAGTTGAACAGGTGTTTCTCTCTCACGCCATCTCTCTACTTCACATCTTCTGCTCCCTCCACGTAGGTGCATAGCTGTGTTTATCTCCTTACATAGGTGCTGGCTGTAGACTTGTACGTCTCCTTCACAAAAATCAGGCAAACACTCAGGTTCCCGGAAAGAAAAATCCCACCTGCTGCTTGTTCCTGTCCGTGCTCGGCCTCGCCCAGGCAGCATCTTCCTAGGCCGGTTCGCTCCACCAGTCGCGAGCTTGGCTTCCAGCTGCGGTCGACGGCGTCGTCTTCAACCGCCGCACCCTGAAGTCTTCAATGTCAGCTCGCCCTACCCTCAACGAACCCAGTCGGGACCATTCTCCTGTGCCGTGCAGGTTCCGCCCCTGCGGGCTTCCCTATGGTTCAACACGTCGGCCGCTGCCTTTGTGTTTTGCAGTGCTCGGACTTTGTCTCCCTCGTGCCTTCACTTCATCGGTGCTCAGCTTCTACCCCACCGTTTTGTCCCTCTGCTCGTCGACACCTCTCTCCGCTGCTGCCTAGTGAGCACCACCCCTCGCCTAGAGCTTCATCCTCTCCTCTCATGCCTGGCGTAGCTGCATCTTCCACTGCATCACCGCCACCTTGGGGGTGGCTAGGATTCTGCACCCCACCACAAGCTCGTCGTCTCTGTTCGATCCCTTCCTAGTCGCACCCCCAGGTGTGCACACTCCGCTGCTCGCCGCGCTTGGTCTGTGCCATTGTCTCCTTGAGCCCCGACCTCGCCTCTGCTGCACCTGCGCCCGTTCGTCATGCCCAGCCACTCTGATGTGCACCGCATCGATCAGCTCCAGCAGGACTGGCGGCCGTACGTATTCGACCGGCGCTTTCATTGTCGTAGCGCCGTCGTTCGGTAGTCGCAATTAGTGCTGCGAATTCGACCGGGCCAGCCCGGCCTAAGCCATCGTGCTTCGTGCTAAACGAGTTCGGGCCAGTAAAGCCCAAAAGATTTTTGAACCGTGCCGTGTCAGTCCGAATTGTAAAAACAGTGGCTCTAAACCACATCGTACCTTCTTTAGGCCGTGCCGGTCCAAACCCGGCCCGTATATTTGATCATATAAAATTAAAATATTACAACCATATAAAGTTTATAGCTTACTAAATTAAAGATATTAAACAATTATAGCATCATTTGACTACATAAACTAAAAATATAACAATAATATAAAGTCGATATCTTACTAAATTAAAGAAATTAAATAGATTGGTTTAATTGGGCCGTACCGGCTTAAGTCCAACCCATCTATGTGGGCCGTGCCGAGGGCCCGACGGGCTGGAAATTGAGGCCCGGTCCAAGCCCGTCTTCGGACCGTGCTAGCCCGGCCCATATTATTTCGTGCCAGTGCTTTGGGCTCCTATTTTTGGGTCGTGCTCGTGCTAGCCCGAAAAGCCCAGCCCATACTCCTAGCACTAGTCGCAATATTTTTGATTTGTGTGGTGGTGATTGGTATTTCTATGTGTACGTGCTTACAAGTTTAGTCCCTTCAGGTTATTTTTTTATTGTGTTGCGCTCATTTAACCCCGTCCGGTTCACTCGCACGCCACGTATTTGGTGAATTGTCTGAATCGGAACTCATTGCCGTTTTTGCAACATTCGAACCGGATTAGCAATAGTGAGATGATTCATTAATCATTTAGCTAGTTTGATGTATGAATACGTACGATAAATTTATTGGTTGGTATTAAAATCGTAATGTGTGCGTGGATGTGGGGGTAAGTCCAGGGAATTGATGCATGTGCGGTTTTGGTCGACCGGTGGCCTGCGTCATCAGTCTGCACCTTGTGTCTATGCTATATGCTTGTAAATCACAGTAGTGCGATTAGTGGTCGGAAGGAATTTGATCGTGAAGAAAAATAAATTTCTGTACGTCTCATGCTAGATATCCGGAAAAATGCCTAAATTAGGTTCGCCACCAATTTGGCGAATCTTCACTCGGCTTTGGTATTGCGTAGGCGTAGATTCTCTTGCAGTACGGTTTGATTTTAGGGTTTGTTCAGTTAGATAACCGGTCTAAATCTAGTTAAGAGATACATTTTTTTAATAGAGTAAATACTTAGGAAATTACGAAGAATGGATAAATAGTTTTAATGGTTTTTATAGTGTTGGATGAGGTCCATGCTGTATGGATTTCGATTAATTCATGGCAACTTTTAGTTTTCATGGCAACTTTTAGTTTTTTTTCAGAAGCGTTAGCAATCTTGTTAGGGTAGTAATTAGATTTTTGTTGGTAATTAAGTGGAAATTATTTGTGAATGAAAGATATAATTGAGATTTTATGATTTAGATTCTTTTTCATGCATGTATGTTCACCTCATTATGGCATCGTGATCATAGCATGCATCTTTACTCTACGTATAGATCACGTTATCCGTGGATCAATCGCTTGGTGAAACAATTTCCTAGAGGCTGGTCATCACCCTGAAGACTTATGAAATTTTATTTCCTTAGTCTTCGGCTATTCTCTGCAACAAAGGCAAGCCCCGGTGCATTCACCACTTCCCTTGTTGTTTACAAAACTTTTATAACTTGATATGATGCATTAGGTGATAGGAGTTGCATGATCAAACAACTGATGCATTACCATCCATGAGAATTTGAATGATTATTCCTTGATACCTGTTTTACGCAAAACTAGTGCTGCTTAGCCCGGCTTAATGAGATACGGTTTTGAAACTTATTTTGATCACTGAATGTTGTTATGTGTGAAAGAACTTGAGCTTGTTAATTAATATGAGACCGAGCGGGTGGCTTGCATCGTGAAATGAGTCGGTGTAGTGCTTCTCCTGTGTCGATTAAGGACCATTCGATGTAGGCTTGTTGTGGTTGAGACTTTGCAACTAGTCACATGCCCCGGTAAGCCTGAACCCGGCTATTCCATACGTGAAAAGACAACAGCGCACTGGGCGTGGGAGATGATGGGAGTAGCGTGTACCCTCCTGGCTAGAGGTTGGACGAAGGAGTACTGTGCTCCCGGGTAGCAAGGACCGGTTCACATTGTGGAGGATCTGTGGGAACAATTGACATATGCAAGGGTTAAGTGCTACATATGTCGTGTGGTTAGGGATCCCCAACTGGGTATAATCGATTTGAATCGTCGTTGCTCCTCGGTTATGGAGACTTGACCCTCCGACCACTCACCGTAGTTAATAAGCGAAACATGAATTGGCTAAAAGAAAGCTAGATGAGGACAAGTAAATGATCTAGATTAGGCAAATCTAAAATTAAGTAAGAAATTAACTTGATAATTAAAAGATGGCTTAAGGATCCACTATTAGAAAGCTTTTCTTCAAAAAGAGTCCTTGATTTTTGCTTAGCCTTACCTTGATTCCTAAAAGCCAGCATATCCTTGGAGTCTTTTTCTTTAGTCAGATAAGACTTGCGAAATTTGTAATGCCCAAAAATTGGTAGAAGAAAAAATATAATAATAAAGTAGATAAATAAATATATTTATAAGGGGGTTTTGAGAATGTTTGAAACCTTTAGAGATTTTGTTAATTTTTTCCTTCCACTATCATAATTAATTAAGAGAGTGAAAGCTAGGAAATGTGCATCTCATGCTTATGATTTTGTTGTGAGGCATTTTGTTGAAATAAATAAATTGTAACTTAAATTTGATCTCAAAATATAAATGAAAAATATAAAACATCAAAGGAATCTTAATAAAAGCATTTATTCCTTCCATAATTAAATAGAAAGATGAATAAATAATGTTAAGGCAAGCCATGAGTGTTAAATTCACATTGGGAGTTTTGTGTATATTTGGAAATCTTGATTTTAGAACATTAATTCAAATGTAGTTTGAATCCTTGAATTTGGAAAATAAACCAGAAATTATAAAAGAAAATGGGGAAGCACCTGTATTGGGCCCCAGTCCTAAAATTTGGCCCATCCCTCTGGATTCCTCGAGCGCGCCTTGGCCCAATACCACTTTTCCACCGCGCCAGCCCACTCTGCTGCACATTGCTTGCCTTCTCGCCGCCATGTGGGCCCAGTCGTCAGATCTATCTTCTACCACACCGCAAGCAAGCTAGACCCCGTTGAACAGAACACGTGGGTTCCTGGCTCGAGCTCCATCCACCGCGCCCCAATCCTAACGGGTTTCCGTATCTCCCGCGCAGTGCTCGGGTTGTTGGGCGTGGGCTGCGGGATCCCCTCTTCTATAAACCCCGGCACCACGGGAGCTTCTTCAACCCCGAATTCGTAGCTAACAACGGCTGCTGCAAACCACTCCCTGGATCTTCGCTGTGAGCTGGGGACGATTGGTTCGTATGGCTTGACGTCTTGGATTTCGGGTGCATAAATAACGATCGACCTTGCTTCTTCTTAACCCCTTTTCCCTCCAACCGACGCCGCATCCTTTCTTCATCCACGAAACCGAAGCACCGGAAGCCACGCCGCCACCATTGATTCACGGAGATGCGAACTGCGTGGCCTCGATTTGGGGCTAGGGAACTGCCTCGGTGTCGCGCTGAAGTTACTATGGTGGACTGGTGCGGATCCGGCGCCTGGGGAAGCACCAATTTGTCACCGAAGTCGGTGAAGACCACCGGTGCGCGCCATGGCGTGGTCGAAACACTCCCCCAGGGGCGGACCCAGGCCCATGGCCGCCTGGGCCACGGCCCGGGGCGCAGGTCCAAAACATTTTTAGAAGAGCTCATGTCCGAGTCTGGCTGGACTGTGCTGAAGAGCTGCAAACCTGCATCTGCTGTCGCGCCGCCTCTGCCGGTCTGCCCTCTATCCTCTGGCCTCGCTGAGTCATAGCTAGCAAATGGTTCTAAACCGAAGAGGCAAAAAAATTACAAGCCATAGGGCTTAGAAACTACTACCTCCATTTTCTTTTATTTGACGCATGATAGTTTAATTTTACACTAGCAAACGTCAAATAAAACAGATCAGAGGGAGTATGAAACAAGATATTCCATACAACCATCTAATACAATAATCACCAAATAAAAGATCAAAAAGTTGCGACCAAATATACAAGATCACATGGCTAGAAATTAAGTTTGAGATTGAGCCTCTGTGGAGAGAGCTTTCTCATATATGAATATCATTAAAACTGAGTTGCGGAATAAGACAGGAGACGAATGGCTTAACCATCGTATGGTGTGTTATATTGAGAGGGATATATTTACAAGCATTGAGGATGCAAAGATATTGGATTATTTTCAAGGCATGAGAACCCGTAGGGTGAATCTACGTCGTACTAGTGGTATGTACCAATTACTAATATTATTAAATTTATTCAACATTACCTTTCAAGTCGCGTTCTTAATATGATTTCTTCAAAGTTTTGGAGCAAGAAGCACTGATGTTGATGTTGACATGATACAACTAGAAGAAACTACATCATAACTTGTATGTCATCTTTAACATCTATGATAACATTGTTTCGTCGTACAATTTTTCTTTATATGCTACTGTTAGAGTTTATGATCGTTTCGGCCTGGGTCTTGGTCAATTTTTGGGTCCGCCACTGCACTCCCCTGAACTACCATAGGTAAAATTTATACCCTGACGTTCACTGTGGCACCTTCTTTGCGTAATGTTGGGGAATTAAGAGTATTGTGCTCGGCCTTGGCGACTGGCCATCGGCCGGTGAGGGCACCGCCGTTTGCCATGTCACGCCGCCGGTCGGTGAACGGGGAAAATGGGGATAAGGGGGGGCGATATTGACCGTGGGATCTCGATCGTGGGGCCAAAGATAGATGCGGTAGATGGAGGCTTGGAAATTCGATCTAGGCCATTGATCTGTTAACAGACGGATCCTGTTGGATCTCAATTCATAAAATCGTGACCGTAGGATTAGGATCTTACGGCTGTGGGCCTATACCAGTTCAGGGGGGACATGATTTAATCTCATGCGTTCAACTCTGATCCAACAATCCAGAATGGCGCGTACCCCTTCGCCTCGACATTTATTCTAAAGAGCCCCTGATGTATTATAGAATAAACCCGACGTCTAGTTCTTTTATAAACTAATCGCAGTTAGGTCCTGTTATTTGCATGCTAGACCCTAGGCTCTCTGATATTAATTTCCTCGGTCCAGAACACTTAGGAAATTCAGAAATTAAAAATGAAATAGGTTTTTAGTATCAAAATAAATCCATAAACTTGTTTACTTCATAGTTAACTCATTCTAACTCCAAATTGATCCATTCCACTTGCAATAATTTTGTTCTAATATTGTTTATCATCTGGTATCTTTGTTTAGCCATGAAACTTGAATTAAAATTATTCACTTGATTTATTCTAAACTAAGCACTTAATAAACTTTGGAAATTCATAACTCCTCCGTTTTAATTCCGAATTGACTCGTTCTAGTTGCGTTAGCTGCGTATAAATATTTACTACGCAGTAGCAACATTTGTTATATGATATCCCCTACTTTTATAATTCGGTAACTAATTGGATTAATCTGTGTCCATTGGATTCGCTTCTTTAATATTAATATAGTATTCTGATCTTATGGTTATAATTTGACTAGATGATCTTTAATCAAATAATGACTTAGATTAAAGTTGAGATAATTACTTATAGAATATTCTCTCATATTGATAGGAACGGGGGTGCCCGATCTTCCGTCAGGTGAAGATAACTATCGATTTGGTGGAGATGTCACACAGACGATTCGGCTTCCAATCAACACGACTAGAACCCCGCAATCGCAGCACCACTTCTCCTCTGGTTATTAATCGTGCACTGCGTGATTGACCTCACCACGAGGGCTAATTCCTACCTGAAAATCGAAGACACAAGCAAGAACAAGAAAGAACACAATCTAGAATATTGTGGATGAATGATTAAGCTCACAAGTTGGGGTCTCACAAACCGATCTACGACGACTGTTCCTGATAGATCTAAACTTAAGCAAAACCCAAACCTAATTGTGACGGCGGCTGCTAAATAAATAGAGTATTAGGGCGTGCATGACCCCTGGACTCACCCCTAATGGGCTCCGACGCGATACACGGCCAACGGGCCAACAGACGGTGTCGCAGCACCAAAACAGAATCCGAACGCTGAATTGATTTGACGATTCCCGTTGACTCCGGATGAATTATAGGGTGGAACCAGTTGGGTTGGTTAGATAATCTCCTTATCTTTCCAACCATATCAAGTCTGTCGCAATCGAAGTCCGGATGCATCTTGAGCGTTCATTCTAGTGCAGACTGGTCCCGGAACCCGAGATGGAGTCGCAGCCGAGTAGGACTTGATCTCCTTCCTGTTGTGGCGCCCTTGCTCATCCTCCTCAGCACCTAGGCCTTTCCCAAGTCCTTGATGGTCCTCTCTAAGGTTCCTAATCATCAAAACATCCATGGCCCCAAGCGTAAGCTCTGAAACACAATTGACTAGTGTAGAACGTACTAGGAGATTTAGCTGTCGTGCACGCGATCATGTTATCGATCCATTCATTGTATGTATAGAAGTGATGTCCTCATCACATATGATGTATAATAATCAATTTATAATATAGTTTAATATTTAAATCATGTAGATCTTCCAACTTCGTAACCATAACTCCGATCTTAGCGATTCTTGAACCAACGATCTCATAGCAACGCGTAGATTATTATTACACAGTTTATTCTTATGTTTGGTGTGATGTTAATTTTGCCTATACTATGTTTGTCTATATTGCTACGTTTAGCAGTGAGGACACGAGTCACCTGAAGAGCAAGTTGGTACCTGGAATCTCAAGTCCCAGGCAAGTTGTACCCTTGATCACTTCTTTTTACCCAATCATGTTATTAATCATAGTGATCTGCATAGGTTAATTTTGATGGGACCCAATAGGTTACCCTAGTTTGGCTATCTTTATACCTTTTTTACCACTGATTTTTTGGGTAGTACCTGCTATTTGATGCGTCACGATGCCCGATCTTCACGACATAGGATCAATCTTCAGATAACTAGCTTCAAAGAAGCCAAGATAACTTGCTGCAAGCAACGATAACTAGTGCAACCTGACAAATAAAACTCGAAGCCAACCATCGTCTTTAACCGGCAGCCTGAATCGAGGATTCGCCCAACCACACTCTCAAAAAACCAACCAACACAACCTACAATCAGTCGAGGAGACCTCGAAGGGAGTAGGAGCACCACTTGGGAGCGGATGAAGCTGTCACTTCTGCAATCCCGCGAAGGAATTCACAAGAGCAAAGGGGTAGAGATCACTCTCAATATTTGTTAGCACACAGCTGAACAAAGGGGTTCTGTTTTAGATTATCAAAAGCTGCCTTACATCATAGACATAGGGGGGTATTTATACTAGTAACAACCAGCCTTAGAGAGGTATAAACACGAAACAAAAGGATTTTCACGTGCTAATGTGAAGGAGCCTCTTCGGGAGATCTGTAGAGCTGATTTTCGTGTGACTGATTGACTTCTGCGCAGCCTTCAGTATTTTGACAATAAATTCTTCTAGGAATCTTCAAATGACATGGGGCTGGATGCGTTGGAAAGCTGACTTGATAAGCTTTCTCACTATGTATAGCATGCTTAATGAAACTTCGTAGAATGATGCAGTTTAATACGAAAACTTGGTCATCAAACAGACTGTTGACCTTCTGACCAGTCAGCACTAAAGTAGGTCGACTGCCTTCCTGGTAGATTTGATTAAGTCGGCCTTAGAAGCATTGGAAACTAGACTTCAAGGGCTTTCCTAAAAAGTACTTATGGGCCTTCATAGCTTTTGGGAATCAAAAGATATGACTGTTTCTTCTGGACGGTTCTATAGCGATAGACTGACTCGGACATAGCTCTTCTTGCTGATTCGCCTTTGATATGTTTTGTCCTTCCTCTTTGGTGAACCTAAGTAATATCAACATACATGACTTAGTTAGCATAAAGTTCTCATTAGTGTTTAATTGAAATTCATAAAGTAGCGTGTGCACCTCTCGCTGTAGCTTCTTAGCTCGGCTACGTGTAATTGGTCCATCAAAGGCTTGGGTTGGTGATGATGTTGGTTGTAGTTGAGTTGATGTAGTATGCCTTGGGGGTTATAACGTATTGCTTAATGGCGTAGTTGTATCAACCTCCTCCCCTTGAAAAGAAGTCGTCCTCGACTCTGAAGTGTCTTCACTTGTATATGGTAAGAGGTCAGCAATATTGAACGTGTTGCTCACGCCATAGCTTGGTGGAAGATCTATCTTGTATGCATTATCATTGATCTTGGCAAGAACACAAAATAGACCATCCCCTCGTGGCATCAATTTGGATTTGCGCTGCTCAGGAAAATGCTCCTTGCGCAAGTGAATCCAAACCAAGTCCCCCGGTTCAAATAACACTTTATTCCTATGCTTGTTCATGCTTGTAGCCTTACGCACTGCTTTGAGCTCAATTGCTTCCTTAGTCTTCTCATGTATCTTTTTTATGTATGCAGCACGCTCGGAAGCTTCCATATTGGTTCTTTCCTACAATGGAAGGGGCAACAAATCTATCAGAGCAATAGGTTTGAACCCATATACAATTTCGAAGGGGCATAAATTAGTGTAGTACCCTGTTATAAGCAAACTCCACGTGTGGCAAACATTCCTCTCAATCCTTCAAGTTCTTCTTTACCATTGTTCGTAGCAGCATTGACAAAGTACAATTCACCACTTCAGTTTGTCCATCAGTTTGGGGTGGCATGTTGTGGAGAACAAAAGTTTAGTCCCAAGCTTTACCCACAATGTTTTCCAAAAATAGCTCACAAACTTCACATCACGGTCAGATACGATGGTCTTGGGCACTCCATGTAGCCTCAAGATTTCTCTGAAAAACAAATTGACAACATGTGAAGTATCATCGCTCTTGTTGCATGGGATAAAATGAGCCATTTTTGGAAATCTATCAACCACAACAAAAATAGAATCTCTCTTTTTTCGAGTCATCGGTAGTCCTAAAACAAAATCCATGCTTATGTCTTCCCAAGGAATTTTAGGAAAAGGTAAAGGAGTATATAAACCATGAGGGTTCAATTTTGACTTAGCTTTGTGAAAGGTGACACAACGCTCCACAAATCTGATGACGTCTCTCCTCATCTTGGGCCAATAGAAATGATCACTGAGCATTTCATAAGTCTTCTTTTGTCCAAAATGACCTGTTAGACCACCTCCATGTGACTCCTGCAATAAAAGCAATCTAATCGAAGAATTTGGTACACAAAGTTTGTTAGCTCTAAACAAAAATCCATCATGTATATGATATTTTTCCCAACCTTTTCCATCTTTACAATGATTGTATGGTTCTGAAAATTCAGGATCATCATTATACATTTCTTTCAAATTTTCAAGACCCAAAACTTTTACCTCTAGTTGATTCAACAACACATTCCTTCGAGACAAGGCATCAGCGACCACATTGTCCTTACCTTTCTTATATTTCACAATGTATGGAAATGTTTCGATTAACTCAACCCATTTGGCATGGCGACAGTTCAGTTTGGCTTGCCCTTTCAAATACTTCAAAGCTTCATGATCGGAATGAATAACAAACTCTTTTGGCCATAAGTAGTGCTGCCATGTTTCAAGCGCTCGGACCAAAGCATACAATTATTTGTCATACACAGAATAATTTAATTGAGCACCTCCCAATTTTTCACTAAAATATGCTATAGGTTTTCCTTGTTGCATTAAAACTCCTCCTATCCCAATCCCACTAGCATCACATTCTACTTCAGAAGTTTTAGTGAAATCAGGAAGAATAAGTACATGTGCTTCAGTCAAACGTTTCTTCAATTCTTGAAAAGCATCTTCTTGTGAGTTTCCCCATTTAAATTCAACACCTTTCTTTATCAATTCATTTAAAGGGGAAGCGATGGTACTGAAATCTCGCACAAATCTTCTATAAAAACCAGCAAGACCATGAAAACTTCTTACTTGACTTACATTCGTTGGAGCTGGCCAATCCTTGATGGCTTTCACCTTGGATTCATCCACCTCTATTCCTTTTGCTGAAACAACAAAGCCAAGAAACACAACATGGTTTGTGCAAAAACTGCACTTCTCAAGATTAGCAAATAATTTCTCCTTTCTAAGCTCATCTAAAACTTGTCGAATGTGTTTCACATGTTCATCAAAAGACTTGCCGTAAATTAGAATATCATCGAAGTAGACAACAACAAATTTTCCAATGAAAGTTCTTAAGACATGGTTCATTAATCTCATAAAAGTACTAGGAGCATTAGTCAACCCAAAGGGCATCACTAACCATTCATACAACCCAAATTTTGTTTTAAATGCAGTCTTCCATTCATCTCCGGTTTTCATACTTATTTGATGGTATCCACTTCTCAAATCAATTTTAGTAAAAATTGTGGAACCACTTAATTCATCAAGCATATCATCTAGCCGTGGAATAGGATGGCGATAGCGAACGATAATATTATTTATAGCTCTACAATCAACACACATCCTCCATGATCCATCTTTCTTAGGTACTAAAATCACAGGAACAACACAAGGGCTTAAGCTTTCACGAACAAAACCTTTATCAAGAAGTTCTTGCACTCGCCTTTGTATTTCCTTAGTTTCTTCAGGATTGGTTCAATATGGTGGATGGTTAGGAAGTGCAGCCCCTGGAATAAGATCGATTTGATGCTCAATCCCTCGAATTGGAGGTAGTCCAGCCGGTGTTTCTTGTGGAAACACGTCTTCAAAGTCCTGCAAAAGATCAGCCACAACACTAGGAAGAGATGTTATGTTGTTAGGAGAAATCAAAACATCTTTGTTCACAAGTACAAAGATACTTGACATGGGTTGTTCCTCACTTCTCTCAGCTCAGATTTTGTGGCTAGCATAACTAGATGTTCTCCCTCTTCCTTCCTTTTATCTCTTGAATTTGGCTTGTAGCACTCGCTCACCGAATCGTGGATGGCACTCAATTTCTTTTGCTCTTCTCCTCCTTTACTTGCTGCACTAATTTCAGTTTTCTTTTGTAAATGTTCAGCCATGATTTGTTGAGGGGTCATAGGCTTGAGTACAAACTTTCTCCCTTTCAGATCTAGCGTGTATTGATTTGTTCTTCCACAATGCTGAGAATATCGGTCATATTACCAAGGTCTTCCTAGCAGCATGTGACACATAGACATGGGTGCAACATCGCACTCCACTGTGTCAACATACTCTCCAATCTTGAACAGAACTTTCACCTTATAACCAATCTTGATATCTCCCGATTCATTTAACCATTGGACATGATATGGATGAGGGTGTCGCTGCAACTTCAAACCAAGCTTTTCAACCATCTCACGACTTGCAAGATTATGGCAGCTCCCTCCATCAATGATCACCTTTACTACTTTGTCTTGCACTTTTGCTCGCGTTTGAAAAAGATTATGTCACTGTCCAATTTCAACTTCTTTCATTTGAACACTCAAGATTTGTGTAACCACAAGAGTAGTACCATGCTCAAATTCACATCCCATATGTTCTTTAGATTTATCAATGGCATCTTCATTTCCTGCTTCAGCTTCCTCTTCACTAGCTGATGTATATTCTCCATCATCAGTCACAAGGATCACACGATTATTTGGACACTCCTTTATGACATGACCACGACCTCCACACTTGAAGCACTGAATACCACTACTCTTGGCTGTTGAACCCACTGATGTTGAAGTGGATGCTGCTGGTTTATAACTCGTGTTTGGAGCAGCACCGTTCTTTCCACTAGAATTGCCTTGAATATTGGATCGCAAGCCTCCAATTGAACCTTTTGTCACTGAGGATGCAGCAGTAAACCTTGAGATTCATTTGCTTCCTGCAGTCATGGTTCGTGCACCATATGACAAGGGATTGGTGCTCTTAGCATCTTGTTGCAGCTGGCATTCAGCTTTGGTGGCTTGATGTACCAAATCAATAAGACTTTGGTACGACTGAAACTCAACAATACGCTGAATGTTGCGGTGTAACCCAGCCATGAAACGTGCAATGGTTTGCTCTTTGTCTTCATACACATTGGCTCTAATCATGGCCTTCTCCATCTCCTTATAATACTCCTCAACAGAGAAACTTCCTTGCCTCAAATTCTGCAATTTATCAAAAAGATCACGCCGATAATGCTTCGGCACAAAACAAATTCCTATTTCTCGCTTCATCTCTTGCCAAGTAATAATAGGGTCCTCTCCATCTTCTTCATGATCATGAAGAAGTTGCTCCCACCAAATCAGGGCATATCCTTCAAACTCAAGAGATGCCATTGCAAGTTTCTTCTCCTCTGAATAATTATGTAGGCGGAAGATTTTCTCCACCTTCAATTCCATGTGAAATAATCCTCAGGATCAGATCTACCATCAAATTTTGGCATGGTAAACTTAAATTTCCCAAATCTCTCTTCTTAGTTGACGCCTCTATGATGACGACGACCATAGCGATGTTGGGACTGATCATCATTATTCCCAAATTCAGATTCCTCATTGTCATCATTTCTTCGATTCCGGCCTCTTCCTCTACCACGTGCAGCACCTTGATTTCTCCTCCCATGTTCACTTGCCCTTCTAGAATAATTTCCTTCACCTTCTTCCCCATCTTCATCATGGTTTCTTACACCGTCAGGGAGTCGACGACGACCTCTGATTTCAGCCATAAGTGTCTGAAGATCTTGTGCCAACAGATCTTGCTTGGCTTCTATGCTTTGTTTGAGCTCAATGAATTGTATCATGGTGACACATTCTTCAATCTCAATGTTGGGATCCATCTTCCTGCGAAATTAGTGGCGACAAGGCAACAAATATAGGTGGAATATGAAGCTATATAGAATCTCACAACCTGACCACTCTTACCAACCAAGGCTCTTATGAGTTCCCTGCGGGTTGCAAGAAAATGTGTGGTGGTAACAAGAAAGTGGTGGTTAAGCGAATACAAGACCAGAGTACCGATTACGATGGCTTATATGTGGAGCTTGGTGGGGAATAATAAACAAGGGATGAAATCTGAATCCTAATTGTTGTAAAGTTAAATAACCATCCAACTACAAGTTCCCTGCTTAGTGCTGACCACAAGATACAAGTGATGTAAATAGATCAAACACACGCGCAAGAAATTTCAGATTTGATGCAGACAAGGAGTATGATTGGAATGCAAGTGTTGCAATCAGATCCAACCAAAATTTTGCACCAAATGACAATAGCAAGCTGGTTGAACAACTTGATAAAACTTTCAGCACTTATGCACATAAACAAATTGATTGTTCTACTTTTCTTTCACAATCTTGTTCAACACTTTTTTTGGCACTTTTTTGATACTCTTTTTTATAGAACTAAACACAGAGATCTGATATGATATTGCACACTTTATAATAATTAACAAAGAACTCAACCAGCAGCTATAACTTAAATAAGATCAAAGTTAACGCGAAGGAAATGATGATTTTTTTTTCAGAATTTTCTTTTTGTGGATATTTTCAAATATATATAAGAGGCTCAAAGGAAACACAAAGGATAGAGTGACCAGCAACTAAACAAATATTCTAAGGACTGAAACTTAACAAAACTCACTGGAACAACATATTGAAACAAAGGGCTATGGAAAAAATATTTTATGGCTTTTTGGTGGATAGGACGAACACAAAATATATGTAGCTAAGGGTAAAGAATCCTACCGTGGCAACTGAGGCTTTGATACCAGATGATACGTCACGATGCCCGATCTTCACGACGTAGGATCAATCTTCAGATAACTAGCTTCAAAGAAGCGAAGATAACTTGCTGCAAGCAGCGATAACTAGTGCAACCTGACAAATAAAACTCGAAGCCAACCATCATCTTTAATCGGCAGCCTGAATCGAGGATTCGCCCAACCACACTCTCAAAAAACCAACCAACACAACCTACAATCAATCGAGGAGACCTCGAAGAGAGTAGGAGCACCACTTGGGAGCGGATGAAGCCGCCGCTTCTGCAATCCCGCGAAGGAATTCACAAGAGCAAAGGCGTAGAGATCACTCTCAATATTTGTTAGCACACAGCTGAACAAAGGGGTTCTGTTTTAGATTATCAAAAGCTGCCTTACATCATAGACATAGGGGGGTATTTATACTAGTAACAACCAGCCTTAGAGAGGTATAAACACGAAACAAAAGAATTTTCACGTGCTAATGTGAAGGAGCCTCTTCGGGAGATCTGCAGAGCTGATTTCCGTGTGGCTAATTGACTTCTGCGCAGCCTTCAGTATTTTGACAATAACTTCTTCTAGGAATCTTCAAATGACGTGGGGCTGGATGCGTTGGAAAGCTGACTTGATAAGCTTTCTCACCATGTATAGCATGCTTAATGAAACTTCGTAGAATGATGCAGTTTAATACAAAAACTTGGTCATCAAACAGACTGTTGACCTTCTGACCAGTCAGCACTAAAGTAGGTCGGCTGCCTTCCTGGTAGATTTGATTAAGTCGGCCTTAGAAGCATTGGAAACTAGACTTCATGAGCTTTCCAAAAAGTACTTATGGGCCTTCATAGCGTTTAAGAATCAAAAGATATGACTGTTTCTTTTGGACAGTTCTATAGCGCTAGACTGACTCGGATATAGCTCTTCTTGTTGATTCGCCTTTGATATGTTTTGTCCTTCCTCTTTGGTGAACCTAAGTAATATCAACATACATGACTTAGGTAGCATAAAGTTCTCATTAGTGTTTAATTGAAATTCATAAAGTAGCGCGTGCACCTCTTGTTGTAGCTTCTTAGCTCGGCTACGTGTAATTGGTCCATCAAAGGCTTGGGTTGGTGATGATGTTGGTTGTACTTGAGTTGATGTAGTATGCCTTGTGGGTTGTAATGTGTTGCTTAATGGCGTGGTCGTATCACTATTGCTTCATGTGGTTTTGGGTATGGAGATATACATTATTCATGATTATACTTTTATTATCAGTTTGTTATTCACTGTTCATGTTAAGATCATTATGTTAATTAGAACATGGAGAACCACCCAGAAAAAAAGTGCTACCACAAGGGTGGTATGGGACGCCCTTGGCTTGCTAATTAGGAAAGCTAGTGGAGGACTACCTTACTCGAAAGGGGCAAGGGCAGTAGGGGAGTGGTCAGTGTAGGGAGGCCCTTGGGTTGATTTTGCTGCGATGGCAGTCAGGCGAGGGGTCCCTGCATTGGAGCTTCCTAGAAACTTAGCGGGTTTTCTAAAGCTAGTGGAACTTTGTAACGGCCTCGTAGTATTACCCTGCCTCGCCTCCTCGGTAGAGGTGTATGGGAAGTCGCGATCCCTTGGCAGATGGGGTAACATGACTTGTGGGTAAAGAGGCGCAACCTCTGCAGAGTGTAAAACTGGTATATCAGCCGTGCTCACGGTCATGAGTAGCTCGGACACTCACATGATTAATTTATGAAACTAAATTCAATTTTTCATATGCATTGCATCGCAGGTGTTGTTATTACTTTTTCTACTACTTAATTGAGTTGGTATCTACTTATACTTAGTAATTGCTAATAAAATTTTGACCAACTTTAAAAGCAATGCTCAGCTACAACCATACTCTTTGGTAAGCCTTACACCTCACATGAGCTCCCATCTTTGGCGAGTTCATGCACATTATTCCCCACAACTTGTTGAGCAATGAACGTATGTGAGCTCACTCTTGCTGTTCTCACACCCCCACAGGTCAAGAACAGGTACCGCAGGATGAGGCGCATGGAGGATGCTGTGACGAGCTCACTCTTGCTGGATCGTTGCCTCCTTATGATGTCATTTTTTATTTATCATATGTGACATTTGTTTTTGTACCACTATTCATCATATGTGTGAGACTTGGTCCCAACACACCTGGTGTTTATTTCTTGCTCGAGTTTTGGACCCCTGAAACCCAGGTGTGACAAAAGTACACTTCGACACTTCGTACTCAGGGTTTTCGAACCCATGTTGATGTAGGTAATAAAGTTGTGCTGCTGTGGATGGTGCTAAGTGCCGGTGGGCTCGGCCACCCTATATAAGTATATCCCATCTTCCTCTTTTTTAAGGATTGTCACTTATGCTAGCATGTAATCCAAACATATAAATATTTTATAACATTTCAAAGTATAATATTTTAATCACATTTGTAATTACTCCGATAATGTAAACTTATTGTAATTTGAAAGCTTTGAAATAAAAATTCCGCTGCAAAAACTTTGGTATGTGATTTGTGTTCACTTAATCTTGCGATCTTGGTTATGAAGTGGTTTATCCGAGATCCCCGAGATACTCGGACAGATCCTGTTAAGTTATCAGGCACACATGCATAGTTGTTTGAGGTCTTTGAGACAAGGACATGTGCATGTGGGTCTTATAATTTGGGAGGATCCACCACAAAGGGCAATAGGGGGGTGGTCAGTGTAGGGAGGTCCTTGGGTTGATTTTGCTGCGATGGCGGTCAGGCGAGGGATCCCTGCACTGGAGCTTCCTAGAAACTGTAGCGGGTTTTCTGAAGCTAGTGGAATTTTGTAAAGGCCTCGTAGTGGGGTCCGATCAACCCCATGGCAAATGGGTAACATGACTTGTGGGTAAAGATGAGCAACCTCTTCAGAGTGTAAAACTGGTATACTAGCCGAGCTCACGATCATGAGCGGCTCGGACACTCACATGATTAATTTATGGAATTAAATTCAATTTCTCATTTGCATTGCATTGGGATTTATTATTATTTTTATTTACTATTTCTATGGTTTGGTATCCACTTACATCTAGTAACTGCTAATAAAATTTTGACCAACTTCTAAAAGCAATGCTCGGCTTTAACCTTTGTTTTGTTGATCAACCTTACACTTCACATGAACTCCCTACTTTGGTGAGTTCATGCACATTATTCCCCACAACTTGTTGAGCTATGATCTTTTGTGAGCTCACTCTTGCGATGTATAACCCCCCACAGGTGAAGAGCAGGTGGTTGAAGAGGAGCCGCCCTACAATGAAGCTTACGAGTTGATCTAGGTGACGTCTCCCAGCCAGCTTTGTGGTGCCAGGGAAATAATATTTAGTTCACTTTATTATTATCATTTATTTCTGAAAGACTTTCGCTATGTAATAATTACATTTATGATATTTATGACATTTATCTCTATACACTTTGTCATTATATGTGATGTTCTTCCTTGGCGCACATATGAGACGCACCCGGCTTTATCCTTTAAATCCGGGTGTGACAGAAGTGGTATCAGAGGAAATGTTGAGTGGAGGATGAAACCTAGATAGAAATGGACAAACCCTTACCTACTTACCTTACTTGATTCTTTCTATACTTATCTTGATCCTGTCTCACCTTCTACTGTTCTACTCTGATTATTCTTACCTTTTTTATTCTAAGACAAGGAGGATTTCACACTTTGGAATCCTACATTTATGACCCCCTAAAAAGATAGGAGACCTAAGACAAAATTAAAATTATTTTCTCTAAAAGTAATTGGATGATTGTTCTTATGGTAAATGCTTGATTTGCTTCTTTGGTTGATTGAATCAGTATAGCAGGGCATCTAGCATGTACCACCATAAGGTAATTAGTATGAGTAGGTGGCACACTAATCTACTTAGCTAATAAAACCCCCAATTCTATCTTACCATGTATTTCTAACCCAGATGGTCAATACTAGGAAGGGAGGAGGAATTGATCTACCCCCCAATCCACATAATCGGAGGATACTTAGACAACAACAACAACAACAAGCAGAGATGGATCCTCCAAATCCTCCACCAGCCTGAACTGATCTAGTAGTAGCAGCCCAGATGCAGATGATGCAACAGATGGAAGATACTATGGTTGATATGCATGCACAGATGCGACAGGAACGCCAAGAGATGCGCCAAGAGAGGCAAGATATGCGAGAAGATGCTGATTATTGCACAATGCTCTGACTGAGAGAAGGTTCTTTATGCTTCTGGTCGTCTGACTGGTCTTGCTGCTGATTGGTGGGATTCTTATGTTGCTGCCCATGATGCTGTTGGCACTATTACTTGGGCGGAATTCACCACACAGTTCAGAAACTACCACATTCCTGCTGGACTGATGAAGATTAAAAAGAAGGAATTTCTATCATTGAAGCAAGGCAACATGTCTTTCAGCGAGTACCGTGACAGATTCATTCAGCTATCAAGATATGCTCCTGATGAGGTGGCTGATGATGAGAGAAAGCAAGAGCACTGCACAGAATGACTCAATGGGCCACTGCAGTATGCATTGGTTGCTCATACCTTCCCATCATTTCAGAGGCTACTTGATAAAGCTCTAGCTATTGAACACAAGCGTGTTCAACTAGGAGACATGAAGAGGAAGGCCATTACCCAGGGGCAGGGTAGCAGCAGTATTCGTCCTCGCTACGTGCCGCCCCAGGGTACACTAGCTCGTCCAGTAGTAGGACCGCGTCCAACTCAGTACGCTCCACAGGGGACTCAGACACATCACACTCGTCAGGCTGCCCCCACTGGCACCCCGGCGATGCCTACAGGACAGAAGACAGGCCCTACATGCTTCAAGTGCAGTCACATTGGGCACTATGCTAATGCTTATCCGGTGGGGAATTCTAGTGCACCAGCTCAGAACAAGCAACAGACTCCTGGCAAGGGATTCAACATTGCCAGGGTTAACCAAGTCAGTACTTAGGCCGCTGCTGATGGTGCAGACATCGCTATTGGTATGTTTTACATTAATGCAATTCTAGCAGCATTATTATTTGATTCTGGAGCTACGCATTCGTTTATTTCTGCTCAATTTTGCCACCACCAATGAATTGCCACATCAAATATGAAAACACCAATGGTAGTAATTACACATAAAGGGCTTGTTGAAGCAAACTATATGACACAAAGATTAACACTGACAATTATGGGAAGGGAATTCCGGTCCACACCCGTAGTGTTAGAAGAAAGCAGCATAGATCTGATACTTGGGATGTCCTGGTTAAGGAAAGCAAAGGCAGTTATACACTGTGCTCAAGGAACCGTAGAACTCACCAGTTCCAAAGGGGAAATTTGAAGTTGAGATTACCGTAACCACCTCTACCAGACCTGCCATATTTCTAGTAGATGGAAAATTTGTGGGTAGAAACATCCGAGTTGTTAGAGACTTTCTAGATGTCTTTCCTGAAGAGTTGCCCAGAATGCCACCAGATAGGGATGTCGAATTCATCATTGATCTCTTACCTGGTACTGCTCCCATATCAAAAAGTCCATATAGGATGTCAGTGGAAGAGTTAAAAGAACTTAAGAAACAATTAACCAAGTTGCAAGAGGTAGGGTACATTCGTCCGAGTTCCTCACCTTGGGGAGCACCGATACTATTTGTACAGAAGAAGGATGGTTCGCAACGGATGTGTGTGGACTATAGATCACTTAATGATGTCACCATTAAGAACAAGTACTTGTTACCTCATATTGAAGACTTATTTGATCAGATGAGAGGTGCTAGGGTGTTTTCTAAGATTGACCTCAGGTCGGGCTACCACCAAATGAAGATTAGGCCATCTGATATTCCCAAGACGGCTTTCTCTACCTGATATGGTCTATATAAATTCACAGTCATGTCGTTTGGCCTAACCAATGCACCAACCTATTTTATGAATCTGATGAATAAGGTGTTCATGGAGTATCTCGATAGATTCGTTGTGGTATTCATCGATGACATTCCTATTTATTCCAAGAATGATAGTGATCATAAGGAACATCTGCGGATGGTGCTACAGAAGTTATGGGATAATCAGCTCTATGCCAAATTTACCAAGTGTGAGTTTTGGTTGGATGAAGTACCACTCCTTGGGCATATTATTTCTAAAGGTGGAATTTCTGTAGATCCGGTTAAAGTAACAGCGATAGTTGGTTGGAAGATACCAAGTTCAGTTACGGAGGTCCGAAGTTTTCTGGGGCTCGCGGGCTATTACCGGCAATTCATTGAAGGTTTTTCTGAGATAGCAAAGCCTATGACCTCACTGTTAGAGAAGGGGAAGGAGTTCAATTGGACCTGGGAATGCCAAGGGAGTTTCAACTAGTTGAGGTTTAAGTTAATGTCAGCCCCAGTGTTGATTATGCCAGATCTACAGAAGAATTTTGATATATTGTGATGCAAGTCGCCAAGGCTTGGGATGTGTGCTTATGCAAGAAGGACATGTCATCGCTTACGCGTCTCACCAATTGCAGAAACATGAGTTGAACTACCCCACTCATGACTTAGAACTGGCAGCTGTTGTGCATGCTCTCAAGATTTGGAGACACTATATTATGGGGACCAAGTGCCAAGTCTACACCGATCACAAGAGCTTAAAATACATCTTCACTCAGAAGGATTTCAACCTTAGGCAACGCCGTTGGTTGGAGCTCATCAAAGACTATGACTTGGAAATTCAGTATCATCCGGGCAAGGCGAATCTGGTTGCGGATGCCTTGAGTCGGAAGGAGCACGTCCATGCAGCTATTGTCACCCATTTACCCGATGAGTTAGGAGAAGATTTTTAGAAGCTCAATCTGGGGATAGTTGCTCATACTGAAGGGATTACCATAGAGGTAGAGCCTACCTTGGAGTAGGAAATACGAAAGGGTTAGATCGGAGATGCTAAAATTAGGAGATCAAAGATATGATAACTGAAGGTAGAGGCCCAGATTTCATGGAGGACGAGCAGGGCACGATATGGTTCAAGAACCGAATTTGTGTTCCTGAGATCGATAATATTCGTGAAACCATATTGAAGGAAGCACATGATTCAGCTTATTCCATCCATCTGGGTAGTACCAAGATGTACCAGGACTTGAAGCAGAAGTATTGGTGGTATGGACTAACAAGGGATGTTGCTGCACATGTGGCGGAATGTGATGTTTGCCAGACAGTAAAAGATGAGCATCAAAGACCTGTTGGATTACTTCACCCGCTTAAGATACCTGAGTGGAAATGGGAAGAAATTGGCATGGATTTCATTGTTGGTCTACCCCGCACTCCTGCAGGGTATGACTCCATTTGGGTGATCATGGATAGACTGACGAAAGTGGCTCACTTCATTGCGGTAAGGACTAATTACATGGGAGCCAAGCTAGCAGATTTGTATATGGCTCGGATAGTTTGTCTGCATGGAGTGCCAAAGAAGATAGTGTCAGACCGGGGATCACAATTTACTTCTCGGTTTTGCAGAAGTTGCACGAGTGCTTGGACACACAGTTGAATTTCAGTTCGGCCTACAATTCTCAAACTGATGGGCAGGCCGAGAGGACCAACCAAGTGCTGGAGGATATGTTAAGAGCTTGTGCTCTTAAACATGGTGGCAATTGGGATAAGAGTTTACCGTATGCGGAGTTCTCTTACAATAATAGCTACCAAACCAGTTTGAAGATGTCACCGTTTGAGGCTTTATATGGCAGAAAGTGCAGGACTCCTCTATACTGGGATCAGACTGGTGAAAGGCAGTTCTTTGGGCCTGAAATTATACAAGAGGCAGAAGAACAAGTGCGAATGATAAGGGAGAATTTTAGAACTGCACAGTGAAGGCAGAAAAGCTACACGGATACCCAGAGAAGACTGCTAGAGTTTAAGGAGGGTGATCATGTGTATTTGAAGGTGACACCAATCCGGGGTATGCGAAGATTTATAGTTAAAGGGAAGTTGTCCCCTCGCTTTATTGGACCCTTCTTGATCCTAAAGCGAGTGGGAGAGGTTGCCTATCAACTGGAATTACCCGATCATCTTGCGGATGTACATGATGTCTTTCATGTGTCTCAATTGAAGAAGTGACTCAGGGTACCCGAAGAGCAGCTACCGATGGAGGATCTTAGTGTTCAAGATTATCTGAATTATATGGAATATCCTATCAAGATTCTTGATACCTTGACTCGTGTCACAAGGAGTAAAGTGATAAAGATGTGCAAAGTGCAATGGAATCACCATGGAGAAGATGAGGCTACTTGGGAAAGAGAAGAAGAGCTACGAGTAGATTTTCCCCACCTCTTCCCTAGTCCATCCTAATCTCGAGGATGAGATTCTTTGTAAGGGGGTTAGGATTTGTAATACCCAAATGATGGATGATAAAGAAATATGTGGATATCATTATTTGGTTTGCCATCTCATTATTATAACATGGGATTAACCATAATTAAGAGAACAAAATATCTAATAAAAATAAGCCATGCTTTATATTGGAGTTTTGTTTGTGCATTGAATAATAATAACAATAACACTAATAAAAATATAATAAGGAGTTGAAGATTTGGATTAATGTGGCGGAACCGCCCGAATTATTCCAACTTAAGTGCCTAAGTCCCGCCTTAAAGGCTAGACCACACTTAAATGAGAATAATACGTCAGTCCCTCGGATCTAGTCCGACGAGGCCACTAACAGGATCAAGTACCACGTACTCACTCGATGGTGAGGCACAGAGCAAATACAATAAAGCATAAAATCATACATTAAGGAGTATTAAATTTATTACATCATCATCGGAGTTTTAGCAAAAGTAGTCATCATTGTTCGAAATGCAGCGGAATAAAACTAACGATAAATAAACATAGAGATGGGGAAGCCTATCCCATCACTCCTCACACTCCTCCTCAGCCGAGGTAGGGTCCCACTCGACTGTCCAACCCGATGGCAAGATGGACGGCCAAGTCACTCCAGCAACCATGTCCTCTAGAGAACCTGTAAAATTATGCCACAAGCAAGGCTGAGTATACTAATACTCAGCTAGACTTACCCGGTGTGAGGAGTCTACTCCTCTACCTCTAGACATGCAACTGTTTGGCTGAGGGGTTTGGTTGCCAAAAGCACTAGCTGAGTCTAAAAATCAAGTTTTAGCTTTTTCAAGTTTTAGTGTGACTCTCTTAAGACTAAATGTGTACTATCTACTCATTCATGGTATCAAGCAATTTAGCAATCAACATCTTTTGCCAAATCATCACATTTCCACTTGTTACTCAATGTAGTACAATGGATCAAGCAGTCTCATTAGCTGCGAGAAGCAGACGATTCGAATCGAGTTTTATCCTTGCAAGGTAAACCTAAACACACGACGTGGCGAGGCACTCCGTCCCCACACACATCAACCGTCCCCATCGATTCCCCGTCAGCAGATCAGGGCTCACTGCCTTGGCGTACAATGCCTCACTGACCCCGACTGCCGTCGTACAGTGACCGCACTTGTACCCACCATAACCGGAATGGGAGACCACGTCTCAGGTCGCGTGAGGGGTAAAGTCTACTGCTAGGTTCAATAAGGTACTAGGCTTACCGATTTACCATATTTCTCGGCATGTGCTTAGTACGTTCAAACGCTTGACACAGGTATCTGCACGTTAATCCTTATTCCAATTCCATCTTGTAGCCCACGAATCCCCATGGATCCGTGTCTACCGACCAACATCAGTATGATATGAAAGTAGATACAACCAAATTCCTGACCTGGCGCGAGTGCTAGAAAAATCACTCGACTTGTACCGAGATCCCTAATTGGCAAAGTAGCTACTCGACCTAGCAAACTAGTATCCATCTCAAAAGGTATCCTGAGTCATGCAACTAAGGTTCCAAATAACTCCTACACTTAAGTGCACAATACAAGCCTACAAACATTAAGTGCAGTAAAATAGCATATAGAATAGGTTATGCATAAAACTGGGGCTTGCCTTCCAAAGCTGGGGCAGGCAGATCCTCTGGGGTAGGCTCTGGTGCTGGATCCAGGGCTACCTCCTGAGCAACTCTTTGCTCCGGCACAAGGATGTATTCTCCGTCCTCGAGGTTACAATCTATCGAATGCAATGAATAAGATATATTCATGCTATGATATGTAGAATTTATTAACAATTATGCCTAGTGAAGAAAAACCAAGTTAGTTTATAACTTAGGGTTTCCTTGTTATAAGAGGCTCTTAGGGGTTTATGCTTACCAAATTAGGTTTGAGATTTTGCCTAAGTATAATGGGTTAAGACTTGGATTGCGCTTTAAATGTTTTAGTAGGCCATCAAGGGGTTTTGCTGATTTGGTTAGGGTAACATTAGTCTCCACTATTAATTCTCCTTTTCATTTTCTATTTATGATTTTAGGGTGGGTTTGAACTACAACAGTGATTTAAAGTTTTCCAAAAATTCTGTAAAAATTACAGTAGTTTACTATTTGTCACTGTAGGCTGTCCTACAAATTTGAGGTCCAGAATAATTAAAATATGCCCTGGACAAAAATAACAAAAGTTGGGGCAAAGGGGTCACCTTGCACTACAACTCTTATCTAGGGGTGGGTTCTGCACTAAGAGTCATTTTTGCTGGTATCTATAGGTAATAACATGCTTTTGTGCAAAAAATCACAGAGGGCTACTTAGTGGTTATTTAGTTATGATTTTCTAAAGTTTAATTCTAAAAAGACACTTACAACTAACTTGTTATTTGAAAAATGTCAAACAACAGAACTCATAATTTTTCTATGTTTATAATAACAAAACATCAGTTATCCCAAGATTTGGGGTGTTTTCTCCTCAGGGTTATTTTTCTAGGGTTTTTCTAAGTTTTCCTTGTTTTCCTAAAATAAAAGGTACCTCATTTCTTTTGTACTAAACAAAGGTCTAACAAAATTTTCTAGTGAACTATACTGAATAAGGGAGCTAACAAAAATGTGGATGCTCCCTGGTTTTTATTTTAAACTGCCTATTATATTTTCTTTAACTTTAAGCTGAAAATGATTTAAATGGCAAACTCTACCTTAATTGGGTGTACAGAGGGGTTTATCATTTTTAAACAGGTTAGGAAGTGATTAAGTACTTCTCTGAATTTTCTTAATCCCAGTCTAATAGTGTAGCTATTTTTCCCTATTTCATTTAGCTTTTGACCAATTAATCATTTAAATCAAAACTTTGAAGTTTTCTGCAACACTTAGAGGTTTTATATTTTTCCTAAGTAGTTTACATTATTTAGGATCTGGCAAAATCAGTTTGACTCAATTTGGGTGAACAAAACTGAAGTTATGAATTTTTTAAGTCCATTTGCATCGAAGACCCTGGGTTCTTTCTAAATCAATCCATTCATTTATACCCCTGCGCCACTATTCCTTTGAGTCGCTGACACTTCAAAAATCCCACTAGCCTTTATCTCTTCTCCCCTGAGGTCCCTCCCCTCTTTTAAATAGTCGGTCCACGCTTGCCGGCGGTCGGGTGAAGTCCGGCGACCGTGAACTGGCTTCTCCGGCGAGGCAAAGTTCGATTCCTCACTCGGGGAGCTTCACCGAGGCACACATGGTCTACTCCATGGGTTGGACGGGGTTGGGAGAGGCTCTGCTGGCCGGTCTACGGTGGCGGGGGATCGGGTGGCCGTGGGCACGCCGTGCGCGGGGCAACACCAGTGATCTAGTGCTCCGGTGAGGTCAAGCGCGTGCGGGGAGTAAGGTCGAAGTCTCTGGTGGCTTTATAGGCGCGAGCGTGGGCCACGGTGCCGGCTCGGCTTGGCGCGACGCGGGGCACGCGGGGGTGGGCGTCGGGCGTGCTCTGGCAAGCTCAGGGCGCGTCGAACACGTGGCTCTTTGTTTCTTCTCTTCTTCTATCCCTTGCTGAGCAGCCAAACGTGCGAATCTTGCCCTAAGACCTTTGAGAGATCTCTTCCCTGCACCTAGGGCTACCTAGTTTATGTGAGTTCCAAGGGGAGATGTGGTCGGGTTTGAGAGATATGGGGGTGGGAAGTCGGCTCTGTCAAAGCTGTCCACACCGAGACAAAATTTGTGCCAAGTCATGTCAAACGACTTAGGGTTGGGTTCAAACTTTTCCAGGGTGTTCTAGAGGTCTTTAGGCGCCACTTTGTCAATTGGGTCAAGTGGTTTTGAAGTTTGAATAAGGGTGAACTTGTTTGATCTTTGGAAAAGGGTTGGTTTTGGACTTAGAAAAATTCTGATTTTCCTTTTATGCTCAACCCTTTGATGAACCTTTTGGGGTTTTTCTGAAATCTTTTTAGGGTCACTTTCTTACTATTTTTTGTAGGGTATTAAGTGTACTACATCTTTTATAATTGGCCCAAGTCATGATCATGTGGTTTTCATAGCCTTTTGGTCATACTCACTTCTAGGGCTCCAATTGTCCAAAAGGGTTTGAATTAGGGTTTGGGCAATTTTCCCCACTATATGTGCATGATAAAGCCAAGGCATGACTTCTAAGATGGGTTGCACTTACTTAGGTTCTTGATTCCCAAGTTTGGTGTATTTTGCTCAAATTAAACCACATGTGATGATGGTCTTTACTTGTGTAGTCTTGAGTGAAAACCCTAAGTAACACCTAGGGTGTTACAGCCCTCCCCCCTTAAAGGAATCTCGTCCCGAGATTTTAGGCAAAGTCCTTTGGAGGGGTGCCATGAAGGTGTGCTGGTGTGTTGTTCCTTCCTTTATCCAAGTTTCTTTAGTTAACTGCTCTTCGAATGTCATTCTCTTTGCAACTTCAAAAGGAAGTCCTTTTTGAGTTATTTTCAAAGCTTACAATACCTTCAACATCTAAGTTTTTCTTATATTTAGATTCAAAGGGCAGGTGGGATGGGGTTTTGGATTACGTACCGACTCCTTTGGGCAGAAAGTCGGGGAAGCGAGATCGTAGAAAATCCTCAGTC
Source organism: Zea mays (assembly GCF_902167145.1). Classification (NCBI taxonomy): domain Eukaryota; kingdom Viridiplantae; phylum Streptophyta; class Magnoliopsida; order Poales; family Poaceae; genus Zea; species Zea mays. Next base: position 89,913,572 of record NC_050097.1, read on the forward strand.
TCCCACGTAGCTTCTTCTACTGAATGGTGACTCCACTGAACCTTATACATTCTGATCGACTTTGCCCGCGTTGATCGCTCCTTTTGATCCAATACCTTGACGGGGTGCTCTTGATAAGACAAGTCTGGTTCTATCTCAATTTCCGGTTCAGGTAGTACTTCAGTGGGTAAGCGGACACATTTCCGTAGCTGAGATACATGGAACACATCATGAATTGCTGACATGTGGAGTGGCAACTTCAATTGATATGCTACGGGTCCACAATTTGCTTTGATCTCATATGGTCCAATGTAGCGAGGAGCTAACTTGCCCTTGATTCCAAATCTCTGAACACCTTTGGTGGGTGACACCTTAAGATAAACATGATCTCCCACTTCAAACTGTAGAGGCTTCCTTCTCTTGTCATGATAGCTCTTTTGCCTGGCCTGAGCAGCTTCTAGGTTCTTCTTAATAACTCTGACCTTTTCCTCCGCTTCAAGTACCAAGTCTGGTCCAAATATTTCCCTCTCTCCTGCTTGAGACCAATTTAGCGGTGTCCTACACCTTCTTCCATATAAGGCCTCAAAAGGTGCCATCTGCAGACTGGACTGGTAGCTGTTGTTATATGAAAATTCTGCCAAGGAAAGGCACTTGTCGCAATTTTTACCATAGTGTAGCACACAGGCTCGCAACATGTCTTCGAGGATTTGATTCACTCTTTCTGTCTGACCATCTGTCTGCGGATGGTATGCTGAGCTTCTTATTGCACGGGTCCCAAGTGATTCTTGGAGCTGCTCCCAAAAGCGTGCCACAAACAGTGCTCCCCTGTCAGACACAATGGTCTTCGGAATTCCAGGCAAACGCACTATTTGATCAATATAGATTTCTGCATATTTCTCTGTCTTGTGGGTGGTATGCATTGGCAAGAAATGAGCTGTCTTGGTCAACCTATCCATGATGATCCAAATAGAATCATGGTGTCGGGCGGTATTGGGCAATCCCACGATAAAATCCATGCAAATATCCTCCCATTTCCAAGATGGTATGGGAAGGGGCTGTAAGGTGCCTGTTACATTCAGATGGCTGGCCTTGACTCTCTAGCAAGTGTCGCATTCAGATACATACTTAGCAATCTCCCTCTTCATTCTGGTCCACCAGTACAAGGATCTGAGGTCATGACACATCTTGTTACTGCCGGGGTGCATGGAGAATTTTGAAAGGTGAGCTTCATCCAATATTTTCTTTCTGAGCTCGGGGTTTTTGGGAACAACCAATCAGTCTCCAAATCATAGGATCCCTTTGCTGTCCTAACGAAAGCATTTGTATTTTTCTGCCTTCTGTTCGATCATTTCCTTGATAACTTGAACACCCTTGTCACCAATCTGTGCCATGACTATTTGCTCATGTAAGGTGGGCTCCACTGAAATATAAATTAAAGCACCGGAGGAAACGACTTCTATTTTTAGCTTGCACAACTCATCACATAGGGTGGTGATCCTTGCATCCATACTCATACAATTGCACTGGGCTTTCCTGCTTAAGGCATCTTCCACAACATTAGCTTTGCCAGGATGGTAATGCACCTCTAAATCATAGTCCTTGATTAGCTCTAACCATCTTCTCTGCCTCATATTAAGATCAGCCTGGGTGAAGATATACTTGAGACTCTTGTGATCTGTGTAAATATTACAATGAGCTCCCATCAAGTAATGTCTCCAAATCTTGAGAGCATGAACCACAGCTGCTAACTCCAGATCATGTGTGGGGTAGTTCTGCTCATGGGGTCTGAGTGCTCGGGAGGCATAAGCAATGAATCTGTTGTCTTGCATCAAGACACATCCCAATCCAGTACCGGAAGCATCGCAATAAACCTCAAAGAGCTTGGTGTTGTCAGGTTGAGCTAGCACTGGTGCTGTTGTCAAATGCTGCCTCAGTGTATGAAAGGCATCCTCACACTTCTGACTCCATTCATACTTCACTCCTTTCTTCAACAATTCAGTCATTGGCTTGGCAATTCTGGAGAAATCCGGAATAAATCGTCGATAATACCCTGCCAATCCCAGAAAACTACGGATCTGCCATACTGTGGTAGGAGGTTGCCAATCCATCACTTCTTGTACCTTCTCAGGATCATCTGATATCCCATCCTAAGAAATTGTGTGACCCAAAAATTTAATTTCCCTCAGCCAGAAATCACATTTAGACAACTTAGCATATAGACGATGATCGCGCAGCCGCTGAAGCACGATGTGTAGATGCTCAGTATGCTCGTCTTCATTCTTGGAATAGACCAGAATATCATCAATAAAAACCACCACAAATTTGTCCAGCTCTGGCATGAATACTGAGTTCATCAGATACATGAAATAAGCCGGGGCATTGGTCAGCCCAAAAGACATCACCAAAAACTCATAAAGCCCATATCTGGTAGAGAAAGCCGTCTTGGGAATATCGCTGGCACGGATCTTGATCTGATGGTAGCCCGAGCGAAGGTCTATCTTGGAGAACACTTTGGCTCCCACCAACTGATCAAACAAAACATCAATGCGGGGCAGTGGGTATTTGTTCTTGATGGTCACCGCATTGAGAGGGCGGTAATCGACACACATTCTCAAACTCTCGTCTTTCTTCTTTACGAACAAGGCTGGACATCCCCATGGTGAAGTACTTGGGCGAATAAACCCCTTGTCCAACAACTCTTGCAGTTGCTTTTTCAATTTTGCCAGTTTCGCTGGAGGCATCCTATAGGGTCTCTTGGATATAGGAGCAGTTCCAGGTTGCAATTCAATTGCGAACTCTATGTCTCTGTCGGGTGGCATCCCTGGCAATTCGTCAGGAAAAACATCTGGGTAGTCACATACTACAGGTATTCTCTCAACCGGGGACTCTATCATGGTGAATGCACAAGAGCGGGTACAGCCCTGATCGGGCAAATATAACGTGGTTTCATCACAAATCGGCGAGTGCACCTCAATGGCCCTAGCTGCAATATCAATTACTGCCTGATGTCTTGTTAACCAGTCAGTTCCCAATATGATATCCACGCTATCCAAACTCAATATGAGGAGGGTGATTTTAATTATCAGACTACCAAACTTTATAGGCACATGTCTGTTGATTTGATAGGTGGCAACCCTGCCTCCTGGTGTTGAAATCGTAATACCCCCATTGGTGTGGTGAAAAGGTAATTGGCACTTGGCACTAAATTTGGTACTGATAAAACTGTGTGATAAAACTGAAAAGATACCAGTCATGACGGGTGCTCCCTCTGGAATGTCAGCCATGGTGGTGAAGTTTAGCCTGCCTTGCCTCACTTGCACCTTCTGCCTCTTGCCTTGGTTCTGGTTGGCATTCTGTCCCTGCCTCTGCTGGTTTCTAGGGCAATTCTTAGCATAATGTCCGGTGTTACCACAAGTGATACACTTGTTGTCATTGGCCTGATGGTACTGCTGCTGTTGTGGCTGATTGTTCCTCTGAACTGGAAACTGGGTGCGGTTGGGTGCCTGCTGCTGCTGCTGTGGTCGGATCACCCAACATCCTTGCTGCTGCTAAGGTCCCCTGTTCTGAGTGTCAGATACAATCCTGAAGCGATGTGGCTGAGTTGAAGGTCCTGCCACAGGGGTCTTCCTCTTCTTCTCTGCCTGACGGGATGTGATACAGTCCTCCTGAGAAATGGCCATGTTGACTAACTCATTATAGCTGTTGGCCCTGACTGTGTTGAGACGGTCGCGGAGCTTAGTGCTGAGCCCCCTCCTGAACATGTCCCTCTTCTTCTCTAGCATAGGTCATTGAAGGCCTAAGCATACTGTAACACTATCCGGTTCCCCTGAGTAAGTGCCAAAAACTCATTGAGCTTGCGGTCCATAATGCCTGCTGGTATATGATGCCCCCTAAAAGCTTCCTTGAACTCTCTCCATTCCACCTCATGGTCAACTGGCTGCATAGCAAGGAAATGGTCCCACCATGTTTGCGCGGGTCCACGAAGCTGCTGGGTGGCGAACCTAACCTTAGTCACCTCTGAACAAACTCCATTGAGTAGTGGGAATTTGGATTCCACTACCCTCAGCCATACATCAGCATCAAGTGGGTCCTCTGCCCTGGTGAACAACGGTGGCTGGGTACTGAGGAACTCCTGATAAGTGGTTGCCCCCGGGTGACGCTGATGATCACCACCACCATAATGCTGAGGTGGCGGCTAACGCTGCGCCAACTGTCGCAGAATCTCATTCTGCTAGGCCATCAGCTCTTGCAGAGTAGGAGGCAGTGGTGGTGGTGGAGGAATGCGCTCATTCTGTCCACGACGCGCTCTTCCTGCCATCTAAAAAATCATGGATATTCTCAATATCATATTTCTGAGGTTCAATGTTCAATCGTGGTGAAAGAGTCAAAGGGGGGTAAAACCAATATATATTCTTGCATAATTTATAAAAAGATTCCACATGGCATAAACTTTTCTTCTTAAATTAAAGCTGACATCATTCATCATCCATACTTCCAAAAGAGTTTGTTGCGATTACATCAGTAACTCAAAAGACTCAACTCTATCTAGCCTAGTACCCTAGGGGTGCAAAAGCTAAGCTAGCCTCGAGGAGTTCTAACGCCACAGACTTCTAACTCTATCTCTGCGACCTACTGAGCAAACGAGGCAATGCTCGACTCGGGGGAAGGTGGTCTCCCTGAGCCAGCAGTGTCCAAGCTGGAGGCAGGCTCCTCTCCTCCCTCGATGTCGACATCTTCGTTGGCCTCCATGTCCTGGATCTCCTGGTGGTGCATATCCAGATGCTGGTTAGCTTCCGCGAGTTGCTGCTGAGTGTTGATATGCTGATCCTCGAGAACCTCAATGGTGTTCTCCCTAGTTCCCACTAGCTCCTCAAGCTCTTGGATCTCATTTGACATCTGTTCCACTTGTAGGTCTTTCTCCACCATCTCAGTGGACAAGTCCACCACAAGTTCCTCTCTGTTATCCAAGGTGATCTTGGTAGCTTCCAACAATGCCATCAAATGAGACATTGCCTCTCCTCGCATCACTTGAAGATGATACAGGGCATTCATGCACCACACCGTCAATTGAGCAGTCTGACCTGGGTAGATAGCCCATATATCCTTGGCATGTTCCACTCGGTCCTTCCACATTGGGTCGTCCTCCTTCTCCGTGGGGAACAAACCAATGGGGTGAGTGGACAGCTCCAAGGGGTGGAAACCACAGAAGGTGGTCAGTCCGTGAAGAGCAATCGCCTCGATAGTATCCTCAGCCCTGTATCCAAAAGACTCAGAGTCCAGCGAACGCCAGCCTGGCTGTAAGGGATGAGGACTTAGGGTCATCCTCACCCTACAGTGGGGCACTCGGTGCTTCTCAAATAGCTGCACCACATATTGGGGAGGCGTCGTATAACTAGCTCCCTAAAGTACCTCCCATAAGATACGGGGGAAACCCTCTCGTGCAAGCCCGTCCGTGTGGGACTGTGCATTCCCTTCGTCCGAGGATCCGTGAGAAGTCATCTGTGTACGTTAAGCGTAAGTAAAAGAAAAAAGAACTATAAAATAAAAAGGGATCACAACTCAGCCTCTCTATAACTACCACAATGGCACTGGGTGTACTTAATCTGTCATTATTGTGTATTAAAGTTTTTACCCAATATTAAGTAGTTTAAATAAGGATGCATGCATGCTCGCCCTAAACGACCTCATTTCAATTTAGAGGGATTAGGGAAGAACTCCCATCCCTTATAGTAGCCTGTAGGGCTTACTCAAATAGCCACCTAGCTACCCCTCTATCATCCTAAGGCTTCACGTCCTAGGTCTATCCTGATCGTCCTACGATCTATCCAACATTTGTTTCTGTCAAGTTTTACTTTGAAAAAGGATGGTATTTATAGTTTATTGATTCCTCTGTGGTGGTACGAGCTCCGATACCAGCTGTGGCGGAACCGCCCGAATTATTCCAACTTAAGTGTCTAAGTCCCGCCTTAGAGGCTAGACCAAACTTAAATGGGAATAATACGTCAGTCCCTCGGATCTTGTCCGACGAGGCCACTAACAGGATCAAGTACCACGTACTCACTCGATGGTGAGGCACAGAGCAAATACAATAAATCATAAAACCATACATTAAGGAGTATTAAATTTATTACATCATCATCAGAGTTTTAGCAAAAGTAGTCATCATTGTTCAGAATGCAGCGAAATAAAACTAATGATAAATAAATAGAGAGATGGGGAAGCCTGTCCCATCACTCCTCACACTCCTCCTCAGCCGAGGTAGGATCCCACTCGACTGTCCAACCCGGTGGCAAGATGGACGGCCAAGTCACTCCAGCAACCATGTCCTCTAGAGAACCTGTAAAATTATGTCACAAGCAAGGCTGAGTATACTAATACTCAGCTAGACTTACCCGGTGTGAGGAGTCTACTCCTCTACCTCTAGACATGCAGTTGTTTGGCTGAGGGGTTTGGTTGCCAAAAGCACTAGCTGAGTCTAAAAATCAAGTTTTAGCTTTTTCAAGTTTTAGTGTGACTCTCTTAAGACTAAATGTGTACTATCTACTCATTCATGGTATCAAGCAATTTAGCAATCAACATCTTTTGCCAAATCATCACATTTCCACTTGTTACTCAATGCAGTACAATGGATCAAGCAGTCTCATTAGCTGCGAGAAGCAGACTATTCGAATCGAGTTTTATCCTTGCAAGGTAAACCTAAACACAAGACATGGCGAGGCACTCCGTCCCCACACACATCAACCGTCCCCATCGATTCCCCGTCAGCAGATCAGGGCTCACCGCCTTGGCGTACAATGCCTCACTGACCCCGACTGTCGTCGTGCAGTGACCACACTTGTACCCACCATAACCGGAATGGGAGACCACGTCTCAGGTCGCGTGAGGGGTAAAGTCTACTGCCAGGTTCAATCAGGTACTAGCCTTACCGATTTACCATATTTCTCGGCATGTGCTTAGTACGTTCAAATGCTTGACACAGGTATCCGCACGTTAATCCTTATTCCAATTCCATCTTGTAGCCCACGCATCCCCATGGATCTGTGTCTACCGACCAACATCAGTATGATATGAAAGTAGATACAACCAAATTCCTGACCTCGCGTGAGTGCTAGAAAAATCACTCGACTTCTATCGAGATCCCTAATTAGCAAAGTAGCTACTCGACCTAGCATACTAGTATCCATCTCAAAAGGTATCCTGAGTCATGCAACTAAGGTTCCAAACAACTCCTACACTTAAGTGCACAATACAAGCCTACAAACATTAAGTGCAGTAAAATAACATATAGAATAGGTTATGCATAAAACCGGGGCTTGCCTTCCAAAGCTGGGGCAGGCAGATCCTCTAGGATAGGCTCTGGTGCTTGATCCGGGGCTACCTCCTGAGCAACTCCTTGCTCCGGCACGAGGATGTATTCTCCGTCCGCGAGGTTACAATCTATCGAATGCAATGAATAAGATATATGGATGCTATGATATGTAGAATTTATTAACAATTATGCCTAGTGAAGAAAAACCAAGTTAGTTAATAACTTAGGGTTTCCTTGTTATAAGAGGCTCTTAGGGGTTTATGCTTACCAAATTAGGTTTGAGATTTTGCCTAAGCATAATGGGTTAAGACTTGGATTACCCTTTAAATGTTTTAGTAGGCCCTCAAGGGGTTTTGCTGATTTGGTTAGGGTAACATTAGTCTCCACTATTAATTCCCCTTTTCATTTTCTATTTATGATTTTAGGGTGGGTTTGAACTACAACAGTGATTTAATTTTTTCCAAAATTTCTGTAACAATTACAGTGGTTTACTATTGGTCACTGTAGTCTGTCCTATAAATTTGAGGTCCAGAATAATTAGAATATGCCCTGGACAAAAATAACAAAAGTTGGGGCAAAGGGGTCACCTTGCACTACAACTCTTATCTAGGGGTGGGTTGTGCACTAAGAGTCATTTTTGCTGGTATCTATAGGTAATAACATGCTTTTATGAAAAAAAATCACAGAGGGCTACGTAGTGGCTATTTAGTTATGATTTTGTAAAGTTTAATGCTAAAAAGACACTTACAACTAACTTGTTATTTAAAAATGTCAAACAACAGAACTCATAATTTTTCTATGTTTATAATAACAAAACATTAGTTATCCCAAGGTTAGGGGTGTTTTCTTTTCAGGGTTATTTTTCTAGGGTTTTTCTAAGTTTTCCTTGTTTTCCTAAAATAAAAGGTACCTCATTTCTTTTGTACTAAACAAAGGTCTAACAAAATTTTCTAGTGAACTATACTGAATAAGGGAGCTAACAAAAATGTGGATGCTCCCTGGTTTTTATTCTAAACTACCTATTATATTTTCTTTAACTTTAAGCTGAAAATGATTTAAATGACAAACTCTACCTTAATTGGGTGTACAGAGGGGTTTATCATTTTTAAACAGGTTAGGAAGTGATTAAGTACTTCTCTGAATTTTCTTAATCCCAGTCTAATAGTGTAGCTATTTTTCCCTATTTCATTTAGCTTTTGACCAGTTAATCATTTAAATCAAAACTTTGAAGTTTTCTGCAACACTTAGGGGTTTTATATTTTTCCTAAGTAGTTTACATTATTTAGGATTTGGCAAAATTGGTTTGACTCAATTTGGGTGAACAAAACTGAAGTTATGAATTTTTCAAGTTCTGTCTTTATTTAAATCAGAAATATTAAAAAGGTTTTCTGGAAACCCCATTTGCATCGAAGAACCTGGGTTCTTTCTAAATCAATCCCTTCATTTATACCCCTGCGCCACTATTCCTTTGAGTCGCTGACACTTCAAAAATCCCCCTAGCCTTTATCTCTTCTCCCCGGAGGTCCCTCCCCTCTTTTAAATAGTACCCGCGGGAGTAAACAGGGCGGCGCGGCTTACCGGCGGCGAGGGAGGTCCGGCGAAGGGCGGGGTTGGCTCCGGGAGGTTCTTGCGGTCACAGCGAGGTACGGCTCGACGGCGGTGGTGGCCGGAATCGGCCAGTCCACATGCGCAGGCGGGTGAACTCGTCGGCGGCGAGTGCTCCGGCCTAACCACGGCGATACCGGTCAATCCAAGGGCACGGGGAGCTTCATGGGATGTCAAGCAATCGACTCGTGCAAGGAATCGGAGAATGACTTACCGTGGCGCTCGGTCCACGCTTGCCGGCGGTCGGGTGAAGTCCGGCGACCGTGAACTGGCTTCTCCGGCGAGGCAAAGTTCGATTCCTCGCTCAGGGAAATTCACCGAGGCACACAGGTTCTACTCCGTGGGTTGGACGGGGATGGGAGAGGCTCTGCTGGCCGGTCTACGGTGGCGGGGGATCGGGTGGCCGCGGGCACGCCGTGCGCGGGGCAACGCCGGTGATCTAGTGCTCAGGTGAGGTCGAGCGCGTGCGGGGGAGTACGGTCGAAGTCTCTGGTGGCTTTATAGGCATGGGCGTGGGCCACGGCGCCGGCTCGGCTTGGCGGGACGCGGGGCACGCGGGGGCGGGCGTCGGGCGTGCTCTGGCGAGCTCAGGGCGCGTCGAACACATGGCTCTTTGTTTCTGCTCTTCTTCTATCCCTTGCTGAGCAGCCAAACGTGCGAATCTTGCCCTAAGACCTTTGAGAGATCTCTTCCCTACATCTAGTGCTACCTAGTTCATGTGAGTTCCAAGGGGAGATGTGGTCGGGTTTGAGAGATATGGGGGTGAGAAGTCAGCTCTGTCAGAGCTGTCCACATCGAGATAAAACTTGTGCCAAGTCATGTCAAACGACTTAGGGTTGGGTTGAAACTTTTCCAGGGTGTTCTATAGGTCTTTAGGCGCCACTTTGTCAATTGGGTCAAGTGGTTTTGAAGTTTGAATAAGGGTGAACTTGTTTGATCTTTGGAAAAGGGTTGGTTTTGGACTTTGAAAAATTCTGATTTTCCTTTTATGCTCAACCCTTTGGTGAACCTTTTGGGGTTTTTTCTGAAATCTTTTTGGGGTCACTTTCTTACTATTTTTTGTAGGGTATTAAGTGTACTACATCTTTTATAATTGGCCCAAGTCATGATCATGTGGTTTTCATAGCCTTTTGGTCATACTCACTTCTAGGGCTCCAATTGTCCAAAAGGGTTTGAATTAGGGTTTGGGCAATTTTCCCCACTATATGTGCATGATAAAGCCAAGGCATGACTTCTAAGATGGGTTGCACTTACTTAGGATCTTGATTCCCAAGTTTGATGTATTTTGCTCAAATTAAACCACATGTGATGATGGGCTTTACTTGTGTAGTCTTGAGTGAAAACCCTAAGTAACACTTGGGGTGTTACAATTAAAACATATATTTGAACTTGGAATTGAAAATCGAAAAGGAGAAAGAAATATTATAAAATACAAAATAAATTCATAAATAAATCTAACACTGGTATGTTCAAGATGAATATGTAATTTGAGTACAAATTATGCTACAAGATTTGAATTCAAATTCTAGATTTGGAAATGAAAAAGGGAAAACAAAATAGAAGAAAATAAAAGAAAAAGAGAAGACTAATCACCTGTACTCTCGGTTCTCTCGGTTGACGTGAACCCACTCTGGTCTTGAGAAACCCAGGTGCGAGTTGACATATGTAAGGGTTAAGTGCTACATATGTCGTGTGGTTGGAGATCCCCAACTAGATATTAATCAATTCGGATCGTCGTTACTTCTCGGATATGAAGACTTGGTCACTGACCTACACGTAGCAACAAATGAATTGAAGGGGTGATAAAAAGATGGCTAGTATAGGCCAATTGTTTGATCTAGAATAGAAAGAAATCTAGATGCAGGTAACTACTTAACCTGATAAGTAAAATGAATTCTTAAGGATCCACTCATAGTAAGCTTTTTTGCAAAAGGAGTCTTTGAATCTTGTTAAACTTTACCTTGATTCCCAAAGGCCAGCATATCCTTGAGAGTCTTTTTTCCTTTGACGGGTAAGACTTGCAAAAGTACACTCCGTACTTAGGGTTTCCAAACCCATGTTGTTGTAGGTGATGAAATTGCTGACATCTGGTTTTTCTATTCCAAAGTGGTTCCAAAGCAGGAGTAGGAAAACTAAGACCTACCTGGGGAAGGTGTTTTGCCTTCCTATGATGTAATAATAAGTTTAAGCACTTAGTACCCGTTATGTAATTATCAACCCTTTCTATATTTACTTATGAATGTCAATTATGTTATTGTAATCCTTTCCGCCTACTCCAATGATGTGTAATGTCTGCATTATGGGATAAGCGCTCTTGGGAGATGTCATGCAGATACAGATAACCAGACCTGTCGAGCCATTGTGCGCACCTGTATGACTGTCTGAGCTCCTCAGGACAAGGACATCTGTAGGTGGGCCTAATACCTTGGGAGGTTTCGTGACAGCTAGTATCCGAGCGAATCCCATTTCTTCGGACATTACTTAGTGCTTCAAAAGATTTTAAAATACTTACCTTTCAATATTCTTTCATTCTTATCTCGATCCTTTCTTATAGCAACTTATCTTTTGAAGTCGGGTAAAAGAGTGCCAAATAACAGGTTATACATAGGAGGTATGGGATCAATAATAGGTTGATTCCATAATCGTAGGTCATGCATGCATCATATTTAAACAATACTAAGTAATCTTCCCCTCTTATAGAGACATAGCACGCACAAAGACTACTCAACGGAAGGCGACTGGACCTCGGGGTGTACCAAGGCACTAGTTGGCTCCTCGACATGAGGGGAGCAGTAGATGGAGTAATGATCCCATAGGGGATCTGGAGGCCAGAGTTGAACGTCTAACGATAGAACTGCACCATGGAAGTAGGGAGCATGCATGTGATAGCCACCGCATCGTTGAGTTGTTAGCAGAGGTTGACCGTTTGTAGCGGGAGATTGTGGAGTGGGATAGGGCTATTGATTGGGCTGTAAATTAATGATCTATAGCTTGGGATTGCGAGGCGACTGCTTGAGCCCGGGTGGAAGAGCTAAGCGTCACCCTAGAAAATCTGCAAGCCTATAATAATACTCTACATGAGGAAGTGCACGTGTTGTATGACTAGTTGCATCCTAACATGCCACCAGAGGTTGCGGCGATGGGAGCTGGTGCATCGGGAGCAGCTAGCGGAGGAGCTTATGGGGAGTTGGATCTCTTTGGAGCCCCTCCTTTCATGAACATCGTGGATGATCATTCTCCCGAAGCTAGCACTGGAGCGGGAGCAGCCAAGGACGCGGATAACTAGATTAGTGTAGTAGTATGTGGTTTCCTTATGTAATCTAAATAAGGAAAAGTGAGTTGTATAAGTTGAGTATGTATAATTAGAACAAGTTTGGAATAATGTAACAGAGGTTGTGTAATCGTGGCATGTAATAATCAAGTATGTTTTCTTCTTTAGATGCCGTCCAGAACTCGTGCTCAGGATGGGGCTGGAACTTCCCGTGGTGGGGATTAAACTCTGAACCCGCCGCCTGTACCTCCCACGCTGGCAGAGGCTATCGCTGCCTTAATTAATGCCACTGCTGATAACACTCGTTTTCTTCGAGAAATGGCTGGGAATCAAATTCATCACCAAGGAGGCAGAGGTCAACACCAAGACCCAGAGACACTACGTACATGGAGTTTTCAGAAACTCGTCCACCTATTTTCGTTAAGGCCAAAGAACCTTTGGAGGCGGACGAATGGATCTGGGTTATGGAGCAGAAATTTGGATTGATTCGGTGCATAGAGACCCAGAAGCCCCTGTTTGCTGCCCAGCAACTGAGAGGTCTCGCCAGTACTTGGTGGGCAAACTTTGTAGCTGTTGAACCTGAAGGACATCTTGTTATGTGGGCAGAGTTCAAGCAAGTGTTCAGCGAACATAACATTCCAGATGGTGTTCTATAGATGAAACTGGAAGAGTTTGTTTGCTTAAAGCAAGGAGGAGACTCGGTGATGCAATACCTTGCCAAATTCAACCATCTCTCCCAGTATGCTATAGAGCAAGTTGATACGGGCTTGAAAAATAAGAATTGTTTCATGAGAGGTCCGAATGATCGAATACAATAGAAGATGGGCATTTGTCTAGATCTCACTTACAACAGGGTCCTGAGCACATCGCTTTCGGTGGAGGCCAAGAATTCGGGGTAGGGAAAGACAAAAAGATTTGGGTGTGATGGGGGTGAAGGATCCTCTCAAGGATTCGAGAAGCGGTCAAGGTTGGTGATCCGTCCCTTTAACCCAAATCGCTCTTTTCCTCGTCGACCCGCCTATCCTTTCAAGAAACTAGTTTTCATCCATTCCACTACTGCCCCTACTCAAAACAATCAGCCAAGTGCCCCTGGTACTCGTTTCCCCGCCTTACCTAGTTCATATAACGGTTGCTTGAACTGTGGGAAGTCTGGGCATTTCATCAAGGACTATCCCTATCCAAAGAAAAACAAATCAAACTTCCAAAATGCTTCTTGAAGCACATCTCAAGGTAAGGAAAATGTGGCAAGCACTCAGGCAGGCAAAGATTAAAGGAAAACTGTACGGGTCTACTGTACTCAAGTGGCTACCACCCCGGAAGGAGAGCCTATGATGATGGGTACGTTTTCCATTGCCAATCATCCCGTTGTCATTCTTTTTGATTCTGGTGCATCACATACTTTCATGAGCAAGACTTTTGTTGAGAAGCATTGCATACCTAGTGTTGAATCAAAGAAGGGCCTTGTTATTCAATCACCTGGGGTCAAATTTTTACTAGGGAAGTAGTCTTCCACGTACCCGTAAATTTAGCCGGATATGATTTCCCCACCAATATGATAGTTATAAAGGGGCAAGACGTAGATGTGATTCTGGCATTAATTGGTTAGCCTAGAATAAGGCTATTATCAATGCTGATCAAAGGACTATTCACCTAAGTCATGGACAAGAAGAAGTCAGATTGTCTATCCCTGTATCTGTCCCAGTCAAAGTATCTGGACAAGTTTTTGAAGCCGTAGTGCAAGAGATACAAGACACCCCGGTTGTGTGTGAATTTTCAGATGTATTCCCTAAAGACTTACCCGAACTACCTCTAGAGAGGGATGTCAAGTTTGTGATTGAGTTGAAACCTGGTACGATATGCCTCCCAATGAGTTGGCAGAACTAAAGACATAATTACAAGACTTGTTGGAGAAGGGATTTATCAGACCGAGTTCATCGCCTTGGGGGTGTCCAGCCATCTTCGTCAAGAAGAAGGATCAAAACCTACGAATGTGTGTGGACTACCGACCCCTTAATGAAGTTACCATTAAAAACAAGTATCCCCTTCCTAGGATCGATCTTTTATTCGATCAACTTACTGGAGCTCGGGTATTCTCTAAAATTGATCTCAGATCGGGCTATCCTCAGATAAGAATTTGACCCGAGGATATACCTAAGATGGCTTTCACAACTCGATATGGATTATTCGAGTATTTGGTTATGTCCTTTGTATTAACAAATGCTCTAGCTCATTTCACGTATTTAATGAATTCGGTGTTCATGCCCGAATTAGACAAGTTTGGCTCAACTGGATATTGAGAAGACGTTTGATGTATATTGCGATGCATCAGGCATTGGACTTGGATGTGTTCTGATGCAAGAAGGACGAGTACTAGCTTATGCCTCAAGATAGCTACGTCGGCATGAGGAACATTACCCGACACACGATTTGGAATTGGCCGCAATGGTTCATGCCCTTAAAATTTGACATCATTATCTACTGGGAAATGTATGTCATATGTATAATGATCACAAGAGTTTAAAGTACATCTTTACCCAGTCAGAGTTAAATATGAGACAGAGAATATGACTCAAGCTAATCAAGGACTATGACCTAGAGATTCACTATCATCCAGGAAAGGCTAATGTGGTGGCTGATGCTCTAAGTCGTAAAGCCTTTTTTCATTGTCTCACTATGGGATTGCCTCACACCACCTTATGTCAGGAAATGGAAAGAGTAAATCTAGAAATAGTGCAACAAGGAGCCTTGATGCATTTGAAGCTTAAGTCGGTTATTCAACAAAGGATTATTGATGCTCAAAGGGTTGATAAGGGTATGAAGCATATCCACGAGAAAATGGAAGCCGGCAAAGCTACTTGTTTTAGGAAAGATGACCAAGGAGTGTTATGGTTTAAAGACCGCCTAGTGGTGCCTAAGGATGCTGAACTCCATCAACAAATCTTGGACGAAGCCCATCTTAGTCGGTATTCTATTCATCCTGGAAGTACTAAAATATACCAAGATTTGAAACAACATTATTGGTGGACTAAGATGAAGATAGAAATCACTCGCTATGTGGCAAAATGTGACACATGTAAACGCGTCAAGGCAGTGCATTTGAAAACTGCTGGACCTTTTCAATCATTGCCTATCCCAACATGGAAATGGGAGGATATAAGTATGGATTTTGTTGTGGGATTACCCAAGACATTTAAAGGATATGACTCTATTTGGGTCATAGTGGATTGGCTTACAAAGACATCTCATTTTCTTCCAGTTAAAACATATTACCCAGTTATTACCTATGCTCATCTATATATTGCTCGTATTCTCAGCTTGCATGGAGTTCCAAAGACGATAGTGTCGGACCGAGGACCGCAATTTGTATCCAAGTTTTGGGAAGAGTTACATAAATATTTGGGCACGAAATTGCTCCATAGTTTGGCCTATCATCCTCAAACAAGCGGACAAACGGAAAGAGTAAATCAAATACTGGAAGATATGCTATGAGATTGCGTCTTGGAGTTTCCACAGAAGTGGGATGGTTGTCTGCCATTGGCAGAATTTTCTTATGTAATGCCCAAAATTAGTAGAAAAACAATAAAGTAAATAAATTTAAGATAGTGTTTTAGGGATTTTTGAAACCTTTGGATATTATCAGATTTCCCATGCTTTTGAATGTTCAATTGAATAGAATTAAGCTGGCCAAATAACAAAATAAATAGATAAACAAATATGCACCTCATGGTGGAGTTCTTGCATCTTTACCTTAGCTCGAAAAGTAGAATTCGTAACACCGCCAAAATTATATTTTGATAATCTGATATGATTCTTCGAGGAATTTATATTAAAATGCCTTTCAACCAGAACTTTGTTCTCTTTGGAATTACACCTATTAAAACCAAAAGATGGTTCCTAATAAATGAAAGTCTCTCTATATGATTTTAGTAATCCTTTATTGGAAAATGGATATTCCTCCTCATAAAGAGTTAATAAAAGTAAACTCATATAATTTTAGTCATCCCTTTGTTGAAATATACATTAATATTTATTCTCTGGAGAATTTTATAAACTAAATATTATATTTATTTAAATACCTTTAAATAAATATCACACATTAGAAATTATTTCTCTAAGAATATTCCTTTTGTGTATGTGTATGAATTATAGAAATATTCGCACAAGCACAATAACAAAAATCTGCATTCATGCCCCCCCCCGTTCCTGTCAAACCAGGGCCGCCTGTCTGCCGCTCAGCGCGCAACGCTACGACCCTCACTAACGGCCTGGGCCTGCTGCTCAGTGGCTCGCGCCCGATGCATTCCTCTACCACGTAGGCCGTTCCCTGTTCATCTTCTCCATCGAATCAGGCGGGCGCGCACCAGACGCCGCGAATTCCACGCCAGGACCGAGTCCCCGCTCGCGCAACGACTGCCGTGATCCCCGGCCGCGCGTGGCCTTGCCGCTTGGTTTCTCCCTTCCTGTAGTCGATATAAATCGGGATTCCCTAGGCTAGTATTCTTATGAGCCGAGCGAAGCTAGGAGAAGGGTCGTGGCGCATATAGGCTTCCGTGATTTCTAGAATCTCAGGTTGTGTCAGAGAAGCAGAGCCGTGCGGCGTTGATTGTGTGGATTGCCTCCCTGGGCGATTGTTCGGCGCTGTGGGCGGAAGCAGTGGCGGACGCAGGACGAAAATTTAGGGGGGGCCAAAAAGATAACATGAGAGCCATGATTTTCTAGTTCGTCAAGTTCGCCGACTGTAGGGGACAAGTCATATCGTTGCGACGAGCGAGATCTAGCTTGTCGAGCGGATCGACGTCACGATAAAAACAGGACAAAGGACGGAGGCGTCAGGAAGGGGCGAAGTCGGGTGGCGTCACATCAGGAATGGATCGACGGCGGAAACAAGGCGGCGAGCAGACTGATTTAGGTGCTGTTGAGAAGATTAGAGTCAGACTCGTAGATGCAAGGACTGGATCGAGAGGATCCGGCGAGCAGGCTCATAACATGGTTGTTTTAGGCCATGTTCTAAACCTCTAGAGCTAATTGTTAACTGATTTTAGCTGGGTTGGGACATCTAACAACTAATACTTATTTGAGGGGTATAACTAACAATTAGTTGATCCATTCTAAACCTCTTGGATAATTTTAGCAACTAGCTATTAGTTTTAGAGATTTAGAACAAGACTTTATACTATCTAAAACTTCGATTTTTTTTCTACACTTAATACTAAATAATCATTAGATATAAAGGGTTGTATAAAATTGAGGGGGGGCCATGGCCCACTTTGCCCCCCCTCTGGATCCGCCACTGGGCGGAAGTCATACGCCATTGGAAAACGCCGCCGTGGCGCCACTTTGGTGTGGTCTGGGTCACCATCATCCACCAGCGAGGTAAGAGTACCTTCCGTAGTTTCGCCATGTTCCTTGCTCCACATAGCAGAGTTTTGGCCGGAGTTTTGCTCGGTGTTGGCTCTCCTGGGCGTGATCAGGGACCTCGTTCATGGCGCCGCCGCCTAGCTCGGGTCCTGGGAGAAGATGATGAGTTAACCGTTGGATCTAGATAAATGGTAGGGATTTGATGGGTTGGGGAAAGCCGTGATCCGTTGGATCTGTAGAGAACGGACAGGATCAGATCATGGGATGAGGCCTGTGTGAACCGCACGATCTTAATCCTACGCGCGGTGTTTGTTTTCACAACTTTAAATCCGCGACGTCGATCTAGGATCTGATGGGTACGGTCGCATACCATTTCATTAAAGGCGCTATCTAATCTGGGTCGCCGGATCTAGATCGGACGGCCATCATCCTGCAATACCCCTTCGTGGGCGTGTTTTCCTTATGAGCCCCCGAAGTATTTAGGTATCAACCCGCGGTCCACGTAGATAGGTTCTGTGTCTTGGGAATATTTCTCCGAGGCCCCTGTGGTTTCTGTAAATGGTGCGCTCAGCCTAGAGAACAGAAAATCAAAGGAATTCATTTAGAAAATACATTTTTGTATGAAAATAATTATAGGAACTTAATTAATTCCTAGAAAATGCATTTTAACTTATTTTTAGCCCATTCAAGTTCCTATAATTTTGTAATAATGTTGTTTATCAAATGGTGTCTCTGTTTTGACATGAAAACAATAATAAAATTGATCCCCTAATTAATCTTATATTAAATACATAAAAACTTTGAAAATTCATAACTTCCCCATTTTGACTCCGAATTGAAACGTTCAAGTTGTGTTAGTCTCGTATAAATATTTACTATGCAATAACAACATTTATTATACCATGTCTCATTGTTTTATACTTGAATTCGTATTTAACTGATGTTGGTTAGTGTGGTTAAACTGCTTATCATTATAAACTACTAGAATTTGATCTATGGTCAATTTATAACTTAGATTAAAGTTGAGATAATTATTTATAGAATAATCTCTCATATTATTTATACTAACCAATTTATAATATAGTTTAATATTTTAATCACACAGATCTTCTATAAAATCATAACTCCGATTTTAGTGATTCTCGAGCTTATGATCTCGTAGCTTCGCGTAGATCATTATTATGCAGTTTGTTCTTATGTACGGTGTGATGTTAGTTAATGTTGTCTATACCATGTTTGTTTGTATTGCTACGACTAGCAGTGAGGTCACGAGGACCTGAAGATCATCATGGTAAATGGAATCTCAAGTGTCAGGCAAGTTGTGCCCTTGACCACTTTTATTACCCAATATTGTTCTTTAATGTTATTATTCATGAATAGGATTCATTAGGGATGAAAATGGTAATCCGAACTGTTAGAACAAATTTAATATTTTAAAATAGAAATGTATAAAATTTGATGTTGATCTTTTCTTATGTTATCAAGCACATTAGTACAAATATGAATAAAATATTATATAAGTTGTTTTATAAATTATTTGCTCCCTACAACACAAAAAGTTGAAAAATTACCGAATTTGTTTCCGAATCCATACCGAAGTTTATATCTATTATTTGAGAAAATGTAGGATGAATTTGAGGTTTATCTTTTATGAATCTTAACAAGCTCGATGTTAAAAACAAGAATATAAATTTATATTGTATATTCTATATCCTATTTATTCGCAATCAAAGAAAAAACTGATTACCGAATAAATACTGTTTCCGACCGTTTTCATCCCTAGGATTCATTTTGATGGGACCGAATAGGTCACCCTAGTCTGTTTATCCATTTTACCTTGTTTACCCCTAAATCATTTGGGTAGTCATGCTATTGCTTTACATGGTTTTGGGTTAATATTTCATTATATCCATGTTCCAATTATTTTTTTATTTTATTTATATTCATGTCAAGATCATTAATGTTAATTGGAACATGGAGCTTAACTTGAGAAACATGTGCTACCACAAGGGTGGAATGGGACGCCCTTGGCTGACTAATTAGGAAAGCTAGTAAAAGACTACCTTACTCGAAAGAGGCAAGGGCAGTAGGGGAGTTGCATGCAAGGAGGTTCTCGGGTTGATTTTGCTGCGATGGCTGTCAGACGGGGGATTCTTGCAAGTGCTCTTCCCATAAACTATAGCGGGTTTTTGGAAGCTAGTGGAACTTTGTAAAGGCCTCATAGTGTTGCCCTACCTCGCTTCCTTGGTAGAGGTGTATGGGAGTCACGATCCCTTGACAGATGGGTAACATGACTTGTGGGTACAGGGTACAACCTCTGCAGAGTGTAAAACTGGTATACTAGCCGAGCTCACGGTCATGAGCAGCTCAGGACTCTCGCATGATTAAATTATGGAACCTAAACTCAATTTGTCATATGCATTGCATGGGATTTATTTATTAATTTTGTTCTATTATTCTTATTATGGTTTGGTGTTCACTTAAATTTAGTAACTGCTAATAAAATTTGACCAACTTATTAAAAGCAATGCTCAGCTTTAAACCCCTATTGTTGATCAGCTTTACACATCACATGAACTCCCACCTTTGGTGAGTTCGTGCCACATTATTCCCCACAACTTGTTGAGCGATGAACATGTGTGAGCTCACCCTTGCTGTCTCACACCCCCCATAGGAGTTGAACATGTGGTTCAAGAGGAGCCACACAACGAGGAGTTCGATTCGATCTAGGTGGCGTCACCCAGTTGACTTTCTGGCGCCAAGGATGGATTTTAGTTCGATCTATATTTATATTTTATTTTGTAAGACTTCCGCTATGTAATAAGTACTCTGATTATATTGTGACATTTATCTCTATACACTCTGTTATTATATGTGTTGTCTTCTTTGGCGCATATATGAGATGCACCCGGCTTTGTTCCTTAAAACCGGGTGTGACAGAAGTGGTATCAGAGGAATGTTGACTGTAGGACGAAACCTAGATAGAACTGGACAACCCTTAACTACTTACCTCTGCTACTATGATTCTTTCTAAACTTATCTTAATCTTTTCTCATCCATTTTCTGCTTTACTCTGATTATTCTTACCTTTTCTCTTCTAAAGACAAAAGTGGATTTCACACTTTGAAATCCTGTGCCTAAAGTGGCTTTAGGAATAGGAGACCTACTCTTAGGAACAAAAATAAAACTATTTTTATAGGTATCTATACGCTTGAGTGTTTGTTATTATGATACTTGTTTGATTTGGATCTTTGATTGAGTGTGATGAGTCGTGGAGTAATGTCCACAATTACATCTACATATACGTATAGATATAAATAAATAAAATTCATGAGATAACTAAACAACTTAGATTATCCTCCATTAAAGTGTATCTATTTTAAATAGATCCTTCTTACCTTAAAAGATTCTTTCTTACTTTAATGGATCCCTCTTAACTTAAAGGAATCTATCTTATCCTCATAGGTTCATATTGTGTAAAAAATTTATCTTATCCTCTTAAATTGTTTATAAGATAAACAAGACCAACTAAAAGTACCCCCACTAGAATATATCAAATAGATCCATCTTATCTTGGAAGGTGCTCCCTTATCTTAATAGATTCATCTTATCTTAAAAGACTCTTCCTTATCTTAATAGATCCGTCTCATGTTAAAATATTCTTTCTAACCTTAATAGATTCATCTTATCTTGAAAAGATTTTACCTTAGCCTAATAGCTCTAACTAATCTCAAAAGATTCTATCTCATTCTTAGAGACTCATCTGGTCCTAATGAGCATACTTATCCCCACCACTTTGCTTATCTCATAGCAGTGTAACAAACATGATCTATTTCAAAATAAAATAACTAGATCTTATCTAGTCTAATCTGGTTACACTAATTTAATCCTGATCCCATCTAATCTGGTCAGATCTAAGCTAATGGACAAACGTGTTAGATAATACTGGTAAAATAAGATTGGATCCTACTCGGACAAGTATGTTTTAATCTAAATTGGAGTCTTAGTCCAACCTGGCCATATGAAACTACCTTAACCACTCAATAGTTGCGTAACTCCTCTGTTTAACCGACAGAGATTCTGACCTACCTACGCTATATAAATTATCCTATCTCAAAGGATTCTAACACATATTAATAATACATATTCTACCCTGGTAGATTTATCTAACTTAAACTAAGTTTAATCCAGTTATATCCAATCTAATCTAGACCCTACCTAATATAATATGGTCTAATCTATGTTACAAGTATTAACTAAACCATATTCCGATAAATGAGTTTTAAACCTAAATTGGTGTCTTAAGACTAACTCGTCCGTGAAACCACGACTCAGCCTATGTTATAGGTTGCCCAACTCATTTATCCCAAAGGCAAAGTAAAACTATGTTTACTCCACCTACCCTGTGTACCCACAATTGTTATCCCAACTAGGATAATGACATCTAACACCACGATCGATGGTCCCTAAAACAGACCCAAGAAGAAGGTTAACCCCGACGATGAAGGATATGAGTAGAAACAGATCTTTAGATAAATCAAGATTATGGATCACCACAACAAAGTTGTAAAGCTACTATAGTAGTCTATGTTTGATTAAGTAACCTAGCCCAAGAATGGTACATAAATTGGAGTAAAATGCCCTAGAAGTCGGGCTGTTAGTCGAGTCCTAATATGAAATCAGACTGTTAGTTGTATTGGATCAACTTTGGAGCCAAATTGTGCTTGATCTAGTGAGTAACTGCTCAAGATCCTTATGACAAAGTTGAAGCTGGTATATAGGGGAACAACTTTGGTATAGTCGACTTGGTGGTTTGCTGAATGAAAATCAAAGGAAAATGGTCGTCAAGTTGCTCTGTGAGGGCACTGAATGGAGTCGACTATGGTACAGTGACTGAAAAAGATCTCTAGTGTAACACCCCTGGTGTTACAAGAACTAAAACTTGGGCATGGCATCATATTCATTGACATTTCATTATGTATGTTACACCTAGAGTGCATCCACTAGGTTAAAACTCTAAAACAAGTTGTGATGAGATGACCTGAAGTGATCATTAACCCTAGGATAGGGTACTTAACTAAGGAATAGAGATATGTGGGTGTGTATGATAGAAACTTGAGTTTTATCTCAAAGGTTAGTGGAAATGTTCATAAGAGACTAAACTTGGAGTGGCACATAAACCCTAGAACACTCAAACCCTAATTGAAACCCTAATTAAGTGCCCTACAAGATGATTACAATTTCTATTCACTTTTGGACCAAAGTGCATATATCAAAGTGGTACAGTATCAAAAACTAAGCAACTTTTACATTGGAAGATTTTCAAGTGTTGTGGAACAAATTGGAGTAATTTGCAAAAAGCCCCAATAGCACCATATGGCTTAAACTCTGAAATCACTAACATTAGTCCAAGTTTGTGCCCTAATATCTCTTAATCCATGGAGATTTTGTTATGAGTCAATGTAGAGCTACTATAGGGGTACAAGTTTGATTAAGTGGTTAAACCCTAAAGCTACATGGAAATTGGAGAAAAATGGACCTAAAGTTGGCTGTCAGTCACCACTGATACTGAAACTCGATTGACAGTGTGCTCGGATGAACTTTGGAGGCCGAATTTTGCATAATCCAGTGAGAATTCGATAAAGATCTTTATAACAAAATCCAAGCTGGTATGTAGAGCAACAAGTACAAATAGATTGGTAGCTTTCCACATGAAAATTTGAGTAAGGGGCTCCTTAACTTGCTCAATCAGGCGCACTGAATGGAGCTTCTATGGTACAACAACCTAAATGAGATCAGGTGTAGTGAACCTTGCCGTCGGTGAACTCACACCGTGATGCACGCCGTCCGCCGCGATTCGTGCGCTGTGGTACGCGGATAACGGCTGGCGATAAAAGATCTCGCGCGGGGGATGAGCTTGGGCACTGTTACTTCTCAGTTCGTCGTACCCACATGCGCAGCGACGTGGCCGGACAGTCATCGTCGTGGTGGTCGCGTGATTGCGCCATGCCATGACCCTTTCACCACGTAGCTATGACCGTGGCAAGCCGAAATTACCATCCTTCAACCGTTGTATCAGTGAGCGCCATGACAGATAGCTCCGGTGACTCATTCTCTCATCACTGTGGGCTCTTCTCTGTTCAAATTCGTCGTACTCGTCGTCGCCCGCTATAAATTGATGCCCCGACCTACTCCGTTAGCTTGTTATGAACTCAGAGCACCGCTCCTCGCCCCCGATTAGCCACCGTAGCGCCAGAATTTGGATTCCCCCCTAACTGGTCTGCCATGAGACACTCTACCGTGGCCAGCCATCCTCAGGTCCATTCATCCCCTTCTATACCGTGTTTAAGCATCCTTGACTATTAACGTTGCTCATCGACCCAACCGCTTGAACACTACCGCACTGGATCGTCGGGAACACCTCGATCCATCCTCGGTTTTTGCCGTCGTCGTGGGCAAGGGAAATCCGGGTCGGATTAGCTCGATTAGGGCGTGGACTAGGCTCGTCTGGGATCAGGGATGATGACCCGATACCCGGTTTCGACAGTCATCACCGTTTGAGGCGAATCCCAGCGAGGGGGTGGCCCACGGGCGAGCGCGCCGTCGACAGGGGCTTGTCCAGTGAAGAAATAGAAACCAAGGGACTTAAGTGCGATTGTCAATGAGACAGGTGTATAGTGTGTAGGGATTCTTTATAGGTTTTTCAAAAGGCCAAGGGCCTTTGCGCAAAGTAGCCAGCGCGGGCGTGCGTTGGCACTTTTCCCCGTTCACAAGCTGACTTGGGCCTGATTCAGCCCAATACTATTCATCATTTCCCTTTTTTCTTTTTACTGTCAGATTAGAAAATGAGTAGAAAATAGTAGAAAATGATAAAATTATGAGACCAATTTTTCTAGACTCCTAAAATCATCTAGTATTTAATAAAAATAGTTCCAAAATTTTTATTCCAAACCTTGAATTCTGTAGCGTTTAAAGGTGTTCAAACCAAGCCCTTTAGAATTTTAGAAATAATTTAGTAACCCCAAAAATGGTAAACCTTTTTGGGTAGGCTTAGTATGATGATTAAAGACCTTGGGTAAAGTTTGAGATGATTTAGACATTGTTTGGTCCCAAACCCAATAAACTAGCCTCCTAGGGTTTAGTTGCTTAATACTGATAGAATACTAACTTAGGAAACCCTAGTGATTAGTGTGTACCGTGAAGGAAAGTTGTATTCAAGATACAACTTAGTATGTTTCTATTATGTAACTGCATGTTCATAGCATCACATAAGCATTCATGTACATGTACTGTCATGTATAGAAAACGAGGAAGAGACTGTAGTTGAAGAAGAAGTTGCCCCTCAAGCTGAGAATCCACCAGCTGAGAATAACTTCTACTTCGACATTTGTGGAGTAGACCTGAACCTCCTGCAACACAAGGCAAGCCCCGATGCATTTACCCCTTTCCTTGTTGTTTTAAACTCTTTATCACTTGAGATGATGCATTAGGTGATAGGAGTTGTGTGCTAAACAATTGCTGCATTCCCTTCCTTGGAACTAATTACCATTCCTTGTTACCTGATTTACTTAAAGTTTTCTGATGCTTAGCTTTGCTCTAGAAAACAAAAAGTTTTGTTTTAATCAAAAAGGTGATGCTTCATATGGGATGGGATTTTTTACAAAGAAAAGACTTGTGATGGTGAATCCATCATGGCCATGATGGGGTCGACATCTGAAAAGATGTACCTCTGTGAAGTACCTAACTTTGGGTTGTAAATGATAAAGACGAGACCGGGCAGGTGACTTGCACGAGAAGGAAGTCTCGGTGTAGTGTCTCCGTCTGAGTCGATTAAGGACCGAACCGATGTAGGCTTGATGATCGAGGACCTTTTAACTGGCCACATGCCTCGTCATAGGTAAGCTTTGCCTCGGTCGGACCAATACCAGAAAGGCCACCACGCAATGGGAGTGGAGAGTTGGCGAGAGTAGAGTGTACCCTCCGTGGCAAGAGGCTGGACGGTGGTGTATCTGTGCTCTCGGTTGGCGTGAACCCGTTCTGGTCTTGAGAACACCGGTGGCGAGTTGACATATGCAAGGGTTAAGTGCTACATATGTCGTGTGGTTGGAGATCCACAGCTGGGTATTAATCGATTTGGATCGCCGTTACTTCTCGGACATGAAGACTTGGTCACTGACTTACATGTAGCACTCCAGTGAACTGAAGGGTTGATAAAAGACGGCTAGCATAGGCCATGTGCCTGATCTAGGATATAAAGATCTAGCTACAGGTAACTACTTAACTTGAAATAAAAATGGATTTTTAAGGATCCACTCATAGTAAGATTTTTTGCAAACAGAGTCTTTGAATTGTGATGAGCTTTACCTTGATTCCCAAAAATCCAGCATATCCTTGAGAGTATTTTCCTTTGACGGGTAAGACTTGCGAAAGTACACTCCGTACTCAAGGTTTTTGAACCCATGTTGTTGTATGTGATGAAACAGCCGAGTTTTGCTGTTTCTGCTCAAAGGTGGTGCCAAAGCAGGAGGAAGATCACTAAACTTTTTTGGGGGAGGATGTTTTGGCTCCTAGTTATGTAATAATAAGTTCTGCACTCATACACCTGGCTATCTCTATATTTTGGTATGAATGTAAATTATATTATTGTAATGCTTTCCGCTCGTTCTCTTCTCCGATTACGTATAATGTCTACGTGATGGTTAAGCGCTCTTGGGCGATATGATGAAGATACAGATAACCGAACTTGCTGAGTCATTAGGTGCACTTGCATGACTGTCTGAGGTCCTTAGGACAAGGACATCTGTAGGTGGGCCTAATACCTTGGGAGGTTCCGTGACAGCTGGTATCAGAGCGAAGCCCGTCTCTTCGGACATTACGTAGTACTTCAAAAGAATTTTTAAATACTTACCTTGAAACAATCTTTCATTCTTATCTTTCCACTTTCTAGTAGTAACTTACCTTTTGCAGTCGGGTAACCGAGTGCCAAGTAATAGTATACGTAGGAGGAGGGGATCAACGAAGAAGTTGATTCCATAATCATTAGGTCATGCATGCATCATGTTTAAACTATACTAAATAAATTTCCCCCTCTTATGGAGATATGGCGCGTACCAAGACCACCCAACGAAAAGCAACTGGACCTCGAGGTGTGCCCCGACACTAGATGGCCCCTAGACATGAAGGGAGCAGCAGCGGAAGCAACGACCCAATAAGGGATCTAGAGGCTAGGGTGGAACGACTTATGTCAGAACTACGCCACGGGAGTAGGGAGCGTGCGCGAGATAGTCGCCGCATTACTGAACTGTCAGCGGAGGTTAATTGTTTGCAGCAAGAAATTGCGGAACAAGACATAGCCATTGACTGGGTCGTAAATTCACGCTATGTCGCCTGGGATTTTGAGGCCTAGGCTCTAGCCCGGGTAGCAGAACTAAGCGCATCCCTGGAAAATCTGTAAGCGTATCGTAACACCCTGCATGAAGAGGTGCACATGTTATATGACCGACTGCATCCAAATGTGCCACCAGAAGTTGCAGCAATGGGAGCTGGACCATCTGGAGCATCTAATGGAAGACCTTATGGGGAGTTGGACCTTTTTGGAGCCCCTCCTTCAATGAACCTCGAAGATGAACGTTCTCCCGAAGCTGGCAGTGGAGCGGCCAAGGACGAAGATAATTAGAGTAGTGTAGTTTAAGTAGTGTCCTTATGTAAAGTAAATAAGGAAGTTGAGTTGTACTAATGAGTATGTATAATTATTACCAGTTCAGCATAATGTAATAAAGATGGTGTACGTTTGGCATGTAATAATTCAGGATGCTTTTCTTCCTCAGATGCCATCAAGAACTCATTCTCATGACGGGGTGGGAACTTCCCGCGGCGGGGAGGAAACTCCAAACCCGCCACCTGTACCTACTACCTTGGTTGAGGCTATCGCTGCCTTAGTCAACGCTACCACTGACAACACGTGTTTCCTACGTGAATTGGCGGAAAATCAATTTCAGCAACATGGAGGTAGAGGACAACCTCAAGGACCACGAGACACCACATATTTAGAGTTCTCTGAAACCCGTCCACCGCTCTTTCTTAAGCCTGAAGAACCTCTGGAAGTAGATGAATGGGTACAGGTTATGGAGCAAAAGTTCGGGCTGATCCGATGAACCGAAACACAGAAACCCCTATTCGCCGCCCAACAGTTGAGAGGTCCTGCCAGCACTTGGTGGGCAAAATTTTCAGCCATTCAGCCTGCAGGACATCTGGTCACGTGGGCGGAGTTCAAAGAGGCATTTAGGGGACATTATGTTCCGGAAGGGGTGCTACAGATGAAAGCTGGAGGAGTTCATACGTCTGAAGCAAGGGGGAGACTCCGTAATGCAGTATCTCAACAAGTTTAATCACCTCTCCCAATATGATATCGAGCAAGTGGACACAAATTTAAAAAAGAAAAATTGCTTCATGAGAGGGTTGAATGACCGACTCCAGCGCAAGATGGCCACATGTTTGGATCTTACATATAGCAGGGCCGTAAGTACAACACTGTCAGTGGAAGCTAAGAATTCAGGCCAAGGAAAAGTCAAGAGATATGCGGGTGAAGGATCATCTCATGGTTCTGAAAAGCGGACAAGGTTGGTAATTCGTCCCTTCAACCAAAATCGTTCTTCTCCTCGTCCACCCACATATCCCTTTAGGAAACCCGTGTTCATCCGTCCCACTCCTGCCCCCGCCCAGAATAATCAGCCGAGTGCCCCTGGTGCTCGTTTCCCCACCCTACCTAGTTCCTCAAGTGGCTACTTTAATTGTGGGAAGTCTGGACATTTTATCAAAGACTGTCCTTATCCGAAGCAGAATAAATCAAACTTCCAAGAAACTTCTGGGAACGCCACTCAACGAAAGGGAAACATGGTCAACCCTCCAGCAGGTAAGAATATGAAGAAAACTAGTCGAGTTTATTACACCGAGGTGGCGACTACACCGGAAGGAGAACTGGTGATGATGGGTATGTTTCTCGTTGCCAACCATCCAGTAGTTATCCTTTTTTATTCTGGTGCATCACATACCTTCATGAGCAAGAATTTTGTGGAGAAACATTGCATACATAATACTAAATCAAGGGAGGGATTTGTTATTCACTCGGTTGGGGCCAAATATTTACTAAGGAAGTAGTCTTCCACGTACCCGTAACCTTGGCCGGACGTGAGTTCCCTACTAACAGGATTGTTATAAAGGGACAAGATATAGATGTAATTCTAGGCATGAATTGGTTAGTCCAAAATAAGGCCATTATTAATGCGGATCAGAGGACCATTCAATTAAGTTATGGTCAAGAAAAAGTCCAATTGTCCATCCCTGTAGCTGTCCCAGTAAAAACATCTGGACAAGTTTTTGAGGCCATAGTACAAGAAATACATGATATTCCGGTTGTATGTGAATTCCCGGATGTATTCCCCGAAGATTTGCCTGGGTTTCCTCCGGAAAGGGACGTGGAGTTTGTGATCGAATTGAAGCCCGGTACGACTCCTATCTCCAGAAGGTCGTACCGTATGCCACCCAATGAACTGGCGGAACTCAAGACACAATTACAAGACTTATTAGAGAAAGAATTTATTAGACCGAGTTCATCGCCATGGGAATGTCCAGCAATCTTTGTCAAGAAGAAGGATCAGACTTTTCGAATGTGCATGGACTACAGACCCCTCAATGAAGTTACTATTAAGAACAAGTATCCTCTCCCTCGAATCGATATTCTATTCGATCAACTCACTGGAGCCCGGGTGTTTTCTAGAATTGATCTCAGATCAGGCTATCATCAGATCCGAAGTCGACCCGAGGATATACCCAAGACCGCTTTTACTACTCGGTATGGGTTGTTTGAATAGTTGGTTATGTCTTTTGGATTAACAAATGCTCCAGCCCACTTCACATACTTGATGAATTCGGTATTATTGCCCGAATTAGACAAGTTTGTGGTGGTCTTCGTTGATGACATTTTAATCTATTCCAAGAATGAGGAGGAGCATGCAAAACATTTACGGATCGTGTTAACGCGCTTGAGAGAACATCAGCTTTATGCTAAATTCAGCAAATGCGCGTTCTGGTTGGAAGAAATCCAATTTCTTGGGCATGTTTTGTCTACCAGTGGGATTGCGGTCGATCCTAGCAAAGTCAAGGATATTCTGGAATGGAAATCACCCACTACAGTGCATCAAGTTCGGAGTTTCCTTGGATTGGCTGGTTATTACCGTAGATTTATTCCAAATTTCTCTAAAATTGTTAAACCCATTACTGGGTTATTGAAAAATGATACTAAGTTTGACTGGTCCTCTAAGTGCAACGAGGCCTTTGAACAGCTGAAAGTATTGTTGACCACTGCACCGGTTTTGGCCCAACCGGATATTAAAAAGCCATTTGATGTGTATTGTGATGCATCAGGTAGTGGACTTGGATGTGTCATGATGCAAGAAGGATGAGTAATAGCCTATGCTTCAAGGCAGCTACGCCGGCATGAGGAACATTATCCAACACATGATTTGGAACTGGCTGCAATACTTCATGCCCTTAAGATTTGGCGTCATTATCTGCTGGGGAATATATGCCACTTGTATACGGATCACAAAAGTTTGAAGTATATCTTCACCCAGTCAGAACTAAACATGAGACAAAGGAGGTGGCTCGAGCTAATCAAAGATTATGACCTGGAAATTAATTATCACCCAGAAAAGGCTAATGTGGTGGCAGATGCTTTAAGCCGTAAAGCTTCTTGTCATTGCCTCACAGTAAGGACACCTGACACCACTTTATGTCAAGAAATGGAAAAGTTGAATATAGGGATAGTACAACAAGGAACTTTGGCACAATTGAAGCTTGAGTCAGTTCTTCTACAAAGGATTATTGATGCTCAAAGAACAGATAAGGGTATGAAATATATTCATGAGAAAATGGAGGCCGACAAGGCTAATTGTTTTTGGAAAGATGATCAAGGAGTAATATGGTTCAAAGACCACATAGTGGTGCCAAAGGATGCTGAAGTCCGTCAACAAATCCTGGACGAAGCTCATCTTAGTCGGTATTCCATTCACCCTGGAAGCACTAAAATGTATCAAGGCTTAAAACAACATTATTGGTCGACTAAAATGATGATTGAAATTGCGCGCTATGTGACAAAATGTGACACTTGTAGACGTGTCAAGGCAATACATATGAAGGCTGCTAGACCGTTACAATCTTTGTCAATCCCAACCTAGAAATGGGAAGATATCAGTATGGATTTCATTGTGGGATTGCCCAAGACCGCTAAAGGATTTGATTCTATCTGGGTCATAATCGACCGGCTTACAAAGACAACTCATTTCCTGCCAATCAAAACATATTACCCGGTCATCACCTATTCTCAGATATATGTGGCTCGTATTCTCAGTTTACATGGAGTTCCAAAGACGATAATGTCGGACCGAGGACCGCAATTTGTATCCAAGTTTTGGGAGGAGTTGCACAAATCTTTGGGTACTAAATTACTCCACAGTTTGGCCTATCATCCTCATACAAGTGGACAAACTGAGAGGGTAAATCAAATCCTTGAAGATATGTTACGAGCATGTGTCATGGAATTTCCCCAAAAATGGGATGATTGTCTGTCGTTGGCAGAATTTTCTTATAATAATAGTTATCAAGAAAGTATTAAGATGGCACCGTTTGAAGCTCTGTACGGACGACGATGTAGAACACCCTTAAATTGGTCAGAACCAAGAGAACGGTGGTTTTTCAGGCCTGATTTGGTTAAAGAAACGGACGAAAAAAATCCAACAGATAAGACATAACCTGAAAGAAGCTCAAGCTCGGTAGAAAAATTATGCGGATAAACGACGTCGACCATTGGTTTTTCAAGCCGACGATTATGTATACCTGAAAGTATCACCGATGAAGGGTGTTAGCCGGTTTGGGGTTAAAGGAAAATTGGCACCCGATATATTGGACTGTTCCCCATTCTTGAGCGATGTGGACAAGTGACTTACAGACTTCAATTGCCAGAATCATTGTCTGCGGTGCATAATGTGTTCCATGTATCTCAATTAAAGAAATGTCTTCGGATTCCTGATCGAACTATAGGTGTATGTTACTTTGGAACCAGACTTGACTTATTCAGAACATCCCATTCAAGTTCTGGATCAGAAGGACAAAATCACTCGAAAGAGGACTCTCAAGTTTTATAAGGTACACTGGAACCAACACACTGAAGAAGAAGCTACCTGGGAGACTCGAGACTTCCTAGAGAAAAATTTTCCTAGGTTTATAGCTTCATGTAACCTGTAAGATTTATATACTTTATTGTAAAGTTGGAATAAACCACACACCACCCCCTGCTCTGTAAGATAAATTAGAAAATAAAGTTGTGACGCATTTGCTTTTCCATTACTTACCCTAGGACCTTAAATCTCGGTACGAGATTCATTTATGGGGGAAGGATGTAACACCCCTAGTGTTACAAGAACTAAAACTTGGCATGGCATCATATGCATTGATATTTCATTATGTATGTTACACCTAGAGTGCATCCACTAGGTTAAAACTTCAAAACAAGTTGTGATGTGATGACTTGAAGTGATCATTAACCCTAGGATAGGGTACTTAACTAAGGGATAAAGATATGTGGGTGTGTATGATAACAACTTGAGTTTTATCTCAAAGGTTAGTGGAAATGTTCATAAGAGACTAAACTTGGAGAATTTGAGTGGCACATAAACCCTAGAACACTCAAAACCCTAATTGAAACCCTAGAAACCCTAATTAAGTGCCCTACAAGATGATTACAATTTCTATGCACTTTTGGACCAAAGTGCATATATCAAAGTGGTACAGTTTCAAAAACTAAGCAACTTTTACATTGGAAGATTTTCAAGTGTTGTGGAAGAAATTGGAGTAATTTGCAAAAAGCCCCAATAGCACCATATGGCTTAAACTCTGAAATCGCTCACATCAGGCCAAGTTTGTGCCCTAATATCTAGTAATCCATGGAGATTTTTTGATGAGTCAATACAACAAATTTTTAGAGCTACTATAGGGGTTCAAGTTTGATTAAATGGTTAAACCCTAAAGCTACACGGAAATTGGAGAAAAATGGACCTAAAGTTGGGCTGTCAGTCTCCACTGATACTGAAACTCGACTGACAATGTGCTCGGATGAACTTTGGAGGCCTTATTTTGCATAATCCAGTGAGAATTCGATCAAGATCTTTATAACAAAATCCAAGCTGGTATGTAGAGCAACAACTTTGGTACAGATAGATTGGTAGCTTTCCACATGAAAATTTGAGTAAGGGGCTCCTTAACTTGCTCGGTCAGGCGCACTGAATGGAGCTCCCATGGTACAGTAACCTGAATGAGATCAGGTGCAGTGAACCTTGCCGACGGTGAACTCGCACCATGATTCACAGTGGCCACCATGATTCGTGTGTTGTGGTACGTGGATAACGGCTGGCGGTAAAAGATCTCGCGCGGGGGATGAGCTTGGGCAGTGTTACTCCTCAGTTCGCCGTACCCACATGCGCAGCAATGTGGCCAGATGGTCATCGCCGTGGTGGTCACCGTTCATCACGATTGTGCCACGCTGTGACCTTTTCACCACGTAGCTATGACCGTGGCAAGCCTGGAATTACCATCCTTGAACCGTTGTATCAGTGAGCTCCACGACAGATAGCTCCGGTGACTCATTCTCTCATCACTTTGGGCTCTTCTCCATTCAAATTCGTCGTACTAGCAATCATCCGCTATAAATTGACGCCCCGGCCTGCTCCGATAGCTTGTTATGAACTCAGAGCACCGCTCCTCGCCCCCGATTACCACCGTAGCGCCCAAATTTGGATTTTCCCCCAAATCGGTCTGCCGCGCCGCCGTGAGACACTCTACTGTGGCCAGCCATCCTCAGGTCCGTTCATCCCCTTCTATGCCGTGTTTAAGCATCCTTGACTGTTAATGTTGCTCATCGACCCAACCGCTTGAACACTACCACACTGGATTGTCGGGAACACTTCGGTCCGTCCTTGGTTTTTGCCATCGTCTTGGGCAAGGGAATTCCAGGTCAGATTAGCTCGATTAGGGCGTGGACTAGGCTCGTCTGGGATCCGGTTTAGTTGCTTAATACTAATAGAATACTAACTTAGGAAACCCTAGTGATTAGTGTGTACCATGAAGTAAAGTTGTATTCAAGATACAACTTAGTATGTTTCTATTACGTAACTGCATGTTCATAGCATCACATAAACATTCATGTTCATGTACTGTCATGTATAGAAAATGAGGAAGAGACTGTAGTTGAAGAAGAAGTTGTCCCTCAAGCTGAGAATCCACCAGCCAAGAATAACTTCTACTTCGACATTTGTGGAGTAGACCTGAACCTCCTGCAACACAAGGAAAGCCCCGATGCATTTACCCCTTTCCTTGTTGTTTTAAACTCTTTATCACTTGAGATGATGCATTAGGTGATAGGAGTTATGTGCTAAACAATTGTTGCATTCCCTTCCTTGGAACTAATTACCATTCCTTGTTACCTGATTTACTTAAAGTTTTCTGATGCTTAGCTTTGCTCTAGAAAACAAAAAGTTTTGTTTTAATCAAAAAGGTGATGCTTCATATGGGATGGGATTTTTTACAAAGAAAAGACTTGTGATGGTGAATCCATCATGGCCATGATGGGTTCAACATCTGAAAAGATGTACCTCTGTGAGGTACCAAACTTTGGGTTGTAAATGATAAAGACGAGACCGGGCATGTGACTTGCACGAGAAGGAAGTCTCGGTGTAGTGTCTCCGTCTGAGTCGATTAAGGACCGAACCAATGTAGGCTTGATGATCGAGGACCTTTTAACTGGCCACATGCCTCGTCATAGGTAAGCTTTGCCTCGGTCGGACCAATATCAGAAAGGCCACCACGCA
Organism: Zea mays; assembly: GCF_902167145.1. Lineage (NCBI taxonomy): Eukaryota > Viridiplantae > Streptophyta > Magnoliopsida > Poales > Poaceae > Zea > Zea mays. Next base: position 89,948,013 of record NC_050097.1, read on the forward strand.
ATGGGAGTGGAGAGATGGCGAGAGTAGCGTGTACCCTCCGTGGCAAGAGGCTAGACGGTGGTGTATTTGTGCTCTTAGTTGGCGTGAACCCATTCTGGTCTTGAGAACACCAGTGGCGAGTTGACATATGCAAGGGTTAAGTACTACATATGTCGTGTGGTTGGAGATCCACAGCTAGCTGGGTATTAATCGATTTGGATCGCCGTTACTTCTTGGACATGAAGACTTGGTCACTGACTTACACATAGCAATCCAGTGAACTGAAGTGTTGATAAAAGATGGCTAGCATAGGCCAACTGCCTGATCTAGGATAGAAAGAACTCTAGCTACAGGTAACTACTTAACTTGAAAATAAAAATGAATTTTGAAGGATCCACTCATAGTATGCTTTTCTGCAAACAGAGTCTTTGAATTGTGATGAGCTTTACCTTGATTCCCAAAAAGACAGCATATCCTTGAGAGTCTTTTCCTTTGATGGGTAAGACTTGCGAAAGTACACTCCGTACTCAGGGTTTTCGAACCCATGTTGAGGTAGGTGATGAAACAGCCAAGTTTTGCTGTTTCTGCTCAAAGGTGGTGCCAAACTAGGAGGAAGATCACTAAACTTATTTGGGCGAGTATGTTTTGCCTCCCAGTTATGTGATAATAACTTCTGCACTCATACACCCGGCTATGTAATAATTACTCTCTCTATATTTTGGTATGAATGAAAATTATATTATTGTAATCCTTTCGCTCATTCTCTTCTCTGATTATGTGTAATGTCTGCGTGATGGGTTAAGTGCTCTTGGGCGATATGATGAAGATACAGATAACCGAACTTGCCGAGTCATTAGGTGTACCTGCATGTGTCACACCCAGATTTAAGGGATAAAGCCGGGTGCATCTCGTATATGCGCCAAAGAAGACAACACATATAATAAAAAAGTGTATATAGATAAATGTCATAATATCATCAGAGTATTTATTACATAGCGGAAGTATTACAAAATAAAATATAAATATAAAATGAACTAAAGTATCCTTGGCGCCATAAAGTCAACTGGGAGACGCCACCTAGATCAAGTCGAACTCCTCGTTGTGTGGCTCCTCTTGAACCACATGTTCTTCTCCTGTGAGGGTGTGAGACAGCAAGGATGAGCTCACAAATGTTCATCGCTCAATAAGTTGTGGGGAATAATGTGCGTGAACTCACCAAAGGTGGGAGTTTATGTGATGTGTAAGGCTGATCAATAATAGGGGTTAAAGCTGAGCATTGCTTTTAATAAGTTGGTCAAATTTTATTAGCAGTTACTAAATGTAAGTAGATACCAAACCATAATAAGAATATAACAAAATTAATAAATAATCCCATGCAATGCAAATGACAAATTGAATTTAGTTCCATAAATTAATCATGCGAGAGTCCTGAGCTGCTCATGTCCGTGAGCTCGACTAGTATATTGGTTTTACACTCTGCAGAGGTTGTACCCTCTACCCACAAGTCATGTTACCCATCTACCAAGGGATCGCGACTCCCATACACCTCTACCAAGGAAGCGAGACAGGGCAACTCTATGAGGCCTTTACAAAGTTCCACTAGCTTCCAAAAACCCGCTACATTTTCTGGGAAGAGCAATTGCAGGAATCCCTCGTCTGACCGCCGTCGCAGCAAAATCAACCCAAAACCTCCCTACATGCCTACTCCCCTACTGCCCTTGCCCCTTTCGGTAAGGTAGTCTTCCGCTAGCCTTCCTAATTAGTCAGCCAAGGGCGTCCCATTCCACCCTTGTGGTAGCACGTGTTTCTCAAGATAAGCTCCATGTTCCAATTAAAGATAATGATCTTGACATGAACATAAATAAAATAACAGAATAATTGAAACATGGATATAATCAAATATTAACCCAAAATCATATAAAGCAATAGCATAACTATCCAAATGATTCAGGGATAAACAAGGTAAAATATAATCAGACTAGGGTGACCTATTGGGTCCCATCAAAATTAAACCTATGCATTGATAAGTGATAATAAAGAACATTATTGGGTAAAAAGTGGTCAAGGGCACAATTTTCCTTCAATGAGCTCCTGCTCAGCAACTTCTATCTGCTGAACTTCAGAATCCTCAACAACTGGCTCTTCTACTCGCCACAATACAAACAAGCATAGTATAAAGAGAAAATTAACATCACACCAAACATGTAAACAAAATACATATTAATAATCTACATATTAAAATAGGATCATAGGAAAAATAATTATTAAATTCGGAGTTATGGATTTTAAGTTATGAATTTCTGAAGGTTTTATGTGCTAGGTACAAGATTAATCAAGAGATAAATTTTAATATGGTTTTCATGCCCAAACAGAGACATTATGTGATAAACAACATTATTACAAAATTATAGGAACTGGACTGGATTAAGTTGGTCTACGCATGAATTTTCTATGGATTAAACAAATTTCTAGAATTATTTTTGTAATAAAAATCAGTTTCTATAATTAATTCTCCAATTTTTACTGGTTCTTGGACTGCGCGCATGATTTCAGAGGAAGGCAAGGGTCTCGGTGTAAAATGCCCAAGACACAGAGTGCTACGGCGCGAACTGCAGGTTTATTTCGGATAATCCTAGGGGTTCCATTGTAAAACATTATGGCCGAAAGGGTATCCTTAAACCCTAGCCACCAGATCATTAGTGCACGATCACGATTCGATCCGCGGTGTTATAAATCGGTATACGCTCACCGACCGTTGACGGCCAGATCGACGGACGAGATTTAATTATTTGAGATCCGATCGTGCCCCTCGGATTCAGATCTAACACATGATACACCCGTAGCCGAACTGTTACGACGCGACTTGATCCTAGCCGGCCATCACTAATCTAGTGGACACAAGTTCGTATTCAACCCCAGCCGGCCGAACAGCGGCGACGAGCTTTCACCCGCGGTGGTCCATCGCCGGTCAACATCTAAAACCATACCCTGGGCGCTAGGAAACAATCCAAGAAGCGCAAACCATACTAGAGGTGATTGTGGGACTATGTATAGGTACCTCACCGAGTATTGGAGAGTAGGTAGCCCCGGTCGCGGTGAAGTGCGGTCCCACGCGGCGGTAGAATCTCGGGCAAGCAATTCGGGCCACCTCATTGTCCGATTCTTCCCGGCACGCCCGCGAACAGCACCTCCGCGAACACGCGACGACCACCGACCCAATCCACAACTCACTCGCGGCCCAGACGCCCAGATGACCGTGCGGCAGCTCCGCTTCTTCCCTCTCTCTCTCTTTTCACGGTAATGGCGACTCAAGGTATGCGCGTCGAGTTGCACGGACGAGCAGGGAAGGTGCTTTAGGGTTTGTTCGGTTATTCCCAATACACATGGATTAGATGAGATTGGAAAAAAATGAGAAGAAGTTTGACTTGTTTGGGATTCAAACTCATACAATCTCACTCAATACACATGAATTGAGAGCTAACCGAACAAGCCCTTATGTGGTCGACCGGGGTTAGTTCAGGGCTTGGGGTTGTTGGACGTGGCCCAAGCTCCGCACGACCGATGCGCCCTCCCCGCCATGGATTTCGCTCGAGCTGTTACGGACTTAGGGGTGGCCGACTCGTGGGGCCCGGTGTAAGTGACAGCTTCCAGGGAAATGGTCACGGCGCGAGGGGGAGAGGTATCGCCGAGGGCCCAATGGTTAGCTAGACCGTAGTGCGCGCGTGAGTTAGCACGGACTGAGAAGTGGCCCCGGCAGTTCAGTGACCATGGCAATGACGCGAGCGTGGGGAGAGTGGAGAACATCCGCATGACCACAATCCATGCGGGCCCACGCGCTAGTGGAATGGTGAGAGGGGCGTGACCAGTGACTGTCCGATGGGACCTAGTCGTCGGCGCGGGATTCCACAGGGATGGGTTGCGCAGAGTGACAAGCTGGTGGGCCGAGCGAGGGGGGTTTGGGCCCATGTACAATTTTCCCTTTTTCTTCCTTTTTCTTTTATCTTTTTTCTGTTTTCTTTTCTGATTTTGAATTTCAAATTCAACACCTCCATTTAAATTCAACTTTGTGACATATTTGTACTCAGATTAAATGTTCCACTTGATCATACCAAAATATGAAGAAGTTATTTATTTATAAATTTATTTTGTATTGTACAATATTTCTTTCTTTCCCGCTTATTTTCCTATTTTCCATATTCTCCTAAATTCCAATTTGGGGTATTAACATATTTCTATTTACATTATTTTTATATTATCACAAAATGCACACAAAATAAAGTTCAGCATGATGCATGATTTAGTGGCAGGTCTTTTATTAATTATTTGATTTTCTTTTATATGAGGTGTTCACAGGTGGTGGTAAATATAGAGGACATATATATAAAGGAAATAATTTCTCATTTAGTATTCTCTTACAAATTGGGTATTACAGCATGACTGTCTGAGGTCCTTAGGACAAGGACATCTGTAGGTGGGCCTAATACCTTGGGAGGTTCCATGACATCCGATTCCGTGAACCCGACGCCAGCGATCCTCCACCGCAATCCGCGCCCGCCTGGGAGATTCGTGCCTGGGGACAGTGGATAACTTTGGACAAATTCACTACTCCGCGGATTGAGTCGGTGGGGGGGGGGGGGTAAAAGATCGGGCCGTCGCGCGGCACTCCCTTGAGTGCTTCAAGCCGCGGTGTCACCGACGCCTGAGCTCTCCCTTACTGTGCCTCTCTACTATGTGGTGTCCATGCGCTTGTGTCGTACTCTCATGACCGTAGATAGCTAGCCATGCCATCGCGTCATTGTCTGCCACGACACTTGGCCGTAGTGAAAGAAATCCGAGCGTCTCCATGAACGCTCTCATCCCAAATTCATGAAGCACACGAGTGATCACTATAATTGAAGGCTCTCTCTCCTCCACCTTCTTCTTTCGAACCCAGCGCACCACTCCCCACTCCCGATCATCAACCATAGCTCGTGAATTGCGGATTTCCCCCAAATCGGCCAGAACGCCGCCGTGAGGAACCGTGCTGTGGCCAGTCATTCTCAGGTCCGTTCACATACCTCTGATCCATGTTTCTACATCCTCTAGTGCTAGTGAAACTCCCGGTCTAGGCAAATTGAATGCTACCGTGCCGTAGCTTAGGGAACGCCGCGTCGTCACACGAGAACGCCACCGTGGACATAGCTCATGTCGACCGGTCATTCATGGTTGTCTCTGTCCAAGTTTGCGCAAGCACCGTAGTCCTAGAAGGTCACTAATTCGTTCCGAGTCCCTAGATTCAATGTGACCAACTTAGGTAAACCGGAACGGGCTCGCCGGAGCGCTTGTTCCACCGTGGTCATAGACAGACATGGCTTAATGGCGGACCGGCCAAATTAAGGCCATAGATGTGTTCGAGTAGCGTTAGAATGAAGCCCGCGTACTCGACACCACCAAAGCACGTCACCACCGGCGAGTACACGCGACTCCGGCCAAGTATTCGATCGGCGCGCGGTCAGAGACTTGAGTTGTGAAGAAACAGAAGTACGGGGGCCAATCTGTGATTGTCAGTGAAACACTTGAATAGTACTCTGGCTCTTTACTGGTTAATCAAATGGCCTGGGACCTTTGCGTAAAACCGCATGCGCAGGCGCGGACGCGGGTGCGTTCCACCTGTCCGTGGGCCTGTCGGGATGAATTGAGCCGGTTACAATTCATGTTTTCTTCTTTTCTTTTTACTGTCAGCTTGGGAAATCTATAGAAAATAGTAGAAAATTGGTAAAATAATGAGGCTAATTTTGTTAGATTCCTAAAATCGAATAGTATTTAATAAAAATAATTCCAAGATTTTCAGTTCAAACCTGGAATTATGTAGCATTTAAAGGTGCTTGAATAAAGTCTTTTAGAATTTTAGAAATAATTTAGTAATTCCAAAAATCATAAAACTTTTTGGGTAGGCTTAATATGATGATTAGAGACCCTAAGTGAAGTCTAAAGTGGTTTGGGTACTGTTTTAGAAACCCCAATAACTAGCTTCATAGGATTAATTATCTAATACTAATCCCAAAGGAACACCTAACTAGGAAATCTTAGTGATTGATTCATACCATGAAGGAAATTTGTATTCAAGACACAACTTACTACAGTTTTATTGTATGATTGCATATTCATGACATAGCATGAGCATTCATGTACATGTATTATCATGTATAGAACATGAGGAAGGATCCGTAGTAGAAGAAGTTGTTCCTCACACTGAGAATCCTCCAGCGGAGAACAACTTTTATTTCGACATATGCGGTGTGGAAACAAAACCTCCTGCAACACAAGGCAAGCCCCGGTGCATTATCCCTTTTTCCTTATATGATGCATTAGGTGATAGGAATTTTGTGATAAACAGTTGATGCATTTCCTTCCTTGGAAAAAATTGGTTACCATTCCTTGTTTGCCTGTTTTATTTAAACAAGTTTTCCAATTCTTAGTCTTGCTATAGAAAACAAAAGGTTTTGTTTTAAAAAAGGTGATGCTTCACACTAGATGGGAATTTTTACAAATAAAAGACTGATGATGGTGGATCCATCACGGCTGTGATGGGTTCAACATCTGAAAAGAAGTACCTTTGACAGGTACCAAACTTTGGGTTTTAAGTAATAAAGATGAGACCGGGCGGGTGACTTGCATGAGAGGGGAGTCTCGGTGTAGTGTCTCCGTCTAAGTCGGTTAAGGACCGAGCCGATGTAGGCTTGATGATCGAGGACCTTTTAACTGGCCACATGCCTCATCATGGGTAAGTTTTCCCTCAGTCGGACAAATACCAGAAAGGCTACCATACAATGGGAGTGAAGAGATCGCGAGAGTAGCATGTACCCTCCGTGGCAAGAGGCTGGACGGTGGAGTATATGTGCTCTCGGTTGGCGTGAACCCATTCTGGTCTTGAGAAACCCGGGTGCGAGTTGACATATGCAAGGTGTAAGTGCTACATATGTCGTGTGGTTGGAGATCCCCAGCTGGATATTAATCGATTCGGATCACCGTTACTTCTCGGATACGAAGACTTGGTCACTGACCTACACGTAGCAAAAAATGAATTGAAGGGGAGATAAAAAGATGGCTAGTATAGGCCAAGTGTTTGATCTAGAATAGAAAGAAATCTAGATGTAGGTAACTACTTCACTTGATAAGTAAAATGAATTCTTAAGGATCCACTCATAGTAAGCTTTTCTACAAAATGAGTCTTTGAATCTTGTTAAACTTTACCTTGATTCCCAAAGGCCAGCATATCTTTGAGAGTCTTTTTCCTTTCATGGGTAAGCCTTGCAAAAGTACACTCCGTACTCAGGGTTTCCAAACCCATGTTGTTGTAGGTGATGAAACTGTTGAGTTCTGCTGTTTCTGTTCCAAGGTGGTTCCAAAGCAGGAGGAGGAAAACTGAGACCTACCTGGGAAAGGTGTTGTGCCTTCCTATGATGTAATAATAAGTTTAAGCACTCAGTACCTGTTATGTAATAATCAACTCTTTCTATATTTTACTTATGAATGTCAATTATGTTATTGTAATACTTTCTGCTTACTCCGATGATGTGTAATGTCTGCGTTATGGGATAAGCGCTCTTGGGCGATGTGATGGAGATATAGATAACCGGACCTGTCGAGCCATTGTGTGCACCTGCATGACTGTCTGAGGTCCTTAGGACAAGGACATATGTAGGTGGGCCTAATACCTTGGGAGGTTCCGTGACAACAAGACCCTAGTGATCTCCCCAGAAACTAACAAGTCCCTGATGTACTCTTTCTATCAATCTTACATCTGGCATAATCAGCATCAGAATACCCGATTATATCAAAGGTAGATCCCTTGGGGTACCATAGCCCAAACTTAGGAGTGTAAACTAGATATCTCATGATTCTTTTCACGGCCCTTAGGTGGATTTCCTCAGGGTCGGCTTGGAATCGAGCACACATGCATACTGAAAGCATAATATCCGGCCGTGAAGCACATTAATAGAGTAAATATCCTATCATTGACCGGTATACCTTTTGATCTATAAATTTACCTCCTATGTCGAGGTCGAGATGCTCATTTGTTCCCATAGGAGTCTTGATGGGCTTGGCATTCTTCATTCCAAACTTCTTGAGAATGTCTTGAGTGTACTTTGTTTGGCTGATGAAGGTGCCCTCTTGGAGTTGCTTGATATAGAATCCAAGGAAATACTTCAGCTCCCCCATCATGGACATCTCAAATTTCTGTATCATTATTCTACAAAACTCTTCACAGGATGACTTTTTAGTAGACCCAAAGATAATATCATCAACATAAATTTGGCATATAAACAAGTCTTTGTCAATTGTTTTAGTGAAGAGTGTAGGGTCAGCTTTTCCGAATTTAAAACCATTAGTAATAAGAAAGTCTCTCAGGCATCCATACCATGCTCTTGGGGCTTGTTTGAGCCCATAAAGCGCCTTTGAGAGCTTATAGACATGTGAAGGATACTCACTATCTTCAAAGTCAGAAGGTTGCTCAACATATACCTCTTCCTTGATAGGACCATTGAGGAAGGCATTTTTCACGTCCATTTGATACAACTTAAAGCCATGGTAAGTAGCATAGGCAAGTAATATTCGAATTGACTCAAGCCTAGCTACGAGTGCATAGGTTTCATCGAAATCCAAACCTTCAACTTGCGAATACCCCTTAGCAACAAGTCGGGCTTTGTTCCTAGTCACTACACCATGTTCATCTTATTTGTTGCAGAATATCCACTTGGTACCTACAACATTTTGGTTAGGACGTGCGTGTGTTTGGTTAGCGGGTTGATGCGGGTTGGAATGGGTTCAATCCACAACAATCCATGTTTGGTTCAAAAGGCTCACGGGTTAGGTTGGTTTAGGGTCGAAATACTTCTTAAAAATGTGGGTTCTAGGGATTCCTCAAAAACAAGCGAAACATTTCGACCCACTTCCTCTCCACCCTCTCGTCACCCATGCCTTATCCACTCAAGACCAGCATAGGGGCGCGCTGCCACTGTCGGCCTGCTAGGACAAGGGACCCCCCGCTGGCCTACCTCCAATGTTAATCCCCCGCCAGCCTACCGTCGTCAGTCCCCCACTGGCCTGCCCTCCAGCGTGCTGGACTTCATTAGCGTCGTGAGACTCCCCCAACGGCTTGTTGTGCCTCCCACCATCAGTCCCCGCTGGCCTGCCCTCCGATGCCAGTGTGTTCTCTAGTAGGCACAACCCACGAGCCTTGCTAGTACTGTCGTCGAACAGGTAAAGGTCAGTGCTCGTCATCGCCTAGACAAGCCTGCTAGTCATGGAAAATGTTACAAACTCACTGAAATACATCTTGATGTTGTTGGGACATTCCTTTAATTATGACTGAAATGTAATAGTGAAACCGCATCACTAAAAATTTATGACTTGGTTAATAATGGCTTTAATTTATGTATATCTTGTACTTATGGATTTCTCAAATATTAAAATAGTGTCAGTTTCATTTATATTGAATGTTGTCATCTTATTGAATTGAAGATATCATCGGGAGTGTGGTAATATGATCATATTCAATTCATCCCTCATTTATCCCTCATCATGAAACAAACAAGAGATGGCGCAGCTCCAACCCACTTTAACCTTGTAATAATAAAAGAAACTAGGTTCAACCTGTCATTGAAACCAAACAAGGATCGGGTCCAACCCAACCCGGAAAAATGGGTCGGCTCTGACCCGGCCCATGTCGTTTCGAAACCAAACACATGCTAAATGTCATACCTCATTCCTCGTGAAGTTGTTGAGCTCCTCTTACATTGCCACCACCCAGGCTGGATCTCTAAGTGCATCCTCTATCATGTATGGCTCAATAGAAGACACAAAAGAGTAATGTTCACAAAAATGAGCAACTCGAGAGCGATTGGTTACCCCCTTTTGAATGTCACCAAGTGTGGAGTTGACGGGGTGATCTCGTTGAATTGCTTGGTGGACTCTTGGGTGAGGTGGTCTTTGATCTTGAATCTCTTGTTCATCCTCCTTTTCTTGATCAACTTCATCTCCCCCTTGATCGATGCCTTCTTCTTGAGGTGGCTCATTGTCTTGAACTTGATCTCCTTCTTCTTGAGCCAGTTCCTCATCTTGAGTTGGTGGAGATGCTTGTATGGAGGATGATGGTTGATCTTGTGCTTGTGAAGAATCTTTGGGTTCTTGTCGACACACATCTCCAATGTACATGTTCCTTAGCGCGATGCACAGAGCCTCTTCATCATCTAACTCATCAAGATCAACTTGCTCTATTTGAGAGCCATTAGTCTCATCAAACACAATGTCACAAGAAACTTCAACTAATCTAGTGGACTTGTTGAAGACTCTATATGCCCTTGTGTTTGAGTCATAACCAATTTAAAAGCCTTCTACTGCTTTAGGAGCAAATTTTGAATTTCTACCTCTCTTAACTAGAATAAAGAACTTGTTCCCAAAAACTCTAAAATAAGAAACATTGGGCTTTTTACTGGTGAGGAGTTCATATGATGTTTTCTTGAGGATTTGGTGAAGGTAGAACCGGCTGATGGAGTAGGAAGCGGTGTTAATTGCCTCTGCCCAAAATCGATCCGATGTCTTGTATTCCTCAAGCATGGTCCTAGCCATATCCATAAGAGTTCTATTCTTTCTCTCCATAAAACTGTTTTGTTGAGGTGTGTAGGGAGAAGAGAACTCAAGATTGATGCCTTGTTCCTCAAGAAATCCTTCAATTTGAGAGTTCTTGAACTCCGTTCCATTGTGGCTTCTAATCTTTTAATTCTCAATCTGAACTCATTTTGAGCCTGTCTCAAGAATTTCTTTAAGGTTTCTTAGGTTTATGATTTATCCTGCAAAAAGAATACCCAAGTGAAGCGAGAATAGTCATCCATAATTACAAGACAATACTTACTCCCGCCGATGCTTATGTAAGCAATCGGGCCGAATAAATCCATGTGGAGTAGCTCAAGTGACCTCTCGGTCGTCATGATGTTCTTGTGTGGATGATGAGTTCCAACCTGCTTCCCTGCTTGACATGCACTACAAATTGTATCTTTCTCAAAATGAACATTGGTTAGTCCTAAAATGTGTCCCCCCTTTAGAAGCTTGTGAAGATTCTTCATCCCAACATGAGCAAGTCGGCGATGCTAGAGCCAACCCATATTAGTCTTAGAAATTAGGCAAGTGTCTAGTTTAGCATTATTGTCAGTGAAATCAACTAAATATAGTTGACCATCTAACACTCCCTTACAAGCTAGTGAATCATCATTTCTTCTAAAGACGGTAATAAACAGTTGTAACCCATTTTGCATAATGGAGACATAGAAAGCAAGTTGTAACCTAGAGATTCTACAAGAAACACATTAGAAATGGAATGGTCAGGTGATATAGCAATTTTACCAATCATTTGACCAAACCTTGATTTCCATCCCAGAATGTGATTGCTCTTTGGGGATCATTATTTTTCTCATATGAGGAGAACATTCTTTTCTCCCCTGTCATGTGGTTTGTGCACTTGCTATCAATTATCCAACTTGTTCCACCGGATACATAAACCTACAACATAGATTTAGGTCGTGTCCTTAGGTACCCAAACGGTCTTGGGTCCTTTCACATTAGAAACAAGCACCTTGGGTACCCAAACACAAGTCTGTGTACTCTTGTGCTTGCCCCCAACATATTTGGCAACTACTTTTCCAGATTTGTTAGTAAGAACAAAGGATGCATCAAAGGTCTTAAATGAAATGCTATGTTCATTTGACACATCAACAATCTTTTTCTTAGGCATCTTAACATGAGTTGTATGCCTAGAACTAGAAGCCTCATTTCTGTAAATATGAGCATGATGAGCAACAAGATGATATTTCTTAGCATGAATTTTTTCTAATCTTATGCTGAGACTAGTTCTCAGGATATAAAATGTAACCTTCTCTATCTTTCACTATGGGAGCCTTGCCCTTAACAAAGTTAGAAATCTTGTTTCTATGGGCATTAAGTTTGATGTCAGGTTGGAAGCCAATACCATCCTTAATGCCAAGGCGTCTCTCATTGTAGAGAATACTACGAGCAAATTTAAATTTTCCATTTTCAAGCTCATGCTCGGCAATTTTGGCATTCAACTTAGCTATTTGATCATTTTGTTCTTTAATCATAGGAAGGTGATCATTCATAGCATTAACATCAACATCTCTACATCTAGTGCAAATAGTAACATGCTCAATGGTAGATGTAGGGACATGGCAAGCATTCAATTCCTCAATCTTGGCAATTAAACTAGTATTTTCAGTCTTGAGACAAGAAATTGAATCATTGCTTGTTTTTAGCTCTTTAGTCAAGTTTTTGCATTTTCTACTTCAAGAGAAAAATCACCTTCTAGCATAACAAATTTTTTGTTCTCCTTAACGAGTAGATCTTCTTGGAATTCCAAGATTTCATCCTTCTCGTTAATGGTTTTTATCAATTCATTGATTTTCTCCTTTTGTTCTATGGTAAGGTTTGCAAAAGAGAAGACAAATCATCATTCTTTTCACTAGAGCTACCCTCATCATCGGAAGAAGTATATTTGGGGGTGTTTCTAGAGTATAGCTTCTTCTTTTTGCCCTCCTTAGCCATAAGACACTTGTGGCCAACAATGGGGAAGAGAAAACCCTTGTTGATGGCGATGTTGGCGGCGTCCTTGTCGGAGGAGTCGGTGGAGCTCTTGGCGGAGTCCCACTCCCTTCCTATGTGCGCCTCGCCACCCAGGTTTTATATTTTATTTACTACAAAAATAATAAATTGTTACTGCAATAAAGCATGTGAGAGCAAGTTAATCTAAAACTAATTATTTTCTGTGGATGCATGAACATATTAAGTTTACTTAGGCTACTATAATGTCATGCAAGGACAGTGGAACACCATTTTCCATTTTTATATCCATATATTATTTATAAACCATTTAAAACTACATAATATGCATCAAACAAGTTAAATCACTAACTTAATCATACATGCACCAAAATTCATGAAATGTTTACCAGTCACCAAACATCACACCAAGAGTCTACTGTAAAACTTTCAACCCATTTGGAGCACTAGAGATACAGATCCAAAAATAGCAAGCAAATCAATCTTCTTTTCTCTATTTAACTTGTTTTAATTAACACACCAAGAAAATAGTGAATAACATATAAGTTTTATATTTTTCTTAGATGGAGTATGACAACATCTAACTAACAAAAAAAGTTTCATCATTTTTGGTTTTTTATAAATAAAACTATAGAGAGAAGCAAGTTCATTTATTTTCTAAACCAGTTTTTAAATACGAATTTCTACAGAAAAACTTTTCCATAAAATATACCAACATATAGATCCAGTGCATAGAAAATTTCCCAAGGATTCCAAAATGTTCTCATTTACCTTTTTACGATTTTCTACGGATTTCCAAAGTCCAACACAGAATCTGTAATTTCAGCAGAAAATAGCATACCACTAGGGGCCCACTTGTCATAGTCATCTTCTTCCTTGACGTAACTATAGCATGCAGAAGAGAACAGCCGAGCAGCCATGGGGAGAGGAGCTCGGCTCGACGCAGAAGGGAGCAGAGAGGGGCGTCGGTCTGCCCTTCTCGAGGAGGAAGAAGGGTGCCACCGGGGCTTCCCTGGCTGGTACGCTCCTGCGTCCAGGGAGCTGAGCAGAGGGGCTGCTCGCCGCGGCCATGGCGAGCGACAGTGAGTTGGAGCTCGGATGCCAGAACTGCAGGGTAGCCATGCCATGGAAGATGGAGAAGGGGTGCCAGCTGCTGTGAGGGAGAGAGAGGACGACCTGGGGGAGGAAGGGAAAGGGGGCTGGTGCTTCCATTTATAGAGCAGAGCTCTAGACATGTCAGGTGGCAGTGAGCAGTGGCAGGTGTGACAGTGCCAATATTGCACGGCAGTTTTCGTCCTTTTCTGTTTGGAATCGGACCAGGATCACTGCAGAAGATATGTTCCTTGATGTATACGCTACAAATCTTGTTCAGGACTTGAGGTGATTCGGGCACTGGTTAGAGAGTTATAGACCCACAAAAACTTGGTTTGTCAGTGGGTTAGAAAATGAGTGGAAACTTGCAAAAATTGAGTGTCAAAGCATGTCAAACGGAATCAGATGAATGCTATCTTTTAATATGTTGTGCCTCTATTAGTTATTAACAAATTTTATATTTAGAGAAACTTGAGTTGTTCAACAAAAATTTGGGAACGCGAAACGTTAACCCAAACGACACTGAATTTCAGACTTCGAAGAATTCGAATCCTAAAATCAGATTTTTATTCTGTCTTGATGGCATTGTTTGAGGTACTTAGAAATTGAATCAAAGGCTTGGTTTAAATATAAAATTTGTTGTATAACACAGTTTCTACAACATTATTAAAGGTCAAACCTCATATCTTGAATATAAATTAAATTTTCACTTTGGTCAAGGTAGCATCATTATAAAGCTTCAAATTATATTTTAAGGCAATTGAGGTATTTTCTCGACATTTTCTTGGCATGGACCCTTAATAACTTTCGTTGTAGAGTTCATATAGAGTTGTTTGAGCAAGATGGCAAGGTTTGGTTGAATTTCAAAATTTGCATTTGCTGAATCGAGCAGTTTCAAGCAAGTGTATGATTTATAATTTCATACGAACATTTGGTTCAACCTTTGAGAAATCCTTAGAATACACTTGATAGTTAGAGATGAATTATGATACATAGAAAACAAGTCGAGAAATCAGATTCGGACACCGATTGGATAACATAACAACTATCGAGAGTTCGAATAAATGAGTCTGGATGGGAGTTGCGAGATGAGATTGACTTTCAAATTTGTGTTTGCTTCAAGAAATAAAAAAGTTTTAACATGCTCCAAATTTGGCTGTTCTTGAGATCGAATAATTCCAAACTTGGTGAAACTTTCACGATTAACTTGATAAATGGATATAGACGCGATCGAGAAATAGAATTTTTCACTGAGCATCCGAGATTAGGATAAATCTCCCGACATAACACGAAATAGACACCTGGGGTGTCACAGCCTTCCCCCCTTAAAAGAATCTCGTCCCGAGATTCAGACAAAGACTCTTAAGGGTGGAGAAGTATGTAACTCCCAGACTGATGGTAGAAACCAATTCTTAAGAGGTCATACGACAAGGTATGGGAGATAGATTCGGACAGAATATCGCGACATATTGAGACAAAATGCAACGATCACGTTGAGAGAATGTCCATGAAAGATAGCACATCGGTATAGTCTTATAATGGATCACAACTATTAACCACGATACCAGCGCGTGTCGAGCAGCTCAACCATGTGTGCGTGCCCACAGGAGGCTCTCGGTTTCGTCGCGGCACCATTAGTCGTTAGCCATAACACCATTACAAAACGTAACCAACGATAAATCCACGTGACAAAAGTAGATGGAGCCCTTGAGAATATGGCTCAGAGGAATAATAATATGACAGGAGTTTAAGCAGGGAATGCTAGCAAAAAGAGCATCACATGAGAAATCTTCAACTCTGTGAACTTGTCATGATCACCACATGGATTATCAAGTCAAGATCGATATGATATTTGATATGAGGAGGAACCAACCATGAGATCAAGATTGATGAGCTTTTAGAGACATTAGAGAACTAAGGACAACAATGGAATTCATTGAACCCGATGGATACACCATTTAGAGATAAAAATTGATAAAACAGTGTCATGATCCTCGAAGAAGGGGGTATGAGAATGACCAGAATTAAGAGATTTAGGTAAATCAACATCCAATACTTGAGAATAGGTTATAGCAGATAACCAGATAACGGGGCAGAATCAATGAAGGATCCAGAGATTCGGATGATAAAGCCACAACATGATTCGCAAAGGTAAAGATTTACTAGATCTATGTGAAAAGAGAGGTCATCAACCTAGATGGCTTCTAGGTTGAGAAGAAGAGAATTTAATGAGGATTTTTGACAAGGTTTCCAAAAAGAATTTGAGGCTAGACATGGTTTGCGCAACTAGACACCAAACGATGTTTTTTTGACATAACCACATGCACAAGGAAGTCTCGGTCGAGCTGGCGGTCAAGCTATAGAGATCTACAAGTTGTGCAGGTGTAACTTCAAGGGTAAAACACACAAGGGTTAGAAAATACCAACACAAGCATGATTTGTTTTTTAGAGATTTCACTTGCTAAGCTCAAGGTTGTTTGGAAGGGGGGGTCTTTTCATGAGCAGAATAGACAACATTTTTTTTGCAAAAATGGTTGAACAATTACAATACCACCTAGATAGCAAGACAAGAGAAACACATAACACAACCTAGCAAGACTTAATAATTAGACAAGAGATAAGGCATTTCTTACAGTTCATAAAATAAATACAACACATTATTCAAAATTTCTTATTATTGGAATAAAGGTGAGAGAAGCATGTTGGTGCATAAGAGACAATGATGCGACAATCATGATGCATGCTCATTCTAGTCGTCTTCTCAGACCTAACTAGCTTTTCTGGGTGCTTCTAAAGCATCCTTCCTAATAGTAGTAGTAATAGTCTTTATGGCCTATATACATAGCCACTTAGCTACCCATCTATTTCCTAAGGCTTCACGTCCTAGGTCTATCCTTACCGTCTTGACTATCTATCCAACATTGGTTTCTAAGCAAGTTTTACTTTTGAAAAGTTGGTATTCATGATTTATTGACTTCTCTGTGGTGGTATTGGCTCCGATACCAGCTGTGGCGGAACCACCCAGATTATTTCAGCTTAAGTGCCCAAGTCGCACCCTTAAAGGCAGCAACACACTTAAACCGAAATAACCTATCAGTCCCTCAGATCTAGTCCGATAAAGCCACTTATCAAGGATCGAATACCACTAGCTCACTCGAAGGTGAGGCTTAGAGAAATACAATAAAGCATAATACCACAAATTTAAGAAGTATCAGTAGTGATTACATTATCAGAGTTTCAAAAACGGTAACCAAAATTTTTAATGCAGCGGAAATAACTAATGGAGAAAACCGAGTAACATGGCGAAGCCTGGCCACGCTACTCCTCTTGGTCCTCTCCTGCGGAAGCAGCAACCCACTCGACCATCTATCCCGGTGGCAGGGATGAAGGCCAAGTCACACCAGCAATCAAATCAAGGAGGTACCTGCAAAAATTATGCCACAAGCAAGGCTGAGCATACTAATACTCAGCTAGACTTACCCGGTGTGAGGAGTATACTCCTCTACCTCTAGACCGTGTAGCTGTTTGGCTGAGGGGTTTGGTTTGCCAAAAGCACTAGCTGAGTCTAAAAACAAGTTTTAGCTTTTCAAGTTCTAGAATAATAATTTAGACTAGGTGAGTACCTAGCTATTCATACATGGTATCAAACATTATATCAATCAACATCTTTTGTAAGTGACCTCATTTCCACTTATTACTCAATGCAGTACAATGGATCAAGCAGTCTCATTAGCTGCGAGAAGCAGATGATTCGAATCGAGTTTTAACCTTGCAAGGTAAACCTAAACACATGACATGTAGGGGCACTCCATCCCCACACATATCAACCGTCCCCATCGATCCCCCGTTTACGGCCAGGGCTCACCGCCTTGGCATACAATGCTCCACTGACCCCGGCTGCCGCCGTGCAGTGGCCGCACTTGTACCCACCATATCCGGAATGGGAGACCATGTCTTAGGACAAGTGAGGGGAAAGTCTGCGCCTGGCTTCACTCAGGTACTAGGCTTACCGGTTACCATATTTCCCGACATGTGTTTAGTATGTTCAAACGCTTGACATAGGTATCCGCACATTAATCCTTATTCCAATTTCGTCTCGTAGACAACGCATCTCCATAGATCCGTGTCCAGAGACCATCATCATTCTGTTATTAAAATGGATACAACCAATTCCTGACCTCGCACGAGTGCTAGAAAAATCACTCGACTTCTCCCGAGATCCTGATTTAGCATAGCAGCTACTCGACCTAGCATACTAGTTTCCATCTCAAAAGGAATGTTGAGTTCATGCAACTAGGGTTTCAAGCAACTCCTACACTTAAGTGCACGGTACAAGCCTACAAACATTAAGTGTAGTAAAATAGCATATATAACGGTTATGTATAAAATCGAGGCTTGCCTGGAATTCAACACTAGATAGTGTTTGCTAGATGACACTCGGTTGGCGAGCATCCACTGGTTAAGTCCATCCTTCTTTGGGTCGTCCATCAACTTTGCATCTTGTGGTTGGCACCACGTCACTTGCACGATCATCATCTCTCGGTCCTAAATAAGATGCATATTGATGCATATGTATGAATATAATGAAAGTAGCACAAATATTCAAATACACAGTAGCGAACTAAACATTAAATTGGAAGACACCATAAACAACCACACGCTAGCATTAGTTATCTACACGTCATCGAGCATACGTAATCAATACCATTAGAAAGACAACATTATTTTCTAGAATTAACTAGCGCAACACGACATCACACGTGCAAGCATTTATCACATTCGCTCTAATATTTCATTGGTTCCTTTATCATTATACTAGTTAAGTACACATCAATTTATTGTGATTTCTAAACGTCATACAAACAAACTTAGTTTAATAGGGAATAACCACTTAATCGGGTTCTACCAACATTCTCAATATTCTAATGCAAGCACACACCCAAGAGAACACGTAGAAGGTGTTAGCCTAATTACAATGCCTTTTATACTAGTCTAATGAGGTTGGTTATTTAGCAACATTTCATTAGCAATGCAAGTATTAGAAATGGTAACATATCATTAACTGTGTTTCTCGTCCATATAGTGACACTTGCTAAATTGACGTTGATCAAAGCTAATTTCTTACTAGACGTCAACCATTTAATTTACTACTGCACTAGTTACTTGTATATCTCCAATTATATAATCTACTAATATAGGGATCATGAGAAAACACTATCAATCATACTCAAGCAAGACAAGGGAGTAGAGCAATCAACCACAATCAACAAGATTAGCACAGCAGCACAACATTTACTTGTTTCAGTCGTAACTCACAAGATATTCATCTAAAAATAGTGATCAAATACTTTTTGGAAAGTCTAAGAAGTTCTCTACAACTTTGGTATTGTCATCTCAAGGTGATTAGAGACTTAACAAGGTTAAATAGTGATAAACGACAACTTTATTCAGATTTGGGCAGATTCAGACTTACGACTTCAAAAATTCATAACTAAAGATTCATGTATCCAAACATAGTGATCCTAGACTTTCTGGAAAGATAATGAAATTGTCTACAAATCATTTATAAACAACTCAGGTTGATTTAAAGTGTATCAAGGTTAAAAGATACTAGGAAGGTCTTGCTGTCCAGATTTGGACAGATTCAGTCTTCCTACTTAAAACATCCATAACTAAATATTCAGATCACGAAAAAGAGTGATCCAAGACTTTTTGGAAATCTTAGCAAAAGTAATACCTAACTTTTATAATCATCAAGAAGCGATTCTATGTTTAATCAAATCAAACAATACAGTTTTCGAAATCTGTTCTGACAGTGGAGAGAACACAACAACCATTTTGTAAAATTCATAAATCTTAAACTATCAGGCCTATGGTTATGAAATTTTAACACAAGCAAGATAAGAAAAGCATCTACAACTTTCTTATGACGACCAGGAACTGATTGTAACATTAACTTAAGCAAACAATGCAATCTCTGAAATCTGTATAGAAATTGGACAGATTCAGTCACTGAATTTGTGAAAAGCATAACTTCTAAACGATCAGACGTATGACTGTCAAATTTTAACACAAGTAAGATAATAAAGTGATATAAAACTTTATTATAATCATCTTAAGGTTATTTTATGATTAACTGGCTTGAACATCTCAAAGAAACATTGCTATTTATGTTTGGACAAATTTCAACATGCAACTTTAAATAGTCATGAATAGAGTTCTATATATCAAATAAATATGGTTCTAAACTTTGTAGAAAGCTTAGGGACATTACTTAAACTCTTATAATACCCCTAAGAAGTGATTCTAAGTCTAACTCAGTCAAACAACACAACATTCCGATATGCGCAAAAACATCCAAAAACCTTACAACAAACTTGCTACAAGCATGACTTCTAGACCATTAGTCCTAAGCTCATGAAGTTTTAGGAAAAGCTAGACATCTAAGTTAACTATAACTTTCGTATATCACATGTCTACAGAAAACACAATTTACTTTACTAGATTAACCGCACAACAAAAACTGTACGTGCATGAATTTCAGTTTGCTAGCACAAGAGCACTTAACTAAATCACCAAGCAAACTCATAGAGAGATACTACCACCAATTTCTCAAGTTCGAATCATTATGACTTAGTTATCAAGTTTCAATTTATATCAAGAAACTTAATCATTTCAAGAAACATGCACGCTTTTGTTTACTTCTAATTTGTCTCTAATTCTTCTTATAATTATAGAACGTGCACTACCGGAATCAGCTCCTTTGCCGTGTGTCTCAGACACACGGCAAAGGCAAGTTTACACTCGGCAAATGCTTTGCCGAGTGTAACACTCGGCAAAGAACGCTCGGTAAACTGTACATCGGCAACAGCCTCTTTGCCGAGTACTATTTGTCGGGCACTCGGCAACGACTTTGCCGAGTGCCAAATGGCACTCGGCAAAGAAAAGTCACCGTCACGGTGCCAAGTAACGGTGACGGATCCTTTGCCGAGTGCCGTCTGTGGCACTCGGCAAAGAGGTCAATGTTGCCGAGTGTTTGCTCGAGAGGCCCTCGGCAAAGACTGACCCAGTGGGCCCCACTTCCAGTCCCTGTGCCGAGAGCTCTAGTAGACACTCGGCAAAGGAGGCTTCTTTGCCGAGTGTCTGTTGGACAGGTACTCGGCAAAGAACCCTCCAGTGGGCCCCTGTGCCAGTCCCTTTGCCGAGTGCCCTGGCAATGGCACTCGGCAAAGATGTCTTTGCCAGTTCCCAGGTTTCCTTCTTTGCCGAGTGCCATTGTCAGCACTCGGCAAAGATGGCTTTACCGGTTCCCAGGTTGCCTTCTTTGCCGAGTGCCATGGTCATAGCACTCGGCAAAGCGCCCCTTTGCCGAGTGTTACACTCGGCAAAGTGACCAGAATGTCCCTTTTTTATTTGCTTTTGTTGTTCCATCCAAACAAACAAAAGATATATATGATTCACATCACATTATATATCAATCACATCACAGAATGAACAAATTTATCGTGAACACCATATATATCACAAATTCTCACAAATATAAGTAAGGATCATCACAAAACAGATATAAGTCTGCGTCATCACTAACATCACCAAGTATCTCACAAGATAAAGTTTAACTAACATCACCAACACTCATAAAGGTAAGTCTGGATCATCACAAAACAGATCATCAACGAGGTGGGCATCTGGACTGGTTCGGCGAAGGGCTGGACGAAGCATGAGGGTTGTTCGACGCCGCCGATTGACCCTGCACAGAGAAAAGATTGTATGTGTGAGAACATATGAATAAATATCATGCAGTACTAAAATTTTGATACTCACAGGAGTAGTGAACTATGTAGGGTCAGCTGCAGGGAACAACGGAGGTGGTGGAGCATGACCCTGTGCGGCGCCAAGGCTCTGCATGTACGCGAACATCTCCGCCATCCTCTTCTCCAGCTCCTCACGTTGCCTCCTCTCATCATCTAGCTGAGTCTGTAATATTTCACCCTAATGTTACGATAATGCAAAGAACAGATATATAAAAATCAATGAACGATGAATAGATAAGGAATAACCTGGAGTTGCTGGATACGATGCTGTGAGGTGTCCTGCCGAGGTCGTATGGCTGGGCTCGCGCTCGTGCTCCTTGCTCGCACCTGAGAGAGAGTGGGAGTGGAGGACGAGTCGATTGCCCCGTCGGCAATCCAGTACCGCCCATGCCTCTTGCCTCCTCCGACCCTCATGAGGACATCTCCGTCGATGTCCTCGGTCCTCGGATCGTAATCTGGCCCATGGACCTCCTTGGCCATGGCGGTGTACTCACTGAGTTGGCTGTGGACGGCGGGGTTGGTGTACGCCTCGGGCCCGTCATCCGGGTTGTAGGTGACGTCGGACGTCGCCTTCCCCTTGTGGGCCATGGCATATGCCGAGAACGTGGAGCAAGGCGCGCCACCATGTGCCGCCGACTGCGAGAAAACCAATGATATGGTTTGAAATCATGTCTAATCGAAAGTTATATACCTAAATAAAAAAGAGCGCGTACCCATGCTTCCGCGTATTTGCCCAGGCTGCGGCTGCCTTGATGGTGGGAGGGACCTTGCATCAGCAAACGCCGTTCCCGGCTAGCGTTGTGCGCCTCGTCCCAATCAGCCGAGCACCACCTCTGCACCATCTTCTCCCAGCACTCAGGATGCGCGGCGCACCAATGAGGAATCATCTAAAAAAATATAAGTACACCGCATATCAGAAGATAAGAATAAACATATTTAGTACCAATAATAAAGTTTTGTATTTACCTGCAAGTACTGGTCCGCAGTCAATGACATGGTTCGGGCGTCCTTCTTGTTCACCTTCTCCCCAAGGACGGAGCCGTGGTAAGTGACGATGGCCTGGATGCGCGCCTCGTAGTGCATGTCCACGACGAGCTTCTTACAGCACGTCGTAGACACCACATCCGCCCTGGCCTCGTATCCAGCATCGCACCTGAAGAAATCCTACATACAAAGACGATGTATCCATACATTATTTCAAGAATATGCAACAAATGCGACTTATTAAACAATATAGTGCGAGGAAGACTTACCCACAGCTCTTGCTTCACCCGCTCCGCCTTGTTGTTGAATTGTCTGCCGTCCCGATCTACTGCATCGGGGGCGACGGCGTAGTGGTCGAAGGCGTAGATAAGTTCACCCCCCTACTAAGGTTAGCTGCATACCCATCAAGGAACATTAACATCTTGATCCATTGTAGTACTTCCTTCCTCTGGGCCCTGCTCAAGACGAAATCGGCCTTAGGCCTTCTCCATGTCTTACCACCACTAGGCGGCTTCATCTCTTGGTTTGGTCTATCACATAACTCTGCCAGATCCACTCTTGCCTTTACGTTATCCTTTGACTTATCAGGAATCTCCATAATTTTCGCCCAAAGTGCCTCGGCGACATTCTTTTCAGTGTGCATCACGTCAATGTTGTGTGGAAGGAGCAGGTCATCATAATAGGGGAGCCGAGTCAAGCCCGACTTATGTGTCCACATATGTTGCTCACCATATCCCACAAAACCACCTTCTGGGTTGGCCACGAGACCATCTATCTGTTCACGAACTTCGGCACCAGTCATCAGTGCAGGTGGGCGGTCTGTCACCACGACACCTTTCGTAAAGTTCTTGATGTCTAGTCGGAATGCATGGTCAGGAGGGAGAAATTGTCGATGTTTATCGAATGACGAATATTTGCCACCCTTCTTCAACCAAATGAACCTAAGAGCTTCCTTGCAAACTGGGCATGGGAACTTACCGTGAACACACCAGGCGCAAAATAGCCCATACGCCAGAAAGTCATGCATGGAGTACTGGTACCAAACATGCATTTTGAAGTTTGTCTTCGTAGCTCGGTCGTACGTCCATACCCCTTCCTCCCAAGCACGGACCAATTCATCAATCAAAGGCTCCATGTACACGCCCATTTTATTCCCCGGGTGTCCAGGAATTATCAACGACACGAATATGTTCTGTCTTTGAAAGCATACGCCGGGGGGGAGATTGATGGGGATAACGAACACGGGCCAACATGTGTATGGGGCAGCGGTCATTCCATAGGGATTGAACCCATCTGTGGCCAGCGCAACACGAACATTACGAGCCTCTTTGGCTTTCTCATGGTGAATGGCATCAAAGTGGGTCCATGCTTCACCATCGGATGCGTGAACCATCTTGTCAGGATTGTATCGTTTGCCTTTTTTGTGCCATGTCATCTGTTTCGCGGATTCCTCTGTCATGTATAGACGCTGGATCCTCGGTATGAACGGAAGGTGGCGTAGGATTGTCACGGGGATGTCGAGCTGCCTCTTCTGTCCATCACCAGAGTCTACCTCCGTGAACCTAGATGATTTACACTTCGGACAGTACTTTGCCTCAGTGTGTTCTTTCCTAAATAGGACGCAGCCCTTCGGACAAGCATGTATCTGCTCATACGTCATCTTGAGTGCACGAAGGAGTTTCTGTGCCTCGTACATGCTCTTTGGCAGAACGTGATCCTCCGGAAGCAGGCTGCCAATAACTGTCAACAAACCATCGAATGCGTCTCGACTCATGCTATACTGCGACTTGAACGCCATTATACGCCCAATGGCATCCAGTTGAGAAACCTTTGTCTTGCCGTGAAGGGGTTTCTGTGCCGCGTCAAACATGTCGTAGAATGTCTTTGCGGTCGCCTCAGGCTCGTCCTCCGTATGACCTTCGGCGAACTGTGCCTCGTGATAGTCGTTCAACATGTCTCCTACCCCGGCATCAGCATCGTAATCCTCGACGCGTTGTCTCACCACCTCCTCTCTCGTGCGATGCGCTTCACCATGGAAGATCCACCGAGTATAGTCCGGCGTAAATCCATTCTTCCAAATATGTTCTACCATGGCCTTCTTTGGTTTTCTTTTCCGGTTGTCACATTTGCTGCACGGACAAGGGACTAGGCTAGCTCCTTTAGCAGCTTCGCCATATGCCCGTTCCACGAAAGCATCGGTCTTCCTAATCCATTCTGGGGTGACATCATTACGTCGAACGCGGCCCATGTACATCCACTCACGGTCCTCCATCCTCTAACATATATAACCGAGTATAGTTTAATATAGACATGTAATGCATGTACACTACGTTCCTACCTTCTAATAGGTGAGGATAGGTCCTAATCCCACCCGCGGTTGCGTAGATGGAGTTAGTTTCCATGCTCTACTCCGATCCGAGATAGAATTTCGGCAGCACCTCCCCGCTGTTCTCCGGATACACGTCCTGGCAGGGAGAGTGTACTGTCCGGAGAACAACAGGGAGGTGACGCCGAAACTCTTTCTCGGACCGGAGTAGAGCATGGAAACTAACACCATCTACGCAACCGCGGGCTGTCCAAAAAACGTGGACAATTCGAAACTGATACATTTGTAGATATGCAAAGATCTGCATATCTACACCGTATCTCTTTCGAACGGGAGACGCCTAACTGGGTTACGTGATCTACGACCATGATGCGGAAATAGAGGTTATACCTAGGGTGACGGTGGAGTCAGGCTAGCGGGGCTGTGGCGGGTCGGTGCAGTGGCGACGCGACGCGGTGCAGGCAGACCCGCAGTGGCTAGGAAGACAAGTATCTTCTCTGTAAAAAATAAACAAGCATGTCAAAAAAAATCGGCAGCACTTCCCCTGTACGGGGAGGTTTCCAAAACCTGCAAATAGATCTAACAGCACGATGGCTGACACGCACATATACAAACGACACGATGAATGCAAGTCACATCTAAGTGGCATCCATATCCACCATCACACGCATTTCACTAAATCCACTAAACACATATACTATAAACTCAATAAATACATACTAAACTAAATAAACTCACGAAAATCACTAAATCCACTAAACACATATACTATAAACTCAATAAATACATACTAAACTAATTAAATTTATTATACTCACTAATGTACGGTCGACGATGGCGGTGGCGCGACGGCGGTGGGCGCGGCCGGCGGTGGGCGCGATGGCGGTGCTCGCCGCGGGTGCGGGAGGCCGGCGGCGCGACGACGGTGGCGGGGCACGGCGGTGGGGAGGCCGGTGGTGGCGGGGCACAGCGGCGCGACGACCATAACGGCGGTGGCGGTGGCGGGGCTCGGCGGTGGGCGCGACCGGCGGTGGCCGCGACGGCGGGGCGCGGCGGCGGGGCGCGTGGGGAGGGGCTCGGCGGCTGCGCAGGGCACGGCGGGGCAGCGCGGCGGCGCAGGGCGCGGCGGCACAGGGCGCGGCGGCGGCGGTTAAACAGAGAGAGTGAGAGGAGAGAAAGAAGAAGAACCCGGCCGCGAAGTATATTTTACTTCTTTGCCGAGTGCCCGCGATCTGGCACTCGGCAAAGATTTTTTTTTATTTTTAAAATAAGCTTTGTCGAGTGCCCGTGATCTGGCACTCGGCAAAGACTTTTTTAAAAATATTAAAATATTCTTTGCCGAGAGCCAGATCGCTGGCACTCGGCAAAGTGTTCTTTGCCGAGTGCCAACTGGATGACACTCGGCAAAGAATCTTTTACAATCCTTTGCCGAGTGTTGTACAGCTGGCACTCGGCAAACCATCCTTTGCCGAGTGTCATTTGTGGACACTCGGCAAATTACTTTTTTATTTTTTTTATTTTCCCTACCAAACTTTTTGTGGTATGTTCCTACACTATGTAGACCTACATGTACCATTTTGGGACAATTATAACAGTGTTTTCTATAGCTAGTACATTTAGTTTGTTTATTTGAATTTCTTCGGAAAATTCAGATTTGAACTGCAGGTCACTCGAAACTTGGAAAACCGTGAATGCAAAAATGATATCCATACTACTTAGCACAAGTTACGACCGATTTCAGGAGCGGACCGGAAACTTCGAGCACCATGCTCACTCAACATGACCGTAAACTTGCCACACAGCTGTTTAAAAATTGTATAAAACACAAACAAACTTAGAAAATCATGAAACTTGTTCACATGTCATGATATCATATGTAGAGTCTGTGATAAAAAATTTAGAATGTTTGGAGAAAGTTGTGAGACATTATGTGTAGAAACCTAAGAGAACCACACATGAAATCATAGAGTTTCAATGTGGATCTCTTAGGTTTGTACACATAGTGCGTTACAGCTTTCTCGAAACTTTTTCAAATTTTTATCACAGCCTCTACATATGATATCATGACACGTGGACAGGTTTCATGATTTTCTGACTTTGTTTCTGTTTTATACAATTTTTAAACACCTGGATGGCTAGTTTACGGTCATGTTGAGTGAGCATGGTGCTCGAAGTTTCCGGTCCGCTCCTGAAATCGGTCGTAACTTGTGCTAAGTAGCATGGATATCATTTTTGCATGCACGGTTTTCCAAGTTTCGAGTGACCTGCAGTTCAAATCTGAATTTTCCGAAGAAATTCAAATAAACAAACTAAATGTACTAGCTATAGAAACCACTGTTATAATTGTCCCAAAATGGTACATGTTGGTCTACATAGTGTAGGAACATACCACAAAAAGTTTGGTGGCCAAAATAAATAAAATAAAAATATGCTTTGCCGAGTGTCTACATAGGACACTCGGCAAATACACTATTTGCCGAGTGCCAGATATTTGACACTCGGCAAAGACTGACGGCCGTCAGTTGTAGACGGTCGCTAACGGCCCTTTGCCGAGAGCCATATTTACCGAGTGCTTGACGCTCGGCAAAGCAGTCTTTGCCGAGTGCTTGGATGTGCCGAGAGTCCTACACTCGGTAAACCAGCTCTTTATCGAGCGCAGAACTTTGCCGAGTGCGGTACTCGGCAAAGTCTGCTTTGCCGAGTGCCCGATAAAAAGCACTCGGCAAAGCCACCGACACTCGGCAAAGGCGCGGATTCCGGTAGTGGTGTGTCATTTTAGCACCATATGAAACTATTTAATTTGGGGTTGGAATTTTTATGAGGCATAGGCAATAACAAATCATGACCAATGTATAAATTTCACATGCCCAGGTTTTATATTTTATTTACTACAAAAATAACAAATTGTTAGTGCAATAAAGCATGTGAGAGCAAGTTAAATCTAAAACTAATTATTTTCTATAGATGCATGACCATATTAAGTTTACTTAGGCTACTATAATGTCATGCAAGGACAGTGGAACACCATTTTCTATTTTTACATCAATATATTATTTATAAACCATTTAAAACTACATAATATGCATCGAACAAGTTAAATCACTAACTTAATCATACATGCACCAAATTTCATGATATTTTTATCAGTCACCAAGCATCACACCAAGAGTCTACTGTAATAATTTCAACCCATTTGGAGTAATAGAGCTACAGATCCAAAAATAGCAAGCAAATCAATCTTCTTTTCTCTATTTAACTTGTTTTAATTAACACACCAAGAAAACATTGAACAACATATAAGTTTTCTATTTTTCATAGATGGAGTATGATAACATCTAACTAACAAAACAAGTTTCATCATTTTTGGATTTTTATAAATAAAACTATGGAGAGAAGCAAGTTCATTTATTTTCTAAACCAGTTTTTAAATACGAATTTCTACAGAAGAACTTTTCCACTAAAACATACCAACATATAGATCCACTGCATAGAAAAATTCCCAAGGATTCCAAAATGTCCTCATTTACCTTTTTACGATTTTTCTACGATTTTCTACGGATTTCCAAAGTCCAACACAGAATCTGTAATTTCAGCAGAAAATAGCATACCACTAGGTGGCCACTTGTCATAGTAATCTTCTTCCTTGATCGTAACTACAGCATGCAGAAGAGAACAGCCGAGCAGCCATGTGGAGAGGAGCTCGGCTCGACGCGGAAGGGAGCAGAGAGGGTTGTCGGTCTGTCCTTCTCGAGGAGGAAGAAGGGCGCCGCTGGGGCTTCCCTGGCTGGTGCGCTGCTGCGTCCAGGGAGCCGAGTAGAGGGGCTGCTCGCTGCGGCCATGGTGAGCGGCAGTGAGCTGGAGCTCGGATGCCAGAACTGCAGGGTAGCCACGCCATGGAAGATGGAGAAGGGGTGCCAGCTGCTGTGAGGGAGAGTGAGGACGGCGTGGGGGAGGAAGGGAAAGGGGGCTGGTGCTGCCATTTATAGAGCAGAGCTCTAGACAGGTGGCAGTGAGGAGTGATAGGTGTGACAGTGCCAACATTGGGCGGCAGTTTTTGTCCTTTTCTGTTTGGAATCGGACCCGAATCACTACAGAAGATATGTTCCTTGATGTATACTCTACAAATCTTGTACAAGACTTGAGGTGATTTGGGCTGTGGTTAGAGAGTTATAGACCCACAAAAACTAGTTTGTCAGTGGGTTAGAAATCAGTGGAAACTTGCAAAAATTGAGTGTCAAAGCATGTCAAACGGAATCAGATGAATGCTATCTTTTAATATGTTGTGCCTCTATTAGTTATTAACAACTTTTATATTTGGGGAAACTTGAGTGGTTCAACAAAAATTTGGGAACACGAGACGTCAACCTGAACGACACTGAATTTCAGACTTAGAAGAATTCGAATCCTGAAATATGATTTTTATTCTATCTTGATGACACTGTTTGAGGTACTTAGAAATTGAATCAAGGCTTGATTTAAATATAAAATTTGTTGTATAACACATGTTCTACAACTTTTATTTAAAGTCAAACCTCATATCTTGAATATAAATTAAATTTTCACTTTGGTCAAGGTAGCATCATTATAAAGCTTTAAATTATATTTTAAGGCAATTGGGGTATTTTCTCGACATTTTCTTGGCATGCACCCTTAACAACTTTTGTTATAGAGTTCATATAGAGTTGTTTGAGCAAGATGGCAAGGTTTGGTTGAATTTCAAAATTTGCATTTGCTTAATCGAGCAATTTCAAGCAAGCGTATGATTTGTAATTTCATACGAACATTTGGTTATACCTTTGAGAAATCCTTAGAATACACTTGATACTTAGAGATGAATTATGATACATAGAAAGCAAGTCGAGAAATCAGATTCGGACATCGATTGGATAACATAACAACTATCGAGAGTTCAAATAAATGAGTCTGGATGGGAGTTGAGAGACAAGATTGACTTTCAAATTTGTGTTTGCTTCAAGAAACAAAAAGTTTTAACATGCTCCAAATTTGGCTGTTCTTGAGATCGAATAATTCTAAACTTGGTGAAACTTTCACGATTAACTTGATAAATGGAGATAGACGCGATCGAGAAATAGAATTTTTCACTGAGCATTCGAGATTAGGATAAATCTCCCGACATAACAGGAAATAGACATCTGGGGTGCAACAGAAAGCGGTATAGGAATCCCTCATTCGAAAAGCTAAAAATACAGTCTTACCCGAGGACCTCCCTACACCTGCATCCTCCTCCGCGCTTGCCCTTTCGAGAAACGGTTAACTCACACTAACTTTCCTAATTAGTTAGCCAAGGGCATCTCATTCCACCCTTGTGGTAGCACAGTTAACACCATAATCTTATCATGGTCATTAAATAATCGATAGCAATAATAAAGCATGATCATGAATCATATGTATCGTAACACCCAAAACCACATAGAGCAATAGCAGATACTACCCAAAAGTTCAGTGGTAAGCAAGGTGTAAAGTAAATCAAACTAGGGTTACCTATTGGGTCCCATCAATTTAACCTAAGCATAACATAGTGATTAATAGAAACATTATTGGGTAAAGAAGAGTGATCAAGGGCACAACTTGACTGTGACTTGAGATTCCAGGCACTTCACCAAGTTGGTCTTCGGCTTTCTCATGACCTCGCTGCTACTCGTATCAATACATACAAATAGACAATGAGTACATAAAAATAATATTTCACCAAACATGAGAACAAACTGTGTAGGAATATTCTATGCGCTGCTACGAGATTGTAGGTTTGAGAACCACTAAAATCGGAGTTACTAAAAAAGATATTATTTTCTAAATTTTTAGATGATTAAAAAATAAAATTGTGTTTTTGTTGATTAATATAAATCAGGTGAGAATGTATTCCAAATAAACATCTAATTCATCTTCTAATATGAGTTATATCTTAATTAAAGCTCAATATGAGTCAGATTATAATTAATAACTTATAGGGATTAATTGGCTAAACATATGCTAAAAGTTATCTAGTTATAAAAGTGTGTGACATAATACAAATAATGTTATTACTGTATAGACAACTTTATTATGAAGCTAACCAATGGGGCCTTCCTTTTTCGAAGGTCCTCAAAAATGTGACTAACCATATGTTTTCAGTATGGTTATGAATAGCTATAGGAGGTTTTGGTTTTGGGACGGAGAACTTCTCTTATGACAGAACGAAGGGAATTAAAGAGTGGGCGATGAAGCTAGAAGCCAAGTGACTTTGGCTGGACATATTGACGAAGCTCAAGTATGATAACGACTGAGAGGATAAAGACTATACATCCCTTAATAATTCATGTTAATATTATAGATAGTTACCAGGGATATAAATGTACTTTTATCCGGGCTGCGTCATAAATAGATGAATAGTAACACCGTATTGTTCACGCTGGATTGTAATGACTCTCGCGTCATTCTCGCACCCCACCTTCTGACAAGCCGAAAGTACCGATGTAATACGAATATTATTGATGTTTGTTCATGTTTATGGAATACTGAAATAAATAGATTATTGATACATGATTATCATTATTTACATTTCGTTGTGTTCCTTTACTTTCTTATTCACATTCATATTTATATATCAAAATGATGAAGGTATGTTCTTCATGACCTTCGTCTGAAGATTATTATATCCGAAAGGAAATAGTGCTTCAAAGGACGAAGGTCTTTAACCATTGACAATTGTGTTGCCTTGTTCTTGATTTATAGCATTTGAGAACAAATAGCCAACATTGGCGCCCACCTTCGGTGAACTCACTTCCACGACCTTCGGCAAAGCATCCACCTTTGACATGCCGCTGAAAAAGGCAACGGTGCCAGGGGCTGCCCTGTAACCACTGGACACAAACCAGGATGCACTCTCTCTGCGAGAGGCCAGGAGCCAAAAGAGAAAGGCCACCAGCCCAACTCTTCAGGAGGAGCAGAATGATCAAGAAATCAGGGATTTAGAAGTAATCCATCAACAACTGCAAAGGAAAAAGGAGAAGATGCATTGCCTGGTTGATCTTCAGAAGAAGATTGACGAAGCCGATGAGGAGATGCGTCATCTTACTCAAGATGATCAGGACCGAAGGCCTCAGCATAGGGAGCTTCGTCAGGAGAGCTCATTCAACGAAGATGAATGGTACGATGACTTTCATCATGGTAACTTTACTTTTGATGATGCTTCTCCTCTTGCAGTAGAGTTGCAGGCCACCCCATGGCCATAATCCTACAAGCCACCTCAGTTGCCATGTTGAAAGGGAAATGTGCCCTTGGGCAATTTCTATAATGTTTTGGTGATTAAGTGCCCAACATATTTAATCAAGTTCTCATGTGCCAAATAAAGTGAGAAGTACAAATCAAGACAAAAGGTATGTTTCTAGACTTAGTACATTGTTTTGAGTACTAATGTGTTCTGTCTAAGTGCTAGAAACAGTGAGAAAAGAATAGGAAAAATAGTTGGCTATGTGCAGCAAACTCCAGCTCGGCCTGGCACACCGGACTGTCTGGTGGTGCACCGGACAGTGTCTGGTGCGCCAGGCTGGTCTCCGGTGAAAATGCCGCTCTCGGGATTCGACGGCGGCGTACGACTATAACACCGGACGGTCCTGTGGTGCACCGGACTGTCCGGTGAGTCATCCACGATGAACTCGTCACCCTCGGGAAAAGCAAAGGGGCAACGTGGCTATAATTCACCGGACTGTCCGGTGGTGCACCAGACTGTCCGCTGAGCCAACGGTCACCTACGCCAACGGTCGGCCGCGCAATCTTCGCGCGACACGTGGACTGCTCCAACGGTCAACTGGTGCACCGGACTGTCCGGTGTGCACCATACAGTGTCCGGTGCGCTAGTCAGCCCAGAGGAGCAACGGTCGGATATGCCAAATTTGGAAGAAGATCGCGCACCGGACCGTCTACAGGACCTGTCCGGTGGCGCACCGGACTGTCCGGTGCGCTACTGGACAGAAGGCAAGGATAGCCTTCCATGTTGATCTCCAACGGCTCCTAGCTGCCTTAGGGCTATAAAATGACCCCTAGGCGCATGGAGGAGTCACCCAAGCATTCACTAAGAATCCTAAGACTCCAAGACTCCAACTTCACACATTCGATTCTTTGTGTTAGTGATTTGAGCTCCATTTGAGTTGTTAACTCCGTGTGTTGTGTTTCGAGCTCAAGTCGTCACTTGTGTGCGTGGTTGTGCTGCATATTTGAGTCTTGTGTGTGTTGCTCTTCCCAACCTTGCTCTTGTGCGTTCTTTGTGATCAATATTGTAAGGGCGAGAGGCTCCAAGTTGTGGAGATTCCTCGCAAACGGGAGAAAGACTAAGGAAGAAAGCCGTGGTATTCAAGTTGATCATTGGATCGCTTGAAAGGGGTTGAGTGCAACCCTCGTCCATTGGGACGCCACAACGTGGAAGTAGGCAAGTGTTACTTGGCCGAACTACGGGATAAAAATCACGTGTCTCGTGTGCTGCTTATTGTGATTGCTTTGTTCGCATGAGAATGTTTCTTAGCCACTTGACTACACTAACACCTTGATAATCAAGTTTGTGGCAAGTTAGTGTTTGATTTTTATAGGATCACCTATTCACCCCCCTCTAGGTGCTCTCAATTGGTATCAAAGCCGTACTCTTCATCTAAGGGACTAACCGCCCGAAGAGATGGATCCTAAGGGAAAGGGGATGGTGGTCAACGACAAGGAGAAGGAGTCCCTCTTCAACGAGCCAAGGGACGACAAGCCCACTGATTCAGGATCGAGTCACAAGAAGAGGGATGGGAAGAAGAAGAGGCGCATCAAGAAGATCATTTACTACGACAGCGACGCCTCCTCTTCTTCACCAAGAGACGACGACGACGATGACTCGTCGAAAAAGAGAACGGTTAATCAAAACTACTCTTTTGACTATTCTCGCATGTCGTACAATTCAAATGTGCATTTACTGTCTATTCCTCTAGGGAAACCTCCACACATTGATGGAGAGGACTACTCATTTTGGAGTCATAAAATGTGTAGTCATCTATTTTGTCTCCATCCTAGCATTTGGGAAATAGTGGAAAATGGAATGCATTTCGATAGTACGGATAACCCTGTGATTATTAATGAGCAAATCCATAAGAATGCCCAAGCTACTACTGTGTTGTTAGCATCTCTTTGCAGGGACGAGTATAATAAAGTAAGTGGCTTGGACAACGCCAAGCAAATCTGGGACACCCTCAAGATCTCACATGAGGGAAATGATGCTACAATGATCACCAAAATGGAACTGGTGGAAGGCGAGCTAGAGAGATTTGCCATGATTAGGGGAGAAGAGCCAACACAAACTTACAATAGGCTCAAGACCCTGGTCAACAAGATCCGAAGCTAGGAAGTACAAGATGGATAGATCATGACGTCGTCTGACTCATGCTAAGGTCATTTACAGTAATTGACCCCCATCTTGTCAACCTTATTCGTGAAAATCCCAGGTACACCAAGATGACGCCCGAGGAGATTCTCGGAAAATTCGTGAGCGGGCGTATGATGGTGAAGGAGGCGCGATACGTGGATGATGCTTTTAATGGCCCACTACCCATCTACGAGCCTCAAACCATTGCTCTTAAAGCAACCAGCAACAGGGAGACGCTACCAAGCAAGGTGGCACAAGTGGAGGCTGCTGGTCTCAACGAAGATGAAATGGCGCTTACCATCAAGCGTTTCAAGACCGCACTAAAAGGACGCAAGGAGTACCCCAACAAGAACAAAACAAGGGGAAAGCACTCCTGCTTTAAATGTGGTAAGACTGGTCATTTTATTGCTCAATGTCCCGATAATGAGAATGACCAGGCACAAGAAAGACACGACAAAAAGGAGAAGAAGAACAACTACAAGAAGGCGAAGGGTGAGGCGCACCTTGGAAAGGAGTGGGACTCTAATTGCTCCTCATCTGACTCCGACGATGAGGGATTGGCTGCCTCAGCCTTCAACAAGTCTCCGCTCTTCCCCAACGAACGCCATACGTGTCTCATGGCCAAGGAGAAGAAAGTAAGTATTCGAGATACACCTAAGTACTGTTCTTCTAGTGATGAGGAATCTTCTGATGATGAAGTAGATTACTCTAGTTTATTTAAAGGTTTAGATAGAGCTAAGGTAGAAAAAAATAATGAATTAATTGATGCTCTAAACGAAAAGGATAGATTGCTAGAAAAGCAAGAAGATATTTTGTATGAAGAGCATGACAAATTTATTAGTGTTCAAAAATCTCTTGCTTTAGAAACTAAGAGGAATGAAATGCTATCTTCTGAGTTATCTGCTTGCCATGAAATTATATCTAGTTTAAAGAGTTTAAATGTTGAATTAACTGCTAAGCTAGAGGAAGTTAGTAAAATAAATTCATGTGTAGGGCATGTTAGTATTTGTAATAGATGTAAGGACTTTGATGTTGATGCATGTAATGAACATCTTATTTCTATTACTAAGTTGAATGATGAAGTAGCAAGTCTTAATGCTCAACTTAAGACTTGCAAAAATGATTTTGATAAATTAAAGTTTGCTAGGGATGCCTACACTGTTGGTAGACACCCCTCAATCAAGGATGGACTTGGTTTTCGAAGGGAAACCAAGAACTTAACAAGCCATAAGGCTCCCATTCTCAACAAGGAGAAAGGGAAGGCCCCTATGGCAAGTAGTCCTCAAAGGAACCATGCTTTTATTTATGATAGGAAAATTGCTAATCATGCTTATTATAATAGGAGTTATGATCATGATGCTTCTAATTCACATGCTATGTTTGCCTCTAGTTCTACTTTGGTTCATGGTAGAAGTAGGCCTAGGAGAAATCATGTTGTGCATCATGTGCCTAAAAAATGTGTAATATACCTACTACTGTTTTCCATGCTTTCAACACTTCTTTTGTACTTTCATGTAAGAATGAAAAAGTGGTTGCTAGGAAGTTGGGAGCCAAATGCAAGGGAGACAAAACTTGCATATGGGTTCCAAAAACTATTGTGACTAACCTTGTAGGACCCAACAAGAGTTGGGTACCTAAAACCCATGCTTAAATACCTTGCAGGTTTATGCATCCGGGGGCTCAAGTTGGATTATCGACAGCGGATGCACAAACCACATGACGAGGGAGAAGAAGATGTTCACCTCCTACGTCAAGAACAAGGATTCCCAGGATACGATTATCTTTGGAGATGGGAATCAAGGCAAGGTCAAGGGTTTGGGAAAGATAGCCATCACCAACGAGCACTCCATATCAAATGTATTTCTAGTAGAGTCGCTTGGTTACAACCTTCTATCTGTAAGTCAATTGTGTCACATGGGTTACAATTGTCTTTTTACAAACGTTGATGTTTCTATCTTTAGAAGGAGTGATGGTTCATTAGCTTTTAAGGGTGTATTAGACGGCAAGCTCTACTTAGTTGATTTTTCGAAAGAGGAGGCCGATCTAGATACATGCTTAATAGCTAAGACTAGTATGGGCTGGTTGTGTCATCGCTGTCTAGCACATGTTGGGATGAAGAACCTTCATAAACTTCTAAAGGGAGAACATGTGTTAGGACTAACCAATGTTTGTTTCGAGAAAGATAGACCTTGTGCAGCTTGTTAGGCAGGAAAACAGGTGGGAAGCACTCATCACAACAAGAATGTGATGACAACATCAAGACCACTGGAGCTTCTTCACATGGACCTCTTCGGACCCGTTGCCTACCTTAGCATCGGGGGAAGTAAGTATGGTCTTGTAATTATTGATGATTTTTCCCGCTTCACTTGGGTGTTCTTTTTGCAGGATAAATCAGAAACCCAAGGGACCCTAAAGCGCTTTCTAAGGAGGGCTCAAAACGAATTTGAGCTCAAGGTGAAAAAGATAAGAAGCGACAATGGGTTCGAGTTCAAGAATCTACAAGTGGAGGAGTATCTTGAGGAAGAAGCCGTTAAGCACGAGTTCTCCGCTCCCTACACACCACAACAAAACGATGTGGTAGAGAGGAAGAACAAGACGCTTATCGACATGGCGAGAACGATGCTTGGAGAATTCAAGACGCCCGAGAAGTTTTGGTCGGAAGCTATGAACACAGCTTGCCACGCCATAAACCGGCTCTACCTACATCGCCTTCTCAAGAAGACCTTGTATGAACTCCTTGCCGGTAACAAACCCAACGTTTCTTACTTTCGTGTATTTGGGAGCAAATGTTACATTCTGGTGAAGAAAGGTAGACATTCTAAATTTGCTCCCAAGGCAGTAGAAGGGTTTTTACTAGGGTATGACTCAAATACAAAGGAGTATAGAGTCTTCAACAAATCATCGGGTTTGGTTGAAGTCTCTAGCGACGTTGTATTTGATGAGACTAATGGCTCCCCAAGAGAGCAAGTTTATCTTGATGACATAGATGAAGATGATGTTCCGAGGGCCGCAATGCGCACGATGGCGATAGGTGATGTGCGACCACAGGAACAACAAGAGCAAGATCAGCCATCTTCCTCCACAATGGTGCATCCTCCAACTCAAGATGGTGAACAGGTACCTCAAGAAGAGGGACAGGATCAAGGGGGAGCACAGGAAGAACAAGTGACAGAGGAAGAAGCACCACATGCCCCTCCTACTCAAGTCCGAGCAACGATCCAAATAAATCACCCCGTCGATTAGATTCTAGGTGACATAAGCAAGGGAGTAACAACTCGCTCACGTTTAGCTAATTTTTGTGAGCATTACTCGTTTGTCTCTTCTATTGAGCCTTTCAGGGTAGAAGAGGCCTTGCAGGATCCCTACTGGGTGTTGGCCATGCAGGAAGAGCTCAACAACTTCAAGAGAAATGAAGTTTGGAGTCTGGCCACGTCCAAAGCAAAATGTTGTGGGAACCAAGTGGGTGTTCCGCAACAAGCAAGACGAGCACGGGGTGGTGACAAGAAACAAGGCTCGACTTGTGGCAAAAGGATATGCCCAAGTCGCAGGTTTGGATTTCGAGGAGACTTTTGCTCTTGTGGCTAGGCTAGAGTCTATTCGAATATTGTTAGCCTATGCCGCTCACCACTCTTTTAGGCTGTTCCAAATGGATGTGAAGAGAGCTTTCCTCAACGGGCCAATAAAGGAGGAGGTGTACGTGGAACAACCCCTTGGCTTTGAGGATGATAGGTATCCCGACCATGTGTTCAAAGTCTCTAAGGCGCTCTATGGACTTAAGCAAGCCCCAAGAGCATGGTATGAATGCCTTAGAAATATCTTAATTGCTAATGCTTTCAAGGTTGGGAAAGCTGATCCCACTCTTTTTACTAAGACTTGTGATGGTGATCTTTTTGTGTGCCAAATTTGTGTCGATGACATAATATTTGGTTCTACTAATCAAAAGTCTTGTGAGGAGTTTAGCAGGGTGATGACTCAAAAGTTCGAGATGTCGATGATGGGCGAGTTGACCTACTTCCTTGGGTTCCAAGTGAAGCAACTCAAGGACGGCACCTTCCTCTCCCAAACGAAGTACACTCAAGATCTTCTCAAGAGGATTGGGATGAAGGACGCCAAGCCCGCGAAGACACCGATGGGAACCGACGGGCATGTGGACCTCAACAAAGGAGGTAAGTCCGTTGATCAAAAGGCATACCGGTCTATGATAGGGTCATTGCTTTATTTATGTGCTAGTAGACCGGACATTATGCTAAGTGTATGCATGTGTGCTAGATATCAATCCGACCCCAAGGAATGTCACCTTGTGGCCGTTAAGCGAATTCTTAGATATTTAGTTTCTACGCCTTGCTTCGATATCTGGTATCCAAAGGGGTCTACCTTTGACTTGATTGGATACTCATTCTCCGATTATGCCGGGTGCAAGGTAGATAGGAAGAGCACATCAGGGACGTGCCAATTTCTAGGAAGGTCCCTGATGTCCTGGAGTTCTAAGAAACAAACATCCGTTGCCCTATCCACCGCTGAGGCCGAGTATGTTGCCGCAGGACAGTGTTGCGCACAACTACTTTGGATGAGGCAAACCCTCCGGGACTTTGGCTACAATCTAAGCAAAGTCCCACTCCTATGTGACAATGAGAGTGCAATCCGCATGGCGGATAATCCTGTTGAACACAGCCGCACTAATCACATAGACATCCGACATCACTTCCTGAGAGACCACCAGCAAAAGGGAGACATCGAGGTGTACCATATTAGCACCGAGAACCAGCTAGCCGATATCTTTACCAAGCCGTTGGATGAGAAAACTTTTTGCAGGTTGCGTAGTGAGCTAAATGTCTTAGATTCGCGTAACTTGGATTGATCTATAGCATACATGTGTTCTATGCCTTTGATCATGTTACCTTATGCATTTACTACATGTGTTATCTATTTGTGGTGCTCAAGTTGTACAAGATCTCCCCGGACCTCACTAGTCCATATGCAAGGGAAAATATCCTATGCAATCACTTATCCTGGTGCAAGCATGCAATCAAGCGATCTAGTGCATCCGATCTAGATCTAATGATGACTGTTATTTTATATTTAACCCCTTCCACCTAAAACATAGTACCTATTTTACTTTTAACCCCTTCCATATGAAACCGTTGGATCTAGATTGGATGCTCTGGATAGTTTGATTGCACGCTTGCACCAAAATGAGTGATTGCACAGGATATGTCCTCCATATGCAATTGGTGCACATATTTAGGGGGAGATATGCTACAACTTGACCCTTTGAGACTCACCTATGTGTTTGAGTATAATTGATGTAGTCTCAAAGGTGCATTGAAAGGGAACATGGACTTGGACGATGCAAAGACTTCCACTGCACTCTGGTATTAGTGTACTCACTTCCAGTTCATATTTATGCTCTCATTGCCTTTTTGCTCTTAATTGACATTTTTGGTGAGGCAATGGGGTTAAAAAGGGCCAAGAATGATCCTGTTTTGGTGCTTAATGCCAAAGGGGGAGAAATTAAGGCCAAAGCAAATGGATTAGCTACCACTTGTGAATTTTGAAAACAATAGAGTTAGAACTTTTGATTTGTCCAAAATACTCTTATTGCAAAATTTGGTCTCTTGTGGGGGAGAATTTTTTATTATGGGAAAAAGGGGAGTTTTTGGTTCTTGATCAATTTTTCCATTGGAATATCTCTTGATTTGCCCAAACAAGTGTGTTTGACTTAGAGATAGGAAAAATAATTTGATTTACAAAAACAAACCAAGTGGCGGCAAAGAATGATCCAAATATGTCAAATATTATGCAAAAACAATTTGGTCCTCCATTGCATCGATGTTGCACTTCTTTTGGTTGCTTTTGGATGTGTTGGCATAAATCACCAAAAAGGGGGAGATTGAAAGGGAAATGTGCCCTTGGGCAATTTCTATAATGTTTTGGTGATTAAGTGCCCAACACATTTAATCAAGTTCTCATGTGCCAAATAAAGTGAGAAGTACAAATCAAGGCAAAAGGTATGTTTCTAGACTTAGTACATTGTTTTGAGTACTAATGTGTTCTGTCTAAGTGCTAGAAACAGTGAGAAAAGAATTGGAAAAAGAGTTGGCTATGTGCAGCAAACACTAGCTCGGCCTGGCACACCAGAGTGTCCGGTGGTGCA
Organism: Zea mays; assembly: GCF_902167145.1. Lineage (NCBI taxonomy): Eukaryota > Viridiplantae > Streptophyta > Magnoliopsida > Poales > Poaceae > Zea > Zea mays. Next base: position 89,988,362 of record NC_050097.1, read on the forward strand.
CCGGACAGTGTCCGGTGCGCTAAACTGGTCTCCGGTGAAAATGCCACTCTTGAGATTCGACGGCGACGTACGACTATAATTCACCAGACGGTCCGGTGGTGCACCGGACTGTCCGGTGAGTCATCCGCGACGAACTCGTCGCCCTCGGGAAAAGCAAAGGGATGACGTGGCTATAATTCACCGGACTGTCCGGTGAGCCAACAGTCGTCTACGCCAACGGTCGGCCGCGCAATCTTCGTGCGACACGTGGACTGGTCGAACGGTCAACTGGTGCACCGGACTGTCCGGTGTGCACCGGATAGTGTCCGGTGCGCCAGTCAGCCCAGAGGAGCAATGGTCGGATATGCCAAATTTGGAAGGAGATCGCGCACCGGACCGTCTACAGGACCAGTCCGGTGGCACACCAGACTGTCCGGTACGCCACTCGATAGAAGGAAAGGATAGCCTTCTATGTTGCTCTCCAATGGCTCCTAGCTGCCTTGGGGCTATAAAAGTGAGCCCTAGGACCATAGAGGAGTCACCCAAGCATTCACTAACCATCCTAAGACTCCAAGACTCCAACTTCACGCATTCGATTCTTTGTGTTAGTGATTTGAGCTCCATTTGAGTTGTTAACTCCATGTGTTGTGTTTCGAGCTCAAGTCGTCACTTGTGTGCGTGGTTGTGCTGCATATTTGAGGCTTGTGTGTGTTGCTCTTCCCAACCTTGCTCTTGTGCGTTCTTTGTGATCAATATTGTAAGGGCGAGAGGCTCCAAGTTGTGGAGATTCCTCGTAAACGGGAGAAAGACTAAGGAAGAAAGTCATGGTATTCAAGTTGATCATTGGATCGCTTGAAAGGGGTTGAGAGCAACCCTCGTCCATTGGGACGCCACAACGTGGAAGTAGGCAAGTGTTACTTGACCGAACCACGAGATAAAAATCACGTGTCTCGTATGCTGCTTATTGTGATTGCTTTGTTCGCATGAGAACGTTTCTTAGCCACTTGACTACACTAACACCTTGATAATCAAGTTTGTGGCAATTTAGTGTTTGATTTTTACAAGATCACCTATTCACCCCCCCTCTAGGTGCTCTGACATGTATGATGGGCATTCGATCCAAAGCAATTCTTTATGAGCTACGAGGCAACAATATCCTCTTTTGGGGGTAACACTGCTGTCATGGAAAAGTCCTTTGTCATGGCAGTCCGAAGCGTGGCCTAGACATGGTACTCCTCCCTTCAGCTAGGAACAATCATATCATGGCAGAAGCTCAAGGATATGCTAGTCACCAGTTTCCAAGGCTTTCAGACGAAGCCAGTCACTGCTCAGGCTTTGTTTCAATGCATGCAAGACCATGAGGAGTACCTTCAGACGTATGTCCGAAGGTTTCTGCATTTGAGAGCACAAGCGCCTAAAGTGCCCAATGAAATTGTCATTGAGCCCATGATCAAAGGGCTTCGGCCAGGACCTACAGCCTAATATTTTGCCAAGAAGCCCCCACAAACCCTAGAGAAGCTCCTTCAAAATATGGATGAGTACATCTAGGCCGATAATGATTTTCGTCAAAGAAGGGAGGAAGCGTACATGTTTTCTGAAATGACTAAGGGCTTCGGAGGAAACTTCATCCCAGGCATGTCCGGTCAATTCACAATTCCATTACCAATGATGAAAGGGCCAACAATGCTCATAATAGCCATCATAGCTCACAGTCTTCGAGCATGCAATAGACTTCTTTTAGACCACCAGCTCCGAGAGGCAGAGGAGGAAGAAACTTCACTGGAGGAAGATTCGGCAATCAACCCAGAAAGTTGTACTGCCTCTTTTGTGGCGAGGACAAGGGTCATACAACAAGGACATGCCAGGTCACAATTCACAAGCAAAAGGAAATCGCTAAAGACGAGGCACGACAGAGTCAGCCGAAGCAAGTCCTTCACACTGCTTCTTGGTACTCTCCATACATCCCAGAATATGTAGGAAATCAATAACCTACGGCTTCTGTTGCTTCGGCAAGTCATTCCCGAGCTTCATGGCCTTAGTTGCCACCACCACCACCACTGGTTCACAATCAGCAGCCAGAAGGGCACAATCAGTTGCCACCACCACCACTGGATTGTAATCACTCTCACGTCATTCTCGCACCCCACTTTCTGACAAGCCGAAGGTACTGATGTAATATGAATATTATTGATGTTTTTTCATGTTTATGGAATACTGAAATAAATAGATTATTGATACATGATTATCATTATTTATATTTCTTCGTGTTCCTTTACTCTCTTATTCACATTCATATTTATATATCAAAATAATGAAGGTATGTCCTTCATGACCTTCGTCTGAAGATCATTATATCCGTAAGGAAATAGTGCTTCGAAGGACGAAGGTCTTTAACCATTGACAATTGTGTTGCCTTGTTCTTGATTTATAGCATTTGAGAACAAGTAGCCAACACTAACACGACTAGAACGAATTTATTAAACATTTTTCTATAATTTCCTGGATTTAATTATTTCTTTTAACTGCAAATGGATGACGGGTACAAAATCTTGAGAGCTTAGGGTTCAATTCATGAATCTCATGACCTTTATGTTACTATCTTTGAACTATAGTGGATAGTGGGTTTATATGAGGAAAGGTCACGAGCTCTTATGTAATTAGTCTCGGTCGAAGGGGGGTATGCTTGATTCTGATTCGTTGGATCAGAAATTCGCAGTTAAATTAAACTTCGATTGAATTGCACTAGTAATCGTCCGATCAAGATCCTATGCACTAGATTAACAGTTCTATGTACCGAATCGGTACGCCACCAGGATCGTTCATCCTAAGATCGACGACTCATGTTCTGTTTGAATCCGATCTAATTTCGTTCATCCGATCCAGGATCAACGGTTGACATCAGTCTTAGTCAAACCAGTACACCTAGTGTAATCCTAGTCGCATACCCAAGATCGGACGACGTGGGTTTATCCCCATCTTCACGACCCCGAGCACGACGGCGCCCACGATTTCCCCCGGTGGTGAGCCCACCGACGAGCGGCAAACCCACGTCCAAGCATGATAGCCTTCGATTTAACACTCCCTACACGATGCAGGGTTAATGGCAAAATCAGTGGTAGGTTCCTTACCATAGAACGCGGCGCCGAGGTGTAACACCCCGTCCAATCCCTGGACCGACGGTACTTACTCCTGGCAGCTCGCTAGGATCATATAATGTCCCCACAGACCAACACGGGCCTTTTGTGCGCATTTTGTCCTCACTCATGCGCACCCGAGAAAACTTCCCGGTCGGTCACCCATCCCAAAATGCTCCAAGCCAAGCACGCTTAACTTGGAGGTTCTTTCGAGATAGGCTTCCGAAAAAGAAGATGCATCTTGTTGGTATGGATACTCTATTAATTCTATTATGCCTTGGGCCAGGAAATCACCATCCCAGGGGCCAGGATATCACAATCCACCCCCCTTAGAAGACCGACGTCCTCGTTGGTCAACCCCAATCCAGGAACCTCCCCTCTTAGCCACGTTAAGCGTGATATCCTGGCCCTAGGATGGGATATCCTAGACCAATGCTTAATAGAATTAATAGAGTATTCATACCAATAAAGTGCATCTTCTTTTTCGGAAGCCTATCTCGAAAGAACCTCCAAGTTAAGCGTGCTTGGCTTGGAGCAATTTGGGATGGGTGACCGACCAGGAAGTTTTCTCGGGTGTGCATGAGTGAGGACAAAGTGCGCATAAAAAACTCGTGTTGGTCTGTGGCGACGATATATGATCCTAGAGAGCTGCTAGGAGTAAGTACCATCGGTCCAGGGATTGGACGGGGTGTTACAAGTGGTATTAGAGCCGACCCTTGAGGTTTCACAGGCATGTGTGGGCTAGGGGGTTCGGGTATGTGGCGCATGGCGCATGTGGGCTCGGAGTGGTCACATGGCATGGTATATGACGACACTAGACACACAGACGTGGCTAAGAGGGGAGGTTCCTGGATTGGGGTTGATCGACGAGGATGTCAGTCTTCTAAGGGGGGGTGGATTGTGATATCCTAGCCCCTGGGATGGGATATCCTGGCCCAAGGCTTAATAGAATAAATAGAGTATTCATACCAATAAGGTGCATCTTCTATTTTGGAAGCCTATCTCGAAAGAACCCCCAAGTTAAGTGTGCTTGGCTTGGAGCAATTTGGGATGGGTGACCGACCGGGAAGTTTTCTCGGGTGCGCATGAGTGAGGACAAAGTGCGCACAAAAGACTCGTGTTGGTCTGTGGGGACGATATATAATCCTAGAGAGCTGCCAGGAGTAAGTACCGCTGGTCCAGGGATTGGTCGGGGTGTTACACGAGGGCTCTGCCCACAACATTTAGGGTTTAGGGTTAATGGCAAACTCAGTGGTAGGTTCCTTACCATAGAACATGACGGAGGATGTACAACAACGAGAAATTCCCCGCCATCCTGTCGATCTCCGTTCCTGGCGCTGCAGCGAACATGTCCCTGGGCACCTAGCGAAGCTCTCAGATCTGTCTTCGCACCCCGAACGGCCATATGCGCTTGAATCAATGGCGGTGGCGGTGGTTCATCCCTATCTCTGTGTGAGCCCACAGCTAGCTCGATTCTTCCGGTTGCAATGACCAGGAGAGGCGGCTGCCCAGGTTATTTGGTCACGCGATCGGGGCAGAGTTGTTCGGAGGCAGCTTTACAAGGATGGAGTACGCGCCGACAGAGGGAGGTTGTTACAACCATGGCGATCCACGTGGAGGGGCTGATGTGGTGGGTCCCATGAGCCGGTGATAGATCATCCAGGCGCACTCATGCCCACGCAAAGGAAAGGGTGACTGACGGGGCGACCCCACCTGTCGGCGCCGATCCCCCCGAGTTGGGCTGACCGTAGCGGAAGGGTAGGGTTGGGCCGGAAAGCTAGTTTGGGCCTAGCTAGCATCTTACTTTTTCCATATTTTTCTGTTTTCATTTTCACTTTTCCATTTCAAATTACTATTTTGAATTCAAATTCGAATCTAGGTTCATGATTCATATTCATATGCACAATCATAATAAATCTTTAGCATGCAAAATATAATGTTATTTTATTTATTTCCCATCTCATTTATTTATGCATATGCTTTTAAATGTACACACACAAAATATGTATTTTAAGAAATATAGTTCTATTTTATAAAAATCGTTAAGAGAAAATTCTAGAAATACAAGATTTGTCAAAGGAACAAATTATTACTGAGATCCTTTCTTTATTACCCCTTTTAATTAAGAAACATTGTTTTAGGATGAGTAGTTTCAAAGATAATTCTTATGAAAAATATATTTTAACTCAAAATCTCAGGAGAATTTTATTAGACTTCCAAAATAAGACTTTGGGTGTTACACATCGTAAACTCGTGCTTTGCATAATTTTGACATTATCCATTGTGATTTATGGACCTCTCCAGTACCTAGTGTTTTAGGGTTTAAATACTATCTTGCTATTCTCGATGATTGCTCCCATTACGTGTGGACATTCCCTCTTCGCCTCAAATCCGACACGATTTCCACCATTCCCCATTTTTTTCTCCTTTGTGGCCACTCAGTCGGCGTTTCGAGACCGGGGGGTCCCTCGAGCCGACGAGTGAGTGTCGCCGCGTGCCCCAGCCCAGATGGGTCGAGCGCGAGGGCGAGCGCGAAGGGGGGAAGGAGCGAGGCGGCCGGAGACCGGCGTGAGAGAGGTGGGAATCCCGCGGCCTTCGTGTTCGTCCCGCGCCGAGGTCGGGTGCGCTTGCAGTAGGGGGTTACAAGCGTTCACGCGGGAGAGGGAAGCGAGCGGCCCCAGGAGAGCGCCTGTCTCGTCCTCGTCCCCGCGCGGCCAACCCTCTCTAAGAGGGCCCTGGTCCTTCCTTTTATAGGCGTAAGGAGAGGATCCAGGTGTACAACGGGGGGTGTAGCAGAGTGCTACGTGTCTAGCGGGGGAGAGCTAGCGCCCTAAGTACATGCCGATGTGGCAGCCGGAGAGATTTTGGCACCCAGCTGGTGTGATGTCGTGGCCGTCGGAGGAGCGATGGAGCCTGGAGGAGGGACAGCTGTCGGAGCGGTTGAGTCCTTGCTGACGTCCTCCTGCTTCCGTAAGAGAGCTGAGAGCCGCCGTCGTCACAGAGCATGCGGGGCGCCATCATTGCCTATCTGGCGGAGCTGGCCAGATGGGACACCGGTCTTGTTCTCTGCGGCCCGAGTCAGCTCGGGGTAGGGTGATGATGGCGCTTCCTGTTGACGTGGCTGGCCTGCGCCCTAGGTTGGGCGATGTGGAAGCTCCTTCGAAGCCGAGGTCGAGTCTGTCTTCCATGGCCGAGGCCGAGTCCGAGCCCCTGGGTCGGGCGAGGCGGAGGTCGTCGGCAGAGGCCAGGGCGGAGTCCGAGCCCTGGGGTCGGGCGAAGCGGAGTTCGTCGTCTTCTGGGGCTGAGCCCGAGTCCGAGCCCCTGGTCGGGCGGAGCGGAGTTCGCCGTCTTCCGGGACTTAGCCCGAGTCCGAGCCCTGGGTCGGGCGGAGCGAAGTTCGCCGTCTTCCAGGACTTAGCCCGAGTCCGAGCCCTAGGGTCGGGCAGAGCGGAGTTCGCCGTCTTCCGGGACTTAGCCCGAGTCCGAGCCCTGGGTCGGGCGGAGCGGAGTTCGTCGTCTTCCGGGACTTAGCCCGAGTCCGAGCCCTGGGTCGGGCGAAGCGGAGCTTCCTATGATGCCTTTGGCAGGGCCTGACTGCCTGTCAGTCTCACTCTGTCAAGCGGCACTGCAGTCGGAGTGGCGCAGGCGGCGCTGTCCTTCTGTCAGGCCGGTTAGTGGAGCGGTGAAGTGACGGCGGTCACTTCGGCTCTGCCAGGGGGCGTGCGTCAGGATAAAGGTGTCAGGTCACCTTTGCGTTAAATGCCCTTGCGATTTGGTCGGTCGGTGCGGCGATTTAGTCAGGGTTGCTTCTTAGCGAAGGCAGGGCCTCGGGCGAGCCGGAAATACGTTCACCGTCGGAGGGGGGCCTCGGGCGAGACGGAAATCCTCCGGGGTCGGCTGCCCTTGTCCGAGGATAGGCTCGGGCGAGGCATGATCGAGTCACTCGAATGGACTGATCCCTGACTTAGTCGCACCCATCAGGCCTTTGCAGCTTTATGCTGATGGGGGTTACCAGCTGAGAATTAGGAGTCTTGAGGGTACCCCTAATTATGGTCCCCGACAGTAGCCCCCGAGCCTCGAAGGGAGTGTTAGCACTCGCTTGGAGGCTTTCGTCGCACTTTTTTGCAAGGGGACCAGCCTTTCTCGGTTGCATTTTGTTCCGGTGGGTGCGCGCGAGCGCACCCGCCGGGTGTAGCCCCTGAGGCCTCGGAGGAGTGGTTTCACTCCTTCGAGGTCTTAATGCCTTGCGTAATGCTTCGGCTGGTCTGGTTGTTCCCTCATGCGAACTGGCCGTAGCCCGGGTGTACGGTCGGGGCCCAAGTTCTCGGGCTAGTATGTTGACGCTGCCAACGGTTCGGCCGGAGCCGGGTTTGCGAGAGCAGCCCCCGAGCCTCTGCACAGGGCGAGAGGACGATCAGGGACAGACTCGGCTTTTTTACATACGCCCCTGCGTCGCCTTTCCGCAAGGAGGAGGGGGGAAAGCGCCATGTTGCCCTCGATGGGCGCCGAACATGGTGTCTCCGGTGAGCTGCAAGCGGGTAATCCGAGTGGACGTCCGTGCCCCGTTCGTTAGGGGTCGGCTAGGGGCCCAGAGGCACGCCCAAAAGTACCTGCGGGTGATCTGCCGGACCCGGTCCCCTGGCGACGGGGTCCGAGGGCTCGATGCCTCCCTCTGATGGGATTCCGTTACAAGATCGCTCCCGCTAGTCTCGGAAATGTCCTAGGGTACCTCGAGAGCGCAGCCCGAGCCTTGGTTATGTATCGAACGTACCCATGGTCATCCCTCGCTCGGCGTCTGAGGCGGCTGTGAACCCTTCGGGGGCCAGCCTTCGAACCCCTGATCAGTAATGGGCGCGGAGCCCGAGTAGCCTGAGGCGGCCGTGGGACCCTTCGGGGGGCCGGCCTTTGAACCTCTGACCAGTAGTGGGTGTAGGGCCCACGCGACCTGAGGCGGCTGTTGAACCCTTCGGGGGGGGAGGGGCAGCCTTCGAACCTCTGATCAGTAAGGAGGCTCGGAGCCTGGTTCCTTCACGGGGAAGGATCCTTTTCGGGGTATCCCCCTTTCCCCGTCCCTGTTGCAAGAGATAGAGAAAGAGGAAAAAAGGAAAAGGATACGAAATCGAACGACGCGGCGTACCTTTTTTGGTGCGGTTATTACGGCGAAGGCGAAGCGTCGCCCGCTTCTCCCGCCAGAGGCGCCGCCTGTCCCACCGCGGAGTTAATGCGACCGTCGCGCGTGCGCGAGTCGTTCGAGGAACGGATCACGGGCGCGTTGTTTTCACGCCGTGAGAGGGGGTTCTCTTGCTGCCCCCGGATGGGACGTGAGCTTGGCTGACGACGTGACCGCTGCTCCCGCCCGCCTGCCACCATCATTACTGCCGGCCCACTTTTGGCCGCATTGACCGCCGCGCCAGGCTGGCGCTGTTGGGTCGTGCGCTGGGTCGCCTCGAGTCGCAGTATTGGTTCCGCAATCGAGGAGGCGCGGTGGTGGCGCAAGTGGCGGTGCAGTTGCTTGCATGAAGCATCCGGCGCGCCGGTTACGTGACGCGTGGGCCTGGGCCTCCATGTTGGGCGTGTCGGGAGTCGGAGAAGCGCGTTCACTTGGCGTGGTTGCATGCCGCCTGCATGGCTGCCCACCTCTTTCGCCCGTTGGTCTGGGCAAAAGTGGAGGGTCACTTATAACCGCTGGGCGGTCGTGTGCACCACGCGCGGCGGTTTGGCTTCTCCTGCTCTGAGCCGGCTTGCATGACATGCGGGACCCAGCCCCCGCGCCGCAGGGGAGGGCCTTGGAGCGTGTTGGAGAAGACTCAGCCCGTGACGGTTGGGGGCGCAAGTAGGGAGAGTTGACTTTAAAAGGAGGGCGACCCCCTTCGGAAGGCGACCATGTCTTCGCGCTTCCTTATGCATCGTGTCTTTCCACCTTCCAAGCCCCCGGATGGGGGATACCCGCCGTCTTTTCGCCTCATCGTTGGAGGAACGCAACTCCGTGGGAGTTGGTACCTTTCAGCCATCGTTCGGCTTCAAGGATTTTCATCATGCAGCCCGGCTGCACCCCTCCGCCGGTGGTCACCCAAGATGGTGACCTCCAGCTTGATGTTGGGGGAAAGCGAGCCGGGCTGCGGCCTCTGCCCCTCCTTCAGCCTCAAGGATTTTCATCACCAGGGCTGGGGAGGGGAGTGTGCCGAGTTGGGGTCGGCCCCTGCGTGGGCGGTGGCCCGCTCCTTCACTCAGTCATCGGAGGGAAGGGCGGGCATCGTCCGTGGCGCCGGCAGCTGCACCGTGCCTGGCTCTCGGACGCGAGTGGCTTCGGAGCCGCTCGCGGCGCCGGCGTCTGCCACGGCAGCTGGAAGAGGTTCTTCCGCCGGCGCGATAGCCAGGGCCGGCCATGGACCGACCTCCAACTCTACGGCCTTCTGCCCGTCCTTGCCTCACGAGTTTGGGCATGGGCGGGGGCCTCCTGGCAGCAGCATCCGCCCTGAGGTCAGTGCTGCCGCTGTTCGGCCCCCCGGAGCAAAAGTCGTCATCGTCGCTGCTGCTGGAGCGGGTGACGGCGCGCCGTTCGTCGGTCTTCTGTTGCTCCGCAGGCCCTCCCCTATCGAGTGGGGTTGTTTGTACCTGCGGAGGGGGAACCGGAGTTCCGTTTGTAATGGCACTTTGAATGCCAGTGTTTTTGTTCATTATGGCTGTCGAGGCCTGAACATGTATGTAATTTTGGCACGGAGCCATGTTTTTTCCTCATTTTCGAGCACTAAGACTCGCCTGTTGATTATCTGGACCGCTTCACCAAGCATGAGTCGCCCCGTGTCAAGGTGACGAGCGAGGTATCCGTATCCCGGAGGCGTAGGAGTCCCTCGGCTCGGTCGGCCTTGTTGTCTGAGGCTCCCCTAGCTTAGTTAAAGGGACCCCTTGGCCGCTCTTCGACGAGCCGAGGCCAGGGGTAGCGATATCAGCATGAACAGAGGCGGAGTTGGCTCGAAAATGAAACCTGGTTGGCCGGAGCCTAGCCGGGTTGTCCGTTAGCGGGACCGACGCCGGAGTTGATCAGCCGAGGCCTCGGGTCGGGCTGGCGCCCTTGGAAGATGGTTGGCCGAGGCCTCAGGGGTAACCGGCCGAGCCGCCTGCTCGGGCCGGATTCCCGGAGAAGTCCCTGGCACCGATTGCCCGGGCGTGGCGATGATGTCGTCCTCCAGAGTGGGGATCCTCGGACCGCGTCGCCGTCCGAGGCTAGGTCGGACCTCGCTGAAGGTGTCGTCGATGCCGAGGGTGCTACTGCCCCCTTCCAGCGTCAAGACCCGAGCCTGCAGGATCAGAGTGTCTTGTAGCGTGTGCCTTCTGCGGCCGCCGAGGCCAGAATACGCACCCTCGCTGTGTTGTAAAGCTGCGTCTCCTTTCCTCTTGTTTCGAGTATCTGGACTTTTTTGTCGGTAACAGGGATGTTTGTGCGAGCGAGAGTTGCTTCTCGCGGAAGGTGATGAGTGAGGTATCCATATCCCGGAGGCGTGGGAGTCCCTCGGCTCGGTCGGCCTTGCCGCTTACGCGCACTTTCACCCGTCCATGAGGCCCTGTCACCGACTCAGTCGAGAAGGCTCGAAGGATCGCTTCGGCAGAAGAGCTTCCGAACGTGAAGACTTGTTCGGTCCGCGGAATCACTTTACCCGAACGCGAGTTACTTATCGCAGAAGGTGATGAGTGAGGTATCCGTATCCCGGAGGCGTAGGAGTCCCTCGGCTCGGTCAGCCTTGGCTGCTTACGTGTACTCCGTCGTTTTCAGGATCCACTTTTCGAAGTAGTCAGAAAGCACGAAAGATATTCTGGCAGAAGAGATCTTTTTTCGAGAAAAATTTCAACACAGAGGGGGTTCCCCCCCTTTTAGCCCCCGAGGGAGGGTCGGGCTTTGCCGAGGCGAGGCCGACCCTTCCTTGATGACTAAACTTTGCGTGGGTGCGAGGTATATGAACAACTTGAAAACATCTTAAGGGTAGAAACGACGTAGCTGTTGGATGTTCCAAGCGTTGCCGTAGACCTCGCCTTGACTGTTGGCCAGCTTGTACGTTCCGGGCTTCAGAACTTTGGCGATGACGAATGGCCCCTCCTAGGGGGGCGTGAGCTTGTGCCTCCCTCGGGCGTCTTGTCGCAGCCGAAGCACCAGGTCGCCTACCTGGAGGTCTCGGGGCCGGACCCCTCGGGCGTGGTAGCATCGCAGGGACTGCTGGTACCGCGCCGAGTGTAGTAAGGCCTTGTCCCGAGCCTCTTGTAGCTGGTCCAGCGAGTCTTCTCGGCTAGCTTGGTTGCTTTGATCGCTGTAGGCCCTCGTCCTCGGGGAGCCGTATTCCAGGTCAGTGGGCAAGACGGCCTCGGCCCCGTAGACCAGGAAGAACGGCGTGAAACCCGTGGCTCGGCTCGGCGTTGTCCTCAGGCTCCAGACCACCGAGGGGAGTTCCTTCATCCATCGCTTGTCGAACTTGTTGAGGTCGTTGTAAATCCGAGGCTTGAGCCCTTGTAGAATCATGTCGTTGGCACGCTCTACTTGCCCATTCGACATGGGATGAGCTACGGCGGCCCAGTCCACCCGGATGTGGTGATCCTCGCAGAAGTCCAAGAATTTTCTGCCGGTGAACTGGGTGCCGTTGTCGGTGATGATGGAGTTCGGGACCCCGAAGCGATGGATGATGTTGGTGAAGAACGCCACCGCCTGCTCGGACCTGATGCTGTTTAGAGGTCGGACCTCGATCCACTTGGAGAATTTGTCAATGGCGACCAGCAGGTGCGTGTAGCCCCCGGGCGCCTTCTGCAAGGGGCCGACGAGGTCCAGACCCCACACAGCAAAGGGCCAGGTGATGGGTATCGTCTGCAGAGCCTGAGCGGGCAGGTGGGTCTGCTTCGCATAGAATTGACACCCTTCGCAGGTGCGGACAATTCTAGCGGCGTCATCCACCGCCGTTGCCTAGTAGAAGCCTTGCCGGAAAGCATTCCCGACAAGGGCTTGAGGCGCCGCGTGATGGCCGCAAGCCCCCGAGTGTATCTCTCGCAGGAGTTCCTGACCTTCGGCGACGGAGATGCATCGCTGGAGGATGCCTGAGGGGCTGCGGTGGTAGAGCTCCTTCTCATCGCCCAGCAAGACGAACGACTTGGCGCGTCGCGCCACCCGCCGAGCCTCGGCTCGGTCGAGGGGTAGCTCTCCTTGGTGGAGATATTGCAGGTACGGGGTCTGCCAATTTCGATCAGGCGTGACCCCGCTTCGCTCCTCCTCGATGCGCAGTGCCTCACCCTCGGGGGCCGAGGGTACCTCTGGCTGAACCGAGGTTGCCTCGGGCCGAGCTGAGGGTGCCTCGGGCTGTGCCGAGGATACCTCGGGCGGGGCTGAGGGTACCTCAGACTGGGCCGAGGGCGCCTCAAGCTCGGGCGTGTCGTCGATCTTGACGGAGGGTTGATGCAGGTCCCGGGAGAAGACGTCCGAGGGAACCGTTGTTCGCCCCGAGGCTATTTTAGCCAGCTCGTCCGCAGTATCGTTGTAGCGTCGAGCGATGTGGTTAAGCTCGAGCCCGTAGAACATGTCTTACAGGCGCCGAACCTCATCGCAGTAGGCCTCCATCTTCGGGTCGCGGCAGTGGGAGTTCTTCATGACTTGGTCGATGACGAGCTGCGAGTCACCGCGGGCGTCGAGGCGCCAGACCCCTAGCTCAATGGTGATCCGCAACCCGTTGACTAGAGCCTCATACTCAGCCATATTGTTGGACGCCGGGAAATGGAGGCGTAGCACATAGCGTAGGTGCTTCCCGAGGGGCGAGATGAAGAGTAGGCCCGCGCCGGCTCCCGTCTTCATCAGCGACCCGTCGAAAAACATGGTCCAGAGCTCCGGTTGGATCGGAGTCGTCGGTAGTTGGGTGTCGACCCATTCGGCCACGAAGTCCGCCAAGACCTGGGACTTGATGGCCTTCCGAGGGGCGAACGAGATTGTCTCGCCCATGATTTCCACCGCCCACTTCGCGATCCTGCCCGAGGCCTCTCGGCACTGGATGATCTCCCCCAGGGGGAAGGACGATACCACAGTTACCGGATGAGACTCGAAGTAGTGTCGCAACTTTCGCCGTGTCAGAATCACCGCATACAGCAGCTTCTGAACTTGTGGGTAGCGGATCTTGGTTTCGGACAGTACCTCGCTGACGAAGTAAACTGGCCTCTGAACAGGCAATGCATGCCCCTCTTCCTGCCTCTCGACCACAATCGCGGTGCTAACCACCTGAGTGGTCGCGGCGACGTATACCAAGAGGGCTTCTCCGATAGCTGGGGGCACCAAGATAGGCGCCTTTGTGAGGAGCGCCTTCAGGTTCCCGAGAGCTTCCTCGACCTCAGGGGTCCAAGTGAAGCACTCGGCCTTCCTTAAGAGGCGGTACAGAGGCAGACCTCTTTCGCCGAGGCGTGAGATGAAGCGGCTCAGAGCCGCAAGACATCCCATGACCCTCTGTACGCCTTTTAAGTCCTTGATGGGCCCCATGCTGGTGATGGCTGCGATCTTCTCCGGGTTGGCTTCGATGCCCCGTTCGGAGACGATGAACCCCAAGAGCATGCCTCGGGGCACCCCGAAGACACACTTCTCAGGATTGAGCTTGACGCCTTTCGCCTTGAGACATCGGAATGTCACTTCAAGGTCGGAGAGGAGGTCGGAAGCTTTCCTCGTCTTGACTACGATGTCATCGACGTAGGCCTCGACCGTGCGACCGATGTGTTCGCCGAACACATGGTTCATGCACCGCTGATACGTCGCGCCCGCATTCCTCAAGCCGAACGACATGGTGACATAGCAGTACATGCCGAAGGGCGTGATGAAAGAAGTCGCGAGCTGGTCGGACTCTTTCATCCTAATTTGATGATACCCTGAGTAGGCATCGAGGAAAGACAGGGTTTCGCACCCAGCCGTGGAATCCACGATTTGATCGATGCGAGGCAGAGGGTAGGGAACCTTCAGACATGCTTTGTTGAGACCAGTGTAATCTACACACATCCGCCATTTCCCCCCTTTCTTTCTCACAAGCATGGGGTTGGCAAGCCATTCAGGATGGAATACCTCTTTGATGAACCCTGCTGCCATTAGCTTGTGGATCTCCTCGCCTATCACTCTGCGCTTCTCCTCGTCGAATCGGCGCAGAGGCTGCTTGACGGGTCGGGCTCCGGCCCGAATATCCAGCGAGTACTCGGCGACATCCCTCGGTATGCCGGGCATGTCCGAGGGACTCCACGCGAAGACGTCGGCGTTCGCGCGGAGAAAGTCGACGAGCACTGCTTCCTATTTGGGGTCGAGCCTGGAACCGATCTGGATCTGCTTGGAGGCGTCGCCACTGGGGTCGAGGGGGACGGCCTTAACCGTCTCCACTGGCTCGAAGTTGCCGGCATGACGCTTCACGTCTGGCACCTCTTTGGAGAGGCTTTCCAGGTCGACGATGAGGGCCTCGGACTCGGCGAGGGCCTCGGCGTACTCCACGCACTCCACGTCGCATTCGAACGCGTGTTTGTACGTGGGGCCGACGGTGATGACCCCGTTGGGGCCCGGCATCTTGAGCTTAAGGTAGGTGTAGTTGGGGACGGCCATAAACTTCGCGTAGCATGGCCTCCCCAGCACCGCATGGTAGGTTCCTCGGAACCCGACCACCTCGAACGTCAGAGTCTCCCTTCGGAAGTTGGAGGGCGTTCCGAAGCAGACGGGAAGGTCGAGTCGTCCGAGGGGCTGGACGCGCTTCCCGGGAATGATCCCGTGGAAGGGCGCAGCGCCTGCTCGGACGGAGGACAGATCGACGCGCAGGAGCCTGAGGGTCTCGGCGTAGATGATGTTGAGGCTGCTGCCCCCGTCCATAAGGACCTTGGTGAGCCTGACGTCGCCGACGACGGGGTCGACGACGAGCGGGTATTTCCCCGGGCTCGGCACGTGGTCGGGGTGGTCAGCTTGGTCGAAGGTGATGGGCTTGTCGGACCAGTCTAGGTAGACTGGCGCCGCTACCTTCACCGAGCAGACCTCCCGGCGCTCTTGCTTGCGATGCCGAGCCGAGGCATTTGCCGCATGCCCACCGTAGATCATGAAGCAGTCGCGGACCTCGGGGAACTCTCCTGCTTGGTGATCTTCCTTCTTGTCGTCGTCGCGGGCCCTGCCACCCTCCGCGGGTGGCCCGGCCCTGTGGAAGTGGCGCCGAAGCATGACGCACTCCTCAAGGGTGTGCTTGACGGGCCCCTGGTGATAGGGGCACGGCTCCTTGAGCATCTTGTCGAAGAGGTTGGCACCTCCGGGGGGCTTCCGAGGGTTCTTGTACTCGGCGGCGGCGACAAGGTCCGCGTCGGCGGCGTCGCGTTTCGCTTGCGACTTCTTCTTGCCTTTCTTCTTGGCGCCGCGCTGAGTAGACGCCTCGGGAGCATCTTCCGATGGGCGGCCCTGGGGCCGCTTGTCCTTTCGGAAGATAGCCTCGACCGCCTCCTGGCCAGAGGCGAACTTGGTGGCGATGTCCATCAGCTTGCTCGCCCTGGTGGGGATCTTGCGACCCAACTTACTCACCAGGTCGAGGCAGGTGGTGCCGGCAAGGAACGCGCCGATGACATCCGAGTCGGTGATGTTGGGCAGCTCGGTGCGCTGCTTCGAGAATCGCCGGATGTAGTCCCGGAGGGACTCTCCCGGCTGCTGCCGGCAGCTTCGGAGGTCCCAGGAATTCCCGGGGCGCACGTACGTGCCCTGGAAATTACCGGCAAAGGCTTGGACCAAGTCATTCCAGTTGGAGATCTGCCCCGGAGGCAGGTGCTCCAACCAGGCGCGAGCGGTGTCGGAGAGGAACAGGGGGAGGTTGCGGATGATGAGGTTGTCGTCGTCCGTTCCACCCAGCTGGCAGGCCAGGCGGTAGTCCGCGAGCCACAGTTCCGGTCTCGTCTCCCCCGAGTACTTTGTGATAGTAGTCGGGGGTCGGAAACGGGTCGGGAACGGTGCCCGTCGGATGGCCCGGCTGAAGGCCTGCGGACCGGGTGGCTCGGGCGAGGGACTCCGATCCTCCCCGCTGTCGTAGCGTCCCCCATGCCTGGGGTGGTAGCCTCGGCGCACCCTCTCGTCGAGGTGGGCCCGACGATCGCGGTGATGGTGCTCGTTGCCGAGGCGGCCCGGGGCCGCAGGCGCGGTGTTGCGCGTGCGCCCGGTGTAGACCGAGGCTTCCCGCATGAATCGGGAAGTCGCGGCATGAGGTTCCGAGGGGTATCCCTGCCTTCGGGAGGCAGAGCTCTCGGCCCGTCGGACCGCGGCGCCTTCCAGGAGATTCTTGAGCTCCCCCTGGATTCGCCGACCCTCAGTGGTGGATGGCTCCGGCATCGCGCGGAGGAGCATCGCTGCTGTAGCCAGGTTCTAGCCGACGCCACGAGATGCGGGTGGCGGCCTGACCCTGGCGTCGTCGGCGACACGGTGCTGGAAACCCTGGGGCAGGTGACGTATTTCTCCGACCGGGGGTTGGCCCGCCCATGCCTGCCCGACGTCCCGGCGGATTGGCTCAAGCGCTCCTGCTCCCTCGTCAAGCCTGGCCTGCGCCCCGCGGACTTGCTCGAGCTGTGGGTCGTGACCCCCCGTCGGAACGGGGACCACAGCTAGCTCCCGTGGGATGTCAACGCGAGGCACCGGCCTAGGGAGATCACCGTCCTCCAGCATGCCGAGATGATTGCCTTCGGAAGGACCCCTTAGATCGACGTGGAAACATTCGCGGCTTGGGCCGCAGTCCTCGTCGTCGAGGCTGCGACTACCGTCGGAACGGTCGGAGAGGCAGTAGTCACATGCGGTCATGAAGTTCCGCACGACACTGGGGTTGCCAAGTCCAAAGAAATCCCAACAGATGCTGGGGTCGTCATCTTCCTCGGACCCAGAGGGCCCGTAGGTCGAGACATCCATCAGCCGGTTCCAAGGCGACCGCATGCGAAACCCCAGAGGGTTTGAACTCGCCTCTACGAGAGCGCCCGCCAAAGCAAGGTCTCTAGGCGGGTTGAGGCTGAATCCAAATAACGTAGGATGGGAATCGGTCGGTACCTTTTGGTCGACGAGCGGCGATGAAGTCACGTCGGGGACTGACTGCACCGTCGCCTCAGGTACGAGGGTGACACCCAGCAAGCTTTCCGCGAGCGCGCTGGCGTCGTCCGCTTGCTCGGGATTGGCGTGTCGCGGGGAGACGACGCTCGTCTTCGTCTCAAACGCGAGGTCGATGCCCGACGCGCCCCCCGTTGGGGCGCTGGGACCGTCGACTCACTCGACAGCCGACGAGGCGCGGCCTCCCGCTTGGCCTTGGTTGCCTCGCCTCCTCCTCCGTTGGCGGGGGAGAGGACGGGGCGAGCTCGAATGTTGTTCTTCCTCTACGCGGGGAAGACGTCGTCGATTCTGCCGCCGGCGGGCGAGCTGTCGGCCGCCATTGTCATCATTGCGCGGCGGTGGAAGGAGTATCATGTCGTAGCTGCCGTCAAAGGACATGAACTCAAGACTCCCGAAACGGAGCACCGTCCCGGGTCAGAGAGGTTGCTGGAGACTGCCCATCTGGAGCTTGACGGGAAGTTGTTCGTCAACACGCAGCAGGCCCCTACCTGGCGCGCCAACTGTCGACGTTTCGAGACCGGGGGGTCCCTCGGGCCGACGAGTGAGTGTCGCCGCGTGCCCCAGCCCAGATGGGTCGAGCGCGAGGGCGAGCGCGAAGGGGGGAAGGAGCGAGGCGGCCGGAGACCGGCGTGAGAGAGGTGGGAATCCCGCGGCCTTCGTGTTCGTCCCGCGCCCAGGTCGGGTGCGCTTGCAGTAGGGGGTTACAAGCGTCCACGCGGGAGAGGGAAGCGAGCGGCCCCAGGAGAGCGCCTGTCTCGTCCTCGTCCCCGCGCGGCCAACCCTCTCTAAGAGGGCTGTTGGGGTCTTGTTCTCAAGTGCTATGAGTTAAGAACAAGGCAACACAGAAAATGTTAATCGGTAAAATCCTTCGTCCTCCGAAGTAATTATTTCCCTTAGGACATAATGGCTTTCAGACGAAGGTTATGAAGGTCGCACCTTCGTTAACGCAGCATATAATAACGAAGAACGAATCATAAGGAATATGAAGGATAACATAGACAATTATATATTATAATCAACTTATTTTTGCATTATTATTATGAAGAAACAGAAATGACATCGAATTACAAATGTACCTTCAGCTTGGAAAGAGATGAAAGTACAGGTGTGACGCAAAAGCAAAATGTCCAGTCAGCGTGAACAGTACGGGGATACTGTTCACCTATTTATAGGCACGGGACACAACCCATACAAAATTACATTCATGCCCTTTACATTTGATAATAATTCTATAGTAATCCACCGAGGTCTAAATAGCCTTTTCATCTTTAAGTCAGTTTCATTTTCTGCTACCATGCCGAAGCTTTCCCGCTCACATCTTCGGCGCTGTATCAACCTTCGTATTATTTTGGGCTTCTCCTACTGTGATACCGACTCGAGTCCGAAGATACCTGTTCACACATTATACTCCAGAAATATTGTTAAATCCTGTTTTTGAGGACCTTCGTAAGCCGAAGGCCCCCAACAGTAGCCCCTCGCAATGTAAATTCGTTTAAAATAATAAATTTAGATTGCGACATGGACGAAGGCTTTAAGCCGAAGGTCCGAAAAAACACCTTCCCTTTGCTAGAATAGCAACATTCACTGACAGGCGGGGTCTTTCAATTTTCAACGCACTGGTCGTATAAATAAGATCATACTGCAAGCTCATTTGGCACGCTCTCTTGCCATCTGCTCCCGCTCACTCGATTTTTAGCTCTTGCACACCAAGATTTGCTTAGCTTTAAGTTTTGAAGCTTCGGCTTTGAAAACAGTTTTTCAGTGTTTCCGAAGATGTCTGAAGATAAGAAGGCTGCTGCTGAGATGAAGCTGAGTCTCGACGAAGAGAAGAACTTGGGGTTTCTTATAGCAATGTCGAAGACCAACACAGAAAAAATTACCAAAGAGATTTTAGAAGGTTTGTCGGAAGATACTGATGACAGCGATAGTTATGATGTGGATAGTGGTGGTGAAGACTCTGAAGATCGCCCCTGGCGACCAAGCCATTCAGTTTTTGGCAAATCAAGTATCAAAGAAAACCATCTTGTCAACATGAGGGGAAGATACTTCCGGGATTTATCCATTGTGAGGGTCGACGAAGGAGAGAAAACCTGCCCGACTCCTGAGGAAAATGAAGTCGTAGTGCTCCGAAGCTTTTTGAAAGCTGGACTACGATTTCCCCTGAGCAGCTTCGTCGTAGAGGTGCTGAAAATGTTTGAAGTCTATCTTCATCAACTTACCCTCGAAGCAATTATAAGGCTGAATATCTTCGTATGGGCCGTGAGAAGCCAAGGTCTGGAACCTGATGCGAAAAGTTTCTGTAACATACACGAATTATCATACGAGACAAAACCTTGGGGTAAGGAACAGTATCACAATAATTTTGGCTGCTACAATTTCGTTTCTCGGTCTGGGTCAAGCTGTCCCGTGCCAACCTTTCGGAAGAGATGGCCCGGCGACTGGATGATAGAATGGTTCTATGTGAAGAATGACCTGAAAGCACGAGAAGATATCAAAGGTATAGTTATGCGCCCTATTTGGCAAAGCTTCGGCTTGCGGAGGCCGAAGGTTGAAATGAACGAAGCTGCCGAAGAATGCCAGAGAGCCTTCGGAGTTATTTGTTCTTTTATTGGAACGAGAGATTTGGTCCAAGAGCATATTGCCTTCAGAGTATGGCCGCTTGCGGAAAAATGGGAAATGCCGCAAGAGACCATAAAGGAGGCTGACAAAGGTGGCCTTATCAGGCTGAAGTATACTTTCAAGTTTGGAGATAAATTCGTTGAGTCAGATGATGACTGGCTAAAAAGCATTGAAAATTTAAGTGATGAGCTACTTGGGGTTTACTTGAAGGCTGAAGATACTGCATTGTCAGCAGCCTTCGGAGGCCGAAAAAAGAAAAGACTGAACCGGGTTTTTGACGCAATCGGGTTTGTCTACCCTGACTATCGTTACCCCATTCGAGGGCAGAAGAGAAAAAACATAACCTCTGCGAAAGAAGAAGCTGCAACTGCTCCTAGTGAGCCAGAACCAAAAAGAAAAAGGATAAAGGTCCTCACACATCGGCCACGCTACATTGAACCAGCCTCGGTACCTGAGTTCACCGGAGAGACTTCTTCGGCTACCGAAGCTGAAAAGCCAACCGAGCCAACTTTGCTGCCGGAAGTCGCAGGAATGGCCGAAGTGCCAACAAGGATAGAATCAGAAGAACCAAGGATTTTGTTACCAGAAACCGAAGAGATGGTCGAAGCGCCATCGACAGAAAAAATGGAAGAAATAAAAGGACCAACTGAGGGATCAAAAATATCAGAAGTTTTAAGTCCTGCAGCAAATGTTGAGACAGTAAAAAATCAAAAGGTGCCAGCAGTGACTCCAAAAAGAAAGAGAATGGTCAATGTGCTAGATGTTCTGGAAACAATTAAATCCTCAAGCACACCTCCGAAGAAGACTGTTGCCATTCCTGAAGCGAAAACTGAAATTTCTGATACTAAGGCTCCAGAGCAAGAAACTGAAGCTGAAGCTGGGCCCTCAGAGCCCACGAAGGTAAAATCCTTGGAAACCGATGAAGAAAAAATAACAGAGCCAACTGAAGAAATCAGTGCTATTGCCCCCGAAGCATCCCCCAAAGTCCTTGATTATATTGTTCGTCATGCTTCGGGGAAAAAATTATCAGAAAAAGAAAAGCAAGAGGCCCAGCGCTACGCCCAAAAACTGAAGTATCCAAAGGGGGCGTTAATATTCAATGGCAGTGGAGAAGAAGACTTTTTGTATTGTCTCCCTGACAGCAAAGAGATTTCTGTCTGTCGGGAGATGAGCAAGAGCTTCGGATTCCCAACACTAGAAGACGGGCTCTCGGTGCTGTCGAAAAACGATCTGGCCGACAGCCTGGCATATAATAGCTTAAAGGTACAACGAATGGGATCTTTGTATGTTTTGTTAAGACCAAAATTTTTCGTTTGCTTAAGTCTATTGACGCACACACATTTTTCTTTGCAGGGCCTGATACTTAGCAATGCCCTCAGGGCCCAAAAAGATGCTGAAGACGAAGGGTGCGCTATAGCCCTGAGCAACCTTCGTTCCGAAGTAATTGAATTGAGGAACGAAGGTCTCGAAAAAGATAAAATATTACATTCATTGATAAATAGAATAAAAGAAGACGAAGCTACTTTTAAAGGTCAAGCTGAGGCTCAGAAGCGCGAAATTGAAGGTCTTCGAAAACAACTGGCCAGAGCCAAAGAGGAACACATACTTGAAGAAACGAAGCGAGAACTCAGCGACCAATGGGCAAATCATTTAGAGGGAACTGTTGAAGAGCTTCGCTCGTCCAAGAAAAGATGCTATAACAAATCCATGGAGTGTGTTAAGAAGTTGAAAGCTAGCTTCGCCAGCGTCGGCGCATTCTCGAGCGAAGAAGACTTTGCAAGAGGCAACCCCGAAGGTCCCATCGAATGGATTAATCACGAAGCTGAGGCCTTCGAGGAAATTCTAAATAGTCGCGGAGACATATGCGCTTTCTCGGGTGCCAGGGGGATTGCCACCATTTTGGAGAAAAAGGGCTGCGATCATGTAAAACTTTTAGCGCAATCCGAAGCTACCTTGTCCTTCGAAGATGCGAGAGATCCTTCAGCCGAAGCTAGCATGGTTGGTGGAAGATTTTTCACCGATGTCTGGGATAATGGTGGTCGAGAAATGGCTCGAGAAATTATCCAGAAAAGCGAGAAGGGCATTCACGACGCTAGAGAAGTAGCTAAGGCTGCTGAAAAAAGCTCAGAGCCCGAAGGGCAAATAGGTATTAACTAATGGTTTTTATTGTGTTGTAATTTTTGGTTTTAAACTTCGTTCGCAATTTGTAATAGCAATGTAGCCGTATCCTGTCCTCCTTCAGATCCTACTAAAGCGTCTCCGGGCCCTCACCCGAAAGGAGATGACGAAATTAAAAAGATGGCTGAAGCCATCATGGATGAAGTTGTTAATCGGCTCCTGAACGAAGCTGCAGATGTTGTTCTGAGAGAAGATTAAGTACTATTGTAAAAACTTCTGAAATGTAACATGTGTAACATCTTGTAGCCCTGAATATAATATACTTGCTTTTATTGTTCAATTCTTTACGATGCATGAAATCTTACATACGTACCGTTTTTGAGTCTTTGACGAAAAAACACCTTCCCTTCTTTTCATGCTTCGTGAAGAAGAATTTTTATTCATCACAACAATATCCGTAGTGTGCTGATGGATAATATCCAAGCTTCGTGAAGATATTTTCTCCTTTTTCAATAGTGATTTTCTCCTTTTTCAAAACATTCTTCTAAAGATCGATATTGTGTCCCCTTCTTGTGCCATATGCGACATGATGTATGATGCTTATGCTATGCGAAATCTATACTACCTATTAAGGCTCTAAGGGGTAGGCTGCCTCCCCTGGTTCTGCCTTCAGCCAATCTAGATCGTCCGTATCTGCTGCTCACGCCCGGTGCATCCGGGTCGTCCAACTATTGCGAGCAACCCTAACTAGCTGTCGCTACTCCCTTCACATCAACCGCCTCCCACTCCCCTCGTCTTCACGAGCCGCAACCGGCCCCCTCCTCTCTCGCCCGACTCCCTCGCACAGAATAGGAAATGGCAGGAGGCAGAGGAGGGGAGAAGCCACCTTGCAGAAGAGCCTGCCGGACTCCACGGCGACGAGCGGCCTGACGCCAAATGGCGACATGGTCGAGGAGACGGTTGTGGGGGATGGCGAGGCGAGCACGAGCGCCGCTTCGGCCCACGCCAGCATCGCGGCGCGGGCGGGTGACGGCGGGACGCGGAGGGCTTGGGGCAGCGAAGAGCGAAGGCCTGGAGCCGGCGACGGCGAGCAGAGCAGGTGAAATTCCATCGGTTGTTTGGGTTCCTGAGATTTTCTACGCGACGGCGTGCGTACTGGTGAGCACTAGCAGAATGGGCTGATCATGGTCTCCTTTTCCTTTTATCGGGAGCTCGTGCTTTCCTGGTTCCTGTTGTGCGCTGTTGCTGTGCTGTATACTGGCAGTCGCGACTGCGATGCCGATGCGGTACTTGTGAGCAGACAGCCGTTTTGGCGTAAGCGTACGGAGCAGTGGCGCACTGCAGAAAAAGTTGCCACGATGACACGAGGTTGGGCTGGTGCAATCAAGCCACATAATTAGCATGATCAGTTGAGCTGAGAAGATAAAAAATTCCTGCGTATAGAGACATAAACATCTCGTGCTTGAGCTGAGAATATAACTTTACTGGTTCACTGATAAATAGTGTTAACATGATGTGTGCTATTCAATCTTTCTATCTAATGTCATGTATACCATTGCCCTTGTTTTTTTTCTTTTGCAGGTATGCTCCTCTTGATAGTTGTCTTTTCACAACTGCCATTACCACTTCAGATGAAAGATATAATTGGCCTGTTCCATGGCCTGAAAGACTTGATGTTAGCTATGCAAGTGTACCTGATGATTCTGCTTCTAACAAAGAGAAGTTTGAAGCTGATACAAAGTATTGGAAACAGCTCATTTCAGAAGTATATTTCAGTGACTTCCCATTTAATTGGTCAAGCATCGCAATGTAATGGACATGAATGCTAGGTTTGGAGGGTAAGTTAAGGCAAATTTCTAATGCTTCTCGTATATAGTTAAAGTTAATTTGTATGACATGAATATTAATGCTTGTAGAGCACCTCACCATATCTTTCAATTGTTTCTGATACATCTGGAGCACAAGGGGTTATAAACGGATGATTTAACATGGATTTTTTGTACTCCAGTCTCCTTTTTTTAATGGTTGGCAGCTCTGCCGAGCATATGTTGATAAAGCAGGGTGCTGCCTTTCAATCATGTTGGCGTGGGCCGAAGCTATATCTGGAGCACCAGGAGTCCAGCCTCTGCTATGCCCTCAAGGTGGCCCTCTTCTTCGAAAGGTAATTTGGTGTCATGGCTTCGCCCCTCTTCTTCTCTTCTCCTGCATTGATCGAGGTCGCTAGGTGACCCTTCGTGTCTAGAAATGGGTGCTCGGTGGTTAAATATGATCGTGTAGGTTTAATTCCAAATTGTGTCAACCTGATAGGAAGTTATTGGGGGAGATAGGAAGCACCAAAGCAGATTGGATGAGAACAAGGGCTCTATTATTCTTAATTTCACCAATTTGTGTGCAATGTGGAATTATGCTAATGTGCAATGGCCCCATTCTGTAGGGTGCTTGTCATGCCTACAAAGATCTGCCTTAGTTCAGTGCACAATACAAAGGGGGTCCTTCATTCAAGCATTGCAACTTCATAACAAAGGTGATTTGTCTATGCTTGCAGACTGTCACAGGAATTCCATGGGCATTCTTAATAGAGCGGTGGTTTGTCTATTTTTCGACTAGCCTCCACAGTTCTTGTCAACTCCAAAAAAAATCCAGTATTAAATCATAATCCTATGTTCTTCCAAAATCCTGAAATCTACAAAGATCATAGATAGCCTTTGTTATGTACAGAGACTTAGCTCATGAAACTGTCACCCTGCGACTGTCCTTCATATCCTAGCAGTGCAAACTTCACTTGGATCCTGACCTTCATTCCCTCCTTCACAAGCTTCGTCGTGTTCACCAGCCAATGGCCCAGGACGTCGTGTGGCCCTTTTACCACCTCCGAAATGTCGACGAACATGAGGAGCTTCCTGGACTATAGCTGGATCGGAGGTCAGGATGTCATATGTGTTAAACAAAGTCATTCTTCAACAGTTTCAACTACTAATCTTAAGTTGCACCTGGAGAATCTTAGCGATTTTTACTTTCTGATGGGAAGAACCACTCCCCAATACTTCGGAAGGCAAAGGATGGCAAGAGCACGGTACAACTCTTTTTGTATTCAGTTTGCATTGTCATATATTGGGCCAAAATTTCTCTAAGCTAATCCATTTCATTACAGGTGCCTGATGTTTTTGTCAGGATAGTGCAGCATTCTAATAACCTGCATCTTTCTAGCTACTCTGAAACATCAATCAAGGATGTATATATTTTTTTATATGACTTAGTATCAATTCGCTCTCTCTTGATATGGTGAAAAAAATTATATGTCCGTTATTCCAAATAGGGCCTGACAGTTACCTGTTCGAAAAGGGGAGGAGAAGCATACTTACCCAACCACTCCAATATTCCAAACATGATTGGAGACTCCATGATATGTGTCCCATAAGTCTTGATAAACCTGATATTCACAAGGTTAGTATGCTTTATATCAAAACAACAGTTTGTTGTATTTATGTGGTTTGGAAAATTAATTGCTAGGTAAGTTATTAATTCTGACAAAAAATCCTTGGTCTATGGTTCCCAGGTCAAGAATTGCAATAAGCAGAGTACATAAAACTCATGGTTGGTGTCATCAAAACCAAAACAAAGAAACATGGCAAACTAGAAATTTAGAAAATAACATGTTCTTAAAGTATTTATAAGTGAGAGTCTCCAGAATATAGCAATTGGTTATTTGTAGATGACATTTTTCATTCCTAGATTAATACCTTTTATTAATAGAGAGAAAGAAAAGGCTTTATGAATGCCTAGAAACCTAGGACTAAAGTAAAGAACAAAATGACACATCTAGAAACCTATGTTCCAAGAGTTCACCTTCGAGCAGTTGCAGCTAGCATCGCCTAAAATACTTTTGTTTTGTTGTGCGTTCCTGTGTTAGGCTGCTAGGTTTACTACTAAATGCATATCCATGCCTTTTCATTCAGCATCTATGTTATTGACTTAGAATCAGTTCATGGCACATTTATCGAAAATGAGAGATTAACAAACGACAATGTTGTTGAACTTGAAGTTGGACAGTGACTTTTGCGAAAGAACATAGCTACTCTATTCCCAATTCCTAGCCTTTTATATCAGATAAGCTACAAGAGGTCCTTAAAAGAGTGAAGAGCGCAACAATACCTGGATACAGTGACCTTTGTGGGGATTCTGCTCCAGCAAAAGTGGGCTCATCTTGGGCATACAAATCGGATGATCAACATGTGGAGGAGAAGACACATAGCATGAATTTAAACATGAATTCAACCGATGACAGTGATAATAACTTGTCTGCTGACTTGTGATTCAGAGTTGACAGTGGATACAAACAAATATATTCTTCATAATTTTGTGGTAGAGTTGTTTCAATTGGTAGATGCCTTTTGCTTAGTTTATAAATGATTGTACCCTGCTGCAAATCAAGGTATGCACCCTTGAAATTAGCGATTTCATTAGCTGTTTGAACTTGACATTTTTGTTATAACAACTTTTTTCTTAAATCACACTAATATATTTCTTTTAGGTCCAAGTCAACAAGAGTGACTATGACAATGTGAAGGTTGTCCTCTACCTCAAAGTGAATAGGAAAGCAAACTAGGATCTTTGAAGTCTTAAAAAAATATTAAGTTTCATTCCACCAAATTAATTTTTGTGTATCTTTCACTGTGTTCCTTTTCAAAAATATTGAGGCATCATTTCAAAGCAAGCAAAAAACTACTCCTATTTATATGTGCAAATAAGAGTGGCACTTTATCCATTAGCTCCCTTTGGGAGCTAAAGTTTTCACTGATCTATCTTGAATCCGAGGCTAATGATTTCATCTGTACACTGTACTGTTGGCTGCTAAATTGTGGCTATTTTTGTCCAATTTCATGGCCAAATTTTGGTGATGCTTTGTCATTCTTTGAACATATACTTCACACTGTACCTCAGGCAACTATTTTATTCGTCGTAGTGGGATGTCAACATTACTGCTTTTGCAGTCATAGAGGGACCTTTATTATGTAAGCTACAAACACGACTACTTATTGTTTTAATATCATACTTACTTTGGCTTTTCTATTCTAAATTCTTGCTTACCATGAAGATGAGAATGGTCTTCTTTCTGTATTGAAGTACGATGTAGAATTGTAGATGATGGGAAGCTTCAAATAATACCATACAATGTTCATGGCATTAACAAAGCTATTGAAAATAACAACGATGATGGAATGACAACTGCATTTTGATTTTTACTGCAGAAAGTGGAACAAGAGGAGCTGGAGAAGCTCGCACGCAAGGTATGCAAATACACAATATCTCAGCATTGAATTGGGCAGCATTCTCTTATGTTCGATCCAGTGTTGTCGTAAACGGCCCTGTAATCTGTTTACACACCATGTAAACTACACGGTCACTAGCCGTTTCCATTTAATCATCATTTATCCTGTTTTCCTTGATCATTTACCATTTTAAGTTTAGTCTGTCATTGGCTAATAGGCTAAACATGGACTAATTAAACATTCTTTTTTTCTAATGAGTTCTACTCATCAATCACCATCTATTAGTTCATATTAGTCCACGATTAGCCCCCCCCCCCCCACAGCATTCTGGTCAACATGGGCTCAA
This sequence comes from Zea mays, assembly GCF_902167145.1. Taxonomy (NCBI): domain Eukaryota; kingdom Viridiplantae; phylum Streptophyta; class Magnoliopsida; order Poales; family Poaceae; genus Zea; species Zea mays. The sequence goes on from NC_050097.1 coordinate 90,015,920, forward strand.
TCATATTCTTCTGCTTTGTTGATGCTTGTGTTTTACAAATTTTCGTACTTGGAATCATGAACTCTTTACTTGTGTTATATGTATGCCCATGTTGAGTAGGAGTTTAGTTGCTGGAGGGTTATGAAAACATTAAACTCTCACACAAGATGTAACATTGATTCCAGGGCCCCAGCTCAGGAGAGCAACCCTCGCCAACCACAGGCTCTGCAGCAAGTGATGTGAAGGCCGATGCTGGGCCAACGGAGTCAGCATCTGCAAGTGTGTCGACCGACAATAACAGAAACTATGCTGTTCTGGCAGGCGCAGTTGCTGCCCTGGGTGGCCTGGGTTGGTATCACGATGTTGCTGGAGAAAGGCGCTGACGTTAACGCGCGCAACTACTGCGGCCAGGTAGATCTTTCTGCGCTTTCTGGGTTCAAAAGTTCTCATCTGTGTCTTCCAGCTATCTTCTGCCAGTTCAAACTGAACAAATGCTAATATTTATCGTGCACAAGTGGCCAATTTGTCAACTCCTATGCCATGGAAATATATTGTGGCATCAAGATTCAGTTTTTAGGTGGCTAATTATGTTGCTCTGCTCAGCGATGGCATAACAAAACCTGAATCTGTTATGCATTTATGGCTATAGCTGAACCAAGTTGTTTTCATAGCTCATTTTGGCACTTCTGCAGGTCTTGAGTTCTAAGCAGCCTCTCCGCATTTGTGGGGAAGGCCTATCTCGGTTTATCCCTTCTACAGACCCCACTTATGTTGGAGCCTCTGACACTGGGTTTGCCCTCTTTTTGGTACTTCTGCACGGGGGATAGGAATTATATTTTTGTTCATTCTTTAGTTTTTATCTGTATCAAATAGTCTGTTGATTGGTTGCTATTGTTTTAATGATGGATCAAGACTGCACTGATGCATGCGTGTCGGCATGGGCACTAGGAGGTGGTGCAGATGCTTCTTCTCTTCAGATGCAATGTAAGACAGCGCCTAACATATTACCTTTTTCTGCTACATTTTTTAGTTAGGACAAGGTAAGTGCTAACTGTTGTTTGTTTCTTTTTTGGCTGATTCAGGTTACTAGGGCAGATTACTTGAGTGGTCGAACATCACTGCATTTTGCTACACATGATGGATTTGTTCGGTGTATTAGGCTTTTAGTTGCAGACTTTGTCCCGAGTGTGGCCTTGGAGGATATTGCTTCTTCTGTGGTGGATGGTGGTGATTGCCAGACAAACAGTGGGAGCAGTCCTAATTCATCGTCGGGGCAGAAGTTTAATGAATCGTATGTGTTGTCAATGAATCTCATTTTATTATTTGAAACAATCACGATTTAAATGTAACTAATTTTTTAGAATAATCACGATTTAGTATTCATATAAGTCAGCTTATGATCGTTTCTTCGCTCGTATCTATTGTCAAAGCCTAAGAAGTCGGAGGTGGTTGTGGACTGAAGACGGATGTTGTGAATCCGATCTGCGGATGGTCGGCCTTATATCTCACCATGGTTACTTCTGTTTATTTTTGTAATATTTATATCTTAGAATAAAAGGCCGCATGAATTTGTCAATTTTCCTTTTCAATTTCCATGACAAAGTACTTATCAATTTTCCTTTTCAATTTCCATGACAAAGTACGGGGACATACATATATATTTTTAAGGTATGTAACCTCTTTAATTATTTAAAGATACTGACAAGAGCATAAAATACCAGTTAGTGCTTCTATATCTTAATGTATTTTAATATAATATATTGACTCCGTAGCGAAGCACGGGCATATACCTAGTGATGTGATGATGTTATGATATGTATGATGGTATTTATTCCGAAGATACACGCACATCCCTGCGATGAAACACATAATCTTGCTATAAGCCTCCCTTAGGAGCTTCTTCGCCTTTTACTTCAGCGGAATCAGCGTTTATTTTTCGCTGTAAGCCTCCCTTAGGAGCTTCTTCGCCTTTTACTTTCAGCGGTATTCGCGTTGACTTTTCGCGCTTCACCTTTTACTTAGGCGGTATCAGCGTTGACTTTTCGCTGTAAGCTCTGCATTCCCTTTGGAACGACTTTGGAGCAGAAAACTTACACTGTGCTCCCTTTGGAACGGCTTTTTGTGACTTCAGCAAACTTACTCTGTGTTCCTTAGAACGACTTTTTGCTGCTTCGAAGAATGTTTTGATAATTCGAAGGTCTTCCTTGTTATCACAAATCTTTAAGCTTCAACGACTTAAGCCTGTGAAAATATATTTTCCTTGCGGCAAACAGCGAAACTATTACATGAAATTTGAAAAATGTTCTTTATTACACAGAAGATAAAACTGAATGAAAAAAGCTGCTATCAAGGTAGGATATTTGTCAATAGATGTGCTTTGACTCTGGCACAGTGCTGTTGACTGTACGAGCTTCGGACTGTTCTCTGAAGTCCCTTTGGTGTGGAGCATATTGGCTCCCTTCTGGCTGTTGACCTTGTTGCAGCGGTGGTGGAGGCGGAGGCTGTTGCCAGGAAGCTTGAGGTTGACTCGCCGAAGCAACAGAAACTACAGGGTGGTTGCCTACATATTCTGGGATGTAAGGCGAATGATACGAAGCAGTGTGCATGACCTGCTTCGGCTGAGCCTGTTGCGCCGCTGCTTCGGCTATTTCCTTTTACTTCTGGATGGTAACATGGCACATCCTGGTGGTATGGACCTTGTTCTCACCATAGAATAAGCAGAAGATTCTTCTTGGTTGATCTCCAAATCTTCCGCCGAAGCCCCTGGCGCCTCTGCCTCTTGGAGCTGGTGGTCGGAAGGAGCCTTGCTGTTGCCCCGAAGCTTGGGAGGAGCACTGTGGCCTTTGCTGCTGGCTCCCCCTATCATCATTTTGAGTAGAGTTATGGATTGACCTAACGTGCCTCGGATAAAACCTTCCTCCGAAGCCCCTGGTCATTTTAGAAAACCTGAAGGCCTCCTCCCTTCTTTGACGAAAATCATTATCGGCTCGAATATACTCGTCCATCTTCTGGAGCAGCTTCTCCAAAGTTTGAGGAGGCTTCCTAGCGAAGTACTGAGCTGAAGGTCCTGGCCGAAGCCCCTTGATCATGGCCTCAATGACAATTTCGTTTGGCACTGTTGGTGCCTGTGCCCTCAAGCGCAAGAACCTTCGGACATACGCCTGAAGGTATTCTTCGTGATCCTGGGTGCACTAGAATAGAGCTTGAGCAGTGACCGACTTCGTCTGAAACCCTTGAAAGCTGGTTAACAACAAATCCTTCAGCTTTTGCCATGAAGTGATCGTTCCTGGTCGAAGGGAAGAATACCAGGTTTGAGCAACACTCCTGACAGCCATAACAAAAGATTTGGCCATGACTGCAGCATTTCCACCATACGAAGATACTGTTGCTTCGTAGCTCATCAAAAACTGCTTCGGGTCTGAGTGGCCATCGAATATGGGAAGCTGAGGCGGCTTGTAGGACGGAGGCCAAGGTGTAGCCTGCAGCTCAGCGGACAGAGGAGAAGCATCATCGAAAACAAAATTCCCATGATGGAAATTGTCATACCAGTCATCTTCGTTGAGGAAACCCTCCTGATGAAGGTCTTGGTGCTGAGGCCTTCGGTGTTGCTCATCCTGAGCAAGATGACGAACTTCTTCAGAGGCTTCGTCTATCTGCCTTTGCAGTTCAGCTAGCCTGGCCATCTTTTCTTTCTTCCTCTGCACCTGTTGATGAAGCATCTCCATGTCTCTGATTTCTTGATCTATCTCATCCTCTGGTGGTGTCGGGCTGACAGCCTTCCTTTTCTGGCTTCGGGCCTCCCGAAGGGAGACTGTCTCCTGATTGTGGTCCAGCGGTTGCAGAGCTGCAGTCCCAGTTGCTGGAGCTTTCTTCGGCGCCATAGCGAAGGTTTATGATCGCCGAAGGTGTTCAAAAAACTCAAAGAGTGGAAGTGAGTTCACCGGAGGTGGGCGCCAATGTTGGGGACTTGTTCTCAAGTGCTATGAGTTAAGAACAAGGCAACACAGAAAATGTTAATCGGTAAAATCCTTCGTCCTCCGAAGTAATTATTTCCCTTAGGACATAATGGCTTTCAGACGAAGGTTATGAAGGTCGCACCTTCGTTAACGCAGCATATAATAACGAAGAACGAATCATAAGGAATATGAAGGATAACATAGACAATTATATATTATAATCAACTTATTTTTGCATTATTATTATGAAGAAACAGAAATGACATCGAATTACAAATGTACCTTCAGCTTGGAAAGAGATGAAAGTACAGGTGTGACGCAAAAGCAAAATGTCCAGTCAGCGTGAACAGTACGGGGATACTGTTCACCTATTTATAGGCACGGGACACAGCCCATACAAAATTACATTCATGCCCTTTACATTTGATAATAATTCTATAGTAATCCACCGAGGTCTGAATAGCCTTTTCATCTTTAAGTCGGTTTCATTTTCTGCTACCATGCCGAAGCTTTCCCGCTCACATCTTCGGCGCTGTATCAACCTTCGTATTATTTTGGGCTTCTCCTACTGTGATACCGACTCGAGTCCGAAGATACCTGTTCACACATTATACTCCAGAAATACTGTTAAATCCTGTTTTTGAGGACCTTCGTAAGCCGAAGGCCCCCAACAAGGGCCCTGGTCCTTCCTTTTATAGGCGTAAGGAGAGGATCCAGGTGTACAACGGGGGGTGTAGCAGAGTGCTACGTGTCTAGCGGGGGAGAGCTAGCGCCCTAAGTACATGCCGATGTGGCAGCCGGAGAGATTTTGGCACCCAGCTGGTGTGATGTCGTGGCCGTCGGAGGAGCGATGGAGCTTGGAGGAGGGACAGCTGTCGGAGCGGTTGAGTCCTTGCTGACGTCCTCCTGCTTCCGTAAGAGAGCTGAGAGCCGCCGTCATCACAGAGCATGCGGGGCGCCATCATTGCCTATCTAGCGGAGCTGGCCAGATGGGACACCGGTCTTGTTCTCTGCGGCCCGAGTCAGCTCAGGGTAGGGTGATGATGGCGCTTCCTGTTAACGTGGCTGGCCTGCGCCCTAGGTTGGGCGATGTGGAGGCTCCTCCGAAGCCGAGGTCGAGTCTGTCTTCCATGGCCGAGGCCGAGTCCGAGCCCCTGGGTCGGGCGAGGCGGAGGTCGTCGGCAGAGGCCAGGGCGGAGTCCGAGCCCTGGGGTCGGGCGAAGCGGAGTTCGTCATCTTCTGGGGCTGAGCCCGAGTCCGAGCCCCTGGTCGGGCGGAGCGGAGTTCGCCGTCTTCCGGGACTTAGCCCGAGTCCGAGCCCTGGGTCGGGCGGAGCGGAGTTCGCCGTCTTCCGGGACTTAGCCCGAGTCCGAGCCCTAGGGTCGGGCGGAGCGGAGTTCGCCGTCTTCCGAGACTTAGCCCGAGTCCGAGCCCTGGGTCGGGCGGAGCGGAGTTCGCCGTCTTCCGGGACTTAGCCCGAGTCCGAGCCATGGGTCGGGCGAAGCGGAGCTTCCTATGGTGCCTTTGGCAAGGCCTGACTGCCTGTCAGTCTCACTCTGTCAAGCGGCACTGCAGTCGGAGTGGCGCAGGCGACGCTGTCCTTCTGTCAGGCCGGTCAGTGGAGCGGTGAAGTGACGGCGGTCACTTCGGCTCTGCCGGGGGGCGTGCGTCAGGATAAAGGTGTCAGGTCACCTTTGCGTTAAATGCCCTTGCGATTTGGTCCTCCGGGGTCGGCTGCCCTTGTCCGAGGATAGGCTCGGGCGAGGCATGATCGAGTCACTCGAATGGACTGATCCCTGACTTAATCGCACCCATGAGGCCTTTGCAGCTTTATGCTGATGGGGGTTACCAGCTGAGAATTAGGAGTCTTGAGGGTACCCCTAATTATGGTCCCCGACAGTTTGGCACTACCATAAAAAGTGTACAATGTGAGAACGGTCATGAGTTTGACAATGCCACCTCCCGCCTCTTCTTTCTCACGCACGGTGTTTCCCTTCGCATGTCGTGTCCCTCCACCTCATAGCAAAATGGGAAAGCCAAGCGTGTCCTGCGCACTGTCAACAACATCATCTGTTCTCTCCTCTTTTAGTCCCACCTCCCACCTTACTGGGTGGAGGCCCTTCACACTGCCTCCTGCTTTTCAACCGTCATCCCACCAAAACCTTATAGTTTCTCACTCCCTTTCATGCCCTCCATAGGTGACCTCCCTCCTACTTTCACCTCCGTGTGTTATCCTAACTTGTCCACCACTGCCCCCACAAACTCGCTCCCATTCCATTCTCTATGTCTTTCTTGGCTACTCATCCGACAACAAAGGTTACAAATGTCTTGACCTCTCCAATAGTCGTGTCATCATCTCTCGCGATGTAACCTTTGATGAGTCCTCCTTTCCCTTCGTTGAGGTCCCACCAAACACGTCTCCCTCTACCCTCGATTTCAAGATCTTGTGCAAGTGATTCACCCAAGGCACCCTACCAGACTTGCCCCGCGTGCCCCTGGCTCTCATGGGCTATCCCCCAAGTTGGGCTTCCTGTCAAACTGGCCCATTCCCTTGGGCTGCATCCATTTGTGCCTCGCCAGCATGACCCACCTGGCGGCTCTACTTCCATGTTTGTTGGTTGGCCCGCTATGATAGAGGCCCCTAGCAGACTTGTCCCCGTGGAGCATCGGCGCCCTTGGTTTGATGGGCTAGTTCCTCCCAAACCTCTGGCTACTCTAGTTCAACCCCTGGCTCCATGCTCTGCCGGACCCCAACTTCAGGTGCTGGCGCTGCTAGGCAAAAACCTACAGGGGCCACCTCCCTGGGCCCAAGCGCTCCCAGCGCTCATGGCTCCCTATGTCTTGTACTACTGGGATTTCCACGTAGGATGATTGCTCTGCTTCTATGGTTGTTGATCCTAGGTTGCCTCACCACGACGCCCCTAGAGGCCTTGATGTCCTGGCCCCACCAGCCGCCTCCCCCAGCATAGCTGTGCTACCATTGCACTGGGGCCAGCCCCTAACACATGGGTAGCGAACCACGCATGTCCGCCTAGCTCTGGTGTCTGCTACCCTTCCATTCGGTGCGGTACCAATGACGTTTGCTGTCAACAACCACTCGATGCGCACCCGTGCAAAGAGTGGACTCGCTCAACCTCGACTCCTACAAGCCACCACATTTTCTCTAGTACCCTCGACATATCGTCGCGCCCTTGATGATCGACACTGGCACGTCGTGATGGACAAGGAATACCAGGCACCTGTCTAGAATAACACATGGTCCCTTGTTCCTCGGTCGCCCAACGCCAACATCATCACTGGCAAATAGATCTTCAAGCACAAGCTCTTGGTTGATGGTACTCTCGATTGGTACAAGGCTCGTTGGGTCCTTCATGACTTCACTCAGCACCCCGATGTCAACTTCAGTCAGACTTTTGGTCCGGGAATAAAACCTACCACCATCTGCACCGTCCTCAGCCTTGCTCTATCTAGGGAATGGGCAGTTCACCAACTCAACATCAAGAATGCCTTCTTGCATGGTACCCTCTCAGGGACGGTCTACTACACTCAACCTTCTAGCTTTGTTGACCCGACTCGTCTGAACCACGTCTATTGTCTCTACAAATCGCTCTTTGGTCTGAAGCACACGCCCTTTGCATGGTACAACTTCTTCGCCACACACAAGTAGTACCTAGGATTCCTTGAAGCCAAGTCAAACACCTCCATATTCATCCTTCAACGAGGTTCTGCCACTGCCTTCCTGCTCCTGTACGTCGACGACGTTGTCTTGACTGCATCCACCACTACACTGTTTCACCAGATTATCGATGCCCTCCAAGTGATAAAGGACGAGGCCCGATCTTCCATGAGGTATGATAACTTGATTGGGTGGAGATCTCGATGTTGATGATCCAAGGCACCGAGTGAACGGCTCCTCACAATCACTACACCACTGCTTTGTTGGTTATCGCCCGTGAAACACGAGTGACCTCACCACGAAGTCTTATCCTTGCAAGCGCAATCAAGAACACCAGCAAGAACAGGAAGAATGCAACCAAACTGTGTTGATTACGAGATGGGGTCTCACAAGCAGATGACGGCGAAACTGTTCGATGACAGAATAATCTAAGCAAAACCCAAACCCTAATGTGGCGGTGACTGCTGTTAAAATAGGGGTTAGGGGCGTGCACAACCCCTGGAGGTACCCCTAATGGGATCCAACACGATACACGACCCAACAACCCAACAGACGGTGTCGCATCACCCAAACAGAATCTGAACGCTGACTTGTTTCGACGATTTTTGTTGACTCCAGATGAATTTTAAGGTGGTTCCAGTTGGCTTGGAAAGCTTATCCCTTTATATTTCCATCCATATATTCCTACCAAATCAGAATTTAGATGCATCTTGGGCATCCATTTAGATGCAACTTGGCTTTCTCTTATTGTGAATGTCCTAGCTTAGCCTCCTTGACATCTGGCATTTCACAAGTCCTTGATGGTCCTCTCCAAGGTTTCTAATCATAAAAACATCCATGGCACAAAGCGTAAGCTCCAAAATACAATTGACTAGGTAAGAACGAACCTGGAGATTAATCTGTCATGCACGTGCTCGTGTTGTCGGCCCATGCATTATTTGTATGGCAATGATGTCTGAATCATCCTCCCCACTTAAATTGGAGTCGTCCTCGCTCAGGTGGTGGCCAAGGGGGTGGCCGTGCAACCCAAAGATGTACAAGGCCTTTAGGACCAAAAACAGGCGTCAATATTTCTGGCCGATTTTGGACATCATCTTGTTATGACAAGTCCCATCAGCTCTGAGCATATTTTGATGTGGAACTAGATGGGTTGGAAAGATTATATCATTAGCTTTCCAACAGTATCTAGAACGTCAAAAATGGAGTTTGTATGTTGTCTGAACGTCTGTTTTTGCAAGACCCACTCCTGTAGTCTGAACCAGATCTACGATTAAACTTGACTTCGACTCCCCTTGAGGTTGGGACTCCGTGATTGATTGGGCCTTGACCATAAAGTTGACGTCCATGTACTCATCATTCTCCCCTTTTTGGTTTTGAGTCATCCTCGACTCAAAGTCGTTGGTGTTTGTAAAAGGTGTTGATGTAGTCCAACCTTGCTCCCCTTCTTGAAGTTGACCATGTTGTTGTAAAACATACAAAGAAGGACAAGTGGAACTGGACGTGATATGGTTAGCTTTAACATAACCCTTTAATTGATCATATTGTTTCATGAGGAGATTACTAATTTGTACAAATATATACTCGATGTACCATATATTCTCCTTTCCAATTATATCTTCCAATAACATGATATATGTTTAGATAAACATGGAAAATCAACACTAAAAGGAAGTTTCTCCTCTAAATTATTTAGATTACATAGAACATCAAATTCAATATGGCCCAAAGTATTTAAAAAAGATAACAATTTCAGCTCATCATGCACACTAGTTATAAGATTGAATGTTCTAATTTCGGCACAATTAATAGGATTAGAAGCAACAACATCAAGTTTGTTCTCTAGTTGTGGCATAGAAATAGTAGTATTATCATCACACAACTCTTCTTTATCACAAGGAACAACAAGACAATCTTCTTGTAGCAAAGGCAACTCAGATTTATCTGAAGGCATGATATCAGTAGAATTACTCAAATTATTTTTAGTATCATCCATAGAAACAAATTGTTGTCTCATTAGTGCTTTCACATCAGTCCAAGTTTGTGGTTTCTCATAGTCATGCAAATTATTCCACCAAACTAACACATCATTCGTTAAAGTATTTGCCACAATTTTAATTTTTCGCCTATCACATATACGACATCGTGCAAAAATCTTATCCAATGATACTTCCCATTCATTATACACATTTGCAATATTTTCATCAAAAGAAGAGAAGGATAGATATATGGAACCTAAGGGAGATGAATCAACATCAATGGTGTGGCTCTCAAAGGCTTTATCAACGCGCGCATCATCTCCTTCAATTCCAGATAGGAAACACACTCATCATCAGTAGTCTTAGGGCCCTTATTCTTGTCCATTTGGGTCTTTGGTCCTGTCATTGTTAGTGCAAAACAGAGATAAAAGGCAACAAACAAACAATGTGAACACTACAACTACTCTCAGGGTGGTGGTGGAACACAAGTTATGAAAGTATCTTACCTCGCTCTTACAAGACTCTTACCAGCACTACAGGTGGCAAACTGTGGCCGGTGTGACTGCCCAAAGAACGTGGGTGTGATTGCAAAGGAGTACCTGTTTTGCTTGAGAGAAAGGTGGAGCTTTGGGAAGGCTCACTAAATATATATTTGTGGCACACAAGTTAGTAACAGATAGCAATGCTAAATAAGTGTTCCATGTACTCGTCCTAGTTGCTGACCTAGAGAATGTACTAGAACAGTTGAAGGAAGACAAAAATGATGCAACAAGGATCTAGGTACAACAAGGAAACAAGATGGAAATAAGATGAATCATAGAGGTGCACAGATCAATGGTGTTCCTGCTTATGCGCACACTTTTTCTCTTTTCGGATATTTTTTCTTTATTTTGTGCGGCTTTTTTGTGCACTTGTCTTTTATATTCTTTTTTCACAAAAGTGTCGCAAAAACAAGATATAACTTGAAAGTATAAAAAAATCCTCGTCTATTTGATACAAATTTTATACTCTAAATTCAACATACTGTTTCACACATTTAGAGACCTTCAACACAAAAGCTCACAACATGAAAGTTGTAGATCTCATTTTTCTCTTTCTTTTAGATATATGGATCGCCTGTTTTGGATAAAAAGTGGGAGATAATGACCCTGAAAATAGACTGGACCAAAATTTCTGTGGCGGAACTGCCCGAATTATTCCAACTTAAGTGCCTAAGTCCCGCCTTAGAGGCTAGACCACACTTAAATGGGAATAACCCGTCAATCCCTCGGATCTAGTCCGACACGGCCACTGACAGGATCAAGTACCACAATCTCACTCGATGGTGAGTCACATAGCAAATACAATAAAGCATAAAACCATGCATGAAAGAGTATTAAATTATTACATCATCGTAGGAGTTTTGCAAAAGTAGTCATCATTGTTCGAAGTGCAGCGGAAATAAACTAACGGTAAATAAACAGAGAGATGGGCAAGCCTGTCCCATCACTCCTCATGCTCCTCCTCAGCCGAGGTAGGGTCCCACTCGACAGTCCAACCCGGTGGCAAGATGGACGACCAAGTCACTCCAGCAACCATGTCCTCCAGAGAACCTGTAAAAAATTATGCCACAAGCAAGGCTGAGTATACTAATACTCAGCTAGACTTACCCGGTGTGAGGAGTCTACTCCTCTACCTCTAGACATGCAGCTGTTTGGCTATGGGGTTTGGTTGCGAAAAGCACTAGCTGAGATTCTAAGTCAAGTTTTAACTTTGTCAAATTAAGTGTGACTCTCTTAAGGCTAAAGATGTACTATCTACTCATACATAGTAGCAAACATTTTTAGCAATCAACATTTTGTATCATCTCAGCACAATTCCACTTGTTACTCAATGTAGCAGCATGGATCAAGCAGTCTCATTAGCTGCAAGAAGCAGACGATTCGAATCGAGTTTTTATCCTTGCAAGGTAAACCTAAACACACGACATGTAGGGGCACTCCGTCCCCACACATATCAACCGTCCCCATCGATTCCCCGTCAGCAGATCAGGGCTCACCGCCTTGGCGTACAATGCCTCACTGACCCCGACTGCCGTCGTGCAGTGACCGCACTTGTACCCACCATAACCGGAATGGGAGACCTCGTCTCAGGTCGCGTGAGGGGATATGTCCACTGCCAGGTTCACTCAGGTACTAGGCTTACCGATTTACCATATTTCTCGGCATGTGCTTAGTACGTTCAAACGCTTGACTCACGGTACCACACCTTAATCCTTATTCAATTTTTCATCCCGTGGACAACCAATCCCCATGGATTGTTGTCCACAACCAGCATCATTATGAGAAGAAAGTGGATACAACCAATTTCCTGACCTCGCGCAAGTGCTAGAAAAATCACTCGACTTCTACCGAGATCCTAATTAACAAAGCAGCTACTCGACCTAGCATACTAGTATTCATCTCAACAGGATTCCTGAGATCATGCAACTAGGGTTTCAAACAACTCCTACACCTAGGTGCACAATCAATCCTACAATCATTAAGTGAAGTAAAATAGCATAAATAACAGGTTATGCATAAACCGGGGCTTGCCTTCCAAAGCAGTGGCAGGCAGGTCCTCTGGTGCAGGCTCTAGTGCTGGGTCTGGGGCTACCTCCTGAGCAGCTCCTTGCTCCGGCACGAGGAGGTACTCTCCGTCAGCAAGGTTACAGTCTATCGAATGCAATGAACATGAATGTCATGATGATGCAGGATTTAATAACATTATGCTAAGAAGAAAACTAAGTTAAGAAGTAACTTAGGGTTTCTTAGTCATGCGGGGCTTCCAGTGGGTTATGCTTATTACTTTTTAGGCTTAGGTTTTTATTGAGGGTAACATAGTGGATTTGTATTGTCTTTATACATTTCAGTGTACAAATTACAAGGGTTACTAGGATGACACTAATTACCATTATTCATTTTTCCTTTCTTTAATTTCTCCTTATGGTTTCTAGTGTAGGTTTGAACTACGACAGTGGTTTAATATTTTCCAAAAATTCTGTAAAAATTACAGTGGGTTGCCATTTGCTATTCTAGCCTGTTTTAAGAATTTGAGGCTCAACATATAAAGGCTATGCTTAAGACAAAAAGAATAAAAATTGGGTAAATGAGCCACTTTGTACTACAACTCTTAATTAGAGGTAGGGTCTGCCCTAAGGGTTATTTTTGTTGGCATCTAACAGTGATAATAGGCTTCTGTGCCAAAAATCACAGAAAGCTAAGGGGTGGTTATTTAGTTATGATTTTCTAAAGTTAAATGCCAAAAAGGCACTTTCTACTACATGGTTATTTGAAAAATGTCAAACAGCAGATTTCATATTTTTCCTAAGTTTTTAATAAGAAAACATTAACTATCCCAAGGGTGGGGGTGTTTTCACCTTGGGGTTATTTTTGTAGGGTTTTTCTAAGTTTTCCTTGTTTTATTCAAATAAAAGGTATCCCACTTATTTTATACTAAACCAGGGTATGATAGATTTTTCCAGTGAACTACATTGAATAAGTACCCTAACAAAAATAGGGGTGCCCTCTGGTTCATTATTTAAATCACCTTTTCTATTTTTCTTAACCTTAAGCATATTATAGAGTAAGGGGTAAAAACTAACTTAATGGAGTGGACAGAGAGGTTTAACATTTTTAAACAGGTCAGTAGGTAGATATAAACTCCTCCAAATTTTTCTAACCCTAGTCAAATAGTACAACTATTTTTCTTTCTATTATTGAGCTTTTGGCTAAAACTATAATTAAATCAGAACCTTAAAGTTTTCTATAGTACCTAGGGGGTTTTATATTTTTCTTAAGTAGGTCACATTAATTAGAGTCTGGCAAAATTTGTTTGACCAAATTTGGATGAACTAAACAGAAGTTATGAGTTTTTAAAGTTTCTGTTCAAATTAAAAACAGATTTAATAAGAGTTTCCTGGAAAAACAGTTTACACCGAGGTCCCTGGGTTTAAACTAAATCAACCTTCGCAGTTCTACCCTTGCGCCACTATTCCCCTGGGTCGCTGACAGTTCAAAAAGCCCCCTGACCTTCTCTTCCTCTCCCCCGCAGTCCTTCCCCCAATGTAAACAGTACCCGTGGGCAAGAAAAGGGTGGCGCGGCTTACCGGCGGCGAGATAGGTCCGGCGAAGGGCAGGGTTGGCTCAGGGAGGTTCTGGCGGTCACAGCGAGGTGCGGCTCGGTGGTGGGGATGGCCGGAATCGCTCAGTCCACGTGCGCAGGCGGGTGTTCTCGTCGGCGGCGAGTGTACCGGCCAAACCACGGTGATCTGGTTCAATCCAAGGGCACGGTGAGCTTCCTGGGGTGACGTATAGGCTATCTGTGCAGTGAATCGAGAAATGGCTCAGTGATTTACCCGGTCCACGCACTCCGGCGGGGTTGTGAACTCCGGCGACCGTGGACTGGCCTCTCCGGCGAAGCAGGCTTCGATTCCTCGCTCGGGGAGCTTCACTGAGTTGCGCACACTCGTCTCCGAGGGTTGGATGGGGCTGGGGAAATCTGGACTGGCCGGTCTACGGCGGCAGTGGCTCGGGTGGCCGCGGACACGTCGCGCACGGGCAAACGGCGGTGAACTGAGCTCCGGTGAGGCTTGAGGGTGCGCGGAAGAGTGCAGTCGACGCTCGAGTGGGCTTTATAGGCGCGGGCGCGGGCCATGGCGTCGGCTGGCCGTTTGGCGCGACGCGGGGCACGCGGGGGCGCGCGCGGGCGTGCTCTGGCGAGCTCAGAGCGCGTCGAACACGTGGCTCGTTGCTTCTGCCCGTGTTCTTCCCTCTGCTGAGCGGCCAAAACGTACGAATCTTACCCTATCGCCTGTGGGAGATCTCTTCCCTGCACCTAGAGCTACCTAGTTCATGTGAGTTCCAAGAGTAGATGTGGTCGGGTTAGAGAGATATGAGGGTGGGAAGTTGGCTGTGTCAGACATGTCCAAACCGAGACAAAAATGGTGCCAAGTCGTGTCAAACGCCCTAGGGTAGGTGTCACCTCTTTCTAGGGCATTCTAGGGTTAATTTGGCGCCACTTTGTCAATTGGGTCGAAGTGTTTTGAATTTTGGATTAAGGTGAACATGTGGGATCTTGTTCAAGGGTTAGTTTTTATACTTAGGCAAATTCTGAATTTTTCCCTTGTGCTCAACCTTTGGGTGAACTTTTTGGGGCTTTTCTGAAAACTTTTTGGGGGTACTTCCTTACTATTATTTGTAGGTTTTGAAGCATATTACAACTTTTATATTTGGCCCAAGCCATGATCATAAGGTTTACATGACCTTTTGATCCTAGCTTCAATTAGGGTTCCTATTGCCCAAGAGGGGTTTGCTTTAGGGTTTTGGGAAAATTCCCCACTTAGATGTGCATGACAAGCTAGGGCATGATATCCAAGATGGTTTGCACTTGCTTAGGACCTTGAATTCCAAGTTTGATGTACTTGGCCCAATTCAATCCTCATGTGCTAATAGGTTAAAAGGGGGTAGCCCTGGGTGGACACCCTGAGTAACACCTGGGGTGTTACAATTTCAGAATCCTAAATAGATATAATTCCAATACAAATAACTCCCCGATAATAATGTTTTCTAGAAAACTAATAAATATGAAAGTTGTAGATAATTTGCTAAGCTTTCCATAAAGTACAAGAAAACTAAATTCCGAGTTAGTATGCGAGATGTATTATTAAAATACCAAACTGAAGAAAAACTAATCTGATAAGGACGTGATGATGAGACAAAATAGGATCGGTTAGGGTCGGTTTTGTAGATGAGATCGATTTTGTAGGATGGAAGCGGATATAAAGTATCAAACTGAACCAGAACAAATCTAAACCAGCAACAAGACATTGACCTAGGACACAAACTCAATATGGCGGAATCTAAAACCAAATTGTGCAAAGGCTAAGACAAAGGTTGTATGTCAACGGAGTTTGTAGTTCAACACTGATGTTTTTTGGCTCTTTGTGGGTTATGACACGAACAAAATGAATCGAAAGATAGGCTTATGCCTCATGGGCAACCTGAATCTTGATACCACTTGATAGAGCATGAGGTCCGATCTTCCGTGAGGTATGATAACTTGATAGGGTGGAGATCTCGACGTTGATGATCCAAGGCTCCAAGCGAACGGCTCCTCGCAATCACTACACCACTGCTCCATTAGTTATCACCCGTGACACATGAGTGACCTTGCCACAAAGGCTTGTCCTTGCAAGTGCAATCAAGAACACCAGCAAGAATAGGAAGAACACAATCAAACCGTGTTGATTACGAGATGGGGTCTCACAAGCCGATGACAGCGAAACTGTTCGATGACAGAATAATCTAAGAAAAACCCAAACCCTAATGTGGCGGTGGCTGCTGTTAAAATAGGGGTCAGGGGTGTGCACAACCCCTGTAGGTGCCCTAATGGGCTCCAACAAGATACACAGCCCAACAATCCAATACACGATGTCGTAGCGCCAAAATAGAATCTGAACGCTGACTTGTTTCGACGATTCCCGTTGACTCCGGATGAATTTTCAGGTGGTTCTAGTTGGTTTAGAAAGCTTATGTCCTTATATTTCCATCCATATAAATCCCAACATAATCGGAGTTCGAATGCATCTTGGGCGTCCATTTTAGTGCAGACTGGTCTTGGACTCCGAGGTGGAGACGAAGTTGATTCGGACTTGGCTTTCTCTTGTTGTGAACGTTCTACCTATTGAATTAATGTGGGCCTGACCCAAATTAATATTCAATAATAGTCAATGCTAAAGGGCCACTTTAATGGTACGTTGTACTGGTACTTTAGTACCATATTGGAAGTTCAAGGGACAATTCAATCAACTTAAATAAGTGGACCATTGGTGCATCTATTGAGAAGCTGAGAAAAGGATGAAGGAGTGCCACACGCGTGCGCGCCGCTGGCTGGGCCGGGCCGTGGCTGTGGCTGTGGTAGATCGGACCTTGGTCTGAATATTCCTTCCTAATGGTTGCGCATTTTACCTAGAGTGATGACCGTCCATTA
The DNA here is from genome assembly GCF_902167145.1 of Zea mays. NCBI lineage: Eukaryota > Viridiplantae > Streptophyta > Magnoliopsida > Poales > Poaceae > Zea > Zea mays. The sequence continues at coordinate 90,032,515 of NC_050097.1, forward strand.
CTGTCGTATGTTACTGGTCGTTTCCTATGTTATGGATAGTAATGGACGAGCTATGATGGCTATCAGCTAGTAACGAACGTCATTGATGGCGTCAATTTCTAGCTGGCTGTAACGATAGCTCTGATGGCGACCGTTACTATTCGTTGTCCTCCCTTTGCGTGTGTATATATACGGAGGAGGTGAGGCTGCTTCTGCTTACGACATCACAGTATGCACATATAGTCTCAGACGCGTTGCACACAGCCATTCCCGTCCCACCCTTCTGCGAGCACAGAGTGTGTGGGAGAGCAGGCCTCCGAAATCGTCGTCCGCAGAGTGACACTTGCATGGGTGTCTGGGCGATCAGGTTTTTGGGGAGCGTACTCGTGACTTCTCGCTCCGTCCGCCCGAACAACGCTGAACGCTGATCAAGTTCCTTGTCGCCAGCGCTATTTGAGGGACTGCACGTCATACATCTGCCTACATCGACTACATGTGACTACATCGAACATACACACGAGACGTCTCGTGTGAATGGAGCCGCTGATGCCTTGAGCATCGATCCCTTTGCATGGTACACTCTGTTCTTAGTATTTGTACATATTTTACTGTTGTTTACTACTTATGTGAGTAGTGATACACATATGCACATACATGTCGTCATATACATCGCTGTGATTTTCTGGATTAAATTAAAATTGAAAATGCCTATTTCTCCAACAATCCAAAAACCTGATATTAGGAATTTTTCTGTTAGTGGTTTTGCTGCTGCGTTAAAACCAAGTGAACCTTTTGATGTGACATTTTACAAGAGATGACATAGTAAGATGATATTGTGGTTGATTGCAATGAACTGCTATCATGCCGCATAGGGGAAACCCGAACAGTTCATTCCTGAAGAGGAGAGAATGTTCGACGTTGCCGATAACCTGTTTCGAGGCGCCATGATTGGCGCTCTTGCCAACAAGTATGTTGATTCTTATCTAACGTGCACATCTACAAAAGAGTTATGGGATGCATTAGATGAGAAGTTTGGTGTTTCTGATGCTGGTAGTCAGATGTATATCATGGAGCAGTTGTTTGACGACAAGATGGTGGAAAACCGTCCTGTAGTTGAACAGGCTCATGAGATACAGGCACTGGCTAAGGAACTCGAACAGTTCCCATGTGTCTTGCCTGACAAGTTCGTGGCTGGTGGTATTATCGCTAAGCTGTCACCTTCTTGGACGGATTTTGCTCCCACTCTAAAACATAAGAGACAAGAGTTTAGCATGACTAATCTTATTGGTTCTCTTGATGATGAGGAGATAGCGAGAGCAAAAGACACTCATGGAAAAGGAGTTAAGACTTCTAGTACCAATATGGTACAAAAGAAGAACTACAATGCGTCACATAATAATAAAAAGAAGAGCAAGCAACAGAATGCCACGAAGCCCAAGCAGACACCTTGTTTAAAAGGAAGAACAAAGGAGCTGGTTGCTTTGTTTGTGGGAGTACTGATCACTGGGCAAGCGCTTGTCCAGACCGCAAATTTAAGCAAGAGAAAAAAAACAGCTCAAGAGAATAAAAGAACAAACATGGTTGTTAGCGAGACCGCGGAAGGAACATCGGGGTATGGTAATCTTTGACCTACTGTTCTTTCAGTGTGTCAATCCCCTGAGTGATGGGGTGACACATGTGCTAACATTCATGTGTGTGCTGATACTTCTTTGTTTTCTTCTTACCAGTGCAAAGGGGCTGGAGCCTTGCTGATGGGCAACGGATCACATGTGCGTATTCTTGGTGTTGGTACAACCATTCTGTAGTTTACTTCAGGAAAGACAGTGCTATTGAAGAATAAGCAACATGTCCCCTCCATAAAAAAGAATCTTGTTAGTGGCTCATTGCTATGTCGAGATGGCTATAAACTTGTGTTTGAGTCCAATAAATGTATATTGTCAAAGTATGGAATATTTGTTGGAAAAGGCTATGACAGTGGAGACTTGTTCCGCTTATCTTTGCATGATGTGTGTAATAAGTCTGTGAACAATGTTATTTCGAACAAGTTGTATATTTGGCATTCACGACTTTGTCACATCAATTTTTGTTGTGTCTCATGGTTAGCAAATTTAAATTTAATCCCAAAATTTTATTTAGTCAAAGGCTCTAAGTGTCAGGTGTGCGTGCAATCTAAGCAACCTTGCAAGCCTCATAAGGCTGCGGAGGGGAGGAACTTGGCACCACTAGATTTAATACATTCTGATTTATGTGAGATGAACGAAATATTGACTAAGAGAGGAAAAATGATATTTTATTACTTTTATCGATGATTCTACTAGATTTTGTTATGTGTATCTCTTAGAATCAAAAGATGAAGCTTTGCATTATTTTAAGTCCTACAAAGGTGAAGTGGAAAATCAACTCGAGAGGAAAATTAAACGGTTAAGGTCTGATCGTGGTGGAGAATATTTTTCATGTGATTTTTCTGATTTTTGTGTGGAACATGGTATTATTCATGAGAGGACACTACCATACTCACCACAATCCAATGGGGTTGTTGAGAGAAAGAATCATACTCTAACTGATTTTGTTAACGCCATGTTAGAGACTTCGGGACTATCTAAGGAATGGTGGGGTGAGGCGATCTTGACGGCGTATCATGTCCTGAATAAAGTTCCCACAAAGAACAAAGAAATTACACCATTCGAGGATTGGGAAAGGAGGAAATTAAATATCTCCTATTTGCGCATGTGGGGTTGTTTGGCCAAAGTGAATGTGCCAATTAACAAGAAGCGTAAATTAGGACCGAAAATTGTTCATTGTGTTTTCCTTGTATATGCTTTCCACAACATTGGATATAAGTTCTTAATTATAAACTCTAGAGTACTGGACATGTTGGTTGGAACTATTATGGAGTCCAGAGATGGTACGTTTTTTGAGGACGAATTTCCTATGAAACCTACACATGATACATCTAATGATGAACCATCGATACTCCATGAGCATTTTATTCTGGTAAAACACACTGAGGAATCCCATATACATAATCCTATGAAGATGACAATGTATCAACTTGGAAGAGTAAGAGACCAATGATTGCAAAGTTCTTTGGTGATGATTACATTGTTAACATAAAACAACAAATCAAAACCTTGCCAAAGAACCTTCCGTTTATGCCCAGCTACTAGCCTATCTGGTTGCCTACTAAGTAATTCCCATTGCAAAACTGTCTTACCATATGTATCTAACCAGATGGTTAATACCAGGAGGGGAGGAGGAATCGATCTACCTGCCAACCCCCACAATAGGAGGATTATCAGACAACAACAAACAGAAATGAATCCTCCACCGGCTGGGACCGAGTGGTTGCCGCTCAGATATAGATACTATAGCAAATGGCAAACACGATGAATGAAATGCAAAATCAGATGAGGCAAGAATGATAGGAAATGCGTCAAGAAATGAGGCAAGAACGGTTGGAACGGCAACAACAACCACCACTACCTCCACCAGCACCACCAGCTCCACCCAGGGATAAGCACCGGAAGTTTATGAGTCACAAACCACTGACATTATCTAACTCCGCGGACCTACTACAAGCTGATGACTGGTTAAAGTCTATGGACAAGATGCTCAATATAGCTCAGTGCTCTGACAGAGAGAAGGTGCTATATGCATCGGGTTGCCTTACCGGCCCTGCTGCGGATTGGTGGGATGCATACTGCGCTGCCCATGTTGTCAACACAATCACCAGGGCAGAATTCTCCACTCAATTCAGAAATTACCATATTTTCATGCTGGACTCTTGAATATTAAAAGGAAGGAGTTTCTATCTCTCAAATAGGGAGGTATGTTCGTAAGCGAATATAGGGACAAATTTGTTCAACTATCTCGATATGCTCCTAGGGAAGTTGAGGATGATGAGAAGAAGCAGGAGCTCTTTTTGGAAGGTTTGATTGGACCACTACAATACCAACTGATATCACATACATTCCCATCCTTCCAAAGACTACTAGACAAAGCTATTGCTGTGGAAAACAAGAGGTTTGATTTTGGAGAAAAGAGAAGGGCTGCCAACTAGGGACAGGCTAGGAGTAGTTCTTGTCCTCGATATACTACTACTCAAAGTACTCCTGCTCATGGTAGTTCCGGGCAACAAACTCAACAGACACAAAATGCTCCTCCACAAGCAAGCACTCCAATTGGACCTGTTGCTCCTAATACATCCACCAACAGATCATGCTTCTAGTGTGGACAGTTTGGACACTATGCCAACTATTGTCCCAACAGGGCCGCTTACACTACTCCAGCTCCGATGAAACAAGGTCAAGCCTCGGGAGTCAAGAGTCAGCCCTTATCGGTCAACCGGGGGCATGTTAACCATGCAGAAGTAGAAGCTGAACCTGATGGACCTGAAAACAAGAAGTGCTGGTTATTGAAGATGAAGAAATTGGTGAAGAAGGCAATGAACAACAGGATTAGAATAAATATAAATATATAAATAAATATACATATATATACTTTTAGAGCACTATTGTAAGACCTAAATATTAATTTAGTTAGTAGCTAGATTTTTACTATTCTAGGAATAATAATACGGTCTATTTGACCCTATGTGTTGCTAATAAGTAATGCATCATGCTGAGATTCTTGTTTGTGCATATGTTCTGAGACAATATGGTTATACATCCTTTTTCTTACTAATCTCAGGACAAGATTATTTTTAGGGGGTTAGGATTTGTAACACCCAAAATTCTACTTTAGAATTTATAACATTAATACTAATAAAAAATGTCCACAATAAGCATCCTTCTTTTCAAAAGTTATACTATAAAATGAATAACATGGAGGTAATGTGAGATTCAAACTTAGGCTTAAAACAAATTTAGTTTCAAAATTCAATTTCGAGCTTGGAAAAATATGGGGGAGAAAGAGTTAAAAAGAATGGAATAATAAGAATAATATTATGGCAAACAGAGGGAGTATTATTCATGTTGAAATTGTGTTTGGAAATTTGGAAGTTCAAAACAGGGGTTTGAATTTAGTTTGCATATTTGGAAATTAAAGTAGAAATTATAAACAAAAAAAAAGAAGACAGGAAAACCACACATGGGCTGATTTTGGCGCCGCTCGGCCCATCCTTCTTTTTCCCCTAGGTGTGCGCCGGCCTGCTTAACCTCCTCTACGCGGTCACTGAAGGTTGTGGCCCACTAGGTTTCCAGCCGGGTAGTTTAATGGTATATATTGGTGTGATGTCATCCACGCGTCACAAATGACGTCATCCATGCACTTTCCTCTTTCACTGACAGCCGGGGCACATGGGTGTCGCACCGTATTGCGTCCGTAGCTCGGGTGGTTAGGATCGGCAGCCAAACGCGCCCTGGACTCCGGTGCCGGTCGAACCGCGCCGCTATGTCCTGTGACTCGCCTCTATAAAACCCACTATCCACCAGGAATTCATCGTGGTCACCCAACTAGAAGCAAGCAAGAACTCACCCGTAGCCAGAGAGAGGGGAGTAAGGAGGAAGAGCCGCTGGGCCCTGGACGCGTACGGAGTGCCGATCACCGGCGTAGGGTTGTGCAAGGCAGGTTGCCATTGTGGAGTCGTGCATCCCGGCGTGCGCCCAATGCAGACTGTCGGGGCTCGCTGCACGATCATTAACGGCCAGCCAAGTGGTGGTCTGGCGCGATCACAGGAAGAAGGAGAGGATCACTGAACTTGTACCTCGCCACGGACCCGCGCTTCGTCGTCGGACGACCCTGCCTCCAACAATGGTGAGAACGCCCTCCATCCGTGTCGCTGGTGCTGTATTGCTTACTGTTGGTGGGTCATGCATGCTCGCATGCGATTCCTAGGGAGGGCAACAGCTTATGGTGGAAGATAACCTCTTGACCGTCGATCGGTGAGGTTGCGGTGAGGATCAAAGGGACCATAACGTTTCGGGTTTAACTGCTTTGGACCGTCCGATCTGATCGAAGGGATGGGGCTGATGCGCGCCTTCATTAAACCTCACCCATTGATCTTGGATCGGGTGGATGGCATTGCATACCGATTTGTTTTAAAAGAAATCTGATCTGGCACTCGGTTGTTAATCGGACGACTGTGGATCGCGGATACCCCTTCGGCCTGTGTGTTTCTCATATGGGTCCTCAGGTTATTGGATAATAAACCTGCGGTCTGGGTATGGGCAAAAGATCATTGTAGTTGGGTCCTAAAGGTTACACGGAGCCCATGATCTTCTGTAGAATTGCGCCTAGGTCAAGAAATCCTTAATAATGATAGAATTAAAACCTACAATTTAATAAACCCATATCTTCTTCGTCTATTCTGATTTGATCCATTCAAGTTGCGTTAGCTTCATAATAATTTTGCCTACTCTTCCGTAACATTGTTTTAGCAAATAGCATGTTTCCAAAAATAAATATTCATTTAACCTATGCTTAGTAGATTGTTCATACTAATCAAAGTTAGTTTGTCTATAATTATAATATAACTAAAATATTATTTCTACTCTAGTATGATATAGATCAAAGTTATTCCTTAAATATCTTTATCACATGACTTATAAAATCAACATAAAGACTTAGATCTAATTGTGACATGCAAGTTGTGCCCTTGATCACTCCTTTTTACCTAATAATGTTCACTATTAATCACTCTGACATGCTCAGGTTAATTTGATGGGACCTAATAGGTTTCCCTAGCATTGTTTATTCCCCACCTTGCAAGCACATGGATTATTGGGTAGTTTTGCTATTGCTCTACTTGGTTTTGGGCAACTAATGTTTCAGTATGATCATGTTCCAATTATGTTGTTTTTTAGTTATTGTTCATGATAAGATCATATTGTTAATTGGAACATGGAGCGACCACCCAGGAAAATAGTGCTACCACAAGGGTGGTATGGGACACCCTTGGCTGACTAATTAGAAAAGCTAGTGGAGGACTACCTTACCCGAAAGGGGCAAGGGCAGTAGGGGAGTGGTCAGTGTAGGGAGGTCCTTAGATTGATTTTGCTGCGATGGCGGTCAGGTGAGGGATCCCTGCATTGGAGGTTCCTAGAAACTGTAGCGGGTTTTCTGAAGCTAGTGGAACTTTGTAAAGGCCTCCTAGTGTTACCTTGCCTCACTTCCTTGGTAGAGGTGTATGTGATTCATGACCCCTTGGCAGATAGGTAACATGACTTGTGGGTAAAGATGCGCAACCTCTGCAGAGTGTAAAACTGATATATCAGCCGTGCTCACGGTCATGAGCAGCTCGGACCCTCACATAAGTAATTTATGGAACTAAACTTAATTTGTCATATGTATTGCATCGCGGGTGTTGTTATCAGTTTTGATCTATTACTTATTTGGGTTGGTATCTACTTATATGCTCAGCTTTAGCCATCCTCTTTGATAGGCCTTACACTTCACATGAGCTCCCACCTTTAGTGAGTTCATGCATCTAATTCCCCACAACTTGTTGAGCGATGAACATATGTGAGCTCACCCTTGCTGTCTCACACCCCCCATTGGTCAAGAACAGGTACCGCAGGATGAGGCGTATGGAGGATGCTGTGACGAGTTCGTGAGAGGTCTAGGCCGTCGTGTCCCAGTCAACTTTGGGTTGCTAGATCGTTGTCTCCATATGATGTAATTATTTTATTATTTTGTACAGAACCCCTATTATATAGTAAAGATGTGACATTCGTTTCTGTACCATGAGTCATCATATGTGTGAGACTTGGTCCTAGCACACTTGGTGATTGCGTTCGCGCCTAGGTCTTGGTGCCCTGAAACCCGGGTGTGACAGATGTCCTCATCATCCTCCCCTTCTTGCAACAAAGTCGTCCTCGACTCAAACATATCTTTCTTTCCCAAGTATGGTGCTAAATCTGCAATGTTAAAAGAAGAACTAACCCCAAAATCTATAGGCAACTCAACTTTATATGCATTATCATTGATTTTGTGAAGCACTTTGAAGGGTCCAACAACTCTTAGTTGTAATTTAGATTTGCGCATATCGGGGAATCTATCTTTCCTTAAATGCACCCATACTAAATCACCAGGTTCAAAGGTAATATGCTTTCTACTCTTGCTACATGCTTGTTCATACTTAGCATTCATGGTTTTAATATTTGCTTTAGTTTGTTCATGCAGCTTTATAATCAGTTCAGCATGGCGAGAAGCATCAAAATTCATTATTTCAGAATGTGGGATGGTGATAAGATCAATAGGAGCACGAGTGACAAAACCATACACAATTTCAAAAGGGCATAGTTTAGCTATAGAATGCAGCGAACGATTATAAGCAAACTCAATGTGAGGCAAATATTTTTCCTATAATTTGATGTTATGTTTCAGAGCATGGTAGATAAACTACAATTTACAACTTTGGTTTGTCCATCAATTGAGGGTGACAAGTAGTAGAAAAGAGAAATTTAGTTTCCAACTTAGCCCATAACGTTTTAAAAAATGACTTAGAAATTTGGTATCTTGATCAGAAACAATAGTGTTTCGAATCCCACACAAACGAACAACTTCACGAAAGAACAAATCAGCAACATGGGTAGCGTCATCAGTTTTATGACATGGTATAAAGTGTACCTGTGGCGGAACCGCCCGAATTATTCCAACTTAAGTGCCTAAGTCCCACCTTAAAGGCTAGACCACACTTAAATAGGAATAAGACGTCAGTCCCTCGGATCTAGTCCGACGAGGCCACTAACAGGATCAAGTACCACATACTCATTCGAAGGTGAGGCACAGAGCAAATACAATAAAACATAAAACCATACATTAAGGAGTATTAAAATTTATTACAACCTCATCGAAGTTTAGCAAAACAGTGATCATTGTTCGGATTGTAGCGGAATGTAACTAACGATAAATAAACGGAGGGATGGGGAAGCCTGGCCCATCACTCCTCATGCTCCTCCTCTGCCGAGGTAGGGTCCCACTCGACTATCCAACCCGGTGGCAAGATGGACGGCCAAGTCACTCCAGCAACCATTGTAACACCCCAGGTGTTACCATGGCCATGGTACATTTATGCACTAATGACTGTGATCACGTGTGGAAGAGAAGAAGAGCATAAAACCTTGGAAACATGGGTTAACTAAGGGAAGTGAATGGCAAGGGTTTCAACCACACAAGTGGAACAATGGTCATTTGGAGCCAAGAAGATTAAACCCTAAACAGGGCACCTAAGAGCACTAGACTTCCAAGCCAGGGATCAGTGGATAAGTTAACCAAATTTGCCAAAGCATGATCTTAGTTCTTAAACAAGTATTAGTAGCTTTGTAACCTAACAAATGCAGGGAGGGAACATTGCAAAAAGACCCCTTGAAGACCCCAATTTCACCCCCTTAGGGAGAGAAAGCACTAGAGCTCTCTAATTCTTTCTAAGTTAAATTTTGAACCTAATCTAAAGATCCACCGTGTTCACCTAGTAAATGGCACCAAAACCACTTGGGTTGTATACCAAAAAGGTGTCATACCACCTAAGGCACCCACTGGAAAAGTTTGAAACCGAGCCCAAGACGTTTGACAAGATTTGGCATGGTTTTTGTCGTGAGGTGGACAGAGGGACAAGCCAGATTTGGCGTCCGCAAATCTCACTGCCTAGGGCATATCTGCCATGGGAACTCACATACAAGAGACAGCCCTAGGTGCTAGGAGGAGGCCTGCGCCGGATTTTTGCCAAGATTCGCAAGCTTGCGATCTCGGCGAGTTGTTGAACAAGGGCAGAAGAACACTTCCACGTGTTCGACGCGCTCTGAGCGCGCCAGAGCACGCCCAGCGCCCAACCCCGCGCGCCCCGCGCCGCACCAAGCCGTGCCGTGTCTCCTGCTCGCGCCCGCGCCTATAAAGCCCACCGAAGCTTCAACCGTACTTCCCCTCGTGCTCTCGACCTCACCGGAGCCAGAGATCACCGGCGTTTGCCCTGCAAACGGCGTGCCCGCGGCCACCCGATCCCCCGCCACCGTAGACCGGCCAGCGGAGCCTTTCCCAACCGCGCCCGACCCTTAGAGTAGACCATGCATGCCTTGGTGAAGCTCCCCGAGCAAGGAATCAGACTTTGCCTCGCCGAAGAAGCCAGTCCACGGTCGCCGGACTTCACCCGATCGCCGGTGAACGTAGACCGGGTAAGTCTCTACACCATTTTCCGATTCCCTGCGCACATAGCCTCTACTTGCAGGAATATACATGATTTTGTTATTATGAACATAGGAAAAATACGGAATCTGTTGTTTGATATTTTTCAAATAACAAGTTAGTTATAAGCACCTTTTTGGCATAAAACTTTAGAAATTCACAACTAAATATCCAGTAGGCATTTTTCTGTGATTTTTAACACAGAGGCCTAATATCACCTATGTATCTGGACAACAATAAAATTTGGTACAGAAACCTCAATTAAATCACAGCTATAGTTTAAAATGCCTTTTTAAAACTTATCTTTGTTAATTTTGCACAAGTAGTATCTGAATCAAAATCCACCTCAAATTTATAGGAAAGACTGCAGTGACAAATAGTAACCCACTGTAATTTTTATAGAATTGTTGGGAAAAGTTAAATCACTGTTATAGTTCAAACCTACCCCAAAAGCATAAATAGAAAAAAGAAAAAGGAAATTAATAGTGGAGACTAATGTTACCCTAACTAAACCAGCAAAACCCCTTGAGTACCCACTAAAACATTAAAGGGGCATTCCAAGTCTCAATCCATTATGCTTAGGCAAGAAACTCAAACCTAAATTGGTAGGCCTAAAACCCTAAGGGCCTCTTATAACTAGAAAACCCTAAATGATTAACCAACTTAGTTTTTCTGCACTAAGGCATAATTGCTATTAATTTCTACATATCATAGCATGCATATATCTTATTCATTGCATTCGATAGATTGCAACCTCACGGACGGAGATACATCCTCGTGCCAGAGCAAGGAGTTGCTCAGGAGGTAGCCCCGGATCCAGCACCAGAGCCTACCCAGAGGATCTGCCTGCCCCAGCTTTGGAAGGCAAGCCCCGGTTTATGCATAACCAGTTCTATATATTGTTTTACTGCACTTAATGATTGTAGGCTTGTATTGTGCACTTAAGTGTAGGAGTTGTTTGAAACCCTAGTTGCATGATCTCAGGAATCCTTTTGTGATGGATACTAGTATGCTAGGTCGAGTAGCTGCTTTACTAATTAGGGATCTCGGTAGAAGTCGAGTGATTTTTCTAGCACTCGCGCGAGGTCAGGAATTGCTTGTATCCATTTACATATCGTATTGATGATGGTCTGTGGACAACGGTCCATGGGGATGCGTTGTCTACGAGACGGAAATTGGAATAAGGATTAAGGTGTGGTACAGTGTGTCAAGCGTTTGAATGTACTAAGCACATGCCGAGAAATATGGTAAATCAGTAAGCCTAGTACCTGAGTGAACCTGCCCGCAGACTTTGCCCCTCACGCGACCTAAGACGTGGTCTCCCATTCCGGTTATGGTGGGTACAAGTGCGGTCACTGCACGATGGCAGTCGGGGTCAGTGAGGCATTATACGCCAAGGCGGTGAGCCCTGATCTGTTGCTGGGGAATCGATGGGGACGGTTGATGTGTGTGGGGACGGAGTGCCTCGCCACGTCGTGTGTTTAGGTTTACCTTGCAAGGTTTAAAAACTCGATTCGAATCGTCTGCTTCTCGCAGCTAAAGAGACTACTTGATCCATGCTGCTACATTGAGTAACAAGTGGAAATGAGATGACTTGGCAAAAGTTGTTGATTGCTAAATGTTTGATACCATGTATGATTAGATAGGTATACATTTAGTCTTAAGAGAGTCACACTAAAACTTGACAAAGCTAAAACTTGATTTATAAACTCAGCTAGTGCTTTTGGCAACCAAACCCCTCATCCAAACAGCTGCATGTCTAGAGGTAGAGGAGTAGACTCCTCACACCAGGTAAGTCTAGCTGAGTATTAGTATACTCAGCCTTGCTTGTGGCATAATTTTACAGGTTCTCTGGAGGACATGGTTGCTGGAGTGACTTGGCCGTCCATCTTGCCACTGGGTTGGACAGTCGAGTGGGACCCTACCTCGGCTGAGGAGGAGCATGAGGAGTGATGGGACAAGCTTCCCCATCTCTCTGTTTATTTACCGATAGTTTAGTCCGCTGCACTTCGAACAATGATGACTACTTTTGCTAAAACTCTGATGATGATGTAATAAGTTTAATACTCCTTAATGTATGGTTTTATGCTTTATTGTATTTGCTCTGTGACTCACCATCGAGTGAGACTGTGGTACTTGATCCTGTCAGTGGCCTCATCGGACTAGATCCGAGGGATTGACGGGTTATTCCCATTTAAGTGTGGTCTAGCCTCTAAGGCGGGACTTAGGCACTTAAGTTGGAATAATTCGGGCAGTTCCGCCACAACCATGTCCTCCAGAGAACCTATAAAAATTAAGCCACAAGCAAGGCTGAGTATACTAATACTCAGCTAGACTTACCCGGTGTGAGGAGTCTACTCCTCTACCTCTAGACATGCAGCTGTTTGGCTGAGGGGTTTGGTTTGCCAAAAGCACTAGCTGAGTCTACAATCAAATTTTAGCTTTTCAAGTTTTAGTGTGACTCTCTTAAGACTAAATGTGTACCTAGCTAATAATACATGGTATCAAACATTTAGCAATCAACATCTTTTGCCAAGTCAACACATTTCCACTTGTTACTCAATGCAGCAGCATGGATCAAGCAGTATCATTAGCTGTGAGAAGCAGACAATTTGAATCGAGTTTCAACCTTGCAAGGTAAACCTAAACACACGACGTGGCGAGGCACTCCGTCCCCACACACATCAACCATTCCCATCGATTCCCTGGCAATAGAAAGGGGCTCACCGCCTTGGCGTACAATGCCTCACTAACCCCGACTGTCGTCGTGCAGTGACCGCACTTGTACCCACCATAACCGGAATGGGAGACCACGTCTCAGGTCGCGTGAGGAGGGCAATCTGCGGCAGGTTCACTCAGGTACTAGGCTTACCGATTTACCATATTTCTCGGCATATGTTTAGTACGTTCAAACGCTTGACACACGGTACCACACCTTAATCCTTATTCTAATTTTTGTCTCGTAGACAACCAATCCCCATGGATCGTTGTCCACAGACCAACATCATTACGATATGAAAATGGATACAACCAATTCCTGACCTCGCGCGAGTGCTAGAAAAATCACTCGACTTCTACCGAGATCCCTAATTAGTAAAGCAGCTACTCGACCTAGCATACTAGTATCCATCACAAGGGAAAAACCTGAGTTCATGCAACTAAGGCTCCAAACAACTCCTACAATTAAGTGCACATTACAAACCTACAAACATTAAACGTAGTAAAATAGCATAATAGTAGGTCATGCATAAAACCGGGGCTTGCCTTCCAAAGCTGGGGTAGGCAGATCCTCGATGGCAGACTCTGGTGCTGGCTCCTGGACTACCTCCTGAGCAACTCCTTGCTCCAGAACGAGGATGTACTCCCCGTCAGCGAGATTACAGTCTATCGAATGCAATGAATAAGATAGATGCATATTAATGTCATGGTAAATTGGTAAAGGTTACGCATGGTAGAACAGTACTAAATTTAGTGGTACTCTTAGGGTTTTAGCTCTTGGAAAATTTAAGGTTGCATTCCACTATTCTCCCCACTTTCCTTATTTTACTTTCAATTAAGCTTCTTTAGAGAGTGCTTTTACATTGCCATGGCAAGTTAACATCTTCCAAAAATGTTATAAAAATTACAGTGGGTAAATATTGACCCCTGTGGGTTATCCTAAAAATTTTGAGGTTGAAATTAATTCAGATGCTCATTGTGCAAAATTAACAAAAGTAAGGGTAAAAGGGCACTTTACACTATAGCTCTAATTTCTGTGAGGTTTCTGGGTCAACATTTATTTTTGCCAAGATTCCTAGGGAATAATAGGTCTTTGTGTTAAAAATCACTTCGCCGCTCCACTGACCGGCCTGACAGAAAGACAGCGCCGCCTGCGCTGCTCCGACTGCAGTGCCACTTGACAGAGTGAGGCTGACAGGCAGTCAGGCCTGGCCGCAGGCACCATAGGAAGCTCCGCTTCGCCCGACCCAGGGCTCGGACTCGGGCTAAGCCCCGGAAGACGGCGAACTCCGCTCCGCCCGACCCAGGGCTCGGACTCGAGCTAAGCCCCGGAAGACGGCGAACTCCGCTCCGCCCGACCCAGGGCTCGGACTCGGGCTAAGCCCCAGAAGACGGCGAACTCCGCTCCGCCCGACCCAGGGCTCAGACATGGGCTAAGCCCCAGAAGACGGCAAACTCCGCTCCGCCCGACCCAGGGCTCGGACTTGGGCTCAGCCCCAGAAGACGACGAACTCCACTCCGCCCGACCCAGGACTCGGACTTGGGCTCAGCCCCAGAAGACGACAAACTCCGCTCCGCCCAACCCAGGTCTCGGACTTGGGCTCAGCCCTGGAAGATGACGAACACCGCTTCGCCCGACCCCAAGGCTTGGACTCAGCCCTGGCCTCAGCCGACGGTCTCCGCCTCGCTCGACCCAGGGGCTCGGACTCGACCACGGCCACGGAAGACAGACTCGACCTCGACCTCGGAGGAGCCTCCACATCGCCCAACCTAGGGCGCGGACCGACCACGTCGACAGGAAGCGCCATCATTACCCTACCCCAAGCCAACTCAGGCTACGGGGAACAAGACCGGCGTCCCATCTGGCTCGCTCCGCCAGATAGGCAATGATGGCGCCCCGCACGCTCCCTGACGACGGTGGCTCTCAGCCCCCTTACGGAAGCAAGAGGACGTCAGCAAGGACTCGATAGCTCCGACAGCTGTCCCCCCGCCAGGCTCCAGCGCTCCTCCGACGGCCACGACATCACACGAACCGGGCGCCAAAACCTCTTCGGCCGCCACGATGGCGTGTACTTAGGACGCTAGCTCTCCTCCGCTAGACACGTAGCACTCTGCTACACCCCCATTGTACACCTGGATCCTCTCCTTACGCCTATAAAAGGAAGGACTAGGGCCCTCTTAGAGAGGGTTGGCCGCGCGGGGACGAGGACGAGACAGGCGCTCGCGTGAGGCCGCTCGCTCCCTCTCCCACGTGGACGCTTGTAACCCCCTACTGCAAGCGCACCCGACCTGGGCGCGGAACGAACACGAAGGCCGCGGAATTTCCACCTCTCTCACGCCCATCTCCGGCCACCTCACTTCCCCCCTTCGCGCTCGGCCTCGCGCCGACCCATCTGGGCTAGGGCACGCGGCGACATTCACTCGTCGGCCCAGGGACCCCCCGGTCTCGAAACGCCGACAGTTGGCGCGCCAGGTAGGGGCCTGCTGCGTGTTGACGAACAGCTTCCCGTCAAGCTCCAGATGGGCAGTCTCCAGCAACCTCTCTGGCCCGGGACGGTGCTCCGTTTCGGGAGCCTTGAGTTCATGTCCCTCGACGGCAGCTACGACATGATACTCCTTCCACCGCCGTGCGACAGCGACAATGGCGGCCGACAGCCCGCCCGCCGGCGGCGGAATCGACGACGTCTTCCCCGTGTGGTGGAAGAACAACATTCGAGCTCACCCCGTCCTCTCCCTCGCCGACGGAGGAGGAGGCGGGGCAACCAAGGCCAAGCGGGAGGCAGCGCCTCGTCGGCTGTCGAGCGAGTCGACGGCACCAGCGCCCCAACGGGGGCGCGTCGGGCATCGACCTCGCGTTTGAGACGAAGACGAGCGCCGTCTCCCCGCGACACGCCAATTCCGAGCAAACGGATGACGCCAGCACGCTCGCGAAAGGCTTGCTGGACGTCACCCTCGTACCTAAGATGACGGTGCAGTCAGTCCCCAACACGACTTCATCGCCGCCCGTCGACCAAGAGGTACCGACCGATTCCCATCTCACGCCCCCTGGATTCAGCCTCGACCCGCCAAGCGGCTTCGCTTTGGCGGACGCTCTCGTAGAGGCGAGTCCGAACCCTCTGGGGTTTCGTATGCGGTCACCTTGGGACCGGCTGATGGACGTCTCGACCTATGGGCCCTCTGGGTCCGAGGAAGACGACAAGCCCGACTTCTGTTGGGATTTCTCCAGACTTGGCAACCCCAGTGCCATGCGGGACTTCATGACCGCATGCGACTACTGCCTTTCCGACTGTTCCGACGGTAGCCGCAGCCTCGGTGACGAGGACTGCGGCCCAAGCCGCGAATGTTTCCACGTCGATCTAGGGGGTCCCTTCGAAGGCAACCATCTCGGCATACCGGAGGACGGTGATCTCCCTAGGCCGGTGCCTCGCGTTGACATCCCATGGGAGCTAGCTGTGGTCCCCGTTCAGGCGGAGGGCCATGACCCACAGCTCGAGCAAATCCGCGGGGTGCAGGCCAGGCTCGACGAGGGAGCAGGAGCACTTGAGCCGATCCGCAAGAACGTCGGGCAGAAATGGGCGGGCCAACCTCCGGCCGGAGAAATGCGTCATCTACCCCAGGGCTTCCAGCACCGCATCGCCGACGATGTCAGGATGAGGCCGCCGCCCGCATCAAGTGGGGTCGGCCAGAACCTGGCTGCAGCAGCAATGCTTCTCCACGCGATGCCAGAGCCATCAACCACCGAGGGGCGGCGAATCCAGGGAGAGCTCAAGAATCTCCTGGAAGGCGCCATGGTCCGACGGGCCGAGAGCTCCGCCTCCCGAAGGCAGGGGTACCCCTCGGAACATCATGCCGCGACTTCCCGATTCATGCGGGAAGCCTCGGTTTACACCGGGCGCACGCGCAACACAGCGCCTGCGGCCCCGGGTCGCCTCGGCAATGAGCACCATCACCGCGACCGTCGGGCCCACCCGGTCCGCAGGCTTTCAGTCGGGCCATACGACGGGCGCCGTTCCCGACCCGGTTCCGACCCCCGACTACTATCA
Organism: Zea mays; assembly: GCF_902167145.1. NCBI lineage: Eukaryota > Viridiplantae > Streptophyta > Magnoliopsida > Poales > Poaceae > Zea > Zea mays. Next base: position 90,049,374 of record NC_050097.1, read on the forward strand.
CAAAGTACTCGGGGGAGACGAGACCAGAATTGTGGCTCGCGGACTACCGTCTGGCCTGCCAACTAGGTGGAACAGACGATGACAACCTCATCATCCGCAACCTCCCCCTGTTCCTCTCCGACACCGCTCGCGCCTAGTTGGAGCACCTGCCTCCGGGGCAGATCTCCAACTGGGACGACCTGGTCCAAGCCTTCGCCGGCAATTTCCAGGGCACGTACGTGCGCCCTGGGAATTCCTGGGACCTCCGAAGCTGCCGACAGCAGCCGGGAGAGTCTCTCCGGGACTACATCCGACGATTCTCGAAGCAGCGCACCGAGCTGCCCAACATCACCGACTCGGATGTCATCGGCGCGTTGCTCGCCGGCACCACCTACCGCGACCTGGTGAGCAAGCTGGGTCGCAAGACCCCCACCAGGGCGAGCGAGCTGATGGACATCGCCACCAAGTTTGCCTCTGGCCAGGAGGCGGTCGAGGCTATCTTCCGGAAGGACAAGCAGCTCCAGGGCCGCCCACCGGAAGATGCCCCCGAGGCGTCAACTCAGCGCGGCGCCAAGAAGAAGGGCAAGAAGAAGTCGCAAGCGAAACGCGACACCGCCAACGCGGACCTTGTCGCCGCCGCCGAGTACAAGAACCCTCGGAAACCCCCCGGAGGTGCCCACCTCTTCGACAAGATGCTCAAGGAGCCGTGCCCCTATCATCAGGGGCCTGTCAAGCACACCCTTGAGGAGTGTGTCATGCTTCGGCGCCACTTCCACAGGGCCGGGCTACCCGCGGAGGGTAGTAGGGCCCGCGACGACGACAAGAAGGAAGATCACCAGGCAGGAGAGTTCCCCGAGGTCCGTGACTGCTTCATGATCTACGGTGGGCAAGCGGCGAACGCCTCGGCTCGGCACCGCAAGCAAGAGCGTCGGGAGGTCTGTTCGGTGAAGGTGGCGGCGCCAGTCTACCTAGACTGGTCCGACAAGCCCATCACCTTCGACCAAGCCGACCACCCCGACCACGTGCCGAGCCCGGGGAAATACCCGCTCGTCGTCGACCCCGTCATCGGCGACGTCAGGCTCACCAAGGTCCTCATGTACGGAGGCAGCAGCCTCAACATCATATACGCCGAGACCCTCGGCTCCTGCGTGTCGATCTGTCCTCGGTCCGGGTAGGCGCTGCGCCTTTCTATGGGATCATCCCCGGGAAGCGCATCCAGCCCCTTGGACAACTCGACCTTCCCGTCTGCTTCGGAACACCCTCCAATTTCCGAAGGGAGACCCTGACGTTCGAGGTGGTCGGGTTCCGAGGAACCTACCACGCGGTACTAGGAAGGCCATGCTACGTGAAGTTCATGGCCGTCCCCAACTACACCTACCTCAAGCTCAAGATGCCGGGCCCCAACGGGGTCATCACCGTCGGCCCCACGTACAAACACGCGTTCGAATGCGACGTGGAGTGCGTGGAGTACGCCGAGGCCCTCGCCGAGTTCGAGGCCCTCATCGCCGACCTGGAGAGCCTCTCTAAGGAGGTGCCAGACGTGAAGCGTCATGCCGGCAACTTCGAGCCAGCGGAGACGGTTAAGTCCGTCCCCCTCGACCCCAGCAACGACGCCTCCAAGCAGATCCGGATCGGCTCCGAGCTCGACCCCAAATAGGAAGCAGTGCTCGTCGACTTTCTCCGCGCGAACGCTGACGTCTTCGCGTGGAGTCCCTCGGACATGCCCGGCATACCGAGGGATGTCGCCGAGCACTCGCTGGATATCCGAGCCGGAGCCCGACCCGTCAAGCAGCCTCTGCGCCGATTCGACAAAGAAAAGCGCAGAGCCATAGGCGAGGAGATCCACAAGCTAATGGCGGCAGGGTTCATCAAAGAGGTATTCCATCCCGAATGGCTTGCCAACCCTGTGCTTGTGAGAAAGAAAGGAGGGAAATGGCGGATGTGTGTAGACTACACTAGTCTAAACAAAGCATGTCCGAAGGTTCCCTACCCTCTGCCTCGCATCGATCAAATCGTGGATTCCACTGCTGGGTGCGAAACTCTGTCTTTCCTCGATGCCTACTCAGGGTATCACCAAATCAGGATGAAAGAGTCCGACCAGCTCGCGACTTCTTTCATCACACCCTTCGGCATGTACTGCTATGTCACCATGCCGTTCGGCTTGAGGAATGCGGGTGCGACGTACCAGCGGTGCATGAACCATGTGTTCGGCGAACACATTGGCCGGACAGTCGAGGCCTACGTCGATGACATCGTAGTCAAGACGAGGAGAGCCTCCGACCTCCTTTCCGACCTTGAAGTGACATTCCGATGTCTCAAGGCGAAAGGCGTGAAGCTCAATCCCGAAAAGTATGTCTTCGGGGTGCCCCGAGGCATGCTCTTGGGGTTCATCGTCTCCGAGCGGGGCATCGAAGCCAACCCGAAGAAGATCGCAGCCATCACCAGCATGGGACCCATCAAGGACTTGAAGGGCGTACAGAGGGTCATGGGATGTCTCGCGGCTCTGAGCCGCTTCATCTCACGCCTCGGCGAAAGAGGTCTGCCTCTGTACCGCCTCTTAAGGAAGGCCGAGTGCTTCACTTGGACCCCTGAGGCCGAGGAAGCCCTCGGGAACCTGAAGGCGCTCCTCACAAATGCGCCTATCTTGGTGCCCCCGGCTGCCGGAGAAGCCCTCTTGGTCTACGTCGCCGCGACGACTCAGGTGGTTAGCGCCGCGATTGTGGTCGAGAGGCAGGAAGAGGGGCATGCATTGCCCTTTCAGAGGCCAGTCTACTTCATCAGCGAGGTACTGTCCAAAACCAAGATCCGCTACCCACAAGTTCAGAAGCTGCTGTACGCGGTGATCCTGACGTGGCGGAAGCTGCGACACTACTTCGAGGCCCATCCGGTAACTGTGGTGTCATCCTTCCCCCTGGGGAAGATCATCCAGTGCTGAGAGGCCTCGGGTAGAATTGCAAAATGGGCGGTGGAAATTATGGGCGAAACAATCTCGTTCGCCCCTCGGAAGGCCATCAAGTCCCAGGTCTTGGCGGACTTCGTGGCTGAATGGGTCGACACCCAGCTCCCAACAGCTCCAATCCAACCGGAGCCCTGGACCATGTTCTTCGACAGGTCGCTGATGAAGACAGGAGCCGGCGCAGGCCTACTCTTCATCTCGCCCCTCGGGAAGCACCTACGCTACGTGCTACGCCTCCATTTCCCGGCGTCCAACAATGTGGCTGAGTACGAGGCTCTGGTCAATGGGTTGCGGATCGCCATCGAGCTAGGGGTCCGATGCCTCGACGCTCGCGGTGACTCGCAGCTCGTCATCGACCAAGTCATGAAGAACTCCCACTGCCGCGACCCGAAGATGGAGGCTTACTGCGATGAGGTTCGGCGCCTGGAAGACAAGTTCTACGGGCTCGAGCTCAACCACATCGCTCGGCGCTACAACGAGACTGCGGACGAGCTGGCTAAAATAGCCTCGGGGCGAACAACGGTTCCCCCGGACGTCTTCTCCCGAGACCTGCATCAACCCTCCGTCAAGATCGACGACACGCCCGAGCCCGAGGCACCCTCGGCTCGGCCCGAGGCACCCTCGGTTCAGCCCGAGGTACCCTCGGCCCCTGAGGGCGAGACGCTGCACGTCGAGGGGGAGCGAAACGGGGTCACGCCTGATCAAAACTGTCAGACCCCGTACCTGCAATATCTCCACCGAGGAGAGCTACCCCTCGACCGAGCCGAAGCTCGGCGGTTGGCGCGGCGCGCCAAGTCGTTCGTCTTGCTGGGAGATGGAAAGGAGCTCTACCACCGCAGCCCCTCAGGCATCCTCCAGCGATGCATCTCCATCACCGAAGGTTAGGAACTCTTACGAGAGATACACTCGGGGGCTTGCGGCCACCACGCAGCACCTCGGGCCCTTGTCGGAAATGCCTTCCGACAAGGTTTCTACTGGCCGACGGTGGTGGCCGACGCCACTAGAATTGTCCGCACCTACGAAGGGTGTCAGTTCTACGCAAGGCAGACCCACCTGCCCGCTCAGGCTCTGCAGACAATACCCATCACCTAGCCTTTCGCTGTGTGGGGTCTGGACCTCGTCGGCCCCTTGCAGAAGGAACCCGGGGGCTACACGCACATGATGGTCGCCATCGACAAATTCTCCAAGTGGATCGAGGTCCGACCCCTAAACAGCATCAGGTCCGAGCAGGCGGTGGCGTTCTTCACCAACATCATCCATCGCTTTGGGGTCCCGAACTCCATCATCACCGACAACGGCACCCAGTTCACCGGCAGGAAGTTCCTGGACTTCTGCGAGGATCACCATATCCGGGTGGACTGGGCCGCCGTGGCTCACCCCATGACGAATGGGCAAGTAGAGCGTGCCAACGACATGATTCTACAAGGACTCAAGCCTCGGATCTACAACGACCTCAACAAGTTCGGCAAGCGATGGATGGAGGAACTCCCCTCGCTGGTCTGGAGCCTGAGGACAATGCCGAGCCGAGCCACGGGCTTCACACCGTTCTTTCTAGTCTATGGGGCCGAGGCCATCTAGCCCACAGACTTAGAATACGGTCCCCCGAGGACGAAGGCCTATGCCGACCAAAGCAACCAAGCTAATCGAGAAGACTCGTTGGACCAGCTGGAGGAGGCTCGGGACAAGGCCTTACTACACTCGGCGCGGTACCAGCAGTCCCTACGACGCTACCACGCCCGAGGGGTCCGGTCCTGAGACCTCCAGGTGGGCGACCTGGTGCTTCGGCTGCGACAAGACGCCCGTGGGCGGCACAAGCTCACGCCTCCCTGGGAAGGGTCGTTCGTCATCGCCAAAGTTCTGAAGCCCGGAACGTACAAGCTGGCCAACAGTCAAGGCGAGGTCTACAACAACGCTGAACATCCAACAGCTATGTCGCTTCTACCCTTAAGATGTTTTCAAGTTGTTCATATACCTCGCTCCCATGCAAAGTTTAGTCATCAAGGAAGGGCCAGCCTTGCCTCGGCAAAGCCCGACCCTCCCTCGGGGGCTAAAAGGGGGGAACCCCCTCTGCGTCGAAATTTTCCTCAAAAAAAAGGATCCTTTCTGCCAGAATGTCTTTCGTGCTTTTCGACTACTTCGAAAGTGGATCCTGAAAACGACGGAGTACACGTAAGCAGCCAAGGCTGACCGAGCCAAGGGACTCCTACGCCTCCGGGATACGGATACCTCACTCATCACCTTCTGCGATAAGTAACTCACGTTCGGATAAGTGATTCCGCGGACCGAACAAGTCTTCACGTTCGAAAGCTCCTCTACCGAAGCGATTCTTCGAGCCTTCTCGACTGCGTCGGTGGCAGAACCCTATGGACGGATAAGAGTGCGCGTAAGCGGCAAGGCCGACCAAGCCGAGGGATTCCTACGCCTCCGGGATACGGATACCTCACTCATCACCTTCCGCGAGAAGCAACTCTCGCTCGCACAGACAATTCTGTTACCGACGAAAAAGTCCAGATACTCGAAACAAGAGGAAAAGGGACGCAACTTTACAACACGGCGAGGGTGTGTTTGGGTCTCGGCGGCCGCAGAAAACACACACTACAAGATAATCCGATCCTGCAGGCTCGGATCTTGATGGTTGGAGGGAGCAGCAGCACCCTCGGCGAGGTCCGACCTAGCCTCGGACGACGACCCGGTCCGAGGATCTCCACTCTGAAGGGCGACGTCATCACCACGCCCGGGCCATCGCCGCCCGGGTCACCTCCAAAAATCCGGCTCGAGCAGGCAGCTCGGCTGGTCACCCCGAGGCCTCAGCCAGCTGTCCTCCGAGGACATCAGCCCGGCCCGAGGCCTCGGCAGGTCAACTCAGGCGTCGGTCCCGCTAACGGACGACCCGGCCAGGCTCCGGCCAACCAGGTCTTCTTTTTGAGCCAACTCTGCCTCTGTTCGCGCTGACACCGCTACCCCTGGCCTCGGCTCATCGAAGAGCGGCCGAGGGGTTCCTTTAACTAAGCAAGAGAAGCCTCGGGCAGCAAGGTCGACCGAGCCGAGGGATTCCTACGCCTCCGGGATACGGATACCTCACTCGTCACCTTTGCACGGGGCGACTCACGCTTGGTGAAGCGGTTCAAACAACCAACAGGCGAGTCTTAGTGCTCGAAAATGAGGAAAAAATACATACATGTTCAGGCCCCGACAGCCACAATGAACAAAAGACTAGCATTCAAAGTGCCATTACAAATGGAACTCCGATTCCACCTCCGCAGGTACGAACAACCCCACTCGATGGGAGGGGCCTGCGGAGCAACAGAAGCCCGATGGGCGGCTCGCCGTCGCCCGCTCCGGCAGCAACGACAACGACCCCCGCTCCGGGTGGCCGAACTGCAGCAGCAAGGGCCTCAGGGCGGACGCTGCTGCAACTTTGCCCTCGCCCACGCCGGCGCTCAAGGGGCGAGGACAAGTACAAAGAGCTGGAGGCCCAAAGCGCGGATGGTGGCGGTGATCCCGTCGGCAACGGGGACTTCTCGAGCCGCCTCCACCTCGGCACCGACGACAGGGGCCGTCAGCCCTCCGGCAGATCCCCACTCAGATCCTCTCGGACGAGTGGGGCACCGACCTCCGCATGGAGGCGCCGTACAGGTGCAAAGACAGGACCGCCCCAGAACACGAACGCCGCCCTGGCAGCGCGCGATATCTTGGGCGGTCCTCCCGTGCACACGACGCGGCAACCGCCCTCCGGCAGGAGGGGGCACCGGGAGCCAAGCCGACGAGCCCGACGCGCTGAGGCTGACGACGCCTGCCGTCGACCAGCCCCGCGTTGTCGAAGTCCGACCCGCCCGCACGGCCAGTGAGCGCCCTCTCTCTCGAACGCCGAAGGAGAGGCCGACCCACGAACCCGCGCGGGAGGTAAGCTCAGCCCGGTCACCACCCCAGCGAGGATGATGAACATCCTTGAAGCTGAGGGTGGGACCAAGATCGCAGCCCGGCTCGCTTCTCCTGACCCAGGGGCTGGTGGTCACCGTCTCGGGTGACCACCAGCGGAGGGGTGCGGCCGGGCTGACTGATGAAAATCCTTGAAGCCGAACGATGGCTGAAAGGTACCAACTCCTACAACTCCTACGGAGTTGCGTTCCTCCAACGGCAAGGCGGAAGGACCGCGGACATCCCCCATCCGGGGGCTCGGAAGGTGGAAAGACACGATGCATAAGGGAGCACGAAGACATGGTCGCCTTTCAAGGGGGTCGCCCTCCTTTTAAAGGCGACTCTCCCTACTCGCGTCCCCAACCGTCGTGGGCTGAGTCTTCTCCAGCACGCTCCAAGGTCCTCCCCCTACAGCGCGGGGGCTGGGTCCCACGCGTCATGCAAGCCGGCCCAAGGCAGAAGAAGCCAAACCGCCGCGCGCGGTGCATGCAACCGCCCAGCGGTTACAAGCGGCCCTCCACTTTTGCCCAGACCAGCGGGCGAGAGGGCGGGCAGCCATGCAGGCGGCATGCAACCACGCCAAGTGGGCGCACCTCTCCGACTTCCAGCGCGCCCAGCATGGAGGCCCAGGCCCACGCGTCATGCAGCCGGCGCGCCGGATGCTACGTGTGAGCAACTGCACCGCCACTCGCGCCACTGCCACGCCTCCTCGACTGCGGAACCAGTACCACGACTCGAGGCAACCCTACGCACGACCCAGCAGCGCCAGCCTGGCGCGACGGTCAATGCGGCCAAAAATGGGCCGACAGTAATGGCGGTGGCAGGCGGGCAGGAGCAGCGGTCACGTCGTCAGCCAAGCTTACGTCCCATCCGGGGGCAGCGAGAGAACCCTCTCTCACGGCGTGAAGACGACGCGCCCGTGTTCCGTTCCTCGAACGGCTCGCGCACGCGCAACGGCCGCCCCGCGAACCGCACGCCCCGTCGCATTAACTCCACGGCGGGAAAGGCGGCGCCTCTGGCAGGGGAAGCGAGCGACGTTTCGCCTCCGCCATAATGACCGCGTCAAAAAAGGTACGCCGCGTCGTTCAATTTCGTATCATTTTCCTTTTCCTCTTTCTCTCTCTTACAACAGGGACCGGGAAAGGGGGATACCCCAAAAAGGATCCTTCTCTGTGAAGGAACCAGGCTCCGAGCCTCCCTATTGATTAGAGGTTCGAAGGCTGGCCCCTCGAAGGGTTCAACAGTCGCCTCAGAGCGCGTGGGCTCTACACCCACTACTGGTCATAGGTTCGAAGGCCGTCCCCTCGGAAGGGTTCAACAACCGCCTCAGTCTACTCGGGCTCCGCGCCCACTACTGATTAGGGGTTCGAAGGCTAGCCCTCGAAAGGTTCACAACTGCCTCAGACACAGAGCGAGGGATGACCATGGGTACGTTCGATACATAACCAAGGCTCGGGCTGCGCTCCCGAGGTACCCTAGGACATTTCCGAGACCAGCGAGAATGATCTTGTAACAGAATCCCATCAGAGGGAGGCATCGAGCCCTCGAACCCCGTCGACAGGGGACCGGGTCCGGCAGATCACCCACAGGTACTTTTGGGCGCGCCTCTAGGCCTCTAGCCGACCCCTAGCGAATGGGGCACGGACGTCCACTCGGATTACCCGCTAGCAGCTCACCGGAGACACCATGTTCGGCACCCACCGAGGGCAACATGGCGCTTTCCCCCCCTCCTACGCAGGGGCGTATGTAAAAAAGTCGAGTCTATCCCTGACCGTCCTCTCGCCCTGTGCAGAGGCTCAGGGGCTGCTCTCGCGAACCCGGCTCCGGCCAAACCGTTGACAGCGTCAACATACCAGCCCGAGAACTTGGGACCCGACCGTGCACCCGGGCTACGGCCAGCTCGCATGAGGGCACGACCAGACCAGCTGAAGCATTACGCGAGGCATTAAGACCTCGGAGGAGTCAAACCACTCCTCCGAGGCCTCGGGGGCTACACCCGGCGGGTGCGCTCGCGCGCACCCACCGGAACAAAACGCACCCGAGAAAGGCTGGTCCCCTTGCAAAAAGGTGCGACAAAAGCCTCCAAGCGAGTGCTAGCACTCCCTTCGAGGCTCGAGGGCTACTGTCGGGGACCATAATTAGGGGTACCCTCAAGGCTCCTAATTCTCAGCTGGTAACCCCCATCAGCACAAAGCTGCAAAGGCCTGATGGGTGCGATTAAGTCAGGGATCGGTCCATTCGAGGGACTCGATCACGCCTCGCCCGAGCCTAGCCTCGGACAAGGGCAGCCGACCCCGGAGGATCTTCGTCTCGCCCGAGGCCCCCCCTGCAGCGACGAACATACTTCCGGCTTGCCCGAGGCCCTATCTTCGCCAAGAAGCAACCCTGACCAAATCGCCGCGCCGATCGACCAAATCGCAGGAGCATTTAATGCAAAGGTGGCCTGACACCTTTATCCTGACGCGCGCCTTTCAGTCGACAGAGCCGAAGTGACCGCCGTCACTTCGCCGCTCCGTTGACCGGCCTAACAGAAAGACAGCGCCGCCTGCGCCGCTCCGACTGCAGTGCCACTTGACAGAGTGAGGCTGACAGGCAGTCAGGCCTAGCCGCAGGCACCATAGGAAGCTCCGCTTCGCCCGACACAGGGCTCGGACTCGGGCTAAGCCCCGGAAGACGGCGAACTCCGCTCCGCCCGACCCAGGGCTCGGACTCGGGCTAAGCCCCGGAAGATGACGAACTCCGCTCCGCCCGACCCAGGGCTCGGACTCGGGCTAAGCCCCGGAAGACGGCGAACTCCGCTCCGCCCGACCCAGGGCTCGGACTTGGGCTAAGCCCCGGAAGACGGCGAACTCCGCTCCGCCCGACCCAGGGCTCGGACTTGGGCTCAGCCCCAGAAGACGACGAACTCCGCTCCGCCCGACCCAGGACTCGGACTTGGGCTCAGCCCCAGAAGACGACGAACTCCGCTCCGCCCGACCCAGGGCTCGGACTTGGGCTCAGCCCCCGAAGACGACGAACACCACTTCGCCCGACCCGAGGGCTCGAACTCAGCCCTGGCCTCAGCCGACGGTCTCCGCCTCGCCCGACCCAGGGGCTCGGACTCGACCACGGCCACGGAAGACAGACTCGACCTCGACCTCGGAGGAGCCTCCACATTGCCCAACCTAGGGCGCGGACCGACCACGTCGACAGGAAGCGCCATCATTACCCTACCCCAAGCCGACTCAGGCTACGGGGAACAAGACCGGCGTCCGATCTGGCTCGCTCCGCCAGATAGGCAATGATGGCGCCCCGCACGCTCCCTGACGACGGCGGCTCTCAGCCCCCTTACGGAAGCAAGAGGACGTCAGCAAGGACTCGACAGCTCCGACAGCTGTCCCTCCGCCAGGCTCCAGCGCTCCTCCGACGGCCACGACATCACACGAACCGGGCGCCAAAACCTCTTCGGCTACCACGATGGCGTGTACTTAGGACGCTAGCTCTCCTCCGCTAGACACGTAGCACTCTGCTACACCCCCCATTGTACACCTGGATCCTCTCCTTACGCCTATAAAAGGAAGGACCAGGGCCCTCATAGAGAGGGTTGGCCGCGCGGGGACGAGGACGAGACAGGCGCTCGCGTGAGGCCGCTCGCTCCCTCTCCCGCGTGGACGCTTGTAACCCCCTACTGCAAGCGCACCCGACCTGGGCGCGGGACGAACACGAAGGCCGCGGGATTTCCACCTCTCTCACGCCCATCTCCGGCCACCTCACTTCCCCCCTTCGCGCTCGGCCTCACGCCGACCCATCTGGGCTAGGGCACGCGGCGACATTCACTCGTCGGCCCAGGGACCCCCCGGTCTCGAAACGCCGACAGAGGGGTATACTATTTTTAAATAAATTAGGGAGTGGTTAAGTAGCTCTCTGTTTTTTCTTAACCCTGGTCTAACAGTGTAGCTATTTTTCTTTATTTTATTTAGTTCTTGACTAGTTTACTGTTTAATTCAAAACTTTAAAATTGCAATACTTAGGGTGTTTTGTATTTTTCCTAAGTAGTTCACATTATTTAGAACCTAGCAAAATTGGTTTGACCAAATTTGGCTAAATAAAACTGAAGTTATGAATTTTACAAGCTCTGTTTGTATTTAAAAGGATAAAATTTAAAAGGTTTTCTGAAAAGCCAGTTTACACCGAGGACCCTGGGTTTTTCCTAAACCAATTCTTTAACTTATGCCCCTGCGCAACTATTCACCTAAGTCTCTAACCATTCAAAAACCCCCCTGACTTCCTTTCCTTCCTCCCCGAGGTCCCTCCCCCCTTTTAAACAGTAACCGCGGAAGTAAATAGGGCGGCGCGGCTTACCGGCGGCGAGGGAGGTCAGCGAAGGGCGGGGTTAGCTCTGGGAAGTCCGTGCGGTCACGTCGAGGTATGGCTCGTCATCGGTGATGGCCGGAATCGGTCGGGCCACGTGCGCAAGCGGTCGGGCTTGTCGGCGGCGTGTGCTCCGGCCTGCTCACGGCGGTAGGGTTCAATCCAAGGGCACAGGGAGCTTCACAGAGTGCTAAGGAGTCTACCCGTGCAAGGAATCGAAGAAAGACTCACCGTGGAGCTCGGTCTATGTACGCCGGCGATCTGGTGAAGTCCGGCGGCGTTGATCCGGTGTCTCCGGCGAGGTAGAGTTCAATTCCCGGCTCTGGAAGCTCCACCAAGACACGTGGAGGCTCTCTCGAGGGTCGGACGAGGAATGTCTAGGATGGCCGGTCTACGGTGGTGGGTTCTCGAGTGGCCGCTGGCACACCGTGCGCAGAGCAATCGCGGGTGATCTTGCGCTCCGGCGAGGTTGAGAGCGAGCGGGGGCGTACGATCGAAGCCTCAGTTGGATTTATAGGTGCGGGCGCGGGCAGGGGCACGAGTTCGGCTTGGCGCGGTGCGGTGCGTGTGGGGCCGAGCGCCGGGGCGTGCTCTGGCGATGCCAGGGCGCATCGAACACGTGGACGTTTGTTTCTGCCCCTGTTCAAACGTCTGCAGAGATCATAAACGTGTGAATCTTGCCATGAGTCTTGTGCTGATCTCTTCCTAGCACCTAGGGCTATCTATTATGTGTGAGTTCCAATGGGAGATACACCCTAGTTCAGAAGATATGCGGACGCCAAATCGGGGCCGTCACACTGTTCACCCCGAGACAAAAGGGATGTCAAATCATGTCAAACAGTTTTGGCTCGGGTTCAAATTTTTCCAGTGGGTTCCTTAGGTAGTTTGGCTCCTTTTTGATATTCAGACCAAGTGATTTTGGCACTATTAACTAGGTGAACACCTCTGATCTTTAGCTTAGGGTTGATTTTGGACTTAGAGAAAAGTGGAGAGCTCTAGTGTGCTCTCTACTTAATGAATTGATTTGGGGTCTTTAAGGGGCCTTTTTGTAATGTTTCCCTTACTGTTTTTGTATATACATTAGTGTCCTTAAACTTTGGTTAAGGGTTAAAAACAAGAATTGGCCATTTGATTAGCTTTCCCACTAATCTCTTGCTTGGAGGTCTAGTGCTTTAAAGGGGGGTCTAGGGTTTAATCCTCTTTTGTCCAAGGTGACCATTGCATAAAACGTTTGGGTAATGCTTTTGTCTTGAACCCCTCTTAGTTAAACCCATGGTTTCCAAGGTTTTGGTGCTCCTTCTCCTCCACTTAAACACATGTGATATAAGTTATAAGTGCATGTATGGAGCCAGGCCTTGGGTAACACCTGGGGTGTTACAGTACCATTTTAGAAAATATGTCCACGACAATAAAAATACTATCCCTCCCCTTCTTTGTTCTAGGTAGCCCTAAAACCAAGTCCATAGAAATATCCTTCCATGGTGCACTAGGAACTGGGAGAGGCATGTATAAACCATGTGGATTAAGGCAAGACTTAGCTTTTTGACATGTAGTGCAGCGAGCAACAAATTGCTCCACGTCTCTTCTCATCTTCGTCCAAAAGAAATGGTTGTCCAAGATGTCTTCTATCTTCTTCACACCAAAGTGTCCAATCAGCCCACCGGCAAGTGCTTCAAGTAATAATAATATATGCACAGAACTAGCTGGAATGCATAATTTGTTAGCCCAAAACACAAAGCCATCAGTGAGAACAAATTTGTTTCATGTCCTTCCTTCTTTCTAATGTAATAGCACATCTTTGAAATCAGCATCGAAAACATATTGTTGTTTAATTGTTTCCAAGCCAAAAATCTTAAAATCAAGTTGAGACAGCATGGTATAATGGCGAGACAAGGCATCTGTAATGACATTATATTTTCCTTTCTTATGTTTGATGACATAGGGAAAATATTCAATAAATTTGACGTACTTGGCATGCCTACAGTTCAGATTTATTTGGCTTCTTAGATGCTTTAAAGACTCATGATCAGAATGTATAACAAATTCTTTAGGCCATAAGTAGTGTTGCCATGTTTCTAAAGTTTGAACTAAGGCATATAATTCTTTATCATAACTGTAATAGTTCAGACTAGCTCTATTTAGTTTCTCACTAAAATAAGCAATATGCTTCCCTTCTTGCAACAAGACACCACCAAAACCAATATCACTAGCATCACATTCCAATTCAAAAGTCTTACTGAAATTAGGTAATTGGAGAAGGGGTGTATGAGTTAACCTATCTTTCAAAGTCTCAAATGCAACCTCTTGCGCCTTGTCCCCAGAAAATGAAGCACCCTTCTTCGTAAGCTCGTGAAGCGGCCCTGCGATGGTGCTGAAACCTTTCACAAATTGACGATAGAACCGAGCAAGCCCGATAAAGCTTTGGACTTGCGTGACCATGGTGGGGACTGGCCAGCTATGTACTGCCTCCACCTAAGTCTGATCAATTTCAATTCCCTGCAGTGTCACAACATAGCCAAGAAAAGAGACACGGTTTGTGCAAAATGTGCACTTGTCAAGGTTACCAAATAAGCGTGCTTCACGTAGAACATTAAAAACAACACGTAGATGATCAAGATGATCTACTAGACATTTGGTATAGATCAAGATGTCATCAAAGTAGACGACCACAAATATTCCAATGAAATCACGTAAAACCTCATTCATTAATCTCATGAAAGTACTACGTGCATTAGTAAGACCAAAAGGCATGACTAACCACTCGTATAAACCAAACTTGGTTTTAAATGCTGTTTTCCATTCATCTCCTAGCTTCATGCGAATTTGGTGATATCCAGTACGTAAGTCAATTTTAGAGAAAAATCATTGAGCCACTAAGTTCATCCAGCATATCATCTAACCTAGAGATAGGATGACGATATCTGATGGTAATGTTATTAATTGCTTGACAATCTACACACATGCGCCATGAGCCAACTTTCTTTGGGACTAGTAAAATAGGGACAAAGCAAGGACTAAGGGACTCACGCACATAACCTTTATCAAGCAATTCTTGTACTTGTCGCTGAATCTCCTTGGTTTCTTCTGGGTTCGTCCTGTATGGCGCTCGGTTTGGCACGGAAGCCCCTAGGATGAGGTCAATCTGATGCTCAATTCATCTGATCGGTGGCAGCCTAGGTGGAACTTCTTTTGGAAATACATCAGCATAGTTCTGCAAAAGATTAGTGACAGTAGAAGGCAAAGTAGATGGTATGTTGTGAAGTGAGAACAAAGCATCCTTGCAAATAAACACATAACAGATTGAAGCAACATCCTTTAATTCAAGCAAATCAGATTTGGAAGAAAGAAAACAAGAACTTTTCAATTGTATTTCTGTCTTCCTCACATGAGCAGATTTAGAATTGTCACTCTTTTATTTTACCATGTCCTTTGCAGCACCTAGATTTTTATTATGAACAGATTTATTTTTCTCTTTGCAAGCTCTAGCAACTTCATATTTCAAAATAGCATCAGGGGACATGGGGTGCAATATAAGTTTCTTCTCATTATTCATAAAAGAGTATTGATTTGTTTTACCATGATGCACGGTGTCCTTATCAAATTGACATGGTCTACCAAATAACATAGAGCAAGCTTGCATAGGTACCACATCTCAATCATATAATTATGGTATGAACCAATTGTAAATTCCACACATACCATATGTGTACCTTAAGTGATACGACCACGCCATTAAGCAACACGTTACAACCCTCAAGCCATACTACATCAACTCAAGTACAACCAACATCATCACCAACCCAAGTCTTTGATGGACCAATTACACGTAGCCGAGATAAAAAGCTACAACAAGAGGTGCACACGCTACTTTATGAATTTCAATTAAACACTAATGAGAACTTTATGCTACCTAAGTCGTGTATGTTGATATTACTTAGGTTCACCAAAGAGGAAGGACAAAACATATTATGGACGAATCAACAAGAAGAGTTATGTTCGAGTCAGTCCAGCGTAATAGAACCGTACAGAAGAAACAGTCATATCATTTGATTCTCAAAAGCTATGAAGGTCCATAAGTACTTTTTGAAAAGTTCTTGAAGTCTAGTTTCCAATGCTTCTAAGGCCGACTTAATCAAATATATTAGAAAGGCAGCCGACCTACTTTAGTGCTGACTGGTCAGAAGGTCAACAGTCTGCTTGATGACCAAGTTTTCGTATTTAACTGCATCATTCTACGAAGTTTCATTAAGCATGCTATACATGGTGAGAAAGCTTATCAAGTCAGCTTTCCAACGCATGCAGCCCCACGTCATTTGGAGATTCCTAGGAGAAGTTATTATCAAAATACTGAAGGTTGCGCAGAAGTCAAACGACCACACTGAATTCAGCTCTGCGATCTTCCGAAGAGGCTCCTTCACATTAGCACGTGAAAATACTTTTGTTTCGTGTTTCTACCTCTATAAGGCTGGTTGTTACTAGTATAAATACCCCCTATGTCTATGATATAAGACAACTTTTGATAATCTAAAAACAGAACCTTTTTGTTCAGCTGTGTGCTAACAAATATTAAGAGTGATCTCTACCCCTTTGCTCTTATGAATTCCTTCGCGGTATTGCAGAAGCGGCGACTTCATCCGCTCCCAAGTGGTGCTCCTACTCCCTTCGAGGTCTCCTCGATTGATTGTAGGCTGTGTTGGTTGGTTCTTTAAGAGTGTGGTTGGGCGAATCCTCAATTCAGGTTGCCGGTTAAAGACGGTGGTTGGCTTCGAGTTTTATTTGTCAAGTTGCACTAGTTATCGCTGCTTGTAGCAAGTTATCTTGGCTTCTTCGAAGCTAGTTATCTGAAGATTGATCCTACGTCGTGAAGATCGGGCATCGTGACGCATCATCTGGTATCAAAGCCCCAGTTGCCACGGTAGGATTCTTTACCCTTAGCTACATATATATTTGTGTTCGTCCTATCCACCAAAAAGCCATAAAATATATTTGTCATAGCCCTTTGTTTCAATCTGTTGTTCCAGTGAGTTTTGTTAAGTTTCAGTCCTTAGAGTCTTTGTTTAGTTGCTGGTCACTCTATCCTTTGTGTTTCCTTTGAGCCTCTTATATATATCTGAAAATATCCATAAAAAGAAAAATCTGAAAACCCTCATCATTTCCTTCGCGTTAACTTTGATCCTATTTAAGTTATAGCTGCTGGTTGAGTTCTTTGTTAATTATTATAAAGTGTGCAATACCATATCAGATCTCTGTGTTTAGTTCTATAAAAAAGAGTATAAAAAAAGAGAAGAAAGAAAAGTACTAAAAAAAGTGTTGAGCAAGATTGTGAAAGAAAAGTAGAACGATCAGTTTGTTTATGTGCACAAGTGCTGAAAGTTCATCAAGTTGTTCAACCAGTTTGCTATTGTCATTACGTGCAAAATTTTGGTTGGGTCTGATCGCAACACTTGCATTCCAACCATACTCCTTGATTTGCATCAAATCTAAAAATTCTTTGCTCGTGTGTTTGATCTACTTACATCACTCGTATCTTGTGGTCAGCACTAGGCAGTGAACTTCTAGTTGGATGGTTATTTAACTTTACAACAACTAGAATTCAGATTGCATTCCTTGTTTACTATTCTCCACCAAGCTCCACATATAAGCCATCGTAATCGGTACTCTGGTCTTGTATTCGCTTAACCACCACTTTCTTGTTACCACCACACATTTTTCTTGCAACCCGCAGGGACCTCATAAGAGCTTTGGTTGGTAAGAGTGGTGAGGTTGTGAGATTCTATATAGCTTCATATTCCATCTATATTTGTTTCTTTGTTGCCACTAATTTCGCAGGAAGATGGATCCCAACGCTGAGATTGAAGAATGTGTCACCATGATACAATTCGATGAGCTCAAACAAAGCATAGAAGACAAGCAAGATCGGTTGGCACAAGATCTTCAGACACTTATGGCTGAAATCAGAGGTCGTCGTCGACTCCCTGATGGTGCAAGCAACCATGATGAAGATAGGGAAGAAGGTGAAGGAAATTATTCTAGAAGAGGAAGTGAACATGGGAGGAGGAATCAAGGTGTTGCACGTGGTAGAGGAAGAGAGCGGAATCAAAGAAATAATGACAATAAAGAATCTGAATTTGGGGATAATGATGGTCAGTCCCAAAATCGCTATGGTCGTCGTCGTCATTGAAGAGTCAACCAAGAAGAGAGATTTGGGAAACTTAAGTATACCATGCCAAAATTTGATGGTAGATCTGATCCTGAAGATTATTTCACATGAGAATTGAAGGTGGAGAAAATCATCCGCCTACATAATTATTCAGAGGAGAAGAAACTTGCAATGGCATGTCTTGAGTTTGAAGGATATGCTATGATTTGGTGGGAGCAACTACTTCGTGATCGTGAAGAAGATGGAGAGGACCCTATAGTTACTTGGCAAGAGATGAAGCGAGAAATGAGAATTCGTTTTGTGCCGAAGCATTATCGATGTGATCTTTTTGATAAATTGCAAAATTTGAGGCAAGGAAGTTTATCTGTTGAGGAGTATTATAAGAAGATGGAGAAGGCCATTATTAGAGCCAATGTGTATGAAGACGAAGAGCAAACCATTGCACGTTTCATGGCTGGGTTACACCGCAGCATTCAGTGCATTGTTGAGTTTCAGCCGTACCGACGTCTTATTGATTTGGTACATCAAGCCACCAAAGCTGAACGCCAACTGCAGCAAGATGCTAAGAACAACAAACCTTTGTCATATGGTGCACGAACCATGACTGGAAGAAGCTCAAGGTTTAATGTTGCACCCTTAGCGTCAAAAGGTTCAACTGGAGACTTGCGATCCCACATTCAAAGCAATTATAGTGGAAAGGACGCTGTGCTCCAATCATGGGTTCTAAATCAGCAGCATCCACTTCTACATCAGTGGGCTCAACAGCCAAGAGTAGTGATATTCAGAGCTTCAAATGTGGAGGTCGTGGTCATGTCATTAAGGAGTGTCCAAATAATCGTGTGATCCTTGTGACTGATGATGGAGAATATACATCAGCTAGTGAAGAGGAAGCTGAAGCAGGAAATGTAGATGACACTGATAAATTTGAAGAACATACGAGATGTGAATTTGAGCATGGTACCGCTCTTGTGGTTACACAAATATTGTGTGTTGAAATGAAAGAAGCTAAAATTGGACAACGACATAATCTTTTTCAAATGAGAGCAAAAGTGCAAGACAAAGTAGTAAAGGTGATCATTGATGGAGGAAGTTGTCATAATCTTGTAAGCCGTGAGATGATTGAAAAGCTTGATCTGAAGTTGCAGCGACACCCTCATCCATATCATGTACAATGGTTGAATGCATCAGGAGATATCAAGATTGGTTATAAGGTGAAAGTTCCGTACAAGATTGGAGAGTATGTTGACACGGTGGAGTGCGATGTTACACCCATGTTTGTGTGTCACTTGCTGATGGGAAGACCTTGGCAATATGACTGATATTCTCAGCATTGTGGAAGAACAAATCGGTACACACTAGATCTAAAAGGGAGAAAGTTTGTACTCAAGCCTATGACCCCTCATCAAATCATGGCTGAACACTAACAAAAGAAAACTGAAATTAGTGCAGCAAGTAGAGGAGGAGAAGAGCAAAAGAAATTGAGTGTCATCCACAATTCGGTGAGTGAGTGCTACAAGCCAAATTCAAGAGATAAAAATAAAGAAGAGGGAGAACATCTAGTTATGCTAGCCACAAAATCTGAGCTGAGAGAAGTGAGGAACAACCCTTATCAAGTGCTATTTGTACTTGTGAGCAAAGATGTTTTGATTTCTCCTAACGACATAACATCTCTTCCTAGTGTTGTGGTTGATCTTTTGCAGGACTTTGAAGACATGTTTCCATAAGAAACACCGGTTGAACTACCTCCAATTCGTGGGATTGAGCGTCAAATTGATCTCATTCCAGGGGCTGCACTTCCTAACCGTCCACCATATCGAACCAATCCTAAAGAAACTGAGAAGATACGAAGGCAAGTGCAAGAACTTCTTGATAAAGGTTTTGTTCATGAAACTTTAAGCCCTTGTTTTGTTCATGTGATTTTATTAACTAAAAAATATGGATCTTGGAGGATGTGTGTTGATTGGAGAGCTATAAATAATATTACCGTTCGCTATCACCATCCTATTCCACGGCTAGATGGTATGCTTGATAAATTAAGTAGTTCCACAATTTTTACTAAAATTGATTTGAGAAGTGGATACCATCAAATAAGAATTAAAACTAGAGATGAATGGAAAACTGCATTTAGAACAAAATTTGGGTTGTATGAATGGTTAGTGATGCCATTTTGTTTGACAAATGCTCCTAGTACTTTTATGAGATTAATGAACCATGTCTTAAGAACTTTCATTGGAAAATTTATTGTTGTCTACTTTGATGATATTCTAATTTACAACAAATCTTTTAATGAACATGTGAAACACATTTGGCAAGTCTTAGATGAGCTTAGAAAGGAGAAATTACTTGCTAATCTTGAGAAGTGTAGTTTTTGCATAGACCATGTTGTGATTCTTGGCTTTGTTGTTTCAGGAAAGGGAATAGAAGTGGATGAATCCAAGGTGAAAGCAATCAAGGATTGGCCAGCTCCAACGAATGAAAGAACCATTATGGAAGCCTCCAAGCGTGCTGCATATATAAAAAATATACATGAGAAGACCAATGAAGCAATTGAGCTCAAAGCAGTGCGGAAGGCTGCAAGCATGAACAAGCATAGGAAGAAAGTGTTATTTGAACTGGGGGACGTGGTTTGGATTCACTTGCGCAAAGAGCGTTTTCCTGATCAGCGCAAATCCAAATTGATGCCATGAGGGGATGGTCCATTTTGTGTTCTTGCCAAGATCAATGATAATGCATACAAGATAGATCTTCCACCAAGCTATGGCGTGAGCAACACGTTCAATGTTGTTGACCTCTTCCCATTTACAAGTGAAGACACTTCAGAGTCGAGGACGACTCCTTTTCAAGGGGAGGAGGATGATACGACCATGCCATTAAGCAACACGTTACAACCCTCAACTCATACTACTCAACTCAAGTACAACCAACATCATCACCAACCCAAGTCTTTGATGGACCAATTACACGTATCCGAGATAAGAAGCTACATCAAGAGGTGCACGCGCTACTTAATGAATTTCAATTAAACACTAATGAGAACTTTATGCTACCTAAGTCATGTATGTTGATATTACTTAGGTTCACCAAAGAGGAAGGACAAAACATATCATGGGCGAATCAACAAGAAGAGCTATGTCCGAGTTAGTCCAGCGCAATAGAACCGTACAGAAAAAACATTCATATCTTTTGATTCCCAAAAGCTATGAAGGCCCATAAGTATTTTTTGGAAAGCTCTTGAAGTCTAGTTTCCAATGCTTCTAAGGACGACTTAATCAAATCTACCAGAAAGGCAGCCAACCTACTTTAGTGCTGACTGGTCAAAAGGTCAACAGTCTGCTTGATGACCAAGTTTTTGTATTAAACTGCATCATTCTACGAGGTTTCATTAAGCATGCTATACATGGTGAGAAAGCTTATCAAGTCATCTTTCCAACGCATCCAGCCCCTCGTCATTTGGAGACTCCTAGGAGAAGTTATTATAAAATTAATGAAGGTTGCGCAGAAGTCAAATAGCCACACAGAATTCAGCTCTGCGATCTCCCGAAGAGGCTTCTTCACATTAGCACGTGAAAATACTTTTGTTTCATGTTTATACCTCTATAAGGCTGGTTGTTACTAGTATAAATACCCCCCTATGTCTACGATGTAAGGCAGCTTTTGATAATCTAAAAACAGAACCTTTTTTCAGCTGTGTGCTAACAAATATTGAGAGTGATCTCTACCCCTTTGCTTTTGTGAATTCCATCGCGGGATTGCAAAAGCGGTGGCTTCATCTGCTTCCAAGTGGTGCTCTTTCTCCCTTCGAGATCTCCTCGATTGATTGTAGGCTGTGTTGGTTGGTTCTTTGAGAGTGTGGTTGGGTGAATCCTCGATTCTGGTTGCCGGTTAAAGACGATTGTTGGCTTCGAGTTTTATTTGTCAGATTACACTAGTTATCGCTGCCTGCAGCAAGTTATCTTGGCTTCTTCGAAGCTAATATCTGAAGATTGATCCTACGTCGTGAAGATCGGGCATCGTGACGCATCATTAAGCTTACCACTGTCATTGAACTATTGGATGTACTAGGGGTGTGGATGTGGAAGCATTTTCGGCCCAAGCTTCTCTACCATGGTGGTGCTTGCTAAGTTGTTGCAGCTTCCTCCATGAATTATAATACGATAAGATATTTTCAAAACTACACATTTAGTTAGGAACAGATTGTCTTGCTGGTTTTGTTCAGCTTTAATAATTTGGGCACTTAAGACACGTCTTACAACGAGGCTCTCATAGTGTTCAGCATGTCCAGCCCCAATGTGCTCTTCATCATTATTCTCCTTTTTAGCATCTTGGGCAGCAAGCATGCCATATGTATCATTATCTAAATCACTAGTTGATGAGTACTCACCATTTTCGGTTATAATTATCACATGCTTGCTTGGGCAGTCCCTTCGTATGTGCCCAAATCCTTTGTTTGGAGGCATTGTATATCCTTTGTTCTTCTCGTGGAAGCAATAGACGAAGATTTGGCTGTAGCTTGGGAGGATCCTTTCCCTGTCTCAATAGTACGAGAAGGTGCTGATTTCGATGTTGTGGATGACCGATTGGAAGCTTCTCCCTGAAAATCATGGTTAGGGCTAGCAGCACTAGTGCGGGGCTGCCATGATGTGTTGCGACCTGCATCAGTGTTAGTTCTCATGCGCCGTCCCTGCACTTCTCTTTCAGCCTCACAAGCAAGATGAAATAAGCGAGTAACATTAGTGTATTCCTTGTAAGCTAATATATCCTGAATTTCTCTTGTCAACCCACCCATAAACCTAGCCATTGCAGCTTCTTCATTTTCTACCAGACCACATCTCAACATGCCTATTTGTAATTGTTGATATTACTCCTCAACTGATTTGTTACCTTGCCTAAGCTATTGTAATTTATGTAATAAGTCACGAGCATGATAGGAAAGAACAAAATGACTACGCATGATTCTTTTTAAAGCATTCCAAGTTTGTGGTATGGTAGCAGGATGTGTAGTTTGGTACTCATGCCACCAAATAGAAGCAAAATCAGTGAATTCACTCATAGCAGCTCTAACCTTTTTATCATCAAAAAAATCATAGCATGCAAATTTTTGATCTACTAACAATTCCCAAGTTAGATATGAATCAGGATCATATTTCCATCAAAAGGTGGTATGGAGAATTTAATTCTTCCTAAAGAATCATCATTTTCATGTACCTCATGTTGTGGAGGTCGACCACCCATGCCATGACGATCACATCGTAGGTGTCTGTCACACCCGGTTTTGGAAGGCAAACCGAATGCGAACTATGTACGTGCCAGGATCAGAACTAACGTACACAGCGATTACATAAATGAACATCATCACACAATGCTCGAATAATAACATAAAAGAGTATTAACTTATTACATCAAAGAGTCATAGACATCCACATAGTCATCGTCTTAACAGGTAAATCAAAGTACTAGCGAAACATAGTAAAGATAAGGCCTCCACAGGCAGCTGACTGGGGGTTGCCGCCAACCCACACCTAGAATTCGTCGTAGTCTTGAAACTCCTGGAAGTCTCCTTCCACGGCTTCACCTTCTCCTGAGCAGTGGTTACAGTGTGGGCAAACTGGTGTTTTGTGGTAAAGCAAGGATGAGTACACATCAACGTACTCAGCAAATGTCCCGTTTGGCTGAAGTGGACTAGCTTTATGTGGGGTTAGGCTCAAGCAGTTGCTTTTAGTTGGTCAGGTATTTATCATTAGTAGAAGCCAGATTTTAGCATTAACCAACCCGTAAACCATTTCCTCATCGAGGAACAACATCATCATAGTCGAACCAAAACCATAACATAATCCTTGCATCTCGAACCACCTGTATCTCTAATCAAAGAGGATCCCAAGGCTGCTCTTAACCGTGAGCACGGCTGATATATCAGTTTCACTACCCTCTGCAGAGGTTGCACACTTTACCCATGAGCCATGATTCCCTTTCTACCCGGGGAGAGCTAATCCCCATTGACCACTACCTAGGTGGTCCGGCAGGGCATCACTACGTAGCTTTTACAAAGATTCCCTAGAGATCATAGCTGCCCGTTAGGTTTCTCCAGTTTGATAAACACAGTACCCCTCCCCGCAGGAGAGTGACTAACAAAAAAGCAAAACGAAAGAACCTCGGCACTCAGCCTCGGCAGAGCAAGCACTGTGCCTGGACCCCATTGACGGCACGATGGCTAAGCAACTACACCTCTAGTTCCTCTAATTAATTAGCTAAGGGCATCCCATTTCACCCTCATGGTTGCACTGTTATCCCGGGTGGTCTCTCAACGAACAGGTCCTTACGGAGAGGTACTCAGGAAACAGCCTGAGCCCCCTAGAGTATCACAAGATCATCAACATCATCAGGATAATAGTATCATAAATAGTCACATCATGTTCATTGATTAAGTTAAGGCAATATCATAATGCTAACCATAACAGCCCATAAGGTCAGCAAGGATAAAGTAAAGTGTAAAGCTAGTCAATCCTTAGGTTTCAAGTAAGTAATGCGGGATGGTAAGTTATAAGTGAATAGGACATAATGGGTCAGAGGACACTTGCCTTCACCAAACTGCTGATCAGGGACTTCCTCTGCAACTTCCTCGGGAAACACAGACTGCTCGTTGTCTACGTAAAGTAATCATTCACACTATGCACTTGGGAAGATAACAAACAAAAGCAACATACCAAACATATGCAGCAGAGAGATCACAAGTTCATAATAAAAAAAAGATAGGCACTCTGGTGTTCCCTATGTCTAGGGTAGAGGACTATACAAAGTGATTCATTATCCACTAATCAGGTTTAAGTCAGTGGTGGGATTAAATCATTACATGGTTTTAAGTTCCTAAACTTAGGTGTTTAAGTCCATAAACTTAAGTGCTCCAACTTTTATTAAAGTCTACCAACTTCTAATTATCTCAAATAGGGTTCCAATAACCTTAATCCTATCCTAATGATTAACCATTAATTGGTACATGGAAACAGCAGGGAAACATGGTTTAAATAGATAGACAAAAATACCATGAGCATTTTGCAATTTGAAGCACCTAATTTGGAGTTCATATGACAAAGTTATGAATTTTACAAGTTTAGGGGTTAAAAATATACCCTAAATACCTATTTTGAATTAAATAAAAGGTTCGAGGACCTAACTGTGAGAAACCAGGGACGGCGGGTTTAAATTCCAGAAAACCGGGGGTCTCTTTAAGAAAACGCGCGGGTGAAGGGGTATCGGGCTCCTACGGCCGTTGGATCTCGGATCAACGCCTGAGATTAGATCCGCGGGCGGGCGCGCGAGCGCGCGGCGGCCTGAGCGGCTGACAGGCGGGGCCGGGCGGGCAGCGCGAGCGCGGGCGGGCTGACAGGCGGGGCCAGGCGGGCAGTGCGGGCGCGGGCGGGCTGACAGGCGGGGCCAGCGGGCAGCGCGGGCGCGGGTGGCTGACTGACAGGCGGGGCCCAATTGGCAGGGAGGCGGGGTGTGGGGAAACGGCCTGGGCCGTTGGATCTCCGACGGACGGCCAGGATTGGGCCCGGGCTAATTGAATCAGGGCCGCCCGATCTGGGATGAACGGCGGGGATCGGGTGGCCGGCCTGGGCCTTTCCTACGGCTAGCAGAGGCGGCGGCGCTCGTCCCCGCAGCGGAGGACTCGCCGGAGACGAGGGGCGCGGGCGCTCTGCGGGTCTTTGGGGCGACCTGAGCGGCCGGGAAGGTTGGGGAGGGCACGGGGAATCGCCCGGTGGGGGCTGGGTCGGGGCAGGGACACCGGAGGGGGGCGGTTCACGGCTCGGCGGCTCGGCAGCGGCATAAAACAACTCCGGCGAGGAATCAAACGTGGCAGAAGGCAATACACGGGTTTGGAGGGGACGAGAGAGGTTCTTTACCTCAAGGCGGGCTCCGGGGACTCCTTGGCGGTGGCAATGGCGCGACGGTGGCCCGGGGCGACGGTGGCAGACCTCCGCAGCTGCACGGAGGACGGCGGGTGAGCGCGGGCAGAGAGAAATAGGGAGGGGGAGGGGGAATTGGGGCGCGTCCCGGGTTGCGGACGTCGAGGCGAAGCTCACCGTGGCAACGGGCACGGCGGAGCTCCAACGGCGACGGGGAAACGAGCTCGGGACGGCGGGGGTTTATGGCGGCGGCTCTCGGGCGTGCGCGCAGCGAGGGGGAGGTGGAAGAGGGGTCTGCTGGAGCGCAAATGAGGGAGGGGGAGAGGGCGAGTGGGGTTCTGGGCTCAAGTGGCCAGAGGCGGGGCGGTTGCGAGCTCCATGCGCGACGTGGGCGCGGAGTCCGCGACAGCGCGCCGCTCGGGCGGCAGTTACGCGAGGATGACGGGGCTGACAGGCCGGGCCCGCGAGCAGAGAGAGAGGGGAAAGCGGGGGCGGGCGCGCGGAATGCGGCCGCGCTGACGGGCGGGCCCGCCAGGGCAGAGAGAGCGGGGGGGGGGGGGGGAAGAGAGGCGCGCGCGCGGGATGGGCCTAGTGGGCCGAAAGGCCGAGGGGGCGGCAGGGTTGGGCTTCTTTTCCTTTTCTTTTTATTCTGGAATTTGTTTTCCCTTTTCTTTTTATTTTTCTCTATTTGATTCAAATCCAAATAAGCCACAAATTCAAATTAGACTTTCCAAGAATTATGCACCAAACAAAAGTGGAATCTAGGGTTCAACGTGATGCAACAATTCATACTCCCTTAGAGTTTAGCCTATTAAACTATAATTACAAATAAAATAAGCACTTTTCTCCTATAGAAATGAGAAAGAAAAGATTGAGGAAGGATGAGAAAAGGGAAGTAACACCTGAATTTGTGAATATGAGCAAAGAAATTTTATACCCCCAAATTCAGGGTGTTACAAACCTATCCCCCTTAAAAGAATCTCGCCCCGAGATTCAAGGTCGGTCAGCAAAGAGTTCAGGGTATTTGGCCTTCAGATCATCTTCTCGTTCCCAGGTTGCTTCTTCCTCCGAGTGGTGACCCCATCTTACTTTGCACATTCTGATGGTATTCCTCCGGGTGACTCTGTCTGCAAACTCCAGAATCTGCGTTGGCTTCTCTATGTATGTCAGATCCTCCTGGACTTCCAAACCCTCCACTGGCAACTGTTCTTCCGGTACTCGCAGACACTTCTTCAATTGGGACACATGGAACACATTGTGCACTGCTGACAAGCTCTCTGGTAGGTTGAGCTGGTAGGCCACTTCTCCACGCTTTGCTTGAATCTGATATGGTCCAACGTACCGGGGTGCTAACTTGCCCTTGACTCCGAACCTTCTGACTCCTCTGATAGGCGACACCTTCAGATAGACGTAATCTCCCACTTCAAAACTCAGTTCTCTTCTCCTTCTGTCAGCATAGCTTCGCTGCCTTGATTGTGCTATCTTCAGATTCTCCCGAACCATTTTGATATTCTCCTCGGCTTCAAGCAAGATGTCGGGGCCAAACACCTGTCTCTCTCCAGGCTGGTCCCAATGCAGCGGAGTCCTACAACTCCGTCCATAGAGTGCCTGAAACGGCGACATCTTCAAGCTGGCCTGATAACTATTGTTGTAGGAGAATTCTGCATAAGGTAATCTTTTGTCCCATCCTGACTTGTCTTGCAACGCACAGGCTCTCAACATATCTTCTAGGATCTGATTAGTTCTTTCAGTCTGACCGTCTGTCTGCGGGTGATAAGCTGAGGTGAAGTTCAAATGTGTGCCCAAAGCTTCTTGTAGCTGCTGCCAAAAATGAGAGGTGAACTGCATTCCTCGATCTGACACTATCTTCTTCGGCACACCATGAAGGCAGACTATCCGTGACATGTATAACTCAGCTAACGTTGCTCCGGTGTATGTTGTCTTCACAGGTATGAAATGGGCCACCTTTGTTAAGCGGTCCACAACCACCCAGATGGAATCATAGCCGGCCCGGGTACGAGGTAGGCCAACTATGAAATCCATCCTGATCTCATCCCACTTCCACTGAGGAATCCGCAATGGCTGCAACAATCCGGCGGGCCTCTGATGCTCTGCTTTGGTTCTTTGACAGCTATCACAGATGGCGACATATTCTGCGATCTCTCTTTTCATGCCATACCACCAAAACCTTCTTTTTAAATCCTGGTACATCTTCTTGCTCCCTGGGTGTATGGAGTAGGCTGTCTCATGAGCTTCCTTGAGGATCAGTTCCCGAATAGGTTTGAGGTCGGGGACACACAATCGGTCCTTGAACCATATTACTCCCTCTTCATCCTCTCGAAAGTCTTTGCCTCTTCCTTCTAAGATCAGCTGCCGGATCTTGTTGATGCTTTCATCCTCCTTCTGCCTTTCTTTGATCTCCCGCTCTAGGGTGGGCTCTAATTCCACTGTTACTCCTTGCGTACTGTTCAGGAAACCGAGGCTCAGTCTGTCGAACTCTTTGGCTAACTCATACGGCATCGGGTACGAGGCCAACATATTGACTTGACTCTTCCTGCTCAGAGCATCTGCAACAACATTGGCTTTGCCTGGATGGTAATGTATCTCCAACTCATAGTCCTTGATCAATTCCAACCATCTTCGCTGCCTCATGTTTAACTCTGACTGGGTGAATATGTACTTCAGACTTTTATGATCTGTGTAGATGTCGCACTTCTGCCCATACAGGTAATGTCTCCAGGTCTTTAAGGCATGAACCACTGCTGCCAACTCCAGGTCATGTGTGGGGTAATTTTTCTCATGGATCTTCAGCTGTCGAGACGAGTATGCTACAACTCTTCCTTCTTGCATCAGCACACATCCCAATCCGGTGTACGAAGCGTCGCAATACACTGAGAATGACTTGTGAACATCAGGCAGGACTAACACAGGAGCTGTAGTCAATCTATTCTTCAGTTCTTCAAATGCTTCCTGACACTTTTGAGTCCATTTAAACTCAACTTTCTTCGCTAGTAACGCTGTCATTGGTCTAGCAATCTTTGAGAAGCCTTCAATGAAACGCCTATAATATCCAGCCATTCCAATGAAGCTCTTGATCCCACGAACATCCTTCGGTGCTTTCCAGTTCAGGATATCTGCCACTTTCTTTGGATCCACTGCCAACCCATCTTGGTTTATGATGTGACCCAGAAATAAGACTTCATGAATCCAGAACTCGCATTTGCCCAGCTTGGCATACAACTGATGCTCTCGAAGTCTTTGCAATACCATCTTCAAATGCTCTACATGATCTTCCTCACTTTGAGAGTATATGAGAATATCATCGATGAACACTACCACAAACTTGCTTAGATAGTCCATGAACACACTGTTCATCAGGTACATAAAGAAGGCTGGCGCATTTGTCAAACCAAAGGACATAACTGTGAACTCATATAATCCATACTTGGTGATGAATGCTGTCTTCGGTATGTCCGAGGGTCGGATTCTGAGTTGATGGTAACCTGATCTCAGATCTATCTTCGAGAATACGCTGGCACCTCTGAGCTAGTCGAACAAATCTTCTATCCTTGGTAGGGGATACTTGTTCTTGACAGTGACTTCATTCAAGGCTCTGTAGTCTATGCACATCCTTTTGGTACCATCTTTCTTCTCTACAAACAATACTGGAGCGGCCCAAGGCGAGGTACTTGGCCTAATGTAACCCTCCTCTAACATCTCATCTATCTGCTTCTTGAGTTCCACCAATTCTGGTCTAGACACTCGATAGGCTCTTTTGGAAATGGGGGCGGTACCAGGGATAAGCTCTATGGCAAATTCAACCTTTCTCTCGGGTGGCATGCCCGTTAGCTCCTCGGGAAACACATCCGGAAAGTCTGACACAACCTTGATAGCCTCGAGCGGGTTGGGCTCCTTACTATCAACTGAAATTTGGTGACAGACTCCCTCTTCTGACTTAGGCATCCTTAGCTCGGCCACTACCTCTTCTCCTGACGGGGACTTCAATGTTACGGTCCTCTTGTCACAACTAACATTTGCTTCATACTTCATTAACCAATTCATCCCTAGAATAACATCTATCCCAGGGGTGTCTAATACTATTAAGTCACTGGGGAATCCTATCCCCCTTATTTCCACCATTATATTTGAACATATTTTATCTGTTTGCACCTTGCCACCAACCGAATTAATCCTCATGGGCGGCATCATTGCCTCTACTGAGATGTTATGCAATTCTACCCATGTTGCAGTGACAAATGAATGAGTTGCACCAGTATCAAATAGCACTTTTGCGGGATGAGATTCGACTGAGAACATACCTACTGCCACATCTGGTGCATCCTGGATTGCTTCGGCCTCCAAGTGGTTCACCTTTCCACAGTTGTACGCTTGGCTACGATTGCCTGCTGCCGGCTGCAGTACACCTTGCCTTGTTGGAGCATTGGGGTTGGTCTGCTGCTGCGCCAATTTCTTTGGGCACTGCATCGCCCAGTGGCCTTGATCTCCACAGTGGAAACATCCTATGCCTCCTCCTTGTGCTGGGGCTGCTTGGTTGCTCTGATTTGTTGCGGGGGCAGGAAGGCGAGGTGCCTGGTTGTTCTGCTTCTGATACTGATTACCTCCCTGCTGGCTGTGCTGACGATACTGCTGCTGCTGCGGGTACTGCCTCTGAAACTGCTGCTGTTGCGGACGCTGATTCTGATTCTGATATCCCTGTGGATGACCAGGCCTGCCTTGCTGAGATGAACTGCCTGAGAAACGTGGACGGCTGATGCCTCCGGTCTGGGGTCCACTCATCTTGCGCTTCCGATCTTCCATATCCTTACGCTTCTTCTCAGTCATAACTGCCCTATCGATCAGGTGCTGGAAGGTGGGGAAGGTGTGATTCATCAGCTGGTAATGCAGGGGATCCACCAAACCTCTCATGAACCTGTACTGCCTTTTGGCATCAGTGTTGACATCCTCAGGTGCATAACGAGATAGCTGCAGAAACTTGTCTCTGTATTCACTAACAGACAGGGGTCCCTGCTTCAGAGCCAGAAACTCTTCCTTCTTCACGATCATCAGTCCCTCTGGCACATGGTACCTGCGGAAACTCTCACTGAATTCTTCCCAGGTGATGGCTTTGGGGTCAGCATGTGTGGCGAGGTAGGACTCCCACCAGGACTGGGCTGCTCCCCTTAGCTGGCGGGGACCATACAGAACCTTCTCCCTGTCGTCACATTGGGCGGTGCGCAGTTCCCTTTCCACTGCACGCAACCAGTCTTCTGCATCCATGGGGTCAGCAGAATGGGCGAAGGTAGGAGGGTGCCCTCTCATGAACTCACCACACTTATCTCGTGGCATCTGGGGCATCTGCACTTGCAATTGGGGTTGGGGTTGCTGTTGAGCCTGTTGCATGGCTGCCAGAGTCTGCCCAATAGCCTGCACTGCCTGAGTCTGCATCAAGAACATCTGCTCCACTGACATCGGGGTGGTGGGGGAGGCTGCCTCTGATGTTCCTCCTGCTGGTCATGCTGCTCTTGCTGAGCACGCCTGTTGCATCGGCGCCTGTTGTCAGACATCTAAGCAACTACACCTCTAGTTCCTCTAATTAATTAGCTAAGGGCATCCCATTTCACCCTCATGGTTGCACTGTTATCCCGGGTGGTCTCTCAACGAACAGGTCCTTACGGAGAGGTACTCAGGAAACAGCCTGAGCCCCCTAGAGTATCACAAGATCATCAACATCATCAGGATAACAGTATCATAAATAGTCACATCATGTTCATTGATTAAGTTAAGGCAATATCAGAATGCTAACCATAACAGCCCATAAGGTCAGCAAGGATAAAGTAAAGTGTAAAGCTAGTCAATCCTTAGGTTTCAAGTAAGTAATGCGGGATGGTAAGTTATAAGTGAATAGGACATAATGGGTCAGAGGACACTTGCCTTCACCAAACTGCTGATCAGGGACTTCCTCTGCAACTTCCTCGGGAAACACAGACTGCTCGTTGTCTACGTAAAGTAATCATTCACACTATGCACTTGGGAAGATAACAAACAAAAGCAACATACCAAACATATGCAGCAGAGAGATCACAAGTTCATAATAAAAAAAAGATAGGCACTCTGGTGTTCCCTAGGTCTAGGGTAGAGGACTATACAAAGTGATTCATTATCCACTAATCAGGTTTAAGTCAGTGGTGGGATTAAATCATTACATGGTTTTAAGTTCCTAAACTTAGGTGTTTAAGTCCATAAACTTAAGTGCTCCAACTTTTATTAAAGTCTACCAACTTCTAATTATCTCAAATAGGGTTCCAATAACCTTAATCCTATCCTAATGATTTACCATTAATTGGTACATGGAAACAGCAGGGAAACATGGTTTAAATAGATAGACAAAAATACCATGAGCATTTTGCAATTTGAAGCACCTAATTTGGAGTTCATATTACAAAGTTATGAATTTTACAAGTTTAGGGGTTAAAAATATACCCTAAATACCTATTTTGAATTAAATAAAAGGTCCGAGGACCTAACTGTGAGAAACCAGGGACGGCGGGTTTAAATTCTAGAAAACCGGGGGTCTCTTTAAGAAAACGCGCGGGCGAAGGGGTATCGGGCTCCTACGGCCGTTGGATCTCGGATCAACGCCTGAGATTAGATCCGCGGGCGGGCGTGCGAGCGCGCGGCGGCCTGAGCGGCTGACAGGCGGGGCCGGGCGGGCAGCGCGAGCGCGGGCGGGCTGACAGGCGGGGCCAGGCGGGGCTAGCAGGCAGCGCGGGCGCGGGTGGCTGACTGACAGGCGGGGCCCAATTGGCAGGGAGGCGGGGTGTGGGGAAACGGCCTGGGCCGTTGGATCTCCGACGGACGGCCAGGATTGGGCCCGGGCTAATTGAATCAGGGCCGCCCGATCTGGGATGAACGGCGGGGATCGGGTGGCCGGCCTGGGCCTTTCCTACGGCTAGCAGAGGCGGCGGCGCTCGTCCCCGTGGCGGAGGACTCGCCGGAGACGAGGGGCGCGGGCGCTCTGCGGGTCTTTGGGGCGACCTGAGCGGCCGGGAAGGTTGGGGAGGGCACGGGGAATCGCCCGGTGGGGGCTGGGTCGGGGCAGGGACACCGGAGGGGGGCGATTCACGGCGAAGCGGCTCGGCGGCGGCATAAAACAACTCCGGCGAGGAATCAAACGTGGCAGAAGGCAATACACGGGTTTGGAGGGGACGGGAGAGGTTCTTTACCTCAAGGCGGGCTCCGGGGACTCCTCGGCGGCGGCAATGGCGCGACGGTGGCCCGGGGCGACGGTGGCGGACCTCCGCGGCTGCACGGAGGACGGCGGGTGAGCGCGGGCAGAGAGAAATAGGGAGGGGGAGGGGGAATTGGGGCGCGTCCCGGGTTGCGGACGTCGAGGCGAAGCTCACCGTGGCAACGGGCACGGCGGAGCTCCAACGGCGACGGGGAAACGAGCTCGGGACGGCGGGGGTTTATGGCGGCGGCTCTCGGGCGTGCGCGCAGCGAGGGGGAGGTGGAAGAGGGGTCTGCTGGAGCGCAAATGAGGGAGGGGGAGAGGGCGAGTGGGGTTCTGGGCTCAAGTGGCCGGGGGCGGGGCGGTTGCGAGCTCCACGCGCGACGTGGGCGCAGAGTCCGCGGCAGCGCGCAGCTCGGGCGACAGTTACGCGAGGACGACGGGGCTGACAGGCTGGGCCCGCGAGCAGAGAGAGAGGGGAAAGCGGGGGCGGGCGCGCGGAAGGCGACCGCGCTGA
This sequence comes from Zea mays, assembly GCF_902167145.1. Taxonomy (NCBI): domain Eukaryota; kingdom Viridiplantae; phylum Streptophyta; class Magnoliopsida; order Poales; family Poaceae; genus Zea; species Zea mays. The sequence goes on from NC_050097.1 coordinate 90,082,383, forward strand.
CGGGCGGGCCCGCCAGGGCAGAGAGAGGGGGGGGGGAAGAGAGGCGCGCGCGCGGGATGGGCCTAGTGGGCCGAAAGGCCGAGGGGGCGGCAGGGTTGGGCTTCTTTTCCTTTTTTTTATTCTGGAATTTGTTTTCCCTTTTCTTTTTATTTTTCTCTATTTGATTCAAATCCAAATAAGCCACAAATTCAAATTAGACTTTCCAAGAATTATGCACCAAACAAAAGTGGAATCTAGGGTTCAACATGATGCAACAATTCATACTCCCTTAGAGTTTAGCCTATTAAACTATAATTACAAATAAAATAAGCACTTTTCTCCTATAGAAATGAGAAAGAAAAGATTGAGGAAGGATGAGAAAAGGGAAGTAACACCTGAATTTGTGAATATGAGCAAAGAAATTTTATACCCCCAAATTCAGGGTGTTACAGTGTCGTCGATGCCTAATAGATCGGTCAACACGCTCAGTGTCTGCCGAGTATTCCATAGCATCATCTCTTGCGGTACCAGCAATGGAACCATGGTCGTCATCACCACCTTGTTGACTACCTTCACGCTCAACTTGGTCCATCCTATCTAAGCGCTCAATAATTGCTACAAGAGAGTGTTAGTAGCAGCAAATGTTCGTTCCCAAGTGGTCAATGTGTTGTTGGTAACAATTTGTGCTATTTCTAATTGACCAATGAGCTCATTGGTGACTTGAACATCTTCATGGAGGACATCTGTGTGCAACCTTACTTGATGTTCGAAATATTGAATGATGCCCGCTGTTCATGGAGAATGTGGAGGCCGCGCATTTGCATCCTCTGCCATGGTTAGTGCAAAAGAGATACAAAAACAAGTAATGCGGCCTAGTATTTTATAGGATATGGATGGATAAATATTGCCTCAATAGCAATAATTCAAGCTCTTACAAATTCTCAAAACGTAATGCAGGTGGCACCGGCGAACAATATCAACAGTGGCTGCTAGCACAACCTGGTGGTGTTGTAGAAAATTTTGTGGATTTAAAGGTGGATACTAAACAATAGTTCCAAGGAAAAGCCAGTACCACGATCCAATACGCGAATGAGTTGAATAAACGTTCCACAATATAATGGTGTTTTGCTGGTCCTAGTCCAAACTGTGCTAGAGACATGAGGCGATACACAAATGGTGTCACCAAAAGCTTAGAACAGCAATCTGAAATCTAATACTATAAAATGAATGCACACAAACTGCCCTTTGTGTTTGTTGCAGTTGCAAACAACAATCTCAAATCTAATCCTATAATGTTGTTGTGTTTTTTCTTTTCTGTTGTACGTGTTCTCTTTTTATAATTAGTGTGGCTTTTTTGTGCACTAGCCTTTTCCTTTCTCTTTTTTTTTTGTTTTTTATTGCAGCTAGAGGTCTAAAGTGGTGATTTAACAAGGTGGTACAAACTCGAACTCTAGTGGTAAGAAAACTTTAGACCAGCAACTCGACACAAATGCAACAACCATGAATTTAACATGTCGGAAACTAAGTAGCAAAGCAAAGGCTCAAAATGTTCTTAGGTGATTTTCTAATCTAAATATAGCTTTGGGCAAAAGTGGACTATAGGTAAATAAACAAGAAAGATGGAGATCTCTCACCGAGCAACCTGAAATTTGATACCACTTGATAAACCCAACAGTTAGAAGGGAGCCCGATCTTTCGATGAGAGTTGATGATGACTGTAAAATGGTTGGAGAAGGACGTTGGCTGCCCGTGTGGCGCCTTGAGCGACAGGTACAATGTCTCCTTATAACTACGATTTGGGGTGGAGGTCGATGTTGTGCTATCCGACTACAACAACCACAAGGGCGCTGCGCCTTAGCGATAGTTACACCGGCTCCTGTTGTTGCTACTCTTGTCGTGCCAAGAACAGCCTTGAACCTACAAGCAATCAAGAACAAGCAAGAACAAAATAACAAGCAGACACTCACGAACCTGATGAAGTTGGGGTCCTGTTTCAAGTAACCGGGTGGTCTAGCCGACACACGTGTTTACAAGGAAGTAGCAAAGGCTAAGCTCACATCAAACAAAACCCGAGTCTTTGGTGGTTGCTAGTTGCTTAAATAGAGGAATAGAAAAAGTTCTGGTGGAGAACAAAGCTCTCTCGGCACTTTCTAGATGTCGTGTTTAGTATCTTTCATTGATTCTTAATCCACCAGAAAGTAGACAAAGAGAGCTTTCCAACAAGTACTTAATTGCATTAAACAACCTTAGGAGTTGAAAGATATGCTTCATTTAATCTAGTGCTTGTTGCAGTTACGAAATTCCCTCGGGCTGGTGGAAACACAAAGCTCTCTCAACAGTTTCTGGATGCCTCGTTTGGTATGTCTCATTGATTCTTGATCCACCATAAAGTAGATGAAGAGACCTTTCCAACAAGTGCTTATTTGCTTTAAACATACTTGGGAGTTGAAAGATATTCCCTCTTAAACATGCACTAGCTGCAGTTACAAAATCATCTCGGATGCAACTGCTTTTATTGCCTTGTTGCCTTCTCCACTCCAAGATGGTTCACCTCCCAAACACCTAAGCATAATTAAGTCGTATCAAGGGTTTAATACCACATTTAAAGAAGAAATAACATCAACAACAAGGAATGAGTTCACCTGATAATTAAGTTTACGTGCACGGGCTCGTGCCATTGGTCCTTGATTAGCTACGAATGGTGTCGGGGACCATAATTAGGGGTACCCTCAAGACGCCTAATTCTCAGCTGGTAACCCCCATCAGCATAAAGCTGCAAAGGCCTGATGGGTGCGATTAAGTCAGGGATCAGTCCATACGAGTGACTCGATCATGCTTCGCCCGAGCCTAGCCTCGGACAAGGGCAGCCGACCTCGAGGGACTTCCGTCTCGCCCGAGGCCCCCCTTTAATGACGGACACATCTCCGGCTCGCCCGAGGCCTTGGCTTCGCTAAGAAGCAACCCTGACTAAATCGCCGCACCGACTGACCGAGTCGCAGGAGCATTTAACGCAAAGGTGGCCTGACACCTTTATCCTGACGCGCGCCCCCCGGCAGAGCCGAAGTGACCACCGTCACTTTGCCGCTCCACTGACCGGTCTGATAGAAGGACAGCGCCGCCTGCGCCACTCCGACTGCAGTGCCGCTTGACAGAGTGAGACTGACACGCAGTCAGGCCTTGCCAAAGGCGCCATAGGAAACTCCGCTCCGCCCGACCCAGGGCTCGGACTCGGGCTAAGCCCCGGAAGACGGCGATCTCCGCTCCGCCCGACCCAGGGCTCGGACTCGGGCTAAGCCCCGGAAGACGGCGAACTCCGCTCCGCCCGACCCAGGGCTCGGACTCGGGCTAAGACCCGGAAGACGGCGAACTCCGCTCCGCCCGACCCAGGACTCGGACTCGGGCTAAGACCCGAAGACGGCGAACTCCGCTCCGCCCGACCCAGGGCTCAGACTCGGGCTAAGCCCCGGAAGACGGCGAACTCCGCTCCGCCCGACCCAGGGCTCGGACTCGGGCTAAGCCCCGGAAGACGGCGATCTCCGCTCCGCCCGACCCAGGACTCGGACTCGGGCTAAGACCCGGAAGACGGCGAACTCCACTCCGCCCGACCCAGGGCTCGTACTCGGGCTCAGCCCAAGAAGACGACGAACTCCGCTTCGCCCGACCCCAGGGCTCGGACTCCGCCCTGGCCTCTGTCGAACGACCTCTGCCTCGCCCGACCCAGGGGCTCGGGCTCGGGCTCGGCAACGGAAGACAGACTCGACCCCAGCTTCGGAGGAGCCCCCACGTCGCCCGGCCTCGGGCGCGGGCCCGCCACGTCAACAGGGAGCGCCATCATCACCCTACCCCGAGCCGACTCGGGCCGCAGAGAACAAGACCGGTGTCCCATCTGGCTAGCTCCGCCAGATAGGCAATGATGGCGCCCCGCGTGCCCTGACGACGGCGGCTCTCAGCTCCCTTACGGAAGCAGGGGGACGTCAGCAAGGACTCGACCGCTCCGACAGCTGTCCCTCCGCCAAGCTCCGTTGCTCCTCCGACAGCCACGACATCACACCAGCAGGGTGCCAAGATCTCTCCGGCTGCCACATTGGCATGTACTTAGGGCGCTAGCTCTCCCTTCGCTAGACACGTAGCACTCTGCTACACCCCCATTGTACACCTGGATCCTCTCCTTACGCCTATAAAAGGAAGGACCAGGGCCTTCTTAGAGAAGGTTGGCCGCGCGGGGACGAGGACGGGACAGGCGCTCTCTTGGGGCCGCTCGCTTCCCTCACCCGCGTGGACGCTTGTAACCCCCTACTGCAAGCGCACCCGACCTGGGCGCGGGACGAACACGAAGGCCGCGGGATTTCCACCTCTCTCACGCCCGTCTCCGGCCACCTCGCTTCTCCCCCCTTCGCGCTCGCCCACGCGCTCGACCCATCTTGGCTGGGGCATGCGGCACACTCACTCGTCGGCTCAGGGACCCCCCGGTCTCGAAACGCCGACAGTTGGCGTGCCAGGTAGGGGCCTGCTGCGTGCTGACGAACAGCTTCCCGTCAAGCTCCAGATGGGCAGTCTCCAGCAACCTCTCCGGCCCGGGACGGTGCTCCGTTTCGGGAGTCTTGAGTTCATGTCCTTCGACGGCAGCTACGATATGATACTCCTTCCACCGCCGCGCGACAACGACAATGGCGGCCGACATCCCGCCCGCCGACGGCGGAACCGACGACATCTTCCCCGTGCGGTGGAAGAACAACATTCGAGCTCGCCCCGTCCTCTCCCCCGCCAACGGAGGAGGAGGCGGGGCAACCAAGGCCAAGCGGGAGGCCGCGCTTCGTCGGCTGTCGAGCGAATCGACGTCCCCAGCGCCCCGACGGAAGGCACGCCGGGCGTCGACCTCGCGTTCGAGACGAAGGCGAGCGCCGTCCCCCCGCGACACGCCAATCCCGAGCAAGTGGACGACACCGGCGCACTCGCGGAAAGCTTGCAGGACGTCGCCCTCGTACCTGAGATGACGGTGCAACCAGTCCCCGATGTGACTACGCCGCTCCGCGTCGACCAAAAGGTACTGACTAATTCCCATCCTACGTCTTTTCGACTCGGCCTCAACCCGCCTAGCGACCTCGCTTTGGCGGGCGCTCTCATTGAGGCGAGTGCAACCCCACTGGGGTTTCGTATGCGGTCGCCTTGGGACCGATTGACGGACGTCTCGACCTACGGGCCCTCTAGGTCCGAGGAAGATGACGATCCCAGCATCTGTTGGGATTTCTCTGGATTTGGCAACCCCAGTGCCATGCGGGACTTCATGACCGCATGTGACTACTGCCTCTCCGACTGTTCCGACGGAAGCCGCAGCCTTGACGACGAGGACTGCGGCCCAAGCTGCGAATGTTTCCACGTCGAGCTAGGGGATCCCTCTGAAGGCAACCATCTCGGCATGCCGGAGGACGGTGATTATCCTAGGCCGGTGCCTCGCGCCGACATCCTGCGGTAGCTAGCTGTGGTCCCCGTTCCGGCGGGGGGTCACGACCCACAGCTCGAGCAAGTCCGCGGGGCGCAGGCCAGGCTCGACGAGGGAACAGGAGCGCTTGAGACGATCCGCCGGGACGTCGGGCAGGTATGGGCAGGCCAACCCCCGGCCGGAGAAATACATCACCTGCCCCAGGGTCTCCAGCACCGCGTCGCCAACGAGGTCAGGGTCAGGCCGCCGCCCGCATCCAGCGGGGTTGGTCAGAACCTGGCAGCCGCAGCGATGCTCCTCCGTGCGATGCCGGAGCCATCAACCACCGAGGGTCGGCGAATCCAGGGAGAGCTCAAGAACCTCCTGGAAGGCGCTGCGGCCCGACGGGCCGAGAGCACTGCCTCCCGAAGGCAGGGATACCCCTCGGAACCTCACGCCGCGACTTCCCGATTCATGTGGGAAGCCTCGGTCTACACCGGGCGCACGCGCAACACCGCGCCTGCGGCCCCGGGCCACCTCGGCAACGAGCACCACCGTCGCGACCGTCGGGCCCACCCTGACGAAAGGGTGCGCCGAGGCTACCACCCCAGGCGTGGGGGGCGCTACGACAGCGGGGAGGATCGGAGTCCCTCGCCCGAACCACCCGGTCCGCAGGCCTTCATTCGGGCCATCCGACGGGCGCCGTTCCCGACCCAGTTCCGACCCCCGACTACTATCACAAAGTACTCGGGGGAAACGAGGCCGGAACTGTGGCTCGCAGACTACCGCCTGGCCTGCCAACTGGGTGGAACGGACGACGACAACCTCATCATCCGTAACCTTCCCCTGTTCCTCTCCGACACTGCTCGCGCCTGGTTGGAGCACCTGCCTCCGGGACAGATCTCCAACTGGGACGACTTGGTCCAAGCCTTCGCCGGCAATTTCCAGGGCACCTACGTGCGCCCCGGGAATTCCTGGGACCTCCGAAGCTGCCGGCAACAGCCGGGAGAGTCGCTCCGAGACTACATCCGGCGATTCTCGAAGCAGCGCACCGAGCTGCCCAACATCACCGACTCGGATGTCATCGGCGCGTTCCTTGCCGGCACCACCTGCCGCGACCTGGTGAGTAAGTTGGGTCGCAAGACCCCCACCAGGGCGAGCGAGCTGATGGACATCGCCACCAAGTTCGCCTCTGGCCAGGAGGCGGTCGAGGCTATCTTCCGAAAGGACAAGCAGCCCCAGGGCCGCCCATCGGAAGAGGCTCCCGAGGCGTCTACTCCGCGCGGCGCCAAGAAGAAAGGCAAGAAGAAGTCGCAATCGAAACGCGACGCCGCCGACGCGGACCTTGTCACCGCCGCCGAATACAAGAACCCTCGGAAGCCCCCCGGAGGCGCTAACCTCTTCGACAAGATGCTCAAGGAGCCGTGCCCCTACCATCAGGGGCCCGTCAAGCACACCCTCGAGGAGTGCGTCATGCTTCGACGCCACTTCCACAGGGCCGGGCCACCCGCAGAGGGTGGCAGGGCCCACGACGACGACAAGAAGGAAGATCACCGAGCAGGAGAGTACCCCGAGGTCCGCGACTGCTTCATGGTCTACGGTGGGCATGCGGCGAATGCCTCGGCTCGGCATCGCAAGCAGGAGCGCCGGGAGGTCTGCTCGGTGAAGGTGGCGGCGCCAGTCTACCTAGACTGGTCCGACAAGCCCATCACCTTCGACCAGGCTGACCACCCCGACCACGTGCCGAGCCCGGGGAAATACCCGCTCGTCGTCGACCCCGTCATCGGCGACGTCAGGCTCACCAAGGTCCTGATGGATGGGGGCAGCTGCCTCAACATCATCTACGCCGAGACCCTCAGGCTCCTGCGCGTCGATCTGTCCTCCGTCCGGGCAGGCGCTGCGCCATTCCACGGGATCATCCCTGGGAAGCGTGTCCAGCCCCTCGGACGACTCGACCTTCCCGTCTGCTTCGGAACGCCCTCCAACTTCCGAAGGGAGACCTTGACGTTCGAGGTGGTCGGGTTCCGAGGAACCTACCACGCGGTACTGGGGAGGCCATGCTACGCGAAGTTCATGGCCGTCCCCAACTACACCTACCTGAAGCTCAAGATGCCGGGCCCCAACGGGGTCATCACCGTCGGCCCCACGTACAAACACGCGTTCGAATGCGACGTGGAGTGCGTGGAGTACGCCGAGGCCCTCGCCGAATCCGAGGCCCTCATCGCCGACCTGGAGAACCTCTCCAAAGAGGTGCCAGACGTGAAGCGTCATGCCGGCAACTTCGAGCCAGCGGAGACGGTTAAGGCCGTCCCTCTCAGCCCCGGTGGCGACGCCTCCAAGCAGATCCGGATCGGTTCCGGGCTCGACCCCAAATAGGAAGCAGTGCTCGCCGACTTTCTCCACGCAAACGCCGACGTCTTTGCGTGGAGTCCCTCGGACATGCCCGGCATACCGAGGGTTGCCGCCGAGCACTCGCTGGATATTCGGGCCTGAGTCCGACCCGTCAGGCAGCCTCTGCGCCTCGGTCATCAAGGAAGGGTTGGCCTCGCCTCGGCAGAGCCCGACCCTCCCTCGGGGGCTAAAAAGGGGGAACCCCTCTGCGTCGAGATTGGGTGTACTTCTCCGCATCAAAAATTTTCAATCAAAAAAGGGGCTTTTGCGTTCTCCCGGCCATGTCAGAAGCAGGGTCCCGAGGAGCGAACGTGGGTACATGTAAATGGCGAGGCCGACTGAGCCGAGGAACTCCTGTGCCTCCGGGTTAGGGATACCTCACTCATCACCTGCCACGAAGAATGACCCAACTCGGGAAGCCACCCTATTATTGACAAGCTAGGACGGACACGCAAATGGAAAGAAAGGAGAGAACGACTTCATGCAAGAAAGACAAAGTGTTCAGGCCTCAGCGGCCGCGGTGAGACGCACATCCAACAAGAAATTGTTCCAACAAGAATTAGGCGCCGCCTTGGGAAGGAGCCGCGCCCTCAGCTCCGTCCCCGCCGTCGGTAAGGTCCATCTCGGCCTCCGGTGACGGCGCAGGGGGAAGGATCTCCGCTTCAAAGGTGGTCGCCAGCGCCGCGCTCGGACCCGCGGCGACCGCGTCGAGCCGCTGGACTTCTGCCAGGGCAGCTTCGTCTTCGTCAGGAAGACAGTACCCCTCACTAACCCGTTCCAGGTCCACAACGTAGTGGGAAGCGAGCACGGCGAAGGCCCGCCTGACGCCGTGGTGTAGCGCCTCGCGGACTCTGCCGCGCGCGTGATCACCCAAGGCTTGAAGGCGGCTTTGAGGGGAGCTTCCTGAAGGGACATCGCCGGAGCCGAGGATACGATAAACGTCCGAGACGGCCTCGGACATGGCCGCGCGGTCAGCTTCCCTCTGCTCGGCAGCTCCGGCAAGCGCCTCGGCGAGCGCCTTGGCGGACTCGTCAAGGGCGGACTCGAGCTCTGCGAACAACCAGGAGAAAGACCTCAAGCACAAGCAGAGGAAACAGACAAGAACAAGAACCAGGGAGGGCCAAGGCGTACCTCCGGCTCGGGCACGCTGCTCCGAGGCCGCGACCTGGGCCGCGGCTAGGTCGGCCGCGAGGGTCTCAGCTCGGCTTTGGGCCTCGGCAGCCCGGCCCCGAGATTGGTCCCGCTCCTCGACGACCTGGACGAACTCCGATCGCTGCCGTTGCGCCTCCACACGCGCTGCTGCCGCCTCGGCTCTCAGGTCAGCGCAGAGCAACTGGAGGTCCGCTACCTTGGCATCCTGCTGAGAGAGGCGCGCAGTTGCCCCGGCGAGCGAGGTCCTCAGGGATCACAGCGAGCCCCAGACATCGACCTCGCGGCGGATGAACGACGACTTGGCGGCGCTCCGGTCCGTCAGATCCTGCGGGAAGGAAACAGGGCGTCACGGCGAATGTCTCGCTCACAGAAGGAAAAAGGTATGCCTGAAACCGCTACCTGGAGGATTTTGGGGACGTCTCTGCAGAAAACCTCCAGCGACGACCGGAGCGACCCCACCGTTGCTTCAGCACGCTCGCGGAGCTCGTCCCAGGACTGGTCCTCCTGTTCATCGTCGAGAACGAAGACAGGGTCCGAGGCCTCGCGGGTCCGGAATCGGAGCAACGGGCGCCGGGCCTCGGGGCTCCGCCGCTCAGCGATGAGGCTGCCACCCGGCTGGACGGATCGCGCGTCCACGCCCACCTCTTCTGAGGCACTGGGCACCGACGCATCAGCCATCCCGACGCTGGCGGCAACCGGTCGCTCTCCGATAGGGACAGCGACAACTTCGGCGGTGGCGGGCGCCAGCATGGCCGGCACGACAGGCGGGCTCGGGACCACGTCGGCGTCAGCCGCCTCCCCAACCACGATGGCCGCCTCGGCAGAAGAGCCGGCCTCGGGAGCCTGCTCCCCAGAGACAGGCGACGCCCGAGCCCCCTGCGGTGAAATACCCCGCGAAAGGGTCGGCTGAACGACAAGGCCCGGGGCGGCGCTGGCCGCACAGTCCGGCGCCGTCTTAAGGGCCTTCCGGGGTGCCAGGTCGGTCTGGCCATGGCTTCGCTTGCTGGATATAAAAAAAAGGGAGAGAAAAGGAAAATCACGGCCAAGACATATGGATGGGAAGCCAAGACGAAGACATTCCGAGATACTCACCCACTCCGGGCCATTATCCACCGCGCCTGGGGGGAGGTTTCTTGGATCCCGGCTCCCGAAACAGCCGCCGAGGTCCGCTTCGCTGGCAACTTCGGCGCCACCCTTGCTTTGGGCGCCCGGGAAGCAGATTGTCCGGGCGCAGTCGCGATGACTTGAGGGTCACCCCCATGCGCTGCCGGTACGAGCGGCGGCCCCTGGGAAGCAGACGCCCTGACCTGGCCCTCCGGAGCCACCTCAGCCCCTCCGGCCGAGGGGTCAGGTGACCTCTCGGGTCGCCCCCGTGCCTCGGGCCGGGACCCCGATACCCCAACTCCGGGGACTGACGGTGTCGGCCCGCTCGGGGGCTGGCTCGACGGCTCCTGGCCACACCCCAAGCCGGGGCTGAGGCCGAGACGGGCGGCCATGTCGTCCTCCTCCTCATCATCGTCGTCATCGTCGTCGTCGGGCGTCTCCGGCGACGGCTCCCTCGGGAGTCCTTCCCTCTCCTGCTGGCGACGGCGCTTCTCCAAGGCGTCCCGAGCCCGCCTCCGCTCGCGGGCCCGGGCCTTCTCCGCGTCCTTCTTCTTCTTCTCCTCCGCGGCGACCCGCCGCGCTGCACGGTCCACCGCGTCCTCCGGGACCCATGGCAGGGAGGGCTTGTGGCACCCCACCTCCTAAAAGAAGGGGAGAAAGAAATCCGATCATAAGAACCCGGAGCAACCCGATGTATGAAGAAGGAAGGAGCGAACACTCACCAAAGTTACACACCCCTGGTCGGGGCGCATCCGAAGCTGGGAGTAGGCGTGGGGGTCCGGCTTCCCCATCGCAGCCGACACCCGCCATTGGAGGGCGTCGAAGGGAAGAGGATCAGGGGACATTCGCGAGCCCTCCCAGTCAGCCTCCGAGGTCATCTCCCAAAGCGGCAGCCGCCGCTCCGCCAAGGGAAGCACCCTCCGACGGTGGATGGCGGCAACCACTCCCGCAGCGGTGAGTCCTCCCTCCCGCAACGCCTTCAGAGCCTGGAGAAGGGGTTCGAGATTCTTCTGTCTCTCGTGGGGGGTCCCGTGACGCCAGGCGTCGGTGGCGGCGGTGACTACTCGCTGGGAAAACGGCGGGAGCAACTCACCGTCATTCCGGAGGTAGAACCACCGGTGCTGCCACCCCTTGTTCGAGGACGCGAGGATGGAAGGAATGTACTGCGACGCCCGCGACTGCCTCAGCAAGAGAGTGCAGCCGCCGGCCCGCACCGCCGCACGGACCCTCCTCTCTCCCGTCGGCAAGGCGAAAGGCTCGGCGAGGAAGAGATGAGTCCACAAATCCCAATGGGGGGCGATCCCCAAATACCCTTCGCACACCGCTACGAAGATAGCGGCCTGCGAGATGGAGTTGGGGGTGAGGTTATGCAACTCCACCCCATAGTGGAACAGGATTGCCCGCATAAAGCGGCCCGTCGGCACGCCGAATCCCCGCTCGTGGAAGGAAGCGAAGCTCACAACGTACCCCGGCGGTGGGGATGGAGCGACTCCGCCCACGGGAGGAATCCACTCTGGTCGCTGCTTATCGGTGAGAGGGCGAAGCAAACCCTCGCCAACCAGCTCCTCCAGATCGCTTGCCGTCACCGTGGAAAAGGGCCACAGATCGCGCGGGGAGATTATGGTCACCCGATCAGCCATCACCAAAATGGAAGGGATGGCGGCGCAAGGGGCAGGAAGGGCGGTTTTTCTCTTCTCCGACTAAAGTTTCTCGGGTTGCGAAAACCTAAAGGAAGAGGCAGGAAGCGGAGCGAAGAACCGTCACCAGACCCCCTCTCGAGTATATGAAGGCCAGGGCGAGACCGTTTCCAGCGCTCCGCCCGGACCGGACGCGGGATTCAAAAAACGCGAAGCGGAACAGCCGTTCCTCGAACGGCTCGCGCACGCGTAACGGCCGCCCCGCCAACCACTCGCCCTGTCGCATTAACTCCGCGGCGGGACAGGCGGCGCTTCTGGCAGGAGGAGCGGGCGACGCTTCACCTTCGCCGTAATAACCGCGCCAAAAAAGAAGGTACGCCGCGTCATTCGATTTCGTATCATTTTCCTTTTTCCTCTTTCTCTATCTCTTGCAACAGGGACCGGGAAAGGGGGATACCCCGAAAAGGATCCTTCTCTGTGAAGGAACCAGGCTCCGAGCCCCCCCTACTGATCAGAGGTTCGAAGGCTGGCCCTCTGAAGGGTTCAACAGTCGCCTCAGATCGCGTGGGCCCGACACCCACTACTGGTCAGGGGTTCGAAGGCCGGCCCCCCGAAGGGCTCCATGGCCGCCTCAGGCTACTCGGGCTCCGCGCCCATTACTGATCAGGGGTTCGAAGGCTGGCCCCCGAAGGGTTCACAGTCGCCTCAGACGCCGAGCGAGGGATGACCAGGGGTACGTTCGATACATAACCGAGGCTCGGGCTGCGCTCCCGAGGTACCCTAGGACATTTCCGAGACCAGCGGGAACGATCTTGTAACGGAATCCCATCGGAGGGAGGCATCGAGCCCTCGGACCCCGTCGCCAGGGGACCGGGTCCGGCAGATCACCCGCAGGTACTTTTGGGCGTGCCTCAGGGCCCCTAGCCGACCCCCAACGAACGGGGCACGGGCGTCCACTCGGATTACCCGCTTGCAGCTCACCGGAGACACCATGTTCGGTGCCCATCGAGGGTAACATGGCGCTCTCCCCCCTCCTCCTTGCGGAAAGGCGACGCAGGGGCGTATGTAAAAAAGCCGAGTCTGTCCCTGATCGTCCTCTCGCCCTGTGCGGAGGCTCGGGGGCTGCTCTCGCAAACCCGGCTCCGGCCAAACTGTTGACAGCGTCAACATACCAGCCCGAGAGCTTGGGCCCCGACCGTGCACCCGGGCTACGGCCAGTTCGCATGAGGGAACAACTAGACCAGCCGAAGCATTACGCAAGGCATTAAGACCTCGAAGGAGTGAAACCACTCCTCCGAGGCCTCGGGGGCTACACCCGGCGGGTGCGCTCGCGCCCACCCACCGGAACAAAATGCAACCGAGAAAGGCTGGTCCCCTTGCAAAAAAGTGCGACGAAAGCCTCCAAGCGAGTGCTAACACTCCCTTCGAGGCTCGGGGGCTACTGTCGGGGACCATAATTAGGGGTACCCTCAAGACGCCTAATTCTCAGCTGGTAACCCCCATCAGCATAAAGCTGCAAAGGCCTGATGGGTGCGATTAAGTCAGGGATCAGTCCATACGAGTGACTCGATCACGCTTCGCCCGAGCCTAGCCTCGGACAAGGGCAGCCAACCTCGAGGGACTTCCGTCTCGCCCGAGGCCCCCCTTTAACGGCGGACACATCTCCGGCTCGCCCGAGGCCTTGGCTTCGCTAAGAAGCAACCCTGACTAAATCGCCGCACCGACTGACCGAGTCGCAGGAGCATTTAACACAAAGGTGGCCTGACACCTTTATCCTGACGCGCGCCCCCCGGCAGAGCCGAAGTGACCGCCGTCACTTCGCCGCTCCACTGACCGGTCTGACAGAAGGACAGCGCCGCCTGCGCCACTCCGACTGCAGTGCCGCTTGACAGAGTGAGACTGACAGGCAGTCAGGCCTTGCCAAAGGCGCCATAGGAAACTCCGCTCCGCCCGACCCAGGGCTCGGACTCGGGCTAAGCCCCGGAAGACGGCGATCTTCGCTCCGCCCGACCCAGGGCTCGGACTCGGGCTAAGCCCCGGAAGACGGCGAACTCCGCTCCGCCCGACCCAGGGCTCGGACTCGGGCTAAGACCCGGAAGACGTCGAACTCCGCTCCGCCCGACCCAGGGCTCGGACTCGGGCTAAGACCCGGAAGATGGCGAACTCCGCTCCACCCGACCCAGGGCTCGGACTCGGGCTAAGCCCCGGAAGACGGCGAACTCCGCTCCGCCCGACCCAGGGCTCGGACTCGGGCTAAGCCCCGGAAGACGGCGAACTCCGCTCCGCCCGACCCAGGGCTCGGACTCGGGCTAAGACCCGGAAGACGGCGAACTCCACTCCACCCGACCCAGGGCTCGGACTCGGGCTCAACCCCAGAAGACGACGAACTCCGCTTCGCCCGACCCCAGGGCTCGGACTCCGCCCTGGCCTCTGCCGAACGACCTCCGCCTCGCCCGACCCAGGGGCTCGGGCTCAGCCTCGGCAACGGAAGACAGACTCGACCCCAGCTTCGGAGGAGCCCCCACGTCGCCCGGCCTCGGGCGCGGGCCCGCCACGTCAACAGGGAGCGCCATCATCATCCTACCCCGAGCCGACTCGGGCCGCAGAGAACAAGACCGGTGTCCCATCTGGCTAGCTCCGCCAGATAGGCAATGATGGCGCCCCGCGTGCCCTGACGACGGCGGCTCTCAGCTCCCTTACGGAAGTAGGGGGACGTCAGCAAGGACTCGACCGCTCCGACAGCTGTCCCTCTGCCAAGCTCCGTTGCTCCTCCGACAGCCACGACATCACACCAGCAGGGTGCCAAGATCTCTCCGGCTGCCACATTGGCATGTACTTAGGGCGCTAGCTCTCCCTCCGCTAGACACGTAGCACTCTGCTACACCCCCATTGTACACCTGGATCCTCTCCTTACGCCTACAAAAGGAAGGACCAGGGCCTTCTTAGAGAAGGTTGGCCGCGTGGGGACGAGGACGGGACAGGCGCTCTCTTGGGGCCGCTCGCTTCCCTCACCCGCGTGGACGCTTGTAACCCCCTACTGCAAGCGCACCCGACCTGGGCGCGGGACGAACACGAAGGCCGCGGGATTTCCACCTCTCTCACGCCCGTCTCCGGCCACCTCGCTTCTCCCCCCTTCGCGCTCGCCCACGCGCTCGACCCATCTGGGCTGGGGCACGCGGCACACTCACTCGTCGGCTCAGGGACCCCCCGGTCTCGAAACGCCGACAAATGGTGAAGTGGTCACTGGTGTGGTTGTATCAATAATAGTGATGTCCTCATCAAGTAAGCATGGCCTAGTTACACAACTGTGCCAGCCCGAGCACGCCAATAGATAAATCCTTTTAAACTTACATAGATCAGTTCACAGATCACAAATTCATAGTTTAGCCTCACAAGGCATAAATTCAGCACAGTCTCACAGTTCATCCACTACCATAATAAAGCTACAACTATTCATGATTCACATGTCACTAATTCATAGTTCACAGGTCACAAATTCATAGTTCACAATCACAAATTCACAAATCATAGGTCACAAATTCATAGGTCACAGTTCACAGGTCACAATTTCAAAGATAGCAGTAGCACACATAGTGTAATAGTCTCATAGACCTTAAATAAAACATTAGAGCTGTTTGTTCTTATAATTAGTCCATCTCTAATATAATTAGTTCAATATCTTATAAGGTTGTTCAGTTACATCAGAGTATCAGACCAGATCACCAGAGCACAAATGCAAGATTACAAAGTCTGGGGCCCTAGGCCCCTTGAGAGTCATCAAGATAAAGACTTTCAAATGCATCTTCAAGTTCTTGGTCCTATGTAGAGTGCTGGCCTCTAGCTTCACCAAGTTCTCAATTTTTAATGCATAGTAGCATCTCAACCATTTCTGGTGTCAGGCATCGTTGTCGTTCCTAGATTATCCTGCCACAAAGGCTAAATGCATATTATGAGAAAATAGTTGAGACAGGAACAAAAATAATATCTCTAGCTAAGATGGAAAGAACAGGATAGGACAACTTATGTTTAGCCACCAATTTAGGATATTGAAGTCATCATCAAACTTTTTCAAAGTGTCACTATCCAGGTAAGAGGATAGTTCTGTGTCAAGTGAACTTAGGCCAACACTAGAGTGTGCTTGTTGAAGCAAAGCAGATGCAGATGTTCCACTACCCAGGTTAGGAGTACTAGAACCAGGGTATGCAAACTCAGTAGAATCAGATCCATAAATCAACTCCCAGTTTTATTTCATGTTACCTGTGACAGATGGAGGAGGAGGCAGTCGCTGCCTAATTGCACCAAACTTAGCATCATATCTATTAAACATTTTACATAATTCACTTTTCACACAACTAAAATAATGTGAGTAGTCAGTACCAGAAAGGCCATATAAAATTCTTAAGATATTGCTGAAACCCCTTAGCTTGTCTCTAGGATCTAATACAAAAGCAAATGCATAGATCATAGGTATATCCCTCTAGTACTTATGAAACTTAGACTTCATAGGAGCAACAACATGTCTAAGCAATGCATATGTTGGGGGCATGCTTCTTCATCGAAGGTCCTCCAAGCAAAAACACCTTCGGCAGTATGATATGCGAACTGACAGAGCACGAAAGCACAAGCCGAAGCTACAACCCAGAAAGCTTCGGCATAATGACGTGCCTTGAGACGAAGGGCGGCACCGACTTAAAGAGGAAAAGACCGTTTAGTCCCTAATATTTTGTGTCGCATTTGTAATTTGTCATCAAGGACTTAAATGTAATTTCGACCGGGCTACGTCCCGCGCCTATAAATAGGTGAACTATAACCCTGTACTATTCACGCTGACTTGTATTCGTTTGCACGGTACACCTAGATTTTTACCTTCTGTCAAGCCGAAGGTATAAATGTAACTCGATATTGTTCATGTTTATTCATGATAATATAATAAAAATGTTCTGATAATATCATATGATTATTCATGTTATTTTCCATGTTTCATATGCTTCTACTTTCATTATTACATGGTGATATGATGAAGGTAGGTCCTTCATGACCTTCGTCTGAAGATCATTATATCCTAAGAGAGATAATGCTTCGAAGGACGAAGGTCTTTAACTATTAACATTTTGTGTTGCCTTGTTCTTAATTCATAGCATTTGAGAACAAGTCCCCAACAACATCATTTTCATACTGATTTTAATGCTAGACAATGTCAAGGATCTTATGCATTATAAGTGGAGATGTAGGATAATAAACACCATAAAGTGTCACAATAGCATCATAAAACAGTTTAAGAAACTCAAGCAACTTTTTAACCACATACCAATATGAATTTGTCAACAAATTAGGCTCACCTTGTTTTCTAGGGTAGTTAGTGTCCATGAACACACCAAAAGTTTCCTTGTAAGGAACTAAATGTTTAAGCATAATGTATGTAGAGTTCCATCTCACAGCCATGACAATGCCAAACTTATGAGGGCATACATTCATAGCACACAGTAGCTCTTAAATACAACAATGCGCTAATTAGAAGCATTCAAGAAGACAATTGCAGTTCCAAATGAATCAAAGAAAGGTTGTAGCCTTTTCAAGCCACACTTCACAATCAGATTGGTAATATGATAGGCACAACATTGATGAAAGAATAAAGTACCAACATAACCAGATAGTGATGGACTAAGCTTCTCCATAGCCTTAGAATTGGAGGAGGCATTGTCCAAGGTGATTGAGAAAAATTTATTAACAACACCATAATCTTCAAGCACAAACATAATCGTGTCAGCATGTTCTTACTAGTGTGAGTTGTTCCAATTAGTCCAAGCCCAATGACCCTCTTTTCTAATACCTAGTCCTTAGAAACATAAAGAGCAACCACACTAAGATAGTTGTTGGGGTCTTGTTCTCAAATGCTATGAATTAAGAACAAGGCAACATGAAATGTTAAATGTTAATGCCCTTCGTCCGCTGAAGCATTATCTCCCTTAGGATATAATGGACTTCGGACGTAAGACCATAAGCAAAATATCACGAAGGTCTTACCTTCGTGATCAGCTCTATAAAACAATGTAAACAGAGCTAGAACATGAAACATTGAAGAAATTTATACCAAAGATAAATATTATTACTCATATATTTTATTATACACACTTAAGTATTAAAACGTAATAACTATGTACATTTATACCTTTGCCTTGGCAAAGAGCAATAATTCCAGTGTGATGCGTTGATGATCACATGATTGTGTGAACAGTAAAGGAGTATTGTTCATCTATTTATAGGCACAGGACACAACCTGTGAGAAATTACAATCATGCCCCTTACAAAAGATTACAATTATGACTCAGACCCTTATGGACTAAGAAGTCATTTCATCTTTAAGTCGGTTCGGACCTTCGTTCTTTAGATACGTTATAGTACCGAAGCTTCATGAGTGGTAGCTTCGGCACTACGTTTAAACGGATTTGCCTAAGGTGTTTCTTCCTGTAGGACCTTCGGCGATGAAGCATGGCCCCAACAGTAGCCCCTTCGTGGTGCTAGATCGTTTTTCGTAACGAGCTTGATCCGTGAAAAAATCTCTTAGGCTTCGGGAAGCCAAAGGTCCAAAAATTTCCGAGCGCGAAGTGGTCCCACCATGCAGATTCACCTTCTCGGGTTTTGTGGCCCACCGTTCAGTGGGTGCGAGCGACTGTTCGTCCGGTATAGGAGACTTGACGATTCACCTTCTTACCTGCAGCACTATATAAACAGACGAGTAGGTGTGAAGTTACCACAACATTCATTGCTATTGCACTGTTTTGCTGCCAGGAATTTAACCATAGCCGAAGCTTGACCCTTGCACTCAAACGAAGCACCACCTCGGATTCTGCTTCGTCACAAGAAGAGCTTCGGAAAAAGGTCATTAATTTAAAAAAACTTCTAGAAATTCATAATCAAATGGCTAGAGTGCATTCCACTACCAGGGTTGATCGTGAGGGAGAAGAGACCGAAGCCACTTAAACTGTCCCAATTTCCGAAGCAATGAGGCGGTCTGGGCTGGCAACATCAGAGGATACATCTGCCGCCGGAGCAAAACAAACTGACGTTGAAGAAGATGAATTTGAAGATGAGTATGGTGCAATGCCATCCAAACCCAGCCACTTAGAGTTTGGGAAGTCTACTATTACCGAAGGTGATATGGCTAAGTTACTGAAGCTAGGCTATTTAGTGAAGACAAAAGGGAGCTGATTCGCTTCGGGGAAGAAGAATTTACCCCGAAGCCAGAAAAAGATGAGGTGGTGGTTTTCAAGAGCTTCTTCAAAGCAGGGTTAAGATTTCCCCTAAATGGAATGATTGCAGATGTTTTAGAGAGATTTGGGATTCACCTTCATCAGTTAACTCCTAACGCCATTGTTAGGCTCAGTGTTTACATCTGGGCACTCCGAAGCCAGGAGGCAGAGCCTCTTGCCGAAGGTTTTTGTCGGGCACACGAGCTTCATTACCAGACAAAAGCTAGAGAAGATGGGCTACATGATAATTTCGGCTGCTACAATTTTGCAGATCAGAAAGATGCCAAGTATCCAGTTATTAGCTATCGTACGAAATGGCCAGCTGGCTGGAAGAGTGAATGGTTTTATGTCAAAGTAGATGAGAAGAAGGAGAAGCTAGTTTAGAGTCCTTTGAGTTTAACCTTCGGAGAAACTAGGCCCCGATGCGGCATGGATCCAGATAGTCCATGCCAGATTGCACTGGGCGAATTTTGGGTTGTTGCAGAGCACATTGGCACCAGGGATCTGGTCCAAGAATTCTTAGCCTTCAGAGTATTCCCAACTTTGAAGGAATGGGACATGCCGAAGCTGAAAGGGGAGAAAAAGAAGAAAGAGCTTGTTCGGCTACCTTATTATTACAAGTTTAAAAAACATTTTAAAGCACCTTGCCAAGAGTGGTTGGACACAATTGAGGTTATGTGCAACGAGATCCTTGTCAACTATTCTAAGAAAGAAGATCAGTTAATGACTGCGGCCTTCGGTACTCATTCGAATCGAAGAATGAATCGGGTGATGGATGCCTTGAATTTTGATTATCTTGACTATGAGCAATTGGGCAGAGGTGCCGAAGGCCAGAAAAGAAAAAGAGCTGCCAACGTCCTTGACAAAGAAGCTACTAAATTGGCTAAAAAGGACAAAGAAACTTTTGAGAAAAGAAAACTAAGCCCTGAGCCGAAGATAGCTACTTCAAAGAAAAGGAAAGCTACGACCCCGAAACCAAAAACGTCGGGCCAAGAGGGAGAAGCTCCCGCGACGCCTTCTGCTGCCGATGTGGAAGAAATTCTAAAGGTAATGACTGAACCTTTGCCTATCAAGCTAAGTCCGCTGGCGCCACAACTGATGAAGCTTTTTCAGAAGGAAAAGGAGCCTTCGACAACGGAAAGTCCTGCTAAGCTGAAAAAACGGAGAATTATCCAAGTGGCCGATGTTATTCATCAGACACCGCCGCCGGCATCAGCATCAAAAATACCAATTACTGAAGACGCTGGCGCGGCCGAAGCTGAAGCCACCGAAGCCGAAGGTGCCAAAGCCGAAACCGCCGAAGATTCTGATCTAGAAACCACACTTGGTGATATTGATAACATGCTTCTAAAAATGGCTGAGGAAGAAGCTGCTGCGGCCGCGGTGGACACAACAATTGAGAAAGGAAAAGAGCCAATTGAAGATACTTTGGAAGAGGAAAACTTCAATTTTCAAGATATACTAGGGCAAGAGTTATCAGAAACTGAAAAAGAAGAACTGAAGAAATATGTTGTATCCTGTGGGTACAAACCAGGGGCTTTGCTGTTTGGCGGAGTCAATGAAGAGAAATTGAGATGCCTTCGGAATCGAACCGAGGCAAAGGTCGTTAGGACTTTCTCGAAGAGTGTTGGCCTGCCGAAGATTAAGGCGGACCTCTACAGGTACCGGCGACAGCATGTCGCCGGTAGCTTATTCTATGCTAATTTTAAGGTAAAACTCCTAACTTGTTATTATTTTTTTGAATTAAGATGTTTTCTGATGAAGGTTGTTTTGCCAGAGTATATTACTAAGTAAAGTGCTGAGGATGCAACAAGATCTCGAAGACGAGAAAAACGAAGCTACAATTAAAAATCTAGAAAATAAAATCAAAGATCACGAAGCTGCTTTGGAGAAAAAGGACTTCGTCATCCACTCCATGGAGGGTTCGCTGGCAGAAGCTCAAGCCGAGATTGACAGATTAAACAGTGAATTACTCATAAAATCAGAAAAATCTGAACAAGAAAAGAAAAATCTTGAGACGAATCTCAAAACCGAAACTGAGAAGAGTTCGAATTTGCAGAGATCATTGAAAGAGCTTCAGGATAAATGTTTAGACTTTGGCAACTGATGCGTGCAGCGGCTGAAGGGTGTCTTTTACTCAATTGGAGCCAGCTCTGAAAAGTTTACACCTTCAGTTGAAGACCTTCCAAGCACCTTTGAATATATTGAGGGCGAAGTTGATGCGCTTGACGAAGTTATCGCTGGGCATGCCGATTTCTGCGCCCTGTTAGCTTCTCGAGGCACAGCTACTGCTTTCCTGAAGACTAGCTGCACGCACGGGAAAATTATTAATAGGCCAAACTTCAGTTTGTCACCAGCAGATTTGATTGACATCCCCAGCCTAGCTTGAAGTATAGGAAACAGGTTTATGACTCAAATTTGGATAAACGACGGGCGAAAAATGGCTGGTGACGAAGCTCGAAGTCACCTTAAGCCAGTGAGAAACTTATACTTGTTACTTTTACCTTCTCCTTGAACTCTGCGCTTTTCTCATTCCGTTTTAATATGTACAGGACGATGAAGCTAAAGAATGATGAGCTGAAGCCTTAACAGATGTTCCGAAAGACTTTGCTGCAGAAGATTCTAGAGAAAATTTTGTAATATGATTGTAAAGAAATTTATGTAAATTTGTGCATACCTCGTAATATATCTTTACCCCTTTGTACGTGTACGATCTGCTTTGCTGTGGACGAAATTTTTCTTTTTGAGCCGAAGGCGAAAAACACCTTCCCTTCTTTTCGTACACAACGAAGCATGAAAATTTCTTCTTTTTGTTTTTCCCCGAAGCTTTATCCTCATAGCCGAAGCATCTATCTTCTCTGTATGATATGATGATAATGATCCTATGTATGTCTGAATGAATATTTATGAATGCAAATGTCATGATGTAATGTATCGTGCAAATGAATCTCCAAATACATATTCGAAGCTATAATCATAGCCTTCATTCCCTTAGAAATGACTCAAATCTCTTTGCCGCTTACTTTTCGGCTTCACCGTTTATTTTTCGGTGTATCAGCGCTGACTTTTCATTGTAAGCCTCCCTTAGGAGCTTCTTCGCCTTCTACTTCGGCGGAATCAGCGTTTATTTTTCGATGTAAGCCTCCCTTAGGAGCTTCTTCACCTTCTACTTCGGCGGAATCAGCGTTTATTTTTCGTTGTAAGCTCTGCATTCCCTTAGGAACGACTTTTGAGCTTCTCCCTGTTTTCTTTTCTTTTTTCTTTGCACTCGATGGTGCGTTCTCAACTTTTACATTTACATCTTTGGGGATATTACTCTTACAGAATTGAAATAAGAAAAAGAGAAATTACATGCTGCAGCCCCATTAAAAACCTTTCTCCCCCTTTGGAAAGGAAAAGGGTGCCATAAGAAAGAATATAAAAAATTACATCAAGCTAGACATAATATCGCCGAAGCTCATCCGCATTCCATGATCTAGGAATGTCGTTGTCGTCCATATCCTTCAATCTGTAGGAACTGGGTCTTGACGAAGATACTACCAGAAAAGGTCCTTCCCATTTCAGTTGTAGCTTGCCTACTGTGTCTGGGTTGGCCACTCTCTGAAGCACCAAATGTCCTGGCTTAATATTCTTTAGCCGAACCTTTCTATCACGCCATTTTATAGTCTCGGCTTGGTATTTATTGATGTTTTCCACAGCCTGAAGCCTGATCCCTTCTATAGCATCTTTGTCCACAGAATAATCAGCTTCGTCTTTTGCCGAAGCCACTGTTCTTATTGATCTTGCTTTTGCTTCTTCCGGAGTTATTGCTTCGTCACCAAATAATAACTTGAATGGTGTAAAGCCTGTTGACCTTGATGCCATTGTATTGTGGCTCCATGCCACTTTAATTAATTCATCTCGCCATTTTCCTCTGGGCTGATTTAAGATTAATTTCATTATTCCCATCATTATGATGCCATTAGCTCTTTCGACAAGTCCATTTGACTCTGGATGCCTAACCGATGCAAAATGGATCTTCGTGCCAATTTGTCCACAAAACTCTTTAAAAGCTTCGGCATCAAACTGTGTTCCGTTATCCACAGTAATGGCCTTCGGCACTCCGAAGCGACAAACGATATTCTGCCAGAAAAATTTCTGAATGGTAACCGAAGTTATTGTGGCTAAGGGCTTCGCCTCAATCCACTTGGAAAAATATTCTACTGCTACCACAACATATTTTAAATTTCCTTATGCTGGTGGTAGCGGGCCTAACAAATCAAGGCCCCACCTTTGCAATGGCCAAGTGGGTTGTATTAACTGAGTCAAAGACGAAGGCTGTTTTTGATCTCTTGCGCATTTCTGACAGCCTTCACACTTTTGGACTAATTCCGCTGCATCCGAAGCTGCCTTTGGCCAATAAAATCCTTGACGAAAAACTTTTCCCAGCAAAGGCCTAGATCCAATATGAGATCCACACAGGCCTGCGTGTATTTCCTTCATCAATTCTATACCTTCGGCTCTAGATAAACATTTGAGTAGTGGAGAACAGACTCAATGCTTGTACAGCTCCCCTTCTATTATAACATATGGTCGAGCTCTTGCCTCTATTCTCTTGTTATAAGCTTTGTCATCTGAAAGGAAATTACCCTGAAGGAAAGAAATGATCTTAGTTCTCCAATCTTCACTATGAACAGGAGATATATTGAGGACTGCTCTTTCAAGAAGTTCAACCGAAGGTAAGGGCAGCCCCTGTGCTGCTGACTTGGCTAGCAAATCAGCATGTTCATTTTCTCCTCGAGGAATGTTTTTGACAGAAAACCCTTCAAAGGAAGCTTCAATCCTTCGGACCATGTCTAAATATTTCTCAAGCTTCGGGTCTCTTGCTTTCCAACTCTTGTCAATATGGCCAGAAATAACCTGGGAATCGGTTTTAAGAACCGCCCTTCTAATCCCCATTGCCTTTAACTTCCGAAGGCCCAAAAGCAAAGCTTCGTACTCAGCAATATTATTTGTGCAGCTCAAATCAAGTCTTGCTGCGTAGCAAGTTCTAACTTTGGAGGGTGCAACTAACACAGCAGCTGCTCCTGCCCCGAAGGTTCCCCAAGAACCGTCACAAAATACCGTCCATATTTCGGTATCTTTAGTTGTTTCTTCTCCTTGAGCCCCTGGTGTCCAATCGGCAATGAAGTCTGCTAACGCCTAGGACTGTATTGAGGATCTGTGCACATAATTAATGTTGAACTCATTGAGCTCCGCAGCCCACTTTCCAATTCTTCCAGTAGCTTCTCTGTTCCTCATGACATCCTTCAAAGGTTGTGACGAAGGAACAATTATATGATATGCTTGAAAATAATGTCGAAGCTTCCTGGATGCCATTAAGATGGCATATAAGACCTTCTCCAATTCTGTATAATTCTTTTTTGATAGACTAAGAACTTCGGAGACGAAGTATATTGGGGCTTGCTTTTTGGTTTGTCCCTCAAGTTTTTCTTGAACAAGTGCCGCACTCACTGCTGAGTGTGAAGCTGCCACATACAGCAACAGAGGAGCCCCTGGCGCTGGTGGAGTTAACGTTGTTAGGTCTATCAAATACTGCTTCAGCTCTTCGAAGGCTCTCTGCTGAGCTGATCCCCATTGAAAGACTTTGGCTGACTTCAGCACTTCGAAGAATGGTAAATTTCTCTCTGCTAATCTAGATATGAATCGATTGAGAGATGCCAGTCTTCCTGTCAGATGTTGAGCCCCCTTCTTTGTACTTGGCGGCTCCATCCGAAGAATAGCTTCGATCTTATTTGGATTAGCTTCGATTCCTTTTGTTGGGACTAGACAACCAAGGAATTTCCCCTTCTTTACTCCGAAGACACACTTCTCTGGATTCAGCTTCAAACCAGCTTGTCTGAAATTAGCGAATGTCTCCTGCAGATCAGTAATGTGATTTTCTTGCTTGGTGATTTTTACGATAATATCATCAACATAGGTTAGCACATTTCTGCCTATCTGAGAAGGGAGAACCTTAGCTGTCATTCTGCTGAAGCTTCCTCCAGCATTCTTGAGCCCCTCAGGCATCCGAAGATAACAATATGTTCCACTAGGGGTTATGAAGCTGGTTTTTGGCTCATCCTCCTTCTTCATCCAAATTTGATGATAGCCTGAGTAACAGTCTAGCAGACTCATAAGCTCTGACGAAGCTGCTGTGTCTACTAGAGAATCTATCCTTGGCAATGGAAATTCATCCTTTGGACAAGCCTTATTGAGATCAGTAAAATCAATACACATTCTCCATTTACCATTGGCTTTCTTCACCATAACAGTGTTGGCTAGCCACTCTGGGTATTTCACTTCTCTGATAACCCCAGCGCTAAGAAGTCTTTTTACTTCATTCCGAGCACCTTCAACTTTGTCGTCAGACATTTTCCGAAGCCTCTGCTTTCTAGGTCTGAAGGATGGGTCAACATTGAGCGAGTGTTCAATGACATCCCTGTTAACACCACAGAGATCATTAGCTGACCATGCAAAGACATCTTTGTTGTTGAATAGAAACCTTATCAAGGTTTTCTCCTGTTCCTCAGACAATTGAGATCCCAGCAGCACCTTCTGCTCTGTGATATCTTCGCATAAAAGCATGGGTCTCGGCTGATCGGCCGAAGCAGCCTTCTCCCTTCTGTACTTGTACTGCTCACAAGCTTCGGCTTCATCTATATTATGGATCGCCTTTGAATCTGTCCAGTTCCCCTCAACCTTTCTGGCAGCTTCCTGACTTCCATAAATAGCAATAGGTCCTTGATCCGAAGGTATCTTCATGCAAAGATATGCTGGATGAAGAATTGCTTCGAAAGCATTGAATGTTCCGCGACCAATGATTGCATTGTAAGGGTACTCCATATCGACAATGTCAAACACAACTTGCTCAGTCCTTGTATTGTTGACAAATCCGAAGGTCACTGGCATGGTAATCTTGCCAAGCGCTACAATTTGTCTTCCTCCGAAGCCACAAAGAGGGTGCGTAGCATCATGAATCTTGTCTTCTGGCTCTTGCATCTATCTGAAGGCTTTAGCAAATATAATGTCGGCTGCACTGCCTATATCAACCAAGACATTGTGGACTAGAAATCCTTTGATGACACAAGATATGACCATAGCATCATTGTGAGGGTAATCCTTGAGCTGAAGGTCCTCTTGGGAGAAGGTAATTGGGATATGAGACCATCTTGACTTGATGAAGGGTCCCTGTACCCCTACATGTTGTACCCTTCTCTGTGCCTCCTTCTTATGCTTCTTATTGGCCGGTTCTGAGCACGATCTGCCTGTTATTGGGAGCACCAGCTTCGTAGCCGAAGCAGCGCTAGCTTTGTTGTTGAACGAAGCCATCAGCTCAGAAAGTGGAAGTGAGTTCACCGGAGGTGGGCACCAATGTTGGGGTCTTGTTCTCAAATGCTATGAATTAAGAACAAGGCAACATGAAATGTTAAATGTTAATGCCCTTCGTCCGCTGAAGCATTATCTCCCTTAGGATATAATGGACTTCTGACGAAAGACCATAAGCAAAATATCACGAAGGTCTTACCTTCGTGATCAGCTCTATAAAACAATGTAAACAGAGCTAGAACATGAAACGTTGAAGAAATTTATACCAAAGATAAATATTATTACTCATATATTTTATTACTAGGTAGATGCCCGTGCGTTGCAACGGTATACAAAATATTCAACAAATTGTTAGTATACAAAAATAACACCACATATTTCAGTTGCACCAAAAAATGATACATTGCCCGCTTGCAAGGTTAGGGTCGCATTTTCTTCCTACTTTGCACCTCAGCGAACAACAAAAACCAAAGAACCATACAGTCCATAGACGCACTTGCACACTTGAAGAGCACTACACATCTCGTTATCCTCCCATACACCTCCTGAGCAGCATGAGCCTGATTCCTGCGCATCTATTCCTTGATATTGTTCACATTAATGAGGGTCTAAGAGTGGGGATGAGTTGCAACAACATACAAAATATTAATATATAATGGTTACATAGAAACTAAACATATATACTATCGTCAATCTCAATATCCTATAATTCTTTTGTCAAGAATCAATATCTGTTACTATAAAGAACGGTGAGGGGGCACCAGAGGCCTGGGAACTGCGAGCAGGGGCGGCAGCAGTGGACTGCATTAAACATTGTGACATCAGGATCAATGTATTATGTTGCCTACTTGTATGTAGATGAAATTCTAGATACATATATTTTACTATGTACTTAGACATGATGTATATCTAGGTGCATAGCAAAACCTATATGCACATAAAAGTCAGAACAACTTACAACTTGGAATGAACTAGATGGCTTGTCACCAACCTGCAATATAAAGGATGCCCGGTACAATTGGTTAATAAAAAACTGACAAGGGATGATGCATGAAACAAATACACTACTTATGTAGCAACAATCAACCAAAAAAACATTTTCAACAGATTCATCTACTGTATTTGCCTTTTCTGCCTTTGCATTGTTAAATGTAGAAAGTATAACCGTATAATAATAGAAGAAAACCAAAACAGAAACCCATCTAAAAAACATTCGAGACTTTAACCTTAGCTGGCTCGCTCAATGTAGTGTCCCTTGAACTTGCTATCACATTTTGCAATATTTCAGTAGTGCTTCCCAGTCAGAAGCAAATTTTAACCTTACAAATTTAAAACTAACGTCATCAGATTCGTTGCTGACCAAAGAATTGTTCTAATGAAACAAAATGAGCATCATAATTTCAAATAGGAGTCCAAAATGTGTGCCAACAGTTCTGGTTTCTTTACTTTGACCAAAATGTGTGCGGTCCAAATCAAGGCAATACTAAGGAGAGAGACAGTAACATACTGCTTTGGAATTTGTACTAATAGCACTATGAAGTAAAACGTTAAGTAATATAATGGAATGGCATACACTTTTTGAATTTGTACTACTTCCTTCAGAACTCCCGCTTCCACTCTCACTATATTAGAGATAATGGATTCAATAATTTGTCTGTTAGTATAACAAAAAAATTAAAGAAATTACCTTTGTGAAGAACCTTCAATGGAGGAAGAAGTTGAAGGCTTTGCCGGTGACTTGTTATTTTTTACTGCAACAACATCCAGACTACCTAAGCTTCCTTTTGATCTCCTGAGGGGAGCCTTCCACTTATTTTTATTTGATTTATCTATCGCTGTACCACCAGCACCTGATGTCTCACAACATAACCCAATCAAAAAGAAAATCTTATCTGCTTTGAGGAGACAGATGGCATAAACATAACTCAAACAAATAATTTCCTATGTAATAAATATAAATGACAGATAACAGTTGAGATGGAAAGCTTTAGAAAGGAAACCGTGAAATAATACATCCATTTTGCAACAATCAATAGATCAAATAAAAGGCGCCCATTAACTTACTGGAGTTTGAACTGTCCTGTTTGCATAAGATAAGGATTGTATGGGTGTTACTGACTTAACTGTCTCGGTAGGCAGGGTCATTACTGACTTACTGTACATCTCGACCGCCCTCGCAGCGGCCTCTGCTCTCCTGGTCCGGCGTGCCACCACGGCCGCGGCCGCGAGTCCCCAGTCACGCTCCAGGCTGGCCGCGACGCGCTCCTCCGTTGAGCCGACGCGTGTGGCCCATTCTGCGCGGCTGCAATGCGTACGGTTGCCGAAGCAGACGCGGCCCCGGCCCCGGCTGCACTTGGTGGTTAGGCGTGCCTTCTTCCCTAGGGTCCTGGTGGACACCCCGCCGTGCACGATTCGGTGGAGCAGCTCGTGGAGGTCCTTGAGGTAGCCAAAGTCGGTGAGGGGGGCAGCGTTGAAGGCCAGCGTGCGCAGGTGCCACGCGTGGAGCCAAATTGCGGAGGCGTAGAAGCCCTCGCGGTCGGACTTGCCGCTCCCACGCACGCCGCGGAGATAGCCTAAAAGAACTCATGTTTCTGAACGTAGACTCCAATACCTAAACTGGCATGGAACTGCATGCTCAATTATGAATTTGTATCCATAGTAGCATTAGAAGTAGACATAATGCAATAGAAAAAGGAACTGAACAAACCTCAAGAAGTAGTAGATCAACAAACATGTTCACTTCCCTCGGTTCCTTGTGCTGTTTTAGTTGAACATACAAAGAAAAAGGAAATGCAAATTTGAGCAACAAAACCTGAAAAGCAAAATCACTGGTTACAAATATCCTGTTGAATACAAAGGCTAACCTTAATCCAAACCGGTGTTGTAAATCGCTTACTAAGATGTTTGGAGATCTTCTGAGTCTTCATATTTATGTACTGCTCTAAGGAACACAATATTCAGTTATTGACACTGTCAGATCAACTTTAAAAAATGTACAAAGCAGAAAAAGATTAAACTATTTTAGGTTACAGTTGGGGGCCTTCGGCTTCCGAAGGTCCTCAAAAACAGGATTTAACAATATTTCTGGAGTATAATGTGTGAACAGGTATCTTCGGACTCAAGCCGGCATCACAGTAGACCAAAATAATACGAAGGTTTATACAACGCCGAAGGTGTGAGCAGGAAAGCTTCGGCGTGGCAACAAAAAGTGAAACCGACTTAAAGATGAAAAGGCTATTTAGACCTCGATAGATTACTATAGAATTATTATCAAGTGTAAAGGGCATGAATGTAATTTTGTATGGGTTGCGTTCCGTGCCTATAAATAGGTGAACAGTACCCCCGTACTGTTCACGCTGACTTGGCATTCGCTTTTTGCGTCACGCTTGTACTATCATCTCCTTCAAGTTGAAGGTACATTTGTAATTCGATGATATTTCTGTTTATACATGATAATAATATATAATTGTTTATGTTGTTTTTTATATTCCTTACATTTCAAACCTTCGTTACTGTATAATGAATTTATGAAGGTACGCCCTTTATAACCTTCGTCCAAAAACCATTATATCCTAAGGGAAATAATGCTTCGAAGGACGAAGGACTTTAACGATTAACATTTTCTATGTTGCCTTGTTCTTAACTCATAGCATTTGAGAACAAGTCCCCAACATTGGCGCCCACCTCCGGTGAACTCACTTCCATACTCTGAGTTTTCTGAACACCTTCGGCGATCATAAACCTTCGTTATGGCGCCGAAGAAAGCTTCAGCAACTGGCACTGCAGCCCTTCAACCGCTGGACCACAATCAGGAGACTGTCTCTCTTCGGGAGGCCTGAGGCCAGAAAAGGAAGGCTGTCAGCCCGACACCACCAGAAGACGAGATAGATCAAGAAATCAGAGACATGGAGATGCTTCATCAACAGGTGCAGAGGAAGAAAGAAAAGATGGCCAGGCTAGCTGAACTGCAAAGGCAAATAGACGAAGCCTCTGAAGAAGTTCGTCATCTTGCTCAGGATGAGCAGCACCGAAGGCCTCAGCACCAAGACCTTCATCAGGAGGGTTTCCTCAACGAAGATGACTGGTATGATAATTTCCATCATGGGAATTTTGTTTTCGATGATGCTTCTCCTCTGTCCGCTGAGCTGCAGGCTACACCTTGGCCCCCGTCCTACAAACCGCCTCAGCTTCCTGTATTCGATGGCCACTCAGACCCGAAGCAGTTTTTGATGAGCTACGAAGCAACAGTGTCTTCGTATGGTGGCAATGCTGCAGTCATGGCCAAATCTTTTGTTATGGCTGTCAGGAGTGTTGCTCAAACCTGGTATTCCTCCCTTCGACCAGGAACAATCACTTCATGGCAGAAGCTGAAGGACTTGCTGTTAACTAGTTTCCAAGGGTTTCAGACGAAGCCGGTCACTGCTCAAGCTCTATTCCAGTGCACCCAGGATCACGAAGAATACCTTCAGGCGTACGTCCGGAGGTTCTTACGTTTGAGGGCACAGGCACCAACGGTGCCCAATGAAATTGTCATTGAGGCCATGATCAAGGGGCTTCGGCCAGGACCGTCAGCTCAGTACTTCGCTAGGAAGCCTCCTCAAACTTTGGAGAAGCTGCTCCAGAAGATGGACGAGTACATTCGGGCCGATAATGATTTTCGCCAAAGAAGGGAGGAGGCTTTCAGGTTTTCTGAGATGACCAGGGGCTTCGGAGGGAGGTTCTATCCAAGGCATGTCAGATCAATTCATAACTCTACACAAAATGATGATAAAGGGAGCCAACAGCAAAGGCCACAATGTTCCTCACAGGCTTCGGGGCAACAGCAAGGCTCCTTCCGACCACCAGCCCCAAGAGGCAGAGGTGCCAGGGGCTTCGGCGGAAGATTTGGAGATCAGCCAAGAAGAATCTTTTGCTTGTTTTGCGGTGAGAACAAAGGCCATACCACCAGAATGTGCCATGTCACCATCCAGAAGCAAAAGGAAATAGCCGAAGCCGCAGCACAACAAGCTCAGCCGAAGCAGGTCATGCATACTGCTTCGTATCATTCACCTTACATCCCAGAATATGTGGGCAACCACCCTGCAGTTTCTGTTGCTTCGGCGAGTCAACCTCAAGCTTCCTGGCAGCAGCCTCCGCCTCCACCTCCGCTGCAACAAGGCCAGCAGCCAGAAGGGAGCCAGTATGCTCCACACCAGAGGGACTTCAGAGAACAGTCCGAAGCTCGTACAGTCAATAGCACTGTGCCAGAGTCGAAGCACATCTATTGACAGATATCCTACCTTAATAGCAGTCTTTCTTATTCAGTCTTCTTTTCTGTGTAATAAAGGACATTGTTTAGATTTCATGTAAATAGTTTCGTTGTTTGCCACAAGGAAAATATATTTTCTTCACAGGCCTAAGTTGTTGAAGTATTAAAAGATTTATGATAAAAGAGAAGACCTTCGGATTATCGAAAATCCTTCGAAGCAACAAAAAGTCGTTCTAAGGAACGCAGAGTAAGTTTGCCAAAGTCACAAAAAGCCGCTCCAGAGGGAGCGCAGTGTAAGTTTTCTGCTCCAAAGTCGTTCCAAAGGGAATGCAGAGCATACAGCGAAAAGTCAACGCTGATACCGCCTAAGTAAAAGGCGAAGCGCGAAAAGTCAACGCGAATACCGCTGAAAGTAAAAGGCGAAGGAGCTCCTAAGGGAGGCTTACAGCGAAAAATAAACGCTGATTCCACTGAAGTAAAAGGCGAAGAAGCTCCTAAGGGAGGCTTATAAAAGATTATGTGTTTTATTGCAGGGATGCGTGTGCATCTTCGGAATAAGAATCACCTCACATAACATAACATCATCGCATCATTTCGCATAGCATAAGCATCATACATCATGTTGCATATGGCACAAGAGGTGGACACAATATTAATCTACAGAAGAACGTTTTGAAAAAAGGGAAAAATCATAATGTCACAAGGAGATACATCAATGATCTTCGGAGGTGTAGCTTCGGAAAATGTCTTCACGAAGCCTGGATATTATTCATCAGAACACTGGATATTGTTGAAAAATTCTTCTTCACGAAGCATGAAAAGAAGGGAAGGTGTTTTTTCGTCAAAGACTCAAAAGAGGTACGTATAAAGTTTCATGCATCGTAAAGAATTGAGCAATAAAAACAGGTATATTACATTCAAGGTTACAAAATGTTACAACATATTACATTTCAAAAGTTTTTACAATAATACTTAATCCTCTCTTAAAACGACTTCTGCAGCCTCGTTCAGGAGTCGATTGACGACTTCGTCCATAATAGCTTCAGCCATCTTTTTTTTATTTCGTCGTCTCCTTTCGGCTGAGGGCCCGAAGACGCTTTAGCAGAATCTGAAGTAGGACAGGATACGGCTACATTACTATTACAAATTGCAAACGAATCTTAAAGCCTAAAATTACAACACAATAAAAACTATTAGATAATACCTAATTGACCTTCGGGCTCTGCGCTCTTCTCGGCAGCCTCAGCCACTTCTCTAGCATCGTGAATGCCCTTTTCGCTTTTTTGAATAATTTCTCGGGCCATTTCTCGGCCACCATTATCCCAGATATCGGTGAAAAATTTTCCACCAACCATGCTAGCTTCGGCCGATGGATCCTTTGCATCTTCGAAGGACAAAGCACCTTCGGATTGCGCTAAAATCTTTACATGTTCGCAGCCTTTTTTCTCTAAAATGGTGGCAATTCCTTTGGCACCCGAGAAAGCACATATATCTCCACGGCTATTTAAAATTTCTTCGAAGGCTTCAGCTTCGTGGTCGATCCATTCGATGGGACCTTCGGGATTCCCTCTCGTAAAGTTTTCCTCGCTTGAGAATGCGCCGACCCTGGCGAAGCTAGCCTTTAACTTCTTAACACACTCTATAGATTTG
Organism: Zea mays; assembly: GCF_902167145.1. Lineage (NCBI taxonomy): Eukaryota > Viridiplantae > Streptophyta > Magnoliopsida > Poales > Poaceae > Zea > Zea mays. Next base: position 90,115,560 of record NC_050097.1, read on the forward strand.
TTATAGCATCTCTTCTTGGACGACCGAAGCTCTTCAACAGTTCCTTCTAAGTGATCTGCCCATTGGTCGCTGAGTTCTCGCTTTGTTTCTTCAAGTATGCGTTCTTCTTTGGCTCTGGCCAATTGTTTCCGAAGATCTTCAATTTCGCGCTTCTGAGCTTCAGCTTGACCTTTAAAAGCAGCTTCGTCTTCCTTTATTTTATTTATCAATGAGTGTAATATTTTATCTTTTTCGAGACCTTCGTTCCTCATTTCAATTACTTCGGAACGAAGGTTGCTCAGGGCTATAGTACACCCTTCGTCTTCAGCATCCTTCTGTGCCCTGAGGGCATTACTAAGTATCAGGCCCTGCAAAGAGAAATATGTGTGCGTCAATAGGTTTAAACAAACGAAAAATTTTGGTCTCAACAAAAAATGCAAAGATCCCATTTGTTGCACCTTCAAGCTATTATATGTCAGGATGTCGGCCAAATCATTTTTCGATATGTTGGGGACTTGTTCTCAAATGCTATGAGTTAAGAACAAGGCAACATAGAAAATGTTAATCGTTAAAGTCCTTCGTCCTTCGAAGCATTATTTCCCTTAGGATATAATGGTTTTCGGACGAAGGTTATAAAGGGCGTACCTTCATAAATTCATTATACAGTAACGAAGGTTTGAAATGTAAGGAATATAAAAAACAACATAAACAATTATATATTATTATCATGTATAAACAGAAATATCGTCGAATTACAAATATACCTTCAACTTGAAGGAGATGATAGTACAAGCGTGACGCAAAAAGCGAATGCCAAGTCAGCGTGAACAGTACGGGGGTACTGTTCACCTATTTATAGGCACGGGACGTGTCGGTGTTTTGGGTCCGACCGCACACCCGGGGTTGCCCCTCAAGGTGTTTTTAGGAGTAGGACGGTGTCAACGACTGTAGCAAAATGGTTCGTGCCGGTCGCACGAGGGACAATGGACAAGATTTGCAGGTTCGGGCCGCTTAGAAGTGCGTAACACCCTACGTCCTGGTGAGTATATGAGCGTGGTTACAAGAGGGTTCTCTGGATAGAGGGCGCAGAGAGTTTATGTGGGTGGCTAAGTAGAACAGGGTCGATCCTTCTGAAGGGGTGCCCCCTAGGCCTTATATATTCGACCGTGGGGCAGTACACGTGAATATGATAACAACAAGTAGCTAAAAGATAGTGAACCTCTTGAGTTTATCCCTACGTAACCCTCGCCGACTTATCCTCGCATGGCTCTGTTGCATGGGGGCTTCAGCGCGGGAAAGTCGGGTCTCTGTTGCGATTCATTCGTTCGACGCTGTGGGCCGTCTGGGTTTGCACTAATCAGTCTCACGTCTTCTTTTCTTTGTTGGTTGTCTTTCCCTAGGCCCACGAAAGAATGACCTTACGAATTATTGGGCCCTTGGGCCTTTCGTGAGGCCTTTTACTTCTTTAGTGGACCCAGGGGATATCTATCCCCCACAAGCCCCCGATCTTTGGGTTGATTTAGAGGTAATCAACTCAAAGATCCAAGGTCCAAAAAATGACTTCCTGCTGTCTTCTCTAGCTCTGATCACTCGTTCGACCAAAGTTTGGTTTTGTGCTTGTGCCTTAGAGGTCGGCATTTTGGATTGTAAGACTCTGGACTTCATTGGGTGCACCGGAGGTGCACCCAATGGGTGTAGCCCCCGACCTTTGAGTAGATTTTAGAAGATAATCTACTCGAAGGTCTTCTTCCAAAGGTTATCTCCATTCGCGCTTCTGCATCTCGGTTGAGGATTGGTCTTTTCAATCTTGCTCTACGCCTTAGAAGTCGGCGCTATATCGGTTTAGAGTAATACTCCATGGGGTGCACCGGAGGTGCACCCAATGGGTGTAGCTCCCGACCTTCAAATGGATTTTTTAAGGATAATCCATTCGAAGGTCTTCCTTTCGCTTGTGGAAACTGGCATGAAGCTATTTTGCATTATGCTTTGGAGGTCAGCATTATGTCATCAATATTTTGCTGCAAAGGTCAGCGTATATTTTGTCTTTAGCAGCCGAGTTTGCAATCCATCCATATCTTGCTAGGTAGTGCAATTTATTTGCTTCTGCGATTGATTGGACGTTTGACGGACGTTCTCTGTCTAGTCTTCACGTCGCTTCTGTCGGCCATATCTTGTACTTTGCTGGCTATATTTGGCTTTCCTCTGATCCTTACTGATATCTCATTTTTGTCTTGAGGTATTCACTGCATGCCCTGCACGGATGTGACCGTTCGAAAAATATACTGATAATTCCTGGGCGTCCCCCCCCCAATGGGTGTGGGCAAGGGACGGCTTGGTACGCTGAGTGTTTTAGCCGGTTGCCTCTGAGTAGTAATGCGATAGGACGGCTAGTGTAATCATATCCTTTGCGCTGTTGACTGGAGTCCCAATGGGTGTAGTGTTGCATGAAACGGCGTCCGCCGTCTGACGTGTCTTCAGATGGGTGGAAGTGCTTATTGAATGCCTTGCGACTGTTCAGTGACCGCGGTTAGAAGTGAGCAGTTGCCTTTCCCTTCTATAAATAACCCCTTTGCTTCTCTGGTTTCTTCACATCTCTTCGCTGCTCCTTACTGCCTTCTTTTCCTCCCCTCTGTCTGCTTCCACCATGGGCAAGAACAACAAGCGCAAGCGCGAGCCGACTCCTCCATCGGAGGATTTCGGTGACTCGGAATACTCGGAGGAGGAGTTCTCCTCCGAGTCCGAGGGGTCTCCGGCTCCCGTCTCTCCCCCGGCGTCGTCCGATGACTCGGACGACTCCCAGGGGATAGCCGCGGAGGTCTGGACGTACATCCGGGCCGTCGAGCGCTCCGGGCTCGAGGGCTCGGATGAGTCGGAGTACTCCTCGGATGAGGAGGACTCGGACGGCGGCGACGAGGATGAGGACGACGACGACGATGACGACGACGACGGCGGCGGCGACGGTGACGGCAGCGGCAGTGGCAGGGGCGGCGGCGACGGCAGCAGGGGCAGCACCAAGGGCGACAGCAGCAAAGGCAGCACCAAGGGCGGCAGCAGCAAGGGTGGAGGCGGCGGCAAAGGCAGGGCCAGTGGCTAGACGCCACTGGTCTTCTTATATGTTAGTATAGTTTAGTATAGCTAGAATAATGTAGTAGTAATTAGTGTAGTTTAGTAGTAGTAATAATGTAGAGTAGTATAGTGTAGTTTAGTAGTAGTAGTAATGTAGAGTAGAAGTAGGGAAATACCAACTCGTGAAGAGTTGGTTTGTAAACTTATTAACTTCCCTTTAATCAAGAACTGTCGTTGATCCCCCCTTTTCGATGACTTGTCGTTGCTTTTCCTGAATGTTGAACTGATTCTTTTGATATAGTAGAAACAGCGCCGAGCGATGTGAAGGTTGACATCAGCGTTTTAGAGGCAAATGCCGAATGATAGAAGGTCGGCATCGGCATTTTAGAAGTAATGCCGAGCGACAGAATACGGGGTCGGCGTTTTAGAAACGACGCCGAGTGATTGAAGGTCGGCGTCGGCATTTTTAGAAGTAATGCCGAGCGATTGAACACGTGGTCGGCGTGTTAGAGGACACGCCGAGTGATTGAAGGTCGGCTTCGGCATTTTAGAGGCAACGCCGAGCGACTGAACACGTGGTCGGCGTTTTAGAGGCAACGCCAAGTGATTGAAGGTCGGCGTCGGCATTTTAGAAGTAATGCCGAGCGATTGAACACGTGGTCGGCGTTTTAGAGGCAACGCCGAGTGATTGAAGGTCGGCGTCGGCATTTTAGAAGTAATGCCGAGCGATTGAGCACGTGGTCGGCGTTTTAGAGGCAGCGCCGAGTGATTGAAGGTCGGCGTCGGCATTTTAGAAGTAATGCCGAGCGATTGAACACGTGGTCGGCGTTTTAGAGGCAACGCCGAGTGATAGCCAGCTTCACAAGTTACTTTGAGGAAAATAATCGAGTGATGAGGTGGCACGTCGGCTTTCTTGGAAATAACTGTCGGATATCCACGTGGCATGCTGGGATTTCGGAAATGACCGCCGGGTGATGACTGGTCACTTTTTGAAAGGGTATCTGGCTCAAGAATATCCCTTAAGAGTCGCGCTTTTAGCCGCCTTTGCTTTCCGTGCCCTAGTTCTTGCATTTCCGCATCTGAATCTTCCCTGCCACTCGCCTCCTACTCTGTTTCGCCAGCGAGAAGCAAGATGGCGCCCAAGAGGAAGACTGCGAACTCGTCTGCCGCAGTGATCCCCGCCATCGACCCCAACAGTCAGTTACCCTTCGCAGGTAACCATATGTCTGTAATTTCTGAAGCTGAGCTTCTCCGCCTTGTCTCCATCGGGGTTCTTCCTCCGCGGGAACTCTGTTCTTGGCGGGCTTGCCACGGGACTACTGTCCCAACCGAAGATACCCACGAGTCAGTAGTTTACACTCCTTTCCTTCTTCGCGGCCTCGGCCTTCCCATATCTCCTTTTTTCCGTGGCCTCCTTGATTTTTATCACATCAACCTGACTCATTTGAACCCTAATTCCATTCTCCAAATCTCTATTTTCGTTCACCTTTGCGAAGCTTATCTCGGCGTGCTGCCGCATTTTGGTTTATGGAAGTATCTGTATCACTGCCGTCCTGGGATGGCCGGGGGGCAACATCAGTTGGTCGGAGGTGCCAGTTTGGAGATGCGCCGTGGGCGGAAGACCGAGTATCTCGAGATACCCCTCAAAGACAGCATTAAAGGTTGGCGTCTGGAGTGGTTTATAATTGATAATTATGGAAATTCTCTCCCTTCCCGTTCAGGAAGACAGCCAGACGTTCGTACTCCGAGTTGGACTGAGTCTCCCACGGACCAAGAAGTGGCCGAGGCAGGCGTGTTGCTTACTGAGGTCGGGTTACTGAAAGAGAGAGGTCTGACTGCCGAAGCTGTGGTCACAGATTTTGTTTTCAAAAACATTCAGCCGCTGAAAGACAGGGCCTATCCGGCATATCTTTACCGAGGGCTGGCCGACTCAACCCGAGTTACCAATAGGAGAATTCCTTCTGTTGATTTGGTAAGCCGACTCGAAATGATCCTCAGGGGTAAAGTTTCAAATGTTGGTGCTCCAGTGGCATACTCGGCTTGGAACCTACCTTCTCCCAAAGCTTTCACCCTTTTTGTGTCCAATCCGCCCGTGACAGATAGCAATTTGGGTCTTAGAGTGCGACCCTCTGCTGAAGAGGTCCGTTCCTTAGTTGCTTCGCTCGGGGAGATACCTGATGATGAACGGCAGATTTATTTTGAAGTGCCTCTGAACCCTAGTGATGCAGACATAAATGACATGCTCGATCTGCTAGCTGAGGATTCATCTGATGCTGCTCCTGATGGTACATTGGCAGTGGTGCCCCTTCCAGAGGTTGATGCGACCTTGGATGTCCCGAAACCTGTCAGTACTCGCCCGAGGCGCCCTAGCCGAACTAGTCAGCCCGAGCCTTCTGCTGATGAGCAGAAGAAGAAGAGAAGACGCCTCCGGCGAGTATCCAGCTTTGACGAGGATGCCAGTACCTTGGCTCCTGCTGCCGAAGAAATGACTGCAACTGGCCTTGCTGACATTGAACCCAATGGGTGTGCTCCGCCTGCTGCTGACCCCAATGAGGATGCTGTTTGTGCTGTTACTGTGGAAGATGAGGAGGAAGAAAATGAAACTCCATTAACTCGGAAAAACAGTCGGCAGTTCGTCGCTAGCGGTGGAAGTAGTGGAGTTCCTTCTCCTGCCTTGTCTGCCCTTATTGGTCTGCAAGAACTGTCCATGGCCAATTTTGATCAAGCTCTAGAGGATATGGTCCCTGAGAACTTGTTGTTGGAACCTGCAGATGCTGATGCAACAGAAACTTGTGCAGCCGTGCCAGATGCTGGGTTGAGGTCATCCCGTGCCTCGTCGACCTTAGAGCATGATCTCGAGGGTCGGGATGATGACTTGGATCGTCCTCATCCCATGGAAGTAGCTGAAGGCCCGTCAACCTTAGAGGTGGTCACGGCAGAGAGCTTGGATCCCTTGAATAGTGCTGACATGTGCCCAGTCCCCGAGGATGTCGCCGGGGAGGACTCAACTCGGGTGAGGAGTGTAGGCCACTACCCAGCCCCCGAGGGTGTTGCCGGGGAGGACTCAGCTCGGGTGAGGAGTGTAGGCCACTACCCAGCCCCCGAGGGTGTTGCCGGGAATGACCCGGCTCGAGTGGGCAGTGCCAACCTTGACCCAGCCCCCGAGGGTGTCCGAGCGAGGTCTCCTTCCTGCACTTCCATGGATGTTCATGTGGGTTCACCTCCACACTCTGGCGGCATGGTGGTGGCTCAAACTCCGGATCAGGGGGTCGCTTTAGAGGGCAGCATCCCCACTGGTCTGGCGTTAGGCTCTGTTGAATGTACTGAGCTCGTTCCTGCTGGTCTGCTGCAAGCTGCTTCGGGTGGTGGTCTGGCACCTGGTCATCAGCTGATTTCTCCTGACTTGGGGATCCCTTCGCTTTTTTCCAACCTCCAGGTGTTGTGCTGTGCTTTAGTTTATCTTTATGTTGCATGAATTGTTGCCATTATGTTCATCCGCTCTTCTTATCAGGCTTTGGTGGATGGAATGGTCGGCCAGCTGAAGTCGCAGGGTGCTTCCATCCCGGAGGTGGCTTCATCTCTTGAGCGTTGGAATCCGGTGTTGCTTCGGGGTCGTGTATCTGAGTTGGAGGCAACTAATGCTGGTAAGTGTCCTTTCTTCTTCTTCTTTGTTCTTGTCCGTGGATTGTTTTACCTTCTGACCTCATTTTGTTTGAATACCTCTTGATAGGGATGACTCGGCAGATCACAGTTCTTGAGGAAAAACATTCCCAAGATCAAGCTGAAATGGCTCGACGATGCGCTGACTTCGAGGAGAAGTATTCTCAGAGTCAGATCGAGTTGAGTCAGGTCTCTGCGGCTTTGGATGATGCCAACGCTCTGAGTTCTTCTCTTCATGCTCAGCTTGACTCTGAGAAGGTAGCTTACGAACCCGTGCTTCGCCTTATCATGCTCTTGGATTCTGAATGAGTTGATTTTTGCTTGTAGGAAGAAAAACGCATCCTTGCTGCTTCTCGTGACAACTTGGACAGATTGTACTGAGATTCCAGCAACTCGCTGACCATCTTGGAGAGGAGCCACCGTTTTACGATGGAGGAGCTTGACAATCAGCGCCGTCAGCTGCAAGAATCCTCGGACGAAGTGACCCGCCTTACACAGTTGCTATCAGCAAAGGATGCCACCATCAAGGGACTCCGAGCTTCTAAGAAATCCATTGCTCACGAGTTAGAAGCTGCTCAGCAGGCTGTTAAAGTTGCCGAAGAAACTGCTGTCACTTTCAAAGCTCAGCGCGATAAGGCCCTGGACAAGGCCATTCGGGCGGGACGAATCTTGATGAGAAGACCCGGCGTGGTTGTCCCTGAAGATATAAGAGCCGATGTGAATGCTGCCCCTGATTCCTCGAATCGCCCTTCTTCGTCAGTCGTTCCTGAGAAAGACATTGGAAAATAAAGAAACAGTTCGCGTGCTCTGAGCGCGCAGTTAGCATGATCAAGTACTCGTTAGAGGTTATCGGCTTATCATTCGAATGACATCATCACTTTCTTATTGTATCCGAATTTTGAATTTGTGGTAACGCTACATGATGATTATGAAGTTTGTTTGTGGGATATGGAAATCATCCCCTGAACTGCATAAGCGCGAGTATGCTATACCGGTTTAAGCCGTAAATGACTTTTAGCCGATAACTCCGTTAGTAGGGTATAGTGGTCCCCCTAGGTAAAGTAAGCGTGAGCATGTTGCACCGCCTTAAGTCGTTGCCGACTTAAGTCGATTGCTCCGTTTGTAGGGCATAGTGGTCACCCCGAGTTAAGTAAGCGTGAGCATGTTGCACCGCCTTAAGTCGTTGCCGACTTAAGTCGATTGCTCCGTTTGTAGGGCATAGTGGTCACCCCGAGTTAAGTAAGCGTGAGCATGTTGCACCGCCTTAAGTCGTTGCCGACTTAAATCGATTGCTCCGTTTGTAGGGCATAGTGGTCACCCCGAGTTAAGTAAGCGTGAGCATGTTGCACCGCCTTAAGTCGTTGCCGACTTAAGTCGATTGCTCCGTTTGTAGGGCATAGTGGTCACCCCGAGTTAAGTAAGCGTGAGCATGTTGCACCGCCTTAAGTCGTTGCCGACTTAAGTTGATTGCTCCGTTTGTAGGGCATAGTGGTCACCCCGAGTTAAGTAAGCGTGAGCATGCTGCACCGCCTTAAGTCGTTGCCGACTTAAGTCGATTGCTCCGTTTGTAGGGCATAGTGGTCACCCCGAATTAAGTAAGAATGCAAGTCAATCATAAATGAGCCAAGTATCTTTGAAATCTCTCTTTATTGATGACGTATTTCCATTATACAGAATACATGGTCGCCCCGGCTGTTTTGAGATACAGCTAGGGGTAAAACTTTCAGAGGTGCTCTATGTTCCAGGAGTTCCCAACTTCTGTGCCATCCATCTGGGTGAGGCGATATGATCCGGGACGAGTGACCTCTGCTACTATGAAAGGTCCTTCCCATAAGGGTGATAACTTGTGCCGTCCCTCCCCCGTTAGAATTCGGCGGAGGACGAGGTCTCCCATCGAAAAGAAACGTTGCCGCACAGCTTTGTCGTGGTAGCGCCTTAGAGTCTGCTGGTATCGTGCTGATTGAATCACTGCATTCAGTCGTTCTTCCTCAAGTGCGTCAATATCCTCCAGCCTAGTGGCTTCGGCTTCTGCTATGCTTTCGAAGATCAATCTTGGCGCCCCAAACTTGAGATCAGCAGGTAGCACTACCTCCGACCCATAGACCATGAAGAAAGGAGTGTTTCCATGCAGGGCCCGGCTAGGTTGGGTTCTCAAGCTCCAAACAACATAAGGCAATTCTCTTATCCATTTTCCTGCGAATTTTTCGTTTTTATCAAAGACCCTTTTTCTAAGTGCCTCCAATATCATTCCGTTGGCTCGCTCAACCTGTCCGTTGGCTCTCGGATGGGCTACAGATGCATACTTGATCTGAATGCTTTTTTGCTCGCAGAAGTCAAAGAATTCTGAACTGGTGAAGTTGGATCCCAAGTCAGTGATGATACTGTTTGGTATCCCAAATCTGAATATTATGCTTTGTATGAATTCCACGGCTTTATCAGAGGTTAAAGAGGCAATGGGCTGGAACTCTATCCATTTAGTGAATTTGTCAATTGCCACCAATACATGGGTGTATCCTCCTTGAGCTTTCTTGAAAGGTCCAATCATATCCAATCCCCAGCATGCGAAAGGCCAAGTTACTGGTATGGTCTGTAGCTGCTGTGCTGGCATGTGCTGTTGCTTTGACAGGTATTGGCAAGCTTCGCATCTCTGAACTAACTCGGCTGCGTCGTTCTTCGCCGTCGGCCAATAGAATCCTGACCTGAAAACCTTCCCGACTAATGTTCTGGATGCTGCATGTACTCCACACTGCCCTGCATGGACTTCCTCCAGAAGTTGCTTCCCGGTGGACGGGAGAACGCACTTCATGAGGACGCCTGACGCGCCCCTCCTGTATAATACCTCCCCAATGAGTGTATAGTGAGCTGATTGTCTGGCAATGCGCTCTGCCGAGTTCTTGTCATCTGGTTCTTCTTCATTCTTTATATACTTAATAATCGGTTGCCTCCAGTCATCAGAGTCTGACTCAGGTTGATCTATGATGTTGCACTCTTCTATTTGATCCGTCGAGATGCTCGGCTGGAGAATTTCTTGCACAAAGATTCCGGGCGGGACCTGAGTCCGACCGGATCCGAGCTTGGACAGTACATCGGCCGTCGTGTTCCGATCTCTTTCTATATGATGAAACTCCAGACCCTCGAATTTATCTTCTAGCTTCCGGACGACGGCGCAGTATTTTCCCATTGAATCACTTGAACAATCCCATTCCTTGTTTATCTGACTGATGACTACCAGAGAATCTCCATACACCATCAGTCTCTTGACACCCAGTGATATGGCGATGTTTAATCCGTGTATCAAAGCTTCATACTCGGTTGCGTTGTTAGAGGCCGGGAATAGCAGCTGGAGAGCATACTTGAGGTGCTCGCCCCCAGGTGAAGTGAAGAGAATTCCTGCTCCTGCTCCCTGCAGCTTCAGCGAGCCATCAAAATACATTCGCCATACTTCTGCGGTTTCTGGATTATCCGGTACTTGCCGTTCTGTCCACTCTGATACGAAATCAACCAGTGCTTGAGTTTTGATGGCTGTGCGAGGTCGGAACTCGATATCATGGGATCCCAACTCGCAAGCCCACTTGGCTATTCGGCCAATGGCTTCCTTGTTGTGAAGAATGTCCCCTATTGGAAAACCAGTAACTACTATGACTTTGTGGTCGTCAAAGTAGTGGCGCAGCTTGCGGGCAGTTAGAAGTACTGCATATAATAGCTTCTGAACTTGAGGATACTTTTTCTTCGATGGACCTAGAACCTCACTGATGAAGTAGACAGGATGTTGTACCGGATAGGCATGCCCTTCTTCCACTCGCTCGACTACCAACGCAGTGCTTACCACGTGAGTCGTGCAAGAGATATATAGCAGCAAATCTTCAGCTGGTTGAGTCGGCGTAGCTCGCCGGGGCGGCTTTAGTACTGGTGGTGTTGTCAGGAATTTCTTCAGTGCATCTAGAGCTTCTTGTGCTTCTGACGTCCATTGAAACTTATCCACCTTCTTGAGCAGTTTGTAAAATGGCAGACCTTTTTCTCCCAGCCTGGATATGAATCTGCTCAGGGCTGCCATACATCCAGTGAGTCGCTGAACCTTCTTTTGCGACCGAGGAGCTTCCATCTTCATGATAGCTTCAATCTTATCTGGATTAGCTTCAATTCCCCGGTGGCTGACAATAAATCCGAGTAACTTTCCTGCTGGTACCCCGAAGACGCATTTCTCAGGATTGAGCTTCCATCTATATCTTCTCAGGCTATTGAAAACCAGCTGTAAGTCTTCGATGAAGTTTTCCGGATTCTCCGTTTTAATCACCACGTCGTCTACGTAAGCCTCCACCCGCTTGCCCCAGTGATCGGCTAAGCATGTTTGAATGGCTCTCTGATAAGTCGCTCCAGCGTTTTTGAGGCCGAACGGCATGGAGGTATAACAGAAAGCACCAAACGGGGTGATGAACGCCGTTTTTTCCTCGTCTTCTTTTGCCAAACTAATCTGATGATACCCGGAATAGCAATCTAAGAAAGACAGCACAGAACATCCAGCGGTGGAATCCACCACCTGATCTATCCTCGGGAGCCCGAAGGGGTCCTTCGGACAGTGTTTGTTGAGATCAGTATAGTCGACGCACATGCGCCAATCCACTTTATTCTTTTTGAGTACAAGAACAGGGTTGGCTAACCACTCGGGGTGTAATACTTCTCTAATAAATCCGGCCGCGACCAAGCGAGCTAACTCGGCACGAATGGCCTCTCTCTTGTCGGGCGTGAAACGACGCAGCTTTTGCCGGATCGGTCTCGCCTGAGGATAGACTTTCAATTTGTGCTCGGCCAACTCCCTCGGGACTCCCGACATATCCGCAGGTTGCCATGCGAATACGTCTCGGTTATCTTGCAGGAACTGGACGAGCGCGCTTTCCTATTTGTCATTCAAACTGGAGCTGATGATGGCCGCCTTGCGCTCATCGGCAAACCCCAGGTTGATCCGCTTGGTTTCTTCAGTCGGCCGCATAGAGGTCGCGGCCTGAGCTTCGTTTGCCGGCACGACGAGGTCTTCCTCAGGCTTAGAGTTCGCCGGTGCAGAAGGAACCGTTGACGGCTTGGTGGTGAGGGCTGCTTGGATGGCCACTCGGAAACATTCTGCGGCGCCTTGGAAGTCGGCGCGCACAGTTATGATTCCTTGCGGTCCTGGCATCTTCAGTATCATGTAGGTATAGTGCGGGATGGCCATGAATTTGGCTAGCCCCGGCCTTCCGATGATGGCGTTGTAACCGCAGTCGAAGTTCGCCACCTCGAACCTCAGGAACTCGGTTCTGTAGTTATCCGGAGTCCCGAAGGTGACCGGCATGTAGATGTGGCCCAGCGGGTATTCCCCTTCCGTCGGCACGATGCCGAAGAAGGGAGTGTCTGACTCGTGGAGCTCTTTGAGGTGAACTCCCAAGCCTTGGAGCGTACGGGGGAAGGTGACGTTGATGCTGCTCCCCCCGTCCACTAGCACCTTCTTTACCCGGCTCTCTCGGATCACCGGATCGACGAGGAGCGGGTATTTGACTGGATGGTCAAAGTTGAGCCATTGATCCTCCCGAGTGAAAGTGATTGGGTGCTCCGACCACCGGTACGGGGCGGGAGGGCCGGTGGTCGCCACCAGTATCTGGCGGTCGTTGAGCTTTTGTTGTCTTTTGTTCTCCTGCGACCCATGTCCGCCGAAGATGACGTTGACCTCCCTGTCAACGCGCGGGAAAGCTCCTCCTCCCCCCTCCTCCGGCTGATGGGGCTGTCGTGGTTCACCTGGTCCTCCCCTCGGCGGAGGAGGCGGTAGGGGTTGGAAGGGTCGACCATGTCCGACGGAGTGCTTGAAGTCCCGGCAGTTACGTAGAGTATGGCGCATGTCCTTGTGGTACGGGCACTGGGCGTCGAGGATGTCGTCCAGCGTGCGCTCGCCTCCGCGAGGTCCTCCTCGGGCGCGAGAGGCAGGCGGTCCGGCGGCGTGTACTTCTTCGCGAGGCCTCTTCTCCCAGCGTTTGTCGGGTGGCTGGTTCGCGTCGCGTCGTGGTGCTGTCGGTGCGGGTTTTGCTCCTCCGATGAGGTCCTGGGCCCGCTCGTCGGCGGTGATGTAGAGGTCGGCTTCCCGGAACAGCTCCTCGGAGGTAGTCGGCGCCTTTTGTAGTATGGCTCGGACGAAAGCCGAGTCGTTAGATCCTCTGTAGAAGTCCTCGATCACGGCCGCCTCCGTGACCTCGGGGATGCGGTTTCTCATGGTCTGGAACCTTTTAAGGTATGACCGGAGAGTCTCGTCTCCCCGGCGCTTGATGGATTTGAGGTCCCATGGTTGCGCTGGCTTGTCGGAGAGAGACTGGAAGTTGGCGGTGAAGCGTCGACTGAAGTCTCCCCAGTCGTCGATGCAGTGTCGGGGTAGATGTCGTAGCCACTGCAGCGCATCTTGCCCAAGGACGATGGGCAGGTACGCGGTCATAACGTCTTCGGATGCTCCGGCAGCCCGAGCAGCGGTGGTGTAAACGGCTAACCAACCCCCTGGATCCTGCTTAGGTTCATATTTGTCGACATTGGATACCTTGAAGTTGGGAGGCCATTGGATGGCCCTAAGGCGCGGAGTAAGGGCGGATACTCCGCACGTGTCCTCCTGTCGTCGGGGATGACGTCTGTCCCGGGGAGGGGAGTGGCGGTGGTGGTTCCTCGACCGTCCTCGGGTGGTACCACCAGTTGAAGCTGTTGCCGACTCAGTCCGGGTGGCCTGGCTTTGAGTCGGGAAGCCATGATCTCGGTCATACTCCTCCCGACGGCGAATTTCGTTCTCGTGCCTCCGTTCGCGCGAAGCATTGATAGAGCTTCGCGCGTCTCGGCGACTGTTGATGGCGTGTCGCAAATCGTTCGGCGGGTGAGCGAGCGGTAGAAGATGGTTGGCTGCCTGAGTGAACAGGCGTCGGTATCCCTCGGCGTCGGGAGTCCGAGGAAGTCCGTCAGCTATCCGAGCTAGAACGCCTCCGACTTCGCTCGGCGTGTTCATAGCTCGGGCGAAGTCGGGGTTCAAGTTGCGCCCGAAGAGCGGATTCTCGCGTCGTTGCCTTGCATCTTGCTCGGCTTGCTCCTGAGTCCGACGGCGATCACGTCGTCGGGAGTTCCTTCGTTCCCTGAAGACGCGTTCTTCCGGAGTTTCTCCTATCTCTGAGACCTCGTCTCGCGAGACAGGCTGCTCCGGATCCCGTTCTCCAGCTGCGTGATGTCGTCGAACGTTCCTGCGTCGGTTCCTTCGTCGGCGGGATTCTCGCTGAGGCGGTTCTTCTCCAGGCGCGGTCGGTTCATCGTCGGAGACGACGGGCGACTCTACTCTCCCGATGAAGAGGACGTCGGGGTAGAACGGTATTGCTGCCGCGGCGACTTTCTTTCCGTTCTCCTTTGAGGTCGGAGGAACGGGAAGAACGACTTGCCTCTCCCTGGTCTCCTTCTTTCTCACGACCCGTGTCCATTCTTTCGTCGGGGAAGTAGACAGCGGAGTCTTCCGGGTCAGCGAGCTTCTAGCTCCAGCCTCCCCGGAGACGATCTTTTTCCGAAGAGCCGGAGGTAGCGTCTTTCCAGCATTTTCGGAGTTTGTTGGAGGAGACTTCTGTTCCGGCAGATCTGCGAGGCGGTGCAGAATTCCCTCTTCGTCCGCTACGGATGAGATTGTCCCGAAGCAGAATATAGATCCGGGACGCACGGCGATCTTGCTGTGGAAGGTGACGGCCATTGAGCTAGCTTGGATCGTCGACACAGCCCCTACCTGGCGCGCCAGCTGTCGGTGTTTTGGGTCCGACCGCACACCCGGGGTTGCCCCTCAAGGTGTTTTTAGGAGTAGGACGGTGTCAACGACTGTAGCAAAATGGTTCGTGCCGGTCGCACGAGGGACAATGGACAAGATTTGCAGGTTCGGGCCGCTTAGAAGTGCGTAACACCCTACGTCCTGGTGAGTATATGAGCGTGGTTACAAGAGGGTTCTCTGGATAGAGGGCGCAGAGAGTTTATGTGGGTGGCTAAGTAGAACAGGGTCGATCCTTCTGAAGGGGTGCCCCCTAGGCCTTATATATTCGACCGTGGGGCAGTACACGTGAATATGATAACAACAAGTAGCTAAAAGATAGTGAACCTCTTGAGTTTATCCCTACGTAACCCTCGCCGACTTATCCTCGCATGGCTCTGTTGCATGGGGGCTTCAGCGCGGGAAAGTCGGGTCTCTGTTGCGATTCATTCGTTCGACGCTGTGGGCCGTCTGGGTTTGCACTAATCAGTCTCACGTCTTCTTTTCTTTGTTGGTTGTCTTTCCCTAGGCCCACGAAAGAATGACCTTACGAATTATTGGGCCCTTGGGCCTTTCGTGAGGCCTTTTACTTCTTTAGTGGACCCAGGGGATATCTATCCCCCACAGGACGCAACCCATACAAAATTACATTCATGCCCTTTACACTTGATAATAATTCTATAGTAATCTATCGAGGTCTAAATAGCCTTTTCATCTTTAAGTCGGTTTCACTTTTTGTTGCCACACCGAAGCTTTCCTGCTCACACCTTCGGCGCTGTATAAACCTTCGTATTATTTTGGTCTACTGTGATGCCGGTTTGAGTCCGAAGATACCTGTTCACACATTATACTCCAGAAATACTGTTAAATCCTGTTTTTGAGGACCTTCGGAAGCCGAAGGCCCCCAACAGTTACAAGCAGTGGAATTTCTGATTATGCTCCCATGGCACAGAAGATTCACTTCACATGCAAACTGAGACTTGGCTGCTTAGAGACTGAAATTGGTTGTGGTTTTGGAAACAAACTTCTAGAGAAAGTAATGGTATGGTACAATAGATACTATGTTTTCATGACACAAGGTACCATGCATGCATGTACTAACATTGCTTACCAAGTTAAATGTATCCAGTTATCCAAAATGCAATAAATTTATGATTCTCAAAAACGAAATGACTAAACTGTGCACACATAGCATTGTTTGCCTATTACAAGAGTGCACCCAACTTTTTGTAAAAAGAAGATCCCAAAGCGCAAAAGAAAATACTACTCTGCAAGCCTTCTTTTCTATCTTCATGTGGTTATTTAATTCCATACTGCAGTTGATGAGAAGCAAAGAAAATAAACCACCATACGGGACAGTGAGATAAAACCTATACAAAAAGGCCAGTAACAATGAAAAAATTCCCTAGCGTTTTCTTCTTCTGAATCGCAGTATGTTTTCTTCTGAATCACAAAAAGTTGGCGTGTATTTGAATCATAGTATGTCACTTCAACTCTAAATCACAGTAAAGCAAAAAAAAGAATACAATAATTTAACTATGTGATCCACAAAACAAACGTTAGAACTGAACATCGTGTACAAACTTTAGATTGATGTATAGTATTCAAATTTTAATTATACTACTATCTAGTAATTTAAATGTTTATGTGGTCTGTTTGTAGCTCTAAACTTTCAGTTTTCAAACTGACACTGAGAATGAGTTCAAGGCTATTCAGTCAAAGATTGTACGTCTACGAGCAGAAATTTCAGGAGCCATTGATCATGGGGATCCTCCTCCTGTGGTAGATGAGAATGATTTATCCTTGAAGAGATTAGTGGAATTGAAGGAGCATCTTAATGATCTTCAGACAGAAAAAGTAGCTTTAAAATTTGCTTTCCCAGGTTGCTTAGTTGTAATTCTTAAATTAATTGTATTTTTTGTTCAGAATGGAAGGCTGCAAAAAATTGACATCCACAAGTAAAATATTTAGACAACTCAATGTTCAATAAAAAACTATCTTTGTTCCAAATTTTAAGTCGTTCTACAATTATATGAATTACTAGGGCATAGGGAAACACATCAGACATCTATTTTCTCATAATGGGAAGTAACATGTACAAGGTTTAGGACGAACCGCAACAACTGATGCAGCTAGACAAGGGCGTTCTTGTGGATCCTTGTTGTATATAAGGGGGCAAAGTACCAAATCAGAAAAGATAAGAAACCTAAAAGGTAACTGTAACCATAATATGCTCAATAGATAATTGTGAACCAAAGTATATATGAAGGTTGTAGTAAAGAATACGTACAAAGATAACTATCGGGCTATCTCGCAATCCACCAAAGTTCTGTAAACATTCCACAGTGAGCAAGAAAGACAGAAATAATAATATTTGCTTGTTCAATAAAAAACTCAATGTTCAATAAAAAACTATCTTTGTAGCTCTAAACTTTCAGTTTTCAAACTGACACTTAGAAAAATTTTATCTATTCAGTCAGAGAAGCTTGGGGGCACATTAATGGAACATCAACTTCACTATCCCATCGGTCAGCGTCTCTGGCTTCGTGACGAAACCCTGCGTCAACACCACAGTCTAGGATTTATTGTAACGCCTTGCCCTTAGAGCTGACCCTGCACCTTGCACTCGGCTGACGTCCAAGTGCGTTCGACAAGCTCCCTAGTGTAAGTGTAGTTCTCATTCCATTGTAATGGTGAATAAGTTTCTGAGAACATGTTTGTTAAGGATACCATTACAATAAATTCAGTATAGGTACTTGAACATGTACACATTTTAACTCGACAAAAAAAAGCATCATGTAATAAAGGAGGGGTGGGGCGAGACAATATCTTTATAAGCCAAACCCTCAATGAAGTCACTCGGCATGCCATATGGGTAGAGCAAAATAACAAGCTAGTGAAGCATGCCCTGCTCATCCAATAGGCCAGCAAGAAACACACAATTGTAATGATATTAGAGTTTAGGATCAATAGGACAGCAAGCCTTAGGGATTAGCGTTTTTTTGTTAGTGAAGAAAAAAATAATTCAAAGCAATTTTTCTTTTATGAGTCGTGACAGCAAAGAGGCGAGCAATTCACTCAATTAGGGAAGAAACAGGGGCCGTACCTTTTACAAGATCTTGAGCTCCTTGTAAGCTCTTCACGGTGAACACCACACCATAGTTCAACCGCTGGCTTGCGCCGCGTCCATGGTCTGTTTCACGGTGAGCGAGAGCAGAGTCTGCACGCTCCGACCTTGCCCACCACATCGGTCGACCGAGAGCGCCCATGAAGCATACTTCCCTTTTACATAAATGACAATGAGATAGTGCATGTCTAATTAATAATTTCAGAGGAAAATGCTGAAATCAAGCTGACGTCTGCTTGGCTGATTGTTGTTAACAAGGTAGTTGCCCATGTGACTTGCTGACATGTTTACTTAGATAGTCGGATCAACATTTCCAATATCATGACCAAAAGAAATGTTGTACATCCCATGAGCAGAACTGGGTACTTGGAGGGACAATGATCAGTTTAAAACTGGGACAATGATCAGATCTAGAATTGGGACAATGATCAGTATACCTATAAGTAGGTCTACAAAACGAAATCTGCCTTCGGTTCAAAACTGAATAAGGTTTAACTTGGGCCTATTGAAAATATACAAGCTCCATGTCACTTATGTTAAGGATAATAGAAACAAGTTAGCGACGCAAACTGCTTGGTTCGTATCCATCAGGTGGTCATAATGGATAGTTGCCATATGACAGGAGTAAGATATTTAATCAAACATGATGCTGCGACCAATCGTCAAATGTTGTTGTGGCACATTTCAAACAACATTAACACTGAATTGGCAGAACTACCCAGACAATATAAAAACACACAAATATTTAATTCTTCATAAGGAAAACATTATAGTATAAACCTGGTATATGATTTGCATGCACCGGCTCCAAAACTCAACCCTTCTCCCATTCACTATTTCTTCATAATAGGTGACCATTATATATCACTGCAGCAGCAACTTAATCAGCATGAATTTCACTATTATTAGACTGAGAGGAAGGTGCATAGCAACATTACCTGTTTGTCTCTGCCAGTAGATTTACCAAACTCTCCAACTGCTTCTGCTGGATTCACAAGTCCAGGTACCAATGTAGAAACAAAACCAAGTTAGTTCCTCCCTAACTTTGTGCTGCTGCTTGTTCACACATCTTCACGCGAGCGCACGGTTGTGAGCCAGTAACCAGTTAATGTTGTTTTTAGTAGCATTAATGTGTGGTTAATGGGGCAAATGAACGAATGTCGGGACATTAAGAATATTGAGGTAATTGAAAGCAAATTGATGCATGTACTTACTATTTCAAAAAAAGGCAGCTCATGAGTCTGACCTCCTAATAAGAATGCAAGTTTCGTTTTAGGATAATACATCACTGCATCTGCCTACTCTAGAACATAGTTGTTAGGCGCTCACCATCACGCCCTAAGTTGTATCTTCCACCCTTTATATAGAGCTAGATATCTAAGTCGATTATGATAACCCACATCTATATTTCTTACCTACAAATGTAAGATAAAACATTAATATGCAAGCAATCATGGTATTGACAAAAATAGTTTACAAATATCCGTACCGTGTAGTTGATGAGGAAACTCCTTTTCATTAACCCCCATATCAAACAAACGTATAATAATGTCAAATAAGATAGCAAATATGAGATTTTATACAAACACAAGTAATAGTACAATAATACATAACCATCATCAAATGAGATAGCAGATACAATGATCCATTGAGTCTCACATAAAGAAATGAAAGGAACAAGAAACAAATAAGTCTCACACAACGAGATAAATAAAACATGTACAACTCATATCACACCCATGGCCCTCTATAATTGCCATACTTGGTTATGTATTTCCCTGAAAGCCAGTTGAATCTATGTTCGGTAAAAAAGGTCATGAACATCTCTTTTTGGGTCAGTTTGACAAATAGTTCAGTTGTAATGAAGTGCTCGTTACTACCATAGGTGGCACCACAAGCAAGCACATGTTTCATCACTTCATCAATGGAAATTTTTCCTTTTTTGCAGCATAAGAATTAGTTGAAACAGACATAGATGTAACTGCTTATTGAACGATGATTAGTGTTGTCCCTGTTTTCTGTTTTCTGCTTCTTGCCTTTATTTTGATTGAACCTTGGCGGTCTCTTGTCATTTGGACTGACCGGTGAAACTTCACATTCATTGGTGTCACCATCTTATTGTGTGTCACAATTGATTGCCTCGTGTGGTGTACCTCCTTGTTCAGCAATGGTGGAAGCAGTGGCCATATGAGGAGACCAATGATCAACACCAATACTTGTGATGCTGCCAAAACATATTTCTAGTTCCTCCATATTTTGAAGTTCCCACAACTTGGAATGTCCTGTAAAAGAGCAACATGTGGTGCACGAATGAATACAAGAAATCAGAAATATACATGACATAAATACAAAAGAAAGCAATAACTCAACACTTATAACTTTAGCTTTTTCCACCACCTGCCAGCCATATCGATGGTTCCTTTTCTAGAGCACCAACCAGTACATGTCTGCCTCATCAACTTCTTCCATGCCTTGAATTCTTTCAACATGTCCCATTTGTTGTCCCATTTGTTCTTTATTTGTGTCTTGGTTGCCACAATATGGACCATGTCTTTCAATCCTTTTTCAACCTCGGCACAACCACCCAAGTCAAACAAGTGTTTGGATGATTCCCTACTTGTTTGGCAAATAGTTTACAAATTTCTCGAGCGTTCTCAGCATTCCAATTAATTTCAGTCATCTATAACAGCTTACGAGAAAGAAAATAAAGGGATCATATATATAGAAATTTAAAGTTGCAGTTAGGCACAACACAGGTTGCTGACTAAATTCAATGCAGTGCAGTGCTTATTACTATTTTTGAGGTGGACTGTCACCTGGAACTGGACATAGAGGTAAGCCGAAATACTCGGGATACTATGCAGACCACACCTTTTTGTTCTATAAAAAAAATAATTCAGTTTATTCCTATTCCTACCAAAAATAATCCAGTTTGTTCTAAATAGCAGTAAGCAGGATGTGGATGTACCAATTAATTCTTCATTAATCCAATGCAGACCACAACATTTTTAGCACTATAATTAATTCAACATCTTGCAGAACACGACTTCCAGAAACAAATGAAGAGAACAGAACCTAATCCAATCCAACCGCACATCCACCCATAATCCAATTACACAGCAATCCAATCCAATCCATTACCCAATTACACAGCCACCCATTACCCATAATCCAGTCAAATCCGATCGATTGATCCAGCGCACACATGAACCCAATGAGAAGAATGAAGGGAAGCATTAGGTACCTTGCTGCCAGGAATGCCGTCAGGGAGAATAGCAGATGGGGTTGCAGACGAGGGTGCCTCTCAGTCGTCGATCTTTCGCGCGGCCGCTCGCCCTTCTCTATCTTCCGCCGCCAACAATCGCGAGATGGTGAGCGAAGCTCCCAACAACCGCGGACGTGAGGCACTCGCCCGAATCATCCCGGATATTGCTCCCATCTCTCTGCCTCGCATGAACTTGTGTATCTGGATCAGGGCGGTTGAGGGAGAGAGAAGGGGGAGATAGAGGCGTGAGCACGAGCGCGCTCGTCGGCGTTCCTGTCTCTCCACCATGCGCGCTCGGGTAACCAGATTGGGGCGGTTGAGGGAGAGGGGTGAGAGAGATGGAGGCGTGGGGAGGAGGGAGGAGAGCGCTAGGGTTTCGGGTTGAGAGAGGGTGAGAGGGAGGAAGGGTTCAGACGATGGATCGACGGGGGAGAGCTGTCGCTGGAGTATGGGCCGCCCCAAACCTAGCTGGAGTACGGGTCGCACCAAAAATTCAGCCCAGAACGCCTGCACTATTGTTGTATTGTCTTGCAAAAAACATAGTACCATACTGTCTAGTAAAGGAGACATAGAGTAGCTTATAAGCGTTGGCTCGGACTCAACAATAAGAACTTTAATGTTGAACTATATTGTGTTTGATAGCTGAACTGGTTAGGTTCAACTCGTGCGGACGTGAAATTTTTTGCTGGACAAGGACCCACATGCAGGAGGCGTGTAGATGGCAGAACCAGGGCAGAACACATCCTTGGCAGAACATGTCAGAGGCAGACTACTATTGCTTACTTAATAAGTAGTAAAGATACACACTTAAGTATTAAAACGTAATAACTATGTACATTTATACCTTTGCCTTGGCAAAGAGCAATAATTCCAGTGTGATGCGTCGATGATTACAGGATTGCGTGAACAGTAAAGGAGTACTGTTCATCTATTTATAGGCACAGGAGGCAGCCTGTGAGAAATTACAATCATGCCCCTTACAAAAGATTACAATTATGACTCAGACCCTTATGGACTAAGAAGTCATTTCATCTTTAAGTCGGTTCGGACCTTCGTTCTTTAGATACGTTATAGTACCGAAGCTTCATGAGTGGTAGCTTCGGCACTACGTTTAAACGGATTTGCCTAAGGTGTTTCTTCCTGTAGGACCTTCGGCGACGAAGCATGGCCCCAACAATAGTCTTCCTTAGCATTACCACTCCAAATATCAGAAGTAATTGCAATAGAAGAAACAGATTGCAAGCATTCAATAACTATTGGGGGCCTTCCTCTTCCGAAGGCCCTCAAAAATTTAACTAACATGTCTTTTAGTGTAACATAGATTGTCACAGGAGGATTCGGCTTTGAGACGAAAGCGTGCATGGTATGAAGGTGCGGTCTGAAGGAAGGATAAACTAGCTTCGAAGCTGTGGCTGAAGAAGCTTCGGCTTAGCACGATGACGAGGGTGGAAGATGAAACCGACCTAAAGGAGAAAAGACTGCTTAGTCCTCGACACCTTGCCTTATGGTCAACAGTAAATGTCAGGGACATGAATGTAATTTTATCTAGGCTGCGTCCTGTGCCTATAAATAGATGAACAGTAACCCCATACTATTCACGCTGAATTGTGATCACTCTTGCGTCACTCTTGCTTTTCCACCTTTTATCAAGCCGAAGGTATAAATGTAATATAAATATCATTAATGTTCATTCATGTTTATATTCTTTTGTGTTTCATATGTCTCTATTTACATTTTGTCCACTGAAATGATGAAGGTATGTCTTTCATGACCATCGTCTGAAGATCATTATATCCTAGGGGAGATAATGCTTCGAAGGACGAAGGTCTCTAATCATTAACAATTGTGTTGCTTTGTTCTTGATGTATAGCATCCGAGAACAAGGAGCAACATTGGCGCCCACCTCCGGTGAACTCATTCGATCACCTTCGGCAAGCATCGACCTTCGTCATGCTGCCGAAGAAGACAGCAGCACCAGGGGCTGCACTGCAGCCTCTAGACGTTAATCAGGAGACGCTACGTGAAGCTAGGAGCCAGAAGAGGAAGGCTACCAGCCCAACACCTCAAGAGGAGGAACTGGACCAAGAAATCAGGGATCTAGAAGCTATCCATCTGTTGGGGCGAAGGCGAAGACACCACCCTTCGCTCGATGCCTTCGCCGCAATCGCTGGACCAACGGAGACAAGACAACGGGCAGACTCACCCTTCGTCCCATACGTCACCGGACGAAGACCTGTGACGAGGTCGTCTCATCTTGCAACCTCGTCCAGCATGGAGGCCCACATGTGATCCGGCTCATTGTAACAGGCCCTGCGTGGCCGCTGCGCATTACGGGCCTAATTTGTAAAGGCATCCCTGTAATTACGGTCTGTAACCCCGCTTTATGGGAATATTCCAGGGATAACCTAGGTGTCTGAGGGCACATGCGTCCTTAACACAGGACGCTGGGCACTCAGATACCTATAAATACCCCCGCACAGTGCCCTTGAGAGGCTAGATTAACAGAGCTATTGCCATCTCGTACGAGAACCCTGTTTACGTCACTACACACCCCCGTTGGATCCCCTTGCACCAGAGAGCAAGTTCCAACATTTGGCGCCCACCGTGGGGGGTACGAAAAAACCACCCGCGATGGCACCCAAGAAAGCTAGCTCGAAGGCTGACGAAGCTGCGAATGCAGCACTGCTGGCCGCAAAAAAGGGCAAGGCCCTCGCCCTCACCCACTCCACCCACCAAGAGGCTACTGAAGACGACGTTCTCCGCACCTGCGAAGACGACGCTCTCTGCACCTGCGGCCCTGAAGGACAACCGCAACCTCCCCCAGGCTTCGCCCCACCGGAGGGCGCGGACCTCACCAAGGACGGCGAAATCCTCGGCGTCTCAGCGGAAGAACAGCTACAGCTGCGCGCCTTGCGCATCAAGAACCGCAATCTCCAGAGGCAAAAAGAGATACTGGAGGCCAAGCGCCAGCGTGTGTCTACACTAGCCAAGGTGCTGCAAATGATACGCGACGAAGAGCAGAAGGCCCAGGACCTCGAGCGGGAGATCGCGCTGATGCAGC
Source organism: Zea mays (assembly GCF_902167145.1). NCBI lineage: Eukaryota > Viridiplantae > Streptophyta > Magnoliopsida > Poales > Poaceae > Zea > Zea mays. Next base: position 90,139,486 of record NC_050097.1, read on the forward strand.
GCGAAGGCCACTTCGGCCTGCAGCACGGGCCACCCCTGCAACAGCACGCACAACTGGAAGACATATGCGAAGGCCACCTCGGCCTGCAGCACGGGCCACCCCTGCAACAGCGCGCGCAAATGGAAGACCTACACTTCCACCAGCGCGACCACGCCTTCCCACACGCCGCGCCATTCCAAGGGGTCAACTACCTCGACGAGCGAAGTCCCCTGGCGCCACACCTGCATGTGAGACCCTGGCCTGCCAACTTCCGGGCAGGGACCTATCCCAAGTACAACGGCAGCACTGACCCAGCACAGTACATCATGAGTTATCAGGTCGCCGTTGCATCTTCCGGAGGGGACGACGCCACGATGGCCAAGTATTTCATCATCGCCCTCGAAGGCCCAGCTCTCACTTGGTTCACCAGGTTGCCCCCGCTGTCCATTGACTCCTGGAGAAGCCTCTGGGACAAATTCCTGCTCAACTTCCAAGGGTATCGCCCAGACACCGACGCCTTGGCCGAACTCTCACTCTGCAAGCAGCTGGAAAAAGAGACTCTACGGGAGTATTACCGCAAGTTTCTAACACTCAAGTCACAGCTGCCCTCAGTCGACGACCAGATCGCCATCCACTACGCCATCAGTGGCCTTCGCGCCGGCGTCCTTTACAACCACTGCATCAGAGATCCGCCCAAGAACCTCCAGGAATTATATCAGCTATTTGAAAAATATGCCAAATCCGAAGAGCTCCACCAGCGCAAGGTTGAGTCTCAGAGGAAACCCAAAGATGCTCCACAGTCCAGCCGCACGTGGACGAGGACTCCGGAGCCAGACTCCGGTCGAGACGGCTTCAATCAGCAGCAAGTGCACAACATCGCCAACCAGCACCCCGCTGCTGACGCCCCTCACCGCCAGGAATATCCCCCCCATGGCCGCGGAAATGGAACTCGCGGTAGGGGTCGGAGGTGTGCGCAGCCGCCGTGCCGATTCTACTGTCTTTTTCATGGCGAAGACTGCGCCCACCAAACCAGAGACTGCCCAGAGACGAAGGCCACCAAAGACAGGATAGCACGGGCGCAGCCAGCCAACAACCCTAGAGTTGTCGCGCACATTTATCAGCAACCCCCTCCACCATACATCCACGCCCCCGCCCCGCATCCACCGCACCACGCATACCAACACCACCAGGAAGTACAAATTGTACCTCCCCCACCCCCTCCTCCACATCAGCAACAACAAAACATCCCCCACCCCCACGCCCCAAAACAAGAAGACTTCGCCGATCAGCCGTATCGCGGAGTCATTCATATGATCACTGGGGGGTCCAGCACCGACTTCGACACAAAGCGGCAGAAGCGGGACCACTACCGCAGCATCAACCACGTCGCCATCACCGACCCAGTCGTGCAGACAAAGTGGTCCCACGTACCGCTAACCTTCGACGCACGAGACGTCGACCTGCGCAGCGCCCCCCACATCGACGCCATGGTTATCAACTGCAGCGTGGCAGGCTGGGACCTGCACAAAGTCCTAGTCGACAATGGCAGTCAAGCAGACATCATTTTCCTCCATGCCTTCGACCGCATGGACATAAGCCACAGCCTGCTCAAGCCTTCGGACAACCCGTTGTATGGCTTCGGCGGCAAGGGCACTTTTCCTGTCGGCAAAATAGAACTGCCTCTCTCTTTTGGTGTAGCACCCAATGCCCGAAGTGAGCAAATAACCTTTGATATCGTCGATATGGTGTATCCGTACAATGCCATCATGGGCCGGGGCTCTATCAACAAGTTTGAGGCAGCCATTCACGGACTGTACCTGTGCATGAAGATACCAGGACCGTTAGGCGCCATCACGGTCTATGGCAATCAGCAGACTGCGCGCAACATAGAGCGGGACTTCATCCCCGGGCAAAGAAATGTGCACTGCCTCATGGCCCAGCGCGAGGTCCCTGCGTCCGTCAGCCCAACCGACAAAGAACACGACAAGGCACAGCTGCAGAGCAACAACGGGACCAAGACTGTTCCCCTAGACCAGGCCACGCCCAAGCAGACCGTCACCATCAGCGAAGACCTCACTTCGCATGAAGAGGAGAAACTCCTCTGCTGCTTGTCCAAGAACAAAGACGTCTTCGCCTGGTCAGCCCTCGACTTGGTCAGGGTCAGCCGATCCATAATTAAGCACAGCTTGGGAATCGACCCTTCGGTGAGACCGAAAAAACAGTGGCTCCGCAAAATGTCCGACGAGAAGACAGAAGCCGCCAAGGCCGAGGTACATCGCCTCCTGGAAGCCAAATTTATCGAGCCAGTGGCTTACCCCACGTGGCTCTCCAACGTTGTGATGGTGCAGAAAAAGAGCGGCAAGTGGCGAATGTGCATCGACTTCACCAGTCTCAACAAGGCCTGCCCAAAGGACAACTCCCCGCTGCCTCGGATCGACAAAATAGTCGATAGCGCGGCCGGATGCGAAGTCATGTCACTCCTCGACTACTTCTCCGGTTACCATCAAATATATATGAAGGAGGAAGACAAGGCTAGCACCAGCTTTATAACACCCTTCGGCACATATTGCTTCATCAGAATGCCGGAGGGACTCAAGAACGCCGGGTCCACCTTCTCCCGACATACCAAAACAGTGCTCGAGGGGCAAGTCGGCAGAAATATATTCACATATGTGGACGACATCGTCGTCGCCAGCAGGAGCAAGGAGGAACATCTTGCTGACCTCGCCGAGACATTCGCGAACATGCGAGACGCACGACTTCGCCTGAACCCCGAAAAGTGCGTCTTCGGCATTCGCCAGGGGAAAATATTGGGCTGCCTGGTATCACATCGCGGCATCGAGGCCAACCCAACCAAAATTCAGGCCATCATCAACATGACGCCTCCACAGTCCGCCAGAGACGTCCAGCGCCTGATGGGCAGGTTGGCCGCCCTCAACAGATTCATCTCCAAATCCGCTGAGCGAAGTCTCCCCTTCCTCAAAACTCTCCGTGGCACAAAAGACATCGCTTGGGGACCAGAGCAGGCAGCGGCCTTCGCCTCATTAAAACAGTACCTGTCGGAGTTGGCAGTCCTTACAAGCCCCGACTCTTCGCTACCCCTGTTGCTCTATGTTGCGGCTTCGCCACATGCGGTCAGCGCGGCACTGGTGCAGGAGCAGACAATTGAGGGCGTGATCAGGCAGTGCCCAGTTTATTACGTCTCCGAAGTGCTAACACCATCCAAATGTAACATGACGGAACTGGAGAAGATTGCCTATGCAGTTGTTATGTCTTCGCGCAAATTGCGCCATTATTTTGAAGCATTCAAGGTTCGAGTCACCTCAGATAGGGGACTAGGTGAATTGTTCAGAAACCCGGAGGCATCAGTCAGGATTGCCAAGTGGGCGGCCGAACTCTCCGGCTACCACATCAACTTCGAGCCCAGGACAGCCATCAAGTCACAAGTTCTGGCAGACTTCGTCGTCGACTGGACTGGGCCAATACCACAGCCGGACCCGTCCGCAGAGAAGGTTTGGACGATCCACTGCGATGGCGCATGGTGCCATGCGGGGGCAGGCGCCGCTGCAGTCATCACCTCACCCGCCGGGGTCAAGCACAGATACGCGGCACGCCTCAGCTTCGCTCTGAAATCTGACAGATGCACAAACAACATAGCAGAATACGAAGCAGTCATCCTCGGCCTCCGCAAGCTGAGGGCCCTTGGTGTCACCACCTGCATTATCAGAACAGACTCCAAGGTAGTTGTCGGCCAAGTCGAGAAAGACCATGCAGCAAAGGACCCCACACTTATGCAATACCTCGCGGCCATCCGAAGTCTCGAGAGACAATTCAAGGGATTCACCTTGCAGCATGTGGACCGGGCCAAGAATGAAGAAGCCGACGCATTGGCCAAGGCTGCCGCCAGAGGCGAGTCCCTGCCCTCCGACGTGTTCTACCATGTTATCGGCACGCCAGCCGTCCGGAGCCCCGAAGGCCTCCAAATAACCAATGACAGCGAGGGTCACCGCATAGTCAACCTTATTATGACCGAAGACTGGCGAGCACCAATAACCCTGTTCCTACAGGGGTACTACCACCCAACCGACATCAACGAGGCCAAGCACCTCAAACATCGAAGCCGAGACTTTGCACTGATTGAGGGCCAACTCTACAAGAAGGGGGTCAGTCAGCCAATGCTTAAATGTGTCACTGAGACCGAAGGCATCCAAATCCTGCGCGAAGTCCACAGTGGTACTTGTGGCTCTCACGCAGGGCCAAAGGCCCTAGCCGCAAAGGTGATCCGCCAAGGTTTCTACTGGCCCGCAATGATCTGCGCCGCAAATCGGGTCACAAGGTCCTGCGAAGCCTGCCAGAAGTTTTCTCCTCGATCAGGCAGCCCCTCGCAATTCACAAAACTGATCGCCCACACATGGCCTCTCCAGCGCTGGGGCCTGGACATCGTCGAGTCCCTTCCCACGGCTCAGGGAAACCTCAAGTTCACCTTCGTCGCTGTCGAGTACTTTACCAAATGGATCGAGGCGAGGGCTGTTTCCACAATAACATCAAAGACTGCACAGAAATTCTTTTGGCAAAACATTGTTTGCCGCTTCGGAGTACCGTCCGAACTAACAGTTGACAACGGCAAGCAGTTTGACAGCCAAGACTTCAAGGATTGTTGCTTCTCCATTGGCACCAAGCTTGCCTTCGCCTCATTATATCACCCGCAGTCCAACGGAGTTGTAGAACGCGCCAATGGAAAAAAATTTCACAGCTGTCAAGAAGATGCTCCTCGACGAAAAAAGGGCAGGTGGGCCGATTTGTTACCTGAGGCGGTCTGGGCGCTAAACACGACTGAGTGCAGGGCGACTGGGTTCACCCCTTTCCGCCTCCTCTATGGATCGGAGGCCATGACCCCACAAGAAATAAAACATGGGTCCCCGCAAACAGTTTCGTCAGCTGTCCCCGACGTGGATGAACCCACTTCGAAGGATCTCATCGATGGAAACCGAGTCTTCGCTCTACAGGCTCTAAATAAATACCAAGCCTAGACAAAAGCATCGCACGACCACGCAGTCATCCCGAGGGAATTCAGCGAAGGGGACCTCGTACTCGTCTGAATAGCTCGGACAGAGTCCAGGGGCAAGCTGGAGCCCAAGTGGGAGGGCCCTTTCATTGTCAAGACGAAGGCCTCCCCCAGCGCATACAGGCTCGCAACGCCAAACGGCGAAGACTTGGAGCACTCCTGGAACATCGATAATCTCCGCAAATTTTTTGTTTGACTCATCAGGGCCAGTTCGCCCTTGTAATTCGCAAAAACAATTTTATTCTGGCCCGCACTCTTTTCCTCCCGGGGGGTGAGGTTTTTAACGAGGCGGAGTCATGTAATATACAAGTGAAAAATCCCCCGCAAAAATCTACGTCGAAAAAATCTACGTCGAAAAAAAACCAATACAAAGTCACCGCGAGGCCCAGCGCTAGCTACCCTCGCGTGCGACAACTCCGCGCAAAAGTCGCCTAAGGGTGCAGCCGGACTAGCACAACAAGTGCGAAAAATCGAAGTCTTTCGCGAAGACTATCCGTGCAAAAGTCGCCTAAGGGTGCAGCCGGACTAGCACAACAAGTGCGAAAAATCGAAGTCTTTCGTGAAGACTATCCATGCAAAAGTCGCCTAAGGGTGCAGCCAGACTAGCACAACAAGTGCGAAAAATCGAAGTCTTTCGCGAAGACTATCCGTGCAAAAGTCGCCTAAGGGTGCAGCCGGACTAGCACAACAAGTGCGAAAAATCGAAGTCTTCCGCGAAGACTATCCGTGCAACAGTCGCCTAAGGGTGCAGCCGGACCAAGCATAACAAGTGCAAAAAAGACTACACCAAACTGTCCGCGCAAAGACCGACTACATGTGCACCAGACCAACATAACAAATACACCAGACCAAGTACGTAACACCTTCGTGAGCATAGCTGAACGTGCGAAGGCACACAACCTCATCATACAAGCTATTACATATGTACAAGCGAGGGCATCACACTTTACATCGGCTCAACCTTCGGAATAATTCCCATCTCCCTATAGTTAAAAAGCATTATCCTCAGCTCCTCACCCACAAAAAGACTTCGCAGCTCCCCCTCACCTGCACTCACAGTGGCCGACAAGGACAATAGTTCCTGCCTGCCAGCCCTGCTCACACGAAGCCGACCGCCGTCCGCCTCACTCACTCTACGCTTCGCAACCGCCCTTCGCCGCCTACGCCCAGCGCTCGGACCAGGCACATCTTCAGCATCCGCAGCATGCGGCGAAGCCTCCGCCGCTGCCACATCCAAGGCCGCAAAGTAGTCCAAGTCCTCATCCGACGACTCTTCAGTCCACTCAACCGAGCTCCCGGAGTCACCAAAATCAGAAAACTTAGATGCAGACTTATCCGATTTATTCCCATCACCCACGGTCGAAGCCGCCAAAAAATTAGCAGTAGCGGTTGCGTGCGCAGGCCCAAAATCTTGAACCTGCGCAGCAACCAAGGTTCAGCAACATATCCAAAATTCCCTAACTACCCACACCCACTAAGCCACCTGTGAAGACCCAGCCGTCGCGGGATCCTCCGCTGTCGGCTCCGTTGCCATCTTCATAGGATCCTTAGCCCTCGGCGCTGTGGCGGAACTGCCCGAATTATTCCAAGTTAAGTGCCTGAGCCCTGCCTTAGAGGCTAGACCACACTTAAATGGGAATAATCCGTCAATCCCTCGGATCTAGTCCGACACGGCCACTGACAGGATCAAGTACCACAATCTCACTCGAAGGTGAGTCACAGAGCAAATACAATAAAGCATAAAACCATACATGCAGGAGTATTAAGTTATTACATCATCATCGGAGTTTTGCAAAAGTAGTCATCATTGTTCGAAGTGCAGCGGAATAAAACTAACGATAATTAAACAGAGAGATGGGGAAGCCTGTCCCATCACTCCTCATGCTCCTCCTCAGCCGAGGCAGGGTCCCACTCGACAGTCCAACCCGGTGGCAAGATGGACGGCCAAGTCACTCCAGCAACCATTTCCTCCAGAGAACCTGTAAAAAATTATGCCACAAGCAAGGCTGGGTATACTAATACTCAGCTAGACTTACCCGGTGTGAGGAGTCTACTCCTCTACCTCTAGACATGCAGCTGTTTGGATGTGGGGTTTGGTTGCCAAAAGCACTAGCTGAGTTTCTAAATCAAGTTTTTAACTTTGTCAAAATTAAGTGTGACTCTCTTAAGGCTAAAGATGTACTATCTATTCATACATAGTAGCAAACATTTTTAGCAATCAACATCTTGTATCATCTCAACACAGTTCCACTTGTTACTCAATGTAGCAGCATGGATCAAGCAGTCTCATTAGCTGCGAGAAGCAGACGATTCGAATCGAGTTTTTATCCTTGCAAGGTAAACCTAAACACACGACATGTAGGGGCACTCCGTCCCCACACACATCAACCGTCCCCATCGATTCCCCGTCAGCAGATCAGGGCTCACCGCCTTGGCGTACAATGCCCCACTGACCCCGACTGCCGTCGTGCAGTGATCGCACTTGTACCCACCATAACCGGAATGGGAGACCTCGTCTCAGGTCGCGTGAGGGGATATGTCCACTGCCAGGTTCACACAGGTACTAGGCTTACCGATTTACCATATTTCTTGGCATGTGCTTAGTACGTTCAAACGCTTGACTCACGGTACCACACCATAATCCTTATTCAAATTTTTATCCCGTAGACAACCAATCCCCATGGATTGTTGCCCACAAAACAACCTCATTATGATGAGAAGGTGGATACAACCAATTCCCTGATCTCGCGCGAGTGCTAGAAAAATCACTCGACTTCTACCGAGACCCTAATTAATAAAGCAACTACTCGTCCTAGCATACTAGTATCCATCTCAATAGGATTCCTGAGATCATGCAACTAGGGTTTCAACACAACTCCTACACCTAAGTGCACAATCAATCCTTCAATCATTAAGCGAAGTAAAGTAGCATAAATAACAGGTTATGCATAAAACCGGGGCTTGCCTTCCAAAGCAGTGGCAGGCAGGTCCTCTGGTGCAGGCTCTGGTGCTGGATCTGGGGCTACCTCCTGAGCAGCTCCTTGCTCCGGCACGAGGACGTACTCTCCGTCAGCAAGGTTACAGTCTATCGAAATGCAATGAATATGTATGTCATGATTATGCAAGATTTAATAACATTATTCTAAATGAAACTAAGTCAAGAAGTAACTTAGGGTTTCTTAGTCATGCGGGGCTTCCAGTGGTACATACTTATTAACTTTTAGGCTTAGGTTTTCATTTAGGATAACATAGGGGATTTGTATTGTCTTTATACATTTCAGTGGACAAATTTACAAGGGTTTTAGGATGACATTAATCACCATTATTCATTTTTCCTTTTCTTAAATTCTACTTATGGTTTCTAGTGTAGGTTTGAACTACGACAGTGGTTTAATATTTTCCAAAAATTTTGTAAAAATTACAGTGGGTTGCTCTTTGCTATTCTAGCCTGTTTTAAGAATTTGAGGCTTAAAATATAAAGGCTTTGCTTTAGATAAAAATAACAAGAGTGGTGTAAAATGGGCCACTTTACACTACATCTCTTAATTAGAGGTGGGGTCTGTCCTAAGGGTCATTTTTATTGGTATTGAACAATAATAATAGACTTCTGTGTCAAAAACCACAGGAGGTTAAGGGGTGGTTATTTAGTTATGATTTTCTAAAGTTTAATGCCAAAAAGGCACTTTCTACTACATTGTTATTTGAAAAATGTCAAACAGCAGATTTCATATTTTTCTTAAGTTCTTATTAGCAAAACATTTTCTATCCCAAGGGTGGGGGTGTTTTCACCTTGGGGTTATTTTTGTAGGGTTTTTCTAAGTTTCCCTTGTTTTATTAAAATAAAAGGTATCCTACTTATTTTATACCAAAACAGGGTATGATATATTTTTCCAGTGAACTACCTTGAATAAGTATCCTAATAAAAATAGGGGTGCCCTCTGGTTCATTATTTAAATCACATTTTCTATTTTTCTTAACCTTGAGCATATTGTAAAATAAGGGGCAAACACTGACTTAATGGGGTGTATAGAGAGGTTTAGCATTTTTACTTGGGTCAGTAGGTAGACATAAACTTCTACAAATTTTGCTAACCCTAGTCAAACAATATTTCTATTTTTCCTCCTAATATTAAGTTTTCAGCAGTTTCTTAATTAATTCAAAACTTTAGAAAAGAATACAAGAACTAGGGGTTTTACTATTTTTATCTGATAGTTCATATTTCTCAGAGTCTAGCAAAATTGGTTTGACCATTTTTGGATGATTATTCTTCAAGTTATGCATTTATTAAGTTATCTGCCATATTAAAATAAACTAAATTCTGAAATGGAAAAGAAAACAGGTTTGCGCTGAGGCCCCTGGGTTTTATCTCCTTCTTTTCTCCCAAAACAGTCCTCGGTCTACTATTGGTATGGGTCACTGACATTGCACAAAACCCCCTGGACCTAACCGAAATCTAACCCGCGCTCCCTGGCTGCCTTAAACAGTACCCGCGGCATAGATTACGGCGGCGAGGCTTACCGGCGGCAGAAGAGCTCCGGCGGGGTGGTTAGTGACGTCCGGGAGGTCACGACGGTCACGTCGGTGTGCGGGTCGGCGTCGGAGGTGGTCGGAGCTACCCTGGCCACGAGCACAGGCGGCGGGGGTCGTCGGCGGCTCCTGTTCCGGCCAAACCACGGCGATATAGTTCAATTAAGGTGCACGAGGAGCTCCACGGGGTGATGTAGAGGCCATGCGCGCAACGAATTGGAAATCGGTGCAGAAGCTTACCCGGTCCACGTGCGCCGGCGGGTTCTTGAACTCCGGTGAGCACGATTGAGCTATTCCGGTGACGCGGGTCCCCGGTTCAAGCTTGAGCAAGCCTCACGGCCTCACCAGGAAGCTATCTGAGGGCTTGGATCAAACGGAGGAGGACGGGAAAGGGGGCTGGCCACGGTGGTTGCTCTCGGGCGGCACTAGCGGGTCGCGGGGAGGTCGCCGGAGCTAATGGCTGGCTCGGGTAAGTCAGGCGAGGTACGGAGGAGGCAACGGGGAAGGCAGCCGAGCACTAGGGCGGGCTTTATAGCCGTGGCGCGGGCGTGGTCACGGGCGGGCGCGGGCGCGCGGGGGTTCGCGCACGGGCGTGCTCTGAGCGCGCCCCCGGATGTCAGCTCGCGTCGAACACGTGGAAGCTTGCTTCTGCCATGGTTCAACGGCGGATTAGAGCACCATAGCGTGCGTATCTTGGCAAATTCACTGTGTACGGTCGCTTCTCTGCTCCATATCCTACCTTTTTGCTGTGAGTTCCAAGTCAAGATATGGTCGCGGTAGGGAGATAGAGGGGGAAGAAGTTTGCTGTGTCAGCTAGGTCCGAGCCGAGACAAAAGTGGTGTCAAGTCGTGTCTAGCGCCCTAGGGTAGGTGTCATCTCTTTCCAGGGTGTTCTAGGGTTAATTTGGCGCCACTTTGTCAATTGGGTCGAAGGGTTTTGAAATTTGGATTAAGGTGAACATGTGGAATCTTTGTGCAAGGGTTAGTTTTTGTACTTAGGCAAAAACTGAATTCTCCCTTGTGCTGAACCTTAGGTGAACTTTTTAGGACTTTTCTGAAAACTTTTTGGGGGTACTTCCTTACTATTAATTGTAGGTTATGAAGTATATTACAACTTTTATATTTGGCCCAACCCATGATCATAAGGTTTACATGATCTTTTGATCATAGCTTCAATTAGGGTTCCTATTGCCCATGAGGGGGTTTGCTTTAGGGTTTTGGGAAATCCTCACTTAGATGTGCATGACAAGCTAGGGCATAATATCCAAGATAGTTTGCACTTGATTAGGACCTTGAATTCCAAGTTTGAGGTACTTTGCCCAAATAAATCTTCATGTAATAATGGGTTAAAAGGGGTAGCCCTGGGGTGGACACCCTGAGTAACACCTGGGGTGTTACAGCCCTCCCCCCTTAAAGGAATCTCGTCCCGAGATTTCAGGTAGAGTCCCTTGGAGGGGTGCTTGGAGGTGTGTGGGTGTGCTACCCTTTTCTTTATACTCAAGTTTCTCTTATTAACTGCTCTTCGAATGTCATTCTCTTTGCAACTTCAGAAGGAAGCCCTTCTTAAGTTAAATCCACAACTTAGATTATCCTTGCTATCTAAGTTTTTCTTATAATTGAATTCGAAGGGCAGGTGGGGGTGGGGTTTTGGGGTTACATACCGACTCCTTTGGGCAGAAAGTCGGGGAAGCGAGAGCGTAGAAAATCCTCAGTCTCCCATGTAGCTTCTTCTACTGAATGGTGACTCCACTGAACCTTGTACATTCTGATTGAACTTGCCCGAGTTGATCTCTCCTTTTGATCTAATACTTTGATGGGGTACTCTTGGTAGGACAAGTCTGGTTCTATCTCAATGTCCGGTTCGGGCAGCACTTCAGTGGGTAGGCGAACACATTTCCTCAATTGAGATACATGGAATACATCATGAACAGCTGACATGCTGGGTGGCAACTTTAGTTGATAGGCAACGGGTCCACAAGCTTCCTTGATCTCGTAGGGTCCAATGTAGCGAGGAGCTAACTTGCCCTTGATCTCGAATTTCTGGACACCCTTGGTTGGTGATACCTTGAGATAAACATGATTTCCCACCTCAAACTGTAGAGGCTTCCGCCTCTTGTCATGATAGCTCTTTTGCCTGGCCTGAGCAGCTTCTAGGTTCTTCTTGATGATCCTGACCTTTGCCTCTGCTTCAAGCACCAAATCTGGCCCAAAAATTTCCCTCTCTCCTGCTTGAGACCAATTCAGTGGGGTCCTACACCTCCTCCATATAATGCCTCAAAGGGTGCCATCTTCAGACTGGACTGATAGCTGTTATTGTAAGAAAACTCTGCCAAGGAAAGACACTTGTCCCAATCCTTCCCATAGTGCAGTGCACATGCTCGCAACATGTCTTCCAAAATCTGATTTACCCTTTCTGTCTGGCCATCGGTTTGGGGATGGTATGCTGAGCTTCGGATGACATGGGTCCCAAGTGATTCTTGCAATTGCTCCCAAAATCGTGCCACAAATGGTGCTCCTCTGTCCGAGACTATAGTCCTCGGTATCCCATGCAGACGAACTATTTGGTCAATGTAGATCTCTGAATACTTCTCTGTCCTGTGGGTGGTGTGCACTGGTAAGAAATGAGCGGTCTTGGTCAATCTGTCCACAATAACCCAAACAGAATCATGGTGCTTGGATGTATTGGGCAATCCCACTATAAAGTCCATGCAAATGTCTTCCCATTTCCAAGATGGTATGGGAAGGGGTTGCAAAGGGTCGGCTGCTTTCAAATAACTAGCCTTAATTCTCTGGCAAGTGTCACATTCGGATATGTACTTGGCAATTTCCCTTTTCATTCTGGTCCACCAATATAAAGATCTGAGATCATGGTACATCTTGTTGCTACCAGGGTGCATGGAGAATTTGGAAAGGTGAGCTTCATCTAGGATCTTCTTTCTGAGTTCAGGGTCCTTGGGAACAACCAATCGGTCTCCAAACCATAAAATTCCCTTGCTGTCCTGATGGAAGCACTTGTACTTCTCTGCCTTTTGCTTGATCATTTCCTTAATCATTTGAACACCCTTATCCTCAATCTGTGCCCTGACTATTTGCTCTTGCAATGTGGGTTCCACCGAGATATAACTTAATTTACCGGAAGGAACAACTTCCAGGTTCAGCTTGCACAGCTCATCGCACAGGGGGGTGACTCTTGCATCCATGCTCATACAATTGCACTGGGCCTTTCTGCTCAAGGCATCTGCCACAACATTCGCTTTACCAGGGTGGTAATGCACTTCCAAATCATAGTCCTTGATTAACTCCAACCATCTCCTTTGCCTCATGTTCAGATCTGCCTGGGTGAAGATGTATTTGAGGCTCTTGTGATCAGTATAGATGTTACAGTGAGCTCCCATCAAATAGTGTCTCCATATCTTAAGAGCATGCACCACAGCTGCCAATTCCAGATCATGTGTGGGGTAGTTCTGCTCATGGGGCCTGAGTGCTCGGGAAGCATAAGCAATGACTCTGTTCTCTTGCATCAAGTCACACCCCAATCCGGTACCCGAAGCATCACAATAAACTTCAAATGGCTTGGTGTTGTCAGGTTGAGCCAGCACTGGGGCTATTGTCAAATGCTGCCTCAAGGTATGAAAGGCATCTTCGCACTTTTGGCTCCAAACATACTTGACTCTTTTCTCTAACAGTTCAGTCATTGGTTTGGCAATCCTGGAGAAATCCGAAATAAATCGTCGATAATACCCTGCCAAACCCAGAAAACTTCGAATCTGCCTCACAGTAGTCGGGGGTTTCCAATCCATCACTTCTTGTACCTTCTCAGGATCAACTGATATCCCATCCTGAGAAATTGTGTGACCCAAGAATTTAATTTCCTTCAACCAAAACTCACATTTAGACAACTTAGCATAAAGATGATGATCGCGCAGCCGCTGAAGCACGATGTGCAGATGCTCAGTATGTTCGTCTTCATTCTTGGAATAGACCAAAATATCATCAATGAAAACGACCACGAACTTATCCAATTCTGGCATAAACACTGAGTTCATCAGGTACATAAAATAAGCCGGGGCATTGGTCAGCCCAAAAGACATCACCAAAAATTCATACAACCCATATCTGGTAGAAAAAGCCGTCTTGGGAATGTCACTGGCACGGATCTTGATCTGATGGTAACCTGAGCGAAGGTCTATTTTGGAGAATACCTTGGCTCCCACTAACTGATCAAACAGAACATCAATACGGGGCAGCGGGTACTTGTTTTTGATAGTCACCGCATTGAGAGGGCGGTAGTCAACACACATCCTCAAACTCTCATCCTTTTTCTTCACAAATAATGCTGGACATCCCCATGGTGAAGTACTTGGGCGAATGAACCCCTTGTCCAACAACTCTTGCAATTGCTTCTTCAATTCTGCCAATTCCGTGGGAGGCATCCTATAGGGTCTCTTGGAGATAGGAGCAGTCCCGGGTTGCAACTCAATTGCGAACTCAATGTCTCGGTCAGGTGGCATCCCTGGCAATTCATCTGGAAACACATCCGGGTAGTCACAGACCACTGGGATCTTTTCTACTGGGGACTTGATCATAACGAAGGCACAGGAACGGGTACAACCCTAGTCAGGCAAATATAGTGTGGTCCCACCACAAGTTGGTGAGTGCACCTCAATGGCCCTAGCTGCTATATCCATCACAGCCCGGTTTCTGGTCAACCAGTCAGTTCCCAATATAATATCCACACTATCCAAACCCAAAATAAGGAGGTTGGTTTTAATTATCAGACTACCAAACTTTATCGGCACATTCTTGTTAATTTGGTAAGTGGCAACCCTGCCTCCTGGTGTTGAAATTGTGATACCCCCATTGGTGTGGTGAAAAGGTAATTGGCACTTGGCACTAAATTTGGCACTGATAAAACTATGCGATGCACCAGAATCAAAAAGGATAATAGCAGGATATTTCAAAACTGTAAAGATACCAGTCATGACGGGTGCTCCCTCTGGAATATCAGCCATGGTGGTGAAGTTTAGCCTGCCCTGCCTTACTTGCACCTTCTGCCTCTTGCCTTGGTTCTGATTAACATTCTGCCCCTGCATGTGCTGGTTCCTGGGGCAATTCTTGGCGTAATGTCCGGTGTTGCCACATGTGAAGCACCTGTTGTCATTTGCCTGGCGGTACTGCTGCTGCTGATTGTTCCTCTGAGCTGGAAACTGGGTGCGGTTGGGTGCCTGCTGCTGCTGCTGGGGTCGGATCACCCATCGCCCTTGCTGCTGCTGGGGTCCCCTGCTCTGAGTGTCGGAAACAATCCTGAAGCGCTGTGGCTGTGCTGAGGGTCCTGCCACAGGGGTCTTCCTCTTCTTCTCTGCCTGTCGAGCTGTAATGCAGTCCTCTTGGGAGATAGCCATGTTGACCAACTCATTGTAACTGTTGGCCCTAACGGTGTTGAGACGGTCACGAAGCTTAGTGCTGAGCCCCCTCCTGAACCTGTCTCTCTTCTTCTCATCCGTATCTGCGTGATACCCAGCATACTGGCACAAGTCATTAAAGGCCTGGGCATACTGCAACACTGTCCTGTTGCCCTGAGTGAGTGCCAAAAACTCATTGAGCTTCCTGTCCATAATCCCGGCTGGTATATGGTGTCCCCTCAAAGCTGCCTTGAACTCCCTCCACTCCACCTCTCGATCCTCTGGCTGCATGGCGAGAAAATGGTCCCACCAAGTCCTTGCGTGTCCGCGAAGCTGCTGGGTGGCGAACCTAACTTTGGTGACTTCTGGGCAAGCTCCATGGAGTAGTGGGAATTTGGATTCCACCACTCGCAACCACACATCTGCATCAAGTGGGTCCTCTGCCCTGGTGAACAATGGAGGCTGGGTGCTGAGGAACTCCTGGTAGGTAGCTGCTGCGGGGTGACACTGATGGTCTCCACCACCATAATGCTGAGGTGGTGGCTGACGCTGAGCTAGCTGCCTCAAGATCTCGTTCTGCTGAGCCATGAGCTCCTGCAGAGTGGGAGGTGGTGGCGGCGGTGGAGGAACGCGCTCATTCTGGCCACGACGCTGCCTCCCGGCCTTCTGAAAAACCACATATATACTTAACACTATAACTCCAAGTTCAAGGTTTAATCGCGGCGAAAAGAGCCAAAAGCAAAATGATAGACTCCAACTCCAACAAAAGGATTTAAAAAGGCATAAATTTCTCCTTCCAACTTTAAAACTGATAACAGCATCCATCAAACATGTTCCCAACAGAGTTTATCACGGTTACATCATTTGTCCCAAATAGACTCAACTCTATCTAGCCTAGTACCCCAAGGGTGCAAAAGCTAAGCTAGCTACGAGGAGTCCTACCATCACCAACGTCTAACTCTACCCTGGACATCTAGTGAGCGAATGAAGCAACACTCGACTCGGGGAAAGGTGGTCTCCCCGAGCCAGCAGTGTCCACACTGGAGGCAGGCTCATCTCCTCCCTCGATGTCGACGTCCTCGTTGGCCTCCAGGTCCTGGATCTCCTGGTGATGCATATCCAGGTGCTCGTTAGCCTCAGCAAGCTGCTGCTGAGTGTTAATGAGCTGATCCTCGAGAACCTCAATGGTGTTCTCCCTGGTGCCCACTAATTCCTCCAACTCTTGGATATCAGTGGATAGCTGCTCCACCTGCAAGTCCTCCACCATTTCAGTGGACAAGTCAACCACAAGCTCCTCCCTGTTATCCAAAGTAATCTTTGTTGCCTCCAATAGTGCCATCAGATGGGACATCGCCTCGCCGCGCATCACTTGCAGACGGTACAGAGCATTCATGCACCATACGGTCAGGTGCGCAGTCTGTCCTGGGTAGATGGCCCAGATATCCTTGGCATGCTCCACCCGATCCTTCCACATTGGGTCGTCCTCCCTTTCGACGGGGAACAAGCCAATGGGGTGTGTAGCCAACTCCAAAGGATGGAATCCGCAGAAAGTGGTCAATCCATGCAGAGCAATCGCCTCGATCGTGTCCTCCGCCCGGTATCCAAAAGACTCGGAGTCCAAAGAGCGCCACCCTGGCTGCAGGGGATGAGGCTCCAAGGTCATCCTCAACCTAAAGTGGGGCACTCGGTGCTTTTCGAACTGCTGCACCGCGTACTGAGGGTGTGTCGTGTATCCGGCCCCCTGAAGTACCTCCCACAAAATGCGGGGAAAACCCTCTCGTGCAAGCCCGTCAGTGTGGGATAGTGCATTTCCGTCATCTGAGGATCCGTGGGAAGTCATCTGTGTACGGTTAAGCGTAAGTAAAAGAAAAAGAATTATAAAAAGAACAAGGAAAATAAAACTCAGCCTTTTTCTAGTTAAATAAAAAGGCACTGGGGACCTAGTTGGTTGTTATCTTATTTTTAAGTCCTTACTCAGTTATCCATTTGCTTAATTAAGAATGCATGCATGCGCGTCCTGAACGACCTCACAACAAGATACAAGGAATAGGGAAGAACTCCCATCCTGTAAATGTGTCCTGTAGGGCCTAATCACTTAGCCACCTAACTACCCTTCTATCCTCCTAAGGCTTCACGTCCTAAGTCTATCCTGCTCGCCCTACTATCTATCCATCCTTGTTTCTATCAAGTTTTATTTTGGAAAAATGATGGTATTCACATTTTATTGATTCCTCTGTGGTGGTACAAGCTCCGATACCAGCTGTGGCGGAACTGCCCGAATTATTCCAAGTTAAGTGCCTGAGCCCTGCCTTAGAGGCTAGACCACACTTAAATGGGAATAATCTGTCAATCCCTCGGATCTAGTCCGACACGGCCACTGACAGGATCAAGTACCACAATCTCACTCGAAGGTGAGTCACAGAGCAAATACAATAAAGCATAAAACCATACATGCAGGAGTATTAAGTTATTACATCATCATCGGAGTTTTGCAAAAGTAGTCATCATTGTTCGAAGTGCAGCGGAATAAAACTAACGATAATTAAACAGGGAGATGGGGAAGCCTGTCCCATCACTCCTCATGCTCCTCCTCAGCCGAGGCAGGGTCCCACTCGACAGTCCAACCCGGTGGCAAGATGGACGGCCAAGTCACTCCAGCAACCATTTCCTCCAGAGAACCTGTAAAAAATTATGCCACAAGCAAGGCTGAGTATACTAATACTCAGCTAGACTTACCCGGTGTGAGGAGTCTACTCCTCTACCTCTAGACATGCAGCTGTTTGGCTGTGGGGTTTGGTTGCCAAAAGCACTAGCTGAATTTCTAAATCAAGTTTTTAACTTTGTCAAAATTAAGTGTGACTCTCTTAAGGCTAAAGATGTACTATCTATTCATACATAGTAGCAAACATTTTTAGCAATCAACATCTTGTATCATCTCAACACAGTTCCACTTGTTACTCAATGTAGCAGCATGGATCAAGCAGTCTCATTAGCTGCGAGAAGCAGACGATTCGAATCGAGTTTTTATCCTTGCAAGGTAAACCTAAACACACGACATGTAGGGGCACTCCGTCCCCACACACATCAACCGTCCCCATCGATTCCCCGTCAGCAGATCAGGGCTCACCGCCTTGGCGTACAATGCCCCACTGACCCCGACTGCCGTCGTGCAGTGACCGCACTTGTACCCACCATAACCGGAATGGGAGACCTCGTCTCAGGTCGCGTGAGGGGATATGTCCACTGCCAGGTTCACGCAGGTACTAGGCTTACCGATTTACCATATTTCTCGGCATGTGCTCAGTACGTTCAAACGCTTGACTCATGGTACCACACCATAATCCTTATTCAAATTTTTATCCCGTAGACAACCAATCCCCATGGATTGTTGCCCACAAAACAGCCTCATTATGATGAGAAGGTGGATACAACCAATTCCCTGATCTCGCGCGAGTGCTAGAAAAATCACTCGACTTCTATCGAGACCCTAATTAATAAAGCAACTACTCGTCCTAGCATACTAGTATCCATCTCAATAGGATTCCTGAGATCATGCAACTAGGGTTTCAACACAACTCCTACACCTAAGTGCACAATCAATCCTACAATCATTAAGCGAAGTAAAGTAGCATAAATAACAGGTTATGCATAAAACCGGGGCTTGCCTTCCAAAGCAGTGTAGGCAGGTCCTCTGGTGCAGGCTCTGGGGCTACCTCCTGAGCAGCTCCTTGCTCCGGCACGATGACGTACTCTCCGTCAGCAAGGTTACAGTCTATCAAAATGCAATGAATATGTATGTCATGATTATGCAAGATTTAATAACATTATGCTAAAAGAAACTAAGTCAAGAAGTAACTTAGGGTTTCTTAGTCATGCGGGGCTTCCAGTGGTACATACTTATTAACTTTTAGGCTTAGGTTTTCATTTAGGATAACATAGGGGATTTGTATTGTCTTTATACATTTCAGTGGACAAATTTACAAGGGTTTTAGGATGACATTAATCACCATTATTCATTTTTCCTTTTCTTAAATTCTACTTATGGTTTCTAGTGTAGGTTTGAACTACGATAGTGGTTTAATATTTTCCAAAAATTTTGTAAAAATTACAGTGGGTTGCTCTTTGCTATTCTAGCCTGTTTTAAGAATTTGAGGCTTAAAATATAAAGGCTTTGCTTTAGATAAAAATAACAAGAGTGGTGTAAAATGGGCCACTTTACACTACATCTCTTAATTAGAGGTGGGGTCTGTCCTAAGGTTCATTTTTATTGGTATTTAACAATAATAATATACTTCTGTGTCAAAAACCACAGGAGGTTAAGGGGTGGTTATTTAGTTATGATTTTCTAAAGTTTAATTCCAAAAAGGCACTTTCTACTACATTGTTATTTGAAAAATGTCAAACAGCAGATTTCATATTTTTCTTAAGTTCTTATTAGCAAAACATTTTCTATCCCAAGGGTGGGGGTGTTTTCACCTTGGGGTTATTTTTGTAGGGTTTTTCTAAGTTTCCCTTGTTTTATTAAAATAAAAGGTATCCTACTTATTTTATACCAAAACAGGGTATGATATATTTTTCCAGTGAACTACCTTGAATAAGTATCCTAATAAAAATAGGGGTGCCCTCTGGTTCATTATTTAAATCACATTTTCTATTTTTCTTAACCTTGAGCATTGTTGGGGACTTGTTCTCAAGTGCTAAGAGTTAAGAACAAGGCAACATAAAAAGTGTTAAGTGTTAAAATCCTTCGTCCTTCGAAGCATTATGTTCCTTCGGGAAATAATGAGTCTCGGACGAAGGTCATGAAAGGCATACCTTCGTAAACATAACAAGTAATGACGAAGGACTCACATAAAGCATGAAATATGATATAAGCATCACCATAGAATCATTTCTATTTTATTAACATGGAAAAACAGAAATGATTCCAAATTACAAATGTACCTTCGGTCCTGAGAGAAGGTGAAAAGTACGAGCGTGATGCCAAAAACAAATGCCAAGTAAGCGTGTCCAGTACGGGAGTACTGTTCATCTATTTATAGACGCGGGACGCAGCCCACGTAAAATTACATTCATGTCCATTACATTTGTTAACGGCTTATGGAAATCTGTCGAGGCCCCCGAAGTCTTTTCATCTTTAAGTCGGTTCCCCCTTCTGCCATCGCGCCGAAGCTTCCCTGCGCACAGCTTCGGCTACACTCGACCTTCGTCTGGTTCAGGCTTCGTCCTGGCCGTGCTCCATATTCATAATTCTGGATCCGAAAATACCTGTTCACATAATCCACTCGGAAAACATTGTCAAATCATGTTTTTGAGGACCTTCGGAGGACGAAGGCCCCCAACAGTAGCCCCTCGCAATATTAATTTGTAAATAATAAATTCAGATTGCGATATGGACGAAGGCCTTGAGCCGAAGGTCCGAAAAAACACCTTCCCTTTGCTAGAATAGCAACATTCAATGACAAGTGGGGTCTTTCAACTTTCAACGCATCAAGCGTATAAATACGGCCATGCCGCAAACTTATTTCGCACGCTTTCCGGCCAACCACTCCTGCTCATTCATTTTTTAGCTCTTGCACTGCTAAGTTTTTTAGCTTTGAAGCTTCGGCTTTTAAAAACAGTTTTTTAGCGCTTCCGAAGATGTCTGAAGCTGCTAAGAAGGCTGCTGCTGAGATGAAGCTGAGTCTTGATGAAGAGAAGAACCTAGGGTTTCTTATAGCCATGTCGAAGTCCAACACAGAAAAGATTACCAAGGAAATTCTGGAGGGACTGTCTGAAGATACTGGTGACAGTGAAAGTTATGATGTGGACAGCGGTGGCGAAGACTCCGAAGATCGCCCCTGGCGACCAAGCCATTCAGTTTATGGTAAATCAACTATCAAAGAGAAACATCTTGTTAATATGAGGGGGAGGTATTTCCGGGATCTGTCCATTGTGAGGGCGGACGAAGGGGAAAAAACTTGTCCACACCCTGAAGAAAATGAAGTTGTGGTGTACCGAAGCTTTTTGAAAGCTGGACTGCGATTCCCCTTGAGCAGCTTCGTCGTGGAGGTGTTGAAAATCTTCGAAGTCTATCTTCATCAACTTACTCCTGAGGCAATTATAAGGCTAAATATCTTCGTGTGGGCCGCGAGGAGCCAAGGTCTGAAGCCTGACGCGAGAAGCTTCTGTAATGTTCATGAATTATTATATGAAACAAAGCCTTGGGGCAAGGAACAGTATCATAACAACTTTGGCTGCTACAGCTTCGTTTCTCGGTCCGGGGCAAGCTGTCCCGTACCAACCTTTCGGAAGAGATGGCCCGGGGATTGGATGACAGAATGGTTTTATGTGAAGAATGACTTATCAGGACGAGAAGACATCAAAGGTATAATTATGCGTCCTATTTGGCAAAGCTTCGGCCTTCGGAGGCCGAAGGTTGAAATGGACGAAGCCGCCGAAGAGTGCCAAAGGGCCTTTGGGGTAGTCTGCTCGTTTATTGGGTCAAGGGACTTGGTCCAAGAACACATTGCATTCAGGGTATGGCCACTTGCGGAGAAGTGGGAAATGCCGAAGGAGACCATTAAAGAGCCCGACGAAGGCGGTCTAGTTAGACTGAAATACACATTCAAATATGCTGATAAATTCGTTGAACCTGATGATGACTGGTTGAAGAGCATTGAAAATTTAAGTGATGAGCTACTCGGGACCTACTCGAAGGCTGAAGATAATGCAATGTCAGCAGCCTTCGGAGGCCGAAAAAAGAAGAGACTGAATCGGGTATTCGATGCCATTGGGTTTGTCTACCCTGACTATCGTTATCCCACTCGAGGGCAGAAAAGAAAGAACACAACCTCTGCAGAAGGGGAAGCTGCAACTGCTCCTAGCGAGCCAGAATCAAAGAGAAAGAGGATAAAAGTCTTCACACACCGGCCACGCTATATTGAACCAGCTTCGGTGCCTGATTTCACCGGAGAAGCTTCTTCGGCCACCGAAGCTGAACAGCCAACCTTGCTGCCAGAAACTGCAGAGATGGCCGAAGCACCATCCACAGAAAAAATGGAAGAAGCGAAAGAGCCGACTAAGGAAAAAACATTAGAAGTTTTGAGTCCTGCAGTAAATATTGAAACAGCAAAAAACCAAAAGGGGCCATCAGTGACCCCAAAAAGGAAAAGAATGGTAAATGTACTAGACGTCTTGGAGACAATTAAGTCTTCAAGCACAATTCCAAAAGAGAGTGTTGAAATTGCTGAAGCTTCTACTGAAGCTTCGGCTCAACAAGCTATAGCTGAAGCTGGGCCTTCAGAGCCCTGCAAGGAGCAACCTTTTGAAGCCGAAGCAATAAAAATTCCAGAACAAGTATTAGTTGAAGAAACTGACACCGCCATCCCCGAAGCACCTGCCAGCATGCGTGATTACATGATACGACATGCTTCGGGGAAGAAGCTATCTGAAGAAGAAACTCATGAAGCCATCCATTATGCAAAGGAACTAAAATATCCGAAGGGGGCAGTAATATTTAATGGAACGAATGAAGATGACTTCTTATACTGCCTGCCTGACAACAAAGAGCTATCTGTCTGCCGAGAAATGGCCAGAAGTATTGGCTTTCCGAAGCTTGAAGCTGGGTTAAGCGCCATGACGAAAGAGGATCTCGCAGACAGCCTCGCGTACAACAGCCTGAAGGTATAGGAATTAAACACTTGAAAAATCCCCTTATTTTTACGCAACTCATTCCTTTTTTCTTATATGAATTCTTTTTCGTATAGGGCCTGATCCTAAGCAACGCACTAAGAGCCCAAAAGAGCGCCGAAGATGAAAGCTATGAAATTGCGTTTAATAATTTACGCTCCGAAGTTATCAAACTGAGAAACGAAGCTTTGGAAAAAGATAAAATTCTACTTACACTGGTAGATAAAGTGAAAAAAGACGAAGCTGCTTCAAAGGCCCAGGCCGAAGCTCAAAAACGCGAGATTAAAGATCTTCAGAAACAGCTGGCTAGAGCTAAAGAGGAGCGCGCGCTTGAGGAAACGAAACGAGAACTTAGTGATTTTATGGTCAACAAATTGGAATCAAAAGTTAAGGAGCTTCGCACATCTCAGGGGAAATGCTATGTCAAATCTGTAGAATGTGTGAATAAAATTAAATCCAGCTTCGCCAGCGTAGGCGCCTTTTCCAGCGAAGAGAATTTCTCTCGAGGCAATCCCGAAGGTCCGCTGGAATGGATTAGCCACGAAGCAGAGGCCTTCGAAGAGATTCTGAACAGTCGTGGCGACATATGTGCTTTTTCGGGTGCCAGAGGAATTGCTTCCGTCTTAGAGAAGAAAGGTTGCGAACATGTAAAATTCTTAGCTCAATCCGAAGCTACCTTGTCTTCCGAAGACATCAAAGACCCCTCGGCCGAAGCGAGCGTAGTTGGAGGCAAATTTTTTACTGATATCTGGAACGACGGCGGCCGAGGAATGGCGCGAGAGATCATTGAAAGAAGCGAAAAAGGCATACACGATGCTAGAAGAGTAGCAGACGCTGCCGAAAAGAGTAGGGAGCCCGAAAGACAGTTAGGTACCAACTAGTCGTTCTTGTTGCGTTGTAATTTTTATTTTAAACTTTGCTCGCGATTTGTAAAAGTACTGAAGAAGTGTTCTCTTCGCTCAGAAACTGTTGGACGATCTGCCGTCCCCCACACAAAAGGGGATGAAGAAATTAATCAAATGGCCGAAACTATCATGGACAAGGTTGTTGACCAACTTCTGAATGCAGCCGCCGAAGCAGTATTGAGGGAGGATTAGGTGCTATTTGGAAAAAACATTTAAAGTGTAATCTATGCAACACTTTGTACATTTGAATGTAATATACAAGTCTCTTTTCATTACTGAATTCTTTACGATGCATGAAACTTTAAATACATACCACTTTTGAGCCTTCGGCGAAAAAAACACCTTCCCTTCTTTTCATGCGTCGTGAAGAAGATAGCCTTCGTCAAAATTATTCTGATGAATGACATCGATGCCTCGTGAAAACATTTTCCGAAGCTATTTTCCGAAGCTATGCAACTTTGATATTGATCTGATAAAGTTCGCCCATGTTTCGTGAAAATATTCCCCAAAACTGTATTCCGAAGCTATACAATTTCAATGTCACTTTTTCAAAGCATCCCTTCGAAGGTTGAGAGTGTCCCCTTCTCTTGCCGAATGCGATATGATGTATGATGCTTATGCTATGCAAAATGATGTGATGATGTTATGTTATGCATGTGACATTTGTTCCGAAGATACACATAAAATATATTCGTAAGCTCTGCATTCCCTTAGGAACGTCTTTGGAGCTTCTTCGTCTTTTACTTAGACGGCATCAGCGTTGACTTTTCGCTGTAAGCCTCCCTTAGGAGCTTCTTCGTCTTTTACTTAGACGGTATCAGCGTTGACTTTTCGCTGTAAGCCTCCCTTAGGAGCTTCTTCGTCTTTTACTTAGACGGTATCAGCGTTGACTTTTCGCTGTAGGCTCTGCATTCCTTTAGGAACGACTTCTGAGCAGAAAACTTACGCTGCGCTCCCTTTGGAACGACTTTTTGTGACTTTATAAACTTACTCTGCGTTCCTTAGAACGACTTTTTGTTACTCCGAAGGATTTTTAGTCCGAAGGTCCTTCTTGGTAACGGAAGAAATTTTAGGCTTCGGCAACTTAGGCCTGTGAATCAAATAAATTTTTCTCGTGGAAACAACGAAATTATTACATGGAAACTATCAATGTTTTTTGCTTCACAGAAAATAAAACTGAATAGAAAAGACTGCTATCAAAGGTAGGATATGTCAATAAATGTGCTTCGACTCTGGCACAGTGCTGTTGACTGTGCGAGCTTCGGACTGTTCTCTGAAGTCCCTCTGCTGTGGAGCGTATTGACTCCCTTCTGGCTGTTGACCTTGCTGCAATGGAGGTGGAGGCGGAGGCTGCTGCCAGGAAGCTTGAGGTTGACTTGCCGAAGCTACAGAAGCCGTAGGGTGGTTGTCTATGTATTGTGGGACATAAGGCGGATGAAACGAAGCAGTATGCAAAACCTGCTTCGACTGAGCTTGTTGAGATGCAGCTTCGGCTAGTTCCTTTTGCTTCTGGATTGTAACATGGCACGTCCTAGTGGTGTGGCCCTTGCCCTCTCCACAGAATAGGCAAAACAGTCTCCTTGGCTGATCTCCGAATCTTCCGCCGAAGCCCCTGGCGCCTCTGCCTCTTGGAGCTGGTGGCCGAAAGGAAGTTTGTTGTTGCCCCGAAGCCTGTGAGGAGCACTGCGGCCTGTTTTGCTGACTCCCCTTATCATCATTCTGAGTGCTGTGAATGGAACGGACATGCCTCGGGTAGTATCTTCCTCCGAAGCCCCTGGTCATCTCAGAAAATCTGAAGGCCTCCTCCCTTCTTTGGCGAAAGTCATTGTCGGCACGAATGTACTCATCCATCTTTTGGAGCAATTTCTCCAAGGTCTGAGGAGGCTTCCGAGCAAAGTATTGAGCTGCAGGTCCAGGACGAAGCCCCTTGATCATGGCTTCGATAACGATTTCATTGGGCACCGTTGGTGCCTGCGCCCTCAATCGTAAGAACCTTCGGACATAGGCCTGAAGGTATTCTTCGTGATCCTGAATACACTGGAAGAGGGCTTGAGCTGTAACCGGCTTCGTTTGAAATCCTTGAAAGCTGGTCAGTAACATATCCTTCAGCTTCTGCCATGAAGTGATTGTTCCTGGCCGAAGGGAGGAATACCAGGTCTGAGCAACATTCCTGACGGCCATGACGAAAGACTTCGCCATGACTGCAGCGTTGCCCCCGTACGAAGACACTGTTGCTTCGTAGCTCATCAAGAATTGCTTCGGGTCGGAGTGGCCGTCAAACATGGGGAGCTGGGGTGGCTTATAGGATGGAGGCCAAGGAGTAGCCTGCAGCTCAGCAGACAGAGGAGAAGCATCATCAAAAACAAAATTTCCCTGATGGAAATTATCATACCAGTCGTCTTCGTTGACGAAGCCCTCCTGATGAAGGTCTTTCTGATGAGGCCTTCTGTTCTGCTCATCGTGAGTGAGATGGCGAACTTCCTCAGAAGCTTCGTCAATTTGCCTTTGCAACTCAGCTAGGCGGGCCATCTTCTCCTTCTTCCTCTGTACTTGTTGATGTAGCATCTCCATCTCTCTGATTTCTTGGTCCAGCTCTTCTTCCTCAAGCGTCGGGCTAACAGCTTTTCTCTTCTGGCTTCTGGCCTCCCGAAGAGAGACGGTCTCCTGGTTGTGGTCCAGCGGTTGTAGTGCTGCAGCCCCAGCCGCTGAAGCTTTCTTCGGCGCCATAGCGAAGGTCTATAGCTTCCGAAGGTGTTCACGAAGACTCGAAGTGGAAGTGAGTTCACCGGAGGTGGGCGCCAATGTTGGGGACTTGTTCTCAAGTGCTAAGAGTTAAGAACAAGGCAACATAAAAAGTGTTAAGTGTTAAAATCCTTCGTCCTTCGAAGCATTATGTTCCTTCGGGAAATAATGAGTCTCGGACGAAGGTCATGAAAGGCATAC
Source organism: Zea mays (assembly GCF_902167145.1). Classification (NCBI taxonomy): domain Eukaryota; kingdom Viridiplantae; phylum Streptophyta; class Magnoliopsida; order Poales; family Poaceae; genus Zea; species Zea mays. Next base: position 90,165,977 of record NC_050097.1, read on the forward strand.
CTTCGTAAACATAACAAGTAATGACGAAGGACTCACATAAAGCATGAAATATGATATAAGCATCACCATAGAATCATTTCTATTTTATTAACATGGAAAAACAGAAATGATTCCAAATTACAAATGTACCTTCGGTCCTGAGAGAAGGTGAAAAGTACGAGCGTGATGCCAAAAACAAATGCCAAGTAAGCGTGTCCAGTACGGGAGTACTGTTCATCTATTTATAGACGCGGGACGCAGCCCACGTAAAATTACATTCATGTCCATTACATTTGTTAACGGCTTATGGAAATCTGTCGAGGCCCCCGAAGTCTTTTCATCTTTAAGTCGGTTCCCCCTTCTGCCATCGCGCCGAAGCTTCCCTGCGCACAGCTTCGGCTACACTCGACCTTCGTCTGGTTCAGGCTTCGTCCTGGCCGTGCTCCATATTCATAATTCTGGATCCGAAAATACCTGTTCACATAATCCACTCGGAAAACATTGTCAAATCATGTTTTTGAGGACCTTCGGAGGACGAAGGCCCCCAACAAGCATATTGTAAAATAAGGGGCAAACACTGACTTAATGGGGTGTATAGAGAGGTTTAGCATTTTTACTTGGGTCAGTAGGTAGACATAAACTTCTACAAATTTTGCTAACCCTAGTCAAACAATATTTCTATTTTTTTCCCTAATATTAAGTTTTCAGCAGTTTCTTAATTAATTCAAAACTTTAGAAAAGAATACAAGAACTAGGGGTTTTACTATTTTTATCTGATAGTTCATATTTCTCAGAGTCTAGCAAAATTGGTTTGACCATTTTTGGATGATTATTCTTCAAGTTATGCATTTATTAAGTCATCTGCCATATTAAAAGAAACTAAATTCGGAAATGGAAAAGAAAACAGGTTTGCGCTGAGGCCCCTGGGTTTTATCTCCTTCTTTTCTCCCAAAACAGTCCTCGGTCTACTATTGGCATGGGTCACTGACATTGCACAAAACCCCCTGGACCTAACCGAAATCTAACCCACGCTCCCTAGCTGCCTTAAACAGTACCCGCGACATAGATTACGGCGGCGAGGCTTACCGGCGGCAGAAGAGCTCCGGCGGGGTGGTCAGTGACGTCCGGGAGGTCACGACGGTCACGTCGGTGTGCGGGTCGGCGTCGGAGGTGGTTGGAGCTACCCTGGCCAAGAGCACAGGCGGCGGGGGTCATCGGTGGCTCCTGTTCCGGCCAAACCACGGCGGTATAGTTCAATTAAGGTGCACGAGAAGCTCCACGGGGTGATGTAGAAGCCATGCGTGCAACGAATTGGAAATCGGTGCAGAGGCTTACCCGGTCCACGTGCGCCGGCGGGTTCTTGAACTCCGGTGAGCACGATTGAGCTATTCCAGTGACGCGGGTCCCCGGTTCAAGCTTGAGCAAGCCTCACGGCCTCACCAGGAAGCTATCTGAGGGCTTGGATCAAACGGAGGAGGACGGGAAAAGGGGCTGGCCACGGTGGTTGCTCTCGGGCGGCACTGGCGGGTCGCGGGGAGGTCGCCGGAGCTAATGGCTGGCTCGGGTAAGTCAGGCGAGGTACGGAGGAGGCAACGGGGAAGGCAGCCGAGCACTGGGGCGGGCTTTATAGCCGTGGCGCGGGCGTGGTCACGGGCGGCCGCGGGCGCGCGGGGGTTCGCGCACGGGCGTGCTCTGAGCACGCCCCCGGATGTCAGCTCGCGTCGAACACGTGGAAGCTTGCTTCTGCCATGGTTCAACGGCGGATTAGAGCACCATAGCGTGCGTATCTTGGCAAAGTCACTGTGTACGGTCGCTTCTCTGCTCCATATCCTACCTTTTTGCTGTGAGTTCCAAGTCAAGATATGGTCGGGGTAGGGGGATAGAGGGGGAAGAAGTTTGCTGTGTCAGCTAGGTCCGAGCCGAGACAAAAGTGGTGTCAAGTCTTGTCTAGCGCCCTAGGGTAGGTGTCATCTCTTTCCAGGGTGTTCTAGGGTTAATTTGGCGCCACTTTGTCAATTGGGTCGAAGGGTTTTGAAATTTGGATTAAGGTGAACATGTGGAATCTTTGTGCAAGGGTTAGTTTTTGTACTTAGGCAAAAATTGAATTCTCCCTTGTGCTGAACCTTAGGTGAACTTTTTAGGACTTTTCTGAAAACTTTTTGGGGGTACTTCCTTACTATTAATTGTAGGTTATGAAGTATATTACAACTTTTATATTTGGCCCAACCCATGATCATAAGGTTTACATGATCTTTTGATCATAGCTTCAATTAGGGTTCCTATTGCCCATGAGGGGGTTTGCTTTAGGGTTTTGGGAAACCCTCACTAAGATGTGCATGACAAGCTAGGGCATGATATCCAAGATAGTTTGCACTTGATTAGGACATTGAATTCCAAGTTTGAGGTACTTTGCCCAAATAAATCTTCATGTAATAATGGGTTAAATGGGGTAGCCGTGGGGTGGACACCCTGAGTAACACCTGAGGTGTTACAGGCGCAGCTGTTGGCGACGGGCCTCCGCCGGCCGCAGTGGCTGCGGGAGCATCAGGAACACCTTCGACGGTTTCTGGGGGCGGCGCCGGGGTGACCTAGGACACATCCGCCACCGGGTTCGACTCTGAGTCAGGTTGCGCGCTGTTCAAAGCCCCGAAGTCCTCCACCTTCTCATTACGCGCCGCCTGAGACACAGCACACAGACTCAGCAAACCCATATACAACCCACATTCAACAACACCAAACAAAAGTCAAACATTACCTGACCCCTCGCCGTCTCGGACCGCTCCCTGACCACCTCCCGACCGTGAGGGCCCCACATCCGGTCGAAGCGGGCTCCCGCGGATTCCTTCACTACAGGGTCCTCAACCTTGTAAATATCGCGCTCGAAATCCTCATCAGCTTGGTCGAAGACTTCATAGTGCTGGCACCTTTCGCGGGACAGCGCGTTCATCGCCCCTTCGCAGGTAACCAGGGAGGCATAGGACATAAACCCCTCCACGATGGCGGGGAGCGCCAGCAACTCCTCCTGCAGCCACTCGAGGCAGCGAAGTCCGGGCTCTCGGTCTGGCACCTCGAAGTCCGCGGTCTGCGCGCCCTACTTGTGGTATGAGTCCATAAGCTGCTTGCGTGTCCGCTCATCCTCCGAGCGCGTCGAAGCCTCGGCCCTCTCCACACGGGTCTGCAGAGCGTTGAGCCGCTCCTCCAATTCCTCGGCGCACTGTCTTGCAAGACTGCCCTCCGCCCGCGCCAAATTGGCCTCCGCCTGCGCAGACTGCGCCTTGGCGAGGGCCTCATTAGCCTCCTTCCTCTCCTCAGCCAGTTGGCGCCGGAGGTCAGTCCTCTCACCCTCCAGCGCGGCCACCTTATCCGCCAACTTGCGGCACTTATTGTCGGTGGCCGACTTTTCCTGGACGGCGTCAGCATGTTGCGCCCGAAGTCTCTTGACTTCGGGAGACACAACTGCCGTAAGGGCCCCCGACGCCGCGCGGTCTGCGAAGTCAGCCACCTACAAGACACACATAAGACCACAGCCCCAACGAAGCTGGTAAAAACTGAAGTCTAGCTCAACTTACTTGACTTAATGCCTCCTTCAGCCGGCAGGACACAGCGCCCGCCTCGTCCCTGACGGCAGTGAGTGCCGGAATCTCACTACCAGCACTAAGAGCACTACCCTTCGCTCTGGGCACCACGGTAGCCGCCGCTGTCGCCACGGCGGGCGGAACGACAACAAGTTGGTCTTCGCCCGACCCTGCAACGTATCAACAAATTAAAAAAAACTCGAGCTAACGACTTACCAACAAGATAATCATCCACGCTAATATCGGTGGCGAAGTCGGCAACGCGCTTGCCCGGTGGAGGCAACTCTCGGGCCTTCACGGCTCCCGCCGGGACAGACTTAGTACCACCGGCGGCGGCCGCCTTCGCAGCCTCCGGCTCCCTGCTGGACCCAGGGGCAGCCGACTTCGCCGCCAGCGTCGGCTGGCTTCCGCCGGGGGCAGCAGCCTTCGCAGTCCCCCGCGACCTCTTCGGCCTAACCTCATGCAGCCTGATGACCGCCTGGCGCTTCTGCGCAGCTCCCTGACGATCCTTGTCCATCACTGCCGACACAACAGCAGCAATATTCCGCCCGTAAGGAAATACTCTCCAATCATGAACCATGCGAGATGTAAAAAAGTCTTCGCCGGCCGCGCGGGGGATAGGAACATTCTTAGGCCACCAACCCCCGGTAACCCTCAGCATCCGCGCCAAAGACTCCCGGAACTCGGGCGAAGACATCCTTCCCCCCGGGGCCGCACATGTCCTCATCAATTCCCTAACAAAACCATCAGAAACCCCCAGTCCTCCCGTACCAATACCTAGCTTCCTCTTCTTAGAGGATGGGGCGGCCGCCGGCGCGGGGTCATCTCCAGTCTCTACCGCCGGCTTCTTCCCTCGATGATCCACATCGTCTTGCCCGGGATAACCGCCATACGGCAGACGGTTCAACTCGAAGACCCTGTTCAAGCGGTCATTAGACCCGCGTATATCCCAGCTACGCTGGCCCTCTGTCTTCGGCACGTACCGACCGACAATCTGCCCCATCCTCCGCCTCACGCACAAAGGCCGCCGGATCGCGGCTACGTAGATCCAGTGCGAAGGCGGGACTTCGCACCACCATCCCATCACGGGAAGGCATCTGGCGAGGGCATACTTCGCCCAGCGCCCAGCCATGCGCCAAAGGCCACACCCCATATGCCACAAACTCCTCAACCAAATCGCGCCCGCTGCTCAGGCCGGCGGCGCACCGAAGGGCCCCTTCGTCTGCATCCTCCTCCGCCACTTCAAACGGCGGGTATGCGGAGTAATAATGCGAGCACATCTCGGCCACGGGGAGCCCCGAATGGTCTTCGACTGTGCCCTCCGCAACGTAGAACCAAAACTCATGCCAGTTGCCCCATTTGTTGCGGGCGCAAGGAACCAACTCAACTACCTCCATCGAGGTCTTGCTGGTCTTTGGCGTAAATGTACAGGACCCAAACTGGGCAACCTTACTTCCAATCATCCTTTTCTGCCAGTGCAGGCAATAGTACTTCGCGAAGACTTCAACCGATGGCTGTCCGCCGTACGAAGTCATCGCCTAGACATACTTCGACAGAGCCACCACGGCATTCGGAGTCAGCTGATGGATCTGGACATTAAATCTGCGCAGGACTTCTCCCACAAATCGGTGCGCAGGCAGGCGAAGACCAGCGGCAAAGAACGCCTCGAACACAACCAACTCGCCTTCTGGCTCGGGGACCTCCTCCGTCTCCGGGACACGAGCGACTCCGCCGCCAAAGTAACCAAGCTGCTGCATATCTTGCACGCGGACCGAGGACATCCGCGACACATCGAAATCCACCGTATCGCCGGCGCGCAACTCCTCCACCGCCACAGTGCTCAGCGTCTCCTCAGACGACGCGTCGGCCGGCGGCGTAGCGGCAGCAGAAGAAGAAGAGGTCGGCATCGCTACGTACCGTCGGCGGCGACGGGCGGTCTGCTTCACACGGGCCAGATCTCCGGCGAACAAGATCAAGGAGGGCAGACGAGCAGCAAGAGGTTTGAAAAGGCGGTTAGGGTTTTCGCGGAGCGCAGAAAGATAAAGTTCAAAACGCGCCGCCCCCCGTCCCCTTTTATACACAGGGCGCGGCGCTTCGGGAAACCCGCAGTCCAACAGTACGGCGTCAATCAACGGTCATGTCAAAAACCCCCGCGGAACCACTTCGAGCGAGGGAAGCGTCTCCGCCATCTAGCGACGTCTTCGGCACCAGATGACTTAGTCGAACTGGTCCCTCGGAGGGAAAATGTTGGGGCGAAGGCGAAGACGCCACCCTTCACTCGATGCCTTCGCCGCAATCGCTGGACCAACGGAGACAAGACAACGGGCAAACTCACCCTTCGTCCCATACGTCACCGGACGAAGACCTGTGACGAGGTCGTCTCATCTTGCGACCTCGTCCAGCATGGAGGCCGACATGTGATCCGGCCCATTGTAACAGGTCCTGCGTGGCCGCTGTGCATTACGGGCCTAATTTGTAAAGGCATCCCTGTAATTACGGTCTGTAACCCCGCTTTATGGGAATATTCCGGGGATAACCTAGGTGTCTGAGAGCACATGCATCCTTAACACAGGACGCTGGGCACTCAGATACCTATAAATACCCCCGCACAGTGCCCTTGAGAGGCTAGATTAACAGAGCTATTGCCATCTCGTGCGAGAACCCTGTTTACGTCACTACACACCCCCGTTGGATCCCCTTGCACCAGAGAGCAAGTTCCAACACCATCAACAAGTCCAAAATTCATAGGACAATTGATGAAGCCGCCGAAGAAATGTGTCACCTTACCCAGGACGCCCAAGACCAAAGGCCCCAGCACAGGGAGCTTCGTCAAGAAAATTCATACAATGATGATGAATGGTACAGTGACTTTCATCATGGCAATTTTGCTTTTGATGATGCTTCTCCCTTGGTAGCAGAACTGTAGGCTACCCCGTGGCCCCCGTCATACAAGCCACCTCAGCTTCCTATGTATGATGGACACTCAGACTCGAAGCAGTTCCTGATGAGCTACGAAGCAACCATATCTTCATATGGGGGCAATACTGCAGTCATGGCAAAATCCTTCGTCATGGCAGTCAAAAGCGTAGTGCAAACTTGGTACTCTTCTCTTTGGCCAGGGACAATTACATCTTGGTAGCAGCTAAAGGACATCCTGGTCACTAGCTTCCAGGGCTTTCAAATGAAGCTAGTCACCGCTCAAGCTCTGTTCCAGTGCACACAAGACCAGGAAGAGTACCTCCAGGCGTATGTCCTAAGGTTCCTGCGACTGAGAGCCCAGGCACCTACAGTGCCCAATGAGATTGTCATTGAGGCCATGATCAAGGGGCTCAGACTAGGACCAACGACACAATATTTTGCAAGGAAGCCGCCGCAAACCTTGGAGCAGCTTCTCTAGAAAATGGATGAATACATCGGAGCTGATAATGATTTTCGGCAAAGAAGGGAAGAAGCTTACAGATACTTTGAGATGGCTAGGGGCTTCGGAGGAAGATTCCACCCTAGGCATGTCAAGTCAATCCATAATGGTTGCCCAAGTGATGATAGGGGAAGCCAACCCCAAAGGCAAAAGCACAGCTCCTAATCATCTGGGTCGCAACAAAGTTCTTTCAGGCCACCAGCTCCAAGAGGCAGAGGGGGCAGAAGCTTCGGAGGAAGATACGGAGATCAGCCCAGGAGACTGTTTTGCTTGTTCTGCGGCGAAGATAAAGGCCACACCACAAGAATGTGCCAAGTCACGATTCAGAAGCAGAAAGAGATTGTCGAAGCTGAAGCACGGCAAAATTAGCCGAAGCAAGTCCTACATACTGCTTCATGATATTCTCCCTATGTTCCAGAATACGTAGGTATACAAGAAATTGATAAATGTTTGTGGGTTTTGTTAAGAACGTGGGTACCGACGTTCTTATATCAGTTAAGTTCATGGGTTTTTTTAAGAACGTGGGTACCCACGTTCTTAAATTAAGTTCGTGGGCCCTAGCCAAAACCGTCAAACTTAATCTAATAGGAACGTGGGTACCCACGTTCTTAAATTAAGTTCGTGGGCCAACTCCAAACTATCGAACTTAACCCAAAATACCTAGATCCCTATCCCGCGCCGCGAGTCACTTTCACCATCTCTCACTCTTATCCGCCCGCGCGCCCACAGCTGCGCGTAGCACCTCGCCGCCCACCCGCGCGGCCACCGCGCCCACCCTAGCGCCCCAAATGCCGCTCCAACCCTAGCCTCCCGCCACGCCTTTGGATCTCGGGCGGCCATGGGCAACTGCTGCCGCTCGCCGGCCGCCGTCGCGCAGGAGGACGTCAGCTCCTCGCACTTCCCCGCATCCAACGCGAAGAAGAAGCCGCACCAAGTGTCGTGTCCCTACGAGAGGCGTGCAAGGACGAGGGCGTCGTCCACCTTGTCATGGAGATCTGCGAGGGCGGTAAGCTCTTCGACCGCATCGTCGCGCGGGGGCACTACACCGAGCGCGCCGCCGCCAATTTCACTCGCACCATCGTCGAGGTCATCCAGCTCTGCCATCGGCACGACGTCATCCACCACGACCTCAAGCCGGAGAACTTCCTCTTCGCCAATAAGAAGGAGAACTCACCGCTCAAGGCCATCGACTTCGGTCTCTCCATCTTCTTCAAGCCTGGTGAGTCACACCAACCGAGATCCTTTCCCAATTTCGGATGATTTTCTGTGCACTTCCGTGATTTCTGGTTTTAGTGGGAGGAAACTTGACGGTAGAGCTCAAAGTAGCAAAATGTACTTCTTTTTTCCTGCAATCCATAAAAAATGTGGTTATTACTAGCTCTGCAACCCGAAAACAACTTGGTGGTTCTTTCATAGGCAATTAGCTATTACTAGCTGCAAGATAGTATCTGGTAGTGATCCGGTAGATATTGTTAATCTCCTTTTTAGGATAATATCTAGTGGTACTGACGATAATTTTTAGGACATCGGTTCAGCCGGGCTCTTTCTTCCCTATTATAGAGCATTTTGGTTTGATGAAGAATAAAAATATATTGTGTTGGGCTTTGCCTGGTTGGTACATCAAAGTCTTAGGATGTTTGTGGTGTGGTACACACTTTTGTCATTTCGATTTGCAACTTAAATGTTAATTATTTTATGAAATACTATGTAGACAACACGAGGACAGTCCACTCTAACTTAACTTACTGAGTCACTTGAGTATTCAGCTCATGGAGCAGATTTATATGTCACCGTGCAGACTTTGTTTTAAGGAAAAATGGTCTTATCACTACAGGAAAAAACTTAATTCCCGTCGGCCAGGAACTGACGAGAATAAGCATTAAACCGACGGGAATAAGTAATTCCCATTGGTTTAGGGCTTATTCCCGTCGGTTGTCAGCCGATAGGCGTCAGGTGTCGGGGATAAGGTTATTCCCGTCGGCCGCTGACGGGAATAATTAATCCCCGTCGGCCAATAACTAGCCGACGGGAATTACGGCTAATTCCCGTCGGCCAGCACAACCGACGGGAGTTATTAATTAATCCCCGTCGGCCAAATCAGCCGACGGGAATTAACTATTAACTCCCGTCGGCACCAGATCAGCCGACGAGAATTAACTATTAACTCCCGTCGGCGAGGTCAGCCGACGGGAATTAACCAGGGACGACGGGAGTTAATAGTTAATTCCCGTCGGTTATGGTCAATCCGACGGGAATTAACTGGGCCGACGGGAGTTAACCTATAATTCTGCAACAGCAACACTAAATTAGATATTTCTCCACAATTGCACACATAACATACACAGAACATACACATCACAAACATATGACAAAACATATCACATGAACATACAAATCACAAACACATTGATATGATTCACACATCACAAACGCATTGATATGATTCACACATCACAAACATTTCAGATACGAGTTACGATCAAGTCTTTACACAAACATAACGCCCACGAGTTAAAAAACATAACGAGCACGAGTTCAAGTGTTTAGAGATAACCACCACTTGGGTGGTTAGAGCTTTGACCGCTGCCGCCACCACCACCAGGAGGAGGGAACGCGAAGAGCGAGTCAACAAATCCAGTCCCTGCTGCGGGATCAGACCCACTACCACCCGCTTCGGGCGTAACCTATGCAAGTTAGCAAATATCAACACGTTAAATGCAAATATCAAAAAGTATACAAGTGTATAAATTAATCGACAGTTATCAAACATACCCTATCTCTAGGTGCAGGTATATGTGTCGGAGGGGTGTTGAACTGTGGTGGCGGAGCTGGTGTGTTTGCAAACTGGCTCCATTGTGGTGGCAGTGGAAAATTTGTTGACATGCCCTGTTGCTGCATTAACTGTTAAACATATGTGTTAATATTGAAGATGTTGTATTGAAATATAATAATTTAGAGTTCGGATTATGTGTACTCACTTGATACATCGCTTGGTTATGTGCATTGCAAGCCTCCATAAATTCGCGTTGTTGTCTCATCTCTTCACGCATCCTCATAATCTCCAACTCCTGCTCGTTCGGTCGACGAGAGCATGAGCTACGGGAAGACGAACCCGTCCTCTGAGATCTCACCGACGACGAGTCAATAAATCCGTCGAAGAGTGCGTATCTATAAGTGATTCAAAAAATGTGATTACTGCATAATCAATTTAGTGTCAACCATATAATTTCATAAGTTAGAGCTTACCGTCCATGCGCTTTGCCACCACCACTTGCGTACACCACCGAGGGATCCACCGGTTCATGGCACCAGTCAAAGTCAGGGCCATGGCGACGAACCATCTCCCCCCATACAGGCCCGGGCGGGGGCATGTGCCACCTGTGCACAAGAACAGGGCCCCCTCCCTCTAAGGGCCCCTAAAATAATAGTTAACCCCTAAAATAATAGTTAGCGATAGTTTAATCAATACAAATTTTAGTAATGATTAGAAGGTCTAGCTAAGACAGCTCGATAAGAATAAAACATAGTGTTTGTCGTAACAACCGAGTACCAATATGTTATACAACTCACTTTAGCTATATGGCGAAGTGCAGCTAGCATATGCTGGCATAACATCCAAACGTTAAGATCAGTCGTTACCGTTATTAAGCCATTTCCCACATTAATAATTCAATCACGGTTAATAAATGAGATTAATCTATACCCTCTATTCTTAACAAAGAAAAAAAAGAAAAAATCGGTACAGGGCCTTGAATTATGCTGGCCCGGCCCTGCCCCCATATGCCGCCTATACATCATTCACAACCTTACAAATGCAGAAATTTCTATACTTTGAACGTTTGTACTTTTTGGCCAAGACTCACCAGCCGATCCGTGGCTGTCTGGCTGCAGAGCTGGTCAGGGTTGTTCGGGTCTGGTCCTTTGTGGCCCTCCTGGTAGACCTCAATGTCACTAGGCTTTTGGCCACTCGTAGCTTCCTGTATAAACAAAAAAATTCATAAGCAATCGTATTATTTGCTGATCGACATAGATAGATCAAACTTACCATTCTTTTAGCTTTTCGTATCATGTCGTCACCACCAAACTTGTGGTTAGGATTGGTTCCTCGACATTGTCTGTGATGCGCTGACGCTTTCTGGAAGCCTTCGGAAGCCCAATATCGACACCAAGCATAGTACGCATCAGGCACAGGCGCCATCCATGGAACCATCACCTGCACACACAATGTTACATATTATATCAATCACAACAATCAATATAAAGGGTAAAACAAATTGAATACTAACCTCACGATATTGATCCTCAGTCAAATATATCTTTGAGGACCCTTCCTTTTTATTCAAGGGACCTGCTTCTTCCGGATGCTTTTGAAAATACAGGTTTGTAGCCTGAATTCTCGCATAGTATATGGCATCCTTCACTAGCTTCTTTGAATTATTTTGGAAGACACGTTCAGCGTGCCCCATGTAATCCTCTCCGTCAGGCAACCGATATCGAAGCTACAACATAAAGAATACAAATACAATGGTATAAGTCATAGATTTACAATATTAAGAAACATAACAAAAATAATAAAGAATTCATACCCAAAAGTCATTACGCACAAGTCCCTGTCTGTCGGTGTGGTTTCGTTCCTTTATAAACTTTACTCGTCCCAGGTACTGACGAGCACCTCATCCTCAGTATCTCCGTTTGACACCTTCACTATACGAGGGTAGTGAAGACGACAAAGAGAACCCAACGTAAGGTTAACCTGAGTGTGGTGTCCCTTGCCGTCAAAGGACAGGTCCTCCCAATTCCTGCATTACACAAAAACATTAACAATACACATAATAGTTATATGAGATAAGTTAATATATTACACTCACCAATCTCCATGTGGCATGATTAAAGTCCTATCAGCCTCTCGCTCTATCGCGTGACGAGGCTTTACTGAGTGGCTTTTTCTTGAGCGACGTGTGTGTGTCGCTGAAGAGCCTCCCGAGCCATCATCCATCGGGTTGTCAGCCGGTTCGCCCTGTTGGCCCCACTGGTCCCACGCCTGTTGCTGCTCTCTCTGGTGGTCCCACTGGTCCCATGGCTGGTGATGTTGTGTGGCCTGGTCCCATGTCACGTGCTCCACCTCCTCATTGTGCTCCACCTCATCATTGTGCTGCTCAGCCTCATTGTGCTGCTCCTCCTCATTGTGCTGCTCCTCAGTGTGCTGCTCATCCTAGTACATACAACTTAAGATTTATTTGTAAATATGTAAAAAAAATTATTTGTACAAGATATGTTACCTCATCTCCATGTACCACGCTCAACAGCTCTCGACGTCTGCTGCTGCTCGAAGAACTGCCCTGAAAAAGGCCCAGGCCCTTGAATAGCCCCTTCACTAACTTCTTTGATTTTGGCGGCATCCTGCATCAAAAATAAGAAATTATTCATTAGTGCATCAAAAATGACATAGTCCTTAAAAATAGAAACAAATGAAATAACAAAACAACTTTACTTGTTAAATATCATCAAAATCGGGATCTGTTTGTTCTATTCTATGTAGAGGTCGCCATGTAACTTTTCTCCTAACAGGTTGTCTTCTCCGTCTCTCGGGAAAAGTTAAGTCGTTAACGTCTACAACTAGTGAATCTAATGCCGGTGCAGGGTCAATATGAAAACTAGTTGGCAACTCTTCTTCTTGAAACACCTCATCAACCTACTCAAGGTGACCAATTTGATATTTGTCCTCACCAGGAGTGTATAGGTGTTGGGACTATGCTTCGTCGCCGAAGGTCTTGTAGGAAGAAGCAGCTTTCGGCTGAAGCTGTTCGTATGAGATGACCGAAGGTTCCTCTTCATGAAGCTTCGGAATTACAAACCGACTTAAAAGTAGAATGACCCTCTAGTCCATAAATGCTTAGGTCGCTGTTGTAATCCTTTATGAGGGGCATAATTGTAATTTCTCACAGGCTGTGTCCCGTGCCTATAAATAGTGAACAATATTCCCTTACTGGTCACGCATCCCTGTATTTGCAATCGCATTATTCGGGAACCAACCTTTGCCAAGGCAGAGGTATAATTGTATTTAACACTTAAATATACTGAATGGATATAATATGGTTTATTTATGATTCATTTACCTTTGATATTCTATATTTTATGTCATCTTACACAATCTGTTAGAATTCAATTACGAAGATTTAACCTTCGTAATTGTATTGCTATCAACCTTCGTCCAAGGCCCATTAATCCCCAAGGGAATAATGCTTCGTTGGACGAAGAACATTAACATTTAACATTCTATGTTGTCTTGTTCTTAATCCATAGCATTTGAGAACAAGCCCCCAACATTGGCGCCCACCTCCGGTGAACTCACTTCCACTTTTTTGAGCTGATGGCTTCGTTCAACGATCGAGCTGGAGCTGCTTCGGTCCCGAAGCTGGTGCTCCCGATAACAGGTGGTTCGTGCTCAGAACCAGCCAACAAAAAGCAGAAGAAAGAGGCGCAGAGAAGGGTACAACATGTTGGAGTGCATGGACCCTTTATCAAGTCAAGGTGGTCCCACATTCCAATCACCTTCTCCCAGGAGGACCTTCAACTCAAGGATTTTCCTCATAACGATGCTATGGTTATTTCTTGCGTTATCAAAGGGTTTCTGGTCCACAATGTCTTGGTTGATACAGGCAGTGCAGCTGATATCATATTTGCTAAGGCCTTCAGATAAATGCAAGAGCCAGAAGATAAGATTCATGATGCTACACACCCTCTCTGTGGCTTCGGAGGAAGACAGATTGTAGCACTGGGCAAGATCACCATGCCAGTGACTTTCGGATTCATCAACAACACCAGAACTGAGCAAGTTGTGTTTGACATTGTTGACATGGAATACCCTTACAATGCAATTATTAGTCGTGGCACCCTCAATACTTTCGAAGCAATTCTTCATCCTGCTTACCTTTGCATGAAGATACCTTCGGATCAAGGACCCATTGCTATTCATGGAAGTCAGGAAGCTGCCAGAAGGGTCGAGGGAAACTGGACTGACTCAAAAGCAATCCATAACATAGATGGAGTTGAAGCTTGTGAACAGTACAAATTCAGAAGGGAGAAAGCAGCTTCAGCAGATCAGCCGAAGCCCATGCTCTTATGTGAGGACATAGCAGAGCAGAAGGTGCTGTTGGGCTCTCAATTATCCGAAGAACAGGAGAAAACATTGATAAGGTTTTTGTTCAACAACAAAGATGTTTTTGCATGGTCAGCCAATGATCTTTGCGGAGTTAACAGGGATGTTATTGAACACTCGCTCAATGTTGACCCATCCTTCAGACCCAGAAAGCAGAGGCTTCGGAAAATGTCTGATGACAAGGCCGAAGGTGCTCGTAATGAAGTCAAAAGACTCCTTAGTGCAGGAGTTATCAGAGAAGTAAAGTACCCAGAATGGCTAGCTAACACTGTTATGGTAAAAAAGGCCAATGGCAAATGGCGAATGTGTATCGATTTTACAGATCTCAATAAGGCCTGTCCGAAGGACGAATTCCCATTGCCAAGGATAGACTCCTTAGTTGATGCAGCAGCTTCGTCAGAGCTTATGAGTCTTCTCGATTGTTATTCAGGCTATCATCAAATTTGGATGAAGAAGGAGGATGAGCCGAAGACCAGTTTCATAACCCCTAGTGGAACATATTGTTACCTTCGGATGCCTGAGGGGCTCAAGAACGCTGGAGGAAGTTTCAGCAGAATGACTACGAAGGTTCTCCAGTCCTAGATAGGCAGAAATGTGCTAACTTATGTTGATGATATCATTGTAAAAAGCACGAAACAGGAAAATCACATTGCTGATTTGCAGGAGACCTTCGCCAGTTTTAGACAAGCTGGTCTAAAGTTGAATCCAGAAAAATGTGTCTTCGGAGTAAAGAAGGGGAAATTTCTTGGATGCTTGGTTTCAACAAAGGGAATTGAAGCTAATCCAAGTAAAATTGAAGCTATACTTCGAATGGAGCCACCAACTACAAAAAAGGGGGCCCAAAGATTGACAGGGAGGCTGGCATCTCTCAATAGATTCATATCCAGATCAGCAGAAAGAAATTTACCATTCTTCGAAGTGCTGAAATCAGCCGAAGTCTTTCAATGGGGATCAAGCCAACAAAAAGCCTTCGAGGAACTGAAGCAATATTTGATAGATTTAACAACATTAACTCCAACAACGCCAGGGGCTCCTCTGTTATTATATGTGGCAGCTTCGCACTCAGCGGTAAGTGCGGCACTTGTCCAGGAGAAGCTTGATGGCCAAGTCAAGAAGCAGGTCCCAGTGTATTTTGTATCTGAAGTTCTTAGTATATCAAAGAAAAACTATACAGAATTGGAGAAGGTGTTATATGCTGTTTTGATGGCATCCAGGAAGCTTCGGCATTACTTTCAAGCATACAATATTGTTGTTCCTTCTTCGCAGCCGTTGAAGGATATTATGAGAAATAGAGAAGCTACTGGGCGGATTGGAAAATGGGCTGCAGAGCTCAATGAATTTTGCATTGATTATGTGCATAGATCGTCGATCCAGTCTCAAGCGTTGGCAGATTTCATCGCCGATTGGACGCCAGGGGCTCAGGATGAAGAAACAAATAAAGATGCCGAAGTATGGACAGTGTTTTGCGATGGGTCTTGGGGAACCTTCGGAGCAGGAGCAGCCGCTGTGTTGGTCTCACCATCCAAAGTCAAAACCTGTTATGCGGCAAGACTCGATTTTAGTTGTACAAACAATATTACTGAGTACGAAGCCCTGCTTTTGGGCCTTCGGAAGTTAAAAGCAATGGGAATCAGAAGGGCCATTCTTAAAACTGATTCCCAGATTGTTTCGGGTCATATCGACAAGAGTTGCAAGGCTAAAGATCCGAAGCTTGAAAAATATCTAGACACGGTCCGAAGAGTCGAAGCTTCCTTCGAAGGATTTTCTGTCAAAAATATCCCTCGAGGACAAAATGAGCATGCTGATTTGCTAGATAAGTCAGCAGCACAGGGGCTGCCCTTACCTTCGGATGTGTTCTTCGAAACAATAAAAGCACCTTCAGTGGAACTTTTTGAAAGAGCAGTCCTCAATATATCTCCTGTTTATAGTGAAGACTGGAGAACTGAGATCATCTCTTACCTTCAGGGTAAATTCCTTTCAGATGACGAAACTTATAACAGGAGGATAGAGGCAAGAGCTCGTCCATATGTCATGATAGAAGGGGAGTTGTACAAGCGTGGAGTTTGTGCTCCATTACTCAAGTGTTTATCTAGAGCCGAAGGCATAGAATTGATGAAAGAAATACATGTAGGTCTGTGTGGATCTCACATTGGATCTAGGCCGTTACTTGGAAAAGTTTTCCGTCAAGGGTTTTATTGGCCGAAGGCAGCTTCGGATGCAGCGGAATTAGTTCAAAAGTGCGAAGGTTGTCAGAAATGTGCAAGAGATCAAAAACAACCTTCGTCCTTAACTCAGCTCATACAACCCATCTGGCCATTGCAAAGGTGGGGCCTTGACTTGTTAGGTCCGTTACCACTGGCTCAAGGGAACTTAAGATATGTTGTAGTGGCTGTGGAATATTTTTCTAAATGGATTGAGGCAAAGCCTTTAGCCACAATAACTTCGGCCACCATTCAAAAGTTTTTCTGGCAGAATATTGTTTGTCGTTTTGGGGTACCAAAGGCCATCACTGTAGATAATGGAACACAGTTCGACTCCGAAGCTTTCAGAGAATTCTGCGATCAAATTGGTACGAAGATCCATTTTGCATCAGTCAGGCATCCGGAGTCAAACGGACTCGTTGAAAGAGCCAATGGCATTATAATGACAGGAATAATGAAGTTAATCTTCAATCAACCCAGGGGAAAGTGGCCAGATCAATTAATCAAAGTGGTGTGGAGCCACAACACAACAACATCAAGGTCAACAGGCTTTACTCCATTCAAATTATTGTTTGGTGACGAAGCAATAACTCCGGAGGAAGCTAAAACTGGATCAATAAGAGTAGTAGCTTCGGCAGAACCAGATTCTGAAGCTGCTTATTCTGTGGAAAAAGATGCTTTAGAAGGGATCAGGCTTCAAGCTGTGGAGAACATCAATAAATATCAAGCCGAAACAATCAAATGGCGTGATAGAAAGGTTCGGCTAAAGAATATTGAGCCAGGACATTTGGTGCTTCGGGGAGTGGCTAATCCAGATACAGTAGGCAAGTTACAGTTGAAATGGGAAGGACCTTTTTTGGTAGTATCTTCGTCAAGACCCGGTTCATACAGATTGAAGGATATGGACGGCAACGACATTCCTAGATCTTGGAATGCGGATGAGCTTCGGCGATATTATGTATAACTTGATGTAATTTTTTATAGATTTTTTATTTTTTATTTTTTCTTTCATGGCACCCTTTTCCTTTCTGAAGGGGGAGAAAGGTTTTTAATGGGGTCATCATATGTAATTTCCTTTTTTAGCTCCATAAGAGCAAAATCCCCCAAGGATGTAAATGTAAAAGCTGAGAACGCACCATCGAGTGCCGAAAAGAAAACAGGGAAGAAGCTCCAAAGTCGTTCCTAAGGGAATGCAGAGCTTACAGCGAAAAATAAACGCTGATTCCGCCGAAAGTAAAAGGCGAAGAAGCTCCAAAGTCGTTCCTAATGGAATGCAGAGCTTACAGCGAAAAGTCAACGCTGATTCCGCCGAAAGTAAAAGGCGAAGAAGCTCCAAAGTCGTTCCTAAGGGAATGCAGAGCTTACAGCGAAAAGTCAGCGCTGATATGTGATTGTTTCTAAGGAAATAATGGTTGTGATTATGGCTTCGGATATGTGTTTGGACATTCATTTGCACATCATATTACATCATGACATTTGCATTCATAAACATTCATCCAGGCATATGTAGGATAATCATCATCATAGCATAAGTGGCTGCTTCGGCAAAAAGGAAAACTGTCTTTTGAACTTCGTCGTGTACAAAAAGAAGAGCTTCGGAAAAAAGGGAAAAGTTGTTTTTTATGCTTCGCTGTGTACGAAAAGAAGGGAAGGTGTTTTTTTTCGCCTTCGGCTCAAAAAAGATAATTTCGTCCACATCAAAGCACCTCTCATACATTAATGGAAGGGTAAGAGCATATTACAAGGTATGAACAGAATTCATTAAGAACAAGTTTAGTCATATTTACAAAAGTTATCTCAAAAGTTTCTTGAGTCTGTCTACAGTCTACTCCTATTTGATCTTCATGAGGCCTCATCTTCGGCGTCATTCTCTTTAAGCACCGGTCTCGGCTTCATCATCCTACATGAATTAAGTTGTTGTAAGTCAAAACCAAGCTTGAAGGAAAAGGTAAGCACAAGGTACGATTTCTTACTGGTCCAAGATGACTCCGAGCTTCGTCTCCAGCCTTTTCTCGCCCGCCTTTTGTCCATATCATCTTTACAAATCTATTAGAAATGCTTCGGGCGAGATCAGGAATGTCATCCAGAATTGATGGTGATAGAGTGAAATTGGGCCTATTGACAATTTTTCCATGATCACAGCCAGCTTTTAGGAAAGCTGCAACAGTGCCCCGAGAAGCTACCCAGGCGCAGAAGTCACCGTGCCCGGCTATAACTTCGTCAAGCTCATCAATTTCACCCTCAATATGTTCGAAGGTCTTTGGTAAATCTTCAGCTGACGGGGTGAATTTCTCACTGCTAGCTCCAACTGAGTGGAAGATTTTTCTCAGTCGTTGAATACATTTGTTGCTAAATTCCAAACATTTGTCTTGAAGGCTTGCCAATAATTTTTTCAAATCTGAATTTTGTTGGACTTCGGCTTCAAGTTTTGCATTAAGTTCTTCCTTTTCTTGTTCAAACTATTCAGATTGGCAGAGAAGCTTTGTATTCAATTCTGTTATTTTAGCTTTGGCTTCTGCCAATAAGCCTTCAGTTGCCTGAAGCTCGAAGTTCTTCTTTTCAATAGTAGTTGTTTGCTCTTTTATTTTTCTTTCTAAATTTTCAATTATAACCTCGTGTTTCTTGTCTTCCAGATCTTGCTGCATTTTCAAAGCTTTGCTCAACAGCATACTCTGCACGAAAACAACCTTCGTTAGACATGTCTTCATTATTAAAAACAATAAAAGTCAAGGGAAAAGTAGTTCACCTTGAAATTGGAATAAAATAAACTACCAACGATATGTTGTCGTCGGTAGCGGCTAATGTCCGTCTCCAGCTTCGGAAAATCGATACTCTTTGACAGAGTACCGATAACCTTAGCTCCAGTTTGATCCCGGATACAGTCTAATTTTTCATCATCAATACCTCCGAAGAGGAGTGCTCCTGGTTTATATCCGCAAGATTTGGCATACTCTTTAAGCTCTTCTATTTCGGTTTTTGACAATTTTTCTCCAACTAAATTTTGAAACATGAAGGCCTCGTCCTCTGAAGCTTCGTCAGCAATTTCCTTTTCTTTCCCAGACACTGCGGCCATGGCCTCTTCGGCGGCAGTAGTAGCTTCTTCTGTGGCCATGTCTAGCAGCATTTTGTCGATGTGTTCGATTGTGCTTTCCAAGTTCAAATCTTCAATTGAGGTAGCTTCGGCAGCCGCGACCTCCGAAGGTGTGATTTCAATATTTGTTATTTCCTCAGCCGCTGGTATCTTCTGAGCTGAAGCTCTCGGTGGTGTCTTGTCAATGACTTCTGTCACTGCGATGATTCTTTGTCTCTTTGTTTTAGTCGTTTTCTTCGTTTTTTCGGGCTCCTTTTCCTTCTGAAAAAACTTTGTCAGTTGAGGCCCCAATGGACTTAGCTTCGCAGGCAGGGATTCAGTCATTACCTTCAAAATTTCTTCCACGTCAGTGGCAGAGCGTGATGCGGGAGTTTCCTCTTCGTCGGATACTTTTTGCTTCGGAGAAGATACTTTCCTCTTCTTCAGAATTTTCTTCTCTTTTGATGGTTCTTTCTCATCTTCATTTAAGGCTTCGGTTATCCTTTTCCTTTTCCGGCCTCCGACACCTTTATTCAGATTTTCGTAGTCAGGGTATTCAAAACCCAAGGCGTCCAGCACTCGATTCAGTCTTCGCTTCGGACGGGTGTCGAAGGCCGTAGTCATCAATTGATCTTCTTTTTTGGAGTAATTACCGAGTATTTCATTGCACATTATTTCAATTGTATCCACCCACTCTTGGCAAGGTGTTTTAAAGTATTTCTTAAACTTGTAATAGTAAGGTAACCGCACAAGTTCCCCTTCTTTCTTCTCCCCCTCTAGCTTCGGCATTTCCCATTCTTTTAAACTAGGAAAAACCCTGAAAGCCAAAAACTCCTGAACCAGGTCTCTTGTACTGATATGCTCTGCAATAATTCTGAATTCATCCAACGCTTGTTGGGTTGGACCTTCTGGTGTCATGTTGCAACGAGGTCGGGTTTCTCCGAAGATTAGTTCAAGCAGACTTTGCACAAGCTTCTCCTTGTCGTCATCAACCTTGACATAGAACCACTCCGACTTCCAGCCTGCTGCCCATTTGCTTCGGTAGCTGATTACAGGAAACTTTGTGGTTTTCCGATAAGCAAAATTATAGCAACCAAAGTTATCATGCAATCCATCTTTTCTAGCCTTCGTCTGATAGTGCAGCTCGTGAACTCGACAAAAGCTGTCCGCAAACGGCTCCACCGCCTGGCTTCGGAGGGCCCAGATATAAACATTAAGCCTAACGATAGCGTTAGGAGTCAACTGATGAAAGTAGATACCAAACCTCTTCAATACCTCTGCAATAATCCCATGCGGGGGGAATCTTAATCCAGCCTTTAGAAAGCTCTTGAAAATGACTATTTCATCCTTCTCCGGCTTTGGGGTAGTTTCTTCCCCCCCGAAGCGTAGTAGCTTCTTCTGACTTTCACTGAAATAACCCGACTTTACCATCTTGGAGAGATCAGCCTTTGAAACAGTAGACTTTCCGAAGTCCAAGTGGCTGGGCTTACTTGGCATGGCAATACGATAATCATCTTCGGGATCAGTTTCCTCAATATTTTCTTCTTCTGCTTCGGCAGTTGCTTGTTCTGCTTGTTCTGCATCATCACTGGGGATTTTTTCCGAAGTTACCAGCCCGGATCGTTGCATCGCTTCGGAGATGGGAATAGTCTCCGAACCTTCAGCTTCGCCTCCCTCACGCTCAACCCTAGCGGTAGAACGCACTCTGGCCATTTAATTCTGAATTTGTGGCAATTAAATACTTTTTCTTCCGAAGTTTTTCTTCTGACGAAGCAGGCTTCAAGCTGGAGCTTCGTTCGATTCCGAGAGTCAAGCTTCGGCTATGGTTAAAAATTTTGGCAGCAAAACAGTGCAAATAGCAATGAATGTTGTGGTAACTTCACACCTACTCGTCTGTTTATATAGTACTGCAGGTAAGAAGGCGAAGCGCCAGGATTTTTACACTAGGCGGACAGCCGCTTGCACTCGCTGCGTGGTGGACCGCAGATACCAAACAGTAACTCTGCAAGGTGGGACCGCTACGCGCTGGAAAACTGAATCGTTTCTCGACAACGAGCTCAGGGAAGGTGTTTTTTGGACCTTCGGCTTCCCGAAGCTTAAGAGACTTTTTTCACGGATCAAGCTCGTTACGAAAAACGATCTAGCGCCGCGAAAGGGGCTACTGTTGGGACTATGCTTCGTCGCCGAAGGTCTTGTAGGAAGAAGCAGCTTTCGGCTGAAGCTGTTCGTATGAGATGACCGAAGGTTCCTCTTCATGAAGCTTCGGAATTACAAACCGACTTAAAAGTAGAATGACCCTCTAGTCCATAAATGCTTAGGTCGCTGTTGTAATCCTTTATGAGGGGCATAATTGTAATTTCTCACAGGCTGTGTCCCGTGCCTATAAATAGTGAACAATATTCCCTTACTGGTCACGCATCCCTGTATTTGCAATCGCATTATTCGGGAACCAACCTTTGCCAAGGCAGAGGTATAATTGTATTTAACACTTAAATATACTGAATGGATATAATATGGTTTATTTATGATTCATTTACCTTTGATATTCTATATTTTATGTCATCTTACACAATCTGTTAGAATTCAATTACGAAGATTTAACCTTCGTAATTGTATTGCTATCAACCTTCGTCCAAGGCCCATTAATCCCCAAGGGAATAATGCTTCGTTGGACGAAGAACATTAACATTTAACATTCTATGTTGTCTTGTTCTTAATCCATAGCATTTGAGAACAAGCCCCCAACAATAGGCGTTCGTGGGGATTTACATTGTACACAACCCTCCATTTAGACAACTTTTTGCATGGATATGTCGAGAAATAAACTTGGTCTGCTTGATGAGCAAGGATATACGTGTCGTGTCCTTGAAGCAATTTTCCAGGTTGGATCTGTGTCATCCCAAATTCGTTCCTATAATACTTCGGGTCATACCATTTACACTCAAAGAAAACTAGCGCTAAAGGCTTATTTCCAGCAAATGTAATCTCGATTATATTTTTGATTTTCCCGTAATAGCAGACTTCGTGTCCTTCCATGTCGGTTGCCCTAGTAACGACTCCACTATTTTGAGTGGCGGCCATAGGATGACTTGATTCGAAAATGCTTGAACGAAAGCGATATCCATTGACATCGTAACGTCCATAGCTTTTGGCAGTTACGCTTCCAATAGATAACTGATGTAAGTCATCATTCAAATTCATTTCCTCCCCAAACTGTCAATTATGCCACAAAGCATTACCAAATTCTATAATATTAGTTAACTAAAATTAGGTCTTGGAGCCACATAATTAAGACTTACATGGTCCTGAAGCCACATAATGAAATTAGGTCGCCCATGCATACCATCGCGTCGCAATTTGTCTATGTCTCTCGCTGTTGGCCTACCGAGACACCTCATGTTTTGTTCATCAAACTCGCTGTCAAATATTATTGTATGACATGAGATATTTGATAACATAAACTAATTCACATATGAACAGTTTAAGAAAATAAGTCTTACACAAAGTATTTCTCCACCTCAGGCATATTCATGAACATGTACAGTAAAGCAGACTTCCGTTCTTCAATACTGAGGTGATATGCCTTGGGTGGACCAACGGCTTTGCTGTTTGTCTGAAAAATCGAAAGATCACTACACGGAGGCATCTCTCGTTCATCATCATGGTACCTTTTCTTTCGAGCAAATAAATTATGTTCTTCTGCAAAGTAACAACTTGTGAAGTGTGCTACCTCCTTTAGTTTAAATTGTTCCGCAATACATCCTTCAACTCTTGCTTTATTGCCCACCATTGCTTTAAGCTTCTTTAATGCTCTTTCTATATGAAACATCCACCTATACTGAATAGGACCACCGACCTTAGCCTCATATAGAAGATGTATAAAGAGATGCTGCATAGGATTGAAGAAACCCGGTGGAAATATTTTTCCAATTTGCACAAAAGCACCAATGCCTCTTTCTCCAGCTGTTCCATCACATCTCTTCTGATTTCTTTAGCACACAACTGTCTATAGAAATAGCTAACTTCAGCTAACATTTTCCACACAGCTTCAGAAATGTACCCACGAAACATTATAGGCATGAGCCTCTCCGTAATTATGTGGAAGTCATGGCTCTTCAGTCCATTCATCTTCATTGTCTTCAAGTTCACAGATCTTCTAAAACTAGCGGCATAACCATCGGGGAATTTAATATCCTTCATTTACTTCATCACTTCTTTCCGTTGCTTAGATTTCAGATAATAGTCAGCTTTTGGTTTGCCTCCGTTTTCTCTAAGCACTTGGGTTGGACGATCACATATCTCTGCTAAGTCCATGCGTGCCTTGTCATTGTCTTTCATTTTATCAGGGAAATCCATGCATGTATTTATGAGGGCTTGGCAAAAGTTACTCTCTTGATGCATGACGTCGATGTTGTGCATCAAAATCAATGACTTAGCATAAGGAAGCTCCCACAAGCCACATATGTGAGTCCAGTTCTGCTCCTTACTAAAACCTTGATACCTTTTCCCACTCTCGTCTAGGACAAGTTTCATATGCTCTTCTATAATTTCTATCCCACTACGTCGCTTGAGCGGTCCCTTCGTGACGATGGTGCCCTTCCTAAATTCCTTTCTCTGCCTTCTGAAGGGGTGATTGAAGGGTAGAAAACATCTATGGCAATCAAAGTAACATATCTTGCCACCAGCACTAAAACAAAAACAATCTGTATCTTTAGCACAATAAGGACACGTCAATCTACCATGCACGCTCCATTCAGAGAAAATACCATACGCCATAAAATCATGAACCGAGAACAGATATGCAACACGAAGATTGAATTTCTGCTTCTTGAAGCAGTCATAGGCTTCCACACCTTGCCATAGCTTCTTTAACTCTTCAATCAGTGTTTGAAGCATCACATTGAGGCGTACGCCAGGATGCTCAGGCCCAAGTATAACAAGACATAGGAACATAAACTCATATTTCATGCAAAGAGTAGGTGGAAGGTTGTACGGTATGGCAATGACAGGCCAACATGAATACGACGCAGCGGTCATATTGAACGGCATGAAACCATCAGTTGCCAAGCCGATATGAACATTTCTTGCATCTTTGGCAAAATCTGGATCAAATTTGTCAAGAGCCTTCCATGCATCACCATCTGATGGGTGCACCATTAACCCATCTTGTCTGTCCGTACAATCTTTATGCCACCTCATGTGCATAGTGATCTTCCTCGAGAGAAACAAACGTTTCA
The DNA here is from genome assembly GCF_902167145.1 of Zea mays. Taxonomy (NCBI): domain Eukaryota; kingdom Viridiplantae; phylum Streptophyta; class Magnoliopsida; order Poales; family Poaceae; genus Zea; species Zea mays. Next base: position 90,190,616 of record NC_050097.1, read on the forward strand.
CTCTAGGAGTGAGAGGCATGTGCCGAAGCTGTTTATGTGCAACCTTTGTCACCACCTTCTCCCCATCTTCATTTACAAGCTCCACGTACCTCGACTTCCCACATTTTAAGCATTTCTGTTCTCTGCCATGTTCCTTCCAAAAAAGCATACAGTTGTCTTGGCAAACATCAATCTTCTCATACTCCATACCAAGACCTTCAAGCAATTTCTTGGACTGGTACATGTCTTTGGGCATCTTGTGACCCGTGGGAAGAACCTCGCTAATCAAATCCACAAGCTCCTTGTAACAATTAAATGAGAATGCAAACTTGGACTTGATTGACATCAGCCGGGTCATGAATTCGAGGACGGTCACATAAGTGTGCCAGTGAAGAGGCTCTTCTGACGCTTTGAGTAGGTCGAAGAACTTCTGAACCTCCGGTGTAGGTGAATCTTGATGATCTGGTGCCAGTTCAGGCTATAGATCCTCAAGCATCTGGTCCATCCTATCAACATCATCTTCACCGTCATCAACTTCTACTTCTGTTGCTCGTTCAAGGTGTGACTCCCCGTGGAGATACCAGACCTTATAGCCTAGCACAAAACCATGCGAGCACAGGTGTAGTGTGACCTGCCTCTTGGTGTGGCTCGTCATATTTCTACATTTATTGCATGAACACCTAATATTTTCTATTTGTGACAAAGCAGCTGCATGGTCCAGAAACATCTGAGTCTTGGCAAACCATTCACTTGTGTGACACCCATCCTTCTTGAAACCTTCATACATCCAATCACGTCTATCACCCATTATTGCGGCTGTGTGTACGAGTAAGAAGTGCGTGTGTGAGACATTCATGTTTCTAAACGTCACACATACATCTATAGATAAGTAGTTAAACTGTATATATACATAACATAACTTCATCACATTAACATGATTAATACTTGCATGACATCAAATTCATCATCCAATTCATTAACTAATAACATTAAACAACACATTTTATATTTGCAACATAAAATTAAAAATAGCAACTACAATGTATAAAGTCATATGAAGACTACTAACACTGTTAATTAACAAATTTAAACAAACTCTAATCACATAACAGTTAACTCCCGTCGGCCAAAAAAAACCAACGAAAATAAAACATTACAATATATATATATAATATACCTCGCTTTGCATGGACGGTGGTGGTGGACGACGTCGGTGGACGACAGTGATGAACGACGTCGATGTGGGGAGGCCGCTGTGGGGGACAGATATCCCCCGGGTCCACTAGAAGAGTAAAAGACCTCACAAAATGCCCAAGGGCCCAATAAATCGTAAGGTCATTCTTTCGTGGGCCTGGGGAGGGACAATCAGCAAAGCAGATCGACATGAGGCCGGATTGGTGCAAGCCCGGACGGCCCACAACGTCGAGCGAGCGACCACAACAGAGATCCGACTTTCCCGCGCTGGAGCCCCCATGCAACGGAGCCATGCGAGGATAGGTCGGCAGAACTACAGGGAGATAAACTCAAACAGTTCACTATCTTTTAGCTACACATTGTTATCGTATCCACGTGTATTGCCCCACGGTCGAGTATACAAGGCCTAGGGGGCACCCCTTCAGAACGATCGACCCTATCACTCAGCCATCCACCTCAACTCTCTGCATTCTCAATTCGGAGAGCTCCCTTGTAATCTCATTCACCAAGCATACTCACCAGGACGTAGGGTGTTACGCATCTCTAAGCGGCCCGAACCTGTAAACATTGTCCACTGTCCCTCGTGCATCTGGCACGAACCATTTTGCTACAGTCGGCGACACCGTCCTACTCCTAAAAACACCTTGAGGGGCAACCCCAGGTGTGCGGTCGGACCCAAAACACCGACAGCTGGCGCGCTAGGTAGGGGGTGTGTCGACGATCCAAGCTAGCTCAATGGTCGTTGCCTTCCACAACAAGATCACCCTCCGTCCCGGATCCGTATTCTGCTTCGGAACAATCTCATCCGTAGCAGATGAAGAGGGAACTCTACACCGCATTGCGGATCCGCCGAAAAAGAAGTCTCCTCCAACAAACTCCGAAAATGTCGGAGAAGCGCAACCTCCAGCTCTCCGGAAAAAGATCGTCTCCGGAAAGTCGGGGGCCGAGAGCCCGCTGACCCGGAGAACTCCACTGTCTACTTCCCCGACAAAAGAATGGACACAGATCGCGAGGAAGAAGGAGACCAAGGGGAAGCAAGTTGTTCTTTCCGTTCCTCCGCCCTCAAAGGAGAACGGAAAGAAGGTCGCCACGACAGCAGCACCATTCTATCCCGACGTCCTCTTCATCGGGAGAGCGGAGTCGCCTCCCGTCTCCGACGACGAGCCAACCGCACCCGGAGAAGAACCACCTCAACGAGAATCCCGCCGATGGAGAAACCGGCGCAGGAACGTTCGACGACATCACGCGGCTGGAGAACGAGATCCGGAGCAACCAGTCTCGCGAGACGAGGTCTCGGAGATAGGAGAAACTCCGGAGGAACACGTCTTCAGAGAATGAAGAAACTCCCGACGACGTGATCGCCGCTGGGCTCAGGAACAAGCCGAGCAAGATGCAAGGCAACGCCGGGAGAATCCATTCTTCGGGCGCAACCTGAATCCCGACTTCGCCCGAGCCATGAACACGCCGAGCGAAGTTGGAGGAGTACTAGCTCGAATAGCTGATGGACTCCCTCGGACTCCCGACGCCGAAGGCTACCGACGACTGTTCACCCAGGCAGCCAACCATCTTCTACCGCTTGCTCACCCGCCGAACGATCTACGACACGCCATCAACAGTTGCTGAGACGCGCGAAGCTCCATCAATGCTTCGCGTGAACGACGGCACGAGAACGAGATCCGTCGCCGGGAGGAGTACGATAGGGATCATGGCATCCCAGCTCGGAGCCAGGCCACCAGAACTGAGTCGGCAACGACTTCAACTGGCGGTACTACCCGGGGACGGTCGAGGAACCACAACAACTACTCCCCTCCCCGGGACAGACATCATCCCCGACGATAGGAGGACACGTGTGGAGTGTCTGCTCTTACTCCACGCCTTAGGGCCATCCAATGGCCTCCTAACTTCAAGGTATCCAATGTCGACAAATATGAACCTAAGCAGGATCCAGGGGGCTGGCTGGCCGTCTACACCACCGCTGCTCGAGCTGTCGGTGCGTCCGAAGACGTGATGACCACGTACTTACCCATTGTCCTTCACTCGGGAAGATCAATGGCTCAACTTCGACCATCCAGGCAAATACCCGCTCCTCGTCGATCCGGTGATCCGAGAGAGCCGGGTGAAGAAGGTGTTAGTGGACGGGGGGAGCAGCATCAACGTCACCTTCCCCCGGACACTCCAAGGCTTGGGAGTTCACCTCAAAGAGCTCCACGAGTCGGACACTCCCTTCTTCGGCATCGTGCCGACTAAAGGGGAATACCCGCTGGGCCACATCTACATGCCTGTCACCTTCGGAACTTCGGAGAACTACAGAACCGAGTTCCTGAGGTTCGAAGTGGCAAACTTCGACTGCGGGCACAACGCCATCATCGGGAGGCCGGGATTGGCCAAATTCATGGCCATTCCGCATTACACGTACATGATACTGAAGATGCCAGGACCGCAAGGAATCATAACTGTGCGCGCCGACTTCCAAGGCGCCGCAGAGTGTTTCCGAGTGGCCATCCAAGCAGCCCTCACCACCAAGCCGTCGACGATTTCTTCGACACAGGCGAACTCTAAGCCTGAGGAGGACCTTGCAGTACCGGCGAACGAAGCTCAGGCCGCGACCTCTATGCGGCCGACCGAAGAAACTAAAAGGATCAACCTGGGGTTCGCTGATGAACGCAAGACTGCCATCATCAGCTCCAGCCTGGACGACAAATAGGAAATTGCGCTCGTCCAGTTTCTGCAAGATAACCGAGATGTATTCGCATGGCAACCTGCGGATATGCCGGGAGTCCCAAGAGAACTGGCCGAGCACAAACTAAAGGTCTATCCCCAGGCAAGGCCGATTCGGCAAAAACTACGACGTTTCACGCCCGACAAGAGAGAGGCCATTCGCGCCGAGTTAGCTCGTTTGGTCGCGGCTGGATTTATTTGAGAGGTGTTACACCCTGAGTGGTTAGCCAACCCTGTTCTTGTACTCAAAAAGAATAAAGTGGATTGGCGCATGTGCGTCGACTATACTGATCTCAACAAACACTGTCCGAAGGATCCCTTCGGGCTCCCGAGGATAGATCAGGTGGTGGACACCACCGCTGGATGTTCTGTGCTGTCTTTCCTGGATTGCTATTCCGGATACCATCAGATTAGTTTGGCAAAGGAAGACGAGGAAAAAACAGCGTTCATCACTCCGTTTGGTGCTTTCTGTTATACCTCCATGCCGTTCGGCCTCAAAAACGCTGGAGCGACTTATCAGAGAGTCATTCAAACATGCTTAGCCGATCACTAGGGCAAGCGTGTGGAGGCCTACGTAGATGATGTGGTAATCAAAACAGAGAACTCGGAAAACTTCATCGAAGACTTACAACTGGTTTTCAACAGTCTGAGGCGGTATAGATGGAAGCTTAATCCCGAAAAATGTGTTTTCGGGGTACCAGCAGGAAAGTTACTCGGGTTTATTGTCAGCCACCGGGGAATTGAGGCTAATCCGGATAAGATTGAAGCTATCATGAAGATGGAAGCACCTCGATCACAAAAGAAGGTTCAGCGACTTACTGGATGTATGGCAGCTCTGAGCAGATTTATATCCAGGCTGGGAGAAAAAGGTTTGCCATTTTACAAGCTGCTCAAGAAAGTGGATAAGTTTTAGTGGACTTCAGAGGCACAGGAAGCTCTTGATGCACTGAAGAAATTCTTGACAACACCACCAGTACTGAAGCTGCCATGACGAGCCACGTCAACTCAACCAGCTGAAGATCTGCTACTTTATATCTCTTGCACGACTCACGTGGTAAGCACCGCGTTGGTAGTCGAGCGAGCAGAAGAAGGACATGCCTACCCAGTGCAACATCCTGTTTACTTCATCAGTGAAGTTCTGGGTCCCTCAAAGAAAAAGTATCCTCAAGTTCAGAAGCTATTGTATGCAGTACTTCTAACTGCCCGCAAGCTACGTCACTACTTTGATGACCACAAAGTCATAGTAGTCACTGGCTTTCTGATAGGGGATATTCTTCACAACAAGGAAGCCATCGGCCGAATAGCTAAGTGGGCTTGCGAGCTGGGATCTCATGACATCGAATTTCGACCTCGCACTGCCATCAAAACTCAAGCATTGGTTGATTTCGTATCAGAGTGGACTAAACAGCAAGTACCAGATAACCCAGAGACTGCAGAAGTATGGCGAATGTATTTTGATGGCTCGCTGAAGCTGCAGGGAGCAGGAGCAAGAATTCTTTTCACCGCACCTGGAGGCGAGCACCTCAAATATGCCCTCCAGTTGCTGTTTCCGGCCTCCAACAATGCAGCCGAGTATGAAGCTCTGATCCATGGATTGAACATCGCCGTATCATTGGGCATCAAGAGACTGATGGTGTACGGAGACTCTCTGGTAGTCATTAGCCAGATAAACAAAGAGTGGGATTGTTCAAGTGATTCAATGGGAAAGTACTGCACTGCCGTCCGAAAGCTAGAAGATAAATTCGAGGGTCTGGAATTTCATCATGTAGAAAGAGATCGGAACACGGCAGCCGATGTATTGTCCAAGCTAGGATCCAGTCGAACTCAGGTTCCACCTGGAGTCTTTGTGCAAGAAATACTACAACCGAGCATCTCAATGGATCAAGCAGAAGAGTGTAATATTATAGATCAACCCGAGTCAGACTCTGATGACTGGAGAAGGCCAATCATCAGGTATATAAAGAATGAAGAGGAACCAGATGACAAAAATGTGGCCGAGCGCATTGCCAGACAGTCGGCTCACTACACACTCATTGGGGAGACATTATACAGAAGGGGTGCATCAGGTGTCCTCATGAAGTGCATTCTCTCATCTACTGGGAAGCGACTTCTGGAGGAGGTCCATGCTAGGCAATGTGGATGTCACACCCGGTTTTGAAGGCAAACCGAATGCGAACTATGTACGTGCCAGGATCAGAACTCACGTACACAGCGATTACATAAATGATCATCATCGCACAGTGCTCGAATAATAACATAAAAGAGTATTAACTTATTACATCATAGAGTCAGAGACATCCACATAGTCATCAACTTAACTGATAAATCAAAGTGCTAAGCGAAACACAGTAAAGATAAGGCCTTCACAGGCAGCTGACTGGGGGTTGCCGCCAACCCACACCTAAAACTCGTCGTAATCTTGGAACTCCTGGAAGTCTCCTTCCATGACTTCGTCTTCTCCTGAGCAGTGGTTGCAATGTGGACAACCTGGTGTTTTGTGGTAAAGCAAGGATGAGTACACATCAACGTACTCAGCAAATGCCCCGTTTGGCTGAAGTGGACTAGCTTTATGTGGGGTTAGGCTCAGCAGTTGCTTTTAGTTGGTCAGGTATTTATTATTTGTAGAAGCCAAGTTTTATCATATAACCGTTCCCTGAGTCATTTCCTCATCGAGGAAACATCATGATCATCATCGAACCAACAACATTAATAGAACCATTGTATCTCGAACCATCTGTATCTCTAATCAAAGAGGATCCCAAGGCTGCTCTTAACCGTGAGCATGGCTGATATATCAGTTTCCTTACCCTCTGCAGAGGTCGCACACTTTACCCATGAGCCGTGATTCCCGTTCTGCCCGGGGAGAGCTAATCCCCATTGATCACTTCCTAGGTGGTCCGACAGGGTATCACTACGTAGCTTTTACAAAGATTCCCTAGAGATCATAGCCGCCCGTTAGGTTTCTCCAGTTTGATAAACACAGTACCCCTCCCCGCAGGAGAGTGACTAACAAAAAGCAAAACGAAAGAACCTCGGCACTCGGTCTCGGCAGAGCAAGCACTGTGCCTGGACCCCATTGACGGCACGACGGCGAAGCAACTACACCTCTAGTTCCTCTAATTAGATAGCTAAGGGCATCCCATTTCACCCTCATGGTTGCACTGTTATCCCGGGTGGTCTCTCAACGAATAGGTCCTTACGGAGAGGTGCTCGGGAAACGGCCCGAGTCCCCTAAAATGCCACAAGTATACCACCATTGTATCAAAAATAAAAGCATCGTATCATCAAGTAATTCTCATCATGTTCGTTAATTAGAGTAAAGCGCTAGCATGCAGTTAACCATAGTAACCCAAAAGGTAAATCAAGGACAAGGTAAATAGAAAGCTAGTAAATCCTTAGGTTGTTCATAGTATGTGGGACAGTGTATTATAAAATAAATGGGACATAATGGGACTGAGGACACTTGCCTTCACCAAGCTGCTGCTGCTCAGGGTCTTCTCCTGCAATTCCCTCAGACTCCACGAATGGTCCGATATCTACGCGAGTGCAAACATACATCCAACATTCTTGAAATGGTAGAAAACAGTACACCATACAACAATATAGATCAAATGAATATGCACGCGACATAGAATTCGCATCTACGACTACGCGAGAACGGAACCGAGACGACTGACGCTACGGTCGAGGGATATCACGTTTACACTAAGCGAATGTGAATTATAATATTTAATTCGACGTAATCATATTAACGGACAATAATTTCATGCCGAGTAAAATTACTACTTAGTCCCGATTAGAGTGTTGTTCGAATAACCGTTGCTTAAATATATATTTAATTAGCGTGAGCTATTCTAGGTGAGATGAATTATTAACGTGCGAACAGCACGCGCAACGCGCGCGAACAACACGCGACGATTTATTGCGCGATGCGCGGGCGATGGCGAACGACACGAACGCACACGGGGTTAGACGGGGGGTAGACGAGAGTCGTCTAGATGTAGACGAGGGGTAGGCGAACGTAGATGGAGTCCCGTCGATGCACACGACACATCGAATAGTTAACAATCCGCGGCTAAATAATGACGTGACGAACGGACAATTTATATTACGCTTAACCGCGAAAACTATATTTTTCTAAGTTCAATTCAGTTGACGTAAATTACTTGTGTGGAATATTTTAGATACAATGAATTATCAATTAATCGATGATTAATATGAGAACTAATTGACTAACGCGTACGAACGATTATAGCGAAGTGATTAATTATTGCGCGCAGATTGCGCGAGCGACACGCGCGAAACAGCGCTAGGACTCTGCAAACAATGACGACGACGCGCGCGATACCCGTGATCACGTGCGAAATTGCGCGCGTGAGACTTGACGAGTACGCGACGCGCTAGGTAACAGAAGTGAGGCACGACGAAGGTAGACGAACGGCCGGGGCGAGCTGGGCAGCGGCGAGCATGCAGCAACGCAGCTGCGACGCGCAGGGGCAAGGTTCGACGGCGAACGGCTGCTACTGCGCTAAACGTCAACGCGGCTGGGCGTGCTGAGCGCGCAGCAACTCGGCCACAGCGCGCAGGGACTAGGCTCGCCGGCGAAGGGACGCTGCTGCTACGTCGACGCTAGGCAACGGCGGCCTCTGCTCGCCGAACGAGGGCGCGCGGGGCTGCTGGATGCGTGGACCGAGTGTTGCGCAGGGGCCGACCGGCGAGACGACGGCTGGGCTGGGGTGCTCGACCGACGGAACGACGGGACGGAGAAGAACGCGGCGTCCGGGTCGGCTCAGCCGAGCTCTAGCCATGGCGAACTAGCAGTACGTCGAGAGAAGAGTGGGGGAGAGAGGAAGGAGGCGAGCTCACCTCGACGAAGCAGCTCTCCGGCGACGGTACGCGGCACTCCGGCGACGGGGACGCAGAGAGCGGGGGTGAGGCGAGGCTCCGGCGGCGGATCGGCGAGGCGAAGCAGCGATGGGCGAGAACTGCGTAGGGGATCGCGGGTGTTCGTGGCGAGAAAACTGGGCGACGGGCGAAAGAAATCGTGTGTGGCGGTTCCAAGAAGATAAACAGGAGCGCTCCTGACGCGCGGGCCCCTGGCTGAGTAGTGGCGGCGGCGGCGGGCGTCCTCCACGCGCGGTCGTGCGCGCAGGGGCACGTACGCGCAAGGCTGCAGGCCTGGAGCGGCTGCTGGGCGAGCTCGCGCGTGGAGCTGGGCTGGGGCGCGCTCTGGCTGGTCTGCTCGCGCGCTCTAGCTGGGCTGGCACTGGCTGGGCCGCTTGCGTGCGCGCGCGAGGGGGGGGGAGAGGCTGGCGCGATGGGCTGGCGCGCGCTAGGGAAGGGGGTGCGGCGCGCTGGGCCGCTGCGGGGAGCTGGGGTGGGCCGCGACGCGCGCGGGCCCGCGAGGGAGTTCTGGCGCGGGGGGAAAAGCTGGGAGTTGGGCCGCCGCGGTGGGCCGAGCGGGGGGGGGGAGGGGAGAGAGGGAAGGGGGCTGGGCTAAAATCCATTTCTCTTTTTCTTTTCTTTTTCTTTCTCTTTTCTATTTATTTCAGTTCGACACTATGCGCAAACAAATGATTAGATGAAAGATCAAGCAAACCATTCATCAAACAAAAAAAACAAATACTCTCTAACATGATGCAACAACCATTGTTCTCTTTTCTACTAGATTATAATTACCTTTACGATTAAAAATAACCACTCTTCTTCTATAGAAAAAGAGAAAAAAAGAGATTGGGGAAGATGAGATGAGAGGAGTAACACCTGAATTTGTGAATATGAGCAAAGAAATTTTATACCCCAAATTCAGGGTGTTACAAACATATCCCCCTTAAAAGAATCTCGCCCCGAGATTCAAGGTTGGTCAGCAAAGAGTTCAGGGTATTTGGCTTTCAGATCATCTTCTCGTTCCCAGGTTGCTTCTTCCTCAGAGTGGTGGCCCCATCTGACTTTGCACATTCTGATGGTGTTCCTCCGGGTGACTCTGTCTGCAAACTCCAGAATCTGTGTTGGCTTCTCTATGTAGGTCAGATCCTCTTGGACTTCCAAGTCCTCCATTGGCAACTGTTCTTCTGGTACTCGTAGACACTTCTTCAATTGCGACACGTGGAACACATTGTGCACTGCCGACAAACTTTCTGGTAGGTTGAGCTGGTAGGCCACTTCTCCACGCTTTGCTTGAATCTGATATGGTCCAACGTACCGGGGTGCTAACTTGCCTTTGACTCCGAACCTTCTGACTCCTCTGATAGGCGACACCTTCAGATAGACGTAATCCCCCACTTCAAAACTCAGTTCTCTTCTCCTTCTGTCAGCATAGCTTCGCTGCCTTGATTGTGCTATCTTCAGATTCTCCCGAACCATTTTGATATTCTCTTCGGCTTCAAGCAAAATGTCGGGGCCAAACACCTGTCTCTCTCCAGGCTGATCCCAATGCAGCGGAGTCCTACAACTCCGTCCATAGAGCGCCTGAAACGGTGACATCTTCAAGCTGGCCTGGTAACTATTGTTGTAGGAGAATTCTGCGTAAGGTAACCTTTTGTCCCATCCTGACTTGTCTTGCAACGCACAGGCTCTCAACATATCTTCTAGGATCTGATTGGTTCTTTCAGTCTGACCGTCTGTCTGCGGGTGATAAGCCGAGCTGAAGTTCAAATGCGTGCCCAAGGCTTCTTGTAGCTGCTGCCAAAAATGAGAGGTAAACTGTGTTCCTCGATCTGACACTATCTTCTTCGGCACACCATGAAGGCAGACTATCCGAGACATGTATAACTCAGCTAACGTTGCTCCGGTGTATGTTGTCTTCACGGGTATGAAATGGGCCACCTTTGTTAAGCGGTCCACAACCACCCAGATGGAATCATAGCCGGCTCGGGTACGAGGTAGGCCAACTATAAAATCCATCCCGATCTCATCCCACTTCCACTGAGGAATCCGCAATGGCTGCAACAATCCGGCGGGCCTCTGATGCTCTGCTTTGGTTCTTTGACAGCTATCACAGATGGCGACATATTCTGCGATCTCTCTTTTCATGCCATACCACCAAAACCTCCTTTTTAAATCCTGATACATCTTCTCACTTCCAGGGTGTATGGAGTAGGCTGTCTCATGAGCTTCCTTGAGGATCAGCTCCCGAATAGGTTTGATGTCGGGAACACACAGTCGGTCCTTGAACCATATTACTCCCTCTTCATCCTCTCGAAAGTCTTTGCCTCTTCCTTCTAAGATCAGCTACCGGATCTTGTTGATGTTGTCATCATCCTTCTGCCCTTCTTTGATCTCCCGCTCTAGGGTGGGCTCTAATTCCACTGTTACTCCTTGTGCACTGTTCAGAAAACCGAGACTCAGTCTGTCGAACTCCTTGGCTAACTCATATGACATTGGGTACGTGGCCATCATATTGACTTGACTCTTCCTGCTCAGAGCATCTGCAACAACATTGGCTTTGCCTGGATGGTAATGTATCTCCAACTCATAGTCCTTGATCAATTCCAACCATCTTCGCTGCCTCATGTTTAACTCTGACTGGGTGAATATGTACTTCAGACTTTTATGATCTGTGTAGATGTCGCACTTCTGTCCATACAGGTAATGTCTCCATGTCTTTAAAGCATGAACCACTGCTGCCAACTCTAGGTCGTGTGTGGGATAATTTTTCTCATGGATCTTCAGCTGTCGAGATGAGTATGCTACAACTCTTCCTTCTTGCATCAGCACACATCCCAGTCCGGTGTAGGAAGCATCGCAATACACCGAGAATGGCTTGTGAACATCAGGCAGGACTAACACAGGTGTTGTAGTCAATCTATTCTTCAGTTCTTCAAATGCCTCTTGGCACTTTTGGGTCCACTTAAACTCAACTTTCTTCGCTAGCAACGCTGTCATTGGTCTAGCAATCTTTGAAAAGCCCTCAATGAAACGCCTATAGTATCCGGCCATTCCAATGAAGCTCTTGATTCCACGAACATCCTTCGGTGCTTTCCAGTTCAGGATATCTGCTACTTTCTTTGGATCCACAACTAACCCATCTTGGTTTATGATGTGACCCAAAAACAAGACTTCATGAATCCAGAACTCGCATTTGCTCAGCTTGGCATACAACTGATGCTCTCGTAGCCTTTGCAATACCATCTTCAAATGCTCCACATGTTCTTCCTCACTTTTGGAATATATGAGAATATCGTCGATGAACACCACCACAAACTTGTCTAGGTAGTCCATGAACACACTGTTCATCAGATACATAAAGAAGGCTGGCGCATTTGTCAAACCAAAGGACATAACTGTATACTCATATAACCCATACTTGGTGATGAATGCTGTCTTCGGTATGTCTGAGGGTCGGATTCTGAGTTGATGGTAACCTGATCTCAGATCTATCTTCGAGAATACGCTGGCACCTCTGAGTTGGTCAAATAGATCTTCTATTCTTGGCAGGGGGTACTTGTTCTTAATAGTGACTTCATTCAGGGCTCTGTAATCTATGCACATCCTTTTGGTACCATCTTTCTTCTCTACAAACAATACTGGAGCGACCCAAGGAGAGGTACTGGGTCTGATGTAACCCTTCTCTAGCAGCTCATCTATCTACTTCTTGAGTTCCACCAATTCTGATCCAGACACTCGATAGGCTCTTTTAGAAATGGGGGCGGTACCAGGGATAAGCTCTATGGCAAATTCGACTTTTCTCTCGGGTGGCATGCCCGTTAGCTCCTTGGGGAACACATCTGGAAAGTCCGACATAACCCTGATAGTCTCAAGCGGGTTGGCCTCCTTACTATCAACCGAAATCTGGTGACAATCTCCCTTCGCTGATTTAGGCATCTTTAGCTCAGCCACTACCTCCTCTCCGGACGGGGACTTCAATGCTACGGTCCTCTTGTCACAGCTGACATTCGCTTCATATTTCATTAACCAATTCATCCCTAGGATGACATCTACCCCAAGGGTGTCTATTACTATTAGGTCGCTGGGGAACCCTATCCCCCTTATTTCCACCCTTATATTTGAGCATATTTTATCTGCTTGCACTTTGCCACCAACCGAATTAATCCTCATGGGCGGCATCATTGCCTCTACTGAGATGTTATGCATTTCTACCCATGTTGCAGTGACAAATGAATGAGTTGCACCAGTATCAAATAGCACTTTTGCGGGATGAGATTCGACTGAGAACATACCTACTGCCACATCTGGTGCATCCTGGATTGCTTCGGCCTCCAAGTGGTTCACCTTTCCACGGTTGTACGCTTGGCCACGATTACCTGCTGCCTGTTGAGGTACACCTTGCCTTGCTGGAGCATTGGGGTTGGTCTGCTGCTGCGCCATCTTCTTTGGGCAATGCATTGCCCAGTGGCCTTGTTCTCCATAGTGAAAGCATCCTCTGCCTCCTCCTTGTGCTGGGGCTGCTTGGTTGTTCTGATTCGCTGCTGGGGCAGGAAGGCGAGGTGCCTGGTTGTTCTGCCTCTGATACTAGTTACCTCCCTGCTGGTTGTTCTGACGATACTGCTGCTGCTGCTGTGGGTATTGCCTCTGAGACTGCTGCTGGTACGGACGCTGACTCTGATGCTGATATCCCTGTGGGTGACCATGCTTGCCTTGCTGAGATGAACTTCCTGAGAAGCGGGGGCGGCTGATGTTCCCGGACTGTGGTCCACTCATCTTACGCTTCCGATCTTCCATATCCTTGCGCTTTCTCTCGGTCATGATTGCCCTATCGATGAGGTGCTGGAAGGTGGGGAAGGTGTGGTTCATCAGCTGGTAATGCAGGGGATCCACCAAACCCCTCATGAACCTGTACTGCCTTTTAGCATCAGTGTTGACGTCTTCAGGTGCATAACGAGATAGCTGCAGAAACTTGTCCCTGTATTCACTCACAGACAGGGGTCCCTGCCTCAGAGCCAAGAACTCCTCTTTCTTCACGATCATCAGTCCCTCTGGAACATGGTACCTGCGGAAACTCTCGCTGAATTCCTCCCAAGTGATGGCTTCGGGGTCAGCATGGGTGGCGAGGTAGGACTCCCACCAGGACTGGGCTGCTCCCCTTAGCTGGCGGGGACCATACAGAACCTTCTCCCTGTCGTCACATTGGGCGGTGCGCAGTTCCCTTTCCACTGCACGCAGCCAGTCTTCTGCAGCCATGGGGTCAGCAGAATGGGCGAAGGTAGGAGGGTGCCCTCTCATGAACTCGCCATGTTTGTCCAGTGGCATCTGAGGCATCTGCACTTGCAACTGGGGTTGGGGTTGCTGTTGAGCCTGTTGCATGGCTGCCAGAGTCTGCCCAATAGCCTGCACTGCCTGAGTCTGCATCAAGAACATTTGTTCCACGGTCATCGGGGGTGGTGGGGGAGGCTGCCTCTGATGTTCCTCCTGCTGGGCACGCTGCTCTTGCTGAGCACGCCTGTTGCATCGGCGCCTGTTGTCAGACATCTGTGGAAGACATTCACACATCAGCATTGATCTTACAATCCTTCAGCATAACAAAAGGGAATACAGAATTCTTCATGACACTGAGTGAACAAAGAGCTTCACTGATCCTCATTATGATTCAACACAGCTTCTCAGATAAAAAGGAAAGTAGAAGTACATGGTTTCCCAACTAAATAACTGACTTCATTAACATCACTAGCTAAGCCAAACTGCAGGGGAAACCCACAGGTTGGCAACAGTCATTACAAAGATTCAAATCCAACACAAGTTCATCATAACAAGCATGTAAGGAACTGATAAGCAAACTAAACTAAATGGAAGCAACTGATAAGCAAACTAAACTGACTATCTAAGACTGAGACATCTGACTTAAGAATTATTACAAACTCCGACACTAACGATCTAAGGATCCAGATCTATCCTGGTCTTACAGGCAGGGGAACCATAAGTGTGGTGACCACGTGGCGGCGAGCGGTAAGGGTGCTGAGTCCCAACAGGAGCGGGGGAACCACCCTCCTGGTGGCGGCGCTCTGCCAGCTCAACACGTAACTCAGCAATCTCCGTTCGAGCCCTGCTCAGCTCATCCAGAGAGTGATCCAGCTCAGTGTTAAGCACCGCGACTAGGTTGACTGTGCTGCTCAACCTAGGGTTATCCTCACCAACATGTGAGACAACCACACTCTCTGTGTTACCAGTAGGACGGCGGGGGTAGTACCTAATGTTAAGACCGTCGGCCACCCCACCGAACAAGGAACAGTACTGGGAGAGTGCACGCCGTGCTGCATCCTGCATAGCCGCCTCTGCAGTGTCCCTCTCGGAGATGGAATAGTGCTCCGAAAAGGCCTCCGCACCCCGGAGATCATCCTCCGGACGACGAACTAGGCAGGTAGCCTCCCAGCGGTCCGGGTACCTCCCGCGACTGTGCTGGTAGACTACACAACTGTACTCGATCGACCAGGTGTGTCGGTCGAAAGCCTGGCGCAGCAAGGTGTCGAGTGCGTCGTGGAAGTGACAACCGCGAGCGGCGTCACGGGTGATGGGTCGGGCGACCCATCCTTCCGCCTCCTGCGGCTCAGAGGACTCCGTGCTGTGGTCTGAGTCGTCGTCGTCGGGGTCTCCTCCAGGACCTCCTCCAGTAGCTCCTCCAACAGCCAGGGCGTCCCGCGGTGGTGCAGGGGGCACCTACAGCTGGGGAACAGGGGAGCGGCGCCTCACGGACTCCACCTCCTGCTCAGGTGGGGAGGAAGAGCCCTGCTGCTACCTGTGCTGACGCTGGCGCTCCTGCTCCTCACACAGGCGGTGGTGCAGCCTCTCCAGGTGACTCGACTGACCGGACACGGTGCGGTGCAGGGGACGCTCCGCAAGGCGAGACGGCAGGAAAGGAATCACCGACTTACGAGCAGTGTGTCTAAGTCGAGCCATCTACAAAAGACACCGTAAGCATAAGAGTAAGAACAGAACTAATATGACAAGTGAGTAAACCATAGACAGAACAAAATAAAATTTTAACAAGGTATAATATAGTATATATATATGTGTAGTAAAACATAGGGTTGGTCGAGGTGACCGACTTTTGAAGTGACGCCAGAGGTCAAAGTGAGGGTGAAGATCAATAGTCCTTAGTACGACCAGTGATACTCTAGGTCGGCGGTCCTACAGTCAGCCTGGCTTTGATACCACTTATGTCACACCCGGTTTTGAAGGCAAACTGAATGCGAACTATGTACGTGCCAGGATCAGAACTCATGTACACAGCGATTACATAAATGAACATCATCGCACAGTGCTCGAATAATAACATAAAAGAGTATTAACTTATTACATCACAGAGTCAGAGACATCCACATAGTCATCAACTTAACTGATAAATCAAAGTGCTAAGCGAAACGCAGTAAAGATAAGGCCTTCACAGGCAGCTGACTGGGGGTTGCCGCCAACCCACACCTAAAACTCATCGTAATCTTGGAACTCCTGGAAGTCTCCTTCCACGACTTCGTCTTCTCCTGAGCAGTGGTTGCAATGTGGACAACCTGGTGTTTTGTGGTAAAGCAAGGATGAGTACACATCAACGTACTCAGCAAATGCCCCGTTTAGCTGAAGTGGACTAGCTTTATGTGGGGTTAGGCTCAGCAGTTGCTTTTAGTTGGTCAGGTATTTATTATTTGTAGAAGCCAAGTTTTATCATATAACCGTTCCCTGAGTCATTTCCTCATCGAGGAAACATCATGATCATCATCGAACCAACAACATTAATAGAACCATTGTATCTCGAACCATCTGTATCTCTAATCAAAGAGGATCCCAAGGCTGCTCTTAACCGTGAGCACGGCTGATATATCAGTTTCCTTACTCTCTGCAGAGGTCGCACACTTTACCCATGAGCCGTGATTCCCGTTCTGCCCGGGGAGAGCTAATCCCCATTGATCACTTCCTAGGTGGTCCGGCAGGGTATCACTACATAGCTTTTACAAAGATTCCCTAGAGATCATAGCCGCCCGTTAGGTTTCTCCAGTTTGATAAACACAGTACCCCTCCCCGCAGGAGAGTGACTAACAAAAAGCAAAACGAAAGAACCTCGGCACTCGGCCTCGGCAGAGCAAGCACTGTGCCTGGACCCCATTGACGGCACGACGGCGAAGCAACTACACCTCTAGTTCCTCTAATTAATTAGCTAAGGGCATCTCATTTCACCCTCATGGTTGCACTGTTATCCCGGGTGGTCTCTCAACGAACAGGTCCTTACGGAGAGGTGCTCGGGAAACGGCCCGAGTCCCCTAAAATGCCACAAGTATACCACCATCGTATCCAAAATAAAAGCATCGTATCATCAAATAATTCTCATCATGTTCGTTAATTAGAGTAAAGCGCTAGCATGCAGTTAACCATAGTAACCCAAAAGGTAAATCAAGGACAAGGTAAATAGAAAGCTAGTAAATCCTTAGATTGTTCATAGTATGCGGGACAGTGTATTATAAAATAAATGGGACATAATGGGACTGAGGACACTTGCCTTCACCAAGCTGCTGCTGCTCAGGGTCTTCTCCTGCAATTCCCTCAGACTCCACGAACGGTCCGATATCTACGCGATTGCAAACATACATCCAACATTCTTGAAATGGTAGAAAACAGTACACCATACAACAATATAGATCAAATGAATATGCACGCGACATAGAATTCGCATCTACGACTACGCGAGAACGGAACCGAGACGACTGACGCTACGGTCGAGGGATATCACGTTTACACTAAGCGAATGTGAATTATAATATTTAATTCGACGTAATCATATTAACGGACAATAATCACATGCCGAGTAAAATTACTACTTAGTCCCGATTAGTGTGTTGTTCGAATAACCGTTGCTTAAATATATATTTAATTAGCGTGATCTATTCTAGGTGAGATGAATTATTAACGTGCGAACAGCACGCGCAACGCGCGCGAACAACACACGACGATTTATTGCGCGACGCGCGGGCGATGGAGAACGACACGAACGCACACGGGGTTAGACGAGGGGTAGACGGGGGGGGGTAGACGAAAGTCGTCTAGGGGTAGACGAGGGGTAGGCGAACGTAGACGGAGTCCCGTCGACGCACACGACACATCGAATAGTTAACAATCCGCGGCTAAATAATGACGTGACGAACGTACAATTTATATTACGCTTAACCGCGAAAACTATATTTTTCTAAGTTCAATTCTGTTGACGTAAATTACTTGTGTGGAATATTTTAGATAAAATGAATTATCAATTAATCGATGATTAATACGAGAACTAATTGACTAACGCGTATGAACGATTATAGCGAAGTGATTAATTATTGCGCGCAGATTACGCGCGCGACACGCGCGAAACAGCGCGAGGACTCTGCAAACAATGACGACGACGCACGCGATACCCGTGATCACGTGCGAAATTGCGCGCGTGAGACTTGACGAGTACGCGACGCGCTAGGTAACAGAAGCGAGGCACGGCGAAGGTAGACGAACGGCCGAGGCGAGCGCGCAGCAACGCAGCTGCGACGCGCAGGGGCGAGGTTCGACGGCGAACGGCTGCTACTGCGCTAAACGTCAACGCGGCTGGGCGTGCTGAGCGCGCAGCAACTCGGCAACGGCGCGCAGGGACTAGGCTCACCGGCGAAGGGACGCTGCTGCTACGTCGACGCTAGGCAACGGCGGCCTCTGCTCACCGAACGAGGGCGTGCGGGGCTGCTGGATGCGCGGACCGAGTGTTGCGCAGGGGCCGACCGGCGAGACGACGGCTGGGCTGCGGTGCTTGACCGACGGAACGACGGGACGGAGAAGAACGGGGCGTCCGGGTCGGCTCAGCCGAGCTCTAGCCATGGCGAACTAGCAGTACGTCGAGAGAAGAGTGGGGGAGAGAGGAAGGAGGCGAGCTCACCTCGGCGAAGCAGCTCTCCGGCGACGGGACGCGGCACTCCGGCGACGGGGACGCAGAGAGCGGGGGCGAGGCGAGGCTCCGGCGGCGGATCGGCGAGGCGAAGCAACGATGGGCGAGAACTGCGCAGGGGATCGCGGGTGTTCGTGTTGAGAAAACTGGGCGACGGGCGGAAGAAATCGTGCGTGGCGGTTCCAAGAAGATAAACAGGAGCGCTCCTGACGCGCGGGCCCCTGGCTGAGTAGTGGCGGCGGCGGCGGGCGTCCTCCACGCGCGGTCGTGCGCGCAGGGGCGCGTACGCGCAAGGCTGCAGGCCTGCAGCGGCTACTGGGCGAGCTCGCGCGTGGAGCTGGGCTGGGGCGCACTCTGGCTGGGCTGCTCGCGCGCTCTAGCTGGGCTGCGGCGCTGGCGAGCGCGGCTAGCTGGGCTGGCGCTGGCTGGGCCGCTTGCGTGCGCGCGCGGGGGGGAGAGGATGGCGCGATGGGCTGGCGCGCGCTGGGGAAGGGGGTGCGGCGCGCTGGACCGCTGCGAGGAGCTGGGGTGGGCCGCGACGCGCGCGGGCCCGCGAGGGAGTTCTGGCGCGGGGGGAAAAGCTGGGAGTTGGGCCGCCGCGGTGGGCCGAGCGGGGGGGGGGAGAAGGGGAGAGAGGGAAGGGGGCTGGGCTAAAATCCATTTCTCTTTTTCTTTTCTTTTTCTTTCTCTTTTCTATTTATTTCAGTTTGACACTATGCGCAAACAAATGATTAGATGAAAGATCAAGCAAACCATTCATCAAACAAAAAAAAACAAATACTTTCTAACATGATGCAACAACCATTGTTCTCTTTTCTACTAGATTATAATTACCTTTACGATTAAAAATAACCACTCTTCTTCTATAGAAAAAGAGAAAAAAAGAGATTGGGGAAGATGAGATGAGAGGAGTAACACCTGAATTTGTGAATATGAGCAAAGAAATTTTATACCCCAAATTCAGGGTGTTACAGTGGAATACATGCAGCGTCCAGGACACTAGTCGGGAAGGTCTTCAGGTCAGGATTCTATTGGCCAACAGCAAAGAGTGATGCAGCCGAGTTAGTTGAGAGGTGCGAAGCTTGCCAATACTTGTCAAAACAACAACATCTACCAGCACAGCAACTGCAGACCATACCAGTGACTTGGCCCTTCGCATGCTGGGGACTGGATATGATTGGACCTTTCAAGAAGGCTCAAGGAGGATACACTCATGTACTGGTAGCAATCGACAAATTCACTAAATGGATAGAGTTCAAACCCATTGCTTCTTTAACCTCAGCTAAGGCCGTGGAATTCATACAAGACATAATATTCAGATTCGGGATACCAAACAGCATCATAACTGACCTAGGATCCAACTTCACAAGTTCAGAGTTCTTCGACTTCTGCGAGCAAAAAAGCATTCAGATCAAGTATGCTTCTGTAGCACATCCAAGAGCCAACGGGCAGGTTGAGCGAGCCAACGGGATGATACTGGAGGCACTCAAGAAAAAGGTCTTCGATAAGAATGAAAAATTCGCAGGAAAGTGGATAAGGGAATTGCCCTATGTCGTTTGGAGAAAGTGGATAAGAGAACCCAACCTAGCCGAGCTCTGCATGGAAACAATCCTTTCTTCATGGTCTACGGGTCGGAGGCAGTGTTACCCGCCGATCTCAAGTTCGGGGCGCCAAGGTTGATCTTCGAAAGCATAGCAGAAGCCGAAGCTACTAGGATGGAGGACATCGATATACTCGAGGAAGAACGGCTAAATGAAGTAATCCAATCAGCACGGTACCAGCAGACTCTAAGGCGCTATCACGACAAGGCCGTGCGACAGCTTTCCTTCTCAGTAGGAGACCTCGTCCTCCGCCGAATTCTAACGGGGAGGGACGGCACAAGTTATCACCCTTATGGGAAGGACCCTTCGTAGTAGCAGAAGTCACTCGGCCAGGATCATATCGTCTCACTCAGATGGACGGCACAGAAGTCGGGAACTCCTGGAATATAGAACACCTGAGGAAATTTTATCCCTAGCTGTATTTCAAAAGCTATCGGGACGACGATGTACTCTGTAAAATGGAAATATGTCATCAATAAAAAAGGGCTTCAAAGATACTCAGTTTGTTCATGATTGACTTGCATTCTTACTTAACTCGGGGTGACCACTATGCCCTGCTAATGGAGCAATCGGCTTAAGTCGGCAACGACTTAAGGCGGTGCAACATGCTCACGCTTACTTAACTCGGGGTGACCACTATGCCCTGCTAACGGAGCAATCGGCTTAAGTCGGCAATGACTTAAGGCGGTGCAACATGCTCGCTCTTACTTAACTCGGGGTGACCACTATGCCCTGCTAACGGAGCAATCGGCTTAAGTCGGCAACGACTTAAGGCGGTGCAACATGCTCGCGCTTACTTAACTCGGGGTGACCACTATGCCCTGCTAACGAAGCAATCGGCTTAAGTCGGCAACGACTTAAGGTGGTGCAACATGCTCGCGCTTACTTAACTCGGGGTGACCACTATGCCCTGCTAACGGAGCAATCGGCTTAAGTCGGCAATGACTTAAGGCGGTGCAACATGCTCGCGCTTACTTAACTCAGGGTGACCACTATGCCCTGCTAACGGAGCAATCGGCTTAAGTCGGCAACGACTTAAGGCGGTGCAACATGCTCGCGCTTACTTAACTCGGGGTGACCACTATGCCCTGCTAACGGAGCAATCGACTTAAGTCGGAAACGACTTAAGGCGGTGCAACATGCTCGCACTTACTTAACTCGGGGTGACCTCTATACCCCGCTAACAGGGCAATCGGCTAAAGTCAGCAGCGACTTAAGCCGGTGCAACATGCTCGCGCCTACGCAATTCAGGGTGACCACTGCGCCCTATTAACAGAAGCAATCGACTTAAGTCAGCAGCGACTTAAGGCGATCTGACGTGCTTACAATTACTCATATAAGGATGACTTCTATATCCCGCAAACAAATTTCAAAACCATCGCACATCATTTTACTACTGCAAATTTACGAACTGATGAATTCTGAAACAATATGAGAATGACAATGTCGTTCAAGTACTGAAATGACGTCCTCTAACAAATGTCTGACCATGCTAACTGCGCGCTCAAAGCACGCAAAATGTTTCTCTATTTTGTGATATTTTTCTCAGGAGCAATCGATGAGGAAGGACGACTCGAGGAATCAGGGGCAGCATTCACGTCAGCCCTTATATCTTCGGGGACAACCATGCCGGGCCTCCTCATCAAGATTCGCCCCGCCCGAATGGCCTTATCCATGGCTCTGTCGCGCTGGGCTCTGAGAGTAACGGAAGTTTCTTCAGCAACCTTGGTAGCCAGCCGAGCAGTTTCTAACTCCTGGGCGATGGATTTCTTAGAAGCTCGGAGTTCTTTAATAGTAGCGTCCTTCGCTGATATCAACTGCTTGAGCTGGGTCACCTCATCCGTAGATTCCTGCAGCTAACAGCGTTGATTGTCTAACTCTTCCATGGTGAAGCGATGACTCCTCTCCAGGATGGTCAGCGAGTTGCTAGAATCGCGATACAATCTGTCGAGACTGTCACAAGAAGCAGCAAGGATACGTTTTTCTTCCTGCAAACAAAAGTCAACTTCCTCAAACATCAAGCAAGCAATAGGAGCACAACAAGGCAAGGCACAGTTTCATAAGTCACCTTTTCAGAGTTAAGCTGAGCGTGAAGGGAAGAGCTCAGTGCATTGGCGTCATCTAAGGCAGCAGAGACCTGAGCTAGTTCGGTCTGACTTTGAGAATACTTTTCTTCAAAGTCAGAGCACCCCTGGACCAATTCAGCCAGATCTCGAGAATGTTTTTCTTCAAGAGTGGAAATCTGCCGAGTCATACCTAGCAGGAGACAATCAAACAAAAGGGGTTAGAATGTAAAGCAGTTTAATAGTGAAGACAAAGAGAAGCAAAAAAGCACTAACCAGCATTGGTCGCCTCCAAGTCAGAGACACGATGTTGAAGTAACACTGGATTCCAACGTGCAAGAGACGAAGCTACTTCTGGAACAGGAGCACCCTGTAACCTCAGCTGGCTAGCCATCCCGTCCACCAAAGCCTGATAAGGAGAGCAGATGAGTGTAACGACAGCAGTTCATGCGGTGTAAAAATCAAGCTAAAGTATACCACAGTACCTGGAGGTTGGAAAAGAACGAAGGGACCCCCAAATCATGAGAGATCAACTGATGACCGGGCGTAAGGCCGCTACCCGAAGCAGCTTGCAATGAACCAGTCGGAACCAACTCAGTGCCATCAACAGAGCCCACAACTTGGTCAGCGGGGACGCTGCCCTCTAAGGCGACCCCCTGGTCCAAAGCTTGGGCTACCACCATGCAGCCGGAGTGCGGAGGCGATCCCGCATGAACGTCCATGGAAGTACAGGAGGGAGACCCCGCTCGGACACCCTCGGGGGCTGGGTCATAGTTTGCACTGCCCACTTGAGCCGGATCATCCCCGGCAGCACCCTCGGGGGCTGGGCAGTGGCTTACACTTCCCACCCGAACCAAGTCATCCCCGGCGACATCCTCGGGGGCTGGGCATGTGTCAACACCATCCTTGGGGTCCAAGTTCTCTGCAGTAGCCACTTCTAAGGCTGATGGGCCCTCAGTTACTTCCATGGGACCAGGACGATCCAAGTCAGTCTCCTGACCCTCGAGATCGCGCTCTAAGGTCGACGAGGCACGGGATGACCTCAACCCAGCATCAAGCACATCAGCACAAACCTCCATCACACCATCATCTGCTGGCTCCGATAACAAATCCTCTGGAACCATATCCTCAAGAGTCTGATCAAAATTTGCCAGGGACAATTCTTGCAGACCAATGAGGGCAGACAAAGCAAGAGAAGGAACTCCACTACTTTCACCACTAGCGATGAACTGCCGACTGTTTTTCCGAGTCAAAGGAACTTCATCCTCTTCCTCCCCGTCGTCTTCATTAGCAACACAGGCAGCACCCCCATTGGGATCAGCAACAGATGGAGCACCCACATTGGGATCAGCAGCAGATTGGGCACACCCATTGGGGTCAATGTCAATAAATTCAGTCACAGGCGTTTCTTCAGCAGCAGGAACCAAAGTACCAATGTCCCAATCCAAACTGGATACTCGCCGGAGGCGTCTCTTTTCCTTTTTCTGCTCATCAGCAAAAGGATCAGGCTGATTGGCTCGGCAAGGGCACCTCGGGCGAGTACTGGCAGGTTTCTGAATGTCCAAGGTCGTATCAGCCTCTGGGAGGAGAGCCACCACCGATGTCCCAGCAGGAGTAGCATCAGAAGAGTCCTCAGCCAGCAAATCAAGCATAGCACTTATCTCTGCATCACTAGGATTCAGGGGCACCTCGAAATGGACCTGCCGTTCATCATCAGGAATCTCCCCGAGCGAGGCAACCAAGGCGCTAACTTCTTCAGCAGAGGGTCGCACTCTAAGGCCCAAACTGCCATCAGTGACAGGCGGATTCGACACAAAAAGAGTGAAGGCTTTGGGAGGAGGCAAGTTCCAGGCTGAGTATGCCACTGGGGCACCAACATTTGACACCTTGCCTCTAAGGATCATCTCAAGTCGGTTCACCAAGTCTACAGAGGGAATTCTTCTGTTGGTGACCCGAGTTGAGTCGGCTAGGCCTCGATACAGATAAGCCGGGTATGCCCTGTCTTTCAACGGCTGAATATTCTTGAAGACAAAATCAGCAACTACAGCCTCAGCAGTCAGACCCCTCTCCTTCAGCAACCCAACTTCAGCTAGCAAAGCACCTGCCTCAGCTACCTCTTGATCCGTGGGGGACTCGGTCCAACTCGGGGTGCGAACGTCCGGCTGTCTTCCCGAGCGAGGGGGGAGAGAGTTTCCATGATTCTCAACAATGAACCACTCCAAGCGCCATCCCTTGATGTTGTCTTTGAGAGGGATCTCAAGATACTCAGTCTTCCTCCCACGGCACATCTCCAAGCTAGCACCCCCAACCAACTGCTGTTGTCCTCCGGCCATTCCAGGGCGACAGTGATACAAGTACTTCCACAACCCAAAATGTGGCAGCACGCCAAGAAAAGCTTCGCACAAATGAATGAAAATGGAAATTTGTAGGATAGAATTGGGATTCAGATGGGTCAAGTTAAGATGGTAGAAATCAAGGAGGCCGCGGAAAAAGGGAGAAATGGGAAGACCGAGGCCGCGGAGAAGGAAAGGAGCGTAAATCACGGACTCATGGGTATCCTCAGTCGGGACAGTAACCCCATGGCAAATCTGCCAAGAACAGAGCTCCCTCGGGGGAAGGACCCCGATGGACACAAGGTGGAGAAGTTCGGGCTCGGAGATGACAGACATGTGGTTACCTGCGAAAGGCAACTGGCTGTTGGGGTCGATTGGAGGAATCACCGCGGCAGACGAACTCGAGGCCTTCCTCTTGGGCGCCATCTGGATTCTACCGGCGAGCAGAGTGGGAGGCGAATTGCAGAGAGGATTTGGAAGCGAGAAAGCAAGAACTAGGGCACGGAAAGCAGAGGCGGCTAAAAGCGCAACACTTATGGGATATTCCCCGAGCCAGATATCGTTTCAAAAAGCGCCCAGTCAGCACCCGACGGTTATTTCCAAAACACCGGCGTGCCACGTCATCACTCGGCAGTTATTTCCAAAACACCGGTGCGCCACATCATCACTCGGCTATTATCCTCAAAATGGCCCACGCAGCCTGCTATCACTCGGCGTCACCTCTAAAACGCTGACGTCGTCTTCAGGTCGCTCGGCGTTACCTCTAAAACGCTGACGTCGTATTCAGTCGCTCGGTGTTACCTCTAAAACGCCGACGTCGTCTTCAGTCGCTCGGCGTTACCTCTAAAACGCTGACATTGCCCTCAAGTCACTCGGCGTTACCTCTAAAACGCTGACGTCGTCTTCAAGTCGCTCGGCGTTACCTCTAAAACGCTGACGTTGTCTTCAAGTCACTCGGTGTTACCTCAAAAACTCCGACATCGTGTTCAGTCGCTCGGCAGTTACCTCAAAAACTCCGACATCATGTTCAGTCGCTCGGTAGTTACCACTAACACGCCGACGACGTCTTCAAGTCACTCGGCGTTACCTCATAAACCCCGACATCATCTACAAGTCACTCAGCAGCTACCTCTAAAAGCATCGATATGATGCCCAAGCTATTCACTTACTATTCCAAGGGAATCAACTTCACGAAAAAGGCGGGAAGAGTAATGATTCAAGAACTTTGAGTTATGAATATCAACGAGCAATCATCACAGAGAAGCCAACATCATTTCTTCATTAAAGGGAAGATATCATACTTACAAATCAACTCATTATGAGTTGATACTTCCCTGTTACTACTACTACACTACTAAATACTACTACATTATTCTAACTATACTATACTAACATCTAAGGACCAGTGGCATCTAGCCACTGGCCCTGTTGCTGCTGCTGCCGCCGCTGCCGCCCCTATTGCTGCCCCTGCTGCTGCCGCCGTCGCCATCCTTGCTGCCGCTGCTGCCGCCCCTGCCGCTACCGTCACCGTCACCGCCGCCACCGCCTTCGTCGTCGTCGTCGTCGTCGTCCTCGCCGTCGCCGCCACCGTCCTCCTCGGACGAGTCCTCCTCATCCGAGGAGTACTCCGACTCATCCGAGCCCTCGAGCCCGGAGCGCTCGACGGCCCGGATGTACGTCCAGACCTCCACCGCAAGCCCCTGGGAGTCGTCAGACGACTCACGCAGGGGGATGGGAGTCGGAGACCCCTCAGACTCAGAGGAGAACTCCTCCTCTGAGTATTCCGAGTCACCAAAATCCTCCGATGGAGGAGTTGGCTCACGCTTGTGCTTGTTGTTCTTGCCCATGGTGGAAGCGAAAGGGAGAGAAGAAAAGCAAGCAACAGAGAACAGCAAGAGATGTGAAAAAGCCAGAGAGACAACGACATTATTTATAGAAGGAGAAGGCAACCGCTCACCTCCAACCACGGTCACTGAACAGTCGCAAAGCATTCAATAAGCACTTCAACCCATCTGAAGACACGTCAGGCGGCTCACGCCGTTTCAAGCAGCACAACACCCATTGGGACTCTAGTCAACAGCGCGGATGATATGATTACACCCGCCGTCACATCACGTTATTACTCATAAGCAGCCGGCTAAAACACTCAGCGTACCAAGCCGTCCCTTGCCCACACCCATTGGGGGGGGACGCCCAGGAATTATCAGTATATTTTTCAAAACTGTCACATCCGTGCAGGGCATGCAATGAATACCTCAAGACAAAAACGAGATATCAGTAAGGATCAGAGGAAAGCCAAATATAGCTGGTGAAGTACAAAATATGGCCAACAGAAGCGACGTGAAGACTAGACAGAGAGCGTCCATCAAATGTCCAATCAGTCACAGAGCAAATAAATTACACCACCCGGCAAGATATGGATGGATTGTGAACTCGGCTGCAAAAGACAAAATACATGCTGACCTCTGAAGCATAATATTGATGACATAATGCTGACCTCCAAAGCATAATGCGGATGGCATCATGCCGATTTTCACAGGCAGAAATGATAATCATCAACAAAAAGACACCAAAGGAAGACCTTCGAATGGATTATCCTCAAAAATCCACTTGAAGGTCGGGGCTACACCCATTGGGTGCACCTTCGGTGCACCCCATGGATCACTATTTTAGGACAAGATAGTGCCAACTTCTAAGGCATGGGACAAGATTAAAGACAAGGCTGACCCTCAACCAAAGCACAAGAGTAAGATGAAAGTAATTTCTAATGAAGACCTTCGAGTAGATTATTTTCCAAAATCTACTCGAAGCTCGGGGGCTACACCCATTGGGTGCACCTCCGGTGCACCCAATGAAGTTCTGGGTACTACAAGATGAAATGCCGACCTCTAAGGCACAAGCACGAAACAAAGCTTCAGTTTACGAGTGATCAAAGCAGGAGGAGATAGTAAGAAATCGTTTTCCCCAAATTACCTGCAAACTGGACCTGGGATCTTTGGGATGATTACCTCAAAATCAACCCAAAGATCGGGGGCTTGTGGGGGACAGATATCCCCCGGGTCCACTAGAAGAGTAAAAGACCTCACGAAAGGCCCAAGGGCCCAATAAATCGTAAGGTCATTCTTTCGTGGGCCTGGGGAGGGACAATCAGCAAAGCAGATCGACATGAGGCCGGATTGGTGCAAGCCCGGACGACCCACAACGTCGAGCGAGCGACCACAACAGAGATCCAACTTTCCCGCGCTGGATCCCCCATGCAACGGAGCCATGCAAGGATAGGTCGGCAGAACTACAGGGAGATAAACTCAAACAGTTCACTATCTTTTAGCTACACATTGTTATCGTATCCACGTGTATTGCCCCACGGTCGAGTATATAAGGCCTAGGGGGCACCCCTTCAGAACGATCGACCCTATCACTCAGCCATCCACCTCAACTCTCTGCATTCTCAATTCGGAGAGCTCCCTTGTAATCTCATTCACCAAGCATACTCACCAGGACGTAGGGTGTTACGCATCTCTAAGCAGCCCGAACCTGTAAACATTGTCCACTGTCCCTCGTGCATCTGGCACGAACCATTTTGCTACAGTCGGCGACACCGTCCTACTCCTAAAAACACCTTGAGGGGCAACCCCAGGTGTGCGGTCGGACCCAAAACACCGACAGTCACGACTGCTGTGGACGGCGGCGGGCGACGGAGTTAGGCGGGCGCGCGGCCGTGAGCAGACGACGGCTACCGTGGACGGCGGCGGTCGTGGTCGGCGGCGGGCCTCGGTGAGCGCGCGGGCGAGCGGTTCACGGGGCGGGCGCGGGTAGGGCGTGGGGCGGGCGCGGGGCGCGGGCAGCACGGCGGCGTGGGCGGCGCGGCTTCGGTAGAGGAAGGTAGAAGAAACAGGAAGATAGAAGAAAGGCCCCCCGGCATCGGTTATTTCGAATAACTCTCGTCGGCCTGGCGGCGCGGCCGACGGGAGTTACTTAATCGTCGTCGGCCTGTGCGTGGGCCGGCAGGAATTAATTAATCCCCGTCGGCTACGTTGACTGGCTGACGGGAATTAATTAATCCCCGTCGGCTCAATTGACTGGCCGACGGAAATTAATTAATCCACGTCAGCCAGGAATTAATTAATCCACGTGGCCGATGTGGATTAATTAATTCCCATCGGCCCGCGCAAGGGCCGACGGGAATTAAGTTAGCCGACGGGGATGCTTTGGATTGCTGTAGTGTATGCTGCTGAAAAATTGTCGCTTAAGTTATTGTGGCGGAACCGCCCGAATTATTCCAGCTTAAGTGCCCAAGTCGCACCCTTAAGGGCAGCAACACACTTAAACAGGAATAACCCGTCAGTCCCTCGGATCCAGTCCGATAAAGCCACTTACCAGGATCGAATACCACTAGCTCACTCGAAGGTGAGGCACAGAGAAATACAATAAAACATAATACCACAAATTTAATAAGTATCATTAGTGATTACATTATCGGAGTTTCAGAAATGATAACCGTAAATTTTTAATGCAGCGGAAATAACTAACGGAGAAAACCGAGTAACATGGCGAAGCCTGGCCACGCTACTCCTCCTGGTCCTCTCCTGCGGAAGCAGTAACCCACTCGACCGTCTATCCCGGTGGCAGGGATGGAGGCCAAGTCACACCAGTCACCCTAAGGGGTACCTGCAAAAATTATGCCACAAGCAAGGCCAAGTCACACCAGTCACCCTAAGCAGTAACTCATCGATTCCCCGTCAGCAGATCAGGGCTCACCGCCTTGGCGTACAATGCCTCACTGACCCCGACTGCCGTCGTGCAGTTACCGCACTTGTACCCACCATAACCGGAATGGGAGACCACGTCTCAGGTCGCGTGAGGGGCAAAGTCTACTGCCAGGTTCAATCAGGTACTAGGCTTACCGATTTACCATATTTCTCGGCATGTGCTTAGTACGTTCAAACGCTTGACACAGGTATCCGCACGTTAATCCTTATTTCAATTTCATCTCGTAGACCACGCATCCCCATGGATCCGTGTCCACAGACCAATCATCAATATGATATGAAAGTGGGTACAACCAATTCCTGACCTCGCGCGAGTGCTAGAAAAATCACTCGACTTCTACTGAGATCCCTAATTAGCAAAGCAGCTACTCGACCTAGCATACTAGTATCCATCTCAAAAGGAATCCTGAGTTCATGCAGCTAAGGTTGCAGTCAACTCCTACACTTAAGTGCACAGTACAATCCTACAAACATTAAGTGCAGTAAAATAATATATATAACGGTTATGCATAAAACCGGGGCTTGCCTTTAATTTAACACTTAGGTAGTGTTTGCTGGGGGAGGTACTCGCTCGGCGAGCATCCACTGGTTATGTCCATCCTTCCTTGGGTCGTCCACCGACTGCATCTTGTGGGTTGCACCACATCACTTGCACGATCGTCATCTCTCGGTCCTAAATGAGATGCAAGGTGCATATGTATGAATATAATGAAAAATATCACAAGATATTCCAATACATGATAGCGAACTAAACACTAATTAGTAAGACACTGCAACGACTATACGCAAGCGCTAGCTATTCATACGTTATCGGCGTTCAACATTAACACCATTGAAAAGGCAACAACAATATATTTATTTACGCAACACAACTACGACATCCCAAGTACGCGCACTTTATTTATTTGGATACGGCTTTTCATTAGTTCTCCTATTGATCGTGCAAAGGCATCACCGACCACACAAGTCCAACCAAGACAACATAAGCTTGAACACGACATAGGCATTACTAACTACGGAACTTCTATATCACAATCAACTAGAGCAAGAAACATACAAAACGTGACACTCGTGCATTATTAAGCTTAGTCATAGCAAGTCTACATTACTTAAGTGTTAACTAAGCATTTTTAGCAAAAGGGTCAACTCAACTATCAATTAAGCACTTGCAGAATTTTAGGACAGCAGCACATCAGTCACTTGCTTTAACCATAACTTTTCAAAGATTAATCCAAAAATAGCAAACTAGGACATTCCGGAAAGCTTAAAAAGTGAACTACAACTTTGGTATTTTTACCTCCACAGGATTCAGCACTTAGCAAGGTCAAACAGTGCTAACACAACAGTTCTGTCCAGATTTGGACAGATTCAGACTTGCAACTTCAAAAATTCACAACTACAGATTCAGACATCCAAACAAGGTGATCCTAGACTTTCTGGAAAGCTAATTAAATGTTCTACAAATTATTTATAAACATCACTCCCTGGTTTAACATGTATCAAGGGAAAAATACACTATGAAGGCTGTGCTGTCCAGAACTGGACAGATTCAGTCTTCACACTTTAAACATCCATAACTTAATCTTCAGACCACCAAAAATAGTGATCCAAGACTTTTTGGAAATCTTGGCAAAAGCACTACATAACTTTTATAATCACTAAGAAGTGATTCCAGGTTTAATCAACCCAAACATTACAGTTTTCGAAATCTGTTCTGACAGAGAACAGAACACAGCAACCAAGTTGTAAAGTTCATAACTCTTAAACCGTCAGGCCTATAGTTATGAAATTTTAACACAAGAAAGATAAGAAACGCCTCTACAACTTTCTTATAATTGACAAAGACTGATTCTAACATTAACTTAAGCAAACAATGCAGTTTCTGAAATCTGTATAGAATTTGGACAGATTCAGTTACTGAATTTGTAAAAAGCACAACTCCTAAACGGTCAGACCTATGGCTGTCAAATTTTAACACCAGCAAAATAATAAAGTTATCTACCACTTTTCTATAGCACATATCTACAGAAAACATAATTTAGTTCATCAAACATACAGCACACCGAAAACAGTACGTGCAGCCCAAAACAGTGATCAATACATTTCAGCTTCTATGCAATTCAAGAATTGCCGCGTTCTAGAGACTTGAATTATTCTAACACTTTACCATTTGTTAGAGTTAAATTAATCAAATTAGGACTAACAAATAGACTCACTAATTTTTATCCGTACATTTCGTATTACTAGCTTAATCATACTACGCATATAAGTATATTACACCTTCTTCGCCCGAATGACAATCCTAAAGCCCAACACTCATCACACATATATAATGCACTTAGATCACAATCCCAGTACCACTAAATCATATGATGCGCCTATTTCATTTTTTTATATACATCAATTAGCATATGCGATGGGTATCACGGCGAAGGCATAACACATCTAGACTCGACTCATAACCGGGGGGAACTACTTGGTCACGTCACCACTTCATTACCCAAACCGAAACAAATTTCCTAGCCACATCAACCAAACTTCTAATTGAGTAAAACCTACACCTCCTTGTCACGAATACATGTACCTTCCCTCGTCGCGAGTATAACCATATTACTGCATATACCTGCACACCTCAAATAAACACCTTACGTCATCACCATAATACACCACGGCACACACACATACGTGTACTAATTAAATCCTCGCATCCCATGTATTTCCAATTTACTCATCCTATTAAACAACACAACACGTTTGCTTACCTAAACGTTAAGGCGACCTTGCTACGGCATATAACCAAAACATTTTTATACCCACACACATTCCAACACCAACGTACACCACATGGACCAAAATATAATTATACAAACTACAAATCGCACGCATCGAACAACCTCTTGTTCTCTAACCGTAAATGTGATCCTACCAAACATATAAAAACATTCGAGTTCTTGTTCTACTTCATTTTCTTCTATATACGTGTTCATTCATACAATTTATTTTCACACGCATATAAACACGCAGGCACATCATCGACCGAATACGTAAGTAAAATAAATCGCAATCATACAAGGCGAACAACCTGGCCGACTCGTGCCGCGCATGCATGCCATTAGTTTTGGGCTCTTTGCCGACAAGCGATGCGCAAGGCGTGACGTTGACAAGGGCTGCGATTAAACGACATACACAATCATTACACAATTTATTATGTGATTCATTGGTGCGGCCTTTTAATCTAACACAAAAAGCACGGGGCAGCAGGGAGCTCACCGCGGGTTTCGACGACAACTCGTAGGCGCTGCGCAGATCGGTGGCGTCGCGCAAGCGCTGCGCAAAACACCAGCATGACCACACGCAGCCGGTTGCGCATATCGTCGAGCAGGTAGTACGCGCGGTGGAGCAGCGGCTAGGTTGTCCCGACAGCAAGCTTGCGAGGCCAAGCTGAGCAGCGAGAACACCAGGACGCCGTGGGGGCTTGCTGTTTTGGGGAGGGCGCCGGTAGAGAGAGGAGGAACAGGGGGTGTCGGCATGGAGCTTCAACAGGGGAGCGCCATGGGAGTAGGGAGGGCGCTGCGGCTGGGGAAGTGGAGTTGCTGCTTGGCGCCATGTACAGCAGAGAGAAGGAGGAAGGGCGCCATGGGAAGCTCGGCTGCAGGGGGTTGCTCGCCATGGAGAGGGGGCGCAGGGGAAAGTGGAGTCGGCTGGAGCAGAGGGAGTATGGTGTTCAAGGAGCTAGGCGCCATGGGGAGAGGGAAGAGATCCCTGCTGCTGGCGCCAGGAAAAATGGAGTCCATGCCATGGCTGCCGAGCGCCTGCTCCAGGGGAGCTCGACCAGCATCCAAGCAGGGAGGTGGAGGCCCGCGCCCATGGAGAAGAGGGCCTGCTGGGGACGGGATGAGCTGGGCGCCATGGATCAGAGCTCGCCCACGCCATGGCTGGCCGACGGCGAGGAGCTCCTGCGCGCAGGCTGCTGCGTGTGGGAGAAGAAGGCAGGGAAAAGGAAGTGGCGGCTAGGAAAAATGCAGGGGTGGGAGTGAAAATTTGCCAAGTGAGCACCCCTATTTATAGAAGATGGCTAGGGTTAGGGTTTCCTTAGTGGGCCAACTGGGCTGGGTTGGGCTGGCCCAAACACGTTATCGGGCTGCGCTAATTTATTTTCCGGAATAAAAATGCTCTCGCGGAGTTCGTCACTACGGAGAAACAGAGCGAAAAGAGTTCGGACGAACGGAAGGTTGAGCGATTAATTCGGTCGAGAGTCTAAGTTGATTTCGCTCGAAAATAATTACCTACGCGTGATTCGAAAATAAATCGTCCTGAGATTCGATCGGCTTTGGATTTTTAGTCGGAGAAGGCGAATCGTGATAATTTAAAATTGCTGTCGATACGGGATTTTGAGTTCAGTTCGGACATGAGATATTTGGCCGAGTCGGATAAAATTGGTTATATGACGACACTTAAGTATTCCGTTTGAGAGTACGGACTCAGATTAAAATAGTCGAACATCGATCGAAGTCCGAACGATCAGATTTAGACACAGCTCGACTAGCAACTGTCGAGCGTTGATTAAATGAGCTTTCGACGAGATTTTATAAATCGAGATTGATCAGCGAGTTCGCATTCGTGCCGAGAACTAAAAGTTTTAACAGGCTCCAAATTCGGCCTTCTGTGAAACTGAATAACTCCGAATTCGGTGAATCGTGAATGAATAATCTGGATAATCAGAGATAGACACGATCAAGAAATAGAAATTTTTACTGAGCATCCGAGATTAGGATAAATCTCCCGACATAGCACGAAACTGACACCTGGGGTGTCACAGCCTTCCCCCCTTAAAAAGAATCTCGTCCCGAGATTCGAATGAGGATCTTTAAGGGCGGAGAAGCATGTAACTCCCTGGCTAGAGATAGATGCAAATTCATAAGATGGGATCTGACAAGATACTGAAGATAGATTTGGGTAGAATATCGCGGCATGTTGAGACAAAATGCAGCGATCACTTTGAGAGAATGTTCACAAAAGATAGCACATCAGTATAGTTCCATAATGGATCATGACTATTAACCGTGATACCAGCGCGTGCCGAGCAGCTCAACCATGTGTGCACCATAGTAGGCTCTCGGTTTCGTCGCGGCACCATCGGTCGTTAGTCATAACACCATTACCAAACGTAACCAACGAGAATTTCACATAGCATAAATAGATGGAGCCCATGAGAGTATGGCTCAGAAAATAAGAATGTGATCGGAGTTGAAGTAAAGATTATTGGCAAAAGAGCATCACATGAGAATTTTCTTCAACTCAGAGAATTATTTTATGATCATCACGGGGATTATCAGCCCAAGATCGATACGATATTTAATATGAGAAGGGACTAACCAAGAGATCGAGATTGATAAGCTTTTAGAGACATGAGAAATCCAAAGATAACAATCAAATCCATTGAACCAAATGGATATGCCATTTTTGAGATAAGTTGATAAAACAAGCGTTATGACCCTCGGAGAAGGGGTATGAGAATGACCAGAAATGAGAGATTTTAAGCAAATCAACATCCGATACTTGAGAACGGGATATAGCAGATAACGAGATAATAGGGTAGAATAATTAAAGGATCTAGAGATTCGGATGAGACAGCCAGCATGATTTACCAGGAAAAGGATTACAGGATCCAGGTGAAAGGAGAGGTAGGCAACAAGATCAGCTGGATGGTCAACAGGAATGCTATGAAGTTTTAGGGGCAAGGATTTATGGAAAGAAACATGGCATTGATAGGGTTTGCGCCACTAGATACCAACAAAAAAAATTGACACAACAAGTGCACAAGGAGACTTGGGTCGGTCTAGCGGTCAAGTTATGGGGGGTTACACGTTGTGCAGGTGCATCACCAATAGTGCAACACACAAGGGCTAGAAAATACCAACACAAGAATGAATTTTTTTTTTTGAGGTTTCACTTGCTAAAGTCAAGGTTGTTTAAAATGGGGGACTTTTATGGGAAAAACAGGCAACATTTTTTATTGGTTAGAGGCAAAATGGACTAAATAGTTACCGTACCTCCTAGAAAGCAAGGCAAGAGAAACACATAACACGACCTAGTCAAGACTTACCAATCTGGCACAAGGTAAAACATTTCTTATAGTTCCTAACATAACAGTACATCACATTATTCACAAGTTCTTATTATTGGAATAAAGATGACAGAAGCATGTTGATGCACAAGAGAAAATTATAATGCGACAATCATGATGCATGCTCATTCTAGTCGTCTTCTCAGACCTAACTAATTGTTCGGATGCTTCTACAACATCCTTATTAATAGTAGTAGTAGCCTTTATGGCCTATATACATAGCCACCTAGCTACCCATCTATTTCCTAAGGCTTCACGTCCTAGGTCTAACCTTATCGTCCTGATATCTATCCAACTTTGGTTTCTAAGCAAGTTTTACTTTAGAAAAGGTTGGTATTTATGACTTATTGACTTCTCTGTAATGGTATTCGCTCTGATACTAGCTGTGGCGGAACCGCCCAAATTATTCCAGCTTAAGTGCCCAAGTCGCACCCTTAAGGGCAGCAACACACTTAAACAGGAATAACCCGTCAGTCCCTCGGATCCAGTCCGATAAAGCCACTTACCAGGATCAAATACCACTAGCTCACTCGAAGGTGAGGCACAGAGAAATACAATAAAACATAATACCACAAATTTAATAAGTATCATTAGTGATTACATTATCGGAGTTTCAGAAATTATAACCGTAAATTTTTAATGCAGCGGAAATAACTAACGGAGAAAACCGAGTAACATGGCGAAGCCTGGCCACGCTACTCCTCCTGGTCCTCTCCTGCGGAAGCAGTAACCCACTCGACCGTCTATCCCGGTGGCAGGGATGGAGGCCAAGTCACACCAGCAACCAATCACCCTAAGGGGTACCTGCAAAAATTATGCCACAAGCAAGGCTGAGTATACTAATACTCAGCTAGACTTACCCGGTGTGAGGAGTCTACTCCTCTACCTCTAGACATGCAGTTGTTTGGTTGTGGGGTTTGGTTGCCCAAAGCACTAGCTGAGTTTCTAAATCAAGTTTTAACTTTGTCAATTTAAGTGTGACTCTCTTAAGGCTAAATGTGTACTATCTACTCATACATAGTAGCAAACATTTTTAGCAATCAACATCTTGTATCATCTCGTCACAATTCCACTTGTTACTCAATGCAGTACAATGGATCAAGCAGTCTCATTAGCTGCGAGAAGCAGACGATTCGAATCGAGTTTTTATCCTTGCAAGGTAAACCTAAACACACAACGTGGCGAGGCACTCCGTCCCCACACACATCAACCGTCCCCATCGATTCCCCGTCAGCAGATCAGGGCTCACCGCCTTGGCGTACAATGCCTCACTGACCCCGACTGCCGTCGTGCAGTGACCGCACTTGTACCCACCATAACCGGAATGGGAGACCACGTCTCAGGTCGCGTGAGGGGCAAAGTCTACTGCCAGGTTCAATCAGGTACTAGGCTTACCGATTTACCATATTTCTCGGCATGTGCTTAGTACGTTCAAACGCTTGACACAGGTATCCGCACGTTAATCCTTATTCCAATTTCATCTCGTAGACCACGCATCCCCATGGATCCGTGTCCACAGACCAATCATCAATATGATATGAAAGTGGGTACAACCAATTCCTGACCTCGCGCGAGTGCTAGAAAAATCACTCGACTTCTACCGAGATCCCTAATTAGCAAAGCAGCTACTCGACCTAGCATACTAGTATCCATCTCAAAAGGAATCCTAAGTTCATGCAGCTAAGGTTTCAGTCAACTCCTACACTTAACTGCACAATACAATCCTACAAACATTAAGTGCAGTAAAATAATATATATAACGGTTATGCATAAAACCGGGGCTTGCCTTTAATTTAACACTTAGGTAGTGTTTGCTGGGGGAGGTACTCGCTCGGCGAGCATCCACTGGTTATGTCCATCCTTCCTTGGGTCGTCCACCGACTGCATCTTGTGGGTGGCACCACATCACTTGCACGATCGTCATCTCTCGGTCCTAAATGAGATGCAAGGTGCATATGTATGAATATAATGAAAAATATCACAAGATATTCCAATACATGATAGCGAACTAAACACTAATTAGTAAGACACTGCAACGACTATACGCAAGCGCTAGCTATTCGTACGTTATCGACGTTCAACATTAACACCATTGAAAAGGCAACAACAATTTATTTATTTACGCAACACAACTACGACATCACAAGTACGCGCACTTTATTTATTTGGATACGGCTTTTCATTAGTTCTCCTATTGATCGCGCAAAGGCATCACCGACCACACAAGTCCAACCAAGACAACATAAGCTTGAACACGACATAGGCATTACTAACTACGGAACTTCTATATCACAATCAACTAGAGCAAGAAACATACAAAACGTGACACACGTGCATTATTAAGCTTAGACATAGCAAGTGTACATTACTTAAGTGTTAACTAAGCATTTTTAGCAAAAGGGTCAACTCAACTATCAATTAAGCACTTGCAGAATTTTAGGACAGCAGCACATCAGTCAATTGCTTTAACCATAACTTTTCAAAGATTAATCCAAAAATAGCAAACTAGGACATTCCGGAAAGCTTAAAAAGTGAGCTACAACTTTGGTATTTTTACCTCCACAAGATTCAGCACTTAGCAAGGTCAAACAGTGCTAACACAACAGTTCTGTCCAGATCTGGACAGATTCAGACTTGCAACTTCAAAAATTCACAACTACAGATTCAGACATCCAAACAAGGTGATCCTAGACTTTCTGGAAATCTAATTAAATGTTCTACAAATTATTTATAAACATCACTGGCTGGTTTAACATGTATCAAGGGAAAAATACACTATGAAGGCTGTGCTGTCCAGAACTGGACAGATTCAGTCTTCACACTTTAAACATCCATAACTTAATCTTAAGATCACCAAAAATAGTGATCCAAGACTTTTTGGAAAGCTTGGCAAAAGCACTACATAACTTTTATAATCACTAAGAAGTGATTCCAGGTTTAATCAACCCAAACATTACAGTTTTCGAAATCTGTTCTGACAGAGAACAGAACACAGCAACCAAGTTGTAAAATTCATAACTCTTAAACCGTCAGGCCTATAGTTATGAAATTTTAACACAAGCAAGATAAGAAACGCCTCTACAACTTTATTATAATTGACAAAGACTGATTCTAACATTAACTTAAGCAAACAATGCAGTTTCTGAAATCTGTACAGAATTTGGACAGATTCAGTTACTGAATTTGTAAAAAGCACAACTCTTAAACGGTCAGACCTATGGCTGTCAAATTTTAACACCAGCAGAATAATAAAGTTATCTACCACTTTTCTATAGCACATATCTACAGAAAACATAATTTAGTTCATCAAACATACAGCACACCGAAAACAGTACGTGCAGCCCAAAACAGAGATCAATACATTTCAGCTTCTATGCAATTCAAGAATTGCCGCGTTCTAGAGACTTGAATTATTCTAACACTTTACCATTTGTTAGAGTTACATTAATCAAATGAGGACTAACAAGTAGACTCACTAATTTTTATCTGTGTCATTTCGTATTACTAGCTTAATCATACTACGCATATAAGTATATTACACCTTCTTCGCCCGAATGACAATCCTAAAGCCCAACACTCATCACACATATATAATGCACTTAGATCACAATCCCAGTACCACTAAATCATATGATGCGCCTATTTCATTTTTTTTATATACATCCAATTAGCATATGCGATGGGTATCACGGCGAAGGCTTAACACATCTAGACTCGACTCATAACCGGGGGGAACTACTTGGTCACGTCACCACTTCATTACCCAAACCGAAACAAATTTCCTAGCCACATCAACCAATCTTCTAATTGAGTAAAACATACACCTCCTTGTCACGAATACAACCATACACTATGTGCGACGTGAAATTTAATGAACGCCTAATGGGTATTGACTCACTTATAAACATAGGGAAGCGATGACTACTTTGGCATGTCACCACCTCACCTCACACGCAAAATCATTCTTAATTGGACTGACCAATTTGAACGACTGTCCTTCCAATTATTAACATATACCACCTTTCTAGGTTATTTGCATGACAACATAGCATAGGTTAAATCTATTTATCTCGGAAGGCTCTAACACCGTTCACACATAACTCACCATTTAGGCCCTACTAATAATTCATTGCGAACGACACATATTAAATCTACGGGCTAACTCAATTGGAACACAACATATGACATTCACGTTTTTAGTTTTATCGCATAACAACGCTTAATCTAATACATCATGGACACTGACGATGCCTACCATAATTCCACGTTGCTAACACAACCAATTACGACCTACCACCAAACATTTCAACCATAGAGGCGATCATTTCCCTAACGTTCTACACCAAATCATCGTTACCAATTATTATGTGCATAGCATCTAGTTAACCATATTCGACAAATACAGTCTTCGAGCACCCTTCACACGATTATATAATAGCGACCTAAGCGTCGTGTTACACAATACATGTACCTTTCCTCGTCGCGAGTATAACCATATTACGGCATATACCTGCACACCTCAAATAAACACCTTACGTCATCACCATAATACACCACGGCACACACACATACGTGTACTAATTAAATCCTCGCATCCCATGTATTTCCAATTTACTCATCCTATTAAACAACACAACACGTTTGCTTACCTAAACGTTAAGGCGACCTTGCTACGGCATATAACCAAAACATTTTTATACCCACACACATTCCAACACCAACGTACACCACATGGACCAAAATATAATTGTACAAACTACAAATCGCACGCATCGAACAACCTCTTGTTCTCTAACCGCAAATGTGATCCTACCAAACATATAAAAACATTCGAGTTCTTGTTCTACTTCATTTTCTTCTATATACGTGTTCATTCATACAATTTATTTTCACACGCATATAAACACGCAGGCACATCATCGACCGAATACGTAAGTAAAATAAATCACAATCATACAAGGCGAACAACCTGGCCGACTCGTGCCGCGCATGCATGCCATTAGTTTTGGGCTCTTTGCCGACGAGCGATGCGCAAGGCGTGACGTTGACAAGGGCTGCGATTAAACGACATACACAATCATTACACAATTTATTATGTGATTCATTGGTGCGGCCTTTTAATCTAACACAAAACGCACGGGGCAGCAGGGAGCTCACCGCGGGTTTCGACGACAACTCGTAGGCGCTGCGCAGATCGGTGGCGTCGCGCAAGCGCTGCGCAAAACACCAGCATGACCACATGCAGCCGGTTGCGCATATCGTCGAGCAGGTAGTACGCGCGGTGGAGCAGCGGCTAGGTTGTCCCGACAGCAAGCTTGCGAGGCCAAGCTGAGCAGCGAGAACACCAGGACGCCGTGGGGGCTTGCTGTTTTGGGGAGGGCGCCGGTAGAGAGAGGAGGAACAGGGGGTGTCGGCATGGAGCTTCAACAGGGGAGCACCATGGGAGTAGGGAGGGCGCTGCAGCTGGGGAAGTGGAGTTGCTGCTTGGCGCCATGTACAGCAGAGAGAAGGAGGAAGGGCGCCATGGGAAGCTCGCCTGCAGGGGGTTGCTCGCCATGGAGAGAGGGCGCAGGGGAAAGTGGAGTCGGTTGGAGCAGAGGGAGTATGGTGTTCAAGGAGCTAGGCGCCATGGGGAGAGGGAAGAGATCCCTGCTGCTGGCGCCAGGAAAAATGGAGTCCACGCCATGGCTGCTGAGCGCCTGCTCCAGGGGAGCTCGACCAGCATCCAAGCAGGGAGGTGGAGGCCCGCGCCCATGGAGAAGAGGGCCTGCTGGGGAGGGGATGAGCTGGGCGCCATGGATCAGAGCTCGCCCACGCCATGGCTGGCCGACGGCGAGGAGCTCCTGCGCGCAGGCTGCTGCGTGTGGGAGAAGAAGGCAGGGAAAAGGAAGTGGCGGCTAGGAAAAATGCAGGGGTGGGAGTGAAAATTTGCCAAGTGAGCACCCCTATTTATAGAAGATGGCTAGGGTTAGGGTTTCCTTAGTGGGCCAACTGGGCTGGGTTGGGCTGGCCCAAACACGTTATCGGGCTGCGCTAATTTATTTTCCGGAATAAAAATGCTCTCGCGGAGTTCGTCACTACGGAGAAACAGAGCGAAAAGAGTTCGGACGAACGGAAGGTTGA
Source organism: Zea mays (assembly GCF_902167145.1). Lineage (NCBI taxonomy): Eukaryota > Viridiplantae > Streptophyta > Magnoliopsida > Poales > Poaceae > Zea > Zea mays. The sequence continues at coordinate 90,232,368 of NC_050097.1, forward strand.
GCGATTAATTCGGTCGAGAGTCTAAGTTGATTTTGCTCGAAAATAATTACCTACGCGTGATTCGAAAATAAATCGTCCTGAGATTCGATCGGCTTTAGATTTTTAGTCGGAGCAGGCGAATCGTGATAATTTAAAATTGCTGTCGATACGGGATTTTGAGTTCAGTTCGGACATGAGATATTTGGCCGAGTCGGATAAAATTGGTTAGATGACGACACTTAAGTATTCCGTTTGAGAGTACGGACTCAGATTAAAATAGTCGGACATCGATCGAAGTCCGAACGATCAGATTTAGACACAGCTCGACTAGCAACTGTCGAGCGTTGATTAAATGAGCTTTCGACGAGATTTTATAAATCGAGATTGATCAGCGAGTTCGCATTCGTGCCGAGAACTAAAAGTTTTAACAGGCTCCAAATTCGGCCTTCTGTGAAACTGAATAACTCCGAATTCGGTGAATCGTGAATGAATAATCTGGATAATCAGAGATAGACACGATCAAGAAATAGAAATTTTTACTGAGCATCCGAGATTAGGATAAATCTCCCGACATAGCACGAAACTGACACCTGGGGTGTCACAGTTATATGCCGTAGAAAGAAATTGGTACACTCAAATACCATCCAAAGTATGCTCGGTTATACTTTATTACTCATGTCAATTTAGTCCTCGATGGTGGTAATACTGATGGTTTGCCCTTCCATGCGGCCATTATATCTTAACATGATATCTCCCTCCCCCCTAATCCCTCCGACAGTTTTACTTTTTATAGTCCCTTGTTGTGGCCTGTATGAGGCACTAGTTATGGTAACCTTATAGCATTCAAATTTTGTCCTCAAATGCTTGACATTCTCACTTCCTAATGCACATTTTTCTTTTCCCAATACACCTTTCTTTTTGTCCAATCCATCTTTATGTCTACTCCTTAAGGTTCATTTTGGTCTTTTGGCTTCACCATTGGTTTTCGTGCGAGATCCTAAAATGTCATCTAATGCAGGACAGGAGTAGGTGTTTTCTGTTTCATGGGTCAAGAAAACTTGTATTCTAATTTCTAAAGATTCTGAGTTGGCACATTGTGCTTTCCGGGTCCGATTAAGACCTTTTGTCAATTATTCTGCATTGGTAGCTGACTAGCTATGGATATTGGGTGCATGACTCACTTATTTAAGGGATTCAGACGGACTGCTTTAATCTTGCCAGAGATGCAGTCTGCCTAACTTCTATAATAGCAAGAACGATCTTCAGTAATCGGAGTTATTAAAACTCCACCCAGTTTGGGTGCCTCCTCGCAATTTGTGGGCTCGGGCCACGCACGTGTCGACGCGAGCCCGTGCTTCGGAAGCGAAATTTTCTTTGATTCAATGAGACCTTCGTCATGTCCACGGTTCGCCCTTCCCTGTCCGACTCGGACCCACGACCATCACCCATCCAGATTCATGTGTCGTCCATCCCTTCACGCTGCTGCCTCCTCCTCCTGACCTCGACGCCGAGTGCTGGGTCGGGTTCGCGCTCGCCATCGCCTCCACAAGCTGTTGTGGGAGCAAAATCAAACGAATTTCAACAGCTCTTTGCTTCACTCACAGTGCAAGTCAGGGCATAGCTCCTGCAAACTATTCTATATTTTTATCAAAATAATCTATTGTGTCTAGCACCATTTTTTCTTATGTACAACTTGTGTTTAGTAACTTGTATTCTGCGGTGGTTTTTGACAATCGAGGTTTTCCCTGGTAAAAGTGCATTTCTTGTGGTTTGAGTTGAACTTATTCCTGATAATTGCTTCTTTTCTTATTAATGATTTTTTTCTTGTCAGGAACGTCTCTGGTTATCTGGAGTTGGCAGTGGCCTTTTCATTCATGGTTGCCTGCACTCATCCAGGTTGTAGCAATATCGGTCTCTAGGTGTGTGGGGGAGGAGATGGATGTTACTATTAGGGAAGAGGTGTTTAGCAGGCATGTTAATTTCAGGTATATTTTCAACTGCGACATGTTATACAATGTATAAGTTCTAGCAACTACCACTGCAAATGAAGATTTTTTTAATTCCAGTTTGGTATGCACCATTATAGATGTGGTCACTCTAGGGGTAGTTGCAATTCTCAAATAGTTTGCTTAAAATGTGTGGCCAGGGCTAGGTCACTCTCAAATATTATTTTACATTAACTCTAGCTTCAAGAATGGTACTTTATACATCCATTAGTTCGCCTAAAATGTGTGGGCATTATGTAGAGATGTGCCAATATATAAAATAAACTTTTAAGCTCAAACAACCCCTTTGATTGATGTGCCACTGCTGATGCAGTAGCGTTATTGTGCCAAATGGATACATGAGGATTAGGATGTTAATCCAAAGTAGGTGCACCCCATGATTAAGCTCCTATGTCTAGATATGTATATTACCTATCAACAAATCTTGGCATCCAGGTTTAAACTCCTCCCGCTGCTCGCCGATTTAAAGGTACGCACCTGCTGTCGAACTATGGCTCTAACTGATATAGCTTTTAGGCCCAACAACACCTACCACTGCTTATCATGCCATTAAATTGTTTGATGAAATACCAATATAATATAGTAATGTGTCATATATCAGTTCAGTTTGAGTTGTAGTTGTAACTTGAGAACATATATTTTGTGTCTAATAAGTTATGATTTTTTGTTGCTGTTCTTCCCTTCTGCAAAACTTCATATCTCCTACCTCTGCGATTCTAAAAAGAAGATTCAGGTCCCATTTGCCATAGTGGATCCGTTTCCACTGTAGCTATTGTTTTTGTTTGTTCTCTAGCAAAAAAAACTTAGCAAATGCTTATAGGAATAATGAGTTATCTTGGAAGATGATTACTTAGACAGGTGCATGTTTATTTCAGAGCTTATTTCAACCATTTAACTATGTGTCCAACCATTTTGGGCTGGTAACTTCTTTATTGAACCAGTATTTTGTCATTAAATTTACTCTACTTCAGAAAACTGACAATGATCATTTGTCTGCTGAGGTGTATGTGTTTGAATAGGTCATTGCTGATCATTTGTCTACTGAGGAAGTTGAGGATATAAAGGATATGTTTAAGACTATGGATACTGACAATGATGGAATTGTATCTTATGAAGAACTGAAGACTAGAATAGCAGAACTCCGAGAACAGCTTCTAGGCTGAATCAAGGAGGAGCTCTGCCAAGTAGGTATTTTTATAGAGACCTTAACTTTTGCTGATTCCATGAAGTGATCACTTATCAGTCCTCATAGATCCAGGAGTGCAGGAGGAGCTCTAGTGCTCTACCAAACACGACCCGCGCTGCCCACCCGCGCGACCCGCCGCACGCAGCAACTGCGCCCGCCGCGCGCGGCACCCACGCCGCCCACCGTGCCCCTTACCGTGCCGCCGCCGGCCCGCCCACCATGCCCGCCACCAGCTCGCCCACCGCACCGCCGCCAGCCAGCCCATCGCGCTACAGACGCGCTACCGGTACCCTCTCCCTCTCCGCCCGGAAGTTCTTGGGTAACCATCGCACTACTGATAACCATCTCCCTCTCTGAGATAAATGTTTAAACTTTTATTTAGGGTCCATACTTTTAAGTGTTCGATCCCTTCAAATGCTACACTTCCAAGCAATGCATAATGTATTAATGTGGGACTATGGGCGTTGGAACGTGCGTGTTGACTAGCTTTGATTAGCTTGTCGATATACATACTTAGCAATCTATTTTTTCTTCTCCTTTCAAATGCTATGCTATTGCTGCTGCTGTTGGAGTGTACCATTTAACTTGATATATGATTTAATTGATGCTTTGTGTGCATAAATCGTCTACAGTTACCATTTGGACATTTTTAGCCATGTTTGAGAGATGTGACGAAGTTTGGATTTCACTTAAAAATACAGGTCCAGTTGATGTTTAATGTGCCTGAACTACAGTTGCAGTCATAAAGCTCAAACAATCTTGAGCATTTGGTTTTACATTATATTCTCTGGTTTCTGTTTTTGTGATTTGTGTTCTGATGATGCAAACACTTCCATTTTTGTTACTCCTGCACAAGATTTCCTGCACAACCAACTGTATTTTGAATTCTTTTTGTTATTTGATCCAGGGAGTGGACACAATCAGGCTCTTGCGCAAGTATCCCCTGAATTTACTACCTATAGTTTCAAAATGGACTTACCCAAAAAATATTTGCACTAAGAATATTTATGTTTGTTTAGTTGGTCTGGAAAAACCACAAGATCAGTTTAAGCATTGCTTCCAAATGCCATTAAATATTTATCTTGACTGAAAATTCACACACAAGAATAGTAATATTCTATGACCAAGTGACTGTAGTATGAAGAAGCATGTGTCATTTTCCTGATTAATTTAGTTGGTTCAACTCTGTTGGGGTCCCAAGTCTTGGTCAGAACTTGATGTAATTAAACTTCTTTAGACAATTGAGTACCTTTCTATGTGGATTTACATATCCCTTTGCTTATTTAATAACTTCTGCAAAATTTGAATCCTAGGCAATGTCAACCTCAACACCTTGATGAACATATTCAGTGTGCTTGGTGCTGGTGGTGGCCTTGGTGGTCGAAATGCTTCTAATGGTTAGTTCAAAGTTGAACTTTCAGTATTAGGGACAAAGTTGAACTCTCATTTGTCCACACCTCCTTTTGTTGGCAGTTCAAACAATTATGATTCCTACAACTTTTTTATACTTTTAGGTCCCTTTATGTGGCACACATGAATACCTACAACTCCATAATGTTGCTGAATGATTAATTATGGAATGTGGACAATGCAAGATGCATTTTGAGTACCCTTTTGATCTGGGTCAGGCTCAATTTGTGATTGTATTGCAGTATTTCTGTCCATTTCATTTTTAACACTGACAAAGTTGGGTATGCAGTTGTACATTAGTCAAGTAGCCATGTCTCATAACATGAATACATTGTTTGGCACTTACTTTCATTAATGTAAACATGTTCCTTGCGGTTACCGTAATATCTTGTGCTCAAATTATTTAGTACAACAATAGTATGCTTATCTTATTTAAAACAATTATCGCTTATATGATCATGTAGAATATTTATCTGCTTCAGAACCAGTATTTTCACCTTAAATTTGATCATGTTGCAATATCCAAAAGGCTAACATTCTACAAATATTCTAAATTGTTGTTTACCACGCGCGCATGGTCGCGCGTAATACACTAGTATAATATAATTGCTAGTGTTGGCTGCAGTTTATATATCGACCAATGCAAGAACGAATATATATAGGTTGTAGATGATCTTCTTGGTTCAGCTGTTCTTGCATGCATAATTAATATCTTTGTGTACATGTGATTTAATGCCAGTTGTATATTTATGAGAATTTTGGTTTATTTTGTAGGATTCCAGCTCTCATCAAGTGACTCCTCCCCCTCACGATGACTTTGCGGACAGATGTCTCAATTCTAGTGGTGGAGCTACGAACAACAATCTGATGTCCTAATTGAGAGCGATGGAGCTAATGTTTGAACTTGTGTGTTTGAACTTGTGAACTACAAATGTGAACTATGGATGTGAACTTGTGTGAATTTGTGAACTTATGTATTTGGACTTATGTGAATTTGTGAACTTATATATTTGGACTTGGGTGAATTTGTGATATGAACATATATCAATGTGTTTGAAATCTGTATTGTATGTGATATTCTGTGTTGCATGTGATATTATGTGTGTCTAATTTTTCATTTCTGTATTTTTTATTTTTTTCTGGAAAAGGGTTAAGAACGTGGGTACCCATGTTCTTAATGTTAAGAACATGGGTACCGTCGAACTTAATGGGCAGCCCTCGCCGACCCACGCAGGACCCATAAGTTCGATGGCCACGTGGCCCCATCGAACTTAAATGTAAGAACGTGGGTGTCGTCGAACTTATGGGAAAAAATTTGATGGCCCCCGTCGAACTTAAAAACCCACATTCTTAATGTTAAGTTTGACGGTACCCACGTTCTTAATGTTAAGTTCGTCGGGGCCGTCGAACTTACTTCTCTAAGTTCGTCCAAAAATTGTCGTTGGCTATATTCGTCGGTAAACCCACATTCTTATGGTAAGTTCGACGACCTATTACATTAAGTTCGACGGTTTTTCACCCACGTTCTTTAACCAGTTTCCTGTAGCCTACGGACTCTGTTGCTTCGGCAAGCCACTCTCAAGCCTCCTGGGCCCAGCTCCCACCACCACCACCGCTAGCACCTACTCTAGCCCGAAGCTAGCAGCCAGAAGGGCACCAACACGCTCAACAGCAGCGCGATTTTCGGGAGGAGTTCGAAGCTCACACAGTTAATAGCACTGTGCCTGAATCCAAGCACATCTACTGAAGAATATCCTACCTCTGGTGCATCTTTATCTTTTCTACCATTTTATTTTTATTGTATGAAAAACAATTCATGAAGGATTGAATTCCAATTTCATGTAATAATATTGAACTCATATCATCGAATGGGATGCTTCCTCTTAACAAGATTCTGAAGCTACAAAAGTTGTTCCTAAGGGAGCGCAGAGTAAGTTCTAAAGCTACAAAAGTCGTTCCTAAGGGAGCGCAGAGTAAGTTCCGAAGCTCAGAAGTCATTCCTAAGGGAATGCAGAGCCAAAATATCACTGAAATAGAAGGTGAAGAAGCTCCAAAGTCGTCCCTAAGGGGATGCAGAGCTTAAATGCCACCGAAATAAAAGGTGAAGAAGCTCCAAAGTCGTTCCTAAGGGGATGCAGAGCTTAAATGCCACCGAAATATAAGGTGAAGAGAATCAAAAGACGTCCCTAAGGGGATGCAGAGTCAGAGTGTTTCCGTGTGGATATGTGTCTTCGGCATAAACATCATGATGCATCATATCATTGCATCATTTCGCATAGCATTACATCATACATCATGTCGCATCAACAGCAAGATTGAGCACGAAGCAAACCTTCGGTAATTACATGATGAATGAAAGTGTCGGAGCACGAAGTAAACCTTCGGCAATTACAATCTTACCAGGAAAACTTTTGTCGACATCATGCAAACAGTTGTGCCATAGAAGGGTTTTTTTCTTTACGAAGCATGAAAAGAAGGGAAGGTGATTTTTCGCCGAAGGCTAAAAAATGGTACGTACGCAAATTTCATGCACTACAGGAAACGCATAAATTTTCGTGGGCCTGGATATTTTCGTCGGCCGGCCCATAAAAATACGGAAGTTATTTTCATCAGCCTCGTGACCGACGAAAATGTGGAGTATTTTCGTGGGTCGGGGAATATTTTCATGGTACCGACGAAATAGTTGCCTATTTTCGTCGAACATATTTTCGGTGGCTATTTTCGTCGGCATGCCGACGAAAATAGCCTGTTTTCGTCGGTTTACGCTTATTTTCGTGAGTTTTTGGCCCACGAAAATTTAGGTGTTTCCTGTAGTGATGCATCACAAAGAAATATATTACACTAATGTACACATGGATATACAATGTTTAATTTGCACGAATATTACATCACACAAATGTTACATTTCTTAGCTACACAAAAATCTAGTCTTCCTTGAAAATCTTCTCAGCAGCTTCGTTAAGAAGTTTGTTGACAGCTTCGTCAACAGCTTCTTCAGCAATTCTTATAGTTTCTACCGTCGCCTTCATGGCTGGATCAGCTTCGAGATCATATGGCTCAGGTGGCGGTGAAAGTTCAGCTACAGTAAAAGTAATAAGTTTTTAATCTAAAGCCAGAAAAATACTAAAGCTACGAAACAGTTAAAATACCTATGCACCTAGCGCGCTCGGCAGCCTCTTCGACTCGCTTGGCTTCTTCTCAGGCTTCATAAGTTTCTTTCTCATTCTTCATTATAGCTTCATGGGCTAGTTCTCGGTCGCCTTTCATCCAAATGTTGGAGTAAAAATTTCCGCCCATCAGAGTCGCCTCAGCCGAAGGATCCTTCGTGTTCTCCACAGTGAAGACAACCTCCGTCTGGGTTGTAGCTTTAACGTGTTCGCAGCCAGATTTTTCCAAAATTGCTGCAACCCCTCTAGCACCGGCAAAAGCGCAGAAATCACCGCGATCATTAAGGATCTCTTCAAAAGCTTTGGCTTCTTCACCGATCCATTCGATGATTCCTTCGAGATCGCCTCTAATAAATTTCTACTCGGATGAGTAAGCACCCACCTTTGCAGAACTGTCTTTTAGCTTCTTGGCACAATCCAAGGATTTTTCGTAATATCTCTCCTTCGATTCTCGAAGCTCAACTACATTCTTTTGCAATCTTGCGCTAGTCCACTCGCTTATTTCCTGTTTTGCTTTAACCACTTCAAAATCTTGATTCTTCTCGGCAAGTTTTTTCTTCAAGTTTTCAATTTTGGCTCTATGAACTTCGGACTGCGCGGCAAGATTGGCTTCACTAGCTTTGACTCTGTCTACTAAGGAAAGTAGAATTTTATCTTTCTCTGCAGCTTCATTCCTCAGTTTGTTAACCTCTGACCGAAGGTTACCAAGGGCTATTTGGCAACTTTCATCCTCAGCATTCTTTTGTGCTCTTAAAGCGTTGCTCAAAATTAAGCCCTACAAAAAAAGGGGGAGACAAAGGATCAGCACAAGAGTAAAAGACACAAAAATAATCTGCTTATAAGTCAATAACTTTTGTACCTTCAAACTATTGTACGCAAGGCTATCTGCGAGGTCATCCTTCGACATAGCAGAAAGGCCAACTTCAAGATTCGGAAATCCTATGTTTTTTGCCATCTCCCGGCATACAGATATTTCCTTGTTGTCTGGGAGGCAGTATAAAAAGTCATCTTCGTTGGTGCCATTATACACCAAGGCCCCTTTCGGGTACTTCCATTCCCGGGCATAATGTTTGGCTTCCACAATTTCCTCTTCCAACAACTTTTTACCCGAAGCATGTCGAATAATGAAGTCTAGCTCTTCACTAGATGCTTCAGGAGTCAGAGATTCAACCTCGGGCGCATCTTCTTTCTCTGGCACCAGACCGATGTCTGAAGGTCCTTGTTCAATACTCTGTCTAGTTCAACAGGCTTTGTTTCAATGGGCACTGAGGGCCCAGCTTCGGCTTCAGCACGAGCTGTAGAATCTTCGACAGTCTCCTTTGCAGAAGCAGGAGTCGATGCCCTTGTCGACTCTAAGACAGTGTCCAGCACGCTAGCCATCCTCCTTCTCTTGGGAGTTATTGCAGGAGCTCTGGGCACCTTCGACAACTCCGGTTTCGGTGGTGGGCTCAGGATTTTCCGTAAACCTGCCGATTCTCCTAGCTCTGGCTCTTCGACCGCTTTTTCTTTAGCTTCGGCAGGATGCTTCGGCGCTTCGGTCGATTCGGTTTTCTCCTGCCCTATTACTTACGGCACTTCAGCCAATTCCCCCTTGGAACCGACAATAGCGAGGTATCCTAGATCAGCGGTGGAAGTTGTCCCCTCACCAAGCTTCGACACCCTTGCTGTTTTAATGTATCTAGGCCAATGCGTCAAAACCTTAATTTTCTTACCCTTTGGCACAGCAGAGATGGCCGAAGTAGCAGCTTTCCTTTTCTTTCCCTACTTTTGCAAGGGATAGCTATAATCTGGGTATACGAAACCAATAACATCAAAAACTCTGTTTAACCTTTTCTTGCCTCGACCTCCGAAGGCTAAGGTCATGGCATCATCTTTGTCCCTTGTGTAGGCCCCAAGCAGCTCGTCGCTAGTTGCCTCAACACAGTTCAGCCAGTCATCATTCGGCTCAACAAACTGATCTCTGTATCTGAAGGTATATTTCAGGTAAACCAAACCGCCGTGACTGGACCCGGCAGCATCTTCCTTTGACATCTCCCAGTCACTCACGAGAGGCCATACTCTGTAGGAAATGTGCTCTTGGACCAAGTCTCTTGTGCCAATCAAAGTGCATACAGTGTTAAAAATCCTCTGACATGTTTCTATTTCATTTCCAAGTGCAGTGGCTGGTCTTCTAATGCCGAAGCGAGACCAGATAGGGCGTTGGATAATCCTTTTTATATCTTCCCTTTCAACTAAGTTATTCTTCACATAAAACCATTCTTCCATCCAGGATCCTGGCCACCTCTTCCGAAACGTCGGAACTGGATAGCTCATGTTAGAGCGAGGCACGAAGCCGTAACAACCAAAATTATTGTGATACTGTTCCTTCCTAGTAGCCTTCGTTTCGTAAGACAGCTCATGCATATTGCAGAAGCATTTTGCACTTGGCTCCAGTCCTTGGCTTCTCATAGCCCAAATAAAAACCCCCATCCTGATGATGGCTTCGGGGGTAATCTGATGAAGAAAAATTTCAAAGGTCTTCAACACTTCAACCAGAAATTTACTTAACGGCAACCGAAGCCCAGCCATCATGATGCTCCTGTAAACAACCACTTCATCTACTTCGGGTGCAGGGGCGGCGCTATCCCCTCCAACTCTCACAATGAAAATATCTCAGAAATATCTCCCTTTCATAGCATCAATTTGACTCTGCTTGATGGATGATTTTTCAAAGATGGTGTGACTTGGCCGCCAGGGCCGATTTTTGGCATCTTCATCTTCACATTCCACATCAAAGGCTTCGCTATCGCGAGAATCTTTAGAAAACCCAGCTAGCATTTCATTTGTAATCTTCTATGTGTTTGTCTTCTCCATAGCCTCGTAAAAAGTAGCTAGAGCATGATCAACAACCTACTTCTCTTCAGCCATTTGGTGAGCACTTGTGCAAATGCCGAAGTTCACAAATCGAGCGAGATCTAACAGAGCAAGAAAATTCAAGCTTCAAAAATAGCACAAGCGATTCAAATGGCGCATCAAATGCTATCACTATGGGTTCCTATTTATATGCCCAGTGCATTGCAACTTGGAGGGCCCTACATGTCATTGACTTTCGCTATTCTAGCGAAGGGAAGGTGTTTTTTTGGACCTTCGGCTAAAGGCCTTCGATCACGTCGCAGTCTGAATTTGTTAATTGCAAAAACAATATAATACTGCGAGGGGCTACTGTTGGGGGCCTTCCTCTTCAGAAGGTCCTCAAAAATTTAAGTCTTTCAGTGTAACATAGATTGCCATAGGAGGCTTCGGCTTTGAGACGAAAGCGTGCATGGTATGAAGGTGCGGTCTGAAGGAAGGATAAACTAGCTTCAAAGCTGTGGCTGAAGAAGCTTCGACTTAGCACGATGACGATGGTAAAAGATGAAACCGACCTAAAGGAGAAAAGAGTGCTTAGTCCTCGACAGCCTGGTCAACAGTAAATGTTAGAGACATGAATGTAATTTTATCTAGGCTGCGTTCTGTGCCTATAAATAGATGAACAGTAACCCCGTACTGTTCACGTTGAATTGTGAACACTCTTGCATCACTCTTGCTTTTCCACCTTTTATCAAGTCGAAGGTATAAATGTAATATAAATATCATTAATGTTCATTCATATTTATAAAATGAGGATATAAATAATATAATGATTTGTGATGATTGTTTATATTCTTTTGTATTTCATATGTCCCTATTTACATTTTGTCCACTGAAATGATGAAGGTATGTCCTTCATGACCTTCGTCTGAAGATCATTATATCCCAAGGGAGATAATGCTTCAAAGGACGAAGGTCTCTAATCGTTAACAATTGTGTTGCTTTGTTCTTGATGTATATCATCCGAGAACAAGGAGCAACAACAACTATCTTATGTTGATCATTGAAGAACTTAACAAAGTCCCTAGAACTGGTTTGTCAAGAGACTTTCCTAAAGATAGGATTATGATATAGCCTAATATACTCCTCAAAAGAAGGTGACTCAGCAAAATTATGAGGAAGATCAAGCCTAGCAAATGTCACACCCGGATTTATAGGGCAAACCCGAGCGCGAATCAAATGTGTGTTATGATCAAGTCTCACACATATGATGACTCATGGTACAGAAACAAATGTCACATCATTAATTTATAATGGAGTTCTATAAAAATAGTTAAATAATTACATCATACAAAGACAAAGATCCAGTAACCATAGTTGACTGGGAGCGACGGCCTAGACCTCTCACGGACTCATCGTAGCATCATGCTCCTTATCTTGTGGTACCTGTCCTTGACCTAGGGGAGATGTGAGTACAACAAGGGTGATCTCACATACGTTCATCGCTCAACGAGTTGTGGGTAATGTGAATGAGCTCACTTATAGTGTGGCTCATGTGAAGTGTAAGGCTTACCAAAGGAGATGGTAAAAGTTGAGCATTGCTTTAAAAGTTGGTCAAAGTTTTATTAACAGTTACTAAGTATAAATATATACCAACCCAATTAAATAAGAGATCACAATTAATAATAACATCCACAATGCAATGCATATGACAGATTAAGTTTAGTTCCATAAGTTAATCATGCGAGAGTCCTGAGTCGCTCTTGACCGTGAGAAGAGCTGATATAACAGTTTTACACTCTGTAGAGCTTGCACATCTTTACCCACAAGACGTGTTTCCCAATTAGCCAGGGTTAGCTAGACCCTTGGACACTTTCAAGGTGAATGGCTAGGGATCGACTGTGAGGCCTTTCTAAAGTTCCTCTAGTTCGAGAAAACCTTCTACGGATTCAGGAAGAAGGAAGCATAGGAATCTCTCATCCAAAAAGCCATCACAGCAGTTCGACCCGACGACCTCCCTATACACTACAGCGGCGCCTCCCCGCTTGCCCCTTTCGGGTAAGGTAATCTTTCCCTGGCTCTCCTAATTACATGGCCAAGAGCGTCTCATTCCACCCTTGTGGTAGCACTGTTATCTCAAGTTAAGCTCCATGTTCCAATTAACATGATAATCTTATCATGAACAATAATTAAATGAACAACAATATTAGAACATGATCATAATTTAGATGTAATATTAATCCCAAAACCAGGTAGAGCAACAACAAGTCTACCCAATAGTTCATTGGTTTGCATGGTATGGGGTAAACAAAACTAGGGAAACCTATTAGGTCCCATCAAATTAACCTGAGCATATCATAGTGATTAATAGAGAACATTATTAGATAAAGAAGAGTGATCAAGGGCACAACTTTCTTGTGACTTGAGATTCCAGTTACTTCACTAAGTTGGTCTTCAGATTTCTCGTGACCTCACTTCTATGCGTAGCAATACATACAATCAAACAAATAGTGGGTATGGTAACATTACACCAAAGCATATAAACAAACAACGTAAGAATGTCCTACGCGCTGCTACGAGATCGTAGGTTCAAGAACCATTAAAATCAGAGTTAAAACGAAAAAGTAATGGGTAAAACAATATTTTAGGCACAATAAATCTAATAGATGTTGCATTTAAATTAAGCATGTATTGAGTTAAAATATCTGAGTTGATATTAATCAATTTAGCAATTATTTATAATAAGAGTAGGTTACAACTATAAATTAGATTAACTAGATTATCTAGCTAATTAACATTAATTAATTAATTAAAACATGTGGAATAATTAAAAAATGTTATTACTATGTACGTAAAAATTAATATGAAACTAACACAACTTGAACAGCTTAAAACAAATTATTTGACTAGAAGATATCACATTTTTAATAAATTAGTAGGGTTGCACAGAAATAAGTGACATGACGGTGGGAAAGGTTTGTTTACAAATGTATGACCTAGCTGTTGCCAACTTATCATGATTGTACTTACTGTTAAATTTGTGTTGTATAGCAGTCTTGTATGTAAAAAAGGGTATGTAGTGGTGGTTATTTATAAGGTGGAAAGTGTCAAGCCTATCATACGAGAAAGACCCCTAACCTACCTTGGTTGTTGCTGGTCATCTCGGTTTTTGTTGGTCAACTCGGTTTTCTATTATGAACCGAAGATCCGATCGATGAACCGGAAGCGCGGTGACGAAGTTCTCACGAGCTGGTCACGATGATATTCTGGACTGCCCTAGAAGATGAATGGACGGTGAGAAATTACTCGTCGAAGTTGTCACTAGAGTCGGTGAGGAACTCGAACTTTGACGAGCTGGTCATAGCGGATTATTGCTACGAGCTTAACTTGCGGCGGCGAGGTTCGGCCACAGAGTGGCTATGCTAACGAACGCCATCGTCGCACTAGAAAAACTTGAGGAAATTACTACTTGTAGCATTAGATGTTGTACCTCGAGGCGACACACGCTAGTAACTCCTCGACATGGCTGGCATGCTGTTGACAACGAACGACGGAGTTGCTCCGATCTGGCGACCCTGGCAACAAACTTTCTCATACGGCGCTGGTTAATTTCTCAACGAATTAAATAGCGCAGGTGATGGTTCGACCGCTCATATATACTTGTGGATGGGATCGATTCCGGGCGTTCGATTGGCAGGAGGCCTGACAGTTACGCGGTGGTCTGTTACGATCTGCTATAGTGCCGGTTTGTTACGCGCCTACGTGATGTCTTCATGAGGAAGAAAATATCTAGAGCGTGGGCCCCTGGATCAGAGACGCACAACCTCCCGGCTTGGATGCACATCCGAGAGGTTGAAACGGACGACCACAAACTTCAGCCCAAATGGAAATGAAACAATTAAAAAAAGAATAGATGAGAAGGTGTGGGGAAAAAGAAGTGTGGGCCGGTTTGAGGTTATCTTTTCCTATTCCATTTAATCCTTTATTTTATATTTTCCTTTCTTTTCTATATTCCTTTGTGCTTCCATTTCTAATCTTAAAATTCAAATGGAATTCAGATTTCAATTTTGCACCTCAATGCAACAACCAAATATCCAGCATGAGTTGTTCGTCAAATATATTTGTGTATATATATTAACTATTTTGTTTATTTTGACAAATGCCTCAAATATATAGTACACACATAATTATTTTAAAGTAAATTCTAATGTGTAGTGTTTATTAAGGAATACTTTAACTTAATCTTTTTTTTAAAATAGTTCTGAATTTATAATTCAACAAAGGATAATTTAATTCATATGAGGATCTTTTTATTTAATCCTTATTAGAAAACACATTCATTTAAATCTCAGAAATAATTCTTCCTAGATCCTAAAATTAATATTTTGGAGTGTTATAAATTCTACCCACCTTAAAAGTATTCTCGTCCTCGAGATTGGTAAGAAAGGGGATATAGAAAGAATGGTTTGTAATTTAGCTTTTAGTTTCTAATTAGTTCAAAAATCAAGAGTCCCCCCTTTCTATAATAATCATTAATGGGTGATTAGGAGAGTATATGTATCTAGCCACTTATTATGTGAGATAAGAGATGTATATGTTGGGGTAACAAGGATTATGGCAAGGAAAGACTCCATCTTGGGTGGTGATGCATCTGAAAATATGGTTTGACTTTTGTCCTTCCTTGACGAGGTTGATATTCTCTTCTCGGGTCTTGGTGTTATCATCCAAGTTAAGGACATTCGGTTTTGGTGTTTCCTTCTGGGGTTTAGGTATGTAGATGGTTGTGAAATGTGATATAGATGAAACATGGTTTTTTTGGTTTTTAGGTTGGACTAGATAGGTTAGAATCTTGTTTGAAATAGATTGGGGGCGAGAAAGGTTATGGTAAGGGAAGATTTCATCCTGGATGGTGGATCCTGACTTTTGAAGATCTTTTCTGGCTTATGTTCTTCATTGCCTTGATGAGGTCGATCACCTTCGATCCCTAGTCTTGACGTCATCATCTCAGCTAGGGACATATAGTTAAGATAGCTTGTAGATAAGAACATATAGCTAATAGGTAGATGGCATAGGACGAGTGTGCTATGGCCAAACCTGGTCTAGTTGCTTTGTTAGGTTGGCTAGGTACAAATCTTTAGGAACATGTAGATTAGGTGGGTAGGTTAGAATATTTTGTTGTGAAATAGATAGTTTAGGCAACCTAACAAGAATATATAGGTTAGGTTGTTTGTGTATTGGTCGACTTGGCCTAAGGCACCAATTTAGGTTAGGAGTAGGATCTAATCTACTTTACCAATATCAACTAACATGTTTAAGTAACTCACCTTAGATTAAATGTGATCAAATTAGATGGGTTCTAGATTAACTTGGTAGGACTAGATTAGACTTATAAGATCTAATTAATTTATTTTGGACTAGATCATGGTTGCTACTCTAGGGTGGGATAGGTATGCTTATTAGGGCAAGATGAATCTATAAGGATAAGATAGAATCTATTAATATGAGATGGATCTACAGATCTGTTTTATGGGGGATATTCTATCTTTATAAATATATTGTTATGCCTATATGTATTTAGATGCAATTGTGGATATTACTCCACAACCCATCACACTCAATCAAAGAACCAAATCAAACAGGTATAATAAGAACAAACATTCAAGTGTATATATACCTACAAAAATAGTTTGTTTTGTTCCTAAGATTAGGTTTCCTATTCCTAAAGGTCACTTTAGGTACATAATTTCAAAGTGTGAATCCACTTTTGTCTTTAGAAGAGAAAAGGTAAGAGTAATCAGAGTAAAGCAGCAATAGATGAGAAATATTAGGGAAAGTTTAAAAAGAATCAGAGTAGCAAAGGTAAGTAGGTAAGGGTTGTCCAGTTCTATCTAGGTTCGTCCTACAATCAACATTGCTCTGATACAACTTCTGTCACACCCAGATTTATGGGGGCAAACCCGGGCACGAATCAAATGTGTGCTAGGATCAAGTCTCACACATATGATGACTCATGGTACAGAAACGAATGTCACATCATTAATATATAATGTAGTTCTATACAAAATAGTCAAATAATTAAATCATACAAAGACAAAGATGCAGCAACCATAGTTGATTGTGAGACGACGACCTAGACCTCTCACGAACTCATCACAGCATCATGATCCTTATCTTGTGGTACCTGTCCTTGACCTGGGGAAATGTGAGTACAACAAGGGTGAGCTCACATACGTTCATCGCTCAACAAGTTGTGGGGAATAATGTGCATGAGCTCACTTACAATGGGGCTCATGTGAAGTAAGGCTTACCAAAGGAAATGGTTAAAGCTGAGCATTGCTTTTAAAGTTGGTCAAAGTTTTATTAGCAGTTACTAAGTATAAGTTGATACCAACCCAAATTAAATAAGAGATCACAATTAATAATAACACCCACAATGCAATGCATATGACAGATTAAGTTTAGTTCCATAAGTTAATCATGCGAGAGTCCTGAGTCACTCTTGACCGTGAGCACGACTGATATACCAGTTTTACACTCTGCAGAGGTTGCACATCTTTACCCACAAGATGTGTTTTCCGATTAACCAGGGTTAGCTAGACCCTTAGACACTTCCAAGGTGAATGCCTAGGGATCCACTGCGAGGCCTTTCCAAAGTTCCACTAGTTCGAGAAAACCCGCTACGGATTAAGGAAGAAGGAAGCATCGGAATCCCTTGTCCGAAAAGCCATCGCAGGAGTTCGACCCGAGGACCTCCCTATACTCTGCAATGATGCCTCCCTGCTTGCCCCTTTCGGGTATGGTAATCTCTCCCTCTTTCCTAATTACTTGGCCAAGGGCGTCTCATTCCACCCTTGTGGTAGCACTTTATCTCAAGTTAAGCTCCATGTTTCAATTAACACGATAATCTTATCATGAACAATAATTAAATCAACAACAATATTGGAACATGATCATAATTTAGATATAACATTAATCCCAAAACTAGTTAGAGCAATAGCAAGTCTACCCAATAGTTCATCGGTTTGCAAGGTATAGGGTAAACAAAACTAGGGAAACCTATTAGGTCCCATCCAATTAACCTGAGCATGTTATAGTGATTAACAGAGAACATTATTAGATAAAGAAGAGTGATCAATGGCACAACTTGCCTGTGACTTGAGATTTTAGGTACTTCACTAAGTTGGTCTTCAGATTTCTCGTGACCTCACTTCTATGCGTAGCAATATATACAATCAAACAAATAATGGGTATAGTAACATTACACCAAAGCATATGAACAAACAATGTAAGAATGTCCTACGTGCCGCTACGAGATTGTAGGTTCGAGAACCATTAAAATCGGAATTAAAACGAAAAAGTTATGGGTAAAAAAATATTTTTAGGCGTAATAAATCTAATATATGTTGCATTTAAATTAAGCATGTATTAAGTTAAAATATCTGAGTTGATATTAATCAATTTAGTTATTAATTATAATAAGCATATGTCACAACTATAAATTATATTAACTAGATTATCTAGTTAATTAACATTAATTAATTAAATAATTAATTAATTAAAACATGTGGCATAATTAAAACAATGTTATTAAACTTACACAAAAATTAATATGAAACTAACATAACTTGAACAGTTTAAAACAAATTATTTGACCTATAAGATATCACATTTTTAATAAACTAGTAGGGTTGCTCAGAAATATGTGACATTGACGGTAGGAAAGGTTTGTTTACAAATGTATGACCTATCTATTGCCAACTTATCATGATTGTATTTACTGTTAAATTTGTGTTGTATAGCAGTCTTGCATGTAAAAAAGGGTATATGGTGGTGGTTATTTATTAGGTGGAAAGCGTCAAGCCTATCATATGGAAAAGACCCCTAACCTACCTTGGTTGTTGCTGATCATCTCGGTTTTTGCTGGTCATTTCGGTTTTTTTATTATGAACCAGAGATCCGATCGACAAACCGGAAGCGCAGTGACGAAGCTCGCATGAGCTGGTCACGACGATGTTCTGGGTTGCCCCGGAAGATGAACGGACGATGAGAAATTACTCGCCAAAGCTGTCGCTAGAGTTAGGGAGGAACTCAAACTTCAACGAGCTGGTCATAGCGGTTTATGCCTGCGAGCTTAGCTGGCGGCGGCGAGGTTGGGCCACAGAGAGCGGCTATGCTGACGAACGCCATCGACGGACTGGAAAAACTCGAGTGAATTACTACTTGTAGCATTAGATGTTGTACCTCGATGCGGCACATGTTGGCAACTCCTCGACATGGGCGGCATGCTGTTGACGACGAATGACGGAGTTGCTCCGGTCTGGCGACCTTGGCAACAAACTTTCTCATACGAGTTGGCTACTTTCTCAATGACTTAAATAGCGCAGGTGATGGTTCGACCACTCATATATATACTTGTGGATGGGACCGATTCGGGTCCCTCTGCTGGTAGGAGGCCCGATGATTACGCAGTGGTTCTGTTACGTCTGCTATAGTGCCAGTTTGTTACGTGCCTATGAGATGTCTCGATGTGGAAGAAAATATCTAGAGTGTGGGCTCCTGGATCAGAGACGCACAACCTCCCGGCTTAGACGCACATGCGAGAGGTTGAAACGGACGACCACAAACTTCAGCCCAAATGGAAATGATACAAATAAAAAAGGAATAGATGAGAAGGTGTGGGGAAAAAGAAGTGTAGGCCGGTCTGAGGTTATCTTTTACTATTCCATTTAATCCTTTATTTTCTATTTTCTTTTCTTTTCTATTTTCCTTCGTGTTTCCATTTCTAATCTTAAAATTAAAATGAAATTCAGATTTCAAATTTGCACCTCAATGCAACAATCAAATATCCAACATGAGTTGTTCATCAAATATATTTGTGTATATATATATTAATTATTTTGTTTATTTTGACAAATGCCTCAAATATGTAGTGCACACACATAATTATTTGAAAGTAAATTCTAATATGTAGTGTTTATTAAGGAATACTTTAACTTAATCCTTTTTGAAAATAGTTCTGAATTTATAATTGAACAAAGGATAATTTAATTCATATGAGGATCTTTTTATTTAATCCTTATTAAAAAAACACATTCATTTAAATCTGGGAAATAATTCTTCCTAAATCCTAAAATTAATATTTTGGAGTGTTACAACAATCAACCTACACATATGAGTTCTAGCACGATCACGACAATAATCCCAATTACACAAAGAACCATCAGGGTTAAACTTAAGCATTGACTGCTTGCCATATTTAGCAAGCTTAACTCTACAATCACATTGATGCCTAAGGAAATGGCTAAGACCACTAGACGACACAACACTCAATGTACATTTGCACCAGCGACACTTACCACCATACCTGATCTTCTTACTGTCTACTGTTTTGTAGAGTGGTTCAAAATCCTGCCACACTTTAGATGTGCAAATTCTTTTTCGTTATTTACCATTAGCATCTGAAGTGGGAGCAAAACCATTGTCAGTAGAAGCACCCTCTTCAAGGTCAATAGGGGTGGCACTGCTACTATTGTTAATTGACTGAGATGGACCGTTCTCTTCACCAAACACAATCCTCGGACCATTGTTAATGAACTGAGATGGACTGTTCTCACCACCAACATCTTCATCCATCACAACTCAGAAAGTTGGAGGCTGGAGCACTTGTTCCATCGCTGTCAAGGTGACGCGCACCATTTCCTCATGGCCTACCAAATAAAACTTAGACAACTCAAGGTCATCAGTTCATCACAGAGTAATGCAAAGAGTAAACTCTAGTAATAACATCTAGTAGTAATTCTAGAAAGTAATAGCATCAAGTAATAGCAAGCATCTCATCTCATCTCTACAAAGTAACAACATCCAGTAATAACTCTACAAACCCTAAACTCGTCAGCTCATCCAGTAATAACTCTACAAAGTAATAGCAAGAAACTCATTGTATCTCTACAAAGTAACAAAAAGAATCTTACCTCTATTCATCTCATCACAACAGCAAGCAATAGCAAGCATCTAATCAGTTCATCCAGTAATAACCCTAAACTCATCAGTTCATCTCATCAGTAACAGCAAGCATACCCTAAACCCTAAACTCCAGGATTCCAAGAAAATCGAGAACACTTAGACAAATAAATACCCATGATTCTAAGAATATAGTTGTCATGATACATATGCCTCATGGCCAGCATCCCCACGGCCCCATGTCCCCATGGCTGGTAGCCCTATGCAATTATCGTAGGTGTCCCTATGCTTGGCAGCCCTGGCGAGGTGCCAAGTTCCATCCACACGCCATTGAAGTATGCTATGCCTAATTGAGGTCAGGCCATCCTTTCTCTCTTCTTCCCATAGCCCACATAGATCTCGTATGTGCCATTAAGCTCACGAATTATGAAGCTAGCCTTCTGATACGACCAAGCCATTAAGCAACATGTTACAACCCCTAAGTCAAGCTATATCAACTCAAGTACAACCAACATCATCACCAGCCCAAGTCTTTGATGGACCAATTACACGTAGCCGAGCTAAGAAGCTACAACAAGAGGTGCACGCGCTACTTTATGAATTTCAATTAAACCTAATGAGAACTTTATGCTACCTAAGTCATGTATGTTGATATTTCTTAGGTTCACCAAAGAGGAAGGACAAAACATATCAAGGGCGAATCAGAGAGAAGAGCTATGTTCGATTCAGTCCAGCGCAACAGAACCGTTTAGAAGAAACAGTCATATCTTTTGATTCCCAAAACCTATGAAGGCCCATAAGTATTTTTGGAAAGCTCTTGAAGTCTAGTTTCCAATTCTTCTGAGGCGGACTTAATCAAATCTACCAGAAAGGCGGACGACCTACTTTAGTGCTGACTGGTCAGAAGGTCAACAGTCTGTTTGATGACCAAGTTTTCGTACTAAACTGCATCATTCTACGAAGTTTCATTAGGCATGCTATACATGGTGAGAAAGCTTATCAAGTCAGCTTTCGAACGCATCCATCCCCATGTCATTTGGAGATTCCTAGGAGAAGTTATTATCAAAATACTCTAATAAGCGCAGAAGTCAAACAACCACACAAAATTCAGCTCTGTAGATCTTTCGAAGAGGCTCCTTCACATTTGCACGTTAAAATACTTTCTTTTCGTGTTTATACCTATCTAAGGCTGGTCATTGCTAGTAATAAATACCCCCTATGTCTATGATGTAAGACAACTTTGGATGATCTAAAAACAGAACCCTTTTGTTCAGTTGTGTACTAACAAATATTGAGAGTGATCTCTACCACTTTGGTCTTGTGAATTCCTTCGCTGGATTGCAGAAGCAGCGGCTTCATCTGCTCCCAAGTGGTGCTCCTACTCCCTTCGAGGTCTCCTCGAATGATTGTAGGTTGTGTTGGTTGGTTCTTTGAGAGTGTGGTTGGGCGAATCCTCGATTTAGGTTTGTTGGAACTTGCTCTCGGTCGCAAGGGGGGCCAACAAGGGTGAACAGTGACGTCAACAGGGTTACGCGCAAGATGGCAATAGCTCTGTTAATCTGGCCTCTCACGGGCACTGTGCGGGGGTATTTATAGGTATCTGAGTGCCCAGCGCCTTGTGTTAAGGACGCATGTGCCCTCAGACACCTAGTTTATCCCCAGAATATTCCCATAAAGCAGGGTTACAGACTGTAATTACAGGAATGCCTTTACAAATTAGGCCCGTAACACGCAGCGGCCACGCAGGGCCCATTACAATGGGCCGGATCACATGTGGGCCTCCGAGCCGGACGAGGCCGCACGGTGGGATGACTGCGTCGCAGGCCTTCGTCTGGTGCCGTAACAAGCGAAGGGTGTCCCTGCCCGTTTTGTCTCCGTCGGACCAGCGACTGCGGCGAAGGCCTCGAGTGAAGGGTGGCGTCCTTGTCTTTGCCCCAACATTTGCCCTCCGAGGGACCAGTTCGACAAAGTCACCTGGTGCCGAAGACGTCGCTTAGATGGCGGAGACGCTGCCCTCGCTCGAAGTGGTTCCGCGGGGGTTTTTGACATGACCGTTGATTGACACCGTACTGTTGGATTGCGGGTTTCCCGAAGCGTCGCGCCCTGTTGGATTGCAGGTTTCCCGAAGAGCCGCGCCCTGTCTATAAAAGGGGGCGGGGGTCGGTGCTTTTTGAACTTCACTTTCCGCGCTCCGTGAAAACCCTAGCCGCCTTTTCCACCGTCTTGCTGCTCGTCTGCCCGCCGTGCTCTTGTTCGCCGGAGATCTGGCTCGAGTGAAGCAGACCGCCCGCCGCCGTCGACAGTACGTAGCGATGCCGACCTCTTCTTCTTCCGCTGCCGCTACGCCGCCGGCCGACGCCTTGCCGCCGTCCGACGCCTCGTCTGAGGGGACGCCGAGTACTCTGGTGGCGGAGGAGTTGCGCGTCGGCGATTCTGTGGATTTTGGCGTGTCGCAGATGTCGTCGGCCCGCGTGCAAGATATGCAGAGGCTGGGTTACTTTGGCAGCGGGGTTGCTCGTGTCCCGGGGACGGAGGAGGTCCCCGAGCCGGAAGGCGAGTTGGTTGTGTTCGAGGCGTTCTTCGCCGCTGGTCTCCGTCTGCCGGCGCACCGATTTGTTGGCGAAGTCCTGCGCAGGTTTAATGTTCAGATACATCAGCTGACTCCGAATGTCGTGGTGGCTCTATCGAAGTATGTCTGGGCGACGACTTCGTACGGCGGTCAGCCATCAGTCGAAGTCTTTGCAAGGTACTATTGCCTGCACTGGCAGAAGAGGATGATTGGAGACGAAGTTGCCCAGTTTGGGTCTTGTACGTTTATGCCGAAGACCGGCAAGACCACGATGCAGGTAGTCGAGTTGGTTCCTTGCGCCCGCAACAAGTGGGGCAACTGGAATGAATTTTGGTTTTACGTCGCGGAGGGTACCGTCGAAGACCATGAGGGGCTCCCCGTGTCCGAGATGTGTTCTCATTTTTACTCAGCATACCCGCCCTTTGAGGTGGTGGAGGATGATGCGGACGAAGGGGCCCTTCGGTGCGCCGCCGGCCTGAGCAGTGGGCGCGATTTGGTTGAAGAATTTGTGGCGTACGGGGTATGGCCCTTGGCGCATGGCTGGGCGTTGGGCGAAGTGTGCCCTCGCCAGATGCCTTCCCATCACTACCGGAATTTGGCTCTTTGCCGAGTGTCATATTCTTTGCCGAGTGTTTTATTTCGGGCACTCGGCAAAGAGCTCTTTGCCGAGTGCCACGCAAAAAACCCTCGGTAAAAGAAAACACTCGGCGAAGAAACTCTTTGCCGAGTGTTTTATTTTTGACACTCGGCAAAGAGTTTCTTTGCCGAGTGTCTTTTTTTGACACTCGGCAAAGGGCTCTTTGCCGAGTGTCACAAATACAACACTCGGCAAAGAGCTCTTTGCCGAGTGTTTTTTCTCCAACACTAGGCAAAGACAATTTAAAAATCACATTTTAAAGTAGTAAATTAATTCAAATGAAAAAGTTTTCAACTACAAATTTGTATAACTCATCATGATGTACAATTTATATATTGAACATTTCTTCATATGACAAAATAAAAAAATTGTTCATAAAACCTATATCTCTCTCGTAGTTTATGAAACTACGAGAGAGACATATAGAATTTGTGCATATTGTTAGAACCATCATTTGAGATAAACAAATTACCAAACAACCAAAATAAACTTTGTAGATCTTGAGAAGTTATAGAAGTTTATAGTTAACAACTTTTTCATTTGAAGTCATATTGTCAACGAAAACTACGTCTGAATTTAAAAAATTTAAAATTTGAATTTTGAAAACGACTTCGAAAGGAAAAACCACCAACATGAAAGTTGTAGGTATTGAAGAGTTATGAAACTTTGTAGTTGACAATGTTTTAGTTTGAAATCATCTTGTTATGCAAAACTATGTTTGAATTTTGAAATTTGAATTTTTCAAACTGTCTCGGATGGAAAAACCACCAAAATAAAAGTTGTAGGTCTTGAAATATAATGAAACTTTGTAGTTGACAATTTTTTGATTTAAAATCATCTTATCATTGAAAATTTCGTGTGAAGTTTTTAAATTTAAAATTCAAATTTTATAAACAGTCTCGGATGTAGAAACTATTAAAATAAAACTTTTAGATCTCAAAAAGTTATGCAACTTTATAGTTGGTCACATTTTCAAATGAACTCATTTAGTGCCTTAAATAATCAAATTACTCTCGATTTGTTATAGTATATGGGGAATGGAAACGTAATATAAACATAATTGGTGTAGTAGTGTAGTGGTATAGGATGGTATGCGCGAGAGAGAGGTTGCTAGTTCGAATCTCACCATTTACAAAACATATAAGTTTGATTCAAAATAATCGTGAAAAATGATAGGGCAACGGGTAAGGTAATAGGGGAGGGTTGGAGAGTTGTTCCTAGAATTTAAAAAATGTTTTACTGTTTTTTTTTTATTTTTTCGATTCTTAATTTGCCGAGTGTTTTTCTTTGCCGAGTGCTTTTTGACACTTGGCAAAGTCTTTGCCGAGTGTCCGAAAAAAAGCACTCGGCAAAGAACCCTTTGCCGATGAAATCTTTGCCGAGTGTTCTTTGCCGAGTGTTACACTCGGCAAAGCCTTTGCCGACTTTGCCGAGTGTAAAATTGCCTTTGCCGAGTGTCTTAGACACTCGGCAAAGAACGCGATTCCGGTAGTGCATGGTGGGAAGATGGTGCGAAGTCCTGCCTTCGCGCTGAATCTGCAAAACCGTGATCCGGCCGCCTTTGTGCGTGAGGCGGAGGATAGGGCGGTGCGGCTCGTTGGTCGTTACGTGCCGAGGACAGAGGTCCAGCGCAGCTGGGATATCCGCGGGTCGAATGACCGTTTGAACAGGGTTTTTGAATTGAATCAATTGCCGTATGACGGCTATCCCGGCCAAGACGATGTGGACCGCCGTGGGAAGAAGCCGGTGGTGGAGACTGGAGACGTCCCTGCGCCGGCGGCCGCCCCATCCTCTAAAAAGAGGAAATTAGGTACTGCTATGGGAGGACTTGGGGTTTCCGATGGTTTTGCTAGAGAGTTGATGCGGACATGCGCGGCCCCGGGGGGAAGGATGTCTTCGCCCGAGCTCCGGGAGTCTTCGGCGCGGATGCTGAGGGTTACCGGGGGTTGGTGGCCTAGGAATTTTCCTATCCCCCGCGCGGCCGGCGAAGACTTTTTACATCTCGCATGGTTCGTGAATGGAGAGTTTTTCCTTACGGGCGGAATATTGCTGCTGTTGTGTCGGCAGTGATGGACAAGGATCGCCAGGGAGCTGCACAAAAGCGCTAGGCGGTTGTCAGGCTCGTTGAAGCCAGGCCGAAGAGGTAGCGGGGGGCTGCGAAGGCTGCGGCCCCCGGCGGAGGCAAGCCGCCGCTGGCGGCAAAGTCGGGCGTCCCTGCATCTGGCAAAGCACCGGAGGCAGCGGCAGGCGCCGGTGGTTCCAAACCGACGAAGGCTGTGCCGCCGTCCAGCAGAGTGCCGGAGGCTGCCCGAGTGTTGCCGTCGGCAGGCAAGCGCGTCGCCGACTTCGCCACCGATATTAGTGTGGACGACTATCTTGGTGGTAAGTCGTTGGCTCGGGTTTTTTTTTAAAAAAAATTTATTTATTCGTTGATACGTCGCAGGGTCGGACGAAGGCCAACTTGCTATAGTTGCGCCTGCCGCGGCGACCACGACGGCTGCCGTAGTGCCGAAGGCAAAGGGCGGGGCCCTTAGCGCCGGAGGCGAGATGTTGGCCCTCGCGGCTGTCAGGGATGAGGCGGGCGCTGTGTCCCGCCGGCTGAAGGAGGTGAAGGAGGCAATAAGTCAGGTCCGTTGAGCTAGACTTCGGTGTGTGTGTGTGTTTTTTTTATGTCGGCTTTGCTGGGGCCGCGGTCTTACGTGTGTTTTGCAGGCGGCTGACTTCGTCGACCGCACAGCGTCGGGGGCGCTCACGGCAGTTGTGTCTGCCGAAGTCGAGAGACTTCGGACGCAACATGCTGACGCCATCCGTGAAAAATCAGCCGTCGACAGTAAGTGCCGCAAGCTGGCGGACAAGGTGGCCGCACTGGAGAGGGAGAAGACTGACCTCCGGCGCCAACTGGTGGGGGAGAGGAGGGAGACCAACGAGGCCCTCGCCAAGGAGCAGGCTGCGCAGGCGGAGGCCAAATTGGCGCGGGCGGAGGGCAATCTTGCCAGGGAGCGCGCCGAGCAGCTGCAGGAGCGGCTCACCGCCCTGGAGAGCCGCGTGGAGAGGGCCGAGGTCGCGTCGCGCGCGGAGGCAGAGCGGATGCGCAAACAGCTTATGGATACATACCATGAGCTGGGCGCGCGGACCAGTGACTTCGAAGTGCCGGACCGAGAGCCCGGACTTCGCTGCCTGGAGTGGGTGCAGGAGGAGTTGTAGGCACTCCCCACTATCGTGGAGGGGTTTATGTCGTATGCCTCCCTGGTCACCTGCGAGGGGGCGATGAACGCGCTCTCCCGCGAAGGGTGCCGGCACTTCGAGGTCTTCGACCAAGCCGATGAAGATTTTGAGCGAGATATCTACAAGGTTGAGGACCCCATAGTGAAGGAATCCGCCGGAGCCATCTACGACCGGATGTGGGGTCCGCACGGTCGCGAGGTGGTCAGGGAGCGGGCCGAGACGGCGAGGGCTCAGGTAACGTTTGGCGTTTGTTTGGTGTTTGCTGGATGTGGGCTATGTGTGGGTTGCTGAATTTTGTGTGTTGTGTCTTAGGCGGCGCTATTTTGCCGACTGGAAAAGTGCCCTTGCCGCCGAAGCCATACAACGGGTTGTCCGAAGGCTTGAGCAGGCTGTGGCTTATACCCATGCGGTCGAAGGCGTGGAAGAAGATGATGTCCGCCTGACTACCATTGTCGACTAGGACTTTGTGTAGGTCCCAGCCTGCCACGCTGCAATTGATAACCATGGCGTCGATGTGGGGGGCGCTGCGCAGGTCAACGTCTCGTGCGTCGAAGGTTAGCGGTATGTGGGACCACTTTATCTGCACGACTGGGCCAGTGACAGCGACGTGGTTGATGATGCGGTAGTGGTCCCGCTTCTGCCGCTTGGTGTCGAAGTCAGTGTTGGACCCCCCCCCCCCCCCCGTTATCATGTGAATGACTCCGCGATACGGTTGATCGGCGAAGTCTTCCTGCTTTGGGGCGTGGGGGATGTTTTGATGTTGCTGGTGTGGTGGTGGGTGTGGGGGAGGTACGATTTGTACTTCCTGATGGTGTTGGTAAGCGTGGTGCGGTGGATGTGGGGCGGGGGCGTGGATATATGGTGGAGGGGGTTGCTGGTAAGTGTGTGCGACAACTCTGGGGTTGTCGGCTGGCTGCGCCCGTGCCATTCTGTCTCTGGTGGCCTTCATTTCGGGGTAGTCTTTGGTTTGGTGGGCGCAGTCTTCGCCATGGAAGAGGCAGTAGAATCGGCGCGGCGGCTGCGCACGCCCTCGACCCCTACCACGAGTTCCATTTCCGCGGCCCTGGGGGGATATTCCTGGCGACGAGGGGGGTCAGCAGCGGGGTGCTGGTTGGCGATGTTGTGCACTTGCTGCTGATTGCGGCTGTCTCGACCGGAGTCTAGCTGCGGAGTCCTCGTCCACGTGCGGCTGGATTGTGGAGCATCTTTGGGTTTCCGCTGCGACTCAACCTTGCGCTGGTGGAGCTCTTCGGATTTGGCATATTTTTCAAAGAGCTGATACAGTTCCTGGAGGTTCTTGGGCGGATCTCTGATACAGTGGCTGTAGAGGACGCCGGCACGAAGGCCACTAATAGCGTAGTGGATGGCGATCTGGTCATCGACTGAGGGCAGCTGTGACTTGAGTGTTAAAAATTTGCGGTAATACTCCCGCAGAGTCTCCTTTTCCAGCTGCTTGCAAAGAGAGAGCTCGGCCAAGGCGTCGGTGTCTGGGCGGTACCCTTGGAAGTTGAGTAGGAACTTATCCCGGAGGCTTCTCCAGGAATCAATGGACAGCGGAGGCAACCTGGTGAACCAGGTGAGAGCTGGGCCCTCCAGGGCGATGATGAAAGACTTCGCCATTGTGGCGTCGTCCCCTCCGGAAGATGCAACGGCTACCTGATAACTCATTATATATTGTGCTGGGTCGGTGCTGCCGTTGTACTTGGGATATGCCCCTGCCCGGAAGTTAGCTGGCCAAGGTGTCACATGCAGGTGTGGCGCCAGGGGACTTCGCTCGTCGAGACAGTTAACTCCTTGGAATGGCGCAGTGTGCGGGAAGGTATGGTCGCGCTGGGGGAAATGCGGGTCTTCCTGTTGTGCACGGTCTTGCAGGGGTGGCCCATGCTGCAGGCCGAGGTGGCCTTCGCGCGTGTCTTCCAGTTGTGCGCGCTGCTGGAGGGGTGGCCCGTGCTGCAGGCCAAGGCGGCCTTCGCGCTGCATCAGCGCGATCTCCCGCTCGAGGTCTTGGGCCTTCTGCTCTTCGTCGCGTATCATTTGCCGCACTTTGGCTAGTGCGGACACGCGCTGGCGCTTGGCCTCCAGTATCTCTTTCTGCCTCTGGAGATTGCGGTTCTTGAGGCGTAGGGCGCGCAGCTGTAGCTGTTCTTCCGCTGAAACGCCGAGGACTTCACCATCCTCGGTGAGGTCCGCGCCCTCTAGTGAGGCGAAGCCTGGGGGTGGCTGCGATTGTCCTTCAGGGCCGCAGGTGCGGAGAGTGTCGTCTTCGCAGGTGCGGGGAATGTTGTCTTCAGTGGCCTCCTGGTGGGTGGATTGGGTGAGGGCGAGGGCCTTGCCCTTTCTTGCGGCAAACAGTGCTGCCTTCGCGGCCTCGTCAGCCTTCGGGTTAGCTCTCTTGGGTGCCATCGCGGGTGGTTTTCTCGTAGCACGAACGGTGGGCGCCAAATGTTGGAACTTGCTCTCGGTCGCAAGGGGGGCCAACAAGGGTGAACAGTGACGTCAACAGGGTTACGCGCAAGATGGCAATAGCTCTGTTAATCTGGCCTCTCACGGGCACTGTGCGGGGGTATTTATAGGTATCTGAGTGCCCAGCGCCTTGTGTTAAGGACGCATGTGCCCTCAGACACCTAGTTTATCCCCAGAATATTCCCATAAAGCAGGGTTACAGACTGTAATTACAGGAATGCCTTTACAAATTAGGCCCGTAACACGCAGCGGCCACGCAGGGCCCATTACAATGGGCCGGATCACATGTGGGCCTCCAAGCCGGACGAGGCCGCACGGTGGGATGACCGCGTCGCAGGCCTTCGTCTGGTGCCGTAACAAGCGAAGGGTGTCCCTGCCCGTTTTGTCTCCGTCGGACCAGCGACTGCGGCGAAGGCCTCGAGCGAAGGGTGGCGTCCTTGCCTTCGCCCCAACAAGGTTGCCGGTTAAAGACGGTGGTTGGCTTCGAGTTTTATTTGTCAGGATGCACTAGTTATCGCTGCTTGTAGCAAGTTATCTTGGCTTCTTCGAAGCTAGTTATCTGAAGATTGATCCTACGTCATAAAGATTGGGACATCGTGACACATCACCTTCTAACCAGACCTTACCTGAGCCTAGGAGCTCGCCGACACCATCAACCTCTCTTCTCGCATGCCCGCGTGCTAGCGCTTAGAGGGTTCATGCCACATGGGATGACCCTATCCATCAAATTTCTAGGGGCAAGTTGAACCTGTATTTAGAGAGTATATTCCCTAGTGGAACCACCCCATATCTAGGTGTCTCCAAAGCAAAACACCATCAAAAAAGTGGGATATCCTAACAATGACCATACTATCCCTGGAACCGAACACTGCCTAGTGGTTAGAATAGGACTGCTCAACTTTAGTCAAAACTACTAACATAGATATCAGTTGATCATGTCCAATGTAAAAAATATTAATATCAGGGACTGGGATGAAGTTTCTACATTATGTAATCTGAGGCTATCCAATACACAGGTTATTAATATCATGGAAGGTGATTTTTATAAATGATATCACCACCAGTACCAATATGACGCGAGAATAGCTAGCAAAAATGCTAGAAAAATGGACAAAATCCTTGCCCGCCAAAGGAAACTTTGAAAATAATGTCAAATAAACTCATTAGTTAATTGCAAGAATTAATATATTATCCAAGGCAAATCAGAAATCAATAGTCATTTCTGATTTAAGACATACAAAATCTTGTTTTGTTAGTGTTCCAAAATAGACTAGCCATACATTCGATATAAGTGCCTTACTTGTATGAAGTGTCTGCTGAGAACCTATGACCCAATGGTTTCTAATCTAGCGCTACCAACCATCTAAGGGCTTGTTTAGTTATGGGTGGATTGAAATGGATTAAACCCCTTTCTATTCAAAAGGAAGGGATTTAATCCCCCTGAATCCTCTCCAATCCAGATGCAACTGAATAAGGCCTAAGTGTTCCGGTCAAAAGTTTTTTATTTTATTAGATTCCACACATAAACAAAAAAAAGAAAAATATACTATGTGAAATGTCCCTAAACAAAGGTTTTAGGAGAAAAGAAATACAAACTCAAAAGAGTATCATGACAGCTATATTCTGCAAACACTATCTTCATCTTTATAGCTCCAAAAGAAAACAATATGCATTTCCAAAAGTATTGTCTACTTCTTCGTTGGGCAACAATAATAGTGGCACCGACTAGCAGGTTCATGTCAATGCCAACCTGTCTAGCAGGCCCAGTTTATTTCAGTTAGAGATGAGAATAAACAGAGAGGGCTTATCCTTAGCTGGACTTATCCGACCTCCCTGGTTATAGCTGGGGCTTATTCGATTGTTAGAGATGAGAATAAAGAATGATTAGAAAAAAGGGCTTATCCTTAGCAGGAGCTTATCTAGTTGAAAAAATCATGCCCTGATTCTAGAAAGGGTCAATAGTGTGTACCTAAGAGTTCATCGAAGAAGTCATTTCCTATGTTATGGAGGCTGCTTCGATCACTGTGGCTTCCCATACCTCTAGTGATGATATCTTTAGCCAACCCCCATACCCCATGTGCTTTCTCGCTCAGTCTAAACCTCTCCTCCATTCCCATATACATATACACCACGCTCGTAGAGGTGTATCAATTTGGTACCAACAAAGCCTCTCGACGCATCGACCACCATGTCCAATATCAACAAAGATCTTGAGAGCATGGCAAACTCGGCCAAATTAGATCAAATTCTTGCCTAGTTTACTACCATGAACTCACAGATGGATTCCCATAGCCAGCACATGGCATTTCCTCATGTCGTTGCGAAAACATGTCCCAAATGCAATAATCCAACATGTACACCGCTGGCTTTGGTGAACCTCTTCGCACCGACGTCAAGTTGGAGGCCCTAACGACTCTACAACGTGCTATGCACCTAGACAAGACATATGAACGATGCATGTCCACCACATCTGCCTGCACCAACCCGACATTGTCAACCTCTCCCTCAATCATGAAGACCTCGACATCATTTGTAGCAAAGTATGTGGCCTCTACTACAACAAGCCCCATTTCTATCGTCTCTTGCCCAAAGAACTCGCCACAAAGCATGTCAATGTTGAATGCTACCATTGTCCGAGAAGTACTCGCCCGATCACAAGTGTGCGAGTGGTAAAGTCTTCCTGGTAGAGTTGGACAGCAATGACACAGGTGATATGGATGCCCTTGCGGAGAAACTGGTCATCTCCATCATGTTGTGACCAAGATCGACATCGTCGACACCCTCAAACTCCGAGTCACCATCAATTGCATCACACTCAACGCTCTCATGGACTCCAACTCTACTCATACTTTTATCTGTGATACGATTATTCGATGTCTTGGGTCACAAGTTACACCTAAGACTGGCATGTGGATGAAGGTTGCAAACGGTGAGTGCATCCTCAATGGTGGCTACACCATGACAACACTCACCATCGATAATGAAGGGTTTATCACGACTAGTGAGTTTGTAGGGAAAAGGGACCCCGACCCATTTGACTAAATGATTTTGGTGGTTGATGATCAACATAATCTGTGGACTAATGTGTTTGCTAGTGTTTGTATTTGTAGTTCACAGGATGCAAAAGTGATTTGGATTAAGGCATTGAGGAAGCAACACCTCAAAATAAGACATTATGAAGACCATAAGTGAAGATCAACAAGTATCAAGCAAAGTCCAAGACATGAAGAAAGTGTAGCCACTCGCGATCGTCTGCCCATGTGAAGTGGACCGTCCGGTGGCTCACAAGATAGTCCGATGCCACCTGGCAGACTGTCCGGTGCACGAGGGAATAGAAGTCCAACGGCTAGTTCCCGGTGACATTGTGGAGGGAAGCCACCAGACTATCCGGCGAATCACCAGACTGTCTGGTGCAAAGCTGACAGCGTGTCAACGGTCAAATCCAACGGCTATGCGCACTGGACATAGCACTGGACTGTCCGATGCCAACCACCGGACTGTCCGGTGTGCCATAGAGAGGAGCAACTTTTTCTCCAACGGCTATATTTGAGATGGGACCTATATATACGTCACCCAACTGACTATTTGAAGGTGTGGGAGCCCAAGCAACATACCAACACATGTTATAAACATTTTCAAGTGCTCAAACACCCAAGTGCTTAATAGAATCACTCGATGATTAGTATAGGTGCTTTGCGAAGTGCTTAGGTTAGTTAAACTGCTTATGCGCTTGCTCTAGATTGTTCCTAGTTAGTTGGATGAGTCTAGAAAAACCCACATAACCCCTCGGCTCTTGTGTGAGTCATTGTAATATTGTACCAAGTGGGGCGAGAGTCTCGCGAGACCATGACAACCGAGAATATGTCACGGCCGCCACCATGTACCAGAGAGAATGAGGGTCGTGGCGTTTTGGCCGAAAGCTCGATAGTGGAGACGGCGGAGAGTGTCCGAGAGAAGCTAGAAGCGAAGCAACACTTCCGCGTGGAGAAGGCTCGTGCCTCTCTATGGAGTTACTCGACCGTGGTGCTTGACCCTCGCGTGGGCTACCATTTGTGTAGGGGCACCAACGAGGATTAGTTGGCACCTTGCGTGGTTCGAGATTCCTCAGTAAAAATACCAGCGTCATCCACGAGAGTTTGCTTTCTCTACTAGCTCCTTAATCTTCCGCATTTACACTCTCTCCTTAAGTTACAATCTTTACTATTCTTAGTGTATATTATATAGGATTGGAACTTAAGTTGCATAACTCCTTTTGCGGTACAAATAGCAACACATAGACAAAATCTAGTTTGCACAATATAGTTAAGTTATTTGCATAGGTTTTGTTCTAGTGATTTATTTGTGCCTAGTTTACAAAGAAGTTTTAGAAGTCCTAATTCACCCCTTCTTAGACGTCACTGTTTCCTACATAGTTGAATGTGAAAATTGTTGTAATCTTAAATTATGAGAACCTGTGCTTGAATTTGCTCTCATGGATGTATGATGATATGCATCTGGTGTGGTACATGTATCAATCCTAGCGTGACATGTACCAGGATAACCAGATTTGCTTTCGTTTTAAATGAGTTGTTTTTCGACCATGTACCTTTGACGGGGTTTTGCATGTGGTAAATTATAGGGTGAGCACATGCTAACTCTCATCATGATGGAGTGGTTGACGGCTCATTTAAACTGAATGCAAGTTAAAGATTGCCCCACATAAACAGTCTTACTAACACCTGGGATGTACAATAACGTTAGTCCCTTCACCTCTCCCGATTTCCCAATATTAAGGGCCCCTTTGGCAGGACTCTGGCTTCTCCAAAAACGACTTTGGCTCTGGCTCACGAGGTGAAGCCACTTCTTTAGATGAGCCAAAGCCATTCTGAAAAATCATTTGGCAAAACGACTTATAGGTTGTTTTTCAGAAAGACCCTGTATAGGTCGATCTCTCCTGTACGTGGCTAGGGATTGAGGGCAGGACCAAAAAAAATAATTTGGACTGGTGAGAGGGCTATTGTGGAAAAATGACGTGAGCTGAAGCCGGGTGAGCCACTTTTTTTGGCTCATGCCCTCTAGTTCATTTTGGAAAAGCACTTCACTCGTGAAGCCATTTGAAAAAAAGGTGTTTGGCACAACTTTTGCATGAGCCAGAGCCGAAGCTGAAAAATAAGCCGTACCAAAGGGGCCCTAAGAACTCTCATTTGACTATTTCAAATTCGAAGAATGCCAACTACTGAACATAGAGCCTGAACTAGGATAGATCACTTGTGTTCCTAAGTGTTTTATTGTTTAAGCCACTGTAGATCCACACATTGGCCTCTCAACAAACAACGTGATGTACAAAATTTAGTAAATTATAGTTTACTCTAATATGTCTAAAACCAAATTTCTTTATTTTCATAGAAAATACGCAAACCACATCCGTCTCAGGTAGTTTTATAAATATTTGTACAAAATTTGTTTTGATATGTAGTGTATTTCTCATATATGTTAATATATTTCTCTAAATACTTTGAGAAGGTAAACGACGAAGTTAGGCATAATACCATACAACTGAGGTGAACTATAATCTGGAGATCATGGTTCCACTTACCACTTCTAAGAGCTTCATATTCATCATTTGAGTAGCCTCAGATCCGGACTAATTAGTAATTAGTTTTTGGTGTTCGTTCGAGCATTGGATCCAGCCATGATAGGCGTATCATAAAACAATGAACATAGAAAAGTATCCACCTACCTACAGCTGGCGACGAGATTCTCAACAACGAGTAGTCTGGTGGCACAAAGTGGAGTTAAATAAATAATTGCAGCACAAAGTGGAGTCCAGTGGTTTGTATATTTTCCTTTATAAATAAATAATTGCAGCACAAAGTGGAGTTAATTAGGTCCGACCGCAATTTAGTGGTTCAGGATTATCTAATCCAAGAAACATTATGGAGTACCTAAAGACGCGGTCGATCCTCCAGTGTAGGCGTGAGTCGTGAGATGATGAAGGCACCCCGCTCAATCAACACAAGTCAATACTCCTTAGGGCCTGTTCGGTTTTCACGGATTGGAGCCCTAGATTGATTTCTAGCCGAATTATTTCTCTAATTTATATAGATTTTGATGAGTTGTAACGAATCCTGGTTTATTCCTGTACAACCGAACGGGCCCTTATACCGCGTAACGTTATTCACTATTTTTTTTTGTCAGCACAAGCAAAGTCAAAGTGAGATGATGAAGGTACCCCGCTCTCTCAACACACATCACATCCTACAGCAAGAGTCAATATTCCTTATACCGCGTAACGTTATTCACTATTTTTTTTGTCAGCACTAGCAAAGTCAAAGTGCTCCTACGTCTTTGTTACCGTTTTTAATTATGTTTAAATATAGAGTATAAAATATAAAGATATGTGTATTTATTTTTGTTATGTATTGTTGGATTATTCCAATTCCATGTAGATTAGAGTGTATTGAAATGGATTTTAATATACTATAAATTTAAACCGACTTAATATTAGCCAATTCATATGGATTAACGGTAAAACGAACAAGCTCTTAGGTACCTAAAAATGTGGGTTTAAAGCCAACTGTGGTTCGAATCCTCAACATACTGTCACTTTGATAATAGTGCTTTATATATTTGTCACCATTGCTTTTGTTGTTCTAAAGAAACACAAACAGAAATTACAAAAACTACAGTTTGCTGTCATCACTCAACGATCGTAATAAGCGTCAAATATAAATTAAAAAAAAAGAAACTACAATTTGCAGCCTTTGCTCAACGACCGTAATAATCGTTAGAAGAGATGAGACATTTCGTTGAAGAACATCTGCATCACTTTCACCGACGACCCGTTGCGGTCGTTCTCCCCTGCTGCGCGAATCAACTTCTCCGCCTCGGCCGCCGCATTCCGTCTCAGCGCTGCAAGCTCCAAGGTATCGCCAAGCACCATTGCCACCACCTCGGTGATCCTCTCCCTTCTCACGCCGTCGCTCCCGCGAGCCACTTCCACGCACACCCCCATCTCCTCCACCAGCATCTTGGCATTGTAGAACTGCTCCGCCGAGAGCGGCCACCCTATCAGTGGCACGCCATGGGCGAGACTCTCCTGCACCGAGTTCCATCCGCAGTGCGTCAGGAAGGCTCCATTAGCTGCATGCGCAAGGATTTCCACTTGCGGCGCCCAGCACGGTACCACAAGGCCCTGCCCTGTGACCACTAGTCTCTCACTGAACCCGTCCGGCAGCCACTCGGACCAGCACTCGCGGTTGTCGTCGAACCCAGACGGCGGCCGGATCACCCACACGAACTTGTGGGCGCTCTGCTCGAGCCCAATCGCTAGCTCCACCATCTGTGTGGCGTTGATGTTGAACTGTGACCCGAACGACACGTACAGAACGGAACCCGGCAGCTGCTTGTCGAGCCAGGCGAAGATTGTGCTGCTAGTATCCTTCGTTTCTGACGACGACGCTGCCACCGTGGTACGGAGGAGTGGCCCAACTGGGTACGCTGGTACGTTGAACCATTGCTGGAGCATCGTCAGCCCCTTGGGTTCCAGGTTCTCTGCGGTGTTGACAATCAGCGCGTCGGCACGGGAGAAGAAGGCGATCTGCTTGCGGATGAAAGTAGACCTGGTGTCCTTGCCGTCGGCCGCGGCAAGTTGGTCGCTGAGCTGCGAGCGCCGGACGCTAATCTGCGGGAACTGCGGCAACACGAAGGCGTCGTCGGTTGACCCCGCGCTGAATGCGCCGAGCGGGACGCTGTTCCATAGCGAGAAGTAAACCGCCGCCCCGTAGCTGCCGCAGGTGAAGACGATGGAGTGGGACACGCCGGCGTCGTCGCGGGCGACGCCCACCGTCCAGCCCAAGAACATGTCCGCCATGATATGTACATGAGCGGCAGGGTCGGTGGCCCTGAGGCCGGCGACGAAGCGACAGAACGCTGGGCCGAGGGACTCAGAGGCGGCGAAGAGGCTGCCGAGCTGATCGGGGCCGATGCTTGCCGAGTTGTGGGCGTCGGCCGGGAGACCATGGTCGGCTGGGTTGAACGGCAGGGCGTGGACGTCGACGTTGCTCGCCGCGAGAGTGGCCCGGAGTGACTCGGACACCCAGGGAGTTGCGACTATGGTGATGCTGGCGTCTGGTCGGGCTCGGCGGACGAGCTCGGCGAGGAAGCGGAACGGCGCGACGTGGCCCTGCGCCATGAACGGGAACAGGACAACGTGCACGGGGTGCTCGGTACCAACCATAGTGGTTGGATCTTTGGATTCGAATGGGTAGAGCAGTTGACCTGACCTACAATCATGGATGTACCTAGAGCCAGCAGGTCTTTTGCTTTAATCAACGAGCTAGCGCGAGGTTGACAGATGAGCTATTTAATTTCAATGACTTTTGCTCTGCTTTTGAATCGAGAATAGATCCTAGATTCGTTAGCTGCTAATGCTTAGGTTCGGTTTGGTGATGGACTAAAGACCTCTATTTTAGTCGAATTAATTCCTTAAAGGGTGACTAAAAGGAACTAAACCATATAAATTACACCTTTTGCCCTTATTTATTTAAGTTGCACTGATGGCGTGAGAATGTTAAGGGGTATTTTAGTCCTACTATAAATAATTTACCGTGTGTTTGGTTGCATGGACGAGCGCGGACGTTGTAGGCGTGGATCCTCAAAGCGCAGTATGTTTGGTTGGATGATCGTTGCATACAGGCGCTGTTGATGCAAAATCATCCATCGGGCCAGGTTCCGTTCGTGCGGTCACCAAGAGCATCGCTGCTCATGCAGGTCGGAAGCATGCTGGCTGCTCTCCGACACGCAGTCCAAAAACATTTTTTATCTTTGTTTTTTAAAATCTTTTAGTTTAAATAGCCAATTGTTCTACCGATTTAACATATATATTCTCTGTAGTTTACAAGCAAAAATAGACCACACTTGCTATATAAAATTTAATAATTTTATTTATTATTTTATCTGACCTCGTTATAACGCAGGCAACCAAACAACATTTGTATCTAGTCTATATAAACTTACACATGTAACCAAACAAGAGTATCTCGGATACATTGAGTCTGTCTCGTGGGAGCTTGGTTCTCTACATACGGATTAGAGTAGCCAGGCTCTCCTGGTCCACAAACCAAACACACGGTCAATGTGTTTTGAATAGTTTTAATCTCTAAAACCAAACAGTGTAAGGACTAAACTTTAATCTTCTAACTAAACTTTAGTCCCTGGACTAAAGGAATAAAACGTGGTCTTAGTTAGCTCATAGTCATAGCCAATGTTAGATAGCTACGTATTAGT
This sequence comes from Zea mays, assembly GCF_902167145.1. Lineage (NCBI taxonomy): Eukaryota > Viridiplantae > Streptophyta > Magnoliopsida > Poales > Poaceae > Zea > Zea mays. Next base: position 90,271,066 of record NC_050097.1, read on the forward strand.
TGGTTTAGTCCAACTAATGAGATGATCAATAGTTGTGTATTAGATAATAATTAGATAGACTATTAGCTAGGTCTGTTTTAATGTAAAAAAGTTTTAAATATTTATCTTCCGATAGTTTATTTTTAAACTAAAATATGGTAAATAAAAAAGAACGAAGAGTAACTATTAATAGCTAATAGTTTCATGGATCCAAAGAGGATCTTACTAGCTAATAGTTTATTGCTCTAGTAAATCTGTTTGGATTCAGTAGTACTAAATTTAGTTGCTGAATATATATTACCAATAATTGATACGAATAGACCATAGATAGGACAAACAGAGCTAATTTTTTGTACAACTTATATTCTTTGTTCGACTAAAAATAGGGTGAATAAGGATGTTATCCAAAGGCACACAAATGAATTTTATACCCCTCCGTCCCAAAATAGTAGTCGTTTTAGAAAATTAGTGCGTGAATTCCATAATAAGGTTATGCGCATGTTAAAAACCATTGATTGGTCTTTACATATTTTTCATTAATTATTTAATTATTTGTTTTTTCTGATGATTATTAAAATAGTAATCTAGTCAACAATAGTTTATAGTTTTCATTCGTGCTTTTGTAAATACATGTTAATGTGAATAATGTCAACTCAAACATCTTGATTTAATACTTGTTTAGTATAAACACAATATTTATTTAGTAGTTCCCATATGTAGCATCTTTTCTAATTTAATTATTTAAATTTTACAAATAGTGCTCAACAAGTTATAAATATAATTTGGCTAGTTTTAAAATACGAGTTTCCAACTAAATTATAATACAAATTAATGTTACATTAGATATTTCTTTGAAATATCTTCCACGAATAATTTATATTAATTAAATCAACTTAGAAATATAGTTTTACGTGCTAATGACGTAAAATTTCGAAAGTTATACCTTTCCAATCATAGTTTTTCCGTATTTCTTTTTCTCACATGACCATAGCGTCGAGCCCTACCTGTTGGTGTGTGTTTTATAATGTTTTTCTGTGTGTGGTGTAATGTTCTTATGCATGTATATGTTTGTTTGTGTCTATTCGTGTTCTCTGCGTGTCGCGAATGTAATGTGAGCTGTTCTCGAGCTTTGAGTAATTGATGATAAAGTGATCGTGTGTTTGAAAACAAGGCAAGTGTCTGCTGACCTACTTTTGTCCTATTTCCCATGAGAACTTATATTCCCACACAACATGATCCAACCTAAAGATTGACTAGCTTTCTGTTTTCCTTGTCTTTGTTTACCATTGGGTTCGAGCTATGATGATTAGCTTAACTGCTAGCACTCGAACTTAGTCAATGAACACGATGAGATATATTTATGATACTAGGTTTCTAATGTTTTGGATATGGATTTGTGATATCAAGGAGACTCGGGCGGTATCCCAAGTGCTTCTCTATAAGAACTGGTTTGTTGAGAGACAACCTAGAAAAATAGTGCTGCCATGAGGGTGGTATGGGATGCCCTTGGCTAAGTAAATAGGGAAGTCTTGTGTTGTGTGCTGGTTTTGGTTGCCAGGGATGGAGGCATCTGTAATGCTCTTATATTCCTGCTCAGGATCTAGATACGAGCGTTGTTCCCATGCTTTTTTCCTAAGGGCTAAGGGTATTGGATTGGATATGTCAGATGACCTCTACGTAGTGGCCATTTCCAACATTTGCATAATGAGGACTCTAGTGAAAAGCCTTGTAGTGAAACCTTCTCGACTCAACTTGGAAGTGTTTAAGGGTCTCTACAACCTAAGGCGAAAGGGATCTCGGCTCATGGGTAAAGTGTGCAACATCTGTAGAGTGTTATGAAACTGATATATCAGCCATGCTAACAGTTAAGAGCGACCTTAGGATCCTCATTGATTAGAGATATACATGGTTTGAGATACCATGGTTCTGTTTATGGATTTGGTGACAATGATGGTAATGATTGTCCTCGATGAGGAAATTATCCACTTGTTGGTTATTGCTAAAACTTTGCTTCTACTAATAATAAATATCTGACGAAATAAAAGCAACTACTTTGAACGTAACCCACATAAAGCTAGTCCACTTTAGCCAAAAAGGACATGTGCTGAGTATATTGATGTGTACTCACCATTTCTTTCACATAAACACCAGGTTGCCCTTGGTGCAACCTATGCTCAGGTGAAGAAGCTATTGAATTAATCCCCAAGAGTTTCAAGACTTCGTCAAGCATGAAGTCTAGGCCTGCAATCTCCCCGAGTCATATGCCTGTGGAGGGCCATGTACTCTCTCATCTTCGTATGCTTCCGTTACTGCTTAAGTATTGTATAATGTTATGTTAAATATCTCTTTTATCTTGAGCATTGTGCAATGATTTGTCATTTATGTAGTCACTTTGTACATGAGTTATGATCCTAGCACATGCATGGTTCACATTCGATTTTTCTTCTAAAATCGAGTGTGACAAGTTTGTTTCATTATGGCAAAGTGGTCTCTGTTACTATGATCTTCGTGGGTAATAACTTTGGCATTGACGCTCAGGTGAAATACCATAGAGCGTCTGAAGCGTGCAATCATGAGACAAAGGGAGGTTCAAGCAGTGTGCACAACACTACGCTAAAAGGAAAGCACAACAATACCCTCGACATGTTCAATAGATCATATGTATAGGCTTTAAGGGCATGAAATTAATATTGTATGAAGTTGTACATTGCATCACCACTATAATAGAGATAAAGTGGCCATGCATGGGCACCTTTTTGGCTATCCGCATGCGCTTGCCGTATGGATCGCTCAGCATCCGATGCTATAAGATACGGACACTTTCAAGTACCTTCAAACATTCCAAATCTAGTCTTGTAATTATATGTAACTAGAAGTGGGAAATGAAAGGATGAAGCTTATGTTATATGATTAATATTTTTTTATATCTTCTTGTTATAATTCATTGACCATTCTCACCTAATGTAACCTTCTCCTCTTTGTTCTACTTTTTCATCTTGAGTAAATCAAAATGGAGAGGGGATCATGTTAATTTGATTGTGTTGCCCTATTTTGGTTCTTGACTGAATCTCAACGGGTGACCAAAAATCCTACATAGCCTCAAACACTAATCTTGTTCTTTGTATTTTCAATTTCATGCCATTAAAAAAATTTGGAGCTATGAATTTCAAACAGCATCCATGCAGCTAGTTATCTAACCAAAATAAGATATTCCATTTGTTGCCCATTATGGTGACAATAGGTAATGCAAACATGTAGTCCTATTGGGATGTACTGGCACCTTTAGACTAGCCCACACTCAACCTAGTTTGGTCTTCTCAATCCAGGGCCAGTGCATTTGTAGTGCCCATCCCATGATTTTGAGATTGTGAATGCCTAGCTCACCAAGGTCAATTGGTATCATAACCTTCTCCCATGCAACTAAACAACTGCCCCCATTGATGTCACTCCTTCCCTTCCACAAAAGCATCTCCTTATCTTATCAATTAGTCGTATAAACCATTTTGGGACTTTCATAGCCACCAACATATAGATAGGTAAAGCAGTGAGCACAAAGCGAACCATAACTGCGTGATTGATAGTCACCTAGAGGGGAGTGATTAGGTGATCTTGAATTAATCACATCTTAAAACAAACTTGGATCAAAATTAATGATTAGTGCAAAGCCAATATTCAAGAGAGTAGAAAAAAGTGGAAAAGTTCTTGCAATTGATGCCCAACTTGATTTATGAATTAGTCTAGGGGCAAATGCTCAAGTTTAGATCAAGAACTTCAAAGTAGAGAGTAAGAACAAATCGCAATAAGAATAGAGCACACAAGACACATCAATTTTTACCATGGTTCGGTCAAATCTCAAATGCTTGCCTACTCCATGTTATGGTGTCCAAAACGATGAGGGTTGCACTCAAGCCCTCTCAAGTGATCCAATGATCAACTTGAGCCCACGATATTTCTTATCAAATATATCTCCTCGCAAGGATCTCCACAGATTGGAGTCTCTTGCAGCTGTACAAAAGTTGATGGGAGTTGCAACTCCAAAGAACAACAAGAGAGAGAGAGGAGTAGAACACAACACAAGACCAAAATGTAGCACACAACACCAAGAATACTAGCACAACTCACAATATGTTTATTTCAACTCAAACAGGTCTTATGAACACGTGGGGAGGTATGTCTATGGGCAGGTTCACTGAGGTACTAGGCTTACCGATTTACCATATTTCTCAACATTCGCTTAGTACTATCAAACGCTTGACACACGATACCACACATTAATCCTTATTCCAGTTTCATCTTGTAGACAAGGCATCCCCATGGATCCTTGTCCACAGACCATCATAGTTCCAGTATCAAAGTGGATACAACCAATTCTTGACCTCGCGCGAGTGCTAGAAAATCCTCGACTTCTATCGAGATCCTCAATTAGCATAGAAGCTACTCGACCTAGCATACTAGTATCCATCTCAAAAGGAAACCTGAGTTCATGCAACTAGGGTTTCAAACAACTTCTACACTTAAGTGCACAGTACAAACCTACAAACATTAAGTGTAGTAAAATAGCATATATATATATATAAACGGTCCTGGAATTCACACTATGTTAGTGTTGGCTAGAGGGTACTCGCTTGGCGAGCATCCACTGGTTAAGTCCATCCTTCTTCGGGTTGTCCATCAACTGCATCTTGTCGTTGGCACCACAACACTTGCACGATCATCATCTCTCGATCCTAAATAAGGTGCATGATGTATATGTATGAATATGATGAAAGTAGCATCAGATACTCCAAGTACACATTAGCGAAGTAAACTCTAAATAGTAAGACACTGCAAGGACTATACGCAAGCACTAGTTATCCATACGCTATCCGACACACAAAGTCAACATCACTGAGAAGGATGATGAACATTTCCTATATTTAACCAACACAAACACGACATCATGAGTATAAGCATTTCCCAAGTTCACTTTAATCGTTCATTGGTTACTTACTATTAAACTAGTTAAATACACATAAATTGTTATGACTCATATATAGATAGACTTAGTTAAAAAGGAATAGTCACATAATCGATTTTTGCAATCATTCATAATATTCTACTGCAAGCATACACCCAAGAGAACACACATCAGGAGATAGTTTAATCACAATTACATAGTATACTACTTTAATGAGGTTGGTTTCTTAGTAACATATTCTTTGCAGTACAAATTTTACCAAATCTCTTATAATTCCAGCAATACATTAACCAAAGAGGAATGCCACTTTCTTTAGTTTAGTAACTAGAGTATTACTAGTCATGATAATGTTGGGGGGCTTCCTCTTCCGAAGGTCCTCAAAAACATGACTAACCATATGTTTTCAGTATGATATGGATTATTATAGGGAGCTTCGTCTTCAGGATGGAAGTTTTCTCCCATGGCAAAGGCATACGAGGTGAAGATATAATCCGAAGATGATAAGAATGAACGCCGAAGCTATAGCCGAAGAGTAATAGCTTCAGCTTAAAAATGGCTATGAAGAACAAACATGATGTAGACTGGAAGGGAAAAAGACCAGCTAGTCCTTAATGATTTATGTTATGGCCATAAGTAAATGTCAAGGACATAAATGTGTCCTGTGCCTATAAATAGATGAACAGTAGCATCGTACTGTTCACACTGTATTGTAATCACTTTCACATCAGCACCTTAGAACAAGCCGAAGGTATTAATGTAATATAAATTATGCTAATCTTTATGTGTGTATTATGAAATATAAATGTGAATGATCCAATATATTACATTCATTTTGTTCATGTATTCTCATTCACGCACTAAACGATAAGAACATGTCCTTCATGACCTTCGTCTGAAGATCATTATATCCGAGAGGAAATAATGTATTGGAGGACGAAGGTCCTTAATTCTTAACAATTGTGTTGCCTTGTTTTTGATCCACATCATTTTAGAACAAGTTACCAACATTGGTGCCCACCTCCGTTGAACTCACTTCCACAACCTTCGGCAAGCATTCACCTTCGTCATGCCACCGAAAAAGGCAAGAGCGCAAGGGGTTGCCCTGCAGCCACTGGATACCAACCAAGAGACACTCTCACTGAGAGAAGCTCGGAGCCAGAAAAGGAATGCTACCATCCCAACACCACAGGAAGAGGAGTTGGACCAGGAAATCAGAGACCTGGAAGCCATACGTCAACAAGTGCAGAGGAAAAGAGAGAAGATGCTTCGGCTAGCCGACCTTCAGAGGAAGATCGACGAAGCTGCTGCAGAAATGCGTCCCATCACCCAAGATGACCAAGGACGAAGGCCTCAATAGAGAGAGCTTCATCAAGAAAGTCCAATCAATGATGATGAATGGAATGATGACTTTCATCATGGTAACTTCGCTTTTGATGATGCTTCTCCTCTAGCAGCAGAGTTGTAGGCTACCTCATAACCACCATCTTACAAGCCACCACAACTTCCCATGTACGACGAGCATTCAGATCTGAAGCAGTTTCTCATGAGTTACAAAGCAACAATATCCTCATATGGTGGCAACACGGCTGTCATGGCGATCAGGAGTGTAGCTCAGACGTGGTATTCTTCCTTTCATCCAGGAACGATCATGTCATGGCAAAAGCTGAAGGACATGCTGGTAACTAGCTTCCAGTAACTGCCCAAGCCTTGTTCCAGTGTACGCAAGACCATGAAGAGTACTTGCAGGCATATGTCCGAAGATTTCTACAACTCAGAGCCCAGGCGCCAATGGTGCCAAATGAGATTGTCATCGAAGCTATGGTCAAGGGGCTCCGGCCAGGACCGATAGCGCAATATTTTGCTAGGAAGCCACCACAAACTCTGGAAAAGCTCCTCCAGAAGATGGATGAATACATCCGAGCTGACAATGATTTTTGCTAGAGAAGGGAGGAGGCTTACATGTATTCTGAGATGACTAGGGGCTTCGGAGGAAGATTCCACCCTAGGCATGTCAAAACAATCCACAACCCCAGCACAAATGATGACAGGGCAAACCATACTAAAGGCAACCAACAAAGCTCACAATCATCAGGAATGCAGCAAGCCTCTTACAGGCCACCAGCTCTAAGAGGCAGAGGAGGAAGAAGCTTCGGAGGAAGGTTTAGCACTCAACCCAGGAGATTGTTCTGCTTATTCTGTGGGGAGGATAAGGGACAAACAACTAGGACGTGCCAAGTCTCGATCCAAAAGCAAAACGAGATAGCTGAGGCCGAAGCACGACAGAATCAGCCAAAGCAGGTCTTGCATACTACCTCATGATATTCGCCATATATCCCTGAGTATGTGGGCAACTAACAACCCACGACATCAGTTGCTTTGGCAAGTCATTCTCAAGCCGCATGGCCTCAGTTACAACCCCCACCACCATTGGCACCTACCTTGGTTCATAATCAGCAGCCAGAAGGGCATCCCCAAGCACAACAATAGCGCGACACTCAAGGGCATTCCAAAGCTCGCACAGTCAACAACACTGTTCCCAAATCGAGACATATTTACTAAAAGCAACATAGGGGCTCGACTAGAAAGTATCCAAGTTCAATGTATTTTTACTTTTTTGTCTTTAAATTTTCCCTTTCGAAGACAATATAAGAAGGTTTAACCTTCGACCTGTTGCAATGAATCTGTGGTTACACCATCGAGTGTAACAAGGGTGACAAAAGCTTCAAAGTCGTTCCTAAGAGGATGCAGAGCTAAAATATCACCCAAGTAAAAGGTGAAGAAGCTCCAATGCCGTTCCTAAGGGGATGCAGAGCTAAAATACCACCTAAGTCAAAGGTGAAGAAGCTCCAAAGTCGTTCCTAAGGGAATGCAGAGCTACAATACCACCTAAGTAAAAGGTGAAGAGACTCTAAAGTCGTTCCTAAGGGAATGCAAAGTCTTGGTTTTTCTTTGACGATTTGTGCGTAAACATCATTTGCATCATACCAACATATCTTATTTCATAGCATCGCATCATACATCATTTTTCATCGACAAAAGCAGTGGAGAAGAAGGAAAATTGCTCCTTCAAATATACCTGTCGGCTCATGAAAGAACGTACCAATAACACAAGATATGCCTTTGGCAGATATATTTTTACACATGGATGGTACCTTTGTCAACAGTATTACTATACAACAGCCATGACATCATATTCAATATTGTATCGGCAGAAGGGGAATTTCTTTCTTTGTGAGCGTGAAAAGAAGGGACGGTGTTTTTTCGCCAGCGGCTCAAAAATGGTATGTACGAAGGTTTCACGCATCACAAAGAAATATATTACATTAATATACATGCAAATAGTTGATAATTGTTTCTTACAAAAATGAAAGCTACATACAAAGACCCTAAACTCTCAAATATACAAAACTTAGTCTTCTTTTAAGACCTTGTCGGCAGCTTCGTCTAACAGTCTGTTGACAGCTTCATCAATAGCTTCATTAGCGATTCTAATTATCTCGAGCGCTCCCTTCAGAGATGGATTAGCTTCAGGATTGTATGGCTCTAGATGGGGAGAAAGCTCAACTGCATTAAAATACAAGTACTTATTAGTATCGAAGCTACAATAATTTACGAAACTAAGTTAAAATAGGTATACCTATAAGCCTGGCGCGTTCAGGCAGCCTCTTCAGCTCTCTTAGCCTCTTCTAAGGCGTCATGAGACTCTTTCTCATTTCTTCTAATACCTTCATCAGCTATCTCTGGCCACCCTTCAGCCATACTTTGGAATAGAATTTTCTACTTAATGCAGTAGCGTCAGCCGAAAGGTTTTTAATATCATCAGTTGAAAGTGAGAATCCTGGCTGAGCTATAGTCTTCGCATGTTCGCACCTGACTTCCTCCAGGATTGATACAGCTCTGTGGGCACCAGCAAAGGCACAAAAATCAACCTCTGTCACTAAGGATCTCTTCAAAGGCTTCAGCTTCACCATTAATCCACTGGATAACTCCATCAGGGTCACCGCGGATGAAATTTTGTTCTAAGGAAAACACACCAACTTTAGCAAAGCTATTCTTCAAATTCTTCGCGCATTCTATAGCCACATCGTAGCATTTTTCTTTAGCTGCACGAAGCTCGTCAACATTTCTTTGTGCCCTTGATCGTTCGATTTCAAATATTTCATGTTTTGTCAGCTCCACATTAAAATTTTCAGTTGCTTTGGCAACTTTCTTTTCTAACTCTTGCACATCAGCTTTGTGCGCTTCTGCTTGAGCAGATATCTTAGCTTCACTGGATTTCAGCCTTTCGACCAAAGACAGCAAAATCTTGTCCTTTGCAAGAGCTTCGTTTCTCAAGGTTATAACCTCCGATCGGAGGTTTCCATGTGCTATCTGTCAGCTCTCATCCTCTGCATCATTTTGAGCCTTCGGAGCCTTACTGAGGATTAGACCCTACCAAACAAAAGAACAAACAAACAATAAAAGTAAGAATTACCAAAAAATAGCTCGAAAAGTACCAAATACTAAGCCAAAATGTGCAAACCTTCAAGCTATTGTAATCGAGGTTGTCCGCAAGCTGGTCCTTTATCATAGCGTACAAACCAAGTTCGAGCTTCGGAAATCCCATGTTGTTCATCATCTCGCGACAAACATTAACCTCCTTACTGTCGGGCAAATAGTAGAGGAAGTCGTCTTCGTCATCCCCTCCATATACCAAGGACCCTCGGGGGTATTTCAAGTCCTTGGCATAGTGTTCTACTTTGGCAATTTGTTCTAATGATAACTACTTTCCCAAAGCATGTCGAACAATGTATTAGCCGTGGTGAGGTGCTTCGGGAGCAGAAGATTTAGATTTTTCAGGAACACTCTCTTCCACCAGCCCTATTGGCGCGGCTTTCGAAGGTCCGGCTTCGGCAAGAGCATTAGCCGTGCTTGCAGTAATCACTTCTTTTGCATCTCTAGATTTTTCACCAGATGCTTCGGTAGAAACAGGAACTCACGCTTTCATGGACTCTAAAACAGCATCTAAAATGCTAGCCATTCTTCTATTCCTTGGAGTTGCTATTGCAGTACTCGATGGATTCGACAACCCTGTTACAGCTAGAGGGCTCAACACTTTTGGCTGTTCTGCTGCCTTTTCTGATTTTGGCTCTTTTACCGGTCCTGTACTAGATTCGATCAACATCGCAGGAGTTGTTTCTTTGGCTAAGGGGGCACCCTCTGCACTTTCAATAAGCTTCGGCACCTCGGCCGTCCCAATAGGCTTCGGCCTACGTGTCAAGACCTTGGCCCTCTTCGGCTTCGACGCACTAGAAGAGGTTGAAGCAGCAACTTTCCTTTTTCCCCTTGCCTTCAAACAGGAAAACAATAATAAGGGTAAACAAACCCAATAACATCAAAAACCCTGTTCAGTCTCCTTTTCCCTCGAGAGGCGAAGGCAACAGTCATGGCCTCATCCTCTGTCCTCGAGTAGGCTCCAAATAGCTCATCACTCGTTGCCTCTATAGCGTCTAGCCAATCAGCATTTGGCTCGTCAAACTGACTTCTGTACCGGAAGGAATATTTAAGGTAAACCGAACCACCCTAATTGGAGCCAGTGACAGTTTCCTTCGGCATTTCCCATTCATTTGCAAGAGGCCATACTTTAAAAGCGATGTGTTCTTGAACTAAATCTCTAGTACCGATGTAGGTACATACGGTGTTGAAAGCCATTAGGCATGCTTGCACTTCATTCCTAGTTGCGATTGATGGCCTCCTAATGCCGAAACATGACCATACGAGACGTTGAATGATGCCCCTCACATCCTCCCTCTGATTTGGATCATTCTTTACGTAAAACCATTGTTTCATCCAAGAGCCCGACCACTTCTTCCAAAATGTAGGCACATGATAATTTGCCTTAGAGCGGGACACGAAGCTGTAGCAGCCGAAGTTGTTAAGGTATTGTTCTTTTCCGGTTGCCTTCGTCTGGTAGGATAACTCGTGGATATTGCATAAGCACTTAGCATCCGGCTCTAGCCCCTGACTCTTCATAGCCCATATAAAAACCCCCACTTTGATAAGAGCTTCGGGGGTAAGTTGATGAAGGTATATTTCGAATGTCCTCAGAACATCAACCAACATCTTGTGTAGTGGAAAGCGAAGCCCAGCTTTCATGAAGCTCTTAAAGACCACCACCTCATCAGCTTCGGGAAGGGGAACTGTGCTTTCCCCTTTGGCCCTCACTATAGAAACATCATGAAAATATTTGCCCTTCATCGCTTCGATTTGCCCTTGTTTGACAGTTGACTTCCCAAAAACAAAATGGCTCGGCCTCCACGGCCGATCTTCGACATCTTCATTCCCGCTCTCCACGTCAAAATTGTTGCTATCACTGCAATCCTCAGACAACCCAGCCAACATCCCATTGGTGATCTTTTCTGTGTTGGTCTTCTCCTTAGCTTCGTAAAACCTAGACATTGTGGGGTCTATAATCTTCTTGTCCTCGGCCATTCAGACGATGGTTGCGGCAAATGCCGAAGCTCAAAAGTCAACCGAGCTTGCAAAAGAGAAGAAGGCTAAGATGGCAATTATAGCACAAACAACTAGATGGCATGAAAAATCTCCACAACGCAACCTTCTATATATATATACTCAGAGCCCCACAGCTCGGTGGGTCCCACGATTCAGAATGATTTGCTATTCTAGCGAAGGGAAGGTGTTTTTCGGACCTTCGGCTAAAGGCCTTCGTTCACATCACAGTTTGAATTTGTTACTAAAAAACAAATTAATACTGCAAGGGGCTACTGTTGGGGGCCTTCCTCTTCTGAAAGTCCTCAAAAACATGACTAACCATATGTTTTCAGTGTGATATGGAATATTATAGGGAGCTTCGTCTTTAGGATGGAGGTTTTCTCCCATGGCAAAGGCATACGAGGTGAAGATATAATCCGAAGATGATAAGAATGAACGCCGAAGCTATAGCCGAAGAGTAATAGCTTCGGCTTAAAAATGGCGATGAAGACCAAACATGATGCTGACCGGAAGGGAAAAAGACCAGCTAGTCCATAATGATTTATGTTATGTTCATAAGTAAATGTCAAGGACATAAATGTACTTTTGCCCGTGCTGCGTCCCGTGCCTATAAGTAGATGAACAATAGTATCGTACTATTCACGCTGGATTGTAATCACTTTCACGTCAACACCTTCGAACAAGCTTAAGGTATTAATGTAATATAAATTTTGCTAATCTTTATGTGTATATTATGAAATATAAATGTGAATGATCCAATAGATTACATTCATTATCTTCATTATCTTCATGTATTCTCATTCACACACTAAATGATAAGAACATGTCATTCATGACCTTCGTCTGAAGATCATTATATCCGAGAGGAAATAATGTATTGGAGGACGAAGGTCCTTAATTCTTAACAATTGTGTTGTCTTGTTCTGGATCCACAACATTCGAGAACAAGTGACCAAGAGATACAATTCTATCACTATACCATTAGAGCAAAATACCTAAAGTGCATGTATGCTAAATGCAAATGAGCTAAGAAGTTATTTACGAGTAGTATGGACATCATCATTCATGAAGCTTACTTTAGCAACACAAGGTTTATTCACTTATGCTTCTATAGTTGTTTTAACATTTAGCCATAGTCACACAATAAGTGGCGTGATGCCTACAAAGTCATGTCATCACTTCACCATGCATTCCACATTAACAAAACAAGTCTAATTGAACTCATCAACTAGCAAATTGCATTCCAACCTATTTTCCATACCACCACTACACCACATACCGCATACATCGATGTGGCAGAACGTCCCAAGTTATTGGACCCACATGCACCTGCTCTTGTCTCAAAGACCTCAGATAGTTATGCATGTGCACCAGATAACTTAACAGGATCCGTCCGAGTGTCCCGAGGACCCCGGATAAACCACTTTAACGCCCTGATTTTGGGGGTAGAATTTATTCTCCTTTTTACTCACCAAATTCAGGCGTTACTCTCTTTTCTCTTCCCGTTTCGCTCCTTCTTCCCAATTTCAAAGCGGTGTAGCGACTGGTGTCCATATTACATGTAAACAAAAACCTTAGTTGTCATGGGTGTTGCATCATGCCGAAGCATATTTCTTTTGTCTGATGTCGTGTTTAATCGCGTGTTCGTCTCGTCTCGTTTTGGATTTCGGTTCGTGATCGGATTCCGATCGGTGGTTGTGCGTGTCGTGGGTTTTTGCCCCGCGACGTGACCCAGCCCGACCCAGCTCGGCCCGGTCCGCTCTGGCGCGCGCGTCCCTGGCGCCCGTGCCTCCCCCATGCGCCCCCTCCCTTCTCTCCCTTTCTCTCATTTGATTTTCCTGCGCAGCAACTTCCTCTCCTCCACCTCTCTCTCTCCCCCTGTGGTGCCCTAGGTTTTGGAGACGGTGATCGCCGAATTTGGACCCCGAGGTGTACTCCCCTCCACTCTCCCTCTCACTCTCCCTCTCCCTCTCTCTCTTCCCCTCCCCTTCTCCTCCCCTGCGTGCGACCCCTCCCCCGCCCCTCACGCGCGTGCGGCCTCTACACGCGGCGGCGCCCCTCCTCTGGCCCCTAGTGCGAAGCGGCGCCCCTCCCCTGCCCCCACCCCCTGGCGCGCGGCGGCGCCCCTTTTCTGGCCCCAAGCGCGCGGCGCGCGACCCCTCCCCGGCCCCGTCGCGCGGCGGCGGCCCCTCCCCCCGGCTCCCCTGGCGTGGTGGCGGCCCCCTCCCCCGGTCCCCCCTCGTGCGGCGGCGGCCCCTCCCCCGGGTCCCCTCGTGCGGCGCGACGCGGCCCCGCCCGGCCCTACGCGGCGGTGCGGCCTCGCCCGGACCTGGCCCCTCGGGCGCGGCTCCCTGGCGCCCCTGTGCGCGGCCCCTGCCCTCGGGCACCGTGGTCGCCGGCGCGGCCCCCGGTGCGGCCCCTAACCCCTAGCAGCGCGGCCCCTCGTGGCTCGCCCAGTGCATTCCCCCGCGCGTAGCCCCAGCGCGCGTGGTGATCGAACCTCGGTTTAATTAGTTTTTAAATTTAGTTTAATGAATGTGCTGCGTTGCGCACTTCGTCGCGCGGCGAATTAGTTTGATTTCAGATTCTATTGACGTGTTGCGTCACGCGCTTCGTCGCGCGATGAATCGTCTTAATTTTAGAATTATTTAATGTGTGGCTTCGCACGTCCAGTCGCACGACGTTTTGTTTTAAATTCAGTTTAGATGGTGTATGTCGTCGTGCGTTTCGTCGCAAGACGCTTCACGTCTCTTTGTAATTAATGCAAGTGCCTCGTTGTGCGCTCCGTCACGTGACGAGTCGTTTATTTCTTAATTCAATTTAAATGTTGTGTCGCGCGTTTCGCCGCGCGACAATTCTTTTAATTTACCTTTATCGGTTCATAATAATTAAACATGGAACATGACTTTACCCTATGCTAAACGCGATGGCTAAATTAATACCGTTCTTTTTAGACGAGTATTTTAATTTCTAATCGTGTGACGTGATCGCTCATCGGCCGTAGCCTCGACCGTTACTTTCCCTTCCTCGCTTAGTCGTAGGTGTGAGCCCTGCGTTCAACGTCTGTTTATTGACTACATTATATTGTTTGGAGTACTGTTCTTTTGTATTAAATTTGTGGAATGTATGTTTGAAACTCGTATAGATAACGATCATTTGGTGGAGTCTGAAGGAGTTGCAGGTGAAGACCCTGATAAGCAGTCGGTTGGTCAAGGAAAGTGTCCCTTGACCCATCTATGTCCTACTCATTCTTATAATTCATTCCCCGCATTTACACAGTTCATACCTAAGGATTGACTAGCTTTTGTTTATCTTGTCCTTGTTTACCTATTCTGGTTGGGTTATTCTGGTTTAGCTATATGCTAGTGCTTCACATTAATCAATGAACATGATGAGATTATCCATGGTACGCTGTTTTCCCTTTTGACTATGATGGTGGTACTGTGACATTTAAGGGGGCTCGAGCTATTTCTCGAGTGCCTCTCCGTAAGGACTGGTTCATTGGATGACCACCCGGGAAAACAGTGCAACCATGAGGGTGGAGTGGGACGCCCTTAGCTGAGTAATTAGAGGAACTGAGGTGTAGTTCGCTTCGCCGTCGTGCCGTTAATGGGGCTCGGTGTATGTGGCTCGCTCTGCCAAGGTTGGTTCGCCCCTTGGGGAGGAGTGCGGTGCATTAAGGAAACCTAACGGGCGGCTACAGCCCCAGGAAATCTTTGTAAAGGCTACGTAGTGAGACACTGCCTATTCACCTTGGTAGTGTTTAAGGGTTTGATCGGACCGAGGCAAGAGGGAATCACGGCTTGTGGGTAAAGTGCGCAACTTATGCAGAGTGTTATGAAACTGATATATCAGTCGTGCTCGCGGTTATGAGCGGCCAATGGAGCTCCATTGATTAGAGATACTTGATCAGATATGTATGGTTTACAGGTGGTGACAAGGATGATGGTTTTGGTTATGCCTTTGGTAATGGTAAGGGGTATTCTTTCCATTTGGAAAGGGTACATTGAATTAATAACTTGGGTTAATACTAAAACCTGGCTTTCTACTAGTAATAATAACCAGACCAACAAAAAGCAACTGCTTGGCTTAACTCCACATAAAGCTTGTCCACTACAGCCAAATGGGACATTTTGCTGAGTATATTGATGTGTACTCACCCTTGCTTTACACACCAAACCCCCCCAAGTTGTCCGCGTTGCAACCACTGCTCAGGTGAAGATGAAGTTGTGGAGGAGGACTTCCAGGAGTTCCAAGAGTACGATGAGTTCAAGGCATGGGTTAGCGGCAAACCCCCAGTCGGCTGCTTGTGTAGGCCGTGTGTATTTACGTTTATTTTCCGTACTTTGATTATTGTTAAAGACTATGTAATGTCTCGGACATCATGATGTAATCGACTATTATACCCTCTTTTATGTCATTATTTTAGCACTGTGTGATGATGTCCAGTTATGTAACTGCTGTGTACGTGAATTGCTGATCCTGGCACGTACATGGTTCGCATTCGGTTTGCCTTCTAAAACCGGGTGTGACATAGGTGGTATCAAAGCCGTGCTGACTGTAGGACCGCTAACCTAGAGTAGAATGGTCGTTCTAATGATTATAGACCCCTATTATCACCTTGACTTTGGTTCCCCTTCAAAAGTTGGTCATATCGACCAAACCTATGTTCTACTATATATTATTATACCTTGCTGAAAATTTTGTTTTATTCTAATTCCTCATTTATTTATGGTCTACTTGCTGGTCATATTAGTTCTGTTCTCACTTTTATGCTTATGGTGTCTTTTGTAGATGGCTCGTCTTAGACACACTGCACGGAAGTCAGTCATTCCTTTCTTGCCTTCTCGTCTCGCTGAGCGTCCGCTTCGCCGTCTAGTGACTGGTCAGTCTAGCCACTTGGAGAGGCTGCACCACTGCCTGCACGAGGAGCAGGAGCGTCAACGACAGGAGCTGGAGCAGCAGGGCTCTTCTTTCTCGCTTCAGTAGGAGATAGAGTCTGTGAGGAGCTGTTCCCCTGTGCTTCCGCTAGAGGCGCCCCCTGCCCCACCACTGAGCGCCCCAGCCGCTGGAGGAGACCCAGACGACGGAGGTGGCGACAGCAGCTCAAGCCACAGCACTGACCTTTCAGAGGAGCAGGAGCTGGAAGGATGGGTTGCTCGACCCATCACTCGTGACACTGCTCGCGGGTGTCACTTCCACGATGCGCTCGACACCTTGCTACGCCAGGCACTCGACCAGCGCACTTGGTCTATCGAGTATCGTTGTGTTTTCTTTCAGCATAGTCGCGGGGTTTACCCGAACCGTTGGGAGGTGACCTGCTTGGTGCGCCGTCCAGAGAACAGTCTCCGGGGTGTAGAGGTCTGTTCAGAGCACTATTCTATCTCTGAGCAGGACTCAGCTGAGGCGGTCATGCAAGCTGCCACACGGCATGCGCTTTCGCACTACTACTCAGTGCTCGGTGGGGTAGCTGATGGTTTTAACTTGAAGTATTACCCCCACTGTCCATCTGGCAGCACAGGAGGCGTGGTTGTCTCGCCTGTCGGTGAGGACAATCCTAGATTGAGCAGCACAGTCAACCTAGCCGCCCTGCTAAACATGGAGCTAGACCATGCATTAGATGAGCTGAGTAGGGCTTGTGCTGAGATTGTCGAGCTGCGGGCTGAGCGCGCAGAGCATCGTCACCTGGAGGATGGCTCCCCCACTCCCGTCGGGACTCAGCACCCGTACCGCTCACCTCAGCGTGGACACCATGCTTATGGTAACCCTGACTGCAGGACCAAGATAAATTTAGAACCATAGATTGTCAGCGTTAGATCTTGTAATTAATGCAAAAATATATATATAGGAGCTATAGTCTTAGCATCAGTCTTACTCTTAGTTAGTCTTAGTTAGACAGGGTAGTTTGCTTATCCTATGCCTTTATGTTTGTCATGATGAACTATGTTGGATTTGGATCTTTGTAATGACTGTCGCCAGGGTGTGGGTATCTCCTGCACTTTGGTTTACCTGTTAAATGTTAATAAAAATTAGTTATCTAGTTGGGAAGCCCTTTTGTTCTACTTTCCTCTTTATCTGAGAAGTTGTGTTTGCCTGTGTTGGAAGTCAGTGAAGATGCTCATCTGTTCAGTATTGTGGAAGAATTCTATACTCTTTTCTTAATGTGCAAGCTTGCAAGATCAGTTCTGATGTGTGGTTGCATTCTGCAGATGTCAGACAACAGACGCAGAGGAGGAAGGCGTGCTCAGCAGGAGCAGGCAGCCCCGCAAGATGAGGAACCCCATCAGCAGCTGCCACCACCGCCCCCGACGACCATCGAGCATATGTTCTTGATGCAGACTCAGGCAGTTCAAGCCACTGGTCAGACTCTGGCCGCCATTCAGCAGCAGCAGCAGCAGCCACCACCTCAGCCTCAGATGCCCAGAGACAAGCATGCTGAATTCATGAGAGGTCATCCCCAGTGTTCGCTCACTCTTCCGACCCCATGGATGCTGAAGATTGGCTGCGCACTATGGAGCGGGAGTTGCACACCACTCAGTGCGACGACAGGGAGAAGGTTCTGTATGGTCCCCGTTTGTTGAGAGGAGCAGCCCAGTCTTGGTGGGAGTCCTATCTCGCCACCTATGCCAACCCCGACACTATTACCTGGGAGGAATTCAGAGACAATTTCCGCCAGTACCATGTTCCAGCAGGCCTGATGATAGTGAAGAAGGAGGAGTTCCTGGCGCTCAAGCAAGGGCCTATGTCTGTCAGTGAGTACCGAGACAAGTTTCTGCAGCTGTCCCGCTATGCTCCTGAGGATGTCAACACATATGCCAAGAGGCAGTATCGCTTCTTGAGAGGCTTAGTTGATCCTCTGCAGTATCAGCTGATGAATCATACCTTCCCCACTATTCAGCACCTGATCGACAAAGCGATCATGATCGAGAAGAAGCGCAAGGAGATGGAGGATCACAAGTGCAAGATTGGTGGACCTCAGCCTGGAAGCAGCAATCGCCCTCGTTTCTCAGGCAACGCACCTCAGCAGTTCAGACAGAACCAGCGCCAACCTCAACAGCAGCAGTTTTAGAGGCAGTACCCCGGCACCAGCAGCAGAATCGTCAGAACAATCAGTCAGGAGGAGGTCAGTTCCAGAGGCAGAATCAGCAGGCACCTCGCCTCCTCGCCCCAGCAACCAACCAGAGCAGCCAAGCATCCCCAGTTCAAGGTGGAAGCAGAGCATGTTTCCATTGTGGAGAGCAAGGCCAATGGGTGATGCAATGTCCGAAGAAGGCAGCCCAGCAGCAATCAGGCCCTAGTGCACCAGCAAAGCAGAATGTGTCTTAGCCTAGAGCAGACAACCGCTCTCAGCCACGCTATAACCATGGGAGACTGAATCACTTGGAGGCTGAAGCAGTTCAGGAAACCCCCGGCATGACAGTAGGTATGTTTCCAGTCGACTCCCATATTGCAGAAGTGTTATTTGATACTAGAGCAACGCATTCATTTATTACTGCATCATGGGTAGAAGCACATAATCTTCCAATCACTTCCATGTCAACCCTTATCCAAATTGACTCAGCCGGTAGTAGAATTCGAGCCGATAGCATTTGCTTGAATGTAAGTGTGGAAATAAGGGGGATAGTGTTCCCCGCTAATCTCATAGTAATGGGTACTTAGGAAATAGATGTCATCCTAGGGATGAACTGGTTAGATAAGTACCAAGCAATTATCAGTTGTGATAAGAGGACAATTAAGTTGGTGTCCCCACTAGGAGAAGAAGTGGTAGCCGAGTTAATCTCACCTGAGCCAAGGAAAGGAAGTTGTCATCAGATGGCTATTGATAGCAAGGAGCCAGATTCACTCGAGATTATCAAAGTGGTGTCCGGATTCCCAGATGTATTCCCGGAAGACTTACCAGGTATGCCACCTGAGCGGAAAGTTGAGTTTGCCATAGAGCTTCTTCTTGGCACCGCCCCCATCTCTAAAAGAGCCTACAGGGTGTCTGGACCAGAGTTGGTTGAACTCAAGAAGCAGATCGATGAGCTGTCAGAGAAAGGTTATATAAGGCCAAGCACCTCGCCTTGGGCCGCCCCTGTCCTGTTCGTGGAGAAGAAAGATGGCACCAGAAGGATGTGCATCGATTATCGAGCTCTGAATGAGGTCATGATTAAGAACAAGTACCCCTTTCCCAGAATAGAAGATCTATTCGACCAGTTGAGAGGAGTCAGCGTGTTCTCAATGATAGATCTGAGGTCAGGTTATCATCAGCTCAGGTTCCGACCCTCAGACATTCTGAAGACGACATTCATTACCATGTATGGGTTGTATGAGTTCACTGTTATGTCCTTTGGTCTAACGAATGCACCAGCCTTCTTCATGAATCTGATGAACAATGTATTCATGGATTATCTTGACAAGTTTGTGGTGGTATTTATTGATGATATTCTTATATTTTATCAAAGTGAAGAAGAGCATGTGAATCATTTGAAGATGGTATTGCAGAGATTGCGAGAGCACCAGCTGTATGCAAAGTTGAGTAAGTGCATGTTCTGGAACAATGAAGTCTTGTTCTTGGGTCACATAATTAACAAAGATGGATTAGTTGTGGATCCGAAGAAAGTGGCAGATATTCTAAACTAGAAAGCGCCAACAGATGCCCGAGGAATCAAGAGCTTCATTGGAATGGCCGGATATTATCGGCAATTCATTGAAGGGTTTTCGAAGATCGCGAAATCGATGACAGCTTTGCTAGGCAACAAAGTGGAGTTCAAGTGGACCCAGAAATGCCAAGAAGCCTTCGAAGCCTGAAAGAGAAGTTGACTATAACACCTGTCTTAGTCTTGCCTGATGTGCACAAGCCCTTCTCAGTGTATTGCGACGCTTGTTGCACTGGCTTGGGATGTGTGTTGATGCAAGAGGGAAGAGTTGTGGCTTACTCATCCCGAAAGCTGAAGGTTCATGAGAAGAATTACCCAATCCATGACCTAGAGTTGGCAGCAGTGGTTCATGCACTAAAGACATGGAGACACTTTTTGTATGGGCAGAAATGCGATGTTTACACAGACCACAAGAGTCTAAAATACATATTAACTCAGTCGGAGTTGAACATGAGACAACGAAGATGGTTAGAGTTGATCAAATACTATGAATTGGAAATTCATTACCATCCAGGCAAAGCGAACATAGTGGCAGACGCTTTGAGCAGGAAAAGTCAGATTAATATGATGGTCGCTCAACGATGCCTTATGAGCTGGCCAAAGAGTTTGACAGGTTGAGCCTCAGATTTCTGAACTGTATGCGAGGAGTGACAGTCGAGTTAGCGCCCACCCTAGAGCGGGAAATCAAAGAAGCACAAAAGAATGATGAGAAGATAAGTGAAATCCGGCAGCTGATTCTAGAGGGCAGAGGCAAAGACTTTCGGGAAGATGCAGAAGGTGTGGTATGGTTCAAGGACCGTTCGTGTGTTCCCAATGTCCAGTCTATTCGAGAGTTGATCCTCAAGGAAGCTCATGAGTCAGCTTATTCTATACACCCTATAAGTGAGAAGATGTATCAGGATCTGAAGAAGAAATTCTGGTGGTACGGAATGAAAAGGGAGATCGCAGAGCATGTGGCTATATGTGACAGTTGCCAAAGGATCAAGGCAGAGCATCAGAGGCCAGCTGGATTGTTGCAACCGTTGCGAATTCCTCAGTGGAAATGGGATGAAATCGGGATGGACTTCATAGTCGGATTGCCTCGCACTCGAGCCGGCTACGATTCCATTTGGGTAGAGGTGGACCGCTTAACCAAGTCAGCTCACTTCATACCTGTCAAGACTAACTACAGTAGTGCAGTGTTGGCGGAGTTGTACATGTCCTGGATCATTTATCTTCACGGTGTGCCAAAGAAGATAGTGTCAGACAGAAGAATGCAGTTCACCTCTCATTTCTGGCAGCAGTTGCATGAAGCTTTGGGTACACATTTGAATTTCAGTTCAGCCTACCATCCGCAGACAGACGGTCAGACTGAAAGAACCAATCAAATCCTTGAAGATATGTTAAGAGCTTGTGCGTTGCAAGATCAGTCCGGATGGGACAAGAGATTGCCTTATGCAGAATTCTCCTATAACAACAGTTACCAGGCCAGCTTGAAGATGTCACCATTTCAGGCGCTTTATGGAAGGAGTTGTAGAACTCCGTTGCAATGGGATCAGCCTAGAGAAAAGCAAGTGTTTGGGCCAGACATTCTTCTTGAAGCTGAAGAGAACATCAAGATGGTTCAGGAGAATCTAAAGATAGTGCAATCAAGGCAGCGTAGCTATGCAGACACAAGAAGGAGAGAGCTGAGTTTCGAAGTCAGAGATTTTGTCTACCTGAAAGTATCACCGATCAGAGGAGTCAGAAGATTCGGAGTCAAAGGCAAGCTAGCACCCCGCTATGTTGGTCCGTATCAGATTCTCGCAAAGCGTGGAGAAGTGGCTTATCAGCTTAGTCTGCCAGAAGGTTTGTCTGCAGTGCATGATGTCTTCCATGTGTCTCAGTTGAAGAAGTGTCTGCATGTGCCAGAAGAGCAGTTTCCAGTGGAAGGTCTGGAGGTCCAAGAGGACTTGACCTACATAGAGAAGCCAGTGCAGATTCTTGAGACTGCAGACAGGGCCACCTAGAGGAAAACAATCAGAATGTGCAAAGTCAGATGGGATCACCACTCTGAGGAAGAAGTAACCTGGGAGTGTGAGGATGATCTGATGGCTAAATATCCTGAACTCTTTGCTAGCCAACCTTGAATCTCGAGGGCGATATTCTTTTAAGGGGGTTAGGTTTGTAATGCCCTGAATTTGGGGGTAGAATTTTTTTCTTCTTTTTACTCTCTTTTCTCTTCCCGTTTTGCTCCTTGTTCACAATTTCAAAGCGGTGTAGCGACTGGTGTCCGTATTACGTGTAAACAAAAACCTAAGTTGTTATGGGTGTTGCATCATGCCGAAGCATATTTCTTTTGTCTGATGTCGTGTTTAATCGCGTGTTCGTCTCGTCTCGTTTCGGATTTTGATTCGCGATCGGATTCCGATCGGTGGTTGTGCGTGTCGTGGGTTTTTGCCCCGCGACGCGACCCAGCCCGAACCAGCCCGGCCCGCTCCGACCCGCACGCCCCTGGCGCCCGTGCCTCCCCCATGCGCGCCCCTTCCCTTCTCTCCCTTTCTCTCATTTGATTTTCCCGCGCAGCAACCTCCTCTCCTCCACCTCTCTCTCTCCACCCGTGGTGCCCTAGGTTTTGGAGACGGTGATCGCCGGATTTGGACCCCGAGGTGAGCTCCCCTCTCCCTCTCCCTCTCCCTCTCCCTCTCTTTATTCCCCTCCCCTTCTCCTCCCCTACGCGCGACCTCTACGCACGGCGGTGCCCCTCCCCCGGCCCCCAGCGCGTGGCGGCGCCCCTCCCCCGCCCCCTGGCGCGCGACGGCTCCCCTCTCTCGGCCCCCTCGCACGGCGGCGGCCCCTTCCCCTGCTCCCCTCGCACGGTGTGGCCCCGCCCGGCCCCCTTGCGCGGCGGCGCGGCCCCGCCCGGCCCCAGGCCCCTCGGGCGAGGCTCCCTGACGCCCCTGCGCGCGGCCCCTCGTCCCCGGCGTGGTCCCCGGTGCGGCCCCTGTCTGGCGCGCGTCCCCTATCCGGCGCACAGCCCCTGGCCCCTAGCAGCGCGGCCCCTCGTGGCTCACCCAGCGCATGCCCGCGCGCGCAGCCCCAGCGCGCGTGGCGATCGAACCTCGATTTAATTAGTTTTTAAATTTAGTTTAATGAACGTGCTGCATTGCGCACTTCGTCGCGCGGCAAATTAATTTGATTTTAGATTCTATTGACGTGTTGCATCACGCGCTTCGTCGCGCGACGATTTGTCCTAATTTCATAATTATTTAATGTGTGGCGTCGCGCATCCAGTCGCGCGACGTTTCGTTTTAAATTCAGTTTTAGATGGCATATGTCGTCGTGCGTTTCGTCGCGCGACGCTCAACGTCTCTTTATAATTAATGCAAGTGCCTCATTGTGCGCTCTGTCGCGTGACGAGTCGTTTATTTCTTAATTCAATTTAAATGCTGTGTCGCGCGTTTCGCCGCGCGACAATCCTTTTAATTTGCTTTTATCTGTTCATAATAATTAAACATGGAACATGACTTTACACTATGCTAAACGTGATGGCTAAATTAATACCGTTCTGTTTAGACGAGTATTTTAATTTCTAATCGTGTGACGTGATCGCTCGTCGGCCGTAGCCTTGACCGTTGCTTTCCCTTCCTCGCTTAGTCGTAGGTGTGAGCCCTGCGTCGAACGTCTGTTTATTTACTGCATTATATTGTTTGGTATAGTGTTCTTTTGTATGAAATTTGTGGAATGTATGTTTGAAACTCGTATAGATAACGGTCAGTTGGTGGAGTCCGAAGGAGTTGCAGGTGAAGACCCTGAGCAGTAGTCGGTTTGTGAAGGCAAGTGTCCCTTGACCCATCTATGTCCTACTCATTCTTATAATTCACTCCCCGCATTTACACAGTTTATACCTAAGGATTGACTAGCTTTTGTTTATCTTGTCCTTGTTTACCTATTCTGGTTGGGTTATTCTGGTTTAGCTATATGCTAGTGCTTCACATTAATAAATGAACATGATGAGATTATCTATGATACGCTGTTTTCTCTTTTGACTATGATGGTGGTACTGTGACATTTAAGGGGGCTCGAGCTGTTTCTCGAGTGCCTCTCCGTAAGGAATGGTTCGTTGGATGACCGCCCGGGAAAACAGTGCAACCATGAGGGTGGAGTGGGACGCCCTTAGTTGAGTAATTAGAGGAACTGGGGTGTAGTTCGCTTCGCCGTCGTGCCGTTAATGGGGCTCGGTGTATGAAGCTCGCTCTGCCAAGGTTGGTTCGCCCCTTGGGGAGGAGTGCAGTGCATTTAGGAAACCTAACGGGCGGCTACAGCCCTAGGAAATCTTTGTAAAGGCTACATAGTGAGACCCTGCCTATTCACCTTGGTAGTGTTTAAGGGTTTGATCGGCCCGAGGCAAGAGGGAATCACGGCTTGTGGGTAAAGTGTGCAACCTCTGCAGAGTGTTATGAAACTGATATATCAGTCGTGGTCGCGGTTATGAGCGGCAAAGGGAGCTCCATTGATTAGAGATACTTGATCAGAGATGTATGGTTTACAGGTGGTGACGAGGATGATGGTTTTGGTTATGCCTATGGTAATGGTAAGTGGTATTCTTTCCGTTTGGAAATGGTACATTGGGTTAATAACTTGGGTTAATACTAAAATCTGGCTTTCTACTTGTAATAATAACCTGACCAACTAAAAGCAACTGCTTGGCTTAACTGCACATAAAGCTAGTCCACTACAGCTAAATGGGACATTTTGCTGAGTATGTTGATGTGTACTCACCCTTGCTTTACACACCAACCCCCCCTAGGTTGTCCGCGTTGTAACCACTGCTGAGTTGAAGATGAAGTCGTGGAGGAGAATTTCCAGGAGTTCCAAGAGTACGATGAGTTCTAGGCGTGGGTTAACGGCAAACCCCAAGTCGGCTGCCTGTGTAGGCCGTGTGTATCTACGTTTCTTTTCCGCACTTTGATTATTGTTAAAGACTATGTGGATGTCTCGGACATCATGATGTAATCGACTATTATACCCTCTTTTATGTCATTATTTTAGCACTGTGTGATGATGTCCAGTTATGTAACTGCTGTGTACGTGAATTGTTGATCCTGGCACGTACATGGTTTGCATTCGGTTTGCCTTCTAAAACTAGGTGTGACAACCACTTACAACTAAGATCGCAAGATTAAGTAAACACAAATCACACACCCACATTTTGCAGTGGAATTTTCTTTATTACAAAAAGTTACAAATTACAACAATTTTACATTATATTTATCAGAGTGATTACAAAGTGATCCAAAGAAATATACTTTGAAATGTTATAAATTATTTATAAGTTTGAAATATATGCTAGCTCAATGACAATCCTCAATAAGAAGTATAGAAGAGCTACATAGACCTATAAGAAGGTCGTGCCCACTGGCACTTAACACCATCCACACTAGCACAAATCTAGTACCTGCAACAACATGGGTTCGAAAACCCTGAGTACGAAGTGTACTTTCGCAAGTCTTACCCAACTAAGGAAAAAACTCTCAAGGATATGCTAGATTTGGGAATCAAGGAAAGGCTTTTTAGCAAGAATCAACTTTAATAGTTTACAGAAAAGCTTACTAAAATGACTCCTTACTTTCAACATTTTAATGCTAGATTAAGTATTAATAGACCTTGTTTGCATCTAGTCTAATTTCATCATCACATTTATTAATACAACATGATTTTTGCTCATTATGATTCCATCCATGACTTAGATTGCAAGGCAGTGACAAAGTCTTCATATCCGAGAAGTAACGACGATCCAAATCGATTAATACCCAGCTGGGGATCTCCAACCACACGACATATGTAGCACTTAATCCTTGCATATGTCAACTCGCCACCGAGTTTCTCAAGACCAGACCGGGTTTACGCCAACCAAGAGCACAGATACACCATTGTCCAGCCTCTTGCCACGGAGGGTACACGCTACTCTCGCCATCTCTCCACTCCCATTGCGTGTTGGCCTTTCTGGTATTGGTCCGATCGAGGCAAAGCTTACCCATGATGAGGCATATGGCCAGTTAAAAGGTCCTCGATCATCAAGCCTACATTCCCTATAATCCTTAATCAACCTGGGTAGAACATCACCTGTTCCTAGCCCAAGTCTCGATTTAAGTACTTCCATCCTTAGGATTGTTTGTGTTCCTTAGGATGATTAAAACATCATAGGGAACCTTGCGTTAGATCCCGCAATGATCCTGGTGAAAATATTCTTGTAGGTAGAGCCATCCTTCCTCAGGATAAACCTGAGCTAGGCATTAGTGCAAAGGACAAACCCTATCTGCAAGATTTACCTCTAGGCAGGGCTAAGAAATTTTGTAAATAAAATTTGATACTTCACCAGAAGTATCTATAAAAGGAATGGATTTCAAGGTAGCCAACGCATCAAAGGTTTCCAAACAACTCCTATAAACCTAATGCATATTTCACTAGACTTAAAATGTGTAAAAATCATTTAAAAACATAAAGAAGGGGTTGCATGCACCGGGGCTTGCTTGGAATAACACTAAGTTAGTGCTGGTTAGATGACGACCACTTGGCGATCAGCTTTTGTTCCGGTACTTGCTTCGTCTTCCCATCTTTAGGTTGATTCACCGACATTACCTTGTGGAGTAGCTTGGACTTTACACCATCTTGGGGTTGACTCAGTTCTTGTCCTTCACATCACATGATCAACTAGCACGCCTAATAAAATGCATGATGCACATGATTGCATATGAGTAGGAATAGCACAAGATAAATAATGTTGCACGATAGCGCATTAAACTGTAACGCCCTGAATTTGGGGGTAGAATTTTTTTCTTCTTTTCTCTCACCAAATTCAGGCGTTACTCTTTCCTTTTTCCCTTTTCTTCTCGCTAAGCCTTGATCTTTTCCAAAGTCGCAGCGGGTTTTGGCTTTAGACCTCGTGTAAAGCAAAACCTTAAAACACTTTATTTCGTGTGATGCACCATGCCGAACCATGCATACCTTTTGATTGATTAAAAATGTGAATGCTTTCGTCTAGAGAAAATTAGAAATTAGAAAAAAGGAAAAAGCCTTTTCTTTTTTTTCTTTCTTTCTTTTTCTTCCCTCTCTCTTCTCCCCCCCTTTTTCTCCCCTATTCGGCCCAGCTGCCCCCCCCCCCTTCGGCCGGCCCAGCTGGCGGCCCAGCCGCCCCCTCCACTCTCCCCCCCCCCGCGTGGGCCCCGCGCCGGCCCAGCCGCGCGCCCCCTCCCCCCACTTTGGGCCCAAACGGCCCAGCCGCCCCCCACCCCTTTTCTTTTTTTTCCAAAAATCCCCCCCGCGGGCCCCGCTCGTCATCTCTCTCTCTCCCTCCCTCACCCGAACCCTAACCCTAGCCGCCGCCGCCCCTTGCCCCCGCGCCGCCGCCGCTCCCCGGCGCCGCCGCCGCCGTTCTCCCCTCCGGTGAGACCCCCTCTCCTCCCCTCCCCCCCTCTCCTCCCCTCCCTCCGGCGCCCTCTCCCCCGCGCCATGGGCGCGCCCGTCCTCGACCTCGGCCGGCCCCGCCCGGCCGCGCTCCGGCGACCCCGCGCCCGGCCCCGCTCCGGCGACCGGCCGCGCCCCGCCCCGCCCCGCGCCCCGGCTGCCCCCGCCCGGCCGCGCTCCGGCGGCCCCGCGCCCGGCCCCGCTCCGGCGACCCCACGCCCGGCCCCGCTCCGGCGACCGGCCGCGCCCCGCGCCCCGGCTGCCCCCGCCCGGCCGCGCTCCGGCGGCCCCGCGCCCGGCCCCGCTCCGGCGACCCCGCGCCCGCCCCGGCCCCGCCTCGCCGCCCTCCGGCGAGCCGCCCTCGCCCGGCCCCGCCCCGGCCCTTCCCCGCCCTCGGCCGCCCTCGCCCGACCCGGCTCCGGCGAGCTCGACCGCCCCGCGCCGCCCCTTCCCCGTCCGCGCCCGCTCGGCCCCGCCCTCGCGCCCGCTCCGGCGAGCCGCCCGCGCGCGCCCGCCTCCCGGCGAGCTCGGGCCCCCCCCGGTTCAACCGCCCCCGTGCCCCAGCTCGGCCGCCCGTCCCCGCGCTCGGCCTCGTCCGGCCGCGTCCTCGCTCGCTCGCGCTCGCTTGCCCCGGCGTGCTTGCCCGCCCGCCCCGCCGTGCCTTGCTCGCGTCGTGTCGGCCCCGGCGTAGCCTTGAGTTCGGCCCAGCGTGCCTATGGCGCGCGGCTTTGAGCTCGGCTAGCGCACGGCCCCGACGTGCGCACGGTTAGTTCGTGGCGTGTGCATGCGGCCTCGCGCGCGTGCCTTGGCACGACTCATCGTGCCCCGTCTACCCCCAGACGCCCCGTCTACCCCCCCCCCCCCCGTCTCCTATATGCGCTAATCACGTTGTTTATATTAATAGAGTAGGAGTCTCAATTTGGAAATTGGTTACGTTAGTTAATTTGTATAGTCAATCGTCTATCTTATTCAATGTTAATCTACTAAAAGTGATCGTGTTTACATTAGTGCATGTAGCTAATCCTTTTGTTAGGACCAACTGGAACTAGAGCGCGTGACGTCTAGTCATTCGTTTACCCGTAGTGCCCCTCGAGCATAAGCCTTAACCCCTGCGAAACCTTCCCTCGTTTCTTTCTAACCAAGGTAAATCCATTATCGTATGTGGTATTCTATGCATATTTGCTTTACTTGTTCTCTTGTATGGTGTACTGTTGGTTTCCTAATTTCAATGGATGGATGTATGTATGTTTGCACCCGCTTAGAGAACGATCCGGTCGAAGAGCCCGAGGAACTCGCAGGAGAAGCCCCTGAGCAGCAGTCGGTTGGTGGAGGCAAGTGTCCCTTGACCTATCTCCGTCCTATTCATTATTTAATTCACCTCTCGCTTTACACATTTATGCCTAAGGATTGACTAGCTTTGTTATCCATGTCCTTGTTTACCTATTTGGGTTGGATTATTACTGTTTAGCTTTATGCTATTGCTCAACTATAATCAATGAACATGATGAGATTATCTATGATACGCTGTTTTCCCTTCTCTTATTATGATGTGGTACTTGTGGTCATCAAGGGGGCTCGAGCGGTTTCTCGAGTGCCTCTTCGTAAGGACCTGTTCTATGGATGACCGCCCGGGAAAACAGTGCAACCATGAGGGTGGAATGGGATGCCCTTAGCTGAATAATTAGAGGATCCGGGGTGTAGTTCACTTAGCCGTCGTGCCATCAATGGGGCTCGGTGTATGCGGCTCGCTCTGCCAAGTTTGGGTTCGCCCCTTGGGGAGGAGTGCGGTGCATTTAGGAAACCTAACGGGTGGCTACAGCCCCGGGGAATCTCTGTAAAGGCTACGTAGTGATGCCCTGCTGGGTCACCTTGGTAGTGATCAATGGAGAGTCATGATCTCCGGGCAGAATGGGAATCACAGCTTGTGGGTAAAGTGCACAACCTCTGCAGAGTGTTTGAAAACTAATATATCAGCCGTGCTCGCGGTTATGAGCGGCCAAGGGAGCTCCAGTGATTAGTGGTACTTGATCAGAGATACTTTGGTATAGGTGGTTATGAGATCGATGGTTTTGGTTATGACTATGGTGCTGGTAAGTGGTACTCTTTCTGTTTGGAAAGGAGCATGTTTGGGTTAATAACTTGGGTTAATGCTAAAACTTGGCTTTCTACTAGTAAGTAATAATCTGACCAACTAAAAGCAACTGCTTGACTTATCCCCCACATAAAGCTAGTCCACTACAGCCAAACAGGATACTTGCTGAGTATGTTGATGTGTACTCACCCTTGCTCTACACACCAAACCCCCCCCCCATCCCCAGGTTGTCAGCATTGCAACCACTGCTCAGGCGAAGATGAAGCTGTGGAAGGAGACTTCTAGGAGTTCCAAGACTACGACGTGTTCTAGGTGTGGGTTAGCGGCAACCCCCAGTCGGCTGCCTGTGAAGGCCGCGGTTATCTACGTTTCTTTTCCGCACTTTGATTTATTGTAAGGACTATATGGACGTCTCAGATGTATGATGTAATCGACTATTTCCCTTCTTAATACTATTTTGAGCATTGTGTGATGATGTCCATATTATGTAACTGTTGTGTACGTGAATAACTGATCCTGGCACGTACATGGTTCGCATTCGGTTTGCCTTCTAAAACCGGGTGTGACATAAGTGGTATCAAAGCCGTGCTGACTGTAGGACCGCTAACCTAGAGTAGAATGGTCGTTCTAAGGACTATAGACCTCTGTCCCTGCCTTGACTTTGATATCCCTTCAAAAGTTGGTCATACCGACCAAACCTATGTTCTACTATATAATATACCTTGCTGAAAATTGTGTTTTATTCTAATCCTTCATTTACTTATGATTCATTATTTGCTGGTCATATTAATTCTGTTCTCACCCTTTTGCTTGCAATGTCTTTTGTAGATGGCTCGACTTAGACACACTGCACGAAAGTCAGTCATCCCCTTCTTACCCTCCCGCCTTGCTGAGCGTCCGCTTCGCCGTCCCGTGGCCGGACAGTCCAGCCACTTGGAGAGACTGCACCACCGCC
This sequence comes from Zea mays, assembly GCF_902167145.1. Classification (NCBI taxonomy): domain Eukaryota; kingdom Viridiplantae; phylum Streptophyta; class Magnoliopsida; order Poales; family Poaceae; genus Zea; species Zea mays. Next base: position 90,301,605 of record NC_050097.1, read on the forward strand.
TGCGTGAGGAGCAGGAGCGTCGACGACAGGAGCAGCAGGGCTCTTCCTTCTCGCTCCAACAGGAGATAGAATCTGTGAGGAGCTGCTCCCCTGTGCTTCCTTTGGAGGCGCCCCCTGCACCACCACTGGGCGCCCCAGCTTCTGGAGTAGCTGCTGGAGGAGACCCAGACGACGGAGGTGGCGACGACAGCTCGAGCCACGACACCGACTTCTCTGCTAACCTTGAGCCGGAAGGATGGGTTGCTCGACCCATCACTCGCGACGCTGCTCGCGGGTGTCACTTCCATGATGCGCTCGACACCCTGCTACGTCGGGCATTTAACCGCCATACTTGGTCTGTCGAGTATCGCTGTGTGGTCTACCAGCATAGTCGCGGGGTCTACCCGGACCGCTGGGAGGCAACCTGTTTGGTGCGCTGTCCGGAGAACAGTCTCCAGGGTGCAGAGGCCTGCTCAGAGCACTATTCTATCTCTGAGCGGGACTCAGCTGAGGCAGCCATGCAAGATGCTGCACGGCGTGCGCTTTCGCACTACTGCTCGGTTTTCGGTGGGGCAGCTGACGGTCTTGACCTGAAGTATTACCCCCGCCGTCCATCTGGCAGCACAGGAGGCGTGATTGTCTCACCTGTCGGTGAGGGCAATCCTAGGTTGAGCAGCACAGTCAACCTAGCCGCCGTGCTAAACACGGAGCTGGACCATGCATTAGACGAGCTGAGTAGGGCTCGTGCTGAGATCGCCCTGCTGCGGGCTGAGCGCGCGGAACGTCGTCACCTGGACGGTGGTTCCCCCGCTCCCGTCGGGACTCAGCACCCGTACCGCTCACCTCAGCGTGGACACCAGCCTTATGGCAATCCCGACTGCAAGACCAAGATAACTCTAGAACCATAGCTCGTTAGAGTTGGATCTTGTAATTAATACGAAATATATACATAGAAGCTACAGTCTTAGCGTTAGTCTCAGTCTTAGTTAGTCTTAGTTAGACAGGGTAGTTTGTTATATCCTGTGCATCTATGTTTGTCATGATGAACTATGTTTGGTTTGGATCTTTGTAATGACTGTCACCAGAGTGTGGGTATCCCCTGCATTTTGGTTTACCTATTATGTTAATGGAGTTAGTTATATAGTTGGGAAACCTTTTATTCCACTTTCCTCTTATTCTGAGAAGTTGTGTGGTCTGTGTTGGAGATCAGTGAAGATGCTCATCTATTCAGTGCTGTTGAAGGATTCTATACTCTTTTCTTATGCTGCAAGATTTGCCAGATCAGTTCTGATGTGTGGTTGCATTCTGCAGATGTCAGAGAACAGGCGCAGAGGAGGAAGGCGTGCTCAGCAGGAGCGAGCCGCTCAACAGGATGAGGTGCCCCAGCAGCAGCACCTGCCGCCCCCGCCCCCGATGTCGATCGAGCAGATGTTTCTGATGCAGACTCAGGCAGTTCAAGCCATCGGTCAGACTCTGACCGCCATTCAGCAGCAGCAGCAGCAGGCCCCACCTCAGCCTCAGATGCCTCAGATGCCCAGAGACAAGCGTGTTGAATTCATGAGAGGTCATCCACCAACGTTCGCTCATTCTTCTGACCCCATGGATGCTGAAGACTGGCTGCGCACTGTGGAGCGGGAGTTGCATACCGCTCAGTGCGATGACAGGGAGAAGGTTCTGTATGGTCCCCGTCTGTTGAGAGGAGCAGCCCAGTCATGGTGGGAGTCTTACCTCTCCACCCATGCCCACCCTGACGCCATCACCTGGGAAGAGTTCAGAGGTAGCTTTCGTCAGTACCATGTTCCTGCAGGTCTGATGACAGTGAAGAAGGAGGAGTTCCTGGCCCTCAAGCAAGGGCCATTGTCTGTCAGTGAGTACCGGGACAGGTTTCTGCAGTTGTCTCGCTATGCTCCTGAAGATGTCAACACCGACGCCAAGCGGCAGTACCGTTTCCTGAGAGGCTTGGTTGACCCTCTGCAGTACCAACTGATGAATCACACCTTCCCGACATTCCAGCACCTGATTGACAGAGCAATCATGACAGAGAGGAAGCGTAAGGAGATGGAGGATCGTAAACGCAAGATCAGTGGACCCTAGCCTGGAAGCAGCAATCGTCCTCGTTTCTCAGGCAATCAACCTCAGCAGTTCAGGCAGAACCAGCGTCCACCTCAGCAGCATCAGCAGTTCCAAAGGCAGTATCCTCAGCACCAGTACCAGAACCGTCAGAGCAATCAGTCAGGAGGTCAGTTTCAGAGGCAGAATCAGCAGGCACCTCGTCTTCCTGCCCCAGCAGCCCAGCAGAACAGTCAGGCAGCACCAGCTCAGGTTGGAAACAGGGCATGTTTCCACTGTGGAGAGCAAGGCCACTGGGTGATGCAATGTCCGAAGAAGGCAGCCCAGCAGCAGTCAGGCCCCAATGCCCCAGCAAAGCAGAATGTGCCTCAGCCTGGAGCAGGCAACCGCTCTCAGCCGCGCTATAATCATGGGAGACTGAACCACTTGGAGGCTGAAGCAGTTCAGGAGACCCCCGGCATGATAGTAGGTATGTTCCCAGTCGACTCCCATATTGCAGAAGTGTTATTTGATACTGGAGCAACGCATTCTTTCATTACTGCATCATGGGTAGAAGCACATAATCTTCCAATTACTACCATGTCAACCCCCATTCAAATTGACTCAGCCGGTGGTAGAATTCGAGCCGATAGCATTTGTTTGAATATAAGTGTGGAAATAAGGGGGATAGCATTTATCGCCAACCTTATAGTAATGGGTACTCAGGGAATAGATGTCATCCTAGGGATGAATTGGCTAGATAAGTATCAGGCAGTTATCAGTTGTGATAAAAGGACAATCAAGTTGGTGTCCCCACTAGGAGAGGAAGTGGTGACCGAGTTAGTCCCGCCTGAGCCAAAGAAAGGAAGTTGTTATCAGATAGCTGTTGATAGCAGTGAAGCAGACCCAATTGAGAGGATCAAGGTTGTGTTCGAGTTCCCAGATGTGTTTCCAAAGGACTTACCGGGTATGCCACCAGAGCGGAAAGTTGAGTTTGCTATAGAGCTTCTTCCTGGAACCGCCCCTATCTTCAAGAGAGCTTACAGAATATCTGGACCAGAGTTGGTTGAGCTTAAGAAGCAGATTGATGAGCTGTCAAAGAAAGGTTACATTCGGCCAAGCACCTCGCCTTGGGCCGCCCCTGTCCTATTTTTGGAGAAGAAAGATGGCACCAAGAGGATGTGTATCGATTACCGAGCTTTGAATGAGGTCACGATCAAGAACAAGTATCCTTTGCCCAGAATAGAAGATCTGTTCGACCAGTTGAGAGGAGCCAGTGTGTTCTCCAAGATTGATCTGAGGTCAGGTTATCATCAGCTCAGGATCCGACCTTCGGACATTCCGAAGACGGCATTCATTTCCAAGTATGGTTTGTATGAGTTCACAGTGATGTCTTTTGGTTTGACCAATGCGCCAGCGTTCTTCATGAACTTGATGAACAGTGTATTCATGGATTACCTTGATAAGTTTGTGGTGGTATTCATTGATGACATTCTGGTTTATTCTCAAAGCGAAGAAGAACACGCAAATCATTTGAGGATGGTATTGCAGAGATTGCGAGAGCACCAGTTGTATGCAAAGTTGAGCAAGTGTGAGTTCTGGATCAGTGAAGTCCTGTTCTTGGGTCATATAATCAACAAAGAAGGATTGGCTGTGGATCCGAAGAAAGTGGCAGACATTCTGAACTGGAAAGCGCCAACAGATGCCCGAGGAATCAAGAGTTTCATTGGAATGGCCGGATATTATCGGCGATTCATTGAAGGGTTTTCGAAGATCGCGAAACCAATGACAGCGTTGCTAGGCAACAAGGTTGAGTTCAAGTGGACCCAGAAATGCCAAGAGGCCTTTGAATCGCTGAAAGAGAAGTTGACTACAGCGCCTGTCCTAGTCTTGCCTGATGTGCACAAGCCCTTCTCGGTGTATTGTGATGCTTGTTACACAGGATTGGGATGTGTGTTGATGCAAGAGGGAAGAGTTGTGGCTTACTCGTCCCGACAGTTGAAGGTTCATGAGAAGAATTACCCAATCCATGATCTAGAGTTGGCAGCAGTGGTTCACGCACTGAAGACATGGAGGCACTATCTGTATGGACAGAAATGTGATGTTTACACAGACCACAAGAGTCTGAAGTACATATTCACTCAGTCAGAGTTGAACATGAGGCAACGAAGATGGTTAGAGTTGATCAAAGACTATGAATTGGAGATTCATTACCATCCAGGCAAAGCAAACGTAGTGGCAGATGCTTTGAGCAGAAAGAGTCAAGTCAATCTGATGGTTGCTCGTCCGATGCCTTATGAGTTGGCCAAGGAGTTTGACAGGTTGAGTCTCAGATTTCTGAACAATTCGCGAGGAGTCACAGTTGAGTTGGAACCTACCTTAGAGCGCGAAATCAAAGAAGCGCAGAAGAATGATGAGAAAATCAGTGAGATCCGGCGACTGATTCTAGATGGCAGAGGCAAAGATTTTCGAGAAGATGCAGAAGGCGTGATATGGTTCAAAGACTGCTTGTGTGTTCCCAATGTCCAGTCTATTCGGGAGTTGATTCTCAAGGAAGCTCATGAGACAGCCTATTCGATTCGCCCTGGCAGTGAGAAGATGTATCAGGATCTGAAGAAGAAATTCTGGTGGTACGGAATGAAGAGGGAAATCGCAGAGCATGTGGCTATGTGCGATAGTTGCCGAAGAATTAAGGCAGAGCACCAGAGACCTGTCGGATTGTTGCAACCGTTGCAGATCCCTCAGTGGAAATGGGATGAAATTGGTATGGATTTCATAGTCGGATTGCCTCGCACTCGAGCCGGCTACGATTCCATTTGGGTAGTGGTGGACCGCTTGACCAAGTCAGCCCACTTCATACCTGTCAAGACCAACTACAGCAGTGCAGTATTGGCAGAATTGTATATGTCTCGGATCGTTTGTCTTCATGGTGTGCCAAAGAAGATAGTGTCAGACAGAGGAACGCAGTTCACCTCTCATTTCTGGCAGCAGTTGCATGAAGCTTTGGGCACGCATCTGAATTTCAGTTCAGCTTATCATCCGCAGACAGATGGTCAGACCGAAAGAACCAATCAAATTCTTGAAGATATGTTGAGAGCCTGTGCGTTGCAAGATCAGTCCGGATGGGATAAGAGATTGGCTTATGCGGAGTTTTCCTATAACAACAGTTACCAGGCCAGTTTGCAGATGTCACCATTTCAGGCGCTCTATGGAAGGAGTTGTAGAACTCCGTTGCAATGGGATCAGCCTGGAGAAAAGCAAGTGTTTGGGCCAGACATTTTGCTTGAAGCCGAAGAGAACATCAAGATGGTCCGAGAGAATCTGAAGATAGCGCAATCGAGGCAGCGAAGCTATGCAGACACAAGAAGAAGAGAGCTGAGTTTCGAAGTCGGAGACTTTGTCTATCTGAAAGTGTCACCGATCAGAGGAGTCAGAAGATTCGGAGTGAAAGGCAAGCTAGCACCCCGCTACATTGGTCCGTATCAGATTCTTGCAAGACGTGGAGAAGTGGCCTATCAGCTCAGTCTGCCAGAGAATTTGTCCGCTGTGCATGATGTCTTTCATGTGTCTCAGTTGAAGAAGTGCTTGCGTGTGCCAGAAGAGTAGTTGCCAGTGGAAGGTCTTGAGGTCCAGGAGGACTTGACCTACGTTGAGAAGCCAGTGCAGATCCTTGAGGTTGCAGACAGAGTCACCCGAAGGAAGACCATCAGAATGTGCAAAGTCAGATGGAATCATCACTCAGAGGAAGAAGCAACCTGGGAGCGTGAAGATGATCTGATGGCTAAATACCTGAGCTCTTTGCTAGCCAACCCTGAATCTCGAGGGCGAGATTCTTTTAAGGGGGATAGGTTTGTAACGCCCTGAATTTGGGGGTAGAATTTTTTCTTCTTCTTTTCTCTCACCAAATTCAGGCGTTACTCTTTCCTTTTTCCCTTTTCTTCTCGCTAAGCCTTGATCTTTTCCAAAGTCGCAGCGGGTTTTAGCTTTAGACCTCGTGTAAAGCAAAACCTTAAAACACTTTATTTCGTGTGATGCACCATGCCGAACCATGCATACCTTTTGATTGATTAAAAATGTGAATGCTTTCGTCTAGAGAAAATTAGAAATTAGAAAAAAGGAAAAAGCCTTTTCTTTTTTTTTCTTTCTTTCTTTTTCTTCCCTCTCTCTTCTCCCCCCCCCTTTTTCTCCCCTATTCGGCCCAGCTGGCGGCCCAGCCGCCCCCTCCCCTCTACCCCCCCCCCGCGTGGGCCCCGCGCGGGCCCAGCCGCGCGCCCCCTCCCCCCACTTTGGGCCCAGCCGCCCCCCCACCCCTTTTCTTTTTTTTCCAAAAATCCCCCCCGCGGGCCCCGCCCGTCATCTCTCTCTCTCTCTCCCTCCCTCACCCTAACCCTAACCCTAGCCGCCGCCGCCCCTTGCCCCCGCGCCGCCGCCGCTCCCCGGCGCCGCCGCCGCCGTTCTCCCCTCCGGTGAGACCCCCTCTCCTCCCCTCCCCCTCTCCTCCCCTCCCTCCGGCGCCCTCTCCCTCGCGCCATGGCGCGCCCGTCCCCGACCTCGGCCGGCCCCGCCCGGCCGCGCTCCGGCGACCCCGCGCCCGGCCCCGCTCCGGCGGTCCCGCGCCCGGCCCCGCTCCGGCGACCGGCCGCGCCCCGCGCCCCAGCTGCCCCCGCCCGGCCGCGCTCCGGCGGCCCCGCGCCCGGCCCCGCTCCGGCGGCCCCGCGCCCGCCCCGGCCCCGCCTCGCCGCCCTCCGGCGAGCCGCCCTCGCCCGGCCCCGCCCCGGCCGCCCTCGCCCGACCCGGCTCCGGCGAGCACGACCGCCCCGCGCCGCCCCTTCCCCGTCCGCGCCCGCGCCCGCTCGGCCCCGCCCTCGCGCCCGCTCCGGCGAGCCGCCCGCGCGCGCCCGCCCCCGGCTTGGCCGCCCGCCTCCCGGCGAGCTCGGCCGCCCCCCCCCCCCCCCCCCGTTCAACCGCCCCCGTGCCCCGGCTCGGCCGCCCGTCCCCGCGCTCGGCCTCGTCCGGCCGCGTCCTCGCTCGCTCGCGCTCGCTTGCCCCGGCGTGCTTGCCCGCCCGCCCCGCCGTGCCTTGCTCGCGTCGTGTCGGCCCCGGCGTAGCCTTGAGTTCGGCCCAGCGTGCCTATGGCGCGCGGCTTTGAGCTCGGCTAGCGCACGGCCCCGACGTGCGCACGGTTAGTTCGTGGCGTGTGTATGCGGCCTCGCGCGCGTGCCCGCGTAGTGCGCGTGCCTTGGCACGACTCGTCGTGCCCCGTCTACCCCCAGACGCCCCGTCTACCCCCCCCCCCCCCCCCCCCGTCTCCTATATGCGCTAATCACGTTGTTTATATTAATAGAGTAGGAGTCTCAATTTGGAAATTGGTTACGTTAGTTAATTTGTATAGTCAATCGTCTATCTTATTCAATGTTAATCTACTAAAAGTGATCGTGTTTACATTAGTGCATGTAGCTAATCCTTTTGTTAGGACCAACCAGAACTAGAGCGCGTGACGTCTAGTCATTCGTTTACCCGTAGTGCCCCTCGAGCATAAGCCTTAACCCCTGCGAAACCTTCCCTCGTTTCTTTCTAACCAAGGTAAATCCATTATCATATGTGGTATTCTATGCATATTTGCTTTACTTGTTCTCTTGTATGGTGTACTGTTGGTTTCCTAATTTCAATGGATGGATGTATGTATGTTTGCACCCGCTTAGAGAACGATCCGGTCGAAGAGCCCGAGGAACTCGCAGGAGAAGCCCCTGAGCAGCAGTCGGTTGGTGGAGGCAAGTGTCCCTTGACCTATCTCCGTCCTATTCATTATTTAATTCACCTCCCGCTTTACACATTTATGCCTAAGAATTGACTAGCTTTGTTATCCATGTCCTTGTTTACCTATTTGGGTTGGATTATTACTGTTTAGCTTTATGCTATTGCTCAACTATAATCAATGAACATGATGAGATTATCTATGATACGCTGTTTTCCCTTCTCTTATTATGATGTGGTACTTGTGGTCATCAAGGGGGCTCGAGCGGTTTCTCGAGTGCCTCTCCGTAAGGACCTGTTCTATGGATGACCGCCCGGGAAAACAGTGCAACCATGAGGGTGGAATGGGATGCCCTTAGCTGAATAATTAGAGGATCCGGGGTGTAGTTCACTTAGCCGTCGTGCCGTCAATGGGGCTCGGTGTATGCGGCTCGCTCTACCAAGTTTGGGTTCGCCCCTTGGGGAGGAGTGCGGTGCATTTAGGAAACCTAACGGGTGGCTACAGCCCCGGGGAATCTCTGTAAAGGCTACGTAGTGATGCCCTGCTGGGTCACCTTGGTAGTGATCAATGGAGAGTCATGATCTCCGGGCAGAATGGGAATCACGGCTTGTGGGTAAAGTGCACAACCTCTGCAGAGTGTTTGAAAACTGATATATCAGCCGTGCTCGCGGTTATGAGCGGCCAAGGGAGCTCCAGTGATTAGTGGTACTTGATCAGAGATACTTTGGTACAGGTGGTTATGAGATCGATGGTTTTGGTTATGACTATGGTGCTGGTAAGTGGTACTCTTTCCGTTTGGAAAGGAGTATGTTTGGGTTAATAACTTGGGTTAATGCTAAAACTTGGCTTTCTACTAGTAAGTAATAATCTGACCAACTAAAAGCAACTGCTTGACTTATCCCCCACATAAAGCTAGTCCACTACAGCCAAACAGGATATTTGCTAAGTATGTTGATGTGTACTCATCCTTGCTCTACACACCAAACCCCCCCATCCCCAGGTTGTCAGCATTGCAACCACTGCTCAGGCGAAGATGAAGCTGTGGAAGGAGACTTCCAGGAGTTTCAAGACTACGACGAGTTCTAGGTGTGGGTTAGTGGCAACCCCCAGTCGGCTGCCTGTGAAGGCCGCGGTTATCTACGTTTCTTTTCCGCACTTTGATTTATTGTAAGGACTATATGGACGTCTCAGACGTATGATGTAATCGACTATTTCCCTTCTTAATACTATTTTGAGCACTGTGTGATGATGTCCATATTATGTAACTGCTGTGTACGTGAATAACTGATCCTGGCACGTACATGGTTCGCATTCGGTTTGCCTTCTAAAACCGGGTGTGACATAAACACTTAGCGACGAGGCACATAATAGCACTTAAAAGCAAATACTAGATGTCGAGATGTACTAAATACCACGTCCACGCTATTTTAATTTAACTGAGTCCAATTCGAACATCAAGCGATAATAAACTAAGCACATGTCCTATACCATCCTTAGCTAACGCATGACATCGAAGGATTAACAATACTTAGACTCTCCCTCTTAGGACACCAGAAGCTTAGAACAAAGAACAAAATCATTTCCGTACTTTTAGAATTACTATTTTAGATCATTATGCATAACACATTTACTAAATAAAATATCTTGTTTAAACTTAAACTAACAGGTAGAATATTATTATATAGCCTAGAGTTCTATAAAACTCTTGCTTTAAAAAGAATACGAGAATCATCGTGATTAATATATATAATCAATACAACAAACCAGATAGCTAGGGCAACGAGTCCGTGCACCACAACTAATTAGAACTCGAATTAATGTGATCGACGATGATCTATAGTTCACCCATTTTAGCGAACATCCGAGGAGTGCTGCGCTAGAGCTATTTTCACCACACAACAGGACAACAGCACACCGACACGCTCAACAAATATAGCCATAATTAACAAGCGCACATATACTAAATAAAAGGATCATCGCACTAACCCATTAATTAACTTTCTAACCTAATATTATAATTTAGCCTGAATAGTATGCCAACTAAGCAAATCAGCACGTTAATCTTAAGTCTAATAGATAAGACATTATCAAAAGGAATATAGCCTGGTGAAACTACATCCTCAATAATCTAGATATTTAAAGCACTTATACCTCTTCTACTATGAGGTTTCTTGTATTTTGACTGAAATCGGCTCGCTAACATTACTCACTTCCAATTTATTTAAAAACGACACACACTCATTCACGTCTATATCGTAAATGAACAACGTAAGAGAGAAAAGAAGAAATAACTTCTATTCTGAATGTCGCTATGGAGTATCACCCGAATAATTGTAAAGGATCAGGAGATAATCACCACCGCGCATCTGTGCTGTAAATAAGAGAATCATCGCGATAATATATAAAATCGAACCATTCATCAATTCTAATAGCAACAAAAACGACACAGCTCATCACGACCATATTTAATTCGACACCCAGGGTAATAGCAACGATTTCTAATTCAGACGTTTTCTCGAGCACCTAATAGGTCTATGTACGACGGCGAAACACAATATCCTACCCTGTAGAGAAATAACCAAACAACAAACATACGCAATGAAATACAGATAAGCACTACAGCACATCACAAGTATCTGATTCAAACGTTGTGATTAATATCCATCTAATCTATTCACTGAATTAATTAGGAGTAACGAGCTAGAGTATTATACCAATTTGATTAGAAATCCGTGGAAGCAGCAATAACACTTGGCTCAGGCCCTTCAACGAACACTTGTCGAGCAGGGGCTGATGAGACCGTGGATGAGAAACAACGACGAACTCCGGGTTCAAGCCATTCGTCGAGTATCTGACAAATGCCACACGACTTTCTTCACCCAAATTCCTAGGATTCCACTCCGGTGGCGGTTCTAGGTAAGCACGCCGAAGCAGAGAAGTTTGTCCGAGCAGCTGCAGGCTATACGTCGACGGCGAGATACCCATGGTGGCCGGGAAGCAAGCACCAAGCAAGTCTCCCCACATCTGTAGAGCTTGGACAGCAGGGTCGGGCACCAGGAAGTTGATGACGCCGGCTGTGGCAAATGCAAGCACGGACACCGGCATGGAACAACTAAGAAAATAGAGACGCCATGGCTGGGCAACAAGATGTAGATCAGGGTGATGATGGCAGCGCCGAGACACCCAAGGCGCAGAGGGGCTAGGAAAATGCAATGTCCGAGCAAGAGGAAAGGAGCTAAGCGATGGAATGGTGAAGAGCTGGACGCCTGTGTATCGGACGGCTAGGAAACTGTGTGAAACGTCGAGCACACCAATTGAAGGGGCTCGGCTAACAAACCTGGCTGCCGGCAAAGTGAGCTGAGGAGACGGAGAGAGATGAGCAGCAAGGGATAGAAGGGAGGCGACGTCTGAGCTGCAGGAACGAGCAGCAAGGCAGATGACTGGAGATTTTCAGATAAGGAAACCAGCTGAGCGGTGGGATATTCCTCAAGTGCACAACGGCGGTGGAATATTTCCAAGCAGTGAACGGTGGATAAGAATGGCACAGAAAGAAACGAGATAATTCTAGAGAAAATGAATGTGCTCGTAGTACAGAAGAGGAGCAAGCGGTATGGGATAAAAATGAGAAGCACGAGCGCTAGCAAAAATTCCAGGAGCTAGGGTGAGAGAGAAAAGTAAATAAAGGTTTTCTTCTTTTCTTTAAAGACATTACGTGTGGATAAACATAGGTTCCAGAATTATGGTCTAAAAAATGTATAAAAGAGTCGAACCAAAATGAGATTGACCACAATATTTGGATAGTATTTGATTTGATAAATTCTCCAGAGTTATATGATTTTTTACCTGTTATTTATATCTGAAGATTTGGATCTAGGCGAGGAACACACGAACCCAACCAAACGAGATCGGCTTGGATATTTCAAACTATGTCAAATCTAGTTTAAAACAGATAAACCTCATCCGTTCTGAATATTGGGAGTTGGGTTAAAACGAGTAGTAAACGGGCCAATTTAAAGCGCTATCGCCAATTTAATAGATTATTTTCTCGGTTTTTTAAATAGGAAAGCGAATCAGCTAACCGTTGTTCTGGTTTCATTTAGTTCAAGTTTGGCTTATTCTAAACAGTCCACCCTTAATATTATCGCTACAGAGTTCGTAGAGATCGCTCGAACAAGAGCGAAATAATTAGGTGACGTTTCTAATTTGCCTTAAACGATAAATTTTAATTTGCATTCGTTTCGGTTAAATTTAGACGAATTTTGCCCGCTATCCGAACATTCAACTAGAGAGCAGTTCGACTAATAACTTTATGCCTTATATTTCTTGGACATGAACGCGGTAAAAATTATAAACTCGAACTAATTCCAAAATCGCATTCACGCTCTCGACCAATCTAAACAGCACCCGACTCGACATTTTTGAAGGTTACTAAAGTCGGAACTTCGTGAAATATTTTGGATAGTGCCGATAGATGAAGGCAGACGATATCGAAATCATGAGGGGTGAAGATGATTAATATATAGAGAGTGTTGTTCTAGTTGATAACTCGTACTTAAGCCCATAATCGTTGTCGAGCGGGAGGTAAACGCCTGGGGCGTTACTGCCCTCCCCCTTAAAAGAATCTTGTCCCGAGATTTGGAGCGAAAGACTTCTAAGGGTAAAGAAGCATGTAACCCCGTCCATATCATATGAGGCAGGTGTGGGTGTCGAGCAACATTGCGGTTGACTCGTGATTAGGCAGAGAATCCAAGTCCAAAGATGATAATGAAGACTTGAGAAAACATTAGTGGGGTTTATCAACAAATGTTGCCTTCACAATGAACCAACTTCATCTAGCGCTAGTGCGACTCTGCCTAATCACACATGTTGGATAATCACATGGGAGGAGGTCAAGGCGCAACTAGAGTGATGACTAGGTGGTTATTAGTCGACTTAACTTCATTTTTGTAAGTACTTCCTTAGGATGAGTTGAACTAAAATGAGTTTAGACAACTCGGCAAAACGATCTCTAAACTCAATCTTTGTTTATAAGGCAGCTACAAGTTAGTAAAACCAACTTGTTAAACTACTTTTGACATTGAGTAAGCCTTCTCATTACGCATCGGCAAACCAGGGTTGAAAGTTCACATTTGTTAACAAGAGATCATGCATTTGGAAACCATTGGGTCAGGTTGTTCATCCGTTTCTTCATGTGAGATGAAATGACTTGATTCGGGAATACATGAATTAAATAAGAGAGTGAATGAACAAACTCCTGCATCTGAGCAGCAGGGAAAGCCAATCTCCATTTTGAGAGCTAATTAGTTGTCTTCCAACACTCAAAAGCTCCAAGGCTTCACCTTTACAACAAAGGATGCAAAGGGGACTTGTATACGTGCAGTCACTACCAAAGTCAAGGGAAAAGAGACCACACAAGAGAGGAGTGATTATTATCACACGATTAGACACAAATAGGTTCCGATTTCAATGGAGACTTATGAATGAGTAGAAAATTTGTTAAAGAACACATCAAAGTGGTATGATCTTTTGATCCGACAGAGATAATAGATGTTGTTTGATCACTTGACAAACAACATAGAAATTGTTTCAAGGGAAGGTCCACGGAAGATAACACATCAGTGTAATTCCATAATGGATCATGACTAGAGACCTCGATACCAGCATGCGCTAAGCAGCATATCCTTGCGTGTACATTCACAAGGGGCTCTCAGTTTCGCTGCGGCACCATAAGTCATTAACCGTGACACCATTACTGAACTGGCACCAATAGTGAACCTCACGTGGTAAGAACAATTTGTGAAGAGATAACATATTGATATAGTCTCATAATGGATTATGACTACTAACCGCGATACCAGCGCGTGCCAAGCAGTGCATCCATGTGTCCATCGTCCATAGGAGTCCCTCGATTTCGTCGTGGCACCATCGATTTTAGTTATAACACCATTACCAAACGTAACCAATAAGAAATCTCAGGTGGTACAAATGGATAGAGCAAGGGCAACAATATATAAAAGAGACTCCACCTGTAAGAATGATTACAAGTAGAGAACCAAATAGATCATGGCCCGATGGAATGAACACAATATGGTCAAAACCAAAACTTGATGAAAGGAGTATGATGGGAGACTGTTACTTCAGCACCAAGCATATTTCTATGCCCATCATAGAGATTACAAGGTCAATGAGTATCATCCAATTGGATATGAAGGGAAAATGATCATAAGATTAAATTGGTAAAATTTCAAGAGATATGGAGAAACCAAAGACATCCAGTTCAAGAAAATGGTTGGACATGGCTTTCCCAAGTTAGATTGAGAAAGCAACAATGTGATCCTCAAGGAGAGGCAAAATGGGATAGGAATAGCAGCTTGCACCAACCAAAACAAGGTGAAGCTTAGGAAGAAATCATGACCACTGAAGAGTCGCGTATTAAACGACGAGAACACGTATTCAAGATCCTTGTTTTCAGTCTACATGCATTTTACATCCAACAAAAGCTTGTCTAAGCGGTCATGGAGTAGTAACGAGAAACTCGAACTCATCCATGTTTGGAAACTTGGAAGGATTTCGAAGGACTGATAAATATTTGGGTTATGGTTCACTAAACGAGAATATGGCCTAGCTTTGGGTTTAGGCAAACAAGTCACCAACATTCCATCGGTACATCAAGCACAAGAGCAAACACAATTTGCACTAATGGTCAAATTATGAAAAGCTAGAAGCCATCTAAACACGTATCTCTAAGACATCACATTATTTACAATCAACAAGTATTGGAATAAAGGTGAGAGAAGCATTTTCGTGCATAGGTGACAAACACGATGCAACAATCAAGATGCATGCTCATCCTATACGTCCTCACAGATTCTTACCAACCTAATGTGGCAATAGCGTTCTATATCGGTGGCATACTTACGACTCTCTCGATATTTTGCTAGTCGTCAGCTACACATACGTTTTTGAGGTTAGTGTACCTGCAGAAAATTCCATCACAACCCAGTTTTCCCATGATGCAATTCAAACATGACATTTTATCACAGTTTATACTCCATATATTTCTATATGGAGGCCAGCTCCTCATTAAGCGCCGAGCCACGTATAGGCGCTGCTGCAACACTTTAACCACAGGGCAGCCCATTGTGGTACATTACACTTCTCAGTATTCCCATGTCTGTATACCCATACACATCCATGGGGTATTGAATCCCAAAAAGTAATTACTCCACTTCGCAGCCTTCATATATACATATGTGTAACATGTATATAATCAAGCGCTATTTATGCTCTCCCCAAGACCGACGTTTGTTCGGTCATGCTCTCACATCTCACCTTACCTGAGCGTCGATCCATTCAAAACTGAATGGCCCCAAAAATAACATTACATGTGTATGCAATATTCCCCCAGGTCGTGGGTTAGAGTTTTGAACCAAGCCACCTGATAGTCCTTAATTTAGGGCTTAATAGAGGATGTCACTAGCATTATAGTTTTTCAAATCTGTTTTTCAAAACCAAACAATGTGTTTAGTTGAAAATAGGTTTTCCAAAACCAAAACTTTGTTTTTAAAATACGTATGTGACCATATTATACTTAATCTTGCACCGATACCAGCTGTGGCAGAACCTCCCAAGTTATTGGGCCCACATGCACCTGCCCTTGTTTGAAAGACCTCAAACGGCTATGCATGTGCACCAGATAACTTAACAGGATCCGTCCGAGTGTCCCGAGGACCCCGGATAAACCACTTACAACCAAGATCGCAAGATTAAGTAAACACAAATCAGACACCAACATTTTGCAGTGGAATTTTCTTTATTACAAAAAGTTACAGCTGAGCTTCTTATTGCATGGGTCCCAAGTGATTCTTGTAGCTGCTCCCAAAAGCGTGCCACAAATAGTGCTCCTCTGTCAGATACAATGGTCTTCGGAATGCCATGCAAACGCACTATTTGATCAACATAGATTTCTGCATATTTCTCTGTCTTGTGGGTGGTATGCACTGGCAAGAAATGAGCGGTCTTGGTCAACCTATCCACAATGACCCAAATAGAATCATGGTGGCGGGAGGTATTGGGCAATCCCACGATAAAATCCATGCAAATATCCTCCCATTTCCAAGATGGTATGGAGAGGGGCTGCAAGGTACCTGCTACCTTCAAATGACTGGCCTTGACTCTCCGGCAGGTGTCGCATTCGGATATATACTTAGCAATTTCCCTCTTCATTCTGGTCCACCAGTATAAGGATCTAAGGTCATGATACATCTTATTACTGTCGGGGTGCATGGAGAATTTTGAAAGGTGAGTCTCATCCAATATCTTCTTTCTGAGCTCAGGGTTCTTGGGGACAACCAGTCGGTCTCCAAACCATAGAATTCCTTTGCTGTCTTGACGGAAGCATTTGTATTTTTCTGCTTTCTGTTCGATCATTTCCTTGATAACCTGAACACCCTTGTCACCAATCTGTGCCATGACTATTTGTTCTTGTAAAGTGGGCTCCACTGAGATATAACTCAAGGCACCGGAGGAAACGACTTCTATTTTCAACTTGCACAACTCATCACATAGGGTGGTGATTCTTGCATCCATATTCATACAATTGCACTGGGCCTTCCTGCTTAAATCATCTGCCACAACATTGGCTTTACCAGGGTGGTAATGCACCTCCAAATCATAGTCCTTGATAAGTTCTAACCATCTCCTCTGCCTCATATTAAGATCGGCCTGGGTGAAGATATATTTGAGACTCTTATGATCAGTGTAAATATTAAAGTGAGCTCCCATCAAATAATGTCTTCATATCTTGAGAGCATGAACCACAGCTGCTAACTCCAGATCATGTGTGGGGTAGTTCTGCTCATGGGGTCTGAGTGCTCGGGAGGCATAAGCAAGGACTCTATTGTCTTGCATTAAGACACATCCCAATCCAGTATCGGAAGCATCGCAATAAACTTCAAAGGGCTTGGTGTTGTCAGGTTGAGCTAGCATTGGTGCTGTTGTCAAATGCTGCCTTAGTGTATGAAAGGCATCCTCACACTTCTGGCTCCAATCATACTTGACTCCTTTCTTCAACAATTCAGTCATTGGCTTGGCAATTCTGGAGAAATCCGGAATGAATCGTCGATAATACCCTGCCAATCCCAGAAAACTCTGAATCTGCCGCACTGTGGTAGGAGGTTTCCAATCCATTACTTCTTGTACCTTCTAAGGATCAACTGATATCCCATCCTGAGAAATTTTGTGACCCAAAAATTTAATTTCCCTCAGCCAGAATTCACATTTAGACAACTTAGCATATAAACGATGATCGTGCAGTCGCTGAAGCACGATGTGTAGATGCTCAGTATGCTCGTCTTCATTCTTGGAATAGACCAGAATATCATCAATGAAAACCACCACAAATTTGTCCAGCTCTGGCATGAATACTAAGTTCATTAGATACATGAAATAAGTCGGGGCATTGGTCAGCCCAAAAGACATCACCAAAAACTTATAAAGCCCATATCTGGTAGAGAAAGCCGTCTTGGGAATATCGATGGCATGAATCTTGATCTGATGGTAGCCCGAGCGAAGGTCTATCTTGGAGAACACTTTGGCTCCCACCAACTGATCAAACAAAACATCAATCACTACAAGAAACTGGTTAAAGAACGTGGGTGAAAAACCGTCGAACTTAATGTAATAGGCCGTCGAACTTACCATAAGAACATGGTTTTACCGACGAATATAGCCGACGGCGATTTTTGGACGAACTTAGAGAAGTAAGTTCGACGGCCCCGACGAACTTAACAATAAGAACGTGGGTACCGTCGAACTTAACATTAAGAACGTGGGTACCGTCGAACTTAAGGTTAAGAACGTGGGTTTTTAAGTTCGACGGGGGCCGTCGAATTTTTTCCCATAAGTTCGACGGCACCCACGTTCTTACATTTAAGTTCGACGGGGCCACGTGGCCGTCGAACTTATGGGTCCTGTGCGGGTCGGCGAGGGCTGCCCATTAAGTTCGACGGTACCCACGTTCTTACCCTTAAGAACGTGGGTACCCACGTTCTTAACCCTTTTCCAGAAAAAAATAAAAAATACAGAAATGAAAAATTAGACACACATAATATCACATGCAACACAGAATATCACATACAATACATATTTCAAACACATGGATATATGTTCATATCACAAATTCACACAAGTCCAAATACATAAGTTCACAAATTCACATAATTAAGTCCAAATACATAAGTTCACAAATTCACATAAGTTCACATCCATAGTTCACATTTGTAGTTCACAAGTTCAAATACACAAGTTCGAACATTAGCTCCATCGCTCTCGATCAGGACATCGGATTGTTGTTCGTAGCTCCACCACTAGAATTGAGACATCTGTCCGCAAAGTTATCGTGAGGGGGAGGAGTCACTTGATGAGAGCCGGAATCCTACAAAATAAACCAAAATTCTCATTAATATACAACTGCATTAAATCACAAGTACACAAAGATATTAATTATGCGTGCAAGAACAGCTGAACCAAGAAGATCATCTACAACCTATATCAGTGTAAGGTTGTGCACAGATAAACAATATAACAAATTGCACCTTGTGTTAACAATAATAAAATATTTTTGATTCCCCAACTTCAATGAAATTTTATTGTTTTCTAATAAAACAACTAAGTTCCATGGCAAGGTATTCTGATTCTATGTAACACCAATAACAGATATCAGTGGTTCCAACATAATCCTAAATTGCTTCATTAACTCTGTCAATCTCTTTGAATGTGTTCCCTCTATTAACTAGTGCATCAGCTGCTGTAGAATCTATACGGTGTACTTCAGTGTAACATGTGATAGCATCAGCATAGTTTCCCTGGTGCATACAACAAAATAGAGAAATCAGAGAGAGAAAGAACAAGTATTAGGTGTACAAGCAGCGATTTCCACAACAGAAACACAAGGCATGTATTAAATTGCAAATTTGCGGTCATTTTGCCAAGACGACAGGAGGTAACTGCACTGCACGCGTACCAGTCGTCATTCCATTGGACTCCAGCAGGTCCCGCGCGTACCTCTCTCTCCGCTTGGATCTGCGACATGGAAACGAAGCAAAGCGTCAGCAGAACGCTCTGTGGCATCCAGGAATATTAAACAGTCAGCAGAACGCTCTCCAGCAGATCCTGCTTGTGAGGAAAAGCTTACCATCCGTCAAGTGTCAGCCTTCTCAACTTATCGTTCATTTCCCTGGAATATTTTGCATGTTTTCCTTTATTTGCATCATAAGTCATTTCCCTGAAAACATAAAAAAAGATGATACTGATACATCATAAGTTGAGTCATTGGTAAAACTTAGCAGCTTAGTGTAAAAGGGTAATACTCCAGGTATCATTATCCAAAAACTGTGTGCGTATAGCAAGAAGTTCATACAAACAAAGGAACATGCTTGCATCTTGGTTAAGTACATTAGATATGCTGAATCTTATTTTGATGAGTCTCATTACATTTCTTCAGAATATGTAGGTCTAGAAATGCTGCTAGTTCACAACCTCTGCAGATAACCTTTTATGCACACGAAAAGTGTAAAAGTACCAGTTCCTTACACATTTTAATTAGCACAAAAGACTATACACGAAAGAGGCAAATCTGACTAATCTAGATACCAATATGCTTCCAAGTTCTGATAGAAACTTAGTAGTAGAAGAAGCAAATTCAGCGAAAAGGATTGTGTCTCCAATTTAGCCCGTGATTTTTTTTCCATACCACAGAAACTGCGCTGACACAAACCTAGCAAAATACAGTCCGCATTACAGTACTTTCAACACTGAGGAGACCAAACTGTAGAGCATTTAACTGCCACGAGTCAACTGAAGTAACCTCGCAGTTAACTTTGTGTATCTTCCTTTTACTCCTTAGAAAGTAGAAACTAGAATATAGAGACCAACTCGCTCCAAAATATTGACGATTAATGACAACAGCCCAGTTTAGCCATGAACAATCTGCTAGAAGCAAAATGTCACAAAACAAACACAAGGGCGCGTGTTCCACTCAAATCAGTACTACCTCCATGAACTTGTCTGACGACCAACAAGTAAACTTCTAGCCTATGGTTCGCGAGACAACATTTCATGGACGCACCTTCATTTCGTAGCCCATGGCCTCCAGAACCGAAGCGACGCTGACCATCTGATGCTGCATTGCGCTGGGATACAGGTCACCGAACACCTACAGAAAGTTCGAACGGGGCAGCGAGAAAAATCAGAAAGCACATGGCGAAAAGCCCATCCCCTGCCCATACAAATCCTCCCCAACGCCACGCTAGCAATGCTCAGTACTCACCATGGCAAGCCGCGGCTTCCGTGCCCTGAGCCTCGTTACGGGCGTCCCGAGCTCCGCCAAGCTCTTGGCCTCCTCCCTCCGCTCACTCGCCCATTTCTCCCTCAGCCTGGTCGGCTGGAACTGGAACGCCACGCCTGCCTCCCACATGGCGTGGCGTGGCGGCGGCGCGGCCGCTCGAGGTGGCGCGGCGGTGGTGCGGGCTGTCGGTGGTGGCGCGGCGGAGGTGCGGGCTGCCGGTGGTGGCGCGGCGGCGGCTCGGCCTGGCGCTAGGTGAGAGGAGCGCGTGTGTGTGGGTGGGATGAGACATGGGGTGAGAGAGAGAGCCGCGCGCGTGAGATTTTAGATTTAGGTTTTTCAGGATTAAGTTCGACGGTGTGTAAGCCCGATGTACTTAAGTTAAGAACGTGGGTACCCACGTTCCTAACACGTTAAGTTCGACGGTTTTTTCAGGGCCCACGAACTTAACTTAAGAACGTGGGTACCCACGTTCTTAACATAACCCATGAACTTAACTCAAGTAAGAACGTGGGTACCCACGTTCTTAATTTTACCCACGAACATTTATCAGTTTCTTGTAGTGAATGCGGGGCTGTGGGTATTTGTTCTTGATGGTCACCGCATTGAGAGGGCGGTAATCGACACACATTCTCAGACTTTCATCCTTATTCTTTACAAACAAGGCTGGGCATCCCCATGGTGAAGTACTCGGGCGAATAAACCCTTTGTCCAACAACTCTTGTAGTTGCCTTTTCAATTCTGCCAATTCCGCTGGGGGCATACTATAAGGCCTCTTGGATATAGGAGCAGTCCCGGGTTGCAATTCAATTGCGAACTCTATGTCTCTATCGGGTGGCATCCCTGGCAATTCATCCGGAAAAACATCTGGGTAGTCACAGACCATAGGGATCCTCTCAACCGGGGACTCTATCATAGTGAATGCACATGAGCGGGTACAACCCTGATCGGGCAAATATAACGTGGTTTCACCACAAGTCGGCGAGTGCACCTCAATGGCCCTAGCTGCAATATCAATTACTGTCTGATGTCTTGTTAACCAGTCAATTCCCAATATGATATCCACGCTATCCAAACCCAACAATATGAGGAGGGTGGTTTTAATTATCAGACTACCAAACCTTATAGGCACATGTCTGTTGATTTGATAGGTGGCAACCCTGCCTCCTGGTGTTGAAATTGTAATACCCCCATTGGTGTGGTGAAAAGGTAATTGGCACTTGGCACTGATAAAACTATGTGATGCACCAGAATCAAAAAGAATAATAGCAGGATAATTCAAAACTGAAAAGATACCAGTCATGACGGGTGCTCCCTCTGGAATGTCAGCCATAGTGGTGAAGTTCAGTCTGCCTTGCCTCACTTGCACCTTCTGCCTCTTGCCTTGGTTCTGGTTGGCATTCTGTCTCTGCCTCTGCTGGTTTCTGGGGCAATTCTTCGCATAATGTCAGGTGTTACCACAAGTAAAACACCTGTTGTCATTGGCCAGACGGTACTGCTGCTGCTGCTGATTGCTCCTCTGCACTGGGGGCTGAGGGCGGTTGGGTGCCTGCTGCTGTTGTTGGGGTCGAATCACCCAACGTCCTTGCTGCTGTTGAGGTCCCCTGTTCTGAGTGTCAGATACGAGCCGGAAGCGCTGTGGCTGAGCTGAGGGTCCTGCCACAGGGGTCTTCCTCTTCTTCTCTGCTTGACGAGTTGTGATACAATCCTCCTGAGAAATGGCCATGTTGACTAACTCATTATAGCAGTTGGCCCTGACTGTGTTAAGACGGTCATGGAGCTTAGTGCTGAGCCCCCTCCTGAACCTGTCCCTCTTCTTCTCATCAGTGTCTGCATGATATCCGGCGTACTGGCACAGGTCATTGAAGGCCTGAGCATACTGTAACACTGTCCGGTTCCCCTGAGTGAGTGCCAGAAACTCGTTGAGCTTGCGGTCCATAATTCTTGCTGGTATATGATGCCCCCTGAAAGCTGCCTTGAACTCTCTCCATTCCACCTCATGGTCAACTGGCTGCATAGCAAGAAAGTGGTCCCACCATGTCCGCGCGGGTCCGCGAAGCTGCTGGGTGGCGAACCTGACCTTAGTTACCTCTGAACAAACTCCATGGAGTAGCGGGAATTTAGATTCCACTACCCTAAGCCATACATCAGCATCAAGTGGGTCCTCTGCCCTGGTGAACAACGGTGGCTGGGTACTGAGGAACTCCTGATAAGGTCAGAGATGAGGTCGGAGGCTTTCCTTGTTTTGACAACGATGTCATCGACGTAAGCCTCGACCGTTCTGCCGATGTGTTCTCCGAACACATGGTTCATGCACCTTTGGTATGTTGCACCTGCATTCCTCAATCCAAATGGCATAGTAGTATAACAATACATGCCAAAAGGTGTGATAAAAGAAGTCGCGAGCTTGTCGGATTCTTTCATCTTGATTTGGTGATAGCCTGAATAGGCATCGAGGAAAGACAGGGTTTCGCACCCAGCGGTGGAATCCACAATTTGATCGATGCGGGGCAGAGGGTAGGGAACCTTTGGACATGCTTTGTTTAACCCAGTGTAGTCTACACACATCCTCTATTTCCCACCTTTTTTCCTTACAAGTACATGGTTAGCTAACCATTCTGGATGGAATACCTTTTTGATGAACCCTGCAGCCATTAGCTTGTGGACCTCCTCGCCTATGGCTCTGCGCTTTTCTTCATCAAAACGGCGCAGGTGCTGTTTCACGGGTCGGGCACCGGCTCGGATGTCCAGTGAGTGCTCGGCGACATCCCTCGGTATGCCTGGCATGTCCGAGGGACTCCATGCAAAAAATTCGGCGTTTGCATGGAGAAAGTCGACGAGCACTGCTTCCTATTTGGGGTCGAGCTCGGAGCCGATCCTGACTTTCTTGCTGGCGTCGTTGCTGGGGTCAAGAGAGACGGACTTAACCGCCTCGGCAGGTTCGAAGTTGCCGGCGTGCCGCTTCGCGTCGAGCGCCTCTTTGGAGAGGCAATCCAGGTCGGCGATGAGGGCTTCGGACTCGGCGAGGGCTTCGGCGTACTCCACGCATTCCACGTCGCACTCGTAAGCGTGGCGGTATGTGGATCCGACGGTGATGGTTCCCTTGGGGCCTGGCATCTTGAGCTTGAGGTACGTGTAGTTGGGGACGACCATGAACTTGACGTAGCACGATCTTCCCAACACCGCGTGATAGGTCCCTCGGAACCCAACCACCTCGAAAGTGAGGGTTTCCTTTCGGAAGTTGGAGGGAGTTCCGAAGCAGATGGGCAAATCAAGTTGCCCAAGGGGTAGGACACGCTTGCCTGGGACGATCCCGTGGAAAGGTGCTGCATCGGCCCGGATCGTGGACAGATCGACCCCCAAGAGCCCTAGGGTCTCGTCGTAGATGATGTTGAGGCTGCTGCCTCCGTCCATGAGGACCTTGGAGAGCCTAGCGTTGCCGATGACAGGGTCGACGACAAGCGGGTACCTTCTTGGGCTCGGCACGCAGTCGGGGTGGTCGCCTTGGTCGAAGGTAATGGGCTTGTCGGACCAGTCTAGGTAGATTGGCGTCGCTACCTTCACCGAGCAGACCTCCCGGTGCTCCTGCTTGCGGTGTCGAGCCGAGGCATTCGCTACTTGCCCACCGTAGATCATGAAGCAGTTGTGGACCTCCGGGAACTCGTCTTCCTTGTCGCCCCCTTCTTGTTGTTGCCTTGGTCCTTGCCACCTTCCGCCGGGGGCCCGGCCTTATTGAAGTAACGCCGGAGCATGTCGCACTCTTCAAGGGTGTGTTTGACGGAACCCCTGTGATAGGGGCACGACTCCTTTAGCATCTTGTCGAACATGTTGCCCCCCTGGGAGGTTTCCGAGGATTCCTATGCTCGGCAGCAGTGACGAGATCCGCGTCAATGGCGTTGCGTTTTGCTTGCGCATTCTTCCTGGTCTTCTTCTTCGTGCCACGCTGGACGGACGCCTCGGGGACGTCTTCCTTCTGTCTTCCCTAAGGTTGCTTGTCCTTCCGGAAGATGGCTTCGACCGCCTCCTGACCAGAGGCAAACTTGGTGGCTATGTCCATCAATTCACTCGCCTTGGTGGGAGTCTTGCGTCCCAGTTTGCTTACCAGGTCCAGGCAAGTGGTGCCGGCGAGGAATGCACCGATGACGTCCGAGTCGGTGATGTTTGGTAACTCGGTGCACTGCTTTGAAAACCGCCGGATGTATTCTCGGAGGGATTCCCCTGGCTGCTGGCGGCAGCTCCTGAGATCCCACGAGTTCCCAGGGCGCACGTACGTACCTTGGAAATTTCTAGGGAAAGCCTTGACTAGGTCATCCCAGTCGAAGATCTGCGCAGGAGGCAGATGCTCCAGCCAGGGCCGGGCAGCGTCGGAGAGAAAAAGGGGGAGGTTGCAGATGATGAGGTTGTCGTCGTCCGTCCCTCCCAACTGGCATGCCAGCCGGTAATCCACGAGCCACAACTCCGGCCTCGTCTCCCCTGAGTACTTGGTAATGGTAGTCGGGGCTCGGAACCGGGCCGGGAACGATGCCCGTCGTATGGCCCGACTAAAGACCCGCGGACCTGGTGGTTCGGACAAGGGGCTCCGATCCTCCTCGCTGTCGTAGCGTCCCCGCGCCTGGGGTGGTAGCCTCAGCGCACCTTCTCCTCGAGGCGGGCTCGACGGTCGCGGCGGTGTTGCTCGTCACCGAGGCGATCCCGAGCGGCGGGTGTCCTGTCTCCTGTGTGCTCGGTGTGGACCGAGGCCTCGCACATGCGTCGGGAGGACGCTGCGTGATGCTCCGAGGGGCCTCCTCGCCTTCGGGAGGCAGAGCTCTCAGCTCGTCGGACAGCGGCATTTTCCAGGAGGTCCTTGAGTTCGCCCTAGATACGTCACCCCTCGGTGGTGGATGGCTCCGGCATTCTTCGAAGTAACATCGCCGCTGCAGCTAGGTTCTAGCCGGCCCCGCTGAAGGCCCGGGGCAGCCCTGCCCTGGCATCATCAATGATACGGCATTGGACGTCCCGGGCCCGATGACGCGCTCCTCCGGCGACTACTCGGCCTGCCCACTCCTGCTCGATGTTTTGCCGGAGCTGCACAAGTCGCCCCGTTTCTTCGTCGAGCTTGGTCTGCATCTCGCGGAGTTGCTCGAGCTGTGTGCCCTGACCCCCCGTAGGGACTCGGACCACAGCTAGCTCCCGCGGGATGTCAACGCGAGACGCAGGCACAGGGGCGTCGTCATTTTCTGGCATGCCGAGGTGGTTGTCTTCGTCGTGATCCCCCTGATCGATGTGGAAACACTCGCGACTTGGGCCGTAACCCTCGTCGTCAAGGTTGTGGCCATCGTCAGAGTAGCCGGAGAGGCAGTGGTCACATGCGGACATGAAGTCTCGCATGGCACTGGATCACGGAGTCCGGAGAAATCCCAACTGGCGTCAAGGTCGTCCTCTTCCTCGGAACCCGCGGGTCCGGAGGTTGAGGCGGCCGTCAACAGGTCCCATGTTGACCACATATGGTACCCCGGGAGGTCAGGATATGCCCTTGCGAAAGCGTTCGCCGAAGTGGAGTCACTTGGTGGATCGAAGCTGAATCTAAAGGAAACAGGATGGGAAACGGATGGTACCTCCTGGTTGGTGGACGGTGGTGAAGTCGCATCGGGGACGGAATGCGTCGTTATCTCAGGCGCGAGACTAATGCCCAACAAGTCCCCCGCCAGGGTGCTGGCGTCATTAGTCCGCCTGGGGTTGGCACGTTGCTGGGAAGCGACACCCGTCGTTGTCTCAGGTGCGAGGATAACGCCCGACATGTCTCCCGCAGGGGTGTCGGCGTCGTCGACTCGCTCTAGTCTGATAGCCGACGAGGGACCACCTCTTGCCTGGCCATGGTTGCTCCGTCTCCCCCTCCTCCGGCGAGGAGGGTGGCGGGGCGAACCCGGGTGTTCCTCTTCCGCCACGGGGGAAGTCGTCGTCGAGTTCGCCTTCGCCGGGCGAGCCGATGACCGTCGTTGTTGTCGTGATGCGGGGAGAGGAGTACCATGTCGTAGCTGCCGTCGGGGGACATGAACTCGAGACTCCCAAAGCAGAGCACCGTCCCAGGTCGAAGAGGTTGCTGAAGATTATCCATCTTGAACTCAACGGGAAAGTATTGCCAACACGTAGCGTCCCCTACCTAGCACGCCAACTGTCGGTGTTTTGGACCTGCGAGGACCCTCAACCGACCAGTGAATTTGATGCTGTGTGTCCCTGCCCAGATGGGTTGATGCAAGATAAAACACAAGAGGGAGGATTAGGATTATATTATCTTGCATCGGGGTGCTCGTAGTAGGGGTTACAAGCGTCGCGAGAGAGAGGGTTTGGCCTTGGAGTGAGCCGTCTGAGTTGGCCTCCTTCGCCTCCGCCCTTTTCTCCTCTCTCCTGGGAAGGTCCTGGACATCCCCTTTTATAGACACAAGGAGATGATCCAGCTGTACATATGGGGGTGTAGCTATGTGCTAACGTGGCAGGCGGAGAAGTGCTTGAGCCCTGTATAAGCGTAGCTGACGGTGTGGCCCGGGGTCCTGCTGACGTTTCTTTGCCTTCGTAGGGAGTTGAGGACAATCGACGTCATGGTCGCATGCAGGGAACCATCATTACCTGTTGCCGGAGTAATCTAGATGGGACACCGGTCTTGTTCCTTCGTAGCCTGAGGCAGCTAGCTAGGTGTAGGGTAATGATGTATCCCTTGTGGCACGGTCGGTGCGAGGCCGAGGTCGGGCGAGGCGGAGACTTCTCCTGAGGCCGAGGCTGAGGCCGAGGCCCGAGGTCGGGCGAGGCGGAGACCTTCTCCCGAGGCCGAGGCTGAGGCCGAGGCCTGAGGTCGGGCGAGGCGGAGACCTTCTCCCGAGGCCGAGGCTGAGGCCAAGGCCTGGGGTCGGGCGAGGCGGAGACCTTCTCCCGAAGCCGAGGCTGAGGCCTGAGGTCGGGTGAGGCGGAGCTCCCTGTTGCGCCCGAGGCTGAACTCGGGGGAGGTCGTGACTTACTGTCGTTAGCTTTATCCTGGTGGTTGGCACAGTAGTCGAAACAGGGTGAATAGTGTTGTTTCCCTGTCAGAACGATCAGTAAAGGGGGCGAAGTGACTGCGGCCATTTCGACCTTGCCAGCTGAGGCGCGCGTGTCAGGATAAGATGTCAGGTGATCCCCGCATTAAATGCGCATGCGATACGGTCGGGTGGTAAGGCGATATGGCCGAGGTTGTTGTACGACAAAGTTTGCCCGAGCTTGGCCTCAGGCGAGCCGGGGGTGCGCCCACTGCTTGAGGGGGCCCTCGGGCGAGGCGTGATTCCGTCCGGGACTACTGTTCTTGCCCGAGGCCGGGCTCGGACGAGACGAGATCGCGACCCTTGGTAGACGAGGCCTTGACTTGAACCGTGCTTATCAGTCTTTACGGTTTGTTCTGAAGATGTTTTCCAGTCGTGTTTAGGAGTATTCGAGGTACCCCTAATTACGGTACCCGACAACCTCCAACCCAGTTCGTCATCAGCGTACCAAACACATCGATATCGACCTCCACTTCATGCCGGAACGTGTTGCTTGTCGTGATATTAGTGTCCTTCATGTTCCAACGTCCTCACGGTATGCCAACATATTCACCAAGGGTCTTCTAAAGTTTAGGACCAATCTGAACGTTCGTTCCATCGACGATTATACTGCGAGAGCGTTTAGTCAGTTTGGTAAGCTAGAATCAGGGATTACCTTCACCATGTAAGCTGGCCAGATTGTGTCTATAAATCTTGTGATCCTTGCCTATATATGTGTAACCTCTACCCTGATCTCAATCAAGTCATTATATTCCAGCCATATACGATTCAACAATTATTCATTATTTACTTTGTTTATTCAAATAAATGTTTATAAATGTATAATTCAATAAACAATCACTTCTAACTAAAATAACAAAAGAGATCTCCTCCTAATTATTTTCTCAAAAATTGACTATTACATAGTTTCCTCCGATCCCCTCTAATTCTGAAGGGACTAGCCCCTTAGAGGAATTCCCTACCTAGATGGTCTTTAGGCCAACTCCACCAATGTCGTGTATGTGGGCGTGGTGTTTTACATTGTAGATATACTGTTTGAAGAGAGAACTTTAAAATATAAAGTGAGATAAGA
This sequence comes from Zea mays, assembly GCF_902167145.1. Taxonomy (NCBI): domain Eukaryota; kingdom Viridiplantae; phylum Streptophyta; class Magnoliopsida; order Poales; family Poaceae; genus Zea; species Zea mays. Next base: position 90,329,852 of record NC_050097.1, read on the forward strand.
AGTAGGATAGAGAGTATACTAGAGATAGTCTTACTAGAGCTAGACCTTGTTTTGGTCTAACCCTCTTTTAGTACGACCTCGAGAGCATGCTTTGGTAGCATGCTTTGGTAAGTCATGTTTTCTATTGACTAGCTATTTCTTGACCTATTTCCTATTCACTCGTTCCCTGGTAGGTGTTGTTAGAGTACCCGTCTAGGAGTCTAGGGTTTGGGGTGTTCCCCATGTAATTTACCGTCTCACCCCTCACTGTAATGGGCCTGACCCAGTTACTAAGCCTATTAATACTACTCCCCATCCCTGGTTAGGGGCATGGGTTCGTATTCCAACATGGTATCAAATTAGGTTTAGGTTTAGGTCCTGTCAGCTACAGCCGCCAGGGGCTTCTCCCAGCCCTGCAGCCGCCGCCGGCCCCCAGCCGCCGGCCTCCCTGCCCAGGCGCCGGAGCTCCCTTGCGCCGCCGCCCAGCCCCCCAGCCGCCGGCCTCTCCTCCCCCTCCCTCCCTGCTTCCCACCTCTTCCCGGCCGCGCCCCCCACCATCTCCGGCGTGCACCTCCCGCCAGATCCGCGCGCGCCTTGCCAGTGCCAGCCGCCGGCGGCCCTCCTTCCCGCGCGCCCGGCCGCCTCAGGCCCGCGCCCCGACGCAACTCCGCGCCGTCTCCTTCTGCTCCCACCGGACCGCGCACCTGCGCCGTCTCCTCCAGCCGCCGGTGCCGCGCGCGGCTTGTCTCCTTCCGCGCCAGCGCCGCCGGATCCGCCCCGGCTCGCTTCTTCCCCTTCTCCGTCGGCCGGCGTCCAGCCGCCTCTCCTCCCCTGCCGGTCGCGCCCTCCTCCCCCTTCGCCACCGCCGCCTGCAGCTCTCTGCTGCCCGCCGCCGCGCCCTCTGCCCATGGCGGACCTCCCCCTGGACGCGCACACCGCCGGCATGGCGCACCCGCCCCTGACCGCGGGCCTGGGCGCGGCCACCGCCTCCCTGACCGCCGGCGTCGCCTCCCTGGGCGTCCCTGCTGCCGGCCAGACCCACCCCATGGGCCCCGGTCGCTCCGTGACCGATGCCGAGGCTCCCTACATCGTCGGCCTCCGGCCCCTCCGCGACGTCTCTTCCCCGGCCCACCGTCAAGGCTCTCCACCGGGGTTCCCTGCCCTCGCGGCACCCCCCGGCACCGACTCCACTCTCGGCGACACCCTCGCTACGATCTAGGCGGCTGTGATGGCATCGCGGGAGCGTGAGCGCGCCGCCTCCCTCGCCCTGGAGCGTGAGCGTGCCCTGGGTGCCGCTCTGACCACCCAGATGGCCACCACGCAGCACCTCCTCGGCCGCCCGCCGGTCGCTTCTGTGGAACCCCCGGAGGACCCCCTCGCCTCTGACCTCGACGCCGACCTCATCGCTGCTCTCCACGCTCAAGCCGCTGGTCTGCACAACATCCGGGCTCTCGTGTCCGTGGTGTTGGATCCGGCGTCTCCCCACTACCCCCGTTGGCGAGGACAGGTCCTTCTCACGCTACGGAGGTTCGTCCTCATCGACCACGTCCTCATCGACCACGACGCTCCGCCGCCTCGCTCCTGGTGCCTCATGGACAACATTGTCCTCTCGTGGCTCCACGGCACCATCACCGTTGAGCTCCAGGACATCATCCGCGACCAGGCGGACACTGCGCGCCAGGCGTGGCTCGCTCTCGAGGATCAGTTCCTCGGGAATCGGGATGCGCGGGCGCTCCACCTCGACGCCCAGTTCCACCTGTTCTCTCAGGGGGACCTCTCTGTGGGCGAATACTGCCGCCAGATGAAGGGCCTGGCTGACTCTCTCCGCGATCTCGGCGAGCCTGTTGCCGATCGTACCCTGGTGCTGAACCTCCTGCGTGGCCTCAGCCCTCGCTACGGCCACCTGAAGGCTCTCATCAAGCGGAGCGTGCCCTTCCCCACCTTCCACGTCGTGCGGAACGAGCTTCTCCTTGAGGAGCTCACCATGGCGAATGAGGCACCCACTCCTGCCTCGGCCCTCTACAGCACTCCTACCAGCGATCTGCCACCTTCAGGGGGCCAGGCCACCCGTCCTCCGTCGACCGGGGCCCCCACCCGCCCTCCACCCGCCGTCCCGGCGGCCCCTCGTCCGACTTCCACGACCGACGGGGGTCGTCGCTCCCGCAAGGGCGGCCGTGGGAGTGGCGGCTCCTCCCGTGGTGGTCCCTCCGGCCGGGGTGGCGGCCACGCGTGGCCGTCGTTCTACAACCCCTGGACCGGGACCATCGCCATGTGGCCGGGCCAGGCACCGCGTGCCTCCCGTCCTCCGGCGCCGGCCCTCCTGACTGCACCTCCCTACGGCGCGCCTCCTTACGGTGCCCCCTTCGTGCCCCAGGCCCCGCCCGCGCTCCTGCCCCCGGGGACCCACACCTCGACGCCTTGGTCCCCGACGGCCGGTGGTTGGGACAACGCCTCCGTCGCTGCTGCCTTCAGCACCATGGCGATGACCCCACCCCCCTCCGACTGGGTGATCGACTCCGGTGCCTCTTACACACCACTCCCACGACAGGCACGCTCTCTCGCTCTCATCCCCCCTCCCCTCTCACCCATCCACGATCGTCGTTGGAAACGGTTCCACTCTGCCAGTCACCTCAGTAGGTGCCTCGGTTCTCCCTAGGCCGTTTTACCTCAACGATGTTCTCGTAGCTCCCCACATCACTCACAATCTTCTTTCCGTTCGTCGATTCACCACTGACAACTCATGTTCCATTGAGTTTGACCCCTCTAGTTTTTCTGTGAAGGATCTGGCCACCAGGACCCTTCTCGCCCGCTGTGACAGCTCGGGGCCGCTCTACACGCTCCAGCCCTCCACCGTCAGCGTGTCTCCACCCCCTGTCCTGGTCTCCACCACCTGGCATCGTCGTCTCGGCCATCCTGGACCAGACGTCATGACCAAGATTACCAGTAGTCTAGATCCTTCATGTAGTAGGGGACATTTTGAGGGTCTCTGTCATGCTTGTCAGTTAGGCCGACATACTCGTCTCCCATTTACTACTTCTTCTTCTCGGGCTGAGCAGGCTTTTGACCTGGTTCACTGTGATCTTTGGACCTCCCCTGTACTCAGTCTTTCTGGTTATAAATACTATTTGGTGATTTTGGATGATTTTTCCCATTTTCTCTGGACCTTCCCACTTCGGTTGAAGTCGGACACATTCACCACCCTCACACACTTCTTCACCTGGGTATCCACTCAGTTTCGTCGCTCGGTCCGCGCGCTGCAGTGTGACAATGGCCGCGAGTTCGATAACAACGCCTCTCGCTCTTTCTTCCTCACTCATGGCGTCCAGTTGCGTCTCTCGTGCCCATACACCTCTGCACAGAACGGCCGCGCCGAACGCATGATCCGCACCACCACTAATACCCGTCTAGGAGTCTAGGGTTTGGGGTGTTCCCCATGTAATTTACCGTCTCACCCCTCACTGTAATGGGCCTGGCCCAGTTACTAAGCCTATTAATACTACTCCCCATCCCTGGTTAGGGGCATGGGTTCGTATTCCAACAGGTGTATTCTAACTTGAGCTTGCATAGTTTGTTCTGTTTAGCTTGTAAGGGACGTTGGTGGATTCATATGCAATGGATGAGGAATTGAGGTAGGGAAGAAAAGGTAACACCTAGGTCTAGTTTGGGAACCACAAAACTGGAGGAGATTAGACAAAATAAAATCTCCTCCTTATTCAATTTTGAATAAGAGGATTTTAGTCCCTTCAATACCATCCGGTTTTTAGACTCTCAAACTAGCCCCTAAAGCACAAGTGTCGTCATCAACAACCGTCATCGATTAATGGGACTAAATTTGCTCCAAACCTTCCATAAGGACTAGTTTGGGAGTCCAAAAACTGGAGGGGGTAGAGGGGCTAAAATCTCCTTATATAAAATTGAATAAGGAGTAGATTTTATCCTCTCGAATCATCTACGGTTTTGTGACTCCTAAACTAGCCAGCTAGCACTAAGTGCTGGTTTGAAAGAAGGGGGGATAAATCCAGGGAGAGAAAACCTCCCACAAATAATTAAATGTCCTATTCAAAGGACAGTTCCCGAGATACCTCGCCCTAAAAAAGAAGACAGGGTTCCCAAAGAATTTAAGTTTCCAAACCAAACCCTAATAGAGTGTTTGGTTTGAGGAATTACTTCATCCAAAATGAGGTGGTGCATCATGGGTCTATTCCTCAAATTTTGTGGGATGACCTCATTCCTCATATTAGTACTAACTAACTAACTATTAGGAATGGGGTGGTGATGGATCAACCCATTCTATTCCACAAACCAAACAAAAAAGTAAGGAGTGAGAAGATGATGGACTAGCTCATTCCTCAAACCAAACACTTCATAAATACATAACATGACGATTCTGCCATTCTGACCACCATCCAAAATTGAAGCTAACCAACTTGCTTCACCACAATACATGAGGATGGGGTTAATACAATTACTGCCAAATAAGGCCCCACTACTCGGTTTAAACTGTCATTGATCCTACTGGTTAACATGTGCATTGTGCCTCGTGCGAGAAGTTAATGCCGCACACCACGCTGTGCTCACATGTGCGCTGAGCATCCTAGATTTTAAAATGGATGATGCGAACAATCACCATTGGATATGGATTTTACCAAAGGAATACATGGATGACAGCAGTGTGTGTTGTCAAATACAAGGGAAATTGTATGCTGGTGAAGCAGTAGATCAGACTCAGACGGAAGCAATCTCACCGATGGGGTCTTTTTATGAGTAAAGGCGATACACAGAGGACGGCACATGTAATGCAGCAGCTAGAGAGGATCTAACTGTAAGGCCTTGTTCGGTTAATCTCGTTACTCATGGATTGGATGGGATTGGAAATTTTAAGAAAAAGTTTAACTTGCTTGGTATTTAAATTTATCGAATCTCACTCAATCCACATGGATTAAGAGCTAACCGAACAAGCCCTAAGTTGAATTGATATGAGACAGTAGCAGATTGATTATAGGAGTACATGATACATGTAAATATTGGACATGGGAGGTTTATGAAAACCGAACCATTCTCTAATATTCATTCCAAATACAACACAATCTACAGTGTGCTGGACAAGGAAACAAGACAACACAAGTATTTATGAAAGCAGATTGGCTGGCTGTGCTATAGTCACAAGGCCCAACCCCATGTCCACAGGAATATATATATATATATATATATATATATATATATATATATATATATATATATATATATATATATATATATATATATATATATATATATATATATATATATATATATATATATATATATACACACACACACACAGCAGTTTACCCATCCTATCTCTTATATCATCTCTATTTCAAACTTCACTCTACGAATAGTGCAGTCTACAATATAAAACAGTGTTTTGCACGAGTCGCATATTATGTTTTTGCGTTAATAAGGAAAAAAAGTACATGTAAATGGGTGGACTTAGGTCCAAAGAGGGATATTACACTGTTTACAGAGAGCATGACTCTAGCCAATATTGAAGTTTTCCTTTAAACCCTTCTTCCAATGTTAGAAGGCCAGGATGCATTGGTGGAAATGATAACATGCTCTGAACAGATTGACCAATCTATAATATTGAGTTTCCTTCAAACCCTTCTTCCAATGTTGGAAGGCCAGTATACATTGGTGGAAACAATTTCTTGCTTTAAACAGATTGACCAATATGTGATCAAACCTTCCTGATGATGTGCACAGTCCAAGGCCCTGGCCCTCAGCCAACATGTCAAAGAGAGAGTATAGATATAGGTCACAGGTCCTGAAGCACCAACAATTCCTGCTGAAAGAGCATGGGAAGGAGAGATGAACACAGGAACCTTCTTGAGATAGAGTGCAGGACTGCAGGTGTTACAAATTTGTCCAGGTAGACGTTTTTAGTGATAAGCAACTTGAGCATGTTCAATCTATCTTTCAAAAGAAGTCAAAAACAAGAACTTGCCCTTGCCATGGCAACAGGATTAAATGACCAAGCAAAGTCTGGATCAGCCATGTAAAGATCCCAACAATATTTTGTAGGACTGTTTAGCAAAGAATTTTATTTCATATATAGGACCCAACTATCCTTGTAATCTTAACAAAGTGAAGGCCTCGAGCATACTCAGATTTGTAAGCTGAGCCAAAGCTTCAATAACATGTGTCAATGAACCATTTGGTTTGCAACAGAAACTGGAGCGCCTAAAGCTTTCATTTTTTTCTCCAAAAGAAAAGAGATGTGGAAAAGACCAATTCAAAGCAACAAAATCTGTAAATCAAGCCAGAATCTTGCAGTAGCTCATCCCTGAATTGGCAAGTAGCAAGCATCCTGCAATTATCAAGAATAAACAGAAAGATCCCACACCACTAAATGTAGCTCATTCATCTGCCATATAATCTGAAATTCAAATGTTCAAGTAGAGAGTTGTCTTAGTAAGGCCAACCCAACAAAGATAGTACCAATCATAGAACTTGTGGAGATATTTTAAGAGAAGAGCCATATTTTGAACTACCAAATTTAAGATACCCAGAGGCCTCTGAATGCTTATATGTAATTATGTATTGGAATACCACTTGCACTCAAATTAGATCAGCACAATACTTAAAACTGATGATAAGTAGTAACAAATTCATGTACAATTTATAGCTGAGAATAGAGCAGATGAGCAAAATGACCTTTAGGTGATGTCGATGGATTCAACATCAGAATTTAATCTTCATATTCCAATATTAGCACAAGCTCGGAAGCACCCAAACCTGCTTCCTTAAGGCATCTAGATCTGGTGCACCTTGGTAGTCAATAGTGACGAGTTCATAAGTGTCATCAACTAATGAGTACTCACTCCAACCTGCTGCCCGTGGCAGAGCCTCATATATGCAATCCCCTCGAATTCCAGGTGAATCTGGACCAACCCAAGCATCAAAGCCATTGCCAGACATGAAAAGAGTCCGCCTTCCCAGGGTCATAGCTCTCACCCACCTTTGCTCTGCAGGTTCCCAGCGGAAAACCTTGTACTCAGGCTTGACTGATACCTTGAAGATGAGTATGGGCACACCAGCACACGCCCCAAGCATGAAATCCTTGCTTTCCATCCAAGCATCTCTGACATGGTCACCCACTTCCCCTCCAAGCAGCTTTAATTCGACCTTATTGTCCATCAGCTCTGCCACTGCGAGTTGGCAGGTGTTGAGGAGCGCATATAGGACGCCATTGACAGCGAGCATGCCGACCATCATGTACAGGCCACCGAAGAGGCTGCCGCCGCAGCCCCCGAGCCGGCAATACGCCTCCCGCCATCGACCGTCCCCCAGGCGGCAATACTGAACCCACCCGGGTGCGATGAGGAGGACGAGGTCGCCGGCAAGGACTGCGCGGGAGAATAGGAAGGGAGCGTCGGGGACGCGAACCCGATCGCCGGAAAGGAGGTGGATGATGGAGAGCTCGCGGGCAAAGTGGTCAAAGGTGACGACGCGGGCGCCGTCGGATGCAACGACAGCGCTGGGGAAAGGGGGCGAGGGCGCACGGAAGCGGAGGAGGCGGCGACACAAGGGGTGGATGAGGGCCAGCGAGCACGGGGAGGAGGCGTGGTGGGGCACGAGAAGGTGCGGCGGCTGGGACGCGAGGACGGCGCGGGAGGGTGGCAGCGCGGTGCGGTAGGAGCGGCAGGCGGCGCGGAGGGCGAAGAAGTCTTGGAGCGTCGTCAAGTGCCGCGCGATATCCGGTATGAGCTCCGCCGGTAGGTACGGAGCCGCGGCGGCGAGGCGCTTGTCCGCGGCCAAGGCCATCAGATGGGAAGGAAGGGTTGCGAGTTGGGGAGCAGGCAGCGGCCGCGGCGATGTCGCTCGGATCTGAGTGATTATTCTGTCGGCGGTCTGAACTCTGAAATCTGAAAGGCAACGGCCAGCGTTCTAAAAACGTAATTAATGGTACGTTTAGATGAATGCACTGGAACTGATAGAGTGAGTACTCATTAGTAATTTAAATATTATCTGTTTTTGCTAAAGACATCTAAACAATTCGAGGGGATTGCATGTATATGATGCTGGGATATATCAATTCCCTCGAATTCCATGTGAATTACTAGAGACATCTAAATAATTCAATTAATAGTTTAAATATTATTTGTTTTTAATGGATACATAGAAACATTCCCAACTAATCGAGCTAAACATTAGATATACCCTCAACTATCACGAAAGGACCACTAGCGTAATGGTTAAGACTTTCCCAACTAATCGAGCTAACGATTAGCTATACCCTCAACTATCATGAAATGGTGAAAGGACCTCTAACGTAATGGTTAACTAGCTGGATGCCCGTGCGTTGCAACGGGAATATATAATACCAGTATACTACGATAACTTATATACAAAATCTGTGTTATATTGTTATGAGAAAACGTTTCATAATCAATTTGTGATCCTAGCCATACATAAATTTTGTTATTTTAATCTAGTTATTTCACCACTACATTGCAACCATCAGTATCATGCAGACTTCGATATATGTCACGATTTGTATGGTCTCATCATTGGAGAGCACGAGCATGTTCCACACATGCCGGAAAAATTCCCTCGTACATCGTTAGTCATCAGACACGCACCACCATATGCTCTTGCTTAAACAAAAAGGTAAGTGTGTATGTGTTTGCGAAGAGAATTAAAGGCAGGCCGGCACAAAAGCTACCCTGACGGTGGCGAGGATGACGAACGGGTCACTGTTGTCGATCCTCCTCTGTGTCACCTCCGGCGCCAAGATGACGCCACAATCCTCGATATAGTAGTCGTCGAACGCACGCGACATGACGAGTACCGATGACTCTTGGTTGGGCTGCCAAACGAAGTGCACCCCGGGCTCATCAGCAAGGTAGTACCTCTGGCCGTTGCACCACCGAATGCGCTATTCCACTACATACATCATGTTCGAGGACACTCACACAACGTCAGCAATGTCCATCGTCCCAGCGCACAAGAATTCATGTCCGGCCAGTAGCGACTTACGTGGCAGGTTGGGCTTCAGGTGGACGATGAGCTAGACGGCGTGATGGCGTTGTCGTCGGATGTGGTGTCCAGAACAACCCGAGAGTCATCGACGTTGACGACAACCATGAGGCCCCCCTGCTTAACGATGGACAGCGCGGTGCAGCTGCTCTGGACCGCGTCCAAGCGGCGGCTTCGCGGGAGCTTGTCGTACACAGCGGCGCATGCGACCACGTAAGACTGCTTTTAGAGGTCGAACTGACAGTCGTCAAGCTTCTTCTCGTCATCGATGAGCGACGACAACGTGAATGCCTCCTACTCATGGAGTTTGTTCAGGGTTTGAAGTAGGAAACATGGATTCATGCTTGGCGTTGGTTTATGAAAATGACTCACAAGTCTGATCCATGGAAAAAATATTACGAAGAAAAAATTTCACACATGCAAAAAAGGGAATTTAAGTATAATGCATTATTCAAACAAAAGAAATAGCATGCAAAGCTCTTCTTTAAATAATATTTCCTCCATCCAAAAATATAATTCAAGAATATCGGTGATACTTATCTACTACTACGCATTGTGCAATGGTAGTAAGTGAGCTTGGAGAGAGATGTAGTAGATGTGTTTCCTGTCATAGATGTAGACATAAACACATATAGGTGGGCGCCCGTGCGTTGCAACGGAAACATTTAATATCATGATAACTTATGAACAAATGTGTGTTATACTGTTATGTGAAAATGTTTCGTAATTAATTTGTGATCCTAGCCATACATAAATTTTGTTATTTCAATCTAACTATTTCATCACTACATTGCAACCAACAGTACCGTGCAGACTTCTATACATGATAGCTGAATGCCCGTGTGTTGCAACGGGAATATATAATACCAGTATACTACGATAACTTATATACAAAATATGTGTTATACCGTTATGAGAAAATGTTTCATAATCAATTTGTGATTCTGGCCATACATAATTTTTGTTGTTTATAATCTATCTGTTTCACCACTACATTGCAACCATCAGTATCATGCAGACTTTGATATATATCACGATTTGTATGGTCTCATTATTGGAGAGCACGTTTCACACATACCGGAAGAAATTCTCTCGTACATCGTTAGTCATTGGACACGTACCACCATACGCTTTTGCTTAAACAAAAAGGTAAGTATGTGCTTGCAAGACTAATGGTCAAACATTGTATAACCACAAAGTTAGAATACTATATTAATATATTAAATAAATTAATCCAATAGACATAGATTAACCCAATTAACATAGGATAAATAAATATCTAATTATAAAAGTATGAAACATGGTATAATCAATGTTGTTACTGCGTAGTAAATATTCATACGAGACTAACACAACTGGAACGATTCAATTTGGAATTAAAATGGGGAAGTTACGAATTTCCAAAGTTTCTATGTATTTGATATAGGATTAATTAGGAAATCAATTTTATTGTTGTTTTCATGACAAAACAGAGGTATTATGTGATAAAAATAATATTATAGAATTATAGAAATTGGAATGAACTCATTTAGATTAAATATGAAATTTCCATGAATTAAATGGGTTTCTGCAATTATTTTTAAACTAAAAATCAATTTCTAAACTCGTTTTCCCTATTTTCTCTATTTCCTGGACTGCGTACCAAATTCCAGAAAGATCAGGGACCAAGCTATAAATGTTTTTCTAGACTCAGTGAGCATACAGAGTGGACGGTGGGTTAAACACAAAATACGTTTTAGTTGAAGTTGTACACAATTCAACATGAGTCATGTTGGCTAGAGGGTGGAAGGCTAGGCATTCTGCTCAATAGATTCAAGGTTCGATCCCTAGGCAGTCACGGTTTGATTTTTTTTCTGCGCGTGGAAAACTGGTGTGCGGGATTGGACGGCTGAGATTGTAGAACGGTAGAATGGACGGCTGAGATCGCAGAATGGCAGAACACAAAAAGGCAGGCTACTATTGCTAACTTAATAAGTAGTAGAGATACATCCGAGTAGCACATCTAGGTCCTAGGTTTGATCCCCTCGGGAGCGAATCTGAGGCTTGGTTAAAAAAATCCCCTCATTGTACCTCGCCCAGTCTTGGGATCGATATCCTACGCACCACCCTTCGGCTGGGTCGTTGCAGAGTGGACAGTTGATCGGCCTGTTAGTGAGGGGGCCAAGGTTCGAGGTTATGTGGGCTAGGATCATGTTTCGGTCTCTTCTTAATACGATATCGGGAGAGCGATCTTTCTCTCCCTGGCCGAGTTTTTTATACCCTTAACTATTTATTAGTTAGTAGCTGGTTCATCCCAACTAAAAGTACTTAATAGTCAGCTAATTCCACTAGCAATTTTATAGTTAGCTAACTATTAGTTCTAGTGTATTAGATAAGTTTAAACTCCAAACAATTGACTAGCATTTGGTATTAGAGCAAGACTAATAATATAGTTGATTGATGGGTGCAAGAATCCTTGCAGCTAATCTCTTAGCCCATCTATATAATAATTAGCTCTTTATTATTAATGTATGGTCCACTTGTGTCACACCCGGTTTGAAGGGCAAAACCGAATGCATAGCATATGTGCGACAAGATCTATTTCCACACATATCTTTGTCACAAGTGTAATATATCAAAGGAACAATGTATAAAAGCGTAAATAAAGATTATAATAAAATATTACATTTCAAATAGACTATGTCTTGACCTTTATTCATCAAAGTACAGTGAAACATGGAATCCTTCCATAGGAAGATGACTGAGGGTATCACTAGACTAGCTTCCATCGAGTTAACCATCAAAATCTTCATCTGCAAACTTCTGATCAAAATTAAGCAAGGGTGAGCTCACTTACGGTGGGGGCTCAACAAGTGGGGTGAAGATGTAAGGTTAATAAGGTAAGGCTAAAGTTTAATGCGGTTAGCATTTTAGTTGGTCAATATTTTATTATCAACACCTGATTACTAAGTAAGTATATACCAAACCCATTTAAGCATAAGTAATAATCTTCAACATATATATCAACATAAATAATCGTCGGCATAAGCTCTGAATCACTTGAACCAAAGGGACTGATTTATTTTCATCTTCAAGTTCAATTATCATGTGAGGTTCAGGCTGCACTTAACCGTGAGCAAGGCTGATATATCAGTTTTATACTCTGTAGAACTTTACCCACAAGCCATGTATCCCCTTTATCCTAGGTCAGCCAAACCCGTATTCACTTCCAAGGTGAATGGTCAGGGATCCACTATGAGGCTTTCACATAATACACTTAATACAAAACAACCTGCTAAGGTTTCTAGGCCAATGTGGAGGCCCTCTAGGTGAGGTAACTTAGCCAAGACTACCACCCTATGTTAACGTGAACTACCACCCTCAACGGCTCTCCCACTTGCCCATATTTCAGGTAAGGTTGCTAGGCACTAAGCATATAAAGCTAATTATCAAAGCTAGAGCCATGATAGCACTCATGTTTTCACTGTTTTCCTGGGTGGTCTTGCCATGTTCTGATTAACACAATATGATCTTACTTAATTATCTGATTAACAATAATAATATAAACTTAATCTTTGAAACATTAATACCATCGAACGGAGTGCCAGTATAAAGTTAAAGTTATGGCAATAGAGTAGCTACTTGATTAGATCATAATCCTAGGTTAAACAAGGAATAAGGTTGGAAAGGTTAGATATATGAATAGGTAACCAATCAAATTATGCATATCATAAATGTAAACTTTAGTTATCATGTATTGTATAGGTTCAAGCAGAATATGCAGTGGGAGAAGTTCACTTGCCTTGTTTATATAAAACTTGAGTTTCTTCCACGGAATAGACCTTGATTCTCAACTACTTAATAAAGTTAAAAGAAAGCATAACGAAAATAGCATTTGCTTTTAAAAAAACATCACAAGCAAAGATTATAACAAAAATGCATTATTTTTGAAATATGTATAAAACAAGACATAAGCGTTAAAATAACTTAACTATAAATTTTTGAACATTTGGTGAACCATTTTAATCTTTTTAGAAAAGCTATATATAGAATAACTATGGCTATGGTCTAAAATATTATAAAACACATTATATCATTATTAATCACTTACATTATATCATTATTAATCACTTACTTCTGAAAAACTAAGGTTATGGCCTAGATAGATTTTATGTGAAAAGATATTTAAACAAATGACTATCTGTGTTTTTATTAAGAAAACACATGGCCTATATAGATTTTTATGCAACAGATAATTAACCAATTTAATATATTCTCTTTTGTTTAAGAAAACACATAGCATATATTTTTATTAAGAAAGCTATAAACAAAAAAATATGTAAACTAACATTTTCATTATAAAAAAGAATACTAATTTCATTATTTTATTATATAGAAAAACTAAGTGATATATATAAATAATATAGACTCAATTTGATGGAAAATATTAATCATGTCTAGAAAACTGATTAAGTCATTTTAAATTAGGAACAAATGATATATTTTTAATAAGAAAATTGTATTGGACATTATATAAACTATCATTTTATTTTACAAAAGCAAGAACACTAATTAATCCATTTTATCACTTATTTTAGAAAAAAGCTCTATATTACTTTTAAACATTGTGATACATAATGTATCATCATTTATAAGAACTTGAATATAAGGCTAAATCAAGTTTTATGGGAAATATAATTAGACATATATTTATCTATTATTTTTATTAAGAAACATATGGTCTACATTTTATTTTAAATTTCTATTTAAGAAGGCTATACTTAAATAACTATGTTAAACATTATTAAATTATCAAAACTTGGTATCTATTGAAAATGTCATTTTTATATTTCTTTTATGTTCCTCATTTACAAAATTGCACAATAATCATAACAAACATAATACAAATGAATTTACAAAAATGTGTAAATCACTGCTACTATATATTTAAACTGATCAGCACACTAACACATAGCTATCAAAATACTATTTAATTTATTTGGATATTGAATACGCATAAATCAATTATAACAAACAACATTCAAATTTATTTGTGAAAACATGTAAATTATTGGAAATATTGATTTTAAATGTGTATCACAAATTTACGAAGTTAACAAATTAATATTTAAATTATTTAAGTCTCACATGCACATTCAAAAATGGGGAAAATTGTCGCAGGATTAGCTCAAAATTAACATATTGGTCACTTGTTTTCGACTTCTACATGGCATCAAAAACAAGGCAACACAAAATTGAGAAACGAAAATCCTAGTCCTCAAGGTAATACACTTTCAGTGTAATAGCTTGAGGGCGAAGGATTTCAATGTATAATAAAAGACAAAGCTATCGTATTATTGATTTTAATCCCTTGAGGTACTGAAAACCAAGATAGAACACGTTATGAAAACCTTCATCCTGAGGTCAATACTCTTTCAGTGCACAAAGACGAAGGACAAAGGTCTTTGGATAAGAGTATATGATAGAAATGAAATGTGATGTGAAGGGACAAATGAAATAATATGCGAGAGCTTATCTCTTTTGCCATAGCATTTTCAGTATGTCCCTCATTACATTGGACGTATTTACAAACATACCTTCGACTTCTGAGCAATGGGATGCACGAGGGTTCTTCGAAGTCTAAGCACTACGAAGCTGGTGCTCTAGAAAAAGGTACTTTATGCAGGGTATTGTTCATCTATTTATAGGAAGATGAACCGACTTTGTATAGATCTACGGTAATGCCCATCAAGGCTTTCATATACTATTTACAGATGGTATAAGGATAATATCGTATTTTCCACCATAGTTTTTGAGGGTCTCAGCCTTTGTTGCTCATTCCTTTTTTACTCGGCCTTGAAGCTATCACCTTCGTTTGCCATTTCTACCGCTTGCACATAGACGAAGCGTATTTGATTACTACTTTAATCGAAAGTCCGCTTCATCTGTAAGAAGAAACGTTCCTGAAACACATCTACTCATGGCCGAAGTTATGTGTTAGGCAGTTGATTGTTTTTTCGTCAATAAGTAGTCTTCGGCATCGCCTTTTGTTGTGTCCTTAAGGCAATCATGTAATATAACTAATCAAAGGACCTTCTACAGTGTAGGCCCTCAACAGTAGTGCCTTGCGGGATGAGTTTGTTGTTTCATAACGAGCTTAAATCGCAAAAAAATATAATTGGGAGGCCTTGTGCCAAAGGTCCAAAAAAGACTTTCCCGAAGCTCGTTATCAAAACAGCAATCCTCCATAGTGGGACCCAGTGGTCATTGGGTGTGACAGTTAAAGTCAAACAATTGCGCGTATAAAAGGGGTGGTACCCGGCATTATAGGGTACGACTCTTGTTGTTTGTATTCACTTCTAGTAGTGCCCACTCCACCTTCGAAGCTAGCTTTGAACATTGTCTACCTGCTTCCGAAACAGCCTTAGCCAGTTTTAGAGATCACTTGCTTTTCTCCTAGAGTGCTGCAAAGATGTCACTGAGACCTTCGATAGATGTGCTAGAGGCACATACCGAGGAATTTGTTTCAGCGATGGGAGTTACCACTTCCCAGGCCGAAGCTGGCTCTCTTAATTAGTCAGAAGATAGCGATAACAATATAGACATTGAGGAGGACAATACGATCATAGGCCCCACGAAGCCTAGTCATGTGGACTTCGACAAGTCCAAGGTCATAGAAGGACACATTGAGGTACTTAACTGGTTCGGCTACATTGACAATGTTGAGTGGGTGTGGTTAGGAGGTCATGAATTAGTACCGAGTCCAAGGGGGAACAAAGTTGTTGTGTTTCGGTGCTTTTTGAAGGCTGGTCTTAGGTCCCCTTTACATAAGACAGTAGTCACAGTGTTAAAGAGGTTTAACATCTACCTTCATCAGCTTACCCCAAACCCCAAACTGGCAGTTGAGTGGGACATGTTGAAGATGTCTGAAGGGGATGCTTCAGATGGTGAGCCTGGGCTAGTTAGGCTTCATTATAAGTATAGATTCAAAGATGAGTTTGGAGAGGCTAGTTATGGGTGGCTAGATTATGTTGAGGCGAGGTGCAACAAAATTCTTGGTAATTTTAGCAAGTCCGAGGCCGAAGCTCTACAACAAGCCTTTGGAGCCCGAAAGAAGCGTCGATTGAATCGTGTCTTTGATGCCATCGGGTTCTTTTATCCTGACTATCCCATGATGGTTCAGGTTCCGAAGAAGACAAAGAAGAAAGTGACTACGAGGCGAAGCAAAATTCTGAAGGTGCATGCCGGATCAACTCCTTAAGCCTTAGAGGAAATTCTGGTAAATAGGCTTTTTTATTTTTGGTATACTCGTTATAGATTTATTTTATTAATTTTTTGCTTTGAATTTCTTAGGTTGCACCCAAAGCCAAGATAGAAGTTGAGATTGAGGAACTCCCTCCTATGGGGGCCAAAGAAGCGAAAATTGGAGAAGATATCGACTTGATAGCGCAGAAGGTTAAGCCTTTGGAGACACTTCCAGAGAGTGATGAAGAAGAAGATGACGTGGAGTGAATAGCTCCAGTGATGAATTAATTCTTCGATACTTTCAAAGATGAAGCTAAGAAGGATACTACCGGCACAACACTAGCTCCGAAGGACTCCACGCTACTGGCTGAAGAAAAGTCTAGTCCAATTAGTCCAGAACTTGAATGGACCAATGCAGCAGTGACTCCTTCAGTAATTATAGTTGTAACACCTTTGGTGTTAAGCATGCTTATACATCTCATATGCATCATGAAAGCATCATCATAAGCATCATTAATCACTCATAACTTGAATTTAATTCATGAGTTGCTTGTCATTTGATGTGGTTTGTGAATGTGCTTCAAACACTAGAAGCTTATGTTCTTGAATTCTTTACTACTAGGGATTAGTGTAGGTGTGCTAAAATAGCCTAGAATGAGTTAGACTTGCATGATCAAGATTTGTGAACCATTATCACATGTAATGATTGCCTGCTAAACTTGTGGTATGTTTGCCTAATGTTGGATCTGCTTGTTTCACTATGTATCAAAATAAATCAAGTTAAGAAAAAAGATTAGTAGCTCCTAAAATTTTTAAGATAATTAGGGATGTTATTTTCTGTGATGGTTTGTTGAGATCCATTTGTTGGATTGAGTTTTCCCTTTTTGAGTTGACTTAATCGAGTTTAGGAGTAGTGAATTTAACCTAGTGAAGGCTCCATTTGTTGGATTGAGTTTTCCCTTTTTGAGTTGACTTAATCGAGTTTAGGAGTAGTAAATTTAACCCAGTGAAAATGGCTAAATAAGTGAGATATCTAAATAAAAGATGTAAATAATCTTATAAACAACTAATATGTTATGGACCCAAGTCATGAAAAGAGGGTTAAGTGCTTGTGAGTGATTAAGAAATAGTTAAGGAAAAATAGAGAAAAAATCTGAAATTTTTCTAAGTCCATTTGCTCACCTAGCATCAAAGTTTGTCATGTTCATTAAGAATTAGGCATCAAATCAAATGGCTCCAAATATAAAAGTTGTAGATAATAACTTAGGACACCCCATGTAAAAATTTGGCAAGTGTTTGAATTGATTTGACATGTTTTGACATCAGTTTCCACGCAAAACGACCCCTCTAACAAACCTTCAAACATGGCCACTGGCAGCTGAGTGGGACATGCTGAAGATGTCTGAAGGGGATGCTTCAGACGCTGAACCTGGGCTAGTTAGGCTTTGTTATAAGTATAGATTCGAAGATGAGTTTGGAGAGCCTAGTGATGGGTGTTGTGTCTTTGATGCCATCGGGTTCTTTTATCCTGACTATCTCGTGATGGTTCAGGTTCCAAAGAAGAGAAGGAAGAAAGTGACTACGAGGCGAAGCAAAATTCCAAAGGCGCATGCCGAATAAACTCCTCAAGCCTTAAAGGAAATTTTGGTAAATAGGCTTTTTTGATTTTTGGTATACTCGTTATAGATTTATTTTATTAATTTTCTGCTTTGAACTTCTTAGGCTGCACCGAAAGCCAAGATAGAAGTTGAGATTGAGGAACTCTCTCCTATGGGGGCCGAAGAAGCAAAAATTGGAGAAGCTATCGACTTGATAGCACAGAAGGTTAAGCCTTTGGAGACACTTCTAGAGAGTGATGAAGAAGATGACGGGGAGTGAATAGCTCCAGTGATGATTTCATTCTTCGATACTTTAAAATATGAAGCTAAGAAGGATACTACCGGCACAACACTAGCGTCGAAGGACTCCACGCTACTGGCTGAAGAAAAGTCTAGTCCAATTAGTCCAGAACTCGAATGGACCAATGCAGCAGTGACTCCTTCGATAATTATAGCTGTAACACCTCTAGTATTAACCATGCTTATACATCTCATATGCATCATGAAAGCATCATCATAAGCATCATTAATCGCTCATAACTTGAATTTAATTCATGAGTTGTTTGTCATTTGATGTGGTTTGTGAATGTGCTTCAAACACTAGAAGCTTATGTTCTTGAATTCTTTACTACTAAGGAGTAGTGTAGGTGTGCTAAAATAGCCTAGAATGAGTTAGACTTGCCTGATCAAGATTTGTGAACCATTATCACATGTAATGATTGCCTGCTAAACTTGTGGTATGTTTGCCTGATGTTGGATATGCTTGTTTCACTATGTATCATAATAAATCAAGTTAAGAAAAAGATTAGTAGCTCCTAATTTTTTTAAGATCATTAGGGAGGTTATTTTATGTGATGGTTTGTTTGGATCCATTTTTTGGATTGAGTTTTCCCTTTTTGAGTTGACTTAATCGAGTTTAAGAGTAGTGAATTTAACCTAGTGAAAATGGCTAAATAAGTGAGATATTGTCACACCTGGGTTTTATGGGCACCAAACCTGGGCGCGAACTTCACCAAGTATGCTAGGATCAAGTCTCACACATATGATGAATTATTGTACAGAAACGAATGTCACAACTTTAATATATAATAGTGTTCCGTACAAAATAGTTAAATAATTACATCATACGATGACAACGATCTAGCTACCAAAGTTGACTGTGAGACGACAGCCTAGACCACTCACGAACTCATCACAGCATCCTTCATTCGCCTCATCCTGCGGTACCTGTTCTTGACCTAGGGGATGTGAGTACAACAAGGGTGAGCTCACATACATTCATCGTTCAACAAGTTGTGGGGAATAATGTGCATGAACTCACCAAAGGTGGGAGCTCATGTGAAGTGTAAGGCTTACTAAAGGAGATGGTTAAAGCTGAGCATTGCTTTTAAAATTGGTCAAATTTTATTAGTAGTTACTAAGTATAAGTAGATACCAACCTAATTAAATAAGAGACCACAATTGATAATAACACCCATGATGCAATGCATATGACAGATTAAGTTTAGTTCCATAAATTAATCATGCGAGAGTCCTAAGTCGCTCTTGACCATGAGCATGACTGATATACCAGTTTTACACTCTGCAGAGGTTGTGCCCTTTACCCACAAGTCGTGTATCCCGTTTAGCCAAGGTTTGCATGGCCCTTATACACTTCTGAGGTGAATGGCTAGGGATCCACTACGAGGCCTTTACAAAGTTCCACTAGCTTCAGAAAACCCGCTACGGTTTCTGAGAAGGGCAATATAGGAATCCCTCGTCTGAAAAGCCATCGCAGCATGATCGACCCGAGAACCTCCCTATACGTAGCTCCTCTACCGCCCTTGCCCCTTTCGGGTAAGGTAGTCCTCCACTAGCTTTCCTAATTAGTCAGCCAAGAGCATCCCATTCCACCCTTGTGGTAGCACGGATATCTCAAGTTAAGCTCCATGTTCCAATTAAGATAATGATCTTGTCATGAACAATAATTAAAACAACAACATAATTGGAACATGATCATATTTCAAATGTAACATTAATCCCAAAACCAGGTAGAGCAATAGCACATACTACCCAAAAGTTCAGTGGTAAACAAGGTGTGGAATAAACAAATCTAGGGAAACCTATTACGTCCCATCAAATTAACGTGAGCTTGTCACAGTGATTAACTGGAATATTATTAGGTAAAGAAGAGTGATCAAGGGCACAACTTGCCTTAGACTCGATGTTGGGGACTTGTTCTCAAATGCTATGAGTCAAGAACAAGGCAACATAGAAAATGTTAATCGGTAAAGTCCTTCGTCCTTCGAAGCATTATTCCCCTTAGGATATAATGGTTTTCGGACGAAGGTTATGAAGGGCGTACCTTCATAAATTCATTATACAGCGACGAAGGATAAATTGTAGGGAATATAAAGGACAACATAAACAATCATATATTATTATCAAGTATAAACAGAAATGACGTTGAATTACAAATGTACCTCCAACTTGAAGGAGATGAAAGTACAAGCGTGACGCAAAAAGCGAATGCCCAATCCGTGTGAACAGTACGGGGATACTGTTCACCTATTTATAGGCACGGGACACAACCCATACAAAATTACATTCATGCCCTTTACATTTGATAATAATTCTATAGTAATCTATCGAGGTCTGAATAGCCTTTTCATCTTTAAGTCGGTTTCACTTTTTGCTGCCACGCCGAAGCTTTCCTGCTCACACCTTCGGCGCTGTATCAACCTTCGTATTATTCTGGTCTGCTGTGATGCCGACTTGAGTCCGAAGGTACCTGTTCACACATTATACTCCAGAAATATTGTTAAATCCTGTTTTTGAGGACCTTCGGAAGCCGAAGGCCCCCAACAGTAGCCCCTCGCAATATTAATTTGTTTTAAAATAATAAATTTAGATTGCGACATGAATGAAGGCTTTACACCGAAGGTCTGAAAAAACACCTTCCCTTTGCTAGAATAGCAACATTCACTGACAAGCGGGGTCTTTCAATTTTCAACGCACTAGGCGTATAAATACGGTCATACCGCAAACTCATTTGGCACGCTCTCTTGCCATCGGCTTCTGCTCACTCAATTTTTAGCTCTTGCACACTAAGATTTGCTGAGCTTTTAGTTTTGAAGCTTCGGCTTTGAAAACAGTTTTTTAGTGCTTCCGAAGATGTCTGAAGCTAAGAAGGCTGCTGCTGAGATGAAGCTGAGTCTTGATGAAGAGAAAAACTTGGGGTTTCTTATAGCGATGTCGAAGACCAACACGGAAAAAATCACCAAGGAGATTCTGGAAGGTTTGTCTGAAGATACCGGTGACAGCGACAGTTATGATGTGGACAGTGGTGGTGAAGACTCCGAAGATCGTCCTTGGCGACCAAGCCATTCAGTTTATGGTAAGTCGACTATCAAAGAGAATCATCTTGCCAACATGAGAGGAAGGTATTTCCGGGATTTGTCCGTTGTGAGGGCCGACGAGGGGGAGAAGACTTGTCCACACCCTGAAGAAAATGAAGTCGTAGTGTACCGAAGCTTTTTGAAAGCTGGACTGCGATTTCCCTTGAGCAGCTTCGTTGTAGAGGTGCTGAAAATATTCGAAGTCTATCTTCACCAACTTACCCCCGAGGCAATCATAAGGCTGAATATCTTCGTATGGGCCGTGAGAAGCCAAGGTCTGAACCTGATGCGAAAAGCTTCTGTAACATACACGAACTATCATACGAGACAAAACCTTGGGGTAAGGAACAGTATCACAATAACTTTGGCTGCTACAATTTTGTTTCTCGGTCTGGGTCGAGCTGTCCCGTGCCAACCTTTCGGAAGAGATGGCCCGGCGACTGGATGACAGAATGGTTTTATGTGAAAAATGATCTGAAGGCACGAGAAGATATCAAAGGCATAATTATGCGCCCTATTTGGCAAAGCTTCGGCCTTCGGAGGCCGAAGGTTGAAATGAATGAAGCTGCCGAAGAATGCCAGAGAGCCTTCGGCGCTGTCTGCTCTTTTATTGAAACGAGAGATTTAGTACAAGAGCATATTGCCTTCAGGGTATGGCCGCTCGCGGAGAAATGGGAAATGCCGCAAGAAACCATAAAAGAGGCCGACGAAGGTGGACTTATCAGGCTGAAGTACACTTTTAAGTTCGGAGATAAATTCGTTGAACCAGATGACGACTGGTTAAAAAGCATTGAAAATTTAAGTGATGAACTGCTTGGGGCTTATTCGAAGGCTGAAGATACTGCACTTTCAGCAGCCTTCGGAGGCCGAAAAAAGAAGAGGCTGAATCGGGTGTTTGATGCAATCGGGTTCGTCTACCCTGACTACCGTTATCCCATTCGAGGGCAGAAGAGAAAGAACACAACCTCTGCAAAAGAAGAAGCTGCAACTGCTCCTAGCGAGCCAGAACCGAAAAGAAAAAGGATAAAGGTCCTCACACATCGGCCGCGCTATATTGAACCAGCTTCGGTGCCCGAGTTTACCGGAGAAACTTCTTCGGCCACCGAGGCTGAAAAGCCAACCGAACCAACCTTGCTGCCAGAAGTTGCAGAAATGGCCGAAGCGCCAACAAGGGTAGAATTGAAAGAACCGAAGATTTTGTTGTCAGAAACCAAAGAGATGGCCGAAGCGCCATCCACAGAAAAAATGGAAGAAGCGAAAAAACCAACTGAAGAAAAAACATCAGAAGTTTTGAGTCCTGCAGCAAATGTTGAGACAATAAAAAATCAAAAAATGCCAGCAGTGACTCCAAAAAGAAAGAGAATGGCTAATGTGCTAGATGTACTGGAAACAATTAAATCTTCAATCACACCTCCGAAGAAGACTGCTGCCACTCCTGAAGCAATAACTGAATTTTCTGATACTAAAGCTCCAGAGCAAGAAACTGAAGCCGAAGCTGGATCCTCAGAGCCCACGAAGATGAAATCTTTGGAAACTGAGGAAGAAAAAATAACAGAGCCAACTTTTGTTGAAGAAATCGGTGTTATTGCCCCCGAAGCATCCTCCAAAGTTCGTGACTATATTGTTCGTCATGCTTCGGGGAAAAAACTATCAGAAAAAGAAAAGCAAGAGGCCTAGCACTACGCCCAAAAACTGAAATATCCAAAGGGGGCGTTAATATTCAATGGCAGTGGAGAAGAAGACTTTTTGTATTGTCTCCCTGACAGCAAAGAGATTTCTGTCTGCCGGGAGATGAGCAAGAGCTTCGGATTCCCAACACTGGAAGACGGGCTCTCAGTGCTATCGAAAAATGATTTGGCCGATAGCCTGGCATATAATAGCTTAAAGGTACAACAAATGGAATCTTTGTAATTTTTTGCTGGGACCAAAATTTTCCATTTACTTAAATCTATTGACACACACATATTTCTCTTTGCAGGGCCTGATACTTAGCAATGCCCTCAGGGCACAGAAAGATGCTGAAGACGAAGGGTGTACTATAGCCTTGAGCAACCTTCGTTCCGAAGTAATTGAACTGAGGAACGAAGGTCTCGAAAAAGATAAAATATTGCATTCATTGATAAATAAAATAAAGGAAGACAAAGCTGCTTTTAAAGGTCAAGCTGAAGCCCAAAAGCGCGAAATTGAAGACCTTCGGAAACAACTGGCCCGAGCCAAGGAAGAACGCATACTTGAAGAAACGAAGCGGGAACTCAGCGACCAATGGGCAGATCACTTAGAAGGAACTGTTGAAGAGCTTCGTTCGTCCAAGAAGAGATGCTACAACAAATCTATAGAGTGTGTTAAGAAGTTAAAAGCTAGCTTCGCCAGGGTCGGCGCATTCTCAAGCGAAGAAAACTTTACAAGAGGCAATCCCGAAGGTCCCATCGAATGGATCAACCACGAAGCTGAGGCCTTCGAGGAAATTTTAAATAGTCGTGGAGATATATGTGCTTTCTCGGGTGCCAGAGGAATTGCCACCATTTTAGAGAAAAAGGGTTGCGAACATGTAAAAATTTTAGCGCAATCCGAAGCTGCTTTGTCCTTCGAAGATGCAAGAGATCCTTCGGCTGAAGCTAGCATGATTGGTGGAAAATTTTTCACCGATATCTGGGATAATGGTGGCCGAGAAATGGCCGGAGAGATTATTCGAAAAAGTGAAAAGGGCATACACGATGCTAGAGAAGTAGCTGAGGCTACTGAGAAGAGCGAAGAGCCCGAAGGGCAGTTAGGTATTAACTAATAGTTTTATTGTGTTGTAATTTTTGGTTTTAAGCTCCATTTGCAATTTGTAATAGCAATGCAGCCATATCCTGTCCTACTTCAGATCCTGCTAAAGCGTCTCCGGGCCCTCAGCCGAAAGGAGACGACGAAATTAAAAAGATGGCCGAAGCTATTATGGACGAAGTCGTCAATCGGCTCCTGAATGAGGCTGCAGAAGTTGTCTTAAGAGAAGATTAAGTATTATTGTAAAAACTTCTGAAATGTGATATATTGTAACATTTTGTAATCCTGAATGTAATATACCTATTTTTATTGTTCAATTCTTTACGATGCATGAAATTTTACACGTACCGCTTTTGAGTCTTTGACGAAAAAACACCTTCCCTTCTTTTCATGCTTCGTGAAGAAGAATTTTTCTTTATCCCAACAATATCCAGTGTTCTGCTGAATAATATCCAAGCTTCGTGAAGATATTTTCCGAAGCTATACTTCCGAAGATCAATAATGTATCTCCTTGTGACATTATGATTTTTCCCTTTTTTCAAAATATTCTTCTGTAGATCAATATTGTGTCCACTTCTTGTGCCATATGCAACATGATGTATGATGCTTATGCTATGCGAAATGATGCGATGATGTTATGCTATGTGAGGTGATGTTCATTCCGAAGATACATACGCACCCCTACAATAAAACACAATCTTTTATAAGCCTCCCTTAGGAGCTTCTTCGCCTTTTACTTCAGCGGAATCAGCGTTTATTTTTCGCTGTAAGCCTCCCTTAGGAGCTTCTTCGCCTTTTACTTTCAGTGGTATTCGCGTTGACTTTTCGCGCTTCGCCTTTTACTTAGGCGGTATCAGCGTTGACTTTTCGCTGTATGCTCTGCATTCCCTTTGGAACGACTTTGGAGCAGAAAACTTACACTGCGCTCCCTTTGGAACAGCTTTTTGTGACTTCAGCAAACTTACTCTGCGTTCCTTAGAACGACTTTTTGTTGCTTCGAAGAATTTTCGATAATTCGAAGGTCCTCTTTGTTATCACAAATCTTTAAACTTCAACAACTTAAGCCTGTGAAGAAAATATATTTTCCTTGTGGCAAACAACGAAACTGTTTACATGAAATCTAAACAATGTCCTTTATTACACAGAAAATAAGACTGAAAAAGAAAGACTGCTATTAAGGTAGGATATTTGTCAATAGATGTGCTTTGACTCTGGCACAGTGCTGTTGACTGTACGAGCTTCGGACTGCTCTCTGAAGTCCCTTTGGTGTGGAGCATACTGGCTCCCTTCTGGTTGCTGGCCTTGTTGCAGCGGAGGTGGAGGCGGAGGCTGTTGCCAGGAAGCTTGAGGTTGACTTGCCGAAGCAACAGAAACTGCAGGGTGATTGCCCACATATTCTGGGATGTAGGGCGAATGATACGAAGCAGTATGCATGACCTGGTTCGGCTGAGCTTGTTGTGCTGCGGCTTCGGCTATTTCCTTTTGCTTCTGGATGGTAACATGGCACATCCTGGTGGTATGGCCTTTGTTCTCACCGCAAAATAAGCAAAAGATTCTTCTTGGTTGATCTCCAAATCTTCCGCCGAAGCCCCTGGCGCCTCTGCCTCTTGGAGCTGGTGGTCGGAAAGAGCCTTGTTGTTGCCCCGAAGCCTGTGAAGAACACTGTGGCCTTTGCTGTTGGCTCCCTCGATCATCATTTTGGGCAGAGTTATGAATTGATCTAACGTGCCTCGGATAGAACCTTCCTCCGAAGCCCCTGGTCATTTCAGAAAACCGGAAAGCCTCCTCCCTTCTTTGGCGAAAATCATTATCGGCCCGAATGTACTCGTCCATCTTCTGGAGCAGCTTCTCCAAAATTTGAGGAGGCTTCCTAGCGAAGTACTGAGCTGACGGTCCTGGTCGAAGCCCCTTGATCATGGCCTCAATGACAATTTCATTGGGCACCGTTGGTGCTTGTGCCCTTAAACGCAAGAACCTTCGGACGTACGCCTGAAGGTATTCTTCGTGATCCTGGGTGCACTGGAATAGAGCTTGAGCAGTGACCGGCTTCGTCTGAAACCCTTGGAAGCTAGTTAACAACAAGTCCTTCAGCTTCTGCCATGAAGTGATCGTTCCTGGTCGAAGGGAGGAATACCAGGTTTGAGCAACGCTCCTGATAGCCATAACAAAAGATTTGGCCATGACTGCAGCATTGCCACCATACGAAGATACCGTTGCTTCGTAGCTCATCAAAAACTGCTTCGGGTCTGAGTGGCCATCGAATACGGGAAGCTGAGGCGGCTTGTAGGACGGAGGCCAAGGTGTAGCCTGCAGCTCAGCGGACAGAGGAGAAGCATCATCGAAAACAAAATTCCCATGATGGAAATTGTCATACCAGTCATCTTCGTTGGGGAAATCCTCCTGATGAAGGTCTTGGTGCTGAGGCCTTCGGTGCTGCTCATCCTGAGCAAGATGACGAACTTCTTCAGAGGCTTCGTCTATCTGCCTTTGCAGTTCAGCTAGCCTGGCCATCTTTTCTTTCTTCCTCTGCACCTGTTGATGAAGCATTTCCATGTCTCTGATTTCTTGATCTATTTCGTCCTCTGGTGGTGTTGGGCTGACAGCCTTCCTTTTCTGGCTTCGGGCCTCCCGAAGAGAGACAGTCTCCTGATTGTGGTCCAGCGGTTGAAGAGCTGCAGTACCAGTTGCTGAAACTTTCTTCGGTGCCATAACGTGATCGCCGAAGGTGCTCAGAAAACTCAGAGTGTGGAAGTGAGTTCACCGGAGGTGGGCGCCAATGTTGGGGACTTGTTCTCAAATGCTATGAGTCAAGAACAAGGCAACATAGAAAATGTTAATCGGTAAAGTCCTTCGTCCTTCGAAGCATTATTCCCCTTAGGATATAATGGTTTTCGGACGAAGGTTATGAAGGGTGTACCTTCATAAATTCATTATACAGCGACGAAGGATAAATTGTAGGGAATATAAAGGACAACATAAACAATCATATATTATTATCAAGTATAAACAGAAATGACGTTGAATTACAAATGTACCTCCAACTTGAAGGAGATGAAAGTACAAGCGTGACGCAAAAAGCGAATGCCCAATCCGTGTGAACAGTACGGGGATACTGTTCACCTATTTATAGGCACGGGACACAACCCATACAAAATTACATTCATGCCCTTTACATTTGATAATAATTCTATAGTAATCTATCGAGGTCTGAATAGCCTTTTCATCTTTAAGTCGGTTTCACTTTTTGCTGCCACGCCGAAGCTTTCCTGCTCACACCTTCGGCGCTGTATCAACCTTCGTATTATTCTGGTCTGCTGTGATGCCGACTTGAGTCCGAAGGTACCTGTTCACACATTATACTCCAGAAATACTGTTAAATCCTGTTTTTGAGGACCTTCGGAAGCCGAAGGCCCCCAACACTCGAGATTCCCAGGTACCAACTTGGTGTTCAGATTCTCGTGACCTCACCACTATTCATAGCAATACATACAAATAGACAAGGATCACATAAAAATAACAGTACACCAAACATGAGAACAAACAACGTAAAAATATTCTACGCGATGCTACAAGAGCGTAGGATCGAGGACCACTAAATTCAGAGTTACGGTTAAAAGATATGGTTTTTAGAAGTTTTATGTGATTAAATATGAAAACTATGCCTATGTTGATTAATAAATCATGTGCAAAAGATATTCTAACTAACTAACTTGTTTAATCTTGATCCAAGTTATAACTTGTTTAGAAGTACTATTTAGTGTAGTTATTGATGAAAAACATTAACCTTTAATTTAAAAGTAAACTCTAATAAACACAAGTTAAACCATCATTTAATTATTTCTTATAACATGATGAAATAATAGTGTTTAATGTGTAGACAATTTTAATACGAAGCTAACGCAACTTAAACGGATCAAATCAGAGTTAACACGATTAAGTTATGGATTTCTAAGGTTTTTAGAATTATTCTTATGCTTAAAATCGTTTTCTCGGATGTTATTGATATATCACAGTAATTCATGGACTACTGGTATTATTTTTCCACTCTTCGGGGTGTAAATTACGAATATCAGGGCCTATGCGCACTAATCTTTACACTACGCGGGACGACGGGTTTATTAGTAAGTAGTTTAGGGGCTCTTAAGGAAGAATGCCACGACAAAGGGGTATCTTCGAATACCGACCGCTCGATTCAAAGCGCTTGGCCCAGATCAGATTCCCATTTACAATTGTCGGGGACCATAATTAGGGGTACCCTCAAGACTCCTAATTCTCAGCTGGTAACCCCCATCAGCATAAAGCTGCTAAGGCCTGATGGGTGCGATTAAGTCAGGGATCAGTCCATTCGAGCGACTCGATCACGCCTCGCCCGAGCCTAGCCTCGGACAAGGGCAGCTGGCCCCGGAGGATTTCCATCTCGTCCGAGGCCCTGCCTTCGCTAAGAAGCAACCCTGACTAAGTCGCCGCACCAACCGACCAAATTGCAGGAGCATTTAACGCAAAGGTGGCCTGACACCTTTATCCTGACGCGCGCCCCCCGGCAGAGCCGAAGTGACCGCCGTCACTTCGCCGCTTCGCTGACCGGCCTGACAGAAGGACAGCGCCGCCTGCGCCACTCCGACTGCAGTGTCACTTGACAGAGTAAGACTGACAGGCAGTCAGGCCCTGCCAAAGGCACCATAGGAAGCTCCGCTCCACCCGACCCAGGGCTCGGACTCGGCTAAGTCCCGGAAGACGGCGAACTCCGCTCCGCCCGACCCAGGGCTCGGACTCGGGCTAAGTCCCGGAAGACGACGAACTCCGCTCCGCCCGACCCAGGGCTCGGACTTGGGCTAAGTCCCAGAAGACGGCGAACTCCGCTCCGCCCGACCCAGGGCTCGGACTCGGGCTCAGCCCCAGAAGACGACGAACTCCGCTCCGCCCGACCCAGGGCTCGGACTCGGGCTCAGCCCCAGAAGACGACGAACTCCGCTTCGCCCGACCCCAGGGCTCGGGCTCCGCCCTGGCCTCTGCCGACGACCTCCGCCTCGCCCGACCCAGGGGCTCGGACTCGGCCTCGGCCATGGAAGACAGACTCGACCTCGGCTTCGGAGGAGCCTCCACATCGCCCAACCTAGGGCACAGGCCAGCCACGTCAACAGGAGGCGCC
Source organism: Zea mays (assembly GCF_902167145.1). Lineage (NCBI taxonomy): Eukaryota > Viridiplantae > Streptophyta > Magnoliopsida > Poales > Poaceae > Zea > Zea mays. The sequence goes on from NC_050097.1 coordinate 90,358,966, forward strand.
ATCATCACCCTACCCCGAGCTGACTCGGGCCACAGGGAACAAGACCGGTGTCCCATCTGGATAAGCTCCGCCAGATAGGCAATGATGGCGCCCCGCATGCTCCGTGACGACGGCGGCTCTCAGCCCCCTTACGGAAGCAAGAGGACGTCAGCAAGGACCCAACCGCTCCGACAGCTGTCCCTCCACCAGGCTCCGTCGCTCCTCCGACGGCCACGACATCACACCAGCTGGGTGCCAAAATCTCTCCGGCTGCCACATCGGCATGTACTTAGGGCGCTAGCTCTCCCCCGCTAGACACGTAGCACTCTGCTACACCCCCCATTGTACACCTGGATCCTCTCCTTACGCCTATAAAAGGAAGGACCAGGGCCCTCTTAGAAAAGGTTGGCCGCGCGGGGACAAGGACGAGACAGGCGCTCTCTCAGGGGCCGCTCGCTTCCCTCTCCCGCGTGGACGCTTGTAACCCCCTACTGCAAGCGCACCCGACCTGGGCGCGGGACGAACACGAAGGCCGTGGGATTCCCACCTCTCTCACGCCGGCCTCCGGCCGCCTCGCTTTCTCCCCCCTTCGCGCTCGCCCTCGCGCTCGACCCATCTAGGCTGGGGCACGCGGCGACACTCACTCGTCGGCCCAAGGGACCCCCTGGTCTCGGAACGCCGACAGTTGGCGCGCCAGGTAGGGGACTGCTGCGTGTTGACGGACAGCTTCCCGTTAAGCTCCAGATGGGCAGTCTCCAGCAACCTCTCCAACCTGGGACGGTGCTCCGTTTCGGGAGACTTGAGTTCATGTCCCTCGACGGCAGCTACGACATGATACTCCTTCCACCGCCGCTCGACAACGACAATGGCGGCCGACAGCCCGTCCGTCGGCGGCGGAATCGACGACGTCTTCCCTGCATGGTGGAAGAACAACCTCCGAGCTCGTCCCGCTTTCTTCCCCGCCGACGAAGGGGAAGGCAGGGCAGCCAAGGACAAGCAGGAGGCAGCGCTTCGTCGGCTGTCGAGCAAGCCGACAGCACCGGCACCCCAACGAGGGGCGCACCGGGTATCGACTTCGTGCCTGAGACGAAGACGAGCGCCGTCTCCCCGCAATACGCCAATCCCGAGCAAGCGAACGACGCCAGCGCGCTCGCGGAGAGCTTGCTGGGCGTCGCCCTCGTACCTGAGACGACGGTGCAGTCAGTCCTCAATGTGACTTCATCGCCACTCGTCGACCAAAAGGTACCGGTCGATTCCCATCCTACGTCATTTGGATTCAGCCTCAACCCGCCTAGCAACCTCGCTTTGGCGGACGCTCTCGTAGAGGCGGGTTCAAACCCTCTGGGGTTTCGCATGCGGTCGCCTTGGGACCGGCTGACGGACGTCTCGACCTACGGGCCCTCTGGGTCCGAGGAAGACGACGGGCCCAGCATCTGTTGGGATTTCTCTGGACTTGGCAACCCCAGTGCCATGCGGGACTTCATGACCGCGTGTAACTATTGCCTCTCCGATTGTTCTGACGGTAGCCGCAGCCTCGACGACGAGGACTGCGGCCCAAGCCGCGAATGTTTCCACGTCGATCTAGGGGGTCCCTCCGAAGGCAATCATCTCGGCATGCCGGAGGATGGTGATCCCCCTAGGCCAGTGCCCCGCGTTGACATCCCACGGGAGCAAGCTGTGGTCCCCGTTCAGGCGGGGGGCCACGACCCACAGCTCGAGCAAACCCGCGGGGTGTAGGCCAGGCTCGATGAGGGAACAGGAGCGCTTGAGCCGATCCGCCGGGACGTCGGGCAGGCATGGGCGGGCCAACCCTCGGCCGGAGAAATATGTCACCTGCCCCAGGGCTTCCAGCACCGCGTCGCCGATGACGTCAGGGTCAGGCCACCACCCGCATCCAGTGGGGTCGGTCAGAACCTGGCTGCAGCAGCGATGCTTCTCCGCGTGATGCCGGAGCCATCAACCACCGAGGGTCGGCGAATCCAGGGGGAGCTCAAAAATCTCCTGTAAGGCGCTGCGGTCCGACGGGCCGAGAGCTCTGCCTCCCGAAGGCAGGGATACCCCTCGGAACCTCATGCCGCGACTTCCCGATTCATGCGGGAAGCCTCGGTCTACACCGGGTGCACGCGCAACACCGCGCCTGCAGCCCCGTGCCGCCTCGGCAACGAGCACCATCATCGCGACCGTCGGGCCCACCTCGACGAGAGGGTGCGCCGAGGCTATCACCCCAGGCGTGGGGGACGCTATGACAGCGGGGAGGATCGGAGTCCCTCGCCCGAGCCACCCGGTCCGCTGGCCTTCAGCCGGGCCATCCGACGGGCACCGTTCCCGACCCGGTTCCGACCCCCGACTACTATCGCAAAGTACTCGGGGGAGACGAGACCGGAACTGTGGCTCGCGGACTACCGTCTGGCCTGCCAACTGGGTGGAACGGACGACGACAACCTCATCATCTGCAACCTCCCCCTGTTCCTCTCCGACACCGCTCGCGCCTGGTTGGAGCACCTGCCTCCGGGGCAGATCTCCAACCGGGACGACCTAGTCCAAGCCTTCGCCGGCAATTTCCAGGGCACGTACGTGCGCCCCGGAAATTCCTGGGATCTTCGAAGCTGCCGACAGCAGCCGGGAGAGTCCCTCCGGGACTACATCCGACGATTTTCGAAGCAGCGCACCGAGCTGCCCAACATCACCGACTCGGATGTCATCGGCGCGTTCCTCGCCGGCACCACCTGTCGCGACCTGGTGAGCAAGTTGGGTCGCAAGACCCCCACCAGGGCGAGCGAGCTGATGGACATCGCCACCAAGTTCGCCTCCGGCCAGGAGGCGGTCGAGGCTATCTTCCGGAAGGACAAGCAGCCCCAGGGCCGCCCATCGGAAGATGCTCCCGAGGCATCTACTCAGCGCGGCGCCAAGAAGAAAGGCAAGAAGAAGTCGCAAGCGAAACGCGACGCCGCCGACGCGGACCTTGTCGCCGCCGCCGAGTACAAGAACCCTCGGAAACCCCCTGGAGGTGCCAACCTCTTCGACAAGATGCTCAAGGAGCCGTGCCCCTATCATTAGGGGCCCGTCAAGCACACCCTTGAGGAGTGCGTCATGCTTCGGCGCCACTTCCACAGGGCCGGGCCACCCGCGGAGGGTGGCAGGGCCCGCGACGACGACAAGAAGGAAGATCACCAAGCAGGAGAGTTCCCCGAGGTCCGCGACTGCTTCATGATCTACGGTGGGCATGCGGCGAATGCCTCGGCTCGGCATCGCAAGCAAGAGCGCCGGGAGGTCTGCTCGGTGAAGGTGGCGGCGCCAGTCTACCTAGACTGGTCCGACAAGCCCATCACCTTCGACCAGGCCGACCACCCCGACCAAGTGCCGAGCCCGGGGAAATACCCGCTCGTCGTCGACCCCGTCATCGGCGACGTCAGGCTCACCAAGGTCCTTATGGACGGAGGCAGCAGCCTCAACATCATCTACGCCGAGACCCTCGGGCTCCTGCGCGTCGACCTGTCCTCCGTCCGAGCAGGCGCTGCGCCCTTCCACGGGATCATTCCCGGGAAGAGCGTCCAGCCCCTCGGACGGCTCGACCTTCCCGTCTGCTTCGAAACGCCCTCCAACTTCCGAAGGGAGACTCTGACGTTCGAGGTGGTCGGGTTCCGAGGAACCTACCACGCGGTTCTGGGAAGGCCATGCTACGCGAAGTTCATGGCCGTCCCCAACTACACCTACCTGAAGCTCAAGATGCCGGGCCCCAACGGGGTCATCACCGTCGGCCCCACGTACAAGCACGCGTTCGAATGCGACGTGGAGTGCGTGGAGTACGCAGAGGCCCTCGCCGAGTCCGAGGCCCTCATCGCCGACCTGGAAAGCCTCTCCAAAGAGATGCCAGACGTGAAGCGTCATGCCGGCAACTTCGAGCCAGGGGAGACGGTAAAAACCGTCCCCCTCGACCCCAGCGGCGACGTCTCCAAGCAAATCCGGATCGGCTCCGGGCTCGATCCCAAATAGGAAGCAGTGCTCGTCGACTTCCTCCACGCGAGCGCCAACGTCTTCGCGTGGAGTCCCTCGGACATGCCCGGCATACCAAGGGATGTCGCCGAACACTCGCTGGTTATTCGGGCCGGAGCCCGACCCGTCAAATAGTCTCTGCGCCGATTCAACGAGGAGAAGCGCAGAGCGATAGGCGAGGAGATCCACAAGCTAAAAGAAGCAAAAAGCGTCAAGCTCAACCCTGAAAGGTGGGTCCTCGGGGTGCCCCAGGGCATGGTCTTGGGGTTCATCATCTCCAAGCGAGGCATCGAAGCCAACCCGGAGAAGATCCCGACCATCGCACAGCACCCCGAGCCCTTGCTGGGGGCACCCGGAGGCTACACGCACCCCCGGGAAAGGCCGCTTGTCATCGCCGAAGTTCTGGAGCCCGGAACGTACAGGCTGGCCGGCGGTCAAGGCGAGGTCTACGGCAACGCTTGGAACATCCGACAGCTACGTCGCTTATACCCTTAAGATGTTTTCAAGCTGTTCGTATACCTCGCTCCCACACAAGTCTCAGTCGTCAAGGAAGGGTCGGCCTCGCCTCGGCAGAGCCCGACCCTCCCTCGGGGGCTAAAAAGGGGGGGAACCCCTCTGCGTCAAGATTGGGTGTACCTCTCCGCATCCAAAATTTTCGGTCAAAAAGGCTTTTGCGTTCTCCCGGCTATGTCAGAAGCAGGGCCCCAAGGAGCAAACATGGGTGCATATAAGTGGCAAGGCCGATTGAGCCGAGGAACTCCTATGCCTTCGGGTTAGGGACACCTCACTCATCACCCGCCACGAAAAATGACCCCTACTCGGGAAGCCACCCTATTATTGACAGGCAAAGCCGGACACGCAAAATAAAAGGAAGAAGAGTACGACTTCATGCAATGAAAACAAAGTGTTCAGGCCTCAGCGGCCGCAGGAAGACACACGCGCATCCAACAGAAACTGTTCCAACAGAGTTAGGCGTCGCCTTGGGAAGGAGCCGCGCCTTCACCTCCGTCCCCGCCTTCGGTAAGGTCCATCTCGGCTTCTGGCGACGGCGCAGGGGGGAGGATCTCCGCCTCAAAGGTGGTCGCCAGCACTGCGCTCGGACCCGCGGCGATCGCGTCGAGCCGCTGGACTTCTGCCAGGGCAGCTTCGTCTTCGTCAAGAAGACAATACCCCTCACTAACCCGCTCCAGGTCCACAACATAGTGGGAAGCGAGCACGGCGAAGGCCCGCCTGATGCCGTGGTGTAGCGCCTCGCGGAGTCTGCCGCGCGCGTGATCACCCAAGGCTTGAAGGCGGCTTTGAGGGGAGCTTCCTGAGGGGACGTCGCCGGAGCCAAGGATCCGATAAACGTCCGAGACGGCTTCGGACATGGCCGCGAGGTCGGCCTCCCTCCGCTCGACCGCCCTGGCAAGCGCCTCGGCAAGCGCCTTGGCGGACTCATCAAGGGCGGACTCGAGCTCTGCGAACAGCCAGAAGAAAGATCTCAAACACAAGCAGAGGAAACAAACAAGAACAAGAACCAAGGATGGCCAAGGCGTACCTCCGGCTCGGGCACGCTGCTCCGAGGCCGCGACCTGGGCTGCGGCTAACTCGGCTGCGAGGGTTTCGGCCCGGCTTTCGGCCTCGGCAGCCCGGCCCCGAGATTGGTCCCGCTCCTCGACGACCTGGACGAACTCCGACCGCTGCCGTTGCGCCTCTGCGCGCGCCGCGACCGCCTCCGCGCGCGCCGCTGCCGCCTCGGCTCTCAGGTCAGTGCAGAGCAACTGGAGGTCCGCTACCTCGGCACCCTGCTGAGAAAGGCGCGCAGTAGCCCCGTCGAGCGAGGTCCTCAGAGATTTTGGGGACGTCCCTGCAGAAAACCTCCAGCGACGACCGAAGCGACCCCACCGTTGCTTCAGCACACTCGCGGAGCTCATCCCAGGACTGGTCCTCCCGTTCATCGTCGAGAATGAAGACGGGGTCCGAGGCCTCACGGGTCCGGAACCGGAGCAACTGGCGCCGGACCTCGGGGCTTCGCCGCACAGCGATGAGGCTGCCGCCCGACGGGACGGATCGCGCCTCCACGCCCACCTCTTCCGAGGCACTAGGCACCGACGCATCAGCCGTCTCGACGCCGGCAGCAACCGGTCGCTCTCCGACTGGGACGGCGGCGACTTCGGTAGCGGCAGGCGCCGGCATGGCCGGCACGTCCGGTGGGCTCGGGACCACGTCAGCGTCAGCCGCCTCCCCTATCACGATGGTCGCCTCGGCAGAAGAGCCAGCCTCAGGAGCCTGCTCCACGGCGACCGGTGCCGCTCGAGCCCCCTGCGGTGGAACGCCTTGCGAGAGGGTCGGCTGAACGGCAAAGCCCGGAGCGGCGCTGGCCGCACAGGCCGGCGTCGTCTTAAGGGCCTTCCGGGGTGCCAGGTCGGTCAGGCCATGGCTTCGCTTGCTGAGGGAAAAAGAAAAATCACGGCCGGGACATATGAATGGAAAGCCAGGACGAAGACATTCCGAGATACTTACCCGCTCCGGGCCATGATCCACCGTGCCTGGGGGGAAGTCTCTTGGATCCCGGCCCCCGGAACCGCCGCCGAGGTCCGCTTCGCCGGCAACTTCGGCACCACCCTTGCTTTGGACGACCGGGGAGAAGATTGCCCAGGCACTGTCATGGTGACCTGAGGGTCACCTCCCTGCGCTGCCGGCGCGAGCGGCGGCTCTCGGGGAGCAGACGCCCTGGCCTGGCCCCCCGGAGTCACCTCAGCTCCTCCAGCCGAGGGGTCAGGTGCCCTCTCGGGTTGCCCCCGCACCTCGGGCCGGGACCCCGACGCCCCGACTCCGGGGACTGACAGCGTCAGCCCGCTCGGGGGCTGGCTTGATGGCTCCTAGCCAAACCCCAAGCCAGGGCTGAGGCCAAGACGGGCGGCCATGTTGTCCTCCTCGTCATCATCATCATCATCGTCGTCGTCGTCGGGCGTTTCCGGCGACGGCTCCCTCGGGAGTCCCTCCCTCTCCTGCCGGCGACAGAGCTTTTCCAAGGCGTCTCGAGCCCGCCTCCGCTCACGGGCCCGAGCCTTCTCCGCGTCCTTCTTCCTCTTCTTCTCCTCCGCGGCGACCCGCCGCGCTGCTCGGTCCACCGCATCCTGCGGGACCCGTGGCAGGGAAGGCTTGTGCCACCCCACCTCCTGAAGAAGGGGGAAAAAACCCCGATCATGAGAACCAGGAGCAACCCAATGTATGAAGAAGGAAGGAGCGAACACTCACCAGAGTCACGCACCCTTGGTCGGGGCGCATCAAAAGCTGGGAGAAGGCGTGGGGGTCCGGCTTCCCCAACGCGACGGACACCCGCCATTGGAGGGCATCGAAGGGAAGAGGATCAGGGGACATCCGCGAACCCTCCCAGTCAGCCTCCGGGGTCATCTCCCAAAGCGACAGCCGTCGCTCCGCCAAGGGAAGCACCCTCCGACGGTGGATGGCGGCAATCACTCCCGCAGCGGTGAGTCCCCCCTTCCGCAACGCCTCCAAGGCCTGGAGAAGGGGTTCGAGGTTCTTCTGTCTTTCGTGCGGGGTCCCGTGGCGCCAAGCGTCGGTGGTGACTACTCGCTGGGAGAACGGCGAGAGCAACTCGCCGTCATTCCGGAGGTAGAACCACCGGCGCTGCCACCCCTTGTTCGAGGACGCGAGGATGGCAGGAATATATAGCGACGCCCGCGACTGCCTCAGCAGGAGGGTGCAGCCGCCGGCCCGCACCGTTGCGCGGACTTTCCTCTCCCCCGTCGGCGAGGCAAAAAGCTCCGCGAAAAAGAGATGGGTCCACAAATCCCAATGGGGGGCGATCCCCAAGTACCCCTCGCACACCGCTACGAAGATAGCGGCCTGCGAGATGGAGTTGGGGTGAGGTTGTGCAACTCCACCCCATAGTGGTACATGATCGCCCGCATAAAGCGGCCCGCCGGCACACCGAATCCCCGCTCGTGGAAGGAGACGAAGCTCACAATGTACCCCGGCGGTGGGGATGGAGCGGCTCCACCCACGGGAGGAATCCATTCCGGTCGCTGCTCATCGGTGAGAGGGCGAAGCAAACCCTCGCCGACCAGATCCTCCAGATCGCTCGCCGTCACCGTGGAAAAGGGCCATGGATCACGCGGCGAGATGATGGTCACCCGGTCAGCCATCACCGAGCGGAAGGGATGGCGGCGCAAGGGGCAGGAAGGGCGGTTTCCTCTTCTCTGGCTAAGTCTCTCGGGTTGCGAAAACCTAAGAGGGAGGCAGGAAGCGGAGCAAAGAACCGTCACCAGACCCTCCCCCAGGTATATAAAGACCAAGGCGAGACCGTTTCCAACGTTTCGCCCGGACCGGACGCGGGATTCAAAAACGCGAAGCGAAACAGCCGTTCCTCGAACGGCTCGCGCACACGCAACGGCCGCCCCGCCAACCACTCGCCCCGTCGCATTAACTCCGCGGCGGGACAGGCGGCGCTTCTGGCAGGAGCGGCACGCGACGCTTCGCCTTCGCCGTAATAACCGCGCCAAAAAAGGTACGCCGCGTCGTTCGATTTCGTATCCTTTTCCTTTTTTCCTCTTTCTCTATCTCTTGCAACAGGGACCGGGAAAGGGGGGATACCCCGAAAAGGATCCTTCCCCGTGAAGGAACCAGGCTCCGAGCCTCCTTACTGATCAGAGGTTCAAAGGCTGGCCCCCTGAAGGGTTCAACAGCCGCCTCAGATCACGTGGGCCCTACACCCACTACTGGTCAGAGGTTCGAAGGCCGGCCCGCCGAAGGGTTCCACGGCCGCCTCAGGCTACTCGGGCTCCGCGCCCATTACTGATCAGGGGTTCGAAGGCTGGCCCCCGAAGGGTTCACAGCCGCCTCAGACGCCGAGCGAGGGATGACCATGGGTACGTTCGATACATAACCAAGGCTCGGGCTACGCTCCCGAGGTACCCTAGGACATTTCCGAGACCAGCGGGAGCGATCTTGTAACGGAATCCCATCAGAGGGAGGCATCGAGCCCTCGGACCTCGTCGCCAGGGGACCGGGTCCGGCAGATCACCCGCAGGTACTTTTGGGCGTGCCTCTGGGCCCCTAGCCGACCCCTAACGAACGGGGCACGGACGTCCACTCGGATTACCCGCTTGCAGCTCACTGGAGACACCATGTTCGGCGCCCATCGAGGGCAACATGGCGCTTTCCCCCCCTCCTCCTTGCGGAAAGGCGACGCAGGGGCGTATGTAAAAAAGCCGAGTCTGTCCCTGATCACCCTCTCGCCCTGTGCAGAGGCTCGGGGGTTGCTCTCACAAACCCGGCTCCGGCCGAACCGTTGACAGCGTCAACATACCAGCCCGAGAACTTGGGCCCCGACCGTACACCCGGGCTACGACCAGTTCGCATGAGGGAACAACCAGACCAGCCAAAGCATTACGCGAGGCATTAAGACCTCGAAGGAGTGAAACCACTCCTCCGAGGCCTCGGGGGCTACACCCGGCGGGTGCGCTCGCGCGCACCCACCGGAACAAAATGCAACCGAGAAAGGCTGGTCCCCTTGCAAAAAAGTGCGACGAAAGCCTCCAAGCGAGTGCTAACACTCCCTTCGAGGCTCGGGGGCTACTGGAATAATAGTGTTTAATGTGTAGACAATTTTAATACGAAGCTAACGCAACTTAAACAGATCAAATCGGAGTTAACACGATTAAGTTATGGATTTCTAAGGTTTTTAGAATTATTCTTATGCTTAAAATCGTTTTCTCGGATGTTATTGATATATCACAGTAATTCATGGACTGCTGGTATTATTTTTCCACTCTTTGGGGTGTAAATTACGAATATCAGGGCCTATGCGCACTAATCTTTACACTACGCGGGACGACGGGTTTATTAGTAAGTAGTTTAGGGGCTCTTAAGGAAGAATGCCACGACAAAGGGGTATCTTCGAATACCGACCGCTCGATTCAAAGCGCTTGGCCCAGATCAGATTCCCATTTACAATTGTCGGGGACCATAATTAGGGGTACCCTCAAGACTCCTAATTCTCAGCTGGTAACCCCCATCAGCATAAAGCTGCTAAGGCCTGATGGGTGCGATTAAGTCAGGGATCAGTCCATTCGAGCGACTCGATCACGCCTCGCCCGAGCCTAGCCTCGGACAAGGGCAGCTGGCCCCGGAGGATTTCCGTCTCGCCCGAGGCCCCCCTCCGACGGCGTACATATTTCCGGCTCGCCCGAGGCCTTGCCTTCGCTAAGAAGCAACCCTGACTAAGTCGCCGCACCAACCGACCAAATCGCAGGAGCATTTAACGCAAAGGTGGCCTGACACCTTTATCCTGACGCGCGCCCCCCGGCAGAGCCGAAGTGACCGCCGTCACTTCGCCGCTTCGCTGACCGGCCTGACAGAAGGACAGCGCCGCCTGCGCCACTCCGACTGCAGTGCCACTTGACAGAGTAAGACTGACAGGCAGTTAGGCCCTGCCAAAGGCACCATAGGAAGCTCCGCTCCGCCCGACCCAGGGCTCGGACTCGGGCTAAGTCCCGGAAGACGGCGAACTCCGCTCCGCCCGACCCAGGACTCGGACTCGGGCTAAGTCCCGGAAGACGGCGAACTCCGCTCCGCCCGACCCAGGGCTCGGACTCGGGCTAAGTCCCAGAAGACGGCGAACTCCGCTCCGCCTGACCCAGGGCTCGGACTCGGGCTCAGCCCCAGAAGACGACGAACTCCGCTCCGCCCGACCCAGGGCTCGGACTCGGGCTCAGCCCCAGAAGACGACGAACTCCGCTTCGCCCGACCCCAGGGCTCGGGCTCCGCCCTGGCCTCTGCCGACGACCTCCGCCTCGCCCGACCCAGGGGCTCGGACTCGGCCTCGGCCATGGAAGGCAGACTCGACCTCGGCTTCGGAGGAGCCTCCACATCGCCCAACCTAGGGCACAGGCCAGCCACGTCAACAGGAGGCACCATGATCACCCTACCCCGAGCTGACTCGGGCCGCAGGGAACAAGACCGGTGTCCCATCTGGCTAAGCTCCGCCAGATAGACAATGATGGCGCCCCGCATGCTCCGTGACGACGGCGGCTCTCAGCCCCCTTACGGAAGCAAGAGGACGTCAGCAAGGACCCAACCGCTCCGACAGCTGTCCCTCCACCAGGCTTCGTCGCTCCTCCGACGGCCACGACATCACACCAGCTGGGTGCCAAAATCTCTCTGGCTGCCACATCGGCATGTACTTAGGGCGCTAGCTCTCCCCCGCTAGACACGTAGCACTCTGCTACACCCCCCATTGTACACCTGGATCCTCTCCTTACGCCTATAAAAGGAAGGACCAGGGCCCTCTTAGAAAAGGTTGGCCGCGCGGGGACGAGGACGAGACAGGCGCTCTCTCAGGGGCCGCTCGCTTCCCTCTCCCGCGTGGACGCTTGTAACCCCCTACTGCAAGCGCACCCGACCTGGGCGCGGGACGAACACGAAGGCCACGGGATTCCCACCTCTCTCACGCCGGCCTCCGGCCGCCTCGCTTTCTCCCCCCTTCGCGCTCGCCCTCGCGCTCGACCCATCTAAGCTGGGGCACGCGGCGACACTCACTCGTCGGCCCAAGGGACCCCCCGGTCTCGGAACGCCGACAACAATGAACCAGTACATGATACGCCCGTCAGATCACGAATCAATGGTTGAGGGTGAGAGTGATAATGAGAGTGCAAAGGACTATAGCATTCTAAACCCGACAAAGCCTAGTCATCTTGAATTTTAAAAATCTACTGTAACAGAAGATGACATGACTATGATGGAAAACTGGGCTATTTCGGGGAGTCTGAGAGCAAGCTTGTTCGATTTGCTGGGGAAGAGATAAATCCAGAGCCGAGGGATGACGAAGTTATCGTCTTTAAGAGCTTCTTCAGAGCAGGGCTTCGGTTCCCGCTAAATGACATGATAGGGGAGGTTCTAAAGAACTATAAAATATACCTTCATCAGCTGACCCCCAATGCTATTGTTAGACTTAGTGTCTATATATGGGCTCTCCGAAGCCAGGGAATGGATGTGAATGCCTAAGCATTCTGCCCGGTGCACGAACTTCACTACCAGACGAAGGCTAGAGCAGATGGCCTTCACAGGAACTTTGGGTGCTACAATTTTGCGTATCAGAAGGATATGAAGGCCCCGGTTATTGGCTATCGTACCAAGTGGTCGGCTGGATGAACTAATGAATGGTTTTACATGAAAGCGGATGAGAAAAAGAGGGAGAAGCTAATGAGTCCGTTAAAATTGAACTTCGGCATGACTCGACCCTTATGCAATATGCAATTGGGGTTACCCTGCTAGCTGGCAGAAGAAGAATTTAGAGTGGTAGCCGAGCACATCAGTACTAGAGACTTAGTGCAAGAGTATTTATCAAACAGAACATATCCGACTTCTAGTGGTTGGGGAATGTCGAAGAGAAAAGAAGTGGGAAAGAAGCACGAGCTTGTATGGCTCCCTTATCGCTTTAAGTTTGAGAAACAATCCAAAAAGCCTTGCAAAGAATGGCTAGATATGATTGAGACCATGTGCAACGAAATACTTGGGAATTATACCAGAAAGAAGATCAGCTGATGACTGCAGCCTTTGGTACCCGGCCGAAACGAAGATTGAACCGGGTAATGGACGCCTTGAATTTTGAATACCCCAATTATGAAAAGCTTGACAAAGGGGGCGAAGGGGTGAAAAGGAAACGTGTTGTTAGCATCCTGAATATGAAAGCTGCCCGACTGATAAAAGAAGATGATTTTTTTTGAAGAAAGCGAAAACAGCTCCTGAGCCGAAGGCGACACCTTCTAAAAAACGAAGGCTAGATATAACTTCCTCTGCTGAGCCAAAGTGGATGAGACAGACAAAGCTCCTTCAACACCCTCTGCTGTCGAAGTAGCAAAAATTTTATAGGTAATGACTGACTCCCTGCCCATCAAGCCGCTAAGTCCTCTGGGACCAGAACTGATGAAATTTTTACAGAAGAAAGAACAACCTTCGGCTACAAAGGAAAAGGCTGAAGGGCAAAAGAAACGAAGAATAGTCAACGTGATGCAAGCCATCGAGCGAACACCGCCTTCAACCTCAGCGGCGAAAATAGTGACTGCTGCGAGTGCCGAAGCCAAAGCTGCTGCCGAAGCTGCAAAACTCGCAACAACAATGTCAGGAATTGACAAGCTTATATCAGATATGGTTGCGGAAGAGACAGTTGTGGCTGCGGAGGAAAGCATGGCCGCAGTGACTGATAAAGGGAAGAAAGTTGTTGATACTTCTTCGGGAGAGAAAGATTTTGACCTTCGGCACCTGGGTGGCCAGGAACTATCCGAGGCAGACAAGAAGGAGGTGAAAGAATATGGAATATCTTGCGGCTATCAGCGGGGAACTCTGTTCTTCGGCGAGGTTGACGAAGAAATTTTGGGATGTATTCGTGACCGTGCCGGGGCAAAAATAATCGACACTCTGTCTAAGAGTGTTGGTTTCCCGAAGCTGGAGTCTGACATTAGTGGTTACCGACGGCAACACATTGTCGGTAGCCTATTCTATTCCAATTTCAAGGTTAAATCTTTGTCTAGATTCTTGTTACCTTTGTGATGGATTAAAATGTTCTAACTTTGACTTGTTTTCGCAGAGCATGCTGCTGAGTAAGGCGCTAAGAATGCAGTAGGATTTCAAAGATAAGAAAAATGAAATAATAATTGAAGGCTTGGAGAACAAGATTAAAGATTTTGAAGCTTCTCTAGAGAAGAAAGATTTCCTGCTACAAGCAGCCGAAGGTTCCCTCGCGGAAGCACAAGCTAAAAATACTAAATTAAGCGAGGAACTTTTTAATGCTCGGACAAGTTTAAAGGAAGAATCAGAGCGCTTCGAACAAGAAAGAAAAGAATTGCAAGCAAAATCTGAAGCCGAAGCTGAGAAAAGTACGAAGCTGCAGGAATCACTGAAAGACCTTCGAAATAAGTGCTCGGATTTCGCCACCCGCTGTGTGCATCGATTAAAAGGAATATTCAACTCGCTTGGGGCTAGTTCTGAAGAAATTTCCCCTTCGGCTAAAGATATCCCCAAAGCCTTCAAGCATATTGAAAATGAAGTTGATGCGCTCGATGAAGTTATAACTAGGCACGGGGATTTCTGTGCTCTGTTAGCTTCTCGTGGCACGGCTGCTACATTTTTGAAGGCCAGATGCACTCATGCCAAAATAGTGAACAAGCTAACCTTCAGACTGTCACCATCAGACTTAGTCAATATTCCCGGTGAGGCCCGAAGCATTGGAAATAGATTTATCACTCAAATTTGGGCTAAAGGCGGGCGCGAGCTAGCTGGAGACGAAGCTCGGAAACTGCTCAACCCGGTATGAAACTTTTACATGTCTTTTACCTTGCTTTTTCTTTATTACACTTACATTTACCTTATACTGTCATCTGTCTGCAGGATGGTGGCGCTGTAGATCACTAAGCTGAAGCTTGTTCCGAAGGTTGCTGGACTGAAGCTTCTTTTTGTGACTACCTGTAGAAAACTTAGGATCTCTTTGCATTATTTTGCAAAAGATTGTAATTGAGAGCTGAACACAACATTGTACATATTTGTCCATACCTTGTAATATAATTTTACCTCTCCGTCCATGTATAAATTGCTTTGTTGTGGACGAAACCCATAGTTACAATTTTTGAGCCGAAAGCGAAAAACATCTTCCCTTCTTTTCGTTCTCATCGAAGCATTTTTTTCATTGTACAAAGTGCTTCGTTTTGTCTGAGACAAAACTTCTTCGTATTCAACGAAGCATTTTGTCACCAAAGACAGGCAACTTTTTTCTTTTATGTTAACGCATGTGCTTCATGTCATGATAATGATGATCCTACGAATGTCTAATGAATGTTTGTATGAATGCAAAAAATGATGCGATGAAATATACAAATGTATGACCCGAACACACACGAAACCACACCCAGACTCTACATCCCCTTAGGAACGACTTTTGAGTCTCTTCACCTTCTATTTCGGTGGCATTTAAGCTCTGCATTCCCTTAGGAACGTCTTTTGAGCTTCTTCACCTTCTATTTCGGTGGCATTTAAGCTCTGCATTCCCTTAGGAACGTCTTTTGAGCTTCTTCACCTTCTATTTTGGTGGTATTTTGGCTCTGCATTCCCTTAGGAACGACTTTGAGCTTCGGAACTTACTCTGCGCTCCCTTAGGAACGACTTTTGTAGCTTCGTCACCTTCGGAGTGACATTGTAGCTCTGCATCCCCTTAGGGATGACTTTTGAGCTTTTCCATGTTCTTTTTGCACTCGATGGTGCGAATTCTGATATTACATGTTACATTTTTGGGGGAATATGGCCCTTGTATTGCATAGGGCTAAACAAAAAATGAAAATTACAAACTATGGCCCCATTAAAAACCTTTCTCCCCTCCAGAAAGGAAAAGGGTGCCATAGGAAAAAAATAAAAAGATTACATCAATTACACATAATATCGCCGAAGCTCATTCGCATTCCAAGACCTGGGTATGTCGTTGTCGTCCATATTCTTCAGTCTGTAAGAACCGGGTCTTGACGAAGATACTACCAGAAAAGGGCCTTCCCACTTCAGCTAAAGCTTCCCTACTGTATCTGGGTTAGCTATCCTTCGAAGCACCAAATGACATGGTTTGATATTTTTCAATCGAACTTTTCTATCGTGCCATTTTATTGTTTCGGCCTGGTACTTATTGATGTGCTCTATGGCCTGAAGTCTGGTCCCTTCTATGGTGTCTTTTGTTATTTGGCAATCAGCTTCATCCTCCGTCCAAGCTTTGGTTCTTATTGATCCTGTTATTGCTTCTTCCAGTGTTATTGCTTCGTCACCAAACAAGAGTTTGAATGGAGTAAAACCTGTTGACCTTGAGACAACAGTGTTGTGGTTCCACACCACCTTTATTAATTCATCTGGCCACTTTCTTCTGGGCTGATTGAAGATTGACTTCATTATTCCTGTTATTATAATTCCATTTGCTCTTTCTACTAATCCATTTGATTCTGGATGCCTTACTGACGCAAAGTGTATTTTTGTACCAATCTGGTCACAAAAAGCCTTGAACGTTTCAGCATCAAACTGAGTTCTGTTATCGACTGTAATAGCCTTCAGCACACCGAAGCGACAAACATTATTTTGCCAGACGAATTTCTGGACTGTGGCCGAAGTTATTGTAGCTAGGGGTTTAGCTTCGATCCACTTTGAGAAATATTCCATTGCTGCTACAACATATTTCAAGTTTCCTTTTGCTGGTGGAAGCGGTCCTAACAAATCTTGGCCCCATATCTGTAATGGCCAAGTAGGTTGAATCAGTTGTGTCAGAGACGAAGGTTGTTTCTGGTCTCTGGCACACTTGTGACAGTTTTCACATTTCTGGACCAAGTCCACTGCATCTGAAGCTGCCTTCGACCAATAAAACCTTTTTTAAAAACCTTTCCCAATAAAGGCCTAGACCCAATGTGAGCTCCACACAGTCCTGCATGTATCTCCTTCATTAATTCACGTCCTTCATTTCTGGACAGGCATTTGAGCAATGGGGAGCAAACTCCATGCTTGTATAACTCCCATACAATTATTACATAAGATCTTGTTCTTGCTTCCATTCTCTTGTTATAAGCTTCGTCATCTGAGAGAGAGTTGCCCTGGAGAAAGGATATTATTTTGGTCCTCCAGTCTTCACTATGTACAGGTGAGATTGTGAGCACTTCTCTTTCCATGAGCTCGATTGAGGGTGCTTTTATTGTTTCAAAAAATACTTCTAAAGGCAAAGGGAGCCCATGTACTGCTGATTTAGCTAATAAATTTGCATGCTCATTCTCTCCCCTTGGGATACTAGAGGGCACGAATCGTAGTGACGACACGAATCACGACGCGATGGTCACCGGCGGCGAGGGGCAATGTATCTGAAGATCTTCTTCAGTTACTGTACCATGGGAACCTTATTCAGAGCGCCTTATCGAGCATATTTGGGAATGATTTGCTCCAGAATTTATGTAGCAACTTGATCCATCCTCTATATCAAAGTTGTTGAGCTACAATCCATCTTCAATTTTGTTATAGCATCCCTAGTCAAATTCTTATTCAATCCTACTCAAACTTGATCCTAATGTTCGGCCAGTGTCACTGGTGACCATGTTTCAGTTTAAAAGCTGACTAACAGCACGACTTCAGATCTAATTATCTCCAAATTTCTCTTGGCACCAAGGCTTACTTCCTATAGCAAAGTTGTTCTCCTATAGTTGCTCTAGACTTTTGATGTGTTGACCCTAGGCAAATTCTTAATATTTTTAGATCTACAGAGCTCTAAAGTCAACTCTGTCCAACTGTTTTCAGACTTAGTCTTATAAGAGGAGTTGAATGGCCTTTTGCAAATAAGCCCAATTCACATCTTTTGACTTGTAAATCTTCAAACATGTGAACCATATGACATGAGGTACCCTATTTCCATGATTTTTGCACTTAGGTTCAAAAGTGTGCAACATTTGCACATAACCCCCTAGGGTTTCAGTCTAGGGTTTTCCAGGGGTCTTTCTAGAATTTTTATACTTTAGGGTTTTGGTGCTACATAAGTCCATTAAGTATGATATCTTATGATCATTTCTAAGGAGTTTTGAAGTTTTCTTTCATTTGGGCTTTGTTGACACTCCCAAGCCTATTTAGGGTTAAGTGCCCTACCCTAGGGTTTTACCCATGACATGTCACATCAGTACAACTTGTTTGAAATTTTTGCCTAGTGTATGCATTCTAAGTGTAACAATCACATGATATGCTGATGTTCATGATGTTATGCTCAAGTTTTAGTGGTAGTAACACCAGGGGTGTTACAATGGGTATCCATCCCCTTCCTCTAAAAAGTGTTGGCTCCATTAGCGGTAAAGCTAAAACGTTTCAAATGAACCAAACCGGCCTCTGATACCACTTGTTCAAAATGGTGAGGCCTAAGAGGGGGTGAATTAGGACTTCTAAAAACTATCTCTAAACTAGGCCACAATTAAATCCCTAGAGCAAAACCTATGTAAGTAAACAATCTAGAATGTGCAAACTAGGTTTTGTCTAAGTGTTGTTATCTCTACCGTAAAGCCTAAGTTTCAATCCTAAATAATCTAACTAGAAAGGCGAGATTGAAACTTAAATACTTAATATAAATACGGAAGGTAAATAGCAAGGTAGAGATGCAAACTCTCGTGGATGACGCCGGTATTTTTACTGAGGTATCCGGAACCACACAAGGTTCTGACTAATCCTCGTTGATGCCCCTACGCAAAGGGTAACCCACGCGAGGGCCAAGCACCTCGGTCGAGTAACTCCGTAGAGAGTCGCGGGCCTTCTCCACACGCAAGTGGTGCTCCACTTCTGACTCCTCTCGGACACTCCTTGCCGACTCCACTATCGAGCTTTCGGTCGAAACGCCGTGGGCTTCGTTCCCTCCGGTACACGGTGGCGGCCATGACACAAACTCGGTTGTCACGGTCTCGCAAGACTCTCGCCGCACTCAGTACAATTACAACGACTCGCGAAAGAGCCGAAGGGTTGTGTGGTTTTTTTAAACTCACTCAACTAACTAGTATTCACCTAGAGCAAGCGCATAAGCAGTGTAACTAACCTAAGCACTTCGCAAAGCACCTACGCTAATCACTGAGTGATTCTATTAAGGACTTGGGTGTATGAGCACTTGTACATGTCTACAATATGTCTTGGTATGTTGCTTGAGCTCCCACTCCTTCAAATAGCCGGTTAGGTGAAGTATATATATAGGCCCCAACTCAAATATAGTCGTTGGAGAAAAGTTGCTGCACTCTATGGCACACCAGACAGTCCGATGGTAGGCACCGAACAGTCTGGTGCCATGTCCGGTGCGCCACTAGTCGTTTGATCTGGCAGATGACCGCTGGAGATGTCAGCCTTGCACTGGACAGTCCGGTGTCACACTAGACAGTTTGGGCTCTCCTCCACAATGCCACCATGATCTAGTCATTGGGCTACTGTTCCTTAGTGCACCGGAGAGTCCGGCATTGTGGCACTGGACAGTCCGGTGCTCTCATTCGGACGGTCCGCCAGTGGCAACACTTTTCTTCATGTCTTGGACTTTGCTTGATACTTGTTGATATTTACATATGGTATTAGTAATGTCTTCTTTTGAGGTGTTGCTTTCTCAATGCCTTATTCTAAGTCACTTTAGCATCCTATGATCTACAAACATAAATACTAGCAAACACATTAGTCCACAGGTTATGTTGATCATCAAACACCAAAATCACTTAGATAAATGGGCCGAGGTCCATTTTCCTTACAGTAGACAGTGTTGGTAGAGAACATGTCGTCCAGATAGTTACTGACAATGGATCTAACTTTAGAGCAGTAGGGAGGGCCCTTGTGAAAAGAATTCCACACCTGTTTTGGACGCCTTATGCTGCTCACTATTTGGATTTATTGTTAGAGGACATCGAAAAAATCAAGGAATTCAGTGACTGCATTACTATGGCAAAGAGGGTGTCGAGGTTCCTCTATAAGCATGGAAGACTTCATAGCCTAATGAGGGAGATAGTAGGTGGGAACCTTGTTAGGCTAGGTATTACTCAGTTTGCAACATCCACTACAAAAAAATGGTTTTGTATGACAAAAGTAAAGTGTCATGTTTAGTACAAAATTGGTCATAAAAACATCTTATGACGAAAATGTTGCGTCATAAGGGTCGTCATATAACGGCCGTCACATTATGTACCTTGTGATGACTGTTCAGAGTACCGTCACATAATGTCATCACCTTTTGTGACGGTTGCGTTCGTCCATCACATATTGTTGCTATATAATGTCATCACCTATTTGATTTTTGGAAAGGGTTGCATAAACGGTTCCTATCAAAATATTAACAAGGGGCCAGTACTTGATACTCACACCATGTTCTTCTGCCCCTGCTGCATCACATGCCAAAGAAGGTGGCCCCAGAATGCTGACTTCTCAACCCTATTCTTCATCCTGTCAACCATCGAGAAGTGGGCCTCCTGCCTCCTCGTATCTGCATTCACATATAGATCCTACCAAGACCATTGTAATAAAGAGCTAAAATGTACATAGATACCACAGGAATCAGGAACTTAAACATTTATTTAATCTAAGATCATTCCAAGATAAACTGCACCTTGGGTATGCCACTGCATCCTTCCTAGAGAACTTGCTGATCTCTGAGTAGTTTAGCGGCTAGGGACTTAAATCAGTTAAACGACTAGATCATAGCTAGGACGATTAAGACCTCCCAAGATCGCGGAATCAGAGCAGCTGGAGCGCAGACAAAGAGAGGGGAGGGGAACGCGAGCCGCCCCCAGAGCACCGGACGGGGGACAGGAGCCACCCACCTTCCTGTAGAGTTGTGAGGCGGGGTTGAGCTCTTGCCTGAGGAGCGCGCCCATGGAGATGTAGGGCACGGCGAGCACCTCGGTGAGGCGCGCGGCGTGGGCGTGCTTCTGCGAGCCAGGGCGGCCCATGACGACCCACTGCACGCCCCAGGGGCCCCCGCCGGCGGGGTCAAGGCCGGCAGCCGGCGCCGAGGCGCGCGCCTCCTCCTCGTCGTCCTGCTCCGAGTCGGACCACCACTCCTCCATCGCGACGGCCGCGGCCGCCGCGAGCCTCCGGTGTGGGGCGAGGGTGCACCGGGGGAGGGCGGATCGGGCTGCGGCGAGCCACAGGAGGGCGGCCATTCCTTGCTGGCGGCGGCTAGGGTTTGTGGGGGTTTTGGGGGCGGGCGCGTGGTGGTGGGGGCGGACACGGAGGTGAGCAGCCGAGAGGATAAGGCAAGAGGGAAATTTTGGTCATCTTGGGCGGGAGATGGGAAAGTGAATGCGGTCAACAGAAAGGGGTACGGTCCTTTTTTGGAAAAAACATAAAGTGACGCCGCCAAATCATCAAATAAAGGCACATCTAAGCGTCATAAAAGTAAAACCATCTACCGGCTTCTAGCGCCTGACAATATATGACGAATCTTCGTACCCTTATGTGACAAAAAAACACTATCGTCATAAAATCTTCATGGCCTCATGAAATTATGATGACTCAAAAAATTCCATCATATTATGTGACATTATATGACGATAACTGACCTTGTCATTAGGTATTTTGTCATAAAAGGACAAATTTCTTGTAGTGATCATTCCTCACTTTGGCAAGCATGCAAAAACATAAGAATGGTCTGCGTAGTTTGTTTATTTGTGATGATTGGCAACATTCTAAATTCTCTACCAGTCAAGAAGGTACGTAAGCTGAGAACATTGTCCTCTCTATAGAGTTTTGGCAACATTTGGAGAATTGCCTAAGGGCTTCACAACCCCTTCTCATTGCTCTAAGGATTGTTGATGGTGATGAGACACCAGCAGCTCCAGAGATCATGGCAGCAATGGGTAAAGCATGAGACACCATCCAAGAAGCACTAAAAGGGAAGCCTAGACTACTTAAAGAAGTATTGGCACGTTTCGAAAAAATATGGGATCGGCAAATGAAGCAACCATTGTATGGAGCAGCACTGTTTTTGAATCCAGGGAAATTCTTCTCCATTAGGGAGAAAGACAAGAAGCAAGCTGGAATTCTGAGATCTATGTTCAATGATGTGATGTGGATAATGATCAGTGATGAGGAAGAGCAAACTAAAATAAGTAATCAAGCAAATGACTATGAGAGGTCCGAATGGGAAGCATTCTCAAAACGAGGAGCAATAAGAGATAGAGAGAAAAAACCTAGTAAGTGTTTCACCTTCCTTCGAATTGGTTCTGTCTGTTAATGTGCTTTCTTCTAATCTAAGTATCTAACAATCTAAATTTATATGACAGTCTTATGGTGGATGCCTATGGAGGATTGACATATGAACTCCAAAGCCTTGCAAAAAGAATTATAAGCCTATGTTGCTCAACATCTGGTTGTGAAAGAAACTGGAGTGATTTTGCAGCAGTAAGTACCCTTTTTATGTTTGTTCATACTTCATACTTCAGACCTCAGATTGAGTAATAATGTATGTTGTAAGGAAAATGGACCCCGGGCCATTTGGCAAAATAAGTTTTGTTGTTTGATGATTAACACAACCTAGGAACTAATGTGTTTGCGAGATGTTTTTAGTTCACAGGATGCTAAAGTAACTTGGACCAAGACATTGAGGAAAGCAACACCTCAAAAGAAGACATTATGAAGATCAAGTGAAGTCCAAGAGAAGAAAGAAGTGTTGTCTGCGGACTGTCTGTGCGAGGAGCACCGGACTGTCCGGTGCCACAGGAACAGGAACCCTAACGACTAGTTCCAGGTGGCACTGTGGAAAGAAGACCACCGGACTGTCCGTTGTGGAGTCCGAACTGTCCGGTGTGGAAAGCCTACAGCACCAACGGTCACCTGTGGTGTCAGGCCAACGGCTAGGCGCACCGGACAGGGGGCACCAGACTGTCCGGTGTGCTGCAGAGAAGCATCAGATTTTCTCCAACGACTAGTTTTGTGTTGGGGGCTATAAATACACCCCAACCGTCCATTCCAAGGTGTGGGAGCCCAAGCAACATACCAAGGCATATTGTAGACATTTCCAAGTGCTCAAACACCCATGTGCTTAATAGAATCACTCGGTGATTAGCGTAGGTGCTTTGCGAAGTGCTTAGGTTAGTTAGACCGCATTAGCGCTTGCTCTAGGTGAATCCTAGTTAGTTGAGTGAGTTTAGGCAAACCACACAACCCCTCGGCTCTTGCACGAGCCGTTGTAATTGTACCGAGTGGGGCGAGAGTCTTGCGAGACCGTGACAACCGTGTTTGTGTCACGGCCGCCACCGTGTACCGGAAGGAACGAGGCCCACAACATTTCGACCGAAAGCTCAATAGTGGAGACGGCGGGGAGCATCCGAGAGGAGCCGGAAGTAGAGCACCACTTGCGCGTGGAGAAGGCACGTGGCTCTCTACGGAGTTACTCGACCGAGGTGCTTGGCCCTCGCGTGGGCTTCCCTTTGCGTAGGGGCACCAACGAGGATTAGTTGGGACATTGCGTGGTTTCGGATACCTCAGTAAAAATACCGACGTCATCCATGAGAGTTTGCATCTCTACCTTGCTCTTTATCTTCTGCATTTATATTAAGCATTTAAGTCTCAATCTTGTGTTTATAGTTATATTGTTGTAGATTGAAACTTAGCCATTGCGATAGAGATAGTAACACTTAGACAAAACCTAGTTTGCACATTCTAGTTTGATTAATTGCATAGGTTTTGCTCTAGAGATTTATTTGTGGCCTAGTTTATTGAAAGTTTTAGAAGTCCAAATTCACACCCCTCTTAGGCGTCACATGTTTCCTTCAATTGGTATCAGAGCCTGGTTTGGCTCATTTGAAACACTTTAGCTTCACCGCTAAAAGAGCTGACGCTTTTTAGAGGAAGGGATGGATACCCATAGGCCACCACACTTCAACGGCACTAACTTCCTATATTATGATGTTAGAATGGCTTGTTACCTAGAGGTCGTTGATCTAGGTGTTTGGAGAGTCACTTGTGATGGGATGAAACCACCCAAAAATCCCAAGAAACCCACCACGAGTGAGGAAAAAGAAATCCATTTAAATGCTAGAGCCAAAAATTGCTTGTATGAATCTCTTAGCATGGATATTTTAATCAAGTTTTTACATTGAAAACTGCTAATAAGATTTGGCTAAAATTGCATGAGCTCAATGACGGTACATCCAATGTTCGTGAGCAAAAATATTGCCTAGTCTTAAATGAGTATAATTCTTTTGCTGTGAAGGATAATGAGCTTGTTAAGATATGTATTCTCATCTAAATCTAATCATCAATGAGCTCAATTCTATTGGCATTAATAAGCAAGGTATGCGGACATTGTGAGAAAGATTATCTCCCTGCTACCACAACAAAGATATGGGAGCATCATCACTATTCTTCACAACATGGAGGACTTGAGTACAATGACCCCAACCATTGTGATTGGGAAAATCGCGGCCTTTGAAATGTCGCGAAAAATGTGTCGGGGAGAGGAGCCAGCTTCCTCAAGACCATATGCTTTTGCATGTGATGAAAGGAAGGGTAAAAAGAAGGCTCCCACTCCAAGTTCCTCAAGTGAAGAAGAGGAAGAAGAAGAAAATGGTGATGAAGAAGATAATCAACCATCAACATCATCATCCAAGGACAAAGAAACCATCCAGCGCGTCGGAAAGGTAATGGGGATGATCCGCAAGATTAATCTAATGGGTGTGCTCCTGCAGGTAGAGGATCTTCTCTTTAACATTGACAGGAAAAAGCAAAGAAAGAGATGATGCTTCTCATGCGGGGAGAAGGGCCACTTCAGGGACAACTGTCCAACTATGGTCGAACCCAAAAAGGAGAGGAGCAAGGGCAAGGCGCTAACAAGTGTCAAAACTTGGGACGATTCTTCAAGCGAAGATGAATCTCCAAGGACGCGCAGCCACCGATCCTCATCACGGTCATCACACAAGTGCCTTATGGCAAGAGGTAAAATGAGTATTCCATCCTCTAGTGATGAAAGTAGTAGTGATGATGAAGGTGAGGGAAAGCCCTCCGTAGATGAGCTTGCGGAAGACATTAAATTTTTTCAGGATGTCTGCACTAAACAAAAAACTCAACTTAAAACTTTGAAAAATAAGTTGATTAGCTCTCAAAATGATTATAAAGGTTTGCTATAAAATTTAAAGAATTTGCAAATTTGAATTGTGAGCTATCAACTAAAATTGAGCAATTAGAGTCTAGTGCTACATCCACAGCTACCGATGATGGCCTCATTAAAAAGAATGAAAAACTTAAGGCTAAGTTAGCTAGCTCCCATGAAGCTATTGAAAATTTGCTAGGGAAAATGGAAATTCTTAGCATACACAATAATGAGCTAACTACTAAGCTAGAAAACATTGGTAGCACCCGAGAAGTATCTTTGGTTGAAATACCTGAAATTATTAAGAAAGATGTTTCTACTTCCTGCTTTGACTTAATTGATGATTCTAACCCCTACAATCAAGTTCTTGTTAAGAATGTTATTATAGAAACTTGTTCGGACGAGATTGCAATGGAAAATGAGCAATTAAAGCAAAAGGTGGATCGCCTTGGAAAACCCTTGTATGACAAGAAAGGCAAAGCCAACCAAATCCAACCTCCATAGGATAACACCACTGCGGGAGTGAACAAGCCTGTGGAAGGTGAAATTGTGATTTGTAGGTGTTAGGGACTTGTTTTCAAGTGCTATGAATTAAGAACAAGGCAACACAAAATATTAAACGTTAATGCCCTTCGTCCTTCGAAGCATTATTTCCCTTAGGATATAATGGTCTTCAGACGAAGGTCATGAAGGACATACCTTCATGATCGAGGTATGTGTTAATAAAAGGAGAAACATGTGAAATATAAGAGACAACATAAACAATTATATAACGTTATCAATTCGTCCTCATTATATTATCATGAAAAAATAGAAACGATATTGAATTACATATGTACCTTCGGCTTGACAGACGGTAAAAGTACAAGCGTGACGCACGAGCAAGTACCAGTCAGCGTGAACAGTACGGGGGTGTTGTTCATCTATTTATAGGCACAGGACGCAGCCTGTGAGAAATTACATACATGCCCTTTACACTTATTATTGACTTATATACAATTCTATGAGGACTAGATAGCCTTTTCCCCTTTAAGTCGTTTCCTTTTTTCCGCCATTTAGCCGAAGCTCCCTTGCGTGTAGCTTTGGAGCAATTCCAACCTTCGTCACGATCATGTTCTTTACATCGTTCATGCTTTTAGCCTGAGTCCGAAGGTACCTGTTCATATGTCACACTTGGAAGATATTGTTAAATCATGTTTTTGAGGACCTTCGGAGGACGAAGCCCCCCAATATTAGCCCCTCGCAGTATTAATTTATTTATGATAGCGAATTCAGCCTGCGACATGGACGAAGGCCTTAAGCCGAAGGTCTGAAAAAACACCTTACCTTTGCTAGAATAGCAACAGCCAATGACTGACAGGGCCCCCCAATTTGGAGCGTGCCGAGCGTATAAATAAGAACTCGCATCAACCACATTTGGTACGCTGCTTGTGCCATTTGCCTTGTTTTCTCAATTTTATAGCTCTTGCTCACTAACGCTTGCTAGTTTCTTAAGCTTCCTAAGCTTCGGTTAGAAAGACACATTTTCGTCATCTCTGGAGGGAAAAATGTCTTAAGACAAGAAGACTGCTGCTGAGACGAAGCTAACTGAAGAGGAGAAGCTTTTTGAGGAGAAGAAGGCTGCGAATCCTTACATTGCTGGATTTATCGAGTCAATGGCAAAATTGAATACAGAAAAGATCACTAAGGAGATACTGGAGGGCCTGTCTATAGATACCGGTGACAGTGACAGTTATGATGCAGAAAGTGGAGGAGAAGATTCTGAGGATCGACCCTGGAGACCAAGTCATGCAATTTTCGGAAAATCGACCATCAAGCAAAGTCACCTGGAAAACATGAGGGGAAGGTACTTTTGGGACATGTCTATTGTGAGGGCTGGCGGAGACAACAACGTTCCTGCGCCTGAGGAGAACGAAGTTGTGATTTTCCGAAGCTTCTTCAAAGCTGGGCTTCGGTTCCCAATGAGCAGATTCGTAGTTGAAGTGTTGAAGACGTTCCAAATTTTCCTTCATCAATTGACCCCCGAAGCTATATTGAGGATGGGAGTCTTCGTCTGGGCAGTAAGAAGCCAAGGGATAGAGCCAAGCACAAAATGCTTCTGCAGCATGCACGAAATTTTGTATGAGACGAAGGCCACGGGGAAAGAACAGTATCACAACAACTTCGGTTGTTATGGTTTTATCGCCCGTCCCAACGCAAGCCACCCAGTGCCATCGTTTCAGAAGAGATGGCCGGGAAATTGGATGGAAGAATGGTTCTATGTGAAGAATGACTTGATGGCGAGGGAGGACATCAAGGAAGTTATTATGCGCCCCATATGGTCCCGCTTCGGCCTTCGAAAGCCGAAGGTTGAAATCGATGAAGCTGCCGAAGCATGCCAGAAGGCATTTGGTACTGTCTGCTTCTTTATTGGTATGAGAGATTTAATTCAAGAGCATATAGCATTCAGAGTATGGCAGCTTGTAGAGAGCTGGGAAATGTCGAAGGAGACCATCACCGAATCTAGTGAAGGTGAACTGGTCCGGCTGAAGTACACATTCAGATATGGGGATAAATTCGATGAACCAAACAATGACTGGCTAAAATGCATCGAAGTTACAAGTGATGAATTGCTTGGATCATATTCCAAGGCAGAAGATAATGCATTATCCATAGCCTTCGGAAGTCGAGGAAAGAAGAGATTGAATAAAGTTTTTGATGCTATTGGCTTCGTCTACCCCGACTACCGCTACCCGCTGCGGCAGCGGACAAGGGAAGAAGAGGAAAGCTACTGTTGTGGCCGCCTTGGCTGAACCTGTGCCGAAGGCTGCGAGCAAAAAGATGAAGGTACTCACCCACCGGCCACGTTATATTGAACCGGCCGTGGTGCCTGAGTTTGGCGGGGAGGCCCCTTCAGCTGCTAAACCAAGAGAAACTACTCCTCCTGCGTAAAGAACTGAAGAGCCAACTACAATGCTGAAGCTACCCTCAGCTGAGCTAGCTGAGTCGAAGACTGATAAGGATAAGGCTGAAAAGTCAAATATTGGAGAAACAAAAGTGTTAGAAATTTTAAGCCCTTCATCAGAAGTAACAGCGCCGAAGGCACAAAAAAGTTCTTTCGCAACTCCCAAGAGGAGAAGGATGGCCAATGTACTAGATGTGTTAGAAACAGTAAAGACTTTGAACTCTACTCCTTCAAGGAAAACTGCCGAAGCTTTGAAAGCGCAAACCGAAGCTGAAACAAAGCTGGCCGAAATTGAAGTTGCAGTAATCCAAGCTGGTACCGAAGCTGGTCCTTCAGAGCCCGCTGAGAAAAAGCCTGCAGAAATTGAAGAAAAGGCAACAGAAGAAAAGGCCACAGAGCAAATTTCGCCTGAAAAGGTTGCCACTCGTGCTCCCGAAGCTTTAAAAGAGAGCATTGATTACATCATCTGCCATGCTTCGGGAAAGGGACTCTCTAAGGAAGAAGAACGAGAGCTCAACATTATGCCCGAAAGTTGAAATACCCGAAGGGGGCATTAGTGTTCAATGGTAGTGGGGAAGAAGATTTTTTGTATTGCCTCCCGAATAACAAAGAGATATCCGTCTGCCGGGAGATAGGTAGAAGCTTCGAATTTCTGAAGCTAGAAGATGGCCTTTCAGTATTATCAAAGGGTGAATTGGCTGACAGTTTAGCATATAATAGCATAAAGGTATAAAAGTTAATTTTGTATTTGAAAACGAATTATTTCATTTGCTTATATTTAATTTTGTCCTCCTCTTGCAGGGCTTAATCCTTAGCAATGCCCTTAGAGCACAGAAAAACATTGAAGAAGAAGGATATACAATAGCTCTGAACAACCTTCGTTCAGAGGTAATCGAACTAAGGAACGAAGGTATTGAAAAAGACAAAATTTTGATTTCGTTGGTGAACAAAGTGAAAGAAGATGAGGCCAGCTTCAAGACTCAAGTTGAGATCCAAAAGAATGAGATCGAGGACCTTCGGAAACAACTGGCAGAGGCCAAAGAAAAATGCGCTCTCGCAGAAGCTAACCGAGAGGCCAGTGAATATTGGAAAATTTATTTAGAAAAAAATAGTTGAAGAGCTTCGCGCATCCAAGGAAAGATGTTTTGAAAAATCTTTGGGCTGCGTGAAGAAGATAAAGGCTAGCTTCGTCAACATGGGCGCCTATTCAAACGAAGATAACTTTATACGAGGCGACCCTGAGGGTGTTATCGAGTGGATAAGCGGAGAAGACGAAGCTTTTGAGGAAATTTTAAGTGATCGCGGGGATGTTTGCGCGTTCTCTAGTGCGAGAGGAGTTTCAGTCATCTTGGAGAAGTCGGGTTGCAATCATATTAAAACCTTGGCCTAGGCCGAAGCTGCCCTCTCCGTGGATGACATAAAGGATCCCTCGGCCGAAACAAGTTTAATGGGCGGAAAATTTTACACTGACATCTGGGAAAATGGCGGCCGAGAAATGGCTCACGAAATAATGAAGAAAAGTGAAAAAGACATTCATGACACTCGAGAAGCAGCGAAAAAAGCTGAGGAAGCTGCAGAACGCGAGAGACAGATAGGTATCGTTTAATTGCCTTTAGCTTCGTTGTTTGTTTTTCATGACTTCGAACTGATTGATTTTTTCTACCGTAGCTGAATTACCTCCTCCACCGGAACCGTTCGACCCCCTGGCCGACCCAGAGATGAAGAAAGCAATAGAAATCATCAACATAGCCGAATCTATTGTTGACGAAGTCATTAACAAATTGCTTAACGAAGTTGCGGAGAAGGTTCTGAAGGAGGAATAGTAGTTATTGTAAAAACGTTCTTAGGCGATAAATGTAACATTTGTTGAACTAAGTCTGTAATATTTGATGTGTATAGTTTTGAATCTAATATGTAAACTATTTTGCAATTTACTTCTTTGCGATGCATGAAACTTTTATGTACATACCGTTTTTGAGCCTTCGGCGAAAAAACACCTTCCCTTCTTTTCATGCTTCTTAAAGAAGAATATTTATGCTTCGTGAGAATATCCACGCTTCGTAAAGAACATCCAAGCTTCGTAAAAACATCAATGCTTCATAAACAATAGATCTCTTTTCCACATCAGAGCTGATGAAGCTGTCATTCTCAGGTTACTTTGTGCCTTAGCACCTTTTCATTTTTGTAAAGCATTCTCCGAAGATCGACTTCGCTTCCAATTCATGTCATTGGTGTGATATGATGTATGATGTGATGCTATGCGAGATGATGCGATGATATGATGCAAAGAATGATGCTAATGCCGAAGACACACACCCACGCTGAAACACACAATCTCTACGTCCCCTTAGGAACGATCAAAATCTCTTTGTCGTTTATTTTTCGGCTTCACCGCTTATTTTTCGGTGTAAGTTCTGCATCCCCTTAGGAATGTCTTTTTAACTTCTTCGCCTTCTATTTCGGCGGTATTTTTCGCGTTGACTTTTCGCGCTTCGCCTTATATTTTGGCGGTATTTGGCTCTGCATTCCCTTTGGAATGACTTTTGAGCAGAAAACTTACACTGCGCTCCCTTAGGAACGACTTTTTGTAGCTTTGGCAAACTTACGCTGCGCTCCTTAGGAACGACTTTTTGTAACTTCAATGAAACTTGCACTGCGATTTTTAGCTCTGCATTCCCTTAGGAATGTCTTTTGAGCTTCAGCAATTTTTGAGCTTCGTAAATCTGTGAAGAAGATATATTTCATTCTGACAGGAGCGAAGCTATTACAAGAAATTAAAACTAGGTTTACATTGATTGTTCCTTATTAAAAACAAAATGATAATGAACATAAAAATGTTTTAGAGGTAGGATATCTCTCAATAGAAGTGCTTTGATTCCGGCACAGTACTGTTGACTGTGCGAGCTTCGGATTCCTCCCTGAATTCCCGTTGCTGTTGAGAGTGCTGGCACCCTTCTGGCTGCTGGCTTCAGGAATAGGTCGGTTGTAGTGGTGGTGGAGGTGGGAGTTGTGGCCAGGAAGCCTATGAATGGCTAGCCGAAGCGACAGAAGCTGCAGGATGATTGTTCACATACTCTGGTATGTAAGGAGAGTGACACGAAGCAGTGTGTAAGACCTGCTTCGGCTGGTTCTGCCGAGCTTCGGCTTCTGCTATTTCCTTTTGCTTCTGAATGGTGACATGGCACATTCTTGTAGTATGGCCCTTGTCCTCACCACAGAATAAGCAGTAAATCTTTCTAGGTTGATCCCCAAATCTTCCTCCGAAGCCCCTGGCGCCTCTGCCCCTTGGAACTGGTGGCCTGAAAGAGCTTTGTTGTTGCCCCGAAGATTGTGAGGTATATTGTGACCTCTGAGACTGACTTCCTTTGTCGTCACTTTGAGTGGAGTTATGGATTGACCTGACGTGCCTCAGATGGATTCTTCCTCCGAAGCCCCTGGTCATTTCGGAGAATCTGTAAGCTTCCTCCCTTCTTTGGTGGAAGTCGTTATCAGCTCAGATGTACTCATCCATCTTCTGAAGCAGCTTCTCTAGAGTTTGTGGGGGCTTTCTGGCAAAGTACTGAGCCATAGGTCCTGGCCGAAGGCCCTTAATCATGGCCTCAATGACAATCTCATTGGGCACTGTAGGCGCTTGTGCCCTCAGTCGCAAGAACCTTCGTACATATGCCTGAAGGTATTCTTCGTGGTCTTGTGTGCATTGGAACAGAGCCTGAGCTGTGACCGGCTTTGTTTGAAAGCCTTGGAAGTTGGTAACCAACATGTCCTTAAGCTTCTGCCACGATGTGATAGTCCCTGGCCGAAGAGAAGAATACCATGTTTGGGCTACATTCCGGACTGCCATGACGAAGGACTTCGCCATGACTGCAGTATTGTGCCCATACGAAGATATAGTTGCTTCGTAGCTCATCAGAAACTGCTTTGGATCTGAGTGCCCATCATACATGGGGAGCTGAGGTTGCTTGTATGATGGGGGCCATGGGGTAGCCTGTAGTTCTGCTGCCAAGGGAGAAGCATCATCAAAAGTAAAGGCATCATGATTAAAATCATCATACCATCCATCCTTGTTGAATAAGAGTTCTTGACGAAGCTCCCTGTGTTGGGGCCTTCGATCTTGTTCATCTTGAACAAGATGACACACTTCTTCAGTGGCTTTGTCGATCTTTCTTTGGAGATCAGCCAGTCGCGCCATCTTCTCCTTCTTTCTTTGTACTTGCTGATGGATGATCTCCATGTCCCTGATCTCTTGGTCCAACTCCTCCTCCTGGAGTGTTGGACTGGTGGCTTTCCTCTTCTGGCTTCGAGCCTCTCGAAGAGAAAGAGTTTCTTGGTTTGGGTCCAGCGGCTGCAGTGCAGCGGTCCCTGGTGCTGAAGCTTTCTTCGGTGGCATGACGAAGGTTAGTGCTTGCCGAAGGTGGTCGAAAAGGGTTCACCGGAGGTGGGCGCCAATGTTGGGGACTTGTTCTCAAGTGCTATGAATTAAGAACAAGGCAACACAAAATATTAAACGTTAATGCCCTTCGTCCTTCGAAGCATTATTTCCCTTAGGATATAATGGTCTTCAGACGAAGGTCATGAAGGACATACCTTCATGATCGAGGTATGTGTTAATAAAAGGAGAAACATGTGAAATATAAGAGTCAACATAAACAATTATATAACGTTATAAATTCGTCCTCATTATATTATCATGGAAAAATAGAAACAATATTGAATTACATATGTACCTTCGGCTTGACAGGCAGTAAAAGTACAAGCGTGACACACGAGCAAGTACCAGTCAGCGTGAACAGTACGGGGGTACTGTTCATCTATTTATAGGCACAGAACGCAGCCTGTGAGAAATTACATACATGCCCTTTACACTTATTATTGACTTATATACAATTCTATGAGGACTAGATAGCCTTTTCCCCTTTAAGTCGGTTCCTTTTTCCGCCATTTAGCCGAAGCTCCCTTGCGTGTAGCTTCGGAGCAATTCCAACCTTCGTCACGATCATGTTCTTTACATCATTCATGCTTTTAGCCCGAGTCCGAAAGTACCTGTTCATATGTCACACTTGGAAGATATTGTTAAATCACGTTTTTGAGGACCTTCGGAGGACGAAGGCCCCCAACAGTAGGCTATGTCACAAAGAAGGCCACAAGTCTTTCCAATGCAAGGCGAAGACTGGGGATAAACAAAAGCTCAATCAAAAGCCAACAAGCAAAATCTCCAACACCCACATCAAAAAGGTGGATAAAAAGGCTGCTACACCATATTTGATAAAGAAGAAAAAGAATGGAAAGGTGATAGCAATCAAGGCCAATAAGCAAGCCAACAAAGTAAAAGGGGCCAAACGCATCTGCGTGCCAAGGGAAATAATTTCAACCATGAAAAGCACCAAGAAGGTTTGGATCCCGAAAGGGAAGTGAGGAGTCCAAAGGACGTCGAGAAATTTGGAGACTTGGCAAAATTGGGATGCATATCATGGAATACATCATATTGGATCAAGTTTATTTCCAAGTGGGTTAGTGAATATTTTGGACCCAAATTTCTCCACCCATGACTAAGGTAACTAGATTCATTGTATTCCTTATTTTTAGATATGCGTATCTATTTTCTTATATCTAGTTTTACCTTTCATGCCTAGTATTTCATTTGGTACTTACTTTAGATTAACAATGCATGCATACTAGGTAAATCACATGGTAGGATTGCTCGTTCTCAATTCATATTCTTGAGCAAACCTACATGGTTTAAAATGTTTAATTAAGCATGACATATAGCTTATTCAACATCCCTAAGTAAATGACACTACTGCTTCAAAAGCTTATATCCTTCAATTGGTATCATTTAACTTATATGTGCCAAAGCTCGGATTATGAATAATCTGCCTCTCTTATCAAATCAAAGTGCATGTCTCGAACAAGTATTCAAAACTTGTATGCACACTTTTAGGGGGACGTTACTCTATAATCTAAGTCTTTGAGACTAATACCTGTTTTCAAGTCTATTTCATGTAGTAGTCTCATTGTAAGGAAAACGAAGTCCCCAGAGAAAGACAACAAGCTTCCACTTCAAATTTACAAGAATTCTTATGTCTCACAAGCCTGTCATTGGTCTTCAATTGGTCCGCCATTGACTTTCAATTGATATCTTTGAGACTACATTTAGCATCATTTACATGTCTTCTCCAATATTTGATTAGACTATATTTCATATCTTATACTTCCCATGTTGCTATAAATGCATATATTGTTGACTCATATTTTGTGCATAAGGGAAGTTAGTCTATTCAAATCAAGTCTTGCACCTCCATTTCTCACATGTTTTTTCCTAAGTAGAAGATCTCTATCCGGGGGACTATTTCTTCGTCTATAAAGGGGGAGAAGTTTCTTCCAAAAAGGGAACACTCATTTAGGGGGAGTAATAATTTTTCTGCTTCAATCGGTTTCATTGATAAATCTTTTATGAGGACAAGTCTTATTTGCTTCCTACATGTTTTTAATGTCTTCCTTTTCGATGGTTGATGCCAAAGGGGGAGAAGTTGTAGGGACCAAAGCAATGAAATGTTATCAAACACCAAACACCACCAATTTAAAATTTTGATCCTTCAAGTGGTTTTGGCTCTTTGGTCTAAAGTAGGAAGTAAGTGAATTATGGACTTAGGGGGAGGCTTAAGTCCATAATATCACATTGTAGGGACAAACATGCATCCTAACAAGTAGATTGCATATTTTCATTCAAATCTTTGTTATAGTTGCTTGCTTTGGTTGTGTTGTCATTAATCACCAAGAAGGGGGAGATTGTAAGTGTGGGGGACAGATATCCCTCGGGTCCACTAGAAGGAAAGAAGGCCTCGCGAGAGGCTTTAGGCCTGCTATCTCGCTAGACCATCCCTTCGCGGGCCAGGAGGAAACTACTGGTGGAATGGGCCAACACGAGAAAGAAGCAGACTCAGGCCCAAGCGACTCGTTGGACTTAAGCGCTATCCACAGCGTTGATCTGACTTTCCCGCGTACAGCGACCTTGAATATCAGAGCAAACTAGGGATAAGTCGGCAAGATTATAGTAAGATCAGTTCAATCGGTTCACTATTGTTTAGGAACATATCTTCATCGTCACATACGCATGTAGTGCCCCACGGTCGAATATATAAGGCCTAGGGGGTACCCCCATCATTTCCATCGACCATCTACTCAACCCATTAGCCTTTCTCCATACTGGAGACTTCTCTTATAACCTACCACATAAAGATCCACACTAGGAAGTAGGGTGTTACGCATCTCAAAGCAGCATGAACCTGTAGAAAATCGCCTATCGTCTCTCATGCATCTCGCACGAACCATTGAGTTACAGTCAACAACACCGTCCTACCCAAAAGCACCGTGAGGGGTAACCCCGGGTGTGCGGTCGGGCTCCAAACACCGACAGCTGGTGCGCCAGGTAGGGGGTGTGTTGTTGATCCAAGCTAGCTCAATGGCCGTCACCTCCTAGTGCAAGATCGCTCTTCGCCCTAGATCTGTATTATGCTTCGGGACCATCTTGTCCGTAGCAGATGAAAAGGGAATTCTGCACCACATAGCGGACCCACCGGAGAAGAAATTTTCCGTGGAAATCTCTAGGAAAGCCAGAACAAGACAGCGGACGGCGCAACCTCCTGCGCCCCAGACGAAGACTACCTCTTGCAAGTCGAGAGCCGGGAATTCACTTGCCCGAAGAACTCCGTTGTCCACTTCGCCCACAAAGGAGTGGACACGGATTACAAGAAAGAAAGAAGCATGCATTCCTGGAAAAGGAATGGAGCTCTGCTGAGCTATCTTTCTGGCACCTTCGTCCTCAAAGAAGGACGGAAAGAAACTCGCCACCATTGCAACTCCTTTTTACCCCGACATCCACTTCATCGGGGGGAGATTGGAGTCGTCTCCCATCTCCGACAACAAGCCAACCATGCCAGGGGAAGAACCTCCCCAGCGAGAAGCTCGGCGACGAAGGAATAGACGCCGAAATATTTGGCGACATCATGAAGCTGGGGAGCGGGACCCAGCGCAGCCCGTATCCCGGGATGAAGTCTCGGAAGTAGGAGAAACTCCAGACGACCGGGTATTCAGATAAAGGAGGAATTCTCGCCGACGTGGCCGCCGGCAAGCTCAAGACCGAGATCGAGAGCAAGCTGAACAGGGTGCAAGGTTACGCCGAGAGAACCCTCTCTTTGCTCGAAACCTGAACTCTGACTTGGCTCGTGCAATGAACACGCCGAGCGAAGTCGGAGGAGTGCTGGCTCAGATAGCTGATGCCCTCGCACGAACTCCGGATGTTGAAGGCTATC
This sequence comes from Zea mays, assembly GCF_902167145.1. Taxonomy (NCBI): domain Eukaryota; kingdom Viridiplantae; phylum Streptophyta; class Magnoliopsida; order Poales; family Poaceae; genus Zea; species Zea mays. Next base: position 90,394,790 of record NC_050097.1, read on the forward strand.
GGCGACTGCTTACTCGGGCTGCTAATCATCTTCTACCCCTCGCTCATCCCCCAAGAGACCTGCGACACGCCATCAACAGTCGGCGAGACGCGCGGAGCTCTATCAACGCTTCACACGACCGACGACACGAAAACGAGATAAGGCGCCGGGACCATGGCGTCCCAGCTCGAAGTCACGCCACCCGAGTTGAGTCGACAGCAGCCTCAACCAGTGGCCCGATCCGGGGACGGTCGAGACGACACATCACCGACTCCCCTCCTCGGGACCGACACTATGAACGTCGACAGGAAGACACATGTGGGGTATCCGCGATCACTCCGCGTCTCAGGGCCATCCAGTGGCCCCCAAACTTCAAGGTCTCTAACGTCGACAAGTACGGTCCTAAGCAGGACCCGGGAGGCTGGTTGGCCATCTATACGACCGCCGCCCGGGCCGCTGGGGCAACCAAAGATGTGATGACCGCATATTTGCCCATCATCCTTGGGCAAGATGCATTGCAGTGGCTACGACATCTGCCACGACACTACATCGACGATTGGAGAGACTTCAGTCGGCATTTCATCGCCAACTTCCAGTCCCTCTCCGACAAGCCGGCGCAGCCATGGGACCTCAAATCCATCAGGCGCCAGGGCGATGAAACACTTTGGTCGTACCTCAAGAGGTTTCAGACCATGAGAAATCGTTTCCTCAAGGTCACAGAGGCAGCAATGATTGAGGACTTCTAACGGGGATCTAATGACTCGGCCTTCGTCTGAGCCATACTACAAAAAGCGCTGACCACCTCCGAACAACTGTTTTGAGAGGCAGACCTCTACATCACCACTGACGAGCGGGCCCAGGACCTCATCGGAGGAACGAAACCTGCACCACCGGCACCGCGGTGCGACGCGAACCCGCAACCCGATAGGCGTTGGGAGAAGAGGCATCGTGAGGAGGTCCACGCCGCCGGACCACCCATCGCTCGTGCCCGAGGGGCACCCCATGGAGGCGAGCGGACACTGAACGACATCCTCGATGCCCAGTGCCCACACCACAAGGCATGCGCCACACCTTGCGTAACTGCAGAAACCTCAAGGACTCCGTCAGGAATGGCCGACCGTTCCAGCCTCTATCACCTCCCCCACCATGAGGAGGGCCTGGCGAGCCCAGGCAGCCTCAGAACCTGGAAGGGGGAGGGGGTGGAGCATTCCCACACGTTGACAGGGAGGTCAACGTCATCTTCGGAGGACACGGGTCGCAGGAGAACAGAAGGCAGCAAAAGCTCAACGACCGGCAGATCCTGGTGGCAACCACCAGTGCCCCAGCTCCCTATCGGTGGTCAGAGTACACAATCACCTTCAGCCAAGTGGATCAATGGATTAACTTCGACCATCCTGGCAAGTACCCGCTCCTCGTTGATCCGGTGATCCGAGAGAGCAGGGTAAAGAAATTACTAGTGGACGGGGGAAGCAGCATTAACGTTACCTTCCCCCGGACGCTCCTGGGCTTGGGGGTCGCACTCAAAGACCTCATTGAGTCAGACACCCCTTTCTTCGGCATTGTGCCGACCGAAGGAGAGTACCCGCTTGGGCACATCTACATGCTCGTCACCTTTGGAACTCCGGAAAACTACAGAACCGAGTTCCTAAGGTTCGAGGTGGCGAGTTTCGACTGCGAGTACAACGCCATCATTGGCAGGTCGGGATTGGCGAAATTCATGGCCATTTTTCACTATTCATACATGATATTGAAGATGTCAGGACCGCAAGGAATCATCACCATGCGCGCTGACTTCCAAGACGTCGCGGAATGCTTTCGGGGAGCCATCCAGGCGGCCCTTACTACTAGACCACCGACGACTTCCTCCATGCAGGCGAACACAAAGCCTGAGGAAGATCTCACAATACCCACAAATGAAGCTCAAGCCGTGACCTCTATGCGGCCGACTGAGGAGACCAAGAGGATCAACCTAGGATTCGCCGATGAACGCAAGACCGCCATCATTAGCTCCAGCCTCGATGACAAATAGGAAAGCGCACTCGTCCGGATCCTGCAAGATAACCGAGACGTATTCGCATGGCAACCTGCGAATATGCCGGGAGTCCTGAGAGAATAAGCCGAGCACAAATTGAAGGTCTATCCTCAAGCGAGGCCGATTCGACAGAAGCTGCGTCGTTTCACGCCTGACAAGAGAGAAGCTATTCGCGCTGAGTTAGCTCGCTTAGTGGCTGCAGGGTTCATTAGAGAAGTGATGCATCCTGAGTGGCTAGCAAATCATGTTCTTGTACTAAAAAAGAATAAAGTGGATTGGCGCATGTGCGTCGACTATACAGATCTCAACAAACATTGTCCGAAGGATCCCTTCGGGCTCCCCAGAATAGATCAGGTGGTTGATTCGACCGTTGGCTGTTCTATGTTGTCCTTCCTAGACTGTTATTCCGGATACCATCATATCAGCTTGGCAAAAGAAGATGAGGAGAAAACTACATTCATCACCCTATTTGGAGCATTCTGCTATACCTCCATGTCGTTCGGCCTCAAGAACGCAGGAGCAACCTACCAGAGAGCCATTCAAACGTACTTAGCTGATCATTGGGGCAAGCAGGTGGAAGCCTACGTCGATGATGTGGTGATCAAAACAGAAAACTCAGAAAACTTCATCGAAGATTTGCAGCTGGTCTTCAACAGCTTGAGGCGATACCAGTGGAAGCTCAATCCAGAAAAGTGTCTTCAGAGTACCGGCAGGGAAGTTACCCGGATTCATTGTCAGCCACCGAGGAATTGAAGCCAACCCAGAAAAAATCGAGGCCATCATGAGAATGGAAGCGCCACGATCACAGAAAAAGGTACAGAGGCCTACTGGATGCATGGCAGCCCTGAGCAGGTTCATATCAAGGCTAGGCGAGAAAGGCATGCCATTCTACAAATTGCTCAAAAAGGTGGACAAGTTTCAGTGGACCATAAAGGCACAGGAAGCTCTAGAGGCACTGAAAAAGTTCCTGACTACACCACCAGTACTCAAGCCACCACGCCGAGCCACGCTGAATCAGCCAGCAGAAGATCTGTTGTTATACATCTCCTGCACGACTCACGTGGTGAGTACCGCATTAGTAGTCGAGCGGGTGGAGGAAGGACATACATACCCGGTGCAGCATCCGGTCTACTTCATTAGCAAAGTTCTCGGGCCCTCAAAAATGAAGTATCCCCAAGTCCAGAAACTGCTATACGCGGTACTTCTAACCGCTCGCAAGCTCCGTCATTACTTTGACGACCACAAAGTCATAGTAGTCATAGGATTTCCAATAGGGGACATTCTCCACAACAAAGAAGCTATCGGAAGGATAGCCAAATGGGCATGTGAGCTGGGAGATCACAACATAGATTCCCGACCTCGCACAGCAATAAAAACTCAAGCACTGGTTGACTTCGTATCAGAATGGACTGAGCATCAGGTCCCAGACAACCTGGAACTACCGAAGTATGGAGAATGTACTTTGATGGCTCGCTGAAATTACAAGGAGCAGATGCAGGGATTCTCTTTATTGCTCCTAGAGGTGAACAACTCAAGTACGCACTTCAGCTACTATTTCTGGCGTCAAATAATGCAGCAGAATATGAAACACTGATCCATGGATTAAACATCGCCATATCACTCAGCATCAGGAAGCTGATGGTATATGGAGATTCGCTAGTGGTCATAAGCCAGATAAACAAAGACTGGGATTGCTCAACTGATTCCATGGGTAAGTACTGTGCAGCCGTCCAAAAATTGGAGGACAAATTCGAAGGGTTGGAGTTCCATCACGTGGAAAGAGACCGCAACGCGGCAGCAGACGCGTTGTCGAAACTGGGATCCAGTCGGGCCCAGGCTCCACCCGGGATCTTCGTCTAAGAAATATCACACCCGAGTATTCTCTTAGATCAGACGGAAGAGTGCAACATCTTGAGCCAACCAGAGTCAAACCCCAATGACTGGAGAGAGCCTATCATCAGGTACATAAAAAATGAAGAAGAACTGGATGACAAGGCGGTAGCGGAACGCATCGTAAGGCAGTCAGCCCACTACACCCTCATAGGGGGCACACTGTACAGAAGAGGTGTGACAGGAGTCCTCATGAAATGCATTCACCTGGCTATTGGGAAGCAACTGTTAGATGAAATCCATGTCGGACAGTGCGGAGTACATGCAGCATCCAGAACTCTGGTCGAGAAGGCTTTCAGATCTAGTTTCTATTGGCCAACAGCGAAGAGTGATGCTGCTGAGTTAGTCCAGAGATGTGAAGCTTGCCAATTCTTATCAAAGCAACAACACTTACCTGCACAGCAGCTGCAGACCATTCCTATAACATGGCCATTTGCATGTTGGCTGGACATGATCGGACCTTTCGAGAAAGCTCAAGGAGGCTATACTCACGTACTGGTTGCCATTGACAAATTCACAAAATGGATAGAGTATAAGCCCATTGCCTCTTTAACCTCAGCCAAGGCATGGAATTCATACAAGACATAATATTCAGGTTTGGGATACCAAATAGCATCATAACTGACCTGGGATCCAACTTCACCAGCTCTGAATTCTTCGACTTCTGTGAGCAACGGAGCATCCAGATTAAGTATGCATCAGTGGCGCATCCAAGAGCCAATGGCCAAGTAGAAAGAGCCAACGGGATGATACTGGAAGCACTCAGGAAGAAAGTATTTGACGAGAGTGAAAAGCTTGCAGGAAAATGGATCAGGGAGCTGCCATACGTGGTTTGGAGCCTGAGAACTCAACCCAGTCGAGCCCTGCATGGAAATACCCCGTTCTTCATAGTTTATGGATCAGAGGTAGTGTTGCCCGCTGACCTAATATTCGGGGCGCCGAGGTTGGCCTTCAAAAGCATAGCCGAAGCAGAAGCTACCAGGCTAGAAGATATCGATGTGCTAGAGGAAGAACAATTGAACACATTAATTCAGTCGGCGAGGTACCATCAGACCTTGAGGCGCTATCATGATAAAGTTGTGCGACACCGATCCTTTGCAGTGGGAGACTTGGTCCTTCGCCGAATTCTAACGAGCGAAGGACGACACAAGCTGTCACCACTATGGGAAGGCCCATTCATCGTATCAGAGGTCACTCGACCAAGATCATACCGGCTTACTCAAATGGATGGCACGGAAGTGGGGAACTCATGGAACATAGAGCACCTCAGAAAGTTATATCCCTAGCAAGGCCTTGAAAATTCTCGAAGAAACTTTGTACTATGTAATCTGGGGACTTCATCATCAATAAAGTTTTCGTTTTCAAAGGCATTCAGACTCTTGACTTTCAGTTGACTTCGATTGGATTGGACTTGAAATCAGCACGCTTAGGGTGTGTTTGGTTTGGCTTTTGGCTTTGGGTTTTGCCCCCCTAAAAGCCAAAAGCCAACCAAAGGGCTGGATTCAGGAAGCAGCTTTTTCTAAAAGCCGACTTTCTCGTAGTGCAAAACTAAAAGCACCCCCGGACCTACTTTTAGTGGCTTTCGGATGGAACTGTGAAAACATATATCGAAGAACTTTTAACGACTATTAGTGGTTTCCACAAAATGGTTTTTAGCTTTTTAACAGCTCACAGTCTACAACAGCTTTTTCCATAGCTCACAGCCCACAGCAACTTTTTCACAGCCACAGCCCAACCAAACAGACCCTTACTCGACTTAGGGTGACAACTATACCCTACTAACGAAGCAATCGGCTTAAGTCGGCGACGACATAAGTCGGTGTGACATGCTCACGCTTACTCGACTTAGGGTGACCACTAAACCCTACTAACGGAGCAATCAGCTTAAGTCAGCGACGACTTAAGTCGGTGCGACATGCTCACGCTTACTTGACTTAGGGTGACCACTATACCCTACTAACGGAACAATCGGCTTAAGTTGGCAAGGACTTAAGTCGATGCGACATGTTCACGCTTACTCGACTTAGGGTGACCACTATACCCTGCTAACGGAGCAATCGGCTTAAGTCGGCGACGACTTAAGTCGGTGCGACATGCTCACGCTTACTCGACTTAGGGTGACCACTATACCCTGCTAACGGAGCAATCGGCTTAAGTCGGCGATGACTTAGGACGGTGCGACATGCTCACGTCTACTTATCTTAGGGCGACCACTATGCCCTACCAGCCAGGCGATCGGCTTAAGTCGGAAAACGCCTTTAAACCAGCATGGAACACTTGCTTTCGCGTTGTTCAGGGTGACTACTATACCCTAACAGTGAAACAATTAGCTCTTCAGAAAAAATAACGTTTTACTTGTTGGCACCAGGGGCGTGTTCTGGCGCCCTGTCCACAAAATATTTGAGTTCTAACACAACCATCACAAGCACATAGAATTCATATTACATCAAGTGTTTTGCAGGACATCACTGCATCAAAACATCTTTTCTGGCAATGTCTTTCACAAGAGCGACGAAAGAAGAAGGACGACTTGAAGCATCGGGCGCGGCCTTGGCATCGGCAGCAATATCATTAGGCACCACGACGCCGGGCCTCCTCATCAAGATCCGTCCAGTGCGAACGGCTTTGTCCAAAGCCTTGTCGCGCTGAGCCTTCAAGATGGTGTAGTTGTCCTCTAAAGCTTTAATAGCCAGTCGAGCGGCCTCTAGCTCCTGCGCGACAAGCTTCTTGGAAGCGCGCATATCCTTGATGGTGGAATCCTTGGTCGATTACAGCTGTCCAAGTCGCAGAATCTCATCTTGTGATACTTGCAGCTCATGGCGGTGATGATCCAGGTCAGACATGGTGAAGCGGTGACTCCTCTCCAAGATGGTCAAGGAGTTACTGGCATCATGGTACAACCTGTCCAGATTGTCACGAGAGGCAACGAGTGCTCGCTTCTCCTCCTACGAACAGAAAGCAACATTCAGTACCAAGGCAACAATAACATGGTAGGGTCAGCCAAGGGAGTTTACCTCATGCGCCATCTTCTCAGAGTCAAGCTGAGCATTAAGAGAGGAATTCAAAGAATGTGCACTGTCCAAAAAAGCAAAAGTCTGGGCCAAGTCGGCTTGACTTTGAGAGTACTTCCCCTCAATGTCAGAGCATCGTTGGGCCATTTCCGACAACGCAGCTAAAAGGGAATGCATGACTAAGAGCAAGTTGATCAATAAAAGAAGCTAGGGAAGTTGTAAGGTCACTAACCAGCATTCGATGCCTTCAGGTCATCGATCTGTTTCTGGAGCAGCAATGGATTCCACTGCATCAGAGACAAAGCTTCTTCAGGAACAGTGGCACCGCAGGATTTCAGCTGGGCAGATATTCCATCAACAAAATCCTATGATCATAGATAGATGAGCAGAAGAAAGATAATTCACTAATATGTACAACATAGAGCAAGAGGCCGACTCACCTGAAGATTGGAGAGGAACAGTGGTAGACCCAGGGCAGGAGGAGCTGAGGCATGGCTCGACGAGGGAAGGTCAACAGGAACAATCTGAAGAGCACTATCCGGGGTGACCTCAGCCCCACCAGCAGACATCAGGCTCCTTGCATCTAGCTCGTTGACCTCTAAGGCGACTTGCCCAGTTGAAGTTGTAGAAGCACGTGTCGCCGTTGCTCCATCGGACCGAGGAGGGGACGACCCGACGTGGACATCCATGGAGGCATTGGAAAGAGAGCACACCTGAACAACCTCAGGGGCTGGGTCGTAGTTTGCATTACCCACAAGAGTTGGATCACTACTAGCAACACCCTCGGGGGCTGGGTAGTTGCCGACATCACCCTCGGGGACTGGGTCTTCTGCAGTAGCCACCTCTAAGGCTGAAGGCCCCTTAGCCACCTCCATGGGAGTCGGATGACTCAGATCAGCATCTCTGCATTGAAGAGTGCCCTCCAAAGTCGACGATGCACGAGACACCACTCGGGTTACCTCTTGCCTAGCGAAATCAAGCAACGAAAGCCCACCGTCTGGGACCTCTAAACGGACGGCCAGGATATCATCTTCAGGAGGCTCTGATAGCATATCTTCGGGGATGACCTCCTCTAGTACTTGATCAAAATCTGATATTGAAAGCCCCTGAAGACTGACAAGTGCCGACAAAGCTGGAGAGGGAATATCGCTACCCCCCTCGCTGCCCCTATAGTGTCGGCTGTTCTTGCGGATCAGCGGGACTTCTTCTTCTTCCTCTTCGTCCTCATCAAACAAGCAGCCAGCAGCCTGTGCATGATCACAACCCTTGGTTTCAACTTCAGGAATGGCCTCTACCAGGACATCATCGGGAACCGGTACAGAAGGGCCAGCACCCTGATCCAAGCACGATAGTCGCCGAAGTCGCCTATTCTTTCTTTTTTCCTCGACAGGTGCAGTCGGGCGGCTCACTCGGCGTGGATGCTTTGGGCGGGCACCTTCGGGTTTCTGAGTTTCCACCTCTTCACCAAGTTCTTGCCCAGTTGCGATGGCCATCGGCTCGGTGTGGGTTGAGTCGGATGATTCCCCAGCCAGCAAGCTAAGCACAGCATCTATCTCCACGTCATCGGTGCTAGCTGGCATCTCAAAGTGAGTCAGCCTCTCATCCTCAGGAAGACTCCGAAGTGGAGCGATCAAAGCCTCAATGTCCTCAGAAGGGGGTCGCACTCTAAGACCCAGGCTATCGTCACGAGCAGGAGGTTTGGACACAAACTCAGAGAATGGCCTAAGTGGTGGCAGGTTCCATGCAGAATAAGCCATAGGAGCACCAGCATTTGAAACTCTGCCCCTCAGGATCATGTCCAGTCGACTCAGCAGATCTTCAGTGGGAATTTTTCTATTCGTGACTAGGGTAGAATTGTTGACACCGCTATACAAGTAAGTGGGGTAGGCCCTGTCCTTCAAGGGTTGAATGTTCTTGAATACGAAGTCAGCAACTACAGCTTCAGCAGTTAAACCTCTATCCTTCAGCAAGCAGATCTCGACGAGCAGCACTCTGGCCTCTGTTATCTCCGAAGAGGTTGGAGACTCTATCCAGCTAGGTGTGCGAACATCTGGCTGCCTTCCTGACCGAGGAGACAGAGATTTGCACCACTCAAGGCGCCACCCCTTGATGCTGTCCTTGAGAGGAATATCAAGGTACTCTGCTTTCCTCCCCCGGCTAAGCTCCATACTTGCGCCACCAACAAGTTGGTGTTGTCCCCCAGCCATCCCGGGCCGACAATGATAAAGGTATTTCCAGAGACCGAAATGGGGGAGAATCCCGAGAAAGGCCTCGCACAGATGTACGAAAATGGAAATTTGCAGAATGGAATTAGGGTTCAGATGCGTCAAGTTCAGTTCGTAGAAATCAAGGAGACCGCGGAAAAAGGGGGGAGACGGGAAGAGCAAGACCACAAATAAGAAAAGGAATGTAAACGACAGATTCATGGGTATCCTCTATCGGAACGGTGATGCCGCGAAAAATCCGCCAAGAGTAGAGCTCTTTTGGAAGCAAAACTCCAACGTCAACGAAATGAAGGAGGTTGGATTCCGAAATAATGGACATATGGTTACCAGCGAATGGCAGCTGGCTGTTGGGGTCGATAGGCGGGATGATTGCAGCAACGGTGCTATGCCTCTTCCGATTCGGCATCATCGCAATCTTTCCGGTGGAACGAGCAGGATCGAGATCTCAGGGAAGCAGAGGAGTGGTTCAAAGGGAAAAAGTGAAGTTAGGGCTCAGAAATAAAAAAAGCACGTCGGTGCGAGTATAAGTGGGGTTTCCCGGGTCGGGCACTATTTCTAAAAAGTGCCAGGTCACTACTCGAGAAAGCAAATTTTCAGGCATCACTCGGCAGTTACCTCTAAAACGCCGGCAATATGAGGCATCACTCGGCGGTTACCTCTAAAACGCCGACAGAATCAGGCATTACTCGGCGGTTACCTCTAAAACGCCGACAGTATCAGACATCACTCGGTGGTTACCTCTAAAACGCCGGCAGAATCAGGCATTACTCGACGGTTACCTCTAAAATGCCGGCAGTATCAGACATCACTCGACGGTTACCTCTAAAACGTCGGTAGAATCAGACATTACTCGGCGGTTACCTCTAAAATGCCGGCAGTATTAGGCATTACTCGACGTTTACCTCTAAAACGCCGGCAGTATCAGGCATCACTCGGCGGTTACCTCTAAAACGCTGCCAGCATTAGGCATATGGGTGAACTATCAAGCGCGTAAACAGAAAAAGCAGCAAAAGGCAACAGTCACTTGAAGCAACCAAAGTTTTTCATTAATATTGGAGGCGGTTACACAAACTCAAAAACTAACTCATTATGGGTCGGCCTTTTTTCCCCTTTTCTACTACATTACATTACATTACTTCACTACTTACACTACACTATACTACTAACTACTACTACATTATTCTATTACTACTACTACTACTAATTATCTATACTAATATTTAGACCAGTGGCGCTTTGCCACTAGCCTTGCTGCCGCCACTAACAACACCGCCACTGTCGCCCTTGCCGCCACCGTCGCCGCCGTCGTCGTCGCCTTCGCCATCACCGCTGTCATCGCTGCTATCGCCGCCCTCATCGTCACTGTCGTTGTCGCTCCGCTCCTCGGACGAGCCGGAGGAGTTCTCCTCATCCGAGGAGACCTTCGACTCATCCGACTCCTCGAGCCTAGCGTGCTCGACGGAACGGATGTTAGTCCAGTATTCTGCGGCTATCCCCTGGGAGTCGTCCGAGTCATCGGACGACGTCGGGGGAGAGGCGAGAGCCAGTGACCCCTCGGACTCGGAGGAAACCTCCTCCTCCGAGTACTCCGAATCACCGAAGTCCTTCGAGGGAGGGCTTGGATCGTGCTTCCGCTTGTCGCCGGCATGACGAGGTGAGCCTCGACCTCTCTTGCCTTTGCCCATGGTCGGATAGAGAAGAGGATAAAGGAAGAAGAAAGTAACAGATGATCGAAGGATGAGTAAAGAGAACAACGGTGCAATCAGGCTATTTACAGAGGCCGGGAATGACCGTCCACTTCCTACCACGCTCGCCGAACAGTCGCAAGTATTCAATAAGCAATTCAAGCCGCCTGAAAATGAGTCAGGCAACAGACGCCGCTTCGCGTAACACGACACCATTTGGACTAAGGTCAACTGCTCGCGCGATATGATTACACCACGCGGTCACATCAAGTTACTACTCTAGGATAGTGTGCTAAACGCTATGCGTACCAAGACGCCCCTTGGTCACACCCATTGGGGGGGTAACCAGGAATTTTCAATAGATTTTCTGAACAAGTCATATCCATACAGTATACACAATGAATGTACTGAGACAGAAGGAAGAGATCGGTAGAGATCGAAGGAAATCCAAATATAGCTACTGAACCGCAAGTCTAGTCACCAGAGGCATTGAAGCGCAGAGCGTGGTGAAGACCAGCCAAGAGCCATCTACCAAACATCAAATCTGTCACCGATCAAATAAATTTCAGACCTAACAAGGTGTGGGTAGATAATATTGTTAGAATTCGCAAGAGCATGAGATGAAGACAAAATGTTGATTTCTAAAGCATAAGATGATGACAAAATGTTGATTTCTAAGGCATGAGATGAAGACCTTTGAGTGGACTATCTTCAAAAATCCACTCAAAGTCCAGGGGCTACACCCATTGGGTGCACCTACGGTGCACCCCATAGATTTTTTAGTCCCAGAAGACGAAATGTTAACTTCTAAAGCATGGTATGATGACAAGATGCTGATCTCCAAAGCATCAAATGAGGACCTTTGAAAAGACTGTTTTTACTGAGTCACTCAAAGTTTAGAAGCAATGCCCAATGGGTGCACCTTTGGCACGCCCATTGCCAGGGTGGAAATCATGTCACAAACTCGCAAGCTGGACCTAGAATCTTTGGGCTGATTATTTCAAAATCAACTCAAATATTGAGGGCTTGTGGGGGACAGATATCCCTCGGGTCCACTAGAAGGAAAGAAGGCCTTGCGAGAGGCTTTAGGCCTGCTATCTCGCTAGACCGTCCCTTCGCGGGCCAGGAGGAAACTGCTGGTGGAATGGGCCAACGCGAGAAAGAAGCAGACTCAGGCCCAAGCGGCTCGTTGGACTTAAGCGCTATCCACAGCGCCGATCCGACTTTCCCGCGTACAGCAACCTTGAATATCGGAGCAAACTAGGGATAAGTCGGCAAGATTATAGTAAGATCAGTTCAGTCGGTTCACTATTGTTTAGGAACATATCTTCATCGTCACATACGCATGTAGTGCCCCACAGTCGAATATATAAGGCCTAGGGGTACCCCATCATTTCCATCGACCATCTACTCAACCCATTAGCCTTTCTTCATACTGGAGACTTCTCTTGTAACCTAACATATAAAGATCCACACCAGGAAGTAGGGTGTTACGCATCTCAAAGCGGTCCGAACATGTAAAAAATCGCCTGTCGTCTCTCGTGCATCTCGCACAAACCATTGAGTTACAGTCAACAGCATCGTCCTACCCAAAAGCACCGCGAGGGGTAACCCCGGGTGTGCGGTCGGGCTCCAAACACCGACAGTAAGGAAAATGGACCCCGAGCCATTTGACTATATAAGTTTTGGTGTTTGATGATTAACACAACCTGTGAACTAATGTGTTTGCGAGATGTTTGTAGTTCACAGGATGCTAAAGTAACTTGGACCAAGACATTGAGGAAAGCAACACCTCAAAAGAAGACATTATGAAGATCAAGTGAAGTCCAAGAGAAGAAGGAAGTGTTGCTTGCGGACTGTCTGTGCGAGGAGCACCGGACTGTCTGGTGGCACACCGGACTGTCCGGTGCACTAGGAACAGGAACCCTAACGACTAGTTCCAGGTGGCACTGTGGAAAGAAGACCACCGGATTGTCCGGTGTGGAGTCTGGACTGTTCGATGTGGAAAGCCTACAACACCAATGGTCACCTGCGGTGTCAGGCCAACGGCTAGGCACAGCGAACAGGGGCCATCAGACTGTCTGGTGTGCCGCAGAGAAGCAACAACTTTTCTCTAATGGCTAGTTTTGTGTTGGGGGCTATAAATATACCCCCAACCGGCCATTATAAGGTGTGGGAGCCCAAGCAACATACCAAGTCATATTGTAAACCTTTACAAGTGCTCAAACACCCAAGTGCTTAATAGAATCACTCGGTGATTAGCGTAGGTGCTTTGCGAAGTGCTTAGGTTAGTTAGACCGCATTAGCGCTTGCTCTAGGTGAATCCTAGTTAGTTGAGTGAGTTTAGAAAACCACACAACCCCTCGGCTCTTGCGCGAGCCATTGTAATTGTACCGAGTGGGACGAGAGTCTTGCGATACCGTGACAACCGAGTTTGTGTCACGCCACCGTGTACCGGAGGGAACGATGCCCGCGATGTTTCGACCGAAAGCTCGATAGTGGAGACGACGGGGAGCATCCGAGAGGAGTCGGAAGCGGAACACCACTTGCGGGTGGAGAAGGCCCGTGGCTCTCTACGGAGTTACTCGACCGAGGTGCTTGGCCCTCGCGTGGGCTTACATTTGCATAGGGGCACCAACGAGGATTAGTCGGGACCTTGCGTGGTTCCGGATACCTCGGTAAAAATATCGGCGTCATCCACGAGAGTTTGCATCTCAACCTTGCTCTTTAACTTCCGCATTTATATTAAGCATTTAAGTCTCAATCTTGTGTTTATAGTAATATTGTTGTAGATTGAAACTTAGCCATTGTGATAGAGATAGCAACACTTAGACAAAACCTAGTTTGCACATTCTAGTTTGATTAATTGCATAGGTTTTGCTCTAGGGATTTATTTGTGGCCTAGTTTATTGAAAGTTTTAGAAGTCCTAATCACCCCTCCCTCTTAGGTGTCATCTGTTTCCTTCATATGTCACTATGTCCATGTGTAGATCCATACAAAAAAAGAGGAACAGACTAGAGCACAAGAGACTAAATAAATTGGCCTATGTAAGCTACAACAGGAAGATGGATAATAGGTTCACAAATATAAAAGAGCTAGGTTCCAAGGGAAAGCTTGAAGAGTTTTTGTGGCAAAATGAATGGGTTAAAGAAGAATCTGATGGTGATAACATTTGGGGTGCTGTGGATGAAGCTCTAGGTGCAAATCAAGGTCTCCGAGGCCGAAATTCGCCTAGGACTGTTGCTGCTGCTGCAAGTGCTGGTTCCTCGCCTCATACTCAGACACAAACCTATGTTAGAAATAGAAAAGGACACAGAAATGCAGTAGCTACATCTCAAGACATACGTGAAGAAGATGGCAATTCTTCTGCCGAAGATGAACAAGAACAAGTGACACCTAGACAAATGAATGATGATGCAGATGGAGGCGAACAAGAATCAGGTGGAAGGGGAGCTACATGTGTTGAATTTCAGTTGGATGACGATCTTCTTTAGGTAACTGGGTGGTAATGTATGTTGTGTGGTATCTGGGACTGGTAGTATTAGTAACTAGTAAGTGTTTATTTGCTGTTTTCAGTTGGATACTTGGATTGGATAAACAAATACCTTTTTCAGTTTCTTAAATCAATATTCAATATTGCAGAATTCATGTCATGTTTACCCTATCATTCATATATAGTTATATAATCATATACTATATAGTATATACGTCCTGAATGACCTGAATGAACAGGACGACAACCAGGTCAACCAGAGGTCGATTAGTCGACCTAGTCGGCGACTAATCGAGATTAGTCATCTGGTCGTTCCCTAAGTTCGACTAGCTAGTCGAGCGACCAGAAAACATAGGCTGCAACCATTATTACAATATGAAAGAAATGTTATGAAGCGAGTTTGAAATGCTATACAAGAATTGAGGCACTTTAGCGTATTCTCGGACATAAGATAGATACAATGTCTTCGATTGATTAAGTGCTTGAGCACATAGTAATCTTGTCACTAGGCGACCTTATCAAATATACTTGTTGTGGATTGAAGATCTTGAGACACTGCAAAAAAATCCAGGAATGAAACAAAAACCAAAAAAATTACTACTATGATTTTGGTTAATACACTGAAGACTACCTTGAGAAACAGTCAGCATACTTAATGTGGATTAAAGACTCATTTACTCTTTATATCACCAAATACTCACATGGATTTATAAAGAAAGATAGTTGCAGAAACAAATGGTGCAATAGGACATGGTATATAGAAGAATCTGAAAGAATTGTACCTTGTATTCACCTAACAAGTTGATGTAGAGAAGTTCAAAATGTACGCTTCTGCCAGCATTTTGCCAAGTTTTACTTGTGACTCGGTGGTAAGATGCAACTTGTCTTCATTCAGTGCCATACCCATCGGATCCACAGTTACAACATTGGGCAAATTAACACTAAATTGAGCATTTCTGACTTTTTCAATGTTCCTTTTATTCCCAGATGCAAGTGCAACCTGGTCAGATCATAAACAATCTTAGATAGACCCACTTTCAAAGCCTCCTAGAGCCTAGACGATGAGGAGAGACTCCTCAAACACGGCACCTGTTGACTTAGTGAGACAGCTCTAACCACTTTACTAGACATGCCCTTCATAATAAAAGATATTGATATAGAAAAAGGTACTAGACATTCAAGGAGTATCTAGGAAAATAAAGGATGGTTGCTTAATGCGAAAAGGACAAGGTATCAATATTGAAATCAATTCTTGTTTTACTTAAATAACATAATTGCAAATTCTAGTGCTTAAATATCACAAGTAGCAAGTAAAAAACATTACTTTACCAGTTAAGAATTGAGCAATTTTTTTGTTTATAGCATGATGAAACAAATTCTGATGGCAAGCTACAAAATATAAGAAAAAAATATGTGTGAAGTTAAAACGATGATGCATTCTATATTTCAGAAAAAAATGAAAAGCTACTAAAGATTCAATGATGAACCTATGACAGCCTGCAAGCTGCTTGAATCCTGCATAAGATTGCACTGTTTAATTGTACCTGTACTTTTATCAATTCCGTTATTTTGAGTGTCATTCTAAGTGTCATCTTAAAATGAATTTAATTATTTTTTGCTATAGCTGCATAATATGGTTGAGGATAGGTTTGTGTGTAATTCCAGAACACATCATTCGCTACTAATATGTACTATATTTACAAATTGCACTGGATTATGAAAACTGATTAGACAGCATATCTTTGCCATTTTCAGAAGTTCAATCTCAATGTACATAAACCAATGATGAACGTTGATAGGTTGATTTCGTGCAGCCCAAATTGTCAGTTGCAGGTTCATTTTCAAAAGTTCGATCTCAATGTACACAAACTAATTGATGAGTGTTGATAGGTTGACTACTTGCAACCCAAATTGATACCCCCACAATTTACTATTTGGGCAATGAGTTAACCTGGTTTATGTTCACAATATAATATAGATTGCTATCTATTGGCATCTAAACCGACCTTAATTTTTGAAAACTGAAAACTAAACAAAACATCTATTGGGGGCCTCTTATGTCGAAGATCACCTGATTAACATGCTGCTTCGGCACGAACAAGTGTGTTCCAGGAACATTTTCACTAGCGGACGAAGCTAACCTGGCTTCAACCGAAGCAGTGTGCAGAAAAGTTTCGTCTGTGTGCAAGCAACGAGGACAACAGCCGAAGTCGACAACTTCGAATGCAACCCAAAGGAGAAGCTGCTAAATAATGACGGTCGAAGCCCGCATAGCCGAGGACAGAGAAAATACGCTATTGCCCTAATACCGTTTGTAAATAGTGTGTATAAAACCTTGATGGGCATTATTGTACATCTGTACAAAGGTGATTCATCTCCCCTATAAATAGATGAACAGTGACCTGCATAAAGTACCTTTTCGAGGATCGTAGCTTCGTGTCGCTCAACCTTCGAAGAACCTTCGTACCACCCTTTGTCAAGGAGTCAAATGTATGCTTGTAAATTTATTTGGTGTAATGGGAGGCATAATGAAAATGCTAAGGCAAAGGAGATAAGTTCGCATACACCATTGTACTGTGTTATTCCATTACACATCATTTCTATTTACATTTTTACCCGAAGACCTTCATCCTTCGCGTTAACACTCTAAAGAAGTGTTAAACTCATGACGAATGTCCTCATTCCTAACTTGTGTTGCCTTGATTCTCAACACCTTCAGGGGATTGAAATCAATTATCCAACAACATCCAACACCTACTAACCTCATATGTGTTTCCTCAGGATTTTTGGTTCAGAGTTGTGGAGTCATTGGGTTTTGAGACATGTGTGCTGAATAGTAATGAGCAAACTTTCTAGATTGGTGGCATAATATCAACAAACGAGTTTCAAAGGAGAAAAGGGAGGGCATCAACATGGTGGTTGTTTTATGAGCTTAGCTACATTGAAAGCATAGAAACTCCATTGATTTTTTAAGGATCCAGCACAAATTTGAGTGTTACTCTTCAATCATTCGGAGAAGAACATGAACATCACCTTTGGTGCTTCACGAGAGTGCAAGGTCTCGAAACCATAGGTGAAGGTGTTGTGGCATGGTTAGGTCCGATCTTTTGTATTTTTATTTTTTTTCTTAATCATGTAACATCAAAGCCTCCTTATGGCTCGGTCTAGAGTGAGGAGGTTTGTTTTTATCTTGTAAGGTACCGTTTTTCCCTCTCTTAGTACAAAGGTATACTTCTCTCCTATGTATTTGAGAAACAAATGATTTCAATGAACCAATCTAAAGAATAGAGAGGATCATGAGCCAAGAGATTTTTGGATCCCATGGCCTACAATTTGGTTAGGGTGGTGTTTTCTGCAACCCTATGACTACAAAATCTGGAGTTGAAGTTCAAAGAACTAGTCAGCAAACATGAGCATTTCTGATTTTACTACCATAATAAGCATGTGGTTTTGTATTCAGGCTTATTATAATTCAGAATGTTGTACATGTGATCCAAATACCACATGGTGACAACAATTCACAATATGTTATGTTGAACCATGACGAAGTCTGCTCCGTTCACTAATATTATCGACAACAAATGGTACAGAGTAGGGATGGTAATTGGTACGGGTATGGGTAAATAACCGCGGATAATTATCCATTGGATACGGGTACTGTCGGAGAGGAAATTCTCCGGTCGGGTGGCGGAACGCACCTGCCCTAAATCCTTAGATGAGGAGGGGGCCTAAGCGTTTTGTCTGCTAGATGGATTCGGGATGAACACAAGAACACACAATGGTTTAGAGTGGTTCGGGCCACCGGAGCGTAATACCCTACTCCACTGTGTGCTGTATTGAGCTTGAGAGCTTGTATGAACTTGTGAGTTTGAGAGTCTAAGTGAGCTTGTGCCTGTCTTGTAACGTGGTGTGCCCTCCCTTTTATAGCTTAAGGGGGGGACACATACAAGGATACTGAGCCCCGACATGTGGGCCCAGGGGCAAAATGGAAGGAAGTAACTAATGCATGTAACGCCAGGGTGATCTCCGAGCGCCATAATGTCCGTAGTGCATATAGTATTGATATGCCGCGCTGCTTCCTCGGTAACGCGCGAGTGATGATGAGCATAGTGTACGCCGCAGCACGGGCGTACTGCCCGCCAATGGAATGGACAGGCACGTCGCCTGCGGGATGGCCTGGCGCCGCCTGCCAGCGGAGTGGACAGGGCACATTAAATGCTGAGGTGGCACATCGCCTGCCAGTGGAATGGAAAGGGCTCATTAAATGCCGAGACGGCACATCACCTGCCAGTGGAATGGACAGGCGGCACGCCTTATCCGCAATAAATGCAGAGGCGCGCGGCCCAGAGGCCTTACGTCAGGCTCCTCCCGTTGGCTTACGTCACGTGCACCGTGCAACGTGGCAGCATCGGGGCTCCGCCTAAGCGGGGAGCAAAAGCATACGCGGCATGGTCCGGACACGTGTCAGCTCCGGACCTCCGCCTGGCCTTGATTAAGGCCTGGGTATTGTTTGTCCCGGAATCCCCGGACACAGAGGGATCCGGGACCCGTCCCAGGGGTTCGGTTCGCGCCCGTGGAGGTCCTGGACCTTACCCGGAGGTCCGGTCCGTATATACAGGGGTCTGGCACCTTCCCGTGGGGTCCGGACCCACTGTTGATACCTTGAAGTATATCGTCTTCTCTGGCCACGTGGCGGCCCCGGAGCCGTCCACGTGGTGGGGTCGGGTGCTGTTCACCACGCGACTAGAGATAGCCGCGCGGGCACCGCGCCTTCATACTGTAGTAAGGGGTACCCCTGTTTCAGGGTACTGACAGGTACGGTAGAATTTGGTATCCGCGGTACGGTTATGGATATAATAAGGTATCCGCGGATAATATTTTCGCAGGTATGGATAACCCAATGGATATTTAACATGTGGGTCATCTGAATTTAATATATTATCCTAAATTCTCATTTTTCAATTTTTATCCATGACATGTCGTTTGATGCTGAAATTATCTTTTGATGCTGCTGGAATGATGATTGTTTTTGAAATGTGATTAAATTGTTGTTTGGTGTTGAATGCTAAAATTGTAGTGGGCGTGCGGGTAATGGATATCTGCCGGATAGCAGATACCCGGCGGGTACAGGTATGGGTAGAGATCCATACCTACGAACGTTTATGGGCACGAGTATGGGTTGGGTTTTGTCACGCGGGTATGGATTCACGAACTATATATCCACGTACTACCCACCCGATTGCCATCCCTAGTACAGAGTATAAAAAATTGGCAATATGAGAACTAATCATAAATGGTCTAAATAAGTAAGGGCGTGTTTGGAAGCAAAGTATTTCAAAACCATGGCTTTGGAATACTACGATTTTAAGATGTTATGACACAACAATAGTATTCTTTTACATCACTCTTAGCTATACGTATTTAGAGACAAAGTATCTCAAACCATGATATTTAGTATACATGTGGAAGGCTAGTCATAGACAAAAACTTTGGAATGGAGTGTAGTTTCAAATGCTCCAAAAATAGCATGGCATCTACAAAAACATGGTATTCAAAACAGAGTATTTTACAATGTAGCCAAACACTTCTTGACAAAAATACTATGATATTCTACAATACCATGGTTTTACCTCAAAACTTGAAAAATACTTGCTTCCAAACACCCCCTTCCCTCAAAACTTGAAAAATACTTCTTGACAAAAATACTATGATATTCTCCAATACCATAGAGCACTCAACAATGGCACGACAATACCCTCCTTAAAAAATTGTACTACCGTTACTTGAAAGTTGAAACCATCTAGGTATTAAAGATTATACTAGACTACAAGACTATAAATTGTAAACTTTGGGAAACTCATACCATGCCTGTCAATCAAATTTAGTTAAATCCATGACAGAAACCTGGCTAGAATCAGAAAGCACCACACTAAGGATGTTAGGAGCAGGAACAAGACCATCACCTGAATAAAGGGTAACTGCGGCATCCCAAGATCTGCCCTGACATTACAGATGAGCCTCTCGACGTTCTCCAAGTAGGCACTCGTGTCGGCATCGGATTCGGCGTCGCTCTCTCCCTGGTACCATAGGATGGCCTCGATCTCGCCGTACAAGGTCGCGACGCGCGCCCGGGATACCATCTGCTCGTACAGATGTTTCCCGAGGGACCACTCCCGGATGGCCGTCCCGCCAACGGCGCACGGCACGAGCCCGATCTGGGCCGCCGCGCCAGGGGTGTCCTCCTGCAGGCTCGAGAGCACAGCGCGGGCGAATGCCATCCCGGGCCCGATGCCACAGGTCTTGGTTGTGTCGATGTCGGCGTGGAGCGGCTCGCGGGCTTCCTCCCACTGCTGCGCCGAGGAAAGGCGGAGGATGGACGGATCCGGCGCGCATTCTGGGGGCACCACGCCGTCCCAGTGCTTGTGGTGTACGCCGCCGCGGCCGGCCATGTTACTCTGCCCGGACAGCACGAAGATGCGCATGGCTGGTCGGGGTACGGCACTGTGGGGGCGGCCGGCGGCCGGGGTGGAGAGGAGACCGCGGCTGCCTCTTGGAATGAGTGGCGTAACACTACCCCCATCGGCTCGCTCTAAAATTCTCCTTATATCATTTTTTTTTGTCACATCATAAATAATTTATCTGTTTCTTTTTCATCTCATACGGCGGTTCCACCTAAATATTCCTCTATACCCCACTACAACTATAAAATATCATTTTCTATATCTATTTTTCATTAATAATTAAAAGTGAGCCCACGTCAACCGTGTTTGGAGGGCAGCCACACGCACACCAAAACGATGGGGAGAGAGAAGCGGACCTCCAGGTAGGAGCCCTGCCGGGGCAGCGCTGCAGCGATTTTCAGCTCCTATAGCCGGCATACGAAAGGGAGGGGGCGGGCGGCGGCATGCGCTGCGGCCCTAAATTTTCCCTCCCCTATATTCAATCTTCCCGCAACTGTTTCTCCTATATATTCCCCTATATATCCCCTGCTCATAAATATATATATATATATATATCAACTACCATATTTTTTCAATTTTTATTTTCTTAACGTACAAATCCGTTGAATAATTGATTTAATTTTTCAATTAGATATATAATCTCCATAAATTATTGTGGGGCACATAATGCGTAAAATTACGTATTATTCAATTTCTAAATTTTAAAAAACCATAATTAAGTATACAATGGAACACTTGATTACTTAAGGAGTCTAGTAGCAAAGATTTGTCAACAAATCATAGTTTAAAAACCTATACCATGGTTCTACAGAAGGAACAGAGCGGGAGGTTTCTTCGCCAAGGCGCGCTCGCTGCCATCCTCCAGAGGAAAGGACAGGGGATGAATAGTGCCCCGCCTGATCTAGTGTGAGAGAAGGGGAACGCTAGGTAGGGGGCACTGCAGAGAGAGGCGATGCGGGAGGAAGGGGGTGATTTTTGCCTCTTGCATGAGCACAATAATAGGAGAAGGGAGCTCTAGGGCAGTGCGTTGCGGACAGTCTAAGTAGGGAAGTTGTGAATCGCGTGAAAATGGGCCGATAGAGATAGATAGCCAATATATTTTGAATTTGGTATAGAATACAAATAGTTAGAAAGACTAGATATTTATTCGAATGTATAAACGTCATATATATAGATATTATTTGTTCGAATAGGACGTTTAAATGACGGATATAAATATTATTTGTTTGGATACGAATATCTGTCAAATAATGCATCAATTAATTATTATTTAATGTAATTTAGTTCACGTAATACAATTACACATTAGCATTTAATAGAAGATATATCAACATGATAATATAGCATAAATTTAGATTATACAATAAGTCAACACAATATTTTAAACATAATGACAAGATTTGAATTATATAATTGTCTAATGCAACAAAAGATAGTTTTCAAATGCCATAAGATAGTCATTTGGTTCAGAAAAACTATTGAGTTGTTAGTTATGAAAAGGCTAAAAGTTGTTTGTTGAACCTGATGTGAAACTATGGATTTGATATAAATTATTTGTAATGGCCTAAGGTTTTGATATGTTGTTTATATGCAAAATAATCATAATAATGTGATCTCTGCATATAAAATTAATTATTACATTTATAAATAAGTGCAATGTTCATCACAAAAGACATGTCATATACATACCTAGCTTATATCGCTCCTTGCATTAGCTAGTGAAGTAGTTATCCTATCACGAATGGTGTTCATAGTATCTTTGTTCTCTACCTCTACCTCATTACCACCATTGTGAGATTGATCATCAACATTTGATGCTCTAGGCATGTACTCGTCTTCTGCGTCACACCTCTAAAACTCCTTATCATGCAACTGACTATCAAGAATAAAATTATGTAATGCAAAACAAGCTATAATGATCTCTTTCTGCTTTTCAACTGAGAAATTTGGCATGTCTTTCAATATGCGCCATTTTTGCTTGAGGACCCCAAATGCTCGCTCGATGACATTGTGGAGAGATGAGTGCAAGAAGTTGAATATCTCATGCTTCCCTTGCGGTGTACGTCCACGATGATGACGAAAATCTAGTATATGGTACGTAGTTCCCTTGAAAGGTGCAAGGTATCTAGTTCAGTTTGGATATCCTGAGTCCACAAGGTAGTACTTATCTGAAAAATGAAATTAAATTACCATTATAAATATAAATAACTAGAGTTCACAAGATAGTACTTATAAAATTACCTTTAGGAGGGACAGAAAAAGAAGCAAAGTTTGTACTACGTTGTTCTTTCATAAGCAAAGTTTGGGATAAAATATATGAGTATACAGTCATGTCCTTCAGGGTTGTATGGACCATCTTCAAATGCTCCTCGTGCTCTTCCTCATTCTGAGAATATATGAATATATCATCGATGAACACCACTACAAACTTGTCAAGATAGTCCATGAACACACTGTTCATCAAGTACATGAAGAAAGATGGCGCATTCGTCAATCTGAAGGACATGACTGTATACTCATATAGCCCATACTTGGTGATAAATGTCGTCTTTGGTATATCTGAAGGTCGGATCCTGAGTTGATGGTAACCCGACCTCATATCTATCTTTGAGAACACATCGATCCTCTCAGCTGATCAAACAGGTCTTCTATCCTTGGCAGGGGGTAATGTTCTTGATGGTGACTTTGTTTAGAGATCTGTAGTCTATACACATTCTTTTGGTCCCATCTTTCTTCTCCACGAATAGAACTGGAGCGGCCCAAGGTGAATTAATTGGTCTGATATAACCTTTCTCTAACAGCTCGTCGATCTGCTTCTTGAGTTCCACCCATTTTGGTACATACACTCTATAATCTCTCTTACAAATAGGGGTGGTGCCAAGGTTCAAGCTCTATAGCAAACTCGACCTTCCGCTCGGGTGGCATGCCTGGTAACTCCTTAGGAAACACGTCGGGAAACTCCGACACAACTCTGATGGCCTCAAGCGGATTGGCCTCTTTACCATCTACGGACATATGGTGACAGGCTCCTTCCTCCAGATCAGGCATGATCAGTTCAGTTACTATCTCTTCCCCAGATGGGGACACTAACTTCATTGTCCTCTTGTCGCAGCTGATGGTTGCTTGGTTCTTGTGCAGCCAATTCATCCCTAGGATGACATCTATCACTTGAGTACCCATTACTACTAGGTTAGCGGGGAAATCTATCCCCCTTATTTCAATCCTTAGATTTGAGCACATCTTATCTGACCGAACCTTATCCCCAACTGAATTAACCCTTAGAGGTGGAATAATTGGTTCTACGGGGATGTTATATGCTTCTACCCATGATGTAGTAACAAAAGAATGTGTGGCACCAGTATCAAATAGTACTTTTGCTGGATAGGATTCGACTGAAAACGTACCTACTGCCACATCTCGTGCATCCTAGATTGATTCGGCCTCCAAGTGGTTCACCTTTCCACAGTTGCTGGCCTGGCTACGGTCTCCTGATGCCTGTTGTGGTGCTCCTTATCTTGCTGGGGTGTAGGAAAATGATTGCTGCTGAGCTGCTTTCTTTGGGCATTGCATCGCCCAGTGACCTTCCTCTCCACAATGGAAGCATCCTTGGCCTCCTCCTTGTGCTGGGGCTGTCTGGTTGCTCTGATTGGTTGCTGGGGCAGGAAGGCGAGGTGCCTAACTACTTTGCCTCTGATACTGACTTCCTCCCGGTTGGTTGTGTTGGCGGTACTACTGCTGCTAAGGGAACTGCCTCTGGAATTGCTGCTGATGTGAATGTTGATTCTGGTGCTGATGTCCCTAAGGGTTACTCTCCTTGAACTGCTAAGGTGGATTGCCTGAGAAACAGGGATGACTGCTGCTCCCGTCCTGGGGTCCACCAATTTTTGCTTCCGATCTTCCATCTCCTGACGCTTCCTCTTAGTCATTATTACTCTATCAATCAGATGTTGGAAGGTAGGGAAGGTATGGTTCATCAAATGGTAGTGCAACCAAACCTCTCAAGAACTGTATTGCCTCTATGCATCATTGTTGACATCCTCGGGTGCATAGCGAGATAGTTGCAGAAATTTGTTCATGTACTCACTTACAGATAGTGGTTCTTGCTTCAATGCTAGAAATTCTTCCTTCCTCACTATCATCAGGCCTTCTGGAACGTGGTACTGGTAGAAGTTGTCTCTAAACTCCACTCAGGTGATAGCTTTAGGGTTGGCATGGGTGGCGAGGTAGGACTCCCACTAGAACTGAGCTGCTCCCCTTAGCAGACGGGGACCATGCAAAAACTTCTCTGTCGTTGCATTGGGCAGTGTGCAGCTCTCGCTCTACTGTGCGCAACCAGTCTTCGCATCCATGGGCTCTGCAAAGTGGTCAAACACAGGGGGATGACCTCTCATGAACTCCACATGCTTGTCTCTTGGCATCTGCGGCATATGAACTTGTGGCTGAGGTTGGGTTGTTGTTGAGCTTGTTGCATGGCTACCAGGGTCTGTCCGATTGCTTGGACTACTTGGGTCTGCATGAAGAACATCTGCTCCACTGACATTGGGGGTGGTGGTGGAGGCAACGACTCGGGTGCCTCATCCTGTGGGGCTTGCTGCTCTTGCTGGGTACGCCTCCCGCCTCGGTGCCTATTGTCAGACATCTGTGGAAGGCATTCACACATTAGAATTGATCTCACATTCTTTCAGCATAAGAAAAGGTACATAGAGGTCTTCATAACACTGAGCAAACGAGCATCTTCACTGAATCTCAACATAGCCAACACAATTTCTCAGATAAAGAGGAAAGTAGAAGTAAAAGGTTGCCCAACTAAACGACTAACTTTATTAACTTTAATAACTAAGCCAAATTGCTGGGGACACCCATATTTTGGTGACAATCATTACGAAGATCCAGATCTAACATGAGTTCACCATGACAAACATAGAAACACATGATAAGCAAACTACCCTGACTAACTATGACTGACTAAGACTAAGACATCTGACTTAAACATTTATTACAAACTTCGACACTAGCGGTCTAAGGATCCAAGTCTATCTTGGTCCTGCAGTCAGGGGTGCCATAGGCATGATGACCACGGGGCGGTGAGCAGTAAGGGTGCTGAGTCCCAACAAGGGCGGGGGAACCATCCTCCTGATGGCGGTGCTCCACGCGCTCAGCACACAGCTCCACGATCTCCGCACGAGCCTTGCCTAACTCGTCAAGCGCATCGTCCAGCTCGGTGTTGAGCACAGCGACCAGGTTGACCATGCTGCTCAACCTGGATTGCCCTCACCAACAGGTGAGACAATCACACTCCCGGTACTACCAGTCGAATGATGGGGGTAGTACTTCAGGTCGAGACCGTCAGCCACCCCACTGAACAATGACTGTGAAAGTGCACGTTGTGCAGCATCCTACATGGCTACCTCAGTAGTATCTTGCTTAGTGTTAGAATAGTGCTCTGAGTAGGCCTCTTTACCTTGGAGATTGTAACACCCTAGGTATTACTATATGTTAACGATGAATATCGACTTAAGCACGGGATGTCGATGAGGATATCAATTTCAATATCCTGATCATTTTCGCCTATCACGATTTTAATATCGGATCTGTCAATGTCTATCTAGACTCTTCCTAAAGTTTTCATGAAGTTCAGAACGTATTTGTTTCGAAAATTAGCGAGTCCTGTGATTATTTAAAATTCATCAATTGTGCAAATACAAATTTAGAAACTTAGTTCAGTCCTCCGATTTTGTCCCAAACAAGATTTATTAGAAGTCGACGACTAAAGTTTTAAGGTTTAAAATTAATCGATTAATGCGAATTGGAAACGTCACCTAATTATTTCGCTCTTGTTTGAGCGATCTCTATGAACTCTGTAGCGATAATATTAAGGGTGGACTATTTAGAATAAATCAAACTTGAACTAAATGAAACTATACCTGTTGCCATGGATACAATTGCTTCATCCTTGTAAGAAATGTTTGCGAGTGCCAAAAGAGCAATTGCCAACCAAAGACCTCGTAGTCCAAGAGGATTTGACATATATCTTTCTTCTTAGAGTTGTGTCGGAGTTTCCCGACGTGTTTCCTAAGGAGTTACCAGGCATGCCACCCGAGCGGAAGGTCGAGTTTGCTATAGAGCTTGAACCTGGCACCGCCCCTATTTGTAAGAGAGATTATAGAGTGTCTAGACCAAAATGGGTGGAACTCAAGAAGCAGATCGACGAGCTGTTGGAGAAATGTTACATCTAACCAAGTACTTTGCCTTGGGCCACTCCAGTTCTGTTCGTGGAGAAGAAAAGATGTGACCAAAAGAATGTGTATAGACTACAGATCTCTGAACAAAGTCACCATCAAGAACATTACCCCCTGCCAAGGATAGAAGACCTGTTTGATCAGTTGAGAGGAGTCGGTGTGTTCTCAAAGATAGATATGAGGTCAGGTTACCATCAACTTAGGACCCGGCCTTCGCATATACGAAATACGACATTTATCACCAAGTATGGGCTATATGAGTATACAGTCATGTCCTTCAGATTGACAAATGCGCCATCTTTCTTCATGTACTTGATGAACATTGTGTTCATGGACTATCTTGACAAGTTTGTAGTGGTGTTCATCAATGATATCCTCATATATTCTCAGAATGAGGAAGAGCACGAGGAGCATTTGAAGATGGTATTGCAATGGTTACGGGAACATCAGTTGTATGCCAAGCTAAGCATGTGTGAGTTCTGGATTAGTGAAGTCCTATTCTTGGGTCATATCATAAACCAAGATGGGTTAGCTGTGGATCCAAAGAAGGTGGCTGATATTCTAGACTGGAAAGCACCAAGAGATGTCTGTGGAATCAAGAGTTTCATTGGAATGGACAGATAGTATCAGTGTTTCATTAAAGGTTTCTTCAAGATTGTCAGACCAATGACAGCTTGCTAGCAAAGAAAGTCGAGTTCAAGTGGACCCTAGAGTGTCAGGAATCATTTGAAGCGTTGAAAAAGAAGTTGACTACAACACCTGTGTTAATCCTACCTGATGTTCACAAGCCATTCTCAGTGTATTGCAATGCATCGTACACTGGATTGGGATGTGTGCTAATGCAAGAAGGAAGAATGTGATGGAGATTGGTAGTAGTGGTTCATGCATTGAAGACCTAGAGGCACTATCTATATGGGTAGAAGTGTGATGTTTACATGGACCACAAGAGTCTTAAGTATATATTCACCCAGTTAGAGCTAAACATGAGGCAATGAAGATGGCTGGCGTTGATCCAAGACTATGAGATGGAGATACATTATCACCCAGGCAAAGCTAATGTGGTTGCATATGCTTTGAGAAGGAAGAGTCGATTCAACATGATGGTCGCTCGCCCAATGCCATATGAACTAGCGAAGGAATTTGACAGGCTGAGTCTCGAATTTCTAAACAGCACTTAGGGAGTGACAGTTGAGCTAGAACCCACTCTAGAACGAGATAGCAAAGATAAGCAGAAAAATGATGAGAAGATCAATGAGATTCAGCAGCTGATCCTAGACGAAAAAGGCAAAGACTTTTGGGAAGACGCGGAAGGTGTGGTATGGTTCAAAGATAGGCTATGTGTTCCTGACATCAAGTCGATCCAAGAGCTGATCCTCAAGGAAGACCATGAAACAACCTATTCAATACACCCTGGAAGCGAGAAGATGTACCAAGACCTGAAGAAAAGGTTCTGGTGGTATGGTATGAAAAGGGAGATCGCAGAGTATGTTGCCATATGTGACAGTTGCTAGAGAATTAAGGCAGAGCATCAAAGGCTCGCAGGTTTGTTGCAGTCGTTGCAGATTCCTCAATGGAAGTGGGATGAGATCAGGATGGACTTAATAGTTGGCTTGCCTCGCACTTGAGTCGGCTATGACTCCATCTGGGTAGTAGTGGACCGTCTAACAAAGGCGGCTCATTTCATACCAGTCAAGACCAGCTACAACAGTGCAGTGTTGGTAGAGTTATACATGTTCCGGATTGTATGCTTGCATGGAGTACCCAAGAAGATAGTGTCAGATTAGGGAACACAATTCACTTCTCACTTTTGGCAGCAGCTGCATGAAGCCTTGGGCATGCACTTGAATTTTAGTCCAGCTTATCACCCGTAGATAGATGGTCAGACTAAATGAACCAACCAACTTCTCACTTTTGTAACACCCTGAATTTGGGGGTATAAAATTTATTCTCTAGTATCTACCAAATTATGGTGTTACCTCTCTTCTCATATCTATAGTTTCCTTTTTCTCTTCATTTTAGTAGAGGTTTGATTATTTAGATGGAGATGTATTAATACTTTAGTAGATTAAACCCTAGGGGAGACATGAAATCTTGCATCATGCTGAGCTTAAACTTTGTTTTTGGTTGATGCACATGTTTGAAATATTCAAATTTGAATTTGTGGTTTGGTTGTATTTGAATTCAAAAGGAGAAAACAAAAAGAAAAGGAAATAGAAATTTAGAATAAAAGAAAAAGCAAAAGAAGCCCAGAACCCCCTTCTCCCCAGCCTTTTGGCCCACTCGTCCCACTCCAGCGGCGCGCCTATTTCCCCCTCTCTCTCTCTGACCAGTGGGACCGTCTTGTCGTTGCCAACCCGCTCGCCCCCGCGTGCTCGCTCTGGCTCTCTACCCTCGGGCCCTACCTGTTGGCGCCCCGTCGCCTGCCCGTTGCACGTCGACGCTAACCCCCTGGCCCCACCTGGCAGCCCCCTTCTCTCCTTCAACCGCTCGCCCGCGTGGGTCGCGTGCACACATGTCGAGGTGGTCATGCCCACATCGCGCCTCTGCGCGAAACCACCACCCTGACCTCTTTTTTAAGCCGTTGCACATGCCCACTTCCGTCCCCGCCTCACTCTCCTCGTCTCAGTGCCCCCACCCGAGCTACGTGTGCCCATTTTCAAGCTCGTCGGGCTCCTCCGCCGCCGAGCCGTCTGCGCCCCAAATCCTCCACGGCGAAGCCCCTCCGCCATTCCTGACCGTGATCCACCACAGACGATCGGAGCTCCGCTGCCAACCGCGCCTCACCAGAGGTGAATTTCCCCGTCATAGTTCTCTTTCTCTCTCCCCGCCCCCTTCTCCGTTGAGTAGCCACCAGTGGTCATCGGCAATGACACTGCGCCGTCGTGTCGGCGCTCTCCGGCCAACGACCACCGCCCCATGTCCTTCTCTGCCCCACGTGACGCCGCCGGCTCTGGCCATGGCGCTCACACCATGCGCGCGGGCGAGGTTGACGGCGATCCCGACCGGTGGACCATGCCTGGCAGCCTCCCCACGCATATCCTCTCTCCCTCCCTCTATGGGCCGCTGATTCGTGGGCCCCGTCCATCAGAGCGCGCCCGCGCTCGCATCACGCACAGGGTCCGTCCTGGGTAGATGACCCGTGGGCCCCGCTGGTCAGTCCTTGCGCCCACTTCTGTGTGCCCCGCTTCTAATCTCCATCGTTCGTCTCTAATTGGGCGGCCGAGAAGCCCCGATACCCCTTTGCCGCGGACAGTTTGCTTAAAACCCCCTCGGTTTCCTAGGATTAGAACCAGCCATCCTTAGCCCTTACAACCGAGCCCCTAGGTTCTTGAAGGGAGAACCCTAGGTTTTTATTTAATTAGTAAAATGTGTCCAAATTAGGGTTTTTGAATTCTAAAACTTACAAATTTCATAACTTTTGCATATGAACTCCAAATTGGATGGTTCAAATTGAAAAATGTTCATTATGTTATTTTCTATCTGTTTAAATTATGTTCATACACTATTTCTATGTCTCAATTATATAGTTGGTCTCTAGGTTAGAGTTAGGCTATAGAATTTTATTAGAAATAAAATAAAGGTGAAATCCCTAATGATCATCCAAGTGCCTAACTTTGTATACCCAACCCCATTTAATGTATGATCCCATCCCTAGAATAACTTTATTTAAGTAAGTAATTTACTAAGACTATCGTGTTTTTTCCTCTCGGGAGAACCCTAGGTTTTTATTTAATTAGTAAAATGTGTCCAAATTAGGGTTTTTGAATTCTAAAACTTACAAATTTCATAACTTTTGCATATGAACTCCAAATTGGATGGTTCAAATTGAAAAATGTTCATTATGTTATTTTCTATCTGTTTAAATTATGTTCATACACTATTTCTATGTCTCAATTTTATAGTTGGTCTCTAGGTTAGAGTTAGGCTATAGAATTTTATTAGAAATAAAATAAAGGTGAAATCCCTAATGAACATCCAAGTGCCTAACTTTGTATACCCAACCCCATTTAATGTATGATCCCATCCCTAGAATAACTTTATTGGATGATGTCGAATTAAATGTTCTAACTAATATTTTTAGCGTAAACGCGATAACTTCTCGGCCGTAGCTCCGACTATCGTGTTTTTTCCTCTCGTGACCGTGGAAGCGAGCTCTATTTCGTACTGCATGTTTTATAATGTTTTCCTTTGTATGGTGTAATGTTCTTATACATATGTATGTTTGTTTGCTTGTGCCCGTTCGTCTTTGCTCGCGTTGCGAATAGAACGCGATCTGTTTCTGAGCTTCGGTGAATCGACAGTCAAGCTTCGACGACCAAGTGATCAGGCTCTTTGAGTTCTACAATGTTGAAGACCCTGAGCATTTGTTTGGTGAAGGCAAGTGTCCTCTGATCTATTATGTCCTACATACTTTATAATTCACCATCCCGCATTACTTTATTGAAACCTAAGGATTGACTAGCCTGTATTTATCTTACCCTTGTTTACCTTTTGGGTTATCATGGTTAGCTTTATGCTATTGCTTTAACTTAATCAATGAACATGATGTGAATACTTATGATACGATGATGTTATTTTGATTACGATGATGAATCTGTGATACTTTAGGGGACTCGGGCTGTTTTCCTGAGTACCTCTCCGTAAGGACCTGTTCGTGGAGTGACCACCCGGGATAACAGTGCAACCATGAGGGTGGAATGAGACGCCTTAGCTGATTAATTAGAGGAACTTGAGGTGTAGTTGGCTTTGCCGTTGGACCGTCAATGGGGTCTGGGCACAATACTTGCTCTGCCGAGGCTGGTTGCCGAGGTTCTTTCAATTTGGTTTTGTTAGTCACCCTTCCTGTGGGGAGAAGTATTGTGTTTATCAATCTGGAGAAACCTAACGGGCGGCTATGACCTCTGGGAAATCTTTGTAAAGGATACGTAGTGAAACCCTGCAGGATCACCTCGGAAGTGATCAATGGGGAGGCTAGAACCCCGGGCAGAAAGGGAATCACGGCTCATGGGTAAAGTCTGCGACCTCTACAGGGGAATGAAACTGATATATCAGCCGTGCTCACGGTTAAGAGCGGCCTTGGATCCTCTTTGATTAGAGATACTGATGGTTCGAGATATTATGGTTCTATTTATGGTTTTGGTTACAATGATGATAATGATGTTCCTCGAAGAGGAAATGATTCACAGGGTGGTTATTGCTAAAACTTGGCTTCTACTAATAATAAATACCTAACAAACTAAAAGCAACTGCTTTGACCCTAACCCCACATAAAGCTAGTCCACCTCAGCCAAACGGGACATTTGCTGAGTACGTTGATGTGTACTCACCCTTGCTTTCACAAAACACCAGGATGCCTTTGGTGCAATCTATGCTCAGGGAAAGAAGGAGAAAGTTGTTGAGGCGGATCTCTAGGAGTTATAGGACTTCGATGAGTTCGAGGATTAGGCTAGCGACCTCCCCTAGTCAGCTGCCTGTGGTGGGTTAATTTACGTTGGCTACGTTTCGATTTTGTGCACTTCGATTTATATTATGTAAATGACTCTAGTTTTTAATATTATTACTTATTCTTTATTGTTATTCGAAGCATTGTGCTATGATGAGTCATTTATGTAATCGTTGTGTATGTGAATTTCTGATCCTGGCACGTACATGGTTCGCATTCGGTTTACCTTCAAAAACTAGGTGTGACATAAGTGGTATCAAAGGCTTGCTGACTGTAGGACCGTTGACCTAGAGTAGCATTGGTCGTTCTAAGGACTTATTGATTATTATTACTTCACCTCATCCTTATTGTTATTTCAAAATATTAGTCACCTCGACTAATTCTATCTTGTGCTCCTATACTTTTCTCAATCTACTAAATCTGATCTCACTCTTGTGCTTGCGACATCCTTGCAGATGCCCTAACCATAACCTTTTTGCCTTTTCGGATTTATTCCTCTTCCATCATTAAATTTCTACCATTTGGCAATCCTTATTCCTTTGTTATTGACATACTCGTATCCCTGAATTCTTTAATACTCTTGTTTCAAATACTTATATTTGAATTTCTACTGTCTACTTAGACATTTTAGTTTACATGTCCATGAACTTCTTGTCTTCTAAGACTCCTCCCTATTCCATTGTGAAGCCATTATCTTTTGGCCTTTTCTATGCTCTTGGTCTTGGTACGCTCGTACCATTGGAATCTTGCGTACTCTTATTTTTATATATGCTTACCTTTATATCCCAATGATTGTTCAAGACATTTCAGTTAACATGCCCTTGACCATCCTTGCTTCTTGATGATCCATGAGCGACCATTCTATTTCACACATCCTTGATGATCTCACCATTTCCTCATAACTTCCCTCAGTAATATTTTCTGTTACTTCAACCATTATGTTGGGACCTTATCTATCTCACCCTTGATTGTCTTATCCACTTCGCCACTTTGGGAGCCTTGCCTTAACTCTATCCTTGGTCATGCTTTCACGATTATCATCTTTATCCTTATCACCTCTATATCTTACCTTGATGTTTATCTTATACTGGCCTTTAAAATCACTGCCTTTTCCATCTCAATTTGAGCATCGTACCTTACCTACTCTTCCCTTGGTCGTATCCTCTTCTTTATCACCTACGAGTTTTTAACTTTATCTTTTGTTGTGTTTTTGTTTTTTATTTCCTTTACCCTTCTCATCACTCTATCCTACCTTGTGATTACATTATGTCTGTTATCTAAAATCTCCAATCTCCTATTCCAATTTGAGAGCGGTGTTTTACTTACTGTTGGGGACTTGTTCTCAAATGCTATGAATTAAGAACAAGGCAACACAAAAAATGTTAAACGTTAAAGTCCTTCGTCCTTCGAAGCATTATTTCCCTTAGGATATAATGATATTCGGACGAACGTTATGAAGGACGTACCTTCATCATCGCAGTACATGTTAATGAAAGACGAAGCATATGAAACATAAGAAATAACATGAATAATCATATGACATTATTAATATATCTTTATTATATCATCATGAATAAATAAGAACATCGGATTACATTTGTACCTTCGGCTTGACAGAAAGTGAAAAGTCCAAGTGTGACGCACAAATGAGTACAAGTCAGCGTGTCCAATACAGGGATACTGTTCACCTATTTATAGGCACGGGTCGCAGCCCATGGAAAATTACAATAATGCCCTTTACATTTATTAATAACTCTATGATAACTCTTTGAGGTCTAATCTGGTTTTTCATCTTTAAGTCGGTTTCCTTTTCTGCTATCACGCCGAAGCCTTTCCTGCTCACAGCGTCGGCGCTGTATCAACCTTCGTATTCTTTGGGCTTCTCCCACTGTGGTACCGATTCGAGTCCGAAGATACCTGTTCACACATTATACTCCAGAAACATTGTTAAATCATGTTTTTGAGGACCTTCGGAAGCCGAAGGCCCCCAACAGTAGCCCCTCGCAATATTAATTTGCTAGAATAATAAATTTAGATTGCGACATGGACAAAAGGCCTTAAGCCGAAGGTCCGAAAAAACACCTTCCCTTTGCTAGAATAGCAACATTCACTGACAAGCGGGGTCTTCCAATTTTCAATGCACTGGGTGTATAAATAAGAGCATACCACGAGCTCATTTGATACGCTTTCTTGCCATCTGCTCTTGCTTACTTAATTTTTAGCTCTTGGGCACCAGCACTTGCTTGGCTTTTTAAGTTTTTAAGCTTCGGCTTTGAAAACAGTTTTTTAGCATTTTCGAAGATGTCTGAAGATAAAAAGGCTGCTGTCGAGATGAAGCTGAGTCTCTCTGAAGAGAAAAACCTGGGGTTTCTTATAGCAATGTCGAAGACCAATACAAAAAAGATCACCAAAGAGATTTTAGAAGGTTTATCTGAAGATACTGATGACACCGACAGTTATGATGTGGATAGTGGTGGTGAAGACTCCGAAGATCGCCCTTGGCGACCAAGCCATGCGGTTTTCGGCAAATCAAGTATCAAAGAAAATCATCTTGTCAACATGAGGGGAAGATATTTCCGGGACTTATCCATTGTGAGGGCCGATGAAGGAGAGAAGACTTGTCCGTCCCCTGAGGAAAATGAAGTCGTAGTGTTCCGAAGCTTTTTGAAAGCTGGGCTACGATTTCCCCTGACCAGCTTTGTCGTAGAGGTGCTGAAGACATTTGAAATCTATCTTCACCAACTTACCCCCGAAGCAATCATAAGGATGAATATCTTCGTGTGGGCTGCGAGAAGCCAAGGTCTGGAACCTGACGCAAAAAGTTTCTGCAATATACACGAATTGTTATACGAGACAAAACCCTGGAGTAAGGAGGAGTATCACAATAATTTCGGCTGCTACAGTTTCGTCTCTCGGTCTGGGTCAAGCTGCCCCGTGCTAACCTTTCGGAAGAGATGGCCCGGCGACTGGATGACAGAATGGTTTTATGTGAAGAATGACCTTAAAACACGGGAAGATATTAAAGGTATAATTATGCGCCCTATTTGGCAAAGCTTCGGCCTACGGAGGCCGAAGGTTGAAATGAATGAAGCTGCCGAAGAATGCCAGAGAGCCTTCAGAGTTATTTGCTCTTTTATTGGAACGAGGGATTTGGTACAAGAGCATATTGCCTTCAGAGTATGGCCGCTCACGGAAAAATGGGAAATGCCGCAAGAGACCATAAAGGAGGCTGACGAAGGTGGACTTATCAGGCTGAAGTATACTTTCAAGTTTGGAGATAAATTCGTTGAGCCAGATGACGACTGGCTCAAAAGCATTGAAAATGTAAGTGATGAACTACTTGGGGCTTATTCAAAGGCTGAAGATACTGCATTGTCGGCAGCCTTCGGAGGCCGGAAAAAGAAAAGACTGAACCGAGTGTTTGACGCAATTGGGTTCGTGTACCCCGACTACCACTATCCCATTCGAGGGCAAAAAAGAAAAGGCACGACTTCTGCGAAAGAAGAAGCTGCAGCTGCTCCTAGTGAGCCAGTACCGAAAAGAAAAAGGATAAAGGTCCTCACACATCGGCCACGCTATATTGAACCAGCCTCGGTGCCTGAGTTCACCGGAGAGACCTCTTCGGCCACCGAGGCTGAAGAGCCAACCTTGCTGCCAGAAGTCGCAGAAATGGCCGAAGCGCCAACAACAACAGAATTGGAGGAACCAAAAATTTTATTACCAGAAACCAAAGAGATGGCCGAAGCGCCATCGACTGAAAAAATGGAAGAAGCAAAAGGATCAACTGAGGGATCAAAAATATCAGAAATTTTAAGTCCTTCAGTAGAAATTGAAGTAGCAAGAATTAAAAAGGGGCCAACAGTGACCCCAAAAAGAAAAAGAATGGTCAATGTGCTAGATGTTCTGGAGACAATTAAGTCCTCAAGCACAACTCCGAAGAAGACTGTTGAAACTTCCGAAGCGGAAACTGAAATTCTTGATACTAAAGCTCCGAAGCAACAAACTGAGGCCGAAGCTGGGCCTTCAGAGCCCACGAAGGTAAAATCCTTAGAAACCGAGGAAGAAAAAATGACGGAGCCAATTCTTGTTGAAGAAATCAGTGCTGTTGCCCCCGAAGCATCCCCAAAGTCCTTGATTATATTGTTCGACATGCTTCGGGGAAAAAGTTGTCTGAAAAAGAAAAGCAAGAGGCCCAGTTTTACGCCCAAAAACTGAAATATCCAAAGAGGGCGTTGATATTCAACGGCAGCGGAGAAGAAGACTTCTTGTATTGTCTCCCTGACAACAAGGAGATTTCTGTCTGTCGGGAGATGAGCAAGAGCTTCGGATTCACAACACTAGAAGACGGGCTCTCGGTGTTGTCGAAAAACGAGCTGGCCGACAGCTTGGCGTACAATAGCTTAAAGGTGCAAAAAAAATGAGGTCTTTGTATTTTTTCTTGAGACCAAAATTTTTCGTTTGCTTAAATTTATTGACGCACACACATTTTTCTTTGCAGGGCCTTATACTTAGCAATGCCCTCAGGGCCCAAAAAGATGCCGAAGACGAAGGGTGTGTTATGGCCCTGAGCAACCTTCGTTCCGAAGTAATTGAACTAAGGAACGAAGGTCTCGAAAAAGATAAAATATTACATTCATTGATAAATAGAATAAAAGAAGAAGAAGCTACTTTTAAAGGTCAAGCTGAGGCTCAGAAGCGTGAAATTGAAGATCTTCGAAAACAACTAGCCAGAGCTAAAGAGGAACGCATACTTGAAGAAATGAAGCGAGAACTTAGCGACCAATGGGCAAATCATTTAGAAGGAACTGTTGAAGAGCTTCGTTCGTCCAAGAAAAGATGCTATGTCAAATCTATGGAGTGTGTTAAGAAAATGAAAGCTAGCTTCGCCAGCGTTGGCGCATTCTCGAGCGAAGAAAACTTTACAAGAGGCAACCCTGAAGGTCCCATCGAATGGATTAATCACAAAGCTGAGGCCTTTGAGTAAATTTTAAATAGCCGCGGAGACATATGCGCTTTTTCGGGTGCGAGGGGGATTGCCACCATTTTGGAGAAAAAGGGCTGCGAGCATGTAAAGATTTTAGCGCAATCCGAAGCTACCTTGTCCTTCGAAGATGCAAAAGATCCTTCAGTCGAAGCTAGCATGGTTGGTGGAAAATTTTTCACCGATGTCTGGGACAATGGTGGTCGAGAAATGGCCCGAGAAATTATCCAAAAAAGCGAAAAGGGCATCCATGATGCTAGAAAAGTAGCAGAGGCTGCTGAGAAAAGCGCAGAGCCCGAAGGGCAAATAGGTATTAACTAATGGTTTTTATTGTGTTGTAATTTTTTGATTTTAAACTTCGTTCGCAATTTGTAATAGCAATGTAGCCATATCCTGTCCTCCTTCAGATCCTACTAAAGCGTCTCCGAAAGAAGACGACGAAATTAAAAAGATGGCTGAAGCTATCATGGATCAAGTTGTTAATCAACTCCTGAACGAAGCTACGGAAGTTGTACTTAGGGAAGACTAAGTGTTATTGTAAAGACTTCTGAAATGTAATATGTGTAATATCTTGTAACTCTGAATGTAATATACTTGTTTTTTATGGTTCAATTCTTTACGATGCATGAAATTTTACATACGTACCTTTTTAAGTCTTTGACGAAAAAACACCTTCCCTTCTTTTCATGCTTCGTGAAGAAGAATTTTCATTTATCACAACAATATCCATAGTGTTCTGATGAAGAATATCCAAACTTCGTGAAAATATTCTCCGAAGCTACATTCCGAAGATCAATATTGTATCTCCTTGTGACTTAGCATGTTTTCCCTTTTTCAAAGCATTCTTCCGAAGATCGATATTGTGTCCCCTTCTTGTGCCATATGCAGCATGATGTATGATGCTTATGCTATGCGAAATGATGTGATGATGTTATGCTATGTAAAATGGTATTTATTCCAAAGATACACGCACATCCCCGCAATAAAACACATAATCTTTTTAAATCAGCGTTGACTTTTCGCTGTAAGCCTCCCTTAGGAGCTTCTTCGCCTTTTACTTCAGCGGAATCAGCGTTTATTTTTCGCTGTAAGCCTCCCTTAGGAGCTTCTTCGCCTTTTACTTTCGGCGATATTCGCGTTGACTTTTCGCGCTTCGCCTTTTACTTAGGCGGTATCAGCGTTTATTTTTCGCTGTAAGCTCTGCATTCCCTTTGGAACGACTTTGGAGCAGAAAACTTACACTGCGCTCCCTTTGGAACGGCTTTTTGTAACTTCAGCAAACTTACTCTGCGTTCCTTAGAACGACTTTTTGTTGCTTCGAAGAATTCATACCGTACCTTTTAAAATAAATTTTTGATAATTCGAAGGTCCTCCTTGCTATCGCAAATCTTTAAGCTTCAACAACTTAAGCATGTGAGGAAGATACATTTTCCTTGTGGCGAACAATGAAACTATTACATGAGATTTAAAAAGTGTCCTTTATTACACAGAAAATAAAACTGAATAGAAAAGACTATTATCAAGGTAGGATATTTGTCAATAAATGTGCTTCGACTCTGGCACAGTGCTATTGACTGTGCGAGCTTTGGACTGTTCTCTGAAGTCCCTTTGTTGTTGAGCATATTGGCCCCCTTCTGGCTGCTGGCCTTGTTGCATCGGTGGTGGAGGCGGAGGCTGTTGCCAGGAAGCTTGAGGTTGACTCGCCGAAGCAACAGAAACTGCAGGGTGGTTGCTTACATATTCTGGGATATAAGGCGAATGATACGAAGCAGTGTGCATGATCTGCTTCAGCTGACCCTGTTGTGCTGCCGCTTTGGCTATCTCCTTTTGCTTCTGGATGGTAACATGGCACATCCTGGTGGTATGATCCTTGTTTTCACCACAGAACAAGCAAAATATTCTCCTTGGTTGATCTCCAAATCTTCCACCGAAGCCCCTGGCGCCTCTGCCTCTTGGAGCTGGCGATCGGAAGGAGCTTTGCTGTTGTCCCGAAGCCTGTGAGGAGCACTGTGGCCTTTGCTGCTGACTCCCCTTATCATCATTCTGAGTAGAGTTGTGAATTGACCTAACGTGCCTCGGATAAAATCTTCCTCCGAAGCCCCTGGTCATTTCGGAAAACCTGAAAGCCTCCTCCCTTCTTTGACGAAAATCATTGTCGGCACGAATATACTCGTCCATCTTCTGGAGCTGCTTCTCCAAAGTTTGAGGAGGCTTCCTAGCAAAGTACTGAGCTGAAGGTCCTGGCCGAAGTCCCTTGATCATAGCCTCAATGACAATTTCGTTGGGCACTGTTGGTGCCTGTGCCCTCAAACGCAAGAACCTCCGGACATACGCCTGAAGGTATTCTTCGTGATCCTGGGTGCACTGGAATAGAGCTTGAGCAGTGACCGGCTTCGTCTGAAACCCTTGGAAGCTGGTTAACAACATGTCCTTCAGCTTTTGCCATGAAGTGATCGTTCCTGGTCGAAGGGAGGAATACCAGGTTTGAGCAACACTCCTGACAGCCATAACAAAAGACTTTGCCATGACTGCAGTATTGCCACCATACGAAGATACTGTTGCTTCGTAGCTCATCAAAAACTGCTTCGGGTCTAAATGGCCGTCGAATATGGGAAGCTGAGGCGGCTTGTAGGACGGAGGCCAAGGTGTAGCCTGCAGCTCAGTGGACAGAGGAGAAGCATCATCAAAAGCAAAATTTCCATGGTGGAAATTCTCATACCAGTCATCTTCGTTGAAGAAATCCTCCTGATGAAGGTCTTTATGCTGAGGCCTTCGGTTCTGCTCATCCTGAGTAAGATGACGAACTTCTTCAGAGGCTTCGTCTATCTGCCTTTGCAGGTCAGCTAGCCTGGCCATCTTTTCCTTCTTCCTCTGCACCTGTTGATGAAGCATCTCCATGTCTCTGATTTCTTGGTCTAGCTCATCCTCTGGCGGTGTCGGGCTGACAGCCTTCCTCTTCTGGCTTCGGGCCTCCCGAAGGGAGAGAGTCTCCTGATTGGGGTCCAGCGGTTGCAGAGCTACAGCCCCAGTTGCTGAAGCTTTCTTTGGCGCCATAGCGAAGGTTTATGATTGCCGAAGGTGTTCAAAACTCAAAGAGTGGAAGTGAGTTCACCGGAGGTGGGCGCCAATGTTGGGGACTTGTTCTCAAATGCTATGAATTAAGAACAAGGCAACACAAAAAATGTTAAACGTTAAAGTCCTTCGTCCTTCGAAGCATTATTTCCCTTAGGATATAATGATCTTCGGACGAAGGTTATGAAGGACGTACCTTCATCATCGCAGTACATGTTAATGAAAGACGAAGCATATGAAACATAAGAAATAACATGAATAATCATATGACATTATTAATATATCTTTATTATATCATCATGAATAAATAAGAACAACATCGGATTACATTTGTACCTTCGGCTTGACAGAAAGTGAAAAGTCCAAGTGTGACGCACAAATGAGTACAAGTCAGCGTGTCCAATACAGGGATACTGTTCACCTATTTATAGGCACGGGTCGCAGCCCATGGAAAATTACAATAATGCCCTTTACATTTATTAATAACTCTATGATAACTCTTTGAGGTCTAATCTGGTTTTTCATCTTTAAGTCGGTTTCCTTTTCTGCTATCACGCCGAAGCCTTTCCTGCTCACAGCTTCGGCGCTGTATCAACCTTCGTATTCTTTGGGCTTCTCCCACTGTGGTACCAATTCGAGTCCGAAGATACCTGTTCACACATTATACTCCAGAAACATTGTTAAATCATGTTTTTGAGGACCTTCGGAAGCCGAAGGCCCCCAACACTTACCTCACCCTTGGCTATATCCTCTTCTTTAACGCGTGTAAGCTTGGGCACAACTCCATTCTTTGTTGTACTCATACCACTGGCTCTTCAATGCCTTCATCTTTTCTCTTATACCCTTGTTGGTTATCGCCTTTGACCCTTGCTATATTGATGCCTTATACCTAAATGCTTATCTTGAACTTATCCTTAAAAGCCTTCCCTTCCTTTCAACCCAGTTTGAGAGTTGCGAGGTACCTACCTCTCCCTTGATTTCTTTTCACTTCTTGTCTCCTTACAAGTTTTGTGTTAATTCCATCCCTTATTGTATTTCTATTCGCTATCACCCTCACATTGTTGTCCATCGATCTTGCCTTGATACTCATCTTTATTCATACTCTTTAAAAATCC
The DNA here is from genome assembly GCF_902167145.1 of Zea mays. NCBI lineage: Eukaryota > Viridiplantae > Streptophyta > Magnoliopsida > Poales > Poaceae > Zea > Zea mays. The sequence goes on from NC_050097.1 coordinate 90,436,417, forward strand.
CCTCTTTTCCACCTCAATTCGAAAGTGGCAGTTTACCTATCTGGCCCTTGGACGTACCCTCTTATTTTCCACTTGCAGGTCCTGTCTTAACTTCATCCTCTAGGGCATTTATATCCTTGGTTCTTATGCCCATTTACCTCCCCTCCTACATCCTTGTCTGTTATCACCTTTAAACCCTCGTGATATCTATGCCCTTCCCCTCATGCTTACTTTGAACCTACCCTTTAAAGCCTCCTCTTTTCCATCCCTGCTCAGGGATAATGACTCATCTATTTCATCATCGATTGCTCCCCCTTCTTCGACGCCTTGCAAGTTTTGTCTAAAATACATCCTTTATTGCGTGTTTGTCCGTTATGACTTTAACCCTTGTCATCCCTCGATCTTTACCTCGATGCTTATCATGTACCCATATTTTAAAGCTTCATCCCCCATTTCAGTTCAAAAGTGTTGTCTTACCCCTCCTCGCTCTTGTTCGTTACCTGTTCCTCTATCACGTTGCAAGCCTTGTCTTAACTCGATCTTTTGGTGTGCTTTTGCCTGTTACCTCCTTTACCTTTGCAATCGCCATGATGCTTATCTTATGCCCACCTTTTGAATTATCATCTTTCCCATCACGATTTCAGAATGGTGTTTACCTACCCTGCCATTGGTTGCTTTTTCTTTTTTGTAGATTACAATCCTTGCTTTAGCTCCATCCTTTATTATGCTCACGCCCCTATCCTACATGTCTTGTTCTTCTCCTTGTCCTTCAACAACCATAGAGAGTAGTTATTCCCTTTTCAAGAAAGACTACCATCTAGTTAACATTAACATATAGAAACGAGATGTTTGTTGTTGTATGCTTGTACTGTTTATCGTTGTGTTATGACTGATTTGCTTTTTATGATGAGTGTTGATGTGTTGTGGCCCATGGTCCGCAGTAGCATCAGTTTACTAGGTGAGTGTCATAGAGTTAGGTAGTTGGGTGTTCTCCCTTTTTTCTCTTTAATTCATCTATGCATACATTTCCTATCTATACCCTTCCCTCTTGCGCTTGTCCGATTGACAACCTCCAACCTCTCTTAATCCGTCAAGATCAGAGTCGGCAACATCTTCACCAAATGCATATCAACGCTCCTGTTAAGGGGGTTAGTCGCTAACCCCAACGAAGACAATGCAATCAACATCAACCAACAAGATCAAGGTGGCGCAACGGAAGCGTGTGTGGGTCCTAACCCACAGGTCCAAGAGATCCTCAAGAATTGCACCGATTGGTCGTGAACATCTAAAGGTCAAATTAGCCAGTCCGCTAGTTAAGCTGGCAGAGTCAAAGTTGAATCAAAGAACCTGTGAACAACCAACGAACCAACATTGTTTTCTTGCTAGCCTCTTCTTGAATCTTAGGGCGAGATTCTGTTAAGGGGGTTAGATTTGTAACAACCTGAATTTTGGGGTATAAAAAAAATTCTTTGCTCTATACTCAAAATTCAGGTGTTACCGTCTCTTTTCCTTGCTTTTATTTTCCCTTTTTATAAATAATGGAGACTTATTTTTCTATATAGAGGTGTTAAGTTTAGTACAATAAAATTCTAAGGAAGCTTCGATTGATGCATCATGTTGGAGCATATGTTTTTGTTTGATGGAGAAACTTGTTGTGCATCCATTTAATTCATGAACCATGCTTGAGTATGAATTCAAATAGAATAGACAAAGAAAAGAGGAAGAAGAAAAAAAACAAAAATAAAAAATGAAATGTCCCCGCCATCCTAGCCCAACTGCCCACCCCTCCTGGCCAGACCACCTCGACCGCTTGGCCCAGCAGCGCACTGCCCCACAGCCTGTGCTTCCCCCAGCCCACTCCCGTCGCGGTGTCGCCCAGCGCCCACGCGCGCCCTTGCGCGGCCCATGCTGCACACACCCCCGCCAGCGCGCCAGCCATGCCCCGCGGCCCAACGCTTGCTCCCCCCTCCATTTCTTCTATTCGACCAGCGCCCACGATCGTCAAAACTGGAACCGCCCCGCTCGCCCCTCGCTCACGCAACAACCGTGCCTGCATCCCTATGGCTGCCCGGCACGCTCGCCCGTCGCACCTCACCGTGCCGGAGGAGCCCGCGCTGAACGCCGCCACGTCGACTCATCGCCACACCGAGCTCGCCTCACCGCTGCCCAGCCCTGGCTGTGGTTCCCTGGTACCTGCGCTGAAGCCTAGCACTGAGCCCCGGCCAGGCCAGCCTGCGCCCCTCTCCTGCAAGCCGGTCGGCGAACCCCTGCGCTGCCCTGCCGTGCTCAGGCCAGCACCACTTTCCCTCCACCCCCACATGATCCCATCCTCCCTTGCGGTTGCCATTCGTGTCGAGCATAGGAGAGAGAAAGGTAACTGCTCTTGCGAGAGAAATAGAGAAGGAACCTCATGCAGTTGCAACTTGCAGGAAGGAAAGAACTCGTTTCCTTTTCTAATTATGGCCACATGGCAACTTCTGGTTGGACCATGCAAGGTTGTCCTGTGTTGTGGCGTCTTGCACACACAGGATCGGTCTGCTATCGCATGGGATCCTCTACAATTGTGATCCCTATGTCCCTTTATGTGTCACCCATTCGTCCGATCACATTGTGCCATGTCTATATCCGCAAAATGCTAATTATTCAATATATTTTGTGTTATAAATTTGTTGCAACCCGTTCTAGTTGCATCTGCTTCGTAATAATATAGTCTACGTGTTAGTAACAATATTTCGTCGCGACACATGTCTTATTTATTTAATTAATAATCATTTTGTTCGTCGGTTATTAAAATACCTTTGCAGTTGAAAACTAATTTATAGTTTAATTTACGCTTTTATAAACACAAGTTAATGTGGTTAGTGCCAACTCAGATGTTTTTAACTAATATTTGTTTATGTAAATGTGACGTCTATTTAACTTTTTTCGCGTGCCATTCATGCGCTGTTTCGCATGTGGCCGCGTGCTGATTTGCACGTCATTCGTGCTGGTCACACGCACTGTTTCATGCGTCGTCAGCATATGCTATGTTGTGCGTGCCCGCGCGTCGTTCACACGATGTCCTGCTGTTTCGCACGTCATAAATTCAGCTCGTTTAAAATCTCTCGTGTTAATTTAATTACTTATTTAACTGACAACTGCTAGTGTAACAGATTAATCGAAACTAAATGTTAGAGATTATTTATATTGGATGATGTCGAATTAAATGTTCTAACTAATATTTTTTAGCGTAAACATGATAACTTCTCGGCCGTAGCTCCGACTATCGCGTTTCTTTTTCCTGTCGTGACCGTGGAAGCGATCTCTATTTCGTACTACATGTTTTATAATGTTTTCCTTTGCATGGTGTAATGTTCTTATACATATGTATGTTTGTTTGCTTGTGCCCATACGTCTTCGCTCGTGTTGCGAATAGAACGTGATCCGTTTCTGAGCTTCGGTGAATCGACAGTTAAGCTTCGACGACCAAGTGATCAGGCTCTTTGAGTTCTACAAGGTTGAAGACCCTGAGCATCTGTTTGGTGAAGGCAAGTGTCCTCTGACCTATTATGTCGTACATACTTTATAATTCACCGTCCTGCATTACTTTATTGAAACCTAAGGATTGACTAACCTGTATTTACCTTAACCTTGTTTACCTTTTGGGTTATCATGGTTAGCTTTATGCTATTGCTTTACCTTAATCAATGAACATGATGTGAATACTTATGATACGATGATGTTATCTTGATTATGATGATGAAACTGTGATACTTTAGGGGACTCAGACTGTTTTCCTGAGTTCCTGTCTGTAAGGATCTGTTCGTGGAGTGACCACCCATGATAACAGTGCAACCATGAGGGTGGAATGGGACACCCTTAGCTGATTAATTAGAGGAACTTGAGGTGTAGTTGGCTTCGCCGTAGGGCCGTCAATGGGGTCCGGGCACAGTACTTGCTCTGCCGAGGCTGGTTGCCGAAGTTCTTTCAATTTGGTTTTGTTAGTCACCCTTCCTGTGGGGAGAAGTACTGTGTTTATCAAACTGGAGAAACCTAACGGGTGGCTATGACCTCTGGGAAATTTTTGTAAAGGCTACGTAGTGAAACCCTGCCGGATCACCTCAGAAGTGATCAATGGGGTGATGCGGACATCAACACCAACACGAGCACATCTACACCAGCAGCACCTTCTCCAGCCCAGGCGCCATCCCTTCCACCTGGGCCAGTGACTCGGGCCCGTGCAAGAGAATTGAACTACATCATGTTGTTAAAGAACGAAGGCCCGGAAGAATAGACGACCAGCCCAATTGCGGCCCATAATGGTCGACCTAGGGTTGGCCGCTCCTAGGGGCTGCGCCCCCTCTCTATTTATTCAGGAGCTGCGCCTCCTTTATTTCCTGAGTTTTGTTTTACGTTAGCCTTAGCTACTCTCGAACACGCGCAAATCTGCGCTGTCTTCGTGTATTCAGAACTCCACCCTCGAGTAATAGATTAGATTGCTCGCATCTTTTTCTTGTTCGTTCTTCGATTGCGCACAGGAAACGATCTTCGTGATCAGGCCGATCTCGCATCAGCAAGGTCGGTAACCACAGGGAGTTGGTTCAGCGATTGCATTGGCGCCTCGGGCTTGCTCGTCGTAGTCGGATCGCAAGGGTCATCTTCCGACAAATCGGAATTATCTCTACTCGCCGAAAGATCGGGCACCTCAGCTTCATCAATTGGTATCAGATTTCCAGGTTGATCGGTGAGTTTATCGAGCGTTTTTTTTTCCTACAGTCCACAAAACCACATAAAAATTCAGGTTAGATCTTATCCCAGCACCCTTTTGAGCCTCGCACTTTCTTTCAATAATCTGCATTGTTGAATTTGTGTGCTTTCGCGTCATTTGTTGCTGGTTGCATTGTGTTCTTCCACCATCTCCCGTTTGATCACGCCACAAACCGAGTCAACATTGTTTCCTTGTTTTTCTCCTTCGGTTACGTCAAAAAAAACAGAAAAAACAAACCGAGTCAACGGCCGTTTCCTTGATTTTCTCCTTCGGTTACGAAAAAAAAAACAGAAAAAAAAACAAACCGAGTCAACATCGTTTCCTTGTTTTTCTCCTTCGGTTACGTCAAAAAAAAAACAGAAACAAAAAAACAACGAAGGAGAAAGGATACGGTTGTTTCATCCCGGTCGTTTGAAAACATAACTTGAGATACCGTCCTTAAACCGGGCATAACTTTTCGCTCGGGTGTCCAAAAAATCTGAAATTTTTACAGGAGCTAGTTGACACCATTCTGAGGCCGGTCAAACTCACCTACGGTCTGTTTGGGGTTCGACAAAATTGTCAAAAAAATTCAGGAAAATAAAGAAAAAAATCCGTCAAAGTTCTCGCACGCTTTTCAGAGAACTTCCTGATTTTCTGTAGACCACATCTGATATCTGTTTTAGGTGAAACTTCGTGTAGCTCCTATCTTGTTGATTCTTGTGCTGAGAAAAATATCAAAAAAATCATACAAAAAAAGAAAAACAAAATCACCTGTGATTTCTACTAGTGCCTTTTTGGCATCACTAGTACAATATTTACGTTACTGCCATTCTGCTAGTTCCATCCATCCTTTGCACCTGTGGCCAGCAATATAGTTTCGTGTTTTGCACTATAATTCAACTTTGCATTATTGTTTGATCGTGCTAATCCTTGACTTGAGTGCAGCCTACCCAAAACTCCACATATTTCTACGACGAGAAGGTTTCTGTTTCTCCAGACAATCGCTAATCCAATCTTTCACCGGTTCCACCTGTTGGTTGCAGTTCACCACTGTGGCTTGGTAAGAACGGATAAGAACTTGATAACAGCACTAGTGTGAGCGCCTTGTGAGCAGTACACCCCTGTTTTTGTCGTTGGTTTTTTTTTCTCCTTTTGGTGTTTGCGCTAACTATGGCAGGAGCACACGACATGGTGGATGCCCAGTTGCTGGAAGTCAGGGAACAAGTTGATGGACTTGCTGCTGACATTAGAACGATGCATGAACGGCTTGATTCAACGGTCACTTCGACGACCGAGCGTTTCAACCAACTTGACCTTGCTCAAACGGCGACTCGCACCACACTCGACACCATCCTGGCACGCCTTGATGCATTGACCACAAAGATGGAGCAGGAATACGGCGGTGACACTGAGCAGGACGATGGAGATCACCGTGGTCGTGCACGTCGTGTGGTTCGTCATCCCCCTAATGACTTATTTTCTAAGATTAAATTTAAAATTCCATCTTTTCATGGTAAATATGATCCTGCTGCATATCTTGATTGGGAATTGGAGGTAGAACAGAAATTTTTATGCCATGATATTCCTGCTAATAGCCAAGTGAAGGCTGCCATTAGTGAATTTACTGATTTTGCTTTAATTTGGTGGCGTGAGTATAAACAAAAACTTCCCATTAACAGTGTCATTACTTGGACCCAATTAAAAACTGCCATGCGCCACAGATTTGTTCCTTCCTATTATGCTCGTGATTTGCTTAACAAAATGCAGTGTTTTCAACAAGGTTCACAATCTGTTGAGGAATATTACCAGGAGTTGCAAAAGGGTATGCTTCGTTGTGGTTTGATTGAGTCAGATGACGCTGCTATGGCGCGTTTTCGTGGTGGTTTGAACAGAGAAATTCAGGATATACTTGATTATAAGGATTATTTTGATATAACCACATTGTTTGAATATGCTTGCAAAGCTGAACGTGAAGTGCAGGGACGACGATCAAAGACATATACTAACTCTTTTGCAGGCCGGGGTCCAACACACAGCTCAACTCCTTCCAGCCCTGCACCTTCTACGCCTAGCACTACATCGCGCACAGGGACGACCAAGCCAGTGGCGCCCCCTGCCAAAGGCGCCGCTTCTTCCACAGGACGTACACGGGATATTCAGTGCCATCGTTGCAGAGGGTTTGGGCACATGATTCGGGACTGCCCAAACAAGCGTACCTTGCTTATACGTGACAATGGTGAGTACTCTTCATCCAGTGATTCTGAGGAAACTGGTCATGCTATGATTGCCACTAACCATGCAGAAAATGAGGAAGTCCACGTTGATCCCATCGACGCCGATAGGTATGAGAGTCTTGTTGTGCAGCGTGTTCTTAGCACACAGGTTGCCCAGGCCGAAAAAAATCAGCGACACACTCTATTCCATACCAAGGGCGTCGTGCACGAACGGTCGATTCGCATCATCATCGATAGTGGCAGCTGCAACAATTTGGCAAGTACAGCGTTGGTAGAGAAATTATCCTTGCCCACTCGCACACATCCACATCCGTATCACATTCAATGGCTTAATGATGGTGGTAAAATAAAGGTAACACGTTCGGTACGTGTCCCCTTTTCGCTGGGTTCTTATTCTGATTATGCTGATTGCGATGTTATTCCTATGGAAGCATGCTCTTTGTTATTGGGTCGACCTTGGCAATATGATACTGATAGTTTACATCATGGTCGTTCAAATCATTATTCTTTCATGTTTAAAGGCCAGAAAATAATTATACATCCAATGACCCCTGACCAAATTTTAAAAGATGATCTTACTAGGGCTGCTAAAACTGCACAACAAGTCAAATCGACATCAGCCGCACCTATTAAATCTGAAATCAAGTTGCACTCTCCTGTTTTACTTGCTACACGTGCTGATTTTGATGATCTCCATGAAGCTCATATGCCCTGTTATGCACTTGTATGCTCGCGAATGCTTGTTCCGCTTGATGATGCACCGTCTTTGGATATACCCCCTGCTGTTGTTAACCTTTTGCAGGAGTATGCTGATGTTTATCCTACGGACTTACCACCGGGTCTTCCTCCCCTCCGTGGCATTGAGCATCAGATCGATCTCATCCCCGGCGCTTCTCTTCCGAACCGCGCCCCGTACCGTACAAATCCAGATGAGACGAAGGAGATCCAGCGCCAGGTGCAGACGCTGCTTGATAAGGGTTACATTCGTGAGTCTCTTAGTCCTTGCTCGGTTCCTGTTTTACTCGTTCCAAAGAAAGATGGGTCATGGCGTATGTGCGTAGATTGTCGTGCTATTAATAACATCACAGTTCGTTATCGATATCCTATTCCACGCCTTGATGATATGCTAGATGAGCTTAGTGGTGCCGTTATTTTCTCTAAGGTTGATTTGCGTAGCGGTTACCATCAGATTAGAATGAAACTCGGTGATGAATGGAAAACGGCTTTTAAAACGAAATTTGGTTTATATGAATGGTTGGTTATGCCATTTGGATTGACTAATGCTCCCAGCACCTTTATGCGTTTAATGAACGAAGTTCTACGGGCCTTCATAGGTTTGTTTGTTGTTGTTTATTTCGATGATATCCTTATTTACAGCAAGTCTATAGAGGAGCATTTAGAACATTTGCGTGCTGTTTTTGACGCTTTGCGTGCTGCTCGCTTGTTTGGTAACATGGAAAAGTGCACATTTTGCACGCAACGTGTCTCGTTTCTTGGTTATGTGGTTACTCCGCAGGGCATTGAGGTGGATAGCAGCAAGATTGCTGCCATTCGGGAGTGGCCTACACCGACGACGGTCACACAAATTCGGAGCTTTCTTGGACTTGCCGGTTTCTACCGCAGATTTGTTCGTGATTTTAGCTCCATTGCAGCGCCTCTACATGAGCTTACAAAGAAAGATGTGCCGTTTGCTTGGAGTGATTCGCAGGAGGTAGCGTTCAGCACTTTGAAAGATAAGTTAACCCAAGCTCCCCTATTGCAATTGCCTGATTTTAATAAAGTGTTTGAGCTTGAATGCGATGCTAGCGGTATTGGGCTAGGTGCTGTTTTGTTACAAGAAGGAAAACCAGTTGCTTATTTTAGTGAAAAATTAAGCGGTGCTAGTCTGAAATATTCTACTTATGATAAGGAGCTTTACGCTTTAGTGCGCACTTTGCATACATGGCAGCACTATCTTTGGCATCGTGAGTTTATAATCCATTCTGATCATGAGGCTTTAAAACATATTCGTACCCAAACAAATCTGAACCGTCGTCATGCTAAATGGGTAGAATTCATTGAGTCCTTTCCTTACATTATTAAACACAAGAACGGGAAGGACAATGTTATTGCTGATGCTTTGTCTCGTCGCTATACCATGCTGTCACAGTTAGATTTTAAAATCTTTGGTTTGGACACTGTGAAGGATCAATATGTTGACGATGCTGATTTTAAAGATGCTTTCGGCCATTGTATTAATGGGAAACCATGGGGCAAATTTCACATACAGGATGGGTTCCTGTTTCGCGCTAACAAGCTGTGTGTTCCGGCTAGCTCGGTTCGTCTTTTGTTGTTACAGGAAGCGCATGGAGGCGGTCTCATGGGGCATTTTGGCGTCTACAAAACGCATGAGGTGTTGGCTGCCCACTTCTTTTGGCCTCGGATGCGCGCTGATGTGGAGCGCCTTGTTGCACGCTGCACTACTTGTCAGAAAGCTAAGTCACGGTTGAACAACCATGGTTTGTATATGCCTTTGCCTGTCCCTTCTTCTCCTTGGCTTGATATCTCTATGGACTTTGTTTTGGGCTTGCCTAGAACTAAGAAGGGGAGGGATAGTATTTTTGTGGTTGTTGATAGATTCTCTAAAATGGCTCACTTTATACCTTGTCATAAAACTGATGATGCTAGCATTGTTGCTGAATTGTTCTTTAGAGAAATTATTCGTTTACATGGTATTCCAAAAACAATAGTCTCTGATCGCGATGCTAAGTTTCTAAGCCATTTTTGGAGATCTCTTTGGAATAAATTGGGAACTAAATTGTTGTTTAGCACTACTTGTCACCCTCAGACTGATGGACAAACTGAGGTAGTAAATAGAACTTTATCTACCATGCTTAGGGCTGTTTTAGATAAGAATTTGAGACGTTGGGAGGATTGCTTGCCTCATGTTGAATTTGCTTACAATCATGCCACGCATTCTTCTACAAAGATGTGCCCTTTCCAGATTGTTTATGGTTACATTCCTAGGGCACCTATTGATTTGATTTCACTTAATGCTGCGAACGCCCCACATGTAGATGCTTCTGCACATGTTGAACAAATGATTACCATACATGAACAAACGAAACAGAACATTGCTGCTACTAATGCTAAAAATCAGGTTGCTGGTAGTAAAGGAAGAAAACATGTTACTTTTGAACCTGGTGATATGGTTTGGTTGCATTTGAGAAAGGATCGTTTTCCTACTTTGCGCCGTTCTAAATTTATGCCTCGTGCTGCTGGTCCTTTTAAGATACTAACCAAGATTAATGATAATGCTTATACCCTCGACCTACCTGCGGAGTTTGGTGTTTCCACTAGTTTTAATGTTGCAGATTTGAAACCGTATGCGGGAGAACATGAGGAGTTGCCGTCGAGGACGACTTCAGTTCAAGAAGGGGAGGATGATGCGGACATCAACACCAACACGAGCACATCTACACCAGCAGCACCTTCTCCAGCCCAGGCGCCATCCCTTCCACCTGGGCCAGTGACTCGGGCCCGTGCAAGAGAATTGAACTACATCATGTTGTTAAAGAACGAAGGCCCGGAAGAATAGACGACCAGCCCAATTGCGGCCCATAATGGTCGACCTAGGGTTGGCCGCTCCTAGGGGCTGCGCCCCCTCTCTATTTATTCAGGAGCTGCGCCTCCTTTATTTCCTGAGTTTTGTTTTACGTTAGCCTTAGCTACTCTCGAACACGCGCAAATCTGCGCTGTCTTCGTGTATTCAGAACTCCACCCTCGAGTAATAGATTAGATTGCTCGCATCTTTTTCTTGTTCGTTCTTCGATTGCGCACAGGAAACGATCTTTGTGATCAGGCCGATCTCGCATCAGCAAGGTCGGTAACCACAGGGAGTTGGTTCAGCGATTGCATTGGCGCCTCGGGCTTGCTCGTCGTAGTCGGATCGCAAGGGTCATCTTCCGACAAATCGGAATTATCTCTACTCGCCGAAAGATCGGGCACCTCAGCTTCATCATGGGGAGGCTAGAACCCCGGGCAGAAAGGGAACCACGACTCATGGGTAAAGTGTGCGACCTCTGCAGGGGAATGAAACTGATATATTAGTCATGCTCACGGTTAAGAGCGCCCTTGGGATCCACTTTGATTAGAGATACTGATGGTTCGAGATATTATGTTTCTATTTATGGTTTTGGTTACGATTATGATAATGATGTTCCTCGATGAGGAAATGATTCACGGGGTGGTTATTGCTAAAACTTGGCTTCTACTAATAATAAATACCTGACAAACTAAAAGTAACTTCTTTGACCCAAACCCCACATAAAGCTAGTGCACCTCAGCCAAACGGGACATTTGCTGAGTATGTTGATGTGTACTCACCCTTGCTTTCACAAAACACCAGGTTGCCTTTGGTGCAATCTATGCTCAGGTAAAGAAGGAGAAAGGTGTCGAGGCAGATCTCTAGGAGTTCCAGGACTTTGACGAGTTCAAGGATTAGGCTAGCGACCTCCCCCAGTCCGTTGCCTATGGTGGGTTAATTTACGTTGGCTACGTTTCAATTTTGTGCACTTTGATTTATATTATGTAAATGACTCTAGTTTTTAATATTATTACTTATTCTTTATTGTTATTCGAAGCATTATGCTATGATGAGTCATTTATGTAATCGCTGTGTACGTGAATTTCTGATCCTAGCACGTACATGGTTCGCATTCGGTTTACCTTCAAAAACCGGGTGTGACAGCAGCTATGAGCTCTAGGGAATCTTTGTAAAGGCTACGTAGTGAATGTAACACCCATGGTGTTACGAGAACTAAAACTTTGGCATGACATCATATGCATTGGCATTTCATTATGTATGCTACACCTAGAGTGCATCCACTAGGCTAAATTTTGAAAACAAACATGTAATGTGATGATCTGGCTTGATCAAAGAGGTCCTTGACCCTAGGATAGGGTATTTTCCCAAGTATTAGAAGCATGTGGATTTGTTACATGAGAACGAAAGGAATGATCACAACAAGTTAGTAGAAATGTCCAAGGAAGGCTAAGTTTAGAGGGCTTAAGTATCATATGTATCCTAGAACACTGAAAACCCTAATTTGGAACCCTAAAACCCTAATTAGTGCCCTATTGGGTGATTTCAATTTCTATGCACTTTTAGCCAAAAGTGTATGTAACAAAGTGATAGAGTAACAAAAGTTAAGCAACTTTAATGTATGGGGATTTCCAAGTTTTGTGTCGAAAATTGGGGTAAAACTGCAAAATAACCAAGGGTACCCATATGTTTATTGTGAAAAAACAGTCTTAATAGGCCAACTTCAAGCCTCTATATCTCTTGATCTATGAGGATTTTGTCATAAGTCACCACAATAAAGTTGTAGAGCTATTATAGTAGTTTAAGTTTGATTAAGTGACCCAACCCAAGAAATTTAGAGAAATTGGAATAAAATGCCCTAGAAGTTGGGCTGTCAGTTGGGTCAGGCACTGAAACATGATTGCCAGTGGTCTCTGATTAACTTTGGAGCCGAATTATGCATAATCCACTGAGTATCCGACCAAGAACCTTATGAAAAAGTTGAAGCTGGTATACAGGGCAACAACTTTGATGCAGTCGGATTATTAGTTTATGTTGGGACCATGCTTCGTCGCCGAAGGTCCTGCAGGAAGAAACAGCTTCGGCTAAAGCTGCTTAGACATGATGACCGAAGCTACCACTCATGAAGCTTCAGTGTTATAGCGTATCCGAAGATGAAGGGTCGAACCGACTTAAAGATAGAATGACATTTTAGTCCATAAGGGTCTGAGTCATTGTTGTAAACTTTTATAAGGGGCATAATTGTAATTCCTTACAGGCTGTGTCCTGTGCCTATAAATAGTGAACAATATTCCTTTACTGTTCATGCATTCCTGTAATTGCAAACACATTGCTCGGGAATTATTATCTGTCAAGGCAAATGTATAAATGTACCTAAACATTATGTTCTGATATTTTAGATTCATATAATAAATTATGTGAATAATGTTACCTGTTTCTGATACATCTAACTTTAATGTTTTATGTTATATATATTGTTTCATATTATTTTGTAAGTTTAATCACGAAGGTGCGACCTTCGTGATATTCTGCTCATGGTCTTCGTCCGAAGTTCATTAAATCCTTGAGGGAGATAATGCTTCAGCGGACGAAGGGCATTAATATTTAACATTTTGTGTTGCCTTGTTCTTAACTCATAGCATTTGAGAACAAGTCCCCAACATTGGCGCCCACCTACGGTGAACTCACCTCCACTTTCCTGAGACAATGGCTTCGTTCAAGAACCAAGCTGGAACTGCTTCGGCTCTGAAGCTGATTCTCCCGATAACAGACGGTTCATGCTCAGAGCCGGCTAACAAGAAACAGAAGAAGGAGGCGCAGAGAAGAGTACAACATGTAGGGGTACAAGGACCCTTCATCAAGTCAAGATGGTCTCACATTCCAATTACCTTCTCTCAAGAGGATCTTCAGCTCAAGGATTACCCACACAATGATGCTATGGTTATCTCTTGTGTGATCAAAGGATTTCTGGTCCATAATGTTTTGGTTGATATAGGCAGTGCAGCTGATATCATATTTGCTAAGGCCTTCAGACAGATGCAAGAGCCCGAAGACAAGATCCATGATGCCACACATCCCCTTTGTGGCTTCGGAGGAAGGCAAATTGTAGCACTTGGAAAAATCACAATGCCAGTAACCTTCGGATTTATAAACAACACAAGGACTGAACAAGTTGTGTTCGACATTGTTGATATGGAATACCCTTATAATGCAATCATTGGTCGTGGTACTCTCAATGCCTTCGAAGCAATTCTTCATCCAGCATATCTTTGCATGAAGATACCTTCGGACCAAGGACCTATTGCCATTCATGGAAGTCAGGAAGCTGCCAGAAGAGCCGAAGGAAACTGTATAGACTCAAAAGCAATCCATAATATAGATGGAGCTGAAGCTTGTGAGCAGTACAAGTTTAGAAGGGAGAAAGCTGCTTCGGCCGATCAGCCGAAGCCCATGCTTTTATGTGAGGACATAGCAGAGCAGAAGGTGCTATTGGGATCCCAACTGTCTGAAGAACAGGAGAAAACCTTGATAAGATTTCTGTTCAACAACAAAGATGTTTTTGCATGGTCAGCTAATGATCTTTGCGGAGTCAACAGGGATGTTATCGAACACTCGCTCAATGTTGACCCATCCTTTAGACCCAGAAAGCAGAGGCTTCAGAAGATGTCTGATGACAAGACCGAAGGTGCTCGGAATGAAGTGAAAAGGCTCCTTAGTGCCGGAGTTATCAGAGAGGTAAAATACCCAGAATGGCTGGCTAACATTGTTATGGTAAAAAAGGCCAATGGTAAATGGAGAATGTGTATTGATTTTACTGATCTCAACAAGGCCTGTCCGAAGGACGAGTTTCCATTGCCAAGGATAGATTCTCTAGTTGATGCAGCAGCTTCATCAGAGCTTATGAGTCTGCTGGATTGTTATTCAGGCTATCATCAAATTTGGATGAAGAAGGAGGATGAGCCAAAAACCAGCTTCATAACCCCTAGTGGAACATATTGTTACCTTCGGATGCCTGAGGGGCTCAAGAATGCTGGAGGAAGCTTCAGCAGAATGACAGCGAAGGTTCTTCATTCTCAGATAGGCAGAAATGTGCTAACTTATGTTGATGATATCATTGTAAAAAGCACGAAGCAAGATAACCACATTGCTGATCTGCAGGAGACCTTCGCTAATTTTAGACAGGCTGGTTTAAAGTTGAATCCAGAAAAATGTGTCTTCGGAGTGAAGAAAGGGAAATTTCTTGGCTGTCTAGTTTCAACAAAAGGGATTGAAGCTAATCCAAATAAAATTGAAGCTATCCTTCGAATGGAACCACCAAGTACAAAAAAGGGGGCTCAAAGACTAACAGGAAGACTGGCATCTCTCAACAGATTTATATCTAGATCAGCAGAGAGAAATTTACCATTTTTTGAAGTGCTGAAGTCAGCCGAAGTTTTTCAATGGGGACCAGTTCAGCAGAGAGCCTTCGAAGAGCTGAAGCAATATTTGATAGACCTAACAACACTAACTCCACCAACGCCAGAGGCTCCTCTGTTGTTATATGTGGCAGCTTCGCACTCAGCGGTAAGTGCAACACTTGTCCAGGAGAAGCTTGAAGGCCAAGTCAAAAAGCAAGCCCCAATATACTTTGTATCCGAAGTTCTTAGTTTATCAAAGAAAAATCATACAGAATTAGAGAAGGTGCTGTATGCTGTTTTGATGGCCTCCAGGAAGCTTCGGCACTATTTTCAGGCATACAATATAGTTGTTCCTTCTTCACAACCGTTGAAGGACATTATGAGAAATAGAGAAGCTACTGGAAGGGTTTGAAAATGGGCTGCAGAGCTCAATGAATTCTGTATTGATTATGTGCATAGATCTTCAATTCAATCTCAAGCATTGGCAGACTTCATTGCTGACTGGACGCCAGGGGCTCAGGAAGAAGAAACGAGTAAAGATGCCGAAGTTTGGATAGTATTTTGCGATGGATCTTGGGGAACCTTCGGAGCAGGAGCAGCTGTTGTGTTGGTTGCACCTTCCAAAGTTAAAACCTGTTATGCAACAAGACTTGATTTCAGTTGCACAAATAATATTGCTGAGTACGAAGCTTTGCTCTTGGGTCTTTGGAAGTTAAAGGCGATGGGAATCAGAAGGGCGGTTCTTAAAACTGATTCCCAGGTTATTTCTGGTCATATTGATAAAAGTTATAAAGCAAGAGATCCGAAGCTTGAAAAATATTTAGACACGGTCCGAAGGATTGAGGCTTCCTTTGAAGGGTTTTCTGTTAAAAATATTCCTCGTGGAGAAAATGAATATGCTGATTTATTAGCTAAGTCAGCAGCATAGGGGCTGCCCTTACCTTCGGAAGTATTTTTCGAAACAATAAAAGCACCTTCGGTTGAGCTTCTTGAAAGAGCAGTCCTCAACATATCCCCTGTCTATAGTGAAGACTGGAGAACTGAGATCATCTCTTTCCTTCAGGGTAACTTTCTTTCAGATGACGAAGCTTATAACAAGAGGATAGAGGCAAGAGCTCGACCATATATTATAATAGAAGGGGAGCTATACAAGCGTGGGGTCTGTTCTCCGTTGCTCAAGTGTTTATCTAGAACCGAAGGTATAGAACTGATGAAGGAAATACACGCAGGCCTGTGTGGATCTCACATTGGATCTAGGCCTTTGCTTGGAAAAGTTTTTCGCCAAGGATTTTATTGTCCAAAGGCAGCTTTGGATGCAGCGGAATTAGTCCAAAAGTGCGAAGGTTGTCAGAAATGTGCAAGAGATAAAAAAACAACCTTCGTCTTTAACTCAGCTAATACAACCGACTTGGCCGTTGCAAAGGTGGGGCCTTGATTTGTTAGGTCCATTACCACCAGCACAAGGGAACTTAAGATATGTTATAGTGGCAGTGGAATATTTTCTAAATGGATTGAGGCAAAGCCTTTAGCCACAATAACTTCGGTCACTATTCAAAAGTTTTTCTGGCAAAATATTGTTTGTCGCTTCGGAGTGCCGAAGGCCATTACTGTGGATAATGGGACACAGTTTGATTCCGAAGCTTTCAGAGAATTTTGCGATCAAATTGGCACGAAGATCCATTTCGCATCAGTTCGACATCCGGAGTCAAATGGACTTGTTGAAAGAGCTAATGGCATCATAATGACAGGAATAATGAAGTTAATCTTCAATCAGCCCAGGGGAAAATGGCCAGACGAATTAATCAAAGTGGTGTGGAGCCACAACACAACAATATCAAGATCAACAGGCTTTACGCCATTCAAACTATTGTTTGGTGACGAAGCAATAACTCCGGAAGAAGCCAAAGCAGGATCAATAAGAATAGTAGCTTCGGCAGAAGGCGAAGATGAAGCTGATTACTCTGTAGAAAAAGATGCTATAGAAGGGATCAGGCTTCAAGCTGTGGAAAACATCAACAAATACCAAGCTGAAACAATAAAATGGCGTGATAGAAAGGTTAGGCTAAAGAACATCGAACCAGGACATTTGGTGCTTCGAAGAGTAGCCAACCCAGAAACAGTAGGCAAATTACAGATGAAGTGGGAAGGACCTTTTCTGGTAGTATCTTCGTCAAGACCCGGTTCCTACAGGTTGAAGGATATGGACGACAACGACATTCCTAGATCATGGAATGCAGATGAGCTTCGGCGATATTATGTATAGCTTGATGTAATTTTTTCTATTCTTTCTTGTGGCACCCTTTTCCTTTCCAAAGGGGGAGAAAGGTTTTTAATGGGGCCATAACATGTAACTTTTCTTTTCCTTATTTCAATTCTATAAGAGTGATATCCCTCAAAGATGTAAATGTAAACGCAAAGGAAAAAGAAAAGAAAACAGGGAGAAGCTCAAAAGTCGTTCCTAAGGGAATGCAGAGCTTACAACGAAAAATAAACGCTGATTCCGCCGAAAGTAAAAGGCGAAGAAGCTCCCAAGGGAGGCTTACAGCGAAAAATAAACGCTGATTCCGCTGAAAGTAAAAGGCGATGAAGCTCCTAAGGGAGGCTTACAGCGAAAAATAAACGCTGATTCCGCTGAAAGTAAAAGGCGAAGAAGCTCCTAAGGGATGCTTACAGCGAAAAGTCAGCGCTGATACACCGAAAAGTAAACGGTGAAGCCGAAAAATAAACGACAAAAAGATTTGAGTCATTCCCAAGGGAATGAAGGCTATGATTATGGTTTTGAATATATATTCCAATATTCATTTGCACGATACATTACATCATGACATTTGCATTCATTAACATTCATTTAGACATATATAGAATCATCATCATCATACCACACAAAAAAGACAGATGCTTCGGCTATGAGAAAAAACTTCAAAGAAAGAGGAAATTTTCATGCTTCGTTGTGTACGAAAAGAAGGGAAGGTGTTTTTCGCCTTCGGCTCAAAAGTGAAGTTTCGTTCACAGCAAAGCAGATTGTACATGGATAAAGGAGACAAGATATATTGCAAGGTTTGTACAAATTTACATAAGTTTTTTCTACAATTATATTACAAAGATTTCTCCAGAATTTTTTGCAGGAAAGTCTTTTATAGCAACTGTTAAGCTTCAGCCCGTCATTCTTCAGCTTCGTCATCCTGCACATATTAAAAAGCAGAATAAGAAAGGTGCAAATTTCAAGGAGAAGGTAAAAGTAACAAATATAAGTTTCTCACCGGCTTAAGGTGGCTCCGAGCTTCGTCACCAGCCATTTTTCGCCCGCCATTTACCCAAATCTGGGTCATAAATCTGTTTCCAATGCTTCGGGCTAGGCTTGGGATGTCAACCAAATCTGCTGGTGACAAGCTGAAGTTTGGCCTATTTACAATTTTTCCGTGCGTACAACCAGCCTTCAGGAAAGCGGTAGCTGTGCCTCGAGAAGCTAGCAGGGCGCAGAAGTCAGCATGCCTAGCAATAACTTCGTCAAGTGCATCAACCTCGCCTTCAATGTATTCCAAGGTGCTGGGCAGGTTTTCAGCTGAAGGTGTAAATTTATTAGAGCTGGCTCCGATAGAGTGAAACACATCCTTCAGCCGTTGCACGCATCGGCTGCCGAAATTTAGGCATTTCTCCTGAAGCTCCTTCAATGATTTTTGCAAATTTGAATTCTTCTCGATCTCGATCTTGAGACTTGTTTCGAGGTTCTTCTTTTCCTGCTTAGATTTTTCTGACTTTTTGAGTAATTCATTCTTTAACCTGTCATTTTCGGCTTGGACCTCAGCCAGTGAGCCTTCCATAGAATGAATAACGAAGTCTTTCTTTTCTAAGGCAACTTCGTGTTCTTTAACTATGATTTCAAGGTCTTGAATGACGAAGTCCTTTTTCTTCAGAACAGCCTCGTAATTTTCGAATTTGTCTTCTAGATCTTTGATGATAGTTTTGTTCTTTTTCTCTTCAAGATCTTGTTGCATTCTCAGCACTTTACTTAATAGTATACTCTGCCAAAATAACCTTCGTCAGAAGACAACTCAAATCTAAAAAAAATATAATAATAACAATAATAAAAAATTGAGAGTTTGTTACCTTGAAATTAGCATAGAGCAGGCTACCAGCGATATGTTGTCGTTGGTATCTGCAGAGGTCCGCTTCTATCTTCGGCAGGACAACGCTTTTGGAGAAGGTTCTAACAACTTTGGCCTCGGTTCGATTCCAAAGGCATCTTAGCTTCCCTTCGTTGACCCCACCAAATAGCAGAGACCCTGGTTTGTATCCACAGGATATGGCATATTTCTTCAGCTCTTCTTTTTCAGCGCCTGTTAGCTCTTGCCCAAGTAAATCTTGAAAGTTAAAATTTCCTTCTTCCAAAATGTCTTCAATCTGCTCTTTTCCTTTTTCAGTTGCAGTGTTCACCGCAACCACATCAGCTTCTTCTTCAGCCATTTTCAGAAGTATATTGTCAATATCATCAAGTGTGGTTTCCAGGTTAGGATCTTTAGTGGTCCCGGCTTCGGCTCCGGTAGCTTCGGCTCCGGCGGTTTCAGCTTCAGTAGTTTCGGCTCTGGTAGCTTCGGCTGCGGTGGCTTCGACTCCGGTGGTCTCGGCAATGACAATTTTTGACACCGATATCGGTGGCGGTGTCTGATGAATCACATCTGCCACTTGGATAATTCTTCGTTTTTTCGGCTTTGCAGGACTTTCTGCTGCCGAAGCTTCTTTGTCCTTCTAAAAAAACTTTGTCAGTTCTGGCGCCAGCGGACTTAGCTTGACAAGCAAAGGTTCAGTCATTACCTTCAGAATCTCTTCTACTTCGGCAGCAGAAGGTGTCGCAGGAGCTTCCTCCTCTCGGATCAATGTCTTTGGTTCTGGAGATGCAGGTTTTGGAGATACAACTTTTCTTTTCCTTGGAGTAGCTACCTTCGGCTCTGGGCTCAGTTTTTTAGAAATTTCTTGTTCCTTTTTGGCCAATTTGGCACTTTCCTTGTCAAGGGCGCTGGCAATTCTTTTTCTCTTCGAGCCTTCGGCATCTTCGCCCAGTTGCTCATAATCAGGATACTCAAAATTCAAGGCATCTAGCACCCGATTCAATCTTTGTTTGGGGCGACTGCCGAAGGCTGCTGTCATCAACTGATCTTCTTTCTTAGAATAATTTCCGAGGATATCGTTGCACATAATCTCGATTGTGTCCAACCACTCCTAGCAGGGTTTTTTAAAGTGTTTCTTAAACTTGTAATAATAAGGCAATCGAATAAGTTCTCCCTTTTTCTTTTCTCCCTCCAGCTTCGGCATCTCCCAATCCCTCATTGTTGGGAACACTTTAAAAGCCATAAATTCCTGCACCAAGTCTCTAGTGCCAATGTGATCTGAAATCACGCGAAATTCAGCCATAGCAATTTGGCTCGGGCTCCCCCTTATCATGTTGCATCGGGGCCTCGTTTCTCCGAAGGTTAGCTCTAGTGGACTCTGGACCAATTTATCTTCATCTTTATCAACTTTAACATAAAACCACTCAGATTTCCATCCGGCTGGCCATTTGCTTTGGTAGCTTATCACTGGAAACTTCGTAGTCTTGCGATAAGCAAAGTTGTAACATCCAAAATTCTCATGAAGACCATCTCCTCTGGCTTTAGTCTGATAGTGTAGTTCATGGACTCGGCAAAAAACTTCACCGAACGGTTCCACTCCCTGGCTACGAAGGGCCCAAATATAAACACTTAATCTAACAATAGCGTTAGGGGTCAGCTGATGAAGGTAAACCCCAAACTTTTTCAACACAATAGCAATCATCCCATTCAGGGGGAATCTTAGGCCAGCTTTAAAGAAGCTTTTGAACACCACAACCTCATTCTTTTCCGGCTTCGGAATAGTTTCCTCTCTGCCGAAACGAACCAGCTCCTTTTTTGCCTCACTAAAGTAGCCCAGCTTCACCATTTTTGGAAGATCAGCTTCAGAGATGGTGGACTTTCCAAAGTCCAAATGACTAGGTTTGCTTGGCATCCCGCAGCTGTACTCATCTTCGGAACCAACTTCTTCGGCATCAGCTTGCGTTGCTTCGGCAGCAGGTGTGTCCTCTGATGGAACCAGCCCAGAGCGCCTCATTGCTTCAGAAATCGGAATAGTTTCAACGGCTTCGGTCTCGTCTCCATCACGCTCAACCCTAGCAGTGGAGCGTATTCTGGCCATTTGATTTTAAATTTTCTTGAAAAATTCTTTGGAAGTCAATAACCTTTTTTCCGAAGCTCTTATCGTGACGAAGCACAATCCAAACTGGAGCTTCGTTTGAATGCAAAAATCAAGCTTCGGCTATGGTTAAATTTTTGGCAGCAAAACAGTGCAATAGCAATGAATGCTGTGGTAACTTCACACCTACCTGTCTGTTTATATAGTGCTGCAGGCAAGAAGGTGAATCGTCAGGATTTTTTCCACCGGGCAAACAGTCGTCCGCACCCACTGCATGGTGGGCCGCAAAAACCAAGAAAGTGAACCTGCATGGTGGGACCGCTCCACGCTCGGAAACTGTATTGTTTCTCGGGAACGAGCTCAGGGAAGGTGTTTTTCGGACCTTCGGCTTCCCGAAGCCTAAGAGACTTTTTTCACGGGTCAAGCTCGTTACGAAAAACGATCTAGCACCGCGAAGGGGCTACTGTTGGGACCATGCTTCGTCGCCGAAGGTCCTGCAGGAAGAAACAGCTTCGGCTAAAGCTGCTTATACATGATGACCGAAGCTACCACTCATGAAGCTTCAGTGTTATAGCGTATCCGAAGATGAAGGGTCGAACCGACTTAAAGATAGAATGACATTTTAGTCCATAAGGGTCTGAGTCATTGTTGTAAACTTTTATAAGGGGCATAATTGTAATTCCTTACAGGCTGTGTCCTGTGCCTATAAATAGTGAACAGTATTCCTTTACTGTTCACGCATTCCTGTAATTGCAAACACATTGCTCGGGAATTATTATCTGTCAAGGCAAAGGTATAAATGTACCTAAACATTATGTTCTGATATTTTAGATTCATATAATAAATTATGTGAATAATGTTACCTGTTTCTGATACATCTAACTTTAATGTTTTATGTTTTATATATATTGTTTCATATTATTTTGTAAGTTTAATCACGAAGGTGCGACCTTCGTGATATTCTGCTCATGGTCTTCGTCCGAAGTTCATTAAATCCTTGAGGGAGATAATGCTTCAGCGGACGAAGGGCATTAATATTTAACATTTTGTGTTGCCTTGTTCTTAACTCATAGCATTTGAGAACAAGTCCCCAACAGTTTACCACATGAAAATCAAAGAATAGGGCTCCTCAAGTCGCTCTATCAGGCACCCTAAATCGACCATGGCATGGTACAGTAACTGAAAAAGATCAAGGATTCAGGGTACTTCATCGCCAACGATCGTGTGCCGTGATCCATGCGATGGTGAGATGTGTGCGCACGGTAACGTGAAAATATCTGCAGGGAGATTGAAAAGATCGTCGAGGAGGTGAACTTGGCCTGAAGCAAGCCTGTCGTACCCACTCGCCGGTGACGTGGTCGTGCGGTCGTCGCCGTGGTGGCCGCCGTTATCCCAGTTGCGCCATGCCATCGACCGTGTTACCACGTCGTAGTTAGTCATGCGAGATAGCTAGTTACCACCCCGAGACTCTACCCCAGTGAATGCCATGTTAGACAAACTCTGGTGACTCGCCCTTTCGTCACCGTGAGCTCCCCTTCGACCAAAATTCGGAGCAACCAAAGCCGACTTCTATAAATTGAGCGTTGCCCTTGCTCCGTCTCTCTGTTACGACCCCAGCGCACCACTCCTCGCCTCAAATCGTCCACCATAGCTCGCGAATTTCAGATTTCCCCCAAATCGGACCGGAATGCCACCGTGAGAAATCGCGCAGTGGCCAGCCGTTCTCAGGTCCGCTCATGTCCCTCTGATCCATGTTTCTGCCTCCTCTAATGCTAGTGAAACTCCTGATCTCGGCCGATTGAACGCTACTGTGGCGGAACTGCCCGAATTATTCCAACTTAAGGCCTAAGTCCCACCTTAAAGGCTAGACCACACTTAAATAGGAATAAAACGTTAGTCCCTCGGATCTAGTCCGACGAGGCCACTAACATGATCAAGTACCACGTACTCACTCGAAGGTGAGGCACAGAGCAAATACAATAAAGCATAAAACCAAACATTAAGGAGTACTTAATTTATTACAACATCATTGGAGTTTAACAAAAGTAGTTTTCATTGTTCGGAATGCAGCGGAATAAAACTAGCGGTAAATAAACGGAGGGATGGGGAAGCCTGGCCCATCACTCCTCATGCTCCTCCTCTGCCGAGGTAGGTCCCACTCGACTGTCCAACCCGGTGGCAAGATGGACGGCCAAGTCACTCCAGCAACCATGTCCTCCAAGGAACCTGTAAAAAAATTATGCCACAAGCAAGGCTGAGTATACTAATACTCAGCTAGACTTACCCGATGTGAGGAGTCTACTCCTCTACCTCTAGACATGTAGCTGTTTGGCTGAGGGGTTTGGTTTGCCAAAAAGCACTAGCTGAGTCTACAATCAGATTTTAGCTTTCCAAGTTTTAATGTGACTCACTTAAGACTAAATGTATATCTGTCTAATCATACATGGTATCAAACATTTAGCAATCAACTTCTTTTGTCAAGTAAACACATTTCCACTTGTTACTCAATGTAGCAGCATGGATCAAGCAGTCTCATTAGCTGCGAGAAGTAGACAATTCGAATCGAGTTTTTAAACCTTGCAAGGTAAACCTAAACACACGACGTGGCGAGGCACTCTGTCCCCACACACATCAACCGTCCCCATCGATTCGCTGGCAATAGAAAGGGGCTCACCGCCTTGGCGTACAATGCCTCACTGACCCCGACTGCCATCGTGCAGTGACCGCACTTGTACCCACCATAACCAGAATGGGAGACCACGTCTCAGGTCGCGTGAGGAGGGCAATCTGCGGGTAGGTTCACTCAGGTACTAGGCTTACCGATTTACCATATTTCTCGGCATGTGTTTAGTACGTTCAAAAGCTTGACACACGGTACCACTCCTTAATCCTTATTCCAATTCCTGTCTCGGAGACGATGCATCCCCATGGACCATCGTCAATAGACCATCATCATTCTGATATAAAATGGATACAATCAATTCCTGACCTCGCGCGAATGCTAGAAAAATCACTCGACTTCTACCGAGATCCCTAATTAGTAAAGCAGCTACTCGACCTAGCATACTAGTATCCATCTCAATAGGAATCCTGAGTTCATGCGACTAGGGTTTCAGTCAACTCCTACACTTAAGTGCACAATACAAGCCTACAATCATTAAGTGCAGTAAAATAGCATATAAAATTGGTTATGCATAAAACCGAGGCTTGCCTTCCAAAGCTGGGGCAGGCAGATCCTCGATGGCAGGCTCTGGTGCTGGCTCCTGGGCTACCTCCTTAGCAACTCCTTGCTCCGGAACGAGGATGTACTCCCCGTCTGCGAGATTACAGTCTATCGAATGCAATGAACAAGATATATGCATATTAATGATATGTCAATTTGTAAAGGTTATGCATAGCAAAATAGTACAAAATTCAGTGGCACTCTAGGGTTTCCTTGGGTTTTCCTTAAGGGTTTTATACATTCATTTTTTTAGGGTCTTGAATAAAACTTAAAATTTCAGTCATCCTTTAGAGGTTGGTTTTGGCTCTTGGAAGATTTAAGGTTGCACTCCACTATTCTTTCCACATTCCTTATTTTACTCTCAATTAAGCTTCTTAGTGAGTGCTTTTACATTGCTATGGCAAGTTAACATCTTCCAAAAATGTTATAAAAATTACAGTGGGTAAACATTGACCTCTGTGGGTTATTCTAAAAATTTGATGTTGAATTTAATTTAGATGCTCCTTGCACAAAATTAACCAAAGTAAGGGTAAAAGGGCACTTTACGCTATAGCTCCAATTTCTGTGAGATTTCTGGGACAACATTTATTTTTGCCAAGATTCCTAGGGAATAATAGGTCTTTGTGTTAAAAATAACAGAAAAAGGCCTACTGGATATTTATTTGTGTTTTTCTAAAGTTTAATGCCAAAAAGGCACTTATAACTAACTTGTTATTTGAAAAATGTCAAACAACAGAACTTACATTTTTCCTAGATTCATAATAATAAATTATTAGTTATCCCAGGGTTTGGGGTGGTTTCTCTTCAGGATTATTTTTCTAAGGTTTTTCTAAGTTTTCATTGTTTTCATGAAATAAAAGGTATCTCATTTCTTTTGTACTAACAAAGGGTCTAACAAAATTTTCCAGTGAACTCTACTAAATAGGTGAGCTAGTAAAAATGTGGTTGTCCCCTGTTCTTATTTTAAACTACCTTTTCTATTTTTCTTAACTTTGAGCCTAAATGAGTTTAAATGGTAAACCCTTCCTTAATTTGATGCACTGAGGGGTGTACTATTTTTAAACAGGCTAGGTAGTAGTTTAGTACCTCTCTGATTTTTCTTAACCCTAGTCTAACACTGTAGCTATTTTTCTCTCTTTTATTTAGCTTTTGGTCAGTTTACTATTTAATTCAAAAGTTTAAAATCTTCTGCAATACTTAGGGTGTTTTGTAATTTTTAAGTAGATCACATTATTTAGAACCTAGCAAAAATGATTTGACCAAATTTGGCTGAATAAAACTGAAGTTATGAATTTTACAAGCTCTGTTTGTATTTAAAAGAATAATGTTTAAAAGGTTTTCTGAAAAGCCAGTTTACACCGAGGACCCTGGGTCTTTCCTTAACCAACTCTTTCACTTATGCCCCTGCGCAACTATTCATCTGAGTCTCTGACCATTCAAAAACCCCCTGCCTTCTTCTCCTTTCTTCCCGAGGTCCCTCCCCCCTTTAAACAGTAACCGTGGAAGTAAATAGGGCGGCACGGCTTACCGGTGGCGAGGGAGGTCCGACGAAGGGTGGGGTTAGCTCTGGGAAGTCCTTGCGATCACGTCTAGGTACGGCTCGTCGACGGTGATGGTCGGAATCGGTCGGTCTACGTGCATAGGCGGGCGGGCTCGTCGGCGGCATGTGCTCCGGCCTGCTCACGGCAGTAGGGTTCAATCCAAGGGCACAGGGAGCTTCACGGAGGAGCTAAGGAGTCTACCCGTGCAAGGAATCGAAGAAATACTCACCGTGGAGCTCGGTCTACGTACGCCGGCGATCTGGTGAAGTCCGGCGACGTTGATCCGGTGTCTCCGGCGAGGTAGAGCTCGATTACTGGCTCTGGAAGCTTCACCGAGACACGCAGAGGCTCTCTCGATGGTCGGACAGGGCGAGGAATGGCTAGGGTGGCCGGTCTACGGTGGTCGGTTTTCGGGTGGCCGCTGGCACGCCGTGCGCAGAGCAACCGCCGGTGAACTTGCGCTCCGGTGAGGTTGAGAGCGAGCGGGGGCGTATGGTCGAAGCCTTGGTTGGCTTTATAGGCGCGGGCATGGGCGTGGGCATGGGTTCGGCCTGGCGCGGCGCGGTGCGCGCGTGGTCGAGGGCCGAGGCGTGCTCTGGCGCACTAGAACGCGTCGAACACGTGGGCGTTTGTTTCTGCCTTTGTTCAAACGTTTGCAGAGATCGCAAACGTGCGAATCTTGCCATGAGTCTTGCGCAAATCTCTTCCTAGCACCTAGGGCTAGCTATTATGTGTGAGTCCCAATGGGAGATATGCCCTAGTTCACAAGATATGGGGATGCCAAATCGGGGCTGTCACACTGTTCACCCCAAGACAAAAGGGATGTCAAATCACGTCAAACGGTTTTGGCTTGGGTTCAAATTTTTCCAGTGGGTTCCTTAGGTAGTTTAGCTCCTTTTTGTTATTTAGACCCAATGGTTTGGGCGCCATTAACTAGGTGAACACTTCTGATCTTTAGATTAGGGTTCATTTTTGACTTAGAGAAAATGTGAGTGACTCTTTAGTGTTCTCCACTTGGGGCAGATTTGAGGTCTTTAAGGGATCTTTTTGTAAGGTTTCCCTTACTAAATTTTGTAGATATGTTAATGTACTTAAACTTTGGTTAAGGGTTTAAGTCATGAAATGTTCATTTGCTTATCTTTTCCATTAATCTAGTGTTTGGGGGCTATTGGCTCAAGAAGGGGGTCTAGGGTTGTAACCTCTTTTGTTCAAGGTGATAATTGCATAACACTTTTGGGTATTGTTTTTGCTATGAACATTCCTTACTTAATCCATGGTTTCTCAAGTTTTGGGGTTCTTTCTCCTTTATTTAAACACATGTGATAATTGGCCAAGAGTGCTTGTATTGAGCCAGGGCCTTGGGTAACACCTAGGGTGTTACAGCCCCCCCTTAAAGGAATCTCGTCCCGAGATTGGGTAGGGATCCTTTAGCGGGGTACCAAGAAGGTGTAAGTTGGTGTGTTGCAGTTCCCTTTAACCAAGTTGCTCTAATTAACTGCTCTTCGAATGTCATTCTCTTTGCAACTTCAGAAGGAAGTCCTTTTAGAGTTATTTCCAAAACTTAATTTACTCTTAACAACTAAGTTTTTCTTGTATTTAGATTCAAGGGGCAGGTGGGGGTGGGGTTTTGGGGTTACGTACCGACTCCTTTAGGCAGAAAGTCGAGGAAGCGAGAACGCAGAAATTCCTCAGTTTCCCACGTAGCCTCTTCTACTGAATGGTGGCTCCACTGAACCTAATACATCTTGATCGACCTTGCCCGAGTTGATCTCTCCTTTTGGTCCAATATCTTGACGGGGTGCTCTTGGTAAGACAAGTCTGGTTCTATCTCCAATTCTGGTTCCGGTAGCACTTCCGCGGGTAAGCGGACACACTTCCGTAACTGAGATACGTGGAATACATCATGAACTGCTGACATATGAGGTGGCAACTTCAACTGATATGCTACATGTCCACAACTTTCTTTGATCTCATAGGGCCCAATGTAGCGAGGAGCTAACTTGCCCTTGATTCCAAATCTCTGAACACCTTTGGTGGGTGACACCTTAAGATAAACATGATCTCCCACTTCAAATTGTAGAGGCTTCCTCCTCTTATCATGATAACTCTTTTGTCTGGCTTGAACAGCTTCTAGGTTCTTCTTAATGACTCTGACTTTCTCCTCGGCTTCAAGTACCAGGTCAGATCCAAATATTTCCCTCTCTTCAGCTTGTGACCAATTTAGCGGTGTCCTACACCTTCTCCCATACAAGGCCTCGAACGGTGCCATCTTTAGGCTGGACTGGTAGCTGTTGTTATAAGAGAATTCTGCTAAGGAAAGGCACTTATCCCAATTCTTCCCATAGTGCAACACACATGCCCTTAACATGTCTTCCAAAATCTAATTTACCCTTTCTGTCTAACCATCTGTCTGAGGATGGTATGCTGAGCTCCTTATCACCTGAGTTCCCAGTGACTCTTGCAGCTGCTCCCAGAAATGTGCTACGAACGGTGCTCCCTTGTCTGACACAATAGTTCTTGGTATTCCATGCAAACAAACTATCTGGTCAACATAGATCTCAGCATACTTCTCTGCCCTGTGGGTGGTATGTACTAGCAAGAAATGAGCTGTCTTGGTCAACCTATCCACAATGACCCAAATAGAATCGTGGTGTCGGGATGTGTTGGGTAAACCCACAATAATATCCATGCAAATATCCTCCCATTTCAAGCTGGTACGGGAAGAGGTTGTAAGGTACAGGCTACCTTCAAATGACTAGCTTTGACTCTCTGGCAAGTGTCGCATTCAGATACATACTTAGCAATTTCCCTCTTCATTCTAGTCCACCAGTACAAGGATCTGAGATCATGATACATCTTGTTACTGCCGGGGTGCATGGAAAATTTGGAAAGATGAGCTTCATCCAATATTTTTCTTCTGAGTTCGGAATTTTTAGGAACAACCAATCGGCCTTCAAACCATAGAATTCCCTTGCTGTCCTGACGGAAGCATTTGTACTTATCCACCGTTTGCTTGAGCATATCCTTGATGACTTGAACACCCTTGTCACCAATCTGTGCCATGACTATTTGCTCATGTAAAGTGGGCTCCACTGAGATATAACTCAAGGTACCTGAGGAAACAACTTCCATGTTCAACTTACATAACTCGTCACACAGAGTGGCGATCTTAGAGTCCACAGTTACACAGTTGCACTGGGCTTTCCGACTTAAGGCATCTGCTACCACATTGGCCTTGCCCGGATGGTAATGCACTTCCAAATCATAGTCTTTGATTAATTCCAACCATCTTATCTGCCTCATATTAAGATCTGCCTACGTAAAAATATACTTGAGACTCTTATGATCAGTATAGATATTACAATGAGCTCCCATCAAGTAATGTCTCCAAATCTTCAGAGCATGAACTACGACAGCCAACTCCAGATCATGGGTGGGGTAGTTTTGCTCATGAGGCCTGAGTGCTCGGGACACATAGGCAATAACTCTGTTCTCTTGCATCAAGATACATCCTAATCCAGTGCCTGAAGCATTGCAATAAACCTCAAAAGATTTGGTGTTGTTAGGCTCTGCTAGCACGGGTGCTGTCGTCAGATGCTGCTCAATGTATGAAAGGCATCTTCACATTTCTGACTCCATTCGTACTTTACTCCTTTCTTCAATAATTCAGTCATTGGCTTGGCAATCCTGGAGAAATCCGGAATGAATCGCCGATAATATCCTGCCGATCCCAGAAAATTCCGAATCTGCCGTACTGTGGTAGGAGGCTTCCAATCCATCACTTCTTGTACTTTCTCAGGATCAACTGATACCCCATCCTGAGAAATGGTGTGACCCAAAAAATTGATTTCCCTCAGCCAAAAATCACATTTGGACAACTTGGCATATAAACGATGATCGCGCAGTCTCTGGAGTACTGTATGCAAGTGCTTGACATGATCGTCTTCATTCTTTGAGTATACCAAGATATCGTCAATGAAGACCACTACAAACTTATCCAGCTCTGGCATGAAAACTGAGTTCATCAAATACATGAAATATGCCGGGGCATTGGTCAGCCCGAAAGACATCACCAAGTACTCATAAAGCCCATATCTGGTAGAGAAAGCCGTCTTCGGAATATCACTGGCCCTGATCTTGATCTGATGGTAGCCAGAGCGAAGGTCTATCTTGGAAAATACCTTGGCTCCCACCAACTGATCAAACAATACATCAATGCGGGGCAATGAATACTTATTTTTGATGGTCACCACATTGAGAGGGCGGTAATCAACACACAATCTTAGACTATCATCTTTCTTCTTTACGAACAAGGCTGGACATCCCCATGGTGAAGTACTTGGGCGAATGAATCCTTTGTCCAACAACTCTTGTAACTGCTTTTTCAATTCCACCAACTCTGCTGGAGGCATCCGATAGGGTCTCTTGGATATAGGTGTAGTTCCGGGTTGTAGCTCAATTGCAAACTCTATGTCTCTGTCGGGCGGCATCCCTGGCAATTCATCTGGGAAAACATCGGGGTACTCACAGACCACTGGAATCCTTTCGATGGGTGACTCTATCAGGGTGAAAGCACAGGAACGGGTACAACCTTGGTTAGGTAAATATAACGTGACTTCACCACAAGTAGGTGAGTGTATCTCAATGGCCCTTGCTGCGATATCAATCACTGCCTGATGCCTTGATAACCAGTCAGTTCCTAATATGATATCCACACTATCCAATCCCAAGATGAGGAGGGTGGTTCTAATTACAACACTACTAAATTTTATAGGCACCTCCCTGTTGATTTGATAGGTGGCAACCCTGCCTCCTGGTGTTGAGATGGTAATGCCCCCATTTGTGTGGTGGAAAGGTAACTGGCATTTGGCACTACACTTTGCACTGATAAAACTGTGTGATGCACCAGAATAAAAAAGAATGACTGCAGGATAATTCAAAATGGAAAAGATACCAGTCATGACGGGTGCTCCCTCTGGAATATCAGCCATGGTGGTGAAGTTCAGCCTGCCTTGTCTCACTTGCACCTTCTGTCTCTTGCCTTGGTTCTGACTGGAATTCTGCCCCTGCTGGTTCTTGGGACAATTCTTAGCATAGTGTCCAGTGCTGCCATAAGTGAAACATCTGTTGTCATTGACCTGACGGTACTGCTGCTGTGGCTGGTTGTTATTCCTCTGGGCTGGGGGCTGAGAGCGGTTGGGTGCCTGCTGCTGCTGTTGTGGTCGGATCACCCACCGTCCTTGCTGCTGCTGAGGTCCCCTGTTCTGAGTGTCAGATACAATCCTGAAGCGCTGAGGCTGAGTTGAAGGTCCTACCACAGGGGTCTTCCTCTTCTTTTTTGCCTGGTGGGCTGTGATGCAGTCCTCCTGAGAAATGGCCATGTTGACTAACTCATTGTAGCTGTTGGCCCTGACTGTGTTAAGACGGTCACGGAGCTTAGTACTGAGGCCCCTCCTGAACCTGTCCCTCTTCTTCTCATCAGTGTCTGCATGATAGCCTGCATACTGACACAGGTCATTGAAGGCCTGAGCGTACTACAACACAGTACGATTCCCCTGAGTAAGTGCCAGAAACTCATTAAGCCTGCGGTCCATAATGCCTGCCGGTATGTAATGCCCTCTGAATGCTGCCTTGAACTCTCTCCATTCCACCACGTGGTCAACTGGCTGCATAGCGAGGAAGTGATCCCACCATGTCCGCGCGGGTCTACGAAGCTGCTGGGTGGCGAACCGGACCTTAGCCACATCTGAATAAACTCCATTAAGCAGTGGGAATTTGGATTCCACTACCCTGAGCCATACATCAGCATCAAGTGGATCCTCTGCCCGAGTGAACAAAGGCGGCTGAGTGCTGAGGAACTGTCACACCCATTTCTAGGGGTAGAACCGAGCGCATACCATATGTGTGCCAGGATCCATTTCCACACATATGTTGACGTCACAAGTGTAGTATATCAAAAGACAATGCAATAAAGGCGTAAAGAGAGTATAATACTTTATTACATCATCTGGAACATTGTATCTTTAACAAGTATCACATCAAAGTAAAGCAGAAATAAACAACTCGGCAATCTCCCACAGGAAGATGATCGTCGTTAGACTTAGAATTCATCGTCGTCGATAAAATCTCCATCAAAGTCTCCAACATCACCCTCTGATCAAAATATTAGCAAGGGTGAGCTCACTTATTGTCGGGGCTCAGCAAGTGGGGGAAAAAGTAATGCAGGTATAACAAGGTGAGGCTAAGGTTGAGCAGTAAGCATTTTAGTTGGTCAATATTTTATTAACAACACATGTCTTACTAATGAGTGTGAATCCCAAATATCCCATTTAAACAAAGGAATATGAGTATAACAAAAACACTTAAGTGAAACCACTTAAGAAAATTATTGGCAGATCATCGGATCTCAATTTAATTCCATCTTCAAGTTCAATTATCATGTGAGGAGTCCAGGTCGCTCATAACCGGGAGCATGGCTAATATATCAGTTTTACACTCTGCAGAGGTGGTACAACTTTACCCACAAGCCATGTATCCCATGTAGCCCGGGTTGATCGGACCCTTAAACACTGCCGAGGTGAATGGCTAGGGATCCATTATGAGGCTTTCACAAAATACACTTAATACGAAGCAACCCGCTAAGGTTTCTAAAGACGATGGTGGTGGCCCCCTGGGTGAGGTACCTTAGCCAAGAATACGACCCCATGTTAACGTGGGCTGCCAGCACCTACCGCTCCCCCTCTTGCCCATATTTCAGGTAAGGTTGCTAGGCACTAAGCATATAAAGCTAATTACCAAAG
This sequence comes from Zea mays, assembly GCF_902167145.1. Taxonomy (NCBI): domain Eukaryota; kingdom Viridiplantae; phylum Streptophyta; class Magnoliopsida; order Poales; family Poaceae; genus Zea; species Zea mays. The sequence continues at coordinate 90,469,104 of NC_050097.1, forward strand.
CCAGAGCCATGATAGCACTCGTGGTTGCACTGTTAGCCTGGGTGGTCACTCCATGTTCCAATTAATTTGTAATAATGTTATCTTAACCATCGGGTTAATGTAATAATTGCCAATTAAATTTTTGGAACATTAAAACCAATTAATGAGTGACATTAAAAATCATTAAGTTGAGCGGTAGCACAAATTTTGCACAGCTTAATATTTTTCCCAGGTTAAACAAGGAATACAAGTAGTAAATCTAGGAAATCCTTAATTAGGTTTAACCCATCAAAATTATGCAATATATCAAAAAGTAAACATTATTATATGCAATGAGTAGGTACAAACAGAATATGCAGAGGGAGAATCCACTTGCCTTGCTCAAGCGAGTCATGTGGTTCGTCTTCGAACATATTCGAATCCTCTACCACACGATCGGCTTCTAATAGAGTCGCATAGCGCACATACAAAAATAAAACATACACAAATAAACAAACATGCACCATTACATAAACGTACACCAATACACAAATAAACACACATCGCACTTATCACGCCTTAAATACGTCCTAAACGCGTAAATACTTATTAATTCAATTATATCTATTATTGTGAGTCCTAAATGGTGAATTTATGAGTGGGTGCAATAAACACAGTTTTAACTGGTATTAATATATTTTAACATCATCAATGAAATTAATGATAATTATCATCTTTTAATACTAATAAATAAATTAATACCTTTTATTATTTCTAACTCAAATTATTTAGTATAGCCAAAAAATGAATATAACATTCTAAAAATCCTTATAGACTACTAATTGAATATTTTCTAACACAAGCGAGATTATTTGACATAAACTAGTACTCTAAAAATTTAAGCGCTAAATTTGCGAACATGATTATTTAACTAGCAAAAATCTATTTTCCACACTACCGGTGATATTTTCTCCTTTCTTTATAACAAGAAAATGTTAATAAAATAACTAGCTAAATCATCTAGAAATCCTATATTATTCATATGACATGCGTTCTATACCATTTTTCTAAATCCATTTAAAATGCACCTATAATTCTCCAAATAGTTTCTAAGTTTATTGCGACCAAATTTACCTACAAAAATTCCTATCTATTGTTTTTATCACCAACGTGTGACTACTAAATTTTGTCATATTTCTCTAATCCAAAAATCAACGCGTCGATTAACATGAAATAACACGGTGTACTAACGATCGCATATTTCTACCAAAAATTCCACAATGCACATACACATAAATTGCGAATCACATGTGTTCATATTACAACAAACAAAATATACAACTCATGAATCAAATCAACAAGTACTTTTATAAAATACACAAAATAATTTGGGTCGTCATCAACCTTAGGTTCGCGCGTGCGACGGGAAGAGTTCGACGGGGTTCGTCCTGGTGGAGAGCAAGGCTCGACTACGGACGGTGAGCGCGTGACTCTGGCGACGAACTGCGGCTCCGGTGAACTCCGGCGACGAACGACAACTCCGGCAGCGACGAGCAGTGTACTGGTGAGCTAGAGAGATGGGGCGAGCTTGGGTAGGCAGGAGAATGGGAGAGAGACTCGGCTGCCATTTTATAGAGAGAGGGAGGGGAGAGGGAGAGTCGGCCAGAGAGAGAGAGAGTGGTGGCCGACTGTTCAATGGGGCGTCGTCGGACTTCATAGACTGTCAATGGAGTCGGTTACCGGAGGGAATAATGGGGAGGAAGAAACGGTTCCATTAAACTCCATTACACGATGAAGTAACGCGCGCAGGGGCAGTAACGAGGCGTCGGGCGTTGGGATGGCGCGCGGGCATCGTGGTCGGCTCGCGGCGCTGCTCGGCTGGGCGCAGGGAGGCCGGTCGACTGCCTGGCGCCTGGGCGGGCTCGCAGTCGGGGTCGCGCGCTCGGACCGAGGCTCGCGCGCTGGCGTCGCGACAGGTCACTCGGCGTCGCTGCTTGCGCGATGCCTGGGCTCGGTCGGCTCGGCTTGGCCACGGCGACAGCGGCGCGGGGCTGGTTGCCTGGCGTGACCGCGGGGAGAGAGCGGGAAGAGGAGAGAGTGGGGAGGGAGAGAGAGAACAGAGGGAGAGAAGGAGTGGCACAGGGCGGCGGCTGGCTTTTCCAGGGAGCGCGCGCGCGGCTGGTGCTAGGGTTTGGGGTAATGGGCCCCTAGTGGGCCGGTTTAGTTTAGGTTTATTTTTTTTTCTAATTCCGAAAGGCATTTTTAAATAGCTCAAAAATTCATAAAAAATACACCAAAACTATTTATAAATAAAATACTTGTTTTTAGATTAATAATTATTATATTATTTACTTATTATATTAATTACTAGGTTTTTCTTTAAAAAGGAGTTGATAATAAACATTCCGATAAGCAATCAAGCGCATGCAAAGAAAACGATCAAAATGCAAATAAATAATTAAACACTAACACAAAATTATTATCCTAATTAATATAATAACTAAATTCATTATTTTTAATTGATGGTTTTTATGGTGTTACAAACCTACCCCTCTTAAAAAGAATCTCGTCCTTGAGATTAAGAAACTTCTGAGAATAACTGGGAAATTCTGCTCTGAGTTCATCTTCTCTTTCCCAAGTGGCCTCATCTTCTGAATGATGACTCCACTAAACTTTGCACATGTTAATGACTTTACTTCGTGTAATTCTGCGAGATGTTTCTAGAATTCTGATTGGGTACTCCGAATAAGTCAAATCTTCATTGACATTCAGTTCTTCCATGGGTAACTGTTCTTCCGGTACTCTTAAGCACTTCTTAAGTTGTGACACGTGAAATACGTCATGCACATCTGATAAACTATCGGGTAGCTCTAACTAATAGGCTACTTCACCTTTTCTTTCCAAAACCTTGAATGGGCCAATATAGCGAGGTGATAGTTTTCATTTAACCTTAAACCTTTTCATTCCTCTCATCAGTGAAACTTTAAGGTAAACGAAGTCTCCTACTTCAAACATCAACTCTCTTCTTCTATTATCAGCATAGCTTTTCTGTCTTGACTGTGCTGTCTTCAAATTTTCTCTGATAATCTGCACTTGCTTTTCTGCCTCTTGGAGAATTTCTGGACCGAATACCTGACTTTCTCCAGTCTGATTCCAATAAAGCGGTGTTCTACACTTTCGTCCATAAAGTGCTTCAAATGGTGCCATTTTTAGACTTGCCTGATAACTGTTGTTATACGAGAATTCTGCATAAGGCAAACTTTTATCCCAGCTTCTACCATGCTTTAGAGCACAAGCTCTTAGCATGTCTTCCAACACTTGGTTTGTCCTTTCCGTTTGCCCATCCGTCTGCGGATGATAAGCTGAACTAAAATTTAGCTTGGTATCCATGGACTCATGTAGTCTTTTCCAAAAGCGCGAGGTAAACTGGGTTCCTCGATCTGATATGATCTCCTTCGGTACTCCATGCAGACAAACAATCCTCGACATGTATAACTCTGCTAACTGGGCTCCCGAGTAAGTTGTCTTTACAGGTATAAAGTGTGCTACTTTAGTTAACCTATCTACTATGACCTATATTGAATCATACCATCTCGAGTACGGGGTAGTCCAACTATAAAATCCATACTGATTTCTTCCCATTTCCATTCAGGTACCTTGAGAGGTTGTAGTAATCCTGCTAGTCTTTGATGTTCGACCTTAACTCGCTGACACACGTCACACAATGCAACATGAGTAGCAACATCTCTTCTCAAATCGTACCAACAATACTTTTCCTTAAGATCCTGGTACATCTTTGTACATCTAGGGTGAATAGAGTAAGCTGAATCATGAGCTTCTCTCAAAATAAGTTGGCGCAAGTGTTCGATTTCGGGTACACAGATTCTCTTCTTAAACCATACTGTGCCTTGTTCATCTTCCGTGAAATCTGGGGCTTTACCCAAACCAATCAAAGCTTTAATTTCCTTAATTTTCTCATCAGACTCTTGTGCTTTACGAATCTCTTCTTCCAAAGTAGATCCAACTTCCATCACCGTTGCTTCTACATTATTGAGAAATCCAAGGTTGAGTTGTTCCATTTCCCAGCACAATTCTTGTGACATCAAATGAGTAGTGATGTTGTTCACTTGACCCTTACGGCTCAAAGCATCAGCTACTACATTTGCCTTTCCGGGGTGATATTGTATTTCCAAATCATATTCCTTAATCAACTCAAGCCATCTTCTCTGTCTGAGGTTGAGTTCTTTCTGAGTGAATATGTATTTCAAGCTTTTGTGATCCATGAAGATTTTGCACTTGTTTCCAATCATATAGTGCCTCCAAATCTTCAAAGCATGCACTACGGCAGCTAGTTCCAAATCATGCGTAGGATAATTCTTTTCATGCTTCCTCAACTGTCTTGAAGCATAAGCTATCACTTTTCCTTCTTGCATTAGCACACATCCAAGTCCAAGGTGTGATGCATCGCAATACACATCAAATCCCTTGTGGATGTCTGGCATTACCAATATTGATGCAGTGGTTAACCTTTTCTTGAGTTCTTCAAAACAATTCTGGCAAGCTTCATCCCACTTGAACTCTTTACGTTTCTCTAGTAGAGAGGTAAGTGGTTTCACTAACTTGGAAAAACCTTCAATAAATCTTCTATAGTATCCTGCCAATCCAAGAAAACTTCTAATCTTAGATGCATCCTTTGGTTGCTTCCAATTTAGTATCTCACTTATCTTTCCTAGGTCCACTTTAATTCCACCATCAGTAACGATATGTCCTAAGAAAGCAACTTCCTTCAACCAAAAATCACACTTCGAGAGCTTCGCATATAGTTGGTTGTCACGAAGCTTTTGTAGGACTAGCCTTAGATGATCTTCATGTGTTTCTTCATTCGGAGAATATATCAGTATGTCGTCAATGAATACGACCACAAACTGATCCAGATATTCCATGAATACTTTATTCATCAAGTTCATAAAGTATGCTGGTGCATTAGTCAGTCCAAACAACATGACCAAAAACTCATATAATCCATATCTTGTCGTGAAGGCTGTCTTGGGTACATCTTCTGCCCGAATCTTTAACTGATGATATCCTGATCTCAGATCTATCTTCAAGAATATCTTAGCTCCTTTCATTTGATCGAATAAATCTTCAATCCGAGGTAATGGATATTTATTCTTGATGGTTACTTCATTCAAACTTCTATAATCAACGCACATTCTCCTCGAACCATCCTTCTTGTTCACAAATAGAACTGGGGCTCCCCAAGGGGATGAACTTGGGCGAATGAAACCTTTTTCTAGTAATTCTTATATTTGTTTCTTTAGTTCTACTAAATCTTTGACATCCATTCTATATGGTCTTTTCGAGATAGGTGCGGTTCTGGGTACTAATTCAATAGAAAACTCTATATCACGGTCAGGTGGCATACCACAACAACAATCCAAGCTATTCCCGTCGGCCTAGTACCGACGAGATTTAGCCCAAAACCGACGGGATTTTGCTATTCCCGTCGGTTTTAAGCTAAATCCCGTCGGTACTAGGTCGACAGGGGCTACTCGACGGGGATTGCATTAACTCCCGTCGGCCCCGACGGTAATTAATTATCTCTCGTCGGCTACCAAGGACCAACGGGAGTTATCGCGCCCGGCCCAGGGCTGACGTGGCGGGCGCATAACTCCCATCGGTGAGGGCTCGGGCCGACGGGAGTTATGGGTCCGCCACGTCATCCCATGCGGGCCTGGGTACCGACAACTGCCGTCGGCTTGGCTAAGCCGACGGGAGTTATCCTGGACAGTTCCAGTTTAACTCCCATCGGCTTAGCGAAGCCGACGGGAGTTAAACTGTCCCCCCCAAAACAGCCCATATTTATGATCAATGTCACAGAAAATATACAAAATATCATCATGCACATTCACACATCAATCACATCCATCCAGGGCCTCAATCACATCCATCGACACACACACACACACACATATATATATATATATATATATAAAGTCTCTAAGCACATTCATGCACATAAGAAGTGTTCATTATAGAAAAGGTAGAGTTCAAAGCACATTCACGAACCGCCGCGGCTAGGGTTGTTGGAGCTTTGGCCGCTGCCTCCGTCCGGAGTTGGGTACGCGAATAGCGAGTTGACGAAGCCATGCATCGTTCCACTTCCTTCCTGATTGTCCTACGGAGCGAGAATGCAATTTGTCAGAAATCGTATATATTAACTACTGAACTGTCGGCGATAGCTATAGAGTTAGAATACAAACCTGTGCTCCAGGGGCAGGTAGCTGTGCCGGCGGTGTGGTAAACTGAGGCTGTTGCGGCACAAGTCCCTGTTGAATACAAGAATAATACATATTCATGAGTGCAGTGCGGCACAAGTCGTCGTTTTTACTGTGTAACTAGATAATGGACATAGAATTTCTTACCGGAGGTGGAGGAGGGCCCATAGGGACGAACGTCCATTGCGGCGGAGGCGGAGGGGCCACGTAGGGAATGCCCTGCTGCTGAGCTAGTAACTATTTGTCGGCGTTTCGAGACCGGGGGGTCCCTGAGCCGACGAGTGAAATGTCGCCGCGTGCCCCAGCCCAGATGGGTCGAGCGCGAGGGCGAGCGCGAAGGGGGGAGAGCGAGGCGGCCGGAGACCGACGTGAGAGAGGTGGGAATCCCGCGGCCTTCGTGTTCGTCTCGTGCCCAGGTCGTGTGCGCTTGCAGTAGGGGGTTACAAGCGTCCACGCGGGAGAGGGAAGCGAGCGGCTCCAAGCGAGCGCCTGTCTCGTCCTCGTCCCCGCGCGGCCAACCCTCTCTAAGAGGCCCTGGTCCTTCCTTTTATAGGCGTAAGGAGAGGATCCAGGTGTACAATGGGGGGTGTAGCAGAGTGCTACGTGTCTAACGGAGGAGAGCTAGCGCCCTAAGTACATGCCGTCGTGGCAGCCGAAGAGATTTTGGCACCCAGCTGGTGTGATGTCGTGGTCGTCGGAGGAGCGATGGAGCCTGGCGGAGGGACAGCTGTCGGAGCGGTTGGGTCCTTGCTGACGTCCTCTTGCTTCCGTAAGGGGGCTGAGAGCCGCCGTCGTCACAGAGTACGCGGGGCGCCATCATTGCCTATCTGGCGGAGCTAGCCAGATGGGACGCCGGTCTTGTTCCCTGCGGCCCGAGTCAGCTCGGGGTAGGGTGATGATGGCGCCTCCTGTTGACGTGGCTGGCCTGCGCCCTAGGTTGGGCGATGTGGAGGCTCCTCCGAAGCCGAGGTCGAGTCTGTCTTCCATGGCCGAGGCCGAGTCCGAGCCCCTGGGTCGGGCGAGGCGGAGGTCGTCGGCTGAGGCCAGGACGGAGTCCGAGTTCTGGGTCGGGCGGAGCGGAGTTCACCGTCTTCCGGGACTTAGCCCGAGTCCGAGCCCTGGGTCGGGCGGAGCGGAGTTCGCCGTCTTTCGGGACTTAGCCCGAGTCCGAGCCCTGGGTCGGGCGGAGCGGAGTTCGCCGTCTTCCGGGACTTAGCCCGAGTCCAAGCCCTGGGTCGGGCGGAGCGGAGTTTGCCGTCTTCCGGGACTTAGCCCGAGTCCGAGCCCTGGGTCGGGCGGAGCGGAGTTCGCCGTCTTCCGGGACTTAGCCCGAGTCCAAGCCCTGGGTCGGGCAGAGCGGAGCTTCCTATGGTGCCTTCGGCAGGGCCTGACTGCCTGTCAGCCTCACTCTATCAAGTGGCACCGCAGTCGGAGTGGCGCAGGCGGCGCTGTCTTTCTGTCAGGTCGGTCAGTGGAGCGGCGAAGTGACGGCGGTCACTTCGGCTCTGCCGGGGGGCGCGCGTCAGGTTAAAGGTGTCAGGCCACCTTTGCATTAAATGCTCCTGCGATTTGGTCGGTCGGTGCGGCGATTTAGTCAGGGTTGCTTCTTAGCGAAGGCAGGGCCTCGGGCGAGCCGGAAATCCTCCGGGGTCGGCTGCCCTTGTCCGAGGCTAGGCTCGGGCGAGGCATGATCGAGTCGCTCGAATGGACTGATCCCTGACTTAATCGCACCCATCAGGCCTTAGCAGCTTTATGCTGATGGGGGTTACCAGCTGAGAATTAGGAGTCTTGAGGGTACCCCTAATTATGATCCCCGACACTATTGACCAAGCATATTAGTAGTATGCATTGGATGTGTAAAGCAATGAATAAACAGTAATAATGCAATGGGCTTACTTGAAGCATCTGCTGCTGCTGCGCGTGGACTAAGGCATAGTACTCACTTTGAGCCCTCAACTGCTCAGTTTGAGCCCTCAACTGCTCATCGCGCTGACGGTTCTCCTCACGCAGCCTCACGATCTCAAGCTCTTCCTCAGTGAGCCGACGAGAGCTAGGACCAGAGCTCCTGGACCCGGATGCCGACCGCCGAGACGCTCTAAAATCCGTCGTGTTGATCATTCCATCAAAGAGAGAGAATCTACAATTGTTGTCAAAGAAAGATTAATTAAGGCATATGCTCATGTCACTATATAAATGGCATGTAATGTAACATCTCACCGTCCATGTGCCTTTCCTCCACCGGATTTATGCACGGCTTGAGCATCGATCGGCATGGTCCTCCAATTGCAGTCTTCTCCGTGACGGTCCTTCATCTCTTCCGCATATGCCGCCTGTATCGATTATATAACCTTAGTTAGTACGTTGCGAGCATTAACCAAATATTGAGGACAACAGCTCACCAGACGCTCCCTTTGTGTTTGGCTGCACAAAGGGTTGGAAGGGTCGCTTCCCCTATGGCCAGCTTCCCACACCTCGATGGGAGTTGGCTCGCGACCTAATTGAGCTTCCTACAACACAGAGTTAGTACAATAAATGAATATATGACATCTCAACATATTTGTTAGTTTTCTTACTAGGCATTTCGCCTTTCGCGTGAAGTTGTCGCCACCGAAGGTGTGGTTCGGCATGGTGCCTCGATTGTCCCTGTGACTTTTTGACTTCTGTTGGAAGGCTTCAGAAGCCCATACCCCACACCAAGCTGCGTAAGCCTCTGGCCGGTTAGACATCCACGGAACCACCACCTTCATAAAAACAAACATATATCAGTACCTATTCAAATGAAACAAACACAAAGGAAAGGATTGAAATATAACCTTACGATACTCTTCCTCGCGAAGGTATATACTCGAGGCCCCTGTCTTCTTGTTCATCTTTTGCCCTAAAATTTGTTGATAATACATGCACGTGGCCTGAATCCTTGCCTCGTACAGGGCCTCCTTCACCAACCGATAGGCATTTACTTGAAACACCTTCTCGGCGTGGTTCGCGTCATCCCCGTCGGCCAACTGAAAACGTGCCTACAAAAAGAATGCAATGTTATCTAACTTTTTAATGATTGCTTCCATATAACACACACAAGATTACGTACCCAGAAGTCAGCGCGAACAAGCCCCTGGGCATCGCCATAAGTGACATCGACCTTCAGCTTGTAATCGTCCCAACATGAGACGAGGACCGGCGCAGCGTCTGCATCATCGGACGTCTTCACCAGACCAGGGTAGTGAAACTTCAGGAGCGAACTCAACACAGAGTTCACCTGCTTTTGACGACCCTGGTCGGTGAAAGAGTAGTCCAACCACTCCCTGCAAAAAGACGGGCAAGCATCAAACATGCTTACATTTGATGAATACAGCTGATTCAAATCAAAAGATACAACACTTACATATCTCCGACGGGGGAGATCACCGTCTTCCCAGCCTCGGAGCTCGGAACAGGTGGAGGTTGTACGGCATGGGGCCTTCTAAACTTACATGGACGCCTTGCTGGAGCTGCCTCAGGCTCATCTCCACCCTCAGCCGCACCTCCTGCCTCAGCCTCAGTCTCATCTCCACCTCCACCCTCTCCCTGCTCACCTCCTGCCTCAGCCTCCTCACCTCCACCCTCAACCTCATCCTCATCCTCATCCTCATCCTCATCCTCATCCTCATCCTCATCCTCATCCTCATCCTGCAAATAAGTAACTCAAGTGTCACATTCACGCGTTAAAGTCTTACACGAATTAAAAGCAACAATACAATGATTCTTACATCGCCTCTCTGAAACCCCAAGGGCTGGCCCTGTAACTCTGGGTGTAGGCTTCTGTAGAGCTGCTCCTTCTTACTAGCGCTCAAGGAACTCCCTCGGAAAAGGGAGTCCCTGAACCCCTTCACCACCTGCTTAAACTTTTTAGGCATCCTGCAGCAATTGAAAGTTTTTATTAGTACTGAGTAATGTAAATAAATAAACAAACGGTGCAAAATAAACCAACATTAAACAAATAAACATTCATATGGAAATAAACTTAACTTGTTACTTATCGTTTCGTTTCCTTTTCTGTGGCCATGATATATCATTGAGGTCTCCAACTAAACAATCCAATGTAGGAGCAGGGTCTATATCAAATGAGGATGGCAACTCAGCTTCTTGGAATACCTCGTCAGCTTGTTGAGCCTCACGATTGTAATCATCGGGAACAGGAGTGGACAACCGATCACGGGGGTAGGTTTTGTATACGACCCACCAAGCGCTTAACTTAGGGCATGGATATGACGAGTAATATACCTGCTCCACCTGATGAGCAAGGACATATCTATCGACCCCTTGAAGTATTTGCTTGTGTTTAACCTGCGCCATTCCAAATTCGGTTCTATAATGCTTCGGGTCAAACCATGTACAGTCAAAAAACACCACCCTCAGATCCTTGTTCCCTACAAATTGGCACTCGAGTATATTGTTTATGATTCCGTAATACTCGGATTCGTGCCTTTCCATATCTTCAGCCCGGATTACGACTCTGTTATTTTTCGTAGCTACTAAAGGACGGGAAGCTTCAAATTTGGTTGTACGGAAGCGAAACCTGTTTACGTCGTAACGGCCATAACTCTTCACTATCACACTACCAATAGAAAGCTGACGCAGGTCCAAATGGACACTACGCCGACGTGCGGGAGAATCAATGCCCTCATGTGAAGGAGATCCCACAGGACACTTTTGTGAGTCATCCGGTACATTCCCGAACTAACAGTCAATAAATGAAAAAGTGTTACAATTGTCATACCTATACACGATGTATGAGGACGAAGTATACAAGGCTTACATGGTCTCGGATCCAGGAGATAAAATTAGGTCCCCCGTGCAATCCATTTAGACGCAAGTTGTCTAGCTGTTTCGCCGTTGGTTGACGGTTACGAGAAGACCTCCAGTTTTCTTTATCGAACTCGCTAAAAAAGAACGAGAGTAAGAAAACATTGTGTTTCCTAAACATTGAATATACAATTCCTTTAAGCCTAGTAAACTATTACCTGAAGAATTTCTCAGCCTCTTCTATATTTGACCACATGTAGAGCAAAGTAGATTTCCGTTCGTTCTCACTGAATTCATATGCCACTGGTGGACCAACAGCCTTGCCGTTCCATTGAAATATGCTAATGTGACTGCACGGATGCACCATTTCATCTTCATGGTACCTCTTCGTATGGGCAAATACATTGTGGTCTTCACTCAAGTAACCACTTGTGAGGAAAGCTATCTCCTTAAATTTGAACTCCTCTGCTATACAACCTTCAACCTTTGCCTTGTTACCCACCATTGATTTCAGTTTTTTCAACATTCTTTCTATGGGATACATCCACCTATAACACACTAGCCCACCTACCTTTGCTTCATATGGGAGATGGATAAGAAGATGCGGCATAAGATTGAAGAACGCAGGCGGGAATATTTTCTCCAGCTTGCAAAGAAGCACCGGTGCCAATTCCTCTAGTGTCTGCATCATCTCCTTTAAAATTTCTTTAGCACAAAGCTGCCTGTAGAAATAGCTAAGTTCAGCTATCGCTTTCCACACTTCCTCGTTAATGTAACCACACAACATTACTGGGATCAGCCTTTCCATCATTATATGGTAATCATGACTCTTCAACCCATTGATCTTCATTGTTTTCAAGTTCACAGATCTTCTGAACCCCGCACCATAACCATCGGGAAATTTTTAATCTTTCATCCACTTCATCACTTCTTTTCGTTCATTGGGTCTCAAGGCAAATTCAGCACGAGGCTTGCCTCCATTTTCTCTGAGCATGAGAGTTGGGCGGTTACATATGTTACCTAAGTCCACTCGGGCCTTGAAATTGTCTTTTGTTTTATCTGGAAATCCATGACGGTGTTAAATAGTGCTTCACACATGTTACGCTCTTGGTGCATTACATCGATGTTTTGCGGGAGCTGCAATGCCCTCATGTAAGGGAGCTCCCAAAGGCCACATTTGTGAGTCCAGTTATGGGTCTTCCCGAAACGTGCAAACCCATCCCCATCCTCATTTCTCACTAGATTACTCAGCTCCTCAGCGATTTCCCACCCGGTGCGACGCTTCGGGGGTTCCTTCGTGACAATGGTGTCCTTCCTGAACTCGTGTGCCTGGAGCCTGAAGGGGTGGTTCAAAGGAAGAAAAGACCTATGACAATCGAAGTAACAGAACTTCCCACCCTTATCGAGCCAGAAACAATCTGTTTCTTTTCCACAAATAGGACAGCCTAGCCTTCCACTGACTCTCCACCCAGCAAAGATCCCATACGCTAGATAATCATGTATGGACCACAAATATGCTGCCCGAAGTTTGAATTTTTGCTTCATGAAGCTGTCATACGCCTCCACTCCTTCCCAAAGCTCTTTCAACTCCTCAATCAATGGCTCAAGCATAACATTGAGGTTTACGCCGGGATGATCCTTCCCAGGTATGATGAGAGTTAAGAACATAAACTCATCTTTCATGCAATCTTCAGGTGGAAGGTTGTACGGTATGGCAAAGATAGGCCAACATGAGTAAGACACTGCGGTCATACTGAAAGGCGTGAAACCATCTGTCGCCAGCCCAATACGAACATTCCTCTCTTCACTAGCAAATTCTGGATCGAAGCTGTCCAGGGCCTTCCATGCGTCGCTATCACACGGATGCTGCATTACCCCATCCTTCGGGGGCTTACGATTCATGCGCCACCTCATGCGGCTCGCAATTCTACTAGCCAAGAACAGACATTTCAGTCTTGGAGTGAGACGCATCCAGCGAAGCTGCTTATGTGCCCTCTTTGTTGTCACCTTCTCCCCTTCTTCGTTTACCACCTCTATGTACCTCGACAGGCCACATTTCAAGCATTTCTCTAGTTTCGCACGATCGCGCCAATATATCATGCAGTTGGACGGGCATATATCGATCTTCTCATATGGCATTCCCAAAGCCTTTAGCAGCTTCTTTGACCGGTAAATGTCTTTAGGCACCTTATGATCGGCAGGAAGGACATCACTAAACAAGTCCAAAATCGCCTTATAACATTTGGCTGAGCAACCAAACTTTGACTTTATGCTCATTAGACGGGCCACGAACTGCAGGATGGTAACCGTTGTGTGTCCGTGCAGAGGCATTTCTTAGTCTTGGAGGAGTTTGAACAACTCTTCAACCTCTTTTGTAGGCGGATCTTCAGGATTGTTGACAAATTCTGCCTGCATATCTTCTAACATATGATCCAACCGATCAACGTTTTCACCGTCATCCACCTCCATCTGTGCTGATACTATACTCCGTGACTCGCCGTGGTTATCCCAAACCTTATAACCTTGAACATACCCATGACTGCAAAGGTGTAGTGTCACAGTTCTCTTGTCATGTGACTGGATGTTCCCACATTTGGTGCATGGGCACCTAATCATAGCGTGGGTTGACTCTGCACGAGCGTTCTCTAAAAACTTTTCTGTCTTCTGAAACCATTCCTTTGTGTGACATCCGCCCTTCTTCCAACCAGCATACATCCACTCACGGTCATCTTCCATGTTTGTGGACTAGGATGGCTCAGTTTTGTTGTTGTGTAAACCACCAACCAAAAATTAAGCATATAAGAGTGATGCACGTGGCTTAGGTGATAACCCTACTATAGGAAAGGCCATAAACCCACCCGAGAATGGAGGTGGCCGCATGCGACTCGTGACGTGCCCGATGGTCCGAACGAAATTTCGGCAGCATAACCCCGCTGTTCTCCAAACACACGCCTATCATGGTGCGACGGAGAACAACTGGGTTATGCTGCCGAAATCTCGTTCGGACCAACGGACACGTGCACGAATCACATGCGGCCACACCCATTCTCCGGCTGTCCAAATACGTGGACAATCCCGGAACCACGCACATCACAAGTAATACTGTGTTTGGACCGAATGAAACTATACAATCTATGCATCCATAGATTGTCCAGGTGCATTAGGCCCAAACATATGAATAAATGTGATGTGCATGCTTCCAGAACGGGTGACGCCTAGGGTTAACTACTGGTCTGCGCACTTAACCCTAAAACTCTAGGAAAATAAACAGTGTATCATACTAATCAAACTACCACAACGTAGTTAACTCCCGTCGGCTTAATCAATGCAACCAACCAACTGACGGGAATAAGCATATTTTTGATATAAATATAACGCGTGCGCCCATATACTTACTTTGCTGATGGCCGGGGTCGGCGCGGGGCAGGCCGGGGAGGGCGCGGCGCCGGCCGGTGGCCGGGCAGGCAGCTAGCGGCGGGCGGCGGGCGGCGGGGGCGCGTGCGCAGGGGCCACGCGCCGTGGACTGGCGGGCGGGGGCAGCAGCATCGGCAAGCCGCGGCGGGGGACGGGACGGGCGCGGCAGGGTCGGCGGTCGGCGGCGGCGGCGCAGGCGCGGGCGACGCTCGGGCGCGGCGGGTCGGCGGTCGGCGGCGGCGGCGGTCGGGCGCGGGAATGACGCGCGCGCGCGATGGAGAAAGGGAGAGGCCGAGCGAGTGGGTCGGGGCGCGCGTTTAGCCTGGCCCGCCCTAAACCCCGTCGACCATAACGAAGCCGACGGGAGATAATGTAGCTCCCGTCGGCCTCCGGAGTAACCAACGGGGCAACCCTAAAAACCGACGGGAATTATTATGGCCGACGGGAGTATTCAGTTTTCTGTTGTGTACCTGGTAATTCCTCCGGAAATACGTCTAGGTATTCGCACACTACTTTGATATTTTCCAAGGGCTTTTCTTCCAAGTGATTGATCACTGTTTTCCCTTTTTCATATGTTGACTTGTCTATGTTAACTTGGATTCTTTCACCTTGAGGACTTGTCAACATAATTGTTCCATTGGCACACTGTATCACTCCATCACAACTTTTCAACCAGTTCCATCCAAGAATCACATCAATACCGTTGGATCTTAGGACCACTGGGTCAACTGAAAAATCTATTCCTTGAATCTTGATATTAACATGGGGGCATGAGTGTGTGGCCTTCATGTCACCTCCCGGTGAACTAATGTGTAATATCTTCTTAAGATGGTACTTAGGTAGGTTGTGTTTTTCCACAAATGACTCAGTTATAAACGAATGCGATGCTACAGAGTCAAATAAAACTGATGCAGGTATAGAGTTAACAAGAAACATACCATACACTATGTCGGCATCCTCAGGCACTGATTCTGCAGTGACGTGATTGACCCTTCCTCTGCTCTGGTTCTGCGGTGTCTTGTTCTGAGCAGATCCACGAGCGGGGGTGTTCTAGTCATCCCTTTGAGTATTGCCTTTCTAGGGTGTTTGCTGGTTGTGCCTTGGGCAGTTGTTGGCATAGTGGACTAGCTCACCGCACTTGAAACATCCATTGGGTTGGACATGTGCGTTGTTTCTGGCCTGCGTGTTACTGGCGCCACCTTGACGGTTCTGTGAATTTCCACCAGACCTCTGGTTGGTCTGGGAGTTGCTCCTTTGCTGGTTCTGATTTTGATTATTTCTCTGGCTTTGTTGTCTAGAGCGTTGCACTTGATAATTGTTTCCGCCTTGATTTCCAGAGCGAAACTGCGAACCTTGAGCATTGTTTGGTCGGGTGTTCCTGCTTGACTGACCTTGGAATTTTCTTTTGTGGTCAGATAGCTCCTTTCTTTTACTCTCAAGGCCAATTGCCTTGTTCAACAGTGTCTGGAAGTTGGGAAAAGTGTGACTCTGAAGTTGGTAATTCAGAGGTCTAATCAGTCCTTCCAGGAAACGCTCTTGGCGCTTCTCATCCGTATCCACTTCTTCAGGGGCATAGCATGAAAGCTGAGTGAAGCGATCACGATACTCGCCGACAAACATATTCCCTTGAGTAAGGGAAAGGAACTCCTTCTTCTTCAACTTCATGATTCCCGAAGGAATGTGATGAGCGCGGAAGTTCTCTTGAAATTCCTGCCAAGTTATTGTATCCGCGTTGGGATGAGCCGCTGTGAAGGCATCCCACCAATCGGACGCAGCTCCCTCGAGTCTTCCCGAGGCGTACAAGACCTTCTCCCGGTCGTTGCACTGAGTGATGTCAAGCTTCTTTCCAATGACCTTGAGCCAGTCATCGGCATCCAGAGGATCAACCGCATGAGAAAATGTCGGTGGGTGATGACTCATGAAATCCCGGTGCTTATCTCTGGCCGGGGGTGCATACTGCTGCTGTTGGGGTTGCTGATTCTGTTGGTTCTGTTGTATTTGCTGAACAGCCGTAGTGAGTCCTTGCAGAATCTGCATCTGCGCAGCGATGAACTGCTCCATGTTGGGATTCGGTGGGGGTGGTGGTCGTACTTGTTGACCACGCTGGTTTCGGTTGTTGTTAGGTCCTTGGCATGCGTTCACCATCTGATTTGTTAGAAAGTGAACATCTTAGAGGAGTGAAGAGTAGAAAAGATTCTAGAGGGGAATATCCTAAGTTTATTATTATTATTTTTATATGATCTTATGGCCATCATTCCATAAGACCATGGCACTCAAACAAAGATCCAAATCAAACATTTCAACCAATCACCATCACCATCACATGGTTGTTATTTATTAATATGAAAACTTAAAAAGAGTATCATCGTCTAGCGTGAAGTATAACTTATTACATCATGACTCAAAACTCCTAAAGCAGCCTAGTGACGGATCCGGGCTCTCCATAGCGCAGCCTCTTATGGGGAGGAGACAACGCCATAGCAGGGACCTGAGCTTCGGGCGGATCCAGTCCTTGCAGTTGGGCTTCCAGGTCTGCAATCCTGGCGTGGGCATTCTCCAGCTCCAAGTGCACCCTGTAGACATCCAGGGTGGCACTGTCTAGGTCGGTGTTGAGACCGGCCACTACACCAGCTAGGGTGTTGAGGCGATCCTCACCAGCTTCACCTGGGACGATGCTGGTCTGACTTCCTCCACACAGACGCTGAGGAAGATGCCTGAACCTCGTGTTCTGCAGCTGCTGCCGGTAGGTGTGGCTGAGCGACCACAGGGTCCGACGGGCAGCATCACTGACCGAGGCAGCGTAGGTGGATAGTGGTGTCAGGGACTCGTGAGCAGACAGAGTCCTGAATCCCCTGTCACCTGCATCCATCACCCTGACGTGGATGCGAGTGATGTAATAGCAAGCCCGGAGAGGCTTTCTCACTCGCCTTATTTCGTATAGGGGGCGGATGTAGGTGCCTAGCGCGCGCAGCACTTCTTGCAGCAGGTTGGGGAAGTGTCCCGTCTTGAACAGTGATGTATAATGTTCAACAACTGGACCAAACCCCATGAAGTTGTCCTGCTGGGCGTAGTCAGCTTCCTCGTGGACGTGTTCGTCTCCACCTTCGTCATCGTCATCCTCATCATCGTCGTCTCCGGAGTCGTCGGGATCGTCTCCTCTGGGTGCAGGTGCTTGGAAGGCTGGTGCAGACGGTGCTGACGTCGATGACCCAGCTGCGAAGGCCAGGGACTCGGCCAACGGGGTGGGGGTCAGCAGCTGCTCCTCCGAGCTGTCCTCCAGGTTGACTACATTCTCCACTCGGACGGGAGGGAGATCCGCTGGAACTTCCTCGACTACCACTGGGTAGACCGAGATCCGCCAGGGCTGAGGGGCGTAGCTGGTGTTGATGCGGGTAGTTTGGAGAGTGTGAACCATCTACAAGAGAAGTGTCAACTCAGTTGAATTTCAAAGAGGTAAGACTGATAAAGGAATTTATAGGAATGAAATTAGCAAGTTTTGAACAACTAGGCTTTCCATTTCTAACTAATCTAGCGACCTAGGGTCAGCATAGCTTTGATACCACTTCTGTCACACCCAGTTCCAGGGGTAGAACCGAGCGCATACCATATGTGTGCCAGGATCCATTTCCACACATATGTTGACGTCACAAGTGTAGTGTCGGCGTTTCGAGACCGGGGGGTCCCTCGGGCCGACGAGTGAGTGTCGCTGCGTGCCCCAGCCCAGATGGGTCGAGCGCGAGGGCGAGCACGAAGGGGGGAAGGAGCAAGGCGGCCGGAGACCGGCGTGAGAGAGGTGGGAATCCCGCGGCCTTCGTGTTCGTCCCGCGCCCAGGTCGGGTGCGCTTGCAGTAGGGGGTTACAAGCGTCCACACGGGAGAGGGAAGCGAGCGGCCCTAGGAGAGCGCCTGTCTCGTCCTCGTCCCCGCGCGGCCAACCTTCTCTAAGAGGGCCCTGGTCCTTCCTTTTATAGGCGTAAGGAGAGGATCCAAGTGTACAACGGGGGGTGTAGCAGAGTGCTACGTGTCTAGCGGGGGAGAGCTAGCGCCCTAAGTACATGCCGATGTGGCAGCCGGAGAGATTTTGGCACCCAGCTGGTGTGATGTCGTGGCCGTCGGAGGAGCGATGGAGCCTGGAGGAGGGACAGCTGTCGGAGCGGTTGAGTCCTTGCTGACGTCCTCCTGCTTTCGTAAGAGAGCTGAGAGCCGCTGTCGTCACAGAGCATGCGGGGCGCCATCATTGCCTATCTGGCGGAGCTGGCCAGATGGGACACCGGTCTTGTTCTCTGCGGCCCGAGTCAGCTCGGGGTAGGGTGATGATGGCGCTTCCTGTTGACGTGGCTGGCCTGCGCCCTAGGTTGGGCGATGTGGAGGCTCCTCCGAAGCCGAGGTCGAGTCTGTCTTCCATGGCCGAGGCCGAGTCCGAGCCCCTGGGTCGGGCGAGGCGGAGGTCGTCGGCAGAGGCCAGGGCGGAGTCCGAGCCCTGGGGTCGGGCGAAGCGGAGTTCGTCGTCTTCTGGGGCTGAGCCCGAGTCCGAGTCCCTGGTCGGGCGGAGCGGAGTTCGCCGTCTTCCGGGACTTAGCCCGAGTCCGAGCCCTGGGTCGGGCGGAGCGGAGTTCGCCGTCTTCCGGGACTTAGCCCGAGTCCGAGCCCTGGGTCGGGCGGAGCGGAGTTCGCCGTCTTCCGGGACTTAGCCCGAGTCCGAGCCCTAGGGTCGGGCGGAGCGGAGTTCGCCGTCTTCCGGGACCTAGCCCGAGTCCGAGCCCTGGATCGGGCGGAGTGGAGTTCGCCGTCTTCCGGGACTTAGCCCGAGTCCGAGCCCTGGGTCGGGCGAAGCGGAGCTTCCTATGGTGCCTTTGGCAGGGCCTGACCGCCTGTCAGTCTCACTCTGTCAAGCGGCACTGCAGTCGGAGTGGCACAGGCGGCGCTGTCCTTCTGTCAGGCTGGTCAGTGGAGCGGTGAAGTGACGGCGGTCACTTCGGCTCTGCCGGGGGCGCGTGCGTCAGGATAAAGGTTTTAGGTCACCTTTGCGTTAAATGCTCTTGCGATTTGGTCGGTCGGTGCGGCGATTTAGTCAGGGTTGCTTCTTAGCGAAGGCAGGGCCTCGGGCGAGCCGGAGATATGTCCGCCGTTGGAGGGGGACCTCGGGCGAGACGGAAATCCTCCGGGGTCGGCTGCCCTTGTCCGAGGCTAGGCTCGGGCGAGGCATGATTGAGTCACTCGAATGGACTGATCCCTGACTTAATCGCACCCATCAGGACTTTGCAGCTTTATGCTGATGGGGGTTACCGGCTGAGAATTAGGAGTCTTGAGGGTACCCCTAATTATGGTCCCCGACAGTAGCCCCCGAGCCTCGAAGGGAGTGTTAGCACTCGCTTGGAGGCTTTCGTCGCACTTTTTTGCAAGGGGACCAGCCTTTCTCGGTTGCATTTTGTTCCGGTGGGTGCGCGCGAGCGCACCCGCCGGGTGTAGCCCCCGAGGCCTCGGAGGAGTGGTTTCACTCCTTCGAGGTCTTAATGCCTTGCGTAATGCTTCGGCTGGTCTGGTTGTTCCCTCATGCGAACTGGCCGTAGCCCGGGTGTACGGTCGGGGCCCAAGTTCTCGGGCTGGTATGTCGACGCTGCCAACGGTTTGGCCGGAGCCGGGTTTGCGAGAGCAGCCCCCGAGCCTCTGCACAGGGCGAGAGGCCGATCAGGGACATACTCGGCTTTTTTACATACGCCCCTGCGTCGCCTTTCCGCAAGGAGGAGGGGGGGAAAGTGCCATGTTGCCCTCGATGGGCGCCGAACATGGTGTCTCCGGTGAGCTGCAAGCGGGTAATCCGAGTGGACGTCCGTGCCCCGTTCGTTAGGGGTCGGCTAGGGGCCCAGAGGCACGCCCAAAAGTACCTGCGGGTGATCTACCGGACCCGGTCCCCTGGCGA
The DNA here is from genome assembly GCF_902167145.1 of Zea mays. Lineage (NCBI taxonomy): Eukaryota > Viridiplantae > Streptophyta > Magnoliopsida > Poales > Poaceae > Zea > Zea mays. The sequence continues at coordinate 90,489,455 of NC_050097.1, forward strand.
CGGGGTCCGAGGGCTCGATGCCTCCCTCTGATGGGATTCCGTTACAAGATCGCTCCCGCTGGTCTCGGAAATGTCCTAGGGTACCTCGGGAGCGCAGCCCGAGCCTTGTTTATGTATCGAACGTACCCATGGTCATCCCTCGCTCGGCGTCTGAGGCGGCTGTGAACCCTTCGGGGGCCAGCCTTCGAACCCCTGATCAGTAATGGGCGCGGAGCCCGAGTAGCCTGAGGCGGCCGTGGGACCCTTCGGGGGGCCGGCCTTCGAACCTCTGACCAGTAGTGGGTGTAGGGCCCACGCGACCTGAGGCGGCTGTTGAACCCTTCGGGGGTGCCAGCCTTCGAACCTCTGATCAGTAAGGAGGCTCGGAGCCTGGTTCCTTCACGGGGAAGGACCCTTTTCGGGGTATCCCCCTTTCCCGGTCCCTGTTGCAAGAGATAGAGAAAGAGGAAAAAAAGGAAAAGGATACGAAATCGAACGACCGGGCGTACCTTTTTTGGTGCGGTTATTACGGCGAAGGCGAAGCGTCGCCCGCTTCTCCCGCAAGAGGCGCCGCCTGTCCCACCGCGGAGTTAATGCGACGGGGCGAGTGGTTGGCGGGGCGGCCGTCGCGCGTGCGCGAGTCGTTCAAGGAACGGATCACGGGCGCGTTGTTTTCACGCCGTGAGAGGGGGTTCTCTTGCTGCCCCCGGATGGGACGTGAGCTTGGCTGACGACGTGACCGCTGCTCCCGCCCGCCTGCCACCGTCATTACTGCCGGCCCACTTTTGGCCGCATTGACCGCCGTGCCAGGCTGGCGCTGCTGGGTCGTGCGCTGGGTCGCCTCGAGTCGCGGTATTGGTTCCGCAATCGAGGAGGCGCGGTGGTGGTGCAAGTGGCGGTGCAGTTGCTTGCATGCAGCATCTGGCGCGCCGGTTGCGTGACGTGTGGGCCTGGGCCTCCATGCTGGGCGTGTCGGGAGTCGGAGAAGCGCGTCCACTTGGCGCGGTTGCATGCCACCTGCATGACTGCCCGCCTCTTTCGCCCGTTGGTCTAGGCAAAAGTGGAGGGTCACTTGTAACCGCTGGGCGGTCGTGTGCACCGCGCGCGGCGGTTTGGCTTCTTCTGCTCTGAGCCAGCTTGCATGACATGCGGGACCCAGCCCCCGCGCCGCAGGGGAGGGCCTTGGAGCGTGTTGGAGAAGACTCGGCCCGTGACGGCTGGGGGCGCAAGTAGGGATAGTTGCCTTTAAAAGGAGGGCGAACCCCTTCGGAAGGCGACCATGTCTTCGCGCAACCTTATGCATCGTGTCTTTCCACCTTCCAAGCCCCCGGATGGGGGATACCCGCCGTCTTTTCGCCTCATCGTTGGAGGAATGCAACTCCGTGGGAGTTGGTACCTTTCAGCCATCGTTCGGCTTCAAGGATTTTCATCAGCCAGCCCGGCTGTACCCCCCGCCGGTGGTCACCCGAGACGGTGACCACCAGCTCCTGGGTGGGGAGAAGCAAGCCGGGCTGTGATCTTGGTCCCACCCTCAGCTTCAAGGATGTTCATCATCCTCGCTGGGGTGGGGGCCGGGCTGAGCCGGAGCTCTACCTCCCGCGCGGGTTCGTGGGTCACCCTCTCCTGCGACGTTCGAGGGAGAGGGCGCTCACTGGCCCTGCGGGCGGCCCGGACTTCGACGACGCGGGGCTGGTCGACAGCGGGCGTCATCACCCCCATCGTGTCGAGCTCGTCGGCTTGGCTCCCGGCGGCCCCTCCTGCCGGAGGGCGGCTGCCGCGCCGTGTGCACGGGAGGACCGCCCAAGATGTCGCGCGCTGCTAGGGCGGCGTTCGTGTTCTGGGGTGGTCCTGCCTTTGCACCGGGATGGCGCCTCCACGCGGAGGCCGGTGCCCCACTCGTCCGGGAGGATTTGAGTGGGGATCTGCCGGAGGGCTGATGGCCCCTGCCATCGGTTCCGAGGCGGAGGCGGCTCGAGAAGTCCCCGTCGCCGACGGGATCACCGCCAACATCCGCGCTTCGGGCCTCCGGCTCTTTGTACTTGTCCTCGCCCCTCGAGCGTCGGCGTGGGCGAGGACAAGATTGCAGCAGCGCCCACCCCGAGGCCTGCGCTGCTGCAGTTCGGCCATCCGGAGCGGGGGTCGTTGTCGTCGTGGTCAGAGCGGGCGGCGGCGAGCCACTCGTCAGTCTTCTGTTGCTCCGCAGGCCCACCCCTATCGAGTGGGGTTGTTTGTACCTGCGGAGGGGGAACCGGAGTTCCGTTTGTAATGGCACTTTGAATGCCAGTGTTTTTGTTCATTATGGTTGTCGAGGCCTGAACATGTATGTAATTTTGGCACGGAGCCGTGTTTTTTCCTCATTTTCGAGCACTAAGACTCGCCTGTTGATTATTTGGACCGCTTCACCAAGCATGAGTTGCCCCGTGTCAAGGTGACGAGCGAGGTATCCGTATCCCGGAGGCGTAGGAGTCCCTCGGCTCGGTCGGCCTTGTTGTCTGAGGCTCCCCTAGCTTAGTTAAAGGGACCCCTTGGCCACTCTTCGACGAGCCGAGGCCAGGGGTAGCGATATCAGCATGAACAGAGGCGGAGTTGGCTCGAAAATGAAACCTGGTTGGCCGGAGCCTAGCCGGGTTGTCCGTTAGCGGGACCGACGCCGGAGTTGATCAGCCGAGGCCTCGGGTCGGGCTGGCGCCCTTGGAAGATGGTTGGCCGAGGCCTCAGGGGTAACCGGCCCAGCTGCCTGCTCGGGCCGGATTCCCGGAGAAGTCCCTGGCAGCGATTGCCCGGGCGTGGCGATGACGTCGTCCTCCAGAGTGGGATCCTCGGACCGTGTCGCCGTCCGAGGCTAGGTCGGACCTCGCTGAAGGTGTCGTCGATGCCGAGGGTTCTACTGCCCCCTTCCCGCGTCAAGACCCGAGCCTGCAGGATCAGAGTGTCTTGTAGCGTGTGCCTTCTGCGGCCGCCGAGGCCAGAATACGCACCCTCGCTGTGTTGTAAAGCTGCGTCTCCTTTCCTCTTGTTTCGAGTATCTGGACTTTTTTGTCGGTAACAGGGATGTTTGTGCGAGCGAGAGTTGCTTCTCGCGGAAGGTGATGAGTGAGGTATCCGTATCCCGGAGGCGTGGGAGTCCCTCGGCTCGGTCGGCCTTGCCGCTTACGCGCACTTTCACCCGTCCATGAGGCCCTGTCACCGACTCAGTCGAGAAGGCTCGAAGGATCGCTTCGGCAGAAGAGCTTCCGAACGTGAAGACTTGTTCGGTCCGCGGAATCACTTTACCCGAACGCGAGTTACTTATCACAGAAGGTGATGAGTGAGGTATCCGTATCCCGGAGGCGTAGGAGTCCCTCGGCTCGGTCAGCCTTGGCTGCTTACGTGTACTCCATCGTTTTCAGGATCCACTTTTCGAAGTAGTCAGAAAGCACGAAAGATATTCTGGCAGAAGAGATCTTTTTTCGAGGAAAATTTCAACGCAGAGGGGGTTCCCCCCCTTTTAGCCCCCGAGGGAGGGTCGGGCTTTGCCGAGGCGAGGCCGACCCTTCCTTGATGACTAAACTTTGCGTGGGTGCGAGGTATATGAACAACTTGAAAACATCTTAAGGGTAGAAACGACGTAGTTGTTGGATGTTCCAAGCGTTGCCGTAGACCTCGCCTTGACTGTTGGCCAGCTTGTACGTTCCGGGCTTCAGAACTTTGGCGATGACGAATGGCCCCTCCCAGGGGGCGTGAGCTTGTGCCTCCCTCGGGCGTCTTGTCGCAGCCGAAGCACCAGGTCGCCTACCTGGAGGTCTCGGGGCCGGACCCCTCGGGCGTGGTAGCGTCGCAGGGACTGCTGGTACCGCGCCGAGTGTAGTAAGGCCTTGTCCCGAGCCTCTTCCAGCTGGTCCAGCGAGTCTTCTCGGCTAGCTTGGTTGCTTTGATCGCTGTAGGCCCTCGTCCTCGGGGAGACGTATTCCAGGTCAGTGGGCAAGACGGCCTCGGCCCCGTAGACTAGGAAGAACGGCGTGAAACCCGTGGCTCGGCTCGGCGTTGTCCTCAGGCTCCAGACCACCGAGGGGAGTTCCTTCATCCATCGCTTGCCGAACTTGTTGAGGTCGTTGTAAATCCAAGGCTTGAGCCCTTGTAGAATCATGCCGTTGGCACGCTCTACTTGCCCATTCGACATGGGATGAGCTACGGCGGCCCAGTCCACCCGGATGTGGTGATCCTCGCAGAAGTCCAAAAATTTTCTGCCGGTGAACTGGGTGCCGTTGTCGGTGATGATGGAGTTCGGGACCCCGAAGTGATGGATGATGTTGGTGAAGAACGCCACCGCCTGCTCGGACCTGATGCTGTTTAGAGGTCGGACCTCGATCCACTTGGAGAATTTGTCGATGGCGACCAGCAGGTGCGTGTAGCCCCCGGGCGCCTTCTGCAAGGGGCCGACGAGGTCCAGACCCCACACAGCAAAGGGCCAGGTGATGGGTATCGTCTGCAGAGCCTGAGCGGGCAGGTGGGTCTGCTTCGCATAGAATTGACACCCTTCGCAGGTGCGAACAATTCTAGCGGCGTCAGCCACCGCCGTTGGCCAGTAGAAGCCTTGCCGGAAAGCATTCCCGACAAGGGCTCGAGGCGCCGCGTGATGGCCGCAAGCCGCCGAGTGTATCTCTCGCAGGAGTTCCTGACCTTCGGCGACGGAGATGCATCGCTGGAGAATGCCTGAGGGGCTGCGGTGGTAGAGCTCCTTCTCATCGCCCAGCAAGACGAACGACTTGGCGCGTCGCGCCACCCGCCGAGCCTCGGCTCGGTCGAGGGGTAGCTCTCCTTGGTGGAGATATTGCAGGTACGGGGTCTGCCAATTTCGATCAGGCGTGACCCCGCTTCGCTCCTCCTCGATGCGCAGTGCCTCACCCTCGGGGGCCGAGGGTACATCTGGCTGAACCGAGGTTGCCTCGGGCCGAGCTGAGGGTGCCTCGGGCTGTGCCGAGGATACCTCGGGCGGGGCTGAGGGTACCTCGGACTGGGCCGAGGGCGCCTCAGGCTCGGGCGTGTCGTCGATCTTGACGGAGGGTTGATGCAGGTCCCGGGAGAAGACGTCCGGGGGAACCGTTGTTCGCCCCGAGGCTATTTTAGCCAGCTCGTCCACAATCTCGTTGTAGCGCCGAGCGATGTGGTTAAGCTCGAGCCCGTAGGACCTGTCTTCCAGGTGCCGAACCTCATCGCAGTAGGCCTCCATCTTCGGGTCGCGGCAGTGGGAGTTCTTCATGACTTGGTCGATGACGAGCTGCGAGTCACCGCGGGCGTCGAGGCGCCGGACCCCTAGCTCAATGGCGATCCGCGACCCGTTGACTAGAGCCTCATACTCAGCCATATTGTTGGACGCCGGGAAATGGAGGCGTAGCACATAGCGTAGGTGCTTCCCGAGGGGCGAGATGAAGAGTAGGCCCGCGCCGGCTCCCGTGTTCATCAGCGACCCGTCGAAAAACATGGTCCAGAGCTCCGGTTGGATCGGAGTCGTCGGTAGTTGGGTGTCGACCCATTCGGCCACGAAGTCCGCCAAGACCTGGGACTTGATGGCCTTTTGAGGGGCGAACGAGATTGTCTCTCCCATGATTTCCACCGCCCACTTCGCGATCCTGCCCGAGGCCTCTCGGCACTGGATGATCTCCCCCAGGGGGAAGGACGATACCACAGTTACCGGATGAGACTCGAAGTAGTGTCGCAACTTTCGTCGTGTCAGAATCACCGCATACAACAGCTTCTGAACTTGTGGGTAGCGGACCTTGGTTTCGGACAGTACCTCGCTGACGAAGTAAACTGGCCTCTGAACGGGCAATGCATGCCCCTCTTCCTACCTCTCGACCACAATCGCGGCGCTAACCACCTGAGTGGTCGCGGCGACGTATACCAAGAGGGCTTCTCCGGCAGCTGGGGGCACCAAGATAGGCGCCTTTGTGAGGAGCGCCTTCAGGTTCCCGAGAGCTTCCTCGGCCTCAGGGGTCCAAGTGAAGCACTCGGCCTTCCTTAAGAGGCGGTACAGAGGCAGACCTCTTTCACCGAGGTGTGAGATGAAGCGACTGAGAGCCGCGAGACATCCCATGACCCTCTGTACGCCTTTTAAGTCCTTGATGGGCCCCATGCTGGTGATGGCTGCAATCTTCTCCGGGTTGGCTTCGATGCCCCGTTCGGAGACGATGAACCCCAAGAGCATGCCTCGGGGCACCCCGAAGACACACTTCTCGGGATTGAGCTTGACGCCTTTCGCCTTGAGACATCGGAATGTCACTTCAAGGTCGGAGAGGAGGTCGGAAGCTTTCCTCGTCTTGACTACGATGTCATCGACGTAGGCCTCGACCGTGCGACCGATGTGTTCGCCGAACACATGGTTCATGCACCGCTGATACGTCGTGCCCGCATTCCTCAAGCCGAACGGCATGGTGACATAGCAGTACATGCCGAAGGGCGTGATGAAAGAAGTCGCGAGCTGGTCGGACTCTTTCATCCTGATTTGATGATACCCTGAGTAGGCATCGAGGAAAGACAGGGTTTCGCACCCAGCCGTGGAATCCACGATTTGATCGATGCGAGGCAGAGGGTAGGGAACCTTCGGACATGCTTTGTTGAGACCAGTGTAGTCTACACACATCCGCCATTTCCCCCCTTTCTTTCTCACAAGCACGGGGTTGGCAAGCCATTCAGGATGGAATACCTCTTTGATGAACCCTGCTGCCATTAGCTTGTGGATCTCCTCGCCTATCACTCTGCGCTTCTCCTCGTCGAATCGGCGCAGAGGCTGCTTGACGGGTCGGGCTCCGGCCCGAATATCCAGCGAGTGCTCGACGACATCCCTCGGTATGCCGGGCATGTCCGAGGGACTCCACGCGAAGACGTCGGCGTTCGCGCGGAGAAAGTCGACGAGCACTGCTCCCTATTTGGGGTCGAGCCCGGAACCGATCCGGATCTGCTTGGAGGCGTCGCCACTGGGGTCGAGGGGGACGGCCTCAACCGTCTCCACTGGCTCGAAGTTGCCGGCATGACGCTTCACGTCTGGCACCTCTTTGGAGAGGCTTTCCAGGTCGACGATGAGGGCCTCGAACTCGGCGAGGGCCTCGGCGTACTCCACGCACTCCACGTCGCATTCGAACGCGTGTTTGTACGTGGGGCCGACGGTGATGACCCCGTTGGGGCCCGGCATCTTGAGCTTCAGGTAGGTGTAGTTGGGGACGGCCATAAACTTCGCGTAGCATGGCCTCCCCAGCACCGCGTGGTAGGTTCCTCGGAACCCGACCACCTCGAACGTCAGAGTCTCCCTTCGGAAGTTGGAGGGCGTTCCGAAACAGACGGGAAGGTCGAGTCGTCCGAGGGGCTGGACGCGCTTCCCGGGAATGATCCCGTGGAAGGGCGCAGTGCCTGCTCGGACGGAGGACAGATCGACGCGCAGGAGCCTGAGGGTCTCAGCGTAGATGATGTTGAGGCTGCTGTCCCCGTCCATAAGGACCTTGGTGAGCCTGACGTCGCCGACGACGGGGTCGACGACGAGCGGGTATTTCCCCGGGCTCGGCACGTGGTCGGGGTGGTCAGCTTGGTCTAGGTAGACTGGCGCCGCCACCTTCACCGAGCAGACCTCCCGGCGTTCTTGCTTGCGATGCCGAGCCGAGGCATTCGCCGCATGCCCACCGTAGATCATGAAGCAGTCGCGGACCTCGAGGAACTCTCCTGCTTGGTGATCTTCCTTCTTGTCGTCGTCGCGGGCCCTGCCACCCTCCGCGGGTGGCCCGGCCCTGTGGAAGTGGCGCCGAAGCATGACGCACTCCTCAAGGGTGTGCTTGACGGGCCCCTGGTGATAGGGGCACGGCTCCTTGAGCATCTTGTCGAAGAGGTTGGCACCTCCGGGGGGCTTCCGAGGGTTCTTGTACTCGGCGGTGGCGACAAGGTCCGCATCGGCGGCGTCGCGTTTCGCTTGCGACTTCTTCTTGCCTTTCTTCTTGGCGCCGCGCTGGGTAGACGCCTCGGGAGCATCTTCCGATGGGCGGCCCTGGGGCCGCTTGTCCTTTCGGAAGATAGCCTCGACCGCCTCCTGGCCAGAGGCGAACTTGGTGGCGATGTCCATCAGCTCGCTCGCCCTGGTGGGGGTCTTGCGACCCAACTTACTCACCAGGTCGCGGCAGGTGGTGCCGGCAAGGAACACGCCGATGACATCCGAGTCGGTGATGTTGGGCAGCTCGGTGCGCTGCTTCGAGAATCGCCGGATGTAGTCCCAGAGGGACTCTCCCGGCTGCTGCCGGCAGCTTCGGAGGTCCCAGGAATTCCCGGGGCGCACGTACGTGCCCTGGAAATTGCCAGTGAAGGCTTGGACCAAGTCATCCCAGTTGGAGGTCTGCCCCGGAGGCAGGTGCTCCAACCAGGCGCGAGCGGTGTCGGAGAGGAACAGGGGGAGGTTGCGGATGATGAGGTTGTCGTCGTCCGTTCCACCCAACTGGCAGGCCAGGTGGTAGTTCGCGAGCCACAGTTCCGGTCTCGTCTCCCTCGAGTACTTTGTGATAGTAGTCGGGGGTTGGAAACGGGTCGGGAACGGTGCCCGTCGGATGGCCCGGCTGAAGGCCTGCGGACCGGGTGGCTCGGGCGAGGGACTCCGATCCTCCCCGCTGTCGTAGCGTCCCCCACGCCTGGGGTGGTAGCCTCGGCGCACCCTCTCGTCGAGGTGGGCCCGACGGTCGCGGTGATGGTGCTCGTTGCCGAGGCGGCCCGGGGCCGCAGGCGCGGTGTTGCGCGTGCGCCCGGTGTAGACCGAGGCTTCCCGCATGAATCGGGAAGTCGTGGCATGAGGTTCCGAGGGGTATCCCTGCCTTCGGGAGGCAGAGCTCTCGGCCCGTCGGACCGCGGCGCCTTCCAGGAGATTCTTGAGCTCCCCCTGGATTCGCCGACCCTCGGTGGTGGATGGCTCCGGCATCGCGCGGAGGAGCATCGCTGCTGCAGCCAGGTTCTGGCCGACGCCACTAGATGCAGGTGGCGGCCTGACCCTGACGTCGTCGGCGACACGGTGCTGGAAACCCTAGGGCAGGTGACGTATTTCTCCGGCCGGGGGTTGGCCCGCCCATGCCTGCCCGACGTCCCGGCGGATTGGCTCAAGCGCTCCTGCTCCCTCGTCGAGCCTGGCCTGCGCCCCGCGGACTTGCTCGAGCTGTGGGTCGTGACCCCCCGCCGGAACGGGGACCACAGCTAGCTCCCGTGGGATGTCAACGCGAGGCACCGGCCTAGGGAGATCACCGTCCTCCGGCATGCCGAGATGATTGCCTTCGGAGGGACCCCCTAGATCGACGTGGAAACATTCGCGGCTTGGGCCGCAGTCCTCGTCGTCGAGGCTGCGGCTACCGTCGGAACGGTCGGAGAGGCAGTAGTCACATGCGGTCATGAAGTTCCGCACGACACTGGGGTTGCCAAGTCCAGAGAAATCTCAACAGATGCTGGGGTCGTCATCTTCCTCGGACCCAGAGGGCCCGTAGGTCGAGACATCCGTCAGCCGGTCCCAAGGCGACCGCATGCGAAACCCCAGAGGGTTTGAACTCGCCTCTACGAGAGCGCCCGCCAAAGCAAGGTCGCTAGGCGGGTTGAGGCTGAATCCAAATAATGTAGGATGGGAATCGGTCGGTACCTTTTGGTCGACGAGCGGTGATGAAGTCACATCGGGGACTGACTGCACCGTCGCCTCAGGTACGAGGGTGACACCCAGCAAGCTTTCCGCGAGCGCGCTAGCGTCGTCCGCTTGCTCGGGATTGGCGTGTCGCGGGGAGACGACGCTCGCCTTCGTCTCAAACGCGAGGTCGATGCCTGACGCGCCCCCCGTTGGGGCGCTGGGACCGTCGACTCGCTCGACAGCCGACGAGGCACGGCCTCCCGCTTGGCCTTGGTTGCCCCGCCTCCTCCTCCGTTGGCGGGGGAGAGGACGGGGCGAACTCGAATGTTGTTCTTCCTCTACGCGGGGAAGACGTCGTCGATTCCGCCGCCGGCGGGCGGGCTGTCGGCCGCCATTGTCGTCATCGCGCGGCGGTGGAAGGAGTATCATGTCATAGCTGCCGTCGAAGGACATGAACTCAAGACTGCCGAAACGGAGCACCGTCCCGGGTCGGAGAGGTTGCTGGAGACTGCCCATCTGGAGCTTGACGGGAAGCTGTTCGTCAACACGCAGCAGGCCCCTACCTGGCGCGCCAACTGTCGGCGTTTCGAGACCGGGGGGTCCCTCGGGCCGACGAGTGAGTGTCGCCGTGTGCCCCAGCCCAGATGGGTCGAGCGCGAGGGCGAGCGCGAAGGGGGGGAAGGAGCGAGGCGGTCGGAGACCAGCGTGAGAGAGGTGGGAATCCCGCGGCCTTCGTGTTCGTCCCGCGCCCAGGTTGGGTGCGCTTGCAGTAGGGGGTTACAAGCGTCCACGCGGGAGAGGGAAGCGAGCGGCCCCAGCCGAGCGCCTGTCTCGTCCTCATCCCCGCGCGGCCAACCCTCTCTAAGAGGGCCCTGGTCCTTCCTTTTATAGGCGTAAGGAGAGGATCCAGGTGTACAACGGGGGGTGTAGCAGAGTGCTACGTGTCTAGCGGGGGAGAGCTAGCGCCCTAAGTACATGCCGATGTGGCAGCCGGAGAGATTTTGGCACCCAGCTGGTGTGATGTCGTGGCCGTCGGAGGAGCGATGGAGCCTGGAGGAGGGACAGCTGTCGGAGCGGTTGAGTCCTTGCTGACGTCCTCCTGCTTCCGTAGGAGAGCTGAGAGCCGTCGTCGTCACAGAGCATGCGGGGCGCCATCATTGCCTATCTGGCGGAGCTGGCCAGATGGGACACCGGTCTTGTTCTCTGCGGCCCGAGTCAGCTCGGGGTAGGGTGATGATGGCGCTTCCTGTTGACGTGGTTGGCCTGCGCCCTAGGTTGGGCGATGTGGAGGCTCCTCCGAAGCCGAGGTCGAGTCTGTCTTCCATGGCCGAGGCCGAGTCCGAGCCCCTGGGTCGGGCGAGGCGGAGGTCGTCGGCAGAGGCCAGGGCGGAGTCCGAGCCCTGGGGTCGGGCGAAGCGGAGTTCGTCGTCTTCTGGGGCTGAGCCCAAGTCCGAGCCCCTGGTCGGGCGGAGCGGAGTTCGCCGTCTTCCGGGACTTAGCCCGAGTCCGAGCCCTGGGTCGGGCGGAGCGGAGTTCGCCGTCTTCCGGGACTTAGCCCGAGTCCGAGCCCTAGGTCGGGCGCAGCGGAGTTCGCCGTCTTCCAGGACTTAGCCCGAGTCCGAGCCCTAGGGTCGGGCGGAGCGGAGTTCGCCGTCTTCCGGGACCTAGCCCGAGTCCGAGCCCTGGGTCGGGCGGAGCGGAGTTCGCCGTCTTCCGGGACTTAGCCCGAGTCCGAGCCCTGGGTCGGGCGAAGCGGAGCTTCCTATGGTGCCTTTGGCAGGGCCTGACTGCCTGTCAGTCTCACTCTGTCAAGCGGCACTGCAGTCGGAGTGGCGCAGGCGGCGTTGTCCTTCTGTCAGGCCGGTTAGTGGAGCGGTGAAGTGACGGCGGTCACTTCGTCTCTGCCGGGGGGGCGTGCGTCAGGATAAAGGTGTCAGGTCACCTTTGCGTTAAATGCTCTTGCGATTTGGTCGGTCGGTGCGACGATTTAGTCAGGGTTGCTTCTTAGCGAAGGCAGGGCCTCGGGCGAGCCGGAGATATGTCCGCCGTTGGAGGGGGACCTCGGGCGAGACGGAAATCCTCCGGGGTCGGCTGCCCTTGTCCGAGGCTAGGCTCGGGCGAGGCATGATCGAGTCACTCGAATGGACTGATCCCTGACTTAATCGCACCCATTAGGCCTTTGCAGCTTTATGCTGATGGGGGTTACCAGCTGAGAATTAGGAGTCTTGTGGGTACCCCTAATTATGGTCCCCGACATGTAGTATATCAAAAGATAATGCAATAAAGGCGTAAAGAGAGTATAATACTTTATTACATCATCAGCAACATTGTATCTTTAACAAGTATCACATCAAAGTAAAGCGGAAATAAACAACTGGGCAATCTCCCACAGGAAGATGACCGGCGCATCGTTAGACTTAGAATTCATCGTCGTCGATAAAATCTCCATCAAAGTCTCCAGCATCACCCTCTGATCAAAATATTAGCAAGGGTGAGCTCACTTATGGTCGGGGCTCAGCAAGTGGGGGAAAAAGTAATGCAGGTATAACAAGGTGAGGCTAAGGTTGAGCAGTAAGCATTTTAGTTGGTCAATATTTTATTAACAACACATGTCTTACTAATGAGTGTGAATCCCAAATATCCCATTTAAACAAAGGAATATGAGTATAACAAAAACACTTAAGTGAAACCACTTAAGCAAATTATTGGCAGATCATCGGATCTCAATTTAATTCCATCTTCAAGTTCAATTATCATGTGAGGAGTCCAGGTCGCTCATAACCGGGTGCACGGCTGATATATCAGTTTTACACTCTGCAGAGCTGGTACAACTTTACCCACAAGCCATGTATCCCATCTAGCCCGGGTTGATCGGACCCTTAAACACTGCCGAGGTGAATGGCTAGGGATCCATTATGAGGCTTTCACAAAATACACTTAATACGAAGCAACCCGCTAAGGTTTCTAAAGACGATGGTGGTGGCCCCTGGGTGAGGTACCTTATCCAAGAATACGACCCCATGTTAACGTGGGCTGCCAGCACCTACCGCTCCCCCTCTTGCCCATATTTAAGGTAAGGTTGCTAGGCACTAAGCATATAAAGCTAATTACCAAAGCCAGAGCCATGATAGCACTCGTGGTTGCACTGTTAGCCTGGGTGGTCACTCCATGTTCCAATTAATTTGTAATAATGTTATCTTAACCATCGGATTAATGTCATAATTGCCAATTAAATTTTTGGAACATTAAAACCAATTAATGAGTGACATTAAAAATCATTAAGTTGAGCGCTAGCACAAATTTTGCACAGCTTAATAATTTTCCCAGGTTAAACAAGGAATACAAGTAGTAAATCTAGGAAATCCTTAATTAGGTTTAACCCATCAAAATTATGTAATATATCAAAAAGTAAACATTATTATATAGAATGAGTAGGTACAAACAGAATATGCAGAGGAAGAATCCACTTGCCTTGCTCAAGCGAGTCCTGTGGTTCGTCTTCGAACGTATTCGAATCCTCTACCACACGGTCGACTTCTAATAGAGTCGCATAGCGCACATACAAAAATAAAACATACACAAATAAATAAACATGCACCATTACATAAACATACACCAATACACAAATAAACACACATCGCACCGCGTAAATACTTATTAATTCAATTATATCTATTATTGTGAGTCCTAAATGGTGAATTTATGAGTGGGTGCAATAAACACAGTTTTAACTAGTATTAATATATTTTAACATCATCAATGAAATTAATGATAATTATCATCTTTTAATACTAATAAATAAATTAATACCTTTTATTATTTCTAACTCAAATTATTTAGTATAGCCAAAAAATGAATATAACATTCTAAAAATCCTTATAGACTACTAATTGAACATTTTCTAACACAAGCGAGATTATTTGACATAAACTAGTACTCTAAAAATTTAAGTGCTAAATTTGCAAACATGATTATTTAACTAGCAAAAATCTATTTTCCACACTACCGATGATATTTTCTCCTTTCTTTATAACAAGAAAATGTTAATAAAATAATTAGCTAAATCATCTAGAAATCCTATATTATTCATATGACATGCGTTCTATACCATTTTTCTAAATCCATTTAAAATGCACCTATAATTCTCCAAATAGTTTCTAAGTTTATTGCGACCAAATTTACCTACAAAAATTCCTATCTATTGTTTTTATCACCAACGTGTGACTACTAAATTTTGTCATATTTCTCTAATCCAAAAATCAACGCGTCGATTAACATGAAATAACACGGTGTACTAACGATCGCATATTTCTACCAAAAATTCCACAATGCACATACACATAAATTGCGAATCACATGTGTTCATATTACAACAAACAAAATATACAACTCATGAATCGAATCAACAAGTACTTTTATAAAATACACAAAATAATTTGGGTAGTCGTCAACCTTAGGTTCGCGCGTGCGACGGGAAGAGTTCGACGGGGTTCGGCCGGGTGGAGAGCAAGGCTCGACTACGGACGGTGAGTGCGTGGCTCCGGCGACGAAATGCGGCTCCGGTGAACTCCGGCGACGAACGGCAACTCCGGCGGCGTCGAGCAGTGTACTAGTGAGCTAGAGAGATGGGGCGAGCTTGGGTAGGCAGGAGAATGGGAGAGAGACTCGGCTGCCATTTTATAGAGAGAGGGAGGGGAGAGGGAGAGTCGGCCAGAGAGAGAGAGAGTGGTGGCCGGCTGTTCAATGGGGCGCCGTCGGACTTCATGCACTGTCAATGGCGTTGGTTACCGGAGGGAATAATGGGGGAGGAAGAAACGGTTCCATTAAACTCCATTACACAATGAAGTAACGCGCGTAGGGGCAGTAACGCGGCGTCGGGCGTTGGGATGGCGCGTGGGCATCGTGGTCGGCTCGCGGCGCTGCTCGGCTGGGCGCAGGGAGGCCGGTCGACTGCCTGGCGCCTGGGCGGGCTCGCAACCGGGGTCGTGCGCTCGGACCGAGGCTCGCGCGCTGGCGTCGCGTCTGGTCGCTCGGCGTCGCTGCTTGCGCGATGCCTGGGTTCGGTCGGCTCGGCTTGGCCACGGCGGCAGCAGCGCGGGGCTGGTTGCCTGGCGTGACCGCGGGGAGAGAGCGGGAAGAGGAGAGAGTGGGGAGGGAGATAGAGAACAGAGGGAGAGAAGGAGTGGCACAGGGCGGTGGCTGGCTTTTCCAGGGAGCGCGCGCGCGGCTGGTGCTAGGGTTTGGGGTAATGGGCCCCTAGTGGACCGATTTAGTTTAGGTTTAGTTTTTTTCCTTTTTTTTTCTAATTCCGAAAGGCATTTTTAAATAGCTCAAAAATTCATAAAAAATACACCAAAACTATTTATAAATAAAATACTTGTTTTTAGACTAATAATTATTATATTATTTACTTATTATATTAATTACTAGGTTTTTCTTTAAAAAGGAGTTGATAATAAACATTCTGATAAGCAATCAAGCGCATGCAAAGAAAACGATCAAAATGCAAATAAATAATTAAACACTAAAACAAAATTATTATCCTAATTAATATAATAACTAAATTCATTATTTTTAATTGATGGTTTTTATGGTGTTACAGGAACTCCTGATAAGTGGCCGCTGCTAGGGGACGCTGATGGTGATCACCACCACCATAGTGCTGAGGTGGTGGCTGACGCTGAGCCAACTGTCGCAGAATCTCATTCTGCTGAGCCATCAGTTCTTGTATGGTAGGAGGCGGTGGCGGTGGTGGAGGAATGCGCTCATTCTGTCCACAACGCGCTCTTCCTGCCATCTAAAAATTTAGGATGCTCTTAATATCATACTTTTGATGTCAGGGTTCGTACGTGGTAAAAGATTTGAAAGGACAAAGTTTGTAAAATGCCAAACATTTCTTTGCACTTTTCATAAAAGACACCACATGACATAAAACTTTCTTCATAAGTTAAAGTTGACATCATCCATCATCCATAATTCCAAAAGAGTTCGCTACTGGTTACATCAGTGCTCAAAAGACTCAACTCTGTCTAGCCTAGTACCCCAAGGGCGCAAAAGCTAAGCTAGTTTCGAGGAGTTCTACCGCCACACACTTCTAAACCTATCCCTGTAACCTAATGAGCAAACGAGGCAACACTTGACTCGGGGGAAGGTGGTCTCCCTGAGCCAGCAGTGTCCAGGCTGGATGCGGGCTCTGGCTCTACTCCTCCCTCGATGTCAACATCCTCGTCAGCCTCCATGTCCTGAATCTCTTGATGGTGCATATCCAAGTGCTGGTTAGCTTCCTCAAGTTGCTGCTGAGTGTTCATAAGCTGATCCTCGAGAACCTCGATGGTGTTCTCCTTGGCTCCTACTAGCTCCTCAAGCTCTTGGATCTAGGTGGCCATCTGCTCCACCTAGAGGTCTTTCTCCACCAGCTCAGTGGACAAGTCTACCACAAGGTCCTCCTTGTTATCCAGGGTGATCTTGGTAGCCTCCACCAAGCCCATTAGCTAAGACATTGCCTCTCCTCGAAAAGCTTGCAGACGGTACAGGGCATTCATGCATCGCATCGTCAGGTGAGCAGTCTGCCCTGGGTAAAGAGCCCACACATCCTTGGCGTGCTCCACTCGATCCTTCCACATTGGGTCATCCTCCTTTTCAGCGGGGAACAAACCGATGGGATGAGTGGACAGCTCCAAGGGGTGAAAGCCACAAAAGGTCGTCAACCCGTGGAGAGCAATGGCCTCAATAGTGTCTTCAGCCCGGTATCCGAAAGACTCGGAGTCCAACGAACGCCAGCCTGGCTGCAAGGGATGAGGCTCCAAGGTCATCCTCACCCTACAACGGCGTACCCGATGCTCCTCGAACAGCTGCATCGCGTACTGGGGAGGCGTCGTATAACCGGCTCCCTGCAGTACCTCCCACAAGATGCGGGGAAAACCCTCTCGTGCAAGTCCGTCCGTGTGGGAATGTGCGTTCCCCCCTTCCGAGGATTCGTGATAAGTCATCTATGTAAGGGTAACCGTAAGCGAAAAAAAAAAGAATTACAAAAATAAAGGGAAATCGGTGCTTGGCTTTTCTAAGGTTACGTTGAGGTCTTGAAGTGTACTTAATCCTTTATTATCATGCCTCATAGCTTTTAAAGTTCTTAACCACTTACCAAATAGTTTAAATAAAATGATGCATACATGCTCGTCCTAAATGACCTCACATCAACCTATTGGGAATAGGGAAATCCCCATCCCTCATAGTAGCCTGTAGGGCACATTCAAATAGCCACCTAGCTACCCATCTAGTATCCTAAGGCTCCACGCTCTATGTCCAACCCTATTGCCTTACCGATCTATCCAACATTGGTTTCTACAAGTTTTACTTTGGAAAAAAGGATGGTAATTACGGCTTATTGATTCCTCTGTGGTGGTACAAGCTCCGATACCAGCTGTGGCGGAACCGCCCGAATTATTCCAACTTAAGTGCCTAAGTCCCACCTTAAAGGCTAGACCACACTTAAATAGGAATAAAACGCCAGTCCCTCGGATCTAGTCTGACGAGGCCACTAATAGGATCAAGTACCACGTACTCACTCGAAGGTGAGGCACAGAGCAAATACAATAAAGCATAAAACCAACATTAAGGAGTACTTAATTTATTACAACATCATTGGAGTTTAACAAAAGTAGTGTTCATTGTTCGGAATGCAGCAGAATAAAACTAGCGGTAAATAAACGGAGGGATGGGGAAGCCTGGCCCATCACTCCTCATGCTCCTCCTCTGCCGAGGTAGGGTCCCACTCGACTGTCCAACCCGGTGGCAAGATGGACGGCCAAGTCACTCTAGCAACCATGTCCTCCAAGGAACCTGTAAAAAAAATTATGCCACAAGCAAGGCTGAGTATACTAATACTCAGCTAGACTTACCCGGTGTGAGGAGTCTACTCCTCTACCTCTAGACATGCAGCTGTTTGGTTGAGGGGTTTGATTTGCCAAAAAGCACTAGCTGAGTCTATAATCAGATTTTAGCTTTCCAAGTTTTAGTGTGACTCTCTTAAGACTAAATGTATATATGTCTAATCATACATGGTATCAAACATTTAGCAATCAACTTCTTTTGTAAAGTCAACATGTTTCCACTTGTTACTCAATGTAGCAGCATGGATCAAGCAGTCTCATTAGCTGCGAGAATCAGACGATTCGAATTGAGTTTTTAAACCTTGCAAGGTAAACCTAAACACACGACGTGGCGAGGCACTCCGTCCCCACACACATCAACCGTCCCCATCGATTCCCTGGCAATAGAAAGGGGCTCACCGCCTTGGCGTACAATGCCTCACTGACCCCGACTACCGTCGTGCAGTGACCGCACTTGTACCCACCATAACCGGAATGGGAGACCACGTCTCAGGTCGCGTGAGGAGGGCAATCTGCGGGCAGGTTCACTCAGGTACTAGGCTTACCGATTTACCATATTTCTCAGCATGTGTTTAGTACGTTCAAACGCTTGACACACGGTACCACACCTTAATCCTTTTTCCAATTCCCGTCTCAGAGACGACGCATCCCCATGGACCGTCATCAACAAACCATCATCATTCCGATATAAAATGGATACAATCAATTCCTGACCTCGCGCGAGTGCTAGAAAAATCACTCGACTTCTACCGAGATCACTAATTAGTAAAGCAGCTACTCGACCTAGCATACTAATATCCATCTCAATAGGAATCCTGAGTTCATGCGACTAGGGTTTCAGTCAACTCCTACACTTAAGTGCATAATACAAGCCTATAATCATTAAGTGCAGTAAAATAGCATATAAAATTGGTTATGCATAAAACCGGGGCTTGCCTTCCAAAGCTGGGGCAGGCAGATCCTCGATGGTAGGCTATGGTGCTGGCTCCTGGGCTACCTCCTGAGCAACTTCTTGCTTCGGAACGAGGATGTACTCCCCATCAGCGAGATTACAGTCTATCGAATGCAATGAACAAGATATATGCATATTAATGATATGTCAATTTGTAAAGGTTATGCATAGCAAAATAGTACTAAATTCAGTGACACTCTAGGGTTCCTTGGGTTTTCCTTAAGGGTTTTATACATTCATTTTTAGGGTCTTGAATAAAACTTAAAATTTCAGTCATCCTTTAGAGGTTGGTTTTGGCTCTTGGAAGATTTAAGGTTGCACTCCACTACTTTTTCCACATTCCTTATTTTACTCTCAAATAAGCTTCTTAGTGAGTGCTTTTACATTGCCATGGCAAGTTAACATCATCCAAAAATGTTATAAAAATTACAGTGGGTAAACATTGACCTCTGTGGGTTATTCTAAAAATTTGAGGTTGAATTTAATTTAGATGCTCCTTGCACAAAATTAACCAAAGTAAGGGTAAAAGGGAACTTTACACTATAGCTCCAATTTCTGTGAGGTTTCTGGGTCAATATTTATTTTTGCCAAGATTCCTAGGGAATAATAGGTCTTTGTGTTAAAAATCATAGAAAAAGGCCTACTGAATATTTATTTGTGATTTTCTAAAGTTTAATGCCAAAAAGGCACTTATAACTAACTTGTTATTTGGAAATGTCAAACAACAGAACTTACATTTTTCCTAGATTCATAATATTATAAGGTTTTTCTAAGTTTTCACTGTTTTCATGAAATAAAAGGTATCTCATTTCTTTTGTACTAACAAAGGGTTTAACAAAATTTTCCAGTGAACTCTACTAAATAGGTGAGCTAGCAAAAATGTGGTTGCCCCCTGGTTCTTATTTTAAACTACATTTTTTATTTTTCTTAACTTTGAGCCAAAATGAGTTTAAATGGTAAACCCTTCCTTAATTTGATGCACTGAGGGGTCTACTATTTTTGAACAGGCTAGGTAGTGGTTTAGTACCTCTCTGATTTTTCTTAACCCTAGTCTAACAGTGTAGCTATTTTTCCCTCTTTTATTTAACTTTTGGTCAGTTTACTATTTAATTCAAAACTTTAAAATCTTCTGCAATACTTAGGGTGTTTTGTATTTTTCCTAAGTAGTTCACATTATTTAGAACCTAGCAAAATTGATTTGACCAAATTTGGTTGAATAAAACTGAAGTTATGAATTTTACAAGCTCTGTTTGTATTTAAAAGAATAATGTTTAAAAGGTTTTCTGAAAAGCCAGTTTACACCGAGGACCCTGGGTTTTTCCTTAACCAACTCTTTCACTTATGCCCCTGCGCAACTATTCATTTGAGTCTCTGACCATTCAAAACCCCCCCTGCCTTCTTCTCCTTTCATCCCGAGGTCCCTCCCGCCTTTAAACAGTAACCGTGGAAGTAAATAGGGCGGCGCGGCTTACCAGCGGCGAGGGAGGTCCGGCGAAGGGTGGGGTTAGCTCTGGGAAGTCCTTGCGGTCACGTTGAGGTATGACTCGTCGACGGTGATGGCTGGAATCGGTCGGTCCACGTGCGCAGGCGGGCGGGCTTGTCGGCGGCGTGTGCTCCGGCCTGCTCACGGCGGTAGGGTTCAATCCAAGGGCACATGGAGCTTCACGGGGTGCTAAGGAGTCTACCCGTGCAAGGAATCGAAGAAAGACTCACCGTGGAGCTCGGTCTACGTACGCCGACGATCTGGTGAAGTCCGGCGACGTTAATCCGGTGTCTCCGGTGAGGTAGAGCTCGATTCCTGGCTCTGGAAGCTTCACTGAGACACGTAGAGGCTCTCTCGAGGGTCGGACGGGGCGGGGAATGGCTAGGGTGGCCGGTCTACGGTGGTCGGTTTTTGGGTGGCCGCTGGCACGCCGTGAGCAGAGCAATCGCCGGTGAACTTGCGCTCCGGCGAGGTTGAGAGTGAGCGAGGGCGTACGATCGAAGCCTCGATTGGCTTTATAGGCACGGGCGCGGGCGTGGGCACTGGTTCGGCCTGGCGCGACGCGGTGTGCGCGGGGTCGAGCACCGGGGCGTGCTCTGGCGCGCCAGAACGCGTCGAACACGTGGGCGTTTGTTTCTGCCTTTGTTCAAACGTTTGCAGAGATCGCAAACGTGCGAATCTTTTCATGAGTCTTGCGCAAATCTCTTCCTGGCACCTAGGGCTAGCTATTATGTGTGAGTCCCAATGGGAGATATGCCCTAGTTCACAAGATATGGGGATGCCAAATCGGGGCTGTCACACTATTCACCCCGAGACAAAAGGGATGTCAAATCATGTCAAACGATTTTGGCTTGGGTTCAAATTTTTCCAGTGGGTTCCTTAGGTAGTTTAGCTCCTTTTTGTTATTTAGACCCAGTGGTTTTGGCGCCATTAACTAGGTGAACACTTCTGATCTTTAGATTAGGGTTCATTTTTGACTTAGAGAAAATGTGAGTGATTCTTTAGTGTTCTCCACTTGGGGCTAATTTGAGGTCTTTAAGGGATCTTTTTGTAAGGTTTCCCTTACTAAATTTTGTAGATATGTTAATGTACTTAAACTTTGGTTAAGGGTTTAAGTCATGAAATGTTCATTTGCTTATCTTTTCCATTAATCCAGTGTTTAGGGGCTATTGGCTCAAGAAGGTGGTCTAGGGTTTTAACCTCTTTTGTTCTAGGTGATAATTGCATAACACTTTTGGGTATTGTTTTTGCTATGAACATTCCTTACTTAATCCATGGTTTCTCAAGTTTTGGGGTTCTTTCTCCTTTATTTAAACACATGTGATAATTGGCCAAGAGTGCTTGTATTGAGCCAGGGCCTTGGGTAACACCTGAGGTGTTACAGCTACCGCACTATAGCTTAGGGAACGTCGAGTTATTGTCCGGGAACGCCGCCCCGGACATAGCTCACGTCGACCGACCATTTCTGGATGTCTCCGTCCAAGTTTGTGCGAGCACCATAGTCCTAGTAGGTCACTGATTCGTTCCAAGTCCTTGGATTGAACGCGACCGACTTAGGTAAATCGAAACGGGCTCACCAGAGCGCTTGTTCTGCGGTTGCCATGAACAGACATGGCTTAATGGCAGACTGGTCAAATTAAGTCCATAGATGTGTTCGGGTAGCGTCGGAGATGAAGCCCATGTACTCGACACCACCGGAGCACGTCACCGCCGGTGAGAATTCGTGTCTCCGGCCAAGTATTCGAACGGAGCGCCGTCGGGGACTTGAGCTGCGAAGAATTAGAAGTGCGGGGGCCTATATGCGATTGTCAGTGAGACATAAGAAATAGTGTTTAGGGACTCTTTACTGGTTACTCAAATGGCCAGGGACCTTTGCGCAAAACTACATGCGCGCGCATGCCCGGATTCCACGTAGACTTGGGCTAGTTAGGCTGAATATGGCATGTTACTATTCACATTTTATCCTTTTCTTTTTACTGTCAACTTGGGAAATTTGTAGAAAATAGTAGAAAATTGGTAAAATCATGAGACCAATTTTGCTAGATATTTAAAATCAAGTATTATTTAAAAATAATAATTCCAAGATTTTTATCCCAAACCTGGAATTGTGTAGCATTTAAAGGTGCTTAAACCAAGCCTTTTAGAATTTTAGAAATAGTTTAATGATTCCAAAAATCATAAAACTTTTTGAGTAGCCTTAATATGATGATTAGAGCCCCTGAGTGAAGTTTGAAAGAATTTGGACCCTGTTTGATCATAAACCCAATAACTAGTCTCATAGGATCAATTACTTAATACTAATCCTAAATGAATACCTAACTTGAAAACCTTAGTGATTGATTTGTACCGTGAAGGAAAGTTGTATTCAAGTTGTGTCGGGGACCATAATTAGGGGTACCCCCAAGACTCCTAATCTCAGCTGGTAACCCCCATCAACACAAAGCTGCAAAGGCCTGATGGGCGCAATTCAGGTCAAGGCTCCGTCCACTCAAGGGACACGATCTCGCCTCGCCCGAGCCCAGCCTCGGGCAAAGACAACCGACCCAGGAGGATTCACGTCTCGCCCGAGGGTCTCCTCATGCAACGGGCGCCCCTTCGACTGGCCCGAGGCCCAGCTCGGGCAGGCTTCGCGGAGAAGTAGCCTTGGCCAGATCGCCACGCCAACCGACCGTATCGCAGGAGCATTCAATGCAAGGATCGCCTGACACCTTATCCTGACATGCGCTCTTCAGTCGACAGAGCCGAAGTGACCGCAGTCACTTCGCCCCTCCACTGGCCAACCTGACAAGAAAACAGCGCCGCTTGCGCTGCTCCGACTGCTGTGCCACCCGTCAGGGTGAGGCTGACAGCCGTCAAGTCCTGCCTCAGGCGCCATAGGAAGCTCCGCCTCGCCCGACCCTAGGGCTTGGACTCAACCTCGACTCTAGAAGACGTCTCCGCCTCGCCCGATCCTAGGGCTCAGACTCAACCTCGACCTCGGACGACGGACTCCACCTCGCCCGACGGACTCCGCCTCGCCCGACCCCAGGGCTCGGACTCAACCTCGACTCCGGAAGACGGTCTCCGCCTTGCCCGACCCCAAGGCTCAAACTCAACCTCGACTCCGGAAGATGGTCTCCGCCTCGCTCGACCCCAGGGCTCGGACTCAACCTCGACTCCGGAAGACGGTCTCCGCCTTGCCCGACCCCAGGGCTCGGACTCAACCTCGACTTCGGAAGACGGTCTCCGCCTCGCCCGACCCCAGGTCTCAGACTCAGCCTCGACCTCGGAGGAGTCACCGCCTCGCCCGACCTCGTGCTTGGACCGACCACGTCACAAGGGGGGCCATCATTATCCTACCCCTAGCTAGCTCAGGCTACGGGGAACAAGACCGGCGTCCCATCTGTCTCGCCCCGGTAAAACAAGTAATGATGGCACCCCGCGTGCTCCATGACGACGGCGGCTCTCAGCCCCTTACGGAAGCAAGGAGACGTCAGCAAGGATCCGACAGCCCCGACAGCTGTGCTTCCACAGGGCTCAAGCACTCCTCCGACGGCCACGACATCACATGAACAGGGCAGCAACACCTCTCCAACAGCCACGTCGGCATGTACACAGGGCTCTGGCTCCCCCCCGCTAGACACGTTAGCACATTGCTATGCTCCCCGTTGTACACCTGGACCCTCTCCTTGCATCTATAAAAGGAAGGTCCAGGGCCCTCATACGGGAAGGTGGCCGCGCGGGAGAACGGGCCGACGCACAAGGCTCTCGCTCTCTCTCTCTCTCTCTCCCTCGCGAACGCTTGTAACCCCCTACTGCAAGCGCATCCGCACTGGGCGCAGGACAACACGAGGCCGCGGTTCCCCTTACTGTTTTCCCCCTTGTGTTTCATCTCGCGCCGACCCATCTAGGCTGGGACACGCAGTGACAATTTACTCGTCGGTCCAGGGACCCCCCGGGGTCGAAACGCCGATAGTTGGCGCGCCAGGTAGGGGCCTGCTGCGTGTTGACGAACAGCTTCCCGTCAAGCTCCAGATGGGTAGTCTCCAGCAACCTCTCCAACCCAGGACGATGCTCCGTTTCGGGAGTCTTGAGTTCATGTCCCTCGACGGCAGCTACGACATGATACTCCTTCCTCCGCCGCGCGACAACGGCAATGGCGGCCGTCAGCCTGCCCGCCGGCGGCGAAATCGACGACGACTTCCCCGCGTGGCGGAAGAGCAACATTCGGGTCTGTCCCATCACCTTCCCCGCCGACGGAGGAGGAGGCAGGACAGGCATGGCCAAGCAGGAGGCAGCTCCTCGTTGGCTATCGAGCGAGTCGACGGCGCCGGCGCCCCAACGGGGGACACGTCGGGCGTTGACCTCGCGTCTGAGACGAAGACGAGCGTCGTTTCCCCGCAACACGCCAACCCCAAGCAGACGGACGACGCCAGCACGCTCGCGAAGGACTTGCTGGGCGTTAGCCTCGTACCTGAGATGACGGTGCAGTCCGTCCCCGACACGGCTTCGTCACCATCCGTCGATCAAGAGGTACCGTTCGTTTTTCATCCTATGCCTTTTAGATTCAGCTTCGACCCATCAAGCGACCCCGCTTCGGTGGATGCTTTCATAAAGGCATATCCGAACCTTCCGGGGTATCATATGTGGTCAACCTGGGACCGGCTGACGATCGTCTCGACCTACGGGCCCCCGGGTTCCGAGGAAGATGATGAGCCCGACTCTGGTTGGGATTTCTCCGAGCTCGATAACCCCAGTGCCATGCGGGACTTCATGACCGCATGTGACTACTGCCTCTCTGATTGCTTCGATAGTAGCCACAGCCTCGGCGACGAGGACTGTGGCCCAAGTCGCGAATGTTTCCACGTCGATCTAGGGGGTCTCGACGAAGGCAACCATCTTGGTATCCCCCTAGGCCTGCGCCTCGCGTTGACATCCTTCGGGAGCTAGCTGTGGTCCCAGTCCCTGCGGGGGGTCAGGACGCATAGCTCGAGCAAATCCGCGAGATGCAGGCCAGGCTCGACGAGGAAGCAGGACAACTTGTGCAGCTTCGGCAAAATATCGGGCAGGAGTGGGCAGGCCGAGCACCGGCCGGAGAAGCGCGTCATCTGGCCTAGGACGTCCAGCACCGCATCGCCGACGATGCCAGGGCAAGGCTGCCCCCAGCTTCCAGTGGGGTCGGCCAGAACCTGGCTGCCACAACAATACTACTCCGAGCGATGCCGGAACCATCCACCACCGAGGGGCGGCGTATCCAGGGAGAGCTCAAGAATCTCCTGGAGGATGCCACGGTCCGGCGGGCTGAAAGCTCTGCCTCCCGAAGGCAAGGGTACCCCCCAGAGCATCGCGCCGCGACTTCCCGATTCATGCGGGAAGCCTCGGACCACACCAGGCGCACGCAGGACACAGCATCTGCGGCCTCGGGTCGCCTCGGCAACGAGCACCACCGCCGCGACCGTAGAGCCCACCTCGACGAGAAGGTGCACCGAGGCTACCACCCCAGGCGTGGGGGACGCTACGACAGCGGGGAGGATCAGAGCCCCTCGCCCGAACCACCCGGTCCGCAAGCTTTCAGCCGGGCCATACGACGGGCGCCGTTCCCGACCCGGTTCCGAACCCCGACTACCATCACCAAGTACTCGGGGGAAACAAGGCCAGAACTGTGGCTCGCGGACTACCGGCTGGCCTGCCAGCTGGGTGGAATGGACGATGACAACCTCATCATCCGCAACCTCCCCCTGTTCCTCTCCGACGTCGCCCGTGCCTGGCTGGAGCATCTGCCCCCTGCGCAGATCTCCAACTGGGACGACCTGGTCAAAGCTTTCGCCGGCAACTTCCAGGGCACATACGTGCGCCCTGGGAACTCCTGGGATCTCCGAAGCTGCCGCCAGCAGCCGGGAGAATCCCTCCGGGACTACATCCGGCGATTTTTGAAGCAGCGCACCGAGCTGCCCAACATCACCGACTCAGATGTCATCGGCGCGTTCCTCGCCGGCACCACTTGCCGCGACCTGGTGAGCAAGCTGGGTCGCAAGACCCCCACAAGGGCAAGCGAGCTGATGGACATCGCCAAGTTCGCCTCCGGCCAGGAGGCGGTCGAGGCCATCTTCCGGAAGGACAAGCAGCCTCAGGGGCGCCAGCCGGAAGAAGTCCCCGAGGTGTCTGCTCAGCGCGGCACCAAGAAAAAGGGCAAGAAGAAGTCGCAAGCAAAACGCGACGCCGCCGACGCAGACCTTGTCGCCGCCGCCGAGCACAAGAACCCTCAGAAGCCTCCTGGAGGCGCCAACCTGTTCGACAAGATGCTCAAGGAGTCGTGCCCCTATCATCAGGGTCCCGTCAAGCACACCCTTGAGGAGTGCGTCATGCTTCGGCGCTACTTCCACAAGGCCTGACCACCGGCGGAAGAAGGCAGAGCCCCCGACAACGACAAGAAGGGGGGTCACAAGGCAGAGGAGTTCCCCGAGGTCCACGATTGCTTCATGATCTACGGTGGACAAGTGGCGAACGCCTCGGCTCGGCACCGCAAGCAGAGCACCGGGAGGTCTGCTCGGTGAAGGTGGCAGCGCCAGTCTACCTAGACTGGTCCGACAAGCCCATCACCTTCGACCAAGGCGACCACCCTGACCACGTGCCGAGCCCGGGAAAGTATCCGCTCGTTGTCGATCCCGTCATCGGCAACGTCAGGCTTACCAAGGTCCTCATGGACAGAGGCAGCAGCCTCAACATCATCTATGCCGAGACCCACGGGCTCCTGCAGATCGATCTGTCCACGATCTAGGCTGGCGCGGTGCCCTTTCACGGGATCATCCCCGGGAAGCGTGTCCAACCCCTTGGGCAACTCGATCTGCCCGTCTGCTTCGGGACTCCCTCCAACTTCCGAAAGGAAACCCTCACGTTCGAGGTGGTCAGGTTCCAAGGAACCTACCACGCAGTGCTGGGGAGACCATGCTATGCCAAGTTCATGGCCGTCCCCAACCACACCTACCTCAAGCTCAAGATGTCAGGCCCCAACGGGGTCATCACCATCGGCTCCACGTACCGACACACGTACGAATGCAACATGGAGTGCGTGGAGTACGCCGAGGCCCTCGCCGAATCCGAGGCCCTCATCGCCGACCTGGAGAGCCTTTCCAAGGAGGCGCCAGATGCGAAGCGCCACACCGGCAACTTCGAGCCAGCAGAGATGGTTAAGTCCGTCCCTCTCGACCCCAGCAACGACACCTCCAAGCAAGTCCGGATCGGCTCCGAGCTCGACCCCAAATAGGAAGCAGTGCTCGTCGACTTTCTCCGTGCAAATGCCAAGGTTTTTGCGTAGAGTCCCTCGGACATGCCTGGCATACCAAGGGATGTCGCCGAGCACTCGCTGGATATCCGAGCTGGAGCCCGACCCGAGAAGCAGCCTCTTCGCCGATTCAACGAAAAAAAGCGCAGAGCCATAGGCGAGGAGATCCACAAGCTGATGGCTGCAGGGTTCATCAAAGAGGTATTCCATCCTGAATGGCTAGCCAACCCTGTGCTTATGAAAAAGAAAGGTGGGAAATGGCGGATGTGTGTAGACTACACTGGTCTAAACAAAGCATGTCCGAAGGTTCCCTACCCTCTGCCTCGCATCGATCAAATTGTGGATTCCACTGCTGGGTGTGAAACCCTGTCATTCCTTGATGCCTACTCAAGGTATCACCAAATCAGGATGAAAGAGTCCGACCAGCTCACGACTTCTTTCATCATGCCCTTTGGCATGTACTGCCATATTACTATGCCATTCGGTTTGAGGAATGCAGGCGCGACATACCAAAGGTGCATGAACCACGTGTTCGGATAGCACATTGGCCGAACGGTCGAGGCTTACGTCGATGACATTGTAGTCAAGACAAGGAAAGCCTCCGACCTCCTCTTCGACCTTGAAACAACATTCAAGTGTCTCAAGGCGAAAGGCGTAAAACTCAATCCCGAGAAGTGTGTCTTCGGAGTCCCCCGAGGCATGCTCCTGGGGTTCATCGTCTCCGAGCGGGACATCGAGGCCAACCTGGAGAAAATCGCGGCCATCACCAACATGGGCCCCATCAAGGACTTGAAAGGAGTATAGAGGGTCATGGGATGCCTTGCGGCTCTGAGCCGTTTCATCTCGCGCCTCGGCGAAAGAGGCCTACCTATGTACCGCCTCTTAAGGAAGACCGAACGCTTCACTTGGACCCCCGAGGCCGAGGAAGCCCTCGGGAACCTAAAAGCACTCCTCACAAGCGCGCCCATCTTGGTGCCCCCCGCTGCCGGAGAAGCCCTCTTGATCTACGTCGCCGCTACCACTCAGGTGGTCAGCGCCGCGATCGTGGTCGAGAGACGAGAAGAGGGCACGCATTGCCCGTCCAGAGGCCGATCTACTTCACCAGTGAAGTACTATCCGAGACCAAAATCCGCTACCCGCAAATCCAGAAGCTACCGAACGCGGTAATTCTGGCGCGGCGAAAGTTGCGACACTACTTCGAGTCTCATCCGGTGACTGTGGTGTCGTCCTTCCCCCTGGGGGAGATCATCCAGTGCCGAGAGGCCTCGGGTAGGATTGCAAAGTGGGCGGTAGAGACATGGGCGAGACAATCTCGTTCGCCCCTCGGAAGGCCATCAAGTCCCAAGTCCTGGCGGACTTTGTGGCTGAATGGGTCGACACACATCTTCCAGCAGCTCCGATCCAACCGGAACTCTGGACCATGTTTTTCGACGGGTCGTTGATGAAAACAGGAGCGGGCGCGGGCCTGCTCTTCATCTCACCCCTCGGGAAGCACCTCCGCTACGTGCTGCGCCTCCATCTCCCGGCGTCCAACAACGTGGCCGAGTACGAGGCTCTGGTTAACGGGTTGCGCATCGCCATCGAGCTAGGGATCCGGCGCCTCGACGCTCGTGGCGACTCGCAGCTTGTCATCGACCAAGTCATGAAGAACTCCCACTGCCGCGACCCGAAGATGGAAGCCTGCTGCGATGAGGTTCGGCGCCTTGAGGACAAGTTCTACGGGCTCGAGCTCAACCACATCGCCCGACGATACAACGAGACTGCGGACGATGTAACACCCTGAATTTGGGGGTATAAATTTTTTTCTCTAATATCCACCAAAGTGAGGTGTTACACTCTCATTTCTTTGCTTCCCTTCTATTTTTTCCTAAAAGTGGAGAATTATTTTATTTTATATCTAGTTGTAAGCTTAGTAAAATAAAACCTCAGAGGTGCTTGAGTGTTGCATTCATGCCGATGCATAGTGTTTATAAGTGCAAAATGTTATCGAAACATGTTAAAATATCTCGAGGATGTTCCCGAGAGTTTTTGGAATCTTCAGAACTTTCTTCGGGTATTAAATACGAATTTCAGCCTTTCTAATATTTAAATACCTACATTTAGTATTTCAAAAACTCAATAATACATATTTATAAATATAGATATATATTTTCCTCTCGTCAAGGCTGTTCTGGATCTCGTGCCTTTTGACGGGATCGCCATACCACCTCTCCTCGCGAACGGTGTGCTGCTCGCGTATATCCTTGGCTACCCTCGTCTACCCCGACGTCTACCTCTGGTATCCCTACCTCGTCTTGCTCCACCGCACAATAGCCCCTCCCACTCGATCAATCATCTCTAGATATCTCAGATAACCTCTTCTCCACGATCCGTGATCGAGCCACCTCTATGCAAAGCCTCAGCACCCCATATATTTCCTCATTTATAGATCCTACTCAACCGGCGTCCAACCTCTCGCTTCCATGTACGCCGTCGCCCAGCACCTCTCTTTCTCCCACAACTGTTGTTCCCTTAGAAGGAAGAAGAAATCATCAGCTCCTCCCCTCTCCTCTCCTCCCGTAACTGTTCCTCCACTCGCGCGGTGCACGTCGTGGAGAGACTAGCAACTGCCCGGCCCGATGCCTTATTCAAACCCCTCCAGAACGCCCGCTCGACCTCCACTCCTCTCCAAGCTGTGCTCTGCTTCCCCTCGACGCTCCTGGTCGCATGACTCGCATCGCTCTGCGCTCGGAAAACCGCCCGCAGGTTGGAGCTCCATTGCACCGCTAAGCCAACTCTGCGTCGCGCTTGGAACATCGTCAGTCGCCACACGTCACTTCCTCCGGCCACGCTCGTCTCCGGCGGCTGCGTCCCAGCACTGGCCCGCTCGTCGAAGTCCAGCCGTGTGTGGGCTGGTGAGCCCCGCCGGGTCCCGTGCTCCATCTGCCGCGCCGCTCGGTGCACCCAGCCGGCACGTCACCTCCGGCGAGCCCCTGCACTGCCACGGCCGTCCCATCCGTGCGTTGAAGAGTCGACGTTCACGTTCTCCACTGCCCGAGGGAGCCCCGCTGAAGCTTCGTCCGTAGGTGAGCATTCAAGTGCATTTTATCTTCCCCACTGCACCCTGCTCCATCCGCCGCACATCCTTGGCCGCTGGCATTGACCTGCCCCACGCTCTTCCCTAGCCCGAGGTCGTCCATGTCGCGTTGTTGCATGCCAGCCGCTAGACCTGCTCCTCCCCTGCGCGCGACCTCCAGCGGAGCTCTCGGCGTGTAACCATGGCGGGGGTGGCCGAGCTCCCCTGCGCATGGTCAGCGCCGAGCTCAGCCCTCCCCTGTGTGCCCAGTGGTCGTGCGCCGCGGCAGCCTAACCAGCCCCGCTTCCCCGCTGCCTCCTGTGCATGTAGCCATGCACGCCCAAGGCAAGGAGAGAAAAGAAACCGCTTGGGGTCCCACCACTTGCATGTGCCCACACATGCCGCAAAACACAGTGGACTAGGAAACCGTCCTCGCCACGTTTCAGCGACTGGTTGGCCACAAGATGGCGATCTTCTATGGCTGAGCCCTATATGATCGTCCATGGGGCTAAGTTTTAGCCAATCAGTTTGCGCCACGTCATAATAATCCACGATTTAGTAATCATTTTATATATTTTGTGTTAATTTCTCGTTTTGATCCGTTCTAGTTGCGTTAGTTTGATAATAATGTCTTGTACATATTTAAGGTTATTAATTTGTTGTAGCACATGCTTTCGTTAATTAATTAGTCATTTGTTTTCCCAGCAGTTATTAAAATAGCAATCTAATTAAAACTAATTAATAGTTTCAATTTGCACTTTTATAAATACATGTTAACATGATTAATACCATACTTAAATGTTTTGAATTAATACTTGTTTATTATAGTCATGATATCTGTTAGTGGTTCTCGTGTGTCACGCGTCATTCGCGTGTGTCGCATAAGTCGTTTTCGCGTGTCGCATGCCTTGCCGCGTCGTCGTTCGTTCACGCGTGCCATTTCGTGTGGCGCTCGTGGTTGTCGTGTCGCATATTTTAGTTGAATAATCAATTATTAGTTTGTTCGAGGTTTAATAAAATAACAACTTAATTAGAACGAGTCTATAGTTTTAACTCGTGCTTTTATAAATATAAATGTTAATTAACATGATTAATACCATATGAAATACTTTTCATTAATTATTTGTTTGTTGTTCGCGCGCGACATCGTTTGTGCGTCATCGTGCTGTTCGCGCGCATAGTTGCAGTGACTCGTGCGTGTCGCACACTGTCGTGCGTGTTGTTTTGCGTGTGTCGCGCGTGCTGTTCACACGCGTTGACACACGTCGTGTGCGTGCGTCGTCGCGTGACGATCACGTGTGTCGCGCGGCGTCTGCGCGTGATAATAAATAGTTTGCCGCTTATAAGCACTCATGTTAACGATGTTAATACTTCATGTCATATATTTTAAATAATTAACTTAAGGTTTGCTCGACTAATATTTATTAGATTGATATTCTAATTAGAGTAAATGTGTAGTGTTCAACTTGCGCTTTTATGATAAACATTAACATGGCTAATATTAACCGAACTACTTATTTAATAATTGTTTAGTATAAACGCGTCACCTATTTAGTCTTTCTCGCCTGTCGCGCGAGTTGTTCCGCACGTGGTGTCGTGCTGGTTCGTGCGTCGTTCGCGCTGTTTTCGTGCGTCGTCAGCGTGCCATATCGCGCGTGTCCGCGCGTTGTTCCGCACGCTGTCGTGCTGTTTCGCGCGTAATGTACTCGTTGTCGTGCTGTTCGCGTACGTAGATCGCACGCTGTCGCGTGCGTTGTTTCACGTGCCGTCCACACGCTGTTCCGCAGTGTCGTGTGTCGTCGCGCGTCATTTGTGTGTTTCGCGCGCACCGCTTTTGCGTGTCACGCGCATGGCCGCGCATACCACGTGCTGTCTGTGCGTGATATTAAACTGCTCGCTTATAATCACTCATGCCAGTTGATTAACTATCCATTCAGTCGTCCACTATTAAAATATTAAGATTGGTCGAAACTAAGTAGTAGTTTTAGTTTACATTTGATATCGGTGAATTAAGATTGTTATGTCGAATTGAATGTTCTAATTAATACCTATTTAGCGTAAACGCGATAGCCTCTCGACCGTAGCTCCGACAATCGCGCTTCCTTTCCTCGCGTGACCATAGTAGCGCGCTCTATTTCATTTTGCATGTTTTATTATGTTTTTCTTTGAATGGTGTAATGTTCTTATGCATATATGTTTGTTTGCTTGTGCCTATTTGTCTTCGCTTCGCGTTGCGACTAGATCGCGGTTCGTTTCCAAGCTTCGAGGAATCAACGATCAAGCGTTGGCGACCAAGTGATCTGGTCCTGTGATCTAGCTCTTCGAGTTCCACGAAGTTGAAAACCCTGAGCATCTGTTTGGTGAAGGCAAGTGTCCTCTGACCCATTATGTCCTATCCACTTATAACTTACCATCCCGCATTACTTACTTGAAACCTAAGGATTGACTAGCTTTACACTTTACTTTATCCTTGCTGACCTTATGGGCTGTTATGGTTAGCATTCTGCTATTGCCTTAACTTAATCAATGAACATGATGAGACTATTTATGATACTGTTATCCTGATGATGTTGATGATCTTGTGATACTCTAGGGGGCTCAGGCTGTTTCCTGAGTACCTCTCCGTAAGGACCTGTTCGTTGAGAGACCACCCGGGATAACAGTGCAGCCATGAGGGTGGAATGGGGTGCCCTTAGCTAATTAATTAGTGGAACTAGAAGTGTAGTTGCTTCGCCGTCGTGCCATCAATGGGGTCCAGGCACAGTGCTTGCTCTGCCGAGGCTGAGTGCCGAGGTTCTTTCGTTTTGTCTTTTTTAGTCACTCTCCTGCGGGGAGGGGTACTGTGTTTATCAAACTGGAGAAACCTAACGGGCAGCTATGATCTCTAGGGAATCTTTGTAACAGCTACGTAGTGATCCCCTGCCGGACCACCTAGGTAGTGGTC
Organism: Zea mays; assembly: GCF_902167145.1. Taxonomy (NCBI): domain Eukaryota; kingdom Viridiplantae; phylum Streptophyta; class Magnoliopsida; order Poales; family Poaceae; genus Zea; species Zea mays. The sequence goes on from NC_050097.1 coordinate 90,522,625, forward strand.
AATGGGGATTAGCTCTCCCCGGGTAGAAAGGGAATCATGACTCATGGGTAAAGTGTGCGACCTCTGCAGAGGGTAGTGAAACTGATATATCAGCCGTGCTCACGGTTAAGAGCAGCCTTGGGATCCTCTTTGATTAGAGATACTCCGGATACACTTCAGATGATGACTTTAATGATGATGGTTAACGATGGTGACTTTAAGTATGTTTTCTGGTATTTCTTCTCTAAGGAAGTACTTTCTGGGATTATAACTTGGGTTTTATGATAAAACTTGGCTCTTACTAATAATAAATACTTGACCAACTAAAAGCAACTGCTTGAGCCTAACCCTACATAAAGCTAGTCCACTTCAGCCAAACGGGGCATTTGCTGAGTACGTTGATGTGTACTCATCCTTGCTTTACCACAAAACACCAGGTTGTCCACATTGCAACCACTGCTCAGGAGAAGATGAAGTCGTGGAAGGAGACTTCCAGGAGTTCCAAGACTACGACGAGTTTTAGGTGTGGGTTGGCGGCAACCCCCAGTCAGCTGCCTGTGAAGGCCTTATCTTTACTGCATTTCGCTTAGCACTTTGATTTACCTGTTAAGTTAATGACTATGTGGATGTCTATGACTCTGTGATGTAATAAGTTAATACTCTTTTATGTTATTATTCGAGCACTGTGCAATGATGTTCATTTATGTAATCGCTGTGTACGTGAGTTCTGATCCTGGCACGTACATAGTTCGCATTCGGTTTGCCTTCCAAAACCGGGTGTGACATAAGTGGTATCAAAGCCATGCTGACTGTAGGACCGCTGACCTAGAGTAGCATTGGCCGTTTTAAGGACTTATTGATTATTACTTCACCTCATCCTTGATTTTACTTCAAAATATTAGTCACCTCGACTAATTCTATGTTGTGCTCCTATATGCCCCCTTGCCAAAAGTATTTTATTCTAGTATGGTCTATATTTCTCTCAATCTATTAGATCTAATCTCACTCTTGTGCTTGCAACATCTTTGTAGATGCCCCTGACCATAACCTTCTTGTCTTTTTGGGATTCTTTCCTCTTTCGTTATTAAATTTCTACCATCTGGCGAACTCTAGTTCTTTGGTATTGACATGCTTGTATCCCTTTAATACTCTTGTTTCGAATACTTGCCTCTAAATTTCTACTGCCTACTTAGACATTTCAGTTTATATGCCCATGATCTTCCTGTCTTTTGAGACCCTTTCCTCTTCTGTTGTTAAGTCGCTATCTTTCGGCAATTTCTTGTCTCCTGGTATTGGTATGCTCATCTCCTTGAAATCTTTCATACTCTCATCTTTTTATGCTTACCTTTATATCCCAAGATCTGTTTAAGATATTTCATTCTACATGCCCTTGACCACCCTTGTTTCTTAATGACCCATTAGCGGTCATTTTATTTTGCACCCGTGGTAATCTCGTTGTTTCCTTGTAACTTTCTTCGATAATGAATCTTTACTTCAACTCTTCTATCGGAACCTCACTTATCTTATCCTTAATTGTTTTCTCCATTTCTTCACTTTGCGAGTCCCGCCTTAACTCTATCCATGGATTACGCTTTTCATCATTATCACCTTTATCCTTATCACCCCTATATCTTACCTTGATGTTTATCTTATACCAACCTTTAAAATATCCTCTTTTCCATCTCAATCTGAGAGTTGCAACTTACCTACTTTCCCCTTGGTCGTATCCTCTTCTTTATCACCTGCGAGTTTTTAACTCTATCCTTTGTTGTGTTTTTGTTTGTCATTTCCTTTACCCTTCTCATCACTCTATCCTACCTTGTGATTACGTTATGTCCGTTATCTAAAAACTCCAATCTCCTATCTCAATGTGAGAGCGATGTTTTACTTATCTTACCCTTGGCAATATTCTCTTCTTTACTGCGTGAAATTCTGGACGTAACTCCATTCTTTGTTGTACTCATACCACTGGCTCTTCAATGCCTTCATCTTTTCTCTCATACCCTTGTCCGTTATCGCCTTTGACCCTTGCGATATTTATGTATTCTACCTAAATCCTCACCTTAAACTTATCCTTTAAAAGCCTCCCTTTCTTTTCACCTAGTTTGAGAGCTGTGAGTTACATATCTCTCCCTTGATTTCTTTCCCCTCCTTGTCGCCTTACAAGTTTTGTCTTAATTTCATCCTATGTGGTGTTTTTATTTGCTATCACCATTACCTTGTCATCCATCGATCTTTCCTTGATACTTATCTTTATTCTTGCTCTTTAAGAATCTCCTCTCTTCCACCTCAATTTGATAGTGGCAATTTACCTATTTGGCCCTTGGACGTACCCCCACCTTTTCCATTTGCAGGTCCGGTCTTAACTCCATCCTCTATGGTACCCATATCTTTTGTTCTTATGCCTGTTTACCTCCTTCCCTACGTCCTTGCCTGTTATTACATTTAAAACCCTCGTGATATCTATGCCCTTGCCTTCCTGCTTACCTTAAACCTACCCTTTGAAGCATCCTCTTTTCCATCCCTGTTCGGGGATAATGCCTCATCTATTTCATCATCAATTGCTCCCCCTTCTTCGACGCCTTGCAAGTTTTGTCTAAAATACATCATTTATTGTGTTTTTGTTCGTTATCACCTTAACCCTTGTCATCCCTCGATCTTTACCTTGATGCTAACCTCCATTTTAAAGTCGCCTCTCCCATTTCATTTCAAGAGTGATGGCTTACCCATCCCACTCTTGTTTGTTCCCTTTTCCTCTATCGCGTTGCAAGTCTTAGCTTTTGCTTGATATCACCCTTACCTTCCTAATATATAGATCCTTCCATGATGCTTATCCTATGCCTACCCTTTTTGAAATATCATCTTTCCCATCTCGATTTGAGAATGGTGTTTCACCTACCCTGACCTTGGTTGCATCCTCTCCCTGTCGGTTACAATCCTTACTTTAGCTCCATCCTTTATTATGCTCATGCCCCTATTCTGCATGTCTTATTATTCCCCTTGCCTTTCGATGTCCTTAGAGTAGTTTCCCCTTTGTAAGGAAAGACCACCATCTAGTTAACATTAACGTGTAGCAACGAGATATTTGTTGTTGTGTGCTCATGATGTTTGTCTTTGTGTTATGACTGATTTGCTTCTTTGAAATGAGTGTTGGTGTGTTGTGGCCTTTGGTTCGCAATGACATCAGTTTATTAGCTGAGTGCAACAGAGTAAGGTAATTGTGTGATCTCCCTTTTCTCTTTTAATCCATATAGGCTTGCCTTTTCTATCTATACCTTTTCCTCTTGCACCTGTCCGGTTGGCAAACTCCAACCTCTCTTAGTCAATGAAGATCAGAGTCGATAGCATCTTCACCAAGTGCGTATCAACGCTCTAGTTAAGGGGGTTAGCTGCTAACCCCAATGAAGATAATGCGACCAACATCAACCAACAAGATTCGAGTGGCGTAGCGGAAGCGTGTGTGGGTCCTAACCCACAGGTCCAAGAGATCCTCAAGAATTGCATCGATCGGTCTCAAGCATCTGAAAGTCAAAACAAACCAATCCCCAAGTTAAGCTTGTAGAGTCAAAGTCAACTCAAGAAAGTTGTGAACAGCCTATGAACCAACCTCGTTTTCTTGCTAGCTTCTTCTTGAATCTCAGGGGCGAGATTCCAGTTAAGGGGGTTAGATCTGTAACACCCTGAATTTGGGGGTATAAATTTTTTTCTCTAATATCCACCAAAGTGAGGTGTTACACTCTCATTTCTTTGCTTCCCTTCTATTTTTTCCTAAAAGTGGAGAATTATTTTGTTTTATATCTAGTTGTAAGCTTAGTAAAATAAAACCTCAGAGGTGCTTGAGTGTTGCATTCATGCCGATGCATAGTGTTTATAAGTGCAAAATGTTATCGAAACATGTTAAAATATCTCGAGGATGTTCCCGTGAGTTTTTGGAATCTTCAGAACTTTCTTCGGGTATTAAATACGAATTTCAGCCTTTCTAATATTTAAATACCTACATTTAGTATTTCAAAAACTCAATAACACATATTTATAAATATAGATATATATTTTCCTCTCGTCAAGGTTGTTCTGGATCTCGTGCCTTTTGACGGGATCGCCATACCACCTCTCCTCGCGAACGGTGTGCTGCTCGCGTATATTTTTGGCTACCCTCGTCTACCCCGACGTCTACCTCTGGTATCCCTACCTCGTCTTGCTCCACCGCACAATAGCCCCTCCCACTCGATCAATCATCTCTAGATATCTCAGATAACCTCTTCTCCACGATCCGTGATCGAGCCACCTCTATGCAAAGCCTCAGCACCCCATATATTTCCTCATTTCTAGATCCTACTCAACCGGCGTCCAACCTCTCGCTTCCATGTACGCCGTCGCCCAGCACCTCTCTTTCTCCCACAACTGTTGTTCCCTTAGAAGGAAGAAGAAATCATCAGCTCCTCCCCTCTCCTCTCCTCCCGTAACTGTTCCTCCACTCGCGCGGTGCACGTCGTGGAGAGACTAGCAACTGCCCGGCCCGATGCCTTATTCAAACCCCTCCAGAACGCCCGCTCGACCTCCACTCCTCTCCAAGCTGTGCTCTGCTTCCCCTCGACGCTCCTGGTCGCATGACTCGCATCGCTCTACGCTCGGAAAACCGCCCGCAGGTTGGAGCTCCATTGCACCGCCAAGCCAACTCTGCGTCGCGCTTGGAACATCGTCAGTCGCCACACGTCACTTCCTCCGGCCACGCTCGTCTCCGGCGGCTGCGTCTCAGCACTGGCCCGCTCGTCGAAGTCCAGCCGTGTGTGGGCTGGTGAGCCCCACCGGGTCCCGTGCTCCATCTGCCGCGCCGCTCGGTGCACCCAGCCGGCACGTCACCTCCGGCGAGCCCCTGCACTGCCACGGCCGTCCCATCCGTGCGTTGAAGAGTTGACGTTCACGTTCTCCACTGCCCGAGGGAGCCCCGCTGAAGCTTCGTCCGTAGGTGAGCATTCAAGTGCATTTTATCTTCCCCACTGCACCCTGCTCCATCCGCCGCACATCCTTGGCCGCTGGCATTGGCCTGCCCCACGCTCTTCCCTAGCCCGAGGTCGTCCATGTCGCGTTGTTGCATGCCAGCCGCTAGACCTGCTCCTCCCGTGCGCGCGACCTCCAGCGGAGCTCTCGGCGCGTAACCATGGCGGGGGTGGCCGAGCTCCCCTGCGCATGGTCAGCGCCCAGCTCAGCCCTCCCCTGTGTGCCCAGTGGTCGTGCGCCGCGGCAGCCTAACCAGCCCCGCTTCCCCGCTGCCTCCTGTGCATGTAGCCATGCACGCCCAAGGCAAGGAGAGAAAAGAAACCGCTTGGGGTCCCACCACTTGCATGTGCCCACACATGCCGCAAAACACAGTGGACTAGGAAAACGTCCTCGCCACGTTTCAGCGACTGGTTGGCCACAAGATGGCGATCTTCTATGGCTGAGCCCTATATGATCGTCCATGGGGCTAAGTTTTAGCCAATCAGTTTGCGCCACGTCATAATAATTCACGATTTAGTAATCATTTTATATATTTTGTGTTAATTTCTCGTTTTGATTCGTTCTAGTTGCGTTAGTTTGATAATAATGTCTTGTACATATTTAAGGTTATTAATTTGTTGTAGCACATGCTTTCGTTAATTAATTAGTCATTTGTTTTCCCGGCGGTTATTAAAATAGCAATGTAATTAAAACTAATTAATAGTTTCAATTTGCACTTTTATGAATACATGTTAACATGATTAATACCATATTTAAATGTTTTGAATTAATACTTGTTTATTATAGTCATGATATCTGTTAGTGGTTCTCGTGTGTCACACGTCATTCGCGTGTGTCGCATAAGTCGTTTTCGCGTGTCGCATGCCTTGCCGCGTCGTCGTTCGTTCACGCGTGCCATTTCGTGTGGCGCTCGTGGTTGTCGTGTCGCATATTTTAGTTGAATAATCAATTATTAGTTTGTTCGAGGTTTAATAAAATAACAACTTAATTAGAACGAGTCTATAGTTTTAACTCGTGCTTTTATAAATATAAATGTAAATTAACATGATTAATACCATATGAAATACTTTTCATTAATTATTTGTTTGTTGTTCGCGCGCGACATCGTTTGTGCGTCATCGTGCTTCGCGCGCATAGTTGCAATGACTCGTGCGTGTCGCACACTGTCGTGCGTGTTGTTTTGCGTGTGTCGCGCGTGCTGTTCACACGCGTTGACACACGTCGTGTGCGTGCGTCGTCGCGTGACGATCACGTGTGTCGCGCGGCGTCTGCGCGTGATAATAAATAGTTTGCCGCTTATAAGCACTCATGTTAACGATGTTAATACTTCATGTCATATATTTTAAATAATTAACTTAAGGTTTGCTCGACTAATATTTATTAGATTGATATTCTAATTAGAGTAAATGTGTAGTGTTCAACTTGCGCTTTTATGATAAACATTAACATGGCTAATATTAACCGAACTACTTATTTAATAATTGTTTAGTATAAACGCGTCACCTATTTAGTCTTTCTCGCCTGTCGCGCGAGTTGTTCCGCACGTGGTGTCGTGCTGGTTCGTGCGTCGTTCGCGCTGTTTTCGTGCGTCGTCAGCGTGCCATATCGCGCGTGTCCGCGCGTTGTTCCGCACGCTGTCGTGCTGTTTCGCGCGTAATGTACTCGTTGTCGTGCTGTTCGCGTACGTAGATCGCACGCTGTCGCGTGCGTTGTTTCACGTGCCGTCCACACGCTGTTCCGCAGTGTTGTGTGTCGTCGCGCGTCATTCGTGTGTTTCGCGCGCACCGCTTTTGCGTGTCACGCGCATGGCCGCGCATACCACGTGCTGTCTGTGCGTGATATTAAACTGCTCGCTTATAATTACTCATGCCAGTTGATTAACTATCCATTCAGTCGTCCACTATTAAAATATTAAGATTGGTCGAAACTAAGTAGTAGTTTTAGTTTACATTTGATATCGGTGAATTAAGATTGTTATGTCGAATTGAATGTTCTAATTAATACCTATTTAGCGTAAACGCGATAGCCTCTCAACCGTAGCTCCGACAATCGCGCTTCCTTTCCTCGCGTGACCATAGTAGTGCGCTCTATTTCATTTTGCATGTTTTATTATGTTTTTCTTTGAATGGTGTAATGTTCTTATGCATATATGTTTGTTTGCTTGTGCCTATTTGTCTTCGCTTCGCGTTGCGACTAGATCGCGGTTCGTTTCCAAGCTTCGAGGAATCGACGATCAAGCGTTGGCGACCAAGTGATCTGGTCCTGTGATCTAGCTCTTCGAGTTCCACGAAGTTGAAGACCCTGAGCATCTGTTTGGTGAAGGCAAGTGTCCTCTGACCCATTATGTCCTATCCACTTATAACTTACCATCCCGCATTACTTACTTGAAACCTAAGGATTGACTAGCTTTACACTTTACTTTATCCTTGCTGACCTTATGGGCTGTTATGGTTAGCATTCTGCTATTGCCTTAACTTAATCAATGAACATGATGAGACTATTTATGATACTGTTATCCTGATGATGTTGATGATCTTGTGATACTCTAGGGGGCTCAGGCTGTTTCCTGAGTACCTCTCCGTAAGGACCTGTTCGTTGAGAGACCACCCGGGATAACAGTGCAGCCATGAGGGTGGAATGGGGTGCCCTTAGCTAATTAATTAGTGGAACTAGAAGTGTAGTTGCTTCGCCGTCGTGCCGTCAATGGGGTCCAGGCACAGTGCTTGCTCTGCCGAGGCTGAGTGCCGAGGTTCTTTCATTTTGTCTTTTTTAGTCACTCTCCTGCGGGGAGGGGTACTGTGTTTATCAAACTGGAGAAACCTAACGGGCAGCTATGATCTCTAGGGAATCTTTGTAACAGCTACGTAGTGATCCCCTGCCGGACCACCTAGGTAGTGGTCAATGTGGATTAGCTCTCCCCGGGTAGAAAGGGAATCATGACTCATGGGTAAAGTGTGCGACCTCTGCAGAGGGTAGTGAAACTGATATATCAGCCGTGCTCACGGTTAAGAGCAGCCTTGGGATCCTCTTTGATTAGAGATACTCCGGATACACTTCAGATGATGACTTTAATGATGATGGTTAACGATGGTGACTTTAAGTATGTTTTCTGGTATTTCTTCTCTGAGGAAGTACTTTCTGGGATTATAACTTGGGTTTTATGATAAAACTTGGCTCTTAATAATAATAAATACTTGACCAACTAAAAGCAACTGCTTGAGCCTAACCCTACATAAAGCTAGTCCACTTCAGCCAAACGGGGCATTTGCTGAGTACGTTGATGTGTACTCATCCTTGCTTTACCACAAAACACCAGGTTGTCCACATTGCAACCACTGCTCAGGAGAAGATGAAGTCGTGGAAGGAGACTTCCAGGAGTTCCAAGACTACGACGAGTTTTAGGTGTGGGTTGGCGGCAACCCCCAGTCAGCTGCCTGTGAAGGCCTTATCTTTACTGCGTTTCGCTTAGCACTTTGATTTACCTGTTAAGTTAATGACTATGTGGATGTCTATGACTCTGTGATGTAATAAGTTAATACTCTTTTATGTTATTATTCGAGCACTGTGCAATGATGTTCATTTATGTAATCGCTGTGTACGTGAGTTCTGATCCTGGCACGTACATAGTTCGCATTCGGTTTGCCTTCCAAAACCGGGTGTGACAGACGAGCTGGCTAAGATAGCCTCGGGGCGGACAACGGTTCTTCCGGACGTCTTCTCCCGAGACCTACATCAACCCTCAGTCAAGACCGACGACACGCCCGAGCCCGAGAAGGTCTCGGCCTTGCCCGAGGCGCCCTTGGCTCAGCCCGAGGCACCCTCGGCCCCCGAGGGTGAGGCACTGCGCGTCGAGGAAGAGCAGAATGGGGTCCCGCCTAATCGAAACTGGCAGACCCCGTACCTGCATTATCTCCACCGAGGAGAGCTACCCCTCGACAGAATCGAGGCTCGGCGACTAGTGTGGCGCGCCAAGTCGTTCGTCTTGCTGGGCGACGGAAAGGAGCTCTACCACCGCAGCCCCTCAGGCATCCTCCAGCGATGCATATCCATCGCCGATGGTCAGGAACTATTGCAAGAAATACACTCGGGGGCTTGCGGTCATCACGCAGCGCCTCGAGCCCTCGTTGGAAACGCCTTTCAACAGGGTTTCTATTAGCCAACCGCAGTGGCCGACGCCACTAGGATTGTACGCACCTGCCAAGGGTGTCAATTCTACGCAAGGCAGATGCACCTGCCCGCTCAGGCCCTGCAAACAATACCCATCACCTGGCCGTTTGCTGTGTGGGGTCTGGACCTCGTCGGTCCCTTGCAGAAGGCACCCGGGGGCTACACGCACCTGCTGGTCGCCATCGACAAATTCTCCAAGTGGATCGAGGTCAGACCCCTAAACAGCATCAGGTCCGAGCAGGCGGTGGCGTTCTTCACCAACATCATCCATCGCTTTGGGGTCCCAAACTCCATCATCACCGACAATGGCACCTAGTTCACTGGCAGAAAGTTCCTGGACTTCTGTGAGGACCACCACATCCGGGTGGACTGGGCCGCCATAGCTCACCCCATGACGAATGGGCAGGTAGAGTGTGCCAACGGCATGATTCTGCAAGGACTCAAGCCACGGATCTACAACAACCTCAACAAATTCGGCAGGCGATGGATGAAGGAACTCCCCTCGGTGGTCTGGAGTCTGAGAACGACACCAAGCCGAGCCACGGGCTTCACGCCGTTCTTTCTAGTCTATGGGGCCGAGGCTATCTTGCCCACAGACTTAGAATACGGATCCCCAAGACGAGGGCGTACGACGACCGAAGCAACCGGACCAACCGAGAAGACTCACTGGACCAGCTGGAAGAGGATCGGGACATGGCCTTACTACACTCGGCAAGGTATCAGCAGTCCCTGTGACGCTACCACGCCCGAGGGGTTTGGTCCCGAAACCTCCAGGTGGGGGACTTGGTTCTTCGGCTACGACAAGACGCCCGAGGACGCCACAAGCTCACGCCTCCCTGGGAAGGGCCGTTCATCATCGCCAAGATTTTGAAGCCCGGAACATACAAGCTGGCCAACAGTCAAGGCGAGGTCTACAACAACGCTTGGAACATCCAACAGCTACGTCGCTTCTACCCTTAAGATGTTTTCGAGTCGTTCATATACCTCGTTTACATACGCAAATAAAGTCTAACCATCAAGGAAGGGTCAGCCTTGCCTCGGCAAAGCCCGACCCTCCCTCGGGGGCTAGAAGGGGGAACCCCCTCTGCGTCAAAATTTTCCTCGGAAAAAGTCTTTCTGCCAGAACATCTTTCGTGCTTTTCGACTGCTTCGATAGTGGATTCCTGAAAACGACGGAGTACACATAAGCGGCAAGGCCGACCGAGCCGAGGGACTCCCACGCCTCCGGGATACGGATACCTCACTCATCACCTTCCGTGATAAGTAACTCACGCTCGGATAAGCGATTCCGCTGGCCGAACAAGTCTTAACGCTCGAAAGCTTTTTTGCCGAAACGATTTTTCGTGCCCTCTCGACTATATCGATAACAGAATCCAACGGATGAGTAAGAGTACATGTAAGCGGCAAGGCCGACCGAGCCGAGGGACTCCTACGCCTCCGGGATACGGATACCTCACTCATCACCTTCCGTGAAAAGTAACTCTCGCTCGGATAAACGATTCTGCTACCGACGAACAAGTCCTGATGCTCGAAACAAGGGGAAAAGAAACGCAACTTTACAACATGACGACGGTATGTTTGGGGCTCGGTGGCCACAAAAAAAGCATACGCGTACTACAGATAAACTGATCCTGCAGGTTCAGACATCAATAGGGGGGCAGCAGCGCCCTCGGCGTCGACTCCACCTTCGGCGGAATCCGACCCGGCCTCGGACGGCGACACGGTTGGAGGATCTCCCCCTCAAAGGAAGACGTCAGCATCGCGCCTAGGCCATCGCCGCCAGGGTCTCCTCCAGAAACCCGGCCCAAGCAGACGACTTGATCAACCGCTGTCGGTGTTTTGGGTCCGACCGCACACCCGGGGTTGCCCCTCAAGGTGTTTTTTGGAGTAGGACGGTGTCGCCGACTGTAGCTAAATGGTTCGTGCCCGATGCACGAGGAACAATGGACAATGTTTACAGGTTCGGGCCGCTTTGAGATGCGTAACACCCTATGTCTTGGCGAGTATGCTTTGTGTAATGGGTTACAAGGTAGCTCTCATAAAGAGTTGAGGTGGGTGGCTAAGTAGTGGGATCGATCGTTCTGAAGGGGTGCCCCCTAGGCCTTATATATTCGACCGTGAGGCAATACATGTGGATATGCACCTAAAAGATAGTGAACCATTTTTTGTCTATCTTCCTATGATTCTACCGACTTATCCTCGCTTGGTTACGTCGTACGGGGCTCCAGCGCGGGAAAGTCGGATCTTCTGTTGCGGTCGTTTGCTCAACGCTTTGGAGTCATCCGGGCTTGCACCAACCCAACCTTATGTCGATCTGCTTCACTGGTCGCTCCTCCCCAGTCCCATGAAGGAGTGACCTTACGATTTATTGGGCCCTTGGGCCTTTCGTGAGGTCTTTTATCCTTCTAGTGGGCCCGGGGGATATCCGTCCCCCACAAGCCCCCGATCTTCGGGCTGGTTTTGAAATAATCAGCCCAAAGATCCTAGGTCCAGCTTGCAGTATTTGTTTATGACGAGAAATGCTTTCCAAGCAGTTTGGCAAAACTAATTTTTTACTGTCTCCTCCTGCTTTGATCATTCGTGGACTGGAGCCTTGTTTCATGCTTGTGCCTTAGAAGTCGACATTTCATATTGTAGGACCCTGAACTTCATTGGGTGCACCGGAGGTGCACCCAATGGGTGTAGCCCCCGAGCTTCGAGTGGGTTTTGGAGAATAATCCACTCGAAGGTCTTCATCAGAAATCTTGCCTTCAGTTTTGTCTTATGCCTTGGGAACTGGCGTTGCTTTCTCTCGAAATGGTGATTTATTGGGTGCACCGGAGGTGCACCCAATGGGTGTAGCCCCCGAGCTTCAAGTGGATTTTTGAAGATAATCCACTCGAAGGTCTTCATTTCGTGTCTTTTTGCTGAGAGTAACCCTTTCAATTTCCGAATGCCTTAGAGGTCAGCATTATGTCATCAATATTATGCTTTGGAGGTCAGCATGCATTTTGTCTTTTGCAGCCGAGTTCGCGATCCGCCCATATCTTGCTAGGTGGTGTAATTTACTTGCTCTGCACCTGATTGGACATTTGATGGACGTTCTCTGGCTAGTCTTCACGTCGCTTCTGTCGATCAGATTTTGTACTTCACCGGCTATATTTGGCTTTCCTCTGATCCTTACTGATATCTCATTTTTGTCTTGAGGTATTCATTGCATGCTCTGCACGGATGTGACGGTTTTGAAAAATATACTGATAATTCCTGGGCGTCCCCCCCCAATGGGTGTGGGCAAGGGACGGCTTGGTACGCTGAGTGTTTTAGCCGGCTGCTTCTGAGTAGTAATGTGATGTGACGGCGGGTGTAATCATATCATCCGCGTTGTTGACTGGAGACCCAATGGGTGTTGCGTTGCGTGAAATGGCGTCAGCCGCCTGACGTGTCTTCAGACGGGTTGAAGTGTGTATTGAATGCTTCGCGACTGTTCAGTGACCATGGTTGGAGGTGAGCGGTTGCCTTCTTCTTCTATAAATAGTGCCTTTGCCTCTCTGGTTTTTTCACGTCTCTTGCTGTTCTCCGCTGCTTGCTTTCTTCCTCTCCTTGCATTTCCACCATGGGCAAGAACAACAACGCAAGCGCGAGCCGACTCCTCCATTAGAGGACTTTGGCGACTCGGAATACTCAGAGGAGGAGTTCTCTGAGTCCGAGGGATCTCCAGTTCCCGTCTCTCCCCCAGCGTCGTCCGATGACTCGGACGACTCTCAGGGGATTGCCATGGAGGTCTAGACTTACATCCAGGCCGTCGAGCGCTCCGGGCTCGAGGGCTCGGATGAGTCGGAGTACTCCTCGGATGAGGAGGACTCGCCCGAGGAGGACGGCGAAGGTGACGACGACGACGACGATGATGGAGGCGACGGCAGCGACGATGGTGACGGCGGCAGCAGGGGTGGCAACGGCGGCAGCCGGAGCGGCAACGGCGACAGCGGGAGCGGCAACAGCGGCGGCAGGGGCAGCTGCGGCGGCAGCAGCAAAGGCAGCAACAAGGCTAGTGGCTAAATGCCACTGGTTTTTAGATATTAGTATAGATTAGAAGTAGTATAGTGAAATAATGTAGTAGTATTAGTAGTGTAGAGTAGTGTAGTGTAGCGTAGTAGTAGTAGTAGTAGGGGAGTATCAACTCATAATGAGTTGATTTGTAAGTACTGTTACTTCCCTTAATGAAGAACGACTTTGTCTCCTCCTGTGCCAGTTTCTTTGCTTTATAGTAAATTGATCTCTTATTTGTGAAGTTGATTCATTCGGAATAGCATCTGAATAACTCGGGCATCATACCGCCGCTCCAGGGGTGACGGTCGAGCTATTTTTGTCAATATTTATGCATTTGAAATAGAGTCCGAGTGATGACGAAGCCATGTCAGTGTCAGAATGGCTGTCGACCACGTCGGTGATCTTAGAGGTGACAGTCGAGTGACTTGGGACGTCGTCGGCGCTTTAGAGATAAAAGTCGAGCGACTGGAGACATCGTCGGTGCTTTAGAGATAAATGTCGAGCGACTGGGGACGTCGTCGGCGCTTTAGAGATAGCCGCCGAGTGACTGGAGACATCGTCGGTGCTTTAGAGATAGCCGCCGAGCGACTAAAGACATCGTCGGCGCTTTAGAGATAGCCGCCGAGCGACTGAAGATATCGTCGGCGCTTTAGAGATAGGTGCCGAGCGACTGGAGATAACGTCGGCGTTTTAGAGATAACAACCGAGTTAGAACGAGCCACGTTGGCCACTTTGAGAATAATAGCCGAGTGATGATATGGCACACCGGGGTTTTAGAAGTAGCCGCCGGGTGACGACGTGGCACGCCGGTGTTTTAGAAGTAACTGTCGGGTGCTGACTGGGCGCTTTTGGAAACGGTATCTGACTCGGGAATATCCCATATGTACTGCGCTTTCAGCCGCCTCTGCTTTCCGTGCCCTAGTTCTTGCTTTCCTGCCTCCAGATCCTCTCTGCAATTCGGCTCTCGCTCTGTTCGTCAGTAGAGTTGAGATGGCGCCCAAGCGAAAGGCCTCGAGTTCATCCGCTGTGGTGATTCCCCCATCGATCCCAACAGCCAGTTGCCTTTCGCAGGTAACCATATGTCTGTTGTCTCCGAGCCTGATCTTCTCCACCTCGTATCCATCGGGGTCCTTCCCCCGAGGGAGCTTTGTTCTTGGCGGATTTGCCATGGGGTCACTGTCCCGACAGAGGATACCCACGAATCCTTAATTTATGTTCCTTTTCTTCTCCGCGGTCTCGGACTTCCCATTTCTCCCTTTTTCCGCGGCCTCCTTGATTTCTATCGTCTTAATTTGACCCATCTGAACCCCAATTCCATTCTGCAAATTTCCATTTATGTTCATCTGTGCGAAGCTTTTCTTGGCGTCCTGCCACATTTTGGATTGTGGAAGCATCTATATCACTGTCGCCCTGGAATGGCCGGGGGGCAGCATCAGCTGGTTGGGGGTGCTAGTTTAGAGATGCGCCGTGGAAGGAAGACTGAATATCTTGAGATCCCTCTCAAAGACAGTATCAAGGGATGGCGCTTGGACTGGTTTATTGTTGAGAACAACGGGAATTCTCTCCCCCCACGGTCGGGAAGACACTCGGATGTTCGCACTCCGAGTTGGACCGAGTCCCCCACTGATCAGGAGGTAGCTGAGGCAGGGGCTTTGCTAGCTGAAGTTGGACTGCTGAAAGAGAGGGGTCTGACTGCTGAGGCTGTGGTTGCTGATTTTGTTTTTAAGAACATTCAGCCGTTGAAGGACAGGGCTCACCCGGCTTATCTGTACCGAGGCCTAGCTGACTCAACTCGGGTTACCAACAGAAGAATTCCCTCCGTAGACTTGGTGAACCAACTTGAGATGATTCTTAGAGGCAAGGTATCAAACGTTGGTGCCCCAGTAGCATACTCGGCCTGGAACCTGCCTCCTTCCAAAGCCTTCACTCATTTTGTTTCGAATCCACCTGTTGCTGATGGCAGTTTGGGCCTTAGAGTGCGACCCTCTGCTGAAGAAGTTAACGCCTTGGTTGCCTCGCTCGGGGAAATTCCTGATGATGAACGGCAAGTCCACTTTGAGGTACCTTTGGATCCTAGTGACGCAGAAATAAGTGCTATGCTTGATTTGCTGGCTGAGGACTCTTCTGATGCTGCTCCTGCTGGGACGTTGGTGGTGGTGGCACCTCCCCCAGAAACTGATACAACCTTGGATATTCAGAAGCCTGTCAGTGTTCGCCCAAGACGACCT
Source organism: Zea mays (assembly GCF_902167145.1). Lineage (NCBI taxonomy): Eukaryota > Viridiplantae > Streptophyta > Magnoliopsida > Poales > Poaceae > Zea > Zea mays. The sequence continues at coordinate 90,538,023 of NC_050097.1, forward strand.
TCCCGAGCCAATCAACTTGATCCTCCTGCTGACGAGCAGAAAAAGAAAAAGAGACGTCTCCTGCGAGTATCTAGTTTGGATCGGGATGTTGGTCCTTCGGTTCCTGCTGCTGAAGAAGTGCCTGTTCCTGAATTTACTGATGCTAACCTCAATGGGGGTGCTCCACCTGCTGCTGACCCCAATGGGGGTGCTCCATCTGCTGCTGACCCCAATGGGTGTGCTCCACCTGTTGCTGACCCCAATGAGTGTGTTGTCTGTGTTGCTGATGAAAATGATGGGGAGGAAGAAGATGAGGTCTCTTTGACTCGGAAGAACAGTCGACAGTATGTCTCCAGTGGGGAAAGTAGTGGAGTTCCTTCTCCTGCTCTATCTGCCCTCATTGGTCTACAAGAGTTGTCCCTGGCAAACTTTGATCAGACTCTTGAAGATATGGTTCCAGAAGACCTGCTGTCAGAGCCAGCGGATGATGGTGTGATGGAGGTTTGTGCTGATGTGCTCGACGCCGGGTTGGGATCATCCCGGGCAGCGTCCCGCGCCTCGTCGACCTTAGAGCGCGGTCTCGAGGGTCAGGAAACTGACTTGGATCGTCTTGCTCCCATGGAAGTAATTGAGGGACCCTCAGCCTTAGAGGCGGCTACTGCAGAGAACTTGGTCCTCAAGGATGGTGTTGACACTTGCCCAGCCCCCGAGGATGTTGCCGGGGATGACTCGGCTCGGGTGGGAAACGCAAGCCACTGCCCAGCCCCCGAGGGTACTGCCGGAGATGATCCGGCTCAAGTGGGTAGCGCAAACTATAGCCCAGCCCCCGAGGGTGTCCGAGCGGGGTCTCCCTCTTGTACTTCCATGGATGTTCACGCAGGATCTTCTCCGCGCTCTGGTTGCATGGTGGTAGCCCAAGCTTTGGGCCAGGGAGTCGCTTTAGAGGCTAGCGCTCCCGCTGACCAAGTTTTGGGCTCTGTTGATGGTACCGAGTTGGTCCCTGCTGGTTCATTGCAAGCTGCTTCGGGTGGCGACCATACGCCAGGTCGTCAATTGATTTCTCACGATTTGGGAGTCCCTTCGTTCTTCTCCAATCTCCAGGTATTGTGGTATATTCTGGCCTGACTTTGACACCATACGAACTGCTGCCAACACGCTCATATGTTCTCCATATCAGGCATTAGTGGACGGAATGGCTAGTCAGCTGAGGTTGCAAGGTGCTTCTGTTCCAGAAGGAGCTTCATCTCTGGCACGTTGGAATCCGGTGTTGCTCCAACATCGTGTCTCTGATTTGGAGGCGACGAATGCTGGTTAATACTCTTTTGCTTCTCTTTGTCTACCTTATTGAACTGCTTTACATTTTGACTATTTTTGCTTGATTGTCTCTCGCTAGATATGGCTCGGCAGATTTCCATTCTTGAAGAAAAACATTCTCAAGGTCAGGCTGAACTGGTCCAGCGGTGTTCTGATTTTGAGGAAAAGTATTCTCAAAGCCAGACTGAATTGGCCCAGGTCTCTGCTGCTCTAAATGACGCTAAAACGCTAAACTCTGCTCTTCGCGCTCAGCTTGATTCTGAAAAGGTGACTTAAGAAACTGTGCCTTGTATTACTGTGTTCTTATTGCCCGCTTGATGTTTGAAGGAGTTGATTCTTGTTTACAGGAAGAAAAAAGTGCCCTTGTCGCTTCTCGCAACAATCTTGACAGACTGTATCGTGATTCTAGCAATTCGTTGACCATCCTGGAGAGAAGTCATCGCTTTACCATGGAGGAGTTAGACAATCATCGTTGTAAGCTGCAGGAATCCACGGATGATGTGATCCGTCTCAGGCAGTTGATATCGGCTACGGATGCTGCTATCAAAGAACTTCGTGCTTCCAAAAAATCCATCGCTCAGGAGCTAGAGACCGCTCAATTGGCTGCCAAAGTTGCTGAAGAAACTTCCATTACTCTGAGAGCTCAGCGCGACAGAGCCATGGATAAAGCCATTCGCGCGAGGCGAATTTTGATGAGGAGACCCGGCGTGGTTGTTCCTGAAGACATAAGGGCTGACGTGAACGCTGCTCCTGATTCCTCAAGTCGCCCTTCTTCATCGGTTGCTCCTGAGAAAGATATTGCGAAATAGAGAAACATTTTGCGTGCTTTGAGCGCGCGGTTAGCATGATCGAATATTTGTTAGAGGACACCGGTTCAGCATTCGAATGATATTGTTACTCTCTTATTGTTTCGGAATTTGACAGTACGTAAATTTGCAGTAGTAAAGTGCTATGTGATGGTTTTGGAACTTGCTTATGGGATATAGAAGTCACCCCTATATGAGTATTCGTAAGCACGCGAAATCATCTTAAGTCATTGCTGACTTGAATCGATCGCTTTTGTTAGTAGGGCATAGTGGTCACCCCGAGTTAAGTAAACGCGAGCACGTTGTACTGCCTTAAGTCGTTGCCGACTTAAGCCGATTGCTCCGTTGGCAGGGCATAGTGGTCACCCCGGGTTTAGTAGGCGTGAGCATGTTGCACCGCCTTAAGCCATTGCCGACTTAAGCCGATTGCTCCGTTAGCAGGGCATAGTGGTCACCCCGAGTTAAGTAAGTGCGAGCATGTTGCACCACCTTAAGCCATTGCCGACTTAAGTCGATCGCTCCGTTAGCAGGGCATAGTGGTCACCCCGAGTTTAAGTAAGCGCGAGCATGTTGCATCGCCTTAAGCCATTGCCGACTTAAGCTGATTGCTCCGTTAGCAGGGCATAGTGGTCACCCCGAGTTAAGTAAGTGCGAGCATGTTGCACCGTCTTAAGTCGTTGCCGACTTAAGCCGATTGCTCCGTTAGCAGGGCATAGTGGTCACCCCGAGTTTAGTAAGCGCGAGCATGTTGCACCGCCTTAAGCTATTGCCGACTTAAGCCGATTGCTCCGTTAGCAGGGCATAGTGGTCACCCCGAGTTTAAGTAAGCGCGAGCATGTTGCACCGCCTCAAGTCATTGCCGACTTAAGCCGATTGCTCCGTTAGCAGGGCATAATGGTCACCCCGAGTTTAGTAAGCGCGAGCATGTTGCACCGCCTTAAGTCGTTGCCGACTTAAGCCGATTGCTCCGTTAGGTAGGGCATAATGGTCACCCCGAGTTAAGTAAGATTGCAAGTCAATCATGAACAAACTGAGTATCTTTGAAGCCTTTTTTATTGATGACATATTTCCCATTTTACAGAGTACATCGTCGTCCCGATAGCTTTTGAAATACAGCTAGGGATAAAACTTCCTGAGGTGTTCTATATTCCAAGAGTTCCCAATTTCTGTGCTGTCCATTTGAGTGAGACGATATGATCCCGGCCGAGTGACTTCTGCTACTATGAATGGTCCTTCCCATAAGGGCGATAACTTGTGCCGTCCCTCCCCCGTTAGAATTCAGCGGAGGACGAGATCTCCTACTGAAAAGGATCATTGTCGCACGGCCTTGTCGTGATAGCGTCTCAGGGTCTGTTGGTACCGTGCCGATTGAATTACTGCGTTTAGCCGCTCTTCTTCGAGTACATCAACATCTTCCAGCCTAGTTGCTTCGGCCTCTGCTATGCTTTCAAAGATCAGCCTCGGCGCCCCAAACTTGAGATCAGCAGGTAGTACTGCCTCTGACCCGTAGACCATGAAGAAAGGAGTGTTTCCATGCAGAGCTCGACTAGGTTGGGTTCTTAGGCTCCAAACGACGTAAGGCAATTCCCTTATCCACTTTCCTGCGAACTTCTCATTTTTGTCGAAGACTTTTTTCCTGAGTGCCTCCAATATCATCCCGTTAGCTCGTTCAACCTGCCCGTTGGCTCTCGGGTGTGCTACCGAAGCATACTTGATCTGAATGCTTTTTTGCTCGCAGAAATCGAAGAACTCTGAACTTGTGAAGTTAGACCTCAAGTCGGTTATGATACTGTTCGGTATTCCAAACTTGAATATTATGTCTTGTATGAATTCCACGGCTTTAGCTGAGGTTAAAGAAGCAATGGGTTTGAACTCTATCCATTTAGTGAATTTGTCGATTGCTACCAACACGTGAGTGTATCCTCCTTGAGCTTTCTTGAAAGGTCCAATCATATCTAGCCCCCAGCATGCAAAGGGCCAAGTCACCGGTATGGTCTGCAGTTGCTGTGCTGGTAGATGTTGTTGTTTCGACAAGTACTGGCAAGCTTCGCACCTCTGAACTAACTCGGCGGCATCACTTTTTGCCGTTGGCCAATAGAATCCCAACCTGAAGACCTTCCCGACTAGTGTCCTGGACGCTGCATGTATTCCACATTGTCCAGCATGAACCTCCTCCAGAAGTTGCTTCCCGGTAGACGATAGAATGCATTTCATGAAGATGCCTGATGCGCCCCTTCTGTATAGTGTATCCCCAATGAGTGTGTAGTGAGCCAACTGTCTGGCGATACGCTCGGCTACATTTTTATCGTTTGGCTCCTCTTCATTCTTTATATATCTGATGATCGGCCTTCTCGAGTCATCATAGCTTGACTCTGGTTGATTCACGATATTACACTCTTCTGCTTGATCCATTGAGATGCTTGGTCGTGGTATTTCTTGTACAAAGACTCCGGGTGGGACCTGAGTTCGACTGGATCCTAGCTTGGACAATACATCGGCTGTCGTGTTTCGATCTCTTTCTACATGATTCCCTGCCGGTACCCCAAAGACACATTTTTCGGGATTTAGCTTCCATCGATATCGCCGTAGACTGTTGAAAACCAGTTGTAAGTCTTCGATGAAGTTTTCCGAGTTCTCTATTTTGATTACTATGTCATCCACGTAGGCTTCCACACGCTTGCCCGAGTGATCGGGTAAGCATGTTTGAATGGCTCTCTGATAAGTCGCTCCAGCGTTTTTGAGGCCAAACGACATGGAGGTATAGCAGAAAGCACCGAATGGAGTGATGAACGCTGTTTTTTCCTCGTCTTCCTTTGCCAAACTGATCTAATGATATCCAGAATAGCAATCCAGAAAAGACAGCACAGAACATCCATCGGTGGAGTCCACCACCTGATCTATCCTAGGGAGCCCGAAGGGATCCTTTGGACAATGTTTGTTGAGATCTGTATAGTCAACGCACATGCGCCAATCCACTTTATTCTTTTTGAGTACAAGAATAGGGTTGGCTAACCACTCGGGATGTAACACCTCTCTAATAAACCCAGCCGCGACCAAGCGAGCCAACTCAGCGCGAATGGCCTCTTTTTTGTCGGGCGTGAAGCGACGTAGTTTTTGCCGGATCGGCCTTGCTTGGGGGTAGACCTTCAGTTTGTGCTCGGCCAGTTCTCTCGGGACTCCCGGCATATCCGCAGGTTGCCATGCGAATACGTCCCGGTTGTCTTGCAGAAACCGGACGAGCGCGCCTTCCTATTTATCGTTCAGGCTGGAGCTGATGATGGCAGTCTTGCGTTCATCAGCAAACCCCAGGTTGATCCTTTTAGTTTCTTCAGTCGGCCGCATAGAGGTCGCGGCTTGAGCTTCGTTCGCCGGTGCTGTAAGGTCTTCCTCAGGCTTAGAGTTCGCCTGCGCTGAAGAAGTCGCCGACGGTTTGGTGGTGAGGGCCGCTTGGATGGCCACTCAGAAACATTCTGCGGCGCCTTGGAAGTCAGCGCGCACAGTTATAATTCCTTGTGGTCCTGGCATCTTCAGTATCATGTATGTGTAATGCGGGATGGCCATGAATTTTGCCAATCCTGGCCTCCCGATGATGGCGTTGTACCCGCAATCGAAGTTTGCCACTTCGAACCTCAGGAACTCGGTTCTGTAATTCTCCGGAGTTCCGAAGGTGACGGGCATATAGATGTGGCCCAGCGGGTATTCCCCTTCGGTTGGCACGATGCCGAAGAAAGGAGTGTCTGACTCGCGGAGTTCTTTGAGGTGAACTCCCAAGCCTTGGAGTGTCCGGGGGAAGGTGACGTTGATGCTGCATCCTCCGTCCACTAACACCTTCTTCACCCTGCTCTCTCGGATCACCGGATCGACGAGGAGCGGGTACTTGCCTGGGTGGTCGAAGTTGAGCCATTGATCTGCCCGAGTGAAGGTAATCGGGTGCTCCGACCACCGGTACGGAGCGGGAGGACCGGTGGTCGCCACCAATATCTGGCGATCGTTGAGCTTTTGTTGTCTTCTATTCTCCTGTGATCCGTGTCCTCCGAAGATGACATTGACCTCCCTGTCAACGCGCGGGAAGGCTCCTCCCTCCCCCTCCTCCTGCTGCTGGGGTTGTCGTGGTTCTTCTGGTCCTCCCCGCGGCGGAGGAGGAGGTAGAGGTTGGAAGGGTCGGCCGTGTCCGATGGAGTGCTTGAAGTCCCTGCAGTTCCGCAGGGTGTGGCGCATGTCCTTGTGGTACGGGCACTGGGCGTCGAGGATGTCGTCTAGCGTGCGCTCGCCTCCGCGAGGTCCTCCCCGGGCACGAGAGGCAGGTAGTCCGGCGGCGTGCACCTCTTCGCGAGGTCTTTTCTCCCAGCATTTGTCGGGTTGCTGGTTCGCGTCGCGTCGTGGTGCTGCTGGTGTGGGCTTCGCTCCCCCGATGAGGTCCTGAGCTCGCTCGTCGGCGGTGATGTAGAGGTCGGCTTCCCGGAACAGCTACTCGGAGGTAGTCGGCGCTTTCTGCAGTATGGCTCGGATGAAGGCCGAGTCATTGGATCCTCTGTAGAAGTCCTCGATCACGGCTGCCTCCGTGACCTCGGGGATTCGATTTCTCATGGTCTGGAACCTTTTGAGGTACGACCGGAGAGTTTCGTCCCCCCGGCGCTTGATGGATTTTAGGTCCCATGGTTGCGCCGGTTTGTCGGAGAGGGACTGAAAGTTGGCGGTGAAGCGTCGACTGAAGTCGCTCCAGTCGTCGATGCAGTGTCGAGGTAGATGTCGCAGCCATTGTAATGCGTCTTGCCCGAGGACAATGGGTAAGTACGCAGTCATCACGTCCTCGGATGCTCCAGCAGCCCGGGCGGCAGTGGTGTAGACGGCCAGCCAGCCTCCTGGATCCTGCTTAGGTTCATATTTGTCGACATTGGATACCTTGAAGTTAGGGGGCCACTGAATGGCCCTAAGGCGTGGAGTAAGGGTTGTCACTCCACATGTGTCCTCCTGTCATCGGGGATGATGTCTGTCCCGGGGAGGGGAGTAGTCGTTGTGGTTCCTCGACCGACCCTGGGTAGTACCGCCAGTCGAAGCCGTTGCTGACTCGGTTCTGGTTGCCTGACTCCGAGCTGGGATGCCGTGATCCCTGTCGTACTCCTCCCGGCGGCGGATCTCGTTCTCATGCCGTCGTTCACGCGAAGTGTTGATGGAACTTCACGCGTCTCGGCGACTGTTGATGGCGTGTCGTAGATCGTTCGGCGAGTGAGCGAGCGGTAGAAGATGGTTGGCTGCCTGGGTGAACAGTCGTCGATAGCCCTCGGCGTCGGGAGTCCGAGGGAGTCCATCAGCTATCCGAGCTAGTACCCCTCCGACTTCACTCGGCGTGTTCTTGGCTCGGGCGAAGTCGGGATTCAGGTTGCGCCCGAAGAGTGGATTTTCCCGGCGCTGCCTTGCGTCCTGCTCGGCTTGTTCCTGAGCTCGTCGGCGATCACGTCGGCGAGAATTCCTTCGTTCTCTGAAGACGCGTTCCTCCGGAGTTTCTCCTATCTCCGAGACCTCGTCCCGCGAGACAGGTTGCTCCGGATCCCGTTCTCCGGCCTCATGATGTCGCCGAATGTTTCGGCGCCAGTTTCTCCGCCGGCGGGATTCCCTCTGAGGTGGTTCTTCTCCAGGTGCGGTCGGCTCGTCGTCGGAGACGTGGGGCGACTCCACTCTCCTGATGAAGAGGATGTCGGGGTAGAATGGTGCGGCGGTCGTGGCGATCTTCTTCCCGTTCTCCTTTGAGGGCGGAGGAACGGAAAGAACGACTTGCTTCCTCCCGGTCTCTTTCTTCCTTGCGATCTGTGTCCATTCTTTCGTCGAGGAAGTAGACAATGGTGTTCTTCGGGTCAGCGGGCTCTCGGCCCCTGGCTTGCCGAGGGCGATCTTTTTTCGGAGCGCTGGAGGTCGCGCTTTTTCCATCCTCACCCCGATATTCTCGGAGCGTGTTGGAGTGGACTTCTTCTTTGGCAGATCGGCGATGCGGTGTAGAGTTCCCTCTTCATCTGCTATGGATGAGATCGTTCCAAAGCAGAATACGGATCCGGGACGGAGGGTGATCTTGCGGTGGAAGGTGACAGTCATTGAGCTAGCTTGGATCGGCGACACACCCCCTACCTGGCGCGCCAGCTGTCGGTGTTTTGGGTCCGACCGCACACCCGGGGTTGCCCCTCAAGGTGTTTTTTGGAGTAGGACGGCGTCGCCGACTGTAGCTAAATGGTTCGTGCCCGATGCACGAGGAACAATGGACAATGTTTACAGGTTCGGGCCGCTTTGAGATGCGTAACACCCTACGTCCTGGCGAGTATGCTTTGTGTAATGGGTTACAAGGTAGCTCTCATAAAGAGTTGAGGTGGGTGGCTAAGTAGTGGGATCGATCGTTCTGAAGGGGTGCCCCCTAGGCCTTATATATTCGACCGTGAGGCAATACATGTGGATATGCACCTAAAAGATAGTGAACCGTTTTCTGTCTATCTTCCTATGATTCTGCCGACTTATCCTCGCCAGGTTACGTCGTACGGGGCTCCAGCGCGGGAAAGTCGGATCTTCTGTTGCGGTCGTTTGCTCAACGCTTTGGAGTCATCCGGGCTTGCACCAACCAGGCCTTATGTCGATCTGCTTCACTGGTCGCTCCTCCCCAGGCCCATGAAGGAGTGACCTTACGATTTATTGGGCCCTTGGGCCTTTCGTGAGGTCTTTTATCCTTCTAGTGGGCCCGGGGGATATCCGTCCCCCACAGCCGCCCCGTAGCCTCAGCCAGCTGTCCCCCGAGGACGTCAGCCCGGCTCATGGCCTCAGCAGCCCGACTCCAGGGTTGGTCCCGCCAGTGGACGACCCGGCCAGGCTCCGGCCACCGCTGCTACGCCTCCTCGGCCCGGGAAGTCCCCTGCTCCTGGGCCAATGAAGTTTCTTCTCCAGCCAACTCTGCCTCTGTCCATGCTAACACCGCAACCTCCATCTTCGGCTCATCGCAGAGCAGCCGAGAGTTCCTTCACTGAGCAAGAGAAGCCTCGGGCGGCAAGGCCGACCGAGCCGAGGGACTCCTACGCCTCCGGGATACGAATACCTCACTCGTCACCTTCCGCACGAGGCAACTCACACTTGGTTAAGCGGTCCAGCTAGCCGACAGGCGAGTCTGGTGCTCGAAAGGAGGAAAAAACACGGCTTTACGCCCAAATACACACATGTTCAGGCCCCGACAGCCACAATGAACAGACACTGACACTCAAGGTGCCATTACAAACGGAACTCCGGTTCCACTCCCGCGGGTATGAATAACCTCCACATCGGAGAGCCTGCGGGACGACAAACTCCGGGTGACTCGCCGGCGACCTCTGTAGCAGCAGCGACGGTCCCAGGACGAACGCTGCCGTCGGAAGGCTCTCGTTCGCGTCCCCTCGCGGGGGACGAGAACCAGATACTAAAGCCAAAGAGCCGGAGGTTGGTCCGCGGGTGGCGCTGACGGTCTCGTCGGCGGAGAAGCTTTCTCCAGCTGCCACCACCTCAGCACCGACGGTGACGTCCACCTGCCCACCAACACTGCACCAGTGGGCGCCGGCCGCCCCAAAGCGCACCGGCAGGTCCTCACTCCCGTCCTTGCCACGAAAACGAGAATGGGACCGTCCTAGAACACGAGTACCGCCCTCGCGATGTACGACGTGTTGTGAGACCCCCCGGTGCGGCTGGCCACCGTCGCCCGGACAAAGGACGGAATGCTGCACCCTGGACTGGGCAGCAGCAGTTCGCCTTCCCCGGCACGGCTGGAGGGCGCCTCCTCCGCAGAGCTGGAAGATGGTTTCCACCCCCAAAAGCCGGAGGAAGAAGCGGGACGCCAGCCCACGCGAAGGCAGGCCCCGGCTCGCCTCGCCCTCCTCCCCAGCAAGGATGATGAAGATCCTTGAAGCTGAGGGCGGGGCAGAGGTCACAGCCCGGCTTGCTTCTCCCCACCATCAAACTGGTGGTCACCGTCTTGGGTGACCGTCGGCGAGGGGATGTAGCCGGGCTGCCTGATGAAAATCCTTGAAGCCGAGCGATGGCTGAAAGGTACCAACTTCCGCGAAGTTGCGCTCTTCCAACGACAGCAAGAAGGAAGCAACGCGGGCGCTCCCCATCCGGGGGCTCGGAAGGTGGAAGGACGTGAAGCATGAGGGGAGTGCGAAGGCATGGCTGCCATCCAAGGGGATCGCCCCCTTTTTAAAGGAGACTCTCCCCACTTGCGTCCTCAGGCGTCGCGGACTAAGTCTTCACCAACATGCTCCAAGGTCCTCCCCCTACGACACGGGGGCTGGGTCCCACGCGTCATGCGAGCTGGCCCCGGGCAGAAGAAGCCAAACCGCCGCGCATGGTGCGCGTAACAGCCCAGCGGTTACAAGCACCCCTCCACTTTCGCCCAGACCAGTGGGTGAAAGGGCGGACCGCCATGCAGGTGGCATGCAACTGCACCAAGGGGGTGCACCCTTTCGACTTCGACGCGTCCAGCATGGAGGCCCAGGCCCACACGTCATGTAACCGGCGCGCCGGTTACTACGTGCGAGAAACGGCACCGCCACTTGCGCCAGTACCGCGCCCTCTCGACTGCGGAGCCGGTGCCGCGACTCGAGGCAACCCTGCACATGGCCCAACAGTACCAACCGAGCACATCGGTCACGGGTCAGTCAGCCGCGGGAGAAGGCACGACGGTCGATATGGCCAAAAGTGGGCCGGCAGTAATGGCGGCGGCAGGCGGGCGGAAGCAGCGGTCAAGTCGTCTGCAGGCTCACGTCCCCTCCTGGGACAGCGAGGAAACCCTCTCCCACGGCGTGAAGACGACACACTCGTGTTCTGTTCCTCGAACGGCTCGCGCACGCACAACGGCTGCCCCGCGAAACACTCGTCCCGTCGCATTAACTCTGCGGCAGGGCAGGCGGCACCTTTGGCAGGCGAAGCAGGCGACACTTCACCTCCGCCATGATGACCGCGTCAAAAAGGGTACACCACGTCGTTCAATTTTGTATCCTTTTCCTCCCCTTTCTCTCTCTTGCTACAGGGACCGGGAAAGGGGATACTCCGAAAGGGATCCTTCTCCACGAAGGAAGCGGGCCCCGAGCCCCCCTACTGACCAGAGGTTCGAAGGCTGGCCCCTCGGAAGGGTACGACAGCCGCCTCAGAGCACTCAGGCTCCGCGCCCACTACTGGTCAGAGGTTCGAAGGCTGGCCCCTCGGAAGGGTTCGACAGCCGCCTCAGGCCACTCGGGCTCCGTGCCCACTACTGATCAGGGGTTCGTAGGCTGGCCCCCGAAGGGTTCGACAGCCGCCTCAGAGCACGCAGAGCGAGGGATGACTCTGGGTACGTCCGATACATGGTCGAGGCTCGAGCTACGCTCTCGAGGTACCCTAGGACATTTCCGAGACCAGCAGGAGCGATTCTGTAACGGAATCCCATCAGAGGGAGGCATTGAGCCCTCGGACCCTATCAAACGGGATCGGGTCCGGAAAATCACCTGCAGGTACTTTTGGAGCGTGCCTCTGGGCCACTACCGACCCTTATCGAACAGGGCATGGACGTCCACTCGGATCACCCGTTAGAAACTCACTGGAGACACCATGTTCGGCGCCCTCCGAGGGCAGCATGGCGCTTTCCCCCCCTCCTCCTTGCGGAAAGGCGACGAAGGGGCGTATGAAAAAAGCTAAGTCAGTCCTTGACCGTCCTCTCGCTCTGTGCGGAGGCTCGGGGGCTTCTCTCGCAAACCCGGCTCCGGCCAAAACGTTGACAGCGTCAACATACCAGCCCGAGAACTCGGAACCTGACTATGCACCCGGGCAATGACCAGTTCGCGTGAGGGAACAACCAGACCGGCCGAGGCATCACGAAAGGCATTAAGACCTCGAAGGAGTCAAACCACTCCTCCGAGGCCTCGGGGGCTACACCCAGCGGGTGCGCTCGCGCGCACCCACCGGAACGAAATGCAACCGAGAGAGGCTGGTCCCCTTGCAAAAAAGTGCGACAAAAGCCTCCAATCGAGTACCAACACTCCCTTCGAGGCTCGGGGGCTACTGTCGGGGGACCATAATTAGGGGTACCCCCAAGACTCCTAATCTTAGCTGGTAACCCCCATCAGCACAAAGCTGCAAAGGCCTGATGGGCGCAATTCAGGTCAAGGCTCCGTCCACTCAAGGGACACGATCTCGCCTCGCCTGAGCCCAGCCTCGGGCAAAGACAGCCGACCCAAGAGGATTCACGTCTCGCCCGAGGGTCTCCTCAAGCAACGGGCGCACCTTCGACTCGCCCGAGGCCCAGCTCGGGCAGGCTTCACGGAGAAGCAGCCTTGGCCAGATCGCCACGCCAACCGACCGTATCGCAGGAGCATTCAATGCAAGGATCGCCTGACACCTTATTCTGACGCGCGCTCTTCAGTCGAAAGAGCCGAAGTGACCGCAGTCACTTCGCCCCTCCACTGGCCGACCTGACAAGAAAACAGCACCGCCTGCCCTGCTCCGACTGCTGTGCCACCCGTCAGGGTGAGGCTGACAGCCGTCAAGTCCAGCCTCAGGCGCCATAGGAAGCTCCGCCTCGCCCGACCCCAGGGCTCGGACTCAACCTTGACTCCAGAAGACGGTCTCCGCCTCGCCCGACCCTAGGGCTCGGACTCAACCTCGACCTCGGACGATGGACTCCGCCTCGCCCGACCCCAGGGCTCGGACTCAACCTTGACTCCGGAAGACGGTCTCCGCCTCGCCCGACCCCAGGGCTCGGACTCAACCTCAACTCCGGAAGACAGTCTCCGCCTCGCCCGACCCCAGGGCTTGGACTCAACCTCGACTCCGGAAGACGGTCTCTGCCTCGCCCGACCCCAGGGCTCGGACTCAACCTCGACTTCGGAAGACGGTCTCCACCTCGCCCGACCCCAGGTCTCGGACTCAGCCTCGACCTCGGAGGAGTCACTGCCTCGCCCGACCTCGGGCTCAGACCGACCACGTCATAGGGGGGGCCATCATTATCCTACCCCTAGCTAGCTCAGGCTACGGGGAACAAGACCGGCGTCCCATCTGGCTCGCCCCGGTAAAACAAGTAATGATGGCACCCCGCGTGCTCCATGACGACGGCGGCTCTCAGCCCCTTACGGAAGCAAGGAGACGTCAGCAAGGATCCGACAGCCCCGACAGCTGTGCTTCCACAGGGCTCAAGCACTCCTCCGACGGCCATGACATCACATGAACAGGGCAGTAACACCTCTCCAACAGCCACGTCGGCATGCACACAGGGCTCTGGCTCCTCCCCGCTAGACATGTTAGCACATTGCTACGCTCCCCATTGTACACCTGGACCCTCTCCTTACATCTATAAAAGGAAGGTCCAGGGCCCTCATACGGGAAGGTGGCCGCGCGGGAGAACGGGCCGACGCACAAGGCTCTCGCTCTCTCTCTCCCTCACGAACGCTTGTAACCCCCTACTGCAAGTGCATCCTCCCTGGGCGCAGGACAACACGAGGCCGCGGTTCCCCTTACTGTTTCCCCCTTGTGTTCCGTCTCACACCGACCCATCTGGACTGGGACACGCAGCGACAATTTACTCGTCGGTCCAGGGACCCCCCGGGTCGAAACGCCGACAAGTTGCAACTTATTATAATTCTATTATGTAACTGCATATTCATGACATAGCATAAGCATTCATGTACATGTATTATCATGTATAGAACACGAGGAAGAAACCGTAGTTGAAGAAGAGGTTGTCTCCCAGACTGAGAATCCTCCAGCGGAGAACAACTTTTACTTCGACATATGTGGTGTGGAACCTGGACCTCCTACAACACAAGGCAAGCCCCGGTGCATTATCCCTTTTCCTTGTTGTTTTAAAATCTTTCTCACCTTATATGATGCATTATGTGATAGGAATTGTGTGATAAACAATTGATGCATTTCCTTCCTTGGAAAATTGGTTATCATTCCTTGTTTGCTTGTTTTAAACAAGTTTTCTAATGCTTAGTCTGCTATAGAAAACAAAAAGGTTTTGTTTTGGAAAAGGTGATGCTTCACATGGGATAGGAATTTTTACAAAGAAAAGCCAGATGATGGTGGATCCATCACGGCCGTGATGGGTCAACATCTGAAAAAAGTACCTCTGTCAGGTACCAAACTTTGTGTTTTAAATGATAAAGACGAGATCAGGCGGGTGACTTCACGAGAGCGGAGTCTCAATGTAGTGTCTCCGTCTGAGTCGATTAAGGACCGAGCCGATGTAGGCTTGATGATCGAGGACCTTTTAACTAACCACATGCCTCATCATGGGTAAGCTTTGCCTTGGTCGTACCAATACCAGAAAGGCTACCATGCAATGGGAGTGGACAGGTAGCGGGAGTAGCGTGTACCCTTCGTGGCAAGAGGCTGGACAGTGGAGTATCTGTGCTCTCGGTTGGCGTGAACCCATTCTGGTCTTGAGAAACCCAGGTGCGAGTTGACATATGCAAGGCTTAAGTGCTACATATGTCGTGTGGTTGGAAATCCCTAGCTGGGTATTAATCAATTCGGATAGCCGTTACTTCTCGGATATGAAGACTTGGTCACTGCCCTACATGTAGCAACAAGTGAACTAAAGGGACGATAAAAAGATGGCTAGTATAGGACAAGTGCTTGATTTAGAATAGAAAGAACTCTAGATGTAGGTAATTACTTAACTTGATAAGTAAAATGAATTTCTAAGGATCCACTCATAGTAAGCTTTTATGCAAAAGAGTCTTTGAATCTTGATAAGCTTTACCTTGAATCCCAAAGACTAGCATATCCTTGAGAGTCTATTTCCGTTGACGGGTAAGACGTGCGAAAGTACACTCCGTACTCAGGGTTTTCAAACCCATGTCGTTGTAGGTGATGAAACTGCTGAGTTCTGTTGTTTCTGTTCCAAGGTGGTTCCAAAACAGGAGGAGGAGAACTAAGACTTACCTGGGGAAGGTGTTTTGCCTTCTTGTGATGTAATAATAAGTTTACACACTCAATTACCCGGATATGTAATAATCAACTCTTTCTATACTTTACATATGAATGTAAATTATTTTATTGTAATCCTTTCCGCTTACTCCGATAATGTGTAATGTCTGCGTGATGGGTTAAGCGCTCTTGGGCGATGTGATGGAGGTACAGATAACCGGACCTGCCGACTCATTGTGTGCACCTTCATGACTGTCTGAAGTCCTTAGGATAAGGACATCTATAGGTGGGCCTAATACCTTGGGAGGTTCTGCCACAGTGAATCCGTGGCCATTCACCTCGGTAGTGAAGATCGGGCCCGTACAACCCAGGCTGGGAAGGGATCACGACTCGTGGGTAAAGTGTGCAACCTCTATAGAGGGTTAGAAACTGGTATATCAGTCATACTCATGGTTATGAGCAGCCTTGGGAGCTCCTTTGATTAGAGTTACTCTGGATACCTGTATGATGATGCTTGATGATGATGATTATAATTATGGATTCTGGTATTGCCTCTTGGAGGGAGTACCATTTGGGTTAATAAATTGGGATTATTGCTAAAACTTGGCTCTCTACTAGTAATAAATACATGACCAACTAAAAGCAACTATTTTAAGCTTAACCCCATACAACTAGTCCACTTTAGCCAAATGAGACATTTACTGAGTACGTTAATATGTACTCACCCTTTCTTAAAAACACCAAACCCAGGTTGTCCCCATTGCAACCAGTGCTCAGGAGAAGATGAAGGCAACATGGAGGACTTTCAGGAGTTTTAGGACTTCGACAAGTTCTAGAATAGATTAGTGGCAAACCACCAGACAGCTTCCTGTGAAGGCCTTATTGTACTGCATTTCGTTCAGCACTTTGATTATGACTTAAGTTAATGAATTTGTGGATGTTTTGGAAATTGTGATGTAATAAAGTACTCATTTCCGCTATTACTTTGAGCATTGTGTGAATACGTCCAATTATGTAATCGTTGTGTACGTGAATTTCTGATCCTGGCATGTACATGGTTCACATTCAGTTTGCCTTCCAAAACCGGGTGTGGCAAAGAGCCGCTGCCGCTGCCGCGCCTCTAGACCGAGGAGTCGGCACCGCCGCGCCTCCGGATTATGAGCTTTCGCTCACCCGCCCGCTGGATCGTCATCGCTAAAACCCTAATCCTTGGCAGGCTGGGGTTCTTTTATAATCACCTAGACCTAGACCAGCTCGACCGAATGGCACGTCTGGTCTGGGCTTACTCTAGTTATTGGAAGCTCATGGATTATAAGTTATAATATATAAAATATAATATATATATATATGAGGCACTAATTATGATGGTAACACATATAAACTATCTTGTGTTTAATGGGAATATATATGGTGCAACCAAGCCAATTTATGCAATCATGCAATCAAGACACGAGAATAGAGGTGGGAGGACATTTTAAAAAATTCCATGGAGAGGTGAGGGGTTGTTTTGAAAACCAGTGTTTTTAAAAGGTCATCCCACCTCAATTCTTGTGTCTTGGTTGTACGGTTGCACCATTTGGCTTGGTTGCACTAGATATGTTCCTGTGTTGTATTAGATTCTGTTTGCTTCTGCTTTTCCTACGTGCTTTTACTTTAAAAAGTAGAAACTAAACTAAACAGTCATAAATTGCAATGACTTTTCCCACCACAACCTGCTTTTTGCTATAGAAATCACACAGCTGATGGAGGGCTGCTTTTGCTGCGTTGAGGACAAACAAAAGTTGAAACAATTACCCACTGCCAGTGGTTATGTGCGTAGCAGTTCGTATCTTTTTCCTATTATCTGCTTCCACTACCGGAAATAGCTTCTTTAGTGAGTGTCTGAAGCACTCGGTAAAGCCTGGAAAACACTCGGTGAAGGCTTTGCTGAGTGTGACACTCGGCAAAGAAAGCTCGGCGAACTGTACATCAGCAACGACTTCTTTGTCGAGTACATTTTATCGGCCACTCGGCAAATACTTTGCCGAGTGTCAGCTGGTACTCGACAAAGAAAAGTCACCGTCACAGCGCTAGGTAACAGCGACAGAGTCTGTGCCGAGCGTCCACTGTGCTGACACTCGGCAAAGGCTCACTCTTTGCTGAGTGTCAGTACAGTGGACACTCGGTAAAGAGTGAGCCTTTGCCAAGTGTCAGCACAGTGGACGCTTGGCATAGGCTCACTCTTTGTCGAGTATCCACTGTACTGACACTCAGCAAAGAAGCTCCTCTTGGCCACCTTTAATAGGTCCTTTGCCGAGCGTATTAGGTGGCACTCGGCAAAGGCTCCCTCTTTGCCGAGTGCCCGCCGGACTAGCACTCGGCAAAGAGATCACCAGCGGACCCCTTTGTCAGTTCCTTTGCCAAGTGCATTTGTAGGCACTCGGAAAATCTTGCTTCTTTGCCGAGTGTCAAGGACACAACACTCGGCAAAGAGGCTTTACCGGTGCCCAGGTGTGACTTCTTTGCCGAGTGATATGACCTTGACACTCGGCGAAGTGACGAGAATACCCCTTTTTATTTGTTTTTGCTATTCCATCCAAACAAACTAAACATATATCACATATACATCATAGATATCACATAATCATCACATACATAATAGAGACCACATATTTCACAAAAAACACAAATCTCACAAGTTTTTCACAAACATATCTATGTTCATACCAAGTTTCACCAACATAAGTATTACCAACTCTCAAACATAAGTTTTTCACAAACATAAGTTTAGGACAAGTTTATCACACAAGTCTCACAATCACAACTAAGCTAAGAGAAGATCTTGAGTGAGGTGGGCGGCTGGACTGGTGCGACGGTGGGCTGGGCGATCCTTGAGGGTTGTCGGATGTTGCCCCAGATTGTCCCTCCATAGAGAAGAGATTGCATGTGTCATACCAGATAAATATATATCATGCAGGACTACAATTTTGATAATCATGGGAGTATGAAACTTAGCAGGGTCAACTAGAGGGAACAACGGAGGTGGTGGAGCAAAACCCTGTGCGACGCCAAGGCTCTGCATGTATTGGAACATCTCCGCCATCCTCTATTGATCTACCAAGCGGGCCTCCCGCTCCGCCATCAGCCTTGCCTCCATCTCCTATTGTTCCCTCCTCTCTTCTTCTAGCTAAGCCTGTAATATTTCAACCCAATGTTATAATAACTCAAAGAGAAGGTATATAACTCAAGGAATGATGAGTTATAGAAGCATTAACCTAGAGTTGTTGTATTTGATGATGTGAGTTGTCCTGCCGAGGTCGTATGGCTGGGCTCGAGCTCGAGCTCCTTGCTCGCACATGAGACAGAGTGGGAGTGGACGACGAGTCGATTGCCCTGTCAGCAATCCAGTACCACCCATGCCTCTTGCCTCCTCCGACCCTCATGAGGACATCTCCGTCGATGTCCTCGGTCCTCGGATCGTAATCTGGCCCATGGACCTCCTGTGCCATGGCAGTGTGCTCACTTAGATGGTTGTAGATGGTGGGGTTGCTATACGCCTCGGGCCTGTCATCCGGGTTGTAGGTAACGTCGGACTTTGCCTTGCCCTTGTAGGCCATAGCTTAAGCCGAGAAGATGGAGCATGGCTAGCCACCCTGTGACGCCGACTGCAAGAAGACCAACGAGATAGTTAGAAATAATATCTAAACTAGTGTTATATACCTAAATAAAAAAGAGGGCATACCCATGCTTCTGCATCTTTGCCGAGGTTGCAGCTGCCTTGGTGGTGGGAGGGACCTTGCATCATCAAACGTCGTTTCCGGCTAGCGTTGTGCGCCTCGTCCCACTCAGGCGAGCACCACCTACACCATCTGCTCCCAGCACTAAGGATGCGCGGCACATCAATAAGGAATCATCTACAAAGTAAAACAAGTACACTGCATATCAGAAGATAAAATTAAGCAAATTTTGTTACGAATATTAAAGTGATGTATTTACCTGCAAGAACTGGTCCCTAGTCAATGACATGGTTCGAGCCTCCTGCTTGGTCACCTTCTCCCAAGGAGGAGCCGTGGTAGCTGATGATGGCCTAGATTCGCGCCTCGTAGTGCATGTCCACGACGAGCTTATTACAACTCATGGTGGCCACCACATCTGCCCTGGCCTCGTATCCAGCCTCGCATCTGAAGAAATCATGCATACAAAGACGATGTATTCATACATTAT
Source organism: Zea mays (assembly GCF_902167145.1). Taxonomy (NCBI): domain Eukaryota; kingdom Viridiplantae; phylum Streptophyta; class Magnoliopsida; order Poales; family Poaceae; genus Zea; species Zea mays. The sequence continues at coordinate 90,557,228 of NC_050097.1, forward strand.
TTCAAGTATGTGCAACGAATACGACGTAGTTTACAATATAGTAAGACTTACCCATAGCTCTTGCTTCACCCGCTCCACCTTGTTGTTAAATTCCCTATCGTCCCGGTCTACTGCATCGGGGGCGACGGCGTAGTGGTCGAAGGTGTAGGCTAGGCCCGTCACTCCGGCGTACTCAACCAGTCCAGGGAAGTGTTCCCTGCATAAAAGGCCGATGATGCCTTTAGGGTCGCGGCCGTGACCCCCTGCATTCTCCATAACCTTTCAAGACCTATCCAAGTTATAAATAAAAAGTATTGGTTTATATTATGAATTTGAACACATAATTTGAACATAAAGTTACATACCTCTCCCCATCCGGCCGAATCAGCGACCGCCTGTCTCAAAGTATGGGACGCTGAGGGAGACTCGCGGGACCTCGCAAGTAGACGTTCCTCGAACCTGAGGCGCCAGAACCTGAGGCGTCCTGCTGAGCGTCGTCGTCGTCCTACTGCGCTGCATCAACAGCGGCCTGCTGCTCCACCTGCTGTTGGACGTCGTCGTCCTGATGTGCCTCCTCCGTAGTCCTATGTGTGCTCCTCCTCCCCCTCCCCGTCCTCCTCCCACCGCCCACCATCTTTGTCCAACAACCTGCAATTAAGAGTAAGCAAATAAGCACATATAAAAAGATGTATTTAGAAATAGGTGCAAAATAAAAAATATAGCATTACATCGATTAAAAATAATCTTAATATGTGTCAGGGTTAGCCGGATCATAAGTGTCATCATCACTATCAACCATTTCATAGTCAACACCATCTGAAGACGCAAGTTCCTCATTAATGTCATTGCCTTCAAATAATTCTAATTCATTCTCATTTTGCACCTCATCATCATCCTCATCAACAACCATTTCAATATCTACTTCTATTCCGATAGCTTCGGTTAAGTCTATCTCAAATCGCCCTTCTAGCCCATCTTCTTGGAAGAACTCTCCGTCATATGTGTCCAGGTCTAAGTTATAATCTTCATCGTTTGAAACATGTAATTTATCGTGCGGTGATACCTTATACACAACATCCTAACCCTTAAGATGTTCTTTTGTTTGGCACACATATGGGAGATAATACACTTGTGTGGCCAGTTGGGCCATGATATAGACATTGTGTCCTAGTAAGGTGGAATCTTGTCGAATTTCGACTATCCCAAGATTAGAATGTGTCAGTCTCATCACTTCAGGGTCAAACCAATGACATTTGAATATCACTAGAGTAAGAGGTTTGGAACCATGAAAATTGAGTTCATATATTTCTTCGATTCGTCCAAAATACTCGACCTCATAAAGGTCGGGCGTAAAGACTCCAGAACATGTCGTTTTTCAATTGGGTCGACTTTGGTTGTAGCTTGTTGTGCGAAAACGGTATCCATTGACGTCATAACCAGAATATTTCCTGACCCTATAAGCAAAGCCATTGGCTACTTGTCTCAACTCGGCACTCATAGACGGATCTCTTTGGCCATGCAAGTATTCGCAAGTTAAAAGATACTAAATTGAGTTCATAAACGGATCTCTTTGAAAAACTAAGCATGTACCTTATGTTTGAACCAGGAAATAAAATCGGGAAATCCATTTCCCACACCCTTTTTAAGAAGGGTATCATATTCCTGTGAAGTTGGGTCCCTTGATCGACGCCAGAATTCATGAAGAAATTGTTCCATGTATGGCGTCACCTCTTCAAGGTTGGTCAATACATATAGCATGATATGACGCCACTCTTCATGTCTCAGGGTCTTAGTGGTCGAACCACTGTGCTTCCGAGTTGGCTTTGAAATATGCTGAGGTTCGATTCATTGTCACCATCATTGTAACGAGGGGGTGGATTATGCACGCTCGGTAGTTTGTCACCATAGTAAGTTGTTGTTAAGTTTGACACCTCCTCTAGAATGTATGCCTCTACAATGGAAGCCTCAATTTTGCATTTATTTACACATTTCTTTCGAATAGTCTTTAGACATCTCTTGATTGGATAGCACCAACGTCCTTGCACGGGCCCCCCCATTCGTGCCTCATACGAGAGATGAAGAATAAAATGCTGCATTGTATTGAAGAAGCCGGGTGGAAATATCTTCTCAAGCTTACATAGTAACACGGGTGTCAATCTTTCCAAGTCTGCAATCACGGTCCGAGATAACTCTTTTGCACAAAGCTGGTGGAAGAACTAGCTCAACTTTGTAAGCGCTAGCCAGACATGCTCAGGGACAACCTCGAACCATCACTGGAAGAATCCGTTCAATCCATATGTGGAAGTCATGACTCTTCATCCCTAAGACTCGCAGAGTAGATAAGTTCACCCCCTACTCAAGTTAGCTGCATAGTCATCAGGGAACATCAACATCTTGATCCACTATAGTACTTCCTTCCTTTGGGCCCTGCTGAGGACAAAATCGGCCTTAGGCCTTCTCCAAGACTTTCCACCACTAGGCGACTCCATCTCTTGGTTTGGTCTATCACATAACGCTGCTAGATCCACTCTTGCCTTTACGTTATCCTTTGACTTATCAGGAATGTCCATAATTGTTTCCCAAAGTGCCTCGGCGACATTCTTTTCGGTGTGCATCACGTCAATGTTGTGTGGAAGGAGCAGGTCGCCATTATAGGGGAGTCGAGTCAAGCCCGACTTATATGTCCACATATGCTTCTCACCATCTCACAAAGCCACCTTCTGGATTGGCCACAAGCTCATCTATCTATTGACGAATTTTGGCACCAGTCATCATTGCAGGTGGGTGGTCTGTCACTACGACACCTTTTGTAAAGTTCTTGATGTCTAGGCGGAGTGGATGGTCAGGAGGGAGAAATTGTCAATGTTTATCCAATGATGAATATTTGCCACCCTTCTTCAACCAAATGACTTAAGAGCTTCCTTGCACACCGGGCATGGGAACTTACCATGAACACACCAGGTGCAGAAATAGCCCATACGCCGGTAAGTCATGCATGGAGAAGTTTGTCTTCATAGCTCGGTCATATGTCCATACCCCTTACTCCCAAGCATGTACCAATCCATCAATCAAAGGCTTCATGTACACACCCATTTCAGGTGTCCAGGAATTATCAACGACATGAATATGTCTTGTCTTTGAAGAATACACCAGGGGGGAGATTGATTGGGATAACAAACATGGGCCAACATGTGTATGGGACAATGCTCATTCCATAGGGATTGAACCCATCTGTGGCCAGCGTAACACGTACATTACGAGCCTCTTTGGCTTTCTCATGGTGAATGGCATCAAAGTGTTCCCATGCTTCACCATTGGATGCGGGCACCATCTTATCAGGATTGTATCTGAAAGTGCATTCATCCCTTTTGTGGGTTTTGGTGATTTGGATAACAACACATTTAAAGGTCTAACAAGTTTGCTAAGTGTTGAACAGGAAATTTAGTATGATGAACATACTTGAATAGTGTATAATAATCAGTGAACAAAGGTTCAACACAAGGTTAAATAACCAGTGAGACAATGCAAATGGATATAATATGGTCTCTATATTGGTTTGAATATATGGACAAGACCTGAGAAATCACTATGCATAAATATGATCAGAATAGAGGTTGAAGTGATTAAGAGGATTGGTCAAGACAAAGTGAATGAGATATGAGGAATCAAGAATTGGCCTGACCATATTACTATTAGTCCATATATGAATCTATGAGAATCAAACTAGAGCTTGATTGATCTTATTCTCTCAATGGATGCTCAATATGATGTGACTCAAGAATAGCTTGATAGGGTGAAGATAGCAAGGAAAGAGCTTCGAGGAACTAAGCGAAGGTGAAAGCCAAGCGACGGCTTGTGGACCGAGGTATCATGGCTAAGGTGAAGAAGAGAGTACTTGCACTAAGTCGATGAACCAATCAGCTATGAAGAGTTATAATATGTTGATGCATCAGTAAGGTGACTTCAAGCCATGATTTGAACTCATATATGGTGAAATGGTACGAGTCATAGGGTTTGATTTGTGTTTGCTTCAAAAGGTGAGACAAAGATGTTTGTGATCCTTATGAAGCAACACCATGGAGAAATCACACATGAGACACCAATGACTCAAGAAGTTTACTTAATTATATTTTATTTAACTTGAGTATAGGAATCGTCGTACTATCAAGGGGGATCCAAAAAGAAGGTTGGTGTTGGTACTAAAGCTCAAAATCCTTGATCCAAAACTTCTATTTTACCCTTGTTAATCCTTAGTGAAAGTATGTAGTACAACCTTTTTAAGTCTATCTTAGACAAAATTGCTCTCTGGAAAATACTGGTTCAGCTGGTTTTCAGGCTGGTTCAGCTGGTATTCAAATACTGGCTCAACTGGTTTCAGGCTGGTTCAGTTGGTATTCAAAAACCAGCTCAGCCGGTTTTGACTCCAGTCCACCCAACGGCTAAGCCGGTCACTGAACCGGAATTCAGTCTGGTGGAAACCGGTTTAGCCGGTTTTAAAACCGGCTCAACCGGTTTTTGTGCAGAAAAGTCAAAAACAGCTAGTTTTGGAGCCCCACCTATATATACTCACTCCTACCTCTCTCTCCCCCACACAAGAGCACGACTGGACCTCCATTTCTAACGTGAGAAACACCTTCCACTCTCTCTCACACACCTCTTGCCTCTCCCATTTCAAATCTTTGGAGAGAAATCTTTGGGTGAGATTGAAGAGCTGCGATTTTTGTGCTTCATCTCCAAATCCTTCTTGTTCTTCTTGATTCGAGCTTTGGTACTACATCGAGTTCTTTGTGGATTCATTACTCTTGGAGCTTTTAGCTTCTAGACGACTAGGTGTCTCTTGTGAGTCTCCAAATCTTGTGGAAGACCACAAGGAAGTTTGTATTACCCGCTCATTTAAGCAAAGATTAGTGTGTGGGCTTGACCTTTGTGGTCGACAAAGGGAGGATTAGGGTTGAAAGAGACCCGGCTCTTTGTGGGCGCCTCAACGAGGAAGTAGGGCACCTTGGTGGTGTGATCGAACCTCGAGATAAATCTTGTGTCTCTTGTGTTCTTGCTCAGTGTGTTTGTTTGTGTTCTTCATTCTCTCACCATTCCTTGGAAGATTTGTTTATATCTTTTTGGTGTGTGGATCTTGAGAAGTGCCCTTATCAGATCTACTACTTTGAACCCTATGGATCAACTAGAACATCTTATTTCCAAAGTTAACTAGGTGAATTTCGAGATCAATTCAGTTTTATATCTCATTCTTTAGTTGAGCTCGTGCAAACCGACTGAACCGGTTTTGACACCGGCTGAACTGGTTTTACCCAGATCATTTCTAGTTTTTGTTGGAAAAGTTTTAACTGGCCTATTCACCCCCCCTCTAGGCAAATTTCAATTGGTATCAGAGCCTAATCCTCGTTCTAACGCTTAACCGCGTGAGGAAAAGATCATGTCGAGGGGACTAAGAAACAAAAGTGCTTCTAAGCTTGAAAAAGTTGAGGTTGTCTCGGCTTCATATTTTGGTGCAGATGTTGATCCCAGGGCAATAGATCTTGCCATGAGAATCGCCGAAAGGATGTTCCTCAAAATGAAGGAAGATGAGGCGAAGAACAAGATAGGAGAAGAAGAAAATGATCGATGGAGACCAAACGACGGATCCACCTCTTCACAAGGTTCGTCTTTCAAATCCACTTCTCATATGTGCTTTGTCGCTAATGGGAGTGATAGTGAAAGCGAAAGTGAGGATGAGGAGGAGCATGAAAGTGATAGTGAAGATGAGGATGATCTTCAACAATTCTTCGCTCAACTAAGCAAGAAAAATCGGATGAGCTTGCTCAAACTCATGAAAAGAGCAGAAAAACAAAAAGAAATGCATCATAAGCAAGAAGATTTCCTCATCAGAAAAATTGAAGATTTAGAGAACTTGACCAAAGAGCATGAGAAACTAAAGTGCTCTCATGATGATTTGGTCCAAAGGTATGAAGACATTTCAATTGAGCAAATTAGAGTTGTTAATCATTCATCATGTATTGCTCAATTAGAAAATAAAAATGTTATCCTCAAGAACACGATAGAAAAGTTAAATATTGAAAATCTAGCTTTGCAAGAAAAAATGATATGCTTGTATGCTCTCACAATAAATTTATGGATTCACATATCATGTTAGAAATGACTCATGAGGTTGTGTTAACTAATTTGAAATCATACCAACCTCACTTATGCACATGTACACAAATAGAAACTATATTATCATGTGCTAACAAATGTTGCTCTCAAGAAAGCCAATCTTCCATTGAGCTAGAATTTTCAGGAACAAGTAACGTTTCCTATGCAAAACAAAACAATAAGCTCAAGGAAGAAAATTAGAGGCTAAGAAGGAGCTTGACTCAATTGAAGGGAAAGTGTCATGCTCAACCTTCTCAAGATAATCGTGATAACATGGTGAAAAAGGTTGAGAAGGGGACAACAGTAGTATGCACAAAACCACTTCAAAAGAATACCAAGCTTTCCAAGAAGGACATGAGCAAGACTCAAGGTGAGAAAATTAATGCTCATATTATTTGCTCTAACAATGTACCTATGTGCCTCAAAGAAAGATCAAAGAGAAGCGATAGGAGGTGCTATGGATGCAAGGAGAAGGGTCATGAAATTGGTTCATGCCCCACATGAAGAACCAAGACCTTGCACGATCAAGAAAGATGATCATCAAGAAAGATGAAAGCAAAAGGCAAATTCATTGCAAGGACAAGCACCACATTTGCTACAATTGCCGTGAAAAGGTCATCTATTCAAGGTTTGTCCAAAGGGTAAAACTCCTAAGCCTAACTTGTCAATACATTCAAATATGTTTAGGAGACCCAAATTTGACTCTTGTGCTAGAAAGATGATGAGTTCACCACATTCTAGGACTAAGGCTATTTGGGTGCCTAAGTCCTTATTGGCTAACCTTGATGGACCCATCATGAGATGGGTACCAAAATGTACTTAATAAGTTTTACAGGTACCCGAAGATGATATAAAACTTTGGGGTGCTTGAGCAGTTTAACTCAATTCTTATCTCAAGCTATCAATCTTACATTGACTATTCTTTTAAGGTTGGCCCAAAAATGAATTGAGTTGTTATATCACTAACTTCATATTCATCTCTAGCAAGAACTTGTGTTGTAGGGAATAAGGATTAACCTTTGTGGGAATCAAGCAAAGGGCCTACAACTAAGGATATCCAAAGGATGGTAACAATTAAATCTTAAGTGCACATTGCTTTTATTAGTATATTCCTTTGTGTCTTTCGTAGCAACATAAAGGAAAAATGAAGCACTTGAGAATGAACTTAAAATATTTTACCTTGTCTTTGAAAAGTTCCAATCATATGGTAGATTGCATATTTGTTATTCTTATATGTGGCAATCTACATACTTTAATTAATGATAAATTCATGGCATATTTCAAATGAATTATCGTATTATTGCCATGACTTAGACATAAAGAGAATTATCCCAAGTTCTTAAATGAATAGGGTGCTAAGTAAGAAATTCAGATTCTTAAAGCACTTATCAAAAGGGGAATTCTCTTTATGACTAGAGTTGTGAGACTAATGTTTTTATCTAAGTGATTTATGTAGTTTCACAACATGAGAATGTGTTTCCCAAATGGAGTGGCCATTCAACATTCAAAGAAGATCAATCCAATACTATGTGATGTATTCCTTCTTGTTTAAATTGTTTTTGAGTCTTCTACATTAATCACTCACCATGTTATGAATTAAACTTGCCCTATAAACTTAATTAAATAATCATGCTACTTTCATCTTTTTCAATTGATGATATGCATGATGCTTGTAAGGGTAATTTAGTTCATATAATGAGGTTTCCTTATTTTAGTAACCTTCTTGTCATTCATATACTAGAGGTTGCTAAATAGGAAACTATTGCTTGTGTGTCTAATGCAATCTCTTTTATGTTATTTCATGGAAATTCATAAGTAGAGATTGTGCTCTTTCAATTGGTAAAATCACAAACATTAAAGGTTACTCTTCATCTAATGAAAGATTAAAATTGCTCAAGGCAAAGGTATGGAACTAATTGCTTCAATTAGTAGTTGATCAATAGTAGTTCCTTTCAAGTGGCATTGTTTCAATTGTTAATAATCTATTCTATGGAAAGAAATGTCAATATGAAGGTTAAATTCATTTTGGCTTAAATTTGTAAATTGGTGCATATTGTTAATTCACTCCTCCATATGCATTAACTTAAAAGGAATTTAATTTATGCCTTTAAGCCTAAGTATACTTAGATGACACCATCTCATATAGTAAGACCTTTCAATTGATATAACAAATGGTACGTTCTATATGGTGGTAAGTATTCTTAGGCATAAGCTTATTCATTGCAAATTTGTCATGCCTTGAAATATATCTAATGTACTCCTCATGCGACTCTTAATTGAATTGAAAGTGCATTTGACAAGTCATTCAAATACTTGATGCACATATCTGGGGGGGAGCACATTAGGTATCTTGTGTCTTAGAGAATAAGTTTCTCTTGAGTAAGCTATACTAACTCAATCCATAATGGTAGAATTGTATCTCATTCTTATGGACTGTAATCTTCATTTTCTAAATAGCTAGTCTTGATACAGTTTAAAATTATCTTACCGTTAAAACTAAAAGTGCATATAATTCCTTTATTTCAGTTGATATTCATCATATGCGTATGCACTAACATGGATATTTTTAAAAAAACTGTAAAAGGTGAAATTAGTGATCCAAACTTTCTAAATTTTTGAAACCTACAAATTGATATATTAGAAATCTACTTCAATCGATATCTATATGCTTCACACTGGATTGGATCACTAAGTTGTAAATTCCATGCATAACTTGTCTTTATGACATGAATGCTTGTGCGACTAACCTTGATAAGCTAGGTGCACCCAAGGTCAAGCTAGATACATCATCAAGAAGGCAACACAATGATGTATCAAGAAAAGGTAATGCCAAGAATAATCCCCTAAGAAACAACCATGGACAAAGGGCACTTGGCTACAACCCATCCAAGCTCATAACATGATCAACATGGGTTGCTTGAAGAGCAAGACGAAATAAAATCATATAACAAAAGGAGAAAAGGCTCCTATTCTTAACTCTAGCTCTTATCCATGAGTTTACATATTAACTTGGAACCATAGTAAGGTGGTTGTCAAGTATATGTGGATGCCTACACAAAGAGAAATGCCACAATAAGGAATGTGTGGGTACCCAAGGCTCTAACTACTAATCTCAAAGGACCCAATTTTAATTGGGTACCAAAATACGAAGCTGAAACTTGTTTTGCAGGATCACTCCTTAAATGGATCAAGCTGAGTGCTCGATAATGGTTGTATAAATCATATTTGGAGATAGTAGCAAGGGTGGTAATAACTGAATCTCAAGTGCATATTATTTTCAAATCTTATCTCTTTTATGACTTGTGTAGCCACTAAGGAATAAGAAGCACTTGAGGATATAAATAAGTTGTTGATTTTGAAATAAAGGTCCAATTGTAAGATAAATGAATATTATCATATGGTCAACAATCCAAAACTATGTGATGTACTCTCTCTCTAGTTAATTTGGATTTGATTCTTCTAACCATAATATGGATTTAGTCAGCCCTTTAGACTTCATTGAATAACCATGCATATTATCCATGTCATTCAAAATATATTGTGCATAAGGGTTCAAGGCAAATTTAGTCCATATTATGAGGTTTCTCTATTTTAGCAACTCGCTTGCCTTCCTCATATAAAGGGTTGCTAAATAAAAAAACTAGTGCTTGTGCTACTAATGCCATCTCATGTGTTGAGTTTATCTATAGAAAATCTATGTTAAGAGATGGTGCTTGTTTTAAATTGGATAAATCACAAGCTTAAAGGATACTATTCAACTAAAGTATGATGAAGTCGATAAGACGCCAAGGTATGAAAAACTTACTCTCAATCAGTTGTTTTAGTATTCTATCCTTAGTGGAATGTACCGTAGTATATGTTAATTTCCTTGCAATATAAAATGTTCAATAGTGCATATAACTTTGACATCAACCATATGTGTGCACTAATTTAAAGAAATTTAATCTATCCTTATGGGTTTCAAGAATGATGATTCATTTTCCATCCACATATAAGGACAATCATTTGTGAAACCCTCTCTTGTGTTTTTAATGCTCTCTTTTCTAAGTGTTTCAACAAGGCCCTTCCAAGTTGTTTGAAGATGGATTCAAAATCTACAAATACAAGAGTCTTGGTTCTTTCAATCATTGAGTTTCAATTGGTCTCATATCAAGTATGATCGAATCAAGCAAAGATGAATGAAGTTCAAGATCACTTGATAGATGAAATCACAAAAATAAAAGAGATCACAGTGAATCAAGACAGGAGTTGAACTATCCTGTAAACCAAATAATGAAGAAGTAGTGACATGATCATATAATATCCTTCATTATGAGGTTTGAGGTTCATATTAGCATGCTTTACCCTTCAGGATTTCAATTGATATACTTTCAATTCTTAAACTTTCAATTGTTAAACCAAGATATAGTGCAATCATCTCCTTTAACCTCGTATTATTGATGTGCATAAGTGTACTTTGTGTACTCTTACATGCACAAATTAAGGGAGAGTTTAACCTATATCCTGTGAAACTAATGATTTCTTTCAAGTTCATGTTGTGTAGTCTCACACCTTGGAGAACATCAAATGAGGATGAATGGTTCCATAGAAATGAAAATGAGTTTCTCTTGAACCTATCAAGAAAATGAGTTTCTCTTGATCGTGTGCAGAGGATAAGTTTCTCTTTGAAATGTCAAGCCTATCAAAAGCTATGATAGAAATTCATGATTATAATGGAGACCATGTGGCGTGGAACAAAGGTGTGTCACTCCATAAACTATTGTATTACATTTGTGTATCTAGGCTCTTACATGCTAGAATCTCTAGATATTTGATTAATACCTCTTGTGGTGATGTCATAAGTTAGTCTTAAGTCATCTTAGTGAGGTATGAGTCAAACATGCTAACTTCTCAAGAATCTTGGCTTAAAATTGTAACACCATAAAAGCCATCAACTAAAAATAATGAACTTAGTTATTATGAAAATTAGGGTAATAAATTTTATTCAAAGTGATGGTTATTTATTTGCACTTTGAATCATTCTTCTTTATGTGCGCATGATTGATTATCGGATGTTTTATAGCAATTCTTCTTATAAGAAAATCCTAGTAATAAATATAATAGTTAAATAATATAATGGTTATTAGTCTAAAAATAAATATTTTATTTATAAATAGTTTTGGTGAATTTTTATGAATTTTTGAGCTATTTAAAAATGCATTTCGAAATTAGAAAAAAAAAAGAAAAAAACAAAAACCTCCCTAACCCTAAGGCCCACCAGGGCCCAACTACTAACCCTAGCCGCGCCTGGCTCATTCTCTCCAAGCCGCCGTCGCTGCCCCTGTGTCTCTCTCTCTCCCCTACTCTCTCCTTGTCTCCCTCGCTTCTCTCTGCCAGCGCGCGCACCAGGTCGGCCGAGCTGCCCTCCCCCACGCCACCCTGGCCAGCTGCGACAACCTCGCCCGCAGCCGTGTAGGCCGAGCGCCCAGCGCGTCCCGCGACCCCGCCCTGCAACCCGACGCCTCGACGCCAAGCAGCCGCGTCGCGCCGTGCCCTGCGCATCCGCGCACCCGACGCCCACGCACTGCACCAACCCTAGTCGAGCCAAGCACAGACGCGCGCCTCGAGTCGTGCGCCCCAGCCCTACCGCACCATGAAGCCCGCGTCCGTTCTTCTTCGTGAATTAAGGAGCTTCATTCCTTCCGTTTTTCTCTCCCATGATTTCCTTTGGAAACCGACGCATCTATGGCACTTGAAGACAGCTGATGCCCCATGCACTCCCTCTCCCTGGCGCCCCTTCCACTCTCCCTCCTGCTCCCTATAAATCCGACGCTCTCTCCTCTCTCCCTTCCTCCCCTACCGAGCTCACTCTCATTTCCTCGCACTCTCTCGCTCGTCGTTCGCCGCCGGAGTTCGCCGTTGTCGCTGGAGCTCGTCGTTCGTCGCCGGAGTTCGCCGTTCATCGCCGGAGCCACGCACCCGCCATCCGAAGCCGAACCCCTGCCCTTCTCCACTCAGTCGAAACCCGTCGAGCCCTCCCCGTCACACGTACGAACCCAAGGTTGAAGACGACCCGAAATTTACTTGTGTATTTTTGAAATTCGTTTGATTCCATTCATGAATTGTATGTTTATTTTGTTGTAATATGAACATGGTGATCCGAAATTCATATGTATGTACGCTATGAAAATGTTGGTAGATATACGCGACACGTAGTGCACCATGATAGTTCATGTTAGTCGATGCGTTGATTTTTGGAGTAGAGAGAAAGATGACGAAAAATTTAGTAGTCACACGTTGGTGATAAAAACACTAGATAGAAAATTTTGTAGTTAAATTTGGTCACAATGAACTTTAGAAACTATTTGGATAATTATAGTCATACGTTCATTTTAATGAATTTAGAAAATGGTATAGAACTCATGTCATATAAACATTATAGGATTTTAGATGATTTAGCTCTGATTATTTTTATTAATATTTTCTTTTAGAAAGAAAGGAGAAAATACCACCGGTAGTATGGAAAATAGATTTTACTAGCCAAAATAAACATGTTCGCGAGTATAGCACCTAAATTCTTAGAGTTAGTAAAATACCTGTTTATGTCAAAATAACCCCGCTTATGTTATAAAAAGTCCAATTAGTAATTTATATGGATTTTTAGAATATTAATATTAATATATTCACTTTTTTAGCTATACTCAATAATTCAAGTTAGAAATAAAAAGGATAACATCTATTAATCTATTTATTAGTATTAAAGACAATAACTACCATTTATTTTTATTGATGATGTTAATACGGATTAATACTAGTTAAAACTATATTTATCGCACCTACTCATAATTTCACCATTTATGACTCGCAATAATAGTCATAAATGGATTAATAAGCATTTACGCGCTAAGACGTATTTAGGTGTGTGATAAGTGCGATGTGTTAATGTGAATGTAATGATGTATGTTTATGTAATGGTGCATGTTTATTTATTGGTGAATGATTTCTTTTGTATGTACGATATGCGAATCGAATTAGAAGCTGACTGTGTGGTAGAGGATCCGAATTCGTTTGAGGACGACCCGCAGGAAACTTTTGAGCAAGGCAAGTGGATTCTCCCTCTCCATATTCTATTTGTACCCAATCAATGCATATAATAATGTTTACCTTTTGATATACTGCATAATTTGATGGGTTTTACCTAATTAAGGATTTCCTAGATTTATCAACTGTATTCCTTGTTTACCTTGGGAAATTATTAAGCTTTGCAAATTTGTGCTACCGCTCAACTTAAAAATTTTGATGTCACTCATTAATTGATATTAATGTTCCAAAATTGAAATGGGCAATTATGACATTAACCCGATGGTTAAAACAACATTATTTCAAATTAATTGGAACATGGAGTGACCACCCAGGATAACAGTGCAACCACGAGTGCTATCATGGCTCTGGCTTTGGTAATTAGCTTTATATGCTTAGTGCCCAGCAACCTTACCTGAAATATGGGCAAGAGAGGGAGCAGTGGTGTTGGCAGCCCACGTTAACATGGGGACGTATTCTTGGCTAAGGTACCTCGCCTAGGGGGCCTCCACCATTGACTTTAGAAACCTTAGCGGGTTGCTTAGTATTAAGTGTATTTTGTGAAAGCCTCATAGTGGATCCCTAGCCATTCACCTCGGATGTGTTTAAGGGTCCGTACAACCCAGACTAGATGGGATACACGGCTTGTGGGTAAAGTTGTACCACCTCTGCAGAGTATAAAACTGATATATCAGCCGTGCTCACGGTTACGAGTGGCTTGGACTCCTCACATGATAATTGAACTTGAAGATGGAAATAAATTGAGATCCGATGATCTGCCAATGGTTTGCTTAAGTGGTTTCACTTAAGTGTTTTTGATATACTCATATTCCTTTGTTTAAATGGGATACTTGGGATTCACACTTATTAGTAAGACAGGTGTTCTTAATAAAATGTTGACCAACTAAAATGCTTACTACTCAACCTTAGCCTCACCTTGTTATACCTGCATTAATTTTCCCCCACTTGCTAAGCCCCGACCATAAGTGAGCTCACCCTTGCTAATATTTTGATCAGAGGGTGATGCTGGAGACTTTGATGGAGATTTCGACAATGAGTTCTAAGTCTAACGATGTGTCGGTCATCTTCCTGTGGGAGATTACCCATGTTATTTAATTCTGCCTTACTTTGATGTGATACTTGTTAAAGATGCAATTATTCAGATGATGTAATAAAGTATTCTACTCTCTTTACGCCTTTATTGCATTGTCTTTTGATATATTACACTTGTGACGTCAACATATGTGTGGAAATGGATCTTGGCACACATATGGTATGCGCTCGGTTCTGCCCCCTGGAACCGGGTGTGACAAAAATATTGCATATCATGTATATTAATATACCTTTTGATTATGAGTAATTCCTTCAATTGGTACAATTTCACATTTTCATACTTTATTTGTACTAAGGTTCAAATTGTAGAACTTAATCCCCTGGCCTCACAAATCCAAGTACATAAGCTAAACAAGTATTCATCACTTGTATGCACACATTTAGAAGGAGAATAGTCTATAATTTGAATCTTTGAGACTAACTTCATTTCCAAGTCTATTATGTGTGTAGTCTCAAATTAGAAAGGAATTTTCGGGCAAAGACAATCGCTTCCACTGCAAATTTTGATGGGTATCAAAGATTATTTGCTCCTATAAATATATCTTTTATACATTTCATAAGAGAATGAGTTTCTCTTGTATATGCTACTCCAACATCATCTAAAATTGGTAAATATGTATCACATCATTTTGGATTGCAAATATCTAAAGTAGCATAACTTATAAATTCTCCTGTCTAGAACTTAATTGATTAAATAGTGCACATGTTTCTTATGTTGCATGATTATCTTCAATTGATACTCATTTTATGTAAATGGTACTTGAAATTGCAAATAAGTACTTTCAAAAGGTATCAATTGAAATTATACATATGTGTGCACTAAAACTTGAGGAGAACATAGTATAATATGCAATTAGTGATCTGCTTATCTATCAAATTATATTAATTGGTGTTTTTCAATTGGTATTTTTTCATACATGATCAATAGTTGTACAATCCATACTTGTGCTATTTTCATATTGCCTCTTGTTGTGATAAGAAAATGCTAGGTGACATCTAGACTCTAGGTATCAAGATTCACCTTCGATTTTGTATGACAATCTTCATTTGATATCTTGGACCTATGTCACAATTATGCAACAAGAGCTTGCAAATTAATTCTAAATCCAACATAAGCCTGGAATCCCTTTGAAAAGGTAAAATGTAAAGGTACATTACTTCATGTCACTTATCCATTACCTTTGTGCCATGTAAGGACCCTTTTCATGATAGTGTGTTCAAATCTTGCTTAATCATAATTTCTACCCTTTATATTGTTTGTATCCTTTTTGGAGATGTATGACAAAGGGGGAGAAATTGTGCATTAAAGCTTACCTTTAAGTCTTATGTAAGTGTAAGAAGACTTTTGAAAAGGGGGAGAAATAATTGACAAAAGGGGGAGAATCATAGGTAAAACATAAGATGTAGGAAATTGATGAGTGCATAATATGTCATGAGTATCACGTTTATTTTATGACACAGTGCACCCCATGAATAGTATGATATAAGTTGTCTCCATACTTTGATCCAAATATGTGCTTTTGGCATTTGAGTACAAAATTGGTATTTTCTGAAATGCACATATTTAGGGGGAGGAAACTATACCATAGGATTCAAAATCTTATTTATCAAATCTTATGTAAGCTTTAAATGTGTTGTCATCAATCACCAAAAAGGGGGAGATTGAAAGTGCATTCATCCCTTTTGTGGGTTTTGGTGATTTGGATAACAACACATTTAAAGGTCTAACAAGTTTGCTAAGTGTTGAACAGGAAATTCAGTATGATGTACATACTTGAATAGTGTATAATGATCAGTGAACAAAGGTTCAACACAAGATTAAATAACCAGTGAGACAATGCAAATGGATATAATATGGTCTCTATATTGGTTTGAATATATGGACAAGACCTAAGAAATCACTATGCATAAATATGATCAGAATAGAGGTTGAAGTGATTAAGAGGATTGGTCAAGCCAAAGTGAATGATATATGAGGAATCAAGAATTGGCTTGACCATATTACTATTAGTCCATATATGAATCTATAAGAATCAAACTAGAGCTTGATTGATCTTAGCATTTATATCTAGATGACATTCAAGCAAGGTTCACAATATCGAAGAAATGATTCTCTCAATGGATGCTCAATATGATGTGACTGAAGAATGGCTTGATAGGGTGAAGATAGCAAAGAAAGGGCTTCGAGGAACTAAGAGAAGGTGAAGGCCAAGCGACAGCTTGTGGACCGAGGTATCATGGCTAAGGTGAAGAAGAGAGTACTTGCACTAAGTCGATGAACTAATCAGCTATGAAGAGTTATAATATGTTGATGCATCAGTAAGGTGACTTGAAGCCATGATTTGAACTCATATATGGTGAAATGGTACGAGTCACAGGGTTTGATTTGTGTTTGCTTCAAAAGGTGAGACAAAGATGTTTGTGATCCTTATGAAGCAACGCCATGGAAAAATCACACATGAGACACCAATGACTCAAGAAGTTTACTTAATTATATTTTATTTAACTTGAGTATAGGAATTGTCGTATTATCAAGGGGGATCCAAAAAGAAGGTTGGTGTTGGTACTAAAGCACAAAATCCTTGATCCAAAACTTCTATTTTACCCTTATTAATCCTTAGTGAAAGTATGTAGTACAACATTTTTAAGTCTATCTTGGCCGAAATTGCTCTCTGGAAAATACTGGTTCAGCTGGTTTTTCGGCTGGTTCAGCTGGTATTCAAATACTGGCTCAGCTGGTTTCAGGCTGGTTCAGCTGATATTCAAAAACCAGCTCAGCCGGTTTTGACTCCGATCCACCCACCGACTCAGCCGGTCACTGAACCGGAATTCAGTCTGGTGGAAACCGATACAGCCGTTTTTTGTGCAGAAAAGTAAAAAACAGCTAGTTTTGGAGCCCCACCTATATATACTCACGCCTACCTCTCCCCCACACAAGAGCACGACTGGACCTCCATTTCTAACGTGAGAAACACCTCCCTCTCTCTCACACACCTCTTGCCTCTCCCATTTCAAATCTTTGGAGAGAAATCTTTGGGTGAGATTGAAGAGCTGCGATTTTTGTGCTTCATCTCCAAATCCTTCTTGTTCTTCTTGATTCGAGCTTTGGTACTACATCGAGTTCTTTGTGGATTCATTACTCTTGGAGCTTTTAGCTCCTAGACGACTAGGTGTCTCTTGTGAGTTTTCAAATCTTGTCGAAGACCACAAGAAAGTTTGTAAACCCGCTCGTTTAAGCAAAGATTAGTGTGTGGGCTTGACCTTTGTGGTCGACAAAGGGAGGATTAGTGTTGAAAGAGACCCGGCTCTTTGTGGGCACCTCAACGAGGAAGTAGGGCACCTTGGTGGTGTGACCGAACCTCAGGATAAATCTTGTGTCTCTTGTGTTCTTGCTCATTGTGTTTGTTTATGTTCTTCGTTCTCTCACCATTCCGTGGAAGATTTGTTTATATCTTTTTGGTGTGTGGATCTTGAGAAGTGCCCTTCTTAGATCTACTACTTTGAACCCTATGGATCAACTAGAACATCTCATTTCCAAAGTTAACTGGGTGAATTTCGAGATCAATTCAGTTTTATATCTCATTCTTTAGTTGAGCTCGTGCAAACCGGCTGAACCGGTTTTGACACCGGCTGAACTGGTTTTACCCAGTTCATTTCTAGTTTTTGTTGGAAAAGTTTTAACTTGCCTATGCACCCCCTCTAGGCAACTTTCAGTATCGTTTGCCATTTTTGTGACATATCATTTGTTTTGTGGATTCCTCGGTCATGTATAGACGCTAGATCCTCGGTATGAACAGAAGGCGGCGTAGGATTGTCACGGGGATGTCGAGCTGCCTCTTCTGTCCATCACTAGAGTCCACCTCCATGAACCTAGACGAGTTACACTTCGGACAGTACTTTGCCTCCCCGTATTCTTTTCTAATAGCACGTAGCCCTTCGGACAAGCATGTATGTGCTCATATGTCATCTTGAGTGCACGAAGGAGTTTCTGTGTTTCGTACATGCTCTTTGGCAGAACGTGATCCTCCGGAAGCAGGCTTCCAATAACTATCAATAAGCCATCGAATGTGTCTCGACTCATGCTGTACTACAACTTAAACGCCATTACACGCCCAATGACATCCAGTTGAGAAACCTTTGTATGGCAGTGAAGGGGCTTCTGTGCTACGTCAAACATGTCGTAGAACGCCATTATGATCGGCTCTGGCTCATCCTCCGTACATCCTCCGGTGAACTGTGCCTCGTGATAGTCATTCAACATATCCACTACCCCTGCATCAGCATCATAATCCTCGATGTGTTGTCTAACCACCTACTCTCTCGTATAATGCACTTCACCATGGAAGATCCACTGAGTATAGTCTGGCGTAAATCCATTCTTCCGAATATGTTCTACCATGGCCTTCTTTGAGTTTCTTTTCCGGTTGGCACATTTGCTGCACGGGCATGTGACTATACTCGCTCCTTTAGCAGCTTCGCCATATGCCCGTTCCACGAAATCATCGGTCTTTCTAATCCATTCAGGGGTGACATCATTCCTTCCTACACGGTCCTCCATACTCTAAAAGTTTTGTGTCACACCCAGTTTTAGAAGGTAAACCGAATGCGAACCATGTACGTGCCAGGATCAGAAATTCACGTACACAGCGATTACATAAATGACTCATCATAGCACAATGCTTGGAATAACAATAAAGAGTAAGTAATAATATTACAGACTAGATCCATTTGCATAATATAAATCAAAGTACATAGAATCGAAACGTAGCCAACGTAAACAACCCACTACATGCAGCTGACTGGGGGAGGTCGCTAGCCTAATCCTCGAACTCATCGAAGTTCTGGAACTCTTGGAGATCCGCCTCGACACCTTCTTCTTTACCTAAACATAGATTGCACCAAAAGCAATCTGGTGTTTTGTGAAAGCAAGAGTGAGTACACATCAACATACTCAGCAAATGTCCTGTTTGGCTGTAGTGGACTAGCTTTATGTGGGGTTAAGGCCAAGCAGTTGCTTTTAGTTGGTCAGGTAATTATTACTAATAGAGAGCCAGGTTTTAATATTAACCCAAGTTGTTAACCCAAAAGTACTCTTTCCAAACGGAAAGAATACCAGAAACCATAATCATAATCATAATCACAATAGAAACCAACATTATCCTCATCATCATCTGTAAACAAAGTAGCCATGATTCAATGTGTCTCTAATCAATGGAGCTCCCTTGGCCGCTCATAACTGCGAGCACGACTGATATATCAGTTTCATAACACTCTGCAGAGGTTGCGCACTTTACCCACGAGTCGTGATTCCCTCTCTAGCCCGGGCTTGCAAGACCCTTATTCACTCCCAAGGTGAATGGCCAAGGATTCACTACGAAGCCTTTACAAAGATTCCATGAAGCTATAGCCGCCCGTTAGGTTTCCTAAATGTACTGCACTCCTCCCCAAGGGGCAATCCACCCTCGGCAGAGCGAGCCGCATACACCGAGCCCCATTGACGGCACAACGACGAAGCAAACTACACCTCAGTTCCTCTAATTAATTAGCTAAGGGCATCCCATACCACCCTCATGGTTGCACTGTTTTCCCGGGTGGTCATCCAACGAACAGGTCCTTACGGAGAGTCACTCGAGAAACCGCTCGAGTCCCCTAAAATGCCACAAGTATATCATCATATCCAGAATAAAATCATAGTATCATCATTGTATCTCATCATGTTCATTGATTAAAGTAAAGCGCTACCAAGAAGCTAACCATAGTAACCCAAAAGGTAATCAAGGACAAGGTAAATAGAAAGCTAGTCAATCCGAATGCGAACCATGTACGTGCCAGGATCGGAAATTCACGTACACGGTGATTACATAAATGACTCATCATAGCACAATGCTTTGAATAACAATAAAGAGTAAGTAATAATATTACAGACTAGAGCCATTTACATAATATAAATCAAAGTACACAGTATCAAAACGTAGCCAACGTAAACAGCCCACCAAAAGCAGTTGACTGGGGGAGGTCGCTAGCCTAATCCTCGAACTCGTCGAAGTCCTGGAACTCTTGGAGATCTGCCTCGACACCTTCTTCTTTACCTGAGCATAGATTGCACCAAAGGCAACCTGGTGTTTTGTGAAATCAAGGGTGAGTACACACCAACGTACTCTGCAAATGTCCCGTTTGGCTGTAGTGGACTAGCTTTATGTGGGGATAAGGTCAAGCAATTGCTTTTAGTTGGTCAGGTAATTATTACTAGTAGAGAGCCAGGTTTTAACATTAACCCAAGTTGTTAACCCAAAAGTACTCTTTCCAAACGGAAAGAATACCATAAACCATAATCATAATCATAATCACAATAGAAACCAGCATTATCCTCATCATCATCTGTAAACAAAGTAATCATGATTCAATGTGTCTCTAATCAATGGAGCTCCCTTGGCCGCTCATAACCGCGAGCACAGCTGATATATCAGTTTCATAACACTCTACAGAGGTTGTGCACTTTACACACGAGCCGTGATTCCTTCTCTAGCCCGGGCTTGCAAGACCCTTATTCACTACGAAGCCTTTACAAAGATTCCCTGAGGTTGTAGCCACCCCCAGTGGTGGATCCAGGATTAATCCAAGAGGGGGGCTACTAAACAATAGCACACGTTTCACCCTTCATTGCTTGTCTTCACAAATCACAGCTATGGTTTTAGCGCATGGTCACAAATCACTACTTGTCTGCTTCACAAACCCCTGCCAAGGGCACGTTGCTGCTCGCGGCGGTGCTCCGGGCGGGGCGAGAGGCACTGCGGCGGGCCTCCGGGCGAGCGGCGCCACGGGTTGCGACGGCGGCGGTGCTCCGGCCTCCAGGCGTGGGTGGCTCAGCGGCTGGCGGGCGGCAGCTGGAGCTGCCGAGCTGGAGGGTAGAGCCGTAGAGGGCGGTGGCGGGCACAGCGACACAGACGCCGCTGCGGCCTCGGCGCCGCGCGGTACTAGGAACCGCAATGCGGCTGCTGCTGCTAGCGGACATGGGGACTGAGATGGAGAGGAGCAGGCGTCCCATGCCGGCTCTCCAGGTCTAGTCGCCGCTTGGCTCTCCTCTCCTCTCTTCGGCTTGGAAATGGGTGGCTGCCTGATCCGATTCAAAAAATTCATCGACCCCGCCCACTCCTGGTAGAGGGATGCAGGAGGCTGGTGGCCTGGTGAATCCATCGGCCCCGCCCGCCCCTGGTAGAGGGATGCAGGAGGCTGGTGGCCTGGTGCGTCTGGTGCCTGGTAGTCCGTAGAGAGCGGCGGCTAGAGCTAGAGAAGTGGAGGGTGCAGGGCGTCTGCATCTTAGCAGCTAGTAGCATGGACGCTGTAGGCCGGCAGTACTGGACCTCTTCGTTTTACTGGGCTGCGACCGGGGCTGCAGCCTAGGCAGCCCCGGTCAGAGATCCGCCACTGGCCGCCCCTTAGGTTTCCTAAATGTACCGCACTCCTCCCCAAGGGGCAATCCACCCTCGGCAGAGCGAGCCGCATACATCGAGCCCCATTGACGGCACGACGGCGAAGCAAACTACACCTCAGTTCCTCTAATTAATTAGCCAAGGGCATCCCATACCACCCTCATGGTTGCACTGTTTTCCCGGGTGGTCATCCAACGAACATGTTCTTACGGAGAGATACTCGAGAAACCGCTCGAGTCCCCTAAAATGCCACAAGTATATCATCATATCTAGAATAAAATCATAGTATCATCATTGTATCTCATCATGTTCATTGATTAAAGTAAAGCGCTAGCATGAAGCTAACCATAGTAACCCAAAAGGTAATCAAGGACAAGGTAATTAGAAAGCTAGTCAATCCTTAGGTTGTTCATAGTATGCAGGACAGTGAATTATAAAATAAATAGGACACAATGGGTTAGAGGACACTTGCCTTCACCAAACAGATGCTCAGGATCTTCAATCTTGTAGAACTTGAAGAGCTAGATCACTTGGTCGCCAACGCTTGATCGTCGATTCCTCGAAGCTCGGAAGAGAACCACGATCTAATCACAACGCGAAGCGAAGACGAACAGGCACAAACAAATAAACATATATGCATAAGAACATTACACCATACAAGATAAAACATTATAAAAACGTGCAATATAAAATAGAGATCGCTTCTACGGTTACACGAGGAAAAGAAACGTCGAACTCAAAGCTACGGTCAAGAAGTTAACGGGTTTACGCTAAACAAATTTTTACTATAGCGTTTAATTTGACATTATCAAATATAAATAATATCTACCTTTTAGTTTCGATTAATCTGCTACACTAACAGTTGTCAAATAAATAAGTAATGTGATTAGCACGAGAGGTTATAAGCGAGGCGAGATTACGACGCGAAAAACAACACGACAACGTGTGAACGACGCGCGGACACGCGCGACATAGCACGCCGACGACACACGAAACAGTGCGCGCGACCAGCGCGAATGACGCGCAAATCAGCACGCCACCACATGTAGAACAACACGCGCGACACGCGGGGAAATACTAATTAGATGTCGTGTTTAAACTAAACAAGTATTTAAGTAAATACTAACCATGTTAATGTTTATTTATTAAAGCGCAAGTTGAAAACTACACCGTTAATCTAATTGGAATGTTAATCTAATAAATATTAGTCGAGCAAATCTTAAGTTAATTATCTAAAATGTGTGACCTGACGAATTAACGTTATTAACATAAGTGTTTATAAGACAAAACAATTTATTATCACACGCAGATGCCACGCGACAGGGTGCGCAACTCACTAAACAAGGTGTGTGGTGTGTGCGGAACAGCGCACGCGATAACATGCGTCGACATGTGTGAACGACACGCACGATGTGTGCAAACAGCACGCGTTTACTTAAACACGCTATGCGAATATTGATTATAATATTTTATTCGACCTAGCCATATTAGCAAGCAATTATCGTAAGCACCAATAAAATCATTACTTAACCCTGATTGTGTTGTTACTCGAATAATCGTTGTTTTGATATGTAATTAATTAGTACGAGCGATTCTAGGTGGAGTGGTTTACTGAAGCGCGACGAGACACGCAATGCACGAGGGCGATGTGCACACTGCGCGCTAGATAGCGCACATGATCAAGTGGATGGACAACACGTTCGACGCGCGCGAATGACGCACGAACAAACGATGGGTGCGATGGCGGGGCTATGCACACGCAGGGCGGGGTAGACGGGGTCGCCTAGGGGGGTAGACGGGGCTAGATGAGCTTCGTCGGAGCTCCGACGCGTGACGAATGACGATGACATCCACAGCGAACGTGCGGCGACGACAGTGCTCGCGGCTAGGGATTCACGCCGTGGACGCGCACAGACCGAGGCGCCAGGGCATGCTGCACAGCTATCGCGAGCAGCGCTGGCGGACACGAATGGCCACACCGGCCGCGGACTTTGTGAAGAATCCTAGCCGGTCTACATTGAAACTCTATGATTTCATGTGTAGGCCACTTAGGTTTCTACACATAGTGCGTCACAAATTTCTTGAAACATTCTCAAATTTTTATCGCAGCCTCTACATATGATATCATGACATGTTGATAAGTTTCATGATTTTCTGACTTTGTTTGTGTTTTATACAATTTTTAAACAACTGGATGGCAAGGTCACGGTCATGTGTAGTGAGCATGGTGCTCGAAAATTTTGGTCCGCTCCTTAAATCAGTTGTAACTTGTGTTAAATAACATGGATACCATTTTTGCATTCATGATTTTACATTTTTCGAGCGACTTGCATTTCAAATCTGAATTATCCGAAGAAATTCAATTAAACGAACAAAATCTAATAGTTATAACAAACACTTTTATAATTCTGCCAAAATGGAACATGTAAGTCTACATAGTGTAGGAACCTACCACAAAAAGTTTGGTTGTGAAAAGAAAAAAAAATAAAAATATACTTGTCGAGTGCCCAAGGATGGCACTCGACAAAGCATGGTTTGCCGAGCGTCGGGCTTGAGACACTCGACAAATAAGTTACTTTGCCGAGTGCCAAAGCCTGGCACTCGGCAAAGGTAATGGTTGTCAGCTATAGACAGCTATTGACGGCCCTTTGTGGAGCGTCGCCGTTCGCCGAGTGTTTAGCACTCGGCAAAGCGGTCTTTGCCGAGTGTCTTCCAGTGCCGAGTGTCCTGCTCTCGGTAAACGTCGTTGTTAACGAGAGTAGAACTTTGTCGAGTGCCCGACAAAATGCACTCGGCAAAGTACCGAGCACTCGGCAAAAAGCCAAATTCCTGTAGTGTCCGTTCCTCATCTCGCATTAGGGTTGCCAACTCATGTTCACTGTTCGTGGCGGCGGTTCCGTGCTCGCGTCATCGCGCGTGCTAGTCAGTACTCAGCAGTGCTCCCTACTCGCGGCCCTCGCAGCGCCGGTGGTGGCAAGCCTCAATCTCGCTCCCTACTCGCTGTCCTCACAGCGCTGGTGGTGGCAGGCCTCATTCGTAGCTGCGTATCGTAGCCCATGGTGGCACGCGTCAAGGCCATCGACGCCCCTGCCAGGTAGGGATGAAAACCGGATGGAAAAATCCCGTAACGATCGACACCGTATACCGTAATAAATGTCTGTATATTGTATCTGTAAAAAAAGGAACCAGAAAATTTCCGGGAAAAAGTGGCGGAAATAGGAACGTAAACGGTTGAGGCCGACCATATTTACTGATCCCATATTGATGCGGAAAAATCCTGTCGGTATTCATGTTTTATCGAGGCACACAAGGGGTCTGTTTGGTTGAGCTTTTTTCTGACCATCTTTCCTGAAAATATGGTTGTGGAGAGAATCTGGCTGTGAGAATAATCTAGAAAGCGATAGATTTCGTGCGGAGGAAGATGAAGTATTTCAAAGGGTTTAAGATCTAAAAAGCGATGAATTTTACTATCGCGACGACTTGAACGATTCTGTGTTTACGGTTTTTATCAAAGCGATTTTTATATAAACAGACTGAAAAGCTAGAGCATTTAGCCGTCCGCATCAGTGTTTGGTGTTCAAAAGCTTAAAAAAATCTAAACAAACAGGGCACAGGTCGCCAGCCGCCGCATCTGCATCTATAGGCACCACCGCACTGCACCGCATTCACGACCAGGCCGACCCCCGCTGCTGGAGCCCGGCACCAGCTGGTCGCGGTCGGCTGCTGCCTGTGGGGCTTGCCTACGCCAGCCTGCTGCGTCGCGATGCCGGGCTAGAGCTCCAAGCAAGCTAGAACGTGCAAGCAGAGGCTGGAGACAGCCAAGCTGGAACGTGCAAGTCAAGCTGGAATATGATAGAAATAATAGAAATACTAGAAATGCTAGTAGCATCTTTTCAGAATTTGTTCTTGTACTAGTAATTTCCGCGCGCAAGGGCGCGTAGAAAATATTTTATAATATAAGTTATAAATATATTATAGTTTTCTAAGCAAGCAATTCGTACATAGCGCAAATAGATATTTATGAAAAAGGTAAAACATTTGGGTAATTTAAATTAAAGAGTTAAGTGATTTATGAGCTTGTTTCAGCATATACAGTTGGACAATGATTTGCTCGATGCCAAGAATTCGTCAAGGCAAGTCAACATAAACAATGGTTAAATCCCCCTTAATCAGATGTGGAGATGCAGCGGTGAATTTCTGCTACTGATTGCAAGTCAGCATAAACAATGGTTAAATCAATTTAAATTTTTTGAAACCACTCTTAAGTTAACCTTGCTAATAAGCATGGGTCCGAAGAGGTTATTTATTTGCCGTAGATTCACTTTGATCAACCTATGCAGCTCAAATAATACTTGAACAGCAAAAAAACCTTCATGCAAGTTAAAGAAAAGCGAGCGTAAACGATAAGAGAAAAGGAATTTATAAAGAGATTTAATATTCCAAACACATTTCCGATAGGAAGAAAGACATTTTTGTAACATCTTTTTCTTTTCTAACCGTTATGCTCCTAGTTCATATATGCATGTGTTCGCAGTAAATTTGAATTGGAGCAGGCTTTGGAAGGAGGGAGAGGTCTAATCTGTACAGGTTCATTGATGGTTAGCAAGAACAAATAAAGCTTGAAAGCAGTGATAAATTGTTTGATAGCATCAGTTGCGGAGTCTAAAGAGATATGATGGAGATAAATTGTTTGATAGCATCAGTCGGCCAAACACTAAGGGCTAGTTTGAAAGTCCAAATACCGGAGGAGATTGGAGGGGCTAAAATCCCTTCTTATTCAAAATTGTATAAGGAGTAGATTTTAGCCCCTCTAATCCTGTTCGGTTTTGTGTCTGCCATGTTACTCCTAAGAGCTTGTTCGGTTCTACCTCAATCCATATGGATTGAGGAAGATTGAGTGAGTTTTAATTCCAAGTAAATCAAAATCTCTCCTAATTTGTATCAATCCCTTTCAATTCATATGAATTGAAAATAAACTGATACAGTGGTTACCGAGGTGGTATGTGTTCGCATAGGACATTCGATAATAGGTAAAACAGCAAGAACATGAACTCAGGTTTTGTATACTTACATGACAATAGCTCTTCCGGCTTTCCAAAAAATGCTTGGGACTAGTGGCACTAAAAAACATCATCCGGAGAAATATCCATTCGAGGTGGAGATTCCAATGAGGAATCAGACGAATCATCTTTTTTGCTCCACACCATGATGTGACATTTTCCTCTTCTCACCTTGTGTCTCTTAACCCATTTCTGGAGGTGTTGGAAACCAAAATGGCCGTGCGGACGGTCCGGCCCTGAGGCCGGATGGTCCGCGGTCCGGACTGTCCGCGGTGGTGGCGCGGACGGTTCGCGCGTGCGCCGAGTCAGTTAGGGTTTCTAGTTTCTCGCGGGATTTGTTACCTAAAACCGCGGAATTAACTCGGAAATCAGTTGGAAGCGGATCCAGACCTCCCCCTTTATATAGATAAAGGGCTACGGCCGATTGAACCCCCAACAATCGAATCAATACCACTTCTATTTCGCATTTATTTCCAGCACAATTAGGAGTAGTTCTAGTCTAGTTCTAGTTTAGTCTCTCGATCCCCAAATTCTTCGCATCTCTTCGACTCTACGCCGATTAGAGGAGTCTAGGTCGGCCGGCCCGAGCCTAGACAACCCCTAGGATCTCTCCTCCCCGACGGGGTCCCTCCCGGGAGCGAGATCCAGGCGCCGTCGGCGACCTTCGCCACCCCTGCGCACGCGCGGACCGTCCGGCCCCAGGGCGCGGACCGTCCGGCCGTCAGGCAGGGAACTCTACCTCGCGCCAGGTCGCGGACCGTCCGGCCCTGTGTTGCGGACCGTCCGCGCCTGACCAGAGAGCACCGCCGCCGGTTCTTGTTGAGTGTTTGACGCCCGAAAAAGGTGTCAACATACTTTTGGCGACTCCGCTGGGGATTAGGTGTCTAGACCTGCTAAAAATCGGCCCATAGATGGCCGGTTCTAAGGATCACACCAAGATCTCCACGACCAACATCATCAAGCCGGCCATGGAGGCGCTCCCGGCTGATGACCAAAGGTCCTTTGAAGACCTCGTAATGCGCGATGAGAAGGAGGTGATGCGGCAATGGAACGAACAACGCGACAAGGAAGAGGCGGAACTGCTGCATAAACTCTCCGAACGGCGCAAGGAGGCGGCGGACAAGTACTTGTCACACTTCACGGTAGATCGCCACCAGAAGATCGTCCGTCAAGGGGAGATCGATATGGAATCTCTCCTACCTCCACTTCAGGGTCCCGCTGTAAGTACTCCAGATCTATCTCTTACGACTTTCATGGATCAACGAGGAGATCAGTTAAAGCAATATGTAGATGAATCTATTAAAATACATTTACGTGCATACGAGAAATCAGCTGCTCCTAACTTTCCAACGCGAGAGTCTAATACAATGCCACCCACGTCAAACACATCGGCTATAAACGGGTCACCTTTGACCCAGCCATCATATGGTATGCCGATGCACGCTTTCGTGTCACCATCACAGCCGCAACCACTAGGCACGCGGCAGGTACTGGACGCGACCGGACCGTCCGAGCATCATCTCAGACAGTCTGGTTATACCGCAGACCGTCCGACGTATTTCGCCGGACCGTCCGACCAGATGCAGGCCCGCACACAAAACACTCAGGTCGCACCGTACATGGCCGGACCATCAGGGTACAACCCTGAACACTTCGGCCCCATCACGGACCGTCTGGTACATCACGCCGGACCGTCCGGATATGTTGCGGACCGTCCGCCGTCTTATGCCGGACCGTCCGGATATGGCATGAACCGGCCAACGTATTACGCTGGACCATCCGACTCTACACGAGTCCACGCGCAGACTGCCCAAGTTGCGCCATATATGGTCGATCCGTCCGGTTACAGCCCTGGACCATTCGGCCCGACCACGGACCGTCCAGTTCTTTATGACAGACGGTCTGGGTATGAGACTACCCACGTAGAACCATATACGGCTGGACAATCCGGATATACCTTCGGACCGTTTGGCCAGGTCGTGGACCATCCGGCTTCTTATGCCGGACCGTTCGGATATGCATACGTAGAGCCGAGAGCTGCGCAATACGCACAGTTCCCACATTCATCGCAACAACATTATGGTGCCCCACCAGCAACACATTATAATCATGCCATACCACCTCATGGACATAGGGCTGAATACTATTCGGCCACAAGAGAGCCTGAGAGGTATAGGGCAGGAGCTGGTGACATTAATAGGACACCTAACACACACCTCAAACATCCCTGGGAGGAAAGCCGACAGAGTGATGTCAAGCAACCTGAGATTTCTACCCACAAACTCAATGGATGGTCGCCAGACATGGCGGAGAGGGTCAGAGACGAGGTAGCTGGGATGTTCAGGGACAAACTCGGTGTTAGTGTGTCAGGTATAGGGCAATCGTATCGGAAGCCTTATAGCCACCGATTCGATACCATGCCATATCCACAGGGAACTAGAATACCAGACTTCTCTAAATTTTCTGGTGAAGGTGGGAAAAGCACACACGAACATATTAGCCAATTCATAGCACACTTGGGAGAATTGGCTGATGGGGAAGCCTACCGCGTTCGTTTATTCTCGTTGTCCCTTACTGATACTGCATTTGCATGGTACGCAGCTTTGCCACCAAACTCTATTAACTCTTGGGAAGAATTAGAGCAGAAATTTCATGAACACTTCTTCTCAGGAGAACATGAGTTAGAATTGGCTGACTTAGCTTCAGTCCGACAGGGGCCTGAAGAATCGGTTAATGACTATATCCGGAGATTCCGGGACACTAGAAACCGATGCTTTCAGATTCATGTCGCAGAAAAACAACTAACAGGGCTAGCTTTCAATGGGTTGCGACCCTACTTAAAAGAAAAATTAGATGGCACCCAATTCTTTTCGCTAGTGCACTTACACCAGCGGGCTATGACCTGTGAAAGCCGAAGTAAGGAAACATCAAAATCGGCTAGCCATAAGATGCATCTAGTGGGATACGATAATTCGGATGATGAATCCACGGATGTATACACCGCCGAACTGGTTTGGCCAGGACAGGCTAAACCTTCAGCGTGTTCTGCTTTACAGTCGATTCGAAAGAATCGACAAGAAGAAGTTAAGTTTACTTTTAATGTTGCCAAATGCGATAAAATATTTCCTCCTGATGAATTAAAGAGGCGTGCTTATTGTAAGTGGCATAATTCCTTTTCTCATGCCACCAATGATTGTAATGTTTTTCGTCGACAGATACAATCGGCCATAAATGAGGGTCGATTGGCTTTTCAGGAGATGCAAGTAGACACACAACCTTTTCCTGTTAATACAATAGAACTCACATGCAAAAAGGTCTTGGTTCGGTCCGAAATGGCCGATAAAGGCAAGGGCATCGTCATTGGCGATCCCCGCACGTCAGATAAATCACAAAAGGAGATTACTCGAAAGGCTTCGGACGAGAAGGCTACAAAGTCCGAAGACGCCGGGGGGCAGGCACAGTTAATGAACCAAACACGTCAGCCTAGCCCGAGCATCGTAGATGGTCCGGCACCTACGTGCGGACAATCCGGTGCTCAGACAAACGGTCTGGCTAACTCAGCCGGACAGTCCCCCTATGACCAAAGGCGTCAACCTCTACACAAAGCAAGGAAACAGACGCAAGGTCAAAGCACATATAATCGGCTGATCAAAGCCGATCCTACTTTTGATCAGTTGCTCTCCAAAAATACTAGCAAAAAGAATGTTCCACGTGATCGGTCAACAAAGAAACCCCGGTCACCTGCTAAAACAAAACGGTCAAACAAAACGGCCCGAAAGGCGACACAACAAGCATCGCCTATTCATTCTATGAGACCAGGGTACTTTCCACCTATTTACTCATCGTCGGTATATTATCCTGTTCAAACATGGAATGGCACGATGATGAATCCATGGTACATGTATAGTCCCTTCGTCTATCCAGACTGGGGGGCACCTCCATTCTATTCCTTTTGATCCATTGATCAAATGGTCATGGCCGAGAAAGATACAATCCGAAACGACCTTTATATTGGTGCTTTATTGAATAATCTCCATATCGAAAAGCCGGTGACCTACATCAGGTTTAGTTCATATGCTTTTGGTTCGTCAACCTTCACCAAAAGGCAGGGGGCATATGTTGGAAACCAAAATGGTCGTGCGGACGGTCCGTGGTGGTGGCGCGGACGGTCCGCGCGTGCGCCGAGTCAGTTAGGGTTCCTAGTTTCTCGCGGGATTTGTTACCTAAAACCGCGGGATTAACTCGGAAATCAGTTGGAAGCGGATCCAGACCTCCCCCTTTATATTGATAAAGGGCTACGACCGATTGAACCCCCAACAATTGAATCAATACCACTTCTATTTCTCATTTATTTCCAGCACAATTAGGAGTAGTTCTAGTTTAGCCTCTCGATCCCCAAATTCTTCGCCTCTCTTCGACTCTACGCCGATTAGAGGAGTCTAGGTCGGTCGGCCTGAGCCTAGACAACCCCTAGGATCTCTCCTCCCCGACGGGGTCCCTCCCGGGAGCGAGATCCAGGCGCCGCCGGCGACCTTCGCCACCCCTGCGCACGCGCGGACCGTCCGGCCCCAGGGCGCGGACCGTCCGGCCGTCAGGCAGGGAACTCTAGCCTCGCGCCAGGTCGCGGACCGTCCGGCCCTGTGCTGCGGACCGTCCGCGCCTGACCAGAGAGCACCGCCGCCGGTTCTTGTTGAGTGTTTGACGCCCAAAAAAGGTGTCAACAGGAGGGCTCTGGGTCTTAACAGCATTCTCATTCATAATGTTGCTTTAGCCTGTCAATGTGTGAAGATACCTTTGGGTCTGGCATTCATGTTCTGCCGTTTAGTACTTAAATGAAGTAGTTGTCTCTTTATCTTCCAAATCTATCCTCACTTGTACTCTCTTTCTAGTTGATACCTGACCTGAGGGCCCCTTGATTTCATGTTAGAAGCAACCATTCCTTCAAACGTTTCTTATCAATGCTAGAATATTTGACATCATTTTAGCCGATTGAAGATGCTTTTCCACATCTCCGGCTAGCTTTTTCTTGCCTGAAGCCAAGGATTTGATTCCCCTCAATAAGTAGATGTAGAGATGCCTCTTGCACCTGACTGCAAATTAACATAAATCTCTACTACTTATTAAGGCTGTAAGGGTAGCCTGCCATTTTCTGTTCTGCCTTTTTTCATTTCATGTTTTGCCCTCATCCCTGTCCGGCTCAAAAAATAAAATCTGCAAGAATTGTGAATCAAACTCAAGACCTACTACTAGATTAGAGACAACATATCCACCACACCACGTCTTATTTTGTTGTTATAGTAGAAGATATGAGAGTTATTAAAAGTAAGGTATGACTGATGCCACACTAAGCCATAATGGCTCCTCCGCCACTGCTGTTTGGAGCTTTCCGTCATTGCTATTTTATATTAAGTAGCAGAGCCTAATAGCTCAGAATATTATTAGGTAGTAAGTGAATTCTGTGCATTTCTTAGTGACAACAAAGATGTATTAGATGAAGCAACAACAATGAAACTACTGGAAAGATATGATATATCATTGCCAAGAAATATGCTTTGGTTAATTATCCTCCGTCAGGGATGACGCTGCAGAGGCTTCAGGAGGCGGCAGCGTGGGCTTGCTCGTCTGGGAGGGCCCTGTATGGCTATCATATGTAGTATTTAGTTTATTGTCTACTTCTATTGTTGACAGTACCTGTGAATTCTGTTGTTGATAGTACTAGTGAATTCTGTTGTTGAAGTACATGTGATGTTGCTTGGTCCTTTGAAGCC
The DNA here is from genome assembly GCF_902167145.1 of Zea mays. Taxonomy (NCBI): domain Eukaryota; kingdom Viridiplantae; phylum Streptophyta; class Magnoliopsida; order Poales; family Poaceae; genus Zea; species Zea mays. Next base: position 90,589,784 of record NC_050097.1, read on the forward strand.
TGTGATTTGGTTTCCTAATATTCGGCATTGAATTGGTAAGGAAGTCTTGTGATGTTATGAGCAAAGTGTAGGTGTTTTTTTCTGCTTAAGCTGAGGGCTTGTCTTTCTTACATAAAAGCAATGCATTTTGTATCATGTAGTGTTTCGTTATACTTGTTGATGTGCATATGGAAGTCTAGGCGAAGCAAATGAGAAGTTCTTGATTTTGTTTGGGTTCTGGACTCCGATCTTCCTTTCCCTTCTCCATTCATCCAATATGTTTTAGATGCAATTCAACCACTACCATTCAGCAATTCTAGATATGCAAGGCATGCGATGTTTTTGTTGTCACTGGTATAATTCTTTATTTGTTTTATAATACAGTTTATGATTCAATTCTACATGTAACAACTAAATGGGAGGCCTTCTTCTTGCAGATGTGCCTGATATAAACTTTGCAATCTGTTTCTCCGTATATATATTTATACTAATTTTTAACTCCTGTGGCAACGCACATGCACACACCTAGTATTGGTTAAGTTAGAATTTAAATTTAAAAAACTCGCGCAATGACGTGTTAAGGTGCACGCCTGGGACCTGCTCACTGGTTGTACTATTTTCAGCTTCGTTATGCTGCATACGCTTGCGATTGCAGTCTGTGTTAATTCTTGAGACAATCCTTCTTGTGTCCACAATTACAGATGCTCGGAGGCCTTTTTCCAGATAAAGGTTCTTGTCAAAAAAATATTGTAGGCTCGACCATTTGGAGGACATGTCTGAGGTATGATCCATTTTATCTAAAAATCGTGCCTGCAGCGTGCGTGCACTTTCTCCAGGCAATTACTGAAAATGGATGCGTTGACTCCTTAGGATCAGATAGGCTTGCAACACAACTGTTATCACCATGGAACCTGACCAGCCTTTTGGATTCCTCACGTTTATCTGATGATGAGTTCAGGCAGGGAGCGCCGCTGCACGCCTGCGTGCCTGTGCCGGAGGCTGGTGTGCCGCTGCCCGCTGCCGCCGGAGCTACGTGCGCACGCGCACCGCGCACGGCCAGCCGCACAAGGCACACTCATGCACAAGAAAGCTGCAACCTGCAAGGCGCAAGCACTGATGAATGCTGAAGGGCTGAACCTAAAGCCCTGAAGTGCACGCGCACCTGCGCAGGAGAAGCCGAGCAGGCCGGCAGGGTGCACCGTGCACGGCGCACGGCACGGGAGCCGCTTCGACCTCGCCCTCGCTGGAAACTGGAGAGTGGAGAGAGCTAGAGCGAGCGACCGGCCCTCCGCCCCTAGTGCGCGGTGTGGCTTGCCTTGTTGAAGAAGGGCTAGCCGCCGGAGATAGCGATGTAGAACAGAAGGTGGAAGTACGTGCAGTGGTGGGCCTGCATGCGAGCAAGGGTATTTAACTATTATTTTTGGTAAAATAATTATATATATATTATGTATATAAACTAAAATATTATAAAAAATATAAAATCATACTATTTTACAGTTATTTTGTCTAAACTTTGGTTTTTACTGTCTCTTTTTATTTCTCTAACGTGCAACCGATCATACAGTACAATAGTGTGATGTTAGATTATAAAAAAAGTTTCTATTCTACCAAAATTTCGAATACCATACTGAGTAGGTGACGTCGACGGCGTCGTCGGCCGGTCTGCTGCTCGCGCTGCGCTAGCCGCTAGCGTTGGTCGTCCTCACCGACACATCTCTAGCACATGCAGATGTAGATATTTTACATGGTCGTATCGCTCGTAGGCTCCGCAACGGGAAGAAAGGGGCAACGCTGGAACAGACTTGAACGGGCGGCGTCTAGATATTTTGCGTCCTTTCAGTCGACAGAAGGTATGGGCAAATGGCTTCCGTTGGATAGCGATCATGCGGATGGCTTAAAAAAAGCGACGTGGAATGTAACGTGCAAGCAACACTAGTCCAGCAGCCAAACAAGATTACCGCACGTTGTTCTTGATTTTAATTACCGGTTCACGATCGTTATCAATGTGTTACCGGCCGATTGTACCGTTAACTGTCATCCCGTTATTTCCCTTTCCGTTTTCCGGACCGGTGATTCCGATACCGTTCCTGGTTTCGGATTAAAATATGGATTCTAAAGTTCGATCGGCCGTTCCCGGCGACCCTCCTCAACACTGTCAACAGTACGTACACTTGTTGTGGCTAGTCAGTTCGATTTGCTTTTGTGACAGGCCTGTTCGGCGAGCTGTTGGACAGCCAGTGGTTGGGTACTGTAAGCGGCTGGTTTGTGTATTATTACCTCCTCAACACTGTCAGCATCAGCTGCAGAACAGCCAGCCGAACCACAGGATTTGAAACATTTAATCTTGTTTGCTTGCATCAGATTAAATGCTATAGAACGTGCAGGTTCTTTAATTAGTTTCGGCTGGTTTGTATGCATCACATTAAATGCTGCAAAGTCCTGCTCGTTAATTTCCTGAATTAATAATTAAAAGCTGCAAGTCCTGCTTGGTTCGTACATCTTCAAATCTGCCATTTTCAAAACTGCGTCACGTATGTTGATGTCTGTTTGTTTCTAAGTGGCTGTTTGGTGCGTGGCTTAAGCCGCCGTGGTTTAGGCGCGGCGTAGCGCCGGACGCCACGCACCAAACTAGCCCTAAATTATTAGTAGTGTATCACCTTGTTTTTTTCATCTCAGTTATGTCCATTAATTGCAGAGGTAGCATACATGTACAGGCAACTGCTGATGTGTTAGTTATATAAATGATGAAAACAATTCCATGTAATACTTTTGTACTGTTACCTATAACGAGCATTGTGAAAGTGGTCTATAAGAAAAATATTTCAGTTGCGCTTTACTAAAGTATGATTGAGAAGGTTGTTTGGGATAATGCAACTTTGAAGCACCTGATTGACATTTGTAGGGAGGAGATTTTAGCATTTGTGGGGAGGAGATTTTAGTTGGTAATAGACCTTAAGGTTGTTTCACTAGAAATGGTTGGAAGAACCTGGAGGAAAAGTTTTTTGTAAGGTCTAGAATGAAGCTAGTGAAGACACAATTGAAGAATAAATTATATAATATGAAAAAAAGATTATACCAAGTTCGTGGAATTGAAGATTGTTGTCACTGGATTAGGATGGGATGCAACAAATAAAATTGTTGCTTGTGATAATGCATGGTGAGCTGAACATCCTGAGGTGAGACAAGTTGTGATTGTTTCAATACATTTCAAATTGCCATCGGTATATGTTTGTCGTTAACTTGCCCATTTTCCCTAGAGATGCAACAACAGTGAGAGGTGTAAAGTGCAACCATGTGAGGTTTCGAAAACATGAACCCAAACACCTTGATGATTTGCACTTTTTGTTTGATAAGGTGCATGTCACTGGAGCTACGCATCCTGCCCTCGAGAAATTTCCTTAGGTGAATCATCAAGTGATGATGATGTGTTAGAGATGTCAAATTTTTTTGAAGATATTGTTGCTTTGAAGAAACCTAAACCAGTAGGAAAGAAGCGCAAGCAAATGTCCGGAGCAACCGAAGAGGAGAAGAGCCCTTCTTTAGGATGTACAAGAACACATGCTTGAACATTGAAAGTGCAGCTAACAAGATCACATCGAGTGTTGAAGCATCATCAGATCTTGCTCTATCCAATCATGTCCCTACTATGGCAGATGCTATGAAGTTGGTTAAGGAGTGTGGTGTGCAAGAAAAAACTTCTTTGATGCACACTGTTGGTCACTCGTTCTCAATTGCTGTGTGAATCAAGAGCAAGTCAACACATTTGTAATATGTTAAAGACCTCCGTCCTCCAAAGCATTATTCCATCTTGGGTACAATGAATCTTAGACGAAGGTCCTAAATAACAAGTCTACATTATTTGCAAATATAAAAATATACTGATAAGATGTAACTTCATGCCATGTATCCATTTTATAATGAATATATGTGTACTTTTAAAGATTGTATTACATTGATACCTTCGACTTGTTTGAAGGCAATGACGCGAGAGCAATTACAATCCAGCGTGAATAGTACGGGGGTATTGGAATAAAAGAGATAAGTTAGAGTTCCTAAAAAATAGGATATGATTGTAACAGATAAGTACCAGATTAGATCTGTCATGTAACAGATTTGGTTTCGAGTTTGTTAAAGTTCCTAATAGATAGGATAGGATTGTAATAGATAAGGACCATATAAGATCTATCATGTAACAGATTTGGTTTCGAGTTTGTTAGAGTTTCTAATATATAGGATATGGTTGTAACAGATAAGTACCAGATTAGATCTATCACGTAACCACCCACCTCCCAGCCTATATAAATACATGCCACCATAACACCTCAAGCCATCAATCAAAGACTCATCTCATCTATTACTTCGCAGCAGCCATCGCTCGTCGGTGGACCTGCCACCGCGGGCAGGATGTCGCAGCCCCATTCCGGCGTGAACAGGATCGTGCGGGGGAGAAATGGCCCTGGCCATCGATCTGGTGATGAGCGCACGATTGAATCTCAAATACCCCATCATGATCGAAAATCATAGTCGTTGATCTAAGATTTGTTGGCCGAGATCAGATCACGGGATCCTTTAATCTCGAGCATTGATTTTAGATCCGACCGCTGTGATAGAATACCGGTTTAGGTGAGATAAGTCTATGATCCCTGCCGTCGGATTTAGATCCCGCGGCTAACAATCCACCGTACCCCTTCGCCATGTCCATCTTTATAAAGAGGCTCGGGTTTCTTTCAAATCAACCCTCCATCCAACCAGTTAGGAAATAATTAAAACTGAGTCCCCGATATTTATGAATTTAACCCCAAGTTTTCTAGAATTAATGCTCGCCGCCCAGAGGTTAAATAAAATGAGTAAATTACTTCAAAAAATGTTTTCTAGTATAGAAATAATTCCACAAACTTGTTTAATTCATAAATAATTCATTTTAATTCCTTTTTGATCCATTCCAGATGCATTAATCTCATATTAATATTGTTTATCATCTAGTAACCTTGTATTACCATGAAACCTATGGTTAAAATTTTGTACCTCATTTGTTTATAGTAGACACTTAAAACTTCGGAAAATCATAACTTTGAATTTAGTGAAGCTATGCGCAAAGGAACCGACCTAAAGGGGAAAAGGCTATCCAGTCCTCATAGATTTTTCTATAAGACAATAGTAAATGTAAAGGGCATGACTGTAATTTCTCATAGGCTGCGCCATATGCTTATAAATAGGTGAACAGTACCCACGTACTGTTCACGCTGACTGGTACTTGCTTTTTGCGTCACGCTTGTACTTTCTTGCCTTCTGTCAAGCCGAAGGTACTTTTGTAATTCAGTATTGTTTCTATCTTTCCATGATAATATAATTAAGAATGAGTTAATAATGTTATATGATTGTTTATGTTGTCTCCTATATGTCATATGCCTCTTCTTTTATTTGACATATACTACAATGATGAAGGTATGACCTTCATAACCTTCGTCTGAAGATCATTATATCCTAAGGGAAATAATGCTTCGAAGGACGAAGGGCATTAACATTTAACATCTTTTGTTGCCTTGTTCTTAATTCATAGTATTTGAGAACATGTCCCCAACATTGGCGCCCACCTCCGGTGAACCCTTTTTCGACCACATTCGACAAGCACTGACCTTCGTCATGCCGCCGAAGAAAGTTTCAGCGCCAGGGGCTGCCGCACTACAGCCACTGGACCCAAATCAGGAGACTCTCTCTCTCTCCGAGAGGCCCGAAGCCAGAAAAGGAAGGCCACCAGTCCAACACTCTAGGAGGAGGAGCTGGACCAAAAAATCAAAAACATGGAGATAATCCATCAACAAGTACAAAGGAAGAAGGAGAAGATGGCCCAACTGGCTGATCTTCAAAGACAGATCGACGAAGCCACTGAAGAAGTACGCCATCTTGCTCAAGACGAACAAGATCGAAGGTCCCAACACAGGGAGCTTCATCAAGAAGGCTTATTCAATGAGAATGGATGATATGATGATTTTAATCATGATACCTTTACCTTTGATGATGCTTCTCCCTTGGCAGCAGAACTGCAGGCTATCCCATGGCCTCCTTCATACAAGCCACCTCAACTTCCCATGTATGATGGGCATTCAGATCCGAAGCAGTTTTTGATGAGTTATGAAGCAACTATATCTTCATATGGAGGCAATGCAGCTGTCATGGCCAAGTCCTTCGTCATGGCAGTTCAGAATGTGGCCCAAACATGGTATTCTTCTCTTCGGCCATAGACTATTACTTCGTGGCAAAAGCTCAAGGATATGCTAGTGACAAGTTTCCAAGGCTTTCAGACGAAGCCAGTCATAGCTCAGGCCCTGTTTCAATGCACTCAAGATCATGAGGAGTATCTCCAGGCATATGTCCGAAGGTTCTTGCGTCTGAGAGCACAAGCGCCTATAGTGCCCAATGAAATTGTCATTGAGGCCATGATCAAAGGGCTTCGTCCAGGACCTACCGCCCAGTATTTCGCTATAAAGCCTCCACAGACTCTGGAGAAGTTGCTTCAAAAGATGGATGAGTACATCTGGGCTGATAATGACTTTCGCCAAAGAAGGAAGGAAGCTTACAGGTTCTCTGAGATGACCAGGGGCTTTGGAGGAAGAATCCAACCGAGGCATGTCAGGTCAATTGACAACTCTACTCAGAGTGATGACAAAGGAAGTCAGCTGCAGAGGCCACAACACAATCTTCGGGGCAGCAACAAAGCTCTTTCCGGCCGCCAGCTCCAAGAGGCAGAGGCGCCAGGGGCTTCAGAGTAAGATATGGGGATTAACCTAGGAAGATCTACTGCCTATTTTGTGGTGAAGACAAGGGCCATACTACAAGAATGTGTCAAATCACCATCCAAAAGCAGAAGGAGATCGCAGAAGCCAAAGCCCGGCAAAGTCAACCGAAGCATGTTCTACACACTGCTTCATGTCACTCACCCTACATACTAGAATATGTGGGTAATCATCCTATAGCTTCTGCTGCTTCGGCTAGTCAGCCACATGCTTCTTGGCCATAGTTTCCACCTCCGCCGCCACTACAACCTGCCTATTCACGAGGTCAGCAGCCAGAAGGGAGCCAACAGACCCATCAGCAGCGAGATTTCAGGGAGGAATCCGAAGCTCAGAAAGTCAACAGTACTGTGCCAGAATCAAAACACATCTATTAAGAGATATCCTACCTCTGAAACATTTTTACATTCATTGTCATTTTCTTTTTAATAAGGAACAATCAATGTAAACCTAGTTTCTTGTCATTTTTAATTTCTTGTAATAGCTTCGTTCTTGTCATAGTGAAATATATCTTCTCCATAGACTCACGAAGCTCAAAAATTGCTGAAGCTCAAAAGTCGTTCCTAAGGGAGTGCAGAGCTAAAAATTGCATTGCAAGTTTCCCCGAAGCTATAAAAAGGTGTTCCTAAGGAGCGCAGCGTAAGTTTGCTCAAGCTACAAAAAGTCGTTCCAAAGGGAATGCAGAGCCAAATACCGCCGAAATATAAGGCGAAGCGCGAAAAGTCAACGCGAATACCGCCGAAATAGAAGGCGAAGAAGTTCAAAAGACGTTCCTAAGGGGATGCAGAACTTACACCGAAAAATAAATGGCAAAGAGATTTTGATCGTTCCTAAGGGGACGCAGAGATTGTGTTTCAGCGTGGGTATGTGTCTTCGGCATTAGCATCATTCTTTGCATCATATCATCGCGTCATGTCGCATAGCATCACATCATACATCATATCACATCAATGACACGAATTGGAAACGAAGACGATCTTCAGAGAATGCTTTACAAAAATGAAAAGGTGCTAAGGCACAAAGCAAGCTGAGAATTGCAGCTTTATCAGTTCTGATGTGGAAGATGGGATCTATTATTTACGAAGCATTGATGTTTTTACGAAGTATGGGTGTTCTCACGAAGCATAAAAATTCTTATTTACGAAGCATGAAAAGAAGGGAAGGTGTTTTTTACCGAAGGCTCAAAAACGGTATGTACATAAAATTTCATGCATCGCAAAGAATTGAATTACAAACAACTTACATATTAGATTCAAAATTGTAAACATCAAATATTACAGACTTAGTTCAACAAATGTTACATTAATATCCTAGAAATGTTTTTACAATAACTACTATTCTTCCTTCAGAACTTTTTCTGCAGCTTCGTTAAGCAGTTTGGTAACAACTTCGTCGACAATAGCTTAGGCCATATTAATGATCTCTATCGCTTTCTTTGTCTCCGGATCGGCCAGGGGGTCGAACGGCTCCGGTGCAGGAGGTAGCTCAGCTGCGATAGAAAAAATCAATCAGTTCGAAGCCACGAAAATAAACGGCAAAGGTGCAAGCCATTAAACAATACCTATCCGTCTCTCAAGTTCTGCAGCTTTCTTAGCTTTCTTCGCTGCTTCTCGAGAGTCGTGGATATCTTTTTCGCTCTTCTTCATTATTTCATGAGCCATTTCTTGGCCGCCATTTTCCCAAATATCAGTGAAAAAATTTCCGCCTATTAAACTTGCTTCGGCCGAGGGGTCCTTCGTGTCATCCACGGAGAAGGCAGCTTTGGCCTGGGCCAAGGTTTTAACATGATCGCAACCCGCCTTCTCCATAACGGCTGCAACTCCTCTCGCACCACAGAACGCGCAGACGTCCCCACGATCACTCAAGATTTCCTCAAAAGCTTCAACTTCACCACTGATCCACTCGATAACGCCCTCGGGGTCGCCTCGTATGAAGTTGTCTTCGTTTGAATAGGCGCCCACGTTGGCGAAGCTAGTCTTCATCTTTTTCACGCATCCCACAGATTTTTCAAAGCACCTTTCCTTGGATGCGCGAAGCTTTGCAACTGTCTTTTCTAAATAATTTTTCCAATATTCGCTGGCATCTCGATTAGCTTCAGCAACAACGCATTTTTCTTTGGCCTCAGCTAATTGCCTCCAAAGGTCTTCAATTTCACTCTTTTGGGCTTCAGCTTGAGCTTTGGAACTAGCTTCGTCTTCTTTTATTTTGTTTACCAATGAAAATAATATTTTATCCTTTTCAAGGCCTTCGTTCCTTAGTTCAATCACCTCTGAACGAAGGTTGTTCAGAGCCATTGTACACCCTTCATCTTCGATGTTTTTCTGTGCTCTGAGGGCATTGCTGAGGATCAAGCCCTGCAAGAGGAAGTACAACATTAAGTATAAACAAATGAAGTAATTCGTTTTCAAATACAAAATTTATTTTCATACCTTTATACTATTATATGCTAAACTGTCAGCCAATTCATCCTTTGACAATACTGAGAGGCCATCTTCTAGCTTCGGAAATCCGAAGCTTCTTCCTATCTCCCGGCTGACGGATATCTCTTTGTTATCCGGGAGACAGTACAAAAAATCTTCTTCTCCGCTGCCATTAAACACCAATGCCCCCTTTGGGTATTTCAGTTTTTGGGCATAATGTTGAGCTTCTCGTTTTTCTTCCTTAGAAAGTGTTTTTCCCGAAGCATGGTGGATGATGTAATCAATGCTCTCTTTCAAAGCTTCGGGAGCAGGAGTAGCAACCTTTTCAGGCGAAGTTTGCTCTGAGGTCTTTTCTTCTATTGCCTTTTCTTCAATTTCCGAAGGTTTTTTCTCGGCGAGCTCTGAAGGCCCAGCTTCGGCACTAGCTTGGCTTACTGCAGCTTCAATTTCGGCCAGCTTTGTTTCAGCTTCGGTTTGCATTTTTGAAGCCTCAGCGATTTTCCCTGAAGGAGTAGAGCTTAAAGCCTTTACTGTTTCTAGCACATCTAGTACATTTGCCATCCTTCTTCTTTTGGGAGTTGCCGCAAAGCTTTTTTGTGCCTTCGGTACTGTTACTTCTACCGAAGGGCTTAGAATTTCTAACGTTTTTGTTCCTTCAATTTTTGGCTCTTCGGCCTTATCTTTATTAGTCTTTGACTCAGCTAGCTCGGCTGAGGGTGCCTTCGGCATGATAGCCGGATCTTCAGCCTTCTGTGTAGGAGGAATGGGCTCCTTTGGTTCAGCAGCTGAAGAAGTCTCCCCGCCAAACTCAGGCACCACGACCGGTTCAATATAACGTGGCCGGTGGGTAAGGACTTTCAACTTTTTGCTCTTCGGCGCAGGCTCATCTGGAGTGGCCGAAGCAGCAGTCTTGGCGGAAGCAGCAGTTTTCCTCTTCTTTCCCCGCCCCCGCAGTGGGTAGCAGTAGTCGGGGTAAACAAAACCAATGGCATCAAAAACTATATTCAACCTCTTTTTTCCCCGGCCCCCGAAGGATGTGGATAATGCATTATCTTCTGCTTTGGAATACGGCCCAAGCAGTTCATCACTTGTAGCTTCGATACATTTCAACCAGTCGTCATTTGGTTCATCAAATTTATCTCCATATCTGAAGGTGTATTTCAGTCGAACCAGCTCACCTTAGCTAGACTCAGTAACAGTCTCCTTTGGCATTTCCCAGTTCTCTACAAGCGGCCATACTCTGAAGGCTATATGCTCTTGTATTAAATCTCTTGTACCAATAAAAAACAGACAGTACCAAAAGCCTTTTGGCATGCTTCGGCGGCTTTGTCAATCTCAACCTTCGGCCTTCGGAGGCCGAAGCGGGACCAAATGGGGCGCATAATAACCTCCTTAACATCCTCCCTCGCTACCAAATCGTTCTTCACATAAAACCATTCCTCCATCCAATTTCCCGGCCATCTTTTCCGAAATGTTGGTACTGGGTAGCTTGAGTTGGGACGGGCGATAAATCCATAACAACCGAAGTTGTTGTGATACTGTTCTTTTCCAGTTGCCTCCGTTTCATACATAAGTTCGTGTATGCAGCAGAAGCATTTTGCGCTTGGGTCTATACCTTGGCTCCTTGTTGCCCAGACGAAGACTCCCATCCTCAATATAGCTTCGGGGGTCAGTTGATGAAGGAAAATTTGGAAGGTTTTCAACACTTCAACTACAAACCTGCTCAATGGGAACCGAAGCTTCGGAAAATCACAACTTCATTCTCCTCAGGCGCAGGAGTGTTATTGTCTTCGCCAGCCCTCACAATAGACATATCTCGAAAGTATCTCCCCCTCATGGTCTCAAGGTGACTTTGCTTGATGGTCGACTTTCTGAAAATTGTATGGCTTGGCCTCCACGGTCGATCTTCGGAATCTTCACCCCCACTTTCTGCATCATATTTGTCACTGTCACCAGTGTCTTCAGACAGGCCCGCCAATATCTCTCTTGTAATCTTCTCTCTATTTGATTTTGCCATTGATTCTAAAAACCCAGCTATATAAGGATTCACAGCCTTCTTCTGCTCAAAGAGCTTCTCCTCTTCGGTTAGCTTCGTCTCAGCAGCAACCTTCTTGTCTTGAGACATATTTTCTTCGGAAATGACAAAAACGTGTCCTTCAATCGAAGCTTAGAAAGCTTGAGAAACTAAGCAAGCGTTGGTGAGCAAGAGCTATAAAATTGAGCAAATAAAGCAAGTGGCACAAACAGCGTACCAAATGTGGTCAGGGTGAGTTCTTATTTATACGCTCGACGCGCCCCGAGTTGGAGGGTCCCGTCTGTCATTGAATGTTTCTATTCTAGCAAAGGGAAGGTGTTTTTTCGGACCTTCGGCTTAAGGCCTTAGTCCATATCGCAGTCTGAATTCGTTATCTTAAACAAATTAATACTGCGAGGGGCTACTGTTGGGGGCCTTCGTCCTCCGAAGGTCCTCAAAAACATAATTTAGCAGTGTCTTTCAAGCATGGTTTATATACAGGCACCTTCGGATTCAGGATTAAAGGCATATACGATGAAGGGCATGGGCGAGACGAAGGATGACGCAGCTTCGAAGCTATGCGCAAAGAAGCTTCGGCTCAATCGCGGGAAAAGGAACCGACCTAAAGGGGAAAAGGCAATCCAGTCCTCATAGATTTTTCTATAAGACAATAGTAAATGTAAAGGGCATGACTGTAATTTCTCATAGGTTGCGCCTTGTGCTTATAAATAGGTGAACAGTACCCCCATACTGTTCACGCTGACTGGTACTTGCTTTTTGCATCATGCTTGTACTTTCTTGCCTTCTGTCAAGCCGAAGGTACTTTTGTAATTCAGTATTGTTTCTTTCTTTCCATGATTATATAATTAAGAATGAGTTAATAATGTTATATGATTGTTTATGTTGTCTCCTGTATGTCATATGCCTCTTCTTTTATTTGACATATACTACAATGATGAAGGTATGACCTTCATAACCTTCGTCTGGAGATCATTATTTCCTAGGGGAAATAATGCTTCGAAGGACGAAGGGCATTAACATTTAACATCTTGTGTTGCCTTGTTCTTAATTCATAGTATTTGAGGACAAGTCCCCAACAGCTATGCATGTGCACCAGATAACTTAACAGGATCTGTCCGAGTGCCCCAAGGACCTCAGATAAACCACTTACAACCAGGATCACAGGATTAAGTAAACACAAATCACACACCAACATTTTGCAGCGGAAATCTTATTTCCAAATTTTACAAGTTACATCAAGTTTACAATGTACATGATCGGAGTGATTACAAAAGTGATTCAAGGAAATAACTTTGAACTGTTATAAATTATTTGTAGTTTTGAAATATATATGCTAGCTTAAGTGACCATACTCAATAAGAAGTATAGAAGAAGTACTTAAACTTATAGAAGGTCGTGCCCACCGGCGCTTAACACCAATCACAATCAAGTGACTCGTAACCTGCAGCAAAAATGGGAATAAAACCCTAAGTACGCAAGTACTCAACAAGACTTACCCGACTAAAGAAAAGACTCTCAAGGGTATGCTGGTTAGAGGCAGTCAAGGTAAAGCTTGTCAAGAATCAATGACTCTTTTGCAGAAAAGCTTACTATGGGTGGATCCTTAAAAATCCATTTTTACTTGTCAGGTTATGTAAAGTTACCTACATCTAGAGTTCTTCCTATTCTAGTTCAAGCACTTGGCCTATACTAGCTGTCTTTTATCAACCCTTCAGTTCACTGGATTTCTATGTGTAAGTCAGTGACCAAGTCTTCATATCCGAGAAGTAGCGGCGATCCGAATCGATTCATACTCAACTGAGGATCTCCAATCACACGACATATGGAGCACTTAACCCTTGCATATGTCAACTCGCCACCGGGTTTCTTAAGACTAGACTGGGTTCACGCCAACCGAGAGCACAAATACACCACCGTCCAGCCTCTTGCCACGGAGGGTACACGCTACTCTCGCCATCTCTCCACTCTCATTGCGTGTTGGCCTTTCTAGTATTAGTCCGCCCGAGGCAAAGCTTACCCATGATGAGGCATGTGACCAGTTAAAGGGTCCTCGGTCAGTAGGCCCACATCGAGACGGTCCTTAATCGAATCAGACGGAGACACTACACCGACACTCCCTTCTCGTGCAAGTCAACCGCCCGGTCTCGTTTTAATCATTTAAACCCCAAAGTTTGGTACCAGGTAGAGGTACATCTTTTCCGATGTTGAACCCATCACGGCCATGATGGATCCACCATCAAGTTTTATTTTTGAAAACATTCCCACCCACTGAAGCATCACTTTTATTTTAAAACAAAATATTTTTTTTGTTTGATAAAGCAAGGCTAAGCATCATAAAATTCTTTTCAAAAAGGGTATCAAGGAAGGATAATCAATTTTCCAAGGAAGGAAATGCAGCAATTGTCTGGCACACAACTCCTATCACCTAATGCATCAAACAAGGTGATAAAGATTTTAAAACAGCAAGGAGGTGGCAAATGCACCGGGGCTTGCCTGGATAACACTACGTTAGTGTTTGTTAGACGTCGATCACTTGACGACCATCCTTTGTCTTGGCACTTGTTTAGATTATCCATCTTCAGGTTAATCCATCAGCATCATCTTGTGGAAAAGCTCACGCTTAACATTATCTTATGGTTGACTCAGCTCTGGTTTTCCACATCATGTGTTTAATTATCGTACCTAAATGAGATGCATTATGCACATGAATGCATAAGGACTAGAACGATAATAAACAATTCTATAGGGTAGAGAATTAAACACTTAACGGATAGGCACAGTACATCACTCATACGAGAACACTGGTTATCGACATACGACTAAGCGCGATAATCACGCTTCTCTAAATTAAACGAACCTAACGCAAACATCACGAACAACAAACTATACACATTTAATACAATTAGCCTAAACACAACTCATCAGCTAATTGATTAAATGCTAAACTTATCCCTCGCTTTATAAATTATACCACTTTGCTTACAAAGAACTAATTTAATTTTATTTCGCACCACACATATTTATTTAATCTATCTAACAATTCGGCTAACAAACTTAGTCTAAGACACCTAATTTTGGGAATAAGCATAGGAGCACATCAACTTTCTAAACCACCTGACCGGACGACTTTGCATAACCTGCCAGCTAATTAAAATGTCTACTAGCAAAGCATTAATTTATTTAAGCAAACTAAATTGGTACGACAACATCGTCACACAATGTGCCTATGCTAACGACAAGAAAAATCATTGTGGCTATATAACTATCCAATTCAATTAACTGAAATAATAAATTGGCTCACCACGATCGAATCGATTTGATAACTGCGAGGGCGACGACGGCTCTCAGTTTAGACATCCGGTCGAGCTCCTAGCAATTGTTGCACGGACTTTTCTCACATTTTCATGCAACTCCAGGATCAGTCTCCTGGAGATAAGGTTGACGACGAGTTCCGTGGAGTGAACGACAACGTTGTTGTACCCACGACGTGGAGATGAATGACGGCAACTCCACAACTTCTTCACGAGCACGACAAGGACATAGGGCGCGGCGACTATGCTTCACTGGCGAGAAACGTCATGGCGAGCTAGTTGACGGGAGCAACAAACTATGGATTTGAAGCTCGGACAAGGAAACCATGGTCTAAACGACACGGACAAAGGACGAGTGCCGGGGCTGTCAATTCATCGCACGGCCGGATGATGACGATGAACAGCCGAGCACGGTAAGGAGCTGAAAAATGACGACGGGTCTAGCAGAGGAGCTCGCGCGATGACAACCAAACAGTGAAGCTCATGCGCACAGTAAGGAATACGAGCGATGACGGCTATGTAAGGAGTGCCAAGTTGAGGAGGGCGGGATTCGACGGCTCGATGTCGCCCGTGGCCGAGCACACAAGGCGACCAGCGCACGTGACGAGGAGACCACCGGTGAAGGAACTTGGCTGGCAAATCGCGCGCATCAGCGGAGCCTAGCAGCAACGACCAACCCCCACAACAAGGAAAGGGGACGGCGAGCTCGGATCGGCGTGACGGGAACGAAAACCGGGCGCGGGGACACGCAGACCGAACGACGCGAGAAAGAGATGAAGCAATAGACCGCGGTGAGCTTGGGGCGGGGAATGAGCATGCAGCCAAGGAACCGAGCTCAGCAGGGAGATGAAGACGCGAGGGAGAGCTGAGGGATAGAGAAGATAGCTGGGCGCGGGAGAACGCGCGCGCAGGGAGCCACGGGGTCGGCTGAGCGGGAACGCGGTAGAGAGGAGCGTGGCGCGGAGGGAGATGGAGCAGGGAGGGCGCGCGCGCCATTGGAGGGAGCAGGAGATGGCCGACGTTGAGGGCAGGGCCGAGCTCGGTGGCCATGGCGAGCTGGGCGCGGCTAGACCAAATCCGATCTGGAGCTCGCGGCGCCGGAGGAGCAGGGGAAAAGCTGCGTGCGGGGAAGGAGGTCTCGTCACGGCGGCCATGGCCGGACAGAGAGCAGAGCAGGGGCGCGGGCCTGGAGATGGCAGAGGGAAGGTCGCCGCGAGGGAGTAGAGAAGAAGAAGCAGGGAGGGAGCGCTGGGCAGGGAGACGCGCGGCCGGTAGAGAGAGCTGGAAGACTGCCGTACGAGAGAAGACGACACGCGTGGCTGGAAGGATAGAGACGCGCACGTGAAAAAGATCAGGGAGAAGAGGGCGGCATGATTTTTTTTTGAGTTGAGCGGCGCCTGAAGATTTTTCCATCTTTTTTTTTAATTTCTTTCTTTTTTTAAACGAGATCATACGAAAATATCCTGGATCCAGTATTACGGTTTAAAAGGCAATAAAGAGTTGGACCAATACAATATTGGGTACAATATTTAGATATGATTTTGACTTAGTGAATACTTCGGAATCAGATGAATTTGCACCCGTCATTTATATTCAAAGTTTTGGATCGAGGCGAGAAACGACAGCCCGAATAAGACGGATTTCGTCTACGATAATCTGCTCTGCATGATTCGACCGAAATTAGTCAAAACCCGATCCGCTAATGTACACTCGTTTTCGTCGTCAAAACAACGTGCTGAAGGATAAATTTGATCTTAACCTCGTGCAAGATTTCGCGTGATTCAAATTAATTTGCCCGGGATAAAAATCATCCAAGTGGGTCAAGCTTCTGAATTCGTATTATCTTAATCTAATAATTTTGAACGGACACAAGACTCGACATATCGCGAAATAAATGCGCGATATCGATGCGGCAGCGAGAGTGCGATCTTTTTCGAAAGCGACGTCACGCATCGCACATATGGGCGAGAAGCTGTGCACATTTGTCGGGGACCATAATTAGGGGTACCCTCAAGGCTCCTAATTCTCAGCTGGTAACCCCCATCAGCATAAAGCTGCAAAGGCCTGATGGGCGCGACTAAGTCAGGGATCAGTCCATTCGAGCGACTCGATCACGCCTCGCCCGAGCCTAGCCTCGGACAAGGGCAGCCGACCCCGGAGGATTTCCGTCTCGCCCGAGGCCCCCCTCCAACGGCGAACATATTTCCGGCTCGCTCGAGGCCCTGCCTTCGCTAAGAAGCAACCCTGACCAAATCGCCGCACCAACCGACCAAATCGCAGGAGCATTTAATGCAAAGGTGGCCTGACACCTTTATCCTGACGCGCGCCCCCTAGCCGGCAGAGCCGAAGTGACCGCCGTCACTTCGCCGCTCCACTGACCGGCCTGACAGAAGGACAGCGCCGCCTGCGCCACTCCGACTGCGGTGCCACTTGACAGAGTGAGACTGACAGGCAGTCAGGCCCGGCCGAAGGCACCATAGGAAGCTCTGCTTCGTCCGACCCAGGGCTCGAACTCGGGCTAAGTCCCGGAAGACGACGAACTCCGCTCTTCCCGACCCAGGGCTCGGACTCGGGCTCAGCCCCAGAAGACGACGAACTCCGCTCCGCCCGACCCAGGGCTCGGACTCGGGCTAAGTCCCAGAAGACGACGAACTCCGCTCCTCCCGACCCAGGGCTCGGACTCGGGCTCAGCCCCAGAAGACGACGAACTCCGCTCCGCCCGACCCAGGGCTCGGACTCGGGCTAAGTCCCAGAAGACGATGAACTCCGCTTCGCCCGACCCCAGGGCTCGGACTCCGCCCTGGCCTTAGCCGACGGCCTCCGCCTCGCCCGACCCAGGGGCTCAGACTTGACCTCGGCCACGGAAGACAGACTCGACCTCGGCTTCGGAGGAGCTTCCACATCGCCCAAGCTAGGGCGCAGGCCAGCCACGTCAACAGGAGGCACCATCATCACCCTACCCCGAGCTAACTCGGGCCGCAGGAAACAAGACTGGCGTCCCATCTGGCTAGCACCGCCAGATAGGCAATGATGGCGCCCCGCGTACTCTGTGACGATGGTGGCTCTCAGCCCCCTTACGGAAGCAAGAGGACGTCAGCAAGGACTCAACCGCTCCGACAGCTGTCCCTCCGCCAGGCTCCATCGCTCCTCCGACGGCCACAACATCACACCAGCTGGGTGCCAAAATCTCTCCGGCTGCCACAACGGCATGTACTTAGGGCGCTAGCTCTCCTCCGCTAGACACGTAGCACTCTGCTACACCTCCCATTGTACACCTGGATCCTCTCCTTACGCCTATAAAAGGAAGGACCAGGGCCCTCTTAGAGAGGGTTGGCCGCGCGGGGACGAGGACGAGACAGGCGCTCGCTTGGAGCCGCTCGCTCCCTCTCCCGCGTGGACGCTTGTAACCCCCTACTGCAAGCG
Source organism: Zea mays (assembly GCF_902167145.1). Lineage (NCBI taxonomy): Eukaryota > Viridiplantae > Streptophyta > Magnoliopsida > Poales > Poaceae > Zea > Zea mays. The sequence continues at coordinate 90,607,743 of NC_050097.1, forward strand.
CACCCGACCTGGGCGCGGGACGAACACGAAGGCCGCGGGATTCCCACCTCTCTCACGCCGGTCTCCGGCCGCCTCGCTCTCCCCCCTTCGCGCTCGCCCTCGCGCTCGACCCATCTGGGCTGGGGCACGCGGCGACATTCACTCGTCGGCCCAGGGACCCCCCGGTCTCGAAACGCCGACAGTTGGCGTGCCAGGTAGGGGCCTGCTGCGTGTTGACGAACAGCTTCCCGTCAAGCTCCAGATGGGTAGTCTCCAGCAACCTCTCCAACCCGGGACGGTGCTCCATTTCGGGAGTCTTGAGTTCATGTCCCTCGACGGCGGCTACGACATGATACTCCTTCCACCGCCGCGCGACAACGACAATGGCGGCCGACAGCCCGCCCGCCGGCGGCGGAATCGACGACGCCTTCCCCGCGTGGTGGAAGAACAACCTTCGAGCTCATCCCGCCTCCTTCCCCGCCAGCGGATGGGAAGGCAGGGCAACCAAGGCCAAGTAGGAGGCAGCGCCTCGTTGGCTGTCGAGCGAGTCGACAGCACCGGCACCCCAACGGGGGGCGCACCGGGTATCGACTTCGCGCTTGAGACGAAGACGAGCGCCGTCTCCTCGCAACACGCCGATCCCGAGCAAGCGGACGACGCCAGCGCGCTCGCGAAAAGCTTGCTGGACGTCACCCTCGTACCTGAGACGACGGTGCAGTAAGTCCCCGACGTGACTTTATCGCCGCTCGTCGACCAAGAGGTACCGACCGACTCCCATCCCACGTCATTTGGATTCAGCCTCAACCCGCCTAGCGACCTTGCTTTGGCGGGCGCTCTCGTAGAGGCGAGTCCAAACCCTCTGGGGTTTCGCATGCGGTCGCCTTGGGACCGGCTGACGGGCGTCTCGACCTACGGGCCCTCTGGGTCCGAGGAAGACGACGACCCCAGCATCTGTTGGGATTTCTCTGGACTTGGCAACCCCAGTGCCATGCGGGACTTCATGACCGCGTGTGACTACTGCCTCTCCGACTGTACCGACGGTAGCCGCAGCCTCGGCGACAAGGACTGCGGCCCAAGCCGCGAATGTTTCCACGTCGATCTAGGGGGTCCCTCCGAAGGCAATCATCTCGGCATGCCGGAGGACGGTGACCTCCCTAGGCCGGCGCCCCGCGTTGACATCCCACGGGAGCTAGCTGTGGTCCCTGTTCAGGTGGGGGGCCACGACCCACAGCTCGAGCAAATCCGCGGGGTGCAGGCCAGGCTCGACGAGGGAGCAGGAGCGCTTGAGCCGATCCGCCGGGACGTCGGGCAGGCATGGGCGGGCCAACCCCCGGCCGGAGAAATACGTCATCTGCCCCAGGGCTTCCAGCACCGCGTCGCCGACGACGTCAGGGTCAGGCCGCCACCCGCATCTAGTGGGGTCGGCCAGAACCTGGCTGCAGCAGCGATGCTTCTCCGCGCGATGCTGGAGCCATCAACCACCGAGGGCCGGCGAATCGAGGGGGAACTCAAGAATCTCCTGGAAGGCGCCGCGGTCCGACGGGCCGAGAGCTCTACCTCCCAAAGGCAGGGATACCCCTCGGAACCTCATGCCGCGACTTCCCGATTCATGCGGGAAGTCTCGGTCTACACCGGGCGCACGCGCAACACCGCGCCTGCGGCCCCGGGCCGCCTCGGCAACGAGCACCATCACCGCGATCGTCGGGCCCACCTCGACGAGAGGGTGCACCGAGGCTACCACCCCAGGCGTGGGGGACGCTACGATAGCGGGGAGGATCGGAGTCCCTCGCCTGAACCGCCCGGTCCGCAGGCCTTCAGCCGGGCCATCCGACAGGCACCGTTCCCGACCCGGTTCCGACCCCCGACTACTATCACAAAGTACTCGGGGGAGACGAGACCGAAACTGTGGCTCGCGGACTATCGTCTGGCCTGCCAACTGGGTGGAACGGACGATGACAACCTCATCATCCGCAACCTCCCCCTGTTCCTCTCCGACACCGCTCGCGCCTGGTTGGAGCACCTGCCTCCGGGGCAGATCTCCAACTGAGATGACCTAGTCCAAGCTTTCGCCGGCAATTTCCAGGGCACGTACGTGCGCCCCGGGAATTCCTAGGACCTCCGAAGCTGTCGGCAGCAGCCAGGAGAGTCTCTCCGGGACTACATCCGACGATTCTCGAAGCAGCGCACCGAGCTGCCCAACATCACCGACTCGGATGTCATCGGCGCGTTCCTCGCCGGCACCACCTGCCGCGACCTGGTGAGCAAGTTGGGTCGCAAGACCCCCACCAGGGCGAGCGAGCTGATGGACATCGCCACCAAGTTCGCCTCGAGCCAGGAGGCGGTCGAGGCTATCTTCCGAAAGGACAAGTAGCCCCAGGGCCACCCATCGGAAGATGCTCCTGAGGCGTCGACTCAGCGCGGCGCCAAGAAGAAAGGCAAGAAGAAGTCGCAAGCGAAATGCGACGCCGCCGACGCGGACCTTGTCGCCGCCGCCGAGTACAAGAACCCTCGGAAACCCCCCAGAGGTGCCAACCTTTTCGACAAGATGCTCAAGGAGCCGTGCCCCTATCATCAGGGGCCCGTCAAGCACACCCTTGAGGAGTGCGTCGTGCTTCGGCGCCACTTCCACAGGGCCGGGCCACCCACGGAGGGTGGCAGGGCCCGCGACGATGACAAGAAGGAAGATCACCAAGCAGGAGAGTTCCCCGAGGTCTGCGACTGCTTCATGATCTACGGTGGGCAAGCGGCGAATGCCTCGGCTCGGCACCGCAAGCAAGAGCACCGGGAGGTCTGCTCGGTGAAGGTGGCGGCGCCAGTCTACCTAGACTGGTCCGACAAGCCCATCACCTGCGACGAAGCCGACCACCCCGACCACGTGCCGAGCCCGGGGAAATACCCGCTCGTCGTCGACCCCGTCATCGGCGACGTCAGGCTCACCAAGGTCCTTATGGACGGAGGCAGCAGCCTCAACATCATCTACGCCGAGACCCTCAGGGTCCTGCGTGTTGATCTGTCCTCCGTCCGAGCAGGCGCTGCGCCCTTCCATGGGATCATTCCTGGGAAGCGCGTCCAGCCCCTCGGACAACTCGACCTTCCCGTCTGCTTCGGAACACCCTCCAACTTTCGAAGGGAGACCCTGACATTCGAGGTGGTCGGGTTCCGAGGAACCTACCACGCGGTACTGGGAAGGCCATGCTACGCAAAGTTCATGGCCGTCCCCAACTACACCTACCTGAAGCTCAAGATGCCGGGCCCCAACGGGGTCATCACCGTCGGCCCCACGTACAAACACGCGTTCGAATGCGACGTGGAGTGCGTGGAGTACGCCGAGGCCCTCGCCGAGTCCGAGGCCCTCATCGCCGACCTGGAAAGCCTCTCTAAGGAGGTGACAGACGTGAAACGTCATGCCGGCAACTTTGAGCCAGTGGAGACGGTTAAGGCCGTCCCCCTCGACCCCAGCGGCGACGCCTCCAAGCAGATCCGGATCGGCTCCGGGCTCGATCCCAAATAGGAAGCAGTGCTCGTCGACTTTCTCCGCGCAAACGCCGACGTCTTCGCGTGGAGTCCCTTGTACATGCCCGGCATACCGAGGGATGTCGCCGAGCACTCGCTGGACATTCGAGCCGGAGCCCGACCCGTCAAGCAGCCGCTGCGCCGGTTCGACGGGAAGGAGCGCAGAACCATAGGCGAGGGGATCCACAAGCTAATGGCGGCAGAGTCCATCAAAGAGGCGAAAGGCGCTAAGCTCAATCCTGGTCTTAGGGTTCATCATCTCCAGGCGGGGCATCGAAGCCTACCCGGAGAAGATCGCGACCATCGCACAGCACCCCGAGCCCTTGTTGGGGGCACCCGGGGGCTACACGCACCCCCGGGAAGGACCGCTTGTCATCGCCAAAGTTCTGAAGCTCGGAACGCACAAGCTGGCCAACAGTCAAGGCGAGGTCTACGGCAACGCTTGGAACATCCAACAGCTACGTCGCTTCTACCCTTAAGATGTTTTCAAGTTGTTCGTATACCTCGCTCCCACGCAAGTCTTAGTCGTCAAGGAAGGGTCAGCCTCGCCTCGGCAGAGCCTGACCCTCCCTCGGGGGCTAAAAGGGGGGAACGCCTCTGCGTCAAGATTGGGGAACCTCTCTGCGTCCAAAATTTTCAATCAAAAAGGCTTTTGCGTTCCCCCGGCTATGTCAAAAGCAGGACCCCATGGAGCGAACGTGGATGCATGTAAGTGGCAAGGCCGACTGAGCCGAGGGACTCCCATGCCTCCGGGTTAGGGACACCTCACTCGTCACCCGCCACAAAAAGTGACCCCTACTTGGGGAAGCCACCCTGCTACTAACAGGCGAAGCCGGACACGCAAAATAAAAGGAAAAGGAGTACGACTTCATGCAATGGTAACAAAGTGTTCAGGCCTCAGCGGCCGCAGAAAGACACACGCGCATCCAACAGAAACTGTTCCAACAAGGTTAGGCGTCGCCTTGGGAAGGAGCCGCGCCTTCAGCTCCGTCCCCACCTTCGGCAAAGTCCATCTCGGCTTCCGGCGACGGCGCAGGTGGGAGGATCTCCGCCTCAAAGGTGGTCGCCAGCACTGCGCTCGGACCCGCGGCGGCCGCATCGAGCCTCTGGACTTCTGCCAGGGCGGCTTCATCTTCGTCGGGAAGGCAATACCCCTCGCTAACCCGCTCCAGGTCCACAACGTAGTGGGAAGCGAGCACGGTGAAGGCCCGCCTGACGCCGTGGTGTAGCGCCTCGCGGAGTCTGCCGCGCACATGATCGCCGAAGACTTGAAGGCGACTTTGAGGGGAGCTTCCTGAGGGGACGTCACCGGAGCCAAGGATCCGGTAAATGTCCGAGACGGCTTCGGACATGGCCGCGTGGTCGGCCTCCCTCTGCTCGGCCGCCCCGGCAAGCGCCTCGGCAAGCGCCTTAGCGGACTCATCAAGGGCGGACTCGAGCTCTGCGAATAGCCAGAAGAAAGATCTCAAACACAAGCAGAGGAAACAAACAGGAACGAAAACCAAGGATGGCCAAGGCGTACCTCCGGCTCGGGCACGCTGCTCCGAGGCTGCGACCTGGGCTACGGCTAAGTCGGCTGCAAGGGTTTCGGCCCGGCTTTCGGCCTCGGCAGCCCGACCCCGAGATTGGTCCCGCTCCTCGACGACCCGGTTGAACTCCGACCGCTGTCGTTGCGCTTCTGCGCGCGCCGCGGCCGCCTCCGTGCGCGCCGCTGCCGCCTTGGCTCTCAGATCGGTGCAGAGCAACTGAATGTCCGCTACCTCGGCACCCTGCTGAGAAAGGCGCACAGTAGCCCCGGCGAGCGAGGTCCTCAGGGATCACAGCGAGCCCCAGACGTCGACCTCGCGGCGGATGAACGACGACTTGGCGGCGCTCCGATCCGTTAGATCCTGAGGGAAGGAAGCGGGGCGTCACGAAAGATGCCTCGGTCACAGAAGAGAAAAGGTATGCCTGGAACCGTTACCTGGAGGATTTTGGGGACGTCCCTGCAGAAAACCTCCAGCGACGACCGGAGCGACCCCACCGTTGCTTCGGCACACTCGCGGAGCTCATCCCAGGACTGGTCCTCCCGTTCATCGTCGAGAACGAAGACGGGATTCGAGGCCTCACGGGTCCGGAACCGGAGCAACTGGCGCCGGCCCTCGGAGCTCCGCCACACAGCGATGAGGCTGCCGCCCGGCGGGACGGATCGCGTCTCCACGCCCCCCTCTTTCGAGGCACCAAGCGCCGACGCATCAGCCGTCTCAACGTCGGCAGCAACCGGTCGCTCTCCGACTGGGACGGCGACGACTTCAGTAGCGGCAAGCGCCGGCATGGCCGGCACGTCCGGTGGGCTCGGGGCCACGTCCGCGTTAGCCGCCTCCCCTATCACAATGGCCGCCTCAGCAGAAGAGCCAGCCTCGGGAACCCGCTCCACGGCGACTGGTGCCGCCTGAGCCCCCTGCGGTGGAACGCCTTGCGAGAAGGTCGGCTGAACGGCAAGGCCCGGAGCAGCGCTGGCCACGCAAGCCGACGCCGTCTTAAGGGCCTTCCGGGGTGCCAGGTCGGTCAGGCCATAGCTCCGCTTGCTGAGGGAAAAAGGAAAATCACGGCCGGGACATATGAATGAAAAGCCAGGACGAAGATATTCCGAGATACTTACCCGCTCCGGGCCATGATCAACCGTGCCTGGGGGGAAGTCTCTTGGATCTTGACCCCCGGAACCGCCGCCGAGGTCCGCTTCGCCGGAAGCTTCGGCACCACCCTTGCTTTGAACGCCCTGGACGCCCGGGGGGCGGACTGCCCAGGCACTGTCACGGCGACCTGGGGGTCACTCCCCTGCGCTGCCGGCACGGGCGGCGGCTCTCGGGGAGCAGACGCTCCGGCCTGGCTCCCCGGGGTCGCCTCAGCTCTTCCAGCCGAGGGGTCCGATACCCTCTCGGATTGCCCCTGCCCCTCAGGCCGGGACCCCGGCGTCCCGACCCCGGGGACTGACGGCATCAGCCCGCTCGGAGGCTGGTTTGACGGCTCCTGGCCAAACCCCAAGCCGGGGCTGAGGCCGAGGCGGGCAGCCATGTCGTCCTCCCCGTCATCATCTTCATCATCGTCGTCGTCGTCGGGCGTTTCCGGCGACGGCTCCCTCGGGAGCCCCTCCCTCTCCTGCCGGCGACGAAGCTTCTCCAAGGCGTCTCGAGCCCGCCTCCGCTCGCGGGCCCAGGCCTTCTCCGCGTCCTTCTTCTTCTTCTTCTCCTCCGCGGCGACCCGCCGTGCTGCTCGGTCCACCGCATCCTGCGGGACCCGTGGCTGGGAAGGCTTGTGCCACCCCACCTCCTGAAGAAGGGGGAAAACCCCAATCGTAAGAACCAGGAGCAACCCGATGCAAGAGAAAGGAAGAAGCGGACACTCACCAGAGTCACGCACCCTTGGTCTGGGCGCATCAAAAGCTGGGAGAAGGTGTTGGGGTCCGGCTTCCCCAACGCGACGGACACCCGCCCGTGGAGGACGTCGAAGGGAAGAGGATCAGGGGACATCCGTGAGCCCTCCAAGTCAGCCTTCGGTGTCATCTCCCAAAGCGACAGCCGTTGCTCCGCCAAGGGAAGCACCCTCCGACGGTGGATGGCGGCGATCACTCCCGCAGCGGTGAGTCCCCCCTTCCGCAACGCCTCCAAGGCCTGGAGAAGGGGTTCGAGGTTCTTTTGTCTCTCATGCGGGGTCCCGTGGTGGCAAGCGTCGGTGGCGGTGGTGACTACTCGCTGGGAGAACGGCGGGAGCAACTCGCCGTCGTTCCGGAGGTAGAACCACCGGCGCTGCCACCCCTTGTTCGAGGACGCGAGGATGGCAGGAATATACAGCGACGCCCGTGACTGCCTCAGCAGGAGGGTGCAGCCGCCAGCCCGCACCGCTGCGCGGACCTTCCTCTCCCCCGTCGGCGAGGCAAAAAGCTCCGCGAAAAAGAGATGGGTCCACAAATCCCAATGGGGGGCGATCCCCAAGTACCCCTCGCACACCGCTACGAAGATGGCGGCCTGCGAGATGAAGTTGGGGGTGAGGTTGTGCAACTCCACCCCGTAGTGGTGCAGGATCGCCCGCATAAAGCGGCTCGCCGGCACACCAAATCCCCGCTTGTGGAAGGAGACGAAGCTCACGATGTACCCCGGCGGTGGGGACGGAGCGGCTCCGCCCACGGGAGGAATCCATTCCGGTCGCTGCTCATCGGTGAGAGGGCGAAGTAAACCCTCGCCAACGAGATCCTCCAGATCACTCGCCGTCACTGTGGAAAAAGGCCATGGGTCGCGCGGCGAGATGATGGTCACCCGGTCAGCCATCACCGAGCGGAAGGGGTGGCGACGCAAGGGGCAGGGAGGGCGATTTCCTCTTCTCTAGCTAAGTCTCTCGGGTTGCGAAAACCTAAGAGGGAGGCAGGAAGCGGAGCAAAGAACCGTCACCAGACCCTCTCCCGGGTATATAAAGACCAAGGCGAGACCGGTTCAAACGTTCCGCCCGGACCGGACGCGGGATTCGAAAACGCAAAGCGAAACAGCCGTTCCCTGGACGGCTCGCGCACGCGCAACGGCCGCCCCGCCAACCACTCGCCCCGTCGCATTAACTCTGCGGCGGGACAGGCGGCGCCTCTGGCAGGAGAAGCGGGCGACGCTTCGCCTTCGCCATAATAACCACGCCAAAAAAGGTACGTTGCGTCGTTCGATTTCGGATCCTTTTCCTTTTTTCGTCTTTCTCTCTCTTGCAAAGGGACCGGGAAAGGGGGATACCCCGAAAAGGATCATTCCCCGAGAAGGAACCAGGCTCCGAGCCTCCCTACTGATCAGAGGTTCGAAGGCTGGCCCCCCGGAAGGGTTCGTCAGCCGCCTCAGAGCGCGTGGGCCCTACACCCACTACTGGTCAGAGGTTCGAAGGCCGGCCCCTCGGAAGGGTTCCACGGCCGCCTCAGGCTACTCGGGCTCCGCGCCCATTACTGATCAGGGGTTCGAAGGCTGGCCCCCGAAGGGTTCACAGCCGCCCCAGACGCCGAGCGAGGGATGACCATGAGTACGTTCGATACATAACCAAGGCTCGGGCTGCGCTCCCGAGGTACCCTAGGACATTTCCGAGACCAGCGGGAACGATCTTGTAACGGAATCCCATCGGAGGGAGGCATCGAGCCCTCGGACCCTGTCGCCAGGGGACCGGGTCCGGCAGATCACCCGCAGGTACTTTTGGGCGTGCCTCTGGGCCCCTAGCCGACCCCTAACGAACGGGGCACGGACGTCCACTCGGATTACCCGCTTGCAGCTCACCGGAGACACCATGTTCGGCGCCCATCGAGGGCAACATGGCGCTTTCCCCCCCTCCTCCTTGCGGAAAGGCGACGCAGGGGCGTATGTAAAAAAGCCGAGTCTGTCCCTGATCGCCCTCTCGCCCTGTGCAGAGGCTCGGGGGCTGCTCTCGCAAACAAGGCTCCGGCCGAACCGTTGACAGCGTCAACATACCAGCCCGAGAACTTGGGACCCGACCGTACACCTGGGCTACGGCCAGCTCGCATGAGGGAACAACCAGACCAGCCGAAGCATTACGCGAGGCATTAAGACCTCGAAGGAGTAAAACCACTCCTCCGAGGCCTCGGGGGCTACACCCGGCGGGTGCGCTCGCGCGCACCCACCGGAACATAATGCAACCGAGAAAGGCTGGTCCCCTTGCAAAAAAGTGCGGCGAAAGCCTCCAAGCGAGTGCTAACACTCCCTTCGAGGCTCGGGGGCTACTGTCGGGGACCATAATTAGGGGTACCCTCAAGGCTCCTAATTCTCAGCTGGTAACCCCCATCAGCATAAAGCTGCAAAGGCCTGATGGGCGCGACTAAGTCAGGGATCAGTCCATTCGAGCGACTCGATCACGCCTCGCCCGAGCCTAGCCTCGGACAAGGGCAGCCGACCCCGGAGGATTTCCGTCTCGCCCGAGGCCCCCCTCCAACGGCGAACATATTTCCGGCTCGCCCGAGGCCCTGCCTTCGCTAAGAAGAAACCCTGACCAAATCGCTGCACCAACCGACCAAATCGCAGGAGCATTTAATGCAAAGGTGGCCTGACACCTTTATCCTGACGCGCGCCCCCCAGCCGGCAGAGCCGAAGTGACCGCCGTCACTTCGCCGCTCCACTGACCAGCCTGACAGAAGGACAGCGCCGCCTGCGCCACTCCGACTGCGGTGCCACTTGATAGAGTGAGACTGACAGGCAGTCAGGCCCGGCCGAAGGCACCATAGGAAGCTCCGCTTCGCCCGACCCAGGGCTCGGACTCGGGCTAAGTCCCGGAAGACGACGAACTCCGCTCCGCCCGACCCAGGGCTCGGACTCGGGCTAAGTCCCAGAAGACGACGAACTCCGCTCCGCCCGACCCAGGGCTCGGACTCGGGCTCAGCCCCAGAAGACGACGAACTCCGCTCCGCCCGACCCAGGGCTCGGACTCGGGCTAAGTCCCTGAAGACGACGAACTCCACTTCGCCCGACCCCAGGGCTCGGACTCCGCCCTGGCCTCAGCCGACGGCCTCCGGCTCGCCCGACCCAGGGGCTCGGACTCGACCTCGGCCACGGAAGACAGACTCGACCTCGGCTTCGGAGGAGCTTCCACATCGCCCAACCTAGGGCGCAGGCCAGCCACGTCAACAGGAGGCACCATCATCACCCTACCCCGAGCTAACTCGGGCCGCAGGGAACAAGACCGGCGTCCCATCTGGCTAGCACCGCCAGATAGGCAATGATGGCGCCCCGCGTACTCTGTGACGACGGCGGCTCTCAGCCCCCTTACGGAAGCAAGAGGACGTCAGCAAGGACTCAACCGCTCCGACAGCTGTCCCTCCGCCAGGCTCCATCGCTCCTCTGACGGCCACGACATCACACCAGCTGGGTGCCAAAATCTCTCCGGCTGCCACAACGGCATGTACTTAGGGCGCTAGCTCTCCTCCGCTAGACACGTAGCACTCTGCTACACCTCCCATTGTACACCTGGATCCTCTCCTTACGCCTATAAAAGGAAGGACCAGGGCCCTCTTAGAGAGGGTTGGCCGCGCGGGGACGAGGACGAGACAGGCGCTCCCTTGGAGCCGCTCGCTCCCTCTCCCGTGTGGACGCTTGTAACCCCCTACTGCAAGCGCACCCGACCTGGGCGCGGGACGAACACGAAGGCCGCGGGATTCCCACCTCTCTCACGCCGGTGTTCGGCTGCCTCGCTCTCCCCCCTTCACGCTCGCCCTCGCGCTCGACCCATCTGGGCTGGGGCACGCGGCGACATTCACTCGTCGGCCCAGGGACCCCCCGGTCTCGAAACGCCGACAACATTGTTCTTGTTCGGATAGCGCAGGGCTCCAATTTTTACATAAAATCGGAAGTCTTTTGGTTTTCGTATTCACTTACTCGCGTGATCCGAATAGTTCAAAATTCGCCAGCAGCGAAGATTCGATAATCCAAAAGTTTCTCGAACCCCTTTTAATTGCGTAGATTCTCGAAATGAAAATGGCGCCAAACTCAAAACTTTGCGAGATAATTAAAATTTAGTGTCCATTTTATTCATCGCTATCACGTGTTAAAGTCCGCACTCGTGGTCGAGCAGACGATAAACACCTGAGGTGTTACATAACAGGTTTCCCTAGACTTGTTTATCCCACACCTTGTTTACCACTGAACTTTTGGGTAGTTTTGCTATTGCTCTACCTGGTTTTGGGATTAATATTACATTATGATCATGTTCCAGTTATACTGCTGCTTTAATTATTGTTCATGACAAGATCATTGTGTTAATTGAACATGGAGCTTAACTTGAGATATCCGTGCTACCACAAGGGTGGAATGGGACACCCTTGGCTGACTAATTAGGAATGCTAGTGGAGGACTACCTTACCCGAAAGGGGCAAGGACAGTAGGGGAGTTGTCGGTATAGGGAGGTTCTCGGGTCGATCATGCTGCGATGGCTTTTCAGACGGGGTCCTATATTGTGCTCCCTAGAACTGTAGCGGGTTTTCTAAAGCTAGTGGAACTTTGTAAAGGCCTCGTAGTGGATCTCTAGCCATTCACCTTGGAAGTGTCTAAGGGTCTAGCTAACCCTGGCTAGACGGGATACACGACTTGTGGGTAAAGGGCGCAACCTCTACAGAGTGTAAAACTGGTGTATCAGCCGTGCTCGCGGTCATGAGCAGCTCATGACTCTCACATGATTAATTTATGGAACTAAACTTAATCTGTCATATGCATTGTATCGCGGGTGTTATTATCAATTGTGATCTCTTACTTAATTGGGTTGGATTTACTTATACTTAGTAACTGCTAATAAAATTTTGACCAACTTTAAAAGCAATGCTCAGCTTTAACCATCTCCTTTGGTAAGCCTTACACTTCACATGAGCTCCCACCTTTGGTGAGTTCATGCACATTATTCCCCACAACTTGTTGAGCGATGAACGTATGTGAGCTCACCCTTGTTGTACTCACATCCCCACAGGTCAAGGACATGTACCAGAGGAGGAGGCGCATGTAGGATGCTGTGATGAGTTCGTGAGTGGTCTAGGCCATCGTCTCCTAGTCAACTTTGTGTTGCTGGATCGTTGTCTTCGCATGTTATAATTATTTAACTATTTTGTACAAAACTCCTATTATATAGTAAAGAGGTGACATTCCTTTCTGTACCATGAGTCATCATATGTGTGAGACTTGGTCCCAGCACACTTGGTGATAATTTCGTGCCCGGGTTTTGGACCCCCTAGAACCCGGGTGTGAAAGAAGTGGTATGAGAGCAATGTTGACTGTAGGACGAAACCTAGATAAAACTTGACAACCCTTACCTACTTACCTTTATTACTCTGATTCCTTCTAAACTTTTCTTGATCATTTATCATCTATTGCTGCTTTACTTTGATTATTCTTACCTTTTTACTTCTAAAGACAAAAGTGGATTTCACACTTTGAAATCCTATACCTAAAGTGACCTCTAGGAATAAGAGACCTACTCTTAGGAACAAAAACAAAACTATTTTATTTTTGTAAATATTTATATGCTTGAGTGTTTGTCCTTATGATAACTGCTTGATTCGATTCTTTGATTGAGTGTGATGAGTTGTGGAGTAATGTTCCCAAGTGCATCTGCATATACTTAAGTATAAAAATATGGGTATAAGATAACTAGAAAAAAAACTTAAATTATCTCCCATTAAAATATATTTACCTTAATAGATCCATCTTATCTTAAAAGAGTCTATCCTATTAGATTCTTCTTGTCCTGGTGAGCATATTTATCTCCCTAGTGTAACAACTATGATTTAACCCAAATCAATTAGATTTTATATAAGTTTAATCTAGTCATACCAAGTTAATCTAGAACCCATATAATCTGATCAGATTTAATCTAAGGTGAGCTACTTAAACATGTTAGTTGATACTAGTAAAGTAGATTAGACCCTACCCCTATAAAGATGTTTTGACTTAAATTGGTGCACTAGTCAACCTTGGCCATGTACACCTAACTGCTCTACGTGTTTTTGATAAGTTGCCTAATCCACCTATCCCAACCTAAAAGCAAAGTAAACCATGTTTGACTTATCTCACGTTTCACAACCATCTACCTACCTAATCTTCCAAAACTCGAAATGAAGACAACAAGACCAGAGAAGGGATAGATCAACCTTGTCAAGGAAGAATAAAAGTCAAACCAGATCTTTAGATGCGTCAACACCCAAGATGGAGCGTTTCCTCCCATAATCTCTTTTATCCCAACATACCCTTGTTTTAACCAAATCTCGTCTTGCCTAATAAGTAGTTGGACACAAAAGATACCCATGCCTTCCTAATCACCTGCTAATGAAAATAAACTTTTGGGAACATTGGAACTAAATGGGAAAAAAGTTAAAACTACACACAAAGCTTTCTGTAATCATTTTCTTACTAATCTCGAGGATGAGATTATTTTTAAGGGGGTAGAATTTGTAACACTCCAAATTCACATTCTGAATAAATTAGGAAACTCATTTCGTGATTTAAATAAATATGTTTTCAAATAATAGATTACCTAAAAGATTATTATGTGAACTATCCTTTGTGTCAAAGATCTATTCTCCAAAAAAATAATTAAGTTAAACTATCTCTTAATATAGAGTTTACATAAGAAATTATATCCTTTTAAATAAATATGTGAAAATTATAGATTTATTTTTATTATACTTCTAAAATGTGGCTATATGTTTGAATTATTTTCTATAATAATTAATATTATATAATATCTTACATGAATTATTCCTACTAATTTTTATTTGCTTAATGGATAAATTAATTAATAAAAATGCTTTGCATTCATGTTGAGTTTTTGTTTGTTGCAATTTATGCTTGAAATAGAAAATTTAACTTAGCTCTAAATTAGACTTAAATTTAAAATAGAAAGTAGAAATTAGAAATATAAGCTAATATAATGGATCGATGTATGTTTGGTTAGTTTGTTTGTACACGACGTCCTTTAGGTAAAGTCCATACAAATTAGGATATCGCAATAAGATATTGAAGAAAATACTCATTTCAGCTCGCGCATAACACCCAAAATTTTAATTTAAAAATTTAAATAAAAATATATTTTAAGATTTATTTAAATTGAAGGTCTAATATGATTAGTATAAATTAACAACAATATTATTGGAATAAAATAGATAAGTTAGAGTTTCTAAAAAAAGGATATGATTGTAATAAATAAGTGCCAGATTAGATCTGTCATGTAACAGATTTGGTTTCGAGTTTGTTAGAGTTCCTAATAGATAGGATACGATTGTAATAAGTAACATATTAGATCTATCATGTAACAGATTTGGTTTCAAGTTTGTTAGAGTTCCTAATATATATGATATGGTTGTAACAGATAAATACCAGATTAAAACTATCATGTAACCACCCACGTCCCAGCCTATATAAATAGACACTACGACAGGTACAGTCATTTTCGGTGGCTAGAGGCCGCCGAAAATAGCCTATTTTTGGCGACCTTAGGCCTATTTTTGGTGGTCTTTGGCCGCTAGAAAAAATTAGCCGAAAACAAGCTGTTATTTTCGGCGGCTGACACGTGGCCGCCGAAAATAAGCTATTTCGGCGACCAACAAGCCAGCCGCCTAAAATACTCTTATTTTCGGCGTTGGCATCTGGCCGCCGAAAATATGCCATAATTAACAATTTCAGAGAAAAAAATTGAAAAATGCAAAAAAAAAGCAATTTTAGCAACAATATAATCACAATAAAATGACAGAAGCATTAATTCCAGAATTACACACATTTAACACAAAGTATCACACTTCTTCACAACCACATTGAAGTTCACCAAAATCAAGTTCACAGTTCACAAATGGTTCATCACAGTTCACAAATACATCATATATATAGTCCATTACAACATAAAACAAACTCACAATTCGGCACAAAACTCAAACCATCACATATCGGGATCGTTGGAGTTGTGACCACTACCTCCAGAAGCAAAAAACTCGTTGACGAAGTCGTGTAATGGGTTTGGATTCTAAAGAAAAAAGAAGACATTAATAACGATAGTGTTTACATGACCACTATTTAAACAAATTGTTTGTCAAACTAACCTCTCCTGTAGTAGCTCCCTCCCCTGCATAAGCTCCTCCTGGTGCTGGTATCACCGGTGGTGGCGTGTTGTGGCCCATGACCCCGGATCCCTACAAAATTAAGTTTAGTCAAGATTTAAAAGGTTAATACAAACGACAAGTCTTAACTAAATTGAAGCACCTGAGGTGGAGGTGGCGGAGCATGTAATCCCCACTGAGGCATCGGCGACTGAAATTGAGGGAAAACGAATGGTTGCTGCTATGCCTGCTCTAGAAACCAAGACTGTTGCAAATACAATATATTAGTTATAGGACTAATATTGAGCGTGTTGAGAATAAATAAGACACTCACGTACATTGCTTGTTGCGCCTGTGCGTTGTAAGCAGCCATGTACTCTGATTGCTGTTAGAGGAATGCCATTTGTTGTTGCTACAGCTCTTCACGAAACCTTTCTTGTTGCTCCCTCATAGCGTCCTCCATGCTAGAGCACCGACTATAGCTGCTACCACAACCCGCCTGCGACGAAGAGCCGCCACGAGAACGCAACTCCGTCGAATCGATCACACCGGTAAACATAGAATATCTTGAAAAACAAGAAAATTAGCTATTCGGTCATAGTTCCAATATTATTGAAAAAATTATGAAGTTAATACTGTCCATGCGCCTTTCCTCCAATAGAATGCACAACTTCAGCGTCGATATGGTAGGCGCTCCTCGCTAATCATAGTCTTCTCCATACTTCCTAACCATCTCCTGCCCGTACGTCTCCTGCAATACAATATGAAGGTTCATCACACATGTAATTTATAGCTATATGGAAAGAAAACATTAATCCTAACAACAACTAACCATACACTCAACGACCGCTTGACTACATAGCTCATCAGAGATTTCACTGTTTTTCGCTCTATGCCCTCTCCTATAAACATCGATTGGGCTCGGGAGAACTCCAGTTTGAGCCTCCTGCAAATATATGAGTTTAAACCGGTTTCATTTCTGAGTAAAACAGAATACTACATACTCACCATTCGCTTCACCAACCGAATGTGTCCATCAGCCCCATAGGTATGGTTGACTATGACCTCATCATCGTCCTCGTCCTGCTGATGGCGCTGCATATGTCGATTCCGGTTTGACTTCTCAATCCACTCTGGCGAAGCCCATATCTCACACAAAGCCTTGTAAGTCTGTGGCCAGTGTTCCATCCATGGAAGAGTTACCTGCATCTAAGCGTTAGCTCAAAATTACATTCACATCTGAATGAGCTGCTAAATTAGATTTTTACCTCCATGTTATGGTCTACAGTTAAGTAGACATCCAAATATTGTCGAAAGTTGTTGATAGAATGCCCTCGGCGCTCCATGTACGCGTTCACAACCTGTAGACGAGCATTGGAAAATGCATCCCTGCACACCTTCTTCACATTTTTCTCTAATACTCGGTCTGCATGCTCTTGAGCCTCAGGTTCCACATGATAGCGTCTCTGTCCAACATCGAAAATAAATTTAGTTTGAAACAAATCATAAAATGTTAGTTTGAAACATTACTCTTACCCAAAAGTCATTGTTGACGGCCTTGAGTTGTTCCATATGTAGCATGTGGAGCTAGTGCGAAGTGCGACCAGCTAGTGCAAGGAACCACCACAACCTTTCGAGTCGGTGACAATTCCTGGATTATGTAGATGACAGAGGTTACCTAAGACTTGATTAACCTGTGTATGGTGACCTCGACCGTTGAAAGACATGTCATCTCATTGGTTGCATGACAAAAAAACAAGGAAGTCATGTCATATATATAGTGTACAATAAACAAATAAGTAAGAACAAAGTGGCCAAACGTGAGTACCTATCACCAATCGGGATGATCAGCTGTCGGCGTTTCGAACCCGGGGGGTCCCTGGACCGACGAGTAAATTATCGCCGCGTGCCCCAGCCCAGATGGGTCGGCGCGAGACGGAGCGCGAAGGGGGGAAGCAGCCGAAGGGAGACGGGCGTGAGAGGTGGAATCCCGCGGCCTTCGTGTTTGTCCCGCACCCAGGTCGGGTGCGCTTGTAGTAGGGGGTTACAAGCGTCCACGTGGGAGGGAGCGAGCGGCCTCACGCGAGCGCCGTCCCGTCCTTCCCCGCGCGGCCAACCCTCTGTAAGAGGGCCCTGGTCCTTCCTTTTATAGGCGCAAGGAAAGGATCCAGGTGTACAATGGGGGGTGTAGCAGTATGCTAACGTGTCTAGCGGAGGAGAGCTAGCGCCCTAAGTACATGCCATCGTGGCAGCCGGAGAGGTTTTGGCACCCGGTTCGTGTGGTGTCGTGGCCGTCGGAGGAGCGCTGGAGCCTGGCGGAAGGACAGCTGTCGGGGCTATCGAGTACTTGCTGACGTCCTCTTGCTTCCGTAAGGGGGCTGAGAGCCGCCGTCGTCATAGAGCGTGCGGGGCTCCATCATTACTTGTCTGGCGGAGCGAGCCAGATGGGACGCCGGTCTTGTTCCCTGTAGCCTGAGTTAGCTTGGGGTAGGGTAATGATGGTGCCTCCTGTTGACGTGGTCGGTCCGTGCCCTGGGTTGGGCGATGTGGAGGCTCCTCCGAGGTCAAGGTCGAGTCTGTCTTCCGAGGCCGAGGTCGAGTCCGAGCCCCTGGGTCGGGCGAGGCGGAGACCGTCGGCTGAGGCCAGGGCTAAGTCCGAGCCCTGGGGTCGGGCGAAGCGGAGTTCGTCGTCTTCCGGGGCTGAGCCCGAGTCCGAGCCCTGGGGTCGGGCAAAGCGGAGTTCGTCGTCTTCCGGGGCTGAGCTCGAGTCCGAGCCCTGGGGTCGGGTGAAGCGAAGTTCGTCATCTTCCGGGGCTGAGCCCGAGTCCGAGCCCTGGGGTCGGGCGAAGCGGAGTTCGTCGTCTTCCGGGGCTGAGCCCGAGTCCGAGCCCTGGGGTCGGGCGAAGCGGAGTTTGTCGTCTTCCGGGGCTGAGCCCGAGTCCGAGCCCTGGGGTCGGGCGAAGCGGAGTTTCCTATGGCGCCTGAGGCCGGACTTGGCTGCTGTCAGCCTCACTCTGTCGAGTGGCACAGCAGTCGGAGCAGCGCAGGCGGCGCTATCCTCTTGTCAGACCGGTCAGTGGAGCGGCGAAGTGACTACGGTCACTTCGGCTCTGTCGACTGGAGGGCGTGCGTCAGGATAAAGGTGTCAGGACACCTTTGCATTAAATGCCCCTGCGATTTGGTCGGTTGGCGTGGCGATTTGGCCAAGGTTGCTTCTTGGCGAAGACTGGGCCTCGGGCGAGCCGAAGGTGTGTCCGTTGCTGGAGGGGGTCCTCGGGCGAGACATAAATCCTCCGGGGTCGGCTGCCCTTGCCCGAGGCTGGGCTCGGGCGAGGCGTGATCGCGTCCCTCGAATGGACCGATCCTTGACTTAGTCGCACCCATCAGGCCTTTGCAGCTTTGTGCTGATGGGGGTTACCAGCTGAGATTTAGGAGTCTTGAGGGTACCCCTAATTATGGTCCCCGACAGTAGCCCCCGAGCCTCGAAGGGAGTGTTAATACTCGCTTGGAGGCTTTTGTCGCACTTTTTTGCAAGGGAACCAGCCTTTCTCGGTTGCGTATTGTTCCGGCGGGTAAGCGCGAGCGCACCCGCTGGGTGTAGCCCCCGAGGCCTTGGAGGAGTGGTTTGACTCCTTCGAGGTCTTAATGCATTTCGCAACACTTTGGCTGGTCTCGTTGTTCCCTCATGCGAGCTGGCCGTAGCCTGGGTGCACGGTCGGGTCCCAAGTTCTCGGGCTGGTATGTTGACGCTGTCAACGGTTTGGCCGGAGCCGGGTTTGCGAGAGCAGCCCCCGAGCCTCTGCACAGGGCGAGACGACGGTCAACGACATACTCGACTTTTTTACATACGCCCCTGCGTCGCCTTTCCGCAAGGAGGAGGGGGGGAAAGCGCCATGCTGCCCTCGGAGGGCGTCGAACATGGTATTTCCGGTGAGCTGCTGACGGGTAATCCGAGTGGACGCCCATGCCCCATTTGTTAGGGGTCGGCTAGAGGCCCGGAGGCGTGCTCCAAAAGTACCTGCGGGTGATCTGCCGGACCCGGTCCCCTTTCTACGGGGTCTGAGGGCTCGATGGCTCCCTGTGATGGGATTCTGTTACAAGATCGTTCCCGCTGGTCTCGGAAATGTCCTAGGGTACCTCGGGAGCGTAGCCCGAGCCTTGGTTATGTATCGAACGTACCCAGGGTCATCCCTCGCTCTGTGTCTGAGGCGGTTGTGAACCCTTCGAGGGCCAGCCTACGAACCCCTGATCAGTAGTGGGCGCGGAGCCAAAGTGGCCTGAGGCGGCCGTTGAACCCTTCCGAGGGGCCGGCCTTCGAACCTCTAACCAGTAGTGGGCGCGGAACCCAAGCGCTCTGAGGCGGCTGTTAAACCCCTCCGAGGGGCCAGCCTTTGAACCTCTGATCAGTAGGGAGGCTCGGGGCCTGTTTCCTTCACGGAGAAGGATCCTTTTCGGGGTATCCCCCTTTCCCGGTCCCTGTTGTAAGAGAGAGAAAGAGGAAAAGGATACGAAATCGAATGACGTGGCGTACCTTTTTTGACGCGGTTATTATGGCGAGGGCGAAGCGTCACTTGCTTCTCCTGCCTGAGGCGCCGCCTGTCCCGCCGCGGAGTTAATGCGACGGGGCGAGTGGTTCGCGAGGCGGCCGTTGCGCGTGCGCGAGCCGTTCGAGGAACGGAACATGGGCACGCCGTCTTCACGCCGTGAGATAGGGTTCTCTCGCTGTCCCATGAGGTGACGTGAGCTTGGCTGACGACGTGACCGCTGCTCCTGCCCACCTGCCACCGCCATTACTGCCGGCCCATTTTTGGCCGTATTGACCGTCGCGCCTGGCTGGCACTGCTGGGTCGTACGCAGGGTTGCCTCGAGTCGCGGTACTGGTTCCGCAGTCGAGGAGGCGTGGTAGTGGTGCGAGTGGCGGTGCAGTTGCTCGCACGTAGCAACCGGCACGCCGGTTGCATGACGCGTGGGCTCGGGCCTCCATGCTGGGTGCGTTGGAAGTCGGAGGTGCGCGCCCACTTGTCGCAGTTGCATGCCGCCTGCACGGCTGTCTGCCCTTTCACCCGCTGGTCTGGGCGAAAGTGGAGGAATGCTTGTAACCGCTGGGCGGTTGCATGCACCGCGCACGACGGTTTGGCTTCTTCTGCCCTGGGCCAGTTTGCATGACGCGTGGGACCCAGCCCCCGCGCCATAGGGGGAGGACCTTGGAGCGTGTTGGAGAAGACTCAGCCCACGACGGCTGGGGACGCAAGTAGGGAGAGTCGCCTTTAAAAGGAGGGTGACCCCCTTGAAAGGCGACCATGTCTTCGCGCTCCCTTATGCACCGTGTCTTTCCACCTTCCGAGCCTCCGGATGGGGGACACCCGCAATCCTTCCGCCTTGTCGTTGGAGGAACGCAACTTCGTGGAAGTTGGTACCTTTCAGCCATCGTTCGGCTTCAAGGATTTTCATCATGTAGCCCGGCTGCACCCCCTCGCCGGCGGTCACCCAAGACGGTGACCTCCAGTTCGATGGCGGGGAAAAGCAAGCCGGGCTGCGGCCTCTGCTCCTCCCTCATCTTCAAGGATTTTCATCATCAGTGCTGGGGAGGGGAGTGTGCCGAGTTGGGGTCGGTCCCTGCGCGGGCGGCGGCCCGCTCCTTCCCTCAGTGATCGGGGGGAAGGGCGTTCGTCGTTCGTGGCGCTGGCAGCTGCCGCGTGCCTGGCTCTCTGACCCGAGTGGCTTCGGAGCCGCTCCCGGCGCTGCCTTCTGCCACGGCAGCTGGAAGAGGTTTCTCCGCCGACGAGATAGCCGGTGCCGCCCACGGACTGACCTCCAACTCTACGGCCTTCTGCTCGTCCTTGCCTCTCGAGTGAGGGCATGGGCGAGGGCCTCATGGCAGCAGCATCCGCCCTGAGGTCATCGCTGCTGCTGTTCGGCCCCCCGGAGCAGAAGTCGCCGTCGTCGCCGCTACTGGAGTGGGCGACGGCGAGCCGTTCGTCGGTCTTCTGTTGCTCCGTAGGCCCCCCAATCGTGTGGGGTTGTTCGTACCTGCGGAGGTGGAACCGGGGTTCCATTTGTAATGGCACCTTGAATGCCGGTCTTTTGTTCATTGTGGCTGTCGGGGCCTGAACATGTATGTATTTTTGGCGCGGATCCGTGTTTTTTCCTCATTTTCGAGCACTAAGACTCGCCTATTGGTTATCTGAACCGCTTCACCAAGTGTGAGTCGCCTCGTGCGAAGGTGACGAGTGAGGTATCCGTATCCCGGAGGCGTAGGAGTCCCTCGGCTTGGTCGGCCTTGCTGTTCGAGGCTTCTCTTGCTTAGTTAAAGGAACCCCTCGGCCGCTCTTCGATGAGCCAAAGCCGGAGGTAGCGGTGTCAGCTCGATCAGAGGCAGAGTTGGCTTCGAAAAGAAGACTTGGTCGGTCGGAGCCTGGCTGGGTCGTCCGCTGGTGGGAGCGACGCCGGGATTGAGTTGCCGAGACCACGGGTCGGGCTCATGTCTTCGGGGGACAGCCACCCCGAGGCCTCGGGGTGGCCAGCCGAGCCGTCTGCTCGAGCCGGATTCCTAGAGAAGACCCTGGTGGCGATGGCCTGGGCGTGGTGCTGATGTCGTCCTTCAGAGTGGAGATCCTCCGACCGCGTCGCCGTCCGAGGCTAGGTCGGATCTCACCGAAGGTGTAGTTGACGCCGAGGGTGCTGCTGCTCCCTTCAACTGTCAAGATCTGAGCCTGCAGGATCGGATTACCTTGTAGCGTGTGTATGTTTTCTGCGGCCGCCGAGGCCCAAACATACCATCGTCGTGTTGTAAAGCTGCGTTTCTTTTCCTCTTGTTTCGAGTATCTGGACTTATTTGTCGGTAACAGAATTGTTTGTGCGAGCGATAGATGCTTTTCACGGAAGGTGATGAGTGAGGTATCCGTATCCCAGAGGCGTAGGAATCCCTCGGCTCGGTCGGCCTTGCCGCTTACGCGCACTCTTACTCGTCCATAGGGTTCTGTCACCGACGTAGCCGAGAAGGCCCGAAAAATCGTTCCGACAGAGGAGCTTTCGAGCGTGAAGACTTGTTCGGTCCGCGGAATCACTTATCCGAGCGCGAGTTACTTATCGCAGAAGGTGATGAGTAAGGTATCCGTATCCCGGAGGCGTAGGAGTCCCTCGGCACGGTCAGCCTTGGCTGCTTACGTGTACTCCGTCGTTTTCAGGATCCACTTTCGAATTAGTCGAAAAGCACGAAAGACATTCTGGCGAAAAAGATCTTTTTCCGAGGAAAATTTTGGCGCAGAGGGGGTTCCCCCCTTTTAGCCCCCGAGGGAGGGTCGGGCTTTGCCGAGGCAAGGCTGACCCTTCCTTGATGACTAAACTTTGTGTGGGAACGAGGCATACGAACAACTTGAAAGCATCTTAAGGGTAGAAGCGACGTAGCTGTTGGATGTTCCAAGCGTTGCTGTAGACCTCGCCTTGACTGTTGGCCAGCTTGTACATTCCGGGCTTCAGAACTTTGGCGATGACGAACGGCCCTTCCCAGGGAGGCGTGAGCTTGTGCCGCCCTCGGGCGTCTTGTCGCAGCCGAAGCACCAGGTCGCCCACCTGGAGGTCTCGGGACCAAACCCCTCGGGCATGGTAGCGTCGCAGGGACTGCTGGTACCGCGCCGAGTGTAGTAAGGCCATGTCCCGAGCCTCTTCCAGCTGGTCCAGTGAGTCTTCTCGATTAGCCTGATTGCTTTGGTCGGCGTAGGCCCTCGTCCTCGGGGAACCGTATTCTAAGTCTGTGGGCAAGATGGCCTCGGCCCCATAGACTAGAAAGAACGGCGTGAAGCCCGTGGCTCGGCTCGGCGTTGTCCTCAGACTCCAGACCACCGAGGGGAGTTCCTTCATCCATCGCTTGCCGAACTTGTTGAGGTCGTTGTAGATCCGAGGCTTGAGTCCTTGTAGAATCATGTCGTTGGCACGCTCTACTTGCCCATTCGTCATGGGGTGAGCCACGGCGGCCCAGTCCACCCGGATGTGGTGATCCTCGCAGAAGTCCAGGAACTTTCTACCGGTGAACTGGGTGCTGTTGTCGGTGATGATGGAGTTCGGGACCCCAAAGCGATGGATTATGTTGGTGAAGAACGCCACCGCCTGTTCGGACCTAATGTTGTTTAGGGGTCGGACCTCGATCCACTTGGAGAATTTGTCGATGGCGACCAACAGGTGCGTGTAGCCCCCGGGTGCCTTCTGCAAGGGGCCGACGAGGTCCAGACCCCACACAGCAAAAGGCCAGGTGATGGGTATCGTCTGCAGGGCCTGAGCGGGCAGGTGGGTCTGCCTTGCATAGAACTGACACCCTTCGCAGGTGCGGACAATTCTAGTGGCGTCGGCCACCGCCGTCGGCCAGTAGAAACCTTGTCTGAAGGCGTTTTCAACAAGGGCTCGAGGTGCTGCGTGATGGCCACAAGCCCCCGAGTGTATCTCTTGTAGGAGCTCCTGACCTTCGGCGATGGAAATGCATCGCTGGAGGATGCCTGAGGGGCTGCGGTGGTAAAGCTCCTTCCCATCTCCCAGCAAGACGAACGACTTGGCGCGTCGTGCCAACCGCCGAGCTTCGGCTCGGTCGAGGGGTAGCTCTCCTCGGTGGAGATATTGCAGGTACGAGGTCTGCCAGTTTCGATTAGGCGTGACCCCGCTCCGCTCCTCCTCGACGCGCAGTGCCTCACCCTCGGGGCCGAGGGTACCTCGGGCCGAGCTGAGGGTGCCTCGGGTTGAGCTGAGGGTGCCTCGGGCCGAGCCGAGGGTGCCTCGGACTGTGCCGAGGGTACCTCGAACTGAGCCGAGGGTGCCTCGGACTCGGGCGTGTCGTTGGTCTTGACGGAGGGTTGATGCAGGTCTCGGGAGAAGACGTCCGGGGGAACCGTTGTTCGCCCCGAGGCTATTTTAGCCAGCTCGTCCGTAGTCTCGTTGTAGCGTCGGGCGATGTGGTTGAGCTCGAGCCCGTAGAACTTGTCTTCCAGGCGCCGAACCTCATCGCAGTATGCTTCCATCTTCGGGTCGTGGCAGTGTGAGTTCTTCATGACTTGGTCGATGACGAGCTACGAGTCACCACGAGCGTCGAGGCGTTGGACCCCTAGCTCGATGGCGATGCGCAAACCGTTGACCAGAGCCTCATACTCGGCCACATTGTTGGACGCCGGAAGTGGAGGCGTAGCACGTAGCGTAGGTGCTTTCCGAGGGGCGAGATGAAGAGCAGGCCTGCGCCTGCACCTGTCTTCATCAGCAACCCGTCGAAGAACATGGTCCAGAGTTCCGGTTGGATCGGAGCTGTTGGGAGCTGGGTGTCGACCCATTCAGCCACGAAGTCCGCCAAGACCTGGGACTTGATGGCCTTCCGAGGGGCGAACGAGATCGTTTCGCCCATGATTTCCACCGCCCACTTTGCAATTCTACCTGAGGCCTCTCGGCACTGGATGATCTCCCCCAGGGGGAAGGATGACACCACAGTTACCGGATGAGACTCGAAGTAGTGTCGCAACTTCCGCCGCGTCAGGATCACCGCGTATAACAGCTTCTGAATTTGTGGGTAGCGGATCTTGGTCTCGAACAGTACCTCACTGATGAAGTAGCCTGGCCTCTGGACGGGCAATGCATGCCCCTCTTCTCGTCTCTCAACCACAATCGTGGCGCTAACCACCTGAGTGGTCGCGGCGACGTAGATCAAGAGGGCTTCTCCGGCAGCAGGGGGCACCAAGATGGGCGCGTTTGTAAGGAGCGCCTTCAGGTTCCCGAGGGCATCCTCGGCCTCAGGGGTCCAAGTGAAGCACTTGGCCTTCCTTAAGAGGCGGTACAGAGGCAGGCCTCTTTCGCCGAGGCGCGAGATGAAGCGGCTCAGAACCGCAAGGCATCCCATGACTCTCTGTACGCCTTTCAAGTCCTTGATGGGCCCCATGCTGGTGATGGCTGCGATCTTCTCCGGGTTGGCCTCGATGCCCCGCTCGGAGACGAAGAAACCCCAAGAGCATGCCTCGGGGAACCCCGAAGACACACTTTTCGGGATTGAGCTTCACGCCTTTCGCCTTGAGACATCGGAATGTCACTTCAAGGTCGGAAAGGAGGTCGGAGGCTTTCCTCGTCTTGACTACGATGTCATCGACGTAGGCCTCGACCGTCCGGCCAATGTGTTCGCCGAACACGTGGTTCATGCACCATTGGTACGTTGCACCTGCATTCCTCAAGCCGAACGGCATGGTAACATAGCAGTACATGCCGAAGGGTGTGATGAAAGAAGTCGCGAGCTGGTCGGACTCTTTCATCCTGATTTGGTGATACCCCGAGTAGGCATCGAGGAAAGACAGGGTTTCGCACCCAGCAGTGGAATCCACAATTTGATCGATGCGAGGCAGAGGGTAGGGAACTTTCGGACATGCTTTGTTTAGACCAGTGTAGTCTACACACATCCGCCATTTCCCTCCTTTCTTTCTCACAAGCACGGGGTTGGCAAGCCATTCGGGATGGAATACCTCTTTGATGAACCCTGTCGCCATTAGCTTGTGGATCTCCTCGCCTATGGCTCTGCGCTTTTCTTCGTCGAATCGGCGTAGAGGCTGCTTCACGGGTCGGGCTCCAGCTCGAATATCCAGCGAGTGCTCGGCGACATCCCTCGGTATGCCAGGCATGTCCGAGGGACTCCACGCGAAAACGTCGGCATTCGCGCGGAGAAAGTCGACGAGCACTGCTTCCTATTTGGAATCGAGCTCGGAGCCGACCCGGATCTGCTTGGAGGCGTCGCTGCTGGGGTCGAGGGGGACGGATTTAACCGTCTCCGCTGGCTCGAAGTTGCCGGCGTGGCGCTTCACGTCTGGCGCCTCCTTAGAGAGGCTCTCCAGGTCGGCGATGAGGGCCTCGGATTCGGCGAGGGCCTCGGCGTACTCCACGCACTCTACGTTGCATTCGAACGCGTGTCGGTACGTAGGGCCGACGGTGATGACCCCGTTGGGGCCCGACATCTTGAGCTTGAGGTAGGTGTAGTTGGGGACGGCCATGAACTTTGCGTAGCATGGCCTCCCCAGCACTGCGTGGTAGGTTCCTCGGAACCCGACCACCTCAAACATGAGGGTCTCCCTTCGGAAGTTGGAGGGCGTCCCAAAGCAGACAGGAAGATCGAGTTGTCCGAGGGGCTGGACGCGTTTCCCGGGGATTATCCCGTGGAAAGGCGCAGCGCCTGCCCGGACCGAGGATAGATCGACCCGCAGGAGCCCGAGGGTCTCGGCGTAGATGATGTTGAGGCTGCTGCCCCCGTCCATGAGGACCTTGGTGAGCCTGACGTCGCCGATGACGGGGTCGACAACGAGCGGGTATTTCCCCGGGCTCGACACGTGATCGGGGTGGTCGTCTCGGTCGAAGGTGATGGGCTTGTCGGACCAGTCTAGGTAGACTGGCGCCGCCACCTTTACCGAACAGACCTCCCGACGCTCTTGCTTGCGGTGCCGAGCCGAGGCATTCGCCACTTGCCCACCGTAGATCATGAAGCAGTCGCGGACCTCGGGGAACTCTCCTGCCTGGTGATCTTCCTTCTTGTCATCGTCACGAGCCCTACCACCCTCCACGGGTGGGCCGGCCTTGTGAAAGTGGCGTCGGAGCATGGCGCACTCCTCAAGGGTGTGCTTGACGGGCCCCTAATGATAGGGGCACGGCTCCTTGAGCATCTTGTCGAAGAGGTTGGCACCTCCGGGAGGTTTCCGAGGGTTCTTGTACTCGGCGGCGGCGACAAGGTCCGCGTCGGCGGCGTCGCGCTTTGTTTGCGACTTCTTCTTGCCTTTCTTCTTGGCGCCGTGCTGAGTTGACGCCTCGGGGACATCTTCCGGTGGGCGGCTCTGGGGCTGCTTGTCCTTCCGGAAGATCGCCTCAACTGCCTCCTGGCCAGAGGTGAACTTGGTGGCGATGTCCATCAGCTCACTCGCCCTGGTAGGGGTCTTGCGACCCAGCTTGCTCACCAGGTCACAGCAAGTGGTGCCGGCAAGGAACGCGCCGATGACACCTGAATCAGTGACGTTGGGCAGCTCGGTGCGCTGCTTCGAGAATCGTCGGATGTAGTCCCGGAGAGACTCTCCCGGCTGCTGTCGCCAGCTTCGGAGATCGCAGGAGTTCCCAGGGCGCACGTACGTGCCCTGGAAGTTGCCGGCGAAGGCTTGGACCAGGTCGTCCCAGTTGGAGATCTACCCCGGAGGCAGGTGCTCCAACCAGGCACGAGCGGTGTCGGAGAGGAACAGGGGGAGGTTGCGGATGATGAGGTTGTCATCGTCCGTTCCACCCAGTTGGCAGGCCAGCCAGTAGTCCGCGAGCCACAGTTCCGGTCTCGTCTCCCCCGAGTACTTTGTGATAGTAGTCGGGGTTCGGAACCGGGTCGGGAACGGCGCCCGTCGTATGGCGCGGCTGAAAGCCTGCGGACCGGGTGGTTCGGGCGAGGGACTCCGATCCTCCCCGCTGTCGTAGCGTCCCCCACGCCTGGGGTGGTAGCCTCGGCGCACCCTCTCGTCGAGGTGGGCCCGACGGTTGCGGTGGTGGTGCTCGTTGCCGGGGCGAACTGGGGCCGCAAGCGCTGTGTTGCGCGTGCGCCCGGTGTGGACCGAGGCTTCTCGCATGAATTGGGAAGTCGTGGCGTGATCCGTCGGACCGCGGCGTCCTCAAGGAGATTCTTGAGTTCTCCCTGAATTCGCCGCCCCTCGGTGGTTGATGGCTCCGGCATCGCGCGGAGAAGCATTGCCGCTGTAGCCAGGTTCTGGCCGACTCCACTGGAAGCCGGTGGCGGCCTTACCCTGACATCGTCGGCGATGCGGTGCTGGATACCCTGGGGTAGGTGACGCACTTCTCCGGCCGGAGGCTGGCCCGCCCATTCCTGCCCGATGTCCCGGTGGATCGGCTCAAGTGTTCCTGCCCCCTCGTCGAGCCTGGCCTGCATCTCGCGGATTTGCTCGAGCTGTGGGTCATGACCCCCCGCCGGGACGGGGACCACAGCTAGCTCCCGTAGGATGTCAACGCGAGGCACAGGCCTAGGGAGATCACCGTTCTCCGGCATACCAAGATGGTTGCCTTCGTTGGGACCCCCTAGATCGATGTGGAAACATTCACGACTTGGGCCGCAGTCCTCGTCGCCGAGGCTGCGGCTACCGTCAGAACAGTCGGAAAGGCAGTAGTCGCATGCGGTCATGAAGTCCCGCATGGCACTGGGGTTACCAAGTCCGGAGAAATCCCAACAGAAGTCGGGCACGTCATCTTCCTCGGACCCCGAGGGCCCGTAGGTCGAGACGTCCGTCAGCCGGTCCCAGGGTGACCGCATACGATACCCTAGAGGGTTTGGACTCGCCTCTACGAGAGCGTCCACCAAAGCGAAGTCGCTTGGCGGGTTGAGGCTGAATCCAAAAGGCGTGAGATGGGAATCGGTTGGTACCTCTTGGTCGACGGGCGGTGACGAAGTCACGTGGGGGACTGACTGCACCGTCGTCTCAGGTACGAGGGTGACGCCCAGCAAGTCCTTCGCAAGCGTGCTGGCGTCATCCGTTTGCTTGGGGTTGGCGTGTTGCGGGGAGACGACGCTCGTCTTCGTCTCAGATGCGAGGTTGATGCCGGACGTGCCCCCCGTTGGGGCGTCGGCGCCGTCGACTCGCTCGACAGCCGACGAGGTGCCACCTCCTTCTTGGCCTTGGTTGCCCCGCCTCCTCCTCCGTCGGTGGGGGAGGGGACGGGGTGAGCTCGAATGTTGTTCTTCCACCACGCGGGGAAGATGTCGT
Organism: Zea mays; assembly: GCF_902167145.1. Taxonomy (NCBI): domain Eukaryota; kingdom Viridiplantae; phylum Streptophyta; class Magnoliopsida; order Poales; family Poaceae; genus Zea; species Zea mays. Next base: position 90,636,555 of record NC_050097.1, read on the forward strand.
CGATTCCGCCGCCGGCGGGCGGGCTGTCGGCCGCCATTGTCGCTGTCGCATGGCGGGGGAAGGAGTATCATGTCGTAGCTGCCGTCGAGGGACATGAACTCAAGACTCCCGAAACGAAGCACCGTCCCGGGCTGGAAAGGTTGCTGGAGACTGCCCATCTGGAGCTTGACGGGAAGCTGTTCGTCAACACGCAGCAAGCCCCTACCTGGCGCGCCAACTGTCGGCGTTTCGAACCCGGGGGGTCCCTGGACCGACGAGTAAATTATCGCCGCGTGCCCCAGCCCAGATGGGTCGGCGCGAGACGGAGCGCGAAGGGGGGAAGCAGCCGGAGGGAGACGGGCGTGAGAGGTGGAATCCCACGGCCTTCATGTTTGTCCCGCACCCAGGTCGGGTGCGCTTGCAGTAGGGGGTTACAAGCGTCCACGCGGGAGGGAGCGAGCGGCCTCACGCGAGCGCCGTCCCGTCCTTCCCCGCGCGGCCAACCCTCTGTAAGAGGGCCCTGGTCCTTCCTTTTATAGACGCAAGGAAAGGATCCAGGTGTACAATGGGGGGGTGTATGCTAACGTGTCTAGCGGAGGAGAGCTATCGCCCTAAGTACATGCCATCGTGGCAGCCGGGGAGGTTTTGGCACCTGGTTCGTGTGGTGTCGTGGCCGTCGGAGGAGCGCTGGAGCCTGGCAGAAGGACAGCTGTCGCGGCTGTCGAGTCCTTACTGACGCCCTCTTGCTTCCGTAAGGGGGCTGAGAGCCGCCGTCGTCATAGAGCGTGCGGGGCGCCATCATTACTTGTCTGGCGGAGCGAGCCAGATGGGACGCCGGTCTTGTTCCCCGTAGCCTGAGTCAGCTTGGGGTAGGGTAATGATGGCGCCTCCTGTTGACGTGGTCGGTCCGTGCCCTGGGTTGGGCGATGTGGAGGCTCCTCCGAGGTCGAGGTCGAATTTGTCTTCCGAGGCCGAGGTCGAGTCCGAGCCCCTGGGTCGGGCGAGGCGGAGACCGTCGGCTGAGGCCAGGGCTGAGTCCAAGCCCTGGGGTCGGGCGAAGCGGAGTTCGTCGTCTTCCAGGGCTGAGCCCGAGTCCGAGCCCTAGGGTCGGGCGAAGCGGAGTTCGTCGTCTTCCGGGGCTGAGCCCGAGTCCGAGCCCTGGGGTCGGGCGAAGCGGAGTTCGTCGTCTTCCGAGGCTGAGCCCGAGTTCGAGCCCTGGGTCGGGCGAAGCGGAGTTCGTCGTCTTCCGGGGCTGAGCCCGAGTCCGAGCCCTGGGGTCAGGCGAAGCGGAGTTCGTCGTCTTCCGGGGCTGAGCCCGAGTCCGAGCCCTAGGGTCAGGCGAAGCGGAGTTTCCTATGGCGCCTGAGGCCGGACTTGGCTGCTGTCAGCCTCACTCTGTCGAGTGGCACAACAGTCGGAGCGGCGCAGGCGGCGCTGTCCTCTTGTCAGACCGGTCAGTGGAGCGGCGAAGTTACTACGGTCACTTCGGCTCTGTCGACTGGAGGACGTGCGTCAGGATAAAGGTGTCAGGCCACCTTTGCATTAAATGCCCCTGCGATTTGGTCGGTTGGCGTGGCGATTTGGCCAAGGTTGCTTCTTGGCGAAGACTGGGCCTCGGGCGAGCCGAAGGTGTGTCCGTTGCTGGAGGGGGTCCTCGGGCGAGACGTAAATCCTCCGGGGTCGGCTGCCCTTGCCCGAGGCTGGGCTCGGGCGAGGCGTGATCGCGTCCCTCGAATGGACCGATCCTTGACTTAGTCGCACCCATCAGGCCTTTGCAGCTTTGTGCTGATGGGGGTTACCAGCTGAGATTTAGGAGTCTTGAGGGTACCCCTAATTATGGTCCCCGACAGTATCCGAGCTTCAGATTGTGCAGGCGCTGAGGGAGTTAGGACAAAGTGGCCCTTCCGAGTGCCCCTTCGTCGAACGACAAGAGCCTTGATGGTATCGTCATCCGCCGCAGCATCTATGCCCGTGACCTCCTCCTCCTCATGGGCCTGCACCTCCTCCTCCTCATGGTGTTGCACCTCCTCGTCCTCGTCCTCCTCTTCCTATGGACATGAAATAGAGACATGTAAGACACATTTATATATAAGTGACTGACAAATAAGATCAATTACTAAACATTTACATCAGTACTCCTTTGTAGAGCGATAGGTGTATCACACAGTTCTGGCCGGGCGTGTCTCAGCAACGCCTCCTGTCTGCTCTGGCTAGAAGAACTCCCTTGGAAAAGGGAATGTGCACCAGGGACTATCCTGCTAGCCGCATTAAGAAACCCCCTAGCAGTGTGCTTTGTTTTCCTACCACTCATCATGTTCAATAGAAAAACATTAAAGGTATTAGCTCCATAAAATTAAGTGAATTAATAATTGGAATCACGATCAAGGAGTCTTCTTCGATCCAAAGCTCACAATGTGGCTTTTTTGTTCCTTGGATTTCGTTTTCATTTTGGTGCAACACACTCATCAGTAGTGACATCGTTACGCTCTCCGACTAGTGAGTTGAGTGCAACACCCTCATCGATAGTAAAAGTGGTTGGCAATTCTTCTTTTTGATAAACATCATCGGCCTGTTCGTCTTTGAATTGATAACCAACAGTGCAAGGAGTATGTAAACGTTCCCTAGGGTTCACCTTGTGAACTACCCACCATGCTTTAAACTTCGGATTTGGGTATGACATATAGTAGACCTGCTCGCACAGGTGTGCAAGGATAAAATTATCATGGCTTCGAAGTCGTTCCTTGTGCTTTACTTCAGTTATGCCTTATTGACTTTGTCTAATCCCATTATTGTTGTCAAACCAATCACATAGAAAGAATACTAATTTCAAAGTTTTGTTCCCTGCAAAATTAAACTCTAGGATGTTTTGAATGATGCCATAATAATTAGTTTCTCTTCCGAGTGCATCAAGTGTCCTAGTCAGAACTCCAGTGTTACGTGTTGCTGCACGAGGACGAGACTTTTCAAATTGGTCTGAACGAAAATGAAAGCCATTCACATCGTATCGACCAAAGGTTCTGCAAGTCACCGTCCCATAAGATAGTTGTCTCAAGTCCTCGTGTATGTTAGGAGTCTTTGTGCACTGCAAATAATATACAGTTAAAATGACTACCTCGCGTAAAAGGCTAAATGGCATCAAAGTAAGGAATATAAAGAGTTTACATGCTCCCGAAACCAGACAACAAAATTAGGTCTTCCTTGCCTCCCATGTCGTCGCATCGTATCTAGTTGTTTGCTTGTAGGCTGATGGGAATAAGTCCAATTTTCCTCATCGAACTTACTGTACGACAAATAAGTAATTAAATATGGCTCCTTGGCAAATAAATTATGGGGAAAAATAAAAACTTACATGAAATATGGCTCCATCTCTTCCATATTCGAGTACATGTATAGCAATGCTGACATTCTTTCATCCATGCTAAGGTGGTAGAACGTGCCCTTACTAGTACTTGTGCCTCTCCATTGGAAAATGTTGAGATCACTGACAAGAGGTTCTTCATCGACATTGTATCGCATGGTAGCAGCATAGACATTTTGTTCCTCTACGAAATACACACTCGTGAAGTATGAAACCTCCTTTAGCAAAAAAGCTTTAGCGATGCATCCTTCTACTCTAGCCTTATTTCGAACCATGGCTCGCAGGTTTTTGAGTGCATGTTCAATGTGATACATCCACCTATATTGTACAGGTCCACCAACCTTTGCTCATATGGAATGTGAATAAGTAGATGCTCCATCAGATTGAAGAATCTAGGTGGGAATATTTTTTCTATCTTGCATAACAACACTGGTATTTCTTTCTCCAACTTCTCCATCATATTTTTACTTATTTCTTTGGCACAGATCTGTCTATAGAAATAACTTAGCTCAGCTATGGCTTGCCACATGGCGTCGGGCATGTAACCATGAAACATGACAGGGATAATCCTCTCCATTAATATATGGAAGTCATGGCTCTTTAACCTAGTTAGTTTTCCCATTTTCAAATTCACAGCTATTTTCAAGCCCACAGCATAACCATCGGGAAATTTAATTTTTTTCATCCATCTCATTACCTCGATCTTGTCTTTAGAGGTAAGACAGAACAAGGCACGTGGTGGCTTGTCGTTGTCATTGAGCACTTGGGTTGGTCGGTCACAAAGCATTGCTAGATCTCTTCGAGCTTTCAGATTGTCCTTTGTTTTTTCAAAATACATGCAGGTGTGTATGAGGGCTTCAGCAACATTACTTTCTTGGTGCATGATATCAATGTTGTGCACAAGAATCAATGACGACATATAAGGGAGATCCCAAAGACCACATATGTGTGTCCAGTTGTGGTCCACTTCGAATCCTTCGAACTTGTCCCCCTATTCATTTAGGACAAGGTTGTTCAGCTGAGCATATATTTCTGCTGCGTTAAGATGTTTAGGCGGTCCTTTGGTGACCACAGTGTTCTTTATAAAGTTTTTCTTATCGCTCCTAAAGGGGTGTTTCCTGGGCAACCAGCGTCGATGACAATCGATGTAAGTGATCTTTCCACCATGAGCAAGACAGAAGCAATCTGTATCTGAACCGCAATATGGACATGTCAATCTACCATGTGTACTCCAACTGGTAAAAATAGCATACGCCATGAAGTCATGCATCGACCACAAATACTCAACTCGAAGTTTGAATATCTATTTTTAAAAACATCGTATGTTTCAACTCCTTTCCAAAGCTCCTTCAACTCTTCAATCAAGGGTTTTAACATGACATTGAGTTTCTTTCCAGGATAGTCTAGGCCAGGAATGATTAAGCAAAGAAATATAAATTCATATTTCATACAAAGAGAAGGTGGAAGGTTGTATGGAATAACAAAGACGGGCCAACATGAGTATGATGATGCCATTTGACCAAAAGGTGTGAAGCCATCGGTCGCAAGGCCGATTCGAACATTCCTCGGATCAGCTGCAAAGTCTAGATCAAACGTGTCGAGAGCCTTCCAAGCATCCCCATCTGAAGGGTGCACGACTAGCTCATCGTTATCACGTACACCTTCTTTGTGCCATCACATGTGCATAGCGTTTTTAGATAGAAACAACCTTTTCACTCGAGGAGTCAGTGGCAAGTAACAGAGCTGCTTATGTGCAACATATGTCATCACCTTGTCACCCTCATCATTAACAACTTCCACAAATCTAGATTGTCCACATTTCAGACATTTTTTCTCTCCCGCATGCTCCTACATGAAAAGCATACAATTATTTTTGCACACATCAACCTTTTCATAATCCATACCAAGACCTTTGATAATTGTCTTTGAATGGTACATGTCTTTAGGCAACTTATTGGGCTTTGGGATCACATCTCCTAATAACTTTAAAATCTCATTGTAACAATTGTTTGAGAAAAAAATACTTGGACTTAATGGCCATGAGCCGAGTCACAAAAGCGAGTATACTCATATCTGTGTGTTCATGCAACGGCTCTTCAGAGTCTTTTAGTAGTTTAAAAAATCTGGAAACCTCTGGTGTGGCAGAATCCTTGAAGCTTAGGTTTAACTCTAGACGTAGCGGATCTAGCATCTCATGCATCGCATCATCGCCAGCCCAATCATTGTTCTCCTCCTCTTCTACATTCCGGTTGGATACTACCTCACCATGATGTACCCACACCTCATATTCGGGCATAAATCCAAACTGACAAAGATCTAGGCTAACTCTTTCCTTATTAAAAAATATACTATTTTCGTGCCGCCTAGTAGGGCATCTGACAGTGCCGGTTAATGACAAGGAGAATACGTGGTCCACAAAATCGTTGGTCTTGGCTACCCAATCATCAAAATGACGTCCATTCCTACTCCAGCCATTGTACATCCATGCACGATCTTCAGCCATGCCTGAGACTGTTAAACCAAACCATATCGTGAAAACATTATTCAACTTCGTCAACGATATCGGTCCTACATGTATAGGCAAGGATGGGTTTTAAACCCACAAGCTAACATGACCCAAAAAATAATTTCGGTAGCATAACCTCGCTGCCACTAAATAATATATTACTTATATAAAAAATAAAGAATGAAATTAATGCCACAAATACAATATGCCCCTAATCCCTATACCACATATACCACTAATATATTAATGAAATCGAACTAAACAATAATACTAATCACACACACTAATCAAACAAACACAATTACAAATATATACTAATTTTGGTGGTAATTAAATAATGGCCGCCGAAAATATGGAATAAAATACAAAAAATAATTTAACCTCTTGGTGGGAGAGGAGCGGGGGCAGCGGGACGGCGAATCCGGCGCGGGGCATCGCGACTGTGCGGCGTGGCGGGTCACCTAGGGAGCGAGGTGCTGGTCGCTGGCGGCGTACTGGGCAGTGGGGGCCGGGGCGCGGCGGCGCGGTGGGCCGGGGCCGTGGTAGGGGCGCGGAGGAGCGAGCGACGCGGCGGAGCAGAGACAGCAGCGGCGCGGCGGAGCAGAGACAACAGGAGAAGAATGAAGAAGAGGGTTGGTCGCCCGGTTTAAATCACTTAATTTTCGACGGCTAGGGCTAGACCATCGAAAATAAGCATTTATTTTTGGCGGTTGTGTCAGTGGCCATCGAAAATAAAGCTACTTTCGGCGGCCTATAACCTGGCCGCCGAAAATAGAGTTATTTTCGACGGCCACCGAGAGCCGCTGAAAATAACAACTTATTTTCGGCGGCCGGGCCCTGGCCGCCCAAAATAACGGCGGCCGCCGTAAGTGTTGTACAGTGTTGTTGTGACATGCCACCATAACACATCAACCCATCAATCAAAGACTCATCTCATCCATTGCTTCGCAGCAGCCACCGCTCGTTGGTGGGCCTGCCACCGCGGGCAGGATACCGCAGCCCCGTTCCGGCGTGAACAGGATCATGCGGGAGAGAAATGGCCCTGACCGTCGATCCGGTGATGAGCGCTCACGATTGAATCTCAAATACCCCATCGTGATCGGAAATCGTAGTCGTTGATCTCGAATTTGTTGGCTGAGATCAGATCGCGGGATCCTTTAATCTCAAGCATTGATTTTAGATCTGACCGCTGTGATAGAATATCGGTTCAGATGAGATAAGTCTCTGATCCCTGCCATCGGATTTAGATCCCACGGCTAACAATCCACCATACCGCTTCGCCATGTCCATCTTTATAAAAAGGCCCTCGGGTTTCTTTCAAATCAACCTGCCATCCAACCAGTTAGGAAATAATTAAAACTGAGTCCCTGATATTTATGAATTTAACCCCAAGTTTTCTAGAATTAGTGCCCGTAGCCTAGAGGTTAAATAAAATGAGTAAATTACTTCAGAAAATGTTTTCTAGTATAGAAATAATTCCACAAACTTGTTTAATTCATAAATATTTCATTTTATTTCCTTTTTGATCCATTCTAGATGCATTAATCTCATATTAATATTGTTTATCATCTAGTAACCTTGTATTACCATGAAACCTATGGTTAAAATCTTGTACCTCATTTGTTTTATAGTAGACACTTAAAACTTCATAAAATCATAACTTTATAACCGTAACTCCGAATTTAGCGATACTCGAACCTACGACTCGTAGTAGCGCATAGAATATTCTTACGTTGTTTGTTCTCATGTTTGGTTAATGTTATTTTTATGCACTCCTTGTCCATTTGTATGTATTGCTACAAATAGAAGTGAGGTCACGAGTCACTTGAAGACCAAGTTGGTGAAGTACCTGGGAATCTCGAGTCTAAGGCAAGTTGTGCCCTTGATCACTTTTCTTTACCTAATAATGTTACTGTTAATCATTGTGACATTCTCAGGTTAATCTGATGGGACCTATTAGGTTTCCCTAGACTTGTTTAACCCACACCTTGTTTACCACTCAATTTTTGGGTAGTTTTGCTATTGCTCTACCTGGTTTTGGGATTAATATTACATTATGATCATGTTCTAGTTATACTGCTACTTTAATTATTGTTCATGATAAGATAGTGGAACCTATTACATTATGATCATGTTCCCTAGAAACTGTAATGGGTTTTCTGAAGCTAGTGGAACTTTATAAAAGCCTCATAGTGGATCCCTAGCCATTCACCTCGTAAGTGTCTAAGGGTCTAGCTAACCTTGGCTAGATGAGATACATGACTTGTGGGTAAAGAACACAACCTCTGCAGAGTGTAAAACTGGTATATTAGTCGTGTTCGCGGTCATGAGCAGCTCAGGACTCTCGCATGATTAATTTATGGAACTAAACTTAATCTGTCATATGCATTCCATCATGGGTGTTATTATCAGTTGTGATCTCTTACTTAATTGGGTTGGTATTTACTTATACTTAGTAACTGCTAATAAAATTTTTGACCAACTTTAAAAGCAATGCTCAGCTTTAACCATCTCCGTTGGTAAGCCTTAAACTTCACATGAGCTCCCACCTTTGTTGAGTTCATGCACATTATTCCCCACAACGTGTTGAGCGATGAACATATGTGAGCTCACCCTTGCTGTACGCACACCCCCCAGGTCAAGGACAGGTACCACAGTCCACAGGAGGAGGCGCATGTAGGATGCTGTGATGAGTTCGTGAGTGGTCTAGGCCATCGTCTCCCAGTCAACTTTGTGTTGCTGGATCGTTGTCTTTGCATGATGTAATTATTTAACTATTTTGTACAAAATTTCTATTATATAGTAAACAGGTGACATTCGTTTCTGTACATTGAGTCATCATATGTGTGAGACTTGGTCCCAGCACACTTGGGAATAATTTCGTGCCTGGGTTTTGGACCCCTAGAACCCAGGTGTGACAGTTATTACATTCATGCCCTCAAAAATTACATACATGGTTTACAAACGTCACAAGGACAGTATCGTCATTTGTATTTAATAACTTGATCAACACCTTCTTCCTACGTTGTCTCCCTGTTTCATCGTGATGAAGCTTGCTTGATGAAGCTTGCTTCGTCGTACTTTTCTTGTGTTATGTCGAGGCTTTTCTGGTGACGAAATATTTAGTAGTATGCTGAAAGCATATAGTTAGCCGTGTTTTTGAGGACCTTCAAAAGAGGAAGTCCGTCAACAGTAGCCCCTCGCAGTATTAATTTGTTCCTTTATAACAAATTCAGACTGCGAAATGAACGAAGGCCTTTAGCCGAAGGTCCAAAAAACACCTTCTCTTCGCTAGAATAGCGAGACATTCTGTACTGTGGGACCCATCGCTCAGTGGTGATTTGCGTATATATACGAGGGTTTGTGTTGAAAATATTTTTCGTGCTATCGAGCTTTGTGTTGGGTTTGTCATTTTGGCTTTCTATCTCCGCAACCATAATTGCTTTTGAGCTTCGGCTTTTTGTTGCAATCATCGCTGAAATGGCCAAAGAGAAGAAAAATGTGGATCCCGCACTTACCGAAACAATTGTGTTGCTTTGTTCTTGATGTATAGCATTCGAGAACAAGACCAACATAGGCGCCCACCGTGGGTGAACTCATCCGACCACCTTGGACAAGCATCGACCTTCATTATGCCGCCGAAGAAAGCCGGGCCAGTGGCTGCACTGCAGCTGCTGGATGTTAATGAGGAGACGCTACGCGAAGCTAGGAGCCAGAAGAGGAAGGCTACCAGCCCAACACCTCAGGAGGAGGAACTGGACCAAGAGATCAGGGACCTTGAAGCTATCCATCAACAGGTTCAAAAGAATAGAGAGAAAATGCTTTGGCTCACTGATCTCCAGAGAAAGATTGATGAGGTCACCAAAGAAATGCGCCATCTCACCGAGGAGGACGAAGACCGAAGGCCCCATCACAGGGAGCTTCGTCAAGAGAATTCATACAATGATGAATGGTATGGTGTTTTTCATCATGGCAATTTTGCTTTCGATGATGCTTCTCCTTTGGCAGCAGAGTTGCAGGTTACCCCATGGCCCCCATCATACAAGCCACCTCAGCTTCCTATGTATGATGGGCACTCAGACCCGAAGCAGTTCCTAATGAGCTATGAGGCAACCATATCTTCATATGGGGGCAATACTGCAGTCATGGCGAAATCCTTCGTCATGGCAGTTAAAAGCGTAGCACAAACTTGGTACTCTTCTCTTCAGCCAGGAACAATCACATCATGGTAGAAGCTCAAGGATATGCTAATTACTAGTTTCCAAGGCTTTCAAACGAAGCCAGTCACTGCTCATGCTTTGTTTCAATGCACGCAAGACCATGAGGAGTACCTTCAGGCGTATGTCCGACGGTTCCTACGTCTGAGAGCACAAGCGCCTACAGTGCCCAATGAAATTGTCATTGAAGCCATGATCAAGGGGCTTCGGCCAGGACCTACAACTCAATATTTTGCCAGGAAGCCCCCACAAACCCTAAAGAAGCTTCTTCAGAAGAAGGATGAGTATATTCGGGCTGATAATGATTTCTTCCAAAGAAGGGAGGAAGCATATAGGTTTTCTGAGATGGCCAGGGGCTTCGGAGGAAGAATTGACCCCAGGCACGTCAGGTTGATCCATAATTCCAACCCAAGTGATGATAGAGGAAGTCAACCTCAAAGGCAACAACACAGCTCTGAGTCATCAAGGCCACAACAAAGCTCCTTCAGGCCATCAGCCCCAAGAGGCAGAGGGGGGAGAAGCTTCAGAGGAAGATACAGGGATCAGCCCAGAAGACTATTTTGCTTATTCTGCGGTGAAGACAAAGGCCACACCACAGGAACATGCCAAGTCACAATTCAGAAGCAAAAAGAGATTGCCGAAGCTGAGGCACGGCAGACTCAGCCGAAGCAGGTCCTACATACTGCTTCATGCTATTCTCCCTATATCCCAGAATACGTAGGTAATCAACAGCCTATGGCCTCTATCGCTTCGGCAAGCCACTCTCAAGCTTCCTGGGCCTAGCTCCCACCACCACCACCGCTACCACCTACTCTAACACGAAGCCAGCAGCCAGAAGGGCACCAGCACACCCAACAACAGTGCGATTTTCAGGAGGAGTCCGAAGCTCGCACAGTCAATAGTACTGTGCCTGAATCCAAGCACATCTACTAAAGAATATCCTACCCTTGGTGTATCTTTATCTTTTCTGTCATTTTATTTTTCTTGTATGAAAAACAAGTCACGAAGGACTGAATTCTGATTTCCTGTAATAATAGTGCTCGTATCATTGAGTAAAATGCTTCCCCTAACAAACTTCTGAAGCAATAAAATTCATTTTTAAGGGAGCATAGAGTAAGTTTTGAAGCTACAAAAGTCGTTCCAAAGGGAGCGCAGAGTAAGTTCCGAAGCTCAAAAGTCGTTCCTAAGGGAATGCAGAGCCAAAATACCATCGAAATAGAAGGTGAAGAAGCTCCAAAGTCATTCCTAAGGGGATGCAGAGCTTTAATACCACCAAAATAGAAGGTGAAGAAGCTCCAAAGTCGTTCCTAAGGGGATGCAGAATCTTGAGTGTTTCAGTGTGGGCGTGTGTATTCGGCATAAACATCATGTTGCATCATATCATTGCATCATCCTGCATAGCATTACATCATACATCATATTGCATCAACAACAAAGATTGAGCACGAAGCAAATCTTTGGTAATAACTTGATGAATGAAAGTGTACTGAGGCACGAAGCAAACCTTCAGCAAATACAATCTTACCTGGAAAGCCTGTTGACAACAGTGTCACACAATAGCTTTGCTATAAAAGGGCTCTTTTCTTTACGAAGCATGAAAAGAAGGGAATGTGTTTTTTCGCCGAAGGCTCAAAAATGGTATGTGCGTAAATTTCATGCATCTCAAAGAAATATATTACATTAATATACATGTTTGATAATTGTTTCATACACAAATGATACATTGTATCATCACAAAAAAACCTAGTCTTCTTTGAGAATTTTCTCGGTGGCCTCATTCAGTAGTCTATCGACGACTTCGTCGACGATGGTATTGGCAACACTCATCACATCCAACGCCTCTTTCATAACGGGATCGACCTGGGGGTCGTATGGCTCGAGTAGCGGTGAAGTTCAGCTGTAGTAAACAAGTCATTAGTCCGAAGCCAGAAAAAAACACCGAAGCTAAAAATTCAATAATAATACCTATACGCCTTGCGCGCTCGGCAACTTCTTCGGCAACTTCTCGGGCATCGTAGGATTCTTTTTCATTTTTCTTTATAATTTTGTTGGCCATTTCTCGGCCGCCTTTCATCCAGACATCGGAATAAAATTTCCCGCCTATTAAAGTGGCTTCGGTCGAGGGGTCCTTCGTGTCGTCTGTGGAGAAGACGGCTTCGGCCTGGGCCGCAGCTTTAACGTGGCCGCAGCCAGCCTTCTCCAGAATTGTTGCGACCCCTCGAGCGTCGGCGAAGGCTCAAATATCCCCACGATCACTAAGGATCTCTTCAAAAGCTTCAGCCTCTTCACCTATCCAATCGATGACTCCCTCAAGGTCACCTCGAATGAACTTTTGTTCCAAAGAGTATGCACCCACCTTGGCAAAGCTAATTTTTAGTTTTCTTACGCAATCCAAGGATTTCTAAAAGCATCTTTCCTTGGATTCATGAAGTTCTTCAATATTCTTTTCCAGCCTAGCATTCGACCATTCACTTATCTCTTGCTTTACTTTTGCAACTTCAAGATTTTCATTAGCCTCGGCAAGTTTTTTCTGAAGGTTCTCAACTTCGGCTTTATGGGCTTCAAATTGAGCATTAAATTTTGCTTCATTTTTCTTCACTCTATCCACCAATGAAAGCAAAATTTATCTTTCTCTAAGGCTCATTTCTCAGTTTGATAACCTCCGACTGAAGGTTGCTGAGGGCTATCTGGCATCTTTCATCTTCAACATTCTTTTGTGCTCTCAAAGCGTCGCTAAGAATTAAGCCATGCAAAAAGAAGGGAGACAAAGGATCAGCACGAGAATAAAAGACAAAATATAATCTATTTATAAGTCCATAACTTCCGTACCTTCAGACTATTGTACGCAAGGCTGTCTGCGACGTCATCCTTTGACATGGCAGAAAGGCCAACTTCGGAAATCCCATGTTTTTTGCCATCTCCTGGCAAACAGATATTTCCTTATTGTCCGGGAAACAGTATAGAAAATCATCTTCGTCGGTGCCATTGTACACCAAGGCCCCCTTTGGGTACTTCAGTTCTCGGGCGTAGTGTTTGGCTTCCGCGATTTCTTCCTCAAACAACCTTTTACCCAAAGCATGTCGAATAATAAATTCAAGATCTTCAGAAGGTGCTTCGGGAGTAGGAGATCTAACTTTTTCGGGCACGTCTTTCTTCTCTAGAGCCAAACCAGCATCTGAAGATCCTTGTTCAGTTCTTTGCCCAGTTCCAGCAGGCTCTTCTTCAGTGGGTACTGAGGGCCCAACTTCGATTTCAACGTGAACTGTAGCAGCTTCGGCAGTCTCTTTAGTAGGTGCAGGAGTCGATGCCCTTGTCGATTCCAGGACGGCGTCCAGCACGCTAGCCATCCTTCTCCTCTTGGGAGTTACTGCAGGAGCCTTTGATACCTTCGACAATTCTGGCTCCGCTGGCGGGCTCAAGATTTTTGGCAGCCCTACCGTTTCCCCTAGCTCTGGCTCTTTGGCCGCCTTTCCTTTGGCTTCGGCACCATGTTTTGGTGTTTCGACTAACCCGGCTGCAGGAACCTTCAGCAATTCAGCCAATTCTTCCCTAGGGACGGCAGGAGTAAGTTGTTCTGCCTCAGTAGTGGAAGATGTCCCTTCACCAAGCTTCGGCATTATGGCCGTTTCAATGCATCTAGGCCGGTGCGTTAAAACCTTGATCTTTTTGCCCTTCGGCACAACAGAAATGGCCGAAGTAACAACTTTTCTTTTCTTTCCCTGCTTTCGCGAGGGATAGCTATAATCAGGGTATACGAAACCAATGACGTCAAAACTCTATTCAACCTTTTCTTGCCTCGACCTTCAAAGGCCAAGGTCATTGCATCATCTTCGGCCCTTGTATAGGCCCCAAGCAATTCGTCATTGGTTGCCTCAATACTGTTGAACCACTCATCATTTGGCTCATCAAACTCACCTCTATATCTGAAGGTATATTTTAGGTAGACTAGGCCACCCTGACTAGACCCGGCAGCAGGTTCCTTTGGCATCTCCCACTCACTCAAGAGCGGTCATACTCTGTAGGCGATGTGCTCTTGAATCAAGTCTCTTGTGCTAATAAAAGTACACACAGTGTTGAAGCTTCTCTGGCATGCTTCTATATCATTCCCAAGAGCAGTGGCTAGCATCCTGATGCCGAAGCGAGACTAAATGGGGCGTTGAATAATCCCTTTTATATCTTCCCTCTCAACTAAGTTATTCTTCACATAAAACCATTCTTCCATCCAGGCTCCTGGCCACCTTTACCGAAATGTTGGAACTGGATAACTTACATCAGAACGAGGCATGAAGCCATAACAACCAAAGTTGTTGTGATACTGCTCCTTGCTAGTAGCCTTCGTCTCATACAGCAGCTCGTGCATGTTGCATAAGCATTTTGCGCTTGGCTCTAGCCCTTGGCTTCTCACGGCCCAAACGAAAACCCCCATCCTGATAATGGCTTCAGGAGTAATCTGATGAAGGAAAATTTTGAAGGTCTTCAGCACTTCAACCAGGAATTTGCTTAGCAGAAACCGAAGCCCTGCCTTCATGAAGCTCCTGTAAACAACCACTTCATATTCTTCGGGAGCAGGGGCGGCACTATCCCCTCTAGCTCTCACAATGAAAATATCTCAAAAATATCTCCCTTTCATAGCATCAATTTGACTCTGCTTAATGGATGATTTTCCAAAGATGGTGTGACTTAGTCGCTAGGGCCGATTTTCAGCATCTTCGTTTTCACTTTCCATATCAAAGCTTCCCTATCATCAGAATCTTCAGACAAATCAGCTAGCATTTCATTTGTAATCTTCTCTATGTTTGTCTTCTCCATAGCCTCGTAAAAACCAGTTAGTGCAGGATCAACAACCTTCTTCTCGTCAGCCATTTGATAGGCACTTGAACAAATGTCGAAGCTCACAAAACAAGCGAAATTTGACAGAGCAAGAAAATTAATACTTGAAAAAATCACACAAGCGATAGAGATGGCGCAGCAAATGCTGTCGTTGCGGGTTCCTATTTATATGCCCAAGCGCATTGCAACTTGGCGGGCCCTAAATGTCATTGACTTTCGCTATTCTAGCGAAGGGAAGGTGTTTTTTGGACCTTCGGCTAAAGGCCTTCGTTCACGTCGCAGTCTGAATTTGTTGAATGCAAAAGCAAATTAATATTACGAGGGGCTACTATTGTGGGCCTTCTTCTTCCGAAGGTCCCAAAAAACTTAACTAACATGTTTATTAGTATAACATAGACTGTTACAGGAGGCTTTGGCTTTGAAATGAAGGTGTGTGTGGTATGAAGGTGCAGTTTGAACGAAGGACAAGCTAGCTCCAAAGCTGTGGCTGAAGGAGCTTCGGCTCAGCACGTTAACGATGGTGAAAGGAGAAACCGAATTAAAGGGGAAAAGACTGCTTAGTCCTCGACAGCTTGCCTTATGGTCAACAGTGAATGTCAAGGACATGAATGTAATTTCATCCAGGCTGCGTCCTGTGCCTATAAATAGATGAACAGTAACACCGTACTGGAGAGGCTGGATTGTAATCGCTTTGGTGCTATCCCTACTTTCTTACCTTCTGTCAAGCCGAAAGTACAAATGTAATATACATATCATTGATGTTTATTCATATTAATAAATAAAGAATATAAATAATATGATAATTTGGAATGATTGTTTATATTCTTTTTATATTTTCATGTCACTGTTTACATCTTTGCTCACTAGAATGATGCAGGTATACCCTTCATGACCTTCGTCTAGAGATCATTATATCCTAAGGGAAATAATGCCTCTTAGGATGAAGGTCCCTAATCATTAACAATTGTGTTGCTTTGTTCTTGATGTATAGCATTCGAGAACAAGGACCAACAATTGGCCTTCGGTTTCCTCTGCATAAAATGCTGGTTCAAGTGTTAAATCGATTTAAAATATATCTTCATCAACTTACTCCCGAAGCTTTAATTTAGTCAGAATTTTTATTTGGGCGATGAGAAGCCAGGGGTTGGAACCGGACGCTGATTGTTTTTGCAATATTCACGAGTTGTCTTATCAAACAAAGGCCACTAGGAAGGAGCAGTACCATAACAACTTCGGATGTTATAACTTTGTGTACTGGTCTGGCGTGAGGTGTCATGTGCCAACGTTTCGGAAAAAGTGGCCAGGCTCAAGGATGAAGCAATGGTTTTATGTTAAAGTTTGATTGATATTTATAAGAATAAGTTTGATGAACTCACATCATGTGATCAATTAACTTACCTAAATGATATGCATAATGCACATGTATGAGTGCAAGTATCAATAGCACAATATAGATAAAGCTACTCGAAGAATATTAAACACTTATAGCAAGACAACGCAACTCTAATACGAAAACACTAGATGTCGATATCACATTAAGAACTATAGCTATGGCATTCTAACTTAACCGGATCCAATTCTAATAGCAAGTCATAACGAACCATTCATAAGCACTCTATCGCTCGCAAATCTAGTATTCTGTGACTTAAGCATTTATTACAAACTCCAACACTAGTGATCTAAGGCTCCAAGTCTATCTTGGTCCTATAGTCAGGGGTGCCATAAGCATGATGACCACGGGGTGGCGAGCGGTAAGGGTGCTGAGTCCCAGCGGGGGTGGGGGGACTATTCTCCTGATGAAGGCGCTCCGCGCACTAAGCACGCAGGTCCGCGATCTCTGCACGAGCCTTGCTCAACTCGTCAAGGGCACGGTCCTGCTCGCTGTTGATCACGACGACCGGGTTGACTATGCTGCTCAACCTGGGATTGCCCTCACCAACAGGTGAGACAATCACACTCCTAGTACTACCAGTCGAACGGTGTCGGCGTTTCGACCCCGGGGGTCCCTGGACCGACGAGTAAATTGTCGCTGCGTGTCCCAGCCCAGATGGGTCGGCGCGAGACGGAACACAAGGGGGGAAAACAGTAAGGGGAAACCACGGCCTCGTGTTGTCCCGCGCCCAGGGCGGATGCGCTTGCAGTAGGGGGATACAAGCGTTCGCGAGGGAGAGAGAGAGAACGAGAGCCTTGTGCGTCAGCCCGTCCTCCCGCGGCCACCTCCTCGTACGAGAGCCATGTACCTTCCTTTTATAGATGTAAGGAGAGGGCCCATGTGTACAATGGGGGGTGTAGCAACGTGCTAACGTGTCTAGCAAAGGGGAGCCAGAGCCCTATGTAAATGTCGTCGTGGCTGTCGGAGAGGTGTTGCTGCCCTGTTCATGTGATGTCGTGGCCGTCGGAGGAGCGCTTGAGCCCTGTGGAAGCACAACTGTCGGGGCTGTCGGATCCTTGCTGACGTCTCCTTGCTTCCGTAAGGGGCTGAGAACTGCCGTCGTCATGGAGCACGCGGGGTGCCATCATTACTTGTTTTACCGGGGCGAGCCAGATGGGACGCCGGTCTTGTTCCCTGTAGCCTGAGCTAGCTAGGGGTAGGGTAATGATGGCCCCCCTGTGTCGTGGTCGGTCCGAGCCCGAGGTCGGGCGAGGCGGCGACTCCTCCAAAGTCGAGGCTGAGTCCGAGCCCTGGGGTCGGGCGAGGCGGAGACCGTCTTCCAGAGTCGAGGCTGAGTCCGAGCCCTGGGGTCGGGCGAGGCGGAGACCGTCTTCCGGAGTTAAGGCTGAGTCCGAGCCCTGGGTTCAGGCGAGGCGGAGACCGTCTTCCGAGGTCGAGGCTGAGTCTGAGCCCTGGGGTCGGGCGAGGCGGAGTCCGTCTTCCGAGGTCGAGGCTGAGTCCGAGCCCTGGGGTCGGGCGAGGCGGAGTCTGTCTTCCGAGGTCGAGGCTGAGTCCGAGCCCTGGGGTCGGGCGAGGCGGAGATCGTCTTCCGAGGTCGAGGTTGAGTCCGAGCCCTGGGGTCGGGCGAGCCGGAGACCGTCTTCCGAGGCCGAATCGGGGGCCGAGCCCTGGGGTCGAGCGAGGCAGAGCTTCCTATGGCGCCCAAGGTTGGACTTAGCTGCTGTTGGCCTCACTCTGGCGAGTGGCACAGCAGTCGGAGTAGGGCAGGCGGAGCTGTTTTCCTGTCAGGTTAGTCAGTGGAGCGGCGAAGTGACTGCGGTCACTGCGGCCTTGTCGACTAAGGAGCGTGCGTCAGGATAAGGTGTCAGGCGATCCTTGCATTGATTGCTCCTGCGATACAGTCGGTTGGCGTGGCGAGTGGCACAGCAGTCGGAGTAGGGCAGGCGGCGCTGTTTTCCTGTCAGGTCAGTCAGTGGAGCGGCAAAGTGACTGCGGTCACTGCGGCCTTGTCGATTGAGGAGCGTGCGTCAGGATAAGGTGTCAGGCGATCCTTGCATTGATTGCTCCTGCGATACAGTCGGTTGGCGTGGCGATCTGGCCAAGGTTGCTTCTCCGCGAAGCCTGCCCGAGCTGGGCCTCGGGCGAGTCGAAGGTGCGCCCGTTGCTTGAGGAGACCCTCGGGCGAGGCGTGAATCTGCCTTGGTCTAGTGTTCCTGCCCGAGGCTGGGCTCGGGGGAGACAAGACCGTGTCCCTTGAGTGGATGGAGCCTTGACCGGAATCGTGCCCATCAGGCCTTTGCAGCTTTGTGCTGATGGGGGTTACCAGCTGAGATTAGGAGTCTTGGGGGTACCCCTAATTATGGTCCCCGACAGTAGACCCCGAGCCTCGAAGGGAGTGTTAGTACTCGCTTGGAGGCTTTTGTCGCACTTTTTTGCAAGGGGACCGGCCTTTCTCGGTTGCATTTCGTTCCGGTGGGTGCGCGCGAGCGCACCCGCCGGGTGTAGCCCCCGAGGCCTCGGAGGAGTGGTTTGACTCCTCCGAGGTCTTAGCGCGTTTCGTGATGCCTCGGCCGGTCTGGTTGTTCCCTCATGCGAACTGGTCGTTGCCCGGGTGCATAGTCAGGTTCCAAGTTCTCGGGCTGGTATGTTGACGCTGTCAACGGTTTGGCCGGAGCCGAGTTTGCGAGAGCATCCCTCGAGCCTCTGCATAGAGCGAGAGGACGGTCAAGGACTGACTCGGCTTTTATCATACGCCCCTTCATCGCCTTTCCGCAAGAAGGAGGGGGGAGAGCGCCATGTTGCCCTCGGAGGGCGTCGAACATGGTGTCTCCAGTGAGTTGCTAACGGGTGATCCGAGTGGACGCCTGTGCCTCGTTCGATAAGGGTCGGCTAGTGGCCCAGAGGTGCGCTCCAAAAGTACCTGCAGGTGATTTGCCGGACCCGGTCCCGTTTGATAGGGTCCGAGGGCTCGATGCCTCCCTCTGATGGGATTCCGTTACAGAATCGCTCCTGCTGGTCTCGGAAATGTCCTAGGGTACCTCGGGAGCATAGCCTGAGCCTTGGCCATGTATCAGACGTACCTAGAGTCATCCCTCGCTCTGCATGCTCTGAGGCGGCTGTCGAACCCTTCGGGGGCCAGCCTACGAACCCCTGATCAGTAGTTGGCGCGGAGCCCGAGTAGCCTGAGGCGGCTGTCGAACCCTTCCGAGGGGCTAGCCTTCGAACCCCTGACCAGAGTGGGTGCGGAGCCCGAGTGCTCTGAGGCGGCTGTCGAACCCTTCCGAGGGGCCAGCCTTCGAACCTCTGATTAGTAGGAGGGCTCGGGGCCCGCTTCCTTCGCGGAGAAGGATCCCTTTCGGAGTATCCCCTTTCCCGATCCCTGTAGCAAGAGAGAGAAAGGGGAAGAGGAAAAGGATACGAAATTGAACGATGTGGCGTACCTTTTTTAACACGGTCATTATGGCGGAGGTGAAGTGTCGCCCGCGTCGCCTGCCAAAGGCGTCGCCTGTCCTGCCACAGAGTTAATGCGACGGGACGAGTGGTTCGCAGGGCAGTCGTTGTGCATGCGCGAACCTTTCGAGGAACGGGCGTTTCGCCTTCGAGTTTTGAATTTCGTGGCGGGTTCGGGCGAAGTGTTGAACGGGTCTCGCTCGGGCCTTTATATATTCGGAAGAGGGGCCGGTGGTGGTTCTTTACTTTGCTGCTCGCCTCCCGCTTAGGTTTCCGCAACCTGAGGGAATAGCCAGAGAAAAAAAAACTGCGCACCTTGTCCGCTCCGCCGCCACCTCCTTCGCTTGGTGATGGCCGACCGGGTAACCGTCGTTCCGCCACGCGACCCGTGGCCTTTCTCCACCGTCATGGTGGACGATCTGGAGGCCCTTGTTGCCGATGCTTTGCTTCGTCCCCTCTCCGGTGACCCGCAGCCGGAGTGGATGGCCCCTCCGAGCGGAGCCGCCCCGTCCCCGCCGTCGAGGTACGTGCTGAGTTTCGTCTCTTTCCTTGAGCGGGGGTTCGGAGTGCCAGCAAGTCGTTTCAAGCGGGCGATTCTGCATTTCTATGGGGTGGGGCTGCACAATCTCAGCCCCAACTCCATCGCGCAAGCAGCCATCTTCGCGGCGGTTTGCGAAGGGTTTTTGGGGATTGACCCCCACTAGGATCTGTGGACCCATCTCTTCTCCGCGGAGCATTTTGCCTTGACAACGGGGGAAAGGAGAGTTCGCATGGCGGTGCGGGCCGGTGGCTGCATCCTCCAGTTGAGGCAGGCGCGTGCGCAACAGTACATCCCCGCCATCCTTGTGTCTTTGAACAAGGGGTGGCAGCGCCGGTGCTTTTACCTTCGGAACGACGATGGGAGGCTCCCGTCGTTTTCTCAACGAGTGGTGACCGCCGCCGGCAACAACTGGCGCTATGGGGCCCCACGCGACAGACAGAAGAATCTCCAGCCTCTTCTGGCGGCCTTGCAGGAGCTGCGAGATGGAGGGCTTACCGCCGCGGGGGTGGTCGCCGCCATCCATCGCCGGAGGGTGCTCCCCTTGACAGAGCGGTGGCTGCTGCTTTCGGAGATGACGTCGAGGGTCGACTTGGAGGGTTCGCAGATGTCCTCGGTCCCCCTCCCCGTCGATGACCTCCATAGGCGGGTAGCCGACACGGTAGGAAAACTGGACGCCGGTGCGCTTACCCAGCCCTCGATGCGTCCCGAGCGTGGGTGCATATCCCTGGTGAGTGTCCGCTCCTTCTTCCTTCTTGTGTCAGGTTGCCCTTGGTTCTCACAGCCGAGATTTCCATCCGTCTCCAGGAGTTGGGGTTTCACAAACCTTTTCTGCCACCGGTCCCGGAGGACGCGGTGGACAGACCCGCGCGGAGGGTTGCTGCGGAGAAGAAGAAGGAAAAGGACGCAAAAAAGGCTCGGGCCCGCGAGCGGATGCGGGCTCGGGACGCCTTGGAGAGGCGTCATCGGAAGCAGGAGAGGGACGGGCTCCCGAGGGAGCCGTCGCCGGAGACGCCTGACGACGACGACGACGATGATGACGAAGATGACGACATGGCGGTCCGCCTCGCCCTCAGCCCAGATCTGCGGCTGGGCCAGGGGTCGTCAAGTCAACCCCCGAGTGGGCTGGCACCGTCAGTACCCAGGGCCGGGGCATCAGGGTCCCGGTCCGAAGAATAGGGGCAGGCCGAGGGGGTACTTGACCCCTTGGCCGAGGTGGTTGAGGTGACCCCGGGGAGTCAGGCCGACCCGCCTGTCCCTGAAGAGCTGTTGCCCGTGCCGGCAGCACAGGAGGCTGATCCTCAGGTCGCCGTGTCTGCGCCTGGGCGGACCATCCCTTCGGCGCCCCGGGCGCCCAAGGCAGGGATGGTGCCGAAGCCGGCAGCGGGGCAAACCTTGGTGGTGCCCGCGGGGACCGAGGCTCGAGGGGCCTCCCCGCAGGCACAATTGGTCGTGGCCCGGAGTGGGTAAGTATCTGAGGATACCTCTGTCCCGGTTCCTTCTTCGTATGTCCTGATCCTGCCTTTCCTTTTCCTCCAGCAAACGGAGGCACGGCTCGACCGGTCTGGCTCCCCGGAAGGTCCTCAAGACGGTGTCGGCTTCTGCAGCCAGTGCCGCATCGGGCCTTGCCGGCCGGCTGACCTCCTCACAAGATGCCCCAAAGCGGGGGGCTCAGGCGGCACAAGTTGCCGTGGGACGGGCTCCTCAGGCTGACCCCTCTGCTGAGGCGGCCGTCGTGCCAGGGAGACTACTGGCGTGGTCTTGGCCTTCACACCACCTGACGTGTTGCCGACGCCGGCACCAGCCTCGGCCGAGGCTGTTGCCGTTCTGCCCATGGGGCCATCTGTCGCCGCCGATGCTGAGATGGCTGAGGCGCCGCTACCTGAGGCCGGTGATCGGAGGCCTGCCCCCTTAGTCGAGGAGGTACTTGATGCGTCGACCGCAGGGGGTGCCGATGCCTTGGAGGAGGGGGCGCAGAACCACGGCCCGTCCTGGGGAGCGGCGACCTCGTCCTCGCGTGGCAAGGTCCCAATGAATGGCGTGGGGAGAGGCTCCGGTTCTGGACCCGTGGTGCCTCGAAACCCGTCTTTGTTCTTGATGATGAGCGAGAGGAGCAGGCTTGGGACGAGCTTCGTGAGTGTGCCGAGGCAACGATGGGGTCGCTTCGGTCGACCCTGGAGGTCCTTTCTAGGGATGTTCCCAGGATCCTCCAGGTAAGAATGTCAGGCATACCTTTCATGTGGTCAAGGCATTCTTTGTGACACCCCGCTTCCCTTCCTCAGGATCTGACGGATCTTAGCACCGCCAAGTCGTCGTTCATCCGCCGCGAGGCCGACGTATGGGGTTCGCTGCGGTTCCTGAGGACCACGCTTGCTGAGGCTACCGAGCGCCTCTCCCAACGGAGCGCCGAGGCGGCGGACCTTCGCTTGCTCTGTGACGAGCTGGGGGCAGAGGCAGTGCCGGCGCGCGCAGAGGCGCAGCGGCGGCAGTTGGAGCTTGGCCAGGTCATCGGTGAGCGGGACCGATCTCGGGGCCGGGCCGCAGAGGCTGAAAGTCGTGCTAAGGCCCTTGGAGGCCAGCTAGCCGAGGCGTCTGCTCGGGCCGGAGCCCTTGCGGCGGACCTGGCCGTGGCCGTCGGGTCGGCTCAGTCCGCCCAAGCCGTAGCCTCGGAGCAGCGTGCCCGGGCCGAAGGTATGTCTTGGCTGTTTTGAGATTTTGATTCAGCTTCATTCTTCAACTCGTGTTTGAAGACTTTGCTTTGGTTGTTTGCAGAGATCGAGTCTGCCCTGAACGAGTCCGCCAAGGCACTTGCCCAGGCGGCTGAGCAGAAGGAGGCCGACCGCGTGGCCATGTCTGAGGCTGTCTCGGCCTTCTGCCAGATCTTTGGACTTGACGACGTCCCCTCGGGGAGCTCCCCCAGAGTCGCCTGCAGGCCTTGGGTGACCACGCGTGCGGAAGACTCCGCAAGGCGCTGCGTCACGGCGTTAGGGAGGCCTTCGCCGTGCTCGCTTCCCACTACGATGTGGATCTGGAGTGGGTCAGCGAGGGGTACTGCCTTCCCGACGAAGATGAAGCTGCTCTGGCTGAAGTTCAGAGGCTTGATGCGGCCGCCGCAGGCCCAAGCGTGGTGTTGGCGTCCACTTTTGAGGCGGAGATCCTTCCGCTTGCGCCGCCGTCCGAGGGCGGGGCGGATCTCGCCGAGGGTGGAAACGAAGCCGAGGGTGCAGCTCCTCCCCCAGGCGATGCCTGATTCTGCCGGAGCAGTTTATTTCGAATATGTATGTGTCTTTCGTGGCCGCCGAGGCCTGAACACTTTGCCGTCGTGATATAAAGTTGTGTCTCTTTTCCTCCCGTTTCGCGTATCCGGACTCGTTCGTCAGTAGCAGGATTGCTTACCCAAGTAAGAGTTATTTTTTGCGGTAGGTGACGAGTGAGGTATCCGTATCCCGGAGGCGTAGGAATCCCTCGGCTTGGTCGGCCTTGCCAGTTACATGCACACTTATTCGTTTCTCGGGGTTCTGTTACTGATATAGCCGGGAAACACGAAAGTTGCTTTGGTGGAAGACTTTTTTCGAGGAAAATTTTGACGCAGAGGGGGTTCCCCCTTCTAGCCCCCGAGGGAGGGTCGGGCTTTGCTGAGGCAAGGCTGACCCTTCCTTGATGGTTAGACTTTATTTGCGTATGTAAACGAGGTGTATGAACGACTTGAAATCATCTTAAGGGTAGAAGCGACATAACTGTCGAATGTTCCAAGCGTTGCTGTAGACCTCACCTTGACTGTTGGCCAGCTTGTATGTTCCGGGCTTCAAAATCTTGGCGATGATGAACGGCCCTTCCCAAGGAGGAGTGAGCTTGTGGCGCCCTCGGGCGTCTTGTCATAGCCGAAGCACCAAGTCGCCCACCTGGAGGTCTCGGGACTGAACCCCTCGGGCATGGTAGCGTCGCAGGGACTGCTGATATCGTGCCGAGTGTAGTAAGGCCATGTCCCAAGCCTCTTCCAGCTGGTCCAGTGAGTCTTCTCGGTTGGTCCAGTTGCTTCGGTCGTCGTACGCCCTCGTCCTCGGGGATCTGTATTCTAAGTTTGTGGGCAAGATAGCCTCGGCCCCATAGACTAGAAAAAACGGCGTGAAGCCCGTGGCTCGGCTTGGCGTCGTTCTCAGACTCCAGACCACCGAGGGGAGTTCCTTCATCCATCGCCTGCCGAACTTGTTGAGGTCGTTGTAGATTTGTGGCTTGAGTCCTTGCAGAATCATGCCATTGGCATGCTCTACCTGCCCATTCGTCATGGGGTGAGCTACAGCGGCCTAGTCCACTCGGATGTGGTGGTCCTCGCAGAAGTCCAGGAACTTCTTGCCGGTGAACTGGGTGCCGTTGTCAATGATGATGGAGTTCGAGACCTCGAAGCGATGGATGATGTTGGTGAAGAACGCCACAGCTTGTTCGGACCTGATGCTGTTTAGGGGTCTGACCTCGATCCACTTGGAGAACTTGTCGATGGCGACCAGCAGGTGCGTGTAGCCCCCGGGTGCCTTCTGCAAGGGATCGACGAGGTCCAGACCCCACACAGCAAACGACCAGGTGATGGGTATTGTTTGCAAGGCCTGAGCGGGCAGGTGCATCTGCCTTGCGTAGAATTGACACCCTTGGCAGGTGCGTACAATCCTAGTGGCGTCGGACACCGCGGTTGGCCAGTAGAAACCCTGTCGGAAGGCGTTTCCAACAAGGGCTCGAGGCGCTGCGTGATGGCCGCAAGCCCCCGAGTGTATTTCTTGCAATAACTTCTGACCTTCAGCGATGGATATGCATCGCTGGAGGATGCCTGAGGGGCTGCGGTGGTGGAGCTCCTTTCCGTCACCCAGCAAGACGAACGACTTGGCGCGCCGCGCCAGTCGCCGAGCTTCGGTTCTGTCGAGGGGTAGCTCTCGTCGGTGGAGATAATGCAGGTACGGGGTCTGCCAGTTTCGATTAGGCGAGGCCCCATTCCGCTCTTCCTCGACGCGCAGTGCGTCACCCTCGGGGGCCGAGGGTGCCTCAGGCTGGGCCGAGGGCGCCTCGGGCAGGTCCGAGACCTTCTCGGGCTCGGGCGTGTCGTCGGTCTTGACCGAGGGTTGATGTAGGTCTCGGGCGATGTGGTTGAGCTCGAGCCCGTAGAACTTGTCCTCCAAGCGCCGAACCTCGTCGCAGTAGTCTTCCATCTTCGGGTCGCGGCAGTGAGAGTTCTTCATGACTTGGTCGATGACAAGCTGCGAGTCGCCCCGAGCATCGAGGAGCTGGACCCCTAGCTCGATGGCGATGCGCAACCCGTTAAGCAGAGCCTCGTACTCGGCCACGTTGTTGGACGCCGAAAAATGGAGGTGCAGCACGTAGCGGAGTTGCTTCCCGAGGGGTGAGATGAAGAGCAGGCCCGCGCCCGCTCTTGTTTTCATCAACGACCCGTCGAAAAACATGGTCCAGAGTTCCGGTTGGATCGGAGCTGCTGGAAGCTGTGTGTCGACCCATTCAGCCACAAAGTCTGCCAGGACTTGAGACTTGATGGCCTTCCGAGGGGCAAACGAGATTGTCTCGCCCATGATCTCCACCGCCCACTTTGCAATCCTACCCGAGGCCTCTCGGCACTGGATGATCTCCCCCAGGGGGAAGGATGACACCACAGTCACCATATGAGACTCAAAGTAGTGTCGCAACTTTCGTCGTGTCAGAATTACCGCGTACAGTAGCTTCTGAATTTGCGGGTAGCGGATTTTGGTTTCGGACAGCACTTCACTGATGAAGTAGACCGGCCTCTGGACGGGCAATGCGTGCCCCTCTTCTCGTCTCTCGACCACGATCGCGGCGCTGACCACCTGAGTGGTAGCGGCGACGTAGATCAAGAGGGCTTCTCCGGCAGCGGGGGGCACCAAGATGGGCGCGCTTGTAAGGAGTGCCTTTAGGTTCCCGAGGGCTTCCTCGGCCTCGGGGGTCCAAGTGAAGCGCTCGGTCTTCGTTAAGAGGCGGTACAGAGGTAGGCCTCTTTCGCCGAGGCACGAGATGAAGCGGCTCAGAGCCGCAAGGCATCCCATGACCCTCTGTACTCCCTTCAAGTCCTTGATGGGGCCCATGTTGGTGATGGCCGCGATTTTCTCCGGGTTGGCCTCGTTGCCCCGCTTGGAGACGATGAACCCTAAGAGCATGCCTCGGGGGACTCCGAAGACACACTTCTCTGGATTGAGTTTTACGCCTTTCGCCTTGAGACACTTGAATGTCGTTTCGAGGTCGGAGAGGAGGTCGGAGGCTTTCCTCGTCTTGACTACAATGTCATCGACGTAAGCCTCGACCGTTCGACCAATATGCTCTCCGAACACGTGGTTCATGCACCTTTGGTATGTCGCACCCGCATTCCTCAAACCGAATGGCATAGTAATGTAGCAGTACATGCCAAAAGGTGTGATGAAAGAAGTCGCGAGCTGGTCGGACTCTTTCATCCTAATTTGGTGATACCCTGAGTAGGCGTCGAGGAAAGACAGGGTTTCGCACCCAGCAGTGGAATCCACAATTTGATCAATGCGAGGCAGGGGGTAGAGAACTTTTGGACATGCTTTGTTTAGACCAGTGTAGTCTACACACATCCGCCATTTCCCGCCTTTCTTTCTCACAAGCACAGGGTTGGCTAGCCATTCAGGATGGAATACCTCTTTGATGAACCCTACAACCATCAGCTTGTGGATCTCCTCGCCTATGGCTCTGTGCTTTTCTTTGTCGAATCGGCGCAGAGGCTGCTTCACGGGTCAGGCTCCAGCTCGGATATCCAGCGAGTGCTCGGCGACATCCCTCGGTATGCCAGGCATGTCCGAGGGACTCCACGCAAAAACCTCAGCGTTCGCGCGGAGAAAGTCGACGAGCACTGCTTCCTATTTGGGGTCGAGCTCGGAGCTGATCCGGACTTGCTTGGAGGCGTCGTTGCTGGGTCGAGAGGGACGGACTTAACCGTCTTAGCTGACTCGAAGTTGCCGGTGTGGCGCTTCGCATCTAGCACCTCCTTGGAGAGGCTCTCCAGGTCGGCGATGAGGGCCTCGGATTCGGCGAGGGCCTCGGCGTACTCCACGCACTCCACGTCGCATTCGTACGCGTGTCGGTACATGGAGCCGATGGTGATGACCCCGTTGGGGCCCGACATCTTGAGCTTGAGGTAGATGTAGTTGGGGACGTCCATGAACTTGGCGTAGCATGGTCTCCC
The DNA here is from genome assembly GCF_902167145.1 of Zea mays. Lineage (NCBI taxonomy): Eukaryota > Viridiplantae > Streptophyta > Magnoliopsida > Poales > Poaceae > Zea > Zea mays. The sequence goes on from NC_050097.1 coordinate 90,664,039, forward strand.
CAGCACTGCGTGGTAGGTTCCTCGGAACCCAACCACCTCAAACGTGAGGGTTTCCTTTCGGAAGTTGGAGGGAGTCCCGAAGCAGACGGGCAGATCGAGTTGCCCAAGGGGCTGGACGCGCTTCCCGGGGATGATCCCATGAAAGGGCACCGCGCCGGCCTGTATCATGGACAGATCGATCTGCAGGAGCCCGAGGGTCTCGGTGTAGATGATGTTGAGGCTGCTACCTTCGTCCATGAGGACCTTGGTAAGCCTGACGTTGCTGATGACGGGATCGACAACGAGCGGGTACTTCCCCGGGCTCGGCACGCGGTCGGGGTGGTCGCCCTGGTCGAAGGTGATGGGCTTGTCGGACCAGTCTAGGTAGACTAGCGCCGCCACCTTCACCGAGCAGACCTCCCGGCGCTCTTGCTTGCGGTGCCGAGCCGAGCCGTTCGTCACTTGCCCACTGTAGATCATGAAGCAGTCATGGACCTCGGGGAACTCTTCTGCCTTGTGGCCCTCCTTCTTGTCATCGTCGTGGGCTCTGCCACCTTCCGCCGGTGGCCCGGCCTTGTGGAAGTAGAGCCGAAGCATGACGCACTCCTCAAGGGTGTGCTTGACGGGACCCTGATGATAGGGGCACGACTCCTTGAGCATCTTGTCGAACAGGTTGGCGCCTCCGGGAGGCTTCCAAGGGTTCCTATGCTCGACGGCGGTGACAAGGTCTGCGTCGGCAGCGTCGCGTTTCGCTTGCGACTTCTTCTTGCCCTTCTTCTTGGTGCCGCGCTGAGCGGACGCCTTGGGGACGTCTTCCGGTTGGCGCCTCTGAGGCTGCTTGTCCTTCCGGAAGATGGCCTCGACCGCCTCCTGACCAGAGGCGAACTTGGTGGCGATGTCCATCAGCTCGCTCGCCCTGGTGGGAGTCTTGCGACCCAACTTGCTCACCAGGTCACGGCAAGTGGTGCCGGCAAGGAACGCGCCGATGACATCCGAGTCGGTGATGTTGGACAGCTCGGTGCGCTGCTTCGAGAATCGCCGAATGTAGTCCCGCAGGGATTCTCCCGGCTGCTGGAGGCAGCTTCGGAGATCCCAGGAGTTCCCAGGGCACACGTATGTGCCGTGGAAGTTGCCGGAGAAGGCTTTGACCAGGTCATCCCAGTTGGAGATCTGCGCAGGTGGCAGATGCTCCAGCCAGGCTCGGGCGGCGTCGGAGAGGAACAGGGGAAGGTTGAGGATCATGAGGTTGTCATCGTCCATTCCACACAGCTGGCAGGCCAGCCGGTAGTCCACGACCCACAGTTCCGGCCTTGTCTCCCCCGAGTACTTGGTGATGGTAGTCGGGGTTCGGAACCAGGTCGGGAACGACGCTCGTCGTATGGCCCGGCTGAAGGCTTGCGGACCGGGTGGTTCGGGCGAGGGGCTCCTATCCTCCCTGCTGTCGTAGCGTCCCCCACGCCTGGGGTGGTAGCCTCGGCGCACCTTATCGTCGAAGTGGCGTGACGGTCGCGGCGGTGGTGCTCGTTGCCGAGGCGACCCAGGGCCGCAGGCGTTGTGTTCCACGTGTGCCCGGTGTGGACCGAGGCTTCCCGCATGAATCGGGAAGTCGCAGCGCGATGCTCCGGGGGGTACCTCTGCCTTCGGGAGGAAGAGCTTTCGGCCCATCAGACCGCGGCATCCTCCAGGAGATTCTTGAGCTCTCCCTGGATACGCCGCCCCTCAGTGGTGGATGGTTCCGGCATCGCTCGGAGTAGTATTGCTGCTGCAGCCAGGTTCTGGCCGACCCCACTGGAAGCTAGGGGCAGCCTTGCCCTGGCATTGTCGGCAATGCGGTGCTGGACGTCCTGGGCCAGATGACGCGCTTCTCCGGCCGGTGCTCGGCCAGCCCACTCCTGCCCGATATTTTGCCGAAGCTGCACAAGTTGTCCTGCTTCCTCGTCGAGCCTGGCCTGCACTCGTAGATTTGCTCGAGCTATGCGTCCTGACCCCCCGCAGGGACTGGGACCACAGCTAGCTCCTGAAGGATGTCAACGCGAGGCGCAGGCCTAGGGGGATCGCCGTCCTCCGGCATACCAAGATGGTTGCCTTCGTCGAGACCCCCTAGATCGACGTGGAAACATTCGCGACTTGGGCCACAGTCCTCGTCGCCGAGGCTGTGGCTACTATCGGAGCAATCGGAGAGGCAGTAGTCACATGCGGTCATGAATTCCCGCATGGCACTGGGGTTACCGAGCCCGGAGAAATCCCAACCATAGTCAGGCTCGTCATCTTCCTCGGAACTCGGGGGCCCGTAGGTCGAGACGGCTGTCAGTCGGTCCTAGGTTGACCGCATATGATACCCTGGAAGGTTCGGGTATGCCTTTATAAAAGCATCCACCGAAGCGGGGTCGCTTGGTGGGTCGAAGCTGAATCTAAAAGGCACAAGATGGAAAACGGATGGTACCTCTTGATCGACGGATGGTGACAAAGCCACGTCGGGGACGGACTGCACCGTCATCTCAGGTACGAGGCTAACACCCAGCAAGTCCTTTGCGAGCGTGTTGGCGTCATCCGTCTGCTTGGGGTTGGCGTGTTGCGGGGAAACGACGCTCGTCTTCGTCTCAGACGCGAGGTCAACGCCCGATGTGTCCCCCGTTGGGGCGCCGGCGCCGTCGACTCGCTCGGCAGCCGACGAGGTGCCGCCTCCTTCTTGGCCATGCCTGCCCCGCCTCCTCCTCCGTCGGCGGGGAAGGTGACGGGACAGACCCGGATGTTGCTCTTCCGCCACGCGGGGAAGACATCGTCGATTCCGCCGCCGGCGGGCGTGCTAACGGCTGCCATTGTCGTTGTCGCGCGGCGGAGGAAGGAGTATCATGTCGTAGCTGCCGTCGAGGGACATGAACTCAAGGCTCCCGAAACAGAGCACCGTCCCGGGTTGGAGAGGTTGCTGGAGACTACCCATTTGGAGCTTGATGGGAAGCTGTTCGTCAACATGCAGCAGTCCCCTACCTGGCGCGCCAACTGTCGGCGTTCCGACCCCGGGGGGTCCCTGGACCGACAAGTAAATTGTCGCTGCGTGTCCCAGCCCAGATGGGTCGGCGCGAGACGGAACACAAGGGGGGAAACAGTAAGGGGAAACCGCGGCCTCGTGTTGTCCTGCGCCCAGGGCGGATGCGCTTGCAGTAGGGGGATACAAGCGTTCGCGAGGGAGAGAGAGAGAGAGAGAGAGAAAGCGAGAGCCTTGTGCGTTGGCCCGTCCTCTCGCTCGGCCACCTCCTCGTATGAGAGCCCTGAACCTTCCTTTTATAGATGTAAGGAGAGGGCCTAGGTGTACAATGGGGGGTGTAGCAACGTGCTAACATGTCTAGCAAAGGGGAGCCAGAGCCCTATGTACATGCCGTCGTGGCTGTCGCAGAGGTGTTGCTGTCCTGTTCATGTGATGTCATGGCCGTCGGAGGAGCGCTTGAGCCCTGTGGAAGCACAGCTGTCGGGGCTGTCGGATCCTTGCTAACGTCTCCTTGCTTCCGTAAGGGGCTGAGAGCCGCCGTCGTCATGGAGCACGCGGGGTGCCATCATTACTTGTTTTACTGGGGCGAGCCAGATGGGACGCCGGTCTTGTTCCCCGTAGCCTGAGCTAGCTAGGGGTAGGGTAATGATGGCCCCCCTGTGTCGTGGTCGGTCCGAGCCTGAGGTCGGGCGAGGCACTGACTCCTCCGAAGTCGAGGCTGAGTCCGAGCCCTAGGGTCGGGCGAGGCGGAGACCGTCTTCCGGAGTCGAGGCTAAGTCCGAGCCCTGGGGTCGGGCGAGGCGGAGACCGTCTTTCGAGGTCGAGGCTGAGTCCGAGCCCTGGGGTCGGGCGAGGCGGAGTCCGTCTTCCGAGGTCGAGGCTGAGTCCGAGCCCTGGGGTCGGACGAGGCGGAGTCCGTCTTCCGAGGTCGAGGCTGAGTCCGAGCCCTGGGGTTGGGCGAGGCGGAGTCCGTCTTCCGAGGTCGAGGCTGAGTCCGAGCCCTGGGGTCGGGCAAGGCGGAGACTGTCTTCCGAGGTCGAGGTTGAGTCCGAGCCCTGGGGTCGGGCGAGGCGGAGACCGTCTTCCGAGGCCGAGACGGGGGCCGAGCCCTGGGGTCGGGCGAGGCGGAGCTTCCTATGGCGCCCGAGGTTGGACTTAGCTACTGTCGGCCTCACTCTGGCGAGTGGCACAACAGTCGGAGCAGGGCAGGCGGCGCTATTTTCCTGTCAGGTCAGTCAGTGGAGCGGCGAAGTGACTGCGGTCACTGCGGCCTTGTCGACTGAGGAGCGTGCGTCAGGATAAGGTGTCAGGCGATCCTTGCATTGATTGCTCCTGCGATACAGTCGGTTGGCGTGGCGATCTGGCCAAGGTTGCTTCTCCGCGAAGCCTGCCCGAGCTGGGCCTCGGGAGAGTCGAAGGTGCGCCCGTTGCTTGAGGAGACCCTCGGGCGAGGCGTGAATCTGCCTTGGTCTACTGTTCCTGCCCGAGGCTGGGCTCGGGCGAGACGAGATCGTGTCCCTTGAGTGGACGGAGCCTTGACTGGAATCGCGCCCATCAGGCCTTTGCAGCTTTGTGCTGATGGGGGTTACCAACTGAGATTAGGAGTCTTGGGGGTACCCCTAATTATGGTCCCCGACAAACGGCGAGGGTAGTACTTCAGGTTAAGACCGTCAGCCACCCCACTGAACAACGAGCAATACTAAGAAAGCGCATGCCGTGTAGCATCTTACATTGCTGCCTCGGTAGTGTCCCTCTTAGAGATGGCATAGTGCTTTGAGTATGCCTTTGCACCTCGAAGGTCATCCTTCGGACTGTGCACCAGGCATGTAGCTTCCCAACGGTCCGGGTATGTCCCATGACTGTGCTAGTAGACTACACAATGGTACTCGATTGACTAGGTGTGTCGGTCGGAGGCTCGACGCAGCAAGGTGTTGAGAGCGTCGTGGAAGTGATAGCCGCGAGTAGCATCATGAGTGATGGGTCGAGTGACCCATCCCTCCAGCTCCTACTCCTCCGAAAGCTCCGTACTGTGGCTCGAGCTGCCACCATCATCGTCTCTGTCGGGGTCTCCTCCAACAGTTGAGGTGCCCTGTAGTGGTACAGGTGCACCTCTAGCTAGGGCATAGAGGAGGGATGCCTCCTAGACTGCACCTCCTGCTGAGGCGAGGGGGAAGAGTCCTGCTGCTCCCTCTCCTGACATCGATGTTCCTTCTCCTCATGCAGGCGGTGGTGCAGCCTCGCTAGGTGACTTGACTATCCAGACACTGTGCGGCGAAGCGAACGCTCCGCAAGGCGAGAGGGCGGGAAAAGGATCACCAACTTACGTGTGGTGCACCTAAGACAGGCCATCTACAAAACATGTCATAAGCATAAGTGTAAGAATAGAACTATATGATCAGCAAGTAAACGATAAACAGAATAAAATATTTTTTTTGCAAGGTGTAGTATATATGTGGTAGTATAACATAAGGTTAGTCGAGAAGACCAACTTTTGAAGTAGCACCAAGGGTCAAGGTGAGAATGAGGGTTTATAGTCCTTAGAACAACCGTTCTAATCTAGGTTAGTGGTCCTACAGTCAGCAAGGCTTTGATACCACCTATGTCACACCTGGTTTTAGAAGGCAAACCGAATGCGAACCATGTACGTGCCAGGATCAGAAATTCACGTACACATCGATTACATAATTGGGCATCATCACACAATGCTCAAAGTTATAGTGGAATAAGTACTTTATTACATCACGATGTCGAAAACATTGACAAAAGTCATTAACTTAAACCATAATCAAAGTGTTGAACGAAACACATTACGATAAGGCCTTCACAGGCAGTTGAGTGGGGGTTTGCCGCTAATCTATGCTAGAACTCATCGAAGTCCTGAAACTCTTGAAAGTCCTCCATTGTAACACCCCGTCCAATCCCTGTACCGGTGGTACTTACTCCTAGCAGCTCGCTAGGATCATATATTGTCCCCATAGACCAACACGAATCTTTTGTGCGCACTTTGTCCTCACTCGTGCGCACCCGAGAAAACTTCCTGGTCGGTCACCCATCCCAAATTGCTCCAAGCCAAGCACATTTAACTTGGAGGTGCTTTCGAGATAGGCTTCCGAAAAAGAAGATGCACCTTATTGGTATGAATACTCTATTAATTATATTAAGCCTTAAGCCAGGATATCCCATCCCATGGGCCAGGATATCACAATCCACCCTCCTTAGAAGACCGACGTCCTTGTCGGTCAACCCCAATCAAAGAACATCCCCTCTTAGCCTTGTCTGTGTGTCTAATGTCATCATATGCCATGCCATGTGACCACTCTGGGCCCACATGCGCCATGTGCCACATACCCAAACCCCTAACCCACTCACGCCCATGAAAACGCGAGGGTCGGCTCTAATACCACTTCTATCACACCCAGATTTTATGGGGCCAAAACCCGGGCGCGAAATAATCACCAAGTGTGCTAGGATCAAGTCTCACACATATGATGACTCATGGTACATAAACGAATGTCACATCTTTAATATATAATGGAGTTCTGTAAAAAATAGTTAAATAATTACATCATACGAAGACAACGATCTAGCAACCAAAGTTGACTGGGAGACGACGGCCTAGACTACTCATGAATTCATCACATCATCCTTTATGTGCTTCATCCTGTGGTACCTGTTCTTGACCTGGGGGGATGTGAGTACAACAAGGGTGAGCTTACATACGTTCATCGCTAACAAGTTGTGGGGAATAATGTGCATGAACTCGCCAAAGGTGGGAGCTCATGTGAAGTGTAAAGCTTACCAAAGGAGATGGTTAAAGCTGAGCATTGCTTTTAGAGTTGGTCAAAATTTTATTAGCAGTTACTAAGTATAAGTAGATACCAACCCAAATAATAAGAGATTACAGTTGATAATAACACCCGCGATGCAATGCATATGACAGATTAAGTTTAGTTCCATAAATTAATCATGCGAGAGTCCTGAGTCGCTCTTGACCGTGAGCACAGCTGATATAGCAGTTTTACACTCTACAGAGGTTGTGCATCTTTACCCACAAGTCGTGTTACCCATTTGCCACGGGGTTGATTGGACCCCATACACCTCTACCAAGGAAGCGAGGCAGGGCAGCACTACGAGGCCTTTCCAATGTTTCACTAGTTCGAGAAAACCCGCTACGGATTCAGGACGAAAGAAGCATAGGAATCCCTTGTCTGAAAAGCTTTATAGACAGTTCGACCCGAGGACCTCCCTATACTCTAGCAGCGACGCCTCCCCGCTTGCCCCTACCTAGGTAAGGTGATCTCTCCCTAACTTTCCTAATTACTTGGCCAAGAGCATCCCATTCCACCCTTGTGGTAGCACTGTTTACTCAAGTTAAGCTCCATGTTCCAATTAACATAATGATCTTGTCATGAATAATAATTAAAACAACAATATAACTGGAACATGATCATAATGTAATATTAATCCCAAAACCAGGTAGAGCAATAGAAAAACTACCCGAAAGTTCAGTGGTAAACAAGGTGTGGGATAAACAATACTAGGGAAACCTTTTAGGTCCCATCAAATTAACCTAAGCATGTCACCGTGATTAATAGGAACATTATTAGGTAAAAAGGAGTGATCAAGGGCACAACTTGTCTGAGACTCGAGATTCACAGGTATCAACTTGGTCTTCAGATGCTCGTGACCTCACTGCTAATCGTAGCCATACAAACAAACATGGTATAAGCAAAATTAACATCATACCAAACATAAGAACAAACTGCATAATGTTGATGTACGTATCGTGACTAGATCCTAGGTTCGAGAACCACTAAATTCGGAGTTACGGTTAAAGAGTTATAATTTTCTGAAGGTTTATGTGTTGGATATAAAAGAACTAAGTGCATAATTTTTAATCTAGGTTTCATAACAAACTAAGGTTACCGTTTGATAAACAATATTATTATAAATTTAACGCAACTGGAATGGACTAATTTGGAGTTAAAATGATCAAGTTATAAATTTCTAAAATTTATTGAATTATTCTTGTATTAGAAATTTTCAAATTTTATTCTACACAACTGAAGTTCGGATTCTGTATTTTATATAGCCGAAGGGCATTTTTGCAAAATATGGGGACCTACTTTAAATGATTCACAGTGGTACATGGACGGTGTGTTAATTTCATAAAAGCACATTGTCTGTTTTATAAAAGCAAATGACCGAAGGGGTATGGATGCGCGTCAGCCGTTGGATTAACTCTGGACAGCCGAAGAGGTATCACCTAATATGAGTCGTCCAATTAGGGATCGAAGGGCCAGATTAGATATATCATTATGTGAACTGGTATGCTATGTGGGTCGTTGGATCCGAATCTGATGTCCCCGATATAATGGACGAACAGGTATATGGAGGTCGAATCTCCTCCGTCCAGACAGAACCGGACAGTGTAGATTTAGATGGATGAACAAGCAATACATGATCTAATCTGATCCACACTCTCCGGATCAGACGGCCGTAGGACCTTCTTCCTCTTCTCTACCAACCACGGCAGCGCTCTGTTCGAACGGGAAGCAGGAGTTGTCTACGAGGACGCGCTTGAACCAGTCCTGCGTCTTCTCCTCCACTGACCAGGATTCTTCCACGCGTTATTCCTACCAGCTCAAACAAGCACCCTGGGCATGCTCCCATGCCTCGAACTCCAACCGGTTCGAGGAATCGTGGCGGCAGCAGGTTTCTCTCACCCCAGCTCCGGCGAGAGGTACTCAACGGCTCTGGTGGAGGACCAAGGGGGTGCGGCGGCTTGGTCTTATAGCCTAGGTGCAGAGTCCGCACATGCATTAATGTAGCGAGGATCGACCTATTGTTACGGCTAAGATCCGTGGAGTCTTCCGTCCATCTATTAGCGCACGAAGCGGAGAAGAGATATGGAGGGGGAGATGGTGCTGACCTTTGGGTCCCACATGGCGGTGAGATGAAACCACAGCCCACACGCAGCGGCAAAAACACTGTGGAACTACCAGGTAGTGGGGCCCGACCGTCAATGTAAGAGATGGGAAGGGGGTGATGGGCCACCGTTGCAAGAAGGGAGGTGGGCCGAGGTGAGGGAATTCGGCCCACATGGGTTCTTTTCCTTTCCCTTTTCTTTTTTTGTTTCTATTTTGTTTTCTATTTCTAAATTCAAATTCAAATTAGGTTTTGAATTTCAAGCTCCAATTTAGATGCAACAAACAAAATAATCCTAGCAAGATGCAATAATAGTTTATTATTTATTTTATTGTTTTGAATAATATTGATGCTTAATTCATGAGAGAGGGAGAGAGAAAACATAATTCACTCGCATCAACAATTGAGAATCTTTATGTTTATTAAAAGATTTTCACTTTTAACTTCTAGTTTTGCGACTCAAATCTAACTTTGACAATTCAAAATATAAAATTTCCATTTACTTTTTTCCAAGAAATAATTTCTAAGCTAATAAAATCCTTATTAATGACATTTATTTAGACCCTAGAAAAACCTTTTTTTAAATCCAAAATAAGATTTTGGTTGTTACAAATTCTACCCCCGTTAAAAATAATCTCGTCCTTGAGATTAGTAAGAAAATGGATGTGTATCAAACTTGTCTCAAAACATATGCACAAACAAGAATCTCGGCATGATGCATAACTTGTTATTCAAAACAAAGGTTCAAATAGACCTTATTGTTATTCCTAAAATAATAAACTACTAGCTACTACCTAAAGTATTTTTAGGTCGTACAAATACTACTTCATATATATATATACACACTCTAATCTTGCTGCTCATTGCCCTCTTCATTGGCTTCTTCACCATACCGACACCTCTTCCGAGTTTTCGTGTTCTTCGGGTTCAACTTCTGCTTTCACATGGTTCACCTATCCCCAATTGATGGATAAGGGTTGAATCTTGCGTCGTGAGGCCTGACCTTGCTTCATTGGAGCTGGTGTGGTATAAGCAGCCCTGTTGGGACATGTTGGGGGCCTTCCTCTTCCAAAGGTCCTCAAAAACATAATTAACCATTTGTTTTCACCATAAGCTATTATAGGAAGCTTCGTATTTAGGATGCAAGCCTCTTCCTCATGATGAAGGTATACAAGATGAATACAGATCTAAAGATGATAAGAGTAAACGCCGAAGCTATCGCCTCATTGACAGCTTCGGCTTATAACGGAGATGAAGCATGATGATGATGCTGACTGAAGGGAAAAAGACTACTTAGTCCTTAATGTCTTGTATTACAAACATAAGTGAATATTGAGGACATGAATGTACTTTTACCCGGGCTGCGTCCTGTGCCTATGAATAGGTGAACAATAGCACCGTACTGTTCACGCTGAATTGTAATTACTCTCTTGTGTCTTCACCTTTGAGCAAGCCGAAGGTATCAATGTAATATGAATTCTATTGATATTCATACATGTTTTATAAGATGCAAATATGAATGAATTAACGAGATATAATTACTGTATTCGTCTCTTTGCATTCTTGTTTACATATTGAATGATGAAGGCATGTCCATCATGACCTTTGTCTGATGAACATTATACCCGTGGGGAGATTATGCTTCGGAAGACAAAGGTCCCCAACAACTAATAATTGTGTTGCCTTGTTCTTGATTCACAGCATTTGAGAACAAGCGACCAACATTGGCGCCCACCTCCGGTGAACTCACTTCCACAACCTTCGGCAAGCATCCACCTTCATCATGCCGCCGAAGAAGGCAACAGTGCCAGGGGCTGCTTTGCAGCCACTGGACACCAATCAGGAGATGCTCTCACTGAGAGAAGCTAGGAGCTAGAAGAGAAAGGCTACCAGCCCAACACCTCAGGAGGAGGAGTTGGACCAGGAAATTAGAGACTTGGAAGTTATACATCACCAAGTACAGAGGAAAAGGGAAAAGATGCTTTGGCTAGCCGAACTTCAAAGGAAGACGAAGCCGCTGAACAAATGCGCCACATCGGGCAGGATGACCAAGGATGAGAGCCGCAACATAGAGAGCTTCGTCAAGGAACTCCAATCAATGACGATGGATGGTATGATGACCTGTACCATGGTAATTTTGCTTTTGATGATGCTTCTCCCCTGGCAGCAAAGATGCAGGCTACCCCATGGCCACCTTCATACAAGATGCCACAGCTCTCCATGTATGATGGGCACTCTGACCCAAAGCAATTCCTCATGAGCTACGAAGTAACCATATCATCGTATGGTGGCAACACTGCTGTCATGGCAATGTCCTTTGTCATGGCGGTCAGGAGCGTGGCTCAGACTTGGTATTCTTCTCTTCGGCCAGGAACAATTACATCATGGCAAAAGTTAAAGGATATGCTAGTCACAAGCTTCCAGGGCTTCCAAACAAAGCCAGTGACTACTCAAGCTTTGTTCCAGTGCACGCAAGACCATGAGGAGTACTTGCAGGTATATGTCCGAAGGTTCTTGCGGCTGAGAACCCAGGCGCCAATGGTGCCTAATGAAATCGTCATCGAGGCCATGATCAAGAGGCTCCGACTAGGTCCCATAGCACAATATTTTGCAAGGAAGCCACCGCAGACCTTGGAGAAGCTTCTCCAGAAGATGGATGAATACATCCGAGCTGACAACGATTTCCACCAGAGAAGGGAGAAAGCGTACAGGTACTCTGAGATGACTAGGGGCTTCGGAGGAAGACTTCACCCCAGGCATGTCTGAACGATCCACAATCCTAACACAAATGATGATAGGGCCAATCATACTCAGAGCAGCCAGCAAAGCTCGCAGTCTTTGGGAATGCAGCAAACTTCCTACAGGCCACCAGCCCTGAGAGGCAGAGGGGGGAGAAGCTTCAGAGGAAGGTATGGTAATTAGCCCAGTAGACTGTTCTGCCTATTCTGTGGGGAAGATAAAGGACACACGACAAGGATGTGACAAGTCACGATCCAGAAGCAGAAGGAAATTGCTGAAGCCCAAGCACGACAGAATTAGCCAAAGCAGATCTTACATACTGCTTCATGCTATTCCCCATATATCCTTGAGTATGTGGGCAATCAACAACCTACGGCGTTCGTTGCTTCGGCAAGTCACTCCCAAGCCTCCTAGGCTCAGTTGCCACCACCGCCACCACTGGCGCCTACCTTGGTCCATAACCAATAGCCAGAAGGGCATTGCCAGGCTCAACAACAGCGCGACACTTGGGAAGAGTCCAAAGCTCGCATAGTCAACAGTAATGTGCCAGAGTCAAGGCATATCTACTGAAAGTAGCACAACGCTTCGACCAGAGAGTGTTAATGCAATGTATCTTTACCTTTTTTGTCTTAATATTTTTTTCTTCTCAAAAGATAGTACAAGGAGGTTTAACCTTCATCTTGATGTAATAAGTCTGTGGTTTCACCATCGAGTGTAACACAAAAGGATCACGAAGCTCCAAAGTCATTCCTAAGGGGATGCAGAGCTAAGTTACCACCTAAGTGAAAGGTGAAGAAGCTCCAAAGTCGTTCCTAAGGGAATGCAGAGCTGAAATACCACCTAAGTAAAAGGTGAAGAGACTCCAAAGTCGTTCCTAAGGGGATGCAGAGTCTTAATTTTTTATGTTTCATGCGCCAGCATCATTTGCATCATGCCATCACATCATATTGCATCATGACATCGCATCATACATCACTTCACATCAATAAAAGCAGTGAAAAATGGGGATTCCTCCTTCAGCTTCGGCAAAGATTCATGGAAGAGTACTAAAGATCATACAGTAGCTTCGACAATGAAAAATGGGGATTCCTCCTTCAGCTTCAAGACTATTGCCATGTGAAGTTTGTGCCTCCGACAATACTATTCCTACACAACGTCTACACCAAGAATCAAACACCACACAATAGCTTCAACAAAGAAGGGGGATTTCTTCTTGAAGCATGGAAAGAAGGAAGGTGTTTTTTTCGCCACCGGCTCAAAAACAGTATGTATGAAGGTTCCACGCTTCACAAAGAAATATATTACATCAATATACATACAAATTGTTTACAAGTGTTTCTTACAAGAACAGGGATCATGTTCAAGGACATTAAACTAGCAAAAATACAAAGTCTTAGTCTTCCCTAAGGACTTTATCGGCAACTTCATTTAGAAGCCTTTCGATAGCTTCGTCCATAGCGCCATTAGCAATTTTTATTATATCTAGCGCCTCTTTGACGGATGGGTCAGCTTTAGGGTTGTATGGTTCATGAGGTGGAGAGAGCTCAGTTGCATTGAGATGTTTGAGAGTGAGCAAGGGCGTAGGCCACAACAGAGAGAGCTTCATCAGGAAAGCCCAAACTATGATGACGTATGGTATGACAATTTCCATCATGATAACATTGCTTTTGATGATGCTTCCCCCTTAGCCACAGAATTGCAGGCTACCCCATGGCTACCTTTGTACAAACCACCACAGTTCCCATGTATGATGTGCATTCGGACCCAAAGCAGTTCCTCATGAGTTACGAAGCAACCATATCATCATATGGTGGCAACACTGCTGTCATGGCGAAATCCTTCGTCATAACAATCGAGAGTGTGGCTCAAACATGGTATTCTTCACTTTGGCCGAGAACAATCACATCGTGGCAGAAGCTTAAGGATATGCTAGTCACTAGCTTTTAGGGTTTTCAGACAAAGCCAGTGACTGCTCAAGCCCTATTTTGGTGCAAGCAGGAGCACGAGGAGTACTTGCAGGCATATGTCCAAAGGTTCCTATGTCTCAGAGCTCAGGCGCCAACGATGCCAAATGAGATTGTTATTGAAGCCATGATCAAGGGACTTCGTCTAGGACCAACAACGCAGTATTTTGCCAGGAAGCCCCCACAAACCCTGGAGAAGCTTCTACAAAAGATGGACGAGTACATCAGGGCCGACAATGATTTCCGCAAAGAAGGGAAGAAGCTTACAGATATTCTGAGATGACTAGGGGCTTTGGAGGAAGGCTCCACCCAAGGCATGTCAGGACGAAACACAATCCCAGCTCAAGCGAAGACAGAGGCAATCATACCCAAGGGCATTAACACAACTCCTAATCATCTGGGACACAACAAAGCTCCTTCAGATCACCAGCCCCAAGAGGCAGAGGGGGACGAAGCTTTGGAGGAAGATTCAGCTCACAACCAAGAAGGTTTTTCTGCTTGTTCTATGGAGAAGATAAGGGGCACACAACTACGACATGACAAGTTACAATACAGAAGCAAAAGGAGATAACTGAGGCCGAAGCACGGCAGAATCAACCGAAGCAAGTCCGACATATTGCTTCGTGCTATTTTCCATACATTGCTAAGTATGTGGGCAATTAACAACAATTTTCACAACCCAAAGTGTCAGTAGCTTCGGCAAGCCACTCCCCAACTGCATGGGCCTCGCCTATGATACCCGGTTTGCAAAGAAGAGAAGTTGGAGGTTATTCTTTTTTGTTTTGTTTCTCATTCCGGTGATGCGCTTTGGGGATTGGGAATTTGTGGGAAACATTTACCAATAGGAAAGTAGAATTTCTTTGGTTAGGCGCTTGCGACGGGGTCGGGAGCTGTCGCCTGGGCGAGTTGGGCCGTGAATCTTGATCTGGCCCACTAACCACCCCTTAACCCTAGCCGCCCTCCCCCTAATCCCCCTTCCCTTGTGCAGTCGCCCCCCCCATTTCCCCTAACCCTTGGCCGCCACCCCTCCCATCTCCTCCTCCCTCAAACCCTTGCAGCCACACCACCTAACCCTAGCCGCCCCCCATCTCCTCCTCCCCAAGGTGCCATTCCTTGCCGCTCGGATCTACGTCGCGTGGTGCAAGTCTCCAATTGGTTTTGGTGGAGGGAAGAAGGGAGGAAGGAAGGGGAGAATCCAAGGTGATTTTTGTGTTTATCTCATGTTAATTTGTGCTGCAATCCGATTGAATAGATGTTGCGTATGCGAATTGGTAGTGGTGCTGTCCAGAATTTTAGTGGGTGGGCGAACAACAGTAGTATTAGCAATTTCTGGGAATTTTTCGTGGAAAATTAATGAGAATCAGTATGTGAACCATGTAGAGCTTTGTCATACCTTTCCAACGAGTACTTATGCGCTCAATTCGGAGTTATAGATTAGGAGATATCGCCGTTTGAATCCGGGTATGTGGCTGTCCAAAAAACAGATTTTTAGGTGGGCGAACAGCAGCAGTATTAGCCGTTTCTGGGGATTTTTCGTGAGCAATTAGTGATAATCAGTATGAGAATCATGTAGAGCTTTGTCTTACCTTTCCAACAAGTACTTATGCACTCGATTCGGAATTATATTTTAAAAGATATCGCTGTTTGAATCCGGGTATGTCGCTGCCCAAAAGAGAAAAAAACATATTGCAGGGTTTATCTTGTGGACTGTTTTGGGGTATTTAGATGTTGGAATTTAATTATAAATTGTATACAAAACTTGTGGGGAATTTTATGTAGATTTCTCTAGATTTTTTGTTTGTCACCCCTGCTGTCATAATTTTAAAGTTATGGAGTTGTTAAGCAGAGCCGCTGCAGTTTGGTGGGTGTGGGGAGAATTGTTACCCGCGGCGGGGTTTGAGATGGTGCATAGGTGCGGCGTCGTTTATGAGCGTTATTATGTGAAATTGGTGCCCTAAGTTTTGTGTCAAAAACAGGTATTGGACTTCCGGATCGTACTTAGGGATTTGCCCAAACTTCCGGTGAAGGCAAGTAAAACAGTGATGGTTATTCCGTCTGTCGATTGAAGGGTCTTATACTTGATTATGTTTGTGTTTTTTTGTGTTCGTATTCATATTCCTAGTTGGGTACCATCATTTGAAGATATTCATGTTTTATTGATTACATATGTTGAGGTTGTGGTTTAATCATGTTACCCATGTGGTTTATTATGTGGAATGGGTGGAAGTATATGTCTAGCACATTTTATTTGGGAAGAACTCATGTTGTTGTCATGCATAATGCATTCATCATCCATTGCATGGAAGTTTTCGTCGCGAGCTTATGGTCCGACCGTACCGGTACAATGACCATCATATGTAGCCCGAGAAGGGGTATGATGCAGCTTCATATCCTTAGAGGTATGAAGGCAAAAGTCATTACTGCATCTGTAGCCATGTGCATTCATGGGAGAAGTGTCGAACCTTTTATGTGGATGTGGATAGTGTGGATCTTTACATTGTGATTCATCTTGGCATTAAGTAATTGGTTATTTGCTTACTTGTTGCAATTTAATCTTCAAGAAGAATGTTATGAACTATGTGGTTGTTTAAGCACAATTGGTTTACATTGTCCAATTGTTGTTTGCTCTTTTTACTTGCTGAGATGTGTCATCTCACTCTTGCATTGTCTGATGCAGGCACCTGATCTCTGTTCTAGGAAAGAAGGGATGTAGCCGCACGGCCACTACACCTTTAATAATGGAACCACTGCTTAATAATGTTGTTAAACAGGGAGGGTCAAGTCTAGAGGATTATTGTGTTCTAGCCTTTCATGGTAGTTGAGCTGTTTTTGGGATGGGCTGAGTTACCTATCGTTTATTTGGTCATGAATGCTCATTACTACTTTCCCATTTTGATTATACTACGTGAATTATCTTTCTTTTATACATGTATAAACTATATGTTTCCCCCCTGTTATGCTTCTTTCAAGGGAGGTGCTGCCGGATTTTGCAATACTTTCTTTCTCTAATTCTTTTCTTGTGTTGCATAAGTTTAGTGAGAAGGGTATTTGGTTACATCCATTGTGTGGGATCAGTGGGGTGTTACAGTTGGTATCAGAGGGATAGGCTGTAGGTCCTAGCAAGTGGAATAACAATAAATTGACACACTGCACATGTAGGATGGGTTTTATGCTTTACTATTGATATGTTATGTTATTGTCAGTGTTAGTTTTACATTATATGAAGAGATGCTATGCCAATCTTATTTACTTATTATTCTCACCCTTGTGGCTGCAGCTATGCCGCCTCGTAGGGCTCAGGGTAGTCCGCATGTTCCTAGTGGGGACTCAATGAGTCTGGCGGCAATGTTAGCCGCGATGTAGGCCATGCAGCAGGAGTTGGCTATTTTGAGGCAAGCTATTCCTATTGCCCCTGCGGGTGCTGCTCAGGGTGCTGGTGGTGGAGGAGTGCCCGGGGGCGCTGTCCCTGCAGGTGCTGCTCCAGGTGGCGAGGCCGAGGTGCCTCTTCCAGTCAGTGGTCTATCTCTGATGCAGTGGATGAGCATGAAGTTGGATACTTTTGATGGCAGTGGTACTCCGGTCGAGGCGGTGGATTGGCTAACTTACGTGGAGGATAAGATGAATGTCTTTGAGATTGTGTATGGTGATCGTGTTCGCTTTGGCACACAGTTGCTGAAGGGAGAGGCTCAAATTTGGTGGAGAGGTGTGTAGGCAGCGCACTCCTCCTCACCAGGAGTCCTGTCTTGGGATGTCTTCATCAGGCAGTTTGAAAGGAGGTTCTACCCGGTCTCCTTCCAAGAGAAAATGAAGATTGATTTGTAGTCCTACAAGCAAGAGAAGAAGTCTATCATAGAGTATGAAGTGGGCTTCAGCAAGATGGTCTGTTTTGTCCCTCATGTGGCTTATAATGAGATGGAGAAGGCGAGCCAGTTCCGTCAGGGTCTGAAACCTTCTATCAGGCATGCACTGGGAGCCTTTCCATTGGTGGACTTCCGTACTACAGTGGAGCAGACACTGGGTGTGGAGATGCAACACCAGTATACCATGGAGTCGCAGAAGTCTTCGGGTGTTGATCAGCCTCGTGGACAGGACGCGAGGAGGGGCAACATGGGAGGTCCAGCCCACAAGAGGGGAAAGTTTCAGCATCAGCGTCACCATCCCTACCGTGGCAAATCTTCTGACTCGGGTACTTCGGGAGAAAGTACTCAGAGGTTTCAGGCTGTTCCTAAGCCCGGGCTGGGGCTGGTGTGTTTCCGTTGTGGTGATGCGCATCGCCATGCAGAGTGCCAGTGAAATGGCAGGTGTTCAATATGCAGTCAATACCACAAGGATGTGGTGTGTAGGAGGAATCCCAATGGAAAGCTCAGATGGGAGCCAGTGACTTCCTCCTCTTCTCAGGGCACTGTCAATATGATGTCAAGCGCTGAGCAGCAATTTTCAGTTCCACTCCCTCCGCAGCAGTTTTATGTGCCTGAGACTTCTCAGTTCGTGCCAATGCAGGGTTTTCCTCAGTACCTAGCTGCGCCTACTCCTGCACCGACCACCCCTATGCCGTCTCAGTTTGGAGCTCCACGTCTGCCTCACCTGGTGGCTCAGTGGGGTTCTTCTGTTAATTTCACTCCGGGAGCTTCCTCTTCTGCGGGTATTTCTGGAGCTTATGTGCTACCCGCTGTGGATGCTAGAGAGCAAGGAGACGTGGTGACAGGTATGGTTTCAGTTGATTCGTTTGTGGCCCATGCTCTTTTTGACTCTGGCGCTAGCTATTCGTTTGTTTTGGAGAATTTTGTGTCGCGGGCTGGTCTTTCGGTGCAAAGGTTGGGTCACCCAATTTTGGTTAGTTCTGCTAATGGCTCCATTAGTAGCTGTTCAGTTTGTCAGGGGTATTCCGTCATTCTTGCTGATGAGGTCTTTTCGGTCAATCTTGTTGTGATTTCCTTGGGAGCATTCGATGTTATCTTGGGTATGGATTGGTTATCTCAGTATCACGCAGTTATATCCTGTTTTTGGAAGACAGTGTTATTGCAGGCGCCGTCGGGTAGGGAGGTGGTATTCTTGGGAAGTTCCCCAAAGTACACGTTATCCTTGTTGGCGCAATTGCTTCCGGATCGCCGGTCAAGGAAGTCGGGAATCTTTTTCTCCATGGTGGTGGAGGGTGAGGCTTCCTTGTGGGTGCAGGACATCCGTGTGGTGTGTGACTTTGCTAACGTGTTTCCGGCAGAACTTCCAGGCATTCCTCCGGAGCGCGATGCAACTTTTGAGATCAAGCTGATACCGAGTACGCAGCCTATTCATAACGCCCTGTATCGGATGGCCCCAAAGGAGCAGGTTGAATCGAAGCGGCAATTGGATGATCTGCTGGCTAAGGGTTTCATTAGGCCTAGCAGGTCTCCATGGGATTCCCCAATATTGTTTGTTGAGAAGAAGGATAAAAGCAAGAGGCTATGTGTGGATTATCGCGCTTTGAATCAAGTGACAATCAAGAATAAATATCTGCTACCCCGTATTGAGGTTCTCTTTGAAAAGTTGAGGGGTGCCCATGTGTTCTCCAAAATTGATTTGAACTCTGGTTATCATCAATTGCGGATTCATGAGGAGGATATTGAGAAGACCGCTTTTTGCACCAGGTACGGGCATTATGAGTTCATAGTCATGTCTTTTGGCTTAACTAATGCCCCTGCTGCTTTTATGGAAGCAATGAATAGGATGTTGCATGAGTTCTTGGACGACTTTGTGGTCGTGTTCCTGGATGATATTCTAATTTATTCAAAGACCGAGGCTGAGCATGAGCAGCATCTCCATCTCGTTCTGGGTGCCCTAAGGAAGAATCAGTTCTATGGCAAGTTGAAGAAGTGTCCCTTTTGGCTATCCGAAGTGGCTTTCCTGGGGCATGTGATTAATCAGCAGGGCATTGCGGTTGATCCCAAGAATGTTGCGGCTGTGGTGGAGTGGAAGAGACCCTCTAGTGTCTCTGAAATCCGAAGTTTCTTGGGGCTCGCTGGATATTATCAGCGCTTCGTACCAAATTTTTCCAGCATTGCTAAGCCTTTGACTAGACTCTTGGAGAAGGGTGTTCTCTTCGTCTGGTCGAGCGATTGCGATGTCAGTTATCAGACATTGAAGAGCAAGTTGGTAAACGCCCCTATCCTAGCTTTGCCTGAGAGCGGTAAGCGTTTCACAGTTTATACGGATGCTTCACGAATTGTTCTTGGCTGTGTGTTGATGCAGGAAGGCAGAGTGATTGCTTATGGCTCTAGGCAGTTGAGGAAGCATGAGGGGAATTATCCAACTCATGATCTTGAATTGGCCACGGTGGTTTTTGCTCTAAAGTCGTGGAGGCATTATCTTTATGGCGAGGCTTATGACATTTGCACCGATCATAAAAGTCTCAAGTATATTTTCACTCAGAAGGAGCTGAATTTGAGGTAGCGTCGGTGGCTCGAATTGATTAAAGATTATGATTTGTCCATTCATTATCACCCGGGGAAGGCAAATGTGGTTGCTGATGCCCTTAGCAGGTCCGGGGTTCCAAAAGTGGCCTTGCCTTTGATCGCTGATCTGGACCATTTGTGGATCGCTTTGTGCTATGTCGGCACCGCTAGTGAGGAGACTCGGATGCTTATTCAATCCTCCCTCATGGAGAGAGTGCGTGTGGCTCAGCAGCAGGATCGTCTATTGCAGGAAGCTCGAAAGAGGGTTGGTGATGGTAAATCCTGGGAGTTCACCATTGATGAGAATGACTTGGTTCGTTTCAGGGGCCGTCTTTGTGTGCCTCTGAAATCAAAGGTGAAGATGGATATCTTGAGAGAACCTCATAAAACGCCTTACACCATTCACCCTAGCGAAACCAAAATGTACCGAGATTTGAAGCAAAACTTCTGGTGGAAGCGGATGAAGGTTGATGTTTCTAAGTATGTGGCCGCCTGTGAAGTATGTCAGCGCGTGAAGGCCGAGCATAAGCGGCCTGCAGGTTTACTGAAGCCATTGGAAATTCTGAAGTGGAAATGGGAGCATATCACCATGTATTTTGTGGTGGGTTTACCTCGTTCTCCTCGGGGCAGGGATGCTATATGGGTGGTAGTATATCGCTTGACTAAGTCTGTGCATTTTATTCCCATGAAGACCACAAATTCAGCTTCATATTTGGTTCCCTTGTATATGAAGCAAGTAGCCAGGCTTCACGGGGTACCTAAGTCCATTGTTTCTGATCGAGACTCCAAATTTGTATCCAATATCTGGGAGAGTCTTCACAGTGCATTGGGAACCAAACTTTCACTTAGTGTCGCTTTTCACCCTCAGACTGATGGTCAGTCGGAGCGAATAATCCAAACCTTGGAAGATATGTTGCGTGCTTGTGTTCTGTCATGGAAGGGTAGCTGGGAGGATCATCTTGCATTGGCAGAGTTTGCTTATAACAACAGCTACCAGGCTAGCATCAAGATGGCACCATTTGAGGCTTTGTATGGCAGGCGGTGTATCTCCCATCTATGCTGGGAGACTTTGGGAGAGAGATCCCTGGTTGGTCCTGATTGGGTTCAACAGACTTCTGAAAAGGTTCGGGAAATTCGTCAGAATATTTTGGCCGCTCAGAGCCGTCAGAAGAGTTATGCTGATGTGAGGAGGCGGGATTTGGAATTTGCAGTGGGTGACCAAGTCCTTCTCAGGGTATCACCTACTAAAGGAGTTGTTCGGTTCGGTGTCTCTGGAAAGCTCAGCCTGAGATACATTGGACCGTTCACTATCTTGGCCCGAGTGGGCAGCCTGGCTTATCGCTTGCAACTGCCAGATTCCATGGCAGGGGTACACCCGGTTTTTCATGTCTCTATGTTGAGGAAGTTCTTGTGGGATTCGGACCATCAGATTGAGATGGAACCAATTGCTGTGCAGCAAGGTCTGACTTTGGAGTGTCGTCCGGTGCGTACCTTGGAATTCTCGGAGCGTGTATTGAGGAAGAGATCAATTAAGTATGTCAAGGTCTTATGGACTAATCAGTCTGAGCGCGAGGCTACGTGGGAACTTGAGGAGCTGATGCGGCAGAATTATCCGGAACTTTTCATTGTGGGTAAGTGTTGTTGATTCATTAATCTTTCCTTTTGTCGTTCCGATAGAAGCGTCAGAATTCGAGGTTGAATTCTTTTTAAGGGGGGTAGAGTGTGATACCCGGTTTGCAAAGAAGAGAAGTTGGAGGTTATTCTTTTTTGTTTTTTTCTCATTCGGGTGATGCGCTTTGGGGATTGGGAATTTGCGGGAAACATTCACGAATAGGACAGTAGAATTTCTTTGGTTAGGCGCTTGCGACGGGGTCGGGAGCTGTCGCGTGGGCGAGTTGGGCCGCGAATCTTGATCCGGCCCACTAACCACCCCTTAACCCTAGCCGCCCTCCCCCTAATCCCCCTTCCCTTGTGCAGTCCCCCCCCATTTCCTCAAACCCTTGGCCGCCGCCCCCCTCCCATCTCCTCCTCCCTTATACCCTTGCAGCCACACCACCTAACCCTAGCCGCCCCCCATCACCTCCTCCCCAAGGTGCCATTCCTTGCCGCTCGGATCTACATCGCGTGGTGCAAGTCTCGAATTGGTTTTGGTGGAGGGAAGAATGGAGGAAGGAAGGGGGAGAATCCAAGGTGATTTTTGTGTTTATCTCTTGTTCATTTGTGCTGCAATCCGATTGAATAGATGTTGTGTATGCGAATTGGTAGAGGTGTTGTCTAGAATTTTAGTGGGTGGGCGAACAGAAGTAGTATTAGCAGTTTCTGGGAATTTTTCGTGGGAAATTAATGAGAATCAGTATGGGAACCATGTAGAGCTTTGTCATACCTTTACAACGAATACTTATACGCTCAATTCGGAGTTATAGATTAGGAGATATCGCCGTTTGAATCCGGGTATGTGGCTGTCCAAAAAACAGATTTTCAGGTGGGCGAACAACAGCAGTATTAGCAGTTTCTGGGGATTTTTCGTGAGCAATTAGTGATAATCAGTATGAGAATCATGTAGAGCTTTGTCTTACCTTTCCAACAAGTACTTATGCACTCGATTCGGAATTATATTTTAAAAGATATCACTGTTTGAATCCGTGTATGTCGCTGCCCAAAAGAGAAAAAAACAGATTGCAGGGTTTATCTTGTGGACTGTTTTGGGGGTATTTAGATGTTGGAATTTAATTATAAATTGTATACAAAACTTTTGGGGAATTTTATGTAGATGTCTCTAGAGTTTTTGTTTGTCACCCCTGCTGTCATAATTTTAAAGTTATGGAGTTGTTAAGCAACGCCGCTGCAGTTTGGTGGGTGTGGGGAGAATTGTTACCCGCGGCGGGGTTTGAGATGGTGCGTAGGTGCGGCGTTGTTTATGAGCGTTATTATGTGAAATTGGTGCACTAAGTTGTGTCTCAAAAACAGGTGGTGGACTTCCGGACCATACTTAGGGATTTGCCCAAACTTCCGGTGAAGGCAAGTAAAACAGTGATGGTTATTCCGTTTGTCGATTGAAGGGTCTTATACTTGATTATGTTTGTGTTTTTTTGTGTTCGTATTCATATTCCTAGTTGGGTACCATCCTTTGAAGATATTCATGTTTTACTAATTACATATGTTGAGGTTGTGGTTTAATCATGTTACACATGTGGTTTATTATGTGGAATGGGTGGAAGTATATGTCTAGCACATTTTATTTGGGAAGAACTCATGTTGTTGTCATGCATAATGCATTCATCATCCATTGCATGGAAGTTTTCGTCGCGATCTTATGGTCCGACCGTACCGGTACAATGAGCATCATTTGTAGCCCGAGAAGGGGTATGATGCAGCTTCATATCCTTAGAGGTATGAAGGCAGAAGTCATTACTGCATCTGTAGCCATGTGCATTCATGGGAGAAGTGTCGAACCTTTTATGTGGATGTGGATAGTGTGGATCTTTACATTGTGATTCATCTTGGCATTAAGTAATTGGTTATTTGCTTACTTGTTGCAATTTAATTTTCAAGAAGGAAGTTATGAACTATGTGGTTGTTTAAGCACGGTTGGTTTACATTGTCCAATTGTTGTTGCTCTTTTTACTTGCTGAGATGTGTCATCTCACTCTTGCATTGTCTGATGCAGGCACCTGATCTATGTTCTGGGAAAGAAGGGATGTAGCAGCACAGCCACTACACCTTTAAATAATGGAACCACTGCTTAATAATGTTGTTAAACAGGGAGGGTCAAGTCTGGGGGATTATTGTGTTCTAGCCTTTCATGGTAGCTGAGCTGTTTTTGGGATGGGCTGAGTTACCTATCGTTTATTTGGTCATGAATGCTCATTACTACTTTCGCAGTTTGATTATACTACGTGAATTATCTTTCTTTTATACCTGTATAAACTCTATGTTTCCCCCATGTTATGCTTCTTTCAAGGGAGGTGCTGCCGGATTTTGCAATACTTTCTTTCTCTAATTTTTTCTTGTGTTGCATAAGTTTAGTGAGAAGGGTATTTGTTTACATCCATTGTGTGGGATCAGCGGGGTGTTACATCACCGCCACCACCAATGGTCATGGCTCCAACTTCGTCTCACAATCAACATCCTAAAGGGCTTCGCCAAATTCAGCAACAACGCGACACGCGGGAAGTTGAAGCTCGGACAGTCAACATCATTGTACCAGAATCAAGACACATTTACTGAAGCAATGGAGGGGCTGGATCGAAAAACTTTTACACACATCTAATGTAATTTTCATTTCCCTTGATTTCGTATTTTTGTCTCAAAGACAATTTGAGAAAGTACAACCTTCGACATGTTGTAATAAATCTGGACTTACACCATTGAGTGTAACAGAAAGGGTGAAGAAGCTCCAAAGTCGTTCCTACAGGGATGCAGAGCTAAAATACCACCTAAGTAAAAGGTGAAGAAGCTCCAAAGTCGTTTCTAAGGGGATGTAGAGCTTAGCTCCAAAGTCGTTCCTACGGGGATGCAGAGCTAAAATACCAGCTAAGTAAAAGGTGAAGAAGCTCCAAAGTCGTTCCTAAGGGGATGCAGAGCTTAGCTCCAAAGTCGTTCCTAAGGGGATGCAGAGCTTAGCTCCAAAGTCGTTCGTACGGGGATACAGAGCTAAAATACCACCTAAGTAAAAGGTGAAGAGACTCCAAAGTCATTCCTAAGGGGATGCAGAGTCTTACCATTCCGAAGTGTTTGTTCATTAACATTTGTTGCATCATATCATCGCATCATGCTGCATAGCATCACATCATTCATCATCTCGCATAATCCAAAACAGTGGAAAAGAAGGGAAATTGTTCCTTCGTATGCAATGGTTAACTCAAGAAGCTAAGTGTTTCTTTGACAAAAAATTATGAAAAGAATGCTGCAACTTTACCCATTGTTATTAAATGGTAAAGAATTCCTCATACAAGACCTACAACAAGAGCTTCGGGACTAATATTGTTACTTCGGCAATGGTATTCTTTATGAAAGACTCGCGATAAGATTTTCGAGATTGTTAATGCTGCTTCGGCGAGAATGGGGACTTTCTTTATGAAGCGTGAAAAGAAGGGAAGGTGTTTTTTGCCTTTGGCTCAAAAACGGTACATACAACAACTTCACGCTACACAAAAAAATATATTACATCATATGATATATAGTTGACAATTGTTTTTATATAAGAAATCATCATACAAAAAATTCTACAAGTGTTTCTATACATAGTCTAATCATCCTCCTTCAGGACTTTCTCAGCAGCTTCATGTAGGAGTCTATCCACAACTTCGTCAATTGCTTCATTTGCTATATTGATTACATCGAGAGTCTATCCACAACTTCGTCAATTGCTTCAAGGCTCTGGAGGAGGAGAAAGTTCAGCTACACCAAAGTATAAGTGTTCATCAATTACGAAGCTAAAGTATTTATGAAGCTAAGATATGACAAACATACCTATACACCTTTCGCACTCTGCGGCTTCTTTAGCTCTTCTCGCTTCTTCTGAAGCAATATGTGATTCTTTTTCATTTTTCCTAATAGATTCGTCTGCCATTTCTCGGCCACCATTCATCCATACTTCAGAATAAAATTTCCCACTAAGGGCAATAGCTTCGGCTGAAGGATCCTTAACGTCACTCGCTGAAACTGAGAATTCTGGCTGAATTACAGCCTTTGCATGCTCACATTCAGCCTTTTCAAGCAGAGAGACAGATCCTCGAGCACCAATGCAGGCACAAAAATCTCCCCTATCGCTAAGGATCTCATCAAAGGCTTCGACTTCGCCTTCAATCCATTTGATAACTCATTCAAGATCACCTCGAACAAAGTCTTGTTCAGTTGAGAACGCGCCAACCTTAGCAAAACTACTCTTCAACTTGTTACAACATTGCATAGCAACGTTGTGACACTCCTCCTTCGCTTGACGAAGCTCCTCAACATTCTTCTGAACCCACAACCGTTCGATATCGGATATCTCACGTTTTGGTTGCTCGATGTTGAAGTTTTCAGTAATTTCATCAAGCTTCTTCTCAAGTCATGCTACTTCGGATCTGTGTAATCCCACTTGAATAGATAAAGCATATTCTAGATCACCGATACACTTTGAATCTACTTCTTTTTCTTTCTCGAATTTTAGAATTTATTGGTCCACTTCATAGAATCTAGCCAATTTAGCTTCACTAGTTTTAAGCCTCTCGACTAAGGAAAGCAGGATCTTGTCTTTCTCCATGGCCTCGTTCCGAAGTGTTATAACTTCTGAGCGCAGGTTTTCGAAGGCTATCCGTGTGCCTTCATCTTCAGCATCTCTTTGAGCCTTCAAAGCCTTGCTAAGAATAAGACCCTGATAAAAAAACAAAAAACATACAAATAAATAATAGTAAGCATTACCACAAAACATCTACCAAAAACCTTTCTAAAAAGAAAAAACATAAACTAACAAATACAAAAATAAAATGTGCAAACCTTCAAGTTGTTTTAAGCAAGGCAATCTGCAAGTTGATCCTTCGGCATTGCAGATAAACCAAGTTCAAGCTTCAGATAGCCCATATTATCCATCAAATCCTGACAAACATCTATCTCTTTATTGGCCGATAGGCAGTAAAGGTAATCATCTTCGTCATTCCTCCATATACCAAGGATCCTCGAAGATACTTCAGGCCCTTTGCATAATATTGCACTTCGGCAATTTGCTGTTCCGATAATTATTTCCCTAAAGCATGGCGAACAATGTATCCAAAGTCACCATGAGAAGCCGCTTCGGGTATTGGCAATGTTATTTTCTCGGGTAGACTTTCGCATTCTTGTTCCAAGGGTCTGGTCTCCGTAGGTCCGACTTTGGCAGAATCAGGAAGAATAGCTTCGTCATAAGTCATTTTCAATTCATCAACCTTGCCTTCGGAAATCTTTGTTGGAGCAGGTGTTGTCATCTTTGTAGGTTTCCATGGATACACAATGTTTGCAAGAAACGTTGGCACAGGTTGATGAATCTGAGTTCACAAGGGAAACCAGGACAAGACTTAGTGCGCCTCAACTGTTAGAATTGAGATATATCGCTAGTGTCGGAGTTGAATATAAGTTTGAGATGCAAATATCTGTCAGTGTCGAAGCTGAAAATTTTACAAGAATAAGTTAAAAAGGGCATACCTATAAGTCTAGCCCGCTCGGCAGCTTCTTCAACTCTTTTTTGCTTCTTCTAAAGCATCATGAGATTCCTTCTCATTTCTTTTTATGGCTTCATCAGCGACTTCTCATCCACCCTTCACCCATACTTCAGAGTGGAGGTAAAGAGTCAAGCTGACCTCAAATGGTGCAAAGGATGATCTACTCTGGGAAGGGATGTCGATGGACCAATCTCAAGTGGATGGACTGAACGAGTGCCAAGACAAAGGATGGTCGTCAAGTGATCGTCGTCTAACAAACACTAACCTAGTGTTATCCCAGGCAAGCCCTAGTGCATTATCCCTTAACTTGTTGTTTTAAAAACTTTATCACCTTGTTTGATGCATTGGGTGATAGGAGTTGTGTGCTAAACAATTGATGCATTCTCTTCCTTGGAAAATCGGTTACCATTCCTTGTTACCTGATTTTATCAAACAAGTTTTCTGATGCTTAGCCTTGCTTTAGAAAACAAAATGTTTTGTTTTAAAATAAAAGGTGATGCTTCACACTTGATGGAAATTTTTACAAAGAAAAGAATAATGATGGTGAATCCATCATGGTCGTGATGTCAACATCTGAAAAGAAGTACTTCTGTCAGGTACCAAACTTTGGGGTTTTAAAGAATAAAGACAAGACCGGGCGGGTGACTTGCACGAGAAGGGAGTCTCGGTGTAGTGTCTCCGTCTGAGTCGTTTAAGGACCGAGCTGATGTAGGCTTGATGATCGAGGACCTTTTAACTAGCCACAAACTTCGTCATGGGTAAGCTTTACCTCGGACGGACCAATACCAGAAAGGCTACCACGCAATGGGAGTGGAGAGATGGCGAGAGTAGCGTGTACCCTCCGTGGCAAGAGGCTAGACGGTGGAGTATCTGTGCTCTCAGTTGGCGTAAACCCATTCTGGTCTTGAGAAACCCAGGTGAGAGTTGACATATGCAAGGGTTAAGTGCTACATATGTCATGTGGTTGGAGATCCCCAACTGGGTATTAATTGATTCGGATCGTCGTTACTTCTCGGACATGAAGACTTGGTCACTGACCTACACGTAGCAACAAGTGAACTGAATGGGGTGATAAAAAGATGGCCAGTATAGGCCAAGTGCTTGATCTAGAATAGAAAGAAATCTAGATGCAGGTAACTACTTAACTTGACAAGTAAAATGAATTCTTAAGGATCCACTCATAGTAAGCTTTTCTGCAAAAAGAGTCTTTGAATCTTGATAAACTTTACCTTGATTCCCAAAAGCCAGCATATCCTTGACAGTCTTTTTCCTTAGACGGGTAAGACTTGCGAAAGTACACTTCGTACTCAGGGTTTTCGAACCCATGTTGTTGCAGGTACTAGATTTGTGCTGCTGTTGATGGTGCTAAGTGCCGGTGGGCTCAGCCTTCTTATTGGTTAAAGTAGCTCTTCTATACTTCTTATTGAGGATTGTCATTGAGCTAGCATATATTTAAAACTTACAAATAATTTATAACATTTCACAGTATATTTCTTTGAATCACTTTTGTAATCACTCCAATAAATATATTGTAAATTTGTTGTAACTTGTAATTTTTGTAATAAAGAAATTCCGCTGCAAATGTTGGTGTGTGATTTGTGTTTACTTAATCTTGCGATCCTGGTTGTAAGTGGTTTATTCGGGGTCCTTGGGACACTTGGACGGATCTTGTTAAGTTATCCGATGCACATGCATAGCCGTCTGAGGTCTTTGTGGGTCTAATAACTTGGGAGGTTCTGCCAGAGCTGGTATCGGAGCGGGATTATGTATAATATGGTCACATACGTATTTTAAAACAAAATTTTGGTTTTAGAAAACCTATTTTCAACTAAACACAATGTTTGGTTCTGAAAAAAACGGATTTTAAAAAAACTATAATGCTAGCGACATCCTCTGTTAAGCCCTAAAACTAATGACTATCAGGTGGCTTATTTAAACATTAACCCACAATCTGGGGGGATATTGCATACATGTGTATTGTTATTTTTGAGGCCATTCGGTTTTGAATGGATCGATGCCAAGATAAGGTGAGATGTGAGAGTATGACCGAACAAACGTCGGTCTAGGGAAGAGCTTAAATGTGACGCCTGACTATATACATGTTCTACATATATTTATATGAAGGCTGTGATGAGGAGTATTTAATTTTCTGGGATTCAATACCCCATGAATGTGTATGGGTATACAGACATGTGAATACTGAGAATTGTAATATACTTGTAACGACGCACCTACGCTCAGGTAAGAAGGTAAGTTACCATAATGAGCTGCCCTATGGTTAAATTGTGGCAGCGGCGCCTATGCGTGGCTCGACGCTTAATGAGAAGATGGCCTCCATATAGAAATATATAGAGTATAAACTGTGATAAACTGTCATGTGTGGATCTTGCATCATGGGAAATTGGGCTATGATGGAATTTTCTGCAGGTACACTAACCTCGAAAACGTATGTGTAGCTAACGACTAGCAAAATACCGTGAGAGTCGTAAGTATGCCACCGATATAGAATGCTACTGCCACATTATGTTGGCAAAACTTGTGAGGATGAACAGGGCGAGCATGCATCCTGATTGTTGCATCGTGTTTGTCACCTGTGCACCAAAATGCTTCTCTCACCTTTATTCCAATACTTGGTGATTGTAAATAATGTGGTGTCTTAGAGATATATGTTTAAATGAAATGTTTGCATGAACCCAAGGCTAGGCTATGCCACCCGTTTAGTGAATCATAACCCAATAAATGAAATGTTTGCATAAACCCAAGGCTAGGCTATGCCACCAGTTTAGTGAACCATAACCCAAATCATTAACAGACCTTCGAAATCCTTCCAAGTTTCTAAGCATGGATGAATTTGATTTTTTCCATCATCATTCCATGACCAAACTCATGCAAATGAATGTTTAGATAATTTCTTTGTTGGACATAAAGTGTACCCAGGCTTAAAACAAGAATCTTGAGTCATGTCTCCTTCCAAAACCATTCCCTTGTTCGGTTGGTGCAAGTTGATGTCTCTATTCTATTCTGCTTCTCCTGGAGGATTGCATTGTCGCTTTATCAACCTAACCCAGGAAAGACATGTCTGATTATTTTCTTGAGTTTGAGGCCTTTGGGTTCCCCATATCTATCGAAGGCATACAACTTAATCTTATGATTGTTTTCCCTCTGTACCTAATTAGATATTAATCCTTGACCTTGTAATCTCTGCGATGGGCATAGAAATGTGCTTGGGCTGAAGTAACAGTCTCTCATCGTACTCCTTCCATCAAGTTTAGGTTATGGCCATGTCTTGTTCATTTCATCAGGCCATGATCTATTTGGCTCTATACTTGTAACCATTCTTACAAGTGGAGTCTATTTTGTATATTGTCATTCGGGCTCAGCTATTTGTGTCGCGTGAGATTTCTTATCGTTTACGTCTGGTAATGATGTTATGACTAAAATTGATGGTGTCACGACGAAACTGGGGGCCTTCTGTGTGTGCGCACACACGGTTGTGCTGCTCGGCACGCGCTGGTATCACGATTAGTAGTTGTAATCCATTATTAGACTATATCGATATGTCATCTCTGCATACTCTAGTTTTACCATGTGGGATTCATTATTGGTGATGTTTGGTAATGGTGTCATGATTAATGACTTATGGTGTCGTGGAGAAACTGAGAGCCCCTTGTGAATGTACACGCAAGGTTATGCTGCTTGGCGCAGCTGGTATCGAGGTCCCTAGTCATGCTCCATTACGGAACTACACTAATATGTTATCTTCCGTAGAGATCTTCCTTGAAACGATTTCGTTGTTGTTTGTCGAAGTGATCAAGCAGCATCTGTCATCTCTATTGAATAAAAAGAGCATACCTCTTTAATGTGCTCTTTAACGAATTCACTACCAATTTAGAAATCTCCATAAAAAATCAGAGCTCTCTGATTGTCTAAACTCCCTTTTTAGTTCAATCTACCTTGAAAGAGCGCTTAAAAAAATCAGGTCAAGTCAAATGGTAACCACCTAGTCATCACTCTAGTTGCGCCTCGACCGCCTCCCATGTGATTATCCAACATGTGTGATTAGGCGGAGTCGCACTAGCACTTGATGAGGTTGGTTCATTGTGAAGCCAACATTTGTTGATAACCTTCACTAATGTTTTCTCGAGTCTCTATCATCTTTCTTGAACTTGGAATCCTTGTCTAACCATGGGTAACCTTGATGTTGTTTGACATCCACACTTGTCTCGTGTGCCATGGATTTCCAATGTTGGTTTATCAACAAACCTCTTTATGTGTGTTTTACCCAAGAGGTTGCATCAAACTCGACTTGGAAAATTACCATCCACCTGTCTACTACTCGCTTAACAGACTCAAGTTATTAGAAAAAGAAAACTGCACACATGGAACCTTATGTGTTCTTCTATCTAATATCGCTTCTGTTGTTGACATCTATAATTAGCTTAAATGTGATACAAGATGTTGGGGACTTGTCCTTAAATTCTATGAATTAAGGCAACACAAAAATTGTTAAACGTTAAAGTTCTTCGTCCTTCGAAGCATTATTTCCCTTGGCATATAATTAGTTTCGGATGAAGGTTATGAAGGACATACCTTCATAAGCACAACAAAGAAGGATTCATATAAAGTATAAGAAATAACGTAAACATTTAAATATTATTATTAATTCATTTCTATTTTATTATTATGGAAAAATAGAAATGATAACAAATTACAAATGTACCTTCGGCTTGAAAGAAGGTAAAAGTACAAGCGTGACGCAAAAGCAAATGCCAAGTCAGCGTGAACAGTACGGGAGCACTGTTCATCTATTTATAGGCACGAGACACAACCCATGTGTTGGGGCGAAGGCAAAGGTCACCCTTCGCTCGAGGCCTTCGCTACAGTCGCTGGTCTGACAGAGACAAAACGGGCAGGGACACCCTTCGCTCCATTCGGCACCAGACGAAGGCCTGCGGCGACGTCATCCCGCAGCGCGGCCTCGTCCAGCTCTGAGGCCCACGTGTGATCTGGCCCATTGTAACGGGCCCTGCGTGGCCGCCTTTGTGTTACGGGCCTAATTTGTAAAGGCATTCTTGTAATTACAGCTTGTAACCCTGCTTTATGGGAATATTCTGGGGATAAACTAGGTGTCTGAGGGCACATGCGTCCTTAACACAAGGCGCTGGGCACTCAGATACCTATAAATACCCCCGCACAGTGCCCATGAGAGGCTAGTTTAACAGAGCTATTGCCTCCTAGCCCGTAACCCTGTTGTCACCACTGTTCACCCTTGTTGGCCTCCTTGCAGTTGAGAGCAAGTCCCAACATTTGGCGCCCACCGTTCGTGCTACGACCAAACCACCCGCGATGGCACCCAAGAGAGCTAACCCGAAGGCTGACGAGGCTGCGAAGGCAGCACTGCTGGCCGCAAGAAAGGGCAAGGCCCTCGTCCTCACCCAATCCACCCACCAAGAGCCCACTGAAGACAATGTTCCCCACACCTGCGAAGACGACACCTTCCGCACTTGCGGGCCCGAAGGACAATCGCAGCCGCCCCCAGGCTTCGCCCCACTGGAAGGCGCGGACCTCACCGAGGACGGCGAGGTCCTCGGCGTCTCAACAGAAGAACAGCTACAGCTGCGCGCCCTGCGCCTCAAGAACCGCAATCTCTAGAGGCAGAAAGAGATACTGGAGGCCAAGCGCCAGCGTGTGTCCGCACTAGCCAAAGTGCGGCAAATGATACGCGACGAGGAACAGAAGGCCCAAGACCTCGAGCGCGAGATCGCGCTGATGCAGCGCGAAGGCCACCTTGGCCTGCAGCAAGAGCCACCCAGCCAGCAGCGCGCACACCCGGAAGACACGCGCGAAGGCCACCTCAGCCTGCAGCATGGACCACCGCTGCAACACCAAGCACAGCCGAAGAACCCGCGTTTCCCCCAGCGTGACTACACCTTCCAGCACGGCGCGCCGTTCCAAGGGGTCAACTACCTCGACGAGCGAAGTCCCCTGGCGCCACACCTGCAAGTGACGCCTTGGCCAGCCAACTTCCGAGCAGGGGCATATCCCAAGTACAACGGCAGCACCGACCCGGCGCAATACATAATGAGTTATCAGGTCGCCGTTGCATCCGCCGGAGGGGACGACGCCACAATGGCGAAGTCTTTCATCATCGCCCTAGAGGGCCCAGCACTCACCTGGTTCACCAGATTGCCTCCGCTGTCCATTGATTCGTGGAGAAGTCTCAGGGACAAGTTCCTTCTCAACTTCCAAGGGTACCGTCCAGACACCGACGCTTTGGTCGAGCTCTCGCTTTGCAAACAGCTGGAAAAGGAGACTCTGCGGGAGTATTACCGCAAATTCTTAACACTCAAGTCACAGCTGCCCTCCGTCGATGATCAGATCGCTATCCACTACGCCATCAGTGGCCTTCGGGCCGGCGTCCTCTACAGCCACTGTATCAGAGATCCACCCAAGAACCTCCAGGAGCTATATCAGCTCTTTGAAAAATATGCCAAATCCGAAGAGCTCCACCAGCGCAAGGTTGAGTCACATCGGAAGCCCAAAGATGCCCCGCAGTCCAGCCGCACGTGGACGAGGACTCCGCAGCCAGACTCCGGTCGAGATGGCCGCAGTCAGTAGCAAGTGCACAACATCGCCAACCAGCAGCCTGCTGCTGACCCCCCTCGTCGCCAGGAATATCCCCCCCAGGGCCGCGGAAACGGAACTCGTGGCAGGGGCCGAGGGCGCGCGCAGCCGCCGCGCCGGTTCTACTGCCTTTTCCACGACGAAGACTGCGCCCACCAAACCAAAGACTGCCCCGAAACGAAGGCCACCAGAGACAGAATGGCGCGGGCGCAGCCAGCCGACAATCCCAGAATTGTCGCGCATAATTACCAGCCACCCCCTCCACCATATATCCATGCTCCCGCTCCGCATCCACCGCACCACGCTTACCAACACCATCAGGAAGTACAAATCGTACCTCCTCCACCCCCACCACCACACCAGCAACATCAAAACATCCCCCATGCCCCAAAGCAGGAAGACTTCGCCGATCAACCATATCGCGGAGTCATTCACATGATAACAGGGGGGGTCCAGCACTGACTTCGACACCAAGCGGCAGAAGCGGGACCACTATCGCAGCATCAACCATGTCGCCGTCACTGGCCCAGTCGTGCAGACGAAGTGGTCCCACATACCGCTAACCTTCGACGCACGAGACGTCGACCTGCGCAGCGCCCCCCACATCGACGCTATGGTCATCAATTGCAGCGTGGCAGGCTGGGACTTACACAAAGTCCTAGTCGACAACGGCAGTCAGGCGGACATCATCTTCCTCCACGCCTTCGACCGCATGGGTATAAGCCACAGCCTGCTCAAGCCTTCGGACAACCCGTTGTATGGCTTCGGCGGCAAAGGCACCTTTCCCGTTGGCAAAATAGAGTTGCCCCTCTCCTTCGGTGTAGCACCCAATGCCCGAAGTGAGCAAGTAACCTTCGATATTGTCGACATGGTATATCCATACAACGCCATCATGGGCCGGGGCTCCATCAATAAGTTCGAAGCTGCCATCCACGGACTGTACCTATGTATGAAGATACCAGGTCCGCTAGGCGCTATCACGATCTACGGCAACCAGCAGACGGCGCGCAACATAGAGCGGGACTTCGTGCCTGGTCAGAGGAACGTACACTGTCTCACGACCCAGCGCGAGGTCCCTGCGCCCGCCAGCCCAACCGATAAGCAGCACGACAAGGCACAGTTGCAGAGCCAAGACGGGACCAAGACTGTCCCCCTTGATCAGGCCACGCCCAAGCAGACAGTCACTATCAGCGAAGACCTTACATCACATGAAGAAGAGAAGCTTCTCTGCTGCCTGGCCAAGAATAAAGATGTCTTCGCCTGGTCCGCCCTAGACCTGGTCGGAGTCAGCCGATCCATAATTGAGCACAGCTTGGGAATTGACCCTTCGGTGCGACCAAAAAAGCAAAG
Organism: Zea mays; assembly: GCF_902167145.1. Classification (NCBI taxonomy): domain Eukaryota; kingdom Viridiplantae; phylum Streptophyta; class Magnoliopsida; order Poales; family Poaceae; genus Zea; species Zea mays. The sequence continues at coordinate 90,699,215 of NC_050097.1, forward strand.
GCTCCGCAAAATGTCCGACGAAAAGACAGAGGCCGCCAAGGCGGAGGTGCACCGCCTCCTAGAGGCTAAATTCATCAAGCCAGTGGCTTACCCCACGTGGCTCTCCAATGTCGTAATGGTGCAGAAAAAAAGCGGGAAATGGCGGATGTGCATAGACTTCACCAGTCTCAATAAGGCCTGCCCAAAGGACAATTTCCCGTTGCCGCGGATCGACAAAATAGTCGATAGCGCGGCCGGATGCGAGGTCATGTCACTCCTCGACTGCTTCTCCGGCTATCACCAGATATATATGAAGGAGGAAGACAAGGCTAGCACCAGCTTTATAACACCCTTCGGCACTTATTGCTTCATCAGGATGCCGGAGGGACTTAAGAATTCTGGGTCCACCTTCTCCAGACTCACCAAAACAGTACTCGAAGGGCAGGTTGGCAGAAATATATTTACATATGTGGACGACATCGTCGTCTCCAGCAAGAATAAGGAGGACCATCTCCCCGACCTCGCCGAGACATTCGCGAACATGCGAGATGCACGACTCCGCCTAAACCCGGAAAAGTGCGTCTTCGGTGTTCGCCAGGGCAAGATATTGGGCTACCTGGTGTCACACCGCGGCATCGAGGCCAACCCAACCAAGATCCAGGCCATCGTCGACATGTCGCCTCCGCACTCTGCCAGGGACGTCCAGCGTCTGACAGGCAGATTGGCCGCTCTCAACAGATTCATCTCCAGGTCCGCCGAGCGAAGTCTCCCCTTCCTCAAAACACTCCGCGGTGCGAAAGACTTCGCCTGGGGACCGGAGCAAGCAGCGGCCTTCGCCTCACTAAAACAGTACCTGTCGGAGCTGGCCATCCTCACAAGCCCCGACTCCTCGCTCCCCCTATTGCTCTATGTCGCGGCTTCGCCGCACGCGGTCAGCGCGGCACTAGTGCAGGAGCAGACAGTTGAGGGCGCAGTCAGACAGTGCCCTGTTTACTATGTCTCCGAGGTCCTGACACCGTCCAAATGCAACATGACAGAGCTGGAGAAGATCGCCTACGCAGTTGTTATGTCCTCGCGCAAACTGCGCCATTACTTTGAAGCATTCAAGGTCCGAGTCACCTCAGACAGGGGGCTCGGCGAACTATTCAGAAACCCGGAGGCATCGGTGAGGATTGCCAAGTGGGCAGCCGAACTCTCCGGCTACCACATCAGCTTCGAACCCAGGACAACCATCAAGTCACAAGTCCTGGCAGACTTCGTCGTCGACTGGACTGGGCCAACAACACAGCCGGACCCGTCCACAGAGAAGGTTTGGACCATCCATTGCGACGGCGCATGGTGCCATGCGGGGGCAGGCATCGCTGCAGTCGTCACCTCACCAGCCGAAGTCAAACACAGATATGCAGCACGCCTCAGCTTCGCTCTGGAATCCGACAGATGCACAAACAATATAGCAGAGTATGAAGCGGTTATCCTAGGCCTCCGCAAGCTAAGGGCCCTCGGAGTCACCACATGTATCATCAAGACAGACTCCAAGATAGTTGCCGGCCAGGTCGAGAAAGACTATGCAGCAAAAGACCCCGCGCTCATGCAATACCTCGCGGCTATCCGAAGTCTCGAGAGACAGTTCAAGGGATTCACCTTGCAGCATGTGGATAGGGCCAAGAACGAGGAGGCCGATGCATTGGCCAAGGCTGCCGCCAGGGGCGAGCCCTTGCCCTCCGACGTGTTCTTTCACACCATCGGCACGCCAGCCGTCCGGAGCCCCGAAGGGCTCCAAATAACTAATGATAGCGAGGGCCACCGCATAGTCAACCTAATCATGACTGAAGACTGGCGGGCACCAATAACCCTGTTCCTACAGGGGTACTATCATCCAACCGACGTCAGCGAGGCCAAGCGCCTCAGACATCGAAGCCGGGACTTCGCACTGATCGAGGGCCAACTCTACAAGAAAGGGGTCAGTCAGCCAATGCTTAAGTGCGTCACCGAAACCGAAGGCATGCAGATCCTACGTGAAGTCCACAGTGGCACGTGCGGCTCGCACGCAGGGCCAAGGGCCCTAGCTGCCAAGGTGATCCGCCAAGGGTTTTACTGGCCCGCAATGATCTGCGCCGCAAATCAGGTCACAAGGTCCTGCGAAGCCTGCCAGAAGTTTTCTCCTCGGTCAGGCAACCCCTCGCAGTATACAAAGCTGATTGCCCATACATGGCCTCTCCAGCGCTGGGGCCTGGACATTGTCGGGCCCCTGCCCACCGCTCAGGGGAACCTTAAGTTCGCCTTCGTAGCTGTCGAATACTTCACCAAATGGATCGAAGCGAGGGCTGTTTCTACAATAACATCAAAGACTGCCCAGAATTCTTCTGGCAAAACATTGTTTGCCGCTTCGGAGTACCGTCCGAGCTAACAGTTGACAACGGCAAGCAGTTTGACAGCCAAGATTTCAAGGATTTTTGTTTTTCCATCGGCACCAAACTTGCCTTCGCTTCAGTCTATCATCCGCAGTCCAACGGGGTCGTGGAGCGCGCCAATGGGAAAATCTTCACAGCTGTCAAGAAGATGCTCCTCGATGAAAAAAAGGCAGATGGACCGATTTATTACCTGAGGCAGTCTGGGCGCTAAACACAACTGAGTGCAGGGCGACTGGGTTCACTCCTTTCCGCCTTCTATACGGATCGGAGGCCATGACCCCGCAAGAAATAAAGCATGGGTCCCCGCGTACAGTTCCGTCAGCCGTCCCCGACGTGGACGAGCCAACTTCAAAAGATCTCATTGACGGAGACCGGGTCTTCGCCCTACAGGCCCTAAACAAATACCAAGCCCAGACCAAAGCATGGCGCGACCACGCAGTCATCCCGAGGGAGTTCAGCGAAGGGGACCTCGTACTCGTCCGAACAGCTCGGACGGAGTCCAGGGGAAAGCTGGAGCCCAAGTGGGAGGGCCCCTTCATAGTCAAGACAAAAGCATCCCCCAGCGCCTACAGGCTCACAACGCCAAACGGCAAGGACCTGGAGCACTCCTGGAACATCGACAACCTCCGCAAATTTTTTGTCTGACTCATCGGGGCTGATCTTGCCCTTGTAATTCGCCAAAAACAATCCTGTACCGGCCCGCACTCTTTTCCTCCCGGGGGGTGAGGTTTTTAACGAGGCGGAGCCATGTAATATATGTGTGAAAAATCCCCCGCAAAAACATGCGTCGAAAACAGACCGCGACGACGGCCTTCGACATTCGACCAATTCAAGGTCACCGCGAGGCTAAGCGCTAGCCACCCTCGCGTGCGACAAATCCGCGCAGAAGTCGCCTAAGGGTGCAGCCGGACTAGCACAACAAGTGCGAAAAATCCGATGTCTATCGCGAAGACTATCCACGCAGAAGTCGCCTAAGGGCGCAGCCGGACTAGCACAACAAGTGCGAAAAAATCCGATGTCTATCGCGAAGACTATCCGCGCAGAAGTCGCCTAAGGGTGCAGCCGGACTAGCACAACAAGTGCGAAAAAATCCGATGTCTATCGCGAAGACTATCCGCGCAGAAGTCGCCTAAGGGTGCAGCCGGACTAGCACAACAAGTGCGAAGAAACCCGAAGTCTATCGCAAAAGACTCCGCGCAGAAGTCGCCTAAGGGTGCAGCCGGACTAGCACAACAAGTGCGAAAAAAAGTGTGAAAAAACTGAAGTTTACCGCGAAGGCTATCCACGCAGAAGCCGCCTAAGGGCGCAGCCGAACTAGTACAACAAAAGCAGAAACGACAGCATCAAACCATCCGCGCTAAGACCGACTATAATCACACCAGCACAACATAACCAACCATACCAGACAAAGTACACAACGCCCTCGCAGGCACAGGCACGCGAGGGCACACAACTTCATCTTACAAGCCTTTACACATATACAAGCGAGGGCGCCACGCTCTACATCGGCTCAACCTTAGGAATAATTCCCATCTCCCTATAATTAAACAACATTATCCTAAGCTCCTCACCCGCAAAAAGACTTCGCAGTTCCCCTTCCCCTGTACTCGCGGCGGCCGGCAAAGACAACAGCTCCTGCCGACCAGCCCTACTCACGCGAAGCCGAGCCCCTTCCTCCGTACTAACCCTACGCTTTGCAACCGCCCTTCGTCGTCGGCGCCCGGTGCTAGGGCCTGGCACGTCTGGCGCGTCCGCGGCGTGTGGCGAAGCCTCCGCCGCAGCCACGTCCAAGGCCGCAAAATAATCCAAGTCCTCCTCCGACGACTCCTCAGTCCACTCAACCGAGCTCCCAGAGTCAGTAAATCAAAAAACTCAGATGCAGACCCACCATATTCATTACCACCTTCCGCGGTCGAAGCCGCCAAAAACTCAGTAGTAGCGGTTGCGTGCGCAGGCCCAAAATCTTGAACCTGCGCAGCAACCAAAATTCAGCACAACATCCAAAATTCCCCAACCCTAAACACCCACTACGCCACTTGCGAAGGCCCTGACGCTGCGGGAGCCTCCGCCGTTGGCTCCGCCGCTGCTTCCGCCGTTGTTTCCACCGCCACCGCCGCGGGATCTTCAACACTCGGCACAGCAGCTGCGGGGGCATCAGGGGCGCCTTCGGCCACCTTTGGGGGCAGGTCTTCGCCGGCCGCAGCAGATGTGGGGGCAGCCGTCGCGATCGCTGCGGTCTCCGGGGTTGGCTCTAGGGCGACCCCAGTCACAGCCTCCGCAGGGGTCGGCTCCGGGTCTGGCAGCGCGCTGTTCAGAGCCCCGAAGTCGTCCACCCGCTCGCCACGCGCCGCCTAAGACAAAACACACAAAATTCAGCAAACACAAGCACACCCCACATACAGCAAACGCCAAACAAACAACAACGTTACCTGAGCCCTCGCAGTCTCGGCCCGCTCCCTGACCACCTCACGACCGTGCGGACCCCACATCCGGTCGTAGAGGGCCCCGACGGATTCCTTCACAACGGGGTCTTCGACCTTATAGACATCTCGCTCAAAATCTTCATCTGCCTGGTCGAAGACCTCGAAGTGCCGGCACCCTTCGCGGGAGAGTGCGTTCACCGCCCCCTCGTAGGTGACCAGGGAGGCGTACGACATAAACCCCCCCACGACAGCGGGGAGTTCCTGCAGCTCCTCCTGCACCCATTCCAGACAGCGAAGCCCGGGCTCTCGGTCCGGCACCTCGAAGTCACCGGTCCGCGCACCCAGCTCACGATATGTATCCATAAGCTGTGTGCGCGTCCGTTCGGCCTCCGCACGCATCGCGGCCTCGGCCCCCTTCGCGCGGCTCTCCAGGGCGGTGAGCCGCTCCTGCAGATGTCCGGCGAGCTCCTTGGCAATATTGCCTTCCGCCCGCGCCAGCTTGGCCTCCGCCTGCGCAGCCTGCTCTTTTGCGATGGCTTCGTTGGCCTCCCTCCTCTCCCCCGCCAGCTGGCGCCGGAGGTCAGCCTTCTCCTTCTCCAGGGCGGCCACCTTGTCCGCCAGTTTACGGCACTTGCTGTCGGAGGCCGATTTTTCACGGACAGTGTCAGCATGTTGCGTCCGAAGTCTCTCGACTTCGGCAGACAAAGCTGCCGTAAGGGCCCCCGACGCAGTACGGCTGGTGAAGTCAGCCACCTGCAGAGCACACGTAAGGCCGTTGCCTTTAAAAAAAAGGGGGGGGGGAGAGAGAATAGCTCAGCGGACCTGACTCAGCGCCTCCGTCGCCTGACTCAGCGCCTCCGTCACTCCCTTCAGTCGGCGGGTCGCTGCGCCCGCCTCGTCCCTGACCACCGCGAGGGCCGACACCTCGCCTCCGGCGCCAAGAGCCTCGCCCCTCGCCTTCGGCACTATGGCAGCCGTCGCGGTCGCCGCGCCAGGCGCAACTATAGCAAGCTGGCCCTCGTCCGACCCTGCAACGCATCAACGAATTAAAAAAAAATAATAATAATAGGCCAACGACTTACCACCAAGATAGTCGTCCACAGTAATATCGGTGCCGAAGTCGGCAACACGTTTGCCCGACAACGGCAACGCTCAGGCCGCCTTCGAAGCCTCCGCCACTCCGCTGGCCGGCGGCACCACCTTCGTTGACTTGGAGCCTCCGGTGCCCGCCGTTGCCTCCGGCGCCTTGCTAGGTGCAGAGGCGCCCGCCTTCGCCGCCAGCGGCGGTTTGCCTCCGCCGGAGGCCGCAGCCTTCGCAGCCCCCCGCTGCCGCTTCGGCCTAGCTTCATGCAGCCTGACAGCCGCCTGGCGTTTTTGCGCCGCCCCTTGGCGATCCTTGTCCATCACTACCCACACAACAGCACCGATATTCCACCCGTAAGGAAAAACTCTCCACTGACGAACCATACGAGATGTAAAACAGTCCTCGTCAGCCGCGCAGGGGATAGGAACATTCCTAGGCCAGCAACCCCCGGTAACCCTCAGCATCCGAGCCGAAGACTCCCGAAGCTCGGGCGAAGACATCCTTTCCCCCGGGGCCGCACACGTCCTCATCAACTCTCTAGCAAAACTATCAGACACCCCAAGTCCTCCCATCGCAGTACCTAATTTTCTCTTTTTTGAGGAAGGGGCGGCCGCCGGCGCAGGGTCGTCTCCAGTCTCCACCGCCGGCTTCTTCCCACGGCGGTCCGCTTCGTCTTGACCAGGATAGCCGTCGTACGGCAATTGATTTAATTCGAAGACCCTATTCAAAAGGTCATTTGACCCGCGGATATCAAAGCTGCGCTGGCCTTCCGTCCTCGGCACGTAACGTCCCACGAGCCGCACCGCCCCGTCCTCCGCATCGCGCACAAAGGCGGCCGGGTCGCGGTTTCGCAGATTCAGTGCGAAGGCAGGACTTCGCACCACCCTTCCTCCGTGAAAAGGCATCTGGCGAGGGCACACTTCGCCCAACGCCCAACCATGCGCCAAGGGCCACACCCCGTACGCCACGAACTCTTCAACTAAATCACGCCCACTGCTCTGACCGGCGGCGCACCGAAGGGCCCCTTCGTCTGCATCCTCCTCTGCCACTTCAAAGGGCGGATACGCAGAGTAATAATGAGAGCACATCTCAGACACGGGGAGTCCCTCATGGCCTTCGACAGTACCCTCAGCAACGTAAAACTAAAATTCATTCCAATTGCCCCACTTGTTGCGGGCGCACGGAACCAACTCCACTACTTGCATTGTGGTCTTGCCGGTCTTCGGCGTGAATGTGCATGACCCGAACTGGGCAACTTCGTCCCCAATCATCCTCTTCTGCCAATGCAAACAATAATACTTCGCAAAAACTTCAACCGACGGCTGTCCGTCGTACGAAGTCATCGCCCAGACATACTTCGACAGTGCCACCACGACATTCGGTGTTAGTTGATGTATTTGAACGTTGAATCTACGCAGGACTTCGCCAACAAACCGGTGCGCAGGCAAGCGGAGACCGGCGGCGAAGAACGCCTCGAAAACGACCAACTCACCCTCCGGCTCGGGGACTTCCTCCGTCCCCGGAGCACGAGCAACTCCGCCGCCAAAGTAGCCCAACCGCTGCATATCTTCAACGCGGGCTGACGTCATCCGCGACACACCAAAATCAACAGAGTCACCGGCGCGCAACTCCTCCACCATCAAGCTACTCAACGTCTCCTCAGACGAGGCGGTGGCTGGCGGCGTAGTGGAAGCGGAAGAAGAAGAGGACGGCATTGCTACGTACTGTCGGCGGCGGCGGGCGGTCTGCTTCACTCGAGCCAGATCTCCGGCGAGCAAGAGCACGGCGGGCAGACGAGCAGCAAGACGGCGGGCGGCTAGGGTTTTCGCGGAGCGCGGAAGGCAAAGTTCAAAAAGCGCCGACCCCCGCCCCCTTTTATAGGCAGGGCGCGGCTCTTCGGGAAACCCGCAATCCGACAGGGCGCGGCGCTTTGGGAAACCCGCAATCCAACAGTATGCCGTCCATCAACGGTCACATCGAAAACCCCCGCGGAACCACTTCGAGCGAGGGCAGCGTCTCCGCCATCTAGCGACGTCTTCGGCACCAGGTGACTTTGTCGAACTGGTCCCTCGGAGGGCAAATGTTGGGGCGAAGGCAAAGACGCCACCCTTCGCTCGAGGCCTTCGCTGCAGTCGCTGGTCTGACAGAGACAAAACGGGCAGGGACACCCTTCGCTCCATTCGGCACCAGACGAAGGCCTGCGGCGACGTCATCCCGCAGCGCGGCCTCGTCCAGCTCTGAGGCCCACCTGTGATCTGGCCCATTGTAACGGGCCCTGCGTGGCCGCCTTTGTGTTACGGGCCTAATTTGTAAAGGCATTCTTGTAATTACAGCTTGTAACCCTGCTTTATGGGAATATTCTGGGGATAAACTAGGTGTCTGAGGGCACATGCGTCCTTAACACAAGGCACTGGGCACTCAGATACCTATAAATACCCCCGCACAGTGCCCGTGAGAGGCTAGTTTAACAGAGCTATTGCCTCCTAGCCCGTAACCCTGTTGTCACCACTGTTCACCCTTGTTGGCCTCCTTGCAGTTGAGAGCAAGTTCCAACACCATGTAAAATTACACCCATGCCCTTTACATTTGCTAATAACTCTATAGTAATCCATCGGGGTCCAAATAGCCTTTTCCCCTTTAAGTCGGTTTCCTTTTCCGCTGTCACGTCGAAGCTCCCCTGCGCATAGCTTCGGCTCTGTGCCATCCTTCATATTCTTTGTGCTTCTTCACACTGTGGTTTTGACCTAAGTCCAAAGGTACCTGTTCATGTATCATACTCTAGAAACATTGTTAAATCATGTTTTTGAGGACCTTCGGAAGCCGAAGGCCCCCAACAGTAGCCCCTCGCAATATTAATTTGTTAGAATGATAAATTAAGATTGCGATATGGACAAAGGCCTTAAGCCGAAGGTCCGAAAAACACCTTCCCTTTGCTAGAATAGCAACAGTCGATGACAAGCAGGGCCCTCCCACTTGCAACGCACTAGGCGTATAAATAAGAGCACACCGCGAGCTCATTTGGCACGCTTTTTGCCGTCTACTCTGCCTGCTCAATTTTTAGCTCTTGTCTACAAACGCTTTGCCTGGCTTTTTAGATTTTTTAGCTTCGGCCTTAAAAGCACATTTTCAACATTTTCGAAGAGATGTCTCAAGATAAGAAAGTTGTTGCTGAAACGAAGCTGAGCCTTTCTGAGGAGAAGAATCTTGGCTTTCTGAATCAATAGCGAAGACAAATACATAGAAGATTACTAGAGAGATTTTAGAACGTTTATCTGAAGACACCGGTGATAGTGACAGTTATGATGTGGAAAGCGGTGGCGAAGACTCCGAAGATCGACCCTGGCGACCAAGTCATACAGTTTTTGGAAAATCAACTATTAAACAGAGTCATCTTGACAATATGAGGGGAAGATATTTTCGAGATGTGTCTATCGTGAGGGCTGACAATGGAGACTGGACTTCTCTTGCTCCCAAAGAGAATGAAGTCGTGATCTTCTGAAGCTTCTTCAAGGCTGGGCTTCGGTTCCCCCTAAGCAATTTTGTGGTTGAAGTTTTAAAAATATATCAGGTTTACCTTCATCAAATTACTCCCGAAGCCATCATAAGAATGGCAATTTCGTCTAGGCCGTGAAGAGCCAAGGCTTGGAGCCAAATGCAAAAAGTTTTTGCAGTATGCACGAACTGTTATATGAGACGAAACCCTGGGGTAAAGAGCAATACCATAACAATTTTGGCTGTTATAGCTTCGTTGCTCGCTCTGGGTCAAGCTTCCCCGTGCCGACTTTTTGGAAGAGATGGCCCGGAGATTGGATGAAGGAATGCTTCTATGTGAAAAATGATTTAAAGGCACAAGAGGATATTAAGGAGATCATCATGCGCCCTATCTGGCAGCATTTCGGCCTCCGGAAGCCGAAGGTGGAAATTGATGAAGCAGCCGAAGAATGCCGAAAGGCCTTTGGCATAGTTTGCTATTTCATCGGTACAAGGGATTTAGTCCAGGAGCACATAGCCTTTAGAGTGTGGCCACTTGTAGAGAAATGGGAAATGCCAAAGGAGACTATTAGCAAGTCTGACGAAGGTGGGCTGGTTAGGTTGAAATACACCTTCAGATATGAAGGTAAGTTTGTTGAGCCAGATGATGATTGGCTGAAATGTATCAAAGCTACAAGCGATGAACTTCTTGGGCCATATTCAAAGGCAGAAGATAACGTGTTATCTGCGGCCTTCGGAGGCCGGAAGAAGAAGAGGCTAAATAGAGTTTTCGATGCTATTGGGTTTATGTACCCTGATTACCGCTACCCGTCACGGGGGCAAAAGAGAAAGAGTGCAACTTCCGGGAAGGATGCTGCTCCAGTTGCTCCAAGCGAGCCTGCGCCGAAGAGGAAAAAGGTGAAAGTCCTTACTCACCGGCCGCGATATATTGAACTGGCCGTAGTGCTTGAATTTGGCGGCGAGACCTCTTCGGCTACTAAAGCCGAAGAATCTGCCCTCACACAGAGGAATGAAGAACCAGCTACAATGCCGAAGGTTAACAAAATTGAAGAACCTAGAGTCGAAGACAAAATATCAGTTCTGAGCCCTTCGGCAGAAGTAACAGTGCCAAAGGCACAAAAAGATCTTATAGCGACCCCAAAAAGGAAAAGGATGGTCAATGTATTAGATGTACTGGAGACGATAAAGAGTTCAAGCTCTACTCTAGGAAAAATTGCCGAAGCTCCAGAAACGCGAGCTGAGACAAAACTAACTGAAGCCGAGGCTGCAAAGAGCCAGGCCGGGACTGAAGCCGGGCCTTCAAAGCCTGCCAAGGAGAAATCCTTGGAAACTGGAGAAGAAGAAACGAAAAAAGAGGCTACAAACCAAATTCTGCCTGAAAAAACTGTCTCTTCAACTCCCGAAGCATCTTCCGGAGTACCTGATTATATTGTACGACATGCTTTGGGCAAAAGGCTATCTGAAGAGGAAAAGCGAGAAGCTCAATATTATGCCCAGAAATTAAAATATCCAAAGGGGGCATTAATATTCAACAGCAGCGGAGAAGAAGATTTCTTGTATTGTCTCCCAGACAGCAAGGAAATTTCTGTCTGCCGGGAGATGGGCAAAAGATTCGGATTCTCGACGCTAGAAGATGGGCTTTCGGTGCTATCGAAAGATGAACTGGCTGATAGCTTAGCATATAATAGCTTGAAGGTATGAGAATGAATTTTTTGTATTAAAAAACCAAGATTTGTTTTATTTGCTTATACTTAATACCACACTTCTTTTTGCAGGGCCTGATTCTCAGCAACGCCCTCAGGGCGCAAAAAAGTGCTGAAGACGAAGGATGCACTATAGCTTTGAACAACCTTCGTTCCGAAGTAATTGAACTAAGGAACGAAGGTCTTGAAAAATATAAAATATTAAACTCATTGGTGAATAAAATAAAAGAAGACGAAGCTACTTCCAAAGCCCAAGCTAAAGCCCAGAAGTGCGAAATTGAAGATCTTCGGAAACAGCTGGCTGAAGCGAAATTGAAATGTGGTATTGCCGAAGCTGACCGAGACGCCAGTGACTACTGGAAAAATTACTGGGAAAAAACAGTTGTAGAGCTTCGTTCTTCAAAAGAAAGATGCTATGAAAAATCTGTAGCATGTGTACAAAAGATAAAAACTAGCTTCGTCAATATTGGCGCATATTCAAATGAAAACAACTTCGTACTAGGCGATCTCGAAGGTCCAATCGAATGGATCAACGGCGAAGCCGAAGCTTTTGAAGAAGTTTTGAGTGGCCATGGAGATGTCTGCGCCTTCTCAGGTGCCAGGGGAATTGCGAGTATTTTGGAGAAGGCAGGATGCGAACATGTGAAGATTCTGGCCCAAGCCGAAGCTGCTTTCTCTAATTGATGACATGAAGGATCCCTCGGCCGAAGCAAGCTTAGTTGGCGGAAAATTCTTTACTGACATTTGGGAAAATGGCGGCCGAGGGATAGCCCACGAGATAATAAAAAAGAGCGAAAAAGATACTCACGATACAAGAGAAGCAACGAAGGCAGCTGAGAAAGCTGCGGAACTCGAAAGACGGATAGGTATTGCCTAATTGTTTTTAACTTTATGTTTTATTTTTGTGACTTCAAACTTATTTACGTTTTGTATCGCAGCTGAACTATCTCCTCCTCCAGAGCCCTTTGAGTCAATGGCCGACCCAGAAGCAGAGAAAGAAGATGAAATCACTAAAGTGGCCGAAGCTATTATGGACGAAGCTGTTTCTCGACTGCTAAACGAAGCTGCGGAAACAGTTTTAAAAGAAGAATAGCTGTTATTGTAAAAACATTTGGAATGTAATATTTGCTGAACGAAGTGTGTAATATTTTATAGTTTTGAATGTAATATATAAGCTGCTTGTAATTCAATTCTTTACGATGCATGAAACTTTACGTACATACCATTTTTGAGCCTTCGGTGAAAAAACACCTTCCCTTCTTTTCATGCTTCGTGAAGAATATCCATATTTCGTAAAAACATTATGCTTCGTAAGCAATAGATCTCCTTTGATATTAGAGTTGATGAAGCTGTACTTCTTCATAACTTATTTTGTGCCTTGGCACAACTTCTTCGAAACAATTTCCGAAGATCAACATTGTATCCCCTTCTTGTGCCATTGATGCAATATGATGTATGATGCCATGTTATGTGAATGATGTGATGATGTTATGGTATGCAAAATGATATTTATGTCGAAGATACACACACATTCCCACAGTAGAACACACAATCTCTTTGTCGTTTATTTTTCGGCTTCACTGCTTATTTTTCGGTGTATCAGCGTTGACTTTTCGCTGTAAGTTCTGCATTCCCTTAGGAACGTCTTTTGAACTTCTTCGCCTTCTATTTCGGCGGTATTCGCGTTGACTTTTCGCGCTTCGCCTTATATTTCGGCGGAATCAGCGTTTATTTTTCGCTGTAAGCTCTGCATTCCCTTTGGAACGACTTTTGAGCAGAAAAACTTAAGGTGCGCTCCCTTAGGAACGACTTTTTGTTGCTTCGGCAAACTTACACTGCGTTCCTTAGAACGGCTTTTTGTTGCTTCGGCAAAACTTGTAATATGATTGTGAACCCCACGTTCTCTTGAGAACAACTTTCGTGGTTCATCGACTTTTGGAACCGACTTTTAGAACTTCGTGAGTTTGTGAAGAAGGGTTATTATATCATGACAATAACGAAGCTATTACAAGAAATTGAAAACAACAAAAGAACTAGGCTTTCAATGATTGCTCGTTATTAAAAAAGAAAATGATGACGAATGCAAAAAACTGTTTTAGGGGTAGGATATCTCTTAGTAGATATGCTTCGATTCTGGCACAGTACTGTTGACTGTGCGAGCTTCGGACTCCTCCCTGAAGTCTCGCTGCTGGTGAGTATGCTGACTCCCTTCTGGCAGTTGGCCTCGGGAGTATGCGGGTTATATTGGTGGTGGAGGTGGAGGCTGTTGCCAAGATGCCTAAGGTTGGCTTGCCGAAGCAACAGAAGCTGCAGGATGGTTACCCACATACTCTGGTATGTATGGTGAGTGATACGAAGCAGTGTGCATGACCTGCTTCGGCTGGTTTCGTTGAGCTGCAGCTTCTGCTATCTCCTTCTGTTTCTGAATGGTGACATGGCACATCCTTGTAGTATGGCCCTTGTCCTCACCACAGAATAGGCAATAAATTTTCCTGGGCTGATCACCAAACCTTCCACTGAAGCCCCTGGCACCTCTGCCCTTTGGAGCTGGAGGCCGAGGATAGCTTTGTTGCTGCCCCGAAGCCTGGGAGGAATATTGCGGCCTCTGTTGCTGACCTCCTCTGTCGTCATTCTGAGTGGAGTGGATTGATCTGACGTGCCTTGGGTGGATTCTCCCTCCGAAGCCCCTGGTAATTTCGGAGAACCTGTAAGCTTCCTCCCTTCTCTGTCGAAAGTCATTATCAGCGCGGATGTATTCATCCATCTTCTGAAGCAATTTCTCCAGGGTCTGAGGGGGTTTCCTGGCGAAGTATTGGGTCGTAGGTCCTGGCCGAAGCCCCTTGATCATGGCCTCAATAACAATTTCATTGGGCACTGTTGGTTCTTGTGCCCTCAGACGCAAAAACCTTCGGACATACGCCTGAAGGTATTCTTCGTGATCCTGCGTGCACTGGAACAAAGCTTGAGCGGTAACCGGCTTTGTTTGAAACCCTTGGAAACTGGTGATCAGCATGTCCTTCAGCTTCAGCCATGATGTGATTGTTCCTGGCCGAAGAGAGGAGTACCAGGATTGTGCAACATTCTTGACTGCCATGACGAAGGATTTCACCATGACTGCAGTATTGCCACCATATGAAGATATGGTTGCTTCGTAGCTCATCAGAAACTGCTTCGGATCTGAGTGTCCGTCATACATGGGGAGCTGGGGTGGCTTGTAAAACGGGGGCCAAGGTGTAGCCTACAGTTCTACTGATAGAGGAGAAGCATCATCAAAAGCAAAATTTCCATGATGGAAATCTTCATACCATTCATCCTCGTTGTAGAAGCCCTCTTGATGCAGCTCTCTGTGCTGGGGCCTTCGATTTCGCTCATCTTGAGCAAGATGACGTACTTCTTCGGTGGCTTCGTCAATTTGCCTTTGTAGGTCAGCTAGCCGAGCCTTTTTTTCCTTCTTCTTTTACACTTGCTGATGAAGCATCTCCATATTCCTGATCTCTTGGTCCAACTCATCCTCTTGGTGTGTTGGACTGGTGGCCTTCCTCTTCTGGCTTCGGGCCTCTCGAAGAGAAAGGGTCTCCTGGTTCGGGTCCAGCGGCTGCAGAACGACAGCCCCTGTCGCTGAAGCTTTCTTTGGCGGCATGACGAAGGTGGTCGAAAAGGGTTCACCAAAGGTGGGCGCCAATGTTGGGGACTTGTCCTTAAATGCTATGAATTAAGAACAAGGCAACACAAAAATTGTTAAACGTTAAAGTCCTTCGTCCTTCGAAGCATTATTTCCCTTGGGATATAATGAGTTTCGGACGAAGGTTATGAAGGACATACCTTCATAAGCACAACAAAGAAGGATTCATATAAAGTATAAGAAATAACGTAAACATTTAAATATTATTATTAATTCATTTCTATTTTATTATTATGGAAAAATAGAAATGATAACAAATTACAAATGTACCTTCGGCTTGAAAGAAGGTAAAAGTACAAGCGTGATGCAAAAGCAAATGCCAAGTCAGCGTGAACAGTACGGGAGCACTGTTCATCTATTTATAGGCACGGGACGCAGCCCATGTAAAATTACACCCATGCCCTTTACATTTGCTAATAACTCTATAGTAATCCATCAGAGTCCAAATAGCCTTTTCCCCTTTAAGTCGGTTTCCTTTTCTGCTGTCACGCCGAAGCTCCCCTGCTCATAGCTTCGGCTCAGCGCCATCCTTCGTATTCTTTGTGCTTGTTCACACTGTGGTTTTGACCTAAGTCCGAAGGTACCTGTTCATGTATCATACTCTAGAAACATTGTTAAATCATGTTTTTGAGGACCTTCGGAAGTCGAAGGCCCCCAATACAAGATATATCCACTAGAGAAACAACATCTGAGATCCTTGATTGCCCCAAAAGTCTTTCGCTCCGAATCTCGAGACGAGATTCTTTTAAGGGGGAGGCCTGTAACACCCTAGGTATTACTGTATGTTAACTACGAATATGGACTTAAGCATGGGATGTTGATGAGGATAGCAATCTCAATATCCTGATCATTTTTGCCTATCATGATTTTAATATCACATCTGTCTTTGTCTATCTAGACTCTTCCTAAAGTTTTCATGAAGTTCGGAACGTATTTGTTCCGAAAATTAGCGAGTCCTGTGATTATTTAAAATTCATCAATTGTGCAAATATGAATTTAGAAACTTAGTTCAGTCCTCTGATTTGTCCCAAACAAGATTTATTAGAAGTCGACGACTAAAGTTTTTGGGTTTAAAATTAATCGATTAATGTGAATTGGAAACGTCACCTAATTATTTCGCTCTTGTTTGAGCGATCTCTACGAACTCTGTAGCGATAATATTAAGGGTGGACTGTTTAGAATAAATCAAACTTGAACTAAATGAAACCAGAACAACGGTTAGCCGATTCGCTTTCCTATTTAAAAATCCGAGAAAATAATCTATTATTCGATAACGCTTTAAGTTGGCCCGTTTACTCCTCGTTTTAAATCCAAATCCCAATATTCAGAACAGATGAGGTTTATTAAACTAGATTTGACATAGTTTGAAATATGCAAGCCGATCTCGTTTGGTACGGTTCGTGTGTTCCTTGCCTCGATATAAATCTTCAAATACAAATAACGGGTACAAGTTCATCTCACTCCGAAATATTCATCAAATCAAACCTTATCTAAATATTGTATCCGATATTGTTTTGGTTCAATCCTGTATTGCCTTTTTAAACCCAAATACCAGAGTTCATGTTTATTTATATACTTTTGTTAAAAAAGGAAAGGAAAATATCTCATTTTCTCTTCTTATCTGCACGTCAGCTATCATCCTCATCTCTCCACCACTTCCCTCCGTTCCTATCCCATTATGTACGACGTTCAGCTTCCTAGGATATTTTCTAGCGCTCCTTTCTTCTTCCGTCCCATGCAACACTTGGTTGCTTGCCTCCCTGGCCGCATCACTTCTGAACCTCCCCAAGCAAATGTGCCATCTCTCAGCTGTCGTGCTCATCGGAGCCAGCCTCCACCACCGTCCACAGCTCTCTGGTGCTCGCCCATGGCGCCCGCCCTGCCCCAGGTCCGAAGCTGGTCGTCGTGTATGCTCGGTCTCACGGGCGCCATCGTTCCGCGCACCGGCCTCGGCAAACTCCAAGAACCTGGGCCGCCTGGGCCCAGCACGTTATCCTCGTCACCAGCTCGCTCGCGTGCCCAGCTTCCTGTTTTCCCTCTTCCTCCCGCGCTCGGACATCGCCAGTGAAGGCCCGCGCGCGCCGTCGTTTGAATCCTGGTTTTCTCCCTACTCGCTGCGCTCACGTCGTCGTCTTCCTGCTCGTTCCGCGACGTCGCTCCCAGTCCACAGCTCGTTGGCTTCCCTGTGCGCGGTTGCGGATGCCGTCGCCCGATCCTTGTGCCTTGGCCCGATCCTTGTGCCTTGCCGAGCTCATCACCGCCGCGAGACTCTGCATCGCTGTGCTCAGCCACGCCTCCCTAGTCGTCTTGCACATACTCATCTCCAAACAGGACCACGCTGCCGACTATTGACCCCGTCGTTGCCTCGCAGCGCTCGAACACTATCGTTGTCACTCGACAACGTGTTTGCCCGTCACCACGTTACCTTCAGCAACACGGCTCTACTGGACTCCGTGCGCTCGTCGACACCTGGTTATCGATCTCCGCCACGCCGTGCCCCCGCTCTTCAGCATCGTCGTCACCCTTTTTCTGTTATGTCGCAGGCGTTCGTGGATTGGTAAGCTGATTTATAAATTTTGCTAGTTGGTTTAATGAATGGATTAGCTAGATAGATTAGTCACAATGATGTTGTGATTATATTAAGTGTTGTTGAAGCGTATCGTCTCATGCAGTAATGTGATTGTGAAGTGGTTGCGTCGTGTGAAGCTTAGTGTTAAGATTTAAGTTTTACAATGAGTATTTTGATAGATGAATATGTCATGTGTTGCTAGGACAAGTAAATTAGTAACACAAAGAATCATTCTGTCGTTTAGTGTTGTCAGCAGTGATTTTTGATAAATCTTGATTGCATAGTGAAGTCGATGATTTGCTCTGGTAATCATTATATTTGATGTTTAGAAATTGATTATGTGTCAGATGAATGTTGTTTGCCACTCCGAGTAGTGGGGAGCAAATAACATCATCCGGTAATTGTCAATTTCGTGTTCTGAATGTTTAAAAGAGAGTAGCGTTAGTGAGCCGATTTTAATTGAGATCCAAGAAACACTGTGGTAGATGTATAAATAATTTAGGTATTTAGGTCGAATTAATAATATGAAGGATAGGTCTAGTGTTTCTAACGGCTAGCCGATAGATTCTACTAGCGTTGTTTGCATTGATTTTTATTTAACAGGTGAAGTAACGTCTTACCGTAGCAGTGGTCGTTCTTTATGTAGTTAATCAGCTTAGTGTCATAGTGGAATGTTGATTGCTTAGGTCGATAGTCTAGGATAAATGTTTATCATAGCCTAAATTATTTGGAAACAAGTAACATCAGTAGACCACTTTCTATTGAAATTTAGGATACATAAGCGCTTTAGATATTTAATCTGTTGAGAATGTCGTTTTTTGGAAATGCTATTTTTTATATAATACTTTATCAGATGGTTTGAATAGTGTAGTGCTTTATTGAGTTGATATCCTTTACATGATAATATAGTATAGTAATTCTAAAGTTAAATGAAATGCTACTGTTCATTATTTTAAATCTTGGATGTTCTATAATAGTAAGTCTGAGTTTTAGATGTTATGCTCTAGTCAAGAGAGATAGAGTGCTTATGAATAGTTCGCTATGGCTTGCTGTTAGAATTGGGTCCGGTTAAGTTAGAATGCCATAGCTATAGTTCTTAATGTGATTTCGACACCTAGTGTTTTCGTATTAGAGTTGCGATGTCTTGCTATAAGTGTCACACCCGGTTTTGAAAGTAAACCGAATGCGAACCATGTACGTGCCAGGATCAGAACTCACGTACATAGCGATTACATAAACGACTCATCATAGCACAATGCTTCGAATAACAATAAAGAGTAAGTAATAATATTAAAGACTAGAGTCATTTACATAATATGAATCAAAGTGCACAAAATAGAAACGTAGCCAACGTAAACAAACCCACCACAGATAGCTGACTGGGGGATGTCGCTAGCCTAATCCTCGAATTCATCGATGTCCTGGAACTCCTGGAGATCCGCCTCGACGCCGTCTTCTTTACCTGAGCATAGATTGCACCAAAGGCAACCTGGTGTTTTGTGAAAGCAAGGGTGAGTACACATCAACATACTCAGCAAATGTCCCGTTTGGCTGAGTTGGACTAGCTTTATGTGAAGTTAAGGTTGAAGCAGTTGCTTTTAGTTGGTCAAGTATTTATTATTAGTGGGAGCCAAGTTTTAGCAATAACCAACCCGTGAATCATTTCCTCATCGAGGAACATCATTATCATCATCGAACCAAAACCATAAATAGAACCATTGAATCTCAGGTCATCTGTATCTCTAATCAAAGAGGATCCAAGGCCACTCATAACCGTGAGCACGGCTGATATATCAGTTTCATAACACTCTGCAGAGGTTGCACACTTTACCCATGAGCCGTGATTCCCTTTCTGCCTGAGGATTGCGACTCCCCATTGATCACTTCCAAGGTGAACTAGCAGGGTCTCACTACATGGCTTTTCCCTAGGGTCCTCACTATGCGAATGTTGGAAATGACCATTGCATAAAGTTCATCTAACGTCCCAAAACATATACCTCCGCCCTCAGGAAAAAGCCGTGGGACGATGCCTGTACCCAGATCCCTGAGCGAGAATATAGGAGCCATAACAGATGCCTTCGTTCCCCAATGACCAAAACCAGCACCCAACATAGGACTTCCCTAATTACTTGGCCAAGGGCATCCCATATCACCCTCATGGTTGCACTGTTTTCCCGGGTGGTCTCTCAACGAACAGGTCCTTACGGAGAGGTACTCAAGAAAACAGCCTGAGTCCCCTAAAGTGCCACAAGTATATCATCATATCCAGAATAGTATCATCATTGTATCTCATCATGTTCATTGATTAAAGTAAAGCAATAGCATAAAGCTAACCATAGTAACCCAAAAGGTAAATAAGGATGAGGTAAATACAGAGCAGTCAATCCTTAGGTTTCAATAATGTAATGCGGGACGATGAATTATAAGTATGTAGGACATAATAGGTTAGAGGACACTTGCCTTCACCAAACAGATGCTCAGGGTCTTCAACCTTGTAGAACTCGAAGAACCAGGTCACTTGGTGACCGAAGCTTGACCGTCGATTCCTCGAAGCTCGAAAACGGATCGCAATCAGAGTCATGGCAGCGATGTCCCCTCACGACGGTTGCTGCTCGACGAAGCTGGTGATGGTGGTGTCACCCCGGGATGGAGATTGCGAGAACGGGCGGTGGTTCTGTGTGGCGATGGGCAAGGAGCAGAGGGGTGAGGGAAGAAGAGATAAATGTGCAGGGAATATGGCTTTTTATGCAGGCGGCTCACAAGGTCGTGGACTCGTGGTGACGGTTGCCGAGAGGAAAAGAAAATTGTTTTCCCCTTATTTTCTCTATTTCTTGCTCTTGTTTTCTATCTTCTATTTTATTCTATTTTCTTTTGAATTCAACTTCAAACACAAATTTGTGGAGTACGTAAATGCACAACTAGAATAAATCAACATAAAAAAAGAAGAGATGATTCAACATGTCATGCAACAATTCTGACCCGTTTTGAGTTTTATTTTACTAGGCTTACAATTATATAAAACTAAATAACTCTCCACAGTTTAGAACAAAGAGTAGAAAAGAAGGGAAGAAAGCGGATAACACCTGAATTTGGTGGATGCTAGGAAAAAAAATTATACCCTCAAATTCAGGGTGTTACAAATCTAACCCCCTTAACAGAATCTCGCCCCCGAGATTCAAGAAGAGGCTATAAAGAACGACAAGTTAGGTTCATAAGTTGTTCACGGCTTTCTTGAGTTGACTTTGACTCTGCAAGCTTAGCTTGTGGACTGGTTGCTTTGACCTTCAGATGTTCACGACCAACTATCAATTCTTGAGGATCTCTTGGACTTGTGAGTTAGGACCCACACACGCTTCCGTTGCGCTACTCTGATCTTGTTTGTTGAGGTTGAACGAATTGTCTTCATTGGGGTTAGCAGCTAACCCCCTTAACAGGAGCATTGATAC
The DNA here is from genome assembly GCF_902167145.1 of Zea mays. NCBI lineage: Eukaryota > Viridiplantae > Streptophyta > Magnoliopsida > Poales > Poaceae > Zea > Zea mays. The sequence goes on from NC_050097.1 coordinate 90,720,004, forward strand.
GCACTTGGTGAAGATGCTACCGACTCTGATCTTGACTGGTTAAAAGAGGTTGTAGGATGCCACCCGGACAGGTACAAGAGGAAAGAGTAGATAGAAAAGGTAAGCATAGATGGATTAGAGAGAGCAAGGGGAGAACCCAATTACTTAACTATATGGCACTCACCTAGTAAACTGATGTCATTGCGGACTAAGGGCCACAACACATCAACACTCATCACAAAGAAGCAAATCAGTCATAACACAAAGACAAACATCGCAAGCATACAACAACAAACATCTCGTTGCTACACGTTAATGTTAACTAGATGGTGGCCTTTCCTTACAAAGGGGAAACTACTCTAAGGCCATCGAAAGGCGAGGGGAATGATAAGACATGGAGGATAGGGGCATGAGCATAATAAAGGATGGAACTAAAGCAAGGATTTTAACCGACAGGGAGAGAATGCAACCAAGGTCAGGATAGGTAAAACACCATTCTCAAATCGAGATGGAAAAGATGATATTTAAAAAGGTAGGCATAGGATAAGCATCATGGAAAGATCTAGATATTAGGAAGGTAAGGGTGATATCGAGCAAAAGCTAAGACTTGCAACGTGATAGAGGAAAAGGGAACGAACTAGAGCGGGATGGGTTAGATATCACTCTTGAAATGAAATGGGAGAGGCGGCTTTAAAATATGGATACATGATAAGCATCAAGGTAAATATCAAGGGATGACAAGGGTTAAGGTGATAACAGTCAAATACACAACCAAGAATGTATATTAGACAAGACTTGCAAGGTGTCAAAGAAGGGGGGCAGCCAATGGTGAAATAGATGAGGCATTATCCCCGAACAGGGATGGAAAAGAGAAGGCTTCAAAGGATAGGTTCAAGATAAGCAGGAGGGCAAGGGCATAGATATCACGTGGGTTTTAAAGGTAATAACGGCTAAGGATGTAGGAGATGAGGTATATAGGCATAAGACAAAAGATATAAGTACCATAAAGGATGGAGTTAAGATGGGACCTACAAATGGAAAAGGAGAGGGTACGTCCAAGGGCCAGATGGGTAAACTGCCACTCTCAATTTGAGGTGGAAGAGCAGAGATTTTTTTAAAGAGTAGAAATAAATATGAGTATCAAGGCAAGATCGATGGACGACAATGTGAGGGTGATAGAAAATAAAAACACCTCAAGGGATAGAATTAACACAAAACTTGTAAGGCGACAAGAAGTGAATAGAAATCAAGGGAGAGGTAGGTACCTCGCAACTCTCAAACTAGGTTGAAAGAAAGTGGAGGCTTTTAAAGGACAAGTTCAAGGTAAGCATTTAGGTAGAAGACATAAATATCGCAAGGGTCAAACGCGATAACAGACAAGGGTATGAGAGAACAGATGAAGGCATAAAAGAGCTTGTGGTATGAGTACAACAAAGAATGGAGTTGCGCCCAAGCTTACACTTGGTAAAGAAGAGGATATAGCCAAGGGTGAGGTAAGTAAAACACTGCTCTCAAACTAAGATAGGATATTGGATATTTTAGAGAACAGACATAATGTAATTACCAAGGTAGGATCGAGAGATGAGAAAGGTAAAGGTAGTACCCAACAGGAGCACAACAAAGGATGGAGTTGAAAACTCGCAAGCGACAAGGAGGAGGATACGACCAAGGGAAAATAGGTAAAATACAACTATAAAATTGAAATGGAAGAGAGAAGGTTTTAGAGGACAGGTATGACATAAGCATCAAGGTAAGATATAGAGGTGACAAGGGTAAAGATGATAATCGTGAAAAGCATAACCAAGGATAGAGTTAAGGCAAGACTCACGAAGTGGCGAAGTGGAGAGAATAATCAAGGGTAAGATAGGTATGGTTCCAACAGAAGGGTTGAAGTAAAAATTCATTACCCAAGGAAGTTACAAGGAAACAACGAGATCACCAAGGATGTGCAAAATAAAATGACCGCTCATGGATCATTAAGAAACAAGGGTGGTCAAGGACATGTAAACTGAAATGTTTTAAATAGACATTGGATATAAAGGTAAGCATATAAAAATATGAGAGTATGTAAGGTTTCAAGGAGATGAGCATACCAATACCAAGAGACAAGAAATTACCGAAAGATAGCGACTTAACAACAGAAAAGGAAAGGGTCTCAAAAGACAGAAAGGTCATGGTCATATAAACTGAAATATTTAAGTAGGTAGTAGAGGTACAAGGGTAAGTGCTTTAGGTTAAGGGATAAGGGTATTAAAAATGCAAGGATACGAGCATGTCAATAACAAAATGGAATAGAGATGGTCAAATAGTAGCAATTTAATAATGGATGAGGAAAGAGTCCCAAAAGATTAAAGGCTATGGTCAGGGGGCATCTACAAAGATGTCGCAAGCACAAGATAAGATCAGATCTAACAGATTGGGAGAAGTATAGACCATACTAGAATAAAATACTTTTTGGCAAGGGGGCATGTAGGAGCACAACATAGAATTAGTCGAGGTGACTAATATTTTGAAGCAGAATCAAGGATGAGATGAAGTAGTAATCAATAAGTCCTTAAAACGACCAATGCTACTCCAGGTCAGCGGTCCTACAGCCAGCACGACTTTGATACCACTTATGTCACACCCGGTTTTGAAAGTAAACCGAATGTGAACCATGTACGTGCAAGGATCAGAACTCACGTACATAGCGATTACATAAATGACTCATCATAGCACAATGCTTCGAATAACAATAAAGAGTAAGTAATAATATTAAAGACTAGAGTCATTTACATAATATGAATCAAAGTGCACAAAATAGAAACGTAGCCAACGTAAACAAACCCACCACAGGCAGCTGACTGGGGGATGTCGCTAGCCTAATCCTCGAATTCATCGAAGTCCTGGAACTCCTGGAGATCCGCCTCGACGCCGTCTTCTTTACCTGAGCATAGATTGCACCAAAGGCAACCTGGTGTTTTGTGAAAGCAAGGGTGAGTACACATCAACGTACTCAGCAAATGTCCCGTTTAGCTGAGTTGGACTAGCTTTATGTGAAGTTAAGGTTGAAGCAGTTGCTTTTAGTTGGTCAAGTATTTATTATTAGTGGGAGCCAAGTTTTAGCAATAACCAACCCGTGAATCATTTCCTCATCGAGGAACATCATTATCATCATCGAACCAAAACCATAAATAGAACCATTGAATCTCAGGTCATCTGTATCTCTAATCAAAGAGGATCCCAAGCCCGCTCATAACTGTGAGCACGACTGATATATGAGTTTCATAACACTCTACAGAGGTTGCACACTTTGCCCATGAGCCGTGATTCCCTTTCTGTTCGAGGATTGCGACTCCCCATTGATCACTTCCAAGGTGAACTAGCAGGGTCTCACTACGTGGCTTTTCCCTAGGGTCCTCACTATGCGAATGTTGGAAATGACCATTGCATAAAGTTCATCTGACGTCCCAAAACCTATACCTCCGCCCTCAGGAAAAAGCCGTGGGACGATGCCTGTACCCAAATCCCTGAGCGAGAATATAGGAGCCATAACAGATGCCTCCGTTCCCCAATGACCAAAACCAGCACCCAACATAGGACTTCCCTAATTACTTGGCCAAGGGCATCCCATATCACCCTCATGGTTGCACTATTTTCCCGGGTGGTCTCTCAACGAACAGGTCCTTACAGAGAGGTACTCAAGAAAACAGCCTGAGTCCCCTAAAGTGTCACAAGTATATCATCATATCCAGAATAGTATCATCATTGTATCTCGTCATGATCATTGATTAAAGTAAAGCAATAGCATAAAGCTAACCATAGTAACCCAAAAGGTAAACAAGGATGAGGTAAATACAGACTAGTCAATCCTTAGGTTTCAATAATGTAATGCAGGACGATGAATTATAAGTATGTAGGACATAATAGGTTAGAGGACACTTGCCTTCACCAAACAGATGCTCAGGGTCTTCAACCTTGTAGAACTCGAAGAACCAGGTCACTTGGTGACCGCAGCTTGACCGTCGATTCCTCGAAGCTCGAAAACGGATCGCAATCAGAGTCATGGCAGCGATGTCCCCTCACGACGGTTGCTGCTCGACTAAGCTGGTGATGGTGGTGTCACCCCGGGATGGAGATTGCGAGAACGGGCGGTGGTTCTGTGTGGCGATGGGCAAGGAGCAGAGGGGTGAGGGAAGAAGAGATAAATGTGCAGGGAATATGGCTTTTTATGCAGGCGGCTCGCAAGGTCGTGGACTCTTGGTGACGGTTGCTGAGAGGAAAAGAAAATTGTTTTTCCCCTTATTTTCTCTATTTCTTGCTCTTGTTTTCTATCTTCTATTTTATTCTATTTTCTTTTGAATTCAACTTCAAACACAAATTTGTGGAGTACGTAAATGCACAACTAGAATAAATCAACATAAAAAAGAAGAGATGATTCAGCATGTCATGCAACAATTCTGACCCTTTTTGAGTTTTATTTTACTAGGCTTACAATTATATAAAACTAAATAACTCTCCACAGTTTAGAACAAAAGTAGAAAAGAAGGGAAGAAAGCGAGTAACACCTGAATTTGGTGGATGCTAGGAAAAAAATTTATACCCTCAAATTCAGTGTGTTACAATAAGTGTTTAATATTCTTCGAGTAGCTTTATCTATATTGTGCTATTTATACTTGCACTCATACATGTGCATTATGCATATCATTTAGGTACGTTAATTGATCACGTGATGTGGAGGTCAAGAGTCAAGCTGACCTCAAATGGTGCAAAGGATGATCTACTCCGGGAAGGGATGTCGATGGACCAATCTCAAGTGGATGGATAGAACGAGTGCCAAGACAAAGGATGGTCGTCAAGTGATCGTCGTCTAACAAACACTAACCTAGTGTTATCCCAGGCAAGCCCCGGTGCATTATCTATTTCCTTGTTTTAAAAACTTTATCACCTTGTTTGATGCATTAGGTGATAGGAGTAGTGTGCTAAACAATTGATGCATTCCCTTCCTTGGAAAATTGTTTACCATTCCTTGTTACCTGATTTTATCAAACAAGTTTTCTGATGCTTAGCCTTGCTTTAGAAAACAAAATGTTTTGTTTTAAAACAATCGGTGATGCTTCACACTGGATGGGAACTTTTACAAAGAAAAGAATAATGATGGTGAATCCATCATGGTCGTGATGTCAACATCTGAAAAGAAGTACCTCTATCAGGTACCAAACTTTGGGGTTTTAAATAATAAAGACGAGACCGAGCGGGTGACTTGCACGAGAAGGGAGTCTCGGTGTAGTGTCTTCGTCTTTGTCGTTTAAGGACTGAGCCGATGTAGGCTTGATGATCGAGGACCTTTTAACTGGCAACATGCCTCGTCATGGGTAAGCTTTACCTCGGACGGACCAATACCAGAAAGGCTACCACGCAATGGGAGTGGAGAGATGGCGAGAGTAGCGTGTACCCTCTGTGGCAAGAGGCTGGACAGTGGAGTATCTGTGCTCTCGGTTGGCGTGAAACCATTCTGGTCTTGAGAAACCCGGGTGAGAGTTGACATATGCAAGGGTTAAGTGCTACATATGTCGTGTGGTTGGAGATCCCCAGCTGGGTATTAATCGATTCGGATCGCCGTTACTTCTCGGACATGAAGACTTGGTCACTGACCTACACGTAGCAACAAGTGAACTGAATGGGGTGATAAAAAGATGGCTAGTATAGGCCAAGTGCTTGATCTATAATAGAAAGAAATCTAGATGCAGGTAACTACTTAACCTGACAAGTAAAATGAATTCTTAAGGATCCACTCATAGTAAGCTTTTCTGCAAAAAGAGTCTTTGAATCTTGATATACTTTACCTTGATTCCCAAAAGCCAGCATATCCTTGAGAGTCTTTTTCCTTAGATGGGTAAGACTTGTGAAAGTACACTTTGTACTTAGGATTTTCGAACGCATGTTGTTGCATGTACTAGATTTGTGCTGTTGTTGATGGTGCTAAGTGCTGGGGGGGCTCAGCCTTCTTATAGGTTAAAGTAGCTCTTCTATACTTCTTATTGAGGATTATCATTGAGCTAGCATATGTTTCAAACTTGTAAATAATTTATAACATTTCACAGTATATTTCTTTGAATCACTTTTGTAATCACTCCGATAAATATAATGTAAATTTGTTGTAACTTGTAATTTTTGTAATAAAGAAATTCCGCTGCAAATGTCGGTGTGTGATTTGTGTTTACTTTATCTTGCGATCCTGGTTGTAACTTGTAAGTGGTTTATCCGGGGTCCTTGGGACACTCGGACGAATCCTGTTAAGTTATCTGATGCACATGCATAGCCATCTAAGGTCTTTGAGACAAGGGCAGGTGCATGTGGGCCCAATAACATGGGAGGTTCTGCCACAGAGATCATCATCCAGACGGTGGACCAGGCAGGTAGCCTCCTATTGGTGCGGGTATATCCTGCGACTATGTTGGTAGACTACATAGTGGTACTTGATCGACCAAGTGTGTAGGTTGAAGGCCCGACACAACAAGGTGTCGAGAGCGTCATGGAAATAACAACCGCGAGCGACGTCATGAGTGATGGGTCGGGCGACCCATCACTCTGCCTCCTGCTCCTCCGAAGGCTCCGTGCTTTGGCTCGAACTGCCACCGTCGTTGTATCCATCGAGGTCTCCTCTAGCAGCTGGGGTGCCCAGGGGTGGTGCAGGGGGCAACTCTAGCTTGAGCATAGAGGAGGGATGTTATAACACCTTAAATTTGGGGCTGTAAAATTTCTTTTCTAATAGCCACCAAATTCAGGTGTTACCCTCTCTTTTCCATGCTTTTCTTTTCTTTCGCCTAAAGAGTGAAGAATTATTTTGTTTTATATCTATGTGTAAGCCTAGTAAATTAAAACCCTAAGGTGATATTGTTGTTGCATAATGCCGGAGCATATTTATTTTTGTCTGATGTCGTGCCTAGGCGTGCATTCATTTAATTTAGGATTTCCATTCAAGGAGTGATTTTAATTAGAAAAAAACGAGATCGATTAGAGGAGGAGCAACCCCGGTCCAGCCACGGCGCCGTGTGGCCCATCCTGACCCTGACGCGCGTCCCAGCCGCCCCTTCCCCCCGTGCGCCCCCAACCGCCCCCACTCCCCTCTCCCACGAACCCATGATCTAGGAAGAGAGAAACCACCCCTCTCCCTCGTCCTACTCTCTACCACTCTCTCCCTGCCCTCGCTTGGATCACTAGAGAGTTGCGGTTGCTGTCGTTCATCGTGCTCGTGGTAAGCCTCCTCCCTCCCCTCCCTCTTCCCCTCCCTCTCCTCCCTTCTCCCTTGCGCGTGCAGCCCTCCCCGATGCCCTACGTGGCCCCTAGCGTGGCCCCAACCCTGGCCAGTGCGCGCGCCCTCCCCTGCCCCGGCGCGCCCCTCCCTGTCGGCGAGTGTAAAGCCCTAAAATTTGTATAAAAAAATAAACACATGAATTTACATAAAAGTGTTTTGGGATTATGGGACCTTTGGAGATCATTTGATTTTCTTTTATGTGTGCATATTCAATTAATGGAAATAACAAATAAATTTAGAAATATATATATAGAGACACAAATATGTCTAATCCTGAGATCTAAATAAGAGTATTTTCTCGTAAAAGTAATTATATACTAGAAGTATTTCCTCATAAAATAAAATAAGTAATAAATAATGAAGCTTTGGAATGAACCTCTAATGGACTAAACATTCGAAATATTTTCATAAAATGAATATTTTGTGTTGCATATTGAAAACATTGCCTAAATAAATAAGTAAGGTAATAAATAAATGAATAAACTTAATACATGAACCTTGCATTCATGTTGAAATTTATTTTTGGTGTGCAAACTAGAACTTTGTTTGAAATTAAAATCTAATTGGAATTTGAAAAGCAAACAAAAAGAAAAGAAAAAGAAAAAGGACAAAAACCTCATCTTGGGCCGATTTCACCTGTCCCGGGCCAACACCTCTGCGCACGCCAGCCCACTTTCTCCCTCCCCTTCTCTTTTTCCACCGTGACGCTGGCGCGTGGGACCCTCTTGTCAGCTTCTTCGTTCTCTCATCCACAGGCAGGTAGCGGGCGATAGAAACGATCTTCGCGCAATTGCAGCCAGACTCGGCGCGCGTCGTCACGAGTACGTGGGCCCCACGGTCGAGATCTCCTCCTAGCTTCGAAACGTTGCAGACTCCAACAAACTTCGCCGATCTCCCTGGCGTTCGGTTGGCTATGGCGGCTAATCCGCTCCTCCTGTGCATATAAGCTTGTGCCTGGCGCACCTCCATCGATCGGAGCACAGAGAGAAATTGAGATCGCATTTGCGATTGATGGGAGGAAAACAAGAAGCCGTGGTCGTTTCTCTGCTTTCACTGGTGTTCTGCGCCGCCAACTACTGTTCATGGGCTTCCTTGCCAGTGCAAACCGGATGGATGCCGCGGCAATGGGGTTGGGTGTTCGTCCACCGTCGTGCCCTCCAGGTTCGGCGGGTGTTCGTAGGTACTGTGGCAGAACCACCCGAATTATTCCAGCTTAAGTGCCTAGGTCACGCCTTAGGGGCCGTAACACACTTAAATCGGAATAACCCGTCAGTCCCTCAGATCTAGTCTGATAGAGCCACTTAACCAGGATCAAATTCCACAATCTCACTCGAAGGTGAGTCACAGAAGAAATACAATAAAACAGGAAACCTCAAATTAAGTACGGAGTTGTTACATAAATCGGAGTTTTTGGAGTAAATAAAGTTCACAAATTAAAGTGCAGCGGATAATCGATGTCGTCGGTAACGAGGAAATGGGCAAGGCCTAGCCCACTACTCCTCATGCTCCTCTCCTGCCGGAGCCACATCCCACTCGACCATCCAACCCGGTGGCAGGGTGGTAGGCCAAGTCACACCATCAACTACATCCTGCATGGTACCTGCAAAAATGGTGCCACAAGCAAGGCTGAGTATACTAATACTCAGCTAGACTTAACCGGTGTGAGGAGTCTACTCCTCTACCTCTAGACTATGCAGCTGTTTGGCTGAGGGGTTTGGTTTGCCAAAAGCACTAGCTGTTTCTAAATTCAACTTTTAGCCTTTTCAAATTCTACCATCATTAACTTAGCTAGATTTGCTCCTTCTAAGCATACATGGTAACAAGCAATTAACTCAATCAACAAGTTATCTCATGTAATCCACATTTCACTTCTTACTCGATGCAGTACAAGGAATCAAGCAGTCTCATTAGCTGCGAGAAGCAGACGATTCGAATCGAGTTTTAACCTTGCAAGGTAAACCTAAACACACGGCATGTCAGGGTACTCCGACCCCACACATGACAACCGTCCCCATCGATTCCCCGTTCGCGTCCAGGCCTCACCGCCTTGGCATACAATGCTCCACTGACCCCGACTGCCGTCGTGCAGTGACCGCACTTGTACCCACCATAGCTAGCATGGGAGACCCTGTCTCAGGTCGCATGAGGGATAAAGTCCGCGCCCGGCTTCAATCAGGTACTAGGTTTACCGGTTACCATTTTTCCCGGCATGTGCTTAGTACGTTCAAAAGCTTGACTCAGGTATCCACACATTAATCCTTAATTCATTTTTCCCGTCTTATGGACAAGGCATCCTCCCTGGATCCAAGTCCATAGACCAACATATATATATATCCCATTATCAAGATGAATACAATCAATTCCTGACCTCGCGCGAGTGCTAGAAAATCACTCGACTTCTACCGAGATCCTGATTAGCAAGCAGCTACTCGACCTAGCATACTAGTATTCATCTCAAAAAGGAATCCTAAGTTCATGCAACTAGAGGTTTCAAGCAACTCCTACACTTAAGTGCACATTGCAATCCTACAAGCATTAAGTGTAGTAAAATAGCATATATAAACGGTTATGCATAAAACCGGGGCTTGCCTTCAATTGCTGGGGCTGCGGGGAGATCTTCAATAGCAGCCTCTGAAGCCTGCTCCTGGTCCTCTTCTTGGACAGGTCCTTGCTCGGGGATGAGCACGTACTCTCCGTCGGCAAGATTACAATCTAATGAATGCAATGCGTAAGATATATGCATGATACAATATGTGCTTTAGAATTTACAACTTTTAAAGGTGTAGGTTCTTTTTGAATTTAAACAAGTTAACCTTACTTATGTAAAACCCTTTAGTGGTATACTTGGTAAATTGGGTTAGTTTTAATGGGATGAGGTTTATTCCTCCTTTTCTTTTCTTTTATTCTTTTTAATGTTTTGGAGTAGGTTTGAACTACAAGTTGCTTTTATAAAATTCCAAAAATTCTGCAAAAATTACTGTGGCTTGTTACTGGTGTGTGTTGCTCTGTCTCAAAATTTGGGGTTCAGAAAGTAAATGGTTTTCTCTGGACAAAATTACCAAATCTTAGGGCAGAAGGGGTACTTTGAACTACAACTATTATTTAACAGTGGGTAATTCTCTAAAACTTATTTTTGCTGGCTTTTAGGTGTTATAACATGACTTGATACAAATTTCTAGTCATTAATACCCTTTAATTCTTTTCTTATGGTTTTCTCAAGGTTTCTAGCCAAAGGGGTGCTTTCTACTACCACTATACTTGAAAAACATCAAACAACAGAGTTCTTATTTTTCTTAGCTAGTATTTTGTGCAAGAGCAATCATTCTGGAGTTTGGTTTCTTTTTGCTTAAGGGAAGGGGTGGTATGCATTATTTGAGCTAAATGGCCTTTCTCACAAATTACTAGCAAAAGGTATGGGTTCACTTCTTCTTCATGGGTTTGCATTTTTCTCTGGTGGTTTATCTCATCATGGACTTAGCTAATTTTTGGGTGCCCATTATCTCATAAAAAGGGGTTGCTTATGATTTATTGGAAAAATGCCTTATTATCATTCTGTATTTATTTTCCCTACTTAAAAAGTTAGGCTGGGGTGTTCTGTATTTTTGTAGTGGGGCTCTGGTGGTTATAAGTTCACTGGATTTTTGCTAACCACTTTGGTTATAGTTTTGCAATTCTAATAATTGATTTTCAGTCTACATAAGGCTGATTAAAGCATCTTAATTAGAAACTGGTCCTAATTAATGGTCTCTGCATTTTTCCTAGGTTCTTGGTTGCATAAGTAAACTAGGAAAAATATTACTAATCACTGCTCAACATTTTCTAATGCTTTTCTGATTTTCTCTAAGTTGTGGACAAAATGGCTTTAAATGAATAACTACATCATAATCTCTAATGCTGGGGATCCTACTATTTTTAAACAATGTCTAATTAGGGTATAAGCATCTACAAATTTTCTTAAGCTCAGTACAGAAGAAAAACTAATTTTCCTTAATTAAACAAGGTTTAGGGGGTTTCTGTTTTTAATTTTAAGCTCCATAATTTAGAACAGAAAGCATATGGTTCAATAATTTTAAATGATAGATCATAATATTCCAGAGCTAGCAAAATTGGTTTGACAGCTTTTCATTAAGATTTCATCAAGTTATGAATTTTCTAAGTTCTTTGGTTATTTAAAAAGAATACATAATTGATAAAATGGAAAACCACTTTGCACTGGGGTCCCTGGCGGTTTTCTAAGTTTTCCTTCGCGAATCAGCCCTTAGGTTACTATTCACATGAGTCGCTGACATTACAGAAAACCCCTCGGGTTCTACAAAACCTAACCCGAGGTCCTTCTTCTACCTCAAACAGTAGTCGCGGCGAAGAAAAGGGCGGAGGGGCTTACCGGCGGCGAGACTGTTCCGGTGAAGTGGTCGAGGATGAAGGGGAGGTCGCGGGGATCACAACGGTGTGCGGAACGCCGTCGGAGATGGCCGGAGTCGGTCGGTCCACGCGCGCAGGCGGGGGTGCTCGTCGGCGGCGAGGAGACCGGCCTGGTCACGGCGAGGTAGTTCAATTAAATAGGTCAGGGAGGTCCACGGGTTGCCAGAGAAGACATGAGCGAAAGGAATTGGGCGGAGACTCACTGGATAGCTCGGTCCACGCGCGGCGGCGGAAGACCGAAGTCCGGTGAGGTCGATCTCGGGCCTCCGGTGAAGTCCGGTCGGGTCCGAGGGCTTGGCAAGCTTCACGGGCTACTGGCGGAGCTAGCCGAAGCACAGGTTGGGCTTGAGGGTGGCTGGAGTGGGCTGGCCACGGCGGCCGTAGCTCTGGCGGCAATGGCGGGCGGAAATACGCTCGCCGGAGCTAAGGAACGGTGGCTGGCCGGTGAGGGTGAGTGCGGGGCGATGAGAGGTGCGCCTGGGGAGGCTTTATAGGCACGGGCGGGCACGGCCGAGGGCGTGGGCGCGCGGCGGACTTGACCGGACGCCGGGGCGAGCGCGCGCGCGGGTTGGGCGAGCTCTGGCGTGCCGACCAGGGTCGAACACGTGTGCCCGTGCGTTCTGCCCAAGCTCTGGCGTGTGTGGTCGCTCATCCGAGCCTGCTCTCGCCTTGGTCAGTGCACGAAACCTCTTCTCCTCCCTACAAGCTACCATTCTTGTGTGGAGGTCATAGGATTTTGCCTACTGGTTGCAGAGATATGGAGCCAGGAAATCTGGTCTGTCTCCCTGCCCAAACCCGAGGCAAATCCCAAGTTTTGTCGTGTCTAGGGCTCACGTCCCAATGCCATCTTCTGGCACACGACAGAGGGGTTAGTTAGACACAATTTTGTCAATGGGGCCATTAGGATTTGAGTTAGGGATCAAGGTGAACATCCCTGATCTTTGGCTCAAGGTCTGAATTTCAGAATTCTGAAATTCAGAATTCCCAATGAGTCCCAACAAAAGAAGCTTGATTTGGGGGTTTTCTTGAATTATTTTGGCTAAGCTTTCTCAATCTATCTTGTTGCTTATCAAATATATTTTAACTTATATTATTGGCTTAACTCAAAATTTTAAACTTTTCATTCCCTTTTGCTTATTTTTTTGAATTTTGCTCATGGGGCTCACTTAGGGTTCTTAATTAGGGTTGCACATTCTTATCTTTTCAAAGACTCAATTGTTTTGATCATGACACTTTTAAGTACATACTTGGTGAATTCTTTATTACTTAAGTTAATTTGATGCTCATGCTTACTTTGATTTACATAAAATGATGGTTTTTGGTTGGGCTTTACAAGAGAAACCCTAGGTGACACTGGGGTGTCACAGCCTTCCCCCCTTAAAGGAATCTCGTCCCGAGATTCAGGCCAGAGTCCTCCCGGGGTGAAGCGAAGGGTGAGACTGATAGGAAAAAGGGTGATGATTGTTATTATTAGGGCAAAACTGCTCTTCGAATGTCATTCTCTTTGCAACTTCAGAAGGAAGTCCTTTTATGTTTTATCTTTTAGTTACTTCATTCTGAATTAAGATCATATTTTTGGAAATTAGATTCGAAAGGCAGGAGGAGGGGTTGGGGGTGATTACATACCAGCTTCCTTAGGTAGGCAATCGGGAAAGTTGGATCTTAAGAACTCCTCGGTTTCCCAAGTAGATTCCTCCTCTGAGTGATTACTCCACTGGACCTTGAACATCTTAATCGATTTAGCCCGAGTTGATCTTTCCTTGCAATCCAGAATCTTGGAGGGGTACTCTTGGTACGAGAGATCTGGCTCTATCTCCAATTCTGGCTCTGCTATGATCTCAGTCGGCAATCGAACACACTTCTTCAGCTGAGATACATGGAATACGCTGTGAATGGCAGACATCCTTGAAGGTAACTTCAGCTTGTATGCCACGGGTCCACATGCTTCAATGATCTCATAAGGTCCAATGTAACGAGGGGCTAACTTGCCTTTGATCCCAAACCTCTGCACTCCCTTGGTGGGTGATACCTTGAGGTATACAAAACTTCCCACCTCGAACTGGAGAGGTTTCCTTCTTCTATCATGATAGCTCTTCTGTCTGGCCTGAGCAGCTTCTAGATTCTTCCTGATCAGCTTGACCTTCCTTTCGGCTTCAGTCACCAAATCAGGTCCAAAAACTTCTCTTTCACCAGGCTGAGACCAATTGAGTGGTGTCCTGCACCTTCTCCCATAGAGAGCTTCAAAAGGTGCCATCTTTAGGCTGGACTGATAACTATTGTTATAAGCAAACTCTGCCAAGGAGAGGTGCTTATCCCAGTTCTTGCCACAATCGATCGCACAAGCTCTCAGCATATCTTCCAGAATCTGGTTTACTCTTTCCGTCTGACCATCAGTCTGTGGGTGGTAAGCTGAACTCCTGATTAGCTTGGTTCCCAAAGACTCCTGCAATTGTTCCCAAAATCTGGCAACAAATTGGGCTCCTCGGTCAGAAACAATGGTCCGAGGTAATCCATGCAAACACACGATCCGGTCAATATACAATTCTGCATATCTCTGAGCCTTATCAGTGGTGTGCACAGGAAGAAAATGTGCCACTTTCGTCAATCGGTCCACAATAACCCAAATTGAATCATGATGACGAGAGGTGTTGGGCAGACCCACAATGAAATCCATGCTGATATCGTCCCACTTCCACGAAGGTACGGACAGTGGTCGCAAAGCTCCAGCGGACTTCAAGTGGCTTGCCTTTATCCTCTGACAGGTGTCACACTCTGATACATACTGGGCTATCTCCCTCTTCATTCTGGTCCACCAGTATGAAAGCTTCAAATCATGGTACATCTTGGTGCTTCCCGGGTGCATAGAGAATTTGGAGAGACGAGCCTCATCCAGAATTTTCTTCTTGAGATCCTGGTCCTTAGGAATTACCAATCTGCTTTTGAACCATAACACACCCTTCTCATCCTGGCGGAAACAATTATACTTCTCAACCTTCTGATGGAGATTCTTCTTGATAATCTGCACTCCCTTGTCACTGAGCTGGGCCATGATAATCTGGTCTTGCAAAGTTGGCTCAACAGAAATGTGAGACAAAGAACCAGAAGGAATCACTTCAATTTGCATCTTGCTCAACTCATCACACAAGGTGTTAACACGAGAATCCATCAGAATACAGTTGCATTGCAACTTCCGACTCAAGGCATCAGCTACCACATTAGCTTTCCCTGGGTGATAATGTACCTCCAGGTCATAATCCTTGATAAGCTCTAGCCATCTTCTCTGCCTCATGTTGAGATCAGCCTGAGTAAAAATGTACTTAAGGCTCTTATGATCAGTGAAGATGTTGCAGTGGGTTCCCATTAGATAGTGCCTCCACATCTTCAATGCATGAACCACTGCTGCTAACTCGAGGTCATGAGTGGGATAGTTTTGCTCATGAGGCCTGAGTGCTCTTGAGGCATAAGCAATGACTTGGTTGTCTTGCATCAAGACACAACCTAGCCCGGTGCCTGAGGCATCGCAATATACATCAAAAGGCTTGCTGCTGTCGGGTTGCGCCAATACTGGTGCGGTGGTCAGATGCTGCCTTAATGCATGGAAGGCATCTTCGCACTTCTGACTCCACACAAATTTGACTTCTTTCTTCAGCAACTCAGTGATAGGCTTCGCAATTCGAGAGAAGTCCGGAATAAATCTTCGGTAATAATCGGCCAATCCCAGAAAACTCCGAATCTGGCGAACAGTTGTTGGTGGCCTCCAGTTCATCACCTCTTGCACTTTATCAGGATCAACAGCTATTCCATCCTGAGAGATAGTGTGACCCAAGAATTTGATTTCCTTTAGCCAAAAATCACACTTGGATAACTTGGCATAAAGGTGGTGCTCTCGCAGACGTTGAAGCACTACATGCAAATGCCCGGCATGTTCTTCTTCGTTCTTTGAGTACACCAGAATATCATCGATGAAAACCACCACGAACTTGTCCAATTCCGGCATGAAAACAGAATTCATCAGATACATGAAATATGCTGGTGCATTTGTCAGCCCGAATGACATCACCAAGAATTCATACAGCCCATATCTGGTTGAGAATGCCGTCTTCGGAATATCACTTGCTCGTATTTTGATCTGATGGTAGCCAGAGCGAAGGTCTATCTTGGAAAACACCTTAGCCCCGACCAACTGGTCAAAGAGAACATCAATACGAGGCAAAGGATACTTGTTCTTGATAGTTACCGCATTAAGAGGGCGGTAATCTATACACAGCCTCAAGCTTTCATCCTTCTTCTTCACAAATAGTGCTGGACATCCCCAAGGCGAAGTGCTTGGGCGAATAAATCCCTTGTCCAGCAACTCTTGCAACTGCTTCTTCAACTCTGCCAACTCAGCGGGTGGCATTCGGTAGGGCCTCTTGGAAATTGGGGCCGTTCCCGGTTGCAACTCGATGGCGAATTCAATATCCCGATCCGGTGGCATTCCTGGCAATTCATCAGGAAAGACATCTGCATACTCACAGACCACTGGGATCTTCTTCAGGGGTAACTCCGTCATAGAGAAAGCACATGACTGAGAAGAACCCTGACTAGGCAGAACCAAAGTGAAATTCCCGCAGAAAGGAGAATTAACTTCCACGGTACGACTGGCTACATCAAGCACAACTTGGTGCAAGGTCATCCAATTTGCTCCTAGAATAATGTCCACATTTTCCAATCCCAACACAAGAAGAGTGGTTTTGACAATGTGGCTTCCCAGTTGAATAGGCACACTTTGGTTTAATTGATTAGTTGCAATTTTACCCCCAGGTGTGACTATCAGGAATGACCCTTTTGAGTGAGAGAATGGCAGTTTGCAATTAGCACTGAACTTTTGGCTAATGAAACTATGAGATGCACCAGAATCAAACAGAATTAAAGCAGGTTGATTATAAACTGAAAAGGTACCGGTCATGATAGGAGCTCCTTCTGGTACTTCCTCCAGAGCGGTGAAGTTGAGCTTCCCTTGCCTGACTTGCACCTTCTGCTTTCTTCCCTTGTCTTGATTTGGTGCTGGCATCTGCCTCTGCTGGTTCCTGGGACAATTCTTGGCATAGTGGCCCACATTGCCACAAGTGAAACACTTGTTCCCATTGCCCTGGCGGAACTGCTGCTGCTGCGGAGGCTGATTGTTTCTTGGGGCGGGAGCTGGATAGCGGTTGGGTGCCGGCTGCTGCTGCTGCTGAGGTGGCCTGATCACCCATCTGCCTGCCTGCTGCTGAAAACCCCTGCTCTGATTGTGAGAAACAATCCGGAACCTCTGAGCCTGAGCAGATGGTGCTGCCATTGGTGCCTTTCTCTTCTTCTCTGCCCGGTGAGCAACAATGCAATCCTCCTGAGAGATGGCCATGTTGACCAACTCATTGAAGCTATCAGCCCGGACAGTGTTGAGTCGTTCCCGCAGCTTGGTATTGAGACCCCTGCGGAAGCGATCCCTCTTCTTTTCATCAGAATCAGCATGATACCCTGCATACTGGCATAAGTCGTTGAAGGCTTGCGCATACTGCAGTACCGTGCGGGTTCCTTGATTGAGGGCTAGGAATTCATTCAACTTCCGATCAAGAATGCCAGCTGGAATGTGGTGTCCTCTGAAGGCAGTCTTGAATTCCTCCCAACATACTTCATGATCAGCGGGGAGCATAGCACGGAAGTGGTCCCACCAAGTCCGAGCTGGGCCGCGAAGCTGCTGTGCGGCGAAGCGAGCCTTGGCCTCATCAGGGCAGTCTCCCGTGAGGAGGGGAAACTTGGACTCGACGACGCGAAGCCACACGTCGGTGTCCAACGGATCCTCTGCCTTGGTGAACAAGGGCGGCTGCGTGCTCAGAAACTCCTGGTATGTTGCCATAGCCGGAGGTCGCTGATGCTGGCCTCCACCATGATGCTGTTGGTGGGGCTGGCGCTGCAAGAGCTGTCGCAGAATTTCATTCTGCTGGGCCATCAGCTCCTGCACTGTGGGAGCTGGAGGAGGTGGCGGGGGAGCTTGCTCATTCTGCCCGCAACGCTGCCTCGCTGCCATCTGAAAACAGAGATTGTCGCCATTGTTATCCCAACTCACATTTCCGAACGACAAGATATCATCTCATATGGAAGGAAAATGCCATAATCATAACATTAGGTTCGAAATGAAGATAACATGGTGACAAGATCCCACGGATATCAAAAGTTTACAGGGTTACATTAATCAGGGGAAAGTACCCATAAGCCTAGTCCAAAATGTGATACTACTAAGCTCGCATAGGTTTCTATCCGCCTAAAGAAATGTCAAAGCGACTGCTTAACCCTGGGCGGTGGAAGCGACACTGGATACGGGTGAAGGAGGTATCGCGGAGGTAGTCCCATTGGCACCAGGGGCTGGTCCTAGCTCCTCGGGAGGCTCTTCTCCCTCGCTTCCTGCTTCATTGGCCTCCATCTCCAGGTGGTGCATGTCCAAGTGGTCATTGGCTTCCTCAAGTTCCCTCTGCACGTCGTGGAGCTGGTTCTCCAAGACATCAATAGTGTTATCTCGGATCTCCACTTGCTGCTCCAGGGTGGTAATACGCTGGCTCAGCCTTTCCACCTGCAGATCCTTCTCCACCAACTCTGTGGATAGGTCGACCACAAAATCTTCCCGACTGTCGAGAGTGAGCTTGGCAGTCTGAGCGGTGTTAGCAAGAAGTGTCATAGCATCGCTCTGAAGGGCCTGAAGGCGGTACAGCGCACTCATGCACTGAACAGTGACCCTCCCAACCAAGTCAGGATACATTGCCCACACATCCTTCACATGGCTCACGCGGTTACACCACATGGGATCATCCTTCTTCTCAGCAGGGAAGAGTCCCAAGGGGTGCATCACCATCTCCAGGGGATGGTAGCCACAGAAAGTCGTCAGAGTCTTCATGGCTGCTGCCTCAACGGTGTCGTCCGTCCTGAGTCCAATCGTCTCAGAGTCAAGAGAACGCCAACCCGGCTGAAGGGGATGAGCCTCCAAAGTTAGCCAGACCCGACAACGAGGTACCCGATGCTCCTCATACAACTGCACCGTGTACAAAGGGGGCGTAGGGTAACCGGCGGAGTTAAGCACTTCCCACAAGATGGAAGGAAAGCCATCGCGAGAAAGGAAGTCAGAACTGAAACGAGAGTCTCCTCCACTGGCGGGGGTGAGTGAATTCATCTGCGGAAGGGAATCAAAGATAAAGATTATGGTGGAAGGAAAAAGAAAAAGAGAGCCCAGATGATTTCAAGGAAAGTGGGTTAGCTCAAATTTTAATTCCTCTTTGTGTTTTATAATGCATGCATGCTGGAAGAAACGTTGCCTCTCAAAAGAAAATAGGGTGCTTTTTAGGGCATCCTTAAAATATAAGTACTGGCCCACGGGGCCTAATTAATTAGCCACCTATTTCTCCCTCTATGCCTAAGGCCTTTCGTCCTAGGTCTAGCGGTCTAGTCCTGACGATCCGTAGTAGTTTCTAGGCAAGTTTTAGATTTTGAAAATTAGTATTCATGGTTTATTGTCCTTCTCTGTGGTGGAATTTGCTCCGATACCAGCTGTGGCAGAACCACCCGAATTATTCCAGCTTAAGTGCCTAGGTCACGCCTTAGGGGCCGTAACACACTTAAATCGGAATAACCCGTGAGTCCCTCAGATCTAGTCTGATAGAGCCACTTAACCAGGATCAAATTCCACAATCTCACTCGAAGGTGAGTCACAGAAGAAATACAATAAAACAGGAAACCTCAAATTAAGTACGGAGTTGTTACATAAATCGGAGTTTTTGGAGTAAATAAAGTTCACAAATTAAAGTGCAGCGGATAATCGATGTCGTCGGTAACGAGGAAATGGGCAAGGCCTAGCCCACTACTCCTCATGCTCCTCTCCTGCCGGAGCCACATCCCACTCGACCGTCCAACCCGGTGGCAGGGTGGTAGGCCAAGTCACACCATCAACTACATCCTGCATGGTACCTGCAAAAATGGTGCCACAAGCAAGGCTGAGTATACTAATACTCAGCTAGACTTAACCAGTGTGAGGAGTCTACTCCTCTACCTCTAGACTATGCAGCTGTTTGGCTGAGGGGTTTGGTTTGCCAAAAGCACTAGCTGTTTCTAAATTCAACTTTTAGCCTTTTCAAATTCTACCATCATTAACTTAGCTAGATTTGCTCCTTCTAAGCATACATGGTAACAAGCAATTAACTCAATCAACAAGTTATCTCATGTAATCCACATTTCACTTCTTACTCGATGCAGTACAAGGAATCAAGCAGTCTCATTAGCTGCGAGAAGCAGACGATTCGAATCGAGTTTTAACCTTGCAAGGTAAACCTAAACACACGGCATGTCAGGGTACTCCGACCCCACACATGACAACCGTCCCCATCGATTCCCCGTTCGCGTCCAGGCCTCACCGCCTTGGCATACAATGCTCCACTGACCCCGACTGCCGTCGTGCAGTGACCGCACTTGTACCCACCATAGCTAGCATGGGAGACCCTGTCTCAGGTCGCATGAGGGATAAAGTCCGCGCCCGGCTTCAATCAGGTACTAGGTTTACCGGTTACCATTTTTCCCGGCATGTGCTTAGTACGTTCAAAAGCTTGACTCAGGTATCCACACATTAATCCTTAATTCATTTTTCCCGTCTTATGGACAAGGCATCCTCCCTGGATCCAAGTCCATAGACCAACATATATATATATCCCATTATCAAGATGAATACAATCAATTCCTGACCTCGCGCGAGTGCTAGAAAATCACTCGACTTCTACCGAGATCCTGATTAGCAAGCAGCTACTCGACCTAGCATACTAGTATTCATCTCAAAAAGGAATCCTAAGTTCATGCAACTAGAGGTTTCAAGCAACTCCTACACTTAAGTGCACATTGCAATCCTACAAGCATTAAGTGTAGTAAAATAGCATATATAAACGGTTATGCATAAAACCGGGGCTTGCCTTCAATTGCTGGGGCTGCGGGGAGATCTTCAATAGCAGCCTCTGAAGCCTGCTCCTGGTCCTCTTCTTGGACAGGTCCTTGCTCGGGGATGAGCACGTACTCTCCGTCGGCAAGATTACAATCTAATGAATGCAATGCGTAAGATATATGCATGATACAATATGTGCTTTAGAATTTACAACTTTTAAAGGTGTAGGGTCTTTTTGAATTTAAACAAGTTAACCTTACTTATGTAAAACCCTTTAGTGGTATACTTGGTAAATTGGGTTAGTTTTAATGGGATGAGGTTTATTCCTCCTTTTCTTTTCTTTTATTCTTTTTAATGTTTTGGAGTAGGTTTGAACTACAAGTTGCTTTTATAAAATTCCAAAAATTCTGCAAAAATTACTGTGGCTTGTTACTGGTGTGTGTTGCTCTGTCTCAAAATTTGGGGTTCAGAAAGTAAATGGTTTTCTCTGGACAAAATTACCAAATCTTAGGGCAGAAGGGGTACTTTGAACTACAACTATTATTTAACAGTGGGTAATTCTCTAAAACTTATTTTTGCTGGCTTTTAGGTGTTATAACATGACTTGATACAAATTTCTAGTCATTAATACCCTTTAATTCTTTTCTTATGGTTTTCTCAAGGTTTCTAGCCAAAGGGGTGCTTTCTACTACCACTATACTTGAAAAACATCAAACAACAGAGTTCTTATTTTTCTTAGCTAGTATTTTGTGCAAGAGCAATCATTCTGGAGTTTGGTTTCTTTTTGCTTAAGGGAAGGGGTGGTATGCATTATTTGAGCTAAATGGCCTTTCTCACAAATTACTAGCAAAAGGTATGGGTTCACTTCTTCTTCATGGGTTTGCATTTTTCTCTGGTGGTTTATCTCATCATGGACTTAGCTAATTTTTGGGTGCCCATTATCTCATAAAAAGGGGTTGCTTATGATTTATTGGAAAAATGCCTTATTATCATTCTGTATTTATTTTCCCTACTTAAAAAGTTAGGCTAGGGTGTTCTGTATTTTTGTAGTGGGGCTCTGGTGGTTATAAGTTCACTGGATTTTTGCTAACCACTTTGGTTATAGTTTTGCAATTCTAATAATTGATTTTCAGTCTACATAAGGCTGATTAAAGCATCTTAATTAGAAACTGGTCCTAATTAATGGTCTCTGCATTTTTCCTAGGTTCTTGGTTGCATAAGTAAACTAGGAAAAATATTACTAATCACTGCTCAACATTTTCTAATGCTTTTCTGATTTTCTCTAAGTTGTGGACAAAATGGCTTTAAATGAATAACTACATCATAATCTCTAATGCTGGGGATCCTACTATTTTTAAACAATGTCTAATTAGGGTATAAGCATCTACAAATTTTCTTAAGCTCAGTACAGAAGAAAAACTAATTTTCCTTAATTAAACAAGGTTTAGGGGGTTTCTGTTTTTAATTTTAAGCTCCATAATTTAGAACAGAAAGCATATGGTTCAATAATTTTAAATGATAGATCATAATATTCCAGAGCTAGCAAAATTGGTTTGACAGCTTTTCATTAAGATTTCATCAAGTTATGAATTTTCTAAGTTCTTTGGTTATTTAAAAAGAATACAGAATTGATAAAATGGAAAACCACTTTGCACTGGGGTCCCTGGCGGTTTTCTAAGTTTTCCTTCGCGAATCAGCCCTTAGGTTACTATTCACATGAGTCGCTGACATTACAGAAAACCCCTCGGGTTCTACAAAACCTAACCCGAGGTCCTTCTTCTACCTCAAACAGTAGCCGCGGCGAAGAAAAGGGCGGAGGGGCTTACCGGCGGCGAGACTGTTCCGGTGAAGTGGTCGAGGATGAAGGGGAGGTCGCGGGGATCACAACGGTGTGCGGAACGCCGTCGAAGATGGCCGGAGTCGGTCGGTCCACGCGCGCAGGCGGGGGTGCTCGTCGGCGGCGAGGAGACCGGCCTGGTCACGGCGAGGTAGTTCAATTAAATAGGTCAGGGAGGTCCACGGGTTGCCAGAGAAGACATGAGCGAAAGGAATTGGGCGGAGACTCACTGAATAGCTCGGTCCACGCGCGGCGGCGGAAGACCGAAGTCCGGTGAGGTCGATCTCGGGCCTCCGGTGAAGTCTGGTCGGGTCCGAGGGCTTGGCAAGCTTCACGGGCTACTGGCGGAGCTAGCCGAAGCACAGGTTGGGCTTGAGGGTGGCTGGAGTGGGCTGGCCACGGCGGCCGTAGCTCTGGCGGCAATGGCGGGCGGAAATACGCTCGCCGGAGCTAAGGAACGGTGGCTGGCCGGTGAGGGTGAGTGCGGGGCGATGAGAGGTGCGCCTGGGGAGGCTTTATAGGCGCGGGCGGGCACGGCCGAGGGCGTGGGCGCGCGGCGGACTTGACCGGACGCCGGGGCGAGCGCGCGCGCGGGTTGGGCGAGCTCTGGCGTGCCGACCAGGGTCGAACACGTGTGCCCGTGCGTTCTGCCCAAGCTCTGGCGCGTGTGGTCGCTCATCCGAGCCTGCTCTCGCCTTGGTCAGTGCACGAAACCTCTTCTCCTCCCTACAAGCTACCATTCTTGTGTGGAGGTCATAGGATTTTGCCTACTGGTTGCAGAGATATGGAGCCAGGAAATCTGGTCTGTCTCCCTGCCCAAACCCGAGGCAAATCCCAAGTTTTGTCGTGTCTAGGGCTCGCGTCCCAATGCCATCTTCTGGCACACGACAGAGGGGTTAGTTAGACACAATTTTGTCAATGGGGCCATTAGGATTTGAGTTAGGGATCAAGGTGAACATCCCTGATCTTTGGCTCAAGGTCTGAATTTCAGAATTCTGAAATTCAGAATTCCCAATGAGTCCCAACAAAAGAAGCTTGATTTGGGGGTTTTCTTGAATTATTTTGGCTAAGCTTTCTCAATCTATCTTGTTGCTTATCAAATATATTTTAACTTATATTATTGGCTTAACTCAAAATTTTAAACTTTTCATTCCCTTTTGCTTATTTTTTTGAATTTTGCTCATGGGGCTCACTTAGGGTTCTTAATTAGGGTTGCACATTCTTATCTTTTCAAAGACTCAATTGTTTTGATCATGACACTTTTAAGTACATACTTGGTGAATTCTTTATTACTTAAGTTAATTTGATGCTCATGCTTACTTTGATTTACATAAAATGATGGTTTTTGGTTGGGCTTTACAAGAGAAACCCTAGGTGACACTGGGGTGTCACAGGTACCCTCTGAAGTGTGTTGTGGTCTACTGCGCGGGGCAATAGGGTGTGGCGCTGGGAACTCCGCGCCGCTATCACTGCGTCACGGCGAACCCGGCTTTCGCCACGATTGGAGCAGTGCGCCTATATATTCATGGCGAGTACCTTCTCTTGTGATTCTTTGTTGTCAGTGCTTCGCGTAGGACTACTTATTGGTGTGATCGGAGCTCTGTCTTGGCAGTTGGTTGCGCGTCGGTGATGGTTCACCGCGGGCTGTCATGGGCGCCGCCTCTGTACGGGTCCTGGGGGAAGATGGTGCGGCTACCGTCCATCCGGGGATGGACGTCTGGGATTAAAAGCGGACTCCCCTTCATAACTGCGTCGCGCACCGTTTGATCTACCGCCAACGCGTGTGATTGTGTCGCGCAGTATTGAGCTTTGGGCTGTTAGATCTGGATCATGGGACTAGGTCACGCGTGGACTGAAGGTAACTTGGGGGGATCGTGGGTCGTTGATCACGGATCCTGCGGCCCGGATTGAATACCGTTTCACATAAGATCCGATCGAATCCATGTCCTCAGCTGTTGATCCAACGGCCCAGATTGAGTGATACCCCTTTAGCCAGGCTATTTTGTTAAAGAGACCCTAAATGTTTATTAAATCAACCCACGGTCCCACCTGGTCTTAAGAACCATCATAGCTAGGTCCTGAAAACTTGCTTGTGACCCCTGGGCTTCGCTGGAATTATGGCATGTTGGGGGCATGCTTCTTCACCAAAGGTCCTCCAAGCAAAAACACCTTCGGCAGTATGATATGCGGACTGACACAGCATGAAGGTGCAAGTCGATGCTACAACCCAGAAGGCTTCGGCATAATGACGCGCCTTGAGACGAAGGGCGGCACCGACTTAAAGAGGAAAAGACCGTTTAGTCCCTAATAGTTAGTGTCGCATTTGTAATTTGTCATCAAGGACATAAATGTAATTTCAACCGGGCTGCGTCCCACGCCTATAAATAGGTGAAAAGTGACCCTGTACTGTTCACACTGACTTGTATTCACTCACACGTCATATTTGGATTTTTACCTTCTATCAAGTTGAAGGTATAAATATAATTCAATATTGTTCATGTTTATTCATGATAATATAATAAAAATGTTCTGATGTTGTCATATGGTTAATCATGTTATTTTTCCATGTTTCATATGCTTCTACTTTCTCTATTATATGCCAAAATGATGAAGGTATGTCCTTCATGACCTTCGTCTGAAGATCATTATATCCTAAAGGGGATAATGCTTCGAAGGACGAAGGTCTTTAACCATTAACATTATGTGTTGCCTTGTTCTTAATTCATAGCATTTGAGAACAAGTCCCCAACATTGGCGCCCACCTCCGGTGAACTCACTTCCACTGTTGAGCTGATGGCTTCGTTCGACAACCAAGTCATAGCACCTTCGGCTACAAAGCTGGTGCTCTCGATCACGGGCGGTTCAAGTTCGGAGCCAGCTAACAAGAAGCAGAAGAAGGAAGCACAGAGAAGAGTGCAGCATGTTGGGGTGCAAGGACCCTTCGTCAGGTCCAAGTGGTCCCACATCCCAATCACCTTCTCCCAGGAGGATCTTCAGCTAAAAGACTATCCCCACTATGATGCTATGGTCATATCTTGTGTCATCAAGGGTTTCCTGGTCCACAATGTTCTGGTTGACACAGGCAGTGCAGCAGATATTATATTTGCAAAGGCTTTCAGGCAGATGCAAGAACCAGAGGACAAGATTCATGATGCTACACACCCTCTTTGTGGCTTCGGAGGATGACAGATTGTGGCACTTGGCAAAATCACAATGTCAGTTACCTTTGGTTATGTCCACAACACAAGAACTAAGCAAGTTGTCTTTGACATTGTCGACTTGGAATACCCGTACAATGCAATCATTGGTCGAGGAACACTTAATGCCTTCGAAGCAATACTTCACCCAACATACTTGTGCATGAAGATACCTTCGGAACAAGGGCCCATTACTGTCCACAGAAGTCAAGAAGCTGCTAGAAGGGCCGAAGGGAGTTGGACAGATTCAAAGGCAATCCACAACATAGACGGAGCCGAAGCTTGTCAACAATATAAGCACAAAAGAGAGAAGGTTGCTTCAGCAGACCATCTAAAGCCTATGCTTCTATGTGAAGATATAGCAGATCAAAGGGTACTGCTAGGGTCTCAGTTATCTGATGAGCAGGAAAAAACTCTGATAAGGTTTCTGTTCAACAACAAAGATGTCTTTGCTTGGACGGCCAATGATCTTTGTGGTGTCAACAGAGATGTCATCGAACATTCACTTAATGTGGATCCATCTTTCATACCAAGGAAGCAAAGACTTCGGAAGATGTCTGATGATAAAGCTGAAGGTGCTCGGAACGAAGTAAAGAGGCTTCTCAGTTCTGGTGTTATCAGAGAAGTAACATATCCAGAATGGCTAGCTAACATTGTTATGGTGAAGAAGGCTAATGGCAAATGGAGAATGTGTATTGATTTTACAGATCTCAACAAGGCATGCCCAAAGGATGAGTTCCCATTGCCAAGAATAGACTCCCTTGTAGATGCAGCAGCTTCTTCGGAGTTCATGAGTCTATTGGACTGTTACTCAGGTTATCATCAAATTTGGATGAAGAAGGAAGATGAGCCAAAGACCAGCTTCATAACTCCTAGTGGCACTTATTGCTACCTTCGGATGCCTGAGGGGCTCAAGAATGCTGGAGGAAGCTTCAGCAGAATGATAGCCAAGGTCCTTCATTCTCAAATAGGCAGGAATGTGCTGACTTATGTTAATGATATCATAGGGAATCGAGGGGGGACATACTGGACGTAACAACTCCCGTCGGTTGGGGGCTCTGCCGCCCTGCCTTTCGATCGATACACAGTTGAGGAGGCCGATCACGAACGTGACAGGTGCGGGAGCGATCCTGGGAAGGCAAGGCTAAGACGACGCCTTGCATATGGGTAGCAAGAGGGCGCTTATGCCCCGACGGTGGGGCCTTATGGGGAAGGGCCCAGCCCAATAGGGACAGCACACCCCCCACTTTAAGCGCATTTACGAAGCAAGAGAATCACAATGCTGACTTGCAAGAAACATTTGCCAATTTCAGGCAAGCTGGTTTGAAATTAAATCTAGAAAAGTGTGTTTTTGGAGTAAAGAAGGGCAAGTTTCTTGGTTGTCTGGTATCAACGAAGGGAATCGAAGCTAACCCCAGTAAGATCGAAACTATCTTTCGGATGGGGCCCAACGGCTGATAGGAATACTGGCATCATTAAATAGATTCATATCTAGATCAGCAGAAAGAAATTTGCCATTCTTTGAAATACTGAAGTCAACCGAAGTTTTTCAGTGGGGTCCGGCTCAACAAAAGGCTTTCGAAGAGTTAAAGCAATACTTGATCGATTTGACAACACTAACTCCACCTTCGCCAGGGGCTCCATTGCTCTTATATGTAGCAGCTTCACACTCTGCAGTTAGTGCGATGCTTGTACAGGAGAAGCAAGATGGTCAGGTCAAAAAACAAGCACCAGTATATTTTGTCTCCGAAGTTTTAAGCTTTTCAAAGAAAAATTACACAGAACTGGAGAAGGTGCTATATGCTGTGTTGATGGCCTCCAGGAAGCTTCGGCATTACTTTCAAGCATACAATATAATTGTTCCTTCGTCGCAACCTCTAAAAGACATAATGAGGAATAGAGAAGCTAATGGGAGGATCAGAAAATGAGCTGTCGAGCTCAATGAATTTTCTATAGATTATGTGCATAGGTCCTCAATTCAGTCCTAGGCGTTGGCAGATTTCATCGCCGATTGGACGTCAAGGGCTCATGAAGAAGTAACAAAGGACGCCGAAGCCTGGACAGTTTTCTGTGATGGTTCTTGGGAAACCTTCGGCGCAGGAGCTGCTGCTGTCTTAGTAGTTCCCTCTAAAGTCAGAACATGCTATGCAGTAAGATTGGACTTTAGTTGTACAAACAACATTGCTGAATACGAAGCCCTTCTGTTGGGGCTTCGGAAGCTAAAGGCAATGGGAATAATAAGTGTGATTCTTAAAACTGACTCCCAAGTCATCTCTGGCCATGTGGATAAAAGCAGCAAGGCAAGGGACCCGAAGCTTGAAAAATATTTGGACACAATCAGAAGGTTGGAGGCTTCTTTTGAAGGTTTTTCTGTAAAAATATCCCAAGAGGGGAAAATGAGCATGCAGACCTACTGGCCAAGTCAGCAGCACAGGGGCTCCCCTTACCTTTGGAAGTATTCTTTGAGACAATAAAAGCACCTTCGGTTGAACTTATGGAGAGAGCAGTCCTCACAATATCACCTGTACATAGTGAAGATTGGAGGAATGAAATCATATCCTTTTGCCTTTCGGATGACGAAGTTTATAATAAAAGAATGGAAGCAAGGACAAGACCATATGTCATGTTAGAAGGGGAGTTGTACAAGCATGGAGTGTGCTCTCCAATCCTCAAGTGCTTATCCAGAACCGAAGGTATAGAACTAATGAAGGAAATACATGCAGGTCTGTGTGGATCTCACATTGGGTCCAGGCCTTTGCTGGGAAAGGTTTTTTGGCAAGGATTTTATTGGCCGAAGGCAGCTTCAGATGTAGCAGATCTGGTTCAAAAGTGCGAAAACTGTCAAAAATGTGCAAAGGACCAGAGGCAACCTTCATCGCTCACTCAGCTAATACAACCAACCTGGCCATTGCAAAGATGGGGTTTAGATTTGTTGGGTCCACTTCCACCATCACAAGGCAACTTGAAGTATGTTGTAGTAGCAGTGGAATATTTTTCTAAGTGGATTGAGGCGAAGCCCTTGGCTACAATAACTTCAGCTACCATCCAAAAATTCTTCTGGCAGAATATTGTTTGTCGCTTCGGCGTCCCGAAGGCAATAACTGTTGACAATGGTACGCAATTTGAGGCCAAAGCATTCAAGGATTTTTGTGACCGAATTGGTACGGAGATTCACTTTGCATCAGTTAGGCATCCAGAATCCAATGGCCTGGTAGAAAGAGCGAATGGTATTATAATGACAGGAATAATGAAGCTAATCTTTAACCAGCCCAGAGGAAAGTGGCCAGACGAACTCATTAAAGTGGTGTGGAGCCACAACACAACTACATCAAGGTCAACAGAATTTACACCCTTCAAACTCCTATTTGGTGACGAAGCAATAACTCCAGAAGAAGCAAAGACAGGGTCAGTAAGAACAATAGCTTCGGCAAAAGACGAAGCTGATTATCAAGTAATAAAAGATACTATAGAGTGGACCAGACTTCAGGCAATAGAGCACATCAATAAATATCAGGCTGAAACAGTAAAATGGCGTGGCAGAAAAGTTCGGTTGAAAAATATCAAGACAGGGCATCTGGTGCTTCGGAGAGTGGCTCACCCATACATAGTGGGCAAGTTGCAACTGAAATGGGAAGGCCCTTTTTTAGTAGTATCTTCATCGAGGCCCGGTTCTTATAGATTGAAGGATATGGACTGCAACGACATACCCAGGTCTTGGAATGCAGACGAGCTTCGGCGATACTATGTATAATATGTTGTAATCTTTTTTCATTTTTTCCTATGACACCCTTTTCCTTTACAAGAGGGGAGAAAGGTTTTTAATGGGACCATAGCTTGTAATTTTTCATTCTTATTTAGCCCTACAAGGCCAAATCCCCCAAAACATGTAATATGTAAAATCTGAACCTGCACCATTGAGTGCAAAAAGAAAACAGGGAGAAGCTCAAAAGACGTCCCCAAGGGGATGTAGAGCATGACGAAGCTACAAAAAGTCGTTCCTAAGGGAGCGCAGCGTAAGTTTTCTGCTCAAAAGTCATTCCAAAGGGAATGCAGAGCCAAATACCGCCGAAATATAAGTCGAAGAAGTTCAAAAGTCGTTCCTAAGGGGATGCAGAACTTATACCGCCGAAATATAAGGCGAATAAGTTCAAAAGTCGTTCCTAAGGGGATGTAGAACTTATACCACCGAAATAGAAGGTGAAGAAGCTCAAAAGTCATTCCTAAGGGGATGCAGAGCTTAAGACTCAAAAGACGTTCCTAAGGGGATGCCGAGTCTAGGTGTGGCTTCGTCTGTGTGTTTGGACATTCATTTGCACGTTACATTACATCATCCATTGCATTCATACACATTCATGTAGACATCCATAGGATCATCATCACCATAGCATAAAACACAAACAGATACTTCAGCTTTGATAACAATGCTTCGATGAGCATAAAGAAGCAAGGATATGCTTCGTTGTGTACGAAAAGAAGGGAAGGTGTTTTTCGCCTTCGGCTCAAAAGATACAAGTTTCGTCCACAGCAAAGCAATTCATACACGGATGGAAAGGTAGAAATATATTAAAAGGTATGGATAAATTTACAAAGTAATGTTCGATTCCTAATTACAATGTCTTTTACAAAGATACTTCAAATGTTTCTAAGCTTTGTTCAGCAGCTTCAACAATCTTCGAAATGAGCTTCGTACTATTGACCTTTGGCATCATCATCCAGTACACAACAAAACAGTATAAGGTAAAAAGTAATTACAAGAGAGCAAGCAACATGTATAAGTATCATACCGGCTTTAGCAGACTTCGGGCCTCGTCACTAGCTAACTCTCGACCACCCTTTGCCCAAATTTGCGTTATAAATCTGCTCCCTATGCTTTGGGCTATATTGGGGATGTCAACCAAATCCGATGCAGATAGGCTGAAGTTTGGTCTATTTAAATTTTTTGTGTGTGTACAGCTAGCCTTCAAAAATGATGCGGCTATACCACGAGAAGATAGCAGGGCACAGAAGTCACCATGCCCGGCTATTACTTCGTCGAGTGCCTCTACTTCGCCTTCAATATGTTCGAATGTGTTGGATATGTTTTCGACCAAAGGGGTAAATTTTTCAGCACTGGCCCCAACCAAGTTAAAAACCTTTTTTAGTCGTTGTACGCTGCGGCTGCCAAAATCCAGACACATGTTCCGAAGCTCTTCCAAGGATTGCTTCAGCTTCGTATTTTCAGCAGCTTTAGCTTCGTATTTTGTTTGCAAGTCTTTTCTTTCTTGTTCGAAGCTCTCTGATTTCTGCAAGGGAACATTCCACTGCTTGGAATAGGAAATCTTTCTTTTCAAGAGAAGCTTCGTATTCTTTGATTTTGCTCTCTAGACCCTCGATTATAATTTCATTCTTTTTATCCTCGAGGTCTTGTTGCATTTGTAGCGCTTTGCTCAACAGCATACTCTGTACAAAATAGACCTTCATCAGCAAACTTCGTCGTAAAAATAAAACAAATAATAAAAGTTTACTTTATTATAAGAATTTTTACCTTAAAATTGGAATAAAATAAACTGTCGACAATATGTTGTCGTTGGTAGCTGCTAATATCGGCTTCAAACTTCGGAAAACCGACACTCTTTGATAGAGTACCGATTACCTTCGCCCCGGTACGGTCGCGAACACATCCCAAGGCCTCCTCATCGATTCCACCGAAGAGCATGGCTCCTGGCTGGTAGCCACAAGAAATGCCATATTCCTGTAGCTCCTTCTTCTCGGCCTTAGAGAGTTCTTGACCAACCAGGTTCCGAAGATCGAAACCTTTTTTCTTCCGATGCAGCTTCGGCAATTCCTTTCCTTTTGTCAGGCACTGGGGCCATGACTTGTTCTGCAGCTGCAGATGTCTCTTCCATAGGCATACCCAGTATCGTTTTATCAATCCCAGATAATGTAGCCTCCAGGTTGGCAGCTTCGGTGGCAGCGGCAGCTTCGGCCGATGTGTTTGCTTCGGCAGAGGCCTCAGCATTACAGAAGGCGCTATTTTAGAGGCCGACACCGGTGGCGGTGTCTTTTCAATGACTTGCATCACGCTACCAATACTTCGCTTCTTCAGCCCATCTGCCTTCTTTGCAGCCAAAGGTTCTCCTTTCTTCTGTAAAAACTTCGTCAGTTCTGGTCCCAGAGGGCTTAGCAGCTTGATAGGTAAAGATTAAGTCATTACCTTTAAAATCTCTTCTACTTCGGCAGCAGGAGGTGTTGAAGGTATTTCCTCTTCCATCTTAGTTACCTTCGACTCTGGAGTTGAAGCTTTCCTCTTCTTCAAGACCGCCACCTTCGGCTCGGAACTAGATTTTCTCTTCTTTAAAGCTTTTTCATCTTCCTTCACCATTCAGGCAGCTTGCCTGCTCAGAACACTAACAACCCTTTTTCTTTTTGCTCCTTCGGCACCTTTGTTGAGTCGCTCATAATCAGGGTATTCAAAATTTAGAGCGTCCATTACCGGTTCAACCTTCATTTTGGTCGGGTGCCGAAGGCTGCAGTCATTAATTGATCTTCTTTTTTCGTATAATTTCCCAAAATTTCATTGCACATTGTCTCAATCATTTCCAGCCACTCTTGGCAAGGCTACTTGAACTGTTTCTCAAACTTAAAACGATAAGGCAATCGAACAAGCTCAAGTTTTTTATTTGTTCCCTTTAGCTTCGGCATGCTCCATTCACTTGACATTGGAGATGTCCTATTAGCCAAGTATTCTTGAACCAGATCTCTAGTGCTGATTTGTTCAGCCACCACCCTAAATTCTGATACAGACAATTGGCATGTTGACCCTAGCTTCATGTTGCACAAAGGTCTGGTCATTCCGAAGCTTAAAGCCAACGTGCACATGACCATCGTCATCAGTTTCCCCCTTTTCTTTTCATCGGCCTTAATATAAAACCATTCACTCTTCTAGCCGGTTGGCCACTTGGTGCGATAGCTGAGGATCGGAGCCTTTGTATCCTTGCGATACGCGAAATTATAACAACCAAAATTCTCATGTAAACCATCTGCCCTAGCCTTCGTTTGGTAGTGCAGCTCGTGCACTCGGCAGAATGCTTCGGCATCTGGGTCCATCCCTTGGCTTCGGAGGGCCCAAATAAAGATACTAAGCCTAACAATAGCGTTAGGGGTCAACTGATGAAGATAAATTTCAAAATTCTTCAAAACTTCTCCTATCATCTTGTTCAGAGGAAACCGTAATCCTGCTTTGAAGAAACTTTTGAAAACCACTACTTCATCATCCTTCGACGTTGGAGTGGTTTCATCTTCGGCAAAACGAACAAGCTTCCTCTCACCTTCTCCAAAGTAGCCCAGTTTCATCATCATGGGCACGCCAGCTTCAGAGATAGTAGATTTCTCAAAATCTAGGTGGCTGGGTTTTGATGGGATCAAAATGCTATAATCCTCCTCTTCTTTATCAACATTGTCTTCCTCAATATCAGCATGTTCACCTTCGGCAGCTGGTGTACCTTCATCAACGGTTCCCTCTATCACAACTAAGCCCGACTGTCTCATGACTTCGGAAATTAGAGCTGTCCTGGTAGCCTCGGTCTCTTCTCCTTCACGAGTCACCCTCGCAGTCGAGCGTACTCTGGGCATCTGATGGATTTTTTGTGGTTTTTACGAAGTTGATGTCTTTTGCAGTTTTGATGAAGCTCTCTTTTTTGACGAAGCTAACTCAAAATGATGGTCCGCTCGAGAGTGCAGTGAAAAAGCTTCGGCTATGGTTAAATTTTTTAACAGCACAACAGTGCAATGGCAATGAATGATGTGGTAACTCCACAACTACTCGTCTGTTTATATAGTACTGCAGGTGGGAAGGTGAACCGCCAAATCGCCCGCACCCGCTGAATGGTGGGCCACTCGGTGTCTGGAAGGTGAATCGATAGATCGTTCGTACCCGTTGAGCGCTGGGCCATCTGACGCTTGGAATATTTTAATCGTTTCTTGACAACGAGCTCAGGGAAGGTGTTTTTCGGACCTTCGGCATTCCGAAGCCTTTGAGGTTTTTTCACGGATCAAGCTCGTTACGAAATACGATCTAGTACCGTGAAGGGGCTACTGTTGGGGGCATGCTTCTTCACCGAAGGTCCTCCAAGCAAAAACACCTTCAGAAGTATGATATGCGGACTGACACAGCATGAAGGCGCAAGCCGAAGCTACAACCCAGAAGGCTTCGGCATAATGACGCGCCTTGAGACGAAGGGCGGCACCGACTTAAAGAGGAAAAGACTGTTTAGTCCCTAATAGTTAGTGTCGCATTTGTAATTTGTCATCAAGGACACAAATGTAATTTCAACCGGGCTGCGTCCCGCGCCTATAAATAGGTGAACAGTGACCCTATACTGTTCACGCTGACTTGTATTCACTCACACGTCATATTTGGATTTTTACCTTCTGTCAAGTTAAAGGTATAAATATAATTCAATATTGTTCATGTTTATTCATGATAATATAATAAAAATGTTCTGATGTTGTCATATGGTTATTCATGTTATTTTTCCATGTTTCATATGCTTCTACTTGTGGCAGAACCGCCCGAATTATTCCAGCTTAAGTGGCCAAGTCATGCCTCAAAGGCCGCAACACACTTAAATCGGAATAAGCCGTCAGTCCCTCAGATCTAGTCTGATAAAGCCACTTATCCAGGATCAAATACCACAATCTCACTCAAAGGTGAGTCACAGAAGAAATACGATAAAATAGGAAACCTCAATTTAAGTATTGTAGCTATTACATAAATCAGAGTTTTTCAAGTAAACTGAAATAAGTTCATAAGATAGATTGCAGCGGATAATCGATATCATCGAAAGTGAGGAATAGGGCAAGGCCTAGCCCACTACTCCTCCTGCTCCTCTCCTACCGGAGCAGCATCCCACTCGACCGTCCAACCCGGTGGCAGGGTGGTAGGCCAAGTCACACCATCAACCATGTCTTTAAGCGTACCTGCAAAAATTATGCCACAAGAAAGGCTGAGTATACTAATACTCAGCTAGACTTACCCGGGGTGAGGAATCTACTCCTCTACCTCTAGACCATGCAGCTGTTTGGCTGAGGGGTTTGGTTTGCTAAAAGCACTAGCTGTATCTAAGATCAACTTTTAGCTTTTCCATTTCTAGTATCATTACTTTAGCTAAGTTTGCTCTTTCTATGCATTCATGGTAACAATCATTTAATACAATCAACAAGTTATCTCATGTAAAACCTCATTCACTTCTTACT
The DNA here is from genome assembly GCF_902167145.1 of Zea mays. Lineage (NCBI taxonomy): Eukaryota > Viridiplantae > Streptophyta > Magnoliopsida > Poales > Poaceae > Zea > Zea mays. The sequence continues at coordinate 90,754,902 of NC_050097.1, forward strand.
CAATGTAGTACAAGGGGTCAAGCAGTCTCATTAGCTGCGAGAAGCAGACGATTCGAATCGAGTTTTTAAACCTTGCAAGGTAAACCTAAACACACAACATGTAGGGGCACTCTGTCCCAACACATATCAACCGTCCCCATCGATTCCCCGTTCACGGCCAGGGCTCCTCGCCTTGGCATACAATGCTCCACTGACCCCGGCTGCCGCCGTGCAGTGACCGCACTTGTACCCACCATAGCTAGCATGGGAGACTACGCGCCTGACTTCACTCAGGTACTAGGTTTACCGGTTACCATATTTCCCGACATGTGTTTAATATGTTCAAACGCTTGACTCAGGTATCCACACATTAATCCTTAGTTCCTTTTCCCGTCTCATGGACAAGGCATCCTCCCTGGATCCAAGTCCATGGACCATCATAGATCCCGTTATCAAGATGAATACAATCAATTCCTGACCTTGCGCGAGTGCTAGAAAAATCACTCGACTTCTACCGAGATCCTAATTAGCATAGCAGCTACTCGACCTAGTATACTAGTATCCATCTCAAAAAGGAATCCTGAATTCATGCAACTAAAGGTTTCAAGCAAATCCTACACTTAAGTGCACATTCCAAGCCTACAAACAATAAGTGTAGTAAAGTAGCATATATAAATGGTTATGCATAAAACTGGGGCTTGCCTTCAAATGCTGGGGCTGCGAGGAGATCCTCGATGGCAGTCTCGGGAGCTTGCTCCTGGTCTTCCTCGTGGACAGCTCCTTGCTCAGGGATGAGCATGTACTATCCGTCAGCGAGATTGCAATCTAATGAATGCAATGAGTAAGATATGTGCATGGCATAATATGTAATTTAGCAATTAAGATTTGATGGGAATTGATCAAATTACTAAGGTAGGGCTTATTCTTACTACTGGAGATTTTTGTGCTACACTCAGCAACTTAGGGCCAAGTTGATTACTGAATGGTTAACCCATTTTTAGTGTTCTACTAATTTTCTTCTTTATATCTTATGGACATTTTTAACAACATTCTTAGCTGTAATATTGGGGTAATACCTATTAATCTTTATGATCCCTCTTTTCTTTTCTATTTCTTTTATGCCTTTAAAGTGGGTTTGAACTACAAGATAGCTTAATAAATTTCCAAAAATTCTTCAAACATTACAGTGTCTTCTCACGGGTGTATAATTCTCTGCCTCCAAATTTGGGGCTTAAAAAGTGAGGGGTTCTCTCTGTACAAAATTATCAAGTGTTTGGGCAAAGGGAGTGTTTTGAACTACAACTTTCTTTTAACTGTGGGTTATCCTCTAAGACTTATTTTTGCTGGCATTTAAATGTTATAACATGACTTTGTACAAATTTTCAGCCACTAATACTTATTAGTTATTTTATTATAATTTTCTAAAGTTTCTAGCCAAAGGGGTGCTTTCTACTACCACTATAACTGAAAAATATTAAACAACATATTTCCAATTTTTTCTATCTTCTTCTTTGCGTAAGAGCAATCATTCTAAAATTTGGTAACTTTTTGCTTAAGGGAAGGGTGGTAGGAATTTCTTGAATTAGATTGCCTTTTTCATGAAGTAGGGGCAATGGGTATTACTTTGTGGTTTTGAATAGGTTTTGCATTTTTCTCTGGTGGCCTACTTCATTAATAATCTGGTAAAAATTTATTTGCCCACTGTTGCACACTTTTTGGCTTGCTTATGATTTAATTGGAATATGGCTCAATATCAAGTTTTATTTGTTCAACCCACTTAAAATAATGGGTTGGGGTGTTTATCATTTTTGTAGTGGTGTCCTAGTAGTTACAAGTCTACTGAATTTTTCTTACCAATTTTGAAATTGTTCTTATATTTTTAATAATGGCCTTTCTAGTCTTATTAGTGCCTAATAAAATATTTTACCTTGAATTTATTCTGGACTAGGGTTCCTTTTATTTTTTCTAGGTTCTTCATTACTTAAGTGGACTAGGAAAAATACTTGCATCCACTGTTCATTATTTTCTAGTGCCTTTCTCATTTTCCTAAGTTTTAGGCGATTATGGCCTTTAATAGATAACCGTGTCTAAATCTTTAATACTGGGGTGCTTAATATTTTTAAACAGTGTCTAAGGGGGGTTTAAACTTCTACAAATTTTCTTAAGTTCAGCACAGAAGCATAACTAATTTTATTCATTTTAATAAGGTTTGGTCAGTTTCCTTAATTAATTCCAAACTCTAAAATTTAAAACAGAAAGCACAAGGTTTAGTATTTTTATTTGATAATTCATATTATTTTGAATCCAGTAAAATTGGTTTGACTAAATTTGATTAAACATTTCTCAAGATACAAATTTCCTAAGTTCTCTGCTTAATTTAAAAAGAATAAACAGAAATGGTTTAAAGAAAAATGGTTTTGCATCTGGGTCCTTGGCGAAAGGTTTTAAGTGTATTACAGACAGGTCCTCGGTTCACTATTCATCTGAGTCTATGACTCTGCAGAAAACCCCCTAGGATTTTGCTAAATCGAACCCGCAGTCCTTCCCCTAATGGAATAGTGGCCGCGGCGGAAGAAAAGGGCGGAGGGGCTTACCGGCGGCGAGGTTGCTCCGGTGAGGGGTCGGGTGAGGTCCGAGGGTCTCTGGCGATCACGTCGAGGTGCGGATCGTCGGCGGTGGTGGTCGGAGTACGTCGGTCCGCGCGCGCATGCGGGGGAGCTCGTCGGCGGCGAGGAATTCGGCCTAACCAGGGCGGTACAGTTCAATTAAATGGGTCAGGGAGCTTCACCAGAGGTCAAGGAAGGCATGTGCGCGGGGAATTTGAGAATGGCTCACCGGATTGCCCGGTCTACGCACGGTTACGGGCGACCGAAGTCCGACGAGGGCGATCGTGGGTCTCCGGTGAGGCTCTACCGGGTCCGAGGACTTGGAAAGCTTCACGGGCCACTATCAAAGCTAACCGAGCGACTGGCGCGGCTTGGAAGTGGCTGGAGGGAGCTGGCCGCGGTGGCTGAGGCTCGGGTGGCTTGGCGGGCGGTGGCGCGGCGTGCTCGAGGCGAAGTCCGGTGAACTTTGGCTCGGGCAGGACTGAGAGCTCGCGGGAGGTACGGCCGAGGCCTTCAGCTGCTTTATAGGCACGGCGCGGTGCACGGGCGGCCGTGGACCGACGAGTGCGCGTGGGCGTGCACGGCTGGGCGCGGGTGCGCGAACTGGCGTGAACCGGGCGTGTCAGCCACAGTCGAACACGTGGAGCCATTGCTTCTGCCCGAGTTCTAACGTCGATTGGGCGCAAATCTTCGCGAATTTGGGCAAGATCGCTGTGAAGGATTTGTTCCCCTGACTGTGCTTTGTTGTTTGTGTGTGGATGTTGCGCAGTTTTAGGCTAGGGACAGAGAGTTGTAACTTCGCCAAGTTGCCAGTGTCAGACAGCCGAGTCCCGAGGACAAACTGCGTCAAAATCGTGTCAAACGGTTTTTGTTTGAGTTCAAACTTGACCAGAGCATGTTCAAGGAAATTTGGCGCCACTTTGATATTTGGACTTTATGGATTCGAGTTTTGGAAAATAGGGAACACATCTGAACTTGGGAAAGGGTTCTGAAATTCAGAATTCTGATTTCTGAATTTTCCCATAGGGCCTTAGTTCATGGGCTGATTTGGAGATTTTGGAAATTTCAAATGGCTAAACTTTCTTACTATATTTTGTTGGTTATTTAGTGCACTAAAACTTTTTTATTTGATTCATACCAAAATTTTGTATTTTTCCCAAGTCTTTTCTCCAATTTCCCCTTTATGTGCTTAAATGGCCCACTTAGGATTATTTAGGGTTTGAGAGTTCTTCTTACCTTGAGGTGCATGGCATGATTAAGAAGAATTTCTTAAGATGAAAAAGACTTACTTAAACCTTTGTTATCAATTTATGATATTCATTCCTCTATTTGGTTCACATGTGATAACGGTTTTGAGTCAGCTCTAAGGAGAAACCCTAGGTGACACTGGGGTGTCACACTACTTTCACTATTATATGCCGAAATGATGAAGGTATGTCCTTCATGACCTTCGTGTGAAGATCATTATATCCTAAAAGAGATAATGCTTCAAAGGACGAAGGTCTTTAACCATTAACATTCTGTGTTGCCTTGTTCTTAATTCATAGCATTGGAGAACAAGTCCCCAACATGGCAGCGACCCAAAAATTAAATAAAATAGATAAAACTTGATGAAGAAAATGATTTTAGGATAAAAATAATTCCCTAGCTTCGGAAAATCATATCTCCTTTGTTTTAACTCCGATTTGATCCATTCGAATTGCATTGGCTTCATAAAAATATTCTCTACACAGTAGCAACATCATGTGTACCATATTCCATATAATTATAATTGGGAAAGTGTTCAATCTTTATTCAGTAGATTAACTCCACTAACCTAGGATTAATCTCTCTATAAATATAATCTGGGTAAAAGGTAATCCCTAATCAAGTTATGATCTAGGTTAAAATAGGATTAACTATTTAGAATATACTTTCTCATATACGGTATGCTAATCAATTTATAATATAGTTTAATCACATAGACCTTCCATAAATCATAACTCTGTAACCATAACTCTGATTTTAGTGGTTCGCGAACCCACGATCTCGTAGCAACGCATAGAATATTCTTATACAGTTTGTTCTTATGTTTGGTGTGATGTTAATTTTGCCTATACCATGTTTGTTTGTATTGCTACGACTAGCGCGAGGTTACAAGCTACCAGAAGAGCAAGTTAGTACCTGGAATCTCAAGTCCCAGGCAAGTTGTGCCCTTGATCACTTCTTTTTACCCAGTCATGTTCTGATTAATCATAATGATCTGCATAGGTTAATTTTGATGGGACCCAATAGGTTACCCTAGTTTGACTATCTTTATACCTTGTTTACCACTGAATCTTTGGGTAGTACCTGCTATTGCTTAAATGTGGTTTTGGGTATAGATATACATTTTATTCATGATTATACTTTTATTATCAGTTGTTATTTACTGTTCATGTTAAGATCATTATGTTAATTGGAACATGGAGAACCACCCGGGGAAATAGTGCTACCACAAGGGTGGTATGGGACGCCCTTGGCTGACTAATTAGGAAAGCTAGTGGAGGACAACCTTACCCGAAAGGGGCAAGGGCAGTAGGGGAGTGGTCAGCGTAGGGAGGTCCTTGGGTTGATTTTGCTGCGATGGTGGTCAGGCGAGGGATCCCTGCATTGGAGCTTCCTAGAAACTGTAGCGGGTTTTCTGAAGCTAGTGGAACTTTGTAAAGGCCTCGTAGTGTTACCCTGCCTCGCCTCCTCGGTAGAGGTGTATGGGATTGGCCGTCTCTTGCAAGATGGGTAACATGACTTGTGGGTAAAGATGCGCAACCTCTGCAGAGTGTAAAACTGGTATACTAGCCGTGCTCACGGTCATGAGCAGCTCAGACACTCACATGATTAATTTATGGAATTAAATTCAATTTGTCATATGCATTGCATCGCAGGTGATGTTGTTACTTTTGTTCTACTACTTAATTGGGTTAGTATTTACTTATACTAAGTAACTGCTAATAAAATTTTGACCGACTTTAAAAGCAATGCTCAACTCTAACCATCCTCTTTGGTAAGCCTTACACTTCACCTGAGCTCCCACTTTTGGTGAGTTCACGCACATTATTCCCCACAACTTGTTGAGCTATGAACGTATGTGAGCTTACTCTTGCTGTCTCACACCCCCCACAGGTCAAGAACAGGTACCGTAGGATGAGGCACTTGGAGGATGCTGTGACGAGTTCGTGAGAGGTCTAGGTCGTCGTCTCCTAGTCAACTTTGGGTTGCTGGACAGTTGTCTCCTTATAATGTAATTATTTATTTTGTACAGAACTCGTATTATATAGTAAAGATGTGACATTCGATCATGTGCCATGATTCATCATATGTGTGAGACTTGGTCCCAGCACACCTGGTAATTATGTTCGCGCCCGGGTCTTGGTGCCCCGAAACCCGGGTGTTACAGCGAGCTCCTTCCCCTGCGCAGCCCGGCCTCCCGGCGTGGCGTGCCCTCCCCTGTGTGGTCCCTCCCAGCGGCAGCGCCATCCCCTACTCGCAGCCCCCTCCCCGGCGGTGGCCCTCCCGGCGCGGCCCAGTCGTCCCCCCGGCGAGCAGCCCCTACCCCATGTGGTGCGGCCTCAACGTGCAGCCCTAGCGCGCGTGCCTCCGGCGCGCTTCGCACTCACCGTTTGCCGCTTCGCTCTTGTCGTAACACTTAAGATTTTGCTTGAGTCATGCATCGTGTCGCGCGCTTTGCTGCGCGACGACCTTTTAATTCACCTAGGATCACATATAATAATTAAAGTACATAGTGTAACAATGATTAATCGAGTATCAAACTAATCAGGATCTAGCATCAATTTCATTTGCGCATTGCATGAATATCTATTATTATAATCATGCTGAGATAAATATTTTAGTCCATAACTGCTTAACGTAATTGCTATGTCTCTCGGCCATAGCTTCGACCATCGTAGTTTCTTTTCTCGCATAGTCGTAAATGCGAGCTCTACATCACGTGTCTGTTTAGTTGATCTATTTTGTTGTATGGTGTGTTGTTTCCCTCTATGTTAAGAATGTAGAATGTATGTTTGCACTCGTATAGATAACGGTCCGTTGGCGAAGTTTGAGGAAGTTGCAGGAGAAGACCCTGAGTAGCATCTGTTTGGTGAAGGCAAGTGTCCTCTGACCTATTTATACCCTATTCACATGATAATTCATTTCCCCGCATTACATAAATGAAACCTAAGGATAGACTAGTTTTCTATTTATCTTGTCCTTGATTACCTTTTGGGTTGTTGTGGTTAGTTTTTTGCTAGCACTCTACTTTAATCAATGAACATGATGAGAATATTTATGATATGCTGATGATATCTTGATTATGATGATGAGCTTGTGTTACTTTAGGGGACTCGGGCTAATTCCCGAGTACCACTTCGTAAGGACCTGTTCGCTGGATGACCACCCGGGAAAATAGTACAGCCATGAGGGTGGTATGGGACGCCCTTAGCTGATTAATTAGAGGAACCTGAGATGTAGTTTGCTTCGCCGTTGTGCCATTAATGGGGCTCAGTGTACGCACCTCGCTCTGCCGAGGTTGGTTTGCCCCTTGGGGAGGAGTGCGGTGCATTTAGGAAACCTAACGGGCAGCGATACCTTCAAGGAATCTTTGTAAAAGCTACATAGTGAAATCCTGCCAATTCACCTTGGAGTCATGATCCCCGGGTAGAACGGAAATCACGGCTCATGGGTAAAGTGTGCGACCTCTGCAGAGGAATGAAACTGATATATCAGCCATGCTCATGGTTATGAGGCGGCCTTGGGAGCTCCTTTGATTAGAGATACAGATGGTTTGAGATGCTATGGTTCTATTTATGGCTTTGGCTACGATGATGATAATGATATTCCTCGATGAGGAAATGATTCATGTGTTGGTTATTGATAAAACTTGGCTTCAACTAATAATAAATACCTGACGAACTAAAAGCAACTGTTTTGATCCTAACCCCACATAAAGCTAGTCCACCTTAGCCAAATGGGACATTTGCTGAGGACGTTGATGTGTACTCACTCTTGCATTCACAAAACACCAGGTTGCCTTTGGTGCAATATATGCTCAGGTACATAAGAAGGTATTGAAGCGGATCTCTAGGAGTTCTAGGACTTCGACGAGTTCGAGGATTAGGTTAGCGACCTCCCCCAGTCGGCTACCTATGAAGGCCGTGTATTGCTATGTTTCGTTTTTGCACTTTGATCTATGTTTAAGATTATGTGGATGTCTCTGATATCATGATGAAATGAAATTAATACCTTTTTGTGTTATTATTTGAGCACTGTGTGATGATGTCCAACTATGTAATTGCGGTGTACGTGAATTGCTGATCCTGGCACATACATGGTTCGCATTCGGTTTGCCTTCTAAAATCGGGTGTGATATAAGTGGTATCAAAGCCTTGCTGACTGTAGGACCGCTAGCCTAGAGTAGCATTGGCCATTTTAAGGACTTATTGACTATTACTTCTCCTCATCCTTGATGTTGTTTCAAAATATTAGTCACCTCGACTAATTTATGTTGTGCTCCTATATATCTCCTTGCCGAAAGTATTTTGTTCTAATACGGTCTATACTTTTCTCAATCTATTAGATTTGATCTCACTCTTGTGCTTGCGACATCTTTGTAGATGCCCCTTGTCCTTAACCTTTTTGTCTTTTGGGATTCTTTACTCTTCCATCATTAAATTGCTACCATTGGACAATCTCTATTCCCTTGATATTGACATGCTCGTATCCCTGGATTCTTCAATGATCTTGTTTCAAATACTTACCTCTGAATTTCTACTGCCTAATTAAACATTTCAGTTTATATGCCTATGATCTTACTGTCTTTTGAGACCCTTTCATGTTCCGTTGTTACATCACTACCTTTCGACAATTTGTACTCTCCTAGCCTTGGTATGCTCGCATCCTTGGAATCTTGCATACTCCTATTTTTATTAAAATGCTTACTTTATACCACAATGTCTGTTTAAAATATTTCAGTTAACATGCCCTTGACCACCCTTGTTTCTCGACAGTCCATGAGCATTCATTTTATTTTGCACATTCTTGGTGATCTTGTGGTTCCCTTATAACATCTCTCGGTAATGAATTTTTACCTCAACCATCCTACTGGAGCCTTACCCATCTTACTCTTGATTGTTTTCTCCACTTCACCGCTTTGCCACTTCGCGAGTCTTACCTTAACTCTATCCTTTGTTATGCTTTTCATTATTATCATCCTTACCCTTGACACCTTTATATCATACATTGATGTTTATCTCATACCTGCCCTTTAAAATATCCCCTCTTCCACCTCAATCTGAGAGTTGGATGTTACCTATTTCTCCCTTGGTCGTATCCTCTTCTTTGCCATTAGTGAGTTTTAACTCCATCCTTTGTTGTTTGTTACTACCTTTACCTTCATCGTCTCTCCATCTTACCTTGATGATTATATTATGTCTATTATTTAAAATTACCTCTCCCATCTCGATTCCAAAGAAGTGTTTTACTTATCCGGCCCTTGGTCGGAACCTCATCTTTGCTAGGTGTGAGTCTTATCTTAACTCCATTCTTTGTTGTACTCATACCACTGGCTCTTCAATGCCTTCATATTTTCTCTCATACCCTTGTCGGTTATCGCCTTTGACCCTTGTGACATCGATGTCTTCTACCTAAATGCTTATCTTGAACTTATCCTTTAAAAGCCTCCCCTTTCTTTCAACCCAGTTTGAGAGCTGTGAGTTTCCTATCTCTTCCTTGATTTCTTTTTACTCCTTGTGGCCTTACAAGTTTTATCTTAATTCCATCCTTTGTTGTGTCTTTATTTGCTATCACCATCACCTTGTCATCCATCGATCTTGCTTTGACACTCATCTTTATTCCTGCTCTTCAAAGATCTCCTCTCTTCCACCTCAATTTGAGAGTGGCAGTTTACCTATCTGGCCCTTGGACGTACCCTCTTCTTTTCCACTTGCAGGTCCTGTCTTAACTCCATCCTCTGTGGTATTTATATCCTTGGTTCTTATGCCCATTTACCTCCCTTCCTACATCCTTGTCCATTATCACCTTTAAACCCTCGTGATATATATGCCCTTACCTTCACGCTTACTTTGAACCTACCCTTTAAAGCCTCCTCCTTTCCATCCATTTTCGAGGATAATGCCTCACCTACTTCATCATTGACTGCTCCCCCTTCTTTGACACCTTGAAAGTTTTATCTAAAGTACAACCTTTGTTGTGTATTTGCCCGTTATCACCCTCACCCTTGTCATCCCTCTATCTTTACCTTGATGCTTATCCCGTACCTGCATTTTAAAGCCTCCTCTCTCGTTTCAGTTCAAGAGTGTAGTCTTACCCGTCCCACTCTTGGTTGTTCCCTTTTCCTCTGTCGCGTTGCCAGACGTAACTTTTGTTTGATATTCCCCTTACCTTTGTAATCACTAGATCTTGCCTTGATGCTTATCTTAGGTCTGCTTTTTGAAATCTCCTCTTTTCTATCTCAACTCGAGAGTGGTGTTCTACCCATTATTCCCTTGGTCATATCCTTTTCTTGGTCACTCACAATGCTTGCTTTAACTCCATCCTTTATTGGGCCCGTGCCCCTATCCTACACGTCTTGTTTCTCTCCTTGTCCTTCGACAACCTTAGAGAGTAGTTATTCCTGTTTCAAGAAAGACCACTAGGTATTTAAAAGGAACATATAGCAACTAGATGTTTGTTGCTGAATGCTTGCGATGTTTGTCCTTGTGTTTACGACTGATTTGATTCTTTGTGATGAGTGTTGATGTATCATGGCCCTTGGTCCTCAATGGCATAAGTTTACTAGGTGAGTGCCATCAAGTAAGGTAGTTGGGTGCTCTCCCTTTTCTCTCTGAAATCCATCTATGCTTACATTTTCTATCTATACCCTTTCTTCTTGCACCTGTCCGGTTCGCAACCTCCAACCTCTCTTAATCAATCAAGATCAAAATTGGCAGCATCTTCACCAACAAGACCGGAGTGGCGCAGCGGAAGTGTGTGTGGGTCCTAACCCACAGGTCCAAGGAATCCTCAAGAATTCTATCAATTGGTCTCAATCATGTGAAAATCAAATCAACTAGTCTATAAGTTAAGCTAGAAGAATCAAAGTTGAATCGAAGAGGTTATGAAAAAAAACCCATGAACCTATCTTATTTTCTTGCAAGCCTCTCCTTGAATCTTGGGGGCGAGATTCTATTAAGGGGGTTAGATTTGTGACACCTTGAATTTGGGGTTATAAAATTTCTTTTTTAATATCCACCAAATTCAGGTGTTACCCTCTCTTTTCCATGCTTTTATTTTCTTTCGCCGAAAGAGTGAAGAATTATTTTGTTTTATATCTATGTGTAAGCCTAGTAAATTAAAACCCTAATGTTTCCCTGGCATGTACCCCCTGCTTGTCGACCCAGTGATTCAGGAAAGCCGAGTCAAAAAGGTGTTGGTGGATGGTGGCAGCAGCATCAACGTCACCTTCTGTCAGACTCGGTTTTGGAAGGCAAACCGAATGCGAACCATGTACATGCCAGGATCAGAGCTCACATACATAACGGTTACATAAATGACTCATGATAACACAATGCTTCGAATAACAATAAAGAGTAAGTAATAATATTATAGACTAGAGTCATTTACATAATATAGATCAAAGTGCACATAATAGAAATATAGCCAACATAAACAAACCCACCATGGATAGCTGACTGGGGGAGGTCACTAGCCTAATCCTCGAACTTGTTGAAGTCCTAGAACTCCTGGAGATCCGCCTCGATGCCTTCTTCTTCTTTACCTGAGCATAGGTTGTACCAAAGGCAACCTAGTGTTTTGTGAAACGCAAGGGTGAGCACACATTAATGTACTCAGCAAGTGTCCCGTTTGGCTGAGGTGGACCAGTTTTATGTGGAGTTTGGATCAAATTAGTTGCTTTTAGATCGTGAGGTATTTATTATTAGAAGCCAAGTTTTAGCAATAACCAACACGTGGATCATTTCCTCATTGAGGAACATCATTATCATCATGTAGGCAAAACCATCAATAGAACCATTGTATCTCAGGTCATTTGTATCTCTAATCGAAGGAGTTCCCAAGCCCGCTCATAACCGTGAGAATGGCTGATATATCAGTTTCATAACACTCTGCAGAGGTTGCACACTTTACCCATGTGTTGTGATCCCTTTTACCCATGTGTTGTGATCCCTTTCACTATGTGGCTTTTCCCTAGGGTCCTCACTATGCGAATGTTGGAAATGACCACTGCATAGAGACCATCTGACGTACCCAAACTTATACCCTCTACCCTTAGGAAAAAGCCATGGGACGACGCCCGTACCTAGATCCCTCAGCGAGAATATAGGAGCCATAACAAATGCCTCCATCCCCAATGACCAAAACCAGCACCCAACACAAGACTTCCCTAATTACTTGGTCAAGGGCGTCCCATACCACCTTCATGGCTACATTATTTTCCCGGGTGGTCATCCAACGAACAGGTCCTTACGGAGAAGTACTCGTGAAACAGCCCGAGCCTCCTTTAGTATCACAAGCTCATAATCATAACCACAATGTAAAGCATCATATCATAATTGTATCTCATCATGTTCATTGATTAAAGTAGAGCACTAGCATAAAGCTAACCAAAATAACCCAAAATGTAATCAAGGACAAGGTGAATAGAAAGCTAGTCAATCCTTATGTTTCAATTATGTAATGTGGGGAAGTGAATTATCATGTGAATAGGACATAAGTAGGTCAGAGGACACATGCCTTCACCAAACAGATGCTCATGGTCTTCAACCTTGTAGAACTTGAGGAGCTTGTTCACTTGGTCGTCAGAGCTTGACCGTGGATTCATCGAAGCTTGGGAACAGATCACAATCTATTCGCGATGCGCAGCGAATACAAACATGCACAAACAAACATATACATGCATAAGAACATTACACCATACAAGATAAAACGTTATAAAGACGAGCAATGCGGAATAAAGCTCACTGCTACGGTTGCGCGAGAAAAAAAGTATTGAAATCGAAACTATGATTGGAAAGATACAACTTTCGAAAGATTTGTATGATTAGCGCGTAAAAAATATATTTCTAAGTTATTTTTAATTAATATAAATCATTTGCAGAAATTAAAGCTGATAAACTGAATTATCAATTAGTCGATGACTAAATAAGAATTAATTAATTAACATGTGTGATATAGCGAAACAGTTTTAGTAACGCGCGGCGACCCGCGGAGACGCGCGCAAACAACACGATGATAGCAAGCACAACACGCGCGAGCAGCGCGCGCGACACGCGAGAAGGGGCACACGGACAGCCGCACGACAACCTGTGACCATGTGCAAATGACGCGTGACAATGCGTGCGAACAACATGCAACAACCCACGAACCAGACGCACGGGAGGAACGCGCGAATGAACGACGATGACGCACAAACAACGTTCAAATGACACGCGAAATAACGCACGCGACAACGCGTGAACAGCACACAGACAATGCGACGACGTGGGCGACGCGCGATAATCGCTAACAAATACGTGTTTATACTAAACAAGTATTAAATGAAAAGCGTTTAAGTTGGTATTAATTAAGTTAACATTTATATTTATAAAAGCGTGAGTTAAAAACTATAAACTAGTTTTAATTAGAAGGTCGTTTTAAATAACTATAGAATACCGAAAGGACAAATAATTAATTAATCAATTAACTTGGGACATGATAGATAACATTACTAATACAAAACCGACGTTGTCACGAAGTTGACACGACTAAACGAGTCGTAACGGGTTTACGACGCATAATCGAATAAATAACAATTCACGGGTTGTAAATGACGTGACATAAGAGGACGTGATTACACTAACCAAGTATTGAATCATAACATTCAAGTTGCATTAATCATGGTAACATTTATTTTATTAAAGCGCATGTTAGATACTATACAATTGTTTTAACTAGAAAGCTATTTTAAACGGCCATTAGATAAACAACTAGTTGACTAATTAATTAACTAAAACTTGTATCGCATAAAAGAATGTTTTTCAACGTACCGATGCCATTATTATTAAGCTAATGCGACTGAAACGGGTCAAAACGGATTTGCAACGCAACTTATATTGGATAACTAGCGTTTCTCGGAATTAAACTATGGCGTGATTCCATTGGTCGAAAATGTGCCACACAAGATGAAAGAGAGTGGGATCTAGTGTGGTCACAGGGTCTTCTTCCTCTCTGCATCACGCACGCAGGAACATAGGTTGTGCCATGGGGTTGGGGGCGCCGACCTGGGCTTCCTGGCCACGCCTAAGGGGAAGCAGGGAGCCGGCTCGGGCGACTGGTAGGCACGGCCCCGCGTTGCTGGCCGGCCGGTTGCCGCGTCGGGCCGCCGGGACTGGCCGCGTGCAGGGGGCGCTGCATCGGGCACCACCGTGCAGGGGGCGAGCTCGCCATGGGAGGTTGGGGAGCTAGGCATCGGGTGCCTGCGGCCAGTGCCGAGCTCGCAGGCCGGGAGAAGCGATCATGGGGCTGGGGCGGGGATGAGGTAGAGGGCGTTCGTCGCGGCTGAGCGCTGGGCAGGCACGCGAAACATAGGGGCACCGAGGGGCTAGGGAGGGGTGTAGGGCAAGGCGGAGGGGCTCCTCACCTCGATGAGGAACAACAACTACAGTCCATGGATGAACCTTCAACTCGCCATGGATCTTTGGCGACTCGTCGGAGTAGTGGGCGGCTGCAGCACGTTAGTGGGGTTGCGCGCATGGGCTTCGGATGGCCACGTCGCACACGCCTGGAGGCCGCTCGGCCGGGGGAACATAGGGAGGATGCAGGGGAGGGGAGAGAGGGATAGAATCTCTATTCGCTTGATTGGTTCCTAGTGTGTGGGAAGCCAGGCTAGTGCGAGCCTGACCGGCGAGATACGTCGGTTCTAGGCGTACGAGCAGATGCAACAAATAGTCTTAAAATGCAATGTTTTTGCTTCTGCTTAGACAGGTTGCGTGCTCCGCGTGCAAGCAACCTAACAAAATCTTAGATAGAGTCAACGCACACGATGGTCCAGGATATGATGGTGCGGGTAACCAATCAGACCTTATGTGTAGGGACGTCTGCTTCTGCGCGATCTAGATCTGGGGAGGGAGAAGAGGGGTTATGCGACTGCGGGGTGTCTGTATATATACAAAAGGAGATAGCACAGAAGGTGGTTGCCAAATTTGTTGTCAATTGCGTCGTGACCGAGTGAGAGAGACATTGCGAGAACGATGATATGTGATGGGGCGAGAAACAATATTAGAAATTCTAGAAATCCATATTTAATACTTGAAAACGTTTCGAAGGTTCCACACATTCCTAAAATATTATCGAGATAATCTTTTTATGTTTTGAAAACCTTTTGCACTCATAAACAATATGCAACGACATGAATGTAACAATCAAAGCTTCTCTAGCTAGGATTTTATTTTTTACTAAGTTAACGCCTATATATACAAAATAACTCTCCACTATTTAGAAAAGGAGAAGAAAAGCGGTAAGGAGAGGGTAACACCTGAATTTGGTGAATATTAGAAAAGAAATTTTATACCCCAAATTTAGGGTGTTACACAATTTGGGGGTATAAAATTTCTTTCTAATTATCACCCAAAATCAGGTGTTACTCTTCTCTCTCTCTCTCTAGTTTCTATCTATCTCTAGATTCTCTATTTTTCTCTTTTTCCTTTTGAGTAGAAATAGCTTAATTAAGGAGGGATTAATTATTTATTTTTGCCAAAATATTATGAGTCATGAAATGTTGCATCATGCTGAGTTTAAATATTCTTTGAATTATTGCACATGTTTGAATTAGTTTGAATTTGAAACTTGAATTGAATTAGAAATAAAAACCGTAGAGAAAAGGAAATATAAAAGCAATTAGAAATTCCAGAGAAATAGAAAAAGCCAATTCGACCCAAACCAGCCCAGCCGCGCGCGCCCGCGCCTGCGCGCCTGCCGCCCCTGACACGAGGACCCCGTCTGTCGGCGCCAGACTGCCCCGCACTCTCCTCTCTCTCGCTCGCTGCCCAGTGGGGCCAAGCTGTCGCCGCTGGTTTCTTTGCCCGCGCGCCCCTCTTCTCTCTCTGCTTTGCGGGCCCATTTTGCCAGTCGTCCAGCCGTTGCCCCCACGCGCCCGTCCTCTCTCTCTACGCTGTGGGCCTCCCCTGTCAGCTCCGCCCTCCCAGCGTCCGTCGTGGACCAGGGCACTCGCACTCGCACGTCGCCGGAATCCTCAGCCACGACGCCCGCCCACGCGCCCCAGCTCCTTTTTGAGCCCCGCCCGCGCCCGCACTCACTCACCCGCCTCATTTCACGCAGCCTCGCTCCCGCTCCCGCTCTGCCCACGCCGTTCGACCTCGCCGGAGACTCGCGCCCGCCTCCCCAGTCATCCATCTCGCAGGAGAACACGCCAAGCGACCCCGAGCTCCGCCCCGAGGTGAGACATCCATCCACGCGCTTGTTTTCCCCTATTCACGCCTACCTGTAGTCAATTTGGCCTCGCCGGCGTGCGGTCGCGCTTGCTCGCCACGCCCGCACGGTGTCCGGCCAGTCCGACCCCGTCCAGTGCCCCGGTATTGGCCCATAATGCTCCCCTGCCTCCACTGGAACTAGCCCGATCCCTATCACGGCCGATTGCCTCTCCAGGCGGCCGAAATTCCTCACTGGAGTTACCCCGGCCCGCCCGAAGCTTTTCCTCCGCCGTTCCCCCGTCTCTAACCTCAGTCTCGTGGCCACAATTCCACCATCGAGTTCGCCGAGTCGTCTTCCCCCCTCTCTGACCAACTCCGGCGACCCCGAAACCGCCATAGCATGCACCCGCCCCAACTCCAGCGACTTCACCGCCGCGGGAAGGAGCGGCGCCGCCCGCAACCGTTCACCCCTCCCAGTTTGATCTCCTCCGTCCAATCTCGATGGCACGACTGAGATCGCGTGATATCGCTTCGCGCACGCGCGCCCTGCGTCTGGGCCCGTCTGTCAGCACACGTGTGCCCTGGCGTTGGGCTCGATCGGTCAGTGCGCCCCCTCGGTCGCTGACGCCACTGGCCCACCTGTCAGCGCTCGCCCACCCGCGCACGCGCACCCTCGACCGCAGATCTAATCTCGTCTGTTGGTTTCTGATCTAACAGTTGAGATCGTCTGATACCCTTTCGCGTGTAGTTTTGCTTAAGAGACCCTCGGGTTAGTTGAAATTAACCCACCATCCCTGGTTTTCGCGCGCAGGCCCCTGTAATCTTGCAGATTGAACCCTAGGCTTTTAAATAATTATAGAATTAGAATTGTTTTCATATTTTAAATTCCCAAACTTGTTTATTTCATATATTTTGCATATGAACTCCAAATTTAGTGATTCAAATTGCAAAATTGAAAGGGAAATGAGCCCTTGGGCCATTTCTAAGTATTTTGGTGATTTAGTGTCCAACACAAGTGCTTTAATGATAAACTATGCCAAATGGTGGATAAGGTGCAAATCAATACAAAGGTATGGATCTAGACTTAGTACATTGGTTTTTGTGTACTAACATGTTTGTCTAAGTGCTAGAATCAGAGAAAATACAATTGGAAAAGCTTGGCTCGAAGCAGCCAAGAGTCTACTCAGTCTGGGTGCACCGGACAGTGTCCGGTGCGCCAGGCCGGTGTTTGTCAATTGGCTGCTCTCGGGAAGTAATTAACGGCGTACGACTATAAATCATAGGACTGTCCGGTGGTGCACCGGACTGTCCGGTGAGCCAACAGTCGGCCGGGCCAACGGTCGGCCGTGGAATCCGCACGCGACGCGTGGCAGAGCCAACGGTCAGAAGGGGGCACCAGACTGTCCGGTGTGCACCGGACAGTGTCCGGTACGCCAACGGCTCGGAATCTGCAACGGTCGGCTTCGCCAAATAAGGAAAGAGATCCGCACCGGACAGTGTCCGGTGGTGCACCAGACTGTCCGGTGCGCCAGGCGACAGAAGGCAAGAATTGCCTTCCTGGAATGCTCTCAACGACTCCTAGCTGCCTTGGGGCTATAAAAGGGACCCCTAGGCACATGGAGGAGAATACCAAGCATCCTTTGAGCATTGTTGATCATTCTCACTTCATTCTTGCGCACTTGTTCGACATTCTTAGTGATTTGAGCTCCGTTCTAGTGAGAACCTCGAGATATTGTCTTGAGCTCAAGTCTTGATCTTGTGTGCGCGTATTTGCTGTGGTTTTGAGTGTGTTGCTTCCCTCCCTTACTCTAGTGCTTCATTTCGATTCTTATTGTAAGGGCGAGAGACTCCAAGTTGTGGAGATTCCTCGCAAACGGGAAAGAGTAAAGCAATGAAGATCACTATGGTATTCAAGTTGATCATTGGATCACTTGAGAGGAGTTGAGTGCAACTCTCGTCCATTGGGACACCACAACGTGGAGTAGGCAAGTTTTGTACTTGGCCGAACCACGGGATAAATCCTCGTGTCTCTTGTGCTTGTCATTATTGTGTCTATTGTGCTTCACAAGAGCTCTCCTCTCTACTCACTTGATTTCATTGTTCTAACTCTTAATCAAGTTTGTGGTTTTAAGTTTTAAGTTTTACAGGATCACCTATTCACCCCCCCCTCTAGGTGCTTTCAATTGGTATCAGAGTCGTTCTCTTCAAGAAAGGGACTAATCGCCCGAAGAGATGGATCCTAAGGGCAAGGGGATGGTGGTCAATGATAAGGAGAAGGAGTCCTTCGTCAATGATCCGAAGGATGACAAGCCTACTGACTCAGGCTCGGGCTACAAAAGGAAAGATGGGAGGAAGAAGAAAACAAGGCACATCAAGGAGATAGTCTACTACGACAGCGATGAATCTTCCTCTTCCCAAAAGAACGACGACAACGACTACGAGAAAAAGAAGACGATTAATTTGAACTTTTCCTTTGATTATTCTCGTATTCTGCAAAGTTCCAATGCTCATTTGCTTTCCATTCCCCTCGGTAACCCCCCCCCCACTTTGATGTAGAGGACTACGGATTTTGGAGTCACAAAATGCGTAGCCACTTGTTCTCTCTCCATCCAAGTATATGGGAGATAGTGGAAAATGGAATGCACTTTGATAGTACGGATAGTCCCATGTTCATTAATGAGCAAATTCACAAAAATGCACAAGCTACTACTGTTCTTCTAGCTTCATTGTGCAGGGATGAATACTATAAGGTGAGCGGCTTGGATAACGCCAAGCAGATTTGGGACACCCTCAAAATCTCACATGAGGGGAACGGCGTCACCATGCTCACCAAGATGGAGTTGGTGGAGGGCGAACTTGGTAGATTCGCAATGATCAGGGGCGAGGAGCCAACTCAAACATACAACTGGCTCAAGACCCTCGTCAACAAAATAAGGAGCTATGGAAGCACGCGATGGACGGACCACGACGTCGTCCGCCTAATGCTAAGGTCTTTTACTGTCCTTGATCCACATCTTGTGAACAATATTCGTGAGAATCCTAGGTACACCAAGATGACGCTCGAAGAGATACTTGGAAAGTTCGTAAGCGGGCGGATGATGATCAAGGAGGCTAGATACGTTGATGATGCGTTGAATGGCCCAATCCAAGAGCCTCAAACCATTGCTCTCAAAGCAACGAGGAGCAAGGAGGCGCTACCTAGCAAGGTGGCACCAATTGAGGCGGCCGGGCTTAATGATGAAGAAATGGCCCTCATCATCAAGCGTTTCAAGACGGCACTAAGGGGTCGCAAGGAGCATCCAAACAAGACAAAGACGAAGAGGAAGCGCTCATGCTTCAAATGTGGTAAGATTGGTCATTTTATCGCTAACTGTCCCGATAATGATAGTGACCAGGAACAAGGGAGCAAGAGGGAAAAGAAGAAGGCTTACAAGAAGGCTAAGGGCGAGGCACACCTTGGAAAGGAGTGGGACTCGGACTGTTCGTCGTCCGACTCCGACAACGAAGGACTCGCCGCCACCGCCTTCAACAAGTCGGCCCTCTTCCCAAACGAGCATCACACCTGCCTCATGGTGAGGGAAAAGAAGGTAAGCACTCGTGATACTAGTACTTACGCTTCCTCAAGTGATGAAGAATCTAGCGATGATGAAATAGACTATTCATGTTTATTCAAGGGCCTAGATAGAACTAAGGTTGATAATATTAATGAATTAATCGATGCCTTGAATGATAAAAATAGGTTATTAGAAAAACAAGAGGATATTTTGTATGAAGAACATGACAAGTTTGTAGAGGCACAAGAATCCCTTGCTTTAGAAATAAATAGGAATGAAATGCTTTCTTGTGAATTGGCTACATGTCATGACTCTATTTCTAGCTTAAAGAGAATAAATGATGATTTGAGTGCTAAATTAGAAATAGCTAATAAATCAACATCTTGTGTAGAACATGTTGTAGTTTGCAATAGGTGTAAAGATTTTAATATTGATGCTTGTAGTGAACACCTAGTTTCAATTTCTAAATTGAATGATGAAGTGGCTAGTCTTAATGCCCAACTTAAGACTAGCAAAAATGATTTTGATAAACTAAAATTTGCAAGGGATGCCTACACGGTTGGTAGACACCCCTCAATTAAGGATGGGCTTGGCTTCAAGAGGGAAGCCAAGAACTTGACAAGTCATAAGGCTCCCATCTCCATCAAGGAGAAAGGGAAGGCCCCTATGGCATATAGTATTCAAAAGAACCATGCTTTCATGTATCATGATAGGAGACATTCTAGGAATGTTTATAGAAGTTATGATGCTTTTGATTCTCATGCCATGATTGCTTCTAGTTCTTCTATTATGCATGATAGAAATGTGGCTAGGAAAAATGTCATTCATCATGTGCCTAGGAGAAATGCTCATGTACCTAGGAAAATAAGTAATGAACCTTCTACAATTTATCATGCTTTAAATGCTTCCTTTGCTATTTGTAGAAAGGATAAGAAGGTGGTTGCTAGAAAATTAGGGGCAAAATGCAAGGGAGATAAAACTTGCATTTGGGTCCCTAAGGCTATTTGTACTAACCTTGTAGGACCCAACATGAGTTGGGTACCTAAGACCCAAGCCTAAATTGCCTTGCAGGTTTATGCATCCGGGGGCTCAAGCTGGATCATCGACATCGGATGCACAAACCACATAACGGGGGAGAAGAAGATGTTCTCTTCCTACGTCAAGAACAAGGATCCCCAAGATTCAATCATATTCGGTGATGGGAACCAAGGCAAGGTGAAAGGGTTAAGAAAAATTGCTATTTCATCCGAGCACTCTATTTCTAATGTGTTTTTAGTTGAGTCGATTGGGTATAACTTGTTGTCTGTGAGTCAACTTTGTAATATGGGATATAACTGTTTATTCACAAATGTAGATGTGTCTGTCTTTAGAAGAAGTGATGGTTCATTAGCTTTTAAGGGTGTACTAGACGGCAAGCTTTATTTAGTTGATTTTGCAAAAGAGGAGGCCGGTCTAGATGCATGCTTAATTGCTAAGACTAGCATGGGCTGGCTGTGGCATCGCCGTTTAGCACATGTGGGGATGAAGAACCTTCACAAGCTTCTAAAGGGAGAACACGTGATAGGTCTAACTAATGTAACTTTCGAAAAAGATAGACCTTGTGCAGCTTGTCAAGCAGGTAAACAGGTGGGAAGCTCTCATCATGCCAAAAATGTGATGACAACATCAAGACCCCTGGAGTTACTTCATATGGACCTCTTCGGACCCGTCGCCTATCTAAGCATAGGAGGAAGTAAGTATGGCCTTGTTATAGTTGATGATTTTTCCCGCTTCACTTGGGTATTCTTTTTGCAGGATAAAACTGAAACCCAAGGGACCCTCAAGCGCTTCCTAAGGAGAGCACAAAACGAGTTTGAGCTCAAAGTGAAGAAGATAAGGAGCGACAATAGGTCCGAGTTCAAGAACCTTCAAGTGGAGGAGTACCTTGAGGAGGAAGGAATCAAGCACGAGTTCTCCGCTCCCTACACACCACAGCAAAATGGTGTGGTAGAGAGGAAGAACAGGACGCTACTAGACATGGCGAGGACGATGCTTGGTGAATTCAAGACGCCCGAACGGTTTTGGACGGAAGCCGTGAGCACGGCTTGCCATGCCATAAACCGGGTCTACCTTCACCGCCTCCTCAAGAAGACTTCATATGAGCTTCTAACCGGTAACAAACCCAATGTGTCTTACTTTCGTGTATTTGGGAGCAAATGTTACATTCTAGTGAAGAAAGGTAGAAATTCCAAGTTTGCTCCCAAAGCTGTAGAATGGTTTTTGCTAGGTTATGACTCAAATACAAAGGCATATAGGGTCTTCAACAAATCATCGGGTTTGGTTGAAGTCTCTAGCGATGTTGTATTTGATGAGACTAATGGCTCTCCAAGAGAGCAAGTTGTTGATCTTGATGATGTAGATGAAGAAGACGTTCCAACGGCCGCAATGCGCACCATGGCGATTGGAGATGTGAGGCCAGTGGAACAAAAGGAGCAAGATCAACCTTCTTCCTCAACAATCGTGCATCCCCCAATTCAAGAAGAAGCGAGTGATCAAGGGGGAGCACAAGATGATCATGTAATGGAGGAAGAAGCACAACCGGCACCTCCAACCCAAGTTCGAGCGACGATTCAAAGGAATCATCCCGTCGACCAAATATTGGGTGACATAAGCAAGGGAGTAACTACTCGTTCTAGATTAGTTAATTTTTGTGAGCATTACTCCTTTGTCTCTTCTATTGAGCCTTTCAGGGTAGAAGAGGCCTTGCTAGATCCGGACTGGGTGTTGGCCATGCAAGAGGAGCTCAACAACTTCAAGAGGAATGAAGTTTGGACACTGGTGCCTCGTCCCAAGCAAAATGTTGTGGGAACCAAGTGGGTGTTCCGCAACAAACAAGACGAGCATGGAGTGGTGACAAGGAACAAGGCACGACTTGTGGCAAAAGGTTATGCCCAAGTCGCAGGTTTGGACTTTGAGGAGACTTTTGCTCCTGTGGCTAGGCTAGAGTCAATTCGCATATTGTTAGCCTATGCTACTCACCATTCTTTCAGGTTGTTCCAAATGGATGTGAAGAGCGCTTTCCTCAACGGGCCAATCAAAGAGGAGGTGTACGTGGAGCAACCCCCTGGCTTCGAGGATGAACGGTACCCCGACCACGTGTGTAAGCTCTCTAAGGCGCTCTATGGACTTAAGCAAGCCCCAAGAGCATGGTATGAATGCCTTAAAGACTTTTTAATTGCTAATGCTTTCAAGGTTGGGAAAGCCGATCCAACATTATTCACTAAGACTTGTGATGGTGATTTATTTGTGTGCCAAATTTATGTCGATGACATAATATTTGGTTCTACTAACCAAAAGTCTTGTGAAGAGTTTAGCAGGGTGATGACTCAAAAGTTCGAGATGTCGATGATGGGCGAGTTGAACTACTTCCTTGGGTTCCAAGTGAAGCAACTCAAGGATGGGACCTTCATCTCCCAAACGAAGTACACGCAAGACTTGATCAAGCAGTTTGGGATGAAGGACGCCAAGCCCGCAAAGACTCCAATGGGAACCGACGGACACACCGACCTCAACAAAGGAGGTAAGTCCGTTGATCAAAAAGCATACCGGTCCATGATAGGTCCGTTGCTTTATTTATGTGCTAGTAGACCAGATATTATGCTTAGCTTATGCATGTGTGCTAGATTTCAATCTGATCCAAGGGAGTGTCACTTAGTGGTCGTGAAGCAAATTCTTAGATATTTAGTCGCTACGCCTTGCTTCGGGATCTGGTATCCAAAAGGGTCTACCTTTGACCTGATTGGATATTTAGACTCCGACTATGCTGGATGTAAGGTCGATAGGAAGAGTACATCGGGGACGTGCCAATTCTTAGGAAGGTCCCTGGTGTCATGGAGTTCTATGAAACAAACTTCCGTTGCCCTATCCACCGCTGAGGCCGAGTATGTTGCCGCAGGACAGTGTTGTGCGCAACTACTATGGATGAGGCAAACCCTCAGGGACTTTGGCTACAATCTGAGCAAAGTCCCACTCCTATGTGATAATGAGAGTGCTATCCGCATGGCAGATAATCCTGTTGAACACAGCCGCACAAAGCACATTGACATCCGGCATCACTTTTTGAGAGACCACCAGCAAAAGGGGGATATCGAAGTGTTTTATGTTAGCACCGAGAACCAGCTAGCCGATATCTTTACCAAGCCTCTAGATGAGTCGACCTTTTGCAGCCTGCGTAGTGAGCTAAATGTCTTAGATTCGCGGAACCTGGATTGATTTATAGCATACATGTGTTTTATGCCTTGATCATGTTCTTTAATGCCTTTTGTTTATGGTGCTCAAGTTGTACAAGCACTCCCCTGACCTCACAAGTCCATTTGCAAGTGATGCACATATTTAGGGGGAGATGTGCTACAACTTGACTCTTTGAGACTAACTGTGTGCTTGAGTTTACTTAATTTAGTCTCAAAGGAGGTTTGAAAGGGAAAAGGTGGACTTGGACCATGCAAGACTTCCACTGCACTCCGATGAGAGAGTAACCCACTCCAAGTTCATCTTTGTACTCTTATTGCCTTTTTACTCTTAGTTGAAGATTTTGGTGAGGCAACGGGGTTAAAGGGCCAAACTTGATCCCGTTTTGGTGCTTGATGCCAAAGGGGGAGAAAAATAAGGCCAAAGCAAGAAATGGATCAGCTACCACTTGAGAAATTTGAAAATAGTAGAATAGAGCTTTTGGTTTGTCAAAAATCTCTTATTGTCTCTTTTGTCAAAAGTTGGCCTCTTGTAGGGAGAATGGTTAATTATGGGAAAGGGGGGGAGTTTTTGAAATCTTTGATCAATTTCTATTGGAACAACTCTCTTTATGTCTCAACAAGTGTGTTTGACTTAGAGATAGGAAATTGAGGTTGATTTGCAAAAACAAACCAAGTGGTGGCAAAGAATGATCCAAATATGCCAAATTTGAATCAAAACAAATTTGAGTTTTCATTTGCATTGATGTTGCACTTCTTTTAGTTGCTTTTTATTGTGTTGGCATAAATCACCAAAAAGGGGGAGATTGAAAGGGAAATGAGCCCTTGGGCCATTTCTAAGTATTTTGGTGATTTAGTGTCCAACACAAGTGCTTTAATGATAAACTATGCCAAATGGTGGATAAGGTGCAAATCAATACAAAGGTATGGATCTAGACTTAGTACATTGTTTTTTGTGTACTAACATGTTTGTCTAAGTGCTAGAATCAGAGAAAATACAATTGGAAAAGCTTGGCTCGAAGCAGCCAAGAGTCTGCTCAGTCTGGGTGCACCGGACTGTCCGGTGGTGCACCGGACAGTGTCCGGTGCGCCAGGCCGGTGTCTGTCAACTGGCTGCTCTCGGGAAGCAATTAACGGCGTACGGCTATAAATCACTGGACTGTCCGGTGGTGCACCGGACTGTCCGGTGAGCCAACAATCGGCCGGGCCAACGATCGGCCGCGGAATCCGCACGCGACGCGTGGCAGAGCCAACGGTCAGAAGGGGGCACCGGACTGTCCGGTGTGCACCGGACAGTGTCCGTTGCGCCAACGGCTCAGAATCTGCAACGATCGGCTTCGCCAAATAAGGAAAGAGATCCGCACCGGACTGTCCGGTGCGCCGGGCGACAGAAGGCAAGAATTGCCTTCCTGGAATGCTCTCAACGGCTCCTAGCTGCCTTGGGGCTATAAAAGGGACCCCTAGGTGCATGGAGGCGAATACCAAGCATCCTTTGAGCATTGTTGATCATTCTCACTTCATTCTTGCGCACTTGTTCGACATTCTTAGTGATTTGAGCTCCGTTCTAGTGAGAACCTCGAGATATTGTCTTGAGCTCAAGTCTTGATCTTGTGCGCGCGTATTTGCTGTGGTTTTGAGTGTGTTGCTTCCCTCCCTTACTCTAGTGCTTCATTTCGATTCTTATTGTAAGGGCGAGAGACTCCAAGTTGTGGAGATTCCTCGCAAACGGGAAAGAGTAAAGCAAAGAAGATCACCGTGGTATTCAAGTTGATCATTGGATCACTTGAGAGGAGTTGAGTGCAACTCTCATCCGTTGGGACGCCACAACGTGGAGTAGGCAAGTTTTGTACTTGGCCGAACCACGGGATAAATCCTCGTGTCTCTTGTGCTTGTCATTATTGTGTCTATTGTGCTTCACAAGAGCTCTCCTCTCTACTCACTTGATTTCATTGTTCTAACTCTTAATCAAGTTTGTGGTGTTAAGTTTTAAGTTTTACAGGATCACCTATTCACCCCCCCCCCCTCTAGGTGCTTTCAAAAATGTTCATAGGAATACTCTCTGTTTAAATAAATTAGTTCCATTTACAATCTGTACATTCTAATTTATGGTTAACTATGAACTAGTATATGTGTAGATTTGTTTATTTAATAAAATAAATAAAAGGAAAACCCTAGGGGTTAAAGTATATTTAGTTTTGTGAGACTAATAACATGTATCACATGAATTTATCTCTGGTCTAAATTTTAGGTCGTAGTAAAATAAATAGAACTAGGTTGTGTAATTATAGACAACACTTAAAGAATAATCTATTTCTAAATGAAATTAGTTCATGTTATACTTTGATCTCATTATTCCTTATTTAGTATTGTGCCTTTTTAAGATGTATTCCAATGTTTGTACATGTTTGGTGTGCTGTTCATTTGTACTTTCCAAATGTATTGAATGCATGCTCGCTTTATTTAGACAACGAGCAGTCCGAGGTTCCCGATTGTGTTGCTGGAGACCTCCCTGAGCAACAACCTGGTGAAGGCAAGTGTCCTCTGACCTATTATATTCTACATACTTTATGATTCACTGTCCCGCATTACATTACTTAACCTAAGGATTGACTAGTCTGTAATTACCTTATCCTTGTTTACCTTTTGGGTTATCATGGTTAGCATTTTGCTATTGCCTTAACTTAATCAATGAACATGATGTGAATATTTATGATACGATTATGCTATCCCAATGATGATATTGTGATACTCTAGGGGGCTCTGGCCTTTTTTCCTGGGTACCTCTCCGTAAGGACCTGTTCGTGGAGTGACCACCCGGGATAACAGTGCAACCATGAGGGTGGAATGGGACACCCTTAGCTGAATAATTAGATGAACCTGTGGGTGTAGTTGGCTTTGCCTGAGGGCCGTCAATGGGGGCCGAGGCGTAGTGCTCGCTCTGCCAAGGGGTTGCAGAGGTTCATTCGATTTGGTTTTGTTAGTCACCCACCTTGGGGAGGTGTACAGCGTTTGTAAGACTGGTGAAACCTAACGAGCAGCTATGCACCAGGGGAGTCTTTGTAAAGGCTACGCAGTGTATCCCTAGCCATTCACCTCGGTAGTGAAGATCGGGTCTATACAACCCAGGCTGGAAAGGGATCACAACTTGTGGGTAAAGTGTACAACCTCTGCAGAGTGTTAGAAACTGGTATATCAGCCGAGCTCACGGTTAAGAGCAGCCTTGGGATCCTCTTTGATTAGAAGAACTTTGGTTATTTTTATGATGATGGTTAATAATGTTGGTTATAATTCTGATCTCTGGTATTTCCTCTTGGAGGGAGTACTTTTGGGTAATAACTAGTTTTATTACTAAAACTTGGCTCTACTAATTGTAATAAATGTTTGACCAACTAAAAGCAACTGCTTAACCTGAACCCCACATACAGCTAGTCCACTCTAGCCAAACAGGACATTTGCTGAGTACGTTGATGTGTACTCACCCTTGCTTTACAAACCACCCCACCCTAGGTTATCCCCACTGTACTCAGTGCTTAGGAGGTGATGCTAGCAACATGGAGGACTTCGAGGAGTTCCAGGCTTACGACGAGTTCTAGTTTATTTTTAGTGGCAAACCCCCAAACAGCTACCTGTGTAGGCTTATCATCTACGTTTTGTTTTCTCCGCACTTTGATGTTTATGTTAAATACAATGGTTATGTATTAGACTTTGTGGATGTCTTGGACATCTTGTTGTAATTAAAGTACCTTTCCGCTATTTATTTTGAGCATTGTGTGATGATGTCCAATTATGTAATTGTTGTGTACGTGAGTTTCTCATCCTGGCACGTACATGGTTCGCATTCGGTTTGCCTTCTAAAACTGGGTGTGACACCCGGACACTCCAAGCCCTAGGAGTTTCGATCACCGAACTCACCCAGTCGGACACCCCCTTCTTTGACATCGTGTCGATCGAGGGGGGGTACCCGTTGGGACACCTCTACATGCCTATCACCTTCAGCGCCCCGAACAACTATCGAACCGAGTTCCTACGGTTTGAGGTAGCTCGGTTTGATTGTGGATACAACGTCATCGTTGGGAGACCAAGACTGGCAAAATTCATGGCCATCCTGCACTACCCGTACATGATCCTCAAGATGTTGGGTCCTTAGGGCATCATCACCATCCGCGCTGACTTCCATGGAGCCACGGAGTGCTTTCGAGGGGCCATCCAAATAGCTCTAACGGCCGGACCCTCGATGGCACTCCTGGCAAGGAGCGATGACACAACAGCAGGGGACAACCTCACAATTCCCTCGAATGAAGCATCCGCTACTACCTCTATGCCACCGACAAAAGAAACAAAGAGGATCAACCTTGGGTTCTCCGACGAGCGCAAGACCACGGTTATCAGCTCCAGCCTTACTGACAAATAGGAAAGCACACTCATCCAGTTTCTATAAGACAATCGAGGCGTGTTCGTATGGCAACCTGCAGACATGCCAGGAGTGCCGAGAGAGCTAGCCGAGCACCAACTCAAGGTGTACCCTCAAGCAAGGCCGATCCAGCAAAAGTTGCGTCATCTCACACCCAACAAAAGAGAAGCTATACAAGTTGAATTAGCTCCCTTTCTATTAGCAGGCTTTTTTAGAGAAGTACTGCATCCTGAATGGCTAGCAAACCCTATTCTTGTACTAAAAAAGAATGAAGTTGATTGGCACATGTGCGTAGACTATACCGATCTCAACAAACACTGCCCAAAGGATCCCTTCGGGCTCCCTAGAATAGATCAGGTAGTCGATTCAATTGCTTGCTACTCTATGCTCTCCTTAGATTGTTACTCGGGATATCACCAGATCAGCCTAGCAAACGAGGATGAGGAAAAAATCGCGTCCATCATGCCCTTCGGAGTCTTCTGCTACACCTCCATGCCATTTGGCCTCCAAAACGTTGGAGCGTCTTACCAGAGGGCTATCTAGACATGCTTAGCTGATCACTAGGGCAAGCGTGTGGAAGCTTATGTTGATGATGTGGTGATCAAAACAGTAAAGACAGACGACTTCATTGAAGATCTCCTGCAAGTCTTCAACAGCTTGAGGCGCTACCGTTGGAAGCTAAATCTAGAGAAGTGTGTATTCGGGGTACCAGCCGAAAAGCTACTCGGGTTTATTATTAGCCATCGAGGAATCGAGGCTAACCCAGAGAAGATTGAAGCCATTCTAAGGATGGAGCCACCAGAGTTCCAGGATTACGACGAGTTCTAGTTTATTCTTAGTGGCAAACCCCCAGTCAGCTGCCTGTGTAGGCTTATCACCTACGTTTCGTTTTCTCCTCACTTTGATGTTTATGTTAAAGACAATGGTTATGTATTAGACTCTGTGGATGTCTTGGACATCTTGATGTAATTAAAGTACCTTTGCGCTATTTATTTCGAGCATTATGTGATGATGTCTTTATGTAACCGTTGTGTACGTGAGATCCTGATCCTGGCACGTACATGGTTCGCATTCGGTTTGCCTTCTAAAACCGGGTGTGACATAAGTGGTACAAAGCCTTGCTGACTGTAGGACCGCTAACCTAGACTAGAAAGGTCGCCCTAAGGACTAACGACCCCTACTCTTACCTTGATCTTTAGAGTCATTTCAAAAGTTGGTCATCTTGACTAACTCTATGTTATTTACTTATCTCAAAAGTTTTGTCTCACTTTTCTTTCTTTTTTTACTTTCTGGTCTCCTAGTTCTACTCTTACTCTTGTGCTTACGATGTCTTTTGTAGATGGCTCGTCTTAGGTGCATTGCACGTAAGTCTATGATCCCCTTTTTGCCTTCTCGCCTGGCGGAGCGTCCACTGCGTCGCACGGTGCCAGGTCAGTCCAGCCACCTAGAAAGACTACATCGTCGCCTGCACAAGGAGCAGGAGCGCCAACGCCAGGAGCAGGAGCAGGATCAGCAGGACTCTTCCCCCTCGCCTCAGCAGGAGGTGGAGTCTGAGAGGCTGCCTTCCCCTACACCTTAGCCAGAGATGCCCCCTGCACCACCACAGGGCATCTCGGCTGCTGGAGGAGACCCTGATGGAGACGGAGACGACGATGACACCATTGGCAGTTCGAGCCACGGCACGGAGCTCTCGGAGGAGCTGGAGGCAGAGCGATGGATCGCTAGACCCATCACTCGTGATGCCGCTTGCGGGTGTCACTTCCACGACGCTCTCGACACCCTGCTGCGTCGGGCCTTTGACCAACACACTTGGTCCATCGAGTACCGTTGTGTAGTCTACCAGCATCGTCGTGGGTTATACCCGGACCAGTGGGAGGCTACTTGCTTGGTGCATCGTCCGGACGATGATCTCCAGGGTGTAGAGGCCTTCTCGGAGCACAATTCTATTACTGAGAGGGATACTGCCGAGGCAGCCATGCATGATGTAGCACGATGGGCACTTTCTCAGTATTGCTCGTTGTTCAGCGGGGTAGCTGATGGCCTTGACCTGAAGTACTACCCTCGTCGTTCGACCTGCAGTGCTAGAGGTGTGATTGTCTCGCCAGTTGGTGAGGGCAATCCCAGGCTGAACAACATGGTCAACCTGGCTGTCGTGCTCAACACAGAGTTGGACCACGCCCTTGACGAGTTGGGCAAGGTTCGGGCTGAGGTTGCGGAATTGCGTGCTGAGTGCGCAGCACGCCACTATCTAGATGGTGGTTCTCCCGCCCCTATCGGGATTCAGCACCCTTACCGTTCACCGCCCCATGGTCGCTTCGACTATGGTACCCCAGACTGCAGGACCCAGATAGATTTGGATCCATAGACCGACAGAGTCGGAGTCTGTAATAATGCTTAATTCAGTGTCTTAGTCTAGTCAGTCTTAGTTAGAGTTAATTTACTTATCTTATGTTGGATGCTTGTTATGATGGACATGTAATGAAGTTGGATCTTTGTAATGATTGTCACCAAGGTGTGGGTATCCCCTGCAACTTGGTGTAGTTATTAATAAAGTCAGTTATTTAGTTGGGTAATCCATTTATTTCCACTTTCCTCTTTATCTGAGAAGCTGTCAGTGAAGATGGTCATTTGTTCAGTGCTATGAAGATTTTCTATACATCTTTTCTTATGCTAAAAGACTGCAGAGTCAGATTTGATATATGTGTGTGATTTCTACAGATGTCTGAGAACAGGCGCACAAGTGCGAGGCGTGCTCAGCCAGAACAGAGGCACCCCAAGAGGAGGCAGCTCTGCAGCAGCATTTGCCACCGCCACCCCCAATGACCATTGAGCAAATGTTCCTGATGCAGACTCAAGCAGTCCAAGCAATTGGTCACAACCTAGCAGCGATGCAACAGCTGCAGTAGCAGCCACCACCGCCTCAGCCTCAGGTGTAAGTCCAGATGCCACAAGTGTCCAGAGACAAGCGGGTAGAATTCATGAGGGGCCATCCCCCAGTCTTTTCCCATTCTGCTGATCCCATGGACGCCGAAGATTGGCTGCATACCGTGGAGTGTGAGTTGCACACTGCCCAGTGCAACGATCGTGAGAAGGTGTTGTACGGTCCCCGACAGCTGAGGGGAGCAACATAGTCTTGGTGGGAGTCTTACCTCGCCACCCATGCCAACCCTGAAGCCATCACTTGGGAAGAATTCAGGGATAACTTCCGTCGCTACCATGTGCCCGAGGGACTGATGATAGTAAGGAAGGAGGAGTTTCTCGCCTTGAAGCAAGGTCCCCTGTCCATCAGTGAGTACAGGGATAATTTTCTACAGCTGTCACGTTATGCCCCAGAAGATGTCAACACGGATGCCAAGAGGCAGTCTCGTTTCCTGAGAGGATTGGTTGACCCCCTCCATTACCAACTCATGAACCACACCTTCCCTACCTTCCAGCATCTGATCGATAGAGCAATCATGACTGAAAGGAAGCGTTGGGAGATAGAGGACAGGAAATGCAAGATTGGTGGATCTCAGATCGGGAGTAGCAGCCGTCCTCGCTACTCAGGCAACCCACCTCAGCCATTCAAGCAGGGTCACCAGCACCAGCATCAGCGTCAGAACCAGCAGCAGCAGTACCAGAGGCAGTTTCCTCAGCAGCAGCAGTAGTACCGTCAGAATAACTAGCAGGGAGGAAATCAATATTAGTGTCAGAGCAACCATGCACCTCGTCTTCCTGCCCCAGCAACCAACCAGAACAACCCAGCAGCGCCAGCGAAAGGAGGAAGTCGTGCATGTTTCCACTGTGGGGAACAAGGCCACTGGGCGAATCATTGCCCAAAGAAAGCAGCTCAGCAGCAGCTAGCTCCCAATGCCCCAGTTAGACAGAATGCAATGCAGCAAGGAGGCAACAACCGTGGGTAGCCTCATGCCTAGTATGGAAAGGTGAACCACTTGGAGGCTAACACAGTCCAGGAGACTCCAGCAGTGGCACTAGGTACGTTTCAGTCTGTAAATGTGTTATTTGATACTGGAGCAACACATTCTTTTGTGACTGCATCATGGGTAGAATCACATAATATACCAGTAGCACCCATGTATCCACCTATGAGGGTTAGTTCAGTTGGTGGAAGAACCCAAACGGATAGATTTTGCCCTAGTGCAAGAGTTCAAATAAGGGGGATAGAGTTCCCCGCTGATCTAATAGTTATGGGTAACCAGGATAAAACTATAGATGTCATCCTAGGGATGAATTGGATAACCAAGTACCAAGTCAGTCTTAGCTGTGACAAGAGAATGGTGAAGTTAGTGTCCCTATCAGAAGAAGAAGTGTTAGTAGAGTTGGTCTTGTCTGGACCAAGAGAAGGAAGCCGTCACCAAGCCACCACCCGTATTGAGGAGATTAAACCATCAGAGGCTATCAATGTAGTATCAGAATTCCCAGATGTGTTTCTCGAGGAGTTGCCATGCATGACACCTGAAAGGAAGGTTGAATTCACCATAGAGCTTATATGAGGCACCGCCCCTATTTCCAAGAGAGCCTATCGAGTGTCCGGACCAAAATTGGTGGAACTCAAGAAGCAGATTGATGAGTTGTCAGAGAAAGGCTACATCAGACCGAGTACCTCGCCTTGGGCAGCCCCAGTGCTATTTGTGGAGAAGAACGGAACAAAGAGGATGTGCATTGACTATAGATCCTTGAATGAAGTTACTATCAATAACAAGTACCCCCTGCCCAGAATTGAAGATTTATTCGATCAGTTGAGAGGAGCCAGTGTTTTCTCAAAGATAGATCTGAGGTCAGGTTACCATCAGCTCAGAATCCGACCTTCGGATATACCGAAGACAGCATTCATCACCAAGTATGGACTGTATGAGTTCACGGTCATGTCATTTGGTTTGACGAATGCGCCAGCCTACTTCATGTACTTAATGAACAGTGTGTTCATGTACTACCTCGACAAGTTCCTAGTAGTGTTCATTGATGATATTCTTATATATTCCTAGAATGAGCAAGAGCATGAGGAGCATTTGAGGAAGGTACTTTAGAGGCTACGAGATTGTCAGCTGTATGCCAAGCTCAGCAAGTGCGAGTTCTGGATCAGTGAAGTCCTGTTCTTGGGTCACATTATAAATCGAGAGGGATTGGCTGTAGATCCAAAGAAGGTAATAGCTATCTTGGACTGGAAAGAACCAAAAGATGTCCGAGGAATCAAGAGTTTCATCGGAATGGCCGGTTATTATCGGTGTTTCATTGAAGGTTTCTCCAAGATTGCCAGACCGATGATGACCTTATTGGCAAAGAAGGTTGAGTTCAAGTGGACCCCCAGCATGCCATAAGTCCTTTGAGACATTGAAGGAGAAGTTGACAACGACACCAGTACTGATTCTGCCAGATGTTCACAAGCCATTCTCAGTATATTGTGATGCTTCGTACACCGGACTGGAATGTGTGTTGATGCAGGAAGGGAGAGTAGTGGCATACTCGTCCCGCCAATTGAAGATTCATGAGAAGAATTATCCTACTCATGATCTGGAATTAACAGCCATGGTTCATGCACTGAAGACCTGCAGACATTATCTTTATGGGCAGAAGTGTTTTTGGGGACTTGTTCTCAAATGCTATGAGTTAAGAATAAGGCAACACAAAAAATGTTAAATGTTAATGCCCTTCGTTCTTCGAGGCATTATTTCCCTTAGGATATACTGATCTTCGGACGAAGGTCATGAAGGACATACCTTCATCATTGCAGCATACGATAATGAAAAGAGAATCATATGAAATATAAAAGATAACATGAACAATTATGTATCATTATCAGTTCATTTCTATTTTATTATCATGGAAAAATAGAAATGATATCAAGTTACAAATGTACCTTCGGCCTGAAAGAAGGTAAAAGTACGAGCGTGACGCAAAAGCAAATGCCAAGTCAGCATGAACAGTACAGGAGCACTGTTCATCTATTTATAGGCACGGGACGCAGCCCATGTAAAATTACACCCATGCCCTTTACATTTGCTAATGACTCTATAGTGATCCATCGAGGTCTAAATAGCCTTTTCCCTTTTAAGTCGGTTCCCTTTTCTGCTATCATGCCGAAGCTCCCTCGCGCATAGCTTCGGCTCTGCGTCAACCTTCGTATTCTTTGTGCTTCTCACACTGCGGTTCTGATCCGAGTCCGAAGGTACCTGTTCATGTATTATACTCCAGAAACATTGTTAAATCATGTTATTGAGGACCTTCGAAAGATGAAGGCCCCCAACAGTAGCCCCTCGCAATATTAATTTGTTAAAATGACGAATTCAGATTGCGATATGGACGAAGGCACTAAGCCGAAGGTCCGAAAAAACACCTTCCCTTTGCTAGAATAACAACAATCAATGACAGACGGGCCCCTCCAATTTGGAGCGCACTGGGCGTATAAATAAGAACTCACCCCGAGCACATTTGGTACGCTACTTGTCGCCTGCTTTGCTTGTTCAATTTTTTAGCTCTTACCTACCAACGCTTGCTTCGTTTTTTAGATTTTCTAAGCTTCGGCTTTAAGAACACATTTTCACCATTTCCGAAGAGAAGATGTCTCAAGATAAAAAAGTTGTTGCTGAGACGAAGCTGAGCGAGGAGGAGAAGCTCCTTGAGGAGAAGACTACTGGCTTTATTGAATCAATAGCAAAGACAAATACAGAAAAGATTACTAAGAAGATTCTAGAAGGCTTATCTGAAGATACCGATGACAGCGACAGTTATGATGTGGAAAGTGGGGGCGAAGACTCCGAAGATTGGCCCTGGCGACCAAGTCATGCAGTTTTCGGAAAATCAACTATTAAACAAAGTCATCTTGATAATATGAGAGGAAGGTATTTTTGAGATATGTCTATTGTGAGAGCTGACAACGGAGACAGGACTGTTCATGTTCTCGAAGAAGATGAAGTCGTGATCTACCGAAGCTTCTTCAAAGCTGGGATTCGGTTCCCCTTAAGCAGATTTGTGGTTGAAGTTTTAAAGATATATCAGATTTTCCTTCACCAAATTACTCCCAAGGCAATTATCAGAATGGGGATCTTCGTTTGGGCCGTGAGGAGTCAAGGTTTGGAGCCAAGTGCAAAATGTTTTTGCAGTATGCACGAACTTTCGTATGAGACGAAGCCCTGGGGTCAAGAACAGTATCATAACAATTTTGGTTGCTATAGCTTCGTTGCTCGTTCAGGCTCAAGCTGCCCAGTGCAAACTTTTTGGAAGAGATGGCCTGGAGACTGGATGAAAGAATGGTTCTATGTGAAAAATGATTTAAAGGCACGAGAAGACATTAAAGAGATCATTATGCGCCCCATCTGGTCGCGCTTCGGCCTCCGAAAGCCGAAGGTAGAGATTGATGAGGCAGCCGAAGAATGCCGAAGGGCCTTCGGCACAGTTTGCTCTTTCATCGGGACAAAGGATTTAGTCCAAGAGCATGTGGCCTACAGGATATGGCCACTGATAGACAACTGGGAAATACCAAAGGAAACCATCACTAACACTAGCGAAGGTGGTTTGGTTCGATTAAAATATACCTTCAGGTTTGGGGACCAATTTATCGAACCAGATGATGACCGGTTGAAGTGTGTTGAAAACACTAGTGATGAACTACTTGGAGCATACTCCAAGTCTGAAGATAACGCACTATCTGCGGCCTTCGGGAGCCGAAAAAAGAAGAGGCTAAATAGAGTTTTTGATGCTATTGGATTTATGTACCCTGACTACCGCTACCCGCCACGGGGGCAGAAGAGAAAGAGTGGAACTTCTGGGAAGGATGTTGCTTCAGCCGCTTCAAGCGAGCCCGCGCCGAAGAGGAAAAAGGTGAAGGTTCTTACTCACCGACCGCGCTACATTGAACCGGCCATAGTGCCTGAATTTGGCGGTGAAACCTCTTCGGCTACTGAAGCCAAAGGACCTGCTCTTACGCAGAGGATTGAAGAGCCGGCTGCAATGCCGAAGGCTGACAAAATTGAAGAACTGAGAACCGAATAGACAAAAACATCAGAAGTTCTAAGCCCTTTGGCAGGAGTTCAAGCGCCGAAGACACAAAAAGATCTAGCAGCAACCCCCAAGAGAAAAAGGATAGCTAGTATATTAGATGTGCTGGAGACGATAAAAACTTCAAGCTCTACTCCAAGAAAAATTGCCAAGGCTTCGAAAATACATATTGAAACCGAGACAAAGCTAACCGAAGCCGAAGCTATACTGAGCCAGGCCGACGCCGAAGCTGGGCCTTCAGTGCCCGCCAAGGAGAAATCCTCGGAAACTGGAGAAAAGGCAGCGGAAGAAGAGGGTATAGAACATATTTTGCCTAAAAAAGCTGCCGCTCCTACTCCCGAAGCGTCTTTCGAGGACCTTGATTATATTATTCGACACGCTTCGGGAAAAAGATTATCTGAAGAAGAAATTTTTGAAGCAAAACACTATGCCCGAGAACTGAAATACCCAAAAGGGGCCTTAGTGTTTAATGGCACAGACGAAGATGACTTCTTATATTGCCTCCCAGACAACAAAGAATTATCTGTCTACCGGGAGATGGCCAGAAGCATGGGCTTTCCGAAGCTCGAAGTTGGCCTTTGTGCCATGACGAAAGACGATCTCGCGGATAGCCTTGCGTACAACAGTTTAAAGGTACGAAAATTGTGAATTTGGAATTTTATGAATTTTGAATTAGTCTTTGGTTCTTATATTGATCCATTCATTCTTTCGTGTAGGGCTTAATACTTAGCAACGCCTTAAGGGCACAAAAGAATGCCGAAGACGAGAGTTGCACTATTGCTCTCAATATCCTTCGAACATAGGTTATTAAGCTGAGAAACGAAGCTTTGGAAAAAGACAAAATTCTGCTTACATTGGTGGACAAAGTAAAGAGGGACGAAGCTAACTTCAAAACCCACTCTGAAGCCCAAAAAATTGAGATTGAAGACCTTCGGAAGCAACTAGCCGAAGCTAAAGAGAAGTGCGCAGTCGCAGAAGCTAAACGAGGAATTAGCGAACAGTGGACAAATCATTTAGAGAAAAACGTTGAAGAACTTCGCATATCCAAGGAAAGATGCTTTGAAAAATCTATGGACTGCGTGAAAAAGATAAAAACTAGCTTCGCCAACGTTGGCGCATATTCAAGCGAGGACAACTTCATAAGAGGCGATCCTGAGGGCCCAATTGAGTGGATCAGCAGCGAAGCCGAAGCTTTTGAGGAAATTTTGAGTGACCGCGGGGACATCTGTGCCTTCTCTAGCGCGAGAGGAGTTGCAGCTATCTTGGAGAAAGCAGGGTGCGAATATGTTAAAACTTTGGCCCAAGCCGAAGCTGCTTTCTCCATTGATGATACGAAGGACCCCTCGACCGAAGCAAGCTTAATAGGTGGAAAAATTTTCACTGACATCTGGGAAAATGGCGGCCGAGGGATGGCTCACGAAATAATAAAGAAGAGCGAAAAAGATACTCATGACACTAGAGAAGCAACAAAAGCAGCTGAAAAGGCTGCGGAGCTTGAGAGACGAATATGTATTACTTAATGATTTTAAACTTTGTTGTTTACTTTTGTGACTTCGAACTGATTTACGTTTTCTATCGCAGCTGAACTATCTCCTCCCCTGGAGCCCTTCGAGTCACTGGTCGAAGCAGAGGCAAAGGAATCATCAGAAATTATTAACATGGCTGAAACTATTATAGACGAAGTCGTTACCCAACTGCTGACCGAAGCTACAGATAAAGTTTTGAAAGAAGAAGAATAGTTATTGTAAAAACATTGTTAGATTATTAATGTAACATTTGCTGGACTATGCTTGTAATATTTGGTGCTCATGGGTTTTGAATGTAATATATGAATGGCTTTGTAATTCAATTCTTTGCGATGCATGAAACTTTTATGTACATACCGTTTTTGAGCCTTCGGCGAAAAAACACCTTCCCTTCTTTTCATGCTTCGTAAAGAAGAGCTTTTATGCTTCGTGAAAAAAATCCTCCAATCATCGCAAAAACATTAATGCTTCGTCAACAATAGGTTTTTCCCTCCACATCAGAGTGCTTCGTAAAAAATCCTCCAAGCATCGCCAAAACATTAATGCTTCGTCAACAATAGATTTTTCCTCCATATCAGAGCTGATGAAGCTGTATTTTTTCAAAACTTATTTTGTGCCTTAGCACAATTTCACTTTTTCGAAGCATTCTCCGAAGGTCAACATTGTATCCACTTCTTGTGCCATTGATGCAATATGATGTATGATGTTATGTTATGCGAAATGATGTGATGATGTTATGCTATGCAAAATGATATTTGTGCCGAAGACACACACACATCCCCATAGTGGAATACACAATCTCTTTGCCGTTTATTTTTCGGCTTCACCGCTTATTTTTCGGTGTATCAGCGCTGACTTTTCGCTGTAAGTTCTGCATTCCCTTAGGAACGTCTTTTGAACTTCTTCGCCTTCTATTTTGGCGGTATTCGCGTTGACTTTTCGCGCTTCGCCTTATATTTCGGCGGTATTTGGCTCTGCATTCCCTTTGGAACGACTTTTGAGCAGAAAACTTACACTGCGCTCCCTTAGGAACGACTTTTTGTAGCTTCGGCAAACTTACGCTGCGTTTCTTAGAACGACTTTTTGTAGCTTTGGTGAAACTTGTAATGTGATTTTTAGCCCCGCGTTCCCTTAGGAACGACTTTTATGCCTCAGCGACTTTTTTGAACTTCGTGAGTCTGTGGAGAAGATATATTATACTATGGCAAGAACAAAGCTATTACAGGAAATTGAAGACGACAAATGATAATGAATGTAAAAACTATTTCATGGGGTAGGATATCTCTTAGTAGATATGCTTCGATTCTGGCACAGTACTGTTGACTGTGCGAGCTTCGGACTCCTCCCTGAAGTCTCGCTGCTGATGGGTCTGTTGACTCCCTTCTGGCTATTGGCCGCATGAATATGCAGGTTGTAGTGGTGGCGGAGGTGGAGGCTGTGGCCAGCATGCATGTGGCTGACTAGCCGAAGCAACAGACGCTACAGGATGGTTACCCACATACTCTGTATGTAGGGTGAGTGATACGAAGTAGTATGCATGACCTGCTTCGACTGGTTCTGCTGAGCTGCGGCTTCTGCTATTTCCTTTTGTTTCTGAATGGTGACATGGCACATCCTTGTAGTATGGCCCTTGTCCTCACCACAGAATAAGCAATAAATTTTCCTAGGTTGATCCCCAAACCTTCCTCCGAAGCCCCTGGCGCCTCTGCCTCTTGGAGCTGGCAGCCGAAGATAGCTTTGTTGTTGCCCCGAAGCTTGCGAGGAATATTGTGGCCTCTGTTGTTGACTTCCTCTATCGTCACTCTGGGTGGAGTGGATTGACCTGACATGCCTTGGGTGGATTCTCCTCCGAAGCCCCTGGTCATCTCAGAGAACCTGTAGGCTTACTCCCTTCTTTGGCGAAAATCATTGTCAGTGTGGATGTATTCATCCATCTTTTGAAGCAGCTTCTCCAAAGTCTATGGAGGCTTTCTAGCAAAATACTGGGCAGTAGGTCCTGGACGAAGCCCCTTGATCATGGCCTCAATGACAATTTCATTGGGCACTACAGGCGCTTATGCTCTCAGACGCAAGAACCTTCAGACGTATGCCTGGAGATACTCCTCATGGTCTTGCGTGCATTGAAACAGAGCCTGAGATGTGACTGGCTTCGTCTGAAAGCCCTGGAAACTTGTCACCAGCATGTCCTTGAGCTTCTACCATGAAGTGATGGTCTCTGGCCGAATAGAAGAATACCACGTTTGAGCCACATTCTTGACTGCCATGACGAAGGACTTGGCCATGACAGCTGCATTACCTCCGTATGAAGATATAGTTGCTTCATAACTCATCAAAAACTGCTTCGGGTCTGAATGCCCATCAGACATTGGAAGCTGAGGTGGCTTGTATGATGGGGGCCACGGGATAGCCTGTAGTTCTGCTGCCAAGGGAGAAGCATCATCAAAAGTAAAGGTATCATGATTAAAATCATCATACCATCCATCGTCGTTGAACAAGCCCTCTTGATGAAGCTCCCTGTGTTGAGGCCTTCGGTCTTGCTCGTCTTGAGCAAGGTGACGTACTTCTTCAGTGGCTTCGTCAATCTGCCTCTGAAGGTCAGCAAGTCGGGCCATCTTCTCCTTCTTCTTTTGCACTTACTGATGAAGCATCTCCATATTTCTGATTTCTTGGTCCAATTCGTCCTCCTGGGGTGTTGGACTAGTGGCCTTCCTCTTCTGGCTTCGGGCCTCTCGAAGAGAAAGGGTCTCCTGATTTGGGTCCAGTGGCTGCAAAGCGGCAGCCCCTGTCGCTAAAGCTTTCTTCGGTGGCATGACGAAGGTCAGTGTTTACCGAAGGTGGTCGAAAAGAGTTCACCGGAGGTGGGCGCCAATGTTGGGGACTTGTTCTCAAATGCTATGAGTTAAGAACAAGGCAACACAAAAAATGTTAAATGTTAATGCCCTTCGTCCTTCGAGGCATTATTTCCCTTAGGATATAATGATCTTCGGACGAAGGTCATGAAGGACATACCTTCATCATTGCAGCATACGATAATGAAAATAGAATCATATGAAATATAAAAGATAACATGAACAATTATGTATCATTATCAGTTCATTTCTATTTTATTATCATGGAAAAATAGAAATGATATCAAGTTACAAATGTACCTTCGGCTTGAAAGAAGGTAAAAGTACGAGCGTGACGCAAAAGCAAATGCCAAGTCAGCGTGAACAGTATAGGAGCACTGTTCATCTATTTATAGGCACGGGACGCAGCCCATGTAAAATTACACACATGCCCTTTACATTTGCTAATGACTCTATAGTGATCCATCGAGGTCTAAATAGCCTTTTCCCTTTTAAGTCGGTTCCCTTTTCTGCTATCATGCTGAAGCTCCCTCGCGCATAGCTTCGGCTCTACGTCAACCTTCGTATTCTTTGTGCTTCTCACACTGCGGTTCTGATCCGAGTCCGAAGGTACCTGTTCATGTATTATACTCCAGAAACATTGTTAAATCATGTTTTTGAGGACCTTCGGAAGACGAAGGCCCCCAACAAGTGTGATATCTACACGGACCACAAGAGTCTCAAATACATATTCACTCAGTCAGAGTTAAACATGAGGCAGCGAAGATGGCTAGAATTGATCAAAGATTATGAGCTAGAGATTCATTATCACCTAGGCAAAGCAAATGTGGTTGCGGATGCTCTAAGCAGAAAGAGTCAAGTTAATATGTTGGCCGCTCACCCGATGCCATATGAGCTAGCGAAGGAATTCGACAGATTGAGTCTCCGATTTCTAAACAACACCTAAGAAGTGACAATTGAGTTGGAACCCACTCTAGAGCAAGACATCAGGAAGGGCTAGAAGGATGATGAGAGGATCAACGAGATCCGGCAGCTGATCATAGATGGGAAAGGCAAGGATTTCTGTGAGGATGCAGAAGGAGTGGTATGGTTCGAGGATAGACTATGTGTTCCTGACATCAAATCGATCCGGGATATGATTCTCAAGGAAGCTTATGAGACAACATACTCTATACACCCCGGTAGTGAGAAGATGTACCAAGACCTAAAGAAAAGATTCTGGTGGTACGGTATGAAAAGGAGATAGCAGAGTATGTGGTTGTATGTGATAGTTGTCAGAGGATTAAAGCAGAACATCAGAGACCTGCAGGGTTGTTGCAGCCATTGCAGATTCCTCAGTGGAAATGGGATGAGATCGGAATGGACTTTATAGTCGGTTTGCCTCGCACTCGTACTGGTTATGGCTCCATCTGGGTAGTAGTGGACCGTTTGATAAAGGCGGCCTATTTCATACAATCATACCAGTCAAGACCACCTACAACAATGCAGTGTTTGCCAAACTATACATGTCTCGGATTGTGTGCTTGCATGGCGTTCCAAAGAAGATAGTATCAGATAGAGGCACTCAGTTCACCTCTCATTTTTTGCAGCAGTTACATGAAGCTTTGGGCACACACTTGAAGTTTAGCTCAGCTTATCACCCGCAGACAGATGATCAAACAGAGAGAACCAATCAGATTCTGGAAGATATGTTGAGGGCTTGTGCTTTGCAAGACAAGATAGGTTGGGATAAGAGGTTACCATATGTGGAATTCTCTTACAACAACAACTATCAAGCCAGTTTGAAGATGTCACCATACAAAGCGTTTTATGGGAGGAATTGCAAAACTCCATTGCATTGGGACCAACCTGGTGAAAGATAGGTGTTCGGTCCAGATATTTTGCTTGAAGCCGAAGAGAACATCAGAATCGTCTGAGAGAATTTGAAGGCAGCACAGTCCAGATAGCAAAGCTATGCTAACACCCGAAGAAGAGAAGTGAGTTTTGAAATAGGAGACTATGTCTACTTGAAGGTGTCACCAATCAGAGGAATCAAAAGGTTCGGAGTCAAAGGCAAGCTAGCACCTTGATATATCGGGCTGTATCAGATTCAAGCAAGACACGGAGAAGTGGCTTACCAACTCAGGTTACCAGAGAATCTGTCCGCTGTGCATGATG
This sequence comes from Zea mays, assembly GCF_902167145.1. NCBI lineage: Eukaryota > Viridiplantae > Streptophyta > Magnoliopsida > Poales > Poaceae > Zea > Zea mays. Next base: position 90,797,644 of record NC_050097.1, read on the forward strand.
TGTTCCATGTGTCTCAGTTGAAGAAATGCTTGCGAGTGCCAGAAGAGTAGTTGCAAACAGAGGACCTTGAAGTTCAAGAAGATCTGACATATATTGAGAAGCCAACTCAAATTTTAGAAATAGTAGATCGGGTCACTCGGAGAAGTACCATCAGGATGTGCAAAGTCAAATGGGGTCACCACTCAGAAGAAGAAGCAACCTGGGAAAGAGAAGATGATTTGAAAGCTAAGTACCCTGAGCTCTTTCCTAGCCAGCCCTGAATCTCGAGGGCGAGATTCTTTTAAGGGGGATATGTCTGTAACACCCTAAATTTGGGGGTATAAAATTTCTTTCTAATTATCACCCAAATTCAGGTGTTACTCTTCTCTCTCTCTAGTTTCTATCTATCTCTAGATTCTCTCTCTCTCTCTTTCCTTTTGAGTAGAAATAGCTTAATTAAGGAGGGATTAATTATTTATTTTTGCCAAAAAATTATGAGTCATGAAATGTTGCATCATGCTGAGTTTAAATATTCTTTGAATTGTTGCACATGTTTGAATTAGTTTGAATTTGAAACTTGAATTGAATTTGAAATGAAAACCCTAGAGAAAAGGAAATAGAAAAGCAATTAGAAATTCCAGGAAAATAGAAAAAGCCAATTCGGCCCAAACCAGCCCGGTCGCGCGCGCCCGTGCCCGCGCGCCTGCCGCCCTTGACAAGCGGACCTCGCCTGCCACCCCTGACAGGTGGACCCCGCCTGCCACCCCTAACAGGTAGACCCCGCCTGTCGGCGCCAGACTGTCCCGCACTCTCCTCTCTCTCTCTCTCTCGCTTGCTGCCAAGTGGGGCCAAGCTGTCGGCGCCAGTTTCTTCGCACGCCCCTCTTCTCTCTTTGCTTTGCGGGCCCGTTTTTCTAGTCGTCGAGTCGTTGCCCCGCACGCTCGTCCTCTCTCTCTGCGCCGTGGGCCTCCCCTGTCAGCTCCACCCTCCCCGCGCCGGCCGTGGACCAGCGCGCGCGCACTCGCGCACGTCGTCGGAATCCTCAGCCACGACGCCCGCCCACGCGCCCCAGCTCCTTTTTGAGCCCCGCCCGCGCCCGCACTCACTCCCCCACCTCATTTCACGCAGCCCCGCTCCTTCTCGCGCTCTGCCCACGCTGTCCGACCTTGTCGGAGACCTGCGTCCGCCTACCTAGTCATCCAGCCCGTCGGAGGCCACGCCAAGCGACCCCGAGCTCCGCCCCGAGGTGAGACATCCATCCCCGTGCTTGTTTTCCTCTATTCACGCCTACCTGTAGCCAATTTGGCCTCGCCGGCGTGCAATCGCGCTTGCTCGCCGCACCCGCACGGTGTCCGGCCAGCCCGACCCCGTTCAGTGCCACGGTATTGGCCCATAATGCTCCCCCGCCTCCACTGGAACTAGCCTGATCCCTATCACGGTCGATTGCCTCTCCTGGCGGCCGGAATTCCTCACCGGAGTTACCCCGGCCCGCCCGGAGCTTTTCTTCCACCGTTCCCTTATCTCTGACCTCGGTCTCGTGGCCACAATCCCGCCATCGACTTCGCCGAGTCATCTTCCCCCCTCTCTGACCAACTCCGGCGTAGCACGCACCCGCCCCAACTCCGGCGACTTCACCGCTGCGGGAAGGGGCGGCGTCGCCCGCAGCCGTTCACCCCTCCCGGTTTGATCTCCCCCGTCCGATCTCGATCGCACGGCCGAGATCACGGGATACCGCTTCGCGCACGCGCGCCCTGCGTCTGGGCACGTCTGTCAGCGCCCGTGTCCCCTGGCGCTGGGCCCGATCGGTCAGTGTGCCCGCCCCCCGTTGCTAACGCCGCTGGCCCGCCTATCAGTGCTCGCCCACCCGCGCGCGCGCACCCTCGACCGTAGATTTAATCTTGGCTGTTGGTTTCTGATCTAACGGTTGAGATCGTCTGATACCCTTTCGCGTGTAGTTTTGCTTAAGAGACCCTCGGGTTAGTTGGAATTAACCCGTCGTCCCTGGTTTTCGCGTGCAGGCCCCTGTAATCTTCAAGATTGAACCCTAGGCTTTTAAATAATTATAGAATTAGACTTATTTTCATATTTTAAATTCCCAAACTTGTTTATTTCATATCTTTTGCATATGAACTCCAAATTTAGTGATTCAAATTGCAAAATGTTAATTGGAATATTCTCTGTTTAAATAAATTAGTTCCATTTACAATCTGTACATTCTGATTTTATGGTTAACTATGAACTAGTATATGTGTAGATTTGTTTATTTAATAAAATAAAAAAAGGAAAACCCTAGGGGTTAAGTATATTTAGTTTTGTGAGACTAATAACATGTATCACATGAATGTATCTCTTGTCTAACTTTTAGGTCACAGTAAAATAAATAGAAATAGGTTGTGTAATTATGGACAACACTTAAAGAATAATCTATTTCTAAATGAAATTAGTCCATGTTATACTTTCATCTCATTATTCCTTATTTAGTATTGTGCCTTTTTAAGATGTATTCCAATGTTTGTACATGTTTGGTGTGATGTTCATTTGTACTTTCCAAATGTATTGAATGCATGCTCGCTTTATTTAGACAATGAGCAGTCCGAGGTTCCCGAGTGTGTTGCTGGAGACCTCCCTAAGCAACAACCTAGTGAAGGCAAGTGTCCTCTGACCTATTATGTCCTACATACTTTATGATTCACTATCCCGCATTACATTACTTAACCTAAGGATTGACTAGTCTATAATTACTTATCCTTGTTTACCTTTTGGGTTATCATGGTTAGCATTTTGCTATTGCCTTAACTTAATCAATGAACATGATGTGAATATTTATGATACGATGATGCTATCCCAATGATGATATTGTGATACTCTAGGGGGCTCAGGCCTTTTTCCTGGGTACCTCTCTGTAAGGACCTATTCGTGGAGTGACCACCCAGGATAACAGTGCAACCATGAGGGTGGAATGGGACGCCCTTAGCTGAATAATTAGATGAACCTAGGGGTGTAGTTGGCTTTGCCTGAGGGCCGTCAATGGGGGTCAGGGCGTAGTGCTCGCTCTGCCAAGGGGGGTGCAGAGGTTCATTCGATTTGGTTTTGTTAGTCACCCACCTTGGGGAGGTGTACTGCATTTGTACGACTTGTGAAACCTAATGAGCAGCTATGCACTAGGGGCGTCTTTGTAAATGCTACGTAGTGTATCCCTGGCCATTCACCTCGGTAGTGAAGATCGGGTCTATACAACCAAGGCTAGAAAGGGATCACGAGTTGTGGCTAAAGTGTACAACGTCTGCAGAGTGTTAGAAACTGGTATATCAGCCGAGCTTACGATTAAGAGCAGCCTTAGGATCCTCTTTAATTAGAAGAACTTTGGTTACTTTTATGATGATGGTTAATAATGTTGGTTATAATTCTGATCTCTGGTATTTCCTCTTGGAGGGAGTACTTTTGGGTAATAACTGGGTTTATTACTAAAACTTGGCTCTACTAATTGTAATAAATGTTTGACCAACTAAAAGCAACTGCTTAACCTCAACTCCACATACATCTAGTCCACTCTAGCCAAATTGGACATTTCCTGAGTACGTTGATGTGTACTCACCCTTGCTTTACAAACCACCCCACCCTAGGTTGTCCCTACTGTACTCAGTGCTCAGGAGGTGATGCTGGCAACATGGAGGACTTCGAAAAGTTCCAGGATTACGACGAGTTCTAGTTTATTATTAGTGGTAAACCCCCAGTCAGCTGCCTGTGTAGGCTTATCATCTATGTTTTGTTTTCTCCGCACTTTGATGTTTATGTTAAAGACAATGGTTATGTATTAGACCCTGGGAGTTTTGATCGTCGAACTCACCCAGTCAGACACCCCCTTCTTTGACATCGTGCCGATCGAGGAAGAGTACCCGGTGGGACACCTCTACATGCCTATCACCTTCAGCGCCCGGAACAACTATCGAACCGAGTTCCTACGGTTTGAGGTAGCTCGATTTGATTGTGGATACAACGTCATCATCGGGAGACCAGGACTGGCAAAATTCATGGCCATCCCACACTACCCGTACATGATCCTCAAGATGTTGGGTCCTTAGGGCATCATCACCATCCGCGCTGACTTCCATGGAGCCACAGAGTGCTTTCGAGGGGCCGTCCAAATAGCTCTAATGGCCGGACCCTCGATGGCACTCCTGGCAAGGAGCGACGACACAACAGCAGGGGACGACCTCATAATTCCCTCGAATGAAGCATTCGACGCTACCTCTATGCCACTGACAGAAGAAACGAAGAGGATCAACCTTGGGTTCTCCGACGAGCGCAAGACCATGGTTATTAGCTCCAGCCTTACTGACAAATAGTAAAGCGCGCTCATCCAGTTTCTGCAAGACAACTGAGGCGTGTTCGTATGGCAACCTGCAGACATGCCAGGAGTGCCGAGAGAGCTGGCCGAGCACCAACTCAAGGTGTACCCTCAAGCAAGGCCGATCCAGCAAAAGTTGCATCGTTTCACGCCCAACAAAAGAGAAGCTATACGGGTTGAATTAGCTCTCTTGCTATTAGCAGGCTTTTTTAGAGAAGTACTACATCCTGAATGGCTAGCAAACCCTGTTCTTGTACTAAAAAAGAATGAAGTTGATTGGTGCATGTGTGTAGACTATAACGACCTCAACAAACGCTGCCCAAAGGATCCCTTCGGGCTCCCTAGAATAGAACAGGTAGTCGATTCAATTGCTTGCTACTCTATGCTCTCCTTAGACTTTTACTCGGGAATCACCAGATCAGCCTAGCAAACGAGGATGAGAAAAAAATCGCGTCCATCATGCCCTTCGGAGCCTTCTGCTACACCTCCATGCCATTTGGCGTCAAAAACGTTGGAGCATCTTACTAGAGGGCTATCTAGACATGCTTAGCTGATCACTGGGGCAAGCGTGTGGAAGCTTATGTTGATGATGTGGTGATCAAAACAGTAAAGACAGATGACTTCATTGAATATCTCCAACAAGTCTTCAACTACTTGAGGCGCTACCGCTGGAAGCTAAATCCAGAGAAGTGTGTATTCGGGGTACCAACCGAAAAGCTACTCGGGTTTATTATCAACCATCGAGGAATCGAGGCTAACCCAGAGAAGATTGAAGCCATTCTAAGGATGGAGCCACCGAAGTCACAGAAAAAGGTACAGAGGCTCACGAGATGCATGGCAGCGCTAAGTCGTTTCATCTCAAGGCTCGACAAAAGGGGGATGCCATTCTATAAACTGCTCAAGAAAGTGGTCAGGTTCCACTGGACTCCAGAGGCTCAAGAAGCACTAGAGGCACTCAAAAAGTTCTTGACCACTCCGCTGTTCCTCAAGCTACCACACCGAGCTACGGCTAGTCAGCCAGCTGAAGACCTACTATTGTACATCTCCTGCACGACTCATGTAGTAAGCACTGCGTTGGTAGTCGAGCTGTCACATCCGGTTTTGGAAGGTAAACCGAATGTGAACCATGTACGTGCCAGGATCAGAAATTCACGTACACAACGATTACATAAATGACTCATCATAGCACAATGCTTTGAATAACAATAAAGAGTAAGTAATAATACTAAATACTAGAGTCATTTACATAATATGAATCAAAGTACACAGAATAGAAATGTAGCCAACGTAAATAAACTCACCACAGGCAGCTGACTGGGGGGAGGTCGCTAGCCAAAACCACGAACTCGTCGAAGTTCTGGAACTCCTGGAGATCCGCCTCGATGCCTTCTTCTTTACCTGAGCATAGATTTGCACCAAAGGCAACCTGGTGTTTTGTGAAAGCAAGGGTGAGTACACATCAACATACTCAGCAAATGTCCCGTTTGGCTGAGGTGGACTAGCTTTATGTGGGGTTTAGCTCAAGCAGTTGCTTTTAGTTGGTCAAGTATTTATTATTAGTGGAAGCCAAGTTTTAGTAATAACCAACCCGTGAACCATTTCCTCATCGAGGAACATCATCATCATAGTCGAACCAAAACCATAAACATAACCATTGTATCTCAGATCATATGTATCTCTAATCAAAGAGGATCCCAAAGCTGCTCATAACCGTGAGCACGACTGATATATCAGTTTCTAACCTTCTGCAGAGGTGACACACTTTACCCACAAGCCGTGATTCCCATTCTGCCCGGAGATCATGACTCTCCATTGATCACTAACAAGGTGACCTAGTAGGGTCTCACTACGTAGCCTTTACAAAGACTCCCCTGGTGCATAGCTGCTCGTTAGGTTTCGCCAGTCGTACAAACGCAGTACACCTCACCAAGGTGGGTGACTAACAAAACCAAATCAAATGAACCTCTGCACCCCAACCTTGGAAGAGCGAGCACTACGCCCCGGCCCCCATTGACGGCCCTCCAACAAAGCCAACTATACCCCTAGGTTCATCTAATTAATCAGCTAAGGGCGTCCCATTCCACCCTCATGGCTGCATTGTTATCTCGGGTGGTCACTCCACAAACAGGTCCTTACGGAGAGGTACTCAGGGGAAAAGGCCCGAGCCCCCTAGAGTATCACAATATCCTCATCGGGATAACATCATCGTATCATAATATTCACATCATGTTCATTGATTAAAGTAAAGCAATTGCGTAAAGCTAACCATGATAACCCAAAAGGTAAACAAGGATAAGATAAATAGAAAGCTAGTCAATCCTTAGGTTTTAATTACGTAATGCAGGACAATGAATTAAAAGTGAATGGGACATAATAGGTCAGAGGACACTTGCCTTCACCAAACAGATGCTCAGGGTCTTCAACTCTGTAGAACTCGAAGAACCGGACCACTTGGTTGCCAACGCTTGGCCGCCGATTCCTCAATGCTTGGAAACGAATCGCGATCTAATCGCAACGCAAAGCGAAGGCGAACCGGCACAAGCAAACAAACATATACACATGCATAAGAACATTACACCATGCCAAGGAGAACAAAATAAAAATATACAAGATAAAATAGAGCTCGCTTCTACGGTCATGCGAGGGAAAGAAACGCGTTGGTCGGAGCTACGGTCGACAAGTTATCGTGTTTACGTTAAACAAATATTAACTATAACATTTAATTCGACATTATCAAATATAAATATTATACATCAGTTAGTTCGATTAATCTGATACACTAACAAATGTCCATTAATTAAATAATTTAATTAAAACAAGATATTCTAAGCGAGATGAATTTATGACGCGTGAAATAGCACGACAGCGTGCAAACGATGCGCGGACACGCGCGACATAGCACGCTGACGACACACGAAAACAGCGCGCGCGACCAGCGTGAACGAGAACGCCACCACGTGCGGAACAACACGTGCGACAAGCGAGAAAACTAAATAGATGACACGTTTATACTAAACAAATATTAAATAATTAAAAAGTAGTTAAGTTAATATTGGTCATGTTAATATTTATTATAAAAGTGCGGTTGAACACTACATATTTAATCTAATTGAAATATCAATCTAATAAATATTAGTCAAGCGAATCTTAAGTTAATTATCTAAAATATATGACATGACGCATTAACATCGTTAACATGAGTGTTTATAAGCGACAAACTATTTATTATCACGCGCAGACGCCGCGCGACACACGCGAACGGTGCGCGACAACGTGTGCGAACTGCACGCGCGACGACGCTCGCGAAGCAGCACTGCGACACGCAAAACAACGTGCACGGCAACGCGCGACACGCGCGAGTAACGAATGAACTAGACACACGAACAACACGGCGACGACGAGCGTCACACATGCGAACAACGCGTAGACAGTGCGACGACGCGCACGACTCACAAGAGTCACTAATAGACATCGCGTTTATACTAAACACTAAATAGGTATTAAATACCACATCTAAGTTGTTAAAATCACATTACCACATATTTACAATCGCTAACTAAAATCATAATTTTAATCCAATTGAGTACTCAGTTTATTGATCGACAATTAAATATAAAATTAATTAGCGCAGGGGAATAGACGAGGTAGACGGGGGGTAGACAGGAGTCGTCTAGGGGTAGATGAATATCGTCTACGGGGTAGACGGATGTCATCGGGACCCTGACGACGCGCTGTGCGTGCGCAAAACAACGCGCACAACAACGCGCGCGACACACGAGGATCACTAACAGATATCATGTTTATATTAAGTATATTAATCCAAAAGCACTTTGATCAGAATAATCATATAAACAGGTATTTATAAATGCGCAAATAAAACTAGCAATTAGTTTTATTCAAATTGTTATTCTAATAAATAACCAATAATTAACTAGTTGATTAAAACTTACATCGTGACAAAATATTGTTACTAATGTAAACTTGACGCTGCTATGGAGTTGACACGACCGAAACAAGTCGAAACAGGTTTGTGACGCACAACGCATCGAATAGCTAACAATCCGTGGCTAAATAATGACGCGACGAACGGACACCCTAGATTACGCTTAAACGCGGAAAACTATATTTCTAAGTTCAACTTAGTTAACATAGATTATTTGTGTGGGGTATTTTAGATAAAGTGAATTATCAATTAATCAATGATTTAAATGAGAATTAATTACTACGCATGGACGATTATAGCGAAGTGATTAACTAATGCGCGCGGATCGTGCGCGCGACACGCACGAAACAGCGTGCAGACAATACGCAAACAACGACGATGGCACGCGCAATACCCGTGATCACGTGCGAAACCACGCGCGCGAGACTTGACGAGTACGCGACGCGCTAAGTAACAGTAGCGAGGCACGGTGAGGAGCATGCGAGGGTTGTGCGCAGGGGCTGTACTAGGCACACTTAGCAGTTGAGTGCTGGCCACGTTCGCCATGCCAGAGTCGAGCCACACGGGTGGACACGAACAGCCGTGCCACGAGATACACTGGGAGGGGAGGGAGAAGAAGGAGGAGAGAGCTCACCTCGGCGGCCGACGGGAACACTACGCGACGGTGCTCAGCGAAACGGGTGAGGGAGCGCGACGAGGCTCTAGCCCACGGCGCGGGCTGCAATGGCGCGTGGATGACAAGGGAGCCACAGGGGCACGGGCTGGGAGGCTGGCCTGGGCGCCGGCGGGCTCCGGCGAGACAGCTCTGGCGAGGCCGCAGCGGGGCTCAGAAGCGCAGGGGCAGAGCGGCTAGCCACCACGTCCGAGGACGCGCTGGAGCTCCGGTGTGGCCGTACGACGGGGAAGTAGCCCGGCCATGGCTGCACGGCGGTTTTGTTGAGGTTCTAGCGGTGGGCATGGCAAAGGTGAGAAAGACGATTTGGGAAGAAAAACAGGGACTCTGGCGGCGCCTGGCGCATGCCCATACGCGGGTGCGCGCGACGTGCGGCATGGGCGAGCTCGCAGGGCGGGCGTGCATGCAGGCGTGCGTCGTGGCTGCATGGGGCGCGACATTTGCAGGCGTGGCGGCGCGAGCCGCGCAAACGCGTGCGCGGGCAAGTTGGGAACCACGGCCAAGGGCGCGCGCGTGCAGGCCAGCCGGAGGGGCCGCGGCTGGGCCACGCGGCGCAGCCGCCCGGGGACGCGCTGGGCAGGCGCGAGTAGGCCGGTCGTGGAGTGCGCGCGCAGGCAGCGACGGCGCTCCCAGGCGCGCGCGCTAGGGCAGAGGCAGGGGCACGGGGGGCTGCGCGCAACGGCCGGGGCACTGGGCCTGGGCGAGCACTCCTGCTGGGCTGGGACATGGAGGCATGGGGGTGGGCCAGGGGGTGGACCGAGCAGACCGCAGGGAAGGGAAAGGGAGCCAGGCTGTCACACCCGGTTTTTAGAAGGCAAACCGAATGCGAACCATGTACGTGCCAGGATCAGTTATTCACGTACACAGCAGTTACATAACATGGACATCATCACACAGTGCTCAAATAGTATTAAAAAAAGGAAATAATAGTCGATTACATCATACGTCTGAGACGTCCATATAGTCCTTACAATAAATCAAAGTGCGAAAACGAAACGTAGATAACCGCGGCCTTCACAGGCAGCCGACTGGGGGTTGCCGCTAACCCACACCTAGAACTCGCCGTAGTCTTGGAACTCCTGGAAGTCTCCTTCCACACCTTCATCTTCGCCTGAGCAGTGGTTGCAATGCTGACAACCTGGGGATGGGGGGGGTTTGGTGTGTAGAGCAAGGGTGAGTACACATCAACATACTCAGCAAGTATCCTGTTTGGCTGTAGTGGACTAGCTTTATGTGGGGATAAGTCAAGCAGTTGCTTTTAGTTGGTCAGATTATTATTTACTAATAGAAAGCCAGGTTTTAGCATTAACCCAAGTTATTAGCCCGATGTACCCATTCCAAACGGAAAGAATACCACTTACCAGCACCATAGTCATAACCGAAACCATCGATCTCATAGCCACCTGTACCAAAGTATCTCTGATCAAGTACCACTAATCACTGGAGCTCCCTTGGCCGCTCATAACCGCGAGCACGGCTGATATATCAGTTTTCAAACACTCTGCAGAGGTTGTGCACTTTACCCACAAGCCGTGATTCCCATTCTGCCCGGAGATCATGACTCTCCATTGATCACTACCAAGGTGACCCAGCAGGGCATCACTACGTAGCCTTTACAAAGATTCCCCGGGGCTGTAGCCACCCGTTAGGTTTCCTAAATGCACCGCACTCCTCCCCAAGGGGCGAACCCAAACTTGGCAGAGCGAGCCGCATACACCGAGCCCCATTGACGGCACGACGGCTAAGTGAACTACACCCCGGATCCTCTAATTATTCAGCTAAGGGCATCCCATTCCACCCTCATGGTTGCACTGTTTTCCCGGGCGGTCATCCATAGAACAGGTCCTTACGGAGAGGCACTCGAGAAACCGCTCGAGCCCCCTTGAAGACCACAAGTATAACATCATCATAAGAGAGGGGAAAACAGCGTATCATAGATAATCTCATCATGTTCATTGATTAGAGTTTGAGCAATAGCATAAAGCTAAACAATAATAATCCAACCCAAATAGGTAAACAAGGACATGGATAACAAAAGCTAGTCAATCCTTAAGCATAAAGGTGTAAAGCGGGAGGTGAATTAAATAATGAATAGGACAGAGATAGGTCAAAGGACACTTGCCTCCACCAACCGACTGCTGCTCAGGGGCTTCTCCTGCGAGTTCCTCGGGCTCTTCAACCGGATCGTTCTCTAAGCGGGTGCAAACATACATACATCCATCCATTGAAATTAGAAAACCAACAGTACACCATACAAGAGAACAAGTAAAGCAAATATGCAGAGAATACCACATACGATAATGGATTTACCTTGGTTAGAAAGAAACGAGGGAAGGTCTCGCAGGGGTTAAGGCTTATGCTCGAGGGGCACTACGGGTAAACGAATGACTAGACGTCACGCGCTCTAGTTCCAGTTGGTCCTAACAAAAGGATTAGCTACATGCACTAATGTAAACACGATCACTTTTAGTAGATTAACATTGAATAAGATAGACAATTGACTATACAAATTAACTAACGTAACCAATTTCCAAATTGAGACTCCTACCTTATTAATATAAACAACGTGATTAGCGTATATAGGAGACGGGGGGGTAGACGGGGCGTCTGGGGGTAGACAGGGCACGACGAGTCGTGCCAGGGCACGCGCACTACGCGGGCACGCGCGCGAGGCCGCATGCACACGCCACGAACTAACCGTGCGCACGTCGGGGCCGTGCGCTAGCCGAGCTCAAAGTCGCGCGCCATAGGCACGCTGGGCCGAACTCAAGGCTACGCCGGGGCCGACACGACGCGAGCAAGGCACGGCGGGGCGAGCGGGCAAGCACACCGGGGCAAGCGAGCACGAGCGAGCGAGAACGCGGCCGGACGAGGCCGAGCGCGGGGACGGGCGGCCGAGCCGGGGCATGGGGGCGGTTGAACCGGGGGGGGCCGAGCTCGCCGGGAGGCGGGCGGCCGAGCCGGGGGCGGGCGCGCGCGGGTCACTGGGGCGGCCAGGGAGCCGGCCGAGCGGGCGGGGCGGCGCGGGCTCGCCGGACGAGGGCGGGGCCGGGGACGGCGAGGCGGGGCGCGGCGCGGGCGCGAGGGCGGGGCCGAGCGGGCGCGGCCGAGCTCGCCCGGGGCGGGGCCGAGCCGGACACGGGAGGGGGAGGGGTGGCTCGCCGGAGCGGGCGCGGGGAAGGGCCAGGCGGGCGCGGCCGGGCGGGGAAGGGGCAGCGCGGGGCGGTCGAGCTCACCGGAGCCGGGTCGGGCGAGGGCGGCCGGGGGCGGGGAAGGGCCGAGACGGGGCCGGGCGAGGGCGGCGAGGCGGGGCCGGGGCCGGACCGAGCGTGCCCATGGCGCAGGGGAAGGGCGCCGGAGGGAGGGGAGGGAGGAGAGAGGGGAGGAGAGAGGGTCTCACCGGATGGGAGAACGGCGGCGGCGGCGCCGGGGAGCGGCGGCGGCGCGGGGGCAAGGGGCGGCGGCGGCTAGGGTTTGGGGAGAGAGAGAGTTGGGAGAGAGGGAGGGAATGACGGGCGGGGCCCGCGGGAGGATTTTTGGAAAAAAAAAGAAAAAGGGTGGGGGCGGTTGGGCCGGCTGGGCCCAAAGTGGGGGAGGGAGGGGGCGCGTGGCTGGGCCGGCGCGGGGCCCACGCGGGAGGGGGGAAAGGGGGCGGCTGGGCCGGCCGAAGGGGGGGGGCGGCTGGGCCGAATAGGGGAGAAGGGGGGGAAGAGAGGGAAGAAAAAGAAAGAAAAAAAGGCTTTTTCCTTTTTTCTAATTTCTAATTTTCTCTAGACGAAAGCATTCACATTTTTAAACACCCAAAAAGTATGCATGGTTCGGCATGATGCTTCACACAAAATAAAGTATTTTAAGGTTTTGCCTTACACGAGGTCTAAAGCCAAAACCCGCTGCGACTTTGGAAAAGATCAAGGCTTAGCGAGAAGAAAAGGGAAAAAGGAAAGAGTAACGCCTGAATTTGGTGAGGGAAAAGAAGAAAAAAAATTCTACCACCAAATTCAGGGCGTTACAAACCTATCCCCCTTAAAAGAATCTCGCCCTCGAGATTCAGGGTTGGCTACCAAAGAGCTCAGGGTACTTGGCCATCAGATCATCTTCACGCTCCCAGGTTGCTTCTTCCTCAGAGTGATGATTCCATCTAACTTTGCACATTCTGATGGTCTTCCTACGGGTGACTCTGTCTGCAACCTCAAGGATCTGCACTGGCTTCTCAACGTAGGTCAAGTCCTCCTGGACTTCAAGACCTTCCACTGGCAACTGCTCTTCTGGCACACGCAAGCACTTCTTCAACTGAGACACATGAAAGACATCATGCACAGCAGACAAATTCTCGGGCAAACTAAGCTGATAGGCCACTTCTCCACGTCTTGCAAGAATCTGATACGGACCGATGTAGCGGGGTGCTAGCTTGCCTTTCACTCCGAACCTTCTGACTCCTCTGATCGGTGACACTTTCAGATAGACAAAGTCTCCGACTTCGAAGCTCAGCTCTCTTCTTCTTGTGTCTGCATAGCTTCGCTGCCTCGATTGCGCTATCTTCAGATTCTCTCGGACCATCTTGATGTTCTCTTCGGCTTCAAGCAAAATGTCTGGCCCAAACACTTGCTTCTCTCCAGGCTGATCCCATTGCAACGGAGTTCTACAACTCCTTCCATAGAGCGCCTGAAATGGTGACATCTTCAAACTGGCCTGGTAACTGTTGTTATAGGAAAACTCCGCATAGGGCAATCTCTTGTCCCATCCGGACTGATCTTGCAACGCACAGGCTCTCAACATGTCTTCAAGAATTTGGTTGGTCCTTTCGGTCTGGCCATCTGTCTGCGGATGATAAGCTGAACTGAAATTCAGATGCGTGCCCAAGGCTTCATGCAACTGCTGCCAGAAATGAGAGGTGAACTGCGTTCCTCTATCCGACACTATCTTCTTTGGCACACCATGAAGACAAACGATCTGAGACATATACAATTCTGCCAATACGGCACTGCTATAGTTGGTCTTGACAGGTATGAAGTGGGATGACTTGGTCAAGCGGTCCACCACTACCCAGATGGAATCGTAGCCGGCTCGAGTGCGAGGCAATCCGACTATGAAATCCATACCAATTTCATCCCATTTCCACTGAGGGATCTGCAACGGTTGCAACAATCCAGCAGGTCTCTGGTGCTCTGCCTTAATTCTTCGGCAACTATCGCACATAGCCACATGCTCTGCGATTTCCCTCTTCATTCCGTACCACCAGAATTTCTTCTTCAGATCCTGATACATCTTCTCACTGCCAGGGTGAATCGAATAGGCTGTCTCATGAGCTTCCTTGAGAATCAACTCCCGAATGGACTGGACATTGGGAACACACAAGCGGTCTTTGAACCATATCACGCCTTCTGCATCTTCTCGAAAATCTTTGCCTCTGCCATCTAGAATCAGTCGCCGGATCTCACTGACCTTCTCATCATTCTTCTGCGCTTCTTTGATTTCGCGCTCTAAGGTAGGTTCCAACTCAACTGTGACTCCTCGCGAATTGTTCAGAAATCCGAGACTCAACCTGTCGAACTCTTTGGCCAACTCATAAGGCATCGGACGAGCGACCATCAGATTGACTTGACTCTTTCTGCTTAACGCATCTGCCACTACGTTTGCTTTGCCTGGATGGTAATGAATCTCCAACTCATAGTCTTTAATCAACTCTAACCATCTTCGTTGCCTCATGTTCAACTCTGACTGAGTGAATATGTACTTCAGACTCTTGTGATCCGTGTAAACATCACATTTCTGTCCATACAGGTAGTGCCTTCATGTCTTCAGTGCGTGAACCACTGCTGCCAACTCTAGATCATGGATTGGGTAATTCTTCTCATGAACCTTCAGCTGTCGGGACGAGTAAGCCACAACTCTTCCCTCTTGCATCAACACACATCCCAAACCTGTGTAACAAGCATCACAATACACCGAGAAGGGCTTGTGCACATCAGGCAAGACTAGGACAGGCGCTGTAGTCAACTTCTCTTTCAGCGCTTCAAAGGCCTCTTGGCATTTCTGGGTCCACTTGAACTCAACTTTGTTGCCTAGCAACGCTGTCATTGGTTTCGCAATCTTCGAAAACCCTTCAATGAATCGCCGATAATACCCGGCCATTCCAATGAAACTCTTGATTCCTCAAGCATCTGTTGGCGCTTTCCAGTTCAAAATGTCTGCCACTTTCTTCGGATCCACAGCCAATCCTTCTTTGTTGATTATGTGACCCAAGAACAGGACTTCACTGATCCAGAACTCACACTTGCTCAACTTTGCATACAACTGGTGCTCTCGCAATCTCTGCAATACCATCTTCAAATGATCTGCGTGCTCTTCTTCGCTTTGAGAATAAACCAGAATGTCATCAATGAATACCACCACAAACTTATCAAGGTAATCCATGAATACACTGTTCATCAAGTTCATGAAGAACGCTGGCGCATTGGTCAAACCAAAAGACATCACTATGAACTCATACAAACCATACTTGGTAATGAATGTTGTCTTCGGAATATCCGAAGGTCGGATCCTGAGCTGATGATAACCTGACCTCAAATCAATCTTGGAGAACACACTGGCTCCTCTCAACTGGTCGAACAGATCTTCAATTCTGGGCAAAGGGTACTTGTTCTTGATCGTGACTTCATTCAGAGCTCGGTAATCGATGCACATCCTCTTGGTGCCATCTTTCTTCTCCACAAACAAGACAGGAGCGGCCCAAGGCGAGGTGCTTGGCCGGATGTAACCTTTCTCTGATAGCTCATCAATCTGCTCCTTAAGTTCAACCAACTCTGGTCCAGATATTCTGTAAGCTCTCTTAAAGATAGGGGCGGTTTCGGGAAGAAGCTCTATGGCAAACTCAACTTTCCGCTCTGGTGGCATACCCGGTAAGTCCTTTGGAAACACATCTGGGAACTCAGACACAACCTTGATACTCTCAATTGGGTCTGCTTCACTGCTATCAACAGCTATCTGATAACAACTTCCTTTCTTTGGCTCAGGCGGGACTAACTCGGTCACCACTTCCTCTCCTAGTGGGGACACCAACTTGATTGTCCTTTTATCACAACTGATAACTGCCTGATACTTATCTAGCCAATTCATCCCTAGGATGACATCTATTCCCTGAGTACCCATTACTATAAGGTTGGCGAGAAACGCTATCCCCCTTATTTCCACACTTATATTCAAACAAATGCTATCGGCTCGAATTCTACCACCGGCTGAGTCAATTTGAATGGGGGTTGACATGGTAGTAATTGGAAGATTATGTGCTTCTACCCATGATGCAGTAATGAAAAAAATGCGTTGCTCCAGTATCAAATAACACTTCTGCAATATGGGAGTCGACTGGGAACATACCTACTATCATGCCGGGGGTCTCCTGAACTGCTTCAGCCTCCAAGTGGTTCAGCCTTCCATGATTATAGCGCGGCTGGGAGCGGTTGCCTGCTCCAGGCTGAGGCACATTCTGCTTTGCTGGGGCGTTGGGGCCTGACTGCTGCTGGGCTGCCTTCTTCGGACATTGCATCACCCAATGGCCTTGCTCTCCACAGTGGAAACATGCTCTGTTTCCAACCTGAGCTGGTGCTGCCTGATTGTTCTGCTGGGCTGCTGGGGCAGGAAGACGAGGTGTCTGCTGATTCTGCCTCTGAAACTGACCTCCTAACTGATTGCTCTGATGGTTCTGATACTGATGCTGAGGATACTGTCTCTGGAACTGCTGATGCTGCTGAGGTGGACGTTGGTTCTGCCTGAACTGCTGAGGTTGATTGCCTGAGAAACGAGGACGATTGTTGCTTCCAGGCTGGGGTCCACTGATCTTGCGCTTACGATCTTCCATCTCCTTACGCTTCCTCTCTGTCATGATTGCTCTGTCAATCAGGTGCTGGAATGTCGGGAAGGTGTGATTCATCAGCTGATACTGAAGAGGGTCAACCAAGCCTCTCAGGAAACGGTATTGTCGCTTGGCGTCGGTGTTGACATCTTCAGGAGCATAGCGAGACAATTGCAGAAACCTGTCCCGGTACTCACTGACAGACAATGGCCCTTGCTTGAGGGCCAGGAACTCCTCCTTCTTCACTGTCATCAGACCTGCAGGAACATGGTACTGATGAAAGCTTCCCCTGAACTCTTCCCAGGTGATAGCGTCGGGGTGGGCATGGGTGGCGAGGTAGGACTCCCACCATGATTGGGCTGCTCCTCTCAACAGACGGGGACCATACAGGACTTTCTCCCTATCATCGCACTGAGCGGTATGCAACTCCCGCTCCACAGTGCGCAGCCAGTCTTCAGCATCCATGGGGTCAGAAGAGTGAGCGAACGTTGGTGGATGACCTCTCATGAATTCAGCACGCTTGTCTCTGGGCATTTGAGGCATCTGAGGCTGAGGTGGGGCCTGCTGCTGTTGCTGCTGCTGCTGCTGAATGGCGGCCAAAGTCTGACCGATGGCTTGAACTGCCTGAGTGTGCATCAGAAACATCTGCTCGATCGACATCGGGGGCGGGGGCGGCAGGTGCTGCTGCTGGGGCACCTCTTCCTGTTGAGTGGCTCGCTCCTGCTGAGCACGCCTTCCTCCTCTGCGCCTATTCTCTGACATCTGCAGAATGCAACCACACATCAGAACTGATCTGGCAAATCTTGCAGCATAAGAAAAGAGTATAGAATCCTTCAACAGCACTGAACAGATGAGCATCTTCACTGATCTCCAACACAGACCACACAGCTTCTCAGATAAAGAGGAAAGTTGAATGAAAAGGTTTCCCAACTATATAGCTAACTCCATTAACATAATAGGTATACCAAAATGCAGGGGATACCCACACTCTGGTGACAGTCATTACAAAGATCCAAACCAAACATAGTTCATCATGACAAACATAAATGCACAGGATATAGCAAACTACCCTGTCTAACTAAGACTAATTAAGACCGAGACTAACGCTAAGACTGTAGCTTCTACGTATATATTTCGTATTAATTACAAGATCCAACTCTAACGATCTATGGTTCTAGATTTATCTTGGTCTTGCAGTCGGAATTGCCATAAGGCTGGTGTCCACGCCGAGGTGAGCGGTACGGGTGCTGAGTCCCAACGGGAGCGGGGGAACCACCATCCAGGTGACGACGTTCCGCGCGCTCAGCCCGCAGCAGGGCGATCTCAGCACGAGCCCTACTCAGCTCGTCTAATGCATGGTCCAGCTCCGTGTTTAGCACGGCGGCTAGGTTGACTGTGCTGCTCAACCTAGGATTGTCCTCACCAACGGGTGAAACAATCACGCCTCCTGTGCTGCCAGATGGACGGCGGGGGTAATACTTCAGGTCGAGACCGTCAGCTACCCCACCGAAAACCGAGCAGTAGTGCGAAAGCGCACGCCGTGCAGCATCTTGCATGGCTGCCTCAGCTGAGTCCCGCTCAGAGATAGAATAGTGCTCTAAGCAGGCCTCCACACCCTGGAGACTGTTCTCCGGGCGGCGCACCAAGCAGGTTGCCTCCCAGCGGTCGGGGTAGACCCCGCGACTGTGCTGGTAGACCACACAGCGATACTCGATAGACCAAGTATGCCGGTTAAGTGCCCGACGTAGTAGGGTATTGAGCACATCGTGGAAGTGACACCCGCGAGCAGCGTCGCGAGTGATGGGTCGAGCAACCCATCCTTCCAGCTCATGGTTAGCAGAAAGGTCGGTGTCATGGCTCGAGCTGTCGTCGCCATCTCCGTCGTCTGGGTCTCCTCCAGCAGCTACTCCAGAAGCTGGGGCGCCCAGTGATGGTGCAGGGGGCGCCTCCAGGGGAAGCACGGGGAGCAGCTCCTCATGGACTCTATCTCCTGGTGGAGCGAGAAAGAAGAGCCATGCTGCTCCTGTCGTCGACGTTCCTGCTCCTCATGCAGGCGGTGGTGCAGTCTCTCCAAGTGGCTGGACTGTCCGGCCACGGGACGGCGAAGCAGACGCTCAGCAAGGCGGGAGGGTAAGAAGGGGATGACAGATTTTCGTGCAGTGTGTCTAAGACGAGCCATCTACAAAAGACATCGCAAGCAAAAGGGTGAGAACAGAATTAATATGACCAGCAAATAATGAATCATAAGTAAATGAAGTATTAGAATAAAACACAATTTTCAGCAAGGTATATTATATAGTAGAACATAGGTTTGGTCGGTATGACCAACTTTTGAAGGGATATCAAAGTCAAGGCAGGGACAGAGGTCTATAGTCCTTAGAACGACCATTCTATTTTAGGTTAGCGGTCCTACAGTCAGCACGGCTTTGATACCACTTATGTCACACCCGGTTTTTAGAAGGCAAACCGAATGCGAACCATGTACGTGCCAGGATCAGTTATTCACGTACACAGCAGTTACATAACATGGACATCATCACATAGTGCTCAAATAGTATTAAAAAAAGGAAATAATAGTCGATTACATCATACGTCTGAGACGTCCATATAGTCCTTACAATAAATCAAAGTGCGAAAACGAAACGTAGATAACCGCGGCCACGGAGGCGGGCGGCCGAGCCGGGGGCGGGCGCGCGCGGGTCGCTGGGGCGGCCAGGGAGCCGGCCGAGCGGGCGGGGCGGCGCGGGCTCGCCGGACGAGGGCGGGGCCGGGG
The DNA here is from genome assembly GCF_902167145.1 of Zea mays. Lineage (NCBI taxonomy): Eukaryota > Viridiplantae > Streptophyta > Magnoliopsida > Poales > Poaceae > Zea > Zea mays. The sequence continues at coordinate 90,817,209 of NC_050097.1, forward strand.
ACGGCGAGGCGGGGCGCGGAGCGGGCGGCTCGCCGGAGCGGGCGCGAGGGCGGGGCCGAGCGGGCGCGGCCGGGCTCGCCGGGGGCGGGGCCGAGCCGGACACGGGAGGGGGAGGGGCGGCTCGCCGGAGCGGGCGCGGGGAAGGGCCGGGCGGGCGCGGCCGGGCGGGGAAGGGGCGGCGCGGGGCGGTCGAGCTCACCGGAGCCGGGTCGGGCGAGGGCGGCCGGGGGCGGGGAAGGGCCGGGACGGGGCCGGGCGAGGGCGGCTCGCCGGAGGGCGGTGACGCGGGGCCGGGGCCGGACCGAGCGTGCCCATGGCGCGGGGGAAGGGCGCCGGAGGGAAGGGAGGGAGGAGAGAGGGTCTCACCGGAGGGGAGAACGGCGGCGGCGCGGGGGCAAGGGGCGGCAGCGGCTAGGGTTTGGGGAGAGAGAGAGTTGGGGGATAGGGAGGGAATGACGGGCGGGGCCCGCGGGAGGATTTTTGGAAAAAAAGAAAAAGGGTGGGGGGCGGTTGGGCCGGCTGGGCCCAAAGTGGGGGAGGGAGGGGGCGCGCGGCTGGGCCGGCGCGGGGCCCACGCGGGAGGGGGGAAAGGGGCGGCTGGGCCGGCCGAAGGGGCGGCTGGGCCGAATAGGGGAGAAGGGGGGGAAGAGAGGGAAGAAAAAGAAAGAAAAAAAGGCTTTTTCCTTTTTTCTAATTTCTAATTTTCTCTAGACGAAAGCATTCACATTTTTAAACACCCAAAAAGTATGCATTGTTCGGCATGATGCTTCACACAAAATAAAGTATTTTAAGGTTTTGCCTTACACGAGGTCTAAAGCCAAAACCCGCTGCGACTTTGGAAAAGATCAAGGCTTAGCGAGAAGAAAAGGGAAAAAGGAAAGAGTAACGCCTGAATTTGGTGAGGGAAAAGAAGAAAATAAATTCTACCACCAAATTCAGGGCGTTACACAGGCCGGCGGGGAAAAAAAGAAGTAGGGCTGGGCCCTTTTGTTTTTTCTATTTTTTTCCTATTCTTTTATCTACTTCTATTTGAATTTAGATATAAATTTTGAATCAAAAGTTCAAATATACTTCATGAGTTTGAATGGATGCACCACCACAACAATTCACATACGATAAAATATCTCGGCATGTTACGCAAAAAATCAAGGACTCTTTTAGGGTTCTATTTTACTACACTTAACATACATATATATATACACTCATACACAAAATAACTCTCCACTATTTAGGAAAAGAAAAGAAAATTTAAAGAAAAGAGAGGGTAACACCTGAATTTGGTGGATATTAGGAAAGAAATTTTATACCCCCAAATTCAGGGTGTTACAGATCTAACCCCCTTAATAGGAATCTCGCCCCCAAGATTCAAGAAGAAGCTAGCAAGAAAACAATGTTGGTTCATAGGTTGTCCACGGCTTTCTTGAGTTTGACTTTGTCTCTACAAGATTAACTTATGGGCTGGTTGCTTTGACCTTCAGATATTCGTGACCACTGATGCAATTCTTGAGGATCCCTTGGACCTGTGGGTTAGGACCCATGCACACTTCCGTTGCGCCACTTTGATCTTGTTGGTCGATGTTGATCACATTGTCTTCATTGGGGTTAGCGACTAACCCCCTTAACAAGAGTGTTGATATGCATTTGGTGAAGATGATGCCGACCCTGATCTTGACTGATTAAGAGAATAGGATGCCAACTGGACAGGTGCCAGAGGGAAGGATATAAATAGAAAAGGTAAGCATAGATGGATTAAAGAGAGAAAAGGGAGAGCACCCAACTACCTTACTCTATGGCAATCAGCTAGTAAAATGATGTCATTGCGGACCAAGGGCCACAACACATCAACATTCAACACAAAGAAGCAAATCAGTCATAACACTAAGATAAACAGCCCAAGCATACAACAACAAACATCTCGTTGCTATACGTAACTTTTAATTACATGGTGGTCTTTTCTTACCAAGGGGAAATTATTATAAGGCCATCGAAAGGCAAGGGGAATAATAAGACATGCGGGATAGGGGCATGAGCACAATAAGGGATGGAGTTAAAGCAAGGATTACAAGCGACCAGGAGAAGGATACAACTAAGGGCATAATGGGTAGAACACCACTCTCGAGTTGAGATGGAAAAGGGGAGATTCCAAAAAGCAGACCTAACATAAGCATCAAGGCAAGATCTAGTGATTACAAGGGTAAGGGGGATATCAAACGAAAGCTACGACTAGCAGCGCGACAGAGGAAAAGGAAACGACCCAGAGTGGGATGGGTAAGACAACACTCTCGAACTAAAATGGGAGAGGAAGTTTTAAAATATGGGTACATGATAAGCATCAAGGTGAAGATCGAGGGATGACAAGGGTTAAGGTGATAACGGATAAACACACAACAAAGGATGTATTCTAGACAAAACTTGCAAGGTGTCAAAGAAGGGGAGCAGTCAATGATGAGCTAGATAAGGCATTATCCCCGAACAGGGATGGAAAAGAGGAGGCTTCAAAGGGTAGGTTCAAGGTAAGCAGGAAGGCAAGGGCATAGGTATCACGAGGGTTTTAAAGGTAACAACGGACAAGGATGTAGGAGAGGAGGTAAATAGGCATGAGACAAAGGGTATAAGTACCATAAAGGATGGAATTAAGACAGGACCTGCAAATGGAAAAGAAGAGGATACGTCCAAGGGCCAGATAGGTAAATTTCCACTCTCAAATTGAGGTGGAAGAGAGGAGAGATTTTTTTAAAATAGTAGGGTATCAAGGCAAGATCGATGGATGACAAGGTGATGGTGATAGCAAATAACAACACAGCAAGGGATGGAATTAAGACAAAACTTGTAAGGCGACAAGGAGGGAAAAGAAATTAACGGAGAGATAGGTAACTCACAGCTCACAAACTGGGTTGAAAGGAATTTGAGGATTTAAAAGGATAAGTTCAAGGTAAGCATTTAGGTAGAAGACATAAATATCGCAAGGGTCAAAGGCGATAACAGACAAGGGTATGAGAGAAAAGATGAAGGCATTGAAGAGCTAGTGGTATGAGTACAACAAAGAATGGAGTTGTGTCCAAGCTTACACGTGGTGAAGAAGAGGATATAGCTAAGGGTGAGGTAAGTAAAACACCGCTCTCACATTGAGATAGGAGATTGGAGATTTTAGAGAATGAACAAAGTGCAATCACCAAGGTAAGATCGTGGGATGAGAAAGGTAAAGGTAATACCCAACCGAAGCACAACAAAGGATGGAGTTAAAAACTCATAAGCGACAAGGAAGAGAATACAACCAATGGAAAATAGGTAAAATACAACTATAAAATTGAGATGGAAGAGAGAAGTTTTTAAAGAACAGGTATAACATAAGCATCAAGGTAAGATATAGAGGTGACAAGGGTAAAGATGATAATCATGAAAAGCATAATCAAGGATAGAGTTAAGGCAAGACTCACAAAGTGGCGAAGTGGAGAAAACAAACAAGGATAAGATAAGTGAGGTTCTGACAGAAGAGTTGAAGTAAAAATTCATTACCGAAGGAAGTTACAAGGAATTAACGAGATTGCCAAGGATGTGCAAAATAAAATGACCGCTCATGGATCGTCAAGAAACAAGGGTGGTCAAGGACAAGTAAAATAAAATATCTTAACCAGACCTTGGGATATAAAGGTAAGCATAAAAGATGAGAGTATGAAAGATCTCAAGGAGATGAGCATACCAATACCAAGAAACAAGAAATTACTGAAAGATAGCGACTTAAATAACAGAAGAGGAAAGGGTCTCAAAAGACAGGAAGGTCGTGGACATATAAACTGACATGTCTAAGTAGGCAGTAGAAATTTAGATGCAAGTATTTGAAACAAGAGTATTAAAGGGATACAAGCATGTCAATACCAAGGGACTAGAGTTCGCCAGATGGTAGCATGTTAATGATGAAAGAGGAAAGAATCCCAAAAAGACAAGAAGGTTATGGTCAGGGGGTATCTACAAAGATGTCACAAGCACAAGAGTAAGATCAGATGTAGTAGATTGAGAAAGGTTAGACCATAATAGAATAAAATACTTTTGGCAAGGGGGCATATAGAAGCAAAACATAGAATTAGTCGACGTGACTAATATTTTGAAACAACATCAAGGATGAGGTGAAGTAAAAATCAATAGGTCCTTAAAACGGTCAATGCTACTCTAGGTCAGCGGTCCTACAGTCAGCAAGGCTTTGATACCACTTATGTCACACCCGGTTTTGGAAGGTAAACCGAATGCGAACCATGTACGTGCTAGATCAGAAATTCACGTACACAGCGATTACATAAATGACTCATCATAGCACAATGCTTCGAATAACAATAAAGAGTAAGTAATAATACTAAAGACTAGAGTCATTTACATAATATGAATCAAAGTACACAGAATAAAAACGTAGCCAACGTAAATAAACCCACCACAGGCAGCTGACTGGGGGAGGTCGCTAGCCTAAACCACGAACTCGTCGAAGTCCTGGAACTCCTGGAGATCTGCCTCGACGCCTTCTCCTTTACCTGAGCGGCTGAGCATAGATTTGCACCAAAGGCAACCTAGTGTTTTGTGAAAGCAAGGGTGAGTACACATCAACGTACTCAGCAAATGTCCCGTTTGGCTGAGGTGGACTAGCTTTATGTGGGGTTTAGCTCAAGCAGTTGCTTTTAGTTGGTCAGGTATTTATTATTAGTGGAAGCCAAGTTTTAGTAATAACCAACCCGTGAACCATTTCCTCATCGAGGAACATCATCATCATAGTCGAACCAAAACCATAAACATAACCATTGTATCTCAGATCATATGTATTTCTAATCAAAGAGGATCTCAAGGCCGCTCATAACCGTGAGCACGGCTGATATATCAGTTTCTAACCCTCTGCAGAGGTCGCACACTTTACCCACAAGCCGTGATTCCCATTCTGCCCGGAGATCATGACTTTCCATTGATCACTACCAAGGTGACCTAGCAGGGTCTCACTAGGTAGCCTTTACAAAGACTCCCCTGGTGCATAGCTGCTCGTTAGGTTTCGCCAGTCGTACAAACGCAGTACACCTCCCCAAGATGGGTGACTAACAAAACCAAATCAAATGAACCTCTGCACCCCAACCCTGGCAGAGCGAGCACTACGCCCCGGCCCCCATTGACGGCCCTCCAGCAAAGCCAACTATACCCTAGGTTCATCTAATTAATCAGCTAAGGGCGTCCCATTCCACCCTCATGGCTGCACTGTTATCCCGGGTGGTTACTCCACAAATAGGTCCTTACATAGAGGTACTCAGGGAAAAAGGCCCGAGCCCCCTAGAGTATCATAATATCCTCATCGGGATAACATCATCATATCATAATATTCACATCATGTTCATTGATTAAAGTAAAGCAATAGCGTAAAGCTAACCATGATAACCCAAAAGGTAAACAAGGATAAGATAAATAGAAAGCTAGTCAATCCTTAGGTTTTAATTAAGTAATGCAGGACAATGAATTAAAAGTGAATGGGACATAATGGGTCCGAGGACACTTGCCTTCACCAAACAGATGCTCAGGGTCTTCTACTCTGTAGAACTCGAAGAACCAGACCACTTGGTTGCCAACCTTGGCCGCCGATTCCTCAAAGCTCGGAAACGAATCGCGATCTAATCGCAACGCAAAGCGAAGGCGAACCGGCACAAGCAAACAAACATATACATATGCATAAGAACATTACACCATGCCAAGGAGAACAAAATAAAAATATGCAAGATAAAATAGAGCTCGCTTCTACGGTCATGCGAGGGAAAGAAACGCGTCGGTCAGAGCTACGGTCGACAAGTTATCACGTTTACGTTAAACAAATATTAACTATAACATTTAATTCGACATTATCAAATATAAATATTATACATCAGTTAGTTCGATTAATCTGATACACTAACAAATGTCCGTTAATTAAATAATTTAATTAAAACGAGAGATTCTAAGCGAGATGAATTTATGACGCGTGAAACAGCACGACAGCGTGCAAACAGCGCGCGGACACGCGCGACATAGCACGCTAACGACACACAAAAACAGCGCGCGACCAGCGCGAACGAGAACGCCACCACGTGCGGAACAGCACGTGCGACAGGCGAGAAAACTAAATAGGTGACACGTTTATACTAAACAAATATTAAATAATTAAAAAGTAGTTAAGTTCATATTGGTCATGTTAATATATTATAAAAGCGCGGTTGAACACTACATATTTAATCTAATTGAAATATCAATCTAATAAATATTAGTCGAGCGAACCTTAAGTTAATTATCTAAAATATATGACATGACGCATTAACATCGTTATCATGATTGTTTATAAGCGACAAACTATTTATTATCCCGCGCAAACTCCGCACGACACACGAGAACGGTGCGCGACAACATGTGTGAACGGCACACGCGACGACGCTCGCGAAGCAGCACTGCGACACGCGAAACAACGCGCACGGCAACGCGCGACACGCGCGAGTAACAAATGAACTATACGCACGAACAACACGACGAGCGTCACACGTGCGAACAGCGTGTAGACAGTGCGACGACGCGCACGACTCACAAGTGTCGCTAATAGACATCGCGTTTATACTAAACACTAAATAGGTATTAAATACCACATCTAAGTTGTTAAAATCACATTACCACATATTTACAATCGCCTAACTAAAATCATAATTTTAATCCAATTGAGTACTCAGTTTACTGATTGACAATTAAATAGGAAATTAATTAGCGCAAGGGAATAAACGAGGTAGACGAAGGGTAGACGGGAGTCGTCTAAGGGTAGACGAACGTCGTCTAGGGGGTAGACGGATGTCGGCGGGACCCTAACGACGCGTTGTGCGTGCGCGAAACAATGCACACAACAACGCGCGCGACACACGAGGATCACTAACAGATATCATGTTATATTAAGTATATTAATCCAAAAGCACTTCGATCAGAATAATCATATAAACAGGTATTTATAAATGCGCAAATAAAACTAGCAATTAGTTTTATTCAAATTGTTATTCTAATAAATAACCAATAATTAACTAGTTGATTAAAACTTAAGTCGTGACAAAATAATGTTACTAATGTGAACTTGACGCTGCTACGGAGCTGACACGACCGAAACAAGTCGAAACAGGTTTGCGACGCACAACGCATCGAATAGCTAACAATCCGTGGCTAAATAATGACGCGACGAACGAACACCCTAGATTACGCTTATACGCAGAAAACTATATTTCTAAGTTCAACTTAGTTAACATAGATTATTTGTGTGGGTATTTTAGATAAAGTGAATTATCAATTAATCAATGATTTAAACGAGAATTAATTACTACGCATGGACGATTATAGCGAAGTGATTAACTAATGTGCGCGGATCGTGCGCGCGACACGCGCGAAACAGCGTGAGGATAATATGCAAACAACGACGATGGCGCGCGCAATACCTGTGATCACGTGCGAAACCGCGCGCGCGAGACTTGACGAGTACGCAACGCGCTAAGTAACAGTAGCGAGGCACGGCGAGGAGCATGCGAGGGTTGTGCGCAGGGGCTGCACTAGGCACACTTAGCAGCTGAGCGCTGGCCGCGTTCGCCATGCTAGAGCCGAGCCACATAGGTGGACACGAACAGCCGCGCCACGAGCTGCACCGGGAGGGGAGGGAGAAGAAGGAGGAGAGAGCTCACCTCGACGGCCGACGGGGACGCGACGCGGTGGTGCTCGGCGAAATGGGTGAGGGAGCGCGATGAGGCTCTAGCCCACGGCGCGGGCTGCAATGGCGCATGGATGACAAGGGAGCCACAGGGGCGCGGGCTGGGAGGCTCGCCTAGGCGCGGGCGGGCTCTGGCGAGACGGCTCTGGCGAGGCCGCAGCGGGACTCAAAAGCGCAGGGGCAGAGCGGCTAGCCACCGCGCCCGGGGACGCGCTGGAGCTCCGGTGTGGACGTACGACGGGGAAACAGCCCGGCCATGGCTGCACGGCGGTTTTGGTGAGGTTCTAGCGGTGGGCACGGCAAAGGCGAGAGAGACAATTTGGGAAGAAAAACAGTGACTCTGGCGGCGCCTGGCGCATGCCCATACGTGGGTGCGCGCGACGTGCGGCGTGGGCGAGCGCGCAGGGCGGGCGTGCATGCAGGCGTGCGTCGTGGCTGCATGGGGCGCGGCATTTGCGCGCATGCACGCGCACGCGGCTAAGCAGGGGCATGGAGGCACGAGCCGCGCAAACGGGCGCGCGGGCGAGCTGGGAACCGCGGCCAGGGGCATGCGCGTGCAGGCCAGCCGGAGGGGCCGCGGCTGGGCCACGCGGCGCAGCCACCCGGGGACGCGCTGGGTAGGCGCGAGTAGGCCGGCCGGGGAGTGCGCGCGCAGGCGACGGCGCTCCCAGGCGCGCGCTAGGGCAGAGGCAGAGGCAGGGGCATGGGGGGCTGCGCGCAACGGCCGAGGCGCTGGGCCTAGGCGAGCGCTCCTGCTGGGCCGGGACATGGAGGCGTGGGGGTGGGCCAGGGGGTGGATCGAGCAGACCGCGGGGAAGGGAAAGGGAGTCGGGTCGGTGGGGAAAAAGAAAAGGGAAATTGGGCCGACGGGGAAAAAAGAAGTAGGGCTGGGCCCTTTTGTTTTTTCTATTTTTTCATATTCTTTTATCTATTTCTATTTGAATTTAGATATAAATTTTGAATCGAAAGTTCAAATATACTTCACGAGTTTGAATGGATGCACCACCACAACAATTCACATACGATAAAATATCTCGGCATGTTACGCAAAAAATCAAGGACTCTTTTAGGGTTCTATTTTACTACACTTAACATACATATATATACACTCATACACAAAATAACTCTCCACTATTTAGGAAAAGAAAAGAAAATTTAAAGAAAAGAGAGGGTAACACTTAAATTTGGTGGATATTAGGAAAGAAATTTTATACCCCCAAATTCAGGGTGTTACACGAGCGGGCAGAACAAGGACATGCATTCCTAGTTCAGCACCCTGTCTACTTCATCAGCGAAGTCCTCGGGCCCTCCAAGATAAGATACTCTCAAGTCTAGAAGTTGTTGTATGTGATACTCCTCACTACGTGAAAGTTGTGTCACTACTTTGACAATCGCAAAGTCATAGTAGTCACATGTTTCCTAATAGGAGACATACTCCGCAACAAAGAAGTAGTGGGAAGGACAGCCAAGTGGGCATGCGAACTTGGAGCTCACGACATAGAGTTTTGACCCCGCACTGCAATCAAGACCTAGGCTCTGGTGGATTTCATATCAGAGTGGACTAAACACCAGGTTCCCGAGAACCTTGAGTCAACCAAGGTTTGGAAGATGTACTTCGATGGATCACTGAAATTGCAAGGAGCAGGGGCTGAGATCCTTTTCATTGCCCCTAAAGGGGACCAACCCAAGTAAGCACACATCAACTCTTGTTCCCAGTCTCCAACAACGCATCAGAGTATGAAGCCTTGATACATGGGCTCAACAGTGTTGTGCCGTTCGACATCAGAGACTGATGGTATACAGTGACTCCCTAGTCGTCATCAGCCAGGTCAACAAAGACTGGAATTGCTCCATCGATTCAATGGGCAACTACCGCGCTGCGGTCAAGAAAATTAAAGATAAATTCGAAGGCATAGAATTCCACCATATAGAAAGGGATCGTAATGCAACAACAGATGTACGAAGTTGTACGATCCCCTATAAATAGATGAACAGTGTCCTGCATAAAGTACCTTTTTGGAGGGCGGAATGACTGACTCGTGTAATCTTTTCCTAGTACACCTTCGCTCTAATTCATTCTGTTGAGCCGAACGTACAATTGTAAATTTATGATACAAAAGAGGATAGATGAAATGTTGAAATGCCATGGATGAGCTAATATACTGGTGTGATTTATTCAATTAAAAACCCAACCTTCGTCTTCGAAGGAGTTATCCCGAAAGGATAACCGTTTGAGGACAAAGGTTGATTATTTTTTTAACATGAATACGAGAACGACCTTCGGTAAATGGGCAATTGAGATAACTCATTCGAAGATGAATATATGTGTTGAAATGCTTCGGTAAATGGACAATTGAGATAACTCCTTTGGTAAATGTCAGGGATGTTGAAATGCTTCATCCTCATTAGTTGCTTATATATGTGTTTCTATCATTATATTATGAATAATACATGAATATATGATTACGTTTGTACCTTTGGATCAATGCGAAGGAAAATACGAGAATGACCTTCGGTAAATGGGAAATTGAGATTGCACTCTTTACACTTTGATGATCGCATGAACAGTACGGGGTACTGTTCATCTATTTATAGGTAGGGGATGCAGCCCAGGCTAGTTTACAATTGTGCCCCTGATGTCTATACATTTGCCATAACACAAATACTAAGGACAAATAAGTCCTTCTACTCTCGATTTGTTTTGTCGTGTGACTTTCGGAACCAGCTTAAGCCGAAGCTATGATACTTGTCGAAGCCTTGTCGTATCCCTCGTGTTCCTCGGTTTGCTGTTCTAGCTTCGGCATTTGGTATTGCAGCATGTTTGTTAGATGAATCAAAGTAGCTTGTTTATTCTGAGGACCTTCGGCAGGGAAGAAGACCCCCAACAATCTTTTTAATATTATGTTGACTTGTTTTCAACTATGTATAGCAATTGGGAACAAGTAACCAACATTGGCACCCACCTCCGTTACGTTGAACTCATTAACGACCACCTTCATCATGCCGCCGAAGAAGACAACAGCGCTAGAGGTTGTTCTTGCTCCTCTGGACACCAACCAAGACTGAGTTCTTTTAAGAGAAGCTCGACGCCAAAAATGGAAGGCCGCTAGCCCAACCCCACAGGATGAGGAGCTAGACCAAGAAATCAATAACCTTGAAGCCATACACCAGTAGGTGGAAAAGAGAAGAGAAAAAATTCTTCGATTATCTGAGCTGCAAAAGAAGATTGGTGAAGCAGCTGAAGAGATGCGACACATTGCACATGATACTGAGCATCAAGAGTATCAACAACACCAGAGAGATCTTTGACAGGAAGGACCCAACCACGAAAATATGTGGTATGAAGCTTTTAACCATGACAATATTGCTTTTGATGAAGCCTCTCCTTTAGCTACAGAGCTGCAGGCAGTATCATGGCCACCTTCATACAATCCACCTTAACTTCCCATGTATGATGGTCACTCAGACCTAAAGCAGTTCCTCATGAGTTACGAATCAACCATATCATCCTATGGTGGCAATACAGTCGTCATGGCCAAGTCCTTCGTCATGGCGGTCCAAAGTGTTGCTCAGACCTGATACTCCTCTCTCTGGCCAGGAACAATAACATCTTGGCAGAAGTTGAAAGACATGTTGATCATGAGTTTCCAAGGGTTTCAGACAAAGTCAGTGACAGCTCAGGCCTTATTCCAATGCACACAGGACCATGAGGAGTACCTATAGGTTTACGTCTGAAGGTTTTTATGACTTGAGGCCCAAGCACCAACAGTGTCGAATGAAATCATCATTGAAGCAATGATCAAGGGGCTTCGGCCAGGTCCAACAACGAAGTATTTTGCTAGGAAGCCTCCTAAGACTCTAGACAAACTTCTTCAAAAAATGGATGAATATACTCGAAAGGGTAGAGTCCAAGACCATGCTAGAGGCACACACAAACTTAGGTCACTATAACTTCGCCCAATCCCAAAGCTATGAATAGGTTCCTAAGCATACGGGAAAACTGAAGGGTCAGACCATTGTTGTGATTAACCGAAGTCATCCACACGGGTTGCGGAGCGAACACAGGTGATGGGCTCTCTGGTGTGGGAACATAAGGTGCAGGGGCCTCTGGATCAAGAACTCCAGAAATCAATCGCTCTAGCGTTCCCATCCCAACGATGTCGATGAACTCCTCTGGGTCTTCTGCCTCCGGCTAAGCTTCTATAATGTTCTCATCATCTTCATCGGACAAGTCCGTCTCTCCTGAGGATACGTTCCCATTAGATATCTTGTGCTCCAAGTCCTCGTCGTCATCATCTAGAATAACAACTTATGGGACCATCGGTGCTACAGGCAACTCGGGTTGAGCATCCTGCTGAAGCTCAACATCCAAGTTCTACTGGGGCAGATCCTAGGGTTGCTCGACCTCCATGGGCTCCTCCTCATTCTCAAATTTTGAGTATTCGATCTGCTCATCAAATCCCTCAGGGATGTCATTCACTGTGATGCGAGAAAGTCTAGCCTCAGGAGAAGAAGGTGGTGGAAAGGCTCCAGTGTTGATGCGAATGCGTCCGCTGGTGCTCTTGCATGCAGTCTTCCTGCTGATAGCCATCTGACCTAAAGAGAAACATGTTTTAGGTAAGTGAAGATAAGAGAGATAAGCCATTATATAAAGTAAGATTTTATGGGAGCAAATAGAATAAGCTTTGAATAGGCTTGGCTTTCCATTTCTAGCTAATCTAGCGACCTAGGGTCAACACTACTTTGATACAACTTCTATCACACTCGGTTTTAGGGGCAAAATCGAATGCATAGCATATGTGTGCCAGGATCCATTTTCCACACATACGTTGACATCACAAGTGTAAAATATCAAGAGACAATGCTCGAATCTTAAAATAAGAGTAGAGTACTGTATTACAACTCAAATGACATATTGTCTTAAACATTATTCCATCACAACACAACAGTTCTCATGGGTAATCTCTCACAGGAAGATGACCGGCGCATCGCTAGATCTAGGCATCATTGACGTCCTCGTCAAAGCCTTCTTCTGATCAAAATTAAGCAAGGGTGACGCGTACACATACGGTGGGTACTCAGCAAGAGGGGGAAAGATGCAAAGCTTAGCAAGGATAGGATGAGAGTTTATGTGGTTAGCATTTTAGCTGGTCAAACTTTTATTAGCAACACCTACTTACGAAGTGTAAGTATTTCCCAAAACCCAACTAATGAGTATCATTAATCATCATCTTGAAAATACTTAAGCAAAATACTTAAGTAGAGATGGCAATGGGTACCCGCTACCCGAAACCCAGGCCCGTACCTGAGTTTATTTTGGCCTGGTGCAAAACACAAAGTGGAGGCCTATATTTATATAATATTGCAATTAACCATATGTATTTAGATTGGAGAATTAACTAACATAAACTTTAGTTTTATAAGTAAATCATTTGCCTATCGATTGCAATTTGCAAGCAAAGGAAAAAAAACAATGGAGTGTTTCCTGATCACATACCTGCAGTCTCGATTGGCTTGTTGCGTCGACCTTGCAACGTCCAGGTGCGGCAAAGGTCAAAGCGTCGGCAACGGCGAGATCACGGCCCCATAGTAGCTCGGCATCGATGGCGTGATGACTGGCGATGGAGCGTTTGTGGTGGCGGCGCACTCCCAGATCGGCGTCGTTTCAGCTAGCGAGATTGGCGGAACTACGGAAGGAAGAAACAAAGCCTAGAATTTCAATCGTAATGCACAAATTTGGAGGCCAAGTATATCCTGGACCAGCATACATGGACCACGTGTATATGGAGAATTCATAATTGGAGGCCTACTGATATTGGTGGCCTGGTTCCGTCGGCCCAATTGCACTGGGCCATATACGGGCCTGCCGAAACCCAATGGGTTTTTGCTCTATTAGGGTATGGGTTTGGGTCAATTTCTCTACCCATGGGTTTGTTAATGGGTTCAAATGGAAACCCAACGGGTACGTGGGCACGGGTTTGTTCTTCCACTACCCATACCCGCAAACCCATGGGTTTTTAAAACTCGCCTTAAAATCAACATTCCTTATAAATATGTCTCGTAATATTATTAATTGAATATGTTCTAATTGAAATAAACTCCATGTAACAAATTTTAGGCTAAAATTAGTTATCACTTGTTCCATTTATGCTAGCTTATTAATGTATTGATTGTCATTTACATGATGAATTATTTTTTATGTTGATGTTAGTGGGTATGGGAAACCTGTTGGGTACCCGAAACCCGCATGGGTATGGGTTTGGGCAAAATTTTATACCCGTCATGGGTATGGGTTTTTTAGCGGGCGTATTTTTTCTTCGCGGGTATGGGTTTGGACAAGTAATACCTAGGGAGTTTTTACCCATTGCCATCTCTATACTTAAGTGAACCACCTGAATCCAAAAAGAATAATGATTTAATCTCCATCTTCATGTTTGATTATCATGTGAGGGTCCAGGTCGCTGTTAATCGTGAGCACAAATGATATTTCCATTTATACACTTTGCAGAAGTGGTACAAGTTTACCCACAAGCCGTGTATCCTCTCTAGCCTAGGTTTGTGTTTCGCACATTCACTTTTGAGGTGAATGGCTAGGGATCCACCATGAGGCTTTCACAAAACATAGTACGAAGAAACCCGCAAGGATTCCAAGTCGGTGTGGAGGCCCTCTAGGTGAGGTAGCTTAGCCAAGACTACACCCCCATGTTAACGTGAGCTACCACCATCCACCGCTCCCCCATTTTCCCATATTTCAAGTAAGGTTACTAGGCACTAAGCATATTAGGTTAGTTGCTAAAGCTAGAGCCATGATGGCACTCGTGGTTGCAATGGTTTCCTAAGTGGTCACTCCATGTTCCAATTTCAACAAACATGATCTTTCTAATTATCCAATTAACCATAATGATAGCACATGCTTAATCCTCAGAACAATAATAGCATAAAAGGAGTGATAACATTAAGCTGAGTTAAAGCATTAACAAGTAATGAGCAAAGCATAAAACCCATGTTTAATCAAGGTACGAGTTGGTAAAGACTAGTAATTGTTAAGTAGGTAATCCCATCATGATGATGCATATCATAAAGCATGAACTTAGTTGTCATGATGATTTGGGATCAAATAGAAATGCAAGGAAAGATGTCCACTTGCCTTCTTCACAAAAGTCTTGATGGTCTTCTTCAAACTGTTCCTGATCCTCTATCATAGAAGCGTCTTCTAAAAGCACACATGCCAAATAAAGAAAACATACACCATTCAATAAACATGCACCAATCATTTAAACAAAAGAAGGCATAGATAACTAAGCTCATGGGGGAAAGATAGCTAGCCTATTATTCCTCCCTATTTTTGGTTTTGAAAACAAAGATTCTTTTTCCCTTTTAAAAACTTTAACTGAGAAACCTACTAATAATCTAGAATTACTCAAATTTTAGGGATTGTAAAACTGCTATAAAAATCATGCTAAAATGTTTAGCATAAATTTAGGAAATTAACAAAATAAGAATCAATTTATTTGGATTTGAAACAAGCATTTTATGGTCAAAATACTTTGGTAGTGTCAAATAATAGAGAAAAACAGACTCCAGGGACCTAACCGTAAAACCAGGGACTTAATCGTAAGGCTTTTACTCTATGGAAGGACCTATCCGTGATTATCTAAAAAGGTCGGGCTCTTCAACATCCAAGGGCTCTAATTTAATCGGGTGAGCCGACTCGGTTTAAAGCAAAACGATCCTCGCGATCAGAATCCAATGGACAGGGGCTTGGCTGGGCTTCGAGCGCGCTACTCCGAGAGCCAAGAGGGGCGATGCTAGGGTGTGGGGCGGCGTGTGGTGGCACATGGCTGGACCCTCGCCAGAGTCGGCCGGAATGACACTCCGAGCGGCCAACATGACTAGGGCAAGGCTCGAGGTGAGGCTGAGAAAAACGCGAGCACGTTAGAGGCCTCACCGAGAGGGTAGAAGGGGCGAGGATGATTGGCGACGAAGAATGGCGGACGATGGAGCTTTGATGAGGTTGGGGTGACGCGGCGAGGTCGAATGGCGGATGGAGCGAGCTCGGAGAAGGTCGGGCAAGCGACGTCAAGCTTTGAGGATCACGTCAACGACCTCGGGGCGAACTCGGAGGCTTCGGAGATGCACAGCCACAAGGGGCGGTGGCACGACGACGATGACGAGACGTGGGCAAGGCGCATGAGAGCATGGGAGCAGGCACCGAGGCGTGGAATCAGTGGCAGAGCTCGGGGCGGTACTTATAGACCAGAAGAGGGTAAGGGAAGGAAGGAAATTGGCCGGGATTGATCTGATCAGATCTTCTCGACCATGGCGATGCGATGGTGCTCATGCAGAAGGAAGTAGAGCAGTGGGACAAGGAAAATGAGTGCGTGGAAAAGGAAAGGGAGCTCCACCCGAGAGAGGAAAAAGATCTCGCGGTCAGTCGTCCACGCACGCGCACATGTCAGCGAGGCACGACGATGACGTCGGAGCGAGGAAGGAAAGGGGAGAAGAAGAACAGGGAAAGGGGGAGAAGAGACTAACAGCCGGGCTCCACCTTTCAGCGAAACGGGTGTGGGGTCCGCTTGTTAGCCAGGGCGAGGGGACGTGGGCATGAGCGTGGGGTGCGGGACGAGTGGGCCGAATTCGGGCGTGCGCCTGGAGGGGGAAGACATTTCCCTTTTTCTTTTTTGTTTGAATTTTGAAATCCCTTTCCTTTTTCTTTTTGCCTACACATGACCACTTATACCCAAAATATGTCTTGTAAACCTTCAAAGTGTTTGTGAGGTATTCATAAATAAGATATCTTTGACAAGGACAAATAGTTGTAACATCCAAAATAATCATTGCAATTATTTATCAAGCAAAAAACATGCTCCAAGATGAATGCATCAAATAATATATTCAACTCTTTTGTTTGAAAATCTACCCCTACTCTACTATTCTCAAGAGATGGATTGGGGTGTCACAGGATACTCGGCTGTCTACGAGATCTATATGAGCTCAAGTATATTAAAACGACTGTCGATGCGGATGTTTTCGTAATTGTGCTCTTATAAGTTGGACGATACTGTCACGACCGAGGGGACAAGGCGCAACAGGACGAAACATGATTGTGGTTCATGGTGCAAAGGATGGTTTGTCGTGCGTGATCATGCGCTTTGTTCTGTTGTTGCACAGGGACATGTGAAGACGTGTGCGTTCTTAGATTAGATGGCTCCTGTTCATGGAATCACATGGTTAAGAGCTATGTCCCAACATATCCTAACGACATATGTCGACACACTAGCAAGAGATTTGTAAATTTGTCCTTTTCAACACTAGCCTTCGAAATTTTATCCTTAGGTCCAGAATTCATGGATACAGATCGATCCATATAATAAAGGAGGCAACAAAGTCATAGTCAAATTCTAATCATCTCCACGCTTAGTTGTACCGTAAAATGAAATGCTGCATTGTTTAGGATTTTTTTACTCATCGTTTTATCATTCTAGATAACGTGACAATTTTGAAAACGCTCCAGTGAAACAAGCCGACTGACCGAACCGTTGAATTGCAATTTCCGCTAGAAAGCCGACGAGACAATTTCTTCCGTTCGTTTCAGATCGGGCGGTGGTCCTGACCAAGGCGCTGCCGGCCACTGGCCTCTCGCAACCGGCGACCGCATCTCGAAGTAGAGGGTGCTGGCCGCCGCTCTCGGAAGCGCTCTGGAAGGACACGGCCATGGCGATGCGGGCCGCTGCGCGTCAAGCCATACTCTCTCCACCGCTTGGGCCCCGCAGTCCTCGCCCCTTCCTCTGTGGTTGTTCCTTGTCTATCGCTCCTCGGTTGGAGCCGTGCCGAGCGGCGAGCTCCACCACCGCGCCGGCCGCCGGAAAGCATCTCCCTCCATTGTTCAGGTGAACGGACGATCCACATGGACATCCTGACAAGGTAATGTTCTTGGGTTTAAGCTGATTCCAAGTATTTCTTTTCGGCCCTCAACAGCGTCGCGCCGATGATGGACTGGACGGACAACCACTATCGGACGCTCGCGCGGCTTATCTCGCGGCATGCCTGGCTTTATACTGAGATGGTCGTCGCCGAGACCATCGTGCATCAGAAGGATAACCTGGTTAGAGTGTTATGTTGCCGCTTATCTTGATTTTTTTCGAGCCTGGCAGATAAAGAATAGGTCCACATAACTCTTCCGGAATATATGGGTCACTTTGTTTCCACAGAAGTATATTCTCTCTTGATAAAGCTGATTAATTTAATTGCTTACTGTCAAATATGCAGGATAGGTTTCTAGCATTTCCGGAGGAACAACATCCTATTGTGCTGCAGATTGGTGGAAGTAACCTTGAAAATTTAGCAAAAGCAACAGAACTGGCAAATGATTATTCATATGATGAGATCAACCTAAAGTAACACTCATTTGTACCTCATGTAATCATGCAGTGCTTTCTATTTTCGAATAGTTTACATGTTACTTTTGTGACAGCTGTGGCTGTCCAAGCGGCAAAGTTGCTGGTCATGGTTGCTTTGGTGCTCGCTTAATGTTTGATCCAGAGGTTTGCTCCATGAATTCAACATATCAAAATCCATGATTGTTGATATCTGTTTCCTATCTCCTTATTTAATGTTGATTCCATTTTCTGAAGTTTGTAGGAGATGCCATGTCAACTATCGCAGCTAATTGTGATGTCCCAGTTAGTGTTAAATGCAGAATTGGTGTTGACGATCGTGATTCTTATGAAGAACTATGTGAGTCTTCTTCACAAATCCTGGCATTCTAAAATGTCCAGTAGGCTTGCCTAAGATTAGGACGGGATTCCCGAGTTGAGATTACACTCTATTGGATTGATACAACCTGAGTTTAGTTTGCACTGTATTGAATCATATATGTTCACAAAGAAAATGAACAACGGGGACTAGCTGCAAAAGGAAGATAGTTTTCCATATGGGCAGAATAGATATAATAGAGCAACAATGGTGGCAGCATACATTAGTTGATTAATGCTTCGTCAGCATCTGGTTCTCTAGAAATTTGAATTCTTTTTACTTCAAACAATCTCGTAGCAGCTGGACACCTTGTTATTCAAGTTTAATAAAACAGTCTGGTGCCACATGGTTCAAGTTTCATGGCATGTCTGTAATTGATCTTCACTTGGATTTGGCTTATTAGCCTCTTCTTTACATTTTGTTCTATAATTGAAATGACACGTAACTCTCCCATGTCGTTTGAGAATTTCCTTACTCATTTTATGCTAGATGCCTTCAATAGTCTCATTTGTTCTGACTTTATAGTGCACGATATGATTGACTGCTTTCCAATCTGTTGTTCAATTGCATTTTTCTAGAAATAAGTTCAATTTCTTGTTGACTCCAGAACAACCATTGCTTTTCACGGTATACTTTCTTTTAAGGAATACTTATCTTTCTTGATGGTTAGTTCTCCCTTACTCTGTTAGCATAATGACATGTTCTAATATATGCTACATTTTTTGGTTTTCACCAGGTGAATTTGTAGATAAAGTTATCTCAAAATCTCCAACCAGGCATTTCATTATTCATGCTCGGAAGGCATTGCTTAGTGGTCTCAGTCCCGCAGAGAATCGGAAGATTCCTCCATTGAAGTATGTTTTCCCATCTTTTTGCATAAGGAAACATTTATGATGGTCACCAATAATATCTCTAGAGAGGAATGGTCATGTCCGTGATTGTTCTGCTCTTTCTTTTATCGTAGCTATTGAAACATTTGTAACTATTAGGTGTTGTACGGCTGAATTTTTAATCCTCATATCCAATCTGGGATAATCAAGAAAGTGGATACCAGTGGGAATTGTTGAATTGTGTATTTCTAATCCTAGCCACTGCACCTAGATAGCGAAGAGAATGCCATTATTGAATTGGATCAGGACATGCCTGTGCTGAATGCTTCATTTTGTGTCAGTTTGGTTCCTTGGAACAATTTTAAGATTTGCTTATCAACATGATTGCAGATATGAGTACTATTTTGCTTTGTTGCGGGACTTCCCAGAAATAAAATTTACTCTAAATGGTGGCATAACCAATGTTAGTCAAGTAAGTGCTCATATTACCATTGGTGTTCCTTACCTGCAGAAGAGTGTCAATGAAATTCAGGGCCTGTTTGCCTCCTGACCTGGGAAAATCGCCTTGGCCAAGCATCCATTCCACGTATTCATGTTTTAGCACCTGGGGTTGGATCGACCTGCCTGGGTGCCCCAGGCCAGGTTGCGAACCAAATGGCCTTTCACTCACTCTCAGTCTCTCACTGCCTTGCTTCAATTCTTTTCGGTTACTAGTTCATGACCTCATTGAATAATGTAGCTAGGAAACTACAATGGTAATTGCATTTCATGTGACCTCTAAAGTGGAGTGATCTTATCATGGCTAGAAAATGTAGCTACTTTTTAGTTGCATAAAGTCACGCAGGAGAGTTGTGCATCATTAATATTATAAAGAAAAAGGTGAAGAACCCTTACAAACCACACACACCCAAAGACGTTATTAGTTATTACAATCACATCTGCGCTAGGAAACTACAAGGATATGACTGTGACCTAAACACATACTACTACAATGATTAGGTGAAAAGGTAAGAAATACTATTAGCCCCGGCAAAACCCTAGTACTGTAATTCCTCGATAGAGAGCAATAAAGCTATGGCCAAATGAGGAGGAACAGCATCAAATACCCATCTATTGCAGTGATTTCAAATGGTCCAAGCCCCATGGTTCATAAGGGAGTCGAGGCCTTTCTGCAGTTCTCCAACAGCAAGGATAATCTTCTCCCAACAATTATCAAAGAACTCTTCTCCAATCCGAGGGGCAAGGATCTGTAGGCCTACCCTTTGGAATAACCTGAACCAGAAATCCCATGTAAAAAGGGGCGGACACAGTGCTAGAGGCTCCCACGTGAGTATGGCCTGGGAAGAGATAAATCGAGGCAAGCCTACCTGTGCAAATGTGGAGAACTCTTTTGAAATCTGTGACCTGATGACGCAGTGAAACAGCCCTCAACACTGTACCAGGGCTACCCTTCAGAAATCCCTTGCAAAGATGCAAGAAATTCTAAGCATATTTTCTGTAACAATGGTTGACTTGAATTTTGTATATCCTTATATAGATGAATTTCTGTTTGTAATGCATCAATTATCAACTGTTTTAGGCTCCAATTTTTTTAGAGAACTAGAACCTGCTGTACACTCAAGATAAAGATATTTCATATGGCGCATTAGAGACATCTCCAACTATCTGCATTTCCCTGCTAATCGGGACTGCACAATGTTGACTAAACCTTCCATGAATGTTAACCTTATGTTGGTTTGATTACAGCTCTTTTGTTTTGTTATAGGTTAGTGCATCCATGAGACAAGGTGCACACGGAGTTATGGTTGGCCGGGCTGCTTATAACAAGTATGTTCTTTTTTTTTTTTTTTGAACTTGCAAACTGTTACTGGCAAGGATCAAAAGATACAAGGGAAGGAAAGAACAGGAGATGGCATGATATGGTATCTGGCACCATTTCTGTGGATGAACAGGACCTATGAACGGTGCTGGTGAATGCAGCAGCCTGACTGCCCCTTGCCACACAGATTGGCCGAGCCTGCTTCTTGTGTCACCCATGGGCTGGCCTTTCCCATGTTACAGTCCAGCCAGCTAATGCCACATCTGGGCTCTAACACAAACTAAAGTGAACCCTTTTAGATAGATCTCGAAATGACACAAAGCTGTCTGGTGTGTTAGAAAACAACTGCAAGTGTATCTTATGCTTTGCAGTTCCAGTGGTCACTTTAGTTCTTCCCTATATATGAGATTATATTGGTCACATTGGTTTTTCTTTTCTGTAAGAATTTGATTTATGTACTAACTCCAATGTCAGATAACGTCTTTATAATTTCATATTTGCTGGACTTTCCAGTCCATGGAACATGCTAGGACATGTGGATGGGGAAATCTATGGCAAGCAAACAAGATACATTTCTCGTCGCCAGGTTTAGCGGTTGACATATTTATTTGAGCTATCTGCTATTACTCCCTTTATCTGAACTATGAACTCTCTGTCTTAGATACTTGAGAACTACCAAGCTTATGGTGATTCAATAATTGACCAGTATGGCCCCAGCAGGCCAAATGTGAGACAACTTGTCAAGGTAGGAGCTACATTTTGGTGACAAAAACACTTCGGTATGAGCACTCTGACAAGTGGAGGATATCTGAATCTACCATTTAAGCAAATCATTTATATTTCTATCACATTTGGATACAAGTTTTTTTTTTGTAATGGCAAAGAATTTTGTGCCATGTTACACTAAAGTGTATTGCAGTTTTGTAATGCTAATGCATAAAAATTGTCATAAAAGATTGTTCCTGGATCAGGAATAAATATGTCTTGAGACGTGTACTCAAAAGGGCCTTAACCTGGGAAGTGTAGAATCTTAAGAGTAATTTTGGTTTATTGCACCTCTGTGCTGTCTGGCGCCCTGTTTTGAAGTTTTTTTTAATTTAAACATGTACATAAACTCTTTCCCTATCTTAATTGAAAGGCAGAGCTCGTGCCATTGCGCTTCAAAAAAAAGTACTCAAAAGGTGTGATGCTGCCAAATGAACTTACCTGAAGCATTTCTAATGATCTAGCATATTTATATGTTTGGCCTGGTATTGTTGTTCTCTAATTAAGTAGCAGCTACATTTTCAAATGTTTATATTTTACAAGACAATTCTAGTGCTAATTGTATTTTGCCTTTTCCAGTTTTATATACACTTGAGATCACTTCCTTTTAACCCTGTTAATGACAGAGGGAATCACTTGATTTTGATACAGCCACTGTTAAACTTATTCCACTCAGAACCTGGCAACAGCCTATGGAAACGCAAAGCTGACTCTGCATTGCGTCATTGCAAGGTAAGATAATAGAACCTCACTCCTGCCATATCACTGCTTCCACAAATAATTACAGAATGAAGATGCATTTTTATTAATGCGTTAAACAACAAGCGATAATATTAGTTTTTTTATTGAACAACGCAGGAGTGCTACACATCCTTTCTGTAAGAAAAAAAACTCGGCCGGGGAGGGAAAGACCACCATCTCGGTATTATATTAAGAAAAGACCGAAACAATGGTCCCGGCCGAGAAAATCCCCGAACCCTGACCCATCACTAACGGGCCGGCATCAACTGTCCACTCTACAACAGCCCAACCGGCAGGACATCGTAACCCGAGAGTAGATGGGACACAGCGAGAAGATTTTTTGAACCAAGCCTGGAAATACGCTCTCGAGGGAAATCAAACCTAGGACTTGGAGGTGCCACTCGGAAGTCCTTAACCACCAGGCTAGAGGCCCTTTCGCCTTTCTGTAAGAAAGGAAAAGAACTCCCAAATGGAGGCTCAAAAAACCTTCCCGACACATCCACTCACTAAAATTTGCGCCACTCAAACAACAAATGGCATACTATTAGTTTTAAGGCTCATTTTGACGTTGAAATGAAAATGAGCAAAATTCAACTCTTGTATATTTCAAGTTTTTTTTTCTCAAGACAGAAGCTCGTAAATGGTAAAGCATTAACTGTGTGATGTTCTTTGTGCAGACAGTGAAAACTTTCTTGGAGGAGACTCTTGACGCAATATCGGACAGCGTTCTTGACAAGCCAGTAAACAGGGAACCATCCAGTGACGAAGAATATTTTGCTAGTGTCGATTCTCTGTTGCCACCAAAATACACGACACCGATGCATGAAAGACTTGTAGCCGCATCCACTTGAACAGCGTGTCGGGAAGCGGATTGCCTGCGGTACTGCAGGGTGTAGTTGGGTCACTGCGCGTGGGCCCTGTCGCACGGGGCAGTGCCCACGCAGGGGGGGCTGTGAAAATGATCTATGTAATTGTTGTAACACATATACGTCGCCACGTCGGGGTATATCAATAGCTGTAGACATAACCATTTTGACTTTGCGGTAAAATCCTTGCTCATGCTTGCATGGAACATGTACCCATTTTTTTCATCAGGATTCTTAGCCGTGAAGATCTATTTTGTTATAGATTAGGAGCTCTAAATTTACTAAAAACATTTTTGCTCTACGAAAAGTTATCTAAACAATTATCGGGAATAAATAACGCAGAACACAGACACCTAAGAGAGTTTGTGCACTAAACTAGGCTAATAATTAATCTCTTAAATAAAACCTATATAGATAACCAAACATGCTAGTGCAACTAAGGATTTGTCTAACTGTTGCTATCTTTACCGCAAAAAAAGTTTTGCAACCTGCTGTGATCTTGTTTTTAAATATTGTATGGCATAAAAAACAAGGCAACACAAGTTAAGAAATTTAAACCTTCATCTTCAAGTTATCACTTCTTCGAAGTGCTAACTTGAGGATGAAGGTCTTTAAACGGAGATATAAATAAAACAGTATCGAACAAAATGATAATGAAAAAATGAATTATGAAACTCATCTCCTGAGCCTTAGCATTATTTATTTCATCCTCCTTCATATTATATAAATATTATAAACATACCGAGCTTTTTTGTATAAGATAGCTCGAAGGTATTTCAAAGACCAAGTGAAATGAAGTTTACCGCCCTCAAAAAAGCTAAAATTATGTAGGGCACTATTCACCTATTTATAGGGGAGAGATACAACTCTGTGGAATTACACATGTGTCCATGAAATTCACAAATACGTTAGTAAATAACACAAGGGTGATGTTGTCTTTTTTCTTTCATTGCTTTGGTAATAGCTTCGGCTTTTCCATCCTTCGTATCTTGTTTATCCGCTTTTTGTTGATTATGTTCCGAAGCATATTCCTGTGCCTCCAACTAGTCCTTCCGAAGGTACTTCGGTCGAGGGCATCTGTAATGCTTTAAACATATACCAAGAAATGACTGTTAATTTGGTGTTTCAAGAACCTTCGCGGGAAGAAGGCCCCCAACGGTAGCCCCTTGCGGCATTAGTCCGTTTCTTTGCAACGAGCTTGGACCGCGAATTGATCAAAGGCCTTGTGTTGAAGTTACGAAAAACATGTTTCCTAAGCTTAGTTATCAGAAGGATAATAAGCTCTTCACATAGATTATGACATATGGGTCCCCCTTACATCGGTGAATTTTTTTATGAATTTTATTTCTCCCACGCGCACCTAGATTGTTGCATATAAAATGAATTCATAACCTGCACATATTGCTCACTGAAAATAGCTCACGTGTTTTTCCGTAGTTTCGATGGTTGGTTTTCATATTGCTCACACAATTTCGTCTACTTCTTGTGTGCGATGGCTGATGACAACAAAAGTGAGGAAGCTGCAATTGTTTAGTTCCAAGAGGCTATGGAGAAGACAAATGTTGCAAGGATTGCCGATAAGATATTGGTTGGTTTGTCAGATGATTCTGAGGATAGCGAGGATTTTGATTTTGAAGAGACCACTGATGAAGCTGAGGAACGACCATGGAAACCTAGCTATATGGTTTTTGGAAAGTCTAAGACCGGGGATATTGAGGCGATAAAGGGCAAATACTTTCATAATGTTTCTATTGCAAGGTCAGGTGGAGAAGGTATCGTCCCCCATCCTAAAAGAGATGAGATAGTTGTATACCGAAGTTTTATGAAGGCTGAACTCTGATTTCCTCTTCATAGGACATTGGTGGAAATTATGAAGAAGTTTGATATATACCTTCACCAACCCACACTTGAAGCTTTAATCAGGGTTGGAGTGGTCATTTGGGCAGTAAGGAGTCAAGGTATGAAGCCAAATGACGATTGTTTTTGCAACATCCATGAACTTTCTTACCAGGCGAAGGCTACCGGGAAGGAACAATATTACAATAACTTCGGTTGCTACACTTTCGTATATCGGTCAGATGCCAAATGCCCTATTCCAATATTTCGACAAAGGTGGCCTGGCTCCTGGATGAAGCAATGGTTTTATGTGAAGAATGACTTGGACAAAATGGAGGGTTTTAAGGGTATTATTCAAAGGCCTATCATATCCTGCTTCGGCATAAAGAGGCCAGTTGTTGTAGAATTTGAAGAAGCGCAATCTTGTTTTGGTAGCGTTTAATGTTGTCTGTAGCTATATTTGTACTAGGGACTTGGTTCAAGAGTATATAGCTTTTAAAGTAGGATTAATTGTTTAAAGTATGGCCTCTTGTGAATGGGTGGAAAATGTCGAAGATGGAAGAAGGAGACGCATCTATCCAGGTTGTTGGAAAAGGAGGCTTGGTCTATTTAAAATATACTTATCGGTATAAAAGCTAGTTCAGGGAGCCAGATGATGATTGGTTGGATGCTATCGAAGCTATAAGCAATGAAATGCTCGGAAATTTCATGAGGAAAGAAGATGAAGCTCTTACCATCGCCTTCGGTGCTCGTGGAAAGAGGAGATTGAATCGAGTTTTTGATGCTATTAGCTTTGTTTACCCGGACTACAACTTTCTTGTTCCGAGTAAAGGTTAGAAAAGAAAAAATGCTTTGAAATCTCCTTCGGCTGTGCTGAAACATAAAAGGCTAAGATTTTATCAAGTCGGTCAAAATATTATTATGAGGATAGAGCAGTGGAGCTTCCTACATCTGAAGTTTCTACTGAGGAGACTGATGTTGAGGTTGTGCAAACTGACAAGTCGAAGGTTGAAATGTTGAAGGTTCTGTTGCCTGCACCTACGAAGGTATATTGACTCATATTTATTTTTAGTTTTGTCTATTATGTTGCAACATTCTGACATGTCTTAATTTTAGTGTAGGGTGTAGAGGTACTAATCCAAGTCGAAACTCCCTTCGCTAGCTTGCAACCAGAGGTGCCATCTAAGGTTGAGGTCCAGTCAAAGATTAAGACAACGCCTAGAGGAACACCCCGAAAAGGAAAAAGGATGGCTAACGTTCTGAAGTCTGTTCTGAAGCCTACAAGGACGTCTTCGCCCATAGCGGCGAAGGTTATCGAAAGTCCACTCAGTGCGTTTGCTACTGAAAATGCGACCACTATGCTAAAGGCATTTGTCAGCCTAGAGGCTTCTCTTGCTGTGGACAAGGCTAGTGCTTCAAATATCTATTCAACAATAGATGTTATCATAGAAAAAGAAGAAGAAAGAACATATGTATCTGAAGTTGAGAAAACTTCAGTAGCAGTTAAAGAAACGTCGGCTGCACGCCCCAAATACATTATTCGCCATGCTTTGGGGGAAAACTAACTGCTGGGAAAATTGCTGAAGTTCAAAACTATGCGAAACATTTAAGGTAACCCCAAGCTCTCTTGTCTATGGAGGTAATGACGAAGACGACTACCTCTACTGTCTTCTAGAGAGTAGAAAAGTTGAAGTTTGTCGTGAGATAATGGATAAGATGGGTTATCCGAAGCTCGAATACGGGCTATCTGCTATGTCGAAGGACCAACTTGCAGACTGTATGTCATATAATAACTTGAAGGTTTGACATGCTTATTTTGTATATTTTTGGATAGGCATGATTCTTTTTGATCAACTTTTAATGTATGTTTACACATAGGGACGCATTCTTAGTAAGGCCTTGAAGGCTAAAAAGGATGTCGATGACGAGAGCACTCAGATTACTTTTGGAAATCTTCGAGCTTTGGCATTAGACCGAGGAGAAGGAAGTAATATTAAATATGTTTGCTAACGAAATGGTTGAGGATCGTGCTAATTTTAAAAGGTTATCTGAAGAAAAATACGATAAAATCCTAAGGTTAGAGGCCGAAATGTCCGAATTGAAAGAAAAGCTTGATGAAGTGAGTGGAGATTTGGAAGTTGAGAAAGAGAAGCGTGATATTGTCGAAACTGAAAAGAACATAGTTCAGAAGATTGTTGAAGAGCTTTGGGAGTCGAAGGAAGAAAGTTTTTCGGCTGCCTTTAGATGCTGCGAGTAGCTGAAGAACAAGTTTACTAATATTGGAGTGTTCTCTAGCGAAGAGGAATTTATTCACGGTGATGCCGTTGGGGCTATAAAATGAATATAAGGTGAGGTTGAAGCTTTTGACGAAGTGCTTACTGGTCGAGGGGATTTCTGCGCTTGTGTGGGCGCATCAGGGGTCGTCTCCTTGCTTGAGAAGTAAGGATGCGAGCATGCAAAGCTGGTTATTCAGTCAGATTTTGATGTTGCGACAGATGATATGAAGACTCCCTGAGCCGAAGCTACAGAACTAGGAAGAAAATTTTATTCTGATGTTTGGCTTAGGGGCGGTAGGCAGATGGTGGATGAATATGCTAGAGATGATGCTGGATAAATTTTTTAAATTTTTGCTCTTTACTGCTTTGGTTACTTATACTCCCTATTCAAATACGATATTTGCTTTTTTCTAGGTTCACCAGACAGTCAAGGTAGCTAAAGAAGCTAGGGAAGCGCTGCGTTTAAAAGAACTTACAGGTATTTTTCTCGCCTATTTTACTTGCGCTTCGGAGGGCTGTTCCTATGTTATGATTATACTTGTCTTTTCTACAGCTGCTCTTTCACCTCCACCTGACCCATACATACCTGAGAATGACCCGGAGCTCAAGGATGTTTTAGCCACAGTTGAAGTTGCACATAAAATAATGGACGAAGCTGTGAATGAAGCTCTAAATGATGCAGCTGAAAAAATTCTAAGGGAGGAGTGATAGGCATTTGTGTAAAGATATTTGGGAACAT
Organism: Zea mays; assembly: GCF_902167145.1. Lineage (NCBI taxonomy): Eukaryota > Viridiplantae > Streptophyta > Magnoliopsida > Poales > Poaceae > Zea > Zea mays. The sequence continues at coordinate 90,845,556 of NC_050097.1, forward strand.
CCATGGGTTTGTTTTGTAAACATCTGTGTAATGTACATATGCTTTGTATTTACACTATTTATTTGTAAAGAGTGAAATAGTTGTATGTACCGTTTTGAGTGGAAGCGAAAAGCACCTTCCCTTCTTTTCACGTTTTGCAAAGAATTCTTGTCATTAAAAAGACTTGCACAGAATCGTGAAAACATCTGAATATACCTGTATACCATGAGGATAATAACAATTTCCCCTCCTTTCTCAATATCTCGATGGGAACAATTTCCCTTCTTTTCCCTTCATAGTCATGCGCAGTGATATGCGTGATATGATGATTGTCGGCGTTTCGACCCCGGGGGGGTCCCTAGACCGATGAGTAAATTGTCGCCGCGTGCCCCAGCCCAGATGGGTCGGCGCGAGACGGAGCGCGAAGGGGGGAAAAAGCCAGAGGGAGACAGGCGTAAAAGGGGAAACCCGCGGCCTTCGTGTTTGTCCCGCGCCCAGGTCGGGTGCGCTTGCAGTAGGGGGTTACAAGCGTCCGCGCGGGAGGGAGCGAGAGGCTTATGCGCGCGCCGTCCCGTCCTTCCCCGCGCGGCCAACCCTCTTTAAGAGGGCCCTGGACCTTCCTTTTATAGGCGTAAGGAGAGGGTCCAGGTGTACAATGGGAGATGTAGCAGCGTGCTAACGTGTCTAGCAGAGAGGAGCTAGTGCCCTAAGTACATGCCGTCGTGGCAGCCGGAGAGGTTTTGGCACCCTGTTCGTGTGATGTCGTGGCCGCCGGAGGAGCGCTGGAGCCTTGCGGAAGGACAGCTGTCGGGGCTGTTGAGTCCTTGCTGACGTCTCCTTGCTTCCGTAAGGGAGCTGAGAGCTGCCGTCGTCATGGAGCATGCGGGGCGCCATCATTATTTGTTTTACCGGGGCGAGCCAGATGGGACGCCGGTCTTGTTCCCCGTAGCCAGAGCTAGCTAGGGGTAGGGTAATGATGGCCCCTCCTGTGACGTGGTCAGTCCGAGCCCTGGGTAGGGCGAGGCAGAGGCTCCTACGAGGTCGAGGTTGAGTCTGTCTTCCGAGGTCGAGGTCGAGTCCGAGCCCTTGGGTTGGGCGAGACGGAGACCGTCGGCGGAGGCCGAGGCCGAGCCCTAGGGTCAGGCGAGGCGGAGTTCGTCGTCTTCCGAGGCCGAGGCCGAGTCCGAGCCCTAGGGTCGGGCGAGGCGGAGTTCGTCGTCTTCCGGGGCCGAGGCCGAGTCCGAGCCCTGGGATCGGGCGAGGTGGAGTTCGTCGTCTTCTGGGGCCGAGGCCGAGTCCGAGCCCTGGGATCGGGCGAGGCGGAGTACGTCGTCTTCCGGGGCTGAGGCCGAGTCCGAGCCCTGGGATCGAGCAAGGCGGAGCTTCCTATGGCGCCCGAGGCCGGACTTGGCTGCTTTCAGCCTCACTCTATCGAGTGGCACAGTAGTCGGAGCGGCGCAGGCGGCGCTGTCCTCTTGTCAGGCCGGTCAGTGGAGCGGCGAAGTGACTGCGGTCACTTTGGCTCTGTCGACTGAAGGGCACACGTCAGGATAAGGTGTCAGGCCATCTTTGCATTAAATGCTCCTGAGATACGGTCGGTCGTCGTGGCGATTTGGCCAAGGTTGCTTCTTGGCGAAGACCGGGCCTTGGGCGAGCCTAAGGTGTATCCGCTGCTTGAGGGGGGCCTTGGGCGAGACGTAGATCCTCCGGGGTCGGCTTCCCTTGCCCGAGGCTGGGCTCGGGCGAGGCGAGATTGTGTCCTTGAGTGTACCGAGCCTTGACTTAATCGCACCCATCAGGCCTTTGCAGCTTTGTGCTGATGGGGGTTACCAGCTGAGATTAGGAGTCTTGGGGGTACCCCTAATTATGGTCCTCGACAGTAGCCCCCGAGCCTCAAAGGGAGTGTTAATACTCGCTTGGAGGCTTTTGTCGCACTTTTTTGCAAGGGGACCGGCCTTTCTCGGTTGCATTTTGTTCCGGTGGGTGCGCGCGAGCGCACCCGCCGGGTGTAGCCCCCGAGGCCTCGGAGGAGTGGTTTGACTCCTTCGAGGTCTTAATGCGTTTCGCGATGCTTCGGTCGGTCTGGTTGTTCCCTCATGCGAGCTGGCCGTAGCCCGGGTGCACGGTCGGGTCCCAAGTTCTCGGGCTGGTATGTTGACGCTGTCAACGGTTTGGCCGGAGCCGGGTTTGCGAGAGCAGCCCCCGAGCCCCCGCATAGAGCGAGAGGGCGGTCAAGGACAGACTCGACTTTTTTACATACGCCCCTGCGTCGCCTTTCCACAAGGAGGAGGGGGGGGGAAGCGCCATGTTGCCCTTGGAGGGCGCTGAACATGGTGTCTCCAGTGAGCTGCTAACGGGTAATTCGAGTGGACGCCCGTGCCCCATTTGTTAGGGGTCGGCTAGTGGCCCGGAGGCGCGCTCCAAAAGTACCTGCGGGTGATTTGCCGGACCCGGTCCCCTTTTGACGGCGAGGGCTCGATGCCTCCCTCTGATGGGATTCCGTTACAAAATTCGTTCCCGTTGGTCTCGGAAATGTTCTAGGGTACCTCGGGAGCGTAGCCCAAGCCTTGGTTATGTATCGAACGTACCCAGGGTCATCCCTCGCTCTGCGTCTGAGGCGGCTGTCGAACCCTTTCGAGGGCCAGCCTACGAACCCCTGATCAGTAGTGGGCGCGGAGCCCGAGTGGCCTGAGGCGGCCATTGAACCCTTCCGAGGGGCCGGCCTTCGAACCTCTGACCAGTAGTGGGCGCGGAGCCCGAGCGCTCTGAGGCGGCTGTTGAACCCCTCCGGGGGGCCAGCCTTCGAACCTCTGATCAGTAGGGGGGCTCGGGGCCCGTTTCCTTCGCGGAGAAGGATCCCTTTCGAGGTATCCCCTTTCCTGGTCCCTGTTGTAAGAGAGAGAAAGAGGAAGAGGAAAATGATACGAAATCGAATGACGTGGCGCACCTTTTTTGACGCGGTCATTATGGCGGAAGCGAAGCGTCGCCTGCTTCGCCCGCCAAAGGTGCCGCCCGTCCTACCGTAGAGTTAATGCGACGGGACGAGTGGTTCACGGGGCGGCCGTTGCGCGTGCGCGAGCCGTTCGAGGAACGAAACACGGGCGCACCGTCTTCACGCCGTGGGAGAGGGTTCTCTCGCTGTCCCTGGAGGGGACATGAGCTTGGCTGACGACTTGACCGCTGCTTCCGCCCGCCTGCCACCGCCATTACTGCCGGTCCATTTCTGGCCGTATCGACCGTCGCGCCTTCTCCCGCGGCTGACTGACCCGTGACCGACGTGCCTGGTTGGCACTGTTGGGTCATACGCAGGGTTGCCTCGAGTCGCGGTACTGGTTCCGCAGTCGAGGAGGCACGGTAGTGGCATGAGTGGCGGTGCAGTTTCTTGCACGTAGCAACCGGCGCACCGGTTGCATGACGTGTGGGCCTGGGCCCCCGTGCTGGACGCGTTGGAGTTGAAAGGGTGCGCCCACTTGGTGCGGTTGCATGCCGCCTGCATGGCGGTCCGCCCTTTCACCCGCTGGTCTGGGCGAAAGTGGAGGAATGCTTGTAACCGCTGGGCAGTTGTGCGCACCGCACGCGGCGGTTTGGCTTCTTCTGCCCTGGGCCAGCTTGCATGACTCGTGGGACCCAGCCCCCGTGTCGTAGGGGGAGGACCTTGGAGCGTGTTGGAGAAGACTCAGCCCGCGATGGCTGAGGATGCAAGTGGGGAGAGTTGTCTTTAAAAGGAGGGTGACCCCTTGAAAGGCAACCATGTCTTCGCGCTCCCCTTATGCATCGCGTCTTTCCACCTTCCGAGCCCCCGGATGGGGGACACTCGCAGTTCTTCCGCCTTGTCATTGGAGGAACGCAACTTCGCGGAAGTTGGTACCTTTCAGCCATTGTTCGGCTTCAAGGATTTTCATCAGGCAGCCCGCCCGCATCCCCTCGCCGGCGGTCACCCAAGACGGTGACCACCAGCTCCTGGGTGGGGAGAAGCAAGCCGGGCTGCGATCTTGGTCCCGCCCTCAGCTTCAAGGATCTTCATCATCCTTGCTGGGGTGGAGAGCGAGGTGAGCCGGGGCTCTACCTCCCGCACGGGTCGGCTGGCCACCTCCTCTTCCAGCTTCTGGTGGTGGAAACCATCCTCCAGCTCTGCGGAGGAGGCGTCCTCCAGCCATGCCGGGGAAGGCGAACTGTTGCTGCCCAGCTAGGATGCAACATTCCGTCCTCCTCCTCGCTTTCGTGGCGAGGACGGGAGCGAGGACCTGCCGGTGCGCTTTGGAGCGGCCCGCGCTTGCCGGTGCGGCGTTGGTGGAGAGGCGGACGCCGCCATCGGTGCTGACGTGGTGGCAGCTGGAGGAAGCTTCCCCATCGTCGAGGCCGTCAGCGCCGCCTACGAACTAACCTCTGGCTCTTTGGCTTAAATGTTTGGTTCGTGTCCCTTGAGTGGGGACGCGAACGAGAGCCTTTCAGTGGCTGCGTCCGTCCCAGGACCATGGCTGCTGCTGCAGAGGTCGCTGGCGAGTCGCCTCGCAGGCTCCCCGGTGTGGAGGTTGTTCATACCCGCGGGGACGGAACCGGAGTTCCGTTTGTAATGGCACCTTGAGTGCCGGTGTCTGTTCATTGTGGCTGTCGGGGCCTGAACATGTATGTATTTTCGGCACGGAGCCGTGTTTTTTCCTCATTTCGAGCACTAGGACTCACCTGTCGGCTAACTGGACCGCTTAACCAAGTGTGAGTTGCCTCGTGAGAAGGTGACGAGTGAGGTATCCGTATCCCGGAGGCGTAGGAGTCCCTCGGCTCGGTCGGCCTTGCCGCCCGAGGCTTCTCTTGCCTGGTTAAATGATCCCTCGGCCGCTCCTCGATGAGCCGAAGCCGAAGGCAGCGGTGTCAGTGTGGACAGAGGCAGAGTTGGCTCGAAAAGAAGACTTCGTCGGCCGGAGCCTGGCCGGGCCATCCACTGGCGGGACCGATGCCGGAGTCGAGTTGCCGAGGCCACGAGCCGGGCTAATGTCCTCGGGGGATAGCTGGCTGAGGCTTCGGGGTGGCCGACCGAGCTGTCTGCTCGGGCCGGATTCCTGGAGAAGACCCTGGCGGCGATGGCCCTGGTGCGGTGCTGATGTCGTCCTTCGGAGTGGAGATCCTCCGACCGCGTTGCCGTCCGAGGCTAGGTCTGACTTCGCCGAAGGTGTAGTTGACGCCGAGGGTGCTGCTGCTCCCCCTCCGTCAAGGTCCGAGCCTGTAGGATCGGTTCATCTTGTAGTGTGCGTATGTTTTCTGCGGCCGCCGAGGCCCAAACATACTGTCGTCGTGTTGTAAAGCTGCGTTTCTTTTCCTCTTGTTTCGAGTATCTGGACTTATTTGTCGGTAACAGAATTGTTTGTCCTAGCGAGAGTTACTTTTCACGGAAGGTGATGAGTGAGGTATCTGTATCCCGGAGGCGTAGGAATCCCTCGGCTCGGTCGGCCTTGCCGCTTACGTGTACTCTTACTCGTCCGTAGGATTCTGCTATCGATATAGTCGAGAAGGCCCGAAAATCGTTTCGGCAGAAGAGTTTTCGAGCGTGAAGACTTGTTCGGTTCGTGGAATCACCTATCCGAGCGTGAGTTACTTATCGCAGAAGGTTATGAGTGAGGTATCCGTATCCAGGAGGCGTAGGAGTCCCTTGGCTCGGTCAGCCTTGGCTGCTTACGTGTACTCCGTCGTTTTCAGGATCCCACTTTCGAAGTAGTCGAAAAGCACGAAAGACGTTCTAGCAGAAAAGATCTTTTCCGAGGAAAATTTTGACGCGGAGGGGGTTCCCCCCTTCTAGCCCCCGAGGGAGGGTCGGGCTTTGCCGAGGCAAGGCTGACCCTTCCTTGATGGTTAGACTTTGTGTGTGAACGAGGTGTACGAACGACTTAAAAGCATCTTAAGGGTAGAAGCGACGTAGCTGTCGGATGTTCCAAGCGTTGCTGTAGACCTCGCCTTGACTGTTGGCCAGCTTGTACGTCCTGGGCTTCAGAACTTTGGCGATGACGAACGGCCCTTCCCAGGGAGGCATGAGCTTGTGCCGCCCTCGAGCGTCTTGTCGCAGCCGAAGCACTAGGTCGCCCACCTGGAGGTCTCGGGACCGAACCCCACGGGCGTGGTAGCGTCACAGGGACTGCTGATACCGTGCCGAGTGTAGTAAGGCCATGTTCTGAGCCTCTTCCAGCTGGTCTAGTGAGTCTTCTCGGTTAGCTCGATTGCTTTGGTCGTCGTAGGCCCTCGTCCTCGGGGAACCGTATTCTAAGTTCGTGGGCAAGATGGCCTCGGTCCTATAGACTAGAAAGAACGGTGTGAAGCCCGTGGCTCAGCTCGGCGTTGTCCTCAGACTCCAGACCACCGAGGGGAGCTCCTTCATCCATCGCTTGCCGAACTTGTTGAGGTCGTTGTAGATCCGCGGCTTGGGCCCTTGCAGAATCATGCCGTTGGTACGCTCTACTTGCCCATTCGTCATGGGGTGAGCCACGGCGGCCCAGTCCACCCGAATGTGGTGATCCTCGTAGAAGTCCAGGAACTTTCTGCCGGTGAACTGGGTGCCGTTGTCGATGATGATGGAGTTCGGGACCCCAAAACGATGGATGATGTTGGTGAAGAACACCACCGCCTGTTCGGACCTGATGCTGTTTAGGGGTCGGACCTCGATCCACTTGGAGAATTTGTCGATGGAGACAAGCAGGTGCATGTAGCCCCCGGGTGCCTTCTGCAAGGGGCCGACGAGGTCCAGACCCCACACAGCAAACGGCCAGGTGATGGGTATCGTCTGCAGGGCCTGAGCGGGCAAGTGTGTCTGCCTCGCATAAAATTGACACCCTTGGCAGGTGCGGACAATTCTAGTGGCGTCGGCCACCGCGGTCGGCCAGTAGAAACCTTGTCGGAAGGCGTTTCCAACAAGGGCTCGAGGTGCTGCATGATGACCGCAAGCCCCCGAGTGTATTTCTTGTAAGAGCTCCTGGCCTTCGGCGATGGATATGCATCGCTGGAGGATGCCTGAGGGGTTGTGGTGGTAGAGCTCCTTCCCATCCCCCAGCAAGACGAACGACTTGGCGCGCCGCGCCAACCGCCGAGTTTCGGCTCGGTCGAGGGGTAGCTCTCCTCGGTGGAGATATTGCAGGTACGGGGTCTGCCAGTTTCGATTAGGCGTGACCCCGCTCTGCTCCTCCTCGACGTGCAGTGCCTCACCCTCGGGGGCCGAGGGTGCCTCGAGCTGGGTCGAGGCCTTCTCGGGCTCGGGCGTGTCGTCGGTTTTGACGGAGGGTTGATGCAGGTCTCGGGAGAAGACATCCGGGGGAACCGTTGTCCGCCCTGAGGCTATCTTAGCCAGCTCGTCCGCAGTCTCGTTGTATCGTCGGGCGATGTGGTTGAGCTCGAGCCCGTAGAACTTGTCTCCAGGCGCCGAACCTCATCGCAGTAGGCTTCCATCTTCGGGTCGCGGCAGTGGGAGTTCTTCATGACTTGGTCAATGACGAGCTGCGAGTCATCGCGAGCGTCAAGGCGTCAGACCCCTAGCTCGATGGCGATGCGCAACCCGTTGACCAGAGCCTCGTACTCGGCCACATTGTTGGACGCCGGGAAGTGGAGGCGTAGCACGGAGCGTAGGTGCTTCCCGAGGGGCGAGATGAAGAGCAGGCCCGCACCTGCTCCTGTCTTTATCAGCGACCCGTCGAAGAACATGGTCCAGAGCTCCGGTTGGATCGGAGCTGTCGGGAGCTGGGTATCGACCCATTCAGCCACAAAGTCCGCCAAGACTTGGGACTTGATGGCCTTCCGAGGGACAAACGAGATTGTCTCGCCCATGATTTCCACTGCCCACTTTGCAATCCTACCCGAGGCTTCTCGGCACTGGATGATCTCCCCCAGGGGGAAGGATGACACCACATTTACCGGATGAGACTCGAAGTAGTGTCGCAACTTCCGCCGCGTCAGGATCGCCACGTACAACAGCTTCTGAATTTGTGGGTAGCGGATCTTGGTCTCGGATAGTACCTCACTGATGAAGTAGACTGGCCTCTGGACGGGCAATGCATGCCCCTCTTCTCGTCTCTCAACCACGATCGCGGCGCTGACCACCTGAGTGGTAGCGGCGACGTAGATCAAGAGGGCTTCTCCGGCCGCGGGTGCACTAAGGTGGGCGCGTTCGTGAGGAGCGCCTTCAGGTTCCCGAGGGCTTCCTCGGCCTCCGGGGTCCAAGTGAAGCACTCGGCCTTTCTTAAGAGGCGGTACAGAGGTAGGCCTCTTTCGCCGAGGCGCGAGATGAAGCGGCTCAGAGCCGCCAGGCATCCTGTGACCCTCTGTACGCCTTTCAAGTCCTTGATGGGCCCCATGTTGGTGATGGCCGCGATTTTCTCCGGGTTGGCCTTGATGCCCCGCTCGGAGACGATGAACCCCAAGAGCATGCCTCGGGGGACTCCGAAGACGCACTTCTCAGGATTGAGTTTTACGCCTTTCGCCTTGAGACACCGGAATGTCGCTTCAAGGTCGGAAAGGAGGTCGGAGGCTTTCCTTGTCTTGACTACGATGTCATCGACGTAAGCCTCGACCGTTCGACCAATGTGTTCGCCGAACACGTGGTTCATGCACCTTTGGTATGTCGCACCCGCATTCCTCAAACCGAACGGCATGGTAACATAGCAGTACATGCCGAAAGGTGTGATGAAAGAAGTCGCGAGCTGGTCAGACTCTTTCATCCTGATTCGGTGATACCCTGAGTAGGCATCGAGGAAAGACAGGGTTTCGCACCCAGCAGTGGAATCCACAATTTGATCGATGCGAGGCAGAGGGTAGGGAACTTTTGGACATGCTTTGTTTAGACCAGTGTAGTCTACACACATCCGCCATTTCCCTCCTATCTTTCTCACAAGCACAGGGTTGGCAAGCCATTCGGGATGGAATACCTCTTTGATGAACCCTGCCGCCATTAGCTTGTGGACCTCCTCGCCTATGGCTCTGCGCTTTTTTTCGTCGAATCGGCGCAGAGGCTGCTTCACGGGTCGGGCTCCAGCTCGGATATCCAGCGAGTGCTCGGCGACATCCCTCGGTATGCCGGGCATGTCCGAGGGACTCCACGCGAAAACGTCAGCATTTGCGCGGAGAAAGTCGACGAGCACTGCTTCCTATTTGGGATCGAGCTCGGAGCCGTTTCGGATCTGCTTGGAGGTGTCGTTGCTGGGGTCGAGAGGGACGGACTTAACCGTCTCCGCTGGCTCAAAGTTGCCGGCACGACGCTTCACGTCTGGCGCCTCCTTGGAGAGGCTCTCCAAGTCGGCGATGAGGGCCTCGGATTCGGCGAGGGCCTCGGCGTACTCCACGCACTCCACATCGCATTCGTACGCGTGTCGGTACGTGGGGCCGACGGTGATGACCCCGTTGGGGCCCGACATCTTGAGCTTGAGGTAGGTGTAGTTGGGGACGACCATGAACTTGGCATAGCATGGCCTCCCCAACACTGCGTGGTAGGTCCCTCGGAACCCGACCACTTCGAATGTGAGGGTTTCCCTTCGGAAGTTGGAGGGAGTCCCGAAGCAGACGGGTAGATCGAGTTGTCCGAGGGGCTGGACGCGTTTCCCGGGAATGATCCCGTGGAAAGGCGCCGCGCCTGCCCGGACCGAGGACAGGTCGATCCGCAGGAGCCCGAGGGTCTCGGTGTAGATGATGTTGAGGCTGCTGCCTCCGTCCATGAGGACCTTGGTGAGCCTGACGTTGCCGACGACGGGGTCGACAACTAGCGGGTATTTCCCCGGGCTCGGCACGCGGTCGGGGTGGTCGCCCTGGTCGAAGGTGATGGGCTTGTCGGACCAGTCTAGGTAGACTGGCGCCGCCACCTTTACCGAGCAGACCTCCCGACGCTCTTGCTTGCGGTGCCGAGCCGAGGCGTTCGCCACTTGCCCACCGTAGATCATGAAGCAGTCGTGGACCTCGAGGAACTCTCCTGCCTTGTGATCCTCCTTCTTATCGTCGTCGCGGGCCCTGCCACCCTCCGCAGGTGGCCCGGCCTTGTGAAAGTGGCGCCGAAGCATGGCGCACTCCTCAAGGGTGTGCTTGACGGGCCCCTGATGATATGGGCACGGCTCCTTGAGCATCTTGTCGAAGAGATTGGCACCTCCGAGAGGTTTCTAAGGGTTCTTGTATTCAGCGGCGGCGACAAGGTCCGCGTCAGCGGCGTCGCGTTTCGCTTGCGACTTCTTCTAGCCTTTCTTCTTGGTGCCGCGCTGAGTGGACGCCTCGGGGACATCTTCCGGCTGGCGGCCCTGGGGCTGCTTGTCCTTCCGGAAGATGGCCTCAACCGCCTCCTGGCCAGAGGCGAACTTGGTGGCGATGTCCATCAGCTCGCTCGCCCTGGTGGGGGTCTTGCGACCCAGCTTGCTTACCAGGTCACGGCAGGTGGTGCTGGCGAGGAACGCGCCAATGACATCCGAGTCGGTGACGTTGGGCAGCTCGGTGCGCTGCTTCGAGAATTGCCGGATGTAGTCCCGGAGAGACTCTCCCGGCTGCTGGCGGCAGCTTCGGAGATCCCAGGAGTTCCCAGGGCGCACGTACATGCCCTGCAAGTTGCTGGTGAAGGCTTGGACCAGGTCGTCCTAGTTGGAGATCTGCCCCAGAGGCAGATGCTCCAGCCAGGCTCGAGCGGTGTCGGAGAGGAACAGGGGGAGGTTGCGGATGATGAGGTTGTCATCGTTCGTTCCACCCAGGTGGCAGGCCAGCCGATAGTCCGCGAGCCATAGTTCCGGCCTCGTCTCCCCTGAGTACTTTGTGATAGTAGTCGGGGTTCGGAACCGGGTCGGGAACGGCGCCTGTCGTATGGCCCGGCTGAAAGCCTGCAGACCGGGTGGTTCGGGCGAGGGACTCCGATCCTCCCCGCTGTCGTAGCGTCCCCACGCCTGGAGTGGTAGCCTCGGCGCACCCTCTCATCGAGGTGGGTTCGACGGTTGCGGTGAGGGTGTTCGTTGCCGAGGTGACCCGGGGCCGCAGACGCTGTGTTGCGCGTGCGCCCGGTGTGGACCGAGGCTTCCCGCATGAATCGGGAAGTCGCGGCGCGATGCTCCGAGGGGTACCCCTGCCTTCGGGAGGCAGAGCTTTCGGCCCGTCGGACCGCGGCATCCTCCAGGAGATTCTTGAGCTCTCCCTGGATACGCCACCCCTCGATGGTTGATGGCTCCGGCATCGCGCGGAGAAGTATTGCCGCTGCAGCCAGGTTCTGGCCGACCCCACTCGAAGCCGGTGGCGGCCTTTCCCTGACATCATCGGCGATGCGGTGCTAGATGCCCTGGGGTAGATGACGCGCTTTTCCGGCCGGAGGTTGGCCTGCCCATTCCTGCCCGATGTCCCGGCGGAACGGCTCAAGTGTTCCTGCTCCCTCGTCGAGCCTGGCCTGCATCTCGCGGATTTGCTCGAGCTGTGCGTCCTGACCCCCCGCAGGGACTGGGACCACAGCTAGCTCTCGAAGGATGTCAACGCGAGGCGCAGGCCTAGGGGGATCACCATTTTCCGGTATACCAAGATGGTTGCCTTCGCCGGGACCCCCTAGATCGACGTGGAAACATTCACGACTCGGGCCGCAGCCCTCATCGCCGAAGCTGCGGCTACCGTCGGAACAATCGGAAAGGCAGTAGTCGCATGCGGTCATGAAGTCCCGCATGGCACTGGGGTTACCAAGTCCGGGGAAATCCCAACCAAAGTCGGGCTCGTCATCTTCCTCGGAACCCGAGGGCCCGTAGATCGAGACGACTGTCAGCCGGTCCCAGGGTGACCGCATACCGTACCCCGGAGGGTTTGGACTCGCCTCTATGAAAGCGTCCACCGAAGCGAAGTCGCTTGGTGGGTCGAGGCTGAATCCAAAAGGCACGAGATGGGAATCGGTCGGTACCTCTTGGTCGACGGGCAGTGACGGAGTCACGTCAGGGGCAGACTGCACCGTCGTCTCAGGTACGAGGGTGACGCCCAGCAAGTCCTTTGCGAGCGTGCTGGCGTCGTCCGTCCGCTTGGAGATGGCGTGTTGCGGGGAAACAGCGCTCGTCTTCGTCTCAGACGCGAGGTCGATGCCCGATGTGCCCCCCGTTGGGGCGCTGGCGCCGTCGACTCGCTCGACAGCCGACGAGGTGCCGCCTCCTGCTTGGCCTTGGTTGCCCCGCCTCCTCCTCCATCGGCGGGGGAGGCGACGGGACAAACCCGAATGTTGTTCTTCCGCCACGTGGGGAAGACGTCGTCGATTCTGCCGCCGGCGGGCGGGTTGTCGACCGCCATTGTCGCTGTCGCGCGACGGGGGAAGGAGTATCATGTCGTAGCTGCCGTCGAGGGACATGAACTCAAGACTCTCGAAACGGAGCACCGTCCCGGGCTGGAAAGGTTGCTGGAGACTACCCATCTGGAGCTTGACGGGAAGCTGTTCGTCAACACGCAGCAGGCCCCTACCTGGCGCGCCAACTGTCGGCGTTTCGACCCCGGGGGGTCCCTGGACCGACGAGTAAATTGTCGTCGCGTGCCCCAGCCCAGATGGGTCGGCGCGAGACGGAGCGCGAAGGGGGGAAAAAGCCGGAGGGAGACAGGCGTAAAAGGGGAAACCCGCGGCCTTCGTGTTTGTCCCGCGCCCAGGTCGGGTGCGCTTGCAGTAGGGGGTTACAAGCGTCCGCGCGGGAGGGAGCGAGAGGCTTATGCGCGCGCCGTCCCGTCCTTCACCGCGCGGCCAACCCTTTTTAAGAGGGCCCTGGACCTTCCTTTTATAGTCGTAAGGAGAAAGTCCAGGTGTACAATGGGAGATGTAGCAGCGTGCTAACGTGTCTAGCAGAGAGGAGCTAGTGCCCTAAGTACATGCCGTCGTGGCAGCCGGAGAGGTTTTGGCACCCTGTTCGTGTGATGTCGTGGCCGCCGGAGGAGCGCTGGAGCCTTGCGGAAGGACATCTGTCGGGGCTGTCGAGTCCTTGCTGACGTCTCCTTGCTTCCGTAAGGGAGCTGAGAGCCGCCGTCGTCATGGAGCATGCGGGGCGCCATCATTATTTGTTTTACCGGGGCGAGCCAGATGGGACGCCGGTCTTGTTCCCCGTAGCCAGAGCTAGCTAGGGGTAGGGTAATGATGGCCCCTCCTGTGACGTGGTCGGTTCGAGCCCTGGGTAGGGCGAGGCAGAGGCTCCTCCGAGGTCGAGGTTGAGTCTGTCTTCCGAGGTCGAGGTCGAGTCCGAGACCTTGGGTCGGGCGAGACAGAGACCGTCGGTGGAGGCCGAGGCCGAGTCCGAGCCCTGGGGTCGGGCGAGGCGGAGTTCGTCGTCTTCTGAGGCCGAGGCCGAGTCCGAGCCCTAGGGTCGGGCGAGGCGGAGTTCGTCGTCTTCCGGGGCCGAGGCCGAGTCCGAGCCCTGGGATCGGGCGAGGCGGAGTTCGTCGTCTTCCGGGGCCGAGGCCGAGTCCGAGCCCTGGGATCGGGCGAGGCGGAGTACGTCGTCTTCCGGAGCCGAGGCCGAGTCCGAGCCCTAGGATCGGGCGAGGCGGAGCTTCCTATGGCGCCCGAGGCCGGACTTGGCTGCTTTCAGCCTCACTCTATCGAGTGGCACAGTAGTCGGAGCGGCGCAGGCGGCGCTGTCCTCTTATCAGGCCGGTCAGTGGAGCGGCGAAGTGACTACGGTCACTTCGGCTCTGTCGACTGAAGGGCGCGTGTCAGGATAAGGTGCCAGGCCATCTTTGCATTAAATGCTCCTGCGATATGGTCGGTCGTCGTGGCGATTTGGCCAAGGTTGCTTCTTGGCGAAGACCGGGCCTCGGGCGAGCCGAAGGTGTGTCCGCTGCTTGAAGGGGCCCTCGGGTGAGACGTAGATCCTCCAGGGTCGGCTGCCCTTGCCCGAGGCTGGGCTCGGGCGAGGCGAGATCGTGTCCTTGAGTGGACCGAGCCTTGACTTAATCGCACCCATCAGGCCTTTGCAACTTTGTGCTGATGGGGGTTACCAGCTGAGATTAGGAGTCTTGGGGGTACCCCTAATTATGGTCCTCGACAATGATGAAATGATGTCATGGTGCATGATGTATGGTGCAAGAGGTGATGGTAAAGAAGAGAGAAAGCAAGTGTGCCCTTAGGAATGACTTCAGAGTCCTTGCCACCTTTACTAGATGTTTCGTTTTAGCTATGCATTCCCTTAGGAACGACTTCAGAGCTTTTTCCACCTTTATTAGGTGTTTCGTTTGAGCTCTGCATTCCTTTAGGAACGACTTCAGAGCTTTTTCTACCTTTACTAGGTTTTTTGTTTGAGCTCTGCATTCCCTTGGCATCGACTTTAGAGCTTTTTCCACTTTTACTAGGTGTTTAGTTTAAGCTCTACATTCCCTTGGGATCGACTTTAGAGCTTTTTCCACTTTACTAGGTGTTTCGTTTGAGCTCTGCATTCCCTTCGGAACGACTTCAGAGCTTTTTCCACCTTTACTAGGTGTTTCATTTGAGCTCTGCATTCCCTTAGGAACGACTTTAGAGTTTTTTCCACCTTTATTAGGTGTTTCGTTTAAGCTCTGCATTCCCTTGGGATCGACTTTAGAGCTTTTTCTACCTTTACTAGGTGTTTCGTTTGAGCTCTGCATTCCCTTGGGAACGACTTCAGAGCTTTTTCCACCTTTACTAGTGAAAGTCGCCTAGAGGGGGGGGGGGTGAATAGGGCAAAACTGAAATTTACAAAATTAATCACAACTACAAGCCAGGTTAGCGTTAGAAATATAATCGAGTCCGAGAGAGAGGGTGCAAAACAAATCGCAAGCGAATAAAGAGTGTGACACGCAGATTTGTTTTACCGAGGTTCGGTTCTTGCAAACCTACTCCCCGTTGAGGTGGTCACAAAGACCGGGTCTCTTTCAACCCTTTCCCTCTCTCAAACGGTCCCTCGGACCGAGTGAGCTTTTCTTCTCAATCACTTGGAACACAAAGTTCCTACAAGGATCACCACACGATTGGTGTCTCTCGCCTCAATTACAAGTGAGTTTGATCTCAAGAAAGAATGAGAAAGAAAGCAATCCAAGCGCAAGAGCTCAAAAGAACACAACAAATCACTCTCACTTAACCCTAGTGCTTTTGTGGAATTGGGAGAGGATTTGATCACTTGGGTGTGTCTTGTATTGAATGCCTAGCTCTTGTAAGTGGTTGGAAGGTGGACAACTTGGATGACTTGAATGTGGGGTGGTTGGGGGTATTTATAACCCCAACCACCAAACTAGCCATTTGGTGGAGGCTGCTGTCGCATGGCGCACCGGACAGTCCGGTGCGCCAGCCACGTCACCAGGCCGTTGGGTTCCGACCGTTGGAGCTCTGACGTGTGGGCCCGCCTGGCTGTCCGGTGGCGCACCGGACAAGTCCTGTAGACTGTCCGGTGTGCCACCCGCGCGTGCTCTGCTCCTCTGCGCGCGCTGGCGCGCATTTAATGTGTTGCAGTCGACCGTTGGTGCGAAGTAGTCGTTGCTCCGCTGGCTCACCTGACAGTCCGGTGTGCACCGGACATGTCCGGTGAATTATAGCGGAGCGGTTTCCCGAAGCTGGCGAGTACATAGTTGCTCTCCTCTGTAGCACCGGACACTGTCCGGTGGTGCACCGGATAGTCCGGTGAATTATAGCGAAGCCCCTCTGAACATTCCCGAAGGTGCGAAGTTTGGCTTGGAGTCCCCTGGTGCACCGGACACTGTCCGGTGGTACACTGGACAGTCCGGTGCGCCAGACCGGGCAGCCTTCGGTTGTCCCTTGCTCTTTTGGTTGAACCCATTTCTTGGTCTTTTTATTGGCTAAGTGTGAACCTTTGGCACCTGTATAACTTATAGACTAGAGCAAACTAGTTAGTCCAATTATTTGTGTTGGACAATTCAACCACCAAAATCAAATAGGAAATAGGTGTAAGCCTAATTCCCTTTCAATCTCCCACTTTTGGTGATTGATGCCAACACAAACCAAAGCAAATGTGGAAGTGCATAATTGAACTAGTTTGCATAATGTAAGTGCAAAGATTACTTAGAATTGAGCCAATATGAAACTTATAAGATATGCATGGATTGTTTCTTTGATTTTTGACATTTTGGACCACGCTTGCACCACTTGTTTTGTTTTTGCAAATTCTTTTTGTAAATCCTTTTCAAAGTCCTTTTGCAATATAGTCAAAGGTGGATGAATAAGATTTTGAGAAGCATTTTCAAGATTTGAAATTTTCTCCCCCTGTTTCAAATGCTTTTCCTTTGACTAAACAAAACTCCCCCTAAATGAAATCCTCCTCTTAGTGTTCAAGAGGGTTTTAAGATATCGATTTTGAAAATACTACTTTCTCCCCTTTTGAACACAGTAAGGTACCAATTTGAAATTAATCAATTTAAAATAAGGTGGTGTGGTGCGGTCCTTTTGCTTTGGGCTCATGCTCTCTCCCCCTTTGGCATAAATCGCCAAAAATGGAGTCATTAGAGCCCTCTCCTAACTATTTTCTCCACTTTGGCAAATTAAAACATGAGTGAAGATTATACCAAATACGGAGAGATGCTCGGAGCGACGGCGAAGGATGAGTCATGGAGTGGAGTGGAAGCCTTTGTCTTCGCCGAAGACTCCAATTCCCTTTCAATATCCGTATGACTTGGTTTGAAATTCACTTGAAAAACACATTAATCATAGCATATGAAAGAGACATGATCAAATGTATATGGTTATGAGCTATGCATGCAAGATATCAAAAGAAATTCCTAGAATCAAGAATATTTAGCTCATGCCTAAGTTTGTTAAAAGTTTGTTCATCTAGTGGCTTGGTAAAGATATCGGCTAATTGTTCTTTAGTGTTAATATATGCAATCTCGATATCTCCCTTTTGTTGGTGATCCCTTAGAAAATGACACCGAATGGCTATGTGTTTAGTGCGGCTATGCTCAACGGGATTATCCGTCATGCGGATTGCACTCTCATTATCACATAGAAGAGGAACTTTGGTTAATTTGTAACCATAGTCCCTAAGGGTTTGCCTCATCCAAAGCAATTGCGCGCAACAATGGCCTGCGGCAATATACTTGGCTTCGGCGGTAGAAAGAGCGACGGAATTTTGCTTCTTTGAGGCCAAAGACACCAAGGATCTTCCCAAGAACTGGCAAGTCCCCGATGTGCTCTTTCTATTAATCTTACACCCCGCACAATCAGCATCCGAATAACCAATTAAATCAAAAGTGGATCCCCTAGGATACCAAAGCCCAAACTTAGGGGTATAAGCCAAATATCTCAAGATTCGTTTTACGGCCGTAAGGTGAGCTTCCTTAGGGTCAGCTTGGAATCTTGCACACATGTATACGAAAAGCATAATATCCGGTCGAGATGCACATAAATAGAGTAAAGAACCTATCATCGACCGGTATACCTTTTGATCCACGGACTTACCTTCCGTGTCGAGGTCGAGATGCCCATTGGTTCCCATGGGTGTCTTGATGGGTTTGGCATCCTTCATCCCAAACTTGCTTAGGATATCTTGAGTATACTTTGTTTGGCTAATGAAGATGCCCTCTTGGAGTTGCTTTACTTGAAATCCTAAGAAATACTTCAACTCCCCCATCATAGACATCTCGAATTTTTGTGTCATGATCCTGCTAAATTCTTCACATGTAGACTCGTTAGTAGACCCAACTATAATATCATCAACATAAATTTGGCATATAAATAAGTCATTTTCAAGAGTTTTAGTGAATAGAGTAGGATCGGCCTTTCCGACTTTGAAGCCATTATCTATAAGGAAATCTCTAAGGCATTCATACCATGCTCTTGGGGCTTGCTTGAGCCCATAAAGCGCCTTAGAGAGTTTATAAACATGGTTAGGGTACTCACTATCTTCAAAGCCGGGAGGTTGCTCAACATAGACCTCTTCCTTGATTGGTCCATTGAGGAAGGCACTCTTCACGTCCATTTGGTAAAGCTTGAAGCCATGGTAAGTAGCATAGGCCAATAATATTCAAATTGACTCAAGCCTAGCTACGGGTGCATAGGTTTCACCGAAATCCAAACCTTTGACTTGGGAGTATCCTTTGGCCACAAGTCGAGCTTTGTTCCTTGTCACCACACCATGCTCGTCTTGCTTGTTGCGGAATACCCATTTGGTTCCTACAACATTTTGATTAGGACGTGGAACTAAATGCCATACCTCATTCCTCGTGAAGTTGTTGAGCTCCTCTTGCATCGCCACCACCCAATCCGAATCTTGAAGTGCTTCCTCTACCCTATGTGGCTCAATAGAGGAAACAAAAGAGTAATGTTCACAAAAATGAGCAACACGAGATCTAGTGGTTATCCCCTTATGGATGTCGCCGAGGATAGTGTCGACAGGGTGATCTCGTTGGATTGCTTGGTGGACTCTTGGGTGTGGCGGTCTTTGTTCTTCATCCTCCTTGTCTTGATCATTTGCATCTCCCCCTTGATCATTGCCGTCATCTTGAGGTGGCTCATCTCTTTGATCTTCTCCTTCATCAATTTGAGCCTCTTCCTCATTTTGAGTTGGTGGAGATGCTTGCGTGGAGGAGGATGGTTGATCTTGTGCATTTGGAGGCTCTTCGGATTCCTTAGGACACACATCCCCAATGGACATGTTCCTTAGCGTGATGCACGGAGCCTCTTCATCACCTATCTCATCAAGATCAACTTGCTCTATGTAACACCCCACTGGTAACACACAATGGATATCACCAAAAACCCCACAAGTCTAACTTACTCAACACAAGAGGCGTAATAAAGAAAGAAAAATATAGCAAAATCCGGCAGCACCTCCTTTGAAACTAACATAACAAGGAGGGAAAACATGAAGTTCATACAGGATATAAAGACATATAATTCACATAGCAGAAACTAGATGCAAAGTGGTAAAGCTCATTTATGCCCCAACTGAAGTGAAATAAATGGGGTAAGAAACTCAGCCCACCCCAAAATAAACGCTCAACCAAGAACAAAGCAATTCACTAGACTTGACCAACTCTAATTAACAACATTATTAAATGGTGGTTCCTTTATTAAAGGTGTAGTGGCTGTGCTGCTACATCCCTCTATTCCCAAAGCAGAAATTAGGTGCCTGCATCAAACAATGCAAGATGTGAGATAACACATCTCAGCAAGTAAACATAACAACAATAAATAGGACATTGTAAATCAACTGTGCATACACAACCACGTGGTTCAGAACTTCTTTCTTTTCTTTTGAACAGTAAATTGCAGCAAGCAAACAAGTAACTAAAAACTCAATGCCAAGTAGAATCACCATGCATAAGTCCAAATTATCCACATCCACATAATAGTTTCCACACCTCTCCCATGAATGCACATGGCTACAAATGCAATAATGACTTCTGCCTCCATATCTCTAAGGATATGAAGCTGCACCATACCCCTTCTCGGGCAACATATGATGCTCAATGTACCAGTACGGTCGGACCATAAGATCGCGACGAAACTTCAATGCAATGGATGATGAGTGCATTATGCATGACAACATCATGAGTTCTTCCCAAATAAAAAGGTGCTAGACATTTACTTCCACCCATTCCACATAATAACCACTTGAGTAACATAATCAAACCTCAAACTCAACATATGAAATCCATGAAACATGAACATTTTCAAATGATGGTACTCAAAAGAAAATATGAATATGAACACAATAGCACAACATAATCAAGTATAGGACTCCTCATCTGACAGACGGAATAACCATCACAGTTTTACTTGCCTTCACCGGAAGTTTGGGCAAATCCCTAAGAACGATCTGGAAGTCCACCACCTGTTTTTGACACCCAACTTAGTGCACCAAATTCACATAAAAAAACTCAAAGCAACGCCGCACCTACGCGCAATCTCAAACCCCGCCGCGGGTAACAATTCTCCCCACACCAACCAAACTGCAGCGGCGCTGCTTAACAATTCCATAACTTTAAAATTAAGACAGCAGTGGTGTCAAACAAAAACTCCAGAGGAAACTACAAAAAATTCCCCACAAGTTTTGTATACAATTTATGATTAAATTCTAACATCTAATTACCCCTAAACGGTCCACAAAATAAACCCTGCAATCTGTTTTTCCTGTTTTGGGCAGCGACATACTTGGATTCAAACAGCGATAACTTTTAAAATATAATTCCGAATCAAGCGCATAAGTACTTGTTGGAAAGATAAGAAAGAGACCTTCATTATTCTTATACTGATTAACCCTAATTACTCCTGAAAAATCCCCAGAAACTGCTAATACTGCGGCTGTTCATCCCCCTGAAAATCTGTTTTTTTGGACAGCCACATACCCGGATTCAAACGGTGACAACTTTCAATTTATAACTCCAAATTGAGCGTATAAATACTCGTTGGAAAGGTAAGACAAAGCTCTACATGATCCCCAAACTGATTTCCATTAATTTCTTACGAAAAAACACAGAAACTGCTAGAACTACTGCTGTTCATCCACCACCTAAAATTCTGGACAGCCCCCTCTACCCAATCGCAAACGCAACCTCTAATCAATTGAATTGCAGCGCAAATGAACAAGGGATGAACACAAAAATCACCTTGGATTCTCCCCCTTTCCTTCCTCCCTTCTTCCCTCCACCAAAACGATTGAAGATTCGTACCACGTGACGATGATCCGAGCGGCAAGGTTTGGCACCTTGGGAGGAGGAGATTTGGGGGGGGGGGGGCTAGGGTATGGTGGTGTGGCTGCAAGGATTGAGAGAGGAGGAGATGGAAGGAGGGCGGCGGCCAAGGTGTGGGGGAAGGGGGGGGGCGGCTGCACCAAGGGGGAGGGGGTTAGGAGGGAGGGCGGCTAGGGTTTGGGAGGAATAATGGGCCGAATCTCCAATCGTGGCCCAACTAGCCCACGCGACAGCTCCCGCCCCCATCGCAAGCGCAAAACCAAATAAATTCTACTGCCCTTGTTATGAATGTTTTCCACAAATTCCAAATCCCCAAAACAACAACCGGATGAGGAAAAAAACAAAAAAAGAACAACCCCCAACTTCTCTTCTTTGCAAACCGGGTATCACACTCTACCCCTCTTAAAAAGAATTCGACCTCGAATTCTGACGCTTCTATCGGAATGAAAAAAGAAAAGTTTAATGAATCAACAACACTTACCCACAACGAAAAGTTCCGGGTACTTTTGCCGCATCAGCTCCTCAAGTTCCCACGTAGCCTCGCGCTCAGACTGATTAGTCCATAAGACCTTGACATACTTAATTGATCTCTTCCTCAATACACACTCCGAGAATTCCAATATACGCACCGGACGACACTCCAGAGTCAGATCCTGCTGCACCGCAATTGGTTCCATCTCAATCTGATGGTCCGGATCCCGCAAGAACTTCCTCAACATAGAGACATGAAAAACCGGGTGTAACCCTGCCATGGAATCCGGCAGTAGCAAGCGATAAGCCAGGCTGCCCACTCGGGCCAAGATAGTGAACGGTCCAATGTATCTCGGGCTGAGCTTCCCATAGACACTGAACCGAACAACTCCCTTAGTGGGTGATACCCTGAGAAGGACTTGGTCACCCACAGCAAATTCCAGATCCCGCCTCTTCACATCAGCATAACTCTTCTGACGACTCTGAGATGCCAAAATATTCTGACGAATTTCCCGAACCTTTTCAGAAGTTTGCTGAACCCAATCAGGACCAACCAGGGATCTCTCTCCCAAAGTCTCCCAGCACAGAGGAGAGATACACCGCCTGCCATACAAAGCCTCAAATGGTGCCATCTTGATGCTAGCCTGGTAGCTGTTGTTATAAGCAAACTCTGCCAGTGCAAGATGATCCTCCCAGCTACCCTTCCATGACAGAACACAAGCACGCAACATATCTTCCAAGGTTTGGATTGTTCGCTCTGACTGACCATCCGTCTGAGGGTGAAAAGCGACACTAAGAGAAAGCTTGGTGCCCAAAGCACTATGGAGACTCTCCCAGAATTTGGATACAAATTTGGAGTCTCGATCAGAAACAATAGACTTAGGTACCCCGTGAAGCCTGACTACTTCCTTTATATACAAGGGAACCAAATCTGAAGCTGAATTTGTGGTCTTCATGGGAATAAAATGCGCAGACTTAGTCAAGCGATCCACTACCACCCAAATAGCATCCCTGCCACGAGGGGAACGAGGTAGACCCACCACAAAATCCATGGTGATATGCTCCCATTTCCACTCTGGAATTTCTAATGGCTTCAGCAAACCTGCAGGCCGCTTATGCTCGACCTTCACGCGCTGACATACTTCACAGGCGGCCACATACTTAGAAACGTCAACCTTCATCCGCTTCCACCAGAAGTTTTGCTTCAAATCTCGGTACATTTTGGTTTCGCCAGGATGGACGGTGTAAGGCGTTTTATGAGCTTCTCTCAAGATATCCATCTTCACCTCTGATTTCTGAGGCACACAGAGGCGGCCCCTGAAACGAACCAAATCATTCTCATCAATGGTGAACTCCCGCGGTTTACCATCACCCACCCTCTTTCGAGCTTCCTACAATAGACGATCCTGCTGCTGAGCCACACGCACTCTCTCCATGAGAGAGGATTGAAGAAGCATCTGAGTCTCCTTGCTAGCGGTGCCGACATAACACAAAGCGATCCCCAAACGGTCCAGATCGGCGATCAACGGCAAGGCCACCTTTGGAACCCCGGACCTACTAAGGGCATCAGCCACCACATTAGCCTTCCCCGGGTGATAATGAATGGACAAATCATAATCTTTAATCAATTCCAGCCACCGACGCTGCCTCAAATTCAGCTCCTTCTGAGTAAAAATATACTTGAGACTTTTGTGATCGGTGAAAATGTCACAAGCCTCGCCATAAAGGTAATGCCTCCACGACTTTAGAGCAAAAACCACCGCGGCCAATTCCAGATCATGAGTTGGATAATTCCCCTCATGCTTCCTCAACTGCCTTGAGCCATAAGCAATCACTCTGCCTTCCTGCATCAGCACACAGCCAAGACCAATACGCGAAGCATCCGTATAAATTGTGAAACGCTTACCGCTCTCAGGCAAAGCTAGGATAGGGGCGTCCACCAACTTGCTCTTCAATGACTGATAACTGACCTCACAATCGCCGGACCAGACGAAGGGAACACCCTTCTCCAAGAGCCTAGTCAAAGGCTTAGCAATGCTGGAAAAATTTGGTACGAAGCGCCGATAATACCCAGCAAGCCCCAAGAAACTTCGGATTTTAGAGACACTAGAAGGTCTCTTCCACTCCACCACAGCTGCAACGTTCTTGGGATCAACCGCAATACCCTGCTGATTAATCATGTGCCCCAGGAAAGCCACTTCGGATAGCCAAAAGGCACACTTCTTTAACTTGCCATAGAATTGATTCTTCCTTAGGGCACCCAGAACGAGACGGAGATGCTGTTCATGCTCGGCCTCGGTCTTTGAATAAATCAAAATATCATCCAGGAACACGACCACAAAATCATCCAGGAATTCATGCAACATCCTACTCATTGCTTCCATAAAGGTAGCAGGGGCATTAGTTAAGCCAAAAGACATGACTATGAACTCATAATGCCCATACCTGGTGCAAAAGGCGGTCTTCTCAATATCCTCCTCACAAATCCTCAATTGATGATAACCGGAGTTCAAATCAATTTTGGAGAACACCTGGGCACCCCTCAACTGCTCAAAGAGGACCTCAATTCGGGGAAGAGGATATTTATTCTTGATTGTCACTTGATTCAAAGCGCGATAATCCACACACAACCGCTTGCTTTTATCCTTCTTCTCGACAAACAATACTGGGGAAGCCCATGGAGACCTGCTAGGCGTAATGAAACCCTTAGCCAGCAGATCATCGAATTGCCGCTTCAATTCAATCTGCTCCTTTGGGGCCATTCGATACGGGGCCTTATGAATAGGCTGCGTACTCGGGATCAGCTTAATCTCAAAAGCTGCATCGCGCTCCGGAGGAATGCCTGGAAGCTCTACCGGAAACACGTCAACAAAGTCACACACCACCCGGATGTCCTGCACCCGCAAGGCAGCCTCACCCTCCACCACCATGGAGAAAAAGATCCCCGACTTCCTTGACCGGCGATCAGGAAGCAATTGCGCCAACAAGGATAACGTGAACTTCGGGGAACTTCCCAAGAATACCACCTCCTTACCCGATGGCGCCTGCAATAACACTGTCTTCCAGAAGCAGGATATAACCGCGCGATACTGGGATAACCAATCCATACCCAAGATAACATCGAATGCCCCCAAGGAAATCACCACCAGATTGGCCGAAAAAACCTCATCAGCAAGAATGACGGAACACCCCTGACAAACTGAACAACTACTAATGGAGCCATTAGCAGATCTAACCAAAATTGGGTGACCCAACCTCTGCACCGAAAGACCAGCCCGCGACACAAAATCCTCCGAAACAAACGAATAGCTAGCGCCAGAGTCAAAAAGAGCATGGGCTGCAAACGAATCAACTGAAATCGTACCTGTCACCACGTCTCCTTGCTCCCTGCCATCCGTAGCGGGTAGCACATAAGCTCCAGAAATACCCGCAGAAGAGGAAGCCCCCGGAGTGAAATTAACAGAAGAACCCCACTGAGCCACTGGATGAGGCAGGCGTGGAGCTCCAAACTGAGACGACATAGGAGTAGACGGTGCAGGAGTAGGGGCGACCTGATACTGAGGAAAACCCTGCATCGACACAAACTGAGAAGTCCCAGGCACATAGAGCTGTTGCGGAGGAAGAGGAACTGAAAACTGCTGCTCAGCACTTGACATCATGTTGATGGTGCCCTGAGAAGAGGAGGAAGTCACCGGCTCCTATCTGAGCTTCCCATTAGGATTCCTCCTACACACCACATCCTTATGGTCCTGACTGCAGATAGAACACCTCCCACTCCACTGGCACTCTGCACGGCGATGCACATCACCACAGCGAAAACACACCAGCCCCAGCCCGGGCTTAGGAACGGCCCGAAACCTCTGAGTACTTCCTCCCGAAGTACCCGAGTCAGAAGATTTGCCACGGTAAGGATGGTGGCGCTGATGCTGAGACTTGCCCCTCTTGTGGACTGGACCTCCAGTGTTGCCCCTCCTCGCGTCCTGGCTACGAGGCTGATCAACACCCGAAGACTTCTGCGACTCCATGGTATACTGGTGTTGCATCTCCACACCCAATGCCTGCTCCACCGTGGTACGGAAGTCCACCAACGGAAAGGCCCCCAGTGCATGCCTGATAGAAGGCTTCAGACCCTGACGAAACTGGCTCGCCTTCTCCATCTCATTATAAGCCACATGAGAGACAAAGCGGACCATCTTGTTGAAGCCCACCTCATACTCTGTGACAGACTTGTAGGACTGCAAGTCAATCTTCATTTTCTCTAGAAAGGTGACCGGGTAGAATCTCCTTTCAAACTGCCTGATGAAAACATCCCAAGATAGGACTCCTGGTGAGGAGGAGTGCGCTGCCTGCACGCCTCTCCACCAAATCTGAGCCTCTCCCTTCAGTAGCTGAGTGCCAAAACGAACCCGATCTCCATAAGCAATCTCGAAGACATTCATCTTATCCTCCACATAAGTCAACCAATCTGCCGCCTCGACCGGAGTACCACTGCCATCAAAAGAATCCAACTTCATGCCCATCCACTGCATCAGAGAAAGACCACTGACTGAAAGAGGCACCTCGGCCCCGCCACCTGGAACAGCACCCGCAGGGACAGCGCCCCCGGGCACTTCTCCACCTCCAGCACCCTGAGCAGCATCCGCAGGGGCGACAGGAATGGCTTGCCTCAGAAGGGCCAACTCCTGCTGCATGGCCTGCATCGCGGCTAACATTGCCGCCGGACTCATCGAGTCCCCACTAGGAGCTTGCGGACTACCTCGAGCCCTACGAGGCGGCATAGCTGCAGCCACAGGGATGAGAATAATAAGTAAATAAGATTGGCATAACATCTCTTCAGATAATGCCAAACTAGCACATACAATAACATAACATATCAATAGCAAGACAGAAATCCCATCCTACATGTGCAGTGTGTCAATTTATTATTACCCCACTTGCTAGGATCTACAACCTATTCCTTTGATACCAACTGTAACACCCCACTGGTAACACACAATGGATATCACCAAAAACCCCACAAGTCTAACTTACTCAACACAAGAGGCGTAATAAAGAAAGAAAAATATAGCAAAATCCGGCAGCACCTCCTTTGAAACTAACATAACAAGGAGGGAAAAACATGAAGTTCATACAGGATATAAAGACATATAATTCACATAGCAGAAACTAGATGCAAAGTGGTAAAGCTCATTTATGCCCCAACTGAAGTGAAACAAATGGGGTAAGAAACTCAGCCCACCCCAAAATAAACGCTCAACCAAGAACAAAGCAATTCACTAGACTTGACCAACTCTAATTAACAACATTATTAAATGGTGGTTCCTTTATTAAAGGTGTAGTGGCCGTGCTGCTACATCCCTCTATTCCCAAAGCAGAAATTAGGTGCCTGCATCAAACAATGCAAGATGTGAGATAACACATCTCAGCAAGTAAACATAACAACAATAAATAGGACATTGTAAATCAACTGTGCATACACAACCACGTGGTTCAGAACTTCTTTCTTTTCTTTTGAACAGTAAATTGCAGCAAGCAAACAAGTAACTAAAAACTCAACGCCAAGTAGAATCACCATGCATAAGTCCAAATTATCCACATCCACATAATAGTTTCCACACCTCTCCCATGAATGCACATGGCTACAAATGCAATAATGACTTCTGCCTCCATATCTCTAAGGATATGAAGCTGCACCATACCCCTTCTCGGGCAACATATGATGCTCAATGTACCGGTACGGTCGGACCATAAGATCGCGACGAAACTTCAATACAATGGATGATGAGTGCATTATGCATGACAACATCATGAGTTCTTCCCAAATAAAAAGGTGCTAGACATTTATTTCCACCCATTCCACATAATAACCACTTGAGTAACATAATCAAACCTCAAACTCAACATATGAAATCCATGAAAAATGAACATTTTCAAATGATGGTACTCAAAATAAAATATGAATATGAACACAATAGCACAACATAATCAAGTATAGGACTCCTCATCTGACAGACGGAATAACCATAACAGTTTTACTTGCCTTCACCGGAAGATTGGGCAAATCCCTAAGAACGATCTGGAAGTCCACCACCTGTTTTTGACACCCAACTTAGTGCACCAAATTCACATAAAAAAACTCAAAACAACGCCGCACCTACGAGCAGTCTCAAACCCCCGCCGCGGGTAACAATTCTCCCCACACCAACCAAACTGCAGCGGCGCTGCTTAACAATTCCATAACTTTAAAATTAAGACAGCAGTGGTGTCAAACAAAAACTCCAGAGGCAACTACATAAAATTACCCATAAGTTTTGTATACAATTTATGATTAAATTCTAACATCTAATTACCCCTAAACGGTCCACAAAATAAACCCTGCAATCTGTTTTTCCTGTTTTGGGCAGCGACATACTCGGATTCAAACAGCGATAACTTTTAAAATATAATTCCGAATCAAGCGCATAAGTACTTGTTGGAAAGATAAGAAAGAGCCCTTCATGATTCTTATACTGATTAACCCTAATTACTCCCGAAAAATCCCCAGAAACTGCTAATACTGCGGCTGTTCATCCCCCTGAAAATCTGTTTTTTTTGGACAGCCACATACCCAGATTCAAACGGTGATAACTTTCAGTTTATAACTCCAAATTGAGCGCATAAATACTCGTTGGAAAGATAAGACAAAGTTCTACATGATCCCCAAACTGATTTCCATTAATTTCTTACGAAAAAAACACAGAAACTGCTAGAACTACTGATGTTCATCCACCACCTAAAATTCTGGACAGCCCCCTCTACCCAATCGCAAACGCAACCTCTAATCAATTGAATTGCAGCGCAAATGAACAAGGGATGAACACAAAAATCACCTTGGATTCTCCCCCTTTCCTTCCTCCCTTCTTCCCTCCACCAAAACGATTGAAGATTCGTACCACGTGACGATGATCCGAGCGGCAAGGTTTGGCACCTTGGGAGGAGGAGATTGGGGGGGGGCTAGGGTATGGTGGTGTGGCTGCAAGGATTGAGAGGGGAGGAGATGGGAGGGGGGGCGGCGGCCAAGGTGTGGGGGAAGGGGGGCGGCTGCACCAAGGGGGAGGGGGTTAGGAGGGAGGGCGGCTAGGGTTTGGGAGGAATAATGGGCCGAATCTCCAATCGCGGCCCAACTAGCCCACGCGACAGCTCCCGCCCCCATCGCAAGCGCCAAACCAAATAAATTCTACTGCCCTTGTTATGAATGTTTTCCACAAATTCCAAATCCCCAAAACAACAACCGGATGAGGAAAAAAACAAAAAAAGAACAACCCTCAACTTCTCTTCTTTGCAAACCGGGTATCACACTCTACTTGAGAGCCGTTAGTCTCATCAAACACAACGTCACAAGAAACTTCAACTAGTCCTGAGGACTTGTTAAAGACTCTATATGCCCTTGTGTTTGAATCATATCCTAGTAAAAAGCCTTCTACAGTCTTAGGAGCAAATTTAGATTTTCTACCTCTTTTAATAAGAATGAAGCATTTGCTACCAAAGACTCTAAAATATGAAATATTGGGCTTTTTACCGGTTAGGAGTTCATATGATGTCTTCTTGAGGATTCGATGTAGATACAACCGGTTGATGGCGTAGCAGGCGGTGTTGACCGCCTCGGCCCAAAACCGATCCGAAGTTTTGTACTCATCAAGCATGGTTCTTGCCATGTCCAATAGAGTTCTATTCTTTCTCTCTACTACACCATTTTGTTGTGGGGTGTAGGGAGAAGAGAACTCATGCTTGATGCCCTCCTCCTCAAGGAAGCCTTCAATTTGAGAGTTCTTGAACTCCGTCCCGTTGTCGCTTCTAATTTTCTTGATCCTTAATCCGAACTCGTTTTGAGCCCGTCTCAAGAATCCCTTTAAGGTCTCTTGGGTGTGAGATTTTTCCTGCAAAAAGAACACCCAAGTGAAGCGAGAATAATCATCCACAATAACTAGACGGTACTTACTCCCGCCAATGCTAATGTAAGCTATCGGGCCGAATAGATCCATGTGTAGGAGTTCCAGTGGCCTGTCAGTCGTCATGATGTTCTTGTGTGGATGATGAGCACCAACTTGCTTCCCTGCTTGGCATGCGCTACAAACACTGTCTTTCTCAAAATGAACATTTGTTAATCCTAAAATGTGCTCTCCCTTTAGAAGCTTATGAAGATTCTTCATCCCAACATGGGCTAGTCGGCGGTGCCAGAGCCAACCCATGTTAGTCTTAGCAATTAAGAAAGTGTCGAGTTCAGCTCTATCAAAATCTACCAAGTATAGCTGACCCTCTAACACTCCCTTAAATGCTATTGAATCATCACTTCTTCTAAAGACAGTGACACCTACATCAGTAAAAAGACAGTTGTAGCCCATTTGACATAATTAAGAAATGGAAAGCAAATTGTAATCTAATGAATCTACAAGAAAAACATTGGAAATAGAATGGTCAGGAGATATAGCAATTTTACCCAATCCTTTGACCAAACCTTGTGTTGGGGACTTGTTCTCAAGTGCTATGAATTAAGAACAAGGCAACATAAAATGTTAAATGCTAATGTCCTTCGTCCGCTGAAGCATTATTTCCTCGAGGATTTAATGAACTTCGGACGAAGGTTATGATGGGACCATTACGAAGGTTGAATCTTCGTAATTAAACTCTCAAAGATTATATAAAGTAATGCGAGATATAAAGCATTAAAGACAAGTAAATTATAAGTAAACAACATTATTTTTATATATTAAATAAACTTGATGTATTCAAATATTAGATACATTTATACCTCTGCCTTGGCAAAGAATAATTTCTGAGTGATGCGATTGCAATTACAGGAATGCGTCAATAGTAAAGGAATATTGTTCACTATTTATAGGCACAGGACACAGCCTGTGAGGAATTACAATCATGCCCCTCATAAAAGTTTACAACATTGACTCAGACCTTTATGGACTAAAAGGTCATTCTATCTTTAAGTCGGTTCGACCCTTCACCTTCGGATATGTTGTAATACCGAAGCTTCATGAATGATACCTTCGGCGTCACGTACGCCGAAGCTGTCTCTTTCTGCAGGACCTTCGGCGACGAAGCATGGTCCCAACACCTTGGTTACCATCCCCGAATGTGATAGCTTGTTGGGGATCTTGGTTTTTCTCGTAGGAGGAGAACATCTTTTTCTCCCCTGTCATGTGGTTTGTGCACCCGCTATCGATGATCCAACTTGAGCCCTCGGATGCATACACCTACGAAACAAGTTTAGTTCTTGACTTTAGGTACCCAAATGGTTTTGGGTCCTTTGGCATTAGACACAAGAACTTTGGGTACCCAAACACAAGTCCTTGACCCCTTGTGCTTGCCCCCAACATATTTTTAACTACTTTGCCGGATTTGTTAGTTAACACATAAGATGCATCAAAAGTTTTAAAAGAAATGTCATGATCATTTGATGCACTAGGAGTTTTCTTCTTAGGCAACTTAGCATGGGTTGGTTGCCTAAAGCTAGATGTCTCACCCTTATACATAAAAGCGTGGTTAGGGCCAGAGTGAGACTCCCTAGAATGAATTCTCCTAATTTTGCTCTCAGGATAGCCGGCAAGGTACAAAATGCAACCCTCGTTATCCTGAGGCATGGGAGCCTTGCCCTTAACAAAGTTAGATAATTTCTTAGGAGGGGCATTAAGTTTGACATTGTCCCCCTTTTGGAAGCCAATGCCATCCTTGATGCCCCGGCGTCTCCAACTATAAAGCATACTATGAGCAAATTTAAATTTTTCATTTTCAAGTTCATGCTCGGCAATTTTAGCATCTAGTTTAGCTATATGATCATTTTGTTGTTTAATTAAAGCCATGTGATCATGAATAGCATTAACATCAATATCTCTACATCTAGTGCAAATAGTGACATGCTCAGTGGTAGATGTAGAGGGTTTGCAAGAATTAAGTTCAACAATCTTAGCACGCAATATATCATTTTTATCTCTAAGATCGGAAATTGTAACATTGCAAACATCTAATTCTTTAGCCTTAGCAAGCAATTTTTCATTTTCAATCCTAAGGTTAGCAAGAGAAATGTTTAATTCTTCAATCTTAGCAAGCAAATCATCATTATCATTTCTAAGATTGGGAATTGAAACATTACAAACATTTGAATCAACCTTAGCTAACAAATTAGCATTCTCATTTCTAAGGTTGTCAATAGTCTCATGGCAAGTGCTTAGCTCACTAGATAATTTTTCGCACTTTTCTACTTCTAGAGCATAAGCATTTTTTACCTTAACATGCTTTTTGTTTTCTTTAATAAGGAAGTCCTCTTGGGAGTCCAAGAGATCATCCTTCTCATGGATAGCACTAATCAATTCATTTAATTTTTCTTTTTGTTGCATGTTTAAGTTGGCAAAAAGAGTACGCAAATTATCTTCCTCATCACTAGCATTATCATCGCTAGAGGACTCATATCTAGTGGAGGATTTGGATTTAACCTTCTTCTTTTTGCCGTCCTTTGCCATGAGGCACTTGTGGCCGACGTTGGGGAAGAGAAGACCTTTGTTGATGGCGATGTTGGCGGCGTCCTCGTCGGAGGAGGAGTCAGAGGATCTCTCGTTCGAGTCCCACTCGCGGCATACATGGGCGTCGCCACCCTTCTTCTTGTAGTATTTCTTCTTCTCCTTTCTTCTCCCCCTCTTGTCGTCGCCCCTATCACTGTCACTAGAAATAGGACATTTTGCTATAAAGTGACCGGGCTTACCACACTTGTAGCAAACCTTCTTGGAGCCGGCTTGTAATCATTCCCCCTCCTTTACTTGAGGATTTGGCGGAAGCTCTTGATGACGAGCGCTATTTCCTCGTTGTCGAGCTTTGAGGCGTCGATTGATTGTCTACTCGGTGTAGACTCCTCCTTCTTCTCCTCTGTTGCCTTAAATGCGACCGGTTGTGCTTCGGATGTGGAGGGATCATCTAGCTCATTGATTTTCTTTGAGCCCTTGATCATGTATTCAAAGCTCACAAAATTCCCGATTACTTCCTCGGGAGTCACTAGTGTATATCTAGGATTGCCACGAATTAATTGAACTTGAGTAGGGTTAAGGAAAATAAGTGATCTAAGAATAACCTTAACCATCTCGTGGTCATCCCACTTTTTGCTCCCGAGGTTGCGCACTTGGTTCACCAAGGTTTTGAGCCGGTTGTACATGTCTTGTGGCTCTTCTCCTTTGCGAAGCCGGAAGCGACCGAGCTCCCCCTCGATCGTCTCCCGCTTGGTGATCTTGGTTAGTTCATCTCCCTCGTGCGCGGTCATGAGCACGTCCCAAACTTCCTTGGTGCTCTTTAATCCTTGCACCTTGTTATACTCCTCTCGACTTAGAGAAGCGATGAGTATAGTTGTGGCTTGGGAGTTGAAGTGCTCGATTTGGGCCACTTCGTCCTCATCATAATCTTCATCCCCTACGGATGGTACCTGTGCTCCAAACTCAACAACATTCCATATACTTTTGTGGAGTGAGGTTAGGTGAAATTTCATCAAATCACTCCACCTAGCATAATCTTCACAGTCAAAGGTTAGCGGTTTGCCTAATGGAACGGAAAGTAATGGAGTATGTTTAGGAATGCGAGGGTAGCGTAGGGGGATCTTACTAAACTTCTTGCGCTCATGGCGCTTAGAAGTTACGGAGGGCGCGTCGGAGCCGGAGGTGGAAGGTGATGAAGTATCGGTCGCGTACTAGACCACCTTCCTCATCTTCTTTTTCTTGTCGCCACTCCGATGCGACTTGTGGGAAGAGGCTTTCTTCTCCTTCCCTTTCTCCTTTTTGCGGGACTCTTCCGATGAAGCCTTCCCGTGGCTTGTAGTGGGCTTGTCGCCGGTCTCCATCTCCTTCTTGGCGTGTTCTCCCGACATCACTTTGAGCGGTTAGGCTCTAATGAAGCACCGGGCTCTGATACCAATTGAAAGTCGCCTAGAGGGGGGGGTGAATAGTGCGAAACTGAAATTTACAAAATTAATCACAACTACAAGCCGGGTTAGCGTTAGAAATATAATCGAGTCCGAGAGAGAGGGTGCAAAACAAATCGCAAGCGAATAAAGAGTGTGACAAGCGGATTTGTTTTACCGAGGTTCGGTTCTTGCAAACCTACTCCCCGTTGAGGTGGTCACAAAGACCGGGTCTCTTTCAACCCTTTCCCTCTCTCAAACGGTCCCTCGGACCGAGTGAGCTTTTCTTCTCAATCACTTGGAACACAAAGTTCCTACAAGGATCACCACACAATTGGTGTCTCTTGCCTCAATTACAAGTGAGTTTGATCTCAAGAAAGAATGAGAAAGAAAGCAATCCAAGCGCAAGAGCTCAAAAGAACACAACAAATCACTCTCACTTAACCCTAGTGCTTTTGTGGAATTGGGAGAGGATTTGATCACTTGGGTGTGTCTTGTATTGAATGCCTAGCTCTTGTAAGTGGTTGGAAGGTGGAAAATTTGGATGACTTGAATGTGGGGTGGTTGGGGGTATTTATAACCCCAACCACCAAACTAGCCGTTTGGTGGAGGCTGCTGTCGCATGTCCGGTGCGCCACCGGACACTGTCCGGTGCGCCAGCCACGTCACCAGGCCGTTGGGTTCCGACCGTTGGAGCTCTGACGTGTGGGCCCGCCTGGCTGTCCGGTGGCGCACCAGACAAGTCCTGTAGACTGTCCGGTGTGCCACCCGCGCGTGCTCTGCTCCTCTCCGCGCGCTGGCGCGCATTTAATGCGTTGCAGTCGACCGTTGGCGTGAAGTAGTCGTTGCTCCGCTGGCTCACCGGACAGTCTAGTGTGCACCGGACATGTCCGGTGAATTATAGCGGAGCGGTTTCCCGAAGCTGGCGAGTTCAGAGTTGCTCTCCTCTGTAGCACCGGACACTGTCCGGTGGTGCACCAGATAGTCCGGTGAATTATAGCGAAGCCCCTCTGAACATTCCCGAAGGTGCGAATTTTGGCTTGGAGTCCCCTGGTGCACCGGACACAGTCCGGTGGTGCACTGGACACTGTCCGGTGGTACACCGGACAGTCCGGTGCGCCAGACCAGGGCAGCCTTCGATTGTCCCTTGCTCTTTTGGTTAAACCGATTTCTTGGTCTTTTTATTGGCTAAGTGTGAACCTTTGGCACCTGTATAACTTATAGACTAGAGCAAACTAGTTAGTCCAATTATTTGTGTTGGGCAATTCAACCACCAAAATCAAATAGGAAATAGGTGTAAGCCTAATTCCCTTTCAACTAGGTGTTTCGTTAGTCTCTTTGTTACACTCGATGGTGTAACCTTAGATTTATTACAAGCCATCGAATTAAAAACCTTCTTAATGCCCTCTACAATAGAAATGTAGAAAAGCAGAAACTGAAGTTACAATAGATTTCTTAGATTTTTCCTTTTGTGGCTTCGATCTTATGAGCCAACCCCTCAGGCACTTCAGTAGATATGCTTCGATTCTAGGATAGCATTGTTGACTGTTATTGCTTTAGATTGCTCCCTTGCATCCCGCTGTGGTGTGTTTTGCGTAGAGAAATGTTGGTTAACTTGAGACTGTCCTAGGAGCTGTTGTTCGTAAGATGAAGGTGTTGATGTGAATGGCTGTGGCACAATCCAACGAGCCGAAGCAACATACCCTGAAGGCTGTGGGTTTGGATGCTGATGAAGATATTCTAGGATATATGGAGAATAGCATGATTAAGTGTGAAGAACTTGCTGTGTCTGATTTTGACGCGCTTCAGCTTCAACAATTTCTTTTTGCTTTTCAGTTATCACCTAACATGTTCTTGTTGTATGTCTTTTATCTTCCCCATAGAAAAGACAAAATAGATTTCTTGTCTGAGAGTTAGATCTTCCACCAAAACATCTCCCTCCTCTGTCGCCTCTTGGGGATGGTGGTCTAAAGCTATTCTATGATGGTTGTTGTTGAGTACTGGGGACATGTGATTGCCTCTATTGTCCTTGAGTCTATTTTTTCTTATCTTCTGCTTGAGGTTGGTTGTGTATACTCCTGACATGCCTTGGGTGGAAATGCCCTTTGAAGCCCCTAGTCATCTCTTCATATCTTTGAGCTTCTTCTCTTCTCTAGGAAAATTCATTGTTTGCCCTGATGTACTCATCCATCTTCTAAAGAAGCTTTTCTAAAGACCATCGGGGCTTCCTGGCAAAATATTGAGCTACGGGCCATGGCCGAAGTCTCTTGATCATTTCCAATGTATGATGGCCATTCTGACCCACAACAATTCTTGATGAGCTATGAGGCCATAGTATCTTCATATGGGGAAACACATTAGTGATGGAAAAATCCTTCGTCATGACCATCAAGAATGTTGCCTAGACATGGTATTCATCCCTCCATCTAGGGACAGTGACCTCTTGGAAAAAGCTTAAAGACATGTTGATTACAAGTTTTCAAGGTTTTCAAACGAAGCCGGTCACTACCCAGGATTTACTCCAGTGCACACAAGACCATAAGGAATACCTGCAAGCTTATGTTCGCAGGTTCCTTTGGCTCAGGGCTCATGCACCAACAGTTCCGAATGAGCTAGTCATACATTAGCAACTGGGGTGGTTTGTACAAAGGTGGCCAAGGTAGTGCTCGCAACTCCACAACCAAGGGGGAAGCATCATCATAGAGAAAGTCATTGTGGTTGAAAGCTTTGTACCAAAGATTGTTTTGGTTGTGGTCTTCATTCCGAAGATCACTGTATTGGTATTGATGTTCTGGCTTAATGTTGTGCACTTCTTCGATTGCGTCGTCAATCTTCTTCTGTAACTCTGAGATACGACATAACTTTTCTTTGCATTTTTCCACTTGTTGATGGATGGCCTCTAGGTTTTGTATTTCTTGATCAAGGGCTTCGTCTTGTTGAGTCGGACTGACTGCCTTCCTATTTTGGTTGCGTGCCTGCTACAACACTTCTTCGTGGTTCATATCCAAGGATGCGAGGATGGAGCCAGTTGCTGCTGACTTTTTTTGGTGCCATGACGAAGTTTTTTGTGGAAAAGGAAGTGAGTTCACTAGAGGTGGGCGTCAATGTTGTGATCATATTTTCAATTACTACATGGCATCAAAAACAAGGCAACATAAGTTAAGAAATCTAAGCCTTTGTCCTCAAGTTATCACTTCTTTGAAGTGCTAGCTTGAGGACGAAGGTCTTTAAATGGATACATAAATAAAACAATATCAGACAAAATGGTAATGGGAAAATGAAGTATGAAACTCATCTCTTGAGCCTTAGCATTACTTAGTTCATCCTCCTTCGAATTACATAAATTTATAAACATACCTTCGACTTCTTTGTATAAGATAGCTCGAAGGTATTTTGAAGACCAAGTGAAATGAAGTTTAGTGCCCTCCAAAAAAGATGAAATTATGTAGGGCATTGTTCACCTATTTATAGGGGAGAGATACAACTCCATGTGGAATTACACATATGTCCATGAAATTCACAAATATGCTTAGTAAATAACACAAGGGCGACATTGTCTTTTTTTTCCTTTCATAGCTTTGGTAATAGCTTCAACTTTGCCATCCTTCGTATCTTGTTTAACCACTTTTTGTTAATTATGTTCCGAAGCATATTCTTGTGCCTCCAACTTGTACTTTCGAAGGTACTTCGGTTGAGGGTATCTGTAATGATTTAAACATATACCAAGAAACAACTGTTAATTTGGTGTTTTGAGGACCTTTGTGGGAAGAAGGCCCCAAACACAACCTAAGTTTCAATCCTACAAACTGTGACAGCTCTCCCAAGTTATTAGGCCCACATGTACCAATCCTTGCCTTAATGGCCTTAGATTGTCATGCATGTGTACCGGGTTACTCAACAAGGCTATCAAGGTCATCATCTACTCATCATCTCAAGGATCTCCCACATAATAGGTATATTACAGTAATCACATTTGATACACACACATTGGAGATAGAGCGGAAGACTTTTACAAAATACACTTTACATTCCAGAACTCAAGTTTTACAACATAAAAGGGATTGAAATTATTACCAGTCCTAGTCTTCAAAGTGCATAACTTAACTACAATACTTGGAAAGGTGAAGCCTTTCCATAAGAGATACACATAAGTAATTTAAGCTTCAAGACCTCCACGAAAAACAACTAACAAAGCCAAAGACATAAAAAATCTTTCCTACAACAACATAGGGAATAAAACTCTGAGTAGGCAATTACTCAGCAAGACTTACCCGACTAAGGAAAAGACTCTCAAGGGCATGCTAGCTTTTGGGAATCAAGAGAAATGCTCATCAATTATCAAGGACTCCTTTTTGCATAAAATCTTACTAATAATGGATCCTTAAGCCAAGTTTTACTTTCCAAGTTAGATTATTACCTGAATCTTCTAACCTGTCTCTAGATTTTCCTAATTTAGATCATTCACTTGGCCTACACTAGATTGCTTTTAACCAAAACTTTGTTATACTTGTTATCTACGATGCAGAGCAGTGATCTAGTCTTCATGACCGAGAAGTAATGGCGATTCGTGTCACAGAACCTCCCAAGGTATTAGGCCCACCTACAGATGTAATTGTCCTAAGGACCTCAGACAGTCATGCAGGTGCGCGTAATCACTCGGCAAGTTCGGTTATCTATATCTTCATCATACCGCCCAAGAGCGCTTTACCCATCACGCAGACATTACACACATAATCGGAGAAGAGAATAAGCGGAAGGATTACAATAATATAATTTACATTCATACCAAATATAGAGAGAGTATTTATTACATAACGGGTGTTCGAGTGCAGCACTTATTATTACATAACTAGGAGGCAAAACACCCTCCCACCAACAAACTTAGTGATCTTCCTCCTGCTTTGGCACCACCTTAGAGCAGAAACAGCAAAACTCGGCTGTTTCATCACCTATAACAACATGGGTTCGAAAACCATGAGTATGGAGTGTACTTTCGCAAGTCTTACCCGTCAAAGGAAAAAGACTCTCAAGGATATGTTGGCTTTTGGGAATCAAGGTAAAGCTCATCAAAATTCAAAGACTTATGTTCGCAGAAAAGCTTACTAAGTGGATCCTTAAAATCCCTTTTTATTATCAGGTTAAGTAGTTACCTGCATCTAGAGTTCTTTCTATCCTAAATCAGGCACTTAGCCTATGCTAGCTGTCTTTTATCATCCCTTCAGTTCACTGTATTGCTACGTGTAGGGCAGTGACCAAGTCTTCATGTCCGAGAAGTAACAGCGATCCGAATCAATTAATACCCAGCTGGGATCTCCAACCACACGACATATGTAGCACTTAACCCTTGCATATGTCAACTCACCACCGGGTTTCTCAAGACCAGAATGGGTTCACGCCAACCGAGAGCATAAATATTCCACCGTCCAGCCTCTTGCCACGGAGGGTACACGCTACTCTCGCCATCTCTCCACTCCCATTGCGTGGTGGCCTTTCTGGTATTGGTCCGACCAAGGCAAAGCTTACCCATGACGAGGCATGTGGCTAGTTAAAAGGTCCTCGATCAGCAAGCCTACATTGGCTCGGTCCTTAAGCGACTTAGACGGAGACACTACACCGAGATTCTCTTCTTGTGCAAGTCACCCGCCCGGTATCATCTTTATTATTTACAACCCAAAGATTGGTACCTGACAGAGGTACATCTTTCCTAATGTTGAACCCATCACGTCCATGATGGATTCACCATCAAGTCTTTTCTTTGAAAAATTCCCTTCCCATATGAAGCAGCACCTTTTGTTTAAAACAAAACATTTTGTTTTCTAAAGTATAGCTAAGCATCAGAAAACTTTAAGCAAATCAGGTAACAAGGAATGGTAATCAGTTTCCAAGGAAGGGAATGCATCAATTGTTTAACACACAACTCCTATCACCTAATGCATCATTTTAGTGATGAAGAGTTTAAACAACAAGGAAAAGGGTAAATGCACCGGGGCTTGCCTTGTGTTGCAGGAGATTCCAGATCTACTCCACAAATGTCAAAGTAGAAGTTGTTCTCGACTGGTGGATTCTCAGCTTGCGGGACAACTTCTTCTTCAACTACAGTCTCTTCCTCGTTCTCTATACATAACAGTGCATGTACATGAATGCTTATGTGATGATATGAATATGCAGTTACATAATAGAAACATACTAAGTTGTAACTTGAATACAACTTTCCTTCATGGTACATACTAATCACTAGGGTTTCCTAAGTTAGTATTCTATTAGTATTAGGCAATTAAACCCAAGGAGGCTAGTTTATCGGGTTTGGGACCAAACAATGTCCAAATCATTTCAAACTTCACCCAAGGTCTTTAATAATCAAACTAAGCTTACCCAAAAAGTTTTACCATTTTTGGAGCTACTAAATTATTTCTAAAATTCTAAAGGGCTTGGTTTTAAACACCTTTAAAGGCTACATAATTCTAGGTTTGGAATAAAAATCTTGGAACTATTTTTATTAAATACTAGATGATTTTAGGAGCCTAGCAAAATTGGTCTCATATTTTTACCATTTTTCTAGTAGTTTCTACAAATTTCCAAGTCTGGCAGTAAAAAGAAAAGGAAAAATTATGAATAGTGTTGGGCCAAATATGGCCCAACCCAGCCCGCAGACGGGGAAACACGTGCGCGCGCCCGCGCTGACAACTTTGCGCAGAGACCCTCGGCCATTTGAAAAACCGGTAAAGAATCCCTACGTACTATTTACATGTCTCACTGACATGTGCACATAAACCCTCCCCTTCTTTCTCCTTCGCATGACCAGGTCCCCGACCCTGGATGGTGGCGTGGGTTGCTCCGGTGAACTAATACTGGCCGCGCTATCCTATAATCTCTGCTCAAATTTGTTCTCACATCTAATTCAACCCTTGGCGTTCCACTGGGGATCAACAATTAAGCATGAACGCCATCCTAGAGCTCGGTCTATGAGCACCCGCGGATTTGAAGCTTTCTCGGCCCGTTCCCAACGACATAGCGTAGTAGCGTTCAAATTGGGAGCACGATAAGCTTCAGCAACTTACCAAGACTCAAGAACAACGGCTAGGAAGACAGGTGAATGGACAGAGCGGTGGGTCGACGGAGGGGGTGTCCGTGGCGGCGCGGAAGACTGATTTGGGGAAATCTCAATTTCTCGGGCTAAAGTGGATGGCAGACCGTGGCTAGAGTTGCGTTGGGTTCGTGATAAGGGGCGGAGCAAGGGAAGCGCTCAATTTATAGAGGCTGGCCACGGTTGTCCCAAATTTGAAGGAGATTTGGATCACGGTGTTGACAAGAGGTTGTACTGGTGAGTTCATCGCGGCGCTCGTCGGCTTAACAACTCAAGGATAGTAACTCTGGGCTTGCCACAGTTACGGTTATGTGGTGAAAGGACCACAGCATGGCGCAATTGAGATCGCCGGTGTCCCACGACGACATCGGCCGCTCAGCCACGTCGCACGCCCTCGAGTGCAGCCGATAAGCTCTTGTCCGCGACCAAATCTACCACCCGCCAGATCTTTTACCCCCCCCCCCCCCCCCCCGTGGTTATCCACTTCGCACTGAGCACAAATCTCCCCGGCGAAACTCGAATCTCAGCACGAGATCACCGGCGGTAGTGCACTGAATCTGGCGATCTTTGCCAGGTTACTGTTCATCACTGAACACCATCCCGAGCTACCTGACAGACCAAGTTTGGGAGCGATTTACTCCAAAAATCGAACAGCACCAGGCCAAGCTTAGTATAACAAATTTGTTCACTAATGTAAGGGCTTCAACTTTGCCACAGTGACCCTGGTCTTAACTCCATTGAATTAACCACAAACTCTCTCCAAAGTTGACCAAATGTCACTGAACTTCAATTTTCAGAACTGAAGTTTTCTGACAGCCCGACTTCTAGGGTATTTTATCTCAATTTCTATACAGCATCAAGGCTTAGTCACTTAATCAAACTTGAACTAGTAACACAGCTCTACCATTTTGTTGTAATGATTTAGGGCAAAATCTTCATGGATTAAGAGATACAAGGGCACAAACTTTGCCTATTGTCACTGATTTCAGGGTTTAAGCCATATGGTGCCATTGGGGCTTTTTTGCAAATTACTCCAATTTGCTCCACAACACTTAAAAATATTCCAATGTAAAACTTGCTTGGTTTTTGATACTCTACCACTTTGATGTATGCACTTTGGTCCAAAAGTGCATAGAAATTGAAATCATCTTATAGGGCACAAATTAGGGTTCTTATTAGAATTTTGAGTGCTCTAGGGTTTGTGTGCCACTCAAACCCCCAAGTTTAGTCTCTTATGAATATTTCAACTAACCTTTGAGATAAAGCTCAAATTGTTATCATACACATTCACATACCTCAATCCCTTAGTTAAGTACCCTATTCTAGGGTTAAGAAGCACTTCAAGTCATCACATCACAACTTGTTTTGAAGCTTTAGCCTAGTGGATGCATTCTAGGTGTAACATGCATAATGACATGTCAAGGCATATGATGTCATGCCCAAGTTTTAGTTCTTGTAACACCAGGGGTGTTACATCCTTCCCCCCATAAAAGAATCTCGTCCCGAGATTTAAGGTCCTAGGGTGAGTAATGGAAAAGGAAACACGTCACAACTTCATTTCCTTATTTATCTTACAGAGCAGGGGTGGTGTGGGATTTGTTCTAACTTTACAACAAAGTATACAAATCTTACAGGTTACATGAAGCTAAAAACCTAGGAAAATTCTTCTCTAGGAAGTCTTGAGTCTCCCAGGTAGCTTCTTCTTCAGGGTGTTGGTTCCATTGTACCTTATAAAACTTGAGAGTTCTCTTTCGAGTGATTCTGTCCTTTTGATCCAGAACTCGAATGGGATGTTATGAATAAGTCAAGTCTAGTTCCAAAGTAACATCCACCACATCTATAATTCGATCAGGAATCCGAAGACATTTCTTCAACTGAGATACATGGAACACATTATGCACCGCAGACAATGATTCTAGCAATTGAAGTCTGTACGCCAATTGTCCACATCGCTCAAGAATGGCAAACAGACCAATATATCGGGGTGCCAATTTTCCTTTAACCCCGAACCAGCTAACACCCTTCATTGGTGATACTTTTAGGTATACATGATCGTCGGCTTGAAAAACCAATGGCCGACGTCGTTTATCCGCATAACTTTTCTGTCGAGCTTGAGCTTCCTTCAGGTTATGTCTTATACGTTGGACTTTTTCTTCTGTTTATTTAACCAAATCAGGCCTGAAAAACCACCGTTCTCCGGGTTCTGACTAGTTTAAGGGTGTTCTACATCATCGTCCGTACATAGCTTCAAACGATGCTATCTTAATACTTTCTTGATAACTATTATTATAAGAAAATTCTGCCAATGGCAGACAATCATCCCATTTCTGTGGAAATTCTAGGACATATGCTCGTAGCATATCTTCAAGTATTTGGTTTACCCTCTCAGTTTGTCCACTCGTCTAAGGATGATAGACCGAACTGTGGAGTAAGTTAGTACTCAAGGATTTGTGCAACTCTTCCCAAAACTTGTTTACAAAATGCGGTCCCCGGTCCGACACTATTGTCTTTGGAACTCCATGTA
Source organism: Zea mays (assembly GCF_902167145.1). Taxonomy (NCBI): domain Eukaryota; kingdom Viridiplantae; phylum Streptophyta; class Magnoliopsida; order Poales; family Poaceae; genus Zea; species Zea mays. Next base: position 90,888,129 of record NC_050097.1, read on the forward strand.
AACTGAGAATACGAGCAATATAAAGTTCTACGTATGTAGCCATTGTATATTTCACCTTAACGGGAAGAAAATGGGCAGCCTTTGTAATCCAATCAATTATGGTGCCATTGGGGCTTTTTGCAAATTACTCCAAATTGCTCCACAACACTTAAAAATCTTCCAATGTAAAAGTTGCTTGGTTTTTGATACTCTACCACTTTGATATATGCACTTTGGTCCAAAAGTGCATAGAAATCGAAATCATCTTATAGGGCACAAATTAGGGTTTCTAGGGTTCTTATTAGAATTTTAAGTGCTCTAGGGTTTGTGTGCCACTCAAACCCACCAAGTTTAGTCTCTTATGAATATTTCAACTAACCTTTGAGATAAAGCTCAAATTGTTATCATGCACACCCACATACCTCAATCCCTTAGTTAAGTACCCTATTCTAGGGTTTAGAAGCACTTCAAGTCATCACATCACAACTTGTTTTGAAGTTTTAGGCTTTTAGCCTAGTGGATGCATTCTAGGTGTAACAAGCATAATGACATGTCAATGCATATGATGGCATGCCCAAGTTTTAGTTCTTGTAACACAGGGGGTGTTACAATTTGAATCGATTAATACCTAGCTAGGGATATCCAACCACATGACATATGTAGCACTTAACCCTTACACACGTCTACCATTTCCACGGGTCCTCCACTACGTGAACCGGTTCGCACCACCTGAGAGTACGGTACTCCACCATCCAGCCACGTGCCTGGTGGGTATATGCCACTCCTGCCATCTCCCCACTCCCAGTGTGCGATTGTCTTTTCACATATGGAGTAGCCGGGTTCAGGCTTACCCATGACGAGGTATGTGACCAGCTAAAAGGTCCTAGATCAGCATGCCTAAAATCGGTACGATCCTTAATCGACACAGTCAGGCGACCTCTCCAACTCAACGTCTGGTCTCATTTTTAACAAATTCTCAAAATTTGGTACCTGGCAGACTAAGCATGCTTCATCGGTCCTAGATCAGCACTTAACCCTGCTTGAATGATGAATTCATCTCTGTGGAGGATGCCTTCATCATCCCAAGCCCTTTTTCTTTTAAAAATCATGAGTCATAGATCAAAAACATTTCCTTAATCTATAAGCATGACTAAGCATTACTAGCTTTTATAAAACAGGTAACAAGGTATGATAATCAATCTTTCAAGGATGGTAATGCATCAAGTGTTTACTCAATCAACTCCTATCACCTAATGCAGCATATAAGTGATAAAATTTTGTAAATTCAAGGAAATGTGTGAATGCACCGGGGCTTGCCTTATTGCAGGAGAAGATCCAAAATCCTCCTACCATGTTAAGCAGTTAGATGGAACTCCATCACTGTATCAATAGGCACTGAAGTGAACTCCTCCTTCATGCACCACTTTTTCTAGGTGTTCTACAAGTCAATTACATGTAGATGAATGTTTGCTATGGTATGGAAATGCATTTCATAAAGAAGGTAACAAACAACACATTCTGAGTACACTTTTCTACAAACTACACAAAACTAGCCAAAAAATTGGAGGATTACCAAGGGAACTACAAGACATCTTCAACTTATAAATCACCAGGGGACTAATCCACCTTAGACTTCATCCAAAAACTCAAACCTTCTTAAGCAACTTCATCTCTTCACTAAACTACTAGGTGTCCTCAATTTCAAAGGTGAAGTCCTATTCCTTTTTGGGAAACAATTTGTTTACTGAGCAAATCATTTCCAAACAACTTCAAACGTGAACCAAGTGCTTAACTGACTAAAACAAAGCTACCCAAAATTTTTAATAATTTTTGGAGCAAAATGTTTATTTCTAAAAATCAAATAGGTCTTCCAAGAGCACCTTTTAATCACCTAAAATTTTTATCTATTGCAAAAACCCTAAATCTATTTTTACTAGAAAGTTCATGATTTTACACATCTAATAAAATTGGTCTCACTATTTTAGCATTTTTTACAATTTTTGGCTCAATTAACAAGATTCTAGCAAATAATTAAAGAAAAACAATTAATTCGCGACCTGAAATCGGCCCACGCGGCCCAACACCGGGAAGAGCTGGCCCGTAGCCAGGAGCCCACGCTAGCACTGGCATTTTTGCACAAGAGACTCCGCCGCTTAGAACAATTAAACCGAGCCCTCGCTACTGTTGCCCTAAGTCACTAACCGTAGCACTTAGACCCATCTACTTCATCTCTTTCTCAAGATCATGGCCACGACTCTGCCGCCCACTCCGACGAACAGGAAGCCATGGACACGACGTCGCTGACTCTAGGCACTCTCTTTCCAACACTAAAATGTGTCCACGGTCAGTGCAAATGGATTACAGAGCTTCATCATGCACCCCACGCACTACCCCTCACTGGCCACGACACCGGCGGGGTTCGCGGCCCGGCAAGCCCGATCCCAAATCGTACCCGCGATAGAGCTTCAACCCAAGGCTCGGAGAGCATCACAGTCCTGTCTAGATCCTGGTGCGCGTGCGGGGTCGGCCGGGGGCAACGCGAGTTGGATGGTCGGCGGTGGGACTATTCATGGTGTCGGTCCGAGACGGCGCGACCCCAATCCGGCCAGTACAACACGTGTTAACTCTGTGACTCTGTGACTTTCACTGACCCAGGGGAAGCATGGAACACGCTCAACACGACCGAGGAACTCCACGAGAAGGCATGGCCACGACGAGGTGGGAGGATTCGGTGGCATGGTCACCAGACAAAGGAATGGGTGCACACAGTTCTGTGGCAGATCACGCTGGGTGGTTGGGAGAGAACTAAAACTTGCAACTTGGCTACAACATACACTCAGTATTCTGAATAGAGCTTGAGGCAGAGAGGAAGCTCCACTCGGTGGCAGGCCTGCAATAGACATGGGTATTCAATTGAACACCTAAGATTTTTGTCATATATATATATATCAAAAAATAAAATAGTATTCGAGTTAAAAAATGTGTCTGGTCGTCTTACGGGTTAGCGGCCCAACTGCATCTGGCGGTCCAGCAATCCACACCTGTGGGTTATCCTCCTAGACACTCTATACGCCTACACCGATTGTCCACTCGCAACCAATATTCAATTGTCACCCGCCCAGCATCACCTGTGGCCCACTCGGTGGCTCTATGGGGCCCGCGAAGCCTCCTATCGCCTGCCTGTATAGTGGTTTCTCGATGCCTCATGTCGCCCACCCATTCGGTAGTCACCTGTCTCCCGACGCTCGCATGTGGCTTGACATTGGCATCACCTGTACAACGCTCGTTGTGTCTTGCTCGGTTATTTCTTGGCACGAGTATTTGTATAATTTTACTCTATGATCAATTATATACTCAACTAAAACTTGAATTTGTTTGATATATGCTATAATTTTTTTGCTGTGTAGTTAGACTTTATGTGATTATTTTTTTATCTTTTAGTAATTTTGAATACTCATCTTTCAAATCTTGGGACTGCCACTGGCTCCACTGAAACAAGCCTGCAACAACTAGCTAGAAAGGTAGGATAGGGGGGAAAGTCACCGACCTCAACTATGACTAGATGAAGGATCTCCAAAGTACTAACACACGTGTCCACAAATGCACCCCACGCCAGCCCACAAGTTCAGCCAATCCTCTGAACCTGGACTAACTCACATGGACAAAGGAAACATATAAGTGTGCATTTGTTAATAGGCTCACCATAGTCTAAACCTGATATTTCTACAGGTGCAAGACTTCTAGATTTCTTGGTTATGCACTCCATCCCTATCCCAATTCGAGCACCCAAGTGAGGTACATCAAAGAGAGAAGATCTCCTTTAGTTTCTTGTCCCAAACACTGAACCCAGCTTCCACATACGTGCTATTTCATTGCACAGCTACCAGTTTAGCTCCTGTTACCTCACAAATCCATAAGGCAACAGATCTCACTTACTTAACCAAAGTTATTCCCCAACTATAGATCTCTCACTTTGGTATAACACCTATAGGTTGAAACCACACAAAACAAAAGTTATAGGTACCAATTTAGAGCCAAAAACATTGACCAGTTCAGTTTCAGTTTAACCTAAACAGCCCATAGCCAGCCTGATAGAGGAAGTTTGGGTGCATTTTACTCTAAGGTTTATATAGCACCAAGTCTATCTCACTTTAGGAAGAATGTTCCTCATCACTTGGTCTCCAACTTTGTTATAAAAAACTTAGTATAAAGATGCACAGATTTGCCACCCAAGAACCCCAAGTGGAGTAAACTCACTAAAACTTTCAGTTTGTCTTTTGATCAAGTTGATACATAGGTTGCACTCTGCTACAGACTCGTCATGGGCAGTTTGGGTAAAAGAACACATGAACATGGCCACAATGGAGGGGGATCTAGGAGGACCACACTGGGATAGCTTGCGGACACTTCTTCCGATCTATCAAGCGGTCAGTACCTCAACTGTGGGAGATGGATGCAGCACGAACTTCTGGCATGACGCATGGCATGGAGAGGATGATCTAGCTACCAAACTGCCGGCCCTGTTTTCACATTGTGTGAAGGAGCAGGCTAGTGTGGCGGATGTCATGGCCAATGGACTTCATCTTGTGACACGGTTGTCATCACAAGCACAGTTAGAGTTACATCAAGCTCAGAACATCATCAGTGGTACTCAACTTTCTCAGCAACCTGATGAAAGAAAATGCATGTTAACCAGTACACACGGGAAATTGCAGACGTCCGCTTTGTATGAGCTTTGAAGCGACCGGTCAGGTCAGAGAATGTATTGGCAGCGTTCGTATGGAATAACAAAACACCACCTAGGGTGAAGTTCTTTGCATGGCTAATGACTCAAGGGAGAATACAGAGCAAGAGAAACTTGCTGCGCAAGCGGATTGTGGACGAAGATGTATGTGAAGAATGCAATCAGGAAAGTGAATCGGCGGGCCACATAGTCTTACATTGCCCCTTTGCAAAACGATTCTGGCAGGCAATAGGCTTTCAAGTACCTGCTGATTTGGATGTCCACGAACTGCATCTTATTGTGAGGCCAACGAACATACCGAAAACTGAATTCTCTTCTTTTGTGGTTCTATGTTGTTGGCAACTGTGGAAGCGTAGGAATGCCTTGGTATTCAGGCAGGAAGCAATCCCCTTAAGCCGGATCCTTCGACAATGCAGTGAGGAGGCTAAGAACTGGAGTTACAGACATGGTTCCAAAGAAGCAGGTGTGCAAGCCGCCCTGGGTACTGGTGTTCTCAACTGCTAGCATGTAATATGTAATACCTTAGAAAATTCTTCCCCCCTCACCCCGGCAAGCCGGGTCTATAAACTTATGTAAAGCCTTTAGGGGCGACAAGAACATATCAATGAAAAATCAGGTGGGGAGCCTTCCCCCCCCCCCCCCCCGTTGACAGTCAAAAAAAACTTTCAGTTTCTGTTAACTAAAACCCAACCCTGATAATAAAGATTTGAGAGCATTTTACTCTCACTTTTATGTAACACCAAGTTAATCTCTCCACATGAAGTTTACTCACTACATGAAGCTCTTACACTTTGATATAGAAAATATGGCTCACAACTCCACAGAACAGTCTCTAGTATACTCCCAAGTTGAACCAACAAAACTAAATTTCAGACTTAGTTAACTGAACCAGTTTCAGTCACATTAACTGATAGTCCATTGGTGGACAGTCTTTACTCCACTTTTGTGTGGGATCAAATCCAACTTACTTAAAGGAAGTTGTTCTCTATCATATGGTCTTCAAACTTGCTACAGGAATTTCAGTCCAAAACCATATAGATTAATTACAAAAGAGCTCCAAACTGAGCACCATACTGAAAAATTCAGTTTTCAGCTAACTGAATTGAATTCAGTCACAATCACTCTGACAGTCCAACTTTGGACAACTTTTACTCTACTTTGTATGTGGGATTTGTTAGAAATATGCCCTAGAGATAATCATAGAGATGAGCTTATTTTTTTTGTATCCATGATATATATATATATATATATATATATATATATATATATATATATATATATATATATATATTGCTTGATTGAATATCCATGAAAGGCACCTTGTATTGATTAGCAATTATGTGAATTGTTTGTGAGATTCTTTACTTGTATGGTTATTCTAAATGATGTCCCTAGTCAGAGTCGATGACTAGCACATGTATTATTTGATGACTAATGCTAAACTAATAATGTGGGCGCATGTATGACATAAGGCGGGACCAACCCAACATGAGATATTGTAATATTGTTCTCTTTTTGCAACATGTATATTGTATCCTTAGACCTGAGATTGTCGCATGTTCTCAAGATGTGAATTGACTTACTTAAGGACTATCAAACGCTACTCCGTAATTGGGTAGTTATAAAGGTAGTTTTGTGTTTGTCAGGAAGCATGCTGTGAGGCATGGTTAGTCAAGATGGAATTTGTCCCTCTTTTCTTGAGAGAGATATCTCGGGCCCCAAGAGTGATTGGATCAAGAAATGCATGGTCGTGCTAGGGTTAAGTGTTAACCAATGAAAGGATTCCAATTCACAGTATCGAGAAAGAGAGGTCAGCTTAGAGCCAGTCCAAATATCATGAGACAAAGGGAACAACATGTACATAATGTTGCATTGGTTCGTCTGATATGATCTTTACGTGCGCATAGGAGTTGACATGTCTTTCAAGAGGCCGCTGTCAATTATTGGGCCAAGTAAGAGTACTTGAACCATGTCTATATGTACGTGAACCTATAGGGTCACACACTTAAGGGGAAGGAAGCCTAACTCGGATTAGATCCAAAATTAGACATGGCTTTAGGGTTATTGATGGGCCTCGGAGTTAGAAGCCCATAAAAACGCCTATATAATGAAGGCCAGGGGCGCGGTTAAGGTAACCCTAATTCTCCACCAGTAAACAAGCAACCGCCTGCCCCTCTCCCTCGTGTAGCAGCCATCACGAACCTAGCAGTTTGGAATGCGGTGCTTCCTCCCTGTACGTGTGGATACCTCGGAGGTGCTGTATCTGGAGCACTATGACAAACCGCGTGAGGACATGAAGATCGTCAAGGCTTCGTGAGGGACAAAGAGAAGTGCTATTGTTGGGTAACGATGAACCTGTGACATATGCAGAAGCGATGATGGACCCAGATTTCGAGAAATGGCAAGTCGCCATGAGATCCGAGATAGATTCCATGGGAGAAAATCAGGTTTTGAGCTTGGTTGACCCACCTGATGGTGTTAGACCCATAGAGTGCAAATGGATCTATAAGAAGATGAAAGACATGGATGGAAATGTTCACACTTGTTGCAAAGGGTTTTTGACAAGTTTAAGGAATTAACTATGGCGAGACATTTTCGCCAGTAGCGATACTTAAATCTATTCGGATCATTCTAGCCATTGCCGCATATTTTGAATATGAGATTTAGTAGATGGATGTCAAAATTGCTTTCCTTAATGGAAACCTAGATGAGGATGTGTATTTGATACAACCCGAGGGTTCTGTCGATCCGAACAATGCTGGAAAGATATGCAACTTCAGAAAACTATTTATGGGTTGATGTCACACCCGGATTTAAGGGGCAAACCCGGGTGCGTCTCATATGTGGGCCAAAGAAGAACAATACATATAATGACTAAGTGTATAGAGATAAATGTCACAAACATTATTACAAAGCGGAAGTGTCTTACAAAAATAAATGATAACGAATAAGCGAACTAATATTATTTCCTTGGCGCCATTAAGCTGACTTGGAGATGCCACCTAGACTTAATTGTAATCCTCGTAGTAGTCCTCCTCCTGGGCTACCTGCTCTTCACATGTGGGGGGTTTATATATCGCAAGGGTGAGCTCACAAAACTTCATAGCTCAATAAGTGTGGGGAATAATGTGCATGAACTCACCAACGGTGGGAGCTCATGTGAAGTGTAAGGCTGATCAACAAATAATGGTTAAAGCTGAGCATTTGTCACACCCGGTTTTGGAAGGTAAACCGAATGCGAACCATGTACGTGCCAGGATCAGAACTCACGTACATAGCGATTACATAAATGACTCATCATAGCACAATGCTTCGAATAACAATAAAGGGGTAAGTAATAATATGAAAGACTAGAGTCATTTACATAGTAAAATCAAAGTACACAGAATAGAAACGTAGCCAACGTAAATAAACCCACCACAGACAGCTGACTGGGGGAGGTCGCTAGCCTAATCCTCGAACTCGTCGAAGTCCTGGAACTCCTGGAGATTCGCCTCGACGCCTTCTTCTTTACCTGAGCATAGATTGCACCAAAGGCAACCTGGTGTTTTGTGAAAGCAAGGGTGAGTACACATCAACGTACTCAGCAAATGTCCCGTTTGGGTGTAGTGGACTAGCTTTATTTGGGGTTAAGGTCAAGCAGCTGCTTTTAGTTGGTCAGGTTATTATTATTAATTGAGAGCCAGGTTTTAACATTAACCCAAGTTATTAACCCAAAGTATCCTTTCCAAACGGAAGGAATACCACTTACCATTACCATAGTCATAACCATCATCCTTGTCACCACCTGTAAACCAACCATCTCTGATCAAGTATCTCTAATCAAAGAGGATCCCAAGGCCGCTCATAACCGTGAGCACGGCTGATATATCAGTTTCTAACCCTATGCAGAGGTCGCACACTTTACCCATGAGCCGTGATTCCCATTTTGCCCGGGGATCATGACTCCCCATTGATCACTTCCTAGGTGGTCCGGCAGGGTATCACTACGTAGCCTTTACAAAGATTCCCTAGAGGTCATAGCCGCCCGTTAGGTTTCTCCAGTTTGATAAACACAGTACCCCTCCCCACAGGAGGATGACTAACAAAAGCAAATCGAAAGAACCTCGGCACCCAGCCTTGGCAGAGCAAGCACTATGCCTGGACCCATTGACGGCACGACGGCGAAGCAACTACACCTCTAGTTCCTCTAATTAATTAGCTAAGGGCGCCCCATTTCACCCTCATGGTTGCACTATTATCCCGGGTGGTCTCTCAACGAATAGGTCCTTACGGAGAGGTACTCGGAAAACAGCCCGAGTCCCCTAAAATATCACAAGTATATCATCATATCCAGAATAAAATCATAGTATCATCATTGTATCTCATCATGTTCATTGATTAAAGTAAAGCGCTAGCATGTAGCTAACCATAGTAACCCAAAAGGTAAATCAAGGACAAGGTAAATAGAAAGCTAGTAAATCCTTAGGTTGTTCATAGTATGCGGGACATTGTATTATAAAGTAAATAGGACATAATGGGTCAGAGGACACTTGCCTTCACCAAACAGATGCTCAGGGTCTTCAGCCTCGTAGAACTCGAAGAGTTCGATCACTTGGCCGCCAAAGCTTGACCGTCGATTCCTCGAAGCTCGAAAATGGATCGCAGTCTATTCGCGACGCGAAGCGAAGACGAACAAGCATCAGCAAACAAACATATACATATGCATAAGAACATTACACCATACAAAGGAAAATAAAGTCAAAACATGCAATATGAAATAGAGCGTGTTACTACAGTCACGCGAGGAAAGAAACGCGATCGTCGAAGCTACGGTCTAGAAGTTATAACGTTTACGCCACGCAAGTAATAGCCAGGACATTTAATTCGACATTATAAAATATAAATTATAACTGCTATGTAGTTTGATTCAATCTGCTACACTAACAACTGTCAAATAAATAACTAATATAATTAGCACGAGAGATTCTAAGCGAGGTAAGTTTACGATGCGCGAAACAGCACGCCAGCTTGCGAACGACACGCGCGACATAGCGCGCGGACGACGCACGAAACAGCACGACAGTGTGCCAACAACGTGCGGACACGCGTGCGAACAACACGCGCGACACGCGAACCAGACGCGCGGCAGAACGCGCGAAGGAAAGGCGACGACGCGCGAACAGTGAGCGAATGACACGTGAACACGCACGGGACAACGTGCGAGCAATATAAAATAGAGAGCGCTTCTACAATTACGCGGGGATAAGAAACGCGACGGTCGAGAGGTTAACGTTTTTACACTAAGCAAGTATTAATTAGAATATTAGTTCAATATAATTATGATTACATGAATTGACATTGCCATATCAAATATAAATTAAAACTACTACTTATTTTTAACTAAATTACTATTTTAATAGTGGACGATTGAACCAATAATTAATTAACTGACACGAGTGATTATAAGTGAACGATTTAATATCGTACGCGAACAACGCGCGATACGCGTAAACGGCGCGCGACAACGCATGCGAACAGCACGCGACAACGCATGCGAACAGCACGCGACAACCTGCGAACAACGCGACGATGACGAACGCCACACGTGTGAACAACGTGACATACGAGTACTGCTAAGTTATGTCGTTCCTATATTAGCCAAATATTAAATATAACATTTAAGTCATCATGATCACGCTAATAGATATCTACAAACGTATAATTAAAATCATTAATTAGATTCGCTTGAATTGTTATTTTAATAATACACAACTAAACAGGTAATCAATTATTTAGCGTGAACGATATAGCGAAATGATTTTACGAAAGCGTGCAAATAGCGATTTACGCGAACAACGACGCGCGCGGACCACATGCGAATTTGCACGCGTGAAACATCATGCAAACAAGGTGCGAACCGGACGCACGGTGTGTGCACGAACCTGCAAATGAACGACGACTATGTGCGCAAAAAGCATGCGCGACCAACACGCATGAACATCGTGCTGATGGCGCGCGAACAGCGCGATGACACACGCAAACACGGCAGACGGCGATGAAGAAAGGGGTGGGTGGACGAGATCTCACCTTGCGACAACGGCGGACGACGAAGCGTACCGGGCGTGCAGACGACGAGCCCGCGTGCGGCGGTTGGACGCGAGCACGGCGAGGCATCCGCGCTGGCGAGCTGCGCCGGTTGGCCGCTGCGCAGGCGAGCCACGCTGGTTGCACGCCGCGGGCCGCGCTGGCCGGGGGCCGCCGAGACGGGCGAGGAGCGGGGCACGGGACGAGGAGCGTGCGAGATCTGTGCGCAGGGGCTGCCCTCGGCCATGGAGGAATGCACGGGGCAGGAGAGCTCCGACCGGTGGAGGGTCAGCTTCGCCAGCGGCTCGTCGGGGCTGACCAATACGCTGGTTGCAGGGAGGGGCGTTCGACGGTTTTTTTTGAGGCAGAGGAAGGAAGCCAGGGGGTTGAATGGGGCTGGCGGCTCCGGTTCCTAGACGTGCATCGGGAGAATGAAATTGGATCCAGCGGAGAGGTGGTTTCGTAGAGGATGCTTATGATAGATGGGGTCCACAGTGCAGCCACACAGACATGGCGTGCGGCCTAGCGCTCGCACGAGCACGCCAGGGGGCAGGGGCGATCGCTGGAGGCGGCTCCACCTCCACGGTCGTGGGCGTGTGCTAGCCCCTGAGGCTGTGCTGGGCCGCGCGGGAAGAAAGTGGGACAAGTGGGCTGGCTGGCAGCCCAGAAAGGGGTGGAGGAATCGCACAAGAAAGAAAATGGGAGAGCGGGGCCAACGGGCCGGCTGGCGCGAGACAAGCCGAGGGAGGGGCGCTGGCCTGGTGCGGCGTGCTGGGCTGCGCGAGAAGGGTGGGCCGGGGGAAGGGGCGCGCGCTGGGTGGGCTGCGCAAAAAAAAGGGGGGGAGCGGGGTGGGCCTCGGCCGCGGGATGGGCCGCCAGGGAAAAGGGAGGGGTCTGGGCCTCTTTATTTCCCATTCTTTTATCTTTTATCTTTTCTATTTCCTACTGTTTCAAATCGAATTCTTTACTAAATGCATGCTTCACAAGTTCACTCATCAAACAAAATGAAAGCACGCTCCACCATGATGCGACAATTAAAGCACCTCTAGGATTTTATTTTACTAGGTTTACATATATAAAACAAAATAGCTCCCCACTATTTGAAAAAAAGGTAGAAAAGAAGGAAAGTAAGAGGGTAACACCTGAATTTGGTGGATATTAGAAAAAGAAAATTTACACCCCAAATTCAGGGTGTTACAAATCTAACCCCCTTAACAGAATCTCGCCCTCGAGATTCAAGGAGAGGCTAGCAAGAAATTGAGATTGGTTCATCGGTCTTTCATAGCTTCTTATGACTCAACTTTGACTTTGGCAACTTTATCTTGTGGACTTGTTGCTTTGACCTTCAGATCATCACGACACACTGATGCAATTCTTGAGGATCTCTTGGACCTGTGGGTTGGGACCCACACACGCTTGTGTTGCGCCACTTGATCTTGTTGGTTAACGTTGATCGCATTGTCTTCATTGGGGTTAGCGACTAACCCCCTTAACAGGAGCATTGATATGCACTTGGTGAAGATGCTGCTGACTCTGATCTTGACTGATTTGGATGAGTTGGAGGTTGCCAAATGGACAGGTGCAAGAGGAAAGAATAGAGAGAAAAGGTAAGTATAGACGGATTAGAGAGAGCAGGGGAGAGAACCCAACTACCTAAATATATGGCACTCACCTAGTGAACTGATGTCATTGCGGACCAAGGGCCACAACACATCAACACTCATCACAAAGAAGCAAATCAGTCATCACACAAAGACAGGCATCACGAGCACACAACGACAAACATCTCGTTGCTATACGTTCCTTTTAGTTATATGGTGATCCTTCTTAAAAATGGAATAACTACTCTCTAAGGTTGTCGAAGGACAAGGAGAAGAACAAGATGTGTAGGATAGGGACACGAGTACAATAAGGGATGGAGTTAAAGCAAGCATTGTAAGAGACCAACAAAAGGATACGACCAAGGGCATAATGGGTAGGACAACACTCTCAAATTGAGATAGAAAAGGGGAGATTTCCAAAAGCAGACCTAAGAGAAATATCAAGTCAAGATCTAGTGATTACAAGGGTAAGGGGATATCAAACGAAAGCTACGACCGGCAACGCAGCAGAGGAAGAGGGAACGACCAAGAGCGGGTGGGTAAGACAACACTCTTGAAATGAAATGGGGAAGGTGGCTTTAAAATGCTGGTACAAAATAAGCATCAAGGTAATGATCGAGGGATGACAAGGGTTAAGGTGATAACAGACACACACAACCCAGGAGGTATTTTAGACAAAACGTGCGAGGTATCAAAGAATGGGAAGCAATCAATGGCGAAGTAGGTGATGCATTATCCTCAAACAGCGATGGAAAAGAGCAGGCTTTAAAGGGTAGGTTCAGGATAAGCATGTGGGCAAGGGCATAGGTATCACGAGGGTTTAAAGGTAATAATGGACAAGGATGTAGAAGAGGAGGTAAGTGGGTATAAGAACCAAGGATATAAATACCACAGAGGGTGGAGTTAAGACAGGACCTGCAAGTGAAAAGAAGGGGATATGTCCAAGGGCCAGATAGGTAAATTGCCACTCTCAAATTGAGGTGGAAGAGAGGGGATTTTTAAAGAGTAGGAATAAAGATGAGTATCAAGACAAGATCGATGGACGACAAGGTGAGGGTGATAGCAAATAAAAAATAGCAAGGGATGGAATTAACATAAAACTTGTAATGTGACAAGGAGTGAAAAGAAATCAAGGGAGAGATGGGTAACTCACAGCTCTCAAACTGAGTTGAAAGAAAGGGGAGGCTTTTAAAGGATAAGTTCAAGGTAAGCATTTAGGTAGAAGACATAAATATCGCAAGGGCCAAAGGCGATAACGGACAAGGGTGTAAGATAAAAGATAAAGGCATAGAAGAGCAAGTGGTACAAATACAATAACGAATGGAGTTAAGTCCGGGCCTACACGCGGTAAAGAAGAGGATATAGTCAAGGGTGAGATAAGTAAGAGACCACGCTTGAACTAAGGTGGGAGATTGGAGGTTTTAGATAACAAACATAACATAATCGCTAAGCTAAGATTAAGAGATGAGAAGGGTAAAGGCAATAAGAAACAAAAGCACAACAAGGATGAGGTTACAAACTCGCGAGATACTACAGGTGTGCAAAATAAAATGATCACCCATGGATCATTAGGAAACAAGGGTGGTCAAGGGCGTGTTAACTGAAATATTTCAAACAGATATTGGGACATAAAGGTAAGCATATATAAAAATAAGAGTATGCAAGATTCCAATGGTGCGAGCATACCGAGACCAAGAAAGTACAAATTGCCAAAAAGATAGCGACTTATCAATGGAATAGGTAAAGGTCTCAAAAGACAGTAAGATCATGGACATATAAACTGAAATGTTTAAATAGGCAGTAGAGGTACAAGGGTAAGTGCTTTAGATTAAGGGATAAGGGTATTAAAAATGCAAGGATACGAGCATGTCAATAACAAAATGGAATAGAGAGGGTCAAATAGTAGCAATTTAATAATGGGTGAGGAAAGAGTCCCAAAAGACTAAAGGCTATGGTCAGGGGGCATCTACAAAGATGTCGCAAGCACAAGATGAGATCAGATCTAATAGATTGAGAGAAGTATAGATCATACTAGAATAAAATACTTTTTTGGCAAGGGGGCACATAGGAGCACAACAAAGAATTAGTCGAGGTGACTAATATTTTGAAGCAAAATCAAGGATGAGATGAAGTAATAATCAATAAGTCCTTAAAACGGCCAATGCTACTCTAGGTCAGCGGTCCTACAGTCAGCACGGCTTTGATACCACTTATGTCACACCCGGTTTTGGAAGGTAAACCGAATGCGAACCATGTACGTGCCAGGATCAGAACTCACGTACATAGCGATTACATAAATGACTCATCATAGCACAATGCTTCGAATAACAATAAAGGGGTAAGTAATAATATGAAAGACTAGAGTCATTTACATAGTAAAATCAAAGTACACAGAATAGAAACGTAGCCAACGTAAATAAACCCACCATAGGCAGCTGACTGGGGGAGGTCGCTAGTCTAATCCTCGAACTCGTCGAAGTCCTGGAACTCCTGGAGATTCGCCTCGACGCCTTCTTCTTTACCTGAGCATAGATTGCACCAAAGGCAACCTGGTGTTTTGTGAAAGCAAGGGTGAGTACACATCAACGTACTCAGCAAATGTCCCGTTTGGGTGTAGTGGACTAGCTTTATTTGGGGTTAAGGTCAAGCAGCTGCTTTTAGTTGGTCAGGTTATTATTACTAATTGAGAGCCAGGTTTTAACATTAACCCAAGTTATTAACCCAAAGTATCCTTTCCAAACGGAAGGAATACCACTTACCATTACCATAGTCATAACCATCATCCTTGTCACCACCTGTAAACCAACCATCTCTGATCAAGTATCTCTAATCAAAGAGGATCCCAAGGCCGCTCATAACCATGAGCACGGCTGATATATCAGTTTCTAACCCTCTGCAGAGGTCGCACACTTTACCCATGAGCCGTGATTCCCATTTTGCCCGGGGATCATGACTCCCCATTGATCACTTCCTAGGTGGTCCGACAGGGTATCACTACGTAGCCTTTACAAAGATTCCCTAGAGGTCATAGCCGCCCGTTAGGTTTCTCCAGTTTGATAAACACAGTACCCCTCCCCGCAGGAGGATGACTAACAAAAGCAAATCGAAAGAACCTCGGCACCCAGCCTTGGTAGTGCAAGCACTATGCCTGGACCCCATTGACGGCACGACGGCGAAGCAACTACACCTCTAGTTCCTCTAATTAATTAGCTAAGGGCGCCCCATTTCACCCTCATGGTTGCACTATTATCCCGGGTGGTCTCTCAACGAACAGGTCCTTACGGAGAGGTACTCGGAAAACAGCCCGAGTCCCCTAAAATATCACAAGTATATCATCATATCCAGAATAAAATCATAGTATCATCATTGTATCTCATCATGTTCATTGATTAAAGTAAAGCGCTAGCATGTAGCTAACCATAGTAACCCAAAAGGTAAATCAAGGACAAGGTAAATAGAAAGCTAGTAAGTCCTTAGGTTGTTCATAGTATGCGGGACATTGTATTATAAAGTAAATAGGACATAATGGGTCAGAGGACACTTGCCTTCACCAAACAGATGCTCAGGGTCTTCAGCCTCGTAGAACTCGAAGAGTTCGATCACTTGGCCGCCAAAGCTTGACCGTCGATTCCTCGAAGCTCGAAAATGGATCGCAGTCTATTCGCGACGCGAAGCGAAGACGAACAAGCATCAGCAAACAAACATATACATATGCATAAGAACATTACACCATACAAAGGAAAATAAAGTCAAAACATGCAATATGAAATAGAGCGTGTTACTACAGTCACGCGAGGAAAGAAACGCGATCGTCGAAGCTACGGTCTAGAAGTTATAACGTTTACGCCACGCAAGTAATAGCCAGGACATTTAATTCGACATTATAAAATATAAATTATAACTGCTATGTAGTTTGATTCAATCTGCTACACTAACAACTGTCAAATAAATAACTAATATAATTAGCACGAGAGATTCTAAGCGAGGTAAGTTTACGATGCGCGAAACAGCACGCCAGCTTACGAACGACACGCGCGACATAGCGCGCGGACGGCGCACGAAACAGCACGACAGTGTGCCAACAACGTGCGGACACGCGTGCGAACAGCACGCGCGACACGCGAACCAGACGCGCGGCAGAACGCGCGAAGGAAAGGCGACGACACGCGAACAGTGAGCGAATGACACGTGAACACGCACGGGACAACGTGCGAGCAATATAAAATAGAGAGCGCTTCTACAATTACGCGGGGATAAGAAACGCGACGGTCGAGAGGTTAACGTTTTTACACTAAGCAAGTATTAATTAGAATATTAGTTCGATATAATTATGATTACATGAATTGACATTGCCATATCAAATATAAATTAAAACTACTACTTATATTTAACTAAATTACTATTTTAATAGTGGACGATTGAACCAATAATTAATTAACTGACACGAGTGATTATAAGTGAACAATTTAATATCGTACGCGAACAACGCGCGATACGCGCGAACGGCGCGCGACAACGCATGCGAACAGCACGCGACAACGCATGCGAACAGCACGCGACAACGCATGCGAACAGCACGCGACAACCTGCGAACAACGCGACGATGACGAACGCCACACGTGTGAACAACGTGACATACGAGTACTGCTAAGTTATGTCGTTCCTATATTAGCCAAATATTAAATATAACATTTAAGTCATCATGATCACGCTAATAGATATCTACAAACGTATAATTAAAATCATTAATTAGATTCGCTTGAATTGTTATTTTAATAATACACAACTAAACAGGTAATCAATTATTTAGCCTGAACGATATAGCGAAATGATTTTACGAAAGCGTGCAAATAGCGATTTACGCGAACAACGACGCGCGCGGACCACATGCGAATTTGCACGCGTGAAACATCATGCAAACAAGGTGCGAACCGGACGCACGGCGTGTGCACGAACCTGCAAATGAACGACGACTATGTGCGCAAAAAGCATGCGCGACCAACACGCATGAACATCGTGCTGATGGCGCGCGAACAGCGCGATGACACACGCAAACACGGCAGACGGCGATGAAGAAAGGGGTGGGTGGACGAGATCTCACCTTGCGACAACGGCGGACGACGAAGCGTGCCGGGCGTGCAGACGACGAGCCCGCGTGCGGCGGTTGGACGCGAGCACGACGAGGCATCCGCGCTGGCGAGCTGCGCCGGCTGGCCGCTGCGCAGGCGAGCCACGCTGGTTGCACGCCGCGGGCCGCGCTGGCCGGGGGCCGCCGAGACGGGCGAGGAGCGTGGCACGGGACGAGGAGCGTGCGAGATCTGTTCGCAGGGGCTGCCCTCGGCCATGGAGGAATGCACGGGGCAGGAGAGCTCCGACCGGTGGAGGGTCAGCTTCGCCAGCGGCTCGTCGGGGCTGACCAATACGCTGGTTGCAGGGAGGGGCGTTCGACGGTTTTTTTTTAGGCAGAGGAAGGAAGCCAGGGGGTTGAATGGGGCTGGCGGCTCCGGTTCCTAGACGTGCATCGGGAGAATGAAATTGGATCCAGCGGAGAGGTGGTTTCGTAGAGGATGCTTATGACAGATGGGGTCCACAGTGCAGCCACACAGGCATGGCGTGCAGCCTAGCGCTCGCACGAGCACGCCAGGGGGCAGGGGCGATCACTGGAGGCGGCTCCACCTCCACGGTCGTGGGCGCGTGCTAGCCCCTGAGGCTGTGCTGGGCCGCGCGGGAAGAAAGTGGGACAAGTGGGCTGGCTGGCGGCCCAGAAAGGGGTGGAGGAATCGCACAAGAAAGAAAATGGGAGAGCGGGGCCAACGGGCCGGCTGGCGCGAGACAAGCCGAGGGAGGGGCGCTGGCCTGGTGCGGCGTGCTGGGCTGCGCGAGCAGGGTGGGCCGGGGGAAGGGGCGCGCGCTGGGTGGGCTGCGCAAAAAAAAGGGGGGGAGCGGGGTGGGCCTCGGCCGCGGGATGGGCCGCCAGGGAAAAGGGAGGGGTCTGGGCCTCTTTATTTCCCATTCTTTTATCTTTTATCTTTTCTATTTCCTACTGTTACAAATCGAATTCTTTACTAAATGCATGCTTCACAAGTTCACTCATCAAACAAAATGAAAGCACGCTCCACCATGATGCGACAATTAAAGCACCTCTAGGGTTTTATTTTACTAGGTTTACATATATAAAACAAAATAGCTCCCCACTATTTGAAAAAAAGGTAGAAAAGAAGGAAAGTAAGAGGGTAACACCTGAATTTGGTGGATATTAGAAAAAGAAAATTTACACCCCAAATTCAGGGTGTTACAGCATTGCTTTTAATAAGTTGGTCAAATTTTATTAGGAATTACTAAATGTAAGTGTATACCAACCCAAAGTAATAATAGATCAAAATTAATAATAAAACCACAATGCGATGCATATGACAAATTAAGTTTAATTCCATAAGTTAATCATGCGGAGTCGCTCATGACCGCGAGCATGGCTAGTATACCAATTTTACACTCTGCAGAGGTTGCACATCTTTACCCACAAGTCGTGTTACCCATTTTCCAAGGGGTCTAGAAATCCCATTCATCTCTACCGAGGAGACGAGGTAGGGTAGCACTACGAGGCCTTTCCAAAGTTCCAATAGTTCGAGAAAACCCGCTACAGATTCAGGAAGAAGGAAGCATAGGAATCCCTCGTCCAGAAAGCCAAACAAATCGTCCGACCCAAGAATCTCCCTATACTCTGCAGAGATGCCTCCCCGCTTGCCCCTTTCAGGTAAGGTGATCTCTCCCTAGCTTTCCTAATTACTTGGCCAAGGGCGTCCCATTCCACCCTTATGTTTGCACTGTTATCTCAAGTTAAGCTCCATTCCACCCAAATGTTTAGTGGTGAGCAAGGTATAAAGATGACCAAACTAGAGTGACCTATTGGGTCCCATAAAAATTAAGCCTAAACATGCCAAAGTGATTATATAGAACATTATTGGGTAAAGAAGAGTGGTAAAGGGCACAACTTGCCTTCAATGAGCTCTAGCTCAGCCTCTTCTAACTGTCGAGCTCCTAGTTCCTCGGCTACTTGCTCATGTACTCACAACAATACAAACAGACATTGCATAGTAGAAATTAACATCACACCAAACATAAGAATAGAGTGCACGATAATAATCTACTCTTCGTAACGAGATTCTAGGTTCGAGAACTACTAAATTCGGAGCTACGGTTATAAAGTTATGATTTTTCTGAAGTTTAGGTGTTAAGTATAGAACAAATTAATTGCAAGATTTAACCATAGGTTTCATAGTACTACAGGGCTAGCAGATGATAAACAATATTAATATGAGATTAATGCAACGGGAATGAATCAAAAAAGAGTTAAAATGGATTAATTATGAATTAAACAAGTTTCTAAAATTATTTCTATACTAAAAATCATTTTCTGTATTAATTTATTAAACACGAGATCCAAATTGGACTGCAAGTAGAATAACAGGGAAGTCAAGGGGTCGTTTTATAAGAAACCAGGGCCCTACTGTAATTACTTTACACTTGGAGGGGACCGTGGGTTGGTTAACCTAAACTTCAGGGTCTTTTTACAAATTTACTTGGTCGAAGGGGTATCCCATGCCTAGATCCGCATGATCCTAAATAGACGGTCTAGATTAGATCAGCCCCGCACTTAATCGGTATGCGCCCGCGGGCTTTAGATCAACAACCAACGACCCTAGTTTAAAACTTCTATGATTGAATCCAACGCATATGATTCAAATCGGACGGTTCTGATCACATGAACCGAACTGGTATGCCCGGGGAAACCTGGGCCATCCGTTCTAGGGTCAACGACACAGGCACATCCACCCTCCCACGATGCACAGACGTGGCGGCACCGATAGCCAATGCGGCAGCGCCATGGTTGACCAGGCACATCCACCCTCCCACGATGCACAGACGTGGTGGCACCGATAGCCAATGCGGCAGCGCCATGGTCAGAAATTGTCAATCGGCATTCTGCCGACCCAACTAGGGTGAAACTTAAACTATAAGGAAGAGGAGGAGGAGGCAGACTGGCCAGGGCAATCATACCAGTGATTCAGCGTGTGGGTGGGTCCGACAACGTGTTGGCGTGACTTCTCGGCCCAATCCAAATCCGACAAGCAATTGCCAATGCTACGACGGTCGATCCCCCCTGCCACGCATACGAGCGCACTCCTGGTGATGCGGCGAAGCCTCCCGGCTCGATCCTAAGACTTCTACGGCGATGAATCTGAGGTTCAACTGTAGCGGACGACTCACCCTCAACAACGGCGGCTATCCTCGCACAGTGACCTCGAAAAAGGGTTAGGGGAATGCGATAGACTTATACATAGCGCGTCGGCTCGCGTGGAGGTGGTTAGGCCAGCTGGAGTTGCGGAGGCGGCGGTTATGGCGCCGCACGGGACTCTGGTAGCGCGAAAACGGGTGTAGCCACGGTAGGAGTATGACATGCGGGTCTCGCTTGACAGCAAGGGAAACGACGTGTTAGACTGGCGGCCCAGCCCCATTGACCAGCATCGGGGGCGGAAACCGAACGCGCGCGCGCGAGGAGCTCGAGAAATACGGTGACGCGTGGACCCCGAGCGTCAGCGTGGATGTCAGGGAAAGCACCACTACCATGTGGGCTCCACCAGTCGGTGCCAATCCTACAGCCGCGCGCAAATGGATCGGCTGGAGGAAGTTTCGGCCCAGACGGGGTAAGACTTCCCTTTTATTTTTTATTCTTTTAGATTTTAGTTTTCATTTGATTAAATTCAAATTCCATTCAGTTTTGAATTCAAACCTCAGTTATATGCGCAATATAAAATCCAGCATGAGATGCATGAACTAACCCTATTTTATCTCTCTTTTTTCTTCATTAGTTATTTATCCAAAGGAAGTATGTCTCACAAATATTTCACCAATAGTACTTTGATAAAACTATTCCAAAATCTTATTTCTTCAAGGAGTTAATTAGTATAATAATGCCATGCATTTATACACACATATTTTTAAGGGTTTACAGTTGAAACAAGCATCTTGGAATGACATATTATTGATTGCGAATGACATTCCTATGTTGGAGTCCGTCAAGGCTGTGGCGGAACCGCCCGAATTATTCCAGTTTAAGTGCCCAAGTCACACCCGCAAGGGCAGCAACGCACTTAAACCAGAATAACTCGTCAGTCCCTCGGATCTAGTCCGACAAGGCCACTTATCCAGGATCGAATACCACTAGCTCACTCGAAGGTGAGGCACAGAGAAATACAATAAAACATAATACCACAAATTTAATAAGTATCATTAGTGATTACATTATCGGAGTTTCAGAAATAATAACCATAAATTTTTAATGCAGCGGAAATAACTAACGGAGAAAACCGAGTAACATGGCGAAGCCTGGCCACGCTACTCCTATTGGTCCTCTCCTGCGGAAGCAGTAACCCACTCGACCGTCTGTCCCGGCGGCAGGGACGAAGGCCAAGTCACACCATCAACCAATCATCCTAAGTAGTACCTGCAAAAATTATGCCACAAGCAAGGCTGAGTATACTAATACTCAGCTAGACTTACCCGGTGTGAGGAGTCTACTCCTCTACCTCTAGACATGCAGTTGTTTGGCTGAGGGGTTTGGTTTGCCAAAAGCACTAGCTGAGTCTAAAATCAAGTTTTAGCTTTTCAAGTTTTAGTAAGATCCTTTTAAGACTAGATGAGTACCTAGCTAGTCATACATGGTATCAAACATTTTATCAATCAACATCTTTTGCCAAGTCAACACATTTCCACTTGTTACTCAATGTAGCAGCATGGATCAAGCAGTCTCATTAGCTGCGAGAAGCAGACGATTCGAATCGAGTTTTTAAACCTTGCAAGGTAAACCTAAACACACGACATGTAGGGGCACTCCGTCCCCACACATATCAACCGTCCCCATCGATTCCCCGTCAGCAGAACAGGGCTCACCGCCTTGGCGTACAATGCCTCACTGACCCCGACTGGCCGTCGTGCAGTGACCGCACTTGTACCCACCATAACCGGAATGGGAGACCTCGTCTCAGGTCGCGTGAGGGGCAAAGTCTACTGCCAGGTTCAATCAGGTACTAGGCTTACCGATTTACCATATTTCTCGGTATGTGTTTAGTACGTTCAAACGCTTGACACACGGTACCACACCTTAATCCTTATTCCAATTTCCGTCTCGTAGACAACGCATCCCCATGGACCGTTGTCCACAGACCACCATCATTATGATATCAAAATGGATACAATCAATTCCTGACCTCGCGCGAGTGCTAGAAAAATCACTCGACTTCTACCGAGATCCCTAATTAATAAAGCAACTACTCGACCTAGCATACTAGTATCCATCTCAAAGGGAATCCTGAGTTCATGCAACTAGGGTTTCATTCAACTCCTACACTTAAGTGCACGGTACAAGCCTACAAACATTAAGTGCAGTAAAATAGCATATATAACGGTTATGCATAAACCGGGGCTTGCCTTTAATTTTTAACACTTAGATAGTGTTTGCTGGGGAGGCACTCGCTTGGCGAGCATCCACTGGTTAAGTCCATCATTCCTTGGGTCGTCCACCGACTGCATCTTATGGTTGACACCACATCACTAGCTCGATCATCATCTCTCGGTCCTATATGAGGTGCAAGATGCATATGTATGAATATAATGAAAGTAGCACAAAAATAGCACAAGATATACAAAGACACAGTGGCGAACTAAACATTAAAGTGGAAGACACCGTAGATAACTACATGTTAGCTTTAGTTATCTACACGTCGTCGGCGTTCAACATTAACACCATTAAAAAGATGACAACATTTTATTTATTTACGCAACATGGCCACGACATCACAAGTACACGCATTTACTACGCTCACCTTAATCGTTCATTTGTTCTTCTATTGATCGTACAAAAGCAACCAATACAACGTAAGTTTAAATAGGACCTAGGCATTCATGTCTATGAACTCCTATATCACAATCAACTAGAGAAGAAACATATAAAACAGGACACTTAGGCAATATTAAGCTTAGTCATGGCAAGTCTACATTTATTTAAGTGCTAACCAAACATTTTTAGCCAAACGGGTGAACTAACAATCAAATGAGCACTAGCAGAATTTTAGGACAGCAATACAGCAGTTGCTTGTTTTAATCATAACTTTTCAAATATTAATCCAAAACTAGCAAACTAGCACTTTCTGGAAAGCTTACAAAGTGCCCTACAACATTGGTATTGTCATCACAGCACGATTAAACACTTAGCAAGGTTGAATTGTGCAAACACAGTAGCTTTGTCCAGATTTGGACGGATGCAGACTTGCAACTTCAAAAATTCACAACAAAAGATTCAGACATCCAAACAAAGTGATCCTAGACTTTCTGGAAAGCTAATTAAATGTTCTACAAATTATTTATAAACATCCCTGGCTGGTTTAACATGTATCAAGGGTAAAATACACTATGAAGGCTGTGCTGTCCAAAACTGGACAGATTCAGTCTTCACACTTCAAACACATGTAACTTAGTCTTCAGACCACCAAAAATAGTGATCCAAGACTTTTTGAAAAGCTTGGGAAAAGCACTACATAACTTTTATAATCACCAAGAAGTGATTCCAGGTTTAATCAAATCAAACATTACAGTTTTCGAAATCTGTCCTGACAGAGGACAGAACACAGCAACCAGTTTGTAAAATTCATAACTCTTAAACTATCAGGCCTGTGTTTATGAAATTTTAACACAAGCAAGATCAGAAAAGCATCTACAACTTTCTTATAATGACCATGAACAGATTGTAAAATTAAATTAGGCAAACAATACAGTTTCTGAAATCTGTACAGAATTTGGACAGATTCAGTTACTGAATTTGTAAAAATCCTAACTCCTAAACCGTCAGACCTATGGTTGTCAAATTTTAACACCAGCAAGATAATAAGGTTATCTACCACCTTTCTATAGCACATATCTACAGAAAACACAATTTAGTTCATCAAACATACAGCACAACTAAAACAGTGCGTGCAGCCCAAAACAGAAAGCAATAAATTCCAGCTCCTATACAATTCAAGAATTGTCATGTTCTAAAGACTTGAATTATTCTAACACTTTGATAATTGTTAGAGTTAAAATAACTAAGTGAGAACTAACATGTAGGCTTACTAATTTTTATACAAGTTATTTTGCGCACTAAAAGTACCATACTCAATTAACAATGCATTAACTATAACAATCAATATCGAAGCGCTTTTCACCAATAGTTTGCATTTTAATTTAGACATCACCTAAGCACTACTACTTTTCATTCGCAACCATAACCATACACATTTAGACCACAACAAGCAATTCATCGCGACTACAAACTTAACCAAAGCCATCTAACAAGTCGGCTAGCCAGAGTAACAATCTAGGCCGCTACACATCCTACACGTCGGCTTGCATATTATTATCGCAATCCGAGACAACACATATATAACAATCACTTAACGAATTTGACTCCTCCACATTAGTTGGCTAATCATAGCATAAGACTTAGCAACCCATTTAGACATTGCAACTCAAAACATGGGTGGGAGCAGGTTAATTAACGTTTCTTAACCTTTTCTCAACTTAAACAAGACAACACACAAGTCACTTAGAACACCATATTTTAGGAGGTCTAACATAGAGGCATTAACATCTGGCATAAAACTCCATAAGACTTACTTGCTACTGAAGGACCTAAAGCACTTAGGTGCATATGTTATCGGATTGTTCTTCAATTTTAACCAGGACCGACTTATGAAGGCTACTTGCTTCCAATAATTCTTGGGCTGCGATAACACTCGTATAAGACCTCTAATCGATCAACAAGTTATTTATTTATCCAAAGGGGCATGGAATGTGATGATTGACAAAGCGAAGCATCACATTGCCATACCACAAAAATCATGACAACACCGAGATACTACCCACGAATCGTTTGAAAATTAAACTTACTTCTCGCCTGCCACTACATCACCCTTAATCACACAACCATCACGAGCATCCTTCACACGATTATATAATAGCGACCTAAGCGTCGTGTCACAATATATACATCTTCCCCCGTTGCGAGTATAACCATATCACGAAATATACCCGCACGCCTCAATCAAATATCTTACGCCACCACTACTACAATACACCACAGCACACACGTACATACGTGTCCCCACTGCCTTCTCATGCCCAATTTTAGCACAATTATTTATGACAACATTTATCGACTAAACAAGTGAAACACTAACCGATCATTCGCACATCTCGCTTTTAAAACACGAATCACCTGTCACATAATTTATATTTTCAACCCACGCTATCCTACGCCACGATGAATACATAAGATATATTTAACATAGACTAACCCCTTAGCCGGCTACGAAAGTCATCGAGCATGCTTTAGGCTTTATTAAATTTTGCCGCGCAAACACAATATTTCACGACGAAGCATTTTAACAATCAAATAATACATCCGCGAAAAATCCCTATGACGTACAAAATAACTATCGCAGCCACATATGTATCCGATCTAACACAAAATAACACATCGGCTCACCATATCAAACCTCGGTCGGGGTTGCTGCACATGTGACGCGAAGACGAACGCGTCGTCGCACATGGAAGACTGAAGCGAAGCCGGAGGGCGTGGCTCGCTGCTGCGATTCGCCGAGCACCCACGCGTGAGGCGAAGGTGCATGCTGCTGCGGGGCAATGCTCGGCGAGGCTTGTTGCAGGGATTTGGACTGCGCATAGGCAGGGACAACGACGGCGTTGTGGATTGGAGGGTCGAGCGGGCTGGGGCTGCTGCAGGGGTGCTGGTCATGGGGGGGAAAAACAACAGCCAAGTTTGACGACGATGCAAGGCGAAGAGGGGTGCTGCTGTAGGGAATCGACGACGCAAGGTTTGTTGTGCATTCCGTCGAGCGCATAGCAAGCATGAACGGTGCACTGCGGAGCAGCACACAGCAGGGGGAATGGAGCTCGGACGCCGAGCGTCCACCATGGCAGGGACACCAAGCTCGGCTCGATGGAGAGGAGCAAGGCCGGCGGAGGTACGACCTGCTCGAGAAGAGGGGTCTGTTCAGCCATTGGGGGTGTCGAGCGCCAAAGCGAGGCCACCAAACACCACGGCTACAAGGAAGGGGAGGGCGCAGTGGATCTTGGCACTGGTGAGTGCCGGGACAGACTGTTGCTGCTGGGCAAGGCCGACGGCGAGGCCGAGTTGGGCGTCGGCTGGACACTTGCCAAGCAGGGAGGTCGAGGGGGAGGGGCACTAGATGCTCATGGCGCAGCCATGGCCGAGCAGGGAGGTCACTGACTCATGCTGGCTTGAGGCCGAACTCCCCACTCGAATCAAAGGAATGGTGCCGAGGAAATCCATGGCCGGCCAGAAAAAAAAAGAAACATGCCAGGACCAGGGGCGCGCGCTGTACAGGAGGCAGAGGGAGGCGCCAGACTTCCTACTGGACAGCCGAGGGGGTGGCGCGGCGCAGGGAGGAAGGGCGCTGGGAGGGGAGAGACATGGCGCTGGCTGGGAGATGCGACGCCCTGCTGGATGGGTGCCGAGCGCCATGGCGAGGAGCCGAGCTCCCTGCTGCTGCTGCCGTGGGAGGAAGAAGACAGGGAGGCTGTGGCGGCTGGAAATTTTTGAGGGGTGGGAGTGCAAAATAACCAAGTGCAATGAGAGAGGGCTGCTATTTATAGGCATGAGGTAGGGTTAGGGTTTCCTCATGGGCCAAATGGGCCGGGCTAGAATGGACTTGGCCCAAAACATGTACTCGGGCCGCGCTAATTTATTTTCCCGAAATTAAAATGCTCCCGCGGAATTTGTTTGTACGGGGAACAGAGCGAATTAGAGTTCCGACAAACAGACGATTGAGCGATTAACTCGGCCGAGAGTCTAATTTGATTTCGCTCGAAAATAATTCACTACGTATGATTCGAAAATAAATCGCCTCGAAATATGACCGGCTTTCGGATTTAGGATTGAAAGAGATAATTCGTGACATTTAAAATCATCGTCGATGCTGATTTTTAAATCGGGATCGAACACAGAGGTATGAGTCGAGTCAGATAAGAATTAATTAGAGGGCGACGTACTGAGTATCCCATCGGAGAATACGGACCCGGATAAAATAGTCGAACATAGATCGAAGTTCAGGAATTAGATTTGGGCTCAGATCAGATAACAGTCGTCGAGAGTTTGATTTAAAGAGCTTCAAATGAGATTTAAAATTCGAGAATGATCTTCGAGTCTGCATGAGTTCCGAGAATTAAAAGTTTTAACACGCTCCAAAATTGGCCTTCTGTGAGATTGAATAATTCCGAATTCGGTGAAATGTGAATGAATAATCTGGATAATCAGAGACATACGCGAGCGAGAAAGAGAAATTTTTACTGAGCATCCAAGATTAGGATTAATCTCCCGTCATAACACGAAACTGACACCTGGGGTGTCACAGCCTTCCCCCCTTAAAAAGAATCTCGTCCCGAGATTCGAATGAGGATCTTCAAGGGTGGAGAAGCATGTAACTCCCAGGATGAAGATAGGTGCAAATTCATGAGATGGGATTTGACAAGATAATGAAGATAGATTTGGATAGAATATCGCGACATATCGAGACAAAATGCAGCGATCATTCTGAGAGGGTGTCCACAAAAGAGAGCACATCGGTATAGTCTCGTGATGGATCACGACTATTAACCACGATACCAGCGCGTGCCGAGCAGCTCAACCATGTGTGCACCATAGTAGGCTCTCGGTTTCGTCGCGGCACCATCAGTCGTTAGTCATGACACCATTACCAAACGTAACCAATAAGAAATTCACATAGCATAGATAGATGGAGCCCATGAGAGTATGGCCCAGAAAATAAGAATATGATCAGAGTTGTAGCAGAGATTGCTGGCAAAAGAGCATCACATAAGTACTTTCTTCAACTCAAAGAATTATTTCTTGATCATCACGGGGATTATCAGCCAAAGATCGATACGATATTTGATATGAGGAGGAACCAACCATGATATCGAGACTGATAAGCTTTTAGAGACATAAAAGATCCCAAGATAACAACAACATCCATTAATCCACATGGATATGTCGTTTAGAGATAAGTTGATAAAATGACGTCATGATCCTTAGAGAAAGAGTATGAGAATGATCAGATATGAGAGATTTAGGCAAGATCAACATCTGATACTTGAGAACGGTTTATAGCAGATAACGGGGCAGATTCAATAGGGGATCCCGAGATTCGGATGATAAAGCAAACATGATTCATAAGAAAAAGGATTACCAGATCCAGGTGAAAGGAGAGGTAGGCAACAAGATCAGCTGGATGATCAACAGGAATGTTATGAAGTTTTAGGGGCAAGGGTTTATGGAAAGAAACATGGCCTTGATAGGGTTTGCGCAATTAGACACCCAACGATTTTTTTGACACAACAAGTGCACAAGGAAGTTATAGTCGATTTAGGGGTCAAGCTATGGGTGTCTACAAGTTGTGTAGGTGCAACTTCAGGGTAAAACACACAAGGGTTAGAAAATACCTACACAAGCATGAAAATATTTTTTTTAAGAGGTTTCACTTGATAAGCTCAAGGTTGTTTGGAGGGGGAAAAACTTTTCATGAGCAGAACAGACAACATTTTTTTTTGTAAAAAGGGTTGAACATCTAGAATACCACCTAGATAGCAAGGCAAGAGAATCACATAACACAACCTAGCAAGACTTACTAATTAGGCGAGAGATAAGGCAATTCTTATATTTCATAACATAGCAATACAACACATTATTCAAAAAAAATTATTATTGGAATAAAGGTGAGAGAAGCAGGTCGGTGCACAAGAGACATTTATAATGCGACAATCATAATGCATGCTCATTCTAGTCGTCTTCACAGACCTAACTAATTTTTCGGGTGCTTGTAACAACATCCTTATTAATAGTAGTGGTAGCCTTTATGGCCTAAATAAATAGCCACCTAGCTACCCATCTAATTACTAAGGCTTCACATCCTAAGCCTAGCCTTATTGTCCTGACATCTATCCAACATTGGTTTCTAACAAGTTTTACTTTTAGAAAAGGTTGGTAATTATGACTTATTGACTTCTCTGTACTGGTATTCGCTCCGATACCAGCTGTGGCGGAACCGCCCGAATTATTCCAGTTTAAGTGCCCAAGTCACACCCGCAAGGGCAGCAACGCACTTAAACCAGAATAACTCGTCAGTCCCTCGGATCTAGTCCGACAAGGCCACTTATCCAGGATCGAATACCACTAGCTCACTCGAAGGTGAGGCACAGAGAAATACAATAAAACATAATACCACAAATTTAATAAGTATCATTAGTGATTACATTATCGGAGTTTCAGAAATAATAACCATAAATTTTTAATGCAGCGGAAATAACTAACGGAGAAAACCGAGTAACATGGCGAAGCCTGGCCACGCTACTCCTATTGGTCCTCTCCTGCGGAAGCAGTAACCCACTCGACCGTCTGTCCCGGCGGTAGGGACGAAGGCCAAGTCACACCATCAACCAATCATCCTAAGTAGTACCTGCAAAAATTATGCCACAAGCAAGGCTGAGTATACTAATACTCAGCTAGACTTACCCGGTGTGAGGAGTCTACTCCTCTACCTCTAGACATGCAGCTGTTTGGCTGAGGGGTTTGGTTTGCCAAAAGCACTAGCTGAGTCTAAAATCAAGTTTTAGCTTTTCAAGTTTTAGTAAGATCCTTTTAAGACTAGATGAGTACCTAGCTAGTCATACATGGTATCAAATATTTATCAATCAACATCTTTTGCCAAGTCAACACATTTCCACTTGTTACTCAATGTAGCAGCATGGATCAAGCAGTCTCATTAGCTGCGAGAAGCAGACGATTCGAATCGAGTTTTTAAACCTTGCAAGGTAAACCTAAACACACGACATGTAGGGGCACTCCGTCCCCACACATATCAACCGTCCCCATCGATTCCCCGTCAGCAGAACAGGGCTCACCGCCTTGGCGTACAATGCCTCACTGACCCCGATTGGCCGTCGTGCAGTGACCGCACTTGTACCCACCATAACCGGAATGGGAGACCTCGTCTCAGGTCGCGTGAGGGGCAAAGTCTACTGCCAGGTTCAATCAGGTACTAGGCTTACCGATTTACCATATTCCTCGGTATGTGTTTAGTACGTTCAAACGCTTGACACACGGTACCACACCTTAATCCTTATTCCAATTTCCGTCTCGTAGACAACGCATCCCCATGGACCGTTGTCCACAGACCACCATCATTATGATATCAAAATGGATACAATCAATTCCTGACCTCGCGCGAGTGCTAGAAAAATCACTCGACTTCTACCGAGATCCCTAATTAATAAAGCAACTACTCGACCTAGCATACTAGTATCCATCTCAAAGGGAATCCTGAGTTCATGCAACTAGGGTTTCATTCAACTCCTACACTTAAGTGCACGGTACAAGCCTACAAACATTAAGTGCAGTAAAATAGCATATATAACAGTTATGCATAAACCGGGGCTTGCCTTTAATTTTTAACACTTAGATAGTGTTTGCTGGGGAGGCACTCGCTTGGCGAGCATCCACTGGTTAAGTCCATCATTCCTTGGGTCGTCCACCGACTGCATCTTGTGGTTGACACCACATCACTAGCTCGATCATCATCTCTCGGTCCTATATGAGGTGCAAGATGCATATGTATGAATATAATGAAAGTAGCACAAAAATAGCACAAGATATACAAAGACACAGTGGCGAACTAAACATTAAAGTGGAAGACACCGTAGATAACTACATGTTAGCTTTAGTTATCTACACGTCGTCGGCGTTCAACATTAACACCATTAAAAAGATGACAACATTTTATTTATTTACGCAACATGGCCACGACATCATAAGTACACGCATTTACTACGCTCACCTTAATCGTTCATTTGTTCTTCTATTGATCGTACAAAAGCAACCAATACAACGTAAGTTTAAATAGGACCTAGGCATTCATGTCTATGAACTCCTATATCACAATCAACTAGAGAAGAAACATATAAAACAGGACACTTAGGCAATATTAAGCTTAGTCATGGCAAGTCTACATTTATTTAAGTGCTAACCAAACATTTTTAGCCAAACGGGTGAACTAACAATCAAATGAGCACTAGCAGAATTTTAGGACAGCAATACAGCAGTTGCTTGTTTTAATCATAACTTTTCAAATATTAATCCAAAACTAGCAAATTAGGACTTTCTGGAAAGCTTACAAAGTGCCCTACAACATTGGTATTGTCATCATAGCACGATTAAACACTTAGCAAGGTTGAATTGTGCAAACACAGTAGCTTTGTCCAGATTTGGACGGATGCAGACTTGCAACTTCAAAAATTCACAACAAAAGATTCAGACATCCAAACAAAGTGATCCTAGACTTTCTGGAAAGCTAATTAAATGTTCTACAAATTATTTATAAACATCCCTGGCTGGTTTAACATGTATCAAGGGTAAAATACACTATGAAGGCTGTGCTGTCCAAAACTGGACAGATTCAGTCTTCACACTTCAAACACATGTAACTTAGTCTTCAGACCACCAAAAATAGTGATCCAAAACTTTTTGAAAAGCTTGGGAAAAGCACTACATAACTTTTATAATCACCAAGAAGTGATTCCAGGTTTAATCAAATCAAACATTACAGTTTTCGAAATCTGTCCTGACAGAGGACAGAACACAGCAACCAGTTTGTAAAATTCATAACTCTTAAACTATCAGGCCTGTGTTTATGAAATTTTAACACAAGCAAGATCAGAAAAGCATCTACAACTTTCTTATAATGACCATGAACAGATTGTAACATTAAATTAGGCAAACAATGCAGTTTCTGAAATCTGTACAGAATTTGGACAGATTCAGTTACTGAATTTGTAAAAATCCTAACTCCTAAACCGTCAGACCTATGGTTGTCAAATTTTAACACCAGCAAGATAATAAGGTTATCTACCACTTTTCTATAGCACATATCTACAGAAAACACAATTTAGTTCATCAAACATACAGCACAACTAAAACAGTGCGTGCAGCCCAAAACAGAAAGCAATAAATTCCAGCTCCTATACAATTTAAGAATTGTCATGTTCTAAAGACTTGAATTATTCTAACACTTTGATAATTGTTAGAGTTAAAATAACTAAGTGAGAACTAACATGTAGGCTTACTAATTTTTATACAAGTTATTTTGCGCACTAAAAGTACCATACTCAATTAACAATGCATTAACTATAACAATCAATATCGAAGCGCTTTTCACCAATAGTTTGCATTTTAATTTAGACATCACCTAAGCACTACTACTTTTCATTCGCAACCATAACCATACACATTTAGACCACAACAAGCAATTCATCGCGACTACAAACTTAACCAAAGCCATCTAACAAGTCGGCTAGCCAGAGTAACAATCTAGGCCGCTACACATCCTACACGTCGGCTTGCATATTATTATCGCAATCCGAGACAACACATATATAACAATCACTTAACGAATTTGACTCCTCCACATTAGTTGGCTAATCATAGCATAAGACTTAGCAACCCATTTAGACATTGCAACTCAAAACATGGGTGGGAGCAGGTTAATTAACGTTTCTTAACCTTTTCTCAACTTAAACAAGACAACACACAAGTCACTTAGAACACCATATTTTAGGAGGTCTAACATAGAGGCATTAACATCTGGCATAAAACTCCATAAGACTTACTTGCTACTGAAGGACCTAAAGCACTTAGGTGCATATGTTATCGGATTGTTCTTCAATTTTAACCAGGACCGACTTATGAAGGCTACTTGCTTCCAATAATTCTTGGGCTGCGATAACACTCGTATAAGACCTCTAATCGATCAACAAGTTATTTATTTATCCAAAGGGGCATGGAATGTGATGATTGACAAAGCGAAGCATCACATTGCCATACCACAAAAATCATGACAACACCGAGATACTACCCACGAATCGTTTGAAAATTAAACTTACTTCTCGCCTGCCACTACATCACCCTTAATCACACAACCATCACGAGCATCCTTCACACGATTATATAATAGCGACCTAAGCGTCGTGTCACAATATATACATCTTCCCCCGTTGCGAGTATAACCATATCACGACATATACCCGCACGCCTCAATCAAATATCTTACGCCACCACTACTACAATACACCACAGCACACACGTACATACGTGTCCCCACTGCCTTCTCATGCCCAATTTTAGCACAATTATTTATGACAACATTTATCGACTAAACAAGTGAAACACTAACCGATCATTCGCACATCTCGCTTTTAAAACACGAATCACCTGTCACATAATTTATATTTTCAACCCACGCTATCCTACGCCACGATGAATACATAAGATATATTTAACATAGACTAACCCCTTAGCCGGCTACGAAAGTCATCGAGCATGCTTTAGGCTTTATTAAATTTTGCCGCGCAAACACAATATTTCACGACGAAGCATTTTAACAATCAAATAATACATCCGCGAAAAATCCCTATGACGTACAAAATAACTATCGCAGCCACATATTGAGAGCACCTAGAGGGGGGGGGGGGTGAATAGGTGATCCTGTAAAAACTTAAACTTATAGCCACAAAACTTTGATTAAGCGTTAGCACAGTAATTGCCAAGTGGCTAGAGAGAGTCAAAACACGATAACCACAAGAAAGCAATCACAGAGTTGACACGGTGGTTATCCCGTGGTTCAGCCAAGTACAAAACTTGCCTACTCCACGTTGTGGCGTCCCAACGGACGAGAGTTGCACTCAACTCCTCTCAAGTGATCCAATGATCAACTTGAATACCACGGTGTTTTTGTTTCCTTTGATCTTTTCCCGTTTGCGAGGAATCTCCACAACTTGGAGTCTCTCGCCCTTACAATTGAGTTCACAAAGAAGCACGGAGTAAGGTGGGAATGAGCAACGCACACAAGACTCGAAAATCAGAGCAACAACACGCACACAAGTTGCAACAAGAGCTCGCAACGCAACACAAAGAGTTCACAACTCCACAAGAGCTCTATATGCTATCACAATGAAACGAATGCGTGAGATTGATGTCTTGGTGCTTAGAAGAGTTGTAGGAATGCTTGGTTTTTTTCTCCATGCGCCTAGGGGTCCCTTTTATAGCCCCAAGGCAGCTAGGAGCCGTTGAGAATAAATCTGGAAGGCCATCCTTGCCTTCTGTCGTCGGGTGCACCGGACAGTCCGGTGCACACCGGACACTGTCCGGTGCCCGATTTGTTTCCATAAACAGTGCAGCCGACCGTTGCTGACTGTTGCAGATCTGGGAGCCGTTGGCGCACCGGACAGTCCGGTGCACACCGGACAGTCCGGTGCCCCCCTTCCGACCGTTGGCTCGGCCACGTGTCTCGCGCGGATTGCGCGGCCGACCGTTGGCTCAGCCGACCGTTGGCTCACCGGACAGTCCGGTGCACACCGGACAGTCCGGTGAATTATAGCCGTACGCCGTCGGCAAATTCCCGAGAGCGGGCAGTTCGCGCCGAGTGAGTCTGGCGCACCGGACACTGTCCGGTGCACACCGGACAGTCCGGTGCTCCAGACAGAGCTAGGTCTTGGCTGTACACAGCCAAGCTATTTGCACTGCTTCTCTTTTCTTCTTCTTTCTGTTTCCCACACTTAGACAAGTATATTAGTACACAAAACCAATGTACTAAGACTTAGAAACATACCTTTTATCTTGATTTGCACTTTGTTCCTCCAGAAGCATAAATACACATTTAAGCCCTTGTGTTGGCACACAATCACCAAAATACTTAGAAATGGCCCAAGGGCACATTTCCCTTTCAATCTCCCCCTTTTTGGTGATTTATGCCAACACAACATAAAGCAACAAGAACAAGTGCAATATCACTTCAAATAAAATGAGTTTTATTTTGAATCGAATTTGGCATATATGGATCATCCTTTGCCACCACTTGGTTTGTTTTTGTAAATCAAACTCAAATCTCTATCTCTAAGTCAAACACACATGTTGAAGCATAAGAGAGTCATTCCAAAAGAGATTGATCAAAGATTTCAAGAACTCCCCCTTTTTCCCATAATCACTACTTCTCCCCACAAGAAGCCAACTATTTACTAGAGATGCAATAAAAGAGTTTTGACAAACCAAAAGCTCTATTCTACTATTTTCAAAATCTCTCAAGTGGTAGCTGATCCATTTATCACTTTGGCCTTTATTTTCTCCCCCTTTGGCATCAAGCACCAAAACGGGATCAATCTTGGCCCTTTAACCCCATTGCCTCACAAAAATCTTCAATTAAGATCAAATGGCAATAAGAGTTCATGAGATGAACTTGGAATAAGTTACCCTCTCATCGGAGTGCAGTGGAAGTCTTTCATGGTCCAAGTCCATCTTTTCCCTTTCAATTCTCCTTCGAGACTAAGTCAAACAAACTCAAGCATATGATTAGTCTCAAAGGGTCAAGTTGTAACACATCTCCCCCTAAACATGTGCATCACTTTGCAACGGACTTGTGAGGTCCAGGGAGTGTTTGTACAACTTGAGCACCACAATAAGCAACAAAATGCAGAATGAACATGATCAAAGGCATAAACACATGTATGCTACAATTCAATCCAAGTTCCGCGAATCTAAGACATTTAGCTCACTCCGCAGCCTGCAAAAGGTCTTCTCATCTAGAGGCTTGGTAAAGATATCGGCTAGCTGGTTCTCGGTGCTAACATGAAACACTTCGATATCCCCCTTTTGCTGGTGGTCTCTCAAAAAGTGATGCCGGATGTCTATGTGCTTTGTGCGGCTGTGTTCAACAGGATTTTCCGCCATGCGGATAGCACTCTCATTATCACATAGGAGTGGGACTTTGCTCAGATTGTAGCCAAAGTCCCTGAGGGTTTGCCTCATCCAAAGTAGTTGCGCGCAACACTGTCCTGCGGCAACATACTCGGCCTCAGCGGTGGATAGGGCAACGGAGGTTTGTTTCTTAGATTTCCATGACACCAAGGACCTTCCTAAGAATTGGCACGTCCCCGATGTACTCTTCCTATCGACCTTACATCCAGCATAATCGGAGTCTGAGTATCCAATCAAGTCAAAGGTAGACCCCTTTGGATACCAGAGCCCGAGGCAAGGCGTAACAACTAAATATCTAAGAATTCGCTTCACCGCCACTAAGTGACACTCCTTAGGATCGGATTGAAATCTAGCACACATGCATACGCTAAGCATAATATCCGGTCTACTAGCACATAAGTAAAGTAATGACCCTATCATTGACCGGTATGCTTTTTGATCAACGGACTTACCTCCTTTGTTGAGGTCGGTGTGTCCGTCGGTTCCCATCGGTGTCTTTGCAGGCTTGGCGTCCTTCATCCCAAACCGCTTTAGCAGGTCCTGCGTGTACTTCGTTTGGGAGATGAAGGTGCCGTCCTTGAGTTGCTTCACTTGGAACCCAAGGAAGTAGTTCAACTCGCCCATCATCGACATCTCGAATTTCTGCGTCATCACCCTGCTAAACTCTTCACAAGTCTTTTTATTAGTAGAACCAAATATTATGTCATCGACATAAATTTGGCACACAAATAAATCACCATCACAAGTCTTTGTAAAAAGAGTTGGATCGGCTTTCCCAACCTTGAAAGCATTAGCAATTAAGAAATCTCTAAGGCATTCATACCATGCTCTTGGGGCTTGCTTAAGTCCATAGAGCGCCTTAGAGAGCTTACACACGTGGTCGGGGTACCGTTCATCCTCGAAGCCAGGGGGTTGCTCCACGTACACCTCCTCATTTATTGGCCCGTTGAGGAACGCGCTCTTCACATCCATTTGGAACAACCTGAAAGAATGGTGAGCGGCATATGCTAGCAAGATACGAATTGACTCTAGCCTAGCCACAGGAGCAAAAGTCTCCTCAAAGTCCAAACCTGGGACTTGGGCATAACCTTTTGCCACAAGTCGAGCCTTGTTCCTTGTCACCACCCCGTGCTCGTCCTGTTTGTTGCGGAACACCCACTTGGTTCCCACAACATTTTGCTTGGGACGAGGTACCAATGTCCAAACTTCATTTCTTTTGAAGTTGTTGAGCTCCTCTTGCATGGCCAACACCCAGTCCGGATCTAGCAAGGCCTCTTCTACCCTGAAAGGCTCAATAGAAGAGACAAAGGAGTAATGTTCACAAAAATTAACTAATCGAGATCGAGTAGTTACTCCCTTGCTAATGTCACCCAGAATTTGGTCGACGGGATGATCCCTTTGAATCATTGCTCGAACTTGGGTTGGAGGTGCCGGTTGCGCTTCTTCCTCCATTACATTATCAACTTGTGCTCCCCCTTGATCACACGCCTCCACTTGAGGTACCTGTTCGTCATCTTGTGTTGGGGAATGCACCACGTTTGAGGAAGAAGGTTGATCTTGCTCCAAGTGTTCCTGTGGTCGCACATCACCAATCGCCATGGTGCGCATAGCGGCCGTTGGAACATCTTCTTCATCTACATCATCAAGATCAACAGCTTGCTCTCTTGGAGAGCCATTAGTCTCATCAAATACAACGTCGCTAGAGACTTCAACCAAACCCGATGATTTGTTGAAGACTCTATACGCCTTTGTATTTGAGTCATAACCTAATAAAAACCCTTCTACTGCTTTGGGAGCAAACTTAGAATTTCTACCTTTCTTCACTAGAATGTAGCACTTGCTCCCAAATACACGAAAGTAAGATACATTGGGTTTGTTACCGGTTAGTAGCTCATACGACGTCTTCTTGAGGAGGCGATGAAGGTAGACCCTGTTGATGGCGTGGCAAGCCGTGTTCACGGCTTCCGTCCAAAAGCACTCGGGGGTCTTGAACTCTCCTAGCATCGTCCTCGCCATGTCGATGAGCGTCCTGTTCTTCCTCTCTACCACACCATTTTGCTGTGGTGTGTAGGGAGCTGAGAACTCGTGCTTGATCCCTTCCTCTTCAAGGAACTCCTCCACTTGAAGGTTCTTGAACTCGGACCCGTTGTCGCTCCTTATCTTCTTCACCTTGAGCTCAAACTCATTTTGAGCTCTCCTGAGGAAGCGCTTGAGGGTCCCTTGGGTTTTAGACTTATCCTGCAAAAAGAACACCCAAGTGAAGCGGGAAAAATCATCTACAATAACTAGACCATACTTACTCCCTCCTATGCTCAGATAGGCGACGGGTCCGAAGAGGTCCATATGCAGTAGCTCCAGGGGTCATCACATTCTTGCTGTGATGTGCTCCTCCCACTTGTTTACCTGCTTGACAAGCTGCACAAGGTCTATCTTTTTCGAATTGAACGTTAGTCAAACCTATCACGTGTTCTCCCTTTAGAAGCTTGTGAAGGTTCTTCATCCCCACATGTGCTAAGCGGCGATGCCACAGCCAGCCCATGCTAGTCTTAGCTATTAAGCATGCATCTAGACTGGCCTCTTCTTTTGCAAAATCAACTAAATAAAGTTTGCCGTCTAATACACCCTTAAAAGCTAGTGAACCATCACTTCTTCTAAAGACAGACACATCTACATTTGTAAATAGACAGTTATACCCCATGTTGCATAATTGACTAACAGATAGCAAATTATAACCAAGAGACTCTACTAAAAACACATTAGATATAGAGTGCTCATTAGAAATTGCAATTTTACCTAACCCTTTTACCTTGCCTTGATTCCCATCACCGAATATGATTGAATCTTGGGAATCCTTATTCTTGACGTAGGAGGTGAACATCTTCTTCTCCCCCGTCATATGGTTTGTGCATCCGCTGTCGATAATCCAGCTTGAACCCCCGGATGCATAAACCTGCAAGGCAAATTTAGGCTTGGGACTTAGGTACCCAACTCATGTTGGGTCCTACAAGGTTAGTACAAATATTCTTAGGGACCCAAATGCAAGTTTTGTCTCCCTTGCATTTTGCTCCTAACTTCCTAGCAACAATTTTCTTATCCTTTCTACAAATAGCAAAGGAAGCATTTAAAGCACAATAAATTGTAGAAGGTTCATTCACTACTTTCCTAGGAGCATGGATAATATTCTTTCTAGGCATAGCATTTTTCCTAGACATATTTCTACCATGCATAAAAGAAGAACTAGAAGCAAACATGGCATGTGAGTTAAAATCATCATAAGCATTATAACTCATATAAGCATTTCTAGTTTGTCTCCTATCATGATATATAAAAGCATGATTCTTCTTAGTGCTACTAGCCATAGGGGCCTTCCCTTTCTCCTTGGCGGAGATGGGAGCCTTATGGCTTGTCAAGTTCTTGACTTCTCTCTTGAAGCCAAGCCCATCCTTAATTGAGGGGTGTCTACCAACCGTGTAGGCATCCCTAGCAAATTTTAACTTATCAAATTCACTTTTGCTAGTCTTAAGTTGGGCATTAAGACTAGCTACTTCATTATTTAACTTTGCAATAGAGGCTATATGTTCACTACAAGCATCAATATCAAATTCTTTACATCTATTGCAAATAACAACATTTTCTACACAAGTTGTTGATTTACTAGCTATTTCTATCTTAGCATTCAACTCATCGTTAATGTTCTTTAATTTAGAAATTGTCTCATGGCAAGATGATAATTCACAAGAAAGCATTTCATTTCTTTTAATTTCTAGAGCAAGAGAATTTTGTGCACTAACAAATTTATCATGTTCTTCATACAACAAATCCTCTTGCTTTTCTACAAGTATGTTCTTATCATTTAAGGTATCAATCAATTCATTGATTTTGTCTACCTTGGTTCTATCTAGACCTTTAAATAAGCATGAATAATCAACTTCATCTTCATCACTAGATTCATCATCACTAGAAGAAGCATAAGTGGTATTTTGAGTACTTACCTTCTTCTCCCTTGCCATGAGGCAAGTGTGATGCTCGTTGGGGAAGAGGGCCGATTTGTTGAAGGCAGTGGCGGCGAGTCCCTCATTGTCGGAGTCGGAGGAGGAGCAATCCGAATCCCACTCCTTTCCGATATGTGCTTCGCCCTTGGCCTTCTTGTAGTGCTTCTTCTTCTCTCTTTTGTTCCCCTTTTCCTGGTCACTTTCATTATCCGGACAGTTAGCAATAAAATGACCAAGCTTACCGCATTGAAGCATGATCGCTTTCCCTTGGTCTTAGTCTTGCTCGGCTGTCCATTGCGACTCTTTAGCACCGTCTTGAATCTTTTGATGATGAGGGCCATCTCTTCATCATTAAGACCGGCCGCCTCAATTTGCGCCACCTTGCGGGGTAGCGCCTCCTTGCTCCTTGTGGCTTTGAGAGCAAGAGGTTGCGGCTCGTTGATCGGTCCATTCAAGGCGTCGTCCACATACCTTGCCTCCTTGATCATCATTCGCCCGCTGACGAATTTTCCTAGGACTTCTTCGGGCGACATTTTGGTGTACCTAGGATTCTCACGAATATTATTCACCAAATGAGGATCAAGAACGGTAAAGGACCTGAGCATTAGTCGGACGACGTCGTGGTCCGTCCATCGCGTGCTTCCGTAGCTCCTTATTTTGTTGATAAGGGTCTTGAGCCGGTTGTATGTCTGAGTTGGCTCCTCGCCCCTTATCATCGCGAACCGTCCAAGCTCGCCTTCCACCAACTCCATTTTGGTGAGCAAGGTAACGTCATTCCCCTCATGAGAAATCTTGAGGGTGTCCCAGATCTGCTTGGCGTTATCCAAGCCGCTCACTTTGTTATATTCATCCCTGCACAATGAAGCTAGAAGAACAGTGGTAGCTTGTGCATTCTTGTGGATTTGCTCATTAATGAATGAAGGGCTATCCGAGCTATCAAATTTCATTCCACTTTCAACAATCTCCCAAATGCTTGGATGGAGAGAAAATAGGTGAGTACGCATTTTGTGACTCCAAAATCCGTAGTCCTCTCCATCAAAGTGAGGAGGCTTGCCAAGTGGAATGGGGAGCAAATGAGTATTTGAGCTATGTGGAATGCGCGAATAATCAAAAGAAAAGTTTGAGTTAACCGTCTTTTGTTTGTCGTGGTCGTCGTCCTTTTGGGAAGAAGAGGATTCGTCGCTGTCGTAGTAGACGATCTCCTTGATGCGCCTTGTCTTCTTCTTCTTCCCATCTTTGCGCCTGTGGCCCGAGCCCGAGTCGTTGGACTTGTCATCCCTTGGCTCGTTGACGAAGGACTCCTTCTCCTTGTCGTTGATCACAATTCCCTTCCCCTTAGGATCCATCTCTTCGGGCGGTTAGTCCCTTTCTTGAAGAGAACGGCTCTGATACCAATTGAGAGCACCTAGAGGGGGGGGGGGGGGGGGGTGAATAGGTGATCCTGTAAAAACTTAAACTTATAGCCACAAAACTTTGATTAAGCGTTAGCACAGTAATTGCCAAGTGGCTAGAGAGAGTCAAAACACGATAACCACAAGAAAGCAATCACAGAGTTGACACGGTGGTTATCCCGTGGTTCGGCCAAGTACAAAACTTGCCTACTCCACGTTGTGGCGTCCCAACGGACGAGAGTTGCACTCAACTCCTCTCAAGTGATCCAATGATCAACTTGAATACCACGGTGTTTTTGTTTCCTTTGATCTTTTCCCGTTTGCGAGGAATCTCCACAACTTGGAGTCTCTCGCCCTTACAATTGAGTTCACAAAGAAGCACGGAGTAAGGTGGGAATGAGCAACGCACACAAGACTCGAAAATCAGAGCAACAACACGCACACAAGTTGCAACAAGAGCTCGCAACGCAACACAAAGAGTTCACAACTCCACAAGAGCTGTATATGCTATCACAATGAAACGAATGCGTGAGATTGATGTCTTGGTGCTTAGAAGAGTTGTAGGAATGCTTGGTTTTTTTCTCCATGCGCCTAGGGGTCCCTTTTATAGCCCCAAGGCAGCTAGGAGCCGTTGAGAATAAATCTGGAAGGCCATCCTTGCCTTCTGTCGTCGGGTGCACCGGACAGTCCGGTGCACACCGGACACTGTCCTGTGCCCGATTTGTTTCCATAAATAGTGCAGCCGACCGTTGCTGACTGTTGCAGATCTGGGAGCCGTTGGCGCACCGGACAGTCCGGTGCACACCGGACAGTCCGGTGCCCCCCTTCCGACCGTTGGCTCGGCCACGTGTCTCGCGCGGATTGCGCGGCCGACCGTTGGCTCAGCCGACCGTTGGCTCACCGGACAGTCCGGTGCACACCGGACAGTCCGGTGAATTATAGCCGTACGCCGTCGGCAAATTCCCGAGAGCGGGCAGTTCGCGCCGAGTGAGTCTGGCGCACCGGACACTGTCCGGTGCACACCGGACAGTCCGGTGCTCCAGACAGAGCTAGGTCTTGGCTGTACACAGCCAAGCTATTTGCACTGCTTCTCTTTTCTTCTTCTTTCTGTTTCCCACACTTAGACAAGTATATTAGTACACAAAACCAATGTACTAAGACTTAGAAACATACCTTTTATCTTGATTTGCACTTTGTTCCTCCAGAAGCATAAATACACATTTAAGCCCTTGTGTTGGCGCACAATCACCAAAATACTTAGAAATGGCCCAAGGGCACATTTCCCTTTCACATATGTATCCGATCTAACACAAAATAACACATCGGCTCACCATATCAAACCTCGGTCGGGGTTGCTGCACATGTGACGCGAAGACGAACGCGTCGTCGCACATGGAAGACTGAAGCGAAGCCGGAGGGCGTGGCTCGCTGCTGCGATTCGCCGAGCACCCACGCTCGAGGCGAAGGTGCATGCTGCTGCGGGGCAATGCTCGGCGAGGCTTGTTGCAGGGATTTGGACTGCGCATAGGCAGGGACAACGACGGCGTTGTGGAGTGGAGGGTCGAGCGGGCTGGGGCTGCTGCAGGGGTGCTGGTCATGGGGGGGAAAAACAACAGCCAAGTTTGACGACGATGCAAGGCGAAGAGGGTGCTGCTGTAGGGAATCGACGACGCAAGGTTTGTTGTGCATTCCGTCGAGCGCATAGCAAGCATGAACGGTGCACTGCGGAGCAGCACACAGCAGGGGGAATGGAGCTCGGACGCCGAGCGTCCACCATGGCAGGGACACCAAGCTCGGCTCGATGGAGAGGAGCAAGGCCGGCGGAGGTACGACCTGCTCGAGAAGAGGGGTCTGTTCAGCCATTGGGGGTGTCGAGCGCCAAAGCGAGGCCACCAAACACCACGGCTACAAGGAAGGGGAGGGCGCAGTGGATCTTGGCACTGGTGAGTGCCGGGACAGACTGTTGCTGCTGGGCAAGGCCGACGGCGAGGCCGAGTTGGGCGTCGGCTGGACACTTGCCAAGCAGGGAGGTCGAGGGGGAGGGGCACTAGATGCTCATGGCGCAGCCATGGCCGAGCAGGGAGGTCACCGACTCATGCTGGCTTGAGGCCGAACTCCCCACTCGAATCAAAGGAATGGTGCCGAGGAAATCCATGGCCGGCCAGAAAAAAAAAGAAACATGCCAGGACCAGGGGCGCGCGCTGTACAGGAGGCAGAGGGAGGCGCCAGACTTCCTACTGGACAGCCGAGGGGGTGGCGCGGCGCAGGGAGGAAGGGCGCTGGGAGGGGAGAGACATGGCGCTGGCTGGGAGATGCGACGCCCTGCTGGATGGGTGCCGAGCGCCATGGCGAGGAGCCGAGCTCCCTGCTGCTGCTG
Source organism: Zea mays (assembly GCF_902167145.1). Taxonomy (NCBI): domain Eukaryota; kingdom Viridiplantae; phylum Streptophyta; class Magnoliopsida; order Poales; family Poaceae; genus Zea; species Zea mays. The sequence continues at coordinate 90,932,211 of NC_050097.1, forward strand.
CCGTGGGAGGAAGAAGACAGGGAGGCTGTGGCGGCTGGAAATTTTTGAGGGGTGGGAGTGCAAAATAACCAAGTGCAAGGAGAGAGGGCTGCTATTTATAGGCATGAGGTAGGGTTAGGGTTTCCTCATAGGCCAAATGGGCCGGGCTAGAATGGACTTGGCCCAAAACATGTACTCGGGCCGCGCTAATTTATTTTCCCGAAATTAAAATGCTCCCGCGGAATTTGTTTGTACGGGGAACAGAGCGAATTAGAGTTCCGACAAACAGACGATTGAGCGATTAACTCGGCCGAGAGTCTAATTTGATTTCGCTCGAAAATAATTCACTACGTATGATTCGAAAATAAATCGCCTCGAAATATGACCGGCTTTCGGATTTAGGATTGAAAGAGATAATTCGTGACATTTAAAATCATCGTCGATGCTGATTTTTAAATCGGGATCGAACACAGAGGTATGAGTCGAGTCAGATAAGAATTAATTAGAGGGCGACGTACTGAGTATCCCATCGGAGAATACGGACCCGGATAAAATAGTCGAACATAGATCGAAGTTCAGGAATTAGATTTGGGCTCAGATCAGATAACAGTCGTCGAGAGTTTGATTTAAAGAGCTTCAAATGAGATTTAAAATTCGAGAATGATCTTCGAGTCTGCATGAGTTCCGAGAATTAAAAGTTTTAACACGCTCCAAAATTGGCCTTCTGTGAGATTGAATAATTCCGAATTCGGCGAAATGTGAATGAATAATCTGGATAATCAGAGACATACGCGAGCGAGAAAGAGAAATTTTTACTGAGCATCCGAGATTAGGATTAATCTCCCGTCATAACACGAAACTGACACCTGGGGTGTCACAAAGGCTTCACTGAAAAAGAGTTTTTCTATGAAGGACTTAGGGGAAGCAACATATATTTTGGGCATAAGGATCTATAGAGATAGGTCAAAGAGGCTTGCAAGATTGAGTCAAGATATGTACATTGACAAGGTGTTGAAACAGTTCAACATGGAACAGTCCAAAGGTTCTTACCTATGTCACATGGTATACACCTTAGCCAGAAGTAGTGTCCTACGACGGCTAATGAGCGAGCGCATGAGTAAGGTACCATATGCCTCGGCAATTGGATCAATCATGTATGCCATGATAAGTACACGCCTAGATGTTTCATACGCTATAAGTGCTATGAGTAGGCACCAGGCTGATCCAGGTGAGGATCACTAGACAACGGTAAAAGGCATACTTACGTACTTGAGAAGGACTAAAGATATGTTCCTGGTATATGGGGGTAAGGAGGAGCCCGTTGTAACCGGTTACACTGATGCTAGCTTCCAAACTGACCCAGACGAGTTAAAATCGCAATCAGGTTTTGTGTTCACAATAAATGGTGGTGTTGTTAGTTGGAAGAATTCTAAGCAAGAGACTATGACTGATTCTACAACAGAAGCCGAGTACATTGCAACTTCTGAATATGCGAAGGAAGGTGTTTGGATAAGAAAGTTCCTCATCGAGCTTGGTGTGTTTCTTAATGCCTCTAGTCCATTGAACCTCTACTGTGACAACAATGGGGCTATTGTGCAAGCTAAGGAGCCAAGGAACTGCCACAAAAGCAAACACGTACTACGGAAGTTTCACCTCATACGGGAATTTGTTAGGTGGGGTGAGTTAAAGATATGCAAAATACATACAGATTTGAATATTGTTGATCCTTTGACAAAACCTCTTGCACAACCCAAGCATGAGGCACACAAGAGATCTCTGGGTATTAGATATCTTCTAGATTAACTCTATTGCAAGTGGGAGACTGTTAGAAATATGCCCTAGAGATAATCATAGAGATGAGCATATTTCTTAGTATCCAGAATATATACATATATTGCTTAATTGAATGTCCATGTAAGGCACCTTGTATTGATTAGCAATTATATGAATTGTTTGTGAGATTCTTTACTTATATGGTTATTCTAAATGATGTCCCTAATCAGAGTGGATGACTAGCACATGTATTAGTTGATGACTACATTTCACAAGTCAAGGACATGGAGATGTTAAACTAATAATGTGGGCACATGTATAACATGAGGCTGGACTGATCCAACGTGAGATATTATAATATAGTTCTATTTTTGCAACATGTATACTGTATCTTAGACCTGATATTGTAGCATGTTCTCAAGATGTGAATTGACTTACTTAGGGACTATCAAACGCTACTCCGTAACTAGGTAGTTATAAAAGGTAGTTTTGGGTTTGTCAGGAAGTATGTTGTGAGGCATGGTTAGTTAAGATTGACTTTGTCCTCTCTTGTTGAGAGAGATATCTCTGGGCCCCTCGAGTGATTGGATCAAGAAATGCATGGTCGTTCTAGGATTAAGTGTTAACCAATGAAAGGATTCCAATTCACAGTATCGAGATAGAGAGGTTAGCTTAGAGCTAGACCAAATATCGTGAGACAAAGGGAACAACATGTACGTAATGTTGCAATGGTTCGTCTGATATGATCTGTACGTGCGCATAGGAGTTGACATGTCTTGCTAGAGGGCATTGTCAATTTCTGGGCCAAGTAAGAGTACTTGGGCCATGTCTATATGTACGTGAACCTATAGGGTCACACACTTAAGGGGAAGGAAGCCTAACTCGGATTAGATCCGAAATTAGATAGGGCTTTAGGGTTACTGATGGACGTCGGAGTTAGAAGCCCACCAGAACGCCTATATAATGAGGGGCAGGGGTGCGGTTAAGGTAATCCTAACTCGCCACCAGTAAATGAGTAGCCGCCTGCCCCTCGCCATTGCCTATCTGTCATCACGAGCCTAGCAGTTCGGAACATGGCGCTTCCTCCCTGTACGTGTGGATACCTTGGAGGTGCTGCATCTGGAGCACTAGGACGAACCGCGCGAGGACGTGAAGGTCGCCGACGACTGCACAACACTGCTCGACGTGTTTGCCTACATCGAGACGTCTTCCGCTGCCCTACGTGTCTAGTGATAATTCCATGATCTATAACCATAGTAGTTTCTGGTTTTATGGGGTCGAAAATTTTGTTTTGTGCTAGTGTAGCCTCCCCATAATTTATGAGGATCAAGCCCAACTCACTTAGGGCCCGTTCGTTTCTCCATGATTGAACCGGGATTCGTTCTAGCTCATCAAAATTTATATAAATTAGAGAAGTAATCTGGCTAGGAACCATTCCAGAGCTCCAATCCATGGAAAACGAACAGGGGCTTAAAGGGACTTTTTCACTATACTGTGGTCTTCAACTCTTCTACATAAACTATAGTCCAAACCGTATGGATTAGGCACAAGGAAACTCCAAGGTCAGCCACAAAACACTGAAATTTAGACATAGGCACTATTTTACCATCTGAAAATTCAGAATTCCGACAACACTACTTTGAACCACTGTTACTCCTAGTAGCACATGGGTTTAGGGCTATCCCACTTAACAAAGGTTTCTCTCCTATAATCACACTACAAGTTTGTTATAGTGACCATAATCTATAGCTCTATGGATTAAAAGTTACAGTGCTCCAAAGTTGACAAAATGCACTGAAACTCAGCTTCAAAATTTTTACAAGTCTAAAATTCCCATATCTGACATCCCATCTTTGGACACAGTTTTCACACAGTTCCATATGGTTCTTGGGTCAGGTCACATAAGTAACTTTGCACCCCTAATGCCACACTTCAACTTTGCTACAATGAGCATCTCCAAATTGTTTAACAGATTAAAAGTTGCAAATGTCCAAATTTAGCTAGTGGATATTATTTTCAGCAAATCAACACTGAGTCCAACACTAAATTCTTGCAAATTACTCCAACTTTTCCTATAGAACATGGAAATCTCTACACATGAAGTTGTTTAGTTTCCCAAGCTCTACAACTTTGGTATATGGTTTTTTACAAAATTCTTATTAGATGTTGAATTCCACTTTGGGACTAGTTTAGGGTTTCAAATGGAGATTGTTTCTCTCCAACCATCTCACAACTTTGGGTCCATCACATAAGAGTAAAATTAATCCTTAACCTAAGATCCAACTTGGATGAATAAAGCTCTGTCACACCCGGTTTTTGAAGGTAAACCGAATGCGAACCATGTACGTGCCATGATCAGAAATTTACGTGCACAACGATTACATAATTGGACATCATCACACAATGCTCAAATAATAGTGGAAAGAAGTATTACTTTATTACATCATGATGTCCAAAATATCCACATAGTCATTAACTTAAACATAAATCGAAGTGCTGAACAAAACATAGTAAGATAAGGCCTTCACAGGCCGACTGGGGGTTTGCCGCTAATCTAGTTTAGAACTACTCGAAGTCCTGAAACTCCTGAAAATCCTCTGCATTGCCTTCATCTTATCCTAAGCAATAGTTGCAATAGAGATAATGTCACACCCGGTTTTGGAAGGCAAACCGAATGCGAACCATGTACGTGACAGGATCAGAAACTCACGTACACAGCGATTACATAATTGGACATCACACATTGCTCAAAGTAAATAGCGGAAAGGTACTCTATTACAATAAGATGTCCAAGACATCCACATAGTCTAATACATAGCCATAGTCATTAATATCATCAAAGTGCGAAAATACGAAACGTAGTAGATAAGGCCTACACAGGCAGCTGACTGGGGGTTGCCACTAAGAAAAACTAGAACTCATCGTAGTCCTGAAACTCCTCAAAGTCCTCCATGTTGCCAGCATCTCCTCCTGAGCACTGTGTACAGTGGGGACAACCTAGGGTGGGGGTGGTTTGTAAAGCAAGGGTGAGTACACATCAACGTACTCAGCAAATGTCCCGTTTGGCTAAAGTGGGCTAGCTGTATGTGGGGTTAAGGTTAAGCAGTCGCTTTTAGTTGGTCAAGTATTTATCACTATTAGTAAAGCCAAGTTTTAGTAATAACCCAATTATTACCCAAATGTACCTCCTCCAAGAGGAAATACCAGAGATCAAAATTATAACCATCATTGTTAACCATAATCATAAACGTAATCAAAGTTCTTCTAATCAAAGAGGATCCCAAGGCCGCTCTTAACCGTGAGCCCGGCTGATATACCAGTTTCTAACACTCTGCAGAGGTTGCACACTTTACCCATGAGTCGTGATCCCTTTCCAGCCTGGGTTGTACAGACCCGATCTTCACTACCGAGGTGAATGGCCAGGGATACACTATGTAGCCTTTACAAAGACTTCTCTGGTGCATAGCTGCTCGTTAGGTTTCACCAATCGTACAAAGCAGTACACCTCCCCAAGGTGGGTGACTAACAAAACCAAATCGAATGAACCTCTGCACCCCCCTTGGCAGAGCGAGCACTACGCCTCTGGCCCCCATTGACGGCCCTTAGGCAAAGCCAACTACACGCCCAGGTTCATCTAATTAATCAGCTAAGGCCGTCCCATTCCACCCTCATGGTTGCACTGTTATCCTGGGTGGTCACTCCACGAACAGGTCCTTACGGAGAGGTACTCAGGAAATTGGCCTGAGTCCCCTAAAGTATCACAATATCATCATCGGGATAACATCATCGTATCATAAATGTTCACATCATGTTCATTGATTAAAGTAAGCAATAACATAAAGCTAACCATGATAACCCAAAAGGTAAACAAGGATAAGGTAAATACAGACTAGTCAATCCTTAGGTTTCAATAATGTAATGTGGGACAGTGAATTATAATTATGTAGGAAATAATAGGTCAGAGGACACTTGCCTTCACCAGGTTATTGCTAAAAAAGATCTTCAGCAACACACTCAGGAACCACGGACTGCTCGTTGTCTAAATAAAGCGATCATGCATTCAATAAATTTGGTAAATGACAAATAAATAGCACATCAATCATGTACAAACATGGGAACACATCTCAAAAAGAATAGTATAAACTCAAAAGGGAGTTTAAATTATAGGGTGAACTAATCTCATTTAATAGTTGATGTCTATTTTCATGGTTACATAATCTGATTCTATTCATTTTAATGACACATAAAAGTTAAATCGGAGATAAATTCATGTAATACACATTATTAATCTCACAAGATTAAATATTCTTTAACCACTAGGGTTTTCTTTTTACCTATTTTATTAAGTGAACAATTCAACACATACACTAACCTATAGTCTAGGTATAAAATTAGAGTGTGCAGATTGTGAATGAACATAATTTATTTAAACATATAATATTCCTATGAACATTTTGCAATTTGAATCACTAAATTTGGAGTTCATATGCAAAAGATATGAAATAAACAAGTTTGGGAGTTTAAAATATGAAAATAGGTCTAATTTTGTAATTATTTAAAAGCCTAGGGTTCAATCTGCAAGATTACCTGGGCCTGCACGCGAAAACTAGGGACAGTGGTTGATTCCCAACAAACCGAGGGTCTCTTTAACAAAATTACCTCATGAAGGGGTATCGGGTCTGCTCAACCGTTAGATCTAAAATCAACGGCCGAGATTAGATCCACGGGTGAGCGCGCGGACGCGGGCGCGGGCGCGCACTAACCAGCGGGCTAGGGCGGTCAGCGACCGAGAAGGGGAGGCGGACTGACCGGTCGGGCCCGGTCCTAGGGGCACAGACGGGCGACAGATGGGTCTGGGCGCAGGCGCGCATGCGCGAAGCGGTATCCCGTGATCTGGGTCGTGCGATCCGAATCGGACGGTGGAGATCAATGCCGGGAGGGCTAATTTGCTGCGGGCAGCGCCGCTCCTGCTCACGGTGGTGAGGTCGCTGGAGTTGAGGTGTGTTTGGGCTACGACGGTTCTAGGGTTGTCGGGGCTGGCCAGAAACGAAGAGGAAGACTCGGCGAACTCATTGGTGGGGCTTTGACCACGAGACCGGGGCTAGAGAGGGTAGAACGGCGGAGGAAAGGCTCCGGGCGGGTCAGGGCAACTCCGGTGAGGAATCGCGACCGAGGAGAGGGGGGGTCTAAGGGGCACTAGGGCCTGGACTAGCTTCAGCAGAGCGAGGGGAACATCAGGGACCGACGCGGGGGCGCTGGACCGGACTAATTCAGTCGGTCACCACGTGGGCGCGGCGGACCGCCACGGTCGAACTCCGGCGAAGCCGAAATTGGTCGGCGACAAGGCATAATTGAGGAATCCGGGCATGGGAACGGGTGTCTCACCTCAGAGCGAAGCTCGGGGTCGCTTGGCGCGGCGTCTAGCAGGCTAGGTGACCGGCACGACGGGCGCGGGTCTCCGGCGAGGCCGAGCGGCGTGGGCAGAGCGCGAGAGAGAGTGAGACTGTGCGAAATGGGACAAGGGAGCGAGTGCGGGTGCGGGCGGTGCTCAAAAGGGAGCTGGTGGGTGTGGGCGGGCGACGTGGTCGGGGATCCCGGCGAGCGTGCATGAGTGCGTGCGTGCTGGTCCATGGCGGGGCACGAGGAAGGCGGAGCTGACAGGAGGGTCCCACGGCGCAGCGAGAGAGAGAGAGCGGGCACGTGGGGGAAACGACTCGGCGTGCTGACGAGGCGGGTCCATGAGGCAGAGAGGGCAAGGGGTGCGCGACCGATGGAAACTGGCGCCGACAGAGCGGCCCTACTAGGCAGAGGGAGAGGGGGGAGGGGGCGTGCGCGGGGCGAAACCGCCGCTGACAGGCGACACGGGCGTGCGCGCATGCCCCAGCTAGGCTGGACTGGGTCGATTTGGGCTAAAATGGTTTTCTCTTTTTCTAGAGAATTTCTAATTGCTTTCTATTTTATTTTCTCTAGGGTTTTCAATTCAAATTCAAACCAAGTTTCAAATTTAAACTAATTCAAACATGTGCAACAATTCAAAGGATATTTAAGCTCAACATGATGCAACATTTCATGACCCATAAGGTTTTGAAAAAAATAAATAATTAATCTCTCCCTAATTAAGCTAAATCTACTCAAAAGGAAAAGAGAGAGTGAAACTAGAGAGAGATACAAGAGTAACACCTGAATTTGGTAGATACTTAGAAAGAAATTTTATACCCCCAAATTCAGGGTGTTACAGACAACCTGGTGTTTGGTGTTGAAGCAAGGGTGAGTACACATCAACGTACTCAACAAATATCCCGTTTGGCCGTACTGGACTAGCTATATGTGGGGTTAAGCTCAAAACAGTTTCTTTTAATTGGTCAGGTAATTATCATTAGTAGAAGCCAAGTTTTATCATAGAACCTAAGTTGATATTATCAAAATAAAACACCTCCTAAGAGAGGAATGTACCAGATATCATAAGTATAGTCATCATCATTAAACCATCAATATAAATGAATCCAGAGTATCTCTATTCAAAGAGGATCCCAAGTTAGCTCTTAACCATGAGAATCGCTGATATACCATTTTCTAACCCTCTCCAAAGGTTGCACACTTTACCCACGAGTCGTGATTCCCGTTGTGCCCGGGGATGATGACTCTAAGCTAGGCGAATTAACGACACAAGGTAAAATGCGCGACGTGCGAAACAACACAGCAACACGCACACAACACGTGCACGACGCGCGAACTAACGCGACACGCTAGGACTATTCAATAGATAACACGTTTATACTAAACAATTATTAAAAAAATATTTCAGTTTAATATTAACCACGTTGGTGTTTATTTATAAAGCGCAAGTTGAAAACCCTAAATTAGTTTTAATTGATACGCTACTTTAATAATCATTAGTCAAACAAACATTTAAATAATTAATTAAAATATGTAACAACAGAGAACAATACTATTTTAATATGAATCTAACGCGACTTGAACGAAGTGAATCAGATATCAATGCAAAAGTTATCGCATTTTTAAATTAGAACACCTCTCTGCGCAAAAATATCAGCTCGTTCCTCCCTCCATCTTCTTCCTCTCACCATGGCATGGATAGAGGAGGGGGAAGGGGAGGCCGCCGCCTCTGTGGGCGCGCAAGCCGAGGGGGTGGGATGACGGCCACGCGAAGGGGGAAGAGTGCTGTCGCCACGGGGGAGGGGTTGCATGGAGGGTAGAGGAGGTGAGGAGGGGTGCTGCCGCCGAGTAGGGAGATGGAGGAGAGAGAGGGAGGGGCTGCATGTACGGGAACACAAAAATGTAGAAACTCCATGGACAACAATGAAGGGAAGTGCACCGAAGAAGAGGACCCTCGCCGGAACCGAGGAAAATCCGTCGATTGACGGCAAACTGGAGGTCGGATCATCGAATCGAAAGCACTAGGACAAAGCTCTCAACGAGACGAATGGAGCGGTACCATCAGATTTCACCAATGACGCATGGATTGAAAGTAATTGCTCACGAGAGTTGGAACCGCCCCGAACTTCGATGAGCAATTCCAGGAATTGTGGATCTAAACTGGGAAACGGTTTCAGGATTTGAAAAGGGTTTGACAAGAGGGTCCCAGCCATATATATATTTCTAGGGTTTGAAGATATTTTATTTTTCGTAATAACTACATTTAAAAATTAAAATAATTCGAGAAAAAGGCTGAAATCGTTTTTAATGTCCAAAAAATATCTTGAAGGCTCCAAAAATTCTAGGAAAATTTCTAGACATGATTTGGCGCCCACTGGACTCAAAAAACATATTTAGAACTTTTGAAAATGTTTTAAGTACCTCAAATAAATATATTTTAAATTTTGTAAAATAGAAAAATATTTAAAAAATATGAAAATTTACCGGAAACTTCTACCAGGCATATTAACATGTTTCATACACTTCTTGCACTTAGAAACACTATACAACAGCATGAATGCAACAACCAAGGCACTTCTAGGGCTCACGCTAACATAAAACAAATAACTCTTTATTGTTTTAATAAAGGGAAAATAAAAGCGAAGAAAGGAAAGAGTAATGCCTAAATTTTGAGTATAGAGCAAAGAAATTTTTATACCCCAAAATTCAGGGTGTTACAGACCTATCCCCCTTAAAAGAATCTCGCCTCGAGATTTAAGGTTGGCTAGCAAAGAGTTCAGCATACTTGGCTTTCAGATCATCTTCTCGTTCCTAGGTTGCTTCTTCCTCAGAGTGGTGACCCCATCTGACTTTGCACATTCTAATTGTATTTTTCGAGTGACTCTGTCAGTAGTCTCCAGAATCTGCATTGGCTTCTCCACATATGTCAGGTCTTCTTGGACTTGCAGTCCTTCCACTAGCAACTGCTCCTCTGGAACTTGCAACACTTCTTTAGCTGAGACACATAGAAAACATCATACACCGCTGACTAATCTTCTAGTATGTTGAGCTGGTAGGCCAATTCACCACGCCTTGCCAGAATCTGGCACGGTCCGATATAATGGGGTGCTAACTTTCCCTTGACTCCGAACCTCATGATTCCTCTGACAGGTGACACCTTCAGATAGACCTAATATCCCACTTCAAAATTAGTTCTCTTCTTCTTGTGTTAGCATAACTGTGCTGCCTTGATTGTGCTATCTTCGGATTCTCTCGAATCATTTTGATGTTCTCTTCGGCTTCGAGCAAAACATTAGGACTGGACACCTATCTTTCTCCAGGTTGATCCTAGAGTAGTGGAGTTCTACAAATCCTTCTGTATATTGCCTGAAATGGTGACATTTTCAAGCTGGCCTGATGGCTGTTATTATAGGAATATTCTGCATAAGGTAATTTTTTATCCCAACCTGACTTATCTTGCAATGCATAGGCTCTCAACATGTCTTCTAGAATCCAATTAGTTCTTTCAGTCTGACCATCAGTCCACGGGTGATAAGCTGAACTGAACTTCATATGCGTGCCCAAAGCTTCTTGTAGCTGCTGCTAAAAATGAGAGGTGAACTGTGTTCCTCGATCTGACACTATCTTCTTCGGAACACCATGCAAACAAACAATTTGGGACATGTATAACTCTGCTAGCGTTGCTCCATTGTATGTTGTCTTTACTAGTATGAAATGGGCCACTTTTGTTCAGCGGTCCATAATCACCCAAATGTAATCGTAGCCGGCCTGGGTACGAGGTAAGCCAACTATGAAATCCATCCCGATGTCATCCATTTCCAATGAGGAATTTGCAACGGCTGCAAAAGTCCAGCTGGTTTCTGATGCTCTGCTTTGGTTCTCTAACAACTATCACATATGGCAACATGCTCTGCAATCTCTCTTTTCATTCCGTACCACCAAAACCTGCTTTTTAGATCCTGATACATCTTCTCGCTTCTGGGGTGTATGGAATATGCTGTCTCATGAGCTTCTTTAGACTTGATGTCTAGAACACACAGTCGGTCTTTGAACCATATCACGCCTTCTGCATCTTCTCAAAAGTCTTTACCTTTTCGTTTTGAGATTAGCTGATAGATATCGCTAATCTTCTCATCACCTTTCTGTCCTTTGTTATCCCGCTCTAGGGTGGGTTGTAGTTCAATTGTCACTGCCTAAATGCTAGTCAAAAATCCGAGACTCAGTCTGTCCAACTCCTTGGCTAACTCATATGGCATTGGGTGAGCAACCATCATATTGACTTGACTTTTTCTGCTTAGTGCATCTGCAACCACATTTGCTTTGCCTGGATCGTAGTGTATCTCCAACTCATAGTCTTTAATCAGCTCTAGCCATCTTTACTGCCTGATATTCAACTATTTCTGAGTGAATATGTACTTTAGACTCTTGTGGTCTGTGTAAACATCACATTTCTACCCATATAGGTAGTGTCTTCAGGTTTTCAATGCATGAACCACTACCACTAATTCCAAGTCGTGCGTGGGATAATTCTTCTCATGAACCTTCAGCTATCGAGACAAGTACACAACGACTCTTCCTTCTTGCATTAGCACACATCCCAAAGCAGTGTAGGAAGCATCACAATACATTAATAATGGCTTGTGAACATCAGGCAGAACTAAGACAGGCGTTGTAACTTCTCTTTCAGCGTTTCAAAGGCTTCTTGGCACTTCTGGTTCCACTTAAACTCAACTCTATTTGCTAGTAAGACTGTCATTGGTCTAGCAATCTTTGAAAAACCTTCAATGAAACGTCGATAGTACCCGACCATTCCAATGAAACTCTTGATTCCACGAACATCTTTCGGTGCTTTCCAATTCAGAATGTCTGCTACTTCTTTGGATCCACAGCTAATCCACCTCTGTTTATGATGTGACCCAAGAACATGACTTCATGGATCTAGAACTCACACTTACTCAACTTGGCATATAACTGGTGCTCTCGTAGCCTTTGCAACACCTTTCTCAAGTGATCCACATGCTCTTCCTCACTTTGGGAGTATATGAGGATATCATCGATGAACACCACCATAAACTTGTCCATACTTTGTAGTTTACATGGATAAACTTGTCCAGGTAATCCATGAACATGTTGTTTATCAGATACATGAAGAAAGCTAGCGCATTTGTTAGACCAAAAGACATCACTATGAACTCATACAGCCCATACTTTGTAGTAAATGTTGTCTTTGGTACATCGGAAGGTCGGATTCTGAGCTGTTGGTAACCTGACCTCAGATCTATCTTCAAGAACACATTGGCTCCTCTTAGCTGGTTGAACATATCTTCTATTCTGGGTATGGGTACATGTTCTTTATAGTGACCTCATTCAAAGCTCTGTAATCTATGCACAATCTCTTCGTACCATCCTTCTTATCTACAAACAACACCAGAGCGGCCCAAGACGAGGTGTTGGGTCTGATGTAACCTTCTCCAACAACTCGTTTGTCTACTTCTTGAGTTCCACTAGTTATGGTCCAGACACTCTGTAAGCTCTTTTGAAAATGGGGGCAGTGTCTGGGATAAGCTCTATGGCAAACTCAACTTTTCTCTCAGGTGGCATGCCTGGTAGCTCTTCGGGGAACACATCTAGGAATTTAGATACTACTCCGATGATCTCAAGCGGATTGGCCTCCTTGCTATTTGATAGATATCTGGTGACAACTTCCTTTCCTGGGTTCAGACAAGATCAGCTCCACCACTACTTCTTCTCGTGACAAGGACACCAACCTCACAGTCCTCTTATCACAGCTAAGGTCTGCTTGGTACTTTGTCAACCAATTTATCCCTAGGATGACATCTATGTCTACATCCCGAGTAACCATTACTACCAGATCAGTGGGGAACTCTATCCCCCTTATTTCGACTCTTGCATTTGGACATAATTTATTTGTTTGGGTCCTCCTACTGACTGAACTAACCCTCGTAGGTGGGAACATGGGTGCTAATGGTATGCTATGTGTTTCTACCCATGATGCAGTCACAAAAGAATGTGTTGCTCCAGTATCAAACAACACATTTGCAGGATGAGATTCGACTGAGAACGTACCTAGTGCCACTCTTGGGGTCTCCTGAACTGTATCAGCCTCTAGGTTGTTCACCTTTCCATACTAGGGACATGGCTGACCATGATTGCTTGCTCCCTGCTGAGGTGCATTCTGTCTTGTTGGGGCATTGGGAGCCGACTGATGTTGAGCCGTCTTCTTGGGGCACTGCATCGCGCAATGGCCCTACTCTCCACAATGAAAGCATTCTCCGCCTCCTCCTTGCACTGGGGCTACCTGGTTGTTCTGATTAGCTGCTGGGGCAGGAAGGCAGGGTGCATGATTACTCTGCCTCTAGTACTGATTTCCTCTCGGTTGGTTGTTCTAACGGTACTGCTGCGGCTGCTAATACTGCCTTTGAGTCCGCTTATGGTTCTAACACTAGTTCTGCTGTTGATATCCCTGTGGGTGACCATGCATGTACTAATGAGATGAATTGCCTAAGAAACAGGGGCGATTATTGCTCCCAGATTAGGGTCCACTCATCTTGTGCTTATGGTCTTTCATCTCCTTGCGCTTTCTTTCAGTCATGATTGCTCTGTCAATTAGATGTTGGAAGGTGGGGAAGGTGTGATTCATCAACTGGTAATGCAGGGGATCAACCAAACCTCTCATGAACTGGTACTGCGTTTTTGCATCGGTGTTGACATCTTCAGGTGCATTGCGAGACAACTGCAGGAATCTGTCCTTGTACTCACTGACGGACATAGGTCCCTGCTTCAGTGCCAGAAACTCCTCCTTCACTATCATCAGGGCTTCTAAAACATGGTACCAACAGAAATTTTCTCTGAATTCTTCCCATGTGATAGCTTCAGGGTGGACATGGGTGGTGAGATAGGACTCCTACCAGGTCTAAGCTGCTCCCCTTAGCAGGCGGGGAACATATAAAACTTTCTCTTTGTCATTACATTGCTCGGTGTGCGGCTCCTGCTCCACCGTGTGTAGCCAGTCTTCGGCGTCCATGGGGTCGACAGAGTGGGTGAAAATAGGGGGATGACCTCTCATGAACTTCGCACGCTTGTCCCTTTGCATTTGAGTCATGTGCATCTGCGATTGTGGTTGAGGTTGTTGTTGCGCTTGCTGCATGCTTGCTAGAGTCTGGCTAATATCTTGCACTGATTGGGTCTGCATGAAGAACATTTGCTCCACCGTCATTGCGGGTAGTGGTTGATGCAACTGCTGGGGTGCCTCATCCTGCGGGGCAAGCTGCTCCTGCTAAGTATGCCTCCCTCCTTGATGCCTGTTGTCAGACATCTATGGAAGGCATTCACACATCAGAATTGATCTTGCAAGCTTTCAGCATAAGAAAAAGCATACAGGGATCTCCACGACACCGAATGAACAAGCATCTTCAATGATTCTTAACACCGCTAAACACATCTTCTCAGATTAAGATGAAAGTAGAAGTGAAAGGTTTCCCAACTAAATAACTAACTTTATTAACATTATTAACTAAACCAAACTGTAGGGAACACCACATTTTGGTGACAGTCATTACAAAGATCCAAATCCAACATAGGTTCACCATGACAAGCTTAGAAACAAAGGATAAGCAAACTATCATGACTAACTAAGACTAACTAAGACTAAGAAACTTGACATAAGAATTTATTACAAACTCTGACGCTAACGATCTAAGGATCCAGGTCTATCTTGGTCCTACAGTCGGGGGTGCCATAAGCATGGTGTCCATGTGGCGATGAGCGGTACAGGTGTTGAGTCCATCAGCCACCCCACCAAACGAAGAGTAATACTGTGAGAGTGCACGCCGTGCGACATCCTACATGGTTGCCTCTGCAGTGTCCCTCTCAGAGATAGCATAGTGCTTTGAGCATACATCTGCACCCTGGAGATCATTCTCTGGTGTCACACCCGGGTTTTAGGGGCCCAAAACCCGGGCGCAAAATAATCACCAGGTGTGCTGGGACCAAGTCTCACACATATGATGAATAGTGGTACAGAAACAAATGTCACATCTTTACTATATAGTAGTAGTTCTATACAAAATAAATAAATAATTACACCATATGAAGACAACGATCCAGCAACCTAATGTAGACTGGGAGACGACGGCCTAGACCTCTCACGAACACATCGCATCATCCTCCATGCGCCTCATCCTGTGGTACCTGTTCTTGACTTGTGTGGGGGGTGTGAGACAGCAAGAGTGAGCTCACATACGTTCATCGCTCAACAAGTTGTGGGGAATAATGTGCATGAACTCGCCAAAGGTGGGAGCTCATGTGAAGTGTAAGGCTTACCAAAGAGGATGATTAGAGCTGAGCATTGCTTTTAAAGTTGGTCAAAATTTTATTAGCAATTACTAAGTATAAGTAAATACCAACCCAATTAAGTAGTAGAACAAAAGTGATAACAACATCCGCAATGCAATGCACATGACAAATTGAAGTTAGTTCCATAAATTAATCATGTGAGGGTCCAAGCTGCTCATGATCGTGAGCACAGCTGATATACCAGTTTTACACTCTGCAGAGGTTACACATCTTTACCCACAAGTCATGTTACCCATCTGCCAAGGGAAGGCCACTCCCATACACCTCTACTAAGGAGGCGAGGTAGGGTAACAATACGAGGCCTTTACAAAGTTCCACTAGCTTTAGAAAACCCGCTACATTTTCTAGGAAGCTCCAATGCAGGGACCCCTCGCCTGACCGCCATCGCAGCAAAATCAACCCAAGGGCCTCCCTACACTGACCACTCCCCTACTGCCCTTGCCTCTTTCGGGTAAGGTAGTCCTCCACTAGCTTTCCTAATTAGTCAGCCAAGGGTGTCCCATACCACCCTTGTGGTAGCACTGTTTTCCTAGGTGGTCGCACCATGTTCCAATTAACATAATGATCTTATCATGAACAGTAATTAACAAACTGATAATAAAAGTATGATCATAAATAATGTGTATCTCTATACCCAAAATCACATAAAGCAATAGCAGGTACTACCCAAAAATTATGTGGTAAACAAGGTATAAAGATAGTCAAACTAGGGTAACCTTTTGGGTCCCATCAAAATTAACCTATGCAGATCATTATGATTAATAAGAACATGACTGGGTAAAAATAAGTGATCAAGGGCACAACTTGCTTGGGACTTGCGATTCCAGGTACCAACTTGCTCTTCAGGTGACTCGTAACCTTGCTACTAGTCGTAGCAATACAGACAAACATGGTATAAGCAAAATTAACATCACACCAAACATAAGCACAAACCACATAATAATATTCTACGCGTTGCTACGAGATCGTGGGTTTGAGAACCACTAAAATCGGAGTTACCGTTATAAAGTTAGGATTTATAGAAGATCTACATGATTTAAATATTAAACTATATTATAAATTGATTAGTATACATCATATGAGAGAATATTCTTTGAATAGTTATCTCAACTTAATCTAAGTCATTACTTGATTAAAGATCATCTTTTAGTCGAATTATAACCATAAGATCAAAATACTATATTAACATTAGAAAAGCTAATTCCAATAAACATAGATTAATCCAATTAGTTAGTTAATTATAGAAGTACGTGATATCGTATATTTAATGTTGCTACCGTGTAGTAAATATTTCTATGAGGCTAACACAATTTGAATGGATCAAATTAGAGTTAAAATGAACTAGTTACGATTTTCCGAAGTTTTAAGTGGTAGATACAAAATAAATCGAGCGTATAAATTTAACCATATGTTTCATACTAAAATAAGGTTACTAGATGATAAACAATATTATTATGAATTAATGCAATTGAAATGGATCAAAACGGAGTTAGGATGAATTAAACATGAATTAAACAAGTTTTAGGAATTATTTTTGTACTAAAAACTATTTTTCTATATTAATTACTTGATTTAGTCCATTCCTGGGTTGCGGGTGCTATTTACCAGAAGCTCAAGTTTTAATTCACAAAATCTACCAGACTCAGCCCTGACCCGAGGTGGACGGCGGGTTCATTTCAAATAAGACGAGGGGCTCATATGTAAAAACTCCCCGGCGAAGGGGTACAGGAGCATCCTGGCCGCACGATTAGATATCAAGGGCCAGGATTAGATCCAAACCCGCCAACACACCCTTGCTGCGAATCCCGAGATCGACGGCCACCATACCACACCCGAGATGGGATGCTATGATCCAGTTGTAGCCGTCCATCCATGAATCAACAAATCAGATGTAACTAGTCCAAATCGGTAAGAGTCATATGATCTGGAACGTCCATTCACGATCCTACACCTATGCACTCATCCCCCCATCCAACGCCTAGTGGCGGCATCGCCTCCACTCTGCACGACGGAGCACACCGACAAGGAGGTGCCCTGGCTTGCACGGTGCCCTATCTCGCATGAGACTACGCACAGAATGAATAGGGGAATATGGCGGACTAGGGAGGGCAATCCTTATCGTTGATTGAGCACAAGGGATGGTCCCGCGATGGTGAATGGCAGCACTGCGGTCACGCCGAACTTCGGTAAGGAATTTGTGCCCCCCCGGGGTGGACAGAGCCCCCGATTCGCCCCCGTAGATGGTCAGTGCATCAAAGCGAGCACCCAGGGCCACACGTCAAGGTTTTGGCGATGGCGTGCAAAACGTTTGCCCACGACGGCATCTTCAAGCACTCCCGCGCGACTGCGGATAGCGGGACGCCAAGCTTCGGCCCGAGCTCCTAGGTTCCAAACGACGAGAGAGCGGAGGCATGGATGAGTACGAGGGAAAGGTCTTGAGTATTTATTCAGCTACGTGGAGGAGGGAAATTCGGGTAGGTTCGTTCCTGGTCGCGCCCCCGTCGCGAGGTTGTTGAAGCATCTGAGCAGACGGGCCCATGTGGCGGTGTCGGGCGTGTGATGCGCGGGCGGGACCGCATGTCAGTGGCGACGTCGGAGGAGTGATGGGCTGACAAGTGGTGAATTGGGCCAAGGGACGATAGTGGAGTGGGCCGAGGATGCAGGAATTCGGCCCATACGTGGGTTTTTCTTTTCTTTTATATTTTCTGTTTTCCTTTATATTTTCTATTTCGGATATCCAAATCAAATTCAAATCCCTATTTTGAGGTTCTAATTTCCAATATTAAATATGATTCAATTATGAATATAAATGCTACTATTTTCAGTATTAGTATTTATTCTCCTTTCCCTTATATAATTCTAGTAATAAATGATTCAATCACAATTTTCTCATTTTCTCTTTTATGTTTTCAATTTAAAATTTTGAGGTCAAATTTAAATTATGATACCTCATTTTAATAGGATGTATTACCACAAATTGTAAGCAAGAGATGCCTCTCCTCATTATTCATCTAGTGGCTACTAAATTAACATTATTATTTGATTAGGAAAGGTCCTAGTAAATTTTCCCAAGGCTTACAAAAATTCTAGAAATACTATCATAAATATATCTTTTTTCTTTATTTTATTATTTTATGATATTTTTTCTGCCAATTTTAGGTCTTACAAATTCTACCCCCTTACAAGAAATCTCGTCCTTGAGAGTTGTAAGAAAAGAAAAGGATGTATACCCATATTGTCTTAACACATATGCACAAACAAAAATCTCAGCCTGATGCATAACTTATTAGCAACACATAGGGTCAAATAGACCTTATTATTATTCTTGAAATAGTAAAATACTAACTACTAACTAAAGTAACATTTAGGTCTTACAAATAGTAATATATATATATATATATTTATGTATCTTGGTGGAGCTGGTGGTGGTGGTGGAGGTAGTGGGTGTTGTTGTTGTTGTCTTTCTAACCGTGCTTGCCTCATTTCTTGACACATCTCCAGCCGGTCCTAACACATTTCCTGGCATTCTTGCCTTATCTGATTTTGCATTTCGTTCACCATGCTTGTCATTTGTTGTAGTATCAGCATTTGGGCGGCAACCACTGGATCGGTTCCAGCCGGTGGAGGATTTGGAGGATTCATTTCTGTTTGTTGTTGCCTGATAATCCTCCCGTTGTGGGGGTTGGCTGGTAGATTGATTCCTCCTCCCTTCCTAGTATTGACCATCGGAGTTAGAAGCATATGGTAAGATAGTTTTGCAAGGGAAATTATTTGGTAGGCAGAACGAATAGGCTAGTAGCTGGTTATGAACCGAAGATTCTTTGGCAGGGCTTAATCTATTGTTTTATGTCTAGATTGGGTAACTAGTCGTATAAGGTGAATTTCCCAAGGTAAGATAGAATTTGTCAAGATGAGATAGATATGGTTGAGGTAGACTATATGATGTAGGTCAAAATCTTGTTTGATGTTAGGTGGGGATAGATAGATTATATATTTCATCATGACACTATTGGTTGGGTTAGCTCTTATGCTCATGGTTGAGTTGGTCTAATGTGCTAAGTTAAGTTAACACCTGGCTAGTAGGGTCTAATATCTTCTACCAGTATCACTAATCCATTTAAGTAGATCAAATTATATTAGGTCACATTAGTTTAGATCACGTTAGAATATCATTTAGTTAAGCATATCAAGCTAACTTTATCTTTACGAAGTTCTAGTATATATTTTTTAATCTGAGTGGAACTTCCAATATATATTTTTTTATACACCTAAAATTTTCATGTTATTAGAAGGTGTGGCATAGAAAACAAGGGTACATCAGGTTTTAACTATTAGGTGAGTGTTGACATAGAATGAGTGTACTATGGCATAATCGAGCTTCCTTTGGGAGTCTAGCTTGATTCCTATTCTTCTTTAATGAGATTGATCTCTTCCTTCTTGAGCTTGGGTGTCACCCTTCGGGTTTGGGACAAGATGTCAAGATAGATCTGTAGGTAACAGATAGGTAGAGGGTTTAGTAGGTAGCTATATGCTAGATGGGATTAGTTATGTAACATGCTTTTGTAGGTCAACTTATTGGGTAGGGTTAGGTTGATCTAAGATCTCATTCTTGTTTATATGAGCAGGGTCTATTGTATTTCCTCAGCATTAGCTAATAATGTTTGAGTGTGTAACACCCTAAATTTGGGGGTATAAAATTTCTTTCTTATGATCATCCAAATTCAGGTGTTACTCTTCTCTATCTCTCTCTAGTTTCTCTCTCTCATTTTCTTTTAATTAGAGTTAGTTGTATTAGTGAAGGATTATTTATTTTATTTTGCCCAAAACTTATGAGTCATGGAATGTTGCATCATATTGAGCCTAAATGTTCTTTGAATTGTTGCATACATTTGATTTGGTTTAAATTTGAAACTTGATTTGAATTTGAATTGAAAACCCTAGAGAAAATAAATAGAAAAGCAATTAGAAAATCTCAGAAAAAAGGAAAACTCAATTCAGCCCAAGTCGGCCCACTTAACCCAGCCCGCGCGCGCCCGCGCGCCCCCTATGCCTGATAGGCGGGCCCCGCCTGTCGACGTAGACCCGAGCGCGATCACTTTCCCCCCTCTCTCTCGCTGCTCGGTGAGACCGACCTATCGGCGCTGTTTCCCTCGCGCGCGCCCGCTCCTTCTCTCTCTGTCTCACCGTCCCCACCTGTCAGCTCGTCCCTAACCTCTCGCCCACGATCCCCCGCCGTGGACGTGCCCACGTCTGCGCGTTCTCCGGCCACGTTCGTGCCCCCGCGCCCCTTTTGAGTCGTGTGCCCTGCTCGCACACCTCCCCTCTCTCATTCGCGCCCTCTGTCAAACCCTCTCACCCTCTCTCTCGCTCTGCCCACGCGTGTAGAGAGCTCCACCACCGCCCGCCGTCGATCGCTACCTGTTCTGCAGCCACCATCGCGTCCGCGCCCCATCCAGTGCCACGGTGAGCTCCGCCTCGCTGTCAGCTGCTCGGGACACCCCTAGGTGTGCCCTCTCCCTCCCTGTTTCGTCCGGTCCGCGCTCACTGGAGCGATCTTCGCGCAGCCAGAGCCTCGCCGCTGTCGCCCCATTGAGTCTCTGCTCCTCCACCGTTGCTTCGCGACTGCAGCGCTTCCCCTCAAGGTGAGCAACCTGCCAGTACCCTTAATTTAGTTATCCCCGCTCAGTAGCTCGTGCGATTGCTCGCTGGAGCAATCCCGCGCAGCCGTTAGCCTGCCCCGTTGTGGTCTGTGCTCTTTTGTGCCCTCGCGCCGATGTGAAGGCCATGGCCGAGTCCGCTAGACCGCCCTGATTGCGCCCAGGCTAGTCCCCGAGCCTCTAGTGCCCCGCCGTGGCCGGCCTTCTCGTCTCCGGCGAGTTCTCGCCGCGGGACCGAGCGGCGCCACCGTGCCCATGCCCACCCTTGGCCGTTAGATCCCGGTCGTACGTCCGAGATTGGGCGGTTTATACTTAACCCAAGCGGATCTAATCCCAGCCCTCCGATCTGGATCCAACCACCTCTCTCTCTTCCCCCTTCCCCCGCGTATCTGCCTCTGGGCCCAGCTAGTCGGTCCGCCCTGGCCCTCTGACGCCCTGGTCCCGCTTGTCAGCCGCGCCTGCGCACCCGTGCGCGCCCATGCGATCTAATCCGGGTCGCTGATCTCTGATCCGATGGCCGAGATTACCTCGTACCCCTTCGCGTGTGAGTTTTTCTTAAGAGCCCCCTTGTTTTAGGAAATCAACCCGTCGTCCTCTGTTTAGTGCATAGGTCCCTGGTTTCTTTTGAATAGCCCCCTAGACTTTTATTTAATCACAGATTTAGCCCTATTTTCATATTTCAAACTTTAAAACTTGTTTATTTCATATCTTTTTCATATGAACTCCAAATTTAGTGGTTCAAATCGCAAAATGTTCACAAAATTATTCTTTGTTCAAATAAAATATGACCAACTGTAATCAAATTCCTAAATAAGAGTAGTTCATCTTACAATTTAATATTTTCTTGTTTAATTACTACTTAACCTTTTTGAGCTATGTTCCAAACACTTAGAGAGTAATCAATTCCCCAATTAGGATTAGTCCATTTTATAACTTGATCTCATTCCCCTGTACTTAATACTATACCTTTTTGAGTTGTGTGCCAATGTTTGTACGTGTGTGATGTGATGTTCATTTTTACCTTTCAAATGTATTGAATGTATGCTCGCTTTACTTAGACAACGAGCAACTCGTGGTTCCTGAGTGTGTTGTCGAAGATCCCTCTGAGCAACAACCTGGTGAAGGCAAGTGTCCTTAGACCTATCATGTCCTACTTTACTTTATAATTCACCGTCCTGCATTACTTTATTGAAACCTAAGGATTGACTAGTCTGTATTTCCCTTACCCTTGTTTACCTTTTTGGGTTAATCATGGTTAGCTTATGCTATTGCTTTAACCTAATCAATGAACATGATGTGATCTTTTATGAAATGATGATGTTATCCCGATGAGGTTCTTGTGATTATTTTAGGGGGCTCAGGATGTTTCTTGAGTGCCTCTCCGTAAGGACCTGTTTGGGGAGTGACAACCCGGGATAACAGTGCAACCATAAAGGTGGAATGGGACGCCCTTAGCTGATTAATTAGAGGAACCAGAGGAATAGTTGGCTTTGTCGTAGGGCCGTCAATGGGGTCCGGGCATAGTACTTGCTCTACCGAGGCTGGTTGCAGAGGTTCTTGATTTGGTTTTGTTAGTCACCCTTCCTCTAGGGAGATGTACTGTGTTTATCAAACTGGAGAAGCCTAACAGGCGACTATGTCCTCTGGGAAATCTTTGTAAAGGCTACATAGTCAGAACCTGCTAGGTCACCTTGGTAGTGATCAACGGGGAGGCTAGAACCCCGGGCAGAATGGGAATCACGGCTTGTGGATAAAGTGTGCAACCTTTGCATATTGTTAGAAACTAGTATATCAGCCATGCTCACGGTTAAGAGCAGCCTTGGGATCCTCTTCGATTAGAAGAACTTTGGTTACTTTTATGATGATGATTAGCAATGATGGTTATAATTTTGATCTCTGGTATTTTATCACGGAGGGAGTGCCTTTGGGTAATAACTGGGTTATTACTAAAATTTGGCTATACTTATAATAATAAAACTTGACCGACTAAAAGCAACTGCTTAACCTTAACTCCACGTACAGCTAGTCCACTTTAGCCAAACGAGACATTTGCTGAGTACGTTGATGTGTACTCACCCTTGCTTTACAAACCACCCCACCCTAGGTTGTCCCCATTGTACTCAGTGCTCAGGAGGTGAAGCTGGTAACATGGAGGACTTTGAGGAGTTCCAGGACTACGACGAGTTCTAGTTTACTTTAGTGGCAACCCCGAGTCAACTATCTGTGTAGGCTTATACTCTATGTTTCGTTTCTCCGCACTTTGATATTATTGTTGAACGCTATGGATATGTATTAGACTTTGTGAATGTCTCAGACATCTTGATGTAATTAAGTACCCTTTCCGCTATTTGTTTCGAGCATTGTGTGATGATGTCCAATTATGTAATCGATGTGTACGTGAGTTCTGATCCTAGCACGGATATGGTTCGCATTCGGTTTACCTTCCAAAACTCGGTGTGACATAAGTGGTATCAAAGCCTTGCTGACTGTAGGACCGCTATCCTAGGCTAGAATGGTCGCCCTAAGGACTATAGACCTCTACTCTTACCTTGACCTTAGTGTCTTTTCAAAAGTTGGTTATCTTGACCAACTCTATGTTGTTTACTTATCTGAAAAGTTTTGTCTTACTTTTCTTTCTGTTTACTTTCTGGTCTCATAGTTCTACTCTTACTCTTGTGCTTACGATGTCTTTTGTAGATGGCCCGTATCAGGTGCAATGCACGTAAGTCTGTGATCCCCCTTTTGCCTTCTCGTTTGGCGGAGCGTCCACTGCGTCACACGGTGTCAGGTAAGTCCAGTCACCTGGAGAGACTGCATTGTCGTCTGCACGAGGAGCAGGAGCGCCGACGCTAGGAGCAGGAGCAGGAGCTAGAGCAGCAGGACTCTCCCACCTTGCCTCAGCGGGTGGTGGAGTTTGAGAGACCGCCTTCCCCTGCACCTCAGCCAGAGATGCCCCCTGCACCACCTCAGGGCATCCCAGCTGCTAGAGGAGACCCTGACAGAGACGGAGACAATGACGACGCTGGTGGCAGTTCGAGCCACGGCACGGAGCGCTCGGAGGAGCCAGAACCAGAGGGGTGGATCGCTAGACCCATCACTCGTGACACTGCCCGCGGGTGTCACTTCCACGACGCTCTCGATACCCTGTTGTGTCGGGCCTTCGATCGACGCACTTGGTCTATCGAGTACCGTTGTGTAGTCTACCAGCATCGTCACAGGTTATACCCGGACCAGTGGAAGGCTACTTGCTTGGTGTGCCGTCCGGACGATGATCTCCTCGGTGCAGAGGCCTTCTCAGAGCACTATTCTATCACTGAGAGGGATACTGTCAAGGCAGCCATGCAAGATGCAGCACGACGAGCACTTTCTCAGTATTGCTCGTTGTTCAGCGGGGTAGCTGATGGCCTTGACCTGAAGTACTACCCTCGCCGTTCGACCGGCAGTGCTGGAGGTGTGATTGTCTCGCCAGTTGGTGAAGGCAATCCCAGGCTGAGCAGCATGGTCAACCTGGCCGTTGTGCTCAACACAGAGTTGGACCATGCCCTTGACAAGTTGGGCAAGGTTCGAGCGGAGGTTGCGGAATTGCATCCTGAGTGCGCGGCACGCCACTATCTTGATGATGGTTCCCCCGCCCCTATCGGGATTCAGCACCCTTACCGTTCACCGCCCCGTGGTCGCTTCGACTATGGTACCCCAGACTGCAGGACCCGCATAGATTTAGATCCATAGATTGGTGGAGTCGGAGTCTATAATAATGCTTAATTCAGTGTCTTAGTCTAGTCAATCTTAGTTAGAGTTAGTTTGGTTATATTTTGTTGAATGCTTGTCATGATGAACATGTAATGAAGTTGGATCTTTGTAATGATTGTCACCAAGGTGCAGGTATCCCCTGCAAATTGGTGTAGTTATTAATAAAGTCAGTTATTTAGTTGGGTAATCCATTTATTTCCAATTTTCTCTTTATCTGAGAAGTTGTCAGTGAAGATGATCAATTGTTCAGTGCTATGAAGATTTCTGTATATCTTTTCTTATGCTGAAAGACTGCAGAGTCAGATTTGATATGTGTGTGATTCCTACAGATGTCTGAGAACAGGCGCAGAGGTGCGAGGCATGATCAGCCAGAATAGCAGGCACCCTAGGAGGATGCAGCTCAGCAGCAGCAGTTGCCACCGCCACCCCCGATGACAGTTGAGCAGATGTTCATGATGCAAACTCAGGCAGTTCAGGCAATTGGTCAGACCTTAGGAGCGATGCAGCAAGTGCAGCAGCAGCCACCCCCACCTCAGCCTCTAGTGCAAGTCCAGATGCCACAAGTGCCTAGAGACAAGCAGGTAGAGTTCATGAGGGGCCATCCCCCTGTCTTTGCCCACTCTACTGATCCCATGGACGCGGAAGATTGGCTGCGTACTGTGGAGCGTGAGTTGCACACTGCCCAGTGCAACGATCGTGAGAAGGTGTTGTATGGTCCCCGACAGCTAGGGGTAGCAGCATAGTCTTGGTGGGAGTCTTACCTCGCCACCCATGCCAACCCTGAAGCCATTACTTGGGAGGAGTTCAGGGACAACTTTTGTCGCTACCATGTGCCCGAGGGACTAATGATAGTGAGAAAGGAGGAGTTTCTCGCCCTGAAGCAAGGTCCCCTGTCCGTCAGTGAGTACATGGATAAGTTTTTGCAGCTGTCACGCTACGCCCCAGAAGACATCAACACAGATGCTAAGAGGCAGTACCGCTTTCTGAGAGGATTGGTTGATCCCATCCATTATCAGCTGATGAATCACACTTTCCCCACCTTCCAGCATTTGATAGACAGAGCAATCATGACAGAAAGGAAGCATCGGGAGATGGAGGATAGGAAGCACAAGATTGGTGGGCCTTGTAACACCCCAGGTGTTACTTAGGGTTTTCACTCAAGACTACACAAGCCAAGCCCATCAACCCATGTGACTTAACTTGAGTAAAGGAATTCAAACTTGGAAATCAAGATCCTAGATAAGTGCAACCTAGCTTAGGTGTCATGCCTTGGCTTGTTATGCACATATAAGGGGGAGAATTGCCCAAACCCTAATTCAAACCCCTTTGGACAAGTGGAGCACTAGAAGTAAGTATGAACAAAAGGGTATGAAAACCACATGATCATGACTTGGGCCAATTATAAAAGATGTAGTACACTTAATACCCTACAAATGATAGTAAGAAAGTGACCCCAAAAAGAATTCAGAAAAACCCCAAAAGGTTCACCAAAGGGTTGAGCACAAAAGAAGAATTAAAATTTCTCTAAGTCCAAAACCAACCCTTGGCCAAAGATCAAACATGTTCACCCTCATTCAAACTTCAAAACCATTTGACCCAATTGACAAAGTGGCGCCAAAAGACCTCTAGAATACCCTGGAGAAAGTTGAACCCCACCCCAAGTCGTTTGACATGACTTGGCATAGCTTTTGTCCCGGTTTGGACAGCAAGGACAAGGGCAACTTCTCACCTCTATATCTCCCTACCCCGACTGTATCTTGGCTTGGGACTCACATCAAAAAGGTAGGATATGGTGCAGGGAAGAGACCGTACACAGCGGTTTTGCCAAGATCTGCACGCTAAGGTGCTCCAATCGACCGTTGAACCATGGCAGAAGCAAACACACACGTGTTCGACGCGGGCTGACACTCGGGGGTGCGCTCAGAGCACGCCCGTGCGCGAACCCCCGCGCGTCCGTGGCTGCCCGTGACCACGCCCGCGCCACGGCTATAAGGCCCGCCCCAGTGCCCGACCATCTTCCCCGTTGCATCCCCTGTCCCGCGCCCAACTCCTCGGAGCTCGCCCATAGCTCTAGCGACCTCTCCGCGACCCGCCAGAGCCCCCCGAGGACAACCACCGTGGCCGAACCATTTCCCGCCCTCCTCTGCTCGATCCAAGCCCCTAGGTAGCTTCCCTAGGAGGCCGTGAAGCTTGCCAGAGCTTGAACCAAGGACCCCCGCCACCGGAAAGGCGCAATCGCGCTCGCCGGAGTTAGGAACCCCGTCGGCGCACGTGGACCGGGTGAGTCTCTGCGCCATTTTCCAATTCACTGCACACATAGCCTCTACGTCATCTCGTGGAGCTCATCGTGCCATTTAATTGAACTAGATCGTCGTGGTTAAGCCGGAGCACCCGCCGCCAACGAGTTCACCCGCCTGCGCGCGTGGACCGGTCGATTCCGGCCGCCCCCGCCGTCGAGCCGTACCTCGCTGTGACCGCCAGGACCTCCCGAAGCCAACCCCACCCCTCGCCGGACCTCTCTCGCCGCCGGTAAGCCACGCCGCCCTTTTCCTTTCTGCGGTTACTGTTTACATAAGGGGAAGGACCTTGGGGGAGAAGAAGAAAAGGCCAAAGGTTTTGTGCGCTGTCAGTGACTCAGGGGAATAGTAGCGCAGGGGTATAAATGAAGGGATCGATTTAGAAAGAACCTAGGGTCTTCGGTGCAAAGTGGATTTCCAGGAAACCTTTTTAAATATTCTAAATTAAATCCAAATAGGACTTGAAAAATTCATAACTTCAGTTTGGTTTATTCAAATCGAGTCAAACCAATTTTGCCAGATCCTAAATAATGTAAACTACTTAGGAAAATATAAAACCCCTAAGTGTTACAGAAAACTTTAAAGTTTTGATTTAAATGATTAACTGGTCAAAAGCTAAAAGAAATAAGGAAAAATAGCTACACTTTTTGACTGGGGTTAAGAAAATTTAGAGAGGTACTTAATCATTTCCTAACCTGTTTAAAAATAATAAACCCCTCTGTACACCCCATTAAGATAGAGTTTGCCATTTAAAACACTTTTTGCTTAAAGTTGAAGAAAATATAAAAGGTGGTTTAAAATAAGAACCAGGGAGCACCCACATTTTTGTTAGCTCCCTTATTCAGTGTAGTTCACTAGAAAAATTTATTATACCATTGTTTAGTGCAAAAGAAAGGAGATATCTTTTAATTTAGAAAAACAAGGAAACATTAGAAAAACCCTAGAAAAATAACCCTGAGGAGAAAACACCCAAAACCTTGGGATAACTAATATTTTGTTATTATGAACATAGGAAAAATATGGAATCTGTTGTTTGATATTTTTGAAATAACAAGTTAGTTATAAGCACCTTTTTTGCATAAAACTTTAGAAATTCACAACTAAATATCCAGTAGGCCTTTTTCTGTGGTTTTTAACACAGAGGCCTAATATCACCTATGTATCTGGACAAAAATAAAATTTGGTACATAAATCTCAATTAAATCACAACTATGGTGTAAAATGCCCTTTTAAAACTTATCTTTGTTAATTTTGCACAAGTAGTATCTGAGTCAGGATCCACCTCTAATTTATAGGACAGATTACAGTGACAACTAGTAACCCCCTGTAATTTTTACAGAATTTTTGGAAAAAGTTAAATCATTGTTGTAGTTCAAACCCACACTAGAATTCATAAATAGAAAATGAAAAAGGGGAATTAATAGTGGAGATTAATGTTACCCTAACCCAACCAGCAAAACCCCTTAAATGCCTACTAAAACATCTAAGGGAAATCCAAGTTTCAATCCACTGTGATTATCCCTAGACAAAACCTAAACCTAAATTGGTAAGCATAAACCACTAAGAGCCCCGTTTGACCAGGAAACCCTAAGTTACTAACTAACTTAGTTTTTCTTCACTTAGCATAATGATTACTAGATCCTGCATAATCATGGCATACATATTCTTATTCTTTGCATTCGATAGATTGCAACCTCGCTGACGGAGAGTACGTCCTCGTGCCGGAGCAAGGAGTTGCTCAGGAGGTAGCCCCGGATCCAGCACCAGAGTCTGCCCCAGAGGATCTGCCTGCCCCAGCCTTGGAAGGCAAGCCTCGGTTTTATGCATAACCAATTATATTATGCTATTTTACTGCACTTATTGTTTGTAGGATTGTACTGTGCACTTAAGTGTAGGAGTTGAATGAAACCTTAGTTGCATGACTAGGATACCTTTGAGATGGATACTAGTATGCTAGGCTGAGTAGCTGCTTACTAATTAGGGATCTCGGTAGAAGTCGAGTGATTTTTCTAGCGCTCGCGCGAGATCAGGACATTGATTGTACCCACTTTCATATCATACTGATGTTGGTCTGTGGACACGGATCCATGGGGATGCATGGTCTATGAGATGAAATTGGAATAAGGATTAACGTGCGGATACCTGTGTCAAGCGATTGAACGTACTAAGCACATGCCGAGAAATATGGTAAATCGGTAAGCCTAGTACCTGATTGAACCTGGCAGTGGACTTTACCCCTCATGCAACCTGAGACGTGGTCTCCCATTCCGGTTATGGTGGGTACAAGTGCGGTCACTACACGACGGCGGTCGGGGTCAGTGAGGCATTGTACGCCAAGGCGGTGAGCCTTGATCTGCTGACGGGGAATCGATGGGGACGGTTGATGTGTGTGGGGACGGAGTGCCTCGCCACGTCGTGTGTTTAGGTTTACCTTGCAAGGATAAAAACTCGATTCGAATCGTCTGCTTCTCGCAGCTAATGAGACTACTTGATCCATTGTACTGCATTGAGTAACAAGTGTAAAGTGATGATGTGACAAAAGATGTTGATTGCTAAATTGCTTGATACCATGAATGAGTAGATAGTACACATTTAGTCTTAATAGAGTCACACTAAAACTTTACAAAGCTAAAACTTGATTTTTAGACTCAGCTAGTGCTTTTGGCAACCAAACCCCTCAGCCAAACAGCTGCATGTCTAGAGGTAGAGGAGTAGACTCCTCACACCGGGTAAGTCTAGCTGAGTATTAGTATACTCAGCCTTGCTTGAGGCATAGTATTACACGTTCTCTGGAGGACATGGTTGCTGGAGTGACTTGGTCGTCCATCTTGCCACCGGGTTGGACAGTCGAGTGGGACCCTGCCTCGGCTGAGGAGGAGCATGAGGAGTGATGGGATAGGCTTCCCCATCTCTCTATTTATCTATCGTTAGTCTTATTCCGCTGCATTTCGAACAATGATGACTACTTTTGCTAAAACTCCGATGATGATGTAATAAGTTTAATACTCCTTAATGTATGATTTTATGCTTTATTGTATTTGCTCTGTGACTCACCATCGAGTGAGACTGTGGTACTTGATCCTGTCAGTGGCCTCGTCGGACTAGATCCGAGGGATTGGCGGGTTATTCCCATTTAAGTGTGGTCTAGCCTCTAAGGCGGGACTTAGGCACTTAAGTTGGAATAATTCAGGCAGTTCCGCCACAGGCCTCAGGCCGGGAGTAGCAGTCGTCCCCGCTATTCAGGCAACTCGCCTCAGCAATTCAAGCAAGGTCATCAACACCAAGATCATCGTCAGCATCAGCACCAGCACCAGAGGCAGTTTCCTCAGCAGCAGCAGCAGTACAGTCAGAACACCCAACCTAGAGGAAATCAATATCAGCACCAGAACAACCAAACAGCTCGTCTTCCTCCCCCAGCAACCAACCAGAATGGCCAAGCAGCCCCAACACAAGTAGGAGGTCGTGCCAAAACCACAGGGCGAAGAACTGTCCAAAGAAAGCAGCCCAGCAGTCAATGCCCCAGCCAGACAAGGAGCGCCACAGCAAGCACCAGGAGTCTGTGGTTAGGGCTACAACCGTGGAAAGGTGAACCACCTGGAGGCTGAAGCAATCCAGGATGCTCAGGACGTGGTAGTAGGTATGTTTCCAGTCGAATCCTACCCAGCAAAAGTACTATTCGATACTGGTGCCACACATTCTTTTGTTTCTGCATCTTGGGTAGAAGCACATAACATCCCCATAGAACCAATGATCCCACCTTTAAGAGTTAATTCAGTTGGGGGAAAAGTTCAGTCTGATAGGATTTGTCCGAATCTAAGGATTGAAATAAGGGGGATAGATTTCCTCGCTAGCCTAGTAGTAATGGGAACTCAAGGGTTAGATGTCATCCTAGGGATGAATTGACTACACATAAATCAAGCCACTATTAGTTGTGACAAGAGAACAGTCAAGTTGGTGTCCCCATTCAGAAAGGAAGTAGTAACCAAACTGTACTTACCTAAACTAGAAGAAGGAGCCTGCACCATTTATCAGTAGATGACAAGGAGTCCAATCCAATTGAGGCAATTAGGATTGTGTCAGAATTCCCCGATGTATTCCCTGAAGAGTTACCAGGCATGCCACCTGAAAGGAAAGTTGAGTTTGCCATAGAGCTTATCCTAGGCACCGCCCCCATTTTCAAGAGAGCCTATCGAGTGTCTGGACCAGAGTTGGTGGAACTCAAGAAGCAAATTGATGAGTTGTTAGAGAAAGGCTACATCAGGCCAAGTACCTCACCTTGGGCAGCCCCAGTACTATTTGTGGAGAAGAAGGATGGCATGAAGAGGATGTGCATTGATTACAGAGCCTTGAATGAAGTCACTGTCAAGAACAAGTACCCCCTGCCTCGAATCGAGGACCTATTTGATCAGTTGAGAGGAGCCAGTGTGTTCTCAAAGATAGATCTGAGGTCAGGTTACCATCAGCTCAGAATCCGACCCGCAGATATACCGAAGACAACATTCATCACCAAGTATGGACTATATGAGTTCATGGTTACGTCATTCGGATTGATGAACGCGCCATCTTACTTCATGTATCTGATGAACAGTGTGTTCATGGACTACCTCAACAAGTTCGTAGTGGTGTTCATTGATGATATTCTCGTATATTCCCAGAATGAGCAAGAGCATGAGGAACATTTGAGGAAGGTACTTCAGAGGCTACGAGATTGCTAGTTGTATGCCAAGCTTAGCAAATGCGAGTTCTGGATTAGTGAAATTCTATTCTTGGGTCATATTATAAACTGAGATGGACTAGCTATAGATCCAAAGAAGGTAGCAGCGATTCTGGACTGGAAAGCACCAAAAGATGTTCGAGGAATCAAGAGTTTCATTGGAATGGCAGATTACTATCAGCGTTTCATTGAAGGTTACTCCAAGATTGCCAGACCAATGACAGCCTTGCTAGCGAAGAAGGTTGAGTTCAAGTGGACCCCAGCGTGCCAAGAATCATTTGAGGTGTTGAAGCAGAAGTTGACAACAGCACCAGTGTTGGTTCTGTCAGATGTTCACAAGCCATTCTCGGTATATTGTGATGCTTCGTACACCGGACTAGGATGTGTGTTAATGCAGGAAGGGAAAGTAGTGGCATACTCGTCCTGACAATTGAAAGTTCATGAGAAGAATTACCCCACTCATGATCTGGAGCTAGCAGCAGTGGTTCATGCACTAAAGACCTGGAGACATTATCTTTACGGGCAGAAGTGTGATATCTACACGGACCACAAGAGCCTCAAGTACATATTCACTCAGTCAGAGTTAAACATGAGGCAGCGAAGATGGCTAGAATTGATCAAAGACTATGAGATGGAGATTCATTATCACCCAGACAAAGCAAATGTGGTTGCAGATGCTCTTAGCAGGAAAAGTAAAGTCAATATGTTGGCCGCTCACCCGATGCCGTTTGAGCTAGCAAAGGAATTTGACATGCTAATCTCGGATTTCTGAGCAACACTCAAGGAGTGACAATTGAGCTGGAACCCACCCTAGAGCAAGACATCAGAAAAGGTCAGAAGAATGATGAGAAGATCAACGAGATCCGGTAGCTAATCATAGATGGGAAAGGTCCAGATTTTCGTGAAGATGCCGAAGGAGTGCTATGGTTCAAGGATAGGCTGTGTGTTCCTGACATCAAATCGATCCGGGAACTGATTCTCAAGGAAGCTCATGAGACAGAGTATTCTATACACCCTGGTAGTGAGAAAATGTACCAATACTTGAAGAAGAGATTCTGGTGGTATGGTATGAAAAGAGAGATAGCAGAGGATGTGGCTAGATGCGACAGTTGTTAGAGGATCAAGGCCGAACATCACAGACCCGCAGGATTGTTGCAGTCGTTGCAGATTCCACAGTGGAAATGGGATGAGATTGGGATGGACTTTCGGTCTGGCCCGCACTCGAGATGGTTATGACTCCATCTGGGTAGTAGTGGACCGTTTAACAAAGGCGGCCCATTTCATACCAGTCAAGACCACCTATAACAGTGCAGTGTTGGCAGAGTTATACATGTCTCGGATTGTGTGCTTGCATGGTATTCCAAAGAAGATAATATCGGATAGAGGCACCCAGTTTACCTCTCACTTTTGGCAGCAGCTACATGAAGCTTTGAGTACTCACTTGAAGTTCAGTTCAGCTTATCATCCGCAGACAGATGGTCAGACTGAGAGAACCAACCAGATTCTTGAGGATATGTTGAGAGCTTGTGCTTTGCAAGACAAGTTAGGTTGGGACAAGAGGCTACCGTATGCAGAATTCTCCTACAACAACAGCTATCAAGCCAGTTTGAAGATGTCACCATTCGAAGCGCTTTATGGTAGAAATTGCAGAACTCCATTTCATTGGGACCAACCCGGCGAAAGGCAGGTGTTCGGTCCAGATACTTTGCTTGAAGCCGAAGAGAATATTAGGATGGTCCGGGAAAATCTGAAGGCAGCGCAGTCCAGACAGCGAAGCTATGCTGACACTAGAAGAAGGGAACTCATTTTTGAAGTGGGAGACTACATCTATTTGAAAGTGTCACCCATGAGAGGAACCAAGAGGTTTGGAGTCAAGGGCAAGCTAGCCCCTCGCCATATCGGACCGTATCAGATTCAAGCAAGGCGTGGAGAAGTGGCTTATCTGCTCAGCTTACCAGAGAACCTGTCCGTAGTGCACGATGTGTTTCACGTGTCTCAGTTGAAGAAATGCTTGCGAATACAAGAAGAGCAGTTGCCAACGGAAGACCTTGAAGTTCAAGAGGATCTGACATACATTGAGAAGCCAACACAAATTCTAGAGACAGCAGATCGGGTCACTCGGAGGAACACCATTAGAATGTTCAAAGTCAAAAGGGGCCATCACTCAGAAGAAGAAGCAACCTGGGAAAGAGAAGATGATCTGAGAGCCAAGTACCCTGAACTCTTTGCTAGCCAGCCCTAAATCTCGAGGGCGAGATTCTTTTAAGGGGGATAGGTCTATAACACCCTGAATTTGGGGGTATAATTTTTTTTCTTATGATCATCCAAATTCAGGTGTTACTCTTCTCTATCTCTCTCTAGTTTCACTCTCTCTCTAGTTTTCTCTCTCTTTTTCTTTTAATTAGAGTTAGTTGTATTAGTGAAGGATTATTTATTTTATTTTGCCCAAAACTTATGAGTCATGGAATGTTGCATCATATTTGTCAGTGGGAGAAATCCACCGGCTGGGTGGCGGAATGCACCCGCCCTAATCCTAAGATGAGGAGGGGGCCTTAGCGGTTTGCCTGTCTGTTGGGAGGTGGATGAACACACGAGGACACGAGGGATTAGAGTGGTTCAGGCCGCCGGAGCGTAATACCCTACCTCCACTGTGTAAGCTGTATTGAGTATGTGTCAAACCTGTGTCTGTGTGCTTGAGAGCCTGTCCTTGTAACGTTGTGTGCCTTCCCTTTAATAGTTTAAGGGAGGCACATACAAGGATGCTGAGCCCTGACATGCGGGCCCAGGAGCATAATGGAAGGGATACATTATGTGAGTAATTAATGCTAGTAACGCCTGAGCAATCACCGAGAGTCTTGATGACCGCAGTCCATGCAGCATTGATAGCCGAAACGTGCGAGTAATGGTGAGTAACAGCTCGGCCCACGTATCATGGACTTAGCACGCCGTCTGTCAGTGGAATGGACAAGCGCACGTCTTATCCGCAATGAATGCGGAGGCACGCGTGGCCCAGAGGCATCATGCTGGGTTCCGCCCGTTGGCTTAAGCTGTGCGCAGTATGCCACGTGGAGCGGGGAGCAGGAGTATATGCGGACAGGTTCGGAACCCACCAGACTAGATCCGGACACGTGTCGGCACCGGACCCCCGCCTGGGTCCTGTTCAAGGCCCGAGTATGTTCTGTCCTGAGACCTTGGGACCCCATTGTGGGCGGCCCGGACCCCATACGGGGGGGGGGGGGGGGTCCGGATCCCATTCCAGGGGGTCCGGCTTGCACACGTGGAGGTCCTGGACCAACCTTGGAGGTCTGAACTATATATCCAGGGGTCCGGCACTCTCCCATGGGGGTCCGGACTCACTGTTGAGGCCTTGGGGGTATATCACTTTCTCTGAACACGTGGCGGATCCGGACCCACCCATGTGGTGGGGTCAGCCACTGTTGTGGACCCAGAGTAGTCGCCCGAGGCTGGGGCGAGTCATGGCTCGGTCCCACACACAGCACCTTTACCACACGACTAAGAGATAGCTGCGTGGGTACTGCGTCTTTATACAGTAGCAAGGGTACCCTAGTTTCAGGGTACCGATAGTGGCCCCAGAGCCCACCTCAGGGGAGGATGCGAGCCTGTAGGTGGGGCTAAAACTTGTACTTTGCTTAAACATGGCTTGATTGATGATTGGCGCGCCGTTTGAGCGTGTCTGCTGATGCACCCACCGTCAATCTACCTTAGGTCACGCCAACTGCCACATCTGTTCTCGCAGCTGACTGACCCGTGGCCCCCACACCTGGTGTTTTCATCGGGCCACGCGCGAGGCACCTCGTTGTTGCCGCATCAGTTTAAAATATTACCTTCTGTCTTCTGCAGCGGCCCCAAGGAGGCGCACTACAGGCGCGCGCGACGGTTCACTCTTTCCGCACCCGAAGTCCGGCGCACAAACTGTATGACTTGTGGACCCGGGCCCCCCGTGTCATAGACTGGGTTTGTCTTCTGCAACAGCCCCAAGGAGGCGCACTACAGGCGCGTGCGGCGGTTCGTTCCTTCTGCACCCGAAATCCGACTCGCAAAGTGTATGACCTGTGGACCCAGGCCCCCGTGTCATAGTCTGGGCTGCCTGGATCTAGGTGCCCGTCGCACGTGATCTCCTGCGGCGATTGAGGGGCGCGCGGAAGGGTTTCCTTGAGCGAGGACTCTGGTTTCCTTGAAAAAGGGTTCACCCCCGCGTGCAACAGTTACCCTTTCGCAATCTCTTCCAATCGACTACGCCCTTTTGCCTTCGTGTTCCTCTGCACCCCTTTGCACTCGCGCTCTTCTGCTCTACACCCGCGCCGCCTCAGACGCCATGACTTTGCTTGGCCATCCCGACCGCTTTCAGTTCGAGGAGGCACTCAACCTAGTGCGCGGCCTGCTTGGATGGAGCGCGCCGGGGCTCACCGGAAGAATCCGTGCCGGCGCCGTCCCCCACGGCAATCTCGCCGCCGGGGAGTTCATTTTGTTCACATCCTACATCTCCTGCGGGTTGGCGATGCCGATCTCGCCATTCTTCCTGCTGCTGCTGGAGGAGTTCGGGCTTCAACTTCAGCACCTCATGCCCCACTCCATCCTCCAAGCGGTCATCTTCGTCCACCTCTGTGAGATGTTCATAGGGGTGGCTCCCTGCACTTCTCTCTTCCGCCACTTCTTCGTGTTGGTCAAATCTAGGAAGACCAGAGACCACATCGGGGCCTACTACTTCCAGACGAGGCCAGATCCGGCCGTCGTCTACATCCCACCCTTGGTGGAGCGAGGTGGGAGAACTGGCGAAGCGACTGGGTGATCGCCAGCGCCGAGGCCAACGACCGCCTCGTCCTGCCATCCGATGGGCCGGCTCTCGACCGCAAGCATTGGAGGACCAAGCCGTCCCTGGCACTGGAGTTCCAGCCCGTACTGGACAGGATCAAGGGCTTGGCTACGGGCGGCCTGACGTTGATGCACGTGGTCGGCGACTTCTTGAAGCGCTGGATCACGCCACTGCAGAGGAGGGCACGCCTGTGTTGCTGGTTTACTGACGCGAATGACATTGGCAGAATCCAGCGCGGACCGGGCACCGACCTATCTTAGGACGAGCTGGCGGTCCTGGTGGGAGGGATTACCGAGGAAACTTTTGTCCCCAAGTCCTTGATCCTCCCCCAGGGCATCCCTGCACTCTGCGACGACCCAGGGCTGAGGACGACAATCTTGGCCACGCTGCCGACCCTCGACGAGAGCGGCGTGGCGGTTCGCCAGACCGGCGGCCGGGACCCCCACCGGGGGATCTGGATCTCAAACACACCGGCTGGAGGTCCCCAGCCCGCTGGTGCGGCCCCAATGCCCCGCCGCGGCCCCCAGCCCCTTGGACAAGGGTAAAGGGGCTACAGGCAGCGCCTCCGCCCCAGTTGGCTCCGGGGGTCGGAGGAGGAGAGGCGACGCCGGCTGTGTCGCGCTGACGGGTCGCTCGTTTCAAAGCCTCCCCAGAAGCGCCAAAGGACCACAGGCGGGGTCGAGGAGGCGAGCTCCTAGGCCCACGGCGCGTAGAGGCGTGTCAGTCCTCCGGTCCCGCCGCCACCACCACCATCGAGCCCGCTGATGCCGCCACCACCACCACCACCACCATCGGCCCCGATGCCACCACCACCTCCACCACCATCGGTCCCGCCACCACCACCACCATCTGGGGGTGATCTCCCCCAGGGGCACCAGCAGCAGCAACAACAGCAGCAGCAACAGCCACAACGGCAGCATTAGCAACAACAACAACAGCGATCGCCCCGCTTCCAGGGTCGCTGGAAAGTCCAGGGCCCCAAGTAAGTGTAGCCCCTTTTTCCATGAGTCTAATTATCATGTCGACAGGTTTTAACCCATCGTCTGTTCGCTAGGGCTTCCTCCTCCACCGCTCCTAAGGCCACACCTCCTTCGCCAGGCACCAGGCCCACTGATGAGTCCGGCTCTTAGTAGCAGGAATCTGCTGGGAGTGGTGCCAGCGGTCCGCCTCCAGCCGCTGCCCAGACAGCGCCAGCGGCTTCTCATGTTCTAGCCGGGGGTCCGGCGGCAGCGGCGCCAGCATCAGGCGGCGTCGCAGCGACAGAGGAGGTCCCGACTGGGGGATCCACACCCGCCTCCGACATCACGCCCACTCCCGACGTTGGGGGTGACACCGGAGGTGCGTCCAGCTCCAACCCCCCGCCTGCACCGAAGGAGATGGAGGTGGTGTTCGGGCGACGGCTCTGGTCAGGTGTCGAGGAAGAAGATGCGCCAATCCCCCTCCCCCGCAATCTGTCCCGCGCCGACCATGTCCTTAGTGACACTGGGGCAGCAATTTTGCGGGAGTGGGAGGTGCTTGAGGCTGAGCACCAGCGCCTCAGCGACTGGTGCACCCAACTGGAGGAGCGCACCAGGACGGCGTCTCACCAGTTCATCTCCGAGCGGTCCCAACTAGAGTGGGACCGCAAGGAGTACAAGAAGGACCTCCAGAAGGTGTATGCCAGGGAGCTGGAGGCGCACCAGAGGGAGAAGAAGGTGGCCAAGAGGGAGGAGGCCTTGAGCCAGAGGGAGGCCCTCACAACAGAGCTCCGGGCCAAGCTGAATGCCTTGGACCAGACCCTGGAAGCGCAGCGGGTCCAGCAGGTGAAGGTTGTGGAGAGGCTACAACAGTGGCAGCATGTGATACCCAATTTTCTTAAAAGAAGTTAAATTTATTTTTCCCTTCTCTTTCGTGATCTGTGTAGTTGGGGTTGGAGTTTTTTTAGGAAACATTCACCAGTAAAACAGTAGAATACTTGTTGGATTTGTGCGCTGGGGTCGGGAGCAGACGT
Organism: Zea mays; assembly: GCF_902167145.1. NCBI lineage: Eukaryota > Viridiplantae > Streptophyta > Magnoliopsida > Poales > Poaceae > Zea > Zea mays. Next base: position 90,970,978 of record NC_050097.1, read on the forward strand.
GAGAGCGAGTTTGGGCCGTGGATCTCGATCCGGCGGTGGGGAGCCCATTAGTTTCCCCCCTTAACCCTAGCCGCCCCTTCCCTCTCACTCCCCCACCCCTTTGGCCGCCCCCCCTCTCTCTTCCTCTCTTCCACTCTTGCAGCCGCCCCAATCCCTCTCCTTCTTCCCCAAGTGATTGCAGCACCACCCCTCAACCCTAGCCGCCCCCCCCCCCCTCTTCCTCTCCAAGGTGGAGCCTCCCCGCTTGGTGTCCGTCGTGTGGGTGCGAGTCTTCCATGGGAGTTTGGAGGGAGGAAGAAGGAAGAAAAGAAGGAGGAAAGGAGGAACCCAAGGTGATTTTCGTGATCATTTTGTTGTATTTGTGCTGCAATCCAATTGGTTATATGTTTACCTATGCGATTTGGTAGAGGTGCTGTCCAGAAATTTAGTGGGTGGACGAACAACAGTAGTTCTAGGGATTTCTGAGAGTTTTTCGTAGGCAATTAGTGGGGATCAGTGGGAGAATCATGTAGAGCTTTGTCATACCTTTCCAACGAGTACTTATGCGCTCGATTCGGAGTTATAATTTAGGAGATATCGTTGTTTGAATCCAGTTATGTTGCTGTCCAAAAAAACAGATTTTTCAGGTGGGTGAACAACAGTAGTATTAGCAGTTTCTGGGAATTTTTCGTGGGTAATTAGTGTTAACCAGTATGATAATAATGTAGGGCTTTGTCTTATCTTTCCAATGAGTACTTATGCGCTTGATTTGGAATTATATTTTAAAAGATATCGCTGTTTGAATCCGGGTATGTCGCTGTCCAAAAGACAAAGAAAAAACAGATTACAGGGTTCATCTTGTGGACTGTTTTGGGCTAATTAGATGTTGGAATTTAATTATAAATTGTATACAAAACTTGTGGGGAATTTTATGTAGATGCCTCTGGAGTTTTTGTTTGTTACCACTGCTGTCATAATTTTAAAGTTATGAAATTATTAAGCAGCGCCGCTGCAGTTTGGTGGGTGTGGGGAGAGATGTAACCCGCGGCGGGGTTTGAGTTTGTGCGTAGGTTCGGCGTCGTTTATGAGCCTGATTATGTGAAATTGGTGCACTAAGGTGTGTGTCAAAAACAGGTGGTGGACTATCGGATCGTACTTAGGGATTTGCCCAAACTTCCGGTAAAGGCAAGTAAATACAGTGGTGGTTGCTACCGTTTGGTTTGCATCCTATTCCCTGTCATTGAGTATGCATAAGTTTTAATTATGTTAATCATTGAATTCTATGATGAAGTTTATTTGTTTGGAAGTATTAATTCTCAATTGTCTAATATTGTGGATGATCATAATTTGGCAATGATATATGTGGTTGATTCCCATCTTGGATGAAGTTGAAGTATCTTTTTGAATCACGTTATATGAAGTGTTATAGGCATGACATGCACATCGCATCATCCATCTTGCATTTTGAAGTTATGTCGTGATCTTATGGTCCGACCGTACCGGTACATTTTTAGCATCATACGTTGTCCGAGGAGGGGTACGATGCGGCTTCATATCCTTAGAGGTATGAAGGCAGAAGTCATCCTTGCATTTGCAGACATTTGCACTCATGAGGTATATATGAAGTGTGACATTACTATGTTACTATTGTGGTTTCTACCTGCGAGGTGTGGTGACTAGGTGTGTTGTACGTTGTATACGTGCTGCACCTTCGTAATAAGAAGGTTGTGGAATCAAGTGGTGGTAAAACAATGTTCTTATGTGGTTAAACAGTTTGATATTATTTTACTTGCTGACATGTGTCATCTCACTCTTGTATTACTCAATGCAGGTACTGATACATGTTGGGAATGAGGGGAGTAGCAGCATGTCCACTTTCACTCTCACAATAACGCTGCCCAGGCGCAGCCATGATTTAATTAGAAACTTATTGTCAAAGGAGGTTTGTTTTTTTTAACTAGTCGTGCGCACAAGTTAATTCAGTTCATGTCATATGTTTTACTTCTGTTTGCTAGCCGATTAATAATACTTAGTATGTTTTTGGTCATGATATATGTTTATACACTGTTGCCCCCTCATTTACGCAATTTTGCAAAGCGGATGCTGCCGAAATTTTATATATAGATGTCAGAAGTGTTGTTTAGTAGCATTCCGGGGTGTTTGTGGACCCCGGGGTGTTACAATTGGTATCAGAGGATAGGCTTTAGATTCTACGCAATTTGAAGATAAATTTGACACACTTGCACATATAGGAAGGGTATGGGTTCGTATATCTTTCATATTAGTATTTTATTGTATATATGACTAGAACTTCCTTACTCCAAATCCCTTTATGGTTTGATGGGGTATGTCGTTAACGACGTAATGCTTGATATGATATGTTACTTCTATTTAATATTGGTTTCTTGATGTGGTTGTTATTGAAGATATTATGCAAGTGAAGCTACTAATGTACTTGTTTTATATACATATCGTCATGATGTTTTTTTTGGGATGCAATGTTTTCAAACCTCTAAGCTATTACCATCATATATTTCTATATGCTTGACTGTGGATGTTTTTTCCCAAAAGGATTCTTGGGTTCTTGTACTTATAGGACCGATTGTTTATTGAGCTTGTGTATAGTGGGTCTAATCCGACTTGGTGTAGTGTGAAAACACTATATAATATAGTTTTATGGTGTTGTTGAGTTTGATTGACTGTTGGGTTACAACCCAACTTATCAATGTAATATTTCCATGGGTGCAATGCTTTGCGCCTCACTTTTTTTAGGCTAGTGTGGCTACTTGCTAACTTGATCTTAGTATAAAATTGGTTTGTCTCTATAAAGCAGAGGCGACGTTGTAATGTCTATGAAATCTTTAGACTGGTAGAACTCGAGTGAATTTGTGAGATGACGTAGATTGATAAGTCCAACCATGTCTACCTGATAGATTTTCTTATTATGTGCAACCTTATTTTTAACAATAAATAGGGTGATTTCAAGTGGATTTTATGTCGTGCATGTTTCCCTTCTATGGCTTGTTTCAATAGCCATAAAGGTTATGCATAATTTTTAGTTGTTGCAGGCTAGTCATGTGGGCGATATTGACAACCCATTTTATATTTTTTTATTTGCCAACATTGTATGGCAGATTGATTTTTTTATGAGCAGTTTCTGAAAGGGAAATGAGCCCTTGGGCCATTTCTAAGTATTTTGGTGATTGATTGCAAACACAAGTGCTTAAATGTGAATCTATGCCCATGGATGAACAAAGTGCAAATCTTGAGTAAAGGTATGTTTCTAAGCCTTAGTACATTGGTTTTGTGTACTAATATACTTGTCTAAGTGTTAGAAACAGAAAGAAGAAGAGTTGGCTGTGTACAGCCAAAAGGCTGTTTCGGTCTGGGGCACCGGACTGTCCGGTGGTGCACCGGACAGTGTCCGGTGCGCCAGGCTGCCTCGGGCGAAGAGGCCGCTCTCGGGAAATTGCCGACGGCGTACGGCTAAAATTCACCGGACTGTCCGGTGTGCACCGGACTGTCCGGTGAGCCAACGGTCGGCCGAGCCAACGGTCGGCCGCGGAATCTGCGCGCGACACGTGGCCTGGCCAACGGTTGGAAGGGGGCACCGGACTGTCCGGTGTGCACCGGACATGTCCGGTGCGCCATCGGCTCCCAGATCTCCAACGGTCGGCAACGGTCGGCTGCGCTGTTTTTGGAAATAAATCGGGCACCGGACAGTGTCCGGTGTGCACCGGACTGTCCGGTGCACCCGACGACAGAAGGCAAAGATGGCCTTCCAGATTTGCTCTCAACGGCTCCTAGCTGCCTTGGGGCTATAAAAGAGACCGCTAGGCGCATGGAGGAGATATACAAGCAACCTTAGAGCATTCTTGATCATCCACACTCAGTCTTTGCGCATTCGTTTGTCATTCTAAGTGATTCGAGCTCCGTTCTAGTGAGAAGTTTGAGATAGTCTCTTGAGCTCGATTCTTGGCCGTGTGTGTGCGCATTTTGCTGTGGATTTGTGTGTGTTGCTCCTCTCCCTTACTCCGTGCTTCTTTGTGAACTTCAAGTGTAAGGGTGAGAGACTCCAAGTTGTGGAGATTCCTCGCGAACGCGATAAGAAAAGAAAAGCATAACACTGTGGTATTCAAGTTGATCATTGGATCACTTGAGAGGAGTTGAGTGCAACTCTCGTCCGTTGGGACGCCACAACGTGGAGTAGGCAAGTTTTGTACTTGGCCGAACCACGGGATAAATCACTGTGTCTTCTCTGTGTTGAACTATCTGTGGTTGTCGTATTGTGCAAGATCTTCGCTCTAGCCACTTGGCATTAACTGTGCTAACGCTTAATCAAAGTTTTGTGGCTATAAGTTTAAGTTTTACAGGATCACCTATTCACCCCCCCTCTAGGTGCTCTCAATTGGTATCAGAGCCGTTCTCTTCAAGAAAGGGACTAACCGCCCGAAGAGATGGATCCTAAGGGGAAGGGAATCGTGATCAACGATAAGGAGAAGGAGTCCTTCGTCAACGAGCCCAAAGATGACAAGCCTACCGACTCCGGCTCGGGCCATAGACGGAAGGAAGGGAAGAAGAAGAAGACAAGGCGCATCAAGGAGATCGTCTACTACGACGACAGCGACGAATCTTCCTCTTCCCAAAAGGACAACAACGACAACGACTATGACAAACAAAAGACGGTTAACTCAAACTTTTCTTTTGATTATTCGCGCATTCCGCATAGCTCAAATGCTCATTTGCTCCCCATTCCACTTGGCAAGCCTCCTCACTTTGATGGAGAGGACTACGGATTTTGGAGTCACAAAATGCGTACTCACCTATTTTCTCTCCATCCAAGCATTTGGGAGATTGTGGAAAGTGGAATGAAATTTGATAGCTCGGATAGCCCTTCGTTTATTAATGAACAGATCCATAAAAATGCACAAGCTACTACTGTGTTGCTAGCCTCGTTGTGCAGGGACGAGTATCACAAGGTGAGCGGCTTGGACAATGCCAAGCAGATTTGGGACACCCTCAAGATCTCTCATGAGGGGAATGATGTCACCTTACTCACCAAGATGGAGTTGGTGGAGGGAGAGCTCGGACGATTCGCGATGATAAGGGGCGAGGAGCCGACACAAACATACAACCGGCTCAAGATCCTTATCAACAAAATAAGGAGCTACGGAAGCACGCGATGGACGGATCACGACGTCGTCCGCCTAATGCTAAGGTCATTTACCGTTCTTGATCCTCACTTGGTGAACAATATTCGTGAAAATCCTAGGTACATCAAGATGTCGCCCGAAGAAATTCTTGGAAAATTTGTAAGCGGGCGAATGATGATCAAGGAGGCGAGGTACGTGGACGACGCGTTGAATGGCCCAATCCATGAGCCTCAACCCATTGCTCTCAAGGCAACAAGGAGCAAGGAGGCGCTACCCAGCAAGGTGGCGCAAATTGAGGTGGCCGGTCTTAATGATGAAGAGATGGCCCTCATCATCAAAAGATTCAAGACGGCACTAAAGGGTCGCAAGGGACAGCCAAGCAAGACTAAGACCAAGAGAAAGCGATCATGCTTCAAATGCGGTAAGCTTGGTCATTTTATTGCTAACTATCCCGACAATGATAGTGACCAGGAACACGGGAGCAAGAGGGAAAAGAAGAAGCATTACAAGAAGGCCAAGGGCGAGGCACATATCGGAAAGGAGTGGGATTCGGATTGCTCCTCCTCCGACTCCGACAATGAAGGACTCGCCGCCACTGCCTTCAACAAGTCATCCCTCTTCCCCAACGAGAGTCACACATGCCTTATGGCAAGGGAGAAGAAGGTATGTAATCAAAACAATGTCACTTATGATTCTTCCAGTGATGATGAGTCTAGTGATGATGAAATAGATTACTCTAGTTTGTTCAAGGGATTGGATAGAACTAAAGTAGATAAAATTAATGAATTGATTGATGCCTTGAATGAAAAAGATAGACTCTTAGAAAAACAAGAGGACCTTTTGTATGAAGAGCATGACAAATTTGTAGAGGCACAAAAGTCTTATGCTTTAGAAGTTAAAAGAAATGAAGTGCTTTCTAGTGAACTATCTTCTTGTCATGAAACCATTGCTACTTTAAAGAGTGTTAATGATGACTTAAATGCTAAAGTAGCTAGTAAATCTAATTCTTGTGTAGAACATGTTGAGATTTGCACTAGGTGTAAAAATTTCAATGTTGATGCTTGTAGTGATCATTTAGTTTCAATTTCTAAATTAACTGAGGAATTGGCTAGTCTTAATGCCCAACTTAAGACTAGCAAGAATGAATTTGATAAACTAAAATTTGCAAGGGATGCCTACACGATCGGTAGACACCCCTCAATTAAGGATGGACTTGGCTTCAAGAGGGAAGCCAAGAACTTAACAAGCCATAAGGCTCCCATTCCCACTAAGGAGAAAGGGAAGGCCCCTATGGATACTAGTGCTAAAAAGAACCATGCCTTTTTGTATCATGATAGGAGACAAACTAGAAATGCTTATAGGAGTTATAATGCGTACGATGATTTTTCTCATGCTATGTTTGCTTCTAGTTCTTCATATGTGCATGATAGAAATGTTGGTAGAAGGGATGTTATTCATAATATGCCTAGGAGAAATGTTGTTAATATTCCTAGGAAAGTTAATGAGCCTTCTACAATATATCATGCTTTGAATGCTTCCTTTGCAATTTGTAGAAAGGATAGAAAGGTAATTGCTAGGAAGTTAGGGGCAAGATGCAAGGGAGACAAAACTTGCATTTGGGTCCCTAAGAATATTTGTGCTAACCTTGTAGGACCCAACATGAGTTGGGTACCTAAAACCCAAGCCTAAATTTGCCTTGCAGGTTTATGCATCCGGGGGTTCAAGCTGGATTATTGACAGCGGATGCACAAACCATATGACGGGGGAGAAGAAGATGTTCACCTCCTACGTCAAGAATAAGGATTCCCAAGATTCAATCATATTCGGTGATGGGAATCAAGGCAAGGTAAAAGGGTTAGGTAAAATTGCAATTTCTAATGAGCATTCTATCTCTAATGTGTTTTTAGTAAAGTCTCTAGGATATAATTTACTATCTGTTAGTCAATTATGCAATATGGGATATAACTGTCTATTTACAAATGTAGATGTGTCTGTCTTTAGAAGAAGTGATGGTTCACTAGCTTTTAAGGGTGTATTAGACGGCAAACTTTATTTAGTTGATTTTGCAAAAGAAGAAGCCGGTCTAGATGCATGCTTAATAGCTAAGACTAGCATGGGCTGGCTGTGGCATCGCCGCTTAGCACATGTGGGGATGAAGAACCTTCACAAGCTTCTAAAGGGAGAACACGTGATAGGTTTGACTAACGTTCAATTCGAAAAAGATAGACCTTGTGCAGCTTGTCAAGCAGGTAAACAAGTGGGAGGAGCACATCACAGCAAGAATGTGATGACCACTTCAAGACCTCTGGAGCTGCTGCATATGGACCTCTTCGGACCCGTCGCCTATCTAAGCATAGGAGGAAGTAAGTATGGTCTAGTCATTGTTGATGACTTTTCCCGCTTCACTTGGGTATTCTTTTTGCAGGATAAATCTGAAACCCAAGGGACCCTCAAGCGCTTCCTCAGGAGAGCTCAAAATGAGTTTGAGCTCAAGGTGAAGAAGATAAGGAGCGACAACGGGTCCGAGTTCAAGAACCTTCAAGTGGAGGAGTTCCTTGAGGAGGAAGGGATCAAGCACGAGTTCTCCGCTCCCTACACACCACAGCAAAATGGTGTGGTAGAGAGGAAGAACAGGACTCTAATCGATATGGCAAGGACAATGCTTGGAGAATTCAAGACCCCCGAGCGTTTTTGGTCGGAAGCCGTGAACACGGCTTGCCACACCATCAACAGGGTCTACCTTCACCGCCTCTTCAAGAAGACTTCGTATGAGCTGCTAACCGGTAACAAACCCAATGTATCTTACTTTCGTGTATTTGGGAGCAAGTGCTACATTCTAGTGAAGAAAGGTAGAAATTCTAAGTTTGCTCCCAAAGCAGTAGAAGGGTTTTTATTAGGTTATGACTCAAATACAAAGGCATATAGAGTCTTCAACAAATCATCGGGTTTGGTTGAAGTCTCTAGCGATGTTGTATTTGATGAGACTAATGGCTCTCCAAGAAAGCAAGTTGTTGATCTTGATGATGTAGATGAAGAAGATGTTCCAACGGCCGCTATGCGCACCATGGCGATTGGTGATGTGCGACCACAGGAACACTTGGAGCAAGATCAACCTTCTTCCTCAACAATGGTGCATCCCCCACCTCAAGACGATGAACAGGTTCATCAACAGGAGGCGCGTGATCAAGGGGGAGCACAAGATGATCATGTGATGGAGGAAGAAGCGCAACCGGCACCTCCAACCCAAGTTCGAGCGATGATTCAAAGGGATCATCCTGTCGACCAAATTCTGGGTGACATTAGCAAGGGAGTAACTACTCGATCTCGATTAGTTAATTTTTGTGAACATTACTCCTTTGTCTCTTCTATTGAGCCTTTCAGGGTAGAGGAGGCCTTGCTAGATCCGGACTGGGTGTTGGCCATGCAGGAGGAGCTCAACAACTTCAAGAGGAATGAAGTTTGGACACTGGTGCCTCGTCCGAAGCAAAATGTTGTGGGAACCAAGTGGGTGTTCCGCAACAAACAGGACGAGCACGGGGTGGTGACGAGAAACAAGGCTCGACTTGTGGCAAAAGGTTATGCCCAAGTCGCAGGTTTGGATTTCGAGGAGACTTTTGCTCCTGTGGCTAGGCTAGAATCAATTCGTATCTTGCTAGCATATGCCGCTCATCATTCTTTCAGGTTGTACCAAATGGATGTGAAGAGCGCTTTCCTCAACGGGCCAATCAAGGAGGAGGTGTACGTGGAGCAACCCCCTGGCTTCGAGGATGAACGGTACCCCGACCATGTGTGTAAGCTCTCTAAGGCGCTCTATGGACTTAAGCAAGCCCCAAGAGCATGGTATGAATGCCTTAGAGACTTTCTAATTGTTAATGCTTTCAAGGTTGGGAAAGCCGATCCAACTCTTTTTACAAAGACATGTGATGGTGATTTGTTTGTGTGCCAAATTTATGTCGATGACATAATATTTGGTTCTACTAACCAAAAGTCTTGTGAAGAGTTCAGCAGGGTGATGACGCAGAAATTCGAGATGTCGATGATGGGCGAGTTGAACTACTTCCTTGGGTTCCAAGTGAAGCAACTCAAGGACGACACCTTCATCTCCCAAACGAAGTACACACAAGATCTGCTAAAGCGGTTTGGGATGAAGGACGCCAAGCCCGCAAAAACTCCGATGGGAACCGACGGACACACCGACCTCAACAAAGGAGGTAAGTCCGTTGATCAAAAAGCATACCGGTCCATGATAGGTTCTTTGCTTTATTTATGTGCTAGTAGACCGGATATTATGCTTAGCGTATGCATGTGTGCTAGATTTCAATCTGATCCTAAGGAGTGTCACTTAGTGGCGGTGAAGCGAATTCTGAGATATTTAGTTGCTACGCCTTGCTTTGGGCTCTGGTATCCAAAGGGGTCTACCTTTGACCTGGTTGGATACTCAGATTCCGACTATGCTGGATGTAAGGTCGATAGGAAGAGTACATCAGGAACGTGCCAATTCTTAGGAAGGTCCCTGGTGTCATGGAACTCTAAGAAACAAACTTCCGTTGCCCTATCCACCGCTGAGGCCGAGTACGTTGCCGCAGGACAGTGTTGCGCGCAACTACTTTGGATGAGGCAAACCCTCCGGGACTTTGGCTACAATCTGAGCAAAGTCCCACTCCTATGTGACAATGAGAGTGCTATCCGCATGGCGGAAAATCCTGTTGAACACAGCCGCACAAAGCACATTGACATCCGGCATCACTTTTTGAGAGACCACCAGCAAAAGGGAGATATCGAAGTGTTTCATGTTAGCACCGAGAACCAGCTAGCCGATATCTTTACCAAGCCTCTAGATGAGAAGACCTTTTGCAGGCTGCGTAGTGAGCTAAATGTCTTAGATTCGCGGAACCTGGATTGAATTGTAGCATACATGTGTTTATGCCTTTGATCATGTTCATTCTGCATTTTGTTGCTTATTTTGGTGCTCAAGTTGTACAAACACTCCCTGGACCTCACAAGTCCGTTGCAAAGTGATGCACATATAAAGGGGGAGATGTGTTACAACTTGACCCTTTGAGACTAACCATATGCTTGAGTTTGCTTGATTTAGTCTCGAAGGAGAATTGAAAGGGAAAAGGTGGACTTGGACCATGAAAGACTTCCACTGCACTCCGATGAGAGGGTAACTTATTCCAAGTTCATCTCATGAACTCTTATTGCCATTTGCTCTTAATTGAAGATTTTGGTGAGGCAATGGGGTTATGGGGCCAAGATTGATCCCGTTTTGGTGCTTGATGCCAAAGGGGGAGAAAATAAAGGCCAAAGCAATAAATGGATCAGCTACCACTTGAGAAATTTTGAAAATAGTAGAATAGAGCTTTTGGTTTGTCAAAACTCTTGTATTGTCTCTCTTATCAAAAGTTGGTTTGTGGGGAGAAATGTTGATTATGGAAAAAGGGGGAGTTTTTGAAATCTTTGATCAATCTCTTTTGGAATGACTCTCTTTATGCTTCAACATGTGTGTTTGACTTAGAGATAGAGATTTGAGTTTGATTTGCAAAAACAAACCAAGTGGTGGCAAAGCATGATCCATATATGCCAAAATTGAATAAAACTCAAATTTATTTTATTTGAAGTGATTTTGCACTTGTTCTAGTTGCTTTATGTTGTGTTGGCATAAATCACCAAAAAGGGGGAGATTGAAAGGGAAATGAGCCCTTGGGCCATTTCTAAGTATTTTGGTGATTGATTGCAAACACAAGTGCTTAAATGTGAATCTATGCCCATGGATGAACAAAGTGCAAATCTTGAGTAAAGGTATGTTTCTAAGCCTTAGTACATTGGTTTTGTGTACTAATATACTTGTCTAAGTGTTAGAAACAGAAAGAAGAAGAGTTGGCTGTGTACAGCCAAAAGGCTGTTTCGGTCTAGGGCACCGGACTGTCCGGTGGTGCACCGGACAGTGTCCGGTGCGCCAGGCTGCCTCGGGCGAAGAGGCCGCTCTCGGGAAATTGCCGACGGCGTACGGCTAAAATTCACCGGACTGTCCGGTGTGCACCGGACTGTCCGGTGAGCCAACGGTCGGCCGAGCCAACGGTCGGCCGAGCCAACGGTCGGCCGCGGAATCTGCGCGCGACACGTGGCCTGGCCAACGGTTGGAAGGGGGCACCGGACTGTCCGGTGTGCACCGGACATGTCCGGTGCGCCATCGGCTCCCAGATCTCCAACGGTCGGCAACGGTCGGCTGCGCTGTTTTTGGAAATAAATCGGGCACCGGACAGTGTCCGGTGTGCACCGGACTGTCCGGTGCACCCGACGACAGAAGGCAAAGATGGCCTTCCAGATTTGCTCTCAACGGCTCCTAGCTGCCTTGGGGCTATAAAAGAGACCCCTAGGCGCATGGAGGAGATATACAAGCAACCTTAGAGCATTCTTGATCATCCACACTCAGTCTTTGCGCATTCGTTTGTCATTCTAAGTGATTCGAGCTCCGTTCTAGTGAGAAGTTTGAGATAGTCTCTTGAGCTCGATTCTTGGCCGTGTGTGTGCGCATTTTGCTGTGGATTTGTGTGTGTTGCTCCTCTCCCTTACTCCGTGCTTCTTTGTGAACTTCAAGTGTAAGGGTGAGAGACTCCAAGTTGTGGAGATTCCTCGTGAACGCGATAAGAAAAGAAAAGCATAACACTGTGGTATTCAAGTTGATCATTGGATCACTTGAGAGGAGTTGAGTGCAACTCTCGTCCGTTGGGACGCCACAACGTGGAGTAGGCAAGTTTTGTACTTGGCCGAACCACGGGATAAATCACTGTGTCTTCTCTGTGTTGAACTATCTGTGGTTGTCGTATTGTGCAAGATCTTCGCTCTAGCCACTTGGCATTAACTGTGCTAACGCTTAATCAAAGTTTTGTGGCTATAAGTTTAAGTTTTACAGGATCACCTATTCACCCCCCTCTAGGTGCTCTCAGTTTCTCTGTGCTTGCTTGTTGGATCATTATTTGGACCGCTTTATCTTAAACGAGGTCAATGCTTAACTAGGAGTTGCTTATGTTTGTTAGTCATCTATCTCTTTAATGATGGGGTTGTTGCATCGGATTGAGATTTTTCTTATATGAATGATGGTTTGATAGATCATGTATGTCTACTACTTTGAATGCATCCTGTGATATCACGAGGTACAAATTGTTCAAGTGCAGTAATAGTAGGTTTTGTTGTATGTGAGGTTAATCAAGGTAGTTTGGTTAAGTGGATTGTCTTATTGACGTCCAATTACTCCTGTTGAGCATAGTATCGTGTTATTATTTTAGTATTGAAAGTAATATTTATGAAGCTTTTGCATGAGTCTGTGTCAAGAAGTACATTAGTTTTTCTTGTTGTTATCCCTCCATTGCTTTATGAGTATTGCAAATTTTATCTCTTTTGAGAGGAGGAAAAGACGTTACATGACATGAGCACCATTTGCTTCACGTCAACAGAATAGTTGTGGAGAGCGCTAATAGTTGGATTCTAGTGTAATAACAACCATGTTTTATAGTGCTAGAGACGGGTATGTCAGGTGTTTCATACATTGTCGATACATGGATGTTTGACCTTAGTGGCATTAACAAACGAGGTTGTTGAATTCGTTGATTGTTGTGCTTAGTTTTCTAACCTATTAGGTAAAGTGTTGCTTAAAGGCTTTGGGGAGTTGCATCCCCATTTGGTAGTGGAAAATCCTAGTGTTGATCGCACTTGCCAATGCCTTGGGTTTTATTTTATATTGTGTTTTAATTATGGGTAAGGTGTTGTTTTGTTTTGGGAGTCATTTTAAATTAGTTGGAGGCTGAATCAGGCTTCACTTATCTAGAATGTTTTGTAGTAGGTTTCTTCATCTTTGCATAGGATGCTCAATCACCCAGTTTGGCCTAAACATTTGAGAGTTATGGGTTTCCTATAGTAGCCTTAATTTTGTACAGAAGTATAGACATTGAATACAGTAAATTTTGGGTTTTGTTGGATTATGAAAGTTTTAGTAATTTCATGATCTTCCCAAAGAGTATTGGTTTGTAATTTTCATTGCATATAATTGGCTTTAGGCTACTCTGAAGTTGTTGCACCGTTGTGTCTGAACTTTAGGTGTCGTTAAAACCACTAATAAATCGACCGCGTTTTGATAGTTTCAGAGCCCAAATTTGGGAATTCTCTTTAAGAACCTTTTAATGGGTATTTACTTGTAATTGTCTGTTAAATAGATTGCGAGAGGTGGTTGTCCGGATATAAGTCGAATCTCTAATGTGCAGTATCTTAGGCTGAGTTTAGCTGTAGGTCATGCAGAGTTGAGGGCTATAAAGATAAATTTGGGTGCAACTTTATTGCAAAAGTCGTGGACAATTTCCAAACTTTTCCAACGCGTGATCGTTGTAGTTTTAAGTTGAGTATAGCAAGAGTTATAGTATTTTGAATTTTAGTTGTCCATTGTTTCTAACCTATCAGTTTTGCAATAAAGCAGTTGCATTGTTTTATTGGTTTGGAAACCAATTCTGAGACACTCATTATAATAAAAGTTTTAGGGAATGTTATAATCTTTTCAATGAGTTTATATTTGTAAAATTTTGTTAGATGCAGAGAGTTATGAGGTTTTGAATTATGGGTCATGTTCCGTCAGGTTCTGGTGGTAGATCATGTATGACGCCTTACAAGTCAAATTAAAAAAATAGAGATAAAATAAAACTTCGTTTATCCTTTGAATAAAAAAGTTGTAGGTCATGAAGTTTAGATGATTTTACAATATTTCTGTGTTATCATTGCTTTTATAGTAAAAGAGGTAGAGACAGAATGAGCATTTGTGCTGTTGATTGTCAATTTTCTATTTAGGGATATTTCTTTGGGAGTTTGGTTTAGTTATGGTGAGCTCTTTCGCAATCCATGTTAATTATGTTGTATGGTGGGAGGGAATAGATGTAGTGGTTGTGATAGTTATCTTGTTATTGTATATGCGGAGCGTGGGCTGAAACAGAGAGATAGCGAGGGATATTTGAATAGGCCAGTACGTATTGTTGTGAAGCCATGTTTTCTGGTCTTGGCGTGTTTGTGTAAGTATGAAATAGTTACGTCGTGTGAAGTCTAGGTGGAGATGCGGATTGTGTGAGTTATTGGATGGATATATATGCATAGTATAATTAAAAAAAGAGAGTTCTTCGATGGGATGATATAATATATAGAATGTGCTTGGATGGATATATGGGCAGGCATGGTATGCTTAAATCGATTCTTGCTTGCATGATGTGAGATCAGGCTTAAAATGATTTAAAAAGTAAGCATATTGCTTCTACCCTTATGTTGGCTCTAAGTGTCTTGTAATGAAGAACCTAAAGTTATTAGTCCTTCGATGAACGCTTAATCTTAGAAGAGTATAGAACCTGAATAAATATATTCCTTGCTGTTTGGGACTACATGACCAGTTTTGGTTATGCCGCTAGTTCAATGAATTAAACCATGTTTTCGGTAGAGGTGTTGTATATAAAAGTTGTAGCCAACTTCTTCATCTTACTTGTGTAAAATTTCATGACCATAGGTCTAGTAGTTTGGGAGTTATGATTTTCTCAAGTCTAGTCTTGAAATCTATCTAGATTCTGTATAGATTTCGAAACTGACCTTGTTTGCCCAAGTTAAACTTCGAATCAGTTCTTATAAATTATAAAGAAGTGGTAGTACTTTCCTTAAGCTTTCCAACAAATTTTGGATCACCCTTTTTGGTGACCTATAAGTTAAGCTACAGCTGTTTTAATTGGAATCTTTGAATCTATCCAAATTTGGACAACAAAGCCTTTCTTATGTCTTTTGATCTTGATATGCATTGAATTAACCTGATAGGTTTATAAATGAAATATAGACAATTCTACTGGCTTTCTAAAAAGTCTAGGAGCGCCTGAATTGGATGACTGAGACTCCAGTTATGGATTTTTGAAGTGAGTAGTTGAATTCTGTCTAAGTCTGGACAAAATTTACGTTTCGCATTGTTTGGCCTTTCTAAGTGTCAAATCTTGTGGTGATGATAATACCAAGAGTATAGTGGACTTTGTAAGCTTTCCATAATGTCCTAGTTTACTTCTATTGGATGCATATTTTGTGAGTTATGAGGAAAACAATTAACTGTTGTGCTACTGTCTAGAAATATGCAAGCATTAAATTGATCTTTTGAAGTTACTCTTGTTTGGATAGGTTTGGTTTAGGCTATTTGAGCACAGTATGTATTGCATTCATATATATATATTCATTGAAGTACTTGCATGTGTCAATGTTGATTTAGTGTCAGGAAAGCTTTGTCCGAGTTATATAGGACCGTCTACTATCTTAGCCCGAGTTGGCAGCTTGGTTTAGCACCTACAATTGTCGGAGTCTATGATCAGAGTACACCATGTATTCCATGTCTTTATGTTGAGGAAGTATATGCGGAATCCAGACCATCAAATCGAGCTAGAGCCGATTTCTGTGTAGCAAGACCAGACTCTAGAGTGTCGTCTGCTGCGTATCTTAGAATCCTAGGCGCTTGAGGAGCTGATGTGGCAGAAGTACCCGAACCTTTCTTTATGTGTGAGTTTCGTTGATTCATTGATCTTTCCTTGTCGTTCCGATATAAGCGTCGGAATTCGAGGTCGAATTCTTTTTAAGGGGGGTAGAGTGTGATACCCAATTTTCTAAAAAAGAAGTTAAATTTATTTTTCCCTTTTTCTTTCGTGATCTGTGTAGTTGGGGTTGGAGTTTTTTTAGGAAACATTCACCAGTAAAACAGTAGAATACTTGTTGGATTTGTGCGCTGGGGTCGGGAGCAGACGTGAGAGCGAGTTTGGGCCGTGGATCTCGATCCGGCGGCGGGGAGCCCATTAGTTTCCCCCCTTAACCCGAGCCGCCCCTTCCCTCTCACTCCCCCACCCCTTTGGCCGCCCCCCCCCCTCTCTCTTCCTCTCTTCCACTCTTGCAGCCGCCCCAATCCCTCTCCTTCTTCCCCAAGTGATTGCAGCACCACCCCTCAACCCTAGCCCCCCCCCCTCTTCCTCTCCAAGGTGGAGCCTCCCCGCTTGGTGTCCGTCGTGTGGGTGCGAGTCTTCCATGGGAGTTTGGAGGGAGGAAGAAGGAAGAAAAGAAGGAGGAAAGGAGGAACCCAAGGTGATTTTCGTGATCATTTTGTTGTATTTGTGCTGCAATCCAATTGGTTACATGTTTACCTATGCGATTTGGTAGAGGTGCTGTCCAGAAATTTAGTGGGTGGACGAACAGCAGTAGTTCTAGGGATTTCTGGGAATTTTTCGTGGGCAATTAGTGGGGATCAGTGGGAGAATCATGTAGATCTTTGTCATACCTTTCCAACGAGTACTTATGCGCTCGATTCGGAGTTATAATTTAGGAGATATCGTTGTTCGAATCCAGTTATGTTGCTGTCCAAAAAAAAACAGATTTTTCAGGTGGGTGAACAGCAGTAGTATTAGCAGTTTCTGGGATTTTTTTGTGGGTAATTAGTGTTAACCAGTATGATAATAATGTAGGGCTTTGTCTTATCTTTCCAATGAGTACTTATGCGCTTGATTTGGAATTATATTTTAAAAGATATCGCTGTTTGAATCCGGGTATGTCGCTGTCCAAAAGACAAAAAAAACAGATTACATGGTTCATCTTGTGTACTGTTTTGGGATAATTAGATGTTGAAATTTAATTATAAATTTTATACAAAACTTGTGGCGAATTTTATGTAGATGCCTCTGGAGTTTTTTTTTGTCACCACTGCTGTCATAATTTTAAAGTTATGAAATTATTAAGCAGCGCCGCTGCAGTTTGGTGGGTGTGGGGAGAGATGTAACCCGCGGCGGGGTTTGAGTTTGTGCGTAGGTTCGGCGTCGTTTATGAGCCTGATTATGTGAAATTGGTGCACTAAGGTGTGTGTCAAAAACAGGTGGTGGACTATCGGATCGTACTTAGGGATTTGCCCAAACTTCCGGTAAAGGCAAGTAAATACAGTGGTGGTTGCTACCGTTTGGTTTGCATCCTATTCCCTGTCATTGAGTATGCATAAGTTTTAATTATGTTAATCATTGAATTCTATGATGAAGTTTATTTGTTTGGAAGTATTAATTCTCAATTGTCTAATATTGTGGATGATCATAATTTGGCAATGATATATGTGGTTGATTCCCATCTTGGATGAAGTTGAAGTATCTTTTTGAATCACGTTATATGAAGTGTTATAGGCATGACATGCACATCGCATCATCTATCTTGCATTTTGAAGTTATGTCGTTATCTTATGGTCCGACCGTACCGGTACATTTTTAGCATCATACGTTGCCCGAGGAGGGGTACGATGCGGTTTCATATCCTTAGAGGTATGAAGGCAGAAGTCATCCTTGCATTTGCAGACATTTGCACTCATGAGGTATATATGAAGTGTGACATTACTATGTTACTATTGTGGTTTCTACCTGCGAGGTGTGGTGACTAGGTGTGTTGTACGTTGTATATGTGCTGCACCTTCGTAATAAGAAGGTTGTGGAATCAAGTGGTGGTAAAACAATGTTCTTATGTGGTTAAACAGTTTGATATTATTTTACTTGCTGAGATGTGTCATCTCACTCTTGTATTACTCAATGCAGGTACTTGATACATGTTGGGAATGAGGGGAGTAGCAGCACGTCCACTTTCACTCTCACAATAACGCTGCCCAGGCGCAACCATGATTTAATTAGAAACTTATTGTCAAAGGAAGTTTGTTTTTTTAACTAGTCGTGCGCACAAGTTAATTCAGTTCATGTCATATGTTTTACTTCTCTTTGCTAGTCGATTAATAATACTTAGTATGTTTTTGGTCATGATATATGTTTATACACTGTTGCCCCCTCATTTATGCAATTTTGCAAAGGGGATGCTGCCGAAATTTTATATATAGATGTCAGAAGTGTTGTTTAGTAGAATTCCGGGGTGTTTGTGGACCCCGGGGTGTTACACAGCAGGAGCTCGAGGGCAAGGCCAGTGAGGCCGCCCTCGCCGAGGAGAACCTCAAGGCGAAGGGAGAGTCCTTAGATAGGCGAGAGATGGACCTCGCTAGGTGGGAGACGGATCTCG
This sequence comes from Zea mays, assembly GCF_902167145.1. Lineage (NCBI taxonomy): Eukaryota > Viridiplantae > Streptophyta > Magnoliopsida > Poales > Poaceae > Zea > Zea mays. Next base: position 90,989,184 of record NC_050097.1, read on the forward strand.
GCTTCAGGGAGGAAATGCTCACGCAGCGAGGCGAGCTGCTAGCCGAGCACGAGCTCGAGGCAGAGAAGAAAGAAAAGGAGTTGGAGGAGCAGGTCCGCTAGTTCAACGCGGCACAGGCGGCGTAGGGTTCCCAAGAGGTGGAGGCCACCAGGAAGGCCCTTGAAGATCTCCAGACGGAGCACCGCAGCGGGGTCCAGCGCATCGCCGCGTCGGCCGGCGAGGCGAGCACGGCACTGGTGCCGCTAGGGATAAGCCCCATCCCGGTGTCGGAGCTGCCTGCGTCGATCTCTGAGGCGCTCCTGGTGCTGGACTCCGCCGCTAATCGCCTCCAACACCTGGACCAGATCCTCGGCGCCCGCCTAGAGGTAGAGGGCAGCAAGCTCTGCTGGGCGGTGATTGAGTATATCTTGACATGCTTCCGAAGTCACGACCCGACCATATCTTTGGAGCTGGTGATCGCTGGTCCGGTGGCCACCACTGAAGACGCCGCCCGAGAGAGCGTACAAGACGCCATGGAGCTGGTGGGCGAGCGCTTCCAGCGCGACCCTACTGATGACGAGTAGCCGAATCTGCATAGACAAGACAAGGGTCCCTCTAGGGAGCGGTTTGTAATAACCTTTGGTGGTGTAACATACTTTTGAGAACCATTAATCAAGCAGTATTAGCACTTATCTTGTATGTTATTTGTCCTCGCTGTGTGTAGCGTTACCAACCTCCCCTGGTACTTGGCCCCCCTGGGATGTAGGCTCGATGTGTCGAGGCTGGATACCAGTATACCTAAGAGAAAATTGGTTGCCCGGTCCCTATGGGGTAGTCTCTACGGTTTGAGACTACCTGCGTCTGGATTGGGACCTGGACCTGCACACAGCTTCGGTTTTGAAGTGTTAGGGGCACACCCATAGGACCCATCGTCTGGTATCTGCCATCCTTTGATTCATGCAACAGGACCTGCAGGATTTAACTTGGGAAGCCAAGCCGTATGCCCGGACCCACAGGATCACAACTCCAAATACTAGAGTACCCGTTGCAGAGTGGTGGAGGTGCAGGCTTAGGGTACGGAACCAGGCTAAGCGGCTACACAGCTCCGGACCACTCCAGGAAAACGAGCGCCCATTCTCTAGAAACCGGACCCACAAGTTGCTGGACCCCCTGTAGCAGTAAAGGGGTCCTGAACTGCAAGCTTGGCTTACTCAATTCAAATGTCATCATACCAGCAAGGGTGGGAACTGTATGGGTGGGTTAGATAAAAAATAATATCTGAAACTGTAGCAGAATAAAACCATCACAAAAGCACATCTGAGGGGTAAATCTCTTCCTTATAACTTGATATACATGGGTGTAGACCAAGAGGCCAGGTTTACGAGGGCGGACCTCACCGGATTGACATACACATATGCGCAACCCAGTTACAAAGGAAGAAAAACTCAATCCCCCAGTTTTGCTTCTATGGGTAGAACTTATGGAGATGCTCTATGTTCCAGGGATTGGGAAGAGACACTCCTTCAGTTGTGGCAAGGCGGACACACCTGGGTCGGCATATTCCCGTCACATTGAAGGGTCCTTCCCAATTGGGGGAGAGTTTGTGGAGCCCTTCTCGGTTCAGTACTCGCCTTAGGACTAGGTCCCCGACCCTGAGCTCCCTACTATGCACGAACCGTTGGTGGTAGCGCCTGAGTGCTTGGTTGTACTGTGCATTTCGGATCGTCGCTCGCCATCTGTGTTCGTCGATGAAGTCCACGTCCTCACGCCGTAGCTGTTCCTGCATAGACTCATCGAAAGATTGGACCCGTGGGGAGCCCATAATAATTTCCGGGGGAAGACAGGCTTCGGCCCCGTAGACCAGGAAGAACGGGATCTCCCCGGTTGCTCGGCTGGGTGTGGTCCGTGTGGCAGAACCTCCCAAGGTATCGGGCCCACATGCACCTGTCCTCGTCTCAAAGACCTCAGACGGCATGCATGTGCACCAGATAACTTAACAGGATCCGTCCGATTGCCCCAAGGACATCGGATAAACCACTTACAACCAGAACCGCAGGATTAAGTAACAAAAAAAATCACACACACAATATTTTAGCAGCCGAAATCTTATTACCAAATTTTACAGGTTACAAAAATTTTACAATATTTTATCGGAGTGATTACAAGAGTATAAGTTTGAAATATATGCTAGCTCAAATGACCATCCTCAGTAAGAAGATAAAGACTGGGTATACTTATATAAGAAGGCCGAGCCCACCGGCACTTAACACCATCACAGCAGCACAAAGTTATATCCTGAAAAACAACAGGGAATAAAACCCTGAGTATGGAATTACTCAGCAAGACTTACCCGACTAAAGAAAAGACTCTCAAGGATATGCTGGATTTGGGAATCAAGGAGAGGCTTTAGCAAGAATCAACTTAGATACTTTCGCAGAAATAGCTTACTAAAGTGAGTCCTTACTTTCAATATTTTAACGCTAGATTAAATATTAATAGACTCTGTTTGCATCTAGTCTAATTTCACCATCTCATCAATACAACATCATTTTTATTCATGAGGTTCACATCCTGACTTAGGTTGCAGGTCGGAGATCAAGTCTCCACTCTCCGGGGATATAACGGCGATCCGAATCGATTTACTCAGCTGAGGATCTCTAACCACACAACATATGTAGCACTTAACCCTTGCATATGTCAACCGTTCCCACAGATCCTCCACAACGTGAACCGGTCCGCGCTACCCGGGAGCACAGTACTCCTCCATCCAACCTCTAGCCAGAAGGGTACACGCTACTCCCACCATCTCCCACGCCCAGTGCGCGGTTGTCTTTTCACGTATGGAATAGCCGGGTTCAAGCTTACCCTGTCCCATTTCCAGGGCATGTGGCTAGTTAAGATAGTCCTTGATCAACAGGCCTACATACGCATCCAATCCTTAATTGACCCGGACGGAACATCACCTGTTCCTAGCCCAAGTCCCGATTTAAGTACTTCCACCCTTAGGATTGTTTGTGTTCCTAAGGATGAAAAGAGCATCACAGGGAACTTTACAGTAAGATCCCACCATTGCTCCTAATGAAAATATTCTTGCAGGCAGAAGCCATCCTTCCTCAGGATAACCCCTGACCTAGGCATTAACGCAAAGGACAACCTCTATCCACAAGATTTACCTCTAAGCAAGGCTAAGCAATTTTGTAAACCATATTTTGATACTTCATCAGAAGTATCTATAAAGGTATGGATATCAAGGTAGGCAATGCATCAAAGGGTTTCCAAGCAACTCCTATAAACCTAATGCACATTTCACTAGACTTAAAGTGTGCAAAAATTATTTAAAAACACAAAGAAGTGGTTGCATGCACCGGGGCTTGCCTTTGTTGCAATGAAGTGGTTCTAGATCCCTCTATCCAATACCCAGTTAGATGGCTTCATCCACTTGAGGAGCAGGCATTGGAGTAGACTTCTTTAAATACCACCTCGTCTAGGTGTTCTACAAGTCAATTACAAATGCATGAATGCTTATCTAATGACATGTAATGCAAACTCTCACAAGGAGAGGTGGGGAACAGAAACACTACAACTAAAGCACATGACAAGAATGCACCTATTTCTTAACGCTCGATTAAAGTGACCAATTTGAATTCACTTAGATAAACCAGGGAACTAATCCAACTTATATCTCATCCAAAACCTTAAAACTTCTTAAGCAACTTTATCTCTTCCCTAGATAAACTTATCTCCTTTCCAAAGCACTAACCCACACTGAACTGCTATTACAGCTAACTGAATAAAATTCAGTCAGAGTCAATCTGGCAGTCCAGTTTTGGACAGCTGTTATTTCCTACTTTATGTGGATTCAAGCCTAACTTGCTTAAAGGGATTTGTTCCTTATAACATGGTCTTTCACTTTGCTATAACATTCCTACCCCAATTCTTCTTGGATTAATTACCACAAGGACCCAAATTGAATAAAAACACACAAATTCAGACTTAAATATTATTCTAAGTCTGAATCCTAACACCTGACAGTCCACCTTTTGGCCACTTTTACTTCCAAATTTATGTGGAACCAAGTCCACCTCACTTTATAAAACTTGCTCTCTTTACTATGGTCTCCAGCTTTGCTATGGAAACTTTAATCCAATACCCCATGAATCAGTCACAAATGAATTCCAAACTAGGCATCCTGCTGCAATTCAGTTTTCAGAAATGAATAAAAATTCTGTTATGTGTCCAGCCAGACAGACAAACTTTAGCCAACCCTTTTCTCCAATTTTTACAAAGCAACAGACCAAACTCACATAACCAAAGTTATTCCTTAGATATAGCTCTACTACTTTGGTATAGTACCCCTAGGTTGAAAACATTCAGAACAATTTTTATGAAGCACCAAAATAGAGCTCAACACACTAGAACCTAGTTTCAGCCTTCTGCACTAAGTCTGGGATCCAAAAATCCAACAGCCTATTTTTTTGAGCGAATTTTACACCTAGTTCCCAGCAACAGACAGTGGTAGAGTACAAGTAGTAAATGGTGTGAGCTTCACTGACCTAAGGAGAACACGAAACTTGCACTGTACAGCTGGGGAATCGCTTGTGATTGCTTGACCGCGGCGAGGTGGGCACTTGGATGACCCTGGTCACCACACAGGAGGTTGACACTCAGCTCAGGAACAACTTAACTCTACAGTAAGGGAGAGGACTAACACTGGCTGGAACACCAGAACAACTTCACCCTTGCAGTGGTTATTGGTTAGAGCTCGATGGGCAAGGAGTATTCTTTACTGGACCATGCCCTATAAATACTTGAATATGGGGCAAGGTGTTCCTGACATGTTTGACATGCAGCTAAGGTGTCCTCGCATGGTGCCAGCAACATATCAGCTAGCCTACGTGGCTCACATGCCCTCATACAACACCAGCACCCAGCCCTAATTTAAACATTGAACCTGGTCAACTAGCACACAAATATCCCTTGTGGATATGCTCTAACAGCCCAAAATATCAACCTATTTCAGTGAACACAGATAGGCAGACGTGTGGCTGAGAACACCACTTGTGGCTAAACACAAAGAGGTCCAAGACTTGATATTTCTGCTGGGGTAGCCACTAGAACCTTTGTGGTGCAGTTTACTTCATCAAATAACCAGCAGATAAGGTCTTGACTGCATGTTGTTTCCCAAAACAATGCAGAATTACTTGGATAATTTTTAGTGGGGAGGGGTCTCTAGACCTTTAGTGATGTATCTCAATCTTATCTCCATCCCACACTCTAGTGGCACTAGCAGAAAGCAACTGATCTTCTTCAGATTCCATATACCACACTGAACTCAACTGCATGAGCCTACTGTTTCATCTGCACACCTCCCTGTTGACCCCCTGCAAACTCTCAGTTTTCCATGGCAACAGGGGAAGCAAGTTTAACAAAACTTGTCGACCAAATGACTCTCTACCACTTCTCCACAGGGACCTTAGGCTTAAACCCCTTGGATCAATCACAAGGAAGGTCCAAAATCTAAAGAAAAACACTGAAAATTCAGTTTCAGAGGTCTGAAACAGCATTACACAGATTCTAACAGAGGAAGTTTAGAGGTGTTTTACTCCCATTTTTTTTGTAGAACCGAGTACAGCCCTATTGATAAAACATATTCTCTGTACTGTGGACTCCAACTTTGCCACATAGTTCATAGTCCAAAACCACAAGAGTTGGTCGCAATATGGCTCTAAACTTTGCATCACGTACTGATTTCAGCCTTTCAGTTCTGAATAGACTAAGTCACCAACCACCTGACAGTCAAACTTTGAGCAGCTGTTACACTGCTTTTTATGTGGGATCATGTCCATCATCCTTTAATAAAGTTGTTCACCATTAGGTGGTCTTCACTTCCACTACAAAAAACTCAGTCCAAAACCTTATAGAACAACCACAAAAGGGCTCCAAACTTGGCACCATACAGCAATTTTCAGATTTCAGAACTGAACCAAATGCAGTTAACGTACTATCTGTCAGTCCAACCTTGAGCAAGCTTTTCTCCATTTTCTGTGTGGAATCAAGTCAAAGACACTTTAGTAGATTTGTTCACTATCATATAGGCTTCAACTTCTCTATAAACATCGCAGCACAAAACATTACAGAACAGCCACAAACCAGCTCCAAAACTGCTATCCACACTGAAATTCAGCTACTATTTCCAATCTGAAAATTCAGAAACACAGCAGCACCACTTTAAATCACTCTTTTTCCTGGGTTCCAAATGTTTCTAAGGGACAATTGCTTAATAAAGTTTATACTCCTATAGTTCCTCTACAAGTTTGGTATAGTGACCAATAACCAAAACCTCTTGGATTCCAAACTACACTAGCCCAAAGTTTGCACAAAATACTGAAATTCAGACCCTGAATTTCACTAAGTCTGAAATATACAAAATCTGACAGCTCTAATTTGGACCACTTTTTCAACTAGTTTCATACAGTTTTAGGGCTGGTACACCTAATAAGGATTGTTCTCCAACAGTTACTTTACAAGTTTGTTATAGCAACTCCTTACGAAAAGTCCATAGATCAAAAGTTATAAGGGTCCAAAAATAGCTATATGAAACTGTTTTCAGCCCAATTCAAACTGAACCCAAAACTGAATTTCTGCAAATTACTCCAAATCTCTCCACACAACTTGGAATTCTCCAAATAAGAAACTTACTCACTTTTCCAAGCTCTACCATTTTGGTTATAGACTTTTAGCTAAATCGTTCTAGATTTTGAATTCCCCTTTTGGGCTAGTTTTAGGGTTTCAAATGAGTTTCATTTGTGTTTCAGCTTCTTCTAGGGATTCATCCCTTTGATCCCTCCACCTAGAGCAAAGTTACTCTCTAGCTCAAGATACAATCTTTGATACACATAGCTCATATCCAAAATGTCCTGGTTTAGAATTTCCTTTACTTAACCATCTATTCCAAGCAAAGCTCAAGTTAAGGTTTGGAGTTATTCCAGCTTCTTAAGCGCTTCTTCCACTTGACCATCATTCCAAAACAAGGCTACTCTAGGCTCTAAGACTTACCTTTAACATTTAAGACTCCAAGCCAATTTGTTACTTGCTCAAGAGATGATCTTCCCTCATTTTTCTTAAACCAGGTCCTTAACTAAGTCCACTACTCAACACACAACATCACACTTTTTGTAAAGTTTTAACCTAGTAAATGCATTCTAGGTGTAACAAGCACATTAATGCAGATGCTTATAATGACATGTCAGAGTTTTAGTTTACGTAACATCAGGGGTGTTACAGCCCGGTTCCCCCATAGTACGGTCGGAAGTTCGTTGACCCAATTTGCACCATGCTTTTTCAAGCAGTCATAGGTGCGTGTCTTGAGCCCCCTGAGGATTTCTACGTTTGCCCTCTCAGCTTGGCCGTTGCTCCTGGGATGAGCCACAGACACAAAGCAGAGCTGGGTGCCGATGCCCTCACAATACTCTTGGAAGAGCCTACTTGTAAACTGGGTCCCGATGTCCGTAATGATACGACTTGGGACCCCAAATCTACATACAATCGACCTGAGGAAAGCAACAGCAGCACCCTGGGTGATATTGACCACAGGGGTGGCCTCTGGCCACTTCGTGAACTTGTCAATGGCGACGAAGAGGAAACGGTACCCGCCGACGGCCCTAGGGAATGGTCCTAGGATATCCACCCCCATACGGCGAATGGCCAGGAGGGTGGAATCATCTGCAGAGCCTGAGCTGGTGTGTGTATCTGCTTTGCATGGAACTGACACGCCTTGCAGGACTTTACCATCTCAGCTGCATCCTGGAGGGCATTTGGCAAGTAGAAGCCGTGCCGGAAGGCCTTTCCGACCAGCCTGCGGGATGACGAATGACTTCCGCACTCACCTCCATGGATCTCCGCGAGCAACTCACGGCCCTCCTCCTGGGTGATGCACCGCATGAGAATGGCGTTGGCACCACGACAGTAGAGATCCCCTTCTACCACCGTGTATCGCTTAGCCAACCGCACTATGCGCTCTGCGGACACATGATCTTCAGGAAAGATATTTTCCTTCAGGTAGTCCCGGATCTCGGAGATCCATGCATCAGGACCACTATGAGATACTGGCTGTGGCGCTAAGGGGTCGGCAGGACCTCCTGTAGCACACACAATCCTTGGTGGGTTCTGCTGATGGTATGCCACCGGGACCGCTAGCTTCGAGGTGCTAGTCTCACCCCCTTTGCCCAGTTTGGCAGGCTGCGCGGTAGGCCTCAGTAGCCGTCTTTCGAAGATGCCCTCGGGCATGGGTGCCCAAGTTGATGCCCTCGTGGAGAGTTCATCTGCCGCTGAGTTGTTAGCCCGAGGAACATGTTGCAATTCCAGGACCGTGAAGTCCTTTTCCAGCTTCCTCACGTGTAGGAGGTAAGCTGCGAGCCTAGGCTCATTGCAACTACATTCCCCGCGGACCTGCTTGATGATCAACTGGGAGCCCCCCTTCACGAGGAGCTAGCGAATCTCTAGGGATAGGGCCGCAAACAAGCCAAAGATCAGTGCCTCGTACTCTGCCATGTTGTTGGTGGCCTTTAACTCAAGGTGCACCATGTACTTTACTTGATCTCCGCTTGGGTCGACGAGGACCACTCCAGCACTGTCACCTTGCTGGCGGGCAGACCCGTCGAAGAAAAGCGTCCAGTGGGGCTCGGTGAAGACCGGGACCCTGGGCTCCGTAGGTGTGGGGTCCGAATCAGGATCCGGACCCCCAGGAGCACTCGGGGGAGGGGTCCACTCCACGATGAAGTCAGCCAGTACCTGGCTCTTGACAGCGTGGCGAGGCTAGAAGTCCAGTTGGAACTCTGCAAGCTCCGCAGCCCACGTGGCTATGTTGCCTGTGGCGTTAGAGTTGTGGAGGATGGCCCTTAATGGGAAGGAGGTCATCACCACGACCCTGTGTGCCTGGAAATAGTGGCGCAGCTTCCTGGACGCAACAAGCACAGCATAGAGAAGCATGTGCGTCTCAAGGTACCTGGCCATTGCCTCATGGAGAACCTCGCTGACGTAGTAGACCGGCTTCTGTATGGTCCGGACCCCTATGGTTGGCCCCGGGCCCTCAAGGTCTGTGGTGGTCGGACCACCACCTTCTCCTAGGGGAACCTCCTGACTCCCCTAGGAATGTTGCTCCGTCCTTTCGACGACCAGCACCATGCTCACCGCCTCTGTAGCCGCTGCAATGTACAAGTACAGCGGCTCCCCTGGCTCCAGAGCTACCAGTATTGGTAGGGACACAAGGTGCTGCTTCAACTCTTGGAAGGCTCGCTCTGCCGCCTCGATCCAAGAGAATGGGCCGGACTTCCGTAAGAGCTTGAAGAAGGGTAGCGCCCTCTCAGCCAGCCGTGAGATGAAGCGGCTAAGGGCAGCTAGGGACCCCATAAGCTTCTGGACGTCCTTGATCCGGGTCAGAGGCCTCATTGCCTCAATTGCCTTGATCTTCTCCGGGTTTGCTTCAATGCCCCGGTGCGAAACCAGGAATCCCAGCAACTTCCCAGCAGAGACACCAAAGACGCACTTGTTCGGGTTCAGCTTCGTATGCGTTGCCCGCAGCTTGTCAAAGACCAGGGTCAAGTCTTCCATTAGAGTCGACCCTCTCTTAGTCTTGACCACGATGACATCGACGTATATCTCTATCCTGTCCCTAATCAGGTCCCTGAAGGTCTTACTCATCGCCCGTACAAATGTTGGCAAGGCGTTCTTCAGACCGTAGGGCATTACAACATAACAATAAAGCCCATCCACTGTTACAAAAGCGGTATGCTTCCTATCTTCCCTAGACATCTGGATCTAATGGAAACCAGAGTAAGCATATAAGAAGGACAAGAGGTCACACTAGGAGGTAGAATCCACGATTTGATCTATGCATGGAAGTGGATACAGGTCCTTGGGACAAGCCTTATTAAGGCTGGTGTAGTCGATGCACATCCGAAGCTTCCCGTTTGCCTTTGGAATGATGACCGGGTTGGCCAGCCATACAGGGTGATGAACCTCTTCGATGAAGCCAACGTTTAGCAGCTTCTGGACCTCCTCACGGATGAAATCCTACCGCTCAACGGACTGTCTCCGAGGCTTCTAACTCACCGGTTTGGCGTCTGGGTGGATCTTCAGATGGTGCTCAATCACCTCCCTGGGGATCCCAGGCATCTGCGACGGTTCCCATGCGAAAACGTCGACATTTGCCCGGAGGAAGGCGACGAGCGCGAGTTCCTATTTCTCCTCCAAATTGCCCGCGATGTGGGTGGTCTGGGAGAAGTTCGCACCGATCTGGATGGCCTTGACGGGTCCGCCGTCTGCTCTAGATGGCTGCACCTTTGGCACCTTGGTAGGCGCCTTGGTACCGGAAGTTGAGGGGTCCCTCCCTCCTTCATTCGGGCGAGCAGTTTCTGCCGCCAGGGCGTGCAGCTTCTCGACAGCCGCCAGCGCAGCGGCGCGGTCACCCGGCACGGTAAGGACCCCAGCCGGGGACGGCATCTTGAGGACCAAATACCCGTAATGGGCAATGGCCATGAACCGGTACAGGGCCGGCCTGCCAATGATGGCATTGAAGGGGAGGTTAACCTCCGCGACGTCAAACTGGACGTTCTCTGTGTGGAAGTTTTCCTCGTTCCCGAATGTAACCGGCAGTGCGATGCTCCCAAGAGGATACACAGGTTGTGAGCCCACTCCGTAGAATGAACGAGAGGGCCCCAGTCGAGACCCTGGGATCTGCAGCTGCTTGAATGCAGCGTGGCTGATGACGTTGAGCCCAGCCCCACCGTCAATCAGAACATGGTACAACTGCATGTTGGCAATGACAGGGGCGGTGATGAGCGGTAGTATACCGGCCCCTGCGATGTTTTTGGGGCAGTCGGATGCCCCGAAGGAGATAGTGGTGCTCCTCCACCCCTGATGTGGAGCACCTTCGGGACCCTTGGGACCGCCGAAAGGACCTCTCAGCGCAGGGACTTCACGTTCCTATGGGAGGTGAGCTCCCAGCTCCCGCTGTACATTACGTACAACTTCTTGCGGCGGTCGTTGTCGTCACTGGAGTCAATGTCTCCAGTGAAAACGTCCTTGAGGACCCCCTCAGGTGACTGATACCCGAGGTCCCTTTCTCCCGCGGCTGTGTCACCTTCGTCGACCTTCTCCTTGCCAGATCGGTGACGAGGCGGCGAGCCATCCTTGGAAGCCTACTCACGCCGCTCGCTGACGCGCTTCGCGAGCTTGATGATCTCGCGGCATTCCGAGGCGCTGTGGCGACTATTGGGGTGCACAGGGCATGACCCACTGTTGCCTCCCTGTGGCCGTGGGCGCTTGCCGCGCTCGTTCCGGCCCCCAGTCGCAGCTGCGATGACCGGAGCAGCGGACTGCGGCCTCTCGTGGCCGCGGTTCTTCTTCTTGTTGTTGTTGCCGCCCTGGGTGACGGCACCCGAGCCACCTGTCTGGGTAACTCCAGTCTGTGGTGCCGAGTGCCATGCACGGCCCTCGGCAGCTCTGGCACATTTGTCGGCCAGAGCGAAGAGCGTGGTGACGGTTTCCACGTCATGCGTTGCCAGCTTCTCCAACATCTCCTCATCACGTACCCCCTGTCGGAAAGCAGTGATAATGGAGGCATCGGAGACACGAGGTATAGTCCCTCGTACCTTGGTGAAGCGGGAGATGAATGCCCGGAGAGTCTCCCAGGGTTCTTGTCTTACAGCATGGAGATGAGCCTCCACGCCATGCTGCTGATAAGCACTGGCAAAGTTCACTGTAAACTGTGCACAGAGCTCTTCCCAGGAGTAGACGGATCCCGGGGTCAGGTTCATGAGCCAGGTCCGGGCCGGCCCGGTCAAGGCTACATGGAAGTAGCTCGCCATCACAGCAGTGTTTCCACCAGCTGCCGTAATGGCGGTGACGTAAACCTACAAAAATTCCGACGGATTTGACGTACCGTCGTACTTCTCTGGCAGGTGTGGCCGAAACTTGGGCGGCCAAGTCACCGCGCAGAGGTGATCCGCTAGCGTGGCACAGCCCACGCCGACCAATGGGACACCCGTGTGGATTTGGGCACCCCTTGGAGTTTGTGGTGCAAGCGGAGCGAAGTCCTGGTCGAGGTTGCGACCCTCAAAGTTTAGCCAGCGCTCACGCGCCCTCTCCAGAGAGACTCGTGCGAACTCGCCCGCACGCCTACGGTTGAGTTCTGCCCGCAGGTCATCAGGCCTCTCCAGAGATATTGGAGCATCCTCACCCGCACGCCTGCGATTGAGCTCCGCCCGCAGGTCCTCAGTCGGTGCAGCCTTCACTGAGGGTGAGTGCACTGACGCCGACGCCTCATGTTGACGCCGGAATGACCAAGGCCTAGGTCTGACCGACCCAGAATGCGCCATGCCGAGGAGACGGTCGACATCGTCACGCCACTGCTTCATGGCCCCCAGTGAGGTCGTGGAACTTGGAGGGTGGCGTAACAACTCCATGGCTGCAGACAATGTCCCAGGAGCAGCCCTTGACGGAGTCCGGGATGTCTGCGCAGGCGTGTGCTGCTGCGCAGCGCGCACAGCAGCAGCACCAGACACAGGGTGGTTGGAGCCCCGTGGCATGGAAGACGCATCCTCTTCCTCCATCAGGAAGTCCTCAGGAGTCAAGCCGCGGTGCTCGACGATCTAGACCATCGTGTCGAGCAGGAAAATAGGAGAAAACCTAATGCCAAAACCCCCTACCTGGCGCGCCAAATGTCGGTGGGAGAAATCCACCGGCTGGGTGGCGGAATGCACCCGCCCTAATCCTAAGATGAGGAGGGGGCCTTAGCGATTTGCCTGTCTGTTGGAAGGTGGATGAACACACGAGGACACGAGGGATTAGAGTGGTTCAGGCCGCCGGAGCGTTGTAAGGAAAATGGACCCCGGGCCATTTGGTCAATTGAGTTTTGGTGTTTGATGATCAACACAATCCATGAACTAATAAGTTTTCTAGTGTTTATGTTTGTAGTTCACAGGATGCAAGATTAACTTAGACTAAGGAATTGAGGAAAGAAATACCTCAAAAGAAGACATTAAAAAGATCCAAGAAAAGTCCAAGTGTGCTGCCTGCGGACTGTCTGTGCGTGGAGCACCAGACTGTCCGGTGCCCACACACCGGACCATCCGGTGCATTAGGGAACCGCAGCCCAACGGCTAGTTCCAGGTGGCACCCGGAGAGAAGACCACCGGACTGTCCGGTGTGGAAAGCCTGCGGCGCCAACGGTCACCTGCTCTGACAGGGCAACGGCTAGGCGCACCAGACAGACTACAGTGCGCTATCCGGTGCACCACCGGACTGTCCGGTGTGCTGCAGAAAGCAGCAACTTTTCTCCAACGGCTCTATTTTTGTTGGGGGCTATAAATACACCCCCAACCGGCCATTTCCAAGTGTGAGAGCCCAAGCAACATACCAAGACACATAGTGCATATTTCCAAGAGCTCAAACAACCAAGTGCTTAATAGAATCACTCGGTGATTAGCGTAGATGCTTTGCGAAGTGCTTAGGTTAGTTAGACCTCTTTAGCGCTTGCTCTAGGTGAACCATAGTTAGTTGAGTGAGTTTTGTAAAACCACACAACCCCTCGGCTCTTGCGCGAGTCGTTGTAATTGTACTGAGTTGGGCGAGAGTCTTGTGAGACCGTGACAACCGCGTTTATGTCACGGCCGCCACCGTGTACCGGAGGGAATGAGGCCCACGGCGTTTCGGCCAGAAGCTCGATAGTGCAGATGGCGGGGAGCGTCCGAGAGGAGCCAGAAGTGGAGCACCACTTGCGCGTGGAGAAGGCCCACGGCTATCTACGGAGTTACTCGACCGAGGTGCTTGGCCCTCGCGTGGGCTTCCCTTTGCGTAGGGGCACCAACGAGGATTAGTCGGGACCTTGCGCGGTTCCAGATACCTCGGTAAAAATACCTGCGTCATCCACGAGAGTTTGCTTCTCTACTTTGCTCTTTAAGTTTCCGCATTTATATTAAGCATTTAAGTTTCAATCTTGTCTTACATACTTATATAGTGTAGATTGAAACTTAGCCATTGCGGTAGAGATAGCAACACTTAGACAAAACCTAGTTTGCACATTCTAGTTTGATTATTTGCATAGGTTTTGCTCTAGGGATTTATTTGTGGCCTAGTTTAGCGAAAGTTTTAGAAGTCCTAATTCACCCCCCCCTCTTAGGTGTCACCCGTTTCCTACAAGCGTAATACCCTACCTCCACTGTGTGTAAGCTGTATTGAGTATGTGTCAAACCTGTGTCTGTGTGCTTGAGAGCCTGTCCTTGTAACGTTGTGTGCCTTCCCTTTTATAGTTTAAGGGAGGCACATACAAGGATGCTGAGCCCCAGCATGTGGGCCCAGGAGCATAATGGAAGGAATACATTATGTGAGTAATTAATGCTAGTAATGCCTGAGCAACCACCGGGAGTCTTGATGACAGCAGTCCATGCAGCATTGATAGCCGAAACGTGCAAGTAATGGTGAGTAATAGCTCGGCCCACGTATCGTGGACTGAGCATGCCGCCTGTCAGTGGAATGGACAAGCGCACGTCTTATCCTCAATGAATGCGGAGGCGCGCGTGGCCCAGAGGCATCATGCTGGGTTCCACCCGTTGGCTTAAGCCGCACGCAGTATGCCACGTGGAGCGGGGAGCAGGAGTATATGCGGACAGGCCCGGAACCCACCAGACTAGGTCCGGACACGTGTCGGCACCGAACCCCGCCTGGGTCCTATTCAAGGCCCGAGTATGTTCTATCCTAAGACCTTGGGACCCCATTGTGGGCGGCCCGGACCCCATACGAGGGGTCCAGATCCCATTCCAGGGGTCCGACTTGCACACGTGGAGGTCCTGGACCAACCTTGGAGGTCCGGACTGTATATCCAGGGGTCCAGCACTCTCCCATGGGGGTCCAGACTCACTGTTGAGGCCTTGGGGTATATCACTTTCTCTAGACACGTGGCGACTCAGGACCGCCCATGTGGTGGGGTCAGGCGCTGGCTAGTCCCCGAGCCTCTAGTGCCCTGTCGTGGCCGGCCTTATCGGCTCCGGCGAGTTCTCGCCGCAGAACCGAGCGACGCCATCGCGCCCATGCCCACCCTTGGCTGTTAGATCCTGGTCGTTCGTTCGAGATCGGGCGGTTTATACTTAACCCGAGCGGATCTAATCCCAGCCCTCCGATTTGGATCCAATCGCCTCTCTATCTTCCCCCTCCCCCGCCTCTCTGCCTCTGGGCCTAGCTAGTCGGTCCGCCCTGGCTCGCTGACGCCCTGGCCCCGCTTGTCAGCCGCACCTGTGCGCGCGCGCCCGTGCGATCTAATCTAGGCCGCCGATCTCTGATCTGATGGCTGAGATTACCCCGTACCCCTTCGCATGTGAGTTTTGCTTAAGAGCCCCCTGGTTTTAGGAAATCAACCCGTCGTCCTCTGTTTTAGCGCATAGGTTCCTGGATTCTTTTGAATAGCCCCCTGGACTTTATTTAATCAGATTTAGCCCTAATTTCATATTCCAAACTTTAAAACTTGTTTATTTCATATCTTTTTCATATGAACTCTAAATTTAGTGGTTCAAATTGCAAAATGTTCACAAAATTATTCTCTGTTCAAATAAAATATGACCAACTATAATTTGTATACTTTATTTTTTACATTTAGAATATAGGATTACTGTATATGTTAATTTATTTATTAAATGAAATAAATAAAAGGAGAATCCTAGGGGTTAAAGTATATTTAAGCTTGTGAGATTAGTGGTATGCATTACATGGATTCATTGTTGGTTTAACCTTTAGGTCTTAATGACATAAATAGAATTAGGTTTGTAATTATGGATAACACTTAAAGGATAATCAAATTCCTGAATAAGAGTAGTTCATCTTACAATTTAATCTTTTCTTGTTTAATTACTACTTAACCTTTTTGAGCTATGTTCCAAACACTTAGAGAGTAATCAATTCCCCAATTAGGATTAGTCCATTTTATAACTTGATCTCATTCCCCTGTACTTAATACTATACCTTTTTGAGTTGTGTGCCAATGTTTGTACATGTGTGATGTGATGTTCATTTTTACCTTTCAAATGTATTGAATGTATGCTCGCTTTAATTAGACAACGAGCAGCTCGTGGTTCCTGAGTGTGTTGCCAAAGATCCCTCTGAGCAACAACCTGGTGAAGACAAGTGTCCTTAGACCTATCATGTCCTACTTTACTTTATAATTCATTGTCCTGCATTACTTTATTGAAACCTAAGGATTGACTAGTCTGTATTTCCCTTACCCTTGTTTACCTTTTTGGGTTAATCATGGTTAGCTTATGCTATTGCTTTAACCTAATCAATGAACATGATGTGATCTTTTATGATACGATGATGTTATCCTGATGAGGTTCTTGTGATTACTTTAGGGGGCTCAGGATGTTTCCTGAGTGCCTCTCCGTAAGGACCTGTTTGGGGAGTGACAACCCGGGATAACAGTGCAACCATGAGGGTGGAATGGGACGCCCTTAGCTGATTAATTAGAGGAACTAGAGGAATAGTTGGCTTCACTGTAGGGCCGTCAATGGGGTCCGGGCACAGTACTTGCTCTGCCGAGGCTGGTTGCAGAGGTTCTTGATTTGGTTTTGTTAGTCACCCTTCCTCTGGGGAGATGTACTGTGTTTATCAAACTGTAGAAACCTAACGGTCGACTATGTCATCTGGGAAATCTTTGTAAAGGCTACATAGTGAGACCCTGCTAGGTCACCTTGGTAGTGATCAATGGGGAGGCTAGAACCCCGGACAGAATGAGAATCACGGCTTGTGGGTAAACTGTGCAACCTCTGCAGAGTGTTAGAAACTGGTATATCAGACGTGCTCACGGTTAAGAGCAGCCTTGGGATCCTCTTCGATTAAAAGAACTTTGGTTACTTTTATGATGATGATTAGCAATGTTGGTTATAATTTTGATCTCTGGTATTTCCTCGTGGAGGGAGTGCCTCTGGGTAATAACTAGGTTATTACTAAAATTTGGCTATACTTATAATAATAAAACTTGACCGACTAAAAGCAACTGCTTAACCTTAACTGCACATACAGCTAGTCCACTTTAGCCAAACGGGACATTTGCTGAGTACGTTGATGTGTACTCACCCTTGCTTTACAAACCACCCCACCCCAGGTTGTCCCCATTGTACTCAGTGCTCAGGAGGTGAAGCTGTTAACATGGAGGACTTTGAGGAGTTCCAGGACTGCGACGAGTTCTAGTTTACTTTAGTGGCAACCCCCAGTCAGCTGCCTGTCTAGGCTTATCCTCTACATTTCATTTCTCCGCACTTTGATATTATTGTTGAACACTATGGATATGTATTAGACTCTGTGGATGTCTCAGACATCTTGATGTAATTAAGTACCCTTTCTGCTATTTGTTTTGAGCATTGTGTGATGATGTCCAATTATGTAATCGCTGTGTACGTGAGTTCTGATCCTGGCACATACATGGTTTGCATTCGGTTTACCTTCCAAAACCAGGTGTGACAGAGTGACTCACATTAGGTTTGATCATAATAGATTAGATAGGATTGGGTATGACAAGAATAGACTAGTTTAGGTTAGATAGATCTACTAGGGTAGAATAAATATTATTAGGGTATGTTATAATCTTTTGAGATAGGATGGATTATATGGTGTAGGTAAGTCAGAATCTCTGATGGGTTAAAACAGAGGGGTTATGCAACTATCAAATGGTTAAGGTAGTTGCATGAGGCCGAGTTGGTCGATTCTTAATTTAGTGTAGAGTGAATTAAGTTAAAACATATTTTATAGGAGTAGAGTCTAATTTATTTCATCAGTATTATTCTTCTTGTTAAGCAACTAAAATTAGATTAGCTCCACTTTAGCCTTTGTTAGGTTAGATTAATCTATCACATTAGATCATATTTAAGTTATATTTGTGCGACTGGATTAGACTAGATAAAATTTAAATAAATTTTGGATTAGCTCATGGTTGTTATTCTAGAGTGGGATAAATATGCTAATTAGGGCAAGATGAATCCATAAGGATAAGGTAGAATCTTTTGAGGTCAATTAGATCTATTAGGATGACATAAAATCTTTTCAAGATAAGATGAATCTTACTAAGGTAATAGAGTATCTTTTAAGACAAGATAGATCTATCAGTGTAGGATAGAATCTTTTAAGATGAGATGGAAATTGTTAGGCTAGCTAGTTTGTCTAGTTATTTTATAAGCACTTTTTTCTATATGTATATGCAGATGTAATTGTGGACATTACTCCACAACTCATCACACTCAATCAAAGATCCAAATCAGACAAGTATCATAAGAACAAACATTGAAGTACATAGATACCTATAAAAATAGTTTTGTTTTTGTTCCTAAGAGTAGGTCTCCTATTCCTAAAGGTCTCTTTAGGTACATTTCAAAGTGTGAAATCCACATTTGTCTTTAGAAGCAAAAAGGTAAGATTAATAAGAGTAAAGCAGCAGTGGATGAGAACAGATTAAGAAAAGTTTAGAAAGAATCAGAGTAGCAAAGGTAAGTAAGTAAGAGTTGTCCAGTTCTATCTAGGTTTCGTCCTACAGTCAACATTCCCTCTGATACCACTTCTGTCACACCCGGGTTTTAGGGGTCCAAAACCCGAGCGCGAAATAATCACCAGGTGTGCTGAGACCAAGTCTCACACATATGATGAATAGTGATATAGAAACGAATGTCACATCTTTACTATATAATAGGAGTTCTATACAAAATAAATAAATAATAACATCATATGAAGACAACGATCCAGCAACTCAAAGTTGACTGGGAGACGACAACCTAGACCTCTCACGAACACATCGCAACATCCTCAATGCGCCTCATCCTGCGGTACCTGTTCTTGACCTGTGGGGGTGTGAGACAGCAAGAGTGAGCTCACGTACGTTCATCGCACAACAAGTTATGGGGATTAATGTGCATGAACTCGCCAAAGGTGCGAGCTCATGTGAAGTGTAAGTCTTACCAAAGAGGATGGTTAGAGCTGAGTATTGCTTTTAAAGTTGGTCAAAATTTTATTAGCAATTACTAAGTATAAGTAAATACCAACCCAATTAAGTAGTAGAACAAAAGTGATAACAACACACGCAATGCAATGCATATGACAAATTGAATTTAGTTCCATAAATTAATCATGTGAGGGTTCGAGCTGCTCATGACCTTGAGCACAACTGATATACCACTTTTACACTCTGCAGAGGTTGCACATGTTTACCCACAAGTCATGTTACCCATCTGCCAAGGGAAGGCCACTCTCATACACCTCTACCAAGGAGGCGAGGCAGGGTAACACTACGAGGCCTTTACAAAGTTCCACTAGCTTCAGAAAACCCACTACAGTTTCTAGGAAACTCCAATGGAGGGACCCCTCTCCTGACCGCCATCACAGCAAATTCAACCCAAGGGCCTCCCTACACTGACCACTCCCCTACTGCCCTTGCCCCTTTTGGGTAAGGTAGTTCTCCACTAGCTTTCCTAATTGGTCAACCAAGGGCGTCTCATACCACCCTTGTGGTAGCACTGTTTTCTCGGATGGTCGCTCCATGTTCCAATTAACATAATGATCTTATCATGAACAGTAATTAACAAACTGATAATAAAAGTACGATCATGAATAATGTGTATCTTTATACGCAAAACCACATAAAATAATAGCAGGTACTACCAAAAATTATGTGGTAAACAAGGTATAAAGATAGTCAATCTAGGGTAACCTATTGGATCCCATCAAAATTAATCTATGCAGGTTTTTCTAGTTTGTATTGGTATTCTAGGTGCTTAGATATGATCCTACACAACAGTAGTACGCAACATTTTCGGCAGCCACAGTAATTTTCGGCGGCCAGAGGTTAGCTGCCGAAAATTGCTGATTATTTTCGGCGGTCTGACACAGCCGCCGAAAATAGCGTAATTTTCGGCGGCTTCTGACACGGCCGCCGAAAACTATGCAATTTTCGGTGGCTTCTGACACGGCCGCCGAAAATTATGGCTTATTTTCGGCGGCCAGGGTTAGCCGCCGAAAACTAAAAGTTTAAAACGGTCAGTCACCCTTCTTCTTCTCTTTCTTTCTGTCTTCCCTGCCCTCCCGCGTCGCCGCTCCCTGCCCGCCCGCGCCGTCGCTCCCTGCCGCCCCTGCGCCCCCCGGCCGGCCACCCCCCGCCCCTGCCGCCGGTCGCCGGCCACCCGCCACCGGGAAGCCCGGCCGAGGACGCCGCCGCCGCGCCCCGAGCCAAGCCCGGCCGAGGACGCCACCGCCGCGCTCCGAGCCGCCACCGCCCCGAGCCATCACCGTCGACCACCGTCGTTCGAGCTGCCACCGTCGACCACCGCCGTTCAAAGCCCTGAGCCGCCGAAGTCGTGGAACCACTCCACCGTCGACCACCGCCGTTCAAAGCCCCGAGCCGGAGAGGTAATTTTTTTAAGTATTTTATTTCTTATTTTCGACGGCTGTTATTTAGATGTCGCCGAAATTATTATATATTTATAATTGTGTTTGTTTGATTACTGTTTGTGATTCGTATTATTGTTTAATTTGATTACTATTATATTGTTAGCTTTAATAGTATATTATATTGTTTGATTACTATTATATTATTAGTATGCAATTATATTATTAGAATGCAAGTATGTTATAGTATATTATATTGTTTAATTTGATTACTATTATATTATTAGTATGCAATTATATTATTAGAATGCAAGTATGTTATAGTATATTATATTGTTTAATTTGATTACTATTATATTATTAGCTTTAATAGTATATTATTAGCATGCAAGTATTTTATTTTTTATTTTCGTATTATTGTTTGATTACTATTATATTATTAGCTTTAATAGTATATTATATTGGTACGTATAATAGTTGCATAATTATTGTATGTGGTACTTAGTTTGATTTGATTAGTATTATATCATTGTTTGTTTTGTATAGAAGTAATATTATTTAGTGGCAGCGAAGTTATGCTGCCAAATTTTTTTGGGTCCTGCTAGGTTCATGTGGGTTTAGAACCTATCCATGTCGTACATACATGTAGGACCGATACCCTTGACGAAGTTGAAAAAAAATTTCACGATATGGTTCCGTTTAACAGTCTCAGACATGGCTGAAGATCGTGCATGGATGTACAATGGCTGGAGTAGAAATAGACGTCATTCTGATGAATGGATAGCCAAGACCAAAGATTTTGTGGACCACGTATTCGCCTTGTCCTTAACCGACACTGTCAGATGCCCTTGTAGGCGTCACGAAAACAGTATATTTCTTAATAAGGAAAGAGTTAGCCTAGATCTTTGTCAGTTTGGATTTATGCCCGGATATGAGGTGTGGGAACATCATGGTGAGGTAATACCCAACAGGAATGTAGAAGAGGAGGAGAACAATGATTGGGCTGGCGATGATGCGATGCATGAGATGCTAGATTCGCTACGTCCAGAATTCAACCTAAGCTCCGAGGATCCTGCCACACCAGAGGTTTCCAGTTTTTTTAAACTACTAAAAGACTCTGAAGAGCCGTTGCATGAACACACAGATGTGAGTATACTCGCTTTTGTGACTCGGCTCATGTCCATTAAGTCCAAGTACTTTTTCTCGAACAATTGTTACAATGAGATTTTAAAGTTATTAGGAGATGTGCTCCCAAAGCCCAATAAGTTGCCTAAAGACATGTACCAATCAAAGACAATTATCAAAGGTCTCGGTATGGATTATGAGAAGATTGATGTGTGCAAAAATAATTGTATGCTTTTCATGAAGGAGCATGCGGAAGAGAAAAAATGTCTGAAATGTGGACAATCTAGATTTGTGGAAGTTGTTAATGATGAGGGTGAGAAGGTGATGACAGATGTTGCACATAAGCAGCTCCGCTACTTGCCACTAACTCCTCGAGTGAAACAGATGTTTCTATCTAAAAAAACCGCTATGCACATGCGATGGCACAAAGAAGGTGTCCGTGATAACGATGACCTAATCGTGCACCCTTCAGATGGGGATGCATGGAAGGCTCTCGACACGTTTGATCCCGAGTTTGCAGCTGATCCGAGGAATGTTCGAATCGGCCTCGCGACCGATGGCTTCACACCTTTTGGTCAAATGGCATCATCATACTCATGTTGGCCCGTCTTTGTTATTCCATACAACCTTCCACCTTCTCTTTGTATGAAATATGAATTTATATTTCTTTGCTTAATCATTCCTGGCCCAGACTATCCTGGAAAGAACCTCAATGTCATGTTAAAACCCTTGATTGAAGAGTTGAAGGAGCTTTGGAAAGGTGTTGAAGCATACGATGTTTTTACAAAACAGATATTCAAACTTCGAGTTGCGTATTTGTGGTCGGTGCATGACTTCATGGCGTATGCTATTTTTACCGGTTGGAGTACACATGGTAGATTGACATGTCCATATTGCGGTTCAGATACAGATTGCTTCCGTCTTGCTCATGGTGGAAAGATCACTTACTTCGATTGTCATCGACGCTGGTTGCCCAGGAAACACCCCTTTAGGAGCGATAAGAAAAACTTTATAAAGAACACTGTGGTCACCAAAGGTCCGCCTAAACGTCTTAACGCGGCAGAAATATATGCTCAGCTGAACAACCTTGTCCTAAATGAAAAGGGGGACAAGTACGAAGGATTCAGAGTGGACCACAACTGGACACATATATGTGGTCTCTGGGAGCTCCCTTATATGTCGTCATTGATTCTTGTGCACAACATTGATGTCATGCACCAAGAAAGTAATGTTGCTGAAGCCCTCATACACACCTGCATGCATTTTGACAAAACAAAGGACAATCTGAAAGCTCGAAGAGATCTAGCAATGCTTTGTGACCGACCAACCCAAGTGCTCAATGACAACGGTAGGCCGCCCCGTGCCTTGTTTTGTCTTACCTCTAAAGACAAGATCGAGGTAATGAGATGGATGAAAAAAATTAAATTTCCCGATGGTTATGCTGCGGGCTTGAAAAGAGATGTGAATTTGAAAACGGGAAAACTAACTGGGTTAAAGAGCCATGACTTCCATATATTAATGGAGAGGATTATCCCTGTCATGTTTCGTGGTTATATGCCCGACGCCATGTGGCAAGCACTAGCTGAGCTAAGTTATTTCTACAGGCAGATCTGTGCCAAAGAAATAAGTAAAAATATGATGGAGAAGTTGGAGAAACAAATACCAGTGTTGTTATGCAAGCTAGAAAAAATATTCCCACCTGGATTCTTCAATCCGATGGAGCATCTACTTATTCACATTCCATATGAGGCAAAGGTTGGTGGACCTGTACA
The DNA here is from genome assembly GCF_902167145.1 of Zea mays. Lineage (NCBI taxonomy): Eukaryota > Viridiplantae > Streptophyta > Magnoliopsida > Poales > Poaceae > Zea > Zea mays. Next base: position 91,012,472 of record NC_050097.1, read on the forward strand.
ATATAGGTGGATGTATCACATTGAACGTGCACTCAAAAACCTGCGAGGCATGGTTCGAAATAAGGCTAGAGTAGAAGGATGCATCGCTGAAGCTTTTTTGCTAAAGCAGGTTTCATACTTCACGAGTGTGTATTTCGCAGAGGAACATAATGTCTATGCTGCTACCATGCGATACAATGTTGATGAGGAACCTCCTGTCAGTGATCTCAACATTTTCCAATGGAGAGGCACAAGTACTAGTAAGGGCACTTCTACCACCTTAGCATGGATGAAAGAATGTCCGCATTGCTATACATGTACTCTAATATGGAAGAGATGGAGCCATATTTCATGTAAGTCTTTATTTTACCCCTTAATTTCTTTACCAAAGGAGCCATATTTAATTACTTATTTGTCGTACAGTAAGTTCGACGAGGAAAATTGGACTTATTCCCATCAGCCTACAAGCAAACAACTAGATACTATGCGACGACATGGGAGGCAAGGAAGACCTAATTTTGTTGACTGGTTTCGCGAGCATGTAAAAACTCTCTATATTCCTTACTTTCATGTCATTTAGCCTTTTACGCGAGGTAGTCATTTTAACTGTATATTATTTGCAGTGCACAAAGACTCCTAACATACACGAGGACTTGAGACAGCTTTCTTATGGGACGGTCACTTGCAGAACATTTGGTCGATACGATGTGAATAGCTTTTGTTTTCGTTCAGACCAATTTGAAAAGTCTCGTCCTCGTGCAGTCACACGTAACACTGGAGTTCTGACTAGGGCACTCGATGCACTCGGCAGAGAAACTAATTATTATGGCATCATTCAAAACATCCTAGAGTTTAATTTTGCAGGGAACAAACCTTTGAAATTAGTATTCTTTCTATGTGATTGGTTTGACAGCACTAATGGGATTAGACAAAGTCAATATGGTATAACTGAAGTAAAGCACAAGGAACGACTTCGAGGCCATGATAATTTTATCCTTGCACACCAGTGCGAGCAGGTCTACTATATGTCGTACCCAAATCCGAAGTTTGAAGCATGGTGGGTAGTTCATAAGGTGAACCCTAGGGAACGTTTACATACTCCTTGCACTGCTGGTTATCAATTCGAAGACGAACATGCCGATGATGTTTATCAAGAAGAAGAATTGCCAACTACTTTTACTATCGATGAGGGTGTTGCACTGAACTCACTAGTCGGAGACCGTAATGATGTCATTACTGATGAGTGTGTTGCACCGAAACGAAAACGAAATCCAAGGAACAAAAAAGCCACATTGCGAGCTTTGGATCGAAGAAGACTCCTTGATCGTGATTCTGATGAATTTTGATGTGTAATGCAAAATTTCATATTATGTGCATTCACTTGGAGGCAAGGCGCATGGACGGTATGAACTTGTGAATTGTTTTCAATAATATTGGAACTACGACCGAATAGCTAATTTTCTTGTTCTTCAAGATATTCTATGTTTACCGGTGTTATCGATTCGACGGAGTTGCGTTCTCGTGGCGGCTCTTCGTCGCAGGCGGGCTGTGGTAGTAGCAGCCGTAGTCGCCGCTCTGTATCTAGCATGGAGGAAGCTATGAGGGAGCAGCAAGAAAAGTTTCGTGAAGAGATGCGGCAACAACAAATGGCATTTCTCCAACAGCAATCAGAGTACATGGCTGCTTACAACGCACAGGCGCAACAAACAATGAACGTGAGTGTCTTATTTATTCTCAACACGCTCGATATTGGTTCTATAACTAATATATTATATTTGCAACAGTCTTGGTTTCTACAGCAGGCACAACAGCAACCATTTGTTTTCCCTCAATTTCAGCCGCTGATGCCTCAGTGGGGATTACATGCTCCGCCACCTCCACCTCCACCTCAGGTTATTCAATTTAGTTAAGACTTGTCGTTTGTATCAACCTAATTGTCAAATCTTTACTAAACTTGATTTTGTAGGGATCCGGGGTCATGGACCACAACACGCCACCACCGGTCATACCAGCACCAGGAGGAGCTTATGCAGGGGAGGGAGCTTATGCAGGAGAGGTTAGTTTGAGAAACAATTTGTTTGAATAGTCGTTATACATGTAACCAATGCCGTTATTAATGTCATCTTTTTTTAGGATCCAAACCCGTTACACGACTTCGTCGACCAGTTATTGGCTTCTGGAGGTAGTGGACACAACTCCAACGACCCCAATGTGTGATTAAGTTAGCTTTGTGCCGCACTGTGTTGTAATGAACTATTTGTGGACTTTATGTTTGTATGGACTATTTGTGGACTTTATATTTGTATGGACTCAAGTTTTATGTTGTGAACTCAAGTATGAATTTTCTATTATTGTATGGAATTTCTGTTATTGTATGAATTTTGTATGAAATTCTGTTATTTTTCGTTTTTTTCAATTTTTTTTGTTCTGAAATTAGTAATTTTCGGCGGCCCCCTGGCCACCGAAAATAGAGATTTTATTTTCGGCATTTTAAATTTCTGGCGACTGACTGTCTGGCCGCCGAAAATAATCTGTTATTTTCGGCGGCCAGGGAGCCAGCCGCCGGAAATAAGCTATTTTCGGCGGCCAGGGCCTGGCCGCCGAAAATAAAGCCTTATTTTCGGCCAGTTTTTTTTGGCGGCCAGAAGCCGCCAAAAATAAACCATTTGCCGCCGAAAATAGCTTATTTTCGGCGGCAACTGGCTTATTTTCGGCGGCTTCTGGCCGCCGAAAATGACTGTATCTGTTGTAGTGCTAGGCATCCACAGTTCTATCAGTCACAAGTGACTGTCAGATATATCTGTTGGATGAAACCAAGAGCTGCCCAGAGGCTTATGACGAATGGACATTCATTACCGTTCGTTCTAAAATCGAGCATCATAGATATGTAGTTGGTTCAGTGATGAAGTGATATTCGTTACCGTTCTAAAACAGAGCATTACATATGAGTAGGGTGAGGGGCGTGTCACGTGTGTGATCTGTGATGATATATATCTAGTGCTGTCCAATGATGATGTTTTGAGGATATCTAGCTTCGTCACGAATGTTTAGTGTCTATGGGCCGTGATCAATGTCACTAATAGTCAGCACCCAAGGCCCATCACCAATGAAGCTATGACGAAATATATTTTTTCCCATAGTTATACATTGTTCTATATATGATATGATTCTGTTTCGTCAATAAAATTCTATCATAATTGTGCACATTTGTACTAGTGCATCATTTTTTTACTGAAAGGGATTGAAGGACTTGCTTCGCTGCTGAATTATAAGTTGGATGTTTTTTTTTCTGAACATCATTTAGATATGTGAGAATAGGAACCCATGCCCCTAACCAGGGATGGGGAGTAGTATTAATAGACTTAGTAACTGGGCCAGGCCCATTACAGTGAGGGGTGAGACGGTAATTACATGGGGAATACCCCAAACCCTAGAATCCTAGACGGGTAGTCTAACACCCCCCCGCAGTCACAACTCTATCCTGTACAGATGTTGAGACTGGAACGAAAGTCTAAGAATACACTCGACGGTAGTCCCTTGGTGAAGATGTCGGCGAACTGCAGCGTGGTGGGGACACTGAGAACCCGAACGTCACCGGCAGCGACACGCTCGCGGACGAAGTGCAGGTCGATCTCCACATGCTTTGTGCGCTGATGCTGCACGGGATTGGTGGAGAGGTAGACCGCGCTGACGTTGTCGCAGTAGACGAGGGTGGCGCGCTGGAGGGGACTGTGGAGCTCGTGGAGGAGCTGGCGCAGCCAGGAGGCCTCTGCCACGCCGTTGGCCACGGCACGGTACTCGGCCTCAGCGCTGGAGCGAGAGACGACGGGCTGACGCTTGGCGGCCCAAGAGACGAGGTTGGCGCCCAGGAACACGGCGTAACCGGAGGTGGACCGGCGCGTGTCGGGACAGCCAGCCCAGTCAGCGTCGGTGTAGACCACGAGCTCTGACGTTGGTGATGGTCGGAGAAGGAGGCCGTAGTCGAGGGAGCCGCGGAGGTAGCGCAGAATCCGCTTGAGCGCAGTGAGATGGGGCTCCCGCGGAGTGTGCATATGCAGGCACACCTGCTGGACGGCGTAGGCGATGTCGGGCCTGGAGAAGGTGAGGTACTGGAGCGCGCCGGTCAGGCTCCGGTAGGACGTCGCGTCGGCGACCGGAGGCCCATCGTCCTCAGAGAGCTTGGCCTGAGTGTCGACAGGCGTGGAGCAGGGCTTGCAGTCAGACATGCCAGCCCGCTCCAGGATGTCGATGGCGTACTGGCGCTGGTGGAGGAAAAGACCCTGGGGCCGGCGCTCGGCGGTGATGCCGAGGAAGTGGTGTAGGGGCCCCAGGTCCTTCATCGCGAACTCCCGCTGAAGGGCGACGATCGTGCGGTGTAGAAGATCGGCGGTGGATGCCGTGAGCACAATGTCGTCGACGTAGAGCAGGAGGTAGACGGTGTCGTCGCCGCGCCGGTAGATGAACAGGGACGTGTCCGACTTGGCCTCAACGAAGCCGATGGAGGCCAGGTAGGAGGCGAAGCGACTGTACCAGGCCCGTGGCGCCTGCTTGAGGCCGTACAGGGACCGGTTCAGCCGGCAGACCAGATCCGGACGGTCAGCGTCGACGAAGCCGGTGGGCTGGCTGCAGTAGACAGTCTCCGTCAGAGTGCCATGCAGGAAGGCATTCTTGACATCGAGCTGATGGATCGCCCAGTCGCGGGAGAGGGCGAGGGAGAGGACGGCGCGAACAGTGGCGAACTTGACGACGGGGCTGAAGGTCTCGTCGTAGTCCACTCCGGGGCGCTGGGTGAAACCCCGAAGGACCCAACGGGCCTTGTAGCGGTCGAGGGAGCCATCCGAGGTCAGCTTGTGGCGAAATAGCCACTTGCCGGTGACCACGTTGGTGCCTGGTGGACACGGCACTAGGTCCCAGGTGTGGTTGGCCAAGAGGGCCGCGTACTCCTCCTCCATAGCACGACGCCAATGTGGGTCGGCGAGGGCAGTGCGAACGGAGGAGGGCACCGGGGAAGCGCCGGGGGGAGTGCTGGACGTATCAGCAGCCAGGATCAGCCGGTCGACGGGGCGGAGAACGCCAGCAGCGCGCCGAGTCACCATCGGGTGAACGTGCCCGGGGTCGCGATGGATGGCGACCGGGTGGTATACGGCCGGCTCGGAGTGAGCCACCGGAACGTCGGGAGCGGCTGGTGGGGCCGGCTCACGGCGGTGATAGACGACGGCGGGGTCGGCGCATCGGGCCGCGCTCGTCGACGGGCCCGAGTCGGGGGGCGCCGAGGTAGTGGCGTGGCCACGGCGATGGTAGATGAGGGCGGGGTTGGCGAACCGAGCCGGAGTCGACGGGGCCGCGCGTGGCGCAGGTGGGGTCGACGGGGCCGCGCGTGGCGCAGGCGGGGTCGACGGGGCCGCGCGTGGCGCAGGCATGACCGACGGGGCCGCGCGTGGCGCAGGCAGGACCGACGGGGCCGCGCGTGGTGCAGGCGGGGTTGACGGGGCTGCGCGTGGCGCAGGCGGGGTCGACGGGGCCGCGCGTGGCGCAGGCAGGAGCGACGGGGCCGCGCGTGGCGCAGGCAGGACCGACGGGGCCGCGCGAGGAGCAGGTAACGGCGCAAGACGGGGAGCCGAAGGTGGGGGAGGAATTGGGTCGGACTCGAGGAGGGAGTCAAGATCGGTGGGTGGGGTGGAGGCAGCAAGGGGAAACACATCTTCGTCAAAGATGACATGACGAGAGATGATGATGCGGTGGGAGGTGAGGTCCAGACACCGGTACCCCTTGTGGTCAGGGGAGTAGCCAAGGAAGAGGCAGCGAGTGGAGCGAGGAGAAAGCTTGTTAGGGGCGGTAGCGGAAATGTTAGGGTAGCAGGCACAGCCGAACACGCGTAGGTGGTCGTAGGAAGGGGATGTGCCGTACAGGGCAAAGTGAGGTGTAGGGTGGCTCACCGCCTTCGAGGGAAGACGGTTGAGGAGATGCGTGGCGGTATGAAGGGCCTCGGCCCAGTAGGTGGCAGGGAGAGACGCCTGAAAGAGAAGGCAGCGGATCATGTTGGTGGTGGTGCGAATCATGCGCTCGGCCCGGCCGTTCTGAGCAGAGGTGTAGGGACACGAGAGACGCAACTGGACGCCGTGAGTGAGGAAGAAAGAGCGGGAGGCGTTGTTGTCGAACTCGCGGCCATTGTCGCACTGCAGGGCACGGACCGGGCGCCGGAACTGGGTGGAAACCCAGGCGAAGAAGTGAGTAAGGGTGGTGAACGTATCGGACTTCAGCCGAAGGGGGAAAGTCCAAAGGAAATGGGAGTAGTCATCCAGAATAACCAGGTAGTATTTGTAGCCGGAGAGACTAAGGACAGGAGATGTCCAGAGATCACAGTGGACAAGATCAAAGGCCTGAACAGCCCTGGATGTGGAAGTGGAAAAGGGAAGACGGGAGTGACGGCCGAGCTGACAAGCATGACAGAGGCGCTCAGAAGAGCCCCGAGTATATGATATGTCGGAGTGGCCGGAAAGCTGGGACATGACGTCAGGTCCAGGGTGCCCGAGGCGACGGTGCCAAATGGCGGAGGAGGTGGTGGTAGTAGCAAGAGCATGTGATGTGGTGGTAGTATGAAGTACGGGAGAAGAGGCTCCTCTGGTGTGGGGAGTGGAGGGCAAGTGAAGAGAATAGAGGGGGCCGGAGCTGTTACAGCGAGCGAGCACAGCATGTGTGGGAAGGTGGCGTATGGTGAGGCCCCAGGGGTCGAACTCCATAGAGCACTGGTTGTCACTAGTGAAGCGACGAACCGAGAGGAGGGGATGAGTCAGTCCGGGAGCAACAAGGACGTCGTTGAGGCAGAATGGTCCTGGAAGAACCGATGTACCTACTGAGGTAACCGGGAGGGTGGAACCGTTACCGACGACGATGGAGGTAGGATGTGAGGGGTGGGGTGGATGGGAGTGGAGTAACGAATTAGTGGTGGGGGTAGTGTGGAAGGAGGCCCCGGAGTCAACCACCCAATCGGTGGTGGTTCGGGGGGGTGGAAGTGGCGAGGGTACGGTGTGAGCGGAGAGGGCCAGAGAGGGTGCCCCGACAGGAGCACTAGGAAGGGAGGGAGAGGACACGGGCTCAACCGCAAGGGAGGCGATCGCAACACGTGGGAAGACAAGCGGTCCAGGCACGTGACGGCCCGCCTGAGGGTGGATCTCGACGCAGTCCCGAAGAATAGGGTTCCAGACTGGATCGAAGGACACGAACATGCCCCGGATGAGCTGGCCGTCGTGGAGGAGGACACGCACAGTCACGAGAGCGACGGGCGGGGGTGACGCCATGGAATCGATGTGGGTGGGGACACCGCTGGTAGGAGAAGCGCAACGGCGCGAGGAGCGCGGAGGGGAGGGGCGCAGCTCTGCTGCACGGACTCCGGGGCGTGGGGAAGGAGCGGCGCACGGGCGGCGCGGCAAGGCAGGGGCGCAGGGCGGCCGGCTCGGCGGGTGGCGCGCCCGGCACCGGCGCCAGAGCAGGGAGCCGCGGGTGGTGGGGAGAGGAGGAAGGCCGGCGGCTGAGGGGGCCGGCAGGGGAGGAGAGGCGGCTGGACGCCGGCCGACGGTGAAGGGGAAGAAGCTAGCCGGGGCGGATCCGGCGGCGCTGGCGCGGAAGGAGACAAGACGCGCGCGGCCCCGGCGGCTGGAGGAGACGGCGCAGGTGTGCGGTCCGGTGGGAGCAGAGGGAGACGGCGGCGAGGGTCCACGGCGCGCAGGTGGCGGATGGCCACGCCCACCTCGCCGGCCGCGGACAGGGGCCGGCCCGGGATCGAGAACGTCAGGCGGTGCTTCTTGGCCACGCCCACCTCGCCGGCTGCTGGGAACGAGGAGCTGCTGGCAGCACGGCGGGTCGGCGCTCGGGCGTCGAAGGGGCGCGGCAGCGGAGGCTCCTGGGAACGCCAGGCGAGCGCGGCAGGAACGCCAGGCGGGCGCTCGGGCGTAGGGCCGGGCGCGGCAGGATCCGGCGGCGGCTTCTGGGAGGGGAGGGGCGGCACTGGAGCGGGGGTGGGCGCACCCGACGGCGCACCAGGGAGGGGTGGCGGCTGGCGGCCGGCGTTGGGAGGGAAAGGGGGGCCGGCGGCTGGAGCCGGCGGCGGCTGGGAGGGAGACCGATCGGCTGTGGCCGGCGGCTGGAAAAAAAAACAGAGAAACCCTAAACCTAGCCCTCTGATACCATGTGAGAATAGGAACCCATGCCCCTAACCAGGGATGGGGAGTAGTATTAATAGACTTAGTAACTGGGCCAGGCCCATTACAGTGAGGGGTGAGACGGTAATTACATGGGGAATACCCCAAACCCTAGAATCCTAGACGGGTAGTCTAACAAGATAGTGTCTACTGTCTAGTTTTATAACTAATTTGGGAATGGCTATATAAGCTGCTGCGCGTCTCCAACTATTTTGACCCATGTAGGATCGCAGTTAGTTTGAATTTTGTTTTGGAAAATTAGATGGCATAAATCCTCGATGATCACCATATTCAACATCTTGATATATATATTTCTCTAATATTATAACATATAGTTATGCTCATTTTCGTATGTCAGGTGATTAATTAACAACGCTACAATCGAGCTATTAATTGACAAGTATCATTTGTCCTGGAGCTTGAAGAAGGCCATGAGGGGCGCATACACCCTCTCCCTCGCGTTGGCAGCCATGACAAAGTCGGCGTGCGCGTAGTCGTCCACGTACTGGACCGTGAGCTTGTCGCCGTGGTGCGACTTGAGGACCTGGAGCAGGTGGCTCACGTCCTGCGGGTCCGACAGGGTGTCCCTGCCTCCGTAGCCGAGGAAGAGCGGGAAGTCGTCGGGGATCGCCGAGAGGTCGTACGCCGGCGGCGTCGCCTGCCCATAGTGCTTCGTGTTGTCCGCGGCGTTGCCGTAGTCGTACTTGGCAAGCGTTCCTCGTCGGATCACTACCGGTTCAGTTGAGAGAGAGATGGTTTAATTCGGTGAGTGAATTAAAGGGCACGTGATTATATATATGTACATGTTCCTTAGTAGCCTCGGAGCCAGCGAGGGAAGACTTTACTTTGAGCCAGATGGACCATGTTCTTGGTCGCGGAAGCCTGTGGCTCATGGGCAAGGAAGACCTGAACGGAGGAGTTGTCGAGGCAGCAGTTGTCACCTGCATGCGCCAGCAAAGCTCCGTGGGAGGTAAAATCCAAAGGAAACAAAGTGAAGAACGATAATTAATTGCAAATAATCCTTTACTAGTGTACCTGTGAACACTGACATCAGACTGTAGCAATCGATCCCTGGCTGCGAGCATATGTCAGTCAGTAGCTTGTGCACAGGTTCCCTGCATGCATGCACGCGACATTTTTTTTGTTTCCTTACTCCATTAATCACTGCTTTTGTACAAAAGCGCTAGCACGTAAACGTAACATATGGAGAGACGATCATCAGGTGGAACCAGAGCGTGAGAAAAAGATTTTTTTTAAAAAAAAAAGGAAAGAAAATTACCCTGTCGGGTCGAACTCATCCAGCCCGAGCCAGTACATAGCCTGAAATAAACAAGTTAGTATCATTATATTATTATTTATAAGTTACTCCATTAATCACTGCTTCTGTATGCCGATTTTGGTATGCCGGTTTTGGAGCCGGCCGGTCGTGCTGTTTGTTTGGTTTGTTTTTGTTTTACCTCCGCAAGGAAGACGTCTGCGCCGGCCAGCGCGAGCGGCGACGTGACCTTGTCAAGGTAGGCGATGGGGCTGAGCAGTCCGGCGGACCTGAGCATCCCCAGCTGCTGGCGCTGGCTGAGCGCCGCGAACGCGATGAGGGTCCCCAGCGAGTGGCCGACGTAGTGCATCCTCTGCTGTCCCGACTGCGCGTACACGTACTGCACCACCGCCGACAGGTCGTTGCTGGCCAGCTCGTCCCACGACCAGTCCCAGTACGCCTGAACACGTGCGCGACAGCGAAGAATGCAAGTTACATGCATGAATCGAAATCGAAGCGATCGGGCACGGGCACGGACACGGGCGGGAAAATCGAACCGGGTCGCTGGAGGACAGCGTGGTGTGGCCGCGGCTGTAGACGGTGCCCCGGGTGTTGGCGATCCACACGTCGTAGCCGCCGTCCGCCAGGATGTAGCCCAGGGACTCGTCCGGGGAGCTCATCAGCCACGTCACGCCGTCCTGCGGTGCGGCCACGCCAGACAATTTAGTGGCTGAAATCAGTGTGTAGATTAGCGATGGCTTGATGGAGTAGTACAGTGGAGTATATACTTTACCATGAGGAGGCCGTGCTGGAGCAGCACCGGGATCTTACTGCCGGCCGCCGATTGGCCGGAGCCGCGGCCGCGGCCGCCGGGTATCCGCTGCAAGCTCAGGATGTACCCGTCCGCGGTGGTCACCTACGCTACGCATTAACAGACACTCACTCAATGTACTACTGTACTGGTTGGTAATCTAGCTAGCTGTCCCCTGATCGAGAAGTAGTAACTATTAATCAATCTTCTGGCAAGAACCGTGTGACGGACGTCATTGTTTTGTCTTTTAATACGTACGGTGTGTTCCTCGCACTTGTACCCGAACGGCTCCAGCCTGGACAGGCACGTGCCGTTGTTGGCCGCCGCGCGTGCCGCCTGCGGAGCCGGCCGCACTGCCGTTGCTGCTGCTCCCAAGCTGAGCAGAACCACCAGCAGGCTTGCCACAGCGCTGCTGTTGCGCCTTCTTCCTCCTGGCGTCATCGTCGCCGGTGAAAATTAGAGACCCACTCGATAACTGTTTTAGCGGCAAATACGTCTAGCTATATGGTTCTTTCGACGGATGATGGTTGGAAAATTCCGCATCATGTGTGCTCGTCTTTTATACTGCTTCGGCTAATCATGATTTGACAATGTCATTTTCACCTCGATCGGATTAACGCCGCCGGCAGGCGGGGGCGTGCGTGCGTGCACTTCTGTTCCACGTCGATAGGCAACGGTAGTGCGCTATTAAATTACTATACTACTAGTCTACAAATGCAGTGCAGTGTGAATTAGTTTGAACTGGAGCGAAGCCATTCTATTGTTTTTTGTTTAATTTAATCCTGTTTTCAGCTGACCGACCTGCGCCTGTGCACTGTGGCTTGCCGTCGTCGTCACTTTGTTGCCGGTGCCGCCAAAAGTGAACCGTAGCTAGCTGACATCGATGATTATTGCAACGGGGGGCGCGCGCAAGAGGCCTACGTACATGGGCGTTTCGATTTCTCTTGCGGTTACGGATGGATCGTCATTATTATATTGCTCACCATCTGTGGTCCGCTCGCACGTACTGGCTTGTGGATCTGGACCATATCGCCTGTAGTTTTCCGTGGAGGTCAGGTTGGTTGGTTGTTTGGCCAAGGCGTCGCGCGTGATGTGTACGTACTACGACGTACGTGTCGACGACGGGGCCGGTTCACACGCTCGTCACTGCAGGACGAGACGTCGACGACGTGATCTGCACGCACAAGAGACCACAACAAACAGATAGCCATCGTGCATGCGCGCCCGCGTGAACAACTTCACTGCTTTGTCCTATGTGCTATGGCCCGATCGTTTCAGGTGGTGTGTGTATGATATCTCATGTTAGCTAGCTAGTCTCGTGTTTGGTTGGCAAGCGATCAGGGGCAGCTATGGCAGGGTCATCTAATATTCTGTGAACATCTGGTCCATGAACTTGTTTGCGTGAAAAACGACACGCCGGCAGGAGTGGAGTGTCAAGTGTGAGCGCCAAGCTCGATCCGGCGTACGTAGTTGTCACGTGGGCGCGCGAGTGCAAGCCTGCAAGGTCCAGCTTTAGCTAGCTCGCTGCCGTACGCGTGAGGGCCAACGTCGTCTGGGGGACCTCCAGCCCAGCCACCATATGCCCACAAGATCCGCCCGTCACCATGTGAGTGAGCTCACGAGGGAGCAGGGCCGCTTCTATTTTGGGAACCTGAGCAAAAATAGAGGCTACTTCTATCTCTCTCTCTCTCTATATATAGCCTTAAAATATATAATTCAAAATATTTTTCGATGCAACAAAAATATTTTTATTGAGTGCAATAAATTTTTTAATGTCTATAAAATCGTCAATATGATTTATATAGTCCTAATAAACACTTATTTGTGCTTTATATCAAGCTAAAACGTTTCTATTAACAGACTCATATATAAAAAATCATCCTTTTAATCTTTATATAGAGTAAAACTTGTTGCATGCGCAAAGCCTCCCACTCGTATCTAGTGGCGGAGCTCTATAAAATTAATGACCCGGGCCACTCTATAAAACTTGAAGGTTACTTTAAACAGCCCCTAATATATTGTGCGGATAAATATACCGCTAAAACAAAATATACCACAAACATAGACTAAGATAGTATTTACTTCAATTCAACATCTAAAAATACAATAAACTTAATTAAAAATATAAAAAATACCTAATTAGAGACGATTTGGTCCTTCCCCGCCTCTAATAACTTTATCAACATTAGCACGTGAATTTGAACCTACACATTGCAACTTAAATATTTGTATAAAATGAGAGATACAACATGACAATATAACTAATGAATACAAAAATGTATAAGTGAGTATAAAAATATATCACTTGAACTTTGGTGAAGATAGCTTTTTCATTCGACTCTTCAATTCTTGAAAATAGTATAAAATATCATCACTTTGAATACTTGCAAAGATATTTCTTTCACAATCTAATATTTAGCTCGTTGTTCATAGTGAGTTGTGAGTCGCATCGGCCGCCCCACGACGACCATTTGACCATTTCGGTCCCAATGCTGCCATGTTGCAACCCCGACCGTTCAATGTGTGCGTAGTAAAGGACAGAAAAAATGAAAAAAAGGCTAACGGATGGGCCCTAGGTATCAAGTGACTGATCCTGATCCCTCTTTCGACGTCCTGAAATCAAATAAAAATAATTTCATCTCATTACTTCTCGAATAGTAAATAGAATTGTCCCGTCCCTGAAAGCTCAGATTCCATGTCGCCTGCTAAACAAATGTTATTTTTAAATTTTGATGCCTTCTCTAAGAGAGGTCGATGTTGAGATGAATGCTATCAAGTGGGATGTCCTGATCAGGGTGTTTGGTTTATATGGACTAATTTTTAGTCTCTCCATTTTATTTTATTTTCGTTTCTAAATTACCAAATTTAGAAACTGATTTAGTTTTTAAAGTTAACAATTTAGGGACTAAAATAGAATAAAATAAAGGAACTAAAAATTAGTTCCTAGAAACCAAACACCCTATTGGTCACTTGTTTTCGATTACTACATGACATAAAAAACAAGTCAACAAAAGTTAAGAATATGAACCTAGTAATAGCTTGAAGACGAAGATTCTCAAGAGGAAATGTGAACAAAAGAATATTAAATGTTAATAAGCAACGAAGTACAAGACTCATCTCTTATGCCTTAGCATTTTTATTCCATTTCTCTTCGTATTAAACAAGTTTACAAATATACCTTCAGCTTCTCTACGCAAGATAGCTCGAAGATACTTCGAAGGCTAATCAAGACGAAGCTAAGGCGCTTGAAAAGGTGAATTTTATGTAGGACACTATTTACCTATTTATAGAAAAGATGAACAACTTCGTAGGAAATTACAAACATGCCCATAAAGTTTACACACATGATTTACAAACGATGTAGTGACATCGTCGTCTTTTCTCTTTCTTTATTCCTTTACAAGTCTTAGACTTCTTCCCCTTCGTCACTTTGCGCATGAAGTCTTCTTCATGTCGAGGGCCGAGGCCAATGACTTCGGCTCGCACCTTCTCCACTTATGTCATTTGGATGAAGCTTCTTTACACACCACTTCGGTCGAAAGCTAGCTTTGTCTGCCCTTAGCTTATATACATGAAACATATTTGTTCATGTCGAAGTAAAAGTATTCTAGGGATCTTCGACAGAGTAGGCCCCAATAGTAGCCCCTTGCGGAATAAGTTCGTTTCTTCATAACGAGCTTAGATCGCAAAAAAGACAAAATTGGGAGGCCTTGTACCGAATGTTTGAAAAACACCTTCCCGAAGCTCGTTATGGAGAAGGTAGAATAATTCGGTAAAAAGATCTACACTGGCAGTTGGACAAACGGTGTAGGCGATGCGTGTGAACTTTTTTCGTGACCCGTGCCTCTGCACGCCCATTCCTTAGTATAAAAGCGGTGGAGCGGGTGAAGATGGGCCACATTTTATTGCCCTAACCCACGTGCTGCCACAATTTTTTGTGCCTCCTATGATTTTCGGCTACTACCACATGGAAAACAGCTTCGACACAATCCCCTTAGATGGCTAGGATTCGCTCGACTGCTAAGCTAGTCATACCTACTTCTTCGTAGGCGCCTCAAGATACGGTGCCAATCTCTAAAGCCATGAAGGCTTCATCATCGTCAAAGCCTGCCCAAGAGCTACCCAAGGATAGATCATCGAAATCAAGCTACATTGAGATTGACCGCTCTATTATGAAGTAAAAAGACTTGCAGCTGATGAAGAAGCTTGGCTACTTTAGCAACAAGGTCAATGTGCGCCTCCCTGGAGATGAAACAACCCTAAGTCCAAGGAAAGACGGAGTTGTCGTCTATAAGAGCCTTTTCAAGGCAGGACTTCGGCTTCGTATGTACAAGATGATTGCGAAGGTATTGCAGTGGTATGAGGTGTATATGGTTCAATTAACACCAAATGCAATAGTTGGCCTTGATGTTTTTATTTGGGACATGCGAAGCCAGGGAGTTCACACCAATGCTGATGCATTCTGTATAGTTCATGATTTACATTATCAAACAAAGGCTAAGGATCAGACATGCCTCCATAACAACTTTGGATGCTACAATTTCATATATCGCAAGGACACAGTGTCACACCCGGATTTAAGGGATAAAGTCGGGTGCATCTCATATGTGCGCTAAGGAAGCACAACACACATAATTACAGAGTGCATAGAGATAAATGTCATAAATATCATAAAAGTACTTATTACATAGCGGAAGTCTTACAAAATAAATGATAAAATATAAAACAAACTAAATCTTATTTCCCTGGCGCCACAAAGCTGACTGGGAGACACCACCTAGATCAAGTCGAAAGCCTCAAAGTTAGGCGACTCCTCTTCGACCACCTGTTCTTCTCTCGTGGGGGGTGTGAGACAGCAAGAGTGAGCTCACATACGCTCATATCAACAAGTCATGGGGAATAATGTGCATGAACTCACCAAAGGTGGGAGTTCATGTGAAGTGTACGGCTGATCAACAAAATAAAGGCTGAAGCTGAGCATTGCTTTTATAAGTTGGTCAAAATTTTATTAGCAGTTACTGAGTGTAAGTATATACCAAACCTTAGTAATAATAAATAAAAGTAATAAGAAAATAATCCCAAATGAGATGCAAATGACAAATTGAGTTTTAATTCCATATATTAATCATGTGAGGGTCCGAGCTGCTCATGACCGTGAGCACGGCTAGTATACCAGTTTTACACTCTGCAGAGGTTGCACATCTTTACCCACAAGTCATGTTACCCATCTGCCAAGAGACGACCAATCCCATACACCTCTACTGAGGAGGTGAGGCAGGCTAACACTACGAGGCCTTTACAAAGTTCCATTAGCTTCAGAAATCCCGCTACAGTTTATAGGAAGCTCCAGTGCAGGAATCCCTCGCCTGACCGCCATTGCAGCAAAATCAACCCAAGGACCTCCCTACAGTGACCACTTCCCTACTGCCCTTGCCCCTTTCGGGTAAGGAAGTCATCCACTAGCTTTCCTAGTTAATCAGCCAAGGGCATCCCATACTACCCTTGTGGTAGCACTGTTTTCCTGGGTGGTCACTCCATGTTCCCATTAACATAATGATCTTAACATGAACAATAATAATAAACAGAGAATAAAGGTGTAATCATGAATAATATTTCTCCATACCCAAATCCACATAAAGCAATAGCAAGTACTACCCAAAAATATTTCAGTGGTAAAACAAGGTATAAAGATAACCAAAACTGGGGTAACCTATTGGATCCCATCAAATTTAACCTATGCAGATCATTATGAATAATAAGAACATGGCTGGGTAAAAATAAGTGATCAAGGGCATAACTTGCCTTCAATGAGCTCCTGCTCAGCTACTTCTATCTGCTGGGCACCAGGATCCTCAGTAGTTTGATCGTCTACTCGCATCAATACAAACATACATAGTATAACAAAAATTAACATCACACCAAACATGTAATCAAAATACATAATAAAAATCAACACATTGAATTAAGATCATAGGAACTGGAATCATTAAATTTGGAGTTATGGATTTTAAATTATGAATTTCCAAAGGTTTTATGTGCTTGAAAGGAGGCAGTCGGCCCATGTAGTTTTTTTCTTTTTATCTTTTATCTTCTTTTCTCTATTTCTAAGTTGAATTTGAATTCGAATTCGAATTCGAATTTTGAATTCAAAATTGTGCCAAATTTATTCTCAAATCATATTGTCAAATTAAAAATACCAATTTTAGAAATATAATTATATTATTTATATTTTTATATCATTTCTCTTCTTCTTATTTTCAAAACCCAAATTTTAATTTAGGGTTTAATCCAACCTTTAGTAATTATTATCTTATTATTATTATTATCCTTATTATTATTTTTTTATTTAATGCACAAACATATAACTCCAACATGATGGATATTTTTTTATCATTTGTTTTAATTCATCTCTTAATTATAGGTATGCTCTTTTATGATGAAACTATGGCATACAAAATAAGAAGACCTCTATATATTCCTTGTATACAATTTTGAGTATTACAAATCCTACCCCCTTACAAAGAATCTTGTCCTCAAGATTTAGGAAGGACTAGAGAAAAGATGGGGAAAATCTATGCGAAGCTCTTCTTCTCTCTCCCAAGTAGCTTCATCTTCTCCGTGGTGACTCCATTGCACTTTGCACATCTTTATCACCTTATTTCTTGTAACCCGAGTCAGTGTATCAAGAATCTTGATAGGATACTCAACATAAGTCAGATCATCTTGAACACTAAGGTCCTCCATTGGTAGATGCTCTTCAGGTACCCTGAGACATTTCTTCAGCTAAGATACATGGAAGACATCATGTACATCCGCAAGATGATCAGGTAGTTCTAGTTGATACGCCACTTCTCCCACTCGCTTTAAGATCAAGAAAGGTCCAATGAAGCGAGGGGACAACTTTCCTTTGACTTTAAATCTTCGCATACCATGGAGTGGTGACACCTTCAAATAGGCATGATCACCCTCCTTAAACTCTAGTAGTCTTCTCCGGGTATCAGCATAGCTTTTCTGCCTGGATTGTGCAGTTCTCAAATTCTCCCTTATTTGATGGACTTGTTCCTCTGCCTCCTGTATAATCTCTGGTCCAAAGAACTGCCTTTCACCAGTTTGATCCCAATACAGTGGAGTCCTGCACTTTCTGCCATACAAAGCCTCAAACGGGGACATCTTCAAACTGGCCTGGTAGCTATTATTGTAGGACAACTCTGCATACGTTAAACTCTTATCCCAACTACCACTATGTTTAAGAGCACAAGCTCTTAACATATCTTCCAGTACTTGGTTAGTCCTCTCAGTCTGCCCATCCGTTTGAGGATGGTAAGCCGAACGAAAATTCAATCTTGTATCCAAGGACTCGTGCAACTTCCTCCAGTACCGAGAAGTAAACTGTGATCCCCGGTCTGACACAATCTTCTTTGGCACCCCATGTAAGCATACAATCCGTGCCATGTACAACTCTGCTAGCTTAGCTCCTAAATATGTGGTCTTCACTGGGATATAATGGGCCACTTTAGTTAGCCTATCCACAATCACCCATATAGAGTCATACCCAGCAGATGTGTGGGGTAGTCCAACAATGAAGTCCATGCCAATCTCTTCCCATTTTCACTCAGGTATCTTAAGCGGGTGTAGTGAACCAGTAGGTCTTTGATGTTCCGCTTTCACCCTCTGGCAAACATCACATAGAGCAACATGTGAAGCAACATCCTTCTTTAATCCATACCACCAATACTTCTGTTTCAGGTCCTGGTACATCTTGGAACTACCAGGGTGGATAGAATAAACTGAGTCATGTGCCTTTTTCAATATGGTTTCACGAAGACTATCGATATCAGGAACACAAATCTGGTTCTTGAACCATATTGTGCCTTGCTCATCCTCCGTGAAATCTGGACCTCTACCTTCTATTATCATATCCTTGATCTCCTGAATTTTGGCATCACCGATCTGACCTTTTCGTATTTCTTGCTCTAAGGTAGGTTCCAATTTGATGGTAATTCCTTTAGTATGAGAAACTATCCCCAGATTGAGCCTCTCAAAATCTTCTGCTAACTCATCGGGTAACTGGGTGACAATAGCTGCATGGACCTGCCCCTTCTGACTCAAAGCATCTGCAACCAGATTCGCCTTGCCCGGATGATAGTGAATTTCCAGGTCATAATCCATGATGAGCTCCAACCATCGACGTTGCCTAAGGTTAAGATCCTTCTGAGTGAAAATGTATTTTAAGCTCTTGTGATCAGTGTAGATTCGACACTTGGTAAATTTGGCATAAAGCTGATTATCCCGTAACTTCTGTAGCACCATCCGCAAATGCTCCTCATGCTCGCTATCATTCTTGGAGTAAATAAGAATGTCGTCGATGAATACTACAACGAATTTATCAAGATACTGCATGAACACCTTATTCATCAGATTCATAAAATAAGATGGTGCATTGGTTAAGCCAAATGACATGACTGTGAATTTATATAGACCATATCGGGTTGAGAAAGCCGTCTTGGGAATATCAGATGGCCGAATCTTCATTTGATGGTAGCCCGACCTGAGGTCAATCTTAGAGAACACCCTAGCACCTCTCATCTGATCAAATAAGTCATCAATACGAGGTAACGGGTACTTGTTCTTAATGGTGACATCATTCAGTGATCTATAGTCCACACACATCCGTTGTTAACCATCCTTCTTCTGTACAAACAGTACTGGTGCTCCCTAAGGTGAGGAACTCGGACGAATGTACCCTTCCTCCTGCAACTCTGTTAACTGCTTCTTAAGTTCTTACTCTTCTACGAACATTCTGTAGGGGCGTTTAGAAATAGGAGCGGTCCTAGGTAAGAGATAAATGACAAACTCAACTTCCCTCTCCGGTGGCATCCCTGGTAACTCCTCTGGAAAGACATCTGGAAAATTCCTAATCACACGGATGTTGTCACCAACAAACTCCTCAGCTATAAAGAACATTACACGTTTGGAAGAGGTGGTTACTGCAATTTGAACTTGAAATCTTTCTCCTTTAGGGCTGGTGAGTTCTACAGTACCCCTACCACATTGTATAATGGCCTTTGCCTTCCTTAACCATGACATACCGAGGATCAGATCTATACTGCTTTCCTCTAATACTATAGCGGTAGCCCAGAATTCTCTTCTCATAATTGTTAATGTCAATTTATGTGTCATATGATTTGCCTCAACTGGCCCTTTAGGTTTGATTACTATCATTGGTTTTCTCATATTTTGCAGTGGTATCTCATTTGTATTGGCATATCGAGCAGACATAAATGAATGTGTAGCATCATAATCAAATAATATTGTGGCATGAATTGCGTTAATATAAAACATATTGATTGCGATGTCAGCACCATCAGGAGTAGCATCTGCGCTGACTTGATTAACCCTGGCAATAGAATATCCCTTGCCAGGAGTCTTTTGCTTGTTCTGAGCTGGTGTACCAGAATTCCCCACTGGACAAGCATTAGCATAGTGCCCAATCTGACTGCACTTGAAGCATGTAGGGCCGGTCTTCTGTCCTATAGGTCTCGCCGGGGTGCCAGTGGGGGTAGCCTGATGAGTGGAAGGGGTCCGTGGAGACCCCTGTGGCGTGTACTGAGCTGGGCGTGGTCCTCCTCCGGAACGAGTTGGTGATGATGGCCTTATGCTGGGCTAACCAGTTCAAGCCCAGAATTACATCAAAGTCTTGCCCCTTTATAACAATCATATTTGTAGGGAATTCTCGTCCGGCCAATGTTACTGGTATACGGAAGGCTACTTCCTTAGTAAATATCCAACCCCCATGTGAGTGGATAACAAATCCCTCCCTTGATTCAGTGCAAGGAATGCAATGTTTTTCCAAAAAAGTCTTGCTTATGAAGGTATGTGATGCACCAAAATCGAAGAGGATAACTGCTGGGTGGTTGGCAATAAGGAACGTACCCATCATTACCGGCTCACCCTCCGGTGTTGTAGCCACCTGAGTATAATAGACATGTCCAGTTTTCTTGAAATTCTTGCCCGTTGAAGTGTTGGATGTGTTCCCCTTTCCTTGGTTGGCGCTCCCAGAATTCTGCTGAAAATTGGTTTTATTTTGCTTCGGGTACGGGCAGCCCTTAATGAAGTGTCTGGACTTTCCACAATTGAAGCAACTAGTGGAAGAACTAGGAAGAGCAGGGAAACGAGTACCAGGGGCACTCGGCTGATTTGTAGGAGCGGGTGCAGTAGTGGGACGAATAAAGACATGCTGTGTTGGGGGCCTTCGTCTTCCGAAGGTCCTCAAAAACACGACTAACATGTTTCCCAAGAATAATATATGTATAGGAACCTTCGGACATGGGATGAGGTTATACATGATATAAAGAGCACGGTTCGAGTGAAGGACGAACCAGTGCCGAAGCTACCCGTGAAGAAGCTTCGGCTTAGCGGTGGAAAATGGAACTGACTTAAAAGGGAAAAGGCTGTCTAGTCCTCGATAGATTATCTCTAAGCCAATAGTAGATGTCAAGGGCATGAATGTAATTCTACACAGGCTACGTCCTGTGCCTATAAATAGATGAACAGTGACACCGTATTGTTCACGCTGACTTGTATTCACTCGCACGTCACGCTTGGACTTTTACCTTCTGTCAAGCCGAAGGTATTAATGTAATTCAATACTGTCCATATTTATTCATGACAAGATAATAAAAATGTTCTGATAATGTCATATGATTACTCATGTTATTACCCATGTTTCATATGCTTATACTTGATTCATTATATATGGAGATGATGAAGGTACGTCCTTCATAACCTTCGTCTGGAGATCATTATATCCTAAGGGAGATAATGCTTCAAAGGATGAAGGTCTATAACCATTAACATTTTATGTTGCCTTGTTCTTAACTCATAGAACTTGAGAACAAGTCCCCAACATTGGCGCCCACCTCCGGTGAACTCATCTGGCCACCTTCGGCAAGCCGTGACCTTCATCATGCCGCCGAAGAAAGCTTCGTCAGGACTAGGGGCTGCACTGCAGCCACTAGATGTCAATCAGGACGCACTACGCGAAGCCAGAACTCAGAAAAGGAAGGCTACTAGTCCGACACCTTAGGAGGAAGAGTTGGACCGAGAGATCAGGGACCTCGAAGCCATTCATCAATAGGTCTAGAGAAAAAAGGAGAAGATGCTTCGTCTCGCCGATCTTCAGAAGAAGATCGATGAGGCCGCTGAAGAAATGCGTCAACTCACTCAAGATGACCAGGACCGAAGGCCTCAACACAGGGAGCTTCATCAAGATAGCTCATTCAACGAAGATGAATGGTACGATGACTTTCATCATGGTAACTTTACTTTTGATGATGCTTCTCCCCTGGCAGCAGAATTGCAGGCTATTCCATGGCCACAATCCTACAAGCCACCCAGTTGGCCATGGACGATGGGCACTCGGACCCAAAGCAATTCTTGATGAGTTATGAGGCAACAATATCCTCATATGGAGGCAATGCTGCTGTTTTGGCAAAGTCCTTCGTCATGGCAGTCCGAAGTGTGGCCCAGACATGGTACTCTTCTCTCCGGCCAGGGACAATCACGTCATGGCAGAAGCTTAAGGACATGTTGGTCACCAGTTTTCAAGGGTTTCAGACGAAGCCAGTTACCGCTCAGGCCTTATTCCAGTGCACACAAGACCATGAGGAGTACCTTCAGGCGTATGTCCGAAGGTTCTTGCGTTTGAGAGCACAAGCGCCAACGGTGCCCAATGAAATCGTCATTGAGGCCATGATCAAGGGTCTTCGGCCAAGACCTACAGCTCAGTACTTCGCCAGGAAACCCCCGCAGACTCTAGAGAAGCTACTTCAAAAAATGAATGAGTACATCCGGGCCGATAATGATTTTCGCCAAAGAAGGGAGGAAGCTTATAGGTTTTCTGAGATGACTAGGGACTTCGGAGGAAGAATCCATCCTAGGCATGTCAGATCAATTCACAGCTCCAGTCAAAGCGATGACAAAGGAAGCCAGTTCTAGAAGCCACATCACAGCTCATAGTCTTCAGGGAAGCAACAAAGCTTCTCCAGGCCACCAGCTCTAAGGGGCAGAGGTGGCAGGGGCTTCGGAGGAAGATATGGGGATCAGCCTAAGAAAAATCTATTGCTTATTCTGTGGTTAAGACAAGGGCCACACTACAAGAACATGCCAGATTACCATTCAGAAACAAAAAGAGATTGCCGAAGCAGAAGCCCGGCAGAATCAGCCGAAGCAGGTTTTACATACTGCTTCGTGTTATCTCCCTACATACCAGAATATGTGGGCAATCAACCTGCAGCTTTTGTTGCTTCGGCAAGCCATTCACAAGCTTCCTGGCCCCAGCTTGCACTGCCACCACCATTGCCAGCTGCTCATACCCAAAGCCAGCAGCTAGAAGGGTGCCAACACCCCCAACAGCAAAGCGACTTCAGGGAAGAGTCTGAAGCTCGTATAGTCAACAGCACTGTACCAGAATCGAAGCACATATACTGAGGAATATCCTACTTCTGAAGTACTTTTATCTTTTATGTCATTTTATTTTTTGTACGAGAAACAAGTAATGAGAAACTCAGTTTCAATTTCTTGTAATAATTATGCCTACACCAGAATGAAATATATCTTCTTCATAGATTTACGAAGCATGAAAGACGACTCGTAAAGGAACGAAATAGTTCTCGAAGCTCAAAAGTCGTTCCTAAGGGAATGTAGAGCCAAAATCGACAAAGCTACAAAAAGTCGTTCCTAAGGGAGCACAGCGTAAGTTTTCTTCTCAAAAGTCGTTCCAAAGGGAACGTAGAGCCAAATACCGCCGAAATATAAGTCGAAGAAGTTCAAAAGTCGTTCCTAAGGGGATGCAGAACTTATACCACCGAAATAGAAGGTGAAGAAGCTCAAAAGTCGTTCCTAAGTGGATGCATAGCTTAGACTCAAAAGATGTTCCTAAGGGGAGGTAGAGTCTTCAGAGTACCAGTGTGGGTGTGGGCGTATGTGTGGGTGTTAAAACATCATCATATTGCATCATACCATCGCATCATTGAGCATAGCATCACATCATACATCATACCGCATCAACAGAAAAAATCGAACACGAAGCAAATCTTTGGGAATACTTCGTCGAATGAAAATGTGCTAAGACACGAAACAAGCTTCGGATGACAGTTCTAGCAGACCTGCCCTAGAAAGGGTTTCTTTCTTTACAAAGCATGAAAAGAAGGGAAGGTGTTTTTTTGCCGAAGGCTCAAAAACTAGTATGTGTGTATGTTTCATACTTCACAAAGAGATAAATTACAACAACTTACATATTCGACTCAATGTTACATATATCAAATGTTACATAGTTTTGTTACAATAGAAGCCTAATCTTCATTCAATTGTTCCATACATCAAGCATTATTACAATAAAATCTATTCTTCTCTAAGGACTTTTTCTGCAACTTCGTTCAAAAGTTTATCGACGACTTCGTCGATAATGGAGTCCGCCATGCTTATAATATCCAGTGCTTCCTTCATTTCTAGATCAGCTAGGGGATCGTACGGCTCCAGTAGCGGGGATAGTTCAGCTGAAGTAGGTAAATTGATTAGTTTGAAGTCACAAAGCAAGTACCAAAGCTAAAAAATCAAAAAACAATACCTATACGTCTTTCGTGTTCTGCAGCCTCTTCAGCTCGCTTTGCTTCTGCCCGAGCGTCGTGGGTGTCTTTTTCATTCTTTCTTATAATCTCGTGGGCCAGCTCTCGGCCACCGTTCACCCAGACATCGTTATAAAACTTCCCGCCCATTAAGGTCGCTTCGGCTGAAGGATCCTTCGTATCGTCTGTGGAGAAGCAGTTTCGGCCTGGGCTATAGCCTTAACATGATCACATACGGCCTTCTCCAGAATAGCTGTGATTCCCCGGGCGCAGGAAAAGGCACAAATATCCCCGCGATCACTTAATATTTCCTCGAAGGCTTCAGCTTCTCCACTTTTCCATTCAACAACGCCCTCGGGGTCGCCTTGTATGAAATTTTCTTCAGAAGAGTAGGCGCCCACTTTGGCGAAGCTAGTTTTTAATTTCTTCACGCAATCCAAGTATTTCTCAAAGCACCTTTCCTTGGATTCGCGAAGTTTTGCAACATTTTTCTCTAGCTTATTTTTCCAGTATTCACTG
Source organism: Zea mays (assembly GCF_902167145.1). Taxonomy (NCBI): domain Eukaryota; kingdom Viridiplantae; phylum Streptophyta; class Magnoliopsida; order Poales; family Poaceae; genus Zea; species Zea mays. The sequence goes on from NC_050097.1 coordinate 91,036,859, forward strand.
ATCTCTTGGTTAGCCTGTGCGAACGCACATGTGACACCCCAGTGTCACCTAGGGTTTCTTCTTTAAGCTAACTCAAACCATTATCACTTGTGAACCAAATAGAGGAATAAACAACAAAAACTAATAACAAAGGTTGAAGTGAGTCTTTTTCATCTTAAGAAATTCTCCTTAATCATGTCATGAACCTCAAGGTAAGAAGAACTCCCAAACCCTAATTAATCCAAAGTGGACCATTTAAGCACATAAAGGGAAATTGGGAAAAGAATTGGGAAGAATACAAAATTTTGGTAAAGATCAAATAACAAAGTTGTAGTGCACTAAATATACAACAAAAAATAGTAAGAAGGTTTTGCCATTTGGATTTTCCAAAATCCCCAAATCAGCCCTTGAACCAATGCCCTATGGGAAATTCAAAATTCTGAATTCTGAATTTCAGAACCCTCTTACAAGATCAAATGTGTTCCCTGTTTTCCAAAACTCGAAACCAAAAACTCCAAATATTAAAGTGGCGCCAAATTTCCTTGAACATGCTCTGGAAAAATCTGAACTCAAACAAAAACCGTTTAGCACGATTTTGGCACAGTTTGTCCTCGGGACCCGACTGTCTGACACTTGCACCTTGGTGACGCTACAACTCTCTGTCCCTAGCCTAAAACCGCGCAACATCCACACACAAACGACAAAGAACAGTCAGGGGAACAAATCCTTCACAGCGATCTTGCCCAAATTCGCGAAGATTTGCGCCCAATCGGCATTAGAACTCGGGCAGAAGCAACGGTTCCACGTGTTCGACCGTGGCTGACACACCCGGTTCACGCCAGTTCGTGCACCCGCGCTCTGCAGTGCACGCCCGCACGCGCTCGCCGGTCCACGACCTCCCGTGCACCGCGCCGTGCCTATAAAGCAGCCCAAGGCCTCGCACGTACCTCCCTGTGCGCTCTCAGTCCTGCCCGAGCCAAAGTTCACCGGACTTCGCCTCGAGCACACCGTGCCACCGCACGCCAAGCCACCCGAGCCTCGGCCACTGCGGCCAGCTCCCTATAGTCACTTCCAAGCCGCGCCAGTCACTCGGTTAGCTTTGCCAGTAGCCCGTGGAGCTTTCTAAGTCCTCGGACCTGGCAGAACTTCACCGGAGACCCGAGATCGTCCTCGCTGGACTTCGGTCGCCCGCGGCCGCACGTAGACCGAGCAATCCGGTGAGCCATTCTCAAATTCCTCACGCGCATACCTTCCTTGATCTCTGCTAAAGCTCCCTGACCCATTCAATCGGATTATGGCACCGTGAACAGGCCGGATTCCTCCCTGCCGACGAGCTCCCCCGCCTGCGCACGTGGACCGACCTACTCCGACCACCATAGCCGACGATCCGCACCTCGACCTGATCGCCAGAGACCCCCGGACCTCACCCGACCCCTCACCGGAGCAACCTCGCCGCCGGTAAGCCCCTCCGCCCTTTTCTAACTCCGCGGTCACTGTTCCATTAGGGGAAGGATCGCGGGTTCGATTTCGTAAATCCCTAGGGGGTTTTCTGCAGAGTCATAGACTCAGATGAATAGTGAACCAGGGACCTATCTGTAATACACTTAAAACCTTTCGCCAGGGACCCCAGTGAAAAATCCTTTTCCTTTATCTATTTTCTGTTTATTCTTTATAAATTCAGCAGAGAACTTAGGGAATTTATATCTGAGTTATATTCAACCAAATTTAGCCAAACCAATTTTGCTGAATTCAAAATATTATGAACTAGCACAAAAAACTGAACCGTGTGCTTTCTGTTTTAAATTTTAGAGTTTGGAGTTAATTAAAGAAAATGACCAAACCTTATTAAAAAGAAGAAAATTAGTTATAATCCTGTGCTGAACTTAAGAAAAATTGTAGAAGTTCAAACCCCACTTAGACACTGTTTAAAAATATTGAGCACCCAGTATTGAATATTTAAACAGGATTATCTATTTAAAGCCATAATTGCCCAAAAATTCAGAAAATAAGAAAGGTATTAGAAAATAATGAGCAGTGGATGCAAATATTTTTCCTAGTCTACTTAAGTAATAGAGAACCTAGGAAAAATAAAAGGAACCCTAGTCCAGAACAGATTCAAGGTAAAATGTTTTATTAGGCACTAATCAAACTAGAAAGACAATTATTAGAATTATAAAAAGAATTTCAAAATTGTTAAGAAAAATTCAGCAGACTTGTAACCACTAGGACACCACTACAAAAATGATAAATACCCCAGTCCATCCTTTTAAGTAGGTTGAACAAGTAAATCTTGATACTGAGTCATATTCCAATTAAATCATAAGTAAGCCAAAAAGTGTTTGTAACGCCCTGAATTTGGGGGTAGAATTTTTTCTTCTTTTCTCTCACCAAATTCGGGCGTTACCCTTTCCTTTCCCTTTTCTCCTCGCTAAATCTTGATCTTTTCCAAAGTTATAGCGGGATTCGGCTTGAGATCCCATGTAAAGCAAAACCCTAAAATACTTTGTTTTGTTTGATGCACCATGCCGAACCGTGCATCCTTTTTGATTGTTTGAAAATGTAAATGCATTCATCTAGAAAAATAGATTTCAGAAAAAAAGGAAAATCCTTTCTTCTCTCCCCTCCCCCCTCCTTCCCCATTTTTGGCCCAGCCGCCCCCTCCCCCTCGCGCCCGACCCAGCCGCGCCCCCTCCCCTTTCCCTCCCCCGCGCCGTGGGCCGCCCGGCCGGCCCAGCCGCCCCCCCGCGCGCCCCCATTTGGGCCCCAAGCGGCCCAGCCGCGCCCCCCTCCCCCTTCCCCAAATTTTCTCTCTCCTCCCCTGCGGGCCCCGCCCGTCATTCTCTCTCCCTCTCTCCCTCTCCCCTGCCCTAACCGCGCCCCCTCCCCCTGCGCGCCGCCGCCTCCCTCCCCTGTGCGCCGCCGCCGCCCCCCTGCGCGGCAAGCCCCTCCCCCTCCTCCCTCTCCTCTCCCCCTCCCTCCCTCTCCCCGGCTAAGGTGCCCCGTCCCCGGCCATGGCGCCCCGCGCCCGCCCCGGCCGCCCCCGCCCCGCCTCGGCCGCCCCCGCCCCGACCCCGGCCGCCCTCGCCCCGGCTCGGCCCGGCCCCGCCGCGCCCGCGCCCGGCTCGCCGGCCCCCGGCCGCGCCGCCCGGCCCCGTCCCGACTCCGGCCGCCCCCGCGCCTGGCCGCGTCGCCCTGATCCTGTAACACCTCAGGTGTTACCATGGCTAGGGCACATCTATGCACTAATGACTATGATCACATGTGGAAGAAACTTAAGGAGCAAAAGTGTAAGAGCCTTGGAGGCTAGGTATTAACCAAGAGAAGTGAATGACCAAAAGCATTACCCTAGTTGTGTGCAATTACCACTTTGGACAAGGAGGGAGTAAACCCTAGACCTCTCTTGAACCCTATCTCTTAAGCACCTTGGTTAAAGGGGAGAGTTTAAGCAAAGGTGCAAGTCATGACCAAACCTTTGGCACAAAGCAAGTAACTTATTAACCTACAATTATAGAGAGGAAACATTGCTAAAATACCCCTTAAGAAACCCCAAATCCATTCCCTAAGTAGAGAAAGAGCTAGGGCTCTCTAATTCTCTCTAAGTCAAAATCTATACCTAACCTAAAGATCCACCGTGTTCACCTTGAAGATGGCACCAAAACCACCTAAGTTCTATACCAAAAATGTGGCATACCACCTAGGGCACCCCTGGAAAAAGTTGAGCCCGAGACCTTGACGTTTGACATGGCTTGGCATCGCTTTTGTCGCGCAGTGGGCAGGGGGACAAGCCAGATTTGGCGTCCGCATATCTTCTAACCTAGGGCTTATCTTCCCTTGGAACTCACATATGAGAGATAGCCATAGGTGCCAGGAAGAGGTCTGCGCCGGATTTTTGCCAAGATTCGCACGTTTGCGATCTCAGCAGGCGTTTGAACACGGGCAGATGAACACTTCCACGTGTTCGACGCGTTCTGCGCGCGCCAGAGCACGCCCGCGCCCGACCTCGCGTGCCCCGCGTCGCGCCAAAGGCCAGCCGACGCCATGGCCCGCGCCCGCGCCTATATAACGCCCAGTGACCTTAACCGTACCCTTCCGCGCACGCTCAACCTCACCGGAGCTCAAACTCACCGGCGTTTGCCCGTGCACGGCGTGTCCGCGGCCACCCGAGCCCCTGCCACCGTAGACCGGCCAACCAAGCCTTTCCCAACCCCGTCCGACCCTCGGAGAGGACTGAGCACACCTCGGTGAAGCTCCCCGAGCGAGGAATCGAAGTCTGCTTCGCCGGAGAGGCCAGTCCACGGTCGCCGGACTCCCTCCGACCGCCGGCGAGCGTAGACCGGGTAAGCCACTGCGCCATTTTTCGATTCAATGCACAGATAGCCTCTACATCACCCCGTGAAGCTCACCGGGCCATTGGATTGAACTAGATCGCCGTGATTTGGCCGGCACACCCGCCGCCGACGAGGACACCCGCCTGCGCACGTGGACCGAGCGATTCCGGCCATCCCCGTCGTTGAGCCGTACATCGTTGTGACCGCCAGAGCCTCCCCGAGCCAACCCCGCCCCTCGCCGGACCTCTCTCGCCGCCGGTAAGCCGCGCCGCCCTTTTCTTTCCCACGGGTACTATTTACATTAGGGTAAGGACCTCGGGGAAGAAGGAAAGGTCAGGGGGATTTTTGAACTGTCAGTGACTTAGGGGAATAGTGGCGTGGGGGTAGATTTGAGTGGATTTGGATTAAACCCAGGGTCCTCGGTGTAAACTGTTTTTCCAAGAAACCTTTATTAAATTTGAACAAAACTTGAATAATTCATAACTTCTGTTTTATTCATCCAAATTTAGTCAAACCAATTTTGTCAGATCTTAAATAATATAAACTACTTAGGAAAAATATAAAATCCCTATGTACTACAGAAAACTTTAGGGTTCTGATTTAATTATTGTTTTGGCCAAAAGCTAAATAATAGGAACAAAAATAGTTGCACTATTTGACTAGGGTTAGAAAAATTTGGAGAAGTTTATGTTCACCTACTGACCTGTTTAAAAATGCTAAACCTCTCTGTCCACCCCATTAAGGTAGCTTTTGCCACCTATTTTACAATATGCTTAAGGTTAAGAAAAATAGAAAAGGTGATTTAAATGATGAACCAGGAGGCACTCCTATTTTGTTAGAGTACTTATTCAGTGTAGTTTACTAGAAAATTCTATTATACTCTGGTTTAGTATAAAATAAATAGGATACCTTTTATTTTAAGAAAACAAGGAGAACTTAGAAAAACCCCACAAGAATAACCCCAAGGTGAAAACACCCCAACCCTTGGGATAGTTAATGTTTTGTTAATAAGAACTTAGGAAAAATATGAAATTTGCTGTTTGACATTTTTCAAATAACAATGTAGTAGAAAGTGCCTTTTTGACATTAAACTTTGGAAAATCACAACTAAATAACCATCCCTTAGCTTTCTGTGGTTTTTGACACAGAAGCCTATTATTACTGTTAGTGCCAACAAAAATAACCTTTAGGACAGAACCCACCCCTAATTAAGAGTTGTAGTGCAAAGTGGCCCATTTACACAACTCTTGTTGTTTTTGTCTAGAGCATAGCCTTTTTCAATTGAACCTCAAAGTCTTAGAACAGGCTATATTGACCCTAGGCAAGCCACTGTAATTTTTACAAAATTTTTGGAAAAAGTTAAACCAATGTTGTAGTTCAAACCTACACTAGAATTCATAAATAGAAAATAAAGAAAGGAAAATGAATAATGGAAAAGGGTGTCATCCTAAAACCCCTTGTAAATTGTCCACTAAATTATAATAAGGAGATACCAATCCTATATGCTTATCCTTAACAAAAACCTAAAACCAACGGTGATAAGCATAAACCACTAAAAGCCCTGCATGACCAAGAAACCCTGAGTTACTCATTAACTTAGTTTTCTTCTTTAACATAATGTTATTAAATCCTGCATAATCATGACATACATGTTCATTACATTTCGATAGACTGTAACCTCGCTGACGGAGAGTACGTCCTCGTGCCGGAGCAAGGAGCTGCTCAGGAGGTAGCCCCGGATCCAGCACCCGAGCCTGCAGCAGAGGATCTGCCTGCTACAGCCTTGGAAGGCAAGCCCCGGTTTATGCATAACCTGTTATTTATGCTATTTTACTACACTTATTGATTGTAGGATTGAATGTGCACTTAAGTGTAGGAGTTGTGTGAAACCCTAGTTGCATGATCTCAGGAATCCTGTTGAGATGAATACTAGTATGCTAGGTCGAGGTAGCTGCTTTATTAATTAGGATCTCGGTAGAAGTCGAGTGGTTTTTCTAGCACTCGCGCGAGGTCAGGAATTGGCTGTATCCACCTTCTTATCATATTGATGTTGGTTTGTGGGCAACAATCCATGGGGATTGGTTGTCTACGGGATAAAAATTGGAATAAGGATTAAGGTGTGGTACCGTGAGTCAAGCGTTTGAACGTACTAAGCACATGCCAAGAAATATGGTAAATCGGTAAGCCTAGTACCTGAGTGAACCTGGCAATGGACATATCCCCTCACGCGACCTGAGACGTGGTCTCCCATTCTGGTTATGGTGGGTACAAGTGCGGTCACTGCCCGACGGCAGTCGGGGTCAGTGAGGCATTATACGCCAAGGCGGTGAGCCCTGATCTGCTGACGGGGAATTGATGGGGACGGTTGATGTGTGTGGGGACGGAGTGCCTCTCCACGTCGTGTGTTTAGGTTTACCTTGCAAGGTTTAAAAACTCGATTCGAATCGTCTGCTTCTCGCAGCTAATGAGACTGCTTGATCCATGCTGCTACATTGAGTAACAAGTGGAATTATGATGAGATGATACAAGATGTTGATTGCTAAAAATGTTTGCTACTATGTATGAGTAAATAGTACATCTTTAGCCTTAAGAGAGTCACACTTAATTTGACAAAGTTAAAAACTTGATTTAGAAACTCAGCTAGTGCTTTTGGCAACCAAACCCCACAGCCAAACAACTGCATGTCTAGAGGTAGAGGAGTAGACTCCTCACACCGGGTAAGTCTAGCTGAGTATTACTATACTCAGCCTTGCTTGTGGCATAATTTTACAGGTTCTCTGGAGGACATGGTTGCTGGAGTGACTTGGCCGTCCATCTTGCCACCGGGTTGGACTGTCGAGTGGGACCCTACCTCGGCCGAGGAGGAGCATGAGGAGTGATGGGACAGGCTTCCCCATCTCTCTGTTTATTTACCGTTAGTTTTATTCCGCTGCACTTCAAACAATGATGACTACTTTTGCAAAACTCCGATGGTGATGTAATAATTTAATATTCTCATATGCATGGTTTTATGCTTTATTGTATTTGCTCTGTGACTCACCATCGAGTGAGATTGTGGTACTTGATCCTGTCAGTGGCCTTGTCGGACTAGATCCGAGGGATTGACGGGTTATTCCCATTTAAGTGTGGTCTAGCCTCTAAGGCGGGACTTAGGCACTTAAGTTGGAATAATTCTGGCAGTTCCACCACAGCTGGTATTGGAGCTTGTACCACCACAGAAGAATCAATAAAATATAAATACCATTCTTTTCCGAAGTAAAACTTGATAGAAACAAATGTTGGATAGATCGTAGGACGATCAGGGTAGACCTAGGACGTGAAGCCTTAGGATGATAGAGGGGTAGTTAGGTGGCTAAGTGATTAGGCCCTATAGGCCACTTTAAAGGGTGGGAGTTCTTCCCTATTCCCTTTACATTGCTGTGAGGTCGTTCAGGACGAGCATGCATGCATTCTTAAATTAAACAAATGGAAAATTAGTAAGGACTTAAATTATGACCAACTAAGTTCCCCAGTACCATTTTGTTTTAATTAGAGAGAAGCTGATTCTTATTTTCTTGTTCTTTTTATAATTCTTTTCTTTTACTTACGCTTAACCATACACAGATGACTTCCCACGGATCCTCAGACGACGGGAATGCACTGTCCCACACTGACGGGCTTGCACGAGAGGGCTTTCCCTGTATTTTGTGGGAGGTACTTCAGGGGGCCGGATACACGACACCTCCTCAGTACGCGGTGCAGCAGTTCGAGAAGCACCGAGTGCCCCGCTGTAGGGTGAGGATGACCTTGGAGCCTCATCCCCTGCACCCAGGCTGGCGTTCACTGGACTCTGAGTCCTTTGGATACCGGGCTGAGGACACGATCGAGGCGATTGCTCTGCATGGGTTGACCACTTTCTGTGGATTCCATCCCTTGGAGCTGTCTACCCACCCCATTGGCTTGTTCCCCGCGGAAAGGGAGGACCACCCAATGTGGAAGGATCGGGTGGAGCACGCCAAGGACATCTGGGCTATCTACCCGGGACAGATGGCTCACTTGACAGTGCGGTGCATGAATGCCCTGTACCGTCTGCAAGTGATGCGTGGTGAGGCGATGTCCCATCTGATGGCATTGTTGGAGGCAACAAAGATCACCTTGGACAACAGAGAAGAGCTTGTGGTTGATTTGTCCACTGAGATGGTGGAAAAGGACTTGCAGGTGGAGCAGCTATCCAATGAGATCCAAGAGCTAGAGGAATTAGTGGGGACCAGGGAGAACACCATCGAGGTTCTTGAGGATCAGCTCATTAACACCCAGCAGCAGCTTGCCGAGGCTAATGAGCACCTGGATATGCATCACCAGGAGAACTAGGATATGGAGGCCAACGAGGACGTCGACATCGAGGGAGGAGAGGAGCCTGCCTCTAGCTTGGACACTGCTGGCTCAGGGAGACCACCTTCCCCCGAGTCGACTGTTGCCTCGTTCGCTCACTAGGTATCAGGGATAGAGGTAGAAGTCGGTGATGGTAGGACTCCTCGCAGCTAGCTTAGCTTTTGCACCCTTGGGTTACTAGGCTAGGTAGAGTTGAGTCTTTTTGGGACCATTGATGTAATCGTGATAAACTCTTTTGGAAGCATGGATTATGGATGCTGTTAGTTTTTAAATTGGGAAGGAAAGTTTATGCCTTTTGAAATCCTTTTTGTTTATGTCGGAATCTATCAATTCGCCTTTGACTCTTTCAACGCGATTAAACCTTAAACTTGAAGATGTGTTATTGAGGATATATGTGATTTTTTAGATGGCTGGGAGAGCGCGTCGTGGCCAGAATGAGCGCGTTCCTCCACCGCCGCCACCGCCTCCCACTCTGCAGGAGCTAATGGCTCAGCAGAATGAGATCTTGAGGCAGCTAGCTCAGCGTCAGCCACCACCTCAGCACTATGGTGGTGGAGATCATCAGCGTCACCCCGCGGCAGCTACCTACCAGGAGTTCCTCAGTACCCAGCCTCCCTTGTTCACCAGGGCAGAGGACCCACTTGATGCAGATGTATGGTTGAGAGTAGTGGAATCCAAATTCCTGCTACTCCATGGAGTTTGCTCAGAGGTCACAAAAGTCAGGTTCGCCACCCAGCAGCTTCGCGGACCCGCAAGGACTTGGTGGGACCATTTTCTTGCCATGCAGCCAGATGACCGAGAGGTAGAATGGAGAGAGTTCAAGGCAGTTTTCAGGGGACACCACATACCTACCGAGATTATGGACCGAAAGCTCAACGAGTTTCTGGCACTCACTCAGGGCAACAGGATAGTGTTGCAGTATGCTCAGGCTTTTAATGACCTGTGCCAGTATGCTGGGTATCATGCAGATACGGACGAGAAGAAGAGAGACAGGTTCAGGAGGGGGCTCAGCACTAAGCTCCGTGACCGTCTCAACACCGTCAGGGCCAACAGCTATAATGAGTTGGTCAACATGGCCATCTCCCAGGAGGACTGTATCACAGCTCGTTAGGTAGAAAAGAAGAGGAAGACCCCTGTGGCAGGACCCTCAGCTCAGCCACAGCGCTTCAGGATTGTGTCTGACACTCAGAGCAGGGGACCTCAGCAGCAGCAAGGGCGATGGGTGATCCGACCACAGCAGCAGCAGGCGCCCAACTGCACCCAGTTTCAAGCTCAGAGGAACAATCAGCAGCAGCAGTATCGCCAGGCAAATGACAACAAGTGTTTCACATGCGGCAACACCAGACATTATGCCAAGAATTGCCCCAGGAACCAGCAGAGGCAGGGGCAGACTGTTAATCAGAATCAAGGCAAGAGACAGAAGGTGCAAGTGAGGCAAGGCAGGCTGAACTTCACCACCATGGCGGATATTCCAGCGGGAGCACCCGTCATGACTGGTAACTTTACAGTTTTGAATTATCCTGCTATTATCCTTTTTGATTCTGGTGCATCGCATAGTTTTATCAGTGCAAAATTTAGTGCCAAGTGTCAATTGCCTTTTCACCACACCAATGGGGGTATCACAATTTCAACACCAGGAGGCAGGGTTGCCACCTACCAAATCAACAAGAATGTGCCTGTAAAGTTTGGTAGTCTGATAATCAAAACTAACCTCCTCATTTTGGGTTTGGATAGCGTGGATATTATATTGGGAACTGACTGGTTGACCAAACATCAGGCTGTGAGGGATATTGCAGCTAGGGCCATTGAAGTGCACTCACCGACCTGTGGTGAAACCACATTGTATTTGCCCGACCAGGGATGCACCCGTTCTTGTGCCTTCGTTATGATAGAATCCCTAGTGGGAAAGATCCCAGTGGTCTGTGACTACCCGGATGTTTTTCCGGATGAATTGCCAGGGATGCCACCTGACCGAGACATCGAGTTCGCAATCGAATTGCAACTCGGGGCTGCTCCTATCTCCAAGAGACCCTATAGGATGCCTCCCGCGGAATTGGCAGAACTGAAAAAGCAATTGCAAGAGTTGTTGGACAAGGGGTTTATTCGCCCAAGTACTTCACCATGGGGATGTCCTGCCTTATTCGTGAAGAAAAAGGATGAGAGTTTGAGAATGTCTGTTGACTACCGCCCTCTCAATGCGGTGACCATCAAGAACAAATACCCACTGCCCCACATTGATGTGTTGTTCGATCAGTTGGTAGGAGCCAAGGTATTCTCCAAGATAGATCTTTGCTCAGGTTACCATCAGATCAAGATCCGTGCTAGTGATATTCCCAAGACGGCCTTCTCAACCAGATATGGGCTTTATGAGTTTTTGGTGATGTCCTTTGGGCTGACCAATGCCCCGGCTTATTTTATGTACCTGATGAACTCAGTATTCATGCCAGAGTTGGACAAGTTCGTAGTCGTTTTCATTGATGATATTCTGGTCTATTCCAAGAATGAAGATGAACATACTGAGCATCTGCACATCGTGCTTCAGCGACTGCGCGATCATCGTCTTTATGCTAAGTTGTCTAAATGTGAATTCTGGCTGAAGGAAATTAAATTCTTGGGTCACACAATTTCTCAGGATGGGATATCAGTTGATCCTGAAGAGGTACAAGAGGTAATGGATTGGAAACCCCTGACTACAGTGAGGCAGATTCGGAGTTTTCTGGGATTGGCAGGGTATTATCGACGATTTATTCCGGATTTCTCCAGGATTGCCAAACCAATGACTGAACTGTTAAAGAAGGGAGTCAAGTATGATTGGAGCCAAAAGTGCGAAGATGCCTTTCATACCTTGAGGCAGCATTTGACAACAGCCCCAGTGCTGGCTCAACCTGATAACACCAAGCCCTTTGAGGTTTATTGTGATGCTTCTGGTACGGGATTGGGATGTGTCTTGATGCAAGATAACAGAGTAATTGCTTATGCTTCCCGAGCACTTAGGCCCCATGAGCAGAACTACCCTACACATGATCTGGAATTGGCAGCTATGGTTCATGCTCTTAAGATATGGAGACACTACTTGATGGGAGCTCACTGTAACATCTACACTGATCACAAGATTCTCAAATACATCTTCACTCAGGCAGATCTGAACATGAGGCAGAGAAGATGGTTAGAGTTAATCAAGGACTACGATTTGGAGGTGCATTACCATCCTGGCAAAGCCAATGTTGTGGCAGATGCCCTGAGCAAAAAGGCCCAGTGCAATTGTATGAGCATGGATGCAAGAGTTACCACCCTGTGTGATGAGTTGTGCAAGTTGAACCTGGAAGTTGTTTCTTCAGGTGCCTTAAGTTATATCTCGGTAGTGCCCACATTGCAAGAGCAAATAGTCAGGGCACAGATTGAGGATAATGGTGTTCAGGTTATCAAAGAAATGATCAAGCAGAAGGCAGATAAATACAAGTGCTTCTGTCAGGACAGCAAGGGAATTCTATGGTTTGGAGATCGATTGGTTGTTCCCAAGGACCCTGAGCTCAGAAAGAAGATATTGGATGAAGCTCACCTTTCCAAATTCTCCATGCACCCTGGTAGCAACAAAATGTATCATGATCTCAGATCTTTATATTGGTGGACCAGAATGAAGAGGGAAATTGCCAAGTACATATCCGAGTGTGACACCTGCCAGAGGATCAAAGCTAGTCATTTGAAGGCAACAGGCCCTTTGCAACCCCTTCCCATACCATCTTGGAAATGGGAGGACATTTGCATGGACTTTATCGTGGGATTGCCCAATACTTCCAGGCACCATGATTCCATTTGGGTTATTGTGGATAGATTGACCAAGACGGCTCATTTCTTACCAGTGCATACCACCCACAGGACCGAGAAGTATGCAGAGATTTACATTGACCAGATAGTTCGGTTGCATGGGATACCAAGGACTATAGTATCAGACAGAGGAGCACCATTTGTGGCATGATTTTGGGAACAATTGCAGGAATCACTTGGGACCCATGTAATACGAAGCTCAGTATACCATCCCCAAACAGATGGCCAGACAGAAAGGGTAAACCAGATTTTGGAAGACATGTTACGGGCATGTGTACTACACTACGGAAAGGATTGGGACAAGTGTCTTTCCTTGGTTGAGTTTTCTTATAATAACAGCTACCAGTCCAGTCTAAAGATGGCACCTTTTGAAGCCTTGTATGGGAGAAGATGCAGAACCTCGCTGAATTGGTCTCAAGTAGGAGAGAGGGAAATATTTGGGCCAGATTTGGTACTTGAAGCAGAGGCAAAGGTCAGAGTCATCAAGAAGAACTTAGAAGCTGCTCAGGCCAGACAAAAGAGCTATCATGATAAGAGGCGGAAGCCTCTACAGTTTGAAGTGGGAGACCATGTTTATCTTAAGGTGTCACCCACCAAGGGTGTCCAGAGGTTCGGGATCAAGGGCAAGTTAGCTCCTCGTTACATTGGACCCTACGAGATCAAGGAAGCTTGTGGACCCGTAGCCTATCAATTGAAGTTGCCACCCAGCATGTCAGCTGTTCATGTTGTGTTCCATGTATCTCAGCTGCAGAAATGTGTTCGCCTACCCATTGAAGTGCTACCGGAACCGGACATTGAGATAGAACCAGACTTGTCCTATCAAGAGTACCCCATCAAGGTATTGGATCAGAAGGACAGATCAACATGGGCAAGGTCAATCCGAATGTATAAGGTTCAGTGGAGTCACCATTCAGCAGAAGAAGCTACATGGGAGACTGAGGATTTTCTACGTTCTCGCTTCCCCGACTTTCTGCCCAAAGGAGTCGGTACGTAACCCAAAACCCCACCCCACCTGCCCTTTGAATATAATTATAAGAAAAACTTAGATAACAAGGGTAGTCTAAGTTATGGATTTAACTTAAAAAGGACTTCCTTCTGAAGTTGCAAAGAGAATGACATTCGAAGAGCAGTTAACAAGAGAAACTTGAGTAAAAGAAAGAGTAGCACACCAACGCGCTTTCGTAGCACCCCTCTAGAGGGCTCTGCCTAAAATCTCGGGACGAGATTCCTTTAAGGGGGGAGGGCTGTAACACCTCAGGTGTTACCATGGCTAGGGCACATCTATGCACTAATGACTATGATCACATGTGGAAGAAACTTAAGGAGCAAAAGTGTAAGAGCCTTGGAGGCTAGGTATTAACCAAGAGATGTGAATGACCAAAAGCATTACCCTAGTTGTGTGCAATTACCACTTTGGACAAGGGGGGAGTAAACCCTAGACCTCTCTTGAACCCTATCTCTTAAGCACCTTGGTTAAAGGGGAGAGTTTAAGCAAAGGTGCAAGTCATGACCAAACCTTTGGCACAAAGTAAGTAACTTATTAACCTACAATTATAGAGAGGAAACATTGCTAAAAGAGCCCTTAAGAAACCCCAAATCCATTCCCTAAGTAGAGAAAGAGCTAGAGCTCTCTAATTCTCTCTAAGTCAAAATCTATACCTAACCTAAAGATCCACCGTGTTCACCTTGAAGATGGCACCAAAACCACCTAAGTTCTATACCAAAAATGTGGCATACCACCTAAGGCACCCCCTGGAAAAAGTTGAGCCCGAGACCTTGACGTTTGACATGGCTTGGCATCGCTTTTGTCGCGCAGTGGGCAGGGGGACAAGCCAGATTTGGCGTCCGCATATCTTCTGACCTAGGGCTTATCTTCCCTTGGAACTCACATATGAGAGATAGCCATAGGTGCCAGGAAGAGGTCTGCGCCGGATTTTTGCCAAGATTCGCACGTTTGCGATCTCAGCAGGCGTTTGAACACGGGCAGATGAACACTTCCACGTGTTCGACGCGTTCTGCGCGCGCCAGAGCACGCCCGCGCCCGACCTCGCGTGTCCCGCGTCGCGCCAAAGGCCAGCCGATGCCATGGCCCGCGCCCGCGCCTATATAACGCCCAGTGACCTTAACCGTACCCTTCCGTGCATGCTCAACCTCACCGGAGCTCAAACTCACCGGCGTTTGCCCGTGCACGGCGTGTCCGCGTCCACCCGAGCCCCTGCCACCGTAGACCGGCCAACCTTGCCTTTCCCAACCCCGTCCGACCCTCGGAGAGGACAGAGCACACCTCGGTGAAGCTCCCCGAGCGAGGAATCGAAGTCTGCTTCGCCGGAGAGGCCAGTCCACGGTCGCCGGACTCCCTTCGACCGCCGGCGAGCGTAGACCGGGTAAGCCACTGCGCCATTTTTCGATTCAATGCACAGATAGCCTCTACATCACCCCGTGAAGCTCACCAGACCATTGGATTGAACTAGATCGTCGTGATTTGGCCGGCACACCCGCCGCCGACGAGGACACCCGCCTGCGCACGTGGACCGAGCGATTCCG
This sequence comes from Zea mays, assembly GCF_902167145.1. Taxonomy (NCBI): domain Eukaryota; kingdom Viridiplantae; phylum Streptophyta; class Magnoliopsida; order Poales; family Poaceae; genus Zea; species Zea mays. Next base: position 91,051,906 of record NC_050097.1, read on the forward strand.
GCCATCCCCGCCGTCGAGCCGTACATCGTTGTGACCGCCAGAGCCTCCCCGAGCCAACCCCGCCCCTCGCCAGACCTCTCTCGCCGCCGGTAAGCCGCGCCGCCCTTTTCTTTCCCGTGGGTACTGTTTACATTAGGGTAAGGACCTCGGGGAAGAAGGAAAGGTCAGGGGGATTTTTGAACTATCAGTGACTCAGGGGAATAGTGGCGTGGGGGTAGATTTGAGTGTGTTGATATGGATTAAACCCAGGGTCCTCGGTGTAAACTGTTTTTCCAGGAAACCTTTATTAAATCTGATTTAAAATTTGAACAGAACTTGAATAATTCATAACTTCTGTTTTATTCATCCAAATTTAGTCAAACCAATTTTGTCAGATCTTAAATAATATAAACTACTTAGGAAAAATATAAAACCCCTATGTACTATAGAAAACTTTAGGGTTCTGATTTAATTATTGTTTTGGCCAAAAGCTAAATAATAGGAAGAAAAATAGTTGCACTATTTGACTAGGGTTAGAAACATTTGGAGAAGTTTATGTCCACCTACTGACCTGTTTAAAAATGCTAAACCTCTCTGTCCACCCCATTAAGGTAGCTTTTGCCACCTATTTTACAATATGCTTAAGGTTAAGAAAAATAGAAAAGGTGATTCAAATGGTGAACCAGGAGGCACTCCTATTTTGTTAGAGTACTTATTCAGTTTAGTTTACTAGAAAATTCTATTATACTATGGTTTAGTATAAAATAAATAGGATACCTTTTATTTTAAGAAAACAAGGGAAACTTAGAAAAACCCCACAAGAATAACCCCAAGGTGAAAACACCCCAACCCTTGGGATAGTTAATGTTTTGTTAATAAGAACTTAGGAAAAATATGAAATCTGCTGTTTGACATTTTTCAAATAACAATGTAGTAGAAAGTGCCTTTTTGACATTAAACTTTGGAAAATCACAACTAAATAACCATTTCTTAGCTTTCTGTGGTTTTTGACACAGAAGCCTATTATTACTGTTAGATGCCAACAAAAATAACCTTTAGGACAGAACCCACCCCTAATTAAGAGTTATAGTGCAAAGTGGCCCATTTACACAACTCTTGTTGTTTTTGTCTAGAGCATAGCCTTTTTCAATTGAACCTCAAAGTCTTAGAACAGGCTATATTGACCCTAGGCAAGCCACTGTAATTTTTACAATTTTTTTGGAAAAAGTTAAACCAATGTTGTAGTTCAAACCTACACTAGAATTCATAAATATAAAATAAAGAAAGGAAAATGAATAATGGAAAAGGGTGTCATCCTAAAACCCCTTGTAAATTGTCCACTAAATTATAATAAGGAGATACCAATCCTATATGCTTATCCTTAGCAAAAACCTAAAACCAAGGGTGATAAGCATAAACCACTAAAAGCCCTGCATGACCAAGAAACCCTAAGTTACTCATTAACTTAGTTTTCTTCTTTAGCATAATGTTATTAAATCCTGCATAATCATGACATACATGTTCATTACATTTCGATAGACTGTAACCTCGCTGATGGAGAGTACGTCCTCGTGCCGGAGCAAGGAGCTGCTCAGGAGGTAGCCCCGGATCCAGCACCCGAGCCTGCAGCAGAGGATCTGCCTGCCACAGCCTTGGAAGGCAAGCCCCGGTTTATGCATAACCTGTTATTTATGCTATTTTACTACACTTATTGATTGTAGGATTGAATGTGCACTTAAGTGTAGGAGTTGTGTGAAACCCTAGTTGCATGATCTCAGGAATCCTGTTGAGATGAATACTAGTATGCTAGGTCGAGGTAGCTGCTTTATTAATTAGGATCTCGTTAGAAGTCGAGTGGTTTTTCTAGCACTCGCGCGAGGTCAGGAATTGGCTGTATCCACCTTCTTATCATATTGATGTTGGTTTGTGGGTAACAATCCATGGGTATTGGTTGTCTACGGGATAAAAATTGGAATAAGGATTAAGGTGTGGTACCGTGAGTCAAGCGTTTGAACGTACTAAGCACATGCCGAGAAATATGGTAAATCGGTAAGCCTAGTACCTGAGTGAACCTGGTAGTGGACATATCCCCTCACGCGACCTGAGACGTGGTCTCCCATTCTGGTTATGGTGGGTACAAGTGCGGTCACTACACGACGGCAGTCGGGGTCAGTGAGGCATTGTACGCCAAGGCGGTGAGCCCTGATCTGCTGACGGGGAATCGATGGGGACGGTTGATGTGTGTGGGGACAGAGTGCCTCGCCACGTCGTGTGTTTAGGTTTACCTTGCAAGGTTTAAAAACTCGATTCGAATCGTCTGCTTCTCGCAGCTAATGAGACTGCTTGATCCATGCTGCTACATTGAGTAACAAGTGGAATTATGATGAGATGATACAAGATGTTGATTGCTAAAAATGTTTGCTACTATGTATGAGTAGATAGTACATCTTTAGCCTTAAGAGAGTCACACTTAATTTGACAAAGTTAAAAACTTGATTTAGAAACTTAGCTAGTGCTTTTGGCAACCAAACCCCACAGCCAAACAGCTGCATGTCTAGAGGTAGAGGAGTAGACTCCTCACACCGGGTAAGTCTAGCTGAGTATTAGTATACTCAGCCTTGCTTGTGGCATAATTTTACAGGTTCTCTGGAGGACATGGTTGCTGGAGTGACTTGGCCGTCCATCTTGCCACCGGGTTGGACTGTCGAGTGGGACCCTACCTCGGTCGAGGAGGAGCATGAGGAGTGATGGGACAGGCTTCCCCATCTCTCTGTTTATTTACCGTTATTTTTATTCCACTGCACTTCGAACATTGATGACTACTTTTGCAAAACTCCGATGGTGATGTAATAATTTAATACTCTCATATGCATGGTTTTATGCTTTATTGTATTTGCTCTGTGACTCACCATCGAGTGAGATTGTGGTACTTGATCCTGTCAGTGGCCTTGTCGGACTAGATCCGAGGGATTGACAGGTTAATCCCATTTAAGTGTGGTCTAGCCACTAAGGCGGGACTTAGGCACTTAAGTTGGAATAATTCGGGCAGTTCCGCGACAGCCGGCCGCGCCGCCCCGTCCCCGCCCGACGTCGCCCCGGCCCCGCGCCACCCGCCCCGGCCGCGCCCGCGCCTGCCCCCGTCCGCCCCGCCCCGCCCGTGCCCCGCATCGCCCGTGCTCCGTGCTCGCCCGCCCGCCCCGGCGTGCCCTTCTCACGTCGTGACGGCCCCGGCGTGGCCTCGAGCTCGGCCCAGCGTGCTTGTGGCGCGCGGCCTAGAGCTCGGCCAGCGCGCGGCCCCGACGTGCGCACGGCTAGTTCGCGGCGCGTGGGTGCGGCCTTGCGCGCGTGCTCGCGTAATGCGCAGTGCTTTGGCACGACTCGTCGTGCCCTCGTCTACCCATGGACGTGCCCGTCTACCCCCCTCTATATTTTATGCGCGCTAATCACGTTGTTCATGTTAATGAAATAGGAAACTCAATTTAGAAATTGGTTACGTTAGTTAATTTATATAGCTAATCATCTATCTCATTTAATGTTAATCTACTAAAAGTGGTCACGTTTCCATTAGTGCATGTAGCTAATCCTTATTATTGGAGCTAAGTAGAACTAGAGCACGTAACATTTGGTTATTCGTCTATCTGTAAGTGCGCCTCGAGCATAAGCTTCAACCCCTGCGAGACCTTTCCCCGTTTCTTTCTAACCATGGTAAATGCAATATCTCATGTCATATTCTATGCATGTTTAATCTACTTGTTCTCTTGTATGGTGTACTGTTGGTTTCCTAATTTCAATGGATGGATGTATGTATGTTTGCACTCACATAGAGAACGATCCGGTTGAAGAGCCCGAGGAACTAGCAGGAGAAGTCCCTTAGCAGCAGTCGGTTGGTGGAGGCAAGTGTCCCTTGACCTATCTCTGTCCTATACATTCTTTAATTCACCTCCCGCATTACACTTTTATGCCTAAGGATTGACTAGCTTTTGTTATCCCTTACCTTGCTTACCTATTTGGGTTGGATTATTATTGTTTAGCTTTATGCTATTGCTCAACTATAATCAATGAACATGATGAGATTATCTATGATACGCTGTTTTCCCCCTCTTCTTATTATGATGTTCTACTTGTGGCCTTTAAGGGGGCTCGAGCGGTTTCTCAAGTGCCTCTCCGTAAGGACCTGTTCTTTGGATGACCGCCCGGGAAAACAGTGCAACCATGAGGGTGGAATGGGGTGCCCTTAGCTGAATAATCAGAGGATCTGGGGTGTAGTTCGCTTAGCCGTTGTGCCGTCAATGGGGCTCGGTGTATGCGCCTCGCTCTGCCAAGTTTGGGTTCGCCCCTTGGGGAGGAGTGCGGTGCATTTAGGAAACCTAACGGGCGGCTACAGCCCCGGGGAATCTTTGTAAAGGCTACGTAGTGATGCCCTGCTGGGTCACCTTGGTAGTGATCAATGGAGAGTCATGATCTCTGGGCAGAAAGGGAATCACGGCTTGTGGGTAAAGTGCACAACCTCTGCAGAGTGTTTGAAAACTGATATATCAGCCGTGCTCGCGGTTATGAGCGGCCAAGGGAGCTCCAGTGATTAGTGGTACTTGATCGGAGTCATTTTGGTTTACAGGTGGCAATGAGATTGATGGTTCTGGTTATGATTATGGTACTGGTAAGTGGTATTCTTTCCGTTCAGAAAGGGTACATCGGGCTAATAACTTGGGTTAATGTTAAAACCTGGCTTTCTATTAGTAAATAATAATCTGACCAACTAAAAGCAACTGCTTGACTTATCCCCACATAAAGCTAGTACACTACAGCCAAACAAGATACTTGCTGAGTATGTTGATGTGTACTCACCCTTGCTCTACACACCAAACCCCCCATCCCCAGGTTGTCAGAATTACAACCACTGCTTAGGAGAAGATGAAGCCGTGGAAGGAGACTTCCAGGAGTTCCAAGACTACGACGAGTTCTAGGCGTGGGTTAGTGGCAACCCCCAGTCGGCTGCCTGTGAAGGCCGCATTTATCTACGTTTCTTTTCCGCACTTTGATTATTTGTAAAGACTATGTGGATGTCTCAGACAGATGATGTAATCGACTATTATTTCCCTTTTTAATACTATTTGAGCACTGTGTGATGATGTCCATGTTATGTAACTGCTGTGTACGTGAATTGCTGATCCTGGCACGTACATGGTTCGCATTCGGTTTGCCTTCTAAAACCGGGTGTGACATAGGTGATATCAAAGCCGTGCTGACTGTAGGACCGCTAACCTAGAGTAGAATGGTCGTTCTAAGGACTATGGACCTCTATCCCTGCCTTGACTTTGATATCCCTTCAAAAGTTGGTCATATCGACCAAACCTATGTTCTACTATATATTATACCTTGCTGAAAATTATGTTTTATTCTAATCCTTCATTTATTTATGATTCATTACTTGCTGGTCATATTAATTCTGTTCTCACTCTTTTGCTTGCGGTGCCTTTTGTAGATGGCTCGTCTTAGACACACTGCACGAAAGTCCGTCATCCCCTTCTTACCTTCCCGCCTTGCTGAGCGTCCGCTTCGCCGTCCCGTGGCCGGACAGTCCAGCCACTTGGAGAGGCTGCACCACCGCCTGCATGAGGAGCAGGAACGTCGACGACAGGAGCAGCATGGCTCTTCTTTCTCTCTGCAGCAGGAGATAGAGTCTGTGAGGAGCTGCTCCCCTGTGCTTCCTCTGGAGGCGCCCCCTGCACCACCACTGGGCGCCCCAGCCTCTGGAGTAGCTGCTGGAGGAGACCCAGATGACGGAGGTGGCGACGACAGCTTGAGCCACGACACCAACTTTTCTGCTGACCAGGAGCCGGAAGGATGGGTTGCTCGACCCATCACTCGCGACGCTGCTCGCGGGTGTCACTTCCACGATGCGCTCGATACTCTGCTACGTCGGGCACTTAACCGGCGTACTTGGTCCATCGAGTATCGCTGTGTGGTCTACCAGCATAGTCGTGGGGTCTACCCGGACCCCTGGGAGGCGACCTGCTTGGTGCGCCATCCGGAGAACAGTCTCCAGGGTGCGGAGGCCTGCTTAGAGCACTATTCTATCTCTAAGCGGGACTCAGCTGAGGCAGCCATGCAAGATGCTGCATGGCGTGCGCTTTCGCACTACTGCTCGGTTCTCGGTGGGGTAGCTGACGGTCTCAACCTGAAGTATTACCTCCGCCGTCCATCTGGCAGCACAGGAGGCGTGATTGTCTCACCTGTTGGTGAGGACAATCCTAGGTTGAGCAGCAGAGTCAACCTAGCCGTCGTGCTAAACACGGAGCTGGACCATGCACTAGACGAGCTGAGTAGGGCTCATGCTGAGATCGCCCTACTGCGGCTGAGCACGCGGAGCGTCGTCACCTGGACGATGGTTCCCCCGCTCGCGTCGGGACTCAGCACCCGTACCGCTCACCTCGGCGTGGACGCCAGTCTTATGGCAATCCCGACTGTAAGACCAAGATAAATCTAGAACCATAGATCATTAGAGTTGGATCTTGTAATTAATACAAAATATATACGTAGAAGCTACAGTCTTAGCGTTAGTCTCGCTTTTAGTTAGTCTTAGTTAGACACGGTAGTTTGCTATATCCTGTGCATTTATGTTTGTCATGAGGAACTATGTTTGGTTTGGATCTTTGTAATGACTGTCACCAGAGTGTGGGTATCCCCTACATTTTGGTCTACCTATTATATTAATGGAGTTAGTTATCTAGTTGGGAACCTTTTATTCCACTTTCCTGTTTATCTGAGAAGCTGTGTGGTCTGTGTTGGAGATCAGTGAAGATGCTCATCTGTTCAGTGTTGTGGAGAATTCTATACTCTTTTCTTATGCTGCAAGATTGGTTCTGATGTATGGTTGCATTCTGCAGATGTCAGAGAACAGGCGCAGAGGAGGAAGGCGTGCTCAGCAGGAGCAAGCCGCTCAGCACGAAGAGGTACCCCAGCAACAACAGCTGCCACCCCCGCCCCCGATGTCCATCGAGCAGATGTTTCTGATGCAGACTCAGGCAGTCCAAGCCATCGGTCAGACTCTGGCCGCCATTCAGCAGCAGCAGCAGCAGGCACCACCTCAGCCTCAGATGCCTCAGATGCCCAGGGACAAGCTTGCCGAATTCATGAGAGGTCATCCACCAACGTTTGCTCACTCTTCTGACCCCATGGATGCTGAAGACTGGCTGCGCACTGTGGAACGAGAGTTGCATACCGCTCAGTGCGATGACAGGGAGAAAGTCCTGTATGGTCCCCGTCTATTGAGAGGAGCAGCTCAGTCATGGTGGGAGTCTTATCTCGTCACCCATGCCAACCCTGACACCATCACCTAGGAAGAGTTCAGAGGTAGCTTTCGTCAGTACCATGTTCCTGAAGGTCTGATGACAGTGAAGAAGGAGGAGTTCCTGGCCCTCAAGCAAGGGTCATCGTCTGTCAGTGAGTACCGGCACAGGTTTCTGCAGCTGTCTCGCTATGCTCCTGAAGATGTCAACACCGACACCAAGCGACAGTACTGTTTCCTGAGAGGCTTGGTTGACCCTCTTCAGTATCAGCTGATGAATCATACCTTCCCGACATTCCAGCACCTGATTGACAGAGCAATCATGACAGAGAGGAAGCGTAAGGAGATGGAGGATCGTAAGCGCAAGATCAGTGGACCCCAGCCTCGAAGCAGCAATCATCCTCGTTTCTCAGGCAATCAACCTTTGCAGTTCAGGCAGAACCAGCGTCCACCTCAGCAGCATCAGCAGTTCCAAAGGCAGTATCCTCATCACCAGTATCAGAATAGTTAGAACAATCAGTCAGGAGGAGGTCAGTTTCAGAGGCAGAATCAGCAGGCACCTCGTCTTCCTGCCCTAGCAAACCAGCAGAACAGTCAGGCAGCACCAGCTCAGGTCGGAAACAGAGCATGTTTCCACTGTGGAGAGCAAGGCCACTAGGTGATGCAATGTCCGAAGAAGGCAGCCTAGCAGCAATCAGGCCCCAATGCCCCGGCAAAGCAGAACGAGTCTCAGCCTTGAGCAGGCAACCGCTCTCAGCCACGTTATAACCATGGGAGACTGAATCACTTGGAGGCTGAAGCAGTTCAGGAGACCCCTGGCATGATAGTAGGTATGTTCCCAGTCGACTCCCATATTGCAGAAGTGTTATTTGATACTGGAGCAACGCATTCTTTCATTACTGCATCATGGGTAGAAGCACATAATCTTCCAATTACTACCATGTCGACTTCCATTCAAATTGACTCAGCCGGTGGTAGAATTCGAGCCGATAGCATTTGTTTGAATGTAAGTGTGGAAATAAGGGGGATAGTGTTTCCCGCTAACCTTATAGTAATGGGTACTCAGGGAATAGATGTCATCCTAGGGATGAATTTGCTAGATAAGTATCAGGCAGTTATCAGTTGTGATAAGAGGACAATCAAGTTGGTGTCCCCACTAGGAGAGGAAGTGGTGACCGAGTTAGTCTCGCCTAAGCCGAAGAAAGGAAGTTGTTATCAGATGGCTGTCTATAGCAGTGAAGCAGACCCAATTGAGAGTATCAAGGTTGTGTCCGAGTTCCCAGATGTGTTTCCAAAGGACCTACCGGGTATGCCACCAGAGCGGAAAGTTGAGTTTGCCATAGAGCTTCTTCCTGGAACCGCCCCCATCTTTAAGAGAGCTTACAGAATATCTGGACTAGAGTTGGTTGAGCTTAAGAAGCAGATTGATGAGCTGTCAGAGAAAGGTTACATCCGGCCAAGCACCTCGCCTTGGGCCGCCCCCGTCCTATTCGTGGAGAAGAAAGATGGCACCAAAAGGATGTGTATCGATTATCGAGCCCTAAATGAAGTCACCATCAAGAACAAGTACCCTTTGCCCAGAATAGAAGATCTGTTCGACCAGTTGAGAGGAGCCAGTGTGTTCTCCAAGATAGATCTGAGGTCAGGTTATCATCTGTAATACTCAAAATGGTGTACAAGAAATACATAGAGGATTTCCTCATTTTATGTGCCATATTTGCATCATAAAAAGAGCACACATATAATTGAGAGTGATTAATTAAAACCAATGATACCAAAATAAAAAAATGCATCATGTGGAGTTTTTATGTTTGTGCATTAAATAAAATAATAATAATAATAAGGATAATAAGAGAATAAATACTAGAAGTTAAATCAAACCCTAAATTAAAACTAGGGTTTTCGAAAATGGGAGAAGAGAAAGGGTATAAAAATATAAATAATATACTATTATTTCCAAAATTTGTATTTTCATTTCACAATATGATTGGAGAATAAAAATTTGCACAATGTTCGAATTTAAAATTCGAATTCAAACCAAATTTAGAAATGAAGAAAGTAAGAAGAAAAGATAAAAAGAAAAAGAATAAAAGAGTTACATGGGCCGACTGCCCCATTTCTGGCCCATCACTTTTCCCACGTGCGCGCCAGCCCAACCACTACACCTGCACGCGATTACCTGTTGGATGGGGCCCGACTGTCAGTCGCTACTCGCCCGTAGCGGGGATCCGATGCGCTGACAGGTGGGTCCCGTGGTTCGGTTTCAGTCGGTATGGCACCTGGCGTTGTCTCTGGTCAGTGGACCCCATCAGTCGGATTCGTCCGTGAGCTGCGAATCCTCCGCGCTGGAACAGTCGCCGCCGTAACCACCCGGCGCGCTGCTCTCGGGGATGGCTCAACTAACCGGTCCTTGCGCCTATATGATGGGAGGGTTCCCCGACCGCGCTGACCATACCCTGAACCACCGAGCCAAGTCCCTGCGTGTAAGAGTTCCCGTTAGGATAGTTTTGAGGTGACCGCCCCGCCATCCTCGGCCTGGGCGGTGACTCGACGCCGGTGTTGGACTCGGGAGCTTCGACGTGGGGTTGCGCTCGCAGCGGTGTCAACCAAGGAGATCGGGGATCATCGGCTCAGCGGCAATTCCTCGCCGTTGCTTGTTCGTGGCCGCAAACCCGCGCGGTACGTGAGCAGCTTCAACCAACGCTTAGTCACCGGTGAGATAGCTTCCAACTGGCTCGCTTTACCCTTACGAACGTGTAGGACCTTTTAATTAGGGTTTAGTGCAGTAGCGGGCCCGATTGGCCATCACCGTCGTCACGTGTTCGTCGGCGGTGGAGGGGTGTCGTCGGGGAAGATGAGTTGCTGGGAGAGGGAAGAAGAAGAACGACCGTGGACCGTCGATCTGCTTGTGTGCGGTCTGGATTAGGTGTTGGCGTATCGATTGGGGGAAGGGCTGTGGATCGTCCGATCGGAATCGGATGGTGATCGGTCCTTTGGGCTTCATTAAATCCTGAGCGTCGGATTCAAATCTAGGGGCTCTTGTCGTATACCGATTCATCAGCTCACCGTTCTAATCTTGCGCGTTGCCGCTCGATCCGACGGCCAGAAAACATCCATAACCCTTCGCGGTGCACTTTTGCATAAGAGCCCCTCTGTTTATTTAAAAACAACCCGCAGTCCAGACCAGTGGAGCGCTGTGTCTTGGAGATCTTGCGGGTTAGCCCCTGAACTTACCTATAATTGAGGCCCGATCCAGAACTGTTTTAAATCAATTAAATGAATTAGAAATTGGATTTTTAATATGAAAATAAACCCTAGAACTTGTATAAATCATAGAAAATCCATTTTTAGTCCAAATTGAGCCATTCAAGTTTCTAAAATTTTGTAATATTATTCTCTAACACTTAGAGTCACTGTTTTGACATGAACTCTGTTAGAAAATTTATTTATCATTTAACCCTATTTCAGGCACATTAAATCTTAGAAAATTCATAACTTGAATTCTATAACTCCAAATTTAGTGATTCCAATTCCTATGATCTCATTTTAATGTATAGATTTTTACTGTATATTTTATTTGCTTGTTTGATGTGATGTTAATTTATGCTATACTATCTATGTATTGTGTTGATGCGAGTAGACGAACAAGCCACTGTGGAATCTGAGGTTCAACAAGTAGAGATAGCGGAGCAGGAGCTCATTGAAGGCAAGTTGTGTCCTTGATCACTTACTTTTCCCAGCCATGTTCTTATTAATTTTAATGATCTGCATAGGTTAATTTTGATGGGACCCTTTAGGTTACCCCAGTTTTGATTACCTCTATACCTTGTTCACCCCTGAAATATTTTTGGGTAGTACTTGCTATTGCTTTATGTGGATTGGGTATGGAGATACACTATTCATGATTATTCTGTTATTATCTTGTTATTATTACTATTCATGTTAAGATCATTAAATTAATGGGAACATGGAGCGACCACCCGGGAAAACAGTGCTACCACAAGGGTTTAATGGGACGCCCTTGGCTGATTAACTAGGAAAGCTAGTGGAGGGCTACCTTACCCGAAAGGGGCAAGGGCAGTAGGGGAGTGGTCAGTGTAGGGAGGTCCCTGGTTGATTTTGCTGCGATGGCGGTCAGCCAGGAACCCTGCATTGGAACTTCCTATAAACTGTAGCGGGTAGTCTGAAGCTAGTGGAACTTTGTAAAGGCCTCGTAGTGTTACCCTGCCTCGCCTCCTCGGTAGAGGTGTATGGGATTGGCCATCTCTTGGCAGATGGGTAACATGACTTGTGGGTAAAGATGCGCAACCTCTGCAGAGTGTAAAACTGGTATACTAGCCGTGCTCACGGTCATGAGCGGCTCGGACCCTCACATGATTAATTATGGAACTTAAATTTAATTTGACATTTGCATCGCATTTGGGATTATTTTACTATTACTTTTCTTTATTATTATTAAGGTTTGGTATTTACTTACACTTAGTAATTGCTAATAAAATTTTGACCAATTTATAAAAGCAATGCTCAGCCTCAGCCTTTATTTCATTGATCAGCCTTACACTTCATGAACTCCCACCTTTGGTGAGTTCATGCACATTATTCCCCACGACTTGTTGAGCTATGAACGTATGTGAGCTCACTCTTGCTGTCTCACACCCCCCCAAAGGAGAAGAGCAGGTGGTTCAGGAGGAGCCACAAGGTGAGGAGTTTGATCTGATCTAGGTGGCGTTTCTCAGTTGACATTGGCGCCAACGATCCTTAGTTCGTTTTATAATTATTCTTTTATTTTGTAATAAGTCTTCCGCTATGTAATAAGTACTCTGATGTTTTATGACATTTATCTCTATACACTCTGTTATTATATATGTTGTCTTCTTGGCGCATGTATGAGATGCACCTGGCTTTGTTCCTTAAAGCCGGGTGTGACAGAAGTGGTATCAGAGGAAATGTTGACTGTAGGACGAAACCTAGATAGAAATGGACAAAACCCTTACCTACTCATCTTACTCTGATTCATTCCATACTTACCTTATCGTGATCCTGTCTCACCTTTTGCTATTCTACTCTGATTAATCTTATCTTTTCTACTCTAAGACAAGAAGGATTTCACACCTTGGAATCCTACATTTACAGCCATTTTAAGGGATAGGAAACCTAAGACAAAATTAAAATTATTTTATCTATTAAAAATGTTGGTTGATTGTTCTGATGATCAATGCCTGATTTGCTTCTTTGATTGATTGAAACATTATAGTTGGGCATCTTAGCATGTACCACCATAAGGTAATGAATTAGCTTTAGTAGGCAACACACTTAGCTAATGAATCCCCCAAAGTAACATAATTCGTAATCACCTGCCTTGTCTACAATCCTTGCTTTCTTACCCTATGTTTCTCACCCAGATGGGCTACCTCTATAGTGTTAGAAGAGAGCACTATAGACTTGATCCTTGGTGTGTCATGGTTAAGGAAGGCAAAGACAGTTTATACACTGTGCTAAGGGAACCATAGAACTCACTAGTTCCAAAGGAGAAAGATTTGAAGTTGGAATTATAGTAACTACCGCTATCAGACTAGCGACATTCTTAGTAGATGGGAAGTTTGTTGGTGTCAACATCCGTGTGGTTAGAGATTTTTTTGGATGTCTTCCCAGAAGAGTTACCAAGGATGCCACCTTATAGCGAAGTTGAGTTTGTCATTGATCCCATACCTGGGTTGCCCCTACTTTCAAACGGCCATACATGATGTCTGTAGAAGAGTTAAAGGGACTGAAGAAGCAGTTAACGGAGTTGCAAGAGGCTGGGTACATTTGACCGAGTCCCTCACCTTGGGGAGCGCTGGTTCTGTTTGCACAGAAAAAGGATGGATCACAACGGATGTGTGTGGATTATAGATCTCTTAATGATGTTACTGTAAAGAACAAGTATGCGTTACCCCGTATTGAGGATTTATTTAAGCGGATAAGAGGTGCAAGAGTATTCTCAAAGGTTGATTGGGTTATCACCAAATGAAGACTTGGCCATCAGATATTCCCAAGACGGCTTTATCGACCCGATATGGATTATATGAGTTCAATGTTATGTCGTTTGGATTAACTAATGCACCAGCTACTTTATGGATCTGAAGAATAAGGTGTTCATGATCTAGACATATTCGTCGTGGTTTTCATCGACGATATTTTTTTTATTTATTCCAAGAGTGATAGTGATCATGAGGAACATCTGTGATTGGTACTACGGAAGTTGCAAGATAATCAACTCTACGCCAAGTACAGTAAATGCGAGTTTTGGATCGACAAGGTGCCATTCCTTGGACATATTATTTCTAATGGAGGAATTTCAGTGGATCCTGCTAAAGTTAAGGAGATAATGGAGTGGAGAGTACCCACTACAGTTACTGAGATTCGGAGTTTCTTGGGACTTGTTGGCTATTATTGGAGATTTATTGAAGGATTTTCTAAGATTGCTAAACCTATGACTTCACTTTTGGAGAAAGGAAGAGAATTTAAGTGGGACGAGAAGTGCCAAGACAACTTTGAGCAATTGAAGAAAAGATTGATGTCGCCACCAGTATTGGTTATGCCAGACCTACAGAAAGGGTTTGATATCTATTGTGATGCATGTGGCCAAGGCTTAGGATGTGTACTTATGCAAGAAGGACATGTGATTGCTTATGCTTCTCGTCAGTTGCGGAAACATGATTTGAACTACCCCACTCACGACTTGGAACTAGCAGCAGTTGTGCATGCTCTTAAGATTTGGAGACATTACATTATGGGAACCAAGTGTCAAGTATATACGGATCATAAGAGTCTGAAGTATATATTCACTCAGAAGGATCTCAATCTTAGGCAACGTCGTTGGTTGGAGCTTATTAAGGATTATGATTTGGAGATTCACTATCACCCGGGCAAGGCAAATTTGGTTGCAGATGCCTTGAGTCGCAAGGAGCATGTTCATTCAGCTATTGTTGCCCAGCTACCCGATGAGATTGTTGAGGATTTCAGGAGACTTAACCTGGGGATAGTCGCTCATACTGAAGGAGTTACTATTGCTGTGGAACCTACTTTGGAGAAAGTGATCCGCAAAGGACAAATTGGAGATGCTAAAATAAAAGAGATCAAGGATCTGATTACTGAAGGTCGAGTTCCGGAATTTACCGAAGATGAGCAGGGCACCGTATGGTTCAAGGACAGGATGTGTGTTCCTGATATTAAAAGCCTTCGAGAGACTATTTTAAAGGAGGCTCATGACTCGGATTATTCTATTCATCCTGGTAGTACCAAGATGTATCAGGATTTGAAACAGAAATATTGGTGGTATGGATTGAAGAGAGATGTGGCTGCACATGTGGCTATGTGCGATGTGTGTCAAAGAGTTAAGGCTGAACACCAAAGACCAGCTGGACTATTGCATCCACTGAAGATACCCGAGTGGAAATGGGAAGAGATTGGTATGGATTTCATTACTAGATTGCCTCGCACCCAAAAAGGATATGATGCTATATGGGTGATTGTGGATAGATTGACTAAGGTGGCTCACTTTATTCCTGTGAAGACTACATATAAAGGTTCTCAGCTAGCAGAGTTATATATGGCTCGGATTGTGTGTTTACATGGAGTACCAAAGAAGATCGTGTCTGATCGAGGTTCGCAGTTTACCTCAAGATTTTGGAGAAGCTTTCATGAGAATATGAGTACAAAGTTGAATTTCAGTACAGCTTATCACCCTCAGACTGATGGACAGACTGAAAGGACCAATCAAGTATTGGAAGATATGTTGAGAGCTTGTGCCCTTCAGCATGGAGGAAGTTGGGATAAAAGTCTACCTTATGCTGAGTTCTCACATAATAATAGCTATCAGGCCAGTTTGAAGATGTCACCGTTTGAGGCTTTATATGGCAGAAAGTGCAGGACCCCATTGTATTGGGATCAAACTGGTGAAAGGCAGTTGTTTGGACCTGAAATTATACAAGAAGCAGAGGAACAAGTCCAACAAATAAGGGAGAATTTGAGAACTGCACAGTCAAGGCAGAAAAGTTATGCTGATACCCGGAGAAGACTGCTTGAGTTTAAAGAGGGAGATTATGTCTATTTGAAGGTGTCACCACTCCGGGGTATGAGAAGATTTAAAGTCAAAGGAAAGTTGTCCCCTCGCTTTATTGGACCCTTCTTAATCTTAAAGCGAGTGGGAGAGGTTGCATATCAACTGGAGTTACCAGATCATCTCGCGGATGTTCATGATGCATTTCATGTATCTCAGCTGAAGAAATGTCTCAGGGTGCCTGAAGAACAATTACCAATGGAAGACCTTAATGTTCAAGATGACCTGACTTATGCTGAGTACCCCATCAAGATTCTTGATACATTGACTCGAGTTACGAGGAATAAGGTTATAAAGATGTGCAAAGTGCAATGGAGCCACCACGGTGAAGATGAAGCAACTTGGGAAAGAGAAGAAGAGCTTCGTATAGATTTTCCTCACCTTTTCCCTAGATCTTCTTAAATCTCGAGGACGAGATTATTTTTAAGGGCGGTAGGATTTGTAATACTCAAAATGGTGTACAAGAAATACATAGAGGATTTCCTCATTTTATGTGCCATATTTGCATCATAAAAAGAGCACACATATAATTGAGAGTGATTAATTAAAACCAATGATACCAAAATAAAAAAATGCATCATGTGGAGTTTTTATGTTTGTGCATTAAATAAAATAATAATAATAATAAGGATAATAAGAGAATAAATACTAGAAGTTAAATCAAACCCTAAATTAAAACTAGGGTTTTCGAAAATGGGAGAAGAGAAAGGGTATAAAAATATAAATAATATACTATTATCTCCAAAATTTGTATTTTCATTTCACAATATGATTGGAGAATAAAAATTTGCACAATGTTCGAATTTAAAATTCGAATTCAAACCAAATTTAGAAATGAAGAAAGTAAGAAGAAAAGATAAAAAGAAAAAGAATAAAAGAGTTACATGGGCCGACTGCCCCATTTCTGGCCCATCACTTTTCCCACGTGCGCGCCAGCCCAACCACTACACCTGCACGCGATTACTTGTTGGATGGGGCCCGACTGTCAGTCGCTACTCGCCCGTAGCGGGGATCCGATGCGCCGACAGGTGGGTCCCGTGGTTCGGTTTCAGTCGGTATGGCACCTGGCGTTGTCTCTGGTCAGTGGACCCCATCAGTCGGATTCGTCCGCGAGCTGCGAATCCTCCGCGCTGGAACAGTCGCCGCCGTAACCACCCGGCGCGCTGCTCTCGGGGATGGCTCAACTAACCGGTCCTTGCGCCTATATGATGGGAGGGTTCCCCGACCGCGCTGACCATACCCTGAACCACCGAGCCAAGTCCCTGCGTGTAAGAGTTCCCGTTAGGATAGTTTTGAGGTGACCGCCCCGCCATCCTCGGCCTGGGCGGTGACTCGACGCCGGTGTTGGACTCGGGAGCTTCGACGTGGGGTTGCGCTCGCAGCGGTGTCAACCAAGGAGATCGGGGATCATCGGCTCAGCGGCAATTCCTCGCCGTTGCTTGTTCGTGGCCGCAAACCCGCGCGGTACGTGAGCAGCTTCAACCAACGCTTAGTCACCGGTGAGATAGCTTCCAACTGGCTCGCTTTACCCTTACGAACGTGTAGGACCTTTTAATTAGGGTTTAGTGCAGTAGCGGGCCCGATTGGCCATCACCGTCGTCACGTGTTCGTCGGCGGTGGAGGGGTGTCGTCGGGGAAGATGAGTTGCTGGGAGAGGGAAGAAGAAGAACGACCGTGGACCGTCGATCTGCTTGTGTGCGGTCTGGATTAGGTGTTGGCGTATCGATTGGGGGAAGGGCTGTGGATCGTCCGATCGGAATCGGATGGTGATCGGTCCTTTGGGCTTCATTAAATCCTGAGCGTCGGATTCAAATCTAGGGGCTCTTGTCGTATACCGATTCATCAGCTCACCGTTCTAATCTTGCGCGTTGCCGCTCGATCCGACGGCCAGAAAACATCCATAACCCTTCGCGGTGCACTTTTGCATAAGAGCCCCTCTGTTTATTTAAAAACAACCCGCAGTCCAGACCAGTGGAGCGCTGTGTCTTGGAGATCTTGCGGGTTAGCCCCTGAACTTACCTATAATTGAGGCCCGATCCAGAACTGTTTTAAATCAATTAAATGAATTAGAAATTGGATTTTTAATATGAAAATAAACCCTAGAACTTGTATAAATCATAGAAAATCCATTTTTAGTCCAAATTGAGCCATTCAAGTTTCTAAAATTTTGTAATATTATTCTCTAACACTTAGAGTCACTGTTTTGACATGAACTCTGTTAGAAAATTTATTTATCATTTAACCCTATTTCAGGCACATTAAATCTTAGAAAATTCATAACTTGAATTCTATAACTCCAAATTTAGTGATTCCAATTCCTATGATCTCATTTTAATGTATAGATTTTTACTGTATATTTTATTTGCATGTTTGATGTGATGTTAATTTATGCTATACTATCTATGTGTTGTGTTGATGCGAGTAGACGAACAAGCCACTGTGGAATCTGAGGTTCAACAAGTAGAGATAGCGGAGCAGGAGCTCATTGAAGGCAAGTTGTGTCCTTGATCACTAACTTTTCCTAGCCATGTTCTTATTAATTTTAATGATCTGCATAGGTTAATTTTGATGGGACCCTTTAGGTTACCCCAGTTTTGTTTACCTCTATACCTTGTTCACCCCTGAAATATTTTTGGGTAGTACTTGCTATTGCTTTATGTGGATTGGGTATGGAAATACACTATTCATGATTATTCTGTTATTATCTTGTTATTATTACTATTCATGTTAAGATCATTAAATTAATGGGAACATGGAGCGACCACCCGGGAAAACAGTGCTACCACAAGGGTTTAATGGGACGCCCTTGGCTGATTAACTAGGAAAGCTAGTGGAGGGCTACCTTACCCGAAAGGGGCAAGGGCAGTAGGGGAGTGGTCAGTGTAGGGAGGTCCCTGGTTGATTTTGCTGCGATGGCGGTCAGCCAGGAACCCTGCATTGGAACTTCCTATAAACTGTAGCGGGTAGTCTGAAGCTAGTGGAACTTTGTAAAGGCCTCGTAGTGTTACCCTGCCTCGCCTCCTCGGTAGAGGTGTATGGGATTGGCCATCTCTTGGCAGATGGGTAACATGACTTGTGGGTAAAGATGTGCAACCTCTGCAGAGTGTAAAACTGGTATACTAGCCGTGCTCACGGTCATGAGCGGCTCGGACCCTCACATGATTAATTATGGAACTTAAATTTAATTTGACATTTGCATCGCATTTGGGATTATTTTACTATTACTTTTCTTTATTATTATTAAGGTTTGGTATTTACTTACACTTAGTAATTGCTAATAAAATTTTGACCAATTTATAAAAGCAATGCTCAGCCTCAGCCTTTATTTCATTGATCAGCCTTACACTTCATGAACTCCCACCTTTGGTGAGTTCATGCACATTATTCCCCACGACTTGTTGAGCTATGAACGTATGTGAGCTCACTCTTGCTGTCTCACACCCCCCCCCAAAGGAGAAGAGCAGGTGGTTCAGGAGGAGCCACAAGGCGAGGAGTTTGATCTGATCTAGGTGGCGTTTCTCAGTTGACATTGGCGCCAACAATCCTTAGTTCGTTTTATAATTATTCTTTTATTTTGTAATAAGTCTTCCGCTATGTAATAAGTACTCTGATGTTTTATGACATTTATCTCTATACACTCTGTTATTATATATGTTGTCTTCTTGGCGCATGTATGAGATGCACCTGGCTTTGTTCCTTAAAGCCGGGTGTGACATCATCAGCCCAGGATCCGACCTTCGGACATTCCGAAGACGGCATTCATTACCAAGTATGGTTTGTATGAGTTCACTGTGATGTCTTTTGGTTTGACAAATACACCAGCCTTCTTTATGAACTTGATGAACAATGTATTCATGGATTATCTCGATAAGTTTGTGGTGGTATTCATCGATGACATTCTGGTTTATTCTCAAAGCGAAGAAGAGCATGCAGATCATTTGAGGATGGTATTGCAGAGATTGCGAGAGCACCAGTTTTATGCCAAGTTGAGCAAGTGCGAGTTCTGGATCAGTGAAGTCCTATTCTTGGGTCACATAATCAACAAAGAAGGATTGGTTGTGGATCCGAAGAAAGTGGCAGACATTCTGAACTGGAAAGCGCCAACAGATGCTCGAGGAATCAAGAGTTTCATTGGAATGGCCGGATATTATCAGCGATTCATTGAAGGGTTTTCGAAGATTGCAAAACCAATGATAGCGTTGCTAGGCAACAAGGTTGAGTTCAAGTGGACCCAGAAATGTCAAGAGGCTTTTGAAGCGCTGAAAAAGAAGTTGACTACAGCGCCTATCCTAGTCTTGCCTGATGTGAACAAGCCCTTCTCGGTGTTTTGTGATGCTTGTTACACTGGTTTGGGATGTGTGTTGATGCAAGAGGGAAGAGTTGTGGCTTACTCGCCCCGACAACTGAAAGTTCATGAGCAGAATTACCCAATCCATGATCTAGAGTTGGCAGCAGTGATTCACGCATTGAAGACATGGAGGCACTATCTGTATGGACAGAAATGTGATGTTTACACAGACCACAAGAGTTTGAAGTACATATTCACTCAGTCAGAGTTGAATATGAGGCAGCGAAGATGGTTAGAGTTGATCAAAAACTACAAATTGGAGATTCATTACCATCTAGGCAAAGCGAACGTAGTGGCAGATGCTTTGAGCAGAAAGAGTCAGGTCAATCTGATGGTCGCTCGTCCGATGCCTTATGAGTTGGCCAAGGAGTTTGACAGGTTGAGTCTCGGATTTCTGAACAACACGCGAGGAGTCACAGTTGAGTTGGAACCTACACTGGAGCGGGAAATCAAAGAAGCACAGAAGAATGATGAGAAGATCAGTGAGATCCGACGACTGATTCTAGATGGCAGAGGCAAAGATTTTCGGGAAGATGCAGAAGGTGTGATATGGTTCAAAGACCGCTTGTGTGTTCCTAATGTCCAGTCTATTCGGGAGTTGATTCTCAAGGAAGCTCATGAGACAACCTATTCGATTCACCCTGGCAGTGAGAAGATGTATCAAGATCTGAAGAAGAAATTCTGGTGGTACGAAATGAAGAGGGAAATCGCGGAGCATGTGGCTATGTGTGATAGTTGTCGAAGGATCAAGGCAGAGCACCAGAGACCAGCTGGATTGTTGTAACCGTTGCAAATTCCTTAGTGGAAATGGGATGAAATCGGCATGGATTTCATAGTCGGATTGCCTCATACTCAAGCCGGCTACGATTCTATTTGGGTAGTAGTGGACCGCTTGACCAAGTCCGCCCACTTCATACCTGTCAAGACCAACTACAGCAGTGCAGTATTGGCAGAGTTGTACATGTCTCGGATCGTCTGTCTTCATGGTGTGCTAAAGACGATAGTGTGAGACAGAGGAACGCAGTTCACCTCTCATTTCTGGCAGCAGTTGCATGAAGCCTTGGGCACACATCTAAATTTCAGTTCAGCGTATCATCCGCAGACAGATGGTCAGACCGAGAGAACCAATCAAATCCTTGAAGACATGTTGAGAGCCTGTGCGTTGCAAGATCAGTCCGGATGGGACAAGCGATTGCCTTATGCAGAGTTCTCCTATAACAACAGTTACCAGGCCAGTTTGAAGATGTCACCATTTCAGGCGCTCTATGGAAGGAGTTGTAGAACTCCGTTGCAATGAGATCAGCCTAGAGAAAAGCAGGTGTTTGGGCCAGACATTTTGGTTGAAGCCGAAGATAACATCAAGATGGTCCGAGAGAATCTGAAGATAGCGCAGTCAAGGCAGCGAAGCTATGCAGACACAAGAAGAAGAGAGCTGAATTTCGAAGTTGGAGACTTCGTCTATCTGAAAGTGTCACTGATCAGAGGAGTCAGAAGGTTCGGAGTCAAAGGCAAGCTAGCACCCCGCTACATCGGTCCGTATCAAATCCTCGCAAGGCGTGGAGAAGTGGCCTATCAGCTCAGCCTACCAGAAAAATTGTCTGCTGTGCATGATGTCTTTCATGTGTCCCAGTCGAAGAAGTGTCTGCGAGTACCAGAAGAGCAATTGCCGGTTGAAGGTCTTGAAGTCCAGGAGGACTTGACCTACGTTGAGAAGCCAACGCAAATCCTTGAGATTGCAGACAGAGTCACCCGAAGGAAGACCATCAGAATGTGCAAGGTCAGATGGAATCATCATTTAGAGGAAGAAGCAACCTGGGAGCATGAAGATGATCTGATGGCCAAATACCCTGAGCTCTTTGCTAGCCAACCCTGAATCTCGAGGGCGAGATTCTTTTAAGGGGGATAGGTTTGTAACGCCCCGAATTTCGAGTTGAATTTTTTCCTTTCTCTATCGCTCGCTAAATTCGGGCGTTACCCCTCTTTCCATTTCTTTTCGCTAAAACCTCACCCGACTTCCAAAACTTTAGGTTATGTGATAATAGTAAACACTAGGGTTATTTTCTTTGGTCTGCTGCACCATGCCGAACCATGCATTTCTTTGATTGTTTGAACATGTGAAAGCATTCATATAGAAAATAGATATAAAAAAAGGAAAATCTTTTCTTCTCTCTTTCCCCCTCTCCTCCCATTTCGGCCCAGCCGCCCCCCTCGTGCCCGGCCCAGCTGGCCAGCCGGCCAGCCGGCCTCTCCCCCCCCTCTCCCTTCCCGCCGTGGGCCCCGCGCTGGACAGCCGGCCCAGCCGGTTTGCGGCCCAGCCGCGGCCCCCCTCGCCCGCACGCGCGCCCCACTTTGGGCCCAAGCCGGCCCAGCTGCCCCCCTCCCCTCCCCCCCCAAAATTCCTCTCCCCTGTGGGCCCCGCCTGTCATCCCCCTCCCCTCTCCCAAACCCCTCTCCCCTGCCCAACCGCCCGCCCCCTCCCTGCTCGCCCGAGCCGCCGCCGCCGCCGCCCTCCCCGCCCGCGGTGAGGCCCTCCCTCCCCCCTCCCCTCTTCTCCCTCCTCTCCCTCCCCCTTCCCCACCCGCCAGTGCTCTCCCGCGGCGTGGCCGCGCCCCCCCAGCCGTGGCCCCGCCTCGGTCCCGCCCCGTCCCGGCCGCGCCGCCCCGGCCCCGCGCCGCGCCGGCCCTGCCCGGCCTCGCCTCGGTCCCGCCCCACCCCGGCCGCGTCGCCTCGGGCCCGTGCCGTCCCGGCCGCACCCGCCCCAGCCGTGCCCGCGCCGGCCCCGCCCGCGCCGTCCCCGGCTGCGCCCGCCAGGCCTCGCCCCTGCCGCGCCGCCCCGCCCTGGCCGCGCCCGCCCGGCCTCGCCCTGGCCGCGCCGCCCTGCCCCAGCCGCCCTGGCCGCGCCCGTCCCCGGCCATGGCGGCCCTTGTCCGTCGTGCCCGCGCCGTTCCCCGCCCTGGCGTGGTGATCGGCCGTGGCCTTGCCGGCCATGGCGCACGCGCGGCGTGCCCCGCCCCGCCAGTGCTCGCCCGCCCGTGCTCGTCCGCCCGTCCCGGCGTGTCCCTGCTCGCGTCGTGACGGCCCCGGCGCGGCCTCGAGCTCGGCCCAGCGTGCCTATGACACTGCCTTGAGCTCGGCCAGCGCGCGGCCCCGACGTGTGCACGGCTAGTTCGCGATGCGTGCGTGCGGCCTTGCGCGCGTGCTCGCGTAGTGCGCGGTGCCTTGGCACGGCTCGCCGTGCCTTGTCTACCCCAGACATGCCCGTCTACCCCCCCCCCCCTATATTTTATGTGCGCTAATCACGTTGTTCATGTTAATAAAATAGGAAACTCAATTTAGAAATTGGTTACGTTAGTTAATTTATATAGTTAACCGTCTATCTCATTTAATGTTGATCTACTAAAAGTGGTCACGTTTCTATTAGTGCATGTAGCTAATCCTTATTATTGGAGCTAAGTAGAACTAGAGCACGTAACGTTTAGTTATTCTTCTACCCGTAATGCGCCTCGAGCATAAGCTTTAACCCCTGTGAGACCCTCCCCCATCTCTTTGTAACCATGGTAAATGCAATATCGCATGTCATATTCTATGCATGTTTAATCTACTTGTTCTCTTGTATGGTGTACTGTTTGTTTTCTAATTTGAATGGATGGATGTATGTATGTTTGCAATCGCATAGAGAACGATTCGGTCGAGGAGCCCGAAGAACTCGCAGGAGAAGCCCCTGAGCAGCAGTCGGTTGGTGGAGGCAAGTGTCCCTTGACCTATCTCTGTCCTATACATTCTTTAATCCACCTCTCGCATTACACATTTATACCTAAGGATTGACTAGCTTTTGTTATCCATGTCCTTGTTTACCTATTTGGGTTGGATTATTATTGCTTAGTCTTATGCTATTGCTCAACTCTAATCAATGAACATGATGAGAATGATCAATGATACGCTGTTTTCCCTCTTCTTATTATGATGTTCTACTTGTGGCCTTTAAGGGGGCTCGAGCGGTTTCTCAAGTGCCTCTCCGTAAGGACCTGTTCTTTGGATGACCGCCCGGAAAAACAGTGCAACCATGAGGGTGGAATGGGGTGCCCTTAGCTGAATAATTAGAGGATCCGGGGTGTAGTTCGCTTAGCCGTCGTGCCGTCGATGGGGCTCGGTGTTTGCGGCTCGCTCTGCCAAGGTTGATTTGTCCCTTGGGGAGGAGTGCGGTACATTTAGGAAACCTAACGGGCGACTACAGCCCCGGGGAATCTTTGTAAAGGCTACGTAGTGAAACCCTGCTGGGTCACCTTGGTAGTGATCAATGGAGAGTCATGATCTCCGGGCAGAAAGGGAATCACGGCTTGTGGGTAAAGTGCACAACCTCTGCAGAGTGTTTGAAAACTGATATATCAGCCGTGCTCGCGGTTATGAGCGGCCAAGGGAGCTCCAGTGATTAGTGGTAGTTGATCAGAGACATTTTGGTTTACAGGTGGCAATGAGATTGATGGTTCTGGTTATGACTATGGTGCTGGTAAGTGGTATTCTTTCCGTTTGGAAAGGGTACATCGGGCTAATAACTTGGGTTAATGCTAAAACCTGGCTTTCTACTAGTAAATAATAATCTGACCAACTAAAAGCAACTGCTTGACTTACCCCCACATAAAGCTAGTCCACTATAGCCAAACAGGATACTTGCTGAGTATGTTGATGTGTACTCACCCTTGCTCTACACACCAAACCCCCCATCCCCAGGTTGTCAGCATTGCAACCACTGCTCAGGAGAAGATGAAGCTGTGGAAGGAGACTTCCAGGAGTTCCAAGACTATGACGAGTTCTAGGCGTGGGTTAGCGGCAACCCCCAGTCGGCTGCCTGTGAAGGCCGCATTTATCTACGTTTCGTTTTCGCACTTTGATTATTTGTAAAGACTATGTGGATGTCTCAGACATATGATGTAATCGACTATTTCCTTTTTTAATACTATTTGAGCACTGTGTGATGATGTCCATGTTATGTAACGACTATGTACGTGAATTGCTGATCCTGGCACGTACATGGTTCGCATTCGGTTTGCCTTCTAAAACCTGGTGTGACAGTAGGAAAAATTTGAAATCTGTTGTTTGATATTTTTCAAATATAATGGTAGTAGAAAGCACCCCTTTGGCTAGAAACTTTAGAAAATCATAATAAAATAACTAATAAATATTAGTGGCTGAAAATTTGTACAAAGTCATGCTATAACATCTGAATGCCAGCAAAAATAAGTCTCAGAAAATAACCCCCTGTTAAAAGAAGGTTGTAGTTCAAAACACCCCCTCTGCCCTAATGTTTGATAATTTTATACAGATAGAACCACTCACTTTTTAAGCCCCAAATTTTGAGACAGAGACTTATACACCAGTATGAAGCCACTGTAATGTTTGCAGAATTTTTGGAAATTTATTAAGCTATCTTGTAGTTCAAACCCACCTTAAAAGCATAAAAGAAATAGAAAAGAAAAGAGGGAATAATAAATCTCACTCCAATGAATTCAACTAGGAATCTTAATAAACTCTCACTAAGACATTAAAAAGAAATCAATGGAACACCGAAATGAACTTACCAATTAGCTTAACCAAGCTTGACCCTAATTTGCTAAGTGTACCACAAAAATCTTCAGTAGTAAGGTTAAGCTCTACCTTATTAATTTGATCATTCACCATCAAAGTTTAATTGCTAAATCGCATATCATGCCATGCATGTGTCTTACTCATTGCATTCATTAGATTGCAATCTCGCTGACGGAGAGTACGTGCTCATCCCTGAGCAAGGAGTTGTCCATGAGGAAGACCAGGAGCAAGCTCCCGAGACTGCCATCGAGGATCTCCCCGCAGCCCTAGCATTTGAAGGCAAGCCCCGGTTTTATGCATAACCAATTTATATATGCTACTTTACGACACTTAATGTTTGTAGGCTTGTAATGTGCACTTAAGTGTAGGAGTTGCTTGAAACCTTTAGTTGCATGAACTCAGGATTCCTTTTTGAGATGGATACTAGTATGCTAGGTCGAATAGCTACTATGCAAATGAGGATCTCGGTAGAAGTTGAGTGATTTTTCTAGCACTCACGCGAGGTCAGGAATTGATTGTATTCATCTTGATAACGGGATCTATGATGGTCTATGGGCTTGGATCCAAGGAGGATGCCTTGTCTATGAGACGGGAAAAGGAATTAAGGATTAATGTGTGGATACCTGAGTCAAGCGTTTGAACGTACTAAACACATGTCGATAAATATGGTAACTGATAAACCTAGTACCTGAGTGAAGCCGGGCGCAGACCTTTCTCCTCACTTGTCCTGAGACTGGGTCTCCCATGCTAGCTATGGTGGGTACAAGTGCGATCACTGCACGGCGGTAGCCGGGGTCAGTGGAGCATTGTATGCCAAGGCGGTGAGCCCTTGTCGCGAATGGGGAATCGATGGGGACGGTTGACATGTGTAGGGACGGAGTGCCCTTACATGTCGTGTGTTTATGTTTACCTTGCAAGGTTTAAAAACTTGATTCGAATCGTCTGCTTCTCGCAGCTAATGAGACTGCTTGACCCCTTGTACTACATTGAGTAAGAAGTGAAAGTAGGTTTCCATGAGATAACTTGTTGATTGTACTAAATGCTTGTTACCATGTATGCTTAGAAGGAGCAAACTTAGCTAAGATAATGATGCTAGAATTTGAAAAGCTAAAAAGTGATTTTAGACTCAGCTAGTGCTTTTGGCAAACCAAACTCCTCATCCAAACAGCTGCATGGTCTAGAGATAGAGGAGTAGTTTCCTCACACCGGGTAAGTCTAGCTGAGTATTAGTATACTCAGCCTTGCTTGTGGCATAATTTTTGTAGGTACGCTTCAGGATATGGTTGATGGTGTAACTTGGCCTACTACCCTGCCACCGGGTTGGACGGTCGAGTGGGATGCTGCTCCGGCAGGAGAGGAGCAGGAGGAGTAGTGGGCTAGGACTTGCCCTATTCCTCACTTTTGACGATATCGATTATCCGCTACAGTTTATTTTGTGAACTCATATCAGCTATTTGAAAAACTCCGACTTATGTAATAATTCCAGTACTTTAATTTGAGGTTTTCCTGCTTTATTGTATTGCTTTTGTGACTCACCTTCGAGTGAGTTTGTGGTATTTGATCCTGGTTAAGTGGCTCTATCAGACTAGATCTGAGGGACTGACGGGTTATTCCGATTTAAGTGTGTTGCGGCCCCTGAGGAGTGACTTAGGCACTTAAGATGGAATAATTCGGGCAGTTCTACCATGAATACCAATTTTCAAAAAATCTAAAACTTGCTTAGAAACTAGTATGAATCGTCAGGACTAGAACGCTAGACCTAGGACGAAAGGCCTTAGGAAAAGTGGGAGAAATAGGTGGCAAATTAAGTAGGCCCAGTGGGCCAGTCTTTAGATTTTAAAGGATGTCCTAAGAGCACCCTTTTATTCGGAGAGGAGATGTTATTTCCAACTTGCATGCATTATAAAAACTAAAGGGAATAGAAACTAAAGAAGTAAAAATTTGAGCTAACTCGCTTCCTCTTAAACCACCCAGGTTCTTTTATTTTCCTCTTCCACCATAATCTTTACATCTGATACCCTTCCGCAGATGACTTCACCTACCCCCGCCAGTGGAGGAGACACTCATTTCAGCTCTGACTTCCTTTCTCATGATGGTTTTCCTTTCTTCTTGTGGGAAGTGCTTAACTCCACCGGTTACCCTACGCCCCCTTTGTACACGGTGCAGCTGTACGAGGAGCATCGGGTACCATGTTGCCGAGTCTGGCTGACTCTGGAGCATCATCCCCTTCAGCCGGGTTGGCGTTCTCTTGACTCCGAGACGATTGGATTCAGGACGGACGACACCACCGAAGCGGCAGGTATGAAGACCCTGACAACTTTCTGTGGCTACCATCCCCTGGAGATGGTGATGCACCCCTTAGGACTCTTCCCTGTTGAGAAGAAGGATGACCCCATGTGGTGCAACCGTGTGAGCCATGTGAAGGACGTGTGGGCAATGTATCCTGACTTGGTTGGGAGGGTCACTATTCAGTGCAAGAGTGCATTGTACCACCTTCAGGCCCTGCAGAGCGACGTTATGGCACATCCTGCTAACCTTGCTCAAACCACCAAGCTCACCCTCAACAGCCGAGAAGACTTTGTGATCGACTTGTCCTCCGAGCTGGTAGAGAAGGACCTACAGGTGGAAAGGCTGAGCCAGCGCATCACCACCTTGGAGCAGCAGGTGGAGATCCGAGACAACACCATTGATGTCTTGGAAAACCAGCTCCACGATGTGTAGCAGGAGCTCGAGGAAGCTAATGACCACCTGGAGATGGAGGCCAATAATGCCAGAAGCGAGGGAGAAGAGGCTCATGAGGAGTTAGGACCAGCCCCTGGTACCAATGTGACTGCCTCCGTGATGCCCCCTTCACCCGCATCCAGTGTCGCTTCCACTACTTAGGGTTGATCAGTCGTTTTGACGCTTTAGGCGGATAGAAACCTACGCGAGCTTAGTAATGGAAGATTTTGGACTAGGCTTACGGGTACTTTCCCCTAATTGATGTAACCCTTGAAAGCTTTTGAGATATATGGGATGTTTGTAACCATGTTATCCTCGTTTGAACTTAATGTTATGATTATGACAATTTCCTTCCATATGAGATAATAGCATGTTGTTCGAAATTGTGAATTGGGATAACAATGGCGGCAATCTCTGTTTTCAGATGGTAGCTAGGTAGCGTCGCGGGCAAAACGAGCAAGTTCCCCCGCCACATCCTCCAGCTCCCACAGTGCAGGAGTTGATGGCCCAGCAGAATGAGATTCTGCGAAAGTTCTTGCAGCGCCAACCCCACCCTCAGCAGTATGGTGGAGGCCAGCCGCAGCGACCTCCGGCAGCGGCAACCTACCAGGAGTTCCTGAGCACGCAACCGTCTTTGTTCATGAAGGCAGAGGATCCGTTGGACGCTAACGTGTGGTTACGCGTCATGGAGTCCAAGTTTCCCCTCCTCGCGGGAGACTGCCCTGATGATACCAAGGCTCGCTTTGTCGTGCAGCAGCTTCGCGGTCCTGCTCGGACTTGGTGGGACCATTTCCGCGCCATGCTACCTGCTGGTCATGAAGTTTCTTGGGAGGAAATCGAGACTGCTTTCAGGGCACCATATCCCAGCTGGAATTCTTGATCGCAAGTTAAATGAATTTCTCGCATTCAATCAAAGAACTCGCACGATATTGCAGTATGCTCAGGCCTTCAACGACCTATGCCAGTACGCAGGATATCATGCTGATTCTGATGAGAAGAAGAGAGACCACTTCTGCAGGGGTCTCAACACCAAGTTGCGTGAGCTTCTCAACATTGTCCGGGCTGATAGCTTCAATGAGTTGGTCAACTTGGCCATCTCCCACGAGGATTGTATTGTAGCTCACCGGGCAGAGACAAAGAAAAAAGCACCAATGGCAGCACCCTCCGCTCAGACCCAAAGGTTCAGGATTGTTTCCCACAATCAGAGCAGGGGATTTCAGCAGCAGGCAGGCAGATGGGTGATCAGGCCACCTCAGCAGCAGCCAACACCCACTCGTTTTCCAGCCCCCGCTCCAAGGAACAACCAGCCTCCGCAGCAGCAGCAGTTCCATAAGGGTAATGGGAACAAGTGCTTCACTTGTAGCAATGTGGGTCACTATGCCAAAAATTGCCCAAGAAATCAGCAGAGGCAGATGCCAACACCAAATCAAGACAAGGGAAGAAAGCAGAAGGTGCAAGTCAGACAAGGGAAGCTCAACTTCACTACTCTGGAGGAGTTACCTGAGGGAGCCCCCATCATGACTGGTATCTTTTTAGTTTTTAATCAACCTGCATTAATTCTGTTTGATTCTGGTGCATCTCATAGTTTCATTAGCCAGAAGTTTAGTGCTAAATGTCAATTGCCTTTCTATCATACAAAAGGGTCATTCATGATAGCCACACCTGGGGGTAAAATTGCAACCAACCAATTAAACCGGAATGTGCCTATCTCTATGGGAAGTAGGATCTTCAAAACCACACTCCTGATTTTGGGATTAGAGGGTATGGACATTGTCGGAGAGGAAATTTCCCCGGCTGGGTGGCAGATTGCACCCGCCCTAAATCCTGAAGAGAGGAGGGGCCCAAGCGTTTTGCTTGCTATGAGGCAGGTGGATCAACACACGAGAGCACACGAGGGTTTAGAGTGGTCCGGGCCACCGGAGCGTAATACCTTACTCCACTTTGAGTTGTATTGCTCAATAGCTTGTATGAGCTTAGCGAGTCTAAGATTGCGTATGTGTGTAACGTCGCATGCCTCCCCTTTTATTGCTGAAGGGGGCATGCACAAAGGGACTGGGCCCCGACATGCGGGCCCAGGGACATAAAGAATATAGTGCTTGGATCCTCTAATATCTGTTGTCGAGACAATCTTCTTGTGCCCTGACACCTGAGATCTGCGTATCCTTGGCGTACAGGGGAAGCATCTTGCGGAAGAGAAGACGGGTATAGCGCGCCGCTCGGCACGGGCGCACTATCCGCCAGCAGACCCAGCAGGCGCGCCGCCTGCTGGATGACCTTGACAACACCTGCCAGCAGATGGGACGGGACGTATTAAATGCTGAGAGGGCACGTCGCTCGTCAGCGTAGTGGCAAGCGGCGCGTCTTTTCCTCAATAAATGCAGGGTCTGCACGACTTCTCGTCAGGTTTGGCCCGGTAGCTTATGTCATGGGCCACAAGCAGCGGGTTTCCGCCTGAGTAGGAAGCGGAGGGCAAGACCCACACATGTGTCAGCGCTGGACCCCTGCACACACTAGGGTCCTTCTCGTTCCGGGACCCTACTGAAGTTCGGACTCACTTGGGGGTTCCAAACTTGTACGTATTTAGGGGTCCGATGTCCTTCCGCGGGGGTCTGGCCTTACTGGGGTGTGGTGTCTTCCCCTGCCACGTGGCGCCCTTTGGCCTGCCCATCCGGTGGGGTCAGGCGCGGTCCTCCGTGTGGCTAAGGGACGTCGCATTGGTGCAGAGTCTTCATGTTGTAGGAGAGGGTACCCCTGATTTTGGGTACCGACAGTGTCCCCCGGTCCTGCCTCAGGGTAGGATGCGAGACTGCGGGTGGGACCAGAGTCTGATTGGCGGTTGGACAGCTGCTTCCGTGCGCCCATTGCCTCAATTACTGCCGGACCGCCCATGACCACGCCAACTGACGTGCCTATTCCCATGGCTGACTGACCCGTGACCGTCGTACTTAACGACACTATTGGGCTATGTGCGGGGCTGCCTTGAGTCGCTGCACTGGTTCTGAAAAATTTACCTTTTCAGAATCCGTGACAGTCCCGAGAAGATGTTGCATTGGCGCAGGCGGCGGTGCGGTTTCTTTGCACACGGTAACCGGCGTGCCAGTTACATGACGTGTGGGCCTGGGCCCCTGAGATGGACCGCCAGTTGTGGCGGAGCTGAGGGGGCGCACAGCTGTGGGACGGTTGCACGCCTCTTGCGTGGCGGGTCGCCTCTTTGACCGCTGGATACGGCGAAGACGAAGGGATGCTTAATCGTGGGGCGGCTGCATGCCCCTTGTGCGGCGGTTCCCCTTCCTGGCCGTTGGTTGCCCCGGGAATGGAGGGGCGCGTAACCGCAGGGTAGTCGCACGCTCCTTCTTGGGGTTAGTTTGCATGACATGCGGGGCCTGGCCCCCGTGTCATAAGGTGAGATCCTTGGTGCACGCTGGGGGAGACTTCACCCGTGACGCTTCAGGGGCGCGAGTGGGGGGATCTGCCTTTAAAAAGGGGTCGATCCCTCGGGCAGTAGACATGCCTCGCTCCTCTTGCTACCACTGCGCCCTTTCGCCTTCTGGGCCTCCAAATGGGGTGCCCCGATGTTCTCTGGAGGGATCTGTGTCAAAGTCGTCTCTTCCGGCGACTTCACCGTCGGAGAGCGTGCGCTCGTGGTGGCGTCGCCGATCTTGTCTTCCTCTTGCCACCATTGGAGGGGTGCAATGTAACACCCTAGGTGTTACCCTGGCTAAAACCCACTTTGGCACTAGAAGCTGTGTTCACAAGGGGTAAAGACTTAGGGCACCACATAAGAACTTGGAGATCAAATGCTAATAAAGTTGCCAATGGCATGAGAAGCATTACCCTAATCCTTACTCACTCACCACCTTGGAGAAGAGGGGAGAAGACCCCTAGGCCCTCTCCTAAACCCTATCTTCCAAAACCCTAGGTAAGAGGGGAAAGAGAGTGAACAAGTGTGCAAGGTGTGTGTAACTTTTGCCCAAACCCTAAGCAACATTATAACCATCAATTAGGGGAGGGAAATATTGCAAAAAGACCCTTGGAGAAACCCCAATTCAAATCTCCAAGTGGAGAGAGAGCTAGAGCTCTCTATTTCCCTCTAAGTCAAATTTTAGCCCTAATCCAAAGACCAGCCGTGTTCACTTTGAAGATGGCGCCAAAACCACTTGGGTTCTATACCAAAAATGTGGTATACCACTTAAGGCACCCCCTGGAAAAATTGGAGACCGAGACTCAGACGTTTGACAGCACTTGACATCAGTTTTGTCGCTGAGTGGGCAGTGAGACAAGCCAGATTTGGCGCCCGTCTATCTCCCGATCTAGGGCGTATCATCCCTTGGAACTCACACATGTGAGATAGCCCTAGGTGCCAGGAGGAGGTCTGCGCCGGATTCATGGCGAGATTCGCACGTTTGCGATCTCTGGAGACGTTTGAACACTGGAAGAAACTCACCTCCACGTGTTCGACGCCTTCTGCCCGCGCTAGAGCACGCTCGCGCGCGTCCCCGCATGCCCCGCGCCACGCCCGAGCCAAACCAGCGCCGTGGCCCGCGCCCGAGCTTATAAAGCCCTCCCAGGCTTCGACTACACCCTTCCGCGCACCCTCCAAACCTCACCGGAGTTAGCTCGTCGCCGTTTGCCCGTGCGCAGCGAGTCCGCGGCCGCCCCATCCCTCTGTCACCATAGACCGGCCAGTAGAGCCATTCCCAACCCCGTCCAGCCCTCGGAGAAGACTGTGCACACCTCCGTGAGGCTCCCCGAGCAAGGAATCGGAGTTTACTTCGCCGGAGAAGCCAGTCCACGCTCGCCGGAGCTCTCGACCCCGCCGGAGTACGTGGACCGGGTAAACCACTCCACCATCCTTCGATTCCTTGTGCACACAATCGCTGCGTGACCCCGTGAAGCTCACCATGCCCTCGGATTGAACCAGTTCGCCTTGGTTTGGCCGGTATACTCGCCGCCGACGAGGACACCCGCCTGCACGCGTGGACCGGGCGATTCCGGCCATCTCCGACGTCGAGCCGTACCTCGACGTGACCGCCAGAGTCTCCCCGAGCCGACCCCACCCTTCGCCGGACCTCCCTCGCCGCCGGTAAGTCGTGCCACCCTTTTCTTTCCCGCGGTTACTGTTTCAGTAAGGGGAAGGACTGCGGGTGAGAGGGAAAGAAGGTCAGGGGGTTTTGTGAAATGTCAGAGACACAGGGGAATAGTGGCGTGGGGGTAGATTTGTGAAGGTGGATTTAGTTTAAACCCAGGGACCTCGGTGTAAACTATTTTTCCAGGAAACTCTTTTTAAATTCTATTTTAAATTGAACAGAGACTTTAAAAAATTCATAACTTATGATTAGTTCATCCAAATTTGGTCAAACAAATTTTGTCAGACTCCAATTAATGTAACCTATTTAAGAAAAATATAAAACCCCTTGGTGCTGTGGAAAACTTAAAAGTTCTGATTTAATGTTAGTTTTGGCCAAAAGCTCAATAATAGTAAGAAAAATAGTTAGGCTATTTGACTAGGGTTAGGAAAATTTGGGGAAGTTTATATTTACCTACTAACCTGTTTAAAAATGTTGAACCTCTCTGTCCACTCCATTTAAGTTAGTTTTACCCCTTTATTCTATAATATGCTTAAGGATAAGAAAAATAGAAAATGTAATTTAATTAATAAACCAAGAGTACCTCTATTTTTGTTAGGTTACTTATTCAATATAGTTCACTGGAAAAATATATCATACCCTGTTTTAGTGTAAAATAAGTAAGATCTCTTTTGTTTTAATAAAACAAGTGAAACTTAGAAAAACTCTACAAAAATAACCCCAAGGTAAAAACACCCCCACCCTTGGGATAACTATTGTTTTATTAGAGATGACTTAGGAAAAATATGAAATCTGCTGTTTGACATTTTTCAAATAATAATGTAGTAGAAAGTGCCTTTTTGACATTAAACTTAAGAAAATCATAACTAAATAACCACCCCTTAGTTTTCTGTGATTTTTAGCACAGAGACCTATTATTACTATGGGATGCCAGCAAAAATAACCTTTAGGACAAAACCTACCCCTAACTTAGAGATATAGTGTAAGTGGCCCATTTTGCATAGTTCTTGTTATTTTTGTTTAAAGCCTAGCCTTTGTACTTTAAGCCTTAAGTTCTTAAAACAAGCTAGAATAGCAAATGGCAACCCACTGTAATTTTTACAGAATTTTTGGAAATTATTAAAACCCTGTTGTAGTTCAAACCTACCCTGGAAACCCTAAATGGAAATTAAGGAAAGGAAAATGAATAATGTGAATTAATGTTCTCCTAAAACCTTTGTAATCTGTCCACTAAAATGTATCAAGGCAATACCAGTCCACTATGTCATCCTAAAAGAAAACCTAAGCTTAAAAGGTAATAAGTCTATGTCTATATATACCACTAGAAGCCCCACAGAACCAGGAAACCCTAAGTTAATTCTTAACTTAGTTTCTTTAGTAATGTTCTTAAATCTTGCATAATCATGACATACATGTTCATTGCATTTCGATAGACTGTAATCTCGCTGACGGAGAGTACATCCTCGTGCCGGAGCAAGGAGTTGCTCAGGAGGTAGTCCCGGATCCAGCACCAGAGTCTGCACCAGAGGACCTGCCTGCCACTGCTTTAGAAGGCAAGCCCCGGTTTTATGCATAACCTGTTATTTACGCTATTTTACTTCACTTAATGATTGTAGGATTGATTGTGCACTTAGGTGTAGGAATTGTTTGAAACCCTAGTTGCATGATCTCAGGAATCCTTTTGAGATGAATACTAGTATGACAGGTCGAGTAGTTGCTTTACTTAATTAGGATCTCGGTAGAAGACGAGTGATTTTTCTAGCACTCGCGCGAGATCAGGAAATTGATTGTACCTACTTTCATACTGTCACGATACTAGTTGGTGGACAACAATCCATGGGGATTGGTTGTTTACGAGATGGGAAAATGGAATAAGGATTAACGTGCGGATACCTGTGTCAAGCGTTTGAACGTACTAAACACATACCGAGAAATATGGTAAATCGGTAAGCCTAGTACCTGATTGAACCTGGCAGTAGACTTTGCCCCTCACGCGACCTGAGATGAGGTCTCCCATTCCGGTTATGGTGGGTAGAAGTGCGGTCACTGCACGACGGCCAGTCGGGGTCAGTGAGGCATTGTACGCCAAGGCGGTGAGCCCTGATCTGCTGACGGGGAATCGATGGGGACGATTGATGTGTGTGGGGACGGAGTGCCCCTGCATGTCGTGTGTTTAGGTTTACCTTGCAAGGATAAAAACTCGATTCGAATCGTCTGCTTCTCGCAGCTAATGAGACTGCTTGATCCATTGTACTGCATTGAGTAATAAGTGGAAGTATGATGAGTTGTGATAAGATGTTGATTGTTAATAATGCTTGCTACCATGTATGAGTAGATAGTCCACTTTTAGCCTTAAGAGAGTCACACTTAATTTTGACTAAGTTAAAATCTTGATTTAGAAACTCAGCTAGTGCTTTTGGCAACCCAACCCCACAGCCAAATAGCTGCATGTCTAGAGGTAGAGGAGTAGACTCCTCACACCGGGTAAGTCTAGCTGAGTATTAGTATACTCAGCCTTGCTTGTGGCATAATTTTTTACAGGTTCTCTGGAGGAGATGGTTGCTGGGATAACTTGGCCGTCCACCTTGCCACCGGGTTGGACTGTTGAGTGGGACCCTGCCTCGGCTGAGGAGGAGCATGAGGAGTGATGGGACAGGCTTCCCCATCTCTCCATTTATTTACCGTTAGTTCATTTCCGCTGCACTTCGAACAATGATGGTTACTTTTGCAAAAACTTCGATGATGATGATGGTGATGTAATAATTAAATACTCTGGCATGTATGGTTTTATGCTTTATTGTATTTGCTCTGTGACTCACCTTCGAGTGAGATTGTGGTACTTGATCCTGTCAGTGGCCGTGTCGGACTAGATCCGAGGGATTGATGGGTTATTCCCATTTAAGTGTGGTCTAGCCTCTAAGGCGGGGCTTGGGCACTTAAGTTGGAATAATTCAGGCAGTTCCGCCACAGAGGAATCAATAAAATGTAAATACCATCAATTTTCTAAATAAAACTTGATAGAAACAAGGTTGGATAGATAGTAGGACGAGCAGGATAGACCTAGGACGTGAAGCCTTAGGATAATAGAAGGGTAGCTAGGTGGCTAAGAAACTAGGCCCTACAGGCCACTTTTACAGGATGGGAGTTCCTCCCTATTCCTTTTATCTTGTTGTGAGGTCGTTCAGGACGAGCATGCATGCATTCATAATTAAGCAATGGATAACTGAGTAAAGGACTTAAAAACAAGATAACAACCAACTAGGTCCCTAGTGCCTTTCTACTTAACTAGAGAAAGGCTGAGTTTTACTTTTCCTTGTTCTTTTTATAATTCTTTTTCTTTTACTTACGCTTAACCGTACACAGATGACTTCCCACGGATCCTCCGATGACGGAAATGCACTGACCCACACTGACGGACTTGCACGAGAGGGCTTTCCCCGTATTTTGTGGGAGGTACTTCAGGGGGCTGGATACACGACACCCCCTCAGTACGCGGTGCAGCAGTTCGAGAAGCACCGAGTGCCTCGCTGTCGGGTGAGGATGACCTTAGAGCCTCATCCCCTGCAGCCGGGATGGCGCTCTCTGGACTCCGAGTCTTTCGGATACCGGGCAGAGGACACGAT
This sequence comes from Zea mays, assembly GCF_902167145.1. Classification (NCBI taxonomy): domain Eukaryota; kingdom Viridiplantae; phylum Streptophyta; class Magnoliopsida; order Poales; family Poaceae; genus Zea; species Zea mays. The sequence goes on from NC_050097.1 coordinate 91,088,636, forward strand.
CGAGGCGATCGCTCTGCATGGATTTACTACCTTCTGCGGATTTCATCCCTTGGAGCTGGCTACCCACCCCATTGGCTTGTTCCCCGCTGAGAAGGAGGACGACCCAATGTGGAAGGATCGGGTGGAGCATGCCAAGGACATCTGGGCCATCTACCCAGGTCAGACTGCGCACTTGACAGTACGGTGCATGAATGCTCTGTACCGTCTGCAGGTGATGCGCGGTGAGGCAATGTCCCATCTGATGGCACTGCTGGAGGCAACAAAGATCACGTTGGATAACAGAGTGGAGCTCATGGTTGATTTATCTCAAGAAATGGTGGAGAAGGACTTGCAGGTGGAACAGCTATCCACTGATGTTCAGGAGTTGGAGGAGCTGGTGGGCACCGAGGAGAACACCATCGAGGTCCTAGAGGATCAGCTCATTAACACTCAGCAGCAGCTTGCTGAGGCTAACAAGCACCTGGACATGCATCACCAGGAGATCCAGGACCAGGAGGCCAACGAGGACGTCGACATTGAGGGGGGAGATGAGCCTGCCTCCAGTGTGGACACTGCTGGCTCGGGAAGACCACCTTCCCCCGAGTCGAGTGTTGCTTCGTTCGCTCACTAGGTGTTCAGGATAGGCTTAGAAGTTGGATAGTCGGACTCCTCGCAGCTAGCTTAGCTTTTGCACCCTTGGGGTACTAGGCTAGATAGAGTTGAGTCATTTTGGAGCAATTTGATGTAATCGTGTTACTCTTGGGTGCTTGTTTGGTGGATGCTATTATCAGTTTAAATTTGGAAGGAGGAAATTACGCCTCTTAAAATCCCTTTTGTTGAAGTCGGAGTCTATCATGCTGTTTTAACTTTTTCCCCGTAATAAAATCTTGAAATTGGAACTGTGGTGTTAAGTAAGTATGTGGTTTTTCAGATGGCCGGGAGGCAGCGTCGTGGCCAGAACGAGCGCGTTCCTCCACCGCCGCCCACTCTGCAGGAGCTCATGGCTCAGCAGAATGAGATCCTGAGGCAGCTGGCTCAACGTTAGCCACCACCTCAGCATTATGGTGGTGGAGACCACCAGCGTCACCCCGCGGCGGCTACATACCAGGAATTCCTTAGCACCCAGCCTCCATTGTTCACAAGGGCGGAGGACCCACTTGACGCAGATGTGTGGCTGTGAGTGGTGGAATCCAAATTCCCACTGCTCCATGGAGTTTGCTCAGAGGTCACCAAAGTCAGGTTCGCCACCCAGCAGCTTCGCGGACCTGCAAGGACTTGGTGGGATCATTTTCTTGCTATGCAGCCAGAGGACCGAGAGGTGGAGTGGAGGGAGTTCAAGGCAGCTTTCAGAGGACACCATATACCAGCCGGAATTATGGATAGGAAGCTCAATGAATTTTTGGCACTCACTCAGGGCAACAGGACAGTGTTGCAGTATGCCCAGGCCTTTAATGACTTGTGCCAGTATGCGGGATATCATGCAGATACAGATGAGAAGAAGAGAGACAGATTCAGAAGGGGGCTCAGCACTAAGCTCCGGGATCGTCTCAACACCGTCAGGGCCAACAGCTACAATGAGCTGGTCAACATGGCTATCTCCCAAGAGGACTGCATTACCGCTGACAGGCAAAGAAGAAGAGAAAGACCCCTGTGGCAGGACCTTCAGCTCAGCCACAGCGCTTCAGAATTGTGTCCGACACCCAGGGCAGGGGATCCCAGCAGCAAGGGCGATGGGTAATCCGACCTCAGCAGCAGCAGCAGCAGGCACCCAACCGCAACCAGTTTTCAGCTCAGAGGAATAATCAGCAGCAACAGTACCGTCAGGCAAATGACAACAGGTGCTTCACTTGTGGCAACACCGGGCATTACGCCAAGAATTTCCCTAGGAACCAGCAGAGGCAGGGGCAGAATGTTAATCAGAACCAAGGGAAGAGGCAGAAGGTGCAAGTGAGGCAGGGCAGGCTGAACTTCACCACCATGGCTGATATCCCAGAGGGAGCACCCGTCTTGACTGGTATCTTTACAGTTTTGAATTATCCTGCTATTATTCTTTTTGATTCTGGTGCATCACACAGTTTTATCAGTACCAAATTTAGTGCCAAGTGCCAATTACCTTTTCACCACACCAATGGGGGTATCACAATCTCAACACCAGGAGGCAGGGTTGCCTCCTATCAGATCAGTAGGCACGTACCAATTAAGCTGGGTAGTCTCATTTTCAAAACTACCCTATTGATAATGGGATTGGATAGTGTGGATATCATCTTAGGGACTGATTGGTTGTCACGACACCACGCGGTGATTGATGTCGCAGCCAGAGCCATAGAAATCCGCTCCCCTTTGGATGGTGAGATTACCTTATATCTACCCGATCAGGGATGCACCCGTTCTTGTGCCTTTGTTATGATAGAATCCCCAGTGGAAAGGATCCCAGTAGTCCGTGATTACCCGGACGTGTTTCCAGAGGAATTGCCAGGGATGCCACCTGACCGAGATATTGAGTTCGCCATCGAATTGCAACCCGGGACTGCTCCTATCTCCAAGAGACCTTATAGGATGCCTCCCGCGGAATTGGCAGAATTGAAGAAGCAATTGCAAGAATTGTTGGACAAGGGGTTTATTCGTCCAAGCACTTCACCATGGGGATGTCCAGCATTATTTGTGAAGAAAAAGGATGAGAGTTTGAGGATGTGTGTTGACTACCGTCCTCTCAATGCGGTGACTATAAAGAACAAATACTCGCTGCCCCGCATTGATGTTCTGTTTGATCAGTTGGTTGGAGCCAAGGTATTCTCCAAGATAGACCTTCGCTCAGGATACCATCAGATCAAGATCCGTGCTAGCGATATTCCCAAGACGGCTTTCTCTACCAGATATGGACTGTATGAGTTTCTGGTGATGTCTTTTGGGCTGACCAATGCCCCGACTTATTTTATGTACCTGATGAACTCAGTGTTTATGCCAGAATTGGATAAGTTCGTGGTCGTTTTCATCGACGATATTCTGGTCTATTCCAAGAATGAAGATGAACACACTGAGCACCTGCACGTCGTGCTTCAGCGGCTGCGCGATCATCATCTTTATGCTAAGTTATCTAAGTGTGAGTTTTGGCTGAAGGAGATCAAATTCTTGGGTCACACCATTTCTCAATATGGGATATCAGTTGATCCTGAGAAGGTGCAGGAGGTGATGGATTGGAAACCCCCGACTACAGTGAAGCAGATTCGGAGTTTTCTGGGATTGGCAGGGTATTATCGACGATTCATTCCGGATTTCTCCAGAATTGCCAAGCCAATGACTGAACTGTTAAAGAAGGGAGTCAAATTTGAGTGGAGCCAAAAGTGTGAGGATGCCTTTCATACCTTGAGGCAGCATCTAACCACAGCCCCAGTGCTAGCCCAACCCGACAACACCAAGTCATTTGAAGTTTATTGTGATGCTTCTGGTACTGGATTGGGATGTGTCTTGATGCAAGAGAATAGAGTGATTGCTTATGCTTCCCGAGCACTCAGGCCCCATGAGCAGAACTACCCTACGCATGATCTAGAATTGGCAGTTGTAGTCCATGCTCTTAAGATATGGAGACACTACTTGATGGGAGCTCACTGTAACATCTACACTGATCACAAGAGTCTCAAATACATCTTCACTCAGGCAGATCTGAACATGAGGCAAAGGAGATGGTTAGAGTTGATCAAGGACTATGATTTGGAGGTGCATTACCACCCAGGGAAGGCCAATGTTGTGGCAGATGCCTTAAGCAGAAAGGCCCAGTGCAATTGCATGAGCATGGATGTGGGAGTTACCACCCTGTGTGATGAGTTGTGCAGATTGAACCTGGAAGTTGTTTCTTCGGGTGACCTAAGCTATATCTCGGTAGAGCCCACATTGCAAGAACAGATAGTCAGGGCACAGGTTGAGGATAAGGGTGTTCAGGTTATCAAAGATATGATCAAGCAAAAGGCAGAAAAATACAAGTGTTTCCGACAGGATAGCAAGGGAATTCTATGGTTTGGAGATCGATTGGTTGTTCCCAAGGACCCTGAGCTCAGAAAGCAGATACTAGATGAAGCTCACCTTTCCAAATTCTCCATGCACCCTGGTAGCAACAAGATGTATCATGATCTCAGATCTCTATATTGGTGGACTAGAATGAAAAGGGAAATTGCCAAGTACATATCCGAATGTGACACCTGCCAGAGAATTAAAGCTAGTCATTTGAAGGCAGCAGGCCCTTTGCAACCCCTTCCCATACCATCTTGGAAATGGGAGGACATTTGCATGGACTTCATAGTGGGATTACCCAATACCTCCAGGCACCATGATTCAATTTGGGTTATCGTGGACTGGTTGACCAAGACTGCTCATTTCTTACCAGTGCATACCACCCACAAGACAGAGAAGTACGCTGAAACTTATGTTGATCAGATAGTAAGATTGCATGGTATTCCAAAGACCATTATATCTGACAGAGGAGCACTGTTTGTGGCACGCTTTTGGGAGAAGCTGCAAGAATCACTCGGGACCCATGTCATCCGAAGCTCAGCATACCACCCCCAAACAGATGGCCAGACAGAAAGGGTGAATCAGATTTTGGAAGACATGTTGCGAGCATGTGCACTACACTACGGGAAGGATTGGGACAAGTGTCTGTCTTTGGCGGAGTTTTCTTACAATAACAGTTATCAATCCAGTCTGAAGATGGCACCTTTTGAGGCATTATATGGGAGAAGGTGTAGGACCCCACTAAATTGGTCTCAAGCAGGAGAAAGGGAAATTTTTGGGCCAGACTTGGTACTCGAGGCAGAGGCAAAAGTCAGAGTTATTACCAAGAACATGGAAGCTGCTCAGACCAGGCAAAGGAGCTATCATGATAAGAGGCGGAAGCCTCTACAGTTTGAGGTGGGAGATCATGTCTATCTTAAGGTATCACCCACCAAGGGTGTTCAGAGATTCGGGATCAAGGGCAAGTTAGCTCCTCGCTACATTGGACCCTATGAGATCAAAGCATGTTGTGGACCCGTAGCCTACCAATTGGAATTGCCACCTCGCATGTCAGCAGTTCATAATGTGTTTCATGTATCTCAGCTGCGGAAATGCGTTCGTCTACCCACTGAAGTGCTACCTGAACCAGACATTGAGATAGAACCAGACTTGTCTTACCAAGAATACCCCGTCAAGGTATTAGATCAAAAGGAAAGATCAACTCGGGCAAGGTCGGTCAGAATGTACAAGGTTCAGTGGAGTCACCATTCAGCAGAAGAAGCTACATGGGAGACTGAGGATTTTCTACGCTCTCGCTTCCCCGACTTTCTGCCCAAAGGAGTCGGTATGTAACCCCAAAACCCCACCCCCACCTGCCCTTTGAATCCAATTATAAGAAAAACTTAGATAACAAGGATAGTCTAAGTTGTGGATTTAACTTAAGAAGGGCTTCCTTCTGAAGTTGCAAAGAGGATGACATTCGAAGAGCAGTTAATAAGAGAAACTTAAGTGAAGGAAAAACAACACCAGCACACCTTCAAGCACCCTCCAAGGGACTCTACCTAAATCTCGGGACGAGATTCCTTTAAGGGGGGAGGGCTGTAACACCCCAGGTGTTACCCTGGCTAAAACCCACTTTGGCACTAGAAGCTGTGTTCACAAGGGGTAAAGACTTAGGGCACCACATAAGAACTTGGAGATCAAATGCTAATAAAGTTGCCAATGGCATGAGAAGCAAGGCAACATAGAAAATGTTAATCGGTTAAGTCCTTCGTCCTACGAAGCATTATTTCCCTTGGGATATAATGATTTCCGGACGAAGGTCACAGAGGGCAGACCTTTATAAATGCATTACATATTAACGAAGAATGAATTACAAGAAACATAAAGAATTACGTAGATCATCATATATCATTATTATATATAAATAAAAATAACATTGAATTACAGATGTACCTCCAATTTGAAGGAAATGAAAGTACAAGCGTGACGCAAAAGTGAACACCAAATCAGCGTGAACAGTACGGGGGTACTGTTCACCTATTTATAGGCACGGGGTACAACCCATACAAAATTACATACATGCCCTTTACATTTGGTGGTAATTCTATAGTAATCTATCGAGGTCTAAATGGCCTTTTCATCTTCAAGTCGGTTCCCTTTTCTGCGAACATGCCGAAGCTTCCCTGCTTCACAGCTTCGGCGCTGTGTCAACCTTCGTATCTTTTGAGCTTCTCCCTCTTTGATACGAGTCCGAAGATACCTGCTCACACATTATACTCTAGAAACATTGTTAAATCATGTTTTTGAGGACCTTCGGAAGCCGAAGGCCCCCAACAGTAGCCCCTCGCAATATTAATTTGTTAAAATAATAAATTTAGATTGCGACATGGACGAAGGCTTTAAGCCGAAGGTCCGAAAAAACACCTTCCCTTTGCTAGAATAGCAACATTCACTGACAGGCGGGGTCTTTCCATTTTTACCGCACCGAGCGTATAAATAAGAGCATACCGCGAGCTCATTTGGTACGCTCTCTTGCCACTTGCTCTTGCTCGCTCGATTTTTAGCTTTTGCGCACTAAGATTCCCTGAGTCTTTAATTTTAAAGCTTCGGCTTTGAAAACAGTTTTTAGTATTTTCGAAGATGTCTGGAGACAAGAAAGCTGTTGCTGAGACGAAGCTGTCTCTTGATGAAGAGAAAAAGAAAACTGCTGGTGAGACGAAGCTGACTCTTGATGAGGAGAAAAACTTGGGATTTCTTATAGCAATGTCGAAGACAAACACGGAAAAAATTACCAAGGAAATTCTGGAAGGCTTGTCTGAGGATACTGGTGACAGTGACAGTTATGATGTGGACAGCGGTAGCGAAGACTCCGAAGATCGTCCCTGGCGACCAAGCCATTCAGTTTATGGTAAATCAACTATCAAAGAAAATCATCTTGTCAACATGAGAGGAAGGTATTTTCGGGATTTGTCCATTGTGAGGGCCGATGAAGGAGAGAAGACTTGTCCACACCCTGAAGAGAATGAAGTCGTAGTATACCGAAGCTTTCTGAAAGCTGGGCTACGATTTCCCTTGAGTAGCTTCGTCGTGGAGGTGTTGAAAATCTTCGAAGTCTATCTTCATCAACTTACTCCCGAGGCAATTATAAGGCTAAATATCTTCGTGTGGGCCGCGAGAAGCCAAGGTCTGAAGCCTGATGCAAGAAGCTTCTGTAATATACACGAATTATTATATGAAACAAAGCCTTGGGGCAAAGAACAGTACCATAATAACTTTGGCTGCTACAGTTTCGTCTCTCGGTCCGGGGCAAGCTGTCCCGTACCAACCTTTCGGAAGAGATGGCCCGGGGATTGGATGACAAAATGGTTTTATGTGAAGAATGACCTATCAGCACGAGAAGATATCAAAGGTATAATTATGCGTCCTATTTGGCAAAGCTTCGGCCTTCGGAGGCCGAAGGTGGAAATGAATGAAGCTGCCGAAGAATGCCAGAGGGCCTTCGGCGTCATCTGCTCTTTTATTGGAACAAGAGATTTAGTACAAGAGCATATTGCCTTCCGGGTTTGGCCTCTTGCGGAGAAATGGGAAATGCCTCAAGAAACCATAAAAGAGGCCGACGAAGGTGAGCTTGTGAGACTGAAGTACACCTTCAAGTTTGGAGATAAATTTACTGAGCCAGATGATGACTGGCTAAAGAGTATTGAAAATTTAAGTGACAAATTGCTTGGTGCTTATTCTAAGGCCGAAGATACAGCGATGTCAGCAGCCTTCGGAGGCCGAAAAAAGAAAAGGCTGAATCGGGTATTTGATGCAATTGGGTTTGTTTACCCTGACTATTGCTACCCCGTCCGAAGGCAGAAAAGAAAGAACACAACCTCTGCAAAAGAAGAAACTGCAACTGCTCCTAGCGAGCCAGAGCCTGAAAGAAAGAAAATAAAAGTCCTCACTCACCGGCCGCGGTATATCGAACCAGCTTCGGTGCCGGAGTTTACCGAAAAATCTTCTTCGGCTACCGAGGCTAAAAAGCCAACCAGACCAATCACGCCACCTGCAGCTGCAGGGATAACCGAAACGGCGAAAAAGATAGAACTAGAAGAACCGAAGGTTTCGCTGCCAGAAACAAAAGAAATGGCCGAAGCGCCATCCACAGAAAAAATTGGAGAAGTGAAAAAACCAACTGAAGAAAAAGTACCAGAAATTGTGAGTCCTGCAGCAAATGTTGAGACAATAAAAAATCAAAAAGTGCCAGCAGTGACTCCAAAAAGAAGAAGAATGGCCAATGTGCTAGATGTACTAGAAACAATTAAAACTTCAAGCACACCTCCGAAGAAGGCTGCTGCCATTCCTGAAACGACAACTGAAATTTCTGATAACAAAACTCCAGCGCAAGGGACTGAAGCCGAAGCTGGGTCCTCAGAGCCCGCGAAGATAGAATCCTTGGAAACTGAGGAAAAAATAACAAAGCCAACTTTTGTTGAAGAGATCGGAGTCATTGCCCCCGAAGCATCCATCAGAGCTCGTGATTATATTGTTCGTCATGCTTCGGGGAAAAAACTTTCAGAAAAAGAGGAGCAAGAGGCCCAGCATTACGCCCGAAAGCTGAAATATCCAAAGGGGGCGTTAATATTCAATGGTAGTGGAGAAGAAGACTTTTTGTATTGTCTCCCTGACAACAAGGAAATTTCTGTTTGCCAGGAGATGAGCAAGAGCTTCGGATTCCCAACCTTAGAAGACGGGCTCTCGGTGCTGTCGAAGAACGATTTGGCCGACAGCCTGGCCTACAATAGCTTAAAGGTGCGACAAATGGGATCCTTGTGTTCTTTGTTGATACCAAAAAAACCTTTTGCTTGTTTTATTGAAACACACATACTTTTCTTTGCAGGGCCTGATACTTAGTAATGCCCTCAGGGCACAAAAAGATGCTGAAGACGAAGGGTGTACTATAGCCCTGAGCAACCTTCGTTCTGAAGTAATTGAACTGAGGAACGAAGGCCTTGAAAAAGATAAAATATTACACTCATTGATAAATAAAATAAAGGAAGACGAAGCTGCGTTCAAGAGTCAGGCTGAAGCTCAGAGACGCGAAATAGAAGATCTTCGGAAACAACTGGCCAGAGCCAGGGAAGAACGTATACTTGAAGAAACAAGGCGAGAGCTCAGTGACCAATGGGCGGATCACCTGGAAGCAACTGTTGAAGAGCTTCGTTCATCCAAAAAGAGGTGCTATAACAAATCTATAGAATGTGTTAAGAAGCTGAAGGCTAGCTTCGCCAGGGTCGGCGCCTTCTCTAGTGAAGAAAACTTTATAAGGGGCAATCCCGAAGGTCCTATTGAATGGGTCGACCACGAAGCTGAAGCCTTCGAAGAAATTTTAAATAGCCGTGGGGATATATGTGCTTTCTCTGGGGCCAGAGGAATTGCCACCATTCTAGAGAAGAAGGGCTGTGAACACGTAAAAATCTTAGCACAATCCGAAACTGCTTTGTCCTTTGAAGACGCAAAAGACCCTTCGGCCGAAGCAAGCATAATTGGTGGAAAGTTTTTTACTGATATCTGGGATAATGGTGGCCGAGAAATGGCAGGAGATATTATTCAAAGAAGTGAAAAGGGCATTCACAATGCTAGAGAAGTGGCTAAGGCTGCTGAAAAGAGCACAGAGCCCGAAGGTCAATTAGGTATTAACTAATAGTTTGTATTGTGTTGTAATTTTTGGTTTTAAGCTTCGTTTTCCGTTTGTAATAGCAGCATAGCCGTGTCCTGTCCTTCAGATCCTGCTGAAGCGTCTCCAGGCCCTCAGCCGAAAGGAGACGATGAAATTAAAAAGATGGCCGAAGCAATCATGGACGAAGTCGTCAATCGACTCCTGAATGAGGCTGCAGAAGTTGTTCTAAAAGAAAATTGAACACTATTGTAAAGTAAACTTCTGAATTGTAACATTTTGTAATCCTGAATGTAATATACCCTTTTTATTGCTTAATTCTTTACGATGCATGAAACTTTACACGTACCGCTTTTTGAGTCTTTGACGAAAAAACACCTTCCCTTCTTTTCATGCTTCGTGAAGAAGGATTTGTGTTTGTCACAACAATATCCAGTGCTCTGATGAATAATATCCAGGCTTTTTGACAATGTGAAGCTACTTAGCATGGTTTGCCCTTTTCAAAACATTCTTCCGAAGATCGATGTCACATCCCCTTCTTGTGCTTTATGCAATATGATGTATGATGCTTATGTTATGCGAAATGATGCGATGATGTTATGCTGAGTAAAATGTTGTTTATTCCGAAGATACACGCGTTCCTGTGACAAAACATACAAAATTTTTCATTATAAGCCTCCCTTAGGAGCTTCTTCGCCTTTTACTTCAGCGGAATCAGCGTTGACTTTTCGCTGTAAGCTCTGCATTCCCTTAGGAACGTCTTTGGAGCTTCTTCGCCTTTACTTTTGGCGGCATCAGCGTTGACTTTTCGCTGTAAGCTCTGCATTCCCTTAGGAACGTCTTTGGAGCAAAAAACTTACACTGCGTTCCCTTTGGAACGACTTTTTTGTGACTTCGGCAACTTACTCTGCGTTCCTTAGAACGACTTTTTGCTGTTTCGAATAATTTTCGGTAGTCCGAAGGTCCTCTTGATTATCACAAGTCTTTAAACTTTAACAACTTAAGCCTGAGAAAAATATATTTTCCTTGTGAGAATCAACGAAAGTATTTATATGAAACCTAAACAATATCCTTTATTACAGAAAACAAAACTGGATAGAAAAGATTGCTATTAGGGTAGGATATTTGTCAATAGATGTGCTTTGACTCTGGCACGGTGCTGTTGACTGTACGAGCTTCGGACTGCTCTCGGAAGTCCCTTTGGTGTGGAGCATACTGGCTCCCTTCTGGCTGCTGTCCTTGCTGTAACGGAGGTGGAGGCGGAGGTTGTTGCCAAGAAGCTTGAGATTGACTCGCCGAAGCAACAGAAACTGCAGGGTGGTTGCCTACATACTCTGGGATGTAGGGCGAGTGATACGAAGCTGTATGCATGACCTGCTTCGGCTGAGCTTGTTGTGCTGCGGCTTCGGCTATTTCCTTTTGCTTCTGGATGGTAACATGACACATCCTGGTAGTATGGCCCTTGTTCTCACCACAGAATAAGCAAAAGATTCTTCTCTGTTGATCGCCAAATCTTCCTCCGAAGCCCCTGGCACCTCTGCCTCTTGGAGCTGGTGGTCGGAAGGGAGCTTGCTGTTGCCCCGAAGCCTGTGAGGAATATTGTGGCCTTTGCTGTTGGCTCCCCTTATCATCACTTTGTGTAGAGTTATGAATTGATCTAACATGCCTCGGGTAAAACCTCCCACCGAAGCCCCTGGTCATTTCAGAAAACCTGAAGGCCTCCTCCCTTCTTTGGCGAAAATCGTTATCGGCCCGAATGTACTCATCCATCTTCTGGAGAAGCTTCTCCAAAGTTTAAGGGGGCTTCCTGGCGAAGTACTGAGCTGATGGTCCTGGCCGAAGCCCCTTGATCATGGCCTCAATGACAATTTCATTGGGCACCGTTGGTGCCTGTGCTCTCAAACGCAAGAACCTTCGGACATACGCCTGAAGGTATTCTTCGTGATCCTGGGTGCACTGGAACAGAGCCTGAGCAGTAACCGGCTTCGTCTGAAACCCTTGGAAGCTAGTTAACAAGAGGTCCTTCAGCTTCTGCCATGAAGTGATCGTTCCTGGTCGAAGGGAGGAATACCAGGTTTGAGCAACACTTCTGACAGCCATAACAAAAGATTTGGCCATGACCGCAGCATTGCCACCATAGGAAGATACTGTTGCCTCGTAGCTCATCAAAAACTGCTTCGGGTCTGAGTGGCCATCGAATACGGGAAGCTGAGGAGGCTTGTAGGACAGAGGCCAAGGTGTAGCCTGCAGCTCAGCGGACAGAGGAGAAGCATCGTCAAAAACAAAATTCCCATGATAGAAATTGTCATACCAGTCATCTCCGTTGGGAAAACCCTCCTGACGAAGGTCTTGGTGCTGAGGCCTTTGGTGTTGCTCATCCTGAGCAAGGTGACGAACTTCTTCAGAGGCTTCGTCTATCTGCCTCTGTAGTTCAGCTAGCCTGGCCATCTTTTCTTTCTTCCTCTGCACTTGTTGATGAAGCATCTCCATATCTCTGATTTCTTGATCTAACTCGTCCTCTGGTGGTGACGGGCTAACAGCCTTCCTTTTCTGGCTTCGGGCCTCCCGAAGAGAGACTGTCTCCTGATTGTGGTCCAGCGGTTGTAGAGCTGCAGTCCTAGGTGCTGAAGCTTTCTTCGGCGCCATAACGAAGGTTTATGATCGCCGAAGATAGAAAACTTCAAAGAGTGGAAGTGAGTTCACCGGAGGTGGGCGCCAATGTTGGGGACTTGTTCTCAAATGCTTCAAGAACAAGGCAACATAGAAAATGTTAATCGGTTAAGTCCTTCGTCCTACGAAGCATTATTTCCCTTGGGATATAATGATTTTCGGATGAAGGTCACAGAGGGCAGACCTTTATAAATGCATTACATATTAACGAAGAATGAATTACAAGAAACATAAAGAATTACGTAGATCATCATATATCATTATTATATATAAATAAAAATAACATTGAATTACAGATGTACCTCCAATTTGAAGGAAATGAAAGTACAAGCGTGACGCAAAAGTGAACACCAAATCAGCGTGAACAGTACGGGGGTACTGTTCACCTATTTATAGGCACGGGGTACAACCCATACAAAATTACATACATGCCCTTTACATTTGGTGGTAATTCTATAGTAATCTATCGAGGTCTAAATGGCCTTTTCATCTTCAAGTCGGTTCCCTTTTCTGCGAACATGCCGAAGCTTCCCTGCTTCACAGCTTCGGCGCTGTGTCAACCTTCGTATCTTTTGAGCTTCTCCCTCTCTAATACGAGTCCGAAGATACCTGCTCACACATTATACTCTAGAAACATTGTTAAATCATGTTTTTGAGGACCTTCGGAAGCCGAAGGCCCCCAACATTTACTCACTCACCACCTTGGAGAAGAGGGGAGAAGACCCCTAGGCCCTCTCCTAAACCCTATCTTCCAAAACCCTAGGTAAGAGGGGAAAGAGAGTGAACAAGTGTGCAAGGTGTGTGTAACTTTTGCCCAAACCCTAAGCAACATTATAACCATCAATTAGGGGAGGGAAATATTGCAAAAAGACCCTTGGAGAAACCCCAATTCAAATCTGAGAGCACCTAGAGGGGGGGGGTGAATAGGTGATCCTGTAAAAACTTAAGCTTATAGCCACAAAACTTGATTAGGTGTTAGCACAGTTTATGCCAAGTGGCTAGAGAGGAGTCAAAACACAATAACCACAAGAATCCAATCACAGAGATGACACAGTGGTTATCCCGTGGTTCGGCCAAGTACAAAACTTGCCTACTCCACGTTGTGGCGTCCCAACGGACGAGAGTTGCACTCAACTCCTCTCAAGTGATCCAATGATCAACTTGAATACCACGGTGTTCTTGCTTTTCTTTTCTCAATCCCGTTTGCGAGGAATCTCCACAACTTGGAGCCTCTCGCCCTTACAAAAGATGTTCACAGAGAATCACAGAGCAAGGGAGGGATTAGCAACTCACACACGACACAAAGATCACAGCGAATACGCACACACAAGACCCAGACTTGAGCTCAAAAAGACTAGCACACTAGAACGGAGCTCAAATCACTAGAATGTCGAACAAGTGCGCGAGATTGATGTGTGAGTGATCAAGAGTGCTCAAGGAATGCTTGGTGTACTCCTCCATGCGTCTAGGGGTCCCTTTTATAGCCCCAAGGCAGCTAGGAGCCGTTGAGAACACATCTGGAAGGCTATCCTTGCCTTCTGTCGTCGGGCGCACCGGACAGTCCGGTGCACACCGGACAGTGTCCGGTGCCCGATTCCTTTCCTTAAATGGCGAAGCCGACCGTTGCAGATGCGGGAGCCGTTGGCGCACCGGACATGTCCGGTGCACACCGGACAGTCCGGTGCCCCCTTCCGACCGTTGGCTCGGCCACGTGTCCTGCGCTGATCACGCGGCCGACCGTTGGCCCTGGCCGACCGTTGGCTCACCGGACAGTCCGGTGCACACCGGACAGTCCGGTGAATTTTAGCCGTACACCGTCACCAAATTCCCGAGAGCGGCCTCTTCGGCCGAGGCAGCCTGGCGCACCGGACACTGTCCGGTGCACCACCGGACAGTCCGGTGCCCCAGACCGAAATAGCCCCTTGGCTGCACACAGCCAAGTCTTCTCTTCTCTTCTTCTTTCTGTTTCTAACACTTAGACAAATATATTAGTACACAAAACCAATGTACTAAGACTTAGAAACATACCTTTGTTGAAGATCTGCACTTTGTTCATCCATGGGCATTGATTTACATTTAAGCACTTGTGTTGACACTCAATCACCAAAATACTTAGAAATGGCCCAAGGGCACATTTCCCTTTCAATCTCCCCCTTTTTGGTGATTTATGCCAACACAACATAAAGCAACTAGAACAAGTGCAAAATCACTTCAAATAAAAACTAACTTTGAGTTTTATTCAATTTTGGCATATATGGATCATCCTTTGCCACCACTTGGTTTGTTTTTGCAAATCAAACTCAAATCTCTATCTCTAAGTCAAACACACATGTTGAAGCATAAAGAGAGTCATTCCAAAAGAGATTGATCAAAGATTTCAAAAACTCCCCCTATTTCCCATAATCAATACTTCTCCCCACAAGAAGCCAACTTTTGACAAGAGAGACAATAAAAAAGTTTAACAACACAAAAACTCTATTCTACTTGTTTTTAAAATCTCTCAAGTGGTAGCTGATCCATTTATCGCTTTGGCCTTTATTTTCTCCCCCTTTGGCATCAAGCACCAAAACGGGATCAATCTTGGCCTTTTAACCCCATTGCCTCACCAAAGTCTTTAATTAAGAGCAAATGGCAATAAGATTTCATGAGATGAACTTGGAATAAGTTACCCTCTCATCGGAGTGCAGTGGAAGCTTTTCATGGTCCAAGTCCACCATTTCCCTTTCAATCCTCCTTCGAGACTAAAACATCAAACTCAAGCACATGGTTAGTCTCAAAGGGTCAAGTTGTAACACATCTCCCCCTAAACATGTGCATCACTGTGCAACGGACTTGTGAGGTCCAGGGAGTGTTTTTACAACTTGAGCACCATAATAAAGCAACAAAATGCAAAAAGGAACATGATCAAAAGCATAAGTACATGTATGCTACAATTCAATCCAGGTTCCGCGAATCTATGACATTTAGCTCACTACGCAACCTGCAAAAGGTCTTCTCATCTAGAGGCTTAGTGAAGATATCGGCTAGCTGGTTCTCGGTGCTAACATGAAACACTTCGATATCTCCCTTTTGCTGGTGGTCCCTCAAAAAGTGATGCCGGATGTCTATGTGCTTTGTGCGGCTGTGCTCAACAGGATTCTCCGCCATGCGGATAGCACTCTCATTGTCACATAGGAGTGGGACTTTGCTCAGATTGTAGCCAAAGTCCCGGAGGGTTTGCCTCATCCAAAGTAGTTGCGCGCAACACTGACCCGCGGCAACGTACTCGGCCTCAGCGGTGGATAGGGCAACGGAGGTTTGTTTCTTAGAGTTCCATGACACCAGGGACCTTCCTAAGAATTGGCACGTCCCTGATGTACTCTTCCTATCGACCTTACATCCAGCATAGTCGGAGTCTGAGTATCCAACTAAGTCAAAGGTAGACCCCTTTGGATACCAGAGCCCGAAGCAAGGCGTAGCAACTAAATATCTAAGAATTCGCTTCACCGCCACTAAGTGACACTCCTTAGGATCGGATTGAAATCTAGCACACATGCATACGCTAAGCATAATATCCGGTCTACTAGCACATAAGTAAAGCAAAGAACCTATCATTGACCGGTATGCTTTTTGATCAACGGACTTACCTCCTTTGTTGAGGTCGGTGTGTCCGTCGGTCCCCATCGGAGTCTTTGCGGGCTTGGCGTCCTTCATCCCAAACCGCTTTAGCAGATCTTGCGTGTACTTCGTTTGGGAGATGAAGGTGCCGTCCTTGAGTTGCTTCACTTGGAACCCAAGGAAGTAGTTCAACTCGCCCATCATTGACATCTCGAATTTCTGCGTCATCACCCTGCTAAACTCTTCACAAGACTTTTGGTTAGTAGAACCAAATATTATGTCGTCGACATAAATTTGGCACACAAACAAATCACCATCACATGTCTTTGTAAAAAGAGTTGGATCGGCTTTCCCAACCTTGAAAGCATTAACAATTAAGAAATCTCTAAGGCATTCATACCATGCTCTTGGGGCTTGCTTAAGTCCATAGAGCGCCTTAGAGAGCTTACACACATGGTCGGGGTACCGTTCATCCTCAAAGCCAGGGGGTTGCTCTACGTACACCTCCTCCTTGATTGGCCCATTGAGGAAAGCGCTCTTCACATCCATTTGGTACAACCTGAAAGAATGGTGAGCGGCATATGCTAGCAAAATACGAATGGACTCTAGCCTAGCCACAGGAGCAAAAGTCTCCTCAAAGTCCAAACCTGCGACTTGGGCATAACCTTTTGCCACAAGTCGAGCCTTGTTCCTCGTCACCACCCCGTGCTCGTCCTGTTTGTTGCGGAACACCCACTTGGTTCCCACAACATTTTGCTTCGGACGAGGCACCAGTGTCCAAACTTCATTGCGCTTGAAGTTGTTGAGCTCCTCCTGCATGGCCAATACCTAATCCGGATCTAGCAAGGCCTCCTCTACCCTGAAAGGCTCAATAGAAGAGACAAAGGAGTAATGCTCACAAAAATTAACTAATCGAGATCGAGTAGTTACTCCCTTGCTAATGTCACCCAGAATTTTATCGACGGGATGATCCCTTTGAATCATCGCTCGAACTTGGGTTGGAGGTGCCGGTTGCGCTTCTTCCTCCATCACTTGATCATCTTGTGCTCCCCCTTGATCAAGCGCCTCCACTTGAGGTACCTGTTCGTCATCTTCGGTTGGGGAATGCACCATAGTTGAGGAAGAAGGTTGATCTCGTTCATCTTGTTCCTATGGCCGTACTTCTCCAATCGCCATGGTCCGTATAGCGGCCGTCGGAACATCTTCTTCATCTACATCATCACAATCAACAACTTGCTCTCTTGGAGAGCCATTAGTCTCATCAAATACAACGTCGCTAGAGACTTCAACCAAACCCGATGATTTGTTGAAGACTCTATACGCCTTTGTATTTGAGTCATAACCTAACAAAAACCCTTCTACTGCCTTGGGAGCAAATTTAGAATTTCTACCCTTCTTCACTAGAATGTAGCACTTGCTCCCAAATACACGAAAGTACGATACATTGGGTTTGTTACCGGTTAGTAGCTCATACGACGTCTTCTTGAGGAGGCGATGAAGGTAGACCCTGTTGATGGCGTGGCAAGCAGTGTTAACGGCTTCCGTCCAAAAGCACTCGGGGGTCTTGAACTCTCCTAGCATCGTCCTCGCCATATCGATGAGCGTCCTGTTCTTCCTCTCTACCACACCATTTTGCTGTGGTGTGTAGGGAGCGGAGAACTCGTGCTTGATCCCTTCCTCTTCAAGGAACTCCTCCACTTGAAGGTTCTTGAACTCGGATCCGTTGTCGCTCCTTATCTTCTTCACTTTGAGCTCAAACTCATTTTGAGCTCTCCTGAGGAAGCGCTTGAGGGTCCCTTGGGTTTCAGACTTATCCTGCAAAAAGAACACCCAAGTGAAGCGGGAAAAGTCATCAACAATAACTAGACCATACTTACTCCCTCCTATGCTTAGATAGGCGACGGGTCCGAAGAGGTCCATATGCAGCAGCTCCAGAGGTCTTGAAGTGGTCATCACATTCTTGCTGTGATGCGCTCCTCCCACTTGTTTACCTGCTTGACAAGCTGCACAAGGTCTATCTTTTTCGAAATGCACGTTAGTCAAACCTATCACGTGTTCTCCCTTTAGAAGCTTGTGAAGGTTCTTCATCCCCACATGTGCTAAGCGGCGATGCCACAGCCAGCCCATGCTAGTCTTAGCTATTAAGCATGCATCTAGACCGGCCTCTTCTTTTGCAAAATCAACTAAATAAAGTTTGCCGTCTAATACACCCTTAAAAGCTAATGAACCATCGCTTCTTCTAAAGACAGATACATCTACATTTGTAAATAGACAGTTATACCCCATTTGACATAATTGACTAACAGATAGCAAATTATATCCAAGACTCTCTACTAAAAATACATTAGAGATAGAATGCTCATTAGAAATTGCAATTTTACCTAAACCTTTTACCTTGCCTTGATTCCCATCACCGAATACAATTGAATCTTGGGAATCCTTATTTTTGACGTAGGAGGTGAACATCTTCTTCTCCCCCGTCATATGGTTTGTGCATCCGCTGTCGATAATCCAGCTTGAACCCCCGGATGCATAAACCTGCAAGGCAAATTTAGGCTTGGGTTTTAGGTACCCAACTCATGTTGGGTCCTACAAGGTTAGCACAAATATCTTTAGGGACCCAAATGCAAGTTTTGTCTCCCTTGCATTTTGCCCCTAACTTCCTAGCAACTATTTTCCTATCCTTTCTACAAATAGCAAAGGAAGCATTTAAAGCACAATAAATTGTAGAAGGTTCATTCACTACTTTCCTAACAACATTTCTCCTATGCATTTGATGAACAACATTTCTTCTAAGCCCATTTCTACCATGCATAACATGAGAACTAGAAGCAGTCATAGCATAAGAGTCATAAGCATGTGAATCAAAAACATCATGACCTCTAAAAGCATTTCTAGAATATCTCCTATCATAGTACATGTAAGCATGATTCTTCTTAACACTATTAGCCATAGGAGCCTTCCCTTTCTCCTTGGTGGAGATGGGAGTCTTATGGGTTGTTAAGCTCTTGGCTTCCCTCTTGAAGCCAAGCCCATCCTTAATTGAGGGATGTCTTCCTATTGTGTAAGCATCCCTTGCAAATTTTAACTTATCAAATTCACTTTTGCTAGTCTTAAGTTGGGCATTAAGACTAGCCACTTCATTATTTAACTTTGCAATAGAAGCTATGTGTTCACTACAAGCATCAATATCAAAGTCTTTACATCTATTGCAAATAACAACATTTTCTACACAAGTTGTTGATTTACTAGCTATTTCTATCTTAGCATTCAACTCATCGTTAATGCTCTTTAATTTTGAAATTGTCTCATGGCATGAAGATAATTCACAAGTAAGCATTTCATTTCTTTTAACTTCTAGAGCATGAGATTTTTGAGCTTCTAAAAATTTATCATGCTCTTCATACAATAAATCCTCTTGTTTCTCTAAGAGTTTATCCTTCTCATTCAATGCATCAATTAATTCATTAATTTTGCCAATCGTAATTCTATCTAGACCTTTAAATAAACTAGAATAGTCTATTTCATCATCGTCACTAGAATCATCACCACTAGAAGAAGCATAAGTAGAGTTTCGAGTACTTACTTTCTTCTCCTTAGCCATGAGACACGTGTGACGCTCGTTGGGGAAGAGGGCCGATTTGTTGAAGGCGGTGGCGGCGAGTCCCTCATTGTCGGAGTCGGAGGAGGAGCAATCCGAATCCCACTCCTTGCCTATATGCGCCTCGCCCTTGGCCTTTTTGTAGTGCTTCTTCTTCTCCCTTTTGTTCCCCTTTTCCTGGTCACTTTCATTATCAGGACAGTTAGCAATAAAATGACCAAGCTTACCGCATTTGAAGCATGATCGCTTCCCCTTGGTCTTAGTCTTGCTCGGCTGTCCATTGCGACCCTTTAGCACCGTCTTGAATCTCTTGATAATGAGGGCCATTTCTTCATCATTAAGACCGGCCGCCTCAATTTGCGCCACCTTGCTGGGTAGCGCCTCCTTGTTCCTTGTGGCTTTGAGAGCAAAAGGTTGCGGCTCGTTGATCGGTCCATTCAAGGCGTCGTCCACATACCTTGCCTCCTTGATCATCATTCGCCCGCTGACGAATTTTCCTAGGACTTCTTCGGGCGACATTTTGGTGTACCTGGGATTCTCACGAATATTATTCACCAAATGAGGATCAAGAACGGTAAAGGACCTGAGCATTAGTCGGACGACGTCGTGGTCCGTCCATCGCGTGCTTCCGTAGCTCCTTATTTTGTTGATAAGGGTCTTGAGCCGGTTGTATGTCTGAGTTGGCTCCTCGCCCCTTATCATCGCGAACCGTCCAAGCTCGCCTTCCACCAACTCCGTTTTGGTGAGCAAGGTAACGTCATTCCCTTCATGAGAGATCTTGAGGGTGTCCCAGATCTGCTTGGCGTTATCCAAGCCGCTCACTTTGTTATATTCATCCCTGCACAATGAAGCTAGAAGAACAGTGGTAGCTTGTGCATTCTTATGGATTTGCTCATTAATGAATGAAGGGCTATCCGAGCTATCAAATTTCATTCCACTTTCCACAATCTCCCAAATGCTTGGATGGAGAGAAAATAGGTGAGTACGCATTTTGTGACTCCAAAATCCGTATTCCTCTCCATCAAAGTGAGGAGGCTTGCCAAGTGGAATGGGGAGCAAATGAGCATTTGAGCTATATGGAATGCGCGAATAATCAAAAGAAAAGTTTGAGTTAACCGTCTTTTGTTTGTCGTGGTCGTCGTCCTTTTGGGAAGAAGAAGACTCATCGCTGTCGTAGTAGACGATCTCCTTGATGCGTCTTGTCTTCTTCTTCTTCCCATCTTTTAGCTTGAGGCCCGATCCCGAGTCATTGGACTTGTCATCCCTTGGCTCGTTGACGAAGGACTCCTTCTCCTTGTCGTTGATCACAATTCCCTTCCCCTTAGGATCCATCTCTTCGGGCGGTTAGTCCCTTTCTTGAAGAGAACGGCTCTGATACCAATTGAGAGCACCTAGAGGGGGGGGTGAATAGGTGATCCTGTAAAAACTTAAGCTTATAGCCACAAAACTTGATTAGGTGTTAGCACAGTTTATGCCAAGTGGCTAGAGAGGAGTCAAAACACAATAACCACAAGAATCCAATCACAGAGATGACACAGTGGTTATCCCGTGGTTCGGCCAAGTACAAAACTTGCCTACTCCACGTTGTGGCGTCCCAACGGACGAGAGTTGCACTCAACTCCTCTCAAGTGATCCAATGATCAACTTGAATACCACGGTGTTCTTGCTTTTCTTTTCTCAATCCCGTTTGCGAGGAATCTCCACAACTTGGAGCCTCTCGCCCTTACAAAAGATGTTCACAGAGAATCACAGAGCAAGGGAGGGATTAGCAACTCACACACGACACAAAGATCACAGCGAATACGCACACACAAGACCCAGACTTGAGCTCAAAAAGACTAGCACACTAGAACGGAGCTCAAATCACTAGAATGTCGAACAAGTGCGCGAGATTGATGTGTGAGTGATCAAGAGTGCTCAAGGAATGCTTGGTGTACTCCTCCATGCGTCTAGGGGTCCCTTTTATAGCCCCAAGGCAGCTAGGAGCCGTTGAGAACACATCTGGAAGGCTATCCTTGCCTTCTGTCGTCGGGCGCACCGGACAGTCCGGTGCACACCGGACAGTGTCCGGTGCCCGATTCCTTTCCTTAAATGGTGAAGCCGACCGTTGCAGATGCGGGAGCCGTTGGCGCACCGGACATGTCCGGTGCACACCGGACAGTCCGGTGCCCCCTTCCGACCGTTGGCTCGGCCACGTGTCCTGCGCTGATCACGCGGCCGACCATTGGCCCTGGCCGACCGTTGGCTCACCGGACAGTCCGGTGCACACCGGACAGTCCGGTGAATTTTAGCCGTACGCCGTCAGCAAATTCCCGAGAGCGGCCTCTTCGGCCGAGGCAGCCTGGCGCACCGGACACTGTCCGGTGCACCACCGGACACTGTCCGGTGCACCACCGGACAGTCCGGTGCCCCAGACCGAAACAGCCCCTTGGCTGCACACAGCCAAGTCTTCTCTTCTCTTCTTCTTTCTGTTTCTAACACTTAGACAAATATATTAGTACACAAAACCAATGTACTAAGACTTAGAAACATACCTTTGTTGAAGATCTGCACTTTGTTCATCCATGGGCATTGATTTACATTTAAGCACTTGTGTTGACACTCAATCACCAAAATACTTAGAAATGGTCCAAGGGCACATTTCCCTTTCAAAATCTCCAAGTGGAGAGAGAGCTAGAGCTCTCTATTTCCCTCTAAGTCAAATTTTAGCCCTAATCCAAAGACCAGCCGTGTTCACTTTGAAGATGGCGCCAAAACCACTTGGGTTCTATACCAAAAATGTGGTATACCACTTAAGGCACCCCCTGGAAAAATTGGAGACCGAGACTCAGACGTTTGACAGCACTTGACATCAGTTTTGTCGCTGAGTGGGCAGTGAGACAAGCCAGATTTGGCGCCCGTCTATCTCCCGATCTAGGGCGTATCATCCCTTGTAACTCACACATGTGAGATAGCCCTAGGTGCCAGGAGGAGGTCTGCGCCGGATTCATGGCGAGATTCGCACGTTTGCGATCTCTGGAGACGTTTGAACACTGGAAGAAACTCACCTCCACGTGTTCGACGCCTTCTGCCCGCGCCAGAGCACGCTCGCGCGCATCCCCGCATGCCCCGCGCCGCGCCCGAGCCAAACCAGCGCCGTGGCCCGCGCCCGAGCTTATAAAGCCCTCCCAGTCTTCGACTACACCCTTCCGCGCACCCTCCAAACCTCACCGGAGTTAGCTCGTCGCCGTTTGCCCGTGCGCAGCGAGTCCGCGGCCGCCCCATCCCTCTGTCACCATAGACCGGCCAGTAGAGCCATTCCCAACCCCGTGCAGCCCTCGGAGAAGACTGTGCACACATCCGTGAGGCTCCCCGAGCAAGGAATCGGAGTTTACTTCGCCGGAGAAGCCAGTCCACGCTCGCCGGAGCTCTCGACCCCACCGGAGTACGTGGACCGGGTAAACCACTCCACCATCCTTCGATTCCTTGTGCACACAGTCGCTGCGTGACCCCGTGAAGCTCACTATGCCCTCGGATTGAACCAGTTCGCCGTGGTTTGGCCGGTATACTCGCCGCCGACGAGGACACCCGCCTGCACGCGTGGACCAGGCGATTCCGGCCATCTCCGACGTCGAGCCGTACCTCGACGTGACCGCCAGAGTCTCCCCGAGCCGACCCCACCCTTCGCCGGACCTCCCTCGCCGCCGGTAAGCCGTGCCACCCTTTTCTTTCCCGCGGTTACTGTTTCAGTAAGGGGAAGGACTGCGGGTGAGAGGGAAAGAAGGTCAGGGGGTTTTGTGAAATATCAGAGACACAGGAGAATAGTGGCGTGGGAGTAGATTTGTGAAGGTGGATTTAGTTTAAACCCAGGGACCTCGGTGTAAACTGTTTTTCCAGGAAACTCTTTTTAAATTCTATTTTAAATTGAACAGAGACTTTAAAAAATTCATAACTTATGATTAGTTCATCCAAATTTGGTCAAACAAATTTTATCAGACTCCAATTAATGTAACCTATTTAAGAAAAATATAAAACCCCTTGGTGCTGTGGAAAACTTAAAAGTTCTGTTTTAATGTTAATTTTGGCCAAAAGCTCAATAATAGTAAGAAAAATAGTTAGGCTATTTGACTAGGGTTAGGAAAATTTGGGGAAGTTTATATTTACCTACTAACCTGTTTAAAAATGTTGAACCTCTCTGTCCACTCCATTTAAGTTAGTTTTACCCCTTTATTCTATAATATGCTTAAGAATAAGAAAAATAGAAAATGTAATTTAATTAATAAACCAAGAGTACCTCTATTTTTGTTAGGTTACTTATTCAATATAGTTCACTGGAAAAATATATCATACCCTGTTTTAGTGTAAAATAAGTAAGATCTCTTTTGTTTTAATAAAACAAGTGAAACTTAGAAAAACTCTACAAAAATAACCCCAAGGTAAAAACACCCCCACCCTTGGGATAACTATTGTTTTATTAGAGAGAACTTAGGAAAAATATGAAATCTGCTGTTTGACATTTTTCAAATAATAATGTAGTAGAAAGTGCCTTTTTGACATTAAACTTAAGAAAGTCATAACTAAATAACCACCCCTTAGTTTTCTGTGATTTTTAGCACAGAGACCTATTATTACTATGGGATGCCAGCAAAAATAACCTTTAGGACAGAACCTACCCCTAACTTAGAGATATAGTGTAAGTGGCCCATTTTGCATAGCTCTTGTTATTTTTGTTTAAAGCCTAGCCTTTGTACTTTAAGCCTTAAGTTCTTAAAACAAGCTAGAATAGCAAATGGCAACCCACTGCAATTTTTACAGAATTTTTGGAAATTATTAAAACCCTGTTGTAGTTCAAACCTACCCTGGAAACCCTAAATGGAAATTAAGGAAAGGAAAATGAATAATGTGAATTAATGTTCCCCTAAAACCTTTGTAATCTATCCACTAAAATGTATCAAGGCAATACCAATCCACTATGTCATCCTAAAAGAAAACCTAAGCTTAAAAGGTAATAAGTCTATGTCTATATATACCACTAGAAGCCCCACAGAACCAGGAAACCCTAAGTTAATTCTTAACTTAGTTTCTTTAGTAATGTTCTTAAATCTTGCATAATCATGACATACATGTTCATTGCATTTCGATAGACTATAATCTCGCTGACGGAGAGTATATCCTCATGCCGGAGCAAGGAGTTGCTCAGGAGGTAGTCCCGGATCCAGCACCAGAGTCTGCACCAGAGGACCTGCCTGCCACTGCTTTAGAAGGCAAGCCCCGGTTTTATGCATAACCTGTTATT
Source organism: Zea mays (assembly GCF_902167145.1). Classification (NCBI taxonomy): domain Eukaryota; kingdom Viridiplantae; phylum Streptophyta; class Magnoliopsida; order Poales; family Poaceae; genus Zea; species Zea mays. The sequence goes on from NC_050097.1 coordinate 91,113,404, forward strand.
TACGCTATTTTACTTCACTTAATGATTGTAGGATTGATTGTGCACTTAGGTGTAGGAATTGTTTGAAACCCTAGTTGCATGATCTCAGGAATCCTTTTGAGATGAATACTAGTATGACAGGTCGAGTAGTTGCTTTACTTAATTAGGATCTCGGTAGAAGACGAGTGATTTTTCTAGCACTCGCGCGAGATCAGGAAATTGATTGTACCTACTTTCATATTGTCACGATACTAGTTGGTGGACAACAATCCATGGGGATTGGTTGTTTACGAGATGGGAAAATGGAATAAGGATTAACGTGCGGATACCTGTGTCAAGCGTTTGAACGTACTAAACACATACCGAGAAATATGGTAAATCGGTAAGCCTAGTACCTGATTGAACCTGGCAGTAGACTTTGCCCCTCACGCGACCTGAGACGAGGTCTCCCATTCCGGTTATGGTGGGTACAAGTGCGGTCACTGCACGACGGCCAGTCGGGGTCAGTGAGGCATTGTACGCCAAGGCGGTGAGCCCTGATCTGCTGACGGGGAATCGATGGGGACGGTTGATGTGTGTGGGGACGTAGTGCCCCTGCATGTCGTGTGTTTAGGTTTACCTTGCAAGGATAAAAACTCGATTCGAATCGTCTGCTTCTCGCAGCTAATGAGACTACTTGATCCATTGTACTACATTGAGTAATAAGTGGAAGTATGATGAGTTGTGATAAGATGTTGATTGTTAATAATGCTTGCTACCATGTATGAGTAGATAGTCCACTTTTAGCCTTAAGAGAGTCACACTTAATTTTGACTAAGTTAAAATCTTGATTTAGAAACTCAGCTAGTGCTTTTGGCAACCCAACCCCACAGCCAAACAGCTGCATGTCTAGAGGTAGAGGAGTAGACTCCTCACACCGGGTAAGTCTAGCTGAGTATTAGTATACTCAGCCTTGCTTGTGGCATAATTTTTTACAGGTTCTCTGGAGGAGATGGTTGCTGGGATAACTTGGCCGTCCACCTTGCCACCGGGTTGGACTGTTGAGTGGGACCCTGCCTCGGCTGAGGACGAGCATGAGGAGTGATGGGACAGGCTTCCCCATCTCTCCATTTATTTAACGTTAGTTTATTTCCGCTGCATGTTGGGGTCGTGCTTCGGTGCGCCGAAGGTCTCACACGAAGAAGCAGCTTCGGCTGAAGTCGTCTCCAAGAGATGGCCGAAGGTCCCTTTTCATGGAGCTTCGGCGTTTTAAACCGACATAGAGATAGAATGACCTTTTTATACATATAGGTTTGAGTCAATGCTATAAACTTTCGCAAGGGGCATAATTGTAATTTGTCACAGGCTGTGACCTGAGCCTATAAATAGATGAACAGTACCTCTGTACTAGACACGTGAACCTGTCATTTGCCCTCACATCACGCTTGCACTTTTGCCTTCTGCAAGACCGAAGGTACATTTGTAATCCAAAGTCATTTATATTCATTAATACAAGTAGAGATAATTCTATGACAATATTTAAATGTTTATTTCATATTCTATGATTTATGTGAATGCTTCATTCTTCGTTGTTATGCTTACGGAGGTATGTCCTTCGTAACCTTCGTCCGAGATGCTTTATATCCCGAAGGGATATAACGTTATGGAGGACGAAGGACCTTAACACTTAACGTTTTTTGTGTTGCCTTGTTCTTAATTCTTAGCATTTGAGAACAAGTCCCCAACATTGGCGCCCACCTCCGGTCAACTCACTTCCACCTTTCTGAGCTGATGGCTTCGTTCAACACTCAAGCTGGAGCTGCTTCGGCTTCGAAGCTGGTGCTCCCGATAACAGGCGGTTCTTGCTCAGAGCCAGCTAACAAAAAGCAGAAGAAGGAGGCTCAGAGAAGGGTGCAGCATGTTGGAGTGCAGGGACCCTTCATTAAGTCAAAATGGTCTCACATTCCAATTACCTTCTCTCAGGAAGATCTTCAGCTCAAGGACTATCCTCACAATGATGCTATGGTCATTTCTTGTGTGATCAAAGGGTTTCTAGTTCACAATGTCCTAGTTGACACAGGCAGTGCAGCTGACATTATATTTGCCAAAGCCTTCAGACAGATGCAAGAGCCTGAAGACAAGATTCATGATGCTACGCACCCTCTTTGTGGCTTCGGAGGGCGGCAGATTGTGGCACTCGGGAAGATTACCATGCCGGTAACCTTCGGATTCGTTAATAACACAAGGACTGAGCAAATTGTGTTTGATATTGTTGACATGGAATACCCCTACAACGCCATTATTGGTCGCGGTACCCTAAATGCTTTTGAAGCAATTCTTCACCCAGCTTATCTCTGCATGAAGATACCTTCGGACCAAGGGCCTATTGCTATTCATGGGAGTCAGGAAGCTGCCAGAAGGGCCGAAGGAAGCTGGACTGATTCCAAGGCAATCCATAGTATAGATGGAGTTGAAACTGGTGAACAGTACAAGTTCAGGAGGGAAAAAGCAGCTTCGGCTGATCAGCCGAAGCCCATGCTGCTGTGTGAGGATATAGCAGAGCAGAAGGTGCTATTGGGTTCGCAATTATCTGAAGATCAAGAGAAAACCTTGATAAGGTTTTTATTCAACAATAAAGATGTTTTTGCATGGTCAGCCAATGATCTTTGTGGAGTGAATCGGGATGTTATTGAACATTCGCTCAATGTTGACCCATCCTTCAGACCCCGCAAGCAGAGGCTTCGGAAAATGTCTGATGACAAGGCCGAAGGGGCTCGCAACGAAGTAAAAAGACTCCTAAGTGCAGGAGTTATCAGAGAAGTGAAGTATCCAGAATGGCTAGCTAACACTGTTATGGTGAAGAAGGCCAATGGAAAGTGGAGAATGTGTATTGATTTCACAGATCTCAACAAGGCTTGTCCGAAGGACGAGTTCCCGTTGCCAAGGATAGACTCTTTAGTTGATGCAGCAGCTTCTTCGGAACTCATGAGTCTCCTGGATTGTTACTCAGGCTATCATCAAATCTGGATGAAAAAGGAGGATGAGCCGAAGACTAGTTTTATAACCCCAAGTGGTACATATTGCTATCTTCGGATGCCTGAGGGGCTTAAGAATGCAGGAGGGAGTTTCAGCAGGATGACTGCGAAGGTTCTCCAATCTCAGATAGGCAGAAATGTGTTGACCTATGTCGATGACATTATTGTAAAAAGCACGAAGCAAGAAGACCATATTGCTGATCTGCAGGAGACCTTCGCCAGCTTCAGACAAGCTGGTCTGAAGCTGAATCCAGAAAAATGTGTCTTCGGAGTAAAGAAGGGTAAGTTCCTTGGATGCTTGGTTTCAACAAAGGGAATTGAAGCTAATCCAAACAAAATCGAAGCTATACTTCGAATGGAGCCACCAACCACAAGAAAGGGGGCCCAAAGATTGACAGGAAGACTGGCATCTCTTAACAGATTTATATCCAGATCAGCGGAAAGAAATCTACCCTTCTTCGAGGTGTTAAAATCAGCTGAAGTCTTTCAATGGGGCCCAGCTCAACAAAAAGCTTTCGAAGAACTCAAGCAATACCTGATAGATCTAACAACATTAACTCCACCAATGCCAGGGGCTCCTCTGTTGTTGTATGTGGCAGCTTCGCACTCAGCAGTAAGTGCGGCGCTTGTGCAGGAGAAGTTTGATGGACAAATCAAGAAGCAGGTCCCAGTATATTTTGTATCTGAAGTCCTTAGTGTCTCAAAGAAAAATTATACAGAACTGGAGAAGGTGTTGTATGCCGTTCTAATGGCATCCAGGAAGCTTCGGCATTATTTTCAGGCATATAATATTATTGTTCCTTCTTCGCAGCCGTTGAAAGATATCATGAGAAATAAAGAAGCTACTGGCCGAATTGGAAAATGGGCTGCGGAGCTTAATGAATTTTACATTGATTATGTGCACAGATCCTCGATCCAATCTCAAGCATTGGCAGATTTTATTGCCGACTGGACGCCAGGGGCTCAAGGCGAAGAAGTGAATAAAGATGCCGAAGCATGGACAGTGTTTTGTGATGGCTCCTGGGGAACCTTCGGAGCAGGAGCAGCTGCTGTTTTGGTTTCACCGTCCAAGGTTAAAACTTGCTATGCAGCAAAACTGGACTTCAGCTGCACAAATAATATTGCTGAGTACGAAGCCTTGCTCCTGGGTCTTCGGAAACTAAAGGCGATGGGGATCAGGAGGGCGATCCTTAAAACTGATTCTCAGATTGTTTCGGGTCATATTGACAAAAGTTGCAAGGCTAAAGACCCGAAGCTTGAAAAATACCTAGACACAGTCCGAAGGATCGAAGCTTCTTTCGAAGGATTTTCTGTTAAGAATATCCCTCGAGGGCAAAATGAACATGCTGATTTGTTAGCCAGGTCTGCAGCACAGGGGCTGCCGCTACCTTCGGATGTATTCTTCGAAACAATAAAGGCACCTTCAGTGGAGTTACTTGAAAGAGCAGTTCTTACTATTTCTCCTGTGTACAGTGAAGATTGGAGAACTGAAATAATTTCTTACCTTCAGGGCAACTTCTTATCAGATGACGAAGCTTATAATAAAAGAATAGAGGCAAGAGCTCGTCCGTATGTCATTATAGAAGGGGAGTTATACAAACATGGAGTTTGTGCCCCTCTGCTCAAGTGCTTGTCTAGAGCCGAAGGTATAGAGTTGATGAAGGAGATACATGCAGGCCTTTGTGGATCCCACATCGGATCCAGGCCGTTACTTGGAAAAGTATTCCGTCAAGGATTTTATTGGCCGAAGGCAGCTTCGGATGCAGCTGAGTTAGTTCAAAAGTGCGAAGGTTGTCAGAAATGTGCAAAAGATCAAAAACAACCTTCGTCTTTGACACAGCTAATACAACCCATCTGGCCATTGCAAAGGTGGGGCCTCGATTTGCTGGGCCCGTTACCACCGGCTCAAGGCAATCTGAAATATGTTGTAGTTGCTGTGGAATATTTTTCCAAGTGGATTGAGGCGAAGCCATTAGCTACAATAACTTCGGCCACTGTCCAAAAATTTTTCTGGCAGAATATTGTCTGTCGCTTCGGAGTGCCGAAGGCTATAACCGTAGATAACGGAACACAATTTGACTCCGAAGAATTCAGGAATTTTTGTGATCAAATTGGCACGAAGATCCACTTTGCGTCAGTCAGGCACCCGGAGTCAAATGGGCTTGTTGAAAGGGCCAACGGCATCATAATGACAGGAATAATGAAGCTAATCTTCAATCAACCAAGGGGAAAGTGGCCAGATCAGCTTACCAAAGTGGTATGGAGCCATAACACAACAACATCAAGATCTACAGGCTTCACCCCATTTAAGTTGTTATTTGGTGACGAAGCAATAACCCCGGAAGAAGCCAAAGCTGGATCAATAAGAGTGGTAGCTTCGGCAGAATCAGGTCCCGAAGATACTTGCCTCGTGGAAAAAGATGCCTTAGAAGGGATCAGGCTTCAGGCCGTGGAGAATATCAATAAGTACCAGGCTGAAACAGTTAAATGGCGAGATAGAAAGGTCCGGCTAAAAAATATTGAGCCAGGACACTTGGTGCTTCGGAGAGTGGCCAATCCAGACACAGTGGGCAAATTACAACTGAAATGGGAAGGGCCTTTCTTAGTAGCATCTTCGTCAAGGCCTGGTTCGTACAGACTGAAGGACATGGATGGCAATGAAATTCCAAGATCTTGGAATGCGGATGAGCTTCGGCGGTTTTATGTATAACTCGATGTAATTTTGACTTTTCTTTCCTTTTTCATGGCACCCTTTTCCTTTCTAAAGGGGGAGAAAGGTTTTTAATGGGGCCATCACATGTAATTTTTCTTTTTAGTTTTATAAGAGCAAAATCCCCCAAAGATGTACATGTAAAAGCTGAGAGCGCACCATCGAGTGCCGAAACTGAGAAAGAGAAGAAGCTCCAAAGACGTCCCTAAGGGGATGCAGAGCTTACAGCGAAAAGTCAACGCTGATTCCGCCGAAAGTAAAAGGCGAAGAAGCTCCAAAGACGTTCCCAAGGGAATGCAGAGCTTATACCGTCTAAGTAAAAGACGAAGAAGCTCCAAAGACGTCCCTAAGGGGATGCAGAGCTTACAGCGAAAAGTCAACGCTGATATTGCCTAAGTAAGAGGCGAAGAAGCTCCAAAGTCGTTCCTAAGGGAATGCAGAGCTAATGTGTGGTTGTTTCCAAGTAATGGCTGACAATATGGCTTCGGACATATGCTTCGGACATCCATTCGTGCATTACATTACATCATAACATTCGCATGCATAAGCATTCATTCATAGCATTTGTGTTCCCAAGTGGCTGCTTCGGCAAAAAAGCTTCGGAGAAGTGCCTTTTTATGACTTGTTACGCTATGTTGTGTGCAAAAGTGAAAAGTTCCGTTGCTTTGGCACAAAGAAAAGTTTCAGTATAAGGGAGAACTGGATTTTTATGAATCGTTGTGTAAAAGAGTAGTAGTCTTTTATGTTTTGTCATGTAAAGGAAAGCTTCGGCAGAAAAGAGAAAGTAGTTTTTAATGTTTTGTACAGAAAAGCTTCGGCAGAAAGGAGAAGTAGTCTTTTATGTTTTGTCATGTACAAAAAAGCAAAGCTTCGGCAAAAAGAGGGAGCGACCTTTTAGGCTTCGTTGTGTACGAAAAGAAGGGAAGGTGTTTTTTCGCCTTCGGCTCAAAATACTGATTTCGTCCACAACAAAGCGTCTCAAGCAAAGGGTAAGAATATATTACAAGGTATGTACAAAGTTCCTTGAAGATAGTCTAGCTGTGTTTACAAGAATTGTTACAAAAATATCCTGAGTTTTTCTACAGTACACTTCTACTGATCTTCATTAAGTCTTAGCTTCGACGACATAATTTAGGCATCATCTTCACCTTCGTCATCCTACATAAATTAAGAGTTTATGAGTAAAAATCAAGAGCAAAGGAAAAGGTAACTCCGAAGTATCATTTCTTACTGGTTCAAGATGACTTCGTGCTTCGTCTCCAGCTTTCTCCCGCCCGCCTTTTGTCCATATCATTTTTATAAACCTATTGGAGATGCTTCGGGCGAGGTCAGGCATATCATCCAGGATTGATGGAGATAAGATGAAGTTGGGCCTGTTGACAATTTTTCCGTGTTCGCAGCCGGCCTTCAGAAATGCAGCAGCGGTCCCTCGAGAAGCCACCCAGGCACAGAAGTCACCATGCCCAGCTATGACTTCGTCGAGCTCGTCAATCTCCCCCTCAATGTGTTCAAAGGTTTTTGGTAGATCTTCAGCCGAGGGGGTAAATTTTTCGCTGCTAGCTCCAACCGAGTAAAAAATCTTTCTTAATCGTTGAATGCACTTGTTGCTAAATTCCAGGCATTTTTCTTGAAGATTTGTCAGTAGTTTTCTCAAATCTGAATTCTGCTGAGCTTCGGCTTCAAGTTTTTCATTGAGATCTTGTTTTTCTCGTTCGAACTGCTCGGACTGGCGGAGAAGCTTCGAGTTTAGTTCTGATATTTTTGCTTCAGCTTCCGCCAGTAAGCCTTCGGCTGCCTGGAGCTCAAAGTTCTTTTTCTCAAAAGCATCTGATTGCTCCTTTATTTTGTTTTCCAAATTTCCGATTATAATTTCATGCTTCTTATCTTCAAGATCTTGCTGCATTTGCAAGGCTTTGCTCAATAACATACTCTACACAAACACAACCTTCGTCAGACATGTTTTCATTAGAAGCAATAAAGGTTAAGAAACAAGTCATTCACCTTGAAGTTGGAGTAAAATAAACTACCAACGACATGTTGTCGTCGGTAGCGGCTGATGTCTGACTCCAGCTTCGGAAAACCGATACTCTTTGATAGAGTACCGATGACCTTAGCCCCAGCTGAGTCCCGGATGCAGCCCAGTTGTTCATCATCTACACCCCCAAATAGGAGGGCACCTGACTTGTACCCGCAAGACTTGGCGTAGTCTTTAAGTTCTTCTATTTCGTCCTTCGTCAGATGTTGCCCAACTAAGTTCTGGAAAGTGTATGCTTCGTCGTCCGAAGGGTCTTCGGCTATTTCTTTTCCTTTCTCAGGCACTGTGGCCATGGTTTTTTCAGTAGTCGCACCAGCTTCTTCCGCAGCCATGTCTTCCAAAATCTTGTTGATATTCTCAATCGTGGATTTTAAGTTTGTATCTTCGGCTGTAGCGGCTTCGGTAGCCGCGACCCCCGAAGCTACGCCTTCAACGATTGCTGTACCTTCGGCAGCTGCCGTTTTTTGGATTGACGCCCGTGGCGGCGTCTTATCGATAACTTCAGTTACCGCAATGATTCTTTGCCGCTTGGGTTTGCTTGTCTTCGTTTGATCCGGCTCGTCCACCTTTTGAAAAAGCTTCGTCAGTTGGAGCCCTAGTGGACTTAGCTTCGTAGGCATGGGTTCAGTCATTACCTTTAAAATTTCTTCTATGTCGCTAGTAGAAGGCGGTGTGGGGGTTCTCTCTTCTTCGGATATTTTCCGTTTCGGAGTTGATATTTTCCTTTTCTTCGGAATTTTCTTCTCTGCTGCTGGTTGCTCTTCATCCTTGGTCAGAATTTCAGCCACTCTTTTTCTTTTGTGGCCTTCGGCACCCTTATTCAACTGCTCATAGTCTGGATACTCGAAGCCCAGGGCATCGAATACTCGGTTCAGCCTTCGCTTCGGTCGGGTGCCGAAGGCTGCTGTCATTAATTGATCCTCCTTTTTGGAGTAATTCCCCAAGATTTCATTGCACATTGTCTCAACTGTGTCTAACCACTCTTTGCAGGGTTTCTTAAAGTACTTCTTGAATTTAAAGTGATAAGGCAGACGAACAAGCTCCCCCTCCTTCTTCTCTCCCTCCAGCTTCGGCATCTCCCACTCTTTTAAAGTAGGGAAAACTCTGAATGCTAAAAATTCCTGAACTAGATCCCTGGTGCCAATATGTTCTGAGATAATTTCGAATTCACCCAGAGCGGCCCAGGTAGGACCCTTTAAATCGCCGATGTGGCAGCGTGGCCTCGTCTCTCCGAAGATTAATTCCAGAGGGCTTTGTACCAATTTTTCTCTGTCTTCGTCAACTTTTACGTAGAACCACTCAGACTTCCAGCCTGCTGGCCATTTGCTTCGGTAGCTGATGACAGGATACTTTGTTGTCTTCCGGTAGGCAAAATTGTAACAGCCGAAATTATCATGTAGTCCGTCTGTTCTGGCCTTTGTTTGGTAATGTAATTCGTGGGCTCGGCAGAAGCTGTCGGCAAACGGTTCCACAGCTTGGCTTCGGAGGGCCCAGATATAAACATTGAGTCTAACGATGGCGTTAGGAGTCAATTGGTGAAAATAAATGCCAAATTTTTGCAACACATCTCCAATAATTCCATGGAGAGGAAATCTCAGCCCAGCTTTTAAAAAGCTTTTGAAAATTACAATCTCATCCTTCTCTGGCTTCGGGGTAGTCTCCTCTCCCCCGAAGCGAAGTAGCTTCTTCTGATTTTCATTGAAAAAACCTGCTTTCACCATCTTCGCAAGGTCAGCTTTTGAAACAGTTGATTTTCCAAAATCCAGGTGACTGGGCTTGCTGGGTGTAGCAATGTGGTAGTCATCCTCGGAGTCGGTCCCATCAATGTTTTCTTCTTCGGCTGTTGTCGGGTTTGCTTCGGCACCAGGCCTCTCTTCCACAGTCACTAGACCGGAGCGCTGCATCGCTTCGGAGATGGGCACAGTGCCTGAACTTTCGGCTTCGTCTCCCTCACGAACAACTTTGGCAGTAGATCGCACTCTCGCCATTTGATTCTGAGTTTGGGGAAGTCAGAAACCTTTTTCTTTTTTCTTTTTTCCCGAAGCTCTTCTTTCTGACGAAGCAAGCGTCGAGACGGACCTTCGTTCGATTTTGGGATTTAAGCTTCGGCTATGATGGAAAATTTCGGCAGCAAAACAGTGCAAATAGCAATGAATGCTGTGGTAACTTCACACCTACCTGCTTGTTTATATAGTACTGCAGGTAAGAAGGCGAAGCGGCGGAATTGTTACACCAGGCGCGCTGTAACTTATACTCGCTGCGCAGTGGACCGCAAGGATCAAACAGTAACTCTGCAAGGTGGGACCGACACGCGCTCGGAAGTCGGATCGTTTCTCCGCAACGAGCTCAGGGAAGGTGTTTTTTGGACCTTCGGCTTCCCGAAGCTGAAGAGGCTTTTTTCACGGGTCAGGCTCGTTACGAAGAACGATCTAGCACCGCGAAAGGGGCTACTGTTGGGGTCGTGCTTCGGTGCGCCGAAGGTCTCACACGAAGAAGCAGCTTCGGCTGAAGTCGTCTCCAAGAGATGGCCGAAGGTCCCTTTTCATGGAGCTTCGGCGTTTTAAACCGACATAGAGATAGAATGACCTTTTTATACATATAGGTTTGAGTCAATGCTATAAACTTTCGCAAGGGGCATAATTGTAATTTGTCACAGGCTGTGACCTGAGCCTATAAATAGATGAACAGTACCTCTGTACTAGACACGTGAACCTGTCATTTGCCCTCACATCACGCTTGCACTTTTGCCTTCTGCAAGACCGAAGGTACATTTGTAATCCAAAGTCATTTATATTCATTAATACAAGTAGAGATAATTCTATGACAATATTTAAATGTTTATTTCATATTCTATGATTTATGTGAATGCTTCATTCTTCGTTGTTATGCTTACGGAGGTATGTCCTTCGTAACCTTCGTCCGAGATGCTTTATATCCCGAAGGGATATAACGTTATGGAGGACGAAGGACCTTAACACTTAACGTTTTTTGTGTTGCCTTGTTCTTAATTCTTAGCATTTGAGAACAAGTCCCCAACACTGCACTTCGAACAATGATGGTTACTTTTGCAAAAACTCCGATGATGATGATGGTGATGTAATAATTAAATACTCTGGCATGTATGGTTTTATGCTTTATTGTATTTGCTCTGTGACTCACCTTCGAGTGAGATTGTGGTACTTGATCCTGTCAGTGGCCGTGTCGGACTAGATCCGAGGGATTGACGGGTTATTCCCATTTAAGTGTGGTCTAGCCTCTAAGGCGGGGCGTGGGCACTTAAGTTGGAATAATTCGGGCAGTTCCGCCACATGCAACCCCATGGGGGTTGGCATCCTTCCACCACCATTTGGCTTCAAGGATTTTCATCACGCAGCCCGGCTGCAGTCCCCCGCCGGCGGTCACCCAGGAGGATGACCACCAGCCTTGTGGCGGGGAAAAGCATGCCGGGCTGCGGCCTCTCTCCCACCCTCAGCTTCAAGGATGTTCATCATCCTCGCTGTGGTGGGAGGTGGGTTGAGCCGGGGCCCTACCCTCCGTTTGGGTCGGTGACCCGCTTCTTCCTCCAGCATTCGGAGGGGAAGGGTGTTCACCAATCCTACGGGAGGGGTGGACCTTGGCTACACGGGGTCGGCCGACTGCAGGCTGTCAGCTACAGCGTGTCTAGCCCTTTGGGGCTGGATGGCTCTGGTGCCGCCTTCGACGCTGCCTCCTGCCATCTGGGCGCACTAGGGGTCTGTACAAGACGTCGTACGCCGCGGCGGTGGCGGTGGCGTTCTTGGACGATCTTGTCCTCACTCCTATTGGTCGAAACAGGGGCGAGAACCCCTTCGTGCGTGCTGAGGCAGCCGCTGCCCAGCGGTGCAGAGGTGGTCGCCGCCGCTGGTGAGGCTACCTCTTGCAGAGGTGGTTGCCTCTGCTGGGGAGGGCATCAGAGCCATCTGTCGCTGAGTCCCCGACTCTTTGGCTTTAATGGCCTCGTTGTCACTCCCATAGGAGGACGGAGGCGAGGACCTATTCGCAGTAGCGCTTGCCCTGAGGCGATCGCTGCTGCTGTCTAGCCGCCCGGCGCAGAGGTCGTTGTCGCTGCTATTGCAGAGGTGGTCGACGTCGTTGGTGGGGCTGTCCGGAGCCAGCTTCCAGCGCTACTCTTGCTGGTGCAGCGTAGTTCATTCCTGCAGAAATGGAGCTGGGGTCCCACTTGTAAGGGAATGTAATGGTATTTGCTTGAGAGCAAAATGTAATAACATATGTAGGATTTTAGCCTGGGAAGCCCAGTTGTGTGTCCGAACCCCCTAGATGGTGGCTTCAAGTACTAAGACACCTGCCGCAGGGCGGTGGAGTATGCAGGCTCACAGCATAGGACCTGGCTGAGCGACTACATGGCTTCCGGACCCCCAGGAGACAAGTACCTGTTCTTCAAAGCCGGACCTCCAGGTTGTTGGACGCACAGGACTATAGTTCTAAATACTAGGACACCCATCATGGAGTGGTGGAGTGCGCAGGATTTTGGGTACGAGACCAGGCTAACCAACCACACAGGCTCCGGACCATCCTATGGAATGGGCATCCGTTCTTTAGAACCGGCCCCCAGGCCTTTCCCTGTTTTTGTAAAGAAATAAATATTGTCTTCTAAGCAGCATTTAACACTTATCTGTGTAACACCTGTTCTTGTTGTGTGCGATGTTGTTGACTCTTCCCTGGCCCCTCGCCTGGGATGCAGGCTTGATGTGTTGAGGTTGGATACCAGCGTTTCTGAAAAGGTTGTCAACAATCCTCGGGAGGCAACTCGCCGTTATCTAGATCTGTACACAACTTTTAGCTAGAAAGCATTATTAGCACACCTCATAGGGTGCTCTGTCTGACATTAGTCGCCCTTTGATACATGCTTGGGACCTGCAGGTTTTAGTCTGGGTGGCCAAGTTGCGTTTCCGGACCCCCTTGGGTCGTGGTTCTAGATATTAGGACACTTGTCGCAGGGTGGTGGAGTGTGCAGGCTCACGGTACGGGACCAGGCTGAGCGGCTGCGCGGGCTCCGGACCACCCCAGGAGACTAATGTCCCTTCTCTAGCTCCGGTCCCGAGGTTGTCGGAACCGCAGGACTTATAACTCTAGATACTAAGTTTCCATCACGGGGTGGTGGAGCATGTAGGCCCACGGTACAGGACTTGGCTGAGCGGCAACACGGGCTCCAGACTACCCTATGGAACAGGGTCCCATTTTCTAGAGCCGGCCCCCAGGCTGTCGGACCTCCCCACTTTCATGTCAGGGGCCCTAAACTGCAAGCCTGGCTGTTCAATTCGAATGTCGCCATGTCAGACAGATGGAACCCGTACGGGTGGGTTAGTTGAAAGTTATTATCTGAAAGACTGCAAGGTGGGACCATGGAGCAGCAAGATGGAACTATCACAAGAGCATTGCTAAGGGGGGTAGTTTCTTCTTCATAACTTGTTGTGCATGTGTGTAGACCAATAGTCTGGGTTCATGGGGGCAGACCCCTCCGGGTTATCATACACGTATGCGTCATTTAGTTATAAAAAAGGAAACAGACTCGACCTCTTTGTCTTGCTCTATGGATAGAACTTACAGAGATATTTGGCATTAGGGTAAGGTACTCCTCCAGTCGTAGCTAGATGGTTGCCCCTGGGTCGGTGCACTCCCGTTACCTTGGAGGGTCCTTCCCAGCTGGGGGAGAGTTGTGGAGCACCTCTTGGTGTGGCACTTGCCGCCGACCCAGGGTTCCTATCCGCATTTGACATGGGAACCCTTGTCTCTGGCTGTGATCACTTCTGCATGTACCTGTCTGCAGCTCGGACCCGTGGGAGGTCCGGAAGGGCCTCCGGAGGAAGGCGTGCTTCAGCTTCGTAGACCTAGGGGCACGGAGTTCCCCCGAGGTCCGTCTAGTTGTCTTCACCGGAGTAGGAGCCTCCGGCAAAGATATCCTTGAGGTCCCCCTCGGGCGACTGATACCCGAGGTCTCGTTTAGCCATGGCCACCTCACTGTCGTCCACCTTTTCCTTGCCGGGCCAGCGGCGAGGCGGGGAGCCGTCTTTGGAGGACTGCTCACGCCGCTCGCTGACGCGTTTTGCGAGGTCGATGATCTCGCGACACTACGCGGCGCTGTGGTGACCATGCGGGTGCACATGGCATGAACCACTGTTACCCTTCTGCGGTCGCGGGCGTTTGTTGCAGTCGCCCTGGCCTCCGGTCGCTGCCGCGACCACTAGAGTAGTGGACCGCGGCTTCTGGCAGTCGCGATCCTTCTTCTTTTTCTTCTTTCCGTCCCGGAGGACGGGCCCCATACCACCCGACTGGGCAGCTCCAGTTTGTGGGGCCGAGTGCCATGCACAGCCCTCGGCGGCTCTGGCGCATTTGTCGGCCAGAGCGAAGAGTGTGGGGACAGTTTCCACGTCATGTGTGGCCAACTTCTCCAACATTTTTTCATCACGTACTCCCTGTCGGAAAGCCGTGATGATGGAAGCATCAGAAATATGAGGTATTGTACCTCGTACCTTGGTGAAGCGGGAGATGAACTTCTGGAGGGTTTCCCCAGGCTCCTGCCTTACTGCATGGAGGTGGGCCTCCACACCGTGCTGTTGGTAAGCACTGGCGAAGTTCGCCATGAACCGCGCATAGAGTTCTTCCCAGGAGTAGACTGATCCCGGGGTGAGGTTCATGAGCCAGGTCCGGGCAGGTCCAGACAAGGCCACATGAAAGTATGTTGCCATCACAGTGGTGTTTCCACCTGCTGCTGTGATGGCGGTAACGTACACCTGCACGAACTCTGATGGGTTTGATGTTCTGTCGTATTTTTCCGGTAGGTGTGGCCAGAAATTGGGCGGCCATGACGCCGTGCGAAGATGGTCTGCGAGGACGGCGCAGCCCACACCGGCCAAGGGGACACCCGTTTGGGACCGGGTGCCACTGGTATCTGCGGTGCCTCCGCAGCGAAATCTTGGTCGAGATTGTGACCCTCAATGTTCTGATGGCGCTCACGTGCCCTTTCCAAAGAGACCCGGGCGTCTTCTCCCGTACGCCTAAGGTTGAGCTCCACCCAGAGGTCGTCGGTCTGTGCACCCCTTACGGAGGGTGAGCGCATAGACGTCGTCGCCTCGCGTTGGCGCCGGGATGATCGAGGCCTCGACCTGGACGAAGTAGAATGCGCCATTCCGAGCAGCCGGTCGACGTCGTCGCGCCACTGCTTCATGGCCCCCGGTGATGCCGTGGAGCTAGGGGGGTGGCGCAGCAATTCTCTGGCCGCAGACAGCGCCGTAGGCGCTGCCCTCGACGGAGTCTGGGACGCTTGCGCTGGCGTGCGCTGCTACATGGCATGCACGGCAGCAGTCCCAGAGTCGGGGCGGTCGAGCGCTCGTGGCGCGGAGGAGGCAACCTCTTGCTCCATCACGAAATCCTCCGAAGTTTCGGCGTGGTGCTCGATGATCCGCACCATCATGCTGAGCGAGAAAACAAGCAAAAACTTGAAGCCTAGCCCCCTACCTGGCGCGCCAAATGTTGGAGAGGAAATCTCCCCGACCGGGTGGCGGATTGCACCCGCCCTAAATCCTGAAGAGAGGAGGGGCCCAAGCGTTTTGCTTGCTATGAGGCTGGTGGATCAACACACGAGAGCACACGAGGGTTTAGAGTGGTTCAGGCCGCCGGAGCGTAATACCCTACTCCACTGTGAGTTGTATTGCTCAAGAGCTTGTATGAGCTTAGCGAGTCTAAGATTGCGTATGTGTGTAACGTCGCATGCCTCCCCTTTTATAGCTGAAGGGGGGAATGCACAAAGGGACTGGGCCCTGACATGCGGGCCCAGGGACATAAAGAATATAGTGCTTGGATCCTCTAATATTTGTTGTCGAGACAATCTTCTTGTGCCCTGACACCCGAGATCTGTGTATCCTTGGCGTACAGGGGATGCTTCTTGCGGAAGAGAAGACGGGTATAGTGCGCCGCTCGGCACGGGCGCACTGTCCGCCAGCAGACCCAGCAGGTGCGCCGCCTGCTGGATGACCTTGACACCGCCTGCTAGCGGATGGGACGGGACGTATTAAATGCTGAGAGGGCGCGTCGCTCGTCAGCGCAGTGGCAGGCGGCGCGTCTTTTCCTCAATAAATGCAGGGTCTGCACGACTTCTTGTCAGATTCGGCCCGGTAGCTTATGTCATGGGCCACAAGCAGCGGGTTTCCGCCTGAGCGGGAAGCGGAGGGCAAGGCCCGCACACGTGTCAGCGTCGAACCCCTGCACACACTAGGGTCCTTCTCATTCCGGGACCCAGCTAGAGTTCGGACTCACCCGGGGGTTCTGGACTTGTACGTATGTAGGGGTCCGGTGTCCTTCCGCGAGGGTCCGACCTTACTGGGGTGTGGTGTCTTCCCCTACCACGTGGCGCCGTTTGGCCTGCCCATCCGGTGGGGTCAGGCGTGGTCCTCCGTGTGGCTAAGGGACGTGCATTGGTGCAGAGTCTTCATGTTGTAGGAGAGGGTACCCCTGCTTTTGGGTACCAACAGACATAATTCTCGGAGCCGACTGGATGACTCAACACCGAGTAGTGTTGGATGTAGCTGCCAGAGCTCTAGAGATCCGTTCTCCTACATCCGAAGACCTTGTGTTGTATCTACACCGCCAAGATTCTACTCAATCATGTGCTTTTGCTATGATGGAGTCACCTTTGAAGAAGATTCCAGTGGTCTGTGAGTATGTAGATGTTTTCCTCGATGAATTACCAGGAATGCCCCCAGACCGGGACATCGAATTCGCCATCGAGTTGCAACCGGGAACGACACCTATTTCCAAGAGGCCTTACCAGATGCCACCCACTGAGTTGGCAGAATTGAAGAAACAATTGCAAGAATTGTTGGACAAAGGTTTTATTCGCCCAAGTACTTCGCCTTGGGGATGTCCAGCCTTGTTTGTGAAAAAGAAAGATGAAATCTTGAGGCTATGCATAGATTACCGCCCACTTAATGCGGTGACTATCAAGAACAAGTATCCTTTGCCTCGTATTGATGTTCTTTTCGATCAGTTGGTCGGAGCCAAAGTGTTTTCCAAGATAGACCTTCGCTTCGGCTATCATTAGATCAAGATACGGGCAAGTGATATTCCGAAGACCGCCTTCTCAACCAGATATGGGCTGTATGAATTTTTGGTGATGTCATTTGGGCTGACTAATGCACCAGCATACTTCATGTATCTGATGAATTCTGTTTTCATGCCTGAACTGGACAAGTTCGTAGTGGTTTTCATCGATGATATCTTGGTGTACTCAAAGAACGAAGAAGAGCACATCAGTCATTTGCATGTAGTGCTTCAACGTCTGCGAGAGCACCGTCTTTATGCCAAATTGTCAAAATGTGATTTTTGGCTAAAAGAAATCAAATTCTTGGGTCACACTATCTCTCAGGTAGGCATAGCTGTTGATCCCGATAAGGTGCAAGAGGTGATGAACTAGAAGCCGACGATGACTATCCGTCAGATTTGAAGTTTTCTAGGATTGGCTGGTTATTATCGAAGATTCATTCTAGATTTCTCTCGAATTGCGAAGCCCATAACTGAATTGTTAAAGAAAGAAGACAAGTTTGTTTGGGTCAGAAGTGCGAAGATGCCTTCCATACATTGAGGCAACATCTGACCACAACACCGGTGTTAGCGCAACCCGACAGCAGCAAGCCATTTGATGTGTACTGTGATGCCTCTGGCACTGGACCGGGTTGTGTCTTGATGCAAGACAACCGAGTCATTGCTTACGCATCAAGAGCACTTAGACCTCATGAGCAAAATTATCCCACTCATGACTTGGAGTTAGCATCCGTGGTCCATGCATTAAAAATGTGGAGACACTATTTGATGGGAACCCACTGCAACATCTTCACTGATCATAAGTGCCTTAAGTACATCTTTACTCAGGCTGATCTCAACATGAGGTAGAGAAGATGGCTAGAGCTGATCAAGGACTATGACCTGGAGGTACATTATCACCCAGGGAAGGCCAATGTGGTGGTAGATGCCTTGAGTCGGAAATTGCAATGCAACTGTGTTATGATGGATTCTCGCATCAACACCCTATATGATGAGTTGAGCAAAATGAAGATTGAAGTGATTCCTTCTGGTGCTTTGTCTCACATTTCCGTTGAGCCAACTTTGCAAGACCAGATCATTATGGCCCAACTCAGTGACAAGGGAGTACAAATCATTAAGGAGAACCTCCATCAGAAGACAGAAAAGTATAAATGTTTCCGCCAAGATGGAAAGGGTGTATTGTGGTTCGAAGGCAGATTGGTGGTTCCTAAAAATAAAGATCTCAAGAAGAGAATCTTGGATGAGGCCCATCTCTCCAAATTCTCCATGCATCCAGGGAGCACCAAAATGTACCAAGATCTGAAGCCCTTGTATTGGTGGACCAGAATGAAGAGGGAGATAGCCCAATATGTATCAGAATGTGACACATGTCAGAGGATAAAGGCAAGCAACTTGAAATCAGCTAGAGCTTTGCAACCCCTATCTATACCTTCGTGGAAATGGTATGACATCAGCATGGATTTTATTGTGGGTCTACCCAACACCTCTCATCATCATGGTTCAATTTGGGTTATTGTGGACCGATTGACAAAAGTGGCACATTTTCTTCCAGTGCACACCACTGATAAGGCTCAGAAGTATGCAAAGCTGTACATTGACCAAATCGTGTGTTTGCACGGATTACCTCGGGCCATTGTCTTTGACCGAGGAGCCCAATTTGTTGCCAGATTTTGGGAACAACTGCAAGAGTCTTTGGGAACCAAGCTAATCAGAAGTTCAGCTTACCACCCGCAGACTAATGGTCAGACCGAGAGGGTAAATCAAATTCTTAAAGATATGCTGAGGGCTTGTGCGATCGATTGTGGCAAGAACTGGGATAAGCACCTCTCCTTGGCAGAGTTTGCTTATAACAACAGTTATCAATCCAGCCTAAAGATGGCACCCTTCGAACCTCTCTATGGAAGAAGGTGTAGAACACCCCTCAATTGGTCTCAGCCTAGAGAAAGAGAAGTTTTCGGACCTGACTTAGTGACTGAAGCCGAAAGGAAGGTCAAACTAATTAGGAAGAATCTAGAAGCTCCTCAGGCCAGGCAGTAGAGCTACCATGATAAGAGAAGGAAACCTCTCCAGTTCGAGGTGGGAGATTTCGTATACTTGAAGGTATCACCCACCAAGGGAGTGCAGAGGTTTGGGATCAAAGGCAAGTTAGCCCCTCGTTACATTGGACCTTATGAGATCATAGAAGCATGTGGACCCATGGCATACAAATTGAAGTTACCTCCAAAAATGTCTGCCATCCACAATGTATTCCATGTATCCCAACTGAAGATGTGTGTTCGATTGCCGACTGAGATCATAGCAGAACCAGAATTGGAGATAGAGCCGGATCTATCGTACCAAGAGTACCCTTCCAAGGTTCTGGATTGCAAAGAAAGATCAACTCGGGCTAAATCGATCAAGATGTATAAGATCCAATGGAGTAATCACTCAGAGGAAGAGGCTACTTGGGAGACTGAGGAATTTCTCCGTTCCAACTTCCCCGATTGCCTACCTAAGGAATTTGGTACGTAATCATGCCCAACCCCTCCCCCTGCCCTTTGAATCTAAATATAAGAAAAATGATCTTAATATAGAAAGAGTTAATTGTAAGACAAAAATTAAAAGGACTTCCTTCTGAAGTTGCAAAGAGAATGACATCTGAAGAGCAGTTGCTAAGAAGAACCTTAACAAATAAATCACCCCTTCAACCAAGCCTTAACCCTCACTTCACCTCGGGAGGACTCCGACCCGAATCTCGGGACGAGATTCCTTTAAGGGGGGAAGGATGTGACACCCCAGTGTCACCTAGGGTTTCTTCTTTAAGCTAACTCAAACCATTATCACATGTGAACCAAATAGAGGAATAAACATAAAAAATTAATAACAAAGGTTGAAGTGAGTCTTTTTCATCTTAAGAAATTCTCCTTAATCATATCATGAACCTCAAGGTAAGAAGAACTCTCAAACCCTAATTAATCCTAAGTGGACCATTTAAGCACATAAAGGGAAATTGGGAAAATAATTGGGAAGAATACAAAATTTTGGTAATGATTGAATAACAAAGTTATAGTGCACTAAATAACCAACAAAAAATAGTAAGAAGGTTTTGCCATTTCGATTTTCTAAAATCCCCAAATCAGCCCTTGAACCAATGCCCTATGGGAAATTCAGAATTCTGAATTCTGAATTTCAGAACCCTCTCTTACAAGATCAAATGTTTCCCTGTTTTCCAAAACTCGAATCCAAAAAGTCCAAATATCAAAGTGGCGCCAAATTTCCTTGAAATGTTCTGGAAAAATTTGAACTCAAACAAAAACCGTTTGGCACGATTTTGGCACAGTTTGTCCTCGAGACCCGACTGTCTGACACTGGCACCTTGGTGACGCTACAAGTCTCTGTCCCTACCCTAAAATCACGCAACATCCACACACAAACGACAAAGCACAGTTAGGGGAACAAATCCTTCACAGCGATCTTGGCCAAATTCGCGAAGATTTGCGCCCAATCGGTGTTAGAACTCGGGCAGAAACAACAGTTCCACGTGTTCGACCGTGGCTGACACACCCGGTTCACGCCAGTTCGCGCACCCGCGCTCCGTAGTGCACGCCCGCGCACGCTCGCCGGTCAACGACCGCCCGTGCACCGCGTCGTGCCTATAAAGTAGCCCAAGGCCTCGACCGTACCTCCCTGCGCGCTCTCAGTCATGCCCGAGCCAAAGTTCACCGGACTTTGCCTCGAGCACGCCGCGCCACTGCCCGCCGAGCCACCCGAGCCTCGGCCACTGCGGCCAGCTCCCTCCAGTCACTTCCAAGTCGCGCCAGTCACTCGGTTAGCTTCGCCAGTAGCCCATGGAGCTTTCCAAGTCCTCGGACCCTGTAGAACTTCACCATAGACCCAAGATCGTCCTCGCCGGACTTCGGTCGCCCTCGACCGCGCGTAGACCGAGCAATCCGGTGAGCCATTCTCAAATTCCTCGCGCGCATACCTTCCATGATCTCTGGTAAAGCTCCCTGACCCATTCAATCGTATTATGGCACCGTGAACAGGCCGAATTCCTCTTCACTGACGAGCTCCCCCGCCTGCGCACGTGGACCGACCTACTCCGACCACCACAGCCAACGATCCGCACCTCGACGTGATCGCCAGAGACCCTCGGACCTCACCCGACCCTTCACCGGAGTAACCTCGCCGCCGGTAAGCCCCTCTGCCCTTTTCTTCCGCCGCAGTCACTATTCCATAGGGGAAGGATCGCGGGTTCGATTTCGCAAAACCTTAGGGGGTTTTCTGCAGAGTTATAGACTCAGATGAATAGCGAACCGAGGACATGTCTGTAATACACTTAAAACCTTTCGCCAGGGACCCCAGTGTAAAACCCTTTTCCTTTATCCATTTTCTGTTTATTCTTTTTAAATTTAGCAGAGAACTTAGGAAATTTATATCTTGAGTTATATTCAACCAAATTTAGCCAAACCAATTTTGCTGAATTCAAAATATTATGAACTAGCACATAAAAATACTGAACTCTGTGCTTTCTTGTTTTAAATTTTAGAGTTTGGAATTAATTAAAGAAACTGACCAAACCTTATTAAAAGGAAGAAAACTAGTTGTGCTCCTGTGCTAAACTTAAGAAAAATTGTAGAAGTTCAAACCCCACTTAGACACTGTTTGAAAATATTGAGCACCCCAGTATTGAATATTTAAACAGGATTATCTATTAAAAGCCATAATTGTCCAAAACTTAAGAAAATAAGAAAGGTATTAGAAAATAATGAGCAGTGGGTGCAAATATTTTTCCTAGTCCATTTAAATAATAGAGAACCTAGGAAAAATAAAAGGAACCCTATAGTTCTGCCGACTTATCCTCGCCTGGTTCCATTGTACGGGGCTCCAGCGCGGGAAAGTCGGGTCTCTGTTGTGGTTGCTCGCTCAACGTTGTTGGGCCATCCGGGCTCGCACCGATCTGGCCTTATGTCGATCTTCTTCACTGGTCGTTCTTCCCCAGGCCCACGAAGGGATGACCTTACGCTTTATTGGGCCCTTGGGCCTTTCGTGAGGTCTTTTATCCTTCAAGTGGACCCAGGGGATATTGTCCCCCACAAGCCCCCGATCTTTGGGTTGATTTTGAGATAATCGACCCAAAGATCCTAGGTCCAGCTTGCGGTCTTCGTTTATGATAAGAAATGCTTTCCGGGCCGTTTGGTAAAAACGATTTCTTACGGTCTCCTTCTGCTTTGATCACTTGAAAACTGGTGTTCTGTCTCACACTCGTGCTTTGGAGATCACCATTTCGTACTGTAGGACCCTGAACTTCATTGGGTGCACCGAAGGTGCACCCAATGGGTGTAGCCCCCGAGCTTCGAGTGGATTTTTGAAAATAATCCACTCGAAGGTCTTCATCAGAAATCATTTTTATTTTCCGCTTGCACTTTGTTGGAGGTCACCTTGCCTTTGATCTTGCCATATGCTTTAGAAGTTAGCATTATCTTGACTTGAAATGGCGATTCATGGGGTGCACCGGAGGTGCACCCAATGGGTGTAGCCCCCGAGCTTCGAGTGGATTTTTGAAAATAATCCACTCGAAGGTCTTGATTTCGTGCCCTTTTGCTGAGAGTCATCCTTTCTTTTTCCAAATGCCTTAGAGGTTAGCATTATGTCATTGATATTATGCTTTAGAGGTCAGCATGTATTTTGTCTTTGAGGCCGAGTTCGCGATCTGCCCATGTCTTGCTAGGTGGTGCAATTTATTTCATGAAAAATGCTAATACTTCATGAAAAATGCCCTTTAGTTCAAGAAATTCCTACCACCCTTCCCTTAAGCAAAAAGTTACCAAAATTTAAAATGATTGTTGTTGCACAAAGAAGAAGGTAGGAAAAATTTGAAATCTGTTGTTTGATATTTTTCAAATATAATGGTAGTAGAAAACACCCCTTTGGCTAGAAACTTTAGAAAATCATAATAAAATAACTAATAAGTATTATTGGCTGAAAATTTGTACAAAGTCATGCTATAACATCTGAATGCCAGCAAAAATAAGTCTCAGAAAATAACCCCCTGTTAAAAGAAGGTTGTAGTTCAAAACACCCCCTCTACCCTAATGTTTGATAAATTTATACAGAGAGAACCACTCACTTTTTAAGCCCCAAATTTTGAGACAGGGACTTATACACCAGTAAGAAGCCACTGTAATTTTTGCAGAATGTTTGAAAATTTATTAAGCTATCTTGTAGTTCAAACCCACCTTAAAAGCAAAAAAGAAATAGAAAAGAAGAGAGGGAATAATAAATCTCACTCCAATGAATTCAGCTAGGAATCTTAATAAACTCTCACTAAGACATTAAAAAGAAATCAATGGAACATCGAAATGAACTTACCAATTAGCTTAACCAAGCTTGACCCTAAATTGCTAAGTGTACCACAAAAATCTTCAGTAGTAAGGTTAAGCTCTACCTTATTAATTTGATCATTCACCATCAAAGTTTAATTGCTAAATCGCATATCATGCCATGCATGTGTCTTACTCATTGCATTCATTAGATTGCAATCTCGCTGATGGAGAGTACGTGCTCATCCCTGAGCAAGGAGCTGTCCATGAGGAAGACCAGGAGCAAGCTCCCGAGACTGCCATCGAGGATCTCCTCGCAGCCCCAGCATTTGAAGGCAAGTCCCGGTTTTATGCATAACCAATTTATATATGCTACTTTATGACACTTAATGTTTGTAGGCTTGTAATGTGCACTTAAGTGTAGGAGTTGCTTGAAACTGTCGGTGTTTTGGGTCCGACCGCACACCCGGGGTTGCCCCTCAAGGTGTTTTTTAGGAGTAGGACGGTGTCGCCGACTGTAGCTAAATGGTTCATGCCGGATGCACGAGGAACAATGGACAGTGTTTACAGGTTCGGGCCGCTTTGAGATGCGTAACACCCTACGTCCTGGTGAGAATGTTTTACGTGGTGGATTACAAGGGAGCTCTCTAAAGCTAGAACGTAGAGAGCTGGGGTGGATGACTAAGTAGTGAGATTGATCGTTCTGAAGGGGTGCCCCTAGGCCTTATATATTCGACCGTGAGGCAATACATGAGGATGTGATAACAATGCGCACCTAAGAGATAGTGAACTGATTGAGTCTATCTTCCTATAGTTCTGCCGACTTATCCTCGCCTGGTTCCATTGTACGGGGCTCCAGCGCGGGAAAGTTGGGTCTCTGTTGTGGTTGCTCGCTCAACGTTGTTGGGCCATCCGGGCTCGCACCGATCTGGCCTTATGTCGATCTGCTTCACTGGTCGTTCTTCCCCAGGCCCACGAAGGGATGACCTTACGCTTTATTGGGCCCTTGGGCCTTTCGTGAGGTCTTTTATCCTTCAAGTGGACCCAGGGGATATTGTCCCCCACAAGCCCCCGATCTTTGGGTTGATTTTGAGATAATCGGTCCAAAGATCCTAGGTCCAGCTTGCGGTCTTCGTTTATGACAAGAAATGCTTTCCGGGCAGTTTGGTAAAAACGATTTCTTACTGTCTCCTTCTGCTTTGATCACTTGAAAGATGGTGTTCTGTCTCACACTCGTGCTTTGGAGATCACCATTTCGTACTGTAGGACCCTGAACTTCATTGGGTGCACCGAAGGTGCACCCAATGGGTGTAGCCCCCGAGCTTCGAGTGGACATATATCCGGGCCGTCGAGCGCTCCGGGCTCGAGGGCTCGGATGAGTCGGAGTACTCCTCGGATGAGGAGGACTCTTCGGACTCGTCCGAGGAGGGCGGCGGCGGTGGTGGCGGAGACGACGACGACGGAGGCGACGGTGGCGACGGCGACAGCAGCAGTGGCGGTGACGGCGGCAGCAAGGGCAGCAACGGTGGCGGCAGCAGGGGCGGCAACGGCGGCGGCAGCAGCAAGGGCAGCAACAAGGCCAGTGGCTAGATGCCACTGGTTTTTAGATGTTAGTATAGATTAGAAGTAGTATAATGAAATAATATAGTAGTAGTTAGTAGTGTAGAGTAGTAGAGTGTAGTGTAGTAGTAGGGAAGTATCAACTCATAACGAGTTGATTTGTAATTTCTGTAACTTCCCTTAATGAAGAATGATTTCATCTCCTCCTGTGTTGATTATTTTGCTTCATAGTCAGTTGATGATTGTCGCGATATTTATTGTCCGTGATGTTCTCTGTCTGTTATGCTTGTGTCGTAACTTGGAGTTTTCGAATCATTCCTCCGTTTGCCTTATCTGTGAAGTCGATTCCTCTGGAATAGTAGCTGAGTAACTCGGGCATCATATCATCGCTTTTAGGGGTGATGGCCGAGTTATTATTGTCAACATTTACGCTTCTGAAGTAGCGTCCAAGTGATGACGAAGCCACATCAGCGTTGGAATGACTGATGACCACGTCGGCGCTTTTAGAGGTAACAGCCGAGTGACTTATGACGACGTCGGCATTTTAGAGATAACTGCCGAGTGACTGAAGATGACGTCGACGTTTTAGAGATAACTGCCGAGTGACTGAAGACAACGTTGGCGTTTTAGAGATAACTGTCGAGTGACAGAAGACGACGTCGGCGTTTTAGAGACAACTGCCGAGTGAAGGATGGTAACATCGGCGTTTTAGAAATAACAGCCGAGTTAGAATGGGCTGCGTCGGCCACTTTGAAGGTAATAGCCGAGTGATGATGTGGCACACCGGTGCTTTAGAAGTAACCGCCGGGTGATGACATGGCACGCCGGTGTTTTAGAAGTAACCGCCGGGTGATGACTGGACGCTTTTTGGAAACGGTATCCGACCCGGGAAGATCCCATATGTACTACGCTTTCAGCCGCCTCTGCTTTCCGTGCCCTAGTTCTTGCTTTCCTGCCTCCAGATCCTGTCTGTCCTTTTGCAATTCGGCTCCCGCTCTATTCGCCGGTGGAGTTGAGATGGCGCCCAAGCGAAAGGCCTCGAGTTCATCCACTGCGGCGATTCCCCCTATCGACCCCAACAGCCAGTTGCCTTTCACAGGTAACCATATGTCTGTTGTTTCTGAGCCTGACCTTCTCCATCTCGTGTCCATCGGGGTCCTTCCTCCGAAGGAGCTCTGTTCTTGGCGGATTTGCCACGGGGTCACTGTTCCAACAGAGGATACCCACGAATCCGTGATTTATGTTCCTTTTCTTCTCCGCGGTCTCGCTCTTCCTATTTCCCCCTTTTTCCGCGGTGTCCTTGATTTCTATCGCCTTAATTTGACCCATCTGAATCCCAATTCCATTCTGCAAATTTCCATTTACGTTCATTTATGCGAAGATTTTCTTGGCGTCCTGCCACATTTTGGACTGTGGAAGTACTTGTACCACTGTCGCCCTGGGATGACCGGGGGGCAGCATCAGCTGGTGGGGGGTGCGAGTTTGGAGATGCGCCGTGGGTGGAAGGCTGACTATCTTGAAATCCCACTCAAGGATAGTATCAAAGGATGGCGCTTGGAGTGGTTTATTGTTGAGAATCACGGAAATTCTCTCTCCCCACGATCAGGGAGACAGCCGGATGTTCGTACTCCGAGTTGGACTGAGTCTCCCACGGACCAGGAGGTGGCTGAGGCAGGGGCTTTGCTGGCTGAGGTTGGACTGCTGAAGGAGAGGGGTCTGACTGTAGAGGCTGTGGTTGCTGATTTTGTTTTCAAGAACATTCAGCCGTTGAAGGATAGGGCATACTCGGCCTACCTGTACCGAGGTCTAGCTGACTCAACCCAGGTCGCCAACAGAAGAATTCCTGGTGTAGACTTGGTGAACCGGCTTGAAATGATACTTAGAGGCAAGGTATCCAATGTTGGCGCCCCTGTCGCATACTCGGCCTAGAACCTGCCTCCTTCCAAGGCCTTTACTCATTTTGTGTCGAATCCTCCTGCTGCTGATGGCGGTTTGGGCCTTAGAGTGCGACCCTCTGCCGAAGAAGTTAGTGCTTTGGTTGCTTCGCTTGGAGAAATTCCTGATGATGAACGGCAGGTCCACTTTGAGGTGCCTTTGGATCCTAGTGATGCAGAGATAAGCGTTATGCTTGATATGCTGGCTGAGGACTCTTCTGATGCTGCTCCTGCTGGGACATTGGTGGTGGTGCCTCTCCCGGAAGCTGGTACAACCTTGGATATTCAGAGGCCTGTCAGTGTTCGCCTGAAACGCCCTTGCCGAGCCAATCAACTTGATTCTCCTGCTGATGAGCAGAAAAAGAAAAAGAGACGTCTTCGGCGAGTATCTAGCTTGGATCGGGATGCTGGTCCTTCAGTTCCTGCTGCTAAGGAAGTGCCTGTGCCTGAGTTTACCGACGCTGACCCCAATGGGTGTGATTCATCTGTCGCTGATCCCAATAGGTGTGATCCATCTGTCGCTGATCCCAATGGGTGTGATCCATCTGTCGCTGATCCCAATGGGTGTGCTGTCTGTGTTGCTGATGCAAACGAAGGGGAGGAAGAAGATGAGGTCCCTTTGACTCGGAAGAACAGTCGGCAATATGTAGCCAGTGGGGAAAGTAGTGGAGTTCCTTCTCCTGCTCTGTCTGCTCTCATTGGTCTACAAAAATTGTCTCTAGCGAACTTTGATCAGACTCTTGAAGATATGGTTCCAGAGGATCTGTTATCAGAGCCAGCGGATGATGACGTGATGGATGTTTGTGCTGATGTGTTCGACGCCGGGTTGGGGTCATCCCGGGCAGCGTCTCACGCCTCATCGACCTTGGAGCGCGGTCTTGAGGGTCAGGAAACTGACTTGGATCGTCTTGCTCCCATGGAAGTAACTGAGGGACCTTCAGCCTTAGAGGTGGCTACCGCAGAGAACTTGGGCCTCAAGGATGGTGTTGACACTTACCCAGCCCTCGAGGGTGTTGCCGGGGATGATTCGGCTCAGGTGGGAAACGTAAGCCGCGGCCCAGCCCCCGAGGGTGTTGCCGGAGACGATCCGGCTCAAGTGGGTAGCGCAAACTATGACCCAGCCCCCGAGGGTGTCCGAGCGGGGTCTCCCTCTTGTACTTCCATGGATGTTCACGCAGGATCTCCTCCACACTCTGGTTGCATGGTGGTAGCCCAAGCTTTTGGTCAGGGAATTGCTTTAGAGGCTAGCGTTCCTGACGACCAAGTTTTGGGCTCTGCTGATGACACTGAATTGGTTCCTGCTGGTTCATTGCAAACTGCTCCGGATGGTGACCCTACGCCAAGCCATCAATTGATTTCTCATGATTTTGGAATCCCCTCATTCTTCTCCAACCTCCAGGTACTATGATCTATTCTAGTCTGATTTATACACCAGATGAACCGCTGTCATTGCACTCATCTGCTCTCAATATCAGGCATTGGTGGACGGAATGGCTAATCAGCTGAAGTTGCAAGGTGCTTCTGTTCCAGAAAGAGCTTCGTCTCTGGCACGTTGGAATCCGGTGCTGCTTCAACAGCGTGTCTCTAACTTAGAGGCGACGAATGCTGGTTAGTGCTTTTCTGCCTCCCTTCGTCTACCTTATTAAACTGCTTCTCAATTTGACCCATTTGCTTGATTGTTTCTCGATAGATATGGCTCGACAGTTTTCTGTTCTTAAAGAGAAACATTCTCAAAGTCAGGATGAACTGGTCCGACGGTGCTCTGATTTTGAGGGAAGGTATTCCCAAAGCCAGACTGAGCTGGCCCAGGCCTCTGCTGCTCTGAATGACGCTAACATGCTGAACTCTACTCTTCGCGCTCAGCTTGATTCTGAAAAAGTGACTTATGAATCTGTGCCTTGTGTTGCCATGTTCTTATTGCTTGCTTGATGTTTGAAGAAGCTGATTCTTGTTTGCAGGAAGAAAAATGTGCCCTTGTTGCCTCTCGTGACAATCTTGACAGGCTATATCGTGACTCTAGCAACTCGTTGACCATCCTGGAGAGGAGCCATCGCTTCACCATGGAGGAGTTAGACAATCATCGCTGTAAGCTGCAGGAATCCACGGATGACGTGATCCGTCTCAGGCAGTTGATATCGGCTAAGGATTTTGCTATCAAGGAACTGCGTGCTTCCAAGAAGTCCATCGCCCAGGAGCTAGAAACCGCTCAGTTGGCTATCAAAGTTGCTGAAGAAACTTCCGTTACTCTGAGGGCCTAGCGCGACAGAGCCATGGATAAAGCCATTCGCGCGGGGCGGATCTTGATGAGGAGACCCGGTGTGATTGTTCCCGACGATATAAGGGCTGATGTGAACACTGCTCCTGATTCCTCAAGTCGCCCTTCTTCGTCGGTTGCTCCTGAGAAGAATATTGCAAAATAGAAAAACACTGTGTGCTTTGAGCGAGCGGTTATCGTGCTCGGATATTTTGTTAGAGGACACCAGCTTGACATTTGAATGCTACTGTTACTCTCCTATCGCTTTAGAATTCAGCAGTATCTAAATTTGCAGGAGTAAAATGTTGTATGATAATTTTGAAACTTCTTCACGGGACATAGAGGTTGCCCCTATATGAGTAATCGTAAGCATGTGGAATCGTCTTAAGTCGTTGTTGACTTAAACCGATTGCTTTTGTTAATAGGGAATAGTAGTAATCCCGAGTTAAGTAAGCGCGAGCATGTTGCACCGTCTTAAGTCGTTGCCAACTTAAGCCGATTTCTCCGTTAGCAGGGCATAGTGGTCACCCCGAGTTAAGTAAGTGTGAGCATGTTGCACCGTCTTAAGTCATTGCCAACTTAAGCCGATTGCTCCGTTAGCAGGGCATAGTGGTCACCCCGAGTTGAGTAAGCGCGAGCATGTTGCACCGTCTTAAGTCGTTGCCAACTTAAGCCGATTGCTTTGTTAGCAGGGCATAGTGGTCACCCCGAGTTGAGTAAGCGCGAGCATGTTGCACCGTCTTAAGTTGTTGCCGACTTAAGCCGATTGCTCCGTTAGCATGGCATAGTGGTCACCCCGAGTTGAGTAAGCGCGAGCATGTTGCACCGTCTTAAGTCGTTGTCGACTTAAGCCGATTGCTCCGTTAGCAGGGCATAGTGGTCACCCCGAGTTGAGTAAGCGCGAGCATGTTGCACCGTCTTAAGTCATTGCCAACTTAAGTCGATTGCTCCGTTAGCAGGGCATAGTGGTCACCCCAAGTTGAGTAAGCGCGAGCATGTTGCACCGTCTTAAGTCGTTGCCGACTTAAGCCGATTGCTCCGTTAGCATGGCATAGTGGTCACCCCGAGTTGAGTAAGCGCGAGCATGTTGCACCGTCTTAAGTCGTTGCCGACTTAAGCCGATTGCTCCGTTAGCAGGGCATAGTGGTCACCCCGAGTTAAGTAAGAATGTAGGTCGATCATGAACAAACTGAGTATTCTTGAAGCCTTTTTTATTGATGACATATTTCCCATTTTACAGAGTACATTGTCGTCCCGATAGCTCTTGAAATACAGCTAGGGATAAAACTTCCTGAGGTGTTCTATATTCCAGGAGTTCCCAATTTCTGTGTCATCCATCTAAGTGAGACGATATGATCCCGGCCGAGTGACTTCTGCTACTATGAATGGTCCTTCCCATAAGGGTGACAACTTGTGCCGTCCCTCCCCTGTTAGAATTCGGCGGAGGACGAGATCTCCACTGCAAAGGATCGTCGTCGCACGGCCTTGTCGTGATAGCGTCTCAGAGTTTGCTGGTATCGTGCTGATTGAATTACTGTGTTCAGTCGTTCTTCTTCAAGTACATCAATATCCTCCAGCCTAGTAGCTTCAGCTTCTGCTATGCTTTCAAAGACCAACCTTGGCGCCCCAAACTTGAGATCAGCGGGTAATACTGCCTCTGACCCATAGACCATGAAGAAAGGGTGTTTCCATGCAGAGCTCGCCTAGGTTGAGTTCTTAGGCTCCAAACGACGTAGGGCAATTCCCTTATCCATTTTCCTGCAAACTTTTCATTTTTATCGAAGACCTTTTTCCTGAGTGCCTCCAATATTATCCCGTTAGCTCGTTCAACCTGCCCGTTGGCTCTTGGGTGCGCTACCGAAGCATACTTGATCTGAATGCTCTTTTGCTTGCAGAAATCGAAGAACTCTGAACTTGTGAAGTTGGATCCTAGGTCAGTTATGATACTGTTCGGTATTCCGAACCTGAATATTATGTCTTGTATGAATTCCACAGCCTTAGCTGAGGTTAAAGAAGCAATGGGTTTGAACTCTATCCATTTAGTGAATTTGTCGATTGCTACCAGTACATGAGTGTATCCTCCTTGAGCTTTCTTGAAAGGTCCGATCATATCCAGTCCCCAGCATGCGAACGGCCAAGTTACTGGTATGGTCTGCAGTTGCTGTGCTGGTAGATGTTGTTGCTTTGACAAGTACTGGCAAGCTTCGCACCTCTGAACTAACTCGGCTCCATCACTTTTCGCTGTTGGCCAATAGAATCCCGACCTGAAACCTTCCCGACTAGTGTCTTGGATGCTGCGTGTATTCCACATTGCCCAGCATGGACCTCATCTAGAAGTTGCTTTCCCGTAGATGAGAGAATGCATTTCATGAGGACACCCGATGCGCCCCTTCTGTATAGTGTCTCCCCAATGAGTGTGTAGTGAGCTGATTGTCTAGCGATGCGCTCGGCTGCATTTTTGTCATCTGGTTCCTCTTCATTCTTTATATATCTGGTGATCGGCCTTCTCCAGTCATCAGAATCCGACTCTGGTTGGTTCACGATATTACATTCTTCTGCCTGATCCATTGAGATGCTTGGATGTGGTATTTCTTGTACAAAGACTCCAGGTGGGACCTGAGTTCGACTGGATCCTAACTTGGACAATACATCAGCTGCCGTGTTTCGACCTCTTTCTACATGATGAAATTCCAGACCTTCGAATTTATCTTCTAGTTTTCGGACGGCGGTGCAATACTTTCCCATTGAATCGTTCGAACAGTCCCATTCTTTGTTTATCTGGCTTATGACTACCAAAGAATCTCCGTATACCATCAGTCTCTTGATGCCTAGTGATATAGCAATGTTCAGTCCATGAATCAGAGCTTCATATTCGGCTGCGTTGTTGGAGGCTGGAAATAACAACTGGAGGGCATATTTGAGGTGCTCGCCTCCAGGTGCGGTAAAGAGAATCCCCGCGCCTGCTCCCTGCAGTTTTAACGAGCCGTCAAAATACATTCGCCATACTTCCACGGTTTCTGGTTTATCTGGTACTTGTTGTTCAGTCCATTATGATACGAAGTCAACCAATGCTTGAGTTTTGATGGCAGTGCGAGGTCGAAATTCGATGTCATGAGATCCCAGTTCGCAGGCCCACTTGGCTGTTCGGCCAATGGCTTCCTTGTTGTGAAGAATATCCCCTATCGGAAAACCAGTGACTACTATGACTTTGTGGTCGTCAAAGTAGTGACGCAGCTTGCGGGCAGTTAGAAGTTCTGCATATAATAGCTTCTGAACTTGAGGATACTTTTTCTTCGAGGGACCCAGAACTTCACTGATGAAATAAACAGGATGTTGCACTAGGTAGGCATGTCCTTTTTCATGCTCGCTCGACTACCAGCGCGGTGCTTACCACGTGAGTCGTGCAATAGATATACAGTAGCAAATCTTCAGCTGGTTGAGTTGACGTGCCTCGCCGTGGCGGTTTCAGCACTGGTGGTGTCGTCAAGAATTTTTTCAGTGCATCTAGGGCTTCCTGTGCTTCTGAAGTCCACTAAAACTTATTCACCTTCTTGAGTAGCTTATAAAATGGTAAGCCTTTTTCTCCCAGCCTGGATATGAATCTGCTCAGGGCTGCCATACCTCCGGTAAGTCTCTGAACTTTCTTTTGTGATCGTGGTGCCTCCATTTTCATGATAGCTTCAATCTTATCCGGATTAGCTTCAATTCCCCGGTGGCTGACGATAAATCCGAGTAGCTTTCCTGCTGGTACCCCAAAGACACATTTTTCGGCATTAAGCTTCCACCGATATCGCCGTAGACTGTTAAAAACCAGCTGTAAGTCTTCGATGAAGTTTTCCGAGTTCTCCGTTTTGATTACCACATCATCTACATAGGCTTCCACACGCTTGCCCCAGTGATCGGCTAAGCATGTTTGAATGGCTCTCTGATAAGTCGCTCCAGCGTTATTGAGGCCGAACGACATGGAGGTATAGCAGAAAGCACCGAACGGAGTGATGAACGCTGTTTTTTCCTCGTCTTCTTTTGCCAAGCTAATTTGATGATATCCGGAGTAGCAATCTAGGAAAGACAACACATAACATCCAGCGGTGGAATCTACCACCTGATCTATCGTAGGAAGCCCAAAGGGATCCTTTGGACAGTGTTTGTTGAGATCCGTATAGTCGACGCACATGCGCCAATCCACTTTATTCTTTTTTAGTACAAGAACAGGGTTGGCTAACCACTTGGGATGTAACACCTCTCTAATAAACCCAGCCGCGACCAAGCGGGCCAGCTCACGCGAATGGCCTCTCTCTAGTCGGGCGTGAAGCGACATAGTTTTTTCCGAATCGGCCTCGCCTGGGGATTGACCTTCAGTTTGTGCTCGGCCAGTTCTCTCGGGACTCCCGGCATATCCGCAGGTTGCCATGCGAATACGTCTCGGTTATCTTGCAGAAACTGGACGAGCGCGCCTTCCTATTTGTCATCCAGGCTGGAGCTGATGATGGCAGTCTTGCGTTCATCAGCGAACCCCAGGTTGATCCTTTTGGTTTTTTCAGTCGGCCGCATAGAGGTCGCGGCTTGAGCTTCATTTGCGGGTGCTGCAAGGTCTTCCTCAGGCTTAGAGTTTGCTTGCGTTGAAGAAGTCGCCAACGGTTTGGCAGTGAGGGCCGCCTGGATGGCCACTCGGAAACATTCTACGGCGCCTTGGAAGTCAGCGCGCACAGTTATGATTCCTTGCGGCCCTGGCATCTTCAATATCATGTATGTGTAATGCGGAATGGCCATGAATTTTGCCAATCCCGGCCTCCCGATGATGGCGTTGTATCCACAGTCGAAGTTCGCCACTTCAAACCTTAGGAACTCGGTTCTGTAGTTCTCCGGAGTTCCAAAGGTGACTGGCATGTAGATGTGGCCCAGCGGGTATTCTCCTTCAGTCGGCACGATGCCGAAGAAAGGAGTGTCTGACTCGTGGAGCTCTTTGAGGTGAACTCCCAAGCCTTGGAGTGTCCAGGGGAAGGTGACGTTGATGCTGCTGCCCCCGTCCACTAATACCTTCTTCACACTGCTCTCTCGGATCACCAGATTGACGAGAAGCGGGTATTTTCCTGGGTGGTCGAAGTTGAGCCATTGATCTGCCCGAGTGAAGGTGATCGGGTGCTCCGACCATCGGTACGGAGCGGGACGACCGGTGGTCGGCACCAATATCTGGCGATCGTTGAGCTTTTGTTGTCTTCTGTTCTCCTGCGATCCGTGTCCGCCGAAGATGACATTGACCTCTCTGTCAACGCGCGGGAAGGTTCCACCTCCTCCCTCCTCCTGCTGCTGGGGTTGTCGCGGTTCTCCTGGTCCTCCCTGCGGCGGAGGAAGAGGTAGAGGTTGGAAGGGCCGACCGTGTCCGATGGAGTGCTTGAAGTCTCTGCAGTTCCGAAGGGTGTGGCGCATGTCCTTGTGGTACGGGCACTGGGCGTCGAGGATGTCGTCCAGTGTGCGTTCGCCTCCGCGAGGTCCTCCTTTGGCGCGAGAGGCAGGTGGTCCGGCGGCGTGCACTTCTTCGTGAGGCCTCTTCTCCCAGCGTTTGTCGGGTTGCTGGCTCGCGTTGCGTCGTGGTGCTGCCGGCGCAGGCTTCGCTCCCCCGATGAGGTCCTGAGCTCGCTCGTCGGCGGTGATGTAGAGGTCGGCTTCCCGAAACAGCTGCTCGGAGATAGTCGGCGCCTTCTGCAATATGGCTCGGACGAAGGCCGAGTCGTTGGATCCTCTGTAGAAGTCCTCGATCACGGCCGCCTCTGTGACCTCGGGGATACGATTTCTCATGGTCTAGAACCTTTTGAGGTACGACCGGAGAGTTTCGTCCCCCTGGCGCTTGATGGATTTGAGGTCCCATGGTTGCGCTAGTTTGTCGGAGAGGGACTGAAAGTTGGCGGTGAAGCGTCGACTGAAGTCGCTCCAGTCGTCGATGCAGTGTCAGGGTAGATGCCGCAGCCATTGTAGCGCGTCTTGCTCGAGGACAATGGGTAAGTATGCGGTCATCACGTCCTCGAATGCCCCGGCAGCTCGAGCAGCGGTGGTGTAGACGGCCAGCCAGCCTCCTGGATCCTGCTTAGGTTCATATTTGTCGACATTTGATACCTTGAAGTTAGGGGGCCATTGAATGGCCCTAAGGCGTGGAGTAAGGGTAGACACTCCACATGTGTCTTCTTGTCATCGGGGATGATGTCTGTCCCGGGGAGGGGAGTAGTTGTTGTGGTTCCTCGACCGTCCCCGGGTAGTACCGCCAGTCGAGGCCGTTGCCGACTCAGTTCTGGTGGCCTGACTCCGAGCTGGGATGCCATGATCCCTGTCGTACTCCTCCCGGCGACGGATTTCGTTCTCATGTCGTCGTTCACATGAAGCATTGATGGAGCTTTGCGCGTCCCAGCGGCTGTTGATGGAGTGTCGTAGGTCGTTCGACGGGTGAGCGAGAGGTAGAAGATGGTTGACCGCTTGGGTGAATAGTCGTCGATAGCCCTCGGCGTCGGGAGTCCGAGGGAGTCCATCAGCTATCTGTGCTAGTACCCCTCCGACTTCACTCGGCGTGTTCATGGCTCGGGCGAAGTCGGGGTTCAGGTTGCGCCCGAAGAGTGGATTCTCCCGACGTTGCCTTGCCTCCTGCTCGGCTTGTTCCAGACCTCGTCTCGCGAGACAGGCTGCTCTGGGTCCCGCTCTCCGGCCTCGTGATGTTGCCGAACATTTCGGCGTCGGTTCCTCCGTCGGCGGGATTCCCGCTGAGGAGGTTCTTCTCCGGGCGCGGTCGGCTCGTCGTCGGAGAAGGGGGGCGACTCCACTCTCCCGATGAAGAGGACGTCGGGGTAGAATGGTGCGGCGGTCGTGGCGATCTTCTTTCCGTTCTCCTTTGAGGACGGAGGAACGGAAAGAACAACTTGCTTCCTCCCGGTTTTGTTTGTTTCTTTCTTCCTTGCGATTTGTGTCCATTCTTTCGTCGGGGAAGTAGACAGTGGAGTTTTTCGGGTCAGCGGGCCCTCGGCCCCTAGCTTGCTGAAGGCAATCTTTTTTCGGAGCGCTGGAAGTTGCGCTTTTCCCTGCCTTACTCCGACATTTTCGGAGGTTGTTGAAGGAGACTTCTTCCTTGGTGGATCTGCGATGCGATATAGAGTTCCTTCTTCATCTGCTACGGATGAGATAGTTCCAAAGCAGAACATAGATCCGGGGCGGAGGGTGATCTTGCGGTGGAAGGTGACGGCCATTGAGCTAGCTTAGATCGGTGACACACCCCCTACCTGGCGCGCCAGCTGTCGGTGTTTTGGGTCCGACCGCACACCCGGGGTTGCCCCTCAAGGTGTTTTTTAGGAGTAGGAAGTGTCGTCGACTGTAGCTAAATGGTTCGTGCCGGATGCACGAGGAACAATGGACAGTGTTTACAGGTTCGGGCCGCTTTGAGATGCGTAACACCCTACGTCCTGGTGAGAATGTATTACGTGGTGGATTACAAGGGAGCTCTCTAAAGCTAGAACGTAGAGAGTTGGGGTGGATGGCTGAGTAGTGAGATCGATCGTTCTGAAGGGGTGCCCCTAGGCCTTATATATTCGACCGTGAGGCAATACATGCGGATGTGATAACAATGCGCAGCTAAGAGATAGTGAATTGATTGAGTCTATCTTCCTATAGTTCTGCCGACTTATCCTCGCCTGGTTCCATTGTACGGGGCTCCAGCGCGGGAAAGTCGGGTCTCTGTTGTGGTTGCTCGCTCAACGTTGTTGGGCCATCCGGGCTCGCACCGATCTGGCCTTATGTCGATCTGCTTCACTGGTCATTCTTCCCCAGGCCCACGAAGGGATGACCTTACGCTTTATTGGGCCCTTGGGCCTTTCGTGAGGTCTTTTATCCTTCTAGTGGACCCGGGGGATATCTGTCCCCCATAGAAACCTTTAGTTGCATGAACTCAGGATTCCTTTTTGAGATGGATACTGGTATGCTAGGTCAAATAGCTGCTATGCTAATTAGGATCTCGGTAGAAGTTGAGTGATTTTTCTAGCACTCGCGCGAGGTCAGGAATTGATTGTATTCATCTTGATAACGGGATCTATGATGGTCTATGGGCTTGGATCCAGGGAGGATTCCTTGTCCATGAGACAGGAAAAGGAATTAAGGATTAATGTGTGGATACCTGAGTCTAGCGTTTGAACGTACTAAACACACGTCGGGAAATATGGTAACCGATAAACCTAGTACCTTAGTGAAGCCGGGCGCGGACCTTTTTCCTCACTTGTCCTGAGACTGGGTCTCCCATGCTAGCTATGGTGGGTACAAGTGCGGTCACTGCACGGCGGCAGCCGGGGTCAGTGGAGCATTGTATGCCAAGGCGGTGAACCCTTGTCGCGAACGGGGAATCGATGGGGATGGTTGACATGTGTGGGGACGGAGTGCCCTTACATGTCGTGTGTTAATGTTTACCTTGCAAGGTTTAAAAACTTGATTCGAATCGTCTGCTTCTCGCAGCTAATGAGACTGCTTGACCCCTTGTACTACATTGAGTAAGAAGTGAAAGGAGGTTTCCATGAGATAACTTGTTGATTGTACTAAATTCTTGTTACCATGTATGCTTAGAAGGAGCAAACTTAGCTAAGATAATGATGCTAGAATTTGAAAAGCTACAAAGTGGTTTTAGACTCAGCTAGTGCTTTTGGCAAACCAAACCCCTCAGCCAAATAGCTGCATGGTCTAGAGGTAGAGGAGTAGTTTCCTCACACCGGGTAAGTCTAGCTGAGTATTAGTATACTCAGCCTTGCTTGTGGCATAATTTTTGCAGGTACGCTTCAGGATATGGTTGATGGTGTAACTTGGCCTACAACCCTGCCACCGGGTTGGACGGTCGAGTGGGATGATGCTCCGGCAGGAGAGGAGCAGGAGGAGTAGTGGGCTAGGCCTTGCCCTATTCCTCGCTTTTGACGATATCGATTATCCGCTGCAGTTTATTTTGTGAACTCATATCAGCTACTTGAAAAACTCCGACTTATGTAATAATTCCAGTACTTTAATTTGAGGTTTTCCTGCTTTATTGTATTTCTTCTGTGACTCACCTTCGAGTGAGTTTGTGGTATTTGATCCTGGTTAAGTGGCTCTATCAGACTAGATCTGAGGGACTGACAGGTTATTCCGATTTAAGTGTGTTGCGGCCCCTGAGGCGTGACTTAGGCACTTAAGCTGGAATAATTCGGGTGGTTCTACCACAGCACACCTCTCATTAACTTCGGCAAGTTGTCTCCGAAGGTCTTCAACTTCAGCTTTTTGGGCTTCGGCTTGAGCTTTGTATTGAGCCTCTTCTTCTTTTATTTTATTTACCAATGAAATCAAAATTTTGTCTTTCTCTAGACCTTCATTTCTTAGCTCAATCTCCTCTGAGCGAAGGTTGTTAAGGGCTATTGTACAGCCTTCGTCTTCGGCGCTTTTCTGTGCCCTCAAGGCATTACTAAGAATTAAACCCTGCAAGGAAGAAGAAAGAATTGAGCATGACAAGTAAAATACTTCATTCCCAACTTCAAGGTTAACTTCCATACCTTTATACTGTTGTATGCCAGGCTATCAACAAGATCATCCTTCGACATAACCGAAAGGCCTTCTTCAAGTTTCGGAAATCCCATACTTTTAACTATCTCCCGGCAAACGGATATTTCTTTGTTGTCCGGGAGACAGTACAGGGAATCATCTTCGTTACTGCCGTTAAAAACTAAGGCTCCTTTCGTATATTTCAGTTTTTGAGCATAATGCCTTGCTTCCACGATTTCTTCTTCGGATAATTTTTTCCCCGAAGCATGTCGAAAAATGTAATCAATATCTTCAACTAGGGCTTCGGGGACAGAAGGTTTTGCTTTTTCTGCCATGTCTTGCCTTGCTGCCATCCCGATATCTGCAGTTTGCTGATCAGCTTTATCTTCAGGCGCGACAGCCTTTGTCCCAACGGGCGCTGAAGGCCCAGCTTTGGCCTTGTCTTGGACTTTGGTAGCTTCAGCATTTTTCTTAATATGTCCAGGGCTCAAGGCCTTTGTAGTCTCCAAGACAGTGTCCAGCACGCTGGCCATTCTCCTCCTCTTGGGAGTTGCGGCAGGAACCTTTTGCACCTTCGACAATTTTGCCTCAGCTGGTGGGCTCAGAATTTCTGGCATTTTCTCTACCTTTTCCACCTGTGGCTCTTCGGCTTATCATTCTTAGCTTCGGCTGGCCTGACTGTAGGTACCTTCGGCACTACAGTCGGCTCTTCAATGCTCGGCATAATCGGAGTAGCTTGTTTTGCTTCGACGGTTGAAGAGGCCCCTTCGCCAAATTCAGGCACTACGGTCGGTTCAATATACCGCGGTCGGTGGGTCAGAACCTTCACTTTTTTGCCCTTCGGCACAACTGTGGTGGCCGAAGCGGCAGTCTTTCTCTTTTTTTCCTTGCCCTCGTAGCGGGTAGCGATAATCAGGGTATACGAAGCCAATCGCATCAAATACCCTGTTCAATCTTTTCTTCCCCCGACCCCCAAAGGCTGTGGATAGGGCATCATCTTCGGCCCGGGAATATGTCCCAAGCAGCTCGTCACTGGTAGCTTCAATACATTTCAACCAGTCATCATTTGGCTCATCAAACTTCTCCCTAAATCTGAAGGTATACTTTAATCGAACCAGACCACCTTCACTGGATTCAGCAACAGTATCCTTTGGCATTTCCCAATTCTCCACAAGTGGCCATACCCTGAAGGCTATATGCTCTTGAATTAAATCCCTTGTGCCAATGAAGGCACACACAGTACTAAAGGCCTTCTGACATGCTTCAACATTGTCATCAATATCCACCTTCAGCCTTCGAAGGCCGAAGCGAGACCAGATGGGGCGTTGGATAATCTCCTTGATGTCTTCTCTTTTAATTAAATCATTTTTTACGTAAAACCACTCCTCCATCCAGGCCCCGGGCCATCTTTTCCGGAATGTTGGCAGTGGGTGGCTTGCATTAGAACAGGCAATGAACCCGTAACAACCGAAGTTGTTGTGGTATGGTTCTTTGCCGATAGCCTTCGTCTCATATAAAAGCTTGTGCATGTTGCAGAAGCACTTCGCGCTCGGCTCTAGTCCCTGGCTCCTTATAGACCAGACAAATATCCCCATCCTGATTATAGCTTCAGGGGTAATCTGATGGAGAAAGATTTGAAATATCTTTAATACTTCGACCACAAATTTACTCAGCGGGAACCGAAGGCCTGCCTTCAAGAAGCTTCGGTAAATAACAACTTCGTTTTCCTCTGGAGCAGGGGTAGTACTGTCTCCTCCAACTCTGACAATAGACATGTCGCAAAAATATCTCCCCCTCATGGCGTCAATATGACTTTGCTTGATAGTTGATTTTCTGAAGATAGTATGACTTGGCCGCCAGGGCCGATCCTCAGAATCTTCATCCCCACTCTCCACGTCATAACTATCACTATCACCAAAATCTTTGGATAAACCCTCCATGATCTCCTTAGTAATTTTCTATGTATTCGTTTTTGCCATGGACTCATAAAACCCAACGATGAAAGGATCTGCAACTTTCTTCTCTTCATACAACTTCGTCTCCTTGGTTATTTTCTTCTCTTCAGTCATCTTCTTCTCCCCACTCATCTTTTTCTCCTCAAATTTGGACCAAGCGTGCCTTTAAACCAAAGCTCTAAAAGCTCGAAAATCTAGCGAGTGCTATTGAGCAAGAGCTAGAAATTTGAGAAAATAACGCAAATAGCTATACCCTGATAACGGAGGAATCGACGTAAGTCGGAAATGCCTTAAGTCGGTGAGACATGCTCACTCATACCAGACTTAGGGTGATTACTATACCCTGCTAATGGCGCAATCGGCTTAAGTCAGAAATGCCTTAAGTCGGTGCGACATGCTCACACATACCTGACTTAGGGTGATTACTATACCCTACTAACGGAGCAATCGACTTAAGTCGGAAATGCCTTAAGTCGGTGCAAAATGCTCACGCATACCTGACTTGGGGTGATTACTATACCCTGCTAACGCAAGAGTCGGCTTAAGTCAGAAATGCCTTAAGTCGGTGTGACATGCTCACGCATACATAACTTAGGGTGACTACTATGCCCCATCAACACAACAATCGGCTTAAGTCGGAAATGCCTTAAGTCGGAGGAACATGAACAATTTGACAGCAAAAAGCTCAGGGCGCGTACTATACCCTACTCACACTCAAAGGGAGAGTAACTCAACGTTAAAAAACCACTGAAAGATATCATCTCAATGGAAAATGTTTTCTGTCTGAACAAATCAATGTTTGATTTCACTCTTTGGTTACTGTGCAGGAGCATTCTCGCGAGGAACCTTATCTACAGGTTCACCAGAAGCAGAGGGATTACTTGAAGTAGCCGACGCAGCAAGTACATCAGCTACAATGTCATCAGGCACCACAACGCCAGGCCTCTTCATCAGGATCCGGCCAGCCCAGATGGCCTTATCCATCCTTTGTCACACCACGCCTTCATGATAGCACGACCATCCTCTAAGACATTGATGTCACGACGGGCAGCCTCCACATCGCGACGAGCAACCTCTAGCTCCTGTGAAACAAGTTTCTTCGAGGCGTGAAGCTCTCTGATGATGGAATCTTTCCAAGACAACGACCTACTAAGTCTTGATACCTAGTCCTGGGAGACTTTTAACTCATCTCTCTGGCGCTCCAGCTCGGACATAGTAAAATGGTGGCTGCTCTCTAGGGTGGTGAGAGAGACGCTAGCATCGCGGTACAATTTGTCCAAATTGTCCTGAGAATCAAGAAGTTTCTGCATCTCCTCGTACAGATAAGAAGAATTTTAGATATCAAAGCGAAAACGTAGCACAAGATACTGTAAGTCCTCCAAGAAGTTACCCCATGGGCTCTTTTCTCTGAGTCAAGCATGGCGTTTAGGGAAGAGTTCATGGCTCAGGCACCATCAAGGAACGTGGATACTTGATCAAGATCTGCTTGATTCTGAGCACACCTTTCCTTAGCATCAGAACACCGCCGAATCAACGCTGAAAAAACAAGCAAAAATGATCCGCGACGTAAGCAGAAAAGCAACGAACACCAAAAGAGTTATCAATCCACTAACTGGCATTCGAAGCCTTCAGGTCGTCTATCTGCTTTTGAAGAAGAAGAGGGTTCCATTGTGAGAGAGAACAAATCGATCAGGAACAACAACGCTACACGACTTAAGCTGAGCCTTTACTGAGTCCAAAATACTCTGCAAATATAAAAGTGAACAAGGAAATCATCCACTAACAAGGGTAGAGCAGAGTAAGAACGCACTCACCTAAAGGTTGGAAAAGAATAAGGGAAATCTCAGGGCTGGAGGCATCGAGATACTATCAGACGGTAAAGCACTAACAAAAGCAGTATCAGGAGCAGAGTTGAACACCAAAGGAAGATTGCCATCCATGCTATGTGCGACACCTAGGGGATCTCGGCTCTAGTAGCA
This sequence comes from Zea mays, assembly GCF_902167145.1. Lineage (NCBI taxonomy): Eukaryota > Viridiplantae > Streptophyta > Magnoliopsida > Poales > Poaceae > Zea > Zea mays. The sequence goes on from NC_050097.1 coordinate 91,155,726, forward strand.
CGCATCGGATCCTCAGTGCCTGGAACACCAACCTCTAAGGTGGAACACCAACCTCTAAGTTGGGTTAGCAGGAAGACCAAAATCGTCACCACAGCTTCCTCAGATCGAACCAGCGGTGACCCAACATGAACATCCATGGAGACAGCTGTGGGAGAACCATCCTCAAGACCCTCGGGGGCTAGATCATCTTCAACCACACCCTCAGGGGCTGTATCATCTTTAGCCACACCCTCAGGGGCTGGACCATCTTTAGCTGCACCCTCAAGGGCCAGAGTATTTTCATGAACCAGAGCACCCTCGTGGGCTGGAGATGCGTGGCAAACTGGTGGGGTTGCTTCTTTCCTAGCCAGAAAACTAGCATAGGGCACGTCGTCCGGGGTCTCTATACGAACGTCGGCACCTCCAGCTTCAGAAAGATCCAGCAAAAGGTCCTCGAGAATAACCTCCTCCAGCACATGGTCAGTGGCGGACATTGTCATTCCCTAGAGGCTAATCAGCCCCGAGAGAGCTTGGTTTGGGACATCGTAGCTGGCTTTGCTGGGACGATTTCTATGAACTAAGGAGGGCACATCCTCTTCATCCTCCACCTCCGAAACATACCTACTAACTCTAGCGCCACCACAACTATCAACATCATCTTCAAGATCGGTGTTCGCTGTGTTATCACCAAGGTCTTGAGCAACGGAGTCAGCCTCCAGCTCCAAGCCACACGAGCGCCGAAGTTTTCTTTTTCTGCTCTTCGTTTCGGTGGACATGGCTGGGGAGTTTACCCAGCGCGTCCGCTTGTGACAAGCGCTACTAGGGCTACAAATTCTTTTCTCCCCATCGCACAGACATTCGAGAACAGCATCCGCTGACTGTACTCGAGCAGACCTAGATGACTCTCCAGCCAATACATTTAGAACTGCATTCACCTCAGCATCATCAGTAACAGATTGCATCTGGAAGTGGGTCTGTGTATCCTCTTCAGGAAAACCCCTGTGCACAGTGATGATGGCCTCAATCTCATTCGAAGAAGGTCGCACTCTATGGCCTGGGTTCCCGTCTTGAACAGGTGGATTGGACACAAACTCTGAAAAGGGCCTCTACAATAACTAAATGACACATTAAGAGCACTACAGATGGTAATACAAAAACTCTTACATGCCAACACTTAACACTGGGGGAAGATTCTAGGCAGAGTGGGAAGGAGGAGCACCAACGTTCGAAATTTTTCCCCTCAACATCAAATCAACTCGACTTAGTATGTTCTCCTCAGATATCTACTTATTGGTAACTCAAGAAGGGTCATTCACCCCTGTGTACAGATAAGTCAGGTAGACTCTATCCTTCAAAGGTTGAATGTTCTTAAAAACGAAGTCGACAATAACAGCTTCAGCAGTCAGGCCTTTGTTCTTCAGTACAGATGTCTCAGCAAGCAAAATCCTGGCCTCATCAAGCTCCGAGTTAGTTGGGACCTCTGTCCAGCTAGGCGTTCGGACGTCGAGTTGTCTCCTAGAGCGAGCAGGTAACGATTTGTGATGATTCTCCATGGTAAACCACTCGAAACGCGATCCCTTGATACTATCCTTCAGTGGAATGTCAAGGTATTCAGTTTTCCTGCCTCAGCAAAGCTCCAGACTAGCACCTCCGACCAGCTGATGCTGCCCCCAACCATTCTAGGCCAACAATGGTAAAGGCATTTCCACACACCAAAGTGTAGAAAAAATCTGAGGAAGGCTTCGCAGAGGTGAACGAACACGGCAATTTGAATCACAGAGTTGGGATTCAGATCTGTAAGATTGAGAGAATAAAAGTCAAGGAGGCCACATAAGAAGGGAGAAACTGGCAGAGCCAATCCTCTGATGAGGAAAGGCATGAAAATAACCGCCTCGTGAGTATCCTCTGTCGAGACGGTAATTCCTCGCCAGATCCGCCAGGAACATAACTCTTTGGATGGTAGAACACTGACCTCGATGAGGTGAAGAAGGTCGGTTTCAGAGATAACAGAAGCGTAGTTACCGTAGAAAGTGTTGGGATCAATCGGAGGGATATCTGGCATGGCAGCACCCTGTTTCCTCTTCCTCGACGCCATTACGATACCGCATGCAGAAGGCTCAAGAACAACGCAAGAAAAAGTGGGAGTTTAAGAGGCTAGAGTGCGGCGGAGGAGAAACAAAGTTAGGGTTCATGCACCAAGAAACCGTTGACAAAGATATAAGCGAACGTGTTAAGTTGGGCGCAACGTGGCAGGCTGGTAGCTCGGACCAGTTTTTGGCATAATAGAGCAGAATGGGTCGGACAGTGTTTTTCGGTCAGGTACACTTAAGCATTTTCAAAAGCTAAAATCGTCGATTGAGTTCACCAGAATCAATTCATCAAGCAAAAACATGAACTATACAAGAACATATATGCAACGAGCATATTTCATTCAACTGGTAGAAGAACATTACAAAAGGAAATAAGGACCAACTCATTATGAGCCGACCTTGATATCCTTGTTCTACTACTACTACAATTACTACTATTGCTGCTACTACTACATCTACAACTACACTATACTACTAATTATGCTGGTGGCATCTTGCCACCAGCATTTCGCCGTCGCCATCGTCGCTGTCGCTGTCACCATCGCCATCGCTGTCGCCCTCGCCGTCATCGTCACCCTCGCCGCTGTTGTCGTCACACTCCTCGGAGTCATCTGATCCCTCGAGCCCTGCGCGCTCGATGGACCGGATGTAGGCCCGCTTCGCCACCGATATCCCCATGGAGTCGTCCGAGTCATTGAACGATGCCGCAGGGGATGTCGAGGCCGGCGAGCCATCGTACCCCGAGGAGAATTCCTCCTCGGAGAATTTCGAGTCCCCAAAATCCTCAGATGGGGGGCTCGGATGGCGCTTGCGTTTCCCCTTCGATGAGCGAAGCTTCCCCTTGCCTCCTTTGCCTTCGGCCATTGTTCTCGAGGGTGAAGGGGAAAAGGAGGGAAAGAAGACGAGTTAACAAGTGCAAGTGACGAAGGCAACCGGGGTGAGTGGGCTATTTAAAGAAGCTAGGGACGATCGTTTGTTTCACGCCCGTTCGCAGAACACTCGCAAGACTTCAATAGCGCATCAAGTCTCCAAGAAATGGGTCAGGCGGCTGGCGCCGTTGCACATAACACATCACCGAATGGAATCAATGTCAACCGCTCAGACACATCGTCACACCTTCCCATCGCATTAGTATACTATTTCGGGACAAGACGATGGACACCTTTCACTAGATAGACACCCATTGGGTGTACCATCTGGATATTCAGAAGCAGCGTGACCTGCAACATATACGCAATGAATACACAACGACAAAGGGGAGATTGGTCAAACTGGAGGAAGTCCAGACTCCACGAAGCACAAGTCCAATCAGCAAAAGCATTGAAGTCTTCGGCCGAGTGCCATCCAGCAAAGCTCCCCCTAGTTCGGGTTCAGCCGGTCGGACTCCAATTTGTCAAGGGGTCCAACCGGAGTGCCTCTAAACCTAGCAAGGTGTGGACAGATGTCACCGCTGAGCTACTCCAAAATCTTCTTGAAAGCAAAGTAATAAAGACCTTTGAGTTGAATATTTAAAAATCAATTCAAAGCTCGAGGGCTACACCCATTGGATGCACCTTCGGTGCACCCAACTGAGACATGAAACTTCAGAGAAGAATGATAAACTCAAAAGCATGCAATGAAGACCTTTGAGTTGATTATTTCAAAAACCAATTCAAAACTCGGGGGCTACACCCAACTGAGACGTGAAACTTCAGAGAAGAATGCTAAACTCAAAAGCATGCAATGACGACCTTTGAGTTGATTATTTCAAAAATCAATTCAAAGCTCGATGTCGGTGTTTGGAGCCCGACCTCACACCTAGGGTTACCCCTCGCGATGCTTTTGGGTAGTACGGTGCTATTGACTGTAACTCAATGGTTCGCGCGAAACGCACGAGAGACGACAGGCGATTTTCTACAGGTTCGGGCCGCTTTGAGATGCGTAACACTCTACTTCCTAGTGTGGATCTTTATGTGGTAGGTTACAAAGGAAGACTCCTGTATGGAGAAAGGCTAATGAGTTGAGTAGATGGTCGATGGAAATGATGGGGTACCCCCTAGGCCTTATATACTCGACTGGGGGGCACTACATATGTATGTGATGTTGACGATATGTTTCTAAACAATAGTGAACTGACTGAACTGATATTCCTATAATCTTGCTGACTTATCCCTAGTTTGCTCCGATATTCAAGGTCGCTGTACGCGGGAAAGTCAGATCGGCGCTGTGGATAGCGCTTAAGTCCAACGATCCGCTTGGGCCTGAGTATGCTTCTTTCTCGCGTCGGCCCATTCCACCAGTAGTTTCCTCCTGGCCCACAAAGGGACGGTCTTGCGAGATAGCAGGCTTAAAGCCTCTCGCGAGGCCTTTTTGCCTTCTAGTGGACCCGGGGGATACCTGTCCCCCACAAGCCCCCAATCTTTGAGTTGATTTTGAAATAATCAGCCCAAAGATTCTAGGTCCAGCTCGCGAGTCTGTGGCTTGATTTCCATTCTTGTAATGGGCGCGCCGAAGGTGCACCTATTGAGCGTTAGTCCTAACACTTTGAGTGACTTAGTAAAAATATTTTTCTCCAAGGTCTTCATTTGATGCTTTGGAGATCAGTGTCTTGTCATCATATCTTGCTTTGGAAGTCAGCATTTGGAACTTTGAGTGGGTTTTTGAAAACAAACCACTCAAAAGGTCTATATTTCGTGCCTTAGAAATCAACATTCTATCATCAGCTTATGCGTTAGAAATCATCATTCTGTCTTTTGGGATTAAAAATCTATTGGGCGCACCGAAGGTGCACCCAATGGGTGTAGCCCCCGAGCTTTGAGTTGATTTTGAAAATAATCCACTCAAAGATCTTCATCTTATGCTTTAGAAATCAGCATTTTGTCATCATCTTGCGCTCTTGCGAATTCAAATAATATTATCTGCCCATACCTTGTTAGGTCTGAAATTTATTTGATCAGTGACAGATTTGATGTTTGGTAGATGGCTCTTGGCTGGTCTTCACCCCACTCTGCGCTTCAATGCCTCTGCTGATTAGACTTGCGGTTCAATAGTTATATTTGGATTTCCTACGATCTCTACCGATCTCTTCCTTCTGCCTCAGTACATTCATTGCGTATACTGTATGGATATGACTTCTTCAGAAAATCTATTGAAAATTCCTGGCTGCCCCCCCAATGGGTGTGACCAAGGGGCGTCTTGGTACGCAGAGCGTTTAGCACACTATCCTAGAGTAGTAACTTGATGTGACCGCGGGGTGTAATCATACCGCCCGAGCAGTTGACCTTGGTCCAAATGGAGTCGTTGTTGGGGGCCTTCGGCTTCCGAAGGTCCTCAAAAACATGATCTAACAATGTCTCTGGAGTATAATGTGTGGACAGGGATCTTCGAACTAGAACCCACGGTATGAAGAAGCACAGAAAGAATACGAAGGATGGAATAGAGCCGAAGCTGTGCGTAAGGGAGCTTCGGCATAATGGCAGAAAAGAGGAAACCGACTTAAAGAGGAAAATACTATCTAGACCCAGATAGATTACTATAGAGTTATTGTCAAAAGCAAAGGGCCTGGATGTAATTTTGCATGGGCTGCGACCCGTGCCTATAAATAGGTGAACAGTTTTCCCGTACTGTTCACGCTAACTTGGCATTCGCTTTCGCGTCACGCTTGTACCCTTGCTTTCCTTCGAACCGAAGGTACATTTATAATTCGTTATTGTTGATACAGTAACACAAATAAAAATAAGTTGATAATAATGTTTAAAGTGTTTATGTTATTTTCCATATTTTATATATGAATCCTTCTTCATCATTTATTGTGCTTATGAAGGTATGTCCTTCATAACCTTCGTTCGGAATTCATTATATCCGAAGGGAGATAATGCTTCGAAGGACGAAGGACTTTAATGTTTAACACTTTTTATGTTGCCTTGTTCTTAACTCGAAGCATTTGAGAACAAGTCCCCAACAGTCGTGTTATGCAAAGCGGCGTCTGTTGCCTAACTCATTTTCAGGCGGCTTGAATTGCTTATTGAATACTTGCGACTGTTCGACGAGCGTGGTAGGAAGTGGACTGTCACTCCTGGCCTCTATAAATAGCCTGCTTGCTCCGTTGTTCTCTTCACTCATCCTTCGATCATCTTCTACTTTCTTCTCCCTTTATCCTCTTCTCCATTCGACCATGGGCAAAGGCAAGAGAGGTCGAGGCTCGCCCCGTCGTGCCGGCGACAAGCGGAAGCGCGATCCAAGTCCTCCCTCGGAGGACTTCGGCGATTCTGAGTACTCGGAGGAGGAGGTTTCCTTCGAGTCCGAGGGATCACTGGCTCTCGCCTCTCCCCCGACGTCGTCCGATGACTCGGACGACTCCCAGGGGCTGGCCGCTGAGGTGTGGACGTACATCCACTCTGTAGAGTGTGCTGGGCTCGAGGGGTCAGATGAGTCAGAGGTTTCCTCGGATGAGGGGAACTCCTTTGGCTCGTCCGAGGAGCAGAGCGACGACGACAGCGACGATGAGGGCGATGACAGCGGCGACGACGACGGCGGCAAGGGCGGTGAAGGCGACGATGGCGGTGACGGTGACGGTGGCAGCAAGGACGGTAGTGGTGGCGGCAAGGCCAGTGGCAAAGCGCCACTGGTTTAAATATTAGTATAGATAATTAGTAGTAGTAGTAGTAATAGAATAATGTAGTAGTAGTTAGTAGTATAGTGTAGTGTAAGTAGTGTAATGTAATGTAGTAGAAAAAAAAGGGAAGAAGTGATAGTAGACGTGGCCCGATCTTCTGTGAGATGCGATAATTTGATTGAGTGGAGATCTCAACGTTGACGATCCAAGGCTCCGAGCGAACGGTTCCTCGCAATCACTACACCACGGCTCCGTTGGTTATCATCTGTGACACACGAATGACCTCACCACGAAGGCTTATCCCTGCAAGCACAATCAAGAACACAAGCAAGAACAGGAAAGAAACACAACCAAAATTGTATTGATCACGGGATGGGGTCTCACAAACCAATGACAGCGACATTGTTCGATGACAGAATTGATCTAAGCAAAACCCAAACCTAATGTGGTGGCAGCTGCTGAATAAATAAAGTATTAGGGCATGCGTGACCCCTGGACTCGCCCCTAATGGGCTCCGACGCGATACACGGCCCAACTGCCCAACAGACGGTGTCGCAACACTAAATAGAATTTGAACGCTGACTTGTTCCGACGATTTCCGTTGACTCTGAATGAATTTTAGGGTGAAACTAGTTGGGTTGGTAAGATAATATCCTTATCTTTCCAACCATATCAAGTCTGTCGCAATCGGAGTCCGGATGCATCTTGGGCGTCCATTTTAGTGCAGACTGGTCCTGGAACCCGAGATGGAGTCGCAGCCGAGTCGGACTTGATCTCCTTCCTGTTGTGGGCGCCCCTGCTGCTCCTCATCAACACCTATGCCTTTTCCAAGTCCTTGCTGGTCCTCTCTAAGGTTCCTAATCATCAAAACATCCATGGCCCCAAGCGTAAGCTCTGAAACACAATTGACTAGGGTAGAACGTACCTAGAGATTTAGCTATCGTGCACGCGATCGTGTTATCGGTCCATTCATTGTATGTATAGAAGTGATGTCCTCATCAAGAAGGCTGACTCATAATGAGTCAGCCTTTGAGTTTGTGTAACCCCCTCCAATATTAATGAAAAACTTAAGATGCTTCAAGTGATTGTTGCCTTTGCTGCTTTTCTGTTTACAGGATTGATAGTTCACCCATATGCCTAATGCTGCCGGCATTTTTAGAGGTAACCGCCGAGTGATAGCTGATACTACCGGCGTTATAGAGGTAACTGCCGAGTAGTGTCTGACGCTGCCGTTGTTTTAGAGGTAACCGCCAAGTAATGCCTGATTCTGCCGGCGTTTTAGAGGTAACCGCTGAGTGATGCCTAAAACTTTGCTTTCCCGAGTAGTGACTTAGCACTTTTAGAAATAGTGCCCGACCCGGGAAACCCAATTTATACTCGCGCCGACGTGCTTTTTTTAATTTCTGAGCCCTAACTTCACTTTTTCCCTTCGAACCACTCATCTGCTTCCCTGAGATCTCGATCCTGCTGGCTCCACCTAAAAGATTGCGATGGCGCCAAAGCGTAAGAGGCAGAGCATCGTTGCTGCGATCATATCGCCTATCGACCCCAACAGCCAGCTGCCATTTGTTGGTAACTATATGTCCATCGTTTCGGAATCCGACCTCCTTCATCTCGTTGACGTTGGGGTTTTGCTTCCAAAAGAGCTCTGCTCTTGGCAGATTTCAAGCGGCATCACCGTTCCGATAGAGGTTACCCATGAATCTGTCGTTTACGTTCCTTTTCTTATTCGTGGTCTTGCTCTTCCCGTCTCCCCCTTTTTCCGCGGTCTTCTTGATTTCTATGAGTTGAACTTGACGCATATGAACCCTAATTCCATTCTACAAATTTCCATTTTCATACATCTGTGCGAGGCCTTTCTCGGGATTCTCCCCCATTTCGGTCTCTAGAAATACCTTTATCATTGCCGGCCCGAGATGGCTGGGGGACAGCACCAGCTTGTTGGTAGCGCAAGTCTGGAGCTTCGCCGGGGGAGGAAAGCATAGTACCTCGACATTCCTCTCAAGGACAGCATCAAGGGGTGGCGCCTAGAGTAGTTCATTGTGGAGAACCACTGCAAGTCCCTCCCCCCTCGGTCAGGGAGGCAGCCAGATGTCTGCACACCGAGCTGGATAGAATCTCTGACCCCTTCGGAGATAACAGAGGCTAAAATATTGCTTGCCGAGATCTGCTTGCTAAAGGATACAGGTCTGACTACTGAAGCTGCGGTTGCTGACTTCATTTTCAAGAATATTCAACCCTTAAAGGACATGGCCTACCCTGCTTATTTGTACAGTGGTGTCAACGATTCTACCTGGGTCACGAACAGAAAAATTCCCACTGAAGATCTGATGAGTCGACTGGACATGATGCTGAGGGGCAGAGTTTCAAATGCTGGTGCTCCTGTGGCCTATTCTGCATGGAACCTGCCACCACTTAGGCAATTCTCTGAGTTTGTGTCCAACACTCCTGCTCGTGAAGGTAGCCTGGGTCTTAGAGTGTGACCCTCTTCTGAGGACATTGAGGCTTTGATTGCCCCACTTCGGAGTCTTCCTGAGGATGAGAGGCAAACTCATTTTGAGATGTCGGCTAGCACTAATGACGCGAAGATAGATGTTGTGCTTAGCTTGGTGGCTGGGGAATCATCTGACTCAACCCACATCGAGCCAATGGGCATCACATCTGGGTAAGAACTTGGTGAAGAGGTGGAAACTTGGAACCCGAAGGCGCCCACCCAAAGCGTCCGCGCCAAGTGAGCCGCCCGACTACACCTGTCGAGGAGAAAAGGAAGAAGAGGCGACTTCGGCGACTGTCGTGCTTGGACCAGGGTGCAGGCCCTTCTGCATCGGCTCCTGATGATGTACCAGTAGAGGCCATTCCTGAGGTTGATGCAAAGGGTTGTGATTGTGCAAAGGCTGCTGTCTGCCTGTTTGATGAGGACGAAGAGGAAGAAGAAGAGGAAGTCCCGCTGATCCACAAGAACAGCCAGCACTATACAGGTAGCGAGGGGGGTATTGATATTCCCTCTCCAGCTCTGTCGGCCCTTGTTAGTCTTCAGGGGCTTTCAATATCAGATTTTGATCAAGTACTTGAGGAGGTCGTCCCCGAAGACATGCTATCAGAGCCTCCTGAAGATGATATCCCGGCCGTCTGTTCATAAGTCCCAGACGGTGGGCTTTCCTTGCTCGATTCCGCTGGGCAAGAGGTAACCCGAGCGGTTTCTCGTGCATCATCGACTTTGGAGGGCAGACTTCCATGCCGAGATGCTGATCTAAGTCATCCGACTCCCATGGAGGTGGCTGAGGGGCCTTCAGCCTAAGAGGTGGCTACTGTAGAAGACCTAGCCCCCAAGGGGTGGTGCCGACAGCTACCCAGCCCCCGAGGGTGTTGCTGGTAGTGATCCAGCTCTTGTGGGTAGTGCAAGCTACAACCCAGCCCCCAAGGGTGTTCAGGTGTGCTCCCTTTCCCATGCCTCCATGGACGTCCACGTCGGGTCGTCCCCACCTCGGTCCGATGGAGCGACGGCGGTACGTGCTTCCGCAGTTTTAACTGGACGAGTCGCCTTAGAGGTCGGCGAGCTAGATGCAAGGAGCCTGCTGTCTGCTGGTGGGGCTGAGGTCACCCCAGATAGTGCTCTTCAGATCATTCCTGCTAACCTTCCCTCGTCGAGCCATGCCTCAGTTCCTCCTGCCCTGGGTCTACCACTGTTCCTCTTCAATCTTCAAGTGAGTCGGCCTCTTGCTCTATGTTGTTCATATTAGCGAATTATCTTTCTTCTGCTCATCTATTTATGATCACATGATTTTGTTGATGGAATATCTGCCCAGCTGAAATCCTGCGGTGCTACTGTTCTTGAACAAGCTCTGTCTCTGATGCAATGGAATCCATTGCTGCTCCAGAGACAGATCGATGACCTGAAGACGTCGAATGCTGGTTGGTGATCTTACAGCTTCCCCAGTTGTTTCTATTGATCAACTTGTTCTTATTCATGCATTCCCTTTCAGCTGTGTTGTCGGAAATGGCCCAACGATGCTCTGACCTTGAGGGGAAGTATTCTCAAAGTCAAGCTGACTTGGCCCAGACTTCTTCGTTTTTGGACAGTGCATGTTCTTTGAATTCCTCTCTTAATGCCCAGCTTGACTCTAAAAAGATGGCGCATGAGGTAACCTTCCTTGGCTGACCCTGCCATGCTATTATTGCCTTGGTACTGAATGTTGCTTTCTGTTTGTAGGAGGAGAAGCGAGCACTCGTTGTCTCTCATGACAATCTGGACAGGCTGTACCGTGACGCCAGTAACTCCTTGACCATCTTGGAGATGAGCCACCGCTTCACCATGTCTGACCTAGATCATCACCGCCATGAGCTGCAGGTATCCCAAGATGAAGTTCTGCGACTTGGACAACTGTTATCGACCAAGGATTCCACCATCAAGGATCTGCGCGCTTCTAAGAAGCTTGTCACGCAGGAGCTAGAGGCCGCTCGACTGGTGTTAAAGCTTTAGAGGACAACTGCACCATCTTGAAGGCTCAGCGCGACAAGGCTATGGACAAAGCCGTTCGCGCTGGACGAATCCTGATGAGGAGGACCAGCGTCATGGTGCCTGACGATATTGTCGTCGATGTCAAGGCTGCGCTCGATGCTTCAAGTCGTCCTTCTTCTTCCGTCGCTCCTGTGAAAGACATTGCTAGCAAAGACGTTTCGATGCAATGATGTCCTGCAAAACACTCGATGTAATATGAATTCTATGTGCATGTGATGGTTGTGTTAGAACTCGAATATTTTGTGGACAGGGCGCCAGAACATGCCCCTGGTGCCAACAAGTAAAATGTTCTTTTTTCCTAAAGGGCTAATTGTTTTGCCGTTAGGGTATAGTAGTCACCCTGAACAATTGTGAAAGCAAGTGTGCCATGCTGGTTTTAAGGCGTTTTCCGACTTAAGCCGATCGCCTCGCTGGTAGGGCATAGTGGTCGCCCTAAGATAAGTTGACGTGAGCATGTTGCATCGTATTAAGTCATTGCTGAATTAAGTCGATTGCTCCGTTAGTAGGGTATAGTGGTCACCCTAAGTCAGGTTAGCGTGAGCATGTCGCACCGACTTAAGTCATGGTCACCCTAAGTCGAGTAAGCATGAGCATGTCGCACCAACTTAAGTCATCGCCGACTTAAGCCGATTGCTCCGTTAGTAGGGTATAGTGGTCACCCTAAGTCGAGTAAGCATGAGCATGTCGCACTGACTTAAGTCATCGCCGACTTAAACCAATTGCTCCGTTAGTAGGGTGTAGTGGTCACCCTAAGTCGAGTAAGCGTGCTGATTTCAAGTCCAATCCAATCGAAGTCAGCTGAAAGTCAAGAGTCTGAATGCTTTTGAAAACGAAAACTTTATTGATGATGAAGTCCTTGAGTACAATGTTTCTTCGAGAATTTTTGAGGCCTCACTAGGGATAGAACTTTCTGAGATGCTCTATGTTCCATGAGTTCCCCACTTTCGTGCCATCCATTTGAGTAAGCCGGTATGATCCTAGCCTAGTGACCTCTGATACAATGAATGGCCCTTCCCATAGTGGTGACAGCTTGTGACGTCCTTCCCCCATTAGAATTTGGCGAAGAACCAAGTCTCCCACTGCAAAGGACCGGTGTCGCACGGCTTTATCATGATAGCGCCTCAAGGTCTGCTGGTACCTAGCCGACTGAATTACTGTGTTCAATCATTCTTCCTCTAGCACATCGATATCTTCTAGCCTGGTAGCTTCTGCTTCGGCTATGCTTAGGTCGGCGGGCAGCACTGCCTCTAATCCATAAACCATGAAGAACAGGGTATTTCCATGCAGAGCTCGACTAGGTTGAGTTATCAGGCCCCAAACCACGTATGGCAGCTCTCTGATCCATTTTCCTGCAAGCTTTTCACTCTTATCAAATACTTTCTTCCTGAGTGCTTCCAGTATCATCCTGTTGGATCTTTCTACTTGGCTATTGGCTCTTGGATGTGCTACTGATGCATACTTAATCTGGATGCTCCGCTGCTCGCAGAAGTCGAAGAAATTGGAGCTGGTGAAGTTGGATCCCAGGTAGGTAATGATGCTATTTGGTATCCCAAACCGAAATATTATGCCTTGTATGAATTCCACTGCCTTGGCTAAGGTCAAAGAGGCAATGGGCTTGTACTCTATCTATTTTGTGAATTTGTCAATGGCAACCAGCACGTGAGTATAGCCTCCCTGAGCTTTCTTGAAAGGTCCGATCATGTCCAGCCCCCAGCATGCAAATGACCATGTTACAGGAATGGTCTACAGCTGCTGTGCAGGTAAATGTTGTTGCTTTGATAAGAATTGGCAAGCTTCACATATCTGGACTAACTCGGCAGCATCACTCTTCGTTGTTGGCCAATAGAAACCAGATCTGAAAGCCTTCCTGACCAGAGTTCTGGATGATGCATGTACTCCGCACTGCCCGGCATGGATTTCATCTAACAGTTGCTTCCCAATAGCTGAGTGAATGCATTTCATGAGGACTCCCGTTGCACCTCTTCTGTACAGTGTGCCCCCTATGAGGGTGTAGTGGGCTGACTGCCTTGCGATGTGTTCCGCTGCAGCCTTGTCATATGGTTCTTTTTCATTTTTTATGTACGTGATGATAGGCTCTCTCCAGTCATTGGGGTCCGACTCTGGTTGGCTCAAGGTGTTGCACTCTTCTGTCTGATCTGAGAGGATAGTCGGTTGTGATATTTCTTAGACAAAGATCTCGGGTGGAGCCTGGGCCCGATTGGATCCCAACTTTGACAACGCACCTACTGCTGTGTTGCGGTCTCTTTCCATGTGATGGAACTCCAATCCTTCGAACTTGTCCTCCAATTTACAAACAGCTGCACAGTACTTGCCCATGGAATCAGTCGAGCAATCCCAGTCTTTGTTTATCTGGCTTATGACCACTAGCGAGTCTCCATATACCATCAGCTTCTTGACGCTGAGTGATACGGTGATGTTTAATCCGTGGATCAGTGCTTCATATTCTGCTGCATTATTTGATGCCGGAAATAATAGCTGGAGTGCGTCCTTGAGTTGTTCACCTCCAGTAGCAATAAAGAGAATCCCTACACCTGCTCTTTGCAATTTCAGCGAGCCATCGAAGTACATTCTCCATATTTCGGTAGTCTTTGGGTTGTCTGGGACCTGGTGCTCAGTCCACTCAGATACGAAGTCAACCAGTGCTTGAGTCTTTATTGTCATGCGAGGTCGGAACTCTATGTCATGAGCTCCCAGCTCACATGCCCATTTGGCTACCCTTCCGATAGCTTATTTGTTGTGGAGAATGTCCCCTATTGGAAATCCTGTGACTACTATGACTTTGTGGTCATCAAAGTAGTGACGGAGCTTGCGAGCGGTTAGAAGTACCGCGTATAGCAGTTTCTGAACTTGGGGATACTTCATTTTTCAGGGCCCGAGAACATCGCTGATGAAGTAGACCGAATGCTGCACCGGGTATGTATGTCCTTCCTCCACCCGCTCGACTACTAATGCAGTGCTTACCACGTGAGTCGTGCAGGAGATGTATAGCAACAGATCTTCTGCTGGCTGATTTGGCGTGGCTCGGCGTGGTGGCTTGAGTACTGGTGGTGTATTCATGTGCCTCTTTGGTCCACTGAAACTTGTCCACCTTTTTGAGCAATTTGTAGAATGACATGCCTTTCTCGCCTAGCCTTGATATGAACCTGCTCAGGGCTGCCATGCATCCCGTAAGCCTCTGTACCTTTTTCTGTGATCGTGGCACTTTCATTCTCATGATGGCCTTGATTTTTTCTGGATTGGCTTCAATTCCTCGGTGGCTGACAATGAATCCGAGTAACTTCCCTGCTGGTACTCCGAAGACACACCTTTCTGGATTGAGCTTCCACCGGTATCGCCTCAAGCTGTTGAAGACCAGCTGCAAATCTTCGATGATGTTTCCTGAGTTTTCTGTTTTGATCACCACATCATCGACATAGGCTTCCACCTTCTTGCCTCAGTGATCGGCTAAGCATGTTTGAATGGCTCTCTGGTAGGTCGCTCCCGCGTTCTTGAGGCCGAACGACATGGAGGTATAGCAGAAAGCTCCAAACAGGGTGATGAATGCAGTTTTTTCCTCATCTTCTCTTGCCAAGCTAATCTAATGGTATCCAGAATAATAGTCTAGGAAGGACAACATAGAACAGCCAGCGGTCGAATCAACCACCTGATCTATTCTAGGGAGCCCGAAGGGATCCTTCGGATAGTGTTTGTTGAGATCTGTATAGTCGACTCACATGCACCAATCCACTTTATTCTTTTTGAGTACAAGAATAGAATTTGCTAGCCACTCAGGATGCAGCACTTCTCTAATGAATCATGCAGCCACTAAGCGAGCTAACTCGGCGCGAATAGCTTCTCTCTTGTCAGGCGTGAAACGACGCAGCTTCTGTCGAATCAGCCTCGCCTGAGGATAGACCTTCAATTTGTGCTCGACCAGTTCTCTTGGGACTCCCAGCATATCTGCAGGTTGCCATGCGAATACATCTCGGTTATCTTGCAGGAACCGGACGAGTGCGCTTTCCTATTTATCGTCGAGGCTAGAGCTGATGATGGCGGTCTTGCATTCATCAGCGAATCCCAGGTTGATCCACTTGGTCTCCTCAGTCGGCTGCATAGAGGTCACGGCTTGAGCTTCGTTCGTGGGTATTGTGAGATCTTCCTCAGGCTTTGTGTTCGCTTGTGTGGAGGAAGTCATCGATGGTCTAGTAGTAAGGGCCGCCTGAATGGCTCCCCGAAAGCATTATGTGGCGCCTTGGAAGTCACCGCGCACGGTGATGATTCCTTGTGGTCCTGACATCTTCAATATCATGTATGAATAGTGCGGTATGGCCATGAATTTCGCCAATCCTGGCCTGCCGATGATGGCATTGTACCCGTAGTTGAAGCTCGCCACCTCGAACCTCAGGAACTCGGTTCTGTAGTTTTCCAGAGTTCCAAAGGTGATGGGCATGTAGATGTGCCCGAGCGGGTACTCTCCTTCGGTCGGTATAATGCCAAAGAAAGGGGTGTCTGACTCGGTGAGGTCTTTGAGTGTGACCCCCAAGCCCAGGAGCGTCCGGGGGAAGGTAACATTGATGCTGCTTCCCCCATCCACTAGTACTTTCTTTACCCTGCTCTCTCGGATCACCGGATCAACGAGGAGTGGGTACTTGCCAGGATGGTCGAAGTTTAGCCATTGATCCGCTCGGCTGAAGGTCATTGTGTACTCTGGCCACCGATAGGGGGCTGGAGCACTAGTGGTTGCCACCAGGACCTGCCGGTCGTTGAGCTTTTGCTGCCTTCTGTTCTCCTGCGACCCATGTCCTCCGAAGATGACGTTGACCTCCCTATCAACGCGTGGGAATGATCCACCCCCTCCCCCTTCTGGTTGCTAAGGCTGCCTAGGCTTGCCAGGCCCTCCTCATGGTGGGTGTTGTGGTAGAGGCTGGAACGGTCGGCCATTCCTGACGAAGTGCTTGAAGTCTCTACAATTTCGCAAGGTGTGGCGCATGTCCTTGTGGTGCAGGCACTAGGCGTCAAGGATGTCGTCCGGTGTCCGCTCGCCTCCACGGGGTGCCCCTCGGGCACGAGCGATGGGTGGTCCGGCGGCGTGGACCTCCTCACGAGGCCTCTTCTCCCAATGCCTGTCAGGTTGCGGGTTCTCGTCGCGCCGCGGCGCCGGTGGTGCAGTTTTTGTTCCTCCGATGAGGTCCTGGGCCCGCTCGTTAGCGGTGATGTAGAGGTCTGCCTCTCGAAACAGTTGTTCGGAGGTGGTCGACGCTTTCTGTAGTATGGCTCAGATGAAGGCCAAGTCATTAGATCCCCGGTAGAAGTCCTCAATCACTGTTGCCTCAGTGACCTTGGGGATACGATTTATCATGGTCTGAAACCTCTTGAGGTACGACCGAAGTGTTTCATCGCCCCAGCGCCTGATGGATTTGAGATCCCATGGTTGCGCCGGCTTGTCGGAGAGGGACGGGAAGTTGGTGATGAAACACCGATTGAAGTCACTCCAATCGTTGATGCAATGTCGCGACAGATGTCATAGCCACTGCAACGCATCCTGCCCAAGGACGGTGGGCAAATATGCAGTCATCACGTCCTTAGTCGCCCCGGCGGCGGTCGTATAGACGGCCAACCAGCCTCCCGGGTCCTGCTTAGGTTCGTACTTATCGACGTTGGAGACCTTGAAGTTTGGGGAGCACTGGATGGCCCTGAGACGCGAAGTGAGCACGGGTACCCCAAATGTGTCTTCCTGTCGACATTCATGGTGTCGGTCCTGGAGAGGGGAGTCGGTGATGTGTTGTCTCGACCATCCCCGGATCGGGCCACTGGTTGAGGCTGCTGCTGATTCAACCCGGGTGGCGTGACTTCGAGCCGGGATGCCATGGTCTCGATCGTACTCCTCCTGGTGCCTTATCTCGTTTTCGTGTCCTCAGTCGCGCGAAGCGTTGATGGAGCTCCGCGCGTCTCGCCGACTGTTGATGGCATGTTGTAGGTCGCTCAGGGGATGAGCAAGGGGTAGAAGATGGTTAGCTGCCCGAGTAAGCAACCGTTGAAAGCCTTCAGCATCCGGAGTCCGCGGGAGGCCATCAGCTATCTGAGTCAGCACTCCTCCGACTTCGCTCGGCATGTTCATTGCACAAGTGAAAGGGAATTAGGCTTACACCTATTTCCTAAACTAATTTTGGTGGTTGAATTGCCCAACACAAATATTTGGACTAACTAGTTTGCCCAAGTTTATAAGTTCTACAGGTACCAAAGGTCCACAATAAGCCAATAAAAAGATCAAGAGAATGGGTTCAAACAAAGGAGCAAAGGGACAACCGAAGGCACCCTGGTCTAGCGCACCGGACTGTCCGGTGTGCCACCGGACAGTGTCTGGTGCACCAGGGGACTCCAAGCTGAACTCTTGACCTTCGGGAATTTTCAGAGGCGCCGCGCTATAATTCACCGGACTGTCCGGTGTGCACCGGACAGTGTCCGGTGCTCCAAGGGGACGCGACACTGAACTCGCCAGCTTCGGGAATCTCCAACGGCTAGTCCGCTATAATTCACCGGACATGTCCGGTGTACACCGGACTGTCCGGTGTAACGGCGGAGCAACGGGTATTTCGGCGCCAACGGTCACCTGCAGCGGCATTAAATGCGCGCCAGTGCGCGCAGAAGTCAGGCACGCGCGACATGGCACACCGGACACTCTACAGTACATGTCCGGTGCGCCACCGGACATCCAGGCGGGCCCAGTAGTCAGAGCTCCAACGGTCGGAACCCTAACGGCCTGGTGACGTGGCTGTCACACCGGACAGGTCCGGTGTGCACCGGACTGTCCGGTGCACCATATGACAGACAGCTTCCACCAAACGGCTAGTTTGGTGGTTGGGGCTATAAATACCCCCAACCACCCCACATTCAAGTCATCCAAGTTTTCCACCTCTCAACCACTTACAAGAGCTAGGCATTCAATATAAGACACACCCAAGTGATCAAATCCTCTCCAATTCCACACGAGGTTTTAGTGATTAGAGAGATAGATTTGCCGTGTTCTTTTGAGCTCTTGTGCTTGGATTGCTTCTTTCTTTCTCACTTGTTCTTGTGATCAAAACTCCATTGTAACCAAGGCAAGAGACACCAATTGTGTGGTGGTCATTGCGGGGAAGTTTTGTTCCCGGTTTGATTTGAGAAGAGAAGCTCACTCGGTCCGAGGGACCGTTTGAGAGAGGGTAAGGGTTGAAAGAGACCCGGCCTTTGTGGCCTCCTCAATGGGGAGTAGGTTTGCGAGAACCGAACCTCGGTAAAACAAATCCGCGTGTCACACTCTTCATTCGCTTGCGATTTGTTTTGCGCCCTCTCTCTCAGACTCATTATTATTTCTAACGCTAACCCGGCTTGTAGTTGTGATTAATTTTGTAAATTTCAGTTTCGCCCTATTCACCCCCCCTCTAGGCGACTTTCAATTGGTATCAGAGCCCGGTGCTTCATTAGAGCCTAACCGCTCAAAGTGATGTCGGGAGAACTCGCCAAGAGGAAGATGGAGACCGGCGACAAGCCCGCTACAAGCCACGGGTCGACTTCATCGAAAGAGTCCCACAATAAGAGGAAGGAGAAGAAAAGCTCCTCCAACAAAGGGAAGGGGAAGGAGAAGAAATCCTCTTCCCACAAGTCGGATCGGAGAGGCGACAAACACAAGAGGATGAGGAAAGTGGTCTACTACGAGACCGACTCTTCATCACCATCGACCTCCGACTCCGCTGCACCGTCCGTTACTTCTAAGCGCCAAGAACGCAAGAAGTATAGTAAGATTCCTCTACGCTATCCCCATGTTTCAAAACGTACTCCTTTACTCTCTGTTCCATTAGGCAAACCACCGGTTTTTGACGGTGAAGATTATAATATGTGGAGTGACAAAATGAGGCATCATCTAACCTCACTCCACACAAGCATTTGGAATGTTGTTGAGTTTGGTGTACAGGTACCATCCGTAGGGGATGAAGACTACGACTCGGACGAGGCGGCCCAAATTCACCACTTTAACTCCCAAGCCACTACTATACTCCTCGCCTCTCTAAGTCGAGAGGAGTATAATAAGGTGCAAGGGTTAAAAAGTGCGAAGGAAATTTGGGACGTACTCAAGACCGCACACGAAGGAGACGAGGTGACAAAGATCACCAAGCGGGAAACGATCGAGGGGGAGCTCGGTCGCTTCATGCTTCACCAAGGGGAGGATCCACAAGCTATGTACAACCGCCTGAAGACCTTGGTGAACCAAGTGCGCAACCTCGGGAGCGAAAAATGGGATGACCATGAGATGGTCAAGGTTATTCTTAGATCCCTCGTATTTCTCAATCCTACACAAGTTCAATTAATTCGAGGTGATCCTAGATATAAGCTAATATCTCCCGAGGAAGTTATAGGAAAATTTGTGAGCTTTGAGCTAATGATTAAAGGCTCAAAGAAAATCATCGAGCAAGGCACCTCCTCCACACCCGAAGCACAACCGGTCGCATTCAAGGCGACGAAGGAGAAGAAGGAGGAGTCTACATCGAGTAGACAACCCATCGACGCTTCCAAGCTCGACAACGAGGAGATGGCGCTCATCATCAAGAGCTTCCGTCAAATCCTCAAACAAAGGAGGGGGAAGGACTACAAACCCCGCTCCAAGAAAGTGTGCTACAAATGTGGTAAGCCCGGTCATTTTATTGCAAAATGTCCAATATCTAGTGACAGTGACAGGGGCGATGACAAGAAGGGGAGAAGAAAGGAGAAGAAGAGATACTACAAGAAGAAGGGCGGTGATGCCCATGTTTGTCGGGAGTGGGACTCCGACGAAAGCTCTAGCGACTCCTCCGACAACGAGGACGCCGCCAACATCGTCGTCACCAAGGGCCTTCTCTTCCCCAACATCGGCCACAAGTGCCCCATGGCAAAGGACGGCAAAAAGAAGAAGGTTAAATCTAAATCTTCCACTAGATATGAGTCGTCTAGTGATGAAAATGCTAGTGATGAGGAAGATAACTTACGCATTCTTTTTGCCAACCTCAACATGCAACAAAAGGAGAAACTTAATGAATTGGTTAGTGCTATTCATGAGAAGGATGATCTCTTGGACACCCAAGAGAACTTCCTTATTAAAGAAAATAAGAAGCATGTTAAGGTCAAAAATGCTTACGCTCTAGAAGTAGAAAAATGTGAAAAACTTTCTAGTGAGCTAAGCTCTTGCCATGAAACTATTGACAACCTTAGAAATGAAAATGCTAATTTGTTAGCTAAGGTTGATTCTCATGTTTGTAATGTTTCAACTTCCAATCCTAGAGATGATAATATTGATTTACTTGCTAGGATTGATGAGTTGAATGTTTCTCTTGCTAGCCTTAGGATTGAAAATGAGAAATTGCTTGCTAAGGCTAAAGATTTTGATTTTTGCAATATTATTTCTAACCTTAGAAGTGAAAATGATATATTACATGCTAAGGTTGTAGAATTAAAATCTTGCAAACCCTCTACATCTACTGTTGAGCACACTTTTATTTGTACTATATGTAGAGATGTTGATGTTAATGCTATTCATGATCACATGTCTTTAATTAAACAACAAAATGATCACATAGCAAAATTAGATGCTAAAATTGCCGAGCATAACTTAGAGAATGAAAAATTTAAATTTGCTCGCAGTATGCTTTATAATGGGAGACGCCCTGGCATCAAGGATGGCATTGGCTTCCAAAGGGGAGACCATGTCAAACTTAATGCCCATCCTAAAAGATTGTCTAATTTTGTTAAGGGCAAGGCTCCCATGCCTCAGGATAACGAGGGTTACATTTTGTACCCTGCCGGTTATCCCGAGAGCAAGATTAGGAGAATTCACTCTAGGAAGTCTCACTCTGGCCCAAATCATGCTTTTATGTATAAGGGTGAGACATCTAGTTCTAGGCAACCAACCCGTGCTAAGTTGCCTAAAAAGAGAACTCCTAATGCATCAAATGATCATGACATTTCATTCAAAACTTTTGATGCATCATATGTGCTTACTAACAAATCCGGCAAGGTAGTTGCCAAGTTTGTTGGGGGCAAACACAAGGGCTCCAAAACTTGTGTTTGGGTACCCAAAGTTCTTGTTTCTAATGCCAAAGGACCCAAAACCGTTTGGGTACCTAAAGTCAAGAACTAAACTTGTTTTGTAGGTTTATGCATCCGGGGGCTCAAGTTGGATACTCGACAGCGGGTGCACAAACCACATGACAGGGGAGAAAAAGATGTTCTCCTCCTACGAGAAAAACCAAGATCCCCAACGAGCAATCACATTCGGGGATGGAAACCAAGGTTTGGTCAAAGGATTGGGTAAAATTGCTATATCTCCTGACCATTCTATTTCCAATGTTTTTCTTGTAGATTCATTAGATTACAATTTGCTTTCTGTATCTCAATTATGCAAAATGGGTTACAACTGTCTTTTCACTGATGTAGGTGTCACTGTCTTTAGAAGAAGTGATGATTCAATAGCATTTAAGGGAGTGTTGGAGGGTCAGCTATACTTGGTAGATTTTGATAGAGCTGAACTCGACACTTGCTTAATTGCTAAGACTAACATGGGTTGGCTCTGGCACCACCGACTAGCCCATGTTGGGATGAAGAATCTTCACAAGCTTCTAAAGGGAGAACACATTTTAGGACTAACCAATGTTCATTTTGAGAAAGACAGGGTTTGTAGCGCATGCCAAGCAGGAAAGCAAGTTGGCGCCCATCATCCACACAAGAACATCATGACGACCGACAGGCCACTGGAGCTCCTACACATGGATCTAAATCGGCGGGAGTAAGTACTGTCTAGTTATTGTGGATGATTATTCTCGCTTCACTTGGGTATTCTTTTTGCAGGAAAAATCACAAACCCAAGAGACCTTAAAGGGATTCTTGAGACAAGCTCAAAATGAGTTCGGCTTGAGGATCAAGAAATTTAGAAGCGACAACGGGACGGAGTTCAAGAACTCTCAAATTTAAGGCTTCCTTGAGGAGGAGGGCATCAAGCATGAGTTCTCTTCTCCCTACACCCCACAACAAAATGGTGTAGTGGAGAGGAAGAATCGAACTCTATTGGACATGGCAAGAACCATGCTTGATGAGTACAAGACACCGGATCGGTTTTGGGCCGAGGCGGTTAACACCGCCTGCTACGCCATCAACCGGTTATATCTACACCGAATCCTCAAGAAGACATCCTATGAACTCCTAACCGGTAAAAAGCCCAATATTTCATATTTTAGAGTTTTTGGTAGCAAATTTTTTATTCTTGTTAAAAGAGGTAGAAAATCTAAATTTGCTCCTAAAACTGTAGAAGGCTTTTTACTAGGATATGACTCAAACGCAAGGGCATATAGAGTCTTTAACAAGTCCTCAGGACTTGTTGAAGTTTCTTGTGACGTTGTGTTTGATGAAACTAATGGCTCTCAAGTAGAGCAAGTTGATCTTGATGAGATAGGTGAAGAACAGGCTCCGTGCATCGCGCTAAGGAACATGTCCATTGGGGATGTGTGCCCTAAGGAATCCGAAGAGCCTCCACATGCACAAGATCAACCATCCTCCTCCACGCAAGCATCTCCACCAACTCAAGATGAGGACGAGGCTCAAGTTGATAAAGGAGAAGATCAAAGAGTTGAGCCACCTCCAGAAGACGACAATGATCAAGGGGGAGATGCAAATAATCAAGACAAGGAGGATGAAGAACCAAGACCGCCACACCCAAGAGTCCACCAAGCAATCCAACGAGATCACCCCATCGACACCATCCTCGGTGACATTCATAAGGGGGTAACCACTAGATCTCGTGTTGCACATTTTTGTGAGCATTACTCTTTTGTTTCCTCTATTGAGCCACACAGGGTAGAGGAAGCACTCCAAGATTCGGATTGGGTGATGGCAATGCAAGAGGAGCTCAACAACTTCACTAGGAACGAGGTATGGCATTTAGTTCCACGTCCTAACCAAAATGTTGTAGGAACCAAATGGGTCTTCCGCAACAAGCAAGACAAGTATGGTGTGGTGACAAGGAACAAAGCTCGACTCGTGGCCAAGGGGTATTCACAAGTCGAAGGTTTGGATTTTGGTGAAACCTATGCACCCGTAGCTAGGCTTGAGTCAATTCGTATATTATTAGCCTATGCTATTACCACGGCTTCAAGCTTTACCAAATGGATGTGAAGAGTGCCTTCCTCAATGGACCAATCAAGGAAGAGGTCTATGTTGAGCAACCTCCCGGCTTTGAAGAGAGTGAGCACCCTAACCATGTCTATAGGCTCTCTAAGGCGCTTTATGGGCTCAAGCAAGCCCCAAGAGCTTGGTATGAATGCCTTAGAGATTTCCTTATTGCTAATGGCTTCAAAGTCGGCAAGGCCGATCCTACTTTATTTAATAAAACTCTTGACAATGATTTGTTTGTATGTCAAATTTATGTTGATGATATCATATTTGGGTCTACTAACGAATCTACATGTGAAGAATTTAGTAGGATCATGACACAAAAAATCGAGATGTCGATGATGGGGGAGTTGAAGTATTTTCTAGGATTTCAAGTAAAGCAACTCCAAGAGGGCACCTTCATTTGCCAAACAAAGTACACTCAAGACATTCTAAACAAGTTTGGGATGAAGGATGCCAAGCCCATCAAGACACCCATGGGAACCAATGGGCATCTCGACCTTGACACGGGAGGTAAATCCGTCGATCAAAAGGTATACCGGTCGATGATTGGTTCATTGCTTTATTTATGTGCATCTCGACCGGACATTATGCTTTCCGTATGCATGTGTGCAAGATTCCAATCCGACCCTAAGGAATCCCACCTTACGGCCGTAAAACGAATCTTGAGATATTTGGCTTATACTCCTAAGTTTGGGCTTTGGTACCCTCGGGGATCCACATTTGATTTACTTGGTTATTCGGATGCCGATTGGGCGGGGTGTAAGATTAATAGAAAGAGCACATCGGGGACTTGCCAGTTCTTGGGAAGATCCTTGGTGTCTTGGGCTTCTAAGAAGCAAAATTCGGTCGCTCTTTCTACTGCCGAAGCCGAGTATATTGCCGCAGGCCATTGTTGCGCGCAATTGCTTTGGATGAGGCAAACCCTGCGGGATTATGGTTACAAATTAACCAAAGTTCCTCTTCTATGTGATAATGAGAGTGCAATCCGCATGGCGGATAATCCCGTTGAGCATAGCCGCACTAAACACATAGCCATTCGGTATCATTTTCTTAGGGATCACCAACAAAAGGGGGATATCGAGATTGCATACATTAATACTAAAGATCAATTAGCCGATATCTTTACCAAGCCACTAGATGAACAAACTTTTACCAAACTTAGGCATGAGCTCAATATTCTTGATTCTAGGAATTTCTTTTGCTAATTTGCACACATAGCTCATAAGCATACCTTTGATCATGTCTCTTTTATATATGCTATGACTAATGTGTTTTCAAGTGAATTTCAAACCAAGTCATAGGTGTATTGAAAGGGAATTGGAGTCTTCGGCGAAGACAAAGGCTTCCACTCCACTCTATTACTCATCCTTCGCCGTCGCTCCGAGCATATCTCCATCTTTGGTATAATCTTCACTCATATGTTTTATTTGCCAAAGGGGAGAAAATAATTAGGTAAGGGCTTATATCTCACTCAAAGTATCCGTTTTTGGCGATTCATGCCAAAGGGGGAGAAAGTATGAGCCCAAAGCAAAAGGACCGCACCACCACCCTAATTTTAAAATTAATGTTTTCTCAATTTGAAAATTTCAAATTAGTATCTTATTGTGTTCTAAAAGGGGAGAGAGTAGTATTTTCAAAAATGGTATCTTAAAACCCTCTTGAACACTAAGAGGAGAATTTATTGAGGGGGAGTTTTGTTTAGTCAAAGGAAAAGCATTTGAAACAAGGGGAGAAAATTTCAAACTTGAAAATACTTCGCAAAATCTTACTCATTTACCTTTGACTATTTTGCAAAAGGACTTTGAAAAGGATTTACAAAAAGAATTTGCAAAAACAAAACATGTGGTGCAAGCGTGGTCCAAAATGTTAAAAATAAAGAAACAATCCATGCAAGTAATATTTATTGGATCAAATTCTAAGTAACCTTTGTACTTACATTTTGCAAACTAGTTCAATTCTGCACTTCTATATTTGCTTTGGTTTGTGTTGGCATCAATCACCAAAAAGGGGGAGATTGAAAGGGAATTAGGCTTACACCTATTTCCTAAACTAATTTTGGTGGTTGAATTGCCCAACACAAATATTTGGACTAACTAGTTTGCCCAAGTTTATAAGTTCTACAAGTACCAAAGGTCCACAATAAGCCAATAAAAAGATCAAGAGAATGGGTTCAAACAAAGGAGCAAAGGGACAACCGAAGGCACCCTGGTCTGGCGCACCGGACTGTCCGGTGTGCCACCGGACAGTGTCCGGCGCACCAGGGGACTCCAAGCTGAACTCTTCACCTTCAGGAATTTTCAGAGGCGCCGCTCTATAATTCACCGGACTGTCCGGTGTGCACCGGACAGTGTCCGACGCTCCAAGGGGACGCGACACTGAACTCGCCAACTTCGGGAATCTCCAACGGCTAGTCCGCTATAATTCACCGGACATGTCCGGTGTAACGGCGGAGCAACGGGTATTTCGGCGCTAACGGTCACCTGCAGCGGCATTAAATGCGCGCCAGTGCGCGCAGAAGTCAGGCACGCGCGACATGGCGCACCGGACACTCTACAGTACATGTCCGGTGCGCCACCGGACATCCAGGCGGGCCCAGCAGTCAGAGCTCCAACAGTCGGAACCCTAACGGCCTGGTGACGTGGCTGTCACACCGGACATGTCCGGTGTGCACCGGACTGTCCGGTGCACCATACGACAGACAGCTTCCACCAAACGGCTAGTTTGGTGGTTGGGGCTATAAATACCCCCAACCACCCCACATTCAAGTCATACAAGTTTTCCACCTCTCAACCACTTACAAGAGCTAGGCATTCAATACAAGACACACCCAAGTGATCAAATCCTCTCCAATTCCACACAAGGCTTTAGTGATTAGAGAGATAGATTTGTCGTGTTCTTTTGAGCTCTTGCGCTTGGATTGCTTCTTTCTTTCTCACTTGTTCTTGTGATCAAAACTCCATTGTAATCAAGGCAAGAGACACCAATTGTGTGGTCGTCCTTGCGGGGAAGTTTTGTTCCCGGTTTGATTTGAGAAGAGAAGCTCACTCGGTCCGAGGGACCGTTTGAGAGAGGGTAAGGGTTGAAAGAGACCCGGCCTTTGTGGCCTCCTCAACGGGGAGTAGGTTTGCGAGAACCGAACCTCGGTAAAACAAATCCGCGTGTCACACTCTTCATTCACTTGTGATTTGTTTTGCGCCCTCTCTCTCGGACTCATTATTATTTCTAACGCTAACCCGGCTTGTAGTTGTGATTAATTTTGTAAATTTCAGTTTCACCCTATTCACCCCCCCCCCCTCTAGGCGACTTTCAACAAGCAAAGTCAAGGTCAGGTTTCGAGCAAAGAGATGGTTCTTTCGGCGTAACCTTGCACCCTGTTCAACTTGTTCTTGATCTCGGTCTTGAGCTTGCCAACAGTCACGTCGGCGAGAATTCCGTCTTTCTCTGAATATCCCCTCGTTGGGAGTTTCTCCCACTTCCGAGACTTCATCTCGAGATACGGGTTGTGCTGGGTCCCGCTCCCCAGCTTCGTGATGTCGCCGAATATTCCGGCGTCTATTCCTTCGTCGCCAAGCTTCTCGCTGGGGAGGTTCTTCCCCTGGCATGGTGGGCTCGTCGTCGGAGATGGGAGACGACTCCAATCTCCCCCCCCCCCCCCCCCCCCCGATGAAGAGGATGTCGGGGTAGAAAGGAGTTATTGTAGTGGCGAGTTCCTTTCCGTCCTTCTTTGAGGGCGAAGGTGTCGGAAGGATAGCTCGATGAGCCTCCGTCTCTTTTCCAGGAACGCTTGCTTCTTTCTTTCTTGTAACCCGTGTCCACTCCTTTGTGGGCGAAGTGGGCAAGGAGTTCTTTGGGCAAGTGAATTCCCGGCTCTCGACTTGCAAGAGGTAGTCTTCGTCAGGGGTGCAGGAGGTTGCGCTGTCTGCTGCCTTGTTCCGGCTTTCCTAGGGATTTCCGAGGAAGGCTTCTTCTCCGGTGGATCCGCTATGCGGTGCAGAATTTCCTTTTCATCTGCTACGGACAAGATGGTCCCGAAGCAGAATACGGATCCAGGGCGAAGAGCGATCTTGCACTGGGAAGTAACGACCATTGAGCTAGCTTGGATGAACGACACACCCCCTACATGGCACGCCAGCTGTCGGTGTTTGGAGCCCGACCGCACACCCGGGGTTACCCCTCGCGGTGCTTTTGGGTAGGACGGTGCTGTTGACTATAACTCAATGGTTTGCACGAGATGCACAAGAGACGACAGGCGATTTTCTACAGGTTCAGGCCGCTTTGCGATGCGTAACACCCTACTTCCTGGTGTGGATCTTTATGTGGTAGGTTACAAAGGAAGTCTCCTGTATGGAGAAAGGCTAATGACTTGAGTAGATGGTCGATGGAAATGATGGGGTACCTCCTAGGCCTTATATACTCGACCGTGGGGCACTACATGCGTATGTGATGATGACGATATGTTCCAAAACAATAGTGAACCGACTGAACTGATCTTCCTATAATCTTGCCGACTTATCACTAGTTTGCTCCGATATTCAAGGTCGCTGTACGCGGGAAAGTCGGATCGGCGTTGTGGATAGCGCTTAAGTCCAACGATCCGCTTGGGCCTGAGTCTACTTCTTTCTCGCGTCGGCCCATTCCACCAGCAGTTTCCTCCTGGCCCATGAAGGGACGGTCTAGCGAGATAGCAGGCTTAAAGCCTCTCGCGAGGCCTTTTTGCCTTCTAGTGGACCCGGGGGATATCTGTCCCCCACACTCGGGGGCTACAACAACTGAGACGTGAAATTTTAGATAAGAATGCTAAACTCAAAGCATGAAATGAAGACCTTTGAGTTGATTATTTCAAAATCAATTCAAAGCTTGGGGGCTACACCCAACGGAGTAATGAAATCTCAGATAAAGACGTTGAACTCAAAATCAAGCAATGAGGACCTTTGAATCTATTATTTCAAATCATTTCAAAGATCGGGGGATTGTGGGGGATGGATATCCCCAGGTCCACACGAGTACGAAAATGCGTCCGGGGCCACACAACAAGTGCCCTCCTAAGGCGTCTCGCTATGGGCCGGATAAAAGAAATCGGCAGAGGCGAGCCGGTCCAGATGCAAAAGAGGCCCACGTCCGAGTTAGCTGCTGCATGAGCGTGAGTATGTCAGATCGGGTTTGTTGCGCCCACCCGACATATACTGAACTAACATCAATAACTCGGGCGCGGGAGCGCCAGATTTCCCAAGGAAAAAGGAAGATTGTTCGCTACATGTTAGGGGATAAGCAAGGAGGTTGTAATTAACATCTGTGCCGGGGAGCTCTCTCTAGTTGTATATATATGACCAGGAGGCACCCCTACCATTTTCATCTCATCCACAGCCCCCCATTCTCGTAATCATAGCTTGTAAACTCACCATTATACAGAAAACCACCACAGGAAGTAAGGTATTATGCCTCTCAAAGCGGCCCAAACCTGCTCAAGCCTGCATGTTTCCCTCATCGTGCAACAGCACGAACCATCGAGTCACAATCTATGACGTTGTCATACCCAAAAGCATCACGAGGGTAACCCCGGGTGTGCGGTCAGGACAACAAACACCGACAGAAGTAATATGATTGGTGTGAGGAGAGGTTTAGAACAAAAGAGGGAGAACACAAATTGCAAATTAAAACACATAAAAGACACGAGAAATTTGGTTTACTGAGGTTCGGTTCTAAAGAAACTATGTCCTTGTTGAGGTATCCTAAAGGATGGGGTCTCTTTCAACCGTCTTGAATGATTTCAAAGATCAAACTCGAGCCCTCTTCTCTTTTATCAAATGATCAAGAGACCTAAGTCTCCAGCAAGGTACTCCACAATGGAAGTCAAATCTCTAAGCTTAGGAGCACATAAAGCTACAACACACTCTCCTCTTGATTACTCTCACACAGGACACTATCTCAATTCACTAATCCCCCTAAAGTGACATTTGTGTGGCTTTGATCTCTTTGGAGGTGTTGCTATGAATGTTGGAGTGAATGCTCCACTTCTTCTGTTGAATGAGAGTGAATAGAACGCTTGGATGCCTTGAATGGGCTGGTTGGGGGTATTTATAGCCCTCAACCACCCATATAGCTGGTATGCCCTTCCTATTACTTCTGCACATAAGCAGAATGTCCATAGTATATGTCCAGACAATCTGCGCCTCTCACAATGGTCAGATTTGACAACTTAATGGATATAACTAATAATCTAATGGCTATAACTGACACATCAACGACTATCTAGCTTTGATGGTGTCATACAGATGGTCCACTTTGTGAGGTTGGATGGACCACGACTTGAACTAAAATTCATTTCTTTAACTTGTCACCTTTGGGTTGAAACAATATTCAATGAGCGGACTGTCCATTCTTGGTGCTAGATGATACTTGACTTGGATCCAAATGGCATGTTGTACAAATACGTGAATCAATACAGTTCCTGTCCAATTTCCAAAACATGTACAGAGGACAGTCTGTGCTTTGTGTCAGATGGTCTGCGATCCTGGCATTTTTAGACTCTGAGTTTTGTCAATCTTTCAATTGTATTTTGTAATCTTATGGACCTGTATTCATAAGATTAGCAAACTAGTTAGTCCATATGGTTGTGATGATAATAAAGCACCAAAACAATTTATAGACATGGCTTTAAGGCCCATTTGTCTTTCAGTTAATATATGATACCCATTGAAAATGATCAATCAAGGGTAGAGGGCTGAGTGAATATGTATATTTAAAACAAACTTCATGTAATAGTTAAAAATAGTCATGACATTGTCTTATTAGCGAGTAAAAGTGTTGTGACGTAGTAGTTTCGGGTACAACTATGGTTGTACCACACAATAGAGTAGCTTGTGTATACAATTTAAATTCTTCTCAAGGAAACTAGGACCAAGTAATTTACTAAGTTTTCTAGAGTATTGTAAGCTTAATCAGAAGTAGATTGGGAGGAGACATGAAACTAGCAACAACACAAGTAGAAGACAAATGCATGAAGTCAAGATACAAGTGATTTGTCCCATTGTTTAGCTCAACAATAAAGCTAAGCCATCATGTCTTGGGTTTTAAGAACCCCATCCTCTTTTCAAGTCAAGAGTACAAGTCTCTTTATTGAGAGTTCATACTAGACTGGAAGAGATTACACACATCCTAGAGTATCCACAAGCACTTGGGTGCTTCAATGGGAGAAACCTCATAGGTCAAAAGCCCTTGCTAATAGATTATTGAATGCAATCCATAGGATTGGGCGGTAACCAAGTGCTTTAGGAGTTCAATCTTAATTTGAATATCTCTTCTAATAATGTTTGGAGGCTAATCTCGCAAGAAATCTCAAGGGGAGTCTATGTAGATATTAGGAGCCCACAATGAACTGAGAGAGAGAGAGAGCTTGTTTGAAGGTTGTTACGAGTGAATGCTTGAGATAGCAATTGGGAAAAAGAGGAGTGGATACAAATACCCTTAAGCTTCCAACTAGTCATTATGTCAGAATAGTGATGGCAAGCCAACAATACAAAGGTAGAGAGTTGGTTTGGCTTTGCTTGGCTTGAGGAAGTGTGTTTGAATTGAGAATTTGATTACACACTTAAGCTTATGTATTGCACCCCCTTTATAGTATGGTGATTCCTCCAATCAAATTCAAAATATAAGAAATTTAAAACATCCTTTAAAGTCCATCACCACACATCTTCAAAATTGGGGGCTCCACAATGCAATAACACATCTCCGTACTTTTATCACCTGCTTGTCAACCTAATAAATCTCATTAGACCTCTAATTATATGGTCATTATAAAAAACCATAATAGGTCTTGATTGCATTTACACTCCAACCATTATGAAGGATCTAATCTTGTTATGTCCTACATCTAAGACAATCTTTCTTCATTGAGATGTACAAAAAATAAATATAATGTGTAAATAATATGTGTGTTCAAAGTTATCATAATTATTTGAATAAACATAAAATTATTGTAATCTTAGACAATCTAGCAATAATTTCACTCAAGAAATGTACATTTTGATGATTTACTTATTTTCATAATGTCATGGTAAAATATAAAACTAACAAATAATTTAAAATATTTATATGAATAACTTAGTAATCTATTTTAGTGAATTATTTAACAATCAATATCTAGATAATGATATTCGACATTATTTGATGATTGATAAGATCCTACCATTCTTTCTCTAAAAAATTAAGCAAACTAATCTACAATTTTAGGACAAACATGAAACCCATGTCTAAAAGACTACCATTCTTTCTCTCCTCAAACACATGCATGAAACCATAGGTATAATTTTAACCCAAGATATAATAGATATTACTAATCCAAACCTTTTGTGACACCGTTGAAACCCTAAACTCTACTAGCATTTCCTTAAAACACAACAAAAGCACTAGATCTAGTTTTGACTTAACTTGACAACCACTCACATAAAAATAACTATAATAGGCATTAACTAACCTTCTTAAGTGACCCTATCATAGAAATTAAGATCAAAACATCTCCCTTATGTTTTGTATTTTTTGTATCTCTAAATTTGTCACCAATATAAAATGGTTTGACTAAAGAGTTACTCGAGAAAGAAGAAGCAATATTTATAGCAGTTTTACTACGATGGTTTATTATACGAACCACTACTAAGAAAAAAAATACACTAACAGTTTGGTGAAATTGACCATCAATGTTAATAGTGTATTTATACTAACGGTTGACTTAAATCAACCGTCATTATATTTGTCAGTTTTATTTGTCAGACGAGAAAAAATCGGTTATGTACCAGTGAGTGCACAAAAGAATGCAGATGCGCCACACCTGCACTGCAACCGCGCGAACGAACTTGAATCGCATGCAGCTGGAGTCTTACATGTCATAAATAACTGGCCGCCAATATTGTTAGCGTAAGCTATATCAATTCCATTAACGAACATCACTTTCCACTATTGGATGACACTATCTAGCAGGAGCAACAAACTAATGGTCCTCGAAACCTATAGAATGTGAGAAGACCCAAAATTAATAGGGACAAGGCAGCTACCATATATACGTACTGCACTGTACGACACCTAGCTAAGGTTATCTACCATAAATTCTATCTCATAAATAAATATTATCTGTCTTTTACAGTATATTTTAAAAGATTTTATCCTCTATATCTTTTTAATTTCTAGCAACATCCTTTCCTAATGTTCTTTCATAATGTACATTGTTTTTACATGTCACTTATAGAAAAATTAATTGCGTATGTCGTGAAATAAAAATACTTCTTACAATATATTTTCATTTTATATACAAATTATTCATCGGTCATATTTAGCAAAACAATTTACCAAAAATTTGTATTATGTATTTTCGTTATCATACGCGCGGAAACCAAAAATCGTTCATGTGATCCAAGAATTAATTAGAGACTAATTAAATTTTAAAACCGACTACATCCAAGCAATAGCAGACATATTTGCACGGACTCCAACCACTGTCGCCTGCAGGAGAAAAAGTAGAGAGAGAAAGAGGTGGGATTGCGTGTGAGAGCAGGATAGCGGATGAACAAGTACATTCCGATTTTAGCATTCGTCGAAGGCATTCGCAA
This sequence comes from Zea mays, assembly GCF_902167145.1. Lineage (NCBI taxonomy): Eukaryota > Viridiplantae > Streptophyta > Magnoliopsida > Poales > Poaceae > Zea > Zea mays. The sequence continues at coordinate 91,188,681 of NC_050097.1, forward strand.
TTTTACAGTTCCTCTTACAGGTTGCTGCTAGGACGTCTCATCCGCTAAATTTAGAGTACAGGATCATTTAGCGTTCCTTGTTAGAGAGAGTCTAAAATTGCTAAAAATAGGATAGGCTCAAAAGACAACTCTACGTTTGCGGTGTGTTCTAATTTTTACAGATTGTTGGCGCTGATCTAGGCGTCAACCATTGCGATGATACCAGCGACGGTGCTCTCTGCGGCACCTGATAAGGACATCACTCCCATACAAACAATGCATGGATTAACAACACGAGCATGTGCATGAAACCTAAATCTCCAGGTTCGCTCTAACCTAGTCAATTATGTTTTACAGCTTACGCTTGGTCCCATAGATGTTTTGATGATTAGAAACCTTAGAGAGAACCAACAAGGACTTGAGAAAGGCCAAGATATCAAGGAGGAGAAGCTAGTACGTTCACAACAAGAGAAAGCCAAGTTCGACTCAACTTCTTCTCCACCTTGGAGTTTAGGACCACTCTACACTAAAACGGACGCCCAGGATGCATCTGAACTCCGATTAGGTTAGACTTTATATGGATGGAAAAGCTAAGGAGATAAGCTTTCCAACCCAGCTGGAAACACCTTAAAATTCATTCAGAGTCAACGGGAATCGTCGAAATAAGTCAGCATTCAGATTCTGTTTTGATGCTGCGACACCGCCTATTGGGCTGTTGGGCCGTGTATCGTGTTGGAGCCCAGTAGAGGTACCTCCAGGATTGTGCACGCCCCTAACCTCTATTTTAACAGTAGCCGGCGCCACATTAGGTTTTGGGTTTTGCTTAGATCATATGTCATCGCACAGTTCGTCGTTCCTCAGTTTGTGAGACCCCAACTCGTAATTAATACAGTTTTGGTTGTGTTCTACCTGTTCTTGCTTGTGTTATTGATCTCATCTACAAAACCGATCTTAACCAATCCTATTTTATCTTATCATCACGTCCTTAGCAGATTAGTCTTTGTCCAGTTCTGTATTTTGAGCATAAATCTCGCATACGAACTCAGAATTTATTGTTCTGGTACTCTCTGGAAAGCTTAGAAAATTATCTACAACTTTTGTACTTACGAGTTTTCCAGAAAACGTCACTATCAAGGATTTATTTGTATTGAATTTAAATCTGTTTGAGATCCTGAAATTTCGGACCAGTCTGTTTTCAGGGTCATTATCTCCCATTTGCTTTATCCAAAACAGGCGATCCATATATTAAAAAGAAAGAAAACAAAGAGATCTACAACTTCCGTGTTGTAAGTTTTTGCGTTTGAGGTCGCCTTATTTTCCAAACAGTCTATTAAATTTAGAGCAGAAAATTTGTACCAAACAGACGGGATTTTTTTATAATCTTGAGTTGTATCTTGTTTTTCGACACTTTTGTGAAAAAAAGAGAATATAAAAGACAAGTGCACAAAAAACCGCAAAAAACAAAGAAAAAAGAAAAAATTAGAAAAAAGAAAAAAATCAGAAGAAAGATAAAAAATGTGCGCATAGGCAGGAACACCATTGGTCTGTGCACCTCTATGATTCATCTTATTTCCATATTGTTTCCTTAATGTACCTAGATCTTTGTTACCTCCTTTGTGTCTTCCTCCAACTGTTCTAATAGATTCTCTAGGCCAGCAGCTAGGACGAGTACTTTGAACACTTATTCAACATTGCTATCTGTTACTGAGTTGTGTACCACAAATATATATTCAGTGAGCCTTCCCAAAACTCTACCTTTCTCTCGAGCAGAATAGGTACTCCTATGCAATCACACCCACGCTCTTAGGGCTATGACACCGACCACCATTTACCATATGCAGTGCTGGTAAGAACTGTTAGAGAAATAGGCATTTTTAATTTTAATTTAATCCAGAAAATCACAGTGATGTATGTGATGACATGTATGTGCATATGTGTATCACTATTCACATAAGCAGTAAACAACATTAAAATATGCAGAAATACAAAGAACGGATTGTACTCTACAGAGGGACCGATGCTCAAGGCATAAGTGGCTCCATTCAGACGAGACAACTCGTCTGTATGTTCGATGTAGTCGTACGCAGTCGATGCTGGAAGAAGTATGCAGTGCAGTCCCTCGAACGGCGTCGGCGATGAGGAACTTGATCAGCGTTGGTCGGACGGATAAAGCGAGTAATCGCGAGTACGCTCCCCAAAAACCAGATCGACCGCACACCCGTGCAAGTGTCGCTCTGCAAATGGCGATTTTGGAGGCCTGCTCTCCCACGCTCTCTATGCTCGCAGAAGGTGGGACGGGAATGGTTGTGTGCAACGCGTCTGAGACTGTATGTGCATACTGTGCTGTCGACTCCAGAAGCAGCCTCACCTTCTTCGTATATATACACGCGCAGAGGGAGGCCAAGGGATAGTAACGGTCGCCATCAGAGCTACTGTTACAGCCAGCCAGAAACTGACGCCATCAGTGACGTCCGTTACTAGATGACAACAATTATAGCTCGTCTGTTACTAGCCATAACACAGGAAACGATCAGTAACGTACGACGGTAATGGACGGTCATCACTCTAGGCAAAATGTACAACCGTTAGAAAGGAATATTCGGACCAAGGTCTGATCTACCATGACCACGGCCTTGACCTCGACCTCGACCATGGCCGGGCTCGGCCGGCGGCGCGCGCTCATATGCAGTCCATCATCCTTTTCTTAGCTTCTCAATAGATGCACCAATGGTCCACCTAATTAAGTCGATTGAATTGTCCCTTGAACTTCCGGTATGGTACTAATGTACTAGTACACCATAGCATTAAAGTAGGCCTTTATCATTGACTATTGTTGAATATTAATATGGGTCAGGCCCATATTAATTCAACAATCCCCACCAAATGCTAAGTCACACTAAAATGCTCTCATCATCTCAAATGTTTGATATACTGGTGTTTCGATGGAGATTGTTAAGTTGAACATCCACCTAGAATCTAGACTACACTTGACCACAACTGCACAATGGATTAGGCCTTGAATTGGCGGTTTTGCGTGGAATAAGTTTCATCTAAACTCTTTATTAGTACTAGATTGTTGAGCGCATCCCCTCTAGTTGGAGAATATAAGTCAAACTCCATAGACTTTCATGGGTATCTAGAGACCACCCAGATCTCATAAACTATGACTAGCAGTTAACCCATATAGGTATGTTCCTCTAAAGTTGTTCTGTAGGACAACATCTTTGCTTCACAAAGCCACTTGGAACATATTAAGGTGTAAACACCCACCTACCTTACAGTAAGGAAAGATGTGCATCTTAAATGAACCTTATTAAGGGTCTTTCCTCTCAGTCTACCACTAGCTTGTTTCATCATTCTAATTCACGGGATGTCCAATCACATAGAACAGATTACCACTATGATAAACTTTAGGTGTGTCTCAGGCCCATCTCACTCGATGCACTATCAATCACACTACATGATAGCCCCTTAGTAAATTGATCTTCCATATGTATAGACGTATGGACATAGTCCAACGCTATTACTCCAGAGTTTCTCAATTTCCTGACAGATTTTCAACGCCTCTTTATGTGCCTTTTCGACTTCATATTATCCTTCGAATTGTTTATCTTGATTATTAGTCTAATTATCACAGTTCATAGAAACAGTCGGCACATATTTTTCAACTACCGGTAAATCCATAAGGAGTTCACGAAGCCACTCAGCCTCAACTGAAGCGATATCTAATGCTATGAGTTCTGCTTCCACAGTCGACCTCGTTAAGATGGTCTGCTTGCAAGATTTCCATGAAACAGCGCCACCTCCAAGTGAAAACACATATCCACTTGTGGCATATATCTCATAAGCATCAGATATCCAATTTGCATCACAATAACCCTCCAGTACTGACCCGGTATAATGGATGCCTAAACTCATAGTAGCTTTTAGATAGTGCTCTCTCAAGAGCACGCCAGTGATCATCTCCCGAATTTGAAACAAACCAGCTAAGTTTGCTCACACCAAACGAGATGTCAGGCCTCGTAGCGCTAGCTAAATACATGAGTGAACCAATTATTTGGGAATATCTCAATTGATCCCTAGATATCCTTCGATTTTTCTTCAAAAGCTTATTAGGACCATAAGATGTTGGACCAGGTTCACATTCACTATAACCAAAGCGACTCAAAACCTTTTCCACATAATGGGATTGCACCAGTGTGATCCCACCATCGCCTTCTCTTAGTAGCTTAATGTTAAGAATAACATCAGCTTCTCCCAAATCTTTCATTTCAAAATTATTATACAAAAAGTCTTTTGTCTGTTTAATCACATCAAGACTCGTCCCTAGATTAGAATGTCATCAACATACAGGCATAAAATTACTCCCTCGCCCCCACCATACCCATAGTATACACATTTGTCTGCTTCGGTCACAACAAAGCCAGCAGATGTCAAAGTTATATCGAACTTTTCATGCCATTGCTTAGGTGTTTTTTTTACCATATAAAGATTTCAATAACTTACACACCATGCCTTCTTGACCGTTTGCTACAAACCCAGCTGGCTGCTCCATGTAGATTTCCTCATCTAGCTCTCCATTTAGGAATGATGTCTTAACACCCATTTGATGGACGAGAAGACCATGAGAGGCAGCTAGAGAAAGTAGTACACAAATTGTAGTCAATCAAGCCACAGGGGAATAAGTATCAAAGAAATCCTCAACTCCCTTCTATGAATAGCCTTTAATTACAAGCCTCGCCTTGTACCTTTCAATAGTACCATTAGGTCTAAGCTTTTTCTTGAACACCCATTTACTCCCAATGGGCTTACACCCATAAGGACGCTCAACGACCTCCCAAGTTTCATTAGACATAATAGAATCCATCTCACTCCTTATTGCTTCCTTCCAAAAGTCAGCATCAGGAGAGGAATATGCCTCTTCAATGGTACTTGGTGTGTCATCCACAAGATATACAATGTAAGCATCACTGAAGGACTTTGTAATCCTTGGTCTCTTACTCTTTCGAGTTGATACATCGTCATCTTGCACAGGATATGTGTATGGGATTCCTTAGTGTGTTCTATCGGAATAAAATGCTCATGGGGTATCGTTGGTTCATCACTAGACATATCATGTGTAGCTTTCATTGGAAATTCATCCTAAAAATGTAGCATCCCTGGACTCCATAATAGTACCAACCAACATGTCCGATACTCCAGAGTTTATAATTAAGAACCTATATCGAATGTTGTGGAAAGCATACCCAAGGAAAACACAATCAACGGTTTTCGGTCCTAATTTGTGCTTCTTGTTAATTGGCACATTCACTTTAGCCAAACAACCCCAGGTGCACAAATAGGAGAAATTTAATTTTCTCTTTTCCCATTTCTCGAATGGTGTGATTTATTTTTTCCTTGTGGGAACTTTATTCAGGACATGACACGTTGTCAAGATCGCCTCACCCCCACCATTCCTTAGATAGTCCTGAAGTCTCTAACATTGCGTTAACCAAATCAGTTAGAGTAAGGTTCTTTCTCTCAGCAACCCCATTGGATTGTGGTGAGTATGGCAGTGTCCTCTCATGAATAATACCATGTTCCACACAGAAATCAAAAAAATCACCTGCAAAATATTCTCCACCACGATCAGACCTTAACAGTTTAAATTTCCTCTCGAGTTGATTTTCAACTTCAACTTTGTAGGTCTTAAAATAATGCAAAGCTTCGTCTTTTGATTTTAGGAGATACACATATCAAAATCTAGTAGGGTCATCGATAAAAGTAATAAATATCGTTTGCCTCCCTTAGTCAATATTCAGTTCATGTCACATAAATCGGAATGTATTAAGTCTAGTGGTGCCAAGTTTCTTGCCTCCGCAGCCTTATGAGTCTTGCAAGGTTGCTTAGATTGCACGCACACCTAGCACTAAGAACCTTTGACTAAATCAAATTTTGGGATTAAATTTAAATTTGCTAATCGCGACACAACCAAAATTGATGTGACAAAGTTTTGAAATCAAATTGTTCACCGACTTATTACAAACATCATGCAAAGATAAGTGAAACAAGCCTCCACTGTCATAGCCTTTTCCAACAAATGTCCCATACTTTGACAGTATACATTTATTGGACTCAAACACAAGTTTATAACCATCTCGACATAGCAAGGAGCCACTAACAAGATTCTTTTTGATGGAGGGGACATTGCTGCACGTTCTTCAATAGCACCGTCTTTCCCGAAGTACACGCGCATGTGATCCGTTACCCACCAGCAAGGCTCTAGCCCCTTTGCACTGATAAGAAGAGAACAAAGAAATATCAGCACACACATGAATGTTAGCACTAGTGTCATTCCACCACTCAGGGGATTGACACACTGAAAGAACAGTAGTTAAAAGATTATCATACCCCGATGTTCCATCTGTGGTCTCACTAACAACCATGTTTGTTGTTTTCTTCTCTTGAGCTGGTTTTTTCTCTTGCTTAAATTTGCGGTCTAGAAAAGTCTTGCTTAGTGATCAGTACTCCCGCAAACAAAGCAACCAGCTCCTTTGTTCTTGTTTTTTAAACGAGGTTGCCTGCTTGGGCTTCGTGGCATTCTGTTGCTTGTTCTTCCTTTTATTATTATGTGACACATTGGAGTTCTTCCTTTGTACCATATTGGCACTAGAAGTCTCAACTCCTTTTCCACGAGTATCTTTTGCTCTCGCCCTCTCCTCAACATTAAGAGAACCAATAAGCTTAGCCATGCTAAACTCTTGTCTCTTATGTTTTAGAGTGGTAGCAAAATCCATCCAAGAAGGTGGCAGCTTAGTGATAATACCGCCAGCCACGAACTTGTTAGGCAAGATGCATGGGAATTGTTCAAATTCCTTATCCAATGCCTGTATTTCATGAGCCTGTTCAACTACAGGATGGTTCTCAACCATCTTGTAGTCAAACAGCTGCTCCATGATGTACAACTCGCTACCAGCATCAGAAACACCGAACTTCTCATTAATGCATTCCATAACTCTTTTTGCAGATGTGCACATTAGATAATAATCAACATACTTGTTGGCAAGAGCGCCAATCACGGTGCCTCGAAACAGGTTATTGACAACGTCAAACATTCTCTCCTCTTTAGGAGTGAACTGTTTGGGTTTCCCCTCTGCGGAGTGATAGCAGTTCATTGCAGTCAACCACATTATCATCTTACTATGCCACCTCTTATAAAATGTCCCATCAAAAGGTTCACTTGGTTTTAACACAACAACAAAACCACTAACAGAAAAATGTCTAATATCAGGTTTTTTGTTTGTTAGAGAAATAGGCATTTTTAGTTTTAATTTAATCCAAAAAAATCACAGCGATGTATGTGACGACATGTATGTGCATATGTGTATCACTACTCACATAAGCAGTAAACAACAATAAAATATGCACAAATACAAAGAACAGATTATAATCTACGGAGGGACCAATGCTCAAGGAATCAGTGGCTCCATTCACACGAGACATCTCATGTGTATGTTCGATGTAGTCATACACAGTCGATGCAGGCAGATGTACGCAGTGCAGTCCCTCGAACGGCCAGCGACCAGGAACTTGATCAGCGTTGCTCAGGCGGACGAAGCGAGCAGTCGGGAGTGTGCTCCCCAAAAACCTGATCGCCCGCACACCCGTGCAAGTGTTGCTCTGCGGACGGTGATTTCGGAGGCCTTCTCTCCCACACTCTCTGTGCTCGTAGAAGGTGGGATGGCAATGGCTCTATGCAACATGTCTAAGATTGTACGTGCGTACTATGTTGTTGACTCTAGAAGCAGCCTCACTTCCTCCGTATATATACATGCGCAGAGGGAGGCCAACGGACAGTAACGGTCGCCATTAGAGCTATCTTTACAGCAAGCCAGAAACTGATGCCATCAGTGATGTCCGTTACTAGCCATAACACAGGAAATGGCCAGTAACGTACGACAGTAATGGACGGTCATCACTCTAGGCAAAATGTGCAACCATTAGAAAGGAATATTCGAACCAAGGTCCGATCTACCACGGCCACGGCCTCGGCCATGGCCCGGACCGGCCGGCAGCGCGCGCGTGTGGCAGTCCTTTACCCTTTTCTCAGCTTCTCAATAGATGCACCAATGGTCCATCTATTTAAGTTGATTGAATTGTCCCTTGAACTTTCGATATGGTACTAAAGTAGTAGTACAACGTAGCATTAAAGTGGGTCTTTAGCATTGACTATTATTGAATATTAATACGGGCCAGACCCACATTAATTCAACAAGAACCTTATAAGAGCGGGGTAAGACGCTTCGTAACTTGTATTCCACCACCATCCTTGAAGTAGTTGTAGGATTTACACCTTTTGCTTGTTGCTTTGTTTCTATTTTGTACTACCAATGACAGGAACATTTCATCTAGAGCTCCATGACATGATGAGAGCTATGTGTGAAGCACTCAACATGAACAATAAAAGGTTGAAGAGAGTTTCAGGACTTGTTGAACAGATAGACACAATGGAGACTCGTCTACCACATCCTACAACTTCTTCCACATGTGATTATATTCGTGCTTTTTCATCCTATGATGGTATATATGCTGAAAATATATTGAGAGGGAAACTAAGAAAGATTGTCTTTTTGCAAAATATTTTATGTGTGAACGAAAAAATATCAAAAAGGCAACTAGTGTTTTGACCCATTCTTCTTTATCTTGGTGGGAGTCATTAACTCCATCTGATAAACCACAAACATGGGCTAATATGAAAATGCTTATGAGAGAATGATTTATTTCTTCCAATGATATCATACCTTCAACTAAACTTGAGTTACCTTTATTACACGATGATTGTACTAGTAATTCTTGTGATAAAAAAGAGTTGTGTGATGATTCTTCAATTACTTATTTGCCACAACTTGAGCACAAACTTGATATTGTTTCTTCCAATCCTATTAGTTGTGCTGAAATAAGAACTTTCAATCCTATAACTAGTGTGCATGATGAGATGAAATTGTTATCTTCCTTAAATACTTTGGGCTATATTGAATTTGATGTTCTATGTAATCTAAATAATTTAGAGGAGAAACTTTCTATTAGTGCTGATTTGTCATGGTTAACTAAACATACATATCATGTTATTGGAATATATAATTGGAAAGAATACAATATGGTACATCGAGTATATATTTGTTTAAATATGAAATCTTCTTTTGACATGAAACAAGATGACCAATGAGAGGGTATTGTTAAAGCTAACCATATCACGCCCAGTTCTACTAGTCCTTCTTTGTATGTTTTGCAACAACAGGGTCAAATTTAAGAAGGGGAGCAAGGCTGGACGATGTCAAGACCTATAACAACACCTTATGCAGGCACCAAAAACTTTGAGTAGAGGATGACTCAAAACTAAGAAGGCGATAATAATGAGTATATGGACGTCAACTATATGGTCAAGGCCCAATCAATCATGGAGTCCCAAGCTCAAGAGAAGTTTAAATCCAGTTTATTCGTGAATCCAGTTCGGACTGTAGGAGTGGGTCTCACAAAAACGGATGCCTAGGCCACATACAGACTCCATTTTTGACGTTTTAGATACCGTTGGAAAGCTAAGAAGATAATCCTTACAACCCATCTAGTCCCACATCAAATTATGCTCAGAGCAAATGGGAATCATCGTAACAAGATGACGTCCAAAATCTGCCAGAAATCAGCAACGCCTCTTTCTCGGCCTGAAGGCCTTGTACATCCTAGAGTTGCTCGACCACCCAATTGGCCACTTCCTGAGTCGAAGATGACTACAATTCAAGTGTGGGAGGAATATGAGGACATCACTCCCGTACAAACAATGCATGGATTGACAACACGAGCATGTGCACGATAGCTAAATCTCAAGGTTCGGTCTAACCTAGTCAATTATGTTTTAGAGCTTAGGCTTGGTGCCATAGATGTATTGATGATTAGTAACCTTGTAGAGAACCAACAAGGACTTGAGAAAGGACAAGATATCAAGGAGGAGAAGCTAGGATGTTCACAACAAGAGAAAGCCAAGTCTGACTCAACTTCGTCTCCACCTTGGAGTTTAGGACCAGCCTACACTAAAATGGACACCCAAGATGCATCCAAACTCTGATTGTGTTGGGATTTATATGGATGAAAATCTATGAAGATATGATTTCCAACCCAACTGGAACCACCTTAAAATTCATAAGGAGTCAAAGGAAATCGTCAAAACAAGTCAGCATTTAGATTCAGTTTTGGTGCTGCGACACCGCCTGTTGGGTTGTGTATCGTGTTGGAGCCCATTAGGGGTACCTCCAGGGGTTGTGCATGCCCTTGACCTCCATTTTAACAGCAGATAGGGCCATATTAGGGTTTGGGTTTTGCTTAGATCATATCTGTCATCAAACAGTTCGTCGTTCATTAGTTTGTGAGACCCCAACTCTTAATCAACACAGTTTTGGTTGCGTTCTACATGTTCTTGCTTGTGTTCATAATTGCACTTGCAGGGATAAGCCTTCATGGCAAGGTCACTCATGTGTCACGGTTGATAACCAAAGGACCGGTGGTGTATTGATTGCGACGAGTCGTTTGTTCGGAGCCTTGGATCATCAACGTCGAGATCTCCACTCAATCAAGTTATCATACCTCATAGAAGATCGGACCTTGTCCTCTATCAGCAGTAGGGACGGTCTGCGATGTAGGGATAGATGGTCCACGACCTGCGGCAGAAGCTAGGTCTTCTCTGCGTTGGACGATCTCCGTGTGCGCAGAGACGACAGTGTTCGCCAATAGCACCTGGATCTGACCCTCGGAGGGACCCCATCAGGGAGGATAGATCCTGGGCTTTGTTTTGCGATCGGTAGGCCACCCAAGACGCCTCCAGACGATGTAGAGTTGAATAGAGGTGAAGAAAGCTATGTTACTGTCTACTCCTAGGACAAAAAGTAAAGGAACAAAAGATATATTGAGTTGGTTCGATTGTTGATTGTTTCAATCGGCTATAACCTTTCAAATATATAAAGGGGAAGGTCTGGACCCGCTTCTAGGCATCCTCCAACAAATTTCATGAGTTTAGAGGGATAAACTCGCAAGGAGATAAGAGTTAATCCACCTAATCTAATCTAATCGCAAATTGTCCGGACCTCAATGTCGGACCGTCCGGTCATGCCCAGTGCCACAAACGGAGCTCAACACGGACGCTTTCAGTTATTAAACGCCACTTATACTTCAACTGGCGGTTTCCGATTTCTTAAGAAAACCGCCAATAGAAATCGATTTCTATAATGGCAATTTTCTTAAGAAAATGCCACTACAAATCATTTTTATCTTGATTTTTTTGTGATTTTCAAATGACCATGTATGGAAAGCACACAAAAAAAGTTGTGTATCTCTCAATGTTATGAAACTTTGTAGTTGACATTTTTTTAATTTGAAATCATTTCAGCTCTCAAAAATTGCATCTATATTTGTCATATTTAAAATGCAAAATTTACAAAGTTCCTTGGATGATGGGAAAGTTACCAAAATAATAGTTGTAGAACATTAAAAGGTGGCGGGGAGAGCCCGGGGAGGTCGGGGGGAGTGTGGCGAACACGAGCGTGGGCACGGCACCAGCGCATAGGCACCGGAGGGTAGCCGTCCGCGGCAGGGTGGCTCGACGACGGCGCGACCTCACTATAGTGAGCAATCGCGCGCAACCGAGAGCGGGGAAGGGAGAAATAAAGTGTGGGTGAGGTTTGTTACCTCGAGGGGAGTCTCTAGGGACCTTGAGCGACGGTAGGGACGCGTCGAGGGCTCAGGGCGACGGCGTCGCCGCTGCGGCTGCGCGGAGGGACGTCCGGTGAGCGTGGGTCGAGAGAAACAGAGGAGGGGCGAATTGAAGGGTGTCCCGAGTCGCGGACGTCAAGGCGAAACTCATCGAGGTAACGGACACGACGAGGGCTCAATGGCGACGGCGGAACAGGTGCGAGACCACGACGGAGCGTGCAGCGGTGCTTCTCTGGCGGGTGCACGACGCGAGGCAAGGGCAGGAGCTCTTCGGGTGCATGAGTGAGGGAGGGGAGGGGAGTAAGTGGGGCGTGAATTCAAAAGGGGGGTCGAGCGTGTGGGGATGTGGCCGGGAGACACGCGACATGGGCGCGTCCACGACGGGGCATGCGGGTTGGAGGTTAGAGGAAAGAGGGGAGCTGACAAGCGGGGCCCGCGTGGCAGCAACATAGGCGCGCGAGGGCGAGCGGCTAAAAGCGCTGACGGGGCAGGCCCACAACGCAGAGAGAGCGAGGGCGCACGCGTGAAGGGAACGGCGGCGACAGGTGGGCCTCTGTCACAGTCGGTTCTGGGGGCAAAACCGAATGCATAGCATATGTGTGCCAGGATCCATTTCCACAAATATGTTGACATCACACGTGTAATATATCAAAAGACAATGCAATAAAGGTGTAAAGGGAGTAGAGTAACTTTATTACATCATCCAGACAATAGTGTCTTAAAAAGTATCTGAAAGTCGCCTAGAGGGGGATGAATAGGAGAAACCTAAAATTTATAAACTTTAACACACACTAAGGTTTGGGTTAGCGTTATAATTAAATTTGAGTGCGGAATATTGTTTCTCTTGCCAAGAGTTGCTCAATAAATGTGGATGACGTTTGGGAGCAAACTCAAATCAATATTAGCAAGGAAATGTTAGAGAGAGGAGAGAGGGAAATACAAATCAAATGGGAATCAACACAAGTGAATGCGGTGATTTACCGAGGTTCGGTTCAACAGAACCTACTCCCTATTGAGGAGGCCACAAAGGTCGGGTCTATTTCAACCCTTTCCCTATCTCAAACGGTCACTTAGACCGGATGAGCCTTCTCCTTAATCAATCGGGTCACTAAGACCCCGCAAGGACCACTACACACTTAGGTGTCTCTTGCTAGCTTTACAAAGCACTTAGAATTAAGAATGGGAAGGAAGAAGGCAAACCAAGCAACAAGAGCGCAAATGAACACAAAAACTCTCTCTCTCTCAAGTCACTAAGTGGTTGAGTTGATTTTGGGACTTGGAGAGGATTTGATCTTTTGGATTGTGTCTTGGAGTGAATGCTATTGCTCTTGTATTCAATGAGAACCTCAGAAAACTTGGATGCCAATGAATGAGGTGGTTGGGGGGGATTTTTAGCCTCCAACCACTTCCTAGCCGTTGGCTGAGTCTGCTGGCGATGGGCACACCGGACAGTCCGGTGGTGCACCGGACAACCACTGTTCACTGTCCGGTGCGCGCAACGTCAGCGCGTCCATTGGGGTTTGGAGCTGTTGACTGTTGGAACCCTTTGTCCTTTTGCTGCACCGGATAGTCTGGTGCCACACCGGACATGTCCGGTGACCTCTGACTTCTGCGCTCTGAGTTCTTCACTGTTCACTTTTGCAGTCGACCATTGGCGCGCAGTGATCGTTGCTCCGCGGGCTCACCGGACATGTCCGGTGAATTATAGCAGAGCGCGCCCAGCGAATTCCTGAGAGTGGCTGGTTCATTTGTGTAAGGGCCTGGTGCACCGGACAGTGTCCGGTGTGCCATTTGGCAGCACACTCTCATGTCTTGCTCTAAATTTGTTTGTGTCTCCAACTGAATTTCTTTCTTGGTTTGTGTTGAACCTTATTCACCTGAAATAAATGATATCTAGACAAACTAGTTAGTCCACATGATTTGAGATGGACGTCAACCATCAAAATCGATTATATGAAATTATTAAGTCCATTTCCCTTTCAATCTCCCCCTTTTTGGTGATTGATGCCAACACAAACCAAAGCAAATATGAAGTGTAGAAATGTAATTAGTTTGCAATTGAGATATTGCTTAAGATTAAACCATTGAAAGACTTCATACATATGTCTACGAATGAATGGATTGTTTTTCTCTTATTTAACATTTTGGACCACATTTGCACTACTTGATTGTTTTTTCAAATCTTTAGGAAAAATCTTTTCAAATTCTTTTGCAAGTAGTCAAAGGTACAAGAATATGATTGGAAGAAGCATTTTTAAGATTTGAAATTCCTCCCCTGTTTCAAATGCTTTTCCTTTGACTAAATAGAAGCTCCCCCAGAATGAATTCTCCTCTTAGCTTTCAAGAGGGTTTTTGAAATTATGCCAATTGAAATTTTTCATACTATATGAATTTTTGAAATCAATTAAGATACCAATTGAAAAATATCAACTAAAAGATCTTGAGATACCAATTGAAAATTCCAAATGAAAATTCTTGATATACCAAATGAAAATCTTGAGATAAACTCAAGTACCAATTTGAAACAAATACTTCCTTTGAAAAATCTGGATACCAATTTCGAAACATATACTAATTTTTTTTAAATGGTGATGCGGTCCTTTTGCTTTGGGCTTAATACTTTCTCCCCTTTGGCATTAATCGCCAAAAACGGAGAACTTTGAGAGCCCTTTTACATTTATTCCCCCTTTGGGGCCTAATACTTTTCTCCCAAATGGTAAAATAAATATGAGTGAAAGGTCATACCAATGAGAGTTATATGAGTAACGGCAAAGGGTAAATGATACCGTCAGAGTTGGAGTGGAAGCCTTGTCTTTGCCGGATACACCATTTCCCTTTCAATTTAAGACTAAGTATAGAAATACACTTGACAGCACATTAGTCTTCGCCTTGGCACAAGAAGAATAAGAAATATGCATTTGTACCAAATGAAAGAGACATGATCAAAGGTATATACATGAGCTATGTGTGCAATGTTTCAATCAAAGTTCCGAGAATCAAGTATATTTAGCTCATTCCTAAGTTTGTTAAAGGTCTTTTCATCTAGTGGCTTGGTGAAGATATCGGTTAATTGGTTGTGGGTGCCCACATAAGCCTTTTGTTGGTGATCTCTCAGAAAGTGATACCGGATGTCTATGTGCTTAGTGCGGCTGTGTTCAACGGGATTATCCGCCATGCGGATTGCACTCTCATTATCACATAGGAGAGGAACTTTGCTCAATTTGTATCCATAGTCCCTAAGGGTTTGCCTCATCCAAAGTAATTGTGCACAACAATGACCTGCGGCAATATACTCGGCATTGGCAGTAGAAAGAGCTACACAGTTTTGTTTCTTTGAAGCCCAAGACACCAGGGATCTTCCTAGAAACTGACAAGTCCCTGATGTGCTCTTCCTGTCAATTTTACATCCAGCATAATCGGCATCAGAATACCCAATTAAATCAAAGGTAGATCCCTTGGGGTACCAAAGCCCAAACTTAAGAGTGTAAACTAAATATCTCATGATTCTTTTCACGACCCTAAGGTGAACTTTCTTAGGATTTGCCTAGAACCTTGCACAAATGCATACAGAAAGCATAATATCCGGTCGAGATGCACATAAGTAGAGTAAAGAACCTATCATCGATCGGTATACCTTTTGATCTATGGATTTACCTCCCGTGTTGAGGTCGAGATGCCCATTTATTCCCATGGGTGTCTTGATGGGTTTGCCATTCTTCATCCCAAACTTCTTGAGTATATCTTGAATGTACTTAGTTTGGCTGATGAAGGTGCCTTCTTGGAGTTGCTTGATTTGGAATCCAAGAAAATACTTCAACTCCCCCATCATTGACATCTCGAATTTATGTATCATGATCCTACTAAACTCTTCACAAGAGGACTTGTTAGTAGACCAAAATATAATATCATTAACATAGATTTGGCAATAGTTTTGGTGAAGAGAGTAGGGTCTGCTTTTCCAACTTTGAAGTCACTAGTGATAAGAAAGTCACGTAGGCATTCATACCATGCTCTTGGGGCTTGCTTGAGCCCATAAAGCGCCTTTGAGAGCTTATAAACATGGTTAGGATACTCACTATCTTCAAAGCCGGGAGGTTGCTCAACATACACCTCTTCTTTGATAGGGCCATTGAGGAAGGCACTCTTCACATCCATTTGATATAGCTTAAAGCCATGGTAAGTAGCATAGGCAAGTAATATACAAATTAACTCAAGCCTAGCTATGGGTGCATAGGTTTCATCAAAATCCAAACCTTCGACTTGTGAATAACCTTTTGCAACAAGTCGGGCTTTGTTCCTAGTCACCACACCATGCTCGTCTTGCTTGTTGCGGAATACCCACTTGGTACCTACAACATTTTGATTAGGACGTGGAACTAAATGACATACCTCATTCCTCGTGAAGTTGTTGAGCTCCTCTTGCATTGCCACCACCCAATTTGGATCTCTTAGTGCATCCTCTATCATGTATGGCTCAATAGAGGACACAAAAGGATAATGTTCACAGAATGAGCAACTCAAGTGTTGGGGACTTGTCCTTAAATGCTATGAATTAAGAACAAGGCAACACAGAAATTGTTAAACGTTAAAGTCCTTCATCCTTCAAAGCATTATTTCCCTTGGGATATAATGAGTCCGGACGAAGGTTATGAATGACATACCTTCATCAGCACAACAAATAATGAAGAAGGATTCATATAAAGTATGAAAAATAACATAAACACTTAAATATTATTATTAACTCATTTCTATTTTATTATTATGGAAAAATAGAAATGATAACAAATTACAAATGTACCTTCGGCTTGAAAGAAGGCAAAAGTACAAGCGTGACGCAAAAGCAAATGCCAAGTCAGCGTGAACAGTATGGGAGCACTGTTCATCTATTTATAGGCACGGGACGCAGCCCATGTAAAATTACACCCATGCCCTTTACATTTGTTAATAACTCTATAGTAATCCAGCGGGGTCTAAATAGCATTTTCCCCTTTAAGTCGGTTTCCTTTTCTGCTATCACGCCGAAGCTCCCCTACGCATAGCTTCGGCTCTGCGCCATCCTTCGCATTCTTTGAGCTTCTTCACACTGTGGTTTTGACCTAAGTCCGAAGGTACCTGTTCATGTATCATACTCTAGGAACATTGTTAAATCATGTTTTTGAGGACCTTCGGAAGCCGAAGGCCCCCAAAAGTAGCCCCTCGCAATATTAATTTGCTAAAATGATAAATTCATATTGCGATATGGATGAAGGCCATAAGCCGAAGGTCCAAAAAAACACCTTCCCTTTGCTAGAATAGCAACAGTCAATGACAAGCGGGGCCCTCCCACTTGCAACGCACTAGGCGTATAAATAAGAGCACACCGCGAGCTCATTTGGCACGCTTTTTGCCATCTGCTCTGCCTGCTCAATTTTTAGCTCTTGCCTACAAACGTTTTGCCTGGCTTTTTAGATTTTTTAGCTTTGGCCTTAAGAGCACATTTTCAACATTTTCGAAGAGATGTCTCAGGATAAGAAAGCTGTTGTTGAAACGAAGTTGAGCCTTTAGGAGAAGAATCTTGGCTTCCTTGAATCAATAGCGAAGACAAATACAGAGAAGATTACTAGAGAGATTTTAGAAGGTTTATCTGAAGACACCGGTGATAGTGACAGTTATGATGTGGAAAGCGGTGGCGAAGACTCCGAAGATCGACCCTGGCCACCAAGTCATACAGTTTTCGAAAAATCAACTATTAAACAGAGTCATCTCGACAATATGAGGGGAAGATATTTTTGAGATGTGTCTATCGTGAGGGCTGACAACGGAGACAGGACTTCTCCTGCTCTCGAAGAGAATGAAGTCATGATCTTCCGAAGCTTCTTCAAGGCTGGGCTTCGGTTCCCCCTAAGCAATTTTGTGGTTGAAGTTTTAAAAATATATCAGGTTTACCTTCATCAAATTACTCCCGAAGCAATCATAAGAATGGGAATATTCGTCTGGGCCGTGAGGAGCCAGGGCTTAGAGCCAAATGCAAAAAGTTTCTGCATTATGCACGAACAGTTATATGAGATGAAACCCTGGGGCAAAGAGCAATACCATAACAATTTTGGCTGTTATAGCTTCGTTGCTCGCTCTGGCTCAAGCTGCCCCGTGCCAACCTTCCGGAAAAGATGGCCTGGGGACTGGATGAAGGAATGGTTTTACGTGAAAAACGATTTAAAGGAACGAGAAGACATTAAAGATATTATCATGTGTCCTATCTGGCAGCGCTTCGGCCTTCGGAAACCAAAGGTGGAAATTGATGAAGCAGCCGAAGAATGTCGAAAGGCCTTTGGCATAGTTTGCTCTTTCATCGGGACAAGGGATTTAGTGCAGGAGCACATAGCCTTCAGAGTGTGGCCACTTGTAGAGAAATGGGAAATGCCAAAGGAAACTATCAGCAAGTCTGACGAAGGTGGGCTGGTTAGGTTGAAATACACCTTCAAATATGAAGGTAAGTTTGTTGAGCCAGATGATGATTGGCTGAAATGTATCGAAGCTACAAGCGATGAACTGCTTGGGCCATATTCAAAGGCAGAAGATAACGCGTTATCTGCGGCCTTCGGAGGCCGGAACAAGAAGAGACTGAATAGAGTTTTTGATGCTATTGGGTTTATGTACCCTAAATACCGCTACCCGTCGCGGGGGCAGAAGAGAAAGAGTGCCACTTCCGGGAAGGATGCTGCTCTAGCTGCTCCAAGCGAGCCCACACCGAAGAGGAAAAAGGTGAAGGTCCTTACTCACCGGCCGCGATATATTGAATCGGCCAAAGTCCCCGAATTTGGCGGCGAGACCTCTTCGGCTACTAAAGCTGAAGAATCTGCCCTCACACAGAGGAATGAACCGGCTACAATGCCGAAGGCATCACCAGCCAAATCAGGTGAGCCAAAGGCCATTAATATTGAAGAGGCAGAGGTCGAAAAGACAAAAATATTAGAAGTTATAAGCCCTTCGGCAGAGATGACAGTACCGAAGGCGCAAAAGGATCTTATAACGACCCACAAGAGGAAAAGGATGGTCAACGTACTAGATGTACTGGAAAAAATAAAGACTTTAAGCTCTACTCCAGGGAAAACAGCCGAAGCTTCAAAAACGCGAATTGAAACAAAACAAACTGAAGCTGAAGCTGCACAAAGTCATGCCGAGACCGAAGCTGGGCCTTCAGAGCCCGCCAAGGAGAAATCCTTGGAAATCGGAGAAGAAAAAGCGGAAAAGGAATCCGCAGAACAAATTCTGTCTGAAAAAAACTGCCATTCCTATTCCCGAAGCATCTTCCGAAGCTCTTGATTATATTATACGACATGCTTCGGGAAAAAGGTTATCTGCAGAAGAAAAGCAAGAAGCTCAATATTATGCCCAGAGACTGAAATATCCAAAAGGGGCATTGATATTCAACGGCAGCGGAGAAGAAGACTTCTTGTATTGTCTCCCAGACAGCAAGGAGATTTCTGTCTGCCGAGAGATGAGCAAAAGCTTCGGGTTCCCGACACTAGAAGACGGGCGCTCGGTGCTATCAAAAGATGAATTAGCCGACAGCTTAGCATACAACAGCTTAAAGGTGAGAGAATGAGATTTTTGTACTTAAAAACAAAATTTTTCCATTTGCTTATATTTAGTACTGCACTCCTTTTGTAGGGCCTTATTCTTAGCAACGCCCTCAGGGCGCAAAAAAGTGCTGAAGACGAAGGATGTACTATAGCCTTGAACAACCTTCGTTCCGAAGTAATTGAGCTAAGAAACAAAGGTCTTGAAATAGATAAAATATTAAACTCATTGGTGAACAAGATAAAAGACGAAGCTACTTCAAAAGCCCAAGCTGAGGCCCAGAAATGCGAAATTGAAGATCTTCGGAAACAGCTGGCAGAAGCAAAATTAAAATGTGCAATTGCCGAAGCTGACCGAGACGCCAGTGACTACTGGAAAAATTACTGGGAAAAACAATTGTGGAGCTTCGTTCTTCAAAAGAAAGATGCTATGAGAAATCTGTAGCATGTGTACAAAAGATAAAAACCAGCTTCGCCAATATTGGCGCATATTCGAATGAAGACAACTTCGTACTGGGCGACCCCGAAGGTCCAATCGAATGGATCAACGGCGAAGCCGAAGCCTTTGAGGAAGTTTTGAGTGGCCGTGGAGATGTCTGCGCCTTCTCAGGTGCCATGGGAATTGCGGCTATTTTGGAGAATGCAGGATGCGAACACGTGAAGATTCTGGCCCAAGCCGAAGCTCCTTTCTCTATTGATGACATGAAGGATCCCTCGGCCAAAGCAAGCTTAGTTGGCAGAAAATTCTTTACTGACATTTGGGAAAATGGCGGCCGAGGGATGGCCCACAAAATTATAAAGAAAAGTGAAAAAGATACTCACGATGCTAGAGAAGCAACAAAGGCAACTGAAAGGACTGCAGAACTCCAAAGGCGGATAGGTATTGCCTAATTGCTTTTAATTTTATGTTTTATTTTTGTGACTTCAGACTTATTTATGTTTTATATCGCAGCCGAACTATCTCCTCCCCCGGAGCCCTTCGAGCCATTGGTCGACCCCGAAGCAGAAAAGGAAGATGAAATTACTAAGATGGCCGAAGCTATTATGGACAAAGCTGTTACTCGACTACTAAACGAAGCTGCGGAAGCAGTTTTAAAAGAAGAGTAGCTATTATTGTAGAAACATTTGGAATATTAATGTAATATTTGCTGAACAAAATGTGTAATATTTTGTAGTTTTGAATGTAATATATAAGCTGTTTGTAATTCAATTCTTTACGATGCATGAAACTTTATGTACATACCGTTTTTGAGCCTTCGGCGAAAAAACACCTTCCCTTCTTTCATGCTTCGTGAAGAATATCCATATTCCGTAAAAACGTTATCCTTCGTAAGCAATAGATCTCCTTCGATATTAGAGTTGATGAAGTTGTACTGCTTCAAAACTTATTTTGTGGCTTGGCACAACTTCTTCGAAGCAATTTCCAAAGATCAACAATGTATCCCCTTCTTGTGCCATTGATGCATTATAATGTATGATGCCATGTTATGCGAATGATGTGATGATGTTATGCTATGCAAAATGATATTTGTGCCGAAGATACACACACATTCCCACAATAGAACACACAATCTCTTTGCCGTTTATTTTTTGGCTTCACCGCTTATTTTTCGGTGTATCAGCGCTGACTTTTCGCTGTAAGTTCTGCATTCCCTTAGGAACGTCTTTTGAACTTCTTCGCCTTCTATTCGGTGGTATTCGCGTTGACTTTTCGCGCTTCGCCTTATATTTCGGTGGGAATCAGCGTTTATTTTTCGCTGTAAGCTCTGCATTCCCTTTGGAACGACTTTTGAGCAGAAAACTTACGTTGCGCTCCCTTAGGAACGACTTTTTGTTGCTTCGGTCAAACTTACGTTGCGTTCCGAAGCCCCTGGTCATTTCAGAGAACCTGTAAGCTTCCTCCCTTCTCTACCGAAAGTCATTATTAGCGCGGATGTATTCATCCATCTTCTGAAGCAATTTCTCCAGGGTCTGAGGGGGCTTCCTGGCGACGTATTGGGCCGTAGGTCCTGGCCGAAGCCCCTTGATCATGGCCTCAATGACAATTTCATTGGGCACTATTGGCGCTTGTGCCCTCAGACGCAAGAACCTTCGGACATACGCCTGGAGGTATTCTTCGTGATCTTGCGTGCACTGGAACAAAGCTTGAGCAGTAACCGGCTTCGTCTGAAACCCTTGGACACTGGTGATCAGCATGTCCTTCAGCTTCTGTCATGATGTGATTGTTCCTGGCCGAAGAGAGGAGTACCAGGTTTGTGCAACATTCTTGACTGCCATGACGAAGGATTTCGCCATGACTGCAGTATTGCCACCATATGAAGATATGATTGCTTCGTAGCTCATCAGAAACTACTTCGGATCTGAGTGTCCGTCATACATGGGGAGCTAGGGTGGCTTGTAAGACGGAGGCCAAGGTGTAGCCTGCAGTTCTGCTGATAGAGGAGAAGCATTATCAAAAGCAAAATTTCCATGATGGAAATCTTCATACCATTCATCCTCGTTGTAGAAGCCCTCTTGGTGCAGCTCTCTGTGCTGAGGCCTTCGATTTTGCTCATCTTGAGCAAGATGACGTACTTCTTTAGTGGCTTCGTCAATCTGCCTTTGTAGGTTAGCTAGCCGAGCCATTTTTTCCTTCTTCTTTTGCACTTGCTGATGAAGCATCTCCATATTCCTGATCTCTTGGTCCAACTCATCCTCTTGGGGTGTTGGACTGGTGGCCTTCCTCTTCTGGCTTCGGGCCTCTCGAAGAGAAAGGGTCTCCTGGTTCGGGTCCAGCGGCTGCAGAGCGACAGTCCCTGTCGCTGAAGCTTTCTTTGGCGGCATCACGAAGGTCGATAATTGCCGAAGGTGGTCGAAAAGGGTTCACTGGAGGTGGGCGCCAATGTTGGGGACTTGTCCTTAAATGCTATGAATTAAGAACAAGGCAACACAGAAATTGTTAAACGTTAAAGTTCTTCATCCTTCGAAGCATTATTTCCCTTAGGATATAATGAGTCCGGACGAAGGTTATGAAGGACATACCTTCATCAGCACAACAAATAATGAAGAAGGATTCATATAAAGTACGAAAAATAACATAAACACTTAAATATTATTATTAACTCATTTCTATTTTATTATTATCGAAAAATAGAAATGATAACAAATTACAAATGTACCTTCGGCTTGAAAGAAGGCAAAAGTACAAGCGTGACGCAAAAGCAAATGCCAAGTCAGCGTGAACAATACGGGAGCACTGTTCATCTATTTATAGGCACGGGACGCAGCCCATGTAAAATTACACCCATGCCCTTTACATTTGTTAATAACTCTATAGTAATCCAGCGGGGTCTAAATAGCCTTTTCCCCTTTAAGTCGGTTTCCTTTTCTGCTATCACGCCGAAGCTCCCCTACGCATAGCTTCGGCTCTGCGCCATCCTTCACATTCTTTGAGCTTCTTCACACTGTGGTTTTGACCTAAGTCCGAAGGTACCTGTTCATGTATCATACTCCAGGAACATTGTTAAATCATGTTTTTGAGGACCTTCGGAAGCCGAAGGCCCCCAACATCAAGATCTAGTGGTTACCCCCTTGTGAATGTCACTAAGTATGGAGTTGACGGGATGATCTCTTTGAATTGCTTGGTGGACTCTTGGGTGTGGCGGTCTTTGATCTCTAAGAGTGTGTTTGGTTGAGGAGCGGAGGGGAATGAAACAGCTCCATTCTTATTTTTTCGATGTTTGCTTTTCATAGGGGAGAGCGGAGCGGCTCCTAGAGTCTATAAAATGGCAAATATTTGGGAAGCTCTCGCTCCACCAAAAGGACAGGATGCGAGCGCTCTCGCGGACACGAGCGCTCTCCTCCCTCTCCACTCAATAGTCATATGACTCTCCAACCAAACAATAAACTTAGCGGCTCCGCTCTATTCTACTCTTCAACCAAAAAAATGGAGTGGTTCCATTCTGCTTGCCAAACACAGAATGAAATGGCTCAATTCTTAGAAACTGGAATGGAGCCGCTCTATCCCAGTTGGCTCCCCAACCAAACGCACCATAATTTCTTGATCATCTTCCTTGTCTTGATCTTCTTCATCTCCCCCTTGATCAATATCCTCCTTATGTGGCTCATCGTCTTGATCTTCATCCTCTTCTTCTTGAGCCTGATCCTCATCTTGAGTTGGTGGAGATGCTTGCATGGAAGATGATGGTTGATCTTGTGCTTGTGTGGGCCCTTCGGATTCT
The DNA here is from genome assembly GCF_902167145.1 of Zea mays. Taxonomy (NCBI): domain Eukaryota; kingdom Viridiplantae; phylum Streptophyta; class Magnoliopsida; order Poales; family Poaceae; genus Zea; species Zea mays. Next base: position 91,212,175 of record NC_050097.1, read on the forward strand.
TTTGGACACACATCCCCAATGGACATGTTCCTTAGCGCGACGCACGGAGCCTCTTCATCATCTAGTTCATCAAGATCAACTTGCTCCACTTGGGAGCCATTCGTCTCATCAAACACAATGTCACAAGAAACTTCAACTAATCCAGTGGACTTGTTGAAGACTCTATATGCTCTTGTGTTGGGGTCATAACCAAGTAAAAAGCCTTCTACTTCTTTAGGAGCAAATTTAGAACTTCTACCTCTCTTAATAAGAATAAAGAATTTGCTCCCAAAGACTCTAAAATAAGACACATTGGGCTTTTTACCAGTAAGGAGTTCATACGATGTTTTCTTGAGGATTCGGTGAAGATATAACCGGTTGATGGAATGGCAGGCGGTGTTAATCGCCTCCGCCCAAAACCGGTTCGGTGTTTTGTACTCATCAAGCATGGTCCTTGCCATATCCAGTAGAGTTCTATTCTTACTCTCCACTACACCATTTTGTTGAGGTGTGTAGGGAGAGGAGAACTCATGCTTGATGCCCTCCTCCTCAAGAAATCCTTCAATCCATGAGTTCTTGAACTCCGTTCCATTATCGCTTCTAATCCTTTTTATTCTCAATCCGAACTCATTTTGAGCTCGTCTTAAGAATCTCTCTAAGGTTTCTTGGGTTTGAGATTGTTCCTGTAAAAAGAATACCCAAGTGAAGCGAGAACAGTCATCCACAATAACTAGACAGTACTTACTCCCGCCGATGCTTATGTAAGCAATCGGGCCGAATAGGTCCATGTGGAGTAGCTCAAGCGGTCAGTCAGTCGTCATGATGTTCTTGTGTGGATGATGGACTCCAACTTGCTACCCTGCTTGTCATGAGCTACAAATCCTGTCTTTCTCAAAATGAACATTTGTTAGTCCTAAAATGTGTTCTCCCTTTAGAAGCTTGTGAAGATTCTTCATCCCAACATGGGCAAGTCGACGATGCCAGAGCTAGCCCATATTAGTCTTAGCAATTAAGCAAGTGTCTAGTTTAGCTTTGTTATCATTAAAATCAACTAAATATAGCTGACCATCTAACACTCCCTTAAATGCTATTGAATCATCATTTCTTCTAAAGACAGTAACACATATATCAGTAAAAAGACAATTGTAGCCCATTTTGCATAATTGAGAAATAGAAAGAAAATTGTAATCTAAAGAATCTACAAGAAAAACATTGGAAATGGAATGGTCAGGGGATATAGCAATTTTACCCAAACCTTTGACCCAACCTTGATTTCCATCCCCGAATGTGATACCTTGTTGGGGATCTTCATTTTTCTCATATGAGGAGAACATCCTTTTCTCCCCTATCATGTGGTTTGTGCACCCGCTATCGATTATCCAACTTGACCCACCGGATGCATAAAACTACAAAACAAGTTTAGGCCTTGTTCTTAGGTACCCAAACGGTCTTGGGTCCTTTTACATTAGAAACAAGCACCTTGGGTACCCAAACACAAGTCTTTGGGCTCTTGTGTTTGCCCCCAACATATTTGGCAACTACTTTGCCTTATTTGTTAGTTAGCACATAAGAAGCATCAAAAGTCTTAAATGAAATATTATGCTGATTTGATGCATTAGGAATTTTCTTTTTAGGCATTTTGATATGAGTGGTATGCCTAGAACTAGAAGCCTCATTCTTATACATAAAAGCATGATGAGATGTATTGTGAGGTTTTCTAGCATGAATTTTTCTAATCTTATGCTCAGGATAGTTTGCAGGATATAAAATGTAGCCATCTCTATCCTGAACCATGGGAGCCTTACCCTTAACAAAATTAGAAAGTTTCTTAGGAGCATTAAGTCTGGTGTTGTTTTGGCTCCCCTATTGGAAGCCAATACCATCCTTAATGCCAGGGTGTCTCCCATTATAGAGCATGCTTCTAGCAAATTTAAACTTTTAATTTTCAAGTTCATGTTCGGCAATTTTAGCATTTAATTTTGCTATGTGATCATTTTGTTCTCTAATCATGGCAATGTGATCATCAATAGCTTCAATATTAACATCTCTACATCTAGTGCAAATAGTGACATGCTCAACAGTAGATGTAGAGGGTTTGCAAACACTCAATTCTTCTATCTTAGCATTTAAGCTAGCATTCTCATTTCTAAGACAGGAAATTGAGTCATTGCAAATGCTAAGCTCCTTAGTTAAGTTTTCACATTTTTCTACTTCTAGAGCATAAGCATTTTTCAACTTAACAATTTTTTTGGTTTCCTTAATGAGCAAGTCCTCTTGGCATTCCAAGAGATCATCCTTCTCGTTAATGGTTTCTATCAATTCATTCGATTTTTTCTTTTGGTCCATGGTAAGGTTGGCAAAGAGAGAAACTAAATCATCTTCATTATCACTAGAACTACCCTCATCATCAGATGTAGTATATTTGGGGGTACTTCTAGAATGTACCTTCTTCTTTTTGCCGTCCTTAGCCATGAGACACTTGTGGCTGACGTTGGGGAAGAGGAAACCTTTGTTGACGGCGATGTTGGTGGCGTCCTCGTCGGAGGAGGAGTCAATGGAGCTCTCGCCGGAGTCTCATTCCCGCCCCATGTGCGCCTTGCCACCCTTCTTCTTGTAGTATTTCATCTTCTCCTTTTTCTTCCCCTTCTTGTCTTTGTCCCTCTCACTTTCACTAGAATATGGACATTTAGCTATAAAGTGACCGGACTTACCACACCGGTAGCACACCCTTTTGGAGCGGGGCTTGTAGTCCTTCTCCCTCCTTTGCTTGAGGATTTGTCGAAAGCTCTTAATGATAAGAGCCATCTCCTCGTTGTCAAGCTTGGAGGCATCGATTGGAAGCCTACTTGGTGTAGACTCCTTCTCTTCTGTTGCTTTGAATGCAACGGGTTGCACCGCGAGTGTGGAGGTGGTGCCTTGCTCAAGTTGACAATGTTTTTGTAGTCTTTGATCATAAGTTCAAAGCTCACAAACTTGCCAATAACCTCCTCAGGAGACATCTGTTTATATCTAGGATCCCAGTATTAATTGAACTTGAGTAGGATTACAAAAAACGAGGGATCTAAGAAAAACCTTGACCATTTCATGGTCATCCCATTTTGTGCTCCTGAGGTTGCGCACTTGATTGACCATTGTTTTTAGTCGGTTGTATATTGCTTGTAGCTCTTCTCCTTTGTTGAGGACGAATCGACCGAGCTCTCCCTCGATCGTCTCCCACTTGGTGATCTTGGTCACCTCGTCCCCTTCGTGCGCCGTTTTGAGGACATCCCAAATTTCTTTGGCATTCTTTAACCCTTGCACCTTATTATACTCCTCTCGACACAAGGAGGCAAGGAGTATAGAAGTTGATTGGGAGTTGAAATGCCTAATTTGGGCGGCCTCGTCCGAGTCATAGTCCTCATCGTCCACTTGTGGTGCCTGCGCTCCAAACTCAACAATATCCCAAATACTTTCGTGGAGTGAGGTTAGATGGTGCCTCATTTTATCACTCCACATACAATAATCTTCACCATCAAAATATGGTGGTTTGCCTAGGGGTACTGAAAGTAGAGGAGCACGCTTTGAAATACGGGGATAGCGAAGAGGCATCTTACTATACTTCTTACGCTCGTGGCGCTTCGAAGTTGTCGTCTCGGCGCCTGATGTGGAAGGTGATGAAGAGTCGGTCTCGTAGTAGACCACCTTCTTCATTTTCTTTTTCTTCTTGTCACCCTTCCTTAGTGACTTGATGGAGGAAGAGGATTCCTCCTTATATTTGTTGCCGGACTCCCTTGATAGAGTCCTCTCCGAGCCCATGGCCTTGTGGCCGGTCACGATCTTCCTCTTGGCGTGATCTCCAGACATCACTTCGAGTTTGTTAGACTCTTAATGAAGCCCTGGCTCTGATACCAATTGAAAGTCGCCTAGAGGGGGTGAATAGGCGAAACCTAAAATTTGTAAACTTTAACACACACTAAGGTCGGGGTTAGCACTAGAATTAAATCCGAGTGTGAAAGATTGTTTCTCTTGCCAAGAGTTGCTCAATAAATGTGGATGACGTTTGGGAGCAAACTCAAATCAATATTAGCAAGGAAATGTTAGAGAGAGGAGAGAGGGAAAACAAATCAAATGGGAATCAACACAAGTGAACGCGGTGATTTGTTTTACCGAGGTTTGGTTCAAAAGAACCTAGTCCCCGTTGAGGAGGCCACAAAGGCCAGGTCTATTTCAACCCTTTCCTTCCCTCAAACGGTCACTTAGACCGGATGAGGCTTCTCCTTAATCAATCGGGTCACTAAGACCCCGCAAGGACCACTACACACTTAGGTGTCTCTTGCTAGCTTTACAAAGCACTTAGAATTAAGAATGGGAAGGAAGAAGGCAATCCAAGCAACAAGAGCGCAAATGAACACAAAAACTCTCTCTCTCTCTCTCAAGTCACTAAGTGGTTCAGTTGATTTTGGGACTTGGAGAGGATTTGATCTTTTGAAATGTGTCTTTGAGTGAATGCTATTGCTATTGTATTGAATGAGAACCTCAGAAAACTTGGATGCCAATGAATGAGGTGGTTGGGGGTATTTATAGCCTCCAACCACTTCCTAGTCGTTGGCTGAGTCTGCTGGCGATGGGCACACCGAACAGTCCGATGGTGCACTGGACAGCACTGTTCACTGTCCGGTGCGTGCCACGTCAGCGCGTCCGCTGGGGTTTGGAGTTGTTGACCATTGGAACCCTTTGTTCTTTTGCTGCATCGGACAGTCCGGTGCCACACCGGACAGTCCGGTGACCTCTGACTTCTGCGCGGCACTGTTCATCACTGTTCACTTTTGCAGTCGACCGTTGGTGTGCAGTGACCGTTGCTCCACTGGCTCACCAGACATGTCTGGTGCACATTGGACAGTCCGGTGAATTATAGCGGGGCGCGCCCATCGAATTCCCGAGAGTGGCTAGTTTATTTGTGTACGGGCCTGGTGCACCGGACAGTGTCCAGTGCACACAGGACAGTGTCCGGTGCGCCATTTGATAGCACACTCTCATGTCTTGCTCCAAATTTGTTTGTGTCCCCAACTGAATTTCTTTCTTGGTTTGTGTTGAACCTTATGCACCTGAGATAAATGATATCCAGACAAACTAGTTAGTCCACGTGGTTTGTGATGGACGTCAACCACCAAAATCGATTATAGGAAATGATTAAGTCCATTTCCCTTTCAGTATCATCATCAAAGTACAGCGGAATAAACATGGACACTCTTCCACAGGAAGGTGACTGACACATCGTTAGTCTCAATACTCATCAACATCATCTGCAAAGTCTTCTTCATCACCCTCTGATCAAAATATTAGCAAAGGGTGAGCTCACTTATGGTCGGGGCTAAGCAAGTGGGAGGAATAATGCAAGTTTAACAAGGTAGGCTATGGATAAGCAGTAAGCATTTTAGTTGGTCAATATTTTATTAACAACGCCTGACTTACTAATTGTAAGTATATCCCAAAATTCCCAATTAAACATAAGTACAAAATTATATCAAAAGCACTTAAGTGAAACCACTTAAGAAAACCATTTATGAATCATCGGATCACGATTTATTTTCTATCTTTAAGTTCAATTATCAAATGAGGGTCCAGGTTGCTCTTAACCGAGAGCACGACTGACATATCAGTTATACACTCTGCAGAGGTGGTACAACTTTACCCACAAGTCATGTATCCCATCTAGCCTGGGTTGATCAGACCCATATACACTTCCTAGGTGAATGGCTAGGGATCCACTATGAGGCTTTCGCAAAATATCCTTAGTACAAAGCCACCCACTAAGGTTTCCACGTCAATATTGATGGCCCTCTAGGCGAGGTAACTTAGCCAAGACTACCACCCCATGTTAACATGAGCTGCCACCAAACCACTGCCGCCCCCTCTTGCCCATCTTTCATGTAGGGTTGCTAAGCACTAAGTCTATAGAGCTAATTACTAGAGCCAGAGCCATTATATTATTCGTGGTTGCACTGTTATCCTGGGTGGTCACTCCATGTTCCATTTAATATGAAATGATCTTGTTTAACCATCGGGTTAACATCATAATACAAATTTCAATTCTGGAACAATAGTATCATTAATGAGTGACATCATATTTATCAAGTTGAGCGATAGCACAAATTGCTAAGCATAGGGTTTATCCCAAGGTGATCATGGAATAGGGTTGGTAATTCTAGGTAATCCTATTTAGGCAAATCCCATCAAATTATGCAAATATCTGAAAAGTAAACATTATTATATGTATTACTTGGGTACAAATAGAAATATAGAGGGAGAATCCACTTGCCTTGCTCGAACGTGTCCTGCAGGTCGTCTTCGAACGTGTTTGGTTCGTCTACCACATAGTCAGCTTCTAATATCAATTCGTGTATCGTACATAAAAAAGAAAACATACACCAAATAAATAAGCATACACCATTACATGGGTAACATTCACCATTACATGAACAATCACATACCACACAAACTATATTATAAATAATGCCTAAATCATAATTATATTATTAGTCCACTAAAATCTCCACTTTGAATTATCACTCGTGAAAATTATATGGGCATGTGACTACGAAAGTATTTTACCTAGCATAGCTTAGATGAAATGACTTAACAAATTCTACAGAAATAAATTACTAATCAATTATTTTCTTTATGACTAATAATATTCTGTTGGTTTTATCCTTTCTTTTCTAAATGGAAATTATATATATTGTTAAAATGCTTATTTATAAATCACATAACATTATTATTCTAAGAACTACTGTAAACTACTAATTTTGGATTTTAGTAACATATTTATGGTTATTTCGATATAAATATATATTCTACTAACTTTTAGTGAATAAGTGATATGTGTATGAACACATATATCGTGACTAGCAAAAATCTATGTTTTAACCTGACCAAGAAGATGTGGCCTAGTACCTATTTCAATTTCTTAAATCATTAAAACTACACTTAAACAACTACTAACATAATATTGTTTTATGCGCTAAAATGAGAAGTTAATCGCAAACGTTTCTAGTACAAAGTTAATGAATTGTGACATTATTTATTTTCGAAATATAAAAACAATGTTCATATCCAAAATATTGTTGTAGGGGCTGATTCACAACCAAACATATACATCAGGGAGTAGTAAGAAATAAACAGGGTTCTATTTTTAATGGTTTATGAACTGGATAATATCTGAATAAATTTTACACAATTCTAGGGGCTAAAACGCAAAACGGTTATCTTCTACCTCGGGATGCCCGCGCGCAGGGTAGAGCTCGGTGCGGGTGAGGGAGACGGACACGCAGGGGCAGGGCAAACGATGAGGCGCGGCCGGGACAGGGTGGCGCGACACGGCGAGGCTCGGCCGCGGACGGTCCAGGCGAGGCAAGGCAGGGACACGGACGGTCCGGCGGGTACGGCTCTGGCGAGCAGTAATCCAGCGCGCATGAAGAGAGGAGAGGGGGAGCTTGGCGAGTTCGGTAGGGAGGGGCAGTGTGGGGGACAGATATCCCCCGGGTCCACTGAAAGGATAAAAGACCTCATGAAAGGCCCAAGAGTCCAATAAATCGTGAGGTCACTCCTTCATGGGCCTGGGAGAAGCGACTAGTGAAGCAGATCGACATAAGGCCGGGTGGGCGCAAACCCGGACGGCCCCATAGCATTGAGCAAGCAACCGCAACAGAAGATCCGACATTCCCGTGCTGGAGCCCTGAACGACGTAACCAGGCAAGGATAAGTCGGCAGAATCATAGGAAGATAGACAAAAACGGCTCACTATCTTTTAGGTGCATATCCACATGTATTGCCTCACGATCGGATATATAAGGCCTAGGGGGCACCCCTTCAGAACGATCGACTCCATTACTATTCAACCATCCACTTCAACTCTCTACGCTTTAGAGAGCAACCTTGTAACCCATACGCAAAGCATACTCACTAGGACGTAGGGTATTACGCATCTCCAAGCGGCCCGAACCTGTAAACATTGTCCATTGTTCCTCGTGCATCAGGCACGAACCATTTAGCTACAGTCGGCGACACCGTCCTACTCCTAAAACACCTTGAGGGGCAACCCCGGGTGTGCGGTCGGACCCAAAACACCGACAGCTGGCGCGCTAGGTAGGGGGTGTGTCGCCGATCCAAGCTAGCTCAATGGCCGTCACCTTCTACAGCAAGATCACCCTCCGACCCGGATCCGTATTCTGCTTTGGAACGATCTCGTCCATAGCAGATGAAGAGGGAACTCTACACCGCATCGCCGATCCGCCAAAGAAGAAGTCCACTCTAACAGGCTCCGAGAATATCGGGGTAAGGAAGGAAAAAGCGCGACCTCCAGCGCACCGAAAAAAGATCGCCCTCAGCAAGCCAGGGGCTGAGAGCCCGCTGACCCGGAGAACTCCATTGTCCACTTCCCCGACGAAAGAATGGACACAGATCGCAAGGAAGAAAGAGACCGGGAGGAAGTGAGTCGTTCTTTCCGTTCCTCCGCCCTCAAAGGAGAACGGGAAGAAGATCGCCACGGCTGCCGCACCATTCTACCCCGACATCCTCTTCATCGGGAGAGTGGAGTCGCCCCCCGTCTTTGACGACGAGCCGACCGCACCCGGGGAAGAACCACCTCAGTGGGAATCCCGCCGGCGGAGAAATCGGCGCCGAAACATTCGGCGACATCATGAAGCCAGAGAACGGGATCCGGAGCAACCTGTTTCGCGGGACAAGGTCTCGGAGATAGGAGAAACTCCGGAGGAACACGTCTTCAGAGAACAAAGGAATTCCCGCCGACGTGATCGCCGACGAGCTCGGGAACAAGCCGAGCAGGACGCGAGGCAGCGCCGGGAAAATCCACTCTTCGGGCGCAACCTGAATCCCGACTTCGCCCGAGCCATGAACACACCGAGTGAAGTCGGAGGGGTACTAGCTCGGATAGCTGATGGACTCCCCCGGACTCCCGACGCCGAGGGCTATCGAGGACTGTTCACCCAGGCGGCCAACCATCTTCTACCGCTCGCTCACCCACCGAACGATCTACGACACGCCATCAATAGTCGCCGGGACGCGCGAAGTTCCATCAACGCTTCGCGTGAACGACGGCATGAGAACGAGATCCGCCGCCGGGAGGAGTACGACAGGGATCATGGCATCCCAGCTCGGAGTCAGGCAACCAGAACCGAGTCAGCAACGACCTCGACTGGCGGTACTACCCGGGGACGGTCGAGGAATCACAACGACTACTCCCCTCCCCGGGACAGACATCATCCCCGACGGTAGGAGGACTCGTGTGGAGTGACAGCCCTTACTCCACGCCTTAGGGCCATTCAGTGGCCCCCTAACTTCAAGGTATCCAATGTCGACAAATATGAACCTAAGCAGGATCCAGGAGGCTGGCTGGCCGTCTACACCACCGCCGCCCGAGCCGCCGGAGCGTCCGAGGACGTGATGACCGCATACTTACCCATTGTCCTCGGGCAAGACGCACTACAATGGCTGCAACATCTACCTCGACACTGCATCGACGACTGGAACGACTTCAGTCGATGCTTCACCGCCAACTTTCAGTCCCTCTCCGACAAACCAGCGCAACCATGGGACCTCAAATCCATCAAGCGCCGGGGGGACGAAACTCTCCGGTCGTACCTCAAAAGGTTCCAGACCATGAGAAATCGTATCCCCGAGGTCACGGAGGCGGCCGTGATCGAGGACTTCTACCGAGGATCCAATGACTCGGCTTTCGTCCGAGCCATACTGCAGAAAGCGCCGACTACCTCTGAGCAGCTGTTCCGGGAAGCCGACCTCTACATCACCGCCGACGAGCGAGCTCAGGACCTCATCGGGGGAGCGAAGCCCGCGCCGGCAGCGCCACGACACGACACGAACCAGCAACCCGACAAACGCTGGGAGAAAAGACCTCGCGAAGAGGTGCACGCAGCCGGACCGCCTACCTCTCGTGCCCGGGGTGGACCTCGTGGAGGCGAGCGCACGCTGGACGACATCCTCGACGCCCAGTGCCCGTACCACAAGGACATGCGCCACACCCTGCAGAACTGCAGGGACTTCAAGCACTCCATCGGACACGGCCGACCCTTCCAACCTCTACCTCCTCCTCCGCCGCGGGGAGGACCAGAAGAACCACGACAACCCCAGCAGCAGGAGGAGGGGGAAGGAGGAGCCTTCCCACGCGTTGACAGGGAGGTCAACGTCATCTTCGGCGGACACGGATCGCAGGAGAGCAGAGGACAACAAAAGCTCAACGGTCGCCAAATATTGGTGGCGACCACCGGTCCTCCCGCTCCATACCGGTGGTCGGAGCACCCGATTACCTTCACCCGGGCAGATCAATGGCTCAACTTCGACCACCCAGGCAAATATCCGCTCCTCGTCGATCCGGTGATCCGAGAGAGCAGGGTGAAGAAGGTGTTAGTGGACGGGGGAAGCAGCATTAATGTCACCTTCCCCTGAACACTCCAAGGCTTGGGAGTTCACCTCAAAGAACTCCGTGAGTCGGACACTCCTTTCTTCGGCATTGTGCCAACCGAAGGGGAATACCCGCTGGGCCACATCTACATGCACGTCACCTTCGGAACTCCGGAGAATTACATAACTGGGTTCCTGAGGTTCGAAGTGGCAAACTTCGACTCCGGGTACAACGCCATCATCGGGAGGCCGGGATTGGCAAAATTCATGGCCATCCCGCATTACACGTACATGATACTGAAGATGCTAGGACCACAAGGAATCATAACTGTGCGCCCTGACTTCCAAGGCGCCACAGAATGTTTCCGAGTGGCCATCCAAGTGGCCCTCACCACCAAACCGTCGGCGACTCCTTCAGCGCAGGCGAACTCTAAGCCTGAGGAAGACCTTACCGCACCAGCGAACAAAGCTCAAGCCGCGACCTCTATGCGGCCGACTGAAGAAACTAAAAGGATCAACCTGGGATTCGCTGATGAATGCAAGACTGCCATCATCAGCTCCAGCCTAGGCGATAAATAGGAAGGCGTGCTCGTCCGGTTTCTGCAAGACAACCGAGACGTATTCGCATGGCAACCTGCGGATATGCCGGGAGTCCCGAGAGAACTGGCCGAGCACAAACTGAAGGTCTACCCCCAGGCAAGGCCGATCCGGCAAAAACTACGTTGCTTCACGCCCGACAAAAGAGAGGCCATTCGCGCTGAGTTGGCTTGCTTAGTCGCGGCTGGGTTTATTAGAGAGGTGTTACATCCCGAGTGGTTAGCCAACCTTGTTCTTGTACTCAAAAAGAATAAAGTGGATTGGCGCATGTGCGTCGACTATACAGATCTCAACAAGCATTGTCCAAAGGATCCCTTCGGGCTCCCTAGGATAGATCAGGTGGTCGACTCCACCGCTGGATGTTCTGTGCTGTCTTTTCTGGATTGCTATTCCGGATATCATCAGATCAGTTTGGCAAAGGAATACGAGGAAAAAACAACGTTCATCACTCCATTCGGTGCCTTCTGCTATACCTCCATGCTGTTTGGCCTCAAAAACGCTGGAGCGACTTATCAGAGAGCCATTCAAACATGCTTAGCCGATCACTGGGGCAAGCGTGTGGAAGCCTACGTGGATGACGTGGTAATCAAAACAGAGAACTCGGAAAACTTCATCGAAGACTTACAGCTGGTTTTCAACAGCCTGCGGCGATATCGATGGAAGCTTAATCCCGAAAAATGCGTCTTTGGAGTACCAGCAGGGAAGCTACTTGGATTTATTGTCAGCCACCGGGGAATTGAAGCTAATCCGGATAAGATTGAAGCTATCATGAAAATGGAAGCTCCACGATCGCAAAAGAAGGTTCAGCGACTTACCGGATGTATGGCAGCCCTGAGCAGATTTATATCCAGGTTGGGAGAAAAAGGTTTACCATTTTACAAGCTACTCAAGAAGGTGGACAAGTTTCAGTGGACTTCAGAAGCACAGGAAGCCCTAGATGCACTGAAGAAATTCTTAACAACCCCACCAGTACTGAAACCACCACGGCGAGCCACATCAACTCAACCAGCTGAAGATCTGCTGCTGTATATCTCTTGCACGACTCACGTGGTCAGCACCGCGTTGGTAGTTGAGCGAGCAGAAGAAGGACATGCCTACCCAGTGCAGCACCCTGTTTATTTCATCAGTGAAGTTCTGGGTCCCTCGAAGAAAAAGTATCCTCAAGTTTAGAAGCTATTATACGCAGTACTTCTAACTGCCCGCAAGCTACGTCACTACTTTGACGACCACAAAGTCATAGTAGTCACTGGTTTTCTGATAGGGGACATCCTTCACAACAAGGAAGCCATTGGCCGAATAGCCAAGTGGGCCTATGAACTGGGATCTCACGACATCGAATTTCGACCTCGCACTGCCATCAAAACCCAAGTATTGGTTGACTTCATATCAGAATGGACTGAACAACAAGTACCAGAGAACCCAGAAACTGCAGAAGTATGGCGGATGTATTTTGATGGGTCGCTGAAGCTGCAGGGAGCAGGCGCGGGAATTCTCTTCATCGCACCTGGAGGCGAGCACCTCAAATATGCCCTCCAGTTGCTATTTCCAGTCTCTAACAATGCAGCCGAGTATGAAGCTCTGATCCACGGGCTAAACATTGCCATATCATTAGGCATCAAGAGACTAATGGTATTCGGAGATTCTTTGGTAGTCATAAGCCAGATAAACAAAGAATGGGACTATTCGAATGATTCAATGGGAAAATATTGCATTGCCGTACGGAAACTAGAAGACAAATTTGAAGGCCTGGAATTTCATCATGTAGAAAGAGATCGAAACACGGCAGCCGACGTATTGTCCAAGCTAGGATCCAGTCAAACTCAGGTCCCACCCGGAGTCTTTGTACAAGAAATGCCACAACCAAGCATCTCAATGGATCAGGCAGAAGAATGTAATATCGTGAATCAGCCAGAGTCAAGCTCTGATGACTGGAGAAGGCCGATCATCAGATATATAAAGAATGAAGAGGAGCCAGACGATAAAAATGCAGCCGAGCGCATCGCCAGACAGTCGGCTCACTACACACTCATTGGGGAGACACTATACAGAAGGGGCGCATCAGGCATCTTCATGAAATGCATTCTATCGTCTACTGGGAAGCAACTTCTGGATGAGATTCATGCTGGACAATGTGGAATACACGCAGCGTCCAAGACACTAGTCGGGAAGGTCTTCAGGTCGGGATTCTATTGGCCAACAGCGAAAAGTGATGCCGCCGAGTTAGTTCAGAGGTGCGAAGCTTGCCAGTACTTGTCGAAGCAACAACATCTACCAGCACAGCAATTGCAGACCATACCGGTGACTTGGCCCTTTGCATGCTGGGGGCTAGATATGATTGGACCTTTCAAGAAAGCTCAAGGAGGATACACTCACGTGTTGGTAGCAATCGACAAATTCACTAAATGGATAGAGTTCAAACCCATTGCCTCTTTAACCTCAGCTAAAGCCGTGGAATTCATACAAGACATAATATTCAGGTTTGGAATACCGAACAGTATCATAACCGACTTGGGATCCAACTTCACAAGTTCAGAGTTCTTCGATTTCTGCGAGCAAAAAAGCATTTAGATCAAGTATGCTTCGGTAGCACACCCGAGAGCCAACGGGCAGGTTGAACGAGCTAACAGGATGATATTGGTAGCACTCAGGAAAAAGGTCTTCGACAAAAATGAGAAGTTCGCAGGAAAGTGGATAAGGGAATTGCCTTACGTCGTTTGGAGCCTAAGAACCCAACCTAGTCGAGCTCTGCATGGAAACACTCCTTTTTTCATGGTCTACGGGTCAGAGGCAGTACTACCTGCTGATCTCAAGTTTGGGGCGCCGAGGTTGATCTTTGAAAGCATAGCAGAGGCCGAAGCAACTAGGCTCGAAGATGTTGATGTACTCGAAGAAGAGCGGCTAAACGCAGTAATTCAATCGGCACGGTACCAGCAGACCCTGAGACGCTATCACGACAAAGTCGTGCGAGAACGATCCTTTTCAGTAGGGGATCTCGTCCTCCGCCGAATTCTAATGGGGGAGGGACGGCACAAGTTATCGCCTCTATGGGAAGGACCATTCATAGTAGCAGAAGTCACTCGGCCGGGATCATATCGTCTCACTCAGATGGACGGCACAGAAATTGGGAACTCCTGGAATATAGAACACCTCAGGAAGTTTTATCCCTAGCTGTATTTCAAAGGCTATCGGGACGACGATGTACTCTGTAAAATGGGAAATATGTCATCAATAAAAAAGGCTTCAAAGATACTCAGTTTGTTCATTGACTTGCATTCTTACTTAACTCGGGGTGACCACTATGCCCTGTCAACGGAGCAATCGACTTAAGTCGGCAACGACTTAAGGCGGTGCAACATGCTCGCGCTTACTTAACTCGGGGTGACCACTATGCCCTGTCAACGGAGCAATCGACTTAAGTCGGCAACGACTTAAGGCGGTGCAACATGCTCACGCTTACTTAACTCGGGGAGACCACTATGCCCTACCTAACGGAGCAATCGACTTAAGTCTGCAACGACTTAAGGCGGTGCAACATGCTCGCGCTTACTTAACTCGGGGTGACCACTATGCCCTGCTAACGGAGCAATCGGCTTAAGTCGGCAGCGACTTAAGGCGGTGCAACATGCTCACGCTTACTTAACTCGGGGTGACCACTATGCCCTGCTAACGGAGCAATCAGCTTAAGTCGGCAACGACTTAAGGCGGTGCAACATGCTCACGCTTACTTAACTTGGGGTGACCACTATGCCCTACCAACAAAAGAGATCGATTCAAGTCAGCAACGACTTAAGATGATTTCGCATGCTTACGAATACTCATAAAAGGGTGACTTCTATATCCCGTAAACAAGTTTCAAAACCATCACATAGCACTTTACTACTGCAAATTTACGTACTGTCGAATTCCGAAACAATAGGAGAGTAACAATATCATTCGAATGCTGAACCGGTGTCCTCTAACAAACATTCGATCATGCTAACCGCGCGCTCAAAGCACGCAAAATGTCTCTCTACTTCGCAATATCTTTCTCAGGAGCAATCGACGAAGTAGGGCGACTCGAGGAATCAGGAGCAGCGTTCACGTAAGCCCTTATATCATCAGGAACAACCACGCCGGGTCTCCTCATCAAGATTCGCCCCGCGCGAATGGCTTTATCCATGGCTTTGTCGCGCTGGGCCCTCAGAGTGATGGAAGTTTCTTCAGCAACTTTGACAGCCAGTTGAGCAGTCTCTAGCTCTTGGGCGATGGATTTCTTGGAAGCACGGAGTTCTTTGATAGCAACATCCTTAGCTGATATCAACTGCCGGAGACGGATCACTTCATATGTAGATTCCTGCAGCTTACAGCGATGATTGTCTAACTCCTCCATGGTGAAGCGATGACTCCTCTCTAGGATGGTCAACGAGTTGCTGGAATCACGATACAGTCTGTCAAGATTGTCGCGAGAAGCAACAAGGGCACTTTTTTCTTCCTGCAAACAAGAATCAACTCCTTCAAACATCATGCAAGCAATAAGAACACAGCAATACGAGGCACAGTTTTACAAGTCACCTTTTCAGAATCAAGCTGAGTGCGAAGAGTAGAGTTCAGCATCTTGGTGTCATTTAGAGCAGCAGAAACCTGGGCCAGCTCAGTCTGGCTTTGAGAATACTTTTCCTCAAAATCAGAACACCACTAGACCAGTTCAGCCTGACCTTGAGAATGTTTTTCTTCAAGAATGGAAATTTGCCGAGTCATATCTAGCAAGAGACAATCAAGCAATAAGAGTCAAAATGTAAAGCAGTTCAATAAGGTAGACAAAGAGAAGCAAAAGAGTATTCACCAGCATTCATCGCCTCCAAATCAGAGACACGATGTTGGAGCAACACCGGATTCCAACGTGCCAGAGATGAAGCTCCTTCTGGAACAGAAGCACCTTGCAGTCTCAGCTGACTAGCCATTCCGTCCACCAATGCCTGATATGGAGAACATATGAGCGGGTTGGCAGCAGTTCGTATGGTGTAAAAGTCAGGCCAGAATATACCACAGTACCTGGAGATTGGAGAAGAACGAAGGGACTCCCAAATCGTGAGAAATCAATTGACGACTTGGCGTAAGGTCGCCGCCCGAAGCAGCTTGCAATGAACCAGCAGGGACCAACTCGGTACCATCAACAGAGCCCAAAACTTGGTCAGCGGGAACGCTAGCCTCTAAAGCGACTCCCTGGCCCAAAGCTTGGGCTACCACCATGCAACCGGAGCACGGAGAAGATCCTGCGTGAACATCCATGGAAGTACAAGAGGGAGACCCCGCTCGGACACCCTCGGGGGCTAGGCTATAGTTCACGCTACCCACTTGAGCCAGATCATCTCTGGCAGTACCCTCGGGGGCTGGGCAGTGGCTTGCGTTTCCCACCCGAGTCGAGTCATCCCCGGCAACATCCTCGGGGGCTGGGCAAGTGTCAGCACCATCCTTGAGGACCAAGTTCTCTGCAGTAGCCGCCTCTAAGGCTGAGGGTCCCTCAATTACTTCCATGGGAGCAAGACGACCCAAGTCAGTCTCCTGACCCTCAAGACCGCGCTCTAAGGTCGATGAGGCGCGGGATGATCCCAACCCAGCGTCAAGCACATCAGTACAAACTTCCATCACACCATCATCCGCTGGCTCCGATAACAGATCCTCTGGAACCATATCTTCAAGAGTCTGATCAAAGTTCGCCAGGGACAATTCTTGTAGACCAATGAGGGCAGACAAAGTAGGAGAAGGAACTCCACTACTTTCCCCACTGGCAACATACTGCCGACTGTTCTTCCGAGTCAAAGGGACCTCATCTTCTTCCTCACAGTCGTCTTCATCAGCAACACAGACAACACACCCATTGGGGTCAGCAACAGGTGGAGCACCCCCATTGGGGTCAGCAGCAGGAGGAGCACCCCCATTGGGGTCAGCAGCAGGTAGAGCACCCCCATCGAGTTCAGCGTCGGTAAATTCAGGAACAGGCACTTCTTCAGCAGCAGGAACCAAAGGACCAACATCCCGATCCAAACTAGATACTCACCGGAGACATCTTTTTTCTTTTTCGGCTCGTCAGCAGGAGGATCAAGTTGATTGGCTCGGGAAGGGCGCCTTGGGCGAGTACTGACAGGCTTCTGAATATCCAAGGTTATATCAGTTTCTAGGGGAGGTGCCACCACCAACGTCCCAGCAGGAGCAGCATCAGAAGAGTCCTCAGCCAGCAAATCAAGCATAGCACTTATCTCTGCGTCACTAGGATCCAAAGGTACCTCAAAGTGGACTTGCCGCTCATCATTAGGAATTTCCCCGAACGAGGCAACCAAAGCGTTAACTTCTTCAGCAGAGGGTCGCACTCTAAGGCCCAAACTGCCATCAGCAACAGGTGGATTTGAAACAAAATGAGTGAAGGCTTTGGAAGGAGGCAGGTTCCAGGCCGAGTATGCCACCGGGGCACCAACGTTTGATACTTTGCCTCTAAGAATCATCTCAAGTCGGCTCACCAAGTCTACGGAGGGAATTCTTCTGTTGGTAACCCGAGTTGAGTCAGCTGGGCCTCGGTTCAGATAAGCCGGGTGAGCCCTGTCCTTCAACGGCTGAATGTTCTTGAAAACAAAATCAGCAACCACAGCCTCTGCAGTCAGACCCCTCTCCTTCAGCAGTCCAACTTCAGCTAGCAGAGCCCCTGCCTCAGTCACCTCCTGATCAGTGGGGGATTCGGTCCAACTTGGAGTGCGAACATCCGGCTGTCTTCCCGACCTAGGGGGAAGAGAATTTCCATGATTCTCAACAATAAACCACTCCAAGCGCCATCCTTTGATACTGTCTTTGAGAGGGATTTCAAGATATTCAGTCTTCCTCCCACGGCGCATCTCTAAACTAGCACCCCCAACCAGCTGATGCTGCCCCCCGGCCATCCCAGGGCGACAGTGATACAAGTATTTCCACAAACCAAAATGCGGCAGCACGCCAAGAAAAGCTTTGCATAAATGAATGTAAATGGAAATTTGCAGAATGGAATTGGGATTCAGGTGGGTCAAGTTAAGATGATAGAAATCAAGGAGGCCGCGGAAAAAGGGAGAAATGGGGAGTCCGAGACCGTGGAGAATAAAAGGAACATAAATCACGGACTCGTGGGTATCCTCTGTCGGAACAGTGACCCCGTGGCAAATCCGCCAAGAACAAAGCTCCCTCGGGGGAAGGACCCCGATGGACACAAGGTGGAGAAGGTCAGGCTCGGAGACAACAGACATATGGTTACCTGCGAAAGGCAACTGGTTGTTGGGGTCGATTGGGGGAATCACCACGGCGGATGAACTCGAGGCTTTCCGCTTGGGCGCCATCTCAATTCTACCGGCGAACAGAGTGGGAGATGAATTGCAGAGAGAATCTGAAGGCAGGAAAGCAAGAACTAGGGCACGGAAAGCAGAGGCGGCTGAAAGCGCAATACATATGGGATATTCCCGAGCCAGATACCGTTTCCAAAAGCGCCCAGTCAGCACCCGGCAGTTGCTTCCAAAACACCAGCGTGCCACGTCATCACTCGGCAGTTACTTCTAAAACCCCTGGTGTGCCACATCGTCACTCGGCCGTTACCCTCAAAGTGGCCGACACGGCCCGCTCTAACTCGGCTGTTATTTCTGAAACACCGATGTTGTCCTCAGTCGCTCGGTATTTACCTCTAAAGTGTCGATGATGCCCTCAATCACTCTAACTCAGCCGTTATTTCTAAAACGCCGATGTTGTCCTCAGTCTCTCGGCATTTACCTCTAAAGTGTCGATGATGCCCTCAATCGCTCTAACTCGGCCGTTATTTCTAAAACACCGATGTTGTCCTCAGTCGCTCGGCATTTACCTCTAAAGTGCCAACGATGCCCTCAGTCGCTCGGCGTTTATCTCTAAAGCGCCGATGATGCCCTCAGTCGCTCGGCCGTTATTTCTAAAACACTGATGTTGTCCTCAGTCGCTCGGTATTTACCTCTAAAATGCCGATGATGCCCTCAGTCGCTCGGCGTTTATCTCTAAAGCGCCGACGATGTCCCCAAGTCGCTCGGCGGCTATCTCTAAAGCGCCGACGTTGTCATCCATCGCTCGGCGGCTATCTCTAAAAAACGCTGGCAACGTCACAAGACACTCGGCTGACAACTCTAAGAGCGCAGACGTGGTCATCAGTCATTCCGACGCTGACATAGTTTCGTCATCACTCGGACTCTATTTCAAATGCGTAAAGTATCGACAACAATAGCTCGGCCACCACCTCCAAAGCGGCAAAATGATGCCCGAGTTACTTAGTTTCTATTCTGAAGAAATCAACTCCACAAAAAAGAGATCCACTTGCTACGAAACAAAACAATGGACACAGGAGGAGGCGAAATAATTCTTCATTTAAGGGAAGTAATAGTACTTACAAATCAACTCATTATGAGTTGATACTCCCCTACTACTACTACTACTACGCTACACTATACTACTTTACACTACTACTACTACTACATTATTTCACTATACTACTTCTAATCTATACTAATATCTAAAAACCAGTGGCATTTAGCCACTGGCCTTGTTGCTACCCTTGCTGCTGCCGCCGTCACCGCTCTTGCCGCCGCCGTTGCCGCCCCTGCTGCCGCCGCCACCGTCGTCGCTGACGTCGCCTCCGTCGTCGTCGTCGTCGTCGTCACCTTCGCCGCCCTCCTCGGACGAGTCATCCTTGTCCGAGGAGTACTCCGACTCATCCGAGCCCTTGAGCCCGGAGCGCTCGACGGCCCGGATGTAAGTCCAGACCTCCGCGGCAATCCCCTGAGAGTCGTCCGAGTCATCGAACGACGCTGGGGGAGAGACGGGAGCCGGAGACCCCTCAGACTCAGAGAAGAACTCCTACTCTGAGTATTCTGAGTCGCCAAAGTCCTCTGATGGAGGAGTCGGCTCATGCTTGCGCTTGTTGTTCTTGCCCATGGTGGAAGCGCGAGAAGGAGAAGAAAGCAAGCAGCGGAGAACAGCAAGAGATGTGAAAAAGCCAGAGAGGCAAAGGCACTATTTATAGAAGAAGAAGGCAACCGCTCACCTCCAACCACGATCACTGAACAGTCGCGAAGCATTCAATACACACTTCAACCCGTCTGAAGACACGTCAGATGGCTGACGCCGTTTCACGCAACGCAACACCCATTGGGACTCTAGTCAACAACGCAGATGATATGATTACACCCGCCGTCTCATCACATTACTACTCAGAAGCAGCCGGCTAAAACACTCAGTGTACCAAGCCGTCCCTTGCCCACACCCATTGGGGGGGGGACGCCCAGTAATTATCAGTATATTTTTCAAAACTGTCACATCCATGCAAGGCATGCAATGAATACCTCAAGACAAAAATGAGATATCAGTAAGGATCAGAGGAAAGCCAAATATAGCCGGTGAAGTACAAAAACTGACCGACAGAAGTGACATGAAGACTAGCCAGGGAACGTCCATCAAATGTCCAATCAGTCACAGAGCAAATAAATTGCACCACCTAGCAAGATATGGGTGGATCACGAACTCGGCTGCAAAAGACAAAATACATGCTGACCTCTGAAGCATAATATTGATGACATAATGCTGACCTCTAAAGCATAATGTGGATGACATAATGCCGACTTCTAAGGCAGAAAGGATAACCCTCAGCAAAAAGACACGAAAGGAAGACCTTTGAGTGGATTATCCTCAAAAATCCACTCGAAGCTCGGGGGCTACACCCATTGGGTGCACCTCCGGTGCACCCAATGAACCACCATTTCAAGAGAAGACAACACCAACTTCTAAGGCATAAGGCAAGATTGAAGACAAAATTGATCCTCAACCAAAGTGCAAGTGGAAAATAAAAATAATTTCTGATGAAGACCTTCGAGTAGATTATTTTTCAAAATCCACTCGAAGCTCGAAGGCTATACCCATTGGGTGCACCTCCGGTGCACCCAACGAAGTCCAGGGTCCTACAATAAGAAATGTCGACCTCTAAGGCACAAGCATGAAACAAGGCACCAGTTTACGAGTGATCTAAGCAGAAGAAGACAGTAAAAAATCATTTTTACTGGACTTCTTGGAAAGCATCTCTTATCATAAACAAAGACCGCAAGCTGGACCTAGGATCTTTGGGCTGATTATCTTAAAATGAGCCCGAAGATCGGGGGCTTGTGGGGGACAGATATCCCCCGGGTCCACTGAAAGGATAAAAGACCTCACGAAAGGCCCAAGAGCCCAATAAATCGTGAGGTCACTCCTTCATGGGCCTGGGAGAAGCGACTAGTGAAGCAGATCGACATAAGGCCGGGTGGGTGCAAACCCAGACGGCCCCACAGCGTTGAGCAAGCAACCGCAACAGAAGATCTGACTTTCCCGCGCTGGAGCCCTGAACGACGTAACCAGGCGAGGATAAGTCGGCAGAATCATAGGAAGATAGACAAAAACGACTCACTATCTTTTAGGTGCATATCCACATGTATTGCCTCACGGTCGGATATATAAGGCCTAGGGGGCACTCCATCAGAACGATCGACTCCATTACTATTCAACCATCCACTTCAACTCTCTACGCTTTAGAGAGCAACCTTGTAACCCATACGCAAAGCATACTCACCAGGACATAGGGTATTACGCATCTCCAAGCGGCACGAACCTGTAAACATTGTCCATTGTTCCTCGTGCATCAGGCATGAACCATTTAGCTACAGTCGGCGACACCGTCCTACTCCTAAAACACCTTGAGGGGCAACCACGGGTGTGCGGTCGGACCCAAAACACCGACAGGCAGGGCTTGGCCGGTCCTATTTATAGAGAGATAGGGGGAAGGGGAGAGGGCTCCGACGGAGGAGAAGGGGCACCGGCGGCTCCATGAATCGGCCAATAATGGTGATCGTTTCTCCAATAATGGAGAGAGGAAGTGGGGGAGAGGAAGAGGGATGGGCTCGATAGTTTCTGGTGCAGGGGAGGCGAGAGAGTGCCGAGGCGGCTCGGTCGGGGGGAGGGGTGCGCAGCGAAGGCGCGCGCAAGGCATGGCGGCGGTGCGGCTAGAGGTAGAAGAAAGGTCTGACGGGTGGGGCCCGTGTGGTGGTGACTAAGAGAGGGGGAGGTCGGTTGGGCTGGGCCGGTTCAACCGGTTGGCTGTTTTGTTTTTTTTCATTTTTCTTTTATCCCTCTTTCCCAAAAATATAAATAAATATAGTGCTCATATTAATTAATTGGGTTTTCAATATAAAAGAAATTCCACAAAAATAATCATCAATCAAATGTGAGCAAACAAAAATTATTCCAAAGGTAAATAAGATCAAATAATTGAAAGAAAAATCCATTGCTATATTTGCCACTAACAATCTAAATGCATTATTATTAGTTGATGTTTTTAAGGTGTTACAAACCCACCACACAAAGAGAGCGCGGGCGTGAGCGCGAGCGAGGGCGAGCTGGGCCGACTAGGCCGAAAGGCTGGGAGGGGAGGGTGTTTGGGCTTCTTTGGCTTTTCTTTTTAAATCTGAATTTCTAATCCCTTTTCTTTTTTTCTCTATTGAATTCAAATCCAACCAAACCGAAATTTCATGTTTGAATATTCCAAACATATGCATCAAACAAAAAAGTAAAGTCTAGGCTCAGCATGATGCAACATTTGATGTCTCACCTAGGGTTTAATCTACTAAAGTAATAATACATCTCCAAATAAATAATCAACACTCTACTAAAAGGAAGAGAAAAGAAATCTATAGAGAGAAGAAAAGAGGTAACACCTGAATTTGGTAGATATTAGAGAAGAAATTTTATACCCCAAATTAAGGGTGTTACAATTGCCTACACTTTAGTAACCTTATTTTATCATGTAACATGTTCTAAAAACTAAATAACTAATTTGTTTAACCTATGTTGACTAAAATATAATCTATAAATAAGTTATAACTAAGATTAAAGTTGAGTTAGTTATATTCTTCTCACATGATCTATATTGATCAACGTAGAATATAGTTATGTTGTTTAATCACCTAAAACTTCACAAAATCATATATTTTCAACCTATGATCTTTTAGCGACGAGTAGAATATTAATGTGTGGATTGTTTTCATCTTTGGTGTAATGTTACCATATCCATTATTTGCTTGTTTGTATGTATTGCTGAGTAGAAGCGAGGTGGCGTGGAACATGAAGCCCAACTTTTGGGTCAACATCTGCACTACATGGTTATCGCAAGTATAAGGCAAGTGGTGCCCTTGATCTCTTTCTTTAACCTAATAATGTTTTGTTAATCACTGTGGCACAATTAGGTTAAGTTGATGATACCTAATAGGTTACCTAGTTTGTTTATCATATACCTTGCAAATAAATGAATTATTTGTTAGTCTTGCTATTGCTCTACCTAGTTTTGGAATTAATAATACTTATGATTCATGACCATGTTCCATTATGATTGGTTATTGTTGGTTATCTATTATTGTTCATGATAAGATCATTGTGTTAATTAGAACATGAAGAACCACGCGAGAAAAACAGTGCTACCACAAGGGTGGTATGGAATGCCCTTGGCTGACTAATTAGTAAAGCTAGTGGAGTCCTTCCTTACCCAAAAGGAGCAATCATGGTGTGAGGAAGTGCCGGAATAGGGACGTACTCAGGTCGATCATGTTGCGATGGCTTTTTGGACGAGGGATTCCTATATCGCCCCCTTCTCGCAAAACCGTAGCTAGTTTTCTGAAGCTAGTGGAACTTTATAAAGGTCTCATAGTGCTACCCTGCCTCGTATCCTCGGTGGAGATGAATGGTGTGATATCCTGGTCCTGGTGGATGGTGATATCCTAGCCCAAGGCTTAATAGAATTAATAGAGTACTCATACCAACAAGGTGCATCTTCTTTTTCGGAAGCCTATCTCGAAAGAACCTCCAAGTTAAGTGTGCTTGGCTTGGAGAAATTTGGGATGGGTGACCAAACAGGAAGTTTTTTCGGGTGTGCATGAGTGAGGACAAAGTGCGCACAAAATACTCGTGTTGGTCTCTATGATCCTAGAGGGCTGACAGGAATAAGTACCGCCGGTCCGGGAGTGTACAGGGTGTTACAAATGGTATCAGAGCCAACCCTCACGGTTCCACGGGCATATGTGGACTAGAGGTTTGGGTATATGGCACATGGCGCAAGTGGCCTGGAGTGGTAATATGGCATGGCATATGACGACACTAGACATATTGACGTGGCTAAGAGGGGAGGTTCCTAGCTTGGGGTTGACCAATGAGGACATCAGCCTTTCTAAGGGGAGTGTATTGTGATATCCTGGCCCCGATAGATGGTGATATACTAGCCCAAGGCTTAATAAAATTAATAGAGTACTCATACCAACAAGGTGCATTTTCTTTTTCGGAAGCCTATCTCGAAAGAATCTCTAAGTTAAGTGTGCTTGGCTTGGAGCAATTTGGGTGGGTGACCAACTAGGAAGTTTCCTAGGGTGCGCATGAATGAGGACAAAGTGCGCACAAAAGACTCGTGTTGGTCTATGATCCTAGAGGGTTGTTAGGAGTAAGTACCACCAACCGGGAGTGGATAGGGTGTTACAAATGGGATTCGAGACCCCTTGGCAAATGGGTAACACGACTTGTAGGTAAAGATGTGCAACCTTTGCAGACTGTAAAACTGGTATATCAGTCGTGCTCACGGTCAAGAGTGGCTCAGACACTCACATGATTAACTTATGAAATTAAAATTAACCTATCATTTGTATTGCATTGTGGGTTTTATTATAAATTAAGATCTCTTATTTAATTGGGTTGGTATCTACTTATACTTAGTAATTGCTAATAAAATTTTGACCAACTATTTAAAAGCGATGCTCAACCTTAACCATTCTTTTTGTTAAGTCTTACACTTCACATGAGCCCCCACCATAAGTGAGCTCATGCACATTATTCCCCACAACTTGCTGAGTGATGAACGTATGTGAGCTCACTCTTGTTGTACTCACACTAGGTCGAACAGGTACCGCAGGATGAGGAGCATAAAGGATGCTACTATAATACCTCTAGTATGACGAGAACGAAAACTTTGGCATGGAATCATATGCACTAACATTACATTGCTTTTGGTAGACCTAGAATGCATCCACTAGGCCAAAATCTTAAAAGAACATGTTATGTGGCACTTGTTTGAGCATAGAGCATACTTACTAAGGATTATGCCTAGAATGGTAAAAACTAGGGAGGTTAAGCACTTAAAGCACTCTGGAACACCAAAGCCCTAGCTTGGAGTCCAAAAACCTTAACTAATGCCTTATAGAGGATTTCAAATTCTAACCACTTTTTTGCAAAAAGTGTATGTACCAAAGTAATAGAGTTTTGAGAGCCTAACATTTTCCTATTTAGGGATTTCCATGTGTTGTGGAGTAAATTTGAGTAAACTGCAAAAGTTCACATGTGCTTAAGAGTTAAAGTCTTGCAAAACAGTTATATTGAGCCAATTTTGGACCCGTGTAGTTTTAAATCCATGAGGGTTTTGCTATAAGTCACTATAACATAGTTGTAGGACTACTATAGTAGTACAAATTTGAGTAAGGGACCTAGCCCTAAAACTAGCGCCGTCGTAAGGAGCTTCAACGTGGCCAGCCTCACCTAAGGTAATCCTAACCCAACTACTACCTGTTCTAGCTTGCTTTAGGTGCCGTGATGCTCACTAGCACATGTGTTTGAACATTACTGCAGTAGATCTTGGTGAACATCATGACGTCGCCAGGGAATGCCGCTATGGACGCTCTTCACGTCGATCGGCACTCCTGCACTTTCTTCACCCGAATTCGTTCAAGCACCTTAATCCCGGTGAGACACTAATGCTTTCCCCGCTCCTCAATTGAGTGCTATCATACCGTGCGCGCGGGAACGGGCTCACCGGAGCTCTAGCTCCGCCGTCATCGCGGTCAGGCATGACTTAGGGGCCAACCTATAGAAGTAATCTATGGAATATGCTCGGGTAATCTCTAGGGTGGTGTCTGGGTACTCACTACCGCCGAGGGGAGTCACCGACGGCGAGTTCAGGTGGCTCCGCCAGGTGTTCGATCGAGGTCGATGGAGGGGGCACGGTTTTGCGAAGAAGAAAGATAAGAGGGGGTCAGGCATAAGGACAGAGCAATAGTGGAATAGTGACTCAGGGTTTAGATTAGTTGTTTGAAACGCCAGGGGGTTCTGTGCAAGATCACCAGCGCAGACATGGGGACATGCGCTTCAGACGTCTGTGGGCTGGCTCGGGCTAAATTCGACCCAGCCCTGTTCACAAGTTCTCTTTTTCTTTTACCCAGCCACAACTCAGTCAGTAATGACAATCTTAAGGAGGTTAGTTCCTTGGCAATGCACTGTATTTCATGAGCTTGCTCTATAATAGAGAGATTATAAGCCATCTTATAATCATGAAAGGTATTCATGATATACAGTTCACTGCCAGCATTTGATGCACCTTTCTTAGTAGTAAGTGCATCCCAGAACTCCTCATCTATATGATGTATATTCACATCAATCAGATGGTCAACAAGGACGCTACGAATTACTCCCATAAAGATAGTATTGGCATCGCCATACTTTTCCTCCCCTTCATAAGTTAGTACACCCTCAGGTTTGTTGTTAATAACATGGAACACATTCATAGCAGTAAGCTCTAGCGAGACCTTGACTTGCCACCTCTTGAAGTGCATACTAGTGAATTTTTCTGGCCTTAGCACGTCGGCAAAACCAGCCATAGTTAAACCAGAAAATTGTCTAAAATAACGTTTTTGGATTATTGAATAAATAGACATATTATTGATTAAATTCCAAATATAAATCATGAACAACAATAAATAAACTAGCAGGTTCTTCCCTAAAAGACTAGTAAGCAGTACACAGAACACATCTATAACAATAGATAAACTGGAGTATGAGATTATATCAGATAATATGAACTGATTAAACATGGTGATTGACAACATGGAAGCTGCAGGGTCGATGACAGTCGTGGAGAAGAGCTTGAGCAGTCGCGTGTAGGCGCTTCCCAAAAAACCTTATTTGCCTTCTTCCGGTGCAGGATTTCGAAGGTGATGGATCCCGGAGACCTGGTCTTCCGATTGCAGATGCATGTCGGCGCTAGAGATGAAGATGATTGCAACGGCGATTCAGTAGTAAGTAGAGGCAAAAAATCTAACTCGTGTTTTGGATGTAGTCTGGTGATGGCTATCAGACGCTATCTATAGAGGCACCTCCACGTCCCACGAACCAATATACTCGCACTCAATTTTGTTATGTGATCCGGTAAGATCTCACGTTCCGATCAAATAAGGACTCTAAGCTTAACATGCAAGTAACCAAAAAAAACAGCAAAATAAAGCCTCACCCAGGCAAGGCGAGGGGCCAAAATTTGACGGAACATTCACGCACATGCCCTACGCCCGCGCCCTTCACTGCGGCTAGGCAAAGCAAGCGAGCGCGCGTGTAGAACTCCATCCTCTCTCTTCTCAACCATGACTTGGTGGGAGAGGAAAGCCTTTACATATAAACTAGTCTCACTTCACTTAAACTAGCAATATGGAGCTATTGATTCCACCATTTCCTTCCCTTGCCATACATAAGCTTTTGTAATTTTTCTAAAATTTAATTGAATTTATCAATTAGGCCAAGCGCATAAATCCAACAACAATCTCATTAGGTAATACGAGGCTAATACACAATGATAAATATGAGATTAAACACTTGCAATTCTCATGAATATTACCATACCTTTAATTATACTATCATTCATTCCACCAAAAGACTAGATACACTTACATAACTGATATATTTACATTTTAGTATATAAGAAATATGAGCATCATATAATTTTGTAAAAGTGTCTTGAAAGATAAATTTTACATTTTAATTTATTTCATAGTGTCGGGGACCATAATTAGGGGTACCCTCAAGACTCCTAATTCTCAGCTGGTAACCCCCATCAGCATAAAGCTGCAAAGGCCTGATGGGTGCGATTAAGTCAGGGATCAGTCCATTCGAGCGACTCGATCATGCCTCGCCCGAGCCTAGCCTCGGACAAGGGCAGCTGACCCCGGGGGATTTCCGTCTCGCCCGAGGCCCCCCTCCAACGGCGGACACATCTCCGGCTCGCCCGAGGCCCTGCCTTCGCTAAGAAGCAACCCTGACTAAATCGCCGCACCGACCGACCGAATCGCAGGAGCATTTAACGCAAAGGTGGCCTGACACCTTTATCCTGACGCACGCCCCCCGGCAGAGCCGAAGTGACCGCCGTCACTTCGCCGCTCCACTGACCGGCCTGACAAAAGGACAGCGCCGCCTGCGCCACTCCGACTGCAGTGCCACTTGACAGAGTGAGACTGACAGGCAGTCAGGCCCTGCCAAAGGCACCATAGGAAGCTCCGCTCCGCCCGACCCAGGGCTCGGACTCGGGCTAGGTCCCGGAAGACGGCGAACTCCGCTCCGCCCGACCCAGGGCTCGGACTCGGGCTAAGTCCCGGAAGACGGCGAACTCCGCTCCGCCCGACCCAGGGCTCGGACTCGGGCTAGGTCCCGGAAGACGGCGAACTCCGCTCCGCCCGACCCAGGGCTCGGACTCGGGCTAGGTCCCGAAAGACGGCGAACTCCGCTCCGCCCGACCCAGGGCTCGGACTCGGGCTAGGTCCCGGAAGACGGCGAACTACGCTCCGCCCGACCCAGGGCTCGGACTCGGGCTAAGTCCCAGAAGACGACGAACTCCGCTCTGCCCGACCCTGGGCTCGGACTCGGGCTCAGCCCCGGAAGACGACGAACTCCGCTTCGCCCGACCCCAGGGCCCGGACTCCGCCCTGGCCTCTGCCGAACGACCTCCGCCTCGCCCGACCCAGGGGCTCGGGCTCGGCCTCGGCCATGGAAGACAGACTCGACCTCAGCTTCGGAGGAGCCTCCACGTCGCCCAACCTAGGGCGCAGGCCAGCCACGTCAACAGGAAGCGCCATCATCACCCTACCCCGAGCTGACTCGGCCCGCAGAGAACAAGACCGGTGTCCCATCTGGCTAGCTCCGCCAGATAGGCAATGATGGCGCCCCGCATGCTCTGTGACGACGGTGGCTCTCAGCTCTCTTACGGAAGCAGGAGGACGTCAGTAAGGACTCAACCGCTCTGACAGCTGTCCCTCCGCCAGGCTCCGTCGCTCCTCCAACGGCCACGACATCACACCAGCTGGGTGCCAAAATCTCTCCGGCTGCCACATCGGCATGTACTTAGGGCGCTAGCTCTCCCCCGCTAGACACGTAGCACTCTGCTACACCCCCATTGTACACCTGGATCCTCTCCTTACGCCTATAAAAGGAAGGACCAGGGCCCTCTTAGAGAGGGTTGGCCGCGCGGGGACGAGGACGGGACAGGCGCTCTCTTGGGGCCGCTCGCTTCCCTCACCCGCGTGGACACTTGTAACCCCCTACTGCAAGCGCACCCGACCTGGGCGCTGGACGAACACGAAGGCCGCGGGATTCCCACCTCTCTCACGCCGGTCGCCGGCCGCCTCGCTCCTTCCCCCCTTCGCGCTCGCCCACGCGCTTGACCCATCTGGGCTGGGGCACGCGGCGACACTCACTCGTCGGCCCGAGGGACCCCCCGGTCTCGAAACGCCGACAGTTGGCGCGCCAGGTAGGGGCCTGCTGCATGTTGACGAACAGCTTCCCGTCAAGCTCCAGATGGGCAGTCTCCAGCAACCTCTCCGACCCAGGACGGTGCTCCGTTTCGGGAGTCTTGAGTTCATGTCCTTCGACGGCAGCTACGACATGATACTCCTTCCACCGCCGCGCGACAACGACAATGGCAGCCGACAGCCCGCCCGCCGGCGGCGGAATCGACGACGTCTTCCCCGCGTGGTGGAAGAACAACATTCGAGCTCGCCCCGTCCTCTCCCCCACCAACGGAGGAGGAGGCGGGGCAACCAAGGCCAAGCGGGAGGCCGCGCCTCGTCGGCTGTCGAGCGAGTCGACGTCCCCAGCGCCCCAACGGGGGGCGCGTCGGGCGTCGACCTCGCGTTTGAGACGAAGGCGAGCGCCGTCTCCCCGCGACACGCCAATCCCGAGCAAGTGGACGACGCCAGTGCGCTCGCGGAGAGCTTGCAGGACGTCGCCCTCGTACCTGAGACGACGGTGCAATCAGTCCCCGACGTGACTATGTCGCTGCTCGTCGACCGAAAGGTACCGACCGATTCCCATCCTACGTCATTTGGACTCAGCCACAACCCGCCTAGCGACCTTGCTTTGGCGGGCGCTCTCGTAAAGGCGAGATCAAACCCTCTGGGGTTTCGCATGCGGTCGCCTTGGGACCGGCTGACGGACGTCTCGACCTACGGGCCCTCTGGGTCCGAGGAAGATGACGACCCCAACATCTGTTGGGATTTCTCTGTATTTGGCAACCCCAGTGCCATGCGGGACTTCATGACCGCATGTGACTACTGCCTCTCCGACTGTTCCGACGGTAGCCGCAGCCTCGACGACGAGGACTGCGGCCCAAGCCGCGAATGTTTCCACGTCGATCTAGGGGATCCCTCCGAAGGCAATCATCTCGGCATGCCGGAGGGCGGTGATCTCCCTAGGCCGGTGCCTCGCGCTGACATCCCACGGGAGCTAGCTGTGGTCCCCGTTCCGGCGGGGGGTCACGACCCACAGCTCGAGCAAGTCCGAGGGGTGCAGGCCAGACTCGACGAGGGAGCAGGAGCGCTTGAGCCGATCCGCCGGGACATCGGGCGGGCATGGGCGGGCCAACCCCCGGTCGGAGAAATACGTCACCTGCCCCAGGGTCTCCAACACCGCGTCGCCAACGACGTCAGGGTCAGGCCGCCACCCGCATCCAGTGGGGTCGGTCAGAACCTGGCTGCAGCAGTGATGCTTCTCCGCGCGATGCCGGAGCCATCAACCACCGAGGGTCGGCGAATCCAGGGAGAGCTCAAGAATCTCCTGGAAGGCGCTGTGGTCCGACGGGCCAAGAGCTCTGCCTCCCGAAGGCAGGGATACCCCTCGGAACCTCATGCCGCGACTTCCCGATTCATGCGGGAAGCCTCGGTCTACACCGGGCGCACACGCAACACCGCGCCTGCGGCCCCGGGCCACCTCGGCAACGAGCACCATCATCGCGACCGTCGGGCCCACCTCGACGAGAGGGTGCGCCGAGGTTACCACCCCAGGCGTGGGGGACGCTACGACTGCGGGGAGGATCGAAGTCCCTCGCCCGAACCACCCGGTCCGCAGGCCTTCAGCCGGGCCATCCGACGGGCACCGTTCCCGACCCGGTTCCGACCCCCGACTACTATCACAAAGTACTCGGGGGAAACGAGACCGGAACTGTGGCTCGCGGACTACCGCCTGGCCTGCCAACTGGGTGGAACGGACGACGACAACCTCATCATCCGCAACCTCCCCCTGTTCCTCTCCGACACCGCTCGTGCCTGGTTGGAGCACCTGCCTCTGGGGCAGATCTCCAACTGGGATGACCTGGTCCAAGCCTTCGCCGGCAATTTCCAGGGCACGTTCGTGCGCCCCGGGAATTCCTGGGACCTCCGAAGCTGCCGGCAGCAGCCGGGAGAGTCTCTCCGGGACTACATCCGGTGATTCTCGAAGCAGCGCACCGAGCTGCCCAACATCACCGACTCGGATGTCATCGGCGCGTTCCTTGCCGGCACCACCTGCCGCGACCTGGTGAGTAAGTTGGGTCGCAAGACCCCCACCAGGGCGAGCGAGCTGATGGACATCGCCACCAAGTTCGCCTCTGGCCAGGAGGCGGTCGAGGCTATCTTCCGAAAGGACAAGCAGCCCCAGGGCCGCCCATCGGAAGATGCTCCCGAGGCGTCTACTCCGCGTGGCGCCAAGAAGAAAGGCAAGAAGAAGTCGTAAGCGAAACGCGACGCCGCCGATGCGGACCTTGTCGCCGCCGCCGAGTACAAGAACCCTCGGAAGCCCCCCGGAGGTGCTAACCTCTTCGACAAAATGCTCAAGGAGTCGTGCCCCTATCATCAGGGGGCTGTCAAGCACACCCTTGAGGAGTGCGTCATGCTTCGGCGCCACTTCCACAGGGCCGGGCCACCCGCGGAGGGTGGCAGGGCCCGCGACGACGACAAGAAGGAAGATCACCAAGCAGGAGAGTTCCCCGAGGTCCGCGACTGCTTCATGATCTACGGTGGGCATGCGGCGAATGCCTCGGCTCGGCACCGCAAGCAAGAGCGCCGGGAGGTCTGCTCGGTGAAGGTGGCGGCGCCAGTCTACCTAGACTGGTCCAACAAGCCCATCACCTTCGACCAAGCTGACCACCCCGACCACGTGCCGAGCCCGGGGAAATACCCGCTCGTCGTCGACCCCGTCGTCGGCGACGTCAGGCTCACCAAGGTCCTTATGGACGGGGGCAGCTGCCTCAACATCATCTACGCCGAGACCCTCAGGCTCCTGCACGTCGATCTGTCCTCCGTCCGAGCAGGCGCTGCGCCCTTCCACGGGATCATTCCCGGGAAGCGCGTCCAGCCCCTCGGACGACTCGACCTTCCCGTCTGCTTCGGAATGCCCTCCAACTTCCGAAGGGAGACTCTGACGTTCGAGGTGGTCGGGTTCCGAGGAACCTACCACGCGGTACTGGGGAGGCCATGCTACGCGAAGTTTATGGCCGTCCCCAACTACACCTACCTGAAGCTCAAGATGCCGGGCCCCAACGGGGTCATCACCGTCGGCCCCACGTACAAACACGCGTTCGAATGCGACGTGGAGTGCGTGGAGTACGCCGAGGCCCTCGCCGAGTCCGAGGCCCTCATCGCCGACCTGGAAAGCCTCTCCAAAGAGGTGCCAGACGTGAAGCGCCATGCCGGCAACTTCGAGCCAGTGGAGACGGTCAAGGCCGTCCCCCTCGACCCCAGTGGCGACGCCTCCAAGCAGATCCGGATCGGTTCCGGGCTCGACCCCAAATAGGAAGTAGTGCTCGTCGACTTTCTCCGCGCGAACGCCGACGTCTTCGCGTGGAGTCCCTCGGACATGCCCAGCATACCAAGGGATGTCGCCGAGCACTCGCTGGATATCCGGGCCGGAGCCCGACCCGTCAAGCAGCCTCTGCGCCGATTCGACGAGGAGAAGCGCAGAGTGATAGGCGAGGAGATCCACAAGCTAACGGCAGCCGGGTTCATCAAAGAGGTATTCCATCCCGAATGGCTTGCCAACCCTGTGCTTGTGAGGAAGAAAAGGGGGAAATGGCGGATGTGTGTAGACTACACTGGTCTCAACAAAGCATGTCCGAAGGTTCCCTACCCTCTGCCTCGCATCGATCAAATCGTGGATTCCACTGCTGGGTGCGAAACCCTGTCTTTCCTCGACGCCTACTCAGGGTATCACCAAATCAGGATGAAAGAGTCCGACCAGCTCACGACTTCTTTCATCACGCCCTTCGGCATGTACTGCTATGTCACCATGACGTTCGGTTTGAGGAATGCGGGCGCGACGTATCAGCGGTGCATGAACCATGTGTTCGGCGAACACATCGGTCGCACGGTCGAGGCCTACGTCGATGACATCGTAGTCAAGACAAGGAAAGCTTTCGACCTCCTCTCCGACCTTGAAGTGACATTCCGATGTCTCAAAGCGAAAGGCGTCAAGCTCAATCTCGAGAAGTGTGTCTTCGGGGTGCCCCGGGGCATGCTCTTGGGGTTCATCGTCTCCGAGCGGGGCATCGAAGCCAACCCGGAGAAGATCGCAGCCATCACCAGCATGGGGCCCATCAAGGACTTAAAAGGCGTACAGAGGATCATGGGATGTCTCGCGGCCCTGAGCCGCTTCATCTCACGCCTCGGCGAAAGAGGCCTGCCTCTATACCGCCTCTTAAGGAAGGCCGAGTGCTTCGCTTGGACCCCTGAGGCCGAGGAAGCTCTCGGGAACCTGAATGCGCTCCTCACAAAGGCGCCTATCTTGGTGCCTCCAGCTGACGGAGAAGCCCTCTTGGTCTACGTCGCCGCGACCACTCAGGTGGTTAGCGCCGCGATTGTGGTCGAGAGGCAAGAAGAGGGGCATGCATTGCCCGTTCAGAGGCCAGTTTACTTCGTCAGCGAGGTACTGTCCGAGACCAAGATCCGCTACCCACAAGTCCAGAAGCTGCTGTATGCAGTGATCCTGACGAGGCGGAAGTTGCGACACTACTTCGAGTCTCATCCGGTAACTGTGGTGTCATCCTTCCCCCTGGGGGAGATCATCCAGTGCCGAGAGGCCTCGGGCAGGATTGCAAAGTGGGCGGTGGAAATCATGGGCGAGACAATCTCGTTCGCCCCTCGGAAGGCCATCAAGTCCCAGGTATTGGCGGACTTCGTAGCCGAATGGGTCGACA
Source organism: Zea mays (assembly GCF_902167145.1). NCBI lineage: Eukaryota > Viridiplantae > Streptophyta > Magnoliopsida > Poales > Poaceae > Zea > Zea mays. The sequence continues at coordinate 91,246,487 of NC_050097.1, forward strand.
CCCAGCTACCGACGGCTCCGATCCAACCGGAGCTCTGGACCATGTTTTTCGACGGGTCGCTGATGAAGACGGGAGCCGGCGCGGGCCTACTCTTCATCTCGCCCCTCGGGAAACACCTACGCTATGTGCTACGCCTCCATTTCCCGGCGTCCAACAATGTGGCTGAGTACGAGGCTCTGGTCAACGGGTTGCGGATCGCCATCGAGCTAGGGGTCAGGCGCCTCGACGCCCGCGGTGACTCGCAGCTCGTCATCGACCAAGTCATGAAGAACTCCCACTGCCGCGACCCGAAGATGGAGGCCTATTGCGATGAGGTTCGGCGCCTGGAAGACAAGTTCTACGGGCTTGAGCTTAACCACATCGCTCGGCGCTACAACGAGACTGCGGACGAGCTCGCAAAAATAGCCTCGGGGCGAACAACGGTTCCCCCGGACGTCTTCTCCCGGGATCTGCATCAACCCTCCGTCAAGATCGACGACTCGCCCGAGCCTGAGGCGCCCTCGGTCCAGCCCGAGGTACCCTCGGCACAGCCCGAGGCACCCTCAGCTCGGCCCGAGGCGCCCTCGGTTCAGCCCGAGGTACCCTCGGCCTCCGAGGGCGAGGCACTGCACGTCGAGGAGGAGCGGAGCGGGGCCATGCCTGATCGGAATTGGCAGACCCCGTACCTACAATATCTCCGCCAAGGAGAGCTACCCCTCGACCGAGCCGAGGCTCGGCGGGTAGCGCGACGCGCCAAGTCGTTCGTCTTGCTGGGCGATGAGAAGGAGCTCTACCACCGCAGCCCCTCGGGCATCCTCCAGCGATGCATCTCCATCGCCGAAGGTCAGGAACTCCTGCAAGAGATACACTCGGGGGCTTGCGGCCATCACGCAGCGCCTCGAGCCCTTGTCGGGAATGCTTTCCGGCAAGGCTTCTACTGGCCAACGGCGGTGGCTGACGCCACTAGAATTGTCTGCACCTGCGAAGGGTGTCAATTCTATGCGAAGCAGACCCACCTGCCCGCTCAGGCTCTACAGACGATACCCATCACCTGGCCCTTTGCTGTGTGGGGTCTGGACCTCGTCGGCCCCTTGCAGAAGGCGCCCGGGGGCTACACGCACCTGCTGGTCGCCATCGACAAATTCTCCAAGTGGGTCGAGGTCCGACCTCTGAACAGCATCAGGTTCGAGCAGGCGGTGACGTTCTTCACCAACATCATCCATCGCTTCGGGGTCCCGAACTCCATCATCACCGACAACGGTACCCAGTTCACCGACAGAAAATTCTTGGACTTCTGTGAGGATCACCACATCCGGGTGGACTGGGCCGCCGTGGCTCATCCCATGTCGAATGGGCAAGTAGAGCGTGCCAACGGCATGATTCTACAAGGGCTCAAGCCTCGGATTTACAACGACCTCAACAAGTTCGGCAAACGATGGATGAAGGAACTCCCCTCGGTGGTCTGGAGCCTGAGGACAACGCCGAGCCGAGCCACGGGTTTCACGTCGTTCTTCCTGGTCTACGGGGCCGAGGCCGTCTTGCCCACTGACCTGGAATACGGCTCCCCGAGGACGAGGGCCTACAGCGATCAAAGCAACCAAGCTAGCCGAGAAGACTCGCTGGACCAGCTGGAAGAGGCTCGGGACAAGGCCTTACTACACTTGGCACGGTACCAGCAGTCCCTACGACGCTACCACGCCCGAGGGGTCCGGCCCCGAGACCTCCAGGTGGGCGACCTTGTGCTTCGGCTGCGGCAAGACGCTCGAGGGAGGCACAAGCTCACGCCCCCCTGGGAGGGGCCATTCGTCATCGCCAAAGTTCTGAAGCCCGGAACGTACAAGCTGGCCAACAGTCAAGGCGAGGTCTACGGCAACGCTTGGAACATCCAACAGCTACGTCGCTTCTACCCTTAAGATGTTTTCAAGTTGTTCATATACCTCGCACCCACGCAAAGTTTAGTCATCAAGGAAGGGTCGGCCTCGCCTCGGCAAAGCCCGACCCTCCCTCGGGGGCTAAAAGGGGGGGAACCCCCTCTGCGTTGAAATTTTCCTCGAAAAAAGATCTCTTCTGCCAGAATATCTTTCGTGCTTTCTAACTACTTCGAAAAGTGGATCCTGAAAACGACAGAGTACACGTAAGCAGCCAAGGCTGACCGAGCCGAGGGACTCCTACGCCTCCGGGATACGGATACCTCACTCATCACCTTCTGCGATAAGTAGCTCGCGTTCGGATAAAGTGATTCCGCGGACCGAACAAGTCTTCACGTTCGGAAGCTCTTCTGCCGAAGCGATCCTTCGAGCCTTCTCGACTGAGTCGGTGACAGGGCCTCATGGACGGGTGAAAGTGCGCGTAAGCGGCAAGGCCGACCGAGCCGAGGGACTCCCACGCCTCCGGGATACGGATACCTCACTCATCACCTTCCGCGAGAAGCAACTCTCGCTCGCACAAACATCCCTGTTACCGACAAAAAAGTCCAGATACTCGAAACAAGAGGAAAGGAGACGCAGCTTTACAACACTGCGAGGGTGTGTATTCTAGCCTCGGCAGCCGTAGAAGGCACACGCTACAAGACACTCTGATCCTGCAGGCTCGGGTCTTGACGCTGGAAGGGGGCAGTAGCACCCTCGGCATCGACGACACCTTCAGCGAGGTCCGACCTAGCCTCGGACGGCGACGCGGTCCAGGGATCCCCACTCTGGAGGACGACGTCATCGCCACGCCCGGACAATCGCTGCCAGGGACTTCTCCGGGAATCCGGCCCGAGCAGGCGGCTCGGCCGGTTACCCCTGGGGCCTCGGCCAACCATCTCCCAAGGGCGCTAGCCCGACCCGAGGCCTCGGCTGATCAACTCCGGCGTCGGTCCCGCTAACGGACAACCCGGCTAGGCTCCGGCCAACCAGGTTTCATTTTCGAGCCAACTCAGCCTCTGTTCATGCTGATATCGCTACCCCTGGCCTCCGCTCATCGAAGAGCGGCCAAGGGGTCCCTTTAACTAAGCTAGAGGAGCCTCAGACAACAAGGTCGACCGAGCCGAGGGACTCCTACGCCTCCGGGATACGGACACCTCACTCGTCACCTTGACACGGGGCGACTCATGCTTGGTGAAGCGGTTCAGATAATCAACAGGCGAGTCTTAGTGCTCGAAAATGAGGAAAAAACACGGCTCCGTGCCAAAATTACATACATGTTCAGGCCTCGACAGCCATAATGAACAAAAACACTGGCATTCAAAGTGCCATTACAAACGGAACTCCGGTTCCCCCTCCGCAGGTACGAACAACCCCACTCGATAGGGGTGGGCCTGCGGAGCAACAGAAGACCGACGAACGGCGCGCCGTCACCCGCTCCAGCAGCGGCAACGACGACGACTTCTGCTCCGGGGGGCCGAACAGCGGCAGCACTGACCTCAGGGCGGATGCTGCTGCCAGGAGGCCCCCTCCCATGCCCAAACTCGTGAGGCAAGGACGGGCAGAAGGCCGTAGAGTTGGAGGTCGGTCCGTGGCCGGCCTTGGCTATCTCGCCGGCGGAAGAACCTCTTCCAGCTGCCGTGGCAGACGCCGCGCCGCGAGCGGCTCCGAAGCCACTCGCGTCCGAGAGCCAGGCACGGTGCAGCTGCCGGCGCCACGGACGACGACCGCCCTTCCCTCCGATCACTGAGTGAAGGAGCGGGCCGCCACCCACGCAGGGGTCGACCCCAACTCGGCACACTCCCCTCCCCAGCCCTGGTGATGAAAATCCTTGAGGCTGAGGGAGGGGCAGAGGCCGCAGCCCGGCTCGCTTTCCCCCACCATGAAGCTGGAGGTCACCACCTTGGGTGACCGCCGGCGGAGGGGTGCAGCCGGGCTGCATGATGAAAATCCTTGAAGCCGAATGATGGCTGAAAGGTACCAACTCCCACGGAATTGCGTCCCTCCAACGATGAGGCGAAAAGACGGCGGGTATCCCCCATCCGGGGGCTTGGAAGGTGGAAAGACGCGATGCATAAGGGAGCGAGAAGACATGGTCGCCTTCCGAAAGGGGTCACCCTCCTTTTAGAGGCAACTCTCCCTACTTGCGCCCCCAACCGTCACGGGCTGAGTCTTCTCCAACACACTCCAAGGCCCTCCCCTGCGGCGCGGGGGCTGGGTCCCGCATGTCATGCAAACCGGCTCGGAGCAGAAGAAGCCAAACCGCCGCGCGTGGTGCACACAACCGCCCAGCGGTTACAAGTGACCCTCCACTTTTGCCTAGACCAACGGGCGAAAGAGGCGGGCAGCCATACAGGCGGCACGCGACCGCGCCAAGTGGACGCGCTTCTCCGACTCCCGACACGCCAGCATGGAGGCCCAGGCCCACGCGTCACGCAACCGGCGCGCCGGATGCTGCATGCAAGCGACTGCACCGCCACTTGCGCCATCACCGCGCCTCTTCGGTTGCGGAACCAATACCGCGACTCGAGGCGACCCAGCACACGACCCAGCAGCGCCAGCCTGGCGCGGCGGTCAATGCGGCCGAAAGTGGGCCGGCAGTAATGACGGTGGCAGGCGGGCGGGAGCAGCGGTCACGTCGTCAGCCAAGCTCACATCCCATCCAGGGGCAGCAAGAGAACCCCCTCTCACGGCGTGAAGACAACGCGCCCGTGATCCGTTCCTCGAACGGCTAGCGCACGCGCGACGACCGCCCCGCCAACCACTCGCCCCGTCGCATTAACTCCGCGGCGGGACAGGCGACGCTTCTGGCAGGAGAAGTGGGCGACGCTTCACCTTCGCCGTAATAACCGCGCCAAAAAAGGTACGCCGCGTCGTTCGATTTCGTATCCTTTTCCTTTTTTCCTCTTTCTCTATCTCTTGCAACAGGGACCGGGAAAGGGGGATACCCCGAAAAAGATCCTTCCCCATGAAGGAACCAGGCTCCGAGCCTCCTTACTGATCAGAGGTTCGAAGGCTGGCCCCCCGAAGGGTTTCAACAGCCGCCTCAGATCGCGGGCCCTACACCCACTACTGGTCAGAGGTTCGAAGGCCGGCCCCCCGAAGGGTTCCACGGCCGCCTCAGGATACTCGGGCTCCGCGCCCATTACTGATCAGGGGTTCGAAGGCTAGCCCCCGAAGGGTTCACAGCCGCCTCAGACGCCGAGCGAGGGATGACCAGGGGTACGTTCGATACATAACCAAGGCTCGGGCTGCGCTCCCGAGGTACCCTAGGACATTTCCGAGACCAGCGGGAGCGATCTTGTAACGGAATCCCATCGGAGGGAGGCATCGAGCCCTCGGACCCCGTCGCCAGTGGACCGGGTCCGGCAGATCACCCGCAGGTACTTTTGGGCGTGCCTCTGGGCCCCTAGCCGACCCCTAACGAACGGGGCACGGACGTCCACTCGGATTACCCGCTTGCAGCTCACTGGAGACACCATGTTCGGCGCCCATCGAGGGTAACATGGCGCTTTCCCCCCTCCTCCTTGCGGAAAGGCGACGTAGGGGCGTATGTAAAAAAGTCGAGCCTGTCCCTGATCGCCCTCTCGCCCTGTGCGGAGGCTCGGGGGCTGCTCTCGCAAACCCGGCTCCGGCCGAACCGTTGACAGCGTCAACATACCAGCCCGAGAACTTGGGCCCCGACCGTACACCTGGGCTACGGCCAGTTCGCATCAGGGAACAACCAGACCAGCCGAAGCATTACGCAAGGCATTAAGACCTCGGAGGAGTGAAACCACTCCCCCGAGGCCTCGGGGGCTATACCCGGCGGGTGCGCTCGCGCGCACCCACCGGAACAAAATGCAACCGAGAAAGGCTGGTCCCCTTGCAAAAAAGTGCGACGAAAGCCTCCAAGCGAGTGCTAACACTCCCTTCGAGGCTCAGGGGCTACTGTCGGGGACCATAATTAGGGGTACCCTCAAGACTCCTAATTCTCAGCTGGTAACCCCCATCAGCATAAAGCTGCAAAGGCCTGATGGGTGCGATTAAGTCAGGGATCAGTCCATTCGAGCGACTCAATCATGCCTCGCCCGAGCCTAGCCTCGGACAAGGGCAGCCGACCCCGGGGGATTTCCGTCTCGCCCGAGGCCCCCCTCCAACGGCGGACACATCTCCGGCTCGCCTGAGGACCTGCCTTCGCTAAGAAGCAACCCTGACTAAATCGCCGCACCGACCGACCGAATCGCAGGAGCATTTAACGCAAAGGTGGCCTGACACCTTTATCCTGACGCACGCCCCCCGGCAGAGCCGAAGTGACCGTCGTCACTTCGCCGCTCCACTGACCGGCCTGACAAAAGGACAGCGCCGCCTGCGCCACTCCGACTGCAGTGCCACTTGACAGAGTGAGACTGACAGGCAGTCAGGCCCTGCCAAAGGCACCATAGGAAGCTCCGCTCCGCCCGACCCAGGGCTCGGACTCGGGCTAGGTCCCGGAAGACGGCAAACTCCGCTCCTCCCGACCCAGGGCTCGGACTCGGGCTAAGTCCCGGAAGACGGCGAACTCCGCTCCGCCCGACCCAGGGCTCGGACTCGGGCTAGGTCCCGGAAGACGGCGAACTCCGCTCCGCCCGACCCAGGGCTCGGACTCGGGCTAGGTCCCAGAAGACGGCGAACTCTGCTCCGCCCGACCCAGGGCTCGTACTCGGGCTAGGTCCCGGAAGACGGCGAACTTCGCTCCGCCCGACCCAGGGCTCGGACTCGGGCTAAGTCCCAGAAGACGACGAACTCCGCTCCGCCCGACCCAGGGCTCGGACTCGGGCTCAGCCCCGGAAGACGACGAACTCCGCTTCGCCCGACCCCAGGGCCCGGACTCCGCCCTGGCCTCTGCCGAACGACCTCCGCCTCGCCCGACCCAGGGGCTCGGGCTCGGGCTCGGCCTTGGCCATGGAAGACAGACTCGACCTCGGCTTCGGAGGAGCCTCCACGTCGCCCAACCTAGGGCGCAGGCCAGCCACGTCAACAGGAAGCGCCATCATCACCCTACCCCAAGCTGACTCGGACCGCAGAGAACAAGACCGGTGTCCCATCTGGCTAGCTCCGCCAGATAGGCAATGATGGCGCCCTGCATGCTCTGTGACGACGGTGGCTCTCAGCTCTCTTACGGAAGCAGGAGGACGTCAGCAAGGACTCAACCGCTCCGACAGCTGTCCCTCCGCCAGGCTCCGTCGCTCCTACGACGGCCACGACATCACACCAGCTGGGTGCCAAAATCTCTTCAGCTGCCACATCGGCATGTACTTAGGGCGCTAGCTCTCCCCCGCTAGACACGTAGCACTCTGCTACACCCCCATTGTACACCTGGATCCTCTCCTTACGCCTATAAAAGGAAGGACCAGGGCCCTCTTAGAGAGGGTTGGCCGCGCGGGGACGAGGACGGGACAGGCGCTCTCTTGGGGCCGCTCGCTTCCCTCACCCGCGTGGACGCTTGTAACCCCCTACTGCAAGCGCACCCGACCTGGGCGCTCGACGAACACGAAGGCCGCGGGATTCCCACCTCTCTCACGCCGGTCGCCGGCCGCCTCGCTCCTTCCCCCTTCGCGCTCGCCCACGCGCTTGACCCATCTGGGCTGGGGCACGCGGCGACACTCACTCGTCGGCCCGAGGGACCCCCGGTCTCGAAACGCCGACACATAGCATCCTATAGTTTTCAACCGTACAATATTTTTCGAAACCATTTATTTGAAAGTGATGGATAAAATTTTATATTCTCTAACGACACCTTTGATAGGCTTTATTGGTTTCTTAGAAAGTTTAAAGTTAAGGTTATCTTTAGTAAATCATGTATATAGTCGTGCAAAATGCTATTTTGTATAATATATTGTGTATTTATAGAACTAAGATGAGATAGGAGGCAGTCTAACCCAAAAGTTATAGAAGGGCCAACGTTTATCATAAAGGTGACTTTTTGCAGTAGAAAATTGACAACACCTAGAGACCTGCTTCCATCGGCTATGGGAGTGAATTATTCATCTCCACCTACTATTACTATCACTCTTTATGAAGCATACCCAAGCAAGCGCGTCGCTTCTCTGCCTATGTCGTGTGCCTCCCCAGACTAATATGTTCGGCTGCCCTTAACTGCAGCTGCGGCTGCAACTTTTTGCTCTCTAGAAATACTGTAGCAGCAGCGTAGAGAAGCAGGAGCTCTATTATTGTCGATGAGCGTGAGCTCCACCATTGCTGTGGCCAAGCACAAGTTATCCAATGGTTGCTGACACTATGCCCTTATATAGTTCCGCTGGTTCGTGTGGAGCCTAGAAAAAGACAGAGAAATATGGATTGAGTTATTGACACGTGGGTTATCGATAATACTTATGTGAGTCTTGCTGCGCGGTAGTCCAACCAAATATATTTTTTATCTTTCTCCCAACGTACAACTCATAACAGTTTTTTTATTATTCATAGCTCATATAATATTCACTCTGTTTTTTAATTTTGTCACGGTTTAGTTTAGGTACTGTTTTAAAAGCCAACGACGCTCACCTAAAACACCTTAAATATATCAACAATTTAATTAACTTTAAGTACCACCTCGGGCTTTGCCAAATGGAAATAAGCCTTAAACATCCAAGGTGGATGGAGGTAAGGATAGCTAACAAAATAGAATGAAAGTCGAGGTTGAATCTGTTGTTCAAAATCCAAGTCGTTTTGAATGTTTTAAAAGCATGTTAGATCAATAGATTGTTCGCTTTGGATTAAAGCAAGTTGTTCGGACTGCTGCAGCTACAATCACAAGATACAAAAACATTATAGAAATATTAGAATCTATTTTGGATTAAAGCCAATTTCTGGAGTTTCATGTTGCCAATCCCGAGAATATTAAACCAGCGTAGATAGCAGATACATCTAGACACATGAGCACACCTCTAAGCTCCACGCAAAATTGGTGAAATTCGAGTACCACTTTTGCTTAAGGACTTAGGACATATTTGGTTCACTGCCTAATTTATCACACTTTGCTTAATTTTATGTTTAATATTAGTTCTTCAATTTAGACGACTAATCTTAGATAATGTGTGACACATTTAGCCACGAACCAAATAGACACTTAGTGTGCTAAACTGCTAGCCAGTGTTAGAATTATAGGCATTTTCCGTATTATTTTAATTCCATAAATCAACATTATGATGATGACATATAACAAATAATTAACCATAGAAATTGTGATCTCAAATTGATCCATACCAGTATGAATCAAGAGAACATAGAGCATGTGAATTATATAAATCATATAAATACGATAAACATGTATACTGACTGAACAAATGAAAGTAAACAGATAGAAACATAAATAGCATGACTGTAAAATTAAAACAGACAGATCTATCATATTATAATAAGACAGAACAGATAAGATAAAATCATTCGTAAATATGAAACAACATAGATGAAAATATGAAACATATATAATCTCCAGAACACAAAACAGTAAGTAAATAAACTGATCATACCCTCCTATGCGCTCTGATGATCCAGATCCTTGGCCAGCTTCCTTTGTCATGTTGAAGATGTTTTGGGCAGTCGCGTAGACGCTCCCCAAAAACCTAATTGCCGATCCCCCGTGCAAGGTCTCGAACGGCACCGGCTTCGGAGGCACCTGCCCTCTCGCCTCTCTGTGCGCGCAGAGCCACGAGATGGAAATACCCTCACTCGGCGGCTGAACTGTGATTCTGAAAGTGTTTCTCGCGTGTACCGAGTGACAGGGATGCTCCTCTATTTAACCTCTCGCAGAGGGAAGCTGAAAGAGAAAGGTCGCCGAGTCACGCCAAGAGTCGGCCAGCTCTAGCCGAGTTATGCCATGAGTCGGCCAGCTCTCGCCGAGTCACGCCATGAGTCGGCAGCTGAAGGAGAAGGGTCACTCGGCTGGCTGGCGAAGAGACAGGGTCACTTGGCAGACGAAGAGACAGAGTCACTCGGCTGACGTACGCGGTTAGTGAGTGCTAAAAATTAACACAACCACACCACGCCCGCTCGCCTGCCTGCCTGCCTCGCCTCGCCTCGCCTCGCCTCTCCACGCCACGCCACGCCCGGCCCGGCCCGGCCGGCGGCGGCGGCGGCGGCGGCGCGCGCGCGCGTGTGGCACGCCCTTGTCCATTTCTTGACTTCTCAAGTTAAGTGGAATAAATCCCACCATATAAGTCAAGGCAAAAGACCCTTGGACTTCCAATGTGGTACTATTGGTATTCTCTACCATTACACACCATAGAGTTTATTCAATAAATGGGCCAAGCCCATAAAAGATCCAACAATCCCCACCAAACTCTAGGGTTTGTAATGATGAAGTATCAGAATCACAATCCTTTGATATACCAGTGTTTCGATGGAGACTGTTAAGTTGAACATCCATCTAGAATAAGAGTTTCACTCATTCACAACTGAACAATGGACTATGCCTTGAATTGACAGTTTTGTGCGAAATAAGATTCACTCAAATCCTTTGCTGATACTAGGTTGCAAAAGGGTATTCCCGCTGTTTAGAAGCATATAAGTCACACTTCAGTGCCTTTCATGAGTATTTAGGGATTACCCAAGTCCCATAGACTGTGACTAGCAGTCTGACTCATATAGGTGTATTCCTCAAAAGATGTTCTGTAGGACAACATCTCACCTTTATAAGACTCTTGGAATACATTAAGGTAAAAACCATCCTGCCTTACAGATAGGAAAGATGTGCATCAGAAATGAGTTAAAGAAGGGATCTTTCCTCACAATCTACTCCTAGCTTGTTTCTCCACTCTACTTCACGGGATCTCCGATCACATAGAGCAGGTTACCACTAGAGTAGATCTCACATGGGTCTCATACCCATTTCTCTCGATGCACTTTCTATCACATTGCGTGATAGACCCTTAGTGAATTGATCTGCCAGATTATTTGATGTGTGGACATAATCCACAGTTATAACTCCGGAGTTTTTCAACTTTCTGACAGATTTAAATCTCCTCTTAACATGCCTTGTAGACTTCATGTTATTCCTAGAACTGTTAACCTTTGTAATCACCGTTTGGTTGTCACAGTTCATGGAAATAGCCGGTATCGGTTTTTCAACCACCGGTAAGTCCAATAGGAAATCACGAAGCCACTCAGCCTCAGCCCCAGCAGTGTCTAATGCTGCGAGTTCTGCTTCCATTGTAGACTTCGTTAAGATAGTCTGCTTGCAAGACTTCCAGGAAACAGCGCCACCTCCAAACAGAAACACATATCCGCTTGTGGCATAAAGCTCATCAGCATCAGAAATCCAGTTGGCATCACAATAGCCTTCCAGGACTTTTGGGTTTTCGGTATAATGAATACCGTATGTCATAGTACCTTTCAAATACCGCAACACTCTCTCAAGAGCACGCCAGTGATCATCTCCTGGTTTCGACACAAACCGACTTAGCTTACTCACAGCATAAGAGATGTTTGGCCTTGTTGCACTTCCAAGGTACATGAGCGAGCCAATGATCTGGGAGTATGTCAATTGATCCCTTGCTATTCTCCGATTCTTTCTTAATAGCACACTGGGGTCATAAGGTGTTGGAGCAGGATCACAGTCACTAAAACCAAAGCGACTCAATACCTTTTCCACATAATGGGATTGTAACAAAGTTACCCCACCATCAGCTTCTCTAACAAGCTTGATGTTTAGAATGACATCAGCCTCTCCCAAATCTTTCATCTCGAAATTGCTCGATAGAAGATTTTTAACTTCCTCAATCACATTGAGATTTGATCCAAAGATCAAAATGTCATCAACATAAAGACACAACATAACAGACTCACCCCCACCATACCGATAGTATACACATGTGTCAGATTCATTTACAACAAAGCCAGCTGCTGTAAGAGTATTATCAAACTTTTCATGCCATTGCTTAGGTGCTTGTTTTAGGCCATACAATGATTTTATCAACCTGCACACCTTGTTCTCTTGACCATCCGCAATGAACCCTTCTGGCTGATCCATATAGATCTCCTCATCCAACTCTCCATTTAGGAAAGCTGTCTTAACATCCATCTGATGAATGATAAGACCATAAGAGGCTGCCACGGCTATTAATGTGTGAATTGTAGTCAATCGAGCCACTGGCGAGTAGGTGTCAAAGAAATCTTCACCCTCCTTTTGGGTATATCCTTTGGCCACAAGCCTTGCCTTGTACCTCTCAATTGTACCATCAGGCCTAAGCTTTTTCTTGAAGATCCATTTGCAACCTATAGGTTGACAACCATAAGGACGGTCCACGACCTCCCAAGTTCCATTAGACATAATAGATTCCATCTCACTCCTTACTGCTTCCTTCCATAAGTCAGCATCAGGAGAGGAATATGCCTCACTAATGGTAGTTGGTGTGTCTTCCACAAGGTACACTATAAAGTCATTACCAAAGGATTTTGCGACCCTCTGTCTCTTGCTCTTTCGAGTGACTATAGTGTCATCCTCCTCAGGGATGTGCACGTGAGAATCCTCAGCATGATCTATAGGAATCGACAGTTCGTGCTCATGGGGAATTATAGTGTCATGACTTATATCACTAGGTGTATTCTTCATAGGAAACTCATTCTCAAAAAATGTTGCGTCTCTTGATTCCATGATAGTATCAACATACATATCAGGCACATCAGATTTTATAATTAAGAACCTATACCCAGTGCTGTGAAAAGAGTACCCAAGGAATATACAGTCAACAGTTTTAGGCCCAAGTTTACGCTTTTTGTTGATTGGCACGTTCACTTTAGCCAAGCAACCCCAAGTGCGCAAATATGAGAGATTTAATCTTCTCTTTTCCCATTCCTCGAATGGTGTGATCTCTTTGTTCTTTGTTGGAACTCTATTCAGGACATGACATGCTGTCAAAATCGCCTCACCCCACCATGCCTTGGATAATCCCGTTGTACTCAACATGGCATTCACCAAATCTGTTAGAGTGTGGTTTTTCCTTTCAGCAATCCCATTGGATTGTGGTGAGAATGGCGGTGTCCTCTCATGAATAATACCATGTTCCACGCAGAACTCATCGAACACATTAGAGAAATATTCTCCACCTCGGTCGGACCTTAAACGTTTTATTTTCCTCTCAAGTTGGTTCTCAACTTCAGCTTTATAGGCTTTAAAATAATTGAACGCTTCATCTTTTGTTTTTAAGAGATACACATAACAAAATCTAGTGGAGTCATCTATAAGAGTGAGAAAGTATCTTTTACCACCTTTGGTCAAAATTCCATTCATCTCACACAGATCAGAATGAACAAGTTCTAGAGGTGCCAAACTCCTCGCCTCAGCAGCCTTGTGTGGCTTGCGGGGTTGTTTTGATTCAACACACACATGGCACTTAGACTTTTTGACCAAGTTAAATTTAGGAATTAAATTTATATTTGCTAACCGCATAAGACAGCCAAAACTTGCATGACAAAAACGTGAATGCCATAAATCTGACTCATCAGAAAAATTAACAGAATTCACCATTTTATTACACACATCATGCAGTGATAAGCGGAACAAGCCTCCGCAGTCATATCCTTTACCAACAAAGGTACCATGTTTCGACACAACACATTTATTAGACTCAAGAACAACTTTATATCCATCTCGACATAGCATCGAAGCGCTAACGAGATTCTTCTTGATAGAGGGCACATGCTGCACGCTCTTCAATGGCACCGTCTTTCCCGAAGTAAACTTCAGAATGACCGTACCAACACCAAGAACATGAGCACGCGACCCATTTCCCATCAACAAGGCGCCAGACCTCCCGACCTGGTAGGAAGTGAACATAGAGGCATCAGCACACACATGAATGTTTGCACCACTGTCCATCCACCACTCAGGTGAATTACAGACTGAAAGAACAAATGGTAAAGAATTACCATACCCAAATGTTCCTCCTTCAGTTTCAGTGGTTACAACATTAGCTGATTTCTTGTCTTGAGTGAACTTGCGATCAGGGCACTCTCTTGCCCAATGTTGATCACTGCCACAGACAAAGCAACCTCCCTTTCCCTTGTTATTGTTGTTCTTCTTTTTAAACTGTGCTGTATGAACAGGCTTATTTGCATTCTCTTGTTTGTTCTGGCTTTTCTTCTTGTTAAACTTGCGGAAGTTTCTCTTCTGCACCACATTAGCAGTAGAGGTCTCAACACCTTTTCCACTGTCCTTTGTTCTAGCCCTTTTCTCAACATCAAGAGTACCAATGAGCTCTTCCACATTGAACTCTTGTCTCTTATGTTTGAGAGAGGTAGCAAAGTCCTTCCAAGAAGGTGGTAACTTGGCGATTATACCGCCAGCCACAAACTTGTCAGGCAAAGGACAAGGAAAAAGTTCGAGTTCCTTAGCTAGTGCCTGAAACTCATGAGCCTGTTCCACTACAGATCGGTTCTCAACCATCTTGTAGTCATACAGCTGCTCCATGAGATACAGCTCGCTACCAGCGTCAGTTACTCCAAACTTTCCGACAAGTGCATCCCACAGCTCTTTCCCTGTGGGAAGGATGATATAGCTTTTCTGGAATTTTGTATCCAGTGCGCTAATTACTGCTCCTCGAAAGAGGTTGTCTTCAGCCTTAAACTTAGCCTCATCCTCAGGAGGTAAGTTGGCAGGCTTGCCCTCAGCGGCATGAAAACAAGACATTGCAGTTAGCCACAATTCCATCTTAGCCTTCCATATCAAGAAGTTTTTACCATCGAAAGGATCAGGCTTTAGCACAGCAGCAAAACCTCTGATAGAAAAATGCCTAACATTAGGTTTTTGGATTGTTAGAATTATAGGCATTTTCCGTATTATTTTAATTCCATAAATCAACATTATGATGATGACATATAACAAATAATTAACCATAGAAATTATGATCTCAAATTGATCCATACCAGTATGAATCAAGAGAACATAGAGCATGTGAATTATATAAATCATATAAATACGATAAACATGTATACTGACTGAACAAATGAAAGTAAACAAATAGAAACATAAATAGCATGACTGTAAAATTAAAACAGACAGATCTATCATATTATAATAAGACAGAACAGATAAGATAAAATCATTCGTAAATATGAAACAGCATAGATGAAAATATGAAACATATATAATCTCCAGAACACAAAACAGTAAGTAAATAAACTGATCATACCCTCCTATGCGCTCTGATGATCCAGATCCTTGGCCAGCTTCCTTTGTCATGTTGAAGATGTTTTGGACAGTCGCGTAGACGCTCCCCAAAAACCTAATTGTCGATCCCCCGTGCAAGGTCTCGAACGGCACTGGCTTCGGAGGCACCTGCCCTCTCGCCTCTCTGTGCGCGCAGAGCCACGAGATGGAAATACCCTCACTCGGCGGCTGAACTGTGATTCTAAAAGTGTTTCTCGCGTGTACCGAGTGACAGGGGTGCTCCTCTATTTAACCTCTCGCAGAGGGAAGCTGAAGGAGAAAGGTCGCCGAGTCACGCCGAGAGTCGGCCAGCTCTAGGAGAAAGGTCGCCGAGTCACGCCAAGAGTCGGCCAGCTCTAGCCGAGTTATGCCATGAGTCGGCCAGCTCTCGCCGAGTCACGCCATGAGTCGGCAGCTGAAGGAGAAGGGTCACTCGGCTGGCTGGCGAAGAGACAGGGTCACTCGGCAGACGAAGAGACAGAGTCACTCGGTTGACGTACGCGGTTAGTGAGTGCTAAAAATTAACACAACCACACCACGCCCGCGCCCGCTCGCCTGCCTGCCACGCCCGGCCGGCCGGCCGCGGCGGCGGCGCGCGCGCGCGTGTGGCACGCCCTTGTCCATTTCTTGACTTCTCAAGTTAAATGCAATAAATCCCACCATATAAGTCAAGGCAAAAGACTCTTGGCCTTCCAATGTGGTACTATTGGTATTCTCCACCATTACACACCATAGAGTTTATTCAATAAATAAGCCAAATCCATAAAAGATCCAACAGCCAGTCTGGTTGGAAGCGTGCGTTGAATGGTAGAAGTTCGAAAATGTGTTTATTAGGGAAAACAGGAGAAATTATACCATAATTAGTTACTCCATGGTATTCTTAATTATGTCTAGAACGGCTTGTTTTTTGTGTGTAGAGAACGGTGCAAATTTGGAAATACACAGATGCAACGAGCACAAGTTACTACACAGAATGGCCGTTTCCCAGCAGGCCCAGGCGTCCCGAGGCGACCACGCGACACATCACAGCCGCGCACGTCGCGGGCATGCGCTACACGCGGCCGCGGATTAATGCCGACGGCTAGACGCGACGCACGCACGGCGTGGCCGGGCGCTGTGCCACCAATAGCCGGGGCTGCATAGGGATCAACGGAATCAATCCATCCATCGCCCCCATACGGCACTGCTACCGCGCGCGACATTAACTCCGCGCATTCAAGTCTCCCACTGCGCTCCAACTACCTCACCTCACCCCTCCCCATAAATGCACTGTATCACCCCTGCCTTCCTGCTAGTTCTCCAGAGAGAGCCGGGAGAACTTGGCTGTCTGCCCTGTCTGCAAGTACCTCGTCTTCTTCCTGGAGAGAAAAAGCAGAAGACAATACAAAGATGTCCAAGATGGCGGAGGAGAAGGCGGCGGCAGTGGGCGGACTCGGAGGAGCCGGGGCGGCGGACGCGGCGCAGCAGCAGCAGCTGGCAGCAGGGGAGGCCGCGGCGGCGCGGGTGCGGCCCGTGGAGACGCTGCTTCGCGCGGCACCGCTGGGGCTCTGCGTGGCCGCCATGACCGTCATGCTCCGTAACCAGCAGAGCAACGAGTACGGCGCCGTCGCCTACTCCGACCTGGGAGGCTTCAAGTACCTCGTCTACGCCAACGGCCTCTGCGCTGCCTACTCGCTGGTATCCGCGTTCTACACTGCCGTGCCGAGGCCTGCCACCGTGTCGCGCTCCTGGCTCGTCTTCCTCCTCGACCAGGTCGGTTCTTGCCTCCCGTCTCTGCTCTGCTCTACTCACACTTTTTCACACGGTTCTAGTAGCAAGTTGAGAATGCTCCAAAGAATCTTTTTTTTTTCTTTTTCTGCCAACATCACGTGACGAATTTTACGAGTAATATGACGGTACAAAAGTTTATTCTTCATGTGTTCGTTATATTTTTGTTGTTGTGACCTACTCCTACAATAATCAAGGCTGGATTACTTTGATGATGTTGGAGGATCTGTTCGTTCTACAAAACTCATGCGAAACTCGTGACTGAAGAAACAAATTAACACATGGAAAGAAATTAGCTCTGGCAGAGACTGTATGGCAGCTTATGCGTTGGATTTGTTTTATTTCTACATCCATTTTTTTTCTTGCTTCAGTGTTTCAGCAATTAAAAAAATTACATAACTCATATAAAGCAATTATAATATGTCGATCTATATAGTATACATAATTCATAAAGTTACATGATTTATGAAAAATTACATAATACATATCTTAAATAGTTCTTCTGAACTCTTCTGAGCTAGATTATGAAGATACATTTATATAGTATAGTTATAATATATGGTGGTTTAGTATAATTATAATATATGGTGGTTTAGTTTATAGTTTTTGTTATAGAGGTATATCTATGCTTTTAAATGTTTATTTATATTTGGTAGTTCTAGTGATCTAATTGTGAAAAAAGTTTGTGTGGTAGGCCACGTGCTGCATACTTGCATATTTGTGCTATGGTCAAATTTTTTAGTTTTCATAGAATAAGTATGACTTAGTACATGATTTAAATTGGTTGAGGCTTATTAAACAGTGTATAGTTAAAATAAATATGCAAAAAAGAAAAAATGTAACTAAGGCTTAGTAAAAAAATACGTATGTAAAAAAGAAAAAATATGGTTCCGTACAAATATTGATATGTCTTATAAATATTTAACATGACTATGTTATTATAGAAAGACTTTTAGACTTAAACTCACATATTTTATTGTAAAGAAAATTTATTATTCTATTGTTATAACCCGTTAATCTATAGCATGTCATATTTGTAGAGTGGCTATGTTTTGTTAATATCTGTCAACTATATAATTTCTTATCTAAAATGTAATGTTTGTTCTGCCATCAAATATATAATCTATTAAGTGCATGTTTAATCTTGTGTTACCAAAATATAAGTATATGGTTATGTGAGCATATTTGATGCTTGTGCTACTATATATACTTCATAATTATATGTTGCTCAGTTACATTAAGATTTTAGATTATGTATATGTAATCTCGATTAACCAAACAGTTGATGAACCTTATTGCTATAAATGGCTACATTTACAGTTTTGATTAATACATTATGATAAAAAAAAAATTCATGCCAGTGCCACGTATATACGCGGACGTTTTGGTTCTTGTTAGAACCAACCTCTTAAGAGCTTACATGACCGTACTGGTGAAAGCATGAGAGAGTGATCCATGGCATTTTTATTCTGCAGGTGTTCACGTACCTGATCCTGGCGGCGGGCGCAGCGGCGGCGGAGCTGCTGTACCTCGCCTACAACGGTGACAAGGAGGTGACGTGGAGTGAAGCTTGCGGCGTTTTCGGCAGCTTCTGCCGTCAGGCGCGCACCTCCGTCGCCATCACCTTCGGCACCGTCCTCTGTTTCATCCTCCTGTCCCTCATCTCCTCGTACCGCCTTTTCAGCGCCTACGAGGCGCCCCCGTCGTCGGCGCTCGGCAGCAAGGGCGTCGAGATCGCCGCCTACCCGCGCTGAAGCCGCTGGAGGAAGGCCTCGTTGCAAATCTCTGTTATGCGTAGTCGATCATGTAATAATGGCTTATCGCATATATACTTCGTTGATAGTTTGCTGTCACATATGATTAGTACAGTGCTGCTGCTGCTGCTGCTAAATTGTGCTTGACTGGGTAATTATATAGTTTGCATCGTTCTTGTGTGTGCTGGATGGATTGAGCTTAAAATTCTTACTACAGACGTAGTTTCTGTGCAGCATGACAACATCTTCCCATCATCCCGTGGAAAGAAATCTAGTGGATGTTTTTTTGTTGAAACAAACAACATAATGAATGTTTGTACCAAACAAACGAGAAATTGTCCGGGTACGAAATTATTGCAAAATTGTTGCTAGTGCCCTCGCACAGTACAGTACCTCGAGAGCACAGTACAGCAGCTCGAGAACTCATATACATGTTCAAATGCAAATGGGCCGGCTCGCTCGAGAACGCATATACATGTTCAAATGGGCCAGCCCGCTCGAGAACGTATATACATGTTCACATGGGCCGGCCCAGCAGTGGGCTCGTGACTCGGCACGATCGTGGACTGTGCTCCCGTGGCCCGGCACGAGCACGATCCAGTCTGACTATAAGTGTGCCCGGGTCGGATCGGCCCGATAGCCTTGCTGGGCTTGGGTCGGCCGTTTGGTTCGCGGTGCAGGCACGGGCTCGGCTCGGTTAAAGAGTAGACACGATAACAACCCGTTTGAGGGGCTGATTTTGTAACGGTTAGTCTGTTTTTAGTTATAATACTAATGATTCTATTATTATATGAGAGCATTCTGAACTGCGATAAGTGTTTATATGTGTATCTGAAATTCTTTGTATAAGTAAGTATCTAAAATTATAAATATAATTAATTAAATCTAAAATAAATTTAAATATTACCTTTAAATTCTGAATTTTGAAGTGTTTTTTTTACGGGTCTAGGCCCGACCCGACACGACAGGCTCACTGTGCCTCCGGCTCGGCATGGCCCGTGTAAGAATAACAGTGTCGGGTCTAGGTCACGTCAACCAGTCTGCGGACCAACCCGATCCGACACGATACTGAATCGTGCCGGGCCCAATCGTGCCGGGCCCAATCGTGTCTGGGCCGGCCCGTTGGACATGTATAGAACGGAGGCTTGGTTTGTATGGTGGCGCGTTAGTGTACATGCATCTGGGCGCGAGCGATTTTTTTTCTTTGGTGCGCCTGTGACGCTTAGCTTGGCTTGTCTTGCATAGGGTGATGATTTGGATGGTGTGCATGAGGCTATTTCCAACTATTCCCATCTCAAATTTCACTATTCTTACTTTCTATTCATATTTAAATACATTTCTCTTAACCATTCTTTTCCTATTTCTTCTTCTCTCCAACCATTCCTACTATTCAACTCCCCCTTAACTATTTAACTAGGTTATTTATCTTTTATACATCTATTTTTTAGAGTTTTAAAAATACAACCATATTTGTACTACCGTAATACACATTGTTATCTGCTAAATAACTCTAGAAGGTTAATTTTATATTGAATACAATCAATTAGTAGAGACGGAGAGATTAGAGTTTCCCCTCTCTGTGGGGGATTTGATCTGCACATCGACGCGAGTGGGGCATCGAGGGGGTGCCGTTGGACGCGCGGCTCCCCCCTCCTAAGGATGGCAGGGGTTGGATTTTGTTCGGGTATAACAATATCTGACCCGAAATTGTACCTGATACTCCTACAAATATTCATACCCATCAAGCCAATCGAGCGAGAAACTGTACCCGCACTCGTGCCCACCGGATATCCACCGAGTATCGAGTACTGTAGACTAAATAACATTTAGTGAGTGTACAATATTTTAGTTTGCACCTAAGCACTAGTGCAACACGAGAATGACTATATTTGGCTAACGTCCATACAGTATCTCAACTCATAATTATCACATCCAATATATTTAAATTTGAGTACAGAGAATAAAAGTTTAATGATTTCATGATAGTTGACAATCATATCATTGTAAATGTCTCATTGGTCTATTGACAATTAACATAACATAAATTAATATTCGTTAATCAACGACACATTCCCCATGATAAATTGATAAATAAAAACAGCATGTAGCACCAGCAACTCGTGGTCGTGTCTGTGCCTATGGTGAAGTAGCAACATGCAGTAAGCTACGATTGTTGTGTATCTTTTTGGATTCATTCTTTTATGGGCCTTATTTAGTGGATATAGCACCTTTAAAGAGGTATATTGATATTTCGGGTATCTATTGGATACCCGTGGGTAAAGTATTTTATTCATATTTGACCCGATGTATTTCGGGTATCCGACCCAATAGGACCCGCGGGTAAGTTTTTTTACCCGTATCCATATCCACTAGGTACGAAATCCGCGGATATCCATATCCACGGGTCCAATTGCCATCCCTACTCGGCTACTCCCTCCCCATGTACACCGTACTGTCAGGGGGAAGGGAGAGGGGGAGTTGAGTCCGCTTCTCGTTCTTGAGAAAAGGATCTATTTAGAAGGATATTTTAGTCTTAAATGAGAAAAAAGAACTCGGGACCTCAATCTTTTTTATTTCTAGCTTGATACGTCAAAATGTCAATTAAACTAAATATAAAATTATGGTTTCCTACTATCACAACGATTAGTTCGGTTCTATGTTTATATTGATTTTTTACGATATTTACTAAAGTAATTTTCATATAAGAAGACTAAAAAGTTGAGCGTTTAAGTAGCTTTTGGTGTCCATAAACTGAAAATAAACCGAAACAAACACTACGCGCGGATGACTGAGCAGCGGCCCAGAAGAACAGGAAAAAAATTGGGTGCAGCCGGCTGCAAACCAGACTGTTTGCAGCCCCTCTCACAGAAATGAGGATAGACCCATCTGCAGGTCACGTTTTAATTGTATTGTTGCACCTGCAGGTGGGGTCTATCCTCCTTTTTGTGAGGGACTGCAAACAGTCTGGTTTGCAGCCGGCTGCACCCAATTTTTTTCCGAAGAGCATGGCCCACGCGAGCTTGCTTAATGGTGCTGGTTCAGGCAGGTAGGGCGTTAGTTTTTTATTCCTTTTTCTTTTCTATTTTCATATTTATCCTTTCTTTTTTTTCTTTTCCCTTTTGTTGTGTTCATTTATTATTTTTTATTTGTTGTGCCATTTTGTTATTTTTATTTGTTTTACCCTAATTATCTTTTCTTTACTTCCTCTATCATCTCATAAAATAAAACACACATGTTTTTAGAAAAGTCAACATTTTAAAACCTGACCAACAATTCAGCAAAAACATATATTTTTAGTGTATGCATACTATATACTTGAATTTGTATTAAAAACCATTTAATATGATGTTCAATTTGTATTTGTTCATGTCATATATTAAAAGAAATTAATGGTCAATGTTTCACTCTAAAAGACTTTGTCGAAAAAATATACGCCTTATTTTATGGGATGGGGGAGTATTTCATTTTTTTTATGTTTCTATTTTTTCCTTTTATTTAATTTTATTTTTTATTTCATTATATATATATATATTATTTTTAATTTTGTTCTTCATTTTACTCTACATTTTGTTTTAACATTTTTATGTTTTATTACTTTTGTATTTTTTATTTCATAGATTCTATGAGCACTTGTTTGTATATGATAATATATTTGGAGCCCTGAACTTCCAATAACTAGAGAAAGCCTTATTGAAAGTCCTGGCCCAACGGTGCCATTCGGTTCAGCCGCACCAGGTTTGGGCAGCTATAAAAACACCTCAGGCTGCCTAGGTTAGGTTTTAGTAGTGGCGGCGGTTTCCCTCGGGCATGCAAGTGGCGGTGATCCCGGGGGCGAGCGGCGGTGGCAACGGACGACAGTGCTCCCGAGGCGGGCGGGCAAGCGACGGCGGCGCTCCCCTAGGACCGAGCAACGATGATGCTCCAAGGCGGGCAGGCAAGCGGCGATGGTGCTCCCGAAGCAGACGAGCGACGGCGGCGGACCCTAAGCCCGGTGGCGACGGTCATTGCACAAGACATGGTATGCTTCGACAGCGACGATGTCGACCATGGGAGACGCAAGTGGCTCCGGCGATCGTGCGAGGCGTGGTCGTCTCCGTCGATGGTGGCCACACGAGGCATGGCTGGCTCCATCGTCCTTCGATGACCAACTACTCTGATCCATGGCCTCGACGGCGTCCTCCGGTGACAACCTCCTCCAATCCTGTGTTTATGCATACGGCTGTTGGTTGAGCCCATACTAAGATTTTTTCATTAATTATGATGTACGATGTAGATATTTATGCAACTTTCTGTAACAATTTGTGCTTTGCGAGATATCAGTCATCCAACTTTTGCGTGTACGGTGTGGAAACGAAAGTGCCATTCAAAATTTGTGCGCATGCACTGGAAACTCACACGACCTGCCATAATTTTAGATCTACATAAAAATAGAAATCACCTAGATGTGCCCAGTGGTTGTCATATTATTCAGATCTGCCAAAAAATAGGATTGCATACAAGCGTTTGGTGGGGGACGCGCCTAAAGCATGTTCCTGGTGGAGGGCAACATACAATCGCGTACATATTTTTATGTCACTTTGTATACATATCTATACCAACATCAAGAAGTTTGCAACAACTTTCAGGTTGGATCAATATTTTATGTTCATAACTTTGGGTTTTTACGCTCAAAACTGAAGGTTTTAACGCTCAAACATAGAGATGCGTCCACCAGCGAACCGCATGCCAAATTTTTACACAATGTACCATATAACACAAATACCTACATCGTGTAGTATAATTAGTATAAGTATATATCGTAAACTGGTTCTAACAAGCCTAACTGTTTGACTATTGAAGCGATCCTATATTCATGGAGGAAATAAAGTATTTAAATAAGATCTTTTGTTTCCATGAATGACAATCCATTTCCTTTCATCGCACATTCCTACCATCCTAAATTTGTGCGTACGAGCAAGAAAAAAATTATGCAGTGTACCGAATTGCATATATATCTACACCGTGTAGCATAATTAGTATCAGTATATGTCATAAACTGGTTCTAACGAGCCTAGTTGCATGGTTGTTGGAGCGATCCTATAGTTTTGGAGCCATCCAGTTTTTACGTGCATGCAGTGGAAATGAAAATGTCATCTAAAATTTGCGCACATGCAATGGGAACTTTCACGATCTGCCATAATTATTGGATCTACCATAAAAATAGGATCTACATGCATGCGCCTGCGCGTGTGGACCTGGTCCAGTGACTGGGCGGGAGTTTATGCTATCTCTATGAACTATTTATGCTATTACGCAAAAAAACAGAACCGTAATTTATGGCGTGCGTCCCATAAGGGGGAGTTTTGACTTGGTGCATGACGGGGTGGCACCCGACAGCCTGGCATGGGTGGGCGCGTCGACGTGGTCCAGCCAGGTCGTAGGGATGGTCGACCAAGGCTTTCTCTAACTATTGGAAGCCCTGGGCTCCTAGTATACCCACCTGTTGGTCCTTGTTCTCAGATGCTATACACTAAGAATAAAGCAACACAATTGTTAATGATTAAAGACATTTGTCCTTCAAAACATTATCTCCCTTGGAATATAATGATCTTCAGACGAAGGTCATGAAGGACATACCTTCATCATTTCAGTAAGTAAAGATTTGAATAAAGACATACGAAACATAAAAAGAATATAAACAATCATTCCAAATCATTAGATTATTTATCTCCTTTTTTATAAACATGAATAAACATCCAGTAATTATATTATATTTATACCTTCGACTTGACTGAAGGTAAAAGAACGGAAGTGACGCAGGAGTGATTACAAGTCAGCGTGAATAATACGGTGTTACTGTTCATCTATTTATAAGCACATGACACAGCCTGGATAAAATTACATTCATGCCCTTGACATTTACTGTTGACCATAAGGTAAGCTGTCGACGACTAAGCAGTCTTTTCCCCTTTAAGTCGGTGTCTCCTTTCACCATCGTCAATGTGCTGAGCCGAAGTTCCTTCAGCCACAGCTTTGGAGCTAGCTTGTCCTTCGTTCACACTGCACCTTCATACCACGCACACCTTCATCTCAAAGTCGAAGCCTCCTGTAACAGTCTATGTTATACTGAAAAACATGTTAGTTAAGTTTTTGAGGACCTTCAGAAGAGAAAGGCCCCGAACAGTAGCCCCTCGCAGTATTAATCTGTTTTTGCATTTAACAAATTCAGACTACGACGTGAACGAAGGCCTTTAGCCGAAGGTAAAAAACACCTTCCCTTCGCTAGAATAGCGAAAGTCAATGACATGTAGGGCCCGCCAAGTTGCAATGCGCTTGGGCATATAAATAGGAACTGGCTTTGGTAATTAGCTTTATATGTTTAGTGCCTAGCAACCTTACCTGAAATATGGGCAAGAGGGGGAGCGGTAGGTGCTGGCAGCCCACATTAACATGGGGACGTATTCTTGGCTAAGGTACCTCACCCAGGGGGCCACCACCATCGTCTTTAGAAACCTTAGCGGGTTGCTTCGTATTAAGTGTGTTGGGGACCTTCGGCATCCGAAGGTCCTCAAAAACAGGATTTAACAGTATTTCTGGAGTACAATGTGTGAACAGGTATCCTCGGACTAAAGTTGGCATTGCAGTAGACCAGAATAATACGAAGGTTGATACGGAGCCGAAGGTGCGAGCAGGAAAGCTTCGGCGTGACAGCAAAGAGTGGAACCGACTTAAAGATGAAAAGGCTATTCAGACCTCGATAGACTACTATAGAATTATTATCAAATGTAAAGGGCATGAATGTAATTTTGTAAGGGCTGTGTCCCGTGCCTATAAATAGGTGAACAGTATCCCCGTACTGTTCACGCTGACTTGGCATTCACTTTTTGCGTCACGCTTGTATTGTCATCCCCTCTCGACTAAAGGTACACTTGTAATTCAATAATATTTCCGTTTATGCTTGATAATAATAAATAATCGTTCATGTTGTCTTTTATATCCTTTACATTTTCTCCTTCGTCATTGCTTAATGAATTTATGAAGGTACGTCCTTCATAACCTTCGTCCGTAAACCATTATATCCTAAGGGAAATAATGCTTCGGAGGACGAAGGACTTTAACGATTAACATTTTCTATGTTGCCTTGTTCTTAACTCTTAGCACTTGAGAACAAGTCTCCAACATTGGCGCCCACCTCCGGTGAACTCACTTCCATTTCTTGAGCTTGTCAACACCTTCGGCAAGCATTACCTTCGTCATGCCGCCGAAGAAGGCTTCAGCAGCAGGGGCTGGCACGCTGCAGCCGCTGGACCCCAATCAAGACGTCCTTTCTCTTAGAGAGGCACGAAGCCAGAAGAGGAAGGCTGCCAGTCCAACACCTCCGGAGGATGATCTGGATCAGGAAATTCAAAATCTGGAAATCCTTCAGCAGCAGGTTCAACGCAAGAAGGAGAAGATGGCCCGTCTAGCTGATCTCCAGAGACAAATAGATGAAGCTTCCGAAGAGGTTCGTCATCTTGTTCAAGATGATCAAAACCGAAGGCCTCCACGCAGAGAGCTTCACCAGGAAGACTTCCGTAATGAGGATGACTGGTATGACGATTTCCATCATGGAAACTTTGCTTTTGATGATGCTTCTCCTCTCTCAACAGAATTGCAGGCTACACCTTGGCCACAGACCTACAAGCCACCCCAGCTTCCCATATATGACGGTCACTCAGACCCTAAGCAATTCCTAATGAGCTATGAAGCAACTATATCTTCGTACGGTGGCAATACGGCAGTCATGGCAAAATCCTTTGTCATGGCCGTCAGAAGCGTTGCTCAGACTTGGTACTCTTCTCTTCGGCCAGGGACAATCACTTCTTGGCAGAAATTGAAGGATATGCTGATAACTAGTTTTCAAGGGTTTCAGACGAAGCCGGTCACTACTCAGGCTCTCTTCCAGTGTACCCAGGACCATGAAGAGTACCTTCAGGCATATGTCCGAAGGTTTCTACGATTGAGGGCACAGGCGCCAACAGTGCCCAATGAGATTGTCATTGAGGCTATGATCAAGGGGCTTCGGCCAGGGCCGTCAGCACAGTATTTTGCCAGGAAGCCACCACAAACGCTGGAAAAGCTGCTCCAGAAGATGGACGAATACATTCGAGCTGACAATGATTTTCGTCAAAGAAGGGAGGAGGCTTTCAGGTTTTCTGAAATGACCAGGGGCTTCGGAGGAAGGTTTTACCCGAGGCATGTCAGGTCAATTCACAATTCTACTCAAAATGATGATAAAGGGAGTCAGCAGCAAAGGCCACAATACTCCTCACAGGCTTCGGGGCAACAACAAAGCTCTTTCCGACCACCAGCTCCAAGAGGCAGAGGCGCCAGGGGCGTCGGAGGAAGATTTGGCGATCAACCGAGAAGAATCTTTTGCTTATTCTGCGGTGAGAACAAAGGCCATACTACCAGGATGTGCCAGGTCACTATTCAGAAGCAAAAGGAAATAGCTGAAGCAGCAGCACAACAAGCCCAGCCGAAGCAGGTCATGCATACAGCTTCGTATCATTCGCCCTACATCCCAGAATATGTGGGCAACCATCCTGCAGTTTCTGTTGCTTCGGCGAGTCAGCCTCAAGCTTCCTGGCAACAGCCTCCGCCTCCACCTCCGTTGCAACAAGGCCAGCAGCCAGAAGGGAGCCAATATGCTCCGCATCAAAGGGACTTCAGAGAACAGTCCGAAGCTCGCACGGTCAACAGCACTGTGCCAGAATCAAAGCACATCTATTGACAAATATCCTACCTTAATAATGATCTTTTTCATTCAGTTTTATTTTTTGCGTAATAAAGGACATTGTTTAGATTTCATGAAAATAGTTCCCACAAGGAAAATATATTTTCTTCACAGGCTTTAGTTGTTGAAGTTTAAGGATTTGTCATAACAAAGAGGACCTTCGAATTATCGAAAAAATTCTTCGAAGCAACAAAAAGTCGTTCCAAGGAACGCAGAGTAAGTTTGACGAAGTCACAAAAAGTCGTTCCGAAGGGAGCGCAGTGTAAGTTTTTCTGCTCCAAAGTCGTTCCAAAAGGAATGCAGAGCATACAACGAAAAGTCAACGCTGATACCGCCTAAGTAAAAGGCGAAGAAGCTCCAAAGTCGTTCCTAAGGGAATGCAGAGCTTACAGCGAAAAGTCAACGCTGATTCCGCTGAAGTAAAAGGCGAAGAAGCTCCTAAGGGAGGCTTATAGCGAAAAGTCAACGCTGATTCACAAAAAGATTATGTGTTTTATCGCGCAGATATGTGTGTACCTTCGGAATATCACCTTACATAGCATAACATCATCACATCATTTTTGCATAACATAAGCATCATACATCATACCGCATGTGGCATAAGAAAGAGATATGATATCAATCTTCGGGAAAACGCTTTGAAAAAGGGGCAAATCATGCCAAGTCACAAGGAGAAACAATATTGATCTCTGAAGTATAGCCTTGAAGAATGTTTCTACGAAGCTTCAACACTTTTCAGGATACTTCGGATATTGTTGTGATAAATGGTAATTCTTCTTCACGAAGCATGAAAAGAAGGGAAGGTGTTTTTTCGCCAAAGACTCAAAAACGGTACGTATGTAAAGTTTCATGCATCGTAAAGAATTGAACCATAAAGAGAAATAAAACAAATATATTACATACAGGATTACAAGATATTACACATGTTATATTTAAAATGTTTTTACAATAGCATTTAGTCTTCCCTAAGTACCACTTCTGCAGCTTCGTTCAACAGTCGATCGACAACTTCATCCATAATAGCTTCGGCCATCTTTTTAATCTCATCATCACCCCTAGGCCGAGCACCCGGAGATACTTCAGCAGGATCTGAGGAAGGACAGGACACGGCTACATTGCTATTACAAATCGTAAACAAATCTTAAAGCCTAAGATTACAACACGATAAAAACTATTATTTAATACCTAATTGACCTTCGGCCTCTGCGCTCTTTTCAGCAGCCTCAGCTACTTCTCTAGCATCGTGAATGCCCTTTTCACTTCTTCGAACAATTTCTCCGGCCATTTCTCGGCCACCATTATCCCAGATATCGGTAAAAAATTTTCCACCAATTATATTAGCTTCGGCCGAAGGATCTTTTGCATCTTCAAAGGACAAAGCAGCTTCGGATTGTGCTAAAATTTTTACATGTTCGCAGCCTTTCTTCTCCAAGATGGTGGCAATCCCTCTGGCACCAGAGAAGGCGCATATATCTCCTCGGCTACTTAAAATTTCTTCGAAGGCATCAGCTTCGTGGTCGATCCATTCGATGACACCTTCGGGATTGCCTCTCGAAAAGTTTTCCTCACTTGAGAATGCGCCAACCTTGGCGAAGCTAGCCTTTAGTTTCTTAACACAATCTATAGATTTGTCATAGCATCTCTTTTTGGACGAACGAAGCTTTTCAACAGTCACTTCTAGGTGATCTGCCCATTGATCGCTGAGTTCACGCTTTGTTTCTTCAAGAATGCGTTCTTCCTTAGCTCTGGCCAGTTGTTTCCGAAGATCTTCAATTTCGCGCTTCTGAGCTTCAGCTTGAACTTTGAAAGCAGCCTCGTCTTCCTTTATTTTATTTAACAATGAGTATAATATTTTATCTTTTTCGAGACCTTCGTTCCTCAGTTCAATTACTTCGGAACGAAGGTTGCTCAGGGCTATAGTACACCCTTCGTCTTCAGCATCTTTCTGTGCTCTGAGAGCATTGCTAAGTATCAAGCCCTGCAAAGAGAAATATGTGTGTGTCAATAGGTTTAAACGAACGGAAAAATACAAGGATTTCATGTATCGTACCTTTAAGCTATTGTAAGCCAGGCTGTCGGCCAGATCGTTCTTCGACAGCACTGAGAGCCCGTCTTCTAAAGTCGGGAATCCGAAGCTCTTGCTCATCTCCCGGCAGACAGAAATCTCCTTGCTGTCGGGAAGACAATACAAGAAGTCTTCTTCTCCACTGCCATTAAATATTAACGCCCCCTTTGGATATTTCAGTTTTTGGGCATAGTGCTGGGCCTCTTGTTCTTCTTTTTCTGATAATTTTTTCCCCGAAGCATGACGGAAAATATAATCACGAATTTTGGGGGATGCTTCGGGGGCAACAACACCGGTTTCTTCAACAAAAGTTGGCTTTGTTATTTTTTCTGCCTCACTTTCCAAGGGTTTTACCTTTGCGGGCTCTGAGGGCCCAGCTTCGGCTTCAATCTCTTGCTCTGGAACTGTAGAACCAGAAATTTCAGTTGCTGTTTCAGGAGTGACAGCAACTTTCTTCGGAGGTGTGCTTGAAGATTTGATTGTTTCCAGTACATCTAGCACATTGGCCATCCTCTTTCTTTTCGGAGTCATTGCTGGCACTTTTTGATTTTTTACTATCTCAACGTTTGCTGCAGGACTCAAAACTCCTGATGTTTTGGAGCCCTCAGTTGCTTCTTTTACTTCTTCCATTTTTTCTGTGGACGGCGCTTCGGCTTTCTCTTTTGTTTCTGATAACAAAATGTTTGATTGTTCCAATTCTATCTTTGTTGGCACTTCGGCCGTTTCTGCGACTTCTGGCATCAAGGCTGGCTCGGTTGGTTTTTCAGCTTCGGTGGCCGAAGAAGTTTCTCCGGTAAACTCGGGCACCGAAGCTGGTTCAATATAGCGCGGCCGATGCGTAAGAACCTTTATCTTCTTTCTTTTCGGTTCTGGCTCGCTAGGAGCAGTTGCAGTTTCTTCTATCGCAGAGGTTGTGTTTTTTCTCTTCTGCCTTCGGATGGGATAGCAATAGTCAGGGTAGACAAACCCGATTGCATCAAATACCCGATTCAGCCTCTTCTTTTTTCGGCCTCCGAAGGCTGCTGACTTTGCAGTATCTTCGGCCTTCGAGTAGGTCCCAAGCAGCTCATCACTTAAATTGTCAATGCTTTTCAACCACTCATCATCTGGCTCAATAAATTTATCTCCAAACTTAAAAGTGTACTTAAACCGGATAAGTCCCCCTTCGTCGGCCTCTTTTATGGTTTCTTGTGGCATTTCCCATTTCTCTGCAAGCGGCCACACCCTGAAAGCGATATGCTCTTGTACTAAGTCCCTTGTCCCTATAGAAGAGCAGACAACGCCGAAGGCTCTCTGGCATTCTTCGGTAGCTTCATTCATTTCAACCTTCGGCCTGCGAAGGCCGAAGCTTTGCCAAATAGGACGCATAATTATACCTTTGATATCTTCTCGAGCTTTCAGATCATTTTTTACATAGAACCATTCTGTCATCCAGCCGCTGGGCCATCTCTTCCGAAAAGTTGGCACGGGGCAGCTTGACCCAGACCGAGAAACAAAATTGTAGCAGCCAAAGTTATTGTGATACTGTTCCTTACCCCAAGGTATTGTCTCGTATGATAATTCATGCATATTGCAGAAACTTTTTGCATCAGGCTTCAGACCTTGGCTTCGCACGGCCCACACGAAGATATTCAGCCTTATGATTGCCTCGGGGGTAAGTTGGTGAAGATAGACTTCGAAAATTTTCAGCACCTCCACGACGAAGCTGCTCAAGGGAAATCGTAGCCCAGCCTTCAAAAAGCTTCGGAACACTACGACTTCATTCTCTTCAGGGTGTGGACAAGTCTTCTCCCCTTCGTCGGCCCTCACAACGCACAGATCCCGGAAATACCTTCCTCTCATGTTAACAAGATGATTCTCTTTGATAGTTGATTTACCATAAACTGAATGGCTTGGTCGCCAGGGACGATCTTCGGAGTCTTCGCCACCGCTGTCCACATCATAACTTTCACTGTCACCAGTATCTTCAGACAAACCTTCCAGAATCTCCTTGGTGATTTTTTCTGTGTTGGTCTTCGACATTGCTATAAGAAACCCTAAGTTCTTCTCTTCATCAAGACTCAGCTTCATCTCAGCAGCAGCCTTCTTAGCAGCTTCAGACATCTTCGGAAACACTAAAAACTGTTTTCAAAGCCGAAGCTTCAAAACTAAAAGCTCAGCAAATCTTAGTGCACAAAAGCTAAAAATTGAGTGAGCGGGAGTGGTTGGCCAGAAAGCGTGCCAAATGAGTTTGCGGTATGACTGTATTTATACGCTCGGTGCGTTGAAAATTGAAAGACCCCACTTGTCAGTGAATGTTGCTATTCTAGCAAAGGGAAGGTGTTTTTTCGGACCTTCGGCGTAAAGCCTTCGTCCATATCGCAATCTAAATTTATTATTTCGAACAAATTAATATTGCGAGGGGCTACTGTTGGGGACCTTCGGCATCCGAAGGTCCTCAAAAACAGGATTTAACAGTATTTCTGGAGTACAATGTGTGAACAGGTATCCTCGGACTAAAGTTGGCATTGCAGTAGACCAGAATAATACGAAGGTTGATACGGAGCCGAAGGTGCGAGCAGGAAAGCTTCGGCGTGACAGCAAAGAGTGGAACCGACTTAAAGATGAAAAGGCTATTCAGACCTCGATAGACTACTATAGAATTATTATCAAATGTAAAGGGCATGAATGTAATTTTGTAAGGGCTGTGTCCCGTGCCTATAAATAGGTGAACAGTATCCCCGTACTGTTCACGCTGACTTGGCATTCACTTTTTGCGTCACGCTTGTATTGTCATCCCCTCTCGACTAAAGGTACACTTGTAATTCAATAATATTTCCGTTTATGCTTGATAATAATAAATAATCGTTCATGTTGTCTTTTATATCCTTTACATTTTCTCCTTCGTCATTGCTTAATGAATTTATGAAGGTACGTCCTTCATAACCTTCGTCCGTAAACCATTATATCCTAAGGGAAATAATGCTTCGGAGGACGAAGGACTTTAACGATTAACATTTTCTATGTTGCCTTGTTCTTAACTCTTAGCACTTGAGAACAAGTCTCCAACAAAGTGTATTTTGTGAAAGCCTCATAATGGATCCCTAGTCATTCACCTCGGCAGTGTTTAAAGGTCCGATCAACCCAGGCTAGATGGGATACATGGCTTGTGGGTAAAGTTGTACCACCTCTGCAGAGTGTAAAACTGATATATCAGCCGTGCTCCCGGTTATGAGCGACCTGGACTCCTCACATGATAATTGAACTTGAAGATGGAATTAAATTGAGATCCGATGGTCTGCCAATAATTTGCTTAAGTGGTTTCACTTAAGTGTTTTTGTTATATTCATATTCCTTTGTTTAATGGGATATTTGGGGATTCACACTTATTAGTAAGACAGGTGTTGTTAATAAAATGTTGACCAACTAAAATGCTTACTGCTCAACCTTAGCCTCACCTTGTTATACCTGCATTAATTTTTCTCCCACTTGCTGAGCCCCGACCATAAGTGAGCTCACCCTTGCTAATATTTTGATCAGAGGGTGATGCTGGAAACTTTGATGGAGATTTTGATGACGAGGAATTCTAAGTCTAACGATGCGTCGGTCATCTTCCTGTGGGAGATTGCCCCTGTTATTTAAATTCCGCTTTACTTTGATGTGATACTTGTTCAAGATACAATGATGCAGATGATGTAATAAAGTATTATACTCTCTCTTTACGCCTTTGTTGCATTGTCTTTTGATATATTACACTTGTGACGTCAACATATGTGTGGAAATGGATCCTGGCACACATATGCTATGCACCCGGCTCTGCCCTTAGAAACGGGTGTGACACTGGTCTTAAGTTAAATCCAGAAAAGTGTGTTTTTAGAGTAAAGAAGGGCAAGTTCCTCGACTGTCTGGTATCAACGAAGGGCAAGTTCCTTCGGATGGAGCCGCCAAATTCAAAGGCGGGGGCTCAACGATTGGCTGGAAGGCTGACATCGTTAAATAGATTTATATCAAGATCAGCAGAAAGGAATCTGCCATTCTTTGAAATACTGAAGTCAGCCGAAGTTTTTCAATGGGGTTCGGCTCAACAAAAGGCTTTCGAAGAGTTAAAGCAATACTTGATAGACTTGACAACTCTAACTCCACCTTCATCAGGAACTCTGTTACTCTTGTATGTGGCAGCCTCTCATTCTGCAGTCAGTGCGGCACTTGTACTGGAGAACCAAGATGGCCAAGTAAAAAGACAAGCACCAGTATACTTCGTCTTCGAAGTACTTAGTTTATCAAAGAAAAATTACATAGAATTGGAGAAGGTGCTATATGCTATGCTAATGGCCTCTAGAAAGCTTCGGCATTATTTTCAAGCCTACCATATAATAGTCCCTTCATCACAGCCTCTGAAAGACATAATGAGAAACAGAGAAGCTACAGGAAGAATTGGAAAATGGGCTGCGGAACTCAATGAATTCACTATTGATTATGTACATAGATCTTCAATTCAGTCTCAGGCGTTAGCAGATTTCATTGCTGATTGGACGCCAGGGGCTCAGGGAGAAGAAGAAACAAAAGACGCCGAAGCCTGGACAGTATTCTGTGACGGTTCTTGGGGAACCTTTGGTGCCGGAGCGGCTGCTGTTCTAGTAGCACCCTCTAAAGTCAGTACATGCTATGCAGCAAGGCTAGACTTTAGTTGTACAAATAATATTGCTGAATACAAAGCCCTTCTATTAGGGCTTTCGTAAGCTAAAGACAATGGGAATAAGAAGGGCAACCCTTAAAACTGATTCTCAAGTTATTTCTGGTCATGTAGACAAAAGCAGCAAGGCAAGGGATCCGAAGCTTGAAAAATATTTGGATACAATCCGAAGATTGGAGGCCTCTTTCGAAGGATTTTCTGTAAAAAATATTCCAAGAGGGGAAAATGAGCATGCAGATTTGCTAGCCAAATCAGCGGCACAGGGGCTCCCTTTGCCTTCGAAAGTGTTTTTTGAGACAATAAAAGCACCTTCAGTCGAACTTATGGAGAGGGCAGTGCTTGCAATATCACCAGTACATAGTGAAGATTGGAGGACTGAAATTATATCTTTCCTCCAAGGTAACTGTCTTTCAGATGACGAAGTTTATAATAAAAGAATGGAAGCAAGGACAAGATCATATGTGATAATAGAAGGGGAGTTATATAAATATGGAGTCTGCTCTCCATTACTCAAGTGTTTATCCAGAACCGAAGGTTAAGAGATGATGAAGGAAATACATGTAGGTTTATGTGGATCTCATATTGGGTCTAGGCCTTTGCTGGGGAAGGTTTTCAGACAAGGATTTTATTGGTCGAAGGCAACTTCGGATGCAGAAGATCTGGTTCAAAAGTGTGAAAATTGTCAAAGATGTGCAAAAGACCATAAACAACCTTCATCTCTAACCCAGTTAATACAGCCAACTTGGCCACTGCAAAGATGGGGTCTGGATTTGTTAGGTCCACTTCCACCTGCACAAGGAAATTTGAAATATGTCGTTGTAGCAGTGGAATATTTCTCTAAGTGGATCGAAGCAAAACCTTTAGCCACAATAACTTCGGCCACAGTACAGAAATTCTTTTGGCAAAACATTGGTTGCCGCTTCGGCGTGCCAAAGGCAATAACTATAGACAATGGAACACAATTTGATGCCGAAACATTCAAAGATTTCTGTGATCGAATTGGTACAAAAATTCATTTTGCATCAGTAAGGCATCCAGAATCAAATGGGCTAGTAGAAAAAGCAAATGGTATTATAATGACAGGAATAATGAAGTTAATCTTCAACCAACCCAGAGGAAAGTGGCTAGATGAGTTGATTAAAGTGGTGTGGAGCCACAACACAACTGTGTCAAGGTCAACAAGTTTTACACCCTTCAAGCTTATGTTTGGTGATGAAGCAATAACACCAGAAGAAGCAAAGGTAGGATCAATAAGAACAACAGCTTCAACGGAAGACGAAGCTGATTATCAAACAACAAAAGATACTATAGAAGGGACCAGACTTCAGGCCATAGAACACATTAATAAATATCAGGCTGAAACAATAAGATGGCGTGACAGGAAAGTTCGATTGAAAAACATCAAGCCAGGGCATATGGTGCTTTGGAGAGTGGCCAACCCAGATACAGTGGGCAAGTTACAACTGAAGTGGGAAGGTCCTTTTCTAGTAGTATCTTCGTCAAGACCCGGTTCTTACAGATTAAAGGATATGGACGGCAACGACATACCCAGTCTTGGAATACGGATGAGCTTCGACGGTACTATGTGTAATTTGATGTAATCTTTTTCATTCTTTTTCTATGGCACCTTTTTCCTTTCAGGAGGGGAGAAAGGTTTTTAATGGGGCCATAACTTGTAATTTTTTTTCATTTTTTAGCCCTAAGCAATACAAGGGCCAAAATCCCCCAAAGATGTAATATGTAAAATCAAAGCCTGCACCATCGAGTGCAAAAAGAAAACAGGGAGAAACTCGAAAGACGTCCCTAAGGGATGCAGAGCATGACGAAGCTACAAAAAGTCGTTCCTAAGGGAGCGCAGCGTAAGTTCCAAAGCTCAAAAGTCGTTTCTAAGGGAATGCAGAGCCAAATACCACCGAAATAGAAGGTGGAGAAGCTCCAAAGTCGTTCCTAAGGGGATACAGAGCTTAAATGCCACCGAAATATAAGGTGAAGAAGCTCCAAAGTCGTTCCTAAGGGGATGCAGAGTCTAGGTGTGGCTTCGTGTGTGTTCGGGACATTCATTTGCACATTACATTACATCATTCATTGCATTCATACGCATTCATTTAGACATTTGTAGGTTCATCATCGTCATAACATGAAGCACGAACAGAAATACTCTATCTTCGACGACAGTGCTTCGATGAACACAAAGAAGCTTCGTTTCAAACGTATACATGTGATGCAACAGCATGCTTTGTTGTGTACGAAAAGAAGGGAAGGTGTTTTTCGCCTTCGGCTAAAAAAATACAAGTTTCGTCCACAGCAAAGCAACTTGTACATGGATGAAAAGGTAAAAATATATTACAAGGTATGGACAGTTATACATAGCATTGTTCAATCCTCGATTACAGTCTTTTCTACAGTCAATACAAATGTTACTAAGCTCTACACAGGCAGGCCTAAAGAGAAGCTTCAACAGCCTTCGGAACGTGCTTTGAATTATCAATCTTCGGCACCACCATCCTGCAGAC
Source organism: Zea mays (assembly GCF_902167145.1). Lineage (NCBI taxonomy): Eukaryota > Viridiplantae > Streptophyta > Magnoliopsida > Poales > Poaceae > Zea > Zea mays. The sequence goes on from NC_050097.1 coordinate 91,283,064, forward strand.
AAACAAAAAGTATAAGGTAAAAAAGAAAAATTACAAGACATAAAGCAAGCAACAGGTATAAGTTCTATACCGGCTTAAGCAAGTTTCGGGCTTCGTCACCAGCCAACTCTCGCCCACCCTTTGCCCAAATCTGAGTTATAAACCTGTTCCCGATGCTCCGGGCTTCACTGGGGATATCAACCAAATCTGTTGGAGTCAGATTGAAGGTTGGTCTATTTACTGTTTTTGCGTGCGTGCAGCCAGCCTTCATAAATACTGCAGCTGTGCCGCGAGAAGCTAGCAAGGCACAGAAGTCACCGTGCCCGGCTATCACTTCATCAAGCGCCTCAACTTCATTTTCAATATGTTCGAATGTGTTTGGTATGTCTTCAGTCGAAGGGGTGATGTCTTCAGAGCTGGCCCCAACCGAGCTGAAGACTCTTTTCAATCATTGCACGCAACGACTACCGAATTCTAGGCACTTATTCTGAAGCTCTTTCAAAGACTCCTGCAGCTTCGTATTTTTATCAGCTTCGACTTTGCATTTTGTTTGCAGTTTTTGTTTCTCTTGCTCGAAGCGTTCTGAATTTTTCTTTAAAGTTTCTTGAGCCTGGAAAAGTTTCTCGTTTAATCTGGCATTTTCAGTTTGAAGGTCCATAAGGGAACCCTCTGTTGCCTGAAGCAGGAACTTTTTCTTCTCAAGAGAAGCTTCATAGTCTTTAATTTTGTTTTCCAAGCCCTCGATTATGATTTCGTTCTTCTTGTCTTCGGGGTCTTGTTGCATTCTCAGTGCCTTACTTAGCAGCATACTCTATAAAAATAAGCCGACATCAGAAAATCTTGCTTCATCACAAAAATAAAAGAAATTCAGACAGAAGAATTTTACCTTGAAGTTGAAATAAAACAAACTGCCGACGATATGTTGTCGCCGGTAGCCACTGATATCAGCTTTAAGCTTCGGGAAACCGACACTCTTCGATAGAGTGCCGATTATCTTTGCCCCAACGCGGTCGCGAATGCATCATAAGGCCCCTTCATCGATTCCACCAAAGAGCATAGCTCCTGGCTGGTAGCCACAGGATATCCCATACTCCTGTAGCTCCTTCTTTTCGGCCTCGGATAATTCTTGACCGACCAGTTTCCGAATGTTGAAGTCCTTTTCTTCCGAAGCAGCATCGGCAATCTCTTTCCCTTTGTTAGGCACTGTGGCCATGACCTTCTCTGCAGTCGTAGCTGTTTCTTCTGCAGCCATATCCAAGAGCATTTTATCAATCCCAGACAATGTACTCTCAAGGTTGGCAGCTTCAGCAGCAGCTGCAGCTTCGGAAGAGGTATTAGCTTCGGCAATGGCCTCGGCGCTTGCAATGGGTGTTATTTTGGATGTCGAGGCCGACGGTGGCATCCGTTCAATGGCTTGCATAACAGTAACGATTCTTTGTTTTTCTGCCCATCCGCCTTCTTCTTTGTAGCCGAAGGCTCATCCTTCTTCTGTAAAAGTTTCATCAGTTCTGGCCCCAGAGGACTTAGCAGCTTGATGAGTAAAGATTCAGTCATTACCTTTAAAATTTCTGCTATTTCGGCGGCAGGAGGCGTCGAAGGAGTCTCCTTTGCTGCCTCGGTTATCTTCAGCTCTGGACTTTCAGCATTCCTCTTCTTCGAAGCAGCAACCTTTGGCTCAGGAGTGGATTTTCTTTTCTTTGAAGCTTTTTCATCCTCCCTTACCATTCTAGCAGCTTGCCTGCTCAGAATATTGACAATTCTCTTTCTTTTCACACCTTTGGCACCTTTATCAAGCCTTTCATAATCAGGATATTCAAATTTCAGGGCATCCATCACCCGGTTCAACCTTCGTTTGGGTCGGGTGCCGAAGGCTGCGGTCGTCAGTTGGTCTTCCTTTTTGGTATAATTTCCAACTATATCATTGCACATTGTCTCGATCATGTCCAGCCACTCTTTGTGACGGAACCTCTCAAGTCATTAGGCCCACCCACAGTTGTCCTTGTCCATCAGACCTCAGACAACCCTGCAGGTGCACCTAACCACTTGACAAGTTCGGTATCTGTATTCTTTACTTTGCCCAAGAGCGTTTCACCCGTCACGCAGATATTACAACACATCGGAGGAACGAGTATGCGGAAGCAGTTACAATAACTTTATTTTATATTAAAGTATAGAAAGAGTAGTATTATTACAGACCAGAGCAGAAATAAGAGTGCTGGAGTAATATTATTACATAACTTGGGAGGCAAAAACCCCTCCCGATAAACAGTAAAAAGTTTTAAAGGAGGACGCTTCCTCTTGAGGCTTCAGTCTTGATTTTCTTCTTTAGGCACCACCTTGGAACAAAAGCAACAAAAATTTGCTGCTTCCTCACCTAAAACAACATGGGACAAAGCCCTGAGTACGAAGTGCACTTTCGCAAGTCTTACCCGTCAAATAAAAAGACTCTCAAGAATATGCTAGCCTTTGGGAGTCAAGGTATGGCTTATCAAAATCAAAGACTCTGTTTGCAGAAATGCTTACTAATAGTGGATCCTTAAAAGTCCAGTTTTATTAGCAAGTTAATTCATTACCTAAGTTCTAGAGTTCTTTCTACTCTAGTTCAAGCACTTGACCTATACTAGCCCATTTCTTATCAACCCTTCTTGTTCACTGGATTGCTACGTGTAAGTCAGTGACCAAGTCTTCATGTCCGAGAAGTAACGGCGATCCGAATCGATTACTACTCAGTTGAGGATCTCCAACCACACGACATATGTAGCACTTAACCCTTGCATATGTCAACTCGCCACCGGGGTTCTTAAGACCAGATCAGGTTCACGCCAACCGAGAGCACAGATACACCACCGTACAGCCTCTTGCCACGGAGGGTACATGCTACTCTCGCCATCTCTCCACTCCCATTGCGTGTTACCTTATTCTGGTATTAGTCTGCCCGAGGCAAAGCTTACCCATGATGAGGCATGTGACCAGTTAAAGGGTCCTCGGTCAGCAGGCCTACAACGACAAGGTCCTTAATCGACTCAGACGGAGACACTACACCGAGACTCTCTTCTCGTGGAAGTCACCCGCCCGGTCCTAGCTTTATCATTTAACCCAAAGTTTGGTACCTGGTAGAGGTACATCCTTTTCCGATGTTCAACCCATCACAGCCATGATGGATCCACCATCAAGTTTTATTTTTGAAAACATCCCACCCACTTGAAGCATCATCTTTTGTTAAAACAAAACATTTTGTTTTTCTAGAGCAAAGCTACGCATAAGAAAAACCTTTTTGTAAAACAGGGGATTAAGGAAAGGTAATCAAATTCTCAAGGAAGGAAATGCAGCAACTTGTTTAGCACATAACTCCTATCACCTAATGCACCGAGCAAGTGAGAAAGATTTTAAAATAGCAAGGAGGTGGAAAATGAACCGGGGCTTGCCTTGTGTTATAGGTGAGTCAGGCTCTGCTCCACAGATGTCAAAAATAAAAGCAGTTTCCTGCCTGAGGTTCTTCAGGTGGTGGTGGTGGTGTAGTCCTTGCTTCTTCAACTTCTATCTCTTCTTCGTTTTCTATATATAATCATGAATGCTCATGTAATGCTCATGAAATGCAAAGATAATAAAAGTATATTATCTTAGGTCTTGAATATAATTTTCCTTCACGGATCTCTAGGAAACTAGGGTTTTTGGGGTCTATAGTGAAGTTCATAGGGCAGGAGACTAGGGTTTTGGGTTCTAGGTATCAAACATGGTCCAAATCATACCAAACTTTACCCAAGGCTTCTAAATAATATTTAAAGCTTATCTAAAAAGTTTGGTGATTTTTGAAATTATTAATTAATTTCTAAAATTCTAGGGGTATAGGTTTTGGCTAATTTAAATACTCCATAATTCCTTATTTGAACTAAAAATCATGAAACTATTTTTATTAAATACTATAGGAAATCAGGAGTCTAGCAAAATTGATCTGGTATTTTTAGCATTTTCTATAATTTTCTAGGAATTCTCTAGTCCTGGCAGAAAAAGAAAAAGAGAAAGGTGCTACAGTATTGGGCTCATTTCAGTCCGAGACGGCCCAGCAAAGACAGAACTCGCCCGCGCGACAGTTTTGTTCTGAGGACCCTGGCTTTGAAAACAATTTGGAAGAGCCTGCAACACTGTTGCCTCAGTCGCTGACATTTACACCGAAGCCCTCCGAGTTCTAATTCTTTACGACCCAAGGTCCCCGACGTCGCACGACAGAGAACCAAGCTCCAGCGAACTCATACCGGACTCAATACTTAACGACCGCTGCTCTAATTCGGCTGAGACCTAATTCAACCCTTAACAAGTGTTTCCCCTCAATCAATTTCACTAGCGAAGCTCTAAATCGTCGGGTCCACGGAAACAACGCAGACGAAGGAGGAACATAAGTGTTCCCGGTGATCTAGGGCAGTATAGCTCAATTGAATGAGTCAAGCAGCATTAGGAGAACCTAAGGACACTAAAACGAACGATCAGAGAGTATGAATAGACCTGGAACAAGCTGGCCACGGCGAGGGCTCTTTCACGGTGGCGGAAACCGATTTGGGGGGAAAAGAGCAATTTGTGGGCTCTGGTGAGTAATTGAGAGCACAAGCAGTTGGATTGGATGCTGGATTACCTAACAGAGCCGAGGGTGTGCTCAATTTATAGTGTGTTTGAGCGGTGGCCAGTGAATTGGACGGAGACGCGCGACAGCCGAAGAGGAGGAGGGGCACTGGCGCACACGATTAGTGGCTTTCACCGTGGCAGACTCATCGGCGACAAGCCAGTGACATAGAGCGGCTTACAGCGACGTGGTGAAGCTTCAAGGCACATGGCATCTGATCGACGGGCGGCAAATCCCGGTGAACTTATCTAAGCCGGCCGTAAAGCAAAGGGGTACGGCGGCCAGCCGTCGGTGTTATCCCCAGGTGAAGATCTTTTACCCAGAAGCGTTATCCGGTCACCGGTGAGCACGAATCACAATGACGGCGTGAATCCAGGCGCACGGTCACCGACGGTGAGCTTCTCTGTGCTGGCGTCCTGATCTAGTCATTGTACCATCACGGGGCTTCATCAGTTGGTCTGATAGAGGATCTTTAGAGGCATTTTTCTTGAATTTTTGCATAACAACTTACTAATCGGTTTGTAGCAAACTTGTAGCCCTATATACAAACTACAATTCTGCTGTAGAGATCATACTTAGTTGCTTACTCCTTGGAGCATGAATCTAGCCTAAAGTTCTTCAAAACTCACTGGTAGTCCATGTTCAGTTTTTGAATTGTGTGACAACTAAACTTTAGGGCCAATTATCTTCATCTTTTTGTACAACACAATGCTTAATCCCTTAAGCAAAGTTGTACTCATATAGTAGCTCTAGACTTTTGATGTGTTGACCCCAGGCAAAATCTTTGTACATTTAAAAATACAGAGCTCCAAAGTCAGCCTTGTTTAACTGTTTTTAGACTTAGTCCCATGAGCACAAGAGTGGCCTTTTTGCAATTAGGCCCAAATCTCATGGCTTCTTTTGCAAATCTTCAAATATGTGACCATATGACTTAAGGTACCCTAATTCCATGGTTTTTGCACTTAGGTCCCAAAAGTGGGCAACATTTGCATATAACCCCCTAGGGTTTCTATTTGGGGTTTTCAGTGGTACTGTTTAGGGTTTTTGGCATTTCTAGGGTTTGGATGCCACTTAAGTCCATTAATGGTGACATTTTATGATCATTACTAATGAGTTTTGAAGTTTTCTCTTATTTAGGCTTTGTTTACTCTTTTAAGCCCAGTTTAGGGTTAAGTACTCTACCTTAGGGTTTTACCCATGACATGTCACATCAATACAACTTGTTTGAAATTTTTGGCTAGTGAATGCACTCTAGGTGTGACAAACACATGATATGCTAATTCTCATGATGTTATGCTCAAGTTTTAGTGGCAGTAACACCAGGGGTGTTACACTCTTTGCACGGCTTTTTGAATTGTTTTTCAAACTTGAAACGATAAGCTAGTCGAACAAGTTCATGCTTCTGCTTCGTTTCTTTCATCTTCGGCATTCCCCAGCCACTTAACGTTGGATACATCCGGTTGGCCAGATATTCCTGCACCAGGTCCCTGGTACTGATTTGCTCGGCCACCACTATGAACTCTACTTTGGCCAGCTGGCATGGCGACCCCAGTTGCATGTTGCAGAGGGGGCTGGTCATTCCGAAGTTTAAAGACAGCGGGCTCATGACCATGGTCATCAGCTTCTCTCACTTTTTCTCATCAGCCTTAATATAAAACCATTCATTTTTCCAGCCGGTTGGACACTTTGTACGGTAGCTGAGGACTGGTGCCTTCATATCCTTGCGATACGCAAAATTGTAACAACCAAAATTCTCGTGAAGACCATCTGCCCTGGCCTTTGTCTGATAGTGTAGCTCATGCACTCGGCAGAACACTTCAGCATCTGGTCTCATCCCTTCGCTTCGGAGGGCCCAGATGAAGACGTTGAGCCTAACGATAGCGTTAGGAGTCAGCTGATAAAGGTATATCTCGAATTTTTTTAGGACTTCCCCTATCATCTCATTCAAGGGAAATCGCAACCCCGCTCTGAAAAAGCTCTTGAAAACCACAACTTCATCCTTCTTCGGCACTGGGGTAGTTTCTTCTCCAATGAATCGAACAAGTTTGCCTTCAGCTTCTCCAAAATAGCCCAGTTTCATCATCATGGGCATGTCGTCTTCGGACACAGTAGATTTCTCAAAATCTAAATGACTGGGCTTTGTGGGGATCATAATACTGTAATCTTCTTCATCTTCATCAACATTTTCTTCTTCAACAATAGTCTATTCAGCTTCGGCATCAGGAGTACCTTCGTCAATAGTTCCCTCTGTCAAAACTAGACCTGATCGTTCCATGACTTCTAAAATTGGTGCTGTCCCAGTGACCTCGGTTTCTTCTCCCTCACGAGACACCCTTGTAGTTGATCGCACTCTGGCCATTTTGATGGATTTTTTGCAGTTTGACGAAGCTAACTCGTTTGACGAAGTTAACCTTAAACGATGAAAGCGTTCGCTTCAAGGCGCATCACACAAAGCTTCGACTATGGTTAAATTTTTTAACAGCACAACCGTGCAATGGCAATGAATGATGTGGTAACTCTTTACCAACCCATCTGTTTATATAGTGCTGTAGGTGGGAAGGCGAACCGACACATCGCTAGTACTGGCTGAACGGTGGACCACTCGGCACTTGGAATATTATAATCGTTTCTCGACAACGAGCTCAGGGAAGGTGTTTTTTGGACCTTCGGCATTCCGAAGCCTTCGAGTTTTATGCGGATCGAGCTGTTACGAAAAACGATCTAGCACCGCGAAGGGGCTACTGTTGGGGGCCTTCTTCTCCGCCGAAGGTTCTCTAAGCAAAAACACCTTTAGAAGGATAATATGCGAGCAGGCGCAACATGAAGATGTATGCCGAAGCTGTTACTAAAAGAGCTTTGGCATGATGACACGCTTGAGACGAAGGGTAGCACCGACTTAAAGAGGAAAAGACTACATAGTCCTTGATAGTTTGAGTCACAGTCATGATTAGTTATCAAGGACATGAATGTAATTTTTGTCCAGGCTGTGTCCCGTGCCTATAAATAGATGAACAGTACCCTCGTATTGTTCACGCTGACTTGTAATCACTCGCACATCACTCTTGGATTCCTACCTCCTGTCAAGCCGAAGGTACAAATGTAATTTAATATCATCAATGTTTGTCCATGATCATATAATGAGAATGTAGATGATCTAATGATTTGATATGATTATTCATGTTCTTTATATGTCTCATATATTCTTGCTTTCTATTATTACATATTGTGATGATGAAGGTTTGTCCTTCATAACCTTCGTCTGAAGATCATTATATCCTAAGGGAGATAATGCTTCGAAGGACGAAGGTCTTTAATCATTAACATTTGTGTTGCCTTGTTCTTAACTTATAGCATTTGAGAACAAGTGACCAACACTTATGTCCGCCCATTTCTACTACTATTTGAGATACTATCTCTTTGGTATACAGTTGACCCCCGTGTGACTGTATCACTATACCCTTCTTTGATTCCTCAGTCAAGATGCTATGCTTTTTAATAAAAGCCTAGATTATAAAAGTGTGTGATGCACCAGAATCAAAACGAATAACTGCGGGATGATTTGTGACAGAAAACGTACCCATCAGCATGGGTTCTCCTTCTGGTGTAGTAGCCACTTGAGTATAATAAACTCGTCTAGTCCTCTTTTCACCCTTGCCTGCCTGGTTGTTTGCCATATTACCCTTTCCTTGAGAAGTATTTCCAGAAGTCTTTTGGAAGTTTGGCTTGTTTTGCTTAGGATAAGGACAATCTTTGATGAAATGTCCAGGCTTTCCACAGTTGAAGCAGTTGTTAGATGAGCCAGGAAAAGCTGGAAAACGTGTGCCATGGGCACCTGACTGAGTGATTTGGGTAAAGGCAACAGTTGGATGAATGAAAATGGGCTGCTTAAAAGGATAGGAGGATGGGTGAGAAAAAGAACGATTTGGATTGAAGGAATGAATCACTAGCCTTGAGCGCTTTTCAGATCCTTGAGAGGCTCCCTCACCTCCTTCATGTCCAAACATTTTTTGTCTTCCCTTGCCCCGAGTTTTTCACCTCCACCGAGATTGTTGTGCTCACGGCCCTATTGAAGGTGAGGTCCAAACAGGTAGCCATCTTCCCCTGCAGCCTATCACTCAGACCTCTTGTAACACCCCATCCAATCCCGTACCCACCGTACTTACTCCTGGGAGCTCTCTAGGATCATATATTATCCCCATAGACCAACACGAGTCTTTTGTGCGCACTTTGTCCTCACTCATGCGCAGCCAAGAAAACTTCCCAATTGGTCACCCATCCCAAATTGCTCCAAGCAAAACACGCTTAACTTGGAGGTTCTTTCGAGATAGGCTTCTAAAAAAGAAGATGCACCTTGTTGATATGAGTACTCTAGTAATTCTATTAAGCCTTGGGCCATGATATCACTATTGGGGACTTGTTCTCAAATGCTATGAATTAAGAACAAGGCAACAAAAATGTTAAATGTTAATGCCCTTCGTCCTACGAAGCATTATTTCCCTTAGGATATAATGATCTTCAGACGAAGGTCATGAAGGACATACCTTCATGATCGCAGTATATGTTAATAAAAGAAGAAGCATATGAAATATAAGAGACAATATAAACAATCATATAACATTATTAATTCATTCTCATTATATTATCATAGAGAGACAAAAACAATACTGACTTATAAATATACCTTCGGCTTGATAGAAGGTAAAAGTACAAGCGTGACGCACAAGTGAATACAATTCAGCATGAACAGTACGAGAGTACTGTTCATCTATTTATAGGCACATGACGCAGCTTGTGTGAAATTACATTCATGCTCTTCATATTCACTATTGACTTAAGAACAAACTGTCGAGGACTAAATAGCATTTTCCTCCTTAAGTCGGTTCCTCTTTCTGTTACTGAGCCGAAGCTTTCTCGCGTGCACCTTCGGCGCTGGTTCAATCCTTCGTTCCAATCCTGCTTTCCATTCCGTATACGCTTTTAACCCGAGATCGAAGGTACCTATTCATATGTTACACTTGGAAAACATTGTTAAATCATGTTTTTGAGGACCTTCGGAGGACGAAGGCCCCAACAGTAGCCCCTCGCAGTATTAATTTGTTTAAGATGACGAATTCAGACTGCGACATGGACGAAGGCCTTAAGTCGAAGGTCCGAAAAACACCTTCCCTTTGCTAGAATAGCAACAGTCAATGACGAACGGGACCCCCAATTTGGGACGTGCTGTAAGAACTCACACCAGCCACATTTGATACGCTTCCTGTGCCATTTGCTTTATTTTCTCAATTTCATAGCTCTTGCTTACTAATGCTTGCTAGTTTTTCAAGCTTTCTGAGCTTTGGTTAAAAAGACGCATTTTCGTCATTTCTGAAGGAGAAATGTCTCAAGACAAAAAGGTTGTTGCTAAGACGAAGCTAACTAAAGAGGAGAAGCTTTTTGAGGAGAAGAAGGTTGTGAATCCTTACATTGCTGGATTTATCGAGTCAATGGCAAAAACAAATACAGAGAAGATTACTAAGGAGATACTGGAAGGCCTGTCTGAAGATACTGGTGACAGTGATAGTTATGATGCGGAAAGCGGGGGCGAAGATTCTGAGGACCGGCCCTGGAGGCCAAGTCATTCGATTTTTGGAAAATAAACCATCAAACAAAGTCACCTTGAGAACATGAGAGGAAGATACTTTCGGGATATGTCTATTGTAAGGGATGGTAGAGACAACAACGTGCCTGCCCCCGAGGAGAACAAAGTTGTGATTTACCGAAGCTTCTTCAAAGCTGGGCTTTGGTTCCCACGGAGCAAGTTTGTAGTTGAAGTGCTGAAAACCTACCAAATCTTCCTTCATCAGATGACCCCCGAAGCCATATTGAGGATGGGAGTCTTCGTCTGGGCAGTAAGAAGCCAAGGGATAGAGCCAAGTGCGAAGTGTTTCTGTAGTATGCATGAACTTCTGTATGAGACAAAGGCTATGGGTAAAGAACAGTATCACAGCAACTTCGGTTGTTATGGATTTATCGCCCGTCCCAACGCAAGCTACCCAGTGCCAACATTTCGGAAGAGATGGCCCAGAACTTGGATGGAAGAATGGTTTTATGTGAAGAACGACTTGACAGCGAGGGAGGACATCAAGGAGGTTATCATGCACCCCATATGGTCCTGCTTCGGTCTCCGAAAGCCAAAGGTTGAAATTGATGACGCCGCCGAAGCATGTCAGAAGGCTTTTGGTACTGTCTGCTTCTTCATTGGTACAAGAGATTTAATTCAAGAGCATATAGCATTCAGAGTATGGCCGCTTGTAGAGAGCTGGGAAATGTCGAAGGAAACCATCACCAAGTCTAGCAAAGGTGAACTGGTCTGGCTGAAGTATACATTCAGGTATGGGGATAAGTTCGATGAGCCAAACGATGACTGGCTAAAATGCATCGAAGCTACAAGTGATGAACTGCTTGGATCATATTCCAAGGCAAAAGATAATGCATTATCCACAGCCTTCGGAAGTCGGGGAAAGAAGAGATTGAACAGAGTTTTTGATGCCATTGGCTTCGTCTACCCCGACTACCGCTACCCGCTGCGAGGACAGAGGAAGAAGAGAAAAGGTGCTGCTTTGGCCGCCCCAGCTGAGCCTGTGCCGAAGGCTGCGGGCAAAAAGATGAAGGTACTTACCCATCGGCCGCGTTACATTGAACCAGCTGTGATACCTGAACTTGGCGAAGGGACCTCCTCATCTGCCAAGACAAAGGAAACCGTTCCTCCCGTGCAGAGGCCTGAAGAGTCGGCTACAATGCCGAAGGTACCTTTGGTTAAGCTAGCTGAACCGAAGGCTGACGAAGATAAAACTGAAGGGCCAAAAATTGTAGAGATGCTAAAAATGCCAGAAGTTTTAAGCCCTTCAACAGAGGCAATAGTGCCGAAGATGCAAAAGGCTCCGCCGCAACTCCTAAAAGGAGAAGGATGGCGAACGTGCTAGATGTTGTACTAGAAACAACAAGAACCTTGAATCCTACTCCTACCAGAAAAATTGCCGAAACTTCCAAGGTGCAACCCGAAACTGAAACGAAACAGCCAGAAGTCGAAGCTATAATAATTCAAACTGAAACCGAAGCTGGGCCTTCAGAGCCCACTGAGATAAAGCCTGCCGGAATTGAAGAAAAAACAACAGAAGAAAAGGCCACAGATCAAATTTCGTCTGAAAATGTTGCAACTCCTGCTCCCGAAGCTTTAGAAGAGAGCATTGATTACATCATCCGCCATGCTTCGGGAAAGGGACTTTCTCAGGAAGAAAAACGAGAAGCACAACATTATGCCCAAAAATTGAAATACCCGAAGGGGGCATTAGTGTTCAATGGCAGCGGGGAAGAAGATTTTTTGTACTGTCTCCCGGATAATAAAGAGATATCCGTGTGCCGGGAGATAGGTAGAAGCATCAGATTTCTGAAGCTGGAAGATGGCCTTTCAATATTATCAAAAGATGAACTCGCTGACAGTTTAGCGTATAACAGCATAAAGGTATAAAGGCTAATTTAGTATTTTGAAAACAAAATATTTTATTTGTTTATACTTATTTCTATCTCCCTCTTGTAGGGCTTAATTCTTAGCAATGCCCTTAGGGCACAGAAAAATATTGAGGATGAAGTTTATATAATAGCTCTGAACAACCTTCGTTTAGAGGTAATCGAACTAAGGAACGAAGGTCTTGAAAAAGACAAAATCTTGATTTCATTGGTGAACAAAGTGAAAGAAGATGAATCCAGCTTCAAAGCTCAAGCTGAGATCCAAAAGAATGAGATCGAGGACCTTCGAAAACAATTGGCCGAAGCCAAAGAGAAGTGTGGTCTTGCCGAAGCTAACCGAGATATCAGTGAATATTGGAAGAACTATTTAGAAAAAGCAGTTGAAGAACTTCGTGCGTCTAAACAAAGATGCTTTGAAAAATCATTGGGCTGCATGGAAAAGATAAAGGCTAGCTTCGCCAACGTGGGCGCCTATTCAAACGAAGATAACTTCATACGAGGCGACCCTGAAGGTGTTATCGAGTGGATAAGCGGAGAGGCCGAAGCTTTTGAATAAATTCTAAGTGATCGCGGGGATGTCTATGCGTTCTCTGGTGCCAGAGGAATTTCAGCCATCCTGGAGAAGGCGGGTTGTGACCATGTCAAAACCCTGACCCAGGCCGAAGCTACCTTCTCCGTGGATGATACAAAAGATCCCTCAGCTGAAGCAAGCTTAATGGGCGGAAAATTTTACAATGACATCTGGGCAAATGGTGGTCGAGAAATAGCTCACGAAATTATGAAGAAGAGCGAGAAAGACATCCATGACGCCCGAGTACAAGCTAAGCAAGCTGAAGAAGCTGCAGAGCGCGAGAGGCGCATGGGTATTGTTTCACGACATCTAGCTTCGGCATTTGTTTTCGTGACTTCGAGCTGATTAATTTTTTCTACTGTAGCTGAACTATCTCCTCCACTGGAACCGTTCGACCCCCCTGGTCGACCCAGAAACGAAGAAAGCAATAGAGATCATCAATATGGCCGAATCTATTGTTGACGAAGTTGTTAACAAGTTGTTAAATGAAGTTGCGGAGAAGGTCCTGAAAGAGGATTAGTATTTATTGTAGAAACATTTTTAGATGATCAATGTAGCTTTGCTGTAACAAGACTGTAATATTCGATGTGCATATTTTTGAATCTAATATGTAAATTATTTGTAATTCAGTTCTTTGCGATGTGTGAAACTTTATATACATACCGTTTTTGAGCCTTCGGCGAAAAACACATTTCCTTCTCTTCATTTGTTGGGGACTTGTTCTCAAATGCTATGAATTAAGAACAAGGCAACATAGAATGTTAAATGTTAAAGCCCTTCGTCCGCTGAAGCATTATTTCCCCAAGGATTTAATAAGCTTCGGACGAAGGTTATGAATAATATATCACGAAGGTCACACTTTCGTGATCAAAGATAAAACAATGCGAAATGAAATATAAAATATAAAACGTTATAGAATACCAAGAATAAATAACATTATTCACTTATTTTTATTTGCGTTACTCTATAAACAATAACAAATTATGAATGTACCTTCGGCTCGAAGGAAAGCAGGGGTACAAGCGTGACGCGAAAGTAAATGCCAAGTCAGCGTGAACAGTACGTGAGCACTGTTCATCTATTTATAGGTACGGGACACAACCCATGTAAAATTACACCCATGCCCTTTACATTTACTAATAACTCTATAACAATCCATCAGGGTCTAAATAGCCTTTTCCCTTTTAAGTCGGTTTCTTTTTCTGCTATCACGCCGAAGCTCCCCTGCGCATAGCTTCGGCTCTACGCCATCCTTCATATTCTTTGTGCATCTTCACGCTGTGGTTTTGATTTAAGTCTGAAGGTACCTGTTTACACAATATACTCCAGAGACATTGTTAAATCATGTTTTTGAGGACCTTCGGAAGCCGAAGGCCCCCAACAGTAGCCCCTCGCAATATTAATTTGTTAGAGTGATAAATTCAGATTGCGACATGGACGAAGGCCTTAAGCCGAAGGTCCGAAAAAACACCTTCCCTTTGCTAGAATAGCAACAGTCATTGACAAGCGGGACCCTCCAGTTTTCAACGCACTAGGCGTATAAATAAGGGCTCACCACGGGTTCATTTGGCACGCTTTCTTGCCATCTGCTCTTGCTTACCCAACTTTTAGCCCTTGCGCACCAACACTTGCTTGGCTTTTTAAATTTTTAAGCTTCGGTTCGAGAGCACTTTCTCAGCATTTTCGAAGATGTCTGAAGATAAGAAAGCTGTCGCTGAATCGAAGCTGAGCCTTTCTGAGGAGATGAATCTCGGCTTTCTTGAATCAATGGCAAAGACAAATACAGAGAAGATTACTAGGGAGATTTTAGAGGGTTTGTCTGAAGGCACTGGTGACAGTGACAGCTATGATGTGAAAAGTGGTGGTGAAGATTCCGAAGATCGACCTTGGCGACCAAGCCATGCAGTTTTTGGAAAATCAAGCATTAAACAAAGCCGTCTTGCCAATATGAGGGGTAGATATTTTCGGGATTTATCTATTGTGAGGGCTGACGAAGGAGAGAAAACTTGTCCGACTCCCGAGGAGAATGAAGTCGTGATATTCCGAAGTTTCTTCAAGGCTGGACTTCGGTTTCCTTTGAGCAGTTTCGTGGTAGAAGTTTTAAAGATATTTGAAATATGCCTTCATCAAATTACTCCCGAAGCAATCATAAGGATGGGAATCTTCGTATGGGCCATGAAGAGCCAAGGTTTGGAGCCAAATGCAAAAAGTTTCTGCAGTATGCATGAGTTATTATATGAGACAAAACCATGGGGTAAAGAGCAATATCATAACAATTTTGGTTGTTATAGCTTCGGTGCCCGCTCTGGGTCAAGCTGTCCCGTGCCAACTTTTCAAAAGAGATGGCCCGGGGACTGGATGAAGGAATGGTTCTATGTGAAAAAGACTTGAAGACGCGAGAAGATATTAAAGGTATCATCATGCGCCCCATCTGGCAGCGTTTTGGCCTTCGAAAACCGAAGGTGGATATTGACGAAGCAGCCGAAGAATGCCGGAGAGCCTTCGGTGTAGTTTGCTCTTTCATCGGGACGAGAGATTTGATCCAGGAACACATTGCCTTCAGAGTATGGCCACTTGTAGAGAAGTGGGAAATGCCAAAGGAAACCGTCAGCAAACCTGACGAAGGTGGACTAGTTAGGTTAAAATATACCTTCAGATATGGAGATAAGTTTGTCGAGCCAGATGATGACTGGTTGAAATGTATTGAGGCCACAAGCGATGAACTGCTTGGACCATACTCGAAGGCAGAATATACTGCACTGTCTGCGGCCTTCGGAGGCCGGAAGAAGAAAAGACTCAATCGAGTATTTGATGCCATTGGGTTCGTCTATCCTGACTACCGTTACCCAACACGGGGTCAAAAAAGGAAAGATACGGCTTCTGTGAAGGAAGCTGCTTCAGCCGCTCCTAGTGAGCCATCGCCGAAGAGGAAAAAGATGAAGGTTCTTACGCGCCGGCCACGCTATATTGAACCGGCCACAGTGCCTGAGTTTGCTGGTGAGACCTCTTCGGCCACCGAAGCCAAGGAGCTGACTCCCCTGCCGAATATTGAAGAGCCAGCAATAATGCCGGAGATGGAGAAAATAGAAGAACCGAGGGCTGAAGAAACAAAGACATCGGAAATTTTAAGTCCTTCAGCAAAAGTTGAGGTGCCAACACCAATGCCGAGGGCACAAAAAGACCTTTCAACAACTCCCAAGAGGAAAAGAATGGTTAACGTGCTAGATGTGCAGGAAACGATAAAATCTTCAAGCTCTACTTCGAAGATAGCTGCCGAAGCTCCAAAGGCACAAATTGAGGCCGAAGCTGCCAAAAGTCAAGCGGAAACTGCAACTGGGCTTTCAGAGCCTACCAAGAGGGAATTCTTGGAAATTGAAAAAGAAACAGAAAAAGAATCTGCAGAAGAAATTTTATCTGAGAAAATCGCCACACCTATTCCCGAAGCATCTTCTGAAGCTTTTGACTATGTGTTACGTCATACTTCGGGTAAAAATCTGACCGAAAAAGAAAAGAGAGAAGCTCAGTTCTATGCACAAAAATTGAAATATCCAAAAGGGGCGCTGATATTCAACGGCAGCGGAGAAGAAGACTTCTTGTATTGTCTCCCTGACAGCAAGGAGATTTCTGTCTGTCGGGAGATGAGCAAGAGCTTCGGATTCCCAACATTAGAAGACGGGCTCTCGGTGTTGTCAAAAAACGAGCTGGCCGACAGCTTAGCGTACAATAGTTTAAAGGTGAAAAAAATGAGATCTTTGTATTATTCCTTTAAACCAAATTTTTTCATTTGCTTGAACTTATTAACGCATTTTTTTGCACGGCCTTATACTTAGCAATGCCCTCAGGGCATAAAAAGATGCCGAAGACGAAGGGTGTACCATAGCCTTGAGCAACCTTCGTTCCGAAGTAATTGAACTAAGGAACGAAGGTCTCGAAAAAGATAAAATATTACATTCGTTGGTGAATAAAATAAAAGAAGACAAAGCTACTTTCAAAGCTCAAGCTGAGGCTCAGAAGCGCGAAATTGAGGATCTTCGGAAACAGCTAGCCAGAGCTAAAGAAGAATGCACAGTTGAAAAAACAAAACTAGAAATTAGTGAACAATGGGAAAATCATTTAGAAAAAAACGTTGAAGAGCTTCGTGCATCCAAGAAAAGGTGTTATGAAAAATCTATAGAATGTGTTAAGAAAATAAAAATCAGCTTCGCCAGCGTTGGCGCGTTCTCAAGTGAAGAAAATTTCATGAGGGGCGACCCCGAAGGCCCAATTGGATGGATCAGCCACGAAGCTGAAGCTTTTGAAGAAGTTTTGAATAGCCGTGGAGACATATGTGCCTTCCCGGGTGCTAGGGGGATTGCCACTGTTTTGGAGAAAAAAGGCTGCGATCACGTGAAATCCTTGGCACAGACCGAAACCGATTTTTCTTCTGAAGACATAAAAGACCCTTCGGCCGAGGCAAGTTTGGTTGGTGGAAAAATTTTCACCGACATCTGGGAAAATGGTCGCCGGGAGATGGCTCAAGAAATTATACGGAGAAGCGAAAAAGGTATTCATGACGCTAGAAAAGTAGCAGAGGCCGCTGAGAAAAGTGCGGATCTCGAAGGGCGAATAGGTACTAACTACTAGTTTTTGGCTTTTTGTTGTAACTTTTTGATTTCGAACTTGTTTACACTTTGTAACATAGCCGCACCTTCTCCTCCCTCAGAGCCCGCCGAGCCATTAGCGGACCCCAACGTAAAGGGGGATGACGAGATTAGAAAAATGGCCAAAGCTATCATGGACAAAGTTGTTGATCAACTACTAAACGAAGCTGCAGAAGTAGTTCTAAGGGAAGATTAGATGTTATTGTAAAAACATTTGGAATGTAATATTTGTTGAACAATATGTGTAATATTTTGTAACTTTGAATGTAATATATAAGCTATTTATGGTTCAATTCTTTACGATGCATGAAACTTTACATACATACCGTTTTTGAGCCTTCGGCGAAAAAACACCTTCCCTTCTTTTCATGCTTCGTAAATAATATCCGTATTTTCATAAAAACATCCAATCTTCGTAAAATCAGTAACCAATAGATCTTTTCATTTCAGAGTTTGACGAAGGTATGCTTCTTCAATAATTATTTTTGTGCCTTGGCACTGTTTCTTCGAAACAATCTCCGAATATCAACATTGAACCCCCTTCTTGCGTCATTGATGCAATATGATGTATGATGTTATGCTATGCAAATGATGTGATGATGTGATGTTATGCAAAATGATATTTGCCGAAGATCGACGTTTATTTTTCACTGTAAGCCTCCCTTACGAGCTTCTTCGCCTTTTACTTCAGCGGAATCAGCGTTTATTTTTCGCTGTAAGCCTCCCTTAGGAGCTTCTTCGCCTTTTACTTCAGCAGAATCAGCGTTTATTTTTCGCTGTAAGCCTCCCTTAGGAGCTTCTTCGCCTTTTACTTCAGCGGAATCAGCGTTTATTTTTCGTTGTAAGCTCTGCATTCCCTTCGGAACGACTTTTGAGCAGAAAACTTACGCTGCGCTCCCTTAGGAACGACTTTTTGTTATTTCGAAGGTTCTCCCTGTAACCATAAGTTCTTATGCTTCGTCAACTTTTTGGACTCCGTTATTCTGTGGATAAAGTATATTTGTATTATGGCAAAGGCGAAGTTATTACAAAAAAGTGAAAACGACAAAAAACACTTAGGCTTTCAATAATTGTTCCTTATTAAAAAGAAAATGATACTGAATGCAAAAACTACTGCCGAGGTAGGATATTTTTTAGTAAATGTGCTTCGATTTTGGCACAGTACTATTGACTGTGCGAGCTTCGGACTCTTCTCTGAAGTCTCATTGGTTTTGAGTATGCTGACTCCCTTCTGGCTGCTGGCCTCGTTGCATTGGTGGTGGAGGTGGAGGCTGTTGCCAAGATGCCTGAGATTGACTTGCCGAAGCAACAGAAGCTGCAGGGTGGTTGCCCACATACTCTGGGATATAAGGTGAGTGGTACGAAGCAGTATGCATAACTTGCTTCGGCTGGGTCTGTTGGGCTGCAGCTTCTGCTATTTCCTTTTGTTTCTGGATGGTGACATGGCACATCCTGGTGGTGTGGCCCTTGTCCTCACCACAGAATAGGCAATAAATTTTCCTGGGCTGATCCCCAAATCTTCCTCCGAAGCCCCTGGCACCTCTGCCCCTTGGAGCTGGAGGCCGAGGATAGCTCTGCTGCTGCCCCGAAGCCTGGGAAGAATATTGCGGTCTCTGCTGCTAGCTTCCCCTGTCATCATTCTAAGTGGAATGAATCGATCTGACATGTCTAGGATGAATTCTCCCTTCAAAGCCCCTGCTATTTCGGAGAACCTGTAAGCTTCCTCCCTTCTCTGTCGAAAGTCATTGTCAGCGCGGATGTATTCATCCATCTTCTGAAGCAGTTTCTCCAGAGTCTGAGGGGGCTTCCTGGCAAAGTATTGGGCTGAAGGTCCCGGCCGAAGTCCCTTAATCATGGCCTCAATGACAATTTCATTGGGCACTGTTGGCGCTTGTGCCCTCAGGCGTAAGAACCTTCGGACATACGCCTGAAGATATTCTTCGTGGTCTTGGGTGCACTGGAATAAGGCTTGAGCGGTGACCGGCTTCGTTTGAAACCCTTGGAAACTGGTGATCAGCATATCCTTCAGCTTCTGCCATGATGTGATTGTTCCTGGCCGAAGGGAGGAGTACCAGGTTTGTGCAACATTCTTGACGGCCATGACGAAAGACTTCGCCATGACTGCAGTATTGCCACCATAGGAAGATATCGTTGCTTCATAGCTCATCAGAAACTGCTTCGGATCTGAGTGTCCGTCGTACATGGGGAGTTGAGGTGGCTTGTAAGACGGAGGCCAAGGTGTAGCCTGCAGTTTTGCTGAAAGAGGAGAAGCATCATCAAAAGCAAAATTTCCATGATGGAAATTCTCATACCAGTCATCCTCGTTGAAGAAGCCCTCTTGATGAAGCTCTCTGTGTTGAGGCCTTGGGTTCTGCTCATCTTGAGTAAGATGGCGAACTTCTTCAGAGGCTTCGTCTATCTGCCTTTGCAGGTCAGCCAGCCTAGCCATCTTTTCCTTCTTCCTTTGCACCTGCTGGTGGAGCATCTCCATATTTCTGATCTCTTGGTCCAAGTCCTCCTCCTGAGGCATTGGACTGGTGGCCTTCCTCTTCTGGCTTCGGGCCTCCCGAAGAGAGAGGGTCTCCTGGTTGGGGTCCAGTGGCTGCAGAGCGGCAGCCCCTGTTGCTGAAACTTTCTTTGGCGGCATGACAAAGGTCTATGCTTGCCGAAGGTGTTCGAAACTCAAAAAGTGGAAGTGAGTTCACCGGAGGTGGGCGCCAATGTTGGGGACTTGTTCTCAAATGCTATGAATTAAGAACAAGGCAACATAGAATGTTAAATGTTAAAGCCCTTCGTCCGCTGAAGCATTATTTCCCCAAGGATTTAATGAGCTTCGGACGAAGGTTATGAATAATATATCACGAAGGTCACACTTTCGTGATCAAAGATAAAACAATGCGAAATGAAATATAAAATATAAAACATTATAGAATACCAAGAATAAATAACATTATTCACTTATTTTTATTTGTGTTACTGTATAAACAATAACAAATTATGAATGTACCTTCGGCTCGAAGGAAAGCAGGGGTACAAGCGTGACGCGAAAGTAAATGCCAAGTCAGCGTGAACAGTACGGGAGCACTGTTCATCTATTTATAGGTACGGGACACAACCCATGTAAAATTACAC
Source organism: Zea mays (assembly GCF_902167145.1). Taxonomy (NCBI): domain Eukaryota; kingdom Viridiplantae; phylum Streptophyta; class Magnoliopsida; order Poales; family Poaceae; genus Zea; species Zea mays. The sequence goes on from NC_050097.1 coordinate 91,303,507, forward strand.
CCATGCCCTTTACATTTGCTAATAATTCTATAACAATCCATCGGGTCTAAATAGCCTTTTCCTTTTTAAGTCGGTTTCTTTTTCTGCTATCACGCCGAAGCTCCTCTGCGCATAGCTTCGGCTCTGCGCCATCCTTCATATTCTTTGTGCATCTTCACGCTGTGGTTTTGATTTAAGTCCGAAGGTACCTGTTTACACATTATACTCCAGAGACATTGTTAAATCATGTTTTTGAGGACCTTCGGAAGCCGAAGGCCCCCAACATCATGCTTCGTAAAGAAAAAGATCCATGCTTCGTGAAAATATCCATGCTTCGTAAAAACATCCCAGCTTCGTAAACAAAGGATCCCTTCTTTTACAATAGAGCTGATGAAGTTGTATTTCTCAGCTTACTTTGTGCCTTAGCACATTTTCATTTTTTATAAAGCAGTCTCCGAAGGTCGACTTCGTATTCAATTCGTGTCATCGGTGCAATATGATGTATGATGTGATGCTATGCGGGATGATGTGATGATATGATGCGAAGGATGATGCTAATGCCGAAGATACACATCCACACGCCCACACTGGAACACACCATCTCTGCGTCCCCTTAGGAACGATCGGAATCTCTTTGCCGTTTATTTTTCGGCTTCACCGCTTATTTTTCGGTGGAAGTTCTGCATCCCCTTAGGAACGTCTTTTGAACTTCTTTGCCTTCTGTGGTGGTATCACCGTTGACTTTTCGGTGTAAGTTCTGCATTCCCTTAGGAACGTCTTTTGAACTTCTTCGCCTTATATTTCGGTGGTATTTGGCTCTGTATTCCCTTTGGAACGACTTTTGAGCAGAAAACTTACACTGCGCTCCCTTAGGAACAACTGTTTTGTAGCTTCATCAAAACTTACGTTGCGCTCCCTTAGGAACGTCTTTTTTTATAGCTTCGGTATTTATCTAGCTCTGTATTCCCTTTGGAACAACTTTTGAGCTTCGGCAATTTTTGAGCTTCGTAAATCTGTGAAGAAGATATATTTCATTTTAATAAAAACGAAACTATTATAGGGAATTAAAACTAAATTTATGTTACTTGTTCCTTATTGAAAAACAAAAATGACATATAATGTAAGAAACTTTTTTAGAGGTAGGATATCTCTCAATAAATGTGCTTTGATTCCGGCACAGTATTGTTGACTGTGCGAGCTTCGGATTCCTCCCTAAATTCCCGTTGCTGCTGAGAGTGCTGGTGCCCTTCTGGCTGCTGGCTTCGAGAATAGGTCGGTTATAGTGGTGGTGGGGGTGGGAGTTGTGGCCAGGAAGCCTGTGAAAGGCTAGCCGAAGCAACAGAAGTTGTAGGATGATTGCCCACATACTCTGGTATGTAGGGAGAATGGCACAAAGCAGTGTGCAAGACCTACTTCGGCTGATTCTGCCGATCTTCGGCTTCTGCTATCTCCTTTTGCTTCTGAATGGTGATTTGGCACATTCTTGTAGTATGGCCCTTTTCCTCACCATAGAATAAGTAGTAAATCTTTCTAGGCTGATCCCCAAATCTTCCCCCAAAGCCTCTGGCGCCTCTGCCCCTTAGAGCTGGTGGCCTGAAAGAGCTTTCCTGTTGCCCTGAAGATTGTGAGGTGTATTGCGACCTCTAAGGCTGACTCCCTTTGTCATCACTCTGAGTGGAATTATGGATTGACCTAACATGCCTCGGATGGATTCTTCCTCTGAAGCCCCTGGTCATTTCCGAGAATCTGTAAGCTTCCTCCCTTCTTTGGCGGAAGTCGTTGTCAGCCCGGATGTATTCATCCATTTTCTGGAGCAGCTTCTCCAGAGTTTGTGGGGGCTTCCTGGCGAAGTACTGAGCCGTAGGTCCTGGCCAAAGGCCCTTAATCATGGCCTCAATGACAATTTCATTGGGCACTGTGGGCGCTTGTGCCCTCAATCGCAAGAACCTTCGGACATACGCCTGGAGGTATTCCTCATGGTCTTGCATGCATTGGAACAGGGCCTGAGCTGTGACTGGCTTCATATGAAAACCTTGGAAACTGGTCACCAGCATGTCCTTAAGCTTCTTCCACGATGTGATAGTCCCTAGCCGAAGAGAAGAATACCATGTTTGGGCTACATTCCGGACTGCCATGACGAAGGACTTCGCCATGACTGTTGTTGGGGACTTGTTCTCAAGTGCTATGGGTTAAGAACAAGGCAACACTAAATGTTAAATGTTAATACCCTTCGTCCATCGAAGCATTATTTCCCTTAGGATATAATGATCTTTAGACGAAGGTCATGAAGGACATACCTTCATCATTGCAGTATATGTTAAAATAGAAGAAACATATGGCATATAAGAAACAACATAAATGATCATGTGACATTGTTGATTCATTCTTATTATATAATCATGAAAAAAAAACAGGAACAATATTAAATTACAAAAGTACCTTCGGCTTGTCAGAAGGTAAAAGGGTACAAGCGTGACGCAAAAGCAGGTCCAACTCAGCGTGAACAGTACGGGGGTACTGTTCATCTATTTATAGGCACAGGACGCAGCCTGTGATAATTTACAGTCATGCCCTTTACATTTATTATTGACTTGTAGACAAATCTATGAGGACTAAATAGCCCTTTCCCCTTTAAGTCGGTTCCCTTTTCTGCAATTGAGCCGAAGCTCCCTTGAGCGTAGCTTCGGAGCAGCGGCAACCTTCGTCATGACCATGCTCCTCCCGTCGTGTATGCTTTTATCCTGAGTCCGAAGGTACCTGTCCATAAGCCATACTTGGAAGACGTTGTTAAATTACTTTTTTGAGGACCTTCGGAGGACGAAGGCCCTCAACAGTAGCCCCTCGCAGTATTAATTTGTTTAAGATAACGAATTCAGACTGCGACATGGACGAAGGCCTTAAGCCGAAGGTCCAAAAAACACCTTCCCTTTGCTAGAATAGCAACAGTCAATGACAGACGGGACCGTCCAACTCGGGGCGTGCCAAGCATATAAATAAGAACTCACCCTGACCACATTTTGTACGCTGTTTGTGCCACTTGCTTTATTTGCTCAATTTTATAGCTCTTGCTCACCAACGCTTGCTTAGTTTCTCAAGCTTTCTAAGCTTCGGCTTGGAGGACACATTTTCGTCATTTTCGAAGAAAAGATGTCTCAGGACAAGAAAGTTGTTGCTGAGACGAAGCTAACCGAAGAGGAGAAGCTCTTTGAGCAGAAGAAGGCTATGAATCCTTATATAGCTGGGTTTCTAGAATCAATGGCAAAATCAAATACAGAGAAGATTACAAAAGAGATATTGGAGGGCCTGTCTGAAGATACTAGTGACAGTGATAGTTATGATGCTGAAAGTGGGGGTGAAGATTCTGAGGACCGGCCCTGGAGGCCAAGTCATTCGATTTTCGGAAAATCGACCATCAAACAAAATCACCTTGAGAGCATGAGAGGGAGATACTTTCGGGATATGTCTATTGTGAGAGCTGGCGGAGACAACAACGTCCTTGCCCCTGAGGAAGACGAAGTTGTGATTTACCGAAGCTTCTTCAAAGCTGAGCTTCGGTTTCCATTGAGCAGGTTTGTGGTCGAAGTGCTGAAAATTTATCAGATCTTCCTTCATCAGATAACCCCCGAAGCTATTATTAGAATGGGAAGTTTTGTCTGGGCTGTGAGAAGCCAGGGAGTGGAGCCAAGCGCGAAATGTTTCTGCAGTATGCATGAACTTGCATATGAGACGAAGGCCATGGGCAAGGAACAATATCACAATAAATTTGGCTGTTATGGATTTACTGCACGCCCAAACGCAAGCTATCGGTGCCAACATACCGAAAAAGGTGGCCTGGAGCCTGGATGGAAGAATGGTTTTACGTGAAGAATGACTTGAAGGCAAGAGAAGATATTAAAGAAGTTATTATGCGCCCCATTTGGTCCCGCTTCGGCCTTCGAAGGCCAAAGGTTGAGATTGACGAAGCCGCCGAAGCATGCCAAAAGGCTTTCGGTACTGTCTTCTTTTGTATTGGTACAAGAGATTTAATCTAGGAGCATATAGCCTTCAGAGTATGGCCACTTGTAGAGAACTGGGAAATGCCGAAGGAGACTGTCACCAAGTCTGGCGAAGGTGAGCTGGTTCGACTGAAATACACCTTCAGATACGAAGATAAATTTGATGAACCGAATGATGACTAGCTGAAATGTATCGAAGCTACAAATGATGAACTGCTTGGGCCCTATTCCAAAGCGGAAGATAATGCCTTATCCACATCCTTCGAGGGCCGGGGAAAAAAGAGATTAAACAGAGTTTTTGATGCCACTGGTTTTGTTTACCCCGACTACTACTACCCGCTGCGAGGACAGGGAAAGAAGAGGAAGGCTGCTGCTTCGGCCAAAATAGCTGATTTGGCCGCCCCCGATGAGCCTGCGCCGAAGAGCAAAAAACTGAAAGTCCTTACCCACCGGCCACGCTATATTGAACCGGCCGTGGTGCCTGAATTTGGCGGAGAGACTTCTTCAGCTGCTAAACCAAAGGAGCCCATTTCTCCTACATAGAAGGCTGAAGATCCGGCTGTAATGCCGAAGGTACCCTCAGTCGAGCTAGCTGAGTCGAAGACTGATAAGGCTGAAGAGCCAAAAATCGAAGGAACAAATGTTAGAAGTTTTAAGCCCTTCGGCAGAAGTAACAGTGCTGAAGGCACAAAAAGGTCTTGTGGCAACTCCCAAAAGAAGAAGGATGGCAAATGTACTAGATGTGCTAGAATCAGTAAAGGCTTTAAGCTCTACTCCTTCAGGGAAAATTACCGAGGCTTCAAAAATGCAAACCGAAGCTGAAACAAAGCCGGTCGAAATTGAAACTGCAGTAAGCCAAGCTAGTGCCGAAGCTGGGCCTTCGGAAATTGAAGAGAAAGCAACAGAAGAAAAAGCCTCAGGGCAAACTTCGCCTGAGAAGGTTGCCACTTCTGCTCCCGAAGCTTTGGAAGAGAGTATTGATTACATCATCTGACATGCTTCGGGAAAGACGCTTTCTAAGGAAGAAAAACGAGAAGCTCAATATTATGCCCAAAAACTTAAATACCCGAAGAGGGCAATGGTGTTTAATGGCAGCGGAGAAGAAGATTTTTTGTACTGTCTCCCGGATAACAAAGAGATATCCGTTAGCTGGGAGATAGGAAGAAGCTTCGGATTTCCGAAGCTAGAAGACGGCCTCTCAGTATTGTCAAAGGATGAATTGGCTGATAGTTTAGCATATAACAACATAAAGGTGTGAAAATCAATTTTTGTATTTAAAAACGAACTATTTCATTTGTTTATACTTAATACTATACTCCTCTTGCAGGGCTTGATCCTTAGCAATGCCCTCAGGGCAAAGAAAAATATCGAAGATGAAGGGTGCACAATGGCTCTGAACAACCTTCGCTCAGAGGTGATTGAACTAAGAAATGAAGGCCTTGAAAAGGATAAAATATTAATTTCATTGGTGAACAAGATAAAAGAAGACGAAGCTAGTTCCAAAGTTCAAGCTGGCCCAAAAGAGTGAAATTGAAGTCCTTCGGAAACAATTAGCTGAGGCCAAATTAAAATGCACTGTTGCCGAAGCTGATCGAGATGCCAGCAAATACTGGAAAAAATATTTTGAAAAAACAGTTGCAGAGCTTCGCGCATCCAAAGAAAGGTGTTTTGAAAAATCTGTGGAGTGTGTGAAAAAGATAAAGACTAGCTTCGCCAACGTGGGCGCCTACTCAAACGAAGACAACTTCATACGGGGCGACCCTGAGGGTGTCATCGAGTGGATCAGTGGTGAAGCTGAAGCTTTTGAGGAGATTTTGAGTGACCGCGGGGATGTCTGTGCATTCTCTGGTGCGAGGGGGGTTGCAGCCGTTTTGGAGAAGGCAGGTTGCAATCATGTTAAAACCTTGGCCCAGGCCGAAGCTACCTTCTCTGTTGACGACACGAAGGACCCCTCGGCCGAAGCGAGTTTAATAGGCGAAAAAAATTTCACTGATATCTAGGAAAATAGCGGCCGAGGGATGGCTCATGAAATAATGAAGATGAGCGAAAAAGATATTCATGACGCTCGAGAAGCAGCGAAAGAAGCTGAGAAAGCCGCGGAACTCGAAAGACGGATACATGTTACTTAATGACTTTTAGCTTTGTTGTTTATTATCTTGACTTTGAACTAATTGATGTCTTCTACCATAGCTGAACTATCTCCTCCCCCAGAGCCATTCAACCCACTGGTCGACCTAGAAACAAAGAAAGCGATAGAAATTATTAATATGGCCGAAGCTATTGTCGACGAAGTTGTTACCAAGCTGCTTAACGAAGTTGTAGAGAAAGTTTTGAAGGAAGAATAGCAATTATTGTAAACACATTACTAGGATATTAATGTAATATTTGCTGAACTAAGTCTGTAATGTTTGATGTTTATATTTTTCAATGTAATATGTAAATTGTTTGTAATTCGGTTCTTTGCGATGCATGAAACTTTATGTACATACCGTTTTTGAGCTTTCGGCGAAAAAACACCTTCCCTTCTTTTCATGCTTCGTAAAGAAGAGTTTTTATGCCTCGTAAGAATCATCCACACTTTGTAAAAACATCAATGCTTCATAAACAATAGATCCCTTTTTCCACATCAGAACTGATGAAGCTGTAATTCTCAGCTTACTTTGTGCCTTGGCATCTTTTCATTTTTTGTAAAGCATTCTCCGAAGATCGGCTTTGTTTCGAATTGATGTCATTGATGTGATATGATGTATGATGTGATGCTATGCGATATAATGCGATGATATGATGCAAAGAATGATGCTAATACCGAGGACACATACCCACGCTGAAACACAATCTCTGCGTCCCCTTAGGGACCTTCAAAATCTCTTTGCCGTTTATTTTTCGGCTTCACCGCTTATTTTTTGGTGTAAGTTCTGCATCCCCTTAGGAACGTCTTTTGAACTTCTTCGCCTTCTATTTCGGTGGTATTCGCGTTGACTTTTTGCGCTTCGCCTTATATTTCGGTGGTATTTGGCTCTGCATTCCCTTTGGAATGACTTTTGAGCAGAAAACTTACATTGCGCTCCCTTGGGAATGACTTTTTGTAGCTTCGGCAAACTTACGCTGCGCTTCTTAGGAACGACTTTTTGTAGCTTCGGTAAAACTTGTAATTCGACTTTTAGCTCTGCATTCCCTTAGGAACGACTTTTGAGCTTCAGCAGTTTTTGAGCTTCGTGAGTCTGTGGAAGAGATATATTTCACTATAACAAGAACGAAGTTATTACAAGAAATTAAAAATGACAAGAAGACTAGATTTACATTGATTGTTCCTTATTAAAAAGAAAATGACAATGAATGTAAAGATGCTTCAGAGGTAGGATATCTCTCAATAGATGTGTTTTGATTCTGGCACAGTACTGTTGCTTGTGCGATCTTCGGATTCCTCCCTGAGATCTCGCTGCTGATGAGTCTGATGGCTCCCTTCTGGCTGCTGACCTCGTGAATAGGCAGGTTGTAGTGGCGGCGGAGGTGGAAGCTGTGGCCAAGAAGCATGTGGCTGACTAGCCGAAGCAACAGAAGCTGCAGGATGGTTACCCACATATTCTGGTATGTAGGGTGAGTGACACGAAGCAGAGTGTAGGACCTGCTTCTATTGACTTTGCCGGGCTTCGGCTTCTGCGATCTCCTTCTGCTTTTGGATGGTGATTTGGCACATTATTGCAGTATGGCCCTTGTCTTCACCAGAAAATAGGCAGTAGATCTTCCTGGGCTGGTCCCCATATCTTCCTCTGAAGCCCCTGGCGCCTCTGCCTCTTGGATATGGCGGCCTAAAAGAGCTTTGTTGCTGCCCCGAAGATTGTGAAGTATACTGCGGCCCCTGCAGCTGACTTCCTCTGTCATCACTCTGAGTGGAGTTGTGAATTGACCTGACATGCCTCGGGTGGATTCTTCCTCCGAAGCCCCTGGTCATCTCAGAGAACCTGTAAGCTTCCTCCCTTCTTTGGCGGAAGTCATTGTCAGCCCTGCTATACTCATCCATCTTTTGAAGCAGCGTCTCCAGAGTTTGTGGAGGCTTTCTAGCGAAGTACTGGGCATTAGGTCCTGGACGAAGCCCCTTAATCATGGCCTCACTAACAATTTCATTGGGCACTGTAGGCGCTTGTGCTCTTAGACGCAAGAACCTTCGGACATATGCTTGGAGATACTCCTCATGGTCTTGTGTGCATTGAAACAGGGCATGAGCTGTGACTGGCTTCGTCTGAAAGCCTTGGAAACTTGTCACTAGCATATCCTTGAGTTTCTGCCACGAAGTAATAGTCCTTGGCCGAAGAGAAGAATACCATGTTTGAGCCACATTCCGAACTGCCATGACGAAGGATTTGGCCATGATGGCTGCATTGCCTCCATATGAAGATATAGTTGCTTCATAACTCATCAAAAACTGCTTTGGGTCTGAATGCCCATCATACATGGGGAGCTGACGTGGCTTGTATGATGGGGGCCATGGGATAGCCTGCAGTTCTGCTGCCAAGGGAGAAGCATCATCAAAGGTAAAGGTATCATGATTAAGATCATCATACCATCCATCCTCGTTGAACAAGCCTTCTTGATGAAGCTCCCTGTGTTGGGGCCTTTGATCTTGTTTGTCTTGAGCAAGATGGCGTACTTCTTTAGTGGCTTCGTCGATCTGCCTTTGAAGATCAGCCAGTCGGGCCATCTTCTCCTTCTTCCTTTGTACTTGCTGATGGATTATCTCCATGTTTCAGATTTCTTGGTCCAACTCCTCCTGGAGTGTTGGACTAGTGGCCTTCCTCTTCTGACTTTGGGCCTCTCGAAGAGAAAGGGTCTCCTGATTTGGGTCCAGTGGCTGTAGTGCGGCAGCCCCTGGCGCTGAAGCTTTCTTCGACGGCATGACGAAGGTCAGTGCTTGCCGAAGGTGGTCGAAAAAGGGTTCACCGGAGGTGGGCGCCAATGTTGGGGACTTGTTCTCAAGTGCTATGGGTTAAGAACAAGGCAACACAAAATGTTAAATGTTAATACCCTTTGTCCATCGAAGCATTATTTCCCTTAGGATATAACGATCTTTAGACGAAGGTCATGAAGGACATACCTTCATCATTGCAGTATATGTTAAAATAGAAGAAGAAACATATGGCATATAAGAAACAACATAAATGATCATGTGACATTGTTGATTCATTCTTATTATATAATCATGAAAAAAACAGGAACAATATTGAATTACAAAAGTACCTTCAACTTGTCAGAAGGTAAAAGGGTACAAGCGTGACGCAAAAGCAGGTCCAACTCAACGTGAACAGTATGGGGTACTGTTCATCTATTTATAGGCACAGGACGCAGCCTGTGAGAAATTACAGTCATGCCCTTTACATTTATTATTGACTTGTAGACAAATCTATGAGGACTAAACAGCCCTTTCCCCTTTAAGTCAGTTCCCTTTTCTGCGATTGAGCCGAAGCTCCCTTGAGCGTAGCTTCGGAGCAGCGGCAACCTTCGTCATGACCATGCTCCTCCCGTCGTGTATGCTTTTATCCTGAGTCCGAAGGTACCTGTCCATAAGCCATACTTGGAAGACGTTGTTAAATTATGTTTTTGAGGACCTTTGGAGGACGAAGGCCCCCAACAACTGCAGTATTGCCCCCATACGAAGATATAGTTGCTTCGTAGCTCATCAGAAACTGCTTTGGGTCTGAGTGCCCATCATACATGGGAAGCTGAGGTGGCTTGTATGACGAGGGCCATGGGGTAGCCTGTAGTTCTGCTGCCAAGGGAGAAGCATCATCAAAAGTAAAGGTATCATGATTAAAATAATCATACCATCCATCTTCGTTGAATAAGCCTTCTTGACGAAGCTCCCTGTGCTGGGGCCTTCGGTCTTGTTCATCCTGAACAAGATGGCGCACTTCTTCAGTAGCTTCATCGATCTTCCTTTGAAGATCAGCCAACTGCGCCATCTTCTCCTTCTTCCATTGTACTTGCTGATGAATGATTTCCATGTCCCTGATCTCTTGGTCCAATTCTTCCTCCTGGAGTGTTGGACTGGTGGCCTTCCTCTTCTGGCTTCGAGCTTCTCGGAGAGAAAGAGTTTCCTGGTTTGGGTCTAGTGGCTGTAGTGCAGCAGCCCCTATCGCTGAAGCTTTCTTCGGCGGCATGACGAAGGTCAGTGCTTGCCGAAGGTGGTCGAAAAAGTCCACCGGTGGTGGGCGCCAATGTTGGGGACTTGTTCTCAAATGCTATGAATTAAGAACAAGGCAACACAGAATGTTAAATGCTAATGCCCTTCGTCCTACGAAGCATTATTTCCCTTAGGATATAATGATCTTCAGACGAAGGTCATGAAGGACATACCTTCATGATCGCAGTATATGTTAATAAAAGAAGAAGCATATGAAATATAAGAGACAATATAAACAATCATATAACATTATTAATTCATTCTCATTATATTATCATAGAGAGACAAAAACAATACTGACTTATAAATATACCTTCGGCTTGATAGAAGGTAAAAGTACAAGCGTGACACACAAGTGAATACAAGTCAGCGTGAACAGTACGGGAGTACTGTTCATCTATTTATAGGCACAAGACGCAGCCTGTGTGAAATTACATTCATGCCCTTCATATTCACTATTGACTTAAGAACAAACTGTCGAGGACTAGATAGCCTTTTCCTCCTTAAGTCGGCTCCTCTTTCTGTTACTGAGCCGAAGCTTTCTCGCGCGCCCTTCGGCGCTAGTTCAATCCTTAGTTCCAATCCTGCTTTCCATTCCGTATACGCTTTTAACCCGAGACCGAAGGTACCTGTTCATATGTTACACATGGAAAACATTGTTAAATCATGTTTTTGAGGACCTTCGGAGGACGAAGGCACCCAACAATCACAATCCACCCCCCCCCCCCCTTAGAAGACCGACGTCCTCGTTGGTCAACCCCAATCTAGGAAGCTCCCCACTTAGCCACGTCTGTGTGTCTAGTGTCGTCATATGCCATGCCATGTGACCACTCCGAGCCCACATGAACCATATACCTGAACCCCTAACCCACACACGCTCGTGAAACCGCGAGGGTCGGATCTGATACCACTTGTAACACCCCTTCTAATCTTGGACCGGCGGTACTTACTCCTGGCAGCTCTCTTGGATCATATATTGTCCCCACAGACCAACACGAGTCTTTTGTGTGCACCCAAGAAAACTTCCCAATCGGTCACCTATCCCAAATTGCTCCAAGCCAAGCACGCTTAACTTGGAGGTTCTTTCGAGTTAGGCTTCCAAAAAAGAAGATGCACCTTGTTGATATGAGTACTCTAGTAATTCTATTAAGCCTTGGGCCAGGATATCACCATCCTACGGGCCAGGATATCATACCTCTCATAAAGTAGTTCTTCTTCTTTTAGTCCGTATTAACTTGTTCTATGGCATACTTAGAGAGATGGTTGAACTTAGCAAGGTACTACATCACAGAATCACCGCCTTGCTTCAGACGAACAAATTCTTCCAATTTCATTTGCAGAATGCCATCTAGAATCTAATGCTCCCTGAATGCTTGCATAAACTCTGCCCATGTAATGATATGACCTTCAGGTTGAATAGATACGAAATTTGCCCACCATGTACTGGCGGGACCCTGCAGTTGTTGAGCAGCAAACAAGGGCTTCTGAGTTTTCGTGCATTGGATCAGTACAAAAATCTGTTCCATCACATGGATCCATTCATTCACCTCTAGGGGTTCGTCTGCTTTAACAAAAACAGGGGGACGAGTTTCCGAAAACTCCATATAAGTAGTATCTCTGGGTGTTTGATTTTGGCCTTGACCTCCCTGCGGATGGATCTGATTTCCCGCCATTTCTCGGAGAAGCCGGGTATTCAACTGTAGCATTAAGCAAGGCAGCAATGGCCTCCGCCAAAGTTGGAGGTACACGTGGTGGGATTGGAGTATCCTCCCCACTGCCCCATCATGACCACGAGTCCTTGTTGGCATCGGGAGAAGAAAATATACTTTATTATTATACAGTACAGTTACACAACGTTTATTACATTATTCCAAACTCGTACTTATTGTACATACTCAGTTCATACAACTCACTCTCCTTACTTAGGCTACACAAGAAAACAACCTACTACTATACTAGCCTAGTCCTCCACATTCTTGGTCGCTCTAGATCCACTGCTAGTTTCAAGAGGGCGATCATCCATGATGTTCATGCAAGGAGGGGCCCCAAAGATGTCCAGCTCCCCATAGGGTCCTCCTTCACCTACTCCTGCTATGCCCGCTCCCATCTCTGTAATTTTAGGTGGTATGTTTGGATGTAGCTGGTCATATAACACATGCACCTCCTCTTGCCGGACATTGTTGTACGCTTGTAGGTTTTCCAAGGACAGGCTCAACTCTTCCACCTGGGCTTGGGAAGTTGCCTCACAATCCCAGGCTATGGATCATGAATTCACAGCCCAGTCAAGCGCTCTACCTCTCCTGATAGCTTAGCGATACAGCAACTAGCATGCATACATTCCCTGCCTCCATGGCGCATCTCCGCAGTCAGGCGCTCGACTCTAGCCTCTAAGTCTCCTATGGGATCATTCCTCCCGCTGTTGCTCCCCTCGTGACGAGGAGCCAACTGGTGACGGGGCACACCTTGAGGTCCATTCGCTTTCTGAAGGGTGGTCTTCATACGTGCCATGTCTCTATAAGAGGGGAAGAATACTTAGTATTGTTTAAACATGATGCATGCATGATCCTACGATCATGGAATCAACTACTCTTTAATCCCAAGCTTCCTACATATGTCACACCTAGTTTTGGAAGGTAAATCGAATGTGAACCATGTACGTGTCAGGATTAGAAACTCACGTACACAACGGTTACATAGTTGGACATCATCACACATTGCTCAAAAAAGCGGAAATAGTACTTTATTACATCATGATGTCCAAGACATCCAAGTCCTTAACTTAAATCATAATCAAAGTGCGAATACGAAACGTAGTACGGTAAGGCCTTCACATGCAGCTGACTGGGGGTTTGCCACTAAACTAATCAAGAACTCATCAAAGTCTTCAAACTCCTGAAAATACTCCATGTTGCCTTCATCTTCTCCTGAGCATTGATAGCAAAGGGGACAACCTGGGGTTTGGTGTTTTTAAGCAAGGGTGAGTACACATCAACGTACTCAGCAAATGTCCTATTTGGCTAAAGTGGATGTTGTATGTGGGGTTAAGCTTAAAGTAGTTGCTTTTAGTTGGTCAGGTATTTATTACTAGTAGAAAGCCAAGTTTTATCAATAATCCCAAGTTATTACCAAATGGCACTCCCTCCAAGAGTAAATATCAAAATACCATAAAGCTAGTCATCATCAACAAGCACCATCATAAAAGTATCCAAAGTAACTCTAATCAAAGGAGCTCCCAAGCCCACTCATGGCTGTGAGCATGACTGATATACCAGTTTCTAACACTCTGCAGAGGTTGCACACTTTACCCACGAGTCGTGATCCCTTCCCAGCCTGGGTTGTACAGACCCCATCTTCACTACCGAGGTGAATGGCTAGGGATACACTATGTAGCCTTTACAAAGATTCTCCTGGTGTGTAGTCGCCTGTTAGGTTTCGCTAGTCGTACAAACACAGTACTCCTCCCTAAGGTGGGTTACTAACAAAACCAAATTGAATGAATCTCAGCACCCACCCTTAGTAGAGCAAGCACTTGCCCTGGCCCCCATTGATCGCACAACAGCGAAGCCAACTACACCCTCAAGTTCCTCTAATTAATCAGCTAAGGGTGTCCCATTCCACCCTCATGGTTGTACTGTTTTTCCGGGTGGTCATCCAACGATCAGGTCCTTACGGAGAGGTGCTCAGGAAATAGCCCGAGTTCCGTAAAGTGTCACAAGTTCATCATCATAATCAAGATATCATCAACGTATCATAAATGTTCTCATCATGTTCATTGATTAAAGTAAAGCGGTAGCATAATACTGATCATATTAACCAATTCCCAAAGTGTAAACAAGGACAAAAAACAGAATACTAGTCAATCCTTAGGTTGTTCATGGTATGCAGGATAGTGAATTATAAAGTAAATTGGACATAATGGGTCAGAGGACACTTGTCTTCACCAGGTTGCTGCTCAAGGAAAGTCTCCTGCAACACACTCGGAAACCTCGGACTTCTCGTTGTCTACACAAAGCAATCATTCATTCAACACACTTGGGAAATGACAAAGGAATAGTACACCAAACATATGCAACAGAGTGAACACAAGTTCAATAAAAGATACAGGCACACATGTGAAATCTAGGTTCTGGGGTAGATTAATATACCTAGTGGTCTATTGTTCTCTAACTACGTCTATCTCAGTAAATTACATTACTTAAGTAAACTTATTTCAAGGATGGGTTCATGCATTAAAGGGGATTAGTCTACAAATGTGAGCACTTGAATATTCACTAGGGTTTCATCTTTTATTTTATCTCTAATAAATATTCTATAACTTTAAATTAACCAAGAGCCTAACCATAAAATTGAGACATGAAAACATTGAATGAATACCATTTTAACAGATAGAGAATAACATTATAAACATTTGCAATTTGAACCACCCAATTTGGAGTTCATATGCAAAAGATATGAAATTTACAAGTTTTAGAATTCAAAACACTAAATTAAACCTATTTCTGTGATTAAAATAAAGTCCAGGGGGTCTCTCTCCAAGAAACCAGGGACTCAGGCGCAAGAAAACTGGACTACAGGTTATTTCCCACGAAACCAGGGGTCTCTTTAACAAAATAACCGAGCGGAGGGGTATCAAGCGCTCTTGGCCATCCGATCATAGATCAACGGACGAGATTAGATCCGCGGAAAAGGGCACGCGTGAATGCGATTGAGCGCTGACAAGCGGGCCAGGGCGGTCAGTTGCTCGGCGACGAAGGCGGGCTGACCGGTCCGGCCCTGCGCCAGGGGGCCCAGGGCGGAGGCGCGTGTCCAAACCGATATCCGAAGATCCTAGCCGTTGCATCCGGGATGGGTGGCTGAGATCAGGCGCGCAGGAGGGCTAACAGCACGACGAAGCTAGCGGCTGAGATCTGGCGCACAGGGGGGCTAACAGGGGTCGTTGGATCCACGGCGGTGAAGCTGTTGGAGCCGAGGCAGACGTGGCCTCCAGGGGTCTGGGGTCACCGCAGTTGGCCAGGACCGGTGAGGGGGGCGACAAACTCGATGGCGGGGTTCCGGCTATGAGAACGCCACTAGGGGCAAGTGAATGGCGGAGGAGGTGCTCTGGGCGGGTCAAGGTCACTCCAGCGAGCAATCCCGACAGCGAGGAGGGGGAATCGGGTGCACTGAGGCCAGTGCCAGCTCCGGTGTGGGGTGAGGAATACCCCAGGCCAATGCACGGGCACGGGGCGGGGTTGAATCGGTCGGATGTCGTGCGGGCGCGTGAATCAGCGCGACAGAGCTCGACGAGTGCAAATTCACCATAGAGGAAAAGTAATCGGGGCAGGAAGGGCGCGGGGATAGTTCCTTACCTCGGGACGGCGCTCAGGAATACTTGGCACAGCGTCTGGAGCTCCTGGTGGCTGGCACGGCGGGCGCTCTTCTCCGATGAGCTCAGGTGGCGGCGGCTGAGCGCAAGAGAGGACGAAAGTGGGCAAATTGAGGCAGGGGAGATAGAGCGGGTGCGATTGGGGCTCAAAAGGGAGTTGGGGGACATGGGCAAGCGACATGGTTGGGTTTCTCGGCGTGAGTGCGCGCATGTCAGCGGCATTTCGCGGGGACAACAAGACTGATAGGGCAGGCCCACGGCGCAGAGGCACAGGCGCGCATGCGGGGGAAACGGTTCGGCACTGACGGACCGGGCCTGTTGTTCAGAGAGAGAGCAGGGCGCGCGCGCGAGGGCGAGCAGCGCCGACAGGTCGGGCCCACCTGGCAGAGGGAGAGAGGGGGCAGGTGCGAGAAGGCGTGAGATGGGCCTGGTGGGCCGAATGGCCGAGAATAGGGGTGGCTGGGCTGCTTTGGCTTTTCCTTTTTCTCTGAATTTCTAATTCCTTTTCTTTTTATTTTCCCTTTTGAATTCAAATCAAATCAAACCACAAATTCAAATTTAAATATTTCAAACATGTGCATCAACCAAAAACAAAGTTTAAGATCAGCATGATGCGACAATTCATGTCTCCCCTAGGTTTTAATATTCTAAAAAAATAATACACCTCTCAAATAAATACCTAAAATTCTATTAAAAGGAAGAGAAAGGAAATCTATAGATATGAGAAAAGAAGTAACACCTGAATTTGGTAGATGTTAGAGAAGAAATTTTATACCCCCAAATTCACGGTGTTACACCTCGAGATTCAGGGTTAGCTAGCAAAGAGCTCAGGATATTTGGCTTTCAGATCATCTTCTCTTTCCCAGGTTGCTTCTTCCTCTGAATGGTGGCCCCACTTGACTTTGCACATTTTGATGGTGCTTCTTTGAGTGACTTTGTCTGCTGTCTTCAGAATCTGAGTTGGCTTCTCGACATATGTCAGGTCTTCTTGAACTTCGAGATCCTCGGTTGGCAGTTGCTCTTCTGGCAATCGCAAAAACTTCTTCAGCTGGGACACATGGAAAACATCGTGCACTGCTGACAGACTTTCTAGTAGGCTGAGTTGGTATGCCACTTCTCCACGTCTTGCCTGAATCCAGTATGGTCCAATGTATCGAGGTGCTAGCTTGCCCTTGACTCCGAACCTTTTAACTCCTCTGATCAGTGACACCTTCATGTAAACATAATCTTCCACTTCGAAACTCTGCTCTATTCTTCTAGTGTCGACATAACTTCGCTACCTGGACTACGCTATCTTCAGGTTCTCCCGAACCATTATGATATTATCCTTGGCTTCGAGAAAAATATCTAGACCGAACATGTGACACCCAGATTTTAGGGGGGGCAAACCCGGGCGCGAATCACATGTGTGCTAGGATCAAGTCTCACACATATGATGAATCATGGTACATAAACGAATGTCACATCTTTACTATATAATGGAGTTCTGTACAAAATAGTTAAATAATTACATCATACGGAGACAACGATCCAGCAACCATAGTTGACTGGGAGACGACGACCTAGACCTCTCACACTACTACAGTAAACCTCTGTACAGGCGGTCCGGTTAGCCTCTACACAGGTGGTTCCAGGAACCGCTTGTGGTGCACCACCTGTGATGTAAAACAACATCACAGGCGGTCAATAAAAAACCGCTTGTGATAGACACACATCACAGGCGGTCCAGTTTAAAGGAACCTCCTGTGATAGACACACATCACAGGCGGTTTCTAATCCTAGCCGCTTGTGTTAGCCACACATCACAGGCGGTTTTAAATATAAGTCTGACTGTATTTCAATATACAGATTCCAGATTCATATTCAAATTCCAGATTCATATACAGAATTAATAACATATTCAAACACAGATTCAAACACAGATATCAAGTTCCATCATACACAGATTTATACACAGATTCATCCACATATCAAGTTCCATCATACACAGATTTATACACATATCAAGTTGCATAACAACTCAACATCTCAAAGTTCCATAGACAACTAAACATCTAAAGTTCCTAACTAAAGATCTGAACACTGTGTGATATCGTGTACAAACTTAGTTCTGGGAATTGTTGCAAATTTCCATTTGTATTGTAGAATAGCCCTTGTTGATGAAGAACTTCACGACGCATAAAGTAAAGCAAATCTTTTACAACCTTAGCCATGCCGACGGAAACCATATCTCTTTCTAACCATTCAGCATTGATCTTGGATTTAGGAACCTGCAATGAAAGCAAAAAGCAAGCAGTACTAAGAGTAATGTGATGAGCAACAATATAACATAAAAATTGCAACATAGACAATGATAGCGAACTTACATCCTCACGATTGACCATGTAATTGAAGGTGACACGACACCATTCGCATACATAATAACCGCACAGGACAGTACCCGGAGGTTGTTTGTCACCATATGGAAATAATGATATTGACAAATTAGGCTTGTCCTCTGGATGTTCGCCGCCAAGATCTTTCCAATAAAAACGGTATGCACTGCATATAAGAATAGCATTGTGAGATTAAGAATACATTTGTTAAGTTGTAATAAGTACAAGTGTGCAATAATAATCATACTTCTCTAAAATCTTCAAAAAGTCATTATACGTAGCCTTTTCCATTCTCAGTGAGTCGAAGACCATGACTTTACCATGCTTTGGAAAGATCATGATACAAATGTAGTGGTCACTATATAGACATAGACGAAAACACATGTTAAGATCACGATTGCCATAATTTATAGTTCAAAACCATGTCGAGAACTTACTTAAAGTGGTGTGGAGCTATTATTAAGTCCTTGTCATGTTGTACATGATTATACATAGCTCGTCCAATGTATGCTGCCATTATCTTCATTTTCTTTCTCTGATTCTGTTTGATGGCTTTCTCAAATTCAGCATCATCCAAGTCTTTGTATTCTTCTCCATGTGAAAGGGAAATGTGCCCTTGAGCCATTTCTAAGTATTTTGGTGATTGAGTGCAAACACAAGTGCTTAAATGTGAATTTATGCCCATGAACAAAGTGCAAATCATGAGTAAAGGTATGTTTCTAAGCCTTAGTACATTGGTTTTGTGTACTAATATACTTGTCTGAGTGTTAGAAACAGAAAGAAAAAGAAAAGAAGAAAGGTGCAAAGACTTGGCTGTGTACAGCCAAGACTCAGCTCGGTCTGGCACACCGGACTGTCCGGTGGTGCACCGGACAGTGTCCGGTGCGCCAGGCTGACACGGCGCGAAGTGGCCGCTCTCGGGAATTCGCCGACGGCGTACGGCTATAATTCACCGGACTGTCCGGTGTGCACCGGACTGTCCGGTGAGCCAACGGTCGGCCGGGCCAACGGTCGGCCGCGGAATCTGCGCGCGACACGTGGCTGGGCCAACGGTCGGAAGGAGACACCGGACTGTCCGGTGTGCACCGGACATGTCCGGTGCGCCAGATCTCCAACGGTCGGCTGTGCTGTTTATGGAAATAAATCGGGCACCGGACTGTCCGGTGTGCCCGACGACAGAAGGCAAGGATGGCCTTCCAGATTTGTTCTCAACGGCTCCTAGCTGCCTTGGGGCTATAAAAGGGACCCCTAGGCGCATGGAGGAGAACACCAAGCATTCCTACAACATTCCTAAGCACCAAGACATCGATCTCGCGCATTCGTTTCATTGTGATAGCATATAGAGCTCTCGTGGAGTTGTGAACTCTTTGAGTTGTGTTGCGAGCTCTTGTTGCTACTTGTGTGCGTGTTGTCGCTCTGATCTTTTGAAGTCTTGTGTGCGTTGCTCATTTCCCCCTTGCTCTGTGTTTCTTTGTGAACTTCAATTGTAAGGGCGAGAGGCTCCAGGTTGTGGAGATTCCTCGCAAACGGGATTGAGAAAAAGCAAGCAAAACACCGTGGTATTCAAGTGGGTCTTTGGACCGCTTGAGAGGGGTTGATTGCAACCCTCGTCCGTTGGGACGCCACAACGTGGAGTAGGCAAGCGTTGGTCTTGGCCGAACCACGGGATAACCCACTGTGTCATCTCTGTGATTGATCTCTTGTGGTATTGTGTTGTTGAGACTCCTTTATAGCCACCTGGCAATTGTTGTGCTAACACTTAACAAGTTTTTATGGCTATAAGTTTAAGTTTTACAGGATCACCTATTCACCCCCCCCCCCTTCTAGGTGCTCTCACCATGTCTCCGAGCAACTTCTTTGTAGCGAGCTTGGGATATCATCAATGGGTCAAGAAACCCTGTCTTAAGTTGTTTCTTCTTATCATCCATGTATTGCATCCTACGTGTAAAAGTGTTAATCGTTAGACTCTCGTTTATGTGTGCGTGTACAAAACTAACAAATATGAAAGTTTAGAGGTACTTACAAGCAAAAGACTCTTTGGAAGAGAAAACAATGAAGAATTTGGCTTCTGGGCCATCGTGTTTTGTGACATCATGGCAAGCATATGACATCAATGGGTACACATTCTACACTAAATCAAAAGACATGAAAAGTGTTGCACAAAATAGCGGTGTTCGTATCGATGCTTTTGACCTACATGGACATAAGACCACATATTTTGGATTCATAGAGGAAATGTGGGAACTTGATTATGGCCCAATAATGAAAATACCCTTATTTAAGTGTCAATGGGTACAACATCCCGTGGGGGTGCTAGTGGATAACTACAGACTCACACTGGTAGACTTAAAGAAAGTAGGATATAAAGATGACCCGTGGGTTCTCGCCGAATGTGTTGCACAAGTGTTCTATGTACTCGATCCAGCAGATGACAAGATGCATGTAGTTATTTCTGGAAAGCAAAAAATTGTTGGAGTTGAGAATGTGGGAGACGGAGATGAGGAATACAATAAGTATGAAGAGATGTTCGTCTTTAACGGTCCAGAGAGAATCAAGCATGTGGAAAAGAAAATTGATAAGAACTTAAAGCCATACATGCGGAAAATTGTATGAATCAAATTGTATTTGTTATCATGTATGATTGACTATGCATTGTGGTTGCCAATTAATTTAAAATCTCTCTAGTTATCTATGTGTGCTATTAAAATTCATTTAAATTGTATTTGCATATTTCTGTTAAAAATTAAATATTAATTCATTTAAATTGTATTTGCATATTTCTGTTAAAAATTAAAATATTAATTCATTTAAATTGTATTTTCATATTTCTGTTAAAAATTAAAATATTAATATGGTAATCAAATCACAATCACAGGCGGTTTTTCATTAGGGTCCGTTTGTGAAAAGAATAGAGCACCACAGGCGGTCCTAAACAAAAACCGCTTGTGATACTAATAAATCACAGGCGGTTCGAGTAGCCTGGGACATCCCAGGCGGTTTTCTAACCAAACCGCCTATGATGTAAAAAGCCTACCGCTTGTATAGAGCCAAATTGTACTAGTGTCACGAACTCATCACGTCATCCTTCATGCTCCTTATCTTGACAGTACCTATTCTTAACCTGGGGATGTGAGTGCAGCAAGCGTGAGCTCACATACATTCATCGCTCAACAAGTTGTGGGAATAATGTGCATGAGCTCACTTACAGTGGGGCTCATGTAAAGAGTAAGGCTTACCATAGAAGATGGTTAAAGCTGAGCATTGCTTTTAAAGTCGGTCAAAGTTTTATTAGCAGTTACTAAGTATAAGTAGATACCAACCCAATTAAATAAGATATCATAATTAATAATAACACCCACAATGCAATGTATATGACAAATTAAGTTTAGTTCCATAGATTACTCATATGAGGGTCCGAGCTGCTCATGACTGTGAGCACGGCTGATATACCAGTTTTACACTCTGCAGAGGTTGCACATCTTTACCCACAAGTCGTGTTACCCATTTGTCAAGGGATCGCGACTTCCCATTCATCTCTACCGAGGAGACGAGGCAGGGTAGCACTACGAGGCCTTTACAAAGTTCCACTAGCTTCAAAAACCCCGCTACAGTTTCTAAGAAGGGCAATATAGGAATCCCTCGTTTGAAAAGTCATCGCAGCATGATCGACCCGAGAACATCCCTATACGCAGCTCCTCTACCGCCCTTGCCCATTTCGGGTAAGGTAGTCCTCCACTAGCTTTCCTAATTAGTCAGTCAAGGGCGTCCCATACCACCCTTGTGGTAGCACTGTTTTCCCAGTGGTCGCTCCATGTTCCAATTAACATAATGATCTTAAAATGAACAATAATTAAAACAATATTAAATTGGAACATGATCATAATATAACATTAATTTTCCGAAACCAGGTAGAGCAATAGCTAATCTACCCAACAGATCTTTTGTTTGCAAGGTAGGGGATAAACAATGTTATGGAAACCTATTGGGTCCCATCAAATTAACCTGAGCATGTCACAGTGATTAATAGGAACATTATTTAGTAAGAAAAAGTGATCAAGGGCACAACTTGCCGTAGACTCGAGATAACCAAGCACTTCTCCAAGCTGGTCTTCAGATTTCTCGTGACCTCATTGCTACACTAGCAATACATACAAATAGGCAAGGAGTACATAAACATAATAGTACACCAAACAGGAGAAAACAAATGCGTAAGAATATTCTACGCGACGCTACAAGAGCGTAGGTTCGAGAACCATTAAAATTGGAGTCAAAACAAGGAAGTTATGGGTAAAACGATAATTTAGGCGAAGTAAATCTAATAGATATTGCATTTAAATTAAAAAGGTACTAAATCGAAATATTTGAGTTAGTATTAATTATTTTAACAATTATTTATAAAATACGTAGGTTAGAACTATAAATTGGATTAACTAGATCATCTAGCTAATTAACACTAATTAAACATGTAATTAATTAATTAAAACATGTGGCATATATAAAACAATGTTATTACTACGTACACAAAATTAATATGAATCTAACACAACTTGACCAAATTAAAATAAATTATTTGACATAAAAGATATTATATTTTTAACAAAGTAGTAGGGTTGCACAGAAATAAGTGACATGACGCGATCTAATTAGTTTGATCGGGGTCAAATAAAAAATTACGGGGTAAATAGACGTAATATATGGGATCTAGGTGTGACCATCTTCTACCTTCCTTTCTTCTTTTATTAAAACTAAACAAGAAGCACGAAAATAGAGGGAAAAGGACTGTCGGCCATAGTTTAGTTAGCCAAGAGGCTACTCAGGCGGTGGCAGCTTCTCTCCTCTCGGCTCTCTCACGAACGACGTGACCAGGCAAACTCTCTCGGTCCGTGGACGCGAGTTATGCGATGACGTAGACATGGATTGGCTTGCCGCAGCAACTGTATTTCTCTTTGACGCAGGACACACCATGACGATTGACGAGCATCACGGTGGCTTGATTTTATAGCCCAGGGGCGAGGGCTACAAACATTATCCAACGGACCGGCTCTAGCGATTACGAAGATCACGAAAAAAATCCTAACTGACCGGAGTTTGTTACGGCGCTAAGATCGGTTGTGATATCCTAGCTCCTGAAATGGTGATTTTCTGGCCTAAGACTTAATAGAATTAATAGAGTATTCATACCAATAAGTTACATCTTTTTTTTCAGAAGCATGTCTCGAAAGAACCTCCAAGTTAAACGTGCTTGGCTTAAAGCAATTTGGGATGGGTGACCGATCGGAAAGTTTCCTGGGACGCGCATGAGTGAGAATAAAGTGCGCACAAAAGACTCGTGTTGGTCCATAGGGACAATATATGATCCTAGCGAGCTACCAGGAGTAAGTATCGCTGGTCCAGGGATTAGACAGGGTGTTACAAGTGGTATCAGAGCCGACCCTCGAGATTTCACGGGCGTGTCTGGGCTAGGTGTTCGAGTATATGGCGCATGGCGTATATGGGACCGGAGTGGTTACTTGGCATGACATATGACGACACTAGACACACAGACGTGGTTAAGAGGGGAGGTTCCTGGATTGGGGTTGACTGATGAAGACGTCGTTCTTCTAAGGGGGTGGATTGTGATATCCTGGCCCCCGGGATGGTGATTTACTGGCTCAAGTCTTAATAGAATTAATAGAGTATTCATACCAATAAGGTGCATCTTCTTTTATGAAAGCATGTCTTGAAAGAATCTTCAAGTTAAGCGTGTTTGG
Source organism: Zea mays (assembly GCF_902167145.1). NCBI lineage: Eukaryota > Viridiplantae > Streptophyta > Magnoliopsida > Poales > Poaceae > Zea > Zea mays. The sequence goes on from NC_050097.1 coordinate 91,327,149, forward strand.
CTTGAAGCAATTTGGGATGGGTGACCGACTGGAAGTTTTCTTGGACACGTATGAGTGAGGACAAAGTGCGCACAAAAGACTCGTGTTGGTCTGTGGGGACAATATATGATCCTAGCGAGCTGCCAGAAGTAAGTATCGTCAGTCCAGAGATTGGACGGGGTGTTACATCGCCTTCGCACACTAGCCATACAAACTAGTTCTTGCATGAGTGGAGTAGTTAAAATTCAGATGACATCACCGCTGAGGTCGTGGTGATGTCACTTGCGGCTAGAGGATTGAAAAAAAGAAGAAAAAGGAATGGCGTGAGTTGTGAAGAGGTGGGCCAAGGGGGAAATCGGTCTGAGAGGTTGTTTTATTTTTTTCTATTTTAGCTTCCTATTTTAATTCACAAATTCCAACTTTAAATCTAAGTTCAAGTTTCAAATTCCACATAAATGCACAATCAAAATCTCCAGCACGAATGCAAAGTATAATTTATTCATTTATTTATTATCTTATTTAATAAAATTATTTTAAATTTGCAATTCATACGCATAAAAACATTTGAAGAAACATACTTTCTAAGGTATATCCTTTGGCGTGAGCAAAAATTGGGAGATGAGGTGCCCCGTGAATGCGGCACTCGGGCATATGTAGCCACGAAGTCAGCAACAGCAAAAGCTGGCACAATCTGGTGGTTGTGAACGTATTCTCGTGTTCCACAGCGAGTTCGGTGTGATTCACCCTGCTCGGTTCTGTTGGGGAAGAAGGTATGCTCACTGGGCCCCGCGTGGTTGTGAACGTATTCCCGTGTTCCACAGCGAGTTCGGTGTGATTCGCCCTGCTCGGTTCTGTTGGGGAAGAAGGTCTGCTCACTGGGCCTCGCATGGCAGTGAAGTTAAAACATGCACAATGGGTAGGGTGAGGTTGGCGCATGGGGCCTGCCTGTTGGCGTGGTGTGCCCGTGCGGCAGCGCCATGGGCCGCGGCTGGGGTACTAGGCCCGCGTGGAGGGGAAAGTTGGTCTAGTGCTGTTGCACCAAGAAAAAAACATGGGCCAGGATCTGGTGTAGTTGGCCCAATCAACAAGTTCATCTCCCTTTTCTTTTTTATTTTTTGTTTTTCAAATTTCAATTTCCAAATTTGGTTTCTTTCGAATTTGAAATTCAAATCTCGGTTTTCAATTTTTTTGGTCCACATAAAATGCACAACTCAAAAAAAAAACTTTCACCATGATGCAAAGTTATTTGTTGTTTATTTATATTAATTAATTAATTTTCTACATTGTTTAAGCAAATCAATGTATACACCCAAAGGTAAGTATTTTAAGAAAATGATTTCTATTGCATAACCCTTGCTAAGATATGCTTGATTTTAAACACTCTAGATACTTATAAATATATAATTCAATAAATAGATACTTAATTAATTTTTAGGGATCTTTTTATTTTATTTTCATTTTATTTTAGGAGTATCTTCCAAGGTAAGAGCATCAAAAGATATTTTTCTGTGAAACCTTTGGATAATTTCTCTACACTTCCGAGAACATGATTTTAGGGCATTACAAATTCTACCCCCTTAAAAATAATCTCGTCCTCGAGATTAGTAAGTAAAGGGAAGAGATATATTATGTAGTTTAGGGTTCAATATCAAAAGTTTTGTTTTAGTCTACAATACTAATTAGCAGGTAGTAAGAAAAGCTTGGATACCTCTTATGTCTAGCCACCTAATGATGTAGGACAGAAGATGGATAGGTTAGGGCAAGGATAGCTTCATCCAGATGGTGGATCTTGAGTCATCTAGAGATCTTCTTTGACTTATATCCTTCTTTGATGAGGTTGCTTTTTTCTTCTCGGGTCTTGGTGTCTTATCCTCCTTGGTGTAGATGGTTGTGAAACGTGAGATAGGTCAAATATAGTTTATTTTGCTCTTAGGTTCGAATAGATGATCATTATGAATATGTTGGTTAGGTCGTTTGTTCATGGCCGAGTTGGTCTAAGGTACCAATCTAGGTTAAAATATGTTCATAGGAGTAGAGTCTAGTTCATTCCATCAGTGTTAACTTGTTAAGTGACCCACATTAGATTAGATCGTATTAGATTAGATGTGATCTAGATAATCTTGGCATGACTAGATTCGACTAGATATGATCTAATTAAATTGGACTTGATCATGGTTGTTACTCTGGAGTGAGATAAGTATGCTTATTAGGACAAGATGAATCTGTAAGGATAAGATAGAATCTTTTAAGGTGAGATGGATCTATTAAGATAAATATATTTTAATAGGGGATAATATAAGTTGATTAGTTATCTTGTAAACCTATTTTATGCGTAAATATATACAGATGCAATTGTGGACATTACTCCACAACTCATCACACCCAATCAAAGAACCAAATCAGACAAGTATCATAAGAACAAGTATTCAAGCGCGTAAATATTTATAAAAAACAGTATTGTTTTTGTTCCTAAGATTAGGTCTCCTATTCCTAAGGGTCAATTTAGGTACATGATTTCAAAGTGTGAAATCCACTTTTGTCTTTGGAAGAGAAAAGGTAAGAGTAATCAAAGTAAAGCAGCAACATATGAGAGAAGATTAAGGAAAGTTTAGAAAGAATCAAGGTAAAGGTAAGTAGGTAACAGTTTGACCAGTTCTATCTAGGGTACGTCCTACAATCAACATTCCTATGATACCACTTCTGTCACACCCGGATTTGAGGGGACCAAACCCGGACGCGAATCACATGTGTGATAGGATCAAGTCTCACACATATGATGACTCATGATACAGAAACAAATGTCACATCTTTACTATATAATGGAGTTCTGTAAAAAATAGTTAAATAATTACGTCATATGAAGACAATGATCTAGCAACCATAGTTGACTGGGAGACGACGACCTAGACCTCTCACGAACTCATCGTGGCATCCTTCATGCTCCTTATCTTGCTGGTACCTGTTCTTGACCTAGGGGATGTGAGTACAGCAAGGGTGATCTCACATACGTTCATCGCTCAACAAGTTGTGGAGAATAATGTGCATGAGCTCACTTAGAGTGGGGCTCATGTGAAGTGTAAGGCTAACTAAAGGAGATGGTTAAAGCTGAGCATTGCTTTTAAGTTGGTCAAAGTTATATTAGCAGTTACTAAGTATAAGTAGATACCAACCCAATTAAATAAGAGATCATAATTAATAATAACACCCACAATACAATACATATGACAAATTAAGTTTAGTTCCATAGATTACTCATGTGAGGGTCCGAGCTGCTCATGACCGTGAGCACGACTGATATACCAATTTTACACTCTGCAGAGGTTGCACATCTTTACTCATAAGTAGTGTTACTCATTTGTCAAGGGATCACGACTTCCCATTCATCTCTATCAAGGAGACGAGGCAGGGTAGCACTATAAGGCCTTTACAAAGTTCCACTAGCTTCAGAAAACCCGCTACTGTTTCTGAGAAGGGCAATATAGGAATCCCTCGTTCGAAAAGTCATCACAGCATGATCGACCCGAGAACCTCCCTATACGCAGCTCCTCTACCGCCCTTGCCCCTTTCGGGTAAGGTAGTCCTCAACTAGCTTTCCTAATTAGTCAGCCAAGGGTGTCCCATACCACCCTTGTGGTAGCACTGTTTTCCCGGGTGGTTGCTCCATGTTCCAATTAACATAATGATCTTATCATGAACAATAATTAAAACAACAGTAAATTGGAACATGATCATAATATAACATTAATTTTCCAAAACTAGGTAGAGCAATAGCAAATCTACCCAACAGTTCTTTTGTTTGCACGGTGGATAAACAATGCTATGGAAACCTATTGGGTCCCATCAAATTAACCTGAGCATGTCACAGTGATTAATAGGAACATTATTAGGTAAGGAAAAGTGATCAAAGGCACAACTTGCCTTAGACTCGAGATAACCAGGTACTTCTCCAAGCTGGTCTTCAGATTTCTCATGACCTCATTGCTACACGTAGCAATACATACAAATAGGTAAGGTGTACATAAACATAACAGTACACAAAACAGGAGAAAACAATTGCGTAAAAATATTCTACGCGACGCTACGAGAGCGTAGGTTCGAGAAAAATCAGAGTCAAAACAAAGAAGTTATGGGTAAAACAATATTTTTAGGTGAAGTAAATCTAATAGATGTTGCATTTAAATTAAGAAGGTACTAAATCGAAATATTTGATTTAGTATTAATTATTTTAACAATTATTTATAAAATACGTAGGTTAGAACTATAAATTTGATTAACTAGATCATCTAGTTAATTAACATTAATTAAACTTGTAACTAATTAATTAAAACATGTGGCATAATTAAAACAATGTTATTACCATGTACGCAAAATTCATATGAATCTAACACAACTTGAACAGATTAGTAGGGTTATACAGAAATAAATGACATGACACGATCTAATTAGTTAGATCGGGGTCACATAAAGAATTACGGGGTAAATAGACGTAATATATGGGATCAAAGTATAGCCATCTTCTACCTTCCTTTCTCTTTTCATTGAAACTAAACAAGAAGCACGAAAATAGAGGGAAAGGGACTGTCGGCCATAGTTTAGCTAGCCAAGAGGGCTACTCACACGGGGTCTGGTGTGATGGGGCGTACGTCGGCGGTGGCAGCTTCTCTCCTCTCGGCTCTCTCATGAATGAGTAGTTAAAATTCAGATGACATCCTCGTTGAGGTCGTGATGTCACTCGCGGCTAGAGGATTAAAAAAAAGAAAAAGGAATGGCGTGAGTTGTGAAGAGGTGGGCCAAGGGGGAAATCGCACTGAGAGGTTGTTTTATTTTTTTTTCTATTTTAGCTTCCTATTTTAATTCACAAATTCCAACTTAAATCTAAGTTCAAGTTTCAAATTCCACATAAACCACAATCAAAATCTCCAGCACGAATGCAAAGTATAATTTATTTATTCATTTATTTATTTTCTTATTTAAGAAAATTATTTTAAATATGCAATTCATACGCATAAAAACATTTGAAGAAATATACTTTCTAAGGTACATCCTTTGGCGTGAGCAAAAATTGGGAGGTGAGATGCCCCGTGAATGCGGCGCTTGGGCATATGTAGCCACGAAGTCCGCAACGGCAATAGCTGTGTAATACCCACTTTGTAAGAAAGATCTAAAAGAGGAATTATATCACCCTATCTCTATATGTACTATCAATGTGTATCATTTCATGTGGACACATTACTTACACAAATAAATAAGTAACAAAAGACACTCAATTAAATCATGCATCATGCTGGATTTTATGTTGTGTGCATTTTGTGACAGCAATGTAAAAAAATAAATATGTTAATACCCAAATTAGAATTTAAATCCTAAAGGAAAATTCTAGAATTGAAACAAGAGAAGAAAATGCTTACATATAAGAACAAACAAATGTAAAATAATCCAACCAGGTTCCTATTGGTATTTGAAATTATACAGTGGATTTAAGTATGAACTTCACATTTATAAATTCAAATTTAGGATTTAAATTCGAATTTAAAAGAGAAAAGAAAAGGGAAAAGTAAAAATATAAAAGAGAAAATGAATAAAACCCCTAATTGGGCCACTGGCGCCAAATCGGCCCACGTCGCTTGCACCCGCGCTCCTCCAAGCCTCCACGCGAGCGCGCGCGTGTACCTGCGCTGACAGGTGGACCCTACCGGCAGATGCATAGCCACCCACACCTGCAATCCTGTGACACTTCCGTGTGGGCCCCCATGGTCAGCTCCATCCTCACCAACGGAGTGCAGCCGATTCCTTCGCCGTGAATGTCGCTCCCGGCTGATGCGGCTTCAACAAATCCCCCGAGTCTACCTCTCGCACGCGCATGCTATTCCATTTTTTTCCCAGATGACTGGTGGGCCCGCGACCGCTGCCCTATGCATCTTCTTCCTCGATTCCTCGCGGGGGTAACGACCCGCCCGAGCTGCCCGCCGAACTTCGCGCCAGCTAGGTTCTGCAACTCTCCTTTGCCCTGCGCCTATAATACCCGAGCAGTCGTTCCCCTTCTCCTCTCTGTTCGTCCCATCAATTACGCCGCCGCTAGTGTGCATCGATTAGGAGAATGCCGTGAGTGAAGCCGCCGCTTACCAAATCCAAATTGTGTCGCCGCCATAGTGGCAACTCCGTTTCGCCTGCGCTAACACTTTGGGCAGTGCTGGTCGCATGGAAGGCAGTGGGTGCCTCGTCTGGGTGGATTCACGCTCTGTGCCGCCGGAATCGCACGCCGTAGCTCCACGGTCGCCGCAGGATCACACGTCTCCGTGGGCAGGGATCTCGACGCATCGACCACCGGTAAGCTACCTTCGAGCAAGTTCGTACTGCCCTGCTATCTGTAAATCGCACGTTAGATCACGGAATCGGGTACCGGGGCGCCGATCTTGACCTCGCCGACGTGCGCGCCGCCACGGCTTTTCCCCGCCGCCACCATGGTTCTGTGTTGGGGATGACACTCGTGCGTCGTCGGATCGGCGATGGACGTTGCAGATAGACCCGATGTCGCGTGTTATGTAGGCCGTAGATTTGGATTTCGGTGGCCAGGATTAAAAGTGACTTACCCCTTCTCCGCATTTGATCCGAGCCGTCGATCCTCCATCGTATGCATCAGATTAGATTTAGGTTCTTTAAATCGTGACCGTGGGATCCGATCGGGCGGCTGAGATCCGTGGATACCCCTTCGCGGGTGCATTTTGCATAAGAGACCTTGGGTTATTAGAAAACCAACCCTCAGTCCACCCTGTATAGTGCGCTGAGTCTTAGAAATTCTTTCGCGAAAGCCCCTGCGCTTTACAGAAAATGTGGCCTAGTCCAGAGGATTAGAAAATCAGAGAATTGAATTTAGAAATAGATTTTTAATATTAAATTAATGACAGAAACTTGTTTAATTCATAGAAAATGCATATGAACTCCAAATTAGACCATTCCAGTTCCTAAATTTTCATAAAATTATTGTCGATCTTTTTGTGCCACTGTTTTGGCATGAAAAGCACATTAGAATTATTCTAGTACTTAATCTTGTATTAAGCACATAAAACATTAGAAAATTCATAACTTAAAATCTATACCTCCAAATTTAATGATTCCAGTTCCTGTGATCCTATTTTAATGTCTAGTTTATTACTGTTTATTCTATTTGCATGTTTGATGTGATGTTAATTTATGCTATGCTATGTATGTATTGCGTTGATACGAGTAGACGAGCAAGCCACTGTGGAATCTGAGGTTCAGCTGGTAGAGACTGCTGAGCAGGAGCTCGTTGAAGGCAAGTTGTGCCCTTGATCACTTCTTTTACCTATTCATGTTCTTATTAATCATAATGATCTGCATAGGTTAATTTTGATGGGACCCAATAGGTTACCCTAGATTTTGACTATCTTTATACCTTCCTTCACCACTGGTTTTTACTACTAAATTTTTGGGTAGCACATGCTATTGCTTTATGTGGTTTTGGGTATAAAGATATTTATTACTTATGATTACACTTTTTATCATCTGTTTATTATTTACTATTCATGATAAGATCATTATGTTAATGGGAACATGGAGAACCACCCGGGAAAACAGTGCTACCACAAGGGTATAATGGGACGCCCTTGGCTGATTAACTAGGAAAGCTAGTGGATGACTACCTTACCCGAAAGGGGCAAGGGCAGTAGGGGAGTGGTCAGTGTAGGGAGGTCCTTGGTTGATTGTGCTGCGATGGCGGTCAGGCAAGAACCCTGCACTGGAGCTTCCTATAAACTGTAGCGGGTTTTCTGAAGCTAGTGGAACTTTGTAAAGGCCCCGTAGTGGTACCCTGCCTCGCTTCCTAGGTAGAGGTGTATGGGGTCTGATCAACTCCGTGGCAAATGGGTAACACGACTTGTGGGTAAAGATGTGCAACCTCTGCAGAGTGTAAAACTGGTATACTAGCCGTGCTCACGGTCATGAGCGGCTCGGACACTCACATGATTAATTTATGGAACTTAAACTTAATCTGTCATTTCATTGCATTTGTGATTATTTTATTATTACTTTTACTTATTATTATAATGGTTTGGTATTTACTTGCACTTAGTAATTGCTAATAAAATTTTGACTAATCTTAAAAGCAATGCTCAGCTTCAGCCTTATATCATTGATCAGCCTTACACTTCATGAACTCCCACCTTTGGTGAGTTTATGCCACATTATTCCCCACAACTTGTTGAGCGACGAACGTATGTGAGCTCACTCTTGCTGTCTCACACCCCTCCACAGGAGAAGAGCAGGTGGTTCAGGAGGAGCCATAAGGCGAGGAGTATGATTTGATCTAGGTGACGTTTCTCAGTTGACATTGGCGCCGACGATCCTTAGTTCGTTCTATATTTATTCTTTTATTTTGTAATAAGACTTCCACTATGTAATAAATACTCTGATGTTTTGTGACATTGATCTCTATACACTCTGTTATTATATATGTTGTCTTCTTTGGCGCATGTATGAGATGCACCCGACTTTGTTCCTTAAAATCGGGTGTGACAGAAGTGGTATCAGAGGAAATGTTGACTGTAGGACGAAACCTAGATAGAAATGGATAAACCCTTACCTACTTACCTTATTCTGAATTCTTCTATACTTACCTTACTCTGAATCCTTCTACACTTATCTTGATCCTGTCTCACCTTCTACTGTTCTACTCTGATCATTCTTACCTTTTCTACTCTAAGACAAGATGGATTTCACACCTTGGAATCCCTACCCCTATGACATTTTTAAGAGATAGGAGGCCTAAGACTAAACTAAAACTATTTCTATATTTAAAAATGTTGGATGATTGTTCTGATGATAAATGCTTGATTTGCTTCTTTGATTGATTGAAACATTATAGTTGGGCATCTTAGCATGTACCACTATAAGGTATTGAATTAGCTATGGTAGATAAAACATTAAACTGCTTAGCTAATAAATCCTCCAAAGTAACACGATTCGTAATTACTCGCCTCGTCTACAATTCTTCCTTTCTTACCCTATGTTTCCAATCCAGATGGGCTACCCCTATAGTGTTAGAAGAGAGCACTATAGACGTGATCCTTGGTATGTCATGGTTAAGAAAGGCAAAGGCAGTATATACACTATGCTAAGGGAACCGTAGAACTCACCAGTTCCAAAGGACAAAGATTTGAAGTTGAAGTTGCAGTAACTACCACCATCAGTCTAACAACATTCTTAGAAGATGAGAAGTTTGTGGGTGACAACATCCGTGCAGTTAGAGATTTTCCGGATGTCTTTCCAGAGGAGTTATTAGGGGTGCCACCAGATATGGATGTTGAGTTGGTCATTGATCTCTTGCCTGGGATTGTCCCTACTTTCAAACGACCATACAAGATGTCTGTAGAAGAGTTAAAGGAACTAAAGAAACAGTTAACAGAATTACAAGAGGCTGGGTACATTCGTCCGAGTTCTTCACCTTGGGGAGCACCAGTTCTATTTGTACAGAAGAAGGATGGATCCCAAAGGATGTGTGTGGACTATAGATCACTTAATGATGTTACTGTGAAGAACAAGTATCCGTTACCCCGTATTGAGGATTTGTTCGATCAGATGAGAGGAGCCAGGGTATTCTCGAAGATTGATCTCCGATCGGGATACCATCAGATGAAGATTAGACCATTGGATATTCCCAAGACAACTTTCTCAACCCGATATGGATTATATGAGTTCACTGTTATGTCGTTTGGATTAACCAATGCACCAGCTTATTTTATGAATTTGATGAATAAGGTGTTTATGGAGTATTTGGACAGACTCGTCGTGGTGTTCATCGACGATATTCTTATCTATTCTAAGAGTGAAAGTGATCATGAAGAACATCTAAGGTTGGTACTATAGAAGCTACGAGATAATCAACTCTACGCCAAGTTTAGCAAGTGCGAGTTTTGGATTGACAAGGTGCCATTTCTTGGACATATCATTTCTAATGGAGGAATAGCAGTGGATCCTGCTAAAGTGAAGGAGATAATGGAGTGGAGAGTGCCCACTACAGTTACTGAGATTCGGAGTTTCTTGGGACTCGCAGGATATTATCGGAGATTTATTGAAGGATTCTCTAAGATTGCCAAGCCTATGACATCGCTTTTGGAGAAAGGAAGAGAATTTAAGTGGGACGAGAAGTGCCAAGAAAGCTTTGATCAATTAAAGAAAAGATTGATGTCACCATCAGTGTTGGTTATGCCAGATCTACAGAAGGGATTTAACATTTATTGTGATGCATGTGGCCAAGGATTGGGATGTGTGCTCATGCAAGAAGGACATGTGATCGCCTATGCGTCTCGTCAGTTGCAGAAACATGAATTGAACTACCCCACTCATGACTTAGAACTGGCAGCCGTTGTGCATGCTCTTAAGATTTGGAGACACTACATTATGGGAACTAAGTGCCAAGTATACACGGATCATAAGAGTTTGAAGTACATATTCACTCAGAAGGATCTCAACCTTAGACAACGTCGTTGGTTGGAGCTCATTAAGGATTATGATTTGGAGATTCACTATCACCCGGGCAAGGCGAATTTGGTTGCAGAGGCCTTGAGTCGGAAGGAGCATGTTCACTTCGCTTTTGTTGTCCAGCTACCCGATGAATTAGCAAAAGACTTTGAGAGACTCAACTTGGGAATTGTTACACACACTGAAGGAGTTACCATCGAGTTGGAACCTACCTTGGAGCAAGAATTCCGCAAAGGACAGATTGGTGATGCTAGGATACAAGAGATCAAGGATCTGATTACTGAAGGTCGAGGTCCGGAATTCACGGAAGATGAACAAGGCACCGTATGGTTCAAGGATCAGATATGTGTCCTGAGACTGATAGCCTTCATGAGACTATTTTAAAGTAGGCCCATGACTCGGATTATTCTATTCATCCTGGTAGTACCAAGATGTATCAGGATTTGAAGCAAAAATATTGGTGGTATGGATTGAAGAGAGATGTGGCTGCACATGTGGCTAAGTGTGATGTGTGTCAAAGAGTTAAGGCCGAACATCAAAGACCAGCTGGACTATTGCACCCATTGAAGATTCCTGAGTGGAAATGAGAAGAAATTGGTATGGATTTCATTGTTGGACTACCCCGCACCCCTGCTGGGTACAACTCTATTTGGGTAATTGTGGACAGATTGACAAAAGTGGCTCATTTCATACCAGTGAGGACTAATTACACGGGAGCCAAGCTAGCAGAATTGTATATGACTCGGATAGTTTGTCTACATGGAGTGCCTAAGAAGATCGTGTCTGATCGAGGATCACAGTTTACTTCTCGATTTTGGAAGAAGTTGCATGAGAGCTTAGATACAAAGTTGAATTTCAGTTCAGCCTACCATCCCCAGACTGATGGATAGACAGAGAGGACCAATCAAGTGCTAGAAGATATGTTAAGAGCTTGTGCCCTTAAGCATGGTGGCAGTTGGAACAAGAGTCTACCTTATGCTGAGTTCTCATATAATAATAGTTACCAGGCCAGTCTGAAGATGTTACCGTTCGAGACTCTATACGGCAGGAAGTGCAGGACTCCTCTATATTGGGATCAGACTGGAGAAAGACAGTTCTTGGGGCCTGAACTTATTCAAGGGGTAGACGAACAAGTTCGTATAATTCGAGAGAATTTGAGGGTGGCTCGAACCTGGCAAAAGAGCTACGCGGATAATAGAAGAAGACCACTGGATTTTGAGGAAAGAAATCATGTGTACCTCAAGGTTTCACCACTTCGTGGAATGAGGAGATTTAAAGTTGTGGGCAAACTGTCCCCTCGCTATAATGGACCACTCTGAGTTTTAGGCAAGTTGGAGAGATGGCCTATCAACTCGAGCTACCTGACAATCTGACTGATGTACATGATGTATTCCATGTATCCCAGCTAAAGAAGTGCCTCCGGGTACCTGAGGAGCAGCTACCAATGGAGGACCTTAGTGTTCAAGATGACCTGACTTATGCGGAGTACCCTACCAAGATTCTGGACACTTTGACTCGAGTTACAAGAAATAAGGTGATAAAAATGTGCAAGGTACAATGGAGTCACCATGGAGAAGATGAAGCCACTTGGGAAAGAGAAGAAGAACTTCGCATAGACTTCCCCCATCTTTTCCCTAGATCTTCCTAAATCTCGGGGACGAGATTATTTTTAAGGGGGGTAGGATTTGTAATACCCACTTTGTAAGAAAGATCTAAAAGAGGAATTATATCACCCTATCTCTATATGTACTACCAATGTGTATCATTTCATGTGGACACATTACTTACACAAATAAATAAGTAACAAAAGACACTTAATTAAATCATGCATCATGCTGGATTTTATGTTGTGTGCATTTTGTGACAGCAATGTAAAAAAAATATGTTAATACCCAAATTAGAATTTAAATCCTAAAGGAAAATTCTAGAATTGAAACAAGAGAAGAAAATGCTTACATATAAGAACAAACAAATGTAAAATAATCCAACCAGGTTCCTATTGGTATTTGAAATTATACAGTGGATTTAAGTATGAACTTCACATTTATAAATTCAAATTTAGGATTTAAATTCGAATTTAAAAGAGAAAAGAAAAGGGAAAAGTAAAAATATAAAAGAGAAAATGAATAAAACCCCTAATTGGGCCACTGGCGCCAAATCGGCCCACGTCGCTTGCACCCGCGCTCCTCCAAGCCTCCACGCGAGCGCGCGCGTGTACCTGCACTGACAAGTGGACCCTACCGGCAGATGCATAGCCACCCACACCTGCAATCCTGTGACACTTCCGTGTGGGCCCCCATGGTCAGCTCCATCCTCACCAACGGAGTGCAGCCGATTCCTTCGCCGTGAATGTCGCTCCCGGCTGATGCGGCTTCAACAAATCCCCCGAGTCTACCTCTCGCACGCGCATGCTATTCCATTTTTTTCCCAGATGACTGGTGGGCCCGCGACCGCTGCCCTATGCGTCTTCTTCCTCGATTCCTCGCGGGGGTAACGACCCGCCCGAGCTGCCCGCCGAACTTCGCGCCAGCTAGGTTCTGCAACCCTCCTTTGCCCTGCGCCTATAATACCCGAGCAGTCGTTCCCCTTCTCCTCTCTGTTCGTCCCATCAATTACGCCGCCGCTAGTGTGCATCGATTAGGAGAATGCCGTGAGTGAAGCCGTCGCTTACCAAATCCAAATTGCGCCGCCGCCATAGTGGCAACTCCGTTTTGCCTGCGCTAACACTTTGGGCAGTGCTGGTCGCGTGGAAGGCAGTGGGTGCCTCGTCTGGGTGGATTCACGCTCTGTGCCGCCGGAATCGCACGCCGCAGCTCCACGGTCGCCGCAGGATCACACGTCTCCGTGGGCAGGGATCTCGACGCATCGACCACCGGTAAGCTACCTTCGAGCAAGTTCGTACTGCCCTGCTATCTGTAAATCGCACGTTAGATCACGGAATCGGGTACCGGGGCGCCGATCTTGACCTCGCCGGCGTGCGCGCCGCCACGGCTTTTCCCCGCCGCCACCATGGTTCTGTGTTGGGGATGACACTCGTGCGCCGTCGGATCGGCGATGGACGTTGCAGATAGACCCGATGTCGCGTGTTATGTAGGCCGTAGATTTGGATTTCGGTGGCCAGGATTAAAAGTGACTTACCCCTTCTCTGCATTTGATCCGAGTCGTCGATCCTCCATCGTATGCATCAGATTAGATTTAGGTTCTTTAAATCGTGACCGTGGGATCCGATCGGGCGGCTGAGATCCGTGGATACCCCTTCGCGGGTGCATTTTGCATAAGAGACCTTGGGTTATTAGAAAACCAACCCTCAGTCCACCCTGTATAGTGCGCTGAGTCTTAGAAATTCTTTCGCGAAAGCCCCTGCGCTTTACAGAAAATGTGGCCTAGTCCAGAGGATTATAAAATCAGAGAATTGAATTTAGAAATAGATTTTTAATATTAAATTAATGACAGAAACTTGTTTAATTCATAGAAAATGCATATGAACTCCAAATTAGACCATTCCAGTTCCTAAATTTTCATAAAATTATTGTCGATCTTTTTGTGCCACTGTTTTGGCATGAAAAGCACATTAGAATTATTCTAGTACTTAATCTTGTATTAAGCACATAAAACATTAGAAAATCCATAACTTAAAATCTATACCTCCAAATTTAATGATTCCAGTTCCTGTGATCCTATTTTAATGTCTAGTTTATTACTGTTTATTTTATTTGCATGTTTGATGTTTAAAATCTATACCCTGCCTCGCTTTCTAGGTAGAGGTGTATGGGGTCTGATCAACTCCGTGGCAAATGGGTAACACGACTTGTGGGTAAAGATGTGCAACCACTGCAGAGTGTAAAACTGGTATACTAGCCGTGCTCACGGTCATGAGCGGCTCGGACACTCACATGATTAATTTATGGAACTTAAACTTAATCTATCATTTCATTGCATTTGGGATTATTTTATTATTACTTTTACTTATTATTATAATGGTTTGGTATTTACTTGCACTTAGTAATTGCTAATAAAATTTTGACCAACTTAAAAGCAATGCTCAGCTTCAGCCTTAAATCATTGATCAGCCTTACACTTCATGAACTCCCACCTTTGGTGAGTTTATGCCACATTATTCCCCACAACTTGTTGAGCGATGAACGTATGTGAGCTCACTCTTGCTGTCTCACACCCCCCTACAGGAGAAGAGCAGGTGGTTCAGGAGGAGCCACAAGGCGACGAGTATGATCTGATCTAGGTGGCGTTTCTCAGTTGACATTGGCGCCGACGATCCTTAGTTCGTTCTATATTTATTCTTTTATTTTGTAATAAGACTTCCGCTATGTAATAAATACTCTGATGTTTTGTGACATTGATCTCTATACACTCTGTTATTATATATGTTGTCTTCTTTGGCGCATGTATGAGATGCACCCGGCTTTGTTCCTTAAAATCGGGTGTGACAAGCTGGCACAATCTGGTGGTTGTGAACGTATTCTCGTGTTTCACGGCGAATTCGGTGCAATACTGCGATTCGCCCTGCTCGGTTCCATTAGGGAAGAAGGTCTGCTCACTAGGCCCCGCATGGCAGTGAAATTAAAACATGCGCAATGGGTAGGGTGAGGCTGGCACATGGGGCCCGCCTGTTGGCGCGGTGTGCCCGTGCGACAGTGCCATGGGCTGCGGCTGGGGTACTAGGCCCGTGTGGAGGGGAAAGTTGGTCTAGTGCTGTTGGACCAAGAAAAAACATGGGCCAGGATCTGGTGTAGTCGGCCCAATCAACAAGTTCATCTCTCTTTTCTTTTCTATTTTTTGTTTTTCAGATTTCAATTTCCAAATTTGGTTTCTTTCGAATTTCAAATTCAAATCTCAGTTTTCAATTTTTTTTGGTCCACATAAAATGCACAACTCAAAAAAACCTTTCACCATGATGCAAAGTTATTTGTTGTTTATTTATATTAATTAATTAATTTACTACCATGTTTAAGCAAATCAATGTATACACCCAAAGGTAAGTATTTTAAGAAAACGATTTCTATTGCATAACCCTTGCTAAGATATGCTTGATTTTAAACACTCTAGATACTTATAAATATATAATTCAACAAATAGATACTTAATTAATTTTAGGGATCTTTTTATTTTATTTTCATTTTATTTTAGGAGTATCTTCCAAGGTAAGAGCATCAAAAGATATTTTTTGTAAAACCTTTGGATAATTTCTCTACACTTCCAAGAACATGATTTTAGGGCATTACAAAACACCTACTTTTCACAGGGTTGGTCCCAGTGCAACGGAGTCCGACAATTCCTCCCATAGAGTGCTTGAAATGGTGACATCTTTAAACTGGTTTGATGGTCGTTGTTGTAGGAGAATTCTGCATAAGGTAGGCTCTTACCCCAACCTGACTTGTCTTGCAAAGCACAAGCCCTCAACATGTCTTCTAGGATCTGGTTGGTTCTCTCAGTCTGACCATCTGTCTGCGGGTGATAAGCCAAACTGAACTTAAAATGCGTGTCCAAGGCTTCATGTATCTATTACCAAAAATGATATGTAAACTGGGTTCCCCGGTCAGACACTGTCTTCTTCGGAAAATCATGCAAGCATACAATCCGGGACATGTATAACTCTGCCAACACTGCACTGTTGTAGCTGGTCTTGACTGGTATGAAATGAGCCACCTTTGTTAAGCGATCCACCACTACCCAGATAGAGTCAAAACTGGCTTGAGTGCGAGGCAAACCGACTATAAAGTACATCTCAATCTCATCCCACTTCCATTGAGGAATCTGCAACGGTGCAACAAACCTGTGGGCCTTTGATGCTCCGCCTTAATTCGTGAATCCGGTTCGGACTGCAGGAGTGGGTCTCGTGAAAACGGATGCTCAGACTACATACGAACTCCATTTTCGACGTTCTAGATACCGTTGGAAAGCTAAGGAGATAAGCTTTCCAACCTATCTGGTTCCAAACCAAAATATGCTTGGAGCTAATGGGAATCATCATAACAAGATAACGTCCAAAATCTGCCAGGAATCATCGACGCCTGTTTTTGAGCCTAAAGGACTTGTACATCTAAGGTTTTCTCGGCCACCCCTTGGCCACCACCTGAGTCGAGGACGACTCCAATTCAAGTGGAGGAGGATTATGAGGACATCACTCCCATAGAAATAATGCATGAGCTGACAACACGAGCACGTGCACGATAACTAAATCTCCATGTTCGTTCTTACCTAGTCAATTGTATTTTAGAAGTTACGCTTTGTGCCATGGATGTTTTGATGATTAGAAACCTTAGAGAGGACCATCAAGGACTTGGGAAAGGCTAAGATATCAAGGAGGAGAAGATAGGACGTTCACAACAAGAGAAAGCCAAGTCCGACTCAACTTCGTCTCCGCCTCGAAGTCCAGGACCAGTCTGCACTAAAATGGACGCCTAGGATGCATATGAACTCCGATTTGGTTGGGCTTTATATGGATGGAAAGATAAGAAGATAAGCTTTACAACCCAAATAGAACCACCTTAAAAAGCATCCGAAGTCAACAGGAATCGTCGAAACAAGTCAGCGTTCAGATTCTGTTTTGGTGCTACGACACCGTCTGTTGGGCTATTGGGCCGTGTATCGTGTTGGAGCCCATTAGGGGGTGGGACTAGGGGTAACACATGCCCCTAACCTCTATTTTAACAGCAGCCACTACCACATTAGGGTTCGGGTTTTGCTTAGATCATATTTGTCATCGAATAGTTCGCCATTAATCGGTTTGTGAGATCCCAACTCGTAATCAACACAGTTTTGGTTGCGTTCTACTTGTTCTTGCTTATGTTCTTTATTGCGCTTGTAGGTATAAGCCTTCGTGGCGAGGTCTCTCGTGTGTCATGGGTGATAACCAACGGAGCAGTGGTGTAGTGATTGCGAGGAGCCGTTCGCTCGGAGGCTTGGATCATCAACGTCGTGATCTCCACCCAATCAAGTTATCGTATCTCACGGAAGATCGGCCTTATCCATTCTATCAAATCGGTGTGACATTTGTTATGGCCATGGTTGCTGTATTGGAGGAGCGGTGCATGATAAAGCAGCACCACACGTTAGTAGAAGAATTGGGGACGCGCGATGGACGAGGGGTTAGCGATCTGGGTCCAAACATCCAGCGACTGGATGCAAGGGAGGAGCCCACTTGTCAGCACAACTCAATGTGGGAATAGGCCGCGGGGAGAGATTGTGGGAGTGGGCCAACAACAAGGTTTTAGTCCATGGCACCGATGTGCTTTTTTTCTTTCTTTGGATTTTCCTTGTTTTGATTTCCTTATTTATTTTCCTTATTAGAATTTTAACTCAAATTTGAATATGCTTTGAATACCAACTTCAAGTCAAATGCAACATAACAAAAGGTCCATCATGATGCACAAATTTAAATTTGTATTCATAATCTTTTATTTAATCACCCACTTATCCTAAGAGTATTATATGTCACATATATGAAAAGGCACACATCATAAAATAATCTCATGCTTTATATATTTTACTAGTTGTGTGCCCGTGCGTTGCAACGGGAACATATAATACCATTGATAGCTTATGTACGTTGGGATGAGCATCGACATACATCTGACAGGATCTTCTTCTTCCTTGGGGATCTGGAGAAAAGCCTGTTCGGAAGCCAAACATGTTAAGACCTGATCATGTGCTGCCCTTGTGTCTCTGATCATCATCAGCACACTGTTCAACGCTTGTATGAGTCTTGTTAATTTGCATGCCTCGTGCATAGTCTCTCAACCATCAATTCATTATGGTATACAGAATTCGTGTGAGTTGTGACAAACATTATCAAATTCATATAAATTATTTTAAAGAATCAATATAGAGTTTTATATGATAGAGAAATACATGTGGATTAAAAAATGCTAAACAAAAGATCTAAAATATAACAGTTCGATCAAGTTTCATAAGATGTACAATTTTCCAATTGCTTCTGCATTTGGAAGTCCACCTTTCTATGTTATCTTTGCTATTTCTGACTTAATAGAATCCAAATAGTATTGAACACTAAGAAAACTACAAAATGAGATGGAGTTGTGTTGACTGAAAAACATATGTATGTAGCATTTGGAATAAAAAAATACACTTTAAGTATTCAAGTACCAGATAATGCCAGACAAGGGATTAATTCCACAGAGCAAAGTACAAAATCCATGACAAGATATTTCATAATAGATTTAAAAAAGGAAGGCTTTTGCTTAAAATATGAGGCCTTAATCTCAAAATGTGTATATGTAATATTGAACGGGTCACCACCAATGCCTACACAAGTTGACTGCCCAAACCTACAGCTGTTGTTTGAAACACTCGTCAACAGAAATCAGACATGTATTAACCAAACATAGTCAGGTGCTCGTGCGTTGCCACGACTCACAAATTATTAATCTTTATTTTTGCATAATTTTAGATTTTTACCGTTTAAATGTGGGAGAGGAGAAAGAGGTGAATGGAATAGTAGAGATAAGATTTATAAGAAATAGGGATCTGCACCAAGAACATAAACACAAATTAATTAGCATATTCTTGCCCCCTCAAGTTAAAATCATGCATCAATAGTACGACAACAATACAAATCCGGTGTGCATACTACAGAACAGGAATGTAGGCATTACCTTAATTAAAAAAGTAATGTGCTAGTATTAGTAGTACCTTCTAGGGTTGTGTCTTCCTCAACACCCTTGTATGCCTAGTGGCATGATGCAATGATGTTCTCAGATACATATCTTGCGATATTTATTTATAACCAGTCAAAAACTCAGAGAGTAATCTTACTTTACGAAGGATTTGAAACATAAAGAAAATTATGAAAATTACTGTATTAATCAACGAAAAAACACTCGATGCAACAACATACAAAGATCAATTAAATGCCCAAGCACAAAAAATATGAATGTGAAGCAAAGCATATATACATATCTGGACATACAGTCTGGTTCTTGCCGCATGCTTCCCAGCTGGACACTTCTCCGACCATTCTCTGTGCTACCGAGCGAATAAAGGTCTGAATAATTAACATTTAGCTTCTCTCTTTCTCTCTATCTATAGAAAACTCTTATCCTAGTTCCATATCATTATGTTTTTCTTTAGTGTGTCGATGTAACCGGCTACGCTGTCTCCATAGAAGTCGTCTTTAGTCGGCTAGATGATGCTGGCGTTCCAAACCGGCCAATTAGTGAACAAAACAGAGCATGCCCTAGCATCCAGGTTCCTATAGATTTCAAGATCATGACTGATGATATCCAGTATTCGACGTACGTACATAGTGTAAAATAGTCTTCCTTGCGTACCAGTGGAAGTCGACGATGTTCCCTCCTTTGTCGGAGTGAAGTGGCTATGGAGTACAGGTAGTAGTTGTGTTAGCAATCAGTAGCATGAGCGATCAGCCACATTGTTGATCTGATCAAACACACCAAATAGAGCACATCAAACCTTGCTTGCGGTTTGTACTACCTAGTGTATGTCTCTGATGAAGTGCGAGAGTAACATGAGCGCTTGTGTTATATTATCTGCACTGCAGAAAAGCAACGTTCATGACTGTTAATGACAAATTGTCCAAAACTTTGCAGAATTGGAGCATGCACATACGAGTAGCAGAGTAGCGACATTACATTATGGGGGAGAAGATCTCCCATAGGTGGGGAGCTGGGAGGTACAGTTGTTGATGGCGCCCACGACGCACAGGCCCTTGACACCATCCTTGTCCTTGTAGTCCCCTGACGAAACAGAAAAAACGGCGCATGACGACCATGAGCACAAGATTGCGTGTCAGATTCATCTTGGAATGAGGGGTGTGGTCGCTTACCGTCGTAGTTGTAGGTGCAGAGGAAGTAAGAAGAATTCGTTAATTACTGTTATAGAGAATAAAATGAAGTAGATGGCTTAATCTAGGCTGTCGAATGTCATTATCATAAGGCATATTCACTATGCTGCAAGCCTGGAACCTTTTATTCACGTAAAGTAAGCATGTGATGTGAACTCTGTCATGCTAGCTTCATACAAGTTACACACACTCAAAGAAGTTGCCGGGAAACCAACATTTTTGTCTCTTGTATCTAGTCTTGCACTGGGGGCAGCATTGGTTCCCCTCGTGCTCATACTCATAGCATGGGCGGCAGACAGGGAAGGCACACTCATTGCAGGCAATAAAGACATCGCCAGTGGCTGAAACACCTATAGAGTCACCACAAATCTGGCAGACCTGCCCATTCGCACTCTTTGTGGGCTTAGCCTGCATTAGAGAGATAACGACAAAGTTCGCACACATGCAATCAGAAATTCAGCATTAGAGGACACCTCAGTGACTCATGCACTTTACTGGTGAGCAACAGACTGTAAAAATCAACCTGCGATCAAGTGTCTATTAGTCTTGAAGTCGAGTCTAAGATCAAAATGCCAGGAAGGTAATTTCGAATTTACATAAGATGAACTAATTCAATGGTGTAGTAGTCATAAACAAAGGCACGCTGCAGCAGGGCAAAGAAGGATCTAATTCACCGTCGGTCCATGGTAATTATGACAAGGAATTGTTGAGGCATGGGTAAACACAGGGATCTAAACAATCTGAGGCTCCATTTCACTGGATCTCCAAGACAGCGAAACATGAACAGTATATCATTACCTATTGCCGATTTGGCAACTGTTCGAAGAATTGGACCGAGCACGAACAGTTCAGAAATTGCCAGGAGGACTGAGAGCACCTAGAGGGGGGTGAATAAGTGATCCTGTAAAACACTTGAAACTTAATTCACAAAACTTGATTAGGAGTTAGCACAATTAAGCCAAGTGGCTAGAGAGGAGAACTTGCACAACACGATGACCACAAAGAGATCAACACAGAGATGGCACAGTGGTTTATCCCGTGGTTCGGCCAAGTCCAACACTTGCCTACTCCACGTTGTGGCGTCCCAATGGACGAGGGTTGCAATCAACCCCTCTCAAGCGGTCCAAAGACCCACTTGAATACCACGATGTTTTGCTTTGTTTACTATATCCCGTTTGCGAGGAATCTCCACAACTTGGAGCCTCTCGCCCTTACACTTTGATGTTCACAAAGAAGCACAGAGTAAGGGAGGGATGAGCAACACACACAAGACACGAAATCAGAGTACCAACACGCACACAAGTCACAACAAGAGCTCACAACACAACCCGACGAGTTCACAACTCAAATGGAGCTCTAGTTGCTATCACAAAGAATCAAATGCGCGGAATCAAAGTCTTGGTGCTTAGGAATGCTTAGAGAATGCTTGGTGTGCTCCTCCATGTGCCTAGGGGTCCCTTTTATAGCCCCAAGGCAGCTAGGAGCCGTTGAGAGCATTCCAGTAAGGCAATTCTTGCCTTCTGTCGCCTGGCACACCGAACAGTCCGGTGCACCACCGGACACTGTCCGGTGCGGATCTCTTTCCTTATTTGGCGAAGCCGACCGTTGCAGTCTTGGAGCCATTGGCGCACCGGACACTGTCCGGTGCCCCATCCGACCGTTGGCACATGCCACGCGTCGCGCGCGGATTCCGCGGCCGACCGTTGACCTGGCTGACCGTTGGCTCACCGGACAGTCCGGTGCACCACCGGACAGTCCGGTGATTTATAGTTGTATGTCGCTGACGATTTCCCGAGAGCAGCAAGTTCGCCTGAGTCAGCCTGGCGCACCGGACACTGTCCGGTGCACCACCGGACAGTCCGGTGCACCCAGATTGAGCTGACTTCGACTGAACAAAGCCACCTTTAATTCCAACCAGATTTTTTCTGTTTCTAGCACTTAGACATACTACATTAGTCTCCAAAACAATATACTAAGTCTTAGAAACATACCTTTATACTTGATTTGTACTTTGTCCACCATTTAACACTTAGGTACTTGTGTTGGACACTAAATCACCAAAATATTTAGAAATGGCCCAAGGGCACATTTCCCTTTCAATCTCCCCCTTTCTGGTGATTTATGCCAACACAACACAAAGCAAGTAGAACAAGTGCAAAATCAATTCAAATAAGAACTCAAGATTATTTAGATTCAACTTTGGCATATATGAATCATTCTTTGCCACCACTTGGTTTGTTTTTGCAAATCAAACTCAATTTCCTATCTCTAAGTCAAATTCACTTGTTGAGGCATAGAAAAAGATATTCCAAGAGAAATTGATTACTGATTCAAAAACTCCCCCTATTTCCCATAATCAACCATTCTCCCCACAAGAGACCAATTTTTGACAATAAGAGACAAACAAGAGTATTTTGACAAACAAAAACTCTAACTCTACTTTTTCAAAATTCTCAAGTGGTAGCTGATCCATTTCTTGCTTTGGCCTTATTTTCTCCCCCTTTGGCATCAAGCACCAAAACGAGATCAATTTTTGGCCCTTAAACCTCATTGCCTCACCAAAATCTTCAAATAAGAGTACAAAGGCAATAAGAATATGGAGATGAACTTGGAGTGAATTACCCTCTCATCGGAGTGCAGTGGAAGTCTTGCATGGTCCAAGTTCACCTTTCCCTTTCAATCCACCTTTGAGACTAAATCAGGTAAACTCAAGCACACAGTTAGTCTCAAAGGGTCAAGTTGTAGCATGCCTCCCCCTAAATAAGTGCATCACTTGCAAATGGACTTGTGAGGTCCGGGGATCATGAGTACAACTTGAGCACCATAAATAAACAACAAAATGCATAAGAAAACATGATCAAAGCATAAGACACATGTATGCAACACATCAATCCAAGTTCCACGAATCTAAGACATTTAGCTCACTACGCAGCCTGCAAAAGGTCTTCTCATCTAGAGGCCTGGTAAAGATATCGGCTAGCTGGTTCTCGGTGCTAATATAAAACACTTCGATATCTCCCTTTTGCTGGTGGTCTCTCAAAAAGTGATGCCGGATGTCTATGTGCTTTGTGCGGCTGTGTTCAACAGGATTATCCGCCATGCGGATAGCACTCTCATTATCACATAGGAGTGGGACTTTGCTCAGATTGTAGCCAAAGTCCCTGAGGGTTTGCCTCATCCAAAGTAGTTGCGCGCAACACTGTCCTGCGGCAACGTACTCGGCCTCAGCGGTGGATAGGGCAACGGAGGTTTGTTTCTTAGAACTCCACGACACCAGGGACCTTCCTAAGAATTGGCACGTCCCTGATGTACTCTTCCTATCGACCTTACATCCAGCATAATCAGAGTCTGAATATCCTATTAAGTCAAAGGTAGACCCCTTTGGATACCAGATCCCGAAGCAAGGCGTAGCGACTAAATATCTAAGAATTCGCTTCACGGCCACTAAGTGACACTCCCTTGGATCAGATTGAAATCTAGCACACATGCATATGCTAAGCATAATATCCGGTCTACTAGCACATAAATAAAGTAAAGACCCTATCATAGACCGGTATGCCTTTTGATCAACAGACTTATCTCGTTTGTTGAGGTCGGTGTGTCCGTCGGTTCCCATTGGAGTCTTTGCGGGCTTGGCGTCCTTCATCCCAAACCGCTTGATCAAGTCTTGCGTGTACTTCGTTTGGGAGATGAAGGTTCCATCCTTGAGTTGCTTCACTTGGAACCCAAGGAAATATCTTAGCTCGCCCATCATCGACATCTCAAACTTTTGAGTCATCACCCTGCTAAACTCTTCACAAGACTTTTGGTTAGTAGAACCAAATATTATGTCATCGACATAAATTTGGCACACAAAAAGATCACCATCACAAGTCTTAGTAAAAAGAGTTGGATCGACTTTCCCAACCTTGAAAGCATTAGCAATAAAAAAGTCTCTAAGGCATTCATACCATGCTCTTGGGGCTTGCTTAAGTCCATAGAGCGCCTTAGAGAGCTTACACACGTGGTCGGGGTACCGTTCATCCTCGAAGCTAGGGGGTTGCTCCACGTACACCTCTTCCTTGATTGGCCCGTTGAGGAAGGCGCTCTTCACATCCATTTGGAACAACCTGAAAGAATGGTGAGCGGCATATGCTAGCAATATACGAATGGACTCAAGCCTAGCCACAGGAGCAAAAATCTCCTCAAAGTCCAAACCTGCGACTTTGGCATAACCTTTTGCCACAAGTCGTGCCTTGTTCCTTGTCACCACCCCGTGCTCGTATTGTTTGTTGCGGAACACCCACTTTGTTCCCACAACATTTTGCTTGGGACGAGGCACCAGTGTCCAAACTTCATTTCTCTTGAAGTTATTGAGATCCTCTTGCATGGCCAACACCTAGTCCGGATCTAGCAAGGCCTCCTCTACCCTGAAAGGCTCAATAGAAGAGACAAAGGAGTAATGCTCACAAAAATTAACTAATCTAGAGCGAGTAGTTACTCCCTTGCTTATGTCACCCAATATTTGGTCGACGGGATGATTCCTTTGAATCGTCGCTCGAACTTGGGTTGGAGGTGCCGGTTGTGCTTCTTCCTCCATTACATGATAATCTTGTGTTCCCCTTGATCACACGCCTCTTCTTGATGAACCTGATCATCACCTTGAGTTGGGGGATGCACCATTGTTGAGGAAGAAGGTTGATCTTGCTCCTTTTGTTCCAGTGGCCTCACATCTCCAATCGCCATGGTGCGCATTGCGGCCGTTGGAACGTCTTCTTCATCTACATCATCAAGATCAACAACTTGCACTCTTGGAGAGCCATTAGTTTCATCAAATACAACATCGCTAGAGACTTCAACTAAACCCGATGATTTTTTGAAGACTCTATACGCCTTTGTATTTGAGTCATAACCTAACAAAAACCCTTCTACAGCTTTGGGAGCAAATTTGGAATTCCTACCCTTCTTCACTAGAATGTAGCATTTACTCCCAAAAACTCGGAAATACGAAACATTGGGTTTGTTACCGGTTAGTAGCTCATACGAAATCTTCTTGAGGAGGCGATGAAGGTAGACCCGGTTAATGGCGTGGCAAGCCGTGTTCATGGCTTCCGACCAAAAGCGCTCGGGGGTCTTGAACTCTCCAAGCATCGTCCTCGCCATGTCTATAAGCGTCCTGTTCTTCCTCTCTACCACACCATTTTGCTATGGTGTGTATGGAGCGGAGAACTCATGCTTGATTCCTTCCTCCTCAAGATACTCCTCCACTTGAAGGTTCTTGAATTCGGACCCATTGTCGCTCCTTATCTTCTTCACCTTGAGCTCAAACTCATTTTGAGCTCTCCTTAGGAAGCGCTTGAGGGTCCTTTGGGTTTCAGATTTATCCTGCAAAAAGAATACCCAAGTGAAGCGGGAAAAATCATCAACTATAACAAGACCATACTTACTTCCTCCTATGCTTAGATAGGCGACGGGTCCGAAGAGGTCCATATGAAGTAACTCCAGGGGTCTTGATGTTGTCATCACATTTTTGGCATGATGAGAGCTTCCCACCTGTTTCCCTGCTTGACAAGCTGCACAAGGTCTATCTTTTTCGAAAGTAACATTAGTTAGACCTATTACGTGTTCCTCCCTTTAGAAGCTTGTGAAGGTTCTTCATCCCCACATGTGCTAAGTGGTGATGCCACAGCCAGCCCATGCTAGTCTTAGCAATTAATCATGCATCTAGACCGGCCTCCTCTTTTGCAAAATCAACTAAATAGAGTTTTCCGTCTAATACACCCTTAAAAGCTAATGAACCATCACTTCTTCTAAAGACAGACACATCTACATTTGTGAATAGACAATTATATCCCATATTACATAATTGACTTACGGATAACAAATTATATCCAAGCGACTCTACTAAGAATACATTAGAAATAGAGTGCTCATTTGAGATTGCAATCTTTCCTAAGCCTTTAACCTTGCCTTGATTCCCGTCACCGAATATGATTGAATCTTGGGAATCTTTATTCTTGACGTAGGAGGTGAACATCTTCTTCTCCCCCGTCATGTGGTTTGTGCATCCGCTGTCGATAATCCAGCTTGATCCCCCGGATGCATAAACCTGCAAGTTAGTGACAATATCCTTAGGGACCCAACTCTTGTTGGGTCCTACAAGGTTAGTGACAATATCCTTAGGGACCCAAATGCAAGTTTTATCTCCCTTGCATTTTGCCCCTAGTTTCCTAGCAATCACTTTCCTATCCTTTCTACAAATCGCAAATGAAGCATTGCAAGCATGATAAATTGTAGAAGGTTCATTTATTATTTTCCTAGAAACATGAACAACATTTCTTCTAGGCATGTGATTAATAACATTTCTCCTAGCTAAATTTCTATCATGCATAATAGAAGAACTAGAAGCAACCATGGCATGAGAATCAAAAGCATCATAACTTCTATAAACATTTCTAGAATGTCTCCTATCATGATACATGAAGGCATGGTTCTTTTGAGCACTTCTAACCATAGGGGCCTTCCCTTTCTCCTTGGTGGAGATGGAAGCCTTATGGCTTGTTAAGTTCTTGACTTCCCTCTTGAAGCCAAGACCATCCTTAATTGAGGGATGTCTACCAATCGTGTAGGCATCCCTTGTGTTGGGGACTTGTTCTCAAATGCTATGAGTTAAGAACAAGGCAACACAGAAAATGTTAACCGATAAAGTCCTTCGTCCTTCGAAGCATTATTTCCCTTAGGATATAATGATCTTCGGACGAAGGTTATGAAGGACGTACCTTCATAAACACAGCATATAATAGCGAAGAATGAATCATAAGGAATATGAAGGATAACATAGATAATCATATATGTGTCATTAACTTATTTTTGCATTATTATTATGAAGGAACAGAAATGACATCGAATTACAAATGTACCTTCAGCTTGGAAGGAGATGAAAGTACAAGTGTGACGCAAAAGCAAATGCCAAATCAGCGTGAACAGTACGGGGGTACTGTTCACCTATTTATAGGCACGGGACACAGCCCATACAAAATTACATTCATGCCCTTTACATTTGATAATAATTCTATAGTAATCCACCGAGGTCTGAATAGCCTTTTCATCTTTAAGTCGGTTTCATTTTCTGCTACCACACCGAAGCTTTCCCGCTCACATCTTCGGCGCTGTATCAACCTTCGTATTATTTTGGGCTTCTCCTACTGTGATACCGACTCGAGTCCGAAGATACCTGTTCACACATTATACTCCAGAAATACTGTTAAATCCTGTTTTTGAGGACCTTCGTAAGCCGAAGGCCCCCAACAGTAGCCCCTCGCAATGTTAATTTGTTTAAAATAATAAATTTAGATTTCGACATGGACGAAGGCTTTAAGCCGATGGTCCGAAAAAACACCTTCCCTTTGCTAGAATAGCAACATTCACTGACAGG
Organism: Zea mays; assembly: GCF_902167145.1. Lineage (NCBI taxonomy): Eukaryota > Viridiplantae > Streptophyta > Magnoliopsida > Poales > Poaceae > Zea > Zea mays. The sequence goes on from NC_050097.1 coordinate 91,354,880, forward strand.
CGGGGTCTTTCAATTTTCAACGCACTGGGCGTATAAATAAGATCATACTGCAAGCTCATTTGGCACGCTCTCTTGCCATCTGCTCCCGCTCACTCAATTTTTAGCTCTTGCGCACCAAGATTTGCTTAGCTTTAAGTTTTGAAGCTTCGGCTTTGAAAACAGTTTTTTAGTGTTTCCGAAGATGTCTGAAGATAAGAAGGCTGCTGCTGAGATGAAGCTGAGTCTTGACGAAGAGAAGAACCTGGGGTTTCTTATAGCAATGTCGAAGACCAACACAGAAAAAATCACCAAAGAGATTTTAGAAGGTTTGTCTGAAGATACTGATGACAGCGATAGTTATGATGTGGATAGTGGTGGTGAAGACTCCGAAGATCGCCCCTGGCGACCAAGCCATTCAGTTTTTGGCAAATCAGGTATCAAAGAAAATCATCTTGTCAACATGAGGGGAAGATACTTCCGGGATTTATCCATTGTGAGGGTCGACGAAGGAGAGAAAACTTGCCCGACTCCTGAGGAAAATGAAGTCGTAGTGTTCCGAAGCTTTTTGAAAGCTGGACTACGATTTCCCCTGAGCAGCTTTGTCGTAGAGGTGCTGAAAATGTTTGAAGTCTATCTTCATCAACTTACCCCCGAAGCAATTATAAGGCTGAATATCTTCGTATGGGCCGTGAGAAGCCAAGGTCTGGAACCTGATGCGAAAAGTTTCTGTAACATACACGAATTATCATACGAGACAAAACCTTGGGGTAAGGAATAGTATCACAATAATTTTGGCTGCTACAATTTCGTTTCTCGGTCTGGGTCAAGCTGTCCCGTGCCAACCTTTCGGAAGAGATGGCCCGGCGACTGGATGACAGAATGGTTTTATGTGAAGAATGACCTGAAAGCACGAGAAGATATCAAAGGTATAGTTATGCGCCCTATTTGGCAAAGCTTCGGCCTGCGGAGGCCGAAGGTTGAAATGAACGAAGCTGCCGAAGAATGCCAGAGAGCCTTCGGAGTTATTTGTTCTTTTATTGGAACGAGAGATTTGGTCCAAGAGCATATTGCCTTCAGAGTATGGCCGCTTGCGGAAAAATGGGAAATGCCGCAAGAGACCATAAAGGAGGCTGACGAAGGTGGCCTTATCAGGCTGAAGTATACTTTCAAGTTTGGAGATAAATTCGTTGAGCCAGATGATGACTGGCTAAAAAGCATTGAAAATTTAAGTGATGAGCTGCTTGGGGTTTACTCGAAGGCTGAAGATACTGCATTGTCAGCAGCCTTCGGAGGCCGAAAAAAGAAAAGACTGAACCGGGTGTTTGACGCAATCGGTTTTGTCTACCCTGACTATCGTTATCCCATTCGAGGGCAGAAAATAAAAAACACAACCTCTGCGAAAGAAGAAGCTGCAACTGCTCCTAGCGAGCCAGAACCGAAAAGAAAAAGGATAAAGGTCCTCACGCATCGGCCACGCTATATTGAACCAGCCTCGGTATCTGAGTTCACCGGAGAGACTTCTTCGGCCACCGAAGCTGAAAAGCCAACCAAGCCAACCTTGCTGCCAGAAGTCGCAGGAATGGCCGAAGCGCCAACAAGGATAGAATCGGAAGAACCAAGGATTTTGTTATCAGAAACCAAAGAGATGGCCGAAGCGCCATCGACAGAAAAAATAGAAGAAGTGTTGACGACTTGTTCTCAAGTGCTAAGAGTTAAGAACAAGGCAACATAAAAAATGTTAATCGTTAAAGTCCTTCGTCCTCCGAAGCATTATTTCCCTTAGGATGTAATGACTTGCGGACGAAGGTCATGAAAGACATACCTTCATAAATTCATCAAACAATGATGAAGGATAAAATATAAAGAATGTAAAAGAAGACATGAACAATCGTTTATTATTATTGAACATGAACAAAAATATTATTGAGTTATAAGTGTACCTTCAATCGGAAGGAAATGACAATACAAGTGTGACGCAAAAAGCGAAAGCCAAGTCAGCGTGAACAGTACGGGAGTCCTGTTCACCTATTTATAGGCACGGGACACAGTCCATACAAAATTACATTCATGCCCCTTACATTTGATAATAACTCTATAGTAATCCATCGAGGCTTGAATAGCCTTTTCATCTTTAAGTCGGTTTCATTTTCTGCAACCACGCCGAAGCTTTCCTGCTAACATCTTCGGCGTTGTATCCAGACCTTCGTATTGTCCTGGTCTTCTTCTGCCGTGATACCGTCATGAGTCCGAAGGTACCTGCTCACACATTATTCTTCCAGAAATACTGTTAAATCCTGTTTTTGAGGACCTTCGTATGCCGAAGGTCCCCAACAGTAGCCCCTCGCAATATCAATTTGTTTAAAATAACGAATTTAGATTGCGACAAGGACGAAGGTTTTACACCGAAGGTCCGAAAAAACACCTTCCCTTTGCTAGAATAGCAACATTCACTGACAAGTGGGGTCTTTGAATTTTCAACGCTCTTGGCGTATAAATACGGCCATACCGCGAACTCATTTGACACATTTTCTGGCCAACCACTCCCGCTCACTCAATTTTTAGCTTTGAAGCTTCGGATTTGAAAACAGTTTTTTAGCGTTTCCGAAGATGTCTGAAGCTGCTAAGAAGGCTGCTGCTGAGATGAAGCTGAGTCTTGATGAAGAGAAGAACCTGGGGTTTCTTATAGCGATGTCAAAGACCAACACAGAGAAAATCACCAAGGAGATTCTGGAAGGTCTGTCTGAAGATACTGGTGAGAGTGAAAGTTATGATGTAGACAGCGGTGGCGAAGACTCCGAAGATCGTCCCTGGCGACCAAGCCATTCAGTTTATGGTAAATCAACTATCAAAGAGAATCATCTTGTTAACATGAAAGGAAGGTATTTCCGGGATCTGTCCGTTGTGAGGGCCGACGAAGGGGAGAAGACCTGCCCAGACCCTGAAGAAAATGAAGTCGTAGTGTTCCGAAGCTTTTTGAAGGCTGGGCTGCGATTTCCCTTGAGCAGCTTCGTCGTGGAGGTGCTAAAAATCTTCGAAGTCTACCTTCACCAACTTACCCCCGAGGCAATCATAAGGCTGAATATCTTCGTATGGGCTGTGCGAAGCCAAGGTCTGAAGCCTGATGCAAAAAGTTTCTGCAATATGCACGAGTTATCATACGAGACAATACCTTGGGGTAAGGAACAGTATCACAATAACTTTGGCTGCTACAGTTTTGCTTCTCGGTCTGGGTCAAGCTGCCCCGTGCCAACTTTTCGGAAGAAATGGCCCAGCGGCTGGATGACAGAATGGTTCTATGTAAAAAATGATCTGAAAGCACGAGAAGACATCAAGGGTATAATTATGCGTCCTATTTGGCAAAGCTTCGGCCTTCGCAGGCCGAAGGTTGAAATGAATGAAGCCGCCGAAGAATGCCAAAGAGCCTTCGGTGTCGTCTGTTCTTTTATAGGAACAAGGGACTTAGTACAAGAGCACATCGCCTTCAGGGTGTGGCCGCTTGCGGAGAAGTGGGAAATGCCACAAGAAACCATTAAAGAGGCCGACGAAGGTGGACTTATCAGGTTTAAGTACACTTTTAAGTTTGGAGATAAATTTATTGAGCCAGATGATGAGTGGTTGAAAAGCATTGACAATTTAAGTGATGAGCTGCTTGGGACCTACTCGAAGGCCGAAGATACTGCAATGTCAGCAGCCTTCGGAGGCCGAAAAAAGAAGAGGCTGAATCGGGTATTTGATGCCATCGGGTTTGTCTACCCTGACTATTGCTATCCCATTCGAAGGCAGAAGAGAAAAAACACAACCTCTGCAAAAGAAGAAACTGTAGCTGCTCCTAGCGAGCCAGAACCGGAAAGGAAGAAGATAAAGGTTCTTACGCATCGGCCGCGCTACATTGAACCAGCTTCGGTGCCCGAGTTTACCGGAAAAACTTCTTCGGCATCCGAAGCTGAAAAACCAACCGAGCCAACTTTACTACCAGAAGTCGCAGAAACGACCGAAGTGCCAACGAAGACAAAATTGGAGCAATCAAAGATTTTGTTGTCAGAAACAAAAGAGAAGGCCGAAGCGCCGTCCACAGAAAAAAATTGAAGAGGGAAAAGAAGCAACTGAGGGCTCCAAAACATCAGAAGTTTTGAGTCCTACAGCAATTATTGGGACAGCAAAAAATGAAAAAGTGCCAGCCGTAACTCCGAAGAGAAAGAGAATGGCTAATGTGCTAGATGTACTGGAAACGATCATATCTTCGAGCACACCTCCGAAGAAGGCTGCTGTTACTTCTGAAACAATAGCTGAAATTTCTGGTTCTACAGCTCCAGAGCAAGAAATTGAAGCCGAAGCTGGGCCCTCAGAGCCCGCAAAGGCAAAAGCCTTGGAAAGTGAGGCAGAAAAAATAACAAAGCCAACTTTTGTTGAAGAAACTGGTGTTGGTACCCCCGAAGCATCCCCCAAAATTCATGATTATATTTTTCGTCATGCTTCGGGGAAAAAATTATCAGAAAAAGAAGAACAAGAGGCCCAGCACTATGCCCAAAAGTTGAAATATCCAAAGGGGGCGTTGATATTTAATGGCAGTGGAGAAGAAGATTTCTTGTATTGTCTCCCCGACAGCAAGGAAATTTCTGTCTGTCGGGAGATGAGCAGAAGCTTCGGATTCCCAACTTTAGAAGACGGACTTTCGGTGCTGTCAAAGAACGATCTGGCTGACAGCCTAGCTTACAACAGTTTAAAGGTGCGACAAATTGAATTCTTGTATTTTTTGTTGAGTTCAAAATTTTTCGTTTGTTTAAAACTATTGACACAGACATATTCCTGTTTGCAGGGCCTGATACTCAGCAATGCCCTCAGGGCACAGAAAGATGCTGAGGACGAAGGATGTACTATAGCCCTGAGCAACCTTCGTTCCGAAGTAATTGAACTAAGGAACGAAGGTCTTGAAAAAGATAAAATATTATACTCATTGATAAATAAAATAAAGGAAGACGAAGCTACTTTTAAAAGTCAAGCTGAAGCTCAGAAGCGTGAAATTGAAGACCTTCGGAAACAACTGGCCAGAGCCAAGGAAGAACGCGTACTTGAAGAGACAAAGCGTGAACTGAGCGATCAATGGGCAGATCACCTAGAAGTGACTGTTGAAGAGCTTCGTTCGTCCAAAAAGAGATGCTACAACAAATCTATAGATTGCGTTAAGAAATTAAAGGCTAGCTTCGCCAAAGTCGGCGCATTCTCAAGTGAGGAAAACTTTTCGAGAGGCAATCCCGAAGGTGTTATTGAATGGATTGACCACGAAGCTGAAGCCTTCGAAGAAATTTTGAATAGCCGAGGAGATATATGTGCCTTCTCTGGCGCCAGAGGGATTGCCACCATCTTAGAGAAGAAGGGCTGCGAACATGTAAAAATTCTAGCACAGTCCGAAACTGCCTTGTCCTTTGAAGATACAAGAGATCCTTCGGCCGAAGCTAGCATAATTGGTGGAAAGTTTTTTACCGATATCTGGGATAATGGTGGCCGAGAAATGGCTGGAGAAATTATTCGAAGAAGTGAGAAGGGCATACACGATGCTAGAGAAGTAGCTGAGGCTGCTGACAAGAGAGCAGAAGCCGAAGGTCAATTAGGTACTAAATAATAGTTTTTATCGTGTTGTAATCTTTAGGCTTTAAGATCTGTTTGCGATTTGTAATAGCAATGTAGCCGTGTCCTACTTCAGATCCGACTAAAGCGCCTTCGGACCCTCAGCCGAAGGGGGACGACGAAATTAAAAAGATGGCCGAAGATATTATGGACGAAGTCGTCAATCGGCTGTTGAACGAGGCTGCAGAAGTGGTACTTAGGGAAGACTAAATGTTATTGTAAAAACATTTTAAATGTAACATGTGTAATATCTTGTAATCCTGTATGTAATATATTTGTTTTATTTTTCTTTATGACTCAATTCTTTACGATGCATGAAACTTTATATACGTACCGTTTTTGAGTCTTTGGCGAAAAAACACCTTCCCTTCTTTTCATGCTTCGTGAAGAAGAATTACCATTTACCATAACAATATCCGAAGTATCCTGAAAAGTGTTGAAGCTTCGTAGAAACATTCTTTAAAGCTATGCTTCAGAGATCAATATTGTTTCTCCTTGTGACTTGGCATGATTTGCCCTTTTTCTCAAAGTGTTTTCCCGAAGATTGATATCATATCTCTTTCTTATGCCACATGCAGTATGATGTATGATGCTTATGTTATGCAAAAATGATGTGATGATGTTATGCTATATAAAGTGATAGTCCGAAGGTACACGCATATCTGCGCGATAAAACAATCTTTTTGTGAATCAGCGTTAACTTTTCGCTATAAGCCTCCCTTAGGAGCTTCTTCGCCTTTTACTTCAGCGGAATCAGCGTTGACTTTTCGCTGTAAGCTCTGCATTCCCTTAGGAACGTCTTTGGAGCTTCTTCGCCTTTTACTTAGGCGGTATCAGCGTTGACTTTTCGCTGTATGCTCTGCATTCCTTTTGGAACGACTTTGGAGCAGAAAACTTACACTGCGCTCCCTTCGGAACGACTTTTTGTGACTTCGTCAGACTTACTCTGCGTTCCTTAGAACGACTTTTTGTTGCTTCGAAGAATTTTCGATAGTCCGAAGGTCCTTTTTATTATCACAAGCCTTCGATCAATTTAAGCCTGTGGAGAAAACAACATATTTTTTGTAGGAATCAACGAAACTAATTACACGAAACCTAAACAATGTCCTTTATTACTGAAAATAAAACTGAATGAAAAAGATTGCTATCAAGGTAGGATATTCGTCAATAGATGTGCTTAGACTCTGGCACAGTGCTATTGACTGTACGAGCTTCGGACTGCTCTCTGAAATCCCTCTGGTGTGTGGTATACTGGCTCCCTTCTGGCTGCTGGCCTTGCTGCAACGGAGGTGGAGGCGGAGGCTGTTGCCAGGAAGCTTGAGGCTGGCTTGCCGAAGCAACAGAAACTGCAGGATGATTACCCACATATTCTGGGATGTAGGGCGAATGATACGAAGCTGTATGCAGGACCTGCTTCGGCTGAGCCTGTTGTGCTGCTGCTTCAGCTATTTCCTTTTGCTTCTGAATAGTAACATGGCACATCCTGGTAGTATGGCCTTTGTTCTCACCGCAGAATAAGCAAAAGATTCTTCTCGGTTGATCGCCAAATCTTCCTCCGAAGCCCCTGGCGCCTCTGCCTCTTGGAGCTGGTGGTCGGAAGGAGCTTTGCTGTTGTCCAGAAGCCTGTGAGGAGCATTGTGGCCTTTGCTGTTGGCTTCCTCTGTCATCATTTTGTGTAGAATTGTGAATTGATCTCACATGCCTCGGGTAAAACCTCCCTCCGAAGCCCCTGGTCATTTCAGAAAACCTGAAAGCCTCCTCCCTTCTTTGACGAAAGTCATTGTCAGCTCGAATGTATTCGTCCATCTTCTGGAGCAGCTTTTCCAGTGTTTGTGGTGGCTTCCTGGCAAAATACTGTGCTGACGGCCCTGGCCGAAGCCCCTTGATCATAGCCTCAATGACAATCTCATTGGGCACTGTTGGCGCCTGTGCTCTCAATCGTAGAAACCTTCGAACATATGCCTGAAGGTACTCTTCATGATCCTGGGTACATTGGAAGAGAGCCTGAGCAGTGACCGGCTTCGTCTGAAACCCTTGAAAGCTAGTTAACAACAAGTCCTTCAGCTTCTGCCATGAAGTGATCGTTCCTGGTCGAAGGGAGGAATACCAGGTTTGAGCAACACTCCTGACAGCCATAACGAAAGATTTGGCCATGACTGAAGCATTGCCACCATACGAAGACACTGTTGCTTCGTAGCTCATCAAAAACTGCTTCGGGTCTGAATGGCCATCGAATACGGGGAGCTGAGGCGGCTTGTAGGACGGGGGCCAAGGTGTAGCCTGCAGCTCAGCGGACAGGGGAGAAGCATCATCAAAAACAAAATTCCCATGATGGAAATTGTCATACCAGTCATCTTCGTTGGGAAAGCCCTCCTGATGAAGGTCTTGATGCTGAGGCCTTCTGTGTTGCTCATCCTGAGCAAGATGACGAACTTCTTCAGAGGCTTCGTCTATCTGCCTCTGCAGTTCAGCTAGCCTGGCCATCTTCTCCTTCTTGCGTTGAACCTGCTGCTGAAGGATTTCCAGATTTTGAATCTCCTGATCTAGATCATCCTCCGGAGGTGTTGGACTGGTAGCCTTCCTCTTCTGGCTTCGTGCCTCTCTAAGAGAAAGGACGTCTTGATTGGGGTCCAGCGGCTGCAGCGTGCCAGCCCCTGGTGCTGAAGCCTTCTTCGGCGGCATGACGAAGGTGATGCTTGCCGAAGGTGTTAAAAAGCTCAAGAAATGGAAGTGAGTTCACCGGAGGTGGGCGCCAATGTTGACGACTTGTTCTCAAGTGCTAAGAGTTAAGAACAAGGCAACATAAAAAATGTTAATCGTTAAAGTCCTTCGTCCTCCGAAGCATTATTTCCCTTAGGATGTAATGACTTGCGGACGAAGGTCATGAAAGACATACCTTCATAAATTCATCAAACAATGATGAAGGATAAAATATAAAGAATGTAAAAGAAGACATGAACAATCGTTTATTATTATTGAACATGAACAAAAATATTATTGAGTTATAAGTGTACCTTCAATCGGAAGGAAATGACAATACAAGTGTGACGCAAAAAGCGAAAGCCAAGTCAGCGTGAACAGTACGGGAGTCCTGTTCACCTATTTATAGGCACGGGACACAGTCCATACAAAATTACATTCATGCCCCTTACATTTGATAATAACTCTATAGTAATCCATCGAGGCTTGAATAGCCTTTTCATCTTTAAGTCGGTTTCATTTTCTGCAACCACGCCGAAGCTTTCCTGCTAACATCTTCGGCGTTGTATCCAGACCTTCGTATTGTCCTGGTCTTCTTCTGCCGTGATACCGTCATGAGTCCGAAGGTACCTGCTCACACATTATTCTTCCAGAAATACTGTTAAATCCTGTTTTTGAGGACCTTCGTATGCCGAAGGTCCCCAACAAGAAGTAAAAGGACCAAATGAGGGATCAAAAATATCAGAAGTTTTAAGTCCTTCAGCAAATGTTGAGATAATAAAAAATCAAAAAGGTGCCAGCGGTGACTCCGAAAAGAAAGAGAATGGTCAATGTGCTAGATGTTCTGGAAACAATTAAATCCTCAAGCACACCTCCGAAGAAGATTGTTGCCATTCCCGAAGCGAAAACTGAAATTTCTGATACTAAGGCTCCAGAGCAAGAAACTGAAGCTGAAGCTGGGCCCTCAGAGCCCACGAAGGTAAAATCCTTGGAAACCGAGGAAGAAAAAATAACGGAGCCAATTCTTGTTGAAGAAATCAGTGCTATTGCCCCCGAAGCATCCCCCAAGGTCCTTGATTATATTGTTCGTCATGCTTCGGGGAAAAATTATCAGAAAAAGAAAAGCAAGAGGCCCAGCTTTACGCCCAAAAACTGAAGTATCCGAAGAGGGCGTTAATATTCAATGGCAGTGGAGAAGAAGACTTTTTGTATTGTCTCCCTGACAGCAAGGAGATTTCTGTCTGTCGGGAGATGAGCAAGAGCTTCGGATACCCAACACTAGAAGACGGACTCTCGGTGCTGTCGAAAAACGATCTGGCCGACAGCCTGGCATATAATAGCTTAAAGGTGCAACAAATGGGATCTTTGTATTTTTTGTTGAGACCAAAATTTTTCATTTGCTTAAATCTATTGACGCACACACATTTTTCTTTGCAGGGTCTGATACTTAGCAATGCCCTCAGGGCCCAAAAAGATGCCGAAGACGAAGGGTGCGCTATAGCCCTGAGCAACCTTCGTTCCGAAGTAATTGAACTGAGGAACGAAGGTCTCGAAAAAGATAAAATATTACATTCATTGATAAATAAAATAAAGGAAGAAGAAACTACTTTTAAAGGTCAAGCTGAGGCTCAGAAGCGTGAAATTGAAGATCTTCGAAAACAACTGGCCAGAGCCAAAGAGGAACACATACTTGAAGAAACGAAGCGAGAACTCAGCGACCAATGGGCAAATCATTTAGAGGGAACTGTTGAAGAGCTTCGTTCGTCCAAGAAAAGATGTTATAACAAATCTATGGAGTGTGTTAAGAAGTTGAAAGCTAGCTTCGCCAGCGTCGGCGCATTCTCGAGCGAAGAAAACTTTGCAAGAGGCAACCCCGAAGGTCCCATCGAATGGATTAATCACGAAGTTGAGGCCTTCGAGGAAATTCTAAATAGCCGCGGAGACATATGTGCTTTCTCGGGTGCCAGGGGGATTGCCACCATTTTGGAGAAAAAGGGCTGCGATCATGTAAAAATTTTAGCGCAATCCGAAGCTACCTTGTCCTTCGAAGATGCGAGAGATCCTTCAGCCGAAGCTAGCATGGTTGGTGGAAAATTTTTCACCGATGTCTGGGATAATGGTGGTCGAGAAATGGCTCGAGAAATTATCCAGAAAAGCGAGAAGGGCATTCACGACGCTAGAGAAGTAGCTAAGGCTGCTGAAAAAAGCTTAGAGCCCGAAGGGCAAATAGGTATTAACTAATGGTTTTTATTGTGTTGTAATTTTTGGTTTTAAACTTCGTTCGCAATTTGTAATAGCAATGTAGCCGTATCCTGTCCTCCTTCAGATCTTACTAAAGCGTCTCCGGGCCCTCACCCGAAAGGAGATGACGAAATTAAAAAGATGGCTGAAGCCATCATGGATGAAGTTGTTAATCGGCTCCTGAACGAAGCTGCAGAAGTTGTTCTGAGAGAAGATTAAGTACTATTGTAAAAACTTCTGAAATGTAACATGTGTAACATCTTGTAGCCCTGAATATAATATACCTGTTTTTATTGTTCAATTCTTTACGATGCATGAAATTTTACATACGTACCGTTTTTGAGTCTTTGACGAAAAAACACCTTCCCTTCTTTTCATGCTTCGTGAAGAAGAACAATATCCGTAGTATTCTGATGAATAATGTCCACGCTTCGTGAAGATATTTTCTGAAGCTACACTTCCGAAGATAGTGTATCTCCTTGCAACTTAGCATGATTTTCCCCTTTTTCAAAATATTCTTCTGAAGATCGATATTGTGTCCCCCTCTTGTGCCATATGCAGCATGATGTATGATACTTATGCTATGCGAAATGATGCGATGATGTTATGTTATGTAAAATGATGTTTATTCCGAAGGTACACACACATCCCTGCGATAAAACACATAATCTTTTTGAATCAGTATTGACTTTTTGCTATAAGCCTCCCTTAGGAGCTTCTTCGCCTTTTACTTCAGCGGAATCAGCGTTTATTTTTCGCTGTAAGCCTCCCTTAGGAGCTTCTTCGCCTTTTACTTTTAGCGGTATTCGCGTTGACTTTTCGCGCTTCGCCTTTTACTTAGGCGGTATCAGCGTTGACTTTTCGCTGTAAGCTCTGCATTCCCTTTGGAACGACTTTGGAGCAGAAAACTTACACTGCGCTCCCTTTGGAACGGCTTTTTGTGACTTCGGCAAACTTACTCTGCGTTCCTTAGAACGACTTTTTGTTGCTTCGAAGAATTTTTGATAATTCGAAGGTCCTCTTTGTTATCGCAAATCTTTAAGCTTCAACAACTTAAGCCTGTGGAGAAAATATATTTTCCTTGTGGCAAACAACGAAACTATTACATGAAATCTAAACAATGTCCTTTATTACACAGAAAATAAAACTGAATGAAAAATACTGCTATCAAGGTAGGATATTTGTCAATAGATGTGCTTTGACTCTGGCACAGTGCTGTTGACTGTGCGAGCTTCGAACTGTTCTCTGAAGTCCCTTTGGTGTGGAGCATATTGGCTCCCTTCTGGATGCTAGCCTTGTTGCAGCGGTGGTGGAGGCGGAGGCTGTTGCCAGGAAGCTTGAGGTTGACTCGCCGAAGCAACATAAACTGCAGGGTGGTTGCCTACATATTCTGGGATGTAAGGCGAATGATACGAAGCAGTGTGCATGACCTGCTTCGGCTGAGCCTGTTGTGCTGCAGCTTCGGCTATTTCCTTTTGCTTCTGGATGGTAACATGGCACATCCTGGTGGTATGGCCTTTGTTCTCACCACAGAACAAGCAAAAAATTCTTCTTGGTTGATCGCCAAATCTTCCGCCGAAGCCCCTGGCACCTCTGCCTCTCGGAGCTGGTGGTCGGAAGGAGCCTTGCTGTTGCCCCGAAGCCTGTGAGGAGCACTGTGGCCTTTGCTGCTGGCTCCCCCTATCATCATTTTGAGTAGAGTTGTGAATTGATCTAACGTGCCTCGGATAGAACCTCCCTCCGAAGCCCCTGGTCATTTCAGAAAACCTGAAAGCCTCCTCCCTTCTTTGATGAAAATCATTATCGGCTCGAATATACTCGTCCATCTTTTGGAGCAGCTTCTCCAAAGTTTGAGGAGGCTTCCTAGCAAAGTACTGAGCTGAAGGTCCTGGCCGAAGCCCCTTGATCATGGCCTCAATAACAATTTCGTTGGGCACTGTTGGTGCATGTGCTCTCAAACGCAAGAACCTCCGGACGTACGCCTGAAGGTATTCTTCGTGATCCTGGGTGCACTGGAATAGAGCTTGAGCAGTGACCGACTTCGTCTGAAACCCTTGAAAGCTGGTTAACAACAAATCCTTCAGCTTTTGCCATGAAGTGATCGTTCCTGGTCGAAGGGAAGAATACCAGGTTTGAGCAACACTCCTGACAGCCATAACAAAAGATTTGGCCATGACTGCAGCATTGCCACCATACGAAGATACTGTTGCTTCGTAGCTCATCAAAAACTGCTTCGGGTCTGAGTGGCCATCGAATATGGGAAGCTGAGGCGGCTTGTAGGATGAAGGCCAAGGTGTAGCCTGCAGCTCAGCGGACAGAGGAGAAGCATCATCGAAAACAAAATTCCCATGATGGAAATTGTCATACCAGTCATCTTCGTTGAGGAAACCCTCCTCATGAAGGTCTTGGTGCTGAGGCCTTCGGTGTTGCTCATCCTGAGTAAGATGACGAACTTCTTCAGAGGCTTCGTCTATCTGCCTTTGCAGTTCAGCTAGCCTGGCCATCTTTTCTTTCTTCCTCTGCACCTGTTGATGAAGCATCTCCATGTCTCTGATTTCTTGATCTATCTCATCCTCTGGCGGTGTCGGGCTAACAGCCTTCCTTTTCTGGCTTCGGGCCTCCCGAAGGGAGACTGTCTCCTGATTGTGGTCCAGCGGTTGCAGAGCTGCAGCCCCAGTTGCTGAAGCTTTCTTCGGCGCCATAGCGAAGGTTTATGATCGCCGAAGGTGTTCAAAAAACTCAAAGAGTGGAAGTGAGTTCACCGGAGGTGGGCGCCAATGTTGGGGACTTGTTCTCAAATGCTATGAGTTAAGAACAAGGCAACACAGAAAATGTTAACCGATAAAGTCCTTCGTCCTTCGAAGCATTATTTCCCTTAGGATATAATGATCTTCGGACGAAGGTTATGAAGGACGTACCTTCATAAACACAGCATATAATAGCGAAGAATGAATCATAAGGAATATGAAGGATAACATAGATAATCATATATGTGTCATTAACTTATTTTTGCATTATTATTATGAAGGAACAGAAATGACATCGAATTACAAATGTACCTTCATCTTGGAAGGAGATGAAAGTACAAGTGTGACGCAAAAGCAAATGCCAAATCATCGTGAACAGTACGGGGGTACTGTTCACCTATTTATAGGCACGGGACACAGCCCATACAAAATTACATTCATGCCCTTTACATTTGATAATAATTCTATAGTAATCCACCGAGGTCTGAATAGCCTTTTCATCTTTAAGTCGGTTTCATTTTCTGCTACCACGTCGAAGCTTTCCCGCTCACATCTTCGGCGCTGTATCAACCTTCGTATTATTTTGGGCTTCTCCTACTGTGATACCGACTCGAGTCCGAAGATACCTGTTCACACATTATACTCCAGAAATACTGTTAAATCCTGTTTTTGAGGACCTTCGTAAACCGAAGGCCCCCAACACCTTGCAAATTTTAGCTTGTCAAATTCACTCTTGTTAGTCTTAAGTTGGGCATCAAGACTAGCCACTTCATCATTTAATTTAGAAATGCAAACTAGGTGTTCACTACAAGCATCAACATTAAAATCTTTGCACCTATTGCAAATCATAACATGTTCTACACAAGAGTTAGATTTATTTACTACTTCTAGTTTAGCATTTAAATCATCATTAACACCTTTTAAAGTAGAAATGGTTTCATGACAAGTAGATAGTTCACAAGAAAGCATTTCATTCCTTTTAACTTCTAGAGCAAGAGAATTTTGTGCACTAACAAATTTATCATGCTCTTCATATAAAAGGTCCTCTTGTTTTTCTAGTAATCTATTCTTATCATTCAAAGCATCAATCAATTTATTAATCTTATTAATCTTAGTTCTATCTAAGCCCTTGAATAAGCATGAATAGTCTGTTTCATCATCATCACTAGACTCATCCTCGCTTGAAGAAGCATAAGTAGTATTGTTTCGAGTACATACCTTCTTCTCCTTTGCCATGAGACATGTGTGATGCTCGTTGGGGAAGAGGGATGCCTTGTTGAAGGCGGTGGCGGCGAGTCCTTAGTTGTCGGAGTCGGACGAGGAGCAATCCGAATCCCACTCCTTTCCAAGATGTGCCTCGCCCTTCGCCTTCTTGTAGTTCTTCTTCTTTTCCCACTTTCCACTCTTCTTTTCCTGGTCACTATCATTATCGGGACAATTAGCGATAAAGTGACCAATCTTACCACATTTGAAGCAGGAGCGCTTCCCCTTCGTCTTGTTCTTGTTGGGGTGCTCCTTGCGACCATTTAGCGCCGTCTTGAACCGCTTGATGATAAGGGCCATTTCTTCCTCATTAAGCCCAGCCGCCTCAACTTGCGCCACCTTGCTAGGTAGTGCCTCCTTGCTCCTTGTCGCTTTGAGAGCAATGGTTTGAGGCTCGTGGATTGGACCATTCAATGCATCATCCACGTATCTCGCCTCCTTGATCATCATCCGCTCGCTTACAAATTTCCCAAGGATTTCTTCGGGCGACATCTTGGTGTACCTAGGATTTTCACGAATATTGTTTACCAGATGTGGATCAAGTACAGTAAAGGACCTTAGCATTAGGCGGACGACGTCGTGGTCCGTCCATCGCGTGCTTCCATAGCTCCTTATCTTGTTGACAAGGGTCTTGAGCCTGTTGTACGTTTGGGTTGGCTCCTCCCCCCTTATCATTGCGAATCTCCCGAGTTCGCCCTCCACCAACTCCATCTTGGTGAGCATGGTGACGTCGTTCCCCTCATGTGAGATCTTGAGGGTGTCCCAGATCTGCTTGCCATTGTCCAAACCGCTCACCTTATGGTACTCATCCCTGCACAATGAGGCTAACAACACAGTAGTAGCTTGTGCATTTTTATGAATCTATTCATTGATAAACAAAGGACTATCCGAGCTATCAAATTTCATTCCACTCTCTACTATCTCCCATATACTAGGATGGAGAGAGAACAAGTGACTACGCATTTTGTGACTCCAAAATCCGTAGTCCTCTCCATCAAAATGAGGAGGTTTACCAAGTGGAATGGAGAGTAAATGAGCATTGGTACTTTGAGGAATACGAGAATAATCAAAAGAGAAGTTTGAATTAACCGTCTTCTTTTTCTCGTAGTCGTTGTCGTCGTCCTTTTGGGAAGAAGAGGATTCGTCGCTGTCGTAGTAGACTATCTCTTTGATGCGCCTAGTTTTCTTCTTCCTCCCATCTTTTCTTTTGTGGCTTGAGCCCGAGTCAGTAGGCTTGTCCTCCTTTGGATCATTGACGAAGGACTCCTTCTCCTTATCATTGACCACCATCCCCTTGCCCTTAGGATCCATCTCTTCGGGCGATTAGTCCCTTTCTTGAAGAGAACAACTCTGATACCAATTGAGAGCACCTAGAGGGGGGGGGGGTGAATAGGTGATCCTGTAAAACACTTGAAACTTAATTCACAAAACTTGATTAGGAGTTAGCACAATTAAGCCAAGTGGCTAGAGAGGAGAACTTGCACAACACGATGACCACAAAGAGATCAACACAGAGATGGCACAGTGGTTTATCCCGTGGTTCGGCCAAGTCCAACACTTGCCTACTCCACGTTGTGGCGTCCCAATGGACGAGGGTTGCAATCAACCCCTCTCAAGCGGTCCAAAGACCCACTTGAATACCACGATGTTTTGCTTTGTTTATTATATCCCGTTTGCGAGGAATCTCCACAACTTGGAGCCTCTCGCCCTTACACTTTGATGTTCACAAAGAAGCACGAAGTAAGGGAGGGATGAGCAACGCACACAAGACACGAAATCAGAGTACCAACACGCACACAAGTCACAACAAGAGCTCACAACACAACCCGGCGAGTTCACAACTCAAATGGAGCACTAGTTGCTATCACAAAGAATCAAATGCGCGGAATCGAAGTCTTGGTGCTTAGGAATGCTTAGAGAATGCTTGGTGTGTTCCTCCATGTGCCTAGGGGTCCCTTTTATAGCCCCAAGGCAGCTAGGAGCCGTTGAGAGCATTCCAGGAAGGCAATTCTTGCCTTCTGTCGCCTGGCGCACCGGACAGTCCGGTGCACCACCGGACACTGTCCGATGCGGATCTCTTTCCTTATTTGGCGAAGCCGACCGTTGCAGTCTTGGAGCCGTTGGTGCACCGGACAGTCCGGTGCCCCTTCCGACCGTTGGCACATGCCACACGTCGCGCGCGGATTCCGCGGCCGACCGTTGGCCTGGCTGACCGTTGGCTCACCGGACAGTCCGGTGCACCACCGGACAGTCCGGTGATTTATAGCTGTACGTCGCCGATGATTTCCCGAGAGCAGCAAGTTCGCCTTAGTCAGCCTGGCGCACCGGACACTGTCCGGTGCACCACCGGACAGTCCGGTGCACCCAGACTGAGCTGACTTCGACTAAACAAAGCCACCTTTAATTCCAACCAGATTTTTTCTGTTTCCAGCACTTAGACATACTACATTAGTCTCCAAAACAATATACTAAGTCTTAGAAACATACCTTTATACTTGATTTGTACTTTGTCCACCATTTAACATTTAGGTACTTGTGTTGGATACTAAATCACCAAAATACTTAGAAATGGCCCAAGGGCACATTTCCCTTTCAAGGACATGTCTGATCTGGTGACTTACACGGCGCAACGAAAGCATCGCTGAAATGGATAGGCAAAATCTACGAGTAGAGACACGCAGAAGCGACCACATTTGAGGGGCAAACCCCAAGCGTTAGACTAAAGACTAACACCTCGACCCAGATCCAGCGACAGACGCGCGCGCACGACATGAGTCGCTAGAAACTGAATCTGAAGCAGGCAGCGAGGGCGGCACTGGATTGGCTAGATGTACCGGGGCCGGCGCATCGCCGTCATGGCGGATCATGACGAACTCGTTGCGGTTGTGTGAGCCTGCCACCATCCCCATTTTGATCAGCAAACCACACCAGCAAGCGCCCATGAGAAGATGGGTCGTGGCCGGTCAGACCCACCGCTCCTGCGTCGGTTGGGAAATCAAAGTCGCGGTCGGATCTGGGCGAGCAGGGTGCGAATCCGGGCATGGCGGCGACAATGGCGAGGACATCTGGGGAGGAGCGAGCGGGATCAAGGCGGTGGCGCTCGTGCCCCTTCGGTCTCGCTTTGGGCTGGTTCGGGGGCGGCTGCAGGGTTCCACGGATCACGCTAGGTGGGCGTGCGGCATGCGTCGGGTGGGCGGGATTGCGGCGTGCGGGCGGTAGGGCAGGCGGGAGGGCGGTTCGCCATGGTCGCGGCGGAATTTGCGGGCTTGCGGTGTGCGGGCGGGAGGACGGTTCGCTTTGGTCGCGGCGGGGTTTGCAGGTTTGCGGCGTGCGGGTGGGCGGGCGTAGGGAGGCAGGGGCAGTCTACAGTAAGTTCTTAATAGTTAGTAGAGATTACTGTTTCTATATGCCTATATGAATCATAGCTGAATGCTCGTGCGTTGCAACGGGAATATATAATACCAGTATACTACGATAACTTATATACAAAATATGTGTTATACCGTTA
Organism: Zea mays; assembly: GCF_902167145.1. Lineage (NCBI taxonomy): Eukaryota > Viridiplantae > Streptophyta > Magnoliopsida > Poales > Poaceae > Zea > Zea mays. Next base: position 91,372,943 of record NC_050097.1, read on the forward strand.
TGAGAAAATGTTTCATAATCAATTTGTGATTCTGACCATACATAAATTTTGTTATTTATAATCTATCTATTTCACCACTACATTGCAACCATCAGTATCATGCAGACTTCGATATATGTCACGATTTGCATGGTCTCATTATTAGAGAGCACGTTTCACACATACCGAAAGAAATTCCCTCGTACATCGTTAGTCATCGGACACGTACCACCATACACTTTTGTTTAAACAAAAAGGTAAATGTGTGTGTTTGCAAGACTAATGGTCAAACATCGTATAACCATAAAGTCAGAATACTATATTAATATATTAAATAAATTAATCCAATAGACATAGATTAACCCAATTAACATAGGATAAATAAATATCTAATTATAAAAGTATGAAACATGATATAATCAATGTTGTTACTGCGTAGTAAATATTCATACGAGACTAACACAACTAGAACGGTTCAATTTGGAATTAAAATGGGGAAGTTACGAATTTCCAAAGTTTCTATGTATTTGATATAGGATTAATTAGGAAATCAATTTTATTGTTGTTTTCATGACAAAACAGAGGTATTATGTGATAAAAAATAATATTATAGAATTATAGAAATTGGAATGCACTCATTTGGATTTAATATGAAATTTCCATGAATTAAATGGGTTTCTGCAATTATTTTTAAACTAAAAATCAATTTCTAAACTCATTTTCCCTATTTTCTTTATTTCCTGGATTGCGTCCCAAATTTCAGAAAGATCAGAGGCCAAGCTATAAATGTTTTTCTAGACTTAGTGAGCATATAGAGTGGACGGCGGGTTGAACACAAAAGACGTCTTAGTTAAAGTTATACGCAATTCAATATGAGTCACGTTGGCTAGAGAGTGGAAGGCTAGACATTCTGCTCAATAGATCTAAGGTTCGATCCTTGAGCAGCTATGGTTTGATTTTTTTTTTCTGCACGCGGAACGGGAGATGACAGAACGGCAGACTACTACCTTCTTAATAAGTAGTATATATAGAAAATATGGACCTTACATTTATGGGGAGGAATCTCCTTGCTATTCAAATTAGCCCTAAGTGTACAACCAAATAGATCAGATGTATGCAGCTCTGCACACGTCACTTTTGGATGAAAACACCTGCTGCTGGATTATGATTGGAATGTTTCCTCAAATAGTTTAAGCCTTTTATTAACTTTAGTTTAAAACTGTATAGAAATAGAGCTCAGTTCTAATTCGATTTGGTATTTAAATTTTATGACGTAAAATTTAGAACCTCATTTTTTTTCTACAGGAACAACAGCCCTCTGATTTATTTCGAGCACACAAAAATTAAACTTCCGAAAAAGCGGACAGAGAAAAAGAATAGATGCTCGAAATGTTCATTCCTACCCGTCGGCAATGGCCTCTCACTCGCCGTCTCACTCCTCTCGCACTAGCGCTCGCTTCTCCCAAACCCTAGCTCCTCCTCCGTAGCTCTCAGCTCCAGCTCCAGCTCCGGCGATGGCCTCCGTCCCGCACTCGCCGCCGGTGATCCGCAAGTCGGGCAACCTAATGGTGTTCGTCACGCCACCGGCGGAGCCCGAGAGCCCGAGGTCCGAGTTCTCTACGCCCCCGACGAGTCCCCGCGCCGAGGAATCCCCTGAATCGCCGCCGGCGCAGATGGCCCCTCCGCCCACGCCTATTTATTCGGTTTCGGTCTCCACGCCGCCACTTGTCAAGACGGTCTCTCCGCCACTTCATGCGGAGAAGCTCTCCCGACCCTCGCTGGTCCAGGTACCGCCGCCGCTTGTCAAAACGGTGTCTCCACCTCTTCCCGCGGAGAAGCTCTCCCGACCCCCACTTGTCCAGGTACCGCCGCAGCCCGTCAAGTCTCTCTCAACGTCGCTGCAGGCACCAAACCTCTCTTCCGGCTCCTTGCCATCCGTTCAGGTGCCGCCGTTGCAGTTCGCGAAGGTGTCGGCAGGGTCGGACGGATCGCTGCTAGCGTTCTTCTGGGACGCGGTTGCACACGTGCAAAAAGGTGATGTGGAAGAGAATCCTTGTTCAACGCTCTGATTTATTTTATTTTAATGTTTGTGACTTTGAATTTTGATCTGTGAGCAAAATATTTTCCTGGTTTAGCACACTCGAGGTTGGACAAGCACATCTCGAGATGGTTCGGGCTGGACCAGTCCAAGTACCAGTGGGCGCTCAACGACTATTTTGAGAGGACCGGACAGGTTATCCCACACTTTAGTTTCTTGTTCTTCTGTTTGTAGTTTGTCAGTCTTGTTTGTTTTGGTTGGATCAATATCTCTGATTCCTCTCTGGCAGGCATGTGTTCTTTTTTTATTTTGAAAAGAGGAAAACCTCTGCCTTTAAGAAAGCAACAGTATCTCGGATCACCAGTTTACCGGAGAAAGCATAACAAAGAAACTAAGCCTGATACAGAATTAAATTTCAATGATGTCTAAAATCATCACACCACTAGGCTTAGTGAGTGTGCCAAGCAATGCAAGGGCGTGTTGCTTTTTGTCCATCGACTCACCAAGATGTCATGCACAGCTGAGTAGAAGATAGATTATTCATGTGGTTCTTTCATTTCATGACGATAGATCACGCTCTTCACCTTCTCTATCATTGTGTCCCACATCTCATATCAAATAGAGGCATGGCTTGTCAGTATCATCTTCCCGTATCATAGCATAGATAGGCTCAATGAAACTAAGAAAATAGCTCATTTTTATACCACCACAGATCATTCAATCTTCTCCTTGACAAATCGAGCTTGACGAGGATTATCTTTCCTATAGGCACTGGCGCACTGCACTTTTCACTCACTACCATCACTGAAAGAGCATCTTTTATAGCAATAAATCTCTTCAACATCACAATAGCAGAGGCAAATTTTGTGTCAGCAATGGCAATGAATTTCACTTTCCTTTCCTCATTGAACATAGACAACCTCATGGAGTGATTCATGATGAAATTTTTAATCATGCTGGCATCTCCAATGACTTCGTGAATCCACTAGAATTCAGTATAAAGCACATCTTCAATTTCCCTAGGAGCACATATGTTCCTTAAAGCAAGATTCAAAGTATGCACAACACAAGGGATCCAAAAAATGAGGGTGCTTCTGCTCAACTTTGATGCCAGCAGCTCTGCAATTGGCAGCGTTGTCAGTGATCACTTGCACAACATTTTGTGCCCCAACATCATCAATTACTGCTAACATCTTCTCTGAAATATGCTCGGTCTTGGATATTCCTTCAGTGGTGATCGCTCTAAGAAACATTGGGCTATCTTCTGTAACAGCCAAGAAATTCAAGAGCATCTGACCATCCATCTGAAATAATACTCACACCTTTAGAGCTCAAAGTTTCCTTCATGGGCTGCAACATTCTCTCCACACGTGTCCTCTCTTGCACAAGAAGAGTTGTCCTCAACTTGTAGCTTGGAGCGACATAACCTCCAATTGGCTTATTGGCAGAAAGCATGAAAGCCTTTCTACTCTCCACTCTGATGACAAGGTCCCCCCAGTCTGGTGGATGGGCATTCCAGATTTGTTGCCTTAGCAACTAAAATAGGGCTGAATTCAGTAATTATTTTGGTCGCCTGGTCCCTGTGGAACTCACCATAGTGAGTGTTCAATGTAGCTGTTCTCAATGTGCAGCTTATTCTTAAGCAGATTTCTGAAGAGGCTAATCTCTGGTGTGTAGCTGGTGCTAGTGGGTTAGCTTACTTAGAGGCCGCTACTAGATAATATGGTGGCTTGTGTTTAGCTGGGTCATTGTTGTCGTCATTTTTGCTCTTCCCTTTTCATTCCAGTTATTTCTTGTGGCGTCTAGGCTCCTTTGGGAGTTTTAGCTCTTCTTCCTTGTTAACGTAATGATACGTAGCTCACGTAATGATACATAGCTCTCCTACGTATTTGAGAAAAAATAGTAAACAAGTTTATGATACATCACCCAATCGAAAATGGTTTGATTCACCAAACCAAGCATTCCATTAGAGTGGCAGTTGATGCCATTGTCGTACAAGGATTTGGCAATGCTAAAATGTTTTAAGTTGCTTTTTGTGTGTGTGGCATTGCCAATTCTTAGACTGAAGGGAAGGCCTGGTGCACTCTAGAGTCTCCACTTGTATCCTGAAGTCGTGTGGGTTTGAAACAGCGTAATTGCAAAATGTATGTGAGTGCTAGGTTGTGTAGTCAGTAAGGTTATTATCACCATTGTTCTTTTATTCAGAATATTCTGTACTATAATATATTCATTATTATGAATATGACTGAAGAAGGATAGGTTTTCTGTAGTGGTGAGAGCTGTCTTATTGAGTCAGTTGGTTTATTGAGTTACTTATCGTGGGTTCAAAAAAGTCTTTCTGCATGTGGGGAAAAACTTACCTCGGTTTATTGAGTTACTTATCGTGGGTTCAAAAAAGTCTCTGCATATGTGGGGAAAAACTTACCTTAGGTCTTACTCGGTTGCAAGGGATTAAACCCCACCATAGATTTAATCTGGGTCTGGATTGAGTGGATTCATACCTTATACCTAATCCCATGGTGGGATTAAATTCATCATTTAATCCATGTATCACTCAAAGCTAGTTATTCTTTTGAATCATGGATTCTAATATAAATTTGTACATTATTTTCATAGATTTGTTTCATATCTAATGAGCTATGGATATAATCCATGTGTTACATAATTTAAAAAATTACCAAACCCTTGGGTTATAATCCATGATGGGTTTAACTGAATAAAAAAAATCTGAGTAGGCTTGGATTATTTTGGGGCATGGATTGTGAAATAGATTTAATTTTAATCCATGTTAATCTAGATCTGGATTGGTGCAAACAAACAAGGCTTAGTTTATTAGTTCTCGAGATCCAGTCATGTGGGAGTCTTCGGTACTGGCTGTACCTTTTTAATTGTGAACGTGACTGAAATGTTTCTAGCAATCTAGCAAAATCAATGTTTTTATAATTATGTCGTATAAAAGAGCTTCGCATTTGCTCGAATTCTGTGACAGGAGATAGATTCGAGCACGCTGGAGCACAGTTGTAAAAATTCAGAAAGCATGACAAAGGTATGTTCGCGTATTTGAACAGACGCGCACCTTCACTGTCTAGTTTTTCTGACATTATTTTTGTTCTTGTATGATTTTACTTTGCAGTGAATTATTTATACCTTTATGTGTGTAACTAAGCTGATGCCGTGTCAAGCTGCATATACCTTTTGGTTTCATGAAGATTGAGGCCTCCTTTTCTGCATACGGAAGCGCTTGGTTGTAACAAATCCATCTGTTAGCAGCTTCACTGTAGTTCCGTTGTTGATAAAGAAAAAAAACCTAGTTCCTACTTTTTTAATCGCTTTCACAACAGCTACTCTGCCCCGTTGAAATTACTGTCTTTTCCTCCTGGACCATCCACTGGTGCATCGACAGATTTCCATGGGATAAATTCCTCGACAACGACGGGGATGGAAGAAAAAGCTTCACCGACATGACTAGTTTGGCAGTGAGGAGAGAAAAATCCTTTGGAAACCAATCCATGGATTTTAGATGTCACCTTATTTTCGGATAGAATCTCCCCTCTTCGGTGTACTCTCCTCTTCGGTGTACTCTCCTCTCGGTGTACTTATTTAACATTGTTTGGGAAGCAATAAGCTAAATGCCCCTCTTGAACAAAAAATACATAAAAAATTAGAAAAAATCAAAGAAAACAAGAAATCTTTCGAAAACTCATGAATAATAAAACATTAGTAAAAATGCAAAAAATACGAAGCACATATGGTTCACGCAAAGTTCAGTTTGAATACCATCTAATATCCAACGAAGCTAATCAATCCATCATCATATCACATAGTATCATCATCTTCATTCACGCATATAGATAGAATATATAATATAAAAATGGAGTATTAGGAAGTTTGGTAGTAGAATAAGACATCTAAAACACTCATGCCACATGTCAACTTAATGTGTTTTAGTTTCATGCCAGCTTTCTTCTCCATGTCGGCTTCATGTGTTGCATCCACTTAACACACTGCAAGTAACACCAATTGGCACATATTTTAGTTTTATGGTTACACAATGATATAGTTCAATGCTAGTAGCATAACATAGTAGTGTGGTTAAACAATATATAGCAGTAGGGGTTAGTAGTTAAAATGAATCAATTTAGTATATACACAATGAACATTATCTTAGAAAGACTAGATGTGAAGTAAATGTGAAATACAAAAGCAGATTATATATATATAGATATAGACGATTGCAAATTCTTGGTATAGGTTAAATGAAAGGTCAGATAATAGTACTACGAAAATAGAAAAGTTGTTTAGGATCAAAAGGAATCAGTTTTGAGTTTGGGTAGCATTTTAGTTCATGAATACTTTTCGAATGTTTTATCCTTGTCATACCATAGCTAGACAACACCAACAATGTTGTTAAAACCTACTGTTTGGTCAAAGAAAATTCAGAAGTTTTAATAAGAACAACATCCAAAGCACTCACTCTCACAACTCATAGCTAGATGAAGAAATAAATAAATAGGTAAAAGGCAATATAGCTGTGATGTATAGCAACTAAGAAAACCCTCATCGATAGCATATGATCAAAAGGAAACACTGTTTTCACAGATAAGGCACTTGCTTCAATATAAAACAAACAAGAGAAAAGCAGGATAAATAAATTGGTAAAAGGCAAGATAGGAACCATAATTTAAAGCTACCAAATTATAGTTGCAACTGTATTAAAATCAACAAGTAATTGATAGATCAACTATTAATTGATACTAGCAGTAATCAACAATTAATTGATACTAAAAGCTACTAGCAATAACAACAAGTAATTGATACTAGCAAAAACAATTGATACTAGCAGTAATTGATACTAGCAGTAACAACAAGTAATTGACAGAGCAGCTACTAGCAACAACAAGATAGGAAAACATTGATACTAGCAGTAGCAGCTACTAGAAGTCAGCAGTAACCATCTCTTCATAACCTACTAACAGTTAGCAGTAACCATCAGCAGCTACTAGCAACTAGAAGTAACCATCAGCAACTACTAGCAGTAGATAAGAATAGTGAAGTTTGTAATGCAGTGAATACCTGTACGCCCATCTCGTCATTGCCACATTCAACTCACATCACATGATAGTAGCGAGCGCTCTACAAGCACTATGGAGAAAAATAATCAGCAATAATCATATAATCAAATTTCAGTTGCTTAGAAACTAAGAATTATAACTTGCCTAATTTTCCTCTTCAACCAAAGTAATCTAGCATTATGGTTTTTTGACTTCATAAACACCTCTCTGTTGATCGCAGATTCAAAGACCTCCATTGCATATGATCTATCCTCATCCGTGAGCCCATCAATTCTATCCAACTTGTCTAGACACTTTTCCATAAACACTTCTTCAATACCTTTGAGCGTTTTGGATGTGGCGCTCCTCTTAAAATCCACAAAACTTTCAATAGCTGCTCCCATTTGGCTTTGCTTGCGCTTTCTCCCATTTCCACCTTTTACATGTCTTGATTGAGCTTCATAAGATATTTCTTGCCATTCCATGGAGAATGGGTTTGTGTGGGGGTGCAAGGGAGAGTGGCTTTGTTCAGAGATACTCCTATCTGAATGAGGGATAACAGAAGGGGCAATCAGAGGGCCACCTGGATGGGCAGCAAGAGGGGCAGCAAGAGGGCCACCAGGAGGGACAGCAAGAGGACCAACAGGAATGACAGAAGGTGGTGGCATTTGCTGAGTGGATGTGAAATTTAAATCTCCTGTAGCCACACTACCTAAAAAGAGAGAACATGAGTAAAAATACCTTCTAATAAGTAGTAAAAAGATAAAAGTTATGAGTAAAAATACCTTTGTGCAGGGCTTCCAAAGAGCAGTACAATGGAAATGGCTTCTTTTCGTACTTCGCTACCTTTGGGTGAGCCTATATGTGCAAGATGAAATCACAAAGACGAGCTTACATGTGAAATATTAAGAAAACATATTCAATATTGAGGAAATGACTTACAAGGATGAGCTTTTCCCAAAGTTCTGGCTCAGCCACTATCATATATAGGGAATCATTCCAACCCACCCCACTTTCTTTCCTTGAATCTCCTACTTTTTTGTAATGAGATTTAAGCTCCTTATCTTTGTCTTGCATTTGCTGTTTGGAATAATGGGCAAGATGATACCTCTCATTGAGCATGTTTGTGATAGTGTTCCATCCCTCTACAGTCCAACCATTTTGACTTTTGAACTTTGGGTTGTCCTTATGTTCAAGCTGCCCTAGAAACATTCTTTGCCATGGCTATATTTCCCAACAAAACATATTAAACATAAGGATTTACTACTACATAATAAAACATAAGTATTTACTACTACATAATAAAACATAAGTCTTTATTACTATATCATAAATATAAGAGATCCTACACTAACTATTGTAGGCATCCCACATTTGGAGAGCAATCTAATCTCTCCGGTTACTTCCATCACTTGAGTCCATATCATTGGGGTAGTTGTTGTCTCCCTATGGGTTCAACATACTGGCTTGGAGATATATATGATCTGGTTGGTGGTCAAGCCAACCTTCCTCACTGTTTTGCCCTATAATTATGTTGTGAAAAGCAACAACTGCTGCTGCTATCTTGATTTGATTTTGGATAGGATGAAATGTGCCAACTTTGAGAATTGGAAACCTTTTCTTCAAAACACCAATGGCTCTTTCGATGTGGTTGCGAAGAATGGCATGCCGATGGTTGAATAGCTCTTTGTAGTTTACATAACTAGCTTGTGACACCTAAGTTCTTGGTATGGGGCAATAAAGGATGATGTATTTGCATACCCACCATGCACAAGATAAAATTTGCCTTCTAGCACACCGAACCCTTTGCTGATAGCGGATAGAAGGACCCCTGCATCTTAGGCTGAGCCCTCCCACCCACATGAAATAAATATAAAATTCAGATCAAAGTGACAAGCTAACATCACGTTTTGTGAAGGTGACCCTTTCCTATTTCTGTAAGGAGGAGCCTTATCTTATGCAATGGCGATAGGTACATGGGTTCCGTCAATTGCTCCATTGCAATTTTGTATAAAAGGAAAGGAAAGGGAAAAACTAAGGAATCATGTTTACTATTGATAGTGTCGGTGTTTGGATTAGGGTCCTAACCAACTAGTAAATAATACCACGTGGCCAGAGTCTAGATGGTGTGGGAGTTAACGCAAGTGATTTATCCTGGTTCGGGACTTGGAAAGCCCTACTTCCAGTAGAGGGGGATGAGGCTTATATTACTCACACCGAGGTGCCTGTAGTACGGATTACAAGCACGATGGGAGAGGAGAAGTCCCCAAATCCCTAGAACTGATTGAGGCAAGCGCCAATATCAAAGACTGAGTGGAGAACTGAGTGTTCGTCTGTGTGTCCTGAATGTCTCTCTAGGGGAACTCTACTATCCTATTTATACATGAAGGGGATGTCTGCAGTGAAGCCCGGTGTCATTGTATTCAAAGGAGAGATGTCTTGGAGCCTTGCAAGCCGACGTGACGGTGCACTGCATTGTTGACTTGTGCCCGCTGGTTTCCCGCTGAGAGCCAAGGCAGAGGCCGAGGGGTTGGCCATACGTCCGAGCCCCTCAGGGAAGGGGATACCCATATCGTAGTTGTTGTAACAGGGTTCGATATGGGTAAAAAGCCTGCTTATGGGGTGTGTCATCGTCCTTGCGTGTGATGATGTTGTGATTCCCTATTGCGTTTATCGAGGTCAGAGCCACGCTCAGGCGAGGCGAAAGTCTTCCTGAGGTGTTGAATGAGCCATCCCTTGATGTGTGCCACAGTTGGTGGAGTGGCCACCCGCGTGATTCGCAGTGGATTAGGTGGCCGAGGCCGAGCTCGGGCGAGGCGCAGAACTCACCTGAGGTCGAACTCAGCATCGGGTGAGGCGGAGAAATCTCTCGAAGGTTAGACTCGGCGTCGGGCGAGGCGGAGAAGTTGCACGAAGGCCAGACTCGGCGTCGGGCGAGGCGGAGATTTGCGCCCGAAGGCCAATCTGCTTTTCCTGTCGTATTAGGTGTCCCATCGTGCGATGCCAGACGGTGTGCACACACTGTAATGGAGACATAATCATGTCGTTGCGCCCAGATGCGATTGCTGTCTTTTTAGCCACTATGCTCCCTTTTGCCGCGGCGTGGGGTAGGTAGGCGCATTAAATGCGGGTGTTCCCTTTGGGGACGAGCCATCCCTTCAGGGGCTTTTTATCTTGATAGGTCCCGTTTGATCTTCGGTCGGTCTGTTTGAACCTTTGGCGTGGTTTGTGAGGACAGCCCCTGAGCCTTTGCATGGGGCAAGAGGTCGATCGAGGGAGGTCTCGACTTTTGGTTCATACGCCCCTTCGTCACCTCTCCGCGAGGAGGAAGGGGGGGGGGGAATGCGTCATGCTACCCTCGATGGGCGACGAGCAGGACGTTTCCTTTGAGCTGTTATCGGGTAGTCCGAGCTCCTTTCGATTAGAGTCGACTAGTGGTCCAGAGATACGCCCCAAAAGATACATGCAGGTGATTTTTCTGGTCTTGAACCTGTTTGATGAGGTCTGAGGGCTCGATGCCTCCCTACGTTGGGATACCGTCACGAATCGCTCCAGGGGGTCTCGGATATGTCTTAAGGTACCTCGGGTCGCAACCCGAGCTAGGGCCTTGTACGGGCGTACCCACAATCATCCCTGACTCTGTGCTCTGAGCTGATATGGAGCCCTTCCGAGGGGCCAACCTTCGAACCCCTGATCAGTATTGGGCTCAGAGCCCTTGGGGTCCTGAGGCGGTTTTCGTGAACCTTGCCGAGGGCCGAACCTTCGAACCTCTGAACAGTATTCTTCCTTGCCTTTTTTCCTCCCAAGACGAGATGCCCAAGGCAGAAGACGCCTTCTTCCGGTTAACTGCTGAGAGGATAAAGGGCGGAGAGGCAGAGGGTGAAGGGCGTATCTTTTGAGGCAGGATATGAAACAACGTTTAGTGCATTATTTCTCGGAGGAGGCATGTCCATTTAATGTGAGGGGACGTCCTGTCGGTCAGCCGACTGTTTGTGGCGCGCATGCGCGCAGGATTCAAAACGATCATCATCCGGCCCCAGCCGTTACAATTTGCTCCTTGGTGGCTTCGCCTGTCCCTATATAAAGTCGACCAAGACGGAGGCTTCGTACCGTTACCTCTGTCGCTCTAGCCTTCCTGCTTCCATACGTCATTTTTGCCTTTTGCAAAAAAGAGCCTTTCACCTTCTCCACGTTTTCTTCCACCTCCCCGATGGCTGAGAAGATTAGCGTTCTTCCTCCTCGCGATCCATGGCCCATCTCCTCCATCACCGACGAGGATTTGGAGGCGCTGGTTGAGGCCGGCCTACTCCGCTCCCGCTCCACGTGGTTTGCGCGGGGCGATGAGCAGATGCTGAATCCGCTCGCAGGCTACATAGTGAGCTTCACCTCATTCCATGAACGGGGTTTGGAGTTCCGGCGAGCCACTTTATGCGGGTTCTACCGCACTACTATGGGGGTGGAGTTGCACAAATTCAACCCCAACTCCATCGCCCAGGCGGCCATCTTCACCGCCGTCTGCGAGGGGTACTTGGGGATCGAGCCCCATTGGGACCTATGGCTCTACCTCTTCCGTGCGGAGCCCTTCTCTCTCCCCAACAAGGTGAGGATGGTGTGCCACGCTGTCCGAGCCGGCGGCTGCACGCTTCAGCTGAGCTCAGTCGGGCGTAGCTGTACATCCCTGCCACCCTCACCTCGTCGAATAGGGATGGCAGAGTTTGTGGTTCTACCTCCGCAACGACGACGGACGGCTGTCGGCGTTCACGCATCACGTCGTCCTCAGAGCGGAGGAGCGTGGAGGTGGGGCCTGTCTCGGGAGCTCCAGGCCCACCAGAAGTCGCTGCTGCAGGCCCTGCGGAAGCTTCGGGATTGCGGTCTCACCGCGACCGGAGTAGTCATGGCCTTCCACCGACGGCAGGTTCTGCCGCTGACCAACCGTTGGCTCCGCCTCGACGAGATGACATACGAGGCCTCCGTGGAAAGCTCTCGGATGGCCTCGGCTGCCCTCCCCACCGACGAACTCCTTCAGCGGGTGAAGGGAACCATGGGGAAGGCGGATTACTCCGACGTGGTGCCGATGCGCCCCGAGCAGGGCTACGTGTCCCTGGTGAGTCCCCTATTTTTGTCCATGTTTTCGGTTTTCCCTCATCTTGGCTTACCTCCTCATCTCCTCTACAGGGGCTGCGGGGCTTCTGGACCGCCCGAACCTCGGTCCCGAAGGACGCGACTGCTAGGGAGGTGCGTCGGCTAGAGGCCGAGGCGAAGAAGAAGGACGAGGAGAAGAGGCGAGCTTGCAAGAAGACGCTGGCCCGCAATTCACTGGAGAAGAGCTGCAGAGCGCGAGCGAGGGAGGGGCTTCCGCTTGAGGCCTCTCCCAGCACTAAGGAGGAGGAGGGCGACGACGATGATGAGGGGATGGAGGTCCGCATGGGCTTCAGCCCCAAGGCTGAGCCTGGGTCCGTGCCGACCTCGGTGGACCCCTCTGGCGACGCGATCGCATCCGCACACTGGCCGGTAGTGTCCCTGCCCCGGGCACGGGCATCAGTCGAGCCTACCCCCGTCCCTGCCTCGGTGGAAGAGGAGGGGGACATGGAGGGGGAAGTCGCCCCCCTCCCCGAGGAAGATGGTGTGGCGCCTGCGAGTGCACATACCGGAACCCCTCAGCGGCCACCCTCTGCGAGGAACACGGAGGAGGGGCCCATCACCCCCTCATGCAGTCGTTTTAGGGCCTGTAGTGGCCCCGACCATCGTTCCACCCCGGCCCCTGCGTCGGGGTTTGTAGAAGAGAGGGCCACCTCCCCGCTGCCTATGTCTGTGGCGGGGCAGAAAGGTTCAGGGAGTCAGAGGCCGAGGCCTTCCGCCATGCCTATCTCTTGGTAAGTTATCGAAATACGAGAACGTCTTGCGTATAAGGCTTTTTCTCTGACTCTTTTTTTCTTAGCTCCAAACGTCGAGCCAACGCGCCGATCTTTACTGCCACCAAGGCGGTGAAGCGCAGCGTCGGGTCGTCTGTGGGGGCCTCGTCCTACCCCCTTCTACCCAGGAGACACCTCAGGGGGCGCTGAGGTGGCAGTGCCCGCTCCTCTGGTGTCGGTCGAGCCCGACACGACCACGGCGGAGGTGTCTCCCGCGCGCCCCGCATCACCGACGGAGGCCATCATAGTTTCCTCCAAGGATGAGGCAGGTGCAGGTGGTGCTTTGCCGAGCGTGGCGTTGCCCATGGTCTCCGACCTCTTATGCGCCATCCCCAACACCCCCGAAGTTGCGCCGAGCTTGGAGGCGGAGTTCGCCGAGGAGGCCGGTTCCTCGGAGCCGCCGAGGATGGTACTTGGTGTGGGACTGCTCGGCGACAAAATTGTCATCGAGCCCCCTCTCTCAAGGGCTAGAGGTGACCTTGTCCGCTCCACGCCGGACCCCTCGATATGGGGAGGGCCGACCCTGGCATGGATGTCCACCAAGGGCGGTCCGTACTTCATCCTCGATGACATCGAGGAGCGGGGAGCTATGGACCGAGATGATGGCGGTGATCTAGGTAAGGGCATTGTTCCTTTTGTTGTAGGATTTCTTTGTCCCTTGACAACATGATGACGAGAGTTTTGCTCCTCCCATAGGAGCTGTTGACAAGGTCGATGTCCAAGTCCATCTTCATTCACCGTGAATGGGATGTCTGGGCTATGCTGCAGCACCATCAGGTCGCGCTGCTTTGGTCCAACGAGCAGCTGGCATGGAGCAGCGTTCTAGTGGCAGACCTGACGTCTCGGTGCGAGGGGTTGAAGGAAGTGGGTGCGGCCGACCGCGAGGAGGTCCGTCGGCTGAGGGATGAATTTCGCAGCCAGAATGCGGAGGCAGACCGTCGCGAGGAGGAGCTGCGGCAGGTGAAGGAGAGCCTTCAGGCGGTGACGATGGAGCAGGACGAGGCTTCCCTCCATGTCGACTGCCTCTCCAAGTCCCTGGAGGACGAACGGTCCGAGGGCCAAGCCCTGAATGCCCGAATAGGAGGTATTTCGCCGAAGCTTCGTTTCGCTTTTTGGGTTCAGACTTTTTTTCCTAGCCACAACTTTTGAAGTGAGATAAAAGTACAACATAGAATTGGTCAAGATGACCAACTTTTGAAGTGATACCAAAGGTCAAGGTGAGAATAAGGGTCTATAGTCCTTAGGGCGACCATTCTAGTCTAGGTTAGCGGTCCTACAGTCAGCAAGGCTTTGATACGACTTATGTCACACCAGGTTATGGAAGATAAATCGAATGAGAACCATGTACGTGCTAGGATTATAAACTCACATACACAGCGATTACATAGTTGGACATAATCACACATTGCTCAAAATAAATAGTGGAAATAATACTTTATTACATCAAGATATCCAAGACATCCACAAAGTCATTAACTTAACATAGTCATTAACATAATCAAAGTGCGGATATGAAATGTAGAAGATAAGGCCTTCACATGCAACTAACTGGGGGTTTGCCACTAAACACAACTAGAACTCATCGTAGTCCTGAAACTCCTGAAAGTCCTCCATGTTGCCTTCATCTCCTCCAGAGCACTGATTGCAATGGGGACAACCTGGGGTTGGGTGGTTTTAAAGCAAGGGTGAGTACACATCAACGTACTCACCAAATGTCCTGTTTGACTAAAGTGGACTAGTTGTATGTGGGGTTAAGGCAAAGCAGTTGCTTTTAGTTGGTCAAGTATTTATTATTAGTAGAAAAGTCAAGTTTTAGTATTAAACCCAAGTTATTACCCAAAAGTACTCCCTCCAAGAGGAAATACCAGAGACCATAGTTATAATCATTACCATTAATCATTATCATAAAAGTATCCAAAGTTACTCTAATCAAAGAGGATCCCAAGGCTGCTCTTAATCATGAGCACGACTAATATACCAGTTTCTAACACTCTGCAGAGGTTGCACACTTTACCCACGAGTCGTGATCCCTTTTTGCCTCGGGTCGATCAAACCCTCAAACACTACCAAGGTGAATTCTCAAAGTTTCACTATGTAGCCTTTACAAAGATTCCCCAGAGGTTATAGACACCCGTTAGGTTTCTCCAGTTTGATAAACACAGTACCTCTCCCCAAAGGAAGGGTGACTAACAAAACCAAATCGAAAGAACCTTGGCAACCAGCCTTGACAGAGCAAGTACTGTACCCGGACCCCATTGACGGTACGACGGCGAAGCCAACTACACCTCAAGTTCCTCTAATTATTCAGCTAAGGGTGACCCATTCCACCCTCATGGTTGTACTGTTATTCCAGGTGGTCTCTCAACGAACAAGTCCTTACGAAGAGGTACTTAGGAAATAGCCTGAGTCCCCTAAAGTATCACATTTCATCATCATTATCAAGGTAACATCATCGTATCATAAATATTCTCATCATGTTTGTTGATTTAAAGTAAAGAAATAGCATGAAGCTAACCATAATAACCTAAAAGGTAATCAAGGACAAGGTAAATACAAAGCTAGTTAATCCTTATGTTTTAATTATGTAATGAGGGACAATGAATTAATAAATAAGTAGGACATAATGGGTCAAAGGACATTTGCCTTCACCAGGTTGCTGCTCAGGGAAGTCTCCGGCAACACACCCAGGAACCACGGACTGCTCGTTATCTACGCAAATCAATCATTCATTCAACACATTTGGGAAATGATAAAGGAACAGTACACCAACCATGTGCAATCAAGTGAACACAAGTTCAATAAAAAAGTATAAACACAAAAGTGGAATCTAGGTTCTAGGGTAGACTAATACACCTAGAGGTTTGTGGTTCTCTAACTACTGCCTATCTCAGTGGACTATATTACTTACTATAGTTATCTTAATGTATTATTAAAATTACTCTAGGGATGGATTCTGTTGGGGGCCTTCGTCTTCCGAAGGTCCTCAAAAACACGACTAACATGTTTTCCATGTACAATACTGTTATAGGAACTTTCGGCTTTGAGATGAAGGTGCGCATGATATGAAAGGCGCGGTCTGGAAGAAGGTTGAATCAGTTCCGAAGCTATGGATGGAGAAGCTTCGGTTTGACGCAAAGACGGTGATGGATAATGAAACCGACCTAAAGGGGAAAAGACTGCTTAGTCCTCGACAAATTATTCCTTAGTCAATAGTAAATGTCAAGGACATGCATGTAATTTTATCCAGGCTACGTCCTGTGCCTATAAATAGATGAACAATAACACCGTACTATTCACGCTGATTTGTAATTGCTCGCACGTCACTCTTGGATTCTTACCTTCTGTCAAGCCGAAGGTACAAATATAAACCAATATTATTAATGTTGTTAATGACCATATAATGAGAAGATAGATAATTTAATGATTTAATATTATCATTCATGCTCTTTATATGTTCCTCATGTTCCTGCTTTTTATCACATGTTGATATGATGAAGGTTTGTCCTTCATACCCTTCGTCTGAAGATCATTAAATCCTAAGGGAGATAATGCTTCGAAGGACGAAGGTCTTTAACCATTAATATTTGTGTTGCCTTGTTCTTAACTCGTAGCATTTGAGAACAAGTGATCAACATTGGCGCCCACCTCCGGTGAACTCATTTGACCACCTTCGGCAACCTGTGACCTTTGTAATGCCGCCGAAGAAGTCTTCAGGGCTAGGGGCTGGACTGCAGCCACTGGACGTCAATCAGGACACATTACGCGAAGCTAGGAGCCAAAAAGGAAGGCTACCAGTCCGACACCTCAGGAGGAGGAGTTGGACCAAGAAATCAGGGACCTAGAAGCCATTCATCAACAGGTCTAGAGGAAAAAAGAAAAGATGCTTCGTCTCGCCGATCTTCAAAAGAAGATTGATGAGGCCGCTGAGGAAATGTGTCATCTCATCCAAGATGACCAAGACCAACGACCTCAACACAGAGAGCTTCGTCAAGACAACTCCTACAATGATGACGAATGGTATGATGATTTCCATCATGGCAATTTTGCTTTTGATGATGCGTCTCCTCTAGCAGTAGAATTGCAGGCTACCCCATGGCCCCCATCATACAAGCCACCCCAGCTCCCTATGTATGATGGGCACTCAGACCTGAAGCAGTTTCTCATGAGCTATGACGCAACTATATCTTCTTATGGAGGCAACGCTGCAATCATGGCGAAATCCTTGTTCATGGCAGTCAAAAGTGTCGCACAAACCTGATATTCTTCTCTTCAGCCAGGGACAATCACATCATGGCAGAAGCTTAAAGACATGCTAATCACTAGCTTCCAAGGATTTCAGACGAAGCCAGACACTGCTCAGGCTTTGTTTCAGTGCACACAAGACCATGAGGAGTACCTTCAGGCGTATGTCCGAAGGTTCCTGCGTCTGAGAGCACAAGCGCCTATAGTGCCTAATGAAATTGTCATTGAGGCCATGATCAAAGGGCTTCGGCCAGGACCTATGGCTCAGTATTTTGCAAGGAAGCCCCCACAAACCCTGGAGACGCTTCTTCAGAAGATGGATGAATACATCCAGGCTGATAATGATTTCTGCCAGAGAAGGGAAGAAGCCTACAGGTTTTCTGAGATGACCAGGGGCTTCGGAGGAAGAATCCACCTCAGGCATGTCAGATCAATCCATAATTCAGGCATAAGTGATGACAGAGGAAGCCAGCCTCAAAGGCCACAACACAGCTCCCAATCTTCAGGGCAACAACAAAGCTCTTTCAGGCCACCAGCCCCAAGGGGTAGAGGCATGAAGCAAACTTCGGGAAATACAGTTTTCAGACTTGCCATAGAAGGTGCTTCTTTCTTTACGAAGCATGAAAAGAAGGGAAGGTGTTTTTTCGCCGAAGGCTAAAAAACGGTAGGTGCGTAAATTTCATGCATCACGAAGAAATATATTACAACAATTTACATGTCTGATTAATTGTTCAATACACCAAATGTTACATAGTATCATTACAATAAAGTTTAATCTTCCTTAAGTATTTTCACTGCAACTTCGTTCAGCAGCTTGTCGATGACTTCGTAGATGATGGAGTTAGCAATGCTCATTATATCCAGTGCTTCTTTCATGACTGGATTGGCTAGGGGGTTGTACGGCTCGGGCAGCGGTGACAGTTCAGCTGTAGTAGGCAAACCGTTAGTTCAAAACCAGAAAATAAGAGCCAAAGCTAAAATTCACAAACAATACCTATGCGCCTTTCGCGTTCAGCAGCTTCTTCGGTTTGTCTAGCTTCTTCTCGGGCTTCATGGGTTTACTTTTCATTTTTCTTTATAATTTCGTTGGCCAATTCCTGGCCACCGTTCACCCAGACATCAGAATAAAATTTTCCACCCACCAAAGTAGCTTCAGCCGAAGGGTCTTTTGTGTCATTTGTGGAGAAGGCAGCCTCATCCTGGGTTGTAGTTTTAACGTGATCGCAACCAGCCTTCTCCAGAATTGCCGCAATACCTCGAGCACCAGAAAAAGCACAAATATCCCCGCAATCGTTTAGGATTTCTTTAAAGGCTTCGGCTTCCCTGCTTATCCAATCAATGACGCCTTCGGGGTCGCCTCGAATAAAGTTCTCTTCAGACGAATAAGCACCTACTTTTGCAAAGCTGCTTTTTAATTTTTTCACGCAATCCAAGGACTTTTCGAAGCACCTTTCCTTGGATTCGCGAAGCTCCTCAACATTTTTCTCTAGCCTAGCTTTTGACCATTCACTAATTTCTTCACTGACTTTTGCAAGTGCAAAATTCTCATTAGCTTCGGCGAGCTTTTTCTGAAGGTCTTCAACCTCGGCTTTATGAGCTTTGGCCTGAGCGTTGTATTTCGCTTCATCTTCCTTCACTTTACTCACCAATGAAATTAAAATTTTGTCCTTCTCCAAGGCTTCGTTTCTCAGCTTAATTACCTCTGATCGAAGGTTGCTGAGAGCTATAGTGAGCTTTCGTCTTCTGCATTCTTTTGCGCCCTCAAGGCGTTGCTAAGGATTAAGCCCTGCAAGAAAAAAAGAAAGAATTAGCACGAAGATGAAAGACTTCATTTCCAAGTCCATAAACTTTAAAGTTCTCAGCTTCTGTACCTTCATACTGTTGTATGCGAGGCTGTCCGCAAGGTCATCCTTCGACATGGCGGAGAGGCCAGCTTCGAGCTTCGGAAATCCCATACTTTTGGCCATCTCCCGGCTGACGGATATCTCTTTGTTGTTCGGGAGATAGTACAAGAAATCATCTTCGTCCGTGCCGTTGAACACTAAGGCCCCCTTCGGATATTTTAGTTCCCGGGCATAGTGTTTGGCTTCTAAAATTTCTTCTTCGGATAATCTTTTCCCTGAAGCATGTCGGATAATATAGTCAAGATCTTCGGATGGTGCTTCGGGAGCAGGAGATTTAGCTTTTTCCGTCGCGTCCTGCCCCGTTGCCATGCCGACATTTGGAGATTCTTGCTCAGCCTTATCCTCAGTCGCGGCAGGCTTCGTCTTAGTAGGCACTGAAGGCCCAGCTTCGGCTTCAGCCTGGGCTGTAGCAGCTTCGGCAACTTTCTACGTAGGGGCATGAGTTAATGCCTTTGTGGTTTCCATAACAGCGTCTAGCACGCTGGCCATTCTCCTCTTGGGAGTTGTGGCGGGAGCCTTTGTCACCTTCGGCAGTTCTGCCTCTACAGGTGGGCTCAGAATTTCTGGCAGCATTATTGTTTTTTTCCAACTCTGGCTCTTTGGCTACACCATCTTTGGCTTCGGCTGACTCGACTATAGGCACCTTCGGCACTACAACCGATCCTTCAGCACTCCGAACAGCGGGAACAACTTGTTCCGCTTCGGCAGCGGAAGAGGTTCCTTCACCAAATTCAGGCAGTATGGTCGTTTCAATATTTCGTGGCCGGTGGGTCAAAACCTTGATTTTCTTGCCCTTCGGCACAACAGAGATGGCCGAAGTGGTAGTTTTCCTCTTTTTTCTTTGCTTTCGCAAGGGATAACATAATCAGGATATATATAAAACCAATTGCATCAAAAACCCTGTTCACCTTTTTCTTGCCCCGACCCCCGAAGGCTGAGGACAAAGCATCATCTTCGGCTCTAGTATATGCCCCAAGCAACTCGTCGCTAGTAGCCTCAATACATTTTAGCCAGTCGCATTTGGTTTGTCAAACCGGTCTCTGTATCTAAAGGTATATTTCAAACGAATCAATCCACCTTGGCTGGACCCGGCAGCAGTCTCCTTCGGCATCTCCCAGTTATCCACAAGTGGCCATACCCTGTAGGCTATGTGCTCTTGTATCAGGTCTCTTGTACTAATGAAAGCACAAACATTGCTGAAAGCCTTTTGACATGCTTTGGCATCATTATCAATCACAACGGTCGACCTTCGAAGGCCGAAGCGAGACCAGATGGGCCATTGGATAATCCCCTTTATGTATTCCCTTTTAACCAGATCATTTCTGATATAAAACCATTCCTCCATCCAGGCCCCGGGCCACCTTTTCCGAAATGTTGGAACCGGATAGCTTGCATTAGAACGAGCAATGAATCCATAACAACCGAAGTTGTTGTGATACTGCTCTTTGCCAGTAGCCTTCGTCTCGTACATCAGTTCGTGCATATTGCAAAAACACTTTGCGCTCGGTTCCAGCCCTTGGCTTCTCACAGCCCAAACAAACAAACCCATTCTGATTATAGCTTCGGGAGTAAGTTGATGAAGAAAGATCTGAAATATCTTCAACACTTCAACCAAAAATTTGCTTAATGGGAACCGAAGACCCGCCTTCATAAAGCTTATGTAGACAACAACTTCATTTTCTTCAGGAGCAGGGGCGGTGCTGTCCCCTCCAACCCTCACAATAGACATGTCACGAAAGTATCTTCCCTTCATGGCGGCAATTTGACTTTGTTTAATGGTCGACTTTCCGAAGATGGTATGGCTTGGCCACTAGGGCCGGACTTCAGAATCTTCATCCCCACTTTCCACATCATAGTCATCGCTATCATCAGAATCTTCAGACAAATCCGCCATTATTTCCTTTGTGATCTTCTCTATATTTGTTTTTGCCATAGATTCGTAAAACCCAGCAAGAAAAGGGTCCACAATTTTCATCTCCTCAAACATATTCTCCTCCTCAGATATCTTCTTCTCCTCAGACATCCTTCTCTTCAGACATGGAACAAGCACTTGTTTATATCACGAAGCTCGAAAATCAAGCGAGAGCTGATAGCAAGAGTTCAAAATTTGAGAAAATAACGCAAGCAACAGAAATGGCGTAGCAAATGATGCCGATGTGGGTTTCTATTTATATGCCTAGTGCATTGCAACTTGGCAGGCCCCATTTGTCATTGACTTTCGCTATTCTAGCGAAGGGAAGGTGTCTTTTCGGACCTTCGGCTAAAGGCCTTTGTTCACGTCGTAGTATGAATTTGTTAGATGAACAAATTAATACTGCGAGGGGCTACTGTTGGGGGCCTTCGTCTTCCGAAGGTCCTCAAAAACATGACTAACATGTTTTCCAAGTACAATACTGTTACAGGAACTTTCAGCTTTGAGATGAAGGTGCGCACGGTATGAAAGGCGCGGTCTGGAAGAAGGTTGAATCAGTTCCAAAGCTATGGATGGAGAAGCTTCACTTAGCGCAAAGATGGTGATGGAGAATAAAACCGACCTAAAGGGGAAAAGACTGCTTAGTCCTCGACAGATTATTCCTTAGTCAATAGTAAATGTCAAGGACATGGATGTAATTTTACCCAGGCTGCGTCCTCTGTGCCTATAAATAGATGAACAGTAACATTGTACTGTTCACGCTGATTTGTAATCGCTTGCATGTCACTCTTGGATTCTTACCTTTTGTCAAGCCGAAGGTACAAATATAAACCAATATTATTAATGTTTTTCATGACCATATAATGATAAGATAGATAATTTAATGATTTAATATTATCATTCATGCTCTTTATATGTTCCTCATGTTCCTGCTTTTTATCACATGTTGATATGATGAAGGTTTGTTCTTCATACCCTTTGTCTGAGGATCATTAAATCCTAAGGGAGATAATGCTTCAAAGGACGAAGGTCTTTAACCATTAATATTTGTGTTGCCTTGTTCTTAACTCGTAGCATTTGAGAACAAGTGACCACCAGATTCATATATTGCATGATATTAACTTTACAAAGTTAATCACTTAATTATCATTAGTGTTTTCCTTTTTATTTCCTTTTAAATAATAAACCATTACTCTAAATGCACCTACAACCTAGACATAAAATTAAGACACGCAGACAGTGAAAGATACTAATTTAAACAGGTAGATAATACTTTTATGAACATTTTGCAATTTGAACCACCCAATATGGAGTTCATATACAAAATATATGAAATAAACAAGTTTTGGAATTCAAAATACAAAATAAGACCTATTTTCTGTGATAAAAATAAACTCTAGGGGCTTCTCTACAAGAAAGCAAGGGTTTGCATGCAAGAACGCATGACTGCGGGTTATTTTCTAAAAAGCCGAGGGTTTCTTTAACAAAAAGACCACGCAAAGGGGTACGAGGCGTTCTCTGCCATCCGATCATAGATCGACGACCGAGATCAATCCCGAGTGCGAGCGCGGGCTGATAAGTGGGCTAGGGGTGTCAACGGCGCGGCTATAATTCACCGGACTGTCCGGTGGTGCACTGGACTGTCTGGTGAGCCAACGGCCGCCAGCGCAACGATCGGCCGCGCAATCCGCACGGGACGCGTGGCCCCAGCCAACGGTTGGCTGGGGGCACCGGACTGTCCGGTGTGCACCGGACAGTGCCCGGTGCGCCAACGGCTACAGTTCTGCAACGGTCGGCTGTGTCATTTTAGGAAGGAGATCCGCACCGGACAATAAATAGTGGATGTCCGGTGGTGCATCGGACTGTCCGGTGCGCCACCCGACAGAAGGCAAGAATTGCCTTCCAAGAATGCCTCCAACGGCTCCTAGCTGCCTTGGGGCTATAAAAGGGACCCCTAGGCGCACTTGATTGTCTTTGAGCATTCTAAATCTTCCACACTCCGTCTCTGCGCACTTGATTGTCTTTCTTAGTGATTTGAGCTCTGTTCTAGTGGTGAACTTGTTGCGATTCATTCGAGCTCAAGTCATGGCTGTGTGTGTGCGTATTGCTGCGGATTTGTGTGTGTGCTTCCCTTCCTTACTCTAGTGCTTTCACTTTGATCTTTGTTGTAAGGGCGAGAGACTCCAAGTTGTGGAGATTCCTCGCAAACGGGAAAGAGTATAAGAAAGAAAACAACCGTGGTATTCAAGTGGATCATTGGATCACTTGAAAGGGGTTGAGTGCAACCCTCGTCCATTGGGACGCCACAACGTGGAGTAGGCAAGTGTTATACTTGGCCGAACCACGGGATAAATCATCTTGTCTCTTGTGCTTGTTTTCTTTGTGACCATTGTGTTTCACAAGAGCTCGGTCCTTAGCCACTTAATTCCATTGTGCTAACACTTAACCAAGTTTTGTGGCTGTAAGTTTAAGTTTTTACAGGATCACCTATTCACCCTCCTCTAGGTGCTCTCAATTGGTATCGAAGTCGTTCTCTTCACGAAAGGGACTAATCGCCCAAAGAGATGGATCCTAAGGGAAAGGGGATGGTGGTCAACGATAAGGAGAAGGAGTCCATCTTCAACGAGCCAAGAGACGATAAGCCCACTGACTCTGGCTCGAGTCACAAGAAGAAGGACGGGAAAAAGAAGAGGCGTATCAAGAAGATAGTCTACTACGACAGCGACGATTCTTCTTCTTCCCAAAGAGACGACGATGACGAGAAAAAGAAATCGGTTAACTCAAACTTCTCTTTCGATTATTCTCGTATTCTGGTTAACTCCAATGCTCATTTACTTTCTATTCCTCTTAGGAAACCTCCGCACTTTGATGGAGAAGACTACTCATTTTGGAGTCACAAAATGCGTAGTCACCTATTCTCTCTCCATCCAAGTATTTGGGAGATCGTTGAAAACAGAATGCGTTTTGATAGTACTGACAACCCCGTTTTCATTAATGAGCAAATCCATAAAAATGCCCAAGCTACCACTGTTTTGCTAGCATCCTTGTGCAGGGACGAGTACCACAAGGTGAGCGGCTTGGATAACGCCAAGCAAATTTGGGACACCCTCAAGATTTCTCATGAGGGGAACGATGCCACCATGCTCACCAAGATGGAGTTGGTGGAAGGCGAACTAGGAAGGTTCACAATGATCAGGGGGGAGGAGCCAACCCAAATGTACAACAGGCTCAAGACCCTGGTCAACAAGATCAGGAGCTATTGAAGCACGAGATGGACAGACCACGACGTCGTCCGACTTATGCTCAGGTCCTTCACTGTACTTGATCGTCATCTTGTGAACTCAATCCGTGAAAATACTAGGTACACCAAGATGACGCCCGAGGAAATACTCGGAAAATTTGTAAGCGGGCGTATGATGATCAAGGAAGCAAGATACGTTGATGAGGCATTGAATGGTCCAATGCTCATCTACGAGCCTCAAACGGTTGCTCTCAAGGCAACAAGTAGCAGGGAGGCGCTACCCAGCAAGGTGGCGCAAGTTGAGGCGGCCGGGCTAAACGAGGATGAAATGGCCCTCATTATCAAGCGCTTCAAAACCGCATTGAAAGGACGCAAGGAGTACTCAAACAAGAACAAGGCAAAGGGAAAGCGCTCCTGCTTCAAGTGCGGTAAGACTGGTCATTTTATAGCAAATTGTCCCGATAACTCTAGTGACCAGGAACAAGGAAAGGGCGGGAAGAAAGAGAAGCAAAAGAGCTACAAGAAGGCGAAGGGCGAGGCACACCTTGGCAAAGAGTGGGACTCAGATTGTTCTTCGTCAGACTCCAACGACGAAGGACTCGCCGCCTCGGCCTTCAACAAATCGTCGCTCTTCCCCAACGAGCGCCATACTTGCCTAATGGCAAAGGAGAAGAAGGTAAACGTTCGAGAAACTCATAAGTACTCTACTTCTAGTGATGAGGACTCTAGTGATGATGAAGTAGATTACACTAGCTTGTTCAAAGGATTAGATAGAGCTAAAGTAGAAAAGATTAATGAATTGATTGATGCATTAAATGAAAAAGATAGACCGCTAGAGAGGCAAGAGGACATTTTGTATGAGGAACATGACAAATTTGTTAGTGTTCAAAAGTCTCTTGCCTTAGAGATTAAAAGGAATGAATTACTATCCTCTGAGTTATCTATTTGCAATGAATCTAATTCTAGCTTGAAGATTTTGAATGATGATTTAAATGCTAAGCTAGAAATAGTTAATAAATCTAGTCCTTGTGTAGAACACGTTGTGATTTGTAATAGGTGTAAGGATTTCAATATTGATGCATGTGTTGAGCACCTCACTTCTTTTGCAAAATTAAACGATGAAGTGGTAAGTCTTGATGCCCAACTTAAGACTTGTAAAGATGACTTTGACAAATTAAAATTTGCTAGGGATGCCTACACCATTGGTAGACATCCCTCAATTAAGGATGGGCTTGGCTTTCGAATGGAAGTCAAGAACTTAACAAGTCAAAGGGCTCCCATTCTCAACAAGAAGAAAGGGAAGGCTCCTATGGCTAGTAGTAGTCAAAAGAATCATGCATTTATTTATGATAGAAAATTTTCTAGGAATGCTCATTATAATAGGAGTTATAATGCTTATGATTCACATGCCATGATTTCTTCAAGTTCTTCTTTTATGCATAGTAGAAATATACCTAGAAACAATGTTGTTCATCATGTGCCTAGGAAAATGCAAAATGAATCTGCTACTATTTTTCATGCCCGCAACACTGATTTTGTACTCTCATGTAAAAATTAGGGGCCAAATGCAAGGGAGACAAGACTTGCATTTGGGTCCCTAAGTCGATTGTTACTAACCTTGTAGGACCCAACAAGAGTTGGGTACCTAAAACCCAAGCCTAATTTGTCTTGCAGGTTTATGCATCCGGGGGCTCAAGCTGGATTATCGACAGCAGACGCACAAACCATATGACAGGGGAGAAGAAGATGTTCACCTCCTATGTCAAGAACAAAGATTCCCAAGATTCGATCATCTTTGGAGACGGGAATCAAGGCAAGGTTAAAGGACTAGGAAAAATAGCTATTTCATCCGAGCATTCCATATCTAATGTGTTCTTAGTTGAATCGCTCGGGTATAACTTGTTGTCCGTTAGTCAATTATGTAATATGGGTTACAATTGCTTATTTACCAATGTAGATGTGTCTGTATTTAGAAGGAGTGATGGTTCATTAGCTTTTAAGGGTGTACTAGACGACAAACTTTATTTAGTTGATTTTTTGAAGGAGGAGGCCGATCTAGATGCATGCTTAATTGCTAAGACTAGCATGGGCTGGCTGTGGCATCGCCGTCTAGCACATGTTGGGATCAAGAACCTTCATAAACTTCTAAAGGGAGAACATGTGTTAGGACTAACCAATGTAACTTTCGAAAAAGATAGACCTTGTGCAGCTTGTCAAGCAGGTAAACAGGTGGGAAGTACTCATCACAGCAAGAATGTGATGACCACATCAAGACCTCTAGAGCTACTTCACATGGACCTCTTCGGACCCGTCGCCTACCTCAGCATCGGGGGAAGTAAGTATGGTCTTGTTATTGTTGATGATTTTTCCCGCTTCACTTGGGTAATCTTTTTGTAGGATAAAACAGAAACCCAAGGGACCCTTAAGCGCTTCCTAAGGAGAGCTCAAAATGAATTTGAGCTCAAGGTGAAAAATATAAGAAGCGACAACGGGTCCGAGTTCAAGAACCTTCAAGTGGAGGAGTATCTTGAGGAGGAAGGAATCAAGCACGAGTTCTTCGCCCCCTACACACCACAGCAAAATGGTGTGGTAGAGAGGAAGAAAAGGACGCTCATAGACATGGCGAGGACGATGCTTGGTGAATTCAAGACGCCCGAGCGGTTTTGGTCGGAAGCTGTGAACACGGCTTGCCACGCCATAAACCGGGTCTACCTTCATCGCCTCCTCAAGAAGACGTCGTACGAACTTCTAACCGATAACAAACCCAACGTATCATACTTTCGTGTATTTGGGAGTAAATGTTATATTCTAGTGAAGAAAGGTAGAAATTCCAAATTTGTTCCCAAAGCTGTAGAAGGGTTTTTGTTAGGTTATGACTCAAATACAAAGGCGTATAGAGTCTTCAACAAATCATCGGGTTTGGTTGAAGTCTCTAGCGACGTTGTATTTGATGAAACTAATGGCTCTCCAAGAGAGCAAGTTGATCTTGATGATGTAGATGAAGATGATGTTCCATCGGCCGCAATACGCACCATGGCGATTGGAGATGTGCGACCACAGGAACAAAAAGAGCAAGATCAACGGTCTTCCTCAACAATAGTGCACCCCCAACTCAAGATGATGAACGGGTTCATCAAGAAGAGGCGTGTGATCAAGGGGGAGCACAAGATGATCGAGTTATGGAGGAAGAAGCACCACAGGTCCCTCCAACTCAAGTCCGAGCGACGATTCAAAGGAATCATCCCGTCGACCAGATTTTGGGTGATATAAGCAAGGGAGTAACTACTCGCTCTAGATTAGCTAATTTTTGTGAGCATTACTCGTTTGTCTCTTCTATTGAGCCTTTCAGGGTAGAAGAGGCCTTGCTAGATCCGGACTAGGTGTTGGCCATGCAGGAAGAGCTCAATAACTTCAAGCAAAATGAAGTTTGGACCCTGGTGCCACGTCCCAAGCAAAACGTTGTGGGAACCAAGTGGGTGTTCCGCAACAAACAGGACGAGCACGGGGTGGTGACAAGGAACAAGGCTTGACTTGTGGCAAAAGGTTATGCCCAAGTCATAGGTTTGGACTTTGAGGAGACTTTTGCTCCTGTGGCTAGGCTAGAGTCTATTCGCATTTTGTTAGCCTATGCCACTCACTATTCTTTCAGGTTGTTTCAAATGGATGTGAAGAGCGCTTTCCTCAACGGGCCAATCAAGGAGGAGGTGTACGTGGAGCAACCCCCTGGCTTTGAGGATGAACGGTACCCCGACCACATGTGTAAGCTCTCTAAGGCGCTCTATGGACTTAAGCAAGCCCCAAGAGCATGGCATGAATGCCTTAGAGATTTTCTAATTGCTAATGCTTTCAAGGTTGGGAAAGCCGATCCAACTCTTTTCACTAAGACTTGTGATGGTGATCTATTTGTATGCCAAATTTATGTTGATGACATAATATTTGGTTCTACTAACCAAAAGTCTTGTGAAGAGTTTAGCAAGGTGATGACATAGAAATTCGAGATGTCGATGATGGGCGAGTTAAACTACTTCCTTGGGTTCCAAGTGAAGCAACTCAAGGATGGCACCTTCATCTCCCAAATGAAGTACACACAAGACTTGATCAAGCGGTTTGGGATGAAGGACACCAAGCCCGCAAAGACACCAATGGGAACTGATGGACACGTCGACCTCAACAAAGGAGGTAAGTCCGTTGATCAAAAGGCATACCGGTCTATGATAGGTTTCTTGCTTTACTTATGTGCTAGTAGACCGGATATTATGCTAAGCGTATGCATGTGTGCTAGATTTCAATCCGACCCAAGGGAGTGTCACCTTGTGGCCGTTAAGCGAATACTTAGATATTTAGTTGCTACGCCTTGCTTCGGGATCTGGTATCCAAAGGGGTCAACCTTTGACTTGATTGGATACTCAGACTCCGATTATGCTGGATGCAAGGTTGATAGGAAGAGTACATCAGGGACGTGCCAATTCCTAGGAAGGTCCCTGGTGTCTTGGAGTTCTAAGAAACAAACTTCCATTGCCCTATCCACCGCTGAGGCCGAGTACATTGCCGCAGGACAGTGTTGCGCGCAACTACTCTGGATGAGGCAAACCCTCTGGGACTTTGGCTACAATCTGAGCAAAGTCCCACTCCTATGTGATAATGAGAGTGCAATCCGCATGGCAGACAATCCTGTTGAACACAGCCGCACAAAGCACATAGACATCCGACATCACTTTTTAAGAGACCACCAGCAAAAGGGGGATATCGAAGTGTTTTATGTTAGCACCGAGAACCAGCTAGCCGATATCTTTATCAAGCCTTTAGATGAGAAGACCTTTTGCAGGTTGCGTAGTGAGCTAAATGTTTTAGATTCGCGTAACTTGGAATGATCTATAGCATACATGTGTTTTATGCCTTTGATCATGTAATTTATGCATTTTAATCTATATTGTTCATTTGTGGTGCTCAAGTTGTACACATGATCCCCGGACCTCACACGTCCATTTGCAAGTGATGCACTTATTTAGGGGGAGACATGCTACAACTTGACACTTTGAGACTAACCCTGTGTTTGAGTTTACTTGTTTGAGTCTCAAAAGTGGATTGAAAGGGAAAGGTGGACTTGGATCATGAAAGACTTCCACTGCACTCCGATGAGAGGGTAATTAACTCCAAGTTCAGCTCTATGCACTTATTGCCTTTTTGCTCTTAATTGACAATTTTGGTGAGGCAATGAGGTTACAGGGCCAAGATTGATCCTGTTTTGGTGCTTAATGCCAAAGGGGGAGAAAATAAGGCCAAAGCAAATGGATCAGCTACCACTTGTGAAATTTTTGAAAAAGAGTAGAGTAGGACTTTTGATTTGTCAAAATAACTCTTACTATCAAAATTTGGTCCCTTGTGGGGAGAATGTTTGATTATGGGAAAAGGGGGAGTTTTTGGCTCTTAATCATTTTTACTCTTGGATTATCTCTTTTTGTGTCTAAACATGAGTGTTTAACTTAGAGATAAGAAAATGAATTTGATTTGCAAAAACAACCCAAGTGGTGGCAAAGAACGATCCAAATATGTCAAATCTTGTCAAAGACTATTTTTGTTCTCAATTACATTGATGTTGCACTTCTATTTGTTGCTTTTTGATGTGTTGGCATAAATCACCAAAAAGGGGGAGATTGAAAGGGAAATGTGCCCTTGGGCCATTTAGGGCTCGTTTGGAAAATACGGTATTAGGTGACCCTGCTCATTTAGCACCGGCGGGGCAAACCTGCAAATAATTGTCCCTGTCTCTGTGCTGTCCGGTAGGTTTTGGGTGCCCTGTGGCCATTTGGAAACTGTTTGGCTTGTGCACCAATGGCAAACCGATACAAGCAGAGGTGAGGACGAGAGAGAGATAGGCGTGGGGCTGTGGGGGGCACACAAAACCGATGGTCCAATGAGTGGAGCCCTATCCCTGTCCAAACCGGTGGTGCGCGGGGTAAGGAAACCTGCATGCAGCGCTTCCAAACGCGCAGACAATGAGGGCGTGTTTTTTTTGTCTGTGGCCCACCCGTCCCGTCGAAACCGGCTGGTGTTGGTGTTCCCAAACGAAGCCTTATAGTATATTTTGGTGATTAAGTGCCCAACACACTTTGAGTGAGTGATTATGTGCCAAATGATGAATGAAGTGCAAATCAACAAGAAGGTAT
This sequence comes from Zea mays, assembly GCF_902167145.1. NCBI lineage: Eukaryota > Viridiplantae > Streptophyta > Magnoliopsida > Poales > Poaceae > Zea > Zea mays. The sequence continues at coordinate 91,403,389 of NC_050097.1, forward strand.
GCTTCTAGACTTAGTACATTGGTTTTTGTGTACTAATATATTTGTCTAAGTGCTAGAATCAAGAAAAGAAAAGGATTGGAAAAGAGTTGGCTGTGTACAGCCAACTGCTGCTCAGTCCGGGTGCACCGGACTGTCCGGTGGTGCATCGGACAGTGTCCGGTGCGCCAGGCCAGCTCTGGCGAACTGGCCACTCTCGGGAATTCGTCGGCGGTGTACGGCTATAATTCACCGGACTGTCCGGTGGTGCACCGGACTATCTGGTGAGCCAACGGCCGCAGCGCAACGGTCGGCCGCGCAATCCGAGCCAACGGTCGGCTGGGGGCACCTGACAGTGTCCGGTGCGCCAACGGCTACAGTTCTGCAACGGTCGGCTATGTCATTTTAGGAAGGAGATCCGCACCGGACAATAAACAGTGGATGTCCGGTGGTGCACCGGGCTGTCCGGTGCGCCACCCGACAGAAGGCAAGAATTGCCTTCCAAGAATGCCTCCAACGGCTCCTAGCTGCCTTGGGGCTATAAAAGGGACTCCTAGGCGCATGGAGGAGACACCCAAGTATGCTTTGAGCATTCTAAATCTTCCACACTCCGTCTCCGCGCACTTGATTGTCTTTCTTAGTGATTTGAGCTCCGTTCTAGTGGTGAACTTGTTGCGATTCATTCGAGCTCAAGTCTTGGCTGTTTGTGTGCGTATTGCTGCGGATTTGTGTGTGTGCTTCCCTCCCTTACTCTAGTGCTTTCACTTTGATCTTTGTTGTAAGGGCGAGAGACTCCAAGTTGTGGAGATTCCTCGCAAACAGGAAAGAGTATAAGAAAGAAAACAACCGTGGTATTCAAGTGGATCATTGGATCACTTGAAAGGGGTTGAGTGCAACCCTCGTCCATTGGGACGCCACAACGTGGAGTAGGCAAGTGTTATACTTGGCCAAACCACGGGATAAATCATCGTGTCTCTTGTGCTTGTTTTCTTTGTGACCATTGTGTTTCACAAGAGCTCAGTCCTTAGCCACTTAATTCCATTGTGCTAACACTTAACCAAGTTTTGTGGCTATAAGTTTAAGTTTTTACAGGATCACCTATTCACCCCCCTCTAGGTGCTCTCAGATACTATTAACAAGAGTCACTTACACTCACATCTAAGCCCTTCTTGGGTCTATTTATGTCCGCAAGACCCCCGACGACGCCACGTCGAACACCTGACTACCGCTATCGGAGCTCGCCGCCGACAGCCCCCTTTCGAGGCGACGAGCACCCTGGTTACCTCCCTAGGCATAACCAACCCTCATCCCACCACCAATCAGATTATTATGGCCTACGGTCTACGTTACTCGGTTCATGGCGGACTCCGAGGTTCGACGGGCTTGGTCCCGAAGCCACGGCGCGGCAAAACTCAATTGATAGGCATTACAAGCACTAAGGACTTACCAGAAGCTCAGAACAGCAGTGGGATGGGTGGGACGAAGAACAAAGAGGGTGGTCCGCGTCGGGGTGGCGGATCACGGAGTATTCCGGCGTCGAAGGGCTGTTCTAGTGAGGTAAAGGCAGCAACGTTAAATTAAATGGATCGAGGAGTACCCCTAGCATTGGAGGAAGCTCGAACGGGACAGAATTTAAGAAATGCTTGCTCAATTTGACCTGGCCACGGAGGGGTCTTTCATGGTGGAGCTGAGAACGGCGAGGGGAAACCAACGGCTTAACTAGGTTTCTTCATGAAATTGAGTGGGTCGCGCAAGCCCTCAGGTGCGTAAGGTAGTGAAGAAGTAGCGCTCGGGCTCAATTTATAGGGAGGTGGCTGGAATCGAACGGGATTCAAAAGATCTCCATGTGCGCTGGCGAGCTCGTGCGTGGGTAAGGCCACGACAAGCGCCCTGGTGAAATGCTTTGGTCGAACGATGCCACCTCATGGTTACATGCGCCACATCCTGGAAGATTTTTACCAACGGCCGCAAGTCCGAGCAGTGAACACGGCAACGATGGCGTTCTTATCCCCGGCGAGGTACACTAAACCCAGGTCGATATCTTGCCTGCTAGCCCGAATTCGGATAGACATTGCACCCTAATTCATGTAGTTACTTGCAAATCGGTCCGCATCAAAGTGGTGCATTAATCAACGTTCTTTCACTTTAGTATAACAATCATACCAAAAATCCCCATGGATTAAGCACACGATGACGCCCAAGTTGGCTCAATAACACTGAACCCTAGCTTCAGTATGATCAGATGCAGTAATCGCATTTCTTTCCCCATCAGACTAACTGACAACGCTACTTGAAGGAATTATTACTTCTGTTTTCATATAGCAACAACCCAACCTCACTTTAGCAAACTTATGCTCCTATATACAACCTCCAACTTCATCACAGTGACCTTGGACTTAAACCCACTGAATCATCCTTAATTTATTTCCAAAGTCAGACCAGCGCCACTACTAAGCTAGGTTCAGAATTTTCTTATGACTGACAGTCCAACTCTAGACCCAATTTTCTCCCATTTTCATACAGCATTAGTGCTTAGTCACTTAATCAAAGTTGTACTCCTTTCATAGCTCTACAAGTTTAATGCATTGGCCCAGGGCAAAATCCTCATGAATTTTGAAATACAAAGCTCTAAGGTGGGCTCAATCTTACTGAATTTCAGACTTGAAAATCCTCCCTTTTGCAATTAAGTCCAATTTGCTCCATATAACTTGAAAAATCCTCCCATGTAAAAGTTACTTAGTTTTTGATGTTTTATCACTTTGATATTTGCACTTTGGTCCAAAAATGTATAAAATTTGAATTTACCCCCTAGGATACAATTTACGGTTTTCTAGGGTTTCTTTTAGGGTTTTGAACACTCTAGGGTTTTTGTGCCACTCAAATTCAATACTCTTGATCTCTTTTGAGTTACTCCAATGACTTTTGAGATTTCACTCAATTTGGCTTACTGTCACCCACATGCTCTAATCCTAGGGTTAAGCGCCCTACCCTAGGGTTAAGTATACTTCAAGTCACCACATCACACATGTTTTGAAATTTTACATAGTGAATGCATTCTAGGTGTGGCAAACAAAATGAAATGCCAAAGCATATGATGTCATGCTCAAGTTTTAGTGCCAGTAACACCAGGGGTGTTACAACTGACGGGTGGGGCCCGCAGACCAGTGAGAGAACGGGACGCGCACGAGCTAGGGGCAGTTGGCGCTGACAGGTTGGCCCCACCGAGCAAAGGGAGTGGGGAGCAGGACGTGCGGGCGCGAGCGCGGCGCCAACAAGCGGGGCCCGGCTGTCTAGGGGATGCGGGCGCGCGCGGGGCTGGCTAGGCTCGTTTGGGCCGGCTTGGGCTGAAATGGGTTTCCATATTCTTCTAAATTTCCAATTGCTTTTCTTTTTATTTTCTCTAGGGATTCAAATCAAATCAAACCATAATTCAAATTCACATAATTCAAACATGTGCATCAAACAAAAAGAATAATCTTAGTTCACCATGATGCAAAAATTCATATCTACCCTAGGTTTTAAATATTCCCAAGAAAATAATACATCTCTCCCATAATTAACCCAAAATTCTATTAAAGAGAATAGAAAAAAACTATAGAGGTGAGAAAAAGAGTAACACCTGAATTTGGTAGGTATTAGAGAAGAATATTTGTACCCCCAAATTCAGGGTGTTACATTGTCCCGGACTGTGGAGCAAAAGGGGACTGAGCTGAGGGAGTTGTAAGACACGGTGGTGGACCTCTTCCGAGACCTTGACGTGGTAGACGTCCCTCGGAGTGGATCCCCACGACCTCACATGCAAGCCCTAAGTGGCTAAGCGCGGGGTGAGGTCCGCGATGCCATACACCTCAGGGTGAAGCGAGCCTTGGTCATGGTCGCCTCCCACTACGAGATCGATCTCGAGCGGGTGTGCAAGGGTTATGTTCTTCCCAACGAGCCCGAGCTTGCCACCACCAAGATGCGGAGGCTGAACGACGCCGTCGAGGGGCTGGTGTCACAGAACCTCCCAAGGTATTAGGCCCACTTACAGATATCCTTGTCCTAAGGACCTCAAAAAGTCATGCAGGTGTGCACAATGACTCTGCAAGTTCGGTTATTTGTATCTCCATCACATCGCCAAGAGCGCTTAACCCATCACACAGACATTACACATCACCAGAGTAAACGAAAAGGATTACAATAACATAGTTTACATTCATAAGTAAAATATAGAAAGAGTTGGTTATTACATATCTGGGTACTTGAGTGCGTAAACTTATTATTACATCATAGGAAGGCAAAACACCTTTCCCAAATAAGTCTTAGTTTTCATCCTCCTGCTTGGGAACCACCTTGGAACAGAAATAGCAGAACTCAGCCGTTTCATCACCTACAACAACATGGGTTTGAAAACCCTGAATACGGAGTGTACTTTCGCAAGTCTTACCCGTTAAAGGAAAAAGACTCTCAAGGATATGCTGGCCTTTAGGAATCAAGGTAAAGCTTAGCAAGATTCAAAGACTCCTTTTGCAGAAAAGCTTACTATGAGTGGATCCTTAAAATTCATTTTTATTTACCAGGTTAAGTAGTTACCTGCATCTAGATTTCTTTCTATTCTAGATCAAGCACTTGGCCTATACTAGCCATCTTTTATCATCCCTTCAGTTCACTTGTTGCTACATGTAGGGCAGTGACCAAGTCTTCATGTCCGAGAAGTAACGGGGATCCGAATCAATTAATACCCAGCTGGGGATCTCCAACCACACCACATATGTAGCACTTAACCCTTGCATATGTCAACTCGCACCCGGGTTTCTCAAGACCAGAATGGGTTCACGCTAACCGAGAGCACAGATACTCCATGGTTCAGCCCCTTGCCACGGAGGGTACACGCTACTCTCGCTATCTCTCCACTCCCATTGTGTGGTAGGCTTTCTGGTATTGGTCTGACCGAGGCAAAGCTTACCCATGACGAGGCATATGGCCAGTTAAAAGGTCCTCGATCATCAAGGCTACATCAGCTCGATCCTTAAGCAACTCAGACGGAGACACTACACCGAGACTTCCTTCTCATGCAAGTCACCTGCTCGGTCTCGTCTTTATCATTTAAAACCCAAATTTTGGTACCTGACAGAGGTATTCTTTTTGGATGTTGAACCCATCATGGTCGTTATGGATCCACCATCATCAGTCTTTTCTTTGTAAAAGTTCTCATCCCATGTGAAGCATCACCTATTGCAAAACAAAACCTTTTTTTTTCTATAGCAGACTAAGCATTAGAAAACTTGTTTAAAATAGGCAAACAAGGAATGGTAACCAATTTCTAAGGAAGGAAATGCATCAACTGTTTAGCACACAACTCCTATCACCTAATGCATCAAATAAGGTGATAAAGATTTTAAAACAACAAGCAAAAGGAGAATGCACCGGGGCTTGCCTTGTGTTGCATTAGGTTTTGGTTCCACACCACTGATGTCGAAGTAAAAGTTGTTCTCCGCTGGAGGATTCTCAGTCTGGGAGACAACCTCTTCTTCTACTACAGTTTCTTCCTCGTGTTCTATACATGATAATACATGTACATGAATGCTTATGCTATGTCATGAATATGCAGTTACAAAATAAAAATATAATAAGTTTCATCTTGAATACAACTTTCATTCATGGTACAAACTAATCACTAAGGTTTTCTAATTAGGTATTCCTTTAGGATTAGTATTAAATAATTAACCCTATGAGGCTAGTTATTGGGTTTCTGATCAAACAGTGTCCAAATCATTTCAAACTTCACTCAGGGGTTATAATCATCATATTAAGCTTACTTAAAAAGTTTTATGATTTTTGTAATTACTAAACTATTTCTAAAATTCTATAAGGCTTGGTTTAAGCATCTTTAAATGCTACACAATTCCAGGTTTGGTATAAAAATCTTGGAATTATTTTTATTAAATACTACTTGATTTTAGGAATCTAGCAAAATTGGTCTCATGATTTTACTAATTTTCTACTATTTTCTACAAATTTCCCAAGCTGACAGTAAAAAGAAAAGAAGAAATAATGAATAGTGACGGGCCGTATCTGGCCCGAGTCGGCCCACGAACAGGGGAACGAGCCCGCGTTCGCGCCCGCACGATCGATTTTTGTGCAAAGATCCCTGGCCATTTGAATAATCGGTAAAGAGTCCCTGAACCCTATTCCGATGTCTCATTGACAATCGCAAATAGGCCCCCATGCTTCTATTTCTTCACGATTGAAGTCCCTGGCCACACACCGAGCGAATACATTGCCGGAGTTGCGCGTACTCGCCGGCGATGACGTGCTCTAGTGGTGTTGAGCGCACGGACACGATCACGGATGCAACCCGAACACACTCACGTGCTCAATTCGACCAGAGCGCCGTTAATTCATCACATGCATCCATACACATCATACATCCCTCGCATGAAGCATCATGTATCCTCATACTGCATCCATACATCATACAGGATCGCAGGAGGAAGTACTAGTGGAGATTATCGAGGAGCTGCCAGAGATTCTCGTGGAAGGGGGTGAACCCGAAGCCGAAGCTTAGGAGTGTCCTGATCACCGCCCCAGTTCCTTCGAGAAAAGCGAGCCCCGGCATATAACTTCCTATATTTATAATATTTTAATTTATGCACTGCCTACCTATATTGATGCATTAGGTATAGGAGTTGATTGAAACCAATTGCTGCATTCACCTTGATCTATTGGTTATCTTGTCCTTGCCGCCTATTTAAATAAACACTCTTTAATGCTTAAGCCTGCTTAGACGGTAGAAGTCGGGTGATTTCCTGTCACCTGCGAGATTTAGGTGATTTCTTATGCTTGATCGGAAGAAGTTTATGGGTAATATCCATGCGGAATATTAAAGGTTTAATATGAGACCGGGCGGACTCTTATGGGTGCCATGTGGGCCATAGTGAACCCGCCTGTGTCGATTAAGGACCGTACCGTTGTGGTCCCTCGAGTCATGTTGAATTTATGCCTATTCACTTAGCTAGCCGGATAACTCATTCCAACTGTGAAGCCAGAACACCATTCCAGCCGGATTTGACCTTGCGGTGCACCTACTGGTGTGGTTGAGGAGTGACGGGGACACGGCGAGATGACCCATGGTGGATGGTATGCCCTAAGCCTCTGGTAGTCGAGCGGTCCCTGGTTATGGTGGCCCCTGTGGAATCCGAGATTTGCAGCAAGGCTGCTACTGGGATGTGTGCAATGGTGATTGTATCTCACAAAGTACTTTGGGTACGATTTGTGATAGGAGTACCCACAGTCTTGTTAGGAAATGATTCGAATCGCCATCGCTCTTGGATAGTGAGCACTTGACTTGAGTTATCTCATCGTAGTAAGAACTACATATTAAGATTTGTTCGATGGATAAGAAACGGTGTTAATTCCAATTATGCCTAATGGATAGGATAGTTTGATGTGATAACTAGATTCAACACTCTCAACTTGGTTATTCTCAAAATGGGTAATTAGATATACTTCAAGTGAGGTATGGATCACTTAGAAAATCAGGATCAAAACTTAGTTCACAGCAAAGTAGGTATTAATCTTGGCCTGCTAAAATGAAGTAATTAAACTGGTAAATGCCCCCTTCAAGTTATTAAGAACTTCTATAACTCCCGTTACTCCTGAAAAGCAAAGAGCTAACTCCAGATATAGCCTTGCATACTCCTTGGAGTCTTTCACTTTATTATTTTCTGGTTTTGGACGGGTCAGTCTAGCTCAGTACATTTCAATACTCAGGGTGCTATTCCCAATGATTTGTTGCAGATGGTCAGATGTACTACGGCTACTGCAAGCACTGCTTATACCTAGCTACGGGAGATGACTAAGCCTAGGGCAGACTTTTTTGATTCTCGTCTCATGCTTTTGGTGGGCTGACAACCCAATGTTGGCACAGTGTTATCAAACCCCACAGGTGTTGTGGGTGCTAGCTAAATAAATGCTTCTGCAAAAACTTGTCACTTCAGTGAATGCTACTTGGAGTTATTTGGGGCCTACGTGCCTCCTTTATTGTAATAACTCTATATATTCCGATTTACGTTAAAAACTCTGTGGAATGTTGTAACACATGATGCAGTGATTGTCAGTTCATTATGATCTTGGTTACGAAGGAAAAGTTTTGAAATCCTTCGCGGTTTCAGTAGATCCTGGGTTTATATGGGATCAAGTGTGAGGTAATCACTGTGCGGCAAGTGGTTTGCATACTTGAACTCTTATAAATCTGGTCAGGTCACCGCAACAAGATAAACAGTGGATGGCTACCATGAACTTATAGTGCATGGTGCACCTAAGGATCATGCTATAGGGCATGTGGAGCCTAGCGACATTGAAGGTGACATACTCCGTGTGTGATAGTTGGTGGTGCCAAAGGTGATGGGCAATGTCACCTACCTCATTGATGAGATGCCACCCATGGTGACCCATGGGAAGGGATACCTAGGGGTCAACCTGTTATAGGGGATCTGCATCCCCTCGATTGCTTGCAAGGACAAAATGTTTAGGACCACTACGCCATCATGAGGAGCCCACATAACTTGACATTGTCGATGTTTTGGGAGACGATGAGCGAGTGGACTCTAGCCCTAACCATGTTGGTGGGACAGTTCGAGGAGTCGAAGACGATAGGGGTAGACGCTCACTAAGGGGGCTAGACCACTATGCCATAGTGCAACATCTTTACAACCTACTTAGATGTTGGGCTGGCTGCGTCACTGTGGATGACAATCATGATGCGACAGGCTTCGTGGAAGTTGAGGTCCTCATCATTGCCAACATTACCATTTTGTTGTGGGCCAGGTTACCCCTAAGGCAGATCCTCGGTAGGAAGGTTGCTAGGGATGCTACCACTAATAGTGCTTGATGAGCTCTGTCAGCTCCCAAACGGCACGACGATCCAAAATGTTGTGGTCGTTAGAATTGTGGGTTGTGCAGAAATCTTTCTACTTGGCCCATAATGCCATGAGGCCCCACTATTTGGCCTAGCGTGGACCCCTATCATTGTCACTTGCCTTGGCCCCACCTAGGCTAGGAGTTAAAGCAATGATGTATTGGTTGCCCTTCTTTTTGTTGTGGGTAGGGCTACATGTTGGGCCTTTGCCATAGATGCCTGGATTGATGGCGCGTGGAGCAGAGTTTAGCAACGTCATGGACATCGCTAGTGGCCAACTTATCTACTTCTCCTCATCGTACAAACCCTACCTAAAGGCGACGATGATAGAGGCAGGGGTGATGCATAGGATGATGTTGTGAACCTAGCTGGCTGATGTGCTGGATGAAGTCACACAACATCTCCCTAGGCTACTACTGAACAACATTGTTGTTACCCTCTGTGCCACGTTGATGGTAGGAATCGTAGAAGTTTGCTATGAATTGCCAATAGAATTCTTCCCACAAACTAATATAGTTGATGGTAAGGCTCATGAGCCATGACCAGGTAGACCCAGCCAATACCAGATGGAAGTAGTTGACCATTACCACCTCACTACCTCCTATACCGAGGATGGTAGTGTTATAGATCAAGAGAAATTCGGTGGGTTGATGGACCCATCATACTTCTCGGGGATGTGTGGGCAAAAGTTGTGGGGGCCATGAAGCTTGACATAGCTCTAATAAAATAAAGAGTTGCTTTCTCTAAACTCCAATCTAGGTGGTGCCCCCAGCTAAAGGGGGTAGTACCTAGGAGACGAGGGTGCTCCATACCTGTCCTCTTTGTGTAAGTCATGGTTTCAAGTTATGGCGACATCCATGTCCTAGGATGCACACAACTTGTCGTGCACACGACAAAGGCCGAGTGGTGCCCACGACTAGTCAGGGTTGCTGAAGGCTAGGGCATCTGAGCTCTTATGGGCACCCTCAACCTTGTAGCTAGGGTGTGGGACAACGAGTGGGAGCAGCACAACGCCTCATGAGTGTATTGCACCACGAAAATGAAGATAATGATATCAAGTCACCACTGCTGCTCTACGTCCGGACCTATGCTAAGCATGAGGAGTTATGGAGTTATGCTTATGCTATCGAAAGGGGGCCTAACTGCTAGGGCTCTCCAAAGTCAAGACAACAATGAATATTATCGAATGAGTAGGAAGGGCCCACTTCTGCTGCTACAGGGGACGTCCGCTGCCTAGCCATGAAGCTTGGCTTTGGATCATCGGAGCTTGGGGCATATGAGACGACCTACATATGAAGAGGTATGTGGCAGAATGCCATCGCATCTGAGTGACACACCCCCAGCTATGAAGTAGTATTCTAGCTCCACTATGGCAGAGACCGAGGTGTTGGGCCTATAGGAGGTAGGCTCCTAGATGTCTGAGCGCGGGCACAACGAGGATGTAGCTCAGGAGAGTGGGAGGCGATGTCTAAGTTGACGCTACACACCTCTATATCTAGAGTGGGCTCATGGGTCACCATGTTGGTGTTGCAACGACAAGCCAATCCCCCAACCTAGCATGCCATCTAACGACAAGTGTCAGTTGGGGGTATAGGGAAGACCCCTTTTAGGTTCGGTAAGGGTTAGAGAATCACTACAATATCAGAGCCTTGATTGTAACTCAAAGATCCGCAGATAAACAAGTGAGGGTGTAGAGTAGGAATGATGGTGATACATGGAGACAATGATCTAGCGAGGTTCGGGCTCTCGGAGCGTAATACTCTACATCCTTAGGGTGGCTAGTTTGTATTGCTTGGATATTGAAATGGCTAAGTGTGTGTGTGGGTGAGAAGGGTCCGCCTCTAAAGCGGTTGCCTGCTTCCTTTATACAATAAGGGAGAGAGAGTTACAAGATGCATGGGGTCATCCTAGCAGTCTGACTCCATTTATTATATTGTAATGTATAAGTCTTTCCATGACCCTGTAGCAACGTCTCCTAGACATCACGGATAGTCAAGGTCACTTGTCTGTCATGGATGGTCATGGTCATCGCCAGTCGAGGTGCACGTCGACCGTGCGTGCACCCACAGTGGCGCACCGATGCCATATCCAAGATGTCGAGGTTTGACAATTAGCATGACACATGCTTTGGGCATGGTCATGCCTATCCTGTCGCACAGAAGTAAAAATTCTTTGACCGCACCAACTCCTTGTCTAGCCACGGTGAGGGCAACTAGTCCATGTGGCGTGTCTAGATCCCCTCTTTGCCACGGTGTCTCGAGGCCCTAAGGCACGTGGTGTGCCCGGACCTTGCCATGGATGGGGGCACACCAAAGCCTGGGACACATGGTGCTCGTAGACCGCATTGTGGTTTGTGGAGCAGGTGGACATAAGAGGCCTCCTGGAGGGTCTCTGAATATAGTGGGATCCTTTAGACACGTGGTGTTATCGAACCCTGTTTGGGATAGGTGCTAATAGGGCCACATTGTGCAACCAGAGCCTCCCAATGACCTATTGGAGGTGTCCGAAGGATGGATTCTTAATGTATGTGGTGGAGGGCCTCCCACACAGCCGTGTGGTAGGGGTCTTCACCACACATTCCTTATACCTACCACTGGATCTTATTGACATGACCCTCTATGATGGTGGGGGTCCATTTCTCGCCCTTTCATGTAGGCCAGCTTGTTGTAGTGCATATGGTACTCGTACCGGGGGCATTGACAATGCTGAATGGGACAACATAAGATATGGATGTGCAGTGTGGATGTTAGATGATGAGCAACATTGGAAGGTCTATGAGAAAGAGGTACAATGGTTTAGGGACGACTAAACCATGTCGCTAACCTATAGAGTTGGACGCAAGAAGGCGGCAACAACTCTAACAACTGCTCGGAGGTGTTGTTTGGCGAGAGTCGAGCAATGAGTAGGGCAGGGGCCTTTGAATAGGAAATAAAATAATTTGATCTTATAAACATTGGCGATTGGGTAATATTTCCAAAAATATGGATGATATAGGAATCTGGAAAGTCTAGGGTAGAAGGAGATTCTCGATTGAATAAGAGGATTTGTAGATTTTTATGAATCTATTGAACTCTTGTACCTTGTTGGTTGTGATTGTAGATTCTTGACAGTGAATTTGCACAAAAAGCTGAACCAAACCTACCCTTAGTTAACCTTAACTATGAATGTGCCCACTAGCTGAGTCCATCCAAAGTCGCAACCTAGGTACCACCACTGGGTACACTACCGGAATCACGTTCTTTGTCGAGTGTCTAAGACACTCGGCAAAGGACATTTTACACTCGGCAAAGAACCCTTTGCCGATAAAATATTTGCCAAGTATTCTTTGCCGAGTGTAACCATCTATAAAGTTGCATAACTTTTCGAGATCTACAAGTTCTATTTTGATAGTTTCTACATCCCAGGCCGTTTACAAAATTTTAATTTCAAATATGAAAACTTCACACGAGTTTTTCAATGAGAAGATGATTTCAAATAAAAAAATTGTCAATTACAAAATTTCATTACGTTTCAAGATCTACAACTTTTATTTTGGTGATTTTTCCATCCGAGGTAGTTAAGAAATTTCAAATTTTAAAATTCAAACATAGTTTTGCATGACAAGATGATTTCAAACCAAAACATTGTCAACTACGAAGTTTCATAAATCTTCAATACATACAACTTTCATGTTGGTGGTTTTTTCTTTCGAGGTCATTTTCAAAATTCAAATTTTTAATTTTTTAAATTCAGACGTAGTTTTCGTTGACAAGATGACTTCAAATGAAAAGTTGCCAACTACAAAATTCTATATCTTCTCAAGATCTACAAAGTTTATTTTTGTTGTTTGGTCATTTATTCATCTCAAATGATGGTTCTAACAATATGCACAAATCTTATACATCTTTCTCGTAGTTTTATAAACTATGAGAGATATATAGGTTTTATGAACAAATTTATTTTTATTTTGTCGTAAGAAAAAAATATTCAAAATATAAATTGTACATCATGATGAGTTATACAAATTTATAGTTGAAAACTTTTTCATTTGAATTAATTTACCACTTTAAAATATGATTTTTAAATTGTCTTTGCCTAGTGTTGAAAAAAAGCATTCTGCAAAGAGCTCTTTGCCGAGTGTTATATTTTTGGCACTCGGCAAATAAGCTCTTTGCCAAGTGTAAAAAATAAAAAACTCGGCAAAAAACTTCTTTGCCAAGTGTTTTCATTTACCGAGAGTTTTTTGCGTGGCACTCGGCAAAGAGTGCCGAAAAACACTCGACAATATATTTGGAATTCGACAAATAGCCAAATTTTGGCAGTGGTAGAAGCAGCACCGTGCGACTTATCCACCTCACCCTTGTTGCGAGCCTACTCTAAGACATGTTCGTTTGTCCCGGAATGAGGTGAAGAATCGTTTCAGATGATTAAAAATTATATAAATTAGACAATTAATCGGTGTAGAAATAGTTTCGAGCTGCAAAATCAGAACCGGACGACCCTTAATTGTTATCTCATGTGGGAAGGCAAAGAGAAACATAGTTTCGAGCTCCCAACCATAGAATCCCCGACTGCATGCTTTACCATGAGAAACATAGTCACACGGGTAACTGTCACCGTCTGGTAGCACATCTGACGGCTCAGACTAGCCCGTGCTTTCACTAAGCAAAGGAACGGAATCTTAATTAAAAGGGACATTTACATTTCGCCCACTAGTCTGGACGCGCTGCTCAAATCTACCCCCGCTCAAATTCTCTAATCAGTTTTCCCCTCCCACCTCCACACTTTGCTCAGAAATCACCTCACGGCGCTATATTCTCCCGTCAAAGGCTCTTACAGGTGGACCCGACACCTTACAAGTGGGACCCGCTCCCCTTTCCCCTGCTTCTCTTCCCAAATTGAAACGCACGCTCCCAGCTTCTCTTCCCAAATTGAAACGCACGCTCCCAGGTTCCCTGGCAGCGGCCCATCCATCGCCCTCCACCACTCAGCCGGCGAGCTCCTCGACGGCGCGCTCCTCGACGGCGCGCCCCGGCGAGCTCCTCGACGAGCTCCTCGACGGCGAGTCCCCGGCGAGCTCCTCGACGTGCCCTTCTCCGGCGCGCGGCACGGCAAGGGTGTCCAGGCGGCCATCACCGGCGTTCAAGGGTGTCCAGGCGCGGCACGGCGCGGGTCGCAGACGTGCGCGGGCAGATCCTTGCCGTGCGCGGGCAGGTCCCGGCGCTCGACGGCGCGCCCCGCAGCCGCAGGAGCCGTTCGCCCGGGCCGCACGGCAGGCGGATCTCGGCCTCCGCGGGCGCTCCGGCGGGCGGATCTCGGCCTGCGCGTGTGCTCCGGCGGGCGGCTTCTACGCGGGCGGATCTCGGCCGCCGCGGTGTGCTCCGGCTGGCGGATCTCGGCCGCCGCGGTGTGCTCCGGCTGACGGCTTCTACGCGGGCGCTTCGGCGGGCGGATCTCGGCCGCCGCGGTGTGCTCCGGCGGGCAGCTTCTACGCGGGCGAGCTCGACGCGGGGGTGGGCACGGCCGGGAGCAGCCAGCCGCAAGCGAGCTCGACGCGGAGCGAGCGCTTCTCCGGCGAGCTTCTCGAGAGGTAGCTTAACCATAACTTCGGGTCCTCAAATTCAAATTTAAATCTCCAAAACAGCTATTAGTACAAAGACCGCATTTTTCCTACACGAAAATCTGACAGACCAATTTTTGCATCCCCATTTAACTTGCAAGCAGCTAGCAGAGTAGGCGCAAGCAGCTAGCAGTTTTACCATTGAAGCTTTTAATCATGAAAAAAATGAATTTATATCTCGGGTTTACTCCCGGTGGATCTGAAATATATCGTGTTTTGATTGAAAAAAATCTCGCACAGACAGGCAGCATCCTCCAGTAAGCCCCAAACGTCGGTCGGCTCCTAGTGTGAGCATCCATAGAGAATGTCGCGTGCGAGCTCATCCAACAGATTGCAAGGTTTTCCCAGCTTCGACCATGTCCCTCTCGTCCAGTGTCCTGATTGCACCCGGTCAGAGCCATTGGTTAGGCTCAGGACGAAAAAATCAGAAAACGGCAACTACGGCAGAGAATTCGTAAAGTGCGAAAGCAAATCACAACCCGGCAAGGTTCATGATCATTTCCCTTGTTTGTTTACGTAGTTTATCATCCATCCTTTATGTCATGTGATTTTAGATTAATTCTGTGGTTTTTGTGTTGTTATATTAGATCCTTAAGAAGTGCAACTTTTTTATGTGGATGGATGAGTACATCGAATGGTTGCGCTTGAGTGGTATGACTAAACAGACACGGTCCAGTTTTGAGCAAGAACAAGGTGCTACGCAATTGATGGTGAATAATTGTGGAGCAGAGTTATGTGGTGCAGATAAAGGAGATGTGTCTGTGAAGTTGGACATTCTAGCAATTGAATTGATGAAGATAAATGGCAACCTCAACAAAATTATTTACATTTTAGTCATTTGTGCTTTTATGATATTTGTTGTTTTACTTTTTATTATGAACCAAGGTGGTAAGCACTAGAAATTTGTAAGCTCTATGCACTATGGATGAACTATGGATGAAGTAAGTTGTAAGCACTATGGATGAACTATGACATCAAATAGCTAACTAATGAAGAATTCAATAATATTTATTTAGGTATCATAAATGTTATTGTTTTACTATATAAATTTGGTTAAACTTATTATAGCAATTGGGCCAGAAGAACATGTCAGATTCAGCGTAGCAAGCAAAAATGGCAAACCTTTTCACAAGCCAAGAGAACAGAACTGGGGTCCTCGGCGTAGAGCAGAACGAGCTGGGTTCTGCGGGCGCATACTGCGCGTTCCCCTGGTGCATACTCGGCGTCCTGGCTGCTTGCGCCGGGCTGGGAAAAAAGTTGAAAAACAAAAAAAGGTGCAGGCGCCGGGCTCGAACCTGCCCCGCTGCACTGCGAACCAGAGCCATATCACAGTGACCAAGTAGACAAGTTAGATGTTCGAGTATCACATGCAAACGGTATTACATAACCTTACACATCCAAATTCCTTTTAGGCCCAAAATTAAATAAATAAATACCAAATATTGTCAAAAGGTGAACCATTAGTTCATCTAATCATTGATGCCTTACTTCATGTAAAGAATCCACCTTTTTTATTATTTATTGGTTTATATGGTTTAAATGACTTTTAGGACCGAAAATAAATAAATAAATACCAAATATTGTCAAAAAATAGTGAAACTTGGCGGGGAGTCATAATTTGGACCTAGTTGCTTGAGATAAAAAGACCATGAGGTTTTGCAAAAGTGTAATAATAGGTGCTTCACAAATGGACACGTCTCTCCCTAAGTTTCATAACATTCAACTACAACGTCACTCTTTGAGCTATATTCCTTACTTTTTCCTTTGTTTTGCTTCAAAAGTGAACCATTAGTTCATCTAATCATTTATGACTTACTTCATGTAAAGAATCCACCTTTTTTTATTATTTATTGGTTTATATGGTTTAAATGACTTTTAGGACCGAAAATAAATAAATAAATACCAAATATTGTCAAAAAATAGTGAAACTTGGCGGGGAGTCATAATTTGGACGTAGTTGCTTGAGATAAAAAGACCATGAGGTTTTGCAAAAGTGTAATAATAGGTGCTTCACAAATGGACACGTCTCTCCCTAAGTTTCATAACATTCAACTACAACGTCACTCTTTGAGCTATATTCCTTACTTTTTCCTTTGTTTTGCTTCAAAAGTGAACCATTAGTTCATCTAATCATTTATGACTTACTTCATGTAAAGAATCCACCTTTTTTTATTATTTATTGGTTTATATGGTTTAAATGACTTTTAGGACCGAAAATAAATAAATAAATACCAAATATTGTCAAAAAATAGTGAAACTTGGCGGGGAGTCATAATTTGGACCTAGTTGCTTGAGATAAAAAGACCATGAGGTTTTGCAAAAGTGTAATAATAGGTGCTTCACAAATGGACACGTCTCTCCCTAAGTTTCATAACATTCAACTACAACGTCACTCTTTGAGCTATATTCCTTACTTTTTCCTTTGTTTTGCTTCAAAAGTGAACCATTAGTTCATCTAATCATTTATGACTTACTTCATGTAAAGAATCCACCTTTTTTTATTATTTATTGGTTTAT
Organism: Zea mays; assembly: GCF_902167145.1. Classification (NCBI taxonomy): domain Eukaryota; kingdom Viridiplantae; phylum Streptophyta; class Magnoliopsida; order Poales; family Poaceae; genus Zea; species Zea mays. The sequence continues at coordinate 91,420,380 of NC_050097.1, forward strand.
ATGGTTTAAATGACTTTTAGGACCGAAAATAAATAAATAAATACCAAATATTGTCAAAAAATAGTGAAACTTGGCGGGGAGTCATAATTTGGACCTAGTTGCTTGAGATAAAAAATTGAGACACATAGACAAAAGTGTGCAACAAAATGGCCACGTCTCATATATGCAACAAAATGCAAAAAAAAAAGAGAGAAGGGGGAATCGAACCCAGCACCTAATGTATACTGCACCTCTGGACGGACAACTACGCCACACGCCTGTTTCTGTTGAAGAGACAGAAAATGGCTATGTGACCAGAAAGCAGTGCGATTCAGTTCAGAAACACACGCCAGACCACTACGCCTGTTTCAGAAACACAGCCTGTTTCAGTTCAGAACAGTTCAGAAATTCATAAACAGCAAGATACCAGTTCAGAAATTCATAAACAACAAGAAATTCAAGACTAGTACCATTACAACAAGATACCAGTTCATTATTCATAAACAGCAGCATTACAGCACCATTACAGCAGCATTACAGCAAGATACCAGTTCATAACTAGAAGAAGTGCATAACTAGAAGAAGTGACAGCTGAATACAACCCATGCTACATAAGAAGTTGTTTCATGCTCTTAGTCTTCCTTGCTATGTTAAGTCGCTTGCTCCTTGTGTTATTTGCTGGACTATCTTCAATTTTACTCTTTTTCCTCCTCTTCCCTCTCTTCTCCTTAGGTGGACTGATTTCCTCCTCTTCCTTCTCTTCTCCTTGTGGAACTTCTTCAATTTGCATGCTAGCAGGACTATTTTCCCTGTTCAACAAACCAAAGGTTAACGATGAGAACAATTTCAAGACTAGTACATAAGCGACATTATACAACCATTACCTAGTTACAATGACATTGAATGGCGGCGCTTGTGGCACTTCTTCAATTTGCATGCTAGGAGGACTATTTTCCCTGTTCAACAAACCAAAGGTTAACGATGAGAACAATTTCAAGACTAGTACATAAGCGACATTATACCACCATTACCTAGTTACAATGACATTGAATGACAGCGCTTGTGGCGCTTGACGGCGCATGGTAGGGGGACTATTTTCCCTGGTTACAATGACATTGGATGGCGGCACTTCTGAATTTTCTGCACCCCAATGTTGATCTTCTCCGAAAGCCGCATCCACGGCATTTTTGCATTTGCTAGCAAAATGACCGAACTCTCCACATCTTTTACATTTCCGCCTCCTAGGGCCAAGTCCAGTGCCCTCTGCACTTGATCTTATTCTAGTCTTCCTTGGCCTCCCTGGTGCTCTACTCTGTACTGGAGCGTGGAGCACAAATCCTGGATCGACTATGTCCCACTGGTGTTGTGACTCAATACAAGGCACATTATCAGCGTATGTTGCATTAAACTTGGTGACAGAGAAGTAATCATCCACATATTGGTCGATTTCAGCAGCTGGACCACGAAGAGAGGTAATGAAGAAGAGGGCATGGATATATGGCAAGCCAGTAATCTCCCATTGCCTACAACTACATGTCCTCTTCTCTAAGTTCACTGGGTACCTCCATTCCCTCTTTTCTCTGTCGTATGCTGTCACCTCTGCCTCAAATGGCGTACGCTTTATCATTTTCATCTTCAAACCCCTTGTTTTTGTAAGCAATTTCTTCATCACAGAAGGGATTATTTTGTGGCCAACAAACTTTGCAGCTGAAATTCTCTGACGTAACTCAAACTTTTCCATAAGCATCTGCCTAATCTTGTCCAACATTTCCACCAAATGAAGCCCTTTGATTTTTCTAACTTTTGCATTGAAAGACTCTGCAAGGTTGTTATTCACATATTCTACCTTACATACTTCATTGAATTTGCTTCGCATCCATAACTTCGAATGACTCTTTTTGAACCAATCCTTCACCTTTGGATTCGCTGCGTGCAATTGGCTCAAGTGATAATTATGCTTCTTGAGGCTGTAGGTTAGTGATGCAGGCCACAGGTTGTCATCATACATCTTTCCTTTAAAGATCTTGCCAAAATTAGCTGCAAGGTGACGCATGCATTCCCTATGCTCCACTCCAGGGAACACCTCCTCAACTGCAGTTTCTAGACCCTTACATGCATCTGTGTGTATCACCAATCCATGTGGAATACCTATAACCACTCGCAAATTCTGTAGAAACCATTTCCAGCTCTCTTCTGATTCAGCCTCTAGCACCCCATATGCAACTGGAAAGAGCCAATTGTGTGCATCAATGGCACAAGCAGCTACTAATTGTCCTCTAAATCTTCCATTCAAAGCAGTTGCATCCACTGCTAAATATGGTCTACAACCATCTAAAAAGCCCTTCCAACAAGCCTTAAATGAAACAAAAACCCTTCTAAAGCATTCCTTCTCCATAATCATCTTCCTCACTTTGTACTGCACAGTGTGCTTGTCAATCTCTACAACACTTCCTGGACATGCTTTCTCCACTTCGGCTTTGAAAGTGTACATCAACTTAAAACTATCCTTCCATGGACCATAAATCTTGTCTAGAGCCATTTCCTTACCATAAAACACTCTCATGTAAGGCACCTTCATTCCATACTTCTCATGTATCTTCTTTATCAATGCAGTTGGACCAATACATGGGTTGTCTCTCACCCAATCCAACATTACATCAGCGCACCACCTGCTCTTAGCTATCTTCAAAGTCTCTTTTCTTTCAACACTTGGACATGTGTGAGGAAAAGGGTTCACTTTGACCTGAATGAGTGTGCTATCTCGCATCTTTGAGGCATGCATCCTCCATCTACACCTTTCATATGTGCAGTGCACTCTCAACCTACTTGGCTCACTTTTATCAATTTCAAAGTCATATTCACCCTTAATGCAATAAGTAGCGAGTGCATTTCGACAATCAACCATCGATGGAAATATGGTGCCTTCTGCTAGGGAAGGATTGTCCTTGTCATAATCGATCACTGGTCTGTCCTCATCATCTTCATGCCCAGACATCCCCATGTCAATGTTCTCCTCTTCCTCTTCTTGGTCAGTGTCCACAAATTGTGCAGGTCTGTTATCTAGTAATAATGTTGGATGGCTTTTAACCAAATTTGGATACAACCTCTCATCCTCATTATCATAAACAACCTCATCAGGTACATCATAGTCCAGTGTCAACACTGGATGGCTTTGGCTACAAGATGGTTGAGAGCGTATTGACTGATTAGCCCTTCCTCCAATAACCACATCATTTTGGACAACAACAGACCTTTCTCCAAGATGCATAGCAAACATCAGAGATAAATCCAAATCACTCTTAATTTTCATAGATTTATTCTCAAACTTGTCAAAGTAACTGAATTGTACCTCATCATCAACATTCCAAGCATGCTGATCACATATAGCCTTGCTAAACTGTTCCAAAGTCCAGGTAACATCAGCACCCACGTGAAATTCATAACAACCAACATATGCTTTTTTACCACTGTCATCCAACCTTCTGCTTGTTTTTCTTCTCACATTCAACACAAAAGATGTATTTAAATCCATCCTAGTTGACAACAAAATTATTTTAGTCGTTAAACTAGCACCAACATCAAGTAACAGGGGGTCTGAAATTGCTACATACCTCTAGCAGCGAGCAGGGCGCCGCCGAGGATGCAGCGAGCAGGGCGCCGCCGAGGATGCAGCGAGCAGGGCGCCGCCGAGGATGGCCACGACCGAGCGTCGTGAGGTGATTATGGTGCTGTTGTAATGCTGCTGAGGCCGAGAACCGCGTAGAAGCCGTCAGCCGGAGCACACCGGACGACCGAGCGTTGTCCCTGCCAGTGGGAGTGTTGAAGCCGAGATCCGCCTGGCAATGGGCGTTGTCCCTGGCAGTGGGCGTTGTCCCGCGTAGAAGCCGCCCGCTGGAGCACACCGCGGAGGCCGAGAACCGCCCGCCGGAGCGCCCGCGGAGGCCGAGATCCGCCTGCCGTGCGGCCCGGGCGAACGGCTCCTGCGGCTGCGGGGCGCGTCGTCGAGGAGCTCGCCGGGGACTCGCCGTCGAGGAGCTCGTCGAGGAGCTCGCCGGGGCGCGCCGTCGAGGAGCGCGCCGTCGAGGAGCTCGCCGGCTGAGTGGTGGAGGGCGATGGATGGGCCGCTGCCAGGGAACCTGGGAGCGTGCGTTTCAATTTGGGAAGAGAAGCTGGGAGCGTGCGTTTCAATTTGGGAAGAGAAGCAGGGGAAAGGGGAAAGGGGAGCGGGTCCCACTTGTAAGGTGTCGGGTCCACCTGTAAGAGCCTTTGACGGGAGAATATAGCGCCGTGAGGTGATTTCTGAGCAAAGTGTGGAGGTGGGAGGGGAAAACTGATTAGAGAATTTGGGCGGGGGTAGATTTGAGCAGCGCGTCCAGACTAGTGGACGAAATGTAAATGTCCCTAATTAAAATGGCGGCTCCGGTTCCTGGATCGTGCGGCGCAGACGCATCCTTGGGTCGGAAGCTTCCGACGATTCCACGGGCCCACATCAACTCCTTCCTCAGGAGAATGGTCAGCCGGCGGGACCCACCTTAGCCGATGGAACAGGTGGGCGAGAAGTGGGCCCAGTTCCCTCCGCTTACGTAAGCATTTAGCCCTCTTTCGCGCTGTACATATAACCATCCTGCTGCTCCCTGGTGTATCCAATAATAATCCATCTATCTTGAGCTCCTGTAGGTAGAAAGAAACGATGTCGGGAGTGTGGGTGTTCGAGGACGGGATCGTGCGGCGTGCGGACAGCGAGCCGCCCAGCGGCGCCGGCGCCGGCGGGTCGCGGCCGAACAAGGTGCTGGTGCACGTGCCGAGCGGGGAGGTGGTGACGTCGTACGAAGTGCTGGAGCGGCGGCTCCGCGAGCTCGGCTGGGAGCGCTACCTCTACGACCCCTGCCTGCTGCAGTTCCACCAGCGCTCCACCGTGCACCTCATCACCGTACCCCGTGACTTCGCCCGCCTCAAGCTCGTCCACATGTACGACGTCGTCGTCAAGACCCGGAACGTCTTCGAGGTTCGCGACGCCGCCGCAGCCTGATGGTCTTCGTGGCGACGCAAGCTAGCTCTTTTCTGCGGGCTCGATCGTCAGGCCAGTGCTGTGCTGGGAGATCTGCCGGCCTGTCGCCGCCGTTTCAGCGTACGTACGTATTGTATGTTTGTGATTGGTATGAGTACAGACGTGCGCTTTGCATGGCGCAGGCCGGGCTCGTGCGTGCGTGGCCACCTCTGCCGCCAAATAAATGCTACGCGAAAGCGCGCCGCCGCTGCCGTATGTATGCTTCTTATGTCCGGACTTGCTTGGCGGCGTGTGTTTCTTTGACACGAAGGCTTGTACGTATATAGATTGATTTTATTTGGCCAACCGTGGCCAATTTTGGTATTCAACTTTGTCAAAGCTTTTTACAGTCGGTTTCTTCTTCTGGATCAGTTGCACCTTTGCATTACATACATGGATTAGGAGATATTGAAAATGGATCAATTTTATTCCTCAAAATATTCATTACATATTGATTTTGACATGTCGACTTTTTTGAATTATTCCTTCTCGATTGCCCCTTACAAAAACAACAGGGAGAATACTAGATACAGATTTAGGAGGTGTTTGATTCCCACATCCTAAAGTTTAGTGACTAAAATTTAATCACTTTTAATTCTTAAATTATCAAACAGTATAACTAAATGAGGCTTTTCAAATAGAAATTTTCTGAACTAAAATTAGTTTAGGAGGGTAACGAAAGGAACCAAACACCCCTTATATTGAAGTAGTCATCTTGGACATCGATACCGCTGCCTATTGCAAGCATCTTCAAGAATCTTTCTAAAGCTAGCTCTTTAAATGGTTAATTAGTGAGTTATTTGTGTAAAAATCAACATCTATATCTTTTCACTCTCCAACAGTTTATCTATATATCTTGTTTACAACCTACGAAGTCACTCTTGTTTTTTTAGGTAATGAGAAATCTAAAATATAAGATGACTATGCTGTGGCGGAACTTACCGAATTATTCCAACTTAAGTGCCTAAGTCCCGCCTTAGAGGCTAGACCACACTTAAATGGGAATAACACGTCAATCCCTCGGATCTAGTCCGACGAGGCCACTAACAGGATCAAGTACCACGTACTCACTCGATGGTGAGGCACAGAGCAAATACAATAAAGCATAAAACCATACATTAAGGAGTATCAAGTTATTACATCATCAGTGGAGTTTTAGCAAAAGAAGTACTCATTGTTCGGAATGCATCGGAAAATAAACTAACGATAAATAAACGGAGGGATGCGGAAGCCTGTCCCATCACTCCTCATGCTCCTCCTCAGCCGAGGTAGGGTCCCACTCGACTGTCCAACCCGGTGGCAAGATGGACGACCAAGTCACTCCAGCAACCACGTCCTCTAGGGAACCTGTAAAATTATGCCACAAGCAAAGCTGAGTATACTAATACTCAGCTAGACTTACCCGGTGTGAGGAGTCTACTCCTCTACCTCTAGACATGCAGCTGTTTGGCTGAGGGGTTTGGTTGCCAAAAGCACTATCTGAGTCTATAAATCAAGTTTTAGCTTTGTCAAGTTTTAGTGTGACTCTCTTAAGACTAAATGTATACCTATCTAACCATACATGGTATCAAACATTTAGCAATCAACAACTTTTGCCAAGTCGTCACATTTCCACTTGTTACTCAATGTAGCAGCATGGATCAAGCAGTCTCATTAGCTGCGAGAAGCAGACGACTCGAATCGAGTTTTTAAACCTTGCAAGGTAAACCTAAACACACGACGTGGCGAGGCACTCCGTCCCCACACACATCAACTGTCCCCATCGATTCCCTGGCAACAGATCAAGGCTCACCGCCTTGGCGTACAATACCTCACTGACCCCGACTGCCATTGTGCAGTGACCGCACTTGTATCCACCATAACCGGAATGAGAGACCACGTCTCAGGTCGCGTGAGGAGTAAAGTCTGCGGGCAGGTTCACTCAGGTACTAGGCTTACCGATTTACCATATTTCTCGGCATATGTTTAGTACGTTCAAACGCTTGACTCACGGTACCACACCTTAATCCTTATTCCAATTTCCACCTTGTAGACAACCAATACCCATGGATTGTTGTCCACAGGCCAACATCATTATGCTATGAAAGTGGATACAACCAATTCCTGACCTCGCGCAAGTGCTAGAAAATCACTCGACTTCTACCGAGATCCCTAATTAATAAAGCAGCTACTCGACTTAGCATACTAGTATTCAGCTCAAAAGGAAATCCTGAGGTAATGCAACTAGGGTTTCAGGCAATTCCTACACTTAAGTGCACAATACAAGCCTACAAACATTAAGTGTAGTGAAATAATATATAGAACTGGTTATGCGTAAAGCTGGGGCTTGCCTTCCAAAGCTGGGGCAGGCAGATCCTCTAGGGCAGGCTCTGGTGCTAGATCCGGGGCTACCTCCTGAGCAACTCCTTGCTCCGGCACGAGGATGTATTCTCCGTCCTCGAGGTTACAATATATCGAATGCAATGAATAAGATATATGCATGCTATGATATGTAAAATTTATTAACAATTATGCCTAGTGAAGAAAAACCAAGTTAGTTAATAACTTAGGGTTTCTTTGTTATAAGAGGCTCTTAGGGGTTTATGCTTATCAATTTAGGTTTGAGGTTTTTCCTAGGGATAAGCATAATGGATTAAGACTTGGATTGCCCCTTAAATGTTTTAGTATGCACTCAAAGGGTTTTGTTGGTTTGGTTAGGGTAACATTAGTCTCCACCATTAAATTCCCTTTTCATTTTCTATTTATGATTTTTGAGTGTGTTTGAACTACAACAGTGATTTAAATTTTTTCAACAATTCTGTAAAAATTACAGTGGGTTACTATTTGTCACTGTAGTCTATCCTATAAGTTTGAGGTCCAGAAAAATTAGAATAATCCCTGGACAAAAATAACAAAAGTTGGGGCAAAGGGGTCACTTTGCATTACAACTCTTATCTAGGTGTGGGTTGTGCACTAAGAGTCATTTTTGCTGGTATCTATAGGTAATAACATGCTTCTATGCCAAAAATCACAGAAGGCTACTTAGTGGTTATTTAGTTATGCTTTTCTAAAGTTTAATGCTAAAAAGGCACTTACAACTAACTTATTATTTGAAAAATGTCAAACAACAGAACTCATAATTTCTCTATGTTTATAATAACAAAACATTTGTTATCCCAAGGTTTGGGGTGTTTTCTCCTTAGGATTATTTTTCTAGGGTTTTTCTAAGTTTTCCTTGTTTTCTTAAAATAAAAGGTATCTCATTTCTTTTGTACTAAACAAGGGTCTAACAAAATTTTCTAGTGAACTTTACTAAATGAGAGAGCTAACAAAAATGTGGGTGCTCCCTGGTTCTTATTTTAAACTACCTTTTATATTTTCTTTAACTTTAAGCTAAAAATGATTTAAATGGCAAACTCTACCTTAATTTGGTGTACAGAGGGGTTTATTATTTTTAAACAGGTTAGGAAGTGATTAAGTACCTCTCTGAATTTTCTTAATCCCAGTCTAATAGTGTAGCTATTTTTCCTTATCTCCTTTAGCTTTTGATCAGATAATCATTTAAATCAAAACTTTGAAGTTTTCTGCAACACTTAGGGGTTTTATATTTTTCCTAAGTAGTTTACAATATTTAGGATCTGGCAAAATTGGTTTGATTCGATTTAGGTGAACAAAACTGAAGTTATGAATTTTTGAAGTTCTATTTGCATTTAAATCAGAATATTAAAAAGGTTTTCTGGAAATCCACTTGCATCGAAGACCCTGGGCTTCTTTTTAAAACAAATCCCTTCAGTTATACCCTTGCGCCACTATTCCCTTGAGTCGCTGACAGTGCACAAAACCCCCTGGCCTTTACTTCTTCTCCCCCGAGGTCCCTCCCCTTAGTTAAATAGTACCCGCGGGAGTAAAAAGGGCGGCGCGGCTTACCGGCGGCGAGGGAGGTCCGGCGAGAGGTGGGGTTGGCTCCGGAAGGTTCTTGCGGTCACAGCGAGGTACGGCTCGACGACGGTGGTGGCCGGAATCGGCCGGTCCACGTGCGCAGGCGGGTGAACTTGTCGGCGGCGAGTGCTCCGACCTAACCACGGCGACATAGGTCAATCCAAGGGCACGGGGAGCTTCACAGGGTGTTGATGAGTTGACTCGTGCAAGTAATTGAAGAACAACTCACCGTGGAGCTCGGTCTGCGTTCACCGGCGGTCGGGTGAAGTCCGACGACCGTGGACTGGCTTCTCCGGCGAGGCAAAGTTCGATTCCTTGCTCGGGGAGCTTCACCGAGGCACGCAGGGTCTACTCCGAGGGTCGAACGGAGTTGGGAGAGGCTCTGCTGGCCGGTCTACGATGGCAGGTGTTCGGGTGGCCGCGGGCACGCCGTGCGCGGGGCAACGCCGGTGATCTGGTGCTCCATTGAGGTCGAGCGCGCGTGGGGGAATACGGTCGAAGTCCCTGGTGGCTTTATAGGCATGGGCACGGGCAACGGCGCTGGCTCGGCTTGGCGCGACGCGGGGCAGGCGTCAGGCGTGCTCTGGCGAGCTTAGAGCGCGTCGAACATGTGGCTCTTTGTTTCTGCTCTTCTTCTACCCCTTGCTGAGCAGCCAAACGTGCGAATCTTGCCCTAAGACCTTTGAGAGATCTCTTCCCTACACCTAGGGCTACCTAGTTCATGTGAGTTCCAAGGGGAGATGTGGTCAGGTTAGAGAGATACGAGGGTGGGAAGTCGGCTATGTCAGAGCTGTCCACACCGAGACAAAACTTGTGCCAAGTCGTGTCAAACGACTTAGGGTTGGGTTCAAACTTTTCCAGGGTGTTCTAGGGGTCTTTAGGCGCCACTTTGTCAATTGGGTCAAGTGGTTTTGAAGTTTGAATGAGGGTGAACATCTTTGATCTTTGGAAAGGGGTGGTTTTGGACTTAGAAGAATTCTGATTTTTCTCTTATGCTCAACCCTTTGGTGAACCTTTTGGGTTTTTTCTGAAATCTTTTTGGGGTCACTTTCTTACTATCATTTGTAGGGTATTAAGTGTACTACATCTTTTATAATTGGCTCAAGTCATGATCATGTGGTTTTCATAGCCTTTTGGTCATACTTACTTCTAGTGCTCCAATTGTCCAAAGGGGTTTGCATTAGGGTTTGGGCAATTATCCCCATTATATGTGCATGACAAGCCAAGGTATGACTTCTAAGATGGGTTGCACTTACTTAGGATCTTGAGTTCCAAGTTTGGTGTACTCTCCCAACTTAAGTCACATGTGATGATGGGTTTACTTGTGTAACCTTGAGTGAAAACTCTAAGTAACACCTAGGGTGTTACAGCCCTCCCCCCTTAAAGGAATCTCGCCCCGAGATTTTAGTTAGAGTCCTTTGGAGTGGTGCCATGAAGTTGTGCTGGTGAGTTGCTCCTTCCTTTATCCAAGTTTCTCTAGTTAACTGCTCTTCGAATGTCATTCTCTTTGTGACTTCAGAAGGAAGTCCTTTTTGAGTCATTTCTAAAGCTTACAACACCTTTAACATCTAAGTTTTTCTTATATTTGAATTCAAAGGGCAGGTGGGGTGGGGTTTTGGATTACGTACTGACTCCTTTGGGCAGAAAGTCGGGGAAGCGAGAACGTAGAAAATCCTCAGTCTCCCATGTAGCCTCTTCTACTGAATGGTGACTCCACTGAACCTTATACATTATGATCGACCTTGCCCGTGTTGATCTCTCCTTTTGATCCAATACCTTGACAGGGTGCTCCTGGTAGGACAGATCCGACTCTATCTCCAATTCCGATTCAGGTAGCACTTCAGTGGGTAAGCAGACATATTTCTGTAGCTGGGATACGTGAAACACATCATGAACTGCTGACATGTGGGGTGGCAAATTCAATTGATATGCTACAAGCCCACAAGTTTCCTTGATCTCATAGGGTCCAATGTAGCGAGGAGCTAACTTGCCCTTGATTCCAAATCTCTGAACACCTTTGGTGGGTGACACCTTAAGATAAACATGGTCTCCCACTTCAAACTGTAGAGGCTTTCTCCTCTTGTCATGATAACTCTTCTGCCTGGCCTGAGCAGCCTCTAAATTTCTCTTAATGACCCTGACCTTCTTCTCTGCTTCAAGAACCAGGTCAGGTCCAAAAATTTCCCTTTCTCCAGCTTGTGACCAATTTAGCGGTGTCCTACACCTTCTCCCATACAAGGCTTCAAAAGGTGCCATCATCAAACTGGACTGATAGCTGTTATTATAAGAGAACTTTGCCAATGAAAGACACTTGTCCCAATTTTTTCCATAGTGTAGCACACATGCCCTCAACATGTCTTCCAAAATCTGATTCACCCTTTCTGTCTGGCCATCTGTTTGAGGATGGTATGCTGAGCTTCTTATTACATGGGTCCCGAGTGACTCCTACAATTGCTCCCAAAATCGTGCCACGAATGGTGCTCCTCTGTCAGATACTATAGTCCTTGGTATTCCATGCAAGCGAATTATCTGGTCAATGTAAATTTCGGCATACTTTTCCGTCCTGTGGGTGGTGTGTACCGGCAAGAAATGAGTTGTCTTGGTCAATCTGTCCACAATGACCCAAATGGAATCATGGTGCTGGGAGGTATTGGGCAATCCCACGATAAAATCCATGCAAATATCCTCCCATTTCCAAGATGGTATGGGAAGGTGTTGCAAAGTGCCTGCTACCTTCAAATGACTGACCTTGACTCTCTGGCAGGTGTCACATTCGAATATATACTTAGCAATTTCCCTCTTCATTCTGGTCCACCAGTATAAGGATCTGAGATCATGATACATCTTGTTACTGCTGGGGTGCATGGAGAATTTTGAAAGGTGAGCTTCATCCAATATCTTCTTTCTGAGCTCAGGGTTCTTGGGAACAACCAATCGGTCTCCAAACCATAGGATTCCTTTGCTGTCCTGACGGAAGCATTTGTATTTATCCACCTTTTGTTTGATCATTTCCTTAATGACTTGAACACCCTTGTCTCCAATCTATGCCATGACGATTTGCTCTTGTAATGTGGGCTCCACTGAAATATAACTTAAAGCACCGGAGGAAACGACTTCTATTTTCAACTTGCACAACTCATCACATAGGGTGGTGATTCTTGCATCCATATTCATACAATTGCACTGGGCTTTCCTGCTTAAGGCATCTGCCACAACATTGTCTTTGCCAGGATGGTAATGCACCTCCAAATCATAGTCCTTGATTAGCTCTAACCATCTTCTCTGCCTCATATTAAGATCAGCCTGGGTGAAGATATATTTGAGACTCTAATGATCAGTGTAAATATTACAATGAGCTCCCATCAAGTAATGTCTCCAAATCTTGAGAGCATGAACCACAGCTGCTAACTCCAGATCATATGTGGGGTAGTTCTGCTCATGGGGTCTGAGTGCTCGGGAGGCATAAGCAATGACTCTGTTGTCTTGCATTAAGACACATCCCAATCCAGTACCGGAAGCATCGCAATAAACCTCAAAAGGCTTGGTGCTATCAGGTTGAGCTAGCACTGGTGCTGTTGTCAAGTGCTGCCTCAGTGTATGAAAAGCATCCTCACATTTCTGACTCCATTCGTACTTTACTCCTTTCTTCAACAATTCAGTCATCGGCTTGGCAATCCTGGAGAAATCCAGAATAAATCGCCGGTAATACCCTGCCAAACCCAGAAAACTTCGAATCTGCCGCACTGTGGTAGGAGGTTTCCAATTCATCACTTCTTGCACTTTTTCAGGATCAACTGATACCCCATCCTGAGAAATTGTGTGACCCAAAAATTTTATCTCCTTCAGCCAGAATTCACATTTGGACAATTTAGCATACAGCTGATGGTCACGCAGTCTCTGAAGTAAGGTATGCAAATGCTTAGTGTGCTCGGCTTCATTTTTGGAATACACCAGAATGTCATCAATGAAAACCACCACAAACTTGTCCAGTTCTGGCATAAAGACTGAATTCATCAAATACATGAAGTAAGCCGGGGCATTGGTCAGCCCAAAAGACATCACCAAAAACTCATAAAGCCCATATCTGGTAGAGAAGGCCGTCTTGGGAATATCGCTGGCAAGGATCTTGATTTAATGGTAGCCCGAGCGAAGGTCTATCTTTGAGAACACTTTGGCTCCCACCAACTGATCAAACAAAACATCAATGCGGGGCAGTGGGTATTTGTTCTTGATGGTCACCGCATTAAGAGGGCGGTAATCGACACACATTCTCAGACTTTCATCCTTCTTCTTTACAAACAAGGCTGGACATCCCCATGGTGAAGTACTCAGGCGAATAAACCCCTTGTCCAACAACTCTTGCAGTTGCTTTTTCAATTCCGCCAATTCCGCTGGAGGCATCCTATAGGGTCTCTTGGATATAGGAGCAGTCCCGGGTTGCAATTCAATCGCGAACTCTATCTCTCTGTCGGGTGGCATTCCTGGCAATTCGTCAGGAAAGACATCTGGGTAGTCACAGACCACAGGGATTCTCTCAACCGGGGACTCTATCATGGTGAATGCACAAGAGCGGGTACAACCCTGCTCAGGCAAATATAAAGTAGTCTCGCCACAAGTAGGGGAGTGAATCTCAATGGCCCTTGCTGCAATATCAATCACTGCCTGATGTCTGGTTAACCAGTCAGTTCCCAATATGATATCCACGCTATCCAAACCCAAAATAAGGAGGTTGGTTTTGATTATCAGACTACCAAACTTTATAAGCACATTCTTGTTGATTTGATAGGTGGCAATCCTGCCTCCTGGTGTTGAAATTGTAATACCCCCATTTGTGTGATGGAAAGGTAGCTGACATTTGGCACTAAATTTTGTACTGATAAAACTATGTGATGCACCAGAATAAAAAAGAATAATTGTAGGATATTTCAAAACTGAAAAGATACCAGCCATGACGGGTGCTCCCTCTAGAATGTCAGCCATGGTGGTGAAGTTCAGCCTGCCTTTCCTTACTTGCACCTTCTGCCTCTTGCCTTGGTTCTGGTTGGCATTCTGTCCCTGCCTCTGCTGGTTTCTGGGGCAATTCTTGGCATAATGTCCGGTGTTACCACAAGTGAAACACCTATTATCATTGGTCTGACGGTACTGCTGCTGCGGCTGATTGTTCCTCTGAACTAGAAACTGAGTGCGGTTGGGTGCCTGCTGCTGCTGCTGTGGTCGGATCACCCAACGTCCTTGCTGCTGCTGAGGTCCCCTATTCTGAGTGTCAGACACGATCCTGAAGCGCTGTGGCTGAGCTGAAGGTCCTGCTACAGGGGTCTTCCTCTTCTTCTCTGCCTGACGGGCTGTGATACAATCCTCCTGAGAAATGTCCATGTTGACTAACTCATTGTAGCTGTTGGCCCTGACTGTGTTGTGACGGTCGCGGAGCTTAGTGTTGAGCTCCCTCCTGAATCTGTCCCTCTTCTTCTCATCAGTGTCTGCATGATACCCGACATACTGGCACAGGTCATTGAAGGCCTGAGCATACTGTAACACGGTCCGGTTCCCCTGAGTGAGTGCCAGAAACTCATTGAGCTTGCGGTCTATGATGCCTGCTGATATATGATGCCCCCTGAAAGCTGCCTTGAACTCTCTCCATTCCACCTCATGGTCAACTGGCTGCATAGCAAGGAAATGGTCCCACCATGTCCGCGCGGGTCTGTGAAGCTGCTGGGTGGCGAACCTGACCTTAGTCACCTCTGAACAAACTCCATGGAGTAGCGGGAATTTGGATTCCACTACCCTCAGCCATACATCAGCATCAAGTGGTTCCTCTGCCCTGGTGAACAACGATGGTTGGGTACTAAGGAACTCTTGATAAGTGGCTGCCGCCGGGTGACGCTGATTATCACCACCACCATAATGCTGAGGTGGTGGCTGACGCTGCGCCAACTGTCGCAGAATCTTGTTCTGCTGAGCCATCAGCTCTTGCAGAGTAGGAGGCGGTGGTGGTGGTGGAGGAATGCGCTCATTCTATCCACGAGGCGCTCTTCCTGCCATCTGAAAAATCATGGATATTCTCAATATCATATTTCTGAGGTTCAATGCTCAATCGTGGTGAAAGAGTCAAAGGGGTAAAACCAATACATATTCTTGCATAATTTATAAAAGATTCCACATGGCATAAACTTTTCTTCTTAAATTAAAGCTGTCATCATTCATCATCCATACTTCCAAAAGAGTTTGCCACAATTACATCAGTAACTCAAAAGACTCAACTCTATCTAGCCTAGTACCATAGGGGTGCAAAAGCTAAGCTAGCCTCGAGGAGTTCTACCGCCACAGACTTCTAACTCTATCTCTGCGACCTAGTGAGCAAACGAGGCAACACTCGACTCGGGGGAAGGTGGTCTCCCTGAGCCAGCAGTGTCCAAGCTAGAGGCAGGCTCTTCCCCTCGCTCGATGTCGACATCCTCGTTGGCCTCCATGTCCTGGATCTCCTGGTGGTGCATATCCAGATGCTAGTTAGCCTCCGCAAGCTGCTGCTGAGTGTTGATTAGCTGATCCTCGAGAACCTCGATGGTGTTCTCCCTGGTTCCCACTAGCTTCTCAAGCTCTTGGATCTCATTTGACAATTGTTCCACTTGTAGGTCTTTTTCCACCATCTCAGTGGACAAGTCTACCACAAGTTCCTCTCTGTTATCCAAGGTGATCTTGGTAGCCTCCAACAATGCCATCAGATGGGCCATTGCCTCTCCTCGCATCACTTGCAGACGATACAGGGCATTCATGCACCGCACTCTCAAGTGAGCAGTCTGACCTGGGTAGATAGCCCATATATCCTTGGCATGCTCCACTCGGTCCTTCCACATTGGGTCGTCCTCCTTATCCATGAGGAATAAACCAATGGGGTGAGTGGACAGCTCCAAGGGGTGAAATCCACAGAAGGTGGTCAGTCCGTGAAGAGCAATCGCCTCGATAGTATCCTTAGCCCTGTATCCAAAAGACTCAGAATCCAACAAACACCAGTCTGGCTGTAAGGGATGAGGCTCTAGGGTCATCCACACCCTACAGCGAGGCACTCGGTGCTTCTCAAACAGTTGCACCGCGTACTGGGGAGGCGTCATGTAACCAGCTCCCTGAAGTACCTCCGACAAGATACGGGGGAAACCCTCTCGTGCAAGTCCGTCCGTGTGGGACTGTGCATTCCCTTCGTTCGAGGATCCGTGAGAAGTCATCTGTGTACGGTTAGGCGTAAGTAAAAGAAAAAGAACTATAAAATAAAAAGGGATCACAACTCAGCCTCTCTATAACTACGACAATGGCACTGGGTGTACTTAATCTGTCATGATTGTGTATTAAAGTTCTTACCCAATTATTAAGTAGTTTAAATAAGGATGCATGCATGCTCGTCCTAAACGAACTTATTTCAATTTAGAGGGATTAGGGAAGAACTCCCATCCCTTATAGTAGCATGTAGGGCTTACTCAATTAGCCACCTAGCTACCCCTCTATCATCCTAAGGCTTCACGTCCTAGGTCTATCCTGATTGTCCTACGATCTATCCAACATTTGTTTCTATTAAGTTTTATTTTGAAAAAGGATGGTATTTATAGTTTATTGATTCCTCCGTGGTGGTACGACCTCTGGTACCAGCTGTGGCGGAACTGCCCGAATTATTCCAACTTAAGTGCCTAAGTCCCGCCTTAGAGGCTAGACCACACTTAAATGGGAATAACACGTCAATCCCTTGGATCTAGTCCGACGAGGCCACTAACAGGATCAAGTACCACGTACTCACTTGATGGTGAGGCACAGAGCAAATACAATAAAGCATAAAACCATACATTAGGGATTATCAAGTTATTACATCATCAGTGGAGTTTTAGCAAAAGAAGTACTCATTGTTCGGAATGCAGCGGAAAATAAACTAACGATAAATAAACGGAGGGATGGGGAAGCCTGTCCCATCACTCCTCATGCTCCTCCTCAGCCGAGGTAGGGTCCCACTCGACTGTCCAACCCGGTGGCAAGATGGACGACCAAGTCACTCCAGCAACCATGTCCTCCAGGGAACCTGTAAAATTATGCCACAAGCAAGGCTGAGTATACTAATACTCAGCTAGACTTACCAGGTGTGAGGAGTCTACTCCTCTACCCCTAGACATGCAGCTGTTTGGCTGATGGGTTTGGTTGCCAAAAGCACTAGCTGAGTCTATAAATCAAGTTTTAGCTTTGTCAAGTCTTAGTGTGAATCTCTTAAGACTAAATGTATACCTATCTAACCATACATGGTATCAAACATTTAGCAATCAACAACTTTTGCCAAGTCGTCACATTTCCACTTGTTACTCAATGTAGCAGCATGGATCTAGCAGTCTCATTAGCTGCGAGAAGTAGACGATTCGAATCGAGTTTTTAAACCTTGCAAGGTAAACCTAAACAAACGACGTGGGGAGACACTCCGTCCCCACACACATCAACCGTCCCCATCGATTCCCTGGCAACAGATCAGGGCTCACCGCCTTGGCGTACAATGCCTCACTGACCCCTACTGCCGTCGTGCAGTGACCGCACTTGTACCCACCATAACCGGAATGGGAGACCACGTCTCAGGTCGCGTGAGGAGTAAAGTCTGCGGGCAGGTTCACTCAGGTACTAGGCTTACCGATTTACCATATTTCTCGGCATATGTTTAGTACGTTCAAACGCTTGACTCACGGTACCACACCTTAATCCTTATTCCAATTTCCACCTTGTAGACAACCAATCCCCATGGATTGTTGTCCACAGGCCAACATCATTATGCTATGAAAGTGGATACAACCAATTCCTGACCTCGCGCGAGTGCTAGAAAATCACTCGACTTCTACCGAGATCCCTAATTAATAAAGCAGCTACTCGACTTAGCATACTAGTATTTAGCTCAAAAGGAAATCCTGAGGTAATGCAACTACGGTTTCAGGCAACTCCTACACTTAAGTGCACAATACAAGCCTACAAACATTAAGTGTAGTGAAATAATATATAGAACTGGTTATGCATAAAACCGGGGCTTGCCTTCCAAAGCTGGGGCAGGCAGATCCTCTGGGGCAGGCTCTGGTGCTGGATCCGGGGCTACCACCTGAGCAACTGCTTGCTCCGGCACGAGGATGTATTCTCCGTCCGCGAGGTTACAATCTATCGAATGCAATGAATAAGATATATGCATGCTATGATATGTAAAATTTATTAACAATTATGCCTAGTGAAGAAAAACCAAGTTAGTTAATAACTTAGGGTTTCTTTGTTATAAGAGGCTCTTAGGGGTTTATGCTTATCAATTTAGGTTTGAGGTTTTGCCTAGGGATAAGCATAATGGATTAAGACTTGGATTGCCCCTTAAATGTTTTAGTAGGCACTCAAAGGGTTTTGTTGGTTTGGTTAGGGTAACAATAGTCTCCACCATTAAATTCCCTTTTCATTTTCTATTTATGATTTTTGAGTGTGTTTGAACTACAGCAGTGATTTAAATTTTTCCAAAAATTCTGCAAAAATTACAGTGGGTTACTATTTGTCACTATAGTCTGTCCTATAAGTTTGAGGTCCAGAAAAATTAGAATAATCCCTGGACAAAAATAACAAAAGTTGGGGCAAAGGGGTCACTTTGCACTACAACTCTTATCTAGGTGTGGGTTCTGCACTAAGAGTCATTTTTGCTGGTATCTATAGGTAATAATATGCTTCTGTGCCAAAAATCACAGAAGGCTATTTAGTTATGCTTTTCTAAAGTTTAATGCTAAAAAGACACTTACAACTAACTTGTTATTTAAAAAATGTCAAACAATAGAACTCATAATTTTTCTATGTTTATAATAACAAAACATTTGTTATCCCAAGGTTTGGGATGTTTTCTCCTTAGGATTATTTTTCTAAGTTTTCCTTGTTTTCTTAAAATAAAAGATATCTCATTTCTTTTGTAATAAACAAGGGTCTAACAAAATTTTCTAGTGAACTTTACTGAATGAGAGAGCTAACAAAAATGTGGGTGCTCCCTGGTTCTTATTTTAAACTACCTTTTATATTTTCTTTAACTTTAAGTTAAAAATGATTTAAATGGCAAACTCTACCTTAATTTGGTGTACAGAGGGGTTTATTATTTTTAAACAGGTTAGGAAGTGATTAAGTACTTCTCTGAATTTTCTTAATCCCAGTCTAATAGTGTAGCTATTTTTCCTTATCTCCTTTAGCTTTTGACCAGATAATCATTTAAATCAAAACTTTGAAGTTTTCTACAACACTTAGGGGTTTTATATTTTTCCTAAGTAGTTACAATATTTAGGATCTGGCAAAATTGGTTTGATTCGATTTGGGTGAACAAAACTGAAGTTATGAATTTTTCAAGTTCTGTTTGCATTCAAATCAGAATATTAAAAAGGTTTTCTAGAAATCCACTTGCATCGAAGATCCTGGGCTTCTTTTAAAACAAATCCCTTCAGTTATACCCCTGCGCCACAATTCCCTTGAGTCGCTGACAGTACACAAAACCCCCTGGCCTTTACTTCTTCTCCCCCGAGGTCCCTCCCCTTAGTTAAATAGTACCCGTGGGAGTAAAAAGGGTGGCGCGGCTTACCGACGGTGAGGGAGGTCCGGCGAGGGGCGAGGTTGGCTCCGGGAGGTTCTTGCGGTCACAGCGAGGTACGGCTCGACGGCGGTGGTGGCAGGAATCGACCGGTCCACGTGCGCAGGCGGGTGAACTTGTCGGCGGCGATTGCTCCGGCCTAACCACGGCGACATAGGTCAATCCAAGGGCACAGGGAGCTTCACAGGGTGTTGATGAGTCGACTCGTGCAAGGAATTGAAAAACAACTCACCGTGGAGCTCGGTCTACGTTCACCGGCGGTCGGGTGAAGTCCGGCGACCGTGGACTGGCTTCTCTAGCGAGGCAAAGTTCGATTCCTTGCTCGAGGAGCTTCACCGAGGCACGCAGGGTCTACTCCGAGGGTCGGACGGGGTTGGGAGAGGCTCTGCTGGCCGGTCTACGGTGGCGGGTGTTCGGGTGGCCACGGGCACGCCGTGCGCGGGGCAACGCCGGTGATCTGGTGCTCCGGTGAGGTCGAGCGTGCGTGGGGGAATACGGTCAAAGTCCCTGGTGGCTTTATAGGCGCGGGCGCGGGCAACGGCGCTGGCTCAGCTTGGCGTGACGAGGGGCACGCGGGGGCGGGCGTCGGGCGTGCTCTGGCGAGCTCAGAGCGCGTCGAACACGTGGCTCTTTGTTTCTACTCTTCTTCTACCCCTTGCTGAGCAGCCAAACGTGCGAATCTTGCCCTAAGACCTTTGAGAGATCTCTTCTCTGCACCTAGGGATACCTAGTTCATGTGAGTTCCAAGGGGAGATGTGGTCGGGTTAGAGAGATACGGGGGTGGGAAGTCGGCTCTGTCAGAGCTGTCCACACCGAGACAAAATTTGTGCCAAGTCATGTCAAACAACTTAGGGTTGGGTTCAAACTTTTCCAGGGTGTTCTAGGGGTCTTTAGGCGCCACTTTGTCAATTGGGTCAAGTGGTTTTGAAGTTTGAATGAGGGTGAACATGTTTGATCTTTGGAAAAGGGGTGGTTTTGGACTTAGAAGAATTCTGATTTTTCTCTTATGCTGAACCCTTTGGTGAACCTTTTGGGGGTTTTTCTGAAATCTTTTTGGGGTCACTTTCTTACTATCATTTGTAGGGTATTAAGTGTACTACATCTTTTATAATTGGCCCAAGTCATGATCATGTGGTTTTCATAGCCTTTTGGTTATACTTACTTCTAGTGCTCTAGTTGTCCAAAGGGGTTTGCATTAGGGTTTGGGCAATTCTCCCCATTATATGTGCATGACAAGCCAAGGTATGACTTCTAAGATGGGTTGCACTTACTTAGGATCTTGAGTTCCAAGTTTGGTGTACTCTCCCAACTTAAGTCACATGTGATGATGGGCTTACTTGTGTAACCTTGAGTGAAAACTCTAAGTAACACCTAGGGTGTTACATATATTTGGGTAAATAATTAAATAAGTTGTTGGGGAATTTAGAAAAGAAGAGTTTTTTTGGAGTTGCTCATTTGTCTGCATCCAATATAGACCTATGTGCCATCCATTAGCAACCACTACGGAAATCCGGCTCTTTGCCGAGTGCCTCCATCTCCACCAAGTGCTATTTATCGGATACTCGGCAAAACATGCTTTGCTGAGTGCCACTCTCGGCGAACGACAACACTCGGCACATAACGCCTTTGTCGAGCACAAAACTCTCAGCATATTATGACGCTCGGCAAAACGTGACCTTCGACAAAGGACCATCAGTTCGTCTATAGTTGACGGTCGTTTACTATGCCGAGTGCAGAAGTTGACACTCGACATAATAACTTCTTTGCCGAGTGTCCTCTGGTAGACACTCGTCAAGTTAGTTATTCGTCGATTGTCTTTCCCTGACACTCGGCAAAGTATATATATTTTTTTCACCAAACCTTTTGTACAACGTTCCTACACTATACAGACCTACATGTTCCATTTGGCACAATTATCAAAGTGTTTGCTATAACTATTAGATTTAGTTCGTTTAATATAATTTCTTTGAATAATTTAGACTTGAACTGCAAGTCACTCGAAAAATAGAAAACAGTGAATACAAAAATGGTATTCATGTTATTTAGCACAAGCTACGAACTATTTGAGGAATAGACCGGAATTTTGGAATACCATGCTCACGAAATATGACCTCAAACTTGCGATCCAGTTGTTTTAAAATTGAATAAAACTCAAACAAAGTCAAAAAATCATGAAACTTGTTGGTCTTGATATTATATGTAGAGACTAATAAATATTTGACATTGTTTCATAAAAGTTTTCATGCACTATATGTAGAAACCTAGCCGACCTTCACATGAAATCATAAAACTTCTATGAAGACCGACTAGGTTTCTACACATAGTGCGTGACAATTTTCACGAAACGATGTCAAATTTTTATAAGAGTCTCTACATGTGATATCATGACATGTTGACAAGTATCATGATTTTCTAACGTTGTTTGTGTTTTATACAATTTTAAAACAACTGGATCACAAGTTCACTAGTCATGTTTCGTGAGCATGGTGTTCGAAAATTCTGGTTTGTTCATGAAATATGTTGTACTTGTGCTAAATATTATGAATATCATTTTTGCGTTCACTATTTTTTATTTTTCGAGACTTGTAGTTCAAATCTGAATAATTCGAAGAAATTCAATTAAACAAACTAAATCTAATAGTTATAGCAAACACTTTGATAATTGTGCTAAAATAGAAAATGTAGGTCTATATAGTGTAGGAACATAGTAGAAAAGGTTTGGTGAAAAAAGGAAAAAAAATCTTTGCCAAGTGTCTCACAAGGGACACTCGACAAAATATTTTTTAAATAATTAAAAGAATATTTTTCGAGTTCTTGTCAATGGGCACTCGACAAAGTAATATTTGTCGAGTGTCAGATCTAGGACATCTAGCAAAGTATATTTTTAAATTAAAAAAACTTTGCCGAGTGCCAGATCTCGGGCACTCGGCAAATCCGGTGTAGATATCCCTAACCGACCGTCTTCTCTTCACTGTTTCTCTACTTGATGCCAGCGCCGCCACCACGCCTTAGCTCTGGCCGACCTGCCACCTCCGGCCACCGCGCCAGCCTTGCTCCTAGCCTTCGACGACAGCCCCCGACATCATCTCCGCGGCTCCGCAGCCATCCCCTCCGCGCCTTCGCCCTTGCTAGCCCAGCGCCGCTGCCATCTCCAGCCACCTGCTGCTGGTCACCTCCCCGGCCATCTTTGTCGCCGACGAACACCTCCACGGCCATCCCCGCTATCGACGCCCACCACGCTGGCCATCCCCACCCTCGGTTAGTTGATTGAACTAAATTACATGTTTAGATTATTATTGTGGATTTGAACTCTTATATATGTTGATTAAATGGCTAAATTACAGTTTGAGTATGTTATTGTGGATTTTAAGATGTTTAAATTAACATTGTAATTGGGCTACTAATCAAATTGTAATGGAAAAATTACATATTGTTATTGGTCTTGTGAATCGGAGGTGGTATTGTTATTGTTATGGCTAAATCAACATTGTAATTGGAAAACTGTGTTTTTCCTAAGTTAACCTTTCCTAGCTTTGACCATTAAATTTAATGTTCAACAAAATGCAAGTTATATATATTATAGATGTTTACTTTAGATCCTGTGTATGTGAATGTCAGCCATCGTGTTGTTATTCTTTAGGATTTAAAACCCCACGTACAGGGGAGGTGCTGTCGAATTTTTTTATTAACATGCTTGTGTTTCTTTTTTTGCAGAGAAGAGAGCGTCATAGCCAAGCCGGAGTACCTAGGCCACACGATCGTCTTGCTAGCCGTTGTGGGTCTGTTTGCACTGCGTCACGTCGCCACTACACCGACCCGCCACAACATTGCTAGCCTAACTTCACCACCACCCTAGGTATAACCTCTATTTCTACATCATGGTCGTCGATCACGTAACCCAGTTAGGCCTCTCCCGTTCGAAAGAGATACAATATAGATATGTGGATCTTTGCATATCTATAAATGTATATGTTTCGAATTGTCTCCTTTTTTGGATAGCCCGCAGTTGTGTAGATGGAGTTAGTTTCCATGCTCTACTCCGATCCAAGATAGAGTTTCGGCGTCACCTACGTGTTGTTGTCTAGATAGTACCCTCTCACTGCCAGGACGTGTATCCAGAGAACAACAGGGAGGTGCTACTGAAATTCCGTCTCGAATTGGAGTAGAGTATGGAAACTAACCCCATCTACACAACCGCGGGTGGTATTAGGACCCATCCTCACCTATTGGAAAGAAATATGATGAAAAGATCAGTGAGATCCGCCAGCTAATCTTAGAAGGGAAGTAAAGGGCAAGTTAGCACCACGATATATTGGAACATAATAGATTCAGGCAAGGCATGGAGAAGTGGCATACCAACTCAGCTTACCAGAAGATCTGTCAGCGGTGCATGATGTTTTCCATGTGTTTCAGCTAAAGAAGTGTTTGCGAGTACCCAAGGAGCAGTTGCTAGTGGAAGGATGGGAAGTCCAAGAAGACCTAACATATGAGGAGAAACCAACGTAGATTCTGGAGACAGCAGACAGAGTCACCCGAAGAAACACCGCCAGAATGTGCAAAGTCAAATTGGGTCACCACTCTGAAGAATAAGCAACCTGGAAACGCGAAGATGATCTGAAAGGCAAGTATCCTGAACTCTTTGCTAGCCAACCTTGAATCTCGGGGCGAGATTCTTTTAAGCGGGATAGGTCTGTAACATCCTAAATCTCGGGGCGAGTTCTTTTGCTCTATGTTGGCATGAGCCCTAGAAGTGTCATGGTTGTTGCATTCATGCTGTTGCGTAGTGTTTCTAAGTGCAAGTAGTGTTTCGAGTAAATATTCATATTTTTTTGAATATTTTCTATTTTCCAAAATTCAAAATCTATTTATTTGAGGAACTTAAAACTTTTTCAAAAGTTCTAAATAAGTTTTTTGAGTTCATTGGGTGCCAAATCATGTCTAGGAATTTTCCTAGAATTTTTTGAGCCTTCGAGATATTTTTTGGGCATTAAAAACGATTTCATCATTTTTCGGAATTATCTTTAATTTTAAAAATGGGATAATTATGAAAAATAAAATACCTAAAACCCTAGATATATATATGGCTGAAATCCTCTCGTCGAGCCCTTTCCCAATTTCGAAACCCCTTCCCCAGTTTAGATCTGAAACTCCCAAAATTACTCGCCGAAGTTCGGGACAGTTCTAACTCCGGTGAACAATTACTTTTGATTTGTGCGTCATCGGAAGACTCCGAGGGTACCGCTGCGTTCGTCTTGTCGAGAGCTTCATCCCGGTGCTTTCGATTCGTCGATCCGACCGACGGTTCGTCATCAATCGGCGAATTTGTCACCAGCTCCAGCGAGGTCGTCTTTTCCTGTGAGCTCTCCACCATTGTTGCACATAGAGTTTTCTTGTTTCTCTGATTCCCATTCGTGCAACGCGTCCCCCTCGCTTCCCTCTCCTCCCCTGGCGGTGGTGCCCCCTCCCCCTCCTTTACACCCACTCGACGCAGCCTTTTTCCCCCCTCTGCCCGTCGGCGACGGCGGGGGGCCAGCTCAGCCCCCCCTGCACGCGGTCGGCCTCTCCCTCTCCTCCCCTTCTATGGTGAGAGGAAGGAGAAGGAGAGAGGAAGAAGATGGTGTTTTGCGAAAAACCCCATGGGAATTTTAAAACTGCGATAACTCTTGCGTTTTAAATCCAATTCACTCCGTTCAAGTCGCGTTAGATTCGTATTAAAATTGTATACATGTTCGAAGTACTATTCTATACTATTACACCTTTTATTTAATTTATTCAAACATTTGATGGTTATTAGAAAACCGTTTTAATTTAAATCTATTTTAGAGTTTCGATTTGCGCATTTATAATAAACACCAACATGGTTAACCTTGGCTGAAATATTCTTTATTAATAATTGTTTAGTTTTAACATGCTATCTATTTATTAGTCCTCGTGTGTCGTGTTGGTCCACGCCATGCGAGTGCTGCCTTGTTGTTTCGCGTGTTGCTTATTTTGTCTCACGCCGTTAATTCGTCTAGCTTAGAGTCGCTAATGTTATTTAAATTACTTATCTAACTGAAAGATGTTAGTGTAGTAGATTAATTAAACTAGGCGATAGTTGTAGATTACATTTAATATATGTCGATTGATGCAAGTATGTCGAATTAAATGTTCTATTCCATATTTGTATAATGTAGATGCGATATCTCGGTGTTTCTTTTTCTCGTGTGACCGTAAAAGCGAGCTTTATTTTGTATTGCACATATTTTTCCCTAGTATGGTGTACTGTTCCTTTCTGTTTCAAGAAAGTTGAATGTGTGTTCACACTCGCTTAGATAACAATCCGTCCGTGGAGGCCGAGGAAGTTGCAGAAGAAGCCCATGAGCAGCAACAGTTTGGTGAAGGCAAGTGTCCTCTGAGCTATTATGTCATATTTATTTTATAATTCACTATCCTGCATACTATGAATAACCTAAGGATTGGCTAGCTTTATATTTATCCTATCCTTGATTACCTTTTTGGGTTGGGTTATTATAATCAGCTACATGTTAGTGCTTTACCCTAATCAACGAACATGATGAGAATTACTTTGATACTATGATTCATTATGATTATGATTATGAACTTGTGACATTTTAGGGGACTCTGACTGTTTCCCGAGTACCTCTCTGTAAAGACATGTTCATTGAGAGATCAGCCGAGACAACAGTTCAACCATGAGGGTGCTATGGGACGCCCTTAGCTGATTAATTAGAGGAACTTGGGGTGTAGTTTGCTTCGCCATTGTGCTATCAATAGGGCTGGGGCATAGTGCTTGCACTGCTAAGGGTGGGTGCCGAGGTTCATTCGATTTGGTTTTGTAAGTCACCCACCTTAGTGAGGAGTACTATGTTTATACGACTGGCAAAACCTAACAGGCGGCTACACACCAGGAGAATCTTTGTAAAGGCTACATAGTGAAACCTTGCCAACTCACCTTAGTAGTGTTTGAGGGTTTGATCAACCCGAGGTAATAAAGGATCATGACTCGTGGGTAAAGTGTGCAACCTCTGTAGAGTGTTAGAAACTAGTATATCAGCCGTGCTCACGGTTAAGAGCAGCTTTGGGATTCTCTTTGATTAAAGATACCCTGGATTCATTTTTGTTGATGGTTTAATGATGATGGCTATGC
The DNA here is from genome assembly GCF_902167145.1 of Zea mays. Taxonomy (NCBI): domain Eukaryota; kingdom Viridiplantae; phylum Streptophyta; class Magnoliopsida; order Poales; family Poaceae; genus Zea; species Zea mays. Next base: position 91,447,074 of record NC_050097.1, read on the forward strand.
TTATGATATATGGTACTTTCTTCTTGGAGGAGGTGCTTTCTTTTGGGAATATCAACTTGGGTTTTATGATAAAACTTGTCTTTGACTAATGACAAATACCTGACCAACTAAAAGCAACCGCTTTGAGCTTAACCCCACATACATCTAGTCCACTTCAACCAAACGGGACATTTGCTGAGTACGTTGATGTGTACTCACCCTTGCTTAAACACCAAACACCAGGTTGTCCCTATTGCAATAATTGCTCAAGAGAAGATGAAGGAAATGTGGAGGATTTTCAGGTGTTTCAAGACTTCGAGTAATTCTAAACTAGACTAGTGACAAATCCCCAATTGGCTGCCTGTGAAGGCCTTATCTTACTACGTTTCATTCAGCACTTTGATTTATGTTTAAATTAATGACTATGTGGATGTTTTGGACATCATGATGTAATAAAGTAATACTTATTTTCGCTATTATTTGAGCATTTTGTGATGATGTCCAATTATGTAATCGTTGTGTACGTGAATTTCTGATCCTGGCACATACATGGTCGCATTCGGTTTATCTTCCAAAAGTGTCGAATATAGTCTAGCGTAAATCCATTCTTCCAAATATGTTCTACCATGGCCTTCTTTGTTTTCTTTTCCTATTGGCACATTTGTTGCACGGACATGGGACTAGACTCGCTCCTTTAGTAGCTTTGCCAAATGCTTGTTCCACGAAATCTTCGATCTTTCTAATCCATTCATTAGTGACCTGACCCCTATAGTCGTGGCCCATGTACATCCACTCACGGTCTTCCATCCTCTAACATATATAACCGAGTATAGTTTAATATAATCATATATCCCGCTCTAAGGTGGGTTCCATCTCAACTGTCACTCCCTAGGTGTTGTTCAGAAATCTAAGACTCAGTCTGGCATACTCCTTGGCTAACTCATACGACATTGGGTGAGCAGCCATCATAATGACTTGGCTTTTTCTACTTAGTGCATCTACAACCACATTCGCTTTCCCCGGATGGTAATGTATCTCCAATTCATAGTCTTTAATCAGCTCTAGCCATGTTCGTTGCCTCATATTCAACTCTGACTGTATGAATATGTACTTTAGACTCTTGTGGTTTGTGTAAACATCACACTTTTGTCCATATAGGTAGTGCCTCCATATCTTCAATACATGGACCACTGCTGCTAATTCTAGGTCATGCTTGGGATAATTCTTCTCATGAACCTTTAGCTATCTGGACGAATACGCAATGACTTTTCCTTCTTGCATTAGCACACATCCCAAGTCAGTGTTGGAAGCATCACAATACACTAAGAATGACTTGTGAACATTGGGCAAAACTAAGACATGCGCTGTAGTCAACTTCTCTTTCAGCGCTTCAAAGGCCTCTTGGCACTTCTGGGTCCACTTAAACTCAACTTTATTTGCTAGCAAGGATGTCACTGGTCTCGAATCTTTGAAAAACCTTCAATGAAACGCCGATAGTATCTGGCCATTCCAATGAAACTTTTGATTCCATGAATATCTTTCGGTCCTTTCTAGTTAAAAATGTCTGCTACCTTCTTTGGATCCACAACTAATCCATCTCTGTTTATGATGTGACCCAAAAATAGGACATCATGAATCCAGAACTCATATTTACTCAGCTTGGCATATAAACACCTTTCTCAAGTGGTCCACATGCTCCTCCTCACAATGAGAATATATGAGAATATCATCAATGAACACTACCACAAACTTGTCCAGATAATCCATGAACATGCTATTCATCAGGTACATGAAGAAAGCTGGCACATTTGTCAGACCAAATGACATCACTATGAACTCATATAACCCATACTTGGTGGAAAATGCTGTCTTCGGTACAATGCAAGGTCAGATTCTGAGATGATGGTAACTTGACCTCAGATCTATCTTCGAGAATAAACTGGCTCCTCTCAGATGATCGAACAGATCTTCTATTCTGGGCAAGGGGTACTCGTTCTTGATAGTGATCTCATTCAAAGCTATATAACCTATGCACATCCTCTTCGTACCATCCTTCTTCTCTACGAACAACACTAGAGCGGCCCAAGGCAAGGTGTTGGGTCTGATGTAGACCTTCAACAACTCGTCCATCTGCTTCTTAAGTTCCATCTATTATGGTCCGGACACTCTGTAGGCTCTCTTAGAAATGGGATAGTGCCTAGCATAAGCTCTATGACAATCTCAACTTTTCTCTCAGGTGACATTTACTCAACTTTTCTTTCAGTCATGATAGCTCTATCAATTAGATGTTGGAAGGTAGGGAAGGTGTCATTCATCAGCTGGTAATGCAGGGGATCAACCAAACCTCTCAGGAATCGGTACTGCCTATTTGCATCAGTCTTGACATCTTTGGGTGCATAGTGAGACAACTGCAGAAATGTCTCGATACTCACTGACGAACATGGGTCCCTACTTCAGTGTCAGGAACTCCTACTTCTTCACTACCACCAGGCCCTCTGGAACAAGATATCGACGGAAATTTTCTCTAAATTCCTCCCAAGTGATTGCTTTTGGGTCGACATGGGTGGCGAAATATGACTCCCACCAGGACTGAGCTGCTTTAATTAGCAGACGGGGACCATACAGAACCTTATCTCTGTCATTGCATTAGGAGGTGTGCAGCTTCCGCTCCACTGTGTGTCCAAGGGGTTGGTAGACTGGGCGAAGACAGGGGATGACCTCTCATGAACTCTTCATGCTTGTCCCTTGGTATCTGAGGCATCTGCATCTGCTGTTGAGGTTGAGGTCACTGTTGTGCTTGTTGCATGGCTGCTAGAGTCTGCCTAATTGCTTGCACTGCTTAGGTCTGCATGAAGAACATCTGCCCCACTGTCATTGGAGGTGGCGGTGGAGGCAATTAATGGGGTGCCTCATCCTGCGGGGCAAGCTGCTCCTACTGAGTACGCCTCCCTCCTCGACGCCTGTTGTCAGACATCTGTGGAAGGCATTCACACATAAGATTTGATCTTGCAATCTTTCAGCATAAGAAAAGGCATACAGAGATCTTCACAACATTGAATGAACAAACATCTTCACTGATTCTCAACACAGCCAAACACAACTTCTCAGATAAAGAGGAAAGTAGAAGTAAAAGGTTGCCCAACTAAATAACTAACTTTATTAACACTATTAACTAAACCAAACTGCAGGGAACAACCACATTTTGGTGACGCACATTACAAAGATCCAAATCTATCATAGGTTTACCATGATAAGCATGAAACACACATGATAAGCAAACTATCCTGACTAACTAAGACTAACTAAGACTATGACACTTGACTTAAGAATTTATTACAAAATCCGACGCTAGCGGTCTAATGATCCAAATCTATCTTGGTTCTGCAGTCGGGAGTGTCGTAAGCATGGTACCCTCATGGCGGTGAGTGGTACGGGTGCTGAGTCCCAGCGGGGGCGGGAGAACTATCCTACTGATGACGGCGATCCACACGTTAAGCCCACAACTCCGCGATCTCAGCACGATCCCTACTCAGCTCGTCAAGAGTGTGGTCGGTTGACTATGTTGTTCAACCTACGATTGCCTTCACCTATAGGTGAGAGAATCACCCTTCCAGTACAATCAGTCAAGCGATGGGGGTAGTACTTCAGGTTAAGGCTGTCAGCCACCTCGCTGAACAATGAGCAATATTTTGAAAGTGCACACCGTGCATCATCCTGCATGGCTGCCTCTTTAGTGTCCCTCTCGGAGATAGAATAGTGCTCTGAGCAGACCTCTGCACTCCGGAGATCATCCTCTAGATGGCGCACCAAATAGGTAGCCTCCTAGCGGTTCGGGTACGTCCCACGACTATGCTGGTAGACTACACAATGGTACTCGATCGACTAGGTGTGTCGATCCATAGCCTGACAGAGCAAGGTGTCCAGTGCGTCGTGAAAGTGACAACCGCAGGCGGCGTCATGGGTGATGGGTCGGGCGATCCATCCTTCTGGCTCCAGCTCCTCAGAAAGTGCAGTGCTGTGGCCCGAGCTTCCACAGTCGTTGTCTCTATCAGGATTGTTGGGGCCTTTGTCTTTTGAAGGTCCTCAAAAACATTTAATTATTGGTTATCAACATGTTGCCAAGTATTGCAGAAGCTTCGGCACCAGAGCACCTTTGATGTAGGATGATGGAGGGGCGACGAAGCTAACTTTGTCATAACAACACAGGGAGACAATGCAAGGAGAAGGTGTCATCCTGAATGCTGAAAGCAAAAGACAATGTTGCCCTTGTATTATTTATAAATCCTATGTGTAATCCTTGTGGGTGTAAATGTAAAGTACGAAGTTGTACGATTCCCTATAAATAGATGAACAATGCCCTACATAAAGTACCATTTGAAGGGTTGGATTATTACTGTGTGTAATCTTTTCTCTAGAGCACCATCGTTCTAACTCATTCTGTAGAGCTGAAGGTACAATTATAAATTCATTATAGGAAAGAGGAGAAATGTGGTATTAATACATCTGAGATGAGTTATAATGTTAAAATTCCTTTACATTTTTTACTTATTTATGAAATTAAGTCATGATTTATCCATTTAAGTCTTAATCTTCGTCTTCAAAGGAGTTATATTGAAGGGATAACTGCTTAAGGATGAAGGTTGATTATCTTTTTAACATTATGTTGCCTTGTTTTTGATTGTGCATAGAAATTGAGAACAAGTGACCAACATTGTCCCAACTCCGGTGAACTCATCAACGACCACCTTCGTCATGCCGTTGAAGAAGACAACAGTGCCAAGGGCTGTTCTTGCTCCTCTAGATACCAATCCAAACGGAATCCTTCTACGAGAAGCCCAAAGCTAGAAAAGGAAGGCTGCTAGCCCAACCCCACAAGATGAGGAGCTAGATCAGGATCAACAACCTTTAAGTCATACAACAACAAGTGGAGAAGAGAAGGGAGAAAATGCTTTGGTTGTCCAAGCTACAAAAGAAGATCGATGAAGCAGCTAAGAAAATGCGACACATCGCACAAGATGCTGAACAAGGGTATCGACCACAACAAAGAGACCTTCGTCAGGAAGGCCACAACCAAAAAGGTATATGGTATGAAGATTTTAACTATGACAATATTGCTTTTGATGATGCTTCTCCTCTAGCTACAGAGCTGCAGGCAGTACCATGGCCACCTTCGTACAAGCCACCCCAATTACGCATGTACGATGGCCATTCTAACTCAAAGCAATTTCTTATGAGCTACGAAGCAACCATATCATCTTATGGTGGCAATACAACTGGTATGGCCAAGTCCTTCATCATGGTGGTCAGAAGTGTTGCTCAAACTTGGTACTCCTCTCTCAGGCTAGGAATAATTACATCTTGGTAGAAATTGAAGGACATGTTGATCACAAGTTTTTAGGGGTCTCAAACGAAGCCGGTAACTGCTCAGGCCTTGTTCTAGTGTACACAATGCCATGAGGAATATTTACAGGCTTACGTCCGAAGGTTTTTGCGGCTCAGAGCCCAAGCACCAACGATTCCAAATGAAATTGTCATTGAAGCAATGATCAAGGGGCTTCGGCTAGGTCCAACGACAAAGTATTTTGCTAGGAAACCCCCTTAGACTATAGAGAAGCTTCTCCAAGAAATGGATGAGTATTTCAAAGCTGATAATGAATTTCGGCAAAGAAGAGAGGAAGCTTACTGATATTCTGAGATGACATGGGGCTTTGGGGCAAGATTTTATCCAAGACATGTTAGAACAATCCACAACCCAGGCCAAAGTGAAGACAAGAACAACCATAATCAAGGACAGCAGAGTAACTCCCAATCAATAGGGATGCCCCAGAATTCCTTCAGACCACCAGCCCTAAGAGGCGGAGGAGGACAAAGCTTCGGAGGAAGATACAACTCTCAGCGAAGAAGACTATTTTGCCTGTTCTGTGGAGAGGATAAGGGATACACAACAAGGACTTGCCAAGTCACAATACAAAAGCAGAAGGAAATAGCTGAGGACAAAGCTTGGCAAAATCAGCCAAAGCAAGTTCTTCATACTTCTTCGTACTACTCTCCATACATCCTAGAGTATGTACACAACCAACAACCACTTCCATAGCCTACAACTTCAATTGCCTCAGCAAGTCACTCTCTTGCTAGGTGGGCCTTACCTCAACCACCCACATTAGTCCCAACTTTGTCTTACAATCAGCAGCCATAAGGGCAATATCAGGATCAACAACAACGTAATGCGAGGGAAGAGTTCGAAGCTTGAACAGTCAACAACACTGTTCGGGAATCCAACCATATCTACTAAACCACCAGAGGGGCTAGATCAAGAATCCGAATCATATCAATTGTAATTTTTGTTTCTTTTGCTTTACATTTTTGCTTCAAAAACACTTTAAGAAGGTACATCCTTAGACACTCTATAATAAATCCGAGCTTACACCATTGAGTGTAACAAAAAGTACTGAAGAAGCTACAAAGTCATTCCTAAGGGAATGCAGAGCTAAAATACCACCTAGTAAAGGCGAAGAAGCTCCAAAAATTGTTCCTAAGGGGATGCAGAGCTAAAATACCACCTAGTAAAGGTGAAGAAGCTCCAATGTCATTCCTAAGGGGATGTAGAGCTAAAATACCACCTAGTAAAGGTGAAGAAGCTCAAAGTCGTTCCTAAGTGGATACAGAGCTAAAATACCACCTAGTAAATGTGAAGAAGCTCCAAAGTCATTCCTAAGGGGATGCAGAGTTTTATTATAATTTTTTCTATCATCATATCAATCTAAGCATCTTTGCATCATATCATCACATCATTATGCATCATACCATCATGCATCATATCATCTTGCATTAACCGAAAGAAGGGAAATTGCTCCTTCATCCATAGATGAAGCTTCGCTACGAAGCTAATTACATGTTTCTTGAGAAATCATAGACTAAAAATAGGAGGATGAAAAGAAGGGGAAAATACTACATCTTCAATAGTAATCGTCATCAATAGAACAAAGAAGGGGCCAATGCTTTGACTCCGGTAACATATATTTTATGACATTACAAGACCTTCGGCTGAAAAGGGATTTTCTTTACGAAGCGTGAAAAGAAGGGAAGGTGTTTTTTGCCTTCGGCTAAAAAACGGTATGTACATTTATTTCACGCTACATAAAGAAAAATAATATATAATGCAATGATATATAGAGAACAATTGTTTTTACATAGAGCAACACACAAACTTTAGAATGTTTGTACATAGTTTCTACACATAAATTACTCTACAACAATTCAATCGTCTTCCTTTAGAACTTTCTCCGCAACTTTGTTTAGTAGTGTGTTGACAGTTTTGTCTATTGCCGCGTTTACCACCCTAAATTCATCAAGGATTCCCTTTAACAACGGATCTGCTTCAGGGTCAAATGGTTCAGGTGGTGGAGAAAGTTCCGCTACATAATGAAATTGTTTAGTGACAAGATGACGAAGGTAAGGAATAACGAGGACACAATTTAAAAGTAAAAACACATACCTATGCACCGTTCAAGTTCTGCAGCCTCTTTAGCTTTCTTAGCTTCTTCCTTAGCCCAATGAGCTTGAGAAAAACGTAAGAGTAAGATGAGCACAGACAGTAGGTCGCTGTAACACTCCAAAATCGTATCATGGTGAATTAATAAAATTCCCTAAAGATTTAAAATTTCAAGCATATAAGTTATGAATTGAGACTATCTTCCCTAAAGATTCATGTTGGTGTTTTGGTTGTGCATATAAATATGTTTTCAAAATTTAAAATCAGATTTGAATTGGGATAATTAAATCTGGAAATAAAAAATAGGAAAAAAGAATAGCAAATAAAAGGCTTATCTATTCGGCCACTTAAGGAACACAACCCACATGAGTTTTTCCTTCTATTTTATGCCATTTGACGGATCTTGCATCACTGTTTCATCATCCATGACATCAGCCATCCCTTGCTATTCGTAACAAACTAACCACCGTAGTTGTTGTAACCGCCCGGCCAAACTTCTCACCTACACAACGGATTTGGTTTCGAGTTTGTTAGAGTTCCTAACTGTTGGGGGCCTTCGTCCTCCGAAGGTCCTCAAAAACATGATTTGACAATGTTTTCCAAGTGAATTATATGAACAGGTATTTTCGGATTCAGAATTATGGATATGGAGCACGACCAGGACGAAGGCTGAGCCAGACGAAGGTCGGGGGCAGCCGAAGCTGTACGCAGGGAAGCTTCGGCGCGATGGCACAAGGGGGAACCGACCTTAAGATGAAAAGACTTCGGGGTCCTCAATAGATTTCCATAAACCGTTAACAAATGTAATGGACATGGATGTAATTTTACGTGGGCTGCGTCCCGCGTCTATAAATAGATGAACAGTACTCCCGTACTGTTCACGCTGACTTTACATTTGCTTTTGCGTCACGCCTGTACTTTTTACCTTCTCTCAGGACCGAAGGTACATTTGTAATTTGAAATCATTTCTATTTTCCCATGTTAATAAAATAGAAATGATTCCATGTTGATGCTTATATTATATCTCATGCTTTATATGAGTCTTTCGTTATTACCTATTATATTTACGAAGGTATGTCTCTTACGACCTTCGTCCGAAACTCATTATTTCCCGAAGGGACATAATGCTTCGAAGGACGAAGGACTTTAACACTTAACACTTTTCATGTTGCCTTGTTCTTAACTCTTAGCATTTGAGAACAAGTCACCAACATTGGCGCCCACCTCCGGTGAACTCACTTCCACTTCTTGAGTTTTTCGGCACCTTCGGCAAGCATCAGCTTCGTCATGCCGCCGAAGAAGGCTCCAGCACCAGGGGCTGGCACGCTGCAGCCGCTGGACCCCAATCAAGATGTCCTTTCTCTCAGAGAGGCACGAAGCCAGAAGAGGAAGGCTACCAGTCCAACACATCCGGAGGATGATCTAGATCAGGAAATTCAGAATCTGGAAATCCTTCAGCAACAGGTTCAACGCAGGAAGGAGAAGATGGCCAGGCTAGCTGAACTGCAGAGGCAGATAGATGAAGCCTCTGAAGAAGTTCGTCATCTTGCTCAGGATGAGCAACTCCGAAGGCCTCAGCATCAAGACCTTCATCAGGAGGGCTTTCACAACGAAGATGACTGGTATGACAATTTCCATCATGGGAATTTTGTTTTTGATGATGCTTCTCCCTTGTCCGCTGAGTTGCAGGCTACGCCTTGGCCTCCGTCCTACAAGCCGCCTCAGCTCCCCGTATTTGATGGCCATTCTGATCCGAAGCAGTTTTTGATGAGCTACGAAGCAACAGTGTCTTCGTACGGTGGCAATGCTTCAGTCATGGCCAAATCTTTCGTTATGGCTGTCAGAAGTGTTGCTCAAACCTGGTATTCCTCCCTTCGACCAGGAACGATCACTTCATGGCAGAAGCTGAAGGACTTGTTGTTAACCAGCTTTCAAGGATTTCAGACGAAGCCGGTCACTGCTCAGGCTCTGTTCCAGTGCACTCAGGACCCCGAAGAATACCTTCAGGCATATGTCCGAAGGTTTTTGCGTTTGAGGGCACAGGCACCAACGGTGCCCAATGAAATTGTCATTGAGGCCATGATCAAGGGGCTTCGGCCAGGTCCGTCAGCTCAGTACTTCGCCAGGAAGCCTCCTCAAACGCTGGAGAAGCTGCTCCAGAAGATGGATGAATATATTCGAGCTGACAATGATTTTCGCCAAAGAAGGGAGGAGGCCTTCAGATTTTCTGAGATGACCAGGGGCTTCGGAGGAAGACTCTATCCGAGGCATGTCAGATCAATTCATAATTCCAATCAAAATGATGATAAAGGGAGCCAGCAGCAAAGGCCACAGTACTCCTCACAGGCTTCGGGGCAACAGCAAAGCTCCTTCCGACCACCAGCTCCAAGAGGCAGAGGCGCCAGGGGCTTCGGAGGAAGATTTGGCGATCAACCAAGAAGAATCTTTTGCTTATTCTGTGGTGAGAACAAAGGCCATACTACCAGGATGTGCCATGTTACTATATAGAAGCAAAAGGAAATAGCTGAAGCAGCAGCACAACAAGCCCAGCCGAAGCAGGTCATGCATACAGCTTCGTATCATTCGCCCTACATCCCAGAATATGTGGGCAATCATCCTGTAGTCTCTGCTGCTTCGGCAAGTCAGCCTTCAGCTTCCTGGCAACAGCCTCCGCCTCCACCTCCGTTGCAACAAGGTCAGCAGCCAGAAGGGAGCCAATATGCTCCACATCAAAGGGACTTCAGAGAACAGTCCGAAGCTCGCACGGTCAACAGCACCGTGCCAGAATCAAAGCACATCTATTGACAAATATCCTACCTTAATAGCAATCTTTTTCATTCAGTTTTATTCTCTGTAATAAAGGACATTGTTTTCATGTAATTAGTTTCGTTGATTCCTACAAGAAAAATATGTTTTCTTCACAGGTTTGCGACAATAAAAAGGACCTTCGGACTATCGAAAATCCTTTGAAGCAACGAAAAGTCGTTCTAAGAAACGCAGAGTAAGTCTGACGAAGTCACAAAAAGTCGTTCCGAAGGGAGCGCAGCGTAAGTTTTCTGCTCCAAAGTCGTTCCAAAAGGAATGCAGAGCATACAGCGAAAAGTCAACGCTGATACCGCCTAAGTAAAAGGCGAAGAAGCTCCAAAGACGTTCCTAAGGGAATGCAGAGCTTATACCGCCTAAGTAAAAGGCGAAGAAGCTCCAAAGACGTTCCTAAGGGAATGCAGAGCTTATACCGCCTAAGTAAGAGGCGAAGAAGCTCCAAAGACGTTCCTAAGGGAATGCAGAGCTTACAGCGAAGAATCAGTGCTGATACAAAAATATTGTGTGGGGATATGTGTGTATCTTTCGGAACAAATGTCATCTACGTAGCATAACATCATTACATCATTTTGCATAGCATAAGCATCATACATCATGTTGCATATGGCCCAAGAAGGGGACACGATATTGATCTTCGGAAGTATGATTTGAAAGAGTGAAAATCGTGGTCCCAAGAGGGGGACACAATATTGATTTTCGAAAGAATGATTTGAAAGAGTGAAAATCATGGTCGAAAAGAGAATCAATCTTCATCTTCGGAAGTATAGCTTCGGAGAATTTTTTCACGAAGTTTGGATATTCTTCACGAAGCATGAAAAGAAGGGAAGGTGTTTTTTTCGCCAAACTCAAAAACGGTACGTGTGTAAAGTTTCATGCATCGTAAAGAATTGAGTAGCAAAAATAGATATATTACATTCGGGGTTACAAAAATGTTACATTACATTACATTTCCGAAGTTTTTTACAAAAATGTTTAATCCTCTCTCAAAACGACTCCTGCAGCTTCATTCAGAAGCCGATTGACGACTTCGTCCATAATATCTTCGGCCATCTTTTTAATTTCGTCGTCCCCCTTCGGCTGAGGGCCCGAAGGCGCTTTAGTCGGATCTGAAGCAGGACACGACTACATTACTATTACAAATCGCAAACAGATCTTAAAAGCCTAAAGATTACAACACGGTAGAAGCTATTATTTAGTACCTAATTGACCTTCGGGCTCCGTGCTCTTTTCAGCAGCCTTAGCCACTTCTCTAGCATCATGGATGCCCTTTTCACTTCTCTGAATAATTTCTCTTGCCATTTCTCGGCCACCGTTGTCCCAGATGTCGGTGAAAAATTTTCCCCCAGCCGCGCTAGCTTCGGCTGAAGGATCTTTTATATCTTCAGTCGACAAGGTGGCTTCGGACTGTGCTAAAATTTTCACATGTTCACAGCCCTTCTTCTCTAAAATAGTGGCAATCCCTCTGGCGCCAGAGAAGGCACATATATCTCCTCGGCTATTTAAAATTTCTTCGAAGGCTTCAGCTTCGTGGTCAATCCATTCAATGACACTTTCGGGATTGCCCCTTAGAAAATTTTCTTCACTTGAGAATGCGCCGACCTTGGCGAAGCTAGCCTTTAATTTTTTAACACAGTCTATAGATTTATTGTAGCATCTTTTTTTGGATGAACGAAGCTCTTCAACAGTCACTTCTAGGTGATCTGCCCATTGATCGCTGAGTTCACGCTTTGTTTCTTCAAGTATACGTTCCTCTGTGGCTCTGGCCAGTTGTTTCCGAAGGTCTTCAATTTCGCGTTTCTGAGCTTCAGCCTGACTTTTGAAAGCAGCTTCGTCCTCCTTTATTTTATCTATCAATGAGTATAATATTTTGTCTTTTTCGAGACCTTCGTTCCTCAGTTCAATTACTTCGGAACGAAGGTTGCTCAGGGCTATAGTACACCCTTCGTCTTCAGTATCTTTCTGGGCTCTGAGAGCATTGCTAAGAATCAAGCCCTGCAAAAAGGAATATGCGTGTGTGTCAGAGGGTTTAAATGAACGGAAAAATACAAGGATTTCATTTATCATACCTTTAAACTGTTATAAGCTAGGCTGTCAGCCAGATCGTTTTTTGATAGCACCGAAAGTCCATCTTCTAAAGTTGGGAATCCGAAGCTTCTGCTTATCTCCCGACAGACAGAAATTTCCTTGTTGTCGGGAAGACAGTACAAGAAGTCTTCTTCTCCACTGCCATTAAATATTAATGCTCCCTTCGGATATTTCAGTTTTTGGGCATAATGCTGGGCCTCTTGTTCTTCTTTTTCTGATAATTTTTTCCCCGAAGCATGACGAAAAATATAATCACGAGTCTTGGGGGATGCTTCGGGGGCAACAACACTAGATTCTTCAATAGTTGGCTTTGTTATTTTCTCTGTCTCACTTTCCAAAGTTTTTGCGGGCTCTGAGGGTCCAGCTTCGGCTGAAATCTCTTGCTCTGGAGCTGTAGAACCAGAGATTTCAGCTGTTGTTTCAGGAGTAGCAGCAGCTTTCTTCGGAGGTGTGCTCGAAGATTTGATCGTTTCCAATACGTCTAGCACATTAGCCATTCTTTTTCTCTTCGGAGTTGCACCTGGCACTTTTTCATTTTTTGCTGTCCCAATGATTGCTGTAGGACTCAAAACTTCTGATATTTTGAAGCCTTCAGTTGCTTCTTTTACCTCCTCAATTTTTTCTGTGAGCGGCGCTTCGGTTTTCTCTTTTGTTTCTGGCAACAAAATGTTTGAGTGTTCTGATTCCATCTTTGGTGGCATTTCGGCCGTTTCTGCGATCTCTGGCAACAAGGCTGGCTCGATTAGTTTTTCAGCTTCGGTGGCTGAAGAAGTTTTCCCGGTAAACTCCGGCACCGAAGCTGGTTCAATATAACGCGGCCGGTGCGTAAGAACCTTTATCTTTTTCCTTTTTAGTTCTGGCTCGCCAGGAGCAGCTGCAGCTTCTTCTTTTGCAGAGATTGTGTTTTTTCTCTTATGCCTTCGAATGGGATAGCAATAATCAGGGTAGAAGAACCCGATTGCATCAAACACTCGGTTCAGTCTCTTCTTTTTTCGGCCTCCGAAGGCTGCTGATAGTGCAGTATTTTCAGCCTTCGAGAATGCCCCAAGTAATTCATCACTTAATGTTTCAATGCTTTTCAGCCAGTCATCATCAGGTTCAATAAATTTATCTGCATATTTGAATGTGTATTTTAATCTGACTAGTCCGCCTTCGTCGGACTCTTTGATGGTTTCTTTCGGCATTTCCCACTTTTCTGTAAGTGGCCATACCCTGAAGGCAATGTGCTCCTGGACCAAGTCCCTTGACCCAATGAAGGAGCAGACTGCGCCGAAGGCTCTTTGGCATTCTTCGGCTGCCTCATCCATTTCAACCTTCGGCCTTCGAAGCCCGAAGCGTTGCCAAATTGGGTACATAATGATACTTTTGACATTATTTTGCGCTGTTAGATCATTTTTCACATAAAACCATTCAGACATCCAGGCTCCGGGCCACCTCTTCCGAAAGGTTGGCACAGGGTAGCTTGACCCGGAGCGGGCGCCGAAGCTGTAGCACCCAAAGTTGTTGTGGTATTGCTCCTTTCCCCAGGGCTTCGTCTCGTACAATAACTCGTGTATGTTGCAGAAGCTTTTAGCGTTTGGCTCCAAACCTTGGCTTCTCACAGCCCAGACAAAAATCCCCATTCTTATAATAGCTTCGGGAGTGAGTTGATGAAGGTAGATTTGGAATGTTTTCAGTACCTCAACAACAAAATTGCTCAGGGGGAATCGAAGCCCAGCCTTGAGGAGGCTTCGGAAAATCACAACTTCATCTTCTTCAGGGGTGGGAGAAGTCTTTTCCCCGGCATCAGCTCTCACAATAGATATGTCTCGGAAGTATCGCCCCCTCATATTATCAATGTGACTCTGCTTGATGGTTGTTTTCCCAAAAACTGAGTGACTTGGTCGCCACGGTCGATCTTCGGCCTCTTCCCCATCACTTTCCACATCATAGCTGTCGCTGTCATCAGTATCTTCGGACAAATCTTCGAGAATCTCCTTCGTGATTTTCTCTGTATTAGTCTCTGCCATCGCTATCAGGAACCCCAGATTCTTCTCCTCCTCGAGACTCAGCTTCGTCTCAGCAGGGATCTTCTTGTCTTCAGACATCTTCGGAAACGCTAAAAATTTGTTCCCGAGGCCGAAGCTTCGAAATCAAAAAGACCAGCAAATCTCAATGAGCAAGAGCTAAAAATTTTTAGTGGGCCGAAGCAAAAGGCAAGCGTGTGTACCAAATGAATTCACGATGTGTTCTTATTTATACGCCTAGGGCGTTGAAAGTTAAAAGGCCCCGCTTGTCAGTGAATGTTGCTATTCTAGCAAAGGGAAGGTGTTTTTTCGGACCTTCGGCTCAAGGCCTTCGTCCATATCGCAATCTGAATTTATTATTTACAAATTAATATTGCGAGGGGCTACTGTTGGGGGCCTTCGTCCTCCGAAGGTCCTCAAAAACATGATTTGACAATGTTTTCCAAGTGAATTATATGAACAGGTATTTTCGGATTCAGAATTATGGATATGGAGCACGACCAGGACGAAGGCTGAGCCAGACGAAGGTCGGGGGCAGCCGAAGCTGTACGCAGGGAAGCTTCGGCGCGATGGCACAAGGGGGAACCGACCTTAAGATGAAAAGACTTCGGGGTCCTCAATAGATTTCCATAAACCGTTAACAAATGTAATGGACATGGATGTAATTTTACGTGGGCTGCGTCCCGCGTCTATAAATAGATGAACAGTACTCCCGTACTGTTCACGCTGACTTTACATTTGCTTTTGCGTCACGCCTGTACTTTTTACCTTCTCTCAGGACCGAAGGTACATTTGTAATTTGAAATCATTTCTATTTTCCCATGTTAATAAAATAGAAATGATTCCATGTTGATGCTTATATTATATCTCATGCTTTATATGAGTCTTTCGTTATTACCTATTATATTTACGAAGGTATGTCTCTTACGACCTTCGTCCGAAACTCATTATTTCCCGAAGGGACATAATGCTTCGAAGGACGAAGGACTTTAACACTTAACACTTTTCATGTTGCCTTGTTCTTAACTCTTAGCATTTGAGAACAAGTCACCAACACTAACATATAGGATAGGGTTGTAATAAAAATAAGTACTAGATTAAATCAATCATGTAACAGATTTGGTTTTGAGTTTGTTAGAGTTCGTAATAGATAGGATAGGATTGTAACAGATAAATACTAGATTAGATCTGTCATGTAACAGATTTAGTGTCGAGTTTGTTTAAGTTCCTAAAAGATAGGATAGGATTGTAACAAATAAGTACTAGATTAGATCTATGATGTAACCACCCACCTCCCAGCCTATATAAATACATGCCACCATAACACCTCAAGCCATCAATCATAGACTCATCTCCTCTATAGCCTCGCGGTAGCACCACTGCCATCCAAGCCACAACAACCCACCACCAGTTAAGCTTGCAGCCATAAGCCTCCATGATCAACTCGTCGAAGTTTGACTCCCGCCCAAACTCTAACGACAACTCCGACGAGTAATTTCTCACCGTCTGATCCGAGTAAAACGAACTAGATTAGACAGAGTAGTGTTAAATCTGTGTCGTGGATCCTAGATCCCATGGTCCTTATTGCATCTCGGTTCAGGATCTAATCTTGGCCAAGGAATTATGATCGGCCAGCCAGTATTGAAGGATACCCCTTCGATCGAGGCACTTTTGCATAAGAGTTCCCCTGGTTTGTTCAAATAAACCCGTCGTCCCCCTTATGTGGTGTGACGGAACCTCCCAAGGTATTAGGCCCACCTACAGTTGTCCTTGTCCTAAGGACCTTAGACAACTATGTAGATGCACATAATCACTCGACAAGTTCGGTAACTGTATCCTCATCATTTCGCCCAAGAGCGCTTCACAACTCACGCAGATATTACATCATATCGGAGGAAAGAATAAGCGAAAGCAAATTACAATAACTTATTTTACATTCATCAAATATATAGAGACATTATTATTCTTATTACAATACTAGGGTATTAAGAGTGCATAAAGTATTATTACAGACCAGGGAGGCAAAACACCCTCCCGTACAAAAGTTTATTGTTTTTAAAGTGGGAGGCCAACATCCTCCCGCGACCAAGTTCACTACTGGGGCTCATCCTTGGGTACCACCTTTGAACAAAAACAAAAAAAGTCTACTGTTTCCTCACCTACAACAACATGGCTTCGAAAACCCTGAGTACAGAGTGTACTTTCGCAAGTCTTACCCGACAAAAGAAAAAGACTCTCAAGGATATGCTGGCTTGAGGGAGTCAAGGTAAGGCTAATCAAAAATCAAAGACTCTGTTTGCAGAAATGCTTACTAATAGTGGATCCTTAAAAATCTATTTTTACTTATCAGTTTAAGTAAAGTTACCTCCATCTAGAGTACTTTCTACCCTAGTTCAAGCACTTGGCCTATACTAGCCGTCTTTTATCAACCCTTTAGTTCACTGGAATGCTACGTGTAAGTTAGTGACCAAGTCTTCATGTCCGAGAAGTAACGGCGATCCGAATCGATTTATACCCAGCTGGGGATCTCCAACCACACGACATATGTAGCACTTAACCCTTGCATATGTCAACTCGCCACCGGGGTTCTCAAGACCAGACCGGGTTCATGCCAACCGAGAGCACAGATACACCACTGTCCAGCCTCTTTCCACGGTGGGTACACGCTACTCTCGCCATCTCTCCACTCCCATTGCGTGTTGGCCTTTCTGGTATTGGTCTACTCGAGGTAAAGCTTACCCATGACGAGGCATGCGGCCAGTTAAAAGGTCCTCGATCATCAAGCCTACATCGGTACGGTCCTTAATCGACTCAGACGGAGACACTACACTGAGACTTCCTTCTCGTGCAAGTCACTCGCCCGATCTCGTCTTTATCATTTTCAATCCCAAAATGGTACCTAGCGGAGGTACATCTTTTTCGATGTTGAACCCATCACGGCCATGATGGATCCACCATCAAATTTTATTTTTGAAAACATCCCAGTCCATCTAAAGCATCATCTTTTGCTTAAAACAAAACATTTTGTTTTTCTGAAGCAAGACTAAGCATTAGAAACCTTTTAACAAAACAGGTAATCAAGGAATGGTAGTCAACTTCAAGGAAGGAAATGCAGCAATTGTGTAGCACTCAACTCCTATCACCTAATGCATCATTCAAGTGATAAAGAGTTTAAAATCACAAGGAAAGGTAAATGCACCGGGGCTTGCCTTGTTTTGTAGGGGATTCGGGATCTGTTCCATAGATATCAAAATAAAAACTATTCCCAGTAGGTGGAGTCTCAGTTGGTGGTGCACTCTCTCCTTCTTCGACACTTACTTCTTCTTTGTTTTCTATACATAACCATATATAAACATGAATGCTAATGTGATGTTATGAATATGCAGTTATATTAGTGATACATCAAGTTGTATCTTGAATACAACTTTCCTTCACGGTATACCTAAGTTACTAGGGTCTTCTAGGTTAACACCCTAGTAGGGTTAGGTAGTTTTATTCAAAGAAACTAGGGTTTTGGGATCAAACAATGTCCAAAACATGTCAAACTTCACCCAAGGACTCCAATTATCATATTAAGTTAACCCAAAAAGTTTTATGTTTTTTTGGAGCAATCAAGTAATTTATAAAATTCTAAAAGACTAGGTTTAGGCCTTCTTAAATGCTAAATAATTCATGGTTGGGACTAAAAATCTTGGAACTATTTTTATTAAATACTAGGGGATTTTAGGAGTCCGGTAAAATTGGTCTCCTGATTTTACCATTTTTCTATAACTTCCTATAAATTCCCTAAGTCTGGCAAAAAAAGAAAAGGGAAAATGATGAATAGTGATGGGCTGAAACCAGCCTGAGTCGGCCCACGTCCAGGCGAAACGCACCCGCCCGCGCGCCCACGCTGGCAATTTTGTACCGAGGACCCCGACTGTTCGAAGATCTCATGAAGATTGATGAGGACATCCTCCATTATTACCCGTTGGCAAAGACGCAATTGGCCCAGTTGGCCCAATTGTAGTAGGACGGAGACCGTGTGAGCCTCAGAATTATCCCACCTCGCTTAACCTGGGAGGAGGAAGCCACTTTAAAAGGGAGAGCCACCCTTCCCCCATTGGACTAGTCTTTTGGGGCAATTGGGCCTTTCCCTGAGTTGGGTGTGCTTAATGAACTGTTGGGCTCTAGGCAACCCTAATTTGTTGGGCCTCGGCCAACCCCACCTGGGCTGGGTGTATCATCTGGTATCAGAGCTAGGGCCCATTTTGAGAAGGTGGAATGATGAGGACATCCTCCACTTTTACCCGTTGGCAAAGACGCAATTGGCCCAGTTGGCCCAATTGTAGTCGAACAGAGACCATGTGAGCCTCAGAATTATCCCACCTCGCTTAACTTGGGAGGAGGAAGCCACTTTAAAAGGGAGAGCCACCCTTCCCTCATTGGACTAGTCTTTTGGGGCGATTGGGCCTTTCCCTGAGTTGGGTGTGCTTAATGAACTGTTGGGCTCCGAGCAACCCTAATTTGTTGGGCCTCGGACAACCCCACCTGGGCTGGGTGTATCAAAGAGTCCCTAGTTACTATTCTCTGTCTCACTGACAAATGCACCGAGCCCCTTCTTCTTTCTTATCTTCGCAAACTTGGGTCCCCGATGGTGATCACCGGTGAGCACGCCTTCCAGTGAACCTGTACCGGCCAAGACACTGAACGACCAGAGCCCTAGCTTGGCCGACACCAAATTCCACCCTCGGCGACACAAATTCCCCCATGAATTGCACAAATCCGGCTCAGGTTTTGTCTGTTCATGACGACGATGAAAACCGGAGACAAACGAAGGTGTTCTAGGCGATTCAATGCGGTCTAGTTCAATCAAATGGGTTTGCGAGCAATAGGAGACATGAGGGAGGCTAGAACATTATACAGAAGAGCATGAACTAACCCGTAGACGACTGGCCACGGTGAGATGTTTCACGGTGGCGTTCCGACCGATTTGGGGGAAATGTGAAATTGGGAGGCTCTGGCGGATGATCAGAGGTGCGAGCTGGTGCATTGGGTGTGTAATATCCTAGCAGAGCTCATTGGGGCAGCAATTTATAGACTCCATCGGCGGTGGCGTCCAATTTGAAGAAAGCGCGCTGGCGGCCGGAGATAGGGGAAGTTCACTTGCGCGGGTTACCGTGGCAGTCACTGGCTGAAGAGCTACGACGGTCACTAGTGAGCTATTTCGGCTGGCAACGACGTGGTGAAAGGGTCACGGCGTGGCGCAATCGCGGTTAACGGTGTATACCTCGGCGACGGCCGCTCGGCCACGTCGCCGGCAAGTGGGTACGACGTCTAGGCAGAACAGTGCTCCAAACTCATCCACGGTGAAGATCTTTCTACTGCCGATCGTGATCCACACCACAGAGGGCACGAATCGCGGCGCCGGCGTGAATCTGAGCGCGGGGGTCACCGGCGACGAGGTGCGATGAATCTGAAGATCTTTTTCAGTTACTGTACCATGGTAATCTTCATCAGAATTTCTGACAGAGCAAATCAAGGCGCTTAGTTCTCCAATTTTTGTGCGGCGACTTGTTAATCTATCCATAACAAAGTTGTTGTCCTATAATCCCACTTTAATTTTGTTACAGTAACCATACCCAATCAATCATTGTATCCTACTCGAATTCAATCTCAAAGTTCCTCTAGCTTCACTGGTGATCACAATTCAGTCCAAGGGCTGACTGACATCCCAACTTCAAGCCTAATTATCTCCTATTTTTGTACAACACCAATGCTTAATTACTTAACCAAAGTTGTAGTCATAACATAGCTATATAAGTTTGATGCATTGACTTAGGGCAATTTCCTTATGAATTTAGAGATATAGAGCTCCAAAGTTTGCTTTAGTACACTAAATTTTAGACTTAGTCATATAGTGCTCATGTGACCCTTTTGCAAATAAGTCCAAATTTCATCATTCAACTTGAAAATTCTCCAATGTGAAAGTTACTTGGTTTGTGGTGTTCTATCACTTTGATATTTGCACTTTTGTCCAAAAGTGCATAAAATTTACATTTACCCCCTAGGGTTCCAATTAGGGTTTTCTAGGGCTTGTCTTTAGGGTTTGGGCACACTAGGGTTTTTGTGCCACTAAAGCACATCAAATTTGATATCTTGTGAACATTCCTGATGGCTTTTGACATTTTACTCATTTTGGCTTCACTTTCATCCATAGGCCCTAATTCCAGGGTCAAGTACCCTACCCTAAGGTTATGCCCAAGTTTTACCTAGTGAATGCATTCTTGGTGTAACAAACAACATGAGATGTGAATGCACATGATGTTATGCCCAAGTTTTAGTGCCAGTAACACCAGGGGTGTTACATCCTTCCCCCCATAAAAGAATCTTGTCCCGAGATTTAAGGTTCTAGGGTAAGTAATGGAAACGGAAACACGTCACATCTTTATTTCCTTATTTGTCTTACAGAGCAGGGGTGGTACGAGGTTTATTCTACTTTACAATCAAATATACACATCTTACTGGTTACATGTGGTAATCTCTTACATATAGGTCCATGGAAGTTGCAAAACAGCCCCCCTGCTTTATAAAAAAAATATGGAAATTAATGTATAATACAAAAACAAATTATGGGAAAACTTAGATATTCATATTTTCTCCATTCTAACTCCATTTTAGTCCATTCAAATTGTCTTCATAATAATCTTACCTACACTTTAGTAACCTTATACTGTCATATAACATATTTTCAAAAATAGATAACTAGTTGGCTTAGCCTATGTTGACTAGATTATCTATCACAGTTAACTGGGTATATATGTAATTTGACTAAAATATGACTTCTAATCAAGTTATAACTAGGATTAGTTACTTCTTTACAATAATTATTTCACCTATTATTAATTAACATAGATTGTACTTTTACTATTTAATCATCTAAAACTTCAGAAAGCAATATCTTTTCAACCATAACTCCAATTTTAGTGATTCCGGAACCTATGCTCTCGTAGCATCGCATAGAATATTTTTACGTTGTTTGTTCTCATGTTAGGTGTACTGTTATTTTTATGTGATTCTTGTCTATTTGTATGTATTGCTACGAATAGCGGTGAGGTCACGAGAATTTGAAGACTAACTTGGTACCTGGGATCTCAAGTCTAAGACAAGTTGTGCCCTTGATCAATTTTCTTTACCTAATAATATTCCTATTAATCACTAGGACATGCTCAAGTTAATTTGATGGGACCTAATAGGTTTCCCTAGTATTGTTTACCCCACACCTTGCAAACAAAAGAACTATTGGGTAGATTTGCTTTTGCCCTACCTGGTTTCGGGAAATTAATGTTATATTATGATCATGTTCCAATTTTGCTATTGTTTTAATTATTGTTCATGATAAGATTATTATGTTAATCGGAACATGGAGCGACCACCCAGGAAAACAGTGTTACCACAAGGGTGGTATGGGACGCCCTTGGTGACTAATTAGGAAAGCTAGTGGAGGACTAACTTACCTAAAAGGGGCAAGGGCGGTAGAGGAGCTGTGGTATAGGGAGGTTCTCGGGTCGATCATGCTGCGATGGCTTTTCAGACGAGGGATTCCTATATCACCCTTCTCAGAATTCGTAGCGGGTTTTCTGAAGCTACTGGAACTTTGTAAATGCCTCATATTGCTACCCCGCCTCGCCTCCTCGGTAGAGGTGTATGGATTCATGACCCCATGGCAAATGGGTAACACGACGCGTGGGTAAAGATGCGCAACCTCTACAGAGTGTAAAACTGGTATATCAGCCATGCTCACGGTCATGAGCAGCTCGGAGCCTCACATGAGTAATTTATGGAACTAAACTTAATTTGTCATATGCATTGTATTGTGGGCGTTATTATTAATTGTGATCTCTTATTTATTTGGGTTGGTATTTACTTATACTTAGTAATTACTAATAAAACTTTGACCATCTTTAAAAGCAACGCTTAGCTTTATCCTTCTCCTTTGGTAAGCCTTACACTTCACATGGGCCCTCTATAAGTGAGCTCATGCACATTATTCCCCACAACCTATTGAACGATGAACGTATGTGAGCTCATCCTTGTTGTACTCACATCCCTCTCATGTCAAGGATAGGTACCACAAGAAAAGGAGCATGAAGGATGCCTCAATGAGTTCATGAGAGGCCTAGGCCGTTGTCTCCCGGTCAACTATGGTTGCTGGATCGTTGTCTTCATATGATGCAATTATTTAGTTATTTTGTACATAACTCGTATTATTTAAGTAAAGATGTGACATTCGTTTCTGTACCATGAGTCATCATATGTGTGAGACTTTATCCTAGCACACATTTTATTCACGCCCGGGTTTGCCCCTTAAATCCGGTTGTGACAGTCGCAAATGCGAAAAGTAAGAATTCAGAATTTGGAATGACCTCTTCTTCATCTCATCTGATAGCTTCATCTACTATCTCCCTCCCACCATTGAGCCAAACTTCAGAATAAAAATTCCCTCCTAGACTAATAGCTTCGACAGAGGGTTCTTTTACCTATTCGGCTGACACTACGAAATTCGGTTGAATTACATCCTTCGCATGTTCGCAGTCAGCTTTCTCAAGCAGTGACAGTGCTCCGCGGGCCCCTACGTAGGCACATTAATCACCTCGACCAGTGAGGACTTCGTCAAAAGCCTCGACTGCACCCTCTATCCATCTAATTGTCCCTTCGGGATCGTCGCGAATAAAATTTTGGTCATATGAGAATGCACCAACTTTAGCAAACATACTCTTCAGCTTATCACAACATTGCATAGCTACAGAAAAACCTTCTTCTTTTGATAGACGAAGCTCGTCAACATTCTTATGGACTCTATTCCACTCAGCCTTAGCTATCTCACGCTTTTCTTTCTCACATTCAAAATTCTCGCTCATTTCATCAAGCTTCTTTTCTAATCTTAGCACTTCGAACTTATGAAGCTCCACTTGTGTAGATAGTGCATATTCTAAGTTGGCTATGCGCTTTGTATCAGCTTCTTTTTCTTTTCCATCTTCGAGGATTTCGAGCCTCCTTAAAAAAGTTAGCCAAATTTGCTTGGCTCTTCTTCAGCTTTTGAACTAAAGAAAAATGATTTTGTCTTTTTCAATAGCTTGGTGCCAAAGGTCTATAACTTCGGATCGTAGATTTCCGAAGGCTATCCAGATACTTTCGTCCTTGGCATCTTTTTGTGCTTTCAAAGCTTTACTTAGGATAAGTTCTTAATATTAACAAAGTAAAAATAATGAATACTATAGAAAACATTATGCTAAATTGGTAAACTAAAAAGAAAGATAAAATATGGAAACCTTCAAGTTATTGTACACCAAGCAACCGACAAGTTAATCCTTTGGCATGGTAGATAATCCAAGCTCAAGCTTCGAATAACCCATGTTGTCCATTATTTCACGATAGACATCTATCTCTTTATTATCTAGGAGGCAGTACAGATAGTCATTTTCGTCATTGCCTCCATAAACTAGAGAGCTTCGAGGATATCTTAGGTCTTGGGCATAGTGTTGCACCTCGACAATTTGTTCTTCACTTAATTTCTTCCCCGAAGCATGATGAACAATATATTCAAGATCTTCAAGTGACGATGCTTCGGGTGCTGACAAATTTTCTTTTTCTTGCAGCTTATCATAATCACGTCATTCTAAGATGGATCCCAAGGGATCAGCTCCCTCCAAGCCAACACTAATCTCAGCATTAGTAGCCATCTTTGGCTCCTCCACTACATCTTCGGAAATTACAAAAACCTTCAGAGCTACAGATGGTGTCATCTTTGAAGGTCTCAGAAC
Organism: Zea mays; assembly: GCF_902167145.1. Classification (NCBI taxonomy): domain Eukaryota; kingdom Viridiplantae; phylum Streptophyta; class Magnoliopsida; order Poales; family Poaceae; genus Zea; species Zea mays. The sequence continues at coordinate 91,471,262 of NC_050097.1, forward strand.
GGCTTCTAGTACATTGGCCATTCTCTTTCCCTTCCTAGGAGTTCCTGCGGGGCAGATATTGTCTGGCTGCTTTTGTACCTTCGGGAGTTCTGGCATCTTCGGCTCCATGTTAGCCTTAGATGTTTTAGCAGATGATTTTTTGATATCCTCCTGCTCCTGTCCGAAAATTCAAAAGGTTTAATAATGAAGCTAGCAAGAAAGTTCAAAGTTGAATTTAAAAAGTAAAAACCTTTACCTTCGAAGGCAAAATACTTTTAGTAACTAGAAAGGCAGGCAGTTCTGTTGCCCTTTCCACATAATATGACATCGGACAATGAGTGAGAATCTTTACTTTTTTCTGCTTCGACGCAGCAAGAAAAGCCTTCAGTTCTCTTTAGCCCCTTTTTTCGAGCAGGGAAACAATAATCAGGGTAAATAAACCCAATGGCAACGAAAACCGTGTTTAATCTTCTTCCTCGGGTACCAAAGGCAACATTCATAGCTTCGTCCTCAGCTTTGGTGTAGGCCCCTAACAATTCATCATTGGTTGCTTCGATAGCATTAATCCATTCGTCATTTGGCTCACCAAATTGATTTCTCTAGCGATAAGTATACTTCAGATATATCAAACTACTTCTTTCGGCACTTTGACTCGAGCCAGCCCTAGTATCCTTTGGCATTTCTCAGTCGGCAGCTAGGGGGCACACCTTGAATGCTATGTGCTCCTGCACTAAGTCCCTAGTGCTGAAGTAGCTGCACACAACATTGAACGCTGCCAGGTAGGCTTGAGATTTTTCTGTGTTCACAATAACTTGCCTCTTTATTCTGAAGCAGGATCGGATGGGCCACTGGATTACATCCCTAACATCACTTCTCTGGCTCAAGTCATTCTTCACATAAAACCATTGTTTCATCCATGACCTTGACCATTTCTTCCAAAAGGTTGGCACGGGATACCTGACATCTGATTAGTACATGAAGGTATAACATCCAAAGTTATTGTGATAATGCTCTTTTCCAGTGGCCTTCGTCTCATAGGACAACTCATGAATATTGCAAAAGCAATCAGCATCTAGTTCCAGTCCTTGGTTCCTTATTGCCTAGAGGAAGATTCCAACTTTAATCAAAGCTTCAGGAGTAAGGTGATGAAGAAATATTTCAAACCCTTTTAAGACTTCAACTAGCATCGTGTGTAGAGTGAAGCGCAGCCCAGCTTCATGAAGCTTTGAAAAACCACCACCTCATCTTTCTTACAAAGAGGAACAATGTTTTCACCTCCGATTCTCACTATATATACGTCATGAAAAAACCTACCCTTCATGGCTTCAACATGTCGTTTCTTCACGGTAGATTTCCCGAAGACCACGTGACTTGGCCTCCATGGCCGATCTTCGGCATCATCATTTCCACTATCAACATCAAAATTCTCGTTGTCTCCAGAATCTTCAGATAGCTCAGCCAAAATCTCATTCATTATTTTTTCAACATTGGTTCTCTCCATAGCTTCGTAAAACCTAGCCAATGCGGGGTCTTCGCTCCTTTTATCTTCGGCCACCTCAGCTCTAACAAAGCAAGGAACCAAAGCTAGAAAACGAATGCAATTGCAATGGCTTAGAAAAAAACTAGTGTAAGTCGATGGCACAACAAATGTTTTATCATGACCCTCATATTTATATACAAGAAAACCACTACAAAGTGGCCCCCACAACTAAGAAAGTTTCGGTATCCTAGCGAAGGGAAGGTGTTTTTTCGGACCTTCGGCATAAGGCCTTCGTTCATTTCGCAGTCTGAGTTTGTTACAAAGAAACAAACTAATACTGCAAGGGGCTACTATTGAGGGCCTTCGTCTTTTGAAGGTCCTCAAAAACATGTTTAACCATTGGTTATCAACATGCTGCCAATTATTGCAGAAGCTTCGGCACTAGAGCACCTTCGATGAGATTGAGGCGCAATGCAAGCCAAAGGATGCCCCACATCCAAGGAACTCCAAACCATGGACCCAAACACAATAGCCTTCGCCGCAGACCCAGGTTCACAACATCCAACACCAACAGTGGCCCGAAGACACTGACCGCAACTAAGACCAAAGCTACCAGTCGTTAAGATGTGGCAAGGATCCAAGGGGAAGGGGGCGCGGATGAGGCCCACCTCGCGAATACAAGCCATATTGCATATTCCATGAAAGCTTCAGTACTCAACCAAAGACTATCGCGCTTACAGAGAAGTGAAAGAAAGAATGGACGAAGAAAAAGGGAAAATGGATTACCCAGAGTAGCTAGTGAAGACTATAGCCCATACTTTCCAACCACAGTACAACCAGCAAGAAGCATACCAGTACAAACAGTACCAGCCAAACTACCAACAACTACCAACACAACTAGAAAGGCTACTATTACCCCACCCCCTCCGTAACCAATCCACTAGCAAAGGTAGTTACCCTCACCGCTAAAAGTAGAGGAGGGCTACCCCCAGCCTCCAGTCCATGGCATCATAAACGTATTTAGCAGAGGCTCAAGCTCAAATTTCGAGACTTGGAGACAGTGAAGAGGATACTATCAAAGTGTCAACCACATCACCATCAGCGGACTGACCATCCAGACAAAATGGTCGCACGTTCCTTTGATGTTCGACTCAAACGATGTCAACCTCCACAACGTCCCACACAATGATGCCATGGTCGTCAGCTGCAATGTGGTCGGTTGGGAGATTCACAAATCCCTTGTGGATAATGGCAGTCAAGCCGACATCATTTTCTTCCACGCCTTCAATAAAATGGGCATAAATCCAAAGCAGCTCAAGTCGACAGACAACCCCCTGTTCGAGTTCGGAGGCAAGGCCACTTTACCTCTCAGAAAAATTACCTTGCCTCTATCCTTTGGCACCAGCACAAATGTACAAATAGAGTAGATCACCTTCAATGTCATTGACATGGCCTACCCATACAACACAATCTTGGGAAGGGGGCCATCAACGCATTCGAAGCAGTAATTCATGGACTATACCTATGCATGAAGATCCTAGGTCCCAGCGAAGTCATCAAAATTTTTGGTGACCAACAAGTGGCCCGGAACATAGAAAGGGACTTCGTCCCCAGGCAGTGAAACGTTCATTACCTGAACGCCAACACATCGGTCAACAATCCAAACTCTTGAACGAGGGCAAGCAGGCAACCAAACCTGATCCCAAGCAACAAAGGACAAGGAAGTTAACCTTCGACATAGAAACTAATTGATTCAACTTTTTTCTTTGATAATAGTAATGATTCCCTCTTTTCCACCCTTTTTGCACTTGCATTATGAAGCTATAAGGGTACATTTCATCTTATTATTTGTTAAGGTACAACATGGATAAAAGGTGGATGAATGAACCTAGGTATATTTCTAACAATGTACTATAAACCATTATTTTGTAGTAATCACCTTTGACCAACATATAGTTTTTGTACCTAATATTTATAGGCACACGAAGGTCTACATAGATGGGGTAGCTAGATTTATTGAATTTGCGTTTAGCAATTCTATAGGTGGAAACAAAATTCTATGTCCTTGTAGAAAATGTGTTAATTCAATAGGACTTAGGACCAGAACAAAGTTACACATGAATTCGGATTTACAGTTTATAAAAGTTCAAATGTACCTACCGTGTCACTTATATGTCATCTTATTTTTTCTCAGCTCTGAAAACTTTGTTCATATCTGCTGTAGGAAAAGGTGCTGGAAGCACAAATGATCGGAGTTGATGCTTGAAGTGTGTGAGAAAATATTATTCACATGTATGGTGGCCGTTGGTAACACCCAACTGCTGGAGAGATTTTAGTTTGCTAGATAAATCTAGAGATTTTTGCATGTAATAGAACTGAAAGGTCACTTTGGAATTTAGAAAACATGTATACTACTTATATTTATATGTTCATCAGACAAATTATGTTCCAAACAAATATATGCGGGAATCCTAAGTCATGGATCTCTCTCTTTTAGTAATCAAATTTCTTATATTCTAAGTTACATATTATTCAAGTTGCCTCACAGTGTGTATTGTAACCAGTTTATTAATTGTTTCATTAGAATATATTTGTATGCATGTATTTTTTTTACCGGACACAAAGAACAACGTCAAACAATCTGTCATCATATAGACTTTTAGCGACACAGTTGCTGTTGATACAACAATTACGTCACCAAAAATATGTGCGACGAGAAAGACATGTCTGTCGGCAATAACAAACACATTACCGATAGATAGTCAGTTGGTATTGCTATGTCTCTCGGTAAAGATTATTGCCGACATGACTTTTGGCGACACACATTGTCTGTCAACAAAACTCATTGCCAGCAGACTGTGTGACGCTATTCAGGTGTATTACCATCAGACAGTCTGTGGGCAATAATGTGTCATGGTGTAGTGAGACCTTCTCAAATACATCGTGTTAAGTTAGCAAAGGCGAGGTTTTAAATGAGGCGGAGCCTTGTAATAAAGTAGCGAAAATCCCCCAACCAATGCCATGGCCTAAAGGCTCCTTAAAGCTAACAGTCAGCACCAAAGGCAGTCACTGCCACGACAGGTAGGGCCCGTTCACGGTGTGCGACAAGATGGATCTGGGTGAAAAAATCGCCTCTGGGTGCAAAACCGCCTCAGGGCAACACCAGATTAAAATAAAATGCCATGTGCAAAACCCGCTCAGGGCAATGCTAGATTAAAATAAAATCTAAGCAAAGATGCCTCAGTGCTCAAATGCCGCCTCCAGGTGCAAAACCAGCTCAGGGCAATGCCAAATTTAAATAAAATCTAGGCGACGACACCTCTAGGCAAAAAAGCCGCCAGAGGGCAACACCAGATTAAAATAAAATCTAGGCGAAGACACCTTCGGGCGCAAAAAGCCACCTCCTGGTGCGAAAACACCCAATGTGCAACTAACACGACGCCATATTAAATAAAATCTCGACGAACACACCCCCATGCACACACCATACTAAATAAAATCATTGCAAAAATGCCTCTGCATGCAAAATAGATGCCCACGGACGACCCTTGATCAAAACAAAACATTTACAACAATAATCAGAGGTATGAAGTCTCTTAGGAGCACAGAAATGAATTACAGCCAAATAACACCTGCGACGTGGGGGCGCCCATGAACATAGAGAAATGAGTCTACTCTAAGGTTGGCACCTGTCCCCAATCGGCAAAGGGGGGAGAGGGCAAGATTTCACTTTTATTTTTGTCTATCGGAGACAACCGCAAGCGTTACCAGAATACATTCAGTACAAATTGCTCTTAGCCTTGACAATCATCATTACATATTCACGAGGCCCCGCAATCAAGGACTCGGGGGATCCTCCTTCGGTATAAGACCAGCCTCCCTATATTCACGCAACATGATCTCGAGCTCCCAGCCCTCACTAAATAGCCCAAGGGCAGACACAACATCAAAAGCATGACTACCACTAACAGCCCCCCTCGAAAACTCGACGGGGACCCAAATCAACATCACCAAGTTCACTGGCCTTAATGCACATAGCCTTTCCCGACAAGGGATCAACTAAATTGAGATATTCCAAGCATCGACCCCCACCTCTCCTTTGGGTCGATGGACCAGAACCTTCCAATCGCGAGGGGGCCCCTCACTCAGGGGCACCAGCACGAGTTTGACATACACTCAACTGAAACACTCCCTGCTGCCCCGAAGGCCTCTAAAGCCGCGACATCCATTGCGGCAAAAAAGTCTTAGTTCTTGTCGGACGACTCATCCATTTCCGTAAAAAGAACCTAAATCTTCGTCATCCACCGACAACTGAGAATCGAAACAATTGCTTGAATTATCTGAATCTGAGGGACTCCTACATGCCAAAGGAGTAACACACAATACATTGTCTAGCGGGTCCTCTTCCTTGATCAATACAAATGCAGAATCACTTTGCGTAGGCCCCATAGAGGAACCTGCACAAAAGCATTGTTCGCAAAATATGAGTCAGCTTTCGCTACACTATTACGCCAAATAAAGCCTATCAACAAATTTACACCTTGCTCTCATTAAACGCAGCATTAGGCAGGGGCCCCATTGCTTGCACTCCAACCACAAGAGTAGCCGATCCCATGGACGGCAGCGAAGGCAGTGGTATCGCGGTTTCTGGTAGCGGCAACACCACTACACCTACACCAGAGTTAGCCCTTGCAATAGTAGCATTCAAAGACATAGTTTTGGCTTTCTCCTCATACACCACCCTGTCCTGCACAAGAAGTTAAAAATACGACCACAAAAAAACGTGGAGACCGTTACCTGCTCCAACTTTGCTATAGAACACTTGCGGGCGGCCTTCGCACCGAAGGGGCTCCACATGCGTTCGAGCATGTCATCTGCCACAACACCAGCCACTTTGCTAACCTTGTCATACAAGTTCTCTCTCACTTCAAACTCAGCCGAGGTCAAACGCTCCATGTGGTCGCAACCCTCGCAGATCAGCGACACGAATCCACTCTCGTAAGTTATAAGGGCGGAAAAGGTCATCAACTCGATGATAGCCTAGAGCCCTATGGTCTCTATCCTCAACCACGCCACCCAGCGATTAAAGAGGCCTTCACCTTCCATATCCAGCGGATGGATTGCCGCCCCAACTCCTGGTACACTCTACCGAAATCATTGAAAACATCTTGGGCAAGCATCTGAATGCTTTGAGCGAAGCCCGCTGAGCAAAGGCGCTAAAATGACAGCTTGGTCATCCCTTCATCAAGCTGCTTTTTTAGGAAGCCCACCTCAGCTTCAGCAGACTCCACTTGCTGCTCAAACTCGGTCGCCTACTGCTTCTTGTCTTTAAGTTCATCTTTAACCGCCAAACACTCAGCCCTCACCGTAGCTCCCGCCTCCTGTGTTTCCACCAAGTGGGCTAGAGCATCGACAACAGCAGCAAACTGAAAGAAGTACGAAGTCAGCCCCAAGCACACCCTGAAAACATCAAACTATACACAAAGACTCTTACCGAGTGAAGGTGTGAAGCCGAATCCCTAAGCACCACCCTCATAATAGTCGAGCAGTCGACCCTCCCACCGCCTCAATATTAGAGTGCATAGCACCCCACGACCCGTTCCTCAACACATTAAGACCCAGAGCCATCCATGCAATAAACCCCTCCCCTGCACATGCGCACACAAGAGTAAAAAAATCCTACTGGCGAAGCCATCTTCAGAGGCGACTTCATCTCCAATTCCATACTAGACATGTCGAAATCGTCCATGCTCAATGCAAGCGCGGAGCCCCCGGCACCCTTCGAGGCTATCTCCTCGGCCCCTTTTCCCTCAATGGTCATCCCTGTCTTTGCCTCTCTTGAAGACCTCCAAGAGTCTGAGAGCCCTGTGGAAACGACGCTCAGCTTCCTCCCCAGTCCTTCATGTTGACCACTCCGTAAATCGGCAAGGGTGCCTTCTTCTTCTTCTCCATTGCTGCAGCAATCACACTCGGAATGTTATTCGAGTAAGGAAACATAAGTAACTCCCGCATCATGTGTGCCAATTCAACATCTTCGCACCCGCACACCACAGTCGCCTCCCACACAACCCACCTTTTCGCACTACCAGTACCAACTCTCATTGGAATTAGATCCTTCCCCATCTTACACCCGGTAATGAGGTTGACACAGTCCTTCGCAATATCGGCCACATTATTGTGCACCAATCCATTAGGATCACTTGTCTCCACAAGATACGCAATAAAGACCACGGAACATTCCCCTGCGCCAGCACCCAATGAGCAAGTTGACGGCGTCACCGCCGACGTTTGTGATTGGGTAGGGCCCCTTAACATCTTTTGTCACCTCTTCGTACACGACATTTGCTCCCTGTAGGAAAGCCCCATCTAGCTAAACACGCGATTCAAACGCAAATGGCCTCGATGAAGCTCAACCCCTCTCTCAATCTCCTGCTCAAAAACAAGACCGACAAGTTCCTCAATCTCCCACTCAATCTCTGCCACAAACGTATCTTGAGCATGTTTCCCAAGCTTGATAGCAAAGGCAGGACTCAAGATCTGCCTCTCAAAGATTTCGAAGTCCCTGTGAGTAACCGAACCAATGGTGTAGCCTCGGCTAAGCGGAAAGATCCCCCACGCCACGTATTTGTCGACCAAATCCCAGCCACTGCAGATAATATCGGTGTGTTTGAAGGCCCGATCGTAGGGGTCCCCCTCCTTGATTGCAAAGCGAGGGAAACTTTCAAACTGAAATGGGCTAAGTGCACTTGCTTGCGAGCACGCTTCACCTGCAGAGCATCGCACATAAAACCAATTCTTTGTCCATCGCTAGCAAATGATTAGCTAGCACTTTTTCCAGCGGCCACCTGACTGACAGGCGGTGGCGCCGTGATGGAGCTGCACCACCGCTAGGTGAGGGAACCATGGCAGTGTACCGAGGTCATCGATTGTTAACCCGGTTATGAAGGTAAATCGAATGCGAACCATGTATGTGCCAGGATCAGAAACTCACATACACAACGATTACATAATTGAACATCATCACAAATTGCTCAAAGTAAATAGAGGAAAGGTACTTTATTACATCAAGATGACCAAGACATGCACAAAGTTATTAACACAACATTGCCTTTAATACCATCAAAGTGCGGAATACGAAACGTAGAGATATGGCCTTCACAGACAGCTGACTGGGGGTTTGCCACTAACATAACTATAACTCGTTGTAGTCCTGGAAATCCTCAAAGTCCTCCATGTTGCCTGCATCTCCTCCTGAGCACTGAGTACAGTGGGGACAACCTAGGGTGGGGGTGGTTTTTAAAGCAAGGGTGAGTATACATCAACGAACTCAGCAAATGTCCCGTTTGGCTAAAGTGGACTAGATGTATGTGGAGTTAAGGTTAAGCAGTTGCTTTTAGTTGGTCAAGTAGTTATTACTAATAATATAGCCAAGTTTTAGTAATAAACCCAGTTATTACCCAAAAGTACTCCCTCCAAGAGGAAATACCAGATACTAGAATTATAACCATCAATATTAATCATCATCATAAAAGTATCCAAAGTTCTTCTAATCAAAGAGGATCCTAAGGCTGCTCTTAATTGTGAGCATGGCTGATATACTACCAGTTTCTAACACTCTGCAGAGGTTGCACACTTTACCCACGAGTCGTGATCCCTTTTTGCCTCGGGTCGATCAAACCCTCAAACACTACCAAGGTGAGTAGGCAAGGTTTCACTACGTAGCCTTTACAAAGATTCCCCAGAGGTCATAGCTGCCCATTAGGTTTCTATAGTTTGATAAACACAATACTTCTCCCCACAGGAAGGGTGACTAACAAAACCAAATCGAAAGAACCTCGTCAACTAGCCTCGACAGAGCAAGTTCTGTGCCCGGACCCCATTGACGGCCCTATGGAGAAGCCGACTACACCTCGAGTTCCTCTAATTATTCAGCTAAGGGTGTCCCATTCCACCCTCATGGTTGTACTGTTATCCCGGGTGGTCACTCAACGGACAGGACCTTACAAAGAGGTACTCAGGAAATAGCCTGAGTCCCCTAAAGTATCACAAGATCATCATAGGGATAACATCATCGTATCATATATGTTCACATCATGCTCATTGATTAAGGTAAAGGAATAGCATAAAGCTAACCATCATAACCCAAAAGTTAAACAAGGATAAGGTGAATACAGACTAGTAAATCCTTAGGTTTCAATAAAGTAATGCGGGATAGTGAATTATAAAGTACGTAGGACATAATGGGCCAGAGGACACTTGCGTTCACCAGGTTGTTGCTCAAGAAGATCTTCGACAACACACTCAGGAACCACGAGCTGCTAGTTGTCTAAACAAAGCGATCATGCATACAATTCATTTGGATAAAGACAAATGAACAATACACCAAACATATACAATCAATTCAACACAAGTTTGACAGAACAGTGTAAACTCAAAAGGTAAACTTAGTTTCTAGGGTGAACTAACACACTTAGAAGTTTGTGATTCCCTAAATATTATCTATCTCCATAGTTTACATAATTTAATTCCACTTATTTTAATGAGACACAAAAATTATACCAGGGATAGACTCATACATTACATATTATTAATCTCACAAGGTTAAACATGTATTTACCATTAGGGTTTTCCTTTTTATTTTTCTTATTAATAAATAAAGCATTACCTAAACTAACCTATAGTCTAGGCATAAAATTAATATGTGCAGATAGTGAATGATTATAATTTACATAGACATGGAATAATCTTATGAACATTTTGCAATTTGAATCACTCAATTTGGAGTTCATATGCAAAAGATATGAAATAAACAATTTTGGAGTTCAAAATACAAAATTAGGTCTAAATCTTTGTTTAATTAAAAGTCAGGGGTCTTGTTGGTCACTTGTTCTCAAATGCTACGAGTTAAGAACAAGGCAACACAAATGTTAATCGTTGTAGACCTTCGTCCTTTGAAGCATTATCTCTCTTAGGATATAATGATCTTCAGACGAAGGTTATGAAGGACATACCTCCATCATCTCAATATGTAATGAAAAGCAGGAACATATGGGACATATAAATAATATGAATAATCATATTTAATTCATTAGATTATCTATATTCTCATTATATAATCCTGAACAAACATTGACGATATTAAATTACATTTATATCTTCGGCTTGACAGAAGTTAAGTGTGGCGGAACTGCCCGAATTATTCCGACTTAAGTGCCTAAGTCCCACCTTAGAGGCTAGACCACACTTAAATGGGAATAACCCGTCAATACCTCGGATCTAGTCCGACGAGGCCACTGACAGGATCAAGTACCACAATCTCACTCGATGGTGAGTCACAGAGCAAATACAATAAAGCATAAAACCATACATTAAGGAGTATTAAATTATTACATCACCATCGGAGTTTTGCAAAAGTAGTCATCATTGTTCGAAATGCAGCGGAATAAAACTAACGATAAATAAATGGAGGGATGGGGAAGCCTGTCCCATCACTCCTCATGCTCCTCCTCAGCCGAGGCAGGGTCCCACTCAACAGTCCAACCCGGTGGCAAGATGGACGGCCAAGTCACTCCAGCAACCATGTCCTCCAGAGAACCTGTAAAAATTATGCCACAAGCAAGGATGAGTATACTAATACTCAGCTAGACTTACCCAGTGTGAGGAGTCTACTCCTCTACCTCTAGACATGCAGTTTGGCTGTGGGGTTTGGTTGCCAAAAGCACTAGCTTAGTTGGTAAATCAAATTTTAGCTTTGTCAAGTTTAAGTGTGACTCTCTTAAGGCTAAATGTGTACTATCTACTCATACATGGTATCAAACATATTTAGAAATCAACATCTTATGTCAACTCATCACATTTCCACTTGTTACTCAATGTAGCAGCATGGATCAAGCAGTCTCATTAGCTGCGAGAAGCAGACGATTCGAATCGAGTTTTTAAACCTTGCAAGGTAAACCTAAACACACGACGTGTAGGGGCACTCCGTCTCCACGCACATCAACCGTCCCCATCGATTCCCCGTCAGCAGATCAGGGCTCACCGCCTTGGCGTACAATGCCTCACTGACCCCGACTGCCGTCGTGCAGTGACCGCACTTGTACCCACCATAACCGGAATGGGAGACCACGTCTCAGGTCGCGTGAGGGGTAAAGTCCACTGCCAGGTTCAATTAGGTACTAGGCTTACCGATTTACCATATTTCTCGGTATGTGCTTAGTATGTTCAAGCGCTTGACTCACGGTACCACACCTTAATCCTTATTCCAATTTTTATCTCGTGGACAACCAATCCCCATGGATTGTTGTCCACAACCAGCATCATTATGAGAAGAAAGTGGATTCAACCAATTTCCTGACCTCGCGCGAGTGCTAGAAAAATCACTCAACTTCTACCGAGATCCTAATTAATAAAGCAGCTACCTCGACCTAGCATACTAGTAATCATCTCAAAAGGATTCCTGAGATCATGCAACTAGGGTTTCAAATAACTCCTACACCTAAGTGCACAATCAATCCTACAATCATTAAGTGTAATAAAATAGCATAAATAACAGGTTATGCATAAACCGGGGCTTGCCTTCTAAAGAAGTGGCAGGCAGATCCTCTGTTGCAGGCTCTGGTGCTAGGTCCGGGGCTACCTCCTGAGCAGCTCCTTGCTCCGGCACGAGGACGTACTCTCCGTCAGCGAGGTTACAGTCTATCGAAATGCAATGAATATGTATGTCATGATTATGCAGGATTAAACAACATTATGCTAAAGGAAGAAAAACTAAGTTAATGAGTAACTTAGGGTTTCTAGTCATACGTGGCTTTTAGTAGTTTATACTTATCATTCTAGGTTTAGGTTTTGGTAAGGATAAGCATAGTGGATTTGTATTTTTTCTTCTTACATATTTCAGTGGGCAATTTAAAAAGGGTTTTGTTAGTTGGGCTAGGGTGACACAAGTTTCTATTATCAATTTCCCCTTTTTCATTTTCTAATTATGAATTCTAGTGTGGGTTTGAACTACAATAGTGGTTTAACTTTTTCCAAAAATTCTGTTAAAATTATAGTGGGTTGCCATTGGTCAATATAGCCTGTTCTAGGAATTTGAGGTTCAAAAATAAAAGGCTAGGCTTTAGACAAAAATAACAAAAGTTGTGTAAATGGGCCACTTTGTACTATAACTTTTAACTATGGGTGGGTTCTGTCCTAAGGGTTATTTTGTTGGCATCTAACAGTAATAACAAGCTTCTGTGCCAAAAATCACAGAAAGTTAATTGATGGTTATTTAGTTGTGATTTTTTAAGGTTTAATGCCAAAAAGGCACTTTCTACTGCATTGCTATTTGAAAAATGTCAAACAACAGATTTCATATTTTTCCTATGTTCTTCATAACAAAACATGAATTATCCCAAAGGTTGGGGTGTTTTCACCTTGGGGTTATTTTTCTAGGGTTTTTCTAAGTTTTCCTTGTTTTCTTAAAATAAAAGGTATCCCAATTACTTTGTACTAAACCAGAGTATAATAAATTTTTCTAGTGAACTATACTGAATAAGTAGACTAACAAAAATATGGGGGCTATCTGATTCTTTATTTAATTTACCTTTCGTATTTTCTTTAACCTTAAGCATAATGTAAAATAAATGGCAAAGTCTAACTTAATGGGGTGGACAAAGGGGTTTATCATTTTTTAATAGGTCAGTAGGTGGTCATGTACTTCTCCAAATTTTCTTAACCTCAGTTAAATAGTGCAACTATTTCTCTTCCTATTATTTAGCTTTTGGCCAAAACAATAATTAAATCATAACCCTAAAGTTTTGTGTAACATTTAGGGGTTTTATATTTTTCTTAGGTAGTTTACATTATTTAAGACTTGGCAAAATTGGTTTGACTTGATTTGGGTGAATAAAACAGAAGATATGAATTATTCAAGTTCTGTTTAAATTTTAAATTAGATTTAATAAAAGGTTTCCTGGAAAACCACTTTGCACCGAAGTCCTCGGGTTATTTCCAAACTAACTCTCTCAGTTATACCCCCGCACTACTATTCATCCGAGTCACTGACATTGTGCAAGACCCCCTAGCTTTCTCTTCTTCTCCCCCACGGTCCCTCCCTAGGTTTAAACAGTACCCGCGGGAAATAAAAGGGTGGCACGGCTTACCGGCGGCGAGAGAGGTCCGGCGAGGGGTGGGGTTGGCTCTGGGAGGCTCTGGCGGTCACAACGGTGTACGGCTCGACGGCGGGGGTGGCCGGAATCGCCCGGTCCACGTGCGCAGGCGGGTGCTCTCGTCGGCGGCGGGTGTGCCGGCCAAACCACAGCGACCTAGTTCAATCCAACGGCACAGTGAGCTTCATGGGGTGACGTAGAGGCTATGTTCACAAGGAATCAAAGAATGGAGCAGAGGATTACCCGGTCTACGCTCGCCGGCGGTCGGGTGGAGTCCGACGTCCGTGGACTGGCCTCTCCGGCGAAGCAAACTTCGATTCCTCGCTCGGGGAGCTTCACCGAGGTGTGCACAGTCTTCTCCGAGGGCTGGACGGGGCTGGGAAGGGGTCTGCTGGCCGGTCTATGGTGGCAGGGGGATCGGGCGGCCGTGGACACGCCGTGCACGGGCAAACGCCGGTGGGTTTGAGCTCCGGTGAGGTCGAGCGCGTGCGGAGGGGTACGATCAAGGTCCCTGGGTGCTTTATAGGCGCGGGCGCGAGCCATGGCGCCGGCTTGGCTTTGGCGCGACGTGGGGCACGCGGGGCGCGCGTCGGGCGTGCTCTGGCGAGTCCAGAGCGCGTCGAACACGTGGCCGTTGATTTCTGCCTTTGTTCTTGCGCCTGCTAAGCAGCCAAACGTGCGAATCTCGCCCTACGGCTTGTGTAAGATTTGTTCCCTGCACCTAGGGCTACCTAGTTCATGTAAGTTCCAAGGGAAGATCGGGTCTGATTGAGAAGATATGGTGGCGCCAAGTCTTGTCTGTCTACACTGTTCAACCCGAGACAAAACAGGTGCCATCTCGTGTCAAACGGTCTTGGCTTGGGTTCAAACTCTTCCAGGGGGTTCCTTAGATAATTTGGCTCCTTTTTGTTATTTAGACCCTGGGGTTTTGGTGCCATTAGCTAGGTGAACACCCCTGATCTCTAGATTAGGGCTGATTTTGGACTTAGAGGGAATGGGGGTGATTCCATAGTGTTCCCCACTTGGGGCTGATTTAGGGGTCTTATAGGGGTCTTTTTGTAAAGTTCCTTTGCTGGCTTTTGTAAACATTTTGGTACTCTTAAACTTTGGTTAAGGTTTAATTTATGAAATGTGCATTTGCTTGATCTTTTTCTCAACTAAAGGCTTTAAGAGAGGGGGGGGGGTCCAAGGTTCAATCCTCCTTTGCCCTAGGTGATCATTGCCTAAAAGCTTGGGTAATACTTGGGTCCTTGGTATTTCTTAACTCACTCATGCTTCCAAGGTCTTAAGCACTCCCTCTCCTCCAAGTTTTAACCACATGTGATAATGGGTATATGTGCCAAGAAGAAGCCAACACCTAGGTAACACCTGGGGTGTTACGGCCCTCCCCCCTTAAAGGAATCTCGTCCCGAGATTTTAGGTAGAGTCCCTTGGAGGGGTGCCGTGAAGGTGTGCTGGTGTGCTACCCTTCCCTTATCCAAGTTTCTCTTGTTAACTGCTCTTCGAATGTCATTCTCTTTGCAACTTTAGAAGGAAGCCCTTTTTAAGTTAAAACCACCACTTAGACTATCCTTGTTATCTAAGTTTTTCTTATAATTGTATTCAAAGGGCAGGTGGGGGTGGGGTTTTAAGATACGTACCGACTCCTTTGGGCAGAAAGTCGGGGAAGCGAGAGCGTAGAAAATCCTCAGTCTCCCATGTAGCTTCTTCTACTGAATGGTGACTCCACTGAACCTTATACATTCTGATCGACTTTGCCCGTGTTGATATCTCCTTCTGATCCAATACCTTGACGGGGTACTCTTGATAGGACAAGTCTGGTTCTATCTCAATGTCTGGTTCAGGTAGCACTTTAGTGGGTAGGCGGACACATTTCCGCAGCTGAGATACATGGAACACATCATGAACAGCTGACATGTGAGGTGGCAATCCCAATTGATAGGCCACGGGTCCACAACTTGCTTTGATCTCATAGGGTCCAATGTAGCGAGGAGCTAACTTGCCCTTGATCCCAAATCTCTGGACACCCTTGGTGGGTGACACCTTAAGGTAAACATGATCTCCCACTTCGAATTGTAGAGGCTTCCGCCTCCTATCATAATAGCTCTTTTGCCTGGCCTGAGCAGCTTCTAAGTTCTTTGTAATAACTCTGACCTTTTCCTCTGCTTCAAGCACTAAATCTGGCCCAAATATTTCCCTCTCTCCTGCTTGAGACCAATTCAGCGGGGTCCTACACCTTCTCCCATACAAGGCTTCAAAAGGTGCCATCTTTAGACTGGACTGGTAGCTGTTATTATAAGAAAACTCTGCCAAAGAAAGACACTTGTCCCAATCCTTTCCGTAGTGCAGCACACATGCCCTTAACATGTCTTCCAAAATCTGGTTTACCCTTTCTGTCTGGCCATCTGTTTGAGGATGGTATGCTGAGCTTCGGACTACATGGGTCCCAAGTGATTCCTGCAATTGTTCCCAAAATCGTGCCACAAATGGTGCTCCTCTGTCTTATACTATAGTCCTTGGTATCCCATGCAAACGGACTATCTGGTCAATGTAGATTTCTGCATACTTCTCTGTCCTGTGGGTGGTGTGTACTGGCAAGAAATGAGCTGACTTGGTCAATCTGTCCACAATGACCCAAATGGAATCATGGTGCCGGGAGGTATTGGGCAATCCCATGATAAAGTCCATGCAAATGTTCTCCCATTTCCAAGATGGTATGGGAAGGGGTTGCAAAGGGCCTGCTGCCTTCAAATGACTGGCTTTAATCCTTTGGCAGGTGTCACACTCAGATATATACTTGGCAATTTCCCTCTTCATCCTGGTCCACCAGTATAAGGATCTGAGATCATGATACATCTTGTTGCTACCAGGGTGCATGGAGAATTTTGAAAGGTGAGCTTCATCCAATATCTTCTTTCTGAGCTCAGGGTCCTTGGGAACAACCAATCGATCTCCAAACCATAGAATTCCCTTGTCCTGTCGGAAGCACTTGTATTTCTCCGCCTTCTGCTTGATCATTTCTTTGATAACCTGCACACCCTTGTCTTCAATCTGTGCCCTGACTATTTGCTCTTGCAGTGTGGGCTCCACCGAGATATAATTTAAATCACCCGAAGAAACAACCTCCAGGTTCAATTTGCACAACTCATCACACAGGGTGGTAACTCTTGCATCCATGTTCATACAATTGCACTGGGCCTTTCTGCTCAAGGCATCTGCCACGACATTGGCTTTGCCAGGATGGTAATGCACCTCCAAATCATAGTCCTTGATTAATTCTAACCATCTCCTCTGCCTCATGTTCAGATCTGCCTAAGTGAAAATGTATTTGAGGCTCTTGTGATCCGTGTAAATGTTGCAGTGAGCTCCCATCAGGTAGTGTCTCCATATCTTGAGAGCATGAACCACAGCTGCTAACTCCAGATCATGTGTAGGGTAGTTCTGCTCATGGGGTCTGAGTGCTCGGGAGGCATAAGCAATTACTCTGTTATCTTGCATTAATACACAGCCCAATCCAGTACCGGAAGCATCACAATAGACTTCAAAGGGCTTGGTGTTATCAGGTTGAGCCAGCACTGGGGCTGTTGTCAAATGCTGCCTTAGTGTATGAAAAGCATCTTCGCACTTTTGGCTCCAATTATACTTGACTCCCTTCTTTAATAGTTCAGTCATTGGTTTGGCAATTCTGGAGAAATCCGGAATAAATCGTCGATAATACCCTGCCAAACCCAGAAAACTCCGAATCTTCCTCACTGTAGTCGGGGGTTTCCAATCCATCACCTCTTGTACCTTCTCAGGATCAACAGATATCCCATCCTGAGAAATTGTGTGACCCAAAAATTTAATTTCCTTCAGCCAGAATTCACATTTAGACAACTTAGCATAAAGACGATGATCGCGCAGTCGCTGAAGCACGGTGTGCAGATGCTTAGTATGTTCGTCTTCATTCTTGGAATAGACCAGAATATCATCAATGAAAACGACCACGAACTTGTCTAATTCTGGCATGAATACTGAGTTCATTATGTACATAAAATAAGTCGGGGCATTTGTCAGCCCAAAAGACATTACCAAAAACTCATAAAGCCCATATCTGGTTGAGAAAGCCGTTTTGGGAATATCACTGGTACGGATCTTGATCTGATGGTAACCCGAGCGAAGATCTATCTTGGAGAACACTTTGGCTCCCACCAACTGATCGAACAAAACATCAATGCGGGGCAGTGGGTATTTGTTCTTGATAGTCACCACATTGAGAGGGCGGTAATCAACACACATTCTCAAACTCTCATCCTTTTTCTTCACAAATAAAGCAGGACATCCCCATGGTGAAGTACTTGGACGAATAAACCCCTTGTCCAACAACTCCTGCAGTTGCTTTTTCAATTCTGCCAATTCCGCGGGAGGCATCCTATAGGGTCTCTTGGAGATAGGAGCAGTCCAGGGTTGCAATTCAATGGCGAACTCAATGTCTCTATCAGGTGGCATTCCCGGCAACTCATCCGGAAAAACATCTGGGTAGTCACAGACCACTGGGATCTTTTCTACTGGGGATTCTAGCATAACGAAGGCACAGGAACGGGTACAACCTTGGTCGGGCAAATATAGTGTGGTTTCACCACAAGTTGGTGAGTGCACCTCGATGGCCCTAGCTGCAATGTCAATAACTGCCTGATGCCTGGTTAACCAGTCAGTTCCCAATATGATATCCACGCTATCCAAACCCAAAATGAGGAGGGTGGTTTTAATTATTAGACTACCAAACCTTATGGGCACATGTCTATTGACTTGATAGGTGGCAACCCTGCCTCCTGGTGTTGAAATTGTGATACCCCCATTGGTGTGGTGAAAAGGCAATTGACACTTGGCACTAAATTTGGCACTAATAAAACTATACGATGCACCAGAATCAAAAAGAATAATGGCAGGATAATTCAAAACCGTAAAAATACCAGTCATGACGGGTGCCCCCTCTGGAATATCAGCCATAGTGGTGAAGTTCAGCCGGCCTTGCCTCACTTGCACCTTCTGTCTCTTGCCTTGATTCTGATTAACATTCTGCCCCTGCCTCTGCTGGTTCCTGGGGCAATTCTTGGCATAATGTCCGGTGTTGCCGCATGTGAAACACCTGTTGTCATTTGCCTGGCGATATTGCTGCTGCTGTTGATTGTTCCTCTGAGCTGGAAACTGGGTACAGTTGGGTGCCTGTTGCTGCTGTTGTGGTCGGATCACCCATCGCCCTTGCTGCTGCTGAGGCCCCCTGTTCTGAGTGTCATACACAATCCTGAAACGTTGTGGCTGAGCTGAAGGTCCTGCCACAGGGGTCTTCCTCTTCTTTTCTGCCGGACGAGCTGTGATACAGTCCTCGTGGGAGATGGCCATGTTGACCAACTCATTATAGTTGTTGGCCCTGACGGTGTTGAGACGGTCACGGAGCTTAGTGCTGAGCCCCCTACTAAACCTGTCTCTCTTCTTCTCGTCCGTGTCTCAATGATACCCGGCATACTGGCACAGGTCATTAAATGCCTGAGCATACTGCAACACTGTCCTGTTGCCCTGAGTGAGTGCCAGAAACTCGTTGGGCTTTCGGTCCATAATTCCGGCTGGTATATGGTGCCCCCTGAAAGCTGCCTTGAATTCTCTTCATTCCACCTCTCGGTCATCTGGCTGCATAGCAAGAAAATGGTCCCACCAAGTCCTTGCGGGTCCGCGAAGCTGCTGGGTGGCGAACCTGACCTTAGTGACCTCTGAGCAAACTCCATGGAGTAGCGGGAATTTGGATTCCACTACTCTCAACCACACATCCGCATCAAGTGGGTCCTCTGCCCTGGTGAACAATGGAGGCTGGGTAATGAGGAACTCCTGGTAGGTGGCTGCCGCAGGGTGACACTGATGATCTCCACCACCATAGTGCTAAGGTGGTGGCTGACGCTGAGCTAGCTGCCCCAAGATCTCATTCTGCTGAGCCATTAGCTCCTGCAGAGTGGGAGGCGGTGGCGGCGGTGGAGGAACGCGCTCATTATGGCCACGACGCGCTCTCCCGGCCATCTGAAAAATCACATATTTTCTTAATAACACATCTTCAAGTTTAAGGTTTAATCGCAGTGAAAGAGTCAAAAGACGAAATTGATAGATTCTTGCTTAAATATAAAGGATTTCTTAAGGCATAAACCTTTCTTCCCAAATTGAGACTAACATCATCCATCAACCATGTTTCCAAAAGAGTTTATCACGATTACATCAATGGCCCAAAAGACTCAACTCTATCTAGCCTAGTACCCCAAGGGTGCAAAAGCTAAGCTAGCTTTGAGGAGTCCCACCATTACCGACTTCTAGCCCTACTCCTAATACCTAGTGAGTGAACGAGGCAACACTCGACTCGGGGGAAGGTGGTCTCCCTGAGCCAGCAGTGTCCAAGCTGGAGGCAGGCTCCTCTCCTCCCTCAATGTCGACGTCCTCGTTGGCCTCCATGTCCTGGATCTCCTGGTGATGCATATCCAGGTGCTCATTAGCCTTGGCAAGCTGCTGCTGGGTGTTGATAAGCTGATCCTCGAGAACCTCGATGGTGTTCTCTCTGGTTCCCACTAATTCCTCCAGCTCTTGGATCTCATTTGACAGCTGCTCCACCTGCAAGTCCTTTTCCACCATCTCAGTGGACAAATCAACCACAAGCTCCTCTCTATTGTCCAGGGTGATCTTTGTTGCCTCCAGCAATGCCATCAGATGGGACATTGCCTCACCACGCATCACTTGCAGACGGTACAGGGCATTCATGCACCGCACTATCAAGTGAGCCGTCTGGCCCGGGTAGATAGCCCAGATGTCCTTGGCATGCTCCACCCGATCCTTCCACATTGGGTTGTCCTCCCTCTCCGCGGGGAACAAGCCAATGGGGTGGGTGGACAGCTCCAAGGGATGGAATCCGCAGAAAGTGGTCAACCCGTGCAGAGCAATCGCCTCGATCGTGTCCTCAGCCCGGTATCCAAAGGACTCAGAGTCCAGCGAACGCCAGCCTGGCTGTAGGGGATGAGGCTCCAGGGTCATCCTCACCCTACAGCGGGGCACTCGGTGCTTCTCGAACTGCTGCACCGCGTACTAAGGAGGTGTCGTGTATCCGGCCCCGTGAAGTACCTCCCACAAAATACGGGGAAAGCCCTCTCGTGCAAGCCCGTCAGTGTGGGACAGTGCATTCCCGTCGTCTGAGGATCCATGGGAAGTCATCTGTGTACGGTTAAGCGTAAGTAAAGGAAAAAGAATTATAAAAAGAAAAAGGAAACACAACTCAGCCTCTCTCTAATTATAACAATGGTGCTGGGGTACTTAGTTGGTCATCATTTTGTATTTAAGTCCTTACTTAATTTTCCATTTGTTTAATTTAATAATGCATGCATGCTCGTCCTGAACGACCTCACATCAATATAAAGGGAATAGGGAAGAACTCCCATCCCTTATAGTAGCCTGTAAGGCCTAATCACTTAGCCACCTAACTACCCCTCTATCATCCTAAGGCTTCACGTCCTGAGTCTATCCTGATCGTCCTACGATCTATGCAACATCTGTTTCTATCAAGTTTTACTTCGGAAAAGGATGGTATTTATATTTTATTGATTCCTCTATGGTGGTACAAGCTCCGATACCAGCTGTGGCAGAACTGCCCGAATTATTCCGACTTATGTGCCTAAGTCCCATCTTAGAGGCTAGACCACACTTAAATGGGAATAACCCGTCAATCCCTCGGATCTAGTCCGACGAGGCCACTGACAGGATCAAGTACCACAATCTCACTCGATGGTGAGTCACAGAGCAAATACAATAAAGCATAAAACCATACATTAAGGAGTATTAAATTATTACATCACCATCGGAGTTTTGCAAAAGTAGTCATCATTGTTCGAAGTGCAGCGGAATAAAACTAACGATAAATAAATGGAGGGATGGGGAAGCCTGTCACATCACTCCTCATGCTCCTCCTCAGCCGAGGCAGGGTCCCACTCAACAGTCCAACCCGGTGGCAAGATGGACGGCCAAGTCACTCCAGAAACCATGTCCTCCAAAGAACCTGTAAAAATTATGCCACAAGCAAGGCTGAGTATACTAATACTCAACTAGACTTACCCGATGTGAGGAGTCTACTCCTCTACCTTTAGACATGCAGTTGTTTGGCTGTGGGGTTTGGTTGCCAAAAGCACTAGCTGAGTTGGTAAATCAAATTTTAGCTTTGTCAAGTTTAAGTGTGACCCTCTTAAGGCTAAACGTGTACTATCTACTCATACATGGTATCAAACATATTTAGAAATCAACATCTTATGTCAATTCATCACATTTCCACTTGTTACTCAATGTAGCAGCATGGATCAAGCAGTCTCATTAGCTGCGAGAAGCAGACGATTCGAATCGAGTTTTTAAACCTTGCAAGGTAAACCTAAACACACGACGTGTAGGGGTACTCCGTCCCCACGCACATCAACCGTCCCCATCGATTCCCCGTCAGTAGATCAGGGCTCACCGCCTTGGCGTACAATGCCTCACTGACCCCGACTGCCGTCGTGCAGTAACCGCACTTGTACCCACCATAACCGGAATGGGAGACCACGTCTCAGGTCGCGTGAGGGGTAAAGTCCACTGCCAGGTTCAATCAAATACTAGGCTTACCGATTTACCATATTTCTCGGTATGTGCTTAGTACGTTCAAACGCTTGACTCACGGTACCACACCTTAATCCTTATTCCAATTTTTATCCCATGGACAACCAATCCCCATGGATTGTTGTCCACAACCAGCATCATTATGAGAAGAAAGTGGATACAACTCCTGACCTCGCGCGAGTGCTAGAAAAATCACTCGACTTCTACCGAGATCCTAATTAATAAAGCAGCTACCTCGACCTAGCATACTAGTATTCATCTCAAAAGGATTCCTGAGATCATGCAACTAGGGTTTCAAACAACTCCTACACCTAAGTGCACAATCAATCCTACAATCATTAAGTGTAGTAAAATAGCATAAATAACAGGTTATGCATAAACCGGGGCTTGCCTTCTAAAGCAGTGGCAGGCAGATCCTCTGGTGCAGGCTCTGGTGCTGGGTCCGGGGCTACCTCCTGAGCAGCTCCTTGCTCCGGCACGAAGACGTACTCTCCGTCAGCGAGGTTACAGTCTATCGAAATGCAATGAATATGTATGTCATGATTATGCAGGATTAAACAACATTATGCTAAAGGAAGAAAAACTAAGTTAATGAGTAACTTAGGGTTTCTTGGTCATACGTGGCTTTTAGTAGTTAATTGATTTGTATTCTTTCTTCTTACATATTTCAGTGGGCAATTTAAAAAGGGTTTTGTTAGTTGGGCTAGGGTGACACAAGTTTCTATTATCAATTTCCCCTTTTTCATTTTCTAATTATGAATTCTAGTGTGGGTTTGAACTACAATAGTGGTTTAACTTTTTCCAAAAATTCTGTAAAAATTACAGTGGGTTGCCATTGGTCATTATAGCCTGTTCTAGGAATTTGAGGTTCAAAAATAAAAAGGCTATGCTTTAGACAAAAATAACAAAAGTTGTGTAAATGGGCCACTTTGTACTATAACTTTTAACTATGGGTTGGTGCTGTCCTAAGGGTTATTTTTGTTGGCATCTAACAGTAATAACAAGCTTCTGTGCCAAAAATCACAGAAAGTTAATTGATGGTTATTTAGTTGTGATTTTTTTAAGGTTTAATGCCAAAAAGGCACTTTCTACTGCCTTGCTATTTGAAAAATGTCAAACAGCAGATTTCATATTTTTCCTATGTTCTTCATAACAAAACATTAATTATCCCAAAGGTTGGGGTGTTTTCACCTTAGGGTTATTTTTCTAGGTTTTTTCTAAGTTTTCCTTGTTTTCTCAAAATAAAAGGTATCCCAATTACTTTGTACCAAACCAGAGTATAATAAATTTTTCTAGTGAACTATACTGAATAAGTAGACAAACAAAAATATGGGGGCTCTCTGATTCTTTATTTAATTTACCATTCCTATTTTCTTTAACCTTAAGCATAATCTAAAATAAATGGCAAACTCTAACTTAATGGGGTGGACAAAGGGGTTTATCATTTTTTAATAGGTTAGTAGGTGGTCATGTACTTCTCCAAATTTTCTTAACCTCAGTTAAATAGTGCAACTATTTCTCTTCCTATTATTTAGCTTTTGGCCAAAACAATAATTAAATCATAACCCTAAAGTTTTCTGTAACATTTAGAGGTTTTATATTTTTCTTAGGTAGTTTACATTATTGAAGACTTGGCAAAATTGGTTTGACTTGATTTGGGTGAATAAAACAGAAGATATGAATTATTCAAGTTCTGTTTAAATTTTAAATCAGATTTAATAAAAGGTTTCCTGGAAAACCACTTTGCACCGAAGTCCTCGGGTTATTTCCAAACTAACTCTCTCAGTTATACCCCCGCGCTACTATTCATCCGAGTCACTGACATTGCGCAAGACCCCCTAGCTTTCTCTTCTTCTCCCCCGCGGTCCCTCCCTAGGTTTAAACAGTACCCGCGGGAAAGAAAAGGGTGGCACGGCTTACCGGCGGCGAGAGAGGTCCGGCGAGGGGCGGGTTTGGCTCTGGGAGGCTCTGGCGGTCACAACGGTGTACGGCTCGACGACGGGGGTGGCCGGAATCGCCCGGTCCACGTGCGTAGGCGGGTGCTCTCGTCGATGATGGGTGTGCCGGCCAAACCACGGCGACCTAGTTCAATCCAACGGCACAGTGAGCTTCACGGGGTGACGTAGAGGCTATGTGCACAAGGAATCGAAGAATAGAGCAGAGGATTACCCGGTCTACGCTCGCCGGCGGTCGGGTGTAGTCCGGCGACCGTGGACTGGCCTCTCCGGCGAAGCAAACTTTGATTCCTCGCTCGGGGAGCTTCACCGAGGTGTGCACAGTCTTCTCCGAGGGCTGGACGGGGCTGGCAAGGGGTCTGCTGGCCGGTCTACGGTGGCTAGGGGATCGGGCGGCCGCGGACACGTCGTGCACGGGCAAACGCCGGTGGGTTTGAGCTCCGGTGAGGTCGAGCGCGTGCGGAGGGGTTCGGTCAAGGTCCCTGGGTGCTTTATAGGCGCGGGCGCGAGCCATGGCGTCGGCTTGGCTTTGGCGCGATGCGGGGCGCGCGTGGGGCGTGCTCTGGCGAGTCCAGAGCGCGTCGAACACGTGGCCTTTGATTTCTACCTTTGTTCTTGCGCCTGCTGAGCAGCCAAACGTGCGAATCTCGCCCTACGGCTTGTGTAAGATTTCTTCCCTGCACCTAGGGCTACCTAGTTCATGTAAGTTCCAAGGGAAGATCGGGTCTGGTTGAGAAGATATGGTGGCGCCAAGTCTTGTCTGTCTGCACTGTTCAACCCGAGACAAAACAGTTGCCAACTCGTGTCAAACGGTCTTGGCTTGGGTTCAAACTCTTCCAGGGGGTTCCTTAGATAATTTGGCTCCTTTTTGTTATTTAGACCCTGGGGTTTTGGTGCCATTAGCTAGGTGAACACCCCTGATCTCTAGATTAGGGCTGATTTTGGACTTAGAGGGAATGGGGGTGATTCCATAGTGTTCCCCACTTGGGGCTGATTTAGGGGTCTTATAGGGGTCTTTTTGTAAAGTTCCTTTGTTGGCTTCTGTAAACATTTTGGTACTCTTAAACTTTAATTAAGGTTTAATTTATGAAATGTGCATTTCCTTGATCTTTTTCTCAACTAAAGGCTTTAAGAGAGGGGGGGGGGTCCAAGGTTCAATCCTCCTTTGCCCTAGGTGATCATTGCCTAAAAGCTTGGGTAATACTTGGGTCCTTGGTATTTCTTAACTCACTCATGCTTCCAAGGTCTTAAGCACTCCCTCTCCTCCAAGTTTTAACCACATGTGATAATGGGTATATGTGCCAATAAGAAGCCAACACCTAGGTAACACCTGGGGTGTTACAACAAGAATCCAAGAGTGACGTGCAAGTGAATACAAGTCAGCGTGAACAGTACGAGGGTACTGTTCATCTATTTATAAGCATGGGACGCAGCCCAGACAAAATTACATTTATGCCCTTGACAACTAATCATAATCATGATACGAACTATTAAGAACTAGGCGGTCTTTTCCTCTTTAAGTCGGTGCCACCCTTCGTCTCAAGCATATCATCATGCCGAAGCTCTTTCGATTGTAGCTTCGGCATACAGCTTCATGTCACGCCTATTAGCATGTCATCTTGCCGAAGGTGTTTTTGCTTAGAGGACCTTCGGCGGAGAAGAAGGCCCCCAACAATAGCCCCTTCGCGATGCTAGATCGTTTTTCGTAACGAGCTCGATCCGCGAAAAAACTCGAAGGCTTCAGAATGCCGAAGGTCTGAAAACCACCTTCCCTGAGCTCGTTGCTGAGAAACGATTATAATATTCCGAGCGCTGAGCGGTCCACCATTTAGCGAGTGCAGGCTACCTGGCGGTTCGTCTTCTCACCTGCAGCACTATATAAACAGACAGGTTGGTGTGGAGTTACCACAACATTCATTGCCATTGCACTGTTGTGCTGTTAAAAATTTAACCATAGCTGAAGCTTTCTGCACTACGCTCTCAAGCGAGCACTCATCATTTAAAGTTAAATTCGTCAGACGAGTTAGCTTCGTCAAATTGTGAAAACCATCCAAATGGCCAGAGTGCGATCAACTGCAAGGGTGTCTCGTGAGGGAGAAGAAACCGAGGTCACTGAGACAGAACCATTCTCAGAAGTCATGGAACGATCAGGTCTAGTTGTGACAGAGGGAGCTATTGACGAAGGTGCTTGTGATGCCGAAGCTGAACAGATTGTTGCTGAAGAAAGAAATTGTTGATGAAAGTGAAGATTACAGTATTTTGATCCCAACAAAGCCCAATCATTTAGATTTTGAGAAATCTATTGTGTCCGAAGATGACATGACCATGATGATGAAACTGGGCTATTTTGGAGAAGCTGAAAGCAAACTTGTTCGATTTGCTGGAGAAGAAACTACCCCAGTGCCGAAGGTAGATGAAGTTGTGCTTTTCAAGAGCTTTTTCAGAGCAGGGCTGCAATTTCCCCTTAAAAAGATGATAGGGGAAGTCCTAAAAATTTCGAAATATACCTTCATCAGATGACTCCTAACGTTATTGTTAGCTCACCGTCTTCATCTGGGCCCTCCGAAGCCAATGGATGAGCCCAGATGCCGAAGCATTCTGTCAAGTGCATGAGCTGCACTATTAGACAAAGGCCAGGGCAGATGGTCTTCACAAAAATTTTGGTAGTTACAATTTTGCGTATCGCAAGGATATGAAGGCACCAGTCCTCAGCTACCGTACAAAATGGCCGACTGGCGGGAAAAATGAAGGGTTTTACATGAAAACTGATGAGAAAAAGAGAGAGAAACTGATGACGATGGTCATGAGTCCACTGTCTTTGAACTTCGGAATGACCAGGCCTCTATGCAACATGCAACTGGGGTCGCCATGTCAGTTGGCCGAAGTGGAGTTCAGAGTGGTGGTTGAGCAAATCAGTATCAGGGACCTGGTGCAGGAATATCTGGCCAACCAGACATATCCAACGTCAAGCGGCTGGGGAATGCCGAGATGAAAGAAATGAAGAAGCATGAACTTGTTCGACTAGCTTATCGTTTCAAGTTTGAAAAATAGTTTAAAGAACCTTGCCAAGAATGGCTGGACATGATCGAGACAATGTGTAATGAAATACTTGGTAATTATACAAAGAAAGAAGATCAATTGATGATAGCAACCTTCGACACCCGACCAAAACGAAGGTTAAATCGGGTGATGGATGCCCTGAAATTTGAATACCCTGATTATGAAAGACTTGATAAGGGTGCCGAAGGTGTAAAAAGAAAGAGAGTTGTCTGTATTCTGAGCGGGCAAACTACTAGAATGGTGAAGGAGAATGAAAAGGCTTCAAAGAAAAGAAAAACCACTCCTGAGCCGAAGGCTGCTGCTGCGAAGAAGAGGAAGGCTGAAAGTCTAGAGCCGAAGATAACCGAGGCAGCAGAGAAGACTCCTTCGACGCCTACTACTGCTGAAATAGCAGAAATTTTAAAGGTAATGACTGAATCTTTACCCATCAAGCTGCTAAGTCCTCTGGGGCCAGAACTGACGAAACTTTTACAGAAGAAGGATGAGCCTTCGGCTACAAAGAAGAAGGCGGATGGGCAGAAAAAACAAAGAATCGTTATTGTTATGCAAGCCATTGAATGGACGCCACCGTCGGCCTCGACATCCAAAATAACACCTATTGCAAGCGTCGAGGCCATTGCCGAAGCTAATACCTCTGCCGAAGCTGCAGCTACCGCCGAAGCCGCCAACCTTGAGAGTACACTGTCTAGAATTGATAAACTGCTCTTGGAAATGGCTGTGGAAGAAACAGCTGCGGTTGCAAAGAAGGTCATGGCCATAGTGCCTGGCAAAGAGAGGAAGATTGCTGATGCTGCTTCGGAAAAAAAGGGACTTCGACCTTCGGAACCTGGTCAGTCAAGAGTTATCCGAGGCTGAAAAGAAGGAGCTACAGGAATATGGGATATCCAATGGCTACCAGCCAGGAGCTATGCTCTTTGGTGGAATTGACGAAGCGGCCTTAGGATGTATTTGAGACCGCGCCGGGGCAAAGATAATCGGCACTCTGTCGAAGAGTGTCGGTTTCCCGAAGCTTGAAGCTGATATCAACGGCTACCGATGATAACATATCATCGGCAGTTTGTTCTACTCCAATTTCAAGGTATAATTCCTTTTGCTAGGTTTGTTTTATTTTTTCATGAAGCAAAGTTTTCTGATGAAGGCTTATTTCTGCAGAGTATGTTGCTAAGTAAGGTACTGAGAATGCAAGAAGACCTCGAAGACAAGAAGAATGAAATCATAATCGAGGGCTTGGGAAACAAAATTAAAGACTATGAAGCTTCTCTTGAGAAGAAAGACTTCCTGCTTCAGGCAACGGAGGGTTCCTTCGTGGATCTTCAAACTGAAAATGCCAGATTAAACAAGGAGCTTCTCTAGGCTCAAGAAACTTTAAAGAAAGATTTAGAACTGGAAACAAAATGCAAAGTTGAAGCTGATAAAAATACGAAGTTGTAGGAGTCTTTGAAAGAGCTTCAGAATAAGTGTCTGGAATTCGGTAGCAGTTGCGTGTAGCGATTGAAAAAGGTCTTCAGCTTCGAAGATATTACCCCTTCGGTTGAAGACATATCAAACACCTTTGATCATATTGAGAATGAAGTTGATGCTCTTGATGAAGTGATAGCCAGGCATGGTGACTTCAACGCCTTGCTAGCTTCTCGCGGCACAGCTGTAGCATTTTTGAAGGCTGGTTGTACGCACGCAAAGACTGTGAATAGACCAACCTTCAGCCTATCTCCAACAGATTTGGTTGACATCCCTATCGAAGCCCTGAGCATCGGAACAGATTTATAACACAGATTTGGGCTAAGGGTGGGCGAGAACTGGGTGGTGATGAAGCCCGAAACTTGCTCAAGCTAGTATGGAACTTATTCCTGTTGCTGCTTTCTCTTGTAATTACTTTTTACCTTATACCGTTTGTTTGTTTGCAGGATGGTGGTGCCGAAGATTGATAATCCGAAGCACGTTCTGAAGGCTACTGAATCTTCTCTTTAGGCCTGTCTGTATAGAGCTTAGGAACATTTGTATTAACTTTGTAGAAAAAACTGTAATCGAGGATTGAACAATGCTATGTATAACTGTTCATACCTTGTAATATATTTTTACCTTTTCATCCATGTACAAGTTGCTTTGCTGTGGACGAAACTTGTATTTTTTTGATTCGAAGGCGAAAAACACCTTCCCTTCTTTTCGTCACAACGAAGCATGCGGTTGCGTCACATGTATTCGTTTGAAACAAAGCTTATTTGTATTCATCGAAGCACTGTCTTCAAAGATGGCGTATTTCTGTTCATGCTTCATGTTATGGTGATGATGATCCTACAAATGTCTAAATGAATGTGTATGAATGCAATGAATGATGTAATGTGCAAATGAATGTCCCGAACACACACAAAGCCACACCCAGACTCTGCATCCCCTTAGGAACGACTTTGGAGCTTCTTCACCTTCTATTTCGGTGGCATTTAAGCTCTGCATTCCCGTAGGAACAACTTTGGAGCTTATTCACCTTATATTTCGGTGGTATTTGGCTCTGCATTCCCTTAGGAACAACTTCTAAGCAGAAAACATACTCTGCGCTCCCTTAGGAACGACTTTTTGCAGCTTCGTCATGCCCTACATCCCCTTGGGGACGTCTTTTGAGATTTTCCCTGTTTTCTTTTTGCACTCGATGGTGCAGGCTCTGATTTTACATATTACATCTTTGGGGGATTTTGGCCCTTGTATTGCATAGGGCTAAATAAGAATGAAAAAATTACAAGCTATGGCCCCATTAAAAACCTTTCTCCCCTCCTGAACGGAAAAGGGTACCATAGAAAAAGAATAAAAAATTACATCAAATTACACGTAGTACCGTTGAAGCTCATTCGCATTCCAAGATCTGGGTATGTCGTTGCCGTCCATATCCTTTAATCTATAAGAACCGGGTCTTGACGAAGATACTACCAGAAAAGGACCTTCCCACTTCAGTTATAACTTGCCCACTGTATCCGGGTTGGCCACTCTTCGAAGCACCAAATGCCCTGGCTTGATGTTTTTCAATCGAACTTTCCTGTCACGCCATCTTATTATTTCGGCCTGATATTTATTGATGTGCTCTATGGCCTGAAGTCTGGTCCCTTCTATAGTATCTTTTGTTGTTTGATAATCAGCTTCGTCTTCCGCCGAAGCTGTTGTTCTTATTGATCCTGTCTTTGCTTCTTCTGGTGTTATTGCTTGGTCACCAAAGAGAAGCTTGAAAGGTGTAAAACCTGTTGACCTTGACACAGTTGTGTTATGGCTCCACACCACTTTAATCAATTCATCTGGCCATTTTCCTCTAGGCTGGTTGAAGATTAACTTCATTATTCTTGTCATTATAATGCCATTTGCTCTTTCTACTAGCCCATTTGATTCTAGATGCCTTACTGGTGCAAAATAGATTTTTGTACCAATTCGGTCACAGAAATCTTTGAATGTTTCGGCATCAAATTGTGTTCCATTGTCCACAGTTATTGCCTTCGGCACGCCGAAGTGGCAAACAATGTTTTGCCAAAAGAATTTCTGTACTGTGGTCGAAGTTATTGTGGCTAAAGGTTTTTCTTCGATCCACTTAGAGAAATATTTCACTGCTACAACGACATATTTCAAATTTCCTTGTGCTGGTGGAAGTGGACCTAACAAATCCAGACCCCACCTTTGCAGTGGCTAAGTTGGTTGTATTAACTGGGTTAGAGACGAAGGTTGTTTATGGTCTCTTGCACATCTTTGAAAATTTTCACACTTTTGAACCAGATCTGCTGCATCCGAAGCTGCGTTCGGCCAATAAAATCCTTGTCTGAAAACCTTCCCTAGCAAAGGCCTAGACCCAATATGAGATCCACATAAACCTGCATGTATTTCCTTCATCAGCTCTTGACCTTCGGTTCTGGATAAACACTTGAGTAGTGGAGAGCAGACTCCATGTTTATATAACTCCCTTTGTATTATCACATATGGTCTTGTTCTTGCTTCCATTCTTTTATTATAAACTTTGACATCCAAAAGACAGTTACCTTGGAGGAAAGATATAATTTCAGTCCTCCAATCTTCACTATGTACAGGTGATATTGCAAGCACTGCTCTCTCCATAAGTTCAACCAAAGGTGCTTTTATTGTCTCAAAGAATACTTCCAAAGGTAGAGGGAGCCCCTGTGCCGTTGACTTAGCTAGCAGATCTGCATGCTCATTTCCCCCTCTTGGAACATTTTTTACAGAAAATCCTTCGAAGGAGGCCTCCAATCTTCGGACTGTTTCCAGGTATTTTTCAAGCTTCAGATCCCTTGCCTTGCTGCTTTTGTCTACATGGCCAGAAATAAATTGAGAATCAGTTTTAAGGACTGCCCTTCTTATACCCATTGCCTTTAGCTTCCGAAGCCCTAACAGAAGGGCTTCGTATTCAGCAATGTTATTTGTGCAACTAAAGTCTAGCCTTGCTACGTAGCATGTCCTAACTTTAGAGGGCACTACTAGAACAGTAGCTGCTCCTGCACCGAAGGTTCCCCAAGAACCGTCACAGAATACTGTCCAGGTTTCGACATCTTTTATTGCTTCTTCTCCCTGAGCCCCTGGCGTCCAATCAGCAATGAAATCTGCTAATGCCTGAAACTGAATTGAGGATCTATGTACATAATCAATAGTGAATTCATTGAGTTCTGTAGCCCATTTTTCAATTCTTCCTGTAGCTTCTCTGTTTCTCATTATGTCCTTCAGAGGTTGTGATGAAGGTACAATTATATGATAGGCATGAAAGTAATGTCGAAGCTTTCTAGAGGCCATTAGCACAGCATACAACACTGTTGGGGGCCTTCGGCTTCCGAAGGTCCTCAAAAACGTAATTTGACTATGTTTTCCAAGAGAAATATGTGAACATGTACCTTCGAAGTCAGACTGCGAGTATACAAGAACATGGTTAAGACGAAGCTTGACTGGGACGACGATCACGACGAAGGATAAGACGATCACGAAGCTATGTGCAGAAGAGCTTCGGCATAACGGCGGAAAAGGAAACCGACTTAAAGATGAAAAGCCAAATTAGACCTCGAAGAATTACTATAGAGTTATTGATAAATGTAAAGGGCATTAATGTAATTTTGCATGGGCTGCGACCCATGCCTATAAATAGGTGAACAATATTCCCATACTGTTCACGCTGACTTGGCATTTGTTTTTGCGTCACACCTGTATTCTCATTCCTTCAAGCTGAAGGTACATTTGTAATTTACTATTGTTTACACAAGTAATATAAATGGAAATAAATTAATTATAATGTTTACAAAAATTATGTTACTTTCTGTACTTTGTATGAATGTTCTTCATCTTTTATCATGATCATGAAGGCATGTCCTTCATGACCTTCGTCCTAGATTCATTATATCCGAAGGGAAATAATGATCCGAAGGACGAAGGGCTTTGATATTTAACATTTTATGTTGCCTTGTTCTTGATTCATAGCATTTGAGAACAAGTCCCCAACATTGGCGCCCACCTCCGGTGAACTCACTTCCATTTCTTGAGCTTTGAATACCTTCGGCAAGCATCACCTTCGTCATGCCTCCGAAAAAGCTTCAGCAACAGGGGCTGCCACTCTGCAGCCGCTGGACCACAATTAGGACGTCCTTTCCCTTAGGGAGGCCCGAAGCCAGAAGAGGAAGGCCGCTAGTCCAACACCTCCGGAGGGACGACTTGGATAAGGAGATCCAAAACCTGGAGATCCTTCAGCAGCAGGTGCAACGAAAGAAGGAGAAGATGGCTCGTCTAGCTGATCTCCAGAGACAGATAGATGAAGCTTCGGAAGAGGTTCGTCATCTTGTTCAAGATGATCAGAACCGAAGGCCTCCGCGCAGAGAGCTTCATCAAGAAGGCTTTTACAATGAGGACGACTGGTATGAAGATTTCCATCACGGAAATTTTGCTTTCGATGATGCTTCTCTTCTCTCAACAGAATTGCAGGCTACACCATGGCCCCAGTCTTACAAGCCACCCCAGCTCCCCATGTACGACGGTCATACAGACCCGAAGCAATTTTTGATGAGCTATGAAGCAACCATATCTTCGTATGGTGGAAATACTGCAGTCATGACAAAGTCTTTTGTCAAGGCCGTCAAGAGTGTCGCTCAGACCTGGTACTCCTCTCTCCGGCCAGGGACAATCACCTCTTGGCAGAAGCTGAAGGATATGTTGATAACCAGCTTCCAAGGATTTCAGACAAAGCCAGTCACCGCTCAGGCTCTCTTCCAGTGTACCTAGGACCATGAAGAATACCTTCAGGCGTATGTCCGAAGGTTTCTGCGTCTGAGGGCACAGGCGCCAACAGTGCCCAATGAAATTGTCATTGAGGCCATGATTAAGGGACTTCGGCTGGGACCCTCAACACAATACTTTGCCAGGAAGCCACCACAAACTTTGGAGAAGCTGCTCCAAAAAATGGACGAGTACATCCAAGCTGACAATGATTTCCGCCAGAGAAGGGAGGAGGCATTCAGGTTCTCTAAGATGACCAGGGGCTTCGGAGGAAGATTTCATCCGAGGCATGTCAGGTCAATTCATAACTCCACTCAAAGTGATGATCGAGGGAACCAGCAGCAAAGGTCACAATACTCTTCACAAGCTTCGGGGCAGCAGCAAAGTTCTTTTCGGCCGTCAGCACCAAGGGGCAGAGGCGCCAGGGGCTTCGGGGGAAGGTTTGGAGATCAGCCAAGAAAAATTTACTGCCTATTCTGTGGTGAAGACAAGGGCCATACCACCAGGATGTGCCACGTTACCATCCAGAAGCAGAAGGAGATAGCAGAAGCAGCAGCGCAACAAAGTCAGCCGAAGCAGGTCATGCATACTGCTTCGTATCATTCGCCTTATATTCCAGAATATGTAGGCAACCACCCTGCAGCTTCTGTCGCTTCGGCAAGCCAACCCCAAGCATCTTGGCAGCAGCCTCCACCGCCACCACCAACACAAAGAGGTCAGCAGCCAGAAGGGAGTCAGCGTAATAACCTTGAGCAGGACTTCAGAGAGGAGTCCGAAGCTCGCACAGTCAATAGCACTGTGCCACAGTCGAAGCACATTTACTGACAAATATCCTACCCCAACAGCAGCTCTTTCGCATTTTCATATTCACTATTATTTTCTTTTTAATAAGGAACAATTAAGGGTAGTTTTAATGTCTTTTATCGCCTTTCAATTTTCTGTAATAGTTTCGCTTTTTTCTGTGATAGAAATATATCTTCTCCATAGGCCTAAGCTGCTGAAGCATGAAAATATATGCTGGCAAGGAGGATTTTCAAAGTTATCAAAAATTTGTTCTAAGAGGCATACTGCAATCTATTCGAAATAGTAAAAAGTCGTTTCTAAGGGAGCGCAGTGTAAGTTTTCTAAGCTTACAGCGAAAAGTCAGCGCTGATTCCGCTGAAAGTAAAAGGCGAAGAAGCTCCTAAGGGAGGCTTACAGCGAAAAATAAACACTGATTCCGCTGAAAGTAAAAGGCGAAGAAGCTCCTAAGGGAGGCTTACAGCGAAAAATAAACGCTGATTCCGCTGAAAGTAAAAGGCGAAGAAGCTCCTAAGGGAGGCTTACAGCGAAAAGTCAACGCTGATATAAAAAGTGTGTGTGCTCTATTGCAGGGATATGTATCTGCGGCACAAATATCATTTTGCAATACATAACATCATTACACCATTCTGCATAACATAAGCATCATACAGCATATTGCATGTGGAACAAGAAGGGGATACAATATTGATCTTCGGAGAATATTTTGGAAAAGAGAAAATCGTGCTAAGGCACAAGATAAATCGAGAAGAAGTGTATCTTCATTAGAGAGGCAACAAAAACTTTTCTATAGTTTCGGAGAATATTTCACGAAGCTTGGATATTCTTCATCAGAGAAGTATGCAAATTCTTGTGATATAAGATTTTCTTCACGAAGCATTAAAAGAAGGGAAGGTGTTTTTTCGCCGAAGGCTCAAAAAATGGTATGTATGCAAAATTTCATGCATCGTAAAGAATTAAACTATAAATAGATTATATATTACATTCAAAGTTACAATATATGACACACGTTACGTTCCAAATGTTTCTACAGCATTTAATCCTCCTTAAGAACTATTTCTGCAGCTTCGTTCAATAACTGGTCGACAACCTTGTCCATAATGGCTTCGGCCATTTTCTAATTTCATCGTCCCCCTTCGGGTGGGGGCCCGGAGATGCCTCAGCAGGTTCTGAGGGAAGAGAAGATACGGCTATATTACTATTACAAACCGAGAACAAAGTCTGGAATCAAAAACTACAACATAATAAAAATCACTAATTAATACCTATTTGCCCTTCGGGCTCTGTACTTTTCTCGACAGCCGCCGCTACTTTTCTGGCATCATGGATGCCTTTTTCGCTTTTTTGAATAATTTCTTGCGCCATTTCTCGGCCGCCGTTGTCCCAGATATCGGTGAAAAATTTTCCGTCGATCATGCTTGCTTCGGCTGAGGGGTTTTTAATGTCTTCGGAGGACAAAGTAGCTTCGGATTGCGCTAAAGATTTTACATGCTCACAACCTTTCTTCTCCAAAACAGTAGCAATTCCTCTAGCACCCGAAAAAGCACATATGTCTCCGCGGCTATTCAGGATTTCTTCGAAGGCTTCAGCTTCGTTACTGATCCATTCCATCGGACCTTCGGGATTGCCCCTTGAGAAATTCTCTTCGCTAGAGAATGCGCCAATGTTTGCGAAGCTGGATTTTATCTTCTTAACACACTCTATGGATTTAACATAGCATCTTCTCTGGGAGGCACGAAGCTCTTTAACATTTATTTCTAAATGATTGGCCCATTGATCACTAAGCTCTCGTTTTGTCTCTTCAAGTATACGTTCTTCTTTGGCTCTAGCTAGCTATTTCTGAAGATCTTTAATTTCGTGTTTCTGGGCTTCAGCCTGGGCCTTTGAGGCAGCTTCGTCATCTTTTATCTTGTCCACCAATGTAAGCAGAATTTTATCCTTTTCCAGAGCTTCGTTTCTCAGTTTAATAACCTCTGATCGAAGGTTGTTGAAAGCAATATCATAGCTCTCGTCTTCGGCATTCTTTTGCGCTCTCAACGCGTTGCTTAGTATTAAACCCTATATGTAAAAGAGTTGGTATAAGAATAAAAGAATGATTTGCAAATTATAAAATTTCCAAACACAAAGTTCTTATACCTTCAGGCAATTATATGCAAGGCTATCTGCAAGATCGTCCTTCGTCATAGCACAGAGTCCAGCTTCAAGTTTCGGAAACCCCATACTTCTAGCCATCTCCCGACAGACGGATAATTC
Organism: Zea mays; assembly: GCF_902167145.1. Taxonomy (NCBI): domain Eukaryota; kingdom Viridiplantae; phylum Streptophyta; class Magnoliopsida; order Poales; family Poaceae; genus Zea; species Zea mays. The sequence goes on from NC_050097.1 coordinate 91,507,819, forward strand.
TTTGTTGTCTGGGAGGCAGTATAGGAAGTCATCTTCGTTTGTCCCATTGAACACTAGTGCCCCCTTCAGATATTTCAATTCTTTGGCATAGTGATTAGCTTCAAAAACTTCTGTTTCCCCGAAGCGTGTCGCACAATATAGTCGTATATTTTGGAAGGTGCTTCGGGGGCAGCAGTATCAATTTCTTCAACCAAAACTAGCTCTGACATTTTCATTTTTTCGGTTGCCTCTGCAATTTTCGTTTCTTCTGTTTCCAAAGGTTTTACCTTGGTTGGCTCTGAAGGCCCGGCTTCAGTTCCAGTCTGTTGCTTCGAAGCTTCAGCAACAGATGCCTCAGCAGACGCTTCAGAAGTTTCAGCAGTCTTCTTTGGAGTTATGCTTGAAGATTTAATTGTCTCCAAAACATCTAACACATTAACCATTCTTTTCCTTTTCGGGGTCACTGTTGGCCCCTTTTTAATTTTTGCTACTTCAATTTCTCCTGAAGGACTTAAAATTTCTGTCTTTGGTTCTTCAGTCTTTGGTTCTTCAGTCTTTGGTCTTTGGTTCTTCAGTCTTTGGTTCTTCCATCTTTTCTGTTACTGGCACTTCGGCCAACTCTTTGATTTCTGGCAGCAGGGTTGGTTCTTTAGCTTCGGTGGCCGAAGAGGTCTCACCGGCGAACTCAGGGACTGTGGCTGGTTCAATATAGCGTGGCCGGTGTGTGAGAACTTTTACCCTTTTTCTCTTCGGCGCTGGCTCGCTAGGAGCAGCTGAAGCAGTTTCTTTCGCAGAAGTTGTGCCTTTTCTTTTTTGCCCCCGCGCTGGATAGCGGTAGTCGGGGTAGACAAAACCAATTGCATCAAATACTCGATTGAGTCTTTTCTTTTTTCGGCCTCCGAAGGCCGCTGACAATGCAGTGTCTTCGGCCTTCGCATATACCCCAAGCAATTCATCACTTACAGTCTCAATGCTCTTTAACCAATCATCATCTGGTTCAACGAACTTGTCTCCGTACTTGAATGTATACTTCAGCCTGACTAGCCCACCTTCGTCAGTTTCTTTAACAGTTTCTTTCGGCATTTCCCAGTTATCTGCAAGTGGCCACACTCTGAAGGCAATGTGTTCTTGTATTAAATCCCTTGTTCCAATAAAAGAGCAGACTACGCCGAAGGCCCGTTGGCATTCTTCGGCTACTTCATCCATTTCTACCTTCGATTTCCGGAGTCCGAAGCGCTGCCAGATAGGGCACATGATGATATCCTTAATATCTTCTCGAGCCTTCAAATCATTTTTTACATAGAACCATTCCTTCATCCATTCCCCGGGCCATCTCTTCCAAAAGGTTGGCACAGGACAGCTTGATCCAGAGCGAGCACCGAAGCTGTAACAACCAAAGTTGTTATGATATTGCTCTTTACCCCAGGGCTTCGTCTCATATAATAACTCATGTATATTGCAAAAGCTTTTCACACTTGGCTCTAGGCCCTGGCTCTTCACAGCCCAGACGAAGATTCCCATTCTTATTATCGCTTCAGGGGTAAGTTGATGAAGGTAAACCTGATATATTTTCAGAACTTCTACCACAAACCTGCTTATAGGGAATCGTAGCCCAGCTTTAAAAAAGCTTCGAAAGATCACGACTTCATTATCTTCGGGAGTCGGCACAGTCCTCTCTCCGTCATCTGCCCTCACGATGGACATATCTCAAAAATATCTTCCCCTCATGTTTTCAAGGTGATTTTGCCCAATAGTTGATTTTCCGAAGACTGAATGGCTTGGTCGCCATGGTCGATCTTCGGAATCTTCACCCTCGCTGTCTGCATCATAACTATAACTTTCACCAGTATCTTCAGATAAGCCTTCCAAAATCTCCCTAGTAATTTTCTCTGTATTTGTTTTTGCTATTGATTCAATGAAGCCCAGATTTTTCTCCTCAGAAAGGCTCAGCTTCACTCCGGCAGCAATCTTCTTTTCCTCAGACATCCCTTCGGAAATCCTGCCTCTTGGCTCCGAAGCTTAAAACTAGGGAGGCAGTCAAATATTTGTGGGCAGAAAGCTATTTGAGCAGGTAAAGCAGATGGCAAGAGAGCGTGCCAAATAACTTGTGGTGAGCCCTTATTTATACACCCAGTATGTCAAAAACTGGAGGGTCCCGCTTGTCAATGACTGTTGCTATTCTAGCAAAAGGAAGGTGTTTTTTTGGACCTTTGGCCCATAGCCTTCGTCCATATCGCAATATAAACTTATCTTTACAGCAAATTAATATTGCGAGGGGCTACTGTTGGGGGCCTTCGGCTTCCGAAGGTCCTCAAAAACGTAATTTGACTATGTTTTCCAAGAGAAATATGTGAACAGGTACCTTCGAAGTCAGACTGCGAGTATACAAGAACATGGTTAAGACGAAGCTTGACTGGGACGGCGATCACGACGAAGGATAAGACGATCACGAAGCTATGTGCAGAAGAGCTTCGGCATAACGGCGGAAAAGGAAACCGACTTAAAGATGAAAAGCCAAATTAGACCTCGAAGAATTACTATAGAGTTATTGATAAATGTAAAGGGCATTAATGTAATTTTGCATGGGCTGCGACCCGTGCCTATAAATAGGTGAACAGTATTCCCGTACTGTTCACGCTGACTTGGCATTTGTTTTTGCGTCACACCTGTATTCTCATTCCTTCAAGTTGAAGGTACATTTGTAATTTACTATTGTTTACGCAAGTAATATAAATGGAAATAAATTAATTATAATGTTTACAAAAATTATGTTACTTTCTGTACTTTGTATGAATGTTCTTCATCTTTTATCATGATCATGAAGGCATGTCCTTCATGACCTTTGTCCTAGATTCATTATATTCGAAGGGAAATAATGATCCGAAGGACGAAGGGCTTTGATATTTAACATTTTATGTTGCCTTGTTCTTGATTCATAGCATTTGAGAACAAGTCTCGAACAAGCACCTTCTCCAATTATTTGTAATTTTTCTTTGATACCTTAGTACTTCGGAGACGAAGTATATTGGTGCTTGTCTTTTTACTTGGCCATCTTGCTTCTCCTGCACAAGTGCCGAACTGACTGCAGAATGAGATGCTGCCACATACAGGAGTAACAGAGCCATGATGAAGGTGGAGTTAGAGTTGTCAAGTCTATCAAGTATTGCTTTAACTTTTCGAAAGCCTTTTGTTGAGCCAGACCCCATTGAAAAACTTCGGCTGACTTCAGTATTTCAAAGAATGGCAGATTCCTTTCTCCTGATCTTGATATAAATCTATTTAACGATGCCAGCCTTCCTACCAATCGTTGAGCCCCCTTCTTTGAATTTGGCGACTCCATCCGAAGGATAGCTTTGATCTTACTTGGGTTAGCTTCGATTCCCTTCATCGATACCAGACAACCAAGGAACTTGCCCTTCTTTACTCCAAAAACACACTTTTCTGGATTTATTTTGAGACCAGCTTGCCTGAAATTGGCAAACGTCTCCTGTAGGTCAGCAATATGATTCTCTTGCTTCGTGCTTTTTACTATGATGTCATCAACATAAGTCAGCACATTCCTTCCGATTTGAGAGTGAAGAACCTTGGCTGTCATTCTGTTGAAGCTTCCTCCAACATTTTTGAGCCCCTCGGGCATCCGAAGGTAGCAATAAATACCACTGGGAGTTATGAAACTTGTCTTTGGCTCATCTTCTTTCTTCATCCAAATTTGGTGGTAGCCCGAGTAGCAGTCTAATAGACTCATGAGTTCCGAAGAAGCTGCTGCATCTACAAGGGTGTCTATTCTTGGTAAAGGAAACTTGTCCTTCGGACATGCTATGTTGAGATCTGTGAAATCAATACACATTCTCCATTTCCCATTAGCCTTCTTCACCATAACAGTGTTGGCTAGCCGTTCTGGATATGTTACTTCTCTGATAACACCAGCACTGAGAAGTCTCTTTACTTCATTTCGAGCACCTTCGGCTTTATCCTTAGACATTTTCCGAAGTCTTTGCTTCCTTGGCCTGAAAAATGGATCCACATTGAGTGAATGTTCAATGACATCTCTGTTAACACCATAGAGATCATTAGCTGTCTAAGAGAAGACATCTTTGTTGTTGAACAAAAATCTTAGCAGAGTCTTTTCTTGTTCATCAGATAACTGAGGTCCCAGCAGTACCCTTTGATCTGCTATATCTTCACACAGGAGCATAGGCTTCATCTGATCTGCCGAAGCAGCCTTCTCCCTTTTGTGCTTATATTGTTGACAGGCTTCGGCTCCATCTATGTTATAGATCACCTTTGAATCCGTCCAACTCCCTTTAGCCCTCCTGGCAGCTTCTTGACTCCCGTGAACAGTAATGGGCCCTTGTTCCGAAGGTATCTTCATGCATAAGTACGCTGGGTGAAGTATGGCTTCGAAGGCATTAAGCGTCCCTCGACCAATGATTGCATTGTATGGATATTCCATGTCAACGATGTCAAAGACAACTTGTTCAGACCTTGTGTTGTGGAAGTGAAAGGTAACTGACATTGTCATTTTGCCAAGTACCACAATCTGTCTCCCTCCGAAGCCACAAAGAGGGTGTGTTGCATCATGAATCTTGTCTTCTGGTTCTTGCATATGTCTGAAAGCCTTTGCAAATATGATATCCGCTGCACTGCATGTGTCAATCAGAACATTGTGGACCAGGAATCCCTTGATGACACAAGATATAACCATGTCATCATTGTGAGGATCGTCTTTAAGCTGAAGATCCTCCTGAGAGAAGGTGATTGAGATATGAGACCACTTGGATCTGATGAAGGGTCCTTGCACCCCAACATGCTGCACTCTTCTCTGTGCTTCCTTCTTCTGCTTCTTGTTAGCTGGCTCTGAGCTTGAACCGCCTGTGATTGGGAGCACCAGCTTCATGACCGAAAGTGCTTCAGCTTGGTTATTGTACGAAGCCATTGTCACAACAGTGGAAGTGAGTCACCGGAGGTGGGCACCAATGTTGGTCACTTGTTCTCAAATGCTACGAGTTAAGAACAAGGCAACACAAATGTTAATGGTTAAAGGCCTTCGTCCTTCGAAGCATTATCTCCCTTAGGATATAATGATCTTCAGACAAAGGTAATGAAAAACAGGAACATATGGGACATATAAAGAATATGAATAATCATATTTAATTCATTAGATTATCTATATTCTCATTATATAATCATGAACAAACATTGATGATATTAAATTACATTTATACTTTCGGCTTTAAAGAAGGTAAGAATCCAAGACTGACGTGCAGTGAATACAAGTCAGCGTGAAAAGTACGGGGGTACTGTTCATCTATTTATAGGCACGGGACACAGCCCAGACAAAATTACATTTATGCCCTTGACAACTAATCATAATCATGATAAGAACTATCAAGGACTATGCGGTCTTTTCCTCTTTAAGTCGGTGCCACCCTTCGTCTCAAGCGTATCATCATGCCGAAGCTCTTTTGATTGTAGCTTCGGCATACATATTCATGTCACGCCTGTTAGCATGTCATCTTCCCGAAGGTGTTTTTGCTTAGAGGACCTTCGGCGGAGAAGAAGGCCCCCAACAGGTCTGGTTGCAAGAATACAGGGGCCTACACGCGAAACTAAGGGACGACAGGTTGGTTTTTGGAAAATCGAGGGTTTCTTTAGCAAAACTGCCGCGTGAAAGGGTATCGGCCGATCTTAACCGCACGATCGTGAACGGACGACCGAGATTAGATCCGAGTGAGAGCGTGCACGTGCGGATGGACGAGCACGGCTGATAGGTGGGGCATGGGTGGTAGCGACCTAGGGTCAGTGGGCTGACCGGCCGGTCCTAGTTACAGAGCATGAGAGAGGGCGCGGATCCAAGCGAACAGATCTACATCGGACGGTTGAGGTCGGGTCTGGTTAAATAGAAATCAGGCCGTTAGATCCTAGATGCACCCTTGAGATCTGATGGCGGGCTCGGGCTGGGTGGCTGGCCTGCTCGTGGTGGTGTCACCCGTCTTCGCGGTGAGGTTTTGTTAGAGGCGAGGGCACAACCACGGCGAAGGTCTAGGGCACTGGGGAAGGGCTTGGGCGCACTCGGGGTGACACGACGGACTCAAACATACGCACAACACACGCGCGAGGCACTAGAGGGCACAGTCCGTTGTGGTGCGGCCCAACGGCGGTGCAGACCCGCTCTGGCGAGCAATTGCACGAAAGACAGGGCAACACACGGGGAATTAAGGCCGTGGCGGAGTTGCTCACCTCGAGTAGAGACACTGGAGCACTTGAGCAACGGCGGGTACACAGGGAGTCCTCGGGTCGACGGTAGTGAAGCTCTGGCTGCACGGTGAAGAAGCTGGTGAGCGTGGACCGAGCGAACCAGAGGGGCTAGGGGCAAACCAGAAGGCGTCCCACGTTGCTGGCGAAGGGGCAGAGCTCAGCAAGACAACGGGTGCTGTAGAAACTCAACGATGGCCACAGAACGGGCGGCGGACCACTACGAGCTTCACAGGCACAGAGCGAGGGAGAGGGCGAGGGTGCTCGGTTGAGGGTGCAACTTAGTGGGGGAGATCGAGTGAGTGTGTGCGGGCTCTAGAAAAGGCTCGGGCCCATGGGGGCGTGGCTAGGAAACGCGAGGTCGTGGGCACGTCCATGGTGGACAGAGCGTGCGGTTCGGGGCGGACGGTTCCGACAGGCGGGGCCCACGGAACAGAGAGAGCGGGTGAGTGAATGGGTAGCAGAGCTGACGAGCGAGGCCCGCGGGACAGCGAGAGATGGCATGCATGCGCGGAGGGGACTATCGCTGACAAGTCGGCCCCATCGGGTAGCGAGAGGGAGAGAGGGGAGCACGCGGGCGTTGGCTGGCGCCGATAAGCAGGGACGACCTGTAAGGGTGGGGGCGCTGGGGGCTTAGATGGGTTGGATTGGGCTGGCTTGGGCTGAAATGGGTTTTCCCTTTTTCTCCAAATTTCTAATTGCTTTTGTTTTTATTTTCTCTAGTGAACTCAATTCAAATTGAAAAACAAATTCAAATTCAAATAATTCAAACATATGCATTAAATAAAAGAATAATTTAGGCTCATCATGATGCAACAATTAATGACTCACATAGTTTTGACAAAATAAATAATACTCACCTAATTAATCTAATTCTAATCAAAATGAAAAGAAAGAGAGTCGAGAGAGAGAGAGAGAGAGAAGAGGTAACACCTAAATTTGGTAGGCATTTAGAGAAGAAATGTTATACCCCCAAATTTAGGGTGTTACATTGGTGAGCGACAGTCTTGAGATAGGCTAGCACCAACAAGCTCATCGGCGATCTCGTCACAGGCAACGAAAACAACAGTGATCCGGCGAATCTTGCGAGCATTAGAGAGTGCAAATACAGAGTGTGGTGGCCCATCATCGTGGTCTCACAATCCTTTTATACCCTCAAATTTTCATTCGTCACACCAAGCATCCCCCTCGAGGCGGTTTACCGGTTGGTCGAGGGTAGAGTTTTTCCACCTCTAAATCAAGACTTTGGGATTGGCCCACCAGGATGAAACACTACCTCGATTGGCTACTGTTGGGCAGAGGCCGAACAAACCCTCAACCAACCAGACGAAGACCCTGATTCTATCCTAACGATTTTCGCAGACCCAAGCACGAATGGGCCATTAGCTAAGGCATCCTTCGCGTTGACAGGATGCTGTAGAAGGACCACACTTCCTATCTTGCACTAACCATACGCAGGATCACAAGCGGAGGGGCCTTCGATCCGATAGGTAACCAAGTCGATGGTACCCGAGGCCTTTGCCTCGGCATCGACTGAAGGACACAACCAGCTAGTGGCGACCAAATGGAGCATTGATGTGAAGGCTCTCGGGGAAGAGGCCGCATGTTGACCTTGTTTTCCCAAGTTGCACCAGAAGACATCGCAAAGGGCCCACTCGTCAGCATAGCATGTGTTTGTGTTATCTGGTGTATGCGGGTTACTATATGGGCAACACTATAATTACCCCATTACACGAGATATCCCTCAAATATAGTTGGTAGCCGGGAGTAGGGGCGTATATTGGACCACCTACTCCCGAACAGGCCTATAAATACCCCCACCCTGTAGCTGGACGGGACACGCGTAATGAGAAGCTACAGTTCCCCACAGTTTGTTTCATCGTGCACCTGAGCTCCCACCTGTCAATCGAGTTTTAGGGTCCACCTAACAGTGCAGCCGCGTATCAGTGCCCAACATTGGTTCTGTGATATAAGTGATGTCAATGATATATATCTTTTGTTTGTTTGGATGTAATAATAAAAACAAATAAAAAAGGGTTTTTTGGTCACTTTGCCGAGTGTAACACTCCGCAAAGAGGTACTTTGCCGACTGCCGTGAGCATAGCACTCAACAAAGAAGGCACACCTAGGAACTGATAAAACTTCTTTGCCGAGTGTTGTGGCTCTGGCACTCGGTAAAGAAGCACCCTTTGTGAGTGCCTTCGAGTGCACTTAAAAAAGGGACTGGCAAAGGGGCCCACTGGTGCTCCCTTGCTGAGCGCTAGTCTAGCACGCACTCGACAAAGAGGAAGTCTTTGCCGAGTGCCTTTGGGAGCACTTTGCAAAGGGACTAACAAAGTGGCTCACTGGAGCCTTCTTTGCCGAGGGCTAGTCCAGTAGAGACTCGACAAAGAGGGAGAATTTACCGAGTGTCAGGGAGGACAATCGGCAAAGGCTCTGTAAACATCACCATCACTTGGCGCCGTGACGATGACTTTTCTTTGCCGAGTACTAGGTGGCACTCGGCAAAGTTTTTGCCGAGGTCCCGATAAAAATGTACTTGACAAAGAAGCCGCTGCCGATGTACAGTCCACTGAGACTTATTTGCCGAGTGTTTTCTGGGCTTAGCACTCTGCAAGGCAGTTGTGTCCTATAGTGAACAATATGAAATTGTATTAGTTATTAATACCTTTAAATTATACAGAAGAGATCGAATAGTTTTGGTATTTAAATTCTTAAAATACGTACACAATATATTTAAACCATGTAAGTATTCCATGGTAAACAATAATTTGTACATAGTTAAAAAAAGTAACATGCACATTTAATTTAAGTATAACTCACGGGATTATGAAAGACAATGCTTGTAAGTATTCCATGGTAAACAATAATTGGTACACAATATATTTAAACCATGTAAGTATTCCATGGTAAACAATAATTTGTACTTAGTTAAAAAAAAGTAACACACACATTTAATTTAAGTATGACTCTATAGTAAACAAGCATAAGAATCTTCAACAAATATCATCATTAATACTAGCTCAGTTTGCTAAACTGCTTCTATTTGTATAGTTGTTCACAAGTACACAGAAGCTCTATAGTAGCGCTTCCAGAGGTATTTGCACTGGCGTTTTTGGTGCCGCCAGTGCTAGGGGCCAGTGGAAAACAACATTTCCACCGATAGTCCTCTTTACGCAATCGCCGGTGGAAATAGTATTTCCGTTGTTAGTTTTCTAAACAAACCGCTCGTGGAAATACACTAATTTCCACTGGCGGTTTTCTTTATTTGGCCATCAGTGGTAGTTTTTCCACCTTTTTTCAAACTTTCAGAACAAAACTGAATTTATTATATATTTACACACACACACACACACACACACATATATATATATATATAGAAAGAAACATGGAATTTAATTCTATCATACATTTATGTACATCAAAGTCTTGTGTTTACAACCATCATACATTCTATACATCAAAGTTTTCACCTAAGCTCTAATAACTATCTCGGCTAAGAGATAGTCTACTAATTTCTGTGAGTACTCTAAATTCTGGCCTAGCTAATGTACCGGTAGAATCGTGATATTTTTCCTTCAACGGGAATGGCCTCTTTCAATATGAATGCACATAGGTGCTCAATTATGCCATACAATTCACCTTCGGTCTTGTTCTCCAGCTTTCTTCGTTGAAATTCCTGTAAAGGAAGTTTATAAACATCATATATTTACACTTGATAACACATTTACATCTTTAATGAGATAAATGCATACATGACTATTACTAATAATACCTGGCAAGGGTTTGTGATGTATCGTCCGTTTTGTCTCATAAACTCGCACACATAGAACCCACATAGGACAGATCTGAGTGGTTGCTTGTGGCACTACATAAGGGGAGATTTGTTATTAAGTTGCAACATTGTCCTATGTATGTACATGTATGATATGTATTCATAAATTCACATACCTACCGACCATTTATAGTGGATGTTTAGTGGCACACGATGTTTTGATGTATTTTACTTTCCACCTCTCATCTTATAGAATCTAAAAGCCCTATTATCTCAAATAGAATCACCATGTTATTCTCAAATTTTCAGCGAAAAAAGTATGCATGCATAGAAAAGTCTTATAGCTCTAAGATGCTACAAAATTTTGCATAGGTCGAAGGGTCATAATCCAAGGAGTCGAGCACCAGCACCTTTCCAACCTTGGGATAAATGAGGAAGCATATCCAATGGCCCCTGTAAGAATCAAATTTGTGATAAATGTGTATTGAAATTATTAATTTTATTTATGCAAAATCACACTTACTTAAAGTTGTACGGGGCCGCTTTGGGTTCTCTGTCTTGAAATTGAAGCATTGCGTGTCCTATGTAGGTGGTGTATCGAGCTTCAAAATGTTTATTCATATTCTGTTTATGCTTCTCAACTTCTTTGTCTGTCTTTCCTTTTAATTCTTCATTATTTTTTTGATTATGAAAGTCTGATTTTGCTTGGATATCTGTATTGGATTGAGATACCCGATCATTTTATCTGCACTAGCATAAGGATTGGTACCATAAAGGATCTTCTACTGATCATGTTGCATTTTGCAAGGCACATGCGCATGTCTGATATTGACAATTTATACCGCTCACTAATAATAACACATATATGTGGAAGTGTGAGTGAGACTTATAATGCAAACATCGTTTCGAGTTGCACGTCAAGTCTCTGAAGGTTAATCATTAACTGCATGTCCTCGAATACAATAAATGCCTAATCACTTAAACCATGAAAATAATTTCCTAGTACACGTACATTGATGGTGTTGATGCCAACTAAAGATGCCCTCATGTACCTGTTATCACCGGATATCAGCTGGACCTGAGATAGGCCGCAACGCAGGATGGGCCTCGAAGAGCGGCACGAAGGAGCAGAAGGACGTGCTCCCGCAGGAGGGTCCAGGGGTAAGCATCCACAAACTGTGTGATGATAAGTTTGCTTAAGATTAGGAAGATAGCTCGTCTGTTACGCTAGGGTTAGATAGTCCCTAGGAATATAAATATGTATCTGTAAACACTCACTAGGGTAATCGAAAATCTTCACAGGTTGCGACCGCAAGCTTTGGCGTATCGCCACCCCTGTTTCAAGGTTCTCCACGGGTAAGTGCAACGCGGCCCTAATCATGGCTTGCGATTAGGGCAGTGCTGTTCTTATTCGCTAAATCTTGGTGTGTTCTCTTACTGAAGCATTTTTGCTAGTGAGATGCACTAGTTATTGTAATACCTAGACGAATGCATCGACATGATTGTTACATGGTATTTGGACATTCCGGTGATATGCCGGGCGGTTGGCATCGATTTGGGTCAAGGATTGTTCCAGGGGTCGGTTCGTGCCAGTTCTTAGGCCTCTGAATCTAACCGACGTTCAGGCGCCCGTCACTATCGCTAGGCCTAATGGCGTGTAGGATGTTTCGGTTGTGCAGTGAAGCTTTAGCTATAGTGGGTCGGGTTCGCTTGGTCCGGATGGCGCGAGGTTGTTACGGCCATCGGCTCCACGTGCCACCGAGGCATGGAAGGATGCGAGCCCGGGGAGAGCGATTGGCTCCTTATAGTTGATACGACCTAGGGAGCCGAACACAGCTCGGAGTGATGTTTGCACGTGTTTGTGTATACAGGGAACCTTTTCGGAGCATGTGGACACCTTCCTGATTGGGTATAGATCTGGTGGCATGCTAGGTGAACCTTGAAGCCTGGACATACGCTAGGGTCTAGGCCGTCCCCCTTAAGGCGGAAATACATGAATCCATCATTTATAACCATCATCTTCAAGGTATCCATAATAACTCTAATCAAAGGAGCTATCAAGGCTACTAATAACCGTGAGCACGGCTGATATATCGATTTCTTACCCTCTGTAGAGGTTGCACACTTTACCAAGGAGTCGTGATCCCTTTCCAGCCTGGGTTTGCAAGACCTGATCTTCACTACCGAGGTGAATGGCTAGGGATTCACTACGTAGACTTTACAAAGATTCCCAGAGGTCGTAGCCGCCCGTTAGGTTTCTCTAGTTTGATAAACATAGTACCTCTCCCCGCAGGAGGGTGACTAACAAAAGCAAAATGAACAAACCTCGGCACCAAGCCTCGGCAGAGCAAGTACTATGCCCGGACCCCATTGATGGCACAACGGTGAACCCGACTACAACTCAAGTTACTCTAATTAATCAGCTAAGGGCATACCATACCACCCTCATGGTTGTACTATTTTCTCGGGTGGTCATCTAATGAACAGGTCCTTACGGAGAGGTAGTCGGGAAACAGCCCGAGTCCCTTTAATGCCATAAGTTCATCATCATAACTAGAATAACATCATCGTATCATAAACTATTCTCAACATGTTCATTGATTAGAGTAAAGCACTAGCATGATACTAATCATAATGGCCAAATCTCGATAGGGTAATCAAGGACAAGATAAATAGAAAACTAGTCAATCCTTAGGTTGATCATGGTATGCAGGACAATGAATTAGTAAGTAAGTAGGACATAATGGGTCAGAGGACACTTGCCTTCACCAAGTTGCTGCTCAGGGAAATCTCCTGCAACTCCCTTGGGAACCACAGACTTCTCGTTGTCTATGCAAAGCAATCATTCATTCAACACACTTGGGGAATAACAAAAGAACAATATACCAAGCATATGCAACAGAGTGAACACATGTTCAATAAAAGGTGAACACCATCAAGTGCTCGCTAAGTTGAGGTAGGTTACTATGCCATGTGATTTATTGTTCCCTAACTGAGTCTATTTTACTACAACACTTGTTCAAATGTAGTTAGTTCAGGGATGGGATTACACATGAAATAGTGTTGGGTCTGTAAAATTAAGAATTTAAACATTTGCTAGGGGTTTCTACCTTACTTTATCTCTAACAGGGCTTCTATAGCATTAACTCTAACCTAGAGATCAACTATAAATTGAGATATGAGGATAGTGGATGAACATTATTTTAATAGATAGACAACAACATAATGAACATTTTGCAATTTGAATCACCCCGTTTGGAGTTCATATGACAAAGTTATGAATTTTGGTAGTTTTAGAATTCAAAAACCCTATTTTAAACACATTTCTCTAATTAAACAAGAGTCCAAGGGTCTCTCTGGAAGAATCCAGGGGCTCGGGTGAAACAACCAAGGATAGCAGGTTCTATTCTCAAGAAACCAGGGGTTGTTTAACAAAACTGCCAATCGAAAGGGTATCGAGCTCCCTCGGCCGCTGGATCGCGGATCAACGGCCGAGATTAGAAACAGCGGGCAAGCAGGCAGGAAGGCACGGACGCGTGCGCGGCTGACAGGTCGGCCAGGGAGGTCAGCGGCTCAAGGTTGGTGTGGCGGAACCGCCCAAGTTATTCCCACTTAAGTGCCTAAGCCTCACCTTAGAGGCGAGACCACACTTAAATAGGAATAAAACGTTAGTCCCTCGGATCTAGTCCGACAAGGCCACTAATAGGATCAAGTACCACATACTCACTCGAAGGTGAGGCACAGAGCAAATACAATAAAGCATAAAACCATATATTAAAGAAGTGCTTAAGGTTATTACAACATCATCGGAGTTTTGCAAAAGTAGTAATCATTGTTCGGGATGCAGCGGATATTAACTAACGGTAAATAAAGGGGAGGATGGGGAAGCCTGGCCCATCACTCCTCATGCTCCTCTCTAGCTGAGATAGGGTCCCACTCGACTGTCCAACCCGGTGGCAAGGTAGACGGCCAAGTCACTCCAGCAACCATATCCTCTAGAAAACCTGTAAAAAATTATGCCACAAGCAAGGCTGTGTATACTAATACTCACCTAGATTTACCCGGTGTGAGGAGTCTACTCCTCTACCTCTAGACATGCAGCTGTTTGGTTGAGGGGTTTGGTTTGCCAAAAGCACTAACTGAGTCTAAAATCAAGTTTTAGCTTTTCAAGTTTTTGTATGAACCTTTTTAAACTAAGTGAGTACCTAGCAACTCATACATGGTATCAGACATTTTTAGCAACCAACATCTTTTGCCAATCAACTCATTTCCACTTATTACTCAATTTAACAGCATGGATCAAGCAGTCTCATTAGCTGCTGTTGGGGACTTGTTCTCAAATGCTATGAATTAAGAACAAGGCAACATAGAAAATGTTAATCGGTAAAGTCCTTCGTCCTTCGAAGCATTATTTCCCTTAGGATATAATGATTTTCGGACGAAGGTTATGAAGGGCGTACCTTCATAAATACACTATACAGTGACGAAGGATGAATCATAAGGGATATGAAGGATAACATAGACAATTGTATATTATTATTAGCTTATTTTTGCATTATTATTATGTAGAAACGGAAATAACATCGAATTACAAATGTACCTTCAGCTTGAAGGAGATGAAATTACAAGCGTGACGCAAAAGCGAATGCTAAATCAGCGTGAACAGTACGGGGGTACTGTTCACCTATTTATAGGCAGGGGACACAGCCCATACAAAATTACATTCATGCCCTTTACATTTGATAGCAATTCTATAGTAATCCACAGAGGTCTGAATAGCCTTTTCATCTTTAAGTCGGTTTCATTTTCTGCTACCACGCCGAAGCTTGCTCACATCTTCGGTGCTGCATCAACCTTCGTATGATTTTGGTCTTTCAATGCTGTAATATTGACTCGAGTCCGAAGATACCTGTTCACACATTATACTCCAAAAATACTGTTAAATCCTGTTTTTGAGGACCTTCGTAAGCCGAAGGCCCCCAACAGTAGCCCCTCGCAATATTAATTTGTTAAAAATAATAAATTTAGATTGCGACATGGACGAAGGCTATAAGCCGAAGGTCCGAAAAAACACCTTCCCTTTGCTAGAATAGCAACATTCACTGACAGGCGGGGTTTTTCAATTTTCAACGCACTGGGCGTATAAATAAGATCATACCGCAAGCTCATTTGGCACGCTCTCTTGCCATCTGCTCCCGCTCACTCAATTTTTAGCTCTTGCGCACCAAGGTTTGCTTAGCTTTTAAGTTTTGAAGCTTCGACATTGAAAACAGTTTTTTAGTGTTTCCGAAGATGTCTGAAGATAAGAAGGCTACTACTGAGATGAAGCTGAGTCTCGATGAAGAGAAGAATCTGGGGTTTCTCATAGCAATGTCGAAGACCAATACAGAAAAAATCACCAAAGAGATTTTAGAAGGTTTGTCTGAAGATACTGGTGATAGCGACAGTTATGATGTGGACAGTGGTGGTGAAGACTCCAAAGATCGCCCTTGGCGACCAAGCCATGCGGTTTTCGGCAAATCAACTATCAAAGAAAATCATCTTGTCAACATGAGAGGAAGGTATTTCCGGGACTTGTCCGTTGTGAGGGCAGACGAAGGAGAAAAGACTTGTCCAAACCCTGAAGAGAATGAAGTCGTAGTGTACCGAAGCTTTTTGAAAGCTGGACTATGGTTCCCCCTGAGCAACTTTGTCGTAGAGGTGCTGAAGATATTCGAAGTCTATCTTCACCAACTTACCCCCGAAGCGATCATAAGGCTGAATATCTTCGTGTGGGCCGTGAGAAGCTAGGGTCTGGAACCTGATGCGAAAAGCTTCTGTAACATACACGAATTATTATACGAGACAAAACCTTGGGGTAAGGAACAGTATCATAATAATTTTGGCTGTTACAGTTTCGTTTCTCGGTCTGGGTCAAGATGTCCCGTGCCAACCTTTCGGAAGAGATGGCCCGGCGACTGGATGACAGAATGGTTTTATGTGAAGAATGACCTGAAAGCACGAGAAGATATCAAAGGTATAATTATGCGCCCTATTTGGCAAAGCTTCGGCCTGCGGAGGCCGAAGGTTGAAATGAATGAAGCTGCCGAAGAATGCCAGAGAGCCTTCGGAGTTATTTGTTCTTTTATTGGAACGAGAGATTTGGTCCAAGAGCATATTGCCTTAAGAGTATGGCCGCTTGCGGAAAAATGGGAAATGCCACAAGAGACTATAAAGGAGGCTGACGAAGGTGGCCTTATCAGGCTGAAGTATACTTTCAAGTTTGGAGATAAATTTGTTGAGCCAGATGATGACTGGCTAAAAAGCATTGAAAATTTAAGTGATGAGCTACTTGGGGTTTATTCAAAGGCTGAAGATACTGCATTGTCAGCAGCCTTCGGAGGACGAAAAAAGAAAAGATTGAACCGGGTGTTTGACGCAATCGGGTTTGTCTACCCTGACTATCGTTATCCCATTCGAGGGCAGAAAAGAAAAAACACAACCTCTACGAAAGAAGAAGCTGCAACTGCTCCTAGCGAGCCAGAACCGAAAAGAAAAAGGATAAAGGTCCTCACATATCGGCCACGCTATATTGAACCAGCTTCGGTGCCTGAGTTCACCGGAGAAACTTCTTCGGCCACCGAAGCTGAAAAGCCAACCAAGCCAACCTTGCTGCCAGAAGTCGCAGAAACGGCCGAAGCGCCAACAAAGATAGAATTGGAAGAACCACAGATTTTGTTACCAGAAAGCAAAGAGATGGCCGAAGCGCCATCGACAGAAAAAATGGAAGAAGTAAAAGGACCAACTGAGGGATCAAAAACATCAGAAGTTTTAAGTCCTGCAGCAAATGTTGAGATAGTAAGAAATCAAAAGGTGCCAGCAGTGACTCCGAAAAGAAAAAGGATGGTCAACGTGCTAGATGTTCTGGAAACAATTAAATCCTCAAGCACACCTCCGAAAAAGACTGTTGCCATTCCCGAAGCGAAAACTGAAATTCTTGATACTAAGGCTCCAGAGCAAAAAGCTGAAGCTGAAGCCGAAGCTGAAGCTGAAGCTGAAGCTGGGCCCTCAGAGCCCACGAGGGTAAAATCCTTGGAAATCGAAGAAGAAAAAATAACAGAGCCAACTCTTGTTGAAGAAATCAGTGCTATTGCCCCAGAAGCATCCCCCAAAGTTCTTGATTATATTGTTCGTCATGCTTCGGGGAAAAAATTATCAGAAAAAGAAAAGCAAGAGGCCCAGCTTTACGCCCAAAAACTGAAGTATCCAAAGGGGGCGTTAATATTCAATGGCAGTGGAGAAGAAGACTTTTTGTATTGTCTCCCTGACAGCAAGGAGATTTCTGTCTGTCGGGAGATGAGCAAGAGCTTCGGATTCCCAACACTAGAAGACGGGCTCTCGGTGCTGTCGAAAAATGATCTGGCCGACAGCCTGGCTTATAATAGCTTAAAGGTGCAACAAATGGGATCTTTATATTTTTTGTTGAGACCAAAATTTTTCGTTTGCTTAAGTCTATTGACGCACACACATTTTTCTTTACAGGGCCTGATACTTAGCAATGCCCTCAGGGCCCAAAAAGATGCTGAAGACGAAGGGTGCGCTATAGCCCTGAGCAACCTTCGTTCCGAAGTAATTGAACTGAGGAACGAAGGTCTCGAAAAAGATAAAATATTACATTCATTAATAAATAGAATAAAAGAAGACGAAGCTACTTTTAAAGGTCAAGCTGAAGCTCAGAAGCGCGAAATTGAAGATCTTCGAAAACAACTGGCCAGAGCCAAAGAGGAACGCATACTTGAAGAAACGAAGCGAGAACTCAGCGACCAATGGGCAAATCATTTAGAGGGAACTGTTGAAGAGCTTCGTTCATCCAAGAAAAGATGTTATAACAAATCTATAGAGTGTGTTAAGAAGTTGAAAGCTAGCTTCGCCAGCGTCGGCGCATTCTCGAGCGAAGAAAATTTTACAAGAGGCAACCCCGAAGGTCCCATCGAATGGATCGATCACGAAGCTGAGGCCTTCGAGGAAATTTTAAATAGCCGTGGAGATATATGTGCTTTCTCGGGTGCCAGAGGAATTGCCACCATTTTAGAGAAAAAGGGCTGCGAGCATGTAAAGATTTTAGCGCAATCCGAAGCTGCTTTGTCCTTCGAAGATGCAAGAGACCCTTCGGCCGAAGCTAGCATGGTTGGTGGAAAATTTTTCACCGATGTCTGGGATAATGGTGGCCGAGAAATGGCCCGAGAAATTATTCGAAGAAGCGAAAAGGGCATTCACGATGCTAGAGAAGTAGCTGAGGCTGCTGAAA
This sequence comes from Zea mays, assembly GCF_902167145.1. Taxonomy (NCBI): domain Eukaryota; kingdom Viridiplantae; phylum Streptophyta; class Magnoliopsida; order Poales; family Poaceae; genus Zea; species Zea mays. The sequence continues at coordinate 91,526,115 of NC_050097.1, forward strand.
AAAGCGCAGAGCCCGAAGGGCAAATAGGTATTAACTAATGGTTTTTATTGTGTTGTAATTTTCGATTTTAAACTTCGTTCGCAATTTGTAATAGCAACGTAGCCGTATCCTGTCCTCCTTCAGATCCTACTAAAGCGTCTCCGGGCCCTCACCCGAAAGGAGACGAGGAAATTAAAAAGATGGCTGAAGCTATCATGGATGAAGTTGTTAACCGACTCCTGAACGAAGCTGCAGAAGTTGTTTTGAGAGAAGATTAAGCACTATTGTAAAAACTTCTGAAATGTAACATGTGTAACACTTTGTAACGCTGAATGTAATATACCTGTTTTTACTGCTCAATTCTTTACGATGCATGAAATTTTACACACGTACCGTTTTTGAGTCTTTGACGAAAAAACACCTTCCCTTCTTTTCATGCTTCGTGAAGAAGAATTTTTATTTGTCACAACAATATCCATAGTATTCCGATGAATAATATCCAAGCTTCGTGAAAATATTTTCCGAAGTTGCACTTCCGAAGATCAATAGTGTATTTCTTTGCAACTTAGCATGATTTTCCCCTTTTTCAAAACATTCTTCCGAAGGTCGATATTGTGGCCCCTTCTTGTGCCATATGCAGCATGATGTATGATGCTTATGCTATGCGAAATGATGCGATGATGTTACGTTATGCAAAATGATGTTTATTCCGAAGGTACAGGCACATCCTGCGATAAATCACATAATCTTTTTGAATCAGTATTGACTTTTTGCTATAAGCCTCCCTTAGGAGCTTCTTCGCCTTTTACTTCAGCGGAATCAGCGTTTATTTTTCGCTGTAAGCCTCCCTTAGGAGCTTCTTCGCCTTTTACTTTCAGCGGTATTCGCGTTGACTTTTCGCGCTTCGCCTTTTACTTAGGCGGTATCAGCGTTGACTTTTCGCTGTATGCTCTGCATTCCCTTTGGAACGACTTTGGAGCAGAAAACTTACACTGCGCTCCCTTTGGAACGGCTTTTTGTGACTTCGGCAAACTTACTCTGCGTTCCTTAGAACGACTTTTTGTTGCTTCAAAGAATGTTTTTGATAATTCGAAGGTCCTCTTTGCTATCGCAAATCTTTGAGCTTCAACAACTTAAGCCTGTGAAGAAAATATATTTTCCTTGTGGCAAACAACGAAACTATTTACATGAGATCTAAACAATGTCCTTTATTACACAGAAAATAAAACTGAATGAAAAAGACTACTATTAAGGTAGGATATTTGTCAATAGATGTGCTTTGACTCTGGCACAGTGCTGTTGACTGTGCGAGCTTCGGACTGCTCTCTGAAGTCCCTTTGGTGTGGAGCATACTGGCTCCCTTCTGGCTGCTGGCCTTGTTGCAGCGGTGGTGGAGGCGGAGGCTGTTGCCAGGAAGCTTGAGGCTGACTCGCCGAAGCAACATAAACTGCAGGGTGGTTGCCTACATATTCTGGGATGTAAGGCGAATGATACGAAGCAGTGTGCATGACCTGCTTCGGCTGAGTTTGTTGTGCTGCAGCTTCGGCTATTTCCTTTTGCTTCTGGATGGTAACATGGCACATCCTGGTGGTATGGCCTTTGTTCTCACCACAAAACAAGCAAAAGATTCTTCTTGGTTGATCTCCGAATCTTCCACCGAAGCCCCTGGCGCCTCTGCCTCTTGGAGCTGGTGGTCGGAAGGAGCCTTGCTGTTGCCCCGAAGCCTGTGAGGAGCACTATGGTCTTTGTTGCTGGCTCCCCCTATCATCACTTTGGGTAGAGTTGTGAATTGACCTAACGTGCCTCGGATAGAACCTCCCTCCGAAGCCCCTGGTCATTTCAGAAAACCTGAAAGCCTCCTCCCTTCTTTGACGAAAATCATTATCGGCCCGAATATATTCGTCCATCTTCTGGAGCAGCTTCTCCAAAGTTTGAGGAGGCTTCCTAGCAAAGTACTGAGCTGAAGGTCCTGGCCGAAGCCCCTTGATCATGGCCTCAATGACAATTTCGTTTGGCACTGTTGGTGCCTGTGCCCTCAAACGCAAGAACCTCCGGACATACACCTGAAGGTATTCTTCGTGATCCTGGGTGCACTGGAATAGAGCTTGAGCAGTGACCGGCTTCGTCTGAAACCCTTGGAAGCTGGTTAACAACAAGTCCTTTAACTTCTGCCACGAAGTGATCGTTCCTGGTCGAAGGGAGGAATACCAGGTTTGAGCAACACTCCTGACAGCCATAACAAAAGATTTTGCCATAACTGCAGCATTGCCACCATACGAAGATACTGTTGCTTCGTAGCTCATCAAAAACTGCTTCGGGTCTGAGTGGCCATCGAATATGGGAAGCTGAGGCGGCTTGTAAGACGGAGGCCAGGGTGTAGCCTGCAGCTCAGCGGACAGAGGAGAAGCATCATCAAAAACAAAATTCCCATGATGGAAATTGTCATACCAGTCATCTTCGTTGGGGAAACCGTCCTGATGGAGGTCTTGGTTGTGAGGCCTTTGGTGTTGCTCATCCTGAGTAAGATGACAAACTTCTTCAGAGGCTTCGTCTATCTGCCTTTGCAGTTCAGCTAGCCTGGCCATCTTTTCTTTCTTCCTCTGCACCTGTTGACGAAGCATCTCCATGTCTCTGATTTCTTGATCTATCTCATCCTCTGGTGGTGTCGGGCTAACAGCCTTCCTCTTCTGGCTTCGGGCCTCCCAAAGAGAGACAGTCTCTTGATTGTGGTCCAGCGGCTGCAGAGCTGCGGCCCCAGTTGCTGAAGCTTTCTTCGGCGCCATAGCGACGGTTTATGATCGCCGAAGATGTTCAAAAACTTCAAGAATGGAAGTGAGTTCACCGGAGGTGGGCGCCAATGTTGGGGACTTGTTCTCAAATGCTATGAATTAAGAACAAGTCAACATAGAAAATGTTAATCGGTAAAGTCCTTCGTCCTTCGAAGCATTATTTCCCTTAGGATATAATGATTTTCGGACGAAGGTTATGAAGGGCGTACCTTCATAAATACACTATACAGTGACGAAGGATGAATCATAAGGGATATGAAGGATAACATAGACAATTGTATATTATTATTAGCTTATTTTTGCATTATTATTATGTAGAAACGGAAATAACATCGAATTACAAATGTACCTTCAACTTGAAGGAGATGAAAGTACAAGCGTGACGCAAAAGCGAATGCTAAATCAGCGTGAACAGTACGGGGGTATTGTTCACCTATTTATAGGCAGGGGACACAACCCATACAAAATTACATTCATGCCCTTTACATTTGATAACAATTCTATAGTAATCCACAGAGGTCTGAATAGCCTTTTCATCTTTAAGTCGGTTTCATTTTCTGCTACCACGCCGAAGCTTGCTCACATCTTCGGTGCTGCATCAACCTTCGTATGATTTTGGTCTTTCAATGCTGTTATACCGACTCGAGTCCGAAGATACCTGTTCACACATTATACTCCAAAAATACTGTTAAATCCTGTTTTTGAGGACCTTCGTAAGCCGAAGGCCCCCAACAGCTGCGGGAAGCAGACTATCGGTACCCTAGAACAGGGGTACCCCTTACTGTTGTATAAAGGCACAGTACCCACACGGCTATCCTTGGTCACGTGGTAAAAGACCTGTATGTTGGACCAGACCACGACTCGCCCAAGCCTTGGGCGTCTACTCTGGGCCAGCAACAATACCTGACCCCACCACATGGGCAGGTCCGGTGCCGCCACGTGTCCAGAGAATCTGACACTGAGGCACCTCCAGTAAGTAGGTCCGGACCCCCATGGAAAGGTACCGGACCCCTGTATATACAGTCTGGGCCTCCAGGTTTGGTCTAGGACCTCCACGTATGCAAACCAGACCCCTAGGATGGGATCCGAACCCCTCTGTGTGGGGTCCGAGCCGCTCACAGTAGGGTCTCGGGATTCCAGGACAGAGTATACCCAAGCCTTAGACAAGGCCCAAGCGGGGATCCGGTGCCAACACGTGTCCGGACCTTATCGTATACACTTCTTCTCCCCGCCCAGGTGGAGACCCGATGCTGCCACGTGGCCTACTGCACGTGACGTAAGCCAACGGACGGAGCCTGGTGTAAGCCTCTGGGCTACACCGCCTCTGCATTTATTGCGGATAAGATGAGCGCCTATCCATTCCAGTGGCAGGCGGCGCGCCTGGTCCACGTTGCGTGGGTTGCGCTATTACTCATCATTACTCGCGCGTTACCAAGAAAATGGTAACCGCCTATCAATACTGCGTGGACTGCGGCCATCATGGCGTCCGGAGATTACTCATGTGTTATTAGTATTAATTATCCACATAATGTATTCTTTTCGTTATGTCCCTTGGCCCACATGTTGGGGCTCAGCATCCTTGTATGTGCCTCCCTTAAACTATAGAAGGGAAAGCACACAATGTTACAGGACAGGCTCTCAAGCACGCAGACATAGACTCAATTCACTCTCAATACAGCTTACACACAGTGGAGGTAGGGTATTACGCTCCGGTGGCCTGAACCACTCTAAACTCTTGTGTCCTTGTGTGTTCATCCACCTTCCAACAAACAGGCAAAACGCTTAAGCCCCTCCTCATCTTAGGATTAGGGCGGGTGCGTTCCGCCACCCGGCCAGAGGATTTTCTCTCTAACATTTGGCGCGCCAGGTAGGGGAACCATACCTCGTGTCTCCTATGCCTCTATCATCACTGCTTTCTGAAAGGGGTGCGTGATGAGAAGATGTTGGAGAAGTTGGCGACACATGACGTAGAAACCGTCACCACGCTCTTCGCTCTGGCTCACAAATGTGCTAGGGCTGCGCATGGAACTCGGCGCCAGAGACCGGAGTCACCCAGATGAGCAGCTCGGGTGCCGTCACCCAGAACGGCAACAAGAACAAGAAGAAGAACCGCAACCATGAGAGGCCGCAGTCTGCTGCTCCGGTCGTCGCAGCTGCGACTGGGGTCCGGAACGAGCGCGGCAAGCGCCCACGGCCACAGGGAGGCAACAGTGGGTCATGCCCTGTGCACCCCAATAGTCGCCACAGCGCTTCGGAATGCCACGAGATCATCAAGCTCGCAAAGTGCGTCAGCGAGCGACGCGAGCAGGCTTCCAAGGACGGCTTGCCGCCTCATCCCTGACCTGGCAAGGAGAAGGTCGACGAAGGTGACGCAGCCGCGGGAGAACGGGACCTTGGGTATCAGTCACCCGAGGGGGTCCTCAAGGACGTTTTCATTGGAGACTCCGATCTGGTGACGACAACGACCGCCGCAAGAAGCTATACGTGATGTACGACGGGAGATGGGAGCTCACCTCCCATAGGAACGTCAAGTCCCTGCGCCGAGAGGTCCTTTCGGTGGTCCCAGGGGTCCTCAAGGCTGCTCCACATCAGCGGTGGAGGAGCACCACTATCTCCTTTGGGGCATCCGACTGCCTCGAAAATATGGCAGGGGCCGGTATACTACCGCTCATCACCACCCCTGTCATTGCCAACATGCGGCTGCATCATGTCCTGATTGACGGTGGGGCTGTGTCACACCCGGCTTTAAGGAACAAAGCCAGGTGCATCTCATACATGCGCCAAGAAGACTACATATATAATAACAGAGTGTATAGAGATAAATGTCACAATAATCAGAGTATTTATTACATAGCGGAAGACTTATTACAAAATAAAGGAATAAATATAAAACGAACTAAGGATCGTTGGCGCCAATGTCAACTGAGAAACGCCACCTAGATCAGATCATACTCCTCGCCTTGTGGCTCCTCCTGAACCACCTGTTCTTCTCCTGTGGGGGGTGTGAGACAGCAAGAGTGAGCTCACATACGTTCATCGCTCAACAAGCCATGGGGAATAATGTGACATGAACTCACCAAAGGTGGGAGCTCATGAAGTGTAAGGCTTATCAAAGAGAATGGTTAAAGCTGAGCATTGCTTTTAAGTAGTTGGTCAAAATTTTATTGGCAATTACTAAGTGTAAGTAAATACCAAACCTTAAATAAAGTAATAGAACAAATTAATAATAAACCCATGCATATGCAAATGACAAAATTGAATTTAAGTTCCATAATTTAATCATCAGAGAGTCCTGAGCTGCTCATGACCGTGAGCTCGGCTAGTATACCAGTTTTACACTCTGCAGAGGTTGTACCCTTTACCCACAAGTCATGCTACCCATCTGCCAAGGGGTCGCGAATCCCATACACCTCTACCTAGGAAGCGCGGCAGGGCAACACTACGAGACCTTTACAAAGTTCCACTAGCTTCCGAAAACCCGCTACAGTTTATAGGAAGCTCCAATGCAGGGTTCTTGCCTGACCGCCATCGCAGCAGAATCAACCAAGGACCTCCCTACACTGACCACTCCCCTATTGCCCTTGCCCCTTTCGGGTAAGGTAGTCTTCCACTAGCTTTCCTAATTAGTCAGCCAAGGGCGTCCCATTAAACCCTTGTGGTGGCACGTGTTTCTCAAGTTAAGCTCTATGTTCCAATTAACATTAATGATCTTAACATGAACATAAATAGAATAACAAAAGAATTGGAACATAGATATGATAAATGATTATCCCAAAACCATGTAAAGCAATAGCAAACTACCCAAGTGATTCATGGGTAAACAAGGTAATGAGATAAACAATCTAAGGTGACCTATCGGGTCCCATCAAAATTAACCTATGCATGAATAAATGATATTAAAGAACATTATTGGGTAAGAAGTGGTCAAGGGCACAACTTGCCTTCAATGAGCTCCTGCTCAGCTACTTCAACCTGCTGCTCACCAGGATCCTCAGTCACGGGCTCTTCTACTCGCCACAATACAACCAAGCACAGTATATAGAGCAAATTAACATCACATCAAACATGTAAACAAAATACACAGAAATATTCTACACATTAAAATAAAATTCTACGAACCGGAATCATAATTTTTGGAGTTATAGAATTTAAGTTATGAATTTTCAAAGGTTTTATGTGCTTTAAATAGGTTTAAGTGTGGGATTAATTTTCTTGTTGTTGTCATGATAAAACAGAGGCTCTAAGTGATGGAGAATAAAATTACAAAAATTTAGAAAGTGGAATGGATAAATTTGGAGCTCGTATGAATTCTCTATGAATTATTAAAGTTCTAGCATATATTTTTGTATTAAAAATCAATTTTCTAACTCATTTATTCATTTACCACGGCACTGGACTGGGCCTCAAATTCATAAAAGGCCAGGGGCTCCTGCGCATAAGCCACACAGACACAGGACTAATGCGCAGTGGACGGCGGGTTCTAATTCGTATAAACAGAGGGGTTCAAGTGCAAATCGCGCAGCCGAAGGGGTATGGAGCTCTGCTGGCCGCTGGATTAGACGCCAAGCGCGCAGATTAAATCACGCTGAAGTAACAGAATCCGACCCTTGGATCGATTTCCTACGGCACAGATTTAAAATACCCAGACGCGTTGGTAACCATCGGATCACAGATCCATGGTCGCAGTTCTATTGGGCAAAGGGCACGTGACGCCAAATCTGAGCCATCGATCAACAGATGGACGGCTCGAACCCTTTCTTCCTCCCGGGATTCCACCAAAGCGACAGGGCGTGGCGGCGTCAGTTCTTCCCCCCGACACCAGGTCCGGCCGACCGCGCCATGTCTATCCCCCACGATGACCAGCAATCTGGTGCATGCCAACGACCTGGCAGGAGAACTCCGGCCGCTAGCCTTCTTCTCCAACGCCCAGCCGCCCATGCCTAACCGATCTTCACCCGCCATGACGGCGGCTACCACCCAGAGAAGCCCCGTGCGGCACCCAGAGCACCCAAACCCTCACTATTACGCGCTACGCAATACGATGAATAGAACAAATTGACCACACAGCTTCTTACCTACAATGGTGCCGCGACACGCTCCGTCCACGAAGATGTGCGGCCCGCGGTGTGTCGTTGCTCCGTTGAGAAATTTCTTCCGCCACGGATGCTAAACTCGTTCGTGAGAGTACGGACCAGTGCTGGGCGATTTGGTGACTCGCCCCGACTACTTGATGAAGCTCGGAGTGGTGGCGTGGTGCGATGTCCACGCGATGGCTCCCAGCGACGTGCACCCGGCCCGAGCAGCGCTCCAAGATCTATCATACGGCAGCAGTAGTGTGGTGCTTTCGTGCGAGGGGAAAAGATAGGAGAGGGCGCAGGAGCCACGGGGAGGTCGCGGCAAGGTGCTTTATGCCGAGATGGACAGGGTATGAATCAGCCTAACGGCCCACGAATCCCCCGGCGACCGGTGAGCATGCGAGCGAGTCGCGCGGAGGAGACGAAGACCCGGCCACAGGGACCCACCTGGCGGAGTAATAGGCAAGCAGGGTCCACACGGAAGTGGGAATGACGACAGGTCCGCCTGCGGAGGCCGGTTGGCCGATGAGACCGAGCGCGCACTAGGAAGCTGACAGGATGGGCCCGCACGGCAGTGAGAACTCGCGAAGTGGGCTGAGCGCAGGGAAAAACTGGGCCGAATTGGGTGGAGTTGGCCCATAAAGCCTTTTATTCTTTTCTGTTTTATGCTTTAATTTCTTTTCTTCATTTCCAAGTTCATTCTGAATTTCGAATTTGAATTCAAAATTGTGCCACATCATATTGTGAAGTTTAGAAATACCACTTTCAGAAATATAATTATATATTTATTATTTATATTTTCATAGCCTTTCTCTTTTCTCCATTCTAAGATTTCTTTTAGATCTCAAATTCCACTTTGGACTTTACTATATTTCTTTTATATTATTTTTATTTTGTCACAAATAATGCACACAAAATAAAACCTCAGCATGATGCATAAATTAATGGTACGTCTTTTATTATTTAGTTGTTTCTAATGTGGTGTTCACATGTGTAAATGAATAGAGGCAATACATATGAGGGAAATAATACCATTTTCTATGCTTTTACAAATCGGGTATTACAAATCCTACCCCCCTTAAAAAGAATCTCGTCCTCGAGATTTAGGAGGAACGAGGGAAAAGATGGGGAAAATCTATACGAAGCTCTTCTTCTCTCTCCCAAGTTGCTTCATCTTCTCCATGGTGACTCCATTGCACTTTGCACATCTTTATCACCTTATTTCTTGTAACTCGAGTCAAAGTATCCAAAATCTTGATCGGGTACTCCGTATAAGTCAAATCACCCTGAACACTAAGCTCTTCCATTGGTAACTGTTCCTCAGGGACACAGAGACACTTCTAAAGCTGAGACACGTGGAACACATTATGCACATCCGATAGACTAGCAGGTAACTCGAGTTGGTATGCCATCTCCCCAACTCTTCTAAAGATCAGGAATGGTCCAATGTAGCGGGGGGACAATTTGCCCTTAACTTTGAATCTCCTCATTCCACGAAGTGGTGACACCTTGAGGTACACATAATCTCCTTCTTCAAATTCCAGTGGTCTCCTTCTATTATCAGCATAGCTCTTTTGCCTGGTTTGAGCCACTCTCAAATTCTCTCGAATTATACGGACTTGTTCTTCTGCTTCTTGAATCAGTTCAGGCCCAAAGAACTGTCTCTCTCCAGTCTGATCCCAATATAGAGGAGTCCTGCACTTCCTCCCATATAAAGCTTCAAAAGGTGACATCTTCAGACTGGCCTGATAGCTATTATTATATGAGAACTCAGCATAAGGTAGACTCTGATCCCAACTTCCTCCATGCTGAAGGGCACATGCTCTCAACATATCTTCCAATACTTGATTAGTCCTTTCAGTCTGTCCATCGGTCTGAGGGTGATAAGCTGTACTAAAATTGAACTTCGTACTCATATTCTCATGAAAGCTTCTCCAAAATCTTGAGGTAAACTGCGAACCTCGATCAGACACGATCTTCTTCGGTACTCCATGCAAACACACAATCCGAGCCATATATAACTCTGCTAGCTGAGAACCTTTATAAGTAGTCTTGACAGGAATAAAGTGAGCCACTTTAGTCAATCTATCCACAATCACCCATATAGCATCATATCCTTTCTGGGTGCGAGGCAATCCAGTGATAAAATCCATACCAATCTCTTCCCATTTCCACTCGGGTATCTTCAGTGGATGCAATAGTCCAGCTAGCCTCTGATGTTCAGCCTTAATCCTTTGACATACATCGCACATAGCCACATATGCAGCTACATCTCTCTTCAATCCATACCACCAATACTTCCGCTTCAAATCCTGATACATCTTAGTACTACCAGGATGAATAGAATAATCCGAATCATGGGCCTCCTTTAAAATAGTCTCTCGAAGGCTTTTAATATCAGGAACACACATTCTGTCCTTGAACCATATGGTGCCTTGCTCATCTTCTGTAAATTCCGGAACTCGACCCTCAGTAATCAGATCCTTAATCTCTTTTATTTTAGCATCGTCAAGTTGACCTTTGCGGATTTCTTGCTCCAAAGTAGGTTCCACATTAATAGTAACTCCTTCAGTATGAGCAACTATCCCCAGGTTAAGTCTCCTGAAATCCTCAACAATCTCATCGAGTAACTGGGCAACAATAGCTGAATGAACATGCTCCTTGCGACTCAAGGCATCTGCAACCAAATTTGCCTTGCCCGGGTGATAGTGAATCTCCAAATCGTAATCCTTAATAAGCTCCAACCAACGGCGTTGCCTAAGGTTGAGATCCTTCTGAGTGAATATATACTTCAAACTCTTATGATCCATGTATACACTTGGTTCCCATAATGTAATGTCTCCAAATCTTAAGTGCATGCACAACGGCTGCCAATTCCAAGTCATGAGTGGGGTAGTTCAATTCATGTTTCCGCAATTGACGAGAAGCATAGGCAATCACATGTCCCTCTTGCATGAGCACACATCCTAAGCCTTGGCCACATGCATCACAATAAATATCAACTCCTTTCTGTAGATCTGGCATAACCAATATTGGTGGCGACATCAATCTCTTCTTCAATTGATCAAAACTATCTTGGCACTTATCGTTCCACTTAAATTCTCTGCCCTTCTCCAGGAGCGAAGTCATATGCTTAGCAATCTTAGAAAATCCTTCAATAAATCTCCGATAATATCCTGCTAGTCCCAAGAAACTCCGAATCTCAGTAACTGTAGTGGGTACTCTCCACTCCATTATCTCCTTAACCTTAGCAGGATCCACTGAAATTCCTCCATTAGAAATAATATGACCAAGAAATGGCACCTCGCCAATCCAAAACTCGCACTTGCTAAACTTGGCGTATAGTTGGTTATCTCGTAGCTTCTGTAGCACCAATCTCAGATGTTCCTCGTGATCACTATCACTCTAGGAATAGATAAGAATATCGTCGATGAACACCACGACGAATCTGTCCAAGTACTCCATAAACAACTTGTTCATCGAATTCATATAATAAGCTGGTGCATTGGTTAATCCAAACGACATAACAGTGAACTCATGTAATCCATATCGAGTCGAGAAAGCCGTCTTAGGAATATCCGATGGTCTGATCCTCATCTGATGGTAACCGGATCAGAGATCAATCTTCGAGAATACCCTTGCACCTCTCATTTGATCAAATAAGTCCTCAATACAGGGTAACGGATACTTGTTCTTCACAGTAACATCATTAAGGGATCTATAATCCACACACATCCTTTGCGATCCATCCTTCTTCTGTACAAACAGAACCGGTGCTCCCCAAGGTGAGGAACTCGGACGAATGTACCTAGCTTCTTGTAACTCTGTTAACTGTTTCTTAAGTTCCTTTAATTCTTCTACAGACATCCTGTATGGCCATTTATAAATAGGAGCAATCTCAGGTAAGAGATCAATGACCAACTCAACTTCTCTATCTGGTGACATCCATAGTAACTCCTCTGGAAAGACATCCGAAAAATCCCTAAATGCACGGATGTTGCCACCAACAAACTTCTCATCTACTAAGAATGTCGATAGTCTGATGGTGGTAGTTACTGCAATTTCAACTTCAAATCTTTCTCCTTTGGAACTGGTGAGTTCTACGGTTCCCTTAGCACAGTGTATATACTGCCTTTGCCTTTCTTAACCATGACATACCAAGGATCACGTCTATAGTGCTCTCTTCTAACACTATAGGGGTAGCCCATCTAGGTTAGAAACATAGGGTACGAAAGAAAGGATTGTAGACAAGGCATGTAATTACGAAGCATGTTACTTTGGGGGTTTATTAGCTAAGTGTCGCCTACTAAAGCTAATTCATTACCTTATGGTGGTACATGCTAAGATGCCCGTCTATACTATTTCAATCAATCAAAGAAGCAAATCAGGCATTGATCATCAGAACAATCAACCAACATTTTAAAATAGAGAAAATAGTTTTATTTTCGTCTTAGGTTCCCTATCTCTTAAGAAGGTCATAAATGTAGGATCCCAATGTGTGAAATCCATCTCGTCTCAGAGTAGAGAAGGTAAGAGTAATCAGAGTAGAAAAGCAAAAGGTGAGACAAGATCAAGATGAGATAAGTATAGAATGAATCAGAGTAAGGTAAGTAGTGAAGGGTTTTGTCCATTTCTATCTAGGTTTCGTCCTACAATCAACATTTCCTTTGATACCACTTCTGTCACACCCGGCTTTAAGGAACAAAGCCAGGTGCATCTCATACATGCGCCAAGAAGACTACATATATAATAACAGAGTGTATAGAGATAAATGTCACAATAATCAGAGTATTTATTACATAGCGGAAGACTTATTACAAAATAAAGGAATAAATATAAAACGAACTAAGGATCGTTGGCGCCAATGTCAACTGAGAAACGCCACCTAGATCAGATCATACTCCTCGCCTTGTGGCTCCTCCTGAACCACCTGTTCTTCTCCTGTGGGGGGGGGGTGTGAGACAGCAAGAGTGAGCTCACATACGTTCATCGCTCAACAAGCCGTGGGGAATAATGTGACATGAACTCACCAAAGGTGGGAGCTCATGAAGTGTAAGGCTTATCAAAGAGAATGGTTAAAGCTGAGCATTGCTTTTAAGTAGTTGGTCAAAATTTTATTGGCAATTACTAAGTGTAAGTAAATTCCAAACCTTAAATAAAGTAATAGAACAAATTAATAATAAACCCATGCATATGCAAATGACAAAATTGAATTTAAGTTCCATAAATTAATCATCAGAGAGTCCTGAGCTGCTCATGACCGTGAGCTCGGCTAGTATACCAGTTTTACACTCTGCAGAGGTTGTACCCTTTACCCACAAGTCATGCTACCCATCTGCCAAGGGGTCGTGAATCCCATACACCTCTACCTAGGAAGCGCGGCAGGGCAACACTACGAGACCTTTACAAAGTTCCACTAGCTTCCGAAAACCCGCTACAGTTTATAGGAAGCTCCAATGCAGGGTTCTTGCCTGACCGCCATCGCAGCAGAATCAACCAAGGACCTCCCTACACTGACCACTCCCCTACTGCCCTTGCCCCTTTCGGGTAAGGTAGTCTTCCACTAGCTTTCCTAATTAGTCAGCCAAGGGCGTCCCATTAAACCCTTGTGGTGGCACGTGTTTCTCAAGTTAAGCTCTATGTTCCAATTAACATTAATGATCTTAACATGAACATAAATAGAATAACAAAAGAATTGGAACATAGATATGATAAATGATTATCCCAAAACCATGTAAAGCAATAGCAAACTACCCAAGTGATTCAGGGGTAAACAAGGTAATGAGATAAACAATCTAAGGTGACCTATCGGGTCCCATCAAAATTAACCTATGCATGAATAAATGATATTAAAGAACATTATTGGGTAAGAAGTGGTCAAGGGCACAACTTGCCTTCAATGAGCTCCTGCTCAGCTACTTCAACCTGCTGCTCACCAGGATCCTCAGTCACGGGCTCTTCTACTCGCCACAATACAACCAAGCACAGTATATAGAGCAAATTAACATCACACCAACATGTAAACAAAATACACAGAAATATTCTACACATTAAAATAAAATTCTACGAACCGGAATCATAATTTTTGGAGTTATAGAATTTAAGTTATGAATTTTCAAAGGTTTTATGTGCTTTAAATAGGTTTAAGTGTGGGATTAATTTTCTTGTTGTTGTCATGATAAAACAGAGACTCTAAGTGATGGAGAATAAAATTACAAAAATTTAGAAAGTGGAATGGATAAATTTGGAGCTCGTATGAATTCTCTATGAATTATTAAAGTTCTAGCATATATTTTTGTATTAAAAATCAATTTTCTAACTCATTTATTCATTTAACACGGCACTGGACTGGGCCTCAAATTCATAAAAGGCCAGGGGCTCCTGCGCATAAGCCACACAGACACAGGACTAATGCTCAGTGGACGGCGGGTTCTAATTCATATAAACAGAGGGGTTCAAGTGTAAATCGCGCAGCCGAAGGGGTATGGAGCTCTGCTGGCCGCTGGATTAGACGCCAAGCGCGCAGATTAAATCACGCTGAAGTAACAGAATCCGACCCTTGGATCGATTTCCTACGGCACAGATTTAAAATACCCAGACGCGTTGGTAACCATCGGATCACAGATCCATGGTCGCAGTTCTATTGGGCAAAGGGCACGTGACGCCAAATCTGAGCCATCGATCAACAGATGGACGGCTCGAACCCTTTCTTCCTCCCGGGATTCCACCAAAGCGACAGGGCGTGGCGGCGCCAGTTCTTCCCCCCGACACCAGGTCCGGCCGACCGCGCCATGTCTATCCCCCACCATGACCGGCAATCTGGTGCATGCCAACGACCTGGCAGGAGAACTCCGGCCGCTAGCCTTCTTCTCCAACGCCCAGCCGCCCATGCCTAACCGATCTTCACCCGTGCGGCGGCTACCACCCAGAGAAGCCCCGTGCGGCACCCAGAGCACCCAAACCCTCACTATTACGCGCTACGCAATACGATGAATAGAACAAATTGACCACACAGCTTCTTACCTACAATGGTGCCGCGACACGCTCCGTGCACGAAGATGTGCGGCCCGCGGTGTGTCATTGCTCCGTTGAGAAATTTCTTCCGCCACGGATGCTAAACTCGTTCGTGAGAGTACGGACCAGTGCTGGGCGATTTGGTGACTCGCCCCGACTACTTGATGAAGCTCGGAGTGGTGGCGTGGTGCGATGTCCACGCGATGGCTCCCAGCGACGTGCACCCGGCCCAAGCAGCGCTCCAAGATCTATCATACGGCAGCAGCAGTGTGGTGCTTTCGTGCGAGGGGAAAAGATAGGAGAGGGCGCAGGAGCCACGGGAAGGTCGCGGCAAGGTGCTTTATGCCGAGATGGACGGGGTATGAATCAGCCTAACGGCCCACGAATCCCCCGGCGACCGGTGAGCATGCGAGCGAGTCGCGCGGAGGAGACGAAGACCCGGCCACAGGGACCCACCTGGCGGAGTAACAGGCAAGCAGGGTCCACACGGAAGTGGGAATGACGACAGGTCCGCCTGCGGAGGCCGGTTGGCCGATGAGACCGAGCGCACACTAGGAAGCTGACAGGATGGGCCCGCACGGCAGTGAGAACTCGCGAAGTGGGCTGAGCGCAGGGAAAAACTGGGCCGAATTGGGTGGAGTTGGCCCATAAAGCCTTTTATTTTTTTCTGTTTTATGCTTTAATTTCTTTTCTTCATTTCCAAGTTCATTCTGAATTTCGAATTTGAATTCAAAATTGTGCCACATCATATTGTGAAGTTTAGAAATACCACTTTCAGAAATATAATTATATATTTATTATTTATATTTTCATAGCCTTTCTCTTTTCTCCATTCTAAGATTTCTTTTAGATCTCAAATTCCACTTTGGACTTTACTATATTTCTTTTATATTATTTTTATTTTGTCACAAATAATGCACACAAAATAAAACCTCAGCATGATGCATAAATTAATGGTACGTCTTTTATTATTTAGTTGTTTCTAATGTGGTGTTCACATGTGTAAATGAATAGAGGCAATACATATGAGGGAAATAATACCATTTTCTATGCTTTTACAAATCGGGTATTACAGGCTGGACTCAACATCATCAGCCACGCTGCATTCAAGCAGCTGCAGATCCCAGGGTCTCGACTGGGACCCTCTCGTCCATTCTCTGGAGTGGGCCCACAACTGGTGTATCCCCTTGGGAGCATCGCACTCCCGGTTACATTCGGGACCGAGGAAAACTTCCGCAGAGAGAACGTCCAGTTCGACGTTGCGGAGGTTAACCTCCCCTTCAATGCCATCATTGGCAGGCCGGCCCTGTACCGGTTCATGGCCATTGCCCATTAAGGGTATTTGGTCCTCAAGATACCGTCCCCTGCTGGGGTCCTCACCGTGCGGGGTGATCGCACCACTGCGCTTGCAGCTGTCAAGAAGCTGCACGCCCTGGCGGTAGAAACTGCTCGCCCAGACGATGGAGGGAGGGTCCCCTCAACTTCCGGTACCAAGGCGCCTGCCAAGGTGCCAAAGATGCAGCCATCTGGAGCATACGGCGGTCCCGTCAAGACCATCCGGCTCAGCATGGATTCCCCCCATACCACTCAAATCACAGGTGATCTGGAGGAAAAATAGGAACTCGCGCTCGTCGCCTTCCTCCAGGCAAATGCCGATGTATTCGCATGGGAACCGTCGCAGATGCCTGGGATCCCTAGGGAGGTGATCGAGCACCATCTAAAGATCCACCCTGACACCAAACCGGTGAGTCAAAAGCCTCAGAAACAGTCCGTCAAGCGGCAGGACTTCATCCGCAATGAGGTCCAGAAGCTGCTAGACGCTGGCTTCATTGAAAAGGTCCATCACCTAGTATGGCTGGCCAATCCAGTCATCATCCCCAAGGCTAATGGGAAGCTTCGAATGTGCATCGACTACACCAGCCTTAATAAGGCTTGTCCCAAGGACCCGTATCCACTTCCACGCATAGATCAAATCGTGGATTCTACCTCTGGGTGCGACCTCTTGTCCTTCTTAGATGCTTACTCTGGTTTTTATCAGATCCAGATGTCTAGGGAAGATAGGAAGCATACCGCTTTTGTAACAGTGGATGGGCTTTACTGTTATGTCGTAATGCCTTACGGTCTGAAAAACGCCTTGCCAACATTTGTACGGGCGATGAGTAAGACTTTCGGGGACCTCGTTAGGGACAGAGTGGAGGTGTATGTTGATGACATCATGGTCAAGACTAAGAGAGGGTCGACCCTAGTGGAAGACTTAACCCTGGTCTTCGACAAGCTGCGGGCAACCCACAGAAAGCTGAACCCGGACAAGTGCGTATTTGGTGTCTCTGCGGGGAAGTTGCTGGGTTTCCTGGTTTCACACTGGGGCATTGAAGAAAACCCGGAGAAGATCAAGGCAATTGAGGCAATGAGGCCTCCAGCCCGCATCAAGGACGTCCAGAAGCTTACGGGGTCATTGGACGCCCTTAGCCGCTTTATCTCAAGACTGGTCGAGAGGGTGTTGCCCTTCTTCAGGCTATTGCAGAAGTCCGGTCCATTCTCTTGGACTAAAGAGGCAAAACGTGCCTTCCAAGAGTTAAAATAGCACCTTGTGTCCCTGCCAATACTGGTAGCTCCAGAGCCAGGGGAGCCGTTGTACTTATACATTGCAGCGGCTTCCGAGGCGGTGAGCATGGTGCTGGTCGCCGAGAGGGCGGCACCACAAGGGAGTCAACAAGTTCCCCCATGAGAAGGTGGGGGTCCGACCACCACGATGTTGACGGAAGGCCAGGAGGTTGAGGACTCGGGACCAACCATAGGGGTCCAAACCATCCAGAAGCCGGTCTACTACGTCATCGAGGTCCTCCACGAGGCAAAGGCCAGGTACCTTGAGACGCACAAGCTTCTCTATGCTGTACTTGTTTCATCTAGGAAGTTGCGCCACTATTTTCAGGTGCATAGGGTTGTGGTGGTGACCTCCTACCCGTTAAAGGCCATCCTCCACAACTCTAATGCCACAGGCAACATCGCCAAGTGGGCGGCGGAGCTTGCCGAGTTCTAACTGGAGTTCCAGCCTCGCCACGCTGTCAAGAGCCAGGTCCTGGCTGACTTCATCGTGGAGTGGACCCCTTCCCCGAGTGCTCCTACTACTGGCCAACCGCTCTCCAGGATGCAGCTGAGATGGTAAAGTCCTGCAAGGCGTGTTAGTTCCATGCAAAGCAGATACACACACCAGCTCAGGCTCTGCAGATGATTCCACCCTCCTGGCCATTCACCGTATGGGGGGTGGATATCCTGGGACCATTCCCCATGGCTGCCGGCGGGTACCATTTCCTCTTCGTCGCCATCGACAAGTTCACAAAGTGGCCAGAGGCCACCCCTGTGGTCAATATCACCCAGGGTGCTGCTGTTGCTTTCCTCAGGTCAATTGTCTATAGATTTGGGGTCCCAAGCCGTATCATTACGGACAACGGGACCCAGTTTACAAGTCGACTCTTCCAAGAGTATTGCGAGGGCATCGTAACCCAGCTCTGCTTTGCGTCTGTGGCTCATCCCAAGAGCAACGACCAAGCTGAGAGGGCAAACGCAGAGATCCTCAGGGGGCTCAAGACACGCACCTATGACTACTTGAAAAAGCATGGTGCAAATTGGGTCAACGAACTTCCGTCTGTACTGTGGGGGAACCGGACCACACCCAGCCGAGCTACCGGGGAGACCCCGTTCTTCCTGGTCTACGGGGCCGAAGTCTGTCTTCCCCCGGAAATTATTATGGGCTCCCCACGAGTCCATTCTTTCGATGAGTCTATGCAGGAACAACTACAGCGTGAGGACGTGGACTTCATCGACGAGCGCAGATGGCGAGCGGCAATCCGAAATGCATGGTACAACCAAGCGCTCAGGCGCTACCACCAACGGTTCGTGCATAGTAGGGAGCTTAGGGTCGGGGACCTAGTCCTAAGGCGAGTACTGAACTGAGAAGGGCTCTACAAACTCCCCCCCAGTTGGGAAGGACCCTTCAAGGTGACTGAAATATGCCAACCCGGGTGTGTCCTTCTTAGATGCTTACTCTGGTTTTTATAAAATCCAGATGTCTAGTGAAGATAGGAAGCATACCGCTTTTGTAACAGTGGATGGGCTTTACTGTTATGTCGTAATGCCTTACGGTCTGAAAAACACCTTGCCAACATTTGTACGGGCGATGAGTAAGACTTTTGGGGACCTGATTAGGGACAGAGTGGAGGCGTACGTTGATGACATCGTGGTCAAGACTAAGAGAGGGTCGATCCTAGTGGAAGACTTAACCCTGGTCTTCAACAAGCTGCGGGCAACCCACAGAAAGCTGAACCCGGACAAGTGCGTATTTGGTGTCTCTGTGGGGAAGTTGCTGGGTTTCCTAGTTTCACACCGAGGCATTGAAGAAAACCCGGAGAAGATCAAGGCAATTGAGGTAATGAGGCCTCCGGCCCACATCAAGGACGTCCAGAAGCTTACGGGGTCATTGGACGCCCTTAGCCGCTTCATCTCAAGACTGGCCGAGAGGGCGTTGCCCTTCTTCAGGCTATTGCGGAAGTCCAGTCCATTCTCTTGGACTGAAGAGGCAAAACGTGCCTTCCAAGAGTTAAAATAGCACCTTGTGTCCCTGCCAATACTGGTAGCTCCAGAGCCAGGGGAGCCGTTGTACTTATACATTGCAGCGGCTTCCGAGGCGGTGAGCATGGTGCTGGTCACCGAGATGGCGGCACCACAAGGGAGTCAACAAGTTCCCCCAGGAGAAGGTGGGGGTCCGACCACCACGATGTTGATGGAAGGCCAGGAGGTTGAGGACTCGGGACCAACCACAGGGGTCCGAACCATCCAGAAGCCGATCTACTACGTCATCGAGGTCCTCCATGAGGCAAAGGCTAGGTACCTTGAGACGCACAAGCTTCTCTATGATGTACTTGTTGCATCTAGGAAGTTGCGCCACTATTTTCAGGCGCACAGGGTTGTGGTGGTGACCTCCTACCCGTTAAAGGCCATCCTCCACAACTCTAATGCCACAGGCAACATCGCCAAGTGGGCGGCGGAGCTTGCCGAGTTCTAACTGGAGTTCCAGCCTCGCCACGTTGTCAAGAGCCAGGTCCTGGCTGACTTCATCGTGGAGTGGACCCCTTCCCTGAGTGCTCCTGCTACTGGCCAACCGCTCTCTAGGATGCAGCTGAGATGTTAAAGTACTGCAAGGCGTGTCAGTTCATGCAAAGCAGATACACACACCAGCTCAGGCTCTGCAGATGATTCCACCCTCCTGGCCATTCACCGTATGGGGGGTAGATATCATGGGACCATTCCCCAGGGCTGCCGGCGGGTACCATTTCCTCTTCGTCGCCATCGACAAGTTCACAAAGTGGCCAGAGGCCACCCCTGTGGTCAATATCACCCAGGGTGCTGCTGTTGCTTTCCTCAGGTCAATTGTCTATAGATTTGGGGTCCCAAGCCGTATCATTACGGACAACGGGACCCAGTTTACAAGTCGACTCTTCCAAGAGTATGGCGAGGGCATCGTCACCCAGCTCTGCTTTGCGTCTGTGGCTCATCCCAAGAGCAACGGCCAAGCTGAGAGGGCAAACGCAGAGATCCTCAGGGGGCTCAAGACACGCACCTATGACTGCTTGAAAAATCATGGTGCAAATTGGGTCAACGAACTTCCGTCTGTACGGTGGGGGAACCGGACCACACCCAGCCGAGCTACCGGGGAGACCCCATTCTTCCTGGTCTATGGGGCCGAAGTCTGTCTTCCCCCGGAAATTATTATGGGCTCCCCACGGGTCCATTCTTTCGATGAGTCTATGCAGGAACAGCTACAACGTGAGGACGTGGACTTCATCGACGAGCGCAGATGGCGAGCGGCGATCTGAAATGCATGGTACAACCAAGTGCTCAGGCGCTACCACCAACGGTTCGTGCATAGTAGGGAGCTTAGGGTCGGGGACCTAGTCCTAAGGCGCGTACTGAACCGAGAAGGGCTCTACAAACTCTCCCCCAGTTGGGAAGGACCCTTCAAGGTGACCGAAATATGCCAACCCGGGTGTGTCCGCCTTGCCACAACTTAAGGAGTGCCTCTCCCCAATCCCTGGAATATATAGCATCTCCGTAAGTTCTATCCATAAAAGCAAAGCTGGGGGTTGAGTTTTCTTCCTTTGTAACTAGGTTGTGCATATGTGTACGTCAATTCGGTGAGGTCCGCCCTCGTAAGCCTGGACTGTTGGTCTGCACCCATGTATATCAAGTTATAAGGAAAGAATTTACCTCCTAGAGGATCTTTTGTGATGTTTCATTCTACTTCAGTTTACGAGCATTATTTTTTCACTAGCCCACCCATACAGTTCCCACCCATGTTGGGATGATGACATCCAAATTGAGTAAGCTAGGCTTGTAGTTCAGGACCCCTCTACAGGGGGTCCAGCAACCTACGGGTCCGGTTCTAGAGAATGGGCGCTCGTTTCTTGGAGTGGTCCGGAGCTGTGTAGCCGCTTAGCCTGGTCCCGTACCCTAAGCCTGCAGCTCTACCATTCTGCAACGGGTACTCTAGTATTTGGAGCTGTGATCCTGTGGGTCCGAGCATCCGGCTTGGCATCCCAAGCTAAATCCTCTAGGTCCTATTGCATGAATCAAAGGATGGCAGATACGAGACGATGGGTCCTATGGGTGTGCTACTAACACTTCAAAGCCAAAGCTGTGTGCAGGTCCAGGTCCCCGCCCAGAGGTAGGTAGTCTCTAACTGTAGAGACTACCTCCTATGGGCCGGACCACCAACTTTTTCTTAGGTATACTAGTATCTAGCCTTGACACGTCGAGCCTACATCCCAGGGGGCCAAGTACCAGGGAGAAGTTGATAACGCTACACATAGCGAGGACAAATAGTATACAGATAAGTGCTGTTTTGATTAATAGTTCTCAAAAGTATCTTACAAGACCAAAAATTATTACAAGCCGCTCTCCAGCGGGACCCTTGCCTTTATCTATAGGAACAACTACTAGTCGTCAATAGGATCGCGCTGGAAGCGCTCGGTGTAACACCCCAAGTGTTACCATGGCTATGGCACATCTATGCACAAATGAATGTGATCACATATGGAAGAAACTTAAGGAGAAGAGCATAAGAACCTTGGAGACCATGTATTAGCCAAGAATGTTCATGACCAAAAGCATTACCCAAGCCTTTGTGCAATTATCACCTTGGGCAAAAGAGGATTAAACCCTAGACCCCTCTTGAGCCCTTAATTCCTAAAACCTTGGTTGAAGGGGAAAGGTTAAACAAATGTGCAAATCATGACCTAACCTTTGGCCAAAGTTAAGTAACATATTAATCTACAAATATAGAGAGGAAACATTGCAAAAAGACCCCTTAAGAAACCCTAAATCCATTCCTTAAATAGAGAGAGAGCTAGAGCTCTCTAATTCTCTCTAAGTCAAATTCTACACCTAATCTTAAGATCCACCGTGTTCACCTTGTAGATGGCACCAAAACCACCTAAGTTGTATACCAAAAATGTGGCATACCACCTAAGGCACCCCCTGGAAAAAGTTGAGACCGAGCCCTTGACATTTGACATGTCTTGGCATCACTTTTGTCGTGAAGTGGGCAGGGAGACAAGCCAGATTTGGCGTTCGCATATCTTCTAACCTAGGGCTTATCTTCCCTTAGAACTCACATACAAGAGATAGCCATAGGTGCCAGGAAGAGGTCTGCGCCGGATTTTTGCCAAGATTCGCACGTATGCGATCTCAGCAAGCTTTTGAACATGAGCAGAAGAACACCTCCACGTGTTCCACGCGCTCTACGCGCGCCAGAGCACGCCCGCGCCCGACCCTGCGTGCCCCACGCCACGCCAAGTCGTGCCCGCGTCTCCTGCTCGCGCCCGCGCCTATAAATCACCCTCAGGCGTCGACCGTACTCCTCCGCGCACGCTCGACCTCACCGGAGCCCGAAACCACCGGCGTTTGCCCCGCACACGGCATGCCCGCGGCCACCCGAGCCCCTGCCACCGTAGACCGGCCAACATAGCCCTTCCTAGCCACGCCCGACCCTTGGAAGTGACTGTGCACGCCTCAGTGAAGCTCCCCGAGCAAGGAATCGGACTTTGCTTCGCCGGAGAAGCCAGTCCACGGTCGCCGGACTTCGCCCGACCACCGGTGAACGTAGACCGGGTAAATCTCTGCTCCATTCTTCGATTCCTTGTGCACATAGCCTCTACGTCACCCTGTGGAGCTCATCGTGCCATTTGATTGAACTAGATCGCCGTGGTTTAGCCGGAACACCCGCCGCCGACGAGATCACCCGCCTGCGCACGTGGACCGGACGATTCCGGCCACCTCCGCCGTCGAGTCGTACACCGCTCTGACCGCCAGGACCTCCCGGAGCCAACCCCGCCCCTCGCCGGACCTCTCTCGCCGCCGGTAAGCCGCGCCGCCCTTTTCTTTCCCGCGGGTACTGTTTGCATTAGGGGAAGGACCTCGGGGAAGAAGGAAAGGTCGGGGGGATTTTTGAACTGTCAGTGACTCAGGGGAATAGTGGCGCAAGGGTAGATTTGAGTGGGTTGATTTGGATTAAACCCAGGGTCCTCGGTGTAAACTGTTTTTCCAGGAAACATTTTTATTAATCTGAATTAAATTCAAACAGAACTTGAATAATTCATATCTTCTGTTTTGTTCACCCAAATCGAGTCAAACCAATTTTGCCAGATCTTAAATAATGTAAACCACTTAGGAAAAATATAAAATCCCTCAGTGTTACAGAAAACTTTAGAGTTTTGAATTAAGTGATTAACTGGTCAAAAGCTAAAAGAAATAAGGAAAAATAGTTACACTATTTGACTAAGGTTATGAAAATTTAGAGAAGTACTTGATCACCTACTAACCTGTTTAAAAATGATAAACCCCTCGGTATACCCCATTAAGGTAGAGTTTGCCATTTATTTCACCTTGTGCTTAAAGTTAAAGAAAATAGAAAAGGTAATTTAAATAGAGAACCAGGGAGCACCCACATTTTTGTTAGTCTACTTATTCAGTATAGTTCACTAGAATAATTTATTACACTCTGGTTTAGTCAAAAATAATTGGGATACCTTTTATTTTAAGAAAACAAGGAAAACTTAGAAAACCCTAGAAAAATAACCCGAAGGTGAAAACACCCCAAACCTTGGGATAATTAATGTTTTGTTATTAAGAACATAGGAAAAATATAAAATCTGCTGTTTGACATTTTTAAAATAACAAGATAGTAGAAAGTGCCTTTTTGACATTAAACTTTAGAAAATCACAACTAAATACTCACCAATTAACCTTCTGTGATTTTTGGCACAGAAGCATGCGATTGCTGCTAGATACCAACAAAAATGACCCTTACGACAGAACCCACCCCTAGTTTAGAGTTGTAGTGCAAAGTGACCCCCTTTGCCCAACTTTTGTTATTTTTGTCCAAGGCATACTCTTTTTATTCTGGACCTCAAATTCATAGAACAAACTATAGTGACCAATAGTAACTCACTGTAATTTTTACAAAATTTTTGGAAAAAATTAAACCACTGTTGTAGTTCAAACCCACACTAGAATTCATAAATAGAAAATAAAGAAGGGGAAAAATCAATGGTGGAAATTAGTGTCACCCTAACCCAACCAGCAAAACCCTTTTTATTTGCCCACTGAAATATATAAGGGAAATACAAATCCACTATGCTTATCCTTAACAAAACCCAAACCTAGAGTGATAAGCATAAACCACTAAAAGCCACGTATGACCAAGAAACCCTAAGTTACTAACTAACTTAGTTTTTCTTCCTTTAGCATAATGTTTGTAAATCCTGCATAATGATGACATACATATTTGTATTCATTGCATTCGATAGACTGCAACCTCGCTGACGGAGAGTATGTCCTCGTGCCGGAGCAAGGAACTGCTCAGGAGGTAGCCTCGGATCCAGCACCAGAGCCTGCACCAGAGGATCTGCCTGCCCCAGCTTTGGAAGGCAAGCCCCGGTTTTATGCATAACCGTTTATATATGCTATTTTACTGCACTTAATGTTTGTAGGCTTGTACTGTGCACTTAAGTGTAGGAGTTGACTGAAACCCTAGTTGCATGAACTCAGGATACCTTTTGAGATGAATACTAGTATGCTAGGTCGAGTAGCTGCTTTATTAATTAGGGATCTCGGTAGAAGTCGAGTGATTTTTCTAGCACTCGCGCGAGGTCAGGAAATTGGTTGTATCCATTTTTGATATCGTAATGATGGTGGTCTGTGGACAACGGTCCATTGGGATGCGTTGTCTACAAGACGGAAATTGGAATAAGGATTAAGGTGTGGTACCGTGTGTCAAGCGTTTGAACGTACTAAGCACATGCCGAAAATATGGTAAATCGGTAAGCCTAGTACCTGATTGAACCTGGCAGTGGACTTTACCCCTCACGCGACCTGAGACGTGGTCTCCCATTCCGGTTATGGTGGGTACAAGTGCGGTCACTGCACGACGGGAGTCGGGGTCAGTGAGGCATTGTATGCCAAGGCGGTGAGCCCTGATCTGTTGACGGGGAATCGATGGGGACGGTTGATGTGTGTGGGGACAGAGTGCCTCGCCACGTCGTGTGTTTAGGTTTACCTTGCAAGGTTTAAAAACTCGATTCGAATCGTCTGCTTCTCGCAGCTAATGAGACTGCTTGATCCATGCTGCTACATTGAGTAACAAGTGAAAATGTGATGAGGTGACGAAAGATGTTGATTGCTAAAATTGCTTGCTATCATGAATGAGTAGATAGTACACATCTAGTCTTAAGAGAGTCACACTAAAACTTGACAAAGCTAAAACTTGATTTACAAACTCAGCTAGTGCTTTTGGCAACCAAACCCCACAGCCAAACAGCTGCATGTCTAGAGGTAGAGGAGTAGACTCCTCACACCGGGTAAGTCTAGTTGAGTATTAGTATACTCAGCCTTGCTTGTGGCATAATTTTACAGGTTCTTTGGAGGACATGGTTGCTGGAGTGACTTGGCCGTCCATCTTGCCACCGGGTTGGACAATCGAGTGGGATCCTGCCTCGGCTGAGGAGGAGCATGAGGAGTGATGGGACAGGCTTCCCCATCTCTCTGTTTATTTATCGTTAGTTTTATTCCGCTGCATATCGAACAATGATGACTACTTTTGGCTAAAACTCCGATGATGATGTAATATGTTTAATACTCTTTAATGTATGGTTTTATGCTTTATTGTATTTGTTCTGTGACTCACCATCGAGTGAGACTGTGGTACTTGATCCTGTCAGTGGCCTCGTTGGACTAGATCCGAGGGATTGACGGGTTATTCCCATTTAAGTGTGGTCTAGCCTCTAAGGCGGGACTTAGGCACTTAAGTTGGAATAATTCGGGCAGTTCCGCCACAGCTGGTATCGGAGCTTGTACCACCACAGAGGAATCAGTAAACTATAAATACCATCCTTTTCCAAAGTAAAACGTGATAGAAACAAATGCTGGATAAATCGTAGGACGATCAGGATAGACCTAGGACGTGAAGCCTTAGGATGATAGAGGGGTAGCTAGGTGGCTAATTGAGTCAGCCCTACAGGCTACTATAAGGGATGGGAGTTCTTCCCTATTCCCTCTAAGATTGATGTGAGGTCGTTCAGGACGAGCATGCATCATTAATTAAAAATATGGATAATTGGGTAAAAACTTTAATACAAATGATGACCAAATAAGTACCCCCAGTACCGCTGCCATGGTTATAGAGAGGCTGAGTTGTGATTCCTTTTTCTTTTTATAATTCTTTTTTTTCTTTTACTTACGCTTAACCGTACACAGATGACTTCGCACGGATCCTCGGACGAAGAAAATGCACTGTCCCACACTGAGGGGCTTGCACGAGAGGGTTTTCCCCGTATTTTGTGGGAGGTACTTCAGGGAGCTGGTTGCACGACGCCTCCTCAGTACGCGGTGCAGCAGTTCGAGAAGCACTGAGTGCCCCGCTGTAGGGTGAGGATGACCCTGGAGCGTCATCCCCTGCAGCCCGGCTGGCGTTCGCTGGACTCTGAGTCCTTTGGATACCGGGCTGAGGATACGATCGAGGCGATTGCTCTTCACGGATTGACCACTTTCTGCGGATTCCACCCCTTGGAGCTGTCCACTCACCCCATTGGCTTGTTCCCCGCTGAGAAGGAGGACGACCCAATGTGGAAGGACTGAGTGGAGCATGCCAAGGACATCTGGGCTATCTACCCAGGCCAGACTGCTCACTTGACGGTGCGGTGCATGAATGCCCTGTATCGTCTGCAAGTTATGCGTGGTGAGGCAATGTCCCATCTGATGGCGTTGTTGGAGGCAACTAAGATCACCTTGGATGATCGAGAGGAGCTTGTGGTTGACTTATCCACTTAGATGGTGGAAAAGGACTTACAAGTGGAGCAACTGCCAAATGAGATCCAAGAGCTTGAGGAACTAGTGGGAACAAGGGAGAACACCATCGAGGTTCTCGAGGATCAGTTAATTAACACCCAGCAGCAGCTTGCCGAGGCTAACGAGCACCTGGATATGCATCACCAGGAGATCCAGGACATGGAGGCCAACGAGGATGTCGACATCGAGGGAGGAGAGGAGCCTGCCTCCAGCTTGGACACTGCTGGCTCAGGGAGACCCCCTTCCCCTGAGTCGAGTGTTGCCTCGTTTGCTCACTAGGTCGCAGGGGTAGAGTTAGAAGTCGGTGATGGTAGAACTCCTCGGAGCTAGCTTAGCTTTTGCACCCTCGGGGTACTAGGCTAGATAGAGTTGAGTCTTTTGGGCTATTGATGTAATCGCGATGAACTCTTTTGGAAGCATGGTTGATGAATGATGTCAGTCTTAATTTAAGAAGAAAAATTTATGCCATGTGAAATCTTTTATGATTATGTAAGAATCTATCGATTTTGCCTTTTGACTCTTTCACCGCGAGTGAACCTTGAACCTCAAAGTTGTGTTATTGAAAATATATGTGATTTTTCAGATGGCCGGGAGAGCGCGTCGTGGTCAAAATGAGCGCGTTCCTCCACCGCCGCCACCGCCTCCTACTCTGCAGGAGCTGATGGCTTAGCAAAATGAGATCTTGAGACAGCTAGCTCAGCGTCAGCCGCCACCTCAGCACTATGGTGGTGGTGACCATCAGCGTCACCCGGCGGCAGCCACTTATCAGGAGTTCCTCAGTACCTAGCCACCATTGTTCACCAGGGCAGAGGACCCACTTGATGCCGATGTATGGTTGAGAGTAGTGGAATCCAAATTCCCGCTACTCCATGGAGTTTGTTCAGAGGTCACTAAGGTCAGGTTCGACACCCAGCAGCTTCGCGGACCCGCGCGGACATGGTGGGACCATTTTCTTGCTATGCAGCCAGATGACCGAGAGGTGGAATGGAGAGAGTTCAAGGCGGCTTTCAGGGGGCACCATATACCAGCAGGCATTATGGACCGAAAGCTCAACGAGTTTCTGGCACTCACTCAGGGAAACCGGACAGTGTTACAGTATGCTCAGGCCTTCAATGACATGTGCCAGTATGCCGGGTATCATGCAGACACGGACAAGAAGAAGAGGGACAGGTTCAGGAGGGGGCTCAGCACTAAGCTCCGTGACCGCCTCAACACAGTCAGAGCCAACACCTATAATGAGTTAGTCAACATGGCCATTTCTCAGGAGGACTGTATCACAACTCGTCACGTAGAGAAAAAGAGGAAGACCCCTGTGGCAGGACCTTCAGCTCAGCCACAGTGCTTCAGGATTGTGTCTGACACTCAGAACAGAGGACCTCAGCAGCAGCAAGGGCGATGGGTGATCCGACCACAGCAGCAGCAGCAGCAGGCACCCAACCGCACCCAGTTTCCATCTCAGAGGAACAATCAACAGCAGCAGCAATATCGTCAGGCCAATGACAACAGGTGTTTCACTTGTG
Source organism: Zea mays (assembly GCF_902167145.1). Lineage (NCBI taxonomy): Eukaryota > Viridiplantae > Streptophyta > Magnoliopsida > Poales > Poaceae > Zea > Zea mays. The sequence continues at coordinate 91,554,891 of NC_050097.1, forward strand.
GCAACACCGGACATTATGCTAAGAATTGCCCCAGAAACCAGCAGAGGCAGGGACAGAATGTTAACCAGAACCAAGGCAAGAGGCAGAAGGTGCAAGTGAGGCAAGGCAGGCTGAACTTCACTACCATGGCTGATATTCCAGAGGGAGCACCCGTCATGACTGGTATCTTTTCAGTTTTGAATTATCCTGCTATTATTCTTTTTGATTCTGGTGCATCACATAGTTTTATCGGTGCCAAATTTAGTGCCAAGTGTCAATTGCCTTTTCACCACACCAATGGGGGTATTACAATTTCAACCCCAGGAGGCAGGGTTGCCACCTATCAAGTCAACAGGCATGTGCCCATAAAGTTTGGTAGTCTAATAATTAAAACCACCCTCCTCATATTGGGTTTGGATAGCGTGGATATCATATTGGGAACTGACTGGTTAACAAGGCATCAGGCAGTTATTGACATTGCAGCTAGGGCCATTGAGGTGCACTCACCGACTTGTGGTGAAACCACATTATATTTGCCCGACCAAGGCTGTACCCGTTCTTGTGCCTTCGTTATGATAGAGTCCCTAGTGGAAAGGATCCCAGTGGTTCGTGACTACCCAGATGTTTTTCTGGATGAATTGCCAGGGATGCCACCAGATAGAGACATCGAGTTCGCAATTGAATTGCATCCCGGGACTGCTCCTATCTCCAAGAGACCCTATAGGATGCCTCCCGCGGAATTGGCAGAACTAAAAAAGCAACTGCAAGAGTTGTTGGACAAGGGGTTCATTCGCCCAAGTACTTCACCATGGGGATGTCCGGCCTTATTTGTGAAGAAGAAGGATGAGAGTTTGAGAATGTGTGTCGATTACCGCCCTCTCAATGCGGTGACCATCAAAAACAAATACCCACTACCCCGCATTGATGTTTTGTTTGATCAGTTGGTGGGAGCCAAAGTGTTCTCCAAGATAGACCTTTGCTCGGGTTATCATCAGATCAAGATCCGTGCCAGCGATATCCCGAAGATATGGGCTCTATGAATTCTTGGTGATGTCTTTTGGGCTGACCAATGCCCCGGCTTATTTCATGTACCTGATGAACTCAGTATTCATGCCAGAGCTGCACAAATTTGTCATGGTTTTCATTGATGATATCCTGGTCTATTCCAAGAATGAAGACGAACATACTGAGCATCTGCACATCGTGCTTCCGCGACTGCGCGATCATCGCTTGTATGCCAAGTTGTCTAAATGTGAATTCTGGCTGATGGAAATTAAATTCTTGGGTCACACAATTTCTCAGGATGGGGTATCCGTTGATCCTGAGAAGGTACAAGAAGTAATGGATTGGAAACCTCCTACCATAGTACGGCAGATTCGGAGTTTTCTAGGATTGGCAGGGTATTATCGACGATTCATTCCGGATTTCTCCAGAATTGCCAAGCCAATGACTGAACTGTTGAAGAAGGGAGTCAAGTATAATTGGAGCCAGAAGTGTGAAGATGCCTTTCATACAATGAGGCAGCATTTGACAACAACCCCAGTGCTAGCTCAACCTGATAACACCAAGCCCTTTGAAGTTTATTGCGATGCTTCCGGTACTGGATTGGGATGCGTCTTAATGCAAGATAACAGAGTGATTGCTTATGCCTCCCGAGCACTTAGACCCCATGAGCAGAACTACCCTACCCATGATTTGGAGTTAGCAGCTGTGGTTCATGCTCTCAAGAATTGGAGACATTATTTGATGGGAGGTCACTGTAATATTTACACTGATCATAAGAGTCTCAAATACATTTTCACTCAGGCAGATCTAAATATGAGGCAGAGGAGATGGTTAGAGTTAATCAAGGACTATGACTTGGAGGTGCATTACCATCCTGGCAAAGCCAACGTTGTGGTAGATGCCTTGAGCAGAAAGGCCCAGTGCAATTGTATGAGCATGGATGCAAGAGTTACCACCCTGTGTGATGAGTTGTGCAAGCTGAACCTGGAAGTTGTTTCTTCAGGTGCCTTAAGTTATATCTCGGTGGAGCCCACATTACAAGAGCAAATAGTGAGGGCACAAATTGAAGACAAGGGTGTTCAGGTTATCAAGGAAATGATCAAGCAGAAAGTAGAAAAATACAAATGCTTCCGTCAGGACTGCAAAGGAATTCTCTGGTTTGGAGATCGATTGGTTGTTCTTAAGGACCCTGAGCTCAGAAAGAAGATATTGGATGAAGCTCACCTTTCAAAATTCTCCATGCACCCCGGCAGCAACAAGTTGCATCATGATCTCAGATCCTTATACTGGTGGACCAGAATGAAGAGGGAAATTGCCAAGTACATATCCGAATGTGACACCTGCTAGAGAATCAAGGCCAGTCATTTGAAGGCAGCAGGCCCTTTGCAACCCCTTCCCAAACCATCTTGGAAATGAGAGGACATTTCCATGGACTTTATCGTGGGATTTCCCAATACCTCCCGACACCATGATTCCATTTGGGTCATTGTGGACAGATTGACCAAGTCAGCTCATTTCTTGCCGGTACACACCACCCACAGGACGGAGAAGTATGCAGAAATCTACATCGACCAGGTAGTTCGTTTGCATGGAATACCAAGGACTATAGTATCGGACAGAGGAGCACCTTTCGTGGCCCGATTTTGGGAGCAATTGCAGGAATCACTTGGGACCCATGTAATACGAAGCTCAGCATACCATCCTCAAACAGATGGCCAGACCGAAAGGGTAAATCAGATTTTGGAAGACATGTTGAGGGCATGTGTGCTACACTATGGAAAGGATTGGGACAAGTGTCTTTTTTTGGCACAGTTTTCTTATAATAACAGCTACCAGTCCAGTCTAAAGATGGCACCTTTTGAAGCCTTGTATGGGAGAAGGTGTAGAACCCCACTAAATTGGTCACAAGCTGGAGAGAGGGAAATATTTGGGCCAGATTTGGTACTTCAAGCAGAGGAAAAGGCCAGAATCATTAAGAAGAACTTAGAAGTTGCTCAGGCCAGGCAAAAGAGCTATCATGATAAGAGGCGGAAACCTCTGCAGTTTGAAGTGGGAGATCATGTTTATCTTAAGGTGTCACCCACCAAAGGTGTCCAGAGATTTGGAATCAAGGGCAAGTTAGCTCCTCGCTACATTGGACCCTACGAGATCAAGGAAACTTGTGGACCAGTAGCATATCAATTGAAGTTGCCACCACACATGTCAGCTGTTCATGATGTGTTCCATGTATCTCAGCTACGAAAATGTGTCCGCTTACCCACTGAAGTGCTACCTGAACCAGAAATTGAGATAGAACCAGACCTGTCCTATCAAGAGTACCCCGTCAAGGTATTGGACCAGAAAGAGAGATCAACGCTGGCAAGGTCGATCAGAATGTATAAGGTTCAGTGGAGTCACCATTCAGTAGAAGAAGCTACATGGGAGACTGAGGATTTTCTACGCTCTCGCTTCCCCGACTTTCTGCCCAAAAGAGTCGGTATGTAACCCAAAACCCCCCACCTGCCCTTTGAATACAAATATAAGAAAAACTTAGATGATAAGGGTAGTGTAAGTTGTGGATTTGACTTAAAAAGGACTTCCTTCTGAAGTCGCAAAGAGAATGATATTCGAAGAGCAGTTAACTAGAGAAACTTGAATCAAAGAAGGAACAACACACCAACACACCTTCTTGGCACCCCACCAGAGGACTCTACCTAAAATCTCGGGACGAGATTCCTTTAAGGGGGGAGGGCTGTAACACACCAAGTGTTACCATGGCTATGGCACATCTATGCACAAATGACTGTGATCACATGTGGAAGAAACTTAAGGAGAAGAGCATAAGAACCTTGGAGACCATGTATTAGCTAAGAATGTTAATGACCAAAAGCATTACCCAAGCCTTTGTGCAATTATCACCTTGGGCAAAAGAGGATTAAACCCTAGACCCCTCTTGAGCCCTTAATTCCTAAAACCTTGGTTGAAGGGGAAAAGGTTAAACAAATGTGCAAATCATGACCTAACCTTTGGCCAAAGTTAAGTAACATATTAATCTACAAATATAGAGAGCAAACATTGCAAAAAGACCCCTTAAGAAACCCCAAATCCATTCCTTAAATAGAGAGAGAGAGAGCTAGAGCTCTCTAATTCTCTCTAAGTCAAATTCTACACCTAATCTAAAGATCCACTGTGTTCACCTTGTAGATGGCACCAAAACCACCTAAGTTGTATACCAAAAATGTGGCATACCACCTAAGGCACCTCCTGGAAAAAGTTGAGACCGAGCCCTTGACATTTGACATGTCTTGGCATCACTTTTGTCGCGAAGTGGGCAGGGAGACAAGCCAGATTTGGCGTCCGCATATCTTCTGACCTAGGGCTTATCTTCTCTTGGAACTCACATACAAGAGATAGCCATAGGTGCCAGGAAGAGGTCTGCGCCAGATTTTTTCCAAGATTCGCAGGTATGCGATCTCAGCAAGCTTTTGAACATGGGCAGAAGAACACCTCCACGTGTTCGACGCGCTCTGCGCGCGCCAGAGCACGCCCGCGCCCGACCCCGCGCGCCCCGCACCACGCCAAGCCGTGCCCGCGTCTCCTGCTCGCGCCCGCGCCTATAAATCACCCTCAGGAGTCGACCGTACTCCTCCGCACACGCTCTACCTCACCGGAGCCCGAAACCACCGGCGTTTGCCCCGCGCACGGCGTGCCCGCGGCCACCCGAGCCCCTGCCACCGTAGACCGGCCAACAGAGCCCTTCCTAGCCACGCCCGACCCTTGGAAGTGACTGTGCACGCCTCGGTGAAGCTCCCTGAGCAAGGAATCGGACTTTGCTTCGCCGGAGAAGCCAGTCCACGGTCGCCGGACTTCGCCCGACCGCCGGTGAACGTAGACCGGTTAAATCTCTGCTCCATTCTTCGATTCCTTGTGCACATAGCCTCTACATCACCCCATGGAGCTCATCGTGCCATTTGATTGAACTAGATCGTCGTGGTTTAGCCGGATTACCCGCCGCCGACGAGATCACCCGCCTGCGCACGTGGACCGGACGATTCAGGCCACCTCCGCCGTCGAGCCGTACACCACTGTGACCGCCAGGACCTCCCGGAGCCAACCCCGCCCCTCGCCGGACCTCTCTCGCCGCCGGTAAGCCGCGCCGCCCTTTTCTTTCCCGCGGGTACTGTTTGCATTAGGGGAAGGACCTCGGGGAAGAAGAAGGAAAGGTCAGGGGATTTTTGAACTGTCAGTGACTCAGGGGAATAGTGGCGCAAGGGTAGATTTGAGTGGGTTGATTTGGATTAAACCCAGGGTCCTCGGTGTAAACTGTTTTTCTAGGAAACCTTTTTATTAATCTGAATTAAATTCAAACAGAACTTGAATAATTCATATCTTCTGTTTTGTTCACCCAAATCGAGTCAAACCAATTTTGCCAGATCTTAAATAATGTGAACCACTTAGGAAAAATATAAAACCCCTCAGTGTTACAGAAAACTTTAGAGTTTTGAATTAAGTGATTAACTGGCCAAAAGCTAAAAGAAATAAGGAAAAATAGTTACACTATTTGACTAAGGTTTAGAAAATTTAGAGAAGTACTTGATCACCTACTAACCTGTTTAAAAATGATAAACCCCTCTGTATACCCCATTAAGGTAGAGTTTGCCATTTATTTCACCTTGTGCTTAAAGTTAAAGAAAATAGAAAAGGTAATTTAAATAGAGAACCAGGAGCACCCACATTTTTGTTAGTCTACTTATTCAGTATAGTTCACTAGAAAAATTTATTACACTCTGGTTTAGTCAAAAATAATTGGGATACCTTTTATTTTAAGAAAACAAGGAAAACTTAGAAAAACCCTACAAAAATAACCCCAAGGTGAAAACACCCCAAAGCTTGGGATAATTAATGTTTTGTTATTAAGAACATAAGAAAAATATGAAATCTGCTGTTTGACATTTTTCAAATAACAAGATAGTAGAAAGTGCCTTTTTGACATTAAACTTTAGAAAATCACAACTAAATACCCACCAATTAACCTTCTGTGATTTTTGGCACAGAAGCATGTGATTGCTGCTAGATACCAACAAAAATGACCTTTAGGACAGAACCCACCCCTAGTTTAGAGTTGTAGTGCAAAGTGACCCCCTTTGCCCAACTTTTGTTATTTTTGTCCAAGGCATACTCTTTTTATTCTGGACCTCAAATTCATAGAAAAGACTATAGTGACCAATAGTAACTCACTGTAATTTTTGCAAAATTTTTGGAAAAAATTAAACCACTGTTGTAGTTCAAACCCACACTAGAATTCATAAATAGAAAATAAAGAAGGGGAAAAATCAATGGTGGAAATTAGTGTCACCCTAACCCAACCAGCAAAACCCTTTTTATTTGCCCACTGAAATATATAAGGGAAATACAAATCCACTATGTTTATCCTTAACAAAACCCAAACCTAGAGTGATAAGCATAAACCACTAAAAGCCACGTATGACCAAGAAACCCTAAGTTACTAACTAACTTAGTTTTTCTTCCTTTAGCATAATGTTTGTAAATCCTGCATAATCATGACATACATATTCCTATTCATTGCATTCGATAGACTGCAACCTCGCTGACGGAGAGTACGTCCTCGTGCCGGAGCAAGGAGCTGCTCAGGAGGTAGCCCCGGATCCAGCACCAGAGCCTGCACCAGAGGATCTGCCTGCCCCAACTTTGGAAGGCAAGCCCCGGTTTTATGCATAACCGTTTATATATGCTATTTTACTGCACTTAATGTTTGTAGGCTTGTACTGTGCACTTAAGTGTAGGAGTTGACTGAAACCCTAGTTGCATGAACTCAGGATAACTTTTGAGATGAATACTAGTATGCTAGGTCGAGTAGCTGCTTTATTAATTAGGGATCTCGGTAGAAGTCGAGTGATTTTTCTAGCACTCGCGCGAGGTCAGGAAATTGGTTGTATCCATTTTTGATATCGTAATGATGGTGGTCTGTGGACAACGGTCCATGGGGATGCGTTGTCTACAAGACGGGAATTGGAATAAGGATTAAGGTGTGGTACCGTGTGTCAAGCGTTTGAACGTACTAAGCACATGCCGAGAAATATGTTAAATCGGTAAGCCTAGTACCTAATTGAACCTGGCAGTGGACTTTACCCCTCACGCGACCTGAGACGTGGTCTCCCATTCTGGTTATGGTGGGTACAAGTGCGGTCACTGCATGACGGCAGTCGGGGTCTGTGAGGCATTGTACGCCAAGGCGGTGAGCCCTGATCTGCTGACGGGGAATCGATGGGGACGGTTGATGTGTGTGGGGACGGAGTGCCTCACCACGTCGTGTGTTTAGGTTTACCTTGCAAGGTTTAAAAACTCAATTCGAATCGTCTGCTTCTCGCAGCTAATGAGACTGCTTGATCCATGCTGCTACATTGAGTAACAAGTGAAAATGTGATGAGGTGACGAAAGATGTTGATTGCTAAAATTGCTTGCTATCATGAATGAGTAGATAGTACACATCTAGTCATAAGAGAGTCACACTAAAACTTGACAAAGCTAAAACTTGATTTACAAACTCAGCTAGTGCTTTTGGCAACCAAACCCCACAGCCAAACAGCTACATGTCTAGAGGTAGAGGAGTAGACTCCTCACACCGGGTAAGTCTAGCTGAGTATTAGTATACTCAGCCTTGCTTGTGGCATAATTTTACAGGTTCTTTGGAGGACATGGTTGCTGGAGTGACATGACCGTCCATCTTGCCACCGGGTTGGACAGTCGAGTAAGATCCTGCCTCGGATGAGGAGGAGCATGAGGAGTGATGGGACAGGCTTCCCCATCTCTCTGTTTATTTATCGTTAGTTTTATTCCGCTCCATATCGAACAATGATGACTACTTTTGGCTAAAACTCCTATGATGATGTAATATGTTTAATACTCTTTAATGTATGGTTTTATGCTTTATTGTATTTGCTCTGTCACTCACCATCGAGTGAGACTGTGGTACTTGATCCTGTCAGTGGCCTTGTCGGACTAGATCCGAGGGATTGACGGGTTATCCCATTTAAGTGTGGTCTAGCCTCTAAGGCGGGACATAGGCACTTAAGTTCGAATAATTCAGGCAGTTCCGCCACACTCGGCCACCAGCTCCACGACGTCTTGTATGCCCTCTCGGGCGGCGTCTTCATTGTTGTCCACCGGACCAGCGATCACCGGCTCCAAGGATATGGCCGGGTCGTGGCTCTGGAAGCATGTCAAGACATACACAATCACCGCCCGGCAGAGCTTGCCACCTTCTGCCTCCAGGCGCGCGCCAAGAATCTGGTCCAAGCGTCGGAGGCGATCGGTGGCAGAATCCAGCACCGAGAGCGCCTCAGAGATAGACGTCGGCAGCTCCGACACCGGGATAGGGCTCATCCCTAGCGGCACCAGTGTCGTGCTTGCCTCGCCAGCCCATGCAGCGATGCGCTAGACCCCGGCGTGGTGCTCCTCCTGAAGATCCTCGAGGGCCTTTCTGGTGGCCTCCACCGCCTGGGGGGCCGGTGCCGCCTGCGCCGCCTGGAACTGTCAGGCCCGCTCCTCTAGCTCCTTTTCTTTCTTCTCTGCTCGAGCTCGTGCTCGGCCAGCATCTCACCTCGCCGGGTCAGCATTTCTTCCCGGAAGGTGAGATCCGTCTCCCGCCTGGCGAGATCCATCTCCCGCCTGGCGAGGTCCGCCTCCCGCCTGTTCAAGGACTACTCTTTCGCTTTTAGTTTCTCCTCGGCGAGGGCGGCGTCGCTGGCCTTGCCCTCAAGCTCTTGCTGCAGCTTTTGCAGCCTCTCCACAGCCTTGGCCTGCTGGACCCGTTTCTCTTCCAGGGTCTGGTCTAGGGCACTCAGCTTGGCCCGGAACTCTGTTGTGAGGACCTCCCGCTGAGGCACGGCCTCCTCCCTCCTGGCCACCTTCTTCTCCCTCCGGTGCGCCTCTAGCTCCCTGGCATGTACCTTGTGGAGGTCCTTTTTGTACTCCTTACGGTCCCGCTCAAGTTGGGACCGCTCGGATATGAATTGGCAAGACGCCGACCTGGTACGCTCCTCCAGCTGGGTGCGCCATTCGCTGAGGCACTGGTGCTCGGTCTCGAGCGCCTCCCACTCCTGCAAAATTGCTGCCCCAGTGTCACTAAGGACCTGGTGGGCGCGGGACAGCATGCGGGGGAGGGGGATTGGCACGGCTTCTTCCTCTGCACCTGACCGGAGCCGTCGCCCGAACACCACCTCCATCTCCTCTAGTGCAGGCGGGGTGTTGGAGCTGGACACGCCTCCGGTGTCACCCCCAATGTCGGGAGTGGGCGCGATCTCGGAGGCGGGCGCGGATCCCCTAGCTGGGACCTCCTCTTTCGCTGCGACGCCTCCTGATGTTGGCGCCACTGCCGCCGGACCCCCGGCTGGGGCATGAGAAGCCGCTGGCGCTGTCTGGACAGCGGCTGAAGGCGGACCGTCGGCACCACTCCCAGTAGATTCCTGCTACTAAGAGCTGGACCCACCGGTGGGCCCGGTGCCTAGCGGAGGCGGTGTGGCCTTAGGAGCGGTGGAGGAGGAAGCCCTGGCGAACAGACGAAGGGTTAAGACTTGTCGACATGGTAATTAGACTCATGGAGAAAGGGGCCATACTTACTTGGGGCCATGGACTTTCCAGCGACCCTGGAAGCGGGGGTGACCGCTGTTGTCGCTGTTACTGTGATTGTTGTTGTTGCTGCTGCTGTTGCTTTTGTTGCTACTGCCGCTATTGTTGCTACTGCTGGTGGTGCCCCTGGGGGAAATCACCCCTAGGTGGTGGTGGTGGCGGCGGGACTGATGGTTATGTTGGTGGTGGTGGCGGCGGGACCAGAGGAGTAACGCGCCTCTACGTGCCCTGGGCCTGGAAGCCGGCCTCCTCGGCCTCACCAGCAGTCCTCTGACACTTCTGGGGGGTCCGAAACAAGCGACTCGTCGACGCAATGCAACCGGCGTCGCCTCTCTTCCTCTGACCCCCCGGTACCACCTGGGGTGGAGGCGCTGCTTGCAGCCCCTTTGCCCTTGTCCAAGGGGCTAGCGGGCCGCGGCAGGACCAGCACAAGGGGCCGTACCAGCAGGCTGGGGACCCCCAGCCGGTACACCAGGGATCTGGATCCCACGGAGGGGGTCCCGACCGCCGATCTGACGAACCGCCACGCCGCTGTCGTTGAGGGTCGGCAGCGTGGCCAGGACCGCCGTTCGCAGCCCTGAATCATCACAGAGCATCAGGGTGTGCTTGGGGAGTATCAAGGATTCAGGGACAAAGGACTCACCAGTAATCCCCTTCACTAGGAGTTCCAGCTCCTCCCAGGATAGATCGGTACCCGGCCCACGCTGGATCCTGCCGATATCATTCGGGCCAGTAAACCAGTAGCACATGTGTGGCCTCCTCTGTAGCGACATGACCCGGCGCTTCAGGAAGTCGCCGACTACATGCATGTAGGTCAGACCACCAGTTGCCAAGGGCTTGATCCTGTCCAGCACGGGCAGGAGTTCTGGCGATAGCGATGGCTTGGTCCTCTAGTGCTTGCGGTCGAGGGCTGGCCCGTTGCTCGGCAGGACGAGGCGGTCGTTGGCCTCGGCACTGGCGATCACCCATTCGCCGCGCTAGTTTTCCCACCTCGCGCCGCTGAAGGTGGAGATGTAGGCTACGGCCAAATCTGGCCTCGTCTGAAAGTAGTAGGCACCAAGATGGTCCCTAGCCTTCCCAGACTTGACCAGCACGAAGAAGTGGCGGAAGAGGGAAGTACAGGGGGCCACCCCTACGAACATCTCGCAGAGGTGGACAAAGATGGCCGCTAGGAGGATGGAGTGGGGTGTAAGGTGCTGAAGCTGGAGCCCGAACTCCTCCAACAGCACCAGGAAGAAAGGCGAGATCGGCAGCGCCAACCCGCAGGAGATGTAGGAGACGAATAGCACGAACTCCCCAACGGCAAGGTCACTGAGGGGAGCCGCGCCAGCGTGAATCCTTCCGGCGAGCCCTAACGCACTCCACCCGAGCAGGCCGCGCACCAGGTTGAGCACCGCCTCAGACTAGAAGCGGTCGGGGTGGCCGAGCGAAGCCATGGCGTGCACGGCGGTGTGGACATGGAACTGAGGAGCGCGAAGGCAAAAGGGCACAGCCGGCGGCGCGGGCGTGGAACGAAGAAGCACGAAGGCTAAGGGGCGCAAGCGATTGGGAGAGAATGCGAAAGGGTAACTGCTGCACGCAGAGTTAATCCCTTTTCTAGGAAATCTCTCCCGCTCACACCCTGAAATGCTACAAGGAATCCCGTCCGATGCGCACCTGGCACCTAGGCAGCCCCGTCTCGAACACGGGGGCCCGAGTCCACAAGTCATGCAGCTGGTGTGCCGGTCTTCGAGTGCGAAAAGAGCGAACCGCTGCGCGGGGAGTGAATCGCCGCACACAATCGCGCGTCGCCTCGAGGCCGCTGCGGAAGGATATTTTTTAACCAAGGCGGTGGCAATGAGGCACCCCGCGCATGGCCCGACGAAACCGCCAGACATGGGGGTCGTGGGTCAGTCAGCCGTGGGGACAGATATGGTAGTTGATGTGACCGAAGGTGGATTGACAGCGGGTGCATCGACAGATGCGCTGAATTAGTGCAGCGCGTTAGCAGGCGTGCTAAGATGGCACCCCAATCACCGCTCAAGCCATATTGAGGCAAGGTACAAGCTTTGGCCCCACCTGCAGGCTTGCATCCTCCCCTGAGGTGGGCCCGGGGGCCACTGTCGGTACCCTAGAACAGGGGTACCCCTTACTGCTGTATAAAGGCACAGTAACCACGTGGCTATCCTTAGTCGCGTGGTAAAAGACCTGTATGTGGGACCAGACCACGACTCGCCCAAGCCTCGAGCGTCTACTCTAGGCCAGCAACAATACCTGACCCCACCACATGGGCAGGTTCGGTGCCGCCACGTGTCCAGAGAATCTGACACTGAGGCACCTCCAGTAAGTAGGTCTGGACCCCCATGGAAAGGTACTAGACTCCTATATAAACAGTCCAGGCCTCCAGGTATGGTCTAGGACCTCCACGTGTGCAAACCGAACCCCTAGGATGGGATCCGGACCCCTCTGTGTGGGTCCGGGACGCTCACAGCGGGGTCCCGGGATTCCAGGACAGAGTATACCCAAGCCTTAAACAAGGCCCAGGCGGGGGTCCGATGCCGACACGTGTCCGGACCTTATCGTATACACTTCTGCTCCCCGCCCAAGCAAAGACCCGATGCTGCCACGTGGACTACTACACGTGACATAAGCCAACGGACGGAGCCTGGTGTAAGCCTCTGGGCTACACCGCCCCTACATTTATTGCAGATAAGACGAGCACTTGTCCATTCCAGTGGCAAGCGGCGCGCCTGGTCCACGATGCGTGGGCTGCGCTATTACTCATCATTACTCGCGCGTTACCAAGAAAACGGTCGTCGCCTATCAATACTGTGTGGACTGCAGCCATCATGGCGTCCGGAGATTACTTAGGTGTTATTAGTATTAATTATCCACATAATGTATTCTTTTCGTTATGTCCCTGTGCCCACATGTCGGGGCTCAGCATCCTTGTATTTGCCTCCCTTAAACTATAAAAGGGAAGGCACACAACGTTACAGGACAGACTCTCAAGCACACAGACACAGACTCAATTCACTCTCAATACAGCTTACACATAGTGGAGGTAGGGTATTACGCTCTGGCGGCCTGAACCACTCTAAACTCTCGTTTCCTCGTGTGTTCATCCACCTTCCAACAGACAGGCAAAACGCTTAAGCCACCTCCTCATCATAGGATTAGGGCGGGTGCGTTCTGCCACACGGGCGGAGGATTTTCTCTCTGACACAGACGATTCGAATCGAGTTTTTAAACCTTGCAATTTAAACCTAAACACACAACGTAGCGAGGCACTCCGTCCCCACACACATCAACCGTCGCCATCGATTCCCTCGCAACAGAATAGGGCTCACTGCCTTGGCGTACAATGCCTCACTGACCCCGACTGCCGTCGTGCAGTGACCGCACTTGTACCCACCATAACCGGAATAGGAGACCACGTCTCAGGTCGCGCGAGGAGTAAAGTCTGTGGGCACGTTCACTCTGGTACTAGGATTATCGATTTACCATATTTCTCGGCATATGTTTAGTACGTTCAAAGGCTTGACACACGGTACCACACCTTAATCCTTATTCCAATTTCCGCCTCGTAGACAACGCATCCCCATGGATCGTTGTCCACCGACCATCCTCATTAAGATATAAAAATGGACACAACCAATTCCTGACCTCGCGCAAGTGCTAGAAAAATCACTCGACTTCTACTGAGATCCCTGATTAGCAAAGCAGCTACTCGACCTAGCATACTAGTATCCATCTCAAAAAGGAATCCTGAGTTCATGCAACTAGGGTTTCAGCCAATTCCTACACTTAAGTGCACAGTACAAACCTACAAGCATTAAGTGTAGTAAAATATCATATATAAATGGTTATGCATAAAACCGGGGCTTGCCTTCAGCTGGGGCAGGCAGGTCCTCAGTACCAGGCTCTGGTGCTGGCTCCTGGACTACCTCCTGAGCAACTCCTTGCCTTGGAACGAGGATGTACTCTCCGTCAGCGAGATTACAATCTATCAAATGCAATGAACAAGATATATGCATAATAATGACATGTCAATTTGTAAATGCTACACATGGCGAAACAAGATTAAAACAGTGGGCAAACTAGGGTTTCTTTATCGGATGGTGCTCTTAGTGTTTGGTATACAACTATTTTTGGGTCTTAGTGAACTTAAGGATTTTAATCACCTCCTGCATGTTTTATTGGACTCTTAGAGAGATTTAGTTGCATAATCTTAATTTCTTCCACAATTCCCCTTCTTCTCTTTATTTATGCCTATTTTTGGGTGCTCTTGAACTACCATGGTCATTTGGAATTTCCCAAAAATATTGCAAAAATTACAGTGGTTAAACATTGGTCTCTGTAGTGTATTCTAAAATTTTGAGGTCAGAATTAATTCAGATAATACTTGTACAAAAATAACAAAAGTGAGGGGTAGATGGTCACTTTGTACTACAGCTCTGATTTAGGTGAGGTTTCTGTACTAAATTTTATTTTTGCCAAGATTTATGGGGGATAATAGGTCTATGTGCCAAAAATCACAGAAAGTGCTTCAATAGGTATTTAGTTGTGATTTTTCCAAAGTTTAATGTCAAAGAGGCACTTATAAATAACTTGTTGTTCCAAAAATGTCAAACAACAGAACTTATATTTTTTCTAGATTCATACTTGCATATTATTAGTTATCCCAAGGATTGGGGTGGTTTCTCCTTAGGGTTGTTTTTCTAAGATTTTTCTAAGTTCTCACTGTTTTTAAGAAATAAAATGTGGAGCATTTCATTTGTACTAAAAGAGGGTTCAACAAAATTTTCTTGTGATCTATGTTCCTTAAGTAAGCTAGGAAAAATGTGGTTACCCTCTGGTTCTTATTTTAAATCCTCTTTTTCATTTTCTCAATGTTTCGGTAAAAGCAAGTTTAATTGGTTAATCCCTCCATAATCTAGTATACTGGGGAGTTTAACATTTTTAAATAGGGTAGTTAGTAGTTAAGCATGTCTCTGATTTTTCTTACCCTCAGTCCAAAAGTATTTCTATTTTTCCTCTATTTATTTAGTTTTGGGCAGTACACTTAATTAAATTAAAACTCTAAAAAGTCTCAGTACTCAGGGTGTTTGTTATTTTTCCTAAGGAGTTCATAATATTTAAGACCTAGCAAAATTTGTTTGACCAATTTTAGTTGGATAAAATTCGAGTTATGAATTTTGCAAGTTCTGTATTCATTTAAAAGAATAAAACTTAAAAGGTTTAAGGAAAACTAGTTTGCACCGAGGCCCCTGGGGTTTCCTCTTACTATTTCTTTCAATGATGCCCATGCGGAACTATTCCCATGAGTCACTGACCTCGCAAAAACCCCCCTCGCTTTTCCTTCTTTCAACCCGGGCTCCTTCCCCATTGCAACAGTAACCGTGGAGAGGAAAAAGGGTGGCGCGGCTTACCGGCAGCGAGGGAGGTCCGGTGAAGTGCTGGGTGAGGTCCGGGAGGTCCTGACGGTCACGTCGAGGTGCGGGTCATCGACGGTGATGGCCAGAATAGGTCTGACCGCATGCGCAGGTAGTCGGGCTCGTCGGCGGCGTGTGCTCCGGCCTACTCACAGCGGTAGGGTTCAATCAAATGGCACAGGGAGCTTCACGGGATGCTAAGGAGGCTATAGGCACAAGGAATCGACAAATGGATACCATGGAGCTCGGTCCATGTGCGACGGCGGCCGGTTGAAGTTCGATGACGTCGATCCGATGTCTCCGGTGAGGTATTGTTCAATCCTCGGCTCAGGGAGCTTCATTGAGGTCCAGAGAAGCTAACCCAAGGGCCAGACGGTGCGGAGAATGGCTGGCTTGGCCGGTCTACGGTGGTCGTGGCCTGCGCGGCCGCTGGCACGCCATTCTCTAGGCAAACGCCGGCGAACTCGTGCTCGGGCTGGGTTATGGGCGCGCGGGGGTGTACGGTCGAGGCTGGTGTGGGTTTTATAGCCATGGGCACGGACGTGGGCACAGGGTGACACGACGCGAGGCTGCGCGCGCGGGCTGAGCACTGAGGGCGTGCTCTGGCGTCGCCAGGGCGCATCGAACACATGGCCGTGTTCATCTGCCCAAGTTCTTGCGCCTGCAGAGGTCATAACCGTGCGAATCTCGCCAAAGGTCTTGTGCAAGATTTATTCCTAGCACCTTGGGCTAGCTAGTTTGTGTAAGTTCCAATGGAAGATCTGCCCTAGCTTACAAGATATGGGGGCGCCAAGTCTTGTTTGTCTGCACTGTTCACCAGCGACAAAAAGGATGCCAAATCGTGTCAAATGGCACTGGTTTGGTTTCAAACTTTTCAGGCATGTGCCTTGGGTAGGTTGGCCACTTTTTGTTATTTGGTCTAAGTGGTTTTGGCGCCAGCACAAAGGTGAACACATCTGATCTTTGGGCTAGGGTTGGTTTTGGGACTTAGAGAAATTTTTGATGGTTCTATTGTGCTCTCCACTTAGTGAATTGATTTGGGGTTTTTGTTGGGCCTTTTTGTAATATCTTCCTTAATACATTTTGTAGATTTTCTAATACACTTCATCTTTGGTAAAGGTTTCCTTTCATGATTTTTCCATTTGCCCAATCTTTTCCCTTTAATCCCATGTTTAGGGTTTAATGGCCTAAGAGGGGTTTTAGGGTTTTAGAATCTTTTCAGGAGTGAGAATGTATGAAGGCTAGGGTGTCTCTCTTGTTATGATCAATACTTAGCTTAGCCATGATTCTAAGGCTTTTAGTGCCTTCACTTTCAAATTTTAGCATATATGATAAGTAGGACATAAGTGTGTTCCTTCGGCCAGGGCCTTGAGTAACACCTGGGGTGTTACAACCCTCCCCCCTTAAAGGAATCTCGTCCCGAGATTGGGTAGGGATCCTTTAGCGGGGTGCCAAGAAGGTGCGTGCTGGTGTATTGTGTTTCCTTTTGGTCAAGATTATCTAGTAAACTGCTCTTCGAATGTCATTCTCTTTGCAACTTCAGAAGGAAGTCCTTCTAGATTTAGTTTCAAAATTTACTCTGTTCTTATTAACTATGTTTCTCTTATATTTAGACTCAAAGGGCAGGTGGGGGCGGGTGTTTTGGGTTACATACCGATTCCTTTAGGCACAAAATCGGGGAAGCAAGAGCGCAGAAAATCCCCAGTTTCCCAAGTAGCCTCTTCTTCTGAATGGTTGCTCCACTGAATCTTATACATTCGGATTGACCTTGCTCGAGTTGACCTTTCCTTTTGGTCCAATTCCTTGACGGGGTGTCCTTGATATGACAAGTCCAGTTCTATCTCCAATTTAGGTTCAGGTCGCACTTCCGTGGGCAAGCGGACACACTTCCTTAGCTGAGATACATGGAATACATCATGAATTGCTGACCTATGAAGTGGCAACTTCAACTGGTATGCTACAGGTCCACAAGTCTCCTTGATTCCATAGGGCCCAATATAGCGAGGAGCTAATTTTCCCTTGATCCCAAATCTCTGAACACCTTTGGTGGGTGACACTTTGAGATATACATGATCCCCCACTTTGAATTGTAGAGGCTTCCTTCTTTTATCATGATAGCTCTTCTGCCTGGCCTGAGCAGCTTCTAAGTTCTTCTTAATGACTCTGACTTTATCCTCGGCTTCAAGCACTAGGTTAGGTCCAAAAATTTCCCTTTCTCCAGCTTGTGACCAATTTAGCGGTGTCCTACATCTTCTCCCATACAAGGCCTAAAAGATGCCATCTTGAGGCTGGATTGGTAGCTGTTATTGTAAGAGAATTCTGCCAGAGAAAGGCACTTATCCCAATCCTTGCCATAATGTAACACACATGCTCTCAACATGTCTTCTAGAATCTGATTCACTCTCTCTGTTTGGCCGTCAGTTTGAGGATGGTATGCCGAGCTTCTTATCACATGGGTTCCCAGTGACTCTTGTAGCTGCTCCCAGAAACGTGCTACTCATCACACAGAACTCATCACACAGAACTCATCACTCAGAATTCATCCCAGAAACGTGCTACTCATCACACAGAACTCATCACATGGAAAATCAAATTCTTCTACTATATTTTCTTCCTGAGTTATGGGTTTTAAGGAACAACCAATCGGTCTTCAAACCATAGAACTCCCTTGCTGTCCTGACGCAAACATTTGTACTTATCCACCTTTTGTTCGAGCATTTCCTTAATGACTTGAACACCCTTGTCACCAATCTGTGCCAGGACTATCTGCTCTTGTAGAGTTGGTTCCACGGAGATATAATCCAAGGTACCTGGGGAAACAACTTCCATGTTCAGCTTGAGCAACTCATCAAACAGAGTGGCGATCTTAGAGTCCATGGTTACACAATTGCACTAGGCTTTTCGACTTAAGGCATCTGCCACAACATTGGCCTTGCCAGGATGGTAATGCACTTCCAGATCATAATCCTTGATCAATTCCAACCACCTTCTCTACCTCATATTAAGATCAGCCTGAGTGAAAATATACTTGAGACTCTTGTGGTCACTATAGATGTTGCAATGAACTCCCATTAGATAATGTCTCCATATCTTCAGAGCATGAACTACTGCTGCTAACTCCAAATCATGCATGGGGTAATTTTGCTCATTAGGCCAGAGTGCTCTAGATGCGTAGGCAATAACTCTGTTGTCTTGCATCAAAACACAACCCAGTCTAGTGCCCGAAGCATCGCAATATACATCAAAAGATTTAGTGTTGTCAGGCTGCGCTAGCACGGGTGCTGTCATCAAATGCTGCCTTAATGCATGAAAGGCATCCTCACATTTCTGACTCCATTCAAATTTTACTCCCTTCTTCAACAATTCCGTCATTGGCTTAGCAATCCTGGGGAAATCCAGAATGAATCGCCGATAGTATCATGCTAATCCCAGAAATCTTCGAATATGTCGCACTATTGTATGAGGCTTCCAATTCATCACTTATTGCACCTTCTCAGGATCAACTCATATTCCATTTTAAGAAATGGTGTGACCCAAGAATTTGATTTCCCTCAGCCAGAAATCACACTTTGAGAGCTTCACATACAAATGATGATCGCGCAGTCGCTGAAGTACTATGTGCAAATGCTTCACATGTTCGTCTTCATTCTTTGAATAGACCAAGATATCATCAATGAAGACCACCACAAATTTGTCCAGCTCCGGCATAAATATTGAGTTCATCAAATACATGAAATATGCTGGGGCATTGGTCAGCCCGAATGACATTACCAAGTACTCATAAAGCCCATATCTGGTAGAAAAGCCGTCTTCGGAATATCGCTGGCCCTGATCTTGATTTGATGATAGCCAGAGCGAAGGTCTATCTTAGAAAATACCTTGGCTCCCACCAACTGAACAAACAACACATCAATGTGGGGCAAAGGATACTTATTTTTAATAGTTACCGTACTGAGAGGGCGGTAATCGACACACAGTCTCAAACTCTCATCTTTCTTCTTCAAGAACAAGGCCAGACATCCCCATGGTGAAGTACTTGGGCAAATGAACCCCTTGTCCAACAATTCTTGTAACTGCTTCTTCAGTTCTGCTAATTCTGCCGGAGGCATCCTATAGGGTCTCTTGGATATAGGTGCAGTTCTGGGTTGCAGCTCTATGGCAAACTCTATGTCCCTATCGGGTGGCATCCCTAGCAATTCGTCTGGGAAGACATCAGGGTACTCACAGACCACTGAAATTCTCTCTACGTGTGATTCTAGCATGGTGAGTGCACAAGAATGGGTACAACTCTGGTTAGGCAAGTACAATGTGATTTCACCACAATTAGGTGAGTGTATTTCTATGGCTCTTGCTGTGACATCAATCAATGCCTGATGTCGTGATAACCAGTCAGTTCCCAAGATGATATCCATGCTTTCCAATCCCATGATAAGGAGGGTGGTTTTAAATACAAGACTACCCAATTTTATGGGCACCTGCCTGTTGAGTTGATAGGTGGCAACCCTGCCCCCCTGGTGTTGCGATCATAATGCCCTCATTTGTGTGGTGAAAGGGTAACTCACATTTGGCACTAAATTTTGCACTGATAAAACTATGTGATGCACCAGAATCAAAAGGAATGACAGCAGGGTAATTCAAAACAGAAAAGATATCGGTCATGACGGGTGCTCCCTCTGGAATGTCAGCCAATGTGGTGAAGTTCAGCCTGCCCTGCCTCACTTGCACCCTCTGCCTCTTGCCTTTGTTCTGATTTGAAATTTGCCCTTGCCTCTGCTAGTTCTTGGGACAATTCTTGGCATAATGTCTGGTGCTGCCATAAGTGAAACACCTATTGTCATTGCCCTGACGGTACTGCTGCTATGGGTGGTTGTTGTTCCTTGGAGCTGGAGGTTGAGAGCTGTTGGGTGCCTGCTGCTGCTTGTGTGGTCGAATCACCCATCGCCCTTGCTGCTGCTGAGGTCCCCTACTCTAAGTGTCGGACACAATCCTGAAGCGCTGAGGCTGAGCAGAAGGTCTTGCCATAGGGGTCTTCCTCTTCTTTTCTGCCTGACGGGCTGTGATGCAATCCTCCTGAGATATGGCCATGTTGACTAACTCATTGTAGCTGTTGGCCTTGACTGTGTTGAGACGGTCATGGAGCTTAGTACTGAGGCTCCGCTTGAATCTATCTCTCTTCTTCTCGTCCATGTCAGCATGATAGCCTGCATACTGACATAGGTCATTGAAGGCTTAGGCGTACTGCAACACTGTACGACCTCCCTGGGTGAGTGCCACAAATTCATTGAGCTTGCGGTCCATGATGCCTACTGGTATGTGATGCCCTCTGAATGCTGTCTTGAACTCTCCCCACTCAACCATGTGGTCAACCGGCTGCATGGCAAGGAAATGGTCCCACCATGTCCGCGCGGGCCCTCGAAGCTGTTGGGTGGCGAAACGGACCTTGGCCACATCTGAACAATCTCCGTTAAGCAGTGTTAATTTGGATTCCACCACCCTGAGCCAAACATCCGCGTCAAGTGGGTCCTCTGCCTGAGTGAACAACGGCGGCTGAGTACTGAGAAACTCCAGATAGGTGGCCGCTGCTGGGGGACACTGATGATGATCACCACCCCCATAGTGTTGAGGTGGTGGCTGACGCTGAGCTAGATGTCACAGGATCTCATTCTGCTGAGCCATCAGCTCCTGCATGGTAGGAGGCTGCGACGGTGGTGGAGGAATGTGCTCATTCTGTCCACGGCGCGCCCTTCCTGCCATCTGAAATTTAGGATGTTCTTAATATCATACATTGAAATCCATTATTGCACATGATAAGAGATCTTAAATAACAGGTTTGTAAGATTGCAAATATTTCCTTGCCTCCACAATTTGGTACTAACAGAATATAATTTCATTCATACTTAAAAAATAGGAACCATCCATCATTCATCGTGCCAAAAGTGTTTTCCAATAGTTACAACAGTGCCCAAAATACTCAACTCTTTCTCTCTAGCCTAGTACATCTAGGGTGCAAAAGCTAAGCTAGTTTCGAGGAGTTCCACTGTCGCACACTTCCGTCCCAACTCTGAAATCTAATGAGCAAACGAGGCAATGCTAGACTTGGGGGAAGGTGGTCTTCCTGAGCCAGCAGTGTCCAAGCTGAATGCAGGCTCCGGCTCCTCTCCTCCCTCGATGTCTATGTCCTCATCGGCCCCTTCTGCCTCCATGTCTTGAATTTCTTGATGGTGCAGATCCAAGTGCTGGTTGGCTTCCTCAAGCTGTTGCTGGGTGGTCTGGAGCTGATCTTCTAGAACCTCGATGGTGTTCTCCCTGGCTTCCACCTGATCTTCAAGCTCTTGAATTTGGGTGGCCATCTGCTCCACCCGGATATCCTTTTCCACCAGCTCAGTGGACAAATCGACAACAAGGTCCTCCCCGTTATCTAGGGTGATCTTGGTAGACTCCACTAAACCCATCAGCTGGGACATTGCCTCTCCTCGCAGGGCCTGCAGACGATACAGGGCATTCATGCACCGAACCGTCAGGTGAGCAGTATATCCAGGGTAGAGAGCCCACACATCCTTGGCGTGCTCAACCTGATCCCTCCACATTGGGTCGTCCTCCTTCTCAGCGGGGAACAAGCCAATGTGGTGGGTCGACAACTCCAAGGGGTGAAATCCACAGAAGGTCGTCAGCATATGCAGAGCAGTGGACTCAATAGTATCCTCGGCCCTGAAACCAAAAGACTCGGAGTCCAATGAACGCCAGCCTGGCTGCAAGGGATGAGGCTCTAAAGTCATCCTCACCCAACAGCGGGGTACCCGGTGCTCCTCGAACAACTGCACCGCATACTGGGGAGGCGTAGCATAACCGGCTCCCTGCAGTACCTCTCACAAAATACAGGGAAAACCATCTCGTGCAAGCCCATATGTGTGGGAATGTGTGTTCCCTCCTTCCGTGGATACGGGAGAAGTCATCTGTGTAAGGGCAAGCATAAGCGAAAAGAAAAAGAATTCCAAAAATAAAGGAAACTAGTGATCGGCATTCCCATAGTTAAGTTGAGATCTTCGATGCAGACTTAAAATCTTATTACGGGTGTCTCTTTGATTATGTAGCTTTTTATTAATATTGACATTTCACTAGGAAGCTAGAAAAATAATGCATGCATGCTCGTCCTAAGCGACCTCACAACAAGTGTATAGGGTTGTAGGAATTCCCCACATATATCATAGCAGCCGGTAGGGCATATCCAAATAGCCACCTAGCTACCCATCTAGTGTCCTAAGGCTTCACGTCCTAGGCCTATCCTTATCGTCCTAACAGCTATCCAACTTGATTTCTAAACAAGTTTTACTTTTAAAAAGGTTGGTGATTATGATTTATTGATTCCTCTGTGGTGGTACAAGCTCTGATAACAGCTGTGGCGGAACCGCCTGAGTTATTCCCACTTAAGTGCCTAAGCCTCACCTTAGAGGCGAGACCACACTTAAATAGGAATAAAACATTAGTCCCTCGGATCTAGTCTGACAAGGCCACTAACAGGATCAAGTACCACGTACTCTATCGAAGATGAGGCACAGAGCAAATACAATAAAGCATAAAACCATACATTAAAGAAGTGCTTAAGGTTATTACAACATCATCGGAGTTTTGTAAAAGTAGTAATCATTGTTCGGGATGTAGCGGATATTAACTAACGGTAAATAAAGGGGAGGATGGGGAAGCCTGGCCCATCACTCCTCATGCACCTCTCCAGCTGAGGTAGGGTCCCACTCGACTGTCCAACTCGGTGGCAAGGTAGACGACCAAGTCACTCCAGCAACCATATCCTCCAAAGAACCTATAAAAAATTATGCCACAAGCAAGGCTGAGTATACTAATACTCAGCTAGACTTACCCGGTGTGAGGAGTCTACTCCTCTACCACTAGACATGCACTAGCTGAGTCTAAAATCTAGATTTAGCTTTTCAAGTTTTTGTATGATCCTTTTTAAAATAAGTGAGTACCTAGCTACTCATACATGGTATCAGACATTTTTAGCAACCAACATCTTTTGCCAATCAACTCATTTCCACTTATTACTCAATGTAGCAGCATGGATCAAGCAGTCTCATTAGCTGCGAGAAGCAGACGATTCGAATCGAGTTTTTAAACCTTGCAAGGTAAACCTAAACACATGACGTGGCGAGGCACTCCGTCCCCACACACATCAACCGTCCCCATCGATTCCTTGGCAACAGAACAGGGCTCACCGCCTTGGCGTACAATGCCTTACTGACCCCGACAACCGTCGTGCAGTGACCACACTTGTACCCACCACAACCGGAATGGGAGACCACATCTCAGGTTGCGTGAGGAGTAAAGTATGCGGGCAGGTTCACTCTGGTACTAGGCTTACCGATTTACCATATTTCTTGGCATATGTTTAGTACGTTCAAATGCTTGACACACGGTACCACACCTTAACCCTTATTCCAATTTCCGCCTCGTAGACAACGCATTCCCATGGATCGTTGTCCACCGACCATCCTCATTAAGATATAAAAATGGACACAACCAATTCCTGACCTCGCGTGAGTGCTAGAAAAATCACTCGAGTTCTACCGAGATCCCTGATTAGCAAAGCAGCTACTCGACCTAGCATACTAGTATCCATCTCAAAAAGGAATCCTGAGTTCATGCAACTAGGGTTTCAGCCAATTCCTACACTTAAGTGCACAGTACAAACCTACAAACATTAAGTGTAGTAAAATATCATATATAAACGGTTATGCATAAAACCGGGGCTTGCCTTCAGCTGGGGCAGGCAGGTCCTCTGTAGCACGCTCTGGTGCTGGCTCCTGGACTACCTCGTGAGCAACTCCTTGCTCCTCCGGAACGAGGATGTACTCTCCGTCAGCGAGATTACAATCTATCGAATGCAATGAACAAGATATATGCATAATAATGACATGTCAATTTGTAAACGCTACACATGGTGAAACAAGATTAAAAAAGTGGGCAAACTAGGGTTTCTTTATCGGATGGTGCTCTTAGTGTTTGGTATACAACAATTTTTGGGTCTTAGTGAACTTAAGGATTTTAATCACCTCCTACATGTTTTATTGGACTCTTAGAGAGATTTAGTTGCATAATCTTAATTTCTTCCACAATTCCCCTTCTTCTCTTTATTTATGCCTATTTTTGGGTGCTCTTGAACTACCATGGTCATTAGGAATTTTCCAAAAATGTTGCAAAAATTACAGTGGTTAAACATTGGTCTCTGTAGTTTATTCTAAAAATTTGAGGTCAGAATTAATTTAGATAATCCTTGTGTAAAAATAACAAAAGTGAGCGGTAGATAGTCACTTTATACTGCAACTCTGATTTAGGTGAGGTTTTTGTACTAAATTTTATTTTTGCCAAGATTTATGAGGGATAATAGGTCTCTGTGCCAAAAATCACGGAAAGTGCTTCACTGGTTATTTAGTTGTGATTTTCCAAAGTTTAATGTCAAAAAGGCACTTATAACTAACTTGTTGTTCGAAAAATGTCAAACAACAAAACTTATATTTTTCTTAGATTCATACTTGCATATTATTAGTTATCTCAAGGATTGGGCTGGTTTCTTTTTAGGGTTGTTTTTCTAAGATTTTTCTAAGTTCTCAACGTTTTTAAGAAATAAAATGTGGTGCATTTCTTTTGTACTAACAGAGGGTTCAACAAAATTTCTTGTGATCTATGTTCCTTAAGTAAGCTAGAAAAAATGTGGTTACCCTCTGGTTCTTATTTTAAATTCCCTTTTTCATTTTCTCAATGTTTGGGTAAAAGAAAGTTTAGTTGGTTAATCCCTACTTAATCTAGTATACTGTGGAGTTTAACATTTTTAAACAGAGTAGTTAGTAGTTAAGCATGTCTCTGATTTTTCTTACCCTCAGTCCAAAAGTATTTCTATTTTTTATTTATTTATTTAGTTTTGGGCAGTACACTTAATTAAATTAAAACTCTAAAAAGCTTTGCAGTACTCAGGGTGTTTGTTATTTTTCCTAAGGAGTTCATAATATTTAGGACCTAGCAAAATTTATTTGACCAATTTTAGTCGGATAAAATTCGAGTTATGAATTTTGCAAGTTCTGTATTCATTTAAAAGAATAAAACTTAAAAGGTTTAAGGAAAACCAGTTTGCACCGAGGCCCCTGGGGTTTTCTCTAACTATTTCTTTCAATGGTGCCCCTAAGGAACTATTCCCCTGAGTCACTGACCTCGCAAAAACCCCCTGGCTTTTCCTTCTTTCAACCCGAGCTCCTTCCCCATTGTAACATTAACCGCAGAGAGGAAAAAGGGTGGCGTGGCTTACCGGCGGCGAGGGAGGTCCGGTGAAGGGCTAGGTGAGGTCCGGGAGGTCCTGGCGGTCACGTCGAGGTGCGGGTCATCGACGGTGATGGCCGGAATAGGTCTGACCACGTGCACAGGCGGTCGGGCTCGTCGGCGGCGTGTGCTCCGGCCTGCTCACGGTGGTAGGGTTCAATCAAATGGCACAGGGAGCTTCTCGGGATGCTAAGGAGGCTATAGGCACAAGGAATCGACAAATGGCTTACCGTGGAGCTCGGTCTACGTGTGACGGCGGCCGGTTGATGTCCGACGACGTCAATCCGGCGTCTCCGGTGAGGTATTGTTCAATCCTCGGCTCGGGGAGCTTCACTGAGGTTCGGAGAAGCTAACCCAAGGGTCGGACGGGGCGAAGAATGGCTGGCTTGGCCGGTCTACGATGGTCGTGGATTGCGCGACCGCTGGCACGCCGTTCTCTGGGCAAACGCCGGCGAACTCGAGCTTGGGCTGGATCAGGGGCGCGCGGGGGTGTACGGTCGAGGCTGGTGTGGGTTTTATAGCTGCGGGCGCAGGCGTGGGCGAGGGGTGACACGGCGCGGGGCTGCACGTGCGAGCTGAGCGCCGAGGGCGTGTTCTGGCGTCGCCAGTGGCGCGTCGAACACGTGGTCGTGTTCATCTGCCCAAGTTCTTGCGCCTGCAGAGGTCACAACCCTGCGAATCTCACCAAAGGTCTTGTGCAAGATTTCTTCCTGGCACCTAGGGTTAGCTAGTTTGTGTAAGTTCCAATTGAAGATCTACCATAGCTTACAAGATATGGGGGCGCCAAGTCTTGTCTATCTGCACTGTTCACCAGCGACAAAAAGGATGCCAAATCATGTCAAATGGCACTGGTTTGGTTTCAAACTTTTCAGGGATGTGCCTTGAGTAGTTTGGCCACTTTTTGTTATTTGGTCCAAGTGGTTTTGACGCCAGCACAAAGGTGAACACATCTGATCTTGGGCTAGGGTTGGTTTTGGGACTTAGAGAAATTTTTGATGGCTCTATTGTGCTCTCCACTTAGTGAATCGATTTGAGGTTTTTGTTGGGCCTTTTTGTAATATCTTCCTTAATACATTTTGTAGATTTTCTAATACACTTCATCTTTGGTAAAGGTTTCCTTTCATGATTTTGCCATTTGCCCAATCTTTTCCCTTTAATCCCATGTTTAGGGTATAATGGCCTAAGAGGGGATTTAGGGTTTTAGAATCTTTTCAGGAGTGAGAATGTATGAAGGCTAGGGTGTCTCTCTCGTTATGATCAATACTTAGCTTGGCCATGATTCTAAGGCTTTAAGTGCCATCACTTTCAAATTTTAGCATATAGGATATGTAGGACATAAGTGTGTTCCTTTGGCCAGGGCCTTGAGTAACACCTGGGGTGTTACAGCCCTCCCCCCTTAAAAGAATCTCGTCCCAAGATTGGGTAGGGATCCTTTAGCGGGGTGCCAAGAAGGTGTGTGCTGGTGTATTGTGTTTCCTTTTGGTCAAGATTCTTTAGTAAACTGCTCTTCGAATGTCATTCTCTTTGCAACTTCTGAAGGAAGTCCTTCTAGATTTACTTTCACAATTTACTCTGTTCTTATTAACTATGTTTCTCTTATATTTAGACTCAAAGGGCAGGTGGGGGTGGGTGTTTTGGGTTACATATCGATTCCTTTAGGCAGAAAATCGGGGAAGCGAGAGCACAGAAAATCCTCAGTTTCCCAAGTAGCCTCTTCTTCTGAATGGTTGCTCCACTGAATCTTATACATTTGGATTGACCTTGCTCAAGTTGACCTTTCCTTTTGGTACAATACCTTGACGGGGTGTTCTTGATATGACAAGTCTGGTTCTATCTCCAATTTAGGTTCAGGTAGCACTTCCGTGGGCAAGCGGACACAGTTCCTTAGCTGAGATACATGGAATACATCATGAATTGCTGACATATGAAGTGGCAACTTCAACTGGTATGCTACAGGTCCACAAGTCTCCTAGATTTCATAGGGCCTAATATAGTGAGGTGCTAATTGGCCCTTGATCCCAAATCGCTGAACACCTTTGGTGGGTGACACTTTGAGATATACATGATCCCCCACTTCGAATTGTAGAGGCTTCCTTCTTTTATCATGATAGCTCTTCTGCCTGGCCTGAGCAGCTTCCAAGTTCTTCTTAATGACTCGGACTTTATCCTCGGCTTCAAGCACTAGGTCAGGTCCAAAAATTTCCCTTTCTCCATCTTGTGACCAATTTAGCGGTGTCCTACTTCTTCTCCCATACAAGGCCTCGAAAGGTGCCATCTTGAGGATGGATCGGTAGTTGTTATTGTAAGAGAATTCTGCCAGAGAAAGGCACTTATCCCAATCCTTGCCATAATGTAACACACATGCTCTCAACATGTCTTCTAGAATCTGATTCACTCTCTCCATTTGGCCGTCAATTTGAGGATGGTATGCTGAGCTTTTTATCACATGGGTTCCTAGTGACTCTTGTAGCTACTCCCAGAAACGTGCTACGAATGGTGCTCCTCTGTCTGACACGATAGTCCTTGGTATTCCATGCAAACGCACTATTTGGTCAATAAAAATTTCTGCATACTTTTCTGCTCTGTGGGTGGTATGCACTGGCAAGAAATGAGCTATCTTAGTTAGCCTATCCACAAGGACCCAAATAGAATCGTGGTGTCGGGAGGTGTTGGGCAAACCTACAATGAAATCCATGCTGAGGTCCTCCCATTTCCAAGATGGTATGGGGAGAGGTTGTAAGGTACCTGCCACCTTCAAATGACTAGATTTGATTCTTTGGCAAGTGTCACACTCAGATACATACTTAGCATTTTCCCTTTTCATTCTGGTCCACCAATACAAGGATCTGAGGTCATGATACATCTTGTTACTGCCGGGGTGCATGGAAAACTTGGAAAGATGAGCTTCGTCCAATATTTTCTTCCTGAGTTCTGGGTTTTTAGGAACAACCAATCGGTCTTCAAACCATAGAACTCCCTTGCTGTCCTGACGAAAACATTTGTACTTATCCACATTTTGTTCGAGCATTTCCTTAATGACTTGAACACCCTTGTCACCAATCTATGCCAGGACTATCTGCACTTGTAGAGTTGGCTCCACGGAGATATAATCCAAGGTACCTGGGGAAACAACTTCCATGTTTAGCTTGCGCAACTCGTCACACAGAGTGGCGATCTTAGAGTTCATCGTTACACAGTTGCACTGGGATTTTCGACTTAAAGCATCTGCCACAACATTGGCCTTGCCAGGATGGTAATGCACTTCTAGATCATAATCCTTGATCAATTCCAACCACCTTCTATGCCTCATATTAAGATCAGCCTGAGTGAAAATATACTTGAGACTCTTGTGGTCAGTATAGATGTTGCAATGAGCTCCCATTAGATAATGTCTCCATATCTTCAGAGCATGAACTACTTCTGCTAACTCCAAATCATGTGTGGGGTAATTTTGCTCATGAGGCCTGAGTGCTCTGGATGCGTAGGCAATAACTCTGTTATCTTGCATCAAAACACAACCCAATCCAGTGCCCGAAGCATCACAATATACATCAAAAGATTTAGTGTTGTCAGGCTGTGCTGGAACGGGTGCTGTCGTAATATGTTGCCTTAATGCATGAAAGGCATCCTCACATTTCTGACTCCATTCAGATTTTACTCCCTTCTTCAACAATTCTGTCATTGGCTTTGCAATCCTAGAGAAATCCGGAATGAATCGCCGATAGTATCCTGCCAATCCCAGAAAACTCCGAATCTGTCGCATGGTGGTAGGAGGCTTCCAATTCATCACTTCTTGCACCTTCTCAGGATCAACTGATATTCCATTGCGAGAAATGGTGTGACCCAAGAATTTGATTTCCCTCAGCCAGAAATCACACTTTGAGAGCTTGGCATAAAAATGATGATCGCACAGTCGCTGAAGTACTGTGTGCAAATGCTTTGCAAGTTCATCTTCATTCTTTGAATAGACCAAGATATTGTTGGGGCGAAGGCGAGATGCCACCCTTCGTTCGATGCCTTCGCCAACCTCGCTGCACCAATGGAGGCAAGACGACTGGCAGATTTACCCTTCGTCCCATGCGTCGCCGGACGAAGACCTGTGACGAGGTCGTCTGTTCCTGCGGCCTCGTCCAACATGGATGCCCACGTGTGATCCGACCCATTGTAACGGGCCCTGCGTGGCCGCTGCGCATTACGGGCCTAATTTGTAAAGGTCTCCCTGTAATTACAGTATGTAACCCTGCTTTATGGGAATATTCCGGGGATAACCTAGGTGCCTGAGGGCACATGCGTCCTTAACACTAGGCGCTGGGCACTCAGATACCTATAAATACCCCCGCACAGTGCCCGTGAGAGGCTGGATTAACAGAGCTATTGCCGTCTCGAGCAAAAATCCTGTTTACGTTGCTTCACTCCCCTGTTGAATCAACTTGCCCAGGAGAGCAAGTTCCAACATTTGGCGCCCACCGTTCGTGCTACGAAAAAACCACCCGTGATGGCACCCAAGAAAGCTAGCTCGAAGGCTGACGAGGCTGCGAAGGCAGCACTGCTGGCTGAGAAAAAGGGCAAGGCCCTCGCCCTCGTCGACACCACCCACCAAGAGGCCACCAAAGACGACGCTCTCAGCAAGAGGCAGCGCAACGAACAACCCACTCCTGAAGGCAGTCTCCGCACCTGCAGCTCTGGAGGACAACCACAACTTCCCCCAGGCTTCGCTCCACCGGAGGGCGCGGACGTCATCGAGGATGGCGAAGTCATCAGCGTCTCAGCGGAAGAGCAGCTACAGCTGCGCGCCATGTGCATCAAGAACCGCAATCTACAGAAGCAAAAAGAGATACTTGAGGCCAAGCGCCAACGTGTGTCTGCACAAGCCAAGGTGCGGCAGATGATACGCGACGAAGAGCAGAAGGCTCAGGAGCTCGAACAAGAGATCGTGCTAATGCAGCGCGAAGGCCACCTCGGCCTGCAACACGGCCCACCCCTGCAACAGCGCGCACAAGTCGAAGACCTATACTTCCCCCAGCGCGGCCACGCCATCCCACACGCCGCGGCATTCCAAGGTGTCAACTACCTCGATGAGCGAAGTCCCCTGGCGCCACACCTACAAGTGACACCTTGGCCCACCAACTTCCGGGCAGGGACCTATCCTAAGTACAACGGCAGCACTGACCCAACACAATACATCATGAGTTATCAGGTCGCCGTTGCATCTTCCGGAGGGGACGACGCCACGATGGCCAAGTCATTCATCATCGCCCTCGAAGGCCCAGCCCTCACCTGGTACACCAGGTTGCCCCCGTTGTCCATCGACTCCTGGAGAAGCCTCCGGGACAAATTCCTGCTCAACTTCCAAGGGTACCGCCCAGACACTGACGCATTGGCTGAACATTCACTCTGCAAGCAGCTGGAAAAAGAGACTCTGCGGGAGTACTATCACAAGTTTCTGACCCTCAAGTCACAACTGCCTTCGGTCGATGACCAAATCGCCATCCACTACGCTATCAGTGGCCTTCGGGCCGGCGTCCTTTACAGCCACTGCATCAGGGATCCGCCCAAGAACCTCCAGGAGTTGTATCAGCTATTTGAAAAATAAGCCAGATCCGAAGAGCTCCACCAGCGCAAGGTCGAGTCTCAGAGGAAACCCAAAGACACTCCACAGTCCAGCCGCACGTGGACGAGGCCTTCGCAGCCAGACTCCGGTCGAGACGGCCGTAATCAGCAGCAAGTGCACAACATCGCCAACCAGCACCCCGTTGGCGAGGCCCCTCGCCGCCAGGAATATCCCCCAGGGCCGCTGGAACGGGACTCGTGGTCGAGGCCGGGGACGTGCGCAGCAGCCGCGCCGATTTTACTGCCTGTTCCACGGCGAAGACTGCGCCCACCAAACCAGAGACTGTTCAGAGACGAAGGCCACCAGAGACAGGATGGCATGGGCGCAACCAGCCGACAACCCTAGGGTTGTCGCGCACACATATCAGCAACCCCCTCCGCCATACATCCACGGCCCCGCTCCGCATCCACCGCACCACGCATACCAACACCACCAGGAAGTACAAATCGTACCTCCCCCACCCCCACCTCCACACCAGCAACAACAAAACATCCACCACCCCCATGCCCCAAAGCAAGAGGACTTCGCCGATCAGGCGTATCGAGGAGTCATTCATATGATCACCGGAGGATCCAGCGCCGACTTCGACACGAAACGGCAGAAGCGGGACCACTACCGCAACATCAACCACGTCGCCATCACCGGTCCGGTCGTGCAGACGAAGTGGTCCCATGTGCCGCTAACCTTCGACGCCCGAGACGTCGATCTGCGCAGCGCCCCCACATCGACGCCATGGTTATCAACTGCAGCGTGGCAGGCTGGGACCTGCACAAAGTCCTAGTCGACAATGACAGCCATGCAGACAAAATTTTCCTCCATGCCTTCGACCGCATGGGCATCAGCCACAACCTTCTCAAGCCTTCGAACAACCCACTGTATGGCTTCGGCGGCAAGGGCACATTTCCCGTCGGCAAAATAGAGTTGCCTCTCTCCTTCGGTGTAGCACCCAATGCCCGAAGTGAGCAAGTGACTTTCGATATCGTCGACATGGTGTACCCGTACAATGCCATAATGGGTCGGGGCTCCATCAACAAGTTCGAGGCAGCCATTCACGGACTCTACCTGTGCATGAAGATCCCAGGTCTGCAAGGCGCCATCACAGTCTACGGCAACCAGAAGACCGCGCGCAACATAGAAAGAGAGAGGCAAAGGAACGTACACTGCCTCACGGCCCAGCACGAGGTCCCCGAATCTGCCAGCCCAACTGCCAAAGAACATGACAAAGCACAGTTGCAGAGCAACGATGGAACCAAAACTGTCCCCCTTGACAAGGCGACACCCAAGCAAACGGTCACCATCAGCGAAGACCTCACTTCGCATGACGAGGAGAAACTCCTCTGCTGTTTGTCCAAGAACAAAGACGTCTTCGCCTGGTCCACCCTCGACCTGGTCGGGGTCAGTCGCTCGATCATCGAGCACAACTTGGGAATCGACCCTTCGGCGAGACCGAAAAAACAGCGGCTCCGCAAAATATCTGATGAGAAGACAGAAGCCGCCAAGGCTAAGGTACATCGCCTGCTGGAGGCCAAATTTATCGAGCCAGTGGCCTACCCCACATGGCTCGCCAACGTTGTGATGGTGCAGAAAAAGAGCGGCAAATGGCGGATGTGCATCGATTTCACCAGTCTCAACAAGGCCTGCCCAAAGGACAACTTCCCGTTGCCTCGGATCGACAAAATAGTCGATAGCGCGGCCGGGTGCGAAGTCATGTCACTCCTCGACTGCTTCTCCGGCTACCATCAAATATACATGAAGGAGGAGGACAAGGCCAGCACCAGCTTCATAACACCCTTCGGCACGTATTGCTTCATCAGAATGCCGGAGGGACTCAAGAACGCCGGGTCCACTTTCTCCCGGCTTACCAAAACAGTGCTCGAGGGGCAAGTCGGCAGAAATATATTCACGTATGTGGACGACATCGTCGTCGCCAGCAGAAGCAAGGAGGACCATCTTGCCGACCTCGCCGAAACGTTTGCGAACATGCGGGACGCACGACTTCGCCTAAACCCCGAAAAGTGCGTCTTCGGCGTTCGCCCGGGGAAAATATTGGGCTACCTGGTGTCACACCGCGGAATCGAGGCCAACCCAACCAAAATTCAGGCCATCATCAACATGACGCCCCCGCAGTCAGCCAGAGACGTCCAACGCCTGACAGGTAGATTGGCCGCCCTCAACAGATTCATCTCCAAATCCGCAGAGCGAAGTCTCCCCTTCCTCAAAACTCTCCATGGCGCAAAATACTTCGCTTGGGGACCAGAGCAGGCGGCGGCCTTCGCCTCATTGAAACAGTACCTATCGGAATTGGTGGTTCTTACAAGCCCCGACTCTTCGCTACCCCTGTTGCTCTATGTTGCGGCTTCGCCACATGTGGTCAACACGGCACTAGTTCAAGAGCAGACAGTAGAGGGCATAATCAGGCAATGTCCAGTTTATTACGTCTCCGAAGTGCTCACACCATCAAAATGTAATATGACAGAACTGGAAAAGATTGCCTATGCAGTTGTCATGGCTTCGCGCAAATTGCGCTAATATTTTGAAGCATTCAAGGTCCGGGTCACCTCAGACAGAGGACTCGGCGAATTGTTCAGAAACCCGGAGGCATCGGTCCGGATTGCCAAATGGGCGGCCAAACTCTCCGGCTACCACATCGCATTCGAGCCCAGGACAACCATCAAGTCACAAGTTCTAGCAGACTTCGTCGTCGACTGGACTGGGCCAATAACACAGCCGGACCCGTCTGCAGAGAAGGTTTGGACAATCCATTGCGACGGCGCATGGTGCCACGCGGGGGCAGGCGCTGCTGCAGTCATTACCTCACCCACCGGGGTCAAGCACAGATACGCGGCACGCCTCAGCTTTGCTCTGGAATTTGACAGATGCACTAACAACATAGCAGAATACGAAGCTGTCATCCTCGGCCTCCGCAAGCTAAGGGCCCTTGGTGTCACTACCTGCATTATCAGAACAGACTCCAAGGTAGTCGCCGGCCAAGTTGAGAAAGACTACGCAGCGAAGGACCCCGCACTTATGCAATACCTCGCGGCTATCCGTAGTCTCAAGAGATAATTCAAAGGTTTCACCCTGCAGCATGTGGACCGGGCCAAGAATGAGGAGGCTGACGCATTGGCCAAGGCTGCCGCCAGAGGCGAGTCCCTGCCCTCCGACGTGTTCTACCATGTTATCGGCACGTCAGCCGTCCGCAGCCCCGAAGGGCTCCAAATAACCAATGACAGTGAGGGCCACCGCATAGTCAACCTTATTATGACCGAAGACTGGCGGGCACCAATAACCCTGTTTCTACAGAGGTACTACCATCCAACCGACATCAACGAGGCCAAACGCCTCAAACATCGAAGCCGAGACTTCGCACTAATTGAAGGCCAGCTTTACAAGAAGGGGGTCAGTCAACCCATGCTTAAATGCGTCATCGAGACCGAAGGCGTCCAAATCCTGCGTGAAGTCCACAGCGGGACTTGCGGCTCTCACGCAGGGCCAAGGGCCCTAGCCGCAAAGGTGATCCGTCAAGGTTTCTACTGGCCCGCAATGGTCTGCGCCACAAATCGGGTCACAAGGTCCTGCGAAGCCTGCCAGAAGTTTTCTCCTCGATCAGGAAGCCCTTCGCAATTCACGAAACTAATCGCCCACACATGGCCTCTTCAGCGTTGGGGCCTGGACATTGTCGGGCCCCTACCCACGGCTCAGGGGAACCTCAAGTTCACCTTCGTCGTTGTCGAGTATTTTACCAAATGGATCGAGGCGAGGGCTGTATCCACAATAACATCAAAGACTGCACAGAAATTCTTCTGGCAAAACATTGTTTGCCGCTTCGGAGTCCCGTCCGAACTCACAGTCGACAACAGCAAGCAATTTGATAGCCAAGACTTCAAGGATTTCTGCTTCTCCATTGGCACCAAGCTTGCCTTCGCCTCAGTATACCACCCGCAGTCCAACGGAGTTGTGGAACGCGCAAATGGCAAAATTTTCACAGCTGTCAAGAAGATGCTCCTCGACGATAAAAAGGGCAAGTGGGCCGATCTGTTACCCGAATGTGACACCCCAGTGTCACCTAGGGTTTCTCTTAAAAAGCCAAACCCAGAACCATCATTTTATGTGAACCAAAGTAAGCATGAGCATCAAAACAATTTAAGTGAGAAAGAATTCACCAAGCATATATACTTAAAGTGTCATGATCAAAACAATTGAGACTTTTGAAAGATAAGAATGTGCAACCCTAATTCAAAACCCTAAGTGAACCCCATGAACAAGATTCAAGGAAATGTGAAAAAGAGAATGAAAAGTTTAAAATTTTGAGTTGAGCCAATTATATAAGTTAAAGTATATTTGCTAAGTAACAAGAAAGATTAAGAAGGCTTAGCCAAAATAACTCAATTAAATCCCCAAAACAGCCCTTGATCAATGAACCATTAGGGAAATTCAGATTTCTGAATTTCTGAATTTCAGACCTCTTCTCAAAGATCATCTGTGTTCTCTGCTTTTCCAAACTCAAAGCCAGAAGATCCAAATATCAAAGTCGTGCCAAATTACCTTGAACACATTCTGGGAAAATTTGAACTCAAACCAAATCCATTTGACACGGTTTTGGCGCAGCTCAACCTCGGGACCAGGCATTCTGACACTGGCACCTTGGTGACGCTACAACTCCCTGTCCCTAGCCTAAAACCGCACGTCGTCCATACACAAAAGACAAAGCTTGGTCTGGTGAACAAATCCCTTGCAGTGATCTTGCCCAAATTCGCGAAGATTTGCTCCCAATCGGCGCTTGAACAGGGGCAGAGGCAACGGGAACACGTGTTCGACCGCGGCTGACACCCCTGGTTCACGCCCGTTCGCGCACCGCGCCCTCCCAGTGCACGCCCGCGCGCACTCGCCGGTCCACGACCGCCCGTGCACCGCGCCGTGCCTATAAAGCCTCCCCAGGCGCGCCCCACTTCGCCCCGCACTCACCCTCACCGGCCAGCCACCGTTCCTTAGCTCCGGCGAGCGTATTTCCGCCCGCCATTGCCGCCAGAGCTTCGGCCGCCGTGGCCAGCTCACTCCAGCCACCCTCCAGCCCAACCAGTGCTTCGGCTAGCTCCGCCAGTAGCCCGTGAAGCTTGCCAAGCCCTCGGACCCGACCGGACTTCACCGGAGGCCCGAGATCGACCTCACCGGACTTCGGTCTTCCGCCGCCGCGCGTGGACCGAGCTATCCAGTGAGTCTCCGACCAATTCCTTGCGCTCATAGCTTCTCTGGCATCCCGTGGACCTCTCTGACCTATTTGATTGAACTATCTCGCCGTGACCAGGCCGGTCTCCTCGCCGCCGACGAGCATCCCCGCCTGCGCGCGTGGACCGACCAACTCCGGCCATCTCCGTCGACATTCCGCACACTGTTGTGATCCCCGCGACCGCCCCTTCATCCTCGACCACTTCACCAGAACAGTCTCGTCGCCGGTAAGCCCCTCCGCCCTTTTCTTCGCCGCGGCTACTGTTTGAGGTAGAAGAAGGACCTCGGGTTAGGTTTTGTAGAACCCGAGGGGTTTTCTGTAATGTCAGCGACTCATGTGAATAGTAACCTAAGGACTGATTCGCGAAGGAAAACTTAGAAAAACCGCCAGGGACCCCAGTGCAAAGTGGTTTTCCTTTTAATCAATTCTGTTATTCTTTTAAATAACCAGAGAACTTAGAAAATTCATAACTTGATGAAATCTTAATGAAAAGCTGTCAAACCAATTTTGCTAGCTCTGGAATATTATGATCTATCATTTAAAATTATTGAACCATATGCTTTCTGTTCTAAATTTTAGAGCTTAAAATTAAAAACAGAAACCCCCTAAACCTTGTTTAATTAAGGAAATTTAGTTTTTCTTTTGTGCTGAGCTTAAGAAAATTTGTAGATGCTTATACCTTAATTAGACACTGTTTAAAAATAGTAGGAGCCCCAGCATTAGAGATTATGATGTAGTTATTCATTTAAAGCCATTTTGTCCACAACTTAGAGAAAATCAGAAAAGCATTAGAAAATGTTGAACAGTGATTAGTAATATTTTTCCTAGTTTACTTATGCAACCAAGAACCTAGGAAAAATGCAGAGACCATTAATTAGGACCAGTTTCTAATTAAGATGCTTTAATTAGCCTTATGAAGACTGAAAATCAATTATTAGAATTTCAAAACCATAACCAAAGTGGTTAACAAAAATCCAATGAACTTATAACCACTAGAGCCCCACTACAAAAATACAGAACACCCCAGCCTAACTTTTTAAGTAGGGAAAATAAATACAGAATGATAATAAGGCATTTTTCCAATAAATCATAAGCAACCCCTTTTAATGTGATAATGGGCAACCAAAAATTAGCTAAGTCCATGATAAGATAAACCACCAGAGAAAAATGCAAACCCATGAAAAAGAAGTGAACCCATACCTTTTGCTAGTAATTTGTGAGAAAGGCCATTTAGCTCAAATAATGCATACCACCCCTTCCCTTAAGCAAAAAGAAGCCAAACTCCAGAATGATTGCTCTTGCACAAAACACTAGCTAAGAAAAATAAGAACTCTGTTGTTTGATGTTTTTCAAATATAGTGGTAGTAGAAAGCACCCCTTTGGCTAGAAACTTGAGAAAACCATAAGAAAATAATTAAAAGGTATTAATGACTAGAAATTTGTATCAAGTCATGTTATGACACCTAAAAGCCAGCAAAAATAAGTTTTAAAGAATTACCCACTGTTAAATAATAGTTGTAGTTCAAAGTACCCCTTCTGCCCTAAAATTTGGTAATTTTGTCCAGAGAAAACCATTTACTTTCTGTCCAAGAGGAGGACCAGGAGCAGGCTTCAGAGGCTGCTATTGAGGATCTCCCCGCAGCCCCAGCAATTGAAGGCAAGCCCCGGTTTTATGCATAACCATGTTAATATATGCTACTTTACTACACTTAATGCTTGTAGGACTGTAATGTGCACTTAAGTGTAGGTGTTGCTTGAAACCTCTAGTTGCATGAACTTAGGACTCCTTTTTGAGATGAATACTAGTATGCCAGGTCGAGTAGCTGCTTGCTAATCAGGATCTCGGTAGAAGTCGAGTGATTTTTCTAGCACTCGCGCGAGGTCAGGAATTGATTGTATTCATCTTGATAATGGGATATATGTTGGTCTATGGACTTGGATCCAGGGAGGATGCCTTGTCCATGAGACGGGAAAATGAATTAAGGATTAATGTGTGGATACCTGAGTCAAGCTTTTGAACGTACTAAGCACATGCCGGGAAAAATGGTAACCGGTAAACCTAGTACCTGAGTGAAGCCGGGCGCGGACTTTATCCCTCATGCGACCTGAGACAGGGTCTCCCATGCTAGCTATGGTGGGTACAAGTGCGGTCACTGCACGGCGGCAGCCGGGGTCAGTGGAGCATTGTATGCCAAGGCGGTGAGGCCTGGACGCGAACGGGGAATCGATGGGGACGGTTGTCATGTGTGGGGTCGGAGTACCCTGACATGCCGTGTGTTTAGGTTTACCTTGCAAGGTTAAAACTCGATTCGAATCGTCTGCTTCTCGCAGCTAATGAGACTGCTTGATTCCTTGTACTGCATCGAGTAAGAAGTGAAATGTGGGTTACATGAGATAACTTGTTGATTGAGCTAATTGCTTGTTACCATGTATGCTTAGAAGGAGCAAACCTAGCTAAGTTAATGATGGTAGAATTTGAAAAGCTAAAAATTGATTTTAGAAATAGCTAGTGCTTTTGGCAAACCAAACCCCTCAGCCAAACAGCTGCATAGTCTAGAGGTAGAGGAGTAGACTCCTCACACCGGTTAAGTCTAGCTGAGTATTAGTATACTCAGCCTTGCTTGTGGCACCATTTTTGCAGGTACCATGCAGGATGTAGTTGATGGTGTGA
Organism: Zea mays; assembly: GCF_902167145.1. Lineage (NCBI taxonomy): Eukaryota > Viridiplantae > Streptophyta > Magnoliopsida > Poales > Poaceae > Zea > Zea mays. The sequence goes on from NC_050097.1 coordinate 91,593,749, forward strand.
CTTGGCCTACCACCCTGCCACCGGGTTGGACGGTCGAGTGGGATGTTGCTCCGGCAGGAGAGGAGCATGAGGAGTAGTGGGCTAGGCCTTGCCCATTTCCTCGTTACCGACGACATCGATTATCCGCTGCATTTTAATTTGTGAACTTTATTTGCTACTCCAAAAACTCCGATTTATGTAATAACTCAGTACTTAATTTGAGGTTTCCTGTTTTATTGTATTTCTCCTGTGACTCACCTTCGAGTGAGATTGTGGAATTTGATCCTGGTTAAGTGGCTCTATCAGACTAGATCTGAGGGACTCACGGGTTATTCCGATTTAAGTGTGTTACGACCCCTGAGGCGTGACTTAGGCACTTAAGCTGGAATAATTCGGGTGGTTCTGCCACAGCTGGTATCGGAGCAAATTCCACCACAGAGAAGGACAATAAACCGTGAATACCAATTTTTAAAACCTAAAACTTGCTTAGAAACTGTTACGGATCGTCAGGACTAGACCGCTAGACCTTAGGCATAGAGGGAGAAATAGGTGGCTAATTAATAAGGCCCTGTGGGCCAATACTTATATTTTAGGATGCCATAAAAAGGCACCCTATTTTCCTTTTGAGAGGCAACGTTTCTTTCCGCATGCATGCATTATAAAACACAAAGAGGAATTAAAAATTGAGCTAACCCCCTTTTTTTCTTCAAAATCATCCGGGCTCTCTTTTTCTTTTTCCTTCCACCATAATCTTTATCTTGATTCCTTTCCGCAGATGAATTCACCCACCCCCGCCAGTGGAGGAGACTCTCGTTTCAGTTCTGACTTCCTTTCTCGCGATGGCTTTCCTTCCATCTTGTGGGAAGTGCTTAACTCCGCCGGTTACCCTACGCCCCCTTTGTACACGGTGCAGTTGTATGAGGAGCATCGGGTACCTCGTTGTCGGGTCTGGCTAACTTTGGAGGCTCATCCCCTTCAGCCGGGTTGGCGTTCTCTTGACTCTGAGACGATTGGACTCAGGACGGACGACACCGTTGAGGTAGCAGCCATGAAGACTCTGACGACTTTCTGTGGCTACCATCCCCTAGAGATGGTGATGCACCCCTTGGGACTCTTCCCTGCCGAGAAGAAGGATGATCCCATGTGGTGTAACCGCGTGAGCCATGTGAAGGATGTGTGGGCTATGTATCCTGACTTGGTTGGGAGGGTCACTGTTCAGTGCATGAGTGCGCTGTACCGCCTTCAGGCCCTTCAGAGCGATGCTATGACATTTCTTGCTAACACCGCTCAGGCTGCCAAGCTCACTCTCGACAGTCGGGAAGATTTTGTGGTCGACCTATCCACAGAGTTGGTGGAGAAGGATCTGCAGGTGGAAAGGCTGAGCCAGCGTATTACCACCCTGGAGCAGCAAGTGGAGATCCGAGACAACACTATTGATGTCTTGGAGAACCAGCTTCACGACGTGCAGAGGGAACTCGAGGAAGCCAATGACCACTTGGACATGCACCACCTGGAGATGGAGGCCAATGAAGCAGGAAGCGAGGGAGAAGAGGCTCCCGAGGAGCTAGGACCAGCCCCTGGTGCCAATGGGACTACCTCCGCGATGCCTCCTTCACCCGTATCCAGTGTCGCTTCCACCGCTCAGGGTTAAGCAGTCGCTTTGACATTTTTAGGCGGATAGAAACCTATGCGAGCTTAGTAGTATCACATTTTGGACTAGGCTTATGGGTACTTTCCCCTGATTAATGTAACCCTGTAAACTTTTGATATCTGTGGGATCCTTGTCACCATGCTATCTTCATTTTCGAACCTAATATTATGATTATGGCCTTTTCCTTCCATATGAGATGATATCTTGTCGTTCGGAAATGTGATTTGGGATAACAATGGCGACAATCTCTGTTTTCAGATGGCAGCGAGGCAGCGTCGCGGGCAGAATGAGCAAGCTCCCCCGCCACCTCCTCCAGCTCCCACAGTGCAGGAGCTGATGGCCCAGCAGAATGAGATTCTGCGACAGCTCTTGCAGCGCCAGCCCCACCCTCAGCATCATGGTGGAGGCCAGCATCAGCGACCTCCGGCTATGGCAACATACCAGGAGTTTCTGAGCATGCAGCCGCCCTTGTTCACCAAGGCAGAGGATCCGTTGGACGCCCACGTGTGGCTTCGCGTCGTCGAGTCCAAGTTTCCCCTCCTCACGGGAGACTGCCCTGATGAGGCCAAGGCTCGCTTCGCCGCACAGCAGCTTCGCGGCCCAGCTCGGACTTGGTGGGATCACTTCCGTGCTATGCTCCCCGCTGATCGTGAGGTATCTTGGGAGGAATTCAAGACTGCCTTCAGAGGACACCACATCCCAGCTGGCATTCTTGATCGGAAGTTGAATGAATTCCTGGCCCTCAATCAAGGAACCCGCACGGTACTGCAGTATGCGCAAGCCTTCAACGACTTATGCCAGTATGCAGGGTATCATGCTGATTCTGATGAAAAGAAGAGGGATCGTTTCCGTAGGGGTCTCAATACCAAGCTACGGGAACGACTCAACACTGTCCGGGCTAATAGCTTCAATGAGTTGGTCAACATGGCCATCTCTCAGGAGGATTGCATTGTTGCTCACCGGGCAGAGAAGAAGAGGAAGGCACCAATGGCAGCACCATCCGCTCAGGCTCAGAGGTTCCGGATTGTTTCCCACAATCAGAGCAGGGGTTTTCAGCAGCAGGCAGGCAGATGGGTGATCAGGCCACCTCAGCAGCAGCAGCAGCAGCCGGCACCCAACCGCTATCCAGCTCCCGCCCCAAGGAACAATCAGCCTCCGCAGCAGCAGCAGTTCCGCCAGGGCAATGGGAACAAGTGTTTCACTTGTGGCAATGTGGGCCACTATGCCAAGAATTGTCCCAGGAACCAGCAGAGGCAGATGCCAGCACCGAATCAAGACAAGGGAAGAAAGCAGAAGGTGCAAGTCAGGCAAGGGAAGCTCAACTTCACTGCTCTAGAAGAAGTGCCAGAAGGAGCTCCTATCATGACCGGTACCTTTTCAGTTTATAATCAACCTGCTTTAATTCTGTTTGATTCTGGTGCATCTCATAGTTTCATTAGCAAAAAGTTCAGTGCTAATTGCAAACTGCCATTCTCTCACTCAAGAGGGTCATTCATGATAGTCACACCTAGGGGTAAAATTGCAACTAATCAATTAAACCAAAGTGTGCCTATTCAACTGGGAAGCCACATTATCAAAACCACTCTTCTTGTGTTGGGATTGGAAAATGTGGACATTATTCTAGGAGCAAATTGGATGACCTTGCACCAAGTTGTGCTTGATGTAGCCAGTCGTACCGTGGAAGTTAATTCTCCTTTCTGCGGGAATTTCACTTTGATTCTGCCTAGTCAGGGTTCTTCTCAGTCATGTGCTTTCTCTATGACGGAGTTACCCCTGAAGAAGATCCCAGTGGTCTGTGAGTATGCAGATGTCTTTCCTGATGAATTGCCAGGAATGCCACTGGACCGGGATATTGAATTCGCCATCGAGTTGCAACCGGGAACGGCCCCAATTTCCAAGAGGCCCTACCGAATGCCACCCGCTGAGTTGGCAGAGTTGAAGAAGCAGTTGCAAGAGTTGCTGGATAAGGGATTTATTCGCCCAAGCACTTCGCCTTGGGGCTGTCTAGCACTATTTGTGAAGAAGAAGGATGAAAGCTTGAGGCTGTGTATAGATTACCGCCCTCTTAATGCGGTAACTATCAAGAACAAGTATCCTTTGCCTCGTATTGATGTTCTCTTTGACCAGTTGGTCGGGGCTAAGGTGTTTTCCAAAATAGACCTTCGCTCTGGCTACCATCAGATCAAAATACGAGCAAGTGATATTCCGAAGACGGCATTCTCAACCAGATATGGGCTATATGAATTCTTGGTGATGTCATTCGGGCTGACAAATGCACCAGCATACTTCATGTATCTGATGAATTCTGTTTTCATGCCAGAATTGGACAAGTTCGTGGTGGTTTTCATCGATGATATTCTGGTGTACTCAAAGAACGAAGAAGAGCATGCCAGGCATTTGCATGTAGTGCTTCAACGTCTGCGAGAGCACCACCTTTATGCCAAGTTATCCAAGTGTGATTTTTGGCTAAAGGAAATCAAATTCTTGGGTCACACTATCTCTCAGGATGGAATAGCTGTTGATCCTGATAAAGTGCAAGAGGTGATGAACTGGAGGCCACCAACGACTGTTCGCCAGATTCGGAGTTTTCTAGGATTGGCCGGTTATTACCGAAGATTTATTCCGGACTTCTCTCGAATTGCGAAGCCTATTACTGAGTTGCTGAAGAAAGAGGTCAAGTTTGTGTGGAGTCAGAAGTGCGAAGATGCCTTCCATGCATTGAGGCAGTATCTGACCACAGCACCAGTTTTGGCGCAACCCGACAGCAGCAAGCCTTTTGATGTGTATTGCGATGCCTCTGGCACCGGGCTAGGTTGTGTCTTGATGCAAGACAACCGAGTCATTGCTTACGCCTCAAGAGCACTCAGGCCTCATGAGCAGAATTATCCCACTCATGACCTTGAGTTAGCAGCAGGGGTTCATGCATTGAAGATGTGGAGGCACTACCTGATGGGAACCCACTGCAACATCTTCACTGATCATAAGAGCCTTAAGTACATTTTTACTCAGGCTGATCTCAACATGAGGCAGAGAAGATGGCTAGAGCTGATCAAGGATTATGACCTGGAGGTACATTATCACCCAGGGAAAGCTAATGTGGTAGCTGATGCCTTGAGTCGGAAGTTGCAATGCAACTGTATTCTGATGGATTCTCGTGTTAACACCTTGTGTGATGAGTTGAGCAAGATGCAAATTGAAGTGATTCCTTCTGGTTCTTTGTCTCACATTTCTGTTGAGCCAGCTTTGCAAGACCAGATTATCATGGCCCAGCTCAGTGACAAGGGAGTGCAGATTATCAAGAAGAATCTCCATCAGAAGGTTGAGAAGTATAATTGTTTCCGCCAGGATGAGAAAGGTGTGTTATGGTTCAAAAGCAGATTGGTAATTCCTAAGGACCAGGATCTCAAGAAGAAAATTTTGGATGAGGCTCATCTCTCCAAATTCTCTATGCATCCGGGAAGCACCAAGATGTACCATGATTTGAAGCTTTTATACTGGTGGACCAGAATGAAGAGGGAGATAGCCCAGTATGTATCAGAGTGTGACACCTGTCAGAGGATAAAGGCAAGCCACTTGAAGTCCGCTGGAGCTTTGCAACCACTGTCCGTACCTTCGTGGAAGTGGGACGACATCAGCATGGATTTCATTGTGGGTCTACCCAACACCTCTCGTCATCATGATTCAATTTGGGTTATTGTGGACCGATTGACGAAAGTGGCACATTTTCTTCCTGTGCACACCACTGATAAGGCTCGGAAATATGCAGAATTGTATATCGACCGGATCGTGTGTCTGCACGGATTACCTCGGACCATTGTTTCTGACCGAGGAGCCCAATTTGTTGCCAGATTTTGGGAACAATTGCAAGAGTCTTTGGGAACCAAGCTAATCAGGAGTTCAGCTTACCACCCACAGACTGATGGTCAGACGGAAAGGGTAAACCAGATTCTGGAAGATATGCTGAGAGCTTGTGCGATCGATTGTGGCAAGAACTGGGATAAGCACCTCTCCTTGGCAGAGTTTGCTTATAACAATAGTTATCAGTCCAGCCTAAAGATGGCACCTTTTGAAGCTCTCTATGGAAGAAGGTGCAGGACACCACTCAATTGGTCTCAACCTGGTGAAAGAGAAGTTTTTGGACCTGATTTGGTGACTGAAGCCGAAAGGAAGGTCAAGCTGATCAGGAAGAATCTAGAAGCTACTCAGGCCAGACAGAAGAGCTATCATGACAGAAGAAGGAAACCTCTCCAGTTCGAGGTGGGAAGTTTTGTATACCTCAAGGTATCACCCACCAAGGGAGTGCAGAGGTTTGGGATCAAAGGCAAGCTAGCCCCTCGTTACATTGGACCTTATGAGATCATAGAAGCATGTGGACCCGTGGCATACAAGCTGAAGTTACCTTCAAAGATGTCTGCCATTCACAGCGTTTTCCATGTATCTCAGCTAAAGAAGTGTGTTCGATTGCCGACTGAGATTCTAGCAGAGCCAGAATTGGAGATAGAGCCAGATCTCTCGTACCAAGAGTACCCCTCCAAGATTCTGGATTGCAAGGAAAGATCAACTCGGGCAAAATCGATCAAGATGTTTAAGGTCCAGTGGAGTAATCACTCAGAGGAGGAAGCTACTTGGGAAACCGAGGAATTCTTAAGATCCAACTTCCCCGATTGCCTACCTAAGGAAGCTGGTATGTAATCACCCCCAACCCCTCCTCCTGCCTTTCGAATCTAATTTCTAAAAATATGATCTTAATTCAGAATGAAGTGACTATAAAGTAAAACTTAAAAGGACTTCCTTCTGAAGTTGCAAAGAGAATGACATTCGAAGAGCAGTTTTGCCCTAATAATAACAATCATCACCCTTTTTCCTATCAGTCTCACCCTTCGCTTCACCCCGGGAGGACTCTGGCCCGAATCTCGGGACGAGATTCCTTTAAGGGGGGAAGGCTGTGACACCCCAGTGTCACCTAGGGTTTCTCTTAAAAAGCCAAACCCAGAACCATCATTTTATGTGAACCAAAGTAAGCATGAGCATCAAAACAATTTAAGTGAGAAAGAATTCACCAAGCATATATACTTAAAGTGTCATGATCAAAACAATTGAGACTTTTGAAAGATAAGAATGTGCAACCCTAATTCAAAACCCTAAGTGAACCCCATGAACAAGATTCAAGGAAATGTGAAAAAGAGAATGAAAAGTTTAAAATTTTGAGTTGAGCCAATTATATAAGTTAAAGTATATTTGCTAAGTAACAAGAAAGATTAAGAAGGCTTAGCCAAAATAACTCAATTAAATCCCCAAAACAGCCCTTGATCAATGAACCATTAGGGAAATTCAGATTTCTGAATTTCTGAATTTCAGACCTCTTCTCAAAGATCATCTGTGTTCTCTGCTTTTCCAAACTCAAAGCCAGAAGATCCAAATATCAAAGTCGTGCCAAATTACCTTGAACACATTCTGGGAAAATTTGAACTCAAACCAAATCCATTTGACACGGTTTTGGCGCAGCTCAACCTCGGGACCAGGCATTCTGACACTGGCACCTTGGTGACGCTACAACTCCCTGTCCCTAGCCTAAAACCGCACGTCGTCCATACACAAAAGACAAAGCTTGGTCTGGTGAACAAATCCCTTGCAGTGATCTTGCCCAAATTCACGAAGATTTGCTCCCAATCGGCGCTTGAACAGGGGCAGAGGCAACGGGAACACGTGTTCGACCGCGGCTGACACCCCTGGTTCACGCCCGTTCGCGCACCGCGCCCTCCCAGTGCACGCCCGCGCGCACTCGCCGGTCCACGACCGCCCGTGCACCGCGCCGTGCCTATAAAGCCTCCCCAGGCGCGCCCCACTTCGCCCCGCACTCACCCTCACCGGCCAGCCACCGTTCCTTAGCTCCGGCGAGCGTATTTCCGCCCGCCATTGCCGCCAGAGCTTCGGCCGCCGTGGCCAGCTCACTCCAGCCACCCTCCAGCCCAACCCGTGCTTCGGCTAGCTCCGCCAGTAGCCCGTGAAGCTTGCCAAGCCCTCGGACCCGACCGGACTTCACCGGAGGCCCGAGATCGACCTCACCGGACTTCGGTCTTCCGCCGCCGCGCGTGGACCGAGCTATCCAGTGAGTCTCCGACCAATTCCTTGCGCTCATAGCTTCTCTGGCATCCCGTGGACCTCTCTGACCTATTTGATTGAACTATCTCGCCGTGACCAGGCCTGTCTCCTCGCCGCCGACGAGCATCCCCGCCTGCGCGCGTGGACCGACCAACTCCGGCCATTTCCGTCGACATTCCGCACACCGTTGTGATCCCCGCGACCTCCCCTTCATCCTCGACCACTTCACCGGAACAGTCTCGCCGCCGGTAAGCCCCTCCGCCCTTTTCTTCGCCGCGGCTACTGTTTGAGGTAGAAGAAGGACCTCGGGTTAGGTTTTGTAGAACCCGAGGGGTTTTCTGTAATGTCAGCGACTCATGTGAATAGTAACCTAAGGACTGATTCGCGAAGGAAAACTTAGAAAAACCGCCAGGGACCCCAGTGCAAAGTGGTTTTCCTTTTAATCAATTCTGTTATTCTTTTAAATAACCAGAGAACTTAGAAAATTCATAACTTGATGAAATCTTAATGAAAAGCTTTCAAACCAATTTTGCTAGCTCTGGAATATTATGATCTATCATTTAAAATTATTGAACCATATGCTTTCTGTTCTAAATTTTAGAGCTTAAAATTAAAAACAGAAACCCCCTAAACCTTGTTTAATTAAGGAAAATTAGTTTTTCTTTTGTGCTGAGCTTAAGAAAATTTATAGATGCTTATACCTTAATTAGACACTGTTTAAAAATAGTAGGAGCCCCAGCATTAGAGATTATGATGTAGTTATTCATTTAAAGCCATTTTATCCACAACTTAGAGAAAATCAGAAAAGCATTAGAAAATGTTGAACAGTGATTAGTAATATTTTTCCTAGTTTACTTATGCAACCAAGAACCTAGGAAAAATACAGAGACCATTAATTAGGACCAGTTTCTAATTAAGATGCTTTAATTAGCCTTATGAAGACTGAAAATCAATTATTAGAATTTCAAAACCATAACCAAAGTGGTTAACAAAAATTCAATGAACTTATAACCACCAGAGCCCCACTACAAAAATACAGAACAGCCCAGCCTAACTTTTTAAGTAGGGAAAATAAATACAGAATGATAATAAGGCATTTTTCCAATAAATCATAAGCAACCCCTTTTAATGTGATAATGGGCAACCAAAAATTAGCTAAGTCCATGATAAGATAAACCACCAGAGAAAAATGCAAACCCATGAAAAAGAAGTGAACCCATACCTTTTGCTAGTAATTTGTGAGAAAGGCCATTTAGCTCAAATAATGCATACCACCCCTTCCCTTAAGCAAAAAGAAGCCAAACTCCAGAATGATTGCTCTTGCACAAAACACTAGCTAAGAAAAATAAGAACTCTGTTGTTTGATGTTTTTCAAATATAGTGGTAGTAGAAAGCACCCCTTTGGCTAGAAACTTGAGAAAACCATAAGAAAATAATTAAAAGGTATTAATGACTAGAAATTTGTATCAAGTCATGTTATGACACCTAAAAGCCAGCAAAAATAAGTTTTAAAGAATTACCCACTGTTAAATAATAGTTGTAGTTCAAAGTACCCCTTCTGCCCTAAAATTTGGTAATTTTGTCCAGAGAAAACCATTTACTTTCTGAACCCCAAATTTTGAGACAGAGAATCATACACCAGTAGCAAGCCACTGTAATTTTTGCAGAAGTTTTGGAATTTTATAAAAGCAACTTGTAGTTCAAACCTACTCCAAAACATTAAAAAGAATAAAAGAAAAGAGAAGGAATAAACCTCATCCCATTAAAACTAACCCAATTTACCAAGTATACCACTAAAAGGTTTTACATAAGTAAGGTTAACTTGTTTAAATTCAAAAGACCCTACCTCTTTAAAGTTGTAAATTCTAAAGCACATATTGTATCATGCATATATCTTACGCATTGCATTCATTAGATTGTAATCTTGCTGACGGAGAGTACGTGCTCATTCCCGAGCAAGGACCTGTCCAAGAGGAGGACCAGGAGCAGGCTTCAGAGGCTGCTATTGAGGATCTCCCCGCAGCCCCAGCAATTGAAGGCAAGCCCCGGTTTTATGCATAACCATGTTAATATATGCTACTTTACTACACTTAATGCTTGTAGGACTGTAATGTGCACTTAAGTGTAGGTGTTGCTTGAAACCTCTAGTTGCATGAACTTAGGACTCCTTTTTGAGATGAATACTAGTATGCCAGGTCGAGTAGCTGCTTGCTAATCAGGATCTCGGTAGAAGTCGAGTGATTTTTCTAGCACTCGCGCGAGGTCAGGAATTGATTGTATTCATCTTGATAATGGGATATATGTTGGTCTATGGACTTGGATCCAGGGAGGATGCCTTGTCCATGAGACGGGAAAAATGAATTAAGGATTAATGTGTGGATACCTGAGTCAAGCTTTTGAACGTACTAAGCACATGCCGGGAAAAATGGTAACCGGTAAACCTAGTACCTGAGTGAAGCCGGGCGCGGACTTTATCCCTCATGCGACCTGAGACAGGGTCTCCCATGCTAGCTATGGTGGGTACAAGTGCGGTCACTGCACGGCGGCAGCCGGGGTCAGTGGAGCATTGTATGCCAAGGCGGTGAGGCCTGGACGCGAACGGGGAATCGATGGGGACGGTTGTCATGTGTGGGGTCGGAGTACCCTGACATGCCGTGTGTTTAGGTTTACCTTGCAAGGTTAAAACTCGATTCGAATCGTCTGCTTCTCGCAGCTAATGAGACTGCTTGATTCCTTGTACTGCATCGAGTAAGAAGTGAAATGTGGGTTACATGAGATAACTTGTTGATTGAGCTAATTGCTTGTTACCATGTATGCTTAGAAGGAGCAAACCTAGCTAAGTTAATGATGGTAGAATTTGAAAAGCTAAAAATTGATTTTAGAAACAGCTAGTGCTTTTGGCAAACCAAACCCCTCAGCCAAACAGCTGCATAGTCTAGAGGTAGAGGAGTAGACTCCTCACACCGGTTAAGTCTAGCTGAGTATTAGTATACTCAGCCTTGCTTGTGGCACCATTTTTGCAGGTACCATGCAGGATGTAGTTGATGGTGTGACTTGGCCTACCACCCTGCCACCGGGTTGGACGGTCGAGTGGGATGTTGCTCCGGCAGGAGAGGAGCATGAGGAGTAGTGGGCTAGGCCTTGCCCATTTCCTCGTTACCGACGACATCGATTATCCGCTGCATTTTAATTTGTGAACTTTATTTGCTACTCCAAAAACTCCGATTTATGTAATAACTCAGTACTTAATTTGAGGTTTCCTGTTTTATTGTATTTCTCCTGTGACTCACCTTCGAGTGAGATTGTGGAATTTGATCCTGGTTAAGTGGCTCTATCAGACTAGATCTGAGGGACTGACGGGTTATTCCGATTTAAGTGTGTTACGACCCCTGAGGCGTGACTTAGGCACTTAAGCTGGAATAATTCGGGTGGTTCTGCCACACCGAAGCGGTCTGGGCATTAAACACGACTGAGTGCAGGGCGACTGGGTTCATCCCTTTCCGCCTTCTATATGGATCGGAGACCATGACCCCGCAAGAAATAAAACATGGGTTCCCACGGTTAGTCCCGTCAGCTGTCCCCGACGTGGACGAGCCCACTTCAAAGGACCTGATCGATGGAGACTGGGTCTTCGCGCTACAGGCCCTAAACAAATACTAGGCCCAAACAAAAGCATGGCGTGACCACGCAGTCATCCCGAGGGAATTCAGCGAAGGAGACCTCGTACTCGTCCGGATCGCTCGGACAGAGTCTCGGGGCAAACTGAAGCCCAAGTGGGAGGGCCCTTTCATCGTTAAGACGAAGGCGTCCCCCAGCGCATACAGGCTCGTGACGCCATCCGGCAAAGAATTGGAGCATTCCTGGAACATTGATAATCTCCGCAAATTTTTTGTTTGACTCCTCGGGGCCCGCTCGCCCTTGTAATTCGCACAACAATTTTATTCTGGCCCGCACTCTTTTCCTCCCAGGGGGTGAGGTTTTTAACGAGGCGGAGCCATGCAATATACAAGCGAAAAATCCCCCGCAAAAATCTACGTCGAAAAAGGACCGCGTCGACGGTCTTCGACATTCGACCAATACAAAGTCACCGCGAGTGGCAGCGCTAGCTACCCTCGCGTGCGACACTCCATGCAAAAGTCGCCTAAGGGTGCAGCCAGATTAGCACAACAAGTGCGAAAAATCGAAGTCTTCTTCAAAAAGACTATCCGTGCAAAAGTCGCCTAAGGGTGCAGCCGGACTAGCACAACAAGTGCGCAAAATCGAAGTCTTCTTCAAAAAGACTATCCGTGCAAAAGTTGCCTAAGGGTGCAGCCGGACTAGCACATCAAGTGCGCAAAATCGAAGTCTTCCTAAAAAGACTATCCGCGCAAAAGTCGCCTAAAGGTGCAGCCGGACTAGCTCAACAATCGCGCCAAAACGCAAAGCGTTACATCCGTGCAAAAGTCTACACCAAGAAACCGTCCGCGCACAGACCAACTACAAGGCGCAACCGGACCAACGTATGAAATGTGATAGACCAAGCGCACAATGACATGGACATAGCCGGACGCCCGAAGGCGTATAGCCTCATTATACAAACCGTATTTACACACGTACAGCGAGGGCATCACACCTTACATTGGTTCGACCTATGATTCCCATCTCCCTATAGTTGAATAGCATTATCCTAAGCTCCTCACCCTCAAAAAGACTTCGCAACTCCCCCTCACCTGCACTCGCCCCAACCGGCGAGGACAGCAATTCCCGCTTGCCAGCCCTGCCCACACGAAGCCGACCGCCATCCACCTCACTCACCCTTCGCTTTGCCACCGCCCTTCGCCGCCTGCGCCCAGCACTCGGACCAGGCAAAACTTCAGCATCCGTAACACGCGGAGAGGCCTCCGCCGCAGCCACATCCAAAGCCGCAAAGTAATCCAAGTCCTCATCCGAAGACTCTTCCGTCCACTCAACCAAACTACCAGAGTCACTAAAATCAGAAAACTTAGAAGCAGACTCATCCAATTCATTCCCAGCATCCACGGTCGAAGCCGCCACAAAATTAGCAGTAGCGGTTGCGTGCACAGGCCCAAAATCTTGAACCTGCGCAGCAACCAAGGTTCAGCAACATAGACAAAATTCTCTAACTACCCCACACCCACTAAGCCACCTGCGAAGACCCAGCCGCCGCCGCGAGATCCTCCGCTGCCGGCTCCGTCGCCGTCTTTAGGGGATCCTCAGCCCCCGGCACAGCGGTTGGCGACGAGCCACCACCGGACACAGTAGCCGCAGGGGCAGCGAGGGAGCCTTCGCCGGTTTCCGGGGGTGGCGCCGGGTCGACCTCGGCCTCGGCCGCCACCAGGTTCGCCTCCGCTTCGGGCCCCGCGCTGTTCAAAGGTCCGAAGTCCTCCACGTTCTCGGCACGCGCCGCCTACAACACAGCACACCGATTCAGCAAGCCCAAGTATAACCCACATTCAACAACACTAAACAAAAGACAAACATTACCTGATCCCTCGCCCAGTCAGACCGCTCCCTAACCACCTCCCGACAGTGAGGGCCCCACATCCGGTCAAAGAGGGCTCCCACGGAGTCCTTCACCACAGGGTCCTCGACCTTGTAAATCTCACGCTCAAAATCTTCATCAGATCAGTCGAAGACCTCATAGTGACGGCACCCTTCGCGGGACAGCACGTTCATCGCCCCTTCGCAGGTGACGAGGGAGGCAAAGGACATAAATCCCTCCATAATGGTCGGGAGCGCCAACAATTCCTCTTGCAGCCACTCGAGGCAGCGAAGGCCTGACTCTCGGTCGGGCACTTCGAAGTCAGCGGTCCGCGCGCCTAGCTCGCGGTATGAGTCCATGAGCTGTTTGCGCGTCCGCTCAACTTCCGAGCGCGTCGAAGCCTCGGCCCTCTCCACGCGGGCCTGCAGAGTGTTGAACCGCGCCTCCCATTCCTCGGCGCGCTGGCTGGCGAGACTACCCTACACCTGCGCCAAATTGGCCTCCGCCTGTGCCGATTCCGCCATGGCGAGGGCCTGATTAGCCTCCCTCCTCTCCTCCACCAGCTGGCGCCGAAGGTCAGTCCTCTCGCCCTCCAGGGCGGCCACCTTCTCCGCCAGCTTGCGGCACTTGCTATCGGCGACCGACTTTTCCCGGACGGCGTCGGCATGCTGCGCTCGAAGTCTCTCGACTTCGACAGACACAATTGCCATAAGGGCCCCCGATGCCACACGGTCAGCGAAGTCGGCCGCCTAAAAGACACACATAAGACCACAATCCCCATGAAAGCGGTAAACACCAAAGTCTAGCTCAACCTACCTGACTCAGCCGCTGCGACGCCTCCCTCAGCCGGCGGGACACAGTGCCCGCTTCGTCCTTGACGGCGGTGAGCGCCGAAATCTCACCGCCAGCGCTGAGAGCGCTACCCTTCACCCCAGGCACCGCGGCAGACACAGTGGTCGCCACCGCAGGTGGAACAACAACAAGTTGCCCCTCGCCCGATCCTGCAACGTATCAACAGTCAAAAAAACCCCTCGGGCCAACGACTTACCAATGAGATAATCGTCCACACTAATATTGGTGCCGAAAACGGCAACGGCAAAGGCAATTCTCGGGCCTTCGCGGCTCCGGCCGAGGCAGACTTGGTTCCGCTGGCGCCGGCCGCCTTCGCGACCTCCGGCACCTTGCTGGACCCAGGGGCGGCCACCTTCGCCGCCAGCATCGGCTGGCTACCGCCGGGAGCGGCAGCCTTCGCAGTCCCCCGCGCCATCTTTGGCCTAGCCTCGGGCAGCCTGATGACCGCCCGACGCTTCTGCGTAGCTTTTTGACGATCCTTGTCCACCACTGCCGACACAACAGCAGCAATATTTTGTCCATAAGGAAACACTCTCCAGTCACGAACCATGCGAGATGTAAAGAAGTCTTCGCCGGCCGCGCGGGGGATAGGACCGTTCTTAGGCCATCGACCCCCGGTAACCTCTTGCATCTGCGCCGAAGACTCCTGGAGCTCGGGCGAAGACGTCCTTCCCCCGGGGTCCGCGCATGTCCTCATCAACTCCATAGCAAAACTATCGGAGACCCCTAGTTCCCCCATCGCAGTACCTAGCTTCCTCTTCTTAGTAGATGGGGCGGCCGCCGGCGTGGGGTCGCTTTCAGTCTCGGCCGCCGGTTTTTTTCCGCGGCAGTCGACAACATCTTGCCCAGGATAACCGCCATACGACAAACAGTTCAACTCGAAGACCCTATTTAGGCGGTCGTTGGATCCGCATATATCCCAACTCGTCTGGGCCTCCGTCTTTGGCACATAGCGACCAACAATCCGCACCGCCCCATCCTCCGCCTCACGCACGAATGCGGCGGGATCTCGGCCATGCAAATCTAGTGCGAAGGCAGGACTCCGCACCAGCATCCCGCCGTGGGAAGGCATCTGGCGAGGGCATACTTCGCCCAGCGCCCAGCCACACGCCAAGGGCCATACCCCATACCCGACAAACTCTTCAACCAGATCGCGTCCGCTGCTCATGCGGGCCGCGCAACGAAGGGCCCCTTCATTTTCATCCTCCTCCGCCACTTCAAACTGCGGGTACGCTGAGTAATAATGCAAACACATCTCGGCCACTGGCAGCCCTGGATGGTCTTCGATTGTGCCTTCGGCAACATAGAACCAAAATTCCCACCAGTTGCCCCATTTATTGCGGGCGTAGGGAACCAACGCAACGACTTCCATCGAAGTCTTGCTGGTCTTCGGCGTAAATGTACAAGATCCAAATTGAGCAATCTTATTTCCGATTTTCCTTTTCTGCCAATGCAGACAATAATACTTCGCGAAGACCTCGACCGATGGCTGCCCGCCGTACGAAGTCGTTGCCCAGACATATTTTGACAGGGCCACCACGACATTCGGCGTCAGCTGGTGGACCTAGACATTGAATCTACGCAGAACTTCCCCCACAAATCGATGCGCGGGCAGACGAAGACCAGCGGCGAAAAAAGCCTCGAAGACGACCAACTCGCCTTCCGGCTCGGGGACCTCCTCTGTCCCCGGGACACGTGCCACTCCGCCGCCGAAATAACCAAGCTGTTGCATGTCCTGCACGCGAACCGAGGACATCCGCGACACGCCGAACTCCACTGTGTCGCCGGCGCGCAACTCCTCCGCCGCCACATTGCTCAGCGTCTCCTCGGACGACGTGTCGGCCGGCGGCGGTGTATCGACAGCAGAAGAGGAAGAGGACGGCATCGCTACGTACCGTCGGCGGCGACATGCGGTCTGCTTCACACGGGCCAGATCTCCGACGAGCAAAAGCAAGGAGGGCAGATGAGCAGCGGGCGGTTTGAGAAGGATATTAGGGTTTTCGCGGGGCGCGGAAAGATAAGGTTCAAAACGCGCCGCCCCCGCCCCCTTTTATACACAGGGTGCGGCGCTTCGGGAAACCCGCAATTCAATAGTACGGCGTCAATCAACGGTCATGTCAAAAACCCCTGCGGAACCACTTCGAGCGAGGGCAGCGTCTCCACCATCTAGCGACGTCTTCGGCACCAAATGACTTAGTCGAACTGGTCCCTCGGAGGGCAAATGTTGGGGCGAAGGCGAAGACGCCACCCTTCGCTCAATGCCTTCGCCAACCTCGCTGCACCAACGGAGGCAAGACGACTGGCAGATTTACCCTTCGTCCCACGCGTCGCCGGACGAAGACCTGTGACGAGGTCGTCGCTTCCTGCGGCCTCGTCCAACATGGAGGCCCACGTGTGATCCGGCCCATTGTAACGGGCCCTACGTGGCCGCTGCGCATTACGGGCCTAATTTGTAAAGGTCTCCCTGTAATTACAGTCTGTAACCCTGCTTTATGGTTATATTCCGGGGATAACCTAGGTGACTGAGGGCACATGCGTCCTTAACACTGGGCGTTGGGCACTCAGATACCTATAAATACCCCCGCACAGTGCCCGTGAGAGGCTGGATTAACAGAGCTATTGCCGTCTCGAGCAAAAATCCTGTTTACGTTGCTTCACTCCCCCGTTGAATCAACTTGCCCAGGAGAGCAAGTTCCAACAGATATCATCAATAAAGACCACCACAAATTTGTCCAGCTCTGGCATAAATATTGAGTTCATCAAATACATGAAATATGCTCGGGCATTGGTCAGCCCGAATGACATTACCAAGTACTCATAAAGCCCATATCTGGTAGAGAAAGTCGTCTTTGGAATATCGCTGGCCCTGATCTTTATTTGATGATAGCCAGAGCGAAGGTCTGTCTTGGAAAATACCTTGGCTCCCACCAACTGATCAAACAACACTTCAATGTGGGGCAAAGGATACTTACTTTTAATAGTTACCGCATTGAGAGGGCGGTAATCGACACACAGACTCAAACTCTCATCTTTATTCTTCACGAACAAGGCTAGACATCCCCATGGTGAAGTACTTGGGCGAATGAACCCCTTGTCTAACAATTCTTGTAACTGCTTCTTCAGTTCTGCTAATTCTGCTGGAGGCATCCTATAGGGTCTCTTGGATATAGGTGCAGTTCCGGGTTGCAGCTCTATGGCAAACTCTATGTCCCTGTCGGGTGCCATCCCTCGCAATTCGTTTAGGAAGACATCAGGGTACTCACAGACCACTGGAATTCTTTCTACGGGTGACTCTATCATGGTGAGTGCACAAGAATGGGTACTGTTGGGGACTTGTTCTCAAATGCTATGAATTAAGAACAAGGCAACATAAAATGTTAAATATTAGTGCCCTTCGTCCGCTGAAGCATTATCTCCCCAAGGATTTAATAAGCTTCGGACGAAGGCCATGAGCGAGATATCACGAAGGTCATACCTTCGCGATTAGAGTTATAAAACAATGTAGAATGAAATAAAGAAAATATAAATTATTAAGGAACAATATATCAAAAGCACATAAGATTATTCACATATTTCATTATGCAAACCTAAATATTAAAAACATAACATTTAGGTACATTTATACCTTCGCCTTAGCAGAAAGCAATAGTTTTAGCATAATGCGTCAGCGGTTACAAGATTGCGTGAACAGTACAGGATAGGCAAAGGGCGTAGCCTGTGTATAATTACATTTATGCCCTTTACAATCGACTACAATAAAGACACAGAACGTAATGGGTCTTTTAGGTCATTTCATCTTTAAGTCGGTTCACCCCTTCGTCTTGAGGCGTGTCACTGTGCCGAAGCTTTATAGGTGATAACTTCGGCGCTGCTCTTGAGAGGATCTGTCGAAGGTGTTTTCTTTTCTTTAGGATCTTCGGCTACGAAGCATACCCCCAACAGTAGCGCCTTCGCGGTGCTAGATCGTTTTTCGTAACGAGCTTGATCCGTGAAAAAGTCTTCTAGGCTTTGGGATGCCGAAGATCCGAAAAACACCTTCCCTGAGCTCATTGGCGAGAAACGATTAAAATAATCCACACGCGAGGTGGCCCCATCTTGCAGCAGTTATGCGCGCACTGGCAATTCACCTTCTCGGACTCTGTGGCCCACCGTTCAGTGAGTGCGGGCGGCTGTTTGTCCAGTGCGGAAGACCTTGACAATTCACCTTCCCACCTGCGGCACTATATAAACAGACGGGTAGGTGTGAAGTTACCACAGCATTCATTGCTATTGCACTGTTTTGCTGCCAAAATATTGACCAAAGCCGAAGCTTGCTCACTGCTTCCACAACCGAAGCTATTTATTTTGCTCAAGCTTCGTAACGAGAAAAAGCTTCAACAAAGTTAAGAAAAAATTTCAACGTCATTCGAAAAACAAGAAATTCAATCACCAGATGGCCAGAGTACGTTCCACAGCTAGGGTTACTCGTGACGGAGAAGAGGCCGATGGTGCCGAAACTGCCTTAATCTCTAAAGTGATGAAGCACTCAGGGCTGGTAGCATCGGAGGATGCACCTGCCGCTGAAGCCGAGCAGGCTGATGCCATAGAACTTGAGTCTAAAGATGATTACAACGTAGTGCCAACTAAACCCAGCCACCTAGAGTTTGGGAAATCCACCATTTCCGAAGATGACATGCCAAAGCTGATGAATTTGGGCTATTTCAATGAAGAAAAGAAGGAGCTGGTTCGTTTCGGCGGGGAGGAGATTACTCCGAAGCCAGGAAAGGATGAAGTAGTGGTCTTCAGAAGCTTCTTTAAAGTTGGTTTAAGATTTCCTTTAAACAAGATGATTGTTGATGTATTGAAGAAGTTTGGGATCTACCTTCATCAATTAACTCCTAACACTATCGTTAGGCTTAGTGTTTATATCTGGGCTCTCCGAAGCCAAGGGGTGGAACCATTTGCCGAAGGTTTCTACCGAGTGCACGAGCTTCATTATTAGACCCAGGCTAGAGGAGATGGTCTGCATGAAAACTTTTGCTGCTACAATTTTGCCTACCGCAAGAGTACGAAATTTCCAGTGATCAGCTATCGTAGCAAGTGGCCAGCTAGCTGGAAGTCTGAGTGGTTTTATGTCAAAGTTGACGAAGATAAGGAGAAGCTGCTCCAGAGCCCGCTAGAATTAATATTCGGAGAGACCAGACCCCAGTGCAACATGACACCAGGGAGCCCAAGCCAAATTGCTCTGGCTGAATTTAGAGTTATTGCGGAGCATATCGGCACTAGGGACTTAGTGCAAGAATTCTTGGCTTTTAGAGTGTTCCCGACTGTGAAAGAGTGGGACATGCCGAAGCTTAAAGGAGAAAAGAAGAAGGGGGAACTTATTCGGTTACCCTATTATTATAAATTCAAGAATTATTTCAAAGTGACTTGCCAAGAGTTGCTAGACACGATTGAAGTGATGTGTAATGAAATTCTCGGCAATTACTCCAAAAAAGAAGATCAACTAATGACTGCAGCCTTTGGCACCCATCCGAAGCGAAGGTTGAACCGAGTAATGGATGCTTTGGACTTTGAATATCCCGCCTACGAGCGACTAGACAAGGATGTCGAAGGGCAGAAGAGAAAGAGAGTGGCTGGTGCTCTAAATAAAGACGATGAAGAACAATTGAAAAAGAAAAAGCTAAACCCCGAGCCGAAAATAGATGCTTCGAAGAAGAGAAAAACTACAGCTCCGAAGCAGAAGGCAATTGATGAGGAAGAAGAGACTGCTGCAACACCCTCTACCACCGACATGGAGGAAATTTTAAAGGTAATGACTGAATCTTTGCCTGTCAAGCTAAGTCAACTGGGGCCACATCTGACGAAGCTTTTTTAGAAAGAAAAGGAGCCCACAAAAACGAAGAAGGCAGCTAGGCCGAAAAAGCAAAGAATCATTACAGTGACGGAAGTCATTGAAGGGACACCACCACAAGCTTCAGCTCCGAATGCACCAGCTGTTGAGAGCACAACAGCTACCAAAGCTGCACCTTCGGAAGCTACAGCCGAAGATATTCACTTAGAAAGCACAATTGCTAATATTGATAAGATACTGCTAGACATGGCTGCAGAAGAAGCTGCTGCAGCCACCGAAGAGACTCCGGCCCCAGAGCCCGAGAAGAAGAACGAGAAGAAGAAAGAAATAGCCGAAGACACTTCGGAAGATGAAATTTTTAACTTTCAAAACTTAGTGGGTCAAGAGCTGACGAAGGCTGAAAAAGAAGAGTTAAAAGAGTATGCCATATCTTGCGGATATCGGCCGGGGGCACTTCTCTTCGGTGGTGTTGATGACGAAAAGTTGGGCTGTGTCCGGGATCACACCGGAGCGAAGGTTATTGGTACTCTATCAAAGAGTATCGGTTTCCCGAAGCTCGAGACAGACATTAGCCGCTACCGATGACAGCACATCGTCGGTAGTTTATTCTATTCCAATTTCAAGGTAAACAACTTTTCTTTAACTTTTATTGTTTCAATAACGAAGATGTTTTCTAACGAAGGTTGTTTGTGCGTAGAGTATGCTTTTGAGTAAAGCTTTGAAAATGCAGCAAGTTTTGGAAGATAAAAACACGAAGTTATAATTGTGAGTTTAGAAAGCAAAATAAAAGACCAATCAGCTACTCTTGAAAAGAAGGAGTTTGAGCTTCAGACAACCGAAGGCTTATTGGCAGAAGCTGAAGCTCAAATAGCAGAACTAAATACGAAGCTTCTTTCTCAGTCAGACAGCTTCGAACAAGAAAAGCAGAAGCTAAATGCAAAATTTGAAGCCGAAATCCAGAAAAGTTCAGATTTCCAAAAATCATTGACAGGGCTTCAAAACAAATGTCTGGAGTTCAGTAATCGATGTATACAACGACTGAAGCAGGTCTTTTATTCGGTTGGAGCCAGCAGCGAGAAATTTAATCCTTCGGCTGAAGACCTGCCAGGGGCCTTCGAACATATCGAAGGTGAAATTGATGACCTTGATGAAGTTATAGCTGGTCATGATGACTTTTCTGCCCTGGTAGCTTCTCGGGGCACAGCTGTTGCCTTCCTGAAATCTGGCTGCGAACATGGGAAGGTTGTCAATAGACCCAATTTCAGTTTATCACCAGCAGATCTAGAGAATATTCCCAACCTTGCCCGAAGCATAGCAAATAGATTTATAAAACTGGTATGGACAAAGGGTGGACGAAGCATAGCTGGTGATGAATCTCGGAGTCATCTTAAGCCGGTAACAAAATCATACCTTGTGCTTACCTCTTCCTTTAAACTTGAATCTTCCTTACAATACTTTAATATATACATGATGACGAAGCCGACGAAGCTGAAGAGTAAGCAGACGAAGCCGAAGCCTAACGGATGACGAAGCCGAAGCCGAAGCTCAATGGATTTTAATGAATCTTGAATAAATAACTGTAGAAAAAACTCAAGAACTCTTGTAATGACCTTTTGTAAAGGATGATGTAACTAAATTTTACTCTGTGAACTTTGTCCATACCTTGTAATATATTCTTACCCTTCCGTCAATGTATAAAGTGCTTCAGTGTGAACGAACTGAGCACTTTTGAGCCGAAGGCGAAAAACACCTTCCCTTCTTTTCATACACAGTGAAGCATAAAACTGCTTCTTTTTCTTTTTGTCGAAGCCTTAACTTTAGAGCCGAAGCAACTGCCTGTGTTATGATGATGATGATCCTATGTATGTCTAAATGAATGTTTATGAATGCAAATGTATGATGTAATGTACCATGCAAATGAATGTCCAATCACACGCATACGAAGCCACAACCACAGTTCATTCCCTTAGGAATAACCAAAGTCTCTTTGCCGTTTATTTTTCTGCTTCACCGTTTATTTTTCGGTGTATCAGCATTGACTTTTCGCTGTAAGTTCTGCATTCCCTTAGGAACGTCTTTTGAACTTCTTCGCCTTCTATTTCGGCGATATCGCGTTGATTTTCGCGCTTCGCTTTATATTTCGGCGGAATCAGCATTGACTTTTCGCTGTAAGCTCTGCATTCCCTTAGGAACGACTTTTGAGCAGAAAACTTACACTTCGCTCCCTTAGGAACGGCTTTTTGTAGCTTCGTCGTGCTCTTCATCCCCTTAGGGACGTCTTTCGAGCTTCTCCCTGTTTTTTCTTTTCTCTTTGCACTCGATGGTGCATGCTCAGCTTTTACATTTACATTTATGGGGGATATTGCTCTTGTAGAGCTGAAATAAAAAAGAGAAATTACATGTTATGGCCCCATTAAAAACCTTTCTCTCCCTTTAGAAAGGAAAAGGGTACCATAGGAAAAATAAAAAGATTACATCAAGCTATACATAATATCGCTGAAGCTCATCCGCATTCCAAGATCTAGGAATGTCGTTGTCGTCCATATCCTTCAATCTGTAAGAACCGGGTCTTGACAAAGATACTACCAGAAAAGGTCCTTCCCACTTCAACTATAGCTTGCCTAATGTATCTGGGTTGGCAACTCTCCGAAGTACCAAATGCCCTGGCTTGATGTTTTTTAACCGAACTTTTCGGTCAAGCCATTTTATTGTTTCGGCTTGATATTTATTGATGTTCTCCACAGCCTGAAGCATGATCCCTTCTATAGCATCTTTTGCCACAGAATAATCAGCTTCGTCCTCTACCAAAGCCACTGTTCTTATTGATCCTGGTTTAGCTTCTTCTGGGGTTATTGCTTCTTCACCAAACAATAATTTGAATGGTGTAAAGCCTGTTGACCTTGATATTGTTGTGTTGTGGCTCCACACCACTTTGATCAATTCATCTGGCCACCTTCCTCTAGGCTGATTGAAGATTAACTTCATTATTCCCGTCATTATAATGCCATTGGCTCTTTCAACAAGTCCATTTGACTCCGGATGTCTGACCGATGCAAAATGAATCTTCGTACCAATTTGTCCACAAAACTCTTTGAAAGCTTCAGCATCGAACTATGTTGCATTGTCTAAAGTAATAGCCTTTGGCACTCTGAAGCGACAAACAATATTTTGCTAGAAAAATTTCTGGACAGTGACCGAAGTTATTGTGGCTAAAAGCTTCGCCTCAATCCACTTGGAAAAATATTCTACCGCCACCACAACATATTTTAAAATTCCTTGAGCTGTGGAAGTGGGCCTAGCAAATCGAGGCCCCACCTTTGCAATGGCCAAGTGGGTTGTATTAACTGAGTTAGAGATGAAGGTTGTTTCTGATCTCTTGCACATTTTTGACAGCCTTCACATTTTTGAACTAACTCTGCTGCATCTGAAGCTGCCTTCGGCCAATAAAATCCTTGACGAAATTTTTTTCCCAGCAAGGGCCTAGATCCAATGTGAGATCCACACAGACCTGCGTGTATCTCCTTCATCAATTCAATACCTTCGGTCCTTGATAAACATTTGAGGAGTGGTGAACAAACTCCATGTTTATACAATTCTCCTTCTATCATGACATATGGACTTGTTCTTGCCTCCATTCTTTTGTTATAAGCTTCGTCACTTGAAAGACAATTTCCTTGAACGAAAGATATTATTTCAGTTCTCCAATCTTCACTATGCACTAGAGAAATAGTGAGCACTGCTCTTTCCATAAGCTCAACCGAAGGTGCTTTTATTGTTTCAAAAAATACTTCGGAGGGTAAAGGGAGCCCCTGAGCTGCTGATTTGGCTAGCAAATCGGCATGCTCATTTTCACCTCTTGGAATACTTTTGACGGAAAACCCTTCGAAGGAAGCTTCCAACCTTCGGACTACATCCAGATATTTTTCAAGCTTCGCATCTCGTGCCCTGCTGCTTTTATCCACATGGCCAGCTATGACTTGAGAATCAGTCTTTAAGACGGCCCTTCTTATTCCCATTGCCCTTAGCTTTCGAAGCCCCAAAAGAAGTGCTTCGTACTCAGCAATATTATTTGTGCAACTCAAGTCTAGTTTGACTGCAAAACATGTTTTGACTTTTGAAGGTGCTACTAGGACCGCAGCTGCTCCTGCACCGAAGGTTCCCCAAGAACCATCGCAGAACACCGTCCAAGCTTCAGTATCATTGCTTGTCCCTTCTTTGTGAGCTCCTAGCATCCAGTCAGCAATGAAGTCTGCTAGCGCCTGAGATTGAATTGAAGATCTATGCACATAATCAATGGTGAATTCATTGAGCTCCACGGCCCACTTTCCAACCCTTCCAGTAGCTTCTCTGTTCCTCATAATATCCTTCAGAGGCTGCGACGAAGGAACAATTATATGGTAAGCTTGGAAATAATGTTGAAGCTTTCTGGAAGCCATTAACACAGCATACAACACTTTCTCCAACTCTGTGTAATTTTTCTTTGACAAGCTCAACACTTTAGAGACAAAATATACTGGGACTTGCTTTTTACTTTGTCCTTCAAGCTTCTCCTGTACAAGTGCCACACTCACTGCAGAGTGCGAAGCTGCCACATACAGCAGCAGAGGAGCCCCTGGCGTGGGTGGAGTTAGCGTCGTTAGGTCTATTAGGTACTGCTTCAGCTCTTCGAAGGCTTTCTGCTGAGTTGATCCCCATTGAAAGACTTCGGTGACTTCAGCACTTTGAAGAATGGTAAATTTCTCTCTGCTGATCTAGATATGAATCGATTCAAATATGCCAGTCTTCCTGTTAGCCGTTGAGCCCCCTTCTTTGTGCTTGGCGGTTCCATCCGAAGGATAGCTTCGATTTTAC
Organism: Zea mays; assembly: GCF_902167145.1. Lineage (NCBI taxonomy): Eukaryota > Viridiplantae > Streptophyta > Magnoliopsida > Poales > Poaceae > Zea > Zea mays. Next base: position 91,618,499 of record NC_050097.1, read on the forward strand.
TTGGATTAGCTTCGATCCCTTTTGTTGAAACTAGACAACCAAGGAATTTTCCCTTTTTTACTCCGAAGACACTTTTTTCTGGATTCAACTTCAGACCAGCTTGCCTAAAATTGGCAAATGTTTCCTGCATATCAGCAATGTGATTTTCCTGCTTTGTGCTTTTTACTATGATATTATCAACATATGTTAGCACATTTCTGCCTATCTGAGAGTGAAGGACTTTCGTTGTCATTCTACTGAAGCTTCCTCCAGCATTCTTGAGCCCCTCAGGCATCCGAAGATAACAATATGTGCCGCTAGGGGTTATGAAGCTGGTTTTTGGCTCATCTTCCTTCTTCATCCAGATTTGATGGTAGCCTAAATAACAATCTAGTAGACTCATGAGTTCTGACGAAGCTGCTGCGTCTACTAGAGAATCTATTCTTGGTAACGGGAACTCATCCTTCGGACAAGCCTTGTTGAGGTCAGTAAAATCAATGCACATTCTCCATTTACCATTAGCCTTCTTCACCATAATAGTGTTGGCTAGCCATTCTGGGTATTTTACTTCTCTGATGACTCCAGAACTAAGAAGTCTTTTTACTTCATTACGAGCACCTTCAGCTTTGTCATCAGACATTTTCCGAAGCCTCTGCTTTCTGGGTCTGAAGGATGGATCGACATTGAGCGAGTGTTCAATAACATCCCTGTTGACACCACAGAGATCGTTGGCTGACCAAGCGAAGACATCTTTGTTGTTGAACAGAAACCTTGTTACGGTTTTCTCCTGTTCCTTAGACAATTGAGATCCGAGCAACACCTTATGCTCTGCTATATCTTCACATAAGAGCATGGGCTTCGGCTGATCGGTCGAAGCAGCCTTCTCCCTTCTGTACTTGTACTGCTCACAAGCTTCGGCTCCATCTATATTATTAATTGCTTTTGAGTCTGTCCAGTTTCCTTCAGCCTTTCTGGCAGCTTCCTGACTTCCATGAATAGCAATAGGCCCTTGATCCGAAGGTATCTTCATGCATAGATATGCTGGATGAAGAATTGCTTCAAAAGCATTAAGTGTCCCACGACCAATGATTGCATTGTAGGGGTACTCCATGTCGACAATATCAAAGACAACTTGCTTAGTCCTTGTATTGTTGACAAATCCGAAGGTCACTGGCATCGTGATCTTGCCGAGCGCTACAATCTGCCTTCCTCCGAAGCCACAAAGAGGGTGTGTAGCATCATGAACCTTATCCTCTGGCTCTTGCATCTGTCTGAAGGCCTTAGCAAATATAATATCTGCTGCACTACCTGTATCAACTAGAACATTCTGGACCAGAAATCCTTTGATGACGCAAGAGATAACCATAGCATCATTGTGAGGGTAATCCTTGAGTTGAAGGTCCTCTTGGGAGAAGGTAATTGGGATGTGGGACCATCTCGACTTGATGAAGGGTCCCTACACCCCGACATCTTGTACCCTTCTCTGTGCCTCCTTCTTCTACTTCTTGTTGGCCGGCTCTGAGCATGAATCGCCTGTTATCGGGAGTACCAGTTTCGTAGCCGAAGCAGCTCCATCTTGGTTGTTGAACGAAGCCATCAACTCAAAAAGTGGAAGTGAGTTCACCGGAGGTGGGCGCCAATGTTGGGGACTTGTTCTCAAATGCTATGAATTAAGAACAAGGCAACATAAAATGTTAAATATTAGTGCCCTTCGTCCGCTGAAGCATTATCTCCCCAAGGATTTAATGAGCTTCGGACGAAGGCCATGAGCGAGATATCACGAAGGTCATACCTTCGTGATTAGAGTTATAAAACAATGTAGAATGAAATAAAGAAAATATAAAACATTAAGGAACAATATATCAAAAGCACATAAGATTATTCACATATTTCATTATGCAAACCTAAATATTAAAAACATAATATTTAGGTACATTTATACCTTCGCCTTAGCAGAAAGCAATAGTTTCAGCGTAATGCGTCAGCGGTTACAAGATTGCGTGAACAGTACAGGGGTACTGTTCACCTATTTATAGGCATAGGGCGCAGCCTGTGTATAATTACATTTATGCCCTTTACAATCGACTAAAATAAAGACACAGAACATAATGGGTCTTTTAAGTCATTTCATCTTTAAGTCGGTTCACCCCTTCGTCTTGAGGCGTGTCACTATGCCGAAGCTTTATAGGTGATAGCTTCGGTGCTGCTCTTGAGAGGATCTGCCGAAGGTGTTTTCTTTTCTCTAGGATCTTGGGCTACGAAGCATACCCCCAACAGGTACAACCCTGGTTAGGCAAGTACAATGTCATTTCACCACAATTAGGTGAGTGTATTTCTATGGGTCTTGCTGCGACATCAATCAATGCCTGATGCCGTGATAACCAGTCAGTTCCCAAGATGATATCCACGCTTTCCAATCCCATGATAAGGAGGGTGGTTTTAAATACAAGACTACCCAATTTTATGGGCACCTGCCGGTTGAGTTGATAGGTGGCAAACCTGCCCCCTAGTGTTGCGATCATAATGCCCCCATTTGTGTGGTGAAAGGTAACTGACATTTAGCACTAAAATTTGCACTAATAAAACTGTGTGATGCACCAAAATCAAAAAGAATGACAGTAGGGTAATTCAAAACGGAAAAGATACCGGTCATGATGGGTGCTCCCTCGGGAATGTCAGCCAATGTGGTGAAGTTCAGCCTGCCCTGTGTCACTTGCACCCTCTACCTCTTGCCTTGGTTCTGATTTGAAATCTGCCCTTGCATCTGCTGGTTCTTGGGACAATTCTTGGCATAATGTCTGGTGCTGCCACAAGTGAAACACCTGTTGTCATTGCCCTGACGGTACTGCTGCTGTGGCTGGTTGTTGTTCCTCGGAGCTGGAGGTTGAGAGCGGTTGGGTGCCTGCTACTGCTGCTGTGGTCGAATCACCCATCGCCCTTGCTGTTGCTGAGGTCCCCTACTCTGAGTGTCGAACACAATCCTGAAGCGCTGAGGCTGAGCGAAAGGTCCTGCCATAGGGGTCTTCCTCTTCTTTTCTAGGTGACGGGCTGTGATGCAATCCTCCTGAGATATGGCCATGTTGACTAACTCATTGTAGTTGTTGGCCTTGACTGTGTTGAGACGGTCACGGAGCTTAGTACCGAGGCCCCGTCTGAATCTATCTCTCTTCTTCTTGTCTGTGTCAGCATGATAGCCTGCGTACTGACACAGGTCATTGAAGGCTTAGGCGTACTGCAACACTGTACGACCTCCCTGAGTGAGTGCCAGAAATTCATTGAGCTTGCGGTCCATGATGCCTGCTAGTATCTGATGCCCTCTAAATGCTGCCTTGAACTCTCCCCACTCAACCACGTGGTCAACCGGCTGCATGGCGAGGAAATGGTCCCACCATGTCCGTGCGGGCCCTCGAAGTTGTTGGGTGGCGAAACGGACCATGGCCACATCTGAACAATCTCCGTTAAGCAGTGGGAATTTGGATTCCACCACCCTGAGCCAAACATCCGCGTCGAGTGGGTCCTCTGCCCGAGTGAACAACGGCGGCTGAGTACTGAGAAACTTCTAATAGGTGGCCGCTGCTGGGGGACGCTGATGATGATCACCATCCCCATAGTGCTGAGGTGGTGGCTGACGCTGAGCTAGATGTCGCAGGATCTCATTCTGCTGAGCCATAACATCCTGCATGGTAGGAGGTTGCGGCGTGGTGGAGGAATGCGCTCATTCTGCCCACGGCGCGCCCTTCCTGCCATCTGAAATTTAGGATGTTCTTAATATCATACTTTGAAATCCATGATTGCACATGATAAGAGATGTTAAATAATAGGTTTGTAAGATTGCAAATATTTCGTTGCCTCCACAATTTGGTACTAACAGAATATAATTTCATTCATACTTAAAAAATAGGAACCATCCATCATTCATCGTGCCAAAAGAGTTTTCCAATAGTTACAATAGTGCCCAAAATATTCAACTCTTTCTCTCTAGCCTAGTACCTCTAGGGTGCAAAAGCTAAGCTAGTTTCGAGGAGTTCCACTGTCGCACACTTCCATCCCAACTCTGAAATCTAATGAGCAAACGAGGCAACTCTAGACTCGGGGGAAGGTGGTCTTCCTGAGCCAGCAGTGTCCAAGCTAGATGCAGGCTCCGGCTCCTCTCCTCCCTCGATGTCTACGTCCTCATCGGCCCCTTCTGCCTCCATGTCTTGAATTTCTTGATGGTGCAGATCCAAGTGCTGGTTGGCTTCCTCATGCTATTGCTGGGTGGTCTGGAGCTGATCTTCCAGAACCTCGATGGTGTTCTCCCTGGCTTCCACCTGATCTTCAAGCTATTGGATTTGGGTGGTCGTCGGCTCCACCTGGAGATCCTTTTCCACCAGCTCAGTGGACAAATCAACCACAAGGTCCTCCCTGTTATCCAGGGTGATCTTGGTAGACTCCACTAAACCCATCAGTTGGGACATTGCCTCTCCTCGTAGGGCCTACAGACGATACAGGGCATTCATGCACCGAACTGTCAGGTGAGAGGTATGTCGAGGGTAGAGAGCCCACACATCCTTGGCATGCTCAACCTGATCCTTCCACATTGGGTTGTCCTCCTTCTCAGCGAGGAACAAGCCAATGGGGTGAGTTGATAGCTCCAAGGGGTGAAATCCACAGAATGTCGTCAGCACATGCAGAGCAGTGGACTCAATAGTATCCTCGGCCCTGAAACCGAAAGACTCGGAGTCCAATGAACGCCAGCCTGGCTACAAGGGATGAGGCTCCAAAGTCATCCTCACCCTACAGCGGGGTACCTGGTGCTCCTCGAACAACTGCACCGCTTACTAGGGAGGCGTAGCATAACCGGCTCCCTGCAGTACCTCCCACAAAATACGGGGAAAACCCTCTTGTGCAAGCCCGTCTGTGTTGGAATGTGCATTCCCTCCTTCCATCGATACGGGAGAAGTCATCTGTGTAAGGGAAAGCGTAAGCGAAAAGAAAAAGAATTCCAAAAAAAAAGGAAACTAGTGCTCGACTTTCCCATGGTTAAGTTGAGATCTTCGATGTAGACTTAAAATCTTATTACGGGTGTCTCTTTGATTATATAGCTTTTTATTAATATTGAAATTTCACTAGGAAGCTAGAAAAATAATGCATGCATGCTCGTCCTAAGCGACCTCACAACAGGTGTATGGGGGTGTAGGAATTCCCCACATATATCATAGCAGCCGGTAGGGCATATCCAAATAGCCACCTAGCTACCCATGTAGTGTCCTAAGGCTTCACGTCCTAGGTCTATCCTTATCGTCCTAACAGCTATCCAACTTGATTTCTAAACAAGTTTTACTTTTAAAAAGGTTGGTGATTATGATTTATTGATTCCTCTGTGGTGGTACAAGCTCTGGTACCAGCTGTGGCGGAACCGCTCGAGTTATTCCCACTTAAGTGCCTAAGCCTCACCTTAGAGGCGAGACCACACTTAAATAGGAATAAAATGTCAGTCCCTCGGATCTAGTCCAACAATGCCACTGACAGGATCAAGTACCATGTACTCACTCAAAAGTGAGGCACAAAGCAAATACAATAAAGCATAAAACCATACATTAAAGAAGGGTTTAAGGTTATTACAACATCATCGGAGTTTTGCAAAAGTAGTAATTATTGTTCGGGATGCAGCGGATATTAACAAACGGTAAATAAAGGGGAGGATGGGGAAGCCTGGCCCATCACTCCTCATGCTCCTCTCCAGCTGAGGTAGGGTCCCACTCGACTGTCCAACCAGGTGGCAAGGTAGACGGCCAAGTCACTCCAGCAACCATATCCTCCAGAGAACCTGTAAAAATTATGACACAAGCAAGGCTGAGTATACTAATACTAAGCTAGACTTACCCAGTGTGAGGAGTCTACTCCTCTACCTCTAGACATGCAGCTGTTTGGCTGAGGGGTTTGGTTTGCCAAAACCACTAGCTGAGTCTAAAATCAAGTTTTTAGCAACCAACATCTTTTGCCAATCAACTCACTTCCACTTATTACTCAATGTAGCAGCATGGATCAAGCAGTCTCATTAGCTGCGAGAAGCAGACGATTCGAATCGAGTTTTTACCATATACCCACCATAACCGGAATGGGAGACCACGTCTCAGGTCGCGTGAGGAGTAAAGTCTACGGGCAGGTTCACTCTTGTACTAGGCTTACCGATTTACCATATTTCTCAGCATATGTTTAGTACGTTCAAACGCTTGACACAAGGTACCACACCTTAATCCTTATTCCAATTTCTGCCTCGTAGACAACGTATCCCCATAGATCGTTGTCCACCGACCATCCTCATTAAGATATAAAAATAGACACAACCAATTCCTAACCTCGCGCGAGTGCTAGAAAAATCACTCGACTTTTACCGAGATCCCTGATTAGCAAAGCAGCTACTCGACCTAGCATACTATTATCCAACTCAAAAAGGAATCCTGAGTTCATGCCACTAGGGTTTCAGCCAATTCCTACACTTAAGTGCACAGTACAAACCTACAAACATTAAGTGTAGTAAAATATCATATATAAATGGTTATGCATAAAACCGAGGCTTGCCTTCAGCTGCGGCAGGCAGGTCCTTAGTAGCAGGCTCTGGTGCTGGCTCCTGCACTACCTCCTGAGCAACTCCTTGCTCCGGAACGAGGATGTACTCTCCGTCAGCGAGATTACAATCTATCGAATGCAATAAACAAGATATATGCATAATAATGACATGTCAATTTGTAAATGCTACACATGGTGAAACAAGATTAAAACAGTGAGCAAACTAGGGTTTCTTTATCGCATGGTGCTCTTAGTGTTTGGTATACAACTATTTTTGGGTCTTAGTGAACTTAAGGATTTTAATCACCTCCTGCATGTTTTATTAGACTCTTAGAGAGATTTAGTTGCATAATCTTAATTTCTTCCACAATTCCCCTTCTTCTCTTTATTTATGCCTATTTTTGGGTGCTGTTGAACTACCATGGTCATTTCGAATTTTCCAAAAGTGTTGCAAAAATTACAGTGGTTAAAAATTGGTCTCTGTAGTTTATGCTAAAAATTTGAGGTCAGAATTAATTCAGATAATCATTGTGCAAAAATAACAAAAGTGAGGGGTAGATAGTCACTTTGTACTATAGCTCTGATTTAGGTGAAGTTTCTGTACTAAATTTTATTTTTGCCAAGATTTATGGGGAATAATAGGTCTCTGTGCCAAAAATCACAGAAATTTCTTCAATGGTTATTTAGTTATGATTTTCCAAAGTTTAATGTCAAAAAGGCACTTATAACTAACTTGTTGTTCGAAAAATATCAAACAACAAACTTATATTTTTCCTAGATTTATATTTGCATATTATTAGTTATCCCAAGGATTGGGGTGGTTTCTCCTTAGGGTTATTGTTCTAAGATTTTTCTAAGTTCTCACTGCTTTTAAGAAATAAAGTGTAGTGCATTTCTTTTGTACTAACAAAGAGTTCAACAAAATTTTCATGTGATCTATGTTCCTTAAGTAAGCTAGAAAAAATGTGGTTATCCTCTGGTTCTTATTTTAAATCCCCTTTTTCATTTTCTCAATGTTTGGGTAAAAGCAAGTTTAATTGATTAATCCCTTCTTAATCTAGTATACTGGGGAGTTTAACATTTTTAAACAGAGTAGTTAGTAGTTAAGCATGTCTCTGATTTTTCTTACCCTTAGTACAAAAGTATTTCTATTTTCCCTCTATTTATTTAGTTTTGGGCACTACACTTAATTAAATTAAAACTCTAAAAAGTCTTGCAGTACTCAGGGTGTTTGTTATTTTTTCTAAGGATTTCATAATATTTAGGACCTAGCAAAATTTGTTTGGCCAATTTTGGTTGGATAAAATTGGAGTTATGAATTTTGCAAGTTCTGTATTCATTTAAAAGAATAAAACTTAAAAGGTTTAAGGAAAACCAGTTTGCACCGAGGCCCCTGGGGTTTCCTCTAACAATTTATTTCAACGGTGCCCCTGCGGAACTATTCCCCCGAGTCACTAACCTCGCAAAAACCCCCCTGGCTTTTCCTTCTTTCAACCCGGGCTCCTTCCCCATTGCAACAGTAACCGCGGAGAGGAAAAAGGGTGGCGCAGCTTACCAGCGGCGAGGGAGGTCCGGGAGGTCATAGCGGTCACGTCGAGGTGCGGGTCGTCGACGGTGATGGCCGAAATAGGTCTGACCGCGTGCGCAGGCGATCGGGTTCATCGGCGGCGTGTGCTCCGGCCTGCTCATGACAGTAGAGTTCAATCAAATGGCACAGAGAGCTTCACGAGATGCTAAGGAGGCTATAGGCACAAGGAATCGACAAATGACTTACCATGGAGCTCGGTCTACGTGCGACGGCGGCTGGTTGAAGTCCGACGACGTCGATCTGGCGTCTCCGGTGAGGTATTGTTCAATCCTCAGCTCGGGGAGCTTCACTAAGGTCCGGAGAAGCTAACCCAAGGGTCGGACGGGGCGAAGAATGGCTGGCTTGGCCGGTCTACGGTGGTCGTGGCTTGCGCGGCCGCTGGCACGCCATTCTCTTGGAAAACGCCGGTGAACTCGGGCTCGGGCTGGGTCAGGGGCACGTGGGGGTGTACGGTCGAGGCTAGTGTGGGTTTTATAGCCGCGGGCGCGGGCATGGGTGCGGGGTGACACGGCGCGGGGCTGAGCGCCGAGGGTGTGCCCTGGCGTCGCCAGGGCGCATCGAACACGTGGGTGTGTTCATCTGCCCAAGTTCTTGCGCCTGAAGAGGTCACAACCGTGCGAACCTCGCTAAAGGTCTTGTGCAAGATTTCTTCCTGGCACCTAGGGCTAGCTAGTTTGTGTAAGTTCCAATGGAAGATCTGCCCTAGCTTACAAGATATGGGGGCGCCAAGTCTTGTTTGTCTGCACTGTTCACCAGCGACAAAAAGGATGCCAAATTGTGTCAAATGGCACTAGTTTAGTTTCAAACTTTTCAGGGATGTGCCTTGGGTAGTTTGGCCACTTTTTGTTATTTGGTCTAAGTGGTTTTAGCGTCAGCACAAAGGTGAACACATCTGATCTTTGGGCTAGGGTTGGTTTTAGGACTTAGAGAAATTTTTGATGGCTCTATTGTGCTCTCCACTTAGTGAATTGATTTGGGGTTTTTGTTGGGCCTTTTTGTAATATCTTCCTTAATACATTTTGTAGATTTTCTAATACACTTCATCTTTGGTAAAGGTTTCCTTTCATGATTTTGCCATTTGCCCAATCTTTTCCCTTTAAGCCCATGTTTAGGGTTTAATGGCCTAAGAGGGGATTTAGGGTTCTAGAATCTTTTCAGGAGTGAGAATGTATGAAGGCTAGGGTGTCTCTCTTGTTATGATCAATACTTAGCTTAGCCATGATTCTAAGGCTTTTAGTGCCTTCACTTTCAAATTTTAGCATATAGGATAAGTAGGACATAAGTGTGTTCCTTTGGCCAGGGCCTTGAGTAACACCTGGGGTGTTACAGTTGGCAGGCGGGGACTAACCAGCCGGGCCCAGCGGCAGGGCACTAGGTACGTGGCGGTCTGGCCGATCGGATCTTGAGTGGACGGTCGGGATTGAGTCAGGTTTATTTGAAACGACATCGTCCAATCCGAGATGGATGCCTAGGATCATACGACCCGCCCTGGTCGGCTTTCCCTGGCTGCCAACAGGACCGATAGGCGGGACCAACCGTGTAGAGAGAGAGAGGGGAGGAAGTAGGTGTGCGGGCGGGGAGTTGGGCCGACTAGGCTAAAAGGCCGAGGGAGGCTAGGCTGCGGGCCTCTTTCTCTTTTTATTTTATTCTAAATTTTGTTTCCCTTTTCTTTTTAATTTCTCTTTTGAATTCAAATTCAACCACGCTACAAATTCAAATTTGGACATTTCAAGCATATGCATCAAACAAAAATAAAGTTTGGGATTCAGCATGATGCAACATTTCATACTCCTTTGGAGTTTTATCTACTAGAGCATTATTACATTTCCAACTAAAATAGCCACTCCTCTACTATATGAAAGAGAATAAAGAAAATGCAGAGAGGAGAAGAGAGGTAACACCTGAAGTTGGTGGATACTAGAGAAGAAATTTTATACCGCAAATTTAGGGTGTTACAATATGTTACTGAAGAGCAAGTCCAACATGTGCGATATCAACGACCAACATCTGAACATCTGCTCAGGAAGTATGAGTACCAGTATAGGCAGTGTCGCCAGCATGAGCCTGAGGATGAGGTATACGAGCACCATACTAGGAAGCGCTTGAGGAGGCATGAGGATACATGGGATCACTGGCATTGCCTGTTCTTCAAACACTATTGGAACACTGGTGTGAGCCTGCCCACTACCAGCAACTGCCCGAAGGAGACTGAATTGCGATATCACCTAGGCCCGATGACACACCAAGGTGAACGGATTGAACCACAACAAGAAAGGAGCCTTGATGAAGAAGAAGATAGGTATCACCGACCATGGTGGTGTCTAGATGGCCTTAGTAACACCAAGAAGTGTAGGGTGCAGCAGTTGTAGAACCTGGAAGAAACTAAAGCCAAGTACCTTGAGGTGCTAAGGAATACGCGCCTAGACCTAGTGGTCAAGGTGCGATACCCCAGGAAAGTGGGACTGTTGTTCACTTGTTCTCAATTGCTGTGGATCAAGAACAAGGCAACACATTTGTTATACGTTAATGACCTTCGTCCTTCAAAGCATTATTCCCTCTCGGTCATAATGCATCCCAGACGAAGATCATGAAAAGCACATCCTTATTATTTGCAAAACATAACACCAAGTCATTTATTTATTTCATAATAAATGTGTAAGCATTATGAACAATTTGTATTACATTGATACCTTCGGCTTAGTAGAAGGCAATGGCATGAGAGCAATTACCATCCAGCGTGAACAGTACAGGGGTACTGTTCACCTATTTATAGGCAATCGTATAGCTTTGTACGTTATTACATTCATGCCTTCAACAATTATATACAGGGTTTACAAATGTCACGGAGACAACATTGTCATTTGTATTCAATAACTTGAACAACACCTTCTCCCTATGTCGTCTCCCTGCTTCATCGTGATGAAACTTGCTTTGTCGTACCTCCCTTGAGTTATGTCGAAGCTTTCGTGTTGACAAAGCTCCTGTAATATTTAGTAGTATGCTGAAAACAAATAGTTAGTCGTGTTTTTAGGACCTTTAGAAGACGAAGGCCCCCAACAGGGACAACACCCACGAAGGAGGGAATGGTGCCCCAAGCAACTAAGAGCTAGCGAGGAAGCGGACGAGGAGGCCGAGAGGACATCATCAACCAACATGAATATGGTGTTTGTACTCCCCCAAGGTTTCATGAACCAAAGCATGAAGAGTCATTCGTGGCTCAGATGGATCTTGGTCCGCAGCCAGTTGTATTCGAGAAGCCGCTAGAAAAGGGATACAAGCATTTGAAGGCACTGTACCTCAAAGGGTATATCAATGGTAAACCCCTCAACAAAATGATGGTGGACATCGGAGCAATAGTTAACGTCATGCTATACGCTGTGCTGCATTGTTTGGGTCAATCTACTGAAGACCTGATCAAGACTAACATGACATTGAATGCCACCAATGGCCAGCCAATAGTAGCAAAATGGGTGCTCAACATGGAATTGACAGTTGGACACAAGACCATCCATACATCATTATTTGTTACCAACAGACATACTGTGTACACCGTCTTCCTAGGAAAGGACTAGATCCATGCCAACTATTGTATCCCATCAACAATGCTCCAGTGCTTGATTTAGTGGGATGGAGACAAAGTGGAAATGGTCCTGATGAGAACATAACCCGCTCTGATATTACCATGTTAAAGGCTCGTGCTGCGAAGGTGAAACTCTTCCACATTGTAACTACATTAGATATATTTGAAGAATTGATATTGCATTGTAAATATTGTGTTCTTGCCTTCTCTACTTCAAGATCGTTCAACTCCCAAACACCTAAGAATAATAAAGTGACCACAAGGCTTTAGTACCACATTTAGAGAAGAATTAGCTTTAATAGCACGGAACATGTTCACCTGATAATAAAGTTTACAAGCACGGGCTCATGTCATTGGTGTCTGGTTAAATTTTGAAGGGGTCGCTGGTGTGGTTGTATTGATGGAAGCGATGTCCTCATCATCCTCCCCTTCTTGTGGTAGAGTCGTCCTCGAATCTAGCGTGTACTCCTCACCCAAGTATGGCTTCAAACCTAATGACATGGTTGCCTGGGTGGGGATGTTGGAAATATCATTACTTGGTCCGCTAATCAACTTCCTTGTACACTCAACACATTGCTTGATCCATGTAAGAAGTTCTACAAATAAAAACATACACACTTTACAACGCAATATCAATTCTTCAAATGTATTGAATGTAGTTACAATGTGTAAGAGTTTCACCTTCACAACAGGAGCCTTTAACATGGTAATATCTGAGCGGGTTATGTTCTCATCATTCTCCCCTTCTTGACAACAAACCATCCTCGGTTTTGCATCATGATTGATGTTCATGACTAAGGTCTTATCTTGATCTTCTAAAAACAAACCTGAAGCTTCTACTAAAGTACACAGAAACAATAATTTTTCCTCTTCTTGAGAACATACCAATATCTTATTTTCATAATGTGAAGAAACACCATATATTGACAAAATATAAACTCTATGCACTAAAAATTGACCTGTTTCGTTGTACTTGCCAGCAATGTAAAATATAGCATGAGAAGGACAAGGCATAGTTGATCTATCAAATAAAATATTGTCCAAATTACTGAGCTCACAAAGATCATCAAACTCAAAATAGCCCTAGGTATTTAGAGAATAGAGAAATGTTAGTTCTTCAATTTCATTTGCAATGCAAATGACATGTTCCTTTTTAGCCAAAATGTTTGGTTCAATATCAAATGTAACATGCTCATTTACTAGGTGTTGCCTGAGAACAAGTGAATCATTATCCCACAACTCTTCGCTATCACAAGGGTCTACAATCATTTCTTCTTGTGATGATGGAAAAACAATAGCTGGCTTCACTATGTTGTGTTCTTGATCAGCATGTAGAGTAGACAAAAAAGAGGAACTATGGGTCACATGTTCAGTGCTTGTATAATTGTATAATAGAATCTCATTTTCAGTTTTACATGCAAGCAAAAACAAGTGAGAAATACGTTTGTATGCTTCATGCATGACTATAGTCTGAATTTTAGAATTGAGTCCTTTCAAGAACCTAGTCATTACATCTTCCATGCATTCATCTAAACCAGCAAACATGGTACAAATTTTAAAATCATGATAATAATCTTTCACAGTCCTATTACCCTACTTTAAGGTGTCTAATTTAGAAAGCAAGTGACCAGCATAGTATGCAGGAATGAATGCATCTCTAAAATAAAGTTTGAATTCTTCCCATGACTGCGGAACTTTGTTGTGCCTACAAATGTATTTCCATTCCATCAATGCATGCTCAGTTAACACATTAGAGGCAATATAAATCTTTTGTTTCTGAGATAGATCATGCTTATCAAATTCCTTATCTATTCTAAGCTCCCAATCAATGTATGCATGAGGATCGAATTTACCAGTGTATGAAGGCAACTATTGAATGATGTCTTGAATATAAACTTCAGTTAGCTCAAAAATCTCCACATCACCTACCATGTTCAGTAAAAACAAGAAACAAACACAATAATATCTTGAATCCTATAAACTACTTGGAACGATTACTGTAATCTCTCATTATCAAACTGGTCAAACAAGCTCCTACAAGTTCTCACCATGCAAAGCTGGAGGTGTTGACAAACCGCAAGAACAACAATAATGGTGGCTGCGAGCACAATCTGGTGGTGTTGTAGAAAGATTATGGACTTATAGGTGGCTGCTGAAACAATAGATCCAAGGAATAGCTAGTACCACGTTAGCCACAACGAGTTGAATAAACGTTCCACAATGGCGTTGTGTTGGTCCTAGTCCAAACCGTGCTAGACGCGAGCCGTTTCACAAATGGTATCACCAAACGCTTAGAATAACAATCTAAAATCTATTACTATAAAATGAATGCAAACATATTTTCTTATGTTTTATTGCACTTGGAAACAACAATATGAAATCTGATCCTATAATCTTGCTGTGATTTTTCTTTTCTTTTCTGTTGTATGTGCTCTCTTTTTATAATTAGTGCGACTTTTTTATGCACTTGCCTTTTCCTTTCTCTTTTTTTATTTTTAATTGTAGCTACAGGTCTAAAATGGTGATCTAAACAAGGTGATACGAACTCGAAACTCTAGTGGTAAGAAAACTTTAGACCAGCAACTCGACACAAATGCAGCAACCGTGAATTCAACAAGTCGGAAACTATGTAGTAAAGCAAAGGCTCAAAATGTTTTTAGGTGATTTTTTGATCTGAATATATCTTTGGATAAAAGTGGACTATAGGTAAATAAAACAAGGAAGATGGAGATCTCTCACCGAGCAACCTGAAATTTGATACCACTTGATAAACCCAACAGGTAGAAAGGAGCCCGATCTTTTGATGAGAGTTGATGGAGGTGGAAAATTGTTGGATAACAACGTTGGCTGCCCGACTACCACAACCAAGATAGTGTGGCACCTTGAGCGACATGTACACCGTCTTCTGAAAACTACGATTTGGGATGGTGGTCGACGTTATGCTATCCGACTACAGCAACCACAAGGGTGTTGCACCTTAGAGATAGTTACACCGGCTCCTATTGTTGCTGCTCTTGCCGTGCCAAGAACAGCCTTGAACCTGCAAGTAATCGAGAACAAGCAAGAACAAGATAACAAGCAGACACTCACAGATCTGATGAAGTTGGGGTCCTGTTTCAAGTAACCGGGTGGTCTAGCCGACACACGCGTTTACAAGGAAGTAGCAAAGGCTAAACTTACATCAAACAAAAACACAAGTTCTTTGGTGGTTGCTAGTTGCTTAATGAGAGGAATAGAAAGGAGGAATTCTGGTGGAGTCATGAAGCTCTCTTGGCAGTTCCTGGACGCCTCGGTTGTGATCTATCATTTATTGTAATACCCAACTTGTAAGTAAGAAGGAAAAATGTTGATGTCAGTGTATATCTGCCATCTACAAAAAAAGAACATGGGATAATAAAAAAACTAGATAGAATTAATATTCATAAAAGGATTTAGAATGATAATATATTTTGTTCCTTTAAAATAGTGTTTTTATGAGTTTCATATTAAGAGAACATTTGTTGAATCGATAAAACAAGGTAATAAATAAATAAATAAATAAAAATAAAACTTTGCATTAGCATGCTAGATTTTTCATAGTTGTGCATTCTGAATTCAAGCCTTATTTGAACTTGCTTTTAAAATTTGGGAATGGAATTAGGGAAAGAAAATAGAATAAAAAAAGAGAACCCCACCCTGGCTCTTGGGCCTAAAGACCTTGCGAGCGGCCCATTTTCCCATTTTTCCGTGCCCCCGCCGGCCCACACAGACGCTGCGCAGCTAGCCCACTCTATTCCCCTCCCTTTTCTTTTTCTCTAGTGCCAATGACGTGTGGCCCCCACCTGTCGGATCTATCCCCTTCCATTGCATGCATCCAGCGTAACAGCACGAGTTTCTTGGCCGCCAGGTGAAGCACACGGAATCCGTGCATGGGGCAGCGATTCCTTCGGGCGTCGTGGGCCCTCTCAGGTCATATATACCGTTTCTCCCTTAACCGCCTGGTTGTAGCCGTCGCCATGTGCATCTACGTCGGATCGACAAGAGGGGAGAAAACTCAAATCGAGAGCTCCGTCGCCTGGGGCGAGAAGAACTAGATCGTGATCTCCCTGCGTCGGTGCTTGGACGACGACTCCATGGACGAACCGTGTAGCACAGCTACGACAATGGATGGCCGCCGCTCCCTCTCCTCCTTGGTCCATGCCCAGCCGCCGCCACGGGACTCTGGCGCGCCTTCGCCCTGGGTGCTTCACCGAAGTACCTGCGGCTCGGGCGCAGGTCGACGGGCAAGCTTGGGCCTGGCTGCCACCGAATCGCATAGATACCTTTCCCTCTTCATCGAGCTTCGTCGCAAGGTCAAAACACCCTGCACATGGATGTAATGTATTCCCTCTCGATGTTGTCCCGGTGGCCCTCACTTGAGCGACCGTGCGGTTCATCGGGGGCCATACGAATGCCTGTGTGACGCGCGGTCATCCTAGACCTGGGCAATAGGAGGAAGACGATCGCTGACGTGTTGGATGGGTTACACACGGCGGGGATTAGATGTGGGTTGTCCACCGCTGGATCTTTGGTGAACGGGTCAGATTAGAAGTAGCGTACACCTTCGGCTAAAGTTGATCTCGGCCATTTGGTGTTGATCCAACGGCTCAGGTGAGGGCAGTATTATTGATCTAATCTGGATCATTCGGATTGGATTGGACGGATCAAAGCGCCCCATACCCCTTCAGCGAGGCGTTTTTCTAAAAGAACACATGTAGGATTTATGAAATATCATGTCGTCCATTTCACTGTGTAATGAGTCTGGTGATTCTTGCACCAAGGTCCTTGCACTTCCTAATAATAATGCGCCCAATCCAGAAGATTAGAAAAATCAGGAAAATTTTATTGAAATTGAATTTTAGTGTAAAAATAAATACTAGAATGTGTTTAATTCATAGAAAATGCATACTTAGTCTAAATTTATTCATCCAATTTCTATAATTTTGTAATATTATTGTTTATCACTTAGTACCACTGTTTGACATGAAACCTATGTTAAATTGGATCACCTAATTAATTTTGTATCTAGCACATACAGACTTCGGAAATTCATAACTCCTCTGTTTTAATTCCAAATTGGCTCATTCCAGTTGACTTAGCTCCATATAAATATTTACTATGCAATAACAACATTTATTGCACCATGTCTCATTCTTTTGTAATTAGATCCTTGTTTAACTTATGTTGGTTAGTCTGGTTAAACTGCTTATCATTATAATCTACTAGAATATGATCTATGGTCAATTTATAACTTAGATTAAAGTTGAGATAGTTATTTATAGAATAACCTCCCATATGATTTATATTAACCAATTTATAATATAGTTTAATATTTTAATCACATAAATCTTCTATAAAATCATAACTCCTTAACCGTAAATCCGATTTTAGTGGTTCTCGTTCCCACGAACTCCGATTTTAGTGGTTCTCGTTCCCACGATCTCGTAGCAATGTGTAGATCATTATTATGAAGTATGTTCCTATGTTTGGTGTGATGTTAATTTTGTCTATACCATGTTCGTTTGTATTGCTACGACTAGCAGTGAGGATCTGAAGAATCATCCTGGTAACTGGAATCTCAAGTGCCAGGCAAGTTGTGCCCTTGACCACTTTTGTTACCCAATAATGTTCTTTAATTTTACTCATTAATGTATACATTTAATTTTGAGGGGACCCAATAGGTTACCCTAGTCTGTTTGTCATTTTCCTTTGTTTACCCCTGAATCATTTGGGTAGTAATGCTATTGCTTTATATGGTTGTGGGTTCCATGTTCCAATTATTCTGTTATTTTATTTATGTTCATGTCAAGATCATTATCTTTAACTGGAACATGGAGCTTAACTTGAGAAATACGTGGGACCCCTTGGCTAACTAATTAGGAAAGCTAGTGGAAGACTACCTTACCCGAAAGGGGCAAGGGCAGTAGGGGAGTTGCATGCAAGGAGGTTCTCGGGTTGATTTTGCTACGATGGCGATCAGATAGGGGATTCTTGCAAGTGCTCTTCCCATAAACTGTAGCAGGTTTTTGGAAGCTAGTGGAACTTTGTAAAGGCCTCGTAGTGGATCCCTATCCATTCACCTCGGTAGTGTCTAAGGTCCTTGCAAACCCTGGCGACATGGGAAACACGACTTGTGGGTACAGGGTACAACCTCTACAGAGTGTAAAACTGGTATACTAGCCGAGCTCACGGTCATGAGCAGGTCAGGACTCTCGCATGATTAAATTATGGAACCTAAACTCAATTTGTCATATGCATTGCATGGGATTATTTATTAATTTTGTCCTATTATTCTTATTGTGGTTTGGTATTTACTTATATCTAGTAATTGCTAATAAAATTTTGACCAACTTATTAAAAGTAATGCTCAGCTTTAAACTCTATTGTTGATCAGCCTTACACATCACATGAACTACCACCTTTGGTGAGTTCATGCCACATTATTCCCCACAACTTGTTGAGCGATGAACATGTGTGAGCTCACCCTTGCTGTCTCACACCCCCCCACAGGAGAAGAACAGGTGGTTCAAGTAGAGCCACACATCGACGAGTTCGATTTAACCTAGGTGGTGTCTCCCAGTTGATTTTCTGGCGCCAAGGATGGATTTTAGTTCGATCTATATTTATATTTTATTTTGTAAGACTTCCGCTATGTAATAAGTACTCTGATTATATTGTGACATTTATCTCTATACACTCTGTTATCATATATGTTGTCTTCTTTGGCGCATGTATGAGATGCACCCGGCTTTGTCCCTTAAATCCGGGTGTGATATTTATTCTTGATCCACCAGCAAGTAGATGAAAAGAGCTTTCAAACATGTACTTATTTCCATTAAATGGCCATGGGAGTTGAAACTTATGCTCCATTTTGTCTAGTGCTTGCTACAGTTACGAAATCCCCTCAGCTGGTGGAGTTACCAAGTCTCTCGGCCATTCATGTATGCCTCGAGTCTAATATCTCATTCATTCTTGATCCACTAGAAAGTATATGAAGAGACCTTTCCAACAAGTGCTTATTTGCAATAAACAACCTTGGGAGCTGAAAGATATGCCCTCTTAAACTTGCTCTTGCTGCAGTTACGAAATCCACTCAGGTGCAACATCTTTTATTGTCTTCTTGCCTTCTCCACTTCAAGATGGTTCAGCTTCCAAACACCTAAGAATAATAAAGTGACCACAAGGCTTTAGTACCACATTTAGAGAAGAATTAGCTTTAACAGCAAGGAACGAGTTCACCTGATAATTAAGTTTACAAGCACGGTCTCGTGTCATTGGTATATGATTAAATGGTGAAGGGGTCGCTGGTGTGGTTGTATTGATGGCAGTAATGTCCTCATCATCCTCCCTTCTTGTGGTAGAGTCATCCTCGACTCTACCGTGTACTCCTCACCCAAGTATGGTTTCAAACCTAATGACATGGTTGCCACGGTGGGGATGTTGGAAATATCATTACTTGGTCCCCAATCAACTTCTTTGTTCTTCAATGCCTTCCTTGTACACTCATCACATTGCTTGATCCATGTAAGAAGTTCTACAAATAACAACATACACACTTTACAATGCAATATCAATTCTACAAACTTAATTATCAGGTGAACACATTCCTTGCTGTCAAAGCTAATTCTTCTCTAAATGTGGTACTAAAGCCTTGTGGTCACTTTATTATTCTTAGTTGTTTGGGAGCTGAACCATCTTGAAGTGGAGAAGGAAAGAAGACAATAAAAGCTATTGCACCTGAGTGGATTTCGTAACTGCAACAAGTGCAAGTTTAAGAGGGCATATCTTTCAGCTCCCAACGTTGTTTATTGCAAATAAGCACTTGTTGGAAAGTTCTCTTCGTATACTTTCTAGTGGATCAAGAATGAATGAGAGATCGGACCCAAGCCATCCACGAATGGCCGAGAGACTTCGTAAGTCCACCAGTCGAGGGGATTTCATAACTGCAGCAAGCACAAGACTAAATGGAGCATAACTTTCAACTCCCAAGACCGTTTAATGAAAATAAGTACATGTTTGAAAGCTATCTTCGTCTACTTACTGATGGATCAAGAATAAATGGCAGATCACACCCAAGGCGTCCAAGAACTGCCAAGATAGCTTCATGACTCCACTAGAATTCCTCCTTTCTATTCCTTTATTTAAGCAACTAGGAACCACCAAAGAACTTGGGTTTTTGTTTGATGTAAGTTTAGCCTTTGCTACTTCCTTGTAAACGCGTGTGTCGGCTAGACCACCCGGTTAATTGAAACAGGACCCCAACTTCATTAGATCTGTGAGCGTCTGCTTGTTATCTTGTTCTCGCTTGTTCTTGATTGCTTGCAGGTTCAAGTATGTTCTTGGCACGACAAGAGCAGCAATAATAGGAGCCGATATAACTATCACTAAGGCGCATCACCCTTGTGGTTGTTGTAGTCGGATAGCACAACGTCGACCTCTACCCCAAATCGTAGTTATCAGGAGACGATGTATCTGTCGGTTAAAGCGCCACACCATCTTGGTTGTCATAGTCGAGTAGCCAACGTCGTTCTCCAACAATTTTCCACCTCCATCAACTCTCATCGATAGATCGGGCTCCCTTCTACCTGTTGGGTTGATCAGGTCCCCGCAGATGACTTGCACAAAACTTCACTCGCCGATATGAACGAGTGGGACACCGATGGACAGGACCCAATCCCAAGAATTGGCTTGGAAGGCTGCAACCGTGTAGAAGCAACAAAATAACAGGTTGAGGTTGGTCTTATCCATCGGCCTTATAGAGTAGAAGAAGTGCCATACGTGCCTAAAAAGGCCGATCCCAGTGATTAGCTGAAAAAAGTAAAACATAAAAGTAAGATAGCGAATGATGATGAGACCTGCTCTAGTAGCCGGTCACGAACTCATTGTAAATGTTTAAGTATTAATAATAATGATGAGGTGGCTGGTCCATGCGATCGGCCTGATTTTTTCAATCCTACTCCTCTCCTATGTATCCTGTTGATTTGTAGGGCGATGGGAAACTAGGATACGAGTTCACCTTCGTAACGAGCTAGAAGAAGTCGACATTGGCCCTGAGGATAAGTCGCGGCCCACATAAATCAGGAAGAGGTTAAACCCAGAGTTATGCGAGCCGATGATAAGCCTGCTCAAGGAATATTCGGGTTGCTTTGCTTGGGATTACACGAAGCTGCCAGGGCTTGACAGGAGCATTGTAGAACATCTGCTCCCGCTGAAGAAGGGGTTTTGGCCTTTTCAGCAATGAGCATGATTGATGAAATATCAAGTACTGCATGAAGTCAAGAAAGAGGTAAAGAAAATGTTGGAAGCAGGGTTCATCAGGCTGTTTTGGTATGCTAAATGGATTTCTAGTGTAGTGTCTGTTCAAAAGAAGGATGGCAGGTAGAGGGTATGCGTGGATTTCAGAGACCTCAATAGGGCCACACTGAAGGACGAATACTCCATGCCAGTCGTGGAAGTGTTGATCAACGCAGGTGCCGACCACAAGATCTTGAGCTTCAAGGATGGGAATGTTGGGTACAACCAAATTTTCATGGCCCTGGAATACATGCACAAAACCTTCAGGGTACCCAGCTCGGTAGGATTGTTTGAATATTTGGTCATGATTTTTGGGTTGAAGAACACCAGAGTTACATTTTCCATGACCAAATAGGGAAGCTGGTGGAGATTTACATCGACAATGTTGTAGTCAAGTTTACATCCACCAGGGGCATATAGAAGTCTTGTGCCAAATGCTGGAATGGACTAGGAGGTTTGGGCTAAAGATGAAACCGAAGAAGTGTACCTTTGGGGTAATGATCGATCAGTTCCTTGGATTCTTAGTGCATGAGCCAGGGATAGAGATCAGCCTTAAGTGTCAGAAAGCCACTAGATCAATGATACTGACGACCACAAACAAGGAACTACAACAACTAATCAGAAAAATTAAGTTCGTCAGAAGGTCTATTTCCAACCTATCTAGGCAACTTGAGCCATTTATGAGTTTGGTTAAAATCAAGAGTGACAGCGAGTTCAATTGGGGGACCAAACCAGCAAAAGGCATTTGAAGGAATTAAGCAATATCTGTCGAAACAGCCAGTGTTGGTTCCACCACAACCAAGCGAACTGTGTTATGTGTACCTATCGGTAGGTGACAGTTCCATTGCCTTAGTATTAGTGCAAATACATGATAGCTAGAAGAGGGTCGTTTCTACCTTAGCAGGAAAATGCTAGATGCAGAAACAAGGTACTCCAACATCGAGAAGTTGTGTCTCTGCCTATTCTTCACCTGACCAAACTCCGTCACATCTTGCTGACAGCTGAGACGATCGTCATTTGCAAGACAAATGTCATCAAACATATGCTTTTGGCCCCTATGTTGAAAGGTCGGCTAGGGAAGTGGATGTTTGCACTATCAGAGTTTTGACATCTGGTAAAGGCCTGCTATGGAAGTTAAAGGGCAAGCACTTGTCGATCTTATCGCAGAAAGAGTTGGCACTAACGTGGCAGCCCTTTCCATATGTGTGTGGGCCATGTTCTTCGATGGATCGATTTCTGATGGTGGATGCATCATGGGAATCCTCCTCGTGTCGCCTCGAGGGGTAGCATATTCTTTCTCCATTAGACTGCATGATTACTGCACTAACAATTTAGCAAAATACCAAGTTGTACGTAAAGGGATCAAATTACTGTTTGAGGTCATGGAAGAAGTAGTGAAAAATTTTGGGGATCCAAAGTTAGTGATATCCGAGCTCATGGAAGATTATAAGTGTGAGAGCGAATCTTTATTCTAGATATGGATAGAATGTTGTGAATTTATGGCATAGTTCAGGTATATCAATTTCCAATGGATCAGCAGAACTCAGAATGCCGAAGCAAATAATCTTGCACAAATGGCCTCGGGATACAAAGCGTGCTCA
This sequence comes from Zea mays, assembly GCF_902167145.1. Classification (NCBI taxonomy): domain Eukaryota; kingdom Viridiplantae; phylum Streptophyta; class Magnoliopsida; order Poales; family Poaceae; genus Zea; species Zea mays. The sequence goes on from NC_050097.1 coordinate 91,641,111, forward strand.
GATGACAAAGACTCCCAAGTGTGCTTGCTCGATCCAGGCGATTGGAGAGCCAATATCTTTAATTATTTGAAGGATTCGGCTCAAGTGCACCCAGAGGGACACATTATGAGGCCACGAAGTACGTCTTGATAGGAGATGACATGTTCTATAGGACCATGGAAGGTTTGCTGCTCAAGTGTCTGGGGCTGAATGAAGCAAATTGGCTCTTACATGATGTTCATGAAAGAGCTTGTGAAACTCATCAACCAGCCCACAAGATGAAATGGTTGATTAGATGATCGAGAAACTATTGGCCCACCATGCTTGAAGATTGCTTTAAATATTACAAAGGGTGTCAGGCATGTCAAAGATTTGGGAAAATACAGATGGTACCGACGTCAGCAATGAACCCTATTGTGAAACCATGGCCATTTAGGGGTTGGGGATGGACATGATAGGAAAAATCAACCCCTCGTCCAGCAAATGCCATCAATTGATTTTAGCTATCACATACTATATTCACAAAGTGGGTGGAGGCCGTCTCCATGAAGTTAGTAGCAATGAAGGATGTGATCAGCTTTGTCAGGGAGCAAATTATTCATAGATTTAGGATTCCTCAGACTATAATGACTGATGGAGGATCGATTTTTGTTTCCGAAGAATTCAGAAAATTTGCAGATAACATGGGAATTAAGCTGATAAGATCATCCCCACACAATGCTCAAGCAAACAGGCAAGCCGAGGCATCGAATCAAAGTCTTATCAAGTTGATCGAGAGGAAAGTTAACGAGCATCCTAGGCATTGGCATGAAGTATTATAAGAAGCTTTGTGGGCCTATCGGATCTCGTGTCATGGCTCCACCAAAACTTCACCATATCATTTGATATATGGGCAGGAGGCTATGCTACCAGGGGAGATTGCGGCTAGCTCAAGGCGTGTGGAATTCTAGAATTACCTGAAGGTTGAAGATTAGGCCGCTCTGATGAACGGTAACGTCAAGGATCTCATGGAACTAAGGCTTTGGTCATTAGAAAGAATTAGAGAGAACAAAACTAAGGTGAGCCACGCATACAACAAAAAGGTGAGACAGAAATAATTTCTGGCTGGAAATCTAGTATGGGAAGTAGTATTGCCACTCGAAACCAAAGATGTGCCATACGGCAAATGGTCTCCGAACTGGCATGGACCCTACAGAGTCGAACAGGTCCTACCAGGGAATGCATATATGCTTGAACAATTAAATGGGGATAAATTCTAGGTGGCGGTCAACGACCAACACTTGAAGAAGTATTTCCTAAGTATGTGGGATGGCTAACAGTGACGGGCCAACGGGCTGATGACGTGGGTTAGGTCGGACGTGAAAGGGGGCTGATACAAGTGCAATCAACCTGCAAAAAAACAAAAGATTGTGTGGCCAGCGCGCTAAATTGGTTAGAATAGCCGATTTGCAGTCATCGATTTCAGAGATATAAAGTACTTATGGCCAACACGCCAAGAAGGTCGGAATAGCCGATGCACAGTCATCGACTCCATAAATATAGAAGTTCATAAAATAGTCTACTGGCAATAACACAACAAACTTCCATGACTGTTCAATGAAGGAAATCGTCGACGACTTGAATGGCTTCAACACGAATGCGGTCGGCCTCAATAATATCAGCTCTGTCGTCCATGTCCTTGCCTGCCACTATCTGTCGACTCAAGGTTCTTAGGTCAGAGAACTTCAGCCTCAGCTGAGTGGTTAAGGCTTCAATCTCCTGTTTGGAGTTGGGTATAGAGGGTTTCTCATCTTGAATGAGTTGTTGAGTTACTCGGACGCATTCCTCAAGGTCCTCTAATTCTTTTTCCAAGAGCTCTAGCTTGGCGACATTAGCAGAGGTGTCAGCCTTGGCGCCTAGAACTACTTTATGTTCATTAAGCTGCCTACATCATCGAGCAATATCATCTTTCAAATGATCTTGAGAATGATGAGCCTCAATCCTCCGGCGAGCCACCTCCACCTTTGTGGGGGATAGATATCCCCCGGGTCCACTAAAGAGTAAAAGACCTCACGAAAGGCCCAAGGGCCCAATAAATCATAAGGTCATTCTTTCGTGGGCCTGGGGAGAGACAACCAGCAGAGCAGATCGACATGAGGCCGGATTGATGTAAACCCGGACGACCCACGACGTCGAGCGAGTGACCACAACAGAGATCCGACTTTCCCGCGCTGAAGCCCCCATGCAACGGAGCCATGCGAGGATAAGTCGGCGAGGGTTACGCGGAGATGAACTCAAGAGGTTCACTATCTTTTAGCTACTCGTTGTTATCATATCCACATGTATTGCCCCACGGTCGAGTATATAAGGCCTAGGGGGCACCCCTTCAGAACGATCGACCCTATTACTTAGCCACCCACGTCAACTCTCTGTATTCTCAATCCAGAGAGCTCTCTTGTAATCACAGTCACCAAGCATACTCACCAGGACGTAGGGTATTACGCATCTCTAAGCGGCCCGAACCTGTAAACCTTGTCCACTGTCCCTCGTGCAATCGGCACGAACCATTTTGCTACAGTTGTCGACACCATCCTACTCCTAAAAACACCTTGAGGGGCAACCCCAGGTGTGCGGTCGGACCCAAAACACCGACAGCTGGCGCGCCAGGTAGGGGGTGTGTCGACGATCCAAGCTAGCTCAATGGTCGTCACCTTCTACAACAAGGTCACCCTGCGTCCCGGATCCGTATTCTGCTTTGGAACAATCTCATCTGTAGCGGATGAAGAGGGAATTCTGCACCGTATCGCGGATCCGCCGGAAAAGAAGTCTCCCCCAACAAACTCTGAAAAAGCCGGAGAAGTGCAACCTCCAGCTCTCCGGAAAAAGATCGTCTCCGGAAAGTCGGGGGCCGAGGGCTCGCTGACCCGGAGAACTCCACTGTCTACTTCTCCGACAAAAGAATGGACACAGATCGCGAGGAAGAAGGAAACCAGGGAGAAGCAAGTTGTTCTTTCCGTTCCTCTGGCCTCAAAGGAGAACGGAAAGAAGGTCGCCACGACAGCAGCACCATTCTACCCCGACGTCCTCTTCATCGGGAGAGTGGAGTCGCCTACCGTCTCCGACGACGAGCCGACCGCACCTGGAGAAGAACCGCCTCAACGAGAATCCCGCCGACGGAGGAATCGGCGCAGGAACATTCGACGACATCACGCGGCCGGAGAGCGGGATCCGGAGCAGCCTGTCTCGCGAGACGAGGTCTCGGAGATAGGAGAAACTCCGGAAGAACACGTCTTCAGAGAACGAAGGAACTCCCGACGACGTGATCGCCGACGGGCTCAGGAACAAGCCGAGCAAGATGCAAGGCAACGCCGGGAGAATCCATTCTTCGGGCGCAACTTGAATCCCGACTTCGCCCGAGCTATGAACACGCCGAGCGAAGTCGGAGGGGTACTAGCTCGGATAGCTGATGGACTTCCTCGGACTCCCGACGCTGAAGGCTACCGACGCCTGTTCACCCAGGCAGCCAACCATCTTCTACCGCTTGCTCACCCGCCGAACGATCTACGACACGCCATCAACAGTCGCCGAGACGCGCGAAGCTCCATCAATGCTTCGCGCGAATGGCGGCATGAGAACGAGATTCGCCGTCGGGAGGAGTACGACAGGGATCATGGCATCCCGGCTCAGAGCCAGGCCACCAGAACTGAGTCGACAACGGCCTCAACTAGCGGTACCACCCGGGGACGGTCGAGGAACCACAACCACAACTCCCCTCCCCGGGACAGACATCGTCCCCGACGACATGAGGACATGTGCGGAGTGTCCGCTCTTACTCCGCGCCTTAGGGCCATTCAATGGCCTCCCAACTTCAAGGTATCCAATGTCGACAAATATGAACCTAAGCAGGATCCAGGGGGTTGGCTAGCCGTCTACACCACCGCTGCTCGAGCTGCCGGGGCGTCCGAAGACGTGATGACCGCGTATTTACCCATCGTCCTTGGGCAAGATGCGCTGCAGTGGCTGCAACACCTACCCCGACACTGCATCAACGACTGGGGGGACTTCAGTCGACGCTTCACCGCCAACTTCCAGTCCCTCTCCGACAAGCCGGCGCAACCGTGGGACCTCAAATCCATCAAGCGCCGGGGGGATGAGACTCTCCGGTCGTACCTCAAAAGGTTCCAGACCATGAGAAATCGAATCCCCGAGGTCACGGAGGCGGCCGTGATCGAGGACTTCTACAGAGGATCCAACGACTCGGCTTTCGTCCGAGCCATACTACAGAAGGCGCTGACTACCTCCGAGGAACTGTTTCGGGAAGCCGACCTCTACATCACCGCCGACGAGCGAGCTCAGGACCTCATCGGAGGAGCAAAGCCTGCATCGGCAGCACCACGACGCGACGCGAACCAGCCACCCGACAAACGCTGGGAGAAGAGGCCTCGCGAAGAAGTACACGCCGCCGGACCACCTGCCTCTCGCGCCCGAGGAGGACCTCGCGGAGGCGAACGCACGCTGGACGACATCCTCGACGCCCAATGCCCGTACCACAAGGACATGCGCCACTCTCTTCGAAACTGTCGGGACTTCAAGCATTTCGTCGGACACGGCTGACCCTTCCAACCTCTACCTCCTCCTCCGCCGAGGGGAGGACCAGATGAACCACGACAACCTCATCGGCAGGAGGAGGGAGGAGGAGGAGCTTTCCCACGCGTCGACAGGGAGGTCAACGTCATCTTCGGCGGACATGGGTCGCAGGAGAACAAAAGACAACAAAAGCTCAACGACCGCCAGATACTGGTGGCGACCACCGGTCCTCCCGCCCCATACCGGTGGTCGGAACACCCGATTACTTTCATTCGGGAAGATCAATGGCTCAACTTCGACCATCCAGGCAAATACCCGCTCCTCGTCGATCCGGTGATCCGAGAGAGCCGGGTAAAGAAAGTGCTAGTGGACGGGGGGAGCAGCATCAACGTCACCTTCCCCCGGACACTTCAAGGCTTGGGAGTTCACCTCAAAGAGCTCCACGAGTCGGACACTCCTTTCTTCGGCATCGTGCCGACGGAAGGGGAATACCCGCTGGGCCACATCTACATGTCGGTCACCTTCGGAACTCCGGAGAACTACAGAACCGAGTTCCTGAGGTTTGAAGTGGCGAACTTCGACTGCGGGTACAACGCCATCATCGGAAGGCCTGGATTGGCCAAATTCATGGCCATTCCGCATTACACATACATGATACTGAAGATGCCAGGACCGCAAGGGATCATAACTGTGCGCGCCGACTTCCAAGGCGCCGCAGAGTGTTTCCGAGTGGCCATCCAAGCAGCCCTCACCACCAAGCCGTCGACGGTTCCTTCTACACTGGCGAACTCTAAGCCTGAGGAAGACCTCGCGGTACCGGCAAACAAAGCTCAGGCCACGACCTCTATGCCGCCGACTGAAGAAACTAAGAGGATCAACCTGGGGTTCGCTGATGAACGCAAGACTGCCATCATCAGCTCCAGCTTGGACGACAAATAGGAAAGCGCGCTCATCCAGTTTCTGCAAGATAACCGAGATGTATTCGCATGGCAACCTGCGGATATGCCGGGAGTCCCAAGAGAACTGGTCGAGCACAAACTGAAGGTCTATCCCCAGGCGAGGCTGATTCGGCAAAAGCTACGTCGTTTCACGCCCGACAAGAGAGAGGCCATTCGCGCCGAGTTAGCTCGCTTGGTCGCGGCTGGATTTATTAGAGAAGTATTACACCCCGAGTGGTTAGCCAACCCTGTTCTTGTACTCAAAAAGAATAAAGTGGATTGGCGCATGTGCGTCGACTATACTGATCTCAACAAACACTGTCCGAAGGATCCCTTCAAGCTCCCAAGGATAGATCAGGTGGTGGACTCCACCGCTGTATGTTCTGTGTTGTCTTTCTTAGATTGCTATTCCGGGTATCATCAGATTAGTTTGGCGAAGGAAGACGAGGAAAAAACGGCGTTCATCACTCCGTTCGGTGCTTTCTGTTATACCTCCATGCCGTTCGGCCTCAAAAACGCTGGAGCGACTTATCAGAGAGCCATTCAAACATGTTTAGCCGATCACTAGGGCAAGCGTGTGGAGGCCTACGTAGATGATGTGGTAATCAAAACGGAGAATTCGGAAAATTTCATCGAAGACTTACAGCTAGTTTTCAACAGCCTGAGACGATATAGATGGAAGCTTAATCCCGAAAAATGTGTTTTCGGGGTACCAGCAGGAAAGTTGCTCGGGTTTATCGTCAGCCACCGAGGAATTGAGGCTAATCCAGATAAGATTGAAGCTATCATGAAGATGGAAGCTCCTCGATCACAAAAGAAGGTTCAGCGACTTACTGGATGTATGGCAGCTCTGAGCAGATTTATATCCAGGCTGGGAGAAAAAGGTTTGCCATTTTACAAGCTACTCAAGAAGGTGGATAAGTTTCAATGGACTTCAGAAGCACAAGAAGCTCTAGATGCACTAAAAAAATTCTTGACAACACCACCAGTACTGAAACCACCCCGGCGAGCTACGTCAACTCAACCGGCTGAAGATTTGCTACTGTATATCTCTTGCACGACTCACGTGGTAAGCACTGCGTTGGTAGTCGAGCGAGTAGAAGAAGGACATGCCTATCCAGTACAACATCCTGTTTACTTCATCAGTGAAGTTCTAGGCCCCTCAAAGAAAAAGTATCCTCAAGTTCAGAAGCTATTATACGCAGTACTTCTAACTGCCCGCAACCTACGTCACTACTTTGATGACCACAAAGTCATAGTAGTAACTGGTTTTCCAATAGGAGATATTCTTCACAACAAGGAAGCCATTGGCCGAATAGCCAAGTGGGCTTGCGAGCTGGGATCTCATGACATCGAGTTCCGACCTCGCACTGCCATCAAAACTCAAGCACTGGTTGATTTCGTATCAGAGTGGACTGAACAGCAAGTACCAGATAACCCAGAGACTGCAGAAGTATGGCGAATATATTTTGATGGCTCGCTGAAGCTGCAGGGAGCAGGAGCAGGGATTCTCTTCACCGCACCTGGAGGCGAACACCTCAAGTACGCCCTCCGGTTGCTATTTCCGGCCTCCAACAATGCAGCCGAGTATGAAGCTTTGATCCATGGATTGAACATTGCCATATCGTTGGGCGTCAAGAGATTGATGGTATACGGAGACTCTCTGGTAGTCATCAGCCAGATAAACAAGGAGTGGGATTGTTCAAGCGATTCGATGGGAAAATACTGCGCTGCCGTCAGAAAGCTGGAAGATAAATTCGAGGATCTGGAATTTCATCATGTAGAAAGAGATCGGAACACAGCAGCCGATGTACTATCCAAGCTAGGATCCAGTCGAACTCAGGCCCCACCCGGAGTCTTCGTACAAGAAATTCTACAGCCGAGTATCTCAATGGATCAAACAGAAGAGTGCAACATCATAGATCAACCTGAGTCAGACTCTGATGACTGGAGAAGGCCGATCATTAAGTATATAAAGAATGAAGAAGAACCAGACGACAAGAACTCGGTAGAGCGCATCGCCAGACAGTCGGCTCACTATACACTCATTGGGGAGATATTATACAGAAGGGGTGCATCAGGCGTCCTCATGAAGTGCATTCTCCCGTCCACTGGGAAGCAACTTCTGGAGGAGGTCCACGCTGGGCAATGTGGAATACACGCAGCCTCCAGAACGCTAGTCGGGAAGGTCTTCAGATCAGGATTCTATTGGCCAACAGCGAAGAACGATGCAACCGAGTTAGTTCAGAGGTGCGAAGCTTGCCAATACTTGTCAAAGCAACAACACATGCCAGCACAGCAACTGCAGACCATACCAGTGACTTGGCCTTTCGCATGCTGGGGACTGGATATGATTGGACCTTTCAAGAAACCTCAAGGGGGATACACTCATGTATTGGTGGCGATCGACAAATTCACTAAATGGATAGAGTTCAAGCCCATTGCTTCTTTAACCTCTGCTAAGGGCGTGGAATTCATACAAGACATAATATTCAGATTCGGGATACCAAACAGCATCATAACTGACTTAGGATCCAACTTCACAAGTTCAGAATTCTTTGACTTCTGCGAGCAAAAGAGCATTCAGATCAAGTATGCATCTGTAGCACATCCACGAGCCAACGGGCAGGTTGAGGGAGCCAACGGGATGATACTGGAGGCACTCAGGAAAAAGGTCTTCGACAAGAATGAAAAAATTGCAGGAAAGTGGATAAGGGAATTGCCCTATGTCGTTTGGAGCCTAAGAACCCAACCTAGCCGAGCCCTGCATGGAAACACCCCTTTCTTCATGGTCTATGGTTCGGAGTCAGTGCTACCCGCCGATCTTAGGTTTGGGGCGCCAAGATTGATCTTCGAAAGCATAGCAGAAGCTGAGGCCACTAGGCTGGAAGACATTGATGTACTTGAAGAAGAACGGCTTAACGCAGTGATCCAATCAGCACGGTACCAGCAGACTCTAAGGCGCTATCACGACAAGGCTGTGCGACAACGATCCTTCTCAGTAGGAGATCTCGTCCTCCGCCGAATTCTAACGGGGGAGGGACGGCACAAGTTATCGCCCTTATGGGAAGGACCCTTCATGGTAGCAGAAGTCACTCGGCCCGGATCGTATCGTCTCACTCAGATGGATGGCACAGAAGTTGGGAACTCCTGGAACATAGAACACCTCAGAAAGTTTTATCCCTAGCTGTATTTCAAAACTGCTGGGACGACGATGTATTCTGTAAAGTGGAAATATGTCATCAATAAAAAAGAGGTTTCAAAGATACTCAGTTCGTTTACGATTGACTTGCATTCTTACTTAACTCGGGGTGACCACTATGCCCTACTAACAGAGCAATCGACTTAAGTCGACAACGACTTAAGGCGGTGCAACATGCTCACGCTTACTTAACTTGGGGTGACCACTACGCCCTACTAACGGAGCAATCGACTTAAGTCGGCAACGACTTAAGGTGGTGCAACATGCTCACGCTTACTTAACTCGGGGTGACCACTATGCCCTACTAATGGAGCAATCGGCTAAAGTCAGTGGCGACTTAAGCCGATGCAACATGCTCATGCCTATGCGATTGAGGGGATGACTTCTATATCCCGCAAACAAATTTCATAATCATCGTGCGTCATTTCATTACCTCAAATTTACGAACTGATGAATTCTGATACAATAAGAGAGTAATTATATCATTCGAATGCTGAACTGATGTCCTCTAACAAATACTCGATCATGCTAACCGCGCGCTCAAAGTACGCAAAATGTTTCTCTATTTCGCAATGTCTTTCTCAGGAGCGACCGACGAAGAAGGGCGACTCGAGGAATCAGGGGCAGCATTCACATCAGCCCTTATGTCTTCAGGAACAACCACGCCGGGTCTCCTCATCAAGATTCGTCCCGCCCGAATAGCCTTGTCCATGGCTCTGTCACGCTGGGCTTTGAGAGTAACAGAAGTTTCTTCAGCAACTTTAGCAGCCAGTCGAGCAGTCTCTAACTCCTGGGCAATGGATTTCTTGGAAGCTCGGAGTTCTTTGATGGTGGCATCCTTTGCTGATATCAACTGCTTGAGGCGGGTCACTTCGTCCGCTGATTCCTGCAGCTTACAACGTTGATTGTCCAATTCCTCCATTGTAAAGCGGTGACTCCTCTCCAAGATGGTCAGCGAGTTGCTAGAATCACGATACAATCTGTCAAGATTGTCACAAGAAGCAGCAAGGATACACTTTTCTTCCTGCGAGCAAAAGTCAACTCCTTCAAGAACCAAGCAAGTAATAGGAACACAGCAAGGCAAGGCACAGTTTTGTAAATTACCTTTTCAGAATCGAGCTGAGCATGAAGAGAAGAACTCAGGGCATTGGCGTCATCCAAGGCAGCGGAGACCTGTCCCAGTTCAGTTTGGCTCTGAGAGTACTTCTCCTCAAAGTCAGCGCACCGCTGAGCCAATTCAGCCTGATCTCGGGAATGTTTTTCCTCAAGAATTGAAATCTGCCGAGTCATTCCTAGCAAGAGATAATCAAACAAAACGGGGTCAGAAGGTAAGGCAGTCCACAACGAAGGCAAAGAGAAGCAAAAAAGCACTAACCAGCGTTGGTTGCCTCCAATTCAAAGACACGATGTTGAAGTGACACCGGATTCCAACACGCACGATACGAAGCCACTTCTGGGACGGAAGCACCCTGCAATCTCAGCTGGCTGGCCATCCCATCCACCAAAGCCTGATGAGGAGAACAGATGAGTATAATGACAGCAGTTCATGCAATGTAAAAATCAAGCTAAAATACATCACAGTACCTGGAGATTGGAAAAGAACGAAGGGATCCACAAATCAGGAGAGATCAGTTGATAACCAGGCGTAAGGCCACCACCCGAAGCAGCTTGCAACGAACCAATAGGAATCAGCTGGGTGCCTTCAACAGAGCCAAACACCTGATCAGCGGGGACGCTGCCCTCTAAAGCGACTCCCTGGTCCAAGGTTTGAGCTACCACCATACAGCCAGAGTGTGGAGGAGATCCCGCATGAACGTCCATGGAAGTATAGGAAGGAGACCCTGCTCGGGCACCCTCGGGGGCTGGGTCATAGTTTGCACTGCCCGCTTGAGCCGGATCATCCCCGGCAGCACCCTCGGGGGCTGGGCAGTGGCTTACACTCTTCACCCGAGCTAAGTCATCCCCAGCGACACCCTCGGGGGCTGGGCATGTGTCTGCACCATTCTTGAGGTCCAAGCTCTCTGCAGTAACCACCTCTAAGGTTGATGGGCCCTCAGCTACTTCCATAGGACCAGGACGATCCAAGTCAGTCTCCCGGCCCTCGAGATCGCGCTCTAAGGTCGACGAGGCACGGGATGACCTCAACCCAGCATCGGGCACGTCAGCGCAAGCCTCCATTGCACCATCATCCACTGGCTCCGATAACAAGTCCTCTGGGACCATATCCTCCAGAGTCTGATCAAAGTTGGCCAGGGACAGTTCTTGCAGACCAATGAGGGCAGACAAAGCAGGAGAGGGAACTCCACTACTTTCACCACTGGCGATGAACTGCCAACTATTTTTCCGAGTCAAAGGAATCTCATTTTCCTCTTCCTCATCATCCACATTGGCAACACAAGCAGCACCCCCATTGGGATCAGCAACAGATGGGGCACCCACTATGGGATCAACAGCGGATTGGGTGCACCCATTGGGGTCAGCGTCAGTAAACCCAGTCGCAGGCACTTCTTCAATAGCAGGAACTGAGGTACCAGCGTCCTGATCAAAACTGGATACTCGTCGGAGGCGTCTTCTTTTCTTCTTCTGCTCATCAACAGAAGGATCAGGCTGATTGGTTCAGCAAGGGCGCCTCGGGCGAGCACTGATAGGCTTCTGAACATCCAAAGTCGTATCAGCCTCTGGGAGGGGCACCACTACCAACGTCCCAGCAGGAGCAGCATCGGATGAATCCTCAGCTAGCAAATCAAGCATAGCGCTTATGTCTGCATCACTAGGGTTCAGGGGCACCTCAAAATGAACCTTCCGTTCGTCATCAGGAATCTCCCCAAGCGAGGCAACCAAAGCACTGACTTCTTCAGCAGAGGGTCGCACTCTAAGGCCCAAACTGCCATTAGTAATGGGTGGATTCGACACAAAAAGGGTGAAGGCTTTGGGAGGAGGCAAGTTCCAAGCCGAGTACGCCACTGGAGCACCAACATTTGACACCTTGCCCCTGAGGATCATTTCAAGTCGGCTCACCAAGTCTGCAGAAGGAATTCTCCTGTTGGTAACCCGAGTTGAGTCGGCTAGCCCTCGATACAGATAAGCTGGATAGGCCCTGTCTTTCAGTGGCTGAATATTCTTGAAAACAAAGTCAGTAACCACAGCTTCAGTAGTCAGACCCCTCTCTTTCAGCAGTCCAACTTCAGCTAGCAACACACTTGCCTCAGCTACCTCCTGATCTGTGGGAGACTCGGTCCAGCTTGGGGTGCGAACGTCCGGCTGTCTTCCCGACCGGGAGGGGAGAGAATTCCCATAATTCTCAACTATGAACCACTCCAGGCGCCATCCCTTAATACTGTCCTTGAGGGGGATCTCAAGATATTCAGTTTTCCTCCCGCGGCGCATCTCCAAGCTGGCACCCCTGACCAACTGATGTTGTCCCCCGGCCATCCCAGGGCGACAATGATACAAGTATTTCCATAAACCGAAATGTGGCAGCACGCCAAGAAAGGCCTCGCATAAATGAACGAAAATGGAGATTTGCAGAATTGAATTGGGGTTCAAATGTGTCAATTTAATATGGTAGAAATCAAGGAGGCCGCGGAAAAAGGGAGAGATGGGAAGGCCAAGGCCGCGGAGAAGGAAAGGGGCGTAAACAACGGACTCATGGGTATCCTCTGTCGGAACAGTAAACCCATGGCAAATCCGCCAAGAGAAGAGTTCTCGCGGAGGAAGAACCCCGATAGATACGAGGTGGAGAAGTTCAGTTTCAGAAATGATGGACATGTGGTTACCTGCGAAAGGCAACTGGCTGTTGGGGTCGATTGGAGGAATCACCACAGCAGACGAGCTCGCGGTCTTCCTCTTGGGTGCCATCTCGATTCTACCAGCGAGCAGAGTGGGAGGCGAATGGCAGAGAGGATTCGGAAGCGGGAAAGCAAGAACTAGGGCACGGAAAGCAAAGGCGGATATTCTCGAGCCAGATACCGTTTCAAAAAGTGCCCAGTCTTCACCCGGCGGTTATTTCCAAAACCCCAGCATGCCACGTGGAAACCCGACAGTTATCTCCAGAACACCGGTGCGCCACCTCATCACTCGGCCATCGTCCTCAAAGTGGCTCGCGCGGCCTGCTATCACTCGGCGTCGTCTCCAAAACGCCGATTTCGTGTTCAGTCGCTCGGCATTACCTCTAAAATGTAACACCCCAGGTGTTACTCAGGGTGTCCATCCCAGGGTTACCCCCTTTTACCCATTATCACATGAAGACTGATTTGGGCAAAGTATACCAAACTTGGAATTCTAGGTCCTAAGCAAGTGTAATCCACCTTGGATGTCATGCCCTAGCTTATCATGCACATCTAAGTGGGGATCTCCCAAAACCCTAAAGCAAAACCCCCCATAGGCAATGGGAACCCTAATTGAAGCCATGATCAAAAGATCATGTAAACCTTATGATCATGGTTTGGGCCAAATATAAAAGTTGTAGTACACTTAATAACCTACAATTAATAGTAAGGAAGTACCCCCAAAAAGTTTTCAGAAAAGCCCTAAACAGTTCACCTAAGATTTAGCACAAGGGAAAATTCAGTTTTTGCCTAAGTACAAAAACTAACCCTTGCACAAAGACTCCACATGTTCACCTTAATCCCCTTTTCAAAACCCTTCGACCCAATTGACAAAATGGCGCCAAATTAACCCTAGAACACCCTGGAAAGAGATGACACCTACCCTAGGGCGCTAGACACGACTTGACACCCCTTTTGTCTCGGTTCGGGCTTGGCTGACACAGCAAACTTCTCCCCTCTCTATCTCCCTACCCCGACCATATCTCGACTTGGAACTCACAGCGAAAAGATAGGATTTGGAGCAGAGAAGCGACCGTACACAGTGACTTTGCCAAGATACGCACGCTATGGCGCTCTAATCGGCCGTTGAACCATGGCAGAAGCAAGCTTCCACGTGTTCGACGCGAGCTGGCATCCGGGGGCGCGCTCAGAGCACGCCCGTGCGCGAACCCCCGCGCACCCGCGGCCGCCCGTGACCACGCCCGCGCCACGGCTATAAAGCCCGCCCCAGTGCTTGGCTGCCTTCCCCGTTACCTCCTCCGTACCTCGCCGGACTCGCCCGAGCCAGCCATTAACTCCGGCGACCTCCCCGCGACCCGCCAGTGCCGCCCGAGAGCAACCACCGTGGCCAGCCCCTCTCCCGTCCTCCTCTGTTCGATCCAAGCCCTCAGAGAGCTTCCTGGTGAAGCCGTGAGTCTTGCTCAAGCTTGACCCAGGGACCCGCGTCACCGGAATAGCCCAATCGTGCTCACCGGAGTTCAAGAACCCGCCGGCGCACGTGGACCGGGTAAGCCCCGGCACCGTTTTCCAATTCCTTGCGCGTATGGCCTCTGTGTCACCCCGTGAAGCTCCTCGTGCACCCTAATTGATCTATGCCGCCGTGGTTTGGCCGGAGCAGGAGCCGCCGACGACCCCCGCCGCCTGTGCTCGTGGCCAGGGTAGCTCCGACCACCTCCGACACCGACCCGCACATCGGCGTGACCGTTGCGACCTCCCGGACGTCACTGACCACCCCGCCGGAGCTCTACTGCCGCATGTAAGCCCCACCGCCGTAAAATGTATCGCGGGCACTGTTTAAGCCGGTCAGGGAGCGCAGGTTAGATTTTAGTTAAGTCCAGGGGGCTTTGCGCAATGTCAGTGACCCAAGCAAATAGTGGACCAAGGGCTGTTCTGTGAGAAAAGAAAAGGAAAAACCCCAGGGGCCTCGGCGTAAACACGTTTTCTTTTTCCATTTTCGAATTTCTTTTCTTTTGTTATAACAGATAGCTAAGTAAATGCATAACTTGCAGAATAATCATCCAAAAATGTTCAAACCAATTTTGCTAGATTCAGAAATTTATGAGCTATCAGAGAAAAATAATAGAACCCATAGCTTCTGTATTTCTTTCTGAAGTTTAGAATTAAATAAGAAAACCACTCAAAACCCAATATTAGGAGGAAAAATAGGAATATTGTTTGACCAGGGTTAGAAAAATTTTGAGAAGCTTATATCTACCTACTAGACCAAGTAAAAATGTTAAACCCCTCTGCCCACTCCATTTAAGTTAGTTTTACCCTTTATTCTATAATATGCTTAAGGATAAGGAAAATAGAAAATGCAACTTAATTAATGAACCAGAGAGTACTTCTATTTTTGTTAGGTTACTTATTCAATATAGTTCACTGGAAAAAATATATCATACCCTGGTTTAGTACAAATTAAGTAGGATATCTTTTATTTTATTAAAACAAGGATAACTTAGAAAAACCCTACAAAAATGACCCCAAGGTAAAAACACCCCCACCCTTGGGATGACTATTGTTTTATTAGAGAGAACTTAGGAAAAATATGAAATCTGCTGTTTGACATTTTTCAAATAATAATGTAGTAGAAAGTGCCTTTTTGGCATTAAACTTAAGAAAAGCATAACTAAATAACCACCCCTTAGTTTCTGTGATTTTTAGCACGGAAACCTATTATTACCATAGGATGCCAACAAAAATAACCTTTAGGGCAGAACCTACCCCTAACTAAGAGGTGTAGTGTGAAGTGGCCCATTTTGCCTAACTTTTGTTATTTTTGTTTAAAGCCTAACTTTTATACTTTAAGCCTCAAATTCTTAAAACAAGCTAGAATAGCCAGTGATGACCCACTGGAATTTTTGCAGAATTTTTGAAAATTATTAAAACCCTGTTGTAGTTCAAACCTACCCTAGAAACCCTAAATGGAAATTAAGGAAAGGAAAATGAATAATGGAAATTAATGTCATCCTAAGACCTTTGTTAATTTGTCCACTGAAATCTATAAATACAATACCAACCCACTATGTTATCCTAAAAGAAAACCTAAACTTAAAAGGTCATAAGTCTATGTATCTATATCTATATACCACTAGCAGCCCAGCATGACTAAGAAAACCCTAAGTTACTGCTTAACTTAGTTTCTTTAGCTTATTGTTCTTAAATCCTGCATAATCATGACATACATGTTCATTGCATTTCGATAGACTGTAATCTTGCTGACGGAGAGTACATCCTCGTGCCGGAGCAAGGAGCTGCTCAGGAGGTAGCCCCAGATCCAGCACCCGAGCCTGCACCAGAGGGCCTGCCTGCCACTGCTTTGGAAGGCAAGCCCCGGTTTTATGCATAACCTGTTATTTATGCTATTTTACTTCACTTAATGATTGTAGGATTGATTGTGCACTTAGGTGTAGGAATTGTTTGAAACCCTAGTTGCATGATCTCAGGAATCCTTTTGAAATGAATACTAGTATGACAGGTCGAGTAGTTGCTTTAATTAAATAGGATCTCGGTAGAAGACGAGTGATTTTTCTAGCACTCGCGCGAGATCAGGAAATTGATTGTACCCACTTTCACACTATCATGATACTAGTTGGTGGACAACAATCCATGGGGATTGGTTGTTTACGAGATGGAAAATGGAATAAGGATTAACGTGCGGATACCTGTGTCAAGCGTTTGAACGTACTAAGCACATGCCGAGAAATATGGTAAATCGGTAAGCCTAGTACCTGATTGAACCTGGCAGTAGACTTTGCCCCTCACGCGACCTGAGATGAGGTCTCCCATTCCGGTTATGGTGGGTACAAGTGCGGTCACTGCACGACGGCCAGTCGGGGTCAGTGAGGCATTGTACGCCAAGGCGGTGAGCCCTGATCTGCTGACGGGGAATCGATGGGGACGGTTGATGTGTGTGGGGACGGAGTGCCCCTACATGTCGTGTGTTTAGGTTTACCTTGCAAGGATAAAAACTCGATTCGAATCGTCTGCTTCTCGCAGCTAATGAGACTGCTTGATCCATTGTACTGCATTGAGTAATAAGTGGAAGTATGATGAGTTGAGATAAGATGTTGATTGTTAATAATGCTTGCTACCATGTATGAGTAGATAGTCCACTTTTAGCCTTAAGAGAGTCACACTTAACTCTGATTAAGTTAAAATCGTGATTTAGAAACTCAGCTAGTGCTTTGGCAACCAAACCCCACAGCCAAACAGCTGCATGTCTAGAGGTAGAGGAGTAGACTCCTCACACCGGGTAAGTCTAGCTGAGTATTAGTATACTCAGCCTTGCTTGTGGCATAATTTTTACAGGTTCTCTGGAGGAGATGGTTGCTGGGATAACTTGGCCGTCCACCTTGCCACCGGGTTGGACTGTTGAGTGGGACCCTGCCTCGGCCGAGGAGGAGCATGAGGAGTGATGGGACAGGCTTCCCCATCTCTCTGTTTAATTACCGTTAGTTTTATTCCGCTGCACTTCGAACAATGATGGTTACTTTTGCAAAAACTCCGATGATGATGATGGTGATGTAATAATTTAACATTGTGACATGTATAGTTTTATGCTTTATTGTATTTGCTCTGTGACTCACCTTCGAGTGAGATTGTGGTACTTGATCCTGTCAGTGGCCGTGTCGGACTAGATCCGAGGGATTGACGGGTTATTCCCATTTAAGTGTGGTCTAGCCTCTGAGGCGGGATTTGGGCACTTAAGTTGGAATAATTCGGGCAGTTCCGCCACAGCTGGTATCGGAGCTTGTACCACCACAGAGGAATCAATAAAATGTAAATACCATCAATTTTCCAAGTAAAATTTGATAGAAACAATGTTGGATAGATAGTAGGGCGAGCAGGATAGACCTAGGACATGAAGGCTTAGGATAATAGAAGGGTAGCTAGGTGGCTAAGAAACTAGGCCCTACAGGCCACTTTTACAGGATGGGAGTTCCTCCCTATTCCTTTTATCTTGTTGTGAGGTCGTTCAGGACGAGCATGCATGCATTCATAACTAAGCAATGGATAACTGAGTAAAGGACTTAAAAACAAGATAACAACCAACTAGGTCCCTAGTGCCTTTTTACTTAACTAGAGAAAGGCTGAGTTTTACTTTTCCTTGTTCTTTTTATAATTCTTTTTCTTTTACTTACGCTTAACCGTACACAGATGACTTCCCACGGATCCTCTGATGACGGAAATGCACTGACCCACACTGACGGACTTGCACGAGAGGGCTTTCCCCGCATTTTGTGGGAAGTACTTCAGGGGGCCGGATACACGACACCCCCTCAGTACGCGGTGCAGCAGTTCGAGAAGCACCGAGTGCCTCACTGTAGGGTGAGGATGACCTTGGAGCCTCATCCCCTGCAGCCAGGATGGCGCTCTTTGGACTCCGAGTCTTTCGGATACCGAGCAGAGGACACGATCGAGGCAATCGCTCTGCATGGATTGACTACTTTCTGCGGATTCCATCCCTTGGAGCTGGCTACCCACCCCATTGGCTTGTTCCCCGCTGAGAAGGAGGACGACCCAATGTGGAAGGATCGGGTGGAACATGCCAAGGACATCTGGGCCATCTACCCAGGTCAGACTGCGCACCTGACAGTACGGTGCATGAATGCTCTGTATCGTCTGCAGGTGATGCGCGGTGAGGCCATGTCCCACCTGATGGCACTGCTGGAGGCAACAAAGATCACGTTGGATAACAGAGAGGAGCTCGTGGTTGATCTATCTCAAGAAATGGTGGAGAAGGACTTGCAGGTGGAGCAGCTATCCACTGATATTCAGGAGTTGGAGGAGCTGGTGGGCACCAGAGAGAACACCATTGAGGTCCTAGAGGATCAGCTCATTAACACTTAGCAGCAGCTTGCTGAGGCTAACGAGCACCTGGACATGCATCACCAGGAGATCCAGGACCAGGAGGCCAACGAGGACGTCGACATTGAGGGAGGAGATGAGCCTGCCTCCAGTGTGGACACCGCTGGCTCGGGAAGACCACCTTCCCCCGAGTCAAGTGTTGCTTCGTTCGCTCACTAGGTGTCCAGGGTAGGCTTAGAAGTCGGATAGTCGGACTCCTCGCAGCTAGCTTAGCTTTTGCACCCTTGGGGTACTAGGCTAGATAGAGTTGAGTCATTTTGGAACAATTTGATGTAATCATCTTAAACTCTCTTGGGAGCTTGTTTGATGGATGCTTTTATCAGTTTAAATTTGGAAGGAAGAATTTATGCCTCTTAAAATCCCTTTTGTTGAAATCGGAATCTATCATGCTGTTTTAACCTTGTCCCCGTGATAAAAATCTTGAAATTTGGAACTGTGATGTTAAGTAAGTATGTGATTTTTCAGATGGCCGGGAGGCAGCGTCGTGGCCAGAACGAGCACGTTCCACCGCTGCCCCCACCTCCCACTCTGCAGGAGCTCATGGCTCAGCAGAATGAGATCCTGAGGCAGCTGGCTCAACGTCAGCCACCACCCCAGCATTATGGTGGTGGAGACCACCAGCGTCACCCCGCGGCGGCCACCTATCAGGAATTCCTCAGCACCCAGCCTCCATTGTTCACGAGGGCGGAGGACCCACTTGACGCGGATGTGTGGCTGCGAGTGGTGGAATCCAAATTCCCACTGCTCCATGGAGTTTGCTCAGAGGTCACCAAAGTCAGGTTCGCCACCCAGCAGCTTCGCGGGCCTGCAAGGACTTGGTGGGATCATTTTCTTGCTATGCAGCCAGAGGACCGAGAGGTGGAGTGGAGGGAGTTCAAGGCAGCTTTTAGAGGACACCATATACCAGCCGGGATCATGGACAGGAAGCTCAATGAGTTCTTGGCACTCACTCAGGGCAACAGGACAGTGTTGCAGTATGCCCAGGCCTTTAATGACTTGTGCCAGTACGCGGGATGTCATGCAGATACAGATGAGAAGAAGAGGGACAGATTCAGAAGGGGGCTCAGCACTAAGCTCCGGGATCGTCTCAACACCGTCAGGGCCAACAGCTACAATGAGTTGGTCAACATGGCTATCTCCCAGGAGGACTGCATTACAGCTAGACAGGCAGAGAAGAAGAGGAAGACCCCTGTGGCAGGACCCTCAGCTCAGCCACAGCGCTTCAGGATTGTGTCCGACACCCAGGGCAGGGGACCCCAGCAACAGCAAGGGCGATGGGTGATCCGACCGCAGCAGCAGCAGCAGCAGGCACCCAACCGCACCCAATTTCCAGCTCAGAGGAGCAATCAGCAGCAGCAGCAGTACCGCCAGACCAATGACAACAGATGCTTCACCTGTGGCAACACTGGGCATTATGCCAAGAATTGCCCCAGGAACCAGCAGAGGCAGGGGCAGAATGTTAATCAGAACCAAGGGAAGAGGCAGAAGGTGCAAGTGAGGCAGGGCAGGCTGAACTTCACCACCATGGCTGATATCCCAGAGGGAGCACCCGTCTTGATTGGTATTTTTACAGTTTTGAATTGTCCTGCTATTGTTCTTTTTGATTCCGGTGCATCACACAGTTTTATCAGTACCAAATTTAGTGCCAAGTGCCAATTGCCTTTTCACCACACCAATGGGGGTATTACAATCTCAACACCAGGAGGCAGGGTTGCCTCCTATCAGATCTGTAGGCACGTACCAATTAAGCTGGGTAGTCTCATTTTCAAAACTACCCTAATGATAATGGGATTGGATAGTGTGGATATCATCTTAGGGACTGATTGGTTGTCACGACACCACGCAGTGATTGATGTCGCAGCTAGAGCCATAGAACTCCGCTCCCCTTTGGATGGTGAGATTACCTTATATCTACCCGACCAGGGATGCACCCGTTCTTGTGCCTTTGTTATGTTAGAATCCCCAGTGGAAAAGATCCCAGTGGTCTGTGACTATCCGGATGTTTTTCCGGATGAATTGCCAGGAATGC
Source organism: Zea mays (assembly GCF_902167145.1). NCBI lineage: Eukaryota > Viridiplantae > Streptophyta > Magnoliopsida > Poales > Poaceae > Zea > Zea mays. The sequence continues at coordinate 91,661,523 of NC_050097.1, forward strand.
CACCTGACCGAGATATTGAGTTCGCCATCGAATTGCAACCCGGGACCGCTCCTATCTCCAAGAGACCCTATAGGATGCCTCCCGCGGAATTGGCAGAATTGAAGAAACAATTGCAAGAGTTGTTGGACAAGGGGTTTATTCGTCCAAGCACTTCACCATGGGGATGTCCAGCATTATTTGTGAAGAAAAAGGATGAGAGTTTGAGGATGTGTGTTGACTACCGCCCTCTCAATGCGGTGACCATAAAGAACAAATACCCGTTGCCTCGCATTGATGTTCTGTTTGATCAGTTGGTTGGAGCCAAGGTATTCTCCAAGATAGACCTTCTCTCAGGATACCATCAGATCAAGATCCGCGCTAGCGATATTCCCAAGACGGCTTTCTCTACCAGATATGGACTGTATGAGTTTCTGGTGATGTCTTTTGGGCTGACCAATGCCCCGGCTTATTTTATGTACCTGATGAATTCAGTGTTTATGCCAGAATTGGATAAGTTCGTGGTTGTCTTCATTGATGATATTCTGGTTTATTCCAAAAATGAAGACGAACATGCTGAGCACCTGCACATCGTGCTTCAGCAGCTGCGCGATCACCATCTTTATGCTAAGTTGTCTAAGTGTGAGTTTTGGCTGAAGGAGATCAAATTCTTGGGTCACACAATTTCTCAAGATGGGATATCAGTTGATCCTGAGAAGGTACAAGAGGTAATGGATTGGAAACCCCCGACTACAGTGAAGCAGATTCGGAGTTTTCTGGGATTGGCAGGGTATTATCGACGATTTATTCCGGATTTCTCCAGAATTGCCAAGCCAATGACTGAGCTGTTGAAGAAGGGAGTCAAATTTGAGTGGAGCCAAAAGTGTGAAGATGCCTTTCATACCTTGAGGCAGCATTTGACAACAGCCCCAGTGCTGGCCCAACCTGACAACACCAAGCCATTTGAAGTTTATTGTGATGCTTCTGGTACTGGTTTGGGATGTGTCTTGATGCAAGAGAACAGAGTGATTGCTTATGCTTCCCGGGCACTCAGGCCCCATGAACAGAACTACCCTACACATGATCTAGAATTGGCAGTTGTAGTTCATGCTCTAAAGATATGGAGACACTACTTGATGGGAGGTCACTGTAACATCTACACTGATCACAAGAGTCTCAAGTACATTTTCACTTAGGCAGATCTGAACATGAGACAGAGGAGATGGTTGGAGTTAGTCAAGGACTATGATTTGGAGGTGCATTACCACCCAGGGAAGGCCAATGTTGTGGCAGATGCCTTAAGCAGAAAGGCCCAGTGCAATTGCATGAGCATGGATGTGGGAGTTACCACCCTGTGTGACGAGTTGTGCAGATTGAACCTGGAAGTTGTCTCTTCGGGTGACCTAAGCTATATCTCGGTGGAGCCCACGTTGCAAGAGCAGATCATAAGGGCACAGGTTGAGGATAAGGGTGTTCAGGTCATCAAAGATATGATCAAGCAAAAGGCAGAAAAATACAAGTGTTTCCGACAGGATAGCAAGGGAATTCTATGGTTTGGAGATCGATTGGTGGTTCCCAAGGACCCTGAGCTTAGAAAGAAGATACTCGATGAAGCTCACCTTTCAAAATTCTCCATGCACCCTGGTAGCAACAAGATGTATCATGATCTCAGATCTCTATATTGGTGGACTAGAATGAAGAGGGAAATTGCCAAGTACATATCGGAATGTGACACCTGCCAGAGAATTAAAGCCAGTCACTTGAAGGCAGCAGGCCCTTTGCAACCTCTTCCCATACCATCTTGGAAATGGGAAGACATTTGCATGGACTTTATAGTGGGATTACCCAATACCTCCAGGCACCATGATTCTATTTGGGTTATCGTGGACAGATTGACCAAGACTGCTCATTTCTTGCCAGTGCACACCACCCACAAGACAGAGAAGTATGCTGAAATTTATGTTGATCAGATAGTAAGACTGCATGGTATTCCAAAGACCATTATATCTAACAGAGGAGCACTGTTTGTGGCACGCTTTTGGGAGAAATTGCAAGAATCACTTGGGACCCAAGTAATCCGGAGCTCAGCATATCACCCACAAACAGATGGCCAGACAGAAAGGGTAAATCAGGTTTTGGAAGACATGTTGCGGGCATGTGCACTACGTTATGGGAAGGATTGGGACAGGTGTCTGTCTTTGGCAGAGTTTTCTTACAATAATAGCTATCAGTCCAGTCTGAAGATGGCACCTTTTGAGGCATTATATGGGAGAAGGTGTAGGACCCCACTAAATTGGTCTCAAGCAGGAGAAAGGGAAATTTTTGGGCCAGACTTGGTACTCGAGGCAGAAGCAAAGGTCAGGGTTATTACCAAGAACTTGGAAGCTGCTCAGGCCAGGCAAAGGAGCTATCATGATAGGAGGCGGAAGCCTCTACAGTTTGAGGTGGGAGATCATGTCTATCTTAAGGTATCACCCACCAAGGGTGTCCAGAGATTCGGGATCAAGGGCAAGTTAGCTCCTCGCTACATTGGACCCTATAAGATCAAGGCAAGCTGTGGACCCGTAGCCTACCAATTGGAATTACCACCTCGCATGTCGGCAGTTCATAATGTGTTTCATGTATCTCAGCTGCGGAAATGCGTCCGCCTACCCACTGAAGTGCTACCGGAACCAGACATTGAGATAGAACCAGACTTGTCTTACCAAGAGTACCCCGTCAAGGTATTAGATCAAAAGGAAAGATCAACTCGGGCAAGGTCGGTCAGAATGTACAAGGTTCAGTGGAGTCACCATTCAGCAGAAGAAGCTACATGGGAGACTGAGGATTTTCTGCGCTCTCGCTTCCCCGACTTTCTGCCCAAAGGAGTCGGTACGTAACCCCAGAACCCCCCCACCCACCTGCCCTTTGAATCCAATTATAAGAAAAACTTAGATAACAAGGATAGTCTAAGTTGTGGATTTAACTTAAGAAGGGCTTCCTTCTGAAGTTGCAAAGAGGATGACATTCGAAGAGCAGTTAACGACAGAAACTTAAGTGTAAAGGAAAAACACCACCATCACACCTTCAAGCACCCCTCCAAGGGACTCTACCTAAATCTCGGGGCGAGATTCCGTTAAGGGGGGAGGGCTGTAACACCCCAGGTGTTACTCAGGGTGTCCATCCCAGGGTTACCCCCTTTTACCCATTATCACATGAAGACTGATTTGGGCAAAGTATACCAAACTTGGAATTCTAGGTCCTAAGCAAGTGTAATCCACCTTGGATGTCATGCCCTAGCTTATCATGCACATCTAAGTGGGGATCTCCCAAAACCCTAAAGCAAAACCCCCCATAGGCAATGGGAACCCTAATTGAAGCCATGATCAAAAGATCATGTAAACCTTATGATCATGGTTTGGGCCAAATATAAAAGTTGTAGTACACTTAATAACCTACAATTAATAGTAAGGAAGTACCCCCAAAAAGTTTTCAGAAAAGCCCTAAACAGTTCACCTAAGATTTAGCACAAGGGAAAATTCAGTTTTTGCCTAAGTACAAAAACTAACCCTTGCACAAAGACTCCACATGTTCACCTTAATCCCCTTTTCAAAACCCTTCAACCCAATTGACAAAATGGCGCCAAATTAACCCTAGAACACCCTAGAAAGAGATGACACCTACCCTAGGGCGCTAGACACGACTTGACACCCCTTTTGTCTCGGTTCGGGCTTGGCTGACATAGCAAACTTCTCCCCTCTCTATCTCCCTACCCCGACCATATCTCGACTTGGAACTCACAGCGAAAAGATAGGATTTGGAGCAGAGAAGCGACCGTACACAGTGACTTTGCCAAGATACGCACGCTATGGCGCTCTAATCGGCCGTTGAACCATGGCAGAAGCAAGCTTCCACGTGTTCGACGCGAGCTGGCATCCGGGGGCGCGCTCAGAGCACGCCCGTGCGCGAACCCGCGGCCGCCCGTGACCACGCCCGCGCCACGGCTATAAAGCCCGCCCCAGTGCTTGGCTGCCTTCCCCGTTACCTCCTCCGTACCTCGCTGGACTCGCCCGAGCCAGCCATTAACTCCGGCGACCTCCCCGCGACCCGCCAGTGCCGCCCGAGAGCAACCACCGTGGCCAGCCCCTCTCCCATCCTCCTCCGTTCGATCCAAGCCCTCAGAGAGCTTCCTGGTGAAGCCGTGAGTCTTGCTCAAGCTTGACCCAGGGACCCGCGTCACCGGAATAGCCCAATCGTGCTCACCGGAGTTCAAGAACCCGCCGGCGCATGTGGACCGGGTAAGCCCCGGCACCGTTTTCCAATTCCTTGCGCGTATGGCCTCTCTGTCACCCCGTGAAGCTCCTCGTGCACCCTAATTGATCTATGCCGTCGTGGTTTGGCCGGAGCAGGAGCCGCCGACGACCCCCGCCGCCTGTGCTCGTGGCCAGGGTAGCTCCGACCACCTCCGACACCGACCCGCACATCGGCGTGACCGTTGCGACCTCCCGGACGTCACTGACCACCCCGCCGGAGCTCTACTGCCGCTGGTAAGCTCCACCGCCGTAAAATGTACCGCGGGCACTTTTTAAGCCGGTCAGGGAGCGCGGGTTAGATTTTAGTTAAGTCCAGGGGGCTTTGCGCAATGTCAGTGACCCAAGCAAATAGTGGACCAAGGGCTGTTCTGTGAGAAAAGAAAAGGAAAAACCCCAGGGGCCTCGGCGTAAACACGTTTTCTTTTTCCATTTTCGAATTTCTTTTCTTTTGTTATAACAGATAGCTAAGTAAATGCATAACTTGCAGAATAATCATCCAAAAATGTTCAAACCAATTTTGCTAGATTCAGAAATTTATGAGCTATCAGAGAAAAATAATAGAACCCATAGCTTCTGTATTTCTTTCTGAAGTTTAGAATTAAATAAGAAAACCACTCAAAACCCAATATTAGGAGGAAAAATAGGAATATTGTTTGACCAGGGTTAGAAAAATTTTGAGAAGCTTATATCTACCTACTACACCAAGTAAAAATGTTAAACCCCTCTGCCCACTCCATTTAAGTTAGTTTTACCCTTTATTCTATAATATGCTTAAGGATAAGGAAAATAGAAAATGCAACTTAATTAATGAACCAGAGAGTACTTTTATTTTTGTTAGGTTACTTATTCAATATAGTTCACTGGAAAAATATATCATACCCTGGTTTAGTACAAATTAAGTAGGATATCTTTTATTTTATTAAAACAAGGATAACTTAGAAAAACCCTACAAAAATGACCCCAAGGTAAAAACACCCCCACCCTTGGGATGACTATTGTTTTATTAGAGAGAACTTAGGAAAAATATGAAATCTGCTGTTTGACATTTTTCAAATAATAATGTAGTAGAAAGTGCCTTTTTGGCATTAAATTTAAGAAAAGCATAACTAAATAACCACCCCTTAGTTTTCTGTGATTTTTAGCACAGAAACCTATTATTACCATAGGATGCCAACAAAAATAACCTTTAGGGCAGAACCTACCCCTAACTAAGAGGTGTAGTGTGAAGTGGCCCATTTTGCCTAACTTTTGTTATTTTTGTTTAAAGCCTAATTTTTATACTTTAAGCCTCAAATTCTTAAAACAAGCTAGAATAGCCAGTGATGACCCACTGGAATTTTTGCAGAATTTTTGGAAATTATTAAAACCCTGTTGTAGTTCAAACCTACCCTAGAAACCCTAAATGGAAATTAAGGAAAGGAAAATGAATAATGGAAATTAATGTCATCCTAAGACCTTTGTTAATTTGTCCACTGAAATCTATAAAGACAATACCAACCCACTATGTTATCCTAAAAGAAAACCTAAACTTAAAAGGTCATAAGTCTATGTATCTATATCTATATACCACTAGCAGCCCAGCATGACTAAGAAAACCCTAAGTTACTGCTTAACTTAGTTTCTTTAGCTTATTGTTCTTAAATCCTGCATAATCATGACATACATGTTCATTGCATTTCGATAGACTGTAATCTTGCTGACGGAGAGTACATCCTCGTGCCGGAGCAAGGAGCTGCTCAGGAGGTAGCCCCAGATCCAGCACCTGAGCATGCACCAGAGGACCTGCCTGCCACTGCTTTGGAAGGCAAGCCCCGGTTTTATGCATAACCTGTTATTTATGCTATTTTACTTCACTTAATGATTGTAGGATTGATTGTGCACTTAGGTGTAGGAATTGTTTGAAACCCTAGTTGCATGATCTCAGGAATCCTTTTGAAATGAATACTAGTATGACAGGTCGAGTAGTTGCTTTAATTAAATAGGATCTCGGTAGAAGACGAGTGATTTTTCTAGCACTCGCGCGAGATCAGGAAATTGATTGTACCCACTTTCACACTATCATGATACTAGTTGGTGGACAACAATCCATGGGGATTGGTTGTTTACGAGATGGAAAATGGAATAAGGATTAACGTGCGGATACCTGTGTCAAGCGTTTGAACGTACTAAGCACATGCCGAGAAATATGGTAAATCGGTAAGCCTAGTACCTGATTGAACCTGGCAGTAGACTTTGCCCCTCACGCGACCTGAGACGAGGTCTCCCATTCCGGTTATGGTGGGTACAAGTGCGGTCACTGCACGACGGCCAGTCGGGGTCAGTGAGGCATTGTACGCCAAGGCGGTGAGCCCTGATCTGCTGACGGGGAATCGATGGGGATGGTTGATGTGTGTGGGGACGGAGTGCCCCTACATGTCGTGTGTTTAGGTTTACCTTGCAAGGATAAAAACTCGATTCGAATCGTCTGCTTCTCGCAGCTAATGAGACTGCTTGATCCATTGTACTGCATTGAGTAATAAGTGGAAGTATAATGAGTTGAGATAAGATGTTGATTGTTAATAATGCTTGCTACCATGTATGAGTAGATAGTCCACTTTTAGCCTTAAGAGAGTCACACTTAACTCTGATTAAGTTAAAATCTTGATTTAGAAACTCAGCTAGTGCTTTTGGCAACCAAACCCCACAGCCAAACAGCTGCATGTCTAGAGGTAGAGGAGTAGACTCCTCACACCGGGTAAGTCTAGCTGAGTATTAGAATACTCAGCCTTGCTTGTGGCATAATTTTTACAGGTTCTCTAGAGGAGATGGTTGCTGGGATAACTTGGCCGTCCACTTTGCCACCGGGTTGGACTGTTGAGTGGGACCCTGCCTCGGCCGAGGAGGAGCATGAGGAGTGATGGGACAGGCTTCCCCATCTCTCTGTTTAATTACCGTTAGTTTTATTCCGCTGCACTTCGAACAATGATGGTTACTTTTGCAAAAACTCCGATGATGATGATGGTGATGTAATAATTTAACATTGTGACATGTATGGTTTTATGCTTTATTGTATTTGCTCTGTGACTCACCTTCGAGTGAGATTGTGGTACTTGATCCTGTCAGTGGCCGTGTCGGACTAGATCCGAGGGATTGACGGATTATTCCCATTTAAGTGTGGTCTAGCCTCTGAGGCGGGATTTGGGCACTTAAGTTGGAATAATTCGGGCAGTTCCGCCACATAAAATGCCGACGTCGCCTTCCAGTCGGTCGGCGTTGCCTCCAAAACGCCGATTTCGTGTTCAGTCGCTCGACATTACCTTTAAAATGCCGACGTCGCCTTCCAATCGGTCGGCGTTGCCTCCAAAACGCCGATTTCGTGTTCAGTCGCTCGGCATTACCTCTAAAATGCCGACGTCGCCTTCCAGTCGGTCGGCGTTGCCTCCAAAACGCCGATTTCGTGTTCAGTCGCTCGGCATTACCTCTAAAAATGCCGACGTCGCCTTCCAGACAGTCGGCGTAACCCCTAAAACGCTGATATCGCGTTCAGTCGCTCGGCATTACCTCTAAAATGCTGACGTCGCTTTCTAATCACTCGGCGTTGCCTCTAAAACGCTGATATAGTGTTCAGTCGCTCGGCGTTGCCTCTAAAACGCCGACATCGCTTTTCAGTCGCTCGGCATTACCTCTAAAATGCCGACGTCATTTTCAATCACTCGGCGTTGCTTCTAACACACTGATACAGTCTTCAATTGCTCGGTGTTACCTCTAAAACGCCGACATCGTCTACAAGTTACTCGGCAGCTATTTCTGGAAGCATCAGTTTGATCCCCAAGTTATTCATCTACTGTCTCAAAGGAATCAGTTTTACAAACAAGCAAGACGAGTTATCAAGGAGAAGCCAACGTCATTCTTTCATTAAAAGGGAAGATAACAAACTTACAAATCAACTCTTTACGAGTTGATACTTCCCTACTATTACTACATTACATTACTACTACTACTACACTACGCTATACTACTCTACATTACTACTACATTATTCTAACTATACTATACTAATATCTAAAAGACCAGTGGCATCTAGCCACTGGCCCTGTTGCTGCCGCCGCCGCCCCTGGTGCTTCCGCTGCTGCTGTCGCCCCGGTTGCTGTCCCTGCTGCCGCCGCCGTCACCGTCCTTGCTGCCGTCGCCGCTGCCCCTGCCGCTGCCGTCACCGTCACCGTCGCCATCGTCGTCGTCGTCGTCCTCGTCCTCGCCGCCGCCGTCCGAGTCCTCCTCATCCGAGGAGTACTCCGACTCATCCGAGCCCTCGAGCCCGGAGCGCTCGACGGCCCGGATGTACGTCCAGACCTCCGCCGCAAGCCCCTGGGAGTCGTCTGAGTCGTCAGACGACTCACGCAGGGGGACGGGAGCCGGAGACCCCTCAGACTCAGAGGAGAACTCCCCCTCTGAGTACTCCGAGTCACCAAACTCCTCCGATGGAGGAGTTGGCTCACGCTTGCGTTTGTTGTTCTTGCCCATGGTGGAAGCAGAAGGGAAAGAAGAGAGGGAAGCAGCAGAGAACAGCGAAGGATGTGGAAAAGCCAAAGGGACAACGACATTATTTATAGAAAGAGAAGGCAACCGCTCACCTCCAACCGCGGTCACTGAACAGTCGCAAAGCATTCAATAAGCATTTCAACCCGTCTGAAGACACGTCAGGCGGCTGACGCCGTTTCACGCAACACAACACCCATTGGGACTCCAGTCAACAGCGCGGAGGATATGATTACACTCGCCGTCACATCACATTACTACTCAGAAGCAGCCGGCTAAAACACTCAGCGTACCAAGCCGTCCCTTGCCCACACCCATTGGGGGGGGAGGACGCCCAGGAATTATCAGTATATTTTTCAAAACGGTCACATCTGTGCAGGGCACGCAGTGAATACCTCAAGACAAAAATGAGATATCAGTAATGATCAGAGGAAAGCCAAATATAGCCAGTAAAGTACAAAGTATGGCCGACAGAAGCGACGTGAGGACTAGACAGAGAACGTCCGTCAAACGTCCAATCAGTCGCAGAGCAAATAAATTGCACTACCTAGCAAGATATGGATGGATTGCGAACTCGGCTGCTAAAGACAAAATATATGCTGATGTCACACCCGGTTCTAGGGGGTAGAACCGAGCGCATACCATATGTGTGCCAGGATCCATTTCCACACATATGTTGACGTCACAAGTGTAATATATCAAAAGACAATGCAATAAAGGCGTAAAGAGAGTATAATACTTTATTACATCATCTGAAACAATGTATCTTTAACAAGTATCACATCAAAGTAAGCGGAAATAAACAACTGGGCAATCTCCCACAGGAAGATGACCGGCGCGTCGTTAGACTTAGAAATCATCGTCGTCGATAAAATCTTCATCAAAGTCTCCAGCATCACCCTCTGATCAAAATTAAGCAAGGGTGAGCTCACTTATGGTCGGGGCTCAGCAAGTGGGGGAAAAACTAATGCAGGTATAACAAGGTGAGGCTAAGGTTGAGCAGTAAGCATTTTAGTTGGTCAACATTTTATTAACAACACATGTCTTACTAATAAGTGTGAATCCCAAATATCCCATTTAAACAAAGGAATATGAGTATAACAAAAACATTTAAGTGAAACCACTTAAGCAAATTATTGGCAGATCATCGGATCTCAATTTAATTTCATCTTCAAGTTCAATTATCATGTGAGGAGTCCAGGTCGCTCATAACCGGGAGCACGGCTGATATATCAGTTTTACACTCTGCAGAGGTGGTACAACTTTACCCACAAGCCATGTATCCCATCTAGCCCGGGTTGATCGGACCCTTAAACACTGCCGAGGTGAATGGCTAGGGATCCATTATGAGGCTTTCACAAAATACCTTAATACGAAGCAACCCGCTAAGGTTTCTAAAGACGATGGTGGTGGCCCCCTGGGTGAAGTACCTTAGCCAAGAATACGACCCCATGTTAACGTGGGCTGCCAGTACCTACCGCTCCCCCTCTTGCCCATCTTTCAGGTAAGGTTGCTAGGCACTAAGCATATAGAGCTAATTACCAAAGCCAGAGCCATGATAGCACTCGTGGTTGCACTGTTATCCTGGGTGGTCACTCCATGTTCCAATTAAATTTGCAATAAAGTTATCTTAACCATCGGGTTAATGTCATAATTGCCAATTAAATTCTTGGAACATTAAAACCAATTAATGAGTGACATTAGGAACCATTAAGTTGAGCGGTAGCATTAATCTTGCACAGCTTAATTATTTCCCCAGGTTAAACAAGGAATACAGGTAGTAAATCTAGGAAATCCTTAATTAGGTTATCCCATCAAATTATGCAATATATCAAAAGGTAAATATTATTATATGCAATGAATAGGTACAAACAGAATATGCAGAGGGAGAATCCACTTGCCTTGCTCAAAAGTTTCCTGTGGGTCGTCCTCAAACAGATTCGGATCCTCTACCACACAATCAGCTTCTAGTATAATCGCAAATCATACATATAAAAAGAAAACATACACCAATAAATAAACATACACCATTCAACAAACAATAAAAAAACATATATTATCCTAAACACACTCATCCAAGAAAACATTTGTAATAATCCAAACTTGGTTTGTAAATTTATAATGTAAATCTAATCGTACTAAAGTTCATTATGAGAACATTCATTGTTTTATTAAGAAAACTCATGGGCTTTGTATTTCTATCAATAAATATATATATTCCAGTTAATACGTAAACCATCATTTAAAAAAAACATGAATCACTAATTATTCTATTTTAACTTTTCTCTAGAAAAAACTATGTGCAAGTTAAATATGGATAAGCGTACCACATAAATCAATTTGTGCAAACTTAAAAATAAGGCTAAACCAAACTTTATGGGAATAGATAATTAAATAAATAATTACTTTTATAAATAAACATAGGCTTATATATATGTATATATTTAACTTCGCATTTAGAAAACCATTTTTAACGCAACTACCATAATTGAATATACTAAATACTATCACGAGATAATGGAAATTATAGTAAGACTAAGATTAACATATATTTATGGGATTATTCACATATAAAATAACTCATTTAAATTTAATATACATGTTTTGTTTGAGAACTACCGCAGCAGCATGGGCAAATACATAGTTAAAGATAGACTTCAGGGATTAGCTTGCAAATCAACCATTATCTACTACCTCAGCTTCTAGCTTCTTCCCTGTTCCAAGTGCAGCAGGGAACCATGTCGGACGATGGGGGCTGGACAGGGGAAGTCGACGCAGGGGTGGTGATGTGTTGGGAACGACCGACGATTGGAGCTGCGCACCAGCGGCGAGGTCAAAGGGAAGCGCGTTGTCGGGCTTCGAAGCGTCCTCACCGGCGGCGGTGAACAGCAGCAACAGCGTGGCGACTTCGTGGGCAGCGAGTAGGGACACGGAGGTGGAAAATGGGGGTCGGGGCAGGTGCTTGAAGGCGTGGGCTTCTCAATTTATAGGCGACGGGAGAGGAAGATTTGTGGCCGAATTAATGTGGATTGAAGATGAGAAACGGAGGATTTGAACGCCATTAATGGAGGAAACGGTCGGTTCTAATGGGCCAGTAATCCGAGCTGTAAAGGAGGAGAAGAGGGGAGAGCACCAGGGGAGGGAGAAGGTCGATGGTTCCACGTCCAGTGGCGGCGGCAGCTATTGCTGTGTTCTGCGAATAGAACGACGGAAGAGAAAATTGGGGAGAAGAGGAATAGTGACTAGTGGGGCCCGCTTGGAAACAAGGGAACGGCAGGGGCTATGTCCGCAGGGGAGAGAAAAAGTAAATGTCGTGTGGGGCCCACAATGCAGCCAATGAGAGAGAGGAAGCGTTTATCACGTTAAGCGTTTCAAATTTGTTTTTTTTCTATTTCTTTTCTAAATTCAAAATACATTTTTAAATAACTCTAAAATTTATAATAATTAAACCAAAACTATTTATAAATAAAATATTTATTTTTAGACTAATAATTATTATATAATTTTACTAGGATTTTCCTATAAGAAGAAATGCTATTAAATATCCACAAATCAATCAGGCGCAATCAAAAATTATTTTAAATGCAAATAAATAATAAAACACTTGAATAAAAATTTATTACCCTAATTACCATAATAACTAAATGCATTATTTTTAGTTGATGACTTTTATGGTGTTACAAACCTACCCCTCTTAAAAAGAATCTCGTCCTCGAGATTAAGAAACTTCCGAGAATAACTGGGGGAATTCTGCTCTGAGTTCATCTTCTCTTTCCCAAGTGGCCTCATCTTCCGAATGATGACTCCACTGAACTTTGCACGTGTTAATAACTTTACTCCGTGTAATTCTGCGAGATGTTTCTAGAATTCTGACCGGGTACTCCGAATAGGTCAAATCCTCATTGACATTCAGTTCTTCCATGAGTAACTGTTCTTCTGGTACTCTTAAGCACTTCTTAAGTTGTGATACGTGAAATACGTCATGCACATCCGATAATCTATTGGGTAGCTCTAACTGGTAGGCTACATCACCTTTTCTTTCCAAAATCTTGAACGGGCCAATATAGCGAGGTGATAGTTTTCCCTTAACCTTAAACCTTTTCATTCCTCTCATCGGTGAAACTTTAAGGTATACGAAGTCTCCTACTTCAAACGTCAATTCTCTTCTTCTATTATCAGCATAGCTTTTCTGTCTTGACTGTGCTGTCTTCAAATTTTCTCTGATAATCTGCACTTGCTTTTCCGCCTCTTGGAGAATTTCTGGACCAAATACTTGACTTTCTCCAGTTTGATTCCAATAAAGTGGTGTTCTACACTTTCGTCCATATAGTGCTTCAAACGGTGCCATTTTGAGACTTGCTTGATAACTGTTGTTATACGAAAATTCTGCATAAGGCAAACTTTTATCCCAGCTTCTACCATGCCTTAGAGCGCAAGCTCTTAGCATATCTTCCAACACTTGGTTCGTTCTTTCCGTTTGCCCATCCGTTTGGGGATGATAAGCTGAACTAAAGTTTAGCTTGGTATCCATGGACTCATGAAGTCTTTTCCAAAAGCGCGAGGTAAACTGGGTTCCTTGATCGGATACGATCTTCTTCGGTACTCCATGCAGACAGACAATCCTCGACATGTATAACTCTGCTAACTGGGCTCCTGAGTAAGTTGTCTTCACAGGTATAAAGTGTGCTACTTTAGTTAACCTGTCTACTATGAGCCATATTGAATCATAGCCATCTCGAGTACGGGGTAGTCCAACTATGAAATCCATACTGATTTCTTCCCATTTCCATTCCGGTACCTTGAGAGGTTGTAGCAATCCTGCTGGTCTTTGGTGTTCAGCTTTAACTCGCTGACACACGTCACATAATGCAACATGAGTAGCAACATCTCTTTTCAAACCGTACCACCAATACTTTTATTTAAGGTCCTGGTACATCTTTGTACTTCCAGGGTGAATAGAGTAAGTTGAATCATGAGCTTCTCTCAAAATAAGTTGGCGCAAGTGCTCGATTTCTGGTACACAGATTCTCTTCTTAAACCATATTGTGCCTTGTTCATCTTCCGTGAAATCTGGGGCTTTACCCAAACTAATCAAAGTTTTAATTTCCTTAATCTTCTCATCGGACTCTTGTCCTTTACGAATCTCTTCTTCCAAAGTAGATTTGACTTCCATCACCGTTGCTTCTACATTATTGAGAAATCCAAGGTTGAGTCGTTCCATTTCCTAGCACAATTCTTGTGACATCAAATGAGTAGTAACGTTGTTCACTTGACCCTTACGGCTCAAAGCATCAGCTAATACATTTGCTTTTCCGGGGTGATATTGTATCTCCAAATCATAGTCTTTAATCAACTCAAGCCATCTTCTTTGTCTGAGGTTGAGTTCCTTCTGAGTGAATATATATTTCAAGCTTTTATGATCTGTGAAGATTTTGCACTTGTTTCCAATCATATAGTGCCTCCAAATCTTCAAAGCATGCACTACGGCAGCTAGTTCCAAATCATGCGTAGGATAATTCTTCTCATGTTTCCTCAACTGTCTTGAAGCATAAGCAATCACCTTTCCTTCTTGTATTAGCACACATCCAAGTCCAAGGTGTGATGCATCGCAATATACATCAAATCCCTTGTGGATGTCTAGCATTACCAGTATTGGTGCAGTGGTTAACCTCTTCTTGAGTTCCTCAAAACAATTTTGACAAGCTTCATCCCATTTGAACTCTTTGCCTTTCTCCAGTAGAGAGGTAAGTGGTTTTACTAACTTGGAAAAACCTTCAATAAATCTTCTATAGTATCCCGCCAATCCAAGAAAACTTCTGATCTTGGACGCATCCTTTGGTTGCTTCCAATCTAGTATCTCACTTATCTTTCCTGGGTCCACTTTAATTCCACCATCGGTAACAATATGCCCTAAGAAAGCAACTTCCTTCAACCAAAAATCACACTTAGAGAACTTTGCGTACAGTTGGTTGTCACGAAGTTTTTGTAGGACTAGCCTTAGATGATCCTCGTGTGTTTCTTCATTCGGAGAATATATCAGTATGTCGTCAATAAATACGACCACAAACTGATCCAGATATTCCATGAATACTTTATTCATCAAGTTCATAAAGTATGCTGGTGCATTAGTCAGTCCAAACGACATGACCAAAAACTCATATAATCCATATCTCGTCGTGAAGGTTGTCTTCGGTACATCTTCTGCTCGATTCTTTAACTGATGATACCCCGATCTCAGATCTATCTTCGAGAATACCTTAGCTCCTTTCATTTGATCGAATAAATCTTCAATCCGAGGTAACGGGTATTTATTCTTGATGGTTACTTCATTCAAACTTCTATAATCAACGCACATTCTCCTCGAACCATCCTTCTTGTTCACAAATAGCACTGGGGCTCCCCAAGGGGATGAACTTGGGCGAATGAAACCTTTTTCTAGTAATTCTTCTATTTGTTTCTTCAGTTCTACTAAATTTGTAACATCCATTCTATAAGGTCTTTTCGAGATAGGTGCGGTTCCGGGTAATAATTCAATAGAAAACTCTATATCACGGTCAGGTGGCATACCTGGCAATTCCTCCGGAAATACGTCTGGGTATTCGCACACTACTTTGATATTTTCCAAGGGCTTTTCTTCCAAGTGATTGATCACTGTCTTCCCTTTTTCATCTGTTGACTTGTCTATGTTAACTTGGATTCTTTCACCTTGAAGACTTGTCAACATAATTGTTCCATTGGCACACTGTATCACTCCATATCACAACTTTTCAACCAGTTGCATCCAAGAATCACATTAATACCATTGGATCCTAGGACCACTGGGTTGACTGAGAAATCTATTCCTTGAATCTTGAGATTAACATGGGGGCATGAGTGTGTGGCCTTCATGTCACACCCCGGTGAACTAATGTGTAACATCTTCTTAAGGGGGTACTTAGGTATGTTGTGTTTTTCCACAAATGACTCCGTTATAAAGGAATGTGATGCTCCAGAGTCAAATAAAACTGATGCAGGTATGGAGTTAACAAGGAACATGCCATACACTATGTCGGCATCCTCAGGCACTGATTCTGCAGTGACGTGATTGACCCTTCCTCTACTCTGGTTCTGCGGAGCTTTGTTCTGAGCAGATCCACGAGCAGGGGGTGTTCTAGTCATTCCTCTGGTTACTGCTTTTCTGGGGTGTCTGCTGTAAAGGCATCCCACCAGTCGGACGCGGCTCCCTCGAGTCTTCCCGAGGCGTACAAGACCTTCTCCCGGTCGTTGCACTGGGTAATATCCAACTTATTTCCAATGACCTTGATCCAGTCATCGGCATCCAAAGGATCAACCGCATGGAGAACGTTGACGGGTGATGACTCATAAAATCCCGGTGTTTATCTCTGGTCGGGGGTGCATTTTGCTGTTGTTGCTGATGCTGTTGATTCAGCTGGTTCTGCTGAATCTGTTGAACAGTTGCAGTGAGTCCTTGTAGTAACTGCATCTGGGCAGTGATGAACTGTTCCATGTTGGGGTTCAGTGGTGGTGGTGGTATCTGTTGACCACGCTGGTTCCGGTTGTTGTTGGGTCCTGAATGGGCGTTCACCATCTGATTGGTTAGATAGTGAAATCCTTAGAAGAGTGAGGAGTAGAAAAGATTCTAGAGGGGAATATCTTAAGTTTAAATTTTTATATGTTCTTATGTCCATCATTCCATAAGACCATTGCACTCAAGCAAGAATCCAAATCAAACATTGCAAACATCACCATCACATTGTTGTTATTATTATAGTATAACACTGTTTTATCGTCTACTGCGTCTAGCTTATTTCCATAAACTATCCTATCAACCTAAAGGAGTATGGTGATAGACTCAGGGGTTCCATAACAAAGCCTTCCAAAAAGAATGAGATAAAGCAGAGAAAGACGTTTCCTCTTCATCATCCAAAGGTGGGGTAGAGGGTGCTGGCCGATCTTGAGCAACATAGGCGATACTTTTGTAAGCAGTTCTTCTGATAGCAACCTTCTGATAGACGAGAGAAAATCATACTAGAAGAGTTGAATATAAAGGAGTTGAGTTTTGAGATAAATTAAGTTTTTTATGGAGGAAAATAACTCAAGTTTTGAAAAACTAACTAGGCTTTCCATTTCTAACTAGTCTAACGACCTAGGGTCGGCATAGCTTTGATACCACTTCTGTCACACCCGGTTCCAGGGGGTAGAACCGAGCGCATACCATATGTGTGCCAGGATCCATTTCCACACATATGTTGACGTCACAAGTGTAATATATCAAAAGACAATGCAATAAAGGCGTAAAGAGAGTATAATACTTTATTACATCATCTGAAACAATGTATCTTTAACAAGTATCACATCAAAGTAAGCGGAAATAAACAACTGGGCAATCTCCCACATGAAGATGACCGGCGCGTCGTTAGACTTAGAAATCATCGTCGTCGATAAAATCTTCATCAAAGTCTCCAGCATCACCCTCTGATCAAAATTAAGCAAGGGTGAGCTCACTTATGGTCGGGGCTCAGCAAGTGGGGGAAAAACTAATGCAGGTATAACAAGGTGAGGCTAAGGTTGAGCAGTAAGCATTTTAGTTGGTCAACATTTTATTAACAACACCTGTCTTACTAATAAGTGTGAATCCCAAATATCCCATTTAAACAAAGGAATATGAGTATAACAAAAACACTTAAGTGAAACCACTTAAGCAAATTATTGGCAGATCATCGGATCTCAATTTAATTCCATCTTCAAGTTCAATTATCATGTGAGGAGTCTAGGTCGCTCATAACCGGGAGCACGGCTGATATATCAGTTTTACACTCTGCAGAGGTGGTACAACTTTACCCACAAGCCATGTATCCCATCTAGCCCGGGTTGATCGGACCCTTAAACACTGCCGAGGTGAATGGCTAGGGATCCATTATGAGGCTTTCACAAAATACCTTAATACGAAGCAACCCGCTAAGGTTTCTAAAGACGATGGTGGTGGCCCCCTGGGTGAAGTACCTTAGCCAAGAATACGACCCCATGTTAACGTGGGCTGCCAGTACCTACCGCTCCCCCTCTTGCCCATCTTTCAGGTAAGGTTGCTAGGCACTAAGCATATAGAGCTAATTACCAAAGCCAGAGCCATGATAGCACTCGTGGTTGCACTGTTATCCTGGGTGGTCACTCCATGTTCCAATTAAATTTGCAATAAAGTTATCTTAACCATCGGGTTAATGTCATAATTGCCAATTAAATTCTTGGAACATTAAAATCAATTAATGAGTGACATTAGGAACCATTAAGTTGAGCGGTAGCATTAATCTTGCACAGCTTAATTATTTCCCCAGGTTAAACAAGGAATACAGGTAGTAAATCTAGGAAATCCTTAATTAGGTTATCCCATCAAATTATGCAATATATCAAAAGGTAAATATTATTATATGCAATGAATAGGTACAAACAGAATATGCAGAGGGAGAATCCACTTGCCTTGCTCAAAAGTTTCCTGTGGGTCGTCCTCAAACAGATTCGGATCCTCTACCACACAATCAGCTTCTAGTATAATCGCAAATCATACATATAAAAAGAAAACATACACCAATAAATAAACATACACCATTCAACAAACAATAAAAAAACATATATTATCCTAAACACACTCATCCGAGAAAACATTTGTAATAATCCAAACATGGTTTGTAAATTTATAATGTAAATCTAATCGTACTAAAGTTCATTATGAGAACATTCATTGTTTTATTAAGAAAACTCATGGGCTTTGTATTTCTATCAATAAATATATATATTCCAGTTAATACGTAAACCATCATTTAAAAAAAACATGAATCACTAATTATTCTATTTTAACTTTTCTCTAGAAAAAACTATGTGCAAGTTAAATATGGATAAGCGTACCACATAAATCAATTTGTGCAAACTTAAAAATAAGGCTAAACCAAACTTTATGGGAATAGATAATTAAATAAATAATTACTTTTATAAATAAACATAGGCTTATATATATGTATATATTTAACTTCGCATTTAGAAAACCATTTTTAACGCAACTACCATAATTGAATATACTAAATACTATCACGAGATAATGGAAATTATAGTAAGACTAAGATTAACATATATTTATGGGATTATTCACATATAAAATAACTCATTTGAATTTAATATACATGTTTTGTTTGAGAACTACCGCAGCAGCATGGGCAAATACATAGTTAAAGATAGACTTCAGGGATTAGCTTGCAAATCAACCATTATCTACTACCTCAGCTTCTAGCTTCTTCCCTGTTCCAAGTGCAGCAGGGAACCATGTCGGACGATGGGGGCTGGACAGGGGAAGTCGACGCAGGGGTGGTGATGTGTTGGGAACGACCGACGATTGGAGCTGCGCACCAGCGGCGAGGTCAAAGGGAAGCGCGTTGTCGGGCTTCGAAGCGTCCTCACCGGCGGCGGTGAACAGCAGCAACAGCGTGGCGACTTCGTGGGCAGCGAGTAGGGACACGGAGGTGGAAAATGGGGGTCGGGGCAGGTGCTTGAAGGCGTGGGCTTCTCAATTTATAGGCGACGGGAGAGGAAGATTTGTGGCCGAATTAATGTGGATTGAAGATGAGAAACGGAGGATTTGAACGCCATTAATGGAGGAAACGGTCGGTTCTAATGGGCCAGTAATCCGAGCTGTAAAGGAGGAGAAGAGGGGAGAGCACCAGGGGAGGGAGAAGGTCGATGGTTCCACGTCCAGTGGCGGCGGCAGCTATTGCTGTGTTCTGCGAATAGAACGACGGAAGAGAAAATTGGGGAGAAGAGGAATAGTGACTAGTGGGGCCCGCTTGGAAACAAGGGAACGGCTGGGGCTATGTCCGCAGGGGAGAGAAAAAGTAAATGTCGTGTGGGGCCCACAATGCAGCCAATGAGAGAGAGGAAGCGTTTATCACGTTAAGCGTTTCAAATTTGTTTTTTTCTATTTCTTTTCTAAATTCAAAATACATTTTTAAATAACTCTAAAATTTATAATAATTAAACCAAAACTATTTATAAATAAAATATTTATTTTTAGACTAATAATTATTATATAATTTTACTAGGATTTTTCTATAAGAAGAAATGCTATTAAATATCCACAAATCAATCAGGCGCAATCAAAAATTATTTTAAATGCAAATAAATAATAAAACACTTGAATAAAAATTTATTACCCTAATTACCATAATAACTAAATGCATTATTTTTAGTTGATGGCTTTTATGGTGTTACAGCTGACCTCTGAAGCAAAATATTGATGACATAATGCTGACCTCCAAAGCATAATGCAAATAGCTTCATGCCAATTTCTACAAACGAAAAGGATAATTTTCAGCAAAGAGACACGAAAGGAAGACCTTCGAATGGATTATCCTTAAAAATCCATTTGAAGGTCGGGGGCTACACCCATTGGGTGCGCCTCCGGTGCACCCCATGGATTATCATTCCAAGCCAAGATAGTGCCGACTTCTAAGGCGTGAGACAAGATTAAAAGGCCAGCCCTCAACCAAAATGCAGGAGCACAAGTGGAAATAATTTCTGGGGAAGACCTTCGAGTAGATTATTTTCTAAAATCTACTCGAAGCTCGGGGGCTACACCCATTGGGTGCACCTCCGGTGCACCCAATGAAGTTCAGAATCCTACAAATTGAAATGTCGACCTCTAAGGCACAAGCACGAAACTAAGCTTCGGTCAACGAGTGATCGAAGCAGGAGAAGACAACAAGAAGTCATTTTCTTCAAATCACCTGCAAGCTGGACCTGGGATCTTTGGGCTGATTACCTTTAAATTAACCCAAAGATCGGGGGCTTGTGGGGGATAGATATCCCCCAGGTCCACTAAAGAGTAAAAGACCTCACGAAAGGCCCAAGGGCCCAATAAATCATAAGGTCATTCTTTCGTGGGCCTGGGGAGAGACAACCAGCAGAGCAGATCGACATGAGGCCAGATTGATGTAAACCCGGACGACCCACGACGTCGAGCGAGTGACCACAACAGAGATCCGACTTTCCCGCGCTGAAGCCCCCATGCAACGGAGCCATGCGAGGATAAGTCGGCGAGGGTTACGCGGAGATAAACTCAAGAGGTTCTCTATCTTTTAGCTACTCGTTGTTATCATATCCACATGTATTGCCCCACGGTCGAGTATATAAGGCCTAGGGGGCATCCCTTCAGAACGATCGACCCTATTACTTAGCCACCCACGTCAACTCTCTGTATTCTCAATCCAGAGAGCTCTCTTGTAATCACAGTCACCAAGCATACTCACCAGGACGTAGGGTATTACGCATCTCTAAGCGACCCAAACCTGTAAACCTTGTCCACTGTCCCTCGTGCAATCGGCACGAACCATTTTGCTACAGTTGTCGACACCGTCCTACTCCTAAAAACACCTTGAGGGGCAACCCTGGGTGTGCGTTCGGACCCAAAACACCGACAACCTTCGCACGAGAAAAAGGGAGATATCTAGCTGGCCAAAGTCTGACTTGGAGTGCCTCTAGAAGGTGAGGTTTGATTTCCTCAAGAATGTGCTTTATTTCTTTGGAATACTGGACTAGTGCGTCAATGGGAGCCGAGAGTAAGGCCCTAACATGCTGGAGCTAGTCGAGAACAGCAGTCGGCCCTGACGGTTGATGAGCAGTGTGAAGGTTGGGTGAACCCACCAGGGCAGGGTCAAATGATGAAAATAGCTCTGAAAGATCGAAGCCCTAAAGAAATAAAGGCAGAAAGTGACATAAAGGCAAGGGAGGAAAACAGATGAGTTAAGAGAACGTGACATACCCGTCGCGGGGCAGGATCAAAGGCAGATGTAGGGTTGGCTGGTGTAATACCCTAAATCCATCACCTAAAAGTAATCCAGTTAATTTATTAGTTTTCAATAGAAAGGAAAATATTTATGTTTTAAATAATGAAACTATAATAGATAAATTTTGTTTGATTTGATTTGCAAATCCAATTTTTGGATTTAATTGTCTAAGAAGAACCTCATAATAATAATGAATTATTAAAATAATAATTTTGGTGAGTTTGTATTTTTGATTGGTTAATAATAAACTTGTGATTATTCTAATTGGAAATATATATATGTTTATTTGAATTTATTTCTTGGTGTGGATCTTTTTGTAAATTTCATGAGTTGCTAAAAAATATATTTTTTATTTTGTAATCTTATATATATACATATTCTCTTAATTATTAAGAAAATAATTTATAAAAAAATAATAGGACACTCGGCCTCTAACCCCTTGCCCATTTTAGCCTCACGCGCACAGCCCATCTACAAAATTAGTAAATCACGTGCCCGCCTTACTCGTTTCATCACTTTTACTCAATGACGCATGGGGCCCTATCGTAAGGCGCTCTCTCTTCTACATCTGGAACAGTCATTTCCTGCTTGCCTGTTCCGAATTTTTTTGTATTTTGGCCATTTTTCGAAGAAAAAAAACAAGTTTGGACCCTATAAAATTTTAATTGTATTTTTGGACCCTTTGCTCGGCGCCATAGCCTATGGCGCCGAGATAACACAGCTCGGCGCCATAGCCTATGGCGCCGAGATAACACAGCTCGGCGCCATAGGTTATGGCGCCGAGATACGTGATGCGTTGGCACAACCCGGACGCCGTGGCGTTGACGTGGCACCGAGCTCGGCGCCACATATCTTGGCGCTGAGCTCGGTTGTGTTATCAACAGTTTTGTTGCAAAGAAATAGCACATAGCTATCTAGCTTGGTTGGTGGAGCACAAGATTTTAAACCATGAGGTTTGGTGTTTGATCCCTACAACTCGCACGGATTTTTTTATCTTTTAAATAACTCATTAGGTATACTATTTGGAATGCAGGATTATTATATAAATCAATAACTCATGACGCTGTTGTAGCTGGATAGATGACAAGCATGCTAGCTGATGCTGGAGCAGAAGCGCGGACTGCTGCTAAATATTCAAAGGACCTTTTTACCGCCAGCTTGGACTGTATTGATTTATATAATAATCCTGCTAGTATACCTAATGAGTTATTTAAAAAAATGAGTTATTTAAAAGATAAAAAAATATGGGCAAGTTGTAGGACTCGAACCCAAACCTCATGGTTTAAAACCTTGTTCTCCACCAACTGAGCTACATAGCTTTGTGCTATTTCTTTGCAACAAAACTGTTGATAACACAACCGAGCTCGGCGCCAAGATCTGTGGCGCCGAGCTCGGTGCCACGTCAGCGCCACGGCGTCCGGGTTGTGCCAACGCATCACGTACCTCGGCGCCATAACCTATGGCGCCGAGCTATGTTACCTCGGCGTCATAGGCTATGGCGCCGAGCAAAGGGTCGAAAAATGCAATTAAAATTTTCTAGGGTCCAAACATGTTTTTTTCCGAAAAATGGCCAAAATACAAAAAATTCGGTCGCCTGTTCCAGTGCAGCACGTCGTCGTTTCTTCAGCTCGGATGTTGTCGCCCGTTCGCATCCCCTGCTTGTGGAGCACCACCGCAGAACCTACACTCGTTTCCTCTCCCGTAGGAATGAAAACAGGACCGATATAGACGGACACAGGGTCATCCCGTATCCTACCCTAATATATTTCTCTCGGATACGGGACCGGATCCGGGTAGTTAAGATTCAGGACGGATACAGGACGAGATCGGGTAATATTCCGGACGGGTAAGAAACGGATAACGGATACTACTCAGGTAGGTACCGGATAATTATCGGGTAGTTCATCCGATGATATTAATTGTCCAACCATCCATAAGTTAAGCAATACATAATCATGTATATGATAGATCAGATGTAAGAAAGGAAACCGGTAAAATTGACATCATGCAGTTCTAAGTTGCTTATCACAAGGACATAGAACCAACACCGCAATATTTAAAATTCATAAAATATTCTAGTTTCACTCAAAAATTGCAAATAAGTTACAAAAACTAATAAACGTTTTATATGAAGATAACTCAAGTCCTCGTATGAAAATGATAAAGTGAAGTACTGATTATGTTGAAACTTGGATACTTAAACTGATTTCACATGTAACTCATACAAATAAGTGAAAGTGAAAAGAAAGAAACGTGGGCATCTTATAGATCTTATGATCCAAATGTTTTTCATGGTTACATATGGACATATGTTGTATCTCCGTAAAATTTCACGATTTTTTGAGGCTATTTATGTATTATTAATTTCTTGTCATAGAAGATCATCAAAATACAATTAAATCATTAAAATATTGTAGTATCGACCGAAAAATACAAATAAGTTACCAATACTAATAAATAGTCTATAAAAAGATAACCTTAAGCACCCACATAAAAATGATAAAGTCTATTAATTTAATATAAATTTGGATATTATTTCAATGATTTTGGTCTAAAAGATATGTTTAAACAAAAAATTGATTTATTACAAAGTCATAGATCTCTTCAAGCTCTACAATTTTCATATAAACTTTATCTTCATCCGATTCCATATGTAAAAGTTATGATTTTATAACTATATTATGCAAAAAAAGAAAAAACGGGTACCCGAATTCCGGGTACCCGTATCCGACCCGGGATTTTCGGGTAGTGACCGGGTATTAGTGATTCCGTATCTTACCCGTATCCGAGGTTTAATATCCGGGTAATACCCGTATCCATCCCGACAAACAAAATACCCATATCTGTATCCGAAATTACGTCCCGTTTTGGTACCCGTATCCGATACCCGTTCTGGGTTCCTGTCCCATTTTCATCCCTACTCTCCCATGCATGTTCGACTCTTCTCCTCCTTCCCCTCCATTGTCGTAGGCATTGCACTACACCAAAAATATAAACTTCTTACTATTGGGGGCCTTCGTCTTCCGAACGTCCTCAAAAACATGATTTAACAATGCTTTCCAAGTGTAACACGTGAACAGGTACGTTCGGACTTGGGCCAAAACCATATACGATGTGAAAAGTGTGACCGAGACGAAGACTGATACTGCTTCGAAGCTACGCGCAAGGGAGCTTCGGCACAATGACGGAAAAAGGAACCGACTTAAAGAGGAAAAGGCTATCTAGTCCTCACTGGGTTGTCCATAAGACAATAGCAAGTATGAAGGGCATGAATGTAAATTTACACAGGCTGCGCCCTGTGCCTATAAATAGATGAACAGTACCCCCATACTGTTCACACTGACTTGTATTCATTTTGTGCGTCACGCTTGGACTTTTACCTTCTGCCAAGCCTAAGGTACAAATGTAATTCAATATTGTTTCTGTCTATTCATGTTAATATAAAGAAGGTATATTAATAATGTCATATGATTATTCATATTGTCTCTTATATGTTTCATATGCTTCTTCTTTCATTAACACATGTTGTGATGATGAAAGTAAGTCCTTCATAACCTTCGTCCAAAGATCATTATATCCTAAGGGAAATAATGCTTCGAAGGATGAAGAACTTTTAACCATTAACATTTGTGTTGCCTTGTTCTTAATTCATAGCATTTGATAACAAGTCCCCAACATTGGCGCCCACCTCCGGTGTACTCACTTCCACAATCTTCGGCAAAGCACTGACCTTCGTCGTGCCGCCGAAGAAGATAACAGTGCCAAGGGCTGCTGCACTGCAGCCACTGGACACAAATCAAGAGACTCTCTCTCTCCGAGAGGCTCGAAGCCAGAAGAGAAAGGCCACCAGTCCAACACTCTAGGAGGTCTGTTGGACCAAGAGATCAGGGACATGGAAATCATCCATCAACAAGTGCAAAGGAAGAAGGAGAAGATGGCTCGGCTAGCCAATCTTCAAAGGAAGATCGACGAAGCTACTGAAGAAGTGCGTCATCTTGCTCAAGATGAACAAGACCGAAGGCCCCAACACAGGGAGCTTCGTCAGGAAGGCTTATTCAATGAGGATGGTTGGTATGATGATTTTAATCATGATACCTTTACTTTTGATAATGCTTCTCCCTTGGCAGCAGAATCGCAGGCTATCCCATGGCCACAATCTTACAAGCCACCCCAGCTACCCATGTACGATGGGCACTCAGACCCAAAACAATTTTTGATGAGCTATGAGGCAACAATATCTTCATACGGGGGCAATGCAGCTGTCATGGCTAAGTCCTTCGTCATGGCAGTCCGGAATGTGGCCCAGTCATGGTATTCTTCCCTTCAGCCAGGGACAATCACGTCGTGGCATAAGCTCAAGGACATGTTGGTGACCAGTTTCCAAGGCTTTCAGACAAAGCCAGTCACAACTCCGGCCTTATTCCAGTGCACGCAAGACCATGAGGAATACCTCCAGGCATATGTTCGAAGGTTCTTGCGACTGAGGGAACAAGCGCCCACAGTGCCCAATGAAATTGTCATTGAAGCAATGATTAAGGGTCTTTGGCCAGGACCCACGCCTCAATACTTCTCTAGGAAGCCCCCACAAACTCTAGAGAAGCTGTTTCAGAAGATGGACGAATACATCCGGGCTGATAACGACTTCCGCCAAAGAAGGGAGGAAGCTTACAGATTCTCGAAAATGACCAGGGGCTTCGGAGGAAGAATTCACCCGAGGCATGTCAGGTCAATCCACAATTCTAGTCAGAATGACGACAAAGGAAGCCAGCTCCAGAGGCCACAGTACACCTCACAATCTTCGGGGCAATAACAAAGCTCTTTCAGGCCGCCAGCTCTAAGGGGTAGAGGTCCCAGGGGCTTCAGAGGAAGATATGGGGATTAGCCCAGGAAGATTTATTGCTTATTCTATGGTGAGGACAAGGGCCATACTACAAGAATGTGTCAAATCACCATTCTGAAGCAAAAGAAGATCGCAGAAGCCGAAGCTCGACAGAATCAGCCGAAGCAGGTCTTGCACACTTCTTCGTGCCACTCTCCCTACATACCAGAATATGTGGGCAATCATCCTGCAGCTTCTGTTGCTTCAGCTAGCCATTCACAGGCTTCCTAGCCACAGCTCTCACCCCCACCACCACTGCAACCGACCTATTCTCGAAGCCAGCAGCCAGAAGGGCACCAGCACACCCAACAGCAACGGGAGTTCAGTGCGGAATCCAAAGCTCGCACAGTCAACAGTATTGTGCAAGAATCAAAGCACATTTATTGAGCGATATCCCACCCCTGAAATACTTTTATGTTCTACGTCATTTTGTTTTTCAATAAGGAACAAGCAATGTAAATCTAGTTTTAATTCCTTGTAATAGTTTCGCTTCTATTAGAATGAAATATATCTTCTTCACAGACTTACGAAGCTCAAAAATTGTCAAAGCTAAAAAGTCAATCCTAAGGGAATGCAGAGCTAAAAATTGCTGAAACTACAAAAAACCGTTCCTAAGGGAGCGCAGCGTATGTTTTGCCAAAGCTACAAAAAGTCGTTCCTAAGGGAGCGCAGTGTAAGTTTTCTGCTCAAAAGTCGTTCCAAAAGGAATGCAGAGCCAAATACCACCGAAATATAAGGTGAAGAAGTTCAAAAGACGTTCCTAAGGGGATGCAGAACTTATACCGCCGAAATAGAAGGCGAAGAAGTTCAAAAGACGTTCCTAAGGGGATGCAGAACTTACACCAAAAAATAAATGGTGAAGCCGAAAAATAAACGGCAAAGAGATTCCGATCGTTCCTAAGGGGACGCAGAGATTGTGTATTTCAGTGTGCGCGTGTGGGTGTGTGTCTTCAGCATTAGCATCATTTTTTTATATCATATCATCACA
The DNA here is from genome assembly GCF_902167145.1 of Zea mays. NCBI lineage: Eukaryota > Viridiplantae > Streptophyta > Magnoliopsida > Poales > Poaceae > Zea > Zea mays. The sequence goes on from NC_050097.1 coordinate 91,689,000, forward strand.
TCATCCTGCATAGCATCACATCATACATCATATCGCATCAATGACACGAATTGAATACGAAGTCGATCTTCGGAGAATGCTTTGTAAAAATCAAAATGTGCTAAGGCACGAAGAAAGCTGAGAAATACAGCTTCATCAGCTCTGTTGCAAAAGAAGGGATCCCTTGTTTACGAAGCATGGATATTTTTTCGAAGCATGGATGTTTCTACAAAGTTTGGATATTTTCACAAAGCATGGATATTTTTCTTTATGAAGCATGAAAAGAAGGGAAGGTGTTTTTTCGCCGAAGGCTCAAAAACGGTATGTATATAAAGTTTCATGCATCGCAAAGAAGTGAATTACAAATAATTTACATATTAGATTCAAAGATATTCACATCAAACATTACAGTCTTGTTACAATAAAGCTACATTGACCATTTAAAAATGTTTTTACAAAAAGTGCTAGTCGTCTCTTAGGATCTTCTCCGCAACTTCATTTAGTAATTTATTGACGACTTCGTCAACAATAGATTCAGCCATATTAATGATCTTCAGTGCTTCCTTCGTTTCTGGATCGGCCAGGGGATCGAACGGTTCTGATGGCGGAGATATTTCAGCTACAGTGGAAAAAGTTAATTAGTCCGAAGTCATAAAAACAAATGCCGAAGCTAAAGGCCACGAAACAATACCTATACGTTTTTCACGCTCTGCAGCTTCTTTAGCTTGTTGTGCTTCTACTCGGGCGTCATGAATATCTTTTTCACTCTTCTTTATAATTTTGTGAGCCATCTGTCGGCCACCATTTACCCAGATGTCATTATAAAATTTCCCGCCCATTAAACTTGCTTCAGCTGAGGGATCCTTTGTATCATCCATGGAGAAGGCAGCTTCAGCCTGGCCAGGGTCTTGATATGGTCGCATCCCGCCTTCTCCAAGATGGCTGAAATTCCCTACGCACCGGAAAACGCGCAAACATCCCCGCAATCACTTAAAATCTCTTCAAAGGCTTCGGCCTCTCCACTTATCCACTCAATAACGCCTTCGGGGTCGCCTCGTATGAAGTTTTCTTCGGAAGAGTAGGCGCCCACGTTGGCGAAGCTAGTCTTTATTTTCTTCACGCAGCCCAAGGATTTTTTAAAGCATCTTTCCTTGGATGTGCGAAGATCTTCAACAGTTTTCTCTAAATGGTTTTTCCAATATTCGCTAATCTCTCGGTTAGCTTCTGCGAGTGCGCATTTTTCTTTGGCTTCTGCCAACTGTTTCCGAAGGTCTTCAATTTCATTCTTTTAGATTTCGGCCTGAGCCTTGAAACTAGCTTCATCTTATTTCACTTTGTTTACCAATAAAATCAAAATTTTGTCTTTTTCAAGACCTCCATTTCTTAATTCAATTACCTCTGAACGAAGGTTGTTCAGAGCCATTGTATATCCTTCATCTTCAATGTTTTTCTGAGCCCTAAGAGCATTGCTAAGAATTAAGCCCTGCAAGAGGAGGACAAAATTAAGTATAGCAAATAAAATATTTCGTTTTCAAATACAAAATTAGCTTTTATATCTTTATGCTATTATACGCTAAGCTGTCAGCAAGCTCATCCTTCGATAAGATTGAAATGCCATCTTCCAGCTTCGGGAATCCGATGCTTCTACCTATCTCCCGGCAAACGGATATCTCTTTATTATCTAGGAGACAGTACAAAAAATCTTTTTCCCCACTGCCATTAAACACTAATGCCCCCTTCGGGTATTTTAATTTTTGGACATAGTGTAGTGCTTCTAGCTTTTCTTCTTGAGAAAGTCTCTTCCCCGAAGGATGACGAATGATGTAATCAGTGCTTTCTTTTGAAGCTTCGGAAGCAGGAGCTTCAACCTTTTCAAGCGCAATTTGCTCTATCGCCTTTTCTTCAACTACGACAGGCTCTGTCTCACTGGGCTCTGAAGGCCCAGCTTCGGTTTCAGCTTGAATTGTTGCAGCTTCAACTTCTGCCTGCTTCGTTTCAGCTTCGGCTTGCGCTTTGGAAGCTTCGGCAATTTTTCTTAAAGGAGTAGGACTCAAGGTTTTTGTTGTTTCTAACACAACATCTAGCACATTTCCCATCCTTCTCCTCTTAGGAGTTGCTGCAGAACCCTTTTGTGCCTTCGACACTGTTACCTCTGATGAAGGGCTCAAAATCTCTGGCATTTTTGTTATTTCTTCAATTTTTGACCCTTCAGCCTTATCCTTATCAGCCTTCGTCTCAACTAGCTCAACTGAAGGTAACTTCGGCATTATAGCTGGCTCTTCAGTCCTCTACGCAGGAGGAACAATTTCTTTTGTTTTGACAGCCGAAGAGGCCCCTTCGCCAAATTCAGGTATCATGGCCGGTTCGATGTAACGCGGCCGATGAGTCAGAACCTTCATCTTCTTACCCTTCGGCTCAGCTGTGATGGCCGAAGCGGCAACCTTTCCAGAAATAGCGATATTTCTTTTTACCCCTTTCCCTCGCAGCGGGTAACAATAGTCAGGGTATACGAAGCCAATAACATCGAATACCCTGTTCAACCTTTTCTTATTCCGACCCCCGAAGGCTGCGGACAAGGCATTGTCTTCCGTTTTGGAATACGCTCCAAGCAGTTCATCACTTGTAGCTTCGATGCACTTCAGCCAGTCGTCGTTTGGTTCATCAAACTTATCCTCAAACCTAAATGTATACTTCAGCCGGACCAAACCACCTTCGCTAGAGTTAGTGATGGTCTCCTTCGGCATTTCCTAGCTTTCTACAAGCGGCCATACTCTGAATGCTATATGTTCTTGAATTAAATCTCTTGTGCCAATGAAGGAGCAAACAGTACTGAAGGCCTTCTGATACGCTTCGGCGGCGTCATCAATTTTGACCTTCGGCCATCGGAGGCCGAAGCGGGACCAAATGGGGCGCATGATGACTTCCTTAATGTCTTCCCTCCCTTTCAAATCATTCTTCACATAAAACCATTCTTCCATCCAAGCTTCGGGCCATCTCTTCCAAAATCTTGGCACCGGGTGCCTTGCATTAGGGTGAGCGATAAATCCATAACAACCGAAGTTGTTGTGGTACTGTTCTTTACCCATGGCCTTCGTCTCATATAGAAGTTCGTGCATACTGCAGAAGCACTTTGCGCTTGGCTCTAGCCCTTGACTCCTTACTGCCCAGACAAAAATCCCCATCCTTATTATAGCTTCAGGGGGTAATTTGATGGAGGAAGACCTGGTAGGTTTTCAACACTTCAACTACAAACTTGCTCAAAGGGACCGAAGCCCAGCCTTGAAGAAGCTTCGGTAAATAACAACTTCGTTCTCTTCAGGGGCAGGGACGTTGTTGTCTCCATCGGCCCTCACAATAGAAATATCCCGAAAGTACCTTCCTCTCATGTTTTCAAGATGACTCTGTTTGATGGTCGATTTTCCGAAGATTGAATGACTTGGCCTCCAGGGCCGATCCTCAGAATCTTCGTCCCCACTTTCCACATCATAGCTATTGTTGTCACCAGTATCTTCAGATAAGCCTTCCAGTATCTCTTTAGTAATTTTCTCTGTATTTGTTTTTGCCATTGACTCAACAAATCCAGCAATATAAGGATCCACAGCCTTCTTCTCCTCAAACAGCTTCGCCTCCTCAGTCAGCTTCGTCTCCGCAGCAACCTTCTTTTCCGGAGACATTTTTTCTCTAGACTTGGTGAAAACGTGTCTTTTGAACCGAAGCTCAGAGAGCTTGAAAATCTAGCAAGCACTAGTGAGCAAGAGCTATAAAATTGAGAAAATAATGCAAATGGCACAAGCAGCGTATCAATTGCATCTGGTGTGAGTTCTTATTTATACGCCCAGCGCTGCAAAAGTGGAGGGTCCCATCTGTCATTGTTTATTGCTATTCTAGCAAAGGGAAGGTGTTTTTTTGGACCTTCGACTTAAGGCCTTCGTCCATGTTGCAGTCTGAATTCGTTATCTTAATAAATTAATACTGCGAGGTGCTACTGTTGGGGGCCTTCGTCTTCTGAAGGTCCTCAGAAACATGATTTAACAATGCTTTCCAAGTGTAACACGTGAACAGGTACCTTCGGACTTGGGCCAAAACCATATACGATGTGAAAAGTGACCGAGACGAAGACTGATACTGCTCCGAAGCTACGCGCAAGGGAGCTTCGGCACAACGGCGGAAAAAGGAACCGACTTAAAGAGGAAAAGGCTATCTAGTCCCCATTGGGTTCTCCATAAGACAATAGAAGGTATGAAGGGCATGAATGTAAATTTACACAAGCTACGCCCTGTGCCTATAAATAGATAAACAGTATCCCCGTACTGTTCACGCTGACTTGTATTCATTTTGTGCGTCACGCTTGGACTTTTACCTTCTGCCAAGCCGAAGGTACAAATGTAAATCAATATTGTTTCTGTCTATTCATGTTAATATAAAGAAGGTATATTAATAATGTCATATGGTTATTCATATTGTCTCTTATATGTTTCATATGCTTCTTCTTTCATTAACACATGCTGTGACGATGAAGGTAAGTCCTTCATAACCTTCGTCCGAAGATCATTATATCCTAAGGGAAATAATGCTTCGAAGGACGAAGAACTTTTAACCATTAACATTTGTGTTGCCTTGTTCTTAATTCATAGCATTTGCGAACAAGTCCCCAACACCTACAGTTTCTTAACTTTCTACAACTTTTATAACAAACCATAGAAAATTATCAACTTCCGAGAGGTTACTGATAGCTCTAGGAAATAACTGTAACTTACTACGATTTGTTATAAAAGTTGTAGTAAGTTAGCTTTCAGCTGTTGACCATTTGACGTGTTCAAACGAGCCGCTAACTTCCAACGACCTCGTCTAGGAAGTTAGCCTCCCATGCTAACTTCCTACGACCGCTCAAGGAAGTTAGCCGCCCCTAATAAATTTCTACGGCTTCCTCTAGGAAGTTAGCTTTCAGCTATTGACATGCGAACGCGGTCAAACGAGCCGCTAACTTCCTATGACCTAAGTTAGCTGTCCTTGCTAACTTCCTACGGCCTCCTTTAGGAAGTTAGCATTAAGCTGTTGACCAGCGAACGCGGTCAAACGAGCCGCTAACTTCCTACGACCTAAGTTAGCCGTCTCTGCTAACTTCCTACGGCCTCCTCTTGGAAGTTAGCCGCCCTTGCTAACATACTACGGCCGCCTCTATAAAGTTAAGTACTTGTACAACCTCAAGCAAGTTAGCCGCCCCTGCTAACTTCCTACCACTTTCCTCTAGTAAGTTATATTTGTTAGCTTCATCCCGGAGTCTACCCTCATCTTTCTTCATCCCGTCATTCTACCTCTGAGTTAGTCGCCATGCCACTCCCCGCCCCACCGGTCACGCCCCACCCTGCCGGTCGCGCCCGGCCCACCACACCACTCTCCATCTCCTTCACCGTCATCTCCATGCTAACGGGGGTCACGACGCTCTACAACACCGGCCTGGCCTTCGGTGGGCCCGCCATCATGACGCTCGACTGGTTCATCGCGGGCGCCTTCACCATGGCCATCGGCCTCTCCAAGGCCGAGATCTGCTCCGCCTTCCCGACCTCCGGTAGGCTCTACTACTGGAGCGCGCGCCTCTCCGGCAGACGCTGGGCGCCCGTCGCCTCCTAGATCACCGGATGGTATGGTACTCCTACCTAGCTACGTCTGCTTCCCAAACCTTGTTTAGCTTCTCGTTTTATTCAGTATTTACTTCAAAATGGAACCTTTACCTGTAATCATGAAAAATGAACTGTTTATTCTCAACCATCAACGTTGCCCGCGTCAATGTCCCTGCTTTCATCTTGGCTTTTGGAGCACTCTTGTGTTTCAGATAGTATGCGTGCGTTGACTTGAGAAAGCACATGATTGCCGGTGCCACACAATATGCATTACGAATTTCTTTTTACTACTACTAGACATGCATGTTTCCAGCTCTCCATGCTTCTCTCTGAAACTGTAGCGTCTCTTAATTTGTTTGCCTCTATGATTGCTTCTTCCAGGTTCAACTACTACTATGTTGGGCAGTGAAGGGCGACGTCCAGACAGTAAGAACGAGGTGACACAATATGGACTCGATATGACTGAGCAACAATATCTTGAGGTAATTGATGTTTTTGCTTGTGTTGAAAAATTTCCATTGCTTCTAGATATTACAATTACTTGTAAATGAACTATGCTCCTGCAACATTCGATTCCATGGATAGCCACCAATGATGCTGCTTGGCGTGCGTTATGTCGTTATTGGGCTTCAACTGAATTCAAGGCAAAGTCTGTGCGACATAGTTCCAATCATGGAACCGAGTCGTATCACAGGTATGGAGGCGATGATAACTTTCGTTTGGCAAAACGAATGGTAAGTACAATTTAATCTATTTTCGTTGATTGTAGTTGACTTGCTGTAATTTCTGGTTATAATGTTTGTCAAATGTACATATTGGAAGCTAGCACTGGTGTAGTGCAGTATTAAATATACCTTAGGGGGCACAGAGGACGAGATCCTGCAAATCTAGATGTGTTGTGCAGCCAAAAGGCAACAGATCGTCTAGTGAGTGTTTTAAAATATCTGGTAGGTTCTGTTTATATGGATTTTTGTATGTAAGATTGCATTGTTCTTTTGTATGAGGCTGCATATGGCGAGGCGATGTCTAGTCAGCATGGACCAAACTATGATTGGAGGACCTCACCTATTGATCCTCAGGCTATGTATGCAAGTGGTAGAAAAGCTCATGGAAGGTACGGACTCTTCATATCTTATATTGTTTCAGTGGTTGAGTGCAATGCATGTATTCTGAATCTGTCGTGATGTTACTTGTTTTGTAGGTACACAATGTTTGCTAACGTCATCGACTCGAGCCAGGTCAGGGTTCAGCATGGAGGCTCGTCGAGGTCTACTGCTCGTAGCTCCCATGGCTCCAGTCAAGATCCAGCAGAAGTGGGGCAACTGCGAGCAGAACTTAGGTGACATCAGGATTACTTGAGGCAACAAGCTGAGCAACATGAATACTATGCTACACAAATTCAACAACAACAAACACACATTCAAGTTCAAAAGATAATAGCTTTCACTTTAAGATATGTATTGATTTAAAACACTGATGTGAATGAGTTCGACAATTTTGTAGCAACTAGCACAAGCCCAAGGTATACACGTCCCAGTGCCCCCCACCACCTTTTGTACATTATCCTTGGTCTTCACCTCCACCTTCACGTCCACCTCCACCTACTGAACATCAGGTATACAAATTCATCATCATTTACTTGTTGTTAGTTATTTTATGATGTAACTCAGCAAATATCATTTGTACATGTATATCAGACCTTTCCAGCTACCTTGCCGACGCAGGAACGATACGACGGATTAGACTTTGTCGAAGCCTTCTTCGCTAGTGGAGGTATCGACTATCACTCGTTGCTGCACCCCGATGGTGATCGGCGATCGTGATCTTACATTTTATGTGTTATGATACTTGAGACTTTTCTTATGACTATGTATGAGATGTTGTGATATTGTCTCTTATTATGACTGGATGAGATGCGTCTTATGACTATGGATGAGACTTTTGTGATGTAATTGATGATATTATGGATTGAATTGTTGTTATGTGAATGTGTGAGATGTTTTTTGTGAAAATAGGTTGTGCTATAGCTATTGATATATTTGTTATGTTGTGGAATGTGGTGTAAAATGAAAAACATTTGTAATGCTGGTCAAATCAACTTCCTAGAGGCTTACTGGGCCTCTAGAAAGTTAGCCAGCTAACTTTCTATAGGGTACAGTAAGACGTAGGGGGCTACCGTAAGCCATAGGAAGTTAGCTGGCAGACAGCGCTACATAACTTAACGGCGTGAACCTACTAACTTTCGTGAGGTACCGCTGGCTCTAGGAAGCTAACTTCCGACAAAAAAAATTCGAGAGCCAAACTTCCGACGGGGTCGCTTTACTTCCGAGGGTTTCGCTAACTTCCTAGAGTTTAGGGCTAACTTCCTAAAGTTTAGGCTCTATGAAGTTAACTATTTTGGTGTAGTGTTGTCCACCATTAGAGTGACAGTTTCCTACCTCTATCAATAGTGGAAGTCGTCCGTTCCTCTCCTCACGTCAGCGTTCCGTCTCCCTTATTCCTCTGCTATAAATCAGTCGACACTGAACATCTTCTCCCTTGAACTCCCACCTTCTTCATCAGATTCTCTTCTCCTCTACACTATCTTATACTAGTAAAATACTCCCTCTGTTCTTTTTTATTATCTATTGTTGATGACAATAAGATGCACCACACCTTGAGAGGGCTGATGACAATTCGAATTCGTCCTCTCGTACATTTGCTGTCTATTGTTGATGCATGAATCTGTCGCCTTTTGGACCCCACGAGGTTATAAGATGTAGCCACGAGATCGAATAGAGGATATTGTCCACACCTGAAACTACTACGTAGTAGATCTTTGGTTAATTCACAACGACCACATGGATATAAAAACATTTCTTGCGATTCAATGTTCCCAGCACCTTGCCAAACCATACTTTTTACACAGTTCAACCGTTTCGGTACAGAGTTTGCTATGTATGTCGACCCTCTTAATTTAGCCCTAGTCGTAGCTAGTCGGTATGTAGACCACGCCCCTACATATTGGCTACTACATTTTATAGTACACAACATGTGGCAGCGGAGCAGTTTTGTTATAGGTATGTTCAGATATTTACACGGGAGTCCGTCTTGGCACTTGCATACAAAATGGTGCATGCACCAAGCTACGTATCTCCAAGCTACGTACGGTCGAATGCATGCATGATCACTCGTACATGCACCTAGATCTATCAACTCGCTGGGTACGAACATGCATGGCTGTTAAGCTATGCGAATATGTATCTGGCTCTAGTTTGGGTCTTGATACATAAATAAACACAAGCAAACGTGACGTACTAACTTTATTTTATATACAATGTTGAAGAAAAAACTGTTAGTACCGGTTAGTAACCGGACACAACCAAATTTCCAATCGGTACTAAGCAAGCTTCCCGTTGCACCAACCGGTACTAAATAGCGACCTTTAGTGAGGCTAATTGGTTTGAAAATGTGCTAAAAGGTTTCTCTATAGTACATGTTCATGGCTCAACTCTTTGCTAAAGAGAGACTTTTATTAATACCGGTTCGAGCCAAAAACAAGTACTAAAGTGCCTTTTTATTCTGTATTTGTAAAATAATATTGATGGATATTTAATATATATATACACACATTAATTAATATGCACATACAAATGTACAAGAAAGTAACACATTTCAAAACAACATATATAGAAATATTGAAGAAATGACTATTAGTAAAGGTTAGTAATTAACAAGCTACCACACCGAATTTCCAACCAGTACTAAGCAAGCTTCCAGTTGCACGAACGGGTACTAAATAGAGACCTTTAGTGACGGTTATTGGATCAAACATGCGCTAACAGTGCGTTTGGATGTTGGAATTTAGACTCGGAATTCAGAATTGGAATTGACAAACCCGAATTCTGGTGTTTGGATGGTCACAGTATTTGGAATTGGAAATCCACCAAATTCCAGCCGGTATTCAACTCTACACACGCCTCCACTCTCCAATTCCGACCCTCCACCCTCTGATTTGCTCGGAATTGAACTGGATTTGGTATTGGATCCGATTTCCAAAGCCAGGCTGATTTGGTATTGGATCCAATTCAATTCCACCATCTCCAATTCCAACATCCAAACGGAGCATAAAAGATTTCTCTTTAGTACCTATTTATGGCTTGAGTCGGTGCTAAAGAGGGACTTTTAATACTGGTTCGAACAAAAAAACAGGTACTAAAGTGCCTTTTTATTCTATATATTTATAAAATAAGATTGATGGATTATATATATATATAGACACACACATACAAATGTACAAGTAAGTAATAATTTCAATGGAACATAAATAGAAAAATTTAAAATAGTTATTTCCTTCATCTTCATAAACTTTAATTTGGCAAAAGCATTAATAATAAATATTATTATATTAAATTTGATCCTGAGAGACTTTATTATCATGAAATCAACATTAATATTGTAGACTTAGCTAACGAGTCAATTGATGCTTCCATCTTGAGTATTTTCTTCCATGAGTGTTCTTTCACCTCAGTATTTTGGCAACATACCTTGTAAATAAACTAGCCCTTACGATAAGTGGTGAAAAGTCACATCCAACTAAAACATTACTCATAGCCTTAAGACCAAGTTTACAAGAACATCACTCGTAGCCCTAAGGCAAAGTTTACTAGAACATCACTCATAGCCCTAAGGATAGAAACATCACTCATAGCACTAAGAGCTAGTTGGATACACCTATCATTACCTAACTAAGGGCTAGTTCATGGTTCAACTTCACCTCGACATTGATGAAAGTGACAATAGTGACAAGAAGGCAAATTGTTATGGGCCTCACCTCATCACTAGAAATAATGACGAGGGAGCAAGTTGGCTGGCGACAACCCTTAGCTGCAAACTAGCCCTTATCATAGAAAATAAAACAAATCAACTATAGTATCACTTATAACTCTAAGGGCTAATTTACTAGAACAACCCTCATAATACATACTTATATCTAAGGGCTAGTTGGATGTATCTTCTTTATTTCGTGCCTAAGGGCTAGTTTATTATTCAACTTCTCCATTTCATGTTGTTGGGTCTTAGCATGATTCCTAGGAAAACAATAAAACCAAAGAAACTATTAGGGTTTAGTTTTGAGCTCAAGAATAATAGATGCCCTTGTTGAAATAGCCGTAAACCTAACTACTTTGAGTCACGACATCATTGATACTACATTCTATTTGTTAGAGAGACGTGAATCTATATTATACACCATGTAGGCATTATAGATCGCATGAAAAAAGAAAAAAACATGGACAAACATCATTTTCTATGTATCAGGCTTGCAAGTGTGTGTCAGGCATGCAAACTCTATAGCAAAGATACACAAGAATAATGCTTTTAGATGAATACACAAGAATATGGTACAATAAAGCTCTAGTTTGTGATGTGCTTACTTGATGAAGGGGACATCACAGACTCACAGTTGTGATGGCGATGCCAATAGGTCCTCAAACTTAGTGGTGGTGTGGTGATAGGGGGCTCTATGGGCTCACCGAGGAGAGATTGAGAAGAAGAAAATAATGAATGAGAAAGATTTAGGAAAGGCCAAAGTTATAGAGTGGATAATTTTGTATCGGTTCTTATAAATAACTAATACTAAAGACTTTTTAGCAAGAACTAAAAATTCTAGGCAAGAACCAAAGTTACAGGAGGTATTTTATTATTGGTTCTTACAAAAACTAGTACTAAATACTTCTGAAAAAACCTTAAGTACTAGTTCTTTTTAAGAAACATATTTGTGCGGGAACTGAGACTTCTAGATGGGAATGGAATAGAGAACTTTTTAGTACCGGTGCTTTGCTAGAACTAGTACTAAAGACCTCTCAGTGTTTGGCGTTAGCTTAAGGTATATGAGTAATGTTGATGTGTTCAACGGGTTACTTAAGGTTAGTAGTTTAGTACCAGTTAGAGACATTAACTGGTACTAATGTCACCTACGTAGGAGTGGTAATGGATCTTTAAATTTTATTTTAGCCCTTAATTAATTTTAGTTCAAAATAAATAGAAATAGAGCTCGATGACAATTCGATCCGATCATTAAATTTTGTAGTATAAAATTTCACCCTTACCCATACGAGGAGTGATATTTAAAATTGATACCCACGCAGTTCTAAAACTACCAGTACTAATACGGTGGTGATATGGTTGATCCCAAAAGAAATAAACTACATAGGCAAGTTGGCGTGGGGATTTGTTCCGGTGTATATATCAAGCAAAAAGTATCCATAAATAAAGGCCAAGACACGGTACTGTCTAGGTGTAGACTTGGTGCAGGAATGGCACTAGTCCTATTGAAGACTTTACGCTATCACAGATGTCACTTTTATCGCTATTTCAAAAACCTCATCACTACTGATTTATAAAATCGACGCAAGAAAAATGACAGTGATAAAAAGGCTCATCACTTCGGATTCTAAAACAGGCACTGGCGAGGATCAACACAGATAAGAACCGGTACTGAAGTGATTTCTCAGATAACCCAAAATTTAGCCAAAAACAAGGAAAAATTTCGACTCTGCGTGTTCATCCTTTGATCACCACAACCATAAGAGAGTTGTTAATTTTTGCAATTCGTCAGTCGCATTTATATTTGTCTGATTTTAAAAAATGAGTATTTACAACCCTAATCAAATTCAAATATAAAGGCTATCAACCATAAAGTTTTATAACTTTTTGAGATCAACAACTTTTATTTTTGTTATTGCTCCATCCGATGTGGTTTGAAGAATTTGAATTTTAAAAATTGAAAACTAGAAACAATTTTTTTCTTGAATAGATGATTTTTAATGAAAAAGTTGTGAACTATAAAGTTGCATGACTTTTTGAGATCAATAACTTCTATTTTGGTCAAGTTCCTTATCTGAGGTAGTTTGAAAATTTTAAATTTTGAATATGGGAGATTAAATGTAATTTTTTTGGCCGGATAATTTCAAATAAAAGTTGTCAGCCTTAAAGTTTTATAACTTTTTGAGGTTCACAACTTTGATTTTATTTATTTCTCTATTGGATCATTTGGAATCCTTTGACATTAACTATATACAATATTCTCAATCAAATATTTCGAATCAAAAAGGATTTTGAATAAAAAGTTTTTAACTATAAAGTTCACAATATTTTTGGGTTTATAACTTTTATTTTAGTATTTTCTCCATCCGAGATATTTCCGCACCAATAAACACTCACTTACGACTAGAGAATATGGAGTCCTTGAATATTTACTTTATAGTTTTATGAATCAAATATTTAAGCATCAAACCGAATCTAAATGAAAATATTGTCGACTACAAAGTTATATATCTCATCGAGTATTACAACTTTGAAATAAGGGTTGTCTTTATCTAACATCATATAAGAATGTTATGAAGTTTTTTGTGCAGTCTATCAGTGTTGCATCGCATTCCGAAGCATCACTGGTAGTATCCCTGCTATAAACCAATAGTGATGTGTCAGTAGTGCCAGTTTGTAACAATAGTGAAGGTACAAAAATATAGTAGTGTACTTTTTATGTAATATTAAAGAGGCTTATTGTTGGCGCTCTTTCGGGCCAATCACCTAGCGCATCCTAGATCCCACTTGTGGAGAGCGAGAACATGTGGTGCTCCTCTCTGCAGGGCGACAAACCATCTGCACGTGCGCAAAGATTGTGATGATCTCCGGTAGAACCTAGATCTCACCCTATTGGAGGGACCCCGTTAGAGAGGAAAGAACCTATGATTGTCTTGCGGTCGGCAGGTCACTCAAGTCTCCCCTAAACGACATCGAGCTGAGGAGAGGTGCAGATTGGGGATGAGCAAGACTAAGTTACTGCTACACATAGGAAAAGAATGTAAAGGAACTGGTAAACATATTGATTGGATTGATTGGGTGGTGCCTCAATCGGTCGTACTCCTTCATATGTATAGTGGGAAGTCTGGACCCGTTCCTAGCACACATCACAGTAGATTACCGCGTGATTAGTCAGATAAGCATCGCAGGATTCGGACACTTGCCTGAGTTAATATAATCGTTGACAGTTCGGGCTACACACCCAAACCGTCTAGGGCGTGGATCGTCCGGGCCACATGGACAGACCTTCCGACCACGTATAGGTGCCAAATCTGGTCCTCAACACATGCCTCTGCCTTTTGGGGAAGCTAAAGGATAGGTGAGGCGACCAAAGGGGGTTAATGGGAGTCACTAAAAATTCTCGACTTGCGAGCACGTGACTTCGATCCCAAAGCTCAACCCAGAAACCCTCAGGGACTCAAAGCAACATATAATAGTATAATGCAGACCATTATCGTTTGGCTGTACCAAAAAACCTGAAGACAAGCAGAGCTAACTTCCTATGAAAAATCAGAGTCAGAAACACCAGGAAGAAGGAGCGGTAGTGCCGGCCTTAGGTCTGGCAGTGTCGGGGCCTAGTAGTGCCTCACACACGAGCGATAGTGTCGGGCAAAGAAAAATGGCCAAAATAGGCTCAAACTTCGCAGATAGTTTTCGTGGAGGGAAATATGTCTACTCGTGAAGTATCAACTACAGCAACACAGAAAGCAAAGCATAGATCAAAAATCCCATTTCGGTTGGGGTTTTGATGGGGTTTTCTCAAATCTTGACCACAAGCTACAAATAATGGAATTAGTCTATGGTTTATTATTGAAACATGTCTCCATTTTAAGTAGATACTAAATGGAAATATGAATCATGCATGATGCTGGAGTTTATTAAATTGTGCACTGGTTGGGAGGATTTAATTTTGAAAGTAGAATAGTGGTTGGATTTGAATTTGGAAATTAGAACACTGTGAGATCATCACCTTTATGCCAAATTCTCCAAATGTGATTTTTGGCTGAAGGAGATTAAATTCTTGGGTCACACTATCTCTCAAGAAGGGATTGCAGTTGATCCTGACGAAGTGCAAGAAGTGATGGATTGGAAACCTCCTACCATTGTTCGTCAGATCTGGAGTTTTCTAGGATTAGCTAGATATTGTCACCGATTCATTCCAGACATCTCCAAAATTTCTAAGCCTATGACCGAGTTGTTGAAGAAAGGAGTCAAGTTCGAGTGGAGCTAGAAGTGCGAAGACGCCTTTTGTACCATAAGGCAACATCTGATAATGGCACCCGTGCCAGTACAATCCTACAATGCCAAGTCTTTTGACGTATATTGTGATGCTTCTGGCACTAGACTTGGTTATGTCCTAATGTAAGACAACCGAGTTATTGCCTACGCATCACGAGCATGATGACCTCATGAGAAGAATTATCCAACACATGATTTGGAGATAGAAATCGTAGTTCATGGCTTGAAAATCTAGAGGCACTACTTGATTCTCATTGTAACATCTACACTGATCACAAGAGTCTCGAGTACATTTTCACCCATGATGATCTCAACATGAGATAGAGAAGATGGTTAGAACTAATAAAGGATTAAGACCTGGAAGTGCACTATCACCTTGGGAAAGCAAATGTGGTAGCATATGTGTTGAGCCGCAAATCCCAATGCAATTGTCTGGCTGTTGATTCTCATGTCACAGCTCTGTGCGATGAGTTGAGCAAGTTGAACATGGAAGGAGTTTCTCCAAGAACTCTAGATTATATCTCAGTTGAGCCATCTTTGCAAGATCAGATTAACATGGCCCAACTCATGGATAAGGGAGTCCAAATCATCAATGATATGCTCACACAAAAAGTGGAAAAGTATAAATGCTTTCCCCAGGACAACAAGGGCATATTATGGTTCGAGGACCGACTTGTTGTTCCCAAGGATTAGGAACTCAGGAAGAAAATCTTGGATGAGGCTCATCTCTCCAGATTTTACATGCACCCAGGAAGCAACAAGATGTATCATGACCTTCGATCCCTATATTGGTGGACTAGGATGAAAAGGGAGATTGCTAACTATGTGTCTGAGTGTGACACTTGCTAGAGAATTAAAGCAAGTCACCTAAAAACAGCAGGCACCTTGCAGCCACTCTCTATACCATACTGGAAATGGGAAGATATAAGCATGGACCTTATTGTAGGTTTGTGAAAGGGAAATGTGCCCTTGAGCTATTTCTATATTGTTTTGGTGATTGGATGATCAACACATTTTGTTTAGACTAACATGAGAAATGAGCATAGGTACATTAAGCAAATTGAGCTTGAAAGAGGACATAATACAAATCTATATGGGACAAAGTGAAAAAGGTAAGATCTAGACTGAAAGGGAATTAGGCTTACACCTAGTTCCTAAATAATTTTGGTGGTTGAATTGCCCAACACAAATAATTGGACTAACTAGTTTGCTCTAGTGTATAAGTTATACAGGTGCCAAAGGTTCACACTTAGCCAATAAAAAGACCAAGTATTGGGTTCAACAAAAGAGCAAAGGGACAACCGAAGGCACCTCTGGTCTGGCGCACTGGACTGTCCGGTGTGCCACCGGACAGTGTCCGGTGCACCAGAGGACTCCAACTCAAACTCGTCACCTTCGAGAAAATCCAGAGGCGCTCCGCTATAATTCACCGGACTGTCCGGTGCTCTAAGGAACGGCGCCTCAGGAACTCGCCAGCTTCGGGAATTCACAACGGCTAGTCCGCTATAATTAACCGGACATGTCCGGTGTGCACCGGACTGTCCGGTGTGACATCAAAGCAACGGATATTTCAGCGCCAACGGCTACCTGCAGCGCATTAAATGCGCGCCAGCGTGCGCAGAAGTCAGGCACACCCATGATGGCACACCGGACACTCTACAGTACATGTCCGGTGCGCCACCGGACATCCAGGCGGGCCCAGAAGACAGAGCTCCAACGGTCGGAACCCAACGGCTTTGGTGACGTGGCTGGCGCACCGGATATGTCCGGTGTGCACCGGACTGTCCGGTGCACCATACGACAGTCAGCCCCACCAAACGGCTAGTTTGGTGGTTGGGGCTATAAATACCCCCAACCACCCACCATTCATTGCATCCAAGTTTTCACACTTCCAACCACTTACAAGAGCTAGGCATTCAATTCTAGACACATTCAAGAGATCAAATCCTCTCCCAAATTCCACACAAAGCTTTAGTGACTAGTGAGAGAGATTTGCTTGTGTTCTTTCGAGCTCTTGCGCTTGGATCGCTTGCTTTCTTTCTTGATTCTTTATTGCGATCAAACTCACTTGTAATTGAGGCAAGAGACACCAATCTTGTGGTGGTCCTTGTAGGAACTTTGTGTTCCAAGTGATTGAGAAGAGAAAGCTCACTCGGTCCGAGGGACCGTTTGACAGAGGGAAAGGGTTGAAAGAGACCCGGTCTTTGTGACCACCTCAACGGGGAGTAGGTTTGCAAGGACCGAACCTCGGTAAAACAAATCCGTGTGTCACACCTCTTATTTGCTTGCGATTTGTTTTGCACCCTCTCTCGCGGACTCGATTATATCTCTAACGCTAACCCGACTTGCAGTTGTGATTATTTTTGAGAATTTCAGTTTCGCCCTATTCACCCCCCCTCTAGGCGACTATCAATTGGTATCGGAGCCCGGTGCTTCATTAGAGCCTAACCGCTCGAAGTGATGTTGGGAGATCACACCAAGAAGGAGATGGAGACCGGCGAAAAGCCCACTACAAGCAACGAGAAAGCTCTATCGGGAGAGTCCCGCAACAAGGAGAAGCGGAAGGAGAAGAAGAAGGAAAAGAAGACTTCTTCCTACAAGTCGCATCGGAGTGGCGACAAAATTAAGAAGATGAGGAAGGTGGTCTACTACGAGACCGACACTTCATCACCTTCTACCTCCGGCTCCGACGCGCCCTCCATAACTTCGAAGCGCCATGAGCGTAAGAAGTTTAGTAAGATCCCCTTACATTATCCTCGTACCTCTAGACATACTCCATTACTTTCCGTTCCATTAGGCAAACCGCCAACCTTTGACGGTGAAGATTATGCTAGGTGGAGTGATTTAATGAAATTTCATCTAACCTCACTCCACAAAAGTATATGGAATGTTGTTGAGTTTGGTGTACAGGTACCATCCGTAGGGGATGAAGACTATGACTCGGACGAGGTGGCCCAAATTCACCACTTTAACTCCCAAGCCACTACTATACTCCTCGCCTATCTAAGTCGAGAGGAGTATAATAAGGTGCAAGGGTTAAAAAGTGCGAAGGAAATTTGGGACGTACTCAAGACCGCGCACGAGGGAGACGAGGTGACAAAGATCACCAAGCGGGAAACGATCGAGGGGGAGCTCGGTCGCTTCATGCTTCACCAAGGGGAGGATCCACAAGCTATGTACAACCGCTTGAAGACCTTGGTGAACCAAGTGCGCAACCTCGGGAGCAAAAAATGGGATGACCATGAGATGGTCAAGGTTATTCTTAGATCCCTCGTATTTCTTAACCCTACACAAGTTCAATTAATTCGAGGTGGTCCTAGATATAAGCTAATGTCTCCCGAGGAGGTTATAGGAAAATTTGTGAGCTTTGAGCTAATGATTAAAGGCTCAAAGAAAATCATCGAGCAAGGCACCTCCTCCACACCCGAAGCACAACCGGTCGCATTCAAGGCGACGGAGGAGAAGAAGGAGGAGTCTACATCAAGTAGACAACCAATCGATGCCTCAAAGCTCGACAATGAGGAAATGGCGCTCGTCATCAAGAGCTTCCGCCAAATCCTCAAACAAAGGAGGGGGAAGGATTACAAACCTCGCTCCAAGAAAGTGTGTTACAAATGTGGTAAGCCCGGTCATTTTATTGCAAAATGTCCTATATCTAGTGATAGTGACAGGGGCGACGACAAGAAGGGGAGAAGAAGAAATACTACAAGAAGAGGGGCGGCGATGCCCATGTTTGTCGGGAGTGGGACTCCGACGAAAGCTCTAGCGACTCCTCCGACGACGAGGACGCCGCCAACATCGCTGTCACCAAGGGCCTTCTCTTCCCAAATGTCGGCCACAAGTGCCTCATGGCAAAGGACGGCAAAAAGAAGGTTAAATCTAAATCCTCCAATAGATATGAATCCTCTAGTGATGAAAATGCTAGTGATGAGGAAGATAACTTGCGTACTCTTTTTGCCAACTTAAACATGCAACAAAAAGAGAAATTAAATGAATTAATTAGTGTTATCCATGAAAAGGATGAACTCTTGGACTCCCAAGAGGACTTCCTTATTAAAGAAAATAAGAAGCATGTTAAAGTTAAAAATGCTTATGCTCTAGAAGTTGAGAAATGTGAAAAATTATCTAGTGAGCTAAGCACTTGCCATGAGACAATAGATAACTGTTGGAACTTGCTCTCAATCGCAAGGAGGCCAACAAGGGTGACCAGTGGTGACAACAGGGTTACGTGCTAGAAGGCAATAGCTTTTTCAATCTGCTCTCCCACAGGCACTGTGCAGGGGTATTTATAGGTACCTGAGCGCCCAGCGCCTTGTGCTAAGGACGCATGTGCCCTCAGCTACCTAGGTTATCCCCATAATATTCCCATAAAGTGGGGTTACAGACTGTAATTACAGGGATGCCTTTACAGATTAGGCCCGTAACGCGCGGCGGCCACGCAGGGCCCGTTACAATGGGCCAGATCGCACGTGGGCCTCTGAGCCGGACGAGGACGCACTGAGGGATGACTTCGTCGCTGGTCTTCGTCCGGTGCCGATCAAGCGAAGTGTGTCCCTGCCTGTTTTGTTTGTCAGAGCAGCGGCTGTCAGCGAAGGCTTCGAGCGAAGGGTGGCGTCTTTGCCTTCGCCCCAACATTTGCCCTCCGAGGGACCAGTTCGACAAAGTCACCTGGTGCCGAAGACGTCGCTAGATGGCGGAGACGCTGCCCTCGCTCGAAGTGGTTCCGCGGGGGTTTTTGATGTGACCGTTGATTGACGGCGTACTATTGGATTGCGGGTTTCCGGAAGCGCCGCGCCCCGCCTATAAAAGGGGGCGGGGGCCGGCGCTTTTTGAACTTCACTTTCCGCGCTCCGTGAAAACCCTAGCCGCCAGTCGCTTTGCTGCTCGTCTGCCCGCCGCCTTGCTGCTCGTCTGTCGGAGATCTGGCTCGAGTGAAGCAGACCGCCCGCCGCCGCCGACGGTACGTAGCGATGCCGTCCTCTTCTTCTTCCGCTGCCGCTACGCCGCCGGCCGATTCCTCGCCGCCGGCCGCCGCCTCGTCGGAGGAGACGCTGAGTAGTTCGATGGCGGAGGAGTTGCGCGCCGGCGATTCTGTTGATTTTGGCGTGTCACAGATGTCGTCGGTCCGCGTGCAGGATATGCAGCGGTTGGGTTACTTCGGCGGCGGAGTCGCTCGTGCCCCGGGGACGGAGGAAGTCCCCGAGCCGGAGGGTGAGTTGGTTGTTTTCGAGGCGTTCTTCGCCGCCGGTCTCCGCTTGCCTGCGCACCGGTTTGTTGGCGAAGTCCTGCGCAGGTTCAACGTTCAAATACATCAGCTGACACCGAATGTCGTGGTGGCTCTGTCGAAGTATGTCTGGGCGACGACTTCGTACGGCGGACAGCCATCGGTTGAGGTTTTTGCGAAGTATTATTGTTTGCACTGGCAGAAGAGGATGATTGGGGACGAAGTCGCTCAGTTTGGGTCCTGCACATTCACGCCGAAGACCGGCAAGACCACGATGCAGGTGGTGGAGCTGGTGCCTTGCACCCGCAACAAGTGGGGCAACTGGAATGAATTTTGGTTTTACGTTGCTGAGGGTACCGTCGAAGGCCATGAGGGACTCCCCGTGTCCGAGATGTGTTCTCATTTTTACTCAGCGTACCCGCCTTTTGAAGTGGCAGAGGAGGATGTGGACGAAGGGGCCCTTCGGTGCGCCGCCGGCCTCAGCAGTGGGCGTGATTTGGTCGAAGAGTTTGTTGCGTATGGGGTGTGGCCCTTGGCGCATGGCTGGGCGTTGGGCGAAGTATGCCCTCGCCAGATGCCTTTTCACGGTGGAAGGGAGGTGCGAAGTCCTGCCTTCGCACTGAATCTGCGAAACCGCGACCCGGCCGCCTTTGTGCGTGAGGCGGAGGATGGGGCGGTGCGGCTCGTTGGACGTTATGTGCCGAGGACAGAGGGCCAGCGCAGCTTTGATATCCGTGGGTCGAATGACCGTTTGAACAGGGTTTTTGAATTGAATCAATTGTCGTACGACGGCTATCCTGGTCAAGACGACGCGGACCGTCGTGGGAAGAAACCGGTGGTGGAGGCTGGAGACGACCCTGCGCCGGCGGCCGCTCCATCCTCTAAAAGGAGAAAATTAGGTACTGCTATGGGAGGACTTGGGGTTTCTGATAGTTTTGCTAGAGAGTTGATGAGGACGTGCGCGGCCCCGGGGGAAGGATGACTTCGCCCGAGCTCCGGGAGTCTTCGGCTCGGATGCTGAGGGTTACCGGGGGTTGCTGGCCTAGGAATGTTCCTATCCCCCGCGCGGCTGGCGAGGACTTGTTTACATCTCGCATGGTTCGTGAATGGAGAGTTTTTCCTTACGGGCGGAATATTGCTGCTGTTGTGTCGGCAGTGATGGACAAGGACCGCCAGGGAGCGGCACAAAAGCGCCAGGTGGTTGTCAGGCTCGTTGAAGCTAGGCCGAAGAGACAGCGGGGGTCGGCGAAGGCTGCGGCCCCCGGCGGAGGCAAGCCGCTGCTGGCGGCGAAGTCAGGCGCCCCTACGTCTAGCAGAGCTCCGGAGGCGACGGCAGGCGCCGGGGGCTCCAAGTCGACGAAGGCAGTGCCGCCGGCCGGCAGAGTGCCGGAGGTCGCGAAGGCGGCCCGAGCGTTGCCGTCGGCAAGCAAGCGCATCGCCGACTTCGCCACTGATATTAGCGTGGATGACTATCTTGGTGGTAAGTCGCTGGCTCCCCTCTTTTTTTTTATTGTTATGATTATTTACTCGTCGATACGTCGCAGGGTCGGACGAAGGCCAACTTGCTATAGTTGTGCCTGCCGCGGCGACAACGACGGCTGCCGTAGCGCCGAAGGCGAAGGGCAGGGCTCTTAGCTCCGGAGGTGAGGTGGCGGCCCTCGCGGTCGTCAGGGATGAGGCGGGCGTTGCGTCCCGCCGGCTGAAGGAGGTGGTGGAGTCGCTAAGTCAGGTCCGCTGAGCCAGACTTTTTTTTTTGTAGCCGCGGTCTTATGTGTGTTGTGCAGGTGGCTGACTTCGCCAACCGCACGGCGTCGGGGGCCCTCACGGCCGTTGTGTCTGCCGAAGTCGAGAGACTTCGGACACAACATGCTGACGCCGTCCGAGAGAAATCGGCCGCCGACAGCAAGTGCCGCAAGCTGGCGGACAAGGTGGCCGCGCTGGAGGGAGAGAAGGCTGACCTCCGGCGCCAATTGGCGGGGGAGAGGAGGGAGACCAACGAGGCCCTCGCTAAGGCGCAGGCTGCGCAGGCGGCGGCCAACCTGGCACGGGCGGAGGGCAACCTTGCCAGGGAGTGCGCCGAGCATCTGCAGGAGCGGCTCATCGCCCTGGAGAGCCGCGTGGAGCGGGCCGAGGCCGCGGCGCGCGCGGAGGCCGAACAGACGCGCACTCAGCTTATGGATACATATCGTGAGCTGGGTGCGCAGACCGGTGACTTCGAAGTGCCGGACCGAGGGGCCGGACTTCGCTGTCTGGAATGGGTGCAGGAGGAGCTGCAGGCACTCCCCGCTGTTGTGGAGGGGTTTATGTCGTACGCCTCTCTGGTCACCTGCGAGGGGGCGATGAACGCGCTCTCCCGCGAAGGGTGCCGGCACTTCGAGGTCTTCGACCAGGCCGATGAAGATTTTGAACGAGATATCTATAAGGTTGAAGACCCCATAGTGAAGGACTCCACCGGAGCCATTTACGACCGGATGTGGGGTCCGCACGGTCGCCAGGTGGTCAGGGAGCGGGCCGAGACGGCGAGGGCTCAGGTAATGTTTTCGCTTGTTTGGTGTTTGATGGATGTGGGTTGTGCGTGTGTTTGCTGAATTTTGTGTGTTGTCTTAGGCGGCGCGCGGAGAGCGAGTGGACGACTTCGGGGCGTTGAACATCGCGCTGCCTGACCCGGAGCCGACCCCGGTGGAGGCCGTGTCTGGGGTCGCCCTGGAGCCAACCCTGGAGACCGCGGAAGATGCACCGGATGCCCCCGCGTCCGCCGCGGCCAGCGAGGGCCTGCTCCCAAAGGTAGCCGAAGGCGTGCCCGATGCCCCCGCAGCTGCCGGGCCGAGTGCTGAAGATCCCGCGGTGGTGGCGGCGGAAACAACAGCGGAGGCAACGGCGAAGCCGACGGCGGAGGCTTCCGCAACGTCAGGGCCTTCGCAGGTGGCGTAGTGGGTGTAGAGGGTTGGGGAATTTTGGATATGTTGCTGAATTTTGGTTGCTGCGCAGGTTCAAGATTTTGGGCCTGCGCACGCAACCGCTACTACTAAATTTTTGGCGGCTTCGACCGCGGAAGGTGGTAATGAATGTGGTGGATCTGCGTCTGAGTTTTTTGATTTTGCTGATTCTGGGAGCTCGGTTGAGTGGACTGAGGAGTCGTCGGAGGAGGACTTGGACTATTTTGCAGCCTTGGATGTGGCTGCGGCGGAGGCCGAGACGTCGACCTGCGCAGCGCCCCCCACATCGACGCTATGGTCATCAATTGCAGCGTGGCAGGCTGGGACTTACACAAAGTCCTAGTCGACAATGGCAGTCAGGCGGACATCATCTTCCTCCACGCCTTCGACCGCATGGGTATAAGCCACAGCCTGCTCAAGCCTTCTGACAACCCGTTGTATGGCTTCGGCAGCAAGGGCACCTTTCCCGTTGGCAAAATAGAGTTGCCCCTCTCCTTCGGTGTAGCACCCAATGCCCGAAGTGAGCAAGTAACCTTCGATATCGTCGACATGGTATATCCATACAACGCCATCATGGGCCGGGGCTCCATCAATAAGTTCGAAGCTGCCATCCACGGACTGTACCTATGTATGAAGATACCAGGTCCGCTAGGCACTATTACGGTCTACGGCAACCAGCAGACGGCGCGCAACATAGAGCGGGACTTCGTGCCCGGTCAGAGGAACGTGCACTGTCTCACGACCCAGTGCGAGATCCCTGCGCCCGCCAGCCCAACCGATAAACAGCACGACAAGGCACAGCTGCAGAGCCAAGACTGGACCAAGACTGTCCCCCTCGATCAGGCCACGCCCAAGCAGACAGTCACTATCAGCGAAGACCTTACCTCACATGAAGAAGAGAAGCTTCTCTGCTGCCTGTCCAAGAATAAAGATGTCTTCGCCTGGTCTGCCCTCGACCTGGTCGGAGTCAGCCGATCCATAATTGAGCACAGCTTGGGAATTGACCCTTCGGTGCGACCAAAAAAGCAAAGGCTTCGCAAAATGTCCGACGAAAAGACAGAGGCCGCCAAGGCGGAGGTGCACCACCTCCTAGAGGCTAAATTCATCGAGCCAGTGGCTTACCCCACATGGCTCTCCAATGTTGTAATGGTGCAGAAAAAAAGCGGGAAATGGCGAATGTGCATAGACTTCACCAGTCTCAATAAGGCCTTCCCAAAGGACAATTTCCCGTTGCCACAGATCGACAAAATAGTCGATAGCGCGGCCGGATGCGAGGTCATGTCACTCCTTGACTGCTTCTCCGGCTATCACCAGATATACATGAAGGAGGAAGACAAGGCTAGCACCAGCTTTATAACACCCTTCGGAACATATTGCTTCATCAGAATGCCGGAGGGACTCAAGAATGCCGGGTCCACCTTCTCCAGACTCACCAAAACAGTACTTGAAGGGCAGGTTGGCAGAAATATATTTACATATGTGGACGACATCATCGTCGCCAGCAAGAATAAGGAGGACCATCTCGCCGACCTCGCCGAGACATTCGCGAACATGCGAGATGCACGACTCCGCCTAAACCCGGAAAAGTGCGTCTTCGGTGTTCGCCAGGGCAAGATATTGGGCTACCTGGTATCACACCGCGGCATCGAGGCCAACCCAACCAAGATCCAGGCCATCGTAGACATGTCGCCTCCGCAGTCCGCCAGGGACGTCCAGCGTCTGACAGGCAGATTGGCCGCTCTCAACAGATTCATCTCCAGGTCCGCCGAGCGAAGTCTCCCCTTCCTCAAAACACTCCGCGGTGCGAAAGACTTCGCCTGGGGACCGGAGCAAGCAGCGGCCTTCGCCTCACTAAAACAGTACCTGTCGGAGCTGGCCATCCTCACAAGCCCCGACTCCTCGCTCCCCCTATTGCTCTATGTCGCGGCTTCGCCGCACGCGGTCAGCGCGGCACTAGTGCAGGAGCAGACAGTTGAGGGCGCGGTCAGACAGTGCCCTGTTTACTATGTCTCCGAGGTACTGACACCGTCCAAGTGCAACATGACAGAGCTGGAGAAGATCGCCTACGCAGTCGTTATGTCTTCGCGCAAACTGCGCCATTACTTTGAAGCATTCAAGGTCCGAGTCACCTCAGACAGGGGACTCGGCGAACTATTCAGAAACCCGGAGGCATCAGTGAGGATTGCTAAGTGGGCAGCCGAACTATCCGGCTACCACATCAGCTTCGAGCCCAGGACAGCCATCAAGTCACAAGTCCTGGCAGACTTCGTCGTCGACTGGACTGGGCCAATAACACAGCCAGACCCGTCCATAGAGAAGGTTTGGACTATCCATTGCGATGGCGCATGGTGCCATGCGGGGGCAGGCGCCGCCGCAGTCATCACCTCACCAGCCGGAGTCAAGCACAGATATGCAGCACGCCTCAGCTTCGCTCTGGAATCCGACAGATGCACAAACAATATAGCAGAATATGAAGCAGTTATCCTTGGCCTCCGCAAGCTAAGGGCCCTCGGAGTCACCACATGTATCATCAAAACAGACTCCAAGATAGTTGTCGGCCAGGTCGAGAAAGACTACGCAGCAAAAGACCCCGCGCTCATGCAATACCTAGCGGCCATCCGAAGTCTCGAGAGACAGTTCAAGGGATTCACCTTGCAGCATGTGGATAGGGCCAAGAACGAGGAGGCCGACGCATTGGCCAAGGCCGCCGCCAGGGGCGAGTCCTTGCCCTCCGACGTGTTCTTTCACATCATCGGCACGCCAGCCGTCCGGAGCCCCGAAGGGCTCCAAATAACTAATGATAGCGAGGGCCACCGCATAGTCAACCTAATCATGACCGAGGACTGGCGGGCACCAATAACCCTGTTCCTGCAGGGGTACTATCATCCAACCGACGTCAGCGAGGCCAAGCGCCTCAGACATCGAAGCCGGGACTTCGCACTGATTGAAGGACAACTCTACAAGAAAGGGGTCAGTCAGCCAATGCTTAAGTGCATCACCGAAACCAAAGGCATGCAGATCCTACGTGAAGTCCACAGTGGCACGTGCGGCTCACACGCAGGGCCAAGGGCCTTAGCTGCCAAAGTGATCCGCCAGGGTTTTTACTGGCCCGCAATGATCTGCGCCGCAAACCGGGTCTCAAGGTCCTGCGAAGCCTGCCAGAAGTTTTCTCCTCGGTCAGGCAACCCCTCGCAGTATACAAAGCTGATCGCCCATACATGGCCTCTCCAGCGCTGGGGCCTGGACATCGTCGGGCCCCTGCCCACCGCTCAGGGGAACCTTAAGTTCGCCTTCGTCGCCGTCGAATACTTCACCAAATGGATCGAGGCAAGGGCTGTTTCTACAATAACGTCAAAGACTCCCAGAAATTCTTCTGGCAAAACATTGTTTGCCGCTTCGGAGTGCCGTCCGAACTAACAGTTGACAACGGCAAGCAGTTTGACAACCAAGACTTCAAGATTTTTGTTTCTCCATCGGCACCAAGCTTGCCTTTGCTTCTGTTTATCATCCGCAGTCCAACGGGGTCGTGGAACGCGCCAATGGGAAAATCTTCACAGCTGTCAAGAAGATGCTCCTTGATGAAAAAAGGGCAAATGGACCGATTTGTTACCTGAGGCAGTCTGGGCACTAAACACGACTGAGTGCAGAGCGACTGGGTTTACTCCCTTCCGCCTTCTATACGGATCGGAGGCCATGACCCCGCAAGAAATAAAACATGGGTCCCCGCGAACAGTTCCGTCAGCCGTCCCCGACGTGGACGAGCCAACTTCAAAGGACCTCATTGACGGAGACCGAGTCTTCGCCCTATAGGCCCTAAACAAATACCAAGCCCAGACCAAAGCATGGCGCGACCACACAGTCATCCCAAGGGAGTTCAGCGAAGGGGACCTCGTACTCGTCCGAACAGCTCGGACGGAGTCCAAGGGCAAGCTGGAGCCCAAGTGGGAGGGCCCCTTCATAGTCAAGACAAAAGCTTCCCCCAGCGCTTACAGGCTCACAACGCCAAACGGCGAGGACCTGGAGCACTCCTGGAACATCGACAACCTCCGCAAATTTTTTGTTTGACTCATCAGGGCTGATTCTGCCCTTGTAATCCGCCAAAAACAATCTTGTACCGGCCCGCACTCTTTTCCTCCCGGGGGGTGAGGTTTTTAACGAGGCGGAGCCATGTAATATATGTGTGAAAAATCCCCCGCAAAAACATGTGTCGAAAAAAGAACGCGACAACGGTCTTCGACATTCGACCAATTCGAGGTCACCGCGAGGCTAAGCGCTAGCTACCCTCGCGTGCGACAAATCCGTGCAAAAGTCGCCTAAGGGTGCAGCCGGACTAGCACAACAAGTGCGAAAAAACCGAAGTCCACCGCGAGGACTATCCGCGCAAAAGTCGCCTAAGGGTGCAGCCGGACTAGCACAACAAGTGCGCAAAAACCAAAGTCCACTGCGAGGACTATCCGTGCAGAAGTCGCCTAAGGTTGCAGCCGGACTAGCACAACAAGTGCGAAAAAACCGAAGTCCACCGCGAGGACTATCCGCGCAGAAGTCGCCTAAGGGTGCAGCCGGACTAGCACAACAATTGCGAAAAGACCGAAGTCTACCGCGAAGACTATCCGCGCAAAAGTCGCCTAAGGGTGCAGCCGGATTAAGCACAACAAATACGGAAAAGCCGCGAAGACTGTCGCACCAGCACAGCATAACAAAACGCACCAGACAAAGTACACAACGCCTTCGCAGGCACAGACAAGCGAGGGCACGCAACTTCATCATACAAGCTTTTACATATATACAAGCAAGGACGCCACACACTACATCGGCTCGACCTTAGGAATAATTCCCATCTCCCTATAATTAAATAACATTATCCTAAGCTCCTCACCCGTAAAAAGACTTCGCAGTTCCCCTTCACCTGTACTCGCGGCGGCCGGCAAAGACAACAGTTCCTGCCGACCAGCCCTACTCACACGAAGCCGAGCCCCCTCCTCCCCACTAACCCTACGCTTCGCAACCGCCCTTCGTCGTCGGCGCCCGGTGCTAGGACCTGGCACATCTTGTGCGTATGCGGCGTGTGGTGTGGGACCACTTTGTCTGCACGACTGGGCCAGTGACAGCGACATGGTTGATGATGCGGTAGTGGTCCCGCTTCTGCCGCTTGGTGTCGAAGTCAGTGCTGGACCCCCCGTTATCATGTGAATGACTCCGCGATATGGTTGATCGGCGAAGTCTTCCTGCTTTGGGGCATGGGGGATGTTTTGATGTTGCTGGTGTGGTGGTGGGGGTGGAGGAGGTACGATTTGTACTTCCTGATGGTGTTGGTAAGCGTGGTGCGGTGGATGCGGGGCGGGAGCGTGGATATATGGTGGAGGGGGTGGCTGGTAATTATGCGCGACAATTCTGGGATTGTCGGCTGGCTGCGCCCGCGCCATTCTGTCTCTGGTGGCCTTCGTTTCAAGGCAGTCTTTGGTTTGGTGGGCGCAGTCTTCGCCGTGGAAAAGGTAGTAGAATCGGCGCGGCGGCTGTGCGCGCCCTCGGCCCCTGCCACGAGTTCCGTTTCCGCGGCCCTGGGGGGGATATTCCTGGCGACGAGGGGGGTCAGCAGCGGGATGCTGGTTGGCGATGTTGTGCACTTGCTGCTGACTGCGGCCGTCTCGACCGGAGTCTGGCTGCGGAGTCCTCGTCCACGTGCGGCTGGACTGCGGGGCATCTTTGGGTTTCCGCTGTGACTCAACCTTGCACTGGTGGAGCTCTTCGGATTTGGCATATTTTTCAAAGAGCTGATATAGCTCCTGGAGGTTCTTGGGTGGATCTCTGATACAGTGGCTGTAGAGGACGCCGACACGAAGGCCACTGATGGTGTAGTGGATAGCGATCTGATCATCGACGGAGGGCAGCTGTGACTTGAGTGTTAAGAATTTGCGGTAATACTCCCGCAGAGTCTCCTTTTCCAGCTGCTTGCAAAGCGAGAGCTCGGCCAAGGCGTCGGTGTCTGGGCGGTACCCTTGGAAGTTGAGCAGGAACTTGTCCCTGAGACTTCTCCATGAATCAATGGACAGCGGAGGCAATCTGGTGAACCAGGTGAGTGCTGGGCCCTCTAGGGCGATGATGAAAGACTTCGCCATTGTGGCGTCGTCCCCTCCGGCGGATGCAACGGCGACCTGATAACTCATTATGTATTGCGCCGGGTCGGTGCTGCCGTTGTACTTGGGATAGGTCCCTGCTCAGAAGTTAGCTGGCCAAGGCGTCACTTGCAGGTGTGGCGCCAGGGGACTTCACTCGTCGAGGTAGTTGACCCCTTGGAATGGCGCGCCGTGCTGGAAGGTGTAGTCACGCTGGGGGAAACGCGGGTTTTCCGGCTGTGCTCGGTGTTGCAGGGGTGGCCCATGCTGAAGGCTGAGGTGGCCTTCGCGCGTGTCTTCCGGTTGTGCGCGCTGCTGGAGGGGTGGCTCTTGCTGCAGGCCAAGGTGGCCTTCGCGCTGCATCAGCGCGATCTCGCGCTCGAGGTCTTGGGCCTTCTGCTCCTCGTCGCGTATCATTTGCCGCACTTTGGCTAGTGCGGACACACGCTGGCGCTTGGCCTCCAGTATCTCTTTCTGCCTCTGGAGATTGCGGTTCTTGAGGCGCAGGGCGCGCAGCTGTAGCTGTTCTTCCGTTGAGACGCCGAGGACCTCACCGTCCTCGGTGAGGTCCGCGCCTTCCAGTGGGGCGAAGCCTGGGGGCGGCTGCGATTGTCCTTCGGGCCCGCAGGTGCGGAAGGTGTCGTCTTCGCAGGTGCGGGGAACATTGTCTTCAGTGGGCTCTTGGTGGGTGGATTGGGTGAGGGCGAGGGCCTTGCCCTTTCTTGTGGCGAGCAGTGCTGCCTTCGCAGCCTCGTCAGCCTTCGGGTTAGCTCTCTTGGGTGCCATCGCGGGTGGTGTTGGGGCCCTTCGGCTTACGAAGGTCCTCAAAAACAGGATTTAACAGTATTTCTGGAGTATAATGTGTGAGCAGGTATCTTCGGACTCAAGTCGGTATCGCGACAGACGAAGACCAGAATAATACGAAGGTCGATACAGCGCCGAAGATGTGAGCAGGAAAGCTTCGGCGTGGTAGCAGAAAATGAAACCGACTTAGAGATGAAAAGGCTATTCAGACCTCGATAGACTACTATAGAATTATTATCAAATGTAAAGGGTATGAATGTAATTTTGTACGGGCTGTGTCCCGTGCCTATAAATAGGTGAACAGTGCCCCCGTACTGTTCACGCTGATTTGACATTCGCTTTTGCGTCACGCTTGTACTTTCATCTCCTTCAAGTTGAAGGTACATTTGTAATCCAACATTATTTCTGTCTATACATGATAGTAATATGTAATTGTTTATGTTGTCCTTTATATTCCTTACAATTCATCCTTCGTCATTGTATAGTGTATTTATGAAGGTACGCCTTTCATAACCTTCGTCCGAAAACCATTATATCCTAAGGGGAATAATGCTTCGAAGGACGAAGGACTTTATCGATTAACATTTTCTATGTTGCCTTGTTCTTGACTCATAGCATTTGAGAACAAGTCCCCAACATTGGCGCCCACCTCTAGTGAACTCACTTCCACTCTTTGAGTTTTTTGAACACCTTCGGCGATCATAAACCTTCGCTATGGCGCCGAAGAAAGCTTCAGCGACTGGGACTGCAGCTCTGGAACCGCTGGACCATAATCAGGAGACAGTCTCCCTTCGGGAGGTCCGAAGCCAGAAAAGGAAGGCTGTCAGCCCGACACCACCAGTGGACGAGATAGATCAAGAAATCAGAGACATGGAGATGCTTCATCAACAGGTGCAGAGGAAGAAAGAAAAGATGGCCAGGCTAGCTGAACTGCAAAGGCAGATAGACGAAGCCTCTGAAGAAGTTCGTCATCTTGCTCAGGATGAGCAGCACCGAAGGCCTCAGCACCAAGACCTTCATCAGGAGGGTTTCCTCAACGAAGATGACTGGTATGATAATTTCCATCATGGGAATTTTGTTTTCGATGATGCTTCTCCTCTGTCCGCTGAGCTGCAGGCTACACCTTGGCCTCCGTCCTATAAGCCGCCTCAGCTTCCCGTATTCGATGGCCACTCAGACCCGAAGCAGTTTTTGATGAGCTACGAAGCAACAGTATCTTCGTATGGTGGCAATGCTGCAGTCATGGCCAAATCTTTTGTTATGGCTGTCAGGAGTGTTGCTCAAACCTGGTATTCCTCCCTTCAACCAGGAACGATTACTTCATGGCAGAAGATGAAGGACTTGTTGTTAACTAGCTTTCAAGGGTTTCAGACGAAGCCGGTCACTGCTCAAGCTCTATTCCAGTGCACCCAGGATCACGAAGAATACCTTCAGGCGTACGTCCGGAGGTTCTTGCGTTTGAGGGCACAGGCACCAACGGTGCCCAATGAAATTGTCATTGAGGCCATGATCAAGGGGCTTCGGCCAGGACCGTCAGCTCAGTACTTTGCTAGGAAGCCTCCTCAAACGTTGGAGAAGCTGCTCCAGAAGATGGACGAGTACATTCGGGCCGATAATGATTTTCGCCAAAGAAGGGAGGAGGCTTTCAGATTTTCTGAAATGACCAGGGGCTTCGGAGGAAGGATCTATCTGAGGCACGTTAGATCAATTCATAACTCTACCCAAAATGATGATCGAGGGAGCCAACAGCAAAGGCCACAGTGTTCCTCACAAGCTTCGGGGCAACAGCAAGGCTCCTTCCGACCACCAGCCCCAAGAGGCAGAGGCGCCAGGGGCCTCGGCGGAAGATTCGGAGATCAACCAAGAAGAATCAGGATGTGCACAATGCTTGTTTTGCGGTGAGAACAAAGGCCATACCACCAGGATGTGCCATGTTACCATCCAAAAGCAAAAGGAAATAGCCGAAGCCGCAGCACAACAAGCTCAGCCGAAGCAGGTCATGCATACTGCTTCGTATCATTCGCCTTACATCCCAGAATATGTGGGCAACCACCCTGCAGTTTCTGTTGCTTCGGCGAGTCAACCTCAAGCTTCCTGGCAACAGCCTCCGCCTCCACCTCCGCTGCAACAAGGCCAGCAGCCAGAAGGGAGCCAGTATGCTCCACACCAAAGGGACTTCAGAGAGCAGTCCGAAGCTCGTACAGTCAACAGCATTGTGCCAGAGTCAAAGCACATCTATTGACAAATATCCTACCTTAATAGCAGTCTTTCTTATTCAGTCTTATTTTCTGTGTAATAAAGAACATTGTTTAGATTTCATGTAAATAGTTTCGTTGTTTGCCACAAGGAAAATATATTTTCTTCACAGGCCTAAGTTGTTGAAGTTTAAAGATTTGTGATAACAAAGAGAACCTTCAAATCATCGAAAATTCTTCGAAGCAACAAAAAGTCGTTCTAAGGAACGCAGAGTAAGTTTGCCGATGTCACAAAAAGCCGCTCCAGAAGGAGTGCAGTGTAAGTTTTCTGCTCCAAAGTCGTTCCAAAGGGAATGCAGAGCATACAGCGAAAAGTCAACGCTGATACCGCCTAAGTAAAAGGCGAAGCACGAAAAGTCAACGCGAATACCGCTGAAAGTAAAAGGCGAAGAAGCTCCTAAGGGAGGCTTACAGCGAAAAATAAACGCTGATTCCGCTGAAGTAAAAGGCGAAGAAGCTCCTAAGGGAGGCTTATAAAAGATTATGTGTTTTATTGCAGGGATGCGTATGTATCTTCGGAATAAACATCACCTCACATAACATAACATCATCGCATCATTTCGCATAGCATAAGCATCATACATCATGTTGCATATGGCACAAGAGGTGGACACAATATCGATCTACAGAGGAACGTTTTGAAAAAAGGGAAAAATCATGATGTCACAAGGAGATACATTATTGATCTTCGGAAGTGTAGCTTCGGAAAATATCTTCACGAAGCCTGGATATTATTCATCAGAACACTGGATATTGTTGTGACAAAGAAAAATTCTTCTTCACGAAGCATGAAAAGAAGGGAAGGTGTTTTTTCGTCAAAGACTCAAAAACGGTACGTGTAAAGTTTCATGCATCGTAAAGAATTGAACAATAAAAAAAGGTATATTACATTCAGGGTTACAAAATGTTACGATATATTACATTTCAGAGGTTTTTACAATAATACTTAATCTTCTCTCAAAACGACTTCTGCAGCCTCGTTCAGGAGCCGATTAACAACTTCATCCATGATAGCTTCAGCCATCTCTTTAATTTCGTCGTCTCCTTTCGGGGGAGGTCCCGAAGGCGCTTTAGTAGGATCTGAAGGAGGACAGGATACGACTACATTGCTATTACAAATTGCGAACGAAGTTTAAAATCGAAAATTACAACACAATAAAACCATCAGTTGATACCTATTTGCCCTTCGGGCCCTGCGCTTTTTTCAGCAGCCTCAGCCACTTCTCTACCATCATGAATGCCCTTTTCACTTTTTCGAATAATTTCTCCGGCCATTTCTCGGCCACCATTATCCCAGATATCGCTGAAAAATTTTCCACCAACCATGCTAGCTTCAGCCGAAGGATCTCTTGCATCTTCGAAGGACAAAGCAGCTTCGGATTGCGCTAAAATTTTTATATGTTCGCAGCCCTTTTTCTCTAAAATGGTGGCAATTCCTCTGGCACCCGAGAAAGCACATATATCTCCACGGCTATTTAAAATTTCCTCGAAGGCCTCAGCTTCGTGATCGATCTATTCGATGGGACCTTCGGGATTGCCTCTTGTGAAGTTTTCTTCGCTTGAGAATGCGCCGACTCTGGCGAAGCTAGCTTTTAACTTCTTAACACACTCTATAGATTTGTTATAGCATCTCTTCTTGGACGAACGAAGCTCTTCAACAGTTCCTTCTAAGTGATCTGCCCATTGGTCGCTGAGTTCTCGCTTCGTTTCTTCAAGTATGCGTTCTTCCTTGGCTCTGGCCAGTTGTTTCTGAAGATCTTCAATTTCGCGCTTCTAAGCCTCAGCTTGACCTTTAAAAGCAGCTTCGTCTTCCTTTATTTTATTTATCAATGAATGTAATATTTTATCTTTTTCAAGACCTTCGTTCCTCAGTTCAATTACTTCAGAACGAAGGTTGCTCAAGGCTATAGCGCACCCTTCGTCTTTAGCATCTTTCTGTGCCCTGAGGGCATTGCTAAGTATCAGGCCCTTCAAAGAAAAATTATGTGTGCGTCAATAGATTTAAGTAAATGAAAAATTTTGGTCACAACAAAAAATACAAAGATCCCATTTGTTGCACCTTTAAGCTATTATATGCCAGGCTGTCGGCCAGATCGTTCTTCGACAGCACCGAAAGCCCGTCTTCTAGTGTTGGGAATCCGAAGCTTTTGCTCATCTCCCGACAGACAGAAATCTCCTTGCTGTCAGGGAGACAATACAAAAAGTCTTCTTCTCCACTGCCATTGAATATTAACGCCCCCTTTGGATACTTCAGTTTTTGGGCGTAGCGCTAGGCCTCTTGCTCTTCTTTTTCTGATAGTTTTTTCCCCGAAGCATGACGAACAATATAATCACGGACTTTGGAGGATGCTTCGGGGGCAATGACACCGATTTCTTCAACAAAAGTTGGCTCTATTATTTTTTCTTCCTCAGTTTCCAAGGATTTTACCTTCACGGGCTCTGAGGACCCAGCTTCGGCTTCAGTTTCTTGCTCTGGAGCTTTAGTATCAGAAATTTCAGTTTTCGCTTCGGGAATGGCAGTAGTCTTCTTCGGAGGTGTGCTTGAAGATTTAATTGTTTCCAGTACATCTAGCACATTTGTCATTCTCTTTCTTTTCGGAGTCACTGCTGGCACTTTTTGATTTTTTACTGTCTCAACATTTGCTGCAGGACTCAAAACTTCTGATGTTTTTTCTTCAGTTGGTTTTTTCACTTCTTCCATTTTTTCTGTGGATGGCGCTTCGGCCATCTCTTTGGTTTCTGGTAGCAAAATCTTCGGTTCTTTCAATTCTATCCTTGTTGACGCTTCGGCCATTTCTGCAACTTCTGGCAGCAAGGTTGGTTTGGTTGGCTTTTCAGCCTCGGTGGCCGAAGAAGTTTCTCCGGTGAACTCGGGCACCGAAGCTGGTTCAATATAGCGCGGCCGATGAGTGAGGACCTTTATCCTTTTTCTTTTCGGTTCTGGCTCGCTAGGAGCAGTTGCAGCTTCTTCTTTTGCAGAGGTTGTGTTTTTTCTCTTCTGCCCTCGAATGGGATAACGATAGTCAGGGTAGACGAACCCGATTGCATCAAACACCCGATTCAGCCTTTTCTTTTTTCGGCCTCCGAAGGCTGCTGACAGTGCAGTATCTTCGGCCTTCGAATAAGCCCCAAGCAGTTCATCACTTAAATTTTCAATGCTTTTTAACCAGTCATCATCTGGCTCAACGAATTTATCTCTGAACTTAAAAGTGTACTTCAGCCTGATAAGTCCACCTTCGTCGGCCTCTTTTATGGTTTCTTGCGGTATTTCCCATTTCTCCGCGAGCGGCCATACCCTGAAGGCAATATGCTCTTGTACTAAATCTCTAGTTCCAATAAAAGAACAGATAACGCCGAAGGCTCTGTGGCATTCTTCGGCAGCTTCATTCATTTCAACCTTCGGCCTCCGAAGGCCGAAGCTTTGCCAAATAGGGCGCATAATTATACCTTTGATATCTTCTCGTACTGTCAGGTCATTCTTCACATAAAACCATTCTGTCATCCAGTCGTCGGGCCACCTTTTTCGAAAGGTTGGCACGGGACAGCTTGACCCGGACCGAGAAACGAAGCTGTAGCAGCCAAAATTATTGTGATACTGTTCCTTACCCCAAGGTTTTGTTTCGTATGATAATTCGTGTATATTGCAGAAACTTTTTGCATCAGGCTTCAGACCTTGGCTTCTCACGGCCCACACGAAGATATTCAGCCTTATGATTGCCTCAGGGGTAAGTTGGTGAAGATAGACTTCGAATATTTTCAGCACCTCTACAACGAAGCTGCTCAGGGGAAATCTTAGTCCAGCTTTCAAAAAGCTTCGGTACACTACGACTTCATTCTCTTCAGGGTGTGGACAAGTCTTCTCCCCTTCGTCGGCCCTCACAACGGACAAATCCCGGAAATACCTTCCTCTCATGTTGACAAGATGATTCTCTTTGATAGTTGATTTACCATAAACTGAATGGCTTGGTCGCCAGGGACGATCTTCGGAGTCTTCACCACCGCTGTCCACATCATAACTGTCGCTGTCACCAGTATCCTCAGACAAACCTTCTAGAATCTCCTTGGTGATTTTTTCTGTGTTGGTCTTCGACATTGCTATAAGAAACCCCAGATTTTTCTCTTCATCGAGACTTAGCTTCATCTCGGTAGCAGCCTTCTTATCTTCAGACATCTTCGGGAATACTAAAAAACTGTTTTCAATGCCGAAGCTTCAAAACTTAAAAGCTCAGCAAATCTTGGTGCGCAAAAGCTAAAAATTGAGTGAGCGGGAGCAGATGGCAAGAAAGCGTGCCAAATGAGCTTGCGGTATGATCTTATTTATACGCCCAGTGCGTTGAAAGTGGAGAGACCCCGCTTGTCAGTGAATGTTGCTATTCTAGCAAAGGGAAGGTGTTTTTTTCGGACCTTTGGCGTAAAGCCTTCGTCCATGTCGCAATCTAAATTTATTATTTTAAACAAATTAATATTGCGAGGGGCTACTGTTGGGGGCCTTCGGCTTACGAAGGTCCTCAAAAACAGGATTTAACAGTATTTCTGGAGTATAATGTGTGAGCAGGTATCTTAGGACTCAAGTCGGTATCGCGACAGACGAAGACCAGAATAATACGAAGGTCGATACAGCGCCGAAGATGTGAGCAGGAAAGCTTCGGCGTGGTAGCAGAAAATGAAACCGACTTAGAGATGAAAAGGCTATTCAGACCTCGATAGACTACTATAGAATTATTATCAAATGTAAAGGGTATGAATGTAATTTTGTATGGGCTGTGTCCCGTGCCTATAAATAGGTGAACAGTGCCCCCGTACTGTTCACGCTGATTTGACATTCGCTTTTGCGTCACACTTGTACTTTCATCTCCTTCAAGTTGAAGGTACATTTGTAATCCAACATTATTTCTGATTATACATGATTGTAATATGTAATTGTTTATGTTGTCCTTTATATTCCTTACAATTCATCCTTCGTCATTGTATAGTGTATTTATGAAGGTATGCCTTTCATAACCTTCGTCCGAAAACCATTATATCCTAAGGGGAATAATGCTTCGAAGGACGAAGGACTTTATCGATTAACATTTTCTATGTTGCCTTGTTCTTGACTCATAGCATTTGAGAACAAGTCCCCAACAGGTGGTTTTGTCGTAGCACGAACGGTGGGCGCCAAATGTTGGAACTTGCTCTCAATCACAAGGAGGCCAACAAGGGTGATCAGTGGTGACAACAGGGTTACGTGCTAGAAGGCAATAGCTTTTTCAATCTGCTCTCCCACGGGCACTGTGCAGGGGTATTTATAGGTACCTGAGCGCCCAGCGCCTTGTGCTAAGGACGCATGTGCCCTCAGCTACCTAGGTTATCCCCAGAATATTCCCATAAAGTGGGGTTACAGACTGTAATTATAGGGATGCCTTTACAGATTAGGCCCGTAACGAGCGGCGGCCACGCAGGGCCCGTTACAATGGGCCAGATCGCACGTGGGCCTCTGAGCCGGACGAGGACGCACTGAGGGATGACTTCGTCGCTGGTCTTCGTCCGGTGCCGATCAAGCGAAGTGTGTCCCTGCCTGTTTTGTCTGTC
Organism: Zea mays; assembly: GCF_902167145.1. Lineage (NCBI taxonomy): Eukaryota > Viridiplantae > Streptophyta > Magnoliopsida > Poales > Poaceae > Zea > Zea mays. Next base: position 91,726,587 of record NC_050097.1, read on the forward strand.
AGAGCAGCGGCTGTCAGCGAAGGCTTCGAGCGAAGGGTGGCGTCTTTGCCTTCGCCCCAACAATAACCTTAGAAATGAAAATGCTAGTTTAAATGCTAAGGTTGATTCAAATGTTTGTAATGTTTCAATTCCAAATCTTAGGAATGATAATGATGATTTGATTGCTAAGATTGAAGAATTGAACCTATCTCTTGTTAGCCTTAGGAATGAAAATGAAAAATTAATTGCTAAGGCTAAAGATTTTGATGTTTGCAATGTCACTATTTCCGACCTTAGAACTAAGAATGATATATTGCATGCTAAGGTTGTAGAATTAAAATCTTGCAAACCCCCTACATCTACCGTTGAGCATGTTTCCATTTGCACTAGATGTAGAGATGTTGATATTAATGCTATTCATGATCACATGGTCTTAATTAAACAACAAAATGATCATATAGCAAAATTAGATGCTAAAATTGCCGAGCATAACTTAGAAAATGAAAAGTTTAAATTTGCTAAAAGTATGCTCTATAATGGGAGACGCCCTGGCATCAAGGATGGCATTGGTTTCCAAAGGGGAGACAATGTCAAACTTAGTGCCCCTCCTAAAAGATTGTCTAATTTTGTTAAGGGCAAGGCTCCCATGCCGCAGGATAACGAGGGTTACATTTTGTACCCTGCCGGTTATCCCGAGAGCAAAATTAGGAGAATTCATTCTAGGAAGTCTCACTCTGGCCCTAATTATGCTTTTATGTATAAGGGTGAGACATCTAGTTCTAGGCAACCAACCCGTGCTAAGTTGCCTAAGAAGAAAACTCTTGGCGCATCAAATGATCATGACATTTCATTCAAAACTTTTGATGCATCATATGTGCTTACTAACAAATCCGACAAGGTAGTTGCCAAGATTGTTGGGGGCAAACACAAGGGCTCCAAGACTTGTGTTTGGGTACCCAAAGTTCTTGTTTCTAATGCCAAAGGACCCAAAACCGTTTGGGTACCTAAAGTCAAGAACTAAACTTGTTTTGTAGGTTTATGCATCCGGGGGCTCAAGTTGGATACTCGACAGCGGGTGCACAAACCACATGACAGGGGAGAAAAAGATGTTCTCCTCATATGAGAAAAACCAAGATCCCCAACGAGCTATCACATTCGGGGATGGAAATCAAGGTTTGGTCAAAGGATTGGGTAAAATTGCTATCACCTGACCATTCCATTTCAAATGTTTTTCTTGTAGATTCATTAGATTACAATTTGCTTTCTGTATCTCAATTATGCAAAATGGGCTACAACTGTCTCTTTACTGATGTAGGTGTCACTGTCTTTAGAAGAAGTGATGATTCAATAGCATTTAAGGGTGTGTTAGAGGGTCAGCTATACTTAGTAGATTTTGATAGAGCTGAACTCGACACATGCTTAATTGCTAAGACTAACATGGGTTGGCTCTAGCACCGCCGACTGGCCCATGTTGGGATGAAGAATCTTCATAAGCTTCTAAAGGGAGAGCACATTTTAGGACTAACCAATGTTCATTTTGAGAAAGACAGGGTTTGTAGCGCATGCCAAGCAGGAAAGCAAGTTGGTGCCCATCATCCACACAAGAACATCATGACGACCGACAGGCCGCTTGAGCTACTCCACATGGACCTATTCGGCCCGATTGCTTACATAAGCATCAGCGGGAGTAAGTATTGTCTTGTAATAGTGGATGATTATTCTCGCTTCACTTGGGTATTATTTTTACAGGAAAAATCTCAAACCCAAGAGACCTTAAAGGGATTCTTGAGACGGGCTCAAAATGAGTTCGGCTTAAGGATCAAGAAAATAGGAAGCGACAATGGGACGGAGTTCAAGAACTCTCAAATTGAAGGCTTCCTTGAGGAGGAGGGCATCAAGCATGAGTTCTCCTCTCCCTACACGCCACAACAAAATGGTGTAGTGGAAAGGAAGAATAGAACTCTATTGGACATGGCAAGAACCATGCTTGATGAATACAAGACTTCGGATCGGTTTTGGGCCGAGGCGGTCAACACCGCTTGCTACGCCATCAACCGGTTGTATCTACACCGAATCCTCAAGAAGACATCCTATGAACTCCTAACCGGTAAAAAGCCCAACATTTCATATTTTAGAGTCTTTGGTAGCAAATTCTTTATTCTTGTTAAAAGAGGAAGAAAATCTAAATTTGCTCCTAAGACTGTAGAAGGCTTTTTACTAGGATATGATTCAAACACAAGGGCATATAGAGTCTTTAACAAGTCCTCGGGACTAGTTGAAGTTTCTTGTGACGTTGTGTTTGATGAAACTAACGGCTCTCAAGTAGAGCAAGTTGATCTTGATGAGATAGGTATTGAAGAGGCTCCGTGCATCGCGCTAAGGAACATGTCCATTGGGGATGTGTGTCCTAAGGAATCTGAAGAGCCTCCAAATGCTCAAGATCAACCATCCTCCTCCACGCAAGCATCTCCGCCGACTCAAAATGAGGATGAAGCTCAAGTTGATGAAGTAGAAGATCAAGCGAATGAGCCACCTCAAGATGACGACAATGATCAAGGGAGAGATGCAAATGATCAAGACAAGGAGGATGATGAACCAAGGCCGCCACACCCAAGAGTCCACCAAGCAATCCAACGAGATCACCCCGTCGACACCATCCTCGGCGACATTCATAAGGGGGTGACTACTAGATCTCGTGTTGCACATTTTTGTGAGCATTACTCTTTTGTTTCCTCTATTGAGCCACACAGGATAGAGGAAGCACTACAAGATTCGGATTGGGTGGTGGCAATGCAAGAGGAGCTCAACAACTTAACTAGGAATGAGGTATGGCATTTGGTTCCACGTCCTAATCAAAATGTTGTAGGAACCAAATGGGTTTTCCGCAACAAGCAAGATGAGCATGGTGTGGTGACAAGGAACAAAGCTCGACTTGTGGCCAAGGGATACTCCCAAGTCGAAGGTTTGGATTTCGGTGAAACCTATGCACCCGTAGCTAGGCTTGAGTCAATTCGCATATTATTAGCCTATGCTACTTACCATGGCTTCAAGCTTTACCAAATTGACGTGAAAAGTGCCTTTCTCAATGGTCCAATCAAGGAAGAGGTCTATGTTGAGCAACCTCCCGGCTTTGAAGATAGTGAGTACCCTAACCATGTATATAAACTCTCTAAGGCGCTTTATGGGCTTAAGCAAGCCCCAAGAGCATGGTATGAATGCCTTAGGGATTTCCTTATCACTAATGGATTCAAAGTCGGAAAGGCCGATCCTACTTTATTTACTAAAACTCTTGAAAATGACTTGTTCGTATGCCAAATTTATGTTGATGATATTATATTTGGGTCTACTAACGAGTCTACATGTGAAGAATTTAGTAGGATCATGACACAAAAATTCGAGATGTCTATGATGGGGGAGTTGAAGTATTTCTTAGGATTTCAAGTAAAGCAACTCCAAGAGGGCACCTTCCTAAGCCAAACGAAGTATACTCAAGATATTCTAAGCAAGTTTGGAATGAAGGATGCCAAACCCATCAAGACACCCATGGGAACCAATGGGCATCTCGACCTCGACGAGGGAGGTAAATCCGTCGATCAAAAGATATACCGGTCGATGATAGGTTCTTTGCTATATTTATGTGCATCTCGACCGGATATTATGATTTCCGTATGCATGTGTGCAAGATTCCAAGCCGACCCTAAGGAAGCTCACCTTACGGTCGTAAAACGAATCTTGAGATATTTGGATTATACTCCTAAGTTTGGGCTTTGGTTTCCTAGGGGATCCACTTTTGATTTGATTGGTTATTCGGATGCCGATTGGGCGGGGTGTAAAATCAATAGAAAGAGCACATCGGGGACTTGCCAGTTCTTGGGAAGATCCTTGGTGTCTTGGGCTTCAAAGAAGCAAAATTCGGTTGCTCTTTCTACCGCCGAAGCCGAGTATATTGCCGCAGGACATTGTTGCGCGCAACTACTTTGGATGAGGCAAACCCTTAGGGGCTATGGTTACAAATTAACCAAAGTTCCTCTTCTATGTGATAATGAGAGTGCAATCAAAATGGCGGATAATCCCGTCGAGCATAGCCGCACTAAACACATAGCCATTCGGTATCACTTTTTAAGGGATCACCAACAAAAGGGAGATATCGAGATTTCTTACATTAATACTAAAGATCAATTAGCCGATATCTTTACCAAGCCACTTGATGAACAAACTTTTAACAAACTTAGGCATGAGCTAAATATTCTTGATTCTAGGAACTTCTTTTGTTAATTTGCACACATAGCTAATTTATATACCTTTGATCGTGTCTCTTTCATATGCTATGACTAATGTGTTTTCAAGTATATTTCAAACCAAGTCATAGGTGTATTGAAAGGAAATTGGAGTCTTCGGCGAAGACAAAGGCTTCCACTCCGCAACTCATCCTTCGTCGTCGCTCCGCGCATCTCTCCATCTTTTGGGGGAGGATTCAAAGCAAAAGGACTTCGTCTTTGGTATAATCTTCAGTCATTTACTTATGACCAAAGGGGAGAGAGTATTACAAAGGGCTCTAATGACTCCGTTTTTGGCGATTCATGCCAAAGAGGGAGAAAGTATTAGCCCAAAGCAAAAGGACCGCACCACCACCTAATTTTAAAAGAGTTTTTCAATTGGTATGATTCTCAATTGATAAATTTAAAATTGGTATCTTATTGTGTTCAAAAGGGGGAGAAAGTAGCTTTTCAAAATTAATATATCAAAACCCTCTTGAACACTAAGAGGAGAATTTCATCCAGGGGGAGTTTTGTTTAGTCAAAGGAAAAGCATTTGAAACAGGGGGAGAAAATTTCAAATCTTGAAGATGCTTTGCAAAATCTTATTCATTTACCTTTGACTATTTGCAAAAGAACTTTGAAAATAATTTACAAAATAATTTGCAAAAACAAAACATGTGGTGCAAGCGTGGTCCAAAATGTTAAAAACAAAGAAACAATCCATGCATATCTTGTAAGTATTTATATTGGCTCAATTCCAAGCAACCTTTGCACTTACATTATGCAATCTAGTTCAATTATGTACTTCCATATTTGCTTTGGTTTGTGTTGGCATCAATCACCAAAAAGGGGAGATTGAAAGGGAATTAGGCTTACACCTAGTTCCTAAATAATTTTGGTGGTTGAATTGCCCAACACAAATAATTGGACTAACTAGTTTGCTCTAGTGTATAAGTTATACAGGTGCCAAAGGTTCACACTTAGCTAATAAAAAGACCAAGTATTGGGTTCAACAAAAGAGCAAAGGGACAACCGAAGGCACCTCTGGTCTGGCGCACCGGACTGTTCGGTGTGCCACTGGACAGTGTCCGGTGCACCAGAGGACTCCAACTCAAACTCGTCACCTTCGGGAAAATCCAGAGGCGCTCCGCTATAATTCACTGGACTGTCCGATGTACACCGGACAATGTCCGGTGCTCCAAGGAACGGCGCCTCAGGAACTCGCCAGCTTCGGGAATTCACAACGGCTAGTCAGCTATAATTCACCGGACATGTCCGGTGTGCACCGGACTGTCCGGTGTGACATCAAAGCAACGGATATTTCAGCGCCAACGGCTACCTGCAGCGTATTAAATGCGCGCCAGCGCGCGCAGAAGTCAGGCACGCCCATGCTGGCGCACCGGACACTCTACAGTACATGTCCGGTGCGCCACCGGACATCCAGGAGGGCCCAGAAGACAGAGCTCCAACGGTCGGAACCCAACGTCTTTGGTGACGTGGCTGGCGCACCGGACATGTCCGGTGTGCACCGGACTGCCTGGTGCACCATACGACAGTCAGCCCCACCAAACGGCTAGTTTGGTGGTTGGGGCTATAAATACCCCCAACCACCCACCATTCATTGCATCCAAGTTTTCACACTTGCAACCACTTACAAGAGCTAGGCATTCAATTCTAGACACATTCAAGAGATCAAATCCTCTCCCAAATTCCACACAAAGTTTTAGTGACTAGTGAGAGAGATTTGCTTGTGTTCTTTCGAGCTCTTGCGCTTGGATCGCTTGCTTTCTTTCTTGATTCTTTATTGCGATCAAACTCACTTGTAATTGAGGCAAGAGACACCAAACTTGTGGTGGTCCTTGTAGGAACTTTGTGTTCCAAGTGATTGAGAAGAGAAAGCTCACTCGGTCCGAGGGACCGTTTGAGAGAGGGAAAGGGTTGAAAGAGACCCGGTCTTTGTGACCACCTCAACGAGGAGTAGGTTTGCAAGAACCGAACCTCAGTAAAACAAATCCATGTGTCACACCTCTTATTTGCTTGCGATTTGTTTTGCACCCTCTCTCGCGGACTTGATTATATCTCTAACGCTAACCCGGCTTGTAGTTGTGATAATTTTTGAGAATTTCAGTTTCGCCCTATTCACCCCCCCTCTAGGCGACTATCATAGACACTTAGTCAATTGTTTTGAGTACTAATCATATTTGTCTAAGTGCTACGGACTTTATAAAATCAAGACAAAAGGAGCTAAAGAGAACAAGATAGAAAAAGAAGAATTTGTGTTGGACTGTATAGCACCGGACAGTCCGGTGCCACCCACTGGAATGTCCGGTGTGCACCGGACTGTCCGGTGCATGGTCCGACCAACTGCCCGCTCTTAGGAATTTTAGCCTACTTCGGTCCGGTGTGCTAGCTAGCCAACGGCTTGTGGACGGTCTGGTGCCCCCAAAATCGAAAACCAGCCAATCAAGTATTCAGTAGTCGTTGCACTGTTCACTTTCCGGTGTGGAGCGGACAGTCCGGTGCACCCGCGGACAGAAAGCAACCAGGGCCTTCCAAATGGAGCTCCAACGACTCCTAGGTTCCTTGGGGCTATAAAAGGGACCCCTAGGCTTCCATTGAACATTCTACAATGCCGAGACACTGCAACCACACTTTTGATTTGATAGATTGAGATTCAAGCAAGTGTTTGAGCTGTAATTACGCTGTGTTGTCTCTTGTGCTCCTCTCTCAACTTGTGTGCGTGTGTTGCTTTGATTTTATCTCTTGTGTGTGTGTTTCTACTCCAGCTTACCTTTGTGATTTATTTGAGATCAATTGTGTAAGGGTGAGAGACTCCAAATTGTGGAGATTCCTCACAACGAGAAAACATTGAGATAAGAAAGAGAACCGTGGTACTCAAGTTGATCAGTGGATCACTTGAGAGGGGTTGAGTGCAACCCTCGTCCATTGGGACACAACAACATGTATTAGGCAAGCATTTTACACTTGACCGAACCACGGGAAAAAATCGCTGTGTCATTTGTCTCTTTCTAGTAGTTCACTTCACTTCATAGTTGCTCTAAGTTTATACTCACCTTGTGAGAGCAATTAAGTGAAGAAGTTCTCTCCTCTCATCCTCTTCATTCGGACTTGGCTTTTGACTTCACTAATCCAATATTAGTCCAAGTTTGTTTTGTTGAGCTATTTTTACAAGATCACCTATTCACCCCTCTTTCTAGTTCTAGGTGCTCTCAATTGGTATCAGAACTGTTCTCTTCATCAAGGGACTAACCGCTCGAAGAGGTGGATCCTAAGGGCAAGCGGATCGTGATCAATAACAAGGAGAAGGAGATCCTCAATGTCGACGAGCCAAAAGGTGCAAGATCACTGACTAAGGTTCGAATAACAAGAGGAAGGACGGGAAGAAGAAAAGGCGCATCAAGAAGATCATCTACTACGACAGCGACGCTGTGGCGGAACTGCCCGAATTATTTCAACTTAAGTACCCAAGTCCCACCTTAAGGGCAAGGCCGCACTTAAATCGGAATAAATAGTCAGTTCCTTAGATCTAGTTCGACAAAGCCACTAACAGGATCAAATACCACATACTCACTCAAAGGTGAGACACAGAGAAAATACAATAAAGCATAAAACCATAATTTAAAGAAGTACTTAATGTTATTACATCATCATTGAAGTTTCAAAAGAAGTAACCATTGTTCTCGATGCAGCGGAAATTAACTAACGGTAAAAGAAAGGGAGGATGGGGAAGCCTGGCCCATCACTCCTCATGCTCCTCTCCTGCTGAGGTAGGGTCTCACTCGACTGTCCAACCCAGTGGCAGGGTGGACGACCAAGTCACTCCAGCAACCATATCCTCCAGAATACCTGTAAAATTGTGCCACAAGCAAGACTGAGTATACTAATACTCAACTAGACTTACCCGGTGTGAGGAGTATACTCCTCTACCTCTAGACCATGAAGTTGTTTGGCTGAGGGGTTTGGTTTGCCAAAAGCACTAGCTGAGTCTAAAATCAAGTTTTATCTTTTCAAGTTCTAGAATAATAATTTAGACTAGATGAGCACCTGACTAACCATACATGGATCAAGCAGTCTCATTTCACTTCTTACTCGATGCAGTAGCATGGATCAAGCAGTCTCATTAGCTGCGAGAAGCAGACAATTCGAATTGAGTTTTTAAACCTTCCAAGGTAAACCTAAACACACGACGTACGAGGCATTCCATCCCCACACACATCAACCGTCCCCATCGATTCGCTGGCAACAGAAAGGGGCTCACCGCCTTGGCGTACAATGCCTCACTGACCCCGACTGTCGTCATGCAGTGACCGCACTTGTACCCACCATAACCGGAATGGGAGACTACGTCTCAGGTCGTGTGAGGAGGGCAATCAGCGGGCAGGTTCACTTAGGTACTAGGCTTGTCGATTTACCATATTTCTCGGCATGTGTTTAGTGCGTTCAAACGCTTGACATACGGTACCACACATTAATCCTTATTCCAAATTCCGTCTCGTAGACAACGCATCCCTATGGGTCATTGCCCACAAACCATCATTATTACGATATAAAATGGATACAACCAATTCCTGACCTTGCGCGAGTGCTAGAAAAATCACTCGACTTCTACCGAGATCCTGATTTAGCATAGCATCTACTCGACCTAGCATACTAGTATCCATCTCAAAAGGAATCCTGAGTTCATGCAACTAGGGTTTCAACCAACTCCTACACTTAAGTGCACAGTACAAGCCTACAAACATTAAGTGCAGTAAAATAGCATATATAACTGTTATGCATAAAACCGGGGCTTGCCTTCTAAAGCTAGGGCGGGGAGATCCTCGGTGGCAGGCTCGGGTGCTGGCTCCTGGACTCCCTCCTGAGCAACTCCTTGCTCCAAAACGAGTATGTACTCTCCGTCAGCGAGGTTGCAATCTATCGAGTGTAAATGAATAAGATACATGCATGATAATGATATGCAAAATTTAGTAATTACGATGCATGGTGAGTTAACACAAAGGCAATGGGTAAACTAGGGTTTCTTTGTTGTACGATGTTCTTAGTGTTTTATACTTACCAGTCTAGGTTTTGAGTGGATTAAGATTTTGATCATCCCTTAAAGTTTTAGTGGGCACTTAGGGAGGTCTGGTTGTAGTGGTGTGGGTAACATTATTTCCTTCCACTAATTCCCCTTTTTATTCTATATTTATGCTTTTAAGCTGAGCATGAACTACCATAGTGATTTAGCAATTTCCAAAATTTCTATAAACATTACATTGGGTTCACATTGGTCACTGTAGCCTATCCTATAAATTTGAGGTTAAAAATAATTAGGATAAACCCTAGGCAAAAATAACAATAGTTAGGGTAGAGGGTCACTTTGTACTACAACTCTTACTTAGTTGGGGGTTCTGTACTAAAAATTATTTTTGCTAGTATCTATGGGTAATAACATGATTTTGTGCCAAAAATCACAGAGGGTGACTTAATGGTTATTTAGTTGTGATTTTCTAAATTTTAATACCAAAAAGACACTTATAACTAACTTGCTATTTAAAAAATGTCAAACAACAGAACTTGTATTTTTCCTAGGTTTTTATTAGCATAAAAGTAGTCATTCCTAAGGTTGTGGTGTTTTTTCCTTAGGTTTATTTTTCTATGATTTTTCTAATTTCTCCATGTTTATATTAAATAAAAGGTGGTGCATTTTCTTTGTACTGGATTAGGGTTCAACAAATTTTTCTTATGAAGTACATCACTTAGATAAGTCAGGAAAAATATGGTTGTTTTTTGGTTCCCATTTGTAATCCCCCTTTTTAATTTCCTATGGTTTGGGCAAATACAGTTTTTAATGAATAAACTTTCCTTAATCTAGTATACTGGGAAGTTTAATATTTTTAAACAGTGTAGTTACTAGTTAAGTATATCTCCAATTTTTTCAGCCCTAGTCCAAAAGTATTTCTATTTTTCCTCTGGTTATTAAGGTTTGAGCAGTTTGCTTAATTAAATAGAAACTCTAAAAAAGGTTGCAGGAACCATGGTGTTTATCATTTTTGCTGCATAGTTCATAAAATGTAGGTTCTAACAAAATTTGTTTGACCAAATTTGGCTGAATACAATTTAAGTTATGAATTTTCCAAGTCTACTGCTTATTTGAAAAGAATATTTCTAAAAGTTTAAAGGAAAACAACATTGCATCGAGGCCCCTGGGATTTTCCTTAACCGAATCATTTAATCTGTGCCCCAGGGAACTATTCACCAATCTCTAACTTCGCAAATAACCCCTTGGCCTTTTTCTTTTCTTAACCCACGCTCCCTCCTCGCCGGAGCAGTAGCCGAAGGGAGAAAAAGCGGTGGCGTTACTTACAGGCGTGGGAGAGGTCCGGTGGAGGGTCGGGCGAGGTCCGGGGGTCCCTGGCGGTCATGTCGAGGGGCGGATTGACAGCGATGGTGGCCGGAGTAGGGTTGGATGCGTGCGCAGGCGGTCGGGCTCGTCGACGGTGCGTGCTCCGGCCTGCTCACGGCGGTAGAGCTCAATCAAAGTGCTCGGGGATCTTCACGGGAGGTCAATGGTGCTGTAGGTGCAAGGAATCGAAAGGTGGCTTACCGTGCAGCTCGGTCTACACGCGGTGGCGGTCGGAGGAAGTCCGGCGATGGCAATCCAGCACCTCCGGCGAAGTGGTGCTCGGTCTGAGGGCTCGGAAAGCTTCACAGAGCTCTGGGGAGGCTAGCCGAGGTGTTGGACTGGATGGAGGTGGGCCGGAGTGGCTAGTCCACGGTTGTCGGGGCTCGGGTGGCCGCTGGCATGCTGTGCGTAGAGGGAACTCTGGCGATCTCGTGCGCGGGCGGGGCTGAGAGCGAGTGGGGGAGTACGGTCAAGGCCTCGGTCTGTTTTATAGGCGCGGGCGCGAGCATGGGTGTGAGGTCGGGCGTTGCGCGGCGCGGGCGCGCGGGGCAAGCGCCGGGGCATGCTCTAGCATGCCAGGGCAGGCCGAACACGTGTGCGTTTTCTTCTGCCCTAGTTCAAGCGCTTGCTGAGCAGCCAAACGTGCGAATCTCGCCAAAAATCTTGTGTAAGGTCTATTCTATGTCCCAAGGGCTATCTGGTTTGTGTGAGTTCCAAGTGAAGATCTGGTCTGGTTTGTGAGATATGGGGGCGCCAAGTCAGGTCTGTCGGCACTGTTCAACCTGAGACAAAACTGATGTCAAACTATGTCAAATGGTCTTGGCTTGGGTTCAAAATTTTCCAGGGTGTGCCTTAGGTAATTTGGCGCCTTTTTGTCAATTGGACCATGTTGATTTTGCGCCTGCAACTAAGTGAACACATCTGATCTTTAGAAGAGGGCTGAAATTTGACTTAGAGAAAAAGAGGTTGCTCTTGAGTGCTTCCCATTGGGTGATTTATTTGGGGTTTTTGTGGGACCTTTATGGAATAAGTTCCTAACTATTTCTTGTAGGTATTTAAATGTGCTTCAACTTTGGTAAAAGGTTTAAGTCATGAATTTGTAGTTTACATACCCTCTCACTAATCCAATCTTGGGGCTCTAATGGCTCAAGGGGGGGGGGGTTCTAGGGTTTTGAGCATTTTTCCCAATTGGAGGTGCATGAAAGGGCTAGGACATTCCTTCTATCATGATCGTCACTTAATTAAGCCATGGTTTCTAAATTTTGATGTTTCTTCCTCACACTAAATCACATGTGATGATAGGTCATAGGTTCATGTGTTGAGCCAGGGCCTTGAGTAACACCTGGGGTGTTACAGCCCTCCCCCCTTAGGGCTTGTTTGGGTAATCTTGGATTGGAGTGGATTGAGGTGGTATAAGGTGTATTGAAGTGTAATATGAACTAATTTCCCTTTTAATCCCTAAAATACACTTCAATCCACTTCAATCTCTCTTTATCCAAACAAGGCCTTAAGGGCTTGTTCGGTTCTACCCTAATCCATATGGATCGAAGGGGATTGAGGGGGTTTCAGTCCCTAGTAAGTCAAAATCTCTTTCAATTCGTATCAATCTCTAGAGGGGTGGTAAGAAGGTGCGTGCTTACGCGGTGTGGGTTTGTTTGTTAATGTTCCCTAGTAAACTGCTCTTCGAATGTCATCCTCTTTGCAACTTCAGAAGGAAGCCCTTCTTGATTTAGTTTCACAGCTTACTTAGTTTTTGTTGAGTCTATCTTTCTTACACTTAGATTCAAAGGGCAGGGGGGTTTTGGGTCCGAGTTACGTACCGATCTTTTTAGGTAGAAATTTAGGGTAGTGTGAGTGCAGAAAATCCTCAGTTTCCCAGGTAGCTTCCTCTTCTAAAAGGTTGCTCCACTGGATCTTATACATTGTGATCAACTTCGCACGAGTTGACCTTTCCTTACTATCCAGTACCTTAACAGGGTGCTCTTGGTATGACAAGTCTGGTTCTATCTCCAATTCAGGTTCTGACAGTACTTCTGTTGGTATGCGAACACACTTCTTCAGCTGAGATACATGGAACACATCATGAATTGCAGACATATGAGGTGGTAGCTTCAATTGGTATGCTACAGGTCCACAAGTCTCCTTGATCTCATAGGGTCCAATATAGCGAGGGGCTAATTTGCCCTTAATCCCAAATCTCTGAACACCTTTTGTGGGTGAGACCTTGAGATACACATGATCTCCCACTTCGAATTGTAGAGGCTTCCTCCTTTTATCGTGATAGCTCTTTTGCCTGGCCTAAGCAGCTTCTAAGTTCTTCTTAATGACTCTAACCTTGTCCTCAGCTTCAAGCACTAGGTCGGGCCCAAAGATTTCCCTTTCTCCAGCTTGTGACCAATTTAGCGGTGTTCTACACCTTCTCCCATACAAGGCCTCGAAGGGTGCCATCTTTAGGCTGAATTGGTAGTTGTTATTGTAAGAGAATTCTGCTAGTGAAAGACATTTCTCCCAATCTTTGCCATAGTGTATCACACATGCTCTCAACATGTCCTCGAGAATCTGATTTACTCTTTCCGTTTGGCCATCAGTTTGGGGATGATATGCCGAGCTTCTAATCACGGTTATTCCAAGTGACCTTTGTAGCTGTTCCCAGAAACGTGCTACGAACTGTGTTCCTCTATCTAATACGATGGTCCTTGGGATTCCATGCAAGCGCACTATTTGGTCAATATAGATCTCTACGTATTTTTCGGTCCTGTGGGTGGTAAGCACTGGCAAGAAATGAGCTGTCTTGGTTAGCCTATCCACAATGACTCAAATGGAATCGTGGTGTCAGAAGGTTTTGGGCAATCCCACAATAAAGTCCATGCAAATGTCCTCCCATTTCCAAGATGGTATGGGGAGGGGTTGCAAGGTACCTGCTATCTTCAAATGACTGGCTTTGATTCTTTGGCAAGTGTCGCACTCAGATATGTACTTAGCAATTTCTCTCTTCATCCTGGTCCACCAATACAAGGATATGAGGTCATGATACATTTTGTTGCTTCCGGGGTGCATGGAAAATTTGGAGAGATGAGCCTCGTCCAAATTTTCTTTCTGAGTTCTGGATTCTTGGGAACAACCAGCCGATCTTCGAACCATAAAATACCCTTGTTGTCCTGACGAAAGCATTTATACTTATCCACGTTTTGGTTGAGCATTTCCTTAATGATTTGAACACCCTTGTCACTAAGTTGTGCCACGATTATCTGCTCCTGTAAGGTCGGCTCAACTGAGATATAATCCAGAGTACCTGGCGAAACCACTTCCATGTTCAGCTTGCGCAACTCGTCGCATAAAGCGGTGACCTGAGAGTCTATGGTTAGACAGTTGCACTGGGCCTTACGACTCAAGGCATCCGCCACTACATTTGCCTTGCCCGGTTGGTAATGTACTTCCAGATCATAATCCTTAATCAATTCTAACTACCTCCTCTGCCTCATATTAAGATCAGCCTGAGTGAAAATATACTTGAGACTCTTGTGGTCAGTATAATTATTACAATGAGCCCCCATTAGATAATGCCTCCATATCTTTAGAGCATGAACTACAGCTGCTAATTCTAGATCATGTGTGGGATAATTTTTCTAATGAGGTCGGAGTGCTCTTGATGAGTAGGCAATAACTTGGTTGTCTTGCATCAAAACACAACCTAGTCCAGTGCCCGAAGCATCACAATACACATCAAACGATTTGGTGTTGTCAAGCTATGCTAGCACGGGTGATGTTGTCAGATGCCTCCTCAAGGTGTGAAAGGAATCTTCACATTTCTGACTCCAATCAAACTTCACTCCTTTCTTCAACAACTCAGTCATTGGTTTAGCAATCCTGGAGAAATCCGGAATGAATCGTCGATAGTATCCTGCCAATCGCAGAAAACTCTGAATCTACCGAATGGTGGTAGGAGGCTTCCAATCCATCACTTCTTGTACTTTCTCAGGGTCAACTGCTATCCCGTCGTGTGAAATGGTGTGACCCAAGAACTTGATCTACCTTAGCCAGAAATCACATTTAGAGAATTTGGCATACAGGTGATGATCCCGTAGTCGCTGAAGTACTGTGTGCAAGTGCTTTGTATGCTCGTCTTCACTTTTTGAATATACCAGAATATAATCAATGAAGACCACCACGAATTTGTCCAATTCCGGCATAAACACTGAATTCATCAAATACATGAAGTATGCTAGAGCATTGGTCAGCCCGAATGACATCACCAAGTACTCACAAAGCCTGTATCTGGTGGAGAAAGTCGTCTTCGGAATACCACTTGCCCTGATCTTGATTTGGTGATAGCCAGAGCAAAGGTCTATTTTGGAAAATAACTTAGCTCTGACCAATTGATCAAACAAAACATCAATGCGGGGTAGAGGATACTTGTTTTTAACAGTCACCGCATTACGAGGGCGGTAATCAACACACAATCTCAGGCTCTCATCCTTCTACTTTATGAACAAGGCCAGACATCCCCATGGTGAGGTACTTGGGCGAATGAACCCCTTGTCTAGCAACTCTTGCAATTGTTTCTTCAGTTCTGCCAACTCTGCTGGAGGCATCCTATATGGTCTTTTAGAGATCGGTGCGGTCCCTGGTTGCAATTCTATGGCAAACTCTATGTCCCGGTCGAGTGGCATTCCCGACAATTCGTCCGGAAAGACATCAGGGTACTCACAGACTAATGGAATCCTTTCCACGGGTGACTCTACCATGGTGAGGGCACAGGAATGGGTACAACCCTAGTTGGGTAGATACAAAGTGATTTCTCCACAAATTGGTGAGTGTATTTCAATGGCTCTTGCTGCGACATCAATCAAGGCATGATGTCATGATAACCAGTCAGTCCCCAAGATGATGTCCACGCTCTCCAATCCCATGATAAGGAGGGTGGTTCTAAATATGATACTACCCAATTTTATTGGCATCTGCCGGTTGAGTTGATAGGTGGCAACCCTGCTTCCTGGTGTTGCAATCATAATGGCCCTATTTGTGTGATGAAAAGGTAGCTAACATTTGGCACTAATGTTTGTGCTGATGAAACTATGTGATGCACCAGAATAAAAAAGAATGACTGCAGGGTA
Organism: Zea mays; assembly: GCF_902167145.1. Classification (NCBI taxonomy): domain Eukaryota; kingdom Viridiplantae; phylum Streptophyta; class Magnoliopsida; order Poales; family Poaceae; genus Zea; species Zea mays. The sequence goes on from NC_050097.1 coordinate 91,742,345, forward strand.
ATTCAAAACGGAAAAAGATACCGGTCATGACGGGTGCTTCCTCCGGAATGTTAGCCAATGTGGTGAAGTTCAGCCTGCCCTGCCTCACTTTCACCTTCTGCCTCTTGCCTTGGTTTTGATTTGCATTCTGACCCTGCCTCTGCTAATTTCTGGGGCAATTCTTGGCATATTGCCCAGTGTTACCACAAGTGAAACATCTGTTGTCATTGCCCTAGCGGTACTGCTGCTGGTTGTTGTTCCTCTGAGCTGGGGGTTGAGAGCGGTTGGGTGTCTGCTACTGCTGCTGATGTGACCAGATCACCCATCGCCCCTGTTGCTGCTGAGGTCCTCTGCTCTGAGTGTCGGACACAATCCTGAAGCATTGAGGCGGTGCTGATGGCCCTGCCATAGGGGTCTTCCTCTTCTTCTCTGCCTGGCGAGCCGTGATGCAATCCTCCTATGAGATGGCCAAGTTGACCAACTCGTTGTAGCTATGGGTCCTGACTATGTTGAGATGGTCATAGAGCTTAGTGTTAAGGCCCCTCCTGAACCTGTCTCTCTTCTTCTCATCAGTGTCAGCATGGTAGCCTGCATACTAACACAGGTCATTGAAAGCTTGGGCGTACTGTAACACAGTTTTACTTCCTTGAGTGAGTGTCAGAAACTCGTTGAGCTTGCGGTCCAGGATACCTGCTGGTATATGATGCCCTCTGAATGCCATCTTGAACTCTTCCCACTCAACCACGTGGTCGACTGGCTGCATGGCAAGGAAATGGTCCCACCATGTCCTAGCGGGCCCACAAAGCTGCTGGGTGGTGAAACGGACCTTGGCCGCATCTGAGCACTCTCCGTTAAGCAGTGGGAATTTTGATTCCACCACCCTAAGCTAGACGTCAGCATCTAGCGGATCTTCCACCCTGGTGTACAATGGTGGCTGAGTACTGAGAAACTCCTGGTAGGTTGCTGCTGCCGGGGCACGCTGGTGGTGATCACCTCCCCCATAGTGCTGATGTGGTGGCTGACGCTGCGCGAGCTGCCGCAGAATCTCGTTCTACTGAGCCATCAGCTCCTGCATGGTGGGAGGCTGCGGCGGTGGTGGAGGGATGCGCTCATTCTGTCCGCGCATGCTCTCCCTGCCATATGAAATTTAGGAGTTTCTATCGTTAGATTTATAATCCATAATTGCGTTACACGATGAAACAATTTAGCCGCGAGAGGTGCGAGGTTCCAATTTCTCCTCGCTTTTCACAACTGGTACCAACAGGATATAATTTGATTCATAATCTTAAAATAAAAACCATCCATCATTCATCTTTCCCAAAAGAAGTGTCCAAGGGTTACATCAGGTTCGAAGGACTCAACTCTCTAGCCTAGTACATCCGATGAGCAAAAGCTAAGTTATTTTTTAGGAGTGCCTCTGTCTAACAATTCTATCCTAACCTGGAACATAACGAGCAAAAGAGGCAACGCTAGATTCGGGGGAAGGTGGTCCTCCAGAGTTAGGTGAGACGACAGTATCCAATCTAGAAGCGGGCTCCGGCTCCTCCCCTCCCTCGATATCCACTTCCTCATCGGCCCCGTCTGCCTCCATGTCTTCTATCTCCTGATGGTGCAGGTCCAAGTGCTGGTTCGCCTCCTCGAGCTACAGCTGGGTGTTCTGGAGCTGGTCTTTCAGAACGTCAATGGTGTTATCCCTGCCTTCCACTTGATCCTCGAGCTCTTGGATGTGGTTGGCCATCTGCTCAACCTGGAGATCCTTCTCCACTAGCTCGGTAGACAAGTCTATGACAAGGTCCTCCCTGTTATCGAGGGTGATCTTGGTAGACTCCACTAGGCCCATAAGCTGGGACATTGCCTCGCCTCATAAGGCCTGCAGACGACACATGGCATTCATGCACCGAACCGTCAGTGGGCGGTATGCCCAGGGTAGAGAGCCCACACGTCCTTGCCGTGATCAACCTGATCCTTCCACATCGGGTCATCCTCTTTCTTAGCGGGGAACAAGCCGATGGGGTGGGTTGACATCTCCAGAGGGTGAAATCCACAAAAAGTTGTCAGCACAAGCATGGCCATGGACTCTATAGTGTCATCGGCCCGGAAACTAAAAGATTCCGAGTCCAGCGAACGTCATCCTAGCTGCAGGGGATGAGGCTACAGAGTCATCCTCACCCTACAGCGAGGCACCCGGTGCTCCTCGAACAGTTGTACCACATACTGGGGAGGCATAGTGTAACCCGCTCCCTGCAGTACCTCCCACAAGATGAGGGGAAAACCCTCTCGTGTGAGACCGTCTGTGTGGGAAAGTGTGTTCCCTCCGTCAGTGGGTACGTGGGAAGTCATCTGTGCAAGGGTAAGTGTAAGCGAAAAAGAAAGCGAACTAAAAATAAAAGGTGTTAGTGCAAAAGACTATAATTTTATTTGAGAATTTGGCCTTTCTAGGGTTAAGTTGAGATCTCCGTTATAAATTTAAAATTTTATTACGGGTGACTCCTTGTTTGTGTAACTTCTTATTAATAATTGCATTTTACTAAGAGGATAGGAAAATGATGTATGCATGCTCGTCCTAAGCGTCCTTACCTCAAGTATAGGGATATAGAAAGCCCCCATCTATATCATAGTAGCCTATACGACATACTCAATTAGCCACAAAGCTACCCATATAGTATCATAAGGCTTCACGTTCTAAGGCTATCCTGACCGTCTTGACAACCTAACCGATATTGGTTTCTAGGAAAGTTTTATTTTTGAAATGTCGGTAATTATGATTTATTGATTTCTCTGAAGTGGTACAAGCTCCGATACCAACTGTGGCGGAACCGCCCGAATTATTCCAACTTAAGTACCCAAGTCCCACCTTAAAGGCGAGGCCACACTTAAATCGGAATAAATCGTCAGTTCCTCAGATCTAGTCCGACGAAGCCACTAACAGGATCAAGTACCACATACTCACTCAAAGGTGAGACACAGAAAATATAATAAAGCATAAAACCATAATTTAAAGAAGTACTTAATGTTATTACATCATCATTGGAGTTTCAAAAGCAGTAACCATTGTTCTCGATGCAGCGGAAATTAACTAACGGTAAAAGAAAGGGAGGATGGGGAAGCCTTGCCCATCACTCTCCTCTCCTGCTGAGGTAGGGTCCCACTCAACTGTCCAACCCGGTGGCAGGGTGGACGGCCAAGTCACTCCAGCAACCATATCCTCCAGAGTACCTGTAAAATTGTGCCACAAGCAAGGCTGAGTATACTAATACTCAGCTAGACTTACCCGGTGTGAGGAGTCTACTCCTCTACCTCTAGACCATGAAGCTGTTTGGTTGAGGGGTTTGGTTTGCCAAAAGCACTAGCTGAGTCTAAAATCAAATTTTATCTTTTCAAGTTCTAGAATAATAATTTAGACTAGATGAGCACCTGACTAACCATACATGGAATCAAGGAATTTAGTCAATCAACATCTTTTGCTAGTAACCTCATTTCACTTCTTACTCGATGCAACATCATGGATCAAGCAGTCTCATTAGCTACGAGAAGCAGACGATTCGAATCAAGTTTTTAAACCTTGCAAGGTAAACCTAAACACACGATGTAGCGAGGCACTCCGTCCCCACACACATCAACCGTCCCCATCGATTTCTTGGCAACAGAAAGGGGCTCACCACCTTGGCGTACAATGCCTCACTGACCCCGACTGCCGTCGTGCAGTGACCGCACTTGTACCCACCATAACCGGAAAGGGAGACTACGTCTCAGGTCGCGTGAGGAGGGCAATCTGCAGGCAGGTTCACTCAGTTACTAGGCTTGCCGATATACCATATTTCTTGGCATGTGTTTAGTACGTTCAAACACTTGACACACGGTACCACACATTAATCCTTATTCCAAATTCCGTCTCATAGACAACGCATCCCCATGGGTCGTTGCCCACAGACCATCATTATTCCGATATAAAATGGATACAACCAATTCCTGACCTCGCGCGAGTGCTAGAAAAATCACTCAACTTCTACCGAGATCCTGATTTAGCATAGCAGCTACTCGACCTAGCATACTAGTATCCATCTCAAAAAGAATCCTGAGTTCATGCAACTAGGGTTTCAACCAACTCCTACACTTAAGTGCACAGTACAAGCCTACAAACATTAAGTGCAGTAAAATAGCATATATAACTGTTATGCATAAAACCGGGGCTTGCCTTCTAAAGCTAGGGCGGGGAGATCCTCGGTGGCAGGCTCGGGTGCTGGCTCCTGGACTCCCTCCTGAGCAACTCCTTGCTCCAAAACGAGTATGTACTCTCCGTCAGCGAGGTTGCAATCTATCGAGTGTAAATGAATAAGATACATGCATGATAATGATATGCAAAATTTAGTAATTACGATGCATGGTGAGTTAACACAAAGGCAATGGGTAAACTAGGGTTTCTTTGTTGTACGATGTTCTTAGTGTTTTATACTTACCAGTCTAGGTTTTGAGTGGATTAAGATTTTGATCATCCCTTAAAGTTTTAGTGGGCACTTAGGGAGGTCTGGTTGTAGTGGTGTGGGTAACATTATTTCCTTCCACTAATTCCCCTTTTTATTCTCTATTTATGCCTTTAAGGTGAGCTTGAACTACCATAGTGATTTAACAATTTCCAAAAATTCTATAAAAATTACAGTGGGTTGACATTGGTCATTGTAGCCTATCCTATAAATTTGAGGTTAAAAATAATTAGGATAAAACCTAGGCAAAAATAACAAATGTTAGGGTAGAGGGTCACTTTGTACTACAACTCTTACTTAGGTGGGGGTTCTGTACTAAGAGTTATTTTTGCTGGTATCTATGGGAAATAACATGCTTCTGTGCCAAAAATCACAGAGGGTGACTTAATGGTTATTTAGTTGTGATTTTCTAAAGTTTAATGCCAAAAAGACACTTATAACTAACTTGCTATTTGAAAAATGTCAAACAACAGAACTTGTATTTTTCCTAGGTTCTTACTAGCATAAAATAGTCATTTCTAAGGTTGGGGTGTTTTCTCCTTAGGATTATTTTTCTATGATTTTTCTAATTTCTCCCTATTTATATTAAATAAAATGTGGTGTATTTTCTTTGTACTGGATTAGGGTTCAATAAATTTTTCTTATGAACTACATCACTTAGACAAGTCAGGAAAAATATGGTTGCTTTCTAGTTCCCATTTGTAATCCCCCTTTTTAATTTTCTAAGGTTTGGGCAAATACAAGTTTTAATGGATAACCTTTCCTTAATCTAGTATACTAGGGAGTTTAATATTTTTAAACAGTGTAGTTACTAGTTAAATATATCTCCAATTTTTCTCATCCCTAGTTCAAAAGTATTTCTATTAAGGTTTGGGCAGTTTGCTTAATTAAATCCAAACTCTAAAAAGGCTTGCAGGAACCATTGTGTTTATCATTTTTGTTGGATAGTTCATAAAATGTAGGTTCTAACAAAATTTGTTTGACCAAATTTGGCTGAATACAATTTAAGTTATAAATTTTCCAAGTCTAATGCTTATTTGAAAAGAATATTTCTAAAAGTTTAAAGGAAAACAGCTTTGCATCGGGGGCCCTGGGATTTTCCTTAACCGAATAATTGAATCTGTGCCCCTGGGGAACTATTCACTAGAGTCTCTGACTTCGCAAATAACCCCTGGCCTTTTCCCTTTCTTAACCCGCTCCCTCCTCACCGGAATAGTAGCCGGAGGGAGAAAAAGTGGTGGCGCGGCTTACCATCGGTGGGAGAGGTCCGATGGAGGGTCGGGCGAGGTCCGGGGATCCCTGTCGGTCACGTCGAGGGGCGGATTGCCGGTGGTGGTGGCCGGAGTAGGGTTGGCTGCGTGCGCAGGCGGTCGGGCTCGTCGGCGGCGCGTGCTCCGGCCGGCTCACGGTACAAGAGCTCAATCAAAGTGCTTAGGGATCTTCACGGGAGGTCAATGGTGTTGTAGGTGCAAGGAATCGAAAGGTGGCTTACCGTGTTGCTCGGTCTACGCGCAGCGGCGGTCAGAGGAAGTCCGGCGATGGCAATCCGGCACCACCGGCGAAGTGGTGCTCAGTCTGAGGGCTCGGAAAGCTTCACGGAGCTCTGGGGAGGCTAGCCGAGGGGTTGGACTGGATGGAGCTGGGCCGGAGTGGCCGGTCCACGGTGGTCAGGGCTCGGGTGGCCGCTGGCACACCGTGCGCAGAGGGAACTACGACGATCTCGTGCGTGGGAGGGGCTGAGAGCCAGCGGGGGAGTACGGTCAAGGCCTCGGTCTGTTTTATAGGCGCGGGCGTGGGCGCGAGGTCGAGCGTCGCACGGCGAGGGCACGCGGGGCGAGCGCCGGGGCGTGCTCTGGCATGCCACGGCAGGTCGAACACGTGTGTGTTTTCTTCTGCCCTAGTTCAAGCGCTTGCTGAGCAGCCAAACGTGCAAATCTCGCCAAAAATCTTGTGTAAGATCTCTTCTACATCCCTAGGGCTATCTAGTTTGTGTGAGTTCCAAGTGAAGATCTAGTCTGGTTTGTGAGATATGGGGGCGCCAAGTCAGGTCTGTCGGCACTGTTCAACCCGAGGCAAAACTGATGTCAAACTATGTCAAATGGTCTTGGCTTGGGTTCAAAATTTTCTAGGGTGTGCCTTGGGTAATTTGGCGCCTTTTTGTCAATTGGACCATGTTGATTTGGCGCCTACAACTAAGTGAACACATCTGATCTTTCGAAGACGGCTGAAATGTGACTTAGAGAAAAAGAGGTTGCTCTTGAGTGCTTCCCACTTGGGTGATTTATTTGGGGGTTTTGTTGGACCTTTTTGGAATAACTTTCTTACTATTTATTGTAGGTATTTAAATGTGCTTCAACTTTGGTAAAAGGTTTAAGTCATGAATTTGTAGTTTACATAGCCCTCTCACTAATCCAATCTTGGGGCTCTAATGGCTCAAGGGGGGGTGGTTTCTAGGGTTTTGAGCATTTTTCCCAATTGGAGGTGCATGAAAGGGCTAGGACATTCCTTCTATCATGATCATCACTTAATTAAGCCATGGTTTCTAAATTTTGGTGTTTCTTCCTCACACTAAATCACATGTGATGATAGGTCATAGGTGCATGTGTTGAGCCAGGGCCTTGAGTAACACCTGGAGTGTTACAGACACCTCATATTCTTCACCAAGGGACGACGACGAAGACTCGTCTACGAAAAAGAAAACCGTTAATCAAAATTTATCATTTGATTATTCTCACATTCCGTATAATTAAAATACACATTTATCGTCTCCTGTTGGAAAACCCCCTCACTTTGATGGAGAAGACTATTCTTTTTGGAGTCATAAACTACGTAGTCATTTATTTTCTCTCCATCCTAGTATTTGGGAAATAGTGGAAAATGGAATGCAATTTGATAGTAGCAATAATCATGTATTTATTAATGAGCAACTTCATAAAATATCCTAAGCTACTACTGTTTTGTTAGCATCTCTATGCAGAGATGAGGACAACAAAGTCAGCGGCTTGGACAATGCCAAGCAAATATGGGACACCCTTAAGATTTGTCATGAGGGAAACGATGTCATCGTGATCACCAAAATGGAGTTGGTAGAAGGTGAACTGGGCTGGTTCGCCATGAAAAGGGGAGAGGAGCCAACTAAAACCTAAAACAGGCTCAAGAACCTAGTGAACAAGATCCGGAGCTATGGGAGTACAAGATGGACGGATCATGATGTTGTTCGACTCATGCTAAGGTCATTTATCGTTATTGATCCTCATCTTGTAAACCTTATTCATGAGAATCCCAGGTACACCAAGATGATGCTCGAGGAAATTCTCAAAAAAATTGTAAGTGGACGCATAATGGTGAAGGAGGCATGGTACGTTGATGACATTGCCAATAGACCGCTTCCTCTCTACGAGCCGCATCCCATTGCTCTCAAGGCAACAAACACCAAGGAGGCGCTACCTAACAAGGTGGCACAAGTGGAGGCTGTCGGGCTTAACGAGGAAGAAATGTCACTTATAATCAAGCGCTTCAAGACTGCATTGAAGGGACGCAAAGAGTACCCCAACAAGAGCAAATCAAGGGGAAAGCGGTCTTGCTTCAAATGTGGTAAGTCTGTTCATTTTACTGCACAATGTTTCAATAATGAAAATAACCAGGGACAAGAAAAGAAATGGAAGAAGGAGAAGAAAAAGAACTACCGGAAGGCAAAGGCGAGGCTCACATTGGCAAGGAGTGGGACTCGGACTGCTCTTCATCTGACTCCGATAATGAGGGACTTGGTACCTCTGCCTTCGACAACTCCTCCCTCTTCCCCAACGAGCGACACACTTGCCTCATGGCTAAGGAGAAGAAGGTACGTACACGAGATACCCCTAAATACACTTCTTCTAGTGATGAGGATTCTGATGATGAGTTAGATTATAGCGATTTCTTTAAGGGCTTAGATAGGTCCAAGGTTGATAAAATTAAAGAATTGATTGAAACCCTTAATGGGAAGGATAAATTATGTTGGGGTCAGCTTCGTCGCTGAAGGTCCTGTAAGAAGAAATACCTTCGGAAGATCAACACAGAAGCAACATCGAAGCTACCATCCATGGAGCTTCGGCATAGTGACACGCCTTGAGACAAAGGGTTGCACCGACTTAAAGATGAAAAGACCGATCGGCCCATGATAATTTGTGTCATGATTGTAACCAGTTATAAAGGACATGAATGTAAATCCACACAGGCTGCGCCCAGTGCCTATAAATAGATGAACAGTACCCCCGTACTGTTCACGCTGATTTGTATTCACTTGTGCATCACGCTTGAGCTTTTACCTTCTATCAAGCCGAAGGTACAAATGTAACTCAATATTGTTTTTACTCATTCATAATCATATAATAAAAGATACATTATGATGTCATATAATTATCCATGTTATTTTTTCCATGTTTCGTGTGCTTCGTTTTTCATTGATTTATGCTATGATGATGAAGGTACGTCCTTCACAACCTTCATCCGAAGATCGTTATATCCTTAAGGAAATAATGCTTCGAAGGACGAAGGACATTAACCATTAACCTATTTTTGTGTTGCCTTGTTCTTAATTCATAGCATTTGAGAATAAGTCCCCAACATTGGCGCCCACCTCCGGTGAACTCACTTCCACTTTCGAGCTGATGGCTTCGTTCAACAACCAAGCCGAAGTACCTTCGACTACGAAGCTGGTGCTTCCGATAACAGGCGGCTCAGGTTCAGAGCTGGCTAACAAGAAGCAGAAGAAAGAAGCACAGAGAAGGGTACAACATGTTGGGGGTGCAGGGACCATTCATCAAATCAAAATTGTCCCATATCCCACTCACCTTCTCCTAGGATGATCTTCAGCTCAAAGATTACCCTCACAATGATGCTATGGTCAAATCTTGTGTCATCAAGGGATTTCTGGTCCATTATGTTCTGGTTAATACATGCAACATAGCGGATATCATATTTGCTAAGGCCTTCAGACAGATGCAAGAACGAGAGGATAAGGGTGTGTTTGGTTTGACTTTTGGCTTTGGCTTTTGCCCCCTAAAAGCCAAAAGCTAACCAAAGGGCTGGATCCAGGAAGCAGCATTTTCTAAAAGCCGACTTTCTCGTAATGCAAATCTGAAAGCATCCTTGGACCTGCTTTTAGTGGATTTTCGGATGGAACTGTGAAAACATATATCGAAGAATTTTTAACGACTTTTAGTGGTTTCCACCAAACGGTTTTTAGCTTTTTAACATCTTACAGCCTACAACAGCTTTTTCCACAGCTCACAGCCCACAGCAACTTTTTTCACAGCCACAGCCCAACCAAACAGACCCTAAGATTCATGATGCTACACATCTTCTATGTGGCTTCAGAGGAAGGCAGATTGTAGCACTCGGCAAAATCACAATGTCAGTAACCTTTGGCTTCGTTCATAACACAAGGACTGAACATGTCGTATTTGACATTGTTGACATGGAGTACCCCTATAATGTAATCATTGGTCGTGGGACACTTAATGCTTTCGAAGCAATACTTCATCCAGCATATCTATGCATGAAAATACCTTCGGAACAAGGGCCCATTGCTATTCATGGGATTCAAGAAGCTGCTAGAAAGGCCGAAGGAAACTGGACAGATTCAAAGGCAATCCATAATATTGATGGAGCTGAAGCCTGTGAGCAGTATAGATACAAAAGAGAGAAGGCTGCTTCGGCGGATCAGCCGAAGCCTATGCTTTTGTGTGTAGATATAGCAGAACAAAAGGTACTGCTGGGGTCTCAGTTATCTGAAGAGCAGGAGAATAATTTGCTAAGATTTCTATTCAACAACAAAGATGTCTTCGCTTGGTCAGCCAATGATCTTTGTGGTGTCAATAGAGATGTCACTGAACATTCACTCAATGTGGATCCATCTTTCAGGCCAAGAAAACAAAGGCTTCGAAAAATGTCTGACGACAAAGTTGAAGGTGCTCGGAACGAAGTAAAGAAGCTTCGTAGTGCTGGCGTTATCAGAGAGGTGAAATACCCAGTGTGGTTAGCCAACACTGTTATGGTGAAGAAGGCCAATGGTAAATGGAGAATGTGCATTGATTTTACAGATCTTAACAAGGCTTCTCCAAAGGATGAGTTCCCATTGCCAAGAATAGATTCTCTAGTAGATGCAACAGCTTCGTTAGAGCTCATGAGTCTGCTAGATTGTTACTCAGGCTACCACCAAATCTGGATGAAGAAGGAAGATGAGCCGAAGACTAGCTTCATAACCCCCAGTGGTACATATTGCTATCTTCGGATGCCTGAGGGGCTTAAAAATGCTGGAGGAAGTTTCAGCAGAATGACAGCCAGAGTCCTTCATTCTCAAATATGCAGGAATGTGCTGACCTATATTGATGATATCATAGTTAAAAGCACAAAGCAAGAAAATCACATTGCTGATTTGCAAGAGACATTCGCCAATTTCAGGCAAGCTAGTTTGAAGTTAAATCTAGAAAAGTGTGTTTTTGGGGTAAAGAAGGGCAAGTTCCTTGGTTGTCTAGTATCAACGAAGGAAATTGAAGCTAACCCAAGCAAGATTGAAACTATCCTTCGGATAGAACCGCCAAGTACAAAGAAAGGGGCTCAACGGCTGGCAGGTAGATTAACATCATTAAACAGATTCATATCCAGATCAGCAGATAGAAATCTGCCATTCTTTGAAATACTGAATTCAGCCGAAGTTTTTCAATGGGGCCCGGCTCACCAAAAAGCCTTCGAAGAATTGAAGCAATATATGATTAATTTAACAACATTAACTCCACCTTCGCCAGGGGCTCCATTGCTCTTATACGTTGCAGCTTCGCATTCTACAGTAAGTGCGGCACTTGTGCAGGAGAAGCTAGATGGCCAAGTCAAAAAGCAAGCTCCAGTGTACTTCGTCTCCGAAGTTTTAAGTCTATCAAAGAAAAATTATACAGAATTGGAGAAGGTGCTATATGCTGTGTTAATGGCCTCCAGAAAGCTTTGGCATTATTTTCAAGCATATCGCATAATTGTTCCTTCGTCACAGCCTCTAAAGGACATTATGAGGAACAGAGAAGCTATTGGAAGGATTGGGAAATGGGCTGCAGAACTTAATGAATTCACCATTGACTATGTGCATAGATCCTCAATTCAGTCCCAAGCGTTAGCAGACTTCATTGCTGATTGGACGCCAGGGGCTCAGGAAGAAGAAATAAACAAAGACGTCGAAGCTTGGACGGTGTTCTGCGATGGATCCTAGGGAACCTTCGGTGCAGGAGCGGCTCCTGTCCTAGTGGCACCTTCGAAAGTCAGAACATGTTATGCAGCCAAGCTTGACTTTAGTTGCACAAATAATATTGTTGAGTACGAAGCACTTCTGTTGGGGCTTTGGAAGTTAAGGGCAATGGGAATAAGAAGGGCCATCCTGAAAACTGATTCTCAAGTCATTTCTGGCCATGTAGACAAAAGTAGCAAGGCAAGAGATCCGAAGCTTGAAAAATATCTGGATACAGTTCGAAGGTTGGAGGCTTCTTTTGAAGGTTTTTCTGTCAAGAATATTTCAAGAGGTGAAAATGAGCATGCAGATCTGCTAGCCAAATCAGCGGCTCAGGGGCTTCCTCTACCCTCGGAAGTAATTTTTGAAACAATAAAGGCACCTTCGGTTGAACTCATGGAGAGAGCTGTGCTTGCCATTTCTCCAGTACATAGTGAAGATTGGAGGACTGAAATTATATCTTTCCTCCAAGGTGATTACCTTTCAGATGACGAAGCTTATAATAAGAGGATGGAGGCAAGGACAAGACCGTATGTGATAATAGAAGGGGAATTATATAAACATGGAGTCTGTTCTCCACTTCTCAAGTGTTTATCAAGAGCTGAAGGTGTTGAATTAATGAAGGAGATACATGCAGGTCTATGTGGATCTCATATTGGGTCTAGGCCATTGCTAGGAAAAGTGTTTAGACAAGGATTCTACTGGCCGAAGGCAGCTTCAAATGCAGCAGAGTTAGTTCAAAAATGTGAAAATTGTCAAAAATGTGCAAGAGACCAGAAACAACCTTCATCACTCACTCAGTTAATACAGCTCACCTGACTGTTGCAAAGATGGGGCCTAGATTTGCTAGGCCCATTTCCACCAGCGCAAGGCAATTTGAGAAATGTTGTGGTGGCTATAGAATATTTTTCTAAGTGCATTGAAGTGAATCCTTTGGCAACAATAACTTCCGTTATAGTCCAGAAATTCTTCTGGCAGAATATTGTTTGTCGCTTTGGCGTGCCGAAGGCTATAACTGTGGACAATGGAACACAGTTTCATGCTGAAACTTTTAAGGATTTCTGTGATGAGATTGGCACGAAGATTCATTTTGCATCAGTTAAGCACCCGGAGTCAAACGGGTTGGTCGAAAGAGCAAATGGCATTATAATGACGGGAATAATGAAGCTAATCTTCAATCAGCCTAGAGGAAAGTGGCCAGATGAGTTGATTAAAGTGGTGTGGAGCCACAATACAACCATATCAAGATCAACAGGTTTTACACCGTTCAAATTATTATTTTGCGACGAAGCTATAACCCCAGAAGAAGCTAAACCGGGGTCAATAAGAACAGCAGCTTCGGCAGAAGACGAAACTGATTATCACGTGGAAAAAGATACTATAGAAGGGACCAGACTTCAGACTGTGGAGAATATCAATAAATATCAAGCCGAAACAATAAAATGGCGCGACAGAAAAGTTTGGTAGAAAAATATTAAGCCAGGGCATTTGGTGCTTCGGAGAGTGGCTAATCCGGACACAGTAGGCAAACTACAGTTGAAGTGGGAAAGGACCTTTTATGGTGGTATCTTCGTCAAGGCCCGGTTCTTACAGATTGAAGGATATGGACGGCAACGACATTCCTAGATCTTGGAACGCGGATGAGCTTCGACGATATTATGTGTAATTTGATGTAATATTTTTTCATTTTTTACTATGGCACCATTTTCCTTTCCAAAGGGGGAGAAAGGTTTTTAATGGGGCCATAGTTTGTAAATTTTCCTTTCTTATTTAGCTCTATGAGAGCAAAATCCCCCAAAAGAATGTAAAATGTAAAATCTGAGCATGCACCATCGAGTGCAGAGAGAAAAAAAACCAGGGAGAAGCTCAAAAGTTGTCCCTAAGGGGATGTAGAGCACGACGAAGCTACAAAAAAAGTCGTTCCTAAGGGAGCGCAACGTAAGTTTTCTGCTCAAAAGTCGTTCCTAAGGGAATGCAGAACCAAATACCGCCGAAATATAAGGCAAAGAAGTTCAAAAGACGTTCCTAAGGGGATGCAGAACTTATACTGCTGAAATAGAAGGCGAAGAAGTTCAAAAGTCGTTCCTAAGGGGATGCAGAACTTACACCGAAAAGTCAGCGGTGAACACCGAAAAATAAACGGTGAAGAAGACTCCAAAGTCGTTCCTAAGGGGATGCAGAGTCTGGGTGTGGCTTCATAAGCGTGTGTTTGGACATTCATTTGCACATTACATCACACCATTCATTGCATTCATACACATTCATTTAAACATTCGTAGGATCATCATCATATCATAGCGTACAGACAGTTGCTTCGGCTCTAATGACAAGGCTTCGATGAGTACAAAAGAAGAAAATTTTACGCTTTGGTGTGTACGAAAAGAAGGGAAGGTGTTTTTCGCCTTCGGCTCAAAAATACAAGTTTCGTCCACATCAAAGCAGTTCATACATAGATGGAAAGGTAAAAATATATTACAAGGTTTGGACAAATTTACAGAGTAGTGTTTGATTCTTAAATTACAGTATCTTTTACAAAGTTAATTCAAAAAATTTCTCTAGAGCTTTTTTCACAGCAGCTTCATCACTTCATCATTATCCGTCAAGCTTCGGATCATTGCTCTTCGGCTTCGGCATCCTGTACATAACAAAGCGGTATAAGGTAAACACAAATCTCAAGGACAAGGTAAGCAATATGTATAAGTGTATTACCGGCTTGAGATGACTTCGAGCTTCATCACCAGCTAAGTCTCGCCCACCCTTCGTCTAGATTTGAGTTATGAATCTATTTCCAATGCATCGGGCTAGACTAGGGATGTCAGTTAAATCCGCTGGTGATAGGCTGAAGTTTGGCCTGTTCATGATCTTCCCATGCGTGCAACCAATCTTCATGAAAGCAACAACTGTGCCCCGAGAAGCTAGCAGGGCACAGAAGTCACCATGCCCAGCTATAACTTCGTCAAGTGCATCAACTTCGCCCTCAATATGTTCGAAGGTGCCTGGCAGGTCTTCAACCGAAGGTTCAAATTTTTCAGAACTGGCTCCAACTGAGTTGAAGACCTGCTTCAGCTGTTGCACACACCGGTTGCCGAAGCTTAGGCATTTGTCTTGAAGCTCTTTCAAGGATTTTTGCAAATTTGAACTCTTTTCGACTTTGCCTTTAAGCTTCGTATCAAGATTCTTCTTTTCTTGCTCGAAGTTTTCTGATTTCAGGAGGAGTTCGCTGTTTAATCTAGCAACCTTGGCTTGGGCTTCTGCTAGTGAACCCTCCATAGTTTGAAGAACAAAATCTTTATTTTCAAGAGCAGCTTCATGATCTTTAATTTTGCTTTCCAAGCCTTCAATTATAACCTCATTTTTCTTATCTTCGAGGTCCTGTTGCATCCTTAAGGCTTTACTTAGTAGCATACTCTATGCAAAATAACCTTCATCAGCAATCACCTTCATCGTAAAACAATGAAAAGCTGACGAAAAAATTTTACCTTGAAATTAGAATAGAATAAACTATCGACGATATGCTATCGTCGGTAGCGACTGATGTCAGCTTCAAGCTTCGGGAAACCAACACTCTTCGACAGAGTACTGATAACCTTCGCTCCAGTTTGATCTCGTATGCATCCTAGGCTTTCTCCGTTAATGCCGCCTGAAAGTCACCTAGAGGGGGTGGATAAGTGAAACCTGAAAAATATAGCTCTAAATACAAACTAGATCCCTTGATTATTGGTTAGAACAAGATTCATAATTATCGGAGTATAAAACTAAAACCTTTGCTTGCAACGAGTATTGTTTTCAAAGAGTGCGGAATTTAATCAATAACAATACTATTAGAAATGTTAGTGGATAATAATGCAAGAGGGCTTAGTTAAGAAGAAGATAAACACAAGTTCTTTCTTGCAAGGAGTTGCTTCTCTAAATGAGAATTTAACTTGAAGCAACACAAAATAATGTTAGCAAAGAGTAGCGCAAGAGAACTTAGAAAGGGAGAGAACAAACAAATCACAAGCAATAAACACACGAGACATGGGTGATTTGTTTTACCGAGGTTCGGCCCTCGAAGGCCTAGTTTCCGTTGAGGAGTCCACTAAGGACGGGTCTCTTTCAACCATTTCCCTCTCTCAACCGATCCCCAAGATCGGCGAGCTCTTCTTCTTCTCAAGGATCACTTAAGACCCCGCAAGGATCACCACACACTTAGGTGTCTCTTGCTAGCTTTACAAGCCTCCAAAACTTTGGAGGAAGTTCAATGGGAGTCAAAACTCCACGCACAAATGAACGCAAGATGTAGCACACACTTTCTCTCAATGAATCTCACAAGGCACTAGAGCTAAACTCTCACAAGAGGCTTTCTTTTGCTTGCTCTCTCTTTTGTGGCACTTTTGTGGTTTGTAGTGGTATAAATCTTGTGTATAGGATGGATCAATGAATAGAGGTGGTTGGGAGGGCTTGGATATGTCAACTATATGACTTGGAATGTTGCTTGGGCTCCCACACCTTGAAGTGGCCGGTTGGGGTGGTATTATAGCCACCAACCAAATTGTAGCTGTTGGAGAAGGCTACTAGCGATGGATGCACCGGACAGTCCGGTGCGCCATCGGACAGTGTCCGGTGCACCGCCACGTCATCTTGTCGTTAGGGCTTGGAGTTGATCGACCGTTGGAGGCTTTGTCCTCATGCGGCACCGGACAGTCCAGTGCCCCTCTGACCTGCTGCTCTGACTTCTGCCGTGGCACTGTGCTGCACTGTTCATCCGTCAGAGTCAACCGTTGCGCGCAGATAGCCATTGCTCCGCTGGTGCACCGGACAGTCCGGTGGCACACCGGACAGTCCGGTGAATTATAGCGGAGCTGCGCCTATGAAACCCGAAGCTACGGAGTTGGAGTTGGTTCACCCTAGTGCACCGGACACTGTCCGGTGGTGCACCGGTGCGCCAGACCAGGGAACACTTCGGTTTTCTTTTGAAGCCTAACTTGTTCTTTTTATTGGTTTGTGTTGAACCTTTGGCACCTGTAGAATGTATAATCTAGAGCAAACTAGTTAGTCCAATTATTTGTGTTGGGCAATTCAACCACCAAAATCATTTAGGAAAAGGTGTGACCCTATTTCCCTTTCACCGCCGAAGAGTAACGCTCCTGGCTAGTAGCCACACGATATAGCATAATCCCACAGCTCCTCTTTCTTAGCCTTAGATAACTCTTGACCAATTATATTTTGAAAATTGAAGTCTTTTTCCTCCGAAATATCTTCGGCAATCTCCTTCCCTTTTCCAGGCACTTTGGCTAGGGTTTCTTCAGCAGCTGCAGCAACTTCTTCTGTAGTCATATCCAAGAGTATTCTATCAATATCAGATAATGTGCTCTCCAGATTCGTGGCTTCAGCCGTTGTAGCTTCGGCGGGAGCAGCTTCGGTAGCTATAGCAACTTCGGCAGCTGGTGTTATTTTTGACGCTGAGGCCGGCGGTGGCATTTCTTCAATTGCTTGCATAACAGTAACAATCCTTTGCTTTTTTCGGCTAACCACCTTCTTCGCTGTCGAAGCCTCGTCCTTCTTCTATAAAAGCTTTGTCAGTTCTGGCCCCAGGGGACTTAGCAGCTTGATAGGTAAGGATTCGGTCATTACCTTTAAAATTTCTTCCACTTCGGTAGCCGAAGGTGTCGAAGGAGCTCCCTCTTCTGTCTCAGCCATCTTCGGCTTTGGAGTTGCTGTTTTACTCTTCTTCGAGGTTGTCACCTTCGGCTCAGGACTAGACTTTTTCTTTTTCAAAATTTTTTCATCTTCTTTTATCATCCTAACAGCATGTCTGTTCATAACACTGACAACCCTTTTTCGCTTTGACCCTTCGGCACCCTTGCTTAATCGTTCATAGTTAGGGTATTCAAAGTTCAGCGCATCCATTACTTGATTCAGTCTTCGCATCGGTTGGGTGCCGAAGGCTGCAGTCATCAGTTGATCTTCTTTCTTAGTATAGTTGCCCAAAATTTCGTTGCACTTAGCCTCAATCATTTCTAGCCACTCTTGGCAAGGCTCTTTGAATTGTTTCTTGAACTTGAAGTGATAGGGCAATCGAACAAGTTCATTCTTTTTCTTTTCTCCCTTCAGCTTCGGCATATTCCATTCACTTAACGTCGGAAATACCCCATAGACTAAGAATTCTTGCACTAGATCTCTAGTGCCGATCTGCTTAGTCACAACTCTAAATTCTGCCACAGCCTGTTGGCATGGTGACCCCGACGACATACGGCACAAGGGCCTCGTCAACCCGAAGCTTAAACTCAACGGGCTCATTATCAACGTCTTCAATTTCTCTCTTTTCTTCTCATCAGCTTTGATATAGAACCACTCACTTTTCCAGTCGGTTGGCCACTTGGTGCGGTAGCTTAGCACCGGGGCCTTCATATCCTTGCGGTAAGCGAAGTTGTAATAGCCAAAATTCTCATGAAGCCCATCTTCTCTGGCCTTCGTCTGATAATGTAGCTCATGTACTCGGCAGAAGGCTTTAGCATTTGGATCCATTCCCTGGCTTTGAAGGGCCCAAATGAAGATGTTGAGCCTAACGATAGCGTTAGGAGTCAGCTGATGAAGATAAATTTCATAATTATTCAAAACTTCCCCAATCATCTCATGAAGCGGAAACCGCAATCCAGCTTTGAAAAAGCTTTTGAAAACTACTACTTCGTCATTTTTTGGCTCTGGGGTGATTTCTTCGCGGGCAAAATGAAGAAGCTTCTTCGCTGTCTCTCCGAAGTAGCCGAGCTTCATCATCATCGGCACATCGGCCTCAGAGACAGTAGATTTTTCAAAATCTAAGTGGCTGGGCTTTGCTAGGACTAGAGTGTTATAGTCTTTCTCTTCATCAGCATTTTCTTCCTCAATATCAGCTTCTTCAGCCTCAGCAGTATGTGCATCTTCGTCAACAGTCCTCTCTGTCACAACCAATCCAGATTGCTTCATAACTTCGGAAATCGGGTCTGTTTCGGTGGCTTCGGCCTCCTCTCCGTCACGGGTCACTCTAGCAGTTGAACGTACTCTGGCCATCAGGTGTTGAATTCTTGCAGTTCTTACGAATGTTGATGATTTTAATAGTTTTGACGAAGCTCCCTCTTATGTCGAAGCTAAATCAAAATGATGCTTTGCTTGAGAATGCGATGAGAAAGCTTCGGCTATGGTTAAATTTTTCAGCAGCACAACAGTGCAATGGCAATGAATGTTGTGGTAACTTCACACCTACCCGTCTGTTTATATAGTGCTGCAGGTGTGAAGGTGAATTGTCAAGTCGCCCGCACCCGCTCAATAGTCACCGCACCCACTGAACGGTGGACCACGACGAGTGGGAGATGAATCGCCAGATCGCGTGTACCCGCCGCATGGTGGGGCCACCTCATGCTCGGAATATTTTAATCGTTTCTCGGTAACGAGCTCAGGGGAGGTGTTTTTCGGACCTTCGTCATTCTGAAACCTAGGACAATTTTTCACCGATCAAGCTCGTTACGAAAATAGATCTAGCACCACGAAGGGGCTACTGTAGGGGGTCAACTTCGTCGCCGAAGGTCCTGTAAGAAGAAATACCTTCGGAAGATCAACACGGAAGCAACACCGAAGCTACCATCCATGGAGCTTCGGCATAGTGACACGCCTTGAGACAAAGGGTTGCATCGACTTAAAGATGAAAAGACCGATCGGGCCATGATAATCTGTGTCATGATTGTAACCAGTTATAAAGGACATGAATGTAAATCCACATAGGCTGCGCCCTGTGCCTATAAATAGATGAACAATAACCCCGTACTGTTCACGCTGATTATTCACTTGTGCATCACGCTTGAGCTTTTACCTTCTGTCAAGCCGAAGGTACAAATGTAACTCAATATTGTTTTTACTCATTCACAATCATATAATAAAAGATACATTATGATGTCATATAATTATCCATGTTATTTTTCCATGTTTCGTATGCTTCGTTTTTCATTGATTTATGCTATGATTATGAAGGTACGTCCTTCACAACCTTCGTCCGAAGATCGTTATATCCTTAAGAAAATAATGCTTCGAAGGACGAAGGACATTAACCATTAACCTATTTTTGTGTTGCCTTGTTCTTAATTCATAGCATTTGAGAACAAGTCCCCAATAGATTATTTGAAAAACAAGAAGATATTCTTTATAAAGAACATGAGAAATGTATTAATGCTGAAAAATCTCTTGCTACAGAAATTAAGAAAAATGAAATAATGTCTTCTGAATTGTCTTTTTGCCATGAATCTACTTCTAGCCTTAAAGGTTTAAATGCTGATTTAAATGCTAGAATATAAAAATTAAATGTTGCTAGTCCATCATTAGAGCATGTTTCTATTTGTAATAGATGCAAAGATTTTGATATTTATGCTTGCAATAATCATGTTTCTACTGTCTCTAAGTTGAATGATGAAGTTGCAAACCTTACTGCTCAACTTAAAATTTGCAAGAATTAATGTGAAAAAAATAAAATTTGCCAGGGATGCCTAAACAATTGGTAGACATCCCTCCATTAAGGATGGACTTGGTTTCCAAAAGGGAACCAGGAACATAAAAATTCAAAAGGCCTCCAATCTCATTAAGGAGAAAGGGAAGGCACGTTTGGCTAATAGTTCGCATTCTTTTCATAACAAGAAGAATCATGCTTATTTATATGCTCATGTCAAGAATGCCTCAAATGTTGCTCATCATGATGGTTGCTATGGTCATAATGTCTTACCTATACGTCCTGATGCTATTTTTGATTGTCATGCCATGATTGCATCATCTAGCTCTTCAATTGTTCATGGGAGGAGTAGATCTAGACATCATGTTCATAGTGTTGTTTCTCATGCGCCTAGGAATGCTCCTAATGGTCAAACCATGCTTTATCATACTTATGATACTTCATATGTGTTATACTATAAAAATGATAAAGTTGTTGCTAAAGATGTGGGGCCTAAATGCAAGAAAGGAAAGACATGCATTTGGATTCCAAAATCTTATGTGACTAACCATGTAGGACCCAACAAGAGTTGGGTACCTAAATCCCAAGTTTAAACTACCTTGTAGGTTTATGCATCTGGGGCACAAGTTGGATTATTGATAGCAGATGCACAAACCATATGACGGGGAGAAGAAGATGTTCACCTCCTACGTCAAGAACAAGGATTCCCAAGACACAATTATCTTTAGAGATGGGAATCATGGAAAGGTCAAAGGTCTGGGTAAAATAGCCATCACTACCGAGCATTCAATTTCTAATGTATTCTTAGTGGAATCACTTGGTTAGAATTTGCTTTTTGAAAGTCAATTATGCCATATGAGTTATAATTATCTATTTACAAATATTGATGTATCTGTCTTTAGAAGAAGTGATGGTTCATTAGCTTTTAAAGGTGTATTAGACGACAAGCTTAATTTAGTTGATTTTACCAAAGAGAATGTCAATGTAGATGCATGTTTAATTGCTAAGACTAACTTGGGCTCGCTCTGGCACCGTCGTCTAGCACATGTTGGAATGAAGAACCTTCATAAGCTTCTAAAGGGAGAACATGTGTTAGGACTAATAGATGTCTGTTTTGATAAAGACAGACCTTGTGTAGCGTGCCAAGAAGGGAAGAAGGTGGGAACAACTCATCCACACAAGAACGTGATGACAATGTCAAGACCACTGGAACTTCTTCATATGGATCTCTTCGGACTTGTTACCTATCTTAGCACCGGGGGAAGTAAGTATGGTCTTGTAATTGTTTCTGATTTTCCCGCTTCACTTGGGTATTCTTTTTGCAGGATAAAATAGAAACTCAAGGTACATTAAAGAGCTTCCTAAGGAGAGCCCAAAATGAGTTTGAGCTCAAGGTGAAGAAAATCAGGAGTGACAATGGATCTGAGTTCAAGAATCTGCAAGTGGAAGAATATCTTGAGGAGGAAGGCATCAAGCATGAGTTCTCTGCACACTACACACCACAACAAAATGGTGTAGTAGAGAGAAAGAACCGGACGCTCATCGACATGGCAAGGACAATGCTAGGAGAATACAAGACGCTAGAGCGGTTTTGGTCAGAAGCAGTGAACACGGCTTGCCATGCCATAAACCACATCTATCTTCATCGCCTCCTCAAGAAGACATCATACGAGCTCCTAACCGGTAACAAACCGAATGTTTCATACTTTCGTGTATTTGGGAGCAAATGCTACATATTGGTTAAGAGAGGTAGACATTCAAAGTTTGCTCCCAAAGCTGTTGAAGGGTTTTACTAGGTTATGATTCAAATACAAAGGCATATAGGATCTTCAACAAATCTTTGGGTCTGGTTGAAGTCACTAGTGACGTTGTATTTGATGAGACTAATGGCTCTTCAAGAGAGCAAGTTGATCTTGATGATATAGATGAAGATGAAGTTCCAACGGCCGCAATGAGAACTATGATAATAGATGATGTGCGACCATAGGAATAACAAGAACAGAATCAACCATCTTCCTCAACAATGGTGCAACCTCCAACGCAAGATGAGGAACATGTACCTCAAGATGAAGACATGGATCAAGGGGGAGCACATGAAGAAAAGGACAAGGAGGAAGAAGTACCACGAGTGCCTCCAACTCAATTCCAAGCCATCATCCAAAGGAATCATCCAATGGATCAGATTCTCGGTTACACCAGCAAGGGAGTAACTACTCATTCACGATTAGCAGTACTCGTTTATTTCTTCTATTGAGCCTTTCAGAGTAGAAGGAGCCTTGCAGGATCCGGACTGGGTGTTGGCGATGCAGGAGTAACTCAACAACTTCAAGAGAAATGAAGTGTGGAGCCTGGTGCCACATCTGAAGCAAAATGTTGTGAGAACCAAGTGGGTGTTCCGCAACAAGCAAGATGAGAATGGGGTGGTGACAAGAAACAAGGCTCGACTTATGGCAAAAGGATATGCCCAAGTCATAGGTTTGGATTTTGAGGAGACTTTCGCTCCTATAACTAGGCTCGAGTCAATTAGCATTTTACGGCCTATGCTGCTCACCATTCTTTTAATTTGTTTCAAATGGACGTGAAGAGCACCTTCCTCAACGGACGAATCAAGGAGGAGGTATACGTGGAACATCCCCCTGGCTTCGACGATGACAGGTATCCCAACCATGTCTATAAGCTCTCTAAAGCGCTATATGGGCTTAAGCAAGCTCCACGGGCATGGTATGAATGCCTTAGAGATTTTCTTATTTCTAATGCTTTCAAGGTCAGGAAAGCGGATCCTACTCTATTTACTAAGACTTGTAATGGTGAGTTGTTTGTATGCCGAATATATGTTGATGACATAATATTTGGTTCTACTAACCAAAAGTCTTGTGAGGAATTTAGCAGGGTAATGATGCAGAAATTTGAGATGTCAATGATGGGCAAATTGAACTACCTCCTTGGATTTCAAGTGAAGCAACTCGAGGAAGGAACATTCATCTCCCAAACAAAGTACACTGAAGACTTGCTCAAAAGGTTTGGGATGAAGGATGCAAAGTCCGCTAAGATGCCAATGGGAACTGATAGACACTTGGACCTCGACAAGGGAGGTAAGTCTATTGATCAAAAGGCATACCAGTCTATGATAGGTTCATTGCTTTATCTTTATGCTACCTTTGACTTAATTGGATATTCAGATTCCGACTATGTCGGGTGCAACGTTGATAGGAATAGCACATCGGAGACTTGTCAATTTCTGGGAAGGTCCCTAGTGTCTTGGAGCTCTAAGAAACAAACATCAGTTGCCCTATCCACCGCTGAGGCCGAGTATGTTGCCGCAGGCCAGTGTTGCGCGCAACTACTTTGGATGAGGCAAAGTCTTCGGGACTTTGTCTACAATCTGAGCAAAGTCCCACTCCTATGTGATAATGAGAGTGCAATCCACTTGGCGGATAATTCTGTTGAACACAGCCGCACTAAACACATAGACATCTGGCATCACTTTTTGAGAGACTGCCAGCAAAGGGGAGATATCGATGTTTGCCACATTAGCACTGAGAACCAGCTAGCTGATATCTTCACCGAGCCTTTAGATGAGAAAAGGTTTTGCAGGCTGCGTAGTGAGCTAAATGTCTTAGATTCGTGGAACTTGGATTGATTTATAGCATACATGTGTCTTTATGCCTTTGATCATATTCCTTTATGCATCATTGTCTTTACTTGCTTATTTTGGTGCTCGAGTTGTACAAGTCATCCCTGGACCTCACAAATCCTTGTGCAAATGATGCATATGTTTAGGGGGAGGATGTGCTACAACTTGACCCTTTAAGACTAATGTTTTTGCCTGAGTGCTTATAATACAGTCTCAAAGATGGATTGAAAGTTAAAAGGTGGACTTGGACAAAGAAGTGGCTTCACTATATTCCGGTATTAATGACCTTTGTTCCAAGTCACTATTGTGTTGTCTCGTTGCACTTGGCTTTTAGTTGCGATTTTTTAAGGCAATTGGGTTAAAAGGCCACTAGTTCTTCTGTTTTGGGGCTTAATGCCAAAGGGGGAGAAATTAAGGCCAAAGCAACTGGATCAACTACCACTTGTGAATTTTTCAAAATTTTAGTATACTTGTTTCTTTGACCAAACCCTCTTATTGCAAAAAAAACTACTCTCTTGTGGGGGAGAAATTTGATTATGGTAAAAAGGGGGAGTTTTTCTGGCTTGTGATCAAAACTAGTCTTGAAAGATATTTTGATTTGCCAAAACAAAGTGTGTTTGACATAGAGATAGGAAAATGAATTTGTTTTTGCGAAAACAAACCAAGTGATGGCAAAAATGATCAAAAAATGCCAAATCCTATGATAATTTAATTGGTTTTCAATTTGACATCAATTTGCACTTTTTAGCTCGCATTTGGATATGTTAGTGCATTTTGAGTTGCTTTTGATGTGTTGGCATGGATCACCAAAAAGGGGGTAGATTGAAAGGGAAATGTGCCCTTGGGCCATTTCTATATTGTTTTGTTGATTAGATGCTAAACACATTTTGTTTAAACTAACATGAGAAATGAGCATAGGTACATGAAGCAAATTGAGCTTGAAAGAGGACATAATACAAATCTATATGGGACCAAGTGAAAAAGGTAAGATCTGAACACTTAGTCAATTGTTTTGAGTACTAATCATATTTGTCTAAGTGCTAGGGACCCTATGGAATCAACACAAAAGGAGCAAGACAGAACAAGATAGAAAAAGGAGAATTTGTGCTGCATTGTACAACACCAGACGGTCCGGTGTGCACCACGGTCCGACCAACTGCCTGCTCTCAGGAATTTTAGCCTACGTCGGTTATAATTCACCGGATCGTCCGTGTAGAGCACCGGTCAGTCCGGTGTGCCAGCTAGCCAATGGCTAGTGGCCACGTCGGCTAGAAGACAACGGTCACATGGAGCACCAGACAGTCCAGTGCCACCCACCGGACGGTCCGGTGCCGCTTCCCCCCAAATAGGAAACCAGCCAATCAGGGATTCTGTAGCCATTGCACTGTTCACTGTCCGGTGTGCACTAGATAGTCCGGTGCACCCACGGACAGAAGACAACCAGGGCCTTCCAAATGGAGCTCCAACGGCTCCTAGGTCCCTTGGGGCTATAAAAGGGACCCCTAGGTGCATGGAGCAACACACCAAACATCCATTGAACATTCTACAACATTGAGACACTACGACCACGCTTTTGATTTGATAGATTGAGATTCGAGCAAGTGTTTGAGCTGTGTGTCTGTTGCTTTGATTTTGTGTGTCTGTGTGTGTGTGTTTCTACTCCACCTTACCTTTGTGATTTATTTGAGATCAATAGCGTAATCATGAGAGACTCCAAATTGTGGAGATTCCTCACAACAGGAAAACATTGAGATAAGAAAGAGAACTGTGGTACGAGTTGATCAGCGGATCACTTGAGAGGGGTTGAGTGCAACCCTCGCCCATTGGGACACCACAACGTGGATTAGGCAAGCATTTTACAGATCACCTATTCACCCCCCTCTAGGTGCTATCAGTTTACCCAATACTTCCTAGCACCATGACTCTATCTAGGTAATCGTGGATAGGCTAACCAAAACTGCACACTTCCTGCCTGTGCACACAACTTACAAGGCTAGAAAATATGCACGATTGTATATCGATCGTACCTATGACCATCATTTCTGATAGAGGTACCAAGTTCGTGGCACGTTTTTGGTAGCAGCTACAAGAAGCACTTGATACCAAGTTAATCAGAAGCTCAGCATACCATCCTCAAATTGATGGCCAAACATAAAGAGTAAATCAAATTCTTGAGGACATGTTGAGAGCATGTGTGATACATTATGGCAAGAATTGGGACAAGTGCCTTTCACTGACAGAGTTTTCTTACAATAACAACTACCAATCCAGCTTAAAAATGGCACCCTTCGAATCCTTGTATGGAAGTAGGTGTCGAACACCTCTTAATTGGTCACAAACTGGAGAAAGAGAATTTTTTGGGCCTGACCTAGTACTTGAAGATGAAGAAAAGGTCAGAATCATTAAGAACTTAGAAGCTGCTCTAGCTAGGCAAAAGAGCTATCATGATAAAAGAAGAAAGCCTCTATAGTTCGAAGTGGGAAATCATGTGTATCTCAAGGTCTCACTCAGTAAAGGTGCACAAAGATTTGGGATTAGAGGCAAATTAGCCGCTCGCTATGTTGGACCTTATGAGATTATAGAAGCATGTGGAACAATAGTTTACAAGCTGAAGCTACCACCTAAGATGTCTCCAATACATGATGTGTTCCACATACCTCAACTGAAAAAGTGTGCCCGAGTACCGATAGAAGTTCTAGCTGAACCTGAGAGGGAGATAAAACCAGACCTATCATACAAAGAGCACCCTATCAAAATATTGGACCACAAGGAGAGATCCACTCACAACAAGGCAATTAAAATGTTTAAGGTTCAATGGAGTAATCACACCGAGGAAACTACGTGGGAAATAGAGGACTATCTAAACAAGAACTACCCTGAGTTTCTACCTAAAAGTGTTGGTACGTAACCATTCCCTCCATCGATCCTTGCTTTCTGTCTCAAATTACCATAGTACCCCTTGTTTAGATGAAGTATATATCGAATAACTAGGTGTCGTAGGGCTTCCTTCTGAAGTTACAAAGAGGATAACATTCGAAGAGCCAATTATCAACACAACTCAGTGGTTACACTATCCCTGTTTGGGCAGTGGAGTTGCCCACCTCCTAACCCCTTGTAATCTCACTCAAATCTCGGGACGAGATTCTTTTAAGGGGAGGGCTATAACACCCTAGGTGTTACTCATGGTTTCTATTCAACACCCCACCTTTGACCTATTATCACATGTAGTTTACTTTAAGCAAAAGACACCAAACTTGAGAACCAAGGTCCTAACTAAGGGCCCGTTTGGCACAACTCCAGCTCCTGATTCTAAGCGAGGATCTGGAGGAGCCGTGCCAAACGGGTATTTTTTTAAACTGATTCTCATGTGGAGCCGAAAGATTGGGAGTCGTTTTTGTGAAGAAAGGTGGGATCTAAAAAAACCTGCTCCACCCTCCCTTAAAATAGCTCCTCAACCAACCAAATATGGACCTCCCCTTAAAGTTTGATCGAAATTACCCGCAATTGCCATTGGACAAAAACATAACGAGCCAATTTATGGATTAAACATTTGAGACCATTTTATGCACTACTATGACGGGAATATTTTATATGTTATTGTTTCATAATTTTTTTCCGTATATGCATCCTACTTATTGGTTTGTAACAAAGTTGAACTGCAAAGGGTAAAACAGACAATCGCCACAGACCACCAATTCTCAGCAGACAAGAATCAGTTTACTTGCCAAACGGTTTTAAAAATGATTCTAATTCTCTAGGAGAATCAGGAGGATCAGCTCCTCACGAGGATCAGGATCTGGAGCTAAAGAAGCAGGAGCTGGAGCTTTGCCAAACGGGCCCTAAGTATTAATCATCCTAGAAGTCATACCTGAGC
Organism: Zea mays; assembly: GCF_902167145.1. NCBI lineage: Eukaryota > Viridiplantae > Streptophyta > Magnoliopsida > Poales > Poaceae > Zea > Zea mays. The sequence goes on from NC_050097.1 coordinate 91,770,020, forward strand.
CATGTCATGCACCTCAAAGTGGGAAAAATGCTCAAACCTTAAATTTCCCACTTTAAGCAAATAGAGCACCCTAAAGAAACTAAGTGGAAAAGTTAGATAAATTGCATTATCATGGCTTGAACCATTTATACAAGTTGTAACCCACTTAATACCCTACAAAAAATAGTAAGAAGGATACCCCAAAAAGGATCCACAAAACCCCCAAGATGGTTACTCAAGTAGGGAGCACAAAAGGAAATCAGAATTTCTCTAAGTTCATTTTTCAGCACTTTACAAAGAGCACACGTGTTCACCTAGTTCCAAAACCCAAAACACATGGCTCAATGGACAAAGTGACACCAAAATACCCTAAGAACATCCTGGTAAAATTTCAAGGCATGCCAAAACCGGTTGACACGAGTTGGCATAGATTTTGTCTCTAATTCAGGCAGTGAGACAAACCCTACTTGACCTAGCCTTTTCTCCATGTTCCAAGCCTATCTACAATCGGGACTCACATAGAAAAGATAGGATTTGGCACAGTGAAGAGACCTTATGAGGGATTTTTGCTGAGATCTACACATTAGGATCACCAACGGGCGCTTGGACATGGGCAGAAACAAATCACCACGTGTTCAATGCCCACAGTTGTCCCCAAGCACACACTGGCCACGCTCGCACGCGCCTCGAGCGCTGGTCGACCCAACCCCGCGCCCACGACCACGCCTATAAGATAGCTCGAGCCCTCGGCCTTGCTCTCCCTCATGCCACATGCTCTCGCCTGAGCTTAGACATCGGTGATCGCTTGAGAACCGAGCACAGCGCCGCCTGCAAGGTCACCCAAGCTTTGGCCATCGTGGTCCGACCACCCCAGCCCCTCTCCACTCGATCGAGCTCCATCATTGGATTCCCTAGAGGCTAGTGAAACTTCCCGAGCCCCCAGCCCAAACGCTACCTCATCGGAGAAGCCAGATCACTCTCGTCGGACTTCATCCGCCCGCTGGAGCATGTGGTCCAAGTAAACCAGCGAGCCATTCTTCGATTCCTTGCGTGCACACACCCCCATCACTCAGTGAAGTTCCCTATGTGGTTTGATTGACCGCTATCGCCGTAATTTGGTCGGAGCAGGCGCGACCGTCGATCACCGCCGCCTACGCTCGTGGCCAGAACACCTTCAGTCACCTCCGATGTCAACCAGCACATCGACGTGACCGCTAGAGACTCCCCGACCTCATTCGACCCTTCGCCGGAGCTCTATCACCACATGTAAGCCATGCTACCATGATTTTCCTTTCGACTATTGTACTGGTGAACACAGGGACCGCGGGTTAGACGCCAGGAAAATTCAGGGGGTTAAGTGTTAAGCCACAGACCCAGATGAATAATATACTAGGGACTGGATTGTGAGCAAAGGCCCAGGGACCCGAGAGCAAGATGTTTTTCCTTTTCTTTTTGGAATATCTAATTCATTTTATTCAACATCAAACTTTGGAAATGTATAACTTGAGTAAAATTCATCCAAATTTGGTTAAACCAATTTTACTAGGCTTTGTACAAAGTAAACTTTAGAGCAAAAATAGAGAATCACCCTTTTACTTGGCTTTGTACAAAGTAAACTTTAGAGCAATATAAAAATTGAGTAAAGGGAAAAATAGTAGAACTTTTATGCTATGGTTAAGAAAAATTGAGTAAATGCCTAATAAACAGTAGACCTATATAAAAATGTTGAATGCCCTAGTTCACCAAATTAAGTGGAGATTAACCATTGATTTATGTTTCTACCCATTCATTAACAAAATGGAAAGAGGACATAAAAATGTGAAACAACAAGCAACCTTATTATTCTTAGCATACTTGAAAGTGTAGCTCCAAAGAATAATATAAAAAGTCCTAGTTTATTAAGAAAATATACCAGGTTGTCACATCTAAATACCAGGAAAAATACCCATTAGGGCAGTAGCCACTTTTAAATAGGAGGTGTAGTTCAATATGCCCTTTTGCCCTAGTTTTTGTTATTTTTTTCTAGCACAGATTCTAATTAGTTTTTATCTCAAATTTTTAGGACAACCTAGTTTGGCCAGTGATAATCCACTATAAGTTTTACATAATTATTGGAATTTTCTAAATAGCAGTTGTAGCTGAAATCACCCTTAAAAGCAGAATTAAGGGCTAACCAATGTTCATTAGGTAACTTAAACAAAAACCTAACTAAGCCTTCACTAAATTCTTAGGAGGTTAGTTAAGTCTCAAACCACCCTTTATTCCTTTGGTCAACCTTTAATCTAGACCACTAGGTCCACACTGCTGAAGGACTTAATTAATAAGAAGAAAACCCTAACCTTACTGAGTGACTTAGTGATACTCAACCTAGCATCATAATTATCATTTTTGCATATCATAGTATACATGTATATTATACATTGCATTCATTAGATTGCAACCTCACTAACGGAGAGTATGTCCTCATCCCGGAGCAAGGAGTTGCCCGGGAAGAAGTCCAGGAGCCAGCTCCTGAACATGCCACAGAGGATCTCCCTACAGCCGCAAAATTTGAAGGAAAGCCCGATATTATGCATAACTGTTATATATGCTATTTTACTGCACTTAATGTTTGTAGGCTTGTATTGTGCAATTAAGTATAGGAGTTTCTTAAAACTCTAGATAATGAACTCAGGATCATTATGAGATAAAAACTAGTATGCGGTCGAGTAGCTGCTATGCTAATAGAGGATCTTGGTAGAAGCCGAGTGATTTTTCTAGCACTCATGTCAGGTTAAGAATTGATTGTATTCATCTTGATAATGGGAGTTGTTGGTCACTTGTTTTTAATTGTTGTGAATTAAAAACAATGCAACACAATGTTAAATATTAAGGGCCTTCATCCTTGGGGCATTATCTTCCTCAGAGATAATGGTCCTTGGATGAAAGTAATGATGAGTGTTTGATTTCACCTTCAAACAACCTTTCTTCAAAGGTTATTTGTAGGTGACAATTTGTGACAGGATGAAAGTATTTATATTCAGTAAATGAAAAACGAACTATAAAGGATAAACCCTCTATTTTATTCATATTTATATATCTTTAAGATCATACCACTACAACAAATCATGTAATCTATGACGGATTTCTCTTGACGTTTATAAAAAACGTCACTAATATGCTACCATTTGTGACAATCATATATTTTTCGTCATAGACCCACAAGCCCAAATTTCCTAGCCCAAAGTATGGTGACGTTCACTCAAAATCGTCACAGATCATTAGATATGAAACGTCACAATTTATCCCATGGTACATGATGCCACTATGACAAAATAAAAACCGTCATGGTACAACCAAGCAAAAAAATGCCATTAGTCAGCCACCTTATTAGCTCATTGCAGATTGGGCCCATGTGTCAGGTATGAATTGCAAAGGTATTAAACCAGGAAAAAAAAGAATCCAGCAAAAGAGAATCGTCACCAAGGGATTCGAACCTGAGACCTCCTACAAGGAACCCGCCAGACTTACAACTAGGCTACTCATGCGAATATAAAATTCATCCAAATTGAGTAGAACTTTAGAGCAATATAAAAATAGAGAATCACCCTAGTCCAGCACTGTTTCTAGAAGTTTTGATTTAATTTAGGATATGGTTAAAGTGTGGAAATAAAGGGAAAAATAGTAGAACTTTTATGCTATGGTTAAGAAAAATTGAGTAAATGCCTAATAAACAGTAGACCTATATAAAAATGTTGAATGCCCTAGTTCACCAAATTAAGTGGAGATTAACCATTGATTTATGTTTCTACCCATTCATTAACAAAATGGAAAGAGGACATAAAAATGTGAAACAACAAGCAACCTTATTATTCTTAGCATACTTGAAAGTGTAGCTCCAAAGAATAATATAAAAAGTCCTAGTTTATTAAGAAAATATACCAGGTTGTCACATCTAAATACCAGGAAAAATACCCATTAGGGCAGTAGCCACTTTTAAATAGGAGGTGTAGTTCAATATGCCCTTTTGCCCTAGTTTTTGTTATTTTTTTCTAGCACAGATTCTAATTAGTTTTTATCTCAAATTTTTAGGACAACCTAGTTTGGCCAGTGATAATCCACTATAAGTTTTACATAATTATTGGAATTTTCTAAATAGCAGTTGTAGCTGAAATCACCCTTAAAAGCAGAATTAAGGGCTAACCAATGTTCATTAGGTAACTTAAACAAAAACCTAACTAAGCCTTCACTAAATTCTTAGGAGGTTAGTTAAGTCTCAAACCACCCTTTATTCCTTTGGTCAACCTTTAATCTAGACCACTAGGTCCACACTGCTGAAGGACTTAATTAATAAGAAGAAAACCCTAACCTTACTGAGTGACTTAGTGATACTCAACCTAGCATCATAATTATCATTTTTGCATATCATAGTATACATGTATATTATACATTGCATTCATTAGATTGCAACCTCACTAACGGAGAGTATGTCCTCATCCCGGAGCAAGGAGTTGCCCGGGAAGAAGTCCAGGAGCCAGCTCCTGAACATGCCACAGAGGATCTCCCTACAGCCGCAAAATTTGAAGGAAAGCCCGATATTATGCATAACTGTTATATATGCTATTTTACTGCACTTAATGTTTGTAGGCTTGTATTGTGCAATTAAGTATAGGAGTTGCTTAAAACTCTAGATAATGAACTCAGGATCATTATGAGATAAAAACTAGTATGCGGTCGAGTAGCTGCTATGCTAATAGAGGATCTTGGTAGAAGCCGAGTGATTTTTCTAGCACTCATGTCAGGTTAAGAATTGATTGTATTCATCTTGATAATGGGAGTTGTTGGTCACTTGTTTTTAATTGTTGTGAATTAAAAACAATGCAACACAATGTTAAATATTAAGGGCCTTCATCCTTGGGGCATTATCTTCCTCAGAGATAATGGTCCTTGGATGAAAGTAATGATGAGTGTTTGATTTCACCTTCAAACAACCTTTCTTCAAAGGTTATTTGTAGGTGACAATTTGTGACAGGATGAAAGTATTTATATTCAGTAAATGAAAAACGAACTATAAAGGATAAACCCTCTATTTTATTCATATTTATATATCTTTAAGATCATACCACTACAACAAATCATGTAATCTATGACGGATTTCTCTTGACGTTTATAAAAAACGTCACTAATATGCTACCATTTGTGACAATCATATATTTTTCGTCATAGACCCACAAGCCCAAATTTCCTAGCCCAAAGTATGGTGACGTTCACTCAAAATCGTCACAGATCATTAGATATGAAACGTAACAATTTATCCCATGGTACATGATGCCACTATGACAAAATAAAAACCGTCATGGTACAACCAAGCAAAAAAATGCCATTAGTCAGCCACCTTATTAGCTCATTGCAGATTGGGCCCATGTGTCAGGTATGAATTGCAAAGGTATTAAACCAGGAAAAAAAAGAATCCAGCAAAAGAGAATCGTCACCAAGGGATTCGAACCTGAGACCTCCTACAAGGAACCCGCCAGACTTACAACTAGGCTACTCATGCGACTTTGCTACCAGTCATATGTTATATCATTTTGTATATAAAATTTTACATTCTATTCTGCACACTTAACAAAACCGCCTAGATTGGATTCGTCCCCAATTCTCTGCCTCCGCCGCCAGGACGACGGCAAATCCGCCCACGCAAAATATCAGCCCAAGTGCCCATCGCCCAAGCTTCCTAGCTCACCCGCCGCCACCCACTAGCCAAATTCCCCATCCCTCTCCTGCCGCCACCCATCAGCCACATCTCTCCCTCCTACTCCCTCTCCGGCAGCCATCATCAGACAAGATCCCTCCCCCACCATCGAGCCATGTCGAGTCGAGTGCATCTTCTGCAAGCACGGCCATCTTACGAAACCCTAGCTGGCTCGAAGGACCACTACTGTCCGGCGCCCTGAACAACTTGGCATGATGCCGACGAAGGGTGGAGCAAACAAATCACAATGACATCGGGTAGTAGGTATATCACTCAACTCATCTCTCACTCTTAACTCCATCGATCGGAGTATTTAATTGGGTTTCACAACACGCAACACACCATTATGGAAAACTTCATTGCTACCTATACAGTTATCATCATTGACACTAAAGTACGGTTTGTTGTAGATATTGGAAGTTTTAAGAAGCAGTGACGACAATATATTTCCCGTTATGATAGAAAAATAGAAAAGTCGATTAAAATACAAAGTCAGCCCAACTGCCGGCTAGATAAATAGACTTGTTAAGTTCGTTTGTGTACATAAACTTCTTGACATGACTAAACACTTGGGGGTCTGTTTATCTAGGCTAATGTTTTCTTTTTAAATTTTGTCATTTAAAAGATTCTGAAGAAATCCTGTTTATCTAATGCATCATATATGTGTCCTTATCATTATGTTGTTCTTGTTTTCTCTCATCTTAGATCCACCATTGCATCCCTATGAAGAGGAGCGCCTTAGACAATGTATGAGGAACAATTCGAGGTTGCAACAACTTGGAATTCCTGCTTTAGTCAGCATGTGTGGGAACATAAATTCCATCTCTAGGAACAAAAAGCCAAATAACAGGGATAATGAAGATTCTGAATCTGAGTATGATCCTTCACATGACGATTCTATTGAAGGGGATTTGTTTGACCATGATGATCATAATAAGGTGATGGTTCCTCTTTCTTATTAGGGATGCATTTGTTTACTTGCTATTCAAATATGTCCATCTACTTTATTGATTGATTCATGCCTCCATTTCTAGAAGGGCTCAAAGGACACTAACAGAAGAACTATTCACATGGCTCCTGGTGGAATCAAGCCTCGAACTAAGAGAGTTTATGCAGAGCAACATACTACTAGAAATACAAGGTCAAAGAAAAGCATTGCTCAGCCTGACACAAGTCTAACACGAAGTGACATCTATGTGCCACCACCCTCGCTATCTCATTTGACCCAAGTTGGAGAAGTTGCTCGTAGCATTGAAAACCATAGAAAGACTAGTGTTGAAGGCTAGTTTTGTACTATGTTTCTTAGACTTTCATTCTATTAGTTGTGATTGCATGATGAATGCACTCTTACTGATTTCCTTTTATTTCAGCTAATGGCCCTACCCAGGTTGACAACACCCACATGGCCAATCGAGGTGAGGCCATTGCTCCACCTAATAAGGGGCACAACCAGATTGGCAACCCTAATGGGCACAACTAGATTGACATCGGCGATGATGAATTCTTACTACCATTATATTACTTTGATTGTATTGTGAGTGCATTCTTACTGTCTTCCTTTTTTAGAAGATGGCTTTGACCAATTTGATGACAACATGACCAACCAAGGGGAAGGCATTACCCAGCCTGGTGGAAAAGGTGATGGTATATTTCTATATTTACCATATTGCATATTACATCACTAGTTGCTTGCTAAACCTATCATGTGTCATTAGTTTCTACTTTACTGGATGTTCTTTTGACCTTTTCAATTAGATTCATGTGCCATGTGTCATTAGCTTGTCAATAGTCCATTGGATGATCATCTTTGATCCATGTTTGATGCACCTCACTTATTGCAATTTCTATGTGAATCTAAAACTAGGAGTAAATCAGCATAGAGAAAGGGGACTTAATATGGGACTTGGTCTCCAAAGGATGAACCGAGCTCGGCGTGGCAAACTGCCAATTGTCATTACTGAAGGAAGGATAAGGCCTGTGGCACCAATTGTTGCTGCAAAGTTTGCAACTGAGTGCAACATTGCAGTTCGGAATCATGTGCTTGTGCTTAAGTCATGGAAGGAATACGAGAAGCATCCTGGGCTCTTTAAATTGTTTACAGCAAAACTTAGTGTAAGTACAATCACTAAGCCTTTCTTTCTTCTTTAATGTGTTGCAAAGCTGTATGCAAAGCTGTACATTTCTCACGTACACTACAATTGTTTAGGCAAAGTTTGATATCAATACAGAAGATGCGCTAGTTAAAAATGCTTGTTTCCAAATGATGAGGAATGCACTGCGCCAACAACGATATAAGCTGAAGAAACAATATTTTGACCCTTTTCCGCTACATCTAGTGAGGAAAACATCTCCTATCAAATCGACAAGTGATGAACAATGGAATGACCTTGTGGAACATTGGAAAGGTCCAAAAAATATGGTATGTTGAAAAAATATTGCCTTGTACATGCTACTTTGACACATGCCTTATATGTATATTTTTGTTTGATGTAGGCGACATGTGAACATAACAAAGGCAACCGAGGCAAAGTTAAGTTCCATCAAACAACTGGATCTCGTAGCTATATGGTTCATGTAGAAAATTTGGTAAGTTACACATGTTTGTGCAGCCTTATATGCCCCTTCACAATTTGCCAATTATAGATTTAATCAGTGTATAAATTACAGAAATATAGTATTATGGAAAGTCATCTAGATTTTATCAAATGATACTCCCTGTTCCACAATGATTATATTGCCAAGATCAGTTTATTTATTTTTATTTGTTTAGAGCATTAGGTCTTGCTGCACAAAATATGAAATGCTAAATCTGTTTTAGTGTACATGCAGTTTCATAAAATAATCCTACTATCAAGTGTTGTGAACAAGATTACTGCATATAAATGTTTTTTAGGGGGACAAGTACATGGATCAAGAACCTGATGCATTGGATCTGTTCAAGGAGTGCCACTACAGTAAGAAAAAGCAAGGCTACACTTCCACTGTACAACTGGCTATTGTAAGGCAATATAATGCTTTTTGCAATGCTTATTTTAAATTGTCTCATGAAACAATTACATGTATGTTGATTGCATTCTAGACTCAAATGGAAGACAAGCGATCTACACCAGGAGAAGGTGAACAACCAATGTCTACGACTCAGGTTGTAGCTGATGTGCTTGCTGAGAACACAAAGAAGAATCGGTTTCTTCAAAATGTGGGAATCCAAAATGCACGACCTAGATCTAGTGTACAAAATATTGAAGCACAACTTGAAGTAGAGAGGAAGGCAAATGCAGAGCTTCAATCACTTGTCAGCATCCAACGTGAGCGCATGGATGTATTATTAAAGCAAGTGCATGAAGCAGAACTGGTAAGGATTAGAGAGCAAGAAGAGATGAAGAAGAAGCAAGATGCCATGGATGCTCAACTTGAGCTTATGCTAAGTCAGATTCAACCAAGTTAAAGCTAACTAGTATGGGGTGTTAGGCTTTGTTGGTACTTCTCTTTTGCTGATGCTATTGCATTCTATTGATGGATAAATACGTTTCAATCCATTTTTTGTCTATTGTGCTGCTAGAGTAGCTTTAGCGGCATGTGTGGTGTGTTGGAGTGGCTTACGTGTCAGTGGTTGGATACTTGCTGTAATGACATGCTATTGGATACTTGCATGTAATGACATGCTGGAGTGTGGTCAGTATTTTTTGTGATGAGATGCTGGATTAAAATCTGAGTTGTGATGTAATAGAATTCAACATTTTGTCATTATGTTCTGGATTATAATTAATATATATTTAAATTATTGTGTTTGCAAAAGCTGCGAAGCTGTCCATGGGCTAGAATGTTAATTGTAATGGGCTGAAACAAAATGGGCAAAAATTGCAATAAAAAGGTACATTCTAAGTGGGCCAAGCCCAATACAATTTGTATTAAATGGGCTGTGAACAACCAGCCACGTTGATACCCATGCCATGTAATCAGTTTAGTAGTGATGTGGCTATTCAATCCATGACGAATATTAGTCACATGTGGCAGCATTCTATGACATCTATTTTTGTCATTCGTTTTGGGCTCGGGTTGGATAGAAAGGGCCCAAGGCTGTTTTATGACAGCTAAGAAACGTCACGGATTGGTTTAATCTATGACGATTTGGTTTAGACGTCATGGCGTCTAATCTATGACGCTTAATACATGACAGAATTTAGAAACGTCACGGATACTACTTTATGACGTTTTTCCACGATACATGACAAATGGAGTTCGTCATGTATTAAGGTGAGTGTTGTAGTGTACTTCAACCAATACAACAACAAGTAATTACATTTATACCTTCGGCTCCGCACGAAGGAGAACACAAAGATGACCTTCGAAAAGTGAGTAATCGAGATTGCACGTTATGCTCTCTCTAATAACCCTCCCGAAAAAAGGTGAACAACACATGTCACACCCAGTTTTAGAAGGCAAACCATATGCGAACCATGTACGTGCCAGGATCAGAAACTCACGTACACAACGATTACATAATTGGACATCATCACACATTGCTTGAAAATAAAGAGCAGAAAAAGGTACTTTATTACATCAAGATGTCCAAGACATCCACAGAGTCATTAACATAGTCATTAATATTATTAAAGTGTAGAAAAGCGAACGTAGCAGATATGGCATTCATAGGCATCTGACTAGGGGTTTGCCACTAACAGATCTAGAACTCATCCTAGTCCCAGAACTCCTCAAAGTCCTCCATGTTCCTTGCATCTCCTCCTGAGCACTGAATACAGTGGAGACAGCCTAGGGTGGGGTGGGTTTTAAAGCAAGGGTGAGTATGCATCAACGTACTCAGCAAATGTCCCGTTTGGCTAAAGTGGACTAGCTGTATGTGGAGTTAAGGTTAAAGCAGTTGCTTTTAGTTGGTCAGGTTTTTATTATTAGTTGTAGAGCCAAATTTTAGTAATAAACCCAGTCATTACCCAAATGTACTCCCTATAAGAGGAAATACCAGAGATCAGAGTTATGTTCATCATCATTAACCATCATCATAAAAGTATCCAAAGTTCTTCTAATCAAAGAGGATCCCAAGGCTGCTCATAACCGTGAGCACGACTGATATACCAGTTTCTAACACTCTGTAGATGTTGCACACTTTACCCACGAGTCGTGATTCTCGTTCTGCCCGGAGATCATGACTCCCCATTGATCACTACCAAGGTGACCTGGCAGGGTCTCACTACGTAGCCTTTGCAAAGAATCCCCTAGTGCATATCTACTCGTTAGATTTAGCCAGTTGTACAAACACAATACTCCTCCCTAAGATGGGTGACTAACAAAACCAAAACGAATGAACCTTGGCACCCACCCTTAACAGAGCGAGCACTATGCCCCGGCCCCCATTGACGGCCCTCCGGCAAAGCCAACTACACCCCCAGGTTCATCTAATTATTCAGCTAAGGGCGTCCCATTCCATCCTCATGGTTGCACTGTTATCCCGGGTGGTCACTCAACAAACAGGTCCTTATGGAGAGGTACTCAGGAAACAGCCTGAGTCCCCTAAAGTATCACAAGATCATCATCAGGATAACATCATCGTATCATAAATATTCACGTCATGTTAGTTGATTAAAGTAAAGAAAAAGCATAAAGCTAACAATAATATCCCAAAAGGTAAACAAGGAGTAAATACAGACTAGTTAATCCTAAGGTTTCAATAATGTAATGCGAGACGATGAATTATAAAGTAAGTAGGACATAATAGGTCAGAGGACACTTGCCTTCACCAGGTTGTTGCTCAGGAAGATCTTCGGCAACACACTCAGGAACCATGGGCTGCTCGTTGTCTAAACAAAGCGGTCATGCATTCAATATATTTGGATAAAGACAAACAAATAATACAGCAATCATGTACAAACAAGTGAACACAAACTCAAAAGAACAGTGTAAACATAAGAGGTAAACTTAGGTTCTAGGGTGAACTAATACACCTAGAGGTTCGTGATTCTCTAAGTATTGACTATCTCGGGGATCATATAACTTAAATTCATGTATCTTAATAGGTTACCAAAATTATACCAGGGATGGTGTGACACCCCAGATGTCTATTTCGTATTATGTCAGGAGATTTATCCTAATCTCGGATGCTCAATGAAAATTTCTATTTCTCGATTGCATCTATCTCCTTTTATCAAGTTACTCATGAATGTTTTAATAAATTTGGAGTTATTTGATCTCAAGAACAGCCAAATTTGGAGCTTGTTAAAACTTTTTTGTTTCTTGAAGCAAACGCAAATTCGAAAGTCAATCTCGTCTCACAACTCCCGTCAAGACTCATTTACTCGGACTCTCGATAGTTGTTATGTTATCCAATCGGTGTCTGAATCCGTTTTCTCGATAGTCGGTCTATGTCCAAATACTTAGTCTGAATCCGCATTCTTTAGCGGAATCTCTATTATGCGAACCTCTAATTAATTCTTATGCAACTCGACTTGTTTTATCGATATCATAATTCATCTCTATCTATCAAGTGTATTCTAAAGAATTCTAGAAGTTTAAAGCAAATACTCATATGAAAAGATAAATCATATACATGCTTGAAACTGCTCGTCTGAACAAATGCTAATTTTGAAATTCAACAAAACCTTGTCATCTTACTCAAACAACTCTATCTCAACTTTACAACAAAAGTTATTAAGGGTCCATGCCATGAAAATGTCGAGGAAATACCCCGATTGCCTTAAAAATATAATTTGAAGCTTTATAATGATGCTAACTTGACCAAAGTGAAACTTCAATTTATATTCAAGATATGAGGTTTTACCTTTAATAAAAATTGTAGAACCTGTGTTATACAACAAATTTTATATTTAAATCAAGCCATGATTCAATCTCTAAGTATCTCAAAAAGTACCCTCAATACAGAATAAAAATCTGATTTCAGGATTCGAATTCTTCTAAGTCTAAAATCAGTGTCGTTCGAGTCGACGTCTCGCGTTCCCAATTTTTTGTTGAACAACTCAAGTTTCCCCAAATATAAAAGTTGTTACTAACTAATAGAGGCACAACATGTGAAAAGATGGCATTCATCCGATTCCGTTTCACATGCTTTGACACTCAGTTTTCACGAGTTTCCACTGTTTTCTAACCCACTGACAAACCAATTTTCGTGGGTCTACAACTCTCTAACCAATGCCCGAATCACCTTAAGTTCTGTACAAAAATTGTAGAGTGTAGATCAAGGAAGATATTTCGTGTAGTGACCAATATCTGAAAACAAGCAGAAAATATCAAAACACGCCGCCCAAGGTCGTCACTGTAGTACCTGCCACCTGCTGCAACTAGCTGACATGTCCAGAGCTTGGCTCTATAAATGGCAGCCCCTGCCCTCTTCTTCGCCCCCCCCATGCCATCCTCTCCTCTCATCTGTTCGAACGCAGGGACCTCTCCCTCCCATGGCTCTTGGCAGCAAGCTCCATCCATGGCCGAGCTCACCCCCTTTCACTGCTCCCACCACCTATGAATGCCCACTGCTTCTCTCCTTGGCTGTTGTTCACGTGAGGTAGAAGAAGACCCTTGGTGTCTATGACAAGTGTGCCCAAGGCCATGTCTAAAGGTGCACAAATTTGCAGATTTCTGTGTTGTGTTCAAAAATTCATATCTCGAGTTTTAGAGCTCCTAAAATTGTGAAAATTGTTTTGGTGGCTTCCTTATGAAATGCTCTAACTATTGGATCTATAAATTGGCATGTTTTAGTGGAAAAGGTTTTCTGTATAAATTCGTCTTTAAAAACTAGTTTACAAAACAAATGAACTTGCTTCTCTCTATAGTTTTAATTATAAAATCCAAAAATGATGAAACTTGTTTTGTTAGTTAGATGTTGTCATACTCTCGCTAAGAAAAATATAAAACTTATATGTTGTTCACTGTTTTCTTGGTGTGCTAATTAAAACATGTTAAATAGGGAAAAGAAGATTGATTTGCTTGTTATTTTTGGATCTGTAGCTCTATTGCTCCAAATAGATTGAAATTATTACATTACACCCTCTGTGTGATGCTTAGTGACTGTTAACAATTTCATGATTTATGGTCGATGTATCACTGAGTTAGTGATTTAACTTGTTTGATGCATATTATGTAGTTTTAAATGGTTTATAAATAATATATGGATGTAAAAATAGAAAATGGTGTTCCACTGTCCTTGAATGATGTTTTAGTGGCCTAATAAAACATAATATGGCATGTATCCACAGAAAATAATTAGTTTTAGATTTAACTTGCTCTCACATGCTTTATTGCATTAACAATTTGTTATTTTTGTAGTAAATACAATATAAAACCTGAGAATGTGAAATTTATTCATTAGTTATAATTTGTTATTAACTATGCCTCATAAAGATTCCAGCCCCAAATTAGATAGTTTCATATGGTGCTAAAATGACACACATTTCATAATTATAAGAAGAATTAGTGAAAAATTAGAAGTGAACAAAAGCGTGCATGTTTCTTGAAATGCTTAAGTGTCTTGATACAAATTGAAACTTGATAACTAAGTAATAATGATTTGAACTTGAGAAATTGGTGATAGTATCTCTCTATGAGTTTGCTTGGTGATTTAGGTAAGTGCTCTTGTGCTAGCAAACTAAAATTCCTGCGTGTACAGTTTTGGTTGTGCGTTCTAATTAAGTAAAATATGTTTTCTGTAGAAAAGTCATATAGAAAAGTTGTACATAACTTTTTTATCTTGCTCGTGTTAAAATTTGACTGCCATAAGTCTAATCGTTTAGAAGTTATGCTTTTCACCAGTTCAGTAACTGAATCTGTTCAATTTTGGTACAGATTTCAGAGATCGTATTGTTTGCTTAAGTTCAGTTTAGAATGCGTACTTGTCAATTATAAGAAAGTTGTAGATGCTTTCCGTATCCTTCTTGTGTTAAATTTTCATGACCATAGGCCTGGTAGTTTAGGAGTTATGAATTTTACAAACTAGTTGATGTGTTCTGTCCACTGTCAGAATAGATTTCGAATACTGTATTGTTTGATTTGGTTAAATATAGAATCTATTCTTGGTGATTATTAAAGTTGTGTAGTACTTTTGTTAAGCTTTCCAAAAAGTCTTGGATCACTCTTTTTGGTGATCTGAGTATTAAGTGATGGATGTTTAAAGTGTGAAGACTGAATATGTCCAATTCTGAACAGCAAAGCCTTCGTAGTTTATTTTACCCTTGATACATATTAAACCAGCCAGGGATGTTTATAAATAATTTGTAGAATAATTAATTAGCTTTTCAGAAAGTCTAGGATCAATTTATTTGGATGCATGAATCTCTAGTTATGAAATTTTTGAAGTCGCGAGTCTGAATCTATCTAAATCTGGACAGAGCTGTCGTTTATCACTATTTTACCTTGTTAAGTATCTAATTTCCTTGAGATGACAACACCAAAGTTGTAGAGAATTTCTTATACTTTCCAAAAAGTATTTGATCACTATTTTTGGACAAATGTCTTATGAGTTATAACTGAAACAAGTAACTGCTGTGCTTCTGTCCTAATCATGTTGAATGGGATTGATTGCTCTACTCCATTGTGTTTGTCTTGAGTCGACTACTTACTTGTTTTGGGTTTGAATTGAACATGAGTAATAATAGTGACTAATATAATTGGGGTTATATATAAGTAAGTAGTGCATGTCTCACTAAGTTAGTGAACTAATTTTGTTGAGGTCTAATAAGTAGCTTAGCTTAATCAACAGTTATCAAGTGCAGTTATATATTAAGGAAACAAAATGAATAATGTCCTGTCTTTGGCTTTCTGCTAATACTACTAAGTAACCAACGTCATTAAATTAGTATAATTTGTAATTATGATTAAACTATCTCCTCATGTGTGTTCTCTGGGGTATATGCTTGCAGTATAATGCTGTGAATGATTGTAAAATCCGATTAAGTAACTATTCCTTTTTAACTAAGTCTATCTATGTGTAAGTCATCGTAAATTTATGTGTACTTAATTAGTTTAATAATAAGTAGCCAATGAACGATTAAAGTGAACATGGTAAATGCTTGTACTCGTGATATCGTGTTTGTGTTGGTTAACGTATGGATGTTTATGTGTATTACTAGTTAATGTCAGTTCGCTATCATGTACTTAGAGTATCATGTGCTATTTCATCATATTCGTACCTATGCATCATGCATCTCATTTAGGACCGAGAGATGATGATCGTGCAAGTGATGTGGTGCCAACCACAAGATGCAGTTGGTGGACGACCTGAAGAATGATGGACTTAACCAGTGGATGCTCGTCAAGTGAGTGTCATCTAGCAAACACTATCTAGTGTTGAATTCCAGGCAAGCCTCAGTTTTATGCATAACCGTTTATATATGCTATTTTACTACACTTAATGTTTGTAAGCTTGTACCATGCACTTAAGTGTAGGAGTTGCTTGAAACCCTAGTTGCATGAACTCAGGATTCCTTTTGAGATGGATACTAGTATGCTAGGTTGAGTAGCTGCTTTGCTAATTAGGGATCTCGGTAGAAGTCAAGTGATTTTTCTAGCACTCGCACGAGGTCAGGAATTGGTTGTATCCATTTTTGATAACGGAATGATGATGGTCTGTGGACATGGATCCATGGGGATGCGCTGTCTACGAGACAAAATTGGAATAAGGATTAACGTGTGGATACCTGTGTCAAGCGTTTGAACATACTAAACACTTGTCGGGAAATATGGTAACTGGTAAGCCTAGTACATGAGTGAAGCCGAGCGTGGACTTTACTCCTCACTTGTCCTGAGACGTGGTCTCCCATTCCGGATATGGTGGGTACAAGTGCGGCCACTGCACGGCGGTAGCCGGGGTTAGTGGAGCATTGTATGCCAAGGCGGTGAGTCCTCGTCGCAAACGGGGGATCGATGGGGACGGTTGATATGTGTGGGGATGGAGTGCCCCTACATGTCATGTGTTTAGGTTTACCTTGCAAGGTTAAAACTCGATTCGAATCGTCTGCTTCTCGTAGCTAATGAGACTGCTTGTTCCATTGTACTGCATTGAGTAATAAGTGGAAATGAGATGACTGGCAAAAGATGTTGATTGATATAATGTTTGATACCATGTATGGATAGTTAGGTGCTCACCTAGTCTAAATTATTATACTCGAACTTGAAAAGCTAAAACATGATTTTAGACTCAGCTAGTGCTTTTGGCAAACCAAACCCCTCAGCCAAACAGCTTCATGGTCTAGAGGTAGAGGAGTAGACTCCTCACACCGGGTAAGTCTAGCTGAGTATTAGTATACTCAGCATTGCTCGTGGCATAATTTTTGCAGGTACCTCCTTAAATTGGTTGATGGTGTGACTTGGCCTTCATCCCTGCCACCGGGATAGATGGTCGAGAGGGTTACTGCTTCCGCAGGGGAGGACCAGGAGGAGTAGCGTGGCCCGGCTTCGCCATGTTACTCGTTTTTCTCCGTTAGTTATTTCCGCTGCACTAAAAACTATTGTTACTGCTTTTGAAACTCCGATAATGTAATCACTAATGATACTTCTTAAATTTGTGGTATTATGCTTTATTGTATTTCTCTGTGCCTCACCTTTGAGTGAGCTAGTGGTATTCGACCCTTGGTAAGTGGATTTATTGGACTAGATCTGAGGGACTGACGAGTTATTCCGATTTAAGTGTGTTGCTACCTTAAAGGTGCGACTTGGGCACTTAAGCTGGAATAATCCGGGCGGTTCTGCCACAGCTGGTATCAGAGCGAATACCATTACAGAGAAGTCAATAAGTCATAATACCAACTTTTCAAAAGTAAAACTTATTTGGAAACCAATGTTGGATAGATCGTCAGGACGATAAGGATAGACCTAGGACGTGAAGCCTTAGGAAATAGATGGGTAGCTAGGTGGCTATTTATATAGGCCATAAAGGCTACTACTACTATTAGGATGTTGTAGAAACATCCGAAAAACTAGTTAGGTTTGAGAAGACGTTTCGAATGAGCATGCATCATGACTGTCGCATCATAATTGTCTCTTGTGGATCAACATGCTTTTCTCACCTTTATTCCAATAATAAGAACTTGTGAGTAATGTGTTGTATTGCTATTTTATGAACCGCAAAAAAATGTTGTTTGTTCTACTCATGAAAAGACCCCCTCCAAACAACCTTGAGTTTAGCAAGTGAATCCTCAAAAAAATATGCTTGTGTTGGTATTTTCTGAACCTTGTGTGTTTCACCCTTGAATTTACACCTGCACAGCTTATAGAACCCCATAGTTGGACCACTAGTTCAACCTAAAGCTTCCTTATGCACTTGTTGTGTTAAAGAAAGAAAAAATTGTTTGGTGTCTAGTCGCACAAACCCTATCAAGGCCATGTTTCTTTCCATAGAACCTGCCCCGAATCTTCATAACCTTTCTGGTGCTCATCCTAATCGATCTCATGCGACACCTCTATTTTCACCTGGATCTGGTAATCTTTTTCCTTGTGAATCATGTTGTGAATTTACCATCCGAATCCCCTAATGATCCTTCCCCGTTATCTTGTAATCTGCTCCAACCGATTCTCAAGTGTCGGATGTTGATCTGCCTAAATCTCTCATTTGTGGTCATTCTCATACCCCCTTCTCCGAGGATTATGACATTGTTTATCGATTTTATCTCTAAACAGTGTATCCATTTGGTTCAATGGATTTCGCTATTGTCTTTAGTTCTCTCATGTCTCAGCAAGTTACCAATCTTGATCTCATGGTTGCTTCCTAATCATATCCCATCTTATACTAATCTCTAGCCTGATAATCTCTGTGATGATCATAAAAGAGCGTATGGAGTTGAAGAAAATTCTCATGAGATGCTCTTTTGTCAACAATCTTTGCTTCAACTTCAGACACATTTTCTGAGCCATATTCTCAAGGGCTCCATCTATTTGTGTCACGTGGATTTCTCATTGGTTATGTTTAGTAATGGTGTTGTGACTAAACTACTGATGGTGCCACGACGAAACCGAGAGCCTCCTATGGGTGCACACATAAGGTTGAGCTGCTCGGCACGCGCTGGTATCGCAGTTAATAGTCGTGATCCATTACGAGACTATACTGATGTGCTATCTTTTGTGGACATTCTCTCAAAGTGATTGCCGCATTTTGTCTCAATATGTTGCGATATTCTATCCAAATCCATCTTCCGTATCTATCAGATGACATCTTATGGATTGGCATCAACCATTAGCCTCGGGGTTACATGCTTCTCCACCCTTAAAGATCCTCATTCGTCTCGGGACGAGATTCTTTTAAGGGGGGAAGGCTGTGACACCCCAGGTGTCTATTTCGTATTATGTCGAGAGATTTATCCTAATCTCGGATGCTCAATGAAAATTTATATTTCTCGATCGCATCTACCTCCTTTATCAAGTTACTCATGAATGTTTTAATAAATTTGGAATTATTCAATCTCAAGAATAGCCAAATTTGGAGCATGTTAAAACTTTTTGTTTCTTGAAGCAAACGCAAATTCGAAACTCAACCTCGTCTCGCAACTCCCGTCCAGACTCATTTACTCGGACTCTCGATAGTTGTTATGTTATCCAATCGGTGTCCGAATCCGCTTTCTCGATAGTCGGTCTACGTCCAAATACTTAGGCCGAATCCGCATTCTTCAGCAGAATCTCTATTATGCGAACCTCTAATTAATTCTTATGCAACTCGACTTGTTTTCCCTATATCATAATTCATCTCTATCTATCAAGTGTATTCTAAAGAATTCTAGAAGTTTAAAGCAAATACTCACATGAAAAGATAAATCCTATACTTGCTTGAAACTACTCCTCTGAACAAATGCAAATTTTGAAATTCAACAAAACCTTGTCATCTTACTCAAACAACTCTATATCAACTCTACAACAAAAGTTATTAAGGGTCCATGCCATGAAAATGTCGAGGAAATACCCCGATTGCCTTAAAAATATAATTTGAAGCTTTATAACGATGCTACCTTGACCAAAATGAAACTTTAATTTATATTCAAGTACTGAGGTTTGACCTTTAATAAAAATTGTAGAACCTATGTTATACAACAAATTTTATATTTCAACCAAGCCTTAATTCAATCTCTAAGTATCTCAAATAGTGCCCTCAATACAGAATAAAAATCTAATTTCAGGATTCGAATTCTTCTAAGTGTGAAATCAGTGTCGTTCGGGTCGATGTCTCGCGTTCCCAATTTTTTGTTGAACAACTCAAGTTTCCCCAAATATAAAAGTTGTTACTAACTAATAGAGGCACAACATGTTAAAAGATGGCATTCATCCGATTCCGTTTGACATGCTTTGACACTCAGTTTTCACGAGTTTCCACTGATTTCTAACACACTGACAAACCAATTTTCGTGGGTCTATAACTCTCTAACCAGTGCCCGAATCACCTTAAGTTCTGTACAAAAATTATAGAGTGTAGATCAAGGAAGATATTTTGTGCAGTGAACAAGATCAAAAAACAAGCAAAAAATGCCAAAACACGCCACCCAAGGTTGTCAATGTAGCACCTGCCACCTGCTGCAGTTAGCTGACATGTCTAGAGCTTGGCTCTATAAATGGCAGCCCCTGCCCTTTTCTTCTCCCCCCCACGCCATCCTCTCCTCTCCTCTGTTCGAACGCAGGGACCTCTCCCTCCCAAGGCTCTTGGCAACAAGCTCAATCCATGGCCGAGCACACCCCCTTTCACTGGTCCCACCCATGAACACGCCCTCTGCTCCCCTTGGCTGTTGTTCTCGTGAGGTAGAAGAAGACCCTTGGTGTCTATGACGAGTGGGCCCAAGGCCAAGTCTAAAGGTGCACAAATTTTAAATTTCTGTGTTGTGTTCAAAAAATCATATCTCGAGTTTTGGAGCTCATAAAATCATAAAATTTGTTTTGTTGGCTTCCTTATGAAATGCTCTAACTATTGGATATATAGGTCGGCATGTTTTAGTGGAAAAGTTTTTCTGTATATATTCGTCTTTAAAAACTGGTTTACAAAACAAATGAACTTGCTTCTCTCTATAGTTTTAATTATAAAAATCCAAAAATGATGAAACTTGTTTTGTTATGTTGTCATACTCTAGCTAAGCAAAATATAAAACTTATATGTTGTTCACTGTTTTCTTGGTGTGCTAATTAAAACATGTTAAATAGGGAAAAGAAGATTGATTTGCTTGTTATTTTTGGATCTGTAGCTCTATTGCTCCAAATAGATTGAAATTTTTACAATAGACCCTCTATGTGATGCTTAGTGACTGGTAAAAATTTCATGATTTATGGTCGATGTATCACTGAGTTAGTGATTTAACTTGTTTGATGCATATTATGTAGATTTAAATGGTTTATAAATAATATATGGATGTAAAAATGGAAAATGGTGTTCCACTGTCCTTGAAAGATGTTTTAGTGGCCTAATAAAACTTAATATGATCATGCATCCATAGAAAATAATTAGTTTTAGATTTAACATGCTCTCACATGCTTTATTGCATTAACAATTTGTTATTTTTGTAGTAAATACAATATAAAACCTGAGCAAGTGAAATTTATACATTAGTCATAATTTGTTATTAACTATACCTCATAAAAATTCCAGCTCCAAATTAGATAGTTTCATATGGTGCTAAAATGACACACATTTCATAATTATAAGAAGAATTAGTGAAAAATTAGAAGTAAACAAAAGCGTGCATGTTTCTTGATACAAATTGAAACTTGATAACTAAGTCATAATGATTTGAACTTGAGAAATTGGTGATAGTATCTCTTTATGAGTTTGCTTGGTGATTTGAACTTGGTACATATTAAACCAGCCAGGGATGTTTATAAATAATGTGTAGAACATTTAATTAGCTTTCTTGAAAGTCTAGGATCAATTGATTTGGATGCATGAACCTTTAGTTATGAAATTTTTGACGTCGCGAGTCTGAATCTGTCCAAATCTGGATAGAGCTGTCGTTTATCACTATTTTACCTTGTTAAGTATGTAATCACCTTGAGATGACAACACCAAAGTTGTAGAGAATATCTTATACTTTCTAAAAAGTATTTGATCAGTATTTTTGGACGAATGTCTTGTGAGTTATAACTGAAACAAGTAACTGTTGTGCTGCTGTCCTAATCATGTTGAATGGGATTGATTGATCTACTCCATTGTGTTTGTCTTGAGTCGACTACTTGCTTGTTTTGGGTTTGAATTGAACATTAGTAATAATAATAGTGACTAATATAATTGGGGTTATATATAAGTAAGTAGTGCATGTCTGACTAAGTTAGTGAACTAATTTTGTTGAGGTCTAATAAGTAGCTTAGCTTAATCAACAGTTAGCAAGTGCAGTTATATATTAGGGAAACAAAATGAATAATGTCTTGTCTTTTGCTTTATGCTAATACTACTATGTAACCAACGTCATTAAATTAGTATAATTTGTAATTATGATTAAACTATCTCCTCGTGTGTGTTCTCTGGGTGTATGCTTGCAGTAGAACGTTGTGAATGATTGTAAAACCCGATTAAGTAACTATTCCTTTTTAACTAAGTCTATCTATGTGTAAGTCATCGAAAATTTATGTGTACTTAACTAGTTTAATAATAAGTAGCCAATGAACGATTAAAGTGAACATGGTAAATGCTTGTACTCGTGATGTCATGTTTGTGTTGCTTAAATATAGGAAACATTCGTCATCTTTCCAGTAATGTTGACTTGTTGTGCCCAATGACGTCTAGATGGCTAGCGTTAACGCATGGATGTTTATGTGTATTACTAGTTAATGTTAGTTCGCTATCATGTACTTGGAGTATCTTGTGCTATTTCATCATATTCATACCTATGCATCATGCATCTTATTTAGGACCGAGAGATGATGATCGTGCAAGTGATGTGGTGCCAACCACAAGATGCAGTTGGTGGACGACCTGAAGAATGATGGACTTAACCAGAGGATGCTCGCCAAGCGAGTGTCATCTAGCAAACACTATCTAGTGTTGAATTTCAGGCAAGCCTCGGTTTTATGCATAACCGTTTATATATGCTATTTTACTACACTTAATGTTTGTAGGCTTGTATCGTGCACTTAAGTGTAGTAGTTGCTTGAAACCCTAGTTGCATGAACTCAGGATTCCTTTTGAGATGGATACTAGTATGCTAGGTCGAGTAGCTGCTTTGCTAATTAGGTATCTCGGTAGAAGTCGAGTGATTTTTCTAGCACTCGCGCGAGGTCAGTAATTGGTTGTATCCATTTTTTATAACGAAATGATGATGGTCTGTGGACACGGATCCATGGGGATGCGATGTCTATGAGACGAAATTGGAATAAGGATTAACGTGTGGATACCTGTGTCAAGCATTTGAACGTACTAAACACATGTCGGGAAATATGGTAACCAGTAAGCCTAGTACCTGAGTGAAGCCGGGCGCGGACTTTACTCCTCACTTGTCCTGAGACATGGTATCCCATTCCAGATATGGTGGGTGTAAGTGTGGCCACTGCACGGCGGTAGCCGGGGTCAGTGGAGCATTGTATGCCAAGGCAGTGAGTCCTGGCCGTGAACGGGGGATCGATGGGGATGATTGATATGTGTGGGGACGGAGTGCCCCTACATGTCGTGTGTTTAGGTTTACCTTGCATGGTTAAAACTCGATTCGAATCGTCTGCTTCTCGTAGCTAATGAGACTACTTGATCCATTGTACTACATTGAGTAATAAGTGGAAATGAGATGACTGGCAAAAGATGTTGATTGATATAATGTTTGATACCATGTATAGATAGTTAGGTGCTCACCTAGTCTAAATTATTATTCTAGAACTTGAAAAGCTAAAACTTGATTTTAGACTCAGCTAGTGCTTTTGGCAAACCAAACCCCTCAGCCAAACAGCTTCATGATCTAGAGGTAGAGGAGTAGACTCCTCACACCGGGTAAGTCTAGCTGAGTATTAGTATACGTAGCCTTGCTTGTGGCATAATTTTTGCAGGTACCTCCTTAAATTGGTTGATGGTGTGACTTGGCCTTCATCCCTGCCACTGGGATAGATGGTTGAGAGGGTTACTGCTTCCGCAGGGGAGGACCAGGAGGAGTAGCGTGGCCCGGCTTCGCCATGTTACTCGTTTTTCTCCATTAGTTATTTCCTCTGACTAAAAACTATTATTACTGCTTTTGAAACTCCGATAATGTAATCACTACTGATACTTCTTAAATTTGTGGTATTATGCTTTATTATATTTCTCTGTGCCTCACCTTCGAGTGAGCTAGTGGTATTCGATCCTTGGTAAGTGGCTTTATCGGACTAGATCCGAGGGACTGACGAGTTATTCCGATTTAAGTGTGTTGCGACCTTTAAGGTGTGACTTGGGCACTTAAGCTAGATTAATCTGGGCGGTTCTACCATAGATGGGTTCATATGGTATTAAACTCACAAAATTAATCATCTAATTACCATTAGGGTTTTACTTTTATTTAAACAAACCATCTCTAATACTAGTCTATAGTCTAGGCATGAAATTGATATGTACAGATAGTGAGTGATCATAATTTTAACATATAGGGAATAATATTTTGAACATTTTGCCATTTGAATCACTCAATTTGGAGTTCATATGCAAAAGATATGAAATAAATAAGTTTTGGAATGCAAAATACAAAACTAGGTCAAATTCTGCGATTAATTAAAAGGTCAGGGGTCTGTTTGCAAGAATACAGGGGCATGCGCGCGAAACTGATGGACGATGGGTTGAATTTCAAAAACTCGAGAGGCTATTTAACAAAACTACCACGCAAATGGTTATCAGCTGATCTCGACCGCACGATCGCGAACGAACGACCGAGATTAGATCCGACCGTGAGCGCGCGCGGACGAGCAAGCGCGGCTGATAGGCGGGCCAGGGGTGTCAGCGACCTAGGTCTGAGGCAGACTGACCGGTCGGGCCCAGTTGTAGAGCTCGAGCGAGGGCGTGGATCCGAGCGGCTAGATCTAAATTGGACGGTTGAGATTGGGTTGTGTTAAATAGAAACTAGACTGTCAGATCCTAGATGGACACCTAAAATCTGATGGCGGCTCGGGCTGGGTTGTCGGCCTACTCGCGGTGATGTCGCTTGTCTCCGTGGTGAGGTTTCACCGGAGGCGAGGGCATGACCACGGTGAGGGTCTAGGGCACTGGGAAAGGGTTCAGGCGAGTTTGGGGTGACACGATGAACTTAGCCATGGGCATGACACAGGCGCTAGGGCACTAGAGGGCGTGGTCGACGGTGGAGTAGCCCAACAACAGCGCAACACAGCTCCGACGAGGGATTGCGCGGACAACAGGGCAGTACACGGGAAATTAAGGGCGTGGGGGAGTTGCTCACCTCGAGAGGGGACTCTGGAGCGCTTGAGCAACGACGAGGACACAAGGAGGCCTTGGGTCGACGATGGCGAAGCTCCGGCTGCACGGTGAAGAGGCCGGTGAGCGTGGACCGGGCGAAACAGAGGGGCTGGGGGCAAACCAAAGGGTGTCTCGCATCGTTGGCGAGGAAGCGGAGCTCAATGGGGCAACAGACGTGACAGAAGCTCGACAGCAACGATGGAACGGACGGTGGACCACGACAAAGCTCCACGGGCGCGTGCGCGGTGCGAGAGAGAGCAAGGGTGTTCGGCTGAGGGCGCAACTGAGCGGGGGGGTGGGGGAATGAGCAAATGGGTGCGGGCTCCAGAAAAGGGCTCGTGCACGTGGGGCTGTGGTCGGGAAACGCGCGTCGTGGGCGTGTCCACAGTGGAGATCATGGGGGCTCGGGCACGTGGGGGCGTCCACAGCGGAGATCGCGGGTGGGAAGTTAGGGAAGGGGAGGTGGCTGACAAGTGAGGTCCGCAGGGCAGCGAGGGCGAGCGTGCAAACAGACGTTCAACGCTGACAGAAAGGGCCCACCGAATAGCGAGAGAGGATGGGCGCGTGCGCGAAAGGATCGGCACCGATAGGTCGGTCCCACTGGGCAGCGGGAGGGAGAGAGGAAGAGAGGGCGCGTGCACGGTCGTCGCTGACAGGTGGGGCCCACCTGTCAGGCGACGCGGGTGCACGCGGCTCGGCTGGGCTGGATTGGGCCTAATGGGCTGAATTTGGTTTTTCCTTTTCTCTGAATTTTCTAATGCCTTTTCTTTTTATTTTCTCTATAGGTTTCAAATAAAATTCAAACCAAATTCAAATTCAAACTAATTCAAACATGTGCATCAAACAAAAGGATAATTTAGGCTCATCATGATGCAACATTTCATGACTCACATGGGTTTTGATAAAATAAATAATTAATCCATCTCTTAATTAACTTAACTCTAATCATAAGGAAGAGAGAGGAAGACTGGAGAGAGAGAGACAAGAGGTAACACCTAAATTTGGTAGGCATTTAGAGAAGAAATTTTATAACCCAAATTCAGGGTGTTATAGTACGGGGCACTATTCATGTATTTATAGGCCTAGGACACAACTCAGGAGAAATTACAATTGTTCCCTTAATCTTTATAATTTTTCTCTAATGCAAATACTAAGGGTGAAGTCATCCTTCTACTCTTGAATTAGCTTGTTGTGAGACATCCAGAATTAGCTTGAGCTGAAGCTACGATCATGATGATTGTCACAGCTTTGTCGCATCTCTTGCATCCCTTGCTTCGCTATTTTATCTTCGGCATTTAGTCCTACAGTATGCTTGTTAGATGAATTAAAATAATTGTTTGTTTTGAGGACCTTCGGTAGAGAGAGACCCCCAAAAGTAGCCCCTTCGTGATGCTAGATCGTTTTTCATAATGAACTTGATCCGCGAAACATTCGAAGGCCACTGATTGCCGAAGGTCCGAAAATCACCTTCTCTGAGCTTGTTATTAAAAACGAATAAAAGGCACAGGCTCCGTCAGTCCATCGATCAATTGGTGTGAGTGCCACGATGGTTTGCCTTCTACGCTTACAAGGCTATATAAACGGATTGGTTGGTTTTAGGTTTTTACAGCATTCATTGCACTTGTGTCGCTATGCTGCCAAAAAAATTTACTGCAGCGGAATGTGTTTTCGTGCTTCCAAGTCTCCAATCATGCTTCGTCTCAACTTTGCGATGGCTAGAATTAGGGCGACTGTTAGGTTAACAAACGAAGGTGGGGAAGTAGATACAACTGAAACAGCTCCAATTTCAGAAGTTATGAAAGATTCTGGCATCGTCGACCCAAGGATAGAAAAGCACGTTCTGGAGAAAAGTAATTCTTATGTCGATGGTGATGATGCTGAAGGTGATGCTAGTGTTCTAAGTCCAAGCAAACCCAACCATATCGAGTTTGGTAGATCTACTATAAAATCTGATGATTTGGAGTTAATGAAGAAACTTGGGTATGTTGGAAAGAATGATGATGACTTGGTTAGGTTTGTTGGTGATGAAGTTATTCTGGAACCGAAAGACGATGAAGTCGTGGTATTCAAGAGTTTCTTCCATGCAGGGCTTCAGTTTCCGATGCATGAAATGATTGCTAAAGTGTTGAAAAAGTTTGAGATATATCTTCACCAGCTGACACCAAATGCAATAGTCAGACTTAGTGTCTTTATTTGCGCCCTCCGAAGCTAGGGCATGAGCACAGATTCCAAAGGTTTCTGCAGAGTTCATGAGCTGCACTATCAGACGAAGGCCAAAGTAGATGCTCTTCATAAGAACATCGGGTGCTATAACTTTGCAAACCAGAAGGATACAAAGGCTCATGTGCATGGTTATCGTACAAAATGGCATATTGGCTGGACCAACGAGTGGTTCTACACAAAGGATGACAACAAGGGTAGGGAGAAGGTTAAGAATATAGTGATGAGCCCTATGAAGTTAAGATTCGATATAACAAGGCCTTTGTGCTTTGTGAAAATAGGCTCCCCGTCCCAAATGGATGCAGTGCATTTCAGAGTTGTCGTCGAACAAATCAGTACTCGGGACCTGGTACACCATTATCTTGCCAATTGGGTTTTTCCAACACTGAGTGAATGGGGAATGTCAAAGTTCAAGGGTGAAGCGAATAAATTTGAATTTGTGAGATTTCCATACTGATTCAAATTCCAGGACACCTTCAGCGGTCCTTGCACCGAATGGCCATAGATGGTTGAAACGATGTGCAATGAAATTATTGGTAATTATACAAAGAAGGAGGACCAGTTGCTGACCGTTGCCTTTGGCAACCAAGAGAAACGGAGATTGAACCATGTTATGGAAGCATTGGGTTTTGATTACCCAGATTATGAAAAGTTCGAGGAAGAAGTTGTTGGGGTGAAAAGGAAGAGAGTTGTGAGTATCATGAAAAGGCAAGCTATGAGATCTGTTCAAGAGGACAAGAAAAAGGCACCTTCGAAGAAACGAAAGGTTTTTGGCGAAGGTGAAACTTCACAGTCGGGGCGAAAATCGACTTGCCCTAAAAAAAGGAAATCTTTGAATGTTGGCCATACTGAGAAGAAAATATCTACTCCTTCAAAGCAGGTTCCTGAGACCTCTTCAACATCTTCCATTGCCATTACAAAGATTTTGGAGGTAATGACTCGCCCTTTCGCTTTTGCTATGGTAAGCCCATTAGGATCAGATCTGACTAGCTTATTACAGACAAAGGACAAATGTTGGAGACTTGTTCTCAAATGCTATGAATCAAGAACAAGGCAACATAGAATGTTAAATATTAACGCCCTTCGTCCTTCGAAACATTATTTCCTTTAGGATATAACGATCTTCAGACGAAGATCATAAAGTACATACCTTCGTACATCGAAGGTATGATGGTAATAAAAGGAAGCGCGTAAAGTACAAAAGATAACATAAACAATCATATAGCATTATCATTTCATCTCCATTATATTATCATGAGAAAATAAAAACAATATTGAATTACATTTGGTACCTTCGACTTGATAGACAGCAAAGATACGGGCGTGATGCAAAAGCAAATGCCAAGTCAGCGTGAACAGTACGGGAGCACTGTTCATCTATTTATAGGCATGGGACGCAGCCCATGTAAAATTACACCCATGCCCTTTACATTTACCAATGACTCTATAATGATCCATCGAGGTCCAAATAGCCTTTTCCCTTTTAAGTCGGTTTCCTTTTCTGCTATCATGTCGAAGCTCTCTTGCGCGTAGCTTCGGCTCTGCATCAACCTTTGTATCCTTTGTGCTTCTCCTACTATGGTTCTGGTTCGAATCCGAAGGTACCTGTTCATGTATTACAACTCTAGAAACATCGTTAAATCATGTTTTTGAGGACCTTTGAAAGACGAAGGCCCCCAACAGTAGCCCCTCGCAAGGTTAATTTGTTAGAATAACGAATTCAGATTGCGATATGGACGAAGGCCCTAAGCCGAAGGTCCGAAAAAACACCTTCCCTTTGCTAGAATAGCAACAGTTAATGACAGACGGGGCCCTCCAACTTGGAGCGCACCGGACGTATAAATAAGAACCCACCCCGAGCACATTTGGTACGCTAACTGTCGCCTGCTTTGCTTGCTCAATTTTTTAGCTCTTGCCTACCAACGCTTGCTTGATTTCATAGACTTTCTAAGCTTCGGCTTTAAGGACACGTTTTCACCATTTCCGAAGAAAAGATGTCTGAAGACAAAAAAGTTGCTGCTGAGACGAAGCTGAGCGAGGAGGAGAAGCTCCTTGAGGAAAAGACTACTGGATTTATTGGGTCCATTGCAAAAACAAACACAGAAAAGATTACGAAAGAAATTCTAGAAGGCTTATTTGAAGATACTGATGACAGTGACATTTATGATGCAGAAAGTGGAGGCAAAGATTCTGAAGATCGGCCCTGGCGACCAAGTCATGCAGTCTTCGAGAAATCAACTATCAAACAGAGCCATCTTGATAGTATGAGAGGAAGGTATTTTCGAGATATGTCTATTGTGAGGGCTGACGCAGACAGGGCTGTTCCTGCCCCCGAAGAAAATGAAGTTGTGATCTACCGAAGCTTCTTCAAAGCTGGGCTTCGGTTCCCGTTGAGCAGATTTGTGGTTGAGGTTTTAAAGATATATCAGATTTTCCTTCACCAGATCACTCCCGAAGCAATTATTAGAATGCAGATCTTCGTCTGGGCTGTGAGAAGTCAAGGTCTAGAGCCAAGTGCAAAATGCTTTTGCAGTATGCATGAACTGTGCTATGAAACGAAACCCTGGGGTAAAGAACAGTACCATAACAATTTTGGTTGCTACAGCTTTGTTGCTCATTCTGGCTCAAGCTACCCAGTGCCAACCTTTCGGAAGAGGTGGCCCGGGGACTGGATGGAAGAATGGTTTTACGTGAAGAATGATTTAAAAGCAAGAGAAGATATTAAAGAAATCATCATGTGACCAATATGGTCCCGCTTTGGGCTCCGAAAACTGAAGGTAGAGATTGACGAGGCAGTTGAAGCATGCCAAAGGGCCTTCAGCACAGTCTGCGCTTTTATTGGGACAAGGGACTAAGTCCAAGAGCACGTGGCCTACAGGATATGGCCACTGATAGATAGCTGGGAAATGCCAAAGGAAACCATTACTAACCCTAGCGAAGGTGGTTTGGTTCGATTGAAATATACCTTCAGGTTTGGAGACCAATTTATCGAACCAGACAATGACTGCCTGAAGTGTGTTGAAAACACTAGTGATGAACTACTTGGAGCATACTCCATGTCTGAAGATAATGCACTATCAGCGGCCTTCGGGAGCCGAAAAAAAGAAAAGGCTAAATAGAGTTTTTGATGCTATTAGATTTGTGTACCCTAATTACCGCTACCCACCGCGGGGGCAGAAAAGAAAGGGTGCAACTTCTGGGAAGGCTGCTGCTTCGGCTACTTCAAGCGAGCCCGCACCGAAGAGGAAAAAGTTGAAGGTCCTTACTCACCGACCGTGCTACATTGAACCGGCCATAGTGCCCGAATTTGGCGGTGAGACTTCTTCAGCTACTGAAGCGAAAGAACCTACTCCTCCCTCGCAAAAGATTGAAGAGCCGGCTGCAATGCCGAAGGCACCCTCAGCCAAATTAGCTGAGCCGAAGACCGATAACATTGAAGAGACAAGAGTCGAAGGGACGAAAATATTAGAAGTTCTAAGCCCTTCGGCAGAAGTGACAGTGCCGAAGGCACAAAAAGGTCTTACAGCGACCCCCAAGAGAAAAAGTATGGCCAGTGTACTAGATGTGCTGGAGACAATAAAAGCTTCAAGCTCTACTCCAGGGAAAACTGCCAAGGCTTCAAAAGCGCAGATTGAAACCGAGACAAAGTTGACCGAAGCTGAAGCTACAAAGAGCCAGGCCGACGCCGAAGCTGGGCCTTCAGAGCCTGCCAAGGAGAAATCCTTGGAAACCGGAGAAAAGGCAGCGGAAAAAAGAAGTTGTAGAACAAATTCTGCCTGAAAAAGCTGCCACTCCTACTCCCGAAGTGCCTTCCGAAGTTCTTGATTATATTATACGACACGCTTCGGGAAAAAGATTATCTGAAGAAGAGATTTTTGAAGCTAAACACTATGCCCGAGAACTGAAGTACCCGAAAGGGGCTTTAGTGTTCAATGGCACAGACGAAGATGACTTCTTATATTGCCTCCCAGACAACAAATAATTATCTGTCTACCGGGAGATGGCCAGAAGTATGGGGTTCCCGAAGCTTGAAGCTGGCCTCTGCGCCATGACGAAGGACGATCTTGCGGATAGCCTCGCATATAACAGTCTGAAGGTATAAAAATTGTATATTTGGAAGTTTATGAATTTTGAATTATTCTTTTGCTCTTATATTAACTCGTTCATTCTTTTCATATAGGGTTTAATACTTAGCAACGCCTTAAGGGCGCAAAAGAATGCCGAAGACGAGAGTTGCACTATTGCTCTCAACAACCTTCAAACAGAGGTTATTAAGCTAAGGAACGAAGCTTTGGAAAAAGACAAAATTCTACTTACATTGGTGGACAAGGTAAAGGGGGATGAAGCTAACTACAAGACCCAATCTGAAATCCAAAGGAACGAGATTGAAAACCTCCAAAAGCATTTGGCCGAAGCCAAATTGAAATGCGCTATTGCCGAAGCTGACCGAGATGCCAGTGATTACTGGAAAAATTATTGGGAAAAAACAGTTGCAGAACTTCGCTCATCAAAAGAAAGATGTTTTGAAAAATCTGTGGAATGCGTGAAGAAGATAAAAGCTAGCTTCGCCAACGTTGGCGCATATTCAAGCGAAGATAACTTCATACGGGGCGATCCCGAAGGCCCAATTGAATGGATCAGCAGCAAGGCCGAAGCCTTTGAGGAAATTTTGAGTGATCGTGGGGACGTCTGTGCCTTCTCTGGTGCGAGGGGAATTGTAGCTATTTTGGAGAAGTCAGGTTGTGAGCATGTTAAAACCTTGGCTCAGGCCAAAGCTGCCCTCTGTATTGATGATACGAAGGACCCCTCGGCCGAAGCAAGCTTAATAGGTGGAAAATTTTTCACTGACATATGGGAAAATGGTGGCCGAGGAATGGCCCATGAAATAATAAAGAAAAACGAAAAAGATATTCATGACACTCTAGAGTCAATAAAAGCAGCTGAAAAGGCTGCGGAGCTTGAGAGACGAATAAGTATTACTTAATGGTTTTTAACTTTGTTGCTTATTTTTGTGACTTCGAACTGATTTACGTTTTCTACCGCAGCTGAACTATCTCCTCCCCTAGAGCCCTTCGAGTCACTGGTCAGCCCAGAGGCAAAGGAATCAACAGAGATTATTAACATGGCTGAAACTATTTTAGACGAAGTCGTTACCCAACTGTTGACCAAAGCTGCAGATAAAGTTTTGAAAGAAGAAGAATAGCTATTGTAAAAACATTGCTAGAATATTAACGTAACATTTGTTGGACTATGCTTGTAATATTTAGTGCTTATGGATTTTGAATGTAATATATGAATGGTTTTGTAATTTATTTCTTTATGATGTATGAAACTTTTATGTACATACCGTTTTTGAGCCTTCGGCGAAAAAACACCTTCCCTTCTTTTCATGCTTCGTAAAGAAGAGCTTTTATGCTTCCTAAAAAATCCTCCAATCGTGGCAAAAACATTGATGCTTCGTCAAGAATAGATTTTTTCCATGCTTCGTCAAAAATAGATTTTTTCCTCCACATCAGAGCTGATGAAGCTGTATTTCTTCAAAACTTATTTTGTGCCTTAGCACAATCTCACTTTTTCGAAGCATTCTTCGAAGGTCAACATTGTATCCCCTTCTTGCGCCATTGATGCAATATGATGTATGATGCTATGTTATGCGAAATGATGTGATGATGTTATGTTATGCAAAATGATGTTTATGCCGAAGACACACACTCACACCCCCATAGTGGAATACACAATCTCTTTGTCGCTTATTTTTCGGCTTCACCGCTTATTTTTCGGTGTATCAGCGCTGACTTTTCGCTGTAAGTTCTGCATTCCCTTAGGAACGTCTTTTGAACATCTTTGCCTTCTATTTCAGCGGTATTCGCGTTGACTTTTCGCGCTTCGCCTTATATTTCGGCGGTATTTGGCTCTGCATTCCCTTTGGAACGACTTTAGAGCAGAAAACTTACACTGCGCTCCCTTAGGAACGACTTTTTGTAGCTTCGGCAAACTTACGCTGCGTTCCGTAGAACGACTTTTTATAGCTTCAGAGATACTTGTAATGTGATTTTTAGCCACGCGTTCCCTTAGGAACGACTTTTGTGCTTCATCGACTTTTTGGACTTCGTAAGTCTGTGGATAAGATATATTTCACTATGGCAAAAATGAAGCTATTACAAGGAATTGAAAATGACAAGAAAACTAGGTTTTCGATAATTGTTCCTTAGTAAGAAAGAAAATGACAATGAATGTAAAAAATGTTTCAGGGGTAGGATATTTCTCAATAGATATGCTTCGATTCTGGCACAGTACTGTTGACTGTGCGAGCTTCGGACTCATCCCTGAAATCTCGCTGTTGGTGGGTCTGTTGGCTCCCTTTTGGCTGCTGGCCTCGTGAATATGCAGGTTGTAGTGGTGGCAGAGGTGGAGGTTGTGACCAAGATGCCTGTGGCTGGCTAGCCGAAGCAACAGAAGCTGCAGGATGGTTACCCCATACTCTGGTATGTAGGGTGAGTATACGAAGCAGTGTGCATGACTTGCTTCAGCTGGTTCTGCTGAGCTGCGGCTTCTGCTATTTCCTTTTGTTTCTGAATGGTGACATGGCACATCCTTGTAGTATGGCCCTTGTCCTCACCACAGAATAAGCAATAAATTTTCCTAGGTTGATCCCCAAACCTTCCTCTGAAGCCCCTGGAGCCTATGCCTCTTGGAGCTGGCGGCTGAAAATAGCTTTGTTGCTGCCTCGAAGCTTGCGAGGAATATTGTGGCCTCTGTTGTTGACTTCCTCTGTCGTCACTCTGGGTGGAGTGGATTGACCTGACATGCCTTGGGTGGATTCTTCCTCCGAAGCCCCTGGTCATCTCAGAGAACATGTAGGCTTCCTCCATTCTTTAGCGAAAGTCATTGTCAGCACGGATGTATTCATCCATCTTTTGAAGCAGCTTCTCCAAAGTCTGTGGAGGCTTTCTAGCAAAATACTGGGCAGTAGGTCCTGGACGAAGCCCCTTGATCATGGCCTTAATGACAATTTCGATGGGCACTGTAGGCGCTTGTGCTCTCAGACGCAAGAACCTTCGGACGTATGCCTGGAGATACTCCTCATGATCTTGCGTGCATTGAAATAGAATCTGAGTTGTGACTAGTTTCGTCTGAAAGCCCTGGAAACTTGTCACCAGCATGTCCTTGAGCTTCTGCCATGAAGTGATAGTCCCTGGCCGAAGGGAAGAATACCACGTTTGAGCCACATTCTTAACTGCCATGACGAAGGACTTGGCCATGACAGCTGCATTGCCTCCGTATGAAGATATAGTTGTTTCATAACTCATCAAAAACTGCTTCAGGTCTAAATGCCCATCATACATTGGGAGCTGAGGTGGCTTGTATGATGGGGGCCACTGGTTAGCCTGCAGTTCTGCTGCCAAGGGAGAAGCATCATCAAAAGTAAAGGTATCATGATTAAAATCATCATACCATCCATCGTCATTGAACAAGCCCTCTTGATGAAGCTCCCTATGTTGGGGCCTTCGATCTTGCTCGTCTTGAGCAAGGTGACGTTCTTCTTCAGTGGCTTCGTCAATGTGCCTTTGAAGGTCAGCTAGTCGGGTCATCTTCTCCTTCTTCTTTTGCACTTGCTGATGAAGCATCTCCATGTTTCTTATTTCCTGGTCCAACTCGTCCTCCTGGGGTATTGGACTAGTGGCCTTCCTCTTCTGGCTTCGGGCCTCTCGAAGAGAAAGGGTCTCTTGATTTGGGTCCAGTGGCTGCAGAGCGGCAGCCACTAGTGTTGAAACTTTCTTCGGTGGCATGACGAAGGTCAATGCTTGCCGAAGGTGGTCGAGAAGAGTTCACCCCACGGTGGGCGCCAATGTTGGGGACTTGTTCTCAAATGCTATGAATCAAGAACAAGGCAACATTGAATGTTAAATATTAACGCCCTTCGTCCTTCGAAACATTATTTCCTTTAGGATATAACGATCTTCATACGAAGGTCATAAAGTACATACCTTCGTACATCGAAGGTATGATGGTAATAAAAGGAAGCACGTAAAATACAAAAGATAACATAAACAATCATATAGCATTATCAATTCATCTCCATTATATTATCATGAGAAAATAAAAACAATATTGAATTACATTTGGTACCTTCGACTTGATAGACAGCAAAGATACGGGCGTGATGCAAAAGCAAATGCCAAGTCAGCGTGAACAGTATGGGAGCATTGTTCATCTATTTATAGGCACGGGACGCAGCCCATGTAAAATTACACCCATGCCCTTTACATTTACCAATGACTCTATAATGATCCATCGAGGTCCAAATAGCCTTTTCCCTTTTAAGTCGGTTTCCTTTTCTGCTGTCATGTTGAAGCTCTCTTGCGCGTAGCTTCGGCTCTGCATCAACCTTCGTATCCTTTGTGCTTCTCCTACTATGGTTCTGGTTCGAATCTGAAGGTACCTGTTCATGTATTACAACTCCGGAAACATCGTTAAATCATGTTTTTGAGGACCTTTGGAAGACGAAGGCCCCCAACAACAAAGATGCCAACAAAGATGCCGAAAAGGGAACATGAGGGGATCCTTCGGGGGTTGTCATGGAAGAGACTGTGATTGCAAGTGACGATTAGCTTCTTCGAAAGAAGTGGCACATTATGACTGTTATTCAAGCTATGTGTAAGACTTCCCCATTGAGAGTAAAGAAGAATGTTGCACCTTCTAAAGCTTATAAACCTGCCGATGCGGCACAAGAAAACGAAGATAACGGAGGCCCACTCGAGACCACCCTATCAGAAAATTGATAGACTTATTGCTGGTGTGTTACCTAGGAAAGAAACTGATGACATGGCTACCCCTAAAATTTTTGCTTTGAAAATGAAAAATACTGAAGAAGCTTCTTCAGAGAGCAAAACCTTTGGCTTGAGGCACCTAGGTGGCCAAGAGTTGACTGAAGAAGATATATTTGAATTGAAGGAATTTGCTATAGCGGATAGCTATCAACCTGGGTCCATACTTTTTGGCAGCATAGATGAAGAGATCTTAGGATGCATTCCTGATCATGCTGGAGCAAAAATAGTTAACACGCCGTCAAAGAGCATCGGCTTTCCAAAGCTAGAAAGCGACCTTAGCAACTATCATAAACAACATATCACCGGTAGCTTGGTGTACTCAAATTTTAAGGTACAAATTTCGCTTATTGTTTTCTATTTCGCTATTACTTCCTAACTTGGGGCATGCAAAATCTTATGTACCTTCGGTATTATGGCAGAGTTTCTTGTTGAGTAAAGCTTTGAAGCTACAACAAGAGGGGGAAGATCGAAAAACTGAGTTTATAATCCCAGGTTTAGAGAAAAAGGTTGAGGACCTTGAAAGTTTGTTGAAAGAGAAAGATGCCAGGATTGAATCGACCGAGGCAAACTTAGCTTAAGCTCGCATGCTGAATGAGAAGAAAGATACCGAGATTGCAGAGCCGAACCAATGACTTGGACAACTGGGCAATGAGTTTGAAAAGGAAAAGTCCAATTTTAAAGATGATCTAAATCATCTTGGTCGCGAAGCTGAAGTCTTAAAAGTTAAAGTCAAATCCAAAGCCAAAGCCGAAAGGAATATGAAACTATCCAAAACCATAAAAAAATCTTTGAGATACATGCTTCAGCTTTGTGACCTGATGTTCCTTGCGATTGCGAGAGATTTTCCACTTTGTTGGGGCAGCTTTGGTAGAAGCTAAACACACACCTGATGATCTTCCCAAAGCGCTAGAATGGGTGGAGAAGGAATTTGATGCCTTTGACGAAGTTATGGAAGGTCACGGTGATTTCTGTGCTCTAATTGCCTCCGAGGCACTGCTGCCATTTTTGTGAAGGCTGGTTTCACCCATTTAAAATCCGTTAATAAACATACCTTCAATATTTCTCCACCCCAATTGAACGAAATGCCTGCCAAAGCCAGAAGTGTGGGTAACATATTCGTTACCCAAATCT
This sequence comes from Zea mays, assembly GCF_902167145.1. NCBI lineage: Eukaryota > Viridiplantae > Streptophyta > Magnoliopsida > Poales > Poaceae > Zea > Zea mays. The sequence continues at coordinate 91,807,248 of NC_050097.1, forward strand.
GGATGAAGGGTGGAAGAGAAGTTGCTGGTGACGAAGCGAGGGCGCTACTCAACGAAGTATACTAAAATTTTGTCCATTCATCTTCTCCCCCTCCTCTTTTTTTACTGCCAGGTATCAATGTGGTATCACATTTAGGCTGATGATGGTGAGGAGTGATGAAGTCGAAGATGCAATCTATGAAGGAGCCCTGAAAAATGCTTAAGTATCTTCATTTTGTAAAATATTGAACTTGATGAAAATAATGAGAGATAATATGTAATATTTTGTAAATATGTAAGAACAGCTTGTAATATTACCTTTTGTTGTATCTATGTGCTTTCATGTGGACGAAATCCTAAAATTTTTCTTTTGAGCCGAAAAGCGAAAAACACCTTCCCTTCTTTTCGTTCACAACGAACCATTATAAGCTTCCTGCTAATTTTTGTGCAAAATGTGATGAAGTGAGGAATGCTTGTATGAATGCAAATTATGATTCTAGTATGTGTTATGCAAGAATGTATGCCTTTTGCCGAAGGTAAAGAGAAACATTGACTCTGCATCCCCTTAGGAACGACTTCGGAGTCTATCCACCTTTACTAGGTGTTTCTTTGAGCTCTGCATCCCCTTAGGGACGACTTTGGAGCTTTTTCACCTTTCCTAGGTGATTCTTTTGAGCTCTGCATTCCCTTAGGAACGACTTCCGATATTTTTCACCTTTACTAAGTCATTTTTTTGAGCTCTGCATTCCCTTAGGAATGACTTCAGAGCTTTTTCACCTTTACTAGGCGATTCTTTGAGTTCTGCATTACCTTATGAACGACTTCAGAACTCTCTTATTTTTCTTTTATACTCGATGGTGTAAGCTTAGAGTTCACATTTTACAAATGGGGAAATTTGCCCATGTATTAAATGGGCTGAAAAATGAAAAAAATACAAAATATGGCCCCATTAAAAACATTTCTCCCCACTTGAAAGGAAAAAAGGAACCATGAGACAAAAAAATTACATAATTGTTATACATAATATCTTCGAAGCATATCCACATTCCAAGACCTTGGAATATAATTCCCTTTAGTCCCTTAGCCTATAGGACCCTGGTCTGGCCGAAGATACAACTAGGAAACATCCTTCCCATTTTAGTTGTAGTTTCCCTACTGTTTCTGGGTTAGCTACCCTTCAAAGCACAAAATGTCCTGAGTTAATATTCTTTAACCTGACTTTCCTATCTTGCCACTTGACTATTTCTGCTTGATATTTATTGATACGATCAATTGACTGAAGCCTGATCCCTTCTATTGCGTCTTTCAACATTTTTGTAAGCATCTTTGTCATGTGCTGAAGTCATGGTTCATATTGATCCTATCTTTGCTTCCTCTAGAGTTATCGCCTCATCTCCAAACAAGAGCATGAATGGGGTGAAACCTGTTGATCTTGATACCGATGTGTTGTGATTCCACACTACTTTTACTAAGTCGTCTGGCCACTTGCCCTTCAGCGGATTGGAAATTTATCTCATTATTCCTGTGAGAATAACACCATTTGCTTGCTCCACTAGGCCATTGGATTCTGGATGCCTTACTAATGCAAAGTGTATGTTTGTACTAATTTCATCGCAAAAGGTTTTGAAGGCTTTGGAATCGAATTTCACCCCATTGTCCACTATGGTGGCCGATGGCACTCCGAAACGACAGATGACGTTTCGCCAATAAAACTTTTGGACCGTGGCCGAAGTTATCGTGGCTAGTGGTTTGGCTTCAATCAATTTAGAGAAGTATTCAACTGCTGCTACAACTTATCATAAGTTCCCTGAGCTGGTGGTAATGGTCCCAATAAATCCATTCCCCACCTCTGTAGTGGCCAAGTAGGCTGAATTAATTGGGTTAGAGAAAAAGTTGCTTTTGGTCTCTGGCACATCTCTAGCAATTATCACATTTCTGTACCAAATCTGTTGCATCCAAAGTAGCTTTTGGTCAGTAAAACCTTGCAAAAACCTTCCCCAACAATGGTCTGGATCTGATGTGAGCACCACATATGCCTGAGTGAATTTCTTTCCTCAATTCCTGACCTTTGGTTCTAGATAAACACTTCAACAGAATTGAACAGACTCCTTCCTTAAACAATTCTCCTTCTATCATCATGTATGGTCTTGTTCTAGCCTACATCCTTCTGATATAAGCTTCATCATCCGAAGGGTAGTTGCCCCAAGAGCTTGAGGTATATTCAAGAGAGATTGGGAGCCGGTAACGCAACCTATTCAGAGAAGATGACCATGTCATCTTGTGGTTTAAAGATCAAATCGCTCCCCTACCCTCACCGAAGCTAGTCTAAGCCATATCGCACCCGACCGCCTCTCCCCGCGGCTGGGATTCTTCGCTGAAGTTAACCCAACCTGCCCAGAGCTCTCCCCTCCGCCGTTCTCCCATCTCTAGCCCCGGTCTCGTGGCCAGAACCCCACCAGTGTGTTCGCTGGGTTCTCCTCGCCGATCCTGGCCAACCCCGGCGACCTCAGAACCCCTATAGCCCACACCCGCCCTAGCTCCAGTGACATCACCACCAAGGAGCAAGAGCAGCGCCGCCCGTAGCCGCAAAACCCCCTAGCGTTGGTCTCCACCGTCCAATCCCAATTGCACGGCCCAGATCTCGGGATAATGCTTCGCGCACGAGCGCCCTGCGCCTGGACCCATCTGTCGGTCGCATGTGCCCCTGGCACTGGGCCCGACCGGTCAGTCTGCTTCCCCGCCCTCGGTCGCTGACCGCCCTGGCCCACTGGTTAGTGCACGCCCGCGCCCGCGTCCGCACGCTTGCCTACGGATCTGTTCTTGGCTGTTGATGTCAGATCCGATGGCCGAGAGAGCCTGATCCCCTTCGCGTGGTAAAATTGTTAAAGAGACCCCCAGTTTGTTTGAAATCAACCCGCCGTCCCTGGTTTTCGCGTGCAGGCCCCTATAATTTTGTAGATTGAACCCTGGACTTTTGTTTAATCACAGATTTAGGCCTAATTTTATATTTTAAATTTCAAAACTTGTTTATTTCATATCTTTTGGATATGAACTCCAAATTTAGTGATTCAAATTGCAAAATGTTCATATTATTATTCTCTATCCAAATAAATTATGATCATTCATTGTCTGTGTATTCTAATTTTATACCTAGGCTATATATTAGTTTATGTAATAAATTATTTGTGTAATAAGATAAATAAAAAGTAAACCCTAATGGTAAATAGATGTTTAATATTGAGATTAATAATATGTGATGTATGGACTTATCCCTGGTTTAACTTTTATGTCTCATTAAAATAAGTGGAATTAGACTATGTAATCATGGAGATAGAAAACACTTAAAGAATAGCCAACTACTAAATGTGATTAGTTCACCCTATAACATAGACTCTCTCTTGAGTGTATACTATTCTTTTGAGATGTGTTCACTTGTTTGTACATGATTGGTGTGTTGTTTATTTGTCATTATCCAAATGTATTGAATGCATGATCGTTTTATTTAGACGATGAGCAGCCCATGGTTCCTGAGTGTGTTGCCAAAGATCTTACTAAGCAACAACCTGGTGAAGGCAAGTGTCCTCTGACCTATTATGTCCTACTTACTTTATAATTCACTGTCCCGCATTACTTTATGGAAACCTAAGGATTGACTAGTCTGTATTTACCTTATCCTTATTTACCTTTTTGGGTTATCATGGTTAGCTTATGCTATTGCTTCAACTTAATCAACGAACATGATGTTAATATTTATGATACAATGATGTTATCCCGATGATGATCTTGTGATACTTTAGAGGACTCAGATTGTTTCCTGAGTACCTCTCCGTAAGGACATATTCGTTGAGTCACCACCCGGGATAACAGTGCAACCATGAGGGTGGAATGGGACGCCCTTAACTGAATAATTAGATGACCCTAGGGGCGTAGTTGGCATTGCCGAAGGGCCGTCAATGGGGGTCGGGGCGTAGTGCTTGCTCTGCCAAGGGGGTGTAGAGGTTCATTCGATTTGGTTTTGTTAGTCACCCACCTTGGGGAGGTGTACTGTGTTTGTACGACTGGCGAAACCTAACGAGCAACTATGCACAAGGGGAGTCTTTGTGAAGGCTACGTAGTGAAACCTTGCTGACTCACCTTGGTAGTGTTTGAGGGTTTGATCGACCTGAGGCAAAAAAGGGATCACGACTCATGGGTAAAGTGTGCAACCTCTGCAGAGTGTTAGAAACTGGTATATCAGCCGTGCTCACGGTTAAGAGAAGCTTTGAGATCCTCTTTGATTAGAAGAACGTTAGATACTTTTATGATGATGTTCAATAATGATGGTTATAATTATGATCTATGGTATTTCCTCTTAGAGAGAGTACATTTGGGTAATTACTGGTTTATTACTAAAACTTGGCTCTAAATACTTGACCAATTAAAAGCAACTGCTTAACCTTAACTCCACATACAGCTAGTCCACTTTAGCCAAACGGGACATTTACTTAGTACGTTGATGTGTACTCACCCTTGCTTTAAAAACCACCCCACCCCAGGTTGTCCCCACTGTATTCAGTGCTCAGGAGGAGATGCAGGCAACATGGAGGACTTTAACGAGTTTCAGGACTACGACGAGTTCTAGTTATGTTAGTGGCAAATCCCCTGTTAGCTGCCTGTGAAGACCTTATCTGCTACATTTCGTATTCCGCACTATGATGATATCAAATGACTATGTTATGTTAAAGACTCTGTGGATGTCTTGGACATCTTGATATAATAAAAGTACCTTTCCGCTATTTACTTTGAGCAATACGTGATGGTGTCCAATTATGTAATCGCTATGTACGTGAGTTTCTGGTCCTCGCACATTCATAGTTCCCATCTGGTTTGCCTTCTAAAACCAGGTGTGACACCTAAGGTCACAGAGCTCCATCAACAAATCCTGGATGAAGCTCATCTCTCCCAATATTCTATTCACCCGAGAAGGACTAAAATGTATTAAGACTTGAAACAACACTATTGGTGTTCAAAAATGAAGATAGAAATTGCTTTCTATGTGGCAAAGTGTGATACTTGTCAACGGGTGAAAGTTGTGCATAGAAAACTGCTAGACCCCTACAGTCATTGCCTATCCCAACTTGGAAGTGGGATGGCATTAGTATGGATTTTATTATTGGATTACCCAAAACATTTAAAGGTTTTGATTTCATTTGGGTTATAGTGGATCGACTTACCAAGTTTGCTCAGTTTCTTCCAGTTAAAAGTTATTACTCAGTCCTTACTTACGCTCAACTGTATGTTGCTCGCATTTTAAGTTTACATGGGGTGCCAAGAACAATAGTATCGTACCAAGGACCACAATTTATATCCAAATTTTGGGAAGAACTGCATAAGTCCTTGGGTACCAAGTTGCTCCATAGTTCAGCCTATCATCCCTAGACGAGCGGACAAACAAAAAGAGTGAATCAAATACTAGAAGATATGTTGAGAGCATGCATTCTTGAGTTTCTAGACAAGTGGGACGATTGTTTGCCTCTTGTGGAGTTTTCGTATAACAACAATTATCGAGAGAGCATCAAAATGGCACCATTCGAAGCTTTATATGGTAAAAAATGTAGAACACCTTTAAATTGGTTAGAGCTGAGTGAGCGATGGTTCTTCAGTCCTAATTTGTAAAAGAAACTGAAGAAAAGGTTCAATGTGTTTAGCACAATTTGAACTATTTGTAAAGCTTCGATTGCTAGAGTCCTTGTCCGCAGTGCACAATGTGTTCCATGTGTCTCAATTAAAGAAATGCCTCCGAGTACCAGAAGTTTACCTAGAACTAGACCTAACATATTTGGACATATCAGAAGTTAACCTGGAACTAGACCTAACTTATTTGGACTATCCGATATGAGTTTTAGATCAGAAGGACCAAATTACACGAAAAAGGACAATCAAGTTCTATTAGGTGCAATGGAACTAGCACATAAAAGAAGAGGCCACTTGGGAATATGAAGAATACCTAGAGAAACATTTTCTTGAGTTTTTAACTATATGTAAATCTTAAGTCATGTATATTTTATTGTGAGTCAAGAGAGACACACACCCACCCCACCCCTACCTTGTAGGAGAAAAGGGGAAATAAAGTCGTGATACATTTCCTTTTCCATAACTTAGCCGAGAGCTTTAATCTCGGGACGAGATTCTTTTTAGGGGGGAAATGATGTAACACCCCTAGTGTTACGAGAACTAAAACTTTGACATGTCATCATATGCACTAGCATCATCTTGCTTGTGATACACCTAGGATGCATTTACTAGGCTAAAACTTCTAGGAAACATGTGATGTAATGTTTGGTGGAGTATAGGACTTAGTAAGAGTATTACTTAACTTAAGTAGGGCAAAGCACCTCATGGGTTAGTAACATGTTGATCTTGTGACTTTAGTATAAAAGAGTTATCTTGTTTATGTTTGGGTATTCATACTTAAGGGGCGAGGAAAAGAAGAGGTTAATTACTTTAAGTGAATTGGTGCACCCAAAACCGTTAATGAAAGCCAAAGGTAAAACTTGAGACCTAGCCACTTTTTGTCAAAACCTAATATACCGAAGTTGTAGAGTTTTGAGAGTTCAACAACTTTCCCATTTGGAGATTTGCCAGTTTTGTGAAGAAATTTGGAGAAAATAGCAAAAGTTCACAAGTGCCTCAAGTTTGAGCTCTCAAAAACAGTGGCATTGAGCAAAGTTTGGACCCTTGTAACTTTTAATCCACCTTTGTTAAAAGTCACCATAACAAAGTTGTACAACTTCAATAGGAGTACCAACTTGGTTAAGTAACCTAGTCTTAAAACCATATGGAACATGGTGTAAAACACATCCAAAGTATTGCTGTCAGATAGAAGCTATGCTGAAATTAAGAATTCAGTGACATTCACCCAACTTTGGAGCTGTTTTGTGGTTGATCCATTGAGTTATGAACCCTGGTTACTATAACAAATTTGGAGCTCATATATTGGTGTATAAGTTTCCTATAGTGGGTTGGATCTAGTTATGTGCGAAATTTGGAGTAAAATGCTCCCAAAGTAGCTCTGTCAAGCAAGTCGAAGCGGCATTCACGCATGAACAGTAAACTGAACCATATCGGATTCAGTGTACATCGCTGCCGGAGATCCACACCGTGATCCAAGCTCGGCGCTACGATTTGCACACGGCTAAGGACAGATTCTACCCCTGGGGGTGAAAAGATCTTGGGGGAGGGTGAATCCAGGCACTGGACAACCTCATACGCCGTACACCCTAGCCGGTACTATGGCGAAGCTGTCGCCGCGGGGGTGGTTTCCACTCATCCTCATCGTACCAAGCAGCAACTCCTTCACCACGTCTCTACGGTCATGGAAAGCAGTAATTTATTGTCTCTGAGCTATTGCACTTCTATGCGCCACGGAGAGTAAGTTCTAGTGAACTATCTGGTCACGCCGACAGGTTCGGTGTCATCCAAATTCGTGGCAAGAGTGGCCGATGCCTTTAAATTGAGTGTTCTCCCTGCTCCGCCCCTATGTTAAACACCCAGTCCATCGCCAGCCACCTTCCTTCGTCCACCATACCCCGTAAACTCTCGGATTCCCAAAATTGGTCACCAACGCCACCGTGATGAGCTTGACATTGGCCAACATCATCCGAGGTAGCTGCAGCTAAATTGTTGGGTATTCTAAGTTCCCTTATACGCCTTGATGCTCACTGGCCCGGCCGTTTGAACTCTACCGCAGTGTAGTACTGGGAAGTGGGAACATCATGTCGACATCGGTGAACGCCACCAAGGACAGCCTTCACCTCGACCGGTTGATTTGTGCCTGCTCCGACCAAACTGGCATGGGCATCGTAACTCTGGTGAGTCGCTGATGCTCTCCCTGCCGTTCAATTGAATGCTACTGTGCTGTGAACGCGGGTCTAACCTGGCCGGAGCCCTGGCTCCCCCGTCGTCGTGGGCAGACACGGTTTAGGAGCGGACTAGTCCAACTGACCTTGGGGATGTACTTGGTTAGCCTCGAGGATGATGCTCGAGTGCTTGCTACTGCCGGGGAGGTCGCCGACGACGAGCTTACGCGGCCTGAGCCAAGTGCTCGACTAGAGTCCACGCGGGGGCGTATGTTTGCGAATGAGATAGAAGGGAAGGGCCTCTTTGTGATTGTCAGTGACACAGGTAATGGTGCAAGGGACTATTTTTTGGTTGTTTGAACTACTGAGTACCTTTGCGCAAAGTATGCAACGCGGGCGCGCGCGTATCTTGCTATCTGTGGGCTGACGCGGGCCAGTATCGGCCCAACCCTATTCACATGTTTTTCCTTTTCTTTTTACTGCAACTAATGAAATCCATTAAAAACTATAGAAAATGAAAAAAAATAATGAGACAAATTTTGTTAGACTCCTAAAATCATGCAATTTCTGGTAAAGCTACTCTTAGGATTTTTACTGCAAAAATACTATATCTAGGATTAAAGAGTGCCTATGTAAAGCCTATTTGAATTTTAGAAATAAATTCTAAATTCCAAAAATCATGAAAATTTGTGAGAATGTTGAATATGTTTGTTTTAGTGCTTGGATAAAGTTTGAACTTGTTTGGAGACTGTTTGACCAGGGAACCAAACACAACCCAAAATAGTAACCTTTATCATAAGAAAAAGATGGGATTGAATTTTAAAAGCAAGATTAAATATATTAAAACTTGCTACAACTTGTTAGCTTAAAAGAATTAGTGTAGCTAACCTTAGAATATCAGATATCTAGAGAGTTCTTATAGTTGTTAAGCATCGTGAAGGAAAGTTGTAATCTAGAAGTGTGTATTGTTTTCTATTATATAAGTTGCACCTTCATGCCATGACATAAGCTTTCATGAACATTATTGCGTGTAGAACATAAATAAGACTTTATTTTAGAAGAAGAAGACGTCCCTCAACCGGAAGATCCTCTTGTTGCTAGTGATTTTTATTTTGACATCTGTGGAACAGAACCTTGGCCAAAACACCTCGCAACACAAGGCAAGTCCCGGTGCATTAACCCCTTTCCTTGTTTTTACAAATTTTATCACATGTGAATGATGCATTAGGTGATAGGAGTTGTGTGACTAGACTATTGATGCATTACCTTCCTTGGTTTGTTGGAAATCATTCCTTGTTACCTGATTTATTTTAAAAGTTTTTTAATGATGCTTAGCCCTGATTAGATCATTAAAATTCTTTGTTTTAATAGATGATACTTAACTCTTGATAAGGGGATTTTTATGAAAAAGAACTTGTGGTGTTGAATCCATCATAGATGTGCTAGGTTCAACATCGGAAAAGAGTATCTCTCTTAGGTGCTAAGTTTTGGGGTTATAAGTTTATAACATGTGACCGGATGGTTGACTTGCACGAGAAGGGAGTCTCATTGTAGTGTCGCTGTCTGAGTTATTTAAGGACAAAGCCGGTGTAGGCTTGATGATCGAGTACCTTTTAACTGCCCACATACCTCGTCATGGGTAAGCTTTGCGTCGGCCGGACCAATACCAGAAATGGTACCATGCACTGGGACCCAACCTGTGGGCCTCTTTTCTCCTGCCAGCGAAGCACTTCTTTTTGGCATGCGTAAAAAACGGGGGGGGGGGGGGGGGTTTGCAGGAATGTGGTCTTCCGTGTGCCCACTTGGCAAGAGGCTAGATGGTGGGGTACTGTTCTCTCAAGTGGTGTGAACTCATTGTGGTCTTGAGAAATCCGGGTGCGGGTTGATATATGCAAGGGTTAAGTGCTACATATGTCGTGTGGTTGGAGATCCCCGACTGGGTATTAATCGATTCAGATCACCATTACTTCTCAGACATGAAGAGTTGGTCGCTGACCTGCATCATAGTTAGCAATTGAAACCAAGATGGGGAAAATAAAGTTGGAATAAGTTAAGTGATTGATCTAGATCAGGATAATCTAGATTTAGGAAACTACTTAACTTGTCAAGTAAAATGAAGGCTTAAGAACCAACTATAGTAAGCTTTTAAGCAAAAGAGTCCTTGGTTCTTGCTATACTTTACCTTGGTTCCTAAAAGCTAGCATATCCTTGAGAGCCTTTTCATTAGTCGGGTAAGATGTGTGAAAGTACCTTTGTGCTCAGGGTTCTTTGAACCCACCATTCAAGGTGATGAACCTTCGAAGTTTTGTTGTTTCTCCACCAAGGTCGTCCCAAAGCAAGAGGAGGAAGCATAAGAACTGGGTTATGGAAGGTGCTGACCTTCTAATTATGTAATAAGTAGGCTACACTCATACCCATATATTGTAATAACTACTCCCTTTCCACATTACTCAAACATCTGAATGTGAATTAAGTTATTGTAACTCTGTTCGGTCTACTCCTATATGTGTATTAATGTCTATGAGATGGGTTACTCGCTCTTGGGATGTCTGTTGGGGGCCTTCCAATTCCGAAGGTCTTTAAAAACTTGATTAACCATTCGTTTTCAGTATGATATAGATTATTATAGGGAGCTTCGGATTCAGGATAGAAGTTTCTTCCCATAATAAAGGCATACGAGGCGAAGATATGGTCTGAAGGCGATAAGAATAAACGCCAAAGCTATTGCCAGAGAATAATAGCTTCAACTTGCAATGGTGATGAAGACTGAACATGATGCCGACCAAAAGGGGAAAAAGACTAGCTAGTCCTTAATGATTTATGTTATGATCATAGGTAAATGTCAGAGATATAAATGTACTTTTACCCGGACTGTGTTCCGTGCCTATAAATAGGTGAATAGAACCACCGTACTGTTCACGATGATTTGTAATTGCTCTCACGTCATCACCTTCGAGCAAGCTGAAGGTATTAATGTAATACATATTTTACTAATACTTATGTATGTTCTATGGAATGCAAATATGAATGAGTTAATGAGTTACATTCACTATCTTCATTTCCTTGTATTCTTGTTTATCTATAAGATGATGAAGACATATTTTTTATGACCTTCATATGATGATCATTATATCCTTGGAGAGATAATGTTTCAGAGTACGAAGGTCCTTAATACTTAACAATTGTGTTGCCTTGTTCTTGATTCACATCATTTGAGAACAAGTGACCAACATTGGTGCCCACCTCCCGTGAACTCACTTCCACAACCTTCGGCAAGCATTCGCCTTCGTCATGCCGCCGAAGAAGGCAACAGCACTAGGGGCTGTCGTACAGCCACTAGACACCAACCAAGAGACACTCTCACTAAGAGAAGCTCGAAACCAGAAAAGGAAGGATACCAGCCCAATGCTACAGGAAGAGGAGTTGGACCAGGAAATCAGAGACCTGGAAGCGGTACTGTTGGGGGCCTTCGTCCTCCGAAGGTCCTCAAAAACATGATTTGACAATGTTTTCCAAGTGGATTATGTGAACAGGTACCTTCGGACTCAGAATTACGAACATGAAGTGCGGTCAGGACGAAGCCTGAACCAGACGAAGGACGGGCTGATTACCAAGCTCCACGAAGGATGGTGCACAGCCGAAGCTGTGCGCAGGGAAGCTTCGTCGCGATAGCAGAGAGGGGAACCGACTTAAAGATGAAAAGACTACGTGGACCTTGTCAGATTTCCATAAGTCATTGACAAATGTAATGGACATAAATGTAATTTTACGTAGGCTGCGTCCCGCGTCTATAAATAGATGAACAGTACTCCCGTACTGTTCACGCGGACTTGGCATTTGCTTTTGCGTCACGCTTGTACTTTTTATCTTCTCTCAGGACCGAAGGTACATTTGTAATTTGAAATCATTTCTATTTTTCCATGTTAATAAAATAGAAATGATTCTATGATGATGCTTATATTATATTTCATGCTTTATATGAATCCTTCGTCATTACTTGTTATGTTTACAAAGGTATGTCTCTTATGACCTTCGTCCGAAACTCATTATTTCCCGAAGGGACATAATGCTTCGAAGGACGAAGGACTTTAACACTTAACACTTTTTATGTTGCCTTGTTCTTAACTCTTAGCATTTGAGAACAAGTCCCCAACATTGGCGCCCACCTCCGGTGAACTCACTTCCATTTCCTGAGCTTTTCGACACCTTCGGCAAGCATCAGCTTCGTCATGCCGCCGAAGAAGGCTTCAGCACCAGGGGCTGGCACGCTGCAGCCGCTGGACCCCAATCAAGACGTCCTTTCTCTCAGAGAGGCACGAAGCCAGAAGAGGAAGGCTACCAGTCCAACACATCCGGAGGATGATCTAGATCAGGAGATTCAGAATCTGGAAATCCTTCAGCAGCAGGTTCAACGCAGGAAGGAGAAGATGGCCAGGCTAGCTGAACTGCAGAGGCAGATAGATGAAACCTCTGAAGAAGTTCGTCATCTTGCTCAGGATGAGCAACACCGAAGGCCTCAGCATCAAGACCTTCATCAGGAGGGCTTTCACAACGAAGACGACTGGTATGACAATTTCCATCGTGGGAATTTTGTTTTTGATGATGCTTCTCCCCTGTCCGCTGAGTTACAGGCTACACCTTGGCCTCCGTCCTACAAGCCGCCTCAGCTCCCCGTATTTGATGGCCATTCAGACCCGAAGCAATTCCTAATGAGCTACGAGGCAACAATATCTTCATACGGTGGCAATACGGCAGTCATGGCAAAATCCTTCGTCATGGCCGTCAGAAGTGTTGCTCAGACCTGGTACTCTTCTCTTCGGCCAGGGACAATCACTTCTTGGCAGAAACTGAAGGATATGCTCATAACTAGTTTCCAAGGGTTTCAAACAAAGCCGGTCACTGCTCAGGCCCTTTTCCAGTGCACCCAGGACCACGAAGAATACCTTCAGGCATATGTCCGAAGGTTTCTGCGTCTAAGGGCACAGGCGCCGACAGTGCCCAATGAGATTGTCATTGAGGCCATGATCAAGGGGCTTCGGCCAGGGCCATCAGCGCAGTATTTTGCCAGGAAGCCACCACAAACGCTGGAGAAGCTGCTCCAGAAGATGGATGAATATATTCGAGCTGACAATGATTTTCGCCAAAGAAGGGAGGAGGCCTTCAGATTTTCTGAGATGACCAGGGGCTTCGGAGGAAGATTCTATCCGAGGCATGTCAGATCAATTCATAATTCCAATCAAAATGATGATAAGGGGAGCCAGCAGCAAAGGCCACAGTACTCCTCACAGGCTTCGGGGCAACAGCAAAGCTCCTTCCGACCACCAGCTCCAAGAGGCAGAGGCGCCAGGGGCTTCGGCGGAAGATTCGGGGATCAACCCAGAAGAATATTTTGCTTATTCTGTGGTGAAAACAAAGGTCATACTACCAGGATGTGTCATGTTACCATTCAGAAGCAAAAAGAGATAGCCGAAGCTGCCGCGCAACAGGCTCAGCCGAAGCAGGTCATGCACACTGCTTCGTATCATTCGCCCTACATCCCAGAATATGTGGGCAACCATCCTGCAGTCTCTGCTGCTTCGGCAAGTCAGCCTTCAGCTTCCTGGCAACAGCCCCCGCCTCCACCTCCGTTGCAACAAGGCCAGCAGCCAGAAGGGAGCCAATATGCTCCACATCAAAGGGACTTCAGAGAACAGTCCGAAGCTCGCACGGTCAACAGCACCGTGCCAGAGTCAAAACACATCTATTGACAAATATCCTACCTTAATAGCAATCTTTTTCATTCAGTTTTATTTTTTGTAATAAAGGACATTGTTTAGGTTTCATGTAATTAGTTTCGTTGATTCTTACAAGAAAAATATGTTTTCTTCACAGGTTTGTGATAATAAAAAGGACCTTCGGACTATCGAAAATCCTTCGAAGCAACAAAAAGTCGTTCTAAGGAACGCAGAGTAAGTCTGACGAAGTCACAAAAAGTCGTTCCGAAGGGAGCGCAGTGTAAGTTTTCTGCTCCAAAGTCGTTCCAAAAGGAATGCAGAGCATACAGCGAAAAGTCAACGCTGATACCGCCTAAGTAAAAGGCGAAGAAGCTCCAAAGACGTTCCTAAGGGAATGCAGAGCTTATACCGCCTAAGTAAAAGGCGAAGAAGTTCCAAAGACGTTCCTAAGGGGATGCAGAACTTACAGCGAAAAATAAACGCTGATTCCGCTGAAGTAAAAGGCGAAGAAGCTCCTAAGGGAGGCTTATAATGAAAAAGTCAGTATTGATACAAAAGATTGTGCCCCATTGCAGGAATGTGCGTATCTTCGGCACAAAATATCATTTTGCATAACATAACATCATCACATCATTTTGCATAGCATAATCATCATACATCATGCTGCATGTGGCACAAGAAGGGGGCATGTTATCGATCTTCGGAAAATGCTTTGAAAAAGGGCAAATCATGCCAAGTTACAGGGAGAAACAATATTGATTTTCGAGGTATAGCTTCGAAGATTATTTTTACGAAGCTTGGATATTTCTTATCAGAACACTATGGATATTGTCGTGATAAATGATAAATTCTTCTTCACGAAGCATGAAAAGAAGGGAAGGTGTTTTTTCGTCGAAGACTCAAAAATGGTACGTGTTTAAAGTTTCATGCATCGTAAAGAATTGAATCATAAAACAAGTATATTACATACAGGATTACAGAATATTACACAAATCATATATCAAATGTTTTTTGCAATAGCACTTAGTCTTCCCTAAGTACTATCTCTGCAGCTTCGTTCAGCAGTCGATCGACAACCTGATCCATGATAGCTTCGGCCATCTTTTTAATTTCGTCGTCATCTTTAGGCTGAGGGCCCGAAGATGCTTTAGTAGGATCTGAGTGAGGACGGGATACTATTACATCATTATTACAGATCGCGAACGAACTATAAAATTAAAAGTTATAATGCAATGAAAACTATTCGTTAGTACCTATTTGCCCTTCGGGCTCTGCGTTTTTCTCAGCAGCCTCGGCTACTTCTCTAGCATCATGGATGCCCTTTTCACTTCTCTGAATAATTTCTCTTGCCATTTCTCGGCCACCGTTATCCCAGATATCAGTAAAAAACTTTCCACCAATTATGCTAGCTTCGGCCGAAGGATCTTTTGTATCTTCAAAGGACAAAGCAGCTTCGGACTGTGCTAAAATTTTCACATGCTCACAACCCTTCTTCTCTAAAATGGTGGCAATCCCTCTGGCGCCAGAGAAGGCACATATATCTCCTCGGCTATTTAAAATTTCTTCGAAGGCTTCAGCTTCGTGGTCAATCCATTCAATGACACTTTCGGGATTGCCCCTCAAAAAATTTTCTTCACTTGAGAATGCGCCGACTTTGGCGAAGCTAGCCTTTAATTTTTTAACACAATCTACAGATTTATTGTAGCATTTCTTTTTGGACGAACGAAGCTCTTCAACAGTCACTTCTAGATGATCTGCCCATTGATCGCTGAGTTCACGCTTTGTTTCTTCAAGTATACGTTCTTCTTTGGCTCTGGCCAGTTGTTTCCGAAGGTTTTCAATTTCGCGTTTCTGAGCTTCAGCTTGACTTTTGAAAGCAGCTTCGTCGTCCTTTATTTTATCTATCAATGAGTATAATATTTTGTCTTTTTCGAGACCTTCGTTCCTCAGTTCAATTACTTCGGAACGAAGGTTGCTCAGGGCTTTAGTACATCCTTCGTCCCCAGCATCTTTCTGTGCTCTGAGGGCATTGCTGAGTATCAGGCCCTGCAGACAGGAATATGTCTGTGTCAATAGTTTTAAACAAACGAAAAATTTTGAATTCAACAAAAATATAAGAATTCCATTTGTCGCACCTTTAAACTGTTGTAAGCTAGGCTGTCAGCCAGATCGTTCTTTGACAGCACCGAAAGTCCGTCTTCTAAAGTTGGAAATCCGAAGCTTCTGCTCATCTCCCGACAGACAGAAATTTCCTTGCTGTCGGGGAGGCAATACAAGAAATCTTCTTCTCCACTGCCATTAAATATCAACGCCCCCTTTGGATATTTCAACTTTTGGGCATAGTGTTGGGCCTCTTGTTCTTCTTTTTCTGTTAATTTTTTCCCCGAAGCATGACGAAAAATATAATCACGAATTTTGGATGCTTCGGGGGTAACAACACCAGTTCCTTCAGCAAAAGTTGGCTTTGTTATTTTTTCTGCCTCACTTTCCAAGGTTTTTGCCTTTGAGGGCTCTGAGGGCCCAGCTTCGGCTTCAGTATCTTGCTCTGGAGCTTTAGAACCCGAAGCTTCGACTGTTGTTTCAGGAGTGACGGCAGCCTTCTTCGGAGGGGTGCTTGAAGATTTGATCGTTTCCAGCACATCTAGCACATTAGCCATTCTCCTTCTTTTCGGAGTCACTGCTGGCACTTTTTGATTACTTACTGTTTCAATGTTTGCCACAGGACTCAAAACTTCTGATGTTTTGGAGTCCTCGGTTGCTTCCTTTACCTCTTCCATTTTTTCTGTGAATGGCGCTTCGGCCTTCTCTTTCGTTTCTGGTGACAAAATTTTTGATTGCTCCAATTTTGTCTTCGTTGGTATTTCGGCTGTTTCTGTGACTTCTGGCAGCAAAGTTGGCTCGGCTGGTTTTTCAGCTTCGGTGGCCGAAGAAGTCTCTCCGGTAAACTCAGGCACCGAAGCTAGTTCAATATAACGCGGTCGATAAGTAAGAACCTTTATCTTCTTCCTTTTCGGTTCTGGCTCGCTAGGAGCAGCTGCAGTTTCTTCTTTTGCAGAGGTTGTATTTTTTCTCTTCTGCCTTCGAATGGGGTAGCAATAGTCAGGGTAGACAAACCCGATGGCATCAAATACCCGATTCAGCCTTTTCTTTTTTCGGCCTCCGAAGGCTGCTGACATTGCAGTATCTTCGGCCTTCGAGTATGTCCCAAGCAGCTCATCACTTAAATTGTCAATGCTTTTCAACCACTCATCGTCTGGCTCAATAAATTTATCTTCAAATTTAAAAGTGTACTTAAACCTGACAAGTCCACCTTCGTCGGCCTCTTTAACGGTTTCTTGTGGCATTTCCCATTTCTCCGCAAGCGGCCACACCCTGAAGGCAATATGCTCTTGTACTAAGTCCCTTGTTCCTATAAAAGAGCAGACAACGCCGAAGGCTCTTTGGCACTCTTCAGCGGCTTCGTTCATTTCAACCTTCGGCCTCCGAAGGCCGAAGCTTTGCCAAATAGGACGCATAATTATACCTTTGATGTCTTCTCGTGCTGATAAGTCATTCTTCACATAAAACCATTCTGTCATCCAATCCTCGGGCCATCTCTTCCGAAAGGTTGGTACGGGACAGCTTGCCCCGGACCGAGAGACGAAGCTGTAGCAGCCAAAGTTGTTATGGTACTGTTCTTTGCCCCAAGGCTTTGTTTCATATAATAATTCATGAACATTACAGAAGCTTCTTGCGTCAGGCTTCAGACCTTGGCTTCTCGTGGCCCACACGAAGATATTTAGCCTTATAATAGCCTCTGGAGTAAGTTGATGAAGATAGACTTCGAAGATTTTCAACACCTCCACGACGAAGCTGCTCAAGGGGAATCGCAATCCGGCTTTCAAAAAGCTTCGGTACACCACAACTTCATTTTCTTCAGGGTGTGGACAAGTTTTTTCCCCTTCGTCCGCCCTCACAATGGACAGATCCCGGAAATACCTTCCTCTCATATTAACAAGATGATTCTCTTTGATAGTTGATTTACCATAAACTGAATGGCTTGGTCGCCAGGGGCGATCTTCGGAGTCTTCGCCACCGCTGTCCACATCATAACTTTCACTGTCACCAGTATCTTCAGACAGCCCTTCCAGAATTTCCCTGGTGATCTTTTCTGTGTTGGTCTTCGACATTGCTATAAGAAACCCTAAGTTCTTCTCTTCATCAAGACTCAGCTTCATCTCAGCAGCAGCCTTCTTAGCAGCTTCAGACATCTTCGGAAACACTAAAAAACTGTTTTTAAAAGCCGAAGCTTCAAAGCTAAAAACTTAGCAGATCACAGTGCACAAGAGCTAAAAAATGAGTGAGCAAGAGTGGTTGGCCAGAAAGCGTGCAAAATAAGTTTGCGGTATGGCCGTATTTATACGCTTGATGCGTTGAAAGTTGAAAGACCCCACTTGTCATTGAATGTTGCTATTCTAGCAAAGGGAAGGTGTTTTTTCGGACCTTCGGCATAAAGCCTTCGTTCATATCGCAATCTGAATTTATTATTTCAAACAAATTAATATTGCGAGGGGCTACTGTTGGGGGCCTTCGTCCTCCGAAGGTCCTCAAAAACATGATTTGACAATGTTTTCCAAGTGGATTATGTGAACAGGTACCTTCGGACTCAGAATTACGAACATGAAGTGCGGTCAGGACGAAGCCTGAACCAGACGAAGGACGGGCTGATTACCAAGCTCCACGAAGGATGGTGCACAGCCGAAGCTGTGCGCAGGGAAGCTTCGTCGCGATAGCAGAGAGGGGAACCGACTTAAAGATGAAAAGACTACGTGGACCTTGTCAGATTTCCATAAGTCATTGACAAATGTAATGGACATAAATGTAATTTTACGTAGGCTGCGTCCCGCGTCTATAAATAGATGAACAGTACTCCCGTACTGTTCACGCGGACTTGGCATTTGCTTTTGCGTCACGCTTGTACTTTTTATCTTCTCTCAGGACCGAAGGTACATTTGTAATTTGAAATCATTTCTATTTTTCCATGTTAATAAAATAGAAATGATTCTATGATGATGCTTATATTATATTTCATGCTTTATATGAATCCTTCGTCATTACTTGTTATGTTTACGAAGGTATGTCTCTTATGACCTTCGTCCGAAACTCATTATTTCCCGAAGGGACATAATGCTTCGAAGGACGAAGGACTTTAACACTTAACACTTTTTATGTTGCCTTGTTCTTAACTCTTAGCATTTGAGAACAAGTCCCCAACAGGTACATTAACAGGTATAGAGGAAGAGAGAGAAGCTGCTTCAGCTAGCTGAACTTCAGAGGAAGATCGATGAAGCTGCTAAAGAAATGTGCCACATCACCCAAGATGATCAAGGACGAGGGCCTCAACACAGAGAGCTTCGTCAAGAAACTCCAACCAACGATGATGGATGGTATGATGACTTTAATCATGGTAACTTTGCTTTCGATGATGCGTCTCCTCTAGCAGCAGAGTTGCAAGCTACCCCATGGCCACCATCTTACAAGCCGCCATAGCTCCCCATGTATGATAGGCACTTAGATCCGAAGTAGTTTCTAATGAGCTATGAAGCAACCATATCCTCATATGGGGGCAACACGGCTGTCATGGTGAAATCCTTCGTCTTGGCGGTCAGGAGTGTAGCTCAGACGTGGTACTCTTCCCTTCTCCTGGGAAAGATCTCGTCATGGCAAAAGCTGAAGGACATGCTGGTAACCATCTTCCAGGGTTTCCAGACGAAGCAAGTGACTGCCCAAGAACTATTCCAATGTATGCAAGACCATGAGGAGTACTTGCAGGCATATGTCCGAAGATTCTTGCGACTCAGAGCCCAGGCGTCCGTGGTGCCTAATGGTATTGTCATCGAAGCTATGATTAATGGGCTCTGGCCAAGACCGACAGTGCAATATTTTGCAAGAAAGTCACCACAAACCCTGGAGAAGCTTCTCCAGAAGATGGATGAGTATATCTGAGGCAACAATGATTTTTGCTAGAGAAGGGAGGAAGCTTACAGGTATTCTGAGATGACTAGGGGCTTCGGAGGAAGACTCCACCCTAGGCATGTCAGAACAATCCACAATCCCATCACGAATGATGACAGGGCAAATCACACCCAAAGCAGCCTGCAAAGCTCACAGTCTTCGAGAATGCAACAAACCTCTTATAGGCCACCAGTCCCAAGAGGCAGATGGGGGACAAGCTTCGGAGGAAGGTTTGGCACTTATCCTAGGAGATTGTTCTGCTTATTTTGTGGGGAGGATAAGGACACACAACAAGGACGTGCCATGTCATGATCCAAAAGCAGAAGGAAATCGCTGAAGCCAAAGCACGATAAAATCAGCCGAAGCAGGTCTTGCATACTGCTTCATGCTATTCGCCATATATCCCTGAATATGTGGGCATCCAGCAACCCACGACATCAGTTCCTTCGGCAAGTCATTCTGAAGCTGCATGGTCTCAGTTACCACCACAACCACCACTAGCACCTACCTTGGGTCATAATCAGTAGCCAGAAGGGCATCGCCAGGCGCAACAACAGCGCGATACTCGAGAGGAGTTCGAAGCTCGCACAATCAATAACACTATGCCCAAATCAAGACACATCTACTAAAAGCAACGCAGGGGTTTGACCACAAAGTTTCCTAATTCAATGTATTTTTACTTCTTTTGCCTTTATATTTCCCCTCCATAAGACAATATAAGGAGGTTTAACCTTCGGCCTGATGTAATAAATCTATGGTTACACCATCAAGTGTAACAAAAAGGGTGATGAAGCTCCAAAGTCGTTCCTAAGAGGATGTAGAGCTAAAATACCACCTAAATAAAGGGTGAAGAAGCTCCAAAGTCATTCCTAAAGGAATACAGAGCTAAAATACCACCTAAATAAAAGGTGAAGAAGCTCCAAAGTCGTACCTAAGGGAAAGCAGAGCTTAGCTCCAAAGTCGTTCCTAAGGGAATGCAGAGCTGAAATACCACCTAAGTAAAAGGTGAAGAAGCTCCAAAGTCGTTCCTAAGGGGATGCAGAGCTTAGCTCCAAAGTCATTCCTAAGGGAATGCAAAGCTGAAATACCACCTAAGTAAATGGTGAAGAGACTCCAAAGTCGTTCCTAAAGGGGATGCAGAGTCTTATTTTTTATGTTTTATGCATCAACATCATCTGCATCATGCTATCACATCATATTGCATCATGACATCGCATCATGCATCATTTTGCATTGATACATACTCTGGAAAAACAAGGAAAATTGCCCCTTCAGCTTCGGCAAAAACTAATAAGAATAGCCTTCGATAATGGTATTTTATGCAACGTCTTTGGCAAGAACTACACAGTCGCTTCAAAAAAGGGGGATTTCTTTCTAAAGCGTGAAAAGAAGGGAAGGTGTTTTTTCGTCGCTGACTCAAAAATGGTATGTACGAAGGTTCCACGAATCACAAAGAAATACATTACATCAACATACATGCAAATTACAAAACCAAGAGCTATGTACAAGGACACTAAACTATCAAAAATACACAGCTTCAGTCTTCCTTTAGGACTTTGTCAACAGCTTCGTCAATAGAATCATTAGCAATCTTAATTATATTGAGTGCCTCCTTCATAGATGGGTCAGTTTCAAGATCATATGGCTCGGGAGGAGGAGAAAGCTCAGCTGCATCAAAACACAAATATCTGTTAGTACCAAAGCTGCAAAAACTTATGAAACTAAGCTATAAAGATATACCTATAACCCTAGCTCGCTTAGCCGCTTCTTCGGCTCTTTTAGCCTCTTATAAGGCACCATGAGACTCTTTCTCATTCTTTCTAATGGCTTCATCAGCAATTTCTCGACCACCCTTCAACCATACTTTGGAATAAAACTTCCCACTAGGCTAGTAGCTTCGGCTGAAGGGTTTCTAACGTCGTCAGCTGAGAAGGCAAAATCTGGCTGAGCTACAGCCTTGGCATGATCACAACTAGCCTTCTCCAAAATAAACACAGCCCCACGAGCACCAGCAAAGGCATAGAAGTCCCCTCTGTCACTAAGAATTTCCTCAAAAAATTTTACCTTGCCGTTAATCCATTGGATAATTCCATCAGGATCACCATGGATGAATTTCTACTTGGAAGAAAATGCACCAACTTTAGAGAAGCTGTTTTTTAGATTTTTAGCACATTCCATACCCATATCGTAGCATTTTTCCTTAGCAGCACGAAGCTCATCAACATTTTTATGTACCCTTGATCTTTTGATCTCACATATTTCATGTTTTGTTAGTTCAACATTAAAATTCTCAGTTGCTTCGGCAACTTTCTTCTCAAGCTCTTCCATGTCGGTTTTATGGGTTTCCGCTTGAGCAGACAGCTTGGCTTCGCTGGATTTTAGTTTCTCGACCAATGATAGCAAAATCTTGTCTTTTGCGAGAGCTTCATTTCTTAGGGTTATAACCTTCGATCGGAGGTTTCCAAGTGCTATTTGACAACTCTCATCCTCTACATCCTTTTGGGCCTTCAGGGCCTTGCTTAGAATTAAGCCCTGGCAAACAAAGAGTGAGCAAATAATAACGATAAGAATTACCACAAAAATAGTTTACCATAACTAAAATTAAAAAATGGCAATCCAAAGTATAAAAATTTCAAGCTGTTGTAGGCAAGGCTATCTGCATGCTAATCCTTCGTCATTGCAGGCAAGCCAAGTTCAAGCTTTAGATATCCCATGTTGTCCATCATTTCACGGCAAACATTGACCTCCTTATTGTCTGGTAGACAGTAGAGGAAGTCATTTTCGTTGTCTCCTCTGTATACCAAAGACCCCAGGGGGTATTTCAGCTCCTTAGCATAATGTTGTGTTTCGGCAAGTTGCTCTGCTGATAGCTGTTTTCCCAAAGCATGTCGAACAATATAATTCAAATCACCCTGGGAAGGTGCTTCGGGAGCAGGTGTTGTGGGCTTTTTTGGAAGACTTTCTCCCATCAGCTTTACTGGCGCAGTTTCTGAAGGTCCCGCTTCAGCATGAGCAGAAGAAGCGCTTGCAGTGACCACTTCTCTTGCACCTTCAATTTTCCCGCTGGAAGATTTGGCAGAAGCAGGAGTTTTCATGGATTCCAAAACACCATCCAAAACACTGGCCATTCTCCTTTTCCTCAGAGTTGTTGTTGCAGTGGCTAATAGCTTCGGCAATGTTGTCATAGTTGGGCAACTCAGCACCTTTGGTTGTTTTGCTACCTTCTCTAATTCTGGTTCTTTGACCGGGTCTCCCCTAGTTTTGATTAGCATCACAAGAGCTGCTTCTGTGGCTAGGGGCAGCTTCTGCCCTTTCAATTAGCTTCGACACATCGGCCGTCCCAATGGGCTTTGGTCTATGTGTCAAGACCTTGACTCTCTTCGCCTTCGGTGCACTAGAAGATGTGGAGGAAGTAACTTTCCTTTTTCTCCCTTGCCTTTAGAAGGGAAAGCAGTAATCTGGGTAAACAAACCCAATAACATCGAAAACAATGTTCAACTTCTTTTTCCCTCGAGCGCCGAAGGCAGCTGTCATAGATTCGTCTTCTGCCCTCGAGTACGCTCCAAGTAGTTCATCACTCGTTTCCTCTATAGTGTCTAGCCAATCATCATTTGGCTCATCAAATTGGCTTATGTACCGGAAGGTATACTTGAGATAAACCAAGCCACTTTGACTGGAGCCAGCGGCGGCTTCCTTCGGCATTTCTCATTCATTTGCAAGAGGCCATACTTTGTAAGCAATGTGCTCTTGAACTAAATCTCTCGTGCCAATGTAAGTGCATATGGTGTTGAAAGCAATTTGGCACGCCTGCACTTCATTACCAAGTGCGATTGATGGCCTTCTAATGCTGAAGCGTGACCATATAGGACGTTGAATAACGCCTCACACATCCTCCCTCTAATCCAGGTCATTCTTTCTGTAAAACCATTCATTCATCCAAGAACCCGGCCACTTCTTCCGAAATGTAGGCATAGGGTAATTTGCCTCAGAGCTAGGTGTAACACCCCAAGTATTACCATGGCCATGGCACATTTATGCACTAATGACTGTGATCACATGTGGGAGAGACTTGAGAAGAAGAGCATAAAACCTTAGGAACCATGTATTAACCAAGAATGTTAATGACCAAAAGCATTACCCAAGCATTTATGCAATTATCACCTTGGGCAAGAGAAGATTAAACCCTAGACCCTCCTTGAGCCCTTAACTCCCAAAACCCTGATTTAAGGGGGAAAGGTTAAGCAAATGTGCAAATCATGAGTTAACCCTTAGCCAAATTTTAAGTAACATTATAATCTACAAAATACATAGAGGAAACATTGCAAAAAGACCCCTTAAAGAACCCCAAATCCATTCCTTAAGTGGAGAGAGCACTAGAGCTCTCTAATTCTTTCTAAGTCAAATTTTGAGCCTAATCTAAAGATCCACCGTGTTCACTTAGTAAATGGAACCAAAACCACTTGAGTTGTATACCAAAAATGTGTCATACCACCTAAGGCACCCACTAGAAAAGTTTGAAACCGAGCCCAAGACGTTTGACAAGATTTGGCATGGCTTTTGTCGCGAGGTGGGCAGAGGGACAAGCCAGATTTGGCGTCCGCAAATCTCCCTACCTAGGGCATATCTGCCATAGGGACTCACATATAAGAGATAGCCCTAGGTTCTAGGAGGAGGCATGCACCGGATTTTTGCCAAGATTCGCACGCTTGCGATCTCGGCGAGCTGTTGAACACGGGCAGAAGAACACTTCCACGTGTTCGACGCGCTCTGAGCGCGCTAGAGCACGCCCGCGCCCGACCCTGCACGCCCCGCTGCGCGCCAAGCCGTGCCTGTATCCCCTGCTCGCGCCCGTGCCTATAAAGCCTCCTCAGGCGTCGACCGTACTCCTCCGCGCACACTCGACCTCACCGGAGCCAGAAACCACCAGCGTTTGCCCTGCAGACAGCGTGCCCGCGGCCACCCGATCCCCCGCCACCGTAGACCGGCCAGAAGAGCCCTTCCCAGCCACGCCCGACCCTCGGAAGAGACCGTGCATGCCTCGGTGAAGCTCCCCGAGCAAGGAATCGGACTTTGCTTCGCCGGAGAAGCCAGTCCACGGTCGCCGGACTTCACCCGACCGCCGGTGAACATAGACCGGGTAAATCTCTGCCCCATTTTTCGATTCCCTGCGCACATAGCCTCTACGTCATCCCGTGGAGCTCATCGTGCTGTTCAATTGAACTAGATCGCTGTGGTTCAGCCGGAACACCCGCCGCCGACGAGATCACCCGCCTGCGCACGTGGACCGGTCGATTCCGGCCACCACCGCCATCGACCCGTACCTCGCTGTGACCACCAGGACCTCCTGAAGCCAACCCCGCCCCTCGCCGGACCTCTCTCACCGCCGGTAAGCCGCGCCGCCCTTTTCCTTTCCGCGGGTACTGTTTGCATAATGGGAGGGACCTCGGGGAAGAAGAAGGAAAGGCCAGGGGGTTTTGTGCGCTGTCAGTGACTCAGGGGAATAGTAGCGCAGGGGTAGAAATGAGTGGATTGATTTAGAAAGAATCCAGGGTCTTCGGTGCAAAGTAGTTTTCCAGGAAACCTTTTAAAATATTCTGATTTAAATCCAAACAGAACTTGAAAAATTCATAACTTCAGTTAGGTTTACCCAAATCGAGTCAAACTAATTTTGCCAAATCCTAAATAATGTAAACTACTTAGGAAAAATATAAAACCCCTAAGTGTTAAAGAAAACTTTAAAGTTTTGAATTAAATAATTAACTGGTCAAAAGCTAAAAGAAATAAGGAAAAATAGTTACACTATTTGACTGGGGTTAAGAAAATTTAGAAAGGTACTTAATCAATTCCTAACCTGTTTAAAAATAATAAATCCTTCTGTACACCCCATTAAGATAGGATTTGCCATTTAAAACACTTTTTGCTTGAAGTTAGAGAAAATATTAAAGGTGGTTTAAATAAAGAACCAAGGAGCACCCACATTTTTTTGGTTTACTTATTCAGTATAGTTCACTAGAAAAATTTATTATACCCTTGTTTAGTACAGAATAAGTGAGATACCTTTTATTTTAGGAAAACAAGGAAAACTTAGAAAAACCCTATAAAAATAACCCCAAGGAGAAAACACCCCAAACCTTAGGATAACTAATGTTTTGTTATTATAAACATAGGAAAATATGAAATCTGTTGTTTGATATTTTTCAAATAACAAGTTAGTTATAAGCACCTTTTTGGCATAAAACTTCAGAAATTCACAACTAATTATCCAGTAGGCCTTTTTCTGTGATTTTTAACACAAAGACCTAATATCATTTATGTATCTGGACAAAAATAAAATTTGGTACAGAAACCTCAATTAAATCATAGCTATAGTGTAAAGTACCCTTTTAAAACTTATCCTTGTTAATTTTGCACAAGTAGTATCTGAATCAGTATCCACCTCAAATTTATAGAACAAATTACAGTGACAACTAGTAACCCACTGTAATTTTTACAGAATTTTTGGAAAAAGTTAAACCACTGTTGTAGTTCAAACCCACACTAGAATTCATAAATAGAAAATGAAAAAGGGAAAGTAATAGTGGAGATTAATGTCACCCTAACCCAACCAGCAAAACCCCTTTAATTGCCCACTAAAATATCTAAGGGAAATACAATCCACTATGCTTATCCCTAACAAAACCCAAACCTAAATTGATAAGCATACACCACTAAGAGCCACGTATGACCAGGAAACCCTAAGTTGCTAACTAACTTAGTTTTTCTTCACTTAGCATAATGATTACTAAATCCTGCATAATCATGGCATACATATTCTTATTCATTGCATTCGATAGATTGCAACCTCGCCGACGGAGAGTACGTCCTCGTGCCGGAGCAAGGAGTTGCTCAGGAGGTAGCCCCGGATCCAGCACCAGAGCCTGCCCCAGAGGATCTGCCTGCCCCAGCTTTGGAAGGCAAGCCCCGGTTTTATGCATAACCTGTTTATTACGCTATTTTACTACACTTAATGATTGTAGGATTGAATGTGCACTTAAGTGTAGGAGTTGTTTGAAACCCTAGTTGCATGATCTCGGGAATCCTATTGAGATGAATACTAGTATGCTAGGTCGAGTAGCTGCTTTATTAATTAGGGACTCGGTAGAAGTCGAGTGATTTTTCTAGCACTCGCGCGAGGTCAGGAATTGGTTGTACCCACTTTCATATCATATTGATGATTGGTCTGTGGACACGGATCCATGGGGATGCGTGGTCTACGAGATGAAATTGGAATAAGGATTAACGTGCGGATACCTGTGTCAAGCGTTTGAACGTACTAAGCACATGCCGAGAAATATGGTAAATCGGTAAGCCTAGTACCTGATCGAACCTGGCAGTGGACTTTACCCCTCACGCGACCTAAGACGTGGTCTCCCATTCCGGTTATGGTGGGTACAAGTGCGGTCACTGCACGATGGCAGTCGGGGTCAGTGAGGCATTGTACGCCAAGGCGGTGAGCCCTGATCTGCTGACGGGGAATCGATGGGGACGGTTGATGTGTGTGGGGACGGAGTGCCTCGCCACGTCGTGTGTTTAGGTTTACCTTGCAAGGTTTAAAAACTCGATTCGAATCGTCTGCTTCTCGCAGCTAATGAGACTGCTTGATCCATTGTACTGCATTGAGTAACAAGTGGAAATGTGATGATGTGACAAAAGATGTTGATTGCTAAATTTGCTTGATACCATGAATGAGTAGATAGTACACATCTAGTCTTAAGTGAGTCACACTAAAACTTGACAAGGCTAAAACTTGGTTTATAAACTCAGCTAGTGCTTTTGGCAACCAAACCCCACAGCCAAACAGTTGCATGTCTAGAGGTAGAGGAGTAGACTCCTCACACCGGGTAAGTCTAGCTGAGTATTAGTATACTCAGCCTTTCTTGTGGCATAATTTTATAGGTTCTCTGGAGGACATGGTTGCTGGAGTGACTTAGCCGTCCATCTTGCCACCGGGTTGGACAGTCGAGTGGGATCCTGCCTCGGCTGAGGAGGAGCATGAGGAGTGATGGGACAAGCTTCCCCATCTCTCTGTTTATTTACCGTTAGTTTTATTCCGCTGCACTTCGAATAATGATGACTACTTTTGTTAAAACTTCGATGATGATGTAATAAGTTTAATACTCTTTAATGTATGGTTTTATGCTTTATTGTATTTGCTCTGTGACTCACCATCGAGTGAGACTGTGGTACTTGATCTTGTCAGTGGCCTCGTCGGACTAGATCCGAGGGATTGACGGGTTATTCCCATTTAAGTGTGGTCTAGCCTCTAAGGCGGGACTTAGGCACTTAAGTTGGAATAATTCGGCCAGTTCCGCCACACTAGGCACGAAGCCGTAGCAGCCGAAGTTGTTATGATATTGTTCTTTTCTGGTCGCCTTTGTCTGGTAAGATAGCTCATGAATGTTGCAGAAGCATCTGGCATCCGGCTGCAGTCCCTGACTCCTCATGGCCCATAAGAAAACCCCCACTTTGATAAGAGCTACCAGGGTAAGTTGATGAAGGTATATCTCGAATGCCTTCAAAACCTCGACCAACATTTTGTGGAGCAGAAAGCGAAGCCCAACTTTCATGAAGCTCGTGAAGACCACCACTTCATCACCTTCAGGAAGGGGAATGGTGCTTTCTCCCCCAGTCGTCACTATGGAAACATCATGAAAATATTTGCCTTTCATCGCTTCAATTTGCCCTTGTCTGATAGTTGACTTCCCAAAAACAACATGGCTTGGCCTCCACGGTCGATCTTCGACGTCTTCGTTCCCGCTCTGCACGTCAAAACTGTCAGTATCGCTAGAGTCCTCAGACAGCCCAGCCAGCATCTCATTGGTGATCATCTATTTGTTGGTCTTCTCCATGGCTTCGTAAAACCCAGACAACATGGGGTGTGTGATCTTTTTCTCTTCAGCCATTTAAGGTGATGGTTGAGCAAATGCCGAAGCTCAAAAATCAATTGAACTCGCAAAATAAGAAGAATGCTAGAATGGCTAACACAGCGCAAATAGCTAAATTGCACAAAAAATATTTCTGACACAACCTTCTATATATATATACTTAGAGCCCCACAGCTTGGTGGGTCCCATAGTTCAGAATGATTCGCTATTCTAGCGAAGGGAAGATGTGTCTTCGGACCTTCAGCTAAAGGACTTCGTTTGCGTCGCAGTCTGAATTTGTCACATAGGAACAAATTAATACTGCGAGGGGCTACTGTTGGGGGCCTTCCTATTCTGAAGGTCCTCAAAAACTTGATTAACCATTTGTTTTCAGTATGATATAGATTCATACAGGGAGATTCGGATTCAGGATGGAAGTTTCTTCCCATAATAAAGGCATACGAGGTGAAGATATGGTCCGAAGGCAATAAGAATAAACGCCGAAGCTATTGCCAGAGAATAATAGCTTTGGCTTGCAATGGTGATGAAAACTAAACATGATGCCGACCAAAAGGGGAAAAAGACTAGCTAGTCCTTAATGATTTATGTTATGATCATAAGTAAATGTCAGGGACATAAATGTACTTTTACCCGGGCTGCGTCCCGTGCCTATAAATAGGTGAACAGTACCACTGTACTGTTCACGATGATTTTTAATCGCTCTCACGTCATCACCTTCGAGCAAGCCGAGGGTATTAATGTAATACATATTTCACTAATACTTATTTATGTTCTATGGAATGCAAATATGAATGAGTTAATGAGTTACATTCACTATCTTCATTTACTTGTATTCTTGTTTATCTATAAGATGATGAAGATATATTTTTTATGACCTTCGTCTGATGATCATTATATCATTTGGGAGATAATGTTTCAGAGGACGGAGGTCCTTAATACTTAACATTTGTGTTGCCTTGTTCTTGATTCACAACATTTGAGAAGAAGTGACCAACAATGTCAATGGAGAAGGAAGATCTAGGTCCTATCAAGTTATTTGGCGCACCTGCATGGCCGTCCGAGGTCTTTAGGACAGGGACAAGTGCATGTGCACCCGATAACTTGGGAGGGTCCGTCACAGCTTACCTAGCCTCTTAGGCCACAATATATATGCTTTGTTTCTAGGACCATGTTGTTAACTGTGTAGGCTATAGAGGCCTCTCTTCTGTCCTGTTGTTGTATGTCTTACACTAGGAGTTTAGGATGGCCGGCAGGGACCTGATCATAGGGAAGTGGCCCTAGAATGAAGGAAGCAAATGGTGACTAACTGCTAATGATGGGGTTACTCAAAGCATTCGAAGCCGAAGGCTACTATGGCTTGGGGTCCTGGGGTGGGACATATTGTGGAATGTAGGGTGAGTAGTACAAAGATGTACTAAATAGCTCCTTTGACTGAGATGGCTGAGCAGTAGCAGCAGCAATCTCTTTTTTCTTCTAGGTGGTGAACTAAAATGTCCCTGTTGTGTGGCCTTTATCTTCGCCACAAAACACATAGTATAACTTTCTTGGTTGTGTGTTGAACCTTCCATCGTAAGCTTCAGCCTTCTCTTCCCCCTCTTGGAGCTGGTGGGCGGAAGGTGCTTTGAGAGGACTGTTGCTAAGTACTTGACTATTGATGCTGGCTTGCCTACCCTAGAGACTGGGTTATTTTCTCCTCACTTTGATTACTAAAAGATATCAAAAACAAGGCAACACAAGTAATTAAACCATAATCTTCTCCCATCAATTAGCTCTTCTCCGAAGGTTAATTCCAGGGAGAAGACAAATGGTGAAAGCATATGAATTCCGGCAAGGATTATGTGTAAAAAATGAAGAACAAGACATGTTGCTCATCTGAATGTGCACACACATAATGTTTCATTCCTTGCAATATATCAAATAATTACAAGCATATACCTTCGACTTTAGACGAGTGGTAGCTCAAAGGTATCTTCGAAGGCTTAGCGAAATGAAGCTCTAGGTTCTCGAGAGGTGACCTTATGCATGATGTTGGGGGTCTCCTTCTCTACCGAAGGTCCTCGGAGCGAAGGAATTGTTTGCAACCAAAGGGATTGAGTGCCAAAGCTGCAACAGGCTTGCATAAAACGCCGAAGGTTTAGAGCTCGGCTCAAGATGGTTACGAAGATCAGACGAGGCATTGAATTAGCAAGGAAAAGACCCATTTATCCTTGTGTGTATCTTTGATTGATTGAAATAGTATAGACGGGCATCTTAGCATGCACCACCATAAGGTAATGAATTAGCTTTAGTAGGTGACACACTTAGCTAATAAATCCCCCAAAGTATCATGCTTCGTAATCACTGCCTTGTCTACAATCCTTTCTTTCGTCCCCTGTGTTTCTAACTCAGATGGGCTACCCCTATAGTGTTAGAAGAGAGCACTATAGACGTAATCCTTGGTATGTCATGGTTAAGAAAGGCAAAGGCTGTTTATACACTGTGCTAAAGGAACCATAGAACTCACCAGTTCCAAAGGAGAAAGATTTGAAGTTGGAATTGCAGTAACTACCGCCACCAGACTAGTGGCATTCTTAGTCGATGGGAAGTTTGATGGTGACAACATCCATGTGGTTAAGGATTTTCCGGATGTCTTTCCAGAGGAGTTATTAGGGATGCCACCAGATATGGAAGTTGAGTTGGTCATTGATCTCTTACCTGGGACCTTTCCTAATTCTAAACGGCCATACATGATGTCCATAGAAGAACTAAAGGAACTCAAGAAGTAATTAATGGAATTACAAGAGGTTGGGTACGTTCGTCCGAATTCTTCACCTTGTGGAGCGCCGGTTCTAATTGTACAGAAGAAACAAGGATCGCAAGGGATGTGCGTGGATTATATGTCCTTTAATGATGTTACCGTGAAGAACAAGTACCCGTTACCCCGCATTGAGGATTTATTTGATCGGATGAGAGATGCAAGGGTATTCTCGAAGATTGATCTCCGATCGAGTTACCATCAAATGAAGATTTGGACAGATTCTTATCCCAAGACGACTTTCTCAACCCAATATGGATTATATGAGTTAACTGTTATGTTGTTTGGATTAACCAATGCACCAGCTTATTTTATGAATTTGATGAATAAGGTGTTTATGGAGTATTTGGACAGATTCGTCGTGGTGTTCATCGACGATATTTTTATCTATTCTAAGAGTAAAAGTGATCATGAAGAACATCTACGACTTGTGGTACAGAAGCTACGAGATAATCAACTCTACACCAAGTTTAGCAAGTGCAAGTTTTGGATCGGTGAGGTACCATTCCTGGGACATATTATTTCTAATGGAGGAATAGCAGTGGATCCTGCTAAAGTTAAGGAGATAATGGAGTGGAGAGTACCCACTACAGTTAAGGAGGTTCGGAGTTTCTTGGGACTTGCAGGATATTATCGAAGATTTATTGAAGGATTCTCTAAGATTGCCAAGCCTATGACCTCGCTTCTGGAGAAAGGAAGAGAATTTAAGTGGGATGAGAAGTGCCAAGAAAGCTTTGAGCAATTAAAGAAGAGATTGATGTCGCCACAGTGTTGGTTATGCCAGACCTACAGAAAGGATTTGACATTTATTGTGATGCCTGCGGCCAAGGCTTGGGATGTGCACTTATGCGAGAAGGACAAGTGATTCGTACACGTCTCATCAGTTGTGGAAACATGAATTGAACTACCCCACTCATGACTTAGCACTGGCAGCCGTTGTGCATGCGCTTAAGATTTGGAGACATTATGTCATGGAAACCAAGTGTCAAGTATACACGGATCATAAGAGTATGAAGTATATATTCACTCAGAAGGATCTCAACCTTAGGCAACACCGTTGTTTGGAGCTTATTAAGGATTAAGATTTGGAAATTCAATATCACCCGGGCAAGGCGAATTTGGTTGCAGATGCCTTGAGTCGAAAGGAGTACATTCATTCAGCTATTGTTGCCTAGCTACCTGATGAGATGTTTGAGGATTTCAGGAGACTTAACCTGGGGATAGTTGCTCACACTGAAGGAGTTACTATTGATGTGGAACCTACTTTGGAGCAAGAAATCCGCAAAGGACAAATTGGTGATGCTAAAATACAAGAGATCAAGGATCTTATTACTGAAGGACGAGGTCCGGAATTCACGGAAGATGAGCAAGGCACCATATGGTTCAAGGACGGGGTATGTGTTCCTGAGATGGATAACCTTCGAGAGACTATACTAAAGGAAGCCCATGACTCAGATTATTCTATTCATCCTGGGAGTACCAAGATGTATCAGGATTTGAAGCAGAAATACTGGTGGTATGGATTGAAGAGAGATGTAGCTGCACATGTGGCTATGTGCGATGTGTGTTAAAGATTAAAGCTGAACACCAGAGGCCAGCTGGACTACTGCATCCACTCAAGATACCCGAGTGGAAGTGGGAAGAGATTGGTATAGACTTCATTACTGGATTGCCTCACACCTCGAAAAGATATGATTCTATGTGGGTTATTGTGGATAGACTGACCAAAGTGGCTCATTTCATTCCAGTCAAGACTACTTATAAGGGATCTCAATTGGCAGAGTTATATATGGCTCGGATTGTGTGTTTACATGGAGTACCAAAGAAGATCGTTTTGGATAGAGGATCAAAGTTTACCTCTATATTTTGGAAAAGTTTAAATGAGAATGTGGATACGAAGTTGAATTCTAGTTCGGCTTACCATCCTCAGACTGGTGGACAGACTGAAAGGACTAATCAAGTATTGGAGGACATGTTGAGAGCTTGTGCCCTTCAGCATGGTAGTAGTGGGACAAGAGTCTACCATATGCGGAGTTCTCTTATAATAATAGCTACCAGGCCAGTTTGAAGATGTCACCTTTTGAGGCTTTATATGGCAGAAAATGCAGGACTCCTTTATATTGGGATCAGACTGGAGAAAGACAGTTCTTTGGGCCTGAACTTATTCAAGAGGCAGAAGAATAAGTTTGAATGATAAGAGAAAATTTGAGAATTGCACAATCAAGGCAAAAGAGCTATGCTGATAATAGGAGAAGACTACTGGAGTTTAAGGAGGGTGATCACGTGTATCTGAAGGTATCATCGATCCGGGGTATGAGGAGATTTAAAGTTAAAGGAAAGTTGTCCTCTCGCTTCGTTGGACCTTTCTTGATCTTAAAGCGAGTGGGAGAAGTTGCATATCAGCTAGAACTACCCGATCACCTGTCAGATGTACATGATGTCTTTCACGTGTCCCAACTAAAGAAGTGCCTCAGGGTACCTGAGGAGCAGCTACCAATGGAGGACCTTAGTGTTCAAGATGACCTGACTTATGCTGAGTACCCTATCAAAATTCTTGATACTTTGACTCGGGTCACGAGAAATAAGGTTATAAAGATGTGCAAATTGCAATGGAGTCACCACGGAGAAGATGAAGCTACTTGGGAGAGAGAAGAAGAGCTTCGCATAGATTTTCCTCATCTTTTCCCTAGATCTTCCGAAATCTCGAGGACGAGATTATTTTTAAGGGGGTAGGATTTGTAATACTCAAAATTGTATAAAAGGATTATAGGGTGATATCCTTATTTTATGTGGCATATTTGCATCATGAAAAGAGCATACATGTAATTAAGAGGGATTAATCAAAACAAATGATTCCAAAATAAAATAAAGTGCATCTTGTTGGAGTTTTATGTGTTTGTGTATTACATAAAATAATAAGGACAATAATAATAAGCTAATAATTCTAAGGTTGGATTAAACCCTAGATTGAAAGTAGGGTTTTATAAATAAGAAAGAGAGAAAGGTGATATAAATAACATATATAATTATATTTCTAAAATTGGTATTTTAGATTTCACAATATTATTTGAAAATAAATTCGGCACTAGTTTGGATTCAAAATTCGAATTGGATTTGAAAATAGAAAGGAAAATGAATAGGAAAGAAAAGAATAAAACCAACATAGCCTAACTGGGCCCTAACCTTGTATTCGGCCCAGTATGCAAATCATCCCGCGCGGCCCAGTTTCACCTCCCGCACTCCAGCCTACTGACATCCGGGCCCCGCCCGTCGGTCGCTCAGCTCGTGCGTTCTGTTTATCAACCTGGCGCCGACACAAGGGTCCCACTGTCCAGTCACTTACTCGCGTTCGTTCCTTCTCCCGTTCCCTATCGCGTGGGTCCAAGACATCATCCCCTCCGCGCGCACCTAAGCTGGCTCAACTCCATCTGGTTGTGGGCCCTCTTCGTCAACTACACCGCCGCACCTAGCTCAACGGAATGGACCGCGTCCGTCGCCGGAGTCCTCGCGGGCTTCGGTGGAATCGTGGCCACCGACCGGGGTATAAAACCGCCCTGGTTCGCATCGTTGACCGACCATAACTCACACGCAGAGGCAACCACCACAATCGCTGCGAACCTGTCCACCGTTGGGAGACCCCGCAGCCGCCGCGTCGCTCCCTGTCCTCACCACCGTCTAGTGCCGATTGACGCCGCTTAGTCTCGCCTGAACACTGGAGGGTGTTGATCTGACCGTTCTCTCAGAGAACCGCGTGCTGGGACGAGCGAAATTTCTCGTCGAAGTTGAAGCTGTGCCGCGGTACCACGTTATTGCACGGACTGAGTCACCGTTGCTCCATACCGAGGTAATAAGGTCACCTTTCTGTCCGTTATCCCCTTGACATGGTGTAGCGCAGTTCGAATTAGGGAATAGCACCCTGTCACGCGTAATGGAGAAAACTCCGGCCGGGAACCACCGCGGCTTCAGGCGGCGCCGCCGCGGATGGCCAGGAGGAAGAAGGAGGTCTCCCGATCCGTTCATCTGGCTTTGAGCGGTGTAGATTAGACGCCACTTAACCCTCCACGCGACTCGACCTGTGCCGTTGGATCTGGATCACGTGGCGCTTAGTCTGGCTAGGATATTTTAAATCTGGTGCGTTCCTTGATGATCGGACGGTCTCGGTGAGGGATGCAATATGCGTTGTGCGCGTTTTAATCTAAGAATCCGCTCAGATGTGACGACCAGTGGTTCACCGTACCCCTTCGGCCCTGAAATCTTGCATAAGAGCCCCCTAGTAATTAGGGTTTTGACCCGCAGTCCAACCAGTTGTTCCCTGAGTCTTGGACTCTTTTTCACCGTGACCCCTGCGCTTTCCAGAAATTGAGGCCTAGTCGAGAGAAGATTAAAAACAGAGAAATAATATTAGAAATTCGTTTTTAACACAAAAACAAATCTAGAAACTTGTAAAATGCATAGAAAATTCATTTTAGCTCCAAATTGAACCATTACAATTTCTAAAATTTTGTAATATTTATGTCTATCATTTAGTGTCTCTGTTTTGACATTAAAGCAGTAAGAAAATTAATTTCTCATTTAATCCTATTTCAAGCACATTAAACCTTAGGAAATTCATAACTTCAAATCCATAACTCCAAATTTAATGATTCCAGTTCCTATGATCTCATTTTAATTTGTAGATTTTTATTGTACATTTTATTTACCTATTTGGTGTGATGTTAATTTTTGCTATACTATGTATGTATTGTGTTGATGCGAGTAGACGAGCAAGCCACTGTGGATCCTGAGGTTCAGCAAGTGGAACTAGCTGAGCAGAAGCTCATTGAAGACAAGTTGTGCCCTTGATCACTTACTTTTTCCCAGCCATGTTCTTATTAATCATAATGATCTGCATAGGTTAATTTTGATGGGACCCAATAGGTTACCCCAGTTTTGGCTATCTTTATACCTTGTTTTGCCACTGAATATTTTTGGGTAGTACTTGCTATCGCTTATTGTGGTTTTGGGTATGGAGATACACTATTCATTGCTACACTTTTATTATCTGTTTATTATTACTGTTCATGATAAGATCATTATGTTAATGGGAACATGGAGCGACCACCCGGGAAAACAGTGCTGCCACAAGGGTTTAATGGGACGCCCTTGGCTGATTAACTAGAAAAGCTAGTGGATGACTTCCTTACCCGAAAGGGGCAAGGGCAGTAGGGGAGTGGTCAGTGTAGGGAGGTCCTTGGGTTGATTTTGCTGCGATGGCGATCAGGCGAGGGATTCCTGCACTAGAGCTTCCTATAAACTGTAGCAGGATTTCGGAAGCTAGTGGAACTTTGTAAAGGCCTCGTAGTGTTACCCTGCCTCGCCTCCTCGGTTGAGGTGTATGGGATTGGCCATCTATTAGCAGATGGGTAACATGACTTGTGGGTAAAGATGTGCAACCTCTGTAGAGTGTAAAACTGGTATACTAGCCGTGCTCACGGTCATGAGCAGCTCGGACCCTCACATGATTAATCTATGGAATTAAAACTCAATTTGACATTTGCATCGCATTTGGGGATTATTTTATTACTTTTATTTATTACTAAGGTTTGGTATTTACTTACACTTAGTAATTGCTAATAAAATTTTGACAAACTTATAAAAGCAATGCTCAGCCTCAGCCCCTATTTTGTTGATCAGCCTTACACTTCACATGAACTCCCACCTTTGGTGAGTTCATGCACATTATTCCCCACGACTTGTTGAGCTATGAACGTATGTGAGCTCACTCTTGCTGTCTCACACCCCCACATGAGAAGAATAGGTGGTCAAAGTGGAGCCGCCTAACTCTGAGGCTTTCGACTTGATCTATGTGGCGTCTCCCAGTCAGCTTTCTGGCGCCAAGGATAGATTTTAGATCCTGTTATATATATCTTTTATTTTGTAAAACTTTCGCTATGTAATAAATACTCTGATTTTATTGTGACATTTATCTCTATACACTCTGTTATTATATATGTTGTCTTCTTGGCGCATGTATGAGATGCACCCGGCTTTGTTCCTTAAAGCCCGGGTGTTACAGAGTGGATCCTTAAAAATCAATTTTTACTTGTCAGGTTAAGTAAAGTTACCTGCATCTAGAGTTCCTTCTACCCTAGTTCAATCACTTGGCCTATACTAGCCAAGTTCTTATCAACCCTTCTTATTCACTGGAATGCTACGTGTAAGTCAGTGACCAAGTCTTCATGTCCACGAAGTTACGGTGATCCGAATCGATTATACTCAGCTGAGGATCTCCAATCACACGACATATGTAGCACTTAACCCTTGCATATGTCAACTCGCCACCGGGGTTCTTAAGACCAGATCAGGTTCACGCCAACCGAGAGCACATATACACCACCGTCCAACCTCTTGCCACGGAGGGTACACGCTACTCTCGCCATCTCTCCACTCCCATTGCGTGTTATCTTATTCTGGTATTAGTCTGCCCGAGGCAAAGCTTACCCATGATGAGGCATGTGACCAGTTAAACGGTCCTCGGTCAGCAGGCCTACATCAAGACGGTCCTTAATCGACTCAGACGGAGACACTACACCGAGACTCCTTTCTAATGCAAGTCAACCGCCCGGTCTTAGCTTTATTATTTTCAACCCAAAGTCTGGTACCTGGCAGAGGTACATCTTTTCCGATGTTGAACCCATCATGGCCATGATGGATTCACCATCAAGTTTTATTTTTGAAAACATTCCCACCCACTGAAGCATCACCTTTGTTTTAAAACAAAACATTTTTGTTTGCTAAAGCAAGGCTAAGTATCATAAAACTCTTTTCAAAAAGGGTATCAAGGAAGGGTAATCAATTTTTCAAGGAAGGAAATGCATCAACGGTTTAGCACACAACTCCTATCACCTAATGCATCAAACAAGGTGATAAAGATTTTAAAACATCAAGGAGGTGGCAAATGCACCGGGGCTTGCCTGAATAACACTAGGTTAGTGTTTGTTAGGCAATGTCCGCTTGACGAGTATCCCTCGACCGAGCACTTGAGCACTTGCTTGATTTAACCACCTTCAGGTTGGTTCATCAGCTTCATCCTGCGGATTAGCCCGTGCTTGGGGTCGACTTGGATCGTCTTCCGCATCATGTGATCACTTATCGTACCTAATTGAAATACATTATGCATATTAATGCTTATGAGAATGCTAAGATAATATAAGTTTATAACCTAAGGTCTTGAATATAACTTTCCTTCACGGATCTCCGAGAAACTAGAGTTCGCGGAGTCGATAGTGAAGTTCATAGGGCAGGTGCTAGGGTTTTGGGTTCTAAGTATCAAACATGGTCCAAATCATACCAAACTTTACCCAAGGTTTCTAAATAATATTTAAAGTTTACCTAAAAAGTTTGGTGAATTTTGGAGTTATTAGTTATTCCCTAAAATTCCAGAAACATGGGTTTTAGCTATTTTAATTACTCTATAATTTCTTATTTGGACCAAAAATCATGAAACTATTTTTATTAAATACTACAGTAAATTAGAAGCCTAGCAAAGTTGGTCTCATATTTTTATTATTTTTCTCGAATTCTTTATGGATTTCTAAACTTTCTCAAAAAAAGAAAAAGGAAAAGCTTTCAATAGTATTGGGCCGACATCAGCTCACTTGGCCCAGATTTCTACCGAATACAGACACGCCCGCAATCGCGCCGTTACACTTGCACAAAGACCCTTACTGGAATAAATATTTGAAAGGAGGTCCTCCTCTAATCTTAACGTGTCACTGACACATTATATCTTGCCCCCTCCACGTTCTTTGTCTTTTAAAATTGGGTCCCTGACCCCGGCCGTCGGCGTGGATGGATTTCCATAGCCACGCCATGGCGGTGGAGAGCTCGAGCACCCAATAAGCAGTGGCTAGGCCTAATTTTAACCTAATCTGATCAGCTATGGGCACAGATGTAGATTTTAAACCCCTAGAACGACCTACCCGCGCTTATGGTGATGTTCTGGTTCCGTGGTGTCTGCCCAGATGATTCAAGCACCGAAAGATTCAAAAGAAGGACACGGGGAGCACGAGCAAGATACGGTCGACGCGATGCTTACGAAAATTGACATCGAACCGACAGAGTTTTGGTGGGTTGACACCAGAGCAGTTCATGCGACGTCAAACCCGCGTTTCGATCAAACTAGGATTGTAAAGACCAACCAGACTCTTGGGCGAGCTTCACCAACCCATAAGGATGCTAGAACATTAATTCTTAAGGGTTAAGCCATACCATAATCTCCTGGCCGCGTGAGGTTGATACATGGGCGAGGTGGTCACCGGATACGTTCAGTGCCTTGATCCATGGAATTGGGCATGTCCAGGGTATAATTTGGGGAAGGGAACACAATACTACGAAACTAAAGCTACACACTATGGTTGATGACCGAGGCAAGGATCTCTGGTTTGCTCCTGCTTTCCTTTCCCTTCCCCGGCTGGTCTTTATATAGCCAGTGAAAATATCAAGGGGGTTGGATTCTTGAACTTGCAGCATGGATAACTGTGAGCATGAGATTTTAGTCGTGGCTTACTCAAGAAGATCCATGCAGATTCATAGAGCACAGTCATGCAGGGTGAAGATTATCCACGGCGAGGGGGGGTAAGGATAGGAGAGCACTGTAGTGGATATTTCTACCAGTGATATTTCTGCTGATGGCCTGATTTTGAATATCTCTGTCCTCCCTTATCTCTACCATCACCCATACCTAGAATAGGACACGGCAAGGAAAGCAAAAAGATCAAAGTTAGATATTTTTGTATTTGGAATCTACAGCTCTTGACTGATCCACCCATCTTCAGCTAGCTATTTCTCTCATTTTCTGAGTAAGACAGATTAATCACTGTTAATAGAACTTGTTTATTAATCCAAGGTCTACCAAGTTTCTATAGATTTCATAGACCCAAACCTCCTAGATTAGAAGTTATGGCATCCAAAAGTTGACTGCAAAATCTGGTTACCATTTCTGTTTGCCTGAACCAATTTTCAGTTTTGTTCAGTTGACCCTCCCCTTTCGACAGAGGCCTTTTGGGGTGCCTAAATCTTTCAAGTTTACATAATGTCAAGCCAGGGCCCCTTAATAAACTTTGCTCAAGGATACAACCTCTCCAACTCTGCTAAGACATTTTGGCACAAAGTCACGCAGGATACTTTTTACAAGGCCTCAAAGTGGAGCAAACAAGCAATATTCAGAACATACTGGTCTGATTGATAGTCTGAAACTGTTAGCCTGACAGCTCGACTTTGAGCAACTTTTTCTTCAATATTTGTATAGGATCAAGCATACTTGTCTTAGGAACACTTAATCACCTTCTAATGGTCTCTAATTTATCTACACAACTCACAGCATTTAACCCTCTAGATTGGTCACAAAAAGGCTCCAAACCTAGTTTGATGCCTTACATTATAGGTTTCAGAGTACTGTATGTGGTCTGAAAATTCAGAGTTCTATTAGCTCTGTTTTGGGGTATGTTTTCATGAGATTCCATAAGGTTCTAGGGTTGGGTTTCTTAATTGAACTTATACCCCTATAGTAGCTCTACCACTTTGATGTACTAACCTAGGACAGAATTCTCATGAGTGAAGAGATATATAGCTCCAAAGATGGCCTCAGCCTACTGAAATTCAGACTTGGTTACATAGCTTTCATGGGTCTTTTTTACAAAAAGGTCCAAATCCCACTATTCCTCTTGCAAATCCTTGAATATAAAAGTTAGTGGGTTTAAGGTGCCCCTTTTACTTTGATACTTGCACTTAGGTCCAAAATTGTGCAACATTTGCATATAACCCCCTAGGGTTTCAGTCCAGGGTTTTCCAGGGGTCCATTTAGGGTTTTTAGTACTTCTAGGGTTTGGATGCCATTTGAGTCTATTCATGGTGACATTTTATGACTATTACAAATAAGTTTTGAGAATCTAACTCATTTGGGCTTAATTAACACCCTAAGCTTAGTTTAGGGTTAAGCACCCTACCCTAGGGTTGTACCCCTAACATATCACATCAATACAACTTGTTTGAAATTTTTGCCTAGTGAATGTACTCTGGGTGTGACAAACACATGATATGCCAAGGCTTACGATGTTATGCTCAAGTTTTAGTGACAGTAACACGAGGGGTGTTACATCCCTTCCCCCTTAAAAGAATCTCGTCCTGAGATTCGGAATGAAAGACTTCTAAGAGTAGAGAAACATGTAATCCATGTCCATATTAGCGATAATCGTGAGACATTTCCAAATAAAGGCGAGTGTCTCAGGATGTCGTTTCTCTAGTGGACATAACATGTATCGCCTTAGGCTGATTCAGAAATGTCCACCAATAGAGACGATGTCTGCCAAAAGAATACATAAGGTTCCATGTGTGCAGTTTGTTTTTTCTGATGACACTGTACTATCTGAGTTTGTTGAGCGAGCAACAAATAGGCGATTTTACCCAAACAGAATCAGATGCACCATCTTGGGTAAAACACACAAAAGGAGGTTTACCAACAAGTGGTCACGGTAAGTTCATAGCTCACGAGACGGGTGTGAATGTCGAATAACATCACATTTAACTCATGGCTATCCAGAAAATCCAAGTCCCTAAAAAATGATAGAGACTTGAAAAAATCACCAGTGGAGGGATCTGTAGATGCGGACTTTGCAACAAGTCCATTTTATCTAGCACTAATCATGGCTCTACTTGATCACACATGCTGGAAAAGCACACGTGAGGCGATCGAGGCACTACTAGAGCGGCGGTTAGGCTGTTAATAGTTAGCTGAGGATGGAAAAGTACCTCGGCCAATAGTGTAAAATGAATATGCATATGCTCATAATCTAATCCAGTATGGCACAAGATCTGTGCATATGTTCATAACCTTCACATGATCTTCACCAGGTTTTCTTCAGGATATAGGCTGAACTAAAGTGAGTTTAGACAACTCGATAAAACGATCTCTAAACTCAACCTTTGTTCACAAAGCAGTTACAAGTTAGTAAAACCAACTTGTTGAACTACTTTTGACATTGAGCAAGTTCTCTCAGTACCATCGGTAAGCCAAGGGTTGAGAGTTCACTTTGGTTAACAGGAGATTATGCACTTGGGTAGGAATCCCAGGTTGTTCATCCATTTCTTCATGCGAGATGAACTGACTTGGTTCGGGAATGCATGGATTAAATAGGAGAGCGATTGAACAAACTCCTGCATTTCAGCAGTAGGGGAAACAGATCTCCAATTTGAGAGCTAATCAGTTGTCCCTCGACACTAAAAAGCTCCAAGGCTTCACCTTTACACAAAGGACGTAAAGGGAACTTGTATGAGTAGTCACTATCAAGATCAAAAGAAATAAGACCACCCATGAAAGTGGTATGCCCTTTTGATCCAACGGAGATGACAAATGTTGTTTGATCACTTCACAAACAACATAAAAATTGCTTCAAGGAGGAGGTCTACAGAAGATAACATATTGATATAATCTCATAATGGATTATGACTACTAACTGTGATACTAGCGTGTGCCGAGTAGCACAACCATGTGCGCACACACAGAAGGCCCTCGGTTTCGTCACGACACCACTGGTTTTAGTCATAACACCATTACCAGATGTAACCAATAAGAAATCTCGTGCAACACCAATGGATTGGGCAAGAGTGACAAGATATAAAGAGACTCTACCTGTCAAAACGGTTACAAGTAGAGAGCCAAATAGATCATGGCCTGATGAAATGAGCAAAACATGGCCATAACCTAAATTTGATGAAAGGAGTACGATGGGAGACTGTTAATTCAGCCCCAATCATATTTCTATGCCCATCGTAGAGCTTACAAGGTCAAGAATTAGTATCTGATTAGACGCGTAGGGAAAACAATCATAAGATTAAGTTGGTATGCCTTCGATAGATATGGGGAAACCAGAGGCATCAAATTCCAGAAAAATAGTTGGACATGTCTTTCCTAGGTTGGGTTAATAAAGCAACATGGCGATCCGCAAGGAGAGGCCAAATACAATGGAGACCTCAACCTGCATCAACTGAAGAAGGGAATGGTTCTAGAAGGAGGCATGACTTGAGATTCTTGTTTTAAGCTTGGGTATACTTTATGTCCAACAAAGAAATTATCTAAGCATTTATTTATATGTGTTTGGTCATGGAGTGATAATGGAAAAATTTAAGTTTTGGGTCATGGTTCACTAAATAAGAACATGGCCTAGTTTTGGGTTTAGGCAATCAATTACCAACTTTCTATCGGCACATCAGGCACAAGAGCAAGCACATAAAGCACCCTAAGAGGTCACCTA
This sequence comes from Zea mays, assembly GCF_902167145.1. NCBI lineage: Eukaryota > Viridiplantae > Streptophyta > Magnoliopsida > Poales > Poaceae > Zea > Zea mays. The sequence goes on from NC_050097.1 coordinate 91,850,780, forward strand.
AAGAATGGAGGACACCTATTTCATTGAAGTTCATAATTCAGCATTACACCATATTATCTACAATCAATGGTTACTGGAATAAAAATGAGAGAAGCATTTTGGGTGTATAGGTGACAAACATGATGCAACAATCAGGATGCATGCTCGTCCTATGCGTCCTCAATGATTTTGCCAACATAATGTGGCCATAGTGTTCTATACTGGTGGCATACGTTCTCTCTCGGTATTCTGCTAATCGTCATCTACACATACATTTTCGAGGTTAGTGTACCTGCAGAAAATTTCATCACAGCCCAATTTCCAATGATGCAATTCACACATGACAGTTTATCACAGTTTATACTTCATATATTGCTATATGGAGACCAGCTCTTCATTAAGCGCCGAGCCACTCATAGGCGTCGTTGCCACACTTTAACCATAGGGAAACTCATTATGGTAACTCACCTTCTTACTTGAGCGTAGGTGCGTCATTACAAGTACATTACACTTCTCAGTATTCCCATGTCTGTATACACATACACATCCATGGGGTACTGAATTCCCAGAAAAGTAATTACTCCACATCGCAGCCTTCATATATACATATGTAGAACATGTATATAGTCAGACGCCATAATTAAGCACTCCCCTAGACCGATGTTTGTTCGGTCATGCTCTCACATCTCACCTTACCTTGAGCGTCCATCCATTCGAAACTGAATGGCCTCAAAAATAACAATACACATGTATGCAATACCCCCGGTTGTGGGTTAGTGGTTTTGAACTAAGCCACCTGATAGTCCTTAACTTAGGTCTTAATAGAGGATGTCGCTAGCATTATAGTTTTTGAAAACTGTTTTTCAAAGCCAAACAATGTGTTTAGTTGAAAATAGGTTTTTCGAAACCAAAACTTTTGTTTTGAAAATACGTATGTGACCGTATATACTTAATCCTGCTCCGATACCAGCTGTGGCAGAACCTCCCAAGTTATTGGGCCCACATGCACCTGTCCTTGTCTCAAAGACCTCAGACGGCTATGCATGTGCACCAGATAACTTAACAGGATCCGTCCGATTGCCCCAAGGACATCGACCCTAAGGACATCGGATAAACCACTTACAACCAGAACCGCGGGATTAAGTAATACAAATCACACACAAACATTTTTGTAGTGGAAATCTTATTACAAATTTTACAAGTTACATAATTTTTACATTATATTTATCGGAGTGGTTCAAAGAAATAAACTTTGAAATGTTATAAATTATTTATAAGTTTGAAATATATGCTAGCTCAAGTGACCATCCTCAAAAAGAAGTATGGAAGGGTTACTTAGACTTATAAGAAGGCCGAGCCCACCGGCACTTAACACCATGATAAGCAGCACAAAACTATAACCTGAAAAACAACAGGGAAAAAACCCTGAGTACGGAATTACTCGGCAAGACTTACCCGACTAAAGAAAATACTCTCAAGGGTATGCTGGCTAGAGGGATTCAAGGTATGGCTTATCAAGAATCAAAGACTCTGTTTTGCAGAAAAGCTTACTATGAGTGGATCCTTAAAAATCCATTTTCACTTGTCAGGTTAAGTAAAGTTACCTGCATCTAGAGTTCCTTCTACCCTAGTTCAATCACTTGGCCTATACTAGCCAATTTCTTATCAACCCTTCTTATTCACTGGAATGCTATGTGTAAGTCAGTGACCAAGTCTTCATGTCCGCGAAGTTACGGCGATCCGAATCGATTATACTCAGCTGAGGATCTCCAATCACACAACATATGTAGCACTTAACCCTTGCATATGTAAACTCACCATCGGGGTTCTTAAGACCAGATTAGGTTCACGCCAACCGAGAGCACAGATACACTACCGTCCAGCCTCTTGCCATGGAGGGTACACGCTACTCTCGCCATCTCTCCACTCCCATTGTGTGTTATCTTATTCTAGTATTAGTCTGCCCGAGGCAAAGCTTACCCATGACGAGGCATGTGACCAGTTAAAGGGTCCTCGGTCAGCAGGCCTACATCGAGACGGTCCTTAATCGACTCAGACGGAGACACTACACCGAGACTCCTTTCTCATGCAAGTCAACCGCTCGGTCTCAGCTTTATTATTTTCAACCCAAAGTCTGGTACCTGGTAGAGGTACATCTTTTCTGATGTTGAACCCATCACGGCCATGATGGATTCACCATCAAGTTTTATTTTTGAAAACATTCCCACCCACTGAAGCATCACCTTTGTTTTAAAACAAACCATTTTTGTTTGCTAAAGCAAGGCTAAGCATCATAAAACTCTTTTCAAAAAGGGTATCAAGGAAGGGTAATCAATTTTTTAAGGAAGAAAATGCATCAACGGTTTAGCACACAACTCCTATCACCTAATGCATCAAACAAGGTGATAAAGATTATAAAACATCAAGGAGGTGGCAAATGCACCGGGACTTGCATGAATAACACTAGGTTAGTGTTTGTTAGGTGATGTTCGCTTGACGAGTATCCCTCGACCAAGCACTCGCTTGATTTAACCACCTTCAGGTTGGTTCATCAGCTTCATCCTGCGGATTAGCCCGTGGTTGGGGTCGACTTGGATCGTCTTCCGCATCACGTGATCACTTATCGTACCTAATTGAAATGCATTATGCATATGAATGCTTATGAGAATGCTAAGATAATATAAGTTTATTACCTAAGGTCTTGAATATAACTTTCCTTCACGGATCTCCGAGAAACTAGAGTTCGCGGAGTCGATAGTGAAGTTCATAGGGCAGGGGCTAGGGTTTTGGGTTCTAAGTATCAAACATGGTCCAAATCATACCAAACTTTACCCAAGGTTTCTAAATAATATTTAAAGTTTACCTAAAAAGTTTGGTGAATTTTGGAGTTATTAATTATTCCCTAAAATTCCAGAAACATGGGTTTTAGCTATTTTAATTACTCTATTGTTGGGACCATGTTTCGTCGCCGAAGGTCCTGCAGAAAGAGACAGCTTCGGCTGAAGCTGCTCGTACGTGACGCCGAAGGCACCATTCATGAAGCTTCGGTATTACAACATATCCGAAGATGAAGGGTCGAACCGACTTAAAGATAGAATGACCTTTTAGCCCATAAAGGTCTAAGTCAATGTTGTAAACTTTTATGAGGGGCATGATTGTAATTCCTCACAGGCTGTGTCCTGTGCCTATAAATAGTGAACAGTATTCCTTTACTGTTCACACATTCCTGTAATTGCAATCGCATCACTCGGAAATTATTCTTTGCCAAGGCAGAGGTATAAATGTATCTAATATTTGAATACATCAAGTTTATATAATGTGTAAATGATGTCATTTACTTATAGTTTACTTGTCTTTAATGCTTTATATCTCGCATTATTTTATATAATCTCTGAGAGTTCAATTACGAAGATTCAACCTTCGTAATTGTACCGTTTTAACCTTCGTTCGAAGTTCATTAAATCCTTGAGGAAATAATGCTTCAGCGGGCGAAGGGCATTAACATTTAACATTTTATGTTGCCTTGTTCTTAATTCATAGCATTTGAGAACAAGTCCCCAACATTGGCGCCCACCTCCGGTGAACTCACTTCCACTTTTCTGAGCTGATGGCTTCGTTCAACATTCAAGCTGGAGCTGCTTCGGCTTCGAAGCTGGTACTCTCGATAACAGGCGGTTCATGTTCAGAGCTAGCCAACAAGAAGCAGAAGAAGGAGGCACAGAGAAGGGTACAACATGTCGGGGTGCAAGGACCCTTCATCAAGTCAAAATGGTCTCACATTCCTATTACCTTCTCCCAAGAGGACCTTCAACTCAAGGATTACCCACACAACGATTTTATGGTTATCTCTTGTGTTATCAAAGGATTTCTGGTCCACAATGTTTTGGTTGATACAGGCAGTGCAGCTGATATCATATTTGCTAAGGCCTTCAGACAGATGCAAGAGCCCGAAGATAAACTTCTTGATGCCACACATCCCCTTTGCGGCTTCGGAGGAAGGCAGATTGTAGCACTCGGCAAAATCTCAATGTCAGTGGCCTTCAGATTTATCAACAACACAAGGATTGAACAAGTTGTGTTTGATATTGTTGACATGGAATACCCTTACAATGCAATCATTGGTCGTGGTACTCTTAATGCCTTCGAAACAATTATGCATCCAGCTTATCTTTGCATGAAGATACCTTCGGACCAAGGGCCCATTGCTATTCATGGAAGTCAAGAAGCTGCCAGAAGGGCCGAAGGAAATTGGATAGACTCAAAAGCAATCCATAATATAGATGGAACTGAAGCTTGTGAGCAATACAAGTTCAGAAGGGAAAAAGCTGCTTCGGCTGACCAGCCGAAACCCATGCTCTTATGTGAGGATATAGCAGAGCAGAAGGTGCTATTGGGATCTCAATTGTCCGAAGAGCAGGAGAAAACCTTGATAAGGTTTTTGTTCAATAATAAAGATGTTTTTGCTTGGTCAGCTAATGATCTTTGTGGAGTTAACAGGGATGTTATTGAGCACTCGCTCAATGTTGATCCATCATTTAGACCCAGGAAACAGAGGCTTCGGAAAATGTCTGATGACAAGGCCGAAGGGGCTCGGAATGAAGTGAAAAGACTCCTCAGTGCCGGAGTTATTAGAGAGGTAAAGTACCCAGAATGGTTGGCTAACACTGTTATGGTGAAGAAGGCCAATGGTAAATGTAGAATGTGTATCGATTTTACTGACCTCAATAAGGCCTGTCCGAAGGACGAGTTTCCATTGCCAAGGATAGATTCTTTAGTCGATGCAGCAGCTTCATCAGAGCTTATGAGTTTGCTGGATTGTTATTCAGGCTATCATCAAATCTGGATGAAGAAGGAGGATGAACCGAAAACCAGCTTCATAACCCCTAGTGGGACATATTGCTACCTTCGGATGCCCGAGGGGCTTAAAAATGCTGGAGGAAGCTTCAGCAGAATGACAGCGAAGGTTCTCCATTCTCAGATAGGCAGGAATGTACTAACTTATGTTGATGATATCATTGTAAAAAGCACGAAGCAAGATAACCACATTGCTGATTTACAGGAGACCTTCGCTAATTTTAGACAGGCTGGTCTAAAGCTGAATCCAGAAAAATGTGTCTTCGGAGTAAAGAAGGGGAAATTTCTTGGATGCCTAGTTTCAACAAAGGGAATTGAGGCCAACCCAAGTAAAATCGAAGCTATACTTCGAATGGAACCACCAAGTACAAAAAACGGGGCTCAAAGATTGACAGGAAGGCTGGCATCTCTCAATAGATTCATATCCAGATCAGCGGAGAGAAACTTACCATTCTTTGAAGTGCTGAAGTCAGCCGAAGTCTTCCAATGGGGACCAATCCAGCAGAAAGCCTTCGAAGAGCTGAAGCAATATTTGATAGATCTAACAACATTAACCCCACCAACGCCAGGGGCTCCTTTATTATTATATGTGGCAGCTTCGCACTCAGCGGTAAGCGCATCACTTGTCCAGGAGAAGCTTGAAGGCCAAGTTAAGAGGCAGGCCCCAATATATTTTGTATTCGAGGTTCTTAGTTTATCAAAGAAAAATTATACAGAATTGGAGAAGGTACTATATGCTGTTTTGATGGCCTCCAGGAAGCTTCGGCACTATTTTCAAGCTTACAACATAATTGTTCCTTCTTCGCAACCTCTCAAGGATATTATGAGAAACCGAGAAGCTACTGGAAGGATTGGAAAATGGGCTGCAGAACTCAATGAATTTTGTATTGATTATGTCCATAGATCTTTGATTAAGTCCCAAGCGTTGGCAGACTTCATTGCTGACTGGACGCCAGGGGCTCAGGAGGAAGAAACGAATAAAGATGCCGAAGCATGGACAGTGTTTTGTGATGGGTCTTGGGGAACCTTCGGAGCAGGAGCGGCTGCTGTGTTAATTTCACCCTCCAAAGTTAAAACTTGTTATGCGACAAGACTTGATTTTAGTTGCACAAATAATATCGCTGAGTATGAAGCTCTGCTCTTGAGTCTTCGGAAGTTAAAGGCAATGGGAATCAGAAGGGCCATTCTTAAAACTGATTCTCAAGTTATTTCTGGTCATGTTGACAAAAGCTATAAAGCAAGAGACCCAAAGCTTGAAAAATATCTAGATACAGTCCGAAGGATTGAGGCTTCCTTCGAAGGTTTCTCTGTCAAAAATATTCCTCGTGGAGAAAATGAATATGCTGATCTATTGGCCAAGTCGGCAGCCCAGGGGCTGCCTATACCTTCGGAAGTATTTTCGAAACAATAAAAGCACCTTCGGTCGAGCTTCTTGAAAGAGCAATCCTTAACATATCCCCTGTTTATAGTGAAGATTGGAGAACTGAGATCATCTCTTTCCTTCAGGGTAATTTTCTTTCAGACGACGAAGCTTATAACAGGAGAATAGAAGCAAGAGCTCGACCATATGTCATAATAGAAGGGGAGTTATACAAGCGTGGGGTCTGTTCCCCATTGCTCAAGTGTTTATCCAGATCCGAAGGTATAGAATTAATGAAGCAAATACATGCAGGCCTGTGTGGATCTCACATTGGATCTAGGCCCTTGCTTGGGAAAGTTTTTCGCCAAGGATTTTATTGGCCAAAGGCAGCTTCGGATGCAGCGAATCTGGTCCAAAAGTGCGAAGGTTGTCAGAAATGCGCAAAAGATAAAAAACAACCTTCGTCTTTAACTCAATTAATACACCCCACTTGGCCGTTGCAAAGGTGGGGCCTCGATTTACTAGGCCCATTACCACCAGCACAGGGGAACCTAAAATATGTAGTGGTGGCAGTGGAATATTTTTCCAAATGGATTGAGGCAAAGCCCTTAGCCACAATAACTTCATTTACAATTCAAAAGTTTTTCTGGCAAAACATTGTTTGTCGTTTCGGAGTGCCGAAGGCTATTACTTTGGATAATGGGACACAGTTTGATTCTGAAGCCTTCAGAGAATTTTGTGATCAAATAGGCACGAAGATCCATTTTGCATCAGTCCGACACCCAGAGTCAAATGGACTTGTCGAAAGAGCCAATGGGATCATAATGACAGGAATAATGAAGTCAATCTTCAATCAGCCCAGGGGAAAGTGGCCAGACGAGTTAATCAAAGTGGTGTGGAGCCATAACACAACCATTTCAAGGTCGACAGGCTTTACACCCTTTAAACTATTGTTCGGTGACGAAGCAATAACCCTAGAAGAGGCCAAAACAGGATCAATAAGGACAGTAGCTTCGGCAGAAGGCAAAAACGAAGTTGATTGCTCTGTAGAAAAAGATGCTATTGAAGGGATCAGACTTCAAGCTGTGGAAAACATCAATAAATATCAAGCTGAAACAATAAAATGGCGTGACAGAAAGGTCAAGCTGAAGAACATTGAACCAGGACACTTGGTACTTCGAAGAGTAGCCAATCCTGAGATAGTAGGCAAATTACAGCTGAAGTGGGAAGGCCCCTTTTTAGTAGTATCTTCGTCAAGACCCGGTTCCTACAGATTGAAGGATATGGACGGCAACGACATTCCTAGATCGTGGAATGCGGATGAGCTTCGGCGATATTATGTTTAGTTTAATGTAATTTTTTATATTCTTTTTTGTGGCACCCTTTTCCTTTCCAAAGGGGGAGAAAGGTTTTTAATGGGGCCACAACATGTAATTTTCCTTATTTCAATTCTATGAGAATGAGATCCCCCAAAAAATGTAAATGTAAATGCAAAGGAAAAAAGAAAAGGAAACAGGGAGAAGCTCAAAAGTCTTTCCTAAGGGAATGCAGAGCCTACAGCGAAAAATAAACGCTGATTCCGCTGAAAGTAAAAGGCGAAGAAGCTCCTAAGGGAGGCTTACAGCGAAAAATAAACGCTGATTCCGCTGAAAGTAAAAGGCGAAGAAGCTCCCAAGGGAGGCTTACAACGAAAAGTCAACGCTGATACACCGAAAAGTAAACGGTGAAGCCAAAAAGTAAACGGCAAAAAGATTTGTATCATTCCTAAGGGGATGAAGGGCTGTGCTTATGGTTTTTGAACATGTGTCCCAATATTCATTTGCACAGTACATTTCATCATGTCATTTGCATTCATAAACATTCATTTAGACATATATAGAATCACCATCATACTACACAAAAGAACACAGGTGCTTCAGAAATGAGGAAAAACTTCGAAGGAAAATTTTTTTATGCTTCGTTGTGTACGAAAAGAAGGGAAGGTGTTTTTCGCCTTCAGCTCAAAAGAGAAGTTTCGTCCACAGCAAAGCAGACTGTATGCGGATAAGGGAGACAGAATATATTACAAGGTATGTACAAATTTACATGAGTTGTTCCATAGCTATATTACAAGAGTTTCTCCAGAATTTTTGCAGGAGAGCATATTGTAAGCAATTTTAAGCTTCAACCTAGGTTTCGTCTTCAGCTTCGTTAAACTTCAGCTTCGTCAAACTTCAGCTTCGTCATTCTTCAGCTTCGTCATCCTGTATATCCAAACAGCAGAATAAGAAAGGTGCAAATTTCAAAGGAGAAGGTAAAAGTAACAAACATAAAGTTTCTTACCGGCTTAAGATGGCTTCGAGCTTCGTCACCTGCCATTTTTCGCCCGCCACTTACCCAGATCTGGGTCATGAATCTATTTCCAATGCTTCGGGCTAGGCTTGGGATATCTATCAGATCTGATGCTGACAAGCTAAAGTTTGGTCTGTTCACAATATTTCCATGCGTGCAGCCAGCCTTTAGAAAAGCAGTAGCTGTGCCCCGAGAAGCTACCAGGGCACAGAAGTCGGCGTGCCCACCAATAACTTCGTCAAGCGCATCAACTTCGCCTTCAATATATTCTAATGTGCTGGGCAGATTTTCAGCTGAAGGTGTAAATTTCGCAGAGCTGGCTCCAACAGAATGAAACACATCCTTCAGCCGCTGCACGCATCGGCTGCCGAAGCTCAAGCATTTCTCTTAAAGTTCTTTAAAGGATTTCTGCAAATTTGAATTTTTATCCACCTCGGTTTTCAGGCTTGCTTCAAGATATTTCTTTTCTTGCTCAAATTTTTCTGACTGTTGGAGCAATTCATTCTTTAACTTGTTATTCTCAGTTTGGACTTCAGCCAAAGAACCCTCCATGGTCTGAATAACAAAATCTTTCTTTTCTAATGCACCTTCGTGCTCTTTAACCACGATTTCAAGGTCCTGGATGGTGAAGTCTTTCTTTTTCAGATTAGCTTCGTAATTTTCAACTTTTTCAGCTAAATCTTGGATGACGGCTTTATTCTTCTCTTCTTCGAGATCTTGTTGCATTTTTAGAACCTTGCTTAATAATATGCTCTGTCGAAACGATCTTTGTTAGAACACGACCTAAAAGGTAATAATAATAATAAAAAAATAACAAAAATATTTATTATCTTGAAGTTAGCATAAAGCAAGCTTCCGGCGATATGGTGTCGCTGATAACGGTAGAGGTCCGCTTCTAGCTTCGGCAAGCCAATGTTTTTGCAGAGGGTTCTAACAATTTTAGCTTCGCTGCGGTTTCGAAGGCACCTCAGTTTTCCTTCGTTAACACCGCCGAACAGTGTAGCCCCTGGCTTATATCCGCAGGCTATAGCACATTTTTTAAGCTCTCCTTTTTCAGCGTCTGTCAGTCCTTGCCCAAGTAAATCTTGAAATTCAAAATCTTCTTCCTCCAAAATGTCCTCAGCTTGTATTTTCCCCTTTTTAGTAGCTGTGCTTGCCGCAGCCACAACAGATTCTTCCTCAGTCATTTTTAGGAGTATGTTATCGATAACTTCAAGTGTCTCTTCTAGGTTCGGATCTTCTGTAGCCCCGATTTCAGCCCCAGCAGCTTCGGCTGCGCCAGTTTCAGCTTCGAAGATTTCCGCTCTGATGGCTTTGGCTGCGGCGCCTTTTGCTTCGGCAGTTTCGGCAGTCTGATCAATGGCAATTCTTGATGCCAGTGTTGGAGACGGTGTCCCATGAATTACATCTGCTATTTGAATAATCCTTCATTTTTTCGGCAGTGCAGGACCTTCGTCTGCCGAAGCTGCCTTGTCCTTCTGAAAAAACTTCGTCAGTTCCAGTGCCAGCGGACTTAGCCTGATAGGCAAGGGTTCAGTCATTACCTTCATAATCTCTTCTACTTCAACGGCAGAAGGCGTTGCAGGGGTACCTTCTTCTCGAACCAGCGTTTCCGGTATCGGAGATGCACTTTTTCTCTTTCTTGCAATGGCCACCTTCGGCTCAGGGTTTAACTCTTCAGGGCTAAGTTTTTCAGAATCTTTCTTTTTCTTTTTAACTACCTTGGCGACCTCTTCGTCAGTAGCACTGGCAATTCTTTTCCGCTTCGGGCCTCCAGCATCTCCGCCCAGTCAACCATAATCAGCATATTCAAATCCTATAGCATCAAGCACCCTGTTCAGCCTTCGCTTCGGCCGAGTGCCGAAGGCTGCTGTCATCAGCTGGTCCTCTTTTTTAGAGTAATTTCCAAGAATTTCATTACTCATTATTTCAATTGTATCGAGCCATTCTTGGCAGGGTACTTTAAAATATTTCTTAAACTTATAATAATAGGGTAGTCGGACAAGTTCCCCCTCTTTCTTTTCCCCTTTAAGCTTCGGCATAGTCCACTCTTTCATAGTTGGAAATACCCTGAAGGCCAGAAATTCCTGCACTAAATCTCTAGTGCCAATATGTTCTGCAATAATTTTGAATTCAGCCAGTGCAGCCCAAGTTGGACCTTCTACTGCCATTTTGCATTGGGGTCTTGTTTCTCCGAAGATCAGTTCAAGAGGGCTCTGTACCAGTTTCTCTTTGTCTTCGTCAACTTTGACATAAAACCATTCTGACTTCCAGCCTGCCGGCCATTTGCTTCGGTAGCTGATCACAGGAAACTTTGTGGTTTTCCGATAGGCAAAATTATAGCAACCAAAATTTTCATGCAATCCATCTTTTCTGGCCTTAGCCTGGTAATGCAGCTCATGAACTCGACAAAAGCTGTCGGCAAACGGCTCCACCGCTTGGCTTCGGAGAGCCCAGATATAAACGCTAAGCCTGACAATGGCGTTAGGAGTCAGTTGATGAAAATAGATCCCAAACTTTTGCAGCACATCAGAAATCATTCTATTCAAAGGAAATCTCAACCCAGCTTTCAGAAAACTCTTGAAAATAACTATTTCATCCTTTTCTGGCTTCGGGGTAGTTTCCTCCCCCCCCCCGAAGCGAAGCAACTTCTTCTCATTTTCACTGAAATAGCCCGACTTCACCATTTTGGAGAAATCAGCCTTGGACATAGTCGACTTTCCGATGTCCAAATGGTTGGGCTTGCTCGGTACGGCGATATGGTAATCATCATCGGAATCAGCTTCCTCAATATCTCCTTCCTCCGCTTCGGCAGCAGCTTGTTCTGTATCGGCAACAGTCTGTTCTGTCTCGGCAGTGGGGATTCCTTCCGAGGTCACCAATCCGGATCGTTGCATTGCTTCGGAGATAGGAACAGTCTCCGCTCCTTCGGCTTCGCCCCCCTCACGCTCAACTCTAGCGGTAGAGCGCACTCTGGCCATTTAATTTTGAATTTCTTGAAAGATTTCTTGGGAACTAAATAACTTCTTCTCCCGAAGCTTTTCTTCTGACGAAGTAGGCACTAAACTGGAGCTTCGTCTGAATGCGAGAGTCAAGCTTCGGCTATGGTTAAAAATTTTGGCAGCAAAACAGTGCAATAGCAATGAATGCTGTGGTAACTTCACACCTACCTGTCTGTTTATATAGTGCTGCAGGTAAGAAGGTGAATCGTCAGGATTTTTACACCAGACAAACAGCTGCCCGCACCCGCTGCGCGGTGGGCCGCAAAGACCAAATAGTAAACCTGCAGGGTGGGACCGTTACGCGCTCGGAAACTGTATCGTTTCTCGACAACGAGCTCAGGAAAGGTGTTTTTCGGACCTTCGGCTTCCTGAAGCCTAAGAGACTTTTTTTCACGGATCAAGCTCGTTACGAAAAACGATCTAGCACCGCGAAGGGGCTACTGTTGGGACCATGTTTCGTCGCCGAAGGTCCTGCAGAAAGAGACAGCTTCGGCTGAAGCTGCTCGTACGTGACGCCGAAGGCACCATTCATGAAGCTTCGGTATTACAACATATCCGAAGATGAAGGGTCGAACCGACTTAAAGATAGAATGACCTTTTAGCCCATAAAGGTCTGAGTCAATGTTGTAAACTTTTATGAGGGGCATGATTGTAATTCCTCACAGGCTGTGTCCTGTGCCTATAAATAGTGAACAATATTCCTTTACTGTTCACGCATTCCAGTAATTGCAATCGCATCACTCGGAAATTATTCTTTACCAAGGCAGAGGTATAAATGTATCTAATATTTGAATACATCAAGTTTTAACCTCTGAGAGTTCAATTACAAAGATTCAACCTTCGTAATTGTACCGTTTTAACCTTCGTCCGAAGTTCATTAAATCCTTGAGGAAATAATGCTTTAGCGGGCGAAGGGCATTACAATTAACATTTTATGTTGCCTTGTTCTTAATTCATAGCATTTGAGAACAAGTCCCCAACATCTATAATTTCTTATTTGGACCAAAATTCATGAAACTATTTTTATTAAATACTACAGAAAATTAGAAGCCTAGCAAAGTTGGTCTCATATTGTTATTATTTTTCTCGAATTCTTTATGGATTTCTAAACTTTCTAAGAAAAATAAAAAGGAAAAGCTTTCAATAGCATTGGGCCGACATCAGCTCATTTGGCCCAGATTTCTACCGAATACTGACGCGCCCGCAATCGCGCCATTACACTTGCACAAAGACCCTTACTAGAATAAATATTCGAAAGGAGGTACTCCTCTGATCTTAACGTCTCACTGACACATTATATCTTGCCCCCTCCATGTTCTTTGTCTTTTAAAATTGGGTCCCTGACCCCGGCCGACGGCGCGGATGGATTTCCCTAGCCACGCCACGGAGGTGTAGAGCTCGAGCACCTAATAAGCAGTGGCTAGGCCTAATTTTAACCTAATCCGATCAGCTATGGGCACAGATGTAGATTTTAAACCCCTAGAACGACCTACCCGCGCTTATGGTGATGTTCTGGTTCCGCGGTGTCTGCCCAGATGATTCAAGCACCGAAAGATTCAAAAGAAGGACACGGGGAGCACGAGCAAGATACGGTCGATGCGATGCTTACGAAAATTGACATCGAACCGACAGAGTTTTGGTGGGTTGACACTAGAGCAGTTCATGCGGCGTCAAACCCGCGTTCCGATCAAACTAGGATTGTAAAGACCAACCGGACTCCTGGGCGAGCTTCACTAACCCATAAGGATGCTAGAACATTAATTCTTAAGGGTTAAGCCATAACGCAATCTCCTGACCGCGTGAGGTTGATGCATGGGCGAGGTGGTCACCAGATATGTTCAGTGTCTTGATCGATGGAATTGGGCATGTCCAGGGTATGATTTGGGGAAGGGAACGCAATACTACAAACTGAAGCTACACACTGTGGTTGATGACCGAGGCAAGGATCTCTGGTTTGCTCCTGCTTTCCTTTCCCTTCCCCAGCTGGTCTTTATATAGCCAGTGAAAAGATCAAGGGGGCTAGATTCTTGAACTTGCAGCAAGGATAACTGTGAGCATGAGATGCAGTTGTGGCTTACTCAAAAAGATCCATGCAGATTCATAGAGCACAGTCATGCAGGGTGAAGATTATCCACGGCGAGGGGGGGTAAGGATAGGAGAGCACTGTAGTTGATATTTCTACCAGTGATATTTCTGCTGATGGCCTGATTTTGAATATCTCTGCCCTCCCTTATCTCTACCATCACCCATACCTGGAATAGGACACGGCAAGGAAAGCAAAAAGATCAAAGTTAGATATTTCTGTATTTGGAATCTACATCTCTTGACTGATCCACCCATCTTCAGCTAGCTATTTCTCTCATTTTCTAAGTAAGACAGATTAATCATTGTTAATAGAACTTGTTTATTAATCCAAGGTCTACCAAGTTTCTACAGATTTCATAGACCCAAACCTCCTAGATTAGAAGTTATGGCATCCAAAAGTTGATAGCAAAATCTGGTTACCATTTCTGTTTGCCTGAACCAATTTTCAGTTATGTTCAGTTGACCCTCCCCTTTCGACAGAGGCCTTTTGGGGTGCCTAAATCTTTCAAGTTTACATAATGTCAAGCCAGGGTCCCTTAATAAACTTTGCTCAAGGATACAACCTCTCCAACTCTGCTTAAGACATTTTGGCACAAAGTCACGCAGGATACTTTTTTACAAGGCCTCAAAGTGGATCAAATAGGCAATATTCAGAACAGACTAGTCTAATTGACAGTCTGAAACTGTTAGCCTGACAGCTCGACTTTGAGCAACTTTTTCTTCAATATTTGTACAGGATCAAGCCTACTTGTCTTAGGAACACTTAATCACCTTCTAATGGTCTCTAATTTATCTACACAACTCATAGCATTTAACCCTCTAGATTGGTCACAGAAAGGCTCCAAACCTAGTTCGATGCCTTACATTATAGGTTTTAGACTACTGTATGTGGTCTGAAAATTCAGAGTTCTATTAGCTCTGTTTTGGGGTATGTTTTCATGAGATTCCATAAGGTTTTAGGGTTGGGTTTCTTAATTGAACTTATACCCCATGGGTGAAGAGATATATAGCTCCAAAGATGGCTTCAGCCTACTGAAATTCAGACTTGGTTACATAGCTTTCATGGGTCTTTTTTACAAAAAGGTCCAAATGCCACTATTCCTCTTGCAAATCCTTGAATATAAAAGTTAGTGGGTTTAAGGTGCCCCTTTTACTTTGATACTTGCACTTAGGTCCAGAAGTGTGCATCATTTGCATATAACCCCCTAGGGTTTCAGTCCAGGGTTTTCCAGGGGTCCATTTAGGGTTTTTAGTACTTCTAGGGTTTGGATGCCATTTGAGTCTATTCATGGTGACATTTTATGACTATTACAAATAAGTTTTAAGAATCTAACTCATTTGGGCTTAATTAACACCCTAAGCTTAGTTTAGGGTTAAGCACCCTACCCTAGGGTTGTACCCCTGACATATCACATCAATACAACTTGTTTGAAATTTTTGCCTAGTGAATGTACTCTGGGTGTGACAAACACATGATATGCCAAGGCTTACGATGTTATGCTCATGTTTTAGTGACAGTAACACCAGGGGTGTTACACGAAGCGTTCAAAACTTTATGTGATCAGATTGGAACAAAAATACACTTCACATCAGTATGACATCCAGAATCCAACGGCTTAGTAGAACGGGCAAATGGAATCATTATCACAGGAATAATGAGATCAATCTTTAATTTGCCAAAGGGGAAGTGGCTAGATGAGCTAGTAAAGGTGGTGTGGAATCATAATACTGTCATCTCAAGATCAACGGGTTCACCCCATTTAAGCTTTTGTTCGGTGATGAAGAAATATCACCGGAAGAAGCAAAGATAGGATCAATAAGGACTCTAGCTTCGACGGAGGACAAAGACATTTGCGAAGTGTCCAAAGACTCTATAGAAGGGGTCAAACTTTAGGCAATAGATCATATTAATAAATACCAAGCCGAAACAGCAAAGTGGCGGGACAGGAAAGTTAGATTAAAGAACATCAAGCCAGGACATTTGGTGCTTCAAAGAATAGCTAACCCAAAAACAGTGGGGAAGTTACAGCTCAAGTGGGAGGACCCCTTCTTGGTAGTATCTTCGTCAAGACCAGGAACATACAGATTAAGAGACATGGATGGGAATGATATTCCAAGATCCTGGAACGCAGACAAACTTCAGAGATACTATGTGTAATAGCTATGTAATTTTTCTTTCCCTATGGTACACTTTTTCCTTTTAAGAGGGGAGAAAGGTTTTTAACGGGGCCATAGGTTGTAATTTTCACTTCCTTTTCGCATCCCCATTCAATACAAGGGCAAATTTTCCCCCATATGTAAAATGTAAAGATTTGAGATTACACCATCGAGTGTAAAAATATGAAGAAGCTCCATAGTTGTTCCTACCGGGATGTAGAGCTAATATACCACCTAAGTAAAGGTGAAGAAGCTCCAAAGTCATCCCTACAGGGATGCAGATCTAAGATACCACCTAAGTAAAGGTGAAGAAGCTCCAAATTCGTTCCTAAGGGGATGCAGAGATAAGCTCTAAAGTCGTTCCTATGGAGATGCAGAGCTAAGATACGACCTAGTAAAGGTGAAGAGACTCCAAAGTTGTTCCTAAGGGGATGTAGAGTCTCGGTGTGTGAATTTTTTAACTTCAGCATACACTTGCATAAAGCATCACATCATACTTTGCATTCATTAGACATCTTTTAGCTTCACCACACCATGGCACATTGCATGAGACACTTACGAGAAAGAACGAAAGGTGTTTTTCTCCTTCGGCTCAAGAATGCTTTGTTGCTAATGAAAAAGAAGGAAGGGTATTTTCGCCTTTGGCTCAAGAATGCTTCGTTGTGAACAAAAAGAAGGGAAGGTGTTTTTTGCCTTTGGCTCAAAAAATGGTAACAATGGTTTCGTCCACAGCACAACAAGTAACAACAGAAGAAAGGTAATATTGCAAGGTATTCATAAATGTTTACAAAGATATTACAGCCTTCGATGACTTTTTGCCGTATATAATGTTTTTCAATTACAAAAAAGAGCTCTAAGAGCATCTTTTAGGACTACTGGCAAAATTACAAGATAGCCTTGGAAGCATTCTTCAGAACTATTGGGACAAGCTTCGGATTGTCAATCTTCATCAGTCTCGCCCTAGAAATAACAACATGTCAAAAAGACATTCTGAAACACGAAGAAGCATGAAAGCAGGAAAATCTTCATACCTTGTTAATCAGTGCCTGAGCTTCGTCTCCAGCAACTTTTGGCCACCCTTTGTCCAGATTTGAGTGATAAACCTATTACCTACGCTTCTAGCCTCGGCCGGGATGTTGTCTAAGTCTGATGCTGAAAGGCCGAAGGTTGGTTTATTGACAACTTTTAGGTGGTTGCATCCAGCCTTGGCAAAAACAGCGGCCATTCCAAGAGCAGCCACTAGTGCACAGAAGTCACTGTGGCAAACTATAACTTCGTCAAGATCTTCAATTTATTTTTCAATCCATCCGAGTGCCCTTGGAATATCTTCAGCAGAATGATTAACTTCCTCGGATGTAGCCCCAACAGAATTGAAAATGCCCTCAACTGAGATGAGAAATGCGATGTGAAGCCGAAGCATATGTCTCGAAGAGTTTTCAACGTTTCGCTAAGTTTAAAGTTCTTTTCGGTTTTGGCCTTGACTTTCATATTTAAAGCTCCGGATTCATGGTTGAATCGACTCGTACTGTCTTCCAAAGTTGTTTTTGTTTCTTTCAGCTCTTTATTCAGCCTTCAATTCTTGCGTTTTGATCTAAAACTTGAATGCTTTGCTTCTCACTTTGAAGACAAGCTTCAGCAATAGAGCTTTCGGCAGTACTGAGCGGAGAGTCTTTTTCCTTCAAAGAGTTTTCAAGATTCTCAATCTTTTTCTCCAAATAGCTAATGATAAATTTATTCTTCTTATCTTCATTTTCTTGTTGTAATTTCAATGCTTTACTCAAGAGTAAACTCTGTGACAAAAGACAAAGTTGAATTAGATCTTCACTCTTAAAACACTAAAGCTAATTAGACGAAGGAGCAACAACAAAAAATCATACCTTAAAATTTGAATAAAACAAGCTGACGGTAATATGTTGTCTTCTATAGTTAATAATGTCCCTTTCAAGCTTCTGGAATCCGATACTCTTGGCTAAGGTACTCACAATCTTTGCTCTAGCACGGTCAGGGATGCATCCTAAGATTTCTTCATCTACTCCGCCGAAGAGAACGGATCCAGGCTGGTAACCACCAGACATAGCAAATTCTTTCAACTCTGATATATCCTCTTTAGAAAGTTAATAGCCTCCTAGGTGCTGTAAGTTGAAGCTTCTATTTTCCAAAGAGGCTTCTTCAGTCTTCTTCCCTTTTGATGCTGAGAATTCAGGTGCAATCGTCCCCTCGGTATTCTTCTCAGGCACCACGTCGGCAATAATTCTATCAATTTCTGTTAAAGTTGTCCCGAGGGGACTACCACTACTCTCGGCCTTTTGAGGCGCTTCAGTAGCTTCGTTAGCAGTAGAGGGGGCAATCCTCTTTTGAAATGTCACTTGGGGATATCAAGAATGGCCCTCATCACAGTCATCATATGGCGCTTCTTCTAGGCATTTACCCCACCGGGTGCTGAAGGCCTTTTTCTATCTCTGCTTCGGCAGTTTCCCTAGCATCTTTCTTCTTTTGTTGTAATAAGCTTGTTAGCTCTGATCCTAGAGGGCTTAGCATGGCGAAAGACAAGGGTTCAGTCATTACCTCCAAGGTCTCTATTATGCCAATAAAAATTGTCGAAGGAGTTTCGACAGAGTGCTTCAGCGGAGAAGACTTCTCTTCTTCATCACAGCTCGACTCTGCAATATTTTGTTTCTTGGATACCGAAGGTTCCGGCAGCATCTTCGGTCTTTTTGATAGCCTTTTCTTTTTGTCTTTATCCATAGATCTTATTGCTTGCAGGTTTAGGATGCTTACAACTCTTTTTTTCTTCACTCCTCGACCTCTTCATCAAGTCTATCATAATCAGGATACTCGAAGCCGAGGGCATCCGTCACTCGGTTTAACCTTCGTTTCTCCTGTGTGCCGAAGGCGGCAGTCAACAATAAGTCTTCCTTCTTAGTATAGTTCCCAAGGATTCCATTGCACATTGTTTCAATGACTTCCAACCATTCGACACAAGGGCCATTGAAGGTTTTTTGAAACATAAAGCAGTATGGTAGTCTCAGAAGTTCAAATTTCTTACCTTCGTCCTTTTTCGGCATTCCCTAGCCACCTGATGTGGGAAAAGTTTTGTTGGCGATGTACTCTTGCATTAAGTCACGAGTACTAATATGCTCGGCCACAACTCTGAATTCTACTTCGGCTAGTTGGCATGGGGAGCCGTGTTGTATGTTGCACAATGGCCTTGTTATGCCGAAGCTTAATCTCAAGGGACTCATCACCATGCTCATAAGCTTCTCCCTTCTCTGCTCGTCAGCTTTCACGTAAAACTACTTGTATGTCCAGCCAGTAGGCCACTTGGTGCGGTACCCAATCATAGTAGCCTTCGTATCTTTCCGAATGCAAAATTATAGCATCCGAAGTTTTTGTGCAGACGATCTACTCTTGCCTTGGTCTGGTAATGGAGTTCATGGGCTGTGCAAAATCCTTCAGCATTGGCACTCTTTTCCTGACTTCAGAGAGCCCATATGTAGACACCAAGCCTAGCACTCTTTTTAGTTATTAATGGTAATTATGGTAATAAATTTTTCATTCAAGTGTTTGTTATTTATTTGCATTTGGAACAATTTTTGATTTCTCATAATTGATTTTGGATATTTAATAGCATTTCTTCTTAAATGAAAATCCAAATAAATAATATAATAATTATTAGTCCAAAAATAAATATTTTATTTATAAATAATTTTGGTATAATTATTATGAATTATAGGGTTATTTAAAAATATATTTTGAATTTAGAAAAGAAATAGAAAAAGAGTAAATTCTAAACCCTAACCCTAAAGGCCCACTAGGGGCGCATGAAGCAAGCCACCGCGCCCCTAGCTCCCCAGCCGCCGCCGCCACCACTTCCTTCTCCCCTCCCCTCCTCTCTCTCTTACGCATGGGCCTCACCCGCACCCATCCCTCTCTCCTCCCCTTCCCTTTCTTCCCCGCGCGCCGCCAGGAGCCCAACGCGCTGGCCACCGCGCCCAGCGCCGCGCCCAGGAGCCGCCCGCGACCGAAGCCCGTGCCCAGCCGACCGTTCTTCTTCTCGCGTTAATGGAGTTTCAAAGCGTCCGTTTCTCCCTCCCCACGTTCTTCCCTCATTGATGAATGCCACTGATGGCCTTGTAGAGACCCGGCCGCCCCTTCCTCTCTCCTCAGCGACCTCACCCCTCCACTCCCTCTCTCTATAAATATCAGGCGAGCTCCTCTCTCCCTCCTCCCAACCAGAGCTCGCCCCTCTCTCACACACTCCTTGCTTGCCCACGCCGTCGCCAGAGCCCCGTAGCCCATGGAGCTCGCCGGAGCTACGCCACCCCGTGCCAAGCCTTCACCTAGACGGCGCGCCCAAGCCCGCCCGCCGTTCGTCGCAAGGTTGAAGACGACCCAAAATAATTGTGTATTTTCGAAATCACTTTTGATTCAGTTTATGAGTTTTATAATTATTGTGTTGTAATATGAGCATGTTGTGATTCGGAATTCATGTGTATATGCACTATGGATTTTTGGTAGGTATACGTGATAAATTAGTACACCGTGATTATTCATGTTATTTGTTTACGATGACTTTTAGAATGATGGATTAGAGAGAAGTATGATTAAAATTAGTAGACACATGTTGGTGATAAAAACACTAGATAGGTAATTTTATAGTTAATTTTTGTTCACAATGAATTTTGGAAATTATTTAGAAGGTTATAATCATAAGTTCATTTTAATAGATAATAGAAACTTTTCTTAACATGGAATTAGTGAATAGTATAGAATTCATGAAATATAAATATAATGGGTTATTAGATGATTTATCTCTAATTATTATTAATAATACTTTCTTTTAGAAAGAAAAAAGAAAACTAAAAGAATATCACTAGTCGTAACAAAAAATAGGTTTTTAATAGCCAAAATAAAGGTGTCCATAAGTATAGCACTTAACTTTTTAGAATTAGTAAAATACTTGTTTATGTTATAAAAAGAAAGAACTCAATCTAAGACAGAGAAGATGGCTTGAGTTGATCAAATACTATGATTTGGAAATACAATATCACCCAGGAAAAGCAAATGTAGTGGCTGATGCTTTGAGCCGTAAGGGTCAAGTGAACAACATACCTACTCATTTGATGTCACAGGAATTGTGCTGGGAAATGGAACAACTCAACCTTGGAATGCTCAATAATATGGAAGCAACAGTTATGGAAGTTGAATCTACTTTGGAAGAAGAGATTCGTAAAGGACAAGAGTCTGATGAGAAAATCAAAGAAATTAGACACAAATTGGTTCGGGTAAAGCCGCAGATTTCACATAAGATGATCAAGGCACAGTATGGTTTAAAAAGAGAATCTATGTACCGGAAATCGAACACCTATGTCAACTTATTTTGAGAGAAGCTCATGATTCGACTTACTCTATTCACCCTGGAAGTACAAAGATGTACCAGGATTTGAAGGAAAAGTATTGGTGGTATGGTTTGAAAAAAGATGTTGTTACTCATGTTGCATTGTGTGACATGTGTCAGCGGGTTAAAGCCGAACACCAAAGACCAGCAGGATTACTACAACCTCTCAAGGTACCTGAATGGAAATGGGAAGAAATCGGTATGGATTTCATAGTTGGACTACCCCATACTCGGGATGGCTATGATTCAATATGGGTCATAGTAGATAGGTTGACTAAAGTGGCACACTTTATACCTGTGAAGACAACTTACTAAGGAGTCAAGTTAGCAGAGTTATACATGTCGAGGATTGTTTGTCTGCATGGAGTACCAAAGAAGATTGTATCAGATCGAGGAACCCAGTTTACCTCGCGATTTTGGAAAAGACTACATGAGTCCATGGATACCAAGCTAAACTTTAGTTCAGCTTATCATTCACAAACGGATGGGCAAACGGAAAGAACAAACCAAGTGTTGGAAGATATGCTAAGAGCTTGTGCTCTAAAGCATGGTAGAAGGTGGGATAAAAGTTTGCCTTATGCAGAATTCTCGTATAACAATAGTTATCAAGCAAGTCTAAAAATGGCACCATTTGAAGCACTTTACGGACGAAAGTGTAGAACACCGCTTTATTGGTATCAGACCGGAGAAAGTCAAGTATTTTGTCCAGAAATTCTCCAAGAAGCAGAAAAGCAAGTGCAGATTATCAGAGAGAATTTGAAGACAACACAGTCAAGACAGAAAAGCTATGCTGATAATAGAAGAAGAGAGTTGATATTTGAAGTAGGAGACTTCGTATACCTTAAAGTTTCACCAATGAGAGGAATGAAAAGATTTAAGGTTAAGGGAAAATTATCTCCTCGCTATATTGGCCCATTCAAGATTTTGGAGAGAAAAGGTGAAGTAGCGTACCAGTTAGAGCTACCCGACAGTTTGTCAGATGTGCATGACGTATTTCACGTGTCACAACTCAAGAAGTGCTTGAGAGTATCGGAGGAACAATTACCCATGGAAGAACTGAATGTTAATAAGGATTTGACTTATTTGGAGTACCCAGTCAGAATTCTAGAAACATCTCGCAGAATTACACGGAGTAAAGTTTTTAACATGTGCAAGGTCCAGTGGAGTCATCATTCAGAAGATGAAGCCACTTGGGAAAGAGAAGATGAACTCAGAGTAGAATTCCCCCAGTTATTCTCGGAAGTTCTTTAATCTCGAGGACGAGATTCTTTTATGAGGGATAGGTTTGTAACACTATAAAAACCATCAACTAAAAATAATGCATTTAGTTATTAATGGTAATTATAGTAATAAATTTTTCATTCAAGTGTTTGTTATTTATTTGCATTTGGAATAATTTTTTATTTCTCATAATTGATTTTGGATATTTAATAGCATTTCTTCTTAAACAAAAATCCAAATAAATAATATAATAATTATTAGTCCAAAAATAAATATTTTAGGTATAATTATTATGAACTTTAGGGTTATTTAAAAATATATTTTAAATTTAGAAAAGAAATAGAAAAAAAGAAAAAAAAGAATAATTCTAAACCCTAACCCTAAAGGCCCACTAGGGGCCCATGAAGCAAGCCGCCACGCCCGCTGGCTCCCCAGCCGCCGCCACCACCACTTCCTTCTCCCCTCCCCTCCTTCTCTCTCTTACGCACGTGCCCCACCTGCGCCCATCCCTCTTTCCTCCCCTCCCTTTCTTCCCCGCGCGCCGCTAGGAGCCCAACGCGCTAGCCACCGCGCCCAGCGCCGCGCCCAGGAGCCGCCCGCGACCGAAGCCCGTGCCCAGCTGACCGTTCTTCTTCTCGCGTTAATGGAGTTTCAAAGCGTCTGTTTCTCCCTCCCCACGTTCTTCGCCCATTGATGAACGCCATTGATGGCCTTGAAGAGACCCGGCCGCCCCTTCCTCTCTCCCCGGCGACCTCTCCCCTCCCCTCCCTCTCTCTATAAATACCGGCCGAGCTCCTCTCTCCCTCCTCCCTACCCAAGCTCGCCCCTCTCTCTCACACTCCTTCCTCGCCCACGTCATCGCTGGAGTTCGCCCACGCCGTCGCCGGAGCCCCGTAACCCGTGGAGCTCGCCGGGGCTACGCCACCAGTCGTGCCAAGCCTTCACTTAGAAGCGCGCCCAAGCTCGCCCACCGTTCGTCACGAGGTTGAAGACGACCCAAAATAATTTTGTGTATTTTCGAAATCACTTTTTGATTCAGTTTGTGAGTTTTATAATTATTGTGTTGTAATATGAGCATGTTGTGATTCGGAATTCATGTGTATGTGCGCTATGAATTTTTTGTAGATATGCGCGATAAATTAGTGCACCGTGATTATTCATGTTATTTGTTTACGATGACTTTTAGAATGATGGGTTAGAGAGAAGTATGACAAAAATTAGTAGACACATGTTGGTGATAAAAACACTAGATAGGTAATTTTATAGTTAATTTTTGTTCACAATGAATTTTGCAAATTATTTAGAAGGTTATAATCATAAGTTCATTTTAATAGATAATAATAGAAACTTTTCTTAACATGGAATTAGTGAATGGTATAGAATTCATGAAATATAAATATAATGGGTTATTAGATGATTTATCTCCGATTATTACTAATAATACTTTCTTTTAGAAAGAAAAGAGAAAACTAAAAGAATATCACTAGTCGTAACAAAAAAATAGGTTTTTACTAGCCAAAATAAAGGTGTCCATAAGTATAGCACTTAACTTTTTAGAATTAGTAAAATACTTGTTTATGTTATAAAAAGCCCAATTGGTGATTTATATTGATTCTTATAATATTAATGTTGGTAGAGTCATTTTTAGCTATACGCATAAGCTCTGTTTAAAAATAGAAGGAATAAAATCTATCAGTCTATTATTAGTAATAATTAGCATTTATTTTCATAAAGAATGTTAATACATGTTATACTAGATAAAACTAGTAATTATAGCACCTACTCATAATTTCATCAATAATGACTCGTAATAATAGTCATAATGAATTAATAAGTATTTACGTTTTAAGACGTATTTATGTGTGTGATAAATGTGATGTACGAATGTGAATGTAATGGTGAATGATTACCCATATACTGGTGTATGTTTATTTATTTGGCGTACGTATTCTTTTGTATGTGCGATACGCAAATCGATGCTAGAAGTGGACTGTGAGTTAGATGAGCCTAACACGTTCGAGGACGACCCGCAGGACACGTTCGAGCAAGACAAGTGGATTCTCCCTCTGCATATTCTATTTGTACTCAATTAATGCATATAATAATGTTTAATTTTTTTGGATATACTGCATAATTTGATGGGATTTACCTAATTAAGGATTTCCTAGATTTACCAACTGTATTGCTTGATTACCCTGGGAAAATACTATGCTTTGCAAATTTGTGCTACCGCTCAACTTAATAATTTTGATGTCACTCATTATTGATATTAATGTTCCAGAAATGAAATTGGTATTATGGTGTTAACCTGATAGTTGAACAAGATTATTTCATATTAACTAGAACATGGAGTGACCATCCAGGATAACAGTGCAACCACAAGTGCTATCATGGCTCTGGCTTTGTTAATTAGCTTTATATGCTTAATACCTAGCAACCTTACCTGAAATATGGGCAAGAGGGGGAGCGGTAGTGGTGGCAGCTCACGTTAACTTGGGGACGTATTCTTGGCTAAGGTACCTCGCCTACAGGGCCTCCACACCGACTTGGAAACCTTAGCGGGCTGCTTTGTATTAAGTGTATTTTGTTAGCCATTCACCTTGGTAGTGTTTACGGGTCCGATCAACCCAGGCTAGATGGGATACATGGCTTGTGGGAAAAGTTGTACCACCTCTGCAGAGTTTAAAACTGATATGTCAGTCGTGCTCACGGTTAAGAGCAACCTGGACCGTCACATGATAATTGAACTTAAAGATGGACAATAAATCGAGATCTGATGATCTGCTAATGGTTTGCTTAAGTGGTTTCACTTAAGTGTTTTGGATATACTCTTATACCTTTGTTTAAATGGGATACTTGGGATATACACTTATTAGTAAGACATGTGTTATTAATAAAATATTGACTAACTAAAATGCTTACTGCTTAACCTTAGCCTCACCTTGTTAAACCTGCATTAATTTTTTCCCCACTTGCTGAGCCCCGACCATAAGTGAGCTCACCCTTGCTAATATTTTGATCAGAGGGTGATGAAGAAGATATTGATGGAGATTTTGATGAATACTGAGTCTAACAATGCGTCAGTCATCTTCCTGTGGGAGATTACCCATATTTAATTCCACTCTTCTTTGATGTTGATACTTGTTAAAGATACAACGATTCAGATGATGTAATAAAGTACTCTACTCTCTTTACGCCTTTATTGCATTGTCTTTTGATAAATTACACTTGTTATGTCAACATATGTGTGGAAATGGATATTGGCACACATATGCTATGCATTTGGTTTTGCCCCCAGAACCGGGTGTGACAATAGCTATCAAAACAACTGACCAACACATGACACTGTTCCTTTATTTATAGTGCAGAGGTACAACTTTGTATGAAATTTCAAGTATACCCACAAATTTTACACATATGGTTCACAAGTGTTATATGGGCAATGTCGTCTGTTGGGACCATGCTTCATCGCCGAAGGTCCTGCAGGAAGAAACAGCTTCGGCAAAAGCTGCTTATACGTGATGCCGAAGCTACCACTCATGAAGCTTCATATTATAGCGTATCCGAAGATGAAAGATCGAACCGACTTAAAGATGGAATGACCTTTTAGTCCATAAGGGTCTGAGTCATTGTTGTAAACTTTTATAAGGGGTATGATTGTAATTCCTTACAGGCTGTGTCCTGTACCTATAAATAGTGAACAATATTCCTTTACTGTTCACGGAATCCTGTAACTGCTAACGCATTACTTTGGAATCATTGTTCTTTGTCAAGGCAAAGGTATAAATATAACCAAATATCATATTTTAATGTCTGAGTTTATATTATAAAATGAGTAAATGATGTTATCCATTCTCAATATTCTTTAACGTTTCATGCTTCATATTTTATTTCGCATTATTTTACTTTTGACTACGAAGGTAAGACCTTCATAGTTTGTCATCTATGACCTTCGTCCGAGGCTCATTAAATCCTCAGGGAAATAATGCTTCAGCGGACGAAGGGCTTTGATATTTAATATTTTATGTTGCCTTGTTCTTAATTCATAGCATTTGAGAACAAGTCTCCAACATCGTCTTTCCTCCTCTTTTCTTGCTAAACAAGTCTTTAGAGTCCTCCTTTCTCTGCTTTGTATACGAAGTCCTTCGGCGCCAAGGTTGTCTGCTTCGATACACACATTCACAACGCTCGTACGTAAACGAAACTACACAGCTTTTCCTTTCTGGTTCGCTAACTGATCCGGACGAAAGTTGGCTTCGTCGATTCTTTGTATTATATCTGAAACACATCTATTAAAAGACGCTGGGTTTTGAAACGCTCTCCGCATTTCGCGTGACTTTCTCCACCCCGGTCCCGACGCGTGGAAAGCGACCACGAACGCGAATTGTTCAGGTGGTCAAACATTTTGGCAGCGGTCCATGGCAAGTACTGGTGAAACATTGGCAAGTACTGGTGAAGCAATGTTTGTGAGAAGGTCTCGAGATTTTTTTTTCCTCCTGTATCAACGGCAGAGGCCCCCACTGGACACAAAGTTGAGGCATTTTCTCTCTCTCTCTTTGTACAATTGCCGAAGGAGCAAAAGTGCACGGACGACATAGGACTTGATCAAGTTTTTTCATCAAACCCTTTTGTCTTTCCCTCTAATCTAATTACAGTATTGAACTCTGATCCATGACTGATTTCCAAAGAAAGTTGAGAAATAAGACAGTTACAAACAACATTTTTAATCTTAATAAAGGCGAAATCTTTTCATGTGCTGTACCTGTAAACGAGCACTCGGATGCCCGATTTCACGAGCGATCCGACGACGTTGATGGTCGGGATCTGCAGGTTGAGCAGCTCGTACTCGAGAACGTTGTGTAGTGTAGGAGAACCGAAACATTGCAATGTTAGTTTCACGTTCAGAGTTCAGATAGAGAACGAACAAGTGTATGTATCTTGAAGCAACCAGCACCTGCTGCAGACCTAAAAAACTTAGCGTGCCGAAAAGTTCTAGCCTCCTCAACAGTCAACAGCCAAGCTGAGTAGTATGTTACTGCTACAATGCTATTGCTCCCTCGTTAGCCGAAAGGTTCTAGACGATGACTCCATCCACCTACCTTGATGTCCGCGATATCTTCCCACCTGTATCAAGGGTTTCCTTCGCCCTCTTGTCGCTGATGTTCCTCGCTTCCGGTGAGGTCGTCTTCGAGGAGTGCTTTGATGATGTGATGCAGAGTTGATGCTTCTGAGGTTCATCTTCCTACTGCTGATGGTGTTTCAGGGGATGACCCAGAGGACATGCATCCCTAAAGGCTCGACATTCAGCATGCTGCCATGCAAGACACCAAACGATGAGGCCACCACCAAGGAGAATTTCGTTGCTAGCGGGACTACTCATACGAAGGTGATCAGACTCTGGAATTAGAATTTTGGAATAACCTTATTGTCCATTACATTTTTTGTTTGAGCTATGCCGGTGAGTTAGATGGAATCTACTATGACATGATATTGTCTCGCATCCACCAACTAATTTGCTAAGAAATGGGATTCGTCAATCGAGGTGTTTATTTTTACTTGTGTTTCGATTTAAAATGGTATATCTATGTTGTTTGTTTGTTTTATGTACCATATATAGTTACTCCCTCCATCCTACAATAGGTGCACATCTTAGACCCCACATTTTGAGAAGCCAGACATTCTCAACTTTGACTAGATTTTTAGAAAAAATAGTATTAATATTTCTATCTTAAAATATCTTTACTACACGCAATGTGACTCACCTAATGATGTCTATTTGATATCATAAATATTAATGTTTTTTCATATACTTAATCAAATATAGAATTCGTCGACTCGGAGTGCAAGATATACACCTATTTTAGGACGGATAAAGTATCTAATGAGAAATTTATAGCTCTACTCTACATATAAATAAATCACATTCTACAATTTGTCTCTAGGTGAAGTTTTAATTGCTACGGGTGGCCAATGTACATGTTGTTGATCAATTCTTGTGCAAAAGAAATCCTAATTTCTAAACACATGTTAAATGGACTGGTATGATCCGCTACTTATGCAAACAACCCCACGTTTGCACAGAGGTAGTCCCTCCCTATCGAGCATCTTGTTAGAGTTGTGAAACAAATTTTGCAAGGCCTGACAAATATGAATGTATTGCCTTCTATGTCTCTCCTCGTTTCCTCAGTTTATCCTGTTCTAGATATGCTTATATCTGATCTGAATGATATTTTTTTCATCTGCCTCTTTCAAGTTGTGGCTTAGGTTGCCTCTAGAGAAGTCCAAGGCTACAGATGACGATCTTGGTAAAATAAAGAACAATCATCACTACTCATGTTACCATGTGATTCAGATACATTAACCTTTCTTTAGTGTCTTTATAACTATTGTTCAGCTTTGTATACGGTAGTCCTTATAGGGCGCCCGTAAGGGCGCCTCATGTTCTAGTTTTCTTCAATCCGAAGACGAAAGGTTTTGAGGATGTTGGGTAATACAGGACCCCAATAGTGTATTTGGATCTGTCAAATCCCTATTGCATAAGGGAAAACTCTCCTTCATGTTGAAGTCTCGCAGTCCTGTCTATCGAAGCCAATACGTAAGCATTCAGCTTGGATATCCTGTCTGCTTTTCGATGGCCAGATCAAAATCTGACGTTAGAAAAAAACAAGACGACATGCATCAATTGCAGGCTAGAGGTTCCCCCAAAGATTCGTTTTGAGAAGATCACGTTTTTCTGGTTGTTGTTTCAGTAGGACTCCAGTGAGAGGAAAACCACATAGGGCTAGTAAGGAAACTCAAATCTATAGTTTATTTTTATCTCTAATCCTCTCTAATATCAAAGAGAATTCGAGGTTCCCAAAGTAGCCTGTTTTTTTGGCAACATAAAAAAACTATAAGTATTAAACAACTTTCAGTATTAGGTAATGCTCTTCCATCTACTTTTTGGTCGCTTAACACGGCATGTATCCTGCAGTGAGCGACAGGCCTTTGTGTGCATCACCTGCTTTATCCTTATTGCTTTGTGGAAAAGAAACATTGCAGTGTAGGTGCACCAGCTGCTAATGTGGATCTCTCACCCCACACCAAGACTAGCAACCACTCCTCTTACCAGCAAAGAAATAATATTGTGATCCCTGACCACGGAACCACACCCCCAGAGAAACCATTCTACATATTCTCATATACACTCATTAGCACATAGCGCTAGGCGCCATACCAACCATGAGCGACCTGTTATCCTACATTTCCAAGGTCATGTGCATCAAGGCAAGATCGGAGGCAACACAAGCCGGCGAGGACAGCGGCTGCCCAGCGGACGAGTGCCGCGTCTGCCTGTCCAAGATTCGGCTCGGCGAGGCTACCCGCCGACTGCCGTGTCGCCATGTGTTCCACCGGGACTGCGTCGACCGGTGGCTCTCGTCCTGCAAGCGAACCTGTCCGCTGTGCCGAGTTTATGTGGCCGATGGGAACAAGCAGCCGGTGGCGGCAAAGCACACCAGCCGTGAAGCACAGGCACTCGCCGACGACCTTGTTATCTGGTTCTCCACCGTGCTTGTTCCCGGTTTCTGATGCCAAATTCCTTCGTCTGTTCGTTCGTTTGAAAAAGCTTGATTGGTGTGTATTTTTTTTATTGCATGCATGATACATGTACGTACTACGTTACTGTTAATTGTCCTTAGAACAGTTTCTAGAAAATCTGTGTGTATGTAGCATCTTGTTGCATGAACTGATTGGAACTTCTGTGTTTGCAGCTGATTACTGAAAATAAGAAGTTCGAGCAAATATATGTTATCGAAATTTATGGTACTATATGGTGTTGTTTGGTTTCACAAATGTTAACGTGAATGTAGTACTATGATTCGAAAAAAAAAACAAATAGCGTTGGTACTTTTCGGTACTTTTTATTTTTAGATGTTGTTGACTTTAATATGAAAAAAAAAGCTAAATGGGTAAAATTAATACTTGTAATTAAATGCAATATCATCAACTAGCAACGTTACATATAAGAACTGAAACTGCTATCAATCGTTTATTAAAGACAACAATTGGATTGGTACGTGTCTATTATGTTTTATACTTTTATAAATTTATTTAAAAGATACAATTCATTTTTATAATCATGATATCCATAATATAAGTTAATAGTTGTAATAATATGACCTTGTTTTATTATAAATTTATTGTTTTACCCCCCAAGGTAAGCGGGACAAATGGACTCCAATATTTTAGAGCTTACATAGATGAGCAACGAGAACAAATGCAACAGATCATAGGGGTATGCAAAATGATTATAAAAGGCTAGCCCGCGCGTTTGATAAATCTATTGTCGCAAATTTTCCTTCACGCGAGGTTTTGAAACCGGGGAAAACACACGCGATTCATCGGCTACATATTGGCATGATCAATCACAACCCCCTTACGGAATGTCGATGGACACATATCCTGGACAACCACAAACTCCTACACAAATCGGGGTAAACCCACTGATCTGTGCATGGAGGGACCATTCGCACGTGAGCGCGGATCGTCCGAGCCAACGACGGCCAACCCCGTATTTAGAACTGAATTATCGAGATCTGCCTGAGCCGCCGCATCCCGCGCAAACCCTAAACGAACAATTCGGACCATTCGCGCATAGCGCCAAACAGTCCGAATACATCACTAGATGGTTCGGTCATGTGGCCAGATAGTCCACGCACACAGCCAGATGGTCCGGGTATTTGATCGGACGGTCCGGCACAAAGTACACAGAACCTAATGATATTGATTATTACCTGACTACACATCCATCCTAGCCAAACCTCCCACTGCATCATACAACACCTCAGCACCATAATATGACATCCTAGATATGTGGGGGCGAGTACTTTTTGGCCCCCTCTAGAAGGCTGGAAAGGGACAACCAGCCATACGAGCCGCATCAAGAAAGCATTAATGCCTCACAAAATCCAAGCCAGTGGGTGGGGAGACAACATAATATCCAAACACCCACACCTATGCTGGACTAGAGAGTCGGTTGACTACCACCGGTCGCTATTGACATAGTAAGAGAGGAGATAGCTGGGGCGTTCCGAGATAAGCTCGAAGTTAGCATGATCCCTGGGGTAGTCATATCAGCGACCCTATGGTAGCCGATTTGACTATCACCCGTACCCCATAGAACCAGGATTCTCAAATTCGCAAAATTTTCGAGTGACCAACGCAAGAGCATGCACAAACACATAGGCCAGTTCCTAGCACAATTAGGGGAATTGGCTGACACAGAGGTGTTCCACGTTCGTTTATTCTCATTGTCCTTAACAGGGACTGCATTCGCATGGTATGCCAAACTGTCTCCTAACACTATTTTTCGTGGGGGGATTTAGAGCAAAAATTCCATGATCATTTTTCTCCGGTGATTATGAGTTAGATCAGGTAGATTTAGTAGCTTTGTGGCAGGGAAAGGACGAATCAGTTAATGACTACATCCTGAGGTTCCGGGACACAAGAAACGGATGTTTCCAAATTCACCTAGGATAAAAATATCTAGCAGGACCAGCATTCAATGGAATGTATTACTATTTAAAAGAAAAATTAGAAGGCATCCAAGTTTTCATGCTAGCTTAGTTACACCATAGGGCTTTGGCTTGTGAAAGCCGAAGCAAAGATACTACCAAAGCAGTTCATCACAATGTCCATGTGGTAGAATGTGACTAGAGTAGCTCGAATGACGAATCAAAAGGAGTGTACGCTGTTGAGATGGTTTGGCCAAAGCAGGCCAAATCTCCACTTTGTTCATCTTTGCAGCCGGTTCAAAAGAAACGGTAAGAGGAGGTTAAATTTACATTTAATGTTGCGAATGTGATAAAATATTCGATGAATTACTCAAAAGCGACAACATTAAAATAAATCATATTATTCCATGTATCGACGAACTTAAGCATTCGTTGATTTTACTACAAGTGGCACAATTCATTCTCTCACACCACTAATGATTGTAATGTGTTTCAACGATAGGTCCAATCGGCCATTAACGAGGGTTGATTGAACTTCCAAGAAATGCAGGTGGACACAGAGCCCTTCCCAATAAATACGATCAATTTTGATGATAAAAAAATCCCTGGTTCGGCCTAGTGCGGTCGATAAGGGCAAGGGCAAGGAGATCATCATCGGTGGTACACAATACACCAATGAAAACGCCAAAATTTCTTGCAGAAAAGTGGTGACAGAAAATACCCCTGATAAAGGGGAGACATTAAAGGTCACCATCACGACCTCCAACACTAGGGGGCAAGCGGCCAGGTGTGACCCCCTGTTCTGCGCACCGTGGATAGCCCAGCGCGTAGACGCGGACGGTCCGGGACACAACTGGACAATCCGAGCAGGTCAAGCGGACGGTCTGGCAGCACCTAAGAGCAGCGACGACCACATACCTTCAAATCTCGATGACCAAAAATAGGTACGTGAAAGAGATACACGTTTAAGGCATCTGGTCGACTGGTCAGAGCCGGCCCGACCTTTGATCATTTATTATCTAAATAGGTGAAAAAGAAGACTGAGCCATGTGACCGGCTAGCAAAGCGACCTTGCTCACCTACCCAAAGGTAAGATCCATTGGGTCATCTCACTAATCAGAGGAGTCAGCACATCACGATATTCATTCAAGACCCATTGTACCTACATGGACACCTCCACCTCCATACCCACTTGTGTCATATCAGTATGCATACCTACCATCACCTTATATCCCAAATCAAATGTTGGGCATGCCACCATATTCATATGTGATGCCACAGTGCCCCGCTTGGGGGCACCCCAAACTTCTGTATTTGATAGGTTGGCACCACCAGTGCAAGATCGATTGAGTGCACGTCAATCTGGTCACCAGGCGTAGGTCCAGCAAGATTGTCGGACTTCTCGGCCACAAAGGCCAACCAATCCAGTAGGGGGCATAGAGAGTAAATGTCTACATGCACCAAAAGAACGACAAAAGGAGACATCATAAAAATAGGCACAATAGATGTCGTCATACAGAGGAATAATGAAGGGTCCATCAAGACTGACACAGTCTCAAAAGCGCAAATTGCAACGCCTGAGAGCAAGAAAAAGAGGTGGAAAAATATTTAATGATACACATCCGCAGTACTCACCACCACAAAAGAGGTGGAGACTAAAGGCCATCGAATCAAATCAAACGGCCACAAAAACAGAGGACAAAACAATAGCTACACAACTGCACTTAGTGAAGGATGTACAGGATTATGTTCCTCCTCTCCTTTGTTTTCTTTTCTCTTCCTTTCAGTAGAAGTTTGATTATTTATTTGGAGATATATTAATACATTAGCGGATCAAACCCTAAGGGGACATGAAATGTTGCATCATGCTGAGCTTAAACTTTGCTTTTTGTTTGATGCATATGTTTGAAACATTTAAATTTGAGTTTGTGATTTGGTTGGATTTGAATTCAAAAGAGAAAATAAAAAGAAAAGGGATTATAAATTGAGAATAAATAGAAAAGCCAAAGCAGCCTGTAGAACCCCTCCCCTCAGCCTTTCGAACTAATCGTCCCAGCTCGCCCGCGCTGTGGCGAAACCGCCCAGATTATTCCAGCTTAAGTGCCTTGGTCTCACTTTGTTGCATATGTTTGGTGTATTGTTTTTTTGTTATTCCCCAAGTGTGTTGAATGAGTGATTGCTTTATGAAGACAACAAGCAATTCGTGATTCCTGAGTGTGTTGCAGGAGACTTCCCTGAGCAGCAACCTGGTCAAGACAAGTGTCCTCTGACTCATTATGCCCTGCTTACTTTATAATTCATTGTCCTGCTTACTATGGTCAACCTAAGGATTGACTAGTGTTATGTTTTCCTGTTCATGGTTATCCTTTGGGAATTGATTACTATGATTAGTATCATGCTATTGCTTTACTTTAATCAATGAACATGATGAGAATATTTATGATACGATGATGCTATTCTGGATATGATGATGAACTTGTATCAGTTTAGGGGACTCAGGCTGTTTCCCGAGTTCCATAAGGACCTGTTCGTTAGATGACCACCCAAAAAATAGTACAACCATGAGGGTGGTATGGGACACCCTTAGCTGATTAATTAAATGAAATTGAGGTATAGTCAGCTTCACCGTCATGCCATCAATGGAGTCCGGGCACAATACTTGCTCTGTCGAGGCTGTTGCGAGGTTCTTTCGTATTGCTTTTGTTAGTCACCCTTCCTGTGGGGAGAGGTATTGTGTTTATCAAACTGGAGAAACCTAATGGGCGGCTATGACCTCTAGGGAATCTTTGTAAAAGCTAAGTAGTGAATCCCTGACCATTCACCTCGGTAGTGAAGATCGGGTTTGTACAACCAAGGCCGGGAAGGAATCACGTCTCATGGGTAAAGTGTGCAACCTCTGCAGAGGGCTAGAAACTGGTATATCAGCTGGGCTCACAGTTATGAGCAGACTTGGGAGCTCCTTTGATTAGAGTTACTCTAGTTATCTTTATGATGATGTTTAATGATGATGATTATAATTATGGTTTCCAGTATTTCCTCTCGGAGGGAATACTATTTGGGTTAAAAACTTGGGATTATTGCTAAAACTTGGCTCTCTACTAGTGATAAATACCTGATCAACTAACAACAGCTGCTTTAAGCTTAACCCCCACATACAGCTAGTCCACTTTAGCTAAACGAGACACTTGCTAAGTACGTTGATGTGTACTCACCCTTGCTTAAAATCACCAAACCCCATGTTGTCCCCGTTGCAACCAATGCTCAGGAGAAGATGAAGACGACATGAAGGACTTTCAGGAGTTTCAGGCCTTCGACGAGTTCTAGAGTAGATTAGTGGCAAACCCCCAATCAGCTGTCTGTGAAGGCCTTATCGTACTGCATTTCATTCCGCACTTTGATTATGACTTAAGTTAATGACTTTGTGGATCTTTCGGACATCGTGATGTAATAAAGTACTTAATTCCGCTATTATTTTGAGCAATGTGTGAAGATGTCCAACTATGTAATCGCTGTGTACGAGAATCTCTAATCCTGGCACATATATGGTTCGCATTCGGTTTACCTTCTAAAACCGGGTGTGACACTTAGACTCACTAGTATCGGACCAAAGGAGAACAAAGTGCCTGCTAACACGTAGTATGCAAAGAAACTAATTAGTCCGCTCACTATGGGTGTGGAGAATATCCATGCGTGTAGAAATCATTGTACCATTTTATCGAGGTGATGATTATAAAGACTTGGAGAGTTACCCAAATTGCGGTGCAAGTAGGTACAAGACGAATAAAGACTATCGAGAGGAAGAGTGTGTTGCATCCGTGTCTAAAGGGAAGAAGCGAAAGAAAGCCCAAAAGAAGACATCAAAATCCACGAGCAAAGAAAAAGAAGTAGAGTATTTTGCGCTCAAAAAGATTCCTGCTTTGGTGATGTGGTACCTCCTCCTCGTCGATCGATTGAGGTGTTTGTTCGCTAACCCTGAGGATGCCAAAATTATGAGCTGGCATGCTTCTAATGAGCACAAAAACGATGGGAATCTTTCACATCCAGCTGATGCGAAGTAGTGGTAATATTTTAATGACAACCACCGAGACTTTATCGATGAACCAAGAAATGTTAGGTTCGCACTATGTACTGATGGAATGAATCCATTTACAGAGAGAAGCAGCAAGCATAGCACATGGCCGGTGATCCTCACCATCTACAACCTTCCTCCATGGATGATGCATAAACGAAAGTAAATTTTGTTAACCATCTTTATTTCTGGACCTACACAACCAGGAGTTGACATGGATGTATTTTTGGAGCCCTTAATGGAGGATATGAAAATATTGTAGGAAACGAGTGTTCAAATGTTGGATGAGTATCGTAAAGATTCATTCTCGTTGAGGGCAATTCTTTTTGTTACGATCAACAATTACCCTGCTCTCTTCATATTATCAGGCTAGTTTAAGGGAAAGGTTGGTTGCATAGTATGCATTGATGGAACTACTTACATGTCCCTTTCTGCATCTAAGAAGATAGTGTACATGAGACGCAGACGCTTTTTATTGGAAGGACACAGGTACCACATGCAAAAGATGGATAAATACTTTGACAATAATGATGAACTACATTCTACTACTCCATCGGGTAACAATAAAGGTCAAAGAGTTTTTTAAATAGTTAGGAATATGAAATTTGTTTTTGGAAAGAAGACGTAGTGAATCCTTGGCCATTCACCTCAGTAGTGAAGATCGGGTCTGTACAACCCAAGCTGGGAAGGGATCACGATTGTGAGTAAAGTGTGCAAGCTCTGCAGAGTGTTAGAAACTAGTATATTAGTCGTGCTCACGGTTAAGAGCAGCCTTGGGATCCTCTTTGATTAGAGTAACTTTGGATACTTTTATGATGATGGTAAATGATGATGATTATAACTATGGTTTCTGGTACTTCCTCTTGGAGGGAGTACTTTTGGGTAATAACTTGGGTTTATTACTAAAACTTGGCTTTTCTACCAGTAATAAATACCCGACCAACTAAAAGCAACTTCTTTAAGCTTAACCCCACATACAGCTAGTCCACTTTAACCAAACAGGACATTTGCTGAGTACATTAATGTGTACTCACCCTTGCTTTAAAAATCACCCAACCCCAGGTTGTCCCCATTGCAATCAGTGCTCAGGAGAAGATGATGACAACATGGAGGAGTTTCAGCACTTCGATGAGTTCTAGTCGTGTTTAGTGGCAAACCCCCAGTCAGCTGCATGTGAAGGCCTTATCTTTCTATGTTTCGTATCCGCACTTTGATTAGGATAATGACTATGTTAAGTTAATGACTCTGTAGATGTCTTGGACATCTTGATGTAATAAAGTACTATTTCTGCTATTATTTTGAGCAATGTGTGATGATGTCCAACTATGTAATCGTTGTGTACATGAGTTTCTGATCCTGGCACATACATGGTTCGTATTCGGTTTGCCTTCCAAAACTTGGTGTGACAAGGATCTCATCTTAGATCCGTAACGTACTGAGCTAGAAGATGTCGCTGCTCCCGGGTCCACATGCCAGTTAGAGGGCAGAAGCGAGCGGCGAAGTGGAAGGATGACAATAGGGCCCCACGTGTAAGCGAAATCAGAGAAATGGAAAAAAAACGAGGTGTAGGATGGGCTGGTAAGGTGGGCTGCGGGAGGAGAGAGTTGGGCCAGGGCGATTTTGGCCCAGCGGCCTATTTCTCCATTCTCTTATTCTATTTTATTTTCTATTTTTAATTCTGGTTTTGTTTCAATTTATAAATTCGAATTTGATTCAAATTTCACACTTATCTTCAAATGCATTATCAAAATCTCGGCATGAAATGCAATAATATTTTATTATTTATTTTATTATTTTGAATAATACTAATGCTTAATTCACGAGAGAGAGAGGAGAAGAAAATATTCCACTCATATCAACATTTAAAAATCTTTATGTTTATTAATTGATTTTCAATTTTAATTTCTAGTTTTGAGACCCAAATCTAACTTTGACAACTCAAAATATAATATTGTCATTTACTTATTTTTAATAAATAATTTCTAAATAAAATCCTTATTAACGACATTTATTTATACCTTAGAAAAAATTTAAATAAATCCAAAATAATATTTTGGGTACTACAATAGCAAGTGGTCGCACTTGGAGCTGCCTTGCTTGAGGATTTTAAGTTTAAAACAGCGCTCACAAGAGTGTACATGACTTACCTGCTGTGAGGCTGTGCGCAACGCAGCCCCCTCGGCATCCCCCTCCTCTTGCATGGGGGCTGTAGGGGGCACTCCACGGCCGCAGCGGTGCCCCCTACAGCGCCCCTACACGCCGACCCCATTCTCTCTCCCCCCAGATCTAGCGTGTCACTGTTCATCACCCTAAACACTGTGCTGTGGGTCCACGAGTAATTGTTAGTAGATAAAAAATTGATAGTTGATATAGAAAATGATATTTTATAGTTGTAGTGAGGTATAGGGGAGTATTTAGGGAGATCCGCTGCGAGAGATGAAAAAATAGGGGAAAAATAGAGGGAAAAGTGATATAGGGGGAAAATTTAGGGGTAACGGTTGCGGATAGCCTGAGTACCGTTGCTTCTAGAGCAACAACTTCCTCTTAGCTCTTGCCAGCCAAGTTAGATAAATCGAGTAACGGAGCGTTTGGTTCCCTTCATTTTAGAGGAATTAGAATTCATACAATAAATAACTTATTTAGTTTGGAATTTGACATTCCACCATTTTACAAAGTTCAGATATAAGTCTATCTTAAATTAATGGGGTGGAGGATAAGAAATAATTTTATACATTAGTAGAATTTATTTCTACTCTGTAACTTACATGACACTCTTTGTCTCACTCCTCTACAGTAAAAATGTAACATATAAATAACTCCGACATCTTTCTAATAATAGTATATAAATATATATTACATAAAATCGAATTAGATTAATTGATATATGCCAAAATTACTATTATTAGAATGAAATTCAATTCGTATGACCTAAAAGGGGCGTAAGGGAAAACTGTAGGCAAGGAATTGATTAGGAGATAGACAATGTCCCTACAACTACTGTTTCCTTTAAACAAAAAAAAAATACGAAGACTGGACATGCCTTTTCCAAGGGAGGGCTTGGATCTAGAAGCTAGAGCCATATCATGGACAGGGCACCAAGTAGTAACCAATTAATGTCCTTTTCCACTTGCCTGACTCCAATCGAAGAAATGCACTATAAGTTAGGTGTTTTAGTCTAATACTAAGCTAGGCTTCTCTAATTCTGACCAAATTTATATAAAAATGTATAACCTATAATACTAAATAAATTCAGTATCAAAACATTTCATGGTGGGCTAATTAAATTGACTTGATATTGCAGATGTAGAGAAATTTTACACTTAGAACAAAACTAAAACAAGCTAGCTATTGGAATAGAGGGATTAACACATCACTACTGTATGATATCATGAACTAACTGGATCAACTTGTATGAGTAGTCTCTCCTTAATCAAGCTAAGATTCAACAGCAGAACATATACACACTATAAAACCATCTTGTTTTCACTATTAGACTATTAGTATCGGATTGCCTCCTTAACTGATTCATATTAGAAAACTAATTTTCTAATCTGGTCGAATGTTGAGAGTGATGCTTCGAATGAAAACAATTTCTATGCAGAGAAAACTAATAGAAACATTTTATTTGGTAGCAACATATATTAAAATACAAAATGATAATTAATATACATCATGTTTTCTAACATTGGATAGTAACTCGATGTGATTATGATTTCAATAGAAAAGAGAAATCAGTTTTTTATATAATTTCTAGGGTACTGATATGGTATATGTAATAGAATGTTTACACTGTTTAAAATTTTGTAAGTAGCAGTATTATACACTTGCTGGAGGAGAAATACTGACCTCTGAAATCTTTGACCAAGCAACCAGCGAAGAGAATCAGTATAGGATCATTCTTAGTTTCATCATCTAATCCTTCATTTTGTGGTGCTTGTTTTTTTCGTGTTATTTTAACTATGTTGTACACTGGCGAGAATATTATGCTCTTTCCTCAGATGGACAGTGGACATACTGAGCGCTATTCGTCGTCGTCTAAGAAAACTAAGGCAGAATACTGATCCTTTGATTATTTTGTTGAAAAATAATTCTTTTGTTGCTTTACTTTTTCAATATGCTTCGGTGTATCAATGTGTTCTGAATTTCTTAGCTTTTTAATCTGTTAGCTTGTACCAAAGGCGTGTTGTTACTCCTTGCTCTTTTTTAAAGTAACTACATGTTATTAATAGGTATTTTAAACATGTCACCTTCATGTAATTTTTTGTGTTGAAAACTGAAGGATGGCATTATATGGAGAGTAGGTGATAATGAACCAATTGGAATTTATGGATGAAGATTTGGAAACTTTCCTACACCCTGAAAGCATAAGGCAATTTGTTTGGCGCTTGATGCACAGTACATTGGCTGTTGAAATGAATCTGAAGAGTAGAGTAGTTCTAACTGGTCCAGTTTTGTAAACAATGTTGGAGTTGAGGTTGGAATATATTAGAGGGGGCCTGGTTGAACTGCAATCTCCATGGGATATGGTGAAATGGATCCTGAATATGGCCCAACATGTGTGCAGTATGATCTTTATCCTTCTCTAGAAATGGTGGAGCGTGAGGAATGTAGTGAATGATGGAGAGAAACAATTGTTTTGAGTTCCAATAAAATATCTAGCGCGATTCAGCAGCTGGTTACTGAAGTCCACAAAAAGTAAAAAATCAGTGGCTAGAAATCTGATGACAGGTAGGCATTGATGGACACCTCCTATGGCAGATTTCCTGAAGATTAATGGTGATTTGAAGATTAATGGTGACAACGCCTTTGTCCAAGCTAACAGGTCTACAACATATAGGGTTTTCTTTGTCGTGATCGCACATGATACTGTGTTGGCAGGGACGGGAAAGCTTGGTGGACAACTAGACATACATGATGCTCTAATATATGGCCGGACTTTAGCCTGCTGCAAGGTAATTGAAAATGTTGTGGCTCATGTATTATATATATACTAGTCCGTTGCCCGTGCGTTGCGACGGCTTACAACAATACCCACACAAACTATCCATCAAAAAAATTTCAAGATTTTTTATTGATTGTCTCCGCTCTCTGTATAATATATTTTTTGATTTAGTTAACTGATGTTATTGTTTACTCCATGCAAATATGTCTTGGTACAACACGGCCAATGAAGTGAACGATTAGAAGAGAGTTCACAACGATTGACTGAATGGACAGAGATTATAAAATGACATAATTTCATTATACAAAGACCAAATAAGAGAAAGTTTGTGACATCAAGTTTCTAAAATAAGTCCCATGAAGTCAAACTTATAAAAAAGATAGATCAAAATATGGAGGTGATCGTTAAAGTCAGGCATCAATAAAAACTGGATGCGCTCCATATAAATTATGCTACTTCGTAGCAATTACTAACGTTTAAAACCAACAAATACCCTTTCATTTTGCTGTTAGTGTGACAAATCATTGCTGCTCCATCCAATTCAGCAACCTCAAACACTATGTAGTCCATTGCGCCAATGTGGTCTCAGAAACGACCTAATGCTTGTAAGAGCCAAAAATGTCGTGTCGTGTTTGGGCTGCAGCCTCGGCTCGTAGTGCTGGCTCGGTCCGACACGATTATT
The DNA here is from genome assembly GCF_902167145.1 of Zea mays. NCBI lineage: Eukaryota > Viridiplantae > Streptophyta > Magnoliopsida > Poales > Poaceae > Zea > Zea mays. The sequence goes on from NC_050097.1 coordinate 91,892,354, forward strand.
TTTTATTTTACAAAAAACGTATATACCTATATACAATTTATATTCAATATTAAAAACATCTTAGCGTGATGTTCTACTGGTTAGACAGTTTCACCCAGTGTCTCCCGCCCTTCTTCCATCAGGGCATGTGCTCGATACAGTTAGCAGACCGGCATGACGTCCTTGTGCCATAGTTGTGGCCCGCGTGCATCTAGCCTGTGTCATGTGTCGTTACGCTGATTTAATTAAATGGATCGATGGGCTAACGGGCTGGCCCGACACAGTTAGCAGGCCGGCATGACGTGCCTGTGTCATAGTTGTGGCCCGCTTGCATCTAGCCCGTGTCGGGCGTCGTTTGACATCTATAGACGTGCAGCGGATTAATTTTAAATAGCTGTGAGGGGTTATTTGTAAAAAAATGACGCATGACGACCATTGAAACTGGTGCTTTAAGTATATATATATATATATATATATATATATATATATATATATATATATATATATATATATATATATATATATATATATATATATATATATATAAGGCGGTCCAAAACGGTGAAGCTGACAGTATCCACGTCAGCGTAAATACTCCGGACCACTCGATTGTTAATCAACGGATCACGTTCGTTGTTGCTTTCTTGCTTTCTGGAATACATCTTCCTCTTTCTCTTTGCTTCTAGGGACTTCTGAGTTCTGACCGACGCTTCGTCTCTCTTCGCTCGACTTCCAGAACCCTTTTTGCGGCTTGAGTAGCCCCTCAAGCCATTCCGCTGCAGCCTCTCTTACTCGATGGAGCTCTAGCCCCAGCGCTCTCCTTCCGCAGCCATTCCTCTGTGTATCATGTTCGTGTGCGGTGCCGAGTTATAGCTCAAGGCTTGCGGGAGGCCAATACTACGATCTCGCCATCATGCGCACCATCCTCAACTTCGCCTTCTACAAGCCGACCGACGAACTCAAGTTATGTGCCTTTCCTCACCGGTCCATGTGCCCAGTGCTCCTGTAGAAGATCGGTAGGTGCCATGCTAGAAAAGCCTCTACACACCCAAAAACCCGCCATCAGTGCTGAGCCGCCGACGGGAGTCCATCCCTCTTCCTCCCCTGAAACGTCGTCGCCCGCCACCCTTCTCCCCCAGTAGTGTCGCGATGCTGGCTCAAGACACCGCCTTTCCTTTCTTGAACGAAGTCAAGATGCTGCATGTGTTGAGGATATACTCCATATGATTATCCGTGTCCTTTCACAGAACTCGCTTGTACCATCTTTCTTGGAGTAGGTAAATTCACTTGATTGTTGTTATATTTTCATCAATCTTCTTAAGAGGTGATTTGCTTTGATTTACTTACAGATATTAGATAGAAGCAAGCAAATATTTCAATTACATCAATTCTCACGTTAATAAGGAACTTTGCTATTGTCATTACTCAATGGGCCGGGTTTATCAAATTGCAGCTATTATGGACTTCTTCTTTTTTCTTAAAAAATTAACTTTGTCTCCGATTGGTGAACACTATTTTTCCTTTACTTCGTGTCATCCTTTTTGTGATACAATTCAAGGCAAGATGCAAATGTGGTTTCTATATCTGTTTTCTCTCTGTATCGTGCTTTTTAGTTTATATATGAAGATGTGATATTTGCATTAATTGTTTGCGAGGAAATTTGAGCCAATCTGTCTATTAGTCCTTTAGCTTCTTGGAAAGCTTTTAGAGCAGATAATCACCAAGTTTCATACTAAGTTTAATACCATGATATTTATCATCTTATCTTTAGCTTCCAATGTTAACTAATGCCCTCAACAAAGTAACTAATGCTTATACTTTGTTTCTAGGTTTTACAGAAACGTTCCCGATCTGATGCTTTAAAAGATGGGCGCAAAGGCTCCTTTCCCGATCTGATGCTTCTTTTCTTTTCCCCTTTTTATTTTATCCTTCTTCTTTTATAGTTCCCTTAGATCAGGTTCCACATAAAAAAATACCAGAAAAGAAATATGCAAACAACTCATTAGCAAACAAAGGTGAGATTTCAAGAATCAAATTGTACACTTTCTCAAGGCTTCAGCTCCAATATGTCTTGTAAATTCAGTGTATTAACGATACATAAAGGATTGGATTTTGTGTTTTGAATCCTTCGTGGCAGCTTTGTTTTTGGAACAACGCTGGGCAGTACCTCTACTCCTTAAGGACTACACCAACGAGGTAATTATTGCTATTAGTCGTCTGCACATCATGTCTTGCTTATTTTTTTTATTTTTTTACAGCTTTCTTTTTCCCCTGGTTTTGTTTTATTACATGTGCTTTATGATCCGTATTTATACCTATGTACATAGACAAATAGGCCATTTTATAGCCAATCTAAGTAAATATAACTGCACATGTGTATGCACACGCACAGAAAAATAAATATGTACAGAGAGGGAGGGATTAGCCTATATCTGATCTATCAGGTGTAGGCTTGTAGCAACACTAGCTTGCACATATATGTATATATGCTACAAATGTATAACTCATAAACTCTAAAAAAATGCAGGTTCACAACTCAGACTACAAAGTCATTCCAGTTCTCTCTGTTCTAACAAATTATGGAACACATAATTATGCACAAGAATTGCTTACGCAAGATGATGCATTTAGCCTTCCAAGTACACAAGATTCTCCAGCAATATCGTTTGGTATATATTCTCCACGTGCACCAATCAAAAAACTGGAGTAAGCACGTCCTATCTAATATTAACTGCAACTATTTATTGGCATCTGTGTTATACAACCTGATCATATTTATCTTTTAGCGACGCGACAAACTCGCATATTCCCACATGCTACGCGATACTGAGGTGACTTTGATACAACAACAAATTTAGCTTCTTCGTATTTTACGGAATACATAACTGTGTGATATTGCTGCTAAGACAGAGATTGGAACCTATTCTCCCTTTATACATGTTAAAAAAAAGCTTCCATCATCTGACTGTTTATATCAGCTTGATCACAGGATCATGAACTCTGCACGTCAACATGACAAGGACAGACTGCCCTCGCCACCCTAAGTATGTCCTTATGCAACAAGCAGCCCTAAAAAGGAGTATACAAATTAAAAAGATAATGGACAATGTTTTTCATTCATTTTTTTATGCATACACATACAAACACAAATTTGAACTCCAACTTAAAATTCATACTGATATTGTAAAACATGTGCAGGATCAGGACTAGCCAACTTCGCATACTCTAATCTGATTCTATATAATCTGGTGACCATGGCAGTTATATTATATCGTAAGTTGCACCGAGGTATATTGTTCTATACATCTTAACACCAATATAGTATACATAATATTCATGATAGCTGCTCTTCAACATCACTCAAATTCACATAGAACACAAACAAACAAAAATGCAAAAACTACTTTATTCTCCCTTGTAAATATCATACAACAACACCATTTACAGTATTGATTAAACATTATAAACACAATTGATGTTTCCTTGTCTTCACAGGCTTGCAAAGGTCGTCCACGTTGCTAGAACGAGTTTGCTTTTGTGTATAGAGGACCAAACTGATAAAGGCCATCCAATTTCGTATATGTTTCTACCACCCATATCAGTAAGCTCTATCTTATGTTTAATGGAGACTATGTGTCTTATCGTGTAAGTTTGCTCTACAACTAAACTGTAACGGTGATAGTCATCATGGTAGACTCATCTTAGGTTTGTACTGTGATGTATACTATAATATTTATCTGCTTCACAACCAATATTGTCACTTTAAACAGGTATTTACCATGCTAATATCCAACACATTAATGTTCTATGAACAATTCAATGTACTATTTACCACGCGCGCCTATGGGCGCGCCCAATACACTAGTGTATTACAGATGGAAACAGATTCTCTGCTGGGTGCTCCTTATCGGACATCAATTTCACCTCCCTTTTCGAGGGCTCCCCGCCCCCCTCCAACCCTATCCGCCATTTGTCCCGCAGCCAACGCGCAAGCGACCATCTTAAAAGGCTTCGATCTAACTTGCTCCGCCATGGAAGAAGGATGATGCGCTGTGCGCTGAGCTGGTCGTCCGACATCCGACGCGCAAGCGACCAACGACCTTTTGTTGTTGACAGTCACAAAACCCTAACGGGCAGAAATTCCTGACTAGAGAAAGCGCGGTGAAGATGGATGGTAATACCTCTGGCAAGCGGCAAGATGAACGTGCGCACAGCAAGCGAGAACGGAGGCGCTTGACCTGAGAGCACGAATGTCATCGCTGTCGTGGAGTTTGACGCTGCGGTGTCTTTTTTCCAAAGGGTTCTTCGTACGAAGTCTGGAATGCTCCGGCAGATAGAGGAATCGAACGTTTGGCTGTACACGGAGAAGTTTAATAGTGATGGGTACCATTTATGGTCGTCGAAACAGAATCCTGTGGCTGAGAAAAGACAGGATGACGTGGAACAACCTCAGGCAAGGAATGCTTCCACAGTTAGTATATAGTGTTAGGGTCTTCTCCTTCCAAAGGTCCTCAAAAATATAATGTTGCTTTCAGCATCAGCTATTACAAAAAGCTTCGTCTTCAGGACACAAGCCTCTTCCACATGACGAAGGCACACAAGATGAGAACAGATCTAAACAGGATAAGAGTAAACGCCGAAGCTATCACCAGATGGACAGCTTCGACTCACAACGGAGATGAAGTATAATGATGATGCTGACGGAAAGAGGAAAAGACTACTTAGTCCTTAATAACTTGTACTATGATCCTATGTGAATATTAGGGACATAAATGTACTATTACTCGAGCTGCGTCCCGTGTCTATAAATAGATGAACAGTAGTACCTTACTGTTCACGATGAATTGTAATCACTCTCTCGTGTGTATCAATGTAATATTAATTCTGTTGATGTTCATACATGTTTTATAGAATGCGAATATAGAGGAATTAATGAGATGTAATTTCTATCTTGCCCTTTCGCATTCATGTTCACATATTAAATGATGGAGACCTGTCCTTCATGACCTTCGTCTGATGATCATTATACCACGGTGAGATAATGCTTCGGAAGACGAAGGACCCTAGTAATTCATAATTGTGTTGTCTTGTTCTTGATTAAAAACATTTGAGAACAAGTGACCAACATATAAAATAGAATAGAAATTTAGAACTTGAATAAAAGAATTACGTAGGCACATGTAAGCGTGCATGCATATCATTTTGTTTTTGAGATACAGTGTGTGTTTACATCAGTCTAGAAATCCCAATTAAAATAAATAAAGTTACAAGGTTTAATTCGCCAAACCACAGAGAAACCATGTAACCAAATGAATTTTTATAATGGCTCTGGCTTCCAAAAAAGCTGCTCCCACCAAGAAGTCAGGGCCAAAGCTATTTATAGAAAAGATAAAGCCCTACCAAAAGACTCTAAGAGGGTCGGATACATCGGAGTTACGAGAACTCAGATATGGGGGCTCTATCAACTACCTAGAGCCCTAGGTCAATGTTTCAACGCCCGCTTTCACCATGACCATTGTGGTGAACTCCGACTTGTCACAAGATGATGACCACTGAAACACTTCCTCATCCCTAACCATTTAGTAATCTAATTGCTATGTTGTAGGGTGTAAAATCGAGTATGAGTCACTCAGAAGCTGTGTATCCTCTCCAGCCTAGTTGTGAAAGTGTGGGTTAAGTTTCATACCTGTATACCAGTGTAACCCATTGTGTAAAATTTCTATTAGTGGTCGTGGTATGTGTTTGCAGTACCCATCGGATACATATACGTTCACATCCCTACCGGTGGCTGTGGAGCAAGGGAATGGAGGCCCTTGGGCAGGTTTTCTTGTTAGCCTAACCCTAACACTTCTACATCTAGGCTTGGTTGTTTGAAATGAGGGCACTACATGTGAGTAAGGTCACCGATCGTGATGAGTGTGTTGGATGGTAGTGACAGGGGAGCAAGAACGAACTTGGCAATCGGGGGTAAGGAGTAAGGACGACAATGGTGGATAGGACCAAGGGCTATTAGTGATGTCGAACAATAGCACTGCTGGTGGAGGGAGCACATGAGCTATGCGATATGAGGCTACTACGACCGAGAGTTGAGGCGGTGGTATTGGCCTAGAGTAGAGTGGTGCGTTGGGCAAAGATGTGCAGCGTATAGAGAAGATCGACGAAGAAGAAGATGGTGACATATGCTGTGTGGGTCCCACATGAAGGTGGCATGATGGATCACAACGACTGCCCGTCTGCTGCGTCTCAATCCTCATACCGAACACTAAATATGGTGTTGACGTCTTTTTGGAGCGCCAATGTGATACCCAATTTTCTCAAAAGAAGTTAAATGTATTTTTCCCTTTTCTTTCGTGATCTGTGTAGTTGGGGTTGGAGTTTTTTTAGGAAGCATTCACCAATAAAACAGTAGAATACTTGTTGGATTTGTGCGCTGGGGTAAGGAGCAGACGTGAGAGCGAGTTTGGGTCGTGGATCTCGATCCGGCGGTGGGGAGCCCATTAGTTCCCCCCCCTTAACCCTAGCCGCCCCCTCCCTCTCACTCCCCCACCCCTTTGGCCGCCCCTCCCCTCTCTCTTCCACTCTTGCAGCCGCCCCAATCCCTCTCCTTCTTCCCCAAGTGATTGCAGCGCCACCCCTCAACCCTAGCCCCCCCCCCACCTCTTCCTCTCCAAGGTGGAGCCTCCCCGCTTGGTGTCCGTCGTGTAGGTGCGAGTCTTCCATGGGAGTTTGGAGGGAGGAAGAAGAAAGAAAAGAAGGAGGAAAGGAGGAACCCAAGGTGATTTTCGTGATCATTTTGTTGTATTTGTGCTGCAATCCAATTGGTTACATGTTTACCTATGCGATTTGGTAGAGGTGCTGTCCAGAAATTTAGTGGGTGGACGAACAACAGTAGTTCTAGGGATTTCTGGGAATTTTTCGTGGTCAATTAGTAGGGATCAGTGGGAGAATCATGTAGATATTTGTCATACATTTCCAACGAGTACTTATGCGCTTGATTTGGAGTTATAATTTAGTAGATATAGTTGTTTGAATCCGGTTATGTTGTTGTCCAAAAAACAGATTTTTCAGGTGGGTGAACAGCAGTAGTATTAGCAGTTTCTGGGAATTTTTCGTGGGTAATTAGTGTTAACCAGTATGATAATCATGTAGGGATTTGTCTTATCTTTCCAATAAGTACTTATGCGCTTGATTTGGAATTATATTTTAAAAGATATCGTTGTTTGAATCCGGGTATGTCGCTGTCCAAAAGACAAAAAACAAATTATAGGGTTCATCTTGTGGACTGTTTTGGGCTAACTAGATGTTGGAGTTTAATTATAAATTGTATACAAAACTTGTGGGGAATTTCATGTAGATGCCTCTGGAGTTTTTTTTTGTTGCCACCGCTGTCATAATTTTAAAGTTATGAAATTATTAAGCAGCGCCGCTGCAGTTTGGTGGGTGTGGGGAGAGATGTAACCCGCGGCGGGGTTTGAATTTGTGCGTAGGTGCGGCGTCGTTTATGAGCCTGATTATGTGAAATTGGTGCACTAAGTTGTGTGTCAAAAACAGGTGGTGGACTTCCGGATCGTACTTAGTGATTTGCCCGAACTTCCGGTAAAAGCAAGTAAATACAGTGGTGGTTGCTACCGTTTGGGTTGCATCCTGTTCTCTGACATTGAGTATGCATAAGTTTTAATTATGTTAATCATTGAATTCTATGATGAAGTTTATTTGTTTGGAAGTATTAATTCTCAAATGTCTAATATTGTGGATGATCATAATTTGGTAATGATATATGTGGTTGATTCCCATCTTGGATGAAGTTGAAGTATTTTTTTGAATCACGTTATATGAAGTGTTGTAGGCATGACATGCTCATCGCATCATCCATCTTGCATTTTGAAGTTATGTCGTGATCTTATGGTCCGACCGTACCGGTACATGTTTAGCATCGTACGTTGCCCGAGGAGGGGTACGATGCGGCTTCATATCCTTAGAGGTATGAAGGCAGAAGTCATCCTTGCATTTGCAGACATTTGCACTCATGAGGTATATATGAAGTGTGACATTACTATGTTACTATTGTGGTTTCTACCTGCAAGGTGTGGTGACTAGGTGTGTTGTATGTTGTATACGTGCTGCACCTTCGTAATAAGAAGGTTGTGGAATCAAGTGGTGGTAAAACAATGTTCTTATGTGGTTAAACAGTTTGATATTATTTTACTTGCTGAGATGTGTCATCTCACTCTTGCATTACTCAATGCAGGTACTTGATACATGTTGGGAATGAGGGGAGTAGCAGCACGTCCACTTTCCCTCTCACAATAACGCTGCCCAGGCGCAGCCATGATTTAATTAGAAACTTATTGTCAAAGGAAGTTTGTTTTTTTAACTAGTCGTGCGCACTAGTTAATTCACTTCATGTCGTATGTTTAACTTCTCTTTGCTAGCCGATTAATAATACTTAGTATGTTTTTGTCATGATATATGTTTATACACTGTTGCCCCCTCATTTATGCAATTTTGCAAGGGGGATGTTGCCGAAATTTTATATATAGATGTCAGAAGTGTTGTTTAGTAGCATTCCGGGGTGTTGGTGGACCCCGGGGTGTTACAGTTGGTATCAGAGGATAGGCTTTAGATTCTACGCAATTTGAAGATAAATTTGACACACTTGCACATATAGGAAGGGTATGTGTTCGTATCTCTTTCATATTAGTATTTTATTGTATAGATGACTAGAACTTCCTTACTCCAAATCCCTTTATGGTTTGATGGGGTATGTCGTTAACGACGTAATGCTTGATATGATATGTTACTTCTATTTAGTATTGGTTTCTTGATGTGGTTGTTATTGAAGATGTTATGCAAGTGAAGCTACTAATGTACTTGTTTTATATACATATCGTCATGATGTTTTTTTTGGGATGCAATGTTTTCAAATCTTTGAGCTATTACCATCATATATTTCTATATGCTTGACTGTGGATGTTTTTTTCCCAAAAGGATTCTTGGGTTCTTGTACTTATAGGACCGATTGTTTATTGAGCTTGTGTATAGTGGGTCTAATATGACTTGGTGTAGTGTGAAAACACTATATAATGTAGTTTTATGGTGTTGTTGAGTTTGATTGACTGTTGGGTTACAACCCAACTTATCAATGTAATATTTCCATGGGTGCAATGCTTTGCGCCTCACTTTTTTTAGGCTAGTGTGGCTATTTGCTAACTTGATCTTAGTATAAAATTGGTTTGTCTCTATAGAACATATGCAACGTTGTAATGTCTATGAAATCTTTAGACTGGTAGAACTCGAGTGAATTTGTGAGATGACGTAGATTGATAAGTCCAACCATGTCTACCTGATAGGTTTTCTTATTATGTGCAACCTTATTTTTAACAATAAATAGGGTGGTTTCAAGTGGATTTTATGTCGTGTATGTTTTCCTTCTATGGCTTGTTTCAATAGCCATAAAGGCTATGCATATATTTTTAGTTGTTGCAGGCTAGTCATGTGGGCGATATTGACAACCTGTTTTATATTTTTTTTATTTGCCAACATTGTATGGCAGTTTGATTTTTTTATGAGCAGTTTCTCTATACATGTTGTTGAATCATTATTTGGACCGCTTTATCTTAAACGAAGTCAATGCTTAACTGGGAGTTGCTTATGTTTGCTAGTCATCGATCTCTTTAATGATGGGGTTGTTGCATCGGATTGAGATTTTTCTTATATGAATGATGGTTTGATAGATCATGTATGTCTACTACTTTGAATGCATCCTGTGATATCACGAAGTACAAATTGTTCAAGTGCAGTAATAGTAGGTTTTGTTGTATGTGAGGTTAATCAAGGTAGTTTGGTTATGTGGATTGTCTTATTGACGTCCAATTACTCCTGTTGAGCATAGTATCGTGTTATTATTTTAGTATTGAAAGTAATATTTATGAAGCTTTTGCATGAGTCTGTGTCAAGAAGTACATTAGTTTTTCTTGTTATCCCTCCATTGCTTTATGAGTATTGCAAATTTTATCTCTTTTGAGAGGAGGAAAAGGCGTTACATGACATGAGCACCATTTGCTTCACGTCAACAGAATAGTTGTGGAGAGCTCTAATAGTTGGATTCTAGTGTAATAACAACCATGTTTTATAGTGCTAGAGACAGGTATGTCAGGTGTTTCATACATTGTCGATACATGGATGTTTGACATTAGTGGCATTAACAAATTAGGTTGTTGAATTCGTTGATTGTGGTGCTTAGTGTTCTAACCTATTAGGTAAAGTGTTGCTTAAAGGCTTTGGGGAGTTGCATCCCCATTTGGTAGTGGAAAATCCTAATGTTGGTAAACCTGCCAATGCCTTGGGTTTTATTTTATATTGTTTTTTTATTATGGGTAAGGTGTTGTTTTGTTTTGGGAGTCATTTTAAATTAGTTGGAGGCTGAATCAGGCTTCACTTATCTAGAATGTTTTGTAGTAGGTTTCTTCATCTTTGCATAGGATGCTCAATCACCCAGTTTGGTCTAAACATTTGAGAGTTATGGGTTTCCTATAGCAGCCTTAATTTTGTACGGAAGTATAGACATTGAATACGGTAAATTTTGGGTTTTGTTAGATTATGAAAGTTTTAGTAATTTCATGATCTTCCCGAAGAGTATTGGTTTGTAATTTTCATTGCATATAATTGGAGTTAGGCTACTCTGAAGTTGTTGCACCGTTGTGTCTGAACTTTAGGTGTCGTTAAAAACCACTAATAAATCGACCGCGTTTTGAAAGTTTCAGAGCCCAAATTTGGGAATTCTCTTTAAGAAAAACTTTTAGTTTTCTTAGTACCTTTTAATGGGTATTTACTTGTAATTGTCTGTTAAATAGATTGGGAGAGGTGGTTGTCCGGATATAAGTCGAATCTCTGATGTGCAGTATCTCAGGCTGAGTTTAGCTGTAGGTCATGCAGAGTTGAGGGCTATAAAGATAAATTTGGGTGGAACTTTATTGCAAAAGTCATGGACAATTTCCAAACTTTTCCCACGCGTGTTCATTGTAGTTTTAAGTTGAGTACAACAGGAGTTATAATATTTTGAATTTTAGTTGTCCATTGTTTCTAACCTATCAGTTTTGCAACAAAGCAGTTGCATTGTTTTATCGGTTTGGAAACCAATTCTGAGACACTCATTATAATAAAAGTTTTAGGTAATGTTATAATCTTTTCAATGAGTTTATATTTGTAAAATTTTGTTAGATGCAGAGAGTTATGAGGTTTTGAATTTATGGGTCATGTTCGGTCAGGTTCTGGTAGCAGATCATGTATGTCACCTTACAAGTCAAATTAAAAAAATGGAGATAAAAAAATAACTTTGTTTATCCTTTGAATACAAAAGTTGTAGGTCATGAAGTTTAGATGATTTTACAATATTTCTTTGTTATCATTGTTTTTATAGTGAAAGAGGTAGAGACAGAATGAGCATTTGTGCTGTTGATTGTCAATTTTCTATTTAGGGATATTTCTTTGGGAGTTTGGTTTAGTTATGGTGAGCTCTTTCGCAATCCATGTTAATTATGTTGTATGGTGGGAGGGAATAGATGTAGTGGTTGTGATAGTTATCTTGTTATTGTATATGTGGAGCGTGGGCTGAAATAGAGAGATAGCGAGGGATATTTGAATAGGCCAGTACGTATTGTTGTGAAGCCATGTTTTCTGGTCTTGGCGTGTTTGCGTAAGTACGAAATAGTTACATCGTGTGAAGTCTAGGTGGAGATGCAGATTGTCTGAGTTATTGGATGGATATATGGGCAGGCATAGTATACTTAAATTGATTCTTGCTTGCATGATGTGAGATCAGGCTTAAAATGATTTAAAAAGTAAGCATATTGCTTCTACCCTTATGTTGGCTCTAAGTGTCTCGTAATGAAGAACCTAAAGTTATTAGTCCTTCGATGAACGCTTAATCTTAGAAGAGTATAGAACCTGAATAAATCTATTGCTTGTTGTTTGGGACTACATGACCAGTTTTGGTTATGCCGCTAGTTCAATGAATTACACCATGTTTTCGGTAGAGGTGTTGTATATAAAAAGTTGTAGCCAACTTCTTCATCTTACTTGTGTAAAATTTCATGACCATAGGTCTAGTAGTTTGGGAGTTATGATTTTCTCAAGTCTAGTCTTGGAATCTGTCCAGATTCTGTACAGATTTCGAAACTGACCTTGTTTGCCCAAGTTAAACTTCGAATCAGTTCTTATAAATTATAAAGAAGTGGTAGTACTTTCCTTAAGCTTTCCAACAAATTTTGAATCAACCTTTTTGGTGACCTATAAGTTAAGCTACATCTATTTTAATTGGAATCTTTGAATCTATCCAAATTTGGACAGCAAAGCCTTTCTTATGTCTTTTGATCTTGATATGCATTGAATTAACCTGATAGGTTTATAAATGAAATATAGACAATTTTACTGGCCTTCTAAAAAGTCTAGGAGCGCCTGAATGGGATGACTGAGACTCCAATTATGGATTTTTGAAGTGAGTAGTTGAATTCTGTTCAAGTCTGGACAAAATTTACGTTTCGCATTGTTTGGCCTTTCTAAGTGTCAAATCTTGTGGTGATGATAATACCAAGGGTATAAAGTCCTAGTTTACTTCTATTGGATGCATATTTTGTGAGTTATGAGGAAAACAAATAACCGTTGTGCTGCTGTCTAGAAATATGCAAGCATTAAATTGATCTTTTGAAGTTACTCTTGTTTGGATAGGTTTGGTTTAGGCTATTTGAGCACAGTATGTATTGCATTCATATATATATATTCATTGAAGTACTTGCATGTGTCAATGTTGATTTGGTGTCAGGAAAGCTTTGTCCGAGTTATATAGGACCGTTTACTATCTTAGCCCGAGTTGGCAGCTTGGCTTAGCACCTACAATTGTCGGAGTCTATGATCAGAGTACACCATGTATTCCATGTCTTTATGTTGAGGAAGTATTTGCGGAATCCAGACCATCAAATCGAGCTAGAGCCGATTCCTGTGTAGCAAGACCAGACTCTAGAGTGTCGTCTGCTGCGTATCTTAGAATCCTAGGAGCTTGAGGAGCTGATGCGGCAGAAGTACCCAAACCTTTCTTTATGTGTGAGTTTTGTTGATTCATTGATATTTCCTTGTCGTTCCGATAGAAGCGTCAGAATTCGAGGTCGAATTCTTTTTAAGGGGGGTAGAGTGTGATACCCAATTTTCTCAAAAGAAGTTAAATGTATTTTTCCCTTTTCTTTCGTGATTTGTGTAGTTGGGGTTGGAGTTTTTTAGGAAGCATTCACCAATAAAACAGTAGAATACTTGTTGGATTTGTGCGCTGGGGTAAGGAGCAGACGTGAGAGCGAGTTTGGGCCGTGGATCTCGATCCGGCGGTGGGGAGCCCATTAGTTCCCCCCCTTAACCCTAGCCGCCCCCTCCCTCTCACTCCCCCACCCCTTTGGTCGCCCCTCCCCTCTCTCTTCCACTCTTGCAGCCGCCCCAATCCCTCTCCTTCTTCCCCAAGTGATTGCAGCGCCACCCCTCAACCCTAGCCCCCCCCACCTCTTCCTCTCCAAGGTGGAGCCTCCCCGCTTGGTGTCCATCGTGTAGGTGCGAGTCTTCCATGGGAGTTTGGAGGGAGGAAGAAGAAAGAAAAGAAGGAGGAAAGGAGGAACCCAAGGTGATTTTCGTGATCATTTTGTTGTATTTGTGCTGCAATCCAATTGGTTACATGTTTACCTATGCGATTTGGTAGAGGTGCTGTCCAGAAATTTAGTGGGTGGACGAACAGCAGTAGTTCTAGGGATTTCTGGGAATTTTTCGTGGGCAATTAGTAGGGATCAGTGGGAGAATCATGTAGATCTTTGTCATACCTTTCCAACGAGTACTTATGCGCTCGATTTGGAGTTATAATTTAGGAGATATAGTTGTTTGAATCCGGTTATGTTGCTGTCCAAAAAACAGATTTTTCAGGTGGGTGAACAGCAGTAGTATTAGCAGTTTCTGGGAATTTTTCGTGGGTAATTAGTGTTAACCAGTATGATAATCATGTAGGGCTTTGTCTTATCTTTCCAATAAGTACTTATGCGCTTGATTTGGAATTATATTTTAAAAGATATCGCTGTTTGAATCCGGGTATGTCGCTGTCCAAAAGACAAAAAACAAATTACAGGGTTCATCTTGTGGACTGTTTTGGGCTAATTAGATGTTGGAATTTAATTATAAATTGTATACAAAACTTGTGGGGAATTTCATGTAGATGCCTCTGGAGTTTTTTTTTGTTACCACCGCTATCATAATTTTAAAGTTATGAAATTATTAAGCAGCGCCGCTGCAGTTTGGTGGGTGTGGGGAGAGATGTAACCCGCGGCGGGGTTTGAATTTGTGCGTAGGTGCGGCGTCGTTTATGAGCCTGATTATGTGAAATTGGTGCACTAAGTTGTGTGTCAAAAACAGGTGGTGGACTTCCGGATCGTACTTAGTGATTTGCCCGAACTTCCGGTAAAGGCAAGTAAATACAGTGGTGGTTGCTACCGTTTGGGTTGCATCCTATTCCCTGACATTGAGTATGCATAAGTTTTAATTATGTTAATCATTGAATTCTATGATGAAGTTTATTTGTTTGGAAGTATTAATTCTCAATTGTCTAATATTGTGGATGATCAAAATTTGGTAATGATATATGTGGTTGATTCCCATCTTGGATGAAGTTGAAGTATTTTTTTGAATCACGTTATATGAAGTGTTGTAGGCATGACATGCTCATCGCATCATCCATCTTGCATTTTGAAGTTATGTCGTGATCTTATGGTCCGACCGTACCGGTACATTTTTAGCATCGTACGTTGCCCGAGGAGGGGTACGATGCGGCTTCATATCCTTAGAGGTATGAAGGCAGAAGTCATCCTTGCATTTGCAGACATTTGCACTCATGAGGTATATATGAAGTGTGACATTACTATGTTACTATTGTGGTTTCTACCTGCAAGGTGTGGTGACTAGGTGTGTTGTATGTTGTATACGTGCTACACCTTCGTAATAAGAAGGTTGTGGAATCAAGTGGTGGTAAAACAATGTTCTTATGTGGTTAAACAGTTTGATATTATTTTACTTGCTGAGATGTGTCATCTCACTCTTGCATTACTCAATGCAGGTACTTGATACATGTTGGGAATGAGGGGAGTAGCAGCACGTCCACTTTCACTCTCACAATAACGCTGCCCAGGCGCAGCCATGATTTAATTAGAAACTTATTGTCAAAGGAAGTTTGTTTTTTTAACTAGTCGTGCGCACTAGTTAATTCACTTCATGTCGTATGTTTAACTTCTCTTTGCTAGCCGATTAATAATACTTAGTATGTTTTTGTCATGATATATGTTTATACACTGTTGCCCCCTCATTTATGAAATTTTTCAAGGGGGATGCTGCCGAAATTTTATATATAGATGTCAGAAGTGTTGTTTAGTAGCATTCCGGGGTGTTGGTGGACCCCGGGGAGTTACAGCCAAACACTCAACAAGAACCGTGGCGGTGCTCTCTGGTCAGGCGCGGACGGTCCGCGGCCAGGGGCCGGACGGTCCGCGACCTGGCGCAGGGGCTAGGGTTTCCTGCCTGACTGTCGGATGGTCCGCGCCCTGGGGCCGAACGGTCCGCGCGTGCGCAGGGGCCGCGAAAGATCGCCGACGGCGCCTGGATCTCGCTCCCGGGAGGGACCCCGTCGAGGAGGAGAGATCATAGGAGTTGTTTAGGCTCGGGCAGGCCGACCTAGACTCCTCTAATCCACGTAGAGTTGAAGAGAGGCAAATAATTTGGGGATCGGAAGGCTAAACTAGAACTAGACTAGAACTACTCCTAGGAAATAAATGCGAAATAGAAGTGTTTTGATTCGATTGATTCTATCAAATCGGTCGTATACCTCTCTATTTATAGAGGAGGGGGCTGGACCCTTTACACAACTGATTTCCGAGCTAATTCCGCGAATCTAGCTAACAACCGTCACAAAACTCAGAATCCTAATCTGTTCTGCGCACGCGCAGACCGTCCGGCCCATAGGCGCGGACTTTCCGGACCGCGGACTGTCCGGCCTCAGGGCCGGACCGTCCGCACGCTCATTTTGGTGCCAAACAAATGCCCCTGCCTTTTGGTGGAGCTGAGCAAAACAAAAGCAACTAACTCGATGTGATTACATCGGTTTTCTTAGGCATCTTGCCACATACTAGGATGGTACTGCTTGAGGAAACGCCCATTCAAAGCTTTGGTTAAATCCTTGCCTTGTAATGTTTGTAGTAAATAGGCGTTACCAGACATTACCTGTTTTACTTTATAAGGACCCTCCCAGCTTGGCGACCATTTTACAAACTTCCGGTCTTTATTCCTTAGAGGCAGGATGGTCTTCCACACCAGGTCCCCTACTTGAAATGACTTTGCTTTGACCTTCTTGTTGTAGGCCTTGGCTACCATGATCTTGTCCTTTTCTGTTGCTCCCAAAGCTATCACCCTCTTTTCGGTCACCTCATCAATATTATCCATCATTGAATTGTAATAATCAGTGAGAGTTAGATCATTTTGTCTGGTGAACCTGACAACATTCAGACTTATTTCCACAGGCAACACTGCTTCCTGCCCATAGACAAGCTCAAAAGGAGACACTTTAGTAGCACTATGTTTAGATATTCTGTGAGCCCATAAGGCTTCGGACAAAATCTTATGCCAGTGCTTAGGATTATCAGATATCTTCTTTTTTATCAAGTTAATCAATGTCCTACAACTAGACTCGGCCTGTCCATTGGCCTGAGCATAATATGGAGATGAATTAAGCAACTTAATTCTATATAATTCAGCAAATTCACGTACCTCCTTTGACATAAAAGAAGTCCCCTGATCTGTGGTCAAGGTCTGGGGAATATCGAATCTATGAATAATATTCTCAGTTATGAACTCAATTACCTCCTTGTGTGTCATGTTCTTCAGAGCAACGGCTTCAGTCCATTTGGTAAAGTAGTCAGTGGCAACTAACACGAACCGATGCCCCTTTGATGATGAAGGATGAATTTTCCCAATAAAGTCTAATCCCCATCCTCTGAATGGCCAAGGCTTGATGATAGGATGTAATTTGACTGCAGGGATCAACTGTAGGTCGCCAAATTTTTGACACACTTGGCAACCCTTGTAGTACTTGAAACAATCAGCTATCATATTAGGCCAATAAAAACCAGACCTTCGCAACAGCCATTTCATCTTTGGAGCCGATTGATGGGTACCACAAATTCCTTCATGTACTTCGGCCATGGCTAATATAGCATCATTTGGGCCCAAGCACTTAAGCAGGACGTCGTTGACTGTTCGGCGGTAGAGTTCATCACTCATCAAAACATACTTGAAAGTTGTACGCCGAATGTTCTTATCTGTCCTGACATTGGGATTTCGTAAATAATTAGTTATGGGCGTCCTCCAATCACTTGCATCGGCTTCATTATCAGCTGAATCGATTAGGAGAACTTTCCTGGTAACCCCGGACGGTCCGGCATCTTCACGCGGACGGACAACGACCTGGGGATTTGGCCCTGCACTGGTTATCAGATTTTCAGCATTGTGAAATTTCCCTCACTTTACCCGATAACCTGATGCATCTTGTGCCAAATTGTTAGCTCTATAATTCTCAACCCTAGAGATATGCCGAATACTGAATTCATCAAAAGAATGGATTATGCTCCAATATTTTTCAAGGTAACTATTTAGAGTACCATCAAAACATTGATATTCTTCTAACACCTGTTGGACGACCAACTGAGAATCACCAAATGCCTTCACATGTTTTACTCCCATACAATTTAAAAGTTCCAAGCTGAATAAAAGGGCTTCATATTCGGCTTGATTGTTAGTGCAATAAGTTTTCAATCGGCTAGAGAAGTCGAAGGAGACATTACTTGGTGAAACAAGCACAATGCCAATCCCTTGCCCTTCATTCCAAACCGATCCATCAAAATATAAAGTCCAAGGAGTAATAGTGAGGTATGACATGTCTAGTTTATAAGTATCATTAATCCGATGTTCTACAATAAAATCTGCTACGACCTGGCCTCTCATAGATTTCAATGGTTCATAGGCCAAGTCATATTCTATGAGTGCATAAGCCCACTTACCAATTCTACCACTCATAATTGGGTTATTCAACATGTATTTAATTACAGCGGCTTGACCAGAAACAGTGCAATGACTAGACAGTAAATAACATCTACACTTGGTGCATGCATAAAACAAGCATAAGCATAACTTCTCAATAAAAGTGTACCTCGTTTCAGCATCCACCAACCTCCGACTTAGATATGTCACCACATGCTCCTTTCCTTCAGTTTCTTGTGTCAGAACAGCCCCAATGACCTTATCTTCAGCTGCAATGTATAATCAGAATGGTACTCCTGCTCGTGGTGCTTTTAATACGGGAGCCGAAGACAAGTATTTTTTAATGAGATCAAATGCTTCCTGCTGCTCTGCCCCCCAAGCGAATTCGTCATCATTCTTAAGCCGAAGGATAGGGATGAAGGCATCAATCTTCCTAGCTAGGTTAGAAATAAACCTTCGTAAATAATTCATCTTGCCGAGAAACTTCTGCACTTCGACCTTACAGGTCGGAGGTCCCACATTCCGAATAGACTTAATTCGGTCAGGGTCTATCTCTATGCCATGTTCATGGATGATAAATCCTAAAAACTTATCAGCCGACACCCCAAAAGCACATTTACGTGGGTTCATTTTCAAACCATACCGACGCATTTTATCAAAGGCTTTGCGCAAATCAGCTATATGAGAACTAAACTCAGCCGATTTGACTACAATATCATCAATGTAGACTTTCACAGTGTTTCCTAACAACTCATGGAAAATCAAATTCGTAGCCCTTTGATAAGTAGCACCAACATTTTTAAGACCAAATGTCATGACAACCCATTCAAATAAACCGATGAAGCCTGAACATATAAAGGCCGTTTTAGACGCATCCTCTTCGGCCATGAAGATCTGGTTATATCCGGCATTACCGTCAAGAAAGCTAATAATTCTATTTCCTGATGCATTATTGATTAATGTGTCGGCTATGGGCATGGCATACTCTAAGCTTACCTGACTCCTTCTTCTCCATCGACACAATATTGGATACCCATTCTGTGTATCTGCAAGGTCTAATAAAATCAGCTTCTAGCAGCCGGTGGATTTCGTCCTTGATCCGTGGGAGAAGGTCTGGACGAAATGTTCTAGCTTTCTACTTGAAAGGTCTGAAACCGGACTTAATAGGCAGCCGATGCTCTACGATCTCTCGGCTTAATCCAGGCATCTCAGTATAATCCCAAGCAAAGCAATCTGAATATTCCTTCAATAGACCGATCATCTCATTTCTAGGATCGGTCTCCAGGGTCTTGTTTGCAAAAGTCGGCCTTGGAGTTTTACCATCTCCTATGTCAATCTCCTCTAAAGGATCAGCTGATGTAAACCCCTGTCCTAGTTTATCAAGATCTCTGAATTCCTCTATCATGTCCCCCACACAGGAATCAGATGATCTTTGTGTGATGGTGGGCTTTCCGGTGTCGGGGACCGGATCATCCGTAACACTGTCTTTACGCTGCGGTAGATGTTCGGTCTTAAAGTCCGAACTGTTTTGTGAAAGACTAGACCATCCGGCCTTAAAAGTCAAACTGTCCGTGACCAAAGACTCATGAACTTTGTGTGTACTCATCATTTAAACTTTATTTAGGATTTAGCCGATTCTCCATCGGCTCTAGCATTATAGGAATGAAACCCTTCTTATCTATACTTATGAACTGATAATCAGAAAAATCTACTCCTGTGAGACATGTAGCAGTCTCATAAGTCCAAAGTACATGGGCATCAGCCACAACGATACAGGCCGATACATCAGCATGTACTTGTTCTACATCATCGCCTACCCATTGTATTAACATTTGATGTAATGTAGAAGGTATATATTGATTGGCATGATCCAATCTCTACCTAGGATTATTCCCTTCTACATTAGCGACGAAGAATGCAGCAGCAAGGGTCTTAGTCCCGATGGTTAATTCAACGAACGTGACTCCCCTGGCTTTGATCAAACTATCAGTTCCAACACCGCTGAGGGTCATGTTGGCCTTGACAAGTTCATCATCTTGTTTACCTAATTTTTTGTATAATGAGTAAGACATTAGATTTACAGTCGCCCCTCCATCTACCAACATTTTAGCAATCGGTATCCCATCAATGTGACCGCACACGAAGAGCGGCTTTAAATGATTTACCGATTCCTTTGGTTTAGTAAAGGCGGCTTCTTTAGGACCAAAATCAAACTGGGCAACAACAGGTTCATCGTCGTCGATAATAGTACAATCGGCGGAAAATGTAATAACATTTACATCCATACCTGGGCACTCTGGAGAAGCCTCGTAGTCGACCAGGTCTTCTCCTAGTAGGTCGTCTTCTTCCATTGATGTTGGTATGTCGTTGGAGGCTTCCTGGTGTGGTGCGGACGATCCAGACTCCAAGGGCGGATGGTCCGCGCCTGGTGCAGATTGTCCGGCCTTGCTGGCCAAGCTATCTGTCGTACCTGCAGGGTGCTGTACAAGCGTTGTTTTATTTTCTATTTTCGTGGCCGTTTGTTTTTCTTCAACGGCCTTTGGTCTCCATTTCTTTTGTGGTGGTGGGTATTGTGGACGTGTGTCATTGAATATCTTTTCTACCTCCTTCTCCTGGCTCTCCTTTGCTCTTAGGCGCTGCAATTTCCGCTTTTTGGGACCGTGTCAATCCCGCTGGGCACCATCGAGGCATGGAGTATTTTGGGTCGGCTATTTTGATGGTAGCCGTATCTTCTTTTTTGGTTGTGTTGGCCGATTCACCAAAAATCATCGGCCCTTTATTATCTTCCTGTATGACAACATCTGCAGTACCTACTTTGATGATGTCCTTTTTTGTTGTTCTTTTAGTTGCTACAGGCATATGCCCCCCTGCCGGATTGGTCGGCCTTGGAGGCCGAGTAGTCCGGCAATCTTGTTGGGTCTGTGCCTGGTGACCGGATTGAGCGGCGCTCAATCGGTCTTGTGCTGGTGGTGCCAACCTGTTGAATACGGATGTTTGGGGTGCCCCCCAAGCGGGGTACTATGGCATCCCAAACGAATATG
Source organism: Zea mays (assembly GCF_902167145.1). Lineage (NCBI taxonomy): Eukaryota > Viridiplantae > Streptophyta > Magnoliopsida > Poales > Poaceae > Zea > Zea mays. The sequence continues at coordinate 91,913,476 of NC_050097.1, forward strand.
GTGGCATGCCCCACATTTGATTTGGAACATATGGTGGAGGCATGTATGTGTATGGATATGGCATAGGTGGATATGGAGGTGGAGGTGTCCATGCAGGTATGTTAGGTCTCAATTGCACATTATGACCTTTCATTTCTTCCGATTGGTGAGGTGATCCAATCGGCCTTACCTGACGTTGCTCATGAACAGGTGAGCGGGGTCGCTTTGCTGGCCGGTCACTGGGGCCGGCCTTCTTTTTCACGTATTTAGACAATAATTGATCGAAAGTCAGGCCGGTTTTGACCAACCGACCAGCTGCCTTGAATGTATTTGTTTTCCACGTACCTATCTCTGGTCGTCGTGGTTTGAAGGTATGTGGCCGTTGCGAGTCTTGAGTGGGGCCAGATTGTCCGCTTGAATTCTCCGGACCGTCCAGCGTGGTCCCGGACCGTCCGCACCTGTGTGTCGGACCGTCCGGGATGTGCAGCACGTGTTCCTGCTCCTTGGTCCATGCCTGCCTTCTAGCGTCGGAGGTCGTGATGGTCACCTTAAGAGTTTCCCCTCCATCGGGAGTCTTCTCTGCCACCACATTTCTGCAAGAAATTTTATGATTCTCATCGGCCTCTCTTGCATTGCCGATGACTATCTCCTCGCCTTTGCCTTTATCGGTTGTGTTTGGCCGAACCAGGACTTTCTTGCCCTCAAAGTCGATCATGTTCATTGGAAAGGGCTCTGTATCCACCTGCATTTCCTGAAATTTCAATCGTCCCTCGTTAATGGCCGATTGAATCTGTCGACGGAATACATTACAATCATTAGTGGCATGAGAAAATGAGTTATGCCACTTGCAGTATGCCCGACATTTTAGCTCGTCGGCGCATGGAACAGTGTGATTTATTTTTTATGTTGCCATTTTTAAGTAATTCAACAAATATTTTATCACATTTACCAACATTAAATGTAAACTTAACTTCCTCTTGCCGTTTCTTCTGAACCGGCTGCAAGGAGGAACAAGCCGAAGATTTGGCCTGCTTAGGCCAAACCATTTCAGCAGTATAAACTTCTGTTGATTCGTCGTCCGAGCTACTTTGGTCGCATTCTACTATATGGACATTGTGACGAATGGTTTTGGCAGTTTCTTTGCTTCGGCTTTCACAGGCCAAAGCTCTCTGGTGTAAATGTGCTAGTGTGAAAAATTGGATGCTTTCTAATCTTTCTTTTAAATAGTTTCGCAGACCATTAAAGGCTAATCCTGCTAGCTGTTTTTCTGCTAAATGGATTTGAAAGCATCAATTTCTTGTTTCTCGGAATCTCCGGATGTAATCATTAACCGATTCATCTTTCGCTTGTCGCAAGGACACTAAATCTACCAAATCTAACTCATAGTCTCTAGAGAAAAAGTGGTCATGAAATTTTTGTTCTAAATCCCCCCATGACAAAATAGAATTAAGAGGTAAAGTGGCGTACCATGCAAACGTGGTTCCTGTTAAAGATAATGAAAATAAACGCACGCGAAATGCTTCTGTGTCGGCCAATTCCCCTAACTGTGCTAAAAACTGGCCTATGTGTTCGCGCGTGTTTTTTCCTTGGTCACCCGAAAACTTTGCGAATTCAGGTATCCTGGTTCCCTGTGGGTATGGGTGGTGATCAAATCGGCTGTCATAAGGTTTCCGATATGATTGCCCCCCAGGGACCATGCTTACTCCGAGCTTATCTCGGAACACCTCAGCTATTTCCTCCCTTACAATATCAATGGCAGCCATTGCAAGACCACCGGCTCTCTGGTCAAACATAGGTGGGGTTGGCTGAAAATTAGCGTGTTGTCTTCCCCCCGACTGGTTATGTGGTGCATTGCCACTTGCCCTATATGGTTCATAGGTTTGATCGTTCCTTTCCAGCCTTCTAGGTGGGGCCGGAAAGCTTTCTTGGGCTCTTGATCTTGAATTAATGGGCTGATGCATTGCATAGTGTGATGGGAAGTGTTGCTGGGACGGGTGAGGATTCAGGTAACAATCCTCCTCAAAAAGGTCATGTGCAGACTGTCCGGACATTGGCTCGGACCGTCCGTGATTATATGTGGACCGTCCGTCGTTGTATGCGGACCTTCCGACTGGGTAGTTCAGATTCTGTGTCATATGTGGTGGCTCGGGTGCATGTCTGGGTAACTCATTAAAAATGGGCCTGACTGTGGCTGGCCCGGACGGTCCGCGATCACGGGCGGACGGTCCGGACATGTGCAGATCGGCTGATTTACTGCCGATTTGTGGTTGCTCAGGGTACATGTCCATCGACATTCCATAAAGGGGTTGTGACTGGTCGTGACAACCTGTAGCCGATGTATTACGCGTGTTACCCCCTAACTCAACCTCGTGCGAAGGAAAATTTGCGATATTAGATTCATCAAATGCACGTACTAGTCTCCTATAATCGTTTTGCATACCCCCTATGATATTTTGCATTTGTTCACGCTGTTCATCTACATAATTCCTAAAAGATTGTAGCTCGTTAGTATTACTTACATTGGGGATATCTGGTGTGGGCCGGAGCAAAGCCGAATCCGTCGCCCGATGTCGGACGACCTTGTTGTTCCTGTCCACTTTGAAGTTGGCCAAGAACTTTGCTTTTGCCTTCTGGATCATCTGCTCCTTGTGCTCCTCGAACTGGAGCTGTTCGTCGGCCGGCAAGGTTTCCCAAGTCCGCTCTATAATGTTGCTGGGGAGACTTCAGAACTATCCCTTGAACTGGCCATTGAGGGCCGATTTGATAGGTCTAGATGTGTTGTCCCCAGTGGAGTCGCCAAAAAGTATGTTGACGTATTTTTGGAGCGCCAAACACTCAACAAGAACCGTGGCGGTGCTCTCTGGTCAGGCGCGGACGGTCCGCGGCCAGGGGCCGGACGGTCCCCGACATGGCGCAGGGGCTAGGGTTTCCTGCCTGACGGCCGGACGGTCCGCGCGTGCGCAGGGGCAGCGGAAGATCGCCGACGGCGCCTGAATCTCGCTGCCGGGAGGGACCCCGTCGTGGAGAAGAGATCCTAGGAGTTGTCTAGGCTCGGGCAGACCGACCTAGACTCCTCTAATCCACGTAGAGTCGAAGAGAGGCGAAAAATTTAGGGATCGGAAGGCTAAACTAGAACTAGACTAGAGCTACTCCTAGAAAATAAATGTGAAATCGAAGTGTTTTGATTCGATTGATTCTATCAAATCGGTCGTATACCTCTCTATTTATAGAGGAGGGAGGTTGGACCCTTTACACAACTGATTTCCGAGCTAATTCCACGAATCTAGCTAACAACCGTAGCACAAAACTCGGAACCCTAATCTGTTCTACGCACGCGCGGACCGTCCGGCCCACAGGCGCGGACTGTCCGGACTGTGGACTGGGGCCGGACCGTCCGCACGCTCATTTTGGTGCCAAACATATGAATATCCCTATTTGCTCAACCAACCAAACCCAAATATGGGATGGTCCCAAACAAGAGGACTTGACTCAATTAGAAAAAAAAAAACGAACGGCCAATAAAGCAAACACAGCACAAGTTTGAGAAAGGGATGGGAAATAAAAGTTACTTACTGTTTAATTATATACCAGATTATCTAATTCATTAAGGATTTTAATAATTAAAAATAAAAATAATAAAGTTGTGGATCCCTCAAGCCCCCACCACAACACAACCGTCGCCACTTCTTTCTTAGCCATTGCTCTAGCCTGATCTTGGTCGTGCTAATGTTAAACAACAACAGCCTCTCATACGATTAATATCTCTCCAATCACATACATATATTGGTTGTAAAAGACGCACATGATTAATATCACTCCAATCACATACGTATTACATATATAGATAGGCCGCTAACCAGAGTTTTTTTTTCATGAAACCGTACATGCAAAAAATATGGAGTAATAAAATGGGATAAATCATGTGCGGGAGCCTCTCACACGAGGAAGTGGAGAAGAGATAAAACGAGACAAGTTTTTTTTCGCAGATACGGAAAGACTGTTTCAAATCTGTGACATAATGATTTAGGGAGATAGCTCACACCTTTTACACCATGCCAACCTTTAACAGTACTTTGCATATACATTTTTTAATTTGCCAACCCGACGCTAATTAAATCTGTCCACAACAATGTGACCTGGGACGACATTAGATCGAGCAACAAGGTCAATTGATCTAGTTTCACTCGGACACGACTAATTCATCGCCATCGCAACCACTTGTACGGGTATTATGTATGGAAGAAGAGCGTGAATAAAACACTGACGAGGATCAGCTCGAGTGCTTCACTGAACAAGCCACTACTTGAGCCCAGTGCCTGAGCCTTGTCTTCACAAGCAGAGGGTTATCTCCTATTACATCAAGAACCGACAAAAGAGATGAGAAGAAAGACAAAAACTCTATGCCAAAACACACCGTTCTTCCCAACATAAGAAACTGCAGAACGTTAACAAGATCATGGAAAAAAATTCTGCAACTCAAATTACCTGGGTTGCAAATCTTCCATGACTCCAAGGCGTTACTAGAGTGCGCACCAGGGCTACCTGGGCTGGGCGTGCCGCAGAGGTTGGGCGAGGACTTGGTGGCCGACAGAGACGGCCCTGAGCTCGTGCTCGTGGGAAACGACATCCTGGGCTCCGACACCTGCCGGTTGACGGCGAAATAGAAGTCGAGGGCGGGGAGGGTGTCGCAGAGGTCCTGGCCGCCCTTCTGCTCGTCGAACCTGAAGCCGAGATCCATGGATCCCCTCAGCTCATCCAGGTCCCCGTCGGTTATACCAGTGGCCACCCGCTCCGCGCTCGAGCTCGCCTCGCCGTCAACAGGACAGACAGCAGTGCTGCCACCTGCCCTGTCGTCGGCTTCGCTCAGGCGCATGCTGCTCCTCTGCCGTTGTATCTGCCGCTTCCGCTTCTCCCACTTGACCTCCCTGGTGGTCTCCTTCATGGACAGCTGCTTCGACAGCCTCTTCTTGTTGGCGACGCCGGCTGCGGCCGCGGGTGACGTTGACGACTGCGCCAACGGCGACTGCCGACGTCGACCAGCCTTGACGACCTCTTCCTCCTCCCAATCCCTGTAAAGTGGTAAAGGTGGCGGGCGTGGGACTCCGCGCCTATGATCTCTGCCATTACTGCCCATGGCTTTTGTCGTCCTACTCTCTATTATGATATATATGACGAGAGATTGTTGGTTTAAACTCGTGCCGTCGTCCCCTTTCTTCCTCCCCTGAAGGACGCTGCAACTGTCGTGCTCCGACAGCTGCCGCTCGTGCTGGAGGAAGGAGGGAGAAGGAGACGTCGACAAGAGAAGGCAGGGGAGGTGAAACTCCCCCAATATCAAAGTGACCGAGGGGGAAGAAACCCCCCAAATAGAGGTGTGTAGCCTGTCCCATGGCCTGGCGGCATGCATGCCTATTTTACTAGGTTCCTAATGGTAGCCATGCACGGTTGTTGTTATGCATGCCCATCGGCGGTGCGCATTCCAGACCATCCATGCCTATGCACTTAAATTAGTTTGCAGCCAGCATCAGCCAAACAACATGGGATAATTTTTCTGTATATATTTAATATTAAAGAGATAAAATTTCTCACCTCAATATTTTCGTCCCACCTCTCACTCCTTCCTAGATAGTATAATAAGAGTTTTAGCTGAGTCCAATGTTGAAATTATTGTGTCTAGCCTATTTTAATTTTAGAACAATTTCTAGAAATTATCAAAGGCTTATTCATGAAGAGGTGTATAACAACATTGAGACTGGTGTGTAAACATTTAGTTCTACCTTGCTAGTAGAGATATAGGAAACCCAACTTCAATAGTTCAGTCATTTCGATCGTCTTGCATGTGTTGGGTGAGAGGTACAAGGAAGAACACATACACTCGCCTTATTGGGTGGGGCAAAACGGAGGGTCCACACACACACGACATGCTTGTGAATGTCAGCACACTGCCAGGTAGGGCTCTTGACATGTTGGCAAGTGGGACACCTTCATCTACAAAAGGAAAAACATACACACCAAAGGGGATCAATTACCATTACCAGGACTCACTTACTTGTTTTCCACGTTCATCTCTCTCTTCTCTACTACTTCTACTGTTCTTCCTCGCATGTATTTCGGTTATGAACATTGTGGAGATTCTGAACTCTGAATACAGCTACCTCGTTCCCCAATCCTCTTCTTCCTTCATCTCTAGATCCCTCCTATATTGCTAACAAGTGGTATCAGAGGAATTTGATCCTTGGTGTTGGTTTCATCTTCGCAACAACACCATGGCTCTTGACACCAAGCTCATACTCGATGCACTGCAGTACCACTTCGACGAGATGGACACCAAGATGGATCGATGGTTCACCGCTCAGGATGCGAGGCGTGGCTAGTGATAGTCGCCTAGAGGGGGGGTGAATAGGGCGAAACTGAAATTTACAAAGTTAATCACAACTACAAGCCGGGTTAGCGTTAGAAATATAATTTAGTCCGTGAGAGAGGGTCGAAAACAAATCGCAAGCAAATAAGAAGTGTGACACGCGGATTTGTTTTACCGAGGTTCGGTTCTCGCAAACCTACTCCCCGTTAAGGAGGCCACAAAGGCCGGGTCTCTTTCAACCCTTCCCTCTCTCAAACCGTCCCTCGGACCGAGTGAGCTTTCTCTTCTCAATCACTTGGAACACAAAGTTCCTACAAGGATCACCACAAGATTGGTGTCTCTTGCCTCAATTACAAGTGAGTTTAATCGCAATGAAAGAATCAAGAAAGCACGATTGAAAAAGCCAAGCGACAAGAGCGACAAATAACACACGGATCACTTTCTCTCTCAAGTCACTAATCACTAATGATCTCTTTTCTCAATTGTGAAACTTGGAGAGATGGAGGCTTTGAATGTGTCTTGGAATGGATTGCTAGCTCTTGTATTGAATGTTGAAGGTTGGAATGCTTGGGTGGTGTGAATGGAGGTGGTTGGGGTTGTATTTATAGCCACCAACCACTTCCTAGCCGTTACTCCATTCTGCTGAGCGCGGACGGTCCGCCCGCCTGGCCCGGATGGTCCGCGCCTGTAGATCAACGGCTGAAAACGCAACGGTCAGCAGTAACGGCTATATCAACGGCTATATAGCATTTAATGCGTCGTCAGATGTCAGATAAAGCCAGTCGCGGACGGTCCGCGAGCCTGGCCCGGACGGTCCGCGAGCCTGCTATAATTCATTTCTCCGAACCCGTCACCTTCGGGTTTTTCGGATCCTTGCCTACCGGACTGTCCGCGCTAGAGGCCGGACGGTCCGCGCGAGGACTCAGACGGTCCGCTCTTTTCCTCCGGACGGTCCATAGTGCAGACTTGGATTTTTGCATTGTTTCTGTCCGAGTGTCATCCTCGTGTCGCGGACGGTCTGCCGCAAGGGCCCGGACGGTCCGCGCTTGGCCTGTTTTTCCAAAAAGCTTCTCCTGTCCGGAATAATCTACGGTATTCCGGACAGTTGATTTAGTATAGTTGTAGATGAACCTTTGACACCTGTAGAACATATAATCTAGAGCAAACTAGTTAGTCCAATTGTTTGTGTTGGGCAATTCAACCACCAAAATCAATTAGGAAGTAGGTGTAAGCCTAATTCCCTTTCAGCTAGCATTTCATCTCCCATGGTGGCACCCTTCTCGACTAGGCCACCAGAGGGTTGCCTAATGCGACGGCGGCACATACGGCTACTCCGGCCTCTACTTCGCCTGTGGTTGTGGCCACCACGACATTCTGCGACATCATCTTCTTCAGTTCTGGTGGCAAGCATGCCACCACGCACCTTGTTGTCGCCGACGACACCGAGGACGACATCACCCGCACCATGCCCACAAGGTGTTGCACTTCGTCTTGCTGCATTCCCGCTTCTCCGCCGCCGCCACCGTTGCCTCGGTCCACCCCGTCTTCTGACAGTTCAGCACGTAGAGCTACTCCTGGCATCACCGCACGTCGGAGGCCTGGGACGGTGGTTCGCGTCCGCACGAGGACTGCGGCCACGACATTTGGTTACTTTCCCTACGTAGAGCTCACCACAGCGGCAGCCCCGAAGATTCCGTCGGCCTCCATCGGCTTCTGCATCGACGTCGCGGAATCTGAGCTCTACATCGATGGGCGCTACATCGTGCACGGCCTCCACGGCTTCATTCCGCTGCTCTTCCGCGCCCCCTGCGTCGAGGGTGTGCGTGTGCATCCCCTCCATCAAGCACACAACAACGAGCTCATGACACATCACCTAATGGCTCCACCATTGTGCTCTCGAGCGGCATCGTCGACTATCACACCATCGGTTGTCTCAACTCCTCCACCAACTCATGTGTGTACACCGTCGGCTAAAGATTGGGCTCCAGCTATCTCTAGTCTGGATGTACCTGACGACACGCCCACCAACTGTTCGATGATGGTCATAAACCGCGGCGCCTATCTGCGACGAAGACTTCGAGAACAGCTGTTGGACCATCATCTTTACCTACAACTCCGTCGACCACGACGACACCATCCCCGACGGTGGCTACTCTAGCAGAGTGGTGGTGCACGAGCGGTTATTAGAGAGGATAGCAAAGAATTAATAGAGTATCACTGATGTTGTGAATTCACAGGAACAGGGTACAACTGATGCTTCTAGGAAGCAAGAAGCCAAACCTATGCAGGTCGAAGGTGAAGCCACAAGTTGTATTCTCAAATTTAACAAAGTGGATAAAGATAGTGAGGAGGGTTTGTGTGATGACTGCACAGTTTCTGTTGTTTTCTATAATGAGGAAACATGGCTTTCTATGAAGGAAAAATAGATGAAGATGTTCCCAGTGTTAATGTTGGTGAGTCAGATGAAGTAACTAAGAATACAAGCCAAGAAACCAAGGCAGAAGTTGATTTAATTGATGACGTCATAACAGAGTCAAACTTTACATCTAAAAATATAGTTGAAGTGAATAGTGCAGCTCATGAAGTTAACGAAATAGAGGTAAAAGATCTTGCATTTGCTGACAAGGCTAATGTAGCTCCTTTACACCTTCAGCATGACTATGAATCTGTTCTGGAAACTATATAGCATGAGAAGGTCGAAGTACCAGGTGGTTGTCAATCTCATGAAATTGAGAATTCTTCAGCACTAGAACCGAAGAAAGAGTTTGAGATGGAGGTTGATGGTGTTGTTCCATTGCAAGGAGCTACAACTTCTATGGCCTATGTGGTCCACCATGAGCCAAGGTCCATTGATTTTCTTGAGAATGATAGCGGTAACCATTCTAGCCCAACTACCGCGTTGGAATCATGTGACCACGTGCGAATTAAAGAGAGCATATCCCATGAAGTTACCATGGCCACAGTTGATCAACCTATATCTGTTGATCAAGTTGAACTGGTCAACCTGAATGAAGATGAACTTGTGGTTGATGATGATCAACCTGATTTTGATCCAAGGTGTGAATCTGATAGGCTCGATAAACCTAGATGTATTTCCAAAAAGGATGATTCAAATGAGATTGTTGAAGATAGCAAATCACTGGAAAATCAGTTAGAAATTTGCAATGCTATCAATTATTAAAATGAGCCATGGCATGATATTCATTCAAGGCTGGAAGGGTCAGTTGCTTAGGATGTTCTTTACAACTTGGAGCACCGAGTCACATGGAATGTTCAGGTCTTTAGATCCATTGATGGTGCTACTGCTTTTGGTTTTCCCAAGACTTCTAAGGAAGCTGCAAGAGCTAGTCTTGTAAGTGGATTAAAGCAACCATGGCCACCACCTATGGATTTTGGGTGCTTGGATTTGTGCATGGCCTCCAACAACTTGACGATCATGATCCTCGGCTTGAGGCAAGCCACATTTCAAGAGGTGGGGAATGTCAGCACACTGCCAGGTAGGGCTCTTGACAGGTTGGGAAGTGGGACACCTTCATCTATAAAAGGGAAAATTGTACACACCAAAGGGGATCAATTACCATTACCGGAACTCACTTACTTGTTTTCCAAGTTCATCTCTCTCTTCTCTACTACTTCTACTGTTCTTCCTCGCATGTATTTCGGTTATGAACATTGTGGAGATTCTGAAGTCTGAATACAGCTATCTCGTTCCCTAATCCTCTTCTTCCTTCATCTCTGGATCCCTCTTGTATTGCTAACAGTGAATGGTCCACGAATTCGAAGTCCAATCCTTATGTGTCTTCTGCTTCCTTTTGTAGTTTTGTTTTGCCACTTATTCCGGATTACTTATCTGATAAGGATCATCAGCGTAATTTACTAGTACGGATTGTATCAACATATTTTGGTGCGAATCCTTATCTGATGCGGATTTTTTGGAACCAGACGTGGTTTTCTCCTACCAATACATATGGGTGCTGCCATCATAAAACACAACATCAGCCAACACATCTAGTCAGTTGTGCACCATGTAAGCTACTTCATCTCGATCGCTGGCATGTACCGATGAACAGGAGAGTAGGTCTCCGGAACCGGCATCCTCAGCAATCCTACACCTAGAGATGGTGAATATGGTTTTTGGGAAGCACTCATCTATGTGGTTGCTCGATCACTTCGTCGTCCTCTTCAACATCGTCGCGTGGGCATTTCACATCGTCGTGAAGAACAAGATGGTGTTGAATGTAGGCATTGTCTTCTCTACCCCATTGTCAGCAATGAACAAACATTGTTTTCTCTAATTTGTTCATACATCATTCTGCTAGTTCAAGTTTTGATCTTAATTTGCATGATACACATGTTTATATCTATTTATGTTTTGTACTTGTTTGTTGTCAGGGCCAAGCTTTATTTACGAATTAAATGAAAATCAATTGTCCTTTTTCAGCAATCTAAAAACTTTATTCTAGGATATTTTGTTTTATGGTTGTATTTGTCGATACTCTAAGGTCCGAGAAGTTCTTTAGTGAGCATTTCAATTAATTGCTAACGAGAATGATGATTTGGCTCTCTGCCATGCAAGTCCTTGTATCCAAAGGCAAACCTCAGGGTAATCTTACCCAGGAGTAGGAGAAGGCTTATAGAGATGCCAACACTCTCTTTGTGGGCGATGTGTTTGGTACAGTTGTAGATGGGCTACAATATGTGTACCTACCTCATACTAACGTTAAAGAGTTGTGGGATGCTCTGGAAGCCGAATATGGCAGCATAGATGATAGTACTGAGCTGTATATTATTGGGGGCCTACATTGCTGGAGGTCCGCTGAATGTCTATATTACATATTTGTGTTTCAAGAGTACAATAAAAGCCATGCCAAAGATCACTTATTTATGAAGAAACGATCATCTGTCTAACATATAGTGTATTTCATAACATTTCCACTTGCAGACAAAGTTAACCTTCGATTAAAGTAGTGTACAAGGATGCTGAACACCGAAGGCCGAGGCTAGCAAAGCTGAAGACGGAGAAAATACGTTATTGTCCTTATATCATTTGTAAACAGTGTATGTGTTGGGGGCCTTCGTCTTTCGAATGTCCTCAAAAACGTAATTTAACAATGTTTTCCAAGTGTAATATGTGAACAGGTGCCTTCGGTCTCGGATCAGAATCACACAGTGTGGAAAGCACGAATAATACGAAGGTTGATGCAGCGCTGAAGCTACGTGCAAGGGAGCTTCAGCATGACGACAGAAAAGGGAACCGACTTAAAAGGGAAAAGGCTATTTAGACCTCGGTGGATTACCTTAAAGTTATTAGCAAATGTAAAGGGTCTGGATGTAATTTTACACGGGCTGTGTCCCGTACCTATAAATAGATGAACAGTACCCCCGTACTGTTCACGCTGACTTGTACTTGCTTTTGCGTCACGCTTGTACTTTTTGCTTCTGTCAAGCCGAAGGTACTTTTGTAATTCAGTATTGTTTCTGTCTTCCCATGATAATATGATAATAATGAATTAATAATGTTATGTGATTATTTATGTTGTTTCTCATATTTCATATGCTTCTTCATTTATTAATATATACTGCAATCACGAAGGTATGTCCTTCATGACCTTCGTCTGAAAATCATTATATCCTGAGGGGAATAATGCTTCGAAGGACGAAGGGCTTTAACATTTAACATCTTGTGTTGCCTTGTTCTTAATTTATAGTATTTGAGAACAAGTCCCCAACATTGGCGCCCACCTCCGGTGAACCCTTTTTCGACTACCTTCGGCAAGTACTGACCTTCGTCATGCCACCGAAGAAAGCTTCAGCGCCAGGGGCTGCCGCACTGCAGCCACTGGACCTGAACCAGGAGACCCTTTCTCTTTGAGAGGCCCGAAGCCAAAAGAGGAAGGCCACTAGTCCAACACTCCAGGAGGAGGAGTTGGACCAAGAAATCAGAAACATGGAGATAATCCATCAGTAAGTGCAAAGGAAGGAGAAGATGGCCCGACTGGCTGATCTTCAAAGACAGATCGACGAAGCCACTGAAGAAGTACGCCATCTTGTTCAAGACGAACAAGATCGAAGGCCCCAACATAGGGAGCTTCATCAAGAAGGCTTGTTCAACGACGATGGATGGTATGATGATTTTAATCATGATACCTTTACTTTTGATGATGCTTCTCCCTTGGCAGCAGAACTACAGGCTATCCCATGGCCCCCATCATACAAGCCACCTCAGCTTCCCATGTATGATGGGCATTCAGACCCGAAACAGTTTTTGATGAGTTATGAAGCAACTATATCTTCATATGGAGGCAATGCAGCTGTCATGGCCAAGTCCTTCGTCATGGCAGTTCGGAATGTGGCCCAAACATGGTATTCTTCTCTTTGGCCAGGGACGATTACTTCGTGGCAGAAGCTCAAGGATATGCTGGTGACAAGTTTCCAAGGCTTCCAGACGAAGCCAGTCACAGCTCAGGCCTTGTTTCAATGCACGCAAGATCATGAGGAGTACCTTCAGTCATATGTCCGAAGGTTCTTGCGTCTTAGAGCACAAGCTCCTACAGTGCCCAATGAAATTGTCATTGAGGCCATGATTAAGGGGCTTCATCCAGGACCTACCGCCCAGTATTTCGCTAGAAAGCCCCCATAGACTCTGGAGAAGCTGCTTCAGAAGATGGATGAGTACATCCGGGCTAACAATGACTTCCGCCAAAGAAGGGAGGAAGCATATAGGTTCTCTGAAATGACCAAGGGCTTCGAAGGAATAATCCACCCGAGGCACGTCAGGTCAATTCACAACTCCACCCAGAGTGATGATAGAGGAAGTCAACAGCAGAGGCCACAGTATTCTTCATAAGCTTCGGGGCAGCAACAAAGCTTTTTCCGGCCACCAGCTCCAAGAGGCAGAGGCGCCAGGGGCTTCGGAGGAAGATATGGGGATCAGCCCAGGAAGATCTACTACCTATTTTGTGGTGAAGATAAGGGCCACAATACAAGAACGTGCCAAATCACCATCCAAAAGCAAAAAGAAATTGCAGAAGCCGAAGCCCGGAAAAGTCAACCGAAGTAGGTTCTGCACACTGCTTCGTGTCATTCTCCCTATATACCAGAATATGTGGGTAATCATCCTGCAGCTTCTGTTGCTTCGGCTAGTCAGCCGCAAGTTTCTTGGCCACAGCTTCCACCTCCGCCGCCACTACAACCTGCCTACTCACATGGTCAGCAGCCAGAAGGGAGCCAACAGACCCATCAGCAGCGAGATTTCAGGGAGGGGTCTGAAGCTCGCACAGTTAATAGTACTGTGCTAGAATCAAAACACATATATTGAGAGATATCCTACCTCTGGCACAGTTTTACATTCATTGTCATTTTCTTTTAATAAGGAACAATCAATGTAAACCTACTTTTCTTGTCATTTTTAATTTCCTGTACTAGCTTCGTTTATGTCAAAATGAAATGTACCTTCGTCACAGACTTATGAGAATGCCGAAGCTATGAAGAGATATTCCTTCAGGAATGCAAAGCTAAAAATTGCAGTGAAAGTTTCACCGAAGCCACAAAAAGTCATTCTTAAAGAGCGCAGCGTAAGTTTGCTGAAACTTCAAAAAGCCGTTCCCAAGGGAGCGCAGTGTACGTTTTCTGCTCAAAACTCGTTCCTTAGGGAATGCAGAGCCAGATACCGCCGAAATATAAGGCGAAGCGCGAAAAGTCAACGCGAATACCGCCGAAATAGAAGGCAAAGAAGTTCAAAAGATGTTCCTTAGGGTATGCAGAACTTACACCGAAAAATAAACGGTGCAGCCAAAAAATAAACGGCAAAGAGATTTCAGTCATTTCTTAGGGAATGAAGGTTGTGGATGAAGCTTCGGATGTGTGTGTTTGGGCATTCATTTGCACGATACATTAGCATCATTCTTTGCAACATATCATCGCATCATATCGCATAACATCACATTATACATCATATCACATCAATGACATCAATTGAAAATGAGGCCGATCTTCGGGCAATGCTTTACAAAAAATGAAAAGATGCCAAGGCACAAAGTAAGCTAAGAACCACAGCTTCATGAGTTCTGATGCGGAAAAAGGGATCTATTGTTTACGAAGCATTGATGTTTTACAAAGTATGAATGATTTTTACGAAGCATAAAAGCTCTTCTTTACGAAGCATAAAAACTCTTCTTTATGAAGCATAAAAGCTCTTCTTTACGAAGCATGAAAAGAAGGGAAGGTGTTTTTTCGCCGTAGGCTCAAAAACGGTATGTACAAAAAGTTTCATGCATCGCAAAGAACTGAATTACAAACCACTCATATATTACATTCAAATCTATAAGCACTGAATATTACAAACATAGTTCAGCAAATGTTACATCAATGTTCTAGAAAATGTTTTTACAATAGCTACTCTTCTTCCTTCAGAACTTTTTCTGCAGCTTCGGTTAGCAGCTTGGTAACAACTTTATCTACAATAGCTTCGGCCATATTAATAATTTCTATTGTTTTCTTTGTCTCTAGGTCGGCCAGTGGGTCGAATGGCTCTATGGGAGGAGATAGTTCAGCTGCGGTAGGAGACATAAATTAGTTTGAAGTCATAAAAATAAACAACAAAGTTAAATGCGATTAAGTAATACCTATCTGTCTTTCGAGTTTCGTAGCTTTTTCAGCCGCTTTTGTTGCTTCTCGAGCGTCATGAGTATTTTTTTCGCTCTTCTTCATTATTTCATGGGCCATCCCTCGGCCGCCATTTTCCCAGATATCAGTGAAAAATTTTCCGCCTGTTGGGGGCATTCGTCTTCCAAAGGTCCTCAAAAACGTAATTTAACAATGTTTTTTGAGTGTAATATGTGAACAGGTGCCTTCGGTCTCGGATCAGAATCACACAGTGTGGAAAGCACGAATAATACGAAGGTTGATGCAGCACCGAAGCTACGTGCAAAGGAGCTTCGGCATGACGACAGAAAAGGGAACCGACTTAAAAGGGAAAAGGTTGTTTAGACCTCGGTGGATTACCTTAAAGTTATTAGCAAATGTAAAGGGTCTGGATGTAATTTTACACGGGGTGTGTCCCGTACCTATAAATAGATGAACAGTACCCCCGTACTGTTCACGCTGACTTGTACTTGCTTTTGCGTCACGCTTGTACTTTTTGCCTTCTGTCAAGCCGAAGGTACTTTTGTAATTCAGTATTGTTTCTGTCTTCCCATGATAATATGATAATAATGAATTAATAATGTTATGCGATTATTTATGTTGTTTCTCATATTTCATATGCTTCTTCATTTATTAATATATACTGCTGTTGGGGCGAAGGCGAAGACGCTACCCTTCGCTCCAGCCTTTGTCTTTCTCGTTGCGCCAACGGAAGTCGAAGGACCGGTGAGGTCCACCCCTCCCGTTGCACACTACGAGACGAAGGCCTACGACGATGTCGCCCCGTCCCACGTCCTCACTCGGCCTCGGGGCCCACGTGGGATTCGACCCATTGTAACAGGCCCCGCACGGGGAAGCATGTTACGGGCCCGATTTGTAATAGTTTTTCTGTAATGACAGTCTGTAACCCTCCTTTATAGGAATATTCCGGGGATAGTTCAGGTGCCTGAGGGTACATGTGTCCTTACATCGAGATGTTGGGCACTCAGGCACCTATAAATACCCCCGTACAGTGCCCTTGAGAGGTTGAATCAACAGAGCTTTTGCCATCTCGAGTTGAAACCTTTTTTACGTTGCTTTCATCCCCCCGTTGGATCAACTTTCCCAGGAGAGCCAGTTCCAACATTTGGCGCTTACGTATGTGGACGACATCGTCGTCACCAGCAAAAGCAAAGAAGACCATCTGGCTGACCTCGCAGAAACGTTCGCGAACATGCGGGACGCTCGACTTCTCCTAAACCCCAAAAAGTGCGTCTTCGGCATCCGCCAGGGGAAGATACTAGGCTACCTGGTGTCGCACCGAGGAATCGAAGCCAACTCAACCAAAATCCAGGCCATCATCAACATGACGCCCCCACAGTCAGCCAGAGACGTCCAACGACTGACAGGCAGATTGGCCGCCCTCAACAGATTCATTTCCAAGTCTGCAGAGCGAAGCCTACCTTTCCTCAAAATGCTTCGTGGCGCAAAAGACTTTGCATGGGGACCAGAGCAAGCGGCGGCCTTCGCTTCACTAAAGCATCACCTGTCAGAGCTGGCGATTCTTATAAGCCTCAACCCTTCGCTACCCCTGTTGCTCTACGTCACAGCTTCGCCGCACGCGGTCAGCGCAGCGCTGGTTCAAGAATAGGACAGGGAGGGCACAACCAGACAATGTCCAGTTTATTACGTCTCCGAAGTGCTCACGCCATCCAAATGCAACATGACAGAACTGGAAAAAATCGCCTACGCAGTCGTTATGGCTTCGCGCAAGCTGCACCATTATTTTGAAGCGTTCAAGGTATGGGTCACCTCGGACAGGGGACTCGGTGAATTATTCAAAATCCGGAGGCATCTGTCCGGATCGCCAAATGGGCAGCCGAGCTTTCCGGATACCATATCACATTCGAGCCCAGGACAGCCATCAAGTCACAAGTCCTAGCAGACTTCATCGTCGATTGGACCGGGCCAATAACGCAGCCGGACACGCCTGCAGAGAAGGTGTGGACCATCCACTGCGACGGCGCATGGTGCCATGCGGGGGCAGGCGCAGCTGCAGTCATTACTTCACCCACAGGGGTCAAGCACCGATATGCAGCACAACTCAGCTTTGCTTTGGAGTCTGACATATGCACCAATAATGTAGCAGAGTACGAAGCCGTCATTCTCGGCCTTCTCAAGTTACGGGCACTTGGTGTCACCACCTGCACAATCAGAATAGACTCCAAAGTGGTTGTCGGCCAAGTCGAGAAAGATTACTCAGCCAAGGACCCCGCACTTATGCAGTATCTCGCGGCCGTCCGCAGTCTCGAGAGACAATTCAAGGGCTTTACCTTACAGCACGTGGACCGAGCCAAGAATGAGGAGGCCGACGCATTGGCCAAGGCAGCCGCCAGAGGCGAGGCCCTGCCCTCCGACGTGTTCTACCATGTCATCGGCACGATAGCCGTCCGCAGCCCAAAGGGCCTCCAAATCACCAATGACACCGAGGGCCACCGCATAGTCAACCTCATCATGATCGAAGACTGGCGGGCACCAATAACCCTGTTCCTGCAGGGATACTACCATCCGAGCGATATCAACGAGGCCAAACGCCTCAAACACCGAAGCCGGGACTTCGCACTCATTGAGGGACAACTTTACAAAAAGGGGGTCAGTCAACCCATGCTTAAATGTGTCACCGAGACCGAAGGCGTCCAGATCCTACGCGAAGTCCACAGCGGAACTTGCGGCTCTCACTCAGGGCCTAGGGCCCTAGCCGCCAAGGTGATCCGACAAGGCTTCTACTGGCCCGCTATGATTTGCGCCACAAATCGAGTGACGAGGTCCTGCGAAGCCTGCCAAAAATTTTGATGAGGACATCACTATGAGTACGACTACACCAGCAGCACCTCCACATCAAGCGCCACTTCCTTCATTAGCTGGGCCAATCACTCGGGCCCGTGCCAGAGATCTTAACTTCGTCATGCTACTGAAGAATGACGACCAGCCCAACTGCGGCCCATAGTGGACGACCTAGGGTTGGCTGCCCCTAGGGGCTGCCCCCCCCTCTCTCTATTTATATAGGAGCTGCGCCTCCTTTGTTCGGCGAGTTTTGTTTTACATCTAGCTTTAGCTACCCCAGAACACGCACAAATACGTGTTGTCCTCTGTGATTCAGAACTCCACCTCGAGTGATATTAAGATTGCTCGCATCTTTTTCTTGTTCGTTCTTCGATTGCGCACAGGAAACGATCTTCGTCATCATGTCGATCTCGCATCATCAAGGTCGGTAACCATTGGAAGTTGGTTCAGCGATTGCATTGGCGCTTCGGGATCGCTCGTCGTAGTCGGATCGTGAGGGTCTACTTCCACCAAATCGGAATTATCTCCACTCACCGAAAGATCGGGCACTCCAGCTTTATCAAGTGGTATCAGATTTCTAGGTTGATCGGTGAGTTTATCGAGTGTTTTTTTTCTCCTACAGTCCACAAAACCACATAAAAATTCAGGTTAGACCTTATACCAGCACCCTTTTGAGCCTCACACCTTCTTTCAATAATCTGCATTGTTGAATTTGTGTGCTTTCGCGTCATTTGTTACTGGTCGCATTGTGTTTTTTCTCACCATCCTTCTTTCTTCCTTGTTTTTCTCCTTCGGTTACATCAAACCCTAACGCGCCACAACCATCTTCCTTATTTTTCTCCTTCGGTTACATCAAACCCTAGCGCGTCGCAACCATCTTCCTTGTTTCTCTCCTTCGGTTACATCAAACCGAGTCAACGCCACTTCCTTATTTTTCTCCTTCGGTTACGTAAAAAAACAGAAAAAAACCTAGTCAACGTCGCTTCCTTATTTTTCTCCTTCGGTTACGTAAAAAAAACAGAAACAAAAAAAAGAAAACGAAGGAGAAAGGATACAAAGCGGTTGTCTCATCTCGGTCGTTTTAATCATACCTTCCTTAAACCGGGCATAACTTTTCGCTCGGTTGTTCAAAAAATCTGAAATTTTTACAGGAGCATGTTGGCACCATTCTGAGGCCGTCAAACGGACCGAAGGTCGGTTTGGCTTCGACAAAATTGTCAAAAAATTTCAGGAAAATAAAGAAAAAAATCCGTCAAAGTTCTCGCACTACTTCCTGATTTTCTGTAGACCACATCTGAACTCTGTTTGAGGTGAAATTTCGTGTAGCTCCTAGTTTGTTGCTCCTTGTGCTGAGAAAAATATCAAAAAAATCATACAAAAAAAGAGAAACAAAATCACCTGTGATTCCTACTAGTACCTTTTTGGCCTCGCTAGTACAATATTTGCGGTACTGCCATTCTGCTAGTTCCATCCATCCTTTGCACTTGTGGCCAGCAATATAGTTTCGTGTTTTGCACTATAATTCAACTTTGCATTATTGTTTGATCATGCTAATCCTTGACTTGAGTGCAGCCTCCCAAAACTCCATATATTTCTACAACGAGAAGGTTTCTGTTTCTCCAGGCAATCGCTCATCCAATCTTTCACCGGTTCCACCTGTTGGTTGCAGTTCACCACTGTGGCTTGGTAAGAACGGATAAGAATTTGATAACAGCATTTCATTGAGCGAGTTGTCACCACCATTTCCCTGTTGTCGTCGGTTTTTCTCCTTTTGGTGTTTTGGTGTTTGCGCTAACTATGGCAGGAGCACACGACACGGTGGATGCCCAGTTGCTGGAAGTAAGGGGACAAGTTGATGGACTTGCTGCTGACATTAGGACGATGCATGAACGGCTTGATTCAACGATCACTTCGACGACCGAGTGTTTCAACCAGCTTGACCTTGCTCAAACGGCGACTCGCACCACACTCGACACCATCCTGGCACGCCTTGATGCGTTGACCACAAAGATGGAGCAGGACTACGGCGGTGACACTGAGCAGGACGATGGAGATCGCCGTGGTCGTGCACGCCATGTGGTTCGTCATCCCCCTAATGACTTATTTTCTAAGATTAAATTTAAAATTCCACCTTTTAATGGCAAATATGATCCTGCTGCATATCTTGATTGGGAGTTAGAGGTTGAACAAAAATTTTCATGCCATGATATTGCTGCACATTCTCAGGTTAAAGCTGCTATTAGTGAATTTACTGATTTTGCTTTAATTTGGTGGCGTGAGTATAAAATGAAACATCCCACTGCCATTCCAACCACTTGGGATCAGTTGAAAGCTGCGATGCGACATCGATTTGTGCCTTCGTATTATGCTCGTGATTTGCTTAATAAAATGCAGCGTTTTCAGCAAGGTTCTCAATCTGTTGAGGACTATTTCCAGGAGTTACAAAAAGGTATGATTCGTTGTGGGATATTGGAGGACAACGACGCTGCTATGGCACGTTTTCGTGGTGGTTTAAACCGCGAAATCCAGGATATACTTGATTATAAGGAATATTATGATATGACTTCTTTATTTGAATATGCTTGCAAAGCTGAACGTGAAGTGCAGGGACGCCGCTCGAAGACATATTCTAACCCTTTTGCAGGACGAAGCTCGACATCCACCTCAGCACCAGTTCCCCCTACGCCATCCACGTCCACCACTACTCCACGCGAGAAGATGACCAAACCAGCCAGCACTTCCCTACCCACAGGTCGTACACGGGATATTCAGTGTCATCGCTGTAGAGGATTTGGCCATGTGATTCGAGACTGCCCAAACAAGCGCACTTTGCTCATTCGTGACGATGGTGAGTACTCTTCCGCTAGTGATTCTGAAGAAATTGAACATGCACTACTTGCCACTAACCATGCAGCTCAGGCAGAGGTACATGTAAACCCGGGCGACGCTGATAGGTATGAAAGTCCTGTTGTGCAGCGTGTTCTTAGTACACAGGTCGCTTTGCCCGAGAAGAATCAGCGACACACTCTGTTCCATACAAAGGGTGTTGTGCAGGAGCGGTCAATTAGCATCATTATCGACAGCGGCAGTTGCAACAATTTGGCGAGTACCATGTTGGTCGAAAAGTTGTCGTTACCTACTCGTAAGCATCCAAACCCATATCACATTCAATGGCTTAATGATGGTGGTAAAATAAAAATCACGCGTTCCGTGCGTGTTCCTTTCTCCATGGGTGCTTATTCTGATTTTGTTGATTGTGATGTTATTCCCATGGAAGCATGCTCTTTGTTACTTGGTCGACCTTGGCAATATGATACTGATAGCTTGCATCATGGTCGTTCGAATCATTATTCTTTCATTTTTAAGGGTCAGAAAATAATTATACATCCAATGACCCCTGAACAAATTGTTAAAGATGATCTTGCCCGAGCTGCTATAACTGCTAAACAACTTGATCCATCGCCCTCTGTTCCTTCTGAAATCAAGTTAAAGGCTCCTGTTTTACTTGCTACACGTGCTGATTTTGATGATCTATACGGTGCTCATTTGCCATGCTATGCACTTGTATGCTCTAGTGTCTTCATTTCACTTGATGATGCACCATCTTTGGATATTCCCCCTATGGTTGCTAACCTTTTGCAGGAGTACGCTGATGTCTTTCCCAAAGACTTACCACCGGGTCTCCCACCACTTCGTGGCATTGAGCACCAGATCGACCTCATTCCCGGCGCACAGCTTCCGAACCGCGCACCGTACCGTACAAATCCGGATGAGACGAGCGCCAGGTACAGGCGTTGCTTGACAAGGGATACATTCGTGAGTCTCTTAGCCCTTGCTCTGTTCCTGTGTTACTTGTTCCCAAGAAAGATGGGTCATGGCGTATGTGTGTAGACTGTCGTGCTATTAATAACATCACTATTCGTTATCGATATCCTATACCACGCCTTGATGATATGCTAGATGAGCTTAGTGGTGCCATTATTTTCACTAAGATTGATTTGCGTAGTGGTTACCACCAGATTAGAATGAAACTGGGTGATGAATGGAAAACGGCTTTTAAAACGAAATTTGGTTTATATGAATGGTTGGTTATGCCGTTTGGATTGACTAATGCTCCCAGCACTTTTATGCGAGTGATGAATGAAGTTCTAAGGCCCTTCATAGGATTGTTTGTGGTTGTTTATTTTGATGATATCCTTATTTACAACAAATCTAAGAAAGAGCATTTGGAACATTTAAGTGCTGTTTTTGATGCATTGCGTGCTGCCTAGTTATTTGCTAACATGGAAAAATGCATCTTTTGTACACGACGTGTCTCGTTTCTTGGTTATGTTGTTACTCCACAGGGCATTGAGGTGGATAGCAGCAAGATTGCTGCCATTCGGGAGTGGCCTACACCGACGACGGTCACACAAATTCGGAGCTTTCTTGGACTTGCCGGTTTCTACCGCAGATTTGTTCGTGATTTTAGCTCCATTGCAGTGCCTCTACATGAGCTTACAAAGAAAGATGTGCCATTTGCATGGAGTGATTCGCAGGAGGAAGCGTTCAGCACTTTGAAAGATAAGTTAACCCAAGCTCCCCTATTGCAATTGCCTGATTTTAATAAAGTGTTTGAGCTTGAATGTGATGCTAGCGGTATTGGGCTAGGTGCTGTTTTGTTACAAGAAGGAAAACCAGTTGCTTATTTTAGTGAAAAATTAAGCGGTGCTAGTCTGAAATATTCTACTTATGATAAGGAGCTTTACGCTTTAGTGCGCACTTTGCATACATGGCAGCACTATCTTTGGCATCGTGAGTTCATAATTCATTCTGATCATGAGGCTTTAAAACATATTCACACCCAAACAAATCTGAACCATCGTCATGCTAAATGGGTAGAATTCATTGAGTCTTTTCCTTACATTATTAAACACAAGAACGGGAAGGACAATGTTATTGCTGATGCTTTGTCTCGTCGCTATACCATGCTGTCACAGTTAGATTTTAAAATCTTTGGTTTGCACACTGTGAAAGATCAATATGTTGACGATGCTGATTTTAAAGATGCTTTCGTCCATTGTATTATTGGGAAACCATGGGGCAAATTTCACATACAGGATGGGTTCCTGTTTCGCGCTAACAAGCTGTGTGTTCCAGCTAGCTCGGTTCGTCTTTTGTTGTTACAGGAAGCGCATGGAGGCGGTCTCATGGGGCACTTTGGCGTCTACAAGACACATGAGGTGTTGGCTGCCCACTTCTTTTGGCCTCGAATGCGCGCTGATGTTGAGCGCCTTGTTGCACGCTGCACTACTTGTCAGAAAGCTAAGTCACGATTGAACAACCATGGTTTGTATATGCCTTTGCCTGTTCCTACTTCCCCTTGGATTGATATTTCGATGGATTTTGTTTTGGGATTGCCTAGAACTAAGAAGGGGAGGGATAGCATTTTTGTGGTTGTTGATCGATTCTCAAAAATGGCTCATTTCATACCTTGTCATAAGACTGATGATGCTAGCAATGTTGCTGAATTGTTTTTTAGAGAGATTATTCGTTTGCACGGTATTCCCAATACAATAGTCTCGGATCGTGATGCTAAGTTTCTAAGTCATTTTTGGAGATCTCTGTGGAATAAATTGGGAACTAAATTGCTGTTTAGCACCACTTGTCATCCTCAGACTGATGGTCAAACTGAGGTAGTTAATCGAACTTTGTCTACCATGCTTAGGGCTGTTTTAGACAAAATTTGAAACATTGGGAGGATTGCTTGCCTCATGTTGAGTTTGCTTATAATCATGCAACACATTCTTCTACAAAGATGTGCCCTTTTCAAATTGTTTATGGTTACATTCCTAGGGCGCCTATTGCTTTGTTTTCGCTTGAAGCTGCGGACGCACCACACATAGATGCTGTTGCACATGTTGAACAACTGATTAACCTCCATGAACAAACTCAACAAAACATTGCTGCTACTAATACAAAAAATCAGATTGCTGGTAGTAAAGGAAGAAAACTTGTTACTTCTGAGCCAGGTGATATGGTTTGGTTGCACTTGAGAAAGGATCGGTTTCCTACTTTGCGCCGTTCTAAATTAATGCCTCGTGCTGCTGGTCCTTTTAAGGAGCTAACAAAGATTAATGATAATGCTTATATCCTTGACCTGCCTGCGGAATTTGGTGTTTCCACTAGTTTTAATGTTGCAGATTTGAAACCATATATGGCCGAGGATGAGGAGTTGCCGTCGAGGACGACTTCACTTCAAGAAGGGGAGGATGATGAGGACATCACTATGAGTACGACTACACCAGCAGCACCTCCACATCAAGCGCCACTTCCTTCATTAGCTGGGCCAATCACTCGGGCCCGTGCCAGAGATCTTAACTTCGTCATGCTACTGAAGAATGAGGGCCCAGAAGAATAGACGACTAGCCCAACTGCGGCCCATAGTGGACGACCTAGGGTTGGCCGCCCCTAGGGGCTGCGCCCCCCTCTCTCTATTTATATAGGAGCTGCGCCTCCTTTGTTCGGCGAGTTTTGTTTTACATCTAGCTTTAGCTACCCCAGAACACGCACAAATACGTGTTGTCCTCTGTGATTCAGAACTCCACCTCGAGTGATATTAAGATTGCTCGCATCTTTTTCTTGTTCGTTCTTCGATTGCGCACAGGAAACGATCTTCGTGATCAGGCCGATCTCGCATCAGCAAGGTCGGTAACCATTGGAAGTTGGTTCAGCGATTGCATTGGCGCTTCGGGATCGCTCGTCATAGTCGGATCGTGAGGGTCTACTTCCACCAAATCGTAATTATCTCCACTCACCGAAAGATCGGGCACTCCAGCTCTATCAAATTTTCTCCACGCTCGGAAAGCCCTTCGCAGTTCACAAAGCTAATCGCCCACACGTGGCCTCTCCAGCGCTGGGGCCTGGACATTGTCGGGCCGCTACCGACGGCCCAAGGAAACCTCAAGTTCACCTTCGTCACCGTCGAGTATTTCACCAAGTGGATCGAGGCAAGAGCAGTATCCACGATAACATTGAAGACCTCCCAGAAATTCTTCTGGCAAAACATTGTCTGCCAATTTGGAGTCCCGTCCGAGCTCACAGTTGACAATGGCAAAAAATTCAACAGCCAAGACTTCAAGGACTTCTGCTTCTCCATTGGCACCAAGCTTGCCTTCGCCTCAGTGTACCACCCACAATCAAACGGCGTCGTGGAGCGCGCCAACGGCAAGATTTTCACGGCAATCAAGAAAATGCTCCTCGACGACAAGAAGGGTAAATGGGCCGACCTGCTACCTGAAGCAGTCTGGGCACTGAACACGACCGAGTGTCAGGGGACCAGATTCACTCCCTTCGCCTGCTATATGGATCGGAGGCCATGACCCCGCAGGAAATCAAACATGGGTCCCCGCGGACAAGCACTTCAGCAGTACCCGACGTTGACGAGCAAACCTCCAAAGATCTCATCGACGGAGACCGTGTCTTTGCCCTCCAGGCCCTCAACAAATACCAAGCCCAAACGAAGGCCTGGCGCGAACACGCAGTCGTCCCAAGGGAATTCAACGAAGGGGACCTCGTACTTGTCCGCACAACCCGGACAGAGTCACGGGGTAAGCTGGAGCCAAAGTGGGAAGGACCATTTATCGTCAAGACGAAGTCGTCTCCCAGCGCGTACAGACTAACAACGCAATCTAGCGAAGGCCTGGAACATTCCTGGAATATTGACAATCTTCGTAAATTGTTTGTTTAAATCCTCAGGGCTAACACGCCCTTGTAACTCACCAAACAGTTTTATTCCGGCCCGCACTCTTTTCCTCTCGGGGGTGAGGTTTTTAATGAGGCGGAGCCATGTAATATACACGCGAAAATCCCCCGCAAAAATTAAAGCAATGTCGAAAAAGACCGCATCGACGGTCTTCGGCATTCGATAACATCGAAGTCACCGCGAGGGACAGCGAAGCCTCCTCTCGCGTGCGACTCTCCGCGCAAAAGTCGCCTAAGGGTGCAGCCGGACTAGCACAACAAGTGCGAAACATCTAAGTCTTTCTCCAAAAGACTCTCCGTGCAAAAGTCGCCTAAGGGTGCAGCCGGATTAGCACAACAAGTGCGAAACATCAAAGTCTTTCTCCAAAAGACTCTCCGTGCAAAAGTCGCCTAAGGGTGCAGCCGGATTAGCACAACAAGTGCGAAACATCGAAGTCCATTTCCAAAAGACACTCCATGCAAAAGTCGCCTAAGGGTGCAGCTGGATTAGCACAACAAGTGTGAAACATCGAAGTCTTTTTCCAAAAGACTCCGTGCAAAAGTTGTCGAAGGCTGCAGCCGGACTAGCACAACAAGTGTGAAAAATCGAAGTCTTTTCCAAAAGACTCTCCGTGCAAAAGTCGCCTAAGGGTGCAGCTGGATTAGCTTAATAAGTGCGAAAAATCGAAGTCTTTTCCAAAAGACCCTCCGCGCAAAAGTCACCTACGGGTGCAGCCGGGGTACTAGTACGACAAAATCGAAGTGTTTTCTAAAGAACTCCGTACAAAAGCCTACGAGAGCGGCCTGATCAACGAAAGCGCGCAGCTTCATCACACAAGAGTATGGTTACATACATACAGTGAGGGCATCACACACTACATTGGCTCAACCTTCGGGATGATACCCATCTCCCTATAGTTGAACAACATTATCCTCAATTCCTCACCCGCAAACAGACTTCGTAGTTCCCCCTCACCCACACTCACCCCAGCCGGCGAGGACAACAATTCCCGCTTGCCAGTCCCATCCACACGAAGGCGTCCACCTTCCACCTCACCACGATGACGCCTACCACTTCGCGGCAGCTCACTCACCCTCCGTTTCGCCACCGCCCTTCGCCGCCTATGCCCAACACTCGCACCCGGAAGATCCTCATCACCCATTACACGCGGTGAAGCCTCCACCGTAGCCACATCCAATGCCGCAAAGTAATCCAAATCCTCATCTGAAGACTCCTCTGTCCACACAATCAAACTCCCAGAATCATCCGACTCAAAACACTTAGACACAGAATCATCAGAATCGTCTTCAGCAACCACGGTCGAAGCCGCCACAAAATTAGCATTGACAGTAGCAATTGTGTGCGCAGGCCCAAAATCTTGAACCTGCGCAGCAACCAAGGTTCAATAACATAGACAAAATTTACAAACTCCCCAAACTCCTACACAGCCACCTGTGAAGGCCTGGCCGCGGCCATGGGGTCTTCAGCCGCTGGCTCAGCCACCACCTTCGGGGGATCTTCGGCCGTCGGCGCAGGGGCTGGCAAATGGCCTTCACCAGACACGGTAGGCATGGGTGCAGCCGAGGAGCCTTCACCGGCACTCAAAGGCGGCACCGGGTTGACCTCAGCCTCGGGCGGCGCGCCGACCAGATCTCCAAGGTCCTCGACATCCTCGGCACGCACCATCTGCAGCAACAGCACACTCATTCAGCAAAACCACACATACCCACACAACCACACAAGACAAAAGATAACATTTACCTGCTCTATCGCCCGGTCAGACTGCTCCCTAACCGCCTCCCGACTGTGCGGACCCCACATCCTATCAAAGAGTGCCCCCGCTGACTGCTTCACCATAGGGTCTTCGGCCTTGAAAATTTCACGTTCAAAGTTCTCGTCTGATTGGTCGAAGACCTCGTAGTGTAGGCACCCCTCGTGGGACAACGCATTCAGGGTCCCCTTGCAGGTAACGAGGGAGGCGAAGGACATGAAACCCTGCACAATAGTTGGGAGCACCTGTAGCTCCTCTTGCAACCATTCGAGGAAGCGAAGGCCCGCCTCTTGGTCAGGTACTTCGAAGTCTGCAGTCCGCGCACCCAGATCACGGTACGCATCCACGAACTGCGCGTGCGTCCGCTCGACTTCTGAGCGCGCCGAGGCCTCGGCCTTGTCCAGGCGGCCGTGCAGGGCATTGAACCTTGCCCCACTCCTCGGCGCGTTGGCTGGCGAGACTGTTCTCCGCCCGCGCCACTTTAGCCTCCGCTCGCGCAGCCTGCGCTTCAGCGATAGCCTGGTTAGCCTCCCTCCTCTCCTCCACCAGCCGGCACCGGAGGTCCGTCTTCTCGGCCTCCAAGGTAGCCACCTTCTCCGCCAGCCTGCGGTTTTTGCTCTCCGCATCCGACTTCTCCTGGACAACATCTGCATGCTGCGCCAGAAGACTCTCGACTTTGGCAGTGACGTCTGCAGTCAGGATGCCCGATGCAACACGGTCGGCGAAGTCGGCCACGTGACAAAAGCACATGAGACCCAAACCTTCAACGAAACAACAAACGTCGAAGCCCAGCACAACTTACTTGCTTCAGCTGCTGCGACAGCTGCTGCGACACCTCCCTCAGCCGCTGGGACATGGTGCCCGCCACGTCCTTAGCGGCAGCGGCTGTCAGAATCTCTCCGCTCGCGCAGAAAGCGGCCCACGGGTCTTGCGCGGCTCCCTTCGCCCTTACCACCTCCGACGGCGAGGTGTTTGCCACCGGAGGCGGGACAACAATCAACTGTCCCTCGCCCGACCCTGCAACATTACTCCGGTAAAAAAAACTTACCAACAAGATAATCTTCGACACCAATATTCGTGCCAAAGTCAGCGACACGCCTCCCTGGCGAAGGCAGCTCCTGTCCTTTCGTAGGTCCGCCCAGGGGAGGCCTGCTTCCGCCAGAGGCGGCAGCCTTCGCGCTCGCCGACGCCTTGCTGGGTCCGGGGGCAGCTGCTTTTGCAGGCGGCACCGGCTTGCTACTGCCGAAGGCAGCAACCTTTGTGCTCCCCCGCGCCCTCTTCGCCTCGCGCGCAGGATCTGACATCCTGACGACGGCCCGGCGCTTCTGCTCAGCGTCTTGACGGTCCTTGTTCATCACTGCCGACACAACAGCAGCAATATTCCGTTCGTAAGGAAACACCTTCAAGTCGCGCGCCATGCGGGATGTATAGAAGTCTTCGCCAGCCGTGTGGGGGATCAGAACGTTCTTGGGCCATCGACCCCCGGTAACCTCCAGCATTCGCGCCGAAGACTCCCGGAGCTCGGGCGAAGACATCCTTCCCCCGAGGGCTGCACACGTCCCCATCAAATCCACAGCAAAACTATCAGACACCCCCATTCCCCCCACTACAGTACCTAATTTTCTCTTCTTAGCGGCCGGGGCAGCCTCCTGCGAAGGCCCTTCCTCGGCCACGCCTATCTGTTTCTTCCCGCGGCGGTCCGTGGCATCTTCCCCAGGATAACCACCATATGGCAAGCGGTACAATTGGAAGATCCTATTCAATCTGTCGTTGGACCCACGGATATCCCAGCTCCGCAGACCCTCTGTCTTCGGCACGTAGCGCCCCACGATCCTTGCCGCACCGTCCTCCGCTTCACGCACGAATGTGGCGGGATCCCGGCCACACAAATCCAACGCGAAGGCAGGACTTCACACCCGCTGCCCGCCCCGGAGGGGCATCTCTCGTGGGCATACTTTGCCCAGCACCCAGCCATGCGCCAAGGGCCATACCCCATACCCGAAAAACTCCTCAACTAAGTCGCGCCCGCTACTCATGCGGGCAACGCGCCGAAGAGCTCCTTTGTCTTCATCATCCTCTGCCACCTCAAACTGTGGGTACGCTATGTAATAATGTGAGCACATGACGGCCACGGGGAGCCCTGGGTGGTCTTCGACTGTGTCTTCGGAAACGTAAAACCAGAAATCCCACCAGTTGCCCCATTTATTGCGGGCGCAGGGAACCAACTCCATGACTTCCATCAAAGTCTTCCCGGTCCTCGGGGTAAATGTGCATGATCCAAATTGTGCAATCTCATGTCCAATTTTCCTCTTTTGCCAATGCAGACAGTAATGCTTTGCGAAGACCTCCACAGAGGGCTGACCACCATACGAAGTCGTCGCCCAGACATACTTCGCCAGGGCCACCACGGCATTCGGCGTCAGCTGGTGGACCTGGACCTCAAATCTCCGCAGGACCTCCGCCACGAATCGATGTGCAGGTAGACGAAGGCCAGCGGTGAAAAACGCTTCAAACACGACCAGCTCGCCTCCGGCTCGGGGACCTCCTCCGCCCCCGGAGCACGCCCCACTCCGCTGCCAAAATACCCAAGTTGCTGCATATCCTGAACGCGGACCGAGGAGATCCGCGACACGCCAAACTCCACTGTATCACCAGGATGTAGCGCTTCCACCGCCAAGTCGCTCAAAGTGTCCTCTGACGATGCGGCGGTCGGCGGGGTACTCGCAGCAGACGAGGAAGAGGACGGCATGGCTACATACTGTCGGTGGCGGCGGGCGGTCTGCTTGACGCGGGCCAGATCTCCGACGTGCAGGAGCAAGGAGGGCAGGTGAGCGGAAGAGCGGTTTCAAAAGGAGGCTAGGGTTTTGCGGCGCGCAGAAAGTGCACCTGAACCGCGCCGCCCCGCCCTCCTTTTTATACACAGGACGCGATGCTTCGGGAAACCCGCAATCCAACAGTACCACGTCCGTCAACGGTCACATCAAAAACCCCCCACGGAACCATTTCGAGCGAGGGCAGCGTCTCCACCATCTAGCGACGTCTTCGGCACCAGATGACTCAGTCGAACTGGTCCCTCGGAGGGCAAATATTGGGGCGAAGGCGAAGACGCTACCCTTCGCTCCAGCCTTCATCTTTCTCGCTGCGCCAACGGAAGCAGAAGGACCGGCGAGGTCCACCCCTCGCCTTGCACACTACGAGACGAAGGCCTACGACGACGTCGCCCCGTCCCACGTCCTCACTCGGCCTGGGGGACCACGTGGTATTCGGCCCATTGTAACAGGCCCCTCACGGAGAAGCGTGTTTTGGGCCCGATTTGTAATAGCTTTTCTGTAATGACAGTCTGTAACCCTCCTTTATAGGAATATTCCAGGGATAGTCCAGGTGCCTGAGGGTACATGCGTCCTTACATCGAGACATTGGGCACTCAGGCACCTATAAATACCCCCGTACAGTGCCCTTGAGAGGCTGAATCAACAGAGCTTTTGCCATCTCGAGTTGAAACCTTATTTACGTTGCTTTCATCCCCCCGTTGGATCAACTTGCCCAGGAGAGCCAGTTCTAACAACTGCAATCATGAAGGTATGTCCTTCATGACCTTCGTCTGAAAATCATTATGTCCTGAGGGGAATAATGCTTCGAAGGATGAAGGGCTTTAACATTTAACATCTTTTGTTGCCTTGTTCTTAATTTATAGTATTTGAGAACAAGTCCCCAACAGTTTGTAAAACCTTGATGTGCATTATTGTAAATTTATACAAAGGTGGTTCATCTCCCCTATAAAAAGATGAACAGTGCCCTGCATAAAGTATCTTTTCCAAGGGTCATAGCTTCATGTTGCTTAGCCTTCGAAGAACTTTCGTGCCTCACTCTGTCCAGGAGCCGAAGGTATGCTAAGGCAATGAAGATAAGTTCTCATATATCATTTCAATTGTTTTATTCCATTACATATCATTTCTGTTAACATCATTGTCTAAAGTCCATCGTCCTTCGTATTAACACTTCAAAGGAGTGTTAAACACAGGACGAAGGTCTCCATTCCTAACTTGTGTTGCCTTGATTTTCAATGCCTTTAGAGGATTGATATAATGACTAGGAGATGACTGATAGAACTTAAGACGAGCAAGCTCATGAGATACAGTGCATGACAAAGGAGCTTCAACACCTAAAGATCAACATACTCGACAAGTTTGTGGCTTGTGGCATTATTGCTAAGTTGCCTCCATGGAGGGATTTTGCCATAGCTCTTAATCACAAGAGGACACACAACTCTCAAACAGAAGAAAACAATGATACCAGTTTCACATCTATTTTCATCTTTTGATGTTAAGGAGAAAGCTCGGGCCAAGGATAAACAATTTAAGACTGATAAAGGTCAGACCAGTGCCAACATGGTGCATAGATCTCAATCTCATGGCAGCAGAAAGGAGAAGGGACAGAGG
The DNA here is from genome assembly GCF_902167145.1 of Zea mays. Taxonomy (NCBI): domain Eukaryota; kingdom Viridiplantae; phylum Streptophyta; class Magnoliopsida; order Poales; family Poaceae; genus Zea; species Zea mays. Next base: position 91,945,212 of record NC_050097.1, read on the forward strand.
ACCAAGCCCAAGCGTACCACTACTTTTGTAAGGAAAATGGACACCGATTCATTTGACTAAGTGATTTTGGTGTTTGATGATCAACATAACAAGTTGACTAATGGCTGTTTAAGTATGTGTTTTGTAGTTCACAGGATGCATAGTGGATTGGACTGAGGCTCTAGGGATGCAACATCTCAAAAGAAGACCTGAAAACACATAGAAGAGTTATGAATACTCAGCACGAGTCCAAGACACAAGACCAATGTCACGCCCGGTTTTAGGGGCAAACCGAATGCATAACATATGTGTTCTAGAATCTATTTCCATACATACGTTGACGTCACGAGTATAAAATATCAAAAGACTGCTTAAAATATAAATAAGAGTATAGTATTTTATTACAACTTAAATGATATAATTGTCTTAAATATTATTCCATTAATGTGGACTTGCGGCGGCGAGGGCACCTACGTGTGTGGTGCATGTGTGCAGCTGTGGTCCCTGTGGATGGCTGGCCGCAAGCTTAGCAGTCTACTTGTTTATTTAAAGGGTGTAGTAGGTGTGTATCCAAGTGTTGTGCAGTCCTGTGAGAGGTGCTGTTGTGAGAGCAGTACTGCACAAGTGCTATTCATGAACAAAGGGTGGTGTTCTGTGCGTGTGTTCTTGTGAAAAGAGTGAAATCAAGCGTTCTGTGTGTGGGTGTTGGTGTGCAGCATGTTCCTTCTACATAGGGTGAGTGCGTGTGAGTGTGAGAGCTGGGTCAACACCGGATTCCGAACAGATATCAAACGAGACTAGGACTATTTCTAGCAGCTTATACAAACTCATACCCATATTCAAACTACACTCTATAAACAATACAATCTATATTGCAAAACGGTGCAAAAGGTGTTTTTGGTGACCATATGGGTGAACTAATGTACATTGCACCTATATGGTCACTAAAAATACCGTTTTGCATCATGTTACATTGTAGATTGCACTGTTTATAGAATGTAATTTGAATATAGGTATGAGTAAACTGCTAGATATGGTTTAAAGATGCAAATCTCTATTCACAATTTGAATGGACAGATACTAAAAGTGACTTTTAATATCGGTTCCTTACCGGAACCGGTATTAAAGACGGACCTTTAGCAATGGTTGTAGCCAAGAACTAGTATTAACATTTATCACCAAGAACCAGCACTCAATTGATTTTTTTTCTAAATATATAAAATTATTAATATGTGCACATAAAAATGTACAAGTTCTTTCCAATAGACTAAACTTGTCGTTTAGAACTAATCTAAAGAGATTTGGTCTTTTTTTCTTTGCACATACACTACCGGAATCCGAGCCTTTGCCGAGTGCCGGTGGCTTTGCTGAGTGCCTTTTATCGGACACTCGGCAAAGATGACTTTGCCGAGCGCCGCACTCGGTAAAGTCCAGCGCTCGGTAAAGAGCTTGTTTACCGAGTGCAGGACACTCGGCACAGCGAAGCACTCGACAAAGACTTCTTTGCCGAGCGTCAAACACTCGGTAAAGACGGCTCTCGGCAAAGGGCCGTTAGCGGCCATCTACAGCTGACGGCCGTCAGTCTTTGCCGAGTGCCAAATAGCTAGCACTCGGCAAAGAGAGTCTTTACCGAGTGTCTTCTGTGGACACTCGGCAAAGCATATTTTTATTTTTTATTTTGGCCACCAAACTTTTTGTGGTATGTTCCTACACTATGTAGACCTACATGTACCATTTTGGGATAATTATAACAGTGTTTTCAATAGCTAGTAGATTTAGTTCGTTTATTTGGATTTCTTCGGAAAATTCAGATTTGAACTGCAGGTCACTCGAAACTTGGAAAACCGTGCATGCAAAAATGATATGCATGCTACTTAGTACAAGTTACGACCGATTTTAGGAGTGGACCGGAAACTTCGACCACCATGCTCACTCAAGATGGCCGTGAACTTGCCATCTAGGTGTTTAAAAATTGTATAAAACACAAACAAAGTCAGAAAATCATGAAACATGTCCACGTGTCATGATATCATATGTAGATGCTGTGATAAAAATTTGAAAAAGTTTAGAGAAAGCTGTGACGCACTATGTGTACAAATCTAAGAGATCCACATTGAAACTCTATGATTTCATGTGTAGTTCTCTTAGGTTTCTACACATAATGTCTCACAACTTTCTCCAAACATTCTAAATTTTTTATCACAGCCTCTACATATGATATCATGACACGTGGACAAGTTTCATGATTTTCTGAGTTTGTTTGTGTTTTATAAAAAATGTAAACAGCTGGATGGCAAGTTCACGGCCATGTTGAGTGAGCATGGTGCACGAAGTTTCTGTTCCGCTCCTGAAATCGGTCGTAACTTATGCTAACTAGCATGGATATCATTTTTGCATGCACGATTTTCCAAGTTTCGAGGGACTTGCAGTTCAAATGTGATTTTTTGAAGAAATTCAAATAAACGAACTAAATCTACTAGCTATAGAAAACACTTTTCTAATTGTCTCAAAATGGTACATGTAGGTCTATATAGTGTAGGAACACACCATAAAAATTTTGGTTGGGAAAATAAAAAAATAAAAATGTACTTTGCCGAGTGTCCAGAAATGACACTCGGCAAAGTAGGCTTTGCCGAGTGTCAGCCCAGAGGACACTCGACAAAGAATAGTAAAAGAATCTTTGCCGAGTGTCTGTCAGCCCAGAGGACACTCGACAAAGAATAGTAAAAGAATCTTTGCCGAGTGTCGCCCAAGGGACACTCGGCAAAGAATAGTAAAAGAATCTTTGTCGACTGTCGCCCAGGGGACACTCGACAAATACGACTTTGCCGAGTGCCAGTGATCAGGCACTCGTCAAAAAATATTTTAAAATTTTAAAAAAATCGTTGCCGAGTACAATATCGCGGGCACTCGACAAAGAACCTGTAAATAGCACCTGGTAAGTTTCTTTCTCTCTCACTCTCACCGCCGCGCCGCCGCTGCCCTCTCCACGCTGCCACGCCTGACGCCGTCCCGGCCAACGCCGCCACGCCCCTCGACGGTCGCGCCCTCGGCCCGACGCCGCCGCGCCCCTGCCCCCTCGCCGTGCCCCTGATGCAGTAGACTGGGACGGTCGGGAATTTAATAACAAGGCGGAGCGGGTGAAGCAAGAGCTGTGGGTAAGTCTTAGTATAATGTAAAATATGTCGCATTCGTTGCAAATTCTTGAAATAATGTATGGATACATCGTTTTTGTATGCAGGATCTCTTCAGATGCGAGGCTGGATAGGAGGCTAGGGCGGATGTGGTGGCCACCACAAGCTATAAGAAGCTCGTCGTGGACATGCACTATGAGGCCCAAATCCAGACCATCGTCACCTACCACGGCTCCGTCCTTGGGGAGAGGGTGACCAAGCAGCAAGCCTGAACCATGTCGTTGACCAGGGACCAGTACCTGCAGGTAAAGTCATGCATGTTTGGTACCAGTACTCCATGCATGAATTTTATTTTATCTTCTGATATGCACTTTACGTGTTTACTTTGTAGGTGATTCCACATTGGTGCGTCGCACATCCTCTCTACTGGGAGCAGATGGTGGATAGGTGGTGTTCGGCTGAGTGGGACGAGGCGCACAACGCTAGCCGGGAACAGCGTATGATGATGCAAGGTCCCTCCCACCACCAAGGCAGCCGGAGCCTGGGCCAATATGCCGAAGCATGGGTACGCCCTCTTTTTTATTTAGGAATATAGCACTGGATTAGATATTATTTCTAACTATCTCGTTGGTTTTCTTGTAGTCGGCGTCACATGGTGGCCGGCCTTGCTCCACCTTCTCGGCCTATGCTATGACCCATAAGGGCAAGGCGACGTCCGACGTCACCTACAACCTGGATGACGGGCCTGAGGCCTACAGCAACCCCGCCGTCTACAGCCGCCTTCATGACTACACCGCCATGGCGCAGGAGGTCCATAGCCCAGAATATGATCCGAGCACCGAGCCGATCGACCCCGATGTGCTCATGAGGGTCGGAGGAGGCAAGAGACATGGGCGGTACTGGATTGCCGACGGGGCAATCGACTCGTCCTCCACTCCCACTCTGTCTCAGGTGAGAGCAAGGAGCACGGGCTCGAGTCCAGCCATACGACCTTGGCATGATAGTTCACAGCTTCGCATACAGCAACTCGAGGTTAGTGCTTCTGTAACTCGTCCTTCCTTGAGTTATATACCTTCTCTTTGAGTTACTATAACGTTGGTTTGTAATATTACAGACTCAACTAGAAGAAGACAGGAGGGAACGTCACGAGATGGAGGCGAGGATTATGGCGGAGCGGGCGGAACGGGAGGCAGAGCGGGAGGCTCGCCGAGCAGATCATCAGAGGATGGCGGAGATGTTCCAGTACATGCAGAGCCTTGGCTCCGCACAGGGCATCGCTCCGCCACCTCCATTGTTCCCTCCAGTTGACCCTGCTCTCTTCCATACTCCTGTGAGTATCAAAATTGTAGTTAGATGTTGGTAATGCATCTGGTATAACACATGCAATCTCTTCTCTATGCAGGGCCAATCTGGGGCGGCATCCAACAACCCTCCAGAAGGGTTCAGCCCAACGCAGCACCAGTCGAACCGCCCACCTCCATGAGTGTTATGTTTTCAGTGTTTAGACTTCAGAACTTGTGTTGAATACTTATGTTTGTGTTGGATACTTATGTCAGAGCTTGAGACGTATGAGACTTATGTTTGTGTTAGATACTTGTGTTGAACACTTATGTTTGTGATGGATATTTATGTTTGTGTTGACTATTTATGTTTGTGATGATATCTGTGATGTATATATGTGATATATATGTGATATCCTTTGTTTGTGTGGATGGAATATAAAAAACAAATAAAAAAGGTGCCTAATGGTCACTTTGCTGAGTGTCAAGGCCATAGCACTCGGCAAAGAACCAAGACCTGGGCACCGGTATAGGTTCTTTGCCGAGTATAATGTCTCTGACACTCGGCAAAGAGGCACGCTTTGCCGAGTGTCGTACATAGCACTCGACAAAGAGCGTGACATAGGGACCCTCCCTGGCGGGTTCTTTGCCGAGTGTCCCAGGTGGCACTCGACAAAGATTGATTCTTTGCCGAGTGCTGTCTGGCAGACACTCGGCAAACGTAACTCCTTTGCTGAGTGTCACCCAGGACACTCGGCAAAGACGCCGTCTTCGTCACCCGGTGCCGTAACGGCTGCTTTTCTTTACCGAGTGTTGTCTGGCACTCGACAAACCTCTTTGCCGAGTTCCCGAGAAAAAGTACTTGGCAAAGAAGGCTTTGCCGATGCACTATGTGTCGAGCCTTCTTTGCCGAGTGCGACACTCGACAAAGCCTTTGCCGAGTGTTTTGCGATTCCGGTAGTGATACAAATGTAGAGGCAATTATTTTTCTTCTTAAAATCAAGACACTTCATTAAATCCAAAAAAGTATTACATATCTTTTAGTATAAATTGATAAGAAAAAATTTCATCCAAGTTTCTTCTTTGATCCTTATTTTTTGTATAAGTTTTTTCTTCTTCGTCATCATCCATCAACCTATAGGAAAACGTCGAAAAACGTTGTCTAAATTAAGAACAACAATGCTTACATACTTAAGAACGTCGAATTTTTAGGTCGATGTACTTCAACATAAGTACGTCGGTTGTGCGGTGGACCGACTTACTTATCTAACTTAAGTATGTTGGTTGGTCGGTGGACTTACGTACTTAAGGTTAATTACGTCAGTGTGGCTGTTGCATGATGTACTTATTAAGTACGTCAGAGTAAATATGTCGTCTAAGTATGCCAGTCCCATGTACTTAACCTAAGTATTTCAAGTTATTGAAGTAAGAACGTCGGTTATTGGTCGACATTCTTTAATCAGATTCCCGTAGTACCCTACTTCTTTTTTTGGTGCAGTTCCTTCTTTATCTCTTGCCAAGGATCTCTGGTGAAGGATGAAGATGCTCTTAGCCAATAACTGACCCTTAGTGCAGGAAATAAAATATATTCAACTAAGAGCTAGATGGTAGTTAAAAGTATTTTCTTATTTCTTGTCTAAGGTCTAGTTCATGATCCATGTTCTTGTCCATTTCAACGAGATTATTGTTTGCATGATTCCTAGAAAAAACAAAATAAACAAAAAATATAGTTTAAAACGAACGATGTAAGCATTATGGACACGTAACAAAAAAGCAAAACATGGATAAACATCATTGTTGGGGGCCTTCGGCTTCCGAAGGTCCTCAAAAACATAATTTGACAATGTTTTCCAAGTGAAATATGTGAACAGGTATCTTCGGATTCGGATCATGAGCATACAGAGCATGGTCAGGACGAAGCCTGAGCGAGACGAAAAGTGATTATGACAAAGGACAAGGTAATCACGAAGCTGTGCGCAGGAAAGCTTCGGCATGGCAGCAGAAAAGGGGAACCGACTTAAAGATGAAAAGACAAATTAGACCTTGAAGAATCACTATAGAGTTATTAGCAAATGTAAAGGGCATGAATGTAATTTTACATGGGCTGCGTCCCTTGCCTATAAATAGATGAACAGCGCTCACGTACTGTTCACGCTGACTTGGCATTCGCTTTTTGCATCACGCTTGTACCCTTGCTTTCCTTCAAACTGAAGGTACATTTATAATTTGTTATTGTTGATATGGTAGTGCAAATAAAAATAAGTTGATAATAATGTTTAAGTGTTTATGTTATTTTTCGTATCTTACATATGAATTCTTCTTCATCATTTATTGTGCTTATGAAGGTTTTTCCTTCACAATCTTCGTCCGGAATTCATTATATCCAAAGGGAAATAATGTCTCGAAGGACGAAGGACTTTAAAATTTAACACTTTTTATGTTGCCTTGTTCTTAACTCTTAGCATTTGAGAACAAGTCCCCAACATTGGCGCCCACCTCCGGTGAACTCACTTTTACTTTTTGAGTTTCGAACACCTTCGGCAAGCATAGACCTTCGTCATGCCGCCAAAGAAAGCTTCAGCAACAGGGGTTGTCGCTCTGCAGCCGCTGGACCCCAACCAGAAGACCCTCTCTCTTCAGGAGGCCCGAAGTGTCACACCTGGATTTTGGGGCACCAAGACCCGGGCGCGAACATAATCACCAGGTGTGCTGGGACCAAGTCTCACACATATGATGAATCATGGCACAGGATCGAATGTCACATCTTTACTATATAATCGGAGTTTTGTACAAAATAAATAAATAATTACATTATATGGAGACAACGGTCCAGCAACCCAAAGTTGACTGGGAGACGACGACCTAGATCTCTCACGAACTCATCACAGCATCCTCCATGCGCCTCATCCTGCGGTACCTGTTCTTGACCTGTGGGGGGGGTGTGAGACAGCAAGAGTGAGCTCACATATGTTCATCGCTCAACAAGTTGTGGGGAATAATGTGCATGAACTCGCCAAAGATGGGAGCTCACGTGAAGTGTAAGGCTTACCAAAGAGGATGGTTAGAGCTGAGCATTGCTTTTAAAGTTGGTCAAAATTTTATTAGCAATTACTAAGTATAAGTAAATACCAACCCAATTAAGTAGTAGAACAAAAGTAACAACATCACCTGCGATGCAATGCATATGACAAATTGAATTTAAGTTCCATAAATTAATCATGTGAGGGTCCGAGCCGCTCATGACCGTGAGCACGGCTAGTATACCAGTTTTACACTCTGCAGAGGTTGCGCATGTTTACCCACAAGTCATGTTACCCATCTGCCAAGGGATCGCGACTTCCCATACACCTCTACCGAGGAGGTGAGGAAGGGTAACACTACGAGGCCTTTACAAAGTTCCACTAGCTTCAGAAAACCCGCTACAGTTTATAGGAAGCTCCAATGCAGGAATCCCTTGCGGGACCGCCATCGCAGCAAAATCCTCCCGAGGGCCTCCCTACACTGACCACTCCCCTACTGCCCTTGCCCCTTTCGGGTAAGGTAGTCTTCCACTAGCTTTCCTAATTAGTTAGCCAAGGGCGTCCATAAACCCTTGTGGTAGCACTGTTTTCCCGGGTGGTTCTCCATGTTCCAATTAACATAATAATCTTATCATGAACAGTAAATAATAACTGATAATAAAAGATAATCATGAATAAAATGTATCTCTATACCCAAAACCACATAAAGCAATAGCAGATACTACCCAAAAATCCAGTGGTGAACAAGGTATAAAGATAGTCAAACTAGGGTAACCTATTGGGTCCCATCAAAATTAACCTATGCAGATCATTATGATTAATTAGAACATGACTGGGTAAAAAGAAGTGATCAAGGGCACAACTTGCCTGGCACTTGAGATTCCAGGTACCAGGATGATCTTCAGGTGGCTCGTGACCTCGCGCTAGTCGTAGCAATACAAACAAGCATGGTATAGGCAAAATTAACATCACACCAAACATAAGAACAAACTATATAAGAATATTCTACATATTATAATAAGATCAAAGGAACAGGAATCATTAATTTTGGAGTTATAGATTTTTAATTATGAATTTCCTAAGGTTTAATGTGATTAAAATAGGATTAGATGAGGGATTGATTTTCTAACTGTTTTCATGCCAAAACAGAGGCACTAGGTGATAGATAATATTATTACAAAATTTTAGAAACTTGAATGGATGAATTTGGAGCCAATATGAATTTAATATGAATTTCTCAAGTTTCTAGAATTAAAACTAATTTCTATAATTATTTCTCTAGTTTTAATCCCTTCTGGACTGGGCCTCGATTTCCCGAAAAGATCAGGGGCTGCGCGCATAAAATCCTAGACTCAGCGCACAGTGAAGGTGGATGGCGGGTTATTTAAGAAAAAGTGCAGGGGCTCTTTACGAAGATTGCCACGACAAGGCTACAGGCGGTTCTCAGCCGTTGGATCAACGACCGACGCGCCAGATTAAATCTACATCTAAGCGAACCGGTAAGCGCTGGCGGCCGCCCGATCCGAGATCTACGGATCGGATTTAAAATACCCGAGGTGGCTTCGAATGCGCCCGATCCCCATCCAACGGTTCGGATCTTCACACGCGAAGGGGTACGCCGGATCGATTCTCCACCACACATCCCCGGATGAACGGTTCAGAATGAATCGGTCACGATCTAATCACAGGCGTCCATTACGGATCAACGGCCCTGCGCCCTTCTTCAACCCTAGGTCAGGGACGGCGGCGCACAGAGTTTCCCCAAGGCAGAAGTCACCGGAGTTCGACGGGACGGTGACCCCCCTTGCTCCCCCACCCATCTACAACGAGATTCGCAACAAGAAGAAACACTGGGACACGCCGGAGGTACTTACCGACGTTGAAGGGTTACGAAGGGAGCTAGCCATGGCCGAGCGCAGCGCAGTGGCAGAGCAAGAAGTGCGGTGAGAAATCCCGGCAGCCACCGCCACCTGCACTGCAATTACAAGCTTCGATCGACTTCGGCACGACCCGTAGATTAGCCGAGACGTTCCTCAAGCCATCCCAATGGCGCTAATCACGGCGGCGGACCCGCTGTCTTCCTCCATCCTACGACGGCGGCTGACAAAATCCCTACCCAACCTGCGCAGACACCCAATTCTCCCCTGGTGATTGGCTCAGCAATGACTTGGGGACGGGGGCGGGGCTCAGGTCTTATAGGAGGCGAGTCCGAGGCGGTTCCATTGCATGCGCCGGCGCCAGTGGAACAAGGATCTCCCCCGTCCGCGCGCGAGTTCGTTCAGGGGCGCACCATGCGCGGGATCCACGAGCCGCAACGCCCGGAGCTGGACGTCTGGTCCGCCCGACGGGTCCCATGGGCAGAGATTCGGCGCGGAGTGGAGGTTCACGCGACGAACGACCCGAGCTAGAAATAAGGAGAGTTCGGTGAGCTAGGGGCAAGATTCCCGGCGAGAGAAGCGGTCCAGGCGTAACCATCCGGGAAGAAGACTGGCCTGACCGGTGGGTCCCGATCGGCAGTGGGAGCGGAGAGTGGATACAGGAAGACTAATACGTGGGCCCAGATTGTCATCCACAGTACCCACGCGGCATGCAGTGCTGGCTGGGCGGGATAAAATTTTGGAAATGGGCCGAAAGCTGAGGAAAGAAACGGCCCATTCGCAGTTTTATTTTTTTTCTATTTTTTTCTTTTTTGTTTTAAATTCCAAATCCAAGGATTTAATTCCAATTCAAGTCTTTATGGCACATTTATTTTCACCTTAAATGTTCAGTTTGAACATAGTTTGAATTTTATAAATCTTTGTTTTGTATTTTAGAGCATTTCTCTCTGTCAAGTCCAAATTTAAATGTAGGGCTAAATACCAATTTCCTAAATTGTACTTTTGAGTTAACTTCAAATTCTAGTCTCAATCTTTTTATTTTTATTTTCATTATCACTATGAGCGAATGCACAAACATTTAAACTCCAGCATGATGCATAATTTGGTGGCATACATTCTTATTAATTATTTGTTTTCAAATGAAGTGTTCACATGTGATGATAAATGGAGAAATCACATATATAGGAAAGAAATTCTCCTTTTATTTCTTTTACAAAAATGGGTGTTACAAATCCTACCCCCCTTAAAAATAATCTCGTCCTCGAGATTTGTAAGAAAAGGGATACAATAAGTTTGGTTAGAATTTTAGTTTCTCATTTGGTTTTGGGAATCAAAGTTTTGTTTAAAGTTTATATATATATATATGTATATATGAATTTGTATGTCTAGCCATTTATTCTGTCAGATGAGGTACGGTTATGGCAAGTATAAGTTGTGGCAAGGAAGAGTATAATAAGGAAAGACTTCATCCAGAACTGTGGATCTTGATTCCGCTGGCGATTCATCTTGATCTTTGAAGTCTTGAGTTGATGCTTATCCTTCTTTGACGTGGTTGGTCTCCTTTGGCCTTTCTTCTTGGAGTTGCCATCCGAGTTGAGGACATATGGTTAAGATATATGTGAGTAGGATGGTTATGTGGTGTAGGTAGGTTAGAATCTCTTGCTAGGTTAAAATCGAGAGGTTATGCAACTATTAGATGGTTAAGGTAGTTGCATATGGCCAAGTCGGTCTGTCGTTCTTAATTTAGTGCAGGGTGAACTAAGTTAAGACATGTTCTATAGGAGTAGAGTCTTATTTATTTTATCACTATTAACTGGTTAAGTGACTGACCTTAGGTTAGCTCAACTTAAGGTTTAGACTTCATTAGGTTAGATTAACCTATTAGATTGGATCAGGTCTAGAATAAATTTTGGATTAGCCCATGGTTGTTATTCTAGAGTGGGATAAACATACTAATTAGGGCAAGATGAATCCATAAGGATAAGGTAGAATCTTTTGAGGTTAGTTAGATCTATTAGGATGAGATAAAATCTTTTCAAGATAAGATGAGTCTACTAAGGTAATAGAGTATCTTTTAAGATAAGATGGATCTATTAAGATAAGAGAGAATATTTTAAGATGAGATGGACATTGTTAGGCTAGATGCTTTAATGAAGGATAATCTAGTTTATCTAGTTATTTTTATAAGCATTTTTTTCTATACGTATATGCAGATGTAATTGTGGACATTACTCCACAACCCATCACACTCAATCAAAGATCCAAATCAGACAAATATCATAAGAACAAACATTCAAGTGCATAGATACCTACAAATATAAAAAAAATACTTTTGTTTTTGTTCCTATGAATAGGTCTACTATTCCTAAAGGTCACTTTAGGTGCATGATTTCAAAGTCTGAAATCCACATTTGTCTTTAGAATGAAAAGGTAAGAATAATCAGAGTAAGCGGAAATAGATGAGAAAAGATTATGAAAAGTTTAGAAAGAATCAGAGTAAGGTAAGTAAGTATTGGTTGTCCAATTCTATCTAGGTTTCGTCCTACAGTCAACATTCCTCTGATACCACTTCTGTCACACCCGGATTTTGGGGCACCAAGACCCGGGCGCGAACATAATCACCAGGTGTGCTGGGACCAAGTCTCACACATATGATGAATCATGGCACAGGATCGAATGTCACATCTTTACTATATAATCGGAGTTTTGTACAAAATAAATAAATAATTACATTATATGGAGACAACGGTCCAGCAACCCAAAGTTGACTGGGAGACGACGGCCTAGATCTCTCACGAACTCATCACAGCATCCTCCATGCGCCTCATCCTGCGGTACCTGTTCTTGACCTGTGGGGGGGTGTGAGACAGCAAGAGTGAGCTCACATACGTTCATCGCTCAACAAGTTGTGGGGAATAATGTGCATGAACTCGCCAAAGATGGGAGCTCACGTGAAGTGTAAGGCTTACCAAAGAGGATGGTTAGAGCTGAGCATTGCTTTTAAAGTTGGTCAAAATTTTATTAGCAATTACTAAGTATAAGTAAATACCAACCCAATTAAGTAGTAGAACAAAAGTAACAACATCACCTGCGATGCAATGCATATGACAAATTGAATTTAAGTTCCATAAATTAATCATGTGAGGGTCCGAGCCGCTCATGACCGTGAGCACGGCTAGTATACCAGTTTTACACTCTGCAGAGGTTGCGCATCTTTACCCACAAGTCATGTTACCCATCTGCCAAGGGATCGCGACTTCCCATACACCTCTACCGAGGAGGCGAGGCAGGGTAACACTACGAGGCCTTTACAAAGTTCCACTAGCTTCAGAAAACCCGCTACAGTTTATAGGAAGCTCCAATGCAGGAATCCATTGCAGGACCGCCATCGCAGCAAAATCCTCCCGAGGGCCTCCCTACACTGACCACTCCCCTACTGCCCTTGCCCCTTTCGGGTAAGGTAGTCTTCCACTAGCTTTCCTAATTAGTTAGCCAAGGGCGTCCATAAACCCTTGTGGTAGCACTGTTTTCCCGGGTGGTTCTCCATGTTCCAATTAACATAATAATCTTATCATGAACAGTAAATAATAACTGATAATAAAAGATAATCATGAATAAAATGTATCTCTATACCCAAAACCACATAAAGCAATAGCAGATACTACCCGAAAATCCAGTGGTGAACAAGGTATAAAGATAGTCAAACTAGGGTAACCTATTGGGTCCCATCAAAATTAACATATGCAGATCATTATGATTAATTAGAACATGACTGGGTAAAAAGAAGTGATCAAGGGCACAACTTGCCTGGCACTTGAGATTCCAGGTACCAGGATGATCTTCAGGTGGCTCGTAACCTCGCGCTAGTCGTAGCAATACAAACAAGCATGGTATAGGCAAAATTAACATCACACCAAACATAAGAACAAACTATATAAGAATATTCTACATATTATAATAAGATCAAAGGAACAGGAATCATTAATTTTGGAGTTATAGATTTTTAATTATGAATTTCCTAAGGTTTAATGTGATTAAAATAGGATTAGATGAGGGATTGATTTTCTAACTGTTTTCATGCCAAAACAGAGGCACTAGGTGATAGATAATATTATTACAAAATTTTAGAAACTTGAATGGATGGATTTGGAGCCAATATGAATTTAATATGAATTTCTCAAGTTTCTAGAATTAAAAACTAATTTCTATAATTATTTCTCTAGTTTTAATCCCTTCTGGACTGGGCCTCGATTTCCCGAAAAGATCAGGGGGCTGCGCGCATAAAATCCTAGACTCAGCGCACAGTGAAGGTGGATGGCGGGTTATTTAAGAAAAAGTGCAGGGGCTCTTTACGAAGATTGCCACGGCAAGGCTACAGGCGGTTCTCGGCCGTTGGATCAACGACCGACGCGCCAGATTAAACCTACGTCTAAGCGAACCGGTAAGCGCTGGCGGCCGCCCGATCCGAGATCTACGGATCGGATTTAAAATACCCGAGGTGGCTTCGAATGCGCCCGATCCCCATCCAACGGTTCGGATCTTCACACGCGAAGGGGTACGCCGGATCGATTCTCCACCACACATCCCCGGATGAACGGTTCAGAATGAATCGGTCACGATCTAATCACAGGCGTCCATTACAGATCAACGGCCCTGCGCCCTTCTTCAACCCCAGGTCAGGGACGGCGGCGCACAGAGTTTCCCCACGGCAGAAGTCACAGGAGTTCGACGGGACGGTGACCCCCCTTGCTCCCCCACCCATCTACAACGAGATTCGCAACAAGAAGAAACACTGGGACACACCGGAGGTACTTACCGACGTTGAAGGGTTACGAAGAGAGCTAGCCATGGCCGAGCGCAGCGCAGTGGCGGAGCAAGAAGTGTGGTGAGAAATCCCGGCAGCCACCGCCACCCGCACTGCAATTACAAGCTTCGATCGACTTCGACACGACCCGTAGATTAGCCGAGACGTTCCTCAAGCCATCCCAATGGCGCTAATCACGGCGGTGGACCCACTGTCTTCCTCCATCCTACGACGGCGGCTGACAAAATCCCTACCCAACCTGCGCAGACACCCAATTCTCCCCTGGTGATTGGCTCGGCAATGACTTGGGGACCGGGGCGGGGCTCAGGTCTTATAGGAGGCGAGTCCGAGGCGGTTCCATTGCATGCGCCGGCGCCAGTGGAACAGGGATCTCCCCCGTCCGCGCGCGAGTTCGTTCAGGGGCACACCATGCGCGGGATCCACGAGCCGCAACGCCTGGAGCTGGACGTCTGGTCCGCTCGACGGGTCCCACGGGCAGAGATTCGGCGCGGAGTGGTGGTTCACGCGACGAACGACCCGAGCTAGAAATAAGGAGAGTTCGGTGAGCTAGGGGCAAGATTCCCGGCGAGAGAAGCGGTCCAGGCGTAACCATCCGGGAAGAAGACTGGCCTGACCGGTGGGTCCCGATCGGCAGTGGGAGCGGAGAGTGGAGACAGGAAGACTAATACGTGGGCCCAGATTGTCATCCACAGTACCCACGCGGCATGCAGTGCTGGCTGGGCGGGATAAAATTTTGGAAATGGGCCGAAAGCTGAGGAAAGAAAAGGCCCATTCGCAGTTTTATTTTTTTCTATTTTTTTTTCTTTTCTGTTTTAAATTCCAAATCCAAGGATTTGATTCCAATTCAAGTCTTTATGGCACATTTATTTTCACCTTAAATGTTCAGTTTGAACATAGTTTGAATTTTATAAATCTTTGTTTTGTATTTTAGAGCATTTCTCTCTTTCAAGTCCAAATTTAAATGTAGGGCTAAATACCAATTTCCTAAATTGTACTTTTGAGTTAACTTCAAATTCTAGTCTCAATCATTTTATTTTTATTTTCATTATCACTATGAGTGAATGCACAAACATTTAAACTCCAGCATGATGCATAATTTGGTGGCATACATTCTTATTAATTATTTGTTTTCAAATGAAGTGTTCACATGTGATGATAAATGGAGAAATCACATATATAGGAAAGAAATTCTCCTTTTATTTCTTTTACAAAAATGGGTGTTACACGAAGCCAGAAGAGGAAGGCCACCAGTCCAACGCCTCAGGAGGATGACTTGGATCAAGAGATTAGAAATATGGAGATGCTTCATCAGCAGGTCCAAAGGAAGAAGGAAAAGATGGCTAGGCTAGCCAACTTGCAGAGGCAGATAGACGAAGCCTCCGAAGAAGTTCGCCATCTTACTGAGGATGAGCAGAACCGAAGGCCTCAGCACAGAGAGCTTCATCAGGAGGGCTTCTTCAACGAGGAGGATTGGTATGAGAATTTTCATCATGGAAATTTTGCTTTGATGATGCTTCTCCTCTGTCAGCAGAACTGCAGGCTACACCTTGGCCTCCGTCTTACAAGCCACCTCAACTCCCCATGTACGACGGACATTCAGATCCGAAGCAGTTCCTGATGAGCTACGAAGCAACAATATCTTCCTATGGTGGCAATACTACAGTCATGGCGAAGTCTTTCGTTATGGCTGTCAAGAGCGTTGCACAAACCTGGTACTCCTCCCTTCGGCCAGGAACAATCACATCATGACAGAAGCTAAAGGATATGCTGATCACCAGTTTTCAAGGGTTTCAAACGAAGCCGGTCACCGCTCAAGCCTTATTCCAGTGCACCCAAGATCACGAAGAATATCTTCAGGCGTATGTCCGAAGGTTCTTACGCCTGAGGGCACAAGCGCCAACAGTGCCCAATGAAATTGTCATTGAGGCCATGATTAAAGGGCTTCGGTCGGGACCTTCAGCCCAATACTTTGCCAGGAAACCCCCTCAGACTCTGGAGAAATTGCTTCAGAAGATGGATGAATACATCCGCGCTGACAATGACTTTCGACAGAGAAGGGAGGAAGCTAACAGATTCTCCGAAATAGCCAGGGGCTTCGGAGGGAGGTTTCATCCCAGACATGTCAGATCGATTCATTCCACTCAGACTGATGACAGGGGAAGCCAGCAGTAGAGGCCGCAATATTCCTCCCAGGCTTCGGGGCAGCAGCAGAGCTATCCTCGGCCTCCAGCTCCAAGGGGCAGAGGTGCCAGGGGCTTCGGAGGAAGATTTGGGGATCAGCCCAGGAAAATTTATTGCTTATTCTGTGGTGAGGACAAGGGTCACACCACCAGGATGTGCCATTTTACCATCCAGAAACAAAAGGAGATAGCAGAAGCTGCAGCCCCACAGAGCCAGCCGAAGCAAGTCATGCATACTGCTTCGTACCATTCGCCTTACATTCCAGAGTATGTAGGCAACCACCCTGCAGCTTCTGTTGCTTCGACAAGCCAACCTCAGGCATCTTGGCAACAACCTCCACTGCCACCACCAATGCAACGAGGCCAGCAGCCAGAAGGGAGTCAGCATACCCATCTCCAACGGGACTTCAGAGAAGAGTCCGAAGCTCGCACAGTCAATAGTACTGTGCCAGAATCAAAGCATATTTACTAACAAATATCCTACCTTGGCAGCAGTTTTTGCATTCAGTACCAAGACCTTCATCAGGAGGGTTTCCTCAACGAAGATGACTGGTATGACAATTTCCATCATGGGAATTTTGTTTTTGATGATGCTTCTCCTCTGTCCGCTGAGCTGCAGGCTACACCTTGGCCTCCGTCCTACAAGCCGCCTCAGCTTCCCATATTCGACGGCCATTCAGACCCGAAGCAGTTTTTGATGAGCTACGAAGCAACAGTATCTTCGTATGGTGGCAATACTGCAGTCATGGCAAAATCTTTTGTTATGGCTGTCAGGAGTGTTGCTCAAACCTGGTATTCCTCCCTTCGACCAGGAACGATCACTTCATGGCAAAAGCTGAAGGACTTGTTGTTAACCAGCTTCCAAGGGTTTCAGACGAAGCCGGTTACTGCTCAAGCTCTATTCCAGTGCACCCAGGATCACGAAGAATACCTTCAGGCGTATGTCCGGAGGTTCTTGCGTTTGAGGGCACAGGCACCAACAGTGCCCAACGAAATTGTCATTGAGGCCATGATCAAGGGGCTTCGGCCAGGACCTTCAGCTCAGTACTTCGCTAGGAAGCCTCCTCAAACTTTGGAGAAGCTGCTCCAGAAGATGGACGAGTATATTCGGGCCGATAATGATTTTCGTCAAAGAAGGGAGGAGGCTTTCAGGTTTTCTGAAATGACCAGGGGCTTCGGAGGAAGATTCTATCCGAGGCACGTTAGGTCAATTCACAACTCTACTCAAAATGATGATAGGGGGAGCCAGCAGCAAAGGCCACAGTGCTCCTCACAGGCTTCGGGGCAACAACAAAGCTCCTTCCGACCGCCAGCTCCAAGAGGCAGAGGCGCCAGGGGCTTCGGCGGAAGATTTGGAGATCAACCAAGAAGAATTTTTTGCTTGTTCTGTGGTGAGAACAAGGGCCATACCACCAGGATGTGCCATGTTACCATCCAGAAGCAAAAGGAAATAGCCGAAGCTGCAGCACAACAGGCTCAGCCGAAGCAGGTCATGCACACTGCTTCGTATCATTCGCCTTACATCCCAGAATATGTAGGCAATCACCCTGCAGTTTCTGTTGCTTCGGCGAGTCAACCTCAAGCTTCCTGGCAACAGCCTCCGCCTCCACCACCGCTGCAACAAGGCCAACAGCCAGAAGGGAGCCAATATGCTCCACACCAAAGGGACTTCAGAGAACAATCCGAAGCTCGCACAGTCAATAGCACTGTGCCGGAGTCGAAGCACATCTATTGACAAATATCCTATTTTGATAGCAGTTTTCTTCATTTCAGTTTTATTTTCTATATAATAAAGGACACTTTTTAAATTTCAAGTAATAGTTTTGTTGTCTGCCATAAGGAAAATATATCTTCTCCGAAGGTTTAAGTTGTCGGAGCTTGAAGATTTGCAATAGCAAGGAGGACCTTCGAATTATCAAAAAATTATTTTAAAAAGACACGGTATGAATTCTTCGAAGCAACAAAAAGTCGTTCTAAGGAACACAGAGTAAGTTTGCTGAAGCTACAAAAAGCCGTTCCAAAGGGAGCGCAGTGTAAGTTTTCTGCTCCAAAGTCGTTCCAAAGGGAATGCAGAGCTTACAGCGAAAAATAAACGCTGATACCGCCTAAGTAAAAGGCGAAGCGCGAAAAGTCAACGCGAATACCGCTGAAAGTAAAAGGCGAAGAAGCTCCTAAGGGAGGCTTACAGCGAAAAATAAACGCTGATTCCGCTGAAGTAAAAGGCGAAGAAGCTCCTAAGGGAGGCTTACAGCGAAAAGTCAACGCTGATATAAAAAGATTATGTGTTTTATTACAAGGATGTGCGTGTATCTTCGAAATAAATACCATCTCACATAGCATAACATCATCACATCATTTCGCATGGCATAAGCATCATACATCATGTTGCATATGACACAAGAAGGGGACACAATATCGATCTTCAGAAGAATGTTTTGAAAAAGGGGAAAATCATGCTAAGTCACAAGGAGATACACTATTAATCTCCGGAAGTGTAGCTTCGGAAAATATCTTCACGAAGCTTGGATATTCTTCAGAACTCTATGGATATTGTTGTGATAAATGAAAACTCTTCTTCACGAAGCATGAAAAGAAGGGAAGGTGTTTTTTTCGTCAAAGACTCAAAAACGGTATGTATGTAAAATTTCATGCATCGTAAAGAATTGAACCATAAAAGCAAGTGTATTACATTCAGGGTTACAAGATGTTACACATATTACATTTCAGAAGTTTTTACAATAGCACTTAATTTTCTCTAAGTACAACTTCCGCAGCTTCGTTCAGGAGCCGATCAACAACTTCATCCATGATAACTTCAGCCATCTTTTTAATTTCGTCGTCTCCTTTCGGGTGAGGGCCCGGAGACGCTTTAGTAGGATCTGAAGGAGCACAGGATACGGCTACATTGCTATTACAAATTGCGAACGAAGTTTAAAACCAAAAATTACAACACAATAAAAACCATTAGTTAATACCTATTTGCCCTTCGGGCTCTGCGCTTTTCTCAGCAGCCTCTGCTACTTTTCTAGCATCATGAATACCCTTTTCGCTTTTTTGGATAATTTCTTGGGCCATTTCTCGACCACCATTATCCCAGACATCGGTGAAAAATTTTCCACCAACCATGCTAGCTTCGGCTGTAGGATCTTTTGCATCTTCGAAGGGCAACGCAGCTTTGGATTGGGCTAAAATCTTTACATGCTCGCAGCCCTTTTTCTCTAAAATGGTGGCAATCCCCCTGGCACCCGAGAAAGCACATATGTCTCCGCGGCTATTTAAAATTTCCTCGAAGGCCTCAGCTTCGTGATTAATCCATTCGATGGGACCTTCGGGGTTGCCTCTTATAAAGTTTTCTTCGCTCGAGAATGCGCCGACGCTGGCGAAGCTAGCTTTCATCTTATTAACACACTCCATAGATTTATCATAGCATCTTTTCTTGGACGAACGAAGCTCTTCAACAGTTCCTTCTAAATGATTTGCCCATTGGTCGCTAAGTTCTCGCTTCGTTTCTTCAAGTATGTGTTCCTCTTTAGCTCTAGCCAGTTGTTTTCGAAGATCTTCAATTTCACGCTTCTGAGCCTCAGCTTGACCTTTAAAAGTAGCTTCGTCCTCTTTTATTCTATTTATCAATGAATGTAATATTTTATCTTTTTCGAGACCTTCGTTCCTCAGTTCAATTACTTCGGAACGAAGGTTGCTCAGGGCTATAGCGCATCCTTCGTCTTCGGCATCTTTTTGGGCCCTGAGGGCATTGCTAAGTATAAGGCCCTGCAAAGAAAAATGTGTGTGCGTCAATAAATTTAAGTAAACGAAAAATTTTGGTCTCAAGAAAAAATACAAAGATCTCATTTTTTGCACCTTTAAGCTATTGTATGCCAGGCTGTCGGCCAGTTCGTTTTTCGACAGCACCGAGAGCCCGTCTTCTAGTGTTGGGAATCCGAAGCTCTTGCTCATCTCCCGACAAACAGAAATCTCCTTGCTGTCAGGGAGACAATACAAAAAGTCTTCTTCTCCACTGCCGTTGAATATTAACGCCCCCTTTGGATACTTCAGCTTTTGGGCGTAAAGCTGGGCCTCTTGCTTTTCTTTTTCTGATAATTTTTTCCCCGAAGCATGTCGAACAATATAATCAAGGACTTTGGGGGATGCTTCGGGGGCAACAGCACTGATTTCTTCAACAAAAATTGGCTCCGTCATTTTTTCTTCCTCGGTTTCCAAGGATTTTACCTTCGTGGGCTCTGAGGGCCCAGCTTCAGCTTCAGTTTCTTGCTCTGGAGCCTTAGTATCAAAAATCTTAGTTTTTGCTTCGGAAGTTTCAACAGTCTTCTTCGGAGTTGTGCTTGAGGACTTAATTGTTTCCAGAACATCTAGCACGTTGACCATTCTTTTTTTTCGGAGTCACCGCTGGCCCCTTTTGGATTTTTGTTGTCTCAACATTTGATGAAGGACTTAAAACTTCTGATATTTTTGATCCCTTAGCTGATCCTTTTGCTTCTTCCATTTTTTCTGTCGATGGCGCTTCGGCCATCTCTTTGGTTTCTGATAACAAAATCTTTGGTTCTTCCAATTCTGTTCTTGTTGGCGCTTCGCCCATTTCTGCGATTTCTGGCAGCAAGGTTGGCTGTTCAGCCTCGGTGGCCGAAGAGGTCTCTCCGGTGAACTCAGGCACCGAGGCTGGTTCAATATAGCGTGGCCGATGTGTGAGGACCTTTATCCTTTTTCTTTTCGGTGCTGGCTCACTAGGAGCAGCTGCAGCTTCTTCTTTCGCAGAGGTCGTGCCTTTTCTTTTCTGCCCTCGAATGGGATAACGATAGTCAGGGTAGACGAACCCGATTGCGTCAAACACTCGGTTCAGTCTTTTCTTTTTCCGGCCTCCGAAGGCTGCTGACAATGCAGTATCTTCGGCCTTCGAGTAAGCCCCAAGTAGTTCATCACTTAAATTTTCAATGCTTTTTAGCCAGTCATCATCTGGCTCAACGAATTTATCTCCGAACTTGAAAGTATACTTCAGCCTGATAAGTCCACCTTCGTCAGCCTCCTTTATGGTCTCTTGCGGCATTTCCCATTTTTCCGCGAGCGGCCATACTCTGAAGGCAATATGCTCTTGGACCAAATCTCTCATTCCAATAAAAGAACAAATAACTCTGAAGGCTCTCTGGCATTCTTCGGCAGCTTCATTCATTTCAACCTTCGGCCTCCGCAGGCCGAAGCTTTGCCAAATAGGGCGCATAATTATACCTTTAATATCTTCCCGTGCTTTCAGGTCATTCTTCACATAAAACCATTCTGTCATCCAGTCGCCGGGCCATCTCTTCCGAAAGGTTGGCACGGGACAGCTTGACCCAGACCGAGAAACGAAACTGTAGCAGCCAAAATTATTGTGATACTGTTCCTTACCCCAAGGTTTTGTCTCGTATGATAATTCGTGTATGTTGCAGAAACTTTTTGCATCAGGTTCCAGACCTTGGCTTCTCACGGCCCACACGAAGATATTCAGCCTTATGATTGCTTCGGGGGTAAGTTGGTGAAGATAGACTTCAAATATTTTCAGCACCTCTACGACAAAGTTGCTCAGGGGAAATCGAAGTCCAGCTTTCAAAAAGCTTTGGTACACTACGACTTCATTTTCTTCAGGGTTCGGACAAGTCTTTTCTCCTTCGTCGGCCCTCACAACGGACAAGTCCCGGAAATATCTTCCTCTCATGTTGACAAGATGATTTTCTTTGATACTTGATTTGCCGAAAACCGCATGGCTTGGTCGCCAAGGGCGATCTTCGGAGTCTTCACCACCACTATCCACATCATAACTGTCGCTGTCATCAGTATCTTCAGACAAACCTTCTAAAATCTCTTTGGTGATTTTTTCTGTATTGGTCTTCGACATTGCTATAAGAAACCCCAGATTCTTCTCTTCAGAGAGACTCAGTTTCATCTCAGCAGCAGCCTTCTTATCTTCAGACATCTTCGGAAACACTAAAAAACTGTTTTCAAAGCCGAAGCTTCAAAACTTAAAAAGCTAAGCAAATCTTGGTGCGCAAGAGCTAAAAATTGAGTGAGCAAGAGCAGATGGCAAAAAAGCGTACCAAATGAGCTCACGGTATGCCCTTATTTATACGCCCAGTGCGTTGAAAATTGAAAGACCCCGCCTGTCAGTGAATGTTGTTATTCTAGCAAAGGGAAGGTGTTTTTTCGAACCTTTGGCTTAAAGCCTTCGTCCATGTCGCAATCTAAATTTATTATTTTGACAAATTAATATTGCGAGGGGCTACTGTTGGGGGCCTTCGGCTTCCGAAGGTCCTCAAAAACAGGATTTAACAGTGTTTCTGGAGTATAATGTGTGAACAGGTATCTTTGGACTCGAGTCGATATCACGGTAGGAGAAGCCCAAAATAATACGAAGGTCGATACAACGCCGAAGATGTGAGCGGAAAAGCTTCGGCGTGGTAGCAGAAAAGGAAACCGACTTAAAGATGAAAAGGCTATTCAGACCTTGGTGGATTGCTATAGAATTACTACCAAATGTAAAGGGCATGAATGTAATTTTATATGGGCTGTGTCCCGTGCCTATAAATAGGTGAACAGTACCCCCGTACTGTTCACGCTGACTTGGCATTTTGCTTTTGCGTCACACTTGTATTCTCATCTCCTTCCAAGCCGAAGGTACATTTGTAATTTGATGTCATTTCTATTTCTTCATAATAATAATGCAAAAATAAGTTGATAATAATATATAACTGTCTATGTTATCCTTCATATTTCATATGATTCATTCTTCATCATCGTATGTTGTGTTTATGAAGGTGCGCCCTTCATAACCTTCGTCCGAAAATCATTATATCCTAAGGGAAATAATGCTTCGAGGGGCGAAGGACTTTATCGTTTAACATTTTCTGTGTTGCCTTGTTCTTAACTCATAGCATTTGAGAACAAGTCCCCAACACCTTCGAAATAACAAAAAGTCGTTCTTAAGGGAGCGCAGCGTAAGTTTTCTGCTCAAAAGTCGTTCCGAAGGGAATGCAGAGCTTACAACGAAAAATAAACGTTGATTCCGCTGAAAGTAAAAGGCGAAGAAGCTCCTAAGGGAGGCTTATAGCGAAAAATAAACGCTGATTCTGCTGAAAGTAAAAGGCGAAGAAGCTCCTAAGGGAGGCTTACAACGAAAAATAAACGCTGATTCCGCTGAAGTAAAAGGCGAAGAAGCTCCTAAGGGAGGCTTACAGCGAAAAATAAACGCTGATTCCGCTGAAGTAAAAGGTGAAGAAGCTCCTAAGGGAGGCTTACAGTGAAAAATAAACGTTGATCTTCAGCAAATATCATTTTGCATAACATCACATCATCACAGCATTTGCATAGCATAACATCATACATCATATTGCATCAATGACGCAAGAAGGGGGTTCAATGTTGGTATTCGAAGATTGTTTCGAAGAAACAGTGCCAAGGCACAAGAATAATTATCGAAGAAGCATACCTTCGTCAAACTCCGAAATGAAAAGATCTATTGGTTACTGATTTTACAACGATTGGATGTTTTTATGAAAATACGGATATTATTTACGAAGCATGAAAAGAAGGGAAGGTGTTTTTTCGTCGAAGGCTCAAAAAACGGTATGTATGTAAAGTTTCATGCATCGTAAAGAATTGAACCATAAATAGCTTATATATTACATTCAAAGTTATAAAATATTACACATGTTGTTCAACAAATATTACATTCCAAATATTTTTACAATAACATCTAATCTTCCCTTAGAACTACTTCTGCAGCTTCGTTTAGTAGTTGATCAACAACTTTATCCATGTTAGCTTCGGCCATTTTTCTAATTTCATCGTCCTCCTTCGCGTGGGGGACCGTCGATGGCTCGGCAGGCTCTGAGAGAGGAGAAAGTGTGGCTGTGTTACAAAGTGTAAACAAGTTCGAAATCAAAAAATTACAACAAAGAGCCAAAAACTACTAGTCAATACCTATTTGCCCTTCGAGATCCGCACTTTTCTCAGCGGCCTCTACTACTTTTCTAGCGTCATGAATACCTTTCTTGCTTTTTTGTATAATTTCTTGGGCCATCTCCCGGCCACCATTGTCCCAGATGTCGGTGAAAAATTTTCCACCGACCAGGCTCGCTTCGGCCGAGGGGTCTTTTATATCTTCAGAAGATAAGGCGGCTTCGGATTGTGCCAAGGATTTCACATGGTCAGAGCCTTTCCTCTCCAAAATAGTGGCAATCCCCCTAGCACCCAAAAAGGCACATATGTCTTCGCGGCTATTCAAAACTTCTTCAAAAGCTTCAGCTTCGTGGCTGATCCATCCAATTGGGCCTTCATGGTCACCCCTTATGAAGTTGTCCTCACTTGAGAATGCGCCAACACTGGCGAAGCTGGTTCTTATTTTCTTAACACATTCTATAGATTTTTCATAACACCTTTTCTTGGATGCACAAAGCTCTTCAACGTTTTTTCTAAATGATTGGCCCATTGTTCACTAATTTCTCGTTTTGTTTCTTCAAGTGTGCACTCTTCTTTAGCTCTGACTAGCTGTTTCCGAAGATCTTCAATTTCGCGCTTCTGAGCCTCAGCTTGAGCTTTGAAAGCAGCTTCATCTTCTTTTATTTTATTCACTAACGAGTGTAATATTTTATCTTTTTCGAGACCTTCGTTCCTTAGTTCAATTACTTCGGAACGAAGGTTGCTCAAGGCTATGGTACATCCTTCGTCTTCGGCATCTTTTTGTGCCCTGAGGGCATTGCTAAGTATAAGGCCCTGTAAAAAATGTGTTAATAAGTTCAGGCAAACGAAAATTTTTGGTTTCAAGAAATCATACAAAGATCTCATTTTTTCACCTTTAAGCTATTGTACGCCAAACTGTCGGCCAGCTCGTTTTTTGACAACACCGAGAGCCCGTCTTCTAATGTTGGGAATCCGAAGCTCTTGCTCATCTCCCGACAGACAGAAATCTCCTTGCTGTCAGGGACACAATACAAGAAGTCTTTTTCTCCGCTGCCGTTGAATATCAACGCCCCCTTTGGATATTTCAGTTTTTGGGCATAGAACTGAGCCTCTTGCTTTTCTTTTTCAGTCAACTCTTTCCCCGAAGCATGTCGTAAAATATAATTGAAAGCTTCAAAAAATGCTTCGGGGGCGGCAGTGCCAGTTTCTTCAGCCAAAATTTGTTCTGCTGCTTCTGTTTCTTTGGTTTCCATGGATTTCACCTTGGCGGGCTCTGAAGGCCCAACTTTAGTCTCAGCTTGGTGCTTTGAAGTTTCGGCACCAAAGGCTTCGATTTGCACTTCGGGAGTTTCGGCAATTTTCTTTGGAGTAGTGCTTGAATACTTTATTGTCTCCAATACATCTAGTACATTAACCATCCTTTTTCTTTTGGGGGTCATTGCTGGACCCTTTTGGCTTTTTTGTACTTCAACTTTTGCTGAAGGACTTAAAATATCAGATGTCCTTGTTTCTTTAGCCTTCGGTTCTTCTATTTTCTCTATCTCTGGCATTATGACCGGCTCTTCAATATTCGGGAGGGGAGTCGGCTCCTTGGCTTCGGGGGCCGAAGAGGTTTCACCGACAAATTCAGGCACTGTGGCCGGTTCAATATAGCGTGGCCGGTGTGTAAGAACCTTCATCTTTTTCCTCTTCGGCGCTGGCTCACTAGGAGCGGCTGAAGCAACTTCCTTCGCAGAAGCCGTATCTTTCCTTTTTTGACCCCGTGTTGGGTAACGGTAGTCAGGATAGACGAACACAATGGCATCAAATACTCGATTGAGTCTTTTCTTCTTTCGGCCTCCGAAGGCTGCAGACAGTGCAGTATCTTCTGCCTTCGAGTATGGTCCAAGCAGTTAATCGCTTGTGGCCTCAATACATTTCAGCAGTCATCATCTGGCTCGACAAACTGATCTCCATATCTGAAGGTATATTTTAGCCTAACTAGTCCACCTTCGTCAGGTTTGCTGATGGTTTCTTTTGGCATTTCCCACTTTTCCACAAGTGGCCATACTCTGAAGGCAATATGCTCCTGGATCAAATCCCTCGTCCCGATGAAAGAACAAACTACACCGAAGGCTCTCCGGCATTCTTCGGCTGCTTCGTCAATGTCCACCTTCGGTTTCCGAAGGCCGAAGCGCTGCCAGATGGGGCGCATGATGATATCTTTAATATCTTCTCGCGTCTTCAAGTCGTTCTTCACATAGAACCATTCCTTCGTTCAGTCCCCAGGCCATCTCTTCCGAAAAGTTGGCACGGGACAGCTTGACCCAGAGCGGGCACCGAAGCTATAACAGCCAAAATTGTTGTGATGTTGCTCCTTACCCCATGGTTTCGTCTCATACAATAACTCATGCATACTGTAGAAACTTTTTGCATTTGGCTCCAAACCTTGGCTCTTCACGGCCCATACGAAGATTCCCATCCTTATGATTGCTTCGGGAGTAATTTGATGGAGGCAGATTTCAAATATCTTCAAAACTTCTACCACGAAACTGCTCAAAGGAAACCGAAGTCCAGCCTTAAAGAAGCTTCGGAATATCACTACTTCATTCTCCTCGGGAGTCGGACAAGTTTTCTCTCCTTCGTCAGCCCTCACAATAGATAAATCCCGAAAATATCTACCCCTCATATTGACAAGATGGCTTTGTTTAATGCTTGATTTTCCAAAAACTGCATGGCTTGGTTGCCAAGGTCGATCTTCGGAATCTTCACCACCACTTTCCACATCATAGCTGTCACTGTCACCAGTGTCTTCAGACAAACCCTCTAAAATCTCCCTAGTAATCTTCTCTGTATTTGTCTTTGCTATTGATTCAAGAAAGTCGAGATTCATCTCCTCAGAAAGGCACAACTTCGTTTCAGCAACAGCTTTCTTATCTTCAGACATCTTCGAAAATGCTGAGAAAGTGCTCTCGAAACCGAAGCTTAAAAAATTTAAAAAAAAGCCAAGCAAGTGTTGGTGCGCAAGAGCTAAAAGTTGGGTGAGCAAGAGCAGATGGCAAGAAAGCGTGCCAAATGAACCCGTGGTGAGCTCTTATTTTTACGCCTAGCGTGTTGAAAACTGGAGGGTCCCGCTTGTCAATGACTGTTGCTATTCTAGCAAAGGGAAGGTGTTTTTTCGGACCTTCGGCTTAAGGCCTTCGTCCATGTCGCAATCTGAATTTATCACTCTAACAAATTAATATTGCGAGGGGCTACTGTTGGGGGCCTCGGCTTCCGAAGGTCCTCAAAAACATAATTTGACAATGTTTTCCAAATGAAATATGTGAACATGTATCTTCGGATTCAGATCATGAGCATATAGAGCATGGTCAGGACGAAGCCTGATCGAGACGAAAAGTGATTATGACAAAGGACAAGGTAATCACGAAGTTGTGCGCAGGAAAGCTTCGGCATGGCAGCAGAAAAGGGGAACCGACTTAAAGATGAAAAGGCAAATTAGACCTCGAAGAATTACTATAGAGTTATTAGCAAATGTAAAGGGCATGAATGTAATTTTACATGGGTTGCGTCCCTTGCCTATAAATAGATGAACAGTACTCCCGTACTGTTCACGCTGACTTGGCATTCGCTTTTTGCATCACACTTGTACCCTTGCTTTCCTTCAAACCGAAGGTACATTTATAATTTGTTATTGTTGATATGGTAGTGCAAATAAAAATAAGTTTATAATAATGTTTAAGTGTTTATGTTATTTTTTGTATCTTACATATGAATTCTTCTTCATCATTTATTGTGCTTACAAAGGTTTTTCCTTCACAACCTTCGTCCGAAATTCATTATATTCAAAGGGAAATAATGTCTCGAAGGACGAAGGACTTTAAAATTTAACACTTTTTATGTTGCCTTGTTCTTAACTCTTAGCATTTGAGAACAAGTCCCCAACAATCACTTTTGCGAGTGTCTGAAAAATGCAAACCATATAGCAAATATACATAAGAATAATGCACAATAGTTTCTTATGTGTCACTGAGGGGACAGTGCATCACTTCTGCATGTGATCAAATTTTATTTGCACTAGCTTGAGGATCTTTTAGTATCAATTGGTGTTTCCAACCGGTACTAAAGAGTTGAACTTTAGCACTATTTCATTTTTGGAACCATTATTAAAGATATGTCTGCACTTTAGTACCGGTTGGTATCCTCAACCGGTGCTAAAAACTTGATATTAGAACTAGTTGGAAACACCAACTAGTACTAGTGTATTCTGCACGAACTCAACATTTAAAACTGATATACTAGCACCGATTGTAAGACAACTGGAACAAATATTTATGAACAGAAGCCTCATTCTTAAGTAGTGTAGATCTCCATAACATCTTGTCCTGTGTGGTCATTACTATATATAGAGCTAAGAGCAAATATGCCCTCCCAAACTATTGACATAGAATTTTTACCATCCGCATGATCGACATTTAATGGACGAGATACGGCCTTTGATACGCCTTCACTTGCTGTGACTCCAAAGACGCGAACCATCAAGACGTCCAACCCTTGTCCCGGCTGTTTACTGCTCTATTAGTGCTAGTTTTAGAACTCATTTTCCAACCAGGTTTTCATTTTTTCAAGAAAAATAGTTTATTTTTCTTTTAAAAAATAGAAATTCTTGTTAAAATAGAGTTTCCAAACTAATCTTTAGTGCTTTTTTTTCTTTTCTTTTCCTTGCTGGATTCCTTTTCTCGCATGATGTGCAAGTGCAACTTCTTTCGGATGCCTAGGGCGGTTTGGCTTAACTCCGAGCATGTGGCAACAAAACAGCTGCTTCAGTACTACTAAGAAATCGAGCTTCCCTCTTGCTGCCGATATTTTTTTCCCATATGTGCATTATTGGTACGCATAGAACCGGAGCAAATCTTCGCTATCCACATCGCGTTTTTCCTCCGCATGATTGACATTTAACGGACACGTTTCAGCCTCCGATACGGCTCACCCTTTAGGGCTTGTTCGGTTTGAAGGGGTTTGAGGGAGATTGGAGGGGATTAAATCCCCTCCTATTTAAATTTGTATAGAAGGGGATTTAATCCCCTCCAATCCCCCTCAATCCACACTTAACCGAACAAGCCCTTAGGTGATTTTCGAAGGACGTGAATGTTCCAGATGAAGGCGAACTCTTCCGGAGCACCTACCTTCCTCCCGTTGTGGACATTGATTCCACTGTCAGACGAGGCCCCAGGCCCACGAACGACACGACCATGTGAGGCCCTGCCTCTGCCTGCGCTAGAGATGCGACATTGAGGGCGATGCGCAGTCGAGCACGTGCGTCGCGCAAGCTCCCCCCCTCGACCTCGAGTGGCTTAACTTTACTGATAGATAGATCGGTATGTATTATGTCGTCGCCGTTTGTGGTTCCCGCCCGCCATGATCAACTTCTTCTCCTTGACTACTACTCCCCTTCGATGATCAGCTTCTAGTCTGAAGATATGGTCAAAATGCACGGACGGGATAGGATCGATAGGAGCCACAGGCATAGAATTCACCGCCATCGTCTTTTGTGGACATGCCCAGCTGGCCTGGCCACCAACACGAGCTGCCGTGCTACTGGTATCCGTGCACTCATATGTGTGTCGTGAGTGATCATCACTCATGATTTCGTTTCAGCTGATGTGCAGAGGACCCGGTCAGCTGTCACCAGTACCGGAATCCGGGCTTTTGCCGAGTGCTGACGGCTTTACCGAGTGCTTTTTATCGGGCACTCAGCAAATACGACTTTGCCGAGCGCCACACTCGGTAAAGTCCTACGCTCGGTAAAGATCTTATTACCGAGCGCAGGACACTCGGCACAGCCAAGCACTCGGCAAAGACGATTTTGCCGAAAGTTAAACACTCGGCAAAGATGGCTCTCGGCAAAGGGCCGTTAGCGGCCGTCTACAGCTGACGGCCGTCAGTCTTTGCCGAGTGCTAAATATTGGGCACTCGGCAAAGGACACTTTGCCGAGTGTCTTCTCTAGACACTCGGCAAAGTATATTTTTTTTATTTTGTCTCCCAAACTTTTTGTGGTATATTTCTACACTATGTAGACCTATATGTATCATTTGTGGACAATTATAACAGAGTTTTCAATCGTTAGTAGATTTAGTTCGTTTATTTAAATTTCTTCGGAAAAATCAGATTTGAACTGCAGGTCACTCGAAACTTGGAAAACCGTGCATGCAAAAATGATATTCATGTTACTTAACATAAGTTACGACCGATTCCAGAAGTGGACCGGAAACTTTGAGCAACATGCTCACTAAACATAGTCGTGAACTTGTCATCCACATGTTTAAAAATTGTATAAAACACAAACAAAGTCAGAAAATCATGAAACTTGTTCACGTGTCATGATATCATATGTACAAACTGTGATAAAAAATTGAAAAAAATTCGAGAAAACTATGACGCGCTATGTGTACAAACCTAAGAGATCCACATTGAAACTCTATGATTTCATGTGTAGTTCTCTTAGGTTTCTGCACATAGTGTCTCACAACTTTCTCCAAACATTCTAAATTTTTTATCACAGCCTTCAAACGATACAATCCTGACAAGATGGTTCACGCATCCGATGGTGAAGCATGGACCCACTTTGATGCCATTCACCATGAGAAAGCCAAAGAGGCTCGTAATGTTCGTGTCGCGCTGGCCACAAATGGGTTCAATCCCTATGGAATGACCGCTGCCCCATACACATGTTGGCCCGTGTTCATTATCCCCATCAATCTCCCCCCCGGCGTATGCTTTCAAAGACAGAACATATTCGTGCCGTTGATAATTCTTGGACACCCGGGGAATAAAATGGGCGTGTACATGGAGTCTTTGATTGATGAATTGGTCCATGCTTGGGAGGAAGGGGTATGGACGTACGACCGAGCTACGAAGACAAACTTCAAAATGCATGTTTGGTACCAATACTCCATGCATGACTTTCCGGCGTATGGGCTATTTTGCGCCTGGTGTGTTCACGGTAAGTTCCCATGCCCAGTTTGCAAGGAAGCTCTTAGGTTCATTTGATTGAAGAAGGGTGTCAAATATTCGTCATTCGATAAACATCGACAATTTCTCCCTCCTGACCATGCATTCCGACTAGACATCAAGAACTTTACGAAAGGTGTCGTGGTGACAGACCGCCCACCTGCAATGATGACTGGTGTCGAAGTTCGCCAACAGATAGATGGTCTCGTGGCCAACCCAGAAGGTGGTTTTGTGGGATATGGTGAGCAACATATGTGGACACATAAGTCAGGCTTGACTCGGCTCCCCTATTATGATGACCTGCTCCTTCCACACAACATTGACGTGATGCACACTGAAAAGAATGTCGCCGAGGCACTTTGGGCAACAATTATGGAGATTCCTGATAAGTCAAAGGATAACGTAAAGGCAAGAGTGGATCTGGCAGAGTTATGTGATAGACCAAACCAAGAGATGAAGCCGCCTAGTGGTGGAAAGACATGGAGAAGGCCTAAGGCGGATTTCGTCCTGAGCAGGGCCCAGAGGAAGGAAGTACTACAGTGGATGAAGATGTTAATGTTCCCTGATAGGTATGCAGCTAACCTTAGTAGGGGGTGAACTTATCTACTCTGCCAGTCTTAGGGATGAAGAGTCATGACTTCCACATATGGATTGAACGAATTCTTCCGGCGATGGTTCGAGGCTATGTCCCTGAGCATGTCTGGCTAGCGCTTGCAGAGTTGAGCTATTTCTTTCGCCAGCTTTATGCAAAAGAGTTAGCTCGGACCATGATTGCAGACTTAGAAAGGATGACACCAGTGTTACTGTGTAAGCTGGAGAAGATCTTTCCACCCGGCTTCTTCAATCCGATGCAGCATTTGATTCTTCATCTCCCGTATGAGGCACGAATGGCGAGGGCCCGTGCAGGGACGTTGGTGCTATCCAATCGAGAGATGTCTAAAGACTATCCGAAAGAAATGTAGAAATAAATGCAAAATCGAGGCTTCCATTGCAGAGACATACATACTGGAGGAGGTGTCAAACTTCACAACAACTTACTATGGTGACAAACTGCCGAGCGTGCATAATCCACCCCCTCGTTACAATGATGGCAGCAATGAATCGAACCTCAGCATTTTTCGAGGGCAACTCGGAATCGCGAGTGGTTAGACCACCAAGACCCTGAGACATGAAGAGTGGCGCCATATCATGCTATATGTATTACCAACCTTGAAGAGGTGACGCCATACATGGAGCAATTTCTTCATGAATTTGGCGTCGATCAAGGGACCCAACTCCACAGGAATATGATACCCTTCTTAGAAAGGGTGCGGGAAATGGATTGCCCGATTTCATTTCCTGGTTTAAACGTATGGTACGTGCTTAGTTTGTCATTTGAAGTTGCTCTTACGTGCGAATAATATAACAATCTAGCGTGTTTGAACTTGCAGGGCCAAAGAGAGCCGTCTATGAGTGCCGAGTTGAGACAAGTAGCCAATGGCTTTGCCTATAGGGTCAGGAATTTTCTGGGTATGACGTCAATGGATACCGTTTTTGCACAACAAGCTACGACCAAAGTTGGCCCAATCGAAAAACCACGTGTTCTGGAGTCTTTATGCCCGGGCTTGACGAGGTCGAGTATTATGGAAGAATTGAAGAAATATATGAACTCAATTTTTATGGTTCCAAACCTCTTACTCCAGTGATATTCAAATGTCATAGGTTTGATCCTGAAGTTACGAGACGGACACATTCTAATCTTGGGCTAGTCGAAATTCGACAGGATTCCACCTTACCAGGAGACGATGTCTATATTGTGGCCCAACATGCCACACAAGTGTATTATCTTCCATATGCATGCCAAACGAAACAACATCTTAAGGGTTGGGATGTTGTGTATAAGGTATCACCGCACGGTAAATTACCTGTTCCAAACGATGAAGATTATAACTAAGACCCGGACACATATGAGGGAGAGTTCTTCCAAGAAGATGGGCTAGAAGGGCGATTTGAGATAGACTTAACCGAAGCGATCAGAATGGAAGTAGATATTGAAATGGTTGTTGATGAGGAGGATGATGAGGTGCAAAATGAGAATGACTTAGAAATGCTTGAAGGCAATGCCAATGACGAAATTGCGCCTTCAGATGGTGTTGACTATGAAATGGTTGATAGTGATGATGCCACTTATGATCCGGCTAACCCGGACACATATGAAGATTATTTTTAATCGATGTAATGCTATATTTCATTTATTTTGCATATGTTTCTAAATACATATTTTTTTATCTGTGCTTAATTGCTTACTCTTAATTGCAGGTTGTTGGACAAAGATGGTGGGCGGTGGGACGAGGACGAGGAGGGGGAGGAGGAGCACCCGTAGGATGGAGGAGGAGGCGCAGCAGGACGACGCCGTACAACAGCAGGTGGAGCAGCGAGCCGCTGTCGATGCGATGCAGCAGGACGATGACGATGCGGCGCAGCAGGACGACGACGACGACGACGCTCAGCAGGACGTCTCAGGTTCTAGCTCCTCAGGTTCGAGGAGCATCTACCTGCGAGGTCCCGCGAGTCTCCCTCAGTGACCCATACTTCGTGACAGACGTCCGCTCATACGACCCGATGGAGAGAAGTAGGTAACTTTAGATGTTGTTGCTGCTTTTTCATATTATATGTTCAAATTAATAATAGAAACTAATACTTTATCTTAATCACTTGGACAGGTCTTGGATGGTTTTGGAGAGTGCAGGGGGTCATGGCCGCAACCCCAATGGCATTCTCGGCTTTCTATGTAGGGAACACTTCCCTGGACTTGTCGAGTACGCCGGAGTGACGAGCCCAGCCTACACCTTCGACCACTACGCCGTCGCCCCCGATGCAGTAGATCGGGACGGCAGACAATTCAACAACAAGGCGGAGCAGGTGAAGCAAGAGTTGTGGGTAAGTCTTCCTCGCACTATATTGTTTAATAAGTCGCATTTGTTGCATATTCTTGAAATAATGTATGGATACATCGTCTTTGTATGTAGGATTTCTTCAGATGCGAGGCTGGATACGAGG
Organism: Zea mays; assembly: GCF_902167145.1. NCBI lineage: Eukaryota > Viridiplantae > Streptophyta > Magnoliopsida > Poales > Poaceae > Zea > Zea mays. The sequence goes on from NC_050097.1 coordinate 91,979,481, forward strand.
CCAGGGCGGATGTGGTGGCTACCACGAGCTGTAAGAAGCTCGTCGTGGACATGCACTACGAGGCGCGCATCCAGGCCATCGTCACTTACCACGGCTCCGTCCTTGGGGAGAAGGTGAGCAAGAAGGACGCCCGAACCATGTCGTTGACTCCGGACCAGTACTTGCAGGTAAAGACAAAACTTTATTATTGGTACTAAATATGCTTAGTTTTATCTTCTGATATGCCGTGTACTTGTATTTTTTTAGATGATTCCTCATTGGTGCGCCGCGCATCCTGAGTGCTGGGAGCAGATGGTGCAGAGGTGGTGCTCGGCTGAGTGGGACGAGGCGCACAACGCTAGCCGGGAACGACGTTTGATGATGCAAGGTCCCTCCCACCATCAAGGCAGCCGCAACCTGGGCAAATACGCGGAAGCATGGGTACGCGCTCTTTTTTATTTAGGTATATAACTTTCGATTAGACATGATTTCTAACCATCTCGTTGGTTTTCTCGCAGTCGGCGGCACATGGTGGCGCGCCTTGCTCCACGTTCTCGGCATATGCTATGGCCCACAAGGGGAAGGCGACGTCCAACGTCACCTACAACCCGGATGACGGGCCCGAGGCATACACCAACCCCGCCGTCGACAGCCGCCTCAGTGAGTACACCGCCATGGCCAATGAGGTCCATGGGCCAGATTACGATCCGAGGACCAAGGACATCGACGGAGATGTCCTCATGAGGGTCGGAGGAGGCAAGAGGCATGGGCGGTACTGGATTGCCGACGGGGCAATCGACTCGTCCTCCACTCCCACTCTATCTCAGGTGCGAGCAATGAGCACGAGCGCGAGCCCAGCCATACGACCTCGGCAGGACAGCTCACAGCATTGTATCCAGCAACTCCAGGTTATTCCTTATCTATTCATCGTTCATTGATTATTATATATCTTCTCTTTGCATTATCGTAACATTAGGGCGAAATATTGCAGAATCAGCTAGATGATGAGAGGAGGCAACGTGAGGAGCTAGAGAAGAGGATGGCGGAGATGTTCGCGTACATGCAGAGCCTTGGCGCCGCACAGGGTCATGCTCCACCACCTCCGATGTTCCCTACATTTGACCCTGCTGAGTTCACTACTCCTGTGAGTATCAAAATTTTAGTACTGCATGATATATATTCATATGTTCTCACACATGCAATCTCTTCTCTGTGCAGGGTCAATCGGCGGCGTCGAACAACCCTCACGCTTCGTCCAGCCCTTCGCCGAACCAGTCCAGATGCCCACCTCGTTGATGACCTGTTTTGTGATGATCCAGACTTATATTTGTGAGTGTTGGTGATGTTAGTTATACTTGATCTTGTGAGATACTTAGTGAGACTTATGTGCTGTGAAACCTGATTTCTGTGGTGATATTTGTGATATATATGGTGTTGATGATAAATGTGTTGATTCTGTGATGCGATTGATATATAATGTGATGCGAATGATATATATCTGTTGTTTGTTTGGATGGAACAACAAAAACAAATAAAAAATGGACTTCCTGGTCGCTTTGCCGAGTGTAACACTCGGCAAAGGGTAGCTTTGCCGAATGCTATGACCATGGCACTCGGCAAAGAAGGAAACCTGGGAACCGGTAAAGCCTTCTTTGCCGAGTGCTGTGGTCAAGGCACTCGGCAACGAAGCTACCTTTGTCGAGTGCCGCCCAGCGCACTCGGCAAAGGGACTGGCAAAGGGGCCCACTGGAGGACTCTTTGCCGAGTGCCAGTCCACTAGACACTCGGCAAAGAAGCCTCCTTTGCCGAGTGCCTACGAGAGCTCTCGGCACAGGGACTGGCGGTGGGGCCCACTGGAGCCGTCTTTGCCGAGGGCCATGGCAGAAGACACTCGGCAAAATTGGCCTCTTTGCCGAGTGCCAAAGAAGACACTCGGCAAAGGATCTGTCACCGTCACTTGGCGCCGTGACGACGACTTTTCTTTGCCAAGTACCAAATGGCACTCGGCAAATTCTTTGCCGAGTGCCCGACAAAAAGTACTCGGCAAAGAGGCCGTTGCCGATGTACAGTTCGCCGAGTGTTACACTCGGCAAAGACTTTGCCGAGTGCTTCAAGCGCTCGGCAAAGCGGTTGATTCCGGTAGTGCACCTTGTAGGAGGTATTCCTCTAGGCAAATTTTGCTTCTCGTATGGGGTGGAGCTCACACATTAATTACTTTGATTATTAGTTACCATTATACATCACTACCTCAAAAACATGCTCTTAGTTCGTGTTTTTAGATTAATTATTGACACGTGTAAAACCTGTCTAAGATTTTATATCTCTAATTGAATATGACCAGTGACATCACTAGCAGAATAACTTTAGTCACGTGTTTTTATAAATACGTGTCACTGACAGAATTATCTTAGTGACATGTTTTTATAAATACATGTCACTAACAGAATATTCAGGCAAGAAAAATTATTCTCTACTCAGCTGTCCCATGTGCGGCTCCTGAGATTCGAACTCACAACCTCCACTTGATGCATAACTTCCACTTGATGCATAATGTTTTAAGCTCTAGAACTTTATCTATGACAAGTTTTCAAATCAAAATGTTGTCAACTAAAAAGTGTTATACCTTTTCAAAACCTACAACTTTCATTCTGGTGGTTTTTTCATCTCAGGTCGTTTGAAAAAAACTGAATTTTAACTGTGTCGCAAAGGTTAAAGCCAGTGACGTGTTTATATATATAAATCACTAATGTATATGTACTAGTGATGTGTATTTAAATATATGTCACAAAATAGATATGACGTCCGAACTCAGTGACGTGTTTATATAAACGCATCACTGAACATATTTGATATCTGAAGTCAGTTACTTGTTTATAGATATATGTCATTAAACAAATTATAGTAGAGACACGTAAAATAGGAGACGTCACAGAATTTTTACCATATTTTGCGTTTTTACAATAGATACCACATATGCGCAGTCGATAGTGATATGCTTTTAAAAAGACGACATTGTGAAAACTTAGTAACATGTTTTTAATAAATGTCACAAACGATTACATCTCCTTTCAGCGATTTTGACGTAGTGCATTTCACTGAAAGTGTAAGGTTATTTCATGATAATTTTGTCACTTCTACATGTATATATCCACTCTATGCAACGCCTCTCTTAACTAGGTAAACGTACTGGTCAAAGACTCACGCAGGCGTGAGCAAGTGTTACTAGTTGCTAGTATAAAATGGTGTACGGACGTTATCAAAGGAAACGAAGATTTCCATTATCATTTTTCTATCGCATGGACCCAAACTATTCATCCCAGTAGGCTATACAACTAATCCCATTGAAAAAGGTCCGTGTCAGTCCGAAGCAGGTTTGTCTAAACTCAAATTCTATTTGGTGGTGTACCTTACGAAACAGATCGAGTTCAACATAGCCATCAGCCAGCACTGCGCTCTATATGGATGAAAACTAACCGAATTAATTAGGATAAACTCTCTTGTGTTCACCTCTACATTTTAATACCAAAACCAAAGTGAAATGGTGAAGGGCAGAAATAGAAAATGTGAAGATAGGACAAGATATGTGTTAGAGGTATGCCTCCGTCCAAGGTCCTCAAACTAATGCGGTTTAGCCCTTTTGAGTGTGTTTCGAATGGTGTCCGTAGCGGTTTAGCCGTTTTGAGTGTGTTTCGAAGGGTGTCCGTAGCGTTACGAAAATGAATAAAATTTGAATATGCTTACACGACACGTCTTGTAGGAAAAAATACAACAAAACTATGAATAGGTTCTATAGATTGTGTATCGATCAAATGTAATTTTATACGAACTGGTGCATCGCCTTGTCTCTATAAGTAGGGGTATAGTGCTCATGCAGATGGGGGCCCTTTTTAGCTCACGATTCAAGTGCTCATGAATACTCAAGCGCTCCACATACGAAGTTGTAAAAATACATTCACCTTCAGATATTGCTTGTGTAACCCAAAGTATTGTTGTAATCATTTGTAATTCAGAGAGAGAGAAATTGTGATATCCTGGCCTAAGGCTTAATAGAATTAATAGAGTACTCATACCATCAAGGTCCATCGTCTTTTTTGGACGCCTGTCTCAAAAGAACCTCTGGATTAAGAGTGCTTGGCCAAGAGCAATCTTGGGATGGGTGACCGACCGGTAATTCTTCTCGGGTGCCCATGAGTGAGGACAGAGTGTGCACAAAAGAGTCGTGTTTGTTTGTGGGATGATATATGATCCTAGAGGGCTCTTAGGATGAAGTATTGCCAGTCTGCGAGTGGACGGGGTGTTACAAATGGTATTAGAGACGACCCTCGTGGTTTCACAGACGTTTTTGGGCTAGGGGTTTGGGTATATGGCGCATGTCACATGTGGGCCTAGAGTGGTCACATGGCATGGCATATGACGACACTAGACATACAGACGTGGCCAAGGGTGAGGTTCCTAGCTTGGGGTTGACCGACGAGGACGTCGGTCTTCTAAGGGGGTGGATTATGATATCCTGGCCCAGGCCTTAATAGAATTAATAGAGTATTCATACCATAAGGTGCATCTTCTTTTCTGGAAGCCTGTCTCAAAAGAACCATTAGGTTGAACATGCTTGCTCCAGAGCAATCTTAGGATGGGTGACCGACCGAGAAGTCTTCTCGGGTGTGCATGAGTGAGGACAAAGTGTGCAAAACAATCTTGTGTTGGTTTGTGGGGATGATATATGATCTTAGAGGGCTGCCGAGAGTATGTATCGCCGGTCCAGGAGTGGACATGGTGTTACATAAATAATAAAAGATGATAAACATGCTTTGCAAATCACTTATTCTCATCCTTCACTCTATGCGTTATTTATGTTTTGCTTAACCTTATCCCCTCAAATCCTCCTCTCCTCATGAGTAGATATGGAAAGAAGGCTTCATTAACTTAATCAGGTTGCCCTGTTTTGGTTTCATACATGAATCCTGATAGGTGACCAACATTGGCACCCACCTCCGATATATTCATGACCCACATCAACTCTTCATCTTATGTAATAAAAGGCTTTGTGGTTCATAATGTCCTAATAGTCATGGGTAGTGCAGCCGACATCATTTTTTGTGAAGGCATTCAGACAAATGCAAGACCCCAAGGATAAGTTGCAGTGGGTTATAAACCCACTTTGTGGCTTCGGAGGAAAGCATTTCTCAATGTTTGGAAAGTTAAGCATGTCGGTAACATTCGGTTATCTGTAGAACACTATAACCGAGGATATGACATTTGATATTGTTGATATGGAGTACCCATATAATGCAATCATTGGTAGAGGAACCCTAAATGATTTTGAAGCTATAGTACACCTACCATATCTATGCATGAAGATACCAAGCAATGAAGGCTCGATATCGGTATATGGTAGACATGAGGATGCTAGAAGGGACGAAGGAAGCTAGTTAGCTTCAAAGGCCATGCACAACAATGATGAAGTAGAAATCCAAGTCCATAACAAGCAGGTAAAGGAAAAAGAAAATTCATCAGATTAGCTAAAGCAAATATTCTGTAATGAAGACATCGCTCATTGGAGGGTCCTCTTTGGATCATAGTTAACTAAGAAGCAAGAAGGATAGATGAAGACATTCTTATTCCACACAAAGATCTCTTTACCTAGTCTACTAATGATTTATGTGGAGTGGGCAAGAACATTATTAAGCATGCTCTCAATGTCGATCCCAACATAAGACAAAAAAAGCAAAAAGCTTCAGAAGGTGTGAAAGGGAAATGTGCCATAGGACCATTTCTACCTGTTTTGGTGATTACATGTTCAATACACCACAAAGGATTAACTTGTTTAGTATGAGTACAGTTCACTTAAAGGCAATTTGAAGGCCCTAAGACCTAAAGAGCAAAAATAAAGTAAGTTAAAGGGAAATGTTCCCTTAGGCCATTTCTAGTTGTTTTGGTGATTAAATGTCCAACAGATTACTATGAATTAATATCTCCTCATATGAGTATGAGCACAAGTGATTGAAAAGCAAATTGAGAAATATAAGAAAAGTGCATTTTGGAGCATATTACAAATCCTATTACATTGAAGGAACAAAGGTATGATTCTAGCACTTAGCCAATTGTTTTAGTTGCTAACTATTTTCATCTAAGTGCTAGAAAATGTCTCAAGTCGAACAAATTTGAAGAAAATATGTTTGGCTAAGTTTGGCCTAACATGGACAAGTCTGGGCCTCATCGGAGTGTCTGGTGTGCACTGGACAGTGTCCGATGGCCAGACTTGTCAGCCGGCCAAACTAGTCGCACTCGAGGTTAGCGAGGACTTCGTCGGCTATAATTTACCGAACTGTCATGTGTGCGCGTCTACGACAACAGTCGGCCGCGCCCTAGGTCAGCTCAACCAATGGTCGCCAGACTATCCGGTGTGCCAAATGATAGATGGCGTTTAACGATCAGCAACGGTCGACTTCGCCAAGAAAGGAAACATATCGGCGATTGTGCAGTGTCTGATGTGCACCAGACAGTCTGGTGCACCCGCTGACAGAAGGCATCAAGGGCCTTCCAAATGGAGCTTGAACGGCTCCTAGGTCCCTTGAGGATATAAAAGGACCTCCTAGGCGCATGTAGTTGTTACCCAAGCACCCTTTGAGCACACTACAACTCCGAACCTCTGCGACCACGCTGTGATTTGTTAGAGAAAGATTTGAGCACGTTCTTGACCTGTAACTCTGTCGTTTTGATTCGTGTGCTCTCTCTTTTGCTTGTGTGCGTGTTGTTGCTGTGTTGTGCTCTTGTGTGCGTTTCTACTCCCATCCTTACATCGAATTTGATTGTAATCATTTGTGTAGACGAAGAGATCTTAGGATGTATTCCAGATCGCACTGGAGCAAGGATAGTTAACAATCTGACAAAGACCATCAGCTTTCCAAAGCTAGAAAGTGACCTTTGCTACTATCGGAAACAACATATCACCTATAGCCTAGTATACTCAATTTTAAGGTACAAACTTATCATTTTCTTAATTCGCTATTGTTTTCTAATTTGAAGCATGCAACATCTTATGTATCTTTAGCATTATGATAGAGTTTCTTGTTGAGTAAAGCTCTAAGGTTACAGTAGGAGGGGGAAGACCAAAAAATGAGTTTATAATTACTAGTTTAGAGAAGAAGATTGAGGATCTCGAGAATTTTTTGAAAGAAAAAGATGCCCGGATTGAATCAACTGAAGCAAACTTAGCCGAAGCTCACTTGCTGAATGAGAATAAAGATACACAGATTGCATAGCAAAATAAACAAAGTGAACAATTAGGCAATGACTTTGAAAATGCAAAGTCAAATTTGAAAGATAATCTAAACCGTATAGGTCGCAAAGCTTAAGACTTAAACGTTAAAGTCAAAGCCGAAGTTGAAAAGATTGTGAAATTATCTGAAGCCATAAAAAACCTTCGGGATATATGCTTCAGCTTCGCGTTCCGATGCTCCTCACGACTGCGAGAAATTTTCCACTCAGCTGGGGTAGCTTCGGAAGAAGCTAAATATGCACCTGATGATCTTCCCGGAGCACTAGAATGGGTGGAGAGAGAAATCGATGCCTTTGACAAAGTAATGTAAGGTCAAGGTGATTTATGCGCTCTAGTTGCCTCTTGAGGAACTGCTGCCGTTTTCGAGAAGGCTGGGTGTACTCATTTAAAATCTATTAATAAACCTACCTGTGACATCTCTTCTGTCGACCTGACTAGAATGTCCATCGAAGCTATAAGTGTGGGCAACAGATTCGTTACCCAAATCTGGACAAAGGGTGGAAGAGAAGTTGATGGTGACAAAGCGAGGGCGCTACTTAAAGAAGTATACTGAAGTTCTATCCATTCATCTTCTCTCCCTTTTTTATTGTAGGGTACTAATATGGTCTCGCTTTCAGTCTGATGATGGCGAGAAGTGACGAAGACGAAGCTGCAATCTATGATGAAGCCCTGAAAAATGCTTGAGAATCTTTGTTTTGTAAAATATTGAACTTGATGAGAGACAATGAGAGATGATGTGTAATATTTTTTAAATATGTAAAAGCTTGTGATATTACCTTTTGGTGCATCTATTTGTTTTGCTATGGACAAAACCATGAAATTCTTCTTTTGAGCCGAAAGGCGAAAGACACCTTCCCTTCTTTTAGTACACAATGAAGCATTATAAGCTTTACTTTTTATCTGGGTAATCCCTGTCATAGTTTTTTTTGTGCAAAATGCGATGAAGCTATAATGTCTATGATGAATTCTTGTACGAATGCAAATTATGATGCCAGTATATGTTATGCAAGAATGTATTCCTTTTCCCGAAGGTAAAAAGAAACGTAGACTCTTCATCCCCTTAGAAACGACTTCAGAGTCTCTTCACCTTTACTAGGTGATTCTTTGAGCTCAGCATCCCCTTAGAAACGACTTAGCCTGTAGGACCCTAGTCTAGCCGAAGATACAAATAAGAAAGGTCCTTCCCATTTGAGTTGTAGCTTTCCTACTGTTTCTAGGTTAGCTACCCTTCGAAGCACAAAATGACCCGATTTGATATTTTTAGCCTGACTTTCCTGTCTCGCCACATGACTGTTTCTATTTGATATTTATTGACGTGGTTAATCGCCTGAAGCCTAATCCCTTCTATTGCGTCTTTCGACGTTTTGTAAGTATCTTTGTCATCTGCTGAAGTCATGGTTTGTATTGAACCTGTCTTTGCTTCCTCTGGAGTTACAGCTTTATCTCCATACAAAAGCATGAATGGGGTGAAATCTATTGACCTTGATACAGATGTGTTGTGATTTCACACTATTTTTACTAATTCGTCTGGCCACTTTCCCTTCTTCAGATTGAAAATTGATCTCATTATTCCTGTGAGGATAACACCATTTGCTCGCTCAACTAGGCCATTGGATTATGGATGCCTTACTGATGCAAAGTGTATGTTTGTACCAATTTAATTGCAAAAGGTTTTGAAGGCTTTGGAATCGAATTGCACTCCATTGTCCACTGTGATGGCCTTCGGCACTTCGAAGCGACAAATAATGTTTTGCTAATAAAATTTCTAGACTGTAGCCAAAGTTATTATGGCTAATGGTTTAGCTTCGATCCATTTAGAGAAGTATTCAACTGCTACTACAACATATCTTAAGTTCCACTTAGCTGGTGGTAATGGTCCCAACAGATCCATTCCCCATCTTTGAAGTGGCCAAGTAGACTGGATTAACTAGGTTAGAGATGAAGGTTGTTTTTTATCCCTCGCACATCTCTGGCAATTATCACATTTTCTACCAATTCAGCTGCATCCGAAGTAGCTTTTGGCCAGTAAAATCCTTGCCTGAAAACTTTCCCCAATAGTGGCCTGAGTGAATTTCCTTCATCAATTCTTGACATTCAGTTCTGGATAAACACTTCAGCAGAGGTGAATAGACTCCTTGCTTAAACAACTCCACTTCTATCATTATGTACGGTCTTATTTTAGCTTGTACCCTTCTAATATAAGCTTCATCATCCGAAACGTGGTTGCCCTGGAGGAAAGATATGATTTCTATTCTCCAATCTTCATTTTGTGTTGGTGATATTGTGAGCATAGCCCTTTCTATGAGGTCTATCGAAGGTGCTTTGAGCATTTCAAAAAACACCTCTCATGGGAGAGGCGCCCCTGTGCTGCCGATTTGGCCAGCAGATCTACTTGATTATCTCTACTTGGGATATTCTTTACTGAAAAAACCTCAAAGGAAGCTTCCACCTTTCGAACTATGTCGAAATATTTTTCTAGCTTCGGATCTCTTGCTCTACTACTCTTGTCGACATGCCCTATGATTACCTAGGAATCTGACTTTAAAATCGCCCTTCTTATTCCCATGGCCTTAAGTTTTTGAAGCACGAACAATATTGCTTCATACTCTGCAATGCTATTTTTACATTGAAACTCTAGTTTAGCTGTATAAGAAGTTTTCATTTTCTATGGTGAAATCAAAACTGCAACGACACCTGCGCCGAAGGTACCCCATGATCCATCATAAAAGGCTGTCCACACTTCTTCGTCTAGTACTCGTGGTTCGTCCTAAGCCCCTGGCTTCCAATCGGCAATGAAATCTGCTAATGCCTGGGATTGTATTGATGATCGATGTACGAAGTTGATGATGAATTCATTGAGCTCCACGGCCCACTTTCTAGTCGGCAATGAAATCTTGGACCAACGCTGCACTTACAGCAGAATGAGAGGAAGAAATGTATAGAAGAAGTGTGGCTCCTGGCGAGGGTGGAGATAGGGTTGTCAAATGTATGAGATATTGTTTCAAATCCTCGAAAGCCTTTTGCCGAGCTGGCCCCATTGAAATACTTCGGTCGAATTTAATACTTCGAAAAAAGGTAGATTTCTCTCTGCAGGACTTGAGATGAATCTGTTTAGTGATGTGAGTCTGTCTGTCAACCTCTAGGCACCCTTTCTATACTTTGGCGGCTCCATCCGAAGTATTGCTTCTATCTTGTTTAGGTTAGCTTCGATTCCCTTAGTTGACTCAATGCAGCCAAGGAACTTTCCCTTCTTCACTCCGAAGATGCATTTCTCTGGGTTTAACTTGAGGCATGCTTTTCTAAAATTAGCAAATGTTCCTTGCAAGTCTGCGATGTGGTCTACTTGCTTCATACATCTGACTATAATGTCATCAATATAGGTTAGAACGTTCCTACCAATTTGAGTACTCAGTGCTTTTGATGTCATTCTATTGAAGCTTCCTCCAGCATTTTTGAGCCCCTTAGGCATTCAAAGATAACAATAGGTACCACTTGGGGTAATGAATCTTGTTTTGGGCTCATCTTCTTTTCTCATCCATATCTGGTGATATCCTTAATAGCAATGTAGTAAACTTATGAGTTTCGAAGTGGCAGCCGCATCTATGAGAGAATCTATCCTTGTCAAGGGAAATTCATCCTTCGGACATGCCTTGTTGAGATCTATGAAGTCAATGCACATTCTCCATTTTCCATTTGCCTTCTTCACTATCTCAGTGTTGGCAAGCCATTCTGGGTAAGTAACTTCTATGATTACTTTAGCACTAAGGAGTCTTTTGACTTCATTTCTTGCACCTTCGTCTTTATCTCCTGACATTTTCTGAAGCTTCTGTTTCCTTGGTCTCACTACAAGAGACACATGCATTTTCGGCGGCCAGAAGCCGCCGAAAATAAGGCCTTTGCCGCCGAAAATAAGCTATTTTCGGCGGTTTTAAGCTTATTTTCGGTGGTTTCTGGCTGCCAAAAAAAATCAGCCGAAAATAAGCCTTTATTTTCGACGGCCAGGTGCCAGCCGCCGAAAATAGCTTATTTTCGACGGCCAACAAGCTAGCCGCCGAAAATAAGGGATTATTTTCGGCGGCCAGGCTGCGCCGCCGAAAACAACGACCGCCGAAAACAGTAGCCGCTTATTTTTGGCGGCCTCAGTTGGCCGCCGAAAATTAACATTTTCAGAGAATTTTTTTTTGAAAAAATGCAAAAAAAAACAGCAATTTTATCAACAATATAATCACAATAAAATGACAGAAACATTAGACCATATTGTATCACACTTCTTCACAACCACATTGTAGTTTACCAACATTAAGTTCACAAATGGTTCACCACATCAAAGTTCACAAATACAACATCACAGTTCACAAATAGTTCATTACAACATAATAACACCCTCCAGAAGCGAAAAACTCAAACCATCACATATCGGGGTTGTTGGAGTTGTGACCACTACCTCCATAAGCAAAAAACTCGTTGACGAAGTCGTGTAACGGGTTTGGATTCTAAAGAAAAAAGAAGACATTAATAACGACAGTGTTTACATGACCACTATTCAATCAAATTGTTTTTAAAACTAACCTCTCCTGTAGTAGCTCCCTCCCCTGCATAAGCTCCTCCTGGTGCTGGTATCACCGGTGGTGGCGTGTTGTGGCCCATGACCCCGGATCCCTACAAAATCAAGTTTAGTCAAGATTTAAAAGGTTAATACAAACGACAAGTCTTAACTAAATTGAAGCACCTGAGGTGGAGGTGGCGGAGCATGTAATCCCCACTGAGGCATCGGCGACTAAAATTGAGGGAAAACAAATGATTGATGTTGTGCCTGCTCTGCAAACCAAAACCGTTGCAAATACAATATATTAGTTATAAGACCAATATCGACCGTGTTGAGAATAAATAAGACACTCATGTTCATTGCTTGTTGCGCCTGTGCGTTGTAAGCAGCCATGTACTCTAATTGCTGTTGGAGAAATGTTATTTGTTGCTGCCGCAGCTCTTCACGAAACCTTTCTTGCTGCTCCCTCATAGCGTCCTCCATGCTAGTACATAGCTCCGACTATGGCTGCTACTACCACAACCCACCTGCGATGAAGAGCCGCCACGAGAACGCAATTCCGTCGAATCGATCACACCGGTAGACATAGAATATCTTGAAAATAAGAAAATTAGCTATTCGGTCATAGTTCCAATATTATTGAAAAAATTCACAAGTTAATATCGTCCATGCGCCTTTCCTCCAATAGAATGAACAACTTCAGCGTCGATGGTACCACATATTAATATGAAATTAATGCCTAAATACAATATACCCATAATCCTTAAACCACATATACCACTAATACATTAATGAAATCGAACTAAACAATAATAATAATCACACACACTAATCAAACAAACACAATTACAAATACATACTAATTTCGGTGGCAATTAAATAACGGCCGCTGAAAATATGGAATAAAAAACGCAAAAAATACCTTTCGATGGGGAAGAGCTTGGCGACGACGGCGGAGTGGTTGCACGAAGAGGGCTTGGCCACGGCTGGTCGACGGAAGCTTAGAACGGCGGCGGACGACGGTGGCGGCTCGTGGCGGCACGGGCGGCCTACGCTGGGCGAGGGCAGGCGGGCGACGCTGGGGGCGCTGGGCGGCGCGGGGTGGCCGGGGAGCAGCGGCGTGGGTGCTCCGCGCGGCTGGCGGCGCGGGAGCTGGGCGGCCCTGGGAGCGGCGGCGCGGTTGCTGTGGGCGGCGGTCGGTCGCGTGAGACAGAGAAAAAGGAAGAAACGGAGAAAGAAGGATTCGGGCGGCCGTTTTAAAAGCTTAATTTTCGGCGGCCAGGGCTTGGCCGCCGAAAATAAGAGGTTATTTTCGGCGGCTGTGTCAGTGGCCGCCGAAAATAAGGTTATTTTCGGGGGCTAGCGTCAGCCCCCAAAAATAGCACCTTATTTTCGGCGGCCAAGCCGTGGCCCCCGAAAATAAGCTTGGCCGCCGAAAATGGTGCATAGTGTTGTTGTGTCTAATGGTGGGATCTACATTGAGAGAGTGTTGAATGATACTTCTGTTGACTCCACATAAATCATTGGCTGACCAAGCAAAGACATCTTTATTGATGAACAAGAACTATTTTATATTCCTTTCATGTTCTTCGGTCAACTAGGATCCAAAAAGCACTTTTTGATCAGCTATGTCTTCACATAGGAGTATGGCTTTTGGTTGATCTACTGAAGCTGCTTTATCCCTTATATGCTTCTGCTGTTGGTGAACTTCGGCTTCATCTATGTTGCGAATGGCCTTAGAGCCTGTCTAGTTTCCTTCGGCTCTCCTTGCAGCCTCTTGTCTTCCATGCACAGAGATTGGTCCCTGGTTTGATGGTATTTTCATGCACAAGTATGCTGGGTGCAACACAGCTTCAAAGGCATTCAGTGTTCCTCTTCTAATGATTGCATTGTAGGGGTATTCCATATACACTATATTGAACACAACTTCCTTAGTTCTTGTGTTATGAGATAGCTGGCATTGTTATTTTGTGGAATGCTGCTATTTGTTTTCCTCCTAAGCCACATAGGGGGTGCGTTGTATCTTGTATCTTATCTTCTATCTCTTGCATTTATCTGAAGGCTTTGGTAAAAATAATGTCTGCTGCATTGCCTGTGTCCACTAGAACATTGTGAATCAAGAAACCATTTATGACACAAAATATGACCATGGCATCATTATGTGGGTAATCCTTGAGCTAAAGGTCTTCTTGGGAGAAGGTGATCGGAACATGAGACTATTTAGACTTAACATAGGACCCCTACACTCCAACATGTTGTACTCTTTGTTGAGCGTCCTTCTTTTTCTTCTTGTTGGTTGGTTCTGTGGCACCCTGTTCAATCCCTGGACCGGCGGTACTTACTCCTAGCAGCTCTCTAGGATCATATATCGTCCTCATAGACCAACACGAGTCTTTTGTGCGCACTTTGTCCTCACTCATGCATACCCGAGAAAACTTCCCGGTCGGTCACCCAACCCAAATTGCTCCAAGCTAAGGACGCTTAACTTGGAAGTTCTTTCGAGATAGGCTTCCGAAAAAGGACATGCACCTTGTTGGTATGGATACTCTATTAATTATATTAAGCCTTGGGCTAGGACATCACCATCCCAGGGGCTAGGATATCACAATCCACCCCCCTTAGAAGACCGACATCCTCGTCGGTCAACCCCAATCTAGGAACCTCCCCTTTTAGCCACGTCTGTGTGTCTAGTGTCGTCATATGCCATGCCATGTGACCACTCCTGTCCCACATGCGCCATGCGCCATATACCCAAACCCCCTAACCCACACACGCCCGTGAAACCGTGAGGGTCGGCTCTGATACCACTTGTAACACCCCGTCCAATCCCTGGTCCGGCGGTACTTACTCCTGGCAGCTCTCTAGGATCATATATCGTCCCCATAGACCAACACGAGTCCTTTGTGCGCACTTTGTCCTCACTCATGTGCACTAGAGAAAACTTCCCGGTCGGTCACCCAACCCAAATTGCTCCAAGCCAAGCACGCTTGACTCGCAGGTTCTTTTGAGATAGGCTTCTGAAAAAGAATATGCACCTTGTTGGTATCGATACTCTATTAATTCTATTAAGCCTTGGGCTAGGACATCACCATCCCAGGGGCCAGGATATCAGCCGACCCTCGCGGTTTCACGGGCGTGTGTGGGTTAGGGGGTTTTGGTATATGGCGCATGTGGGCCCATAGTGGTCACATGGCATGGCATATGATGACACTAGACACACAGACGTAGCTAAGAGGGGAGGTACCTGGATTGGGGTTGACCGACGAGGACGTCGGTCTTCTAAGGGGGTGGATTGTGATATCCTAGCCCCTGGGATGGTGATGTCCTGGCCCAAGGCTTAATAGAATTCATAGAGTATCCATACCAACAAGGTGCATCTTCTTTTTTGGAAGCCTATCTCGAAAGAACCTCCGAGCTAAGCATGTTTGGCTTGGAGCAATTTGGGATGGGTGACCGACCAGGAAGTTTTCTCGGTTGCGCATGAGTGAGGACAAAGTGTGCACAAAAGACACGTGTTGGTCTATGGGACAATATATGATCCTAGAGAGCTGCCAGGAGTTAGTACCGTCGGTCCAGGGATTGGACGGGTGTTACAGGTTCAAAGCTTGAATCGCTTGTGATTGGGAGTACGAGCTTTGTCAACCCTGTTGACGAAGCCTTATGGATCATCGTGGTCATTGTTGTGGAAGTAAGTTCACCGGAGGTGGGCACCAATGTTGGTCACTTATTTTTAATTGTTGTGAAGAATAAAAACAAGGCAACACAATGTTTAATTAAGGACCATTGTCCTTGGAGGCATTATCTTTTTTAGAAATAACGGTCCTTGGACGAAGGTAATAATGAATGTTTAATCTCACCTTCAAAATAACCTTGCTTCGAAGGTTGTATGTAGGTGATGATTTATATTAAAACGAAAGTCTTTAAATTTAATAAATGAAAGGCAAATAATAAAGAATTAACCTTTATTATATATATATATAAGATCACACTTCGAACAATACAACTAATAATTACATTTATACCTTCGGTTCTACACGAAAGAGGATACAAAGATGACCTTCCGAAAGCGAGTAATCGAGATTGTACTTTATGATCTCACTGATGACCCTTTCAAAAAAGTGTCTACAATATGGGACACTGTTCATCTATTTATAGGCCCAGAACATAGATCATGTAAAATTACAATTGTATCCTTAACTTCGTGTACATTCATTCTAATGTAAAAACATCGGGGTTAAAGTTGTCCTTTGACTCCTCTTGAATTGATTCATTGAGAGACCTTCGGAATTAGCTTAAGACGAAGTTGTGCTCATAGTGATTGTTGAAGCCTTGGCCCGTCCCTTGCGTCCCTCGCTTCGATATTTACTTTTGGCATTTAGTTCTACAGTACGCTTTTTAAATGAATCAGAACAGCTTGTTTTGAGAACCTTCGGGAGAAGGACACCCCAACAGGCTTCATCAACTTAATTATGTTGCCCTGTTTTGATTTCATACAAGAATCCTGATAGGTGATCAACAATGAGTATAATTAGAAATTGAACCCGAAAGGCCAATCCTCGGTGAAATCACATGATTCAGCTATGATCCATCAAGATGTCGTAAAGCTAAATAAATTTATATGAAAACAAAGGCTTCACTAAAGATAAATATATTAATGTGATACTTTCGATGGAGAGCTATCTTAACTAAACAGAATTAGCAAAACATAATTTTTAAAGCAGCTTTTGTCATCAGAATGGGACAGTTAAACACAATTTACACAAGAAATTAGGTTCGTGTACAACTTGTAGTGTTGTAGCTCTCCCATCCTCATAGTATACATATCTCTTTGGGAGTTGGTTTCAAGGTTTTAAAAAGGATCTTGATCCTATAATTATGTTGGGTGCAACAGCTATTTGTCAGTAGATTTAGTTATGTAGAAATATTTTTTTAAAAATGTTTACTCTCACTTATAGATATTTTTTTGGTAATCCATTGGCTAAGAGCAACTCCAATAGATTCGCTAAAAAGAACAGCTAAATTTACTGATTTAGCTACACTCTAAAATTAATTTAGAGAAAAAAGTGTAGACTAATCTAACATACTTGGTAAACCTACAGACTGAATAGAGAGTGAAGTAGGCTATCCAAAAATGGAGAGCGAAAGTGATGGGATATACAACCACTAAATTTAAAGAGTCGTTAACAGAGTCTATTGGATACACTTTTCTTCTAATATTAGCTAAATTACCTTTATAAAACCATAACTTTTGGAGTTGCTCTAAGTGGGCTTTGGTGTCAAAGGCATCATTGTTGGATTACTATAATAAGATTGATCACTTTCCTTGTCTTAGTCTTGCATGGCACTATTCTTGTATACGTAGATTGATCACCTTCCTTGTTTTAGTCTTGCATGGCACTATTCTTTTATACGTGCATGGCTATACTTAGAGAGACCTAATCAGGTGATCCCTTTCCATCTCTATCGGGCATTGTTTCTATGAACCATTGCTCCAAACCATTGGAGTCTAGTCTATATATTGTTGGTCCTATTAATCAATAATATAGAAAAATCATTCGACTATCATGGTATCAGAGGGGTTCGTTCTGAACCATTGCTTCCGCCTTCCCAAGCCACGCGACCTCACTGCCATGGCTGACAACGAAGCCGCAGCTGCTACTGCTCGCTGTGCTTTGGAGCAACGCGTCACCACCTTTAATGCTGAAGAGCGTTCTGAGGCTGTGCGCATCGAGGCCGAGTGTCACGAAGCCGCACGCTTGGAGCAGGAACGTCGCGACGCCGATGCCCATGCCCTGGTCGTTGCCGGTGAGGTTGCCGCGACTACTGCCGCTCTCCATGCTCAAGCAGCGGCAATCCTCAACATCAAGTCTCTCGTCCCCATCGTCCTCGACTTCATGTCATCCCACTACAATTGATGGTGTGGCCTCTTCCTCAACACTCTCAAGCCCTATGCGCTTGTTGATCATGTGCTTTCCAACGACGATCACTCCACCGACGCCATGTGGAAGCGCATGGACAACACCGTCTTATCCTGGCTCTATGACGCGATCAATCCCGAGCTCCTTGAGGTTGTCGTGAACTAGGACGGCGGCCCTCCCACTGCTCGTCTCATGTGGTTCAACCTCGAGCAGCAGTTCATTGGGAACAAGGAGAGTCGCGCTCTTCTCCTCGACGCTGAATTCCGCACCTTCGTCCAAGGTGGCCTGTCCTTCTCCGACTACTACCACCAACTCAAGTCCATGGCTAACCAGCTTGTGGATATTGGCGAACCCGTTCGTGACCACACGTTGGTGCTCAACGTCATTTGGGGCCTCAATGATCGGTTCTCCTACCTCAGCGTGCTAATCCAGTGTCAATGTCCATTCCCGACGTTCGCCGAAGTAATGTCTGATCTTCGCCTTGCCGAAATCAACATGGCTGCCAAGTATATCCAGCCACCTCAGGCTTCGCTGCCTTGGCCCCTCCTCCTCCTCACAACATCGGCGGACCTTGCGGTGGACGCAAGCCACCCAGGCATCACGGTGGAAAGAAGACATTTGGAGGCCACGGTCCTGGTCCCGTGCCCCCTACAACGATTTGGGCTGGTCAGCCGCCACGACCCACACCCTGTCAGCCTGCATTTGGCACTTTCCAGGCGTACTGGGCCAGCCCACCAGGACCACGAGGTGTCCCGCCGCGTGAACCTGGCCCACCTCCGAAGACTTTCTACACCGGGCCATCCGTGCTACCTGGGCCACCTCTGATGGCTGCTTCACCAGGCCTGCTGGCGTCCTCGCCTAGGCCATCCCTTCTAGCTCCACCAGGCCTCGTCAGCACCAACCCACCACCACTAGGATGGCTGCAACATCCTTGTGGCTTCTCCTGGGACGCCAACATGTTGGCTGCAAATTTCAACACGATGACGCTTCAGCCACCGCCAACTAACGAATGGTATATGGATAGAAGCGCTCAAACTGACATGACATCCAACTCCGGTAACCTTTGCACCTCTTAGCTTCCTTCTTTTTCTACTTCGTCCAATATTGTCATTGGAAATGGTTCACTTTTACCTATCACTCACACCGGCTCTGTCACCCTTCCTGCCATATGTGGTCCTCTTCACAAAAATAATGTTCTTGTTTCTCCTCACCTCATTAAAAATCTTATTTTCGTTCGACAGTTCACTATTGATAATAAATGTGATGTTGAATTTGATCCTTCTGGTGTTTCTGTGAACGACCTCAAATCCCATAATGTTATCGTCAGGTGCAATAATTCCGGTCCGCTATACCCGCTTCTGTCATCAGTTTTTTAGCCCTTAGCACTCGCTGCTGGCGTATCTTCATCCACTCTTTGGCATCGTCATATTGGACATCTCGGTTAAGAGGCCTTGTCTAGTCTAGTGTCATCATGTACTATTTCTTGTAATAAATTTGATTCCGAACACTTGTGTTATGCTTGTCAATTAGGTCGTCATGTACGTCTCCCCTTTCCCACCTCCAATTCACGAGCAATCAATAATTTTGAGTTAATCCATTGTGATCTTTGGACATCTCCTGTTCCTAGTATTTCTGGCTACAAATATGATTTAGTCATTCTTGATGATTGCTCTCACTTTCTCAGGACCTTCCCCTCACATCTCAAGTCTGACACATTTTCTACTCTCACTCATGTTTTCACCTATGTCTCCACCCAGTTTGGTATCACCATTAAAATCGTCTAGTGTGATAATGGTCGTGAATTCGATAACTCCTCCTCCCGCACGTTCTTTGCCACACATGGTGTCACTCTCCGCATGTCTTGTCCCCATACCTCGTCGCAAAACGACAAGACCGAGCGCATCATTCACACCACTAATAATATCCTTCGCTCTCTTCTATTCCAAGCCAGCATGCCTCCATCTTACTGGGTTGAGGCTCTTCATACTGCAACCTGTCTTCTCAATCGCCATCCCACTAAAACCTTGTCCTCTGCCGCACTTTCCTTTGTCCTATTCAAAACCCAACCCTCCTATGACTATCTTCGTGTCTTTGGTTGTCATTGTTACCCTAACCTTTCCTCCACCGCTACACACAAGCTAGCCCTGCTCTCTGCTGCCTGTGTCTTCTTCGGCTATCCCTCCGAACATAAAGGGTATCGCTGTCTTGATCTTTCTACCAATAGAATTATTATCTCACGTCATGTTATTTTTTATGAGACTTCATTTCCTTTTTTCGAAGTCTCTTTGCCTCCTTCCTCTGAAGTTGACTTTCTCTCGGAGTTGGATGTTGCTCCTATTATTTCTCCTGGTGTCTCACATGTTTCAGGTACCATGGCTCTCTGTACCGCATCCCCTGTTGGCTCCTTGCCCTAGGTTGCTGCCAGCGTTGCCACGCTGCTTCCAGCCTCGACATCCGCGGGGTGGTCTCTGACACGACCACCTCTGCGTATCCTGGTGCTACCAGCAGTGCCACACTGCTTCCGGCCTCAACGTTCGCGAGGGTGGTCAGTGCTACCCCAGCGACTTCCTTGACCTCGCCCACTCCTGAGGACCGCACTAGGAGCGTGTCTGAGCACGCCGCCTCTCAAGTGTCTGGTGCGAGCCACACCGCCAGTGCTCCTTCAGGGAGCGTGAGCATGCCTAAGACCGCGCCAACCCTGAGCGGCTCGACACCACTTGCTGAGCGACCGACGCCTCCAAATGTAGTCACTATTAAGCCTCCGGCCAATTATCACAGTATGCTAACGAGTGGCAAACAGGGCTATCATCAACCAAAGGTACTGCTCGATCTGCATGTTGCTTCCTTGTCTCCTATACCCAAATCCTATCGAGGAGCATTGGTCGATCAAAACTGGAGGGCCGCTACATCTGAGGAATTTTTTGCCCACCAAAAGAATAATAACTGGGGCTTGGTTCCTCGTCCCTCGGGTGCTAATATTGTGACTGGCAAATGGGTTTATCATCACAAGTTTCACTCTGATGGTTCGCTAGAGCGGTACAAGGCTCGCTGGGTTCTTTGTGGTTTCACTCAACATCCTAGAAATGATTTTGATGAGACTTTCAGTCCGGTTGTCAAACCTGCCACCATTCGTACAACGCTCACAGTGGCTCTCTTCCATAGTTTGCATGTCCATTAGCTCAATGTGAAGAATGCTTTCTTGCATGGCACCCTTGATGAGACTGTCTATTGTGTACATCCTGTTGGTTTCGTTGATAGCTCTTGGCTTGATCATGTCTGTTATTTGAATGGGTTGAAACAAGCTCTATGTGCCTCGTACAGTCGTTTTGCTACTCACATTCTCTCTCTTGGCTTTATGAGTGCCAAATCTGACACTTCCCTATTTATATATCAACATGGCCATGACACAATTTGTTTACTTCTCTATGTGGATGATATTGTGCTGACATCATCTTCCACCTCTCTTCTACAGTGGGTAATTAAAACTCTTCAGCAAGAATTCTCTATGATAGATCTCGACCATTTGCATCATTTTCTCGGTCTCACGGTGACTCGCCAGCCTGATGGATTTCATATTTCTCAGCGACAATATATTCTTGAGGTTCTTGAACGTACGGGTATGACAGACTGCAAGCCATGTTCTACTCCTGTTGACACGAGTGGCAAGCTTTCTGGTACTGAGGGGCCACCAGTTGCTGATCTGACTCACTATCGGGGTCTTGCCGGCGCACTGCAATATATCACTTTCACTCGGCCTAACATTTCTTATGTTGTACAACAAGTTAGTCTACACATGCATGATCCTCAAGAACCACATTATACGTTGATCAAACGTATTATTCGCTATCTGCATAGGACATTGGATCATGGCTTACATCTTCGCCCCATGGATGTCTCTGCTTTGGTTGCCTACTCTGATGCTGATTAGGCCGGTTGTCTTGACACCTGTCATTCGACCTCTGGGTATGCTGTTTTTCTTGGTGATAACCTCATCTCTTGGTCCTCCAAGCGTCAACCTACTGCTTCCCGTTCTAGTGCTGAAGTAGAGTATCGTGCAGTGGCCAATGCCGTTGTTGAGGCTACATGGTTCCGTCAGCTCCTTCAGGAAATGCATTCTCCCCTGAAGCACGCCATTGTTGTTTTCTGTGACAATGTTAGTGCAATCTATTTGTCCTCAAACTCAGTGAATCACCAGTGTGCGAAGCACATTGAGATCGATCTACACTTCATCCGTGAACGCATTGCAGCCGGTGTCGTTCGAGTATTGCATGTTCCCACTCTCTCTCAATATGTTGATATCTTCAACAAGGAGTTGCCTTCATCAATGTTCACAGAGTTCAGATCCAGTCTGAACATTCTTCCAGGTGGCTGACGACGTTTAGACTGCCGGGGGGTGTTGGATTACTATAATTAGATTGATCGCCTTCCTTGTCTTAGTCTTGTATGGCACTATTTTTATATACGTAAATTGATCACCTTCCTTGTTTTAGTCTTGCATGGCACTATTCTTGTATACGTGCATGGCTATACTTAGAGTCCTAATCATGTGATTCCTTTCCATCTCTACTGGGCATTGTTTTTATGAACCGGTTAAAGTCTAGTCTATATATTGTTGGTCCTGTTAATCAATAATATAGAAAAATCATTCGACTATCAATCACAACAATTTATGCAACACTACCGAAATTCGAGGCTTTGCCGAGTGTTGTATTCTTTGCCGAGTGCCTTTTGTCGGTTACTCGGCAAAGAAGGCTTTGCCGAGTGCCGCACTCGGTAAAGTTAGGCTCTCGGCAAAGAGCCCCTTTACCGAGTGCTGAACACTCGGCACAGGACGGCACTCGGCAAAGACAGGTTTGCCGAGTGTCTAACACTCGGCAAAGGGGGCTCTCGGCAAAGGGCCGTCAGCGGCCGTCCCAAAGCTGATGGCCGTCAGTCTTTGCCGAGAGCCAACGGTTGGCACTCGGCAAAGAGTCTTCTTTGCCGAGTGCCACATAGTAGGCACTCGGCAAAGGCGGCTTTGCCGAGTGTCATCTCTAGACACTCGGCAAAGTGTATTTTTATTTTTTTATTTTGTCTCCCAAACTTTTTGTGGTATGTTCCTACACTATGTAGACCTACATGTATCATTTGTGGACAATTATAACAGAGTTTCAATCGTTAGTAGATTTAGTTCGTTTATTTGAATTTCTTCGGAAAATTCAAATTTGAACTGCAGGTCACTCGAAACTTGGAAAACCGTGCATGAAAAAAATGATATTCATGGTACTTAGCATAAGTTACGACCGATTTCAGAAGCGTACCAGAAACTTCGAGCAACATGCTCACTAAACATGGCCGTGAACTTGGCATCCACATGTTTAAAAATTGTATAAAACACAAACAAAGCCAGAAAATCATGAAACTTGTCCACGTGTCATGATATCATATGTATAGGCTGTGATAAAAAATTTAGAATGTTTGGAGAAAGTTGTGAGACACTATGTGTAGAAATCTAAGAGGACTACACATGAAATCATAGAGTTTCAATGTGGATCTCTTAGGTTTCTACACATAATGTCTCACAACTTTCTCCAAACATTCTAAAATTTTTATCACAGCCTATACATATGATATCATGACACGTGGACAAGTTTCATGATTTTCTGACTTTGTTTGTGTTTTATACAATTTTTAAACATGTGGATGTCAAGTTCACGACCATGTTTAGTGAGCATGTTGCTCGAAGTTTCCGGTACGCTTCTGAAATCGGTCGTAACTTATGCTAAGTATCATGAATATCATTTTTTTCATGCACGGTTTTCCAAGTTTCGAGTGACCTGCAGTTCAAATTTGAATTTTCCGATGATATTCAAATAAACGAACTAAATCTACTAGCTATTGCAAACACTGTTATAATTGTCCCAAAATGATACATGTAGGTCTACATAGTTTAGGAACATACCACAAAAAGTTTGGTGCCCAAAAAAATAAAAATACAAATGTACTTTGCCGAGTGTCAACTGGTTGACACTCGGCAAAGTATGCTTTGTCGAGTGCCCCGGGGTGGCACTCGGCAAAGCAGTGTAAATTAATCTTTGCCGAGAGCCCCTGGGTGGCACTCGGCAAAGAAGGCGCCTTTGCCGAGTGCCGCCGATCTGGCATCGCGGGCACTCGGCAAAGAACATCAACTTAACCAAACCGACGGCTTCTCCTTCTTCTCCCTCTCACTCACGCTCACTCGCTCACGCCGCCGTTGCCCGCGCTCGCCGCCGACCCCGCACCCGCGCCCGCGCCCGCCCTCGCCGCCGGCCACGCGCCGCCCTCGCCGCTGGCCACGCGCGCGCCCCCGGCCCTGCGCACGCGCGCCCGCGCTCGCCGCGTGCTTGCTGCGCAGCCGCCGCCGCCGCCGACCCCGCGCCCGCGCCCGCCCTCGCCGCCGGCCACGCGCGCGTCCCCGGCCCTCCACGCCCTCGCAAGCCCTCCACGCCCTCCACGCCGTCGCGCCCTCCACGCCCTCGCAAGCCCGCCGTCGCGCCCTCCACGCCATCACGACCTCCACGCCGTCACGCCCGTTCGCCGTCGTGCACCGTCCACGCTGAGCAACTAGGTATAAACTCATTTTCAAATTTTAGTTGCTAAATATTGTCAAATAAATGTTTGATTGTTGTGAAATAGAATTAGGTTTTTTGTGTGTGATTTTGTATTGTGAAATAGAGTTAGGTTTTTAGTGGTCACTTTGCATGCATTAGGTAAGTCTTCTAATTGCACAAAAGATGTTTATGTGGTTATTTAGGCATTAATGTATATGTGTGGATGTCAGCCATCGTGCTGCTACTTATATTTACAGGTTTTGAAAACCTCCCCGTGCAGGGGAGGTGCTGCCGGATTTTTTTGTTGATATGCTTTGGTTAAATATGTTATAGGATGGAGGACCGTGAGTGGATGTACACGGGCCGTAGAGGAAGGAACGATGTCACCACTGAATGGATTAGAAAGACCGATGATTTCGTGGAACGGGCATATGGCGAAGCTGCTAAAGGAGCGAGTCTAGTCCCATGCCCGTGCAGCAAATGTGACAACCGGAAAAGAAAACCAAAGAAGACCATGGTAGAACATATTTGGAAGAATGGATTTATGCCGGGCTATACTCGGTGGATATTTCATGGTGAAGCGCATCGTACGAGAGAGGAGGTGCTGAGACAACGTGTCGAGGATTATGACGCGGATGCGGGGGTAGCGGATATGTTGAACGACTATCAGGAGGCACAGTAGGATGTATGGATGACGAGCCAGAGCCGACTGCAAAGGCGTTCTACGACCTGTTCGACGCGGCACAGAAGCCCCTTCACGGCCAGACAAAGGTTTCTCAACTGGATGCCATTGGGCGTGTAATGGCGTTCAAGTCGCAGTACAACATGAGTAGAGACGCATTCGATGGCTTGTTGACGGTTATTGGGAGTCTGCTTCCGGATGATCACGTTCTGCCAAAGAGCATGTACGAGGCACAGAAACTACTTCGTGCACTCAAGATGACGTATGAGCAGATTCATGCTTGTCCGAAGGGCTGCGTGCTATTTAGGAAAGAATACGCGGAGGCAAAGTACTGTCCCAAGTGTAATTCGTCTAGGTTTATGGAGGTAGACTCTAGTGATGGACAGAAGAGGCAGCTCGACATCCCCTTGACAATCCTACGACACCTTCCGTTCATACCGAGGATCCAGCGTTTTTACATGACCGAGGAATCCGCGTAACAGATGACATGGCACAAAAATGGAAAACGATACAATCCTGACAAGACGGTGCACGCATCAGATCGTGAAGCATGGAAACACTTTGATGACATTCACCGTGAGAAAGCCGAAGAGGCTCATAATGTACGTGTTGCGTTGGCCACAGATGGGTTCAATCCCTATGGAATGAGCGCTGCCCCGTACACATGTTGGCCCGTGTTTGTTATCCCAATCAATCTCCCCCTGGTGTGTGCTTTCAAAGGCAGAATATATTCGTGTCGTTGATAATTCCCGGACACCCGGGGAACAAAATGGGCGTGTACATGGAGCCTTTGATCGATGAATTGGTACGTGCCTGGGAGGAAGGGGTATGGACGTATGACCGAGCTACAAAGACAAACTTCAGAATGCATGTTTGGTACCAGTACTCCATGCATGACTTACCGACGTATGGGCTATTCTGTGCCTGGTGTGTTCACGGTAAGTTCCCATGCCCAGTTTGCAAGGAAGCTCTCAGGTTCATTTGGTTGAAAAAGGGTGGCAAATATTCGTCCTTCGATAAACATCGACAATTTCTTCCTGCTGACCATCCATTCCGCCTAGACATCAAGAACTTTACGAAAGGTGTCGTAGTGACAGACCGCCCACCTGCAACGATGACTGGTGCCGAAATTCGTCAACAGATAGATGAGCTCGTGGCCAATACAGAAGGTGGTTTTGTGGGATATGGTGAGCAGCATATGTGGACACATAAGTCTGGCTTGACTCGGCTCCCCTATTATGACGACCTGCTCCTTCCACAGAACATTGACGTGATGCACACTGAAAAGAATGTTGCCGAGGCACTGTGGGCAACAATTATGGACATTCCTGATAAGTCAAAGGATAATGTGAAGGCAAGAGTGGATCTGGCAGCGTTATGTGATAGACCAAAACTAGAGATGAAGCCGCCAAGTGGCGAAAAGACGTGGAGAAGGCCTAAGGCCGATTTCGTCCTAAGCAGGGCCTAGAGGAAGGAAGTACTTCAGTGGATCAAGATGTTGATGTTCCCTGATGGGTATGCATCTAACCTGAGTAGGGGGGTGAACTTATCTACTATGCGAGTCTTAGGGATGAAGAGTCATGACTTCCACATATGGATTGAACGGATTTTTCATGCGATGGTTCGAGGCTATGTCCCGAGCATGTCTGGCTAGCGCTTTTAGAGTTGAGCTATTTCTTCCGTCAGCTTTGTGCAAAAGAGTTATCTCGGACCGTTGTTGCAGACTTGGAAAGATTGGCCCCCGTGTTACTATGTAAGCTTGAGAAGATATTTCCACCCGGCTTCTTCAATCCAATGCAGCATTTGATTCTTCATCTCCCCTATGAGGCACGAATGGGGGGCCCCGTGCAGGGACGTTGGTGCTATCCAATCGAGAGATGTCTAAAGACTATTTGAAAGAAATGTAGAAATAAATGCAAAATCGAGGCTTCCATTGCAGAGGCATACATTCTAGAGGAGGTCTCAAACTTCACAACAACTTATTATGGTGACAAACTCCTAGCGTGCATAATCCACCCCCTCGTTACAATGATGGCGACAATGAATCGAACCTTAGCATATTTCGAGGCCAACTCGGAAGCGCAAGTGGCTCGACCACCAAGACCCTGACACATGAAGAGTGGCGGCATATCATGCTATACGTATTGACCAACCTTAAAGAGGTGACGCCATACATGGAACAATTTCTTCATGAATTCTGGCGTCGATCAAGGGATCCCACTCCACAGGAATATGACGCTCTTCTTAGAAAGGGTGCGAGAAATGGGTTGCCTGATTTCATTTCCTGGTTCAAACGTAAGGTACGTGCTTAGTTTGTAAAAGAGATACGTCTTTGAACTCAATTTAGCGTCTTTTAACTTGCGAATACTTGTAGGGCCAAAGAGATCCGTCTATGAGTGCCGAGTTGAGACAAGTAGCCAACGGCTTTGCTTATAGGGTCAAGAAATATTCTGGGTATGACGTCAATGGATACCGTTTTCGCACAACACACTACGACAAAAGTCGGCCCAATCGGAAAACAACGTGTTCTGGAGTCTTTACGCCGGGCCTTGACAATGTCGATTATTTTGGACGAATCGAAGAAATATATGAGCTCAATTTTTATGGTTCCAAACCTCTTACTCCAGTGATATTCAAATGTCATTGGTTTGACCCTCAAGTGACGAGACGGACACATTCTAATCTTGGGATAGTCGAAATTCGACAAGATTCCACCTTAGCAGGAGACGATGTCTATATCGTGGCCCAACAGGCCACACAAGTGTATTATCTCCCATATGCGTGTCAAACGAAAGAACATCTTAAGGGTTGGGATGTTGTGTATAAGGTATCGCCGCACGGGAGGTTACCTGTTCCTAACGATGAAGATTACAACTTAGACCCGGACACATATGATGGAGAGTTCTTCCAAGAAGATGGGCTAGAAGGGCGATTTGAGATAGACTTAACTGAAGCTATCGGAATGGACGTAGATATTGAAATGGTTGTTGATGAGGAGGATGATGAGGTGCAAAATGATAATGACTTAGTAATCCTTGAAGGCAATGACGAGGTTGCGTCTTCCGATGGTATTGAGATTGAAATGCTTGATAGTGATGATGAGAGTTATGATCCGGCTAACCCCGACACATATGAAGATTATTTTTAATCGATGTAATGCTATATGACTTTTTATTTCGCACCTGTTTTTGAATACATCTTTTTATATGTGCTTATTTGTTTACTCTTAATTGCAGGTTGTTGGACAAATATGGTGTGCGGTTTCCTGAGGAGGAGGAGGGGGAGGAGGAGTAGGACGGCGGATGATGCAGAGCAGGCAGCGCAGTAGGACGAGGCAGAGCAGGCAGCGCAGCAGCAGGTGGCGCCTCAGGACGACGACGACCAGCAGCAGGACGACGACGACCAGCAGCAGGACGCCTCAGGTTCAGGCGGCTCTAGTTCGAGGAGCATCTACCTGCGAGGCCCCGCGAGTCTCCCGCCGCGTCCCATACTTCGGGACAGACGGCCGATGATTCGGCCGGAAGGGGAGAGGTATGTAACTTTATGTTCTTCATTCTTGTTCATATTATGTGTTCAAAATCATAAGATAAACTAATACTTTTTATTTATCACTTGGACAGGTCTTGGACGATTTTGGATTATGCTGGGGGCCATCGTCGCCCCCCCAATAACATCCTCGGCCTGCTGTGCAGGGAACACTTCCCTGGAGTTGTAGAGTACGCCGGAGTGACGGGCCCAGCCTTCACCTTCGACTACTACGCCATCGCCCCCGATGCAGTAGACTGGGACGGCAGGGAATTCAATAACAAGGCAGAGCGGGTGAAGCAAGAGCTGTGGGTAAGTCTTAGTATAATGTAAAATATGTCACATTCGTTGCAAATTCTTGAAATAATGTATGGATACATCGTTTTTGTATGCAGGATTTGTTCAGATGCGATGCTGGATACGAGGCTAGGGCGGATGTGGTGGCCACCACGAGCTGTAAGAAGCTCGTCGTGGACATGCACTATGAGGCCCGCATCCAGGCCATCATCACCTACCACGGCTCCGTCCTTGGGGAGAAGGTGACCAAACCTCAAGCCCGAACCATGTCGTTGACCAGGGAGCAGTACCTGCAGGTAAAGTCATGCATGTTTGGTACCAGTACTCCATGCATGAATTTTATTTTATCTTCTGATATGCACTTTATGTGTTTACTTTGTAGGTGATTCCACATTGGTGCGCCGCACATCCTCTGTGTTGGGAGCAGATGGTGGATAGGTGGTGTTCGGCTGAGTGGGACGAGGCGCACACAGCTAGCCGGGAACGGCGTTTGATGATGCAAGGCCCCTCCCACCACCAAGGCAGCCGGAGCCTGGGCCAATATGCCAAAGCAAGGGTACACCACCTTTTTTATTTAGGTATATAGCACTAAGTTAGATATTATTTCTAACTATCTCGTTGGTTTTCGTTGCAGTCGGCGTCACATGGTGGCAGGCCTTGCTCCACCTTCTCGGTCTATGCTATGGCCCATAAGGGTAAGGCGACGTCTGACATCACCTACAACCCGGATGACGGGCCCGAGGCCTACACCAACCCCGCCGTCTACAGCCGCCTCCATGACAACACCGCCATGGCACAGGAGGTCCATGGCCCAGACTATGATCCGAGCACCGAGCCGATCGACCCCGATGTGCTCATGAGGGTCGGAGGAGGCAAGAGACATGGGCGGTACTGGATTGCCGACGGGGCAATCGACTCGTCCTCCACTCCCACTCTGTCTCAGGTGAGAGCAAGGAGCACGGGCTAGAGTCCAGCCATTCGACCTCGGCACGACAGCTCACAGCATCGCATACAGCAACTCGAGGTTAGTGCTTCTGTAACTCATCCTTCCTTGAGTTATATACCTACTCTTTGAGTTACTATAACGTTGGCTTGTAATATTACAGAACCAACTAGAAGAAGAGAGGAGGGAACGTCACGAGATGGAGGCGAGGATGATGGCGGAGCGGGAGGCGGAGCGCCGGGCAGATCATCAGAGGATGGCGGAGATGTTCCAGTACATGCAGAGCCTTGGCGCCGCACAGGGCATCGCTCCACCACCTCCATTGTTCCCTCTAGTTGACCCTGCTCTCTTCCACACTCCTGTGAGTATCAAAATTGTAGTTAGATGTTTGTAATGCATCTGGTATAACACATGCAATCTCTTCTCTATGCAGGGCCAATCTGGAGCGGCATCCAACAACCCTTTGGAAGGGTTCAGCCCAACGCAGCCCCGGTCAAACCGCCCACCTCCATGAGTGTTGTGTTTTCATTGTTTTAGACTTCAGAACCTATGTATAATACTTATGTCTGTGTTTGATACTTATGTGAGACCTTGCAACGTTTGAGACTTATGTTTGTGTTTGACACTTGTGTTGAACACTTATGTTTGTGATGGATATTTATGTTTGTGGTGACGGTTTTATGTTTGTGTTGGCTATTTATGTCTGTGATGATATCTGTGATGTATATATGTGATATATATGTGATATCTTCTGTTTGTGTGGATGGAATACAAAAAACAAATAAAAAAGGTATATACTGGTCACTTTGCCGAGTGTAACACTCGACAAAGAGGCGCTTTGCCGAGTGTCAGGGTCATAACACTCGGCAAAGAGCACAGACCTGGGCACCGGCTTAGGTTCTTTGCCGAGTGTTATGTCGCTGGCACTCGGCAAAGAGGTCGGCTTTGCCGAGTGCCGCACAGAACACTCGGCAAAGAGCCTGACATGGGGACCCTCTCTGGCGGGCTCTTTGCCGAGTGTCCCAAGTGGATTCTTTGCCGAGTGCTGCCTGGAAGACACTCGGCAAAGATAACTTCTTTGCCGAGTGTCACCAGGGACACTCGGCAAAGCCGCCGTCTCCGTCACCCGGCGCCGTAACGGTCGCTTTTCTTTGCCGAGTGCTCTCCGGCACTCGGCAAAGAGGTTTGCCGAGTGTTCGAGAAAAAGCACTCGGCAAAGAAGGCTTTGCCGATGCACTGTTTGCCGAGCCTTCTTTGCCGAGTGTCACACTCGGCAAAGCCTTTGCCGAGTGTTTTTAAGGCTTCGCCGAGTGCTTTAGGCACTCGGCAAAGCGATTAATTCCGGTAGTGCAAGTGGCAATGACGTTTTCCATGCGGTCACCTAGATGTAATTTATTTTTAAACAGATGCGTGTACTCCGCTAAAAACATGAAAAAATTCATACCATGATAAAAGGGGATAATCAATCAATACTTGACTATTTCTGCTTAATAATATGCGAATGGAAATAGAACAAAATGACTAATTTCGAAAAACAGACTAAGTTCTTGGCAATCAAGTTATGGTTTTACCACCCGGAACTCATTTGAAGTGTTATTGACTGAATAAATTTTTTGAGTAGATGGAACAAATGCACTCGAAAAATTCGTCAACTGGAAACTATTTGAGCAACTGTTGGGGGCCTTCGGCTTCCGAAGGTCCTCAAAAACAAGATTTAACAGTGTTTCTGGAGTATAATGTGTCAACAGGTATCTTCGGACTCGAGTCGATATCACAGTAGGAGAAGCCCAAATAATACGAAGGTTGATATAGCGCCGAAGATGTGAGCAGGAAAGCTTCGGCGTGGTAGCAGAAAAGGAAACCGACTTAAAGATGAAAAGGCTATTCAGACCTCGGTGGATTACTATAGAATTACTACCAAATGTAAAGGGCATGGATGTAATTTTATATGGGCTGCGTCCCGTGCCTATAAATAGGTGAACAGTACCCCCGTACTGCTCACGTTGACTTGACATTTGCTTTTGCATCACACTTGTACTTTCGCCTTATTTCAAGCCGAAGGTACATTTGTAATTTGATATTATTTCTACTTTTCTATAATAATAATACAGAAATGAGTTGATAATAATACATAATGGTTTATGCTATCTTTTGTGTCTCATATGATTCCTTCTTCATTATTATATGTTGAGTTTATGAAGGTATGTCCTTCATAACCTTCGTCCAAAAATCATTATGTCCTAAGGGAAATAATGCTTCGAAGGACGAAGGGCTTTAACGTTTAACATTTCTTGTGTTGCCTTGTTCTTAATTCATAGCATTTGAGAACAAGTCCCCAACATTGGCGCCCACCTCCGGTGAACTCACTTCCACTCTTTGAGTTTTGAATACCTTCGGCGATCATAAACCTTCGCTATGGCGCCGAAGAAAGCTTCAGCAACTAGGGCTGCAGCTCTGCAACCGCTAGACCCCAATCAGGAGACTTTCTCCCTTCGGGAGGCCCGAAGCCAGAAGAGGAAGGCTGTCAGCCCGACACCGCCAGAGGATGAGCTAGACCAAGAAATCAGAGACATGGAGATGCTTCATCAACAGGTGCAGAGGAAGAAGGAAAAGATGGCCAGGCTAGCTGAACTGCAAAGGCAGATAGACGAAGCCTCTGAAGAAGTTCGTCATCTTACTCAAGATGAGCAGAACCGAAGGCCTCAGAAGAAAGACTTTCATCAGGAGGGTTTCCTCAACGAAGATGACTGGTATGAGAATTTTCACCATGGAAATTTTGCTTTTGATGATGCTTCTCCTCTGTCCGCTGAGCTGCAGGCTACACCTTGGCCTCCGTCCTACAAGCCGCCTCAGCTTCCCATATTCGACGGCCATTCAGACCCGAAGCAGTTTTTGATGAGCTACGAAGCAACAGTATCTTCGTATGGTGGCAATACTGCAGTCATGGCAAAATCTTTTGTTATGGCTGTCAGGAGTGTTGCTCAAACCTGGTATTCCTCCCTTCGGCCAGGAACGATCACTTCATGGCAAAAGCTGAAGGACATGTTGTTAACCAGCTTCCAAGGGTTTCAGACGAAGCCGGTCACTGCTCAAGCTCTATTCCAGTGCACCCAGGATCACGAAGAATACCTTCAGGCGTATGTCCGGAGGTTCTTGCGTTTGAGGGCACAGGCACCAATAGTGCCCAATGAAATTGTCATTGAGGCCATGATCAAGGGCCTTCGGCCAGGACCTTCAGCTCAGTACTTTGCTAGGAAGCCTCCTCAAACTTTGGAGAAGCTGCTCCAGAAGATGGACGAGTATATTCGTGCCGACAATGATTTTCGTCAAAGAAGGGAGGAGGCTTACAGGTTTTCTGAAATGGCCAGGGGCTTCGGAGGAAGATTTTATCCGAGGCATGTTAGGTCAATTCACAACTCTACTCAAAATGATGATAAGGGAAGTCAGCAGCAAAGGCCACAGTGCTCCTCACAGGCTTCGGGGCAACAGCAAAGCTCCTTCCGACCGCCAGCTCCAAGAGGCAGAGGCGCCAGGGGCTTCGGCGGAAGGTTTGGAGATCAACCAAGGAGAATATTTTGCTTGTTCTGTGGTGAAAACTAGGGCCATACCACCAGGATGTGCCATGTTACCGTCCAGAAGCAAAAGGAGATAGCCGAAGCTGCAGCACAACAGGCTCAGCCGAAGCAAATCATGCACACTGCTTCGTACCATTCGCCTTACATCCCAGAATATGTAGGCAACCACCCTGCATTTTCTGTTGCTTCGGCGAGTCAACCTCAAGCTTCCTGGCAACAGCCTCCGCCTCCACCGCCGCTGCAACAAGGCCAGCAGCCAGAAGGGGGCCAATATGCTCAACACCAAAGGGACTTCAGAGAACAGTCCGAAGCTCGCACAGTCAATAGCACTGTGCCAGAGTCGAAGCACATCTATTGACAAATATCCTACCTTGATAGTAGTCTTTTCCATTCAGTTTTATTTTTTGTGTAATAAAGGACATTTTTTAAATTTCATGTAATAGTTTCATTGTTTGCCACAAGGAAAATATATTTTTTCCACAGGCTTAAGTTGTTGAAGCTTAAAGATTTGCGATAACAAGGAGGACCTTCGAATTATCAAAAATTCTTCGAAGCAACAAAAAGTCGTTCTAAGGAACGCAGAGTAAGTTTGCTGAAGTTACAAAAAGCCGTTCCAAAGGGAGCGCAGTGTAAGTTTTCTGCTCCAAAGTCGTTCCAAAGGGAATGCAGAGCTTACAGCGAAAAATAAACGCTGATACCGCCTAAGTAAAAGGCGAAGCGCGAAATGTCAACGCGAATACCGCTGAAAGTAAAAGGCGAAAAAGCTCCTAAGGGAGGCTTACAGCGAAAAATAAACGCTGATTCCGCTGAAGTAAAAGGCGAAGAAGCTCCTAAGGGAGGCTTACAGCGAAAAGTCAACGCTGATTTAAAAAGATTATGTGTTTTATTACAGGGATGTGCGTGTATCTTCGGAATAAATACCATCTTACATAGCATAACATCATCACATCATTTTGCATGGCATAAGCATCATGCATCATGCTGCATATGGCACAAGAAGGGGACACAATATCGATCTTCAGAAGAATGTTTTGAAAAAAGGGGAAAATCATGCT
Source organism: Zea mays (assembly GCF_902167145.1). Lineage (NCBI taxonomy): Eukaryota > Viridiplantae > Streptophyta > Magnoliopsida > Poales > Poaceae > Zea > Zea mays. The sequence goes on from NC_050097.1 coordinate 92,013,849, forward strand.
AAGTCACAAGGAGATACAATATTGATCTTCGGAAGTGTAGCTTCGGAAAATATCTTCACGAAGCTTGGATATTCTTCATCAGAACACTACGGATATTGTTGTGATAAATGAAAATTCTTCTTCACGAAGCATGAAAAGAAGGGAAGGTGTTTTTTCGTCAAAGACTCAAAAACGGTACGTATGTAAAATTTCATGCATCGTAAAGAATTGAACTATAAAAACAAGTATATTATATTCAGGGTTACAAGATGTTACACATATTACGTTTCAGAAGTTTTGCAATAGCACTTAATCTTCTCTAAGTACAACTTCCGCAGCTTCGTTCAGGAGCCGATTAACAACTTCATCCATGATAGCTTCAGCCATCTTTTTAATTTCGTCGTCTCCTTTCGGGTGAGGGCCCGGAGACGCTTTAGTAGGATCTGAAGGAGGACAGGATACGGCTACATTGCTATTACAAATTGCGAACGAAGCTTAAAACCAAAAATTACAACACAATAAAAACCATTAGTTAATACCTATTTGCCCTTCGGGCTCTGCGCTTTTCTCAGCAGCCTCTGCTACTTTTCTAGCATCGTGGATGCCCTTTTCGCTTTTTTGGATAATTTCTCGGGCCATTTCTCGACCACCATTATCCCAGACATCGGTGAAAAATTTTCCACCAACCATGCTAGCTTCGGCTGAAGGATCTTTTGCATCTTCGAAGGACAAGGTAGCTTCGGATTGCGCTAAAATCTTTACATGCTCGCAGCCCTTTTTCTCCAAAATGGTGGCAATCCCCCTGGCACCCGAGAAAGCACATATGTCTCCGCGGCTATTTAAAATTTCCTCAAAGGCCTCAGCTTCGTGATTGATCCATTCGATGGGACCTTCGGGGTTGCCTCTTGTAAAGTTTTCTTCGCTCGAAAATGCGCCAACGCTGGCGAAGCTAGCTTTCATCTTCTTAACACACTCCATAGATTTATCATAGCATCTTTTCTTGGACGAACGAAGCTCTTCAACAGTTCCTTCTAAATGATTTGCCCATTGGTCGCTAAGTTCTCGCTTCGTTTCTTCAAGTATGCGTTCCTCTCTAGCTCTGGCCAGTTGTTTTCGAAGATCTTCAATTTCACGCTTCTGTGCCTCAGCTTGACCTTTAAAAGTAGCTTCGTCTTCTTTTATTCTATTTATCAATGAATGTAATATTTTATCTTTTTCGAGACCTTCGTTCCTTAGTTCAGTTACTTCGGAACGAAGGTTGCTCAGGGCTATAGCGCACCCTTCGTCTTCGGCATCTTTTTGGGCCCTGAGGGCATTGCTAAGTATAAGGCCCTGCAAAGAAAAATGTGTGTGCGTCAATAAATTTAAGCAAACGAAAAATTTTGGTCTCAAGAAAAAATACAAAGATCTCATTTTTTGCACCTTTAAGCTATTGTACGCCAGGCTATCGGCCAGTTCGTTTTTCGACAGCACTGAGAGCCCGTCTTCTAGTGTTGGGAATCCGAAGCTCTTGCTCATCTCCCGACAGACAGAAATCTCCTTGCTGTCAGGGAGACAATACAAGAAGTCTTCTTCTCCGCTGCCGTTGAATATTAACGCCCCCTTTGGATACTTCAGTTTTTGGGCGTAAAGCTGGGCCTCTTGCTTTTCTTTTTCTGATAATTTTTTCCCCGAAGCATGTCGAACAATATAATCAAGGACTTTGGGGGATGCTTCGGGGGCAACAACACTGATTTCTTCAACAAGAATTGGCTCCGTCATTTTTTCTTCCTCGGTTTCCAAGGATTTTACCTTCGCGGGCTCTGAGGGCCCAGCTTCAGCCTCAGTTTCTTGCTTTGGAGCCTTAGTATCAAAAATTTCAGTTCCTTCTAAATGATTTGCCCATTGGTCGCTAAGTTCTCGCTTCGTTTCTTCAAGTATGCGTTCCTCTCTAGCTCTGGCCAGTTGTTTTCGAAGATCTTCAATTTCACGCTTCTGTGCCTCAGCTTGACCTTTAAAAGTAGCTTCGTCTTCTTTTATTCTATTTATCAATGAATGTAATATTTTATCTTTTTCGAGACCTTCGTTCCTTAGTTCAATTACTTCGGAACGAAGGTTGCTCAGGGCTATAGCGCACCCTTCGTCTTCGGCATCTTTTTGGGCCCTGAGGGCATTGCTAAGTATAAGGCCCTGCAAAGAAAAATGTGTGTGCGTCAATAAATTTAAGCAAACGAAAAATTTTGGTCTCAAGAAAAAATACAAAGATCTCATTTTTTGCACCTTTAAGCTATTGTACGCCAGGCTATCGGCCAGTTCGTTTTTCGACAGCACCGAGAGCCCGTCTTCTAGTGTTGGGAATCCGAAGCTCTTGCTCATCTCCCGATAGACAGAAATCTCCTTGCTGTCAGGGAGACAATACAAGAAGTCTTCTTCTCCGCTGCCGTTGAATATTAACGCCCCCTTTGGATACTTCAGTTTTTGGGCGTAAAGCTGGGCCTCTTGCTTTTCTTTTTCTGATAATTTTTTCCCCGAAGCATGTCGAACAATATAATCAAGGACTTTGGGGGATGCTTCGGGGGCAACAGCACTGATTTCTTCAACAAGAATTGGCTCTGTCATTTTTTCTTCCTCGGTTTCCAAGGATTTTACCTTCGCGGGCTCTGAGGGCCCAGCTTCAGCCTCAGTTTTTTTGCTTTGGAGCCTTAGTATCAAAAATTTCAGTTTTCGCTTCGGAAGTTTCAACAGTCTTCTTCGGAGTTGTGCTTGAGGACTTAATTGTCTCCAGAACATCTAGCACATTGACCATTCTTTTTCTTTTCGGAGTCACCGCTAAACCCTTTTGGTTTTTTATTGTCTCAACATTTGCTGAAGGACTTAAAACTTCTGATATTTTTGATCCCTCAGTTGATCCTTTTGCTTCTTCCATTTTTTCTGTCGATGGCGCTTCGGCCATCTCTTTGGTTTTTGGTAATAAAATCTTTGGTTCTTCCAATTCTGTTCTTGTTGGCGCTTCGGCCATTTCTGCGACTTCTGGCAGCAAGGTTGGCTCTTCAGCCTCGGTGGCCGAAGAGGTCTCTCCGGTGAACTCAGGCACCGAGGCTGGTTCAATATAGCGTGGCCGATGTGTGAGGACCTTTATCCTTTTTCTTTTCGGTGCTGGCTCACTAGAAGCAGCTGCAGCTTCTTCTTTCGCAGAGGTCGTGCCTTTTCTTTTCTGCCCTCGAATGGGATAACGATAGTCAGGGTAGACGAACCCGATTGCGTCAAACACTCGGTTCAGTCTTTTCTTTTTCCGACCTCCGAAGGCTGCTGACAATGCAGTATCTTCGACCTTCGAATAAGCCCCAAGTAGTTCATCACTTACATTTTCAATGCTTTTTAGCCAGTCATCATCTAGCTCAACAAATTTATCTCCGAACTTGAAAGTATACTTCAGCCTGATAAGTCCACCTTCGTCAGCCTCCTTTATGGTCTCTTGCGGCATTTCCCATTTTTCCGCGAGCGGCTATACTCTGAAGGCAATATGCTCTTAGACCAAATCTCTTGTTCCAATAAAAGAACAGATAACTCCGAAGGCTCTCTGGCATTCTTCGGCAGCTTCATTCATTTCAACCTTCGGCCTTCGGAGGCCGAAGCTTTGCCAAATAGGGCGCATAATTATACCTTTAATATCTTCCCGTGTTTTCAGGTCATTCTTCACATAAAACCATTCTGTCATCCAGTCGCCGGGCCATCTCTTCCGAAAGGTTGGCACGGGACAGCTTGACCCAGACCGAGAAACGAAACTGTAGCAGCCAAAATTATTGTGATACTGTTCCTTACCCCAGGGTTTTGTTTCGTATGATAATTCGTTTATGTTGCAGAAACTTTTCGCATCAGGTTCCAGACCTTGGCTTCTCACGGCCCACACAAAGATATTTAGCCTTATGATTGCTTCGGGGGTAAGTTGGTGAAGATAAACTTCAAATATTTTCAGCACCTCTACGACAAAGTTGCTCAGGGGAAATCGAAGTCCAGCTTTCAAAAAGCTTCGGTACACTACGACTTCATTTTCTTCAGGGTTCGGACAAGTCTTTTCTCCTTCGTCGGCCCTCACAACGGACAAGTCCCGAAAATATCTTCCCCTCATGTTGACAAGATGATTTTCTTTGATACTTGATTTGCCAAAAACCGCATGGCTTGGTCGCCAAGGGCGATCTTCGGAGTCTTCACCACCACTATCCACATCATAACTGTCGCTGTCATCAGTATCTTCAGACAAACCTTCTAAAATCTCTTTGGTGATTTTTTCTGTATTGGTCTTCGACATTGCTATAAGAAACCCCAGGTTTTTCTCTTCAGAGAGACTCAGCTTCATCTCGGCAGCAGCCTTCTTATCTTCAGACATCTTCGGAAACACTAAAAAACTGTTTTCAACGCCGAAGCTTAAAAACTTAAAAAGCTAAGCAAATCTTGGTGCGCAAGAGCTAAAAATTGAGTGAGCAAGAGGAGATGGCAAGAGAGCGTACCAAATGAGCTCGCGGTATGCTCTTATTTATACGCCTAGTGCGTTGAAAATTGAAAGACCCCGCTTGTCAGTGAATGTTGCTATTCTAGCAAAGGGAAGGTGTTTTTTCGGACCTTCGGCTTAAGGCCTTCGTCCATGTCGCAATCTGAATTTATTATTCTAACAAATTAATATTGCGAGGGGCTACTGTTGGGGGCCTTCGGCTTCCGAAGGTCCTCAAAAACAAGATTTAACAGTGTTTCTGGAGTATAATGTGTCAACAGGTATCTTCGGACTCGAGTCGATATCACAGTAGGAGAAGCCCAAATAATACGAAGGTTGATATAGCGCCGAAGATGTGAGCAGGAAAGCTTCGGCGTGGTAGCAGAAAAGGAAACCGACTTAAAGATGAAAAGGCTATTCAGACCTCGGTGGATTACTATAGAATTACTACCAAATGTAAAGGGCATGGATGTAATTTTATATGGGCTGCGTCCCGTGCCTATAAATAGGTGAACAGTACCCCCGTACTGCTCACGTTGACTTGACATTTGCTTTTGCATCACACTTGTACTTTCGCCTTATTTCAAGTCGAAGGTACATTTGTAATTTGATATTATTTCTACTTTTCTATAATAATAATACAGAAATGAGTTGATAATAATACATAATGGTGTATGCTATCTTTTGTGTCTCATATGATTCCTTCTTCATTATTATATGTTGAGTTTACGAAGGTATGTCCTTCATAACCTTCGTCCAAAAATCATTATGTTCTAAGGGAAATAATGCTTCGAAGGACGAAAGGCTTTAACGTTTAACATTTCTTGTGTTGCCTTGTTCTTAATTCATAGCATTTGAGAACAAGTCCCCAACAGCAACAATTTCTAAACTACATATAATTTACCAACCAAACGAGATGGTCAATAAGCCAGTTACCAATTCTTTGTTTGACATCAGCTTCCGGTATAAAATGTTTAGCCTCTGTTATAACAATATACAAACTTTGGGCTAAAAAACCATCAAAACAATGTATACAACCGTACAAAATACTATTCGTACCTCGTAATGGAAGACAAATTTGAATTACAGATAATAGTACCAACTATTTGGTTTCTATTGGATTTTAGTATAAAATGTATATGCTTCCACACAGTAATCTACAAGCTTTTATACTAATGTTAAACAGGTAAAGTTGTTTTTGTGACGATGGGATAGATCGGCTAATGACCAATTATAAGACTAACCAATGGGTCACATAGATCATGTGCAGTGCATGTAGGCTCTAACGCTCTGTATCCATCCACGCTCGATGCCACTTTGTAAACACCGCCGCGGATATCACCCTATAGTTCTATGTCAAGCTACGGACCATCCGATGGTTGCCGACACCTTCTGGCTATCGATCAGAGCACGCCTAGAAACATCCCTCCGAATAACTACTAGTGGAGCCACCAAAGTATCCCACTTAGCTTGGGATTTGCCTAATGGTTTTCCATAACAATGACGTACAATGTGTCTGGGCTAACCATTCTTTAATTTATAACAGACTTGGTTTCAGCTTTGTATCCATTGTCTTCCTGGTGCCTTCGATTCAAAGGCCACACTCACACTCTTGTGCTAATATCTACGTAATACCTGTAATTAGCAACTAGTAGGCTAGTACTACCAGTGCTGTATAGCATCAGTTCTTTTAGTTTAATGGCGAAGCTCATCTACATGGCATCGGATTATATAGGAGGGGAAACAGAAACGCGTAAGCAGAGGACAATGTCGCTAGTAATTTTTTTTTTTAATTTGCGAATCATGTTGTTGGCCACCTACCATGTATATAGCAGTAGAAATTATATCGTGACAGTTCGTTGTACTGTTTTCCTTTAACATGGAATAATTGCACCATTACTTTATTTTCAGTAGTTGTAGAAAACAACATATTTAATAGCACTACCGGAAAACAGACAATCAGTTCCATTTGGAAAACAGCTACAATATCGGATTCCCGTTTGATATTGGACAATTGGGATTAAAGACGTCAATCTTTAGTACCAATCGCATGGATCAGTACAGGTAGTGGGACCTTTATGAGGTGTTTCATTTGAAAAGTCAATCCATTATAGATGTGGTGGTACGTCATAAGTCTACTCCATGATTTTGCTGGACACTCACTCTTTATATTATTATTTATTATTAGCTTATGAGGAATTTATTATTAGCTTATGAGGAATGAAATAATGTTAGATCAACTCATTTCATTCCACAAACCAAATAAAAAGTGAGAAATGAGAAGATGATGAACTAAATCCTCAGACCAAACACGCTATTAGTACCGATTTTAGCCCAGCTGAACAAATTTTAAAGGACCTTAATTTACTACCTATAACCGGTACTAAATTGAATTATTATTTTCAACAGATACAAAATGAAATAATATATAGATATACAAATGTATAAGAAGTTTTTTTAATGGACTAAAATTGTCTGTAGAATTAAACTAATGTCCCGTTTGGATCCTTGGAATTGATAATTTAGGTTAAACTAACGCCCCATTTGGATCCTTATAATTGGATTTCATTCTAATAATAATAATTTAGTCAAAGATCAATTAAGCTAATATGGTTTTATATGAAATATATTTCTTTACTATTATTAGCAATCTCTGTGTGATATTTATGTGCTACATTTTTACTATAGAGTAGTGAGTCGAAGAGCGTCTTATAAGTTGCAGAGTGGAAATATGTTCCAATTATACATTAAATCATTTTCCATACTTCATGCCATGAATTCGAGATAGGCTTATATCCGAGCTTTGGAATGTTGTGGAATGTCAAATTCTAAGCCAAATAAACTACTTGATTAAGTAAATTCCAATTCCAACAAAATAAATAGATCCAAACGACCCATAAAACGATTTAGTCATTTTTCTGTGCGCATACAAATGTAGAGCTAGATTATTTTTTCTTATTTTTAAAGTCAAAACAATTTATTAAATCCAAAAGTGTCTTACTACTTCCATTTTTAGAACAAATAGACAAGAATTTTTTTCGTCTCAGTTTCTTTTTCGACTCTTATTTTTTTATAAGTACCTTGTTCGTCCCCATCCTTCTTTGACATTACTACTTCCATTTTCGGCGTAGTTCTTTATGGTGTGTTTGGTTTGTGGAGTCACTCTATGCTTCATGAGGAGATACATTATAAGTTCATTCCATAAATTTTGGTGGAATCAACCAACTCCTCATGTATATACTAATTATTAGTTTATGAGGAATGAAGTGGTGATGGATCAACCAATTATATTCCACAAACCAAATAAAAAAGTGAGAAGTGAGAAGAAGATGGATCACTTCATTCCTCAAACCAAACACACTATTAGTCACTAGCAAGGGTCTCTAGCGAGGAATGGATATGTTCTTAGCCGACAACTAGCCCTAACCGTAGCAAATAAAAAATATACTCAACTAATGGCAAGTTGGTAGTTAGAAGTATTTTCTTATTTTCTATCTAAGTGTTAGTTTATGATTAAAGTTCTCCATTTCAAGGAGATCATTGTTAGGACGATTCCTTCGAAAAACACATTAAATAGAAAAATATAGTTTAAAATGAACGTTGTAGGTAATATGGACTGTAAAAACATGGACAAGCATCATTTATTCTAGTGTTTGAAAATGCTAACTCTATATCGAATTTATATAATAATAATGCATAAGATTTTTGGATGTACTCTCCGCCAAGAGGGAGGACGATACATCATTGCTGCATGTGATCTGATTTTTATTCGTGAGCTTGGGGACCTTTTAGTATCCGTTAGTGTTTTTAATCAGTACTAATAAGTTATACTATAATACCCTTTTGTTTTTAGAACCGATACTAAAGATATGTCTGCACTTTAACACCACCGATACTAAAGATATGTCTGCACTTTAACACTAGTTGGTGTTTTCAACCCGTATTAGACTTGATATTAGTACTAGTTATCGATATAAACCGGTACTAATATCCTCTCCATGAACTCAACATATAAAACTAAAAGTGACGCTTTGCATCAATACCAATTTTAAAACAATCGTAATAAATATTGATGAACATAAGCCACATTCTTGAGTAGTATAGATTTGCAGAACATATCATGTGTGGTCATTTCTAGTATAAAATGCTGTAAGGTCGTTATCAAAAGAAAACGAAGATTTCCATTATCATTTTTTATCACATGGACCCAAATTAACTATTCATACCACTAGGCTACACAGATAATCCCATAGAAAAAGGTCCATATCGAACCGATGCAGATTTGTCTAGACTCAAATTCTCTCGAATGTAGGAAACGGATCAAGCTCAACATAGTCCTCAGCCGCCACTTCGCATCTACATTTGAATACTGAAACGAAATGTAGGAAACGGATCCACCTCAACGTAGTCATCAGCCGCCACTTCGCTTCTACATTTGAATACTGAAACGAAATTGAATTGGCGAAGGCCAGAAACTGAAAATATGAAAATAGATCCACAACATAAAAACAGAAAGGTCCACTGGCGTGGTTATTTCCCACAGCTTGTCCAATAGCCGTCGGATATTACGTTAACCTCTAATGGCTTTTAAACAAGCCGTCAGACAAACTTATTTAGGGCTCGTTCGTTTCTGCTGGAACAGACCAGGATTAATTCCAAATCTCCAAAAATTATAGTAATTATTGAAAAAAATCCAAGCCAGATTTATTTCACCCCTTCATTCCATGTGAAACGAACAGACCCTTATGGTAACGATCGTCTCCATTTTCCACTCTTTCCCTTCACTACTATCTCTCTCCTCTCTCCCGATCGTGTACATGCACACCGCCACTGGGCACCGGCTCGGCTTCCATGTCCTCCACGATCATCATCCTCGCCTTGGCTTCAGCGCCTGCCGCCGCTACTATCCCACGCCTCGACTTTCGTGTGCCTATCGTTATTGTCCCACGCAGTCTGTGCCCGCGCCCGGCAAACGTGTAGCCCGTGCTCGCACCCGGCAACCGTGCCCGCCGGCCACACGTTCGCCCCGCTACTCCCGGCCCTGCGCCCGATCATCGTTGTTGTGCTCCGTCGACTCGGTCGATTCCACTGTTCTTTCTCCGTCTTCGAACTATGTGCATTTAGCTTAGAAATTTAGCCATACATTTATTGATTAAGGATTTTTGCAGAAATATTATTTGTATATATGTGTTTTTCATTGTTGTAAATAAGTTTGTTTATAAAATGTTAGATATGTGTTTGTTATATATATACAACAGTCATAATGGTAATTATATAGTTTATTTATATTGTTTTATTTCATTTAGGGTGCTTAAATAGCTTAAATATGTAATTTCCGATGATAATTATGAAACCCTCGGAAATAAGGTCATTTAGTATTATTTTCACCGAAACAATGTTATTAAGTGATTTATTACTTGATTTATGTAATATTGATCAATGATTGTAGTGTAAACACATGTATCGTAGTGTTGATAAATATACAAGAACCTATGTGTCACCTGTTTCGGCCCAACACACCTCACATGTGATGCATATGAGGTGCGTTAGGCCGGAATTGTCCTTTTATTGGACAAACTTGGAGTGACCGATGGAGCCCATATTTATGACAAGTCATGTGCTCGTGCGTAATTTTGATAACATCGTGCCATTTTTAGGCAAGCAAATGGACAACAGCGGAAACCATGGTACTTATTGCCAAATCCGGTACTAGGGCCATGAATGTGGAGGTGTTTATGTAAGGGCATAGGGGTTCTAATCCTTAAAATCCTAATGAGTTGTGCACTCATACAACCACTGAACGTCTAGTGATATTTTTGTATTCTAGTGTTTGATTGTGCATCAACTTGATGATGTATTGATATTTGGTGTGTTTTCTTCTAGGCATCATATGGGGAGCAGATGGTTATGCGCCATGGGCAGGACTATAACTGAAGGACCCAACCAATCGACCTCGAGGCAGCATATGCTAGCGCAGAAGGATAAGCCCATGGACAATGAGAGTATTTCATTTTGATTTCTAAGTTATCCTAATATACTTGCGATTGTACTAAATCCATGGTTCACTCGTGTAGGTTGGGTATATTTGATTTGTCGATTGACTCTAGGGACCTAAGACATTGAGGACAATAGTTCATATCATCGTCCTTGCAGGCGTCTCATTCCCGCACTTTCACGGTGGACATGGAGATTGCAATTTTGAGACAAAAGTCGGAGTATTAGAGGGAAATATTGAGGCAACAGGAGGAGTGTCAAAGGTAGCAAGCTGAGCATAGAGGTAGAAGGACGAGTACTATGTGATCGCCTGGACCCAGCAGTAGGATTTCTTCTTGATAAGTTGAAGAAGTATTTTGTTCGTAACAACTACAAACATGTTGCATATCGTACTTCCTCTAATTTGTAGAAGCGGGTGTTGGAGAGAAGGCCGCCCACCCCCCTCGCTCGCCTCATTTATAACGTGAACAGGACAAGTCACAACGGAGGGAGAGCGAAGTCCACTTCAACCAAGCGAAGGCCTTGGGACGAAGGGGGCGACAGGCGAAGGCCCATATTGGTCACTTGTTCTCAAATGCTGTGAATCTAGAACAAGGCAACACAATTGTTAAAGATTAAAGGTCTTGGTCCTTCGAAGCATTATCTCCTTTCAGATATAACGATCTTCAGACGAAGGTCATGAAAGACACATCTTCATCACTCATGACAATGGGAGCCCATAGAGACAATATATGTTATTCATTCATTCATCCATATATTTATTTTATGATAAACATATAAACATTAATAGAAATTATATTACATTGATACCTTCAGCTTGCTTGAAGGTGTTGACGCGAGAGCGATTACAATCGAGCGTGAATAGTATGGGGGGTATTGTTCATCTATTTATAGGCAACTGTAATGGCTTGTACGCTATTACATTTATGCCCTCAACAATTACATACAGATTTTACAAAATGTCACAAGGGTAACATCGTCATTTGTATTTAATAACTTGAGTAACACCTTCTTCTTGCATTGCCTCATTGCTTCATCATGACGAAGCCTGCTTGATGAAGTGTGCTTCGTTGTATTTCCATTTCGTTATGCCGAAGCCAAACTATTTACCCGTTTCACCATGATGAAGCTTGCCAGACGAAGCTTTGCTCTGCTCCTCTTATATTGTACCAAAGCTTTTCTAGTGATTAAGCTCATGTAATATTCAGTAGTATGCTTAAAGTAAATGGTTAGCCGTGTTTGAGGACCTTCAGAAGAGGAAGGCTCCCAACAGTAGCCCCTCGCAGTATTAGTTTGTTTCTTTGTAACAAATTCAGACTGCGAAAAGAACGAAGACCTTTAGCCAAATGTCCAAAAAATACCTTCTCCTCGCTTGAATAGCGAAACATTCTGCAATGTGGGCCCCGCCGCTTAGTGGTGCTTTGTGTATATATACATGGACTTACGCTGAAAATATTTTTCGTGCTATCAAGCTTTGCGCTGTGTTTGTCGTTTTAGCTCTCTATCTCTGTGGCCGCAATTGTTTTTTGAGCTTTGGTTTTCTGTTGCAACTGTCGCTGAAATGGACAAAGATAAGAAAAGCGTGGACCGCGCTTGCTGGTTTCTACAAAGCCATGGAGAGGACTAATGTTGAAAAAATCACTGAGGAGATGTTGGCGAGGCTATCTAGGGACTCAAGCAACATCGAGAGCTTTGATGTTGAGAGTGAGAACGAAGATGCCGATCGGCCATGGAGGCCAAGTCATGTTGTTTTCGGGAAATCCACTATCAAGCAAGGGCAAATTGAAGCGATGAAGGGCAAATATTTCCATGATATATCCATAGTGAGAGCTAGAGGAGAGAGTATTGTTCATCTTCCTGATGCAGACGAAGTGGTGGTATTTAAGAGTTTTATGAAGGCTGGGCTTCGTTTTCCCTTGCATAAGATGCTGGTCGAAGTGTTGAAGACATTTGAGATATACCTTCATCAGCTTACTCCCGAAGCTTTGATTAAAATTGGAGTTTTCATTTGGGCTATGAGGAGCCAGGGGCTGGAGCCAGATGCCAACTGCTTCTGCAACATTCACGAATTGTCCTACTAGACGAAGGCAGTTGGGAAAGAGCAATACCATAACAACTTTGGATGTTACAACTTTGTGTACCGGTCTGATGTGAGGTGTCCTGTGCCAAAGTTTTGGAAAAATGGTTAGGATCATGGATGAAGAAATGGTTTTATGTTAAGAATGATCTGAGTAAGAGGAAGGATGTAAATGGCATAATCTAGCGCCCCATACGATCATGCTTCGGTATCAGGAGACCTTTGATCGCAAGTGGAAACGAAGTACAAGCATGTTTGATGGCCTTCAACACAGTGTGTACTTATATTGGCACCAAAGATTTGGTTCAGGTGCACATTGCTTATAAGGTATGGTCGCTTGTTAATGACTGGGAAATACCGAAGGAGACCGCTGCTGGCTCCAGCAAAGGTGGCCTGGTTAATCTGAGATACACCTATCGCTACAGAAGTCAGTTTGACGAGCCGAATGATGACTGGCTTGAGGCCATTAAGGCGACCAACGATGAGATGTTGGGAGCTTATATGAAGGCAGAGAACGAAGCCATGAACATTGCCTTTGTCGCTCGAGGCAAAAGTGAAAGGGAAATGTGCCCTTGGGCCATTTCTAAAGTATTTTGGTGATTAAAGTGACCAACACAAACTAAGTGAGTAATTATGTGAAAAATGGTGGATGAAGTGCAAATCATCAAGAAGGTATGATTCTAGACTTAGTACATTGTTTTTTGTGTACTAACATATTTGTCTAAGTGCTAGAATCAGAGAAAATAGAAAAAGAAAAGGACTTGGCTTAAGCAGCCAAGACTCAGCACAGTCTGGGTGCACCGGACTGTCCGGTGGTGCACCAGACAGTGTCCGGTGCGCCAGACTAGCTTCTGGTCAACTGGCCGCTCTCGGGAATTCGTCGGCGGCGTACGGCTAAAATTCATCGAATTGTCCGGTGAGCCAACGGTCGGCCGCGCAATCCGCGCGTGACGCGTGGCTGAGCCAACGGTCAGATGGGGGCACCGGACTGTCCGGTGCACACCGGACAGTGTCCGGTGCACCAACGGCTCCAAGTCTTCAACGATCGGTTGTGCCAATTTAGGAAAGCAATCTGCACCGGACACTGAACAGTGCCTGTCCGGTGGTACCCCGGACTGTCCGGTGCGCCACCCGACAGAAGGCAAGTATTGCCTTCCCTGATTGCCTCCAACGGCTCCTAGCTGCCTTGGGGCTATAAAAGGGACCCCTAGGCGCATGGAGGAGATACACAAGCATTCTTTGATCATCTCTAAGCACCAAGACTTCATTCTAGCGCATTTGATTCTTTGTGATAGCAATTTGAGCTCCTCTTGAGTTGAGAACTCCGTGTGTGAACTTAGAGCTCAAGTTGTGACTAGTGTGTGTGTTTGTGCTCTTGCTTTGAGTCTTGTGTGTGTGTTGCTTTTCCCTCCCTTACATCCGTGCTTCTTTGTGATCATCAATTGTAAGGGCGAGAGGCTCCAAGTTGTGGAGATTCCTCGCGAACGGGATATAGTGAAAGAAAGAAAAACACCGTGGTATTCAAGTTGATCATTGGATCACTTGAGAGGAGTTGAGTGCAACTCTTGTCCATTGGGATGCCACAACATGGAGTAGGCAAGTGTTATACTTGGTCGAACCACAGGATAAATCATCGTGTCTCTTGTGCTTGTTCTCACTGTGACTATTGTGTTTCACAAGAGCTCGGTCCTTAGCCACTTGATTTCATTGTGCTAACACTTAATCAAGTTTTGTGGCTTTAAGTTTTATGTTTTTACAGGATCACCTATTCACCCCCCATCTAGGTGCTCTCAATTGGTATCAGAGTCGTTCTCTTCACGAAAGGGACTAATCGCCCGAAGAGATGGATCCTAAGGGAAAGGGGATGGTGGTCAACGATAAGGAGAAGGAGTCCATCTTCAACGAGCCAAGAGACGATAAGCCCACTGACTCTGGCTCGAGTCACAAGAAGAAGGACGGGAAGAAGAAGAGGCACATCAAGAAGATAGTCTACTACGACAGCGATGAGTCCTCTTCTTCCCAAAAAGACGACGACGACGAAAAAAAGAAAACGGGTAACTCAAACTTTTCTTTTGATTATTCTCGTATTCCGCAAAATTCCAATGCTCATTTGCTTTCCATTCCTCTTGGTAAACCTCCACACTTTAATGGAGAGGACTACGGATTTTGGAGTCACAAAATGCGTAGCCACTTGTTCTCTCTTCATCCAAGTATATGGGAGATAGTGGAAAATGGAATGCAATTTGATAGTACGGATAATTCCATGTTTATCAATGAACAAATTCACAAAAATGCACAAGCTACCACTGTTCTTTTAGCATCCTTGTGCAGGGAAGAGTATCATAAGGTGAGTGGCTTGGATAATGCCAAGCAAATTTGGGACACCCTCAAGATCTCACATGAGGGGAACGACGCCACCATGATCACCAAGATGGAGTTGGTGGAAGGCGAACTAGGAAGGTTCGCGATGATCAGGGGGGAGGAGCCAACCCAACCGTACAACAGGCTCAAGACCCTGGTCAACAAGATCAGGAGCTATGGAAGCACGAGATGGACGGACCACGATGTCGTCCGGCTTATGCTAAGGTCCTTCACTGTCCTTGATCCTCATCTTGTAAACTCTATCCGTGAAAATCCTAGGTACACCAAGATGACACCCAAGGAAATACTCGGAAAGTTTGTAAGTGGGCGAATGATGATCAAGGAGGCAAGATATGTTGATGAGGCGTTGAATGGCCCCAATGCCGATCCACGAGCCTCAAATCGTTGCTCTCAAAGCAACAAGTAGCAGGGAGGCGCTACCTAGCAAGGTGGCGCAAGTTGAGGCGACCGGGCTAAATGAAGATGAAATGGCCCTCATTATCAAACGCTTCAAGACCGCATTGAAGGGACGCAAGGAGTACTCAAACAAGAACAAGGCAAAAGGAAAGCGCTCCTGCTTCAAGTGCGGTAAGCAAGGTCATTTTATTGCTCAATGTCCCGATAATGAAAATGACTAGGGAGACGAAAGACATGGGAAGAGGGAGAACAAGAAGGTTTACAAGAAGGCGAAGGGCGAGGCACACCTTGGCAAAGAGTGGGACTCGGATTGTTCTTCATCCGACTCCGACGACAAAGGACTCGCCGCCTCGGCTTTCAACAAATCGTCTCTCTTCCCCAACGAGCGTCATACTTGCCTAATGGCAAAGGAAAAGAAGGTAAACGCTCGAGAAACTCCTATGTACTCTACTTCTAGTGATGAGGACTCTAGTGATGATGAAGTTGATTACACTAGCTTGTTCAAAGGATTAGATAGAGCAAAGGTAGAAAAGATCAATGAATTGATTGATTCTCTAAATGAAAAGAATAGACTTTTAGAAAAGCAAGAGGATCTTTTATATGAAGAACATGATAAAGTTGTAAGTGTGCAAAAGTCTCTTGCTTTAGAAGTTAAAAGAAATGAAATGCTTTCATGTGAATTATCTACTTGTCATGAAACCATGTCTAGCCTAACAAGTATTAATGATGATTTAAATGCTAAGCTAGATGTAGCAAATAAATCTAGTCCTTGTGTAGAGCATGTTGTAATTTGCAATAGATGCAAGGATTTTAATGTTGATGCTTGTGATGAACATTTAATTTCTATTTCTAAATTAAATGATGAAGTAGCAAGTCTTAATGCTCAACTTAAGACTTGCAAAAGTGATTTTGACAAATTAAAATTTGCTAGGGATGCCTACACTATTGGTAGACACCCCTCAATTAAGGATGGGCTTGGCTTTAAGAGGGAAGCCAAGAACTTAACAAGCCAAAGAGCTCCCATTTTCAACAAGGAAAAAGGGAAGGCTCCTATGGCTAGTAGTAATCAAAAGAATCATGCATTTATTTATGATAGGAAATTTTCTAGAAATGTTCATCATGATAGGAGTTACAATTCTTATGACTCACATGCCATGATTGCTTCAAGCTCTTCCTTTGTGCATGGTAGAGATATGCCTAGGAGAAACGTTGTTCATCATATGCCTAGGAAAATGCAAAATAATTCTGCTACTGTCTTTCATGCCTGCAACACTGATTTTGTACTCCAATGTAAAAATAAGAAAGTGGTTGCTAGGAAATTAGGGGCAAAATGCAAGGGAGATAAAACTTGCATTTGGGTCCCTAAGGCTATTGTTATAACCTTGTAGGACCCAACAAGAGTTGGGTACCTAAAACCCAAGCCTAATTTGCCTTGCAGGTTTATGCATCCGGGGGCTCAAGCTTGATTATCGACAGCGGATGCACAAACCACATGACGGGGGAGAAGAAGATGTTCACCTCCTACGTCAAGAACAAAGATTCCCAAGATTCAATCATATTTGGTAACGGGAATCAAGGCAAGGTTAAAGGACTAGGAAAGATAGCTATTTCATCCGAGCATTCCATATCTAATGTGTTTTTAGTTGAATCGCTCGGGTATAACCTGTTATCCATTAGTCAATTATGTAATATGGGTTATAATTGCTTATTTGCAAATGTAGATGTGTCTGTCTTTAGAAGGAGTGATGGTTCTTTAGCTTTTAAGGGTGTACTAGACGACAAACTCTATTTAGTTGGTTTTTCGAAGGAGGAGGCCAATCTAGATGCATGCTTAATCGTTAAGACTAGCATGGGCTGGTTGTGACATCGCCTTCTATCACATGTGGGGATGAAGAATCTTCACAAACTTCTAAAGGGAGAACATGTGTTAGGTCTAACAAATGTAACTTTCGAAAAAGATAGACCTTGTGCAGCTTGTCAAGCAGGTAAACAGGTGGGAAGTAATCATCATAGCAAAAATGTGATGACCACATCAAGACCTTTGGAGCTACTTCATATGGACCTCTTCGGACCCGTCGCCTACCTCAGCATAGGGGGAAGTAAGTATGGTCTTGTTATTGTTGATGATTTTTCCTGCTTCACTTGGGTATTCTTTTTGCAGGATAAATCAGAAACCCAAGGGACCCTTAAGCGCTTCCTAAGAAGAGCTCAAAACGAATTTGAGATTAAGGTGAAAAAGATAAGAAGTGATAACGGGTCCGAGTTCAGAACCTTCCAGTGGAGGAGTACCTTGAGGAGGAAGGAATCAAGCACGAGTTCTCCGCTCCCTACACACCACAGCAAAACGGTGTGGTAGAGAGGAAGAACAAGACGCTCATAGACATGGTGAGGACGATGCTTGGAGAGTTCAAGACGCCCGACCGGTTTTGGTCGAAAGCTGTGAACACAGCTTGCCATGCAATAAACCGGGTCTACCTTCATCGCCTCCTCAAGAAGACGTTGTACGAACTCCTAACCGGTAACAAACCCAACATTTCATATTTTCGTGTATTTGGGAGTAAATGCTACATTCTAGTGAAGAAAGGTAGGAATTCCAAATTTGCTCCCAAAGCTGTAGAAGGGTTTTTGTTAGGTTATGACTCAAATACAAAGGCGTATAGAGTCTTCAACAAATCATCGGGTTTGGTTGAAGTCTCTAGCGACGTTGTATTTGATGAGACTAATGGCTCTCCAAGAGAGCAAGTTGATCTTGATGATGTAGATGAAGAAGATGTTCCAACGGCCGCAATACACACCATGGCGATTGGAGATGTGCGACCACAGGAACACAAAAAGCAAGATCAACCTTCTTCCTCAACAATGGTGCACCCCCAACTCAAGATGATGAACAGGTTCATCAAGAAGAGGCGTGTGATCAAGGGGGAGCACAAGATGATCATGTTATGGAGGAAGAAGCACCACAGGCCCCTCCAACTCAAGTCCGAGCGACGATTCAAAGGAATCATCCCGTCGACCAGATTTTGGGTGATATAAGCAAGGGAGTAACTACTCGCTCTAGATTATCTAATTTTTGTGAGCATTACTCTTTTGTATCTTCTATTGAGCCTTTCAGGGTAGAAGAGGCCTTGCTAGATCCGGACTGGGTGTTGGCCATGCAGGAAGAGCTCAATAACTTCAAGCGAATTGAAGTTTGGACCCTGGTGCCACGTCCAAAGTAAAACGTTGTGGGAACCAAGTGGGTGTTCCGCAACAAGCAAGACGAGCACGGAGTGGTGACAAGGAACAAGGCTCGACTTGTGGCAAAAGGTTATGCCCAAGTCGCAGGTTTGGACTTTGAGGAGACTTTTTCTCCTGTGGTTAGGCTAGAGTCTATTCGTATTTTGTTAGCCTATGCCGCTCACCATTCTTTCAGGTTGTTCCAAATGGATGTGAAGAGCGCTTTCCTCAACAGGCCAATCAAGGAGGAGGTGTACGTAGAGCAACCCCATGGCTTTGAGGATGAACGGTACCCCGACCACGTGTGTAAGCTCTCTAAGGCGCTCTATGGACTTAAGCAAGCCCCAAGAGCATGGTATGATTGCATTAGATACTTTCTAATTGCTAATGCTTTCAAGGTTGGGAAAGCCGATCCAACTCTTTTCACTAAGACATGTGATGGTGACTTATTTGTATGCCAAATTTATGTCGATGACATAATATTTGGTTCTACTAACCAAAAGTCTTGTGAAGAGTTTAGTAGGGTGATGACTCAAAAGTTTGAGATGTCGATGATGGGCGAGTTAAACTACTTCCTTGGGTTCCAAGTGAAGCAACTCAAGGACGACACCTTCATCTCCCAAACGAAGTACACGCAAGATTTGATCAAGCGGTTTGGGATGAAGGACGCCAAGCCCGCACAGACTCCAATGGGAAACGACGGACACGTCGACCTCAAAAAGGAGGTAAGTCCGTTGATCAAAAGGCATACCGGTCTATGATAGGTTCCTTGCTTTACTTATGTGCTAGTAGACCGGATATTATGCTAAGCGTATGCATGTGTGCTAGATTTCAATCCGACCCAAGGGAGTGTCACCTTGTGGTCGTTAAGCGAATACTTAGATATTTAGTTGCTACGCCTTGCTTCGGGATCTGGTATCCAAAGGGGTCTACCTTTGACTTAATTGGATATTCAGACTCCGATTATGCTGGATGCAAGGTTGATAGGAAGAGTACATCAGGGACGTGCCAATTCCTAGGAAGGTCCCTGTTGTCTTGGAGTTCAAAGAAACAAACCTTTGTTGCCCTATCCACCGCTGAGGCCGAGTATGTTGCCACAGGACAGTGTTGCGTGCAACTACTTTAGATGAGGCAAACCCTCCGGGATTTTGGCTACAATCTGAGCAATGTCCCACTCCTATGTGACAATGAGATTGCAATCCGCATGGCGGATAATCCTGTTGAACACAGCCGCACGAAGCACATAGACATACGGCATCACTTTTTGAGAGACCACCAGCAAAAAGGAGATATCGAAGTGTTTTATGTTAGCACCGAGAACCAACTAGCTGATATCTTTACCAAGCCTTTAGATGAGAAGACCTTTTGCAGGCTGCGTAGTGAGCTAAATGTCTTAGATTCGCGGAACTTGGATTGATCTATAGCATACATGTGTTTTATGCCTTTGATCATGTTCCTTTATGCATATTGTTGCTTATTTATGGTGCTCAAGTTGTACACATGATCCTCGGACCTCACAAGTCCATTTGCAAGTGATGCACTTATTTAGGGGGAGGCATGCTACAACTTGACACTTTGAGACTAACCTTGTGTTTGAGTTTACTTGTTTTAGTCTCAAAAGTGGATTGAAAGGGAAAGGTGGACTTGGACCATGAAAGACTTCCATTGCACTCCGATAAGAGGGTAATTTACTCCAAGTTCATCTCCATGCTATTATTGCCTTTTACTCCTAATTGAAGATTTTGGTGAGGCAATGGGGTTAAAGGGCCAAAAATGATCCCGTTTTGGTGCTTGATGCCAAAGGGGGAGAAATTAAGGCCAAAGCAAGCAAATGGATCAGCTACCACTTGAGAATTTTGAAAATAGTAGAGTTAGAACTTTTGATTTACTCTAAGTGTCTTT
Source organism: Zea mays (assembly GCF_902167145.1). NCBI lineage: Eukaryota > Viridiplantae > Streptophyta > Magnoliopsida > Poales > Poaceae > Zea > Zea mays. Next base: position 92,034,263 of record NC_050097.1, read on the forward strand.
TTGTCAAAAGTTGGTCTCTTGTGGGGAGAATGTTTGATTATGGGAAAAAGGGGGAGTTTTTGAATCTTTGATCAATTTCTCTTGGAATACCTCTCTTTATGCCTCAACAAGTGTGTTTGACTTAGAGATAGGAAATTGAAGTTGATTTGCAAAAACAAACCAAGTGGTGGCAAAGGATGATCCAAATATGCCAAATTTGAATAAAAAACAATTCTTGTTCAAAATTGCATTGATGTTGCACTTCTTTTAGTTGCTTTTTGTTGTGTTGGCATAAATCACCAAAAAGGGGGAGATTGAAAGGGAAATGTGCCCTTGGGCCATTTCTAAAGTATTTTGGTGATTAAAGTGACCAACACAAACTAAGTGAGTAATTATGTGAAAAATGGTGGATGAAGTGCAAATCATCAAGAAGGTATGATTCCAGACTTAGTACATTGTTTTTTGTGTACTAACATATTTTTCTAAGTGCTAGAATCAGAGAAAATAGAAAAAGAAAAGGACTTGGCTAAAGCAGCCAAGACTCAGCGCAGTCTGGGTGCACCGGACAGTGTCCGGTGCGCCAGACTGGCTTCTGGTCAACTGGCCGCTCTCGGGAATTCGTCGGCGGTGTACGACTAAAATTCACAGGACTGTCCGGTGGTGCACCGGACTGTCCGGTGAGCCAACGGTCGGCCGCGCAATCCGCGCGTGACGCATGGCTGAGCCAACTGTCAGATGGGGGCCCCGGACTGTCCGATGCACACCGGACAGTGTCCGGTGCGCCAACGGCTCCAAGTCTTCAATGGTCGGTTGTGCCAATTTAGGAAAGCAATCTGCACCGGACACTGAACAGTGCCTGTCCGGTGGCACACCGGACTGTCCGGTGCGCCACCCGACAGAAGGCAAGTACTGCCTTCCCTGATTGCCACCAATGACTCCTAGCTGCCTTGGGGCTATAAAAGGGACCCCTAGGCGCATGGAGGAGATACACAAGCATTCTTTGATCATCTCTAAGCACCAAGACTTCATTCTAGCGCATTTGATTCTTTGTGATAGCAATTTGAGCTCCTCTTGAGTTGAGAACTCCGTGTGTGAACTTAGAGCTCAAGTTGTGACTAGTGTGTGTGTTTGTGCTCTTGCTTTGAGTCTTGTGTGTGTTGCTTTTCCCTCCCTTACATCCGTGCTTCTTTGTGATCATCAATTGTAAGGGCGAGAGGCTCCAAGTTGTGGAGATTCCTCGCGAACGGGATATAGTGAAAGAAAGAAAAACACCATGGTATTCAAGTTGATCATTGGATCACTTGAGAGGAGTTGAGTGCAACTCTCGTCCATTGGGACGCCACAACGTGGAGTAGGCAAGTGTTATACTTGGCCGAACCACGGGATAAATCATCGTGTCTCTTGTGCTTGTTCTCACTGTGACTATTGTGTTTCACAAGAGCTCAGTCCTTAGCCACTTGATTTCATTGTGCTAACACTTAATCAAGTTTTGTGGCTTTAAGTTTTAAGTTTTTACAGGATCACCTATTCACCCCCCTCTAGGTGCTCTCAAAAAGGAGACTGAACATAGTTTTTGATGTGATTGGATTTATATATCCTGATTACTGTTTTCCCACTCGAAAACAAGGATCGAAAAGGAAAATGGCAACTACATTCTCTTCCGTCGCGCCAAAGCCGAAGAGAACTAAGGTTTTGACTCGTAGGCCGAAGTTGCACTCTTTAGAGAAGACCACTGCAGCGCCTGCCGCAGAGAAGGTAGAAATTGTTGAACATGCCAAAGCCACCCCCTTGGCTTCAGAGATAATTCCTACCCTGACCGTCAAAGCTACTGTCTGCCCGGTACAAGAAACGGAAGCAAAGAGCTCAAGAAAGAGGGTCATCCGAAACTGCTGAGTCCGCCAACCACGACGGGGTTCCCAAAGTTAACAACTGCTGCAGTGATAACTCCTAGGTAAGGGAGGAGAATGGCCAGTGTTTTGGACGCTGTTCTGAAATCTTCGAAGGTGCCAACTCCTTTTTCTAAAAAAGCTTCCAAAGACAATATTGAAAACTTAGTGGCAACTGCTTCAAGCACTTCTCCTACCTACGCTGAAGCTGGACCTTCGGGATCTAAGCCAATGGAGCAGGCAAAGGAAAGTATTCCGGAAGAGCTAACATCGTCTATACCCGAAGTGCCTTCTCGAGATGATTTGGAATATATTGTTCGCCATGCTTTAGGGAAACGATTATTAGAAGAGCAAATTGCCGAAGTGCAACATTACGCAAAGGACCTAAAATATCCCCGAGGGTCCTTCGTATATAGAGGAAGTGACAAAGATGATTTCCTTTACTATCTTCCAGATAACAAAGAGATAAATGTTTGCTGAGAAATGATGGGTAACATGGGTTATCCAAAGCTTGAACTTGGACTATCCACAATGATGAAGGATCAACTTGCAAACATCCATGCTTATAATAGCTTGAAGGTTTGCATATTTTTATTTTTGTATTCATTGATTTTTGTTAGGCGGATTTACGGTAATCGATTTGTGGTAATACTTATTATTATTGTTTTTATGTTTTTTGTTTGACAAATCTTATCCTTAGCAATGCTTTGAAGGCCGAGAAAGATGCAGAAGACGAAAGCTCCAGGATAGCTTTCGGAAACATGCGTTCGGAAGTCATAATGCTTCGGAATGAAGCCCTTGAGAAGGACAAAATCTTACTTTCCTTAGTTGAGAGGTTAAAATCTAGCGAAGATAGATTAGCTAGCCTTTTTGAGGTGGAACAGAAAATGGAGAAATTTGAAAATAAGAAAGAAGAATATGTGAAGCGTATTGCTGATTTAGAGTATGCTATATCTATTCAAGTGGGATTGCATAGATCCGAAGTGGAAGGACTGGAGAAGAAGCTCGATGAAATCACTGAAAATTTTAATGTCGAACAAGCAAAATGCGAGATATCTGATACTGAACGGTTAAGTGTTCAGAAAAATGTCGAGGAGCTTCGTCAAGCGAAGGAGGAGTGCTACAATGTTGCTATGGAATGTTGCAAGAAGCTGAAAAATAGTTTTGCTAAAATCAGCGCATTCTCTACTGAGCATAACTTTATCCGTGGTGATCCTAACAGGGTTATAGATGGATCGGTGGCGAAGCTGAAGCTTTCGATGAAATCCTTAGCGATAGAGGGGACTTTTGTGCCTTCACCGGCGCTCGAGGGGCCGTCTCACTTCTTGAAAAAGTTGGTTGCGAGCATGCAAAGGCTGTAATTCAGCCAGATTTCTCAATCTCAGCGAACGACATCAAGGATCCTTCAGCCGAAGATATTGCCCTTAGCGGAAAATTTTATTCTGAAGTTTGGTTCAAAGGTGACCGAGAAATAGCAGACGAAGCTATTAGGAAAAATGAGGAAGAATCTCATACTGCTTTAGAAGAAGCAAGGAAAGCTGAAGAAGCTGCAGAACGTGAAAGACTTATAGGTATATTTGTCATGATTTAGCTTCATAAATTGTTTTAGCTTTGTAATTAATGAACACTTATACTATGATGCAGCCGAACTTTCTCCTCCCCCGGAGCCGTACGACCCTGAGGCCGATCCAGCCCTGAAGGGCGCTCTTGATGTAATTAGAATAGCTAATGAAGTTGTTGATGAAGCTGTGAATAGGATCTTGAACAAAGATGTTGATTAAGTCTTAAAAGAAGATGATTAGACCTTGTTTATTAAAACACTTGTGGAATTTTTGTATGTTGTTTTCTAATGTAAGAAACAATTGTCAACTATATGTATATCTGATGATGTAATATATTTCTTTGTGGTGCGTGAAATCTTCGTACGTACCGTTTTTGAGCATCAGGCGAAAAAACACCTTCCCTTCTTTTCACACTTCATAAAGAGAAAATCCCTTTTCTGCCGAAACGACTTTATAGATTCGAAGGTCTTGTCGTAGATCATGCATAAGAATACCGCTACCGAAGGCATAGATCTTGCATTGTTGATACATCCTTTCATAACTCTTTGTCGAAGAAAGACTTAAACTCATAGCATGTTTGAAGGAGCAATTTCCCTTCTTTTTCCACTGTTTCGGATGATGTGAGATGATGAATGATGCGATGTTGTGCAGTATGATGCGATGATATGATGCGACAGATGTTAGTGCATAAACGCTTCGTAAAAGTCAGACTTTGCATCCCCTTGGGAATGACTTTGGAGTCTATTCACCTTTTACTTAGGTGGTATTTTAGCTCTGCATCCCCATAGGAACGACTTTGGAGCTAAGCTCTTCACCCCCTTAGGAACGACTTTGGAGCTTGTTCACCTTTTACTTAGGTAGCATTTTAGCTCTGCGTCCCCATAGGAACGACTTTGGAGCTAAGCTTTGCATCCCCTTACGAACAACTTTGGAGCTTCTTCACCTTTTACTTAGGTGACATTTTAGCTCTACATCCCCGTCGGAACAACTTTTGAGCTTCATCACTTTTTCTATTACGCTCGATGGTATAACTCCAGATTTATTAGAACAGGTCTAAGGTTGTACCTTCTTATATTGTCTTTTGGGTAGAAACATAAAAGCAAGAGAAATAAAAATTACATTGAATGTGTATGAAAGTTTTTTGATTGAGCCCCTGTGTTGCTTCAATAAATGTGTCTCGACTCTGGTAAAGTGTTGTTGACTGTCCGAGCTTCGGACTCTTTGCGTGTGTCGCACTGTTTATTGAACTTGGCGGTGCCATTTTGGTTGTTGATTATGAGACAAAGTTGGAGCCATGAGTGGTGGTGGTGGCAGGGCCCATTCAGATGGGGAGTGTCTTGCCGAAGCTACTAATACTGTGGGTAGTTAATTGCCACATACTCAGGAATGTACGGGGAATAGCACGAAGCGATATGCAGGACCTGCTTCGGCTGATTCTGTCGTGCTTCGGCTTCAGCTATCTCCTTTTGCTTCTGTATCGTGACTTGGCATGTCCTCGTTGTATGTCCCTTATCTTCTCCATAGAATAGGCAAAACAACCTTCTTGGTTGTGAGCTGAATCTTCCATTGAAGCTTCTACCTTCTCTGCCTCTTGGGGCTGGTGGCCTAAAGGAGCTTTGTTGTGTTCCTAATAATTGAGAGTTGTGCTGATGCCCTTGAGTATGAATTCCCTGTCTTCACTTGATATGGGATTATGGATTGTCATGACATGCCTTGGGTGGAGTCTTCCCCCGAAGCACCTATTCCAAAGTATTTGTAGGCTTCTTTCCTTCTTTGCCGGAAGTCATTATCGGCTCTGATATTCTCGTCCATCTTCTGTAGAAGCTTCTCCAGAGTTTGTGGGGGCTTCTTGGCAAAATACTGCATTGTTGGTCCTGGTCGAAGTCCCTTGATCATAGCTTGAGCAGTCATTAGCTTCGTCTGGAAACCCTGGAAGCTGGTGACTAGCATATCCTTCAGCTTTTTCCATGACGTGATTGTTCCCGGCCAAAGAGAAGAATACCACGTTTGAGCCACACTCCTGACTGCCATGACGAAGGACTTCGCCATGACGGCAGTGTTGCCACCATATGATGATATGGTTGCTTCGTAGCTCCACTACAACACATGTGACCTTCTGTGACATTCACTTTATGTCACCAAACCTTGAATTAATGTCACGTTGTGAAATTTATGACATCTCCATGACAAAAATAACTATGTCATCTATGATGCGTGGCATTGAAAGTTCTATGATGTTTTGTGTTTTTTCGTCATAAATTTAGTGACATTTTATATGTTGTCATAATTTTGTAACATGTTTTTTCGTCATTAACAATATCCAAAAACGCGACATCAAGACTCCACGTATAATAGAAAATGTCATAAAATTACAAACACACATGACATGGCATTGCTGAGATCTTACGTTGCATCTATACTTGTGACAATATGATTCGTCAGAAAACATTTGGCCCATGAAGTCAATTTGTTTCACGATATTATTTTTGCCCAGGCCAATTTTTTGCTTTTATTTTTTTTATCCGCTAGCCCAATAGCACACCAGGCCAAACTTGGCACACGAACCTAGATCATTTAATTTTTTAACTCCCATAAGTACCAATGTAGCACAAGAAGCACAATCATTTGTAATTAAACAATCAATGATCATCACATATACTTACCAACATATTATCATAGATTTCATTCATCAATAACCAAATCATCAAAGTTTTCAAAACTGCATCATGTTGGCGAATTCAGCACAACAAGGACAGTAGCATGTTGGCAAGTTCAGCACAATAGAAAGGAAAATAGCAAAAGGACACAACAAAATCAGGACCATACAGTAGCAATATGACATACTAAGGCCACACAAAAATGCATGGACCTACTACTTATTGAGGCTAAAGAGACGATGGAGAGTATTGGTCTCATCTACTCCTTTTTGCAGATCATTAATTTTTCTAACCCCTTAGCCCTTGCTTCTTCTAATTCTTCTAGCTTTTTCTCGAGGACATCTAACTGAGCTCTAACTTCTAATGTGCTTTCCTTCTCTGCCTCAAGTTCTCTTATGCGTGTAGGATCACCACCATTGTTGTTTCTCTTTGCGACATTTTGAAGAAATTTTGATGAAGCCAATACTTGACCAACTGCTTCTGTAGGGGTCTTAGATTATTTCCCTTCTACTTCAGGCGCAGCCACAAGTGCTTCCATTGTGTCCTGTCAACAAGAAGGTATAAAAATAAGAAAAGAGATAATGGATAAAATGAAACCAAAACAACCAATATCATATCAAAATGTATAAAGTCATCTCTACTATACAAACAATTCCACACTTCATAGCAACAAGTTAATCTGAACTGAGTTAGCAATTTCAAAATGTTTAGGAACAACAACAAGAAGGAGCAAAAATAGCCACAACATCATAGAATATTCAACATGTTTTAATCACTCATTTGAACATGTAAATTATCACAAGTAGCTTTGCTTGGGAGATGTTTGCATTGTCATTTCTGAGCCAGTACAGTTCCTTGAGTTTTTTCAAAGAAATGGACACTAAACAGATTTAGAACAGAACAACACACATGGATTGATGAACCGAACAGAGCAGATATTGATTTAGAACAGAACAAAATAGTCCTTAATAAGATGTACCTAGAAGTTACTACCTGTTGGAGACTTGTTCTCAAATGCTATGAATTAAGAACAAGGCAACATAAAATGTTAAATATTAATGCCCTTCGTCCGTTGAAGTATTATCTCCCCAAGGATGTAATGAGCTTCGGACGAAGGCCATGAGCAAAAATATCACGAAGGTCATACCTTCGTGATCAGTCTTAAGAGACAATATGAAATAAAATATAAAACATGAGACACTATAGAAAGAAATACCGAATATAGATTGCATTATTCACATATTTTATTATATGAACCTAAATATTAAAACATAGTATTTAGATACATTTATACCTTCGTCTTGGTAGAAAGCAATAATTCCAGCGTAATGTGACAGCGATTACAAGATTCCGTGAACAGTGTCGGGGTACTTTTCACCTATTTATAGGCACAGGGTGCAACCTGTGTAAAATTACATTTAATTCCTTTACAATCGACTACAATAATGACACAAAACATCATGGGTCTTTAAGTCAATCCATCTTTAAGTCGGTTCGACCCTTCGTCTTGAGATCTATCATTGTGCCGAAGCTCTATAGGTAATAGCTTCGGCGCTTGCTCCTGAGAGGATCTTCCGAAGGTGTTCTCTTTCTTTAGGATCTTCGGCTACAAAGCATACCCCCAACAGTAGCCCCTTCGCGGTGCTAGATTGTTTTTCGTGACGAACCAAAAAAATCTTCTAGGCTTCGGGACGCCAAAGATCCAAAAAACACCTTCTCTAAGCTCGTTGGCGAGAAACGATTAAAATAATCGGCGCACGCGTGGTGGCCCCATCTTGCAGCAGTTACGCACGCCCAGCGATTCACCTTCTCGGACCCTATGGCCCACCGTTCAGCGAGTGCGGGTGACTGTTTGTTCGGTGCGGGAGACCTTGACGATTCACCTTCCCACCTGCGACACTATATAAACAGACGGGTAGGTGTGAAGTTATCACAGCATTCATTGCTATTGCACTGTTTTGCTGCCAAAATTTTAGTCATAGCCGAAGCTTAATCATCATGCTCAGACGAAACTTCGCTTTTGATTCTGCTTCATCACAAGAGGAAGAGCTTCAGGAGAATCAAAAAAGTCAACAACAAAAATTTCAAGAAAGTCATAATCAAATGGCCAGAGTTCGCTCCACTGGTAGGGTTGATCGTGAGGGAGATGAGACCGAAGCTACTGAGACTGTTCCGATTTCCGAAGCAATGAAGCGGTCTGGGCTGGTAACATCGGAGGACGTCCATGCCGCTGAAGCAGAGCAGGCTGATGTTGAGGAGATCGATTCTAAAGATGATTATAGCAGCGCGGTACCGAGCAAACCTAGCCATCTGGATTTCGGAAAATCCACCATCTCCGAAGGTGACCTACCTAAGATGTTGAAATTGGGCTATTTTAATGAAGAAAAGAAAGAGCTGGTTCGCTTTGGTGGGGAAGAAACTACTCCGAAGCCAGGAAAAGATGAGGTAGTAGTTTTTAAAAGTTTCTTTAAAGCTGGTTTGAGATTCCCTTTGAATAAGATGATTGCTGATGTGCTGAAGAAGTTTGGGATCCACCTTCATCAGCTAACTCCTAACGCTATCGTTAGGCTTAGCGTTTACATTTGGGCTCTCCGAAGCCAAGGGGTGGAACCATTTGCCGAAGGTTTCTGCCGAGTGCACGAGCTGCATTATCAGACCAAGGCTAGAGGAGATGGGTTACATGAAAACTTCGGCTGCTACAATTTTGCCTACCGCAAGACTACAAAATTTCCATTGATCAGTTACCGAAGCAAGTGGCCAGCTGGCTGGAAATCTGAATGGTTCTACGTCAAAGTTGACGATGATAAGGAGAAGCTGGTTCAGAGTCCGTTAGAGTTGATCTTCGGAGAGACCAGACCCCGTGCAATATGACACCAGAGGGTCCAACCCAAATTGCGCTGGCTGAATTTAGGGTTATCGACTTATCGCAGAGCACATCGGCACTAGGGACTTAGTGCGGGAATTTTTGGCTTTCAAAGTGTTTCCAACTATGAAAGAGTGGGCCATGCCGAAGCTTGAAGGAAAAAAGAAGGAAGGAGAACTTATCCGGTTGTCCTACCATTACAAATTCAAGAGACATTTCAAAGTGCCTTGCCAAGAATGGCTGGATACAATCGAAGTAATGTGCAATGAAATACTTGGAAATTATTCTAAAAAAGAAGATCAATTGATGACTGCGGCCTTCGGCACCCGTCTGAAGCGAAGGCTAAACCTAGTGATGGATGGTATAGGTTTTGAATATCCTGACTACGAGCGGCTAGACAAGGGTGCCGAAGGCCAAAAAAGGAAGAGAGTAGCTAGTGCTCTGAATAAGGACGATGAAGATCAACTGAAGAAGAAAAAACAAGAGTCTAAGGCGAAAACAGTTGCTCCGAAGAAAAGAAAGGCTTCGACTCCGAAGCAAAAATCAATTGATGAAAAAGAAAGGACTTCTGCGACATCCTCTGCTACCGAAGTAGAGGAAATCTTAAAGGTAATGACTGAAACTTTGCCTGTCAAACTAAGTCCACTGAGACTACATCTGACGAAGCTTTTTCAGAAGGAAAAGGAGCCCGCAAAAATGAAGGCACCTAGGCCAAAAAGGCAAAGAATCATTACTGTGACAGAAGTCATTGAAGCAACACCACCAGGAGCTTCAGCTCCGAAGATACCAGCTATTGAAAGCATGACAACTACTGAAGCTGTACCTTCAGAGGCTGCCGCAGAAGAGGCCAGAGTCGAAGATGCCAAATCCGAAGATATTAATTTAGAAAGCATAGTTGCTGATATAGACAAAATACTACTAAACATGGCCGCGGAAGAAGCTACCGCAGAAGAGGTTGCCGCAGCCACCGAAGAGACTACGACCGCAAACCTCGAGAAGGAAGAAATGACCGAAGATACTTCGGAAGATGAAGCATTTAACTTTCAAAACTTAGTTGGCCAAGAGCTGACAAAAGCTGAAAAAAAGAACTAAAAGAATATGCTATATCTTGCGGGTACCGGCCGGGAGCGCTTATCTTTGGTGGCATTGATGATGAAAGGTTGGGCTGCGTACGATATCAGACCGGCGCGAAGGTTATCGGTACTCTATCAAAGAGTATCGGTTTCCCGAAGCTCGAGACAGATATCAGCCGCTACCGACGACAACACATTGTCGGTAGTTTATTTTATTCCAATTTTATGATAAACAACTTTTGTCTAACTTTTATTATTTGTAATAACATAGATGATTTCTAATGAAGGTTATTTGTCCGCAGAGTATGCTGTTGAGCAAGGCTTTAAAAATGCAGCAGGACTTAGAGGATAAAAAGCACGAAGTTATAATTGAGAACTTAGAGAACAAGATAAAAGAGCAATCAGTTGCTATCGAAAAGAAAGACTTCGAGCTTCAAACAACCGAAGGCTTATTAGCGGATGCTGAAGCTAAAATAACAGAATTAAATTCGAAGCTTCTCTCTCAATCAGAAAACTTCGAACAAGAAAAGCTGAAGCTTGATGCAAAACTTGAGGCCGAAGTCCAAAAAAGTTCAGAGCTGAAAAAATCTTTGACAAGCCTTCAGAATAAATGTCTGGAGTTCAGCAATCGATGCGTTCAACGACTGAAGCAGGTGTTCTATTTTGTTGGAGTTAGCAGTGAGAAGTTTACTCCTTCGGCTGAAGACCTGCCTGGTGCCTTCGAGCATATTGAAGGTGAAATTAATGATCTTGACGAAGTTATAGCTGGGCATGGTGACTTCTGTGCCCTGGTAGCTTCTCGGGGCACAGCTGTTGCCTTTCTGAAGTCTGGTTGTGAACACGGAAAGGTTATCAATAGACCCAACTTCAGCTTGTCACCAGCAGACTTAGATAACATTCCCAACCTTGCCCGAAGTATTGCGAATAGATTTATAAAATTAGTATGGACAAAGGGTGGACGAAGCAAAGCTGGTGACGAAGCTCGAAGCCACCTTAAGCCGGTAACAAAATCATACCTTATGCTTACCTTTTCCTTTGAATTTTGAATTTAGCTTATAATACTTACATACAGGATGACGAAGCCGAAGCTGAAGCTACGGAGTAAAAAGACGAAGTTCCATGAATGCTGACGAAGCTCGAGTAGTCTGTAGAAATAGCTCAAAAAACTTCTGTAATAACTTGTATAAAGTATGATGTAATTAAATTTCACTTCGTGGACTTTATCCATACCTTGTAATATAGTCTTACCTTTCCGTCAATGTATAAAGTGCTTTGGTGTGGACGAAATTAATATTTTCGAGCCGAAGGCGAAAAACACCTTCCCTTCTTTTCGTACACAGCGAAGCATAAAATTGCCTCTTTTCCCTTTTTTCCGAAGCCTTCTCTTTTAAAGCCGAAGCAAGTGTGTATGTTATGATGATGATGATCCTATGTATGTCTAAGTGAATGTTTATGAATGCAAATGTATGATGTAATGTATCGTGCAAATGAATGTTCAAAGACACATACGAAACCACAATCAAAACTCTTATTCCCTTAAGAATAACAAATCTTTGTCGTTTATTTTTCGGCTTCACCGCTTATTTTTCGGTGTATCAGCGCTGACTTTTCGCTGTAAGTTCTGCATTCCCTTAGGAACGTCTTTTGAACTTCTTCGCCTTTTACTTTCGGCGGTATCGCGTTGACTTTTCGCGCTTCGCCTTATACTTCGGTGGAATCAGCGTTGACTTTTCGCTGTAAGCTCTGCATTCCCTTAGGAACGACTTTTGAGCAGAAAACTTACGCTGTGCTCCCTTAGGAACGGCTTTTTGTAGCTTCGTCGTGCTCTGCATCCCCTTAGGGACGTCTTTCGAGCTTCTCCTTGTTTTTCCTTTTCTCTTTGCACTCGATGGTGCACGCTCGGTTTTTACATTTACATCTTTGGGGGATATTGCTCTTGTAGAGCTGATATAAGAAAAAGAGAAATTACATGCTATGGCCCCATTAAAAACCTTTCTCCCCCTTTGGAAAGGAAAAGGGTGCCATAGGAAAGAATAAAAAAGATTACATCAATCTACACATAATACCGTCGAAGCTCATTCGCATTCCAAGATCTAGGAATGTCGTTGCCGTCCATATCCTTCAACCTGTAGGAATACCAGAAAAGGTCATTCCCACTTCAACTGTAGCTTGCCTACTATATCTGGGTTGGCAACTCTCCGAAGTACCAAGTGTCCTGGCTTAATATTTTTTAACCGAACTTTTCTGTCACACCATTTTATTGTTTCGGCTTGATATTTATTGATATTCTCCACAGCCTGAAGCCGGATCCCTTCTATAACATCTTTTGCCACAGAATAATCAGCTTCGTCCTCTGTCGAAGCCAATGTTCTTATTGATCCCGCTTTAGCTTCTTCTGGGGTTATTGCTTCGTCATCAAACAACAATTTGAATGGTGTAAAACCTGTTGACCTTGACATTGTTGTGTTGTGGCTCCACACCACTTTGAGTAATTCGTCTGGCCACTTCCCTCTGGGCTGGTTGAAGATTAACTTCATTATTCCTGTCATTATAATGTCATTAGCTCTTTAGACAAGTCCATTTGACTCCGGATGTCGAACCGATGCAAAATGGATCTTCGTGCCAATTTGTTCACAAAACTCTTTGAAAGTTTCGGCATCAAACTGTGTTTTGTTGTCCACAGTGATAGCCTTTGGCACTCCGAAGCGACACACAATATTTTGCCAGAAAAACTTTTGAACAGTGACCGAAGTTATTGTGGCTAAGGGTTTCGCCTCAACCCACTTAGAAAAATATTCTATTGCCACCACAACATACCTTAAATTCTCTTGTGCTGGTGGAAGTGGGCCTAGCAAATCAAGGCCCCACCTTTGCAATGGCCAAGTGGGCTGTATTAATTGAGTTAGAGACGAAGGTTGTCTCTGATCTTTTGCATATTTTTGACAACCTTCGTATTTTTGGACTAATTCTGCTGCATCCAAAGCTGCCTTCGGCCAATAAAATCCTTGACGAAAAACGTTACCCAGCAAGGGCCTAGATCCAATGTGAGATCCACATAGCCCTGCATGTATTTCTTTCATCAGCTCTATACCTTCAGCTCTGGATAAACATTTGAGTAATGGAGAACAGACTCCATGCTTGTATAACTCCCCTTCTATTATTACATATGGACGGGCTCTTGCCGCTATTCTCTTATGATAAGCTTCGTCATCTGAAAGAAAATTGCTTCGTGCTTCATGCTTTTTGTTGCTTCGTGCTTTTTACTATGATATCATCAACATATGTTAACACGTTTCTGCCTATCTGAGAATGAAGGACCTTCGCTGTCATTCTGCTAAAGCTTCCTCCAGCGTTCTTGAGCCCCTCAGGCATCCGAAGATAACAATATGTACCACTGGGGGGTTATGAAGCTGGTTTTTGGCTCATCTTCTTTCTTCATCCAGATTTGATGGTAGCCTGAATAACAATCTAGTAGACTCATGAGCTCTGACAAAGTTGCTGCGTCTACTAGAGAATCTATTTTTGGTAATGGAAATTCATCCTTCGGACAAGCCTTATTGAGATCAGTAAAGTCAATGCACATTCTCCATTTACCATTGGCCTTCTTCACCATGACAATGTTGGCTAACCATTCTGGGTACTTTACTTCTCTAATGACGCCAACATTAAGAAGTCTTTTCACTTCGTTCCGAGCACCTTCGGCTTTGTCATCAGACATCTTCCAAAGTCTCTGCTTCCTGGGTCTGAAGGATGGATCAACATTGAGCGAGTGTTCAATGACATCCCTGTTCACACCATAGAGATCATTAGCCGATCATGCGAAGACATCTTTATTGTTGAACAGAAACCTTGTCAAGGTTTTCTCCTGCTCCTCAAACAATTGAGACCCCAGCAACACCTTCTGCTCTGTTATATCTTCACATAAAAGCATGGACTTCGGTTGATCAGCCGAAGCAGCCTTCTCCCTTCTGTATTTGTATTGCTCACAAGCTTCAGCTCCATCTATATTATGGATTGCTTTTGAATCTGTCCAGTTTCCTTCGGCCTTTCTGGCAGCTTCTTGACTTCCATGAATAGCAATAGACCCTTGATCCGAAGGTATCTTCATGCAAAGATATGCTGGTTGAAGAATTGCTTCAAAAGCATTGAGTGTCCCACGACCAATGATTGTGTTGTAAGGGTATTCCATGTCAACGATATCAAACACAACTTGTTCAGTCCTTGTATTATTGATAAATCCGATGGTCACTAGCATTGTGATCTTGCCGAGCGCTACAATCTGCCTTCCTCCAAAGCCACAAAGGGGATGTGTAGCATCATGGATCTTATCTTCGAGCTCTTGCATCTGTCTGAAGGTCTTAGCAAATATAATATCTGCTGCACTGCCTGTGTCAACCAGAACATTGTGGACCAGAAATCCTTTGATAACACAAGAAATAACCATAGCATCATTGTGAGGGTAATCCTTGAGCTTAAGGTCCTCTTGAGAGAAGGTAATTGGGATGTGGGACCATCTTGACTTGATGAAGGGTCCTTGCACCCCGACATGCTGTACCCTTCTCTGTGCCTCCTTCTTCTGCTTCTTGTTAGCTGGCTCTGAGCATGAACCGCCTGTTATCGGGAGTACCAGCTTCAGAGCCGAAGCAGCTCCAGCTTGGTTGTTGAACGAAGTCATCAGCTCAAAAAAGTGGAAGTGAGTTCACCGGAGGTGGGCGCCAACGTTGGGGACTTGCTCTCAAATGCTATGAATTAAGAACAAGGCAACATAAAATGTTAAATATTAATGTCCTTCGTCCGTTGAAGTATTATCTCCCAAAGGATTTAATGAGCTTCGGACGAAGGCCATGAGCAAAAATATCACGAAGGTCATACCTTCGTGATCAGTCTTAAGAGACAATATGAAATAAAATATAAAACATGAGACATTATAGAAAGACATACCGAATATAGATTGCATTATTCACATATTTTATTATATGAACCTAAATATTAAAACATAGTATTTAGATACATTTATACCTTCGTCTTGGTAGAAAGCAATAATTCCAGCGTAATGTGACAGCGATTACAAGATTCCGTGAACAGTGTCAGGGTATTGTTCACCTATTTATAGGCACAGGGTGCAACCTGTGTAAAATTACATTTATGTCCTTTACAATCGACTACAATAATGACACAAAACATCATGGGTCTTTAAGTCAATCCATCTTTAAGTCGGTTCGACCCTTCGTCTTGAGATCTATCATTATGCCGAAGCTCTATAGGTAATAGCTTCGGCGCTTGCTCCTGAAAGGATCTTCCGAAGGTGTTCTCTTTCTTTAGGATATTCGGCTACGAAGCATGCCCCCAACACTACCCTCAATTCAAAACAGAACAGTACACATGGATTGATGAACAGAACAGAACATATATTGATTTAGAATAGAACATAATAATTCCTTAATAAGATGTACCTAGAAGTTACTACCCTCAACTGTTGGGGTCTAAGAGTGATGCTTCCATACAGAGTGTTATACAGATACGGGAGCAAGCATGATTTTATATGGTTATTTGAAATCAATAAATAACACTACAATAACATTGTCTGAAATCAATAAATAACACTACAATTGAAAAGGGAGCATTCACTTAGAATTGCTTCCTTTACAGGCTCGGCAAAACCTGTCTTCCCGCTACAATGGCACTCTTTAAAGATATTAATCGCAGTTGGTGGTGCATCTTTATTTGGCTTGCTTTTAAAATACATGCAAACAATATCTAAATGTAAGCTTCGGACATGAGGATATGTGATGAACAATTGAACACACATTATATATGTATATTACCACGACATCCATATGTGCAATATAACTCCGAGATCCAGTCTTTTGTTGGAACCGAACTTAGCCACAAATCACTTTGTTGTTCACACTTGTCCTATAAAACCATTTTGTAAAATAGGAAACACAGATTAAAGTGAGAGAACAATTGTAGGTTAAGCTAAGAAGTGAGAAATGAAAAAGGCCCAAACAATTTTAAAGGATACAACTCTGTGTTCAAAGAGCAAGAAAAAAGATTTGATAGTATTTCTTTTGTGTGTGTTTTTAGACCAGTTATCTCCTTTTAACTTAAAGGCACATAACACTCCTGCATGCTTGAGAAAACCATTATTTTTTGAGAAAACAATAGTATCAAACACACTATCATCTAAAGCGGGTATTATAATCAAAATCAATATCTTCTGATTTAAGTGCAAACCACAATTGTCAGTAACTTAATTTCCTGGAGTTTCTAGATAAGATTGGAGCCTTATTAAATAACTCTGAACAAGAATGAGGTTTCTGAACTACGGATCTCAGAATTCATATATGGCATGGACACTGTAGTTCTAAACATCTACACATTGTCGAACCAATAACATGGCTCAAATTGTTAAACTGAAAATACATTGGGCCATAATTTAATGGGGGCATCTAATCAATCAAACAACGTGATGACTACCTTCCATGATGTGCGTACCAACTAAAATGCGGTAGTAATGTGCGTATGGAATCTTGCCTTAACCACTACATGAATTGTTCACAGAAGCAGAGTGCAGTTTTGTTCCACCATCATCTGCGGCTCAACTGAGAAGGGACCGTAGTGGATAGGTGGAGGGGAGTGAGCTGTCACCAGCCGGTAGGGGGCGGGGGTCACACGCCAGTGGAGCAAATAAATCTAAATTTCATGGGCGACGACAGCGGCGGCTCGGGCGGAGCGACCCAATCAAGGTCTGTGCATGAAGAACTTGTTACTTACCACCAAGATCTGTGTGCGTCCTTGCCCCAGCCATCTTTCCATGGGGCATCTTGACCACGACCAGGCAATGAGGAGCGAATCGAAGAGGAGGCTGGATGGGGCAGCGGCGACAAGGCGGATCGATGGCGGCGACGACTAGGATAACGGATGTGGGGCTGTAGAAGGGAAATTTGGGATTTTTTTAGTTTAGGGTTAAAGACGTGGGTATATAAGGATAAATCTATAATTTCATGATGGGACAACATGTTCCGGCAGAATTAGTTGCCGGTCATAAAATTTTAGGATTATTTAACATTTATTAAACTCTAGGCTGGTAATTAATAAATGGAAAATTTCTTTGTACTAGGAGCTTAGTAGTTTCAATTCTCTAAGCATTAAAGTTTTTTTACCTTTTTTCTCATTTAAAAGTTTTCATTTTCTTAGAGACTTTCCCTCATATTTGTACCATAGTATGGTCGTAAGTTAAAAATCATAGCCATTTTTAACATATATGTTGATTGTTATTAATAAATACAATGGGCATTTTAAACCATTACTTATTTATAATATCTTATGACGATATAGAAATAGAACTGTCATATAGTTATGACGTTTACTGTTGATACCTTATGACAACAAGATGTTCGTCACAATACATCGATTGACTAGTGTTATGACATTTTCTCAATATTAATAGTGACGCTTGCCTAAATTCGTCATAAAGTTGTCTTGCCACAAAAAAATATGTCATAAAACAAAACAACCAATGACGAAAATCTTCATTGTCATCGGATATTCGTCATAAAAGGCCATATGTGTTATAATGCTCATGAGGAACTGCTTCGGGTTAGAATGCACATCATACATGGGGAGTTGTGGCGGTTTGTACGAAGGTGGCCATAGGGTAGCCTGCAACTCTGCTGCTAGGGGAGAAGCATCATCAAAACCAAAGTTACCATGGTTGAAATCGTCATACCATACATCACCATAGCTTGGGCTTTTTGACGAAGCTCTCTCTATTGTGGCCTTCGTCCTTGCTCGTCTTGTGTGATATGGCGCATCTTTTCAGTAGCTTCATCAATCTTCTTCTGGAGTTCAGCTAGCCGAAGCATTTTCTCCCTTCTTCTCTCCACTTGTTGGCGGATGGCCTCTAGATCTCTGATCTCTTGATCTAGCTCCTCTTCCTATGGTGTTGGGCTAATGGCCTTCCTTTTCTGGTTTCAGGCTTCTCTCAGAGGGAGCCCTTCTTGGTTGATGTCCAGCGGTGCAAGGGCAACCCCTGGCGCTATTGCCTTCTTCGGCGGCATGACGAAGGTGGTTGCTCGAGCTCCTGGTGTCGAAGGTGGTCGTTTGAGTTCACTGGAGGTGGGCGCCAATATTGGTCACTTGTTCTCAAATGCTGTGAATCAAGAACAAGGCAACACAATTGTTAGAGATTAAACACCTTCGTTGTCACACCTGGTTTTAGAAGGCAAACCGAATGCGAACCATGTACGTGCCAGTATCAGAAATTCACGTACACATCGATTACATAAATGACTCATCATAGCACAATGCTTCGAATAAAAATAAAGAATAAGTAATGATATTAAAGACTAGAGTCATTTACATAATATAGATCAAAGTATACAGAATCGAAACGTAGCCAACATAAATAAACCCACCACATGCAACTGACTGGAGGAGGTCGCTAGCCTAATCCTCGAACTCGTCGAAGTCCTTGAACTCCAGGAGATCCGCCTCGACACCTTCTTCTTTATGTGAGCATAGATTGCTCCAAAGGCAACCTGGTGTTCTATGAAATCAAGGGTGAGTACACATCAACGTACTCAGCAAATGTCCCGTTTGGCTGAAGTGGACTAGCTTTATGTGGAGTTAGGATCAAGTAGTTGCTTTTAGTTGGTTAGGTAATAATTACTAGTATAGAGCCAAGTTTTAGCATTAACCAAAGTTGTTAACCCAAAAGTACTCTTTCCAAATGGAAAGAATACCAGAAACCATAATCGTAATCATAATCATAATCAAAACCATCATATCCTCATCATCACCTGTAAACAAAGTATCCCTGATCAATGTGTCTCTAATCATTGGAGCTCCCAAGGCCGCTCATAACCACGACCACGGCTGATATATCAGTTTCATAACACTCTATAGAGGTTACGCATTTACCCACGAGCCGTGATTCCCTCTCTAGCCCGGGCTTGCAAGACCCTTATTCACTCCCGAGGTGAATGGCCAAGGATTCACTACGATGCCTTTACAAAGATTCCCTAAGGTTGTAGCCGCCCGTTAGGTTTCTTAAATGTACCACACCCCTCCCCAAGGTACAATCCACCCTCGGCAGAGCGAGCCGCATACACTGAGCCCCATTGACGGCACGACGGCGAAGCGAACTACACCTCAGTTCCTCTAATTAATTAGCTAAGGGCATCCCATACAACCCTCATGGTTGCACTGTTTTCTTGGTTGGTCATCCAACGAACCAGTCCTTACGGAGAGGCACTCGAGAAACCGCTCTAGTCTCCTAAAATGCCACAAGTATATCATCATATCCACAATAAAATCATAGTATCATCATTGTATCTTATCATATTCATTGATTAAAGTAAAGCAGTAGTATAATACTAATCATAGTAACCAATTCCCAAAGGGTAAACAAGGATAGGAAAACATAATACTAGTCAATCCTTAGGTTGTTCATAGTATGCGGGACAATGAGTTATAATGTAAATGGGAATAATGGGTCAGAGGACACTTGCCTTCATAAAACAGATGCTCAGGGTCTTCAACCTTACAGAACTCGAGGAGTTGATCACTTGGTCGTCGAAGCTTGACTGTCGATTCCTCGAAGCTCGAAAATGGATCGCAGTCTATTCACGACGCACAACGAATACAAACAGGCACAATCAAACATATACTTGCATAAGAATATTACACCATACAAGATAAAATATTATAAAAGCGAGCAATATAAAATAGAGAGCGCTTCTACGGTTACGCGAGGAAAAGAACCGCGATAGTCGAAACTACGGTCGAGGGGTTAGCGTGTTTACACTAAGCAAGTATTACTTAGAATAATTAATCCGACATTTCTCAAATATAAATAATATCTACTACTTAGTTTTGGCTAACTTATTGTTTTAATTGTGGATGATTAAATAAATAACTAATTAACTCACATAGTAATTATAAGCGATACGCGAGAATGGCGCGCGGCAAGGCGCGCGACACACACGAACACGCGATACCTGTGCGAACAACATGCGTGACACTCGCGAACGATACGCGAAGACGCGCGCGAAACAGCACCGCGGCATGCGTACGGTACGTGCGGACCGATATACGAAACTAATAAATAAATGACAACATGATACACTAAACAATTATTAATAAGTAACATTTCAGTTAAGGTTAATCTTATTTGTGACTAATTATATATGTGCAAATCGAATTCCTAAATTAGATTTTAAAATTGAATTGTCGTTCTAGTAGCCATTGGTTAAATAAATGTTTAAATAAATTAAATAAAATGCGCAACAGTGGAGATAAATATTTCTAAATTAAGATGATTTCAATACGAATCTAACACAACTTGAATGGATCGAATTGGATTTAAAACACAAAAGTTATCACTGTTTAAACTTGACTGTAATTCACGTGTACTAAATTACGAGATTGCCATCTTCTTCCTCACGTTCTTCTCTCTCACGCAGGAACCTTCATGGAGGTTGAGTAGGGGGCTCGGCTGAGGGAGGGGACCTCGACAGCAGCCTCCAGGGCGCTGGCCTCGCCATGCAGGGCGCACGTGTAACACCCCATTGTTCCCACACAATGGGTGTTACCAAAAACCCATCCCACAAATTAGAAAGCATACGAAAAAATGGAGACAAAAAAAAATCGGCAGCATCTCCTTTGAAAGTTGCATAACGAGGGAAACACAGAGTTTATACAAGTTGTAAAAGAAAGGTAATCCACGGTGTATAATCAAGATACAAAGGAGGAAATCAACGTTCCGGACAAAAAAATAATTCAGCCAACCAAAATAGGACCACCATAAATACTAGAACATAGTAGACCACTAACACACACTACTACAGAATAATCAACATTCCTGACCCGAAATCCCTGTTTAAAAATCATTACTAAGCAGTGGTATAATTATTTAGAGGTGTGGTGACCGTGCTGCTACTTCCCTCCTTTTCCCAAGCAAAGTTCAAATGCCTGCATCAAAACAATGCAAGAGTGAGATGACACATCTTAGCAAGTAAA
Organism: Zea mays; assembly: GCF_902167145.1. Taxonomy (NCBI): domain Eukaryota; kingdom Viridiplantae; phylum Streptophyta; class Magnoliopsida; order Poales; family Poaceae; genus Zea; species Zea mays. The sequence goes on from NC_050097.1 coordinate 92,055,308, forward strand.
ATGATTAAACAACAATTAGACAACGTAAACAAACCGTGTCTTACCAACCACGAAGTTCACAACTCTCTTCTTAAATATTAAAATGCAGCAAGTATATTAGGTATCAAATACCCAGTTCTTCAAAAAGATCACAAAGAGGAGATCCACAATATCAATATAATCATGACAGGTTGCACGTTTTACCCATGCGTGCACATGGCTACAAATGCAATAATGACTTCTGCCTTCATACCTCTAAGGATATGAAGCTACATCATACCCCTCCTCGGGCAACGTATGATGCTTATTGTATCGGTACGGTCGGACCATATGATCGTGACGAAACTTCCATGTAAAAGATGATTGATGCACTATGCATGAAACCAACATGAGACCGCCCCATCTAACATGTGTTAAATATATACTTCCACTACAAAATAATAATCAACACATGTAACATACTCGAACAACACCCTCAACATAAGTAAATAGTAGAACATGAATAACTTCAAGCAACAATTCATAAAAATGGAATACGAGGATGAACACATTTGACATGGATATGAATCAAGTACATGACACATAAATCGATCAACGGTATAAACCATCACTATTTTACTTGCCTTCACCGGGGATTTGGACAAAGCCCTAAGTATGATCCGGAAGTCCACCACCTGTTTTTTACACACATCTTAGTACACAAATCCACATAACAAACGCACATAAACAACGCCGCACCTACGCACAATTCTAAACCCGTCACGAGCGACAATTCTCCCCATCACCCACCAAACTGCAGCGGCGCTGCTTGACAAATTCATATCTTTAAAATTATGACAGCAGGGATATCAAACAAAAACTCCTGAAGCATCTACATAAAATTCCCCACAAGTTTTGTATTCAAACGATAATTAAATTCCAACATCTAAATGGCCCCAAACAGCCTACAAGATACACCCTGCGTTCAGTTTTTGGACAGCAGCCTAGCTGGATTCAAAAAGCGATATCTCCTAAAATATACCTCCGAATCGAACGTATAAGTACTCTTTGAAAACATATGACAAAGCTCTACATGATTTTCACAATGATTACCACTAATTACCCCCGAAAAATCCCCAAAAACTAATAATACTACTGTTGTTCGTCCACCAACAAAATTCTAGACAGCACCTCTACCGAATCGCATAGGTGAACGTATAACCAAATGAATTGCAGCACAAATACATAGATAACCACAAGATCACCTTGAGTTCTTCCTTCCCTCCTTCCTTCTTCCTCCCAGCAAAATTCAATTGAAGGCTTGCACCAACACGAAGAAGATCCAAACAGGAAGGGACTGCACCTTGGAGAGGAGGAGATAGGGGGGTGGCGGCTAGGGTTGTGTGATGGGTAGCTGCAAGAACTTGGGGGGCGGCTGCAAGAACTTGGGGAAGGAGGAGAGGGAAGGGGGGGCGGCGGCCAAATGGGACGGGAGAGGGGGGCGGCTGCAAACAAAAGGGGGAGGGGGAGGTCGGCTAGGGTTGGGGGGGAGATAGTGGGCTCCCATCCAACGGATCAAGATCTATGGCCCAAACCCGCTCTCACATCCGCTCCCGACCTCAGCGTAAAAGTCAAGAAAAGTTCTACTGCTTCACTGAGATTATGCCTCCTAAAACTCCAAGCCCCAATAGCACAGAACACGGAAGAGAAAAAAAAGAAAAATAAACTTTAATTTTTTTGTAAAATTGGGTATCACACTCTACCCCCCTTAAAAAGAATTCGACCTCGAATTTCGACGCTTCTATCGGAACGACAAAAGAAAGATTAGCGAAGACCAAAAACTCACCCATAACAAAAAGTTCGGGGTACTTCTGCGGCATCAGCTCCTCAAGTTCCCAAGTAGCCTCGCGCTCAGACTGATTAGTCCACAAGACCTTAACATACTTAATTGATCTCCTTCTCATGACACGCTCCGAGGACTCCAAGATACGCACCGGACAACACTCAAGAGTCAGATCCTGCTGCACAGCAATCGGTTCCAACTCGATTTGATGGTCAGGATCCCGCAAAAACATCCTCAACATAGAGACATGAAATACCGATAAGCCAAGCTGCCAACTCGGGCCAAGATAGTGAACGGTCCAATGTATCTCGGGCTAAGCTTTCTGGAGACACCGAACCGAACAACTCCTTTAGTAGGTGATACCCTGAGAAGGACTTGATCACCCACTGCAAATTCCAAGTCCCGCCTCCTCACATTAGCATAACTTTTCTGACGGCTCTGAGCGGCCAAAATATTCTGACGAATTTTCGAACCTTCTCAGATGTCTACTGAACCCAATCAGGACCAACTAGAGATCTCTCTCCCAAAGTCTCCCAGCACAAAGGGGAGATACACTGCCTGCCATATAAGGCCTCATATGGTGCCATCTTGATGCTAGCCTGGTAGTTTTTGTTATAAGAGAACTCGGCTAAGGCGAGATGATCCTCCCAGCTACCCTTCCAAGATAGAACACAAGCACGCAACATATCTTCCAAGGTTTGGATAGTTTGCTCCGACTGACCATCAGTCCGAGGGTGAAAAGCGACACTAAGAGAGAGCTTGGTACCCAATGCACGGTGAAGACTCTCCCAGAATTTGGATACAAATTTGGAGTCTCGATCTAAAACAATGGACTTAGGCACCCCGTGAAGCCTGATTACTTCTTTCATATACAAGGGAACCAACTCTGAAGCTAAATTTGTGGTCTTCATGGGAATAAAGTGCGCAGACTTAGTAAAGCGATCCACTACCACCCATATAGCATCCCTGCCTCGAGGAGAATGAGGTAAGCCCACCACAAAATCCATGGTGATATGCTCCCACTTCCACTCCGGAATTTCCAATGGCTTCAATAAACCCGCGGGCCTCTTATGCTCGGCCTTCACGCGCTGACATACTTCACGGTGGCCACATACTTAGAAACATCAACCTTCATCCTCTTCCACCAGAATTTTTGCTTCAAATCTCTGTACATTTTGGTTTCGCCAGGGTGAACGATGTAAGGCATTTTATGAGCTTCTCTCAAGATATCCATCTTCACCTCTGATTTCTGAGGCACACAAAGATGACCCCTGAAACGAACCAAATCATTCTCATCAATGGTGAACTCACGGGGTTTACCATCGCCGACCCTATTTCGAGCTTCCTGCAACAAACGATCCTGCTGCTGAGCCATGTGCACTCTCTCCAGAATGGAGGATTGGATGAGCATCCGAGTCTCCTCTCTAGCGGTGCCGACATAGCACAAAGCAACCCCCATACGGTCCATATCTACGATCAAAGGCAAGGCCACTTTTGGAACCCCGGACCTGCTAAGGGAATCAACCACCATATTTGCCTTCCCCGAGTGATAATGAATGGATAGATCATAATCCTTTATCAATTCGAGCCGCCGACGCTGCCTCAAATTCAGCTCCTTCTGAGTGAAAATATACTTGAGACTCTTATGATCGGTGTAGATGTCGCAAGATTCGCCATAAAGATAATGCCTCCACGATTTTACGGCAAAGACCACCGCGGCTAATTCGAGGTCATGAGTCGGATAATTCCCCTCATGCTTCCTCAACTGCCTTGAGCCATAAGAAATCACTCTGCCTTCCTGCATCAACACACAGCCAAGACCAATACGAGAAGCATCCGTAAAAACTGTGAAACGCTTACCACTCTCAGGCAAAGCTAAGATAGGGGCATTCACCAACTTGTTCTTCAATGTCTGATAACTGACCTTGCAAGCGTTGGACCAGACGAAAAGAACACCCTTCTCCAAGAGTCTAGTCAAAGGCTTATCAATGCTGGAAAAATTTGGCACGAAACGCCGATAATATCCGGCAAGCCCCAAGAAACTTCGGATTTCTGAGACACTAGAGGGTCTCTTCCACTCCACCACAGCAGCGACATTCTTGGGATCAACTGCAATGCCCTACTGATTAATCACATGACCTAGGAAAGCCACTTCAGACAGCCAAAAAGCACACTTCTTCAATTTGCCATAAAACTGATTCTTCCTAAGAGCACCTAGAACGAGACGGAGATGTCGCTCATGCTCTTCCTCCATTTTTGAATAAATCATAATATCATCCAGAAACATGACCACAAAGTCATCCAAGAACTCATGTAACATCCTATTCATTGCTTCCATAAAAGCAGCAGGGGCATTAGTTAAGCCAAAAGACATGACTATGAACTCGAAATGCCCATACCTGGTGCAAAAAGTTGTCTTCTCAATATCCTCCTCACGAATCCTCAACTGATGATAACCAGAGTTCAAATCAATTTTAGAGAACACCAAGGCACCCGTCAACTGCTCAAAGAGAACCTCAATACGAGGTAGCAGATATTTATTCTTGATTGTCACTTGATTCAAAGCACGATAATCCACACATAACCTCTTGCTTTTATCCTTCTTCTCAACAAACAATACTGGGGAAGCCCATGGTGACCTGCTAGGCCTAATGAAACTCTTAGCCCGCAAATCATCCAATTGTCGCTTCAATTCCACCTTCTCCTTTGGAGCCATCCAATACATGGCCTTATGAATAGGCTGCGTACTCGGAATCAGTTTGATTTCAAAAGCCACATCGCGCTCCGGTGGAATGCCTGGAAGCTCTGCTAGAAAGACGTCGGCATAGTCACACACCACACGGATGTCTTGCACCAGCAAGGCAACCTCACTCTCCACCACCATGGAGAAAAAGATTCCCGACTTCCTTGACCGACGATCCGGAAGCAATTGGGACAACAAGGATAACGTGAACTTTGGAGAACTTCCCAAGAATACCACCTCCCTACCCGATGGCGCCTGCAATAACACTGTCTTCCAAAAACAGGATATAACTACGCGATACTGAGTTAACCAATCCATACCCAAGATAACATCAAATGCCCCCAAGGAAATCACCACAAGATCTGTTGAAAAGATCTCATTAGCAAGAATGACGGAACAACCCTGACATAATGAACATCTACTAATGGAGCCATTAGCAGAACTAACCACAATTGGGTGACCCATCCTCTACACCGAAAGACCAGCACGCGACACAAAGTTCTCCGAAACAAACGAATAGCTAGTGCCACTGTCAAAAAGAGCATGGGCAACAAACGAATCAACTGAGACCGTACCTGTCACCATGTCTCCCTGCTCTCTGCCATCCACAGAGGGTAGCACATATGCTCCGAAAATATCCGCAGAAGAGGAAGCTCCTGGGGTGAAGTTAACAGAAGAATCCCACTGAGTCGCCGGATGAGGCAGACGCGGAGCTCCAAACTGGGATGGTACAGGAGTGGTCGGTGCAGGAATAGGCGCGACCAGATACTGAGGAAAACCCTGCATAGGCACGAACTGAGAAGTCACGGGCACATAAAACTGCCGCATAGGGGGTGGTACTAAAAATTGTTGCTCGGTGCTTGACATCATGTTGACAGTGCCCTGAGAAGAGGAAGAAGTCACTGGCTCCCATCTGAGCTTCCCATTGGGATTCCTCCTACACACCACATCCTTGTGGTCTTGGCTGCAGATAGAGCACCTACCACTCCACTGACACTCGGCACGGCGATGCACTTCACCACAACGGAAACACACTAGCCCCAGCCCGGGCTTATGAACCGCCCGATACCTCTGAGTACTCCCTCCTGAAGTACCTGATTCAGAGGGTTTGCCATAGTAGGGGTGGTGGCGCTGGTGTTGTGACTTTCCCCTCTTGTGGACTGGACGCCCAGTGTTGCCCCTCCTCGCGTCCTAGCCATGAGGCTGATCAACACCCAGAGACTTCTAAGACTCCATGGTGTACTGATGTTGCATCTCCACAATGCCTGCTCCACCGTAGTATGAAAATCCACCAATGAAAAGGCGCCCAGAGCATGCCTGATAGAAGGTTTCAGATTCTGATGGAACTGGCTCGCCTTCTCCAACTCATTGTAAGCCACATGAGGAACAAATGGGACCATCTTGTTAAAGCCCACTTCATACTCTGTGACGGACTTCTTCTCTTGCTTGAAAGACTGCAAATCAATCTTCATTTTCTCCAGGAAGGTGACCGGGTAAAATCTCCTCTGAAACTGCCTGATGAAAGCGTCCCAGGTCAGGACTCTTGGTGAGGAGGAGTCAGCTGCCTGCACGCCTCTCCACAAAATTTGATGAAAGGGAAATGTGCCCTTGGGCCATTTCTAAGTATTTTGGTGATTGAGTGCCAACACAAGTGGACTCATGTTAATCTATGGATAAAGTGCAAATCAAGTAAAAAGGTATGTTTCTAAGACTTAGTACATTGTTTTGGAGACTAATGTATTGTGTCTAAGTGCTGGAAACAGGAGAAATCAAGTTGGAAAAGAGATGGCTCTGTTCAGCCAAAGACAGCTCGGTCTGGGTGCACCGGACAGTGTCCGGTGCGCCAGGCCGGTGACTGTCAACTGGCTGCTCTCGGGAAGCAATTAACGGCGTACGGCTATAAATCACCGGACTGTCCGGTGGTGCACCGGACTGTCCGGTGAGCCAACAGTCAGCCGGGCCAACGGTCGGCCGCGGAATCCGCGCGCGACACGTGGCAGAGCCAACGGTCAGAAGGGGGCACCGGACTATCCGGTGTGCACCGGACAGTGTCCGGTGCGCCAACGGCTAGGGATCTGCAACGGTCGGCTTCGCCAAATAAGGAAAGAGATCCGCACCGGACAGTGTCCGGTGGTGCACCGGACTGTCCGGTGCGCCAGGCGACAGAAGGCAAGAATTGCCTTCTTGAAATGCTCTCAACGGCTCCTAGCTGCCTTGGGGCTATAAAAGGGACCCCTAGGCACATGGAGAAGCACACCAAGCATTCCTTGAGCATTGTTGATCACTCACACTTCATTCTTGCGCACTTGTTCGACATTCTTAGTGATTTGAGCTCTGTTCTAGTGAGAAGCTCGAGATATTGTCTTGAGCTCAAGTCTTGATCTTGTGTGTGCGTATTTGCTGTGGATTTGAGTGTGTTGCTTCCCTCCCTTACTCTTGTGCTTCATATTGATTCTTATTGTAAGGGCGAGAGACTCCAAGTTGTGGAGATTCCTCGCAAACGGGAAAAGAGCAAAGTAAAGAAGAACACCGTGGTATTCAAGTTGATCTTTGGATCACTTGAGAGGAGTTGAGTGCAACTCTCGTCCGTTGGGACGCCACAACGTGGAGTAGGCAAGTTTTGTACTTGGCCGAACCACGGGATAAATCCTCGTGTCTCTTGTGCTTGTCCTTATTGTGTCTATTGTGCTTCACAAGAGTTCTCCTCTCTACTCACTTGATTTCATTATACTAACTCTTGATCAAGTTTGTGGTGTTAAGTTTTAAGTTTTATAGGATCACCTACTACGACGACAGCGACGAGTCCTCTTCTTCCCAAAAGGACGACGACAACTACGAGAAAAAGAAAACGGTCAATTCAAACTTTTCTTTTGATTATTCTAGAATTCCGCAAAATGCAAATGCTCATTTACTCTCCATTCCACTTGGTAAACCTCCTCACTTTGATGGAGAGGACTACGGATTTTGGAGTCACAATATGCGTAGTCACTTGTTCTCTCTTCATCCAAGCATATGGGAGATAGTAGAGAGTGAAATGCAATTTGATAGTACTGATAGTCCCACATTTATCAATGAGCAAATTCACAAAAATGCACAAGCTACTACTGTTCTTCTAGCATCTTTGTGCAGGGATGAATACCATAAGGTGAGCGGCTTGGATAACGCCAAGAAAATTTGGGACACCCTCAAGATCTCTCATGAGGGAAATGACGTCACCATGCTCACCAAGATGGAGTTATTGGAGGGCGAACTTGGGAGATTCGCAATGATCAGGGGCGAGGAGCCAACCCAAACGTACAATCGGCCCAAGACCCTCGTCAACAAAATAAGGAGCAATGGAAGCACGCGATGGACGGACCACGACGTCGTCCGCCTAATGCTAAGGTCTTTTACTGTCCTTAATCCGCATCTTGTGAACAATATTCGTGAAAATCCTAGGTACACCAAGATGACGCCCGAGGAGATACTTGGAAAGTTCGTGAGCGGGCGGATGATGATCAAGGAGGCCAAATATGTTGATGGTGCTTTGAATGGTCCAATCCACGAGCCTCAAACCATTGCTCTCAAAGCAACGAGGAGCAAGGAGGCACTACCTAGCAAGGTGGCACAAGTTGAGGCGGCGGGACTCAATGAGGAAGAGATGGCCCTCATCATCAAGCGCTTCAAGACGGCGCTAAGGGGTCGCAAGGAGCATCCCAATGTAATGCCCTGAATTTGGGGGTAGAATTTTTTCTTCTTTTCTCTCACCAAATTCGGGCGTTACTCTCTTTTCTCTTCCTGTTTCGCTCTTTCTTCCCAATTTCAAACCAGTATAGTGACAAGTGTCCGTGTCGTGTATGAACCAAAACCTAAGTGCCATGGGTGTTGCATCATGCCGACGCACATTTCTTTGTCTGATATTGCGTGTTCGTCTCGTTCTGTCTCGGTTTTCGGTTCGTGATTGGGTCGTGCGTGTCGTGGGTTTCGATCCGCGAAGTGGCCCGGCCCAACCCAGCCCGGCCCGGCCCGGCCCGGCCCTGCGCGCCCCTGGTGCCCACACCCCCCCATGCACCCCCTCCTCCTCTCCCTCTCTCATTTGGATCTCCCGCGCAACAACCTCCCTCTCCCTCTTCCACCTCTCTCTCCCCGTGGTGCCCTAGGGATTGGAGACGGCGATCACCAGAATTTGGACCCCGAGGTGAGCTCCCCTCCCCTTCCCTTCTCCTCTCTCTCCCTCTCCCTCCCCTTCCCTTCCCTGCGCCCCCCTCTCTCTCCCCTGCACGCGGCGGCGCCCGCCCCCTGCCCCTCCCCCGCGCGGCGGCGCTCGCCCGCTCCGCCCGGCCCCTGCGTGGCGGCGCCCGCCCCCGCCCCGACCTCCCCCGCGGAGGCGCTCGCCCGCCCCCGCCTTGGCCCCGCGGCGGCGCGCGCCCCTGCCCCCTCCCCCGCGGCGGCGCCCGCCCCCGGCCCCCGCGTGGTCCGCCCGCCCCGGCCCCCGGCGCGCAGCTCCCTGCGCGCGGCCTCGGCCCCTGCGTGTGGCGTCCCAGCTCCCGGCGTGACTCGCGTGGCCTCGTTTACCCCCTAACGCATTCCCGTGTGCGTAAACCCACGCGAGCGGTGATTATTTCTGGTTTGTAGTTGATTTCAAACTCCGTTAGTTAGCGTGCTACGTCGCGTGCTTCATCGCACGACGATCTATTTTAATTTCAGGTTGTTTAATGTGCGATGTCGTGCGTCCAGACACGCGACGTTCCACTTTAAACCCAACCCTGTTGGCGTATGCCGTCGTGCGCTTCGTCGCGCGATGCTTACCGTCTCTTTAAAATTAGTGCAAGTGTCTCGTTGTACGCTCTGTCGCATGGCGAGTCGTTTACCTCTTAATTTAATCTAAATGACGTGTTGTACGTCTCGACGTGCGACCCCTCCCTTTCATTCACCTTCAATTGTTTACAATGATTAGACATGAAACATGACTTTACTTTATGCTAAACATAGTGTCTACATTAACGCCTTTCAATTGAGCGAGTGGTTTAATTCATAATAATGTAACGTGGTCGTTTCTCGACTGTCTTTTTCTCTTTCCCTCTTAGCCTTAAGTGCGAACCCGTGTGGAACGTCTGTTTACTTACTCCACTCTATTGTATGGTGTACTGTTCTTTTGTATTAAATATGTGGATGTATGTATGTTTGCGCTCGCATAGAGAACGATCTGGTTGAGGAGCCCGAAGAACTCGCAGGAGAAGCCCCTGAGCAGCAGTCGGTTGGTGGAGGCAAGTGTCCCATGACCTATCTCTGTCCTATACATTCTTTAATTCACCTCCCGCATTTCACAGTTATACCTAAGGATTGACTAGCTTTTGTTATTCATGTCCTTGTTTACCTATTTGGGTTGGATTATTATTGTTTAGCTTTATGCTATTGCTCAACTCTAATCAATGAACATGATGAGATTATCTATGATACGCTGTTTTCCCTTCTCTTATTATGATGTTATACTTGTGGCCTTTAAGGGGGCTCGAGCGGTTTCTCGAGTGCCTCTCCGTAAGGACCTGTTCTTTGGATGACCGCCCCAGAAAATAGTGCAACCATGAGGGTGGAATGGGTGCCCTTAGCTGAATAATTAGAGGATCCGGGGTGTAGTTCGCTTAGCCGTCGTGCCGTCAATGGGGCTTGGTGTATGCGGCTCGCTCTGCCAAGCTTGGGTTCGCCCCTTAGGGAGGAGTGCGGTGCATTTAGGAAACCTAACGGGTGGCTACAGCCCCGGGGAATCTTTGTAAAGGCTACGTAGTGAAACCCTGCTGGGTCACCTTGGTAGTGATCAATGGAGAGTCATGATCTCCGGGCAGAAAGGGAATCACGGCTTGTGGGTAAAGTGCACAACCTCTGTAGAGTGTTTGAAAAACTGATATATCAGCCGTGCTCGCGGTTATGAGCGGCCAAGGGAGCTCCAGTGATTAGTGGTACTTGATCAGAGACATTTTGGTTTACAGGTGGCAATGAGATTGATGATTCTGGTTATGACTATGGTGCTGGTAAGTGGTATTCTTTCCGTTTGGAAAGGGTACATCGGGCTAATAACTTGGGTTAATATTAAAACCTGGCTTTCTACTAGTAAATAATAATCTGACCAAATAAAAGCAACTGCTTGACTTACCCCCGCATAAAGCTAGTCCACTACAGGCAAACAGGATACTTGCTGAGTATGTTGATGTGTACTCACCCTTGCTCTAACACCAAACCCCCCCCATCCCCAGGCTGTCAGCATTGCAACCACTGCTCAGGAGAAGATGAAGCCGTGGAAGGAGACTTCCAGGAGTTCCAAGACTACGACGAGTTCTAGGCGTGGGTTAGCGGCAACCCCCAGTCGGCTGCCAGTGAAGGCCGCGTTTATCTACGTTTCGTTTTCGCACTTTGATTATTTGTAAAGACTATGTGGATGTCTCAGACATATGATGTAATCGACTATTATTTCCCTTTTTAATACTATTTGAGCACTGTGTGATGATGTCCATGTTATGTAACTGCTGTGTACGTGAATTGCTGATTCTGGCACGTACATGGTTCGCATTCGGTTTGCCTTCTAAAACCGGGTGTGACATAGGTGGTATCAAAGTCATGCTGACTGTAGAACCGCTAACCTAGAGTAGAATGGTCGTTCTAAGGATTATAGACCTCTGTCCCTGCCTTGACTTTGATATCCCTTCAAAAGTTGGTCATACCGACCAAACCTATGTTCTACTATATATTATACCTTGCTGAAAATTATGTTTTATTCTAATCCTTCATTTACTTATGGTTCATTATTTGCTGGTCATATTAATTCTGTTCTCACTCTTTTGCTTGCGGTGTCTTTTGTAGATGGCTCGTCTTAGGCACGCTACACGAAAGTTCGTCATCCCCTTCTTACCCTCCCGCCTTGCTGAGCGTCCGCTTCGCCGTCCCGTGGCCGGTCAGTCCAGTCACTTGGAGAGGCTGCACCACCGCCTGCATGAGGAGCAGGAACGTCGACGACAGGAGCAGCAGGGCTCTTCTTTCTCGCTCGGATATAACTTGTTGTCTGTTAGTCAATTATGCAGTATGGGATATAATTGTCTATTCACTAATGTAGATGTGTCTATCTTTAGAAAAAGTGATGGTTCATTAGCTTTTAAGGGTGTATTAGACGACAAACTTTATTTAGTTGATTTTGCAAAAGAGGAGGCCGGTCTAGATGCATGCTTAATTGCTAAGACTAGCATGGGCTGGCTGTGGCATCGCCGCTTAGCACATGTAGGGATGAAGAACCTTCACAAGCTTCTAAAGGGAGAACACGTGGTAGGTCTAACCAATGTTACTTTCGAAAAAGATAGACCTTGTGCAGCTTGTCAAGCAGGTAAACAAGTGGGAGGAGTGCATCACAGCAAGAATGTGATGACCACATCAAGACCTCTGGAGCTGCTACATATGGACCTCTTCGGACCCGTCGCCTATCTAAGCATAGGAGGAAGTAAGTATGGACTAGTTATTGTTGATGACATTTCTCGCTTCACTTGGGTATTCTTTTTGCAGGATAAATCTGAAACCCAAGGGACCCTCAAGCGCTTCCTAAGGAGAGCTCAAAACGAGTTTGAGCTCAAGGTGAAGAAGATAAGGAGCGACAATGGATCCGAGTTCAAGAACCTTCAAGTGGAAGAATACCTTGAGGAGGAAGGGATCAAGCACGAGTTCTCCGCTCCCTATACACCACAGCAAAATGGTGTGGTAGAGAGGAAGAACATGACACTTATAGACATGGCGAGGACGATGCTTGGAGAGTTCAAGACCCCCGAGCGATTTTGGTCGGAAGCCGTGAACACGGCTTGTCACGCCATCAACCGGGTCTACCTTCATCGCCTCCTCAAGAAGACTTCGTATGAGCTTCTAACCGGTAACAAACCCAATATATCTTACTTTCATGTATTTGGGAGCAAATGTTATATTCTAGTGAAGAAGGGTAGAAATTCTAAGTTTGCTCCCAAAGCTGTAGAAGGGTTTTTGTTAGGTTATGACTCAAATACAAAGGCGTATAGGGTCTTCAACAAATCATCGGGTTTGGTTGAAGTCTCTAGCGACGTTGTATTTGATGAGACTAATGTCTCTCCAAGAGAGCAAGTTGTTGATTTTGATGATGTAGATGAAGAAGAAGTTCCAACGGCCGCAATACGCACCATGGTGATTGGAGATGTGCGGCCACAGGAACAAGATGAACGAGATCAACCTTCTTCCTCAACAATGGTGCATCCCCCAACTCAAGATGATGAACAGGAAGCATGTGATCAAGGGGGAGCACAAGATGATCATGTAATGGAGGAAGAAGCGCAACCGGCACCTCCAACCCAAGTTCGCGCGATGATTCAAAGGGATCATCCCGTCGACCAGATTTTGGGTGACATTAGCAAGGGAGTAACTACTCGATCTCGATTGGTTAATTTTTGTGAGCATTACTCCTTTGTCTCTTCTATTGAGCCTTTCAGGGTAGAGGAGGCCTTGCTAGATCCGGACTGGGTGTTGGCCATGCAAGAGGAGCTCAATAACTTCAAGAGGAATGAAGTTTGGACACTGGTGCCTCGTCCCAAGCAAAATGTTGTGGGAACCAAGTGGGTGTTCCGCAACAAACAAGACGAGCATGGGGTGGTGACAAGGAACAAGGCTAGACTTGTGGCAAAAGGTTATGCCCAAGTCGCAGGTTTGGACTTTGAGGAGACTTTTGCTCCTGTGGCTAGGCTAGAGTCCATTCGTATTTTGCTAGCATATGCCGCTCACCATACTTTTAGATTGTTTCAAATGGATGTGAAGAGCGCTTTCCTCAACGGGCCAATCAAGGAGGAGGTGTACGTGGAGCAACCCCCTGGCTTCGAGGATGAACGGTACCCCGACCACGTGTGTAAGCTCTCTAAGGCGCTCTATGGACTTAAGCAAGCCCCAAGAGCATGGTATGAATGCCTTAGAGACTTTTTAATTGCTAATGCTTTCAAGGTCGGGAAAACCGATCCAACTCTTTTCACTAAGACATGTGATGGTGATCTTTTTGTATGCCAAATTTATGTCGATGACATAATATTTGGTTCTACTAATCAAAAGTCTTGTGAAGAGTTTAGCAGGGTGATGACTCAAAAGTTCGAGATGTCGATGATGGGCGAGTTAAGCTACTTCCTTGGGTTCCAAGTGAAGCAACTCAAGGATGGGACCTTAATCTCCCAAACAAAGTACACACAAGATTTGATCAAGAGGTTTGGGATGAAGGACGCCAAGCCCGCAAACACTCCAATGGGAACCGACGGACACACCGACCTCAACAAAGGAGGTAAGTTCGTTGATCAAAAGGCATACCGGTCTATGATAGGGTCTTTACTTTATTTATGTGCTAGTAGACCGGATATTATGCTTAGCGTATGCATGTGTGCTAGATTTCAATCCGATCCTAAGGAGTGTCACTTAGTGGCTGTGAAGCGAATTCTTAGATATTTAGTCGCTACGCCTTGCTTCGGGATCTGGTATCCAAAGGGGTCTACCTTTTACTTGATTGGATATTTAGACTCCGACTATGCTGGATGTAAGGTCGATAGGAAGAGTACATCGGGGACGTGCCAAATCTTAGGAACGTCCCTGGTGTCATGGAGTTCTAAGAAACAAACATCCGTTGCCCTATCCACCGCTGAGGCCGAGTACGTTGCCGCAGGATAGTGTTGTGCGCAACTACTTTGGATGAGACAAACCCTCAGGGACTTTGGCTACAATTTGAGCAAAGTCCCACTTCTATGTGATAATGAGAGTGCTATCCGCATGGCGGATAATCCTGTTGAACACAGCCGCACAAAGCACATAGACATCCGACATCACTTCTTGAGAGACCACCAACAAAAGGGAGATATCAAAGTGTTTCATGTTAGCTCCGAGAACCAGCTAGCCGATATCTTTACCAAGCCTTTAGATGAGCAGACCTTTTGCAAGTTGTGTAGTGAGCTAAATGTCTTAGATTCGCGGAACTTGGATTGATTTATAGCATACATGTGTTTTATGCCTTGATCATGTTCCTTAAGCATTTTGTTGTTTATTTATGGTGCTCAAGTTGTACAAACACTCCCCGGACCTCACAAGTCCACTTGCAAGTGATGCACATATTTAGGGGGAGATGTGCTACAACTTGACCCTTTGAGACTAACTGTGTGCTTGAGTTTGCTTAATTTAGTCTCAAAGGAGGTTTGAAAGGGAAAAGGTGGACTTGGACCATGCAAGACTTCCACTGCACTCCGATGAAAGAGTAACTTATTCCAAGTTCATCCTTTTACTCGTATTGCCTTTTTACTCTTAGTTGAAGATTTTGGTGAGGCAATGGGGTTAAAGGGCCAAAGTTGATCCCGTTTTGGTGCTTGATGCCAAAGGGGGAGAAAATAAGGCCAAAGCAATAAATGGATCAGCTACCACTTGTGATTTTTGAAAATAGTAGAGTTAGAGTTTTTGTTTGTCAAAATACTCTTGTTTGCCTCTTCTTGTCAAAAGTTGGTCTCTTGTGGGGAGAAGGCTTAATTATGGGAAAAAGGGGGAGTTTTTGAATCCTTGATCAATTTCTCGTGAAACAGCTCTCATTATGGTTCAACATGTGTGTTTGACTTAGAAATAAGAAATTGAGTTTGATTTGCAAAAACAAACCAAGTGGTGGCAAAGAGTGATCCATATATGTCAAATTTGAATCAAAACAATTTTGAGTTCTTATTTGAATTGATTTTGCACTTGTTCTACTTGCTTTATGTTGTGTTGGCATAAATCACCAAAAAGGGTGAGATTGAAAGGGAAATGTGCCTTTGGGTCATTTCTAAGTATTTTGGTGATTTAGTGTCCAATACAAGTGCCTAAGTGTCAAATGGTGGACAAAGTACAAATCAAGTATAAAGGTATGTTTCTCAGACTTAGTACATTGTTTTAGAGACTAATGTATTGTGTCTAAGTGCTGGAAACAGGAGAAATCGAATTGGAGTTGAGATGACTTTGTTCTGCCAAAGTCAGCTCTGTCTGGGTGCACCGGACTGTCCGGTGGTGCACCGGACAGTGTCCCGTGCGCTAGGCTGGCTCAGGCGAACTTGCTGCTCTCGGGAAGAAATTAACGGCGTACGGCTATAATTCACCAGACTGTCCGATGTGCACCGGACACTGTCCGGTGAGCCAACGGTCGGCCGCGCGATCCGCACGAGACACGTGGCCGAGCCAACGGTCAGAAGGGGGCACCGGACTGTCCTGTGTGCACCGGACAGTGTCCGGTGCGCCAACGGCTTCAAGGTGCCAACGGTCGGCTTCGCCAAAGAAGGAAAGAAATCCGCACCGGACAGTGTCCGGTGGTGCACCGGACTGTCCGGTGCGCCAAGTGACAGAAGGCAAGAAATGCCTTCCTAGAATGCACTCAACGGCTCCTAGCTGCCTTGGGGCTATAAAAGGGACCCCTAGGCGCATGGAGGAGCACACCAAGCATTCTCTAAGCATTCCTAAGCACTAAGACATCGATTCCACGCTTTTGATTCCTTGCAATAGCAATTAGAGCTCTAGTTGAGTTGTGAACTCATTGAGTTGTGTTGTGAGCTCTTGTTGCGACTTGTGTGCGTGTGGTTGCTGTGATTTCGTGTCTTGAGTGTGTTGCTCATCCCTCCCTTACTCCGTGCTTCTTTGTGAACTTCAAGTGAAAGGGCGAGAGGCTCCAAAGTGTGGAGATTCCTCGCAAACGGGATATAGTAAAGCAAGCAAAACACCGTGGTATTCAAGTGGGTCTTTGGACCGCTTGAGAGGGGTTGATTGCAACCCTCGTCCGTTGGGACGCCACAACGTGGAGTAGGCAAGCGTTGGTCTTGGCCGAACCACAGGATAAACCACTGTGCCATCTCTGTGATTGATCTCTTGTGGTTATTGTGTTTTGTTGAGAATCCTCTCTAAGCCACTTGGCATTATTGTGCTAACGCCTAATCCAGTTTTTGTGGATTAAGTTTCAAGTTTCACAGGATCACCTATTCACCCCCCCTCTAGGTGCTCTCAGCCATAGAGCTTCTTCCTGGAACCGCCCCATCTTTAAGAGAGCTTACAGAATATCCGGACCAGAGTTGGTTGAACTTAAGGAGCAGATCGATGAGCTGTCGGAGAAAGGTTACATCCGGCCAAGCACCTCGCCTTGGGCCGCCCCTGTCCTATTTGTGGAAAAGAAAGATGGCACCAAAAGGATGTGTATCGATTATCGGGCTCTGAATGAGGTCACAATCAAGAACAAGTACCCTTTGCCCAGAATAGAAGATCTGTTCGACCAGTTGAGAGGAGCCAGTGTGTTCTCCAAGATTGATATGAGGTCAGGTTATCATCAGCTCAGGATCCGACCTTCGGACATTCCGAAGACGACATTCATTACCAAGTATGGGTTGTATAGTTCACTGTGATGTCTTTTGGTTTAACCAATGCACCAGCCTTTTTCATGAACTTGATGAACAGCGTATTCATGGATTACCTTGATAAGTTTGTGGTGGTATTCATTGATGACATTCTGATTTATTCTCATAGCGAAGAAGAACATACAGATCATTTGAGGATGGTATTGCAGAGATTGCGAGAGCACCAGTTGTATGCAAAGTTGAGCAAGTGTGAGTTCTGGATCAGTGAAGTCCTGTTCTTGGGTCATATAATCAACAAAGAAGGATTGGCTGTGGATCCGAAGAAAGTGGCAGACATTCTGAACTGGAAAGCGCCATCAGATGCTCGAGGAATCAAGAGCTTCATTGGAATGGCCGGATATTATCGGCGATTCATTGAAGGGTTTTCGAAGATTGCGAAACCAATGACAGTGTTGCTAGGCAACAAGGTTGAGTTCAAGTGGACCCAGAAATGTCAAGAGGCCTTCGAAGCGCTGAAGGAGAAGTTGACTACAGCGCCTGTTTTAGTCTTGCCTGATGCGCACAAGCCCTTCTCGGTGTATTGTGATGCTTGTTACACTGGTTTGGGATGTGTGTTGATGCAAGAGGGAAGAGTTGTGGCGTACTCGTCCCGACAACTGAAGGTTCATGAGAAGAATTACCCAATCCACGATCTAGAGTTGGCAGCAGTGGTTCACGCACTAAAGACATGGAGGCACTACCTGTATGGACAGAAATGTGATGTTTACACAGACCACAAGAGTCTGAAGTACATATTCACTCAGTCAGAGCTGAATATGAGGCAACGAAGATGGTTAGAGTTGATCCAAGACTATGAGTTGGAGATTCATTACCATCCAGGCAAAGCAAACGTAGTGGCAGATGCTTTGAGCAGAAAGAGTCAAGTCAATCTGATGGTCGCCCATCCGATGCCTTATGAGTTGGCCAAAGAGTTTGACAGGTTGAGTCTCGGATTTCTGAATAACACGCGAGGAGTCACAGTTGAGTTGGAACCTACCTTGGAGCGAGAAATCAAGGAAGCGCAGAAGAACGATGAGAAGATCAGTGAGATCCGGCGACTGATTCTAGATGGCAGAGGCAAAGATTTTCGGGAAGATGCAGAAGGTGTGATATGGTTCAAAGACCGCTTGTGTGTTCCCAATGTCCAGTCTATTCGGGAGTTGATCCTCAAGGAAGATCATGAGACAGCCTATTCGATTCACCCTGGCAGTGAGAAGATGTATCAAGATCTAAAGAAGAAATTCTGGTGGTACGGAATGAAGAGGGAAATCGCAGAACATGTGGCTATGTGTGATAGTTGTCGGCGGATCAAGGCAGAGCACCAGAGACCAGCTGGATTGTTGCAACCGTTGCAAATCCCTCAGTGGAAATGGGATGAAATCGGTATGGATTTCATAGTCGGATTGCCTCGCACTCGAGCCGGCTACGATTCTATTTGGGTAGTGGTGGACCGCTCGACCAAGTCAGCCCACTTCATACCTGTCAAGACCAACTACAGCAGTGCAGTATTGGCAGAATTGTACATGTATCGGATCGTCTGTCTTCATGGTGTACCAAAGAAGATAGTGTCAGACAGAGGAACGCAGTTCACCTCTCATTTCTGGCAGCAGTTGCACGAAGCCTTGGGCACACATCTGAATTTCAGTTCAGCTTATCATCCGCAGACAGATGGTCGGACTGAAAGAACCAACCAAATCCTTGAAGATATGTTGAGAGCCTGTGCGTTGCAAGATCGGTCCGGATGGGACAAGAGATTGCCTTATGCAGAGTTTTCCTATAACAACAGTTACCAGGCCAGTTTGAAGATGTCACCATTTCAGGCGCTCTATGGGAGGAGTTATAGAACTCCGTTGCAATGGGATCAGCCTGGAGAAAAGCAAGTGTTCGGGCCAAACATTCTGCTTGAAGCCGAAGAGAACATCAAGATGGTCCGAGAGAATCTGAAGATAGCACAATCAAGACAGCGAAGCTATGCAGACACAAGAAGAAGAGAGCTGAGTTTCGAAGTTGGAGACTTTGTCTATCTGAAAGTGTCACCGATCAGAGGAGTCAGAAGGTTCGGAGTCAAAGGCAAGCTAGCACCCCGCTACATCGGTCCATATCAAATTCTCGCAAAGCGTGGAGAAGTGGCCTATCAGCTCAGTCTGCCAGAAAATTTGTCCGCTGTGCATGATGTCTTTCATGTGTCTCAGTTGAAGAAGTGCTTGCGTGTGCCGGAAGAGCAGTTGCCAGTGGAAGGTCTTGAAGTCCAGGAGGACTTGACCTACACAGAGAAACTAGCGCAAATCCTTGAGATTGCAGACAGAGTCACCCGAAGGAAGAACATCAGAATGTGCAAAGTCAGATGGAATCACCACTCTAAGGAAGAAGCAACTTGGGAGCGCGAAGATGATCTGATGGCCAAATACCCTGAGCTCTTTGCTAGCCAACCCTGAATCTCGAGGGCGAGATTCTTTTAAGGGGGATAGGTTTGTAACGCCCTGAATTTGGGGGTAGAATTTTTTCTTCTTTTCTCTCACCAAATTCGGGCGTTACTCTCTTTTCTCTTCCTGTTTCGCTCTTTCTTCCCAATTTCAAACCAGTATAGTGACAAGTGTTCGTGTCATGTATGAACCAAAACCTAAGTGTCATGGGTGTTGCATCATGCCGATGCACATTTCTTTGTCTGATATTGCGTGTTCGTCTCGTTCTGTCTCGGTTTTTGGTTCGCGATTGGGTCGTGCGTGTCGTGGGTTTCGATCCGCGAAGTGGCCCGGCCCAACCCAGCCCGGCCCTGCGCGCCCCTAGCGTCCACACCCCCCCATGCGCCCCCTCCTCCTCTCCCTCTCTCATTTGGATCTCCCGCGCAACAACCTCCCTCTCCCTCTTCCACCTCTCTCTCCCCGTGGTGCCCTAGGGATTGGAGACGGCGATCACCGGAATTTGGACCCCGAGGTGAGCTCCCCTCCCCTTCCCTTCCCTTCTCCTCTCTCTCCCTCTCCCTCCCCTTCCCTTCCCTGCACGCCCCCCCCCCCCTCTCTCCCCTGCGCGCGGCGGCGCCCGCCCCCCCCCCCCCCCAGCCCCTCCCCCGGCGCGGCGGCGCCCGCCCCTAGCCCCGACGTGGTCCTCCCGCCCTTGCCCCCGCGCCCGGCCCCCGGCGCGGCCCCTGCCCCCGGCGCGCAGCTCCCTGCGTGCGGCCTCGGCCCCTGCGTGTGGCGTCCCAGCTCCCGGCGTGACTCGCGTGGCCTCGTTTACCCCCTAACGCATTCCCGCATGCGTAAACCCACACGCGCGGTGATTATTTCTGGTTTGTAGTTGATTTCAAACTCCGTTAGTTAGCGTGCTGCGTCGCGCGCTTCGTCGCGCGACGATTCTTTTAATCTATAAATATTAAGGTGTTGTGTCGTGTGCTTCGTCGCGCGACGATCTATTTTAATTTCAGGTTGTTTAAGGTGCGATGTCGCGCGTCCAGAAGTGTGACGTTCCACTTTAAACCCAACCCTGTTGGCGTATGCCATCGTGCGCTTCGTCGCGCGATGCTTACCGTCTCTTTAAAATTAGTGCAAGTGTCTCGTTGTGCGCTCTGTCGCATGGCGAGTCGTTTACCTCTTAATTTAATCTAAATGTCATGTTGTACGTCTCGACGTGCGACCCCTCCCTTTCATTCACCTTCAATTGTTTACAATGATTAGACATTAAACATGACTTTACTTTATGCTAAACATAGTGTCTACATTAACGCCTTTCAATTGAGCGAGTGGTTTAACTCATAATAATGTAACGTGATCGTTTCTCGACTGTCTTTTTCTCTTTCCCTCTTAGCCTTAAGTGCGAACCCGCGTGGAACATCTGTTTACTTACTGCACTCTATTGTATGGTGTACTGTTCTTTTGTATTAAATATGTGGATGTATGTATGTTTGCGCTCGCATAGAGAACGATCTGATTGAGGAGCCCGAAGAACTCGCAGGAGAAGCCCCTGAGCAGCAGTCGGTTGGTGGAGGCAAGTGTCCCATGACCTATCTCTGTCCTATACATTCTTTAATTCACCTCCCGCATTTCACAGTTATACCTAAGGATTGACTAGCTTTTGTTATCCATGTCCTTGTTTACCTATTTGGGTTGGATTATTATTGTTTAGCTTTATGCTATTGCTCAACTCTAATCAATGAACATGATGAGATTATCTATGATACGCTGTTCTCCCTTCTCTTATTATGATGTTATACTTGTGGCCTTTAAGGGGGCTCGAGCGGTTTCTCGAGTGCCTCTCCGTAAGGACCTGTTCTTTGGATGACCGCCCGGGAAAACAGTGCAACCATGAGGGTGGAATGGGGTGCCCTTAGCTGAATAATTAGAGGATTCGGGGTGTAGTTCGCTTAGCCGTCGTGCCGTCAATGGGGCTCGGTGTATGCGGCTCACTCTGCCAATCTTGGGTTCGCCCCTTGGGGAGGAGTGCGGTGCATTTAGGAAACCTAACGGGTGGCTACAACCCCAGGGAATCTTTGTAAAGGCTACGTAGTGAAACCCTGCTAGGTCACCTTGGTAGTGATCAATGGAGAGTCATGATCTCCGGGCAGAAAGGGAATCACGGCTTGTGGGTAAAGTGCACAACCTCTGCAGAGTGTTTGAAAAACTGATATATCAGCCGTGCTCGCGGTTATGAGCGGCCAAGGGAGCTCCAGTGATTAGTGGTACTTGATCAGAGACATTTTGGTTTACAGGTGGCAATGAGATTGATGATTCTGGTTATGACTATGGTGCTGGTAAGTGGTATTCTTTCCGTTTGGAAAGGGTACATCGGGCTAATAACTTGGGTTAATATTAAAACCTGGCTTTCTACTAGTAAATAATAATCTGACCAACTAAAAGCAACTGCTTGACTTACCCCCGCATAAAGCTAGTCCACTACAGCCAAACAGGATACTTGCTGAGTATGTTGATGTGTACTCACCCTTGCTCTACACACCAAACCCCCCCCCCCCCCATCCCCAGGTTGTCAGCATTGCAACCACTGCTCGGGAGAAGATGAAGCCGTGGAAGGAGACTTCTAGGAGTTCCAAGACTACGACGAGTTCTAGGCGTGGGTTAGCGGCAACCCCCAGTCGGCTGCCTGTGAAGGCCGTGTTTATCTACGTTTCATTTTCGCACTTTGATTATTTGTAAAGACTATGTGGATGTCTCAGACATATGATGTAATCGACTATTATTTCCCTTTTTAATACTATTTGAGCACTGTGTGCTTATGTCCATGTTATGTAACTGCTGTGTACGTGAATTGCTGATCCTGGCACGTACATGGTTCGCATTCCGTTTGCCTTCTAAAACCGGGTGTGACACCCAATAAGACCAAGACAAAGGGGAAGCGATCATGCTTCAAATGTGGTAAGATTGGTCATTTTATCGCTAATTGTCCCGATAATGATAGTGACCAGGAACAAGGGAACAAGAGGGAAAAGAAGAAGGCTTACAAGAAAGCTAAGAGCGAGGCACACCTTGGAAAGGAGTGGGACTCGGATTGTTCCTCGTCCGACTCCGACAACGAAGGACTCGCCGCCACCGCCTTCAACAAAGCGTCCCTCTTCCCCAATGAGCATTACACCTGCCTCATGGCAAAGGAGAAGAAGGTAAACTCTCGAAAATCCACTTATGCTTCTTCTAGTGAGGATGCGTCTAGTGATGATGATGAAATAGACTATGCTAGTTTATTCAAGGGACTAGATAGAACTAAGATTGATAAAATAAATGAATTGATTGATGCTTTGAATGATAAGAATAGATTGTTAGAAAAGCAAGAGGATCTCTTATATGATGAGCATGATAAGTTTGTAGAGGCACAAAACTCCCTTGCGTTAGAAATTAAAAGAAATGAAATGCTCTCTTGTGAATTGTCTACATGCCATGACTCTATTTCTAGCTTAAAGAGCATAAATGATGATTTGAATGCTAAGTTAGAAATAGCCAATAAATCAACATCATGTGTAGAACATGTTGCAATTTGCAATAGGTGTAAAGATTTTAATATTGATGCTTGTAGTGAACACCTAGTTTCAATTTCTAAATTGAATGATGAAGTGGCTAGTCTTAATGCCCAACTTAAGACTAGCAAAAATTATTTTGATAAACTAAAATTTGCAAGGGATGCCTACAAGGTTGGTAGACACCCCTCAATTAAGTATGGTCTTGGCTTCAAGAGGGAAGTCAAGAACTTAACAAGCCATAAGGCTTCCATCTCCATCAAGGAGAAAGGGAAGGCCCCTATGGCAAATAGTATTCAAAAGAACCATGCCTTCTTATACCATGATAGGAGATATTCTAGGAATGTTCATCATGATAGGAGTTGCAATGATGTTGTTTTACATGCTTATGATTCAAATGCAATGTTTGCTTCTAGTTCTTCTATGCATCATAGAAATTTGGCTAGGAAAAATGCTATGCCTAGAAGAAATATTGTTCATGTTCCTAGGAAAGTAATGAATGAACCTTCTACAATTTATTATGCTTGCAATGCTTCCTTTGCTATTTGTAGAAAGGATAAGAAGGTAATTGCTAGGAAATTAGGGGTCAAATGTAAGGGAGACAAGACTTGCATTTGGGTCCATAAGACTATTGTAACAAACCTTGTAGGACCCAACATGAGTTGGGTACCTAAGACCCAAGCCTAAATTTGCCTTGCAGGTTTATGCATCCGGGGGCTCAAGCTGGATTATCGAAAGCGGATGCACAAACCACATGACGGGGGAAAAGAGGATGTTCTCTTCCTACGTCAAGAACAAGGATCCCCAAGATTCAATCATATTCGGTGATGGGAACCAAGGCAAGGTGAAAGGGTTAGGAAAATTTGCTATTTCATCCGAGCACTCTATTTCGAATGTGTTCTTAGTTGAGTCACTTGGATATAACTTGTTGTCTGTGAGTCAACTGTGTAATATGGGATATTAACTGTTTATTCACAAATGTAGATGTGTCTGTCTTTAGAAGAAGTGACGGTTCATTAGCTTTTAAGGGTGTACTAGACGGCAAACTTTATTTAGTTGATTTTGCAAAAGAGGAGGCCGGTCTAGATGCATGCTTAATTGCTAAGACTAGCATGGGCTGGCTGTGGCATCGCCGTTTGGCACATGTGGGGATGAAGAACCTTCACAAGCTTCTAAAGGGAGAACACGTGATAGGTCTAACGAATGTAACTTTCGAAAAAGATAGACCTTGTGCAGCTTGTCAAGCAGGTAAACAGGTGGAAAGCTCTCATCATGCCAAAAATGTGATGACAACATCAAGACCCCTGGAGTTACTTCATATGGACCTCTTCGGACCCGTCGCCTATCTAAGTATAGGAGGAAGTAAGTATGGTCTTGTTATAGTTGATGATTTTTCCCGCTTCACTTGGGTATTCTTTTTGCAGGATAAATCTGAAACCCAAGGGACCCTCAAGCGCTTCCTAAGGAGAGCTCAAAATGAGTTTGAGCTCAAGGTGAAGAAGATAAGAAGCGACAATGGGTCCGAGTTCAAGAACCTTCAAGTGGAGGAGTATCTTGAGGAGGAAGGAATCAAGCATGAGTTCTCCGCTCCCTACACACCACAGCAAAATGGTGTGGTAGAGAGGAAGAACAGGACGCTACTAGACATGGCAAGAACGATGCTTGGCGAATTCAAGACACCCGAACGGTTTTGGACGGAAGCCGTAATCACGGCTTGCCACGCCATAAACCGGGTCTATCTTCATCGCCTCCTCAAGAAGACTTCATATGAGCTTCTAACCGGTAACAAACCCAATGTATCGTACTTTCGTGTATTTGGGAGCAATTGTTATATTCTAGTGAAGAAAGGTAGAAATTCTAAGTTTGCTCCCAAAGTTGTAGAAGGGTTTTTGTTAGGTTATGACTCAAATACAAAGGCG
The DNA here is from genome assembly GCF_902167145.1 of Zea mays. Classification (NCBI taxonomy): domain Eukaryota; kingdom Viridiplantae; phylum Streptophyta; class Magnoliopsida; order Poales; family Poaceae; genus Zea; species Zea mays. Next base: position 92,080,122 of record NC_050097.1, read on the forward strand.
TACAGGGTCTTCAACAAATCATCGGGTTTGGTTGAAGTCTCTAGTGACGTTGTATTTGATGAGACTAATGGCTCTCCAAGAGAGCAAGTTGTTGATCTTGATGATGTAGATGAAGAAGACATTCCAACGGCCGCAATGCGCACCATGGCGATTGGAGATGTGAGGCCACTGGAACAAAAGGAGCAAGATCAACCTTCTTCCTCAACAATGGTGCATCCCCCAACTCAAGACGATGAACAGGTTCATCAAGAAGAGGCGTGTGATCAAGGGGGAGCACAAGATGTTCATGTGATAGAGGAAGAAGCGCAACCGGCACCTCCAACCCAAGTTCGAGCGACGATTCAAAGGAATCATCCAGTCGACCAAATATTGGGTGACATAAGCAAGGGAGTAACTACTCGTTCTAGATTAGTTAATTTTTGTGAGCATTACTCCTTTGTCTCTTCTATTGAGCCTTTCAGGGTAGAAGAGGCCTTGCTAGATCCGGACTGGGTGTTGGCCATGCAAGAGGAGCTCAACAACTTCAAGAGAAATGAAGTTTGGACACTGGTGCCTCGTCCCAAGCAAAATATTGTGGGAACCCAGTGGGTGTTTCGCAACAAACAAGACGAGCACGGGGTGGTGACAAGGAATAAGGCACGACTTGTGGCAAAAGGTTATGCCCAAGTCGCAGGTTTGGACTTAGACTTTTGCTCCTGTGGCTAGGCTAGAGTCAATTCGCATATTGTTAGCCTATGCTACTCACCATTCTTTCAGGTTGTTCCAAATGGATGTGAAGAGCGCTTTCCTCAACAGGCCAATCAAGGAGGAGGTGTACGTGGAGCAACCCCCTGGCTTTGAGGATGAACGGTACCCCGACCACGTGTGTAAGCTCTCTAAGGCGCTCTATGGACTTAAGCAAGACCCAAGAGCATGGTATGAATGCCTTAGAGACTTTTTAATTGCTAATGCTTTCAAGGTTGGGAAAGCCGATCCAACTATTTTTACTAAGACTTGTGATGGTGATCTTTTTGTGTGCCAAATTTATGTCGATGACATAATATTTGGTTCTACTAACCAAAAGTCTTGTGAAGAGTTTAGCAGGGTGATGACTCAAAAGTTTGGGATGTCGATGATGGGCGAGCTAAGCTATTTCCTTGGGTTCCAAGTGAAGCAACTCAAGGATGGGACCTTCATCTCCCAAACGAAGTATACGCAAGACTTGATCAAGCGGTTTGGGATGAAGGACGCCAAGCCCGCAAAGACTCCGATGGGAACCGACGGACACACCGACCTCAACAAAGGAGGTAAGTCCGTTGATCAAAAGGCATACCAGTCTATGATAGGGTCTTTACTTATGTGCTAGTAGACCGGATATCATGCTGAGTGTATGCATGTGTGCTAGATTTCAATCCAATCCAAGGGAATGTCACTTAGTGGCGGTGAAGCGAATTCTTAGATATTTAGTCGCTACGCCTTGCTTCGGGATCTGGTATCCAAAGGGGTCTACCTTTGACTTAATTGGATATTCAGACTCCAACTATGCTGGATGTAAGGTCGATAGGAAGAGTACATCAGGGACGTGCCAATTCTTAGGAAGGTCCCTGGTATCGTGGAGCTCTAAGAAACAAACCTCCGTTGCCCTATCCACCGCTGAGGCCGAGTATGTTGCCGCAGGACAGTGTTGCGCGCAACTACTTTGGATGAGGCAAACCCTCTGGGACTTTGGCTACAATCTGAGCAAAGTCCCACTCCTATGTGATAATGAGAGTGCTATCTGCATGACAGATAATCCTGTTGAACACAGCCGCACAAAGCACATAGACATCCGGCATCACTTTTTGAGAGACCACCAACAAAAGGGGGATATCGAAGTGTTTCATGTTAGCACAGAGAACCAGCTAGCCGATATCTTTACCAAACCTCTAGATGAATCGACCTTTTGCAAGATGCGTAGTGAGCTAAATGTCTTAGATTCGCGGAACCTGGATTGATTTATAGCATACATGTGTTTTATGCCTTGATCATGTTCCTTAATGCATTTTGTTGTTTATTTATGGTGCTCAAGTTGTACAAGCACTCCCCGGACCTCACAAGTCCATTTGCAAGTGATGCACATATTTAGGGGGAGATGTGCTACAACTTGACCCTTTGAGGCTAACTGTGTACTTGAGTTTTCTTAATTTAGACTCAAAGGAGGTTTGAAAGGGAAAGGTGGACTTGGACCATGCAAGACTTCCACTGCACTCCGATGAAAGAGTAACTAATTCCAAGTTCATCTATGTACTCTTATTGCCTTTTTTTACTCTTAGTTGAAGATTTTGGTGAGGCAATGGGGTTAAAGGGCCAAAATTGATCCCGTTTTGGTGCTTGATGCCAAAGGGGGAGAAAATAAGGCCAAAGCAAGAAATGGAACAGCTACCACTTGAGGATTTTGAAAAAGTAGAGTTAGAGTTTTTGTTTGTCAAAATTTTAATTGTCTCTTTTGTCAAAAGTTGGTCTCTTGTGGGGAGAAGACTTGATTATGGGAAAAAGGGGGAGTTTTTGAATCTTTGATCAATTTCTCTTGAAATATCTCTCTTTATGTTTCAACAAGTGTGTTTGACTTAGAGATAGGAAATTGAGTTTGATTTGCAAAAACAAACCAAGTGGTGGCAAAGAATGATCCATATATGCCAAATTTGAATCAAAACAATTTTGAGTTCTCATTTGTATTGATGTTGCACTTCCTTTAGTTGCTTCTTATTGTGTCGGCATAAATCACCAAAGAGGGGGAGATTGAAAGGGAAATGTGCCCTTGGGCCATTTCTAAGTATTTTGGTGATTGAGTGCCAACACAAGTGGACTCATGTTAATCTATGGATAAAGTGCAAATCAAGTAAAAAGGTATGTTTCTAAGACTTAGTACATTGTTTTGGAGACTAATGTATTGTGTCTAAGTGCTGGAAACATGAGAAATCAAGTTGGAAAAGAGATGGCTCTGTTCAGCCAAAGACAGCTCGGTCTGGGTGCACCGGACTGTCCGTTGGTGCACCGGACAGTGTCCGGTGCGCCAGGCCGGTGACTGTCAACTGGCTGCTCTCGGGAAGCAATTAACGGCGTACGGCTATAAATCACCGGACTGTCCGGTGGTGCACCGAACTGTCCGGTGAGCCAACAGTCAGCCGGACCAACGGTCGGCCGCGGAATCCGCGCGCGACGCGTGGCAGAGCCAACGGTCAGAAGGGGGCACCGGACTGTCCGGTGTGCACCGGACAGTGTCCGGTGCGCCAACGGCTAGGAATCTGCAATGGTCGGCTTCGCCAAATAAGGAAAGAGATCTGCACCGGACAGTGTCTGGTGGTGCACCGGACTGTCCGGTGCGCCAGGCGACAGAAGGCAAGAATTGCCTTCTTCAAATGCTCTCAACGTCTCCTAGCTGCCTTGGGGCTATAAAAGGGACCCCTAGGCGCATGGAGAAGCACACCAAGCATTCCTTGAGCATTGTTGATCACTCACACTTCATTTTTGCGCACTTGTTCGACATTCTTAGTGATTTGAGCTCTGTTCTAGTGAGAACCTCGAGATATTGTCTTGAGCTCAAGTCTTGATCTTGTGTGTGCGTATTTGCTGTGGATTTGAGTGTGTTGCTTCCCTCCCTTACTCTTGTGCTTCATATTGATTCTTATTGTAAGGGCGAGAGACTCCAAGTTGGGGAGATTCCTCGCAAACGGGAAAAGAGCAAAGTAAAGAAGAACACCGTGGTATTCAAGTTGATCTTTGGATCACTTGAGAGGAGTTGAGTGCAACTCTCGTCCGTTGGGACGCCACAACGTGGAGTAGGCAAGTTTTGTACTTGGCCGAACCACGAGATAAATCCTCGTGTCTCTTGTGCTTGTCCTTATTGTGTCTATTGTGCTTCACAAGAGTTCTCCTCTCTACTCACTTGATTTCATTATACTAACTCTTGATCAAGTTTGTGGTGTTAAGTTTTGAGTTTTATAGGATCACCTATTCACCCCCCCCCTCTAGGTGCTCTCATTTGAGCCTCCCCCTTCAATAGCTGCGTGCCAAAATGAACCCGATCTCCATACAGAATCTCGAAGACATCCATCTTATCCTCCACATAAGTCAGCCAATTTGTCGCCTCAACCGGAGTACCACTACCATCAAAGGTGTCCAGTTTCATGCCCATCCATTGCATCAGAGAGAGACCACTTACGGGAAGGGGCACCTCAACCCCACCACTTGGAGCAGCACCCTTAGGGACAGCGCCCCCGGGCACTCCTCCAGCTCTGGCACCCTGAGCAGCACCAGCAGGGGCAACATGAATAGCTTGCCTCAGAATGACCAACTCCTGCTGCATGGCCTGCATCGCGGCTAACATTGCCGCCGGACTCATAGAATCCCCACTAGGACCTTGCGGGCTGCCACGAGCCCTACGAGGCGGCATAACTGCAGCCACAGGAGTAAGTAAATGAGTAATAAAATTGGCATAGCACCTCATCAAATAATGTCAAACTAGCACTGACAGTGTCATAATATATCAATAGTAAAGCAGGAAATCCATCCTATATGTGCAGTGTGTCAATTTATCATTATTTCTCTTGCTAGGACCTACAGCCTATTCTCTGATACCAACTGTAACACCCCATTGTTCCCACACAATGGGTGTTACCATAAAGACTAGAACATAGTAGACCACTGGCACACACTACTACAGAATAATCAACATCCCTGACCCGAAATCCCTGTTTAAAAATCATTACTAAACAGTGGTATAATTATTTAGATGTGTGGTGACCGTGTTGCTACTTCCCTCCTTTTCCCAAGCAAAGTTCAAATGCCTTCATCAAAACAATGCAAGAGTGAGATGAAACATCTCAGCAAGTAGAATGATCAAACAATAATTGGACAACGTAAACAAACCGTGTTTTACCAACCACGAAGTTCACAACCCCCTTCTTAAATATTAAAATGCAGCAAGTATATTAGGTATCAAATACCCAGTTCCGCAAAAAGAATCACAAAGAGGTGATCCACAATATCAATATAACCATGACAGGTTCCATGTTTTACCCATGCGTGCACATGGCTACAAATGCAATAATGACTTCTGCCTTCATACCTCTAAGGATATGAAGCTGCATCATACCCCTCCTCGGGGAACGTATGATGCTTATTGTACCGGTACGGTCGGACCATATGATCGCGACGAAACTTCCATGCAAAAGATGATGGATGCACTATTCATGACACCAACATGAGACCGCCCCATCTAACATGTGTTAAATATATACTTCCACTACTTCAAAATAATAATCAACACATGTAACATACTCGAACAACACCCTCAACATATGTAAATAGTAGAACATGAACAACTTCAAGCAACAATTCTCAAAATGGAATACTAGGATGAACACATTTGACATGGATATGAATCAAGTACAGGACACATAAATCGATCAACGGTATAAACCATTACTATTTTACTTGCCTTCACCGGGGATTTGGACAAAGCCCTAAGTACGATCTGGAAGTCCACCACCTGTTTTTGACACACATCTTAGTACACAAATCCACATAACAAACGCACATAAACAACGCCGCACCTACGCACAATTCCAAACCCGTCGCGAGCGACAATTCTCCCCATCACCCACCAAACTACAGCGGCGCTGCTTGACAATTTCATATCTTTAAAATTATGACAACTGTGATATCAAACAAAAACTCCAGAAGCATCTACATAAAATTCCCCACAAGTTTTGTATTTAAACGATAATTAAATTCTAACATCTAAATGGCCCCAAACAGCCCACAGGATACACCCTGCGTTCAGTTTTTGGGCAGCAACCTAGCTGGGTTCAAAAAGGGATATCTCCTAAAATGTACCTCTGAATCAAGCGCATAAGTACTCTTTGGAAAGATATTACAAAGCTCTACATGATATTCACAATGATTACCACTAATTACGCCGAAAGATCCCTAGAAACTAATAATACTACTGCTGTTCGTCCACCAACAAAATTCTGGACAGCACCTCTACCGAATCGCATAGGTGAACGTATAACCAAATGAATTGCAACACAAATACATAGATAACCACAAGATCACCTTGAGTTCTTCCTTCCCTCCTTCCTTCTTCCTCCCACCAAAACTCCAATTGAAGGCTTGCACCAACACAAAGAAGATCCAAACAGGAAAGGGCTGCACCTTGGAGAGGAGGAGATGGGGGGTGGCGGCTAGGGTTGTGTGATGGGCAGCTGCAAGAACTTGGGGGGAGGGCGGCTGCAAGAACTTGGGGAAGGAGGAGATGGAGGGGGGCGGCGGCCAAATGGGACAAGAGAGAGGGGGGGCTGCAAACAAAAGGGGGAGGGGGAGGTCGGCTAGGGTTGGGGGAGATAGTGGGCTCTCATCCAACTGATCAAGATCTATGGCCCAAACCCGCTCTCACATCCGCTCCCGACCCCAGCGTAAAAGTCAAGAAAAGTTCTACTGCTTCACTGAGATTATGCCTCCTAAAACTCCAAGCCCCAATAGCACAGAACACGGAAGAGAAAAAAAAGAAAAATGAACTTTAATTTTTTTGTAAAATTGGGTATCACAGCGCGCCCGCGGGCGGGGGTCGCGTGGGGCACAGGGAGGTCACGCCCAACGGCCAGCCGGTCGTCCGTGCCATGCGGCTGCGCGCCGCCGCCGGGGACGCGCCCGCAGGGGCCGTGCGCGCACCGGCCGGGGGCAGGGCGCCGCACCGCCAGGCAGGGGAACAAGGTGGTACACTCCCAAACCCTAGAAATCGAAGAAATCAGAGAAGAAGAATGGAGGAGCTCACCGGGGAAGAAGACCATCACCGGAGACAAGGGGAAATCCTTCGATTGACTGAGATTCAGAGGTTCGATCGACGAACCGGACTCGTCCCGGCGAAGCCCTCGATGATACGAACCCAGCGGTACCCTCAGATTTCACAGACGATGCATGGATTGGGAGTAATTGCTCACCGTAGTTGGAACCGCTTCGAACTTCGGCGAGCAATACCGGGAGCTAGGGATCGAATTTGGAGAAATCGTTTCGTGCTCTGGAATGGGCTCGACGAGAAGCCGGACATGCATATATATCTAGGGTTCGAATGAGATGGAAATTCGGTTAAAATTCGGATGTTACCATTTTTAAAATTAGGATAAGCCTAGAAATCGATATTTTGTGCTCAAAATATTATATGTGCTTTCAAAAATTCTAGAAAAATTCCTATAAATGTTTTGGCACCTAATGAACTCAAAAAACATAATTACAGTTTTTAAAACATTTTTAAGTTCCTCAAATAAATAGATTTTTGTTTCCGGAAAATAGAAAAATATTTCGAAAAATATGAAAATTTACCGAACACTTCCATAAGATATGTTAACATGTTTCAAACACATTTTGCACTTAGAAACACCATGCAACGACATGAATGCAACAACCAAATTGCCTCTAGGGCTCATTCCACTAGGTTTACGCCAATATAAAACAAAATAATTCTCCATTTTTAGGAAAAAGAAAAGGAAAGCAAAGAACTGAAAGAGTAACACCTGAATTTGGTGGATATTAGAAAATAAATTTTATACCCCAAAATTTAGGGTGTTACATTCGTCCTTCGAAGCATTATCTGTTTTCAGATATAACGATCTTCAGATGAAGGTCATGAAAGACACATCTTCATCATTCATGAGAACGGGAGCCCATAGAGACAATATATGTTATTCATTCATTCATCCATATATTTATTTCATGATAAACATATGAACATTAATTGAAATTATATTACATTGATACCTTTGGCTTGCTTGAAGGTGTTGATGCCAGAGCAATTACAATCGAGCGTGAACAGTACGGGGGTACTGTTCATCTATTTATAGACAACCGTAAAGGCCTATACGCTATTACATTTATGCCCCCAACAATTACATACAGATTTTACAAAATGTCACAAGGGTAACATCGCCATTTGTATTTAATAACTTGAGTTTTGTTTACTACACACCTTGCAAACAAATGAACTACTGGGTAGACTTGCTATTGCTCTACCTGGTTTTGGGATTAATGCTATACTGAATTATGATCATGTTTCACTATTATGTTGGTTTATGATGTTCATGATAAGATTGTTGTGTTAATTGGAACATGGAGAACCACCCGGGAAAACAGTGCTACCACAAGGGTGGTATGTGACGCCCATGGCTGACTAATTAGGAAAGCTAGTGGAGAAATATCTTACCCAAAAGAGGCAAGGGCGGTAGAGGAGCTGCCGGTATATGGAGGTTCTCGGGTCGATCATGCTGCGATGGCTTTCCGGACTAGGGATTCCTATACCGCCCTTCTCAGAAACCGTAGCGGGTTTTCTGAAGCTAGTGGAACTTTGTAAAGGCCTCGTAGTGACCATGCCTCGTTTCCTCGGTAGAGATGTATGTCATTCATGACCCCATGGAAAATGGTTAACACAACTTGTGGGTAAAGATGCGCAACATCTAGAGAGTGTAAAACTGGTATATCAGCCATGCTCATGGTCATGAGCAGGTCAGACACTCAGATGATTAACATATGGAATTAAACTTAATCTGTCATTTGCATTGCATTGTGGGTTTTATTATTAATTTTGATCTATTATTTACTTGGGTTGATATCTACTTATTGTGGCGGAACAGCCCGAATTATTCCAGCTTAAGTGCCCACGTCGCACCCTTAAGGGCAGCAACACACTTAAACAGGAATAACCCGTCAGTCCCTCGGATCTAGTCCGATAAAGCCACTTATCCAGGATCGAATACCACTAGCTCACACGAAGGTGAGGCATAGAGAAATACAATAAAACATAATACCACAAATTTAATAAGTGTCATTAGTGATTACATTATCGGAGTTTCAGAAATAATAACCATAAATTTTAATGCAGCGGAAATAACTAACGGAGAAAACCGAGTAACATGGCGAAGCCTGGCCACACTACTCCTCCTGGTCCTCTCCTGCGGAAGCAATAACCCTCTCGACCATCTATCCCGGTGGCAGGGATGAAGGCCAAGTCACACCAGCAACAAATCATCCTAAGGAGTACCTGCAAAAATTATGCCACAAGCAAGGCTGAGTATACTAATACTCAGCTAGACTTACCCGGTGTGAGGAGTCTACTCCTCTACCTCTAGACATACAGCTGTTTGGCTGAGGGGTTTGGTTTGCCAAAAGCACTAGCTGAGTCTAAAAACAAGTTTTAGCTTTTCAAGTTTTAGTAGAATCCTTTAGACTAGATGTGTACCTAGCTATTCATACATGGTATCAAACATTTTTATCAATCAACATCTTTTGCCAGTCACCTCATTTCCACTTATTACTCAATGCAGTACAATGGATCAAGCAGTCTCATTAGCTGCGAGAAGCAGACGATTCGAATCGAGTTTTTATCCTTGCAAGGTAAACCTAAACACACGACATGTAGGGGCACTCCGTCCCCACACACATCAACCGTCCCCATCGATTCCTTGGCAACAGATCAGGGCTCACCGCCTTGGCGTACAATGCCTCACTGACCCCGACTGCCGTCGTGCAGTGACCGCACTTGTACCCACCATAACCGGAATGGGAGACCACGTCTCAGGTCGCGTGAGGGGTAAAGTCTGCGGGCAGGTTCACTCAGGTACTAGGCTTACCGATTTACCATATTTCTCGGCATGTGTTTAGTACGTTCAAACGCTTGACACAGGTATCCGCACGTTAATCCTTATTCCAATTTCCGTCTTGTAGACCACGCGTCCCCATGGACCCGTGTCCACAGACCATCATCATTCTGTTATCAAAGTGGATACAACCAATTCCTGACCTCGCGCGAGTGCTAAAAAAATCACTCGACTGCTACCGAGATCCTGATTAATAAAGCAACTACTCGACCTAGCATACTAGTATTCATCTCAATAGGATTCCTGAGATCATGCAACTAGGGTTTCAAACAACTCCTACACCTAAGTGCACATTCAATCCTACAATCATTAAGTGTAGTAAAATAACATAAATAACAGATTATGCATAAAACCGGGGCTTGCCTTTAATTTAACACTTAGATAGTGTTTGCTGGGCGGTACTCGCTTGGCGAGCATCCATTGGTTATGTTCATCCTTCTTTAGGTCGTCCACCAACTGCATCTTGTGGGTGACACCACATCACTGGCTCGATCATCATCTCTCGGTCCTATATGAGGTGCAAGATGCATATGTATGAATATAATGAAAGTAGCACAAAAATAACACAAGATATACCAAGACACCATGGCGAACTAAACATTAAATTGGAAGACACCGTAAACAACCATACGCTAGCATTAGTTATCTACACGTTATCGGCGTTCGACATTAACACCTTTAAAAAGACAACAACATTTTATTTATTTGCGCAACACAACTACGACATTACAAGTATGCGCATTTTGTTTATTTGGATACGACTTTTCATTAGTTCTCCTATTGATCGCACACAAGCATTACCGACAACACAAATTCAATAGAGGACCTAAGCGTCAATATATATGGAACTCCTATATCGCAATCACTAGAGAAAGGAACATATAAAACAAGACACACATGTCATCTCCAGCTTAACCATGGCAAGTCTACATTACTTAAGAGCAAACCAACATTTTTAGCGAGAACGGTGATCTAAACAATCAAAAGCGCACTAGCAGAATTTTTGGACAGCAATACAACAGTCACTTGTTTCAGTCATAACTCACAAGATATTTAACCAAAAATAGTAAACTAGGACTTTCTAGAAAGCTTGAAAAGTGATTCACAACTTTGGTATTGTCATCACAGCATGATTAAACACTTAGCAAGGTCAAAAGGTGTTAACACAACATCGCTGTCCAGATTTGGACATATTCAGACTTGTGACTTTAAAATTCATAACTGAAGATTCAGACATCCAAACAAGGTAATCCTAGACTTTCTGGAAAGGTAATAAAATTTTCTACATATCATTTATAAACATCTCAAGGTGATTCAATATTTTACTAAGGATAAAATACACTAGAAGACTTTGCTATCCAGAACTGGACAAATTCAGTCTTCATATTTGAAACATTCATAACATAAGCTTCAGACCACCAAAAAAAGTGATCTAAGACTTTTTGGAAAGCTCAGTAAAAGCACTACATAACGTTTATAATCACCAAGAAGTGATTCAATGTTTAACTCAATCAAACAACACAGTTTTCAAAATCTGTTCTGTCAGTGGACAGAACACAACAACCAGTCTGTAAAATTCATAACTCCTAAACTATCAGGCCTGTGGTTATGAAATTTTAACACAAGCAAGATCAGAAAGGCATCTACAACTTTCTTATAATCGACAAGGACTGATTCTAACATTACATTAGGCAAACAATGCAGTTTCTGAAATCTGTACAGAATTTGGACAGATTCAGTCACTGAATTTGTAAAAATCATAACTCCTAAACGATCAGACTTATGCCCTTCAAATTTTAACACCAGCAAGAAAATAAGGTTATCTACCACCTTTCTATAGCACATATCTACAGAAAATACAATTTAGTTCATCAAACATACAGCACACCGAAAACAGTACGTGCAGCCCAAAACAGCAGTCAATAAATTTCAGCTCATATATAATTCAAGAATCGCTGCGTTCGAGAGACTTAAATTATTCTAACGCTTTACTATTTGTTCGAGTTAAGACAATAAAATTAGAACCAATAATTTGACTTGCAAATTTTATCCAAGTCATTTAGTGCACTAAAATTACTACAACCAATTAACAATGCATTCTTCACGATAATCACTCAACAATTTGTGTTTTAAATTAGACATCACATGAGCACTACTACTTTTTACCCGCAATCATAACCATACGCATTGAGACTACAACAAGTAATTCATCGTAACTATGAGGTTAACCAAATCCATCTAACAAGTTGATTAACCAAAGGAATGGCATATCCCGCCATACGACATACACGTCGGCTTGCCTATTATTATCGCAGTCCGAGACACCACATATATATATATCACAATCACTTACGCCATCGACTCCTACTTAACATGAGTTGGCTAATGACGTGACTATTTCCCAATTATCAACCTACACCACCTTTCGCCATTTTTGGATAACCTGCGAGACATACAGCTCGCGTAATACATCACAAGTTCATTCAACCCATCAGTAGAGCACTAGCGCATTTCAGAAAATTTCCTAAGACTATGACGACAAGTCGTCGATCTTATCATGCACATCAAAGCATCACAAGCGTGTTTACGAAACCTATCGGTCGACTTGATCGACCCACTACCCACGTTCCTTGCCTTTCAAATTTTATCGCACAACAGGAAAACATCCCCATTTGCCAATGACACCAACAATACCTACTGATATGTTATTCACATCACGAGCACAGTTACACGCCGCACACTAGTTTCTAACATGATTCTCGCATAACTCGTAATTCAACTACTCACTAACAATAATTCACGCACGACAACTACCACATCGACTGATTTATTTATTTGGAACACCGCCTAGCGTACCACTAGTACCCCGCATTTTGACTCGACTTATAAACATAGAGGAAGTGATGACTACTTCGGCATGTCACCACCTCTCTATTTAAGCAAAGACAATTTCCACCTACGATGACCGAACATCCCCATCGAGCACACCTTGTATTTTCCCGTCTCGCATACAACCATGTGGCGGCGTGCACTCGAGACATTTCTGTTTAATTGAGACAGACATTTTTAATTCTCTTCACCACACCAGACAAGCACAACTCGACTGCCCCCAATTTTTCCTACGCAACCATGCCACCTTTTTGCCATACATTCTTCTCTCATGAAAACTCCGCTCCACACATATCATGTCCACGCACATAATTACCAGCGCATCCTATACATCGATCTCCTCCTTAAAATTAAATCGAGAGACATGCACACATGTACATACACGATACCGACTAATTTTTACAAGTAGAACAAACCACAAGGAAAATAACCTGAGCGAAATGGGACTAGTCACAGGGGGCTGTCCACATGGCTCGACATTCGCCGGATGGTCCAGCGCGACATCGACCATTAGTTGCGAAAACACATAAATTTGTTGGCGGCAGTTCATCGAACATCACACACATCGGAAAATAAACATCGAGGACAACCGGGGGGGTTCTCACCACGGGTTTCGACGGCGTCGCGGATGGGCTGCGCAGAACACAATGTTTTCCCACGGGCATTCCGTCGAACACTTGCAGAGCGTGCATGGCACGGGACTGCAGGGACACTCTGCTGCAAGGGTTGACCACGGATTGCATGGAGGGGGCTGTTGGGCGCTTAAGGAGGAGCTAGAGAGGCACCACGGCATCCCGATGTGGCTCGAAAATTTGGACAGCGAGGAGGGAGGAAAAAAATGCCATGGAGTGGCAGCACCCTGCTCAAGCAAAACCAGAGAGGAGGGGTGTCCATGGAGGGGGATAGATCCCCACAACTTGTTGAGCGATGAACGTATGTGAGCTCACCCTTGCTATACTCACATCCCCCAGGTCAAGAAGAGGTACTGCATGATAAGGAGCATGAAGGATGACACGATGAGTTCGTGAGAGGTCTAGGCCATCGTCTCCCGATCAACTATGGTTGTGGAGGATCGTTGTGTGTATATGATGTAATTATTTAGTTATTGTGTATAGAACTCCTATTATATAGTAAAGATGTAACATTCATTTCTGTACCATGAGTCATCATATGTGTGAGACTTGATCCTAGCACACATTTGATTTGCGCCTAGATTTGCCCTTAAATCCGGGTGTGACAGAAGTGGTATCAAAAGAATGTTGATTGTATGTGTGACACAACCTCCCAAGTCATTAGGCACACCTACAGTTGTCCTTGTCCAACGGACCTCATACAACCCTACAGGTGCCCCTGATCACTTGACAAGTTCGGTATCTGTACTCTTTACCTTGCCCAAGAGCGTTTTACCCGTCACGCAGACATTACAACACATCGGAGGTACGAGAATGCGGAAGCAGTTACAATACTTACTTTATTTTAAAGTAAGAAAGAGTAGTATTATTACAGACCAGAGAAAAAATAAGAGTGCTGGAGTAATATTATTACATAACCTGGGAGGCAAAAACCCCTCCCGATAAACAGTAAAAGTTTTATAGGAGGACACTTCCTCCCGCAGCTTCAGTCTTGGTTTTCCTCTTTAGGCACCACCTTGGAGCAAAAGCAACAAAAATTTGATGCTTCTTCACCTAAAACAACATGGGACAAAGCCCTAAGTACGAAGTGTACTTTCGCAAGTCTTACCCGTCAAAATAAAAGACTCTCAAGGATATGCTGGCTTTAAGGGAGTCAAGGTAAGGCTTATCGAGAATCAAAGACTCTGTTTGCAGAAATGCTTTCTAGTAGTGGATCCTTAAAAATCTAGTTTTAATTGTCAGATTAAGTAAAGTTACTTGTATCTAGAGTTCTTTCTACCCTAGTTCAAGCACTTGACCTATACTAGCCAATTTCTTATCAACCCTTCTTATTCATTGGAATGCTACGTGTAAGTCAGTGACCAAGTCTTCATGTCCACGAAGTTACGGCGATCCAAATCGATTATACTCAGCTGAGGATCTCCAATCACACGACATATGTAGCACTTAACCCTTGCATTTGTCAACTCGCCACCGGGGTTCTTAAGACCAGATCAGGTTCACGCCAACCGAAAGCACAGATACACCACCATCCAGCCTCTTGCCACGGAGGGTACACGCTACTCTCGCCATCTCTCCACTCCCATTGTGTGGTATTAGTCTGCCCGAGGCAAAGCTTACCCATGATGAGGCATGTGACCAGTTAAAGGGTCCTCGGTCAGCAGGCCTACATCGAGACGGTCCTTACTTAGACGGAGACACTGCACCGAGACTCTCATCTCGTGCAAGTCACCCACCCAGTCTCAGCTTTATCATTTCAAACCCAAAGTTTGGTACCTGGTAGAGGTACATCTTTTCCGATGTTGAACCCATCATGGCCATGATAGATCCACCATCAAGTTTTATTTTTGAAAACATCCCACCCACTTTGAAGCATCATCTTTTGTCAAAACCAAAACATTTTTTTCTAGAGCAAAGCTAAGCATAAGAAAAACATTTTTGTAAATCAAGGGTTTGAGGAGAAGTAATCAAATCCAAGGAAGGAAATGCAGCAACTGGTTTAGCACACAACTCCTATCACCTAATGCATCAAGTAAGTGAGAAAGATTTTTAAAACATCAAGGAGGTGGCAAATGCACCAGTGCTTGCCTTGTGTGATAGGTGAGTCAGGCTCTGCTCCACAGATGTCAAAGTAAAAGCAGTTTCCTGCACGAGGTTCTTCAGGTGGTGGTGTAGTCCTCGCTTCTTCAACTTCTATCTCTTCCTCGTTTTCTATATATATAGCCATATATAATCATGAATGCTCATGTAATGCTCATGGAAGTGCAAAGATAATAAAAGTATATTATCTAATATCTTGAATATAATTTTCCTTCACGGATCTCCGGGAAACTAGGGTTTTTGAAGTCTATAGTGAAGTTCATAGGGCAGGGGACTAGGGTTTTGGGTTCTAAGTACCAAACATGGTCCAAATCTTACCAAATTTTACCCAAGGCTTCTAAATAATATTCAAAGCTTATCTAAAAAGTTTGGTGAATTTTGGGATTATTAATTACTTTCTAAAATTCCAGAAGTATGGATTTTGGCTATTTTAAATACCCCATAATTCCCTATTGGAACTAAAAATCATGACACTATTTTTATTAAATACTATAGAAAAATAGGAGCCTAGCAAAATTGGTCTGGTATTTTTAGCAATTTTCTATAATTTTTCTAGGAATTCTCTAAGTTCAGAAGAAAAAGAAAAAGAGAAAATATGAATAGTGCTGGACCTGAATTTGGTCTAAGTCGGCCTAGAAATGGGGGAAACGCGCGCCCATGCGCGCTGCAGTGTCCACTTTGCGCAGAGAACCCTGGCGGTTTGAAATATATATAAAGAGTTATTTCCACTGTTCCTCTGTCTCACTGACCTTTGCAAATACACCCCTGCACTTCTATTCCTTCACATACCAAGGTCCACTACGTCGCACGCCGGAGAACCAAGCTCCGGCGAGCCTACACTAGCCAGGACACGCGATGACCGGTGCTCTACTTCGGCTTAGACCTAATTCAAGCCCTAACAAGTGTTCCCCCAATTAATTTCACTAGCGGAGCTCTAACTCGCTCTGTCCACGGTGACCGTGCAATCAACGGACAATCCAATACGTTCCCGGTGATCATATGGGTCCTAGCTTAATTGGCTGGGTCAGAGAGTACCAGGAGCATATCAGAGCACTGAAACAAGCGAATAGAGGGCATGAACGAACCTAAGACGAGCTAGCCACGGCGAGGTGATCACGCGGCGGTGTTTAGACCAATTTGGGGAAAACATCAAATTGGCGAGCTCTGGTGAGTAATTGGAGGCACGGCTTGGGTGGATTGGGTGCTTGACTACCATACGAACCCGACGGCACACTCAATTTATAGGCTCCGGGGGTGGTGGCATGTGAATTTGGGTTGGCGCGGTAGCGATCGGAGAAGAAAGGGGTCACTGGCGCACAAGATTAGTGGCTTTCACCATGGCGGCTCTCCGGCGATCACCCGATATAGACGATCCGAGCTATTGCGACGTGGTTAAAGGCCTGAGGCATGGCGCAATCGCGGTGAACAACACGGAACCCGGTGACGGCCGTAAGGCCATGTCGCCGGCGCAAATGACTAAGGGACAGCGCGGCCACAGTGTCCCAGACCTATCCACGGTGTGTGCTTTTCACCGGCGAGCTCAATCCACAGACCTGAAGCACGAATCGTGGCGAGCAGCACCAATCACGGCGAAGGGTCACCGGCGGCGAGATACTCTGAACCTGCTGATATTTGTGTGCACTGTACCATCAGGAGCTTCTTAAGTCAGTCTGACATATCATGTTTGGGGTGAATTTCCTCCCGATTTTGTATGGTGACTAGATCAATGCTCTGCAGCAAAGTTGTAACCTAATAGACCAACTTTAACTTTGTTACAGTGTGCATCCACAAAAGTCACAAGTGCTTACTCAAAATCGAGCTCTAAGTTCATCCAATCTCACTGACACTGAAAGTTCAGACTTAAGGTGACCTAACAGCCCAAATTTGGATCAAATTTTCCCAAAATTTCTCATGGCACCAAGGCATAATCCCTATAGCAAAGTTCTTCTCCTATAGTAGCTCTACAAACTTGATGTGTTGACCCTAGGCAAATTCCTCATAATTTGGAAGATACAGGGTTCTAAAGTTGGTCCAAATGCACTAATTTTCAGACTTAGCTATATCATCACAAAAATGGCCTTTTTGCATTTAGGCCCAAATCTCATGGGTTCTTTTGCAAATCTCCAAATATGTGAACCATATGACTTGAGGTACCCTAATTTCATGATTTTTGCACTTAGGTCCAAAAGTGTGCATATTTTTAAGATAACCCCCTAGGGTTTCTGTCCACGGTTTTCTAGGGGTCTATTTAGGGTTTTTGGTACTTCTAGGGTTTGGATGTTATCAAATCCATTAATGGTGACATTTTATGATCATTACTAATAAGTTTGAAGTTTTCTCTTATTTAGACTTTGTTTTCTCTTTTAATCCCCAGTTTAGGGTTAAGTACTGTACCCTAGGGTTTCACTCATGACATGTCACATCAATAGAACTTATTTGAAATTTTTGCCTAGTTAATGCATTCTAAGTGTGACAAACACATGATATGCTGATGCTCATGATGTTATGCTCAAGTTTTAGTGGCAGTAACACCAGGGGTGTTACATCCTTCCCCCCATAAAAGAATCTCGTCCCGAGATTAAAAGTCTAGGGTAAGTAATGGAAAAGGAAACGTGTCATATTTTTATTTCCTTATTTTTGGTACAAGGCAGGGGTGGTATGGGGTTCATTCCTCTATTACAACAAATGTACATATCTTACAATTTACACGAAGCTAAAAAGCCCAGGAAATTCATTTCTAAAAAGTCTTGAGTTTCCCAAGTAGCTTCATCTTCCGTGTGTTGGTTCCACTGTATCTTGTAAAACTTGAGAGTTCTCCTTTGGGTAATCCTATCCTTTTGATCCAAGACTCGAATAGGATGTTCGGAATATGTCAAGTCTGGTTCTAAGGCAACATCCGTCACTTCAACGGTTCGATTTGGAACCCGAAGACACTTCTTCAATTGAGACACGTGGAACACATTATGCACAACAGACAATGTTTTGGGTAACAGGAGTCGGTATGCCACTGGTCCATATCTTTCAAGGATAGGAAAAGGGCAAATGTACCGGGGTGCAAGTTTCCCCTTTACCCCGAAACGTGATACACCCTTCATTGGAGAGCCTTTTAGGTAGACATAATCCTCAACTTGAAAGTACAAGAGTTTGCGTCGCCTGTCTGCATAACTCTTCTATCGAGCTTGGGCTTCTTTCAAATTATGAATTATTCGCCAAACCTTTTCTTCTGTTTCCTTTACCATATCAGGCCTGAAGAAACATCTTTCACCTGGTTCAGACCAGTTTAACGGAGTACGACACCGTCGCGCATACAAAGCTTCAAAGGGTGCCATTTTGATGCTCTCTTGATAGCTATTATTATATGAAAACTCCGCTAATGGTAAACAGTCATCCCATTTCTGTGGGAATTCCAAAACACATGCTCGTAACATATCTTCTAGTATCTGATTTACCCTCTCAGTCTGCCCACTGGTTTGGGGATGGTAGGCCGAACTGTGAAGCAACTTGGTACCCAGGGATGTATGAAGTGCTTCCCAAAACTTGGCTACAAATTGCGGTCCACGATCTGATACTATGGTCTTTGGAACCCCATGCAGACTAAGAATACGAGCAATGTATAATTGGGCATAGACAGCAACTGGATGATATGTCTTGACTGGCAGAAAATGGGCTATCTTGGTAAGTCGATCAATTATAACACAAATAGAATCATATCCTTTTGCTGTCCTGGGCAATCCCACAATAAAGTCCATGCTTATATCCTCCCATTTCCAAGTTGGGATGGATAAAGATTGCAATGGGCCAGCAGTCTTCATATGTATGGCCTTGACACGTTTGCAAGTGTCGCATCTCGTCCCATAGCGTGCAATTTCAATCTTCATCTTTGTCCACCAATAATGTTGTTTTAGATCATGATACATCTTAGTGCTTCCGGGATGAATAGAATAGCGACTAAGATGTGCTTCATCTAGAATTTGCTGGCGGATCTCATCATTCTTGGGCACAACTATGCAGTTGTTAAACCATACAATGTCTTGATCATCTTTTCTAAAACAGTTGGCTTTACCGGCCTCTATTTTCTCATGAATGTGTTTCATACCCTCATCATTTCTTTGTGCATCAATTATCCTTTGCAGGAGGACTGACTCAAGCTTCAAGTGATTTGAAGTTTCATGTTGAATCATTCCCAGGTTCAACTTCTCCATTTCTTGGCATAATGTAATGTCAGAAGTTTTTATTGTAAGACAATGACAAGAAGCCTTGTGACTTAGTGCATCTGCCACTACATTGGCCTTGCCTGGGTGATAATGAATTTCCAATTCATAATCTTTAATCAGCTCAAGCCATCTCCTCTGCCTCATATTAAGCTCTGACTAGGTAAATATATACTTCGAGCTTTTATGATCTGTATAGATATGACAGATATTCCCCAGCAGATAATGACGCCATATTTTCAGGGCATGAACCACAGCAGCTAATTCCAGGTCATGAGTTGGATAATGCTCCTCATGCCGGTGTAACTGCCTTGAAGCGTAGGCTATCACTCGGCCCTCTTGCATTAGAACACAGCCTAGACCACTGCCTGATGCGTCACAATACACATCAAAGGGCTTTTCAATGTCCGGTTGAGCTAATACCGGAGCAGTGGTCAATAATACTTTCAACTGCTCAAAGGCTTCATTGCATTTTGAGGACCAATTGAACTTCGTATCGTTCTTTAATAAACTTGTGATTAGTTTCACAAGCTTGGAAAAATCTGGAATAAATCAGCGATAATAACCAGCCAGTCCAAGGAAACTTCAGACTTGATGTACAATGGTTGGGGGTTTCCATTCCAAAATATCCTTGACCTTGCTGGGATCCACCGCAATCCCGTCAGCAGACAAACACGTGTCCCAAAAATTGGATCTTCTCCAGCCAAAATGTGCATTTACTGAATTTAGCATATAGTTGATGCTCCCTTAAGTGCGTTAACATGATCCGCAAATGCCGAGCATGCTCCTCTTTATTCTTGGAATATATCAAGATATCATCAATGAAGACCACCACAAATTTATCCAAATCGGGCATGAATACCGAGTTCATCAGATATGTGAAGTGGGCAGGAGCATTTGTTAATCCGAAAGACATAACCAGATATTCAAATAATCCATACCGCGTAGTGAATGCGATCTTGGGTATATCTTCGGGTCGGATACGGATCTGATGGTAACCCGACCTGAGGTCAATCTTGGAAAATACCCTAGCCTCAGTAAGCTGATCAAATAGGATGTCAATCTGGGGAAGAGGGTACTTATTCTTGATTGTGACCTCATTAAGGGGTCTATAATCCATGCACATCCGAAGTGTTTGGTCCTTCTTCTTGACAAAGATGGCTGGACAACCCCAAGGTGACGAGCTTGGTCGGATGAATCCCTTTTCTAGGAGATCTTGTAATTGTGTCTTGAGCTCTGCCAATTCATTCGGAGGCATTCAGTACGACCTTCTAGAAATAGGAGCCGTACCGGGCTTCAACTCAATCAAAAATTCTACATCTCTCTCTGGAGGCAATCCAGGCAGTTCTTCCGGAAAGACGTCCGGAAATTCACATACTACCGAAATATCTTGGATCTCCGGTATGATGGCTTCATATACTCTGCCAAATGGTTTAGTTGTAGTAGCTACGGGAATGGACAAGAGAACCTCTTCTTGGCCATAGCTCAACCTGATGGTTCTCAAATCAGTGTTGAGGATAGCTTTGTGTTGGGCTAACCAATTCATGCCCAAAATTACATCTATATCTTGGCCTTTTAGAACAATCATATTTGTGGGAAAGTCCCATTCAGCCAATGTTACGGGCACATGGAAAGCCACTTCTTTAGTGAATATTTGTCCCCCATGCGAATGAATTATAAACCCTTCCCTTGATTCATTGTATGGAATGCAATGTTTCTCCACAAACCTCTTGCTTAAGAATGTATGTGAAGCACCAGAATCAAAAAGAATAACTGCAGGGTGATTGGCCACGAGAAACGTACCCATCATGACTGGCTCTCCTTCCGGCGTTGTGGCCACTTGTGTATGTGGAGTTGTTCCGCTTCGGATATGGGCAGTCTTTGATGAAGTGTCCAAACTTCCCACAATTAAAGCAACTAGTAGATGAGCTCGGGAGTGCAGGGAAACGAGTACCAAGGGCACTCGGATGATTTGTTGCGGTGGGGGCAGTGGCAGGGCGGATAAAGACAGGTTGTTTAAAGGGGTAGGAGGGTGGACGTGGTGAAGAACGGTTTTGATTAAAAGGTTGAATCACCAACCCTTGTCGCTTCTCAGGCCCTTGGTTGGACCTGTCACCCCCATAGCCCTTTGACTTTCCTGGGCCTGCATACTTGGCTTCAACTGCCAGCGACATGCTGACAGCCCTGCTATAGGAGAGGTCGAGGCAGGTGGCCATCTTCCGCTGCAGCCGGTCATTAAGGCCCCTCATGAAACAATTTCTCTTCTTCAGATCAGTGTTGACCTGATCAATGGCATACTGGGACAAATGGTTGAACTTGTTGAGATACTGTGTAACAGTATCTCCACCTTGTTTAAGCTTCATGAATTCTTCTTGTTTCATATGGAGCACCCCTTCGGGAATGTAGTGCTCCCGAAATGCTAATTTGAATTCGTCCCAGGTAACTTGATGGCCAGCCGGCTGAATGGTCACATAATTTCCCCACCAGGTGCTGGCAGGGCCTCTTAACTGTTGCGCCGCCTACAAGGGCTTCTGAGTCTCCATGCATCAGAGAAGCCCAAACTTCTGCTCAATAACCCGAATCCATTCGCCCGCTTCAAGGGGATCTTCAGCCTTGACGAATAGTGGGGGACGCGTTTCTGAGAAATCCAAATATGAAGTTTCGCGGGGTCCTTGCGGATAAGCTCGCTCGCCTTGCTGCTGATATTGCTGTCCCACCATTTCGCGAAGGAAATGGGTGTTGTCGGCTGTTGCATTGACTAAGGCAGTGATGGCCTCAACCAAGGTTGGGGGTATTAGTGGCAGATTAGGAGTAGTCTCCCTCCCACGGGAGGTTCCTGCACCATCCTGTCCACGAGTCTTGGACGGCATCTGAGGCAAAGAACATTTGGAAAATATAATATGCCAAAGCACACCATCCTTTACATTACTTAAAAGGTAATGATACATACTCGAATTTACAACAGGACCACATTACCTATTATACATCAATACTATTTCTATACTATACTACTGCTAGCGTTAATTATCCTTAGCAGCTTCGTTGTCGGGGGTAGGAGTCCATTCATCAGCCAGGTTCATTGAAGAAGGGGGCCTGAATAGGTACAACTCCCCACCAAGTGCTTCTCCTGCTGTTCCAGAAGGTCATGCTCCCATTCCAATGGGGTCGGCGGGTACGTCCGGGTGTAGTTGCGAATATAGTACATGAACTTCCTCATGTAATGTATTGCAGTATACCTGTAAGTTGTCGATGGTCGTGCTAAGCTCGGCCACACGAGCACGAGCTTTGGCTTCTCGGTCCCAAGCAATGGAACACGAGTTGACGGTCCAGTCGAGTGCCAAATCTCGTTCGGCAAGCTCGTCTTGCAATACCGGATGTCAGTTCTTAAATCATTTATGCGCTGACCATCCTCGACCCACACATTATTCCTATGACGCAATTCTGTTCGAAGCTGCTCCACCTGAGCTTCCAGATCTCCAATGGGATCATTGCTTCCGCTACTGCTAGCTTCCTGTCTCGGAGCCAGTTGGTGGCAAGGCACGCCAATCGGTCCGGTAGACTTGCGCGCGGTTTTCCTTGTGCGCGGCGGCATATCTTCATAAGGGGGGAAATCTTATTAGTATAGTTTTTATCATGATGCATGCATAATTACAGAATCAACCTTAGTTGATTCACAACCTTCTATATGTTGCACTCTACTATCTGGTCTTAATATAAAGATTTCAGAAGGTAGTTAGATAAGAAGGAAAGAAATTTTCTTAGATAAGTCTTTGAAAATTCTTTTTGAAAATGCCTCGAAACATCTGCAGAGATGGGCTTCGCTCCGATACCAGCTGTGACAGAACCTCCCAAGTCATTAGGCCCACCTACATTTGTCCTTGTCCAACGGACCTCAGACAACCCTGCAGGTGCCCCTGATCACTTGACAAGTTTGGTATCTGTACTCTTTACCTTGCCCAAGAGCGTTTTACCCGTCACACACACATTACAACACATCAGAGGTATGAGAATGCAGAAGCAGTTATATTAACTTATTTTATTTTAAAGTAAGAAAGAGTAGTATTATTACAGACCAGAGCAAAAATAAGAGTGCTGGAGTAATATTATTACATAACCTGGGAGGCAAAAACCCCTCCCGATAAACAGTAAAAGTTTTATAGGAGGACACTTCCTCCCGCAGCTTCAGTCTTGGTTTTCCTCTTTAGGCACCACCTTGGAAAAAAAGCAACAAAAATTTGCTGCTTCTTCACCTAAAACAACATGGGACAAAGCCCTGAGTACGAAGTGTACTTTCGCAAGTCTTACCCGTCAAAAGAAAAGACTGTCAAGGATATGCTGGCTTTAAGGGAGTCAAGGTAAGGCTTATCGAGAATCAAAGACTCTGTTTGCAGAAATGCTTACTAGTAGTGGATCCTTAAAAATCCAGTTTTAATTGTCAGATTAAGTAAAGTTACCTGTATCTAGAGTTCTTTCTACATTAGTTCAAGCACTTGACCTATACTAGCCAATTTCTTATCAACCCTTCTTATTCACTGGAATGCTACGAGTAAGTCAGTGACCAAGTCTTCTTGTCCGCGAAGTTATGACGATCTGAATCGATTATACTCAGCTGAGGATCTCCAATCACACGACATATGTAGGACTTAACCCTTGCATATGTCAACTCGCCACCTGGGTTGTTAAGACCAGATCAGGTTCACGCCAACCGAGAGCACAGATACACCACCGTCCAGCCTCTTGCCACGGAGGGTACACGCTACTCTCGCTATCTCTCCACTCCCATTGCGTGTTATCTTATTCTAGTATTAGTCTGCCCGAGGCGAAGCTTACCCATGATGAGGCATGTGACCAGTTAAAGGGTCCTCGGTTAGCAGGCCTACATCGAGACGGTCCTTAATCGACTCAGATGAAGACACTGCACCGAGACTCTCTTCTCGTGCAAGTCAACCGCCCGGTCTCAACTTTATCATTTCAAACCCAAAGTCTGGTACCTGGCAGAGGTACATCTTTTTCGATGTTGAACCCATCATGGCCATGATGGATCCACCATCAAGTTTTATTTTTGAAAACATCCCACCCACTTTGAAGCATCATCTTTTGTCAAAACCAAAACATTTTGTTTTTCTAGAGCAAAGCTAAGCATAAGAAAAACCTTTTTGTAAATCAAGGATTTGAGGAGAAGTAATCGAATCCAAGGAAGGAAATGCAACAACTAGTTTAACACACAACTCCTATCACCTAATGCATCAAGTAAGTGAGAAAGATTTTTAAAACATCAAGGAGGTGGCAAATGCACCGGGGCTTGCCTCGTGTGATAGGTGAGTCAGGCTCTGCTCCACAGATGTCAAAGTAAAATCAGTTTCCTGCCTGAGGTTCTTGAGGTGGTGGTGTAGTCCTCGCTTCTACAACTTCTATCTCTTCCTCGTTTTCTATATATATAGCTATATATAATCATGAATGCTCATGTAATGCTCATGGAAGTGCAAAGATAATAAAAGTATATTATCTAATGTCTTGAATATAATTTCCATCACGGATCTCCGGGAAACTAGGGTTTTTGAAGTCTATAGTGAAGTTCATAGGGCAGGGGACTAGGGTTTTGGGTTCTAAGTTCCAAACATGGTCCAAATCATACCAAATTTTACCCAAGGCTTTTAAATAATATTTAAAGCTTATCTAAAAAATTTGGTGAATTTTGGGATTATTAATTACTTTCTAAAATTCCAGAAGTATGGATTTTGGCTATTTTAAATACCCCATAATTCCCTATTGGAACTAAAAATAATGAAACTATTTTTATTAAACACTATAGCAAATTAGGAGCCTAGCAAAATTGGTCACGTATTTTTAGCATTTTTCTATAATTTTCTAGGAATTCTCTAATTCCAGAAGAAAAAGAGAAAATATGAATAGTGTTGGGCCTGAATTTGGTCTAAGTCAGCCCAGAAACGGGGGAAACGCACGCCGAGCGCTGCGGTGTCCACTTTGCACAGAGAACCCTGGCGGTTTGAAATATCTATAAAGAGCTATTTCCATTGTTCCTCTGTCTCGCTGACCTTTACAAATACACCCGTGCACTTCTATTCCTTCACATACCAAGGTCCACGACATCGCACGGCGGAGAACCGAGCTCCGGCGAGCCTGCACTAGCCAGGACACGAGATGACCGGTGCTCTACTTCGGCTTAGACCTAATTCAAGCCCTAACAAGTGTTTCCCCCCAATTAATTTCACTAGCGAAACTCTAACTCGCTCTGGCCACGGCGACTGTGCAATCAACGGACAATCCAATACATTCCCGGTGATCCTATGGGTCCTAGCTTAATTGGTCGGGTCAGAGAGAACCAGGAGCATATCAGAGCACTGAAACAAGCGAATAGAGGGCATGAACGAACCTGAGACGAGCTAGCCACGGCGAGGTGATCACGCGGCGGTGTTTAGACAGATTTGGGGAAAACTTCAAATTGGAGAGCTCTGGTGAGTAATTGGAGGCACGGCTTAGTGGATTGGGTGCTTGACTACCTTACGAACCCGACGGCACACTCAATTTATAGGCTCCGAGTGCGGTGGCGCGTGAATTTGGGTTGGCGCGGTGGCGGTCGGAGAAGAAAGGGGTCACTGGCGCTCAAGATTAGTGGCTTTCACCGTGGCGGCTCTCCGGCGATCACCGGATATAGACGACCCGAGCTATTGCGACGTGGTTAAAGGCCTGAGGCGTGGTGCAATCGTGGTGAACAACGCGGATTCCGGTGACAGCCGTAAGGCCACGTCGCCGGCGCAAATGACTGAGGGACAGCGCGGCCACATTGTCTCGGACCTATCCGCGACGTGATCTTTTCACCGGCGAGCTCAATCCACAGACCCGAAGCACAAATCGTGGCGAGCAGCACCAATCACAGCGAAGGGTCATCGGCGGCGAGATACTCTGAACCTGCTGGTATTTGTGTGCACTGTACCATCAGGAGCTTCTTCAGTGAGTCTGACAGATCATGTTTGGGGCGAATTTCCTCCCGATTTTGTATGGTGACTAGATCAATGCTCTGCAGCAAAATTGTAGCCTAATAGACCAGCTTTAACTTTGTTACAGTGTGCATCCACAAAAAGTCACAGGTTCTTACTCAAAATCGAGCTCTAAGTTCATCCAATCTCACTGACACTGAAAGTTCAGACTTAAGGTGACATGATAGCCCGACTTTGGATCAAATTTTCTCAAAATTTCTCATGGCAACAAGGCATAATCCCTATAGCAAAGTTGTTCTCCTATAGTAGCTCTACAAACTTGATGTGTTGACCCTAGGCAAATTCCTCGTAATTTGGAAGATACAGGGTTCTAAAGTTGGTCCAAATGCACTGATTTTCAAACTTAGCTATATGATCACAAAAATGGCCTTTTTGCATTTAGGCCCAAATCTCATGGGTTCTTTTGCAAATCTCCAAATATGTGAACCATATGACTTGAGGTACCCTAATTTCATGATTTTTGCACTTAGGTCCAAAAGTGTGCATATTTTTACAGATAACCTCCTAGGGTTTCTGTCCACGGTTTTCTAGGATCTATTTAGGGTTTTTGGTACTTCTAGGGTTTGGATGCTATCAAATCCATTAATGGTGACATTTTATGATCATTACTAACAAGTTTTAAAGTTTTCTCTTATTTAGACTTTGTTTTCTCTTTTAAGCCTAGTTTAGGGTTAAGTACTGTACCCTAGGGTTTCACTCATGACATGTCACATCAATAGAACTTATTTGAAATTTTTGCCTAGTGAATGCATTCTAAGTGTGACAAACACATGATATGTTGATGCTCATGATGTTATGCTCAAGTTTTAGTGGCAGTAACACCAGGGGTGTTACAGTATGATGTATCCTAGATATAACTGAACAACCCTCACCTATTAACCTTTTAATCTGATTCTTTCTACACTTCCCTTAATCTTTTCTCACCTATTGCTGCTTTACTCTGATTACTCTTACCTTTTCTCTTCCAAAGGCAAAAGTGGATTTCACACTTTGAAATCCTGTACCTAAAGTGATCCTTAGGAAGAGGAGACCTAATCTTAGGAACAAAAACAAAACTATTTTTATAGGTACATATGCACTTGAATGCTTGTTCTTATGATAACTATTTGATTTGGTTCATTGATTGAGTGTGATGAGTTGTGGGGTAATGTCCATAATTTCAACTGCATATACATATGGGCATAAAAATATGGGTTTATAAGGTAACTAGACAACCTAGATTACCCCCATTAAAAATATATCTAGCTTAGTAGATCCATCTCATCTTATTTGATTCTGTATATATTCATCTTGTCCTAATGAGCATACATATCTTACCCTAGAGTAACCACCATTAACAATATTTGATCTAGTCTAATCTAATCTAAAACTCTTATCTTATTTGATTCATCTTTCTTGTCTATATCTAAAAGTTAGAACCAATTAACGTAGATTAGATAATATTGGTAAAATTGATTAGGCTACCACTGCTAGAAACATTGTTCTCACCTTACCTTACCCTAAATTGGTACCCTAGCCTAATTCAGCCACATACAACTATTAGACATACACGATGGGTTGCCTAAATCATCTATCTTAACCTAACAACAAACCAGATCTTGACCAACCTCATGTAGCTTATCCTACCTACATATATATTTACATGTCCCTAAACCCTAGATGGAGACACCAAGATCCAAAAAAGGAGAAGATTGTCACACCCGGTATTAGAAGGCAAACCGAATGCGAACCATGTAGGATCAGAATTTCATGTACACAACGATTACATAACTGGACATCATCACACAGTACTCAAATAATAATGTAAAAAGGTATTAATTTGATTACATCATGATGTCCGAGACATCCACATAGTCTTAAACATAGATCAAAGTGTGAATACGAAATGTAGTAAAGTACGGTCTGCATAGGCAGCCGACTGGGGGTTCGCCGCTAACCCACACCAAGAACTCATCATAGTCTTGAAACTCCTGGAAGTCCTCCACTATGCCTTCATCTTCTCCTAAGTAGGGGTTGCAATGCGGACAACCTGGGTTTTGGTGTTTTCAAAAGCAAAAGTGAGTACACATCAACGTACTCAGCAAATGTCCCGTTTGGCTAAAGTGGACGAGCTTTATGTGGGGTGAAGTTCAGAGCAGTTGCTTTTAGTTGGTCATGTAATTATTACTAGTAGAGGGCCAAGTTTTAGCAATAATCTCAAGTTATTAAGCCAAAGGTACTCCCTCCAAAAGGAAAGAATACCGAAATCTATAATCATAATCATCACCATTAAAACCATTATAATCCTAATCATCATCATCTATAATTATAGTTCCCAAATGAAGAACCAATGGCTCCTAGGCTCCTTGGGGCTATAAAAGGGACCCTAGGTTTATGGAGCATGTACTGAAAAAACAATCACAAGAGAATACAACAAACTTTGAGACTTCGATCACGCTTTGGTTCATTCAAGAGAGATTTGAGCATGTTTTGAGTTGAGACTCTGTCGAATTTCATTCGTGTGCTCTTTTTTTCACTTATGTGTGTGGTCTTGCTGCATTTGTGCTCTTGTGTGTGTTGCCACTCCCTCCCTTACTCTTTTTCTTGATTGTGATCATATTGTGTAAGGTGTGAGAGACTCCAACTGGTGGAGATTCCTCACAAACTAGAATATACTATAAGGAAGACAACCTTGGTACTTAAGTTTGATCTCTAGATCACTTTAGATGGGTTGAGGGCAATCCTCGACCATTGGGACGCCACAACATGGAGGTAGACCTTTAGCCAAACCACAGGATAAATCTTTGTGTCTCATTGTCTACTTACTTTCTTTGCGATTTGGATCTTTCTTGCTCTCCACTTCACTTTCGTTATTGATCTAGTTTCAATACACATCTTGTGAGTGCAATTAAGTGAAGAAATCCTCCTTTTATTCTCAATTGAACTTGTTTATAGTTAAGATTTTGCAGGATCACCTGTTCACCCCCCTAGGTGCTCTTAGATTCTGGGCTAGAGCTAATACTAGGGAAATGGAAACTAATTGCTCTATAAACAAATGTCCGAAAGAGATTATTGCACACAACAGCCCACACACCTATTTATATGGGGTTATTTCACTAGACTAAACTACCCCTACATACATAGAACTCATCCACTTGGCCAGAGCGAAATGGACCAACTCCTGGAATATGCATCTAGATGAATACATGGATATCAACTATATGGTGAAGGCCCAATCAATCATAGAGTCCCAAGGTCAAGGGGAGTTGAAGTCAAGTTTATTCATGAATCCAGTTCGGACTGCAGGAGTAGGTCTCAAGAAAAAACTTGACTTCAACTCCCCTTAAACTTGGGACTCTATGATTGATTGGGTCTTCACCATATAGTTGATATCCATGTACTCATCACATCTAATGGCCACATGTTGTTCACGAAGTTGCTTCGCCTCAATGCACCCATCATGATGACGCTGCATGTAACGTCTGATTCCTGCCCGGACCACACCACTGGGTGTGAGGCCCAAACCTAGCCAAAAATCGGTGAATTGAAAAAGTGGGTGGTTTTGAGGCTCAATGACCGAAAATGTCACGAGTAGCGCACCGCATGCACATCCCCCATCTCTTTTGGACACGTGTCGTGCTAGTCCGTGGCCTCGTCGGCAACACGATCTACTCCACCATGTCCTTGCATCGATGCATGTTGCAAGTGTCAGTCAGCATGGCTAGTCACCCGGCTTCTCTAGTCCCTCGATCAAGAACCAGTGCTCGTCCTTCGTGCTTCTCGGCCCATCGGTATGAACCGCATGATCTTCACCTTCGCCGTTGACCATCGTCCCTGTGCTGCACTCTAACACCCAAAATCCTAAGCATGTGATATAAAGAAATCAGTTAGAAAAAAATATTGATAATCAAAATAAAGTACCCTTGATGAATAATTAAACTTTAGAATTCACCCCTTTCTAAAGTAAATGGTCATAATAAAATAATGTTAGCTAAATCATATCTTGATAAAGATTTAGAAGTTTGCAAATGTTTTCTATCAAAACAAAGGAATCATAATTTAAATTCAAATGAGAATAGAAAACAGAAAATGAGTGAAAAAAGAAAGGAAATTGTAATAAAGTCAATTGTTTCCTTCTATGATTAAATAATAGGAAGAAAAGAAAAAATAAATAAACAATATTAGGACCAATAGAAGGAGTGGTATTCACATTAGATTTTTTTGCCACATGGAAATTCGAAGTTCAAAACAAGAGTTTAAAATTCAGATTGAAATTTGAAAATAAGAGAAAGGAGAATAGAAAGTAAAATAAAAAGAAAAAGAGCTAGCTGGGCCGACATGTTCACCTTGCCCTCGGCCCATTTTACCCTCTCAGCCCACCTCGGCCCAGCCGGGGGTGAACACGCGCCGACAGGCAGGCCCGCCCCGTCGGCCACTTGCCCGTCAGCCCTTCACCCGACACTCACGGCCCCCGGTCGCTTACGTGTGGACCCGACGGGTCAGCTCATCGACCTTGCAACAGAACAAGGCGAGCTCGTGCACGCGCGAATCTAGGGATTTGGTTGTGGAATCTGTCTTGGTGTCCTTAGGGTTCAGATCTTGGCCATAGGTATATATGCGGTCGCCGGATGCTCCTCGTCCATCTTGCGCTAATCCAAGAGATCCTCCGTTAGCGTGATTGAGGCAGGGGGTACTGCTCATAGGGGACCAAGAAAGTGTCGCCGCAGCCATCCCACGCCCTCTCCATCATTCGGTGGCTAGGATTTGGTCAGAGAGTTTTGGCCCACTCCACCGCGTGTGTACTAGGCGAATTTGAGCATTGTGGAGTCGTCGGGTCGCGGGAATTGCTCGCCAGAGCCATCTCTGTGCCACGGATTTACATGTGCGCGTGAGTAGCTTCACTGTCACTCATAGCACTGGTAATACCCTCTTTCTTGTAATCACCACAGTCGTATCGTCGTGTAGCGCTAATCAGGGTTCAATATGGGCTATCGGCGTGCCAGTTTGGCCAGACTTCGGCGAGGACCGCCGCTGACAGTCGTACACCGCCACCGTTACCGGGAGAAGGGAGGAGAAAGCAGCACAGTCGCTAGATCCTGAACCAATGGTCAGGATTAGATCACGAATGTCATTTCGTAGTATTAAATTAGGACCATGAAATGGGAATCCAAAGGTTCATAGCGTGGTCAATTTTGGGCAGTGGATCTCTGATCCAAGGGCTCATATTGCATACCGATTCATTTGCTCACAGGGTCTAACCCTAGCCGGTTGTCATCAATCTGATGGTCAGGGTTGGCCGATACCCCTTCGGCCATGCAATCTTGCAAAGATGCATTTAAAGCTTTTATGAATTGACCCACCATCCTACCTAATATAAAGACCTTTACTGATAAGTGTCACACCCGGATTTAAGGGGTAAACCCGGGTGCATCTCATATGTGCGCCAAAGAAGAACAACACATATAATGATCAAGTGTATAGAGATAAATGTCACAATCATTATTACATAGCGGAAGAGTCTTACAAAAATCAATGATAACAATAAAGCAAACTAATAATTATTCCTTGGCGCCATCAAGTTGACTGGGAGACGCCACCTAGACAAGCTCGTACTCCTCGTAGTAGACCACCTCTTGGGCTACCTGCTCTTCACATATGAGGGGGTTTATATATCGCAAGAGTGAGCTCACAAAAGATCATAGCTCAACAAGTTGTGGGGAATAATGTGCATGAACTCACCAAAGGTGGGAGTTCATGTGAAGTGTAAGGCTAATCAACAAATAATGGTTAAAGCTGGGCATTTCTTTTAATAAGTAGGTCAAGTTTTATTAGAAATTACTAAGTATAATTAAATATCAACCCAAGTAATGAGAGATCACAATTCATGAATAAACCACAATGCGATGCAAATGACCAATTAAATTTAATTCCATAAGTTACTCTTGTGAGGGTCCGAGCCGCTCATGACCGTGAGCGCGACTGATGTACCAGTTTTACACTCTATAGAGGTTGCACATCTTTACCCACAAGTCATGTTACCCATCTGCCACGGGGTTGTACGAGCCCCATACACCTCGACCAAGGAAGCGAGGCAGGGTAACACTACGAGGCCATTACAAAGTTCCACTAGCTTTAGAAAACCCGCTACAGTTTCTAGGGAGCGCAATATAGGAATCCCCCGTCTGAACAGCCATCGCAGCAAAATCAACCCGAGAACCTCCCTATACCGACAACTCCCCTACTACCCTTGCCCCTTCGGGTAAGGTAGTCCTACACTACCTTTCCTAATTTGTCAGCCAAGGGCGTCCCATACCACCCTAGTGGTAGCACTGTTTTTCCAGGTGGTCGCTCCATGTTCCAATTAACATAATGATCTTGTCATGAACAGTAAATAACACATTGGTAATAAAAGCAGGATCATAAATAATGTGTATCTTAACACCCAAAACCACAAAAAGCAATAGCAGGTACTACCCAAAAGTTTAGTGGTAAACAAGGTATAAAGATAGCCAAACTGGGGTGACCTTTTGGGTCCCATCAAAAATAACCTATGCAGATCATAATGATTAACATGAACATTATTGGGTAAATAGAAGTGATCAAGGGCACAACTTGCCTTGAACGAGCTCATGCTTCGTATTTTCCACCTGCTGAGCACCTAGGTTCTTAGTTGCTTGCTCGTCTATTCACAACAATATAAACAAACATGTTACAGGAGAAATCAACATCACACCAAACATGAGAACATACTGCATAATAATATTCTACGCATCATAATGAGATCGTAGGTTCAAGAATCACTAAATTCAGAGTTATGGTTAAAGAGTTAAGATTTTCCGAAGTTTTTAAGTGTTTGGTTTAAAATAAACTAAGTGGATAAATTTAATCTATGTTTCATGATAAAATACAGTTACCAGATGATCAACAATATTAATACAAAATTAATGCAACTGGAATGGATCAAAAAAGGAATTAAAATGAAATTACTTATGAATTAAACAAGATCCTAGAATTATTTTTATATTAGAAATTCAATTTCAGTGTATTTTTACTAATTAATAAGCTGATTGGACTGGAGACACTATTATCGGATGGTTCACGGTCCTAACTATTAATAACAGGACCTGTTTTAAGGGCTTGTTTGGGATCAAAGGTAATAGAGTGGATTGAGGGGGCTAGAATCCCCTACTACTTAATTTTGAATAGTGAAGAATTATAGCCCCCTCAATCCCCTCCATTACCCTTTGTCCCAAACAAGCCCTAAACGGTTTCTTACGGTGTCAGGACGACGAGTTGGTTTGTAGAGATTACAGGGTCTTTTTTGCATAATTGCACGCCAAAAGGGTATCAACGAATTCTGGTCGTCCGATCTAGCTCCTATGCGCCATATTAGATTGATGCGGGTTATGAATTGGTATGCGTCTCCAACCGTTGGATTAACATCCGATGCCCCGAGACATCCCTTCCCCGATCCAACCGAGGCCATCGGATTGGCATCCAGCGGTCACAGTTCAATACAACGAAACGTTACGCGTCATTTGATCTCAGTCGTCCATCACTTTTCCTACGGCATCAGTTCCATCTCCTACCTCTCGTACAGGAACACGGCGGCACAAGCAGTCCGCGCGGCAGCACTTACCGCTGAGCGACGTGCATGACGCCGCAGAGGCCTAACCCTATGGATGACTGGCTCTACACGTCAAGGAGAGCAAGGCGAGCACGGTGGTCAAGAACTCACCAGCACGAAAGACACGTCGGGGTCGGTCCACGGTGTGGAGCAGAGTTGCAGCGGCGGCGAGGTTCGGCGAGGAATTCCAGGTGCTCGGGTCGATCCCCGAGCTTGATACTTCACACACATGATCCACGCATGTTGCCGAACGCCCACGACCCAACCCCAGCCACCAATCGTCGATGCAGGCACGGGGCAACGATGGCGGACAACGGCCTTCTCTCTCAGGTTTGTTTTCTCGGTCACAGGAAGGGATGGCTGGCTTCATGGGGCTTTAGGGTTCCACAGTTAGGCATCCGCATTTATACTCGCAGCCCAAGCAGGGATGGAGGTTACGCCACCGGCGAAGTCGGCGCGGTCGTTGGCGTCAGCTGGATTCGCGGCATGGGGGATTCAGGCGGACGGAGCAGGCCCAGCTACCAGCCTTAGGGCTGATTTGGTGGTAAGGGATCCCAAGAGGATCCATGGGGGAGGAATCCCCTTGTTATTCAAAATTGAATTGCAAGGGGATTTCTCCCCCATGGATCCTCTTGGGATCCCTTACCACCAAATCAGCCCTTACGGGCGAACGGATCCGCACATGGCGAGCGGCAGATCTGTGGGCCCCAGATGCCAGAGTCACGCGTCGCGAGCAGGGGCGTTCGGTGGGAGAAGAGAAACAATATCAGCGCTGGTGTGGAGCTGAGGCTGTCATGTGAGGTCTACCTGTCGGTGCTGGGATGGCGTGGTGCAGCGACTACCAGGGCGGGCCCGCGTGATAGTGGCGCCAGGGGAGTGAACGCGCGCGGCGACTGGTGAGTGACCAGTGGGCCCGTTTGTTGGCACGTTCAGGCGCGCGTGTGGGGAGAGATTGGTTGGGCCGCCCAAAAGTGCATATTCTGACCCATCTAGCTCCCTTTCCTTTCCATTTTTTTCCTTTCTTCTATTTTCCAAATTCAAGAGTTCAAAATAGATTTGAATTGCTGGTCTAAATCTCAGATTTTCAAATATCAAATAACACTCTAATACGAATGATACTACCACTGTTTGCAATAATCTTATTTATCTACTAGTATTGTTATTATTTTTTTATTCATTTAACTCCTTTGCTCCCATATTTTCTAGAGTTCAAATTTGAAATCAAAGCTAGATTTGTTTTAATTATAAATTTGTGTTTGATGCACAAACAAAGGAATTCCAGCATGATGCATAAGTTCATGTGTTTTTATTTGGTATTTATTTGAAAGAAAATATGCCTCGTGAATAAGCCACATACTCAAAAGAGCCCCTTTATTATTTTCAATGACAAGAGTCATGGATCCTCTGTACTAGGGTTTACAAATCCTACCCTCTTAGAAGGAATCTCGACCTCGAGATTAAGATGTGCTAGGATAGAGGTGGGGAAATTCTACTCGTAGTTCTTCTTCTCTCTCCCAAGTAGCTTCATCTTCATTGTGATGACTCCATTGCACTTTGCACATTTTGATCACTTTATTCCTCGTCACCCGAGTCAAAGTATCAAGGATCTTGATAGGGTACTCAGTATAAGTCAGATTATCTTGAACACTAAGCTCCTCCATAGGCAGTTACTCTTCTGGTACCCTGAGGCACTTCTTCAACTGGGATACATGGAAGACATCATGTACATCCTCAAGATGGTCGGGTAGTTCCAATTGGTATGCAACTTTTCCCACTCGCTTTAGAATCACAAAGGGTCCAATAAAGCGAGGGGACAACTTCCCTTTAACTTTAAACCTTCTCATACCCCGGATCGGTGACACCTTTAGATACACATGATCACCCTCCTTAAACTCTTACTACCTTCTTCGAGTATCTGCATAATTTTCTGCCTTGACTACGCAGTTCTCAAGTTCTCCCGTATCAACGGGACTTGTTCTTCTGCCTCTTGTATAATTTCTGGCCCAAAGAACTGCCTTTCACCAGTTTGATCCCAATATAGAGGAGTTCTACACTTTCTGCCATATAAAGCTTCAAACATGGTCATCTTCAAATTGGCCTGGTAACTGTTATTGTAAGAGAACTCCGCATAGGGTAAACTCTTACCCCAACTGCCACAATGTTTAAGAGCACAAGCTCTTAACATATCTTCTAGTATATGGTTGGTTCTCTCGGTTTGCCCATTAGTTTGTGGATAGTAGGCCGGACTGAAATTCAACTATGTGTCCAAGCACTCATGCAATTTCTGCCAAAACTGAGAAGTGAACTGGGACCCTCTGTCTAACACGATCTTCTTAGGTACTTTGTGTAGACAAACTATACGTGCCATGTACAACTCTACTAACCTTGCACCCGAATATGTGATCTTCACTGGGATAAAGTGGGCCACTTTAGTTAGCCTGTCCACAATCACCCAAATAGAGTCATAGCCAGTAGATGTGCGGGGTAGACCAACGATGAAGTCCATACCAATTTCCTCCCACTTCAATTTAGGAATCTTAAGTGGGTGCAGCAACCCGGCAGGTCACTGATGTTCAGCTTTCACCCTCTAGAAAACATCACACAATGCTACATGTGAAGCAACATCTCTCTTGAGACCATTCCACTAATACTTCTACTTTAGATGCTGGTACATCTTGGTACTACCAGGATGGATGGAGTAGGTTGAGTCATGAACTTCCTTCAATATGGTTTCACGGAGACTGTCAATCTCAGGAACACATATCCTGTTCTTGAACCAGATTGTGCCTTGATCATCCTCCATGAAGTTTGAACCTCAACCCTCTGCCATAAGATATCTGATCTCTTGAATCTTGGCATCACCAACCTAACCTTTACGAATGTCTTTTTCTAATGTAGGTTCTACCTCTATGGCAACTATTCCCAGGTTGAGCTTCTCAAAGTCTTATGCTAAATCATCAGGTAGCTGGGTAACAATAGCTGCATGAACGTATTCTTTCCGACTTAAGACATCTGCAACTAGATTCACCTTGCCCGGATGATAGTGGATTTCCAAGTCATAATCTTTGATGAGCTCTAACCAGCGGCGTTGCCTAAGGTTGAGATCTTTCTGAGTAATGATATACTTTAAGCTCTTATGATCAGTATAGACTTGGCACTTAGTCCCCATTATATAATGCCTCCAAATCATGAGAGCATCCACTATGACTGCCAGTTCTAAGTCATGAGTGGGTAGTTTAACTCATGTTTCTGCAACTGGCAAGAGGCGTAGGCAATGGCATGTCCTTCTTGCATAATAACACATCCCAAGCCCAGGCGCCACACATCACAATATATATCAAAACCCTTCTGTAGGTCTCGCATAACCAATACTGGGGGTGACATCAATCTAAACTTCAGTTGATTGAAACTGTCTTGGCATTCATGAGTCCACTTAAACTCCCTTCCTTTTTCTAGTAGTGAGGTCATAGGCTTCGCTATCTTGGAGAATCCCTCAATGAATCGCCGGTAGTAACCCGCAAGTCCTAGAAAACTCCAGATTTCTATGACCGAACTCGGTATCTTCCATCCTACTATCTCTCTCACTTTAGCTGGATCCACTGATATTCATCCATTAGAGATGATATGCCCAAGGAATGGTACTTCGTCAAGCCAAAACTCAC
Organism: Zea mays; assembly: GCF_902167145.1. Classification (NCBI taxonomy): domain Eukaryota; kingdom Viridiplantae; phylum Streptophyta; class Magnoliopsida; order Poales; family Poaceae; genus Zea; species Zea mays. Next base: position 92,117,909 of record NC_050097.1, read on the forward strand.
ACTTGCTAAACTTGGCATAGAGTTGATTATCCCTTAACTTCTGTAGTACCAATCGCAGATGTTCCTCATGATCACCATCATTCTTGGAATACACCAGGATGTCGTCGATGAATACCATGACGAACTTATCAAGATACTCCATAAACACCTTGTTCATCAGGTTCATGAAGTAGGCCGGTGCATTAGTCAAGCCAAATGACATGACAGTGAACTCATATAGACCATATTGGGTGGAGAAAGCCGTCTTGGGAATATCAGAAGGCCTAATCTTCATTTGATGATAACCCAATCTGAGATCAATCTTAGAGAATAACCTGGCACCTCTCATCTGATCAAATAAATCTTCAATACAAGGTAAAGGATATTTATTCCTAATTGTTACATCATTAAGTGATCTATAATCAACACACATGCTCTGTGAACCATCCTTCTTCTGTACAAACAGAACCGGTGTTTCTCAAGGTGAGGAACTCAGACGAATGTACCCCGCCTCCTGCAATTCTGTAGTTGTTTCTTGAGTTCTTTTAATTCTTTCACTGACATCATGTATGTCCTTTTAGAAATAGGAGCGGTTCCAGGTAAGAGATCAATAACAAATTCAACTTCCCTATCCAGTAGCATTCCGGGTAACTCCTCTGGAAAGACATCTGGAAACTCTCTAACCACACGGATGTGTCTGCCCACAAATTTACCATCTACTAGATATATGGAGGGTCTGGTGGAGGGGGTTAAGGTAATCATGACTTCGAATCTTTCTCCTCTTGGACTGGTGAGTTCTACGGTTCCCCTAGCATAATGTATAACTGCCTTTGCTTTCCTTAACCATGACATACCAAGAATCATATCTATACCGCTCTCTTCTAATACTAAAGGCATAGACAAGAATTCCCTCCCCATGATTGTCAGTGTTAATCGGTTGGTCATAAATTTGCTTCAATAGGCCCTTTAGGGGTGATTACTATCATGGGTTTTTGCATAGTTTGAAGTGGTAACTCTATTATGGATTTCTGACCACATTCTCCATAGGTCCCTCTTAAATCTTCTTTCTCCAATCTTGGGTTAGGGAAGAAGGAGATATTCGCGACTACTGGCGGTTTCATTATGGGGCAGCTCATGATCTTCATATCGTTCTATTAGTATTGATATAAGGAGTAGAAATAAACGAATGTGTAGCTCCAGAATAAAATAGTATAGCTGCAGCAACTGAATTAATAAAGAACGTACTGATAGAAATATTAGCACCATCAGCAGTAGCATCAACACTGACTTGGTTGACTCTGGCAATACTGAACCCCTTGTTGGTAGCCGGAGTCTATTGCTTGCCCTAAACGTTGCTTCAAGCGGGTGTGTTGGGGTTCCTCTTCGAACAAGCATTGGCATAATGCCCAACTTCACCACACTTGAAGCAAGTGGTGATTGTAGTAGTTCCCTGGCCAGTAGGTCTCGCTGGGGTGCCAATGGGGGCAGCCTGACGAGTATGCGGAGTCTGCGGTGTCACTTGTGGTGTCTGCTGAGCTGGTCGCTGGTGAGACTATTTCCCTACTCTAGGACGAGCTGGTGTACCCTGGGGTGGAGCATAGCGAGGGCGGATGCTACTTCTCCCCTGACACTGGGTGATCGCCTTCCTCTTCATCTCGCCTAGCTGAACATGTTTGTGTTCAAGAGCTATGGCCTGGTCCAGAAGCCTCTAGAAAGATGGGAAGGTGTGGGGTACTAGCTGGTACTAGAGTGGCCCAATGAGTCCCTCCATGAACTGCTCCTGCTTCCTTTCGTTATCAGCAACCTCCTCTGGAGCATACCTTGACAGCTGAATGAATTTATTTCGGTATTCACTCACTTTATATTGCCTTGCTTGAGTGATAAGAATTTCTTCTTCTTTATTTTCATCAGGCCAGCAGGAATATGATAGTTCCTGAAATGTGTAGAAAATTCTGCCCAGATAATAGTGTTAGCAACAGCATGGGCAGCACAGTAGGAGTCCCACCAGTCAGCAGTGGGGCTAGTGAGGCGACCCGATGCGTAGAGCACCTTCTCCCGATCAGTACATTGAACAATGTTGAGCATCTTATCCACTGTCTTCAGCCAATCATCAGCATGAAGAGGATATGGAGAGCTGGAGAATGTGGGTGGCTTGTGACTCATGAATTCCCAGTGCTTGTCCTAGGGTAGAGATGGGGGTGGTGGTGGTGGTTGCTGATGCCGTTCTAGCTATTCCTGCCAGATTTCTTATCACATTTCCTATCGCTCCTGGCGCATCTCCTGACATTCCTGACTGATTTGCGCTTGCATTTCCATCATGGTGTTTGCCATTTGCTGCTGCAGCTGCATCTGAACGGTAGCAACGGGATCTGTTCCAGCCAGTGGAGGGTTCGGTGGAGGATTCATCTCTGGTTGTGGTTGGTTAATAATCCTCCTGCGACGGTTGTTAACAGGTAGATTGATACAGCCTCCCTTCCTGGTATTGACCATCTGGGTTAGAAACACATGGTAAGATATAATTGCATATAAGATGAGTAATTACGAGACATCCATTTTAAGATCATGATCTTTTAGGGTCTTAATAGCTCAGTAGATTAGTGTGTCACCTACTAATACTAATACATTACCTTATGGTGGTACATGCTAGAATGCCCAGCTATATTATTTCAGTTAATCAAAGAAGCAAATCAAGCATTTATCATCAGAACAAACATCAAAACACTTTAGATGGAGAGTATATATATTATTTGTCTTAGGTCTCCTATCTCTTTAGGGAGTCTTAGATGTAGGATTCCAAGGTGTGAAATCCTTCTTGTCTTTCTAGAGTAGAAAAGATAAGAATAGTCAGAGTAGAACAGCCAAAGGTTAGACAAGATCAGGAAAAGTATAGAAAGAATCAGAGTAAAGGTAAGTAGGTAAGGTTGTGTCCAGTTCTATCTAGGTTTCATCCTACAGTCAACATTTGGCCCTGATACCACTTCTGTCATACCCGGATTTAAGGGGTAAACCCGGGTGCGTCTCATATGTGTGCTAAAGAAGAACAACAAATATAATGACCAACGGTATAGAGATAAATGTCACAATCACTATTACATAGCAGAAGAGTCTTACAAAAAAAATGATAACAATAAAGTGAACTGATAATTAATCCTTGGCGCCATCAAGCTAACTAGGAGACGCCACCTAGACAAGCTCGTACTCCTCGTAGTAGACCTCCTCTTGGGCTACCTGCTCTTATCCTGTGGAGGGGCGGTTATATATCGCAAGGGGGATCTCACAAAAAATCATAGCTCAACAAGTTGTGGGGAATAATGTGCATGAACTCACCAAAGGTGGGAGCTCATGTGAAGTGTAAGGCTGATCAACAAATAATGGTTAAAGTTGAGCATTGCTTTTAATAAGATGGTCAAGTTTTATTAGAAATTACTAAGTATAAGTAAATACCAACCCAAATAATGAGATATCACAATTAATAAATAAACCACAATGCAATGCAAATGACCAATTAAATTTAATTCCATAAGTTACTCATGTGAGGGTCCGAGCCGCTCATGACCGTGAGCACGGCTGATATACATGTTGGTCACTTGTTCTCAAATGTTTTGAATCAAGAACAAAGCAACACAATTGTTAAGTATTAGAGACCTTCGTCTTTCGAAGCATTTTCTCCTCGTGGACATAATGATCATCGGACGAAGGTCATAAAGGACATGCCTTCATCCACTTATAGTTAAACAAGAATGAAAAGAGACAAAAACAACAAGTGTATCCCTTCGATTCATTCGTATTTGTATTCCACCGATTATGTATGAATGTTAACAAGATTTATATTAGAATAATACCTTCGGCTTGCTCGAAGGTGAAGACGCGAGTGAGCAATTACAATTTAGCGTGAACAGTACGGTTGTACTATTCATCTATTTATAGGCACGGGATGCAGCCCAGCTAAAAGTACATTTATGTCCCCAACATTCACTTATGATCGTAATACAAGCCATTAAGGACTAAGTAGTCTTTTTCCCCTTCAGTCAGCATCATCATCATACTTCATCTCCATTACAAGCCAAAGTTGTCAATCTAGCGATAGCTTCGGCGTTTATTCTTATCATCCTTAGATCATATCTTCATCTCGCATGCCTCCATCAAGAGGAAAAGACTCGCATCCTGAAGACGAAGCTCCCTATAATAGCTTATGCTGAAAACAAATGGTTAATTATGTTTTTGAGGACCTTCGGAAGAGGAAGGTCCCCAATAGTAGCCCCTCGCGGTATTAATTTGTTTCTTCGTAACAAATTCAGACTACTACACGAACGAAGTCCATTAGCCGAAGGTCCAAAAAAACACCTTCCCTTTGCTAGAATAGCGAATCATTATGAACCATGGGACCCACCTAGCTGTGGGGCTCTGAGTATATAAATAGAAGGCTATGTCGCAAATATTTTTTGTGCCATCTAGCTTTCGTGTTGCAGTTGTCATTTTAGTCTTCCTGTTCTGTGAGTTCAATTGTTTGTGAGCTTCAGCTTTCTGTCATGACCATCACTGAAATGGCTGAGGATAAGAAAAGCGCTGATCCCACACTCGCTGGCTTCTACAAAGCCATGGAAAGGACCAACGTAGAGAAGATCACCAAGGAAATGTTAGCTCGACTATCTGGTGATTCAAGCGACAGTGAAAGCTTTGATGTTGAGAGTGAGAATGAAAATGCCAAAGATCGGTCATGGAGACCAAGCCACGTTGTTTTTGAAAAATCCACAATTAGACAAGGCCAAATTGAAGCAATGAAAGGCAAATACTTTCATGATGTGTTTATAGTAAGGGCTAGAGGAGAAGACATCGTTCCTGTTGGGGGTCTGCTTCGTAGCCGAAGGTCCTGTAAGAAGAAACACCTTCGGAAGATCAGTACAGAAATAATGCCGAAGCTACCTTCCATGGAACTTCGGCATAACGACATGCCTTAAGACGAAGGGTTGCACCGACTTAAAGATGAAAAGACAGATAGACCCATGATAGTTTGTGTCATGAATGTAATCGATTGTAAAGGGTATACATGTAATTTCACACAGGCTGCGCCCTGTGCCTATAAATAGATTAACAGTACCCCCGTACTGTTCACGCTGATTTGTACCCGCTCATGTGTCACATTTGTTTTCATACCTTCTGTCAAGCCGAAGGTACGATGTAATCTTATGTTGTTTTTATTCATCCATGATTATATAATATGAAATATATTATAATGTCATATGATTATTCATGCTATTTATCATGTTTTACATGCTTCGTCTTTCATTAACATATACTGCAATGACGAAGGTTCGTCCTTCTTGACCTTCGTCTGAAGATCATTATATCCTAAGGGAAATAATGCTTCGAAGGACGAAGGGCTTTAACCTTTAACATTTTGTGTTGCCTTGTTCTTAATTCATAGCATTTGAGAACAAGTCCCCAACATTGGTGCCCACCTCTGGTGAACTCACTTCCACTTTTGAGCTGATGGCTTCGTTCAGCAACCAAGCTGAAGTTTCTTCGGCTACGAAGCTGGTGTTTCCGATAACAGGCGTCTCAGGTTCAGAGCCGGCTAACAAGAAGCAGAAGAAGGAAGCAAAGAGAAGGGTGCAGCATGTTGGGGTGCAGGGACCCTTCATCAAGTCAAAATGGTCTCACATCCCAATCACCTTCTCCCAGGAGCAGCTTCAGCTCAAAGATTACCCTCATAATGATGCTATGGTCATATCTTGTGTCATTAAGGGATTTCTGGTCCATAATGTTCTGGTTGATACAGGCAGTGCAGCGGATATCATATTTGCTAAAGCCTTCAAACAGATGCAAGAACCAGAGGATAAGATTCATGATGCTACACATCCTCTATGTGGCTTCGGAGGAAGGCAAATTGTGGCACTTGGCAAAATCACAATGCCAGTAACCTTCGACTTTGTTCATAATACAAGGACTGAACAGGTTGTGTTTGACATTGTTGACATGGAGTACCCCTACAATGCAATCATTGGTCGTGGGACACTTAATGCTTTCGAAGCAATACTTCAGCCAGCATATCTATGCATGAAGATACCTTCGGAACAAGGGCCCATTGCTGTTCATGGCAGTCAAGAAGCTATCAGGAAGGCCGAAGGAAACTGGACAGATTCAAAGGCAATCCACAACATAGATGGAACTGAAGCCTGTGAACAGTATCGATACAAAAGAGAGAAGGCTGCTTCGGCGGATCAGCCGAAGCCTATGCTCCTATGTGAAGACATAGCAGAACAAAAAGTACTGCTGGGGTCTCAGTTATCCGAAGAGCAGGAAAAGAAGTTGCTAAGATTTCTATTCAACAACAAAGATGTCTTTGCTTGGTCAGCCAATGATCTTTGCGGCGTCAACAGAGATGTCATTGAGCATTCACTCAATGTGGATCCATCTTTCAGGCCAAGAAAATAAAGGCTTCGGAAAATGTCTGATGATAAAGCTGAAGGTGCTCGGAACGAAGTGAAGAGGCTTCTTAGCGCTGGAGTTATCAGAGAGGTCAAGTACCCAGAGTGGCTAGCTCATACTGTTATGGTGAAGAAGGCCAATGGTAAATGGAGAATGTGCATTGATTTTACAGATCTTAACAAGGCTTGTCCAAAGGATGAGTTCCCATTGCCAAGAATAGATTCTCTAGTAGATGCAGCAGCTTCGTCAGAGCTCATGAGTCTACTAGATTGTTACTCAGGCTACCACCAAATCTGGATGAAGAAGAAAGATGAGTCGAAGACTAGCTTCATAACCCTTAGTGGCACATATTGCTATCTTCGGATGCCTGAGGGGCTTAAAAATGCTGGAGGAAGCTTCAGCAGAATGACAACCAGAGTCCTTCATTCTCAAATAGGCAGGAATGTACTCACTTATGTCGATGACATCATAGGCAAAAGCACGAAGCAAGAAAATCACATTGCTGATTTGCAAGAGACATTTGCCAACTTCAGGCAAGCTGGTTTGAAGTTAAATCCAGAAAAATGTGTTTTTGGGGTAAAGAAGGGCAAGTTCCTTGGCTGTCTAGTTTCAACGAAGGGAATTGAAGCTAATCCAAGAAAGATTGAAGCTATCCTTCGTATGGAACCGCCAAGCACAAAGAAAGGAGCTCAACGGCTGGCAGGTAGATTAGCGTCATTGAACAGATTTATATCCAGATCAGCAGAAAGAAATCTGCCATTCTTTGAAATACTAAAGTCAACCGAAGTCTTTTAATGGGGTCTGGCTCAGCAAAAGGCCTTCGAAGTGTTGAAGCAATATTTTATTGATTTAACAACGTTAATTCCACCTTCGACAGGGGCTCCATTGCTCTTATATGTTGCAGCTTCACATTCTGCAGTGAGTGCGGCACTTATACAGGAGAAGCTAGATGGTAAAGTCAAAAATCAAGCTCCAATGTACTTCGTCTCCAAAGTTTTGAGTCCGTCAAAGAAAAATTACATAGAATTGGAAAAGGTGCTATATGCTGTGTTAATGGCCTCCAGAAAGCTTCTGCATTATTTTCTAGCATATCACATAATAATTCCTTCGTCACAGCCACTGAAGGATATTATGAGGAATAGAGAAGCTACTGGAAGGATTGGGAAATGGGCTGCAGAACTTAACGAATTCACCGCTGATTGGACACCAGGGGCTCACGAAGAAGAAGTAAACAAAGATGTCGAAGCTTGGATAGTGTTCTGTGATGGTTCTTGGGGAACCTTTGGTGCAGGAGCGGCTGCGGTCCTAGTGGCACCTTCAAAAGTCAAAACATGTTATGTAGCCAGGCTTGATTTCAGTTGCACAAATAATATTGCTGAATACGAAACACTTCTGTTGGGGCTTCGGAAGTTAAGGGCAATGGGGATAAGAAGGGCGATCCTGAAAACTGACTCTCAAGTTATTTCTGGCCATGTGGACAAAAGTAGCAAGGCAAGAGATCCGAAGCTTGAAAGATATCTAGATACAGTTCAAAGGTTGGAGGCTTCTTTCGAAGGTTTTTCTGTTAAGAATATTCTAAGAGGTGAAAATGAGCACGCAGATTTACTAGCCAAATCGGCGGCCCAGGGGCTCCCTCTATCTTCGGAAGTATTTTTTGAAACAATAAAGGCACCTTCGGTTGAACTCATGGAGAGAGCAGTACTTACTAATTCTCCAGTACATAGTGAAGATTGGAGGACTGAAATTATATCTTTCCTCCAAGGTAATTGTCTTTCAGATGATGAAGCTTATAATAAGAGAATGGAGGCAAGAACAAGACCATATGTGGTAATAGAAGGGGAGTTATACAAACATGGAGTCTGCTCTCCACTTCTCAAGTGTTTATCCAGAACCGAAGGTATAGAGCTGATGAAGGAAATACATGCAGGTTTGTATGGATCTCACATTGGGCCTAGGCCTTTACTGGGGAAGGTTTTAAGACAAGGATTTTATTGGCTGAAGGAAGCTTTGGATGCAGCAGATCTGGTTCAAAAGTGCGAAAATTGTCAAAAATGTGCAAGAGACCAGAAACAACCTTCGTCGCTAGGGGTGGATAACGAGCCAGCTCGGCTCGTCCGAGTTCGAGCTGGCTCGTTAAGCTAATGAGCTAGCTCGGCTCGGCTCGTTAAGGTAACGAGCCACAAAAACAACTTGGCTCGGCTCGTTTACGAGCTCGAGCTGGCTCGTTTAGCTCACGAGCCAGAGCAGAAAAAAATAAAATATACATAATAATTATTTTTTAGTTAATTTCAAACTAATTTAACAATAGAAAATAGTAATTATACTCATAGTTTCACAAACCACGTCAATATAACACCAAATTAGCACAATTCATCACTCATTAATTCAGAATCCACATACATGTTCATCAGGTTAATCCATAATTATATTTGCATAGACCAAATTAACACATAGACATAGTTCATTAATCATTAGTTTAATTCATAGGCCATAGACACCTCACATATATATAACATGTTAATCAATTATTCTGTAAATGGTATACATATAGTTTCGTTTTGCTGGAATATGATAGCTCGTTTAGCTCGCGAGCTGGCTCGTTAACGAACCGAGCTAGGATGTCAGCTCAGCTCGTGAAAAAATTCAAACGAGCCGATCCGAGCCGAGCCGAGCTGGCCATGAACCGAGCGAGCTAGCGAGCCACGAGCATTTCGTCCAGCCCTATTCGTCGCTAACCCAGTTAATACAGCCAACCTGGCCATTGCAAAGATGGGGCCTGGATTTGTTAGGTCCACTTCCACCAGCACAAGGCAATTTAAGATATGTTGTGGTGGCTGTAGAATATTTTTCTAAGTGGATTGAAGCGAAGCCTTTGGCCACAATACCTTCGGTCACAGTCTAGAAATTCTTCTGGCAAAACATTGTTTGTCGCTTCGGCGTGCCGAAGGCTATAACTGTGGACAACGAAACACAGTTTGATGCCGAAGCTTTCAAGGAATTATGTGATCAAATTGGCATGAAGATTCATTTTGCGTCAGTCAGACATCCAGAGTCAAATGGACTTGTCGAAAGAGCAAATGGTATTATAATGACGGGAATAATGAAGCTAATCTTCAATCAGCCTAGAGGAAAGTAGCCAGATGAGTTGATTAAAGTGATGTGGAGCCACAATACGACCGTATCATGATCAACAGGTTTTACGCCATTCAAGTTATTATTTGGTGACGAAGCTATAACCCCAGAAGAAGCTAAAGCGAGGTCAATAAGAACAGCAGGTTCGGCAGAAGACGAAGCTGATAACCACGTGGCAAAAGATACTATAGAAGGTACCAGACTTCAGGTTGTGGAAAATATCAATAAACATCAAGCCAAAACAATAAAATGGCGCGACAGAAAAGTCTGGTTGAAAAATATCAAGCCAGGGCATTTGGTGCTTCGGAGAGTGGCTAATCCGGACACAGTAGGCAAACTACAGCTGAAATGGGAAGGACCTTTTGTGGTGGTATCTTCGTCAAGGCCCGGTTCTTACAGGTTGAAGGATATGGACGACAACGACATTCCTAGATCTTGGAATGCGGATGAGCTTCGACGATATTATGTGTTATTTGATGTAATCTTTTTTCATTTTTTCCTATGGCACCCTTTTCCTTTCCAAAGGGGGAGAAAGGTTTTTAATGGCGCCATAGCTTGTAATTTTTCTTTTCTTATTCAGCTCTACGAGAACAAAATCCCCCAAAAGAATGTAAAATGTAACATCTGAGCGGGCACCATCGAGTGCAGGAAAAAACCAGGGAGAAGCTCAAAAGTCGTCCCTAAGGTGATGCAGAGCACAGCGAAGCTACAAAAAGTCGTTCCGAAGGGAGCGCAGCGTAAGTTTTCTGCTCAAAAGTCGTTCCTAAGGGAATGCAGAGCCAAATACCGCCGAAATATAAGGCGAAGAAGTTCAAAAGACGTTCCTAAGGGGATGCAGAACTTATACCGCTGAAATAGAAGGCGAAGAAGTTCAAAAGACGTTCCTAAGGGGATGCAGAACTTACACCGAAAAATAAGCGGTGCAGCCGAAAAATAAACGACAAAGAGATTTCAGTCATTCCTAAGGGAATGCAGAGTTTGGATGTGGCTTTGTAAGCATGCGTTTGGACATTCATTTGCACAATACATGACATCATTTATTGCATTCATACACATTCATCTAGACATTCGTAAGATCATCATTATCATATCATAGAAATACAGATAGTTGCTTCGGCTTTAATGACAAAGCTTTGGCAACAGGAAAAAAAGAAGAAGAAGCAGATTTATGCTCCGTTGTGTACGAAAAGAAGGGAAGGTGATTTTCGCCTTTGGCTCAAAAAATGCAAGTTTTGTCCACATCAAAGCGGTTCACACATGGACGAAAAGGTAAAAATATATTGCAAGGTATGGATAAATTTACAGAGTAGTATCTAATTCTTAAATTACAATATTTTTTACAAGGATAATTCAAGAATATCCCTAGAGTTTTTTCATAGCAGTATCTTCAGCTTCATCACCATCCGCCAAGCTTCGGATCATTGTTCTTCGGCTTTGTCATCCTCTACATAACAAAGTGTTATAAGGTAAACTCAAGTTTCAAGGATAAGGTAAGTATCAGGTATGAATCTATTACCGACTTGAGGTGACTTCGAGCTTCGTCACCAGCTAAGCTTCGTCCACCCTTCGTCCAGATTTGTGTTATGAATCTATTTCCTATGCTTCGAGCCAGGCTGGGGATATCAATTAAATCTGCTGGTGACAAATTGAAGTTTGGTCTATTAACTATTTTCCCATGCGTGCAACCAGTTTTCATGAAGGCAACAGCTGTGCCCCGAGAAGCTAGCAGGGCACAAAAATCGATGTGCCCAGCTATAATTCGTCAAGAGCATCAACTTCGCCCTCAATGTGTTCGAAGATCCCTGGCAGGTCTTCAACTGAAGGTTCAAACTTCTCAGAACTGGCCCCAACTGAGTTGAAGACCTGCTTCAGCCGCTGCACGCATCGGTTACCGAAGTCTAGACATTTATCTTGAAGCTCTTTCAATGATTTCTGTAAATTTGAACTTTTTTCAACTTCAGCCTCAAACTTCGTATCAAATTTCTGCTTTTCTTGTTCGAAGTTTTCGGTCTTTGCGAGAAGTTCACTATTCAATCTGGCAATTCTAGCTTGGGCTTCCGCTAGTAAGCCCTCCATTGATTGAAGCTCAAAATCCTTCTTCTCAAGAGCAGCTTCGTGATCTTTTATTTTGCTCTCTAAGCCTTCAATTATAACCTCATGTTTTTTATCTTCAAGGTCCTGTTGCATTCTCAAGGCTTTACTTAATAGCATGCTTTGCGCAAAAACAACCTTCGTCAGAAAACACCTTCGTCGTTAAAACAATGAAAAGTCGAAGAAAAATTTTTACCTTGAAATTAGAATAGAATAAACTACTGATGATATGCTGTCGTCGATAGCGTCTGATGTCGACCTCAAGCTTTGGGAAACCAATACTCTTCGACACAGTACTGATAACCTTCGCTCCAGTTCGGTCTCGGAGGCATCCTAAGCTTTCGTCGTCAATACCGCCGAAGAGCAATGCTCCTGGTTGATAGCCGCATGATATTGCATAATTTCTCAACTCTTCTTTCTCAGCCTTAGACAACTTTTGACCAATTATGTTTTGAAAATTGAAATCCTTTTCCTCCGAAGTATCTTCGGCGATCTCTTTTCCTTTTCCAGGCACTGTGGCCAGGGTCTCTTCGGTGGCTGCAGTAGCTTCTTCCGCGACCATATTCAAAAGCATTTTATCAATATTAGAAAATGTGCCCTCCAGATTTGTATCTTCGGCCGTTGCAGCTTCGGCAGTTGCAGCTTTGGCGGGGGCAGCTTCGGTAGCTGTAGCGTCTTCGACAGCTAGTGTTTTTGATGCCGAGGCTGGCGGTGGTGTTTCTTCAATGGCTTCAATCACAGTAATAATCCTCCACCTTTTTGGCCCAGCAGACTTCTTGGCTGCCGAAGGCTCCTCCTTCTTCTGTAAAAGCTTTGTCAGATCTGGCCCTAGTGGACTTAGCTTGATAGGCAAGGATTCTGTCATTACCTTTAAAATTTCTTCCACGTCGGCAGCAGAAGGTGTTGAAGGAGTCTCTTCTTCTATTTCAGTTGTTTTTGGCTTCGAAGCCGCAACTTTCCTCTTCTTCGGAGCAGCTACCTTCAGCTCAGGGCTCGACTTTTCCTCTTCAGAATTTCTTCATCTTCTTTTACCATTCTAGCAGCTTGTCTGCTCAGAACACTAACAATCCTTTTTCTTTTTTGCCCTTCGGCACCCTTGTTCAATCGCTCATAATCGGGATATTCGAAGTTCAGGGCATCCATCACCCGATTCAACCTTCGCTTCGGTCGGGTGCCGAAGGCTACAATCATCAGCTGATCTTCTTTTTTAGTGTAATTCCCCAAAATTTTGTTGCACATGGTTTCTATCATTTCTAACCATTCTTGACATGGCCCTTTGAACTGTTTCTTGAATTTGAACTTATAAGGTAGTCGCACAAGTTCTTTTTTCTCCTTTGTCCCCTTTAGCTTCGGCATGTTCCATTCACTCAGCGTCGGGAACACCCTATATGCCATATATTCTTGGACTAGATCTCTTGTGCTGATCTGCTCGGCTACCACCCGGAATTCTGCCACAGCTTGTTGGCATGGTGACCCAGGCTCCATATGGCACAACGGCCTAGTCAGCCTGAAGCTTAAGCTCAGAGGGCTCAATACTAGCGTCTTGAGCTTCTCCCTCTTCTTCTCATCGGCCTTCACATAAAACCACTCATTTTTCCAACCAGTTGGCCACTTGGTGCGATAGCTAACCACCGGAGTCTTCATATCTTTGCGGTAGGCGAAGTTGTAAGAACCAAAGTTCTCATGAAGACCATCTTCTCTGGCCTTCGTCTGATAATGAAGCTCGTGCACTCGGCAGAAGGCTTCGGCATTCGGGTCTATTCCTTGGCTTCGGAGAGCCCAGATGAAGACGTTGAGCCTAACGATAGCGTTAGGAGTCAGCTGATGAAGATAGATCTCGTAGTTTTCCAAAACTTCTCCAATCATTTCGTTCAAAGGAAACCTCAATCCCGCTCTAAAGAAGCTCCTGAAAACTACCACCTCATCTTTTTCCAGTGTCGGAGTGGTTTCTTCTCCGCCAAAATGAATCAGCTTCTCCGAAGTAGCCTAGCTTTATCATCATAGGCATATCAACCTCAGAAACGGTAGATTTTCCAAAGTCCAAGTGACTGGGTTTGGCTGGCATGAGAGTATTATAATCTTCCTCTTCTTCATCAACAACATCTTCTTCAATGTCAGCATATTCAGCTTCGGCAGCAGGTGCACCTTCCTCAGCAGCTACCTCTGTCACAACCATTCCCGATTGTTTCATCACTTCAGAGATCAGAGCAGTCTCTGTAGTTTCGGCCTCTTCTTCATCGCGGACCACCCTAGCGGTTGAGCGTACTCTGGCCATCAGGTGTTGAATTCCTTGCAGTTCTTACGAATGTTGATAATTTTTATGGTTGTGACGAAGCTCTCTCTTATGACGAAGCTAGTTCAAAACGTTGCTTTGTTTGAGAATGCGATGGGAAAGCTTTGGCTATGGTTAAAATTTTCAGTAGCACAACAGTGCAATGGCAATGAATGTTGTGGTAACTTCACACCTAGCCGTCTGTTTATATAGCGCTGCAGGTGTGAAGATGAATCGTCAAGTCGCCCATACCTGCTCAACAGTCACCCGCACTCACTGAATGGTGGACCACGGTGCGTGCGAGATGAATCGGCAGATCGTGCATACCCGTTGCATGGTAGGACCACCCCGCGCTCGGATTATTTTAATCGTTTCTCGGCAACGAGCTCAGGGAAGGTGTTTTTCGAACCTTCGACATTCCGAAGCCTTCGACAATTTTTCACTGATCAAGCTTGTTACGAAAAACGATCTAGCACCGCGAAGGGGCTACTGTTGGGGGTCTGCTCCGTAGCCGAAGGTCCTGTAAGAAGAAACACTTTCGAAAGATCAGTACAGAAATAATGTCGAAGCTACCTTCCAGGGAACTTCGGCATAACGACATGCCTTAAGACGAAGGGTTGCACCGACTTAAAGATGAAAAGGCAGATTGACCCATGATAGTTTGTGTCATGAATGTAATCGATTGTAAAGGGTACAGATGTAATTTCACACAGGTTGCGCCATGTGCCTATAAATAGATGAACAGTACCCCCGTACTGTTCACACTGATTTGTACCCGCTCATGCGTCACGTTTGTTTTCATACCTTCTGTCAAGCCGAACGTACGATGTAATCTTATTTTGTTTTTATTCATCCATGATTATATAATAAGAAATATATTATAATGTCATATTATTATTCATGCTATTTATCATGTTTTACATGCTTCGTCTTTCATTAACATATACTGCAATGATGAAGGTTCGTCCTTCTCGACCTTCGTCTAAAGATCATTATATCCTAAGGGAAATAATGCTTCGAAGGACGAAGGGCTTTAACCTTTAACATTTTGTGTTGCCTTGTTCTTAATTCATAGCATTTGAGAACAAGTCCCCAACAGTTCCCCTGCCAGAAGGTGATGAAGTGGTAGACTTCAGGAGCTTCATGAAAGCTGGGCATCACTTTCCGCTCCACAAGATGTTGGTCAAAGTTTTGAAGATGTTTGAGATATACCTTCATCAGATTACCCCCGAAGCTCTTATTAGAGTGGGAGTTTTTATATGGTCCATGAGGAGCCAATGTCTAGAGCCAGATGCGAGATGCTTCTGCAATATTCATGAGTTGTCCTATCAAACGAAGGCAACCGGAAAGGAACTGTACCATAACAATTTTGGTTGTTACAACTTTGTGCCTCAGTCTGAGACGAGTTACCCTGTGCCCACGTTTCAGAAGAAGTGGCTAGGTCCTTGGATGAAGGAATGGGTTTACGTGAAGAATGACCTAAATCAGAGGGAAGATGTGAAAGGCGTTATCCAACGTCCTATATGGTCACGCTTCAGCATTAGAAGGCCATCCACCACACTCGGAAACAAAGTGCAAGCGTGCCAAGTTGCTTTCAACACCGTATGCACCTATATTGGCACAAGAGACTTTGTTCAAGAGCATATTGCTTATAAAGTATAGCCTCTTGCAAGCGAATGGGAAATGCCGATGGAAGCCACCGCTGGCTCCAGCTAGGGCAGCTTGGTTTATCTTAAGTACACTTTTCGATTCAGAAACCAATTTGATGAGCCAAATGATGATTGGTTGGACGCTATAGAGGCAACAAGTGATGAACTACTTGGAGCATACTAAGGGTAGAAGATGAAGCTATGATGGCTACCTTCGGCGCTCACGGAAAAAAGAGGTTGAATAGAGTTTTCGATGTTATTGGGTTCGTTTACCCAGACTACTGCTATCCCGTACAAAAGCAAGGGAGAAAAAGGAAAGTCGTTGCTTCGACATCTATTAGTGCGCCGAAAACAAAGAAAATCAAGATCTTAACACGTAGACTGAGGCGCATCAAGACGGCCGATGTGCCGAAGCTAATTGAAAGGGCGAAAACTGCCCCCTAGTCACAGAGACTACTCCTGCTATGCCTGCCGAAGCCATTGCAGTCCCAGCCAGAGAGACAGAATCGGTAAAGGTAACAGAAAAGGTACCAGAATAGCATAAGATGATGGTGACAGCGCTGCCGAAGCTGTCAGCTACTACAGGAATTCCGAGGAAGAGGAGGATGTCTAGTCTTTTGGAAGCTGTTTTAGAATCCGTGAAAATGCCGCCTCCTTCTTCTGCCGAAGCTCCTGGCGGCAAAACTGAAGATGCCACAGAGATGATCACTACCAGTACTTTTGCACATGCCGAGGTGGGACCTTCGGAAACTACACCAGAAAATCTTGTGGAAGAGAGCCTTCCAGAGAAATCCTCGGCACCTGCTCCCGAAGCACCTTCCAAGAGTGATTTGAATTTTATTGTGCGACATGCTTCGAGAAAACAACTATCAGCAGAGCAGATTGACGAAACTGAACATTATGCTAAGGAGATGAAGTACCCCCGGGGATCCTTGGTATATGGAGGAGATAACGATGATGATTTCCTATACTGTCTACCTGACGGTAAGGAGATTAATGTTTGCTATGAAATGATGGATAACATGGGGTATCCGAAGATTGAACTCGGCTTGTCTGTGATGACCAAGGATCAGCTTGCAGATAGCCTTGCCTACAACAGCCTGAAGGTGTGTATACTTTGATTTGTTATTTTGCAATTTGTGTTACGATAAACTATTTTTGTGGTATTTCTTATGGTCGTTACGTGTTAACTCTTTGTTTTCCAGGGATTAATTCTAAGCAAGGCTCTGAAAGCCCAGAAAGATGTAGAGGATGAGAGCTGCCGAATAGCGCTTGGAAACCTTCGCTCGAAGGTCATTACATTAAGAAACGAAGCTCTTGAGAAGGATAAAATCCTACTCTCTTTAGTGGAAAGATTACAATCTAGCAAAGCTAGGCTTTCCGCTCAAGCTAAAGCTCATGAAGCCGAGGTACAAGAGCTAAAGAAGAAAGTTGCCGAAGCAACCGAGAACTTTAATGCTGAAGTGGAGAAGCACGAAATATGCGAAATTGAAAGATGAAGAGCATAGAAGAATGTCGATGAGCTTCGTGCCACCAAGGAAAAATGTTATGAAATATCCATGGAATGCTCTAAAAATCTAAAGAACAACTTTTCTAAAGTTGGAGCATATTCCTCCGAGCAGAAATTTATTCATGGAAATCCTGATGAAGTCATTCAATGGATAAACGGTGAAGTCGAGGCTTTCGGGGAGGTTCTTAGCGATAGAGGGGACTTTTGTGCCTTCGCCGGTGCCCGTGGGGCCATATCCATCTTGGAGTAGGTTGGCTGTGATCATGCTAAAGCTGTACCTCAGCCAGACTTTGCCTTCTCAGCTGATGATATTAAAAACCCTTCAGCCAAAGCTACTACCTTAGGTGGGAAATTTTATTCTGATGTATGGCTGAAGGGTGGACAAGAAATTGCTGATGAAGCTATTAAAAGAAACAAAAAAGAATCTCGTGATGCTTTAAAGAAGCAAAAAGAGCTAAAGAAGCTATCGAGCGGGCTAGACTTATAGGTATGCACTTTTTAACTCATTTCCATAAGTTTTTCAGCTTTGACACTGACAGATATTTGTGTCTCAATGCAGCTGAGCTTTGTCCACCTCCCGAACCATATAACCTTGAAGCGGACCCATCTGTCAAAGAGGCACTCGATTTAATTAAAATTGCTAATGATGCTATTGATGAAGCTATCGACAGACTTTTGAATGAAGCTACCGACAAAGTCCCTAGGGAAGACTAAAACTTTTTTTTTGTGCTAGTTTAATGTCCTTGAACTTGATTCCTAGTTTTGTAAGAGCACTTGTAAACAATTTGTATGTAAGTTGATGTAATATATTTCTTTATGAAGCGTGGAACCTTCGTACATACCGTTTTTGATCCGGTGGCGAAAAAACACCTTCCCTTCTTTTCATGCTTCAGAAAGAAATCCCCCTTCTTCGCCAAAGCTACAGTATGATGTTTGATTCTTGCTGTAGACGTTGCGTAGGAATAGTATTGTCGGAAGCACGACCGTGCATCTTTAATACTCTTTCATGAGTCTTTATCGAAGGCGAAGGAGGAATCCTCGTTTTTCCACTGCTTTTGTTGATGCAAAATGATGTATGATGCGATGTCATGATGCAATATGATGTGATGGCGTGATGCAAATGATGTTGGCACACGAATCACAAAAGATAAGACTCTGCATCCACTTAGCAACGACTTTGGAGTCTCTTCACCTTTTTCTTAGGTGGTATTTCAGCTTTGCATTCCATTAGGAACGACTTTGGAGCTTCTTCACCTTTGACTTAGGTGGCATTTAAGCTATGCATCCCCTTAGGAACGACTTTGGAGCTTCTTCACCTTTGACTTAGGTGGTCACTTAGCTCTACATTCCCTTAGGAACGACTTTTGAGCTTCTTGATCCTTCTTTGTTACACTCGATGGTGTAACCACATACTTATTACATCAAGCTGGATGTTAAACCTCCTTGTATTGTCTTTGGAGTTTAAAGTATAAAAGCAAAAACGTAAAAATACATTGGATTAGGACACTCTCTAGTCAGAGCGCTGTGCTACTTTCAGTAGATGTGCCTTGACTCGGGCACAGTGTGGTTGACTGTGCGCACTTCGGACTCCTCCCAAGTATCACGCTGTTGCTGCGCCTGACGATGCCCTTCTGGCTGTTGATTATGGACTAAGGTAGGCGCCAGTGGTGGTGGTGGTGGCAACTGAGTCCAAGAAGCTTGGGAATGACTCGCCGAAGCAACGGACGCCACAGGTTGCTGACTGCCCACATACTCACGGATATATGGGGAATAGCATGAAGTAGTATGCAAGACCTGCTTCTGCTGGTTCTGCCGTGCTTTGGCTTCAACATTTTCCTTCTACTTTTGGATCGTGACTTGGCACGTCATTGTCGTGTGTCCCTTATCTTCCCCACAGAATAAGCAGAACAATCTCCTGGGTTGAGTACCAAACCTTCCTCCGAAGTTCCTCCCCCTCTGCCTCTCGAGGCTGGTGGCCTGTAGGAAGTTTGCTGCATTCCCGAAGATTGTGAGCTTTGCTGGCTGCTCTAGGTATGATTGGCCCTGTCATCATTTGTGTTGGGATTGTGGATCGTTCTGACATGCCTGGGGTGGAGTCTTCCTCCGAAGCCCCTAGTCATCTCGCAGTACCTGTAGGCTTCCTCCCTTCTCTAGCGGAAATCATTGTTAGCTCGGATGTATTCATCCATCTTCTGGAGAAGCTTCTCCAAGGTTTGTGGTGGCTTCCTTGCAAAATAATGTGCTGTCGGTCCTGGTCGGAGCCCCATGATCATGGCTTCAATGACGATTTCATTAGGCACCGTTGGCGCCTAAGCTCTTAGTCGCAAGAACCTTTGGACGTATGCCTGCAAGTAATCCTCATGGTCTTGCGTGCACTAGAATAGAGCTTGAGCGGTCACTGGCTTCGTTTGGAAGCCCTGGAAGCTTGTGACTAGCATATCCTTTAGCTTCTGCCATGATGTAATTGTTCACAGCCGAAGAGAAGAATATTGTTGGTCACTTGTTCTCAAATGTTGTGAATCAAGAACAAGGCAATACAACTGTGAATTATTAGGGACCTTCGTCTTTCGGAACATTATCTCCCCATGGGTATAATGATCATCAGGCGAAGGTCATGAAGGACAGGCCTCCATCATTTAATATGTGAACACAAATGTGAAAGAGCAGAGATAGAAATTACATCTCATTAATTCCTTCATATTCGCATCCTATAAAACATGTATGAACATCAACAAAATTAATGTTACATTACCTTCGGCTTACTCGAAGGTGTAGATGCGAGAGAGTGATTACAATCCAGCGTGAACAGTACGATGCTACTATTCATCTATTTATAGACACGGGACGCAGCCCGGGTGAAAGGGAAATAGGCTTACACCTTTTCCTAAATGATTTTGGTGGTTGAATTGCCCAACACAAATAATTAGACTAACTAGTTTGCTCTAGATTATAAGTTTTGCAGGTGCCAAAGGTTCAACACAAACCAATAAAAAGTCCAAGAAAGGGTTCAAATAAAAAGAGCAAAAGACAACCGAAAGGCAGCCCTGGTCTGGCGCACCGGACAGTCCGGTGTGCCACCGGACAGTGTCTGGTGCACCAGGGAGTTCAACTCCAAACTTTCCATCTTCGGGAATTCGGGGAGGCCGCTCCGCTATAATTCACCGGACTGTCCGGTGTGCCAAGCGTGTGGCGGAACTGCCCGAATTATTCCGACTTAAGTGCCTAAGTCCCGCCTTAAAGGCTAGACCACACTTAAATGGGAATAACCCGTCAATCCCTTGGATCTAGTCCGACGAGGCCACTGACAGGATCAAGTACCACAATCTCACTCGAAGGTGAGTCACAGAGCAAATACAATAAAGCATAAAACCATACATTAAGGAGTATTAAGTTATTACATCATCATCGGAGTTTTTGCAAAAGTAATCATCATTGTTCGAAGTGCAGCGGAATAAAACTAACGGTAAATAAACAGAGAGATGGGGAAGCCTGTACCATCACTCCTCATGCTCCTCCTCAGCCGAGGCAGGGTCCCACTCGACAGTCCAACCCGGTGTCAAGATGGACGACCAAGTCACTCCAGCAACCATGTCCTCCAGAGAACCTGAAAAATTATGCCACAAGCAAGGCTGAGTATACTAATACTCAGCTAGACTTACCCGGTGTGAGGAGTCTACTCCTCTACCTCTAGACATGCAGCTGTTTGGCTGTGGGGTTTGGTTGCCAAAAGCACTAGCTGAGTTTCTAAATCAAGTTTTTAACTTTGTCAAATTTTAAGTGTGACTCTCTTAAGGCTAAACATGTACTATCTACTCATACATAGTAGCAAACATTTTTAGCAATCAACATCTTGTATCGACTCATCATATTTCCACTTGTTACTCAATGCAGTACAATGGATCAAGCAGTCTCATTAGCTGCGAGAAGCAGATGATTCGAATCGAGTTTTTATCCTTGCAAGGTAAACCTAAACACACGACATGCAGGGGCACTCCGTCCCCACACACATCAACCGTCCCCATCGATTCCCCGTCAGCAGAGAGGGGCTCACCGCCTTGGCGTACAATGCCTCACTGACCCTGACTGCCGTCGTGCAGTGACTGCACTTGTACCCACCATAACCGGAATGGGAGACCACGTCTCAGGTCGCGTGAGGAGGGCAATCTACTGCCAGGTTCAATCAGGTACTAGGCTTACCGATTTACCATATTTCTCGGTATGTGTTTAGTACGTTCAAACGCTTGACACAGGTATCCACACGTTAATCCTTATTCCAATTTTCCATCTCGTAGACAACCAATCCCCATGGATTGTTGTCCACAGACTAGTATCATGATGATCTGAAAGTGGGTACAACCAATTCCTGATCTCGCGCGAGTGCTAGAAAAATCACTCGTCTTCTACCGAGATCCTAATTAAATATAGCAGCTATTCGACCTAGCATACTAGTATCCATCTCAATAGGAATCCTGGGATCATGCAACTAGGGTTTCAAACAACTCCTATACCTAAGTGCACATCCATTCCTACAATCATTAAGTATAGTAAAATAGCATAAATAACATGTTATGCATAAACCGGGGCTTGCCTTCCAAAGCTGTGGCAGGTAGATCCTCTAGTGCAGGCTCTGGTGCTGGATCCAGGGCTACCTCCTGAGCAGCTCCTTGCTCCAGGACGAGGACGTACTCTCCGTCAGCAAGGTTACAGTCTATCGAAATGCAATGAATATGTATGTCATGATTATGCAGGATTTAATAACATTATGCTAAAGGAAGAAAAACCAAGTTAATGAGTAACTTAGGGTTTCCTGGTCATACGTGGCTTTTAGTGGTTTATGCTTATCACTCTAGGTTTAGGTTTTGTCAAGGATAAGCATAGTGGATTGGTATTCCCTTTATATATTTCAGTCGACAATTTACAAAGGGTTTTAGGATGACTCTAATTTCCATTATTCATTTTCCTTTCTTTATTTTCTATTTATGAATTCTAGTGTAGGTTTGAACTACAACAGTGGATTAACTTTTTCCAAAAATCTGGTAAAAATTACAGTGGGTTGCCATTGGTCATTATAGCCCATTCTAGGAATTTGAGGTTCAAAATAAAAAGGATATGCTTTAGACAAAAATAACAAAAGTTGTGTAAATGGGCCACTTCGTACTACAACTCTCAACTAGGAGTGGGTTCTGTCCTAAGGGTTATTTTTGTTGGCATCTAACAGTAATAATAAGCTTCTGTGCCAAAAATCACAGAAAGCTAAGGGATGGTTATTTAGTTGTGATTTTCTAAAGTTTAATGCCAAAAAGGCACTTTCTACTGCCTTGCCATTTGAAAAATGCCAAACGACAGATTTCATATTTTTCCTAAGTTCTTAATAACAAAACATTAGCTATCCCAAGGGTTGGGGTGTTTTCACTTTGGGGTTATTTTTGTAGGGTTTTTCTAAGTTTCCCTTGTTTTCTTAAGATAAAAGGTATCCTATTTATTTTATACTAAACTAGAGTATAATAGATTTTTCTAGTGAACTACACTGAATATGTACCCTAACAAAAATAGGAGTGCCCCCCTGGTCCATCATTTTAATCACCTTTTCTATTTTTCTTAACCTTAAGCATATTGTAAAATAAATGGCAAAAGCTACCTTAATGGGGTGGACAGAGAGGTTTAGCATTTTTAAACAGGTCAGTAGGTGGACATAAACTTCTCTAAATTTTCTTAACCTTAGTCAAATAGTGCAACTATTTTTCTTCTTATTATTTAGCTTTTGGCCAAAACAATAATTAAATCCGAACCTTAAAGTTTTCTGTAGTACATAGGGGTTTTATATTTTTCCTAAGTAGTTTACATTATTTAAGATCTGACAAAATTGGTTTGACTAAATTTGGATGAATAAAACAGAAGTTATGAATTATTCAAGTTCTATTCAAATTTTAAATCAGATTTAATAAAAGGTTTCCTGGAAAACCACTTTGCACCGAGGTCCCTGGGTTATTTCTAAACTAACTCTCTCAGTTATACCCCCGCGCTACTATTCATCCGAGTCACTGACATTGCGCAAAAACCCCCTGGCTTTCTCTTTTTCTCCCCCGCGGTCCCTCCCTAGGTTTAAACAGTACCCGCGCGAAAGAAAAGGGTGGCGCGGCTTACCGGCGGCGAGAGAGGTCCGGCGAGGGGCGGGGTTGGCTCCGGGAGGCTCTAGTGGTCACAACGGTGTACGGCTCGACGGCGGGGATGGCCGGAATCGCTCGGTCCATGTGCGCAGGCGGGTGCTCTCGTCGGCGGCGATTGTGTCGGCCAAACCACGGCGACCTAGTCCAATCCAATGGCACGGTGAGCTTCACGGGGTGATGTAGAGGCTATCTGTGCATTGAATCAAAAAATGGCGAAGTGGCTTACCCGGTCTATGCTCGCCGGCGGTCGGGTGGAGTCCGGCGACCGTGGACTGGCCTCTCCGGTGAAGCAAACTCCGATTCCTCGCTCGGGAAGCTTCACCGAGGTGTGCTCAGTCCTCTCCTAGGGTCGGACGGGGTTGGGAAGGGCTTGGTTGGCCGGTCTATGGTGGCAGGGGCTCGGGTGGCCGCGGACACGCCGTGTATGGGCAAACGCCGATGAGTTTGAGCTCTGGTGAGGTTGAGCGCGTGTGGAGGGGTACGGTTAAGGTCACTGGGCGTTTTATAGGCGCGGGCGCGGGCCATGGTGTCGGCTGGCCTTTGGCGCGACGCGGGGCATGCGAGGTCGGGCGCGGGCGTGCTCTGGCGCGCGCAGAACGCGTCGAACACGTGGAGGTGTTCATCTGCCCGTGTTCAAACGCTTGCTGAGATCGCAAACGTGCGAATCTTGGCAAAAATCCGGCGCAGACCTCTTCCTGGCACCTATGGCTATCTCTTATATGTGAGTTCCAAGGGAAGATAAGCCCTAGGTCAGAAGATATGCGGACGCCAAATCTGGCTTGTCCCCCTGCCCGCTGCGCGACAAAAGTGATGCCAAGACATGTCAAATGTCAAGGTCTCGGTCTCAACTTTTTCCAGGGGGTGCCCTAGGTGGTATGCCACATTTTTGGTATAGAACTTAGGTGGTTTTGGTGCCATCTTCAAGGTGAACACGGTGGATCTTTAGATTAGGTGTAGATTTTGACTTAGAGAGAATTAGAGAGCTCTAGCTCTTTCTCTACTTAGGGAATGGATTTGGGGTTTCTTAAGGGGTCTTTTAGCAATGTTTCCTCTCTATATTTGTAGATTATTAAGTTACTTAACTTTGTGCCAAAGGTTTGGTCATGACTTGCACCTTTGCTTAATCTCTCCCCTTTAACCAAGGTGTTTAGGAGATAGGGTTCAAGAGAGGTCTAGGGTTTACTCCCTTCTTGTCCAAGGTGATAAGTGCACACAACATGGGTAATGCTTATGGTCATTCACATCTCTTGGTTAAAACCTAACCCCCAAGGTTCTTATACTCTTCTCCTTAAGTTTCTTCCACATGTGATCACTGCCATTAGTGCATGGATGTGCCCTAGCCATGGTAACACCTGGGGTGTTACAGCCCTCCCCCCTTAAAGGAATCTCGTCCTGAGATTTTAGGTAGAGTCCTCTGGAGGGGTGCCATGAAGGCGCGTTGGTGCGTTGTTTCTTCCTTTGTTCAAGTTTCTTTAGTTAACTGCTCTTCGAATGTCATTCTCTTTGCAACTTCAGAAGGAAGCCCTTTTTAAGTTAAATCCACAACTTAGACTATCCTTGTTATCTAAGTTTTTCTTATAATTGTATTCAAAGGGCAGGTGGGGGTGGGGTTTTGGGGTTACGTACCAACTCCTTTGGGCAGAAAGTCGGGGAAGCGAGAGCGTAGAAAATCCTCAGTCTCCCATGTGGCTTCTTCTGCTGAATGGTGACTCCACTAAACTTTATACATTCTGATCGACCTTGCCTGAGTTGATCTCTCCTTCTGATCCAATACCTTGACGGGGTACTCTTGGTAGGACAGGTCTGGTTCTATCTCAATGTCTGGTTCAGGTAGCACTTCAGTGGGTAAGCGGACACATTTCCGCAGCTGAGATACATGAAACACATTGTGAACTGCTGACATGCGAGGTGGCAATTCCAATTGATAGGCCACGGGTCCACAACTTGCTTTGATCCTATAGGGTCCAATGTAGCGAGGAGCTAACTTGCCCTTGATCTCGAATCTCTGGACACCCTTGGTGGGTGACACCTTAAGATAAACATGATCTCCCACTTCAAACTGTAGAGGCTTCCGCCTCTTGTCATGATAGCTCTTTTGCCTGGCCTGAGCAGCTTCTAAGTTCTTTGTAATAACTCTGACCTTTTCCTCTGCTTCAAGTACCAAATCTAGCCCAAATATTTCCCTTTCTCCTGCTTGAGACCAATTCAGCGGGGTCCTACACCTTCTCCCATATAAGGCTTCAAAAGGTGCCATCTTTAGACTGGACTGATAGCTGTTATTATAAGAAAACTCTGCCAAAGAAAGACACTTGTCCCAATCCTGCCCGTAGTGTAGTGCACATGCCCGCAACATGTCTTCCAAAATCTGGTTTACCCTTTCTGTCTGGCCATCAGTTTGGGGATGGTATGCTGAGCTTCGTATTACCTGGGTCCCAAGTGATTCTTGCAGCTGCTCCCAAAAGCGTGCCACAAACAGTGCTCCTCTGTTAGATACAATGGTCTTTGGAATACCATGCAACCGCACTATTTGATCAACATAAATTTCTGCATACTTCTCTGTCTTGTGGGTGGTATGCACTGGCAAGAAATGAGCAGTCTTGTTCAATCTGTCCACAATAACCCAAATGGGATCATGGTGCCTGGAAGTATTGGGCAACCCCATGATAAAGTCCATGCAAATGTCATCCCATTTCCACGATGGTATGTGAAGGGGTTGCAAAGGGCCTGCTGCCTTCAAATGACTAGCTTTGATCCTCTAGCAGGTATCACACTCGGATATGTACTTGGCAATTTCCCTCTTCATCCTGGTCCACCAATATAAGGATCTGAGATCATGATACATTTTGTTGCTACCAGGGTGCATGGAGAATTTGGAAAGGTGCACTTCATCCAATATCTTCTTTCTGAGCTCAGGGTCCTTGGGAACAACCAATCGATCTCCAAACCATAAAATTCCCTTGCTGTCCTGACGGAAGCACTTGTATTTCTCTGCATTTTGCTTGATCATGTCTTTGATAACCTGAACACCCTTATCTTCAATCTGTGCCCTGGCTATTTTCTCTTGCAATGTGGGCTCCACCGAGATATAGTTTAAGTCACCAGAAGAAACAACTTCCAGGTTCAATTTGCACAACTCATCACACAGGGTGGTAACTCTTGCATCCATGCTCATACAATTGCACTGGGCCTTTCTGCTCAAGGCATCTGCCACAACATTGGCCTTGCCCGGATGGTAATGTACTTCCAAATCATAGTCCTTGATTAACTCCAACCATCTCCTCTGCCTCATGTTCAAATCTGCCTGAGTGAAAATGTATTTGAGGCTCTTGTGATCCGTGTAAATGTTACAGTGAGCTCCCATCAGGTAGTGTCTCCATATCTTGAGAGCATGAACCACAGCTGCTAACTCCAGATCATGTGTAGGGTAGTTCTGCTCATGGGGTCTGAGTGCTCGGGAGGCATAAGCAATTACTCTGTTATCTTGCATTAAGACACATCCAAAACCTGTACCGGAAGCATCACAATAAACTCCAAATGGCTTGGTGTTGTCAGGTTGAGCCAGCATTGGGGCTGTTGTCAAATGCTGCCTTAAAGTATGAAAGGCATCTTCGCACTTTTGGCTCCAATCATACTTGACTCCCTTCTTTAACAGTTCAGTCATTGGTTTGGCAATTCTGGAGAAATTCGGAATAAATCGTCGATAATACCCTGCCAATCCCAGAAAACTCCGAATCTGTCTCACTGTAGTCGGGGGTTTCCAATCCATTACCTCTTGTACCTTCTCAGGATCAACTGATATCCCATCCTGAGAAATTGTGTGACCCAACAATTTAATTTCCTTTGACCAGAATTCACATTTAGACAACTTAGCATAAAGACGATGATCGCGCAGTCGCTGAAGCACGATGTGCAGATGCTCAGTATGTTCGTCTTCATTCTTGGATTAGACCAGAATATCATCAATGAAAACGACCACGAACTTGTCCAATTCTAGCATGAATACTGAGTTCATCAAGTACATAAAATAAGCCGGGGCATTGGTCAGCCCAAAGGACATCACCAAAAACTCATAAAGCCCATATCGGGTTGAGAAGGCCGTCTTGGGAATATCGCTGGCACGGATCTTGATCTGAGGGTAACCCGAACGAAGATCTATCTTGGAGAACACTTTGGCTCCCACTAACTGATCAAACAGAACATCAATGCGGGGCAGTGGGTATTTGTTCTTGATAGTCACCGCATTGAGAGGGCGGTAATCAACACACATTCTCAAACTCTCGTCCTTTTTCTTCACAAATAAAGCCGGACATCCCCAAGGCGAAGTACTGGGGCGAATGAACCCTTTATCCAACAACTCCTGCAGTTGCTTTTTCAGTTCTGCTAATTCTGCGGGAGGCATCATATAAGGTCTCTTGGAGATAGGAGCAGTCCCGGGTTGCAATTCAATGGCGAACTCAATGTCTCTATCAGTTGGCATTCCCGGCAATTCATCCGGAAAAACATCTGGGTAGTCACAAACCACTGGGATCTTTTCCACTGGGGATTCTATCATAACGAAGGCACAAGAACGGGTACAACCCTGATCAGGAAAATATAAAACAGTCTCGCCATAAGCAGGGGAATGAATTTCAATGGCCCTTGCTGCAATATCCAATACTGCCTGATGCCTGGTCAACCAGTCAGCTCCCAATATAATATCCACGCTATCCAATCCTAAGATGAGAAGGGTGGTTCTAATCACAAGACTACCAAATTTTATAGGCACTTGCCTATTGATTTGATAGGTGGCAACCCTGCCTCCTGGTGTTGAAATTGTAATGCCCCCATCGGTGTGGTGAAATGGTAACTGGCACTTGGCACTAAATTTGGCAATGATAAAACTATGCGATGCACCAGAATCAAAAAGAATAATAGTAGGATAATTCAAAACTGTAAAGATACCAGTCATGACGGGTGCTCCCTCTGGAATATCAGCCATGGTGGTGAAGTTCAGCCTGCCCTGCCTCACTTGCACCTTCTGTCTCTTGCCTTGATTCTGATTAACATTCTACCCCTGTCTCTGCTGGTTCCTAGGGCAATTCTTGGCATAATGTCCGGTGTTGCCGCATGTGAAACACCTGTTGTCATTTGCCTAGCGATACTGCTGCTGCTGTTGATTGTTCCTCTGAGCTGGAAACTGGGTGCGGTTGGGTGCCTGCTACTGCTGCTGCTGTGGTCGGATCACCCATCGCCCTTGCTGCTGCTGAGGTCCCCTGTTCTAAGTGTCAGACACAATCCTGAAGCGCTGTGGCTGAGCTGAAGGTCCTACCACAGGGATCTTCCTTTTCTTTTCTGCCTGACGAGCTGTGATATAGTCCTCCTGGGAGATGGCCATGTTGACCAACTCATTATAGCTGTTGGCCCTGACAGTGTTGAGACGGTCACGGAGCTTAGTGCTGAGCCCCCTCCTGAACCTGTCCCTCTTCTTCTCGTCTGTGTCTGCGTGATATCCGGCATACTGGCACAGGTCATTGAAGGCCTGAGCATACTATAGCACTGTTCGGTTTCCCTGAGTGAGCGCCAGAAACTCGTTGAGCTTTCGGTCCATAATGCCTGCTGGTATATGGTGCCCCCTAAAAGCTGCCTTGAACTCTCTCCATTCCACCTCTCGGTCATCTGGCTGCATAGCAAGAAAATGGTCCCACCAAGTCCTTGCGGGTCCGCGAAGCTGCTGGGTGGCGAACCTGACCTTAGTGACCTCTAAGCAAACTCCATGGAGTAGCGAGAATTTGGATTCCACTACTCTCAAGCACACATCTGCATCAAGTGGGTCCTCTGCCCTGGTGAACAATGGAGGCTGGGTACTGAGGAACTCCTGGTAGGTAGCTGTCGTGGGGTGACGCTGATGATCTCCACCACCATAGTGCTGAGGTGGTGGCTGGCGCTGAGCTAGCTACCGCAAAATCTCATTCTGCTGAGCCATTAGCTCCTGCAGAGTGGGAGGCGGTGGCGGCGGTGGAGGAACGCGCTCATTCTGGCCACGACGCGCTCTCCCAGCCATCTGAAAAATCACATATATCCTCAATAACACATCTTCAAGTTTAAGGTTCAATTGCGGCGAAAGAGTCAAAAGGCGAATTGATAGATTCCGACATAAACATAAAGGATTTAAAAAGGCATAAACTTTCCTTCCCAATTTAAAACTGACATCATCCATCAACCATGCTTCCAAAAGAGTTTATCATGATTACACTAATGGCCCAAAAGACTCAACTCTATCTAGCCTAGTACCCCAAGGGTGCAAAAGCTAAGCTAGCTGTGAGGAGTCCTACCATCACCGACTTCTAACCCTACTCTTGATACCTAGTGGGCGAACGAGGCAACACTCGACTCGGGGGAAGGTGGTCTCCCTGAGCCAGCAGTGTCCAAGCTGGAGGCAGGCTCCTCTCCTCCCTCAATGTCGACGTCCTCGTTGGCCTCCATATCCTGGATCTCCTGGTGATGCATATCCAGGTGCTCATTAGCCTCGGCAAGCTGCTGCTGGGTGTTAATAAGCTGATCCTCGAGAACCTCGATGGTGTTCTCCCTGGTTCCCACTAATTCCTCCAGCTCTTGGATCTCATTGGATAGCTGCTCCACCTGCAAGTTCTTTTCCACCATCTCAGTGGACAAATCAACCACAAGCTCCTCTCTGTTGTCCAGGGTGATCTTTGTTGCCTCCAATAGTGCCATCAGATGGGACATTGCTTCACCACGCATCACTTCCAGACGGTACAGGGCATTCATGCACCGCACGGTCAAGTGAGCAGTCTGCCCCGGGTAGATAGCCCAGATGTCCTTGGCATGCTCCACCCGATCCTTCCACATTGGGTCGTCCTCCCTTTCTGCGGGGAACAAGCCAATGGGGTGGGTAGACAGCTCCAAGGGATGGAATCCGCAGAAAGTGGTCAACCCGTGCAGAGCAATCGCCTCAATCGTGTCCTCAGCCCGGTATCCAAAGGACTCGGAGTCTAGCGAACGCCAGCCTGGCTGCAAGGGATGAGGCTCCAAGGTCATCCTAACCCTACAGCGGGGCACTCGGTGCTTCTCGAACTGCTGCACCGCGTACTGAGGAGGTGTCGTGTATCCGCCCCCCTGAAGTACCTCCCACAAAATGCGGGGGAAGTCCTCTCGTGCAAGCCCGTCAGAGTGGGACAGTGCATTTCCGTCGTCTAAGGATCTGTGGGAAGTCATCTGTGTACAGTTAAGCGTAAGTAAAAGAAAAAGAATTATAAAAAGAAAAAGGAAATACGACTCAGCCTCTCTCTAATTATAAAAATGGTACTGGGGTACTTAGTTGGTCATTATTTTGTATTTAAGTCTTTACTCAATTATCTATTTGTTTATTTAAGAATGCATGCATGCTCGTCCTGAACGACCTCACATCAATATAAAGGGAATAGGGAAGAACTCCCATCCCTTATAGTAGCCTGTAGGGCTTATTCACTTAGCCACCTAGCTACCCCTCTATCATCCTAAGGCTTCACGTCCTAGGTCTATCCTGATCGTCCTACGATCTATCCAACATTGTTTCTATCAAGTTTTACTTCGGAAAAGGATGGTATTTATATTTTATTGATTCCTCTGTGGTGGTACAAGCTCTGATACCAGCTGTGGCGGAACTGCCCGAATTATTCCGACTTAAGTGCCTAAGTCCCGCCTTAAAGGCTAGACCACACTTAAATGGGAATAACCCGTCAATCCCTCGGATCTAGTCCGACGAGGCCACTGACAGGATCAAGTACCACAATCTCACTCGAAGGTGAGTCAAAGAGCAAATACAATAAAGCATAAAACCATACATTAAGGAGTATTAAGTTATTACATCATCATCGGAGTTTTTGCAAAAGTAATCATCATTGTTCGAAGTGCAGCGGAATAAAACTAACGGTAAATAAACAGGGAGATGGGGAAGCCTGTCCCATCACTCCTCATGCTCCTCCTCAGCCGAGGTAGGGTCCCACTCGACAGTCCAACCCGGTGGCAAGATGGACGGCCAAGTCACTCCAGCAACCATGTCCTCCAGAGAACCTGAAAAATTATGCCACAAGCAAGGCTGAGTATACTAATACTCAGCTAGACTTACCCGGTGTGAGGAGTCTACTCCTCTACCTCTAGACATGCAGCTGTTTGGCTGTGGGGTTTGGTTGCCAAAAGCACTAGCTGAGTTTCTAAATCAAGTTTTTAACTTTGTCAAATTTTAAGTGTGACTCTCTTAAGGCTAAACATGTACTATCTACTCATACATAGTAGCAAACTTTTTTAGCAATCAACATCTTGTATCGACTCATCATATTTCCACTTGTTACTCAATGCTGTACAATGGATCAAGCAGTCTCATTAGCTACGAGAAGCAGACGATTCGAATCGAGTTTTTATCCTTGCAAGGTAAACCTAAACACACGACATGCAGGGGCACTCCGTCCCCACACACATCAACCGTCCCCATCGATTCCCCGTCAGTAGAGAGGGGCTCACCGCCTTGGCGTACAATGCCTCACTGACCCCGACTACCGTCGTGCAGTGACCGCACTTGTACCCACCATAACCGGAATGGGAGACCACGTCTCAGGTCGCGTGAGGAGGGCAATCTACTGCCAGGTTCAATCAGGTACTAGGCTTACCGATTTACCATATTTCTCGATATGTGTTTAGTACGTTCAAACGCTTGACACAGGTATCCACACGTTAATCCTTATTCCAATTTTCCATCTCGTAGACAACCAATCCCCATGGATTGTTGTCCACAGACTAGTATCATGATGATCTGAAAGTGGGTACAACCAATTCCTGATCTCGCGCGAGTGCTAGAAAAATCACTCGTCTTCTACCGAGATCCTAATTAAATAAAGCAGCTATTCGACCTAGCATACTAGTATCCATCTCAATAGGAATCCTGGGATCATGCAACTAGGGTTTCAAACAACTCCTATACCTAAGTGCACATCCATTCCTACAATCATTAAGTATAGTAAAATAGCATAAATAACAGGTTATGCATAAACCGGGGCTTGCCTTCCAAAGCTGTGGCAGGCAGATCCTCTGGTGCAGGCTCTGGTGCTGGATCCGGGGCTACCTCCTGAGCAGCTCCTTGCTCCGGCACGAGGACGTACTCTCCGTCAGCGAGGTTACAGTCTATCGAAATGCAATGAATATGTATGTCATGATTATGCAGGATTTAATAACATTATGCTAAAGGAAGAAAAACCAAGTTAATGAGTAACTTAGGGTTTCCTGGTCATACGTGGCTTTTAGTGGTTTATGCTTATCACTCTAGGTTTAGGTTTTGTCAAGGATAAGCATAGTAGATTGGTATTCCCTTTATATATTTCAGTGGACAATTTACAAAGGGTTTTAGGATGACTCTAATTTCCATTATTCATTTTACTTTCTTTATTTTCTATTTATGAATTCTAGTGTAGGTTTGAACTACAACAGTGGATTAACTTTTTCCAAAAATCTGGTAAAAATTACAGTGGGTTGCCATTGATCATTATAGCCCATTCTAGGAATTTGAGGTTCAAAATAAAAAGGCTATGCTTTAGACAAAAATAACAAAAATTGTGTAAATGGGCCACTTTGTACTACAACTCTCAACTAGGAGTGGGTTCTGTCCTAAGGGTTATTTTTGTTGGCATCTAACAGTATTAATAAGCTTCTGTGCCAAAAATCACAGAAAGCTAAGGGATGGTTATTTAGTTGTGATTTTCCAAAGTTTAATGCCAAAAAGGCACTTTCTACTGCCTTGCCATTTGAAAAATGCCAAACAATAGATTTCATATTTTTCCTAAGTTCTTAATAACAGAACATTAGCTATCCCAAGGGTTGGGGTGTTTTCACCTTGGGGTTATTTTTGTAGGGTTTTTCTAAGTTTCCCTTGTTTTCTTAAGATAAAAGGTATCCTATTTATTTTATACTAAAC
This sequence comes from Zea mays, assembly GCF_902167145.1. Taxonomy (NCBI): domain Eukaryota; kingdom Viridiplantae; phylum Streptophyta; class Magnoliopsida; order Poales; family Poaceae; genus Zea; species Zea mays. The sequence goes on from NC_050097.1 coordinate 92,151,078, forward strand.
CAGAGTATAATAGAATTTTCTAGTGAACTACACTGAATAAGTACCCTAACAAAAATAGGAGTGCCCCCTGGTCCATCATTTTAATCACCTTTTCTATTTTTCTTAACCTTAAGCATATTGTAAAATAAATGGCAAAAGCTACCTTAATGGGGTGGACAGAGAGGTTTAGCATTTTTAAACAGGTCAGTAGGTGGACATAAACTTCTCTAAATTTTCTTAACCTTAGTCAAATAGTGCAACTATTTTGCTTCCTATTATTTAGCTTTTGGCCAAAACAATAATTAAATCAGAACCTTAAAGTTTTCTGTAGTACATAGGGGTTTTATATTTTTCCTAAGTAGTTTACATTATTTAAGATCTGACAAAATTGGTTTGACTAAATTTGGATGAATAAAACAGAAGTTATGAATTATTCAAGTTCTGTTCAAATTTAAAATCAGATTTAATAAAAGGTTTCCTGGAATACCACTTTGCACCGAGGTCCCTGGGTTATTTCTAAACTAACTCTCTCAGTTATACCCCCGCGCTACTATTCATCCGAGTCACTGACATTGCGCAAAACCCCCTGGCTTTCTCTTCTTCTCCCCTGCGGTCCCTCCCTAGGTTTAAACAGTACCCACGCGAAAGAAAAGAGTGGCGCGGCTTACCGGCAGCGAGAGAGGTCCGGCGAGGGGCGGGGTTGGCTCCGGGAGGCTCTGGTGGTCACAACGGTGTACGGCTCGACGGTGGGGATGGCCGGAATCGCTCGGTCCACGTGCGCAGGCGGGTGCTCTCGTCGGCGGCGGGTGTGCCGGCCAAACCACGGCGACCTAGTCCAATCCAATGGCACGGTGAGCTTCACGAGGTGATGTTGAGGCTATCTGTGCATTGAATCGAAAAATGGCACAGTGGCTTACCCGGTCTACGCTCGCCGGCGGTCGGGTGGAGTCCGGCGATCGTGGACTGGCCTCTCCGGCGAAGCAAACTCCGATTCCTCGCTCGGGGAGCTTCACCGAGGTGTGCTCAGTCCTCTCCGAGGGTTGGACGGGGTTGGGAAGGGCTTGGTTGGCCGGTCTACGGTGGCAGGGGCTCGGGTGGCCGCGGACACGCCGTGCACGGGCAAACGCCGGTGAGTTTGAGCTCCGGTGAGGTTGAGCGCGTGCGGAGAGGTACGGTTAAGGTCACTGGGCGTTTTATAGGCGCGGGCGCGGGCCATGATGTCGGCTGGCCTTTGGCGCGACACGGGGCACGCGAGGTCGGGCGCGGGCGTGCTCTGGCGCGCGCAGAACGCGTCGAACACGTGGAGGTGTTCATCTGCCCGTGTTCAAACGCTTGATGAGATCGCAAACGTGCGAATCTTGGCAAAAATCTGGCGCAGACCTCTTCCTGGCACCTATGGCTATCTCTTATATGTGAGTTCCAAGGGAAGATAAGCCCTAGGTCAGAAGATATGCGGACGCCAAATCTGGCTTGTCCCCCTGCCCGCTGCGCGACAAAAGTGATGCCAAGACATGTCAAATGTCAAGGTCTCGGTCTCAACTTTTTCCAGGGGGTGCCCTAGGTGGTATGCCACATTTTTGGTATAGAACTTAGGTGGTTTTGGTGCCATCTTCAAGGTGAACACTGTGGATCTTTAGATTAGGTGTAGATTTTGACTTAGAGAGAATTAGAGAGCTCTAGCTCTTTCTCTACTTAGGGAATGGATTTGGGGTTTCTTAAGGGGTCTTTTAGCAATGTTTCCTCTCTATATTTGTAGATTATTAAGTTACTTAACTTTGTGCCAAAGGTTTGGTCATGACTTGCACCTTTGCTTAATCTCTCCCCTTTAACCAAGGTGTTTAGGAGATAGGGTTCAAGAGAGGTCTAGGGTTTACTCCCTTCTTGTCCAAGGTGATAATTGCACACAACTTGGGTAATGCTTGTGGTCATTCACATCTCTTGGTTAAAACCTAACCCCCAAGGTTCTTATACTCTTCTCCTTAAGTTTCTTCCACATGTGATCACTGCCATTAGTGCATGGATGTGCCCTAGCCATGGTAACACCTGGGGTGTTACAAAGCAGAGCAACGGTCGCCAGTGCAACGGTCAAATCCAACGGTCGGCTGACAACGGTACAGTGCGCGGACTGCGCGCGCAGAGTCAGAGCAGGCGCAGATGGCGCACCGGACTGTAAACAGTGCCTGTCCGGTGCACCACTGGACTGTCTGGTGGCCCCACAAGTCAGAGCTCCAACGGTCGAACCCTAACAGTTGGGTGACATGGCTGGCGCACCGGACTGTCCGGTGCACCATACGACAGCAGCATTCCCCAACGGCCATTTTGGTGGTTGGGGCTATAAATACCCCCCAACCACCACTCTTCAAGGCATCCAAGCATTCACTACTCCTCATTCAATACAAGAGCAATACACAACACTACAAGACACAAATCAAAGCCTCCGATGAAATCAAAGTCCCCAATTCAACTCTAGTTCTTAGGACTTGTGAGAAGATTAGCTTGTGTTCTTTTGTTGTTCTTGTTGCTTGGTTGGCTTTCTTCTTCCTCTATTCTTGTTCCCAGATCATTGTAATCAAAGCAAGAGACACCAAGTTGTGGTGGTCCTTGTAGTGGACTTAGTGTCCTGTTTGATTGAGAAGAGAAGCTCACTCGATCTAGGTGACCGTTTGAGAGAGGGAAAGGGTTGAAAGAGACCCGGTCTTTGTGAACACCTCAACGGGGAGTAAGTTTGCTAGAACCGAACCTCGGTAAAACAAATCACCATGTTATCCGCTCTTATTCGCTTGTGATTTGTTTTTTGCCCTCTCTTTCGGACTCGACTTTAATTCTAACGCTAACTCTGGCTTTTAGTTGTGCTTAAACTTTATAAATTTCAGATTTGCCTATTCACCCCCCTCTAGGTGACTTTCAATTGGTATCAGAGCCCGGTACTTCATTAGAGCCTAACCGCTCGAAGTGATGTCGGGAGCATCCACCATGAGGGAGATCGAGACCGGCGACAAGTCCGCAAGCTCGGGGAGAACACATTCAAGGGAGTCTACCCACAAGCACAAGGAGGAATCCTCTTCCTCCATCAAGTCCCAACGGAAGGGTGACAAGAAGAAGAAGATGAAGAAAGTGGTCTACTACAAGACCGACTCTTCGTCACCCTCCACCTCCGGCTCGGAATCGGCATCCGCCACTTCTAAGCGTCATGAGCGCAAGAAGTATAGTAAGATGCCCCTTCGCTACCCTCGTATTTCAAAACGCACTCCATTACTTTCCGTCCCATTAGGCAAACCACCTATGTTTGAAGGTGAAGATTATTCCATGTGGAGTGATAAAATGAGGCATCACCTAACCCCACTCCACAAAAGCATATGGGATATTGTTGAGTATGGAGCGCAGGTACCAAAAAAGGGGGACAAGCATTATGATTCGGAGGAGGTCAAACAAATCCAACACTTCAACTCCCAATCCACTACTATACTCCCGCCCACTCTAAGTCGAGAGGAGTATAATAAGGTGCAAGGGTTGAAGAGTGCAAAGGAGATTTGGGACATACTCCAGACCGCGCACGAAGGAGACGAGATGACCAAGATCACCAAGCGAGAGACGATCGAGGGGGAGCTTGGTCGCTTCATGCTTCACCAAGGGGAGGAGCCACAAGCCATGTACAACCGGCTCAAGACCTTGGTGAACCAAGTGCGCAACCTCAGGAGCACCAAATGGGATGACCATGAGATGGTCAAGGTTATTCTTAGATCACTCGTATTTTTTAACCCTACTCAAGTTCAATTAATTTGTGGTGATCCTAGATATAAACTAATGTCTCCCGAGGAAGTGATAGGAAAATTTGTGAGCTTTGAATTGATGATCAAAGGCTCCAAGAAAATCATCAAGCAAGGCGCCACCTCAACACCTGAGGTACAACCCGTCGCATTCAAGGCGATGGAAGAAGAAAAGAAGGACTCTACACCAAGTAGGATACCCATCGATGCCTCCAAGCTCAACAACGAGGAAATGGTGCTCATCATCAAGAGCTTTCGCCAAATCCTCAAGCAAAGGAAGGGGAAAGATTACAAGCCCTGTTCCAAGAAAGTGTGCTACAAGTGTGGTAAGCCCAGTCATTTCATAGCTAAATGTCCATTATCTAGTGACAGTGACAGGGGCGACGACAACAAGGGAAAGAGAAGAGAAAAGAAGAGAGACTACAAGAAGAAGGGCGGCGATGCCCATGTTTGCCGGGAGTGGGACTCCAACGAGAGCTCCACCGACTCCTCCTCCGACGAGGACGCCGCAAACATCACCGTCACCAAAGGCCTTCTCTTTCCCAACATTGGCCACAAGTGCCTCATGGCAAAGGACGGCAAGAAGAAGAAGGTAAAATCAAGATCCTCCACTAAGTATGCAACTTCTAGTAATGAGGATAATTCTAGTGATGATGAGGACAACATGCTTACTCTTTTTGCCAATCTTAACATGCAACAAAAGGAAAAATTAAATGAATTGATTAGTGCTATTCTTGAGAAGGATGAACTCTTGGATAGCCAAGAGGATTTCCTTATTAAGGAAAACAAAAAACATGTTAAGACTAAAAATGCTTATGCTCAGGAGGTAGAGAAAAATGAAAAATTAACTAGTGAGCTTAGCACTTGCCATGACACTATTTCTAGCCTTAGAAATGAAAATGCCAAATTAATTGCTAAGGTTGAGAAATCAAATTTTTGTGATGATTCAATTGTTAATCTTAGAAATGATAATGCTAGTTTAATTGCTAAGATTGACAAGTTGAATGAATCTCTTGCTAGCCTTAAGTTTGAGAATGATAAATTAAATGCTAAGGCTAAGGAATTAGATGTTTGCAATATTTCTATTTCCAATCTTAGAAATGAGAATGCTATTTTACATGCTAAGATTGTTGAATTAAATGATTGCAAACCCTCTACATCTACGGTTGATCATGTTTCTATTTGCACTAGATGTAGAGATGTTAATATAGATGCTATTCATGATCACCTTGCTATGATTAAACAACAAAATGATCATATAGCTAAACTAGATGCTAAAATTGCCGAGCATGAACAAGAGAATGAAAAATTTAAATTTGCTCGTAGTATGCTTTATAGTGGGAGACGCTCTCGCATTAAGGATGGCATTGGCTTCCAACAGGGAGACAATGTCAAGCTTAATGCCCCTCCAAAAAGATTGTCCAATTTTGTTAAGGGCAAGGCTCCCATGCGTCAGGATAACGAGGGTTATATTTTGTATCCTGCTGGTTATCCTGAGGATAAGATTAGGAGAATTCATGCAAATAAGACTCATTCTCATCATGCTCTTATTTACAAGAATGAGGCTTCTAGCTCTAGGCGTTCTACACATGTTAAAATGCCTAAGAAGAAAACTCCTATTGCATCAAATGATCATAACATTTCATTTAAGACTTTTGATGCTTCCTATGTGCTCACTAATAAATCAGGCAAAGTAGTTGCCAAATATGTTGGGGGCAAACACAAGGGGTCAAAGACTTGTGTTTGGGTACCCAAGGTGCTTGTTTCTAATGTGAAAGGACCCAAGACCATTTGGGTACCTAAGAACAAGACCTAAACTTGTTTTGTAGGTTTATGCATCCGGGGGCTCAAGTTGGATCATCGATAGCGGGTGCACAAACCACATGACTAGGGAGAAAATGATGTTCTCCTCCTATGAGAAAAACCATGATCCCCAAACAGCTATTACATTCGGGGATGGAAATCAAGGTTTGGTCAAAGGACTTGGTAAAATTGCTATATCTCCTAACCATTCTATTTCCAATGTTTTTCTTGAAGATTCTTTAGATTACAATTTGCTTTCTGTTTCTCAATTATGTAAAATGGGCTACAACTGTCTTTTTACAGATTTAGGTGTTACTGTCTTTAGAAGAAGTGATGATTCAGTAGCATTTAAGGGAGTGTTAGAGGGTCAGCTATACTTAGTGGATTTTAATAGAGCTGAACTCGACACTTGCTTAATTGCTAAGACTAACATGGGGTGGCTCTGGCACCGCCGACTAGCCCATGTTGGGATGAAGAATCTTCATAAGCTTCTAAAGGGAGAGCACATTTTGGGACTAACCAATGTTTATTTTGAGAAAGACAGGGTTTGTAGTGCATGTCAAGCAGGAAAGCAAGTTGGAGTTCATCATCCACACAAGAACATCATGACGACTGACAGGCCACTCGAGCTACTTCACATGGACCTATTGGGCCCGATAGCTTACATAAGCATCAGCGGGAGTAAGTACTGTCTAGTTATTGTGGATGATTATTCTCGCTTCACTTGGGTGTTCTTTTTGCAGGATAAATCACAAATCCAAGAGACCTTAAAGGGATTCTTGAGACGGGCTCAAAATGAGTTCGGCTTAAGGATCAAAAAGATTAGAAGCGACAATGGGACGGAGTTCAAGAACTCACAAATAGAAGGCTTTCTTGAGGAGGAGGGCATCAAGCATGAGTTCTCTTCTCCCTACACGCCACAACAAAATGGTGTAGTGGAGAGGAATAATAGAACTCTACTTGACATGGCGAGGACCATGCTTGATAAGTATAAGACTTCGGACCGGTTTTGGGCAGAAGCAATCAACACCGCTTGCTACGCCATCAACCGTCTCTACCTTCACCGAATCCTCAAGAAGACGTCTTATGAACCCCTAACCGGTAAAAAGCCCAATGTTTCATATTTTAGAGTCTTTGGAAGCAAATATTTTATACTTGTTAAAAGAGGTAGAAAATCTAAATTTGCTCCTAAGGCTGTAGAAGGCTTTTTACTAGGATATGATTCAAACACAAGGGCATATAGAGTCTTTAACAAGTCCATTGGACTAGTTGAAGTTTCTTGTGACATTGTGTTTGATGAGACTAACGGCTCTCAAGTAGAGCAAGTTGATCTTGATGAGCTAGATGATGAAGAGGCTCCATGCGTCACACTAAGGAACATGTCCATTGGGGATGTATGTCCAAAGGAATCCGAAGAGCCTCCACAAGCACAAGATCGACCATCTTCCTCCAAGCAAGCATCTCCACCAACTCAAGATGAGGATCAAGCTCAAGAGGATGAAAATGAAGATCAAGAAGGGGACAATGATCAAGGGGGAGATGCCCATGATCAAGACAAGGAAGATGATGAGAGTCCAAGACCGCCACACCCAAGAGTCCACCAAGCAATACAACGAGATCACCCCGTGAACTCCATCCTCAGAGATATTCATAAGGGGGTAACCACTCGATCTCGTGTTGCTCATTTTTGTGAACATTACTCCTTTGTGTCTTCTATTGAGCCATACAGGGTGGAAGACGCATTAAGGGATTTGGATTGGGTGTTGGCGATGCAAGAGGAACTCAACAACTTCACGAGGAATGAGGTATGGCATTTAGTTCCACGTCCTAACCAAAATGTTGTAGGAACCAAGTGGGTCTTCTGCAACAAACAAGATGAGCATGGTGTGGTGACAAGGAATAAAGCCCGACTTGTGGCCAAGGGATATTCACAAGTCGAAGGTTTGGATTTCGGTGAAACCTATGCACCCGTAGCTAGGCTTGAGTCAATTTGTATATTACTTGCCTATGCTACTTACCATGGCTTTAAGCTTTACCAAATGGACGTGAAGAGTGCCTTCCTCAATGGACCAATCAAGGAGGAGGTCTATGTTGAGCAACCTCCCGGCTTTGAAGATAGTGAGTACCCTAATCACGTCTATAAACTCTCTAAGGCACTTTATGGGCTCAAGCAAGCCCCAAGATCATGGTATGAATGCCTAAGAGATTTTCTTATAGCTAATGGCTTCAAAGTCGGAAAAGCCGATCCTACTCTCTTTACTAAAACTATTTCAAATGATTTGTTTGTATGCCAAATTTATGTTGATGATATCATATTTGGGTCTACTAACAAATCTACTTGTGAAGAATTTAGTAGGATAATGATTCAAAAATTCGAGATGTCTATGATGGGGGAGTTGAAGTATTTCTTACGATTTCAAGTGAAGCAACTCCAAGAGGGCACCTTCATTAGCCAAACGAAGTACATTCAAGACATACTCACCAAGTTTGGGATGAATGATGCCAAGCCCATCAAGACACCCATGGGAACCAATGGGCATCTCGACCTCGACACGGGAGGTAAATCCATAGATCACAAGGTATACCGGTCGATGATAGAATCTCTACTCTATTTATGTGCATCTCGACCGGATATAATGCTTTCTGTATGCATGTGTGCAAGATTCCAAGCCGATCCTAAGGAAGTACACCTTAGGGCCGTAAAACAAATCTTGAGATATTTAGTTTATACTCCTAAGTTTGGCCTTTGGTACCCTAGGGGATCCACTTTTGATTTAATTGGATATTCAGATGTTGATTGGGCAGGGTGTAAGATTGATAGAAAGAGCACATCAGGGACTTGCCAGTTCTTGGGAAGACTTCTGATGTCTTGGGCTTCTAAGAAACAAAATTCGGTAGCTCTTTCTACCGCCGAAGCCGAGTATATTGCCGCAGGCCATTGTTGCGCGCAATTGCTTTGGATGAGGCAAACCCTTAGGGACTATGGTTACAAATTAACTAAAGTTTCTCTCCTATGTGATAATGAGAGTGCAATCCGTATGGCGGATAATCCCGTTGAGCACAGCCGCACTAAGCACATAGCCATTCGGTATCACTTTTTGAGGGATCACCAACAAAGGGGGGATATCGAGATAGCATATATTAACACCAAAGAACAATTAGCCGATATCTTTACCAAACCACAAGATGAGAAAACTTTTACCAAACTTAGGCATGAGCTAAATATTCTTGATTCTAGGAATTTTGATTGATATATTGCACACATAGCTCATTTATATACCTTGATCATATCTCTTTCATGTGCTATGACTAATGTGGTTTTCAAGTGTATTTCAAGTATATTACATGCTAAGTCATAGATTGAAAGGGAAATGGAGTCTTCGGCGAAGACAAGGCTTCCACTACACTCCATCGAATTATTCATCCTTCGTCGTCGCTCCACACCGCTCTCCAATATGATATAATCTTCACTCATATATTATTTACCAAAGGGAGAGAAAGTAAAAGGGCTTATATTTCACTCACAAGTATCCATTTTTGGCGATTCATGCCAAAGGGGGGGAAAGTATTAGCCCAAAGCAAAAGGACCGCACCACCACCGATTTCAAAAATGTAGTCTTTCAAATTTGTATTAAATGAAGTGTTTTCTATTGCTATCTTATTTTTGATAGAATTTTCAAATTGGTATAACCCCTTTCAAAATTAATATCTAAAACCCTCTTGAACACTAAGAGGAGAATTTCATTGAGGGGGAGTTTTGTTTAGTCAAAGGAAAAGCATTTGAAAAAGGGGGAGAAAATTTCAAATCTTGAAAATGCTTCTCAAAATCTTATTCATTTACCTTTGACTATTTGCAAAAAGACTTTGAAAAGAATTTCTAAAAGAATTTGCAAAAACAAAACAAGTGGTGCAAAGCGTGGTCCAAAATGCTAAATATGAAGAAAGCATCCATGCATATCCTATGAGAATATATATTGGTTTAATTCCAAGTAACCTTTGCACTTACATTATGCAAACTAGTTCAATTCTGCACTTATATATTTTCTTTGGTTTGTGTTGGCATCAATCACCAAAAAGGGCGAGATTGAAAGGGAAATAGGCTTACACCTTTTCCTAAATGATTTTGGTGTTGAATTGCCCAACACAAATAATTGGACTAACTAGTTTGCTCTAGATTATAAGTTTTACAGGTGCCAAAGGTTCAAAACAAACCAATAAAAAGTCCAAGAAAGGGTTCAAATAAAAAGAGCAAAAGACAACCGAAAGGCAGCCCTGGTCTGGCGCACCGGACAGTGTCCGGTGCACCAGAGAGTTCAACTCTAAACTAGCCATCTTCGGGAATTCGGGGAGGCCGCTCCGCTATAATTCACCGGACTGTCCGGTGTAGCACCGGACACTGTCCGATGTGCCAAGCGGAGCAATGGTCGCCAGCGCAACGGTCGAATCCAACGGTCGGCTGACAACGGTACAGTGCACGGACTATGCACGCAGAGTCAGAGGTGGCGCAGATGGCGCACCGGACAGTGAACAGTGCCTGTTCGGTGCACCACCGGACTGTCCGGTGGCCTCACAAGTCAGAGCTTTAACGTTCAAACCCTAACGGTTGGGTGACGTGGCTGGCGCACCGGACAGTGTCCGGTGGCGCACCGGACTGTCCGGTGCACCATACGACAGCAGCCTTCCCCAACAACCATTTTGGTGGTTGGGCTATAAATACCCCCCAACCACCACTCTTCAAGGCATCCAAGCATTCACTACTCCTCATTCAATACAAGAGCAATACACAACACTCTAGGACACAAATCAAAGTCCCTAATTCAACTCTAGTTCTTAGGACTTGTGAGAAGATCGGCTTGTGTTCTTTTGTTGTTCTTGTTGTTTGGTTGGCTTTCTTCTTCCTCTATTCTTGTTCCCAAGATCATTGTAATCAAAGCAAGAGACACCAAGTTGTGGTGGTCCTTGTAGTGGACTTAGTGTCCCTTTTGCTTGAGAAGAGAAGCTCACTCGGTTTAGGTGACCGTTTGAGAGAGGGAAAGGGTTGAAAGAGACCCGATCTTTGTGACCACCTCAACGGGGAGTAGGTTTGCAAGAACCAAACCTCGGTAAAACAAATCACCGTGTTATCCACTCTTATTCGCTTGTGATTTGTTTTTCGCCCTATCTTTCGGACTCGACTTTAATTCTAACGCTAACCCCGACTTGTAGTTGTGCTTAAACTTTATAAATTTCAGATTTGCCTATTCACCCCCCTCTAGGCGACTTTCACCGGGTAACATTTATGTCCCCAATATTCACATATGATCATAATACAAGTTATTAAGGACTAAGTAGTCTTTTCCTCTTTCGGTCAGCATCATCGTTATACTTCATCTCCGTTGTGAGCCGAAGCTGTCCATCTGGTGATAGCTTCAGCGTTTACTCTTATCCTCTTTAGATCTGTCTCCATCTTGTGTGCCTTAGTCATGAGGAAGAGGCTTGTATCGTTCAGACAAAGCTTTTTGTAATAGCTTATGCTGAAAACAAATGGTTAATTATGTTTGTTTTTGAGTACCTTCGGAATGAGAAGGCCCCCAACAGTAGCCCCTCACAGTATTAATTTGTTTTATTGTAACAAATTCAGACTCCGACGAGAACAAAGGCATTTAGCCGAAGGTCCAAAAAAACATCTTCCCTTCGCTAGAATAGCGAATTATTTTGACTCGTGGGGCCCACCGAGGTGTGGGGCTCTGAGTGTATATATAGAAACATGTGTCGTGAGCATTTTTCATGCTATCTAGATGTTTGTAATGTGTGTGTTATTTTAACTTTCTTTGCTTTCTCGAGCTCGATTGACTTTTGAGCTTCGACATCTACCCAACCATCGTCTGAATGGCTGAGGAGAAGAAGATCACCAACCCCGCACTGGCTGGGTTTTACGAAGCTATGGAGAAGACCAACACAGAGAAAATCACCAACGAGATGCTGGTCGGTTTGTCTGAGAACTCCAGCGATAGTTAGATTTTGACGTAGAGAGTGGAAATGAAGATGTCGAAGACCGGCCATGGAGGTCGAGCCATGTTGTTTTCAGGAAATTCACCATCAAACAAGGTCAGATTGAATCGATGAAGGGGAAATACTTTCATGATGTATCTGTAGTGAGCGCTGGGGGAGAAGACACCGTTCCCCTGCCAGAAAGTGATGAAGTGGTAGTCTTCAGGAGCTTCATGAAGGCTGGGCTTCATTTCCCGCTTCAAAAGATGCTAGTCGATGTTTTGAAAACATTTGAGATATATCTTCATCAGATTACCCCCGAAGCTCTTATTTGAGTGGGGGTTTTTATCTGGGCCATGAGGAGACAAGGACTTGATCTAGATGCAAGATGCTTTTGCAATATTCATGAGCTATCTTATCAGACGAAGGCGACCGGAAAAGAACAATATCACAACAATTTTGGTTGTTACCGCTTCGTTCCTCGATCTGAGGCGAGTTACCCTGTCCCCATGTTTCAGAAAAGGTGGCCAGGATCTTGGATGCAGGAGTGGTTTTACGTGAAGAATGACCTGAGTTAGAGGGAGGATGTGAAAGGGATTATTCAACGCCCTATATGGTCTTGCTTTGGCATTAGGATGCCATCCATTACACTTGGGAAAGATGTGCAAGCATGCCAGGAGGCTTTCAACACAGTGTGCACCTATATTGGCACAAGAGACTTGGTTCAAGAGCACATTGCTTACAGAGTATGGCCTCTCGCAGGTGAATGGGAAATGCCGAAGGAGGTTGCCGCTGGCTCTAGTCAAGGTGGCTTGGTCTATCTGAAGTATACCTTCCGATACAGAAGCCAGTTTGATGAACCAAACGATGACTGGCTAGATACTATAGAGGCAAATAGTGATGAGCTACTTGGAGCCTACTTGAAGGCTAAAGACGAAGCCATGACGGTCTCTTTCGGTGCTCGAGGGAAAAAGAGGCTAAACATGGTTTTTGATGTTACGGGGTTTGTCTACCCTAATTACTATTTTCCTATTCGGAAACAAGGGAGAAAAAGGAAAATTGCTGCTTTGGCATCCTCTAGCACGTCGAAGGCGAAGAAAGTGAAGGTCTTGACACGTAGACCGAGACATATTGAGACGACCGATGCGCCAAAGCTTATTGAAGGTGCAAAAACTGCCCCTTCTGCCACAGAATCAGGTCTTATCATGCCAATCGTAACTCATACAGATCCGACCAAAGAGCTGAAATCAGAGAGGGCATTAGAACAGCCGAAGGTACTGAGCCCAGCAATTACAACAAAACTGTCGAAGCCATCAATTGTTTCTGCAGCGACTCCAAGAAAGAGGAGAATGACTAGTGTATTAGACGCTGTTTTGGAGTCTGCGAAGATGTCAGCTCTCGCTTCTGCCGAAGCTTCTAGCAGAAAAACTAAGGATGCGAAAGAAGCTGTTGTTGCGAGCGTGGCCATTGCTCCTACCAAAGTCGGGCCTTCAGAAGCTGGGCCAATAAAACTAGCGGAAAAGAGTGCTCCTGAGGGATCTAAACATCCTACCTCCAAAGCACCTCATAAAGAGACAGAATTCATCATTCAACATGCTTCAGAAAAGCAGCTATCTTTAGAGCAGATTGCCAAAGTAGAGCATTATGCTAGGGACCTAAAGTACCCCCGAGGGTCCTTAGTATACAGAGGGGACGATGAAGAAGATTTCCTCTATTGCTGTTGGTCACCTGTTCTCAAATGTTGTGAGTCAAGAACAAGCAAACACAATTGTTAATCATTAAGGGCCTTCTTCCTTCGAAGCATTACCTCCTTACGGGTATAATGCTTCTCAGACAAAGGTCAAGAAGGGCATACCTTCATCATATCAATACAAGGGTAGGAATGCGAAGGAATAAGTATAATAATCATATCTTAATAATTCATTTATTCTTGCATTCCATAAAACATATATAAATATCAACAGTGTTAATATTACATTGATACCTTCGGCTTGCTCGAAGGCGAGGACGCGAAAGAATGAATACAATACAGCATGAATAGTATGGGGTACTGTTCATCTATTTATAGGCACGGGACGCAGCCCAAGTGATATTACATTCATGTCCTTGGACATTAGTTTACAAACAACTTAAACTAAGAAGGTCTAACTAGTCCTTTTTCCTTATTTGCTTGGTCTGGGCCGAAGCTACTGAGCTTCGGCATTCTACAATGTTGCTTCTACATAGAGTCTTCGTCTTGAGAACCTTCGGTAGAGAAGAAGACCCCCAACAGTAGCCCCTTCGCGGTGCTAGATCGTTTTTTCGTAACGAGCTCGATCCGCGAAAAACACAAAGGCTTCAGGATGCAGGTGGGCGCCAATGTTGGTGACTTGTTCTCAATTGTTGTGAGTCAAGAACATGGCAACACAATTCTTAATCATTAAGGACCTTCGTCCTTCGAAGCATTATCTCCTTACGGGTATAATGCTTCTCAGACGAAGGTCAAGAAGGGCATACCTTCATCATATCAATACAAGGGTAGGAATGCAAAGGAATAAGTATAATAATCATATCTTAATAATTCATTTATTCTTGCATTCCATAAAACATATATAAATATCAACAATGTTAATATTACATTGATACCTTCGGCTTGCTCAAAGGTGAGGATGCGAAAGAATGAATACAATCTTGCATGAACAGTACGGGGGTATTGTTCATCTATTTATAGGCACGGGTCGGAGCTCGAGTGAAATTACATTCATGTCCTTGGACATTAGTTTACAAACAACTTAAACTAAGAAGGTCTAACTAGTCCTTTTTCCTTCTTTGCTTGGTCTGGGCCAAAGCTACTGAGCTTCATCATTCTGCATTGTTGCTTCTACACAGAGTCTTTGTCTTGAAGACCTTTAGCAGAGAAGAAGACCCCCAACAATTGCCTTCCTGATAATAAGGAAATCAACATCTGCCGTGAGATGATGAACAACATGGTATTTCCAAAGCTCGAGCTCGGTTTATCTGCTATGTCAAAGGATCAACTTGTGGACAGCCTTGCTTTCAATAGCTTGAAGGTTTGCAAATTTTGGCTTCATGTTTTAGTACATTCCGAACTGTTTTTCAGTAGTTCTTACATTTGTTGTTTACTCTTTTGTTTTATTTTGTAGGGTCTGATCCTGAGTAAAGCTTTGAAGGCCCAAAAGGATGTCGAAGACGAGAGTTGCCAAATGGCACTTAGTAATCTCCGATCGAAGGTTATAACTTTGACGAATGAAGCTCTCACTAAAGATAAGATTTGCTATCTCTGGTCGAAAGGCTGAAGTCTAGTGAAGCTAAGATGTCTGCTCAAGCAAAAGCTCAGAAAGCTGAAGTACAAGAGCTGAAAAGGAAAGTTGTCGAAGCAACTGAAAATTTTGATGTTGAAGTGGTAAAACATGAGATTTGCAAAATTGAAAGATCAAGAGCACAAAAGAATGTTGATGAGCTTCGTGCGGGCAAAGAAAAATGCTATGAGATATCCATGGAGTGTGCTAAAAATTTAAAGAACAGTTTCTCTAAAGTTGGGGCCTTCTCCGCTGAGCAGAAATTCATTCGCAGTGACCCCGATGGAGTTATCCAGTGGATCAGTGGGGAGGCCGAAGCTTTTGAAGAAATTCTTAGTGATAGGGGGGATTTTTGTGCATTCGCCGATGCCCACGGGGTTGTATCAATTCTGGAAAAGGTCGACTGTGATCATACCAAGGTTGTCGCTTAGCCAGAATTTGTTTTCTCAGCCGACGACATTAAAAACCCCTCAGCCGAAGCTTCTGCATTAGGTGGGAAATTTTACTCCGAGGTATGGATGAAGGGCGATCGTGAGATAGCTGATGAAGCTATTAAGAAAAAATGAGAAGGAATCTCACGACACTCAAGAAGAAGCTAAAAGGCTGAACAAGCTGCTGAGCGCGCCAGGCTTATAGGTACATCTATTGTGGTCTAACTTCGTAATCCATTTTAGCTTTGGAACTAACAAACACATACTACGGTGTAGCTGAACTATCTCCCCCTCCAGGCTTCTGAACGAAACTGCCGATAAAGTCCTCAAGGAGGACTAAAATTTTTGTATTCTTGTTAGTTAAGTGCCTTGGGAAATGATTCTAAGTTTTGTAAGAAACAATTGTAAACAATTTGTTAGTATATTGATGTAATATATTTCTTTATGAAGCGTGGAACCTTCGTACATACCGTTTTTTGAGCCTGTAGCGAAAAAACACCTTCCCTTCTTTTCACGCTTCATAAAGAAATCCCCCTTCTTTGCCAAAGCTGTTGTACTATGCTTGATTCTTGGTGTAATTATTGCGTAGGAATAGTATTGTTGAAAGCATAAATTTCACGTGTCAATAGTTTCAAGCATGAACCATGCACCTTTAATACTCTTTCACAAATCTTTTGCCGAAGCTAAAGGAGAAATTCCCATTTTTCCACTGCTTTTGTTGATGCAAAATGATGTATGATGCAATGTCATGATGCAATATGATGTGATGGCATGATGCAAATGATGTTAGCGCGTGAAACATAAAAGATAAGACTCTGTATTCCTTTAGGAACGACTTTGGAGTCTCTTCACCCTTTTTCTTAGGTGGTATTTCAGCTCTGCATTCCCTTGGGAACGACTTTGGAGCTAAGTTCTGCATCCCCTTAGGAACGACTTTGGAGCTTCTTCACATTTGACTTAGGTGGCATTTAAGGTCTGCATCCCCTTAGGAACGACTTTGGAGCTTCTTCACCTTTCACTTAGGTGGTAACTTAGCTTTATATCCCCTTAGGAACGACTTTGGAGCTTCGTGATACTTTTTTGTTACACTCGATGGTGTAACCATAGACTTATTATATCAAGATGAAGGTTAAACCTCCTTATATTGTCTTTTGAGAAGAAAAAATATAAAGGCAAAAAAGGTAAAGAGACATTAGATTAAGACACTCAGTAGATATGCCTTGACTCGGGCACAGTGCTGTTGACTGTGCGAGCTTCAGATTCTTCCTAAGTGTCACGTTGCTGCTGAGCCTAGCGATGCCCTTCTAGCTGTTGGTTATGGATCAGGGTAGGCGTCAGTGGTGGCGGTGGTGGCAACTGAGCCCAGGAGGCTTGGGAGTGACTCGCCGAAGCAACGGAAGTCGTGGGCTGTTGATTGCCCACAGACTCCGAGATATATGGAGAATAGCATGAAGCAGTATGCAAGACTTGCTTCGATAGGTTCTTCCGTGCTTCAACTTCAGCGATTTCTTTCTGCTTTTGGATCGTGACTTGGCACGTCCTTGTCGTGTGTCCCTTATCTTCCCCATAGAATAGGCAGAACAGTCTCCTGGGCTGATTACCATATCTTCCTCTGAAGCTTCTTCCCCCTCTGCCTCTTGGAGCTAGTGGCCTGAAGGAGCTTTGATGTGCCCCTGATGATTGGGAACTATGATGATGACCTTGAGTATGATTTCCCCTGTCATCGCTTGAGCTCGGGTTATGAATCGTCCTGACATGCCTAGGGTGGAGTCTTCCTCTAAAGCCCCTAGTCATCTCAGAGTATCTGTAGGCTTCTTCCCTTCTGTGCAGAAAGCCATTGTCGGCTCTGATGTATTTGTCCATTTTCTGGAGGAGCTTCTCCAAGGTCTATTGTGGCTTCCTTGCAAAATATTGTGTTGTGGGTCCTGGTCGAAGGCCTTTGATCATGGCTTCAATGACGATCTCATTAGGCACTGTAGGAGCCTGAGCTCTAAGTCGCAAGAACCTTTGGACGTACGCCTGCAAATACTCCGTGTGGTCCTATGTGCACTGGAATAAGGCTTGAGCGGTGACTGTCTTCGTATGGAAACCCTGAAAGCTGGTGACTAGCATATCCTTCAGCTTCTGCCACGACGTGGTTGTCCCCGGCTGAAGAGAAGAATATCATGTTTGGGCCACACTTCTGACTGCCATAACAAAGAACTTCGCCATGACAGCGGTGTTGCCCCCATATGAGGATATAGTTGCTTCGTAGCTCATCAGAAACTGCTTCGGATCTAAGTGCCCATCATACATGGGGAGCTGAGGTGGCTTGTAAGATGGTGGCCACGGGGTAGCCTGCAACTCTGCTGCTAGAGGAGAAGCATCATCAAAAGCAAAGTTACCATGATGAACGTCATCATACCATTCATCGTCATTGATTGGGCTTTCTTGGTGAAGCTCCCTGTGTTGGGGCCATCGGCCTTGGTCATCCCGAGTAATGTGACACATTTCTTCAGCTTCACCGATCTTCCTCTGAAGGTCGTCTAGCCGAAGCATCTTTTCTCTCTTCCTTTGCACTTGCTGGTAAATAGCCTCCAAATCCCTGATCTCCTGGTCCAACTCCTCCTCCTAAGGTGTTGGGCTGGTAGCCTTTCTCTTCTGGCTCCTAGCTTCTCGCAGTGAAAGTGTCTCCTGATTTGTGTCCAGTGGCTGCAGGGCAGCCCTTGGCGCTATTGTCTTCTTTGGCGGCATGACGACGGTAAATGCTTGCCGAAGGTGGTCATTTGAGTTCACCGGAGGTGGGCACCAATGTTGGTCACTTGTTCTCAAATGTTGTGAATCAAGAACAAGGCAACACAATTGTTAATTATTTGGGACCTTCGTGTTCGGAACATTATCTCCCCATGGGTATAATGATCATCAGACGAAGGCCATGATGGATAGGCCTCCATCATTTAATATGTGAACACGAATGCGAAAGAGCAGAGATAGAAATTACACCTCATTAATTCCTTCATATTCGCATCCTATAAAACATGTATGAACATAAACAGAATTAATGCTACACTATTACCTTCGACTTGCTCGAAGATGTAGACGTGAGAGAGTGATTACAATCCAGCGTGAACAGTACGATGCTACTATTCATCTATTTATAGACACGGGACGTACCCTGGTAAAAGTACATTTATGTCCCCAATATTCACATATGATCATAATACAAGTTTATTAAGGACTAAGTAGTCTTTTCCTCTTTCGGTCAGCATCATCGTTATACTTCATCTTCGTTGTGAGCCGAAGCTGTCCATCTGGCGATAGCTTTAGCGTTTACTCTTATCCTCTTTAGATCTGTCTTCATCTTGTGTGCCTTCGTCATGAGGAAGACACTTATATCCTTCAGACGAAGCTTTTTGTAATAGCTTATGCTAAAAACAAATGGTTAATTATGCTTCTAGGACCTTCGGAAGGAGAAGGCCCTCAACAAATACCAAGTCTGAGCCACACTCCTGACTGCCATGACGAAGGACTTTGCCATCATAGCAGTGTTGCCACCATATGATGATATAGTTGCTTCGTAGCTCATGAGGAATTGCTTAGGGTTGGAGTACCCATCATACATGGGGAGATGTGGCGGTTTGTATGAAGGTGGCCATGGGGTAGCCTGCAACTCTGCTGCCAGGGGAGAAGCATCATCAAAAGTAAAATTACCATGGTACAGATCATCATACCATCCATCATAATTGATTGGAGTTTCTTGATGAAGCTCTCTATGTTGAGGCCCTCGTCCTTGATCGTCCTGCGCGATGTGGCACATTTCTTCAGCTGCTTCGTCGATCTTCCTTTGAAGTTCAGCTAACTTGTAGCACCCCAAAAATTCAAATCTTGAAATTTTCTCGAACTCACTCTAAATTCAAAATGAATTTTAAATTTTGTTTCAAAATGTTTGTTTGCGAGTTGATATCAGCAAATAAAATATAGTGGTCTATATTCTCCTCAAAATACCCTACAAATATTTCCCCGGTGATCCCCTCAAATTCTTTCCAGAAGTACTGCCCAAATATTCCACTGATAATTCTCCAAATAGTTTCCTCCTGAGAAATACCTTCAGAATCATTTTTAAAGTCCCTACAAATATTTTCTTCATAATTTTCCTCATGCTCATACATATATGTACGCCTCCAGTGTCATACAATGAGCTCTACAAGCTAATTTCACTTATACACGACTAATACATGCTTATCTCCCACTAATCCTCACATCCTCCAACTAATCCTCGCCTCCTCACCCTAATCCCCCACCTAGCCTATAAATAGAGGGGCAAGGGCCTCCTCTCAAGCCACCCCAAACCATTTCATGGCAACTCTCCTCCTCCCCCCCACATGCCCACTCCAACTCCCACACAAGCACACCACTAGCACAAGGATCGTTGGGTCGTTCATTCGATCGTTCGTCCACCTGTTCTTAGTTTGTTTGTTCGTTCGTCCGATCATTCGATCGTTCGTCCGATCGTTCATGGTTTGTTCGTCTGTTCGTCTGATCGTTCGATCGTTCGTCCAAATAATCTTTGTTTAGCTGTTATGCTGCCAAAATTTTGATCGTTCGTTAGTCCGATCATTCGAGCGATCGTCCGTTCGTTCATAGTTCCTATTCATTGTTCGTTTATAGTCCCTATTCATCATTCATCGTTCGTTCATAGTCCCTATTCATCGTTTGTTGGTCCTTGTTCTCGAATTCTATACATCAAGAACAAAGCAACACAATTGTTAATGATTAAAGACCTTCGTCCTTCGAAACATTGACTTCATTTTTTAGAGTACATTGACTTCATTTCTTTCTATTGCAAATAATTTCTCAGAAAAGTTTGCCACACACAAATAATTTCTGTTTATAGATGCCACTTTGATAACCGATGTTGTCTCAATATTATTGTGTCCTTCTGGTGCTTCACCATTAGTTTTATTTCCAGCCATATGATCGACATTGAAAGGACACAAGTCGGCTTAGCCTTTCAATGACTCTAAACTACGACACTTCCATATTATGATACATTTGTAGACTGCACTGTTTTCCTACTACATACAACTACATGTTTAAATAATCGTATTACTTTAATGTGTACATGTCCACATATAAGATCAAATTGTGTATGATCACTAGTATTTAACAAACTGTGTATGATCAAATTGTGAAATCCAAGATGATCAAACTATGCCTTCGGTATTATTGTGGTCACACACAATAATATTTGATTTAACAAACTGTGTACGTCAATATTTAACAAACTGTGTATTAGATTGAATAATAAATACCTAGAAATAAACTGTGTATGACTAATATTTAACAATATTTAACAAACTGTGTATTAGATTGAATAATAAATACCTAGAAATAAACTGTGTATGACTAATATTTAACAAAGTGTCCTAGAAGTTGTACGATTGAATAAGAATAAGGATCACCTGATGGTTGTCTCCTATATTTTTGTTGCAGTGCAAACCGTCTAAAGCTGACTTTTGGATGGGGTTGGCGAAGGTGTGCTTGAATACGAATCACCTGAAGGCGTGGAGTCCCTAGCCGCTAGCTGTTGTGTGTCCCTGCCAGGCGATAGTTTGAGTCCCCTGCAAGCAGTGCCGGCTGTAATATATAATATAGGCATGCAGGCAACAATGGGAAATTGTATGATTCTTGTGATCATTTTCCTTGTATTCTTTTCTAATGTTCGTTATATATCAGATTTTATAAGATTCTTGTGATGCTTTTCCTTGTATTTTTTTCTATTGTTGGTTATATATCAGATTTTAGAAGATTCTTGTGATCCTTTTCCTGGTATTCTTTTCTATTATTGGTTATATATATATCAGATTTTAGAAGATTCTTGTTATCCTTTTCCTTGTATTTGGCCTGGAAATTTGTCATTCAGAAAACATGGAAATTTGTCGAGCGGTTTTCCTTTTTTTGCTGATTGTTTGTGTGGAAGTGCTGGTGGCTGGCCTGGCGTCCGGTGGCGCTGAGCAGGGAACGACAGAGCTATTTGGCCGGGAAGGAGAAAATGATTTGGCGGATAGCAAAATAGGAGAAAGTAGGAGAAAATGATTTGGCGGATAGAAAAAAAGCCAAGAATAGGAGGTGGGATTAAGTTTATCCTTTGATTTTGGATCTAAGGGCCCTCAACACGTTTTAGCATGTTAGCACATGAAATTGTTTTACACAATATACATTGCCTAAATGGTATATTATATGTGTGTATGTATATGCAATATATTATTTGTGTAACGTATCATCAGATTGCTACGTTCGGCGTCTCGTCATGTGACATCAAAGGCCGCGACCCCGAGAAGCATTTGAATATATCCACACTCATCATATAAATGAAGCAAATTAGTGGGTTCATACAGTTCTTGATGCATCTGTTTTGTATATGTGTCTAGATTTATTATCACCCATCTGAATATAGACATAAAAGCTGAGACCTAAAACGAATGGGTCAGATCAAACTACATTTTCTAAATATTTAGCAACCAGTTTTAAAGGTTGTGGCAATAACTATACATAATGCAACAAATTTAGTGTTGATGCAATATCCCGTGTGGCATTAGGGTGCTTTTGCAACATCTTTTCTAGTGAGAGCAATAACATCTTTCTTTTGCAACGAAAGTCATGATTATCGCAACGCACAAAAAAGTGGCAAAAAGGTGCACATATTGCAACCACTTTTAAAGATCGTGGCAATAACTAACACATAATACTACAACTTTACTGATGTTGCAATATCCGGTGAGCCACTAGGGACATTTTGCAACAACTGTTAGTGGTAGCAATACCATCTATCTCTTGCAATGAAAGTCATGGTTATTGCAACGCACAATAAAAGTGGCAAAAAAGGTGCATAAATTGCAACCACTTTTAAAGGTTGTGGCAATAACTAACACCTAATGCTACAACTTTATTTCTATTGCAATATTCGGTGTGACACTAGAGTAATTTTGCAACAACTGTTCTAGTGGTCGCAATAACACCTTTCTCTTGCAACAAAAGTCATGGTTATCGCAATGCACAAAAAAAGTGGCAAAACAATCCATATATTGCAACCACTTTTAAAGGTTGTGGCAATAACTAACATCTAATGCAACAAAAATATTATTGTTGCAATATATGTCGTGGCATTAGGGTGATTTTTTAGTAGTGATTCAAACGCTTGACACAGGTATCCGCACGTTAATCCTTATTCCAATTTCATCTCGTAAACCACGCATCCCCATGGATCCGTGTCCACCGACCAACATCAATAGGATCTGAAAGTGGGTACAATCAATTCCTGACCTCGCGCGAGTGCTAGAAAAATCACTCGACTTCTACCGAGATCCCTAATTAGCAAAGCAGCTACTCGACCTAGCATACTAGTATCCATCTCAAAAAGGATTCTGAGTTCATGCAACTAGGGTTTCAATCAACTCCTACACTTAAGTGCACAATACAAGCCTACAAACATTAAATGTAGTAAGATAGCATATAGAACAGGTTATGCATAAAACCAGGGCTTGCCTTCCAAAGATGGGGCAGGCAGATCCTCTGGGGTAGGCTCTAGTGCTGGATCCGAGGTCACCTCCTGAGCAACTCCTTGCTCTGGCACGAGGATGTACTCTCCGTCCGCGAGGTTACAATCTATCGAATATAATGAATAAGATATATGCATGCTATGATCTGTAGAATTTAATAACAATTATGCCTTAGTGCAGAAAAACTAAGTTAGTTAATTATTTAGGGTTTCCTTGTTATAAGAGGCTCTTAGGGTTTTAGGCTTATCAATTTAGGTTTGAGGTTCTTACCTAAGCATAATGGATTAAGACTTGGAATGCCCCTTAAATGTTTTAGTAGATATTCAAGGGGTTTTGCTGGTTTGGTTAGGGTAACATTAGTCTCCATTATTAATTTCCTTTTTCTTCTTCTATTTATGCTTTTAGGGTGGGTTTGAACTACAACAGTGATTTAAATTTTTCCAAAAATTCTGTAAAAATTACAGTGGGTTACTATTTGTCACTGTAGTCTGCCCTATAAGTTTGAGGTCCAAAAAAATTAGAATATGCCCTAGACAAAAAAATAACAAAAGTTGGGGCAAAGGGGTCACTTTGCACTACAACTCTTATCTAGGGGTGGGTTCTGTACTAAGAGTCATTTTTGCTGGTATCTATAGGTAATAACATGCTTCTGTGCCAAAAATCACAGAAGGTTACTTAGTGGTTATTTAGTTATGCTTTTCTAAAGTTTTAAGCTAAAATGACACTTACAACTAACTTGTTTGGGGTGTTCTTCTATGTTTATAATAACAAAACATTAGTTATCCCAAGGTTTGGGGTGTTTTCTCCTCAGTGGTATTTTTCTAGGATTTTTCTAAGTTTTCCTTGTTTTTCCAAATTAAAAGGTATCTCCTTTCTTTTTTACTAAACAAAGGTCTAATAAAATTTTCTAGTGAACTACACTAAAAAAGGGAGCCAACAAAAATGTGGGTGCTCCCTGGTTCTTATTTTAAACTACCTTTTATATTTTCTCTAACTTTAGGCTAAAAATGATTTAAATGGCAAACTCTACCTTTATTTGGTGTACAGAGGGGTTTATTATTTTTAAACAGGTTAGGAAGTGATTAGGTACTTCTCTGAATTTTCTTAACCCTAGTCTAATAGTGTAGCTATTTTTCCTTATTTTCTTTAGCTTTTGACCAGATAATAAATTAAATCATAACTTTAAAGTTTTCTGCAACACTTAGGGGTTTTATATTTTTTTCTAAGTAGGTTATATTATTTAGAATCTCGCAAATTTGGTTTGACTTGATTTGGATGAACCAAACTGAAGTTATGAATTTTTCAAGTTCTGGTTGCATTTAAATCAGAATATTAAAAAGGTTTTCTGGAAATCCACTTTGCATCGAAGACCCTGGGTTCTTTGTAAACTAATCCCTACAGTTATACCCCTGCGCCACTATTCCCTTGAGTCGCTGACAATGCACAAAACCCCTGGCCTTTTCTTCTTCTCCCCCGAGGTCCCTCCCCCTATGAAAACAGTAACCGCAGAAGGAAATAGGGCGGCGCGGCTTACCGGCGGCGAGAGAGGTCCAGCGAGGGGCGGGGTTGGCTCTGGGAGGTTCTTGCGGTCACAGCGAGGTATGGCTCGACGGTGGTGGTGGCCAGAATCAGTCGGTCCACGTGCGCAGGCGGGTGAACTCGTCGGCGGCGAGTGCTCCGGCCTAACCACGGTGATTCCGGTCAATCCAATGGCACGGGGAGCTCCACGGGGTGACGTAGAGACCATGCGTGCAGTGAATTGGAAAATGGCGCAGAGACTCACCCGGTCCACGTGCGCCGACGGGGCTCCGAACTCCGGCGAGCACGATTGCGCTATTACGGTGGCGGGGGTCCGCGGTTCAAGCTCTGGCAAGCTTCACGGCCTCCCAGGTGAGCTACCTAGGGGCTTGGATCTAGCAGAGGAGGGCGGGAAATGGTTCGGCCACGGTGGTTGCCCTCGGGCAGCTCTGGCGGGTCGCGGAGAGGTCGCCGGAGCTATGGGTGAGCTTCGCGGAGTTTGGCGCAGGATAGAGGATGCAACGGGGAAGATAGCCGGGCACTGGGGCGGGCTTTATAGCCGTGGCGCGGGCGTGGTCACGGGGCGGCTGCGGGCGCGCGGGGGTTCACGTACGGGCGTGCTCTGAGCGCGCGCCCGAGTGTCAGCCCGCGTCGAACACGTGTGTGTTTGCTTCTGCCATGGTTCAACAGCCGATTGGAGCACCTTAGCGTGCAGATCTCGGCAAAACACCCGTGTATGGTCTCTTCCCTGCACCAAATCCTACATTTTTTATGTGAGTACCAAGCAAGGATACGGTCGGGGTAGGGAGATATAGGTGTGAGAAGTTGCCTTTGTCCTAGCTATGCAAACCGAGACAAAAGCTATACCAAGTCGTGTCAAACGACTTACGGTTGGGTTCAAACTTTCCCAGGGTGTTCTAGAGGTATTTTGGCACCACTTTGTCAATTGGGCCAAGTGGTTTTGAGTTTGGGATTAAGGTGACAATGTTTGATGTTCGCAAAAGGTTTGGTTTTTGGACTTAGAAAATTCTGATTTTCCTTTTATGCTCAACTCTTTGGTGAACCTTTTGGGGTTTTTTCTGAAATCTTGTTGGGGTCACTTTCTTACTATCATTTGTAGGGTATTAAGTGTACTACAACTTTTATAATTGGCCCAAGTCATGATCATGTGGTTTTCATAGCCTTTTGATCATACTTACTTCTAGTGCTCCACTTGTCCAAAGGGGTTTGAATTAGGGTTTGGGCAATTCTCCCCATTATATGTGCATGATAAACCAAGGCATGACATCTAAGATGGGTTGCACTTACTTAGGATCTTTAGTTCCAAGTTTGGTGTACCTTCCCAACTTAAGTCACATGTGATGATGGGCTTACTTGTGTAGCCTTGAGTGGAAAACTCTAAGTAACACCTGAGGTGTTACAGCCCTCTCCCCTTAAAGGAATCTCGTCCCGAGATTTTAGGTAGAGTCCTTTGGAGGGGTGCCATGAAGGTGTGCTGGTGTGTTGTTCCTTCCTTTATCCAAGTTTCTCTAGTTAACTCCTCTTCGAATGACATTCTCTTTGCGACTTCAGAAGGAAGTCCTTTTTGAGTCATTTTCAAAGCTTATACTACCTTTAACATCTAAGTTTTTCTTATATTTAGATTCAAAGGGCAGGTGGGGGTGGGGTTTTTGATTACGTACCGACTCCTTTGGGCAGAAAATCGGGGAAGCGAGAACATAGAAAATCCTCAGACTCCCAGGTAGCCTCTTCTACTGAATGGTGACTCCACTGAACCTTATACATTCTGATCGACTTTGCCCGTGTTGATCTCTCCTTTTGGTCTAATACCTTGACGGGGTGCTCTTGATAAGACAAGTCTGGTTCTATCTCAATTTCTGGTTCAGGTAGCACTTCCGTGGGTAAGCGGACACATTTTCATAGCTGGGATACATGGAACACATCATGAACTACTGACATGTGGGATGGCAACTTCAATTGATATGCTACGGGTCCACAATTTGCTTTGATCTCATAGGGTCCAATGTAGCGAGGAGCTAACTTGCCCTTGATTCCAAATCTCTGAACACCTTTGGTGGGTGACACCTTAAGATAAACATGATCTCCCACTTCAAACTGTAGAGGCTTCCTCCTCTTATCATGATAGCTCTTTTGCCGGGCCTGAGCAGCTTCTAGGTTCTTCTTAATGACTCTGACCTTTTCCTCTGCTTCAAGTATCAAGTCTGGTCCAAATATTTCCCTCTCTCCCGCTTGAGACCAATTGAGTGGTGTCCTACACCTTCTCCCATACAAGGCCTCAAAAGGTGCCATCTTTAAACTGGACTGGTAGTTGTTATTATAGGAGAAGTCTGCCAAAGAAAGACACTTGTCCCAATTTTACCATAGTGTAGCACACAGGCTCGCAACATGTCTTCGAGGATTTGATTCACTCTTTCTATCTGACCATCTGTCTGCGGATGGTATGCTGAGATTTTTATTGCACGGGTCCCAAGTGATTCTTGTAGCTGCTCCCAAAAGCGTGCCACAAACAGTGCTCCTCTGTCAGATACAATAGTCTTCGGAATTCCATGCAAACACACTATTTGATCAACATAGATTTCTGCATATTTCTCTGTCTTGTGGGTGGTATGCACTGGCAAGAAATGAGCGGTCTTGGTCAACCTATCCACGATGACCCAAATAGAATCATGGTGCCGGGAGGTATTGGGCAATCCCACGATAAAATCCATACAAATATCCTCCCATTTCCAAGATGGTATGGGGAGGGGCTGCAAGGTGCCTGCTACCTTCAGATGGCTGGCCTTTACTCTCTGGCAGGTGTCGCATTCGGATATATACTTAGCAATTTCCCTCTTCATTCTGGTCCACCAGTATAAGGATCTGAGATCATGATACATATTGTTACTGCCGGGGTGCATGGAAAATTTTGAAAGGTGAGCTTCATCCAGTATCTTCGTTCTGAGCTCTAGGTTCTTGGGGACAACCAGTCGATCTCCAAACCATAGAATTCCTTTGCTGTCCTGACGGAAGCATTTGTATTTTTCTGCCTTCTGTTCGATCATTTCCTTGATAACCTGGACACCCTTGTCACCAATCTGTGCCATGACTATTCATTCTTGTAAGGCGGGCTCCACTGAAATATAACTCAAGGCACCGGAGGAAACGACTTCTATTTTCAACTTGCATAATTCATCACATAGGGTGGTGATTCTTGCATTCATATTCATACAATTGCACTAGGCCTTCCTGCTTAGAGCATCTGCCACAATATTGGCTTTGCCAGGATGGTAATGCACCTCCAAATCATAGTCCTTGATAAGTTCTAACCATCTCCTCTGCCTCATATTAAGATCAGCCTGAGTGAAAATATATTTGAGACTCTTATGATCAGTGTAAATATTACAGTGAGCTCCCATCAAGTAATGTCTCCAAATCTTGAGAGCATGAACCACAGCTGCTAATTCCAGATCATGTGTGGGGTAGTTCTGCTCATGGGGCTTGAGTGCTCTGGAGGCATAAGCAATGACTCTGTTGTCTTGCATCAAGACACACCCCAATCCAGTACCAGAAGCATCGCAATAAACCTCAAAGGGCTTGGTGTTGTCAGGTTGAGCTAGCACTGGTGCGGTTGTCAAATGCTGCCTCAGCGTATGAAAGGCATCTTCACACTTTTTGGTCCATTCATACTTAACTCCCTTCTTCAACAGTTCAGTCATTGGCTTGGCAATTCTGGAGAAATCCGGAATAAATCGTCGATAATACCCTGCCAATCCCAGAAAACTCCGAATCTGCCGCACTGTGGTAGGAGGTTTCCAATCCATTACTTCTTGTACCTTCTCAGGATCAACTGATATCCCATCCTGAGAAATTGTGTGACCCAGAAATTTTATCTCCTTCAGCCAGAAATCACATTTGGACAATTTAGCATACAACTGATGGCCATGCAGTCTCTGAAGTACGGTATGCAAGTGCTTAGTGTGCTCGGCTTCATTTTTGAATACACCAGAATGTCATCAATGAAAACCACAACAAATTTGTCCAATTCTGGCATGAACACTGAGTTCATCAGATACATGAAATAAGCCGGGGCATTGGTCAGCCCAAAAGACATCACCAAAAACTCATAAAGGCCATATCTGGTAGAGAAAGCCGTCTTGGGAATATCACTGGCACGGATCTTGATCTGATGGTAACCCGAGCGAAGGTCTATCTTGGAGAACACTTTGGCTCCCACCAACTTATCAAGCAAAACATCAATGCGGGGCAGTGGGTATTTGTTCTTGATGGTCACCGCATTGAGAGGGCGGTAATCGACACACATTCTCAAACTCTCGTCCTTTTTCTTCACAAATAAGGCCGGACATCCCCAGGGTGAAGTACTTAGGCGAATGAATCCCTTGTCCAACAATTCTTGTAGTTGCTTTTTCAACTCCGCTAATTCCGCGGGAGGCATCCTATAGGGTCTCTTGGATATAGGAGCAGTCCCAGGTTGCAATTCAATCGCGAACTCTATGTCTCTATCGGGTGGCATTCCCGGCAATTCGTCAAGAAAGACATCTGGGTAGTCGCAGACTACGGGGATTCTCTCAACCGGGGATTCTTTCATAACGAAGGCACAGGAACGGGTACAACCCTGAGCGGGCAGATATAATGTGGTTTCACCATAAGTAGGCGAGTGCACCTCAATGGCCCTCGCTGCAATATCAATCACTGCCTGATTTATGGTTAACCAGTCAGTTCCCAATATGATATCCATGCTATCCAAACCCAAAATGAGGAGGTTGGTTTTGATTATCAGACTACCAAACTTTATAGGCACATTCTTGTTGATTTGGTAGGTGGCAACCCTGCCTCCTGATGTTGAAATTGTAATACCCCCATTGGTGTGGTGAAAAGGTAATTGGCACTTGGCACTAAATTTGGTACTGATAAAATTGTGTGATGCACCAGAATCAAAAAGAATAATAGCAGGATAATTCAAAACTGAAAAGGTACCAGTCATGACGGGTTCTCCCTCTGGAATATCAGCCATGGTGGTGGAGTTCAGCCTGCCTTGCCTCACTTGCACCTTCTACCTTTTGCCTTGGTTCTGGTTGGCATTCTGTCCCTGCCTCTGCTGGTTTCTGGGGCAATTCTTAGCATAATGTCCGGTGTTACCACAAGTGAAACACCTGTTGTCATTGGCCTGACGGTACTGCTGCTGCTGCTGATTGTTCCTCTGCACTGTGGGCTGAGAGCGGGTGGGTGCATGCTGCTGCTGTTGGGGTCGAATCACCCAACATCCTTGCTGCTGCTGGGGTCCCCTGTTCTGAGTGTCATATACGATCCTGAAGCGCTGTGGCTGAGCTGAGGGTCCTGCCATAGGGGTCTTCCTCTTCTTCTCTGCCTGACGGGCTGTGATACAGTCCTCCTGAGAAATGGACATGTTGACTAACTCATTATAGCTGTTGACCCTGACTGTGTTGAGCCCCCTCCTGAACCTGTCCCTCTTCTTCTCGTCGGTGTCTGCATGATATCCGGCATACTGGCATAGGTCATTGAAGGCCTGAGCATACTGCAACACTGTCCGGTTCCCCTGAGTGAGTGCCAGGAACTCATTGAGCTTCCGGTCCATAATGCCTGCTGGTATATGATGCCCCCTAAAAGCTGCCATGAACTCTCTCCATTCCACCTCATGGTCAACTGACTGCATAGCAAGGAAATGATCCCACCATGTCCGCGCAGGTCCGCGAAGCTGCTGGGTGGCGAACCTGACTTTAGTCACCTCTGAACAAACTCCATGGAGTAGAGGGAATTTGGATTCCACTACCCTCAGTCATACATCAGCATCGAGTGGGTCCTCTGCCCTGGTGAACAACGGTGGCTGGGTACTGAGGAACTCCTGATAAGTGGCTGCCGCGGGGTGACGCTGATGATCATCACCACCATAGTGCTGAGGTGGTGGCTGACGTTGGGCTAGCTGTCGCAGAATCTCGTTCTGCTGAGCCATCAGCTCTTGCAGAGTAAGAGGCGGTGGCGGTGGTGGAGGAACGCGCTCATTCTATCCACGACGCGCTCTTCCTGCCATCTGAAAAATCATGTATATTCTCAATATCATATTTCTGAGGTTCAAGGTTTAATCATGGTGAAAGAATCAAAGGGGGTAAAACCAATATATTCTTGCATAGATATAAAAGATTCCACATGGCATAAACTTTTCTTCCTAAATTAAAGTTGACATCCTTCATCATCCACATTTCCAAAAGAGTTTGTCATGATTACATCAACAACTCGAAAGACTCAACTCTATCTAGCCTAGTACCCCAAGGGTGCAAAAGCCAAGCTAGTCTTGAGGAGTTCTACCGTCACAGACTTCTAACTCTATCTCTGCGACCTAGTGAGCAAACGAGGCAACGCTCGACTCGGGGGAAGGTGGTCTCCCTAAGCCATCAGTGTCCAAGCTGGAGGCAGACTCCTCTCCTCCCTCGATGTCGACATCCTCGTTGGCCTCCATGTCCTGGATCTCCTGGTGGTGCATATCCAGGTGCTGATTAGCCTCCGCAAGCTGTTGCTGAGTGTTGATCAGCTGATCCTCGAGAACCTCGATGGTGTTCTCCCTGGTTCCCACTAGCTCCTCAAGCTCTTGAATCTCATTTGACAATTGTTCCACTTGCAAGTCTTTTTCCACCATCTCAGTGGACAAGTCTACCACAAGTTCCTCCCTGTTATCCAAGGTGATCTTGGTAGCCTCCAACAGTGCCATCAGATGAGACATGGCCTCTCCTCGCATCACTTGCAGACGATACAGGGCATTCATGCACCGCACCGTCAAGTGAGCAGTCTGACCTAGGTAGATATCCCATATATCCTTGGCATGCTCCACTCGGTCCTTCCACATTGGGTCGTCCTCCTTCTCCGCGGGGAACAAGCCAATGGGGTGAGTGGACAGCTCCAAGGGGTGGAATCTGCAGAAGGTGGTCAGTCCGTGAAGGGCAATTGCCTCCATAGTATCCTCAGCCCTGTATCCAAAAGACTCGGAATCCAACAAACGCTAGCCTAGTTGTAGGGGATGAGGCTCTAGGGTCATCCTCACCCTACAGCGGGGCACTCGATGCTTCTCGAACAGCTGCATCGCGTACTGGGGAGGTGTTGTGTAACCAGCTCCCTGAAGTACCTCCCACAAGATACGGGGGAAACCCTCTCGTGCAAGTCCGTCCGTGTGGGACTGTGCATTCCCTTCATCCGAGGATCCGTGAGAAGTCATCTGTGTACGGTTAAGCGTAAGTGAAAAAGAAAAGGAAGTATAAAAGAAAAAGGAATCAAAACTTGGCCTCTCTCGGGTTATAACCGTATTACATGGTGTAGTTTATCTTGTGCTATTATGCCTCGTATCATTTTAAAATTCTTAATTAGTTACCAAGTAGTTTGATTACATGATGCATGCATGCTCGTCCTAAATGACCTCAAATCAACTTAGAGGGAATAGGAAGGAACTCCCATCCCTTATGGTAGCCTGTAGGGCTTACTCAATTAGCCACCTAGCTACCCCTCTATCATCCTAAGGCTCCACGTCCTAGGTCTATCCTGATCGTCCTACGATCTATCCAACATTTGTTTCTACCAAGTTTTATTTTGAAAAAGGATGGTATTTATAGTTTATTGATTCCTCTGTGGTGGTACAAGCTCCGATACCAGCTGTGGCGGAACTACCCGAATTATTCCAACTTAAGTGCTTAAGTCCCGCCTTAGAGGCTAGACCACACTTAATTAGGAATAACACGTCAATCCCTCGGATCGAGTCCGACGAGGCCACTAACAGGATCAAGTACCACATACTCACTCGATGGTGAGGCACGGAGCAAATACAATAAATCATAAAACCATACATTGAGGAGTATTTAAAGTTATTACATCATCATTGGAGTTTTAGCAAAAGTAGTCATCATTGATCGGAATGCAGCGGAATAAAACTAACGATAAATAAATAGAGAGATGGGGAAGCCTGTCCCATCACTCCTCATGCTCCTCCTCAGCCGAGGCAGGGTCCCACTCGACTGTCCATCCCGGTGGCAAGATGGACGGCCAAGTCACTTCAGCAACCATGTCCTCCAGAGAACCTGTAAAATTATGCCACAAGCAAGGCTGAGTATACTAATACTCAGCTAGACTTACCTGGTGTGAGGAGTCTACTCCTCTACCTCTAGACATGCAGTTGTTTGGATGAGGGGTTGGGTTGCCAAAAGCACTAGCTGAGTCTAAAAATCAAATTTTAGCTTTCTCAAGTTTTAGTGTGACTCTCTTAAGACTAAATGTGTACTATCTACTCATTCATGGTATCAAGCAAATTAGCAATCAACACTTTTTGCCAAATCATCATATTTCCACTTGTTACTCAATGCAGTACAATCGATCAAGCAGTCTCATTAGCTGCGAGAAGCAGACGATTCGAATCGAGTTTTTATCCTTGCAAGGTAAACCTAAACACACGACGTGGCGAGGCACTCTGTCCACACACACATCAACCGTCCCCGTTGATTCCCTAGCAACAGATCAGGGCTCACCGCCTTAGCGTACAATGCCTCACTGACCCCGACTACCGTCGTGCAGTGACCGCACTTGTACCGACCATAACCGGAATGGGAGACCACGTCTCAGGTCGAGTGAGGGGATATGTCTGCTGGCAGGTTCAATCAGGTACTAGGATTACCGATTTACCATATTTCTCGGCATGTGCTTAGTACATTCAAACGTTTGACACAGGTATCCGCACGTTAATCCTTATTCCAATTTCATCTCGTAGACCACGCATCCCCATGGATTCGTGTCCACCGACCAACATCAATAGGATTTGAAAGTGGGTACAATCAATTCATGACCTTGCGCGAGTGCTAGAAAAATCACTCCACTTCTACCAAGATCCCTAATTAGCAAAGCAGCTACTCGACCTAGCATACTAGTATCCATCTCAAAAAGGATTCTGAGTTCATGCAACTAGGGTTTCAATCAACTCCTACACTTAAGTGCAAAATACAAGCCTACAAACATTAAATGTAGTAAGATAGCATATAGAACAGGTTATGCATAAAACCGGGGCTTGCCTTCCAAAGCTGGGGCAGGCAGATCCTCTGGGGTAGGCTCTGGTGCTGGATCCGGGGTCACCTCCTGAGCAACTCCTTGCTCTGGCACGAGGATGTACTCTCCGTCCACCAAGGTTACAATCTATCGAATATAATGAATAAGATATATGCATGCTATGATCTGTAGAATTTAATAACAATTATGCCTTAGTGCAGAAAAACTAAGTTAGTTAATCATTTAGGGTTTCCTTGTTATAAGAGGCTCTTAGGGTTTTAGGCTTATCAATTTAGGTTTGAGGTTCTTACCTAAGCATAATGGATTAAGACTTGGAATGCCCCTT
Organism: Zea mays; assembly: GCF_902167145.1. NCBI lineage: Eukaryota > Viridiplantae > Streptophyta > Magnoliopsida > Poales > Poaceae > Zea > Zea mays. The sequence goes on from NC_050097.1 coordinate 92,184,780, forward strand.
AAATGTTTTAGTAGGTATTCAAGGGGTTTTGCTAGTTTGGTTAGGGTAACATTAGTCTCCATTATTGATTTCCTTTTTCTTCTTCTATTTATGCTTTTAGGGTGGGTTTGAACTACAACAGTGATTTAAATTTTTCCAAAAATTCTGTAAAAATTATAGTGGGTTACTATTTGTCACTTTTGGCTTGCCCTATAAGTTTGATGTCCAGAAAAATTAGAATATTCCATGGACAAAAAAATAACAAAAGTTGGGGCAAAGGGGTCACTTTGCACTACAACTCTTATCTAGGGGTGGGTTCTGTACTAAGAGTCATTTTTGCTGGTATCTATAGGTAATAACATGCTTCTGTGCCAAAAATCACAGAAGGTTACTTAGTGGTTATTTAGTTATGCTTTTCTAAAGTTTTAAGCTAAAATGACACTTACAACTAAACTTGTTATTTGAAAAATGTCAAACAACAAAACTCCTAATTTCACTATGTTTATAATAACAAAACATTTGTTATCCCAAGGTTTGGGGTGTTTTCTCCTCAGGGTTATTTTTCTAGGATTTTTCTAAGTTTTCCTTGTTTATCTAAATTAAAAGGTATCTCCTTTCTTTTGTACTAAACAAAGGTATAATAAAATTTTCTAGTGAACTACACTAAATAAGGGAGCCAACAAAAATGTGGGTGCTCCCTGGTTCTTATTTTAAACTACCTTTTATATTTTCTCTAACTTTATGCTAAAAATGATTTAAATGGCAAACTCTATCTTTATTTGGTGTACAGAGGGGTTTATTATTTTTAAACAGGTTAGGAAATGATTAAGTACTTCTCTGAATTTTCTTAACCCCAGTCTAATAGTGTAGCTTATTTTCCTTATTTTCTTTAGCTTTTGACCAGATAATCAATTAAATCATAACTTAACAGTTTTCTGCAACACTTAGGGGTTTTATATTTTTTCTAAGTAGTTTATAATATTTAGGATCTCACAAAATTGGTTTGACTTGATTTGGATGAACCAAACTGAAGTTATGAATTTTTCAAGTTCTGGTTGCATTTAAATCAGAATATTAAAAAGGTTTTCTGGAAATCCACTTTGCATCGAAGACCCTAGGTTCTTTCTAAACTAATCCCTACAGTTATACCCCTGCGCCACTATTCCCTTGAGTCGCTGACAATGCACAAAACCCCCTGGCCTTTTCTTCTTCTCCCCCGAGGTCCCTCCCCCTATGAAAACAGTAACCGCGGAAGGAAATAGGGCGGCGTGGCTTACCAGCGGCGAGAGAGGTCCGGCGAGGGGAGGGGTTGGCTCCAGGAGGTTCTTGCGGTCACAGCGAGGATCAGCTCGACGGCGGTGGTGGCCGGAATCAGTCGGTCCACGTGCGCAGGCGGGTGAACTCGTCGGCGGCGAGTGCTCCGGCCTAACCACGGCATTCCGGTCAATCCAATGGCACGGGGAGCTCCACGGGGTGACGTAGAGACCATGCGTGCAGTGAATTGGAAAATGGCACAGAGACTCACCCGGTCCACGTGCGTCGGCGGGGCTCCAAACTCCGGCGAGCATGATTGCGCTATTCCGGTGGCGGGGGTCCGCGGTTCAAGCTCTGGCAAGCTTCACGGCCTCCCAGGTGAGCTACCTAGGGGCTTGGATCGAGCGGAGGAGGACGGGAAATGGTTCGGCCACAGTGGTTGCCCTCGGGTGGCTCTGGCGGGTCGAGGAGAGGTCGCCGGAGCTACGGGTGAGCTCCGGGGAGTTTGGCGCGGGACAGAGGATGCAACGAGGAAGATAGCCGGGCACTGGGGCGGGCTTTATAGCCGTGGCGCAGGCGTGGTCACAGGGCGGCCGCGGACGCGCAAGGGTTCCCGTACGGGCGTGCTCTGAGCGCGCCCCGAGTGTCAGCCCGCGTCGAACACGTGTGTGTTTGCTTCTGCCATGGTTCAACGGCCGATTGGAGCACCTTAGCGTGCAGATCACGGCAAAACACCCGTGTACAGTCTCTTCCCTGCACCAAATCCTACCTTTTTGATGTGATTCCCAAGCAAGGATACGGTGGGGTAGGGAGATATAGGTGTGAGAAGTTGCCTTTGTCCTAGCTGTCCAAACCGAGACAAAAGCTATGCCAAGTCGTGTCAAATGACTTAGGGTTGGGGTTCAAACTTTCCCAGGGTGTTCTAGAGGTATTTTGGCGCCACTTTGTCAATTGGGCCAGGTGGTTTTGAGTTTGGGATTAAGGTGAACATATTTGATCTTTGCAAAAGGTTTGGTTTTTGGACTTAGAAAATTCTGATTTTCCTTTTATGCTCAACTCTTTGGTGAACCTTTTGGGGTTTTTCTGAAATCTTGTTGGGATCACTTTCTTACTATCATTTGTAGGGTATTAAGTGTAATACAACTTTTATAATTGGCCCAAGTCATGATCATGTGGTTTTCATAGCCTTTTGATCATACTTACTTCTAGTGCTCCACTTGTCCAAAGGGGTTTGAATTAGGGTTTGGGCAATTCTCCCCATTATATGTGCATGATAAGCCAAGGCATGACATCTAAGATGGGTTGCACTTACTTAGGATCTTGAGTTCCAAGTTTGGTGTACCTTCCCAACTTAAGTCACATGTGATGATGGGCTTACTTGTGTAGCCTTGAGTGGAAAACTCTAAGTAACACCTGAGGTGTTACATATTGCTTTGCTGTGGACAAAACCCATAAGTACATCTTTTGAGCCGAAGGCGAAAAACACCTTCCCTTCTTTTTGTGCACATCGAAGCATTTAATTGCATGTCATGACACCTTCCCCTCTTGTCTGAAACGAAGCTTCATCGTATTCAACGAAGCATTTTGTCGCCGAAGTCGGACAACTCTTTCATATTATTGTCTGTGCTTCATGTCATGACAATGATGATCCTACAAATGTCTAATGAATGTTTTGTATGAATGCAAAGAATGATGTGATGAAATATGCAAGTGCATGACCCGAACACACGCGAACCCATACCCAGACTCTGCATTCCCTTAGGAACGACTTTGGAGTCTCTTCACCTTCTATTTCGGTGGTATTTAAGCTCTGCATTCCCTTAGGAATGACTTTGGAGCTTCTTCACCTTCTATTTCGGTGGCATTTAAGCTCTGCGTTCCCTTAGGAAAGACTTTGGAGCTTCTTCACCTTCTATTTCGGTGGTATTTTGGCTCTGCATTCCCTTAGGAACGACTTTTGAGCTTCGGAACTTACTCTGCGCTCCCTTAGGAATGACGTTTGCAGCTTCAGAACTTACTCTACGCTCCCTTAGGAACGACTTTTGCAGCTTCGTTACTTTCGGAGTGATTACAGCTCTGCATCCCCTTAGGGACGACTTTTGAGCTTTTCCCTGTTCTCTTTGCACTCGATGGTGCGAATTCTGGTATTACATGTTACATTTTGGGGGGAATTTGGCCCTTGTATTGCATAGGGCTAAACAAAAATGAAAATTAAATTTTAAAGGGAATGACTGAATCCTTGCCTATCACGCTAAGTCCACTAGGGCCACATCTGACGAAGCTTTTACAGAAGAAGGGGGAGCTCTCGGCAGCAAAGAAGTCTGCTGGGCCAAAAAGGCGGAGAATTATTACTGTTATTGAAGCCATTGAAGAAACACCACTGCCGGCCTCGGCGTCAAAAACACCAGCTACCGAAGACGTTGCAGCTACCGAAGCTGCAACTCCGAAGCTGCAACTGCCGAAGATACAAATCTAGAGGGCACATTTTCTGATATTGATAAAATGCTTTTGAATATGGCCGCGGAAGAAGCTGATACAGCTGCCGAAGAGACCCTGGCCATAGTGCCTGGGAAAGAGAAGGAGATCGCCGAAGATACTTCGGAGGAAAAGGATTTCAATTTTCAAAACATAATTGGTCAAAAGCTGTCTAAGGCTGAGAAAGAAGAGCTGAGAGATTATGCCATATCATGCGGCTATCAACCAGGAGCATTGCTCTTCGACGGTATTGACGACGAAAGCTTAGGATGCCTCCGAGACCGAACTGGAGCGAAGGTTATCAGTACTCTGTCGAAGTGTATTGGTTTCCCGAAGCTTGAGGCCGACATCAGCCGCTACCGACGACAGCATATCGTCGGTAGTTTATTCTATTCTAATTTCAAGGTAAAAACTTTACTTCGGCTTTTCATTGTTTTAACGACGAAGGTGTTTTCTGACGAAGGTTGTTTTTGCGCAGAGCATGCGATTAAGTAAAGCCTTGAGAATGCAACAGGATCTTGAAGATAAAAAACATGAGGTTATAATTGAAGGCTTAGAGAGCAAAATAAAAGATCACGAAGCTGCTCTTGAGAAGAAGGATTTTGAACTTCAATCAATGGAAGGCTTACTGGCGGAAGCCCAAGCTAAAATTGCCAGATTGAATAGTGAACTCCTCGCAAAGACAGAAAGCTTTGAACAAGAAAAGCAGAAATTCAATGCGAAGTTTGAGGCTGAAGTTGAAAAAAGTTCAAATTCACAGAAATCATTGAAAGAGCTTCAAGATAAATGTCTAGACTTCGGCAACCGATGCATGCAGCGGCTGAAGCAGGTCTTCAACTCAGTTGGGGCCAGTTCTGAGAAGTTTGAACCTTCAGTTGAGGACCTGCTAGGGACCTTCGAACACATTGAGGGCGAAGTTGATGCTCTTGACGAAGTTATAGCTGGGCACGGCAATTTCTGTGCCCTCTAGCTTCTCGGGGCACATCTGTTGCCTTCATGAAAACTGGTTGCACGCATGGAAAAATCATCAATAGATCTAACTTCAGCTTATCACCAGCAGACTTAACTGATATCCCTAGTTTGGCCCGAAGCATAGGAAATAGATTTATAACACAAATCTGGACGAAGGGTGGATGAAGCTTAGCTGGTGATGAAGCTCGAAGTCACCTCAAGCCGGTAATAAACTCATACCTGGTGCTTACCTTTTCTTTGAAACTTGAGTTTACCTTATAACGCTTTGTTATGTACAGGACGACGAAGCCGAAGAGCAATGATCCGAAGCTTTTGGCGGATGATGATGAAGTGACGAAGCTGAAGACACTACTATGAAAAAACTTTTTAGAGAAATTCTTGAATTACCCTTGTAAAAAATATTGTAATTTAGGAACCAGACACTATTCTGTAAATTTGTCCATACCTTGTAATATATTTTTACCTTTCTGTCCATGTATGAACTGCTTTGATGTGGACAAAACCTGTATTTTTTGAGCCGAAGGCGAAAAACACCTTCCCTTCTTTTCGTACACAACGAAGCATAAATCTGCTTCTTTTTTCTCTTGTCGAAGCCTTGTCATTAGAGCCAAAGCAGCTGTATGTACTTCTATGATATGATGATGATGATCCTACGAATGTCTAAATGAATGTGTATAAATGCAATGAATGATGTAATGTATTGTGCAAATGAATGTCCAAACGCACGCTTACGAAGCCACATCCAAACTCTGCATTCCCTTAGGAATGACTAAAATCTCTTTGCCGTTTATTTTTCGGCTGCACCGCTGATTTTTCGGTGTAAGTTCTGCATCCCCTTAGGAATGTCTTTTGAACTTCTTCGCCTTCTATTTCGGTGGTATAAGTTATGCGTCCCCTTAGGAACGTCTTTTGAACTTCTTCGCCTTTTATTCGGCGGTATTTGGCTCTGCATTCCCATAGGAACGACTTTTGAGCAGAAAACTTACACTGCACTCCCTTAGGAACGACTTTTTGTAGCTTCGTTGTGCTCTGCATCCCCTTAGCGATGACTTTTGAGCTTCTCCATGTTTTTTTTCTCTCTGCACTCGATGGTGCCCGCTCAGATGTTACATTTTACATTATTTTTGGGGGATTTTGCTCTCATGGAGCTGAATAAGAAAAGAAAAATTACAAACTATGGCCCCATTAAAAACCTTTCTCCCCCTTGGAAAGGAAAAGGGTGCCATAGGAAAAAATGAAAAAAGATTACATCAGATTACACATAATATTGTCGAAGCTCATCCGCATTCTAAGATCTAAGAATGTCGTTGCCGTCCATGTCCTTCAACCTATGAGAACCGGGCCTTGACGAAGATACCACCAGAAAAGGTCCTTCCCACTTCAGCTGTAGTTTGCATACTGTGTCCGGATTAGCCACTCTCCGAAGCACCAAATGCCCTGGCATGATATTTTTTAGCCGAACTTTTCTGTCGCGCCATTTTATTGTTTCGGCTTGATATTTATTGATATTTTCCACAGCCTGAAGTATGGTCCCTTCTATAGTGTCTTTTGCCACGTGATAATCAACTTCGTCTTCTGTTGAAGATGTTGTTCTTATTGACTCCGCTTTAGCTTCTTCTGGGGTTATAGCTTCGTCACCAAATAATAACTTGAATGGCATAAAACCTGTTGATCTTGATACGGTCGTATTGTGGCTCCAGACCACTTTAATCAACTCATCTGGCCACTTTCCTCTAGGCTGATTAAAGATTAGCTTCATTATTCCTATCATTGTAATATCATTTGCTCTTTCGACAAGTCCATTTGACTCTGGATGTCTGACTGACGCAAAATGAATCTTTGTGCCAATTTGATCACAGAATTCCTTGAAAGCTTCGGCATCAAACTGTGTTCCGTTGTCCAAAGTTATAGCCTTCGGCACGCCGAAGCGACAAACAATGTTTTGCCAGAAGAATTTCTGGACTGTGACCAAAGTTATTGTGGCCAAAGGCTTCGCTTCAATCCACTTGGAAAAATATTCTATAGCTACCACAACATATCTTAAATTGCCTTGTGCTGGTGGAAGTGGACCTAACAAATCCAGGCCCCATCTTTGCAATGGCCAGGTTGGCTGTATTAACTGGGTTAGCGATGAAGGTTGTTTCTGGTCTCTTGCACATTTTTGACAATTTTCGCACTTTTGAACCAGATCTGCTGCATCCGAATATGCCTTCGGCCAATAAAATCCTTGTCTGAAGACCTTCGCCAGCAAAGGTCTAGACCCAATGTGAGATCCACACAAACCTGCATGTATTTCCTTCATCAGCTCTATACCTTCGGTTCTGGATAAACCCTTGAGAAGTGGAGAGCAGACTCCATGCTTGTATAACTCCCCTTCTATTATCATATATGGTCTTGTTCTTGCCTCCATTCTCTTATTATAAGCTTCGTCATCTGAAAGACAATTACCTTGGAGGAAAGATACAATTTTAGTCCTCCAATATTCACTATGTACCGGAGAAATAGTAAGCACTGCTCTCTCCATGAGTTCAACCGAAGGTGCCTTTATTGTTTTAAAAAATACTTTCGAAGGTAGAGGGAGCCCCTGGGCCGCCGATTTGGCTAGTAAATCTGCATGCTCATTTTCACCTCTTGGGATATTCTTAACAGAAAAACCTTCGAAAGAAACCTCCAACCTTCGAACTGTATCCAGATATCTTTCAAGCTTCGGATCTCTTGCCTTGCTACTTTTGTCCACATGGCCAGAAATAACTTGAGAATCAGTTTTTAGAACGGCCCTTCTTATTCCCATTGCCCTTAACTTCCGAAGCCCCAACAGAAGTGCTTCGTACTCAGCAATATTATTTGTGCAACTGAAATCAAGCTTGGTTGCATAACATGTTTTGACTTTTGAAGGTGCCACTAGGACCACAGCCGCTCCTGCACCGACGGTTCCCCAAGAACCATCGCAGAACATTGTCCATGCTTCGGCATCTTTGTTTACTTCTTCTTCGTGAGCCCCTGGCGTCCAATCAACGATGAAGTCTACTAACGCTTGGGACTGGATTGAAGATCTATGCACATAATCAATGGTGAATTCACAAAGTTCTGCAGCCCATTTTCCAATCCTTCTAGTAGCTTCTTTGTTCCTCATAATATCCTTTAGAGGCTGTGAAGAAGGAACAATTATGTGATATGCTTGAAAATAATACCGAAGCTTTCTGGAGGCCATTAACACATCATATAGCACCTTTTCGAATTCTGTGTAATTTTTCTTTGACAGACTCAAAACTTCGGAGATGAAGTACACTAGAGCTTACTTTTTGACTTGGCCATCTAGCTTCTCCTGTACAAGTGTCACACTCACTGCAGAATGTGAAGCTGCAACATATAAGAGCAATGGAGCCCCTTGCGAAGGTGGAGATAACGTTGTTAAATCAATCAAATATTGCTTCAACTCTTTGAAGGCCTTTAGCTGAGCCGGACCCCACTAAAAGACTTCGGCTGACTTTAGTATTTCAAAGAATGGCAGATTTCTTTATGCTGATCTGGATATAAATCAGTTCAATGATGCTAATCTACCTGCCAGCCGTTGAGCTCCTTTCTTTGTGCTTGGCGGTTCCATACGAAGGATAGCTTTAACCTTGCTTGGGTTAGCTTCAATTCCCTTCGTTGATACTAGACAGCCAAGGAACTTGCCCTTCTTTACCCCCAAAACACATTTTTCTGGATTTAACTTCAAACCAGCTTGTCTGAAGTTGGCAAATGTCTCTTGCAAATCAGCAATGTGATTTTCTTGCTTCGTGCTTTTAACTATGATATCATCAACATAAGTCAGCACATTTTTGCCTATTTGAGAATGAAGGACTCTGGTTGTTATTCTGTTGAAGCTTCCTCCAGCATTTTTAAGCCCCTCAGGCATCCGAAGATAGCAATATGTGCCACTGGGGGTTATGAAGCTAGTCTTCGGCTCATCTTCCTTCTTCATCCAGATTTGGTGGTAGCCTGAGTAACAATCTAGTAGACTCATGAGCTCTGACGAAGCTGTTGCATCTACTAGAGAATCTATTCTTGGCAATGGGAACTCATCCTTTGGACAAGCCTTGTTAAGATCTGTAAAATCAATGCACATTCTCCATTTACCATTGGCCTTCTTCACCATAACAGTATTAGCTAGCCACTCTGGGTACTTGACCTCTCTGATAACTCCAGCACTGAGAAGCCTGTTCACTTCGTTCCGAGCACCTTCAGCTTTGTCATCAGACATTTTCTGAATCCTTTGCTTTCTTGGCCTGAAAGATAGATCCACATTGAGTGAATGCTCAATGACATCTCTGTTAACACCGCAAAGATCATTGGTTGACCAAGCAAAGACATCTTTGTTGTTGAATAGAAATCTTAGCAAATTCTTTTCCTGCTCTTCAGATAACTGAGACCCCAGCAGTACCTTTTGCTCTGCTATATCTTCACATAAAATCATAGGCTTCGGCTGATCCGCCGAAGCAGCCTTCTCTCGTTTGTATCGATACTCCTCATAGGCTTCGGCTCCATCTATGTTATGGATTGCCTTTAAATCTGTCCAGTTTCCTTCGGCCTTCCTGGCAGCTTCTTGACTGCCATGAACAGCAATGGGTCCTTGTTCCGAAGGTATCTTCATGCATAGATATGCTGGATGAAGTATCGCTTCGAAAGCATTAAGTGTTCCACGACCAATGATTGCATTATAGGGATACTCCACGTCAACAATGTCAAAGACAACCTGTTCAGTTCTTGTGTTATGAACAAAGCCGAAGGTCACCGGCATTGTGATTTTGCCGAGTGCTACAATCTGCCTTCCTCTGAAGCCACATAGAGGATGTGTAGCATCATGAATCTTATCTTCTGGCTCTTGCATCTGTCTGAAGGCCTTAGCAAATATGATATTCGCTGCACTACCTGTATCAACCAGAACATTGTGGACCAGAAATCCCTTAATGACACAAGATATGACCATAGCATCATTATGAGGGTAATCTTTGAGCTGAAGGTCCTCCTAGGAGAAGGTGATTGGGATGTGGGTTTGACTTGATGAAGGTTCCCTGCACCCCAACATGCTGCACCCTTCTCTGTGCTTCCTTCTTTTGCTTCTTGTAAGCCGGCTCTGAACCTGAGTCGCCTGTTATTGGAAGCACCAGCTTCGTAGCCAAAGATGCTTCGACTTGGTTGCTGAACGAAGCCATCAGCTCAAGAGTGGAAGTGAGTTCACCGGAGGTGGGCGCCAATGTTGGGGACTTGTTCTCAAATGCTATGAATTGAGAACAAGGCAACACAGAATGTTGAAGGTTAAGGCCATTCGTCCTTCAAAGCATTATTTCCCTTAGGATATAATGATCTTCAGACGAAGGTCATGGAGGACATACCTTCGGCTTGACAAAAGGAGATACTACAAGTGTGATGCACGAGCGAGTACAAATCAGTGTGAACAGTACGGGGGTACTGTTCATCTATTTATAGGCACAGGGCGAAGCCTATGTGAAATTACATTTATACCCTTTACAATTGATTACATTCCTGACACAAACTATCATGGGTCAATCTGTCTTTTCATCTTTAAGTCGGTGCAACCCTTCGTCTTAGACATGACGTTATGCCAAAGTTTCCTGTAAGGTAGCTTCGGTGTTATTTCCATGCTGATCCTCCGAAGGTGTTTCTTCTTACAGGACCTTCGGCTACGAAGCAGACCCCCAACACTATTCATCGTTACTATTCATCGTTGATATTCATCGTTACTATTCGTCGATCGTCCGATCACTCAAATATTCAACCGCTCATCCATCATGCTATCCAGCTCACCTAAGACCTGCTAGACCAATATTCCAGTCATACGAACTCCGGTGACTGTGACTTTCCTTCCAGTAAGAACTTTCTATCTGGTCACCCATCCCAGATTTCTCCAAGCGGAGCACGCTTAACTTTGAGATTCTTTCGAACCAGGCTTCCAAACTCAGATTCCAATAATTCTTGTTTATAAGTTTTTTATCAAATTATTCCCTATCCAACCATGTCATCCCTTAATCATGGTTCATATTCCAGAAAACTCCCAAAATACTCTTGTCCCATATTCTACCTATAATTTCCCTGTTCAGACTAAGTCAGACGATTCATTCGTCACTATTCTCACCAACAGTGAACTTGTCACACCCGGTTTTTAGAAGGCAAACCGAATGCGAACCATGTGCGTGCCAGGATCAGTTATTCACGTAAACAACAGTTACATAACATGGACATCATCACACAGTGCTCGAATAGTATTAAAAGGGAAATAATAGTCGATTACATCATACGTCTGAGACGTCCATATAGTCCTTACAATAAATCAAAGTGCGGAAAAGAAACGTAGATAAACGCGGCCTTCACAGGCAGCCGACTAGGGGTTGCCGCTAACCCACGCCTAGAACTCGTCGTAGTCTTGGAACTCCTGAAACTCTCCTTCCACAGCTTCATCTTCTCCTGAGCAGTGGTTGCAATGCTGACAACCTAGGGATGGGGGGGGGTTGGTGTGTAGAGCAAGGGTGAGTACACATCAACATACTCAGCAAGTATCCTGTTTGGCTGTAGTGGACTAGCTTTATGTGGGGATAAGTCAAGCAGTTGCTTTTAGTTGGTCAGATTATTATTCACTAATAGAAAGCCAAATTTTAGCATTAACCCAAGTTATTAGCCCGATGTACCCTTTCCAAACGGAAAGAATACCACTTACCAGCACCATAGACATAACCAGAACCAGCAGTCTCATCGCCACCTGTAAACCAAAGTGTCTCTGCTCAAGTACCACTAATCACTGGAGCTCCCTTGGCCGCTCATAACCGCGAGCATGGCTGATATATCAGTTTTCAAACACTCTGCAGAGGTTGTGCACTTTACCCACAAGCCGTGATTCCCATTTTGCCCAGAGAGAGCTACTCCCCATTAACCACTACCTAGGTGGCCTAGCAGGGCATCACTACGTAGCCTTTACAAAGATTCCCCGGGGCTGTAGCCACCCGTTAGGTTTCCTAAATGCACCGCACTCCTCCCCAAGGGGCGAACCCAAACTTGGTAGAGCGAGCCGCATACACCGAGCCCCATTGACGGCACGACGGATAAGTGAACTACACCCCGGATCCTCTAATTATTCAGCTAAGGGTATCCCATTCCACCCTCATGGTTGCACTGTTTTCCCGGGCGGTCATCCATAGAACAGGTCCTTACGGAGAGGCACTCGAGAAACCGCTCGAGCCCCCTTGAAGACCACAAGTATAACATCATAATAAGAGAGGGGAAAACAGCGTATCATAGATAATCTCATCATGTTCATTGATTAGAGTTTGAGCAATAGCATAAAGCTAAACAATAATAATCCAACCCAAATAGGTAAACAAGGACATGGATAACAAAACTAGTTAATCCTTAGGCATAAATGTGTAAAGCGGGAGGTGAATTAAAGAATGAATAGGACAGAGATAGGTTAAGGGACACTTGCCTCCACCAACCGACTGCTGCTCTGGGGCTTCTCCTGCGAGTTCTTCGGGTTCCTCGACCAGATCGCTCTCTATGCGAACACAATCATACATTCACATTTCAAAACAGAAAGGTAAACAATACACCATACAAAAAGGTGAATCCCATAATCATACACACGACATATGGCTAGCGCTAACGACCATTTGAAGTAGTGAGAATAACATAACCCTTACCATACTCGACAACTCGCTATGTTCATGTTTGGTGAGAGAATGAACTTAAACACTTCATTTCATGTAGTTATAATAACCGATATTTAATGCAGGTGCAACTATGGTTAATATTTAAGCATAATTAATTCTACGCTTAGTTAATGTGTCGCCCCCTAACCTAAACCAATCAATGTTAGCAAACTTAGGTGGTGTAGGGAGTCGCCGTGCGAAACTACGCATAACGAGAGCCAAAACATGTGTATTATCACATGCACAAAGCTACCAGCCACTACACATGGGATTATCGCGCGAACGGGTTGGCCGTGCCCCGTACAAGCCGATGCAGGCGAGCCGGGGATGGACCAGCCACGCGCGCGAGCGAGTCGCTGCTGCGAGCATGTCGCGGATGGGCTGCCACGTGCGCTGCGCAGGTCGCCACGAGCAAGCCGCGCAGGCTGCCGTGAGCGTGCTGCGGGTGAACTGAGACGCAAGAGGCACTCTACGTCGAGCAGGGGCCGCGAACGCGCCACGCCGGGGGTCACGAACGCGCCGCAGACGCGAGCAGCGGGCACGCCGCGGACTAGCTGCGCGGGCAGGCTGCGCCGGGCGGCCACGGGCACGCCACACCGCGACGGGTGCTGGCCGAGCCGGGGGAGCGGGCAGGCGAGCCGCGCGCCGCGCGCAGGGCCGCGTCGGGCACGCCGCGCCGCCACGCCGAGACCGGGCGTAGGCCGTGACGGGCGCTGGCCGAGCCGGGGGAGCGGGCGGGCGAGCGAGCCACGCGCCGCCACGCCGAGGGGAGCGGGCGGGCGCGCAGGGGCCGCGCCACGGCGGGCTCGCCTGGCTAGGCGCAGGGCGAGGGGGAGCGGACGTCGGACCGAGCCAGGGGAGCGGGCGGGCCGCGCGCCGTCGCGCCATGGCCGAGCGCCGGCCGAGCCACGCCGCGCACGCAGGGGGAGATCGAGGCCGCAGACCGGGGTTGGGGCACGCCGCGCACGACGGAGAAGAAGGGAGGGGAAAAAGGAGAAGGGAAGGGGGAAGACGAGGACGAGCTCACCTCGACGATCGACGCGACGGCGATTTTGCACGGGTGTGAGGCAAGAAGGGCGAGCTGCGCGAGGTGAGAGAAAAACGGACACCGTGAGGTTGGAGGAGATGAACATGGGGCAATTTTTCCACGGCTTCCGGGCGAGTCCCACGCGCAGAGGCAGCGGCCAAAACCGCCCGCCCGCACCAGCCGGGCGTGCGCGTCGCCCCACGCGCAGAGGCGGCTGGGCCGCGCCGAGTGGGCTGCCAAGCGGCCCAAAGCGAGGAGGGGAAAGGGGGGCGGCTGCGCGCCAGGCTGGGCCGCGCCAGCCGAACGGCCCAAGGCGAGGGGGAGGAGAGCGGCTGGGCCGTAGGCGCCGAGCCAGCCCACAACAAGAAAGAAGAGAGGGGGGGAAAGAAGGCCAGACTGGGCCGCGCGCAGGAGAAACGGCCCAAGAGAGAGGAGAAGGGGTTTTTTCTATTTATTTTTTCCTATTCTAGCCATAATACATCACTAGAATGCATGATTCACAAACTCTCTCAATCAAACAACGAAAATTCGTGATCCGACATGATGCAACAAACAAAATAGAAAATCTCTAGGGTTTATTATTATCATATGACTTGAAAATTTTGGAAATAGGTAGGGTTTTTGCGAAAAGAAATGGGAAAGAGAGGTAACGCCCGAATTTAGCGAGCGATATAGAAAGAAAAAATTCAACTCGAAATTCGGGGCGTCACAAACCTATCCCCCTTAAAAGAATCTCGCCCTCGAGATTCAGGGTTGGCTAGCAAAGAGCTCAGGGTATTTGGCCATCAGATCATCTTCACGCTCCGAGGTTGCTTCTTCCTCAGAGTGATGATTCCATCTGACTTTGCACATTCTGATGGTCCTCCTTCGAGTGACTCTGTCTGCGGTCTCAAGGACTTGCGTTGGCTTCTCCACGTAGGTCAAGTCCTCCTGGACTTCAAGACCTTCAACTGGCAACTGCTCTTCTGGTACTCGCAGACACTTCTTTAATTGAGACACATGAAAGACATTATGCACCGCAGACAAATTTTCTGGCAAATTGAGCTGGTAAGCCACTTCTCCACGTCTTGCAAGAATCTGATACGGACCAATTTAGCGGGGTGCTAGCTTGCCTTTCACTCCGAACCTTCTGACTCCTCTGATCGGTGACACTTTCAAATAGACAAAATCTCCGACTTCGAAACTCAGCTCTCTTCTTCTTGTGTCTGCATAGCTTCGCTGTCTTGATTGCGCTATTTTCAGATTCTCTCAGATCCTCTTAATGTTCTCTTCAGCTTCAAGCAGAATGTCTGGCCCAAACACCTGCTTTTCTCCAGGCTGATCCCACTGCAATGGAGTTCTACAACTCCTTCCATAAAGAGCCTGAAATGGTGACATCTTCAAACTGGCCTGGTAACTGTTGTTATAGGAAAACTCTGGATAAGGCAATCTCTTATCCCATCCGGACTGATCTTGCAACGCACAGGCTCTCAACATATATTCAAGAATTTGATTGGTCCTTTCGGTTTGACCATCTGTCTGCGGGTGATAAGTTGAACTGAAATTCAGATGCGTGCCCAAGGCTTCATGCAACTGCTGCCAGAAATGAGAGGTGAACTGCGTTCCTCTGTCTGACACTATCTTCTTTGGCACACCATGAAGACAAACGATCCGAGACATGTACAGCTCTACCAATACTGCACTGCTGTAGTTGGTCTTGACAGGTATGAAGTGGGCTGACTTGGTTAAACGGTCCACTACTACCCAAATGGAATCGTAGCCGGCTCGAGTGCGAGGCAATCCGACTATGAAATCCATACCGATTTCATCCCATTTCCACTGAGGGATCTGCAACGGTTGCAACAATCCAGCAGGTCTCTGGTGCTCTGCCTTAATTCTTCGACAACTATCGCACATAGCCACATGCTCTGCAATTTCCCTCTTCATTCCGTACCACCAGAATTTCTTCTTCAGATCCTGATACATCTTCTCACTGCCGGGGTGAATCGAATAGGCTGTCTCATGAGCTTCCTTAAGAATCAACTCCCGAATGGATTGGACATTGGGAACACACAAGCGGTCTTTGAACCATATCACACCTTCTGCATCTTCTCGAAAATCTTTGCCTTTGCCTTCTAGAATCAGTCGTCGGATCTCACTGATCTTCTCATCATTCTTCTGCGCTTCTTTGATTTCCCGCTCCAGGGTAGGTTCCAACTCGACTGTGACTCCTCGCGAATTGTTCAGAAACCCGAGACTCAACCTGTCAAACTCCTTGGCCAACTCATAAGGCATCGGATGAGCGACCATCAGATTGACTTGACTCTTCCCGCTCAAAGCATCTACCACTACGTTTGCTTTGCCTGGGTGGTAATGGATCTCCAACTCATAGTCTTTGATCAGCTCTAACCATCTTCGTTGCCTCATATTCAACTCTGACTGAGTGAATATGTACTTCAGACTCTTGTGGTCTGTGTAAACATCACATTTCTGTCCATACAGGTAGTGCCTCCATGTCTTCAGTGCGTGAACCACTGCTGCCAACTCTAGATCATGGATTGGGTAATTCTTCTCATGAACCTTCAACTGTCGGGACGAGTAAGCCACAACTCTTCCCTCTTGCATCAACACACATCCCAAACCTGTGTAACAAGCATCACAATACACCGAGAAGGGCTTGTGCACATCAGGCAAGACTAGGACAGGTGTTGTAGTCAACTTCTCTTTCAGCGCTTCAAAGGCCTCTTGGCACTTCTGGGTCCACTTGAACTCAACCTTGTTGCCTAGCAACGCTGTCATTGATTTCGCAATCTTCAAAAACCCTTCAATGAATCGCCGATAATATCCGACCATTCCATTGAAACTCTTGATTCCTCGGGCATCTGTGGGCGCTTTCCAGTTCAGAATGTTTGCCACTTTCTTCGGATCCACAGCCAATCCTTCTTTGTTGATTATGTGACCCAAGAATAGGACTTCATTGATCCAGAATTCACACTTGCTCAATTTTGCATACAATTGGTGCTCTCGCAATCTCCGCAATATCATCCTCAAGTGATTTCATGCTCTTCTTCGCTTTGAGAATAAATCAGAATGTCGTCGATGAATACCACCACAAACTTATCGAGATAGTCCATGAATACACTATTCATCAAGTTCATGAAGAATGCTGGTGCATTGGTCAAACCAAAAGACATCACTGTGAACTCATACAACCCATACTTGGTAATGAATGCTGTCTTCGGAATGTCCGAAGGTTGGATCCTGAGCTGATGATAACCTAACCTCAGATCAATCTTGGAGAACACACTGGCTCCTCTCAACTGGTCGAACAGATCTTCTATTCTGGGCAAGGGATACTTGTTCTTGATCGTGACTTCATTCAGAGCTCGGTAATCAATACACATCCTCTTGGTGCCATCTTTCTTTTCCACAAACAAGACAGGAGCGGCCCAAGGCGAGGTGCTTGGCCGGATGTAACCTTTCTCTGACAGCTCATCAATCTGCTCCTTAAGTTCAACCAACTCTGGTCCAGATATTCTGTAAGCTCTCTTAAAGATGGGGGCGGTTCCAGGAAGAAGCTCTATGGCAAACTCAACTTTCCGCTCTGGTGGCATACCCGGTAAGTCCTTTGGAAACACATCCGGGAATTCGGACACAACCTTGATACTCTTAATTGGGTCTGCTTCACTGCTATCGACAGCTATCTGATAACGACTTCCTTTCTTTGGCTCGGGCGGGACTAACCCGGTCACCACTTCCTCTCCTAGTGGGGACACCAACTTGATTGTCCTTTTATCACAACTGATAACTGCTTGATATTTATCTAGCCAATTCATCCCTAGGATGACATCTATTCCCTGAGTACCCATTACTATGAGGTTAGCGGGAAACGCTATCCCCCTTATTTCCACACATACATTCAAACAAATGCTATCGGCTCGAATTCTACCACCGGCTGAGTCAATTTGAATGGGGGTTGACATGGTCGTAATTGGAAGATTATGTGCTTCCACCCAGGATGCAGTAATGAAAGAATGCGTTGCTCCAGTATCAAATAACATTTCTGCAATATGGGAGTCGATTGAGAACATACCTACTATCATGTCGGGGGTCTCCTGAACTGCTTCAGCCTCCAAGTGGTTCAGTCTTCCATGATTGTAGCGCGGCTGAGAGCGGTTGCCTGCACCAGGCTGAGACACATTCTGCTTTGCTGGGGCGTTGGGGCCTGACTGCTGCTGGGCTGCCTTCTTCGGACATTGCATCACCCAGTGGCCTTGCTCTCCACAGTGGAAACATGCCCTGTTTCCAACCTGAGCTGGTGCTGCCTGATTGTTTTGCTGGTTTGCTAGGGTGGGAAGACGAGGTGCCTGCTGATTCTGCCTCTGAAACTGACCTCCTGATTGATTGCTCTGACGATTCTGGTACTGATGCTGAGGATACTGCCTTTGGAACTGCTGATGTTGCTGAGGTGGACGCGGGTTCTGCCTGAACTGCTGAGATTGATTGCTTGAGAAACGAGGACGACTGCTACTTCCAGGCTGGGGTCCACTGATCTTGCGCTTACGATCCTCCATCTCTTTACGCTTCCTTTCTATCATGATTGCTCTGTCAATCAGGTGCTGAAACGTCGGGAAGGTGTGATTCATCAGCTGATAGTGCAGAGGGTCAACCAAGCCTCTCAGGAAACGGTACTGCCGCTTGGCGTCGGTGTTGACATCTTCTGGAGCATAGCGAGACAACTGCAGAAACCTGTCCCGGTACTCACTGACAGACGATGACCCTTGCTTGAGAGCCAGGAACTCCTCCTTCTTCACTGTCATCAGACCTGCAGGTACATGGTACTGACGAAAGCTACCTCTAAACTCTTCCCAAGTGATGGCGTCGGGGTTGGCATGGGTGGCGAGATAAGACTCCCACCATGACTGAGCTGCTCCTCTCAACAGGCGGGGACCATACAAGACTTTCTCCCTGTCATCGCACTGAGCGGTGTGCAACTCCTGCTCCACAGTGCTCAGCCAGTCTTCAGCATCCATGGGGTCAGAAGAATGAGCAAACGTTGGTGGATGACCTCTCATGAATTCAGCACGCTTGTCTCTGGGCATCTGAGGCATCTGAGGCTGAAGTGGTGCCTGCTGCTGCTGCTGCTGCTGAATGGCGGCCAGAGTCTGACCGATGGCTTGAACTGCCTGAGTCTGCTTCAGAAACATCTGCTCGATTGACATCGGGGGCGGGGGTGGCAGGTGCTGTTGCTGGGGCACCTCTTCCAGCTGAGCGGCTCGCTCCTGCTGAGCACGCCTTCCTCCTCTGTGCCTGTTCTCTGACATCTGCAGAATGCAACCACACATCAGAACTGATCTGGCAAATCTTGCAGCATAAGAAAAGAGTATAGAATCCTTCAACAACACTGAACAGATGAGCATCTTCACTGATCTCCAACACAGACCACACAGCTTCTCAGATAGAAAGGATAGTGGAATAAAAGGTTTCCCAACTATATAACTAACTCCATTAACATATAACAGGTAAACCATAATGCAGGGGATACCCACACTCTGGTGACAGTCATTACAAAGATCCAAACCAAACATAGTTCATCATGACAAACATAAATGCACAGGATATAGCAAACTACCCTGTCTAACTAAGACTTAACTAAGAGCGAGACCAACGCTAAGACTGAGGCTAAGACCAAGAGTAAAACTTCTATATTAAGCACTTATTACAAGACTCCACACTGACGATCTATGGTTCCAAGTCTATCTTGGTCTTGCAGTCGGGATTGCCATAAGGCTGGTGTCCACGCCGAGGTGAGCGGTACGGGTGCTGAGTCCCAACGGGAGCGGGGGAACCACCATCCAGGTGACGACGCTCCGCGCGCTCGGCCCACAGCTGGGCGATCTCAGCACGAGCTCTACTCAGCTCGTCTAGTGCATGGTCCAGCTCCGTGTTTAGCACGGCGGCTAGGTTGACTGTGCTGCTCAACCTAGGATTGTCCTCACCGACAGGTGAAACAATCACGCCTCATGTGCTGCCAGATGGACGGCGGGGGTAATACTTCAGGTTGAGACCGTCAGCTACCCCACCGAGAACCGAGCAGTAGTGCGAAAGCGCACGCCGTGCAGCATCTTGCATGGCTGCCTCAGCTGAGTCCCACTCAGAGATGGAATAGTGCTCCGAGCAGGCCTCCGCACCCTGGAGACTGTTCTCCGGGCGGCGCACCAAGCAGGTCGCCTCCCAGCGGTCCGGGTAGACCCCGCGACTATGCTGGTAGACCACACATCGATACTCGATGGACCAAGTACGCCGGTTAAGTGCCCGACGCAGCAGGGTGTCGAGCGCATCATGGAAGTGACACCCGCGAGCAGCGTCGTGAGTGATGGGTCGAGCAACCCATCCTTCCGGCTCCTAGTCAGCAGAGAAGTCGGTGTTGTGGCTCGAGCTGTCGTCGCCACCTCCGTCGTCTGGGTCTCCTCCAGCAGCTACTCCAGAGGTTGGGGTGCCCAGTGGTGGTGCAGGGGGCGCCTCCAGAGGAAGCACAGGGGAGCAGCTCCTCACGGACTCTATCTCCTGCTGGAGCGAGAAGGAAGAGCCCTGCTGCTCCTGTCGTCGATGTTCCTACTCCTCATGCAGGCGGTGGTGCAGTCTCTCCAAGTGGCTGGACTGTCCGGCCACGGGGCGGCGAAGCAGACGCTCAGCAAGGCGGGAGGGTAAGAAGGGGATGACGGACTTTCGTGCAGTGTGTCTAAGTCGAGCCATCTACAAAAGACATCGCAAGCAAAAAGGGTGAGAACAGAATTAATATGACCAGCAAATAATGAACCATAAGTAAATGAAGGATTAGAATAAAACATAATTTTCAGCAAGGTATAATATATAGTAGAACATTGGTTTGGTCGGTATGACCAACTTTTGAAGGGATATCAAAGTCAAGGCAGAGACAGAGGTCTATAGTCCTTAGAACAACCATTCTATTCTAGGTTAGCGGTCCTACAGTCAGCACGGCTTTGATACCACCTATGTCACACCCGGTTTTTAGAAGGCAAACCGAATGCGAACCATGTACGTGCCAGGATCAGTTATTCACATACACAACAGTTACATAACATGGACATCATCACATAGTGCTCGAATAGTATTAAAAGGGAAATAATAGTCGATTACATCATACGTCTGAGACGTCCATATAGTCCTTACAATAAATCAAAGTGCGGAAAAGAAACGTAGATAAACGCGGCCTTCACAGGCAGCCGACTGGGGGTTGCCGCTAACCCACGCCTAGAACTCGTCGTAGTCTTGGAACTCCTGAAAGTCTCCTTCCACAGCTTCATCTTCTCCTGAGCAGTGGTTGCAATGCTGACAACCTGGGGATGGGGGGGTTTGGTGTGTAGAGCAAGGGGAGTACACATCAACATACTCAGCAAGTATCCTGTTTGGCTGTAGTGGACTAGCTTTATGTGGGGATAAGTCAAGCAGTTGCTTTTAGTTGGTCAGATTATTATTCACTAATAGAAAGCCAAATTTTAGCATTAACCCAAGTTATTAGCCCGATGTACCCTTTCCAAACGGAAAGAATACCACTTACCAGCACCATAGACATAACCAGAACCAGCAGTCTCATCGCCACCTGTAAACCAAAGTGTCTCTGCTCAAGTACCACTAATCACTGGAGCTCCCTTGGCCGCTCATAACCGCGAGCACGGCTGATATATCAGTTTTCAAACACTCTGCAGAGGTTGTGCACTTTACCCACAAGCCGTGATTCCCATTCTGCCCGGAGAGAGCTACTCCCCATTAACCACTACCTAGGTGGCCTAGCAGGGCATCACTACGTAGCCTTTACAAAGATTCCCCGGGGCTGTAGCCAACCGTTAGGTTTCCTAAATGCACCGCACTCCTCCCCAAGGGGCGAACCCAAACTTGGCAGAGCGAGCCGCATACACCGAGCCCCATTGACGGCACGACGGCTAAGTGAACTACACTCCGGATCCTCTAATTATTCAGCTAAGGGTATCCCATTCCACCCTCATGGTTGCACTGTTTTCTCGAGCGGTCATCCATAGAACAGGTCCTTACGGAGAGGCACTCGAGAAACCGCTCGAGCCCCCTTGAAGACCACAAGTATAACATCATAATAAGAGAGGGGAAAACAGCGTATCATAGATAATATCATCATGTTCATTGATTAGAGTTTGAGCAATAGCATAAAGCTAAACAATAATAATCCAACCCAAATAGGTAAACAAGGACATGGATAACAAAACTAGTTAATCCTTAGGCATAAATGTGTAAAGCGGGAGGTGAATTAAAGAATGAATAGGACAGAGATAGGTTAAGGGACACTTGCCTCCACCAACCGACTTCTGCTCAGGGGCTTCTCCTGCGAGTTCTTCGGGTTCCTCGACCAGATCGCTCTCTATGCGAACACAATCATACATTCACATTTCAAAACAGAAAGGTTAACAATACACCATACAAAAAGGTGAATCCCATAATCATACACACGACATATGGCTAGCGCTAACGACCATTTGAAGTAGTGAGAATAACATAACCCTTACCATACTCGACAACTCGCTATGTTCATGTTTGGTGAGAGAATGAACTTAAACACTTCATTTCATGTAGTTATAATAAACTGATATTTAATGCAGGTGCAACTATGGTTAATATTTAAGCATAATTAATTCTACGCTTAGTTAATGTGTCGCCCCCTAACCTAAACCAATCAATGTTAGCAAACTTAGGTGGTGTAGGGAGTCGCCGTGCGAAACTACGCATAACGAGAGCCAAAACATGTGTATTATCACGTGCACAAAGCTACCAGCCACTACACATGGGATTATCGCGCGAACGGGTTGGTCGTGCCCCGTACAAGCCAATGCAGGCGAGCCGGGGATGGACCAGCCACGCGCGCGAGTGAGTCGCTGCTGCGAGCACGTCGCGGATGGGCTGCCACGCGTGCTGCACAGGTCGCCACGAGCAAGCCGCGCAGGCTGCCGTGAGCGTGCTGCGGGCGAACTGAGACGCAAGATGCACTCTACGTCGAGCAGGGGCCGCGAACGCGCCACGCTGGGGGTCGCGAACGCGCCGCAGACGCGAGCAGCGGGCACGCCGCGGACGAGCTGCGCGGGCAGGCTGCGCCGGGCGGCCACGGGCACGCCACGCCGCGACGGGTGCTGGCCGAGCCGGGGGAGCGGGTAGGCGAGTCGCGCGCCGCGCGCAGGGCCCGGGCACGCCGCGCCGCCACGCCGAGGCCGGGCGCAGGCCGCGACGGGCGCTGGCCGAGCCGGGGGAGCGGGTGGGCGCGCAGGGGCCGCGCCACGGCGGGCTCGCCTGGATGGGCGCAGGGCGAGGGGGAGCGGACGTCGGACCGAGCCGGGGGAGCGGGCGGGCCGCGCGCCGTCGCGCCATGGCCGAGCGCCGACCGAGCCACGCCGCGCACGCAGGGGGAGATCGAGGCCGCGGACCGGGGTTGGGGCACGCCGCGCACGACGGAGAAGAAGGGAGGGGGAAAAGGGGAAGGGAAGGGGGGAAGACGAGGACGAGCTCACCTCGACGATCGACGCGACGGCGATTTTGCACGGGCGTGAGGCAAGAAGGGCGAGCTGCGCGAGGTGAGAGAAAAACGGACACCGTGAGGTTGGAGGAGATGAACAGGGGGCGATTTTTCCACGGCTTCCGGGCGGGTCCCACGCGCAGAGGCGGCGGCCAAAACCGCCCGCCCGCACCAGCCGGGCGTGCGCGTCGCGCCCACGCGCAGAGGCAGCTGGGCCGCGCCGAGTGGGCTGCCAAGCGGCCCAAAGCGGGGAGGGGAAAGGGGGGCGGCTGCGCGCCAGGCTGGGCCGCGCCAGCCGAACGGCCCAAGGCGAGGGGGACGAGAGCGGCTGGGCCGTAGGCGCCGAGCCAGCCCACAACAAGAAAGAAGAGAGGGGGGGAAAGAAGGCCAGACTGGGCCGCTCGCAGGAGAAACGGCCCAAGAGAGAGGAGAATGGTTTTTTCTATTTATTTTTTTCTATTCTAGCCATAATTCATCACTAGAATGCATGATTCACAAACTCTCTCAATCAAACAACGAAAATTCGTGATCCGACATGATGCAACAAACAAAATAGAAAATCTCTAGGGTTTATTATTATCATATGACTTGAAAATTTTGGAAATAGGTAGGGTTTTTGCGAAAAGAAATGGGAAAGAGAGGTAACGCCCGAATTTAGCGAGCGATATAGAAAGAAAAAATTCAACTCGAAATTCGGGGCGTCACAGAACTCTACTGTACTAAACCACATACACCCAGCTATAAATACACCCAGCTACCCTCTCCCTCTCCACACACTCAACACCCTCAGCCAAGGCAAACCCCCACCCACTCAGTTAGCTCGCTCTGCCGGCTACACGCATAGTGTCGCTTCGCCTCCAATCCAGTCTCCTCGTAAGCACCTACGCTCCACCACCAGTAATATCACAACACCACATGACACATATTCTACTCAAGACTCTACCCATCCATATATCACCATTTTGACCATTATACTAAATATTTGTTGATATACTTGCTGGTTTGTATGTTTGCTTGTTCAAGACTTCACCATTAGTTATCGGAGCGTTCATGTCGTCTCGTGAAGGCCAGTTTTGCAAGTCTACGCCAGAAGGTGGAGCCAGAAGCCAGTTCCGCGAGCTCTCACCCCTTCGCCGGTTAAAGCAACGACAAACTCATTAGATCCCTTTGATGCATAAATTACCTATGTTTTTCAACCACAACCCTCAGCCTATTATTTTATGCATGATATGATTTTGCTGCTAAGAGACAAGTTATTATGGCCACCCAACCTTTGAATTTGTCGCAATCATTCTTTATACTCCTTGACATATTTGTTACAAATGATTTGAGAAAAGGTGTGAGTTCTCAAAAGAAAATGTTTTTCAAAATGGGTATGATGAAGGGTTGTCACCCTTATCACCTTTGAGGGGGATGATCAGAGACACCCTGGTTTAGGGGAGGGCCTAAGGTGTTGGCTCAGCCGGGTTAGGTGTGAGCATGAAGGATTGTCCCTCTCGCCTAAGGACCAGTTTCTCATCACTCCTGACCTATACTCTTATCAAGTACAACCACTCGAGACTGTATGGGCAGTCGCTTGATCTGAACTTGCACGGTCTGAACCCCAGGATTATGACGGCTGGGGAGCACCAGGAGTATAAGGAAGGGGAATGTTTTGTCCGGTTTGGGCATGGTGGTGGCCTTGTTCCTTCCTGTATAATCATTAAGGTAAGGATGTGCAAGGAATGAGAGAGTTTCGGCATTCGGATCTCATGACAGTGAGATTGCAAAAACCAGACTAGTGGGTAAAGTGTATACCTCTGCGCAAAGTTTAAAACCTATTCAAATAGTCTATGAGCTATGGTGGACGGGAAGTCCAGTAGCTGTTTTTGAAAATGAAAACCAGTGGGAAACTGCTGAGATACCTGGATGGTTTAGTCCAGGGGATTTTGTTCTATATTGAAAAACTTCATGCTCCTTTGGGAGAGGATGCGGTTTGAAAAATATAAAATGTTTTATAAAATAACCCTGCATCAAATATTGCTCTTTCTGCAAAATATCATGAGCTCCACATATTCCATGCATTATATTTGATTTCCCATTTCGTGGGTGAAGGTGGGCTGCTGAGTACGTAAGTACTCACCCTTTCTTATTTGTTGTTTTTTAGAGAAGGAGATCGCTGATCAGGTAAGAGTTACGCATGTTCCCAACCTTGCTTGTGGATGTTTGACCGCTGATTTGCTTCACTGCGTATATCGGGCTGCTTCCGCCCCACTCTGATGATATGTCCCAAGTTGTGGACCAACTCTTAAAGTTGATCGCCACCTTTATAGGTTTGTCTCGTTTAAGAAGATCTGGAATCATCTGATGTATAAATGTGTTTACTGGGCTCCTGGGACTAGTAATTGTATCACATTTGAGTCCTAGAGGATTGGGATACTTCATAGCCGAAGCCTCTTTTCCCTTTTCCTCTGTACCTGGTGATGTATAGCTTCTAAGTCTCTGATTTCCTGGTCCAACTCCTCCTCCTGAGGTGTTGGGCTAGTAGCCTTTTTCTTCTGGCTCCTAGCCTCTCTCAGTGAGAGCGTCTCCTGATTGGTGTCCAGTGGTTGGAAAGTAGCCCCTGGTGTTGTTGCCTTCTTTGATGGCATGACGAAGGCAAAAATTTGCC
This sequence comes from Zea mays, assembly GCF_902167145.1. Taxonomy (NCBI): domain Eukaryota; kingdom Viridiplantae; phylum Streptophyta; class Magnoliopsida; order Poales; family Poaceae; genus Zea; species Zea mays. The sequence continues at coordinate 92,210,375 of NC_050097.1, forward strand.
GAAGGTTGTGGAAGTGAGTTCACCGGAGGTGGGCGCCAATATTGCTCTCTTGTTCTCGAATGCTGTGAATCAAGAACAAGGCAACACAATTGTTAAGTATTAGAGACCTTCATCTTCCGAAGCATTATCTCCTCGTGGACATAATGATCATCAAACGAAGGTCATAAAGGACATGCCTTCATCCACTTATAGTTAAACAAGAATGCAAAGAGACGAAAACAACAACTGTATCCCTTCGATTCATTCTTACTTGTATTCCACAGAACATGTATGAATGTTAACAAGATTTATATTACAATAATACCTTCGGCTTTCTCGAAGGTGAAGAAGCGAGAGAGCAATTACAATTCAGCGTGAACAGTACGGTGCTACTGTTCATCTATTTATAGGCATGGGACGCAGCCCGGGTAAAAGTACATTTATGTCCCCGACATTCACTTATGATCGTAATACAAGCCATTAAGGACTAAGTAGTCTTTTTCCCCTTCGGTCAGCATCATCATCATACTTCATCTCCATTACCAGCCGAAGCTGTCAATCTAGCGATAGCTTCGGCGTTTATTCTTATCATCCTTAGATCATATCTTCATATCGCATGCCTTCATCATGAGGAAAAGACTCGCATCTTGAAGACGAAGCTCCCTGTAATAGCTTATGCTGAATACAAATGGTTAATTATGTTTTTGAGGGCCTTCAGAAGAGGAAGGCCCCCAACAATACCAGTTTTACACTCTGCAGAGGTTGCGCATCTTTACCCACAAGTCATGTTACCCATCTGCCACAGGGCTGTACGAGCCCAATACACTTCAACCAAGGAAGCAAGGCAGGGTAACACTAGGAGGCCTTTACAAAGTTACACTAGCTTCAGAAAACCCACTACAATTTCTAGTGAGTGCAATATAGGAATCCCATGTCTGAAAAGTCGTCGCAGCAAAATCAACCCGAGAACCTCCCTATACCGACAACTCTCGTACTGCACTTGTCCCTTTCGCTCCATGTTCCAATTAACATAATGGTCTTGTCATGAACAGTAAATAACACATTGGTAATAAAAGCATGATCATGAATAATGTGTATCTTAACACCCAAAACTATATAAAGCAATAGAAGGTACTACCCAAAAGTTCAGTGGTAAACAAGGTATAAAGATAGCCAAACTAGGGTGACCTATTGGGTCCCATCAAAATTAACCTATGCAGATCATAATGATTAACATGAACATTATTAGGTAAATAGAAGTGATCAAGGGCACAACTTGCCTTCAACGAGCTCCTGCTCAGTATTTTCCACCTGCTGAGCGCCTAGGTCCTAAGTTGCTTGCCCGTCTACTCGCAACAATACAAACAAACATGGTACAGGAGAAATTAACATCACATCAAACATGATAACATACTGCATAATAATATTCTACGCATCGTAATGAGATCGTAGGTTCAAGAATCACTAAATTCAGAGTTACGGTTAAAGAATTATGATTTTTTCGAAGTTTTAAGTGTTTGGTATAGAATAAACTATGTTGATAATTTTAATCTATGTTTCATGATAAAACAGACTTACCAGGTGATCAACAATATTAATACAAAATTAATGCAACTGGAATGGATCAAAAAGGAACTAAAATGAACTACTTATGAATTAAACAAGATTCTAGAATTATTTTTATATAAAAAATTCAATATCAGTGTATTTTCACTAACTAATAAGCTGATGGGACTGCGAACACTATTATCGGAAGGTTCAGGGTACAAACTGTTAATAACAGGACCAGTTTAAAATGGTTTCTAACGGTGTCAGGACAGTGGGTTGGTTTGTAGAGATTACAGGGTCTCTTTTGCATGATCGCACGGCCGAAAGGGTATCAATGAATCCTGGTCGTCCGGTCCAGCTCCTACGCGCCAGATTAGATTGACGCGGGTTATGAATCGGTACGCATTTGCAACCGTTGGATTAAGATTCGATGCCCCCAAGACATCCCTGCCTCGATCCAACCGAGGCCATCTGATTGGCATCTAGCGGTCACAGTTCAATACGGTGAAATGTTACGTGTCATTTGATCTCAGTCGTTCATCACTTTTCTTATGACGTCGGTTCCATTTCCTACCTCTCGTACCGGAACACGGCGGCTCAAGCAGTCCGCGCGGCGGCGCTCGCCGATGAGCGACGTGCATGACGCTGCAGAGGCCTAATCCTATGGATGACTGGCTCTACACGGCAAGGGGAGCGGGGCGAGCACGATGGTCAAGAACTCACTACAGCGAAAGACACGTCGGGGTCGGTCCACGATGCGGAGCGGAGTTGCAACGGCGGTGAGGTTCGGCGAGGAATTCTAGGTGCTTGGGTCGATCCTCGAACTTGATACTTCACACACATGATCCACGCACGCTCTCGAACGCCCACGACCCAACCGCAACCACCAATCATCGGTGCAGGCACGGGGCAATGATGGCAGACGGCGGCTTGCTCTCTCGGGTTTGTTTTCTCGGTCACGGGAAGGGATGGCTGGCTTCGTGGGGCTTTAGGGTTCCGCGGTTAGGCGTCCGTGTTTATACTCGCAACCTAGGCGGGGGTGGAGGTTATGCCACCGGCGAAGTCAGCACGGTCGTTGGCGTCATCTAGATTCACGGCATGGAGGATTGAGGCTAAAGGAGCGGGCCCAGCTACCAGCCTCACGGGCAAACGAATCTGCACACGGCGAGCGGCAGACCGGTGGGCCCCAAATGCTAGAGTCACGCAGCGCGAGCAGGGGCGTTCGGTGGGAGAAGAGAAACAGTACCAGCGCTGGCATGGAGCTGAGGCTATCATGTGGGGTCTACCTGTTAGTGCGAAGATGGCGTGGTGCAGCGACTGCCAGGGCGGGCCCGCGTGACAGTGGCGCCAGGGGAGCGAACGCGCGCGGTGACACGTGAGTGACCAGTGGGCCCATTTGTCGGCATGTTCAGGCGCGCGGGTGGGGAGAGATTGGTTGGGCCAAAAGTGCAGATTCTGGCCCATCTAGCTTCTTTTCCTTTTTTTCCTTTCTTCTATATTCCAAATTCAAGAGTTCAAAATAGATTTGAATTGCTGGTTTGAATCTCAGATTTTCAAATATCAAATAACACTCTAATATGAATGATACTACCACTGTTTACAATAATCTTATTTATCAACTAATATTGTATTATGTTTTTATTCTTTTAACTCTTTTGCTCACATATTTTCAAGAGTAAAAATTTTAAGTCAAAGCTAGATTTGTTTTAATTATAAATTTGTATTTGATGCACAAACAAAGGAAGTCCAGCATGATGCATAAGTTCATGTGTTTTTATTTGGTATTTATTTGAAAGAAAATATGTCTCATGAATAAGCCACATACTCAAAAGAGCTCCTTTATTATTTCCAATGACAAGAGTCATGTATCCTCTATACTAGGGTCAAGTACATTTATTTACAACCAAGACCCCGTACTTTGAGAAATTTTTATCTGGGATCCACCCAGTTCATAAATTGACAAAAAGAAGAAAGAAAAATGATTTGTGTTGTAAAAATAATTCATTGAACTTAGATAAATTATATCTTCATCGTTTTAACCTCAATTTGATCCGTTCAAGTTGCGTCGGCTTCGTAAGAAAATTGCCTACATAGTAATAACAATATCCATGTCATATCATAGACTTTTATAATGAGATATTCATTTAACCTATGTTCTAACCTTTCTAGATCAAAGTTAATCTGTTGATAATTATAACCTGACTAAAATATGTTCTCTAATTAAGATATAACTTGGGTTAGAGATGAATTAAGGTGTTTATTTAGAATAGCTTTCTCACATGCTTTACATTAATCAACAAAGAATTTAATTTATAGAATTTAATTTGTATCATTTAATCATGGTAATCTTCCGAAAACATATCTCACTTACCGAAACTCTGATTTTAGAGGTTCTCGAACCTACGACCTCGTAGCAACACGTAGAATATTCTTACTCTGTTTGTTCTCATGTTTGGTGTACTGTTATTTTTAAGTACTCCTTGTCTATTTGTTTGTATTGCTATGAGTAGCAGTGAGGTTACGAGTCAATAGAAGACCAAGTTGGTGAAATACCTGGGGATCTCAAGTCTAAGGCAAGTTGTGCCCTTGATCACTTTTCTCTTTACCTAATAATGATCATGTTAATCACTGTACATGCTCAAGTTAATTTGATGGGACCTAATAGGTTTTCCTAGATTTGTTTACCCCACCCCTTCCAAACAAATGAATTATTAGGTAGACTTGCTATTGCTCTACCTATTTTTGGGATTAATGTTACATTTGAATTATGATCATGTTCCAATTATGATGTTGTTTTAATTATTGTTCATGACAAGATCATTGTGTTAATTGGAACATGGAGCTTAACTTGAGATAACAGTGCTACCACAAGGGTGGAATGGGACGCCCTTGACTAAGTAATTAGGAAAGCTAGGGAGAGATTACCTTACCTGAAAGGGGCAAGCGGGGAGGCGTCGTTGCAGAGTATAGGGAGGTTCTCGGGTCGAACTGCTGTGATGGCAGTTCGAACGAGGGATTCCTATGCTTCCTTCTTCCTGAAACCGTAGTGGGTATTGTCGAACTAGTGGAACTTTGGAAAGGCCTCGTAGTGCTACCCTGCCTCGCTTCCTCGGTAGAGGTGTATGGGGTCCGTACAACCCCATGGCAAATGGGTAACACGACTTGTGAGTAAAGATGCACAACCTCTACAGAGTGTAAAACTGGTATATCAGTCATGCTCACTGTCAAGAGCGACTCAGGACTCTCGCATGATTAATTTATGGAACTAAACTTAACCTGTCATATGCATTGCATCGTGGGTGTTATTATCAATTGTGATCTCTTTATTTATTTGGGTTGATATCTACTTATGCTTAGTAACTGCTAATAAAATTTTGACCAACTTTAAAAACAACGCCTAGCTTTAACCATATCCTTTGGTAAGCCATACACTTCACAAGAGCCCCACTGTAAGTGAGCTCATGGACATTATTCCCCACAACTTGTTGAGCGATGAACTTATGTGAGCTCACCCTTGCTGTACTCACATCACCCCCAGGTCAAGGACAAGTACCACATGATAAGGAGCATGAAGTATGTTGCGATGAGATTCGTGAGAGGTCTTGGTCGTCGTCTCCCAGTCAACTATGGTTGTTGGTTCGTTGTCTTCATATGATGTAATTATTTAACTATTTCATACAAAAATCTATTATATATTAAAGATGTGACATTCGTTTCTGTACCATGAATGATCATATGTGTGATATTTGATCCTAGCACACATTTGATTCGTGCCCGGGTTTGCCCCTTAAATCTAGGTGTGACATGCACACCTACACACCACAAGCCGAGGGATATGGTTGCACAACCAAACTCGTACTCTGGTTAGTCCACCGACTCATACCAAAGCACTACCCATGTTGACAAATCACTCATTATCAACATGAACCATAAGGGACAAATCAACCTTGTGTTCGCACTATGCCTTCCCTATAAACAACTTTGGAGTCTTATCACCATTACTAGGTGTTTTTCTTTCTAACTCTATCTTCCACTTGAAGGACTTTGGAGCCATGTCACCATAACTGGGTGATTTTCTTTTTGACTCTGCCTTCCATTTGAAGGACTTCAAAGTCTTGTCACCATTATTGGGCGACTGGTCATGCCTTCCTACAAAGGTCTTTGATATCTTCTTTGTTTTTGTTACACTAAAAGGTGCAACCTCAGAGTTACATTTACAAATTTTGAAGGGATATACACTCTTATGGTCTATTGCGATAAAGGTAAACAAGAAATAAGGAGAAAATATATCAGAATGCAGAAAATCACTAGCTTTCATGACAATTTCTGTTCTCTGGTCTAGCCCCTTAGGACCTAATATATGTGCTTGGAATCAGGAACCATAATATTCATCATACGATCTTTAGAAGGCTCCCTTTTATTTTGATGATGCATGTCCTACACTGGAAACTAAGGGAAGCCCATTAGCACTTGCTTATATGGTGGGGTCCTAGGATGAATGGTGAAGGAACTACCCAATGGCTAGGTAAAGGACTAGTCAAAGAAATAGAGCTCGAAGGTTTTGGCTTAGACTCTTGATGTTGAATGTGTTGTGGAATCTAAGGCCAATAGTATGAAGATGGGTGGAAGGCCTCCTTTGGTTGACTTGTTTACGCAGCAGCAGCAAGCTCATTTTGCTTTTGAATGGTTATTTGGCAGGTCTTCGTGGTGTCACCCTTGTTCTCTCCACAGAAAACTGAAAAAACATTCTTGATTGTCAGTTGAATCTACCTCCAAAGCTTTGCCCCCCTCTTCCTCCTCTTGGAGCTAGATGTCGAAAATTACTTTGCGAAGGTTGATGTTGTGTCCCTAATGTCTAGGATGGGTCTTGTGGCTGATTTTGCTGTCCTTGACCACGACTAGATTTTTGGAGGCTTTGGACATGTCTGGGATGAAACCTCACTATGAACGCCCTAGCGACCTCAGCATATAGGCACCTCTTGCCCGTGCTGACGAAAACCATTGTCTGCTCTTATAAACTAATCCATCTTCTATAGCAGCTTCTCTAGAAAGTGAGGAGGTTTTGTGGCGAAGTACTATGCTACTGGACCCAGACAAAGCCCCTTTCATTTATTTGACGATGATATCATTTGGCACGCTTGGTGCTTGAGCCTGAAGCCGAACAAACCTTCGAACATAAGCTTGGAGTTATTCATCATGCTCTTGGGCGCATTGGAACAGATCTTGAGCAGTTATAGTTTTTTTGAAAACCCTGAGAGCTGGCGAGAAGCATATTTTTAAGCCATCATAGATTAGAAGCTGGGGTGGCCTATATAATGGTGGTACTAGTGTAGCTTGTAGACCTGCTGATAAAGTGAAAGTATCATCATATAGATAAGCATCATGATTGTGCCCATCGGGATGAAGGTTCTTCTGCTAATATGGTTCTTTGAGTTGCTCATTTTGTTGCGTCATATGGCGCGATTTTTCTGATGCTTCGTCAATTTATCGTTGTAGTTGAGAGAATCAAAGCATTTTTTCTTTTCACTTTTCAACCCGCGGGTGAATATCTTCAAGATCTTGGATCTCTTGGTCGAGGTCATCTTGTGATGGAGGTTCTATGTGGCCTTCCTTTTCTACCTTCATGCTTTAAAGAGAAGTACTTCTTCGTTCTAATTCTAAACTATGGGAGTAAGAACAGAATTCTTCAAACGAATGCTTGTTGTCGTGAATTCACTAGAGGTGGACACCAATGTTGGTCACTTGTTTTGATTTCCTAAGTGAAATCAAAACAAAGCAATATAATTAGAGTAGCAATCCATTTAGCTTTTAATTAACTCTATGAAGAGATTAATTAAAGTGAGAAGGTTGAGGAGATGAATAATGAATGAAGAAATCAATGCACAACGATATTTGGAATAGCTTATTCTTGATATAACCTTCACAGACGTGCTGAATTGCTGATTAAGTCTTTAGATTTTTTTTCCTCCTTCGTCTTTGATAACTTGTTGTCGCGTGCCCAGACTACGGAGTCGAAGTTTCTTTGCTTTGCTTTTGCATGTGAGCCGTCCAAATGAAGGTCTCAAATGAAGGTTAACTTTATTATTGTTTCAGAGCATCTGAAACTAACTTAAAAGCAATTGGCTACTCGATGTATAGCAGGGTCTTTTACTAATATCTTCCAATACCTTTAGCAACAAGTATGCTAATACTAGCAGTTCTGTATAGCAGGGTTTTTTGGTTTGAATTGAATAGCGAAGCTCATCTACGTGGCATCGAGTTATTATATAGCAGGAGTAACAGTATCGCTGGCAGTTAGTGTTACTGTTTTGCTTTACCATGGAATAACTGCATCGTGTATTTGGAGCAGTAGAGAACAACATATTTAATTAGATTTCGAGAACGTCTCATGGGTCATTTAGGTCATCTATAGTATGTCGTGTAAACGGTCGTGTAAAGTACTGTTTTGATTACACTGTTTTTAGGTGAAGTTTAAAACGAGAAATTAGATAGCGAGTGAAATAGGGAGTCTTGCTGAAGATAATCTAGTACAAAATGGTGTACGGATGTTGCTATTATCAACTTTTTCTCATATGCACCCAAACTATTCATACCACTAGACTATACAACTAATCCAATTGAAAAAGATCCATTTCGCACCGAAGCAGATTTGTCTAAATAAACTCGAATTCTCTTTGATGCAGTATCTTAGGAAAACGACCAAGCTCAACATAGTGGTCAGCCGCTACTGCGGTCTGTAATACCGAAACGAAACTGAAACCGCCAAGACCAGAAACTGAAAATGTAAAAATAGAACAGGATGAAAAAGTTCATACGATGATAAAAGGGATAATTAATCAATAGTTGACAATTTCTGTCAAAGAATGATAAACGAATGGAAATAGACCAAAACGAATAATTTCGAAAAACAAACAGAGTAACTTCTTAGCAATCAAGTTATAGTTTTACCTGTCGGAGTTCATTTGAAGTGTTATTGACTGCATAAAATATTCGAGTAGACAAAAATGCACTCAAAAAGTCGTCAACCCGAAAGCATCTGAGCAACAATTTCTGTAGTACTTACAGTTTAAAAACGAAACGAGATGGTCGATAAGCCAGTTACCAATTCTTTGTTTGTCATCAGATCAGCTTCCAGTATAAAATGTTTAGGCTCCGCCATAACAATCTACAAGCTTTAGGCTAAAAAACCATCAAAAACATGTATAACTCCCCTATGGCGTAAAGAAAGAGAAATTTGAATTATAGATGATGGTACCAGTTCTTTGTTTGTTATTAGCTTCCGGTATAAAATGTATATGCTCTACTACAATAATCTACGATGTAAAAAGAATGTGTAAAATATTGTTTGTATATCATAAGTGAAAATTAGAGTATAGATGATAGACTCTGATGACCTATTACAAGACTGAACAATGGATGTCACACAAATCATATACATGCAGGCTCCATTGCCCCCAATCCAATGCTCTGCGTTGGGAAGACCCACGCTCCGTGCCACTTAGTAAGTCCATGTGTTAGAGAATGTGTTAGAGAATTTGGGCTTGACCCAAATAATAATTTATGTATATCCCAAAGGTTCACCCACATATGTATGGTATGGTGAGAATTTTAGTACCGCCTTGCTATTTTAGGTGGAGTGATGTCAACTTAAATAGTTGAGATGTCTCCACTTAGTTGAAGCAATTGAGGAGAGGAAAAGGGAGAACTCATGCACACTTGCTCGGGGCGAGGCAATAGGCGTGAGCCCATGACATGCGCGTGATTGATTCGACGATTTCTTGCTTCTGACCTTGTAGGTGCGCGGCTTCCTTTTACTACTTGATATTTTGCATGCATGGCCTGTTTTGGTAAGCAATTATTCCCACATTAAGTGTTTTAATTGTCACATTAGTTCCGTGATTACGCGGCTGATTACTTGTCTATTTTTTGTCATGTTGTGTGTACATATTAAGGGCGAGACGTCGTCCCTCAGTACATCAGACTTTTTTCCTTCTCACACTAGAGCGCTAAGTTGGCTTCGTCTTTCCCATCCCGCCGCCGATGTGTTATCGGGTCGGGAGAGCATGATCTCCGAAGTCTACGTCCCCTCGTGTCCCTGCATAGGGTAGAGGTCGTATCAGGTTTTTTGGGAAGCGCCGTCGCGACTGCTCGTTGTTCGCTTGCTTTCTTTGCGACGACGTCGTCGTCCTCGCTGGTCTGCTCTGTCTACTCTTACGTTGTTCTAGCGTCGACAACCCCACTGTAAGGATGTTTATGCGGATATTCATTCTGTCACTAGCACTAGTATATGAACTGCTAAGGAGTTATGTATATCTTAAATATGTTGTTGTTTCTTGTACTATTATTATTGGAATCAATTTGTTCATCTGTAAATTGTTATTATTTCTAACAATATGCAGTCAGATGCAGATATTGGGATTCACCCTTGGAGCAATGCAGCTATTGTTCATCTGAGCACGCCTCGAAATCATCCATCCGAGCACATCTTGTCCACAATTACTAACTGAGCCACAAAGGAATCCCACTTTGCTTGAGATTTACCAAATGGTTTTTTCGTCTATTGTGACACACTGTGTTCCTGGGCTAGACATTCTATAATTTATAACAGACTTCGTTTCAGCTTTGTATCCATTGTGTTCCTAGTGCCTCCGATTCCAAGAGCCACACTCTTCTTCTAATATCTCCCTGATACCTTTAGCAAATAGTAGGCTAGTATTAGCAGTGCTGCATAGCAAGTCTTTTAGTTTGAATTGAATGACGAAGCTCATCCACACGGCATCGTGTTATTATATAGCAGGAAAAACAGAAATGCCCAAGTAGTAGGACAATATCTCTGGCGACTTCTTTTAAAATTTGTGGATCATATTGTTGGCCACCTACCATGTATATAGCAGTAAAAATTACAATTAATGCGGCAGTTTGTGGTACTATATTTCTTTAACATGGAATAATTACACCGTGACTTTGTTTGTTGCAGCAGAAGAAAACAATATATTTAATTAGCACTACTGGAAAACTAATTATTAGTATCGGTTGGGAATTAGCTACACTACCATATTCTCAACCGATACTGGACAACTAGGACCAAAGATGCTAATCTTTAGTCCCGATTCGATGGACCGGTACTAAAGAGGGACCTTTAGTAATAGATCTAGCCAAGAATCGGTATCAATGCAGATCCTTTAGTACCAAGAACAGGTACTGAATTGAAATTTTATTTTCTACAGATACAAAACTAACTAATATGTGCACATACAAATGCAAAGTATTTCTATACAACTCGTAGTGTTGTAGCTCTCTCAGCTAGCCTCATAGTATTTCTATCTTTGTGAGTTGGCTTCAAGGTTTTTGTTGGGGACTTGCTCTCAAATGCTATGAATCAAGAGCAAGGCAACATAAAATGTTAAATAATGACGTCCTTCGTCCTTAAAACATTATTCCCTTCGGGATAATGGGTCTTGGACGAATGTTGATAAGAGTATAATTACGAAGTTAAACCTTCGTAATAAAACTTCAATAGACATTTATATGATAATATAAAAAGATATAAGATGAATGAATAAATCATAGACTACTTATATTGTATTTATTTATTACATTAAATTATTAAATACAATAATACCTATGCCTTGGCAGAAGTTGAATTCCGAGAGATGCGATTGCAATTATCAGAATGACTGAACGGTAACGGAATACTATTCACTATTTATAGGCACAGGACGCAGCCTGTGAGAAATTACAAGTATGCCCCTTATAAAAACTTACAACATTGACTCAGACTTTTATGGACTAAAAGGTCATTCTATCTTTAAGTCGGTTTGTAATGCCGAAGCTTCACGAAGAGGAACCTTCGACTATCTTATACAAACAGCTTCAGCCGAGGACCACTTCTTCCTATAAGACCTTCGGCGACGAAGCATAAACCCAACAGTAGCCCCTTTCGCGGTGCTAGATCGTTTTTCGTAACGAGCTTGATCCGTGAAAAAAGTCTTTTAAGCTTCGGAGCGCCGAAGGTCTGAAAAAACACCTTCCCTGAGCTCGTTGTCGAGAAACGATTCAATCTCCCAACGCGTAGTGGCCCCACCTTGCAGAGTTACTGTTCGGTCTCTGCGGTCCACCACGCAGCGAGTGCGAGCGGGTGTCCACCTGGTGTAAAAATTCTGGCGCTTCGCCTTCTTACCTGTAGCACTATATAAACAAACGAGTAGGTGTGAAGTTACCACAGCATTCATTGCTATTTGTACTGTCTTGCTGCCAAAATTTTTAACCATCGCCGAAGCTTGTCTGTCGGAATCGAACGAAGCTCCAGCTTGAAACCTGCTTCGGAGGAAGAAAGTATTAAAGTTTCGCAAGTTCATAGTTAAATGGCCAGAGTACGCTCTACCGCCAGGGTTGAGCGTGAGGGAGGCGAAACTGAAGCGTCGGAGACTGTTCCCATCTCCGAAGCCATGCAACGATCCGGGCTGGTGGTTTCTGAAGAGATCCCTAGTGAAGATGCAGAACAAGCAAAACAAGCAGCTGCCGGAGTGGAAGAAGAAGTTATTGAGGAAACTGATCCCGAAGACGATTATCGCATTGCCATGCCAAGCAAGCCTAGCCACTTGGACTTTGGAAAATCTACCGTTTCGAGGGCTGATCTCTCCAAAATGGTAAAATCAGGCTTTTTCAATGAGGATCAGAAGAAGCTATTACGCTTCGGGGGAGAAGAGACTACCCCGAAGCCGGAAAAGGATGAAATTGTCATTTTTAAGAGCTTTTTAAAGTCTGGATTAAGATTCCCCCTTCATGGGATTATTGCAGAGGTGCTGAAGAGGTTCGGTATCTATTTTCACCAACTGACCCCTAACGCTATCGTTAGGCTCAGTGTTTATATCTGGGCACTCCGAAGCCAAGCAGTGGAGCCATTTGCGGACAGCTTTTGCCGGGTTCACGAGCTGCATTACCAGACGAAGGCTAGAAAGGATGGATTGCATGACAATTTTGGTTGCTACAATTTTGCTTATCGGAAAACTACGAAGTTTCCTGTAATCAGCTATCGGAGTAAATGGGCAGCAAGGTGGAAATCCGAGTGGTTCTATGTCAAGGTTAGTGATGACAAGGAGAAGCTCGTGCAAAGTCCACTCGAACTAATCTTCGGAGAAACCCGGCCTCTCTGCAACATGTCAGTAGACGGTACCACACAAAAAGCAATGGATGAATTCAGAATTGTTGCAGAGCATATTAGTACAAGAGACCTGGTTCAAGAGTTCTTAGCTTTCCAAGTTTTTCCTAGTTTAAAAGAGTGGGAAATGTCGAAGCTAAAGGGGAAAAAGAAAGAAGGTGAACTTGTGTGTTTGCCTTACTATTTCAAATTTAAGAAATACTTTAAAACACCTTGCCAAGAGTGGCTGGAAACAATTGAAGCAATGTGCAATGAAATACTTGGCAATTATTCCAAAAAAGAAGATCAATTGATGACCGCAGCCTTCGGCACCCGTCCGAAACGAAGGCTAAATCGAGTGTTGGACGCCTTGGGCTTTGATTACCCTGATTATGAAAACCTGAACAAAGGTGCTGGGGGTCAAAAAAGAAAAAGGATAACTGAGGCCGTGAATGAAGAAAAAGAACCAAAGAAGAAAATTCCGAAGAAGAGGACAGCTTCTTCTCCGAAGCAACAAATATCCGAAGCAGAAGAAACCCCCGCATCACCTTCTGCTGCTGTCGTTGAGGAAATTCTGAAGGTAATGACTGAATCCTTACCTGCGAAGCTAAGTCCACTGGGCCCTCAACTGACAAAGTTTTTTCAGAAGGACAAGGAGCCCGAAAAATCGAAGAAGACAATCAAGGCAAAGAAACAAAGAATTATCACTGTGACAGAGGTAATTGACAAGACGCCGCCAAGAGCTTCAGCCCAGAAAACACCGGCGGCTGCAGAGGGGACAGATATTGAAATTGCACCTTCGGAGGCCGCAGCTGCCGAAGCTGCTTCAGCTGAAAATTTGAACCTGGAGAGTACAATTGAACATATTGATCAAATACTGCTAGACATGGCTGCAGAAGAAGCTACCACTGCTGCCGAAGAGGCCGTGACCGCAGCGTCGAGGAAAGGAAAAGAAACTGCTGATGAAGCTTCAGAAAACGAAGCCTTCGTGTTCCAGAACTTAGTTGGAGAACATCTATCAAAAGCTGAAATAGAAGAGCTTAGAGAGTATGCCAAATCCTGTGGATACAAACCTGGGGCACTCCTCTTCGGAGGCGTTGATGATGAGAAATTGGAGTGTATTCGAGATCAAACAGGGGCCAAAGTTATCAGTACTCTGTCCAAGAGTATTGGATTCCCGAAGCTAGAAACAGATATCAGCCGCTACCGACGACAACATGTCGTTGGTAGTTTATTTTACTCCAACTTCAAGGTGAATAACTTGTCCCTTAACTTTTATTGTTTAGAATAATAAAAACATGTCTGACGAAGGTTGTGTTCGTGTAGAGTATGTTGTTGAGCAAAGCCTTGCAAATGCAGCAAGATTTTGAAGATAAGAAACACGAAGTTATAATTGAAAATTTGGAAAGCAAAATAAAGGAACAATCAGATGCTTTCGAGAAAAAGAACTTTGAGCTCCAGGCAACCGAAGGTTTATTGGCGGAAGCTGAAGCAAAAATAACAGAACTGAACACGAAGCTTCTTCGCCAGTCTGAGCAGTTCGAACGAGAAAAACAAGATCTTAATGCAAAACTTGAAGCCGAAGCTCAACAAAATTCAGATTTGAGAAAACTACTGACAAGTCTTCAAGAAAAATGCTTGGAATTTAGCAACAACTGCATTCAACGATTAAGAAAGATTTTTTACTCAGTTGGAGCCAGCAGTGAAAAATTCACCCCCTCAGCTGAAGATCTACCGAAAACCTTCGAACATATTGAGGGGGAGATTGACGAGCTCGACGAAGTCATAGCTGGGCATGGTGACTTCTGTGCCTGGGTGGCTTCTCGAGGCACTGTTGCGGCTTTCCTGAAGGCTGGCTGTGATCATGGGAAGATTGTCAATAGGCCAAATTTCACTTTATCACCATCAATCCTGGATGACATCCCTGATCTCGCCCGAAGTATCTCGAATCGATTTGTAAAAATGATATGGACAAAAGGTGGGCGAGAGAAGGCTGGAAACGAAGCTCGTAGCCACCTTGATCCAGTAAGAAACCATACCTTGTGCTTACCTTCTCCTGTAAACTTGATTTTGACTTACAACGACCTTATTCATGTAGGATGACGAAGCCGAAGCTGATGATCAAAAATGACGCCGAAGCCGAAGCTCCTTGGAGATTTAGATAGTAGACTGTAGACAGTACTTGAGAAACTTTTGAGATAACTTTTGTAAATGTAACTAAAACTTGTCTTTAATGAATTCTATTCATACCTTGTTATATATCCTTATCCTTCCATTGATGTATGAGAAATGCTTTGGTGTGGACGAAATTTTCTTTTGAGCCGAAGGCGAAAAAACACCTTCCCTTCTTTTCGTACGCAACGAAGCATAGAAAACAACATTTTCCTTTCTTTTTTGTGCACGAAGCTCTTTTTTCCCTTTCTTTTTTCTCTTTTTGCCGAAGCAACCATTTATGCCATGAAGATGATTATCCTACATATGCCTAGATGAATGTTTATGAATGCAAATGCTATGATGTAATGTGATGTGCAAATGAATGGCCAAACACGTATCCGAAGCCATATTCACACCTTAGCTCTGCATTCCCTTAGGAACGACTTTGGAGCTTCTTCGCCTTTACTTTTGGCGGAATCAGCGTTGACTTTTCGCTGTAAGCTCTGCATTCCCTTAGGAACGACTTTGGAGCTTCTTCGCCTTTACTTTTGGCGGAATCAGCGTTGACTTTTCGCTGTAAGCTCTGCATTCCCTTAGGAACGACTTTGGAGCTTCTTCGCCTTTACTTTTGGCGGAATCAGCGTTGACTTTTCGCTGTAAGCTCTGCATTCCCTTAGGAACGACTTTGGAGCTTCTTCGCCTTTACTCTTTGGCACTCGATGGTGCGTTCTCAGCTTTTACATTTACATTCCTTGGGGGATTTTGCTCTTATAGAACTAAAAAAGGAAATTACATATGCTGGCCCCATTAAAAACCTTTCTCCCCCTTTGGAAAGGAAAAGGGTGCCATGAAAGAAAAAATAAAAAATATGAAAAATTACATCGAGTTATACATAATATCGCCGAAGCTCATCCGCATTCCAAGACCTAGGAATGTCATTGCCGTCCATATCCTTCAATCTGTATGAACCGGGTCTTGACGAAGATGCTACTAAGAAAGGTCCGTCCCATTTCAACTGCAATTTGCCCACTGTTTCTGGGTTGGCCACTCTCCGAAGCACCAAGTGCCCTGGCTCAATATTTTTTAGCCGAACCTTTCTATCCCGCCATTTGACTGTTTCAGCTTGATATTTATTGATATTCTCCACGGCTTGCAGTCTGATCCCTTCTAAAGCATCTTTTTCTATAGAATAAGTAGCTTCGGAATCTGATTCTGCCGAAGCTAATATCCTTATTGATCCAGTTTTAGCTTCCTCCGGAGTTATTGCTTCGTCACCGAATAACAACTTAAATGGAGTAAAACCTGTAGACCTTGATGTTGTTGTGTTGTGGCCCCACACCACTTTGGTTAACTGATCTAGCCATTTTCCCCTGGGTTGATTGAAGATTAACTTCATTATTCCTGTAATTATAATGCCGTTGGCTCTTTCAACGAGTCCATTTGACTCCGGGTGCCTAACTGATGCAAAATGGATCTTCGTACCAATTTGGTCGCAGAAATCCCTGAAAGCTTCGGAGTCAAACTGTGTCCCATTATCCACAGTGATAGCCTTTGGCACCCCGAAACGACAAACAATATTCTGCCAGAAAAACTTTTGGATGGTGGCCGAGGTTATTGTGGCTAAAGGCTTCGCCTCAATCCAATTAGAAAAATATTCCACAGCTACTACAACATATCTCAGGTTCCCTTGAGCCGGTGGTAACGGACCTAACAAGTCAAGGCCCCACCTTTGCAATGGCCAAGTGGGTTGTATGAGCTGTGTTAAGGACGAAGGTTGTTTTTGATCTCTTGCACATTTCTGACAACCTTCGCACTTTTGAACCAATTCTGCTGCATCCGAAGCTGCCTTCGGCCAATAAAACCCTTGGCGGAAAATTTTTCCAAGTAGCGGCCTAGATCCGATGTGAGATCCACACAGGCCTGCATGTATTTCTTTCATTAACTCTATACCTTCGGCTCTGGATAGACATTTGAGTAACGGAGCACAAACTCCATGCTTGTACAATTCCCCTTCTATTATGACATATGGACGAGCTCTTGCCTCTATCCTCTTGTTATAAGCTTCGTCATCTGAAAGGAATTTACCCTGAAGGTAAGAGATGATCTCGGTTCTCCAATCTTCGCTAAAAACAGGAGATATATTAAGGACTGCTCTTTCAAGAAGTTCCACCGAAGGTGCTTTTATTGTTTCGAAGAACACGTCCGAAGGTAAAGGCAGCCCCTGTGCTGCTGACTTAGCTAACAAATCAGCATGCTCATTTTGTCCTCGAGGGATATTTTTGACAGAAAACCCTTCGAAGGAAGCTTCAACTCTTCGAACCATATCCAGATATTTTTCAAGCTTCGGATCCTTAGCCTTGGAACTCTTGTCAATATGACCCGAAACAACCTGGGAATCAGTTTTAAGTATGGCCCTTCTGATTCCCATTGCTTTTAACTTCCGAAGACCTAGAATCAATGCTTCGTACTCAGCAATGTTATTTGTGCAGCTAAAATCAAGCTTTGCCGCATAACAAGTTTTAACTTTGGAAGGTGAAACCAACACAGCAGCCGCTCCTGCTCCGAAGGTTCCCCAAGATCCATCACAAAACACTGTCCAGGCTTCGTTGTCTTTATTCGTTTCCTCCTCCTGAGCCCCTGGCGTCCAGTCAGCAATGAAGTCTGCCAACGCCTGGGACTGAATCGAAGATCTATGAACATATTCAATACAAAATTCATTGAGCTCTGCAGCCCATTTTCCAATCCTTCCAGTAGCTTCTCGGTTCCTCATAATATCCTTCAGAGGTTGTGAAGAAGGAACAATTATGTTGTAAGCTTGGAAATAGTGCCGAAGCTTCCTGGAAGCCATCAAGACAGCATACAATACCTTCTCCAACTCTGTATAATTTTTCTTTGATAAACTAAGAACCTCAGAAACAAAATATATTGGGGCCTGCTTCTTGACTTGACCATCAAGCTTCTCCTGGACAAGCGCTGCACTTACCGCTGAGTGCGAAGCTGCCACATATAATAATAAAGGAGCCCCTGGCATTGGTGGAGTCAATGTTGTTAGATCTATCAAATACTGTTTCAGTTCTTCGAAAGCTTTTTGCTGGATTGGTCCCCATTGAAAGACTTCGGCTGACTTCAGCACTTCGAAGAATGGTAAGTTTCTCTCTGCTGATCTGGATATGAATCTATTGAGAGATGCCAATCTTCCTGTCAATCTTTGAGCCCCCTTCTTTGTAGTTGGTGGCTCCATCCGAAGTATAGCTTCAATTTTACTTGGATTAGCTTCAATTCCCTTTGTTGAAACCAAGCATCCAAGAAATTTCCCCTTCTTCACTCCGAAGACGCATTTTTCTGGATTTAACTTTAAGCCAGCTTGCCTGAAACTAGCGAAGGTCTCCTGCAGATCAGCAATATGATTCTCCTGCTTCGTGCTTTTTACAATGATGTCATCAACATAAGTTAGCACATTTCTGCCTATTTGAGATTGGAGAACCTTTGCAGTCATTCGGCTGAAACTTGCTCCAGCGTTTTTGAGCCCCTCAGGCATCCGAAGATAGCAATATGTGCCACTTGGAGTTATGAAGCTAGTCTTCGGCTCATCTTCCTTCTTCATCCAAATTTGGTGATAGCCTGAATAACAGTCTAACAGACTCATGAGTTCTGAAGAAGCTGCTGCATCAACTAAAGAGTCTATCCTTGGTAGTGGGAATTCGTCCTTCGGGCAAGCCTTGTTAAGATCTGTAAAATCGATGCACATTCGCCACTTGCCATTGGCCTTTTTTACCATAACAGTGTTAGCTAGCCATTCTGGGTACTTCACTTCTCTGATAACTCCTGCACTGAGGAGTCTTTTGACTTCGTTGCGAGCACCTTCGGCCTTATCATCTGACATTTTCCGAAGCCTTTGCTTTCTGGGTCTGAAGGATGGATCGACATTGAGCGAGTGCTCAATAACATCTCTATTAACTCCGCAGAGATCATTGGCTGACCATGCAAAAACATCCTTGTTATTGAACAAAAACCTTATCAAGGTTTTCTCCTGCTCTTCGGATAATTGAGAGCCTAACAGCACCTTCTGCTCTGCTATGTCCTCACATAAGAGCATAGGCTTCGACTGATCTGCTGAAGCTGCTTTCTCCCTTCTGAATTTGTACTGTTCACAAGCTTCAGCTCCATCTATGTTATGGATTGCTTTTGAGTCAGTCCAATTGCCTTCGGCCCTTCTTGCAGCTTCCTGACTTCCATGGATAGCAATGGGTCCCTGATCCGAAGGTATCTTCATGCAAAGATAGGCAGGATGAAGGATTGCTTCGAAGGCATTGAGGGTACCACGACCAATAATTGCATTGTAAGGGTATTCCATGTCAACAATGTCAAACACAACTTGCTCAGTTCTAGTGTTGTTGATGAACCCGAAGGTCACTGACATGGTGATCTTGCCCAGTGCTACAATCTGTCTTCCTCCGAAGCCACAGAGAGGATGTGTAGCATCATGAATCTTATCTTCTGGCTCTTGCATTTGTCTGAAGGCCTTAGCAAATATGATGTCAGCTGCACTGCCTGTATCAACCAAAACATTGTGGACCAGAAATCCTTTGATAACACAAGAGATAACCATGGCATCGTTGTGTGGGTAATCTTTGAGCTGAAGGTCCTCTTGGGAGAAGGTAATAGGAATGTGAGACCATCTTGACTTGATGAAGGGTCCTTGTACCCCAACATGCTGTACCCTTCTCTGTGCTTCCTTCTTCTGTTTCTTGTTAGCTGGCTCTGAAGACGAGCCACCTGTGATCGGGAGCACCAGCTTCGGGTCCGAAGCAGCTCCAGCTTGGTCGTTGAACGAAGCCATCAGCTCAAAAAGTGGAAGTGAGTTCACCGGAGGTGGGCGCCAATGTTGGGGACTTGCTCTCAAATGCTATGAATCAAGAGCAAGGCAACATAAAATGTTAAATAATGACGTCCTTCGTCCTTAAAACATTATTCCCTTCGGGATAATGGGTCTTGGACGAAGGTTGATAAGAGTATAATTACGAAGTTAAACCTTCGTAATAAAACTTCAATAGACATTTATATGATAATATAAAAAGATATAAGATGAATGAATAAATCATAGACTACTTATATTGTATTTATTTATTACATTAAATTATTAAATACAATAATACCTATGCCTTGGCAGAAGTTGAATTCCGAGAGATGCGATTGCAATTATCAGAATGCGTGAACGGTAACGGAATACTGTTCACTATTTATAGGCACAGGACGCAGCCTGTGAGAAATTACAAGTATGCCCCTTATAAAAACTTACAACATTGACTCAGACTTTTATGGACTAAAAGGTCATTCTATCTTTAAGTCGGTTTGTAATGCCGAAGCTTCACGAAGAGGAACCTTCGGCTATCTTATACAAACAGCTTCAGCCGAGGACCACTTCTTCCTATAAGACCTTCGGCGACGAAGCATAAACCCAACAGTTTTCAAAAAGGATCTCAATCTTATAATTATGTTGGGTGCAAAGCTCTTTGTTCATCGGTTAGGTTATGCAAAAAATGATTTAGCTTTTAAAAATTGTTTACTCTTCCTTGTAGATAGTTTTTTCGATAATCCATTGGCTATAGGTTATCCTTCAAAATCCCTACACATGGGCTTTAGTGTCAGAAGGCGTCACAACAATTTATGCAAGTGACTACAATGTTTTTCAACTAGACACATGAGTGTAATTACAGTGTTAGTCTTTTTTTAGGATTTGTGTTCACGTAGAAGCTAAAAGTGTTTTCACTTTTATTGTACCTTATCGATGTAATAAAATCGTTAATTAACATAAGTCTTCCTTTTATCAAAAAGTTATGACCACTATAGAGACTACATGACACCCGAAATTGGCTCACTTTGGATCATTAAGTGCTGATTTGGTGGACAGGGAATTAGAGGGGATCCATGGGGGAGTAATCCCCTCCCTATTTAAATTTGAATAGGGAGGGAATTACTCCCCTATGGATCCCCTCCAATTACATGTCCACCAAACCAGCCCTAAGAGGGAGCTAGGGCACTAGAAACTCATGAGAAATTTTTTAAAAAGCAATGTTGAACAATACAACAATCATGGATAGCATACATAATGCATATTACTCAGTTGTGACACTCTATTTTAGAATTACTTGAGCACTTCAACATTAAACCATTAACCAAAAAGCTAATGAAACTTGTGAAGATGGTGACGCCTATTGGTCACTTGTCAAGGTTCCTACAGGAGACTAAAACAGGACAACACATTAAACAGATATTAAACTGATAGTACCTTCTTACCTTACCATCATGAAGAAGGAAGATATGGAGAGAAGGACAAAATAATGGAAACTAATGGAGCATAACAACAAATGAACGAGAAATGAAACCAGCAATCCCATATTCCCTTCTTTATTGAATTGCGGTCACATCTTAGCACAATCTTCTGGTGAGCCACATCTTCACAAAGGAGTACTAATTTTGGCTGGTCCATTGAAGGTACCTTTCCCTTGATTTCCATGTGTTGCTCTAGTTTTTCTATTTCATCAATGTTATGCAAGCCTTTGATGCTATCTAACTTCCTTCAGCCCTCCTAGCATTTTCTTGGTTGTCATATTGTCGGGGACCATAATTAGGGGTAACCCCCAAGACTCCTAAACTCGGCTGGTAATCACCATCAGCACAAAGCTGCAAAGGCCTGATGGGTGCAATTCAGGTCCAGGCTCCGTCCACCCAAGGGACGCGATCTCGCCTCGCCCGAGCCTAGCCTCGGACAGGAACAGTAGACCCAGGTGGATTTACGCCTCGCCCGAGGGCCTCCTCAAGTAACGGGCACTCTTTCAACTCGCCCGGGACCCAGCTCGGGCAGGCTTCGCCGTGAAGCAACCTTAGCCAGATCGCCACGCCAACCGACCGTATAGCAGGAGAATTCAATGCAAGGATCGCCTGACACCTTATCCTGACGCGCGTTCCTCAGTCGACAGGGCCGAAGTGACCGCAGTCATTTCGCTCCTCCCCTGACTGACCTGACAGGAAAACAGCACCGCCTGCCCTGCTCCGACTGCTGTGCCACCCGCCAGGGTGAGGCTGACAGCAGCCAAGTCCAACCTTGGGCGCCATAGGAAGCTCCGCCTCGCCCGACCCCAGGGCTCGGACTCAACCTCGACCTCGGAAGATGGTCTCCGCCTCGCCCGACCCCAGGGCTCGGACTCCGCCTCAACCTCAGAAGACGGTCTCCGCCTCGCCCGACCCCAGGGCTCAGACTCAACCTCGACCTCAGAAGACGGTCTCCGCCTCGCCCGACCCTAGGGCTCGGACTCAGCCTCGACCTTGGAGGAGTCACCGCCTCGCCCGACCTCGGACTCGAATCAACCACGCTGCAGGGGGGTACATCATTACCCTACCCCTCGCTAGCTCAGGCTACGGGAAACAAGACCGGCGTCCCATCTGGCTCGCCCCGGTAAACAAGTAATGATAGCACCCCGCGTGCTCCATGACGACGGCGGCTCTCAGCCCCCTACGGAAGCAAGGAGACGTCAGCAAGGATCCGACAGCCCCGACGACTGTACTTCTACAGGGTTTAAGCGCTCCTCCGACGGCCACGACATCACATGAACAGGGCAGCAACACCTCTTCGACAGCCACGTCGGCATGTACATAGGGCTCTGGCTCCTCTCTGCTAGACACGTTAGTACATTGCTACACCCCCATTGTACACATGGGCCCTCTCCTTACATCTATAAAAGGAAGGTCCAGGGCCCTCGTACGAGAAGGTGGCCGCGCGGGAGAACGGGCTGACGGGCAGGCTCTCTCTCTCTCTCCCTCACGAACGCTTGTAACCCCCTACTGCAAGCGCATCCGCCCTGGGCGCAGGACAACACGAGTCGCGGTTCTCCTTATTGTTCCCCCTTGTGTTCCGTCTCGCGCCGACCCATCTGGGCTGGGACACGGAGCGACAATTTACTCGTCGGTCCAGGGACCCCCCGGGGTCGAAACGCCGACAGTTGGCGTGCCAAGTAGGGGCCAGCTGCGTGTTGACGAACAGCTTCCCGTCAAGCTTCAGATGGGTAGTCTCTAGCAACCTCTCCAGCCCGGGACGATGCTCCGTTTCGAGAGTCTCGAATTCATGTCCCTCGACGGCAGCTACGACATGGTACTCCTTCCTCCGTCGCGCGACAACGACAATGGCGGCCTTCAGCCCGCCCGCCGGCGGCGGAATCGACGACGTCTTCCCCCCGTGGCGGAAGAACAGCATCCGAGCCTGTCCCGTCACCTTCCCCGCCGCAGGAGGAGGAGGCGGGGCAACCATGGCTAAGCAGGAGGCGGCACCTCGTCGGCTGTCGAGCGAGTCGACGACGTCGGTGCCCCAGCGGGGGACACGTCGGGCGTCGACCTCGCGTCTGAGACGAAGACGGGCGTCGTTGCCCCGCAACACGCCAACCCCAAGCGGACGGATGATGCCAGCACGCTCGCGAAGGACCTGCTGGGCGTTAGCCCCGTACCTGAGATAACGGTGCAGTCCATCCCCGATGCGACTTCGTCACCATTCGTCGATCAAGAGGTACCGTCTGTTTTCCACCCTGTGCCTTTTAGATTCAGCTTCGACCCACCAAGCAATCCCGCTTCGGTGGACGCTTTCATAAAGGCATATCCAAACCTTCTGGGGTACCATATGTGGTCAACCTGGGACCGACTGACGGCCGTCTCGACCTACGGGCCCCCGGGTTCCGAGGAAGATGACGAGCCCGACTATGGTTGGGATTTCTCCAGGCTCAGTAACCCCAGCGCCATGCGAGACTTCATGGCCGCATGTGACTATTGCCTCTCCAATTGCTCCGATGGTGGCCACAGCCTTGACGACAAGGACTGTGGCCCAAGTCGCGAATGTTTCCACGTCGATCTAGGGGGTCTCGACGAAGGCAACCACCTTGGTATGCCGGAGGACGGCGATCCTCCTAAGTCTGCGCCTCGCGTTGACATCCTTTGGGAGCTAGCTGTGGTCCCAGTCCCTACGGGGGGTCAGGACGCACAGCTCGAGCAAATCCGTGAGATGCAGGCTAGGCTCGACGAGGAGGCAGGACAACTTGTGCAGCTCTGGCAGAACATCGGGCAGGAGTGGGCAGGCCGAGCACCAGCCGGAGAAGCGCGTCATCTGCTCCCGGACGTCCAGCACCGCATCGCTGACGATGCCAGGGCAAGGTTGCCCCCGGCTTCCAGTGGGGTCGGCCAGAACCTGGCTGCAGCAGCAATACTACTCCGAGCGATGCCGGAACCATCCACCACCGAGGGGCGGCGTATCCAGGGAGAACTCAAGAATCTCCTAGAGGATGCCGCGGTCCGACGGGCCGAAAGCTCTGCCTCCCGAAGGCAGGGGTACCCCGGAGCATCGCGCCACGACTTCCCGATTCATGCGGGAAGCCTCGGTCCACACCGGGCGCACGCGGGACACAGCGCCTGCGGCCCCGGGTCGCCTCGGCCACGAGCACCACCGCCGTGACCGTCGAGCCCACCTCGACGAGAAGGTGCGCCGAGGCTACCACCCCAGGCGTGGGGGACGCTACGACAGCGGGGATGATCGGAGCCCTTCGCCCGAACCACCCGGTCCGCAGGCTTTCAGCCGGGCCATACGACGGGCACCGTTCCTGACCCGATTTCGAACCCCGACTACCATCACCAAGTACTCGGGGGAGACAAGGCCAGAACTGTGGCTCGCGGACTACCGGCTAGCCTGTCAGCTGGGTGGAACGGACGATGACAACCTCATCATCCGCAACCTCCCCCTGTTCCTCCCCGACGCCGCCCGGGCCTGGCTGGAGCATCTTCCTCCTGCGCAGATCTCCAACTGGGACGACCTGGTCAAAGCCTTCGCCGGCAACTTCCAGGGCACGTACGTGTGCCCTGGGAACTCATGGGATCTTCGGAGCTGCCGCCAGCAACCGGGAGAATCCCTGCGGGACTACATCCGGCGATTTTCGAAGCAGCGCACCGAGCTGCCCAACATCACCGACTCAGATGTCATCGGTGCGTTCCTCGCCGGCACCACTTGCCGCGACCTGGTGAGCAAGCTGGGTCGCAAGACTCCCACCAGGGCGAGCGAGCTGATGGACATCGCCACCAAGTTCGCCTCTGGTCAGGAGGCGGTCGAGGCCATCTTCCGGAAGGACAACCAGCCTCAGGGGCGCCAGCAGGAAGACGTCCCCGAGGTGACCGCTCAGCGCGGCGCAAAGAAGAAGGGCAAGAAGAAGTCGCAAGAGAAACACGACGCCGCCGACGCAGACCTTGTTGCCGCCGCCGAGCACAGGAACCCTCGGAAGCCTCCCGGAGGCGCCAACCTGTTCGACAAGATGCTCAAGGAGTCATGCCCCTATCATCAGGGCCCCGTCAAGCACACCCTTGAGGAGTGCGTCATGCTTCGGTGCTATTTCCACAAGGCCGAGCCCCCGGTGGAAGGTGGCAGAGCCCACGACAATGACAAGAAGGAGGGACACAAGGCAGAGGAGTTCCCCGAGGTCCACGACTGCTTCATGATCTACGGTGGGCAAGTGGCGAACGCCTCGGCTCGGCACCGCAAGCAAGAGCGCCGGGAGGCCTGCTCGGTGAAGGTGGCGGCACCAGTCTACCTAGACTGGTCCGACAAGCCCATCACCTTCGACCAAGGCGACCACCCCGACCGCGTGCCGAGCCTGGGGAAGTACCCGCTCGTTGTTGATCCCGTCATCGGCAACGTCAGGCTTACCAAGGTCCTCATGGACGGAGGCAGCAGCCTCAACATCATCTACGTCGAGACCCTCGAGCTCTTGCAGATCGATCTGTCCACGATCCGGGCTGGTGCGGCGTCCTTTCACGGGATCATCCCCGGGAAGCGCGTCCAACCCCTTGGGCAACTCGATCTGCACGTCTGCTTCGGGACTCCCTCCAACTTCCGAAAGGAAACCCTCACGTTCGAGGTGGTCGGGTTCCAAGGAACCTACCACGCAGTGCTGGGGAGACCATGTTACGCTAAGTTCATGGCCGTCCCCAACTACACCTACCTCAAGCTCAAGATGTCGGGCCCCAACGGGGTCATCACCGTCGGATCCACGTACCGACACGCGTATGAATGCGACGTGGAGTGCGTGGAGTACGCTGAGGCCCTCGCCGAATCCGAGGCCCTCATCGCCGACCTGGAGAGCCTCTCCAAGGAGGTGCCAGATGCGAAGCGCCACGCCGGCAACTTCGAGCCAGCAGAGGCGGTTAAGTCTGTCCCTCTCGACCCCAGCAATGACGCCTCCAAGCAAGTCCGGATCGGCTCCGAGCTCGACCCCAAATAGGAAGCCGTGCTCGTCGACTTTCTCCACGTGAACGCCGAGGTTTTTGCGTGGAGTCCCTCGGACATGCCTGGCATACCGAGGGATGTCGCCGAGCACTCGCTGGATATCCGAGCTGGAGCCCGACCAGTGAAGCAGCCTCTGCGCCGATTTGACGAAGACAAGCGCAGAGCCATAGCGAGGAGATCCACAAGCTGATGGCTGCAGGGTTCATCAAAGAGGTATTCCATCCCGAATGGCTAGCCAACCCTGTGCTTGTGAAAAAGAAAGGTGGGAAGTGGAGTATGTGTGTAGACTATACTGGTCTAAACAAAGCATGTCCGAAAGTTCCCTACCCTCTGCCTCGCATCGATCAAATCGTGGATTCCACTACTGGGTGCGAAACCCTGTCATTCCTTGATGCCTACTCAGGGTATCACCAAATCAGGATGAAAGAGTCTAACCAGCTCGCGACTTCTTTCATCACACCCTTTGGCATGTACTGCTATATTACTATGCCATTCGGTTTAAGGAATGCAGGTGCGACATACCAAAGGTGCAAGAACCACGTGTTCGGACAGCACATTGGCCGAACAGTCAAGGCTTACGTCGATGACATCGTAGTCAAGACAAGGAAAGCCTCCGACCTCCTCACTGACCTTGAAACGACATTCAAGTGTCTGAAGGCGAAAGGCGTAAAACTCAATCCCGAGAAGTGTGTCTTAGGAGTCCCCCGAGGCATGCTCCTGGGGTTCATCGTCTCCGAGCGGGGCATCGAGGCCAACCCGGAGAAAATCGCGGCCATCACCAACATGGGGCCTATCAAGGACTTGAAAGGAGTACAGAGGGTCATGGGATGCCTTGCGGCTCTGAGCCACTTCATCTCGCGCCTCGGCGAAAGAGGCCTACCCCTGTACCGCCTCTTAAGGAAGACCGAGCGCTTCACTTGGACCCCCGAGGCCGAGGAAGCCCTCGGGAACTTAAAGGCGCTCCTTACAAGCGCGCCCATCCTGGTGCCTCTTGCTGCCGAAGAAGCTCTCTTGATCTACGTAGCCGCAACCACTCAGGTGGTCAGCACCGCAATCGTAGTCGAGAGACGAGAAGAAGGGCATGCATTGCTCGTCCAGATGCCGGTCTACTTCATCAGTGAGGTACTGTCTGAGACCAAAATCCGCTATCCGCAAATTTAGAAGCTACTGTACGCGGTAATTCTGACGTGGCGAAAGTTGCGACACTACTTCGAGTCTCATCCGGTGACTGTGGTGTCATCCTTCCCCTGGGGGAGATCATCCAGTGCCGAGAGGCCTCGGGTAGGATTGCAAAGTGGGCGGTGGAGATCATGGGCGAAACAATCTCGTTCGCCCCTCGGAAGGCCATCAAGTCCCAAGTCTTGGCGGACTTCGTGGCTGAATGGGTCGACACCCAGCTTCCAGCAGCTCCGATCCAACCGGAACTCTGGACCATGTTTTTCGACGGGTCGCTGATGAAAACCGGAGCGGGCGCGGGCCTGCTCTTCATCTCACCCCTCGAGAAGCACCTCCGCTACGTGCTGCGCCTCCATTTCCCGGTGTCCAATAACATGGCCGAGTACGAGGCTTTGGTTAACGGGTTGCGCGTCGCCATCGAGCTAGGGGTTCGGCGCCTCGACGCTCGTGGCGACCACTACTACAGATCATGTTATATGAGACGGTTAATTTTCACTTATTAAGACGTTTCTCAAGTGTCCAAATTTGATGGAGTCGCAAAAGATGTCCCACATTTAAGACGGTTGCAAACCGTCTTAAAATGATATTATATAAGACGTTTTTAGTTTATAACCGTCTAAAAAGGTATTTGTTTAAGTCATTTTGTCCAATAACCTGTCTTGAATTATGTTTTATGTAAGGCACTTTTTCTAAACAACCGTCGAGTATACGAACATTTTAAGTCACAAGTTATTTAGTAAACTGTCTAAAATATTCTATAATAATAAACACTTGCGATATGAAAACCGTCTTATTTAGGTGACATATATTGGACATTTTGGAAATCGTCTTATTTAGAAGACCGATATTGGACATTTTTGGAACCGTCTTAATAAGATTTAAACAAATTGACTTAAATTACTATATATTCTTCCATTTATATTCATTTTTGAGATTCCACATTATAATAATTTGAAAGAGAAATACACAGACATATATATTTAATAATAATATAATTAATATAATATAGATGAGTACCAGTCAATATTTCATACATAAGTATACTCTTAAATCCAAACCAAAACACTAAGATAATCTTGTA
The DNA here is from genome assembly GCF_902167145.1 of Zea mays. Lineage (NCBI taxonomy): Eukaryota > Viridiplantae > Streptophyta > Magnoliopsida > Poales > Poaceae > Zea > Zea mays. The sequence continues at coordinate 92,238,764 of NC_050097.1, forward strand.
ATTAGCCAAACAATTTGTGCAAGTGTAGAATACAGTGTACACTAGATTGATTTGCATCTTGTCAAAACCAGATTGTTCAAGGGATACATCAGTTGCCGCTGCTGCACCCCTCCTGCCGATGTTCCATGACTCCATTCTTGCTGACCTCTTTCTCCCAAGCATTTCACCAAACAGTTCAAGTGTAAATGTTAGCTGTTTGATGACTCCAACTATAGAAATCAAGCAGTGTTACTACTAAGAACGCCATTGTATCTTCTCGGAAGGTCACTGATATGCCACAGTAGTTGCATACACAATTCGCTGTAAGTCAAAACCAGCAAACAAAAGTAATAAACATGCAAAGAAAAGGTGAAGTTGTGTGAGGGAAAGCACTTGCTTGTAACAAACTTACAATAATGAAAAAACTATGACACCCGTCAGCATCTATATAGACTTTTGAAGCATTGATTATTAAAAAAATACAAGTAGTACATTTATGTAGTACTTAGGCTGGCTCCAACAAGGCCCCCTAAAGGGTTCTCTACCCTAAATATAGAGGACTAAACGGTCATCTACGCTCTCCAGCAACGTTCTCTAAACGGTCCTTTAAATTTAGAGGACGCTGATGGATTCTCTATATATAGAGTTTCTCTAAACGGTCCTCTATCCATTTGACTACTTTAAATAACCGGTTTAGCAAAACTAAAATATGTACAATACATTTGAGAGTATGATAAATACGTATGTATAAAAATAAAATTAAAAAATGTCTTTAATATGGGTATTTGAGTATAGAGGACGTGATTTAGAGGACGTTGTTGGAGAGAAATGAGATATAGATGATGAAATCTTTTAGAGGAGACTGTAAAAGACAGATATAGAGGATGAATATAGAGGACGTTGTTGGAGACAGCCTTACATTAATGCCTTTTATCACTCTATATCCGTTTTTCCTGCAAGAAAAGGGTTTGGTAATATGAAGATGCATGGAAAAAGAAAACATCATTAAGGAAGAATATGCTAGCTAGCTATTAATTCTCCAACTTACAGAACAAGATATAAAATTACCTCACAGTAATTCTAGATTGGTTCTAGTGGCGTCTATATGCTAAGTGTCAAGCTCTCATTTGAGTTACAATGACCTCAGTTTCTACAACCTGTAGATATTAAAAGACCATAAACCTGTCGGTAAAAAATTCTAAGTTGAGATTAAATTTTCTTCCAAAACAAATTACGACATCAAATGTTATACACTATGTTAACAGCCAAAAAAATTGTTCTACACTAATGAAACTCTTGATAGGCTGCCAATTATCAAAGCATTATTTCTTACACATATCGTAAGGCCAAATGATTTATCTCATTATATATAGTATTGTATATGAAATTAATCCTCCTTATAATATTATTATGTAAAGAATGATGATTAGGTTAGTCTCAAGAATATGAATCTATACAAATATAATAACGATAAACTAATGTAGAGGGAAAACAAATGCCAAACACCAGATCAGAGTTGAATCAATGTAATCCTGTTTTTATGTAGAGAACAAGATTGCAGATCACCTTCAAAGTTGGAAGTCTGAGTTAATGAATCGGGTTGGTCAAAAAGCTATAGTGCATTTTGTTCTCAGCTCTATGATGGTCTATCTTGTTATGACAGTTGATCTCCCTCCATGGGTCATCATAGAAATTGGTAAGATTCGTAGAAGATTCTTTTGTTAGGAGAAGAAAAGAAATTAATGGTGGTTATTGCCTTCTGACTTGGATTAAGATTTGTCGCTCAATTGAATCCATCTCCAACGTGCAACGAAAATTAAGGACCTTGCTCCACTGTTCTTTGCTTTGTTGCCCAAAAGAAGAGCCCATAAGCATACAATATTAGAGAGACTTACTAATAATACTTAAAATTTGAATCGCTCCTGATCCAATTCAAATACACAATATGCATCCATCTGGGCAAAACCTGAAGCAACATGAAGTAGAGAGGAGATGAGCATAGAACGTCTCTTACCTGTGTGTGTTGCAATCGTTGCAGTAGAAATCCTTGCGCTAGAGGAGGGACCTCGGCCAACCTTTTCTTGTGAAGTAAAAAGCAAGGTACTGAAATAGCAAAATCCAAATGTAATTCTTATTTGAGTGTGTATGGACTACTGCAACAAAGATTATAACTGAAATAAGCTTTAGAAAAATTGATCCATGTGTTTAACCTTAAATTATAAATATTGAATGGTCAGCAGGTAACGTAACAACGAAATAGGGCACCATATAACATTTTGGTATACAATCATCAAGTAATCCTGAGACTATTTGCAGCACAACTATCACTTCAGATGAGAAATGTGATAATTAGGGAAACAAATAACATTCAGGTACAGGAAAGATGAGGAATATACGAGTTCAACAAATGAAATAAAAACATAAGCCATCATTTATTTTAGAGCAGTCTCTATTTGCAAAAAGAAAAGATTAGCACACTAAAAATCTTTAACTAACCTGCTAGTATTGTAGGCTATTGAAGTAGGCGATGAGAAAAATGACAGCCTGCAAACATGAGCATATGCACCATGACTCCATGAGCAACCAAAAAATCAAAGTAAGAAAAGTAGCAGTTAAGTAACCACACAACTGATTTAAGTGTCCAAAACAGATTTAAGTGTTCTTGAAAGGTCATGTGTAAAGAAGGAAAAAGTAATTAGTCTTAGTTTGCTGCAAGGAATGACCAGAACATATTGCGAGGGCGAGGAAGATATTATAGATGACAAAAAGCTTCAGGGCTGAGCATCAAACCGCGTGTAAATTTTAGGAAAAAATCAAGACAAATTTTAGATGACAAAAGGCTCAGTTTGTTCGTTTCAATTTTAAAAATGGGACAAAACGAAACGCAAGCAAGGCACATACCACTTGGTTTATCCCTGAGAGGAGTCCCTCCGTGGAATCCCCTAATAGGGAGGCCAGAAACCGTGTGCTTTTGGTTCTCATTTTAAATTCAATGGCAGCGGAGGAAGATCGTGAGACTACCACCGGAGAGGAAGGGGGCGAGTTCTTACCGCTGCTGTTGCACGCTGAGGTCCTGAGGATGCGACCATCCATCGCCCAGTGGCATCAACTCCCGTCTATGGCTTGCGTTCGGAGCTCCTATCCAATCTAGATTTTAGAAAGGGAGAAAAAGGAACAACAATCAGGTAGCATGACAAAACAATAAATAATTTGTTGTAAGGCATGTCTTGTTCAGATACAGGACTCGGCTAAAACTGCATTATATATATTTATACAGCGTGAAGTAAGTTAACAATATTGTACCACAATAACCAGACATCACTCTATCCTTATGCATTTACCATTAATCTCATTTGTACTCGTGTATGGTATCTGACTGAAGAAACATAAAACCTGAGTATCCTAGACATCAACCAAAGTACTTCAATCAAAACATGTTAATAGGAGATTTATTCATCAATACAAGCATACATCGCTCTTTGAAGCAAATGATCATGTTGCCATTGTCACATTAATCGTAGAATCAGATTTAAATTGATTACCTAAACAAGATTATGAGGAGGACCACTACTACTCAGCCCTACATTATCATACTTAGTCATAGAACTTCTAGTTACATCAAAGCACAATCCAAGCTTTCCAAGAAACATACATGAACTCAATCTTTTCTAATTATTTACTAGTTCTACTTTTAATTAGATAATAGATATTATTTTAACACTATATGGAAACATTCAGTTTTGGACTAGTATTTTTATGAGTGATAGGTGATAACCAATCACGATTAAGACACAAATTTCACATGATCATGCTCTATATATATAACTTACCCCAGAAGAGGCTCACTTGCATATTTTACCACTAATATGGATTGGGTGACTCCTAAAGCAAATCATTGACTTCAACACCTCAACACAATCATCACAATAAGACTAATAGGACCTGTCGGATAATCGATATAAATTCTAAACTCATCCTACGCAATATTTTAGTTCCCCAAAATCACAACATCGAACCTATAAAACCATACTTGGTAATCATGAGAGCATCACCGACACGAACATCTAATCATCCATTCACCAAATTAATTTGCAAGGATAGTGACGGGGCTCACCATGTCATAAACCAAATCGATATGTGTAAGGGCGATGACGATTTCTGGTTTAAGCTTTTTGCCAAACACCTAGAGCGAGCCAAATGGACTTTCCTCTTCCACGACAAACCTAGGGTTTTTACTCCACATATTTTACATGCATAAACATACATAATCATAATACGGAAAAGGATGACAATACAAATTGAAAAGAGAACAAACATCAGCTCTCACCGGCGATGAACAAAACATTTGCGGGGTGCTACGACAGGGAGAAACATAGCCCGGCTACAGCATCCGCGTGGGGCAAAGGAAAACAGGGAGACCCTAGGCTTGAGGGCGAGATGCAGGGTAGCGCCAGGGGCTCACTGACGAGGTCGGCCGACCATGGGGGTAGGGGCAACGGCGTGCGTGCTGTAGGGACATAGAAGCTTGGGCACCAAGGACCAAACTTGAGGAAAGGGAAGGGGAACATAGCACCTGCGATGGAGACGATTGGTTGGGTGAGCTCGACATGGGAAGAGGACTAGGCGCCATGGGAGGGGCTCCCTGAAGGGGTGAGCTCGACCATGGAGGGGCGCCAACCAGGGAAGTGGGCGACCAGGGAAAAAACTGAATGATCTAATGTGCAACCAAGCACAAGAGCTATCTCAGATCAAAAGAGCACATATTGTAGCAGGTTGACATAATTAGATTGATACGCTGGATGCAGCGATGATGTAGCAGGTTGACACGAGGGATGCGGTGGTGACCGGGCGTATTTATATGTGGAATGACTAGGCGACTCAGCAAATCGAAGATGGACTGGTGATTTAGATCAATGAGCAAGATGCAGTGGTGATTTTGTAGATTGAAATGCAGGATGGGGAAGCAGGTATTTAAGGGGAGGGAAGTACTAACCTTAGGGCTGTAGAGAGGAGCACCACACTTTCGCCATGCATTGACAGTGCAGATCATATTTTAGGTTTTAATTATCAACTTGTACTCAATCTCGATGTCAAGACAATTATTCAATAATTACCTCTGTCATTGGAGCTCCCTTGCTTTTCAGAGGCAACCTTCCCTGAATATTTGTCAAATCTGAAAAAATTGGGCAGCAAGGTTCGGACAATAAAAGTACATTTATTATGTCAAAAAAATAGGGCAGTTTTGGTCTAAAAAACAACAGTATGCATAGCCTTGTAAAATGCAATTTATTGTGCATTTACTTAAGTACCTTTTGTGTTTGTCATTGTTGCTTTCATCGTAAATCCAATTTGGTATTAGGATAATGGCATGTCTAACAAGATTATTTTTCAGAATTCCAGTTATTACCTCCAAGTCCAGTAGCATTACTGTTTTTTAGTTTAGCTGGTGAATAGTATTGACGCATTAGAGACATACATTGGTAAAAATTCATTTGGATAGAGCATTGAACTGCTATTGATTGACCTTTGGTCCTTCTGCCCTCAAACAAAATCATGGCTTTTCATTTGGTCAACAATGAAGACCCGTTAGCTTTCTGGATTGCTCAAGGTAGAAGGGGAAACTGTAGTGAAGTATGTGATGGATATTTGACCCTCTCTTTGTCAAACAAATGGGTTCTTATTCGGTGACACATGTTTTTATGTTCTTGTTTGTTTGCTCAATGATAATTATGGTTTCCACCTGGACAGCAGGTATGCACTTGCATGCTTGTAGGTTGAACTAATTCAGTTGTTTCAGTTCACAGGTGAAATGATCAATTGAATGCATTACTATATTTTATCTATGCCCTAGCATGGTTGATTGAGGTGGATAGATGGTTGTATCTAATAATGTATAAACATGAAACTAAAACACTGACCTACCCATCGAGACTATGTCGCAAGGCTGCCTAAACTAACATAAGCAGAATACATAGCTACAAGATGCATTCAGGGCAAATCAAAGAGGTAAAAATAATGTGGATCGAAGAAAACAATATTAGCATGTTACCGTTCTAGTTCATGCAGCTGATTCCTCAAACTTCGAAGAGGCTGGCCATGGCCACCGTCCATCGTCTGAGATGTGTGATGCATGCGCGCGTGGCCCTCATACCAGAACTGCTGCACGACGGTCTCGTCTGAAGCCGGGCGCGCGCGCGACCAGGACAGCGAGGGCCCCGTGGAGACGCGGAGCACGGCGCGGAGCAACACGACGGAGAGGACGAGCGCCGCCGCGCAGAAGGGGCTGCCTCCTTCTGCTGCTCCTGGCCGGGGCTCGCCGGGGCCGCGTCCGCCCGCTGCCGCGCCTGGATGGGGCTCGGCCGTGCACGCATGGCAGCGGCTATGTTGTGCAGGTGCCGGAACTAGGGAGTGGGGAACTAGGGAATGATGGTCTAGGGTAAGAGAATAGATGCTGATGGTGGTGAGCGTGAGCCGTGAGTGATGGACATGGACCGATGGTGGGCTGGCCGTGGAGTACTGCTGATGAGCCGGACTGAGATCAAAACCATGTTCGGTTGTTTTCGATATCCGCCGATGACCCATGGGTAAAATATAAAAACCAAAATCGATCCATTTTTATCATAGGTTGTACACAAACGATATCCGTAGATCAAATATTATATCCGAATCTGCAGATAAAATTGTCATCTCTAATTATTTATAGTGGGGTCTATAATTTTGCTTTTTTGGAAATTAACGTGAGAACTTATGACGACCAACATTGTCATAAAAAACAGTGACACTAGCTAATTGTCATGAAACTAAAAGAGCGTTCATCACAAATATGACATCTTCCATGTTTATGACTATTTTGCATTGGCCTTAATGACGATCATTTCCTTTTCGTCACTGAAGTCAATCAACCCCTACCAAACGTCATAAATATGAGAGACTTATGACCTTTTGATCTATTGTCACAAGGTATTCGTCATAGAATGCTATATGTCTTGTAGTGTCTAGACGACTCTAATGATATCTTTATTTGAGATGGTTTCATATACAGAAGTGTCTAATATAGTAACCAAAATCTAAGACAATTCTTGCAATGTTAATGACTCAAAAGGTATATTTATTTAAGACAATTTTCAATAACAATCTGTCCTAAATTAATATAAGACATTTCTTATGATGTAACTGTCTCAAAACACTTCTTTATTAAAGACGGATCTCCAAAAACCGTCTTATCTTACTCATCACCATATAATAAAAGACGCTTCTATAAAATGCACAAATATCCGTCTTAAAATGTGCGTCTTAAATAAGCATATTTCTAGTAGTGGACTCGCAGCTTGTCATCGACCAAGTCATGAAGAACTCCCATTGTCGCGACCCGAAGATGGAAGCCTACTGCGATGAGGTTCGGCGCCTGGAAGACAAGTTCTACGGGCTCGAGCTCAACCACGTCGCTCGACGATACAACGAGACTGCGGACGAGCTGGCTAAAATAGCCTTGGGGCGGACAACGCTCCCCCCGGGCGTCTTCTCTCGAGACCTACATCAACCCTCCGTCAAGACCGACGACACGCCCGAGCCCGAGAAGGCCTCGGCTCTGCCCGAGGCGCCTTTGCTCAGCCCGAGGCACCCTCAGTCGCCGAGGGTGAGGCACTGCGCGTCGAGGAAGAGCGGAATGGGGTCCCGCCTAATCGAAACTGGCAGACCTCGTACCTGCAATATCTCCACCGAGGAGAGCTACCCCTCGACAGAGCCGAAGCTCGATGACTGGCGCGGCGCGCCAAGTCGTTCGTCTTGCTGGGTGACGGAAAGGAGCTCTACCACCGCATCCCCTCAGGCATCCTCCAGCGATACATATCCATCGCCGAAGGTCAGGAGCTATTGCAAGAAATACACTCGGGGGCTTGCGGTCACCACGCAGCACCTCGAGCCCTTGTTGGGAACGCCTTCCGACAAGGTTTCTACTGGCCAACCGCGGTGGCCGACGCCACTAGGATTGTACGCACCAGCCCTTGTTGGGAACGCCTTCCGACAAGGTTGCAAACAATACCCATCACCTGGTCGTTTGTTGTGTGGGGTCTGGACCTCGTCGGTCCCTTGCAGAAGGCACCCGGGGGCTTCACGCACCTGCTGGTCGCTATCGACAAATTCTCCAAGTGGATTGAGGTTCGACCCCTAAACAGCATCAGGTCCAAACAGGCAGTGGCATTCTTCACCAACATCATCCATCACTTTGGGGTCCCGAACTCCATCATCACCGACAACGGCACCCAGTTCACTGGCAGAAAGTTCCTGGACTTCTGCGAGGACCACCACATCCGGGTGGACTGGGCCGCCGTAGCTCACCCCATGACGAATGGGCAGGTAGAGCGTGCCAACGGCATGATTCTGCAGGGACTCAAGCCGAGGATCTACAACGACCTCAACAAGTTCGGCAGGCGATGGATGAAGGAACTCCCCTCGGTGGTCTAGAGCCTGAGGACGACGCCGAGCCGAGCCACGGGCTTCACGCCATTCTTTCTAGTCTATGGGGTCGAGGCTATCTTGCCCACAGACTTAGATTACGGTTCCCCGAGGACAAGGGCGTACGCCGACAAAAGCAACCAGGCTAGCCGAGAAGACTCACTGGACCAGCTGGAAGAGGCTCGGGACATGGCCTTACTACACTCGGCGCGGTATCAGCAGTCCCTGTGACGCTACCACGCCCGAGGGGTTCGGCCCTGAGACCTCCAGGTGGGCGACTTGGTGCTTCGGCTACGACAGGACGCCCGAGGGCGCCACAAGTTCACTCCTCCCTGGGAGGGGCCATTCATCATCGCCAAGATTTTGAAGCCCGGAACATACAAGCTGGCCAACAGTCAAGGCGAGATCTACAACAACGCTTGGAATATCCGACAGCTACGTCGCTTTTAACCTTAAGATGTTTTCAAGTCGTTCATATACCTCGTTTACATACACAAATAAAGTCTAACCATCAAGGAAGGGTCAGCCTAGCCTCGGCAAAGCTCGACCCTCCCTTGGGGGCTAGAAGGGGGGAACCCCCTCTGCGTCAAAATTTTTCTCGGAAAAAGTCTTTCTGTCAGAACGTCTTTCACGCTCTTCGACTACTTCGATGGTGGGATCCTGAAAACGACGGAGTACACGTAAGCGGCAAGGCTGACCGAGCCGATGGACTCCTACGCCTCCGGGATACGGATACCTCACTCATCACCTTCTGCGATAAGTAACTCACGCTCGGATAAGTGATTCCACTGACCGATCAGGTCTTAACGCTCGAAAAAAAATTTGCCGAAACAATTTTTCGTGCCTTCTCGACTATATCGATAACAGAATCCTGCAGATGAGTAAGAGCACACGTAAGCGGCAAGGCCGACCGAGCCGAGGAACTCCTACGCCTCCGGGATACGGATACCTCACTCATCACCTTCCGTGAAAAGTAACTCTCGCTCGGATGAGCGATTCTGCTACCGACAAACAAGTCCTAATACTCGAAACAAGGGGAAAAGAAACGCAGCTTTACAACACGACGACGGTATGTTTGGGCCTCGGCGGCCGCAAAAAACATACGCATATTACAGACAAACTGATCCTGCAGGTCCAGACATCAATAGGGGGCAGCAGCACCCCCGGCGTCGACTCCACCTTCGGCGGAATCCGGCCCGGCCTCGGACGGCGACACGGTCGGAGGATCTCCACCTCGAAGGAAGATGTCAGCACCACGCCTGGGACATCGCCGCTAGGGTCTCCTCCAGGAACCTGGCCCAAGCAGACGGCTGGTCCGGCCGCTCCGTAGCCTCATCCAACTGTCCCCCGAGGATGCCAGCCCGGCTCACGGCCTCGGCAGCCCGACTCCAGGGTTGGTTCCGCCAGTGGACGACCCGGCCAGGCTCTGGCCGACGAAGCTTCTTTTCGAGCCAACTCCGCCTCTATCCACGCTCACACTGCTGCCTCCGGCTCCAGCTCATCGCAAAGCGGCCGAGGGTTCCTTAACTGAGCAAGAGAAGCCTTGAGTGGCAAGGCCGACTGAGCCGAGGGACTCCTACGCCTCCAGGATACGGATACCTCACTCGTCACCTTCCACGCAGGGCAACTCACACTTGGTTAAGCGGTTCAGCTAGCCGACAGGCGAGTCCTGGTGTTCGAAATGAGGAAGAAACACGGTATTGCACCCAAAATACCTAGATGTTCAGGCCCCGACAGCCACAATGAACATACACCGGCACTCAAGATGCCATTACAGACGGAACTCCGGTTCCACTCCCGCGGGTATGAACAACCTCCATATCGGAGGGCCTGCGGGACGACAACTTCCAGGTGGCTCGCCGCCGCCCACTCCTGCAGCAGCGACAACGACCTCCGCTCCGGGCGGCCAAACAACAGCAGCGATGACCTTAGGGCAGACGCTGCTGCGACAAGGCCCTCGCCCACGTCCCCACTCGAGGGGCGAGGACAAGCTATCAAAGCCAAAGAGCCGGAGGCCCGAAGCACAGATGGCGTCGATGATCTCGTCGGCGACGAGGCCTTCTCCGGCTGCCACCACCTCAGCGCCGACGGCGGCAGCCACCTGCCCACCGGCAGATCCCCACTCAAGTCCTCCTGGACGGGCGAGCACCGACCTCCGCGTGGAGGCATCGTGCCGGAGCAAGGGCAGGACAGCCCAAGAACACAAACGCCGCCCTAGCGGCGTGCGACGTCTTGGGCGGTCCCCCGGTGTGCGCGGCGCAACAGCCGCCCGTACGGCGGGCAGATAGCCGCACTCCGCCCAGCGGTGGGAGGGGGCACCGGAAGCTATGCTAGAGCCAGCTGAGCCAGCGAACCAGGCATGCTGGAGCTGACGACGCTTGCGGCTGACCGGCCCCGCGTTGTCGAAGTCCGCCCCCTCCGCTAGGCCGGTGAGAGCCCTCTCCTCTGGATGCTGAAGGAAGAGGTGGCCCGCCGGCCCGTACGGGAGGTAGAGCTCTGGCTCAGCTCGCCCTCTGCCCCAACAAGGATGATGAAGATCCTTGAAGCTGAGGGCGGGGCAGAGGTCGCAGCCCGGCTTGCTTCTCCCCACCATCGAACTGGTGGTCACCGTCTTGGGTGACCACTGGTGAGGGGATGCAGCCGGGCTGCCTGATGAAAATCCTTGAAGCCGAGCGATGGCTGAAAGGTGCCAACCTCCACGAGGTTGCACTCCTCCCACAACAAGACGAAGGCAACGCGGGTGCTCCCCATCCGGGGGCTCGGAAGGTGGAAGGGCGCGATGCATGAGGAAAGTGCGAAGGCGTGGCTGCCACCCAGGAGGTTGATCCCTTTTTAAAGGCGACTCACCCCGCTCGCGTCCTCAGGCGTCGCGGGCTAAGTCTTCACCAACGCGCTCAAAGGTCCTCCCCCTACGACACGGGGGCTGGGTCCCACGCGTCATATGAGCTGGCCCAGGACAGAAGAAGCCAAACCACCGCGCGTAGAGCGTGTAACCGCCCAGCGGTTACCAGCACTCCTCCACCTTCGCCTAACCCAGCAGGTGAAAGGGCGGACCGCCATGCAGGCGGCATGCAACTGCACCATAGGGATGCACCCTTTCGACTTCGACGCATCCAGCATGGCGGCCCAGGCCCACACGTCATGTAACCGGCGCGCCGGTTACTACATGCGAAAAACTGCACCGCCACTTGCGCCAGTGCCGCGCCTCCTCGACTGCGGAACCGGTGCCGCGACTCAAGACAACCCTGCACATGGACCAACGGTGCCAGCCGAGCACGTCGGTCACGGGTCAGTCAGCCGCGGGAGAAGGCGCGACGGTCGATATGGCCAGAAGTGGGACGACAGTAACGGCGCCAGCAGGCGAGCGGAAGCAGCAGTCAAATCGTCTGCAGGCTCACGTCCCCTCCTGGTGCAGCAGGAGAGCCCTCTCCCACGGCGTGAAGACGACGCGCCCGTGTTCCGTTCCTCGAACGGCTCATGCAACGGCTGCCCCGCGAACCACTCGTCCCGTCGCATTAACTCCACGGCAGGGCAGGCGACACCTTTGGCAGGCGAAGCGGGCGATGCTTCACCTCCGCCATGATGACCGCGTCAAAAAAGGTGCGCCACATCGTTCAATTTCGTATCCTTTTCCTCTTCCCCTTTCTCTCTCTTGCTACAGGGACCGGGAAAGGGGATACTCCGAAAGGGATCCTTCTCTACGAAGGAAGCGGGCCCCGAGCCCTCCTACTGATCAGGGGTTCGAAGGCTGGCCCCTCGGAAGGGTTCGACATCCGCCTCAGAGCACTCAGGCTCCGCGCCCACTACTGGTCAGAGGTTCGAAGGCTGACCCCTCGGAAGGGTTCGATAACCGCCTCAGGCCACTTGGGCTCCGCGCCCACTACTGATCAGGGGTTCGAAGGCTGGCCCCCCGAAGGGTTCGACAGCCGCCTCAGAACACGCAGAGCGAGGGATGACTCTGGGTACGTCCGATACATGGCCGAGGCTCGGGCTACGCTCCCGAGGTACCCTAGGACATTTCTGAGACCAGCAGGAGCGATTCTGTAACGGAATCCCATCAGAGGGAGGCATCGAGCCCTCGGACCCTATCAAACGGGACCGGGTCCGGCAAATCACCTGTAGGTACTTTTGGAGCGCGCCTCTGGGCCACTAGCCGACCCTTATCGAACAGGGCACGGGCGTCCACTCGGATCACCCGTTAGCAACTCACTGGAGACACCATGTTCGGCGCCCTCCGAGGGCAACATGGCGCTTTCCCCCCTCCTCCTTGCGGAAAGGCGACGAAGGGGCGTATGATAAAAGCCGAGTCAGTCCTTGATCGTCCTCTTGCTCTGTGCGGGGGCTCGGGGGCTGCTCTCGCAAACCCGGCTCCGACCAAACTGTTGACAGCGTCAACATACCAGCCCAAGAACTCGAAACCTGACTATGCACCCGAGCTACGACCAGTTCGCATGAGGGAACAACCAGACCGGCCGAGGCATCACGAAAGGCACTAAGACCTCAGAGGAGTCAAACCACTCCTCCGAGGCATCGGGGGCTACACCCGGCGGGTGCGCTCGCGCGCACCCACCAGAACAAAGTGTAACCGAGAAAGGCCGGTCCCCTTGCAAAAAGGTGCGACAAAGCCTCCAAGCGAGTACCAACACTCCCTTTGAGGCTCGGGGGCTACTGTCGGGGACCATAAATAGGGGTACCCCCAAGACTCCTAAACTCGGCTGGTAATCACCATCAGCACAAAGCTGCAAAGGCCTGATGGGCGCAATTCAGGTCCAGGCTCCGTCCACCCAAGGGATGCGATCTCGCCTCGCCCGAGCCCAGCCTCGGACAGGAACAGTAGACCCAGGTGGATTCACGCCTCATCCGAGGGCCTCCTCAAGTAACGGGCGCTCCTTCAACTCGCCCGGGACCCAGCTCGGGCAGGCTTCGCCGTGAAGCAACCTTGGCCAGATCGCCACGCCAACCGACCGTATAGCAGGAGCATTCAATGCAAGGATCGCCAGACACCTTATCCTCACGCGCGTTCCTCAGTCGATAGGGCCGAAGTGACCGCAGTCATTTCGCCCCTCCCCTGACTAACCCGACAGGAAAACAGCGTCGCCTGCCCTGCTCCGACTGCTGTGCCACCCGCCAGGGTGAGCCTGACAGCAGCCAAGTCCAGCCTTGGGCGCCATAGGAAGCTCCGCCTCGCCCGACCCCAGGGCTCGGACTCAACCTCGACCTCGGAAGACAGTCTCCGCCTCGCCCGACCCCAAGGCTCGGACTCAGCCTCGACCTCGGAGGAGTCACCGCCTCGCCCGACCTCGGACTCGGACCAACCACGCCGCAGGGGGGTACATCATTACCCTACCTCTCGCTAGCTCAGGCTATGGGGAACAAGACCGGCGTCCCATCTGGCTCGCCACGGTAAACAAGTAATGATAGCACCCCGCGTGCTCCATGACGACGGTGGCTCTCAGCCCTCTATGGAAGCAAGGAGACGTCAGCAAGGATCCGACAGTCCCGACAGCTGTACTTCTACAGGGTTTAAGCGCTCCTCCGACAGCCACGACATCACATGAACAGGGCAACAACACCTCTTTGACAGCCACATCGGCATGTACATAGGGCTCTGGCTCCTCTCTGCTAGACACGTTAGCACATTGCTACACCCCCCATTGTACACCTGGGCCCTCTCCTTACATCTATAAAAGGAAGGTCCAGGGCCCTCGTACGAGAAGGTGGTCGCGCGGGAGAACGGGCTGACGGGCAGGCTCTCTCTCTCTCTCCCTCGCGAACGCTTGTAACCCCCTACTACAAGCGCATCCGCCCTGGGCGCAGGACAACATGAGTCGCGGTTTCCCTTATTGTTCCCCCTTGTGTTCCGTCTCGCGCCGACCCATCTGGGCTGGGACACGCAGCGACAATTTACTCGTCGGTCCAGGGACCCCCCGGGGTCGAAACGCCGACACATATGCTGGTATTGGCCCATGGATACTTGACATTTTCATACATAAATATATTGGTTCTACTATAGCTTCGAAGGCATTCAGTGTGACCCTGCCAATGATTACGTTGTATGGGAATTCTATATCAACAATGTCAAACATGATACCTTCTATTCTGTATTATGAACATAGCCAGAGGTCATTGGCGTGCTCATTTTCTCAAGCGCCAAAACATGTTTCCCTCTGAAGCCGCAAGTGGGTTTGTTGCTTCTTGTAGCTTGTCTTCAGGTTCCTGCATTTGCCTGAATGCCTTAGCAAAAATAATGTCTGATGCATTGCCAGTATCTACCAAGACATTGTGCACAACGAAGCCTTTAATTATGCAGTGATTACCATGGCATCATTATGCTGGTAATCCTTAAGCCGAATGTCATCATTGGTGAAAGTGATTGGGATATGTGACCACCTGGATTTAATGTATGGGCCTTGTACACCCATATGTTGGACTCTGCTTTGTGCTTCTTTTCTTTGTGAAAGGGAAATAGGCTAGTTATCCATTTCTACTTGTTTTGGTGATTGAATATCCAACACACCATCGTGGACTAACTTAATTACTATGTGTATGAACATAGGTTCACTTATATGCAATTTGAAGGTTTTGAGTCCAAAAGCGCTCAAAAGAAGCCAGAAAGTGCAACTTCGGGTAAAACGTTAAAACTATGAGGTTTGAACCTTTACATAAGTTGCATATGCCTATTACAATGTTTCTAACACATTAGTTTGATGTCTAACTCAATTCTATGAGATTAGTGCATTTTGGACTTAGTATGGAGCATAACTCAAATGTTAGAGAAACAATGAGTAAAAAGGTGAGTTTCCTACACTTTGTCAATTTGATTATGTGCTAACAATGTTTATCTAAGTAGCAGGGAAGCTCATAAGAAAGTCCAAGTCAAAAAGAACAAGTTTTCAAGAAAAAAGACTTCATTGTACTGATCTACGAGTCACCGAACCGGTCCGATGGTGCACCGGATTGCCTCTGTAAGAACTTGGCAGCCTCGGGGTTTTATTTATAAAACTTGGACCGAGTACTGTGCATGATCCAGACGTAATAACTTTATATTGTCATTAGTTCACAAAACACAATTAAGGGCCTTGATGCTTTCAATTGCACATATACATTTTTATATAGATTACTTTTAGGGGGAATAGAAGGGCAAGATTAATGATGCAGTGGCGAGAGCTATTTTACTAAGTCACTAGGTCACGGGCTGTCTTTCTACAGTACGGGAGAAAGGATTGTCATGGTACGAGGTCGTGGGACGAAGCTTGGCGGGATGAGCCCCTCGTCTCCCACCCCGCGTCCAGCCCCCAGCTCCTCGTCTCCCACGCCCAACCCATCGTCTCCCACGCCCAACTCCTCGTCTCCCCTCCCCAGCCCAGCCACCTCCACCCAGGACGCCAACGGCCACCACCACCACCCCTTCTCGCCGGACTTCATCACGAAACCGGCGACCACCTTCCCAAACCTCCCATCCCTTCCGGCCTCTGGCTCTTCTGTGCACACAGTGCACACCGTTTTGGCTCCCCAGGGTGGGCGGGCAAAGTCTCAGAGGTGGAAAGACGCCAGCCCTGCCCCTTCGAGTTCCGGCGGCTCTGGGACGGTATCCCGATCCTATAAGGATGCTGTGCTCGTCCTTGGTGGGAGACCAGAACCTTCCCTATCGAGTGTGGACACTTCTTCTTCTCCACTGAAGGTTGCTCAACATTTCATACCGGCTGTGAAGGCGGGCTGCAGGCGTCCAACAGGGCAGACTGGATCGCTAGTGCTCCCTTCTCAACCTGAAGGTGATTGGCAGGAGGTGGTGCATAGGAGAGCTAGACGTGCTGCATCTGATCCTCGTCGATGGTCCCCAAAGGATCTCCGAGGTAGATGCTTCAACTGTCTGTCTCCCTCCCACTTCGTTGCTGCCTGTAGACGACCTACACGCTGTTTGGTGTGCCACGGTCTCGGCCACCGGGCTTCTGCGTGCTCGTACCAGAAGAATACGGAGAAGACAGCGAGGTCGCACCGTGCGCGTCAAAGTCCTCGCGTACCGGTGTGGCAGCGCTTAACAAGGATGCAAGGATCTAGTTCTCAAGGAGGTGATTTCCAGATGTCCAGGCGCAAGGAATCAGTGTGGAAGCGAATCTCTCCGTTGCAGTCGGCCACCGGGGACGAATATCATTCACCCCTGCTGTTGGCGTCGGGCTCCGGGGAGGCTGTTCCACCAGTTCATCGCAGAAAGAGGAAGAGACGTCGAGCGAAGCGTCGTCAGGGGGCAGCAATGCAACAGTTATCACCAACTTCTGTTTCTTCCGACGATGCTGTTGCTCTGACAGCTTTGGAGGAGACTACAACGGTAGAGCAGAAATATGGTCAGCAAGGCAGGCCTGTGTTCTCTCCTTTATGTGTGCTGGAATTCTCGGCGGAGATGGCGCGTGAGGATGCAGCTTTGCGGAAGGCTCTGTTTGTCACAATAGTTGGTACTAGGCCAGAGGTCCTAGGGGCTGAGATCATCAATGAAGTTGCTCGAAGTTTTAACATCGATGGGGGTTCTATGTCCATTCACCAGGCTATGCCCGAGGATTTCATTCTATTCTTGCCGGATGAACGAACAGCTTCAAGGGTATTCAATGATGGAAGTATTTTCAGAGGACCACAATTTGACCTTGTGTTTAAGAGGTGGACGCGTTGTGCAAATGCGTCTGCGACATCGCTCCCGACCTTGATTGATGTGGAGATCAGGGGCATTCCGGCCCATGCATGGTCTCGATCTACAGCAGAATTTCTGCTGCGAGATTCGTGCATCATTTCCGAGCTGCACCCAGCAACAGCATTGAAGACTGACCTATCGTCCTTCATGTTGAAGGCGTGGTGTCTGGATCCGAGGAATCTACATTGTGACATGACTCTCATCATTTCGGAGCCAGGGCCTGCGGCAGGAGAAAAGCGTTGTTTATCCTACAAGATCAGCCTGAAGGTCACCCTTGTCGATGCCTCAGAAAAAGCTATTGTTATTCCCACTCTGCTGAGCGACAATGACCCCCTTGATGGTGACGGTGATTCCTTCTTCCCTGGGTCGCCACAGAGACGTTCAATGCACAGTGCTGGTGGGCGACGCTCAGTCCACTCTCGTTTGGGCCCGCAACTGCCTTCTCGACGTATGGAAGGAGGTCAACGGGAAGCCGGAGAACCATCCTTGAAGATGCACAGCTCTGTGGAGTCTGCTTTGGGGACAACATCTGATCCGTGCATGCGCAGGAATTGTTTGCTGGGCGGTTCCAGCCTGGGACTGCTTGCTGGGGCTACTGAACAGACTGCTGGACTGGTTTCCAAGGAAACAATTATGCTGGACAGTGTATGGGATGGCAGACTCGAAGAGACTCAATCTGAGGAAGGGCAGCTGGAGCAGGACAGTTTACGGGATGGCAGACTTGAAGAAACTCACTCTGAGGATGGACAGCTGGAGCAGATCGCATTACTTTCCCCCCAACAATCTGCTGGTCCGCTGAAATCTAATGGGCCTCTACAGCAGGATGAGGGCACTCTGGGTCCGGTGACCCACTCTGACGTAGGGCCGCTGGGGCAAGTCACATTAATTTCCCCCCAACATTCTGTTGGGCCGCTGGAAACTGATAGGCCTGTCTCGCCCCAGCGTCAGAGCTGCAGAATGCATCCAAATGTCTACGGGACATCACTTAAAGTTTATAGTAGAAGAAGACAGCGTGTTTCAGTTGGACAGGTTGACGCGCCAGAGGACGTATCTCCTTCCAAACAGCAGTTCTTTGAGATGGTGTCCAAGAAAATTGGTTGTTTACTTCCTACTCCAAAAGCTAAGAAGAGGAGAGAACCTGCCATCCCTTCGCAGGGACTCCGTCGTAGTCGACGGGTGGCTGGTCTAGGCGCTGAGCACATTCCACAGATCCCCAGGGCCAGGATTTTGGTGATGAAGACTATCCATAATACTTCAGACAAGAATCAGCTCAACAGTGAGGATCTGGAGACTTATGCCAAGCTGTTCTGCCACCCTCTTTCCTATTCACAGATTCAAGCCCTTGCAGCACTTTTCGGTTGGGCAGTCCCAGATGACTTGGGTGGAGCGGCCACCATGGTCTGCTAATTTGAGGAATGTGTGTTGTCTTGTAAGTGTTTACTTATGGATCCTTCCATGATTCTGTTCTGGAATGTCCGCGGATTAAACTCCGCCGCGAGGCAAGATTCTGTAAGGAGTCTAGTAGAGTCGGTCCGTGCAGACATAATTTGTTTACAAGAAACCAAGATGCAGAGCTGTAGCCGTCGTCTTGTTCTCTCGTTATTGGGTCCTGACTTCGACAACAATTTCGTGACTCTTAATTCTGTTGGTGCTAGCGGTGGTGTACTGCTGGCCTGGAGATCTAAATTGGGAGCTATTGTTGACTCCCGGGTTGATGTCTTCAGTGTCTCTGTCAAATTCTGTCCAACGATTGGTGATGAGTGGTGGTTGACCTGTGTGTACGGGCCCCAGGGTATTGATAGGAAGCTCATGTTCATGCAAGAACTGCGCCTTATTAGAGCTAATTGTGCTGGACCTTGGATTGTTGGTGGAGACTTCAACTTGATTTATAGAGATGAAGACAAAAATAATCCTAATCTCAACCGATTCATGATGGGGAGATTCAGGAGATGTATTCAGGATTTAGGAATCAAAGACATTGATCTGCATGGAAGGAAATTCACCTGGTCAGGGGCACATGATGTGTTGGTACGACTAGACAGAGTCTTCTGTTCCGTTGAGTGGGAGCAGAAATTCCCAGATTTCTTACTCCAATGTTCCGCTTCCGAGGGCTCTGATCATTGTCCTCTCCTTCTTGGATTGAAGGATAATCTTCGGGGCAAGAGGAGATTCCACTTTGAGTCTTTCTGGACAAAATTTGAGGGCTTTCATGATGCAGTTTCTAATGCTTGGCACTCTGTACAGTTTAATGCTTGCCCTCTTAAATCCCTCTCCCTCAAGTTCAAGGCTACAGCCAAGGGGCTACAACGATGGAGTGACAAAAAAGTGGGCAACTTCAAGTTACAGCTCGAGTTAGCTAGAGAAGTGATGCTGCAGCTAGAATCAGCAAGGGATGGTAGACCTCTCTCTGATCTCGAACGCTGGCTGCTACAGCAATTAAAGAAACATTGCTTGTTCCTTGCTTCCCTGCTCAGGACGGTGGCTAGGACCAGATCTCGGCTGTCTTGGCTCAAGGACGGCGACGCCAACACCAAGTTATTTCATGCTTGCTCAAGATTTCGCAAGAGGAAGAACTTTATTACTGCAATTCGGGATGGAGATCAGCTGTTCACCTCCCATGATGGGAAGGCTGAGGTTTTCTAGGATTTCTATATGAATCTAATTGGAAGTGAAGTGCAGAGAAACCAAACTATCAACCTTGATGCCTTGGGACTGCAGCATCATGACCTTCAGGCTCTTGAGTTTTTAATTACTGAGGAGGAGATCTTGAACACTATCAAGCAGCTCCCCGCGGACAAGGCTCCTGGCCCCGATGGGTTCACCGGGCAGTTTTATAAAAGCTGCTGGCCTATTATAAAAAATGACAGTATGGCAGCTGTTTCAACTATTTGGGGGAGAGATTTCAGAAATTTCAGATTCCTTAACACAGCTTTCATTACGCTGCTTCCAAAACATAATGATGCTATTGCTGCCAAGGATTTCAGACCCATTAGTTTGATCCACAGTTTCGCCAAGTTGGTGACTAAGGTTCTTGCAAATAGGTTGAGGTGTCATATGGAAGGGCTGATCTCTAAAGCACAAAGCGCCTTCATCAAAGGTCGCTTCATACAAGACAATTTTATGCTTGTCCAGCAGACGACAAGATTTCTCCATGCTAAAAATCAGCCCAGAATTCTTTTGAAGCTGGACATTTCCAAGGCCTTCGACTCGGTCTCTTGGCCTTTCCTTCTTGAGGTTCTGGAAAAATTAGGCTTTGGCCCAGTGTGGAGGGATGTGATAAGTGGTTTTCTTATGACCTCTTCCACCCAGATCCTGCTCAATGGGGTGCCTGGAAGGTTCATTTCGCATAGAAGGGGCTTGCGGCAAGGTGACCCCTTGTCTCCGCTGCTTTTTATAATTGTTATGGATGTCCTCACTTTGCTGTTTATCAAGGCTGAGGAGCATGGGTTGCTGCAGCCCATTTCTTCTAATTCTTTTCAGCACCGGATCTCGCTCTATGCAGACGACGTGGCTCTCTTCCTAAAACCAGAGCCTAGGGACTTAAACACTGCTGTGAGGATTTTGGATCTGTTTGGGGATGCTTCAGGATTGAGAACTAATATGGCAAAGAGCAGTATTGTACCCATTCGTTGCACACATGCTGATTTGAATTTGGTCCAGCAGCTCCTTCCCTGCAGATTTGAGACTTTTCCAATTAAATACTTGGGTCTCCCTCTCTCCCTGAAGAAGTTATCCAAAGCTCAGCTTCAGCCTCTTATTGACAAGGTAGCTGATCTCTTACCGGCTTGGAAAGCTGACCTGATGACCCGTGCTGGCAGAGCTACCCAGGTGCAATTTGTGCTCACTGCTACTGTTATTTATCAAATGATGGCTCTGGATTTGCCTAAGTGGGCTATTAAAGCAATTGATAAAATCCGTCGTGGGTTTTTGTGGCGAGGGCGTAAAGAGGCTAATGGTGGTCATTGTATGGTGGCCTGGGGCAAGGTCACACGCCCAAAAGAGTTAGGGGGGCTTGGTATTTCTGATCTCCAATGCTTAAATAGGGCCCTTCGTGTTAGATGGATTTGGCTCCAAAAAACTGATTCTTCCAAACCTTGGACTGATTTGCCATTCCATTCAAACCGGTTCTTGGATAGCTTGTGCTCTTTGGCAATGGCCTCCTTAGTGGGTGATGGGCAGTCCACTCTCTTTTGGCATGACAGATGGATCCTGGGTCAGAGGATTGCAGACTTGGCCCCTCATGTTTTTAATTTGGTTCCTAAAAGGCTGGTGAAGCGAAGGACAGTGGCTGATGCTCTGTGTAGCTCATCATGGATTGGGGATTTAAGGGGAGTGGTATCTTGGGAGGTCATTGCTGACTTCATTTTGCTGGCAGATGTTGTGGCTGATGTTGATCTTCAACCGGGAGTTCCAGATAAACATTATTGGAGGTTCTCTTCCAATGGTATCTATTCGGCCAAATCTGCTTATGAGATAATGTTCTGTGGTTCTACCTCCATGGCGGGCTTTGAGAGAGTGTGGAGCACCTAGGCGCCGCCAAAGTGTCAGTTTTTCCTTTGGCTGGTCCTACATAATAAATGTTGGACGGCTGACCGGCTCGCTAAGAGGGGTCTTCCCCATCCTAGTTCTTGCCCCTTATGTGACCAGGAAGGAGAGTCTATTCATCACTTGCTTGTTTCTTGTGTCCTCGCGAGGCAATTTTGGTATCTTCTCCTCCAGCGGGTCGGCCTGTCCGCACTCTCCCCCGGGATGGAAGATATCAACTTTGAAGCTTGGTGGAGTAGATCGGCTGAGGTGACTCCTAAGGACCTTAGAGATGGCCTTAACTCTTTGGTGGTTCTTGGGGCTTGGACTATCTGGAGGCACCGTAATGACTGTGTTTTCAATGGTGCTCAGCCTTCTATAGCTAGATTGCTTAACTCAGCCAGTGATGAGTTCAATATGTGGTGTTTTGCGGGGGCCAAAGGCTTGACCCGTCTTTCGGACCTAGCTTTTGTGTTCAACCCCGGTTAGAAGGGGGTTATTATTACTAGTGTTGTTTGTGTGTGTGTTTGTGGGAGTGGTGTTTAGGTCATTGTAATTATTATCATCCTTCTTTTAATGAAATGATACGCAGCTCTCCTGCGTGTTCGAGAAAAAAAAAAGGATTGTCATGGTTTAATACTGTATTACATTTTGTCATACATAACTCTTGTATTTCTTCTTCCTCGGGTTCGATAACAATGTTACTGAAACTATCTAATAAATTTAGATGCGGGGTGCGGACATGGAGAGATATGTCAAGTTCCCTTCCATTTTATTAAAAAAAAGACTTGGAGGCATGCCTGGTACTTGATTGCCTTGGGCTTTGGCTTAATTTTGAGAGCCAGCCAGCGAGGACAGCTAGTGGTCTGTTGATAAACGAGCTTGTGTTCAGTTTGATGAACGTTGAAGTACGTGCGGCGTGAATGGTGTTTGGTTGTGATCAATCCTGCCAATTATTTTAGTCACAGACGCTTCACACTTGGAAGAATTTAGCTAGCATGTGCCCTCGCATCAAGCGTGCCAGGCCATCAAGACACCGAGGAAAATTTTGTTTCCGTGTGGGTGGGTGTAGTACGGGTGCAGCAAATATCTACATACTAGGTAGTATGTTACACCCATGTGTTGCAACGAGAACATATAATACACGATAACCTATATATAAATGTGTGTTATATTATTATGTGAAAAGGTTTCGTAATCAATTTGTGATCCAAACTATACATAAATTTTGTTATTTTAATTTAGATATTTCATTATTACATTGCAACCATCAATAACATGCAGACTTCTATATATGATAGTAGGATGCCCGTGCGTTGCGACGGAACACAAATCATTCAATAAAACATTAGTGCACAACGATTACAGTTTGCCAGCTTCTGAATATCACAACATTTATAAGGTCAAATTAAGCTATGTTCTTTTGTACTTTGTTAAAAAAACAAGACGAATTACAAACCAAATTTTACGCACACCATTCGATCATGAAGATGAACAGAATTAATCAATCTTGAAGATGAACAGAATAAATCAATCTTGAACCTAGATGAAGCAATCTCCAGATTTCTAAAGGATGGTCTCTTTCAGTTATCGTACACGCAGACTTCAAAACGTCTGCGGCCTCTGGCAATTAAGCAGCTGCGAAGATCCTCCCACGTTGGCTTTAAACGTACAAGCGCACTGGTATCCCTAATCTGTAGAAAGCAGAAAAAAAACAGACAACTGATTGACAAGTTTTGTGCAACCAAATGAGAAAGTCCGAACAAGGTTGAAAAACGCATGCGACAAGAGGCATAATAGCTGATGACACCATGTGTTGAGGGGTCTATTGTTTCAGCTCAGCTATACAAGGAGAGATCAATCTAGAGGACTCTAAATTCTCAAAACTTCTAGGATCTATCTCCAGTGATGTAGCTACAACTTCCACTGCAGGGAAAGAAGTGTGTGGCTCTAGGGTGGTGATTGGTCCTCATAACCATTTTTCCATTATTGGTGGAAGAACAAATCCATTGGGTTCTTTTGCCACTCCTGTTATAGGCAGCGGATGACACTTCTTTGGTCCCTGCATCAGTCCAGATGTCTGGAGTTTGATCAAGATTAAGAACTGGAACTGGTGGCAGCAGACAGCAGTTGTGTCTCAATATTATCAGACACCATCACTAGTGAATAGGTTGTATGCTGTACTACACAAGATAGCAAAAGGGGAGGTTCTGGTGGCTATGACTACCTTGGTTTACCCTCCAATGGTTGTGCCAGGTCAGGTGTGGCAGCCATGTCTAAATTCGTTGCATCTAATGCAAGCGATGGATGAGGAGCTTCCTCTAATGTCACATATATGGCCTCATTATCGGCTGAATTTTGCAATACATGTGGGTTTGCAGTCTGCACCAGAGGTAGAGAGGGAGGTTGTAGTTGTGTTAACTTTAAATTTTCAAACCCCGAAAGTTAGGTACAAACAATAAAAAAGCAAATTTCTTGTTCCATAACGCACAAGATAATCATGAATGCAACATATGCAACTGCTTAATCACTAAGATACACCAAGTATTGTGGGTGCCAACGTGACATAAATTATTTAATAAAATGTTAGTCTTCAAAGATTACATGAAAACGGACAACACATATATCCTTAATATCTCACAAATTATTTGGCAACAATTCCATCTAGTAAACTAAACTAAACTTTTTTGAACTAATACAGTGGGTTACCGAACAACTTCATATATTGTGATGGTGGGCCGGAGCAGCTGTTGCTACGAAGTAGTATTATCGAACAACTTAAGGGATGATTTGGTGGATAGGTTCCTTGTCCACCAAACTAAAACTTTATTTTAATTTCCGTATTTAGTAATTTAGGGATTAAAATAGAATAAAATGGAGGGACTAAAAATTAGTCCCTAGAAACCAAACACCCCATAAATACTCCTATGACATAGATGTTTTTGACAAATTTGCCTCAGGGTTGGAGGACCGACCTGAAGGGACAGGGCTAGCTACATGAAAGACACCTTCATAGCCGACAATTGTTGATGCAACACTGTTGTAGTCTTGAAAGTCGCCTAGAGGGGGGGTGAATAGGGTGAATCTGAAATTTACAAACTTAATCACAACTACAAGCCGGGTTAGTGTTAGAAATATAAACGAGTCCGAGAGAGAGGGCGCAAAACAAATCATGGACGAATAAAGAGTGAAACACGATGATTTGTTTTACCGAGGTTCGGTTCTTGCAAACCTACTCCCCGTTGAGGTGGTCACAAAGACCGGGTCTCTTTCAACCCTTTCCCTCTCTCAAACGGTCACTTAGACCGAATGAGCTTCTCTTCTCAATCAAACGGGACACAAAGTCCCCGCAAGGATCACCACACAATTGGTGTCTCTTGCCTCGGTTACAATTGAGTTTGATCACAAGAATGAAGGAAGAAAAGAAGCGATCCAAGCGCAAGAGCTCAAATGAATACGACAAATCACTCTCTCTAATCACTAAAGCTTTGTGTGGAGTTGGGAGATGATTTGATCTCTTTGGTGTGTCTTGTATTGAATGCTAGCTCTTGTAAGGTGTAGAAGAGTGGAAAACTTGGATGCCATTGAATGTGGGGTGGTTGGGGTATTTATAGCCCCAACCACCAAAAATGGTCGTTGGAAGTGTGCTGTCGCATGGCGCACCGGACAGTCCGGTGCGCCACCGGACACTGTTCGGTGCGCCAGCCACGTCAGCAGACCGTTGGGGTTCGACTGTTGGAGCTCTGACTTGTGAGGCCTCTGGGCTGTCTGGTGGTGCACCGGACAGGTCATGTAGACTGTCCGGTGCGCCTTCTCACGCGTGCCTGACTTCTGCGCGCTCTGGCGCGCATTAAATGCTGTAGCAGGTGACCGTTGGCGCGGAAGGAGTCGTTGCTCCGCTGTCACACCGGACAGTCTGGTGTGCACCGGACACTGTCCGGTGACTCACCGGACAGTCCGGTGAATTATAGCGGAGCGCCCTCTGATTTTCCCGAAGGTGATGAGTTCAGCCTCGAGTGCCCTGGTGCACCGGACACTGTCCGGTGGCACACCGGACAGTCCGGTGCGCCAGACCAGGGTGCCTTTCGGGTTGTCTTTGGCTTTCTTGTTTGAACCCTTTTCTTGGTCTTTATATCGGCTTATTGTGAAACTTTGGCACCTGAAGAACTTATAGACTAGAGCAAACTAGTTAGTCCAATTATTTGTGTTGGGCAATTCAACCACCAAAATCATTTAGGAAATAGGTGTAAGCCTAATTCCCTTTCAATCTCCCCCTTTTTAGTGATTGATGCCAACACAAACCAAAGCAAATATGGAAGTGCATAATTGAACTAGTTTGCATAATGTAAGTGCAAAGGTTACTTAGAATTGAGCCAATAGAAATTCTCATAAGATATGAATGGATTGTTTCTTTATTTTTGACATTTTGGACCACGCTTGCACCACATGTTTTGTTTTTGCAAATTCTTTTGTAAATTCTTTTCAAAGTTCTTTTGCAAATAGTCAAAGGTAAATGAATAAGATTTTGAGAAGCATTTTCAAGATTTGAAATTTTCTCCCCCTGTTTGAAATGTGTTTCCTTTGACTAAAACAAAACTCCCCCTCGATAAAATCCTCCTCTTAGTGTTCAAGAGGGTTTTAAGATATCAATTTTGAAAATATTACTTTCTCCCCCTTTTGAACACAATAAAATACCAATTTGAAAATCATTAGTTTTAAAATTAGGTGGTGGTGCGGTCCTTTTGCTTTGGGCTAATACTTTCTCCCCCTTTGGCATGAATCGCCAAAAACGGATACTTTGAGTGAAACATAAGCCCTTATAACTACTTTATCCCCCTTTGGTAAATAACATATGAGTGAAGATTATACTAAAGTTGAAGAGTTGCTCGGAGCGACGGCGAAGGATGAGTTATGGAGTGGAGTGGAAGCCTTTGTCTTCGCCGAAGACTCCAATTCCCTTTCAATCTATGACTTGGTTTGAAATACACTTGAGAACACATTAGTCATAGCATATAAAAGAGACATGACCAAAGGTATATTTATGAGCTATGTGTGCAAAACATCAAAAGAAATTCCTAGAATCAAGAATATTTAGCTCATGCCTAAGTTTATTAAAAGTTTGTTCATCTAGTGGCTTGGTAAAGATATCGGCTAATTGTTCCTTAGTGTTAATATATGCAATCTCGATATCTCCCTTTTGTTGGTGATCCCTTAAGAAATGATACCGAATGGCTATGTGTTTAGTGCGGCTATGTTCAACGGAATTATCCGCCATGCGGATTGCACTCTCATTATCACATAGAAGAGGAACTTTAGTTAATTTGTAACCATAGTCCCTAAGGGTTTGCCTCATCCAAAGTAGTTGCGCGCAACAATGACCTGCGGCAATATACTCGGCTTCGGCGGTAGAAAGAGCTACGGAATTTTGCTTCTTTGAAGCCCAAGACACCAAGGATCTTCCCAAGAACTGGCAAGTCCCCGATGTGCTCTTTCTATTGATTTTACACCCCGCCCAATCGGCATCCGAATAACCAATTAAATCAAATGTGGATCCCCGAGGGTACCAAAGCCCAAACTTTGGAGTATGAACTAAATATCTCAAGATTTGTTTTATGGCCGTAAGGTGAGCTTCCTTAGGGTCGGCTTGGAATCTTGCACACATGCATACGGAAAGCATAATATCCGGTCGAGATGCACATAAGTAGAGTAAAGAACCTATCATCGACTGGTATACCTTTTGATCTACGGATTTACCTCCCGTGTCGAGGTCGAGATGCCCATTGGTTCCCATGGGTGTCTTGATGGGCTTGGCATCCTTCATTCCAAACTTGTTTAGAATGTCTTGAATGTACTTGGTTTGGCTAATGAAGGTGCCCTCTTGGAGTTGCTTCACTTGAAATCCTAAGAAGTACTTCAACTCCCCCATCATCGACATCTCGAATTTTTGTGTCATGATCCTACTAAATTCTTCACATGTAGATTCGTTAGTAGACCCAAATATGATATCATCAACATAAATTTGGCATACAAACAAATCATTGTCAAGAGTTTTAGTAAATAAAGTAGGATCGCCCTTTCCAACTTTGAAGCCATTAGTGATAAGAAAATCTCTTAGGCATTCATACCATGATCTTGGGACTTGCTTGAGCCCATAAAGCGCCTTAGAGAGTTTATATACATAGTTAGGGTACTCACTATCTTCAAAGCCGGGACGTTGCTCAACATAGACCTCTTCCTTGATTGGTCCATTGAGGAAGGCACTTTTCACGTCCATTTGATAAAGCTTAAAGCCATGGTAAGTAGCATAGGCAAGTAATATGCGAATTGACTCAAGCCTAGCTACGGGTGCATAGGTTTTACCGAAATCTAAACCTTCGACTTGTGAATACCCCTTGGCCACAAGTCGGGCTTTGTTCCTTGTCACCACACCATGCTCGTCTTGCTTGTTGCGGAAGACCCACTTGGTTCCTACAACATTTTGATTAGGACGCGGAACCAAATGCCATACCTCGTTCCTAGTGAAGTTGTTGAGCTCCACTTGCATCGCCACCACCCAATCCGAATCTTGTAGTGCTTCCTCTACCCTGTGAGGCTCAATAGAGGAGACAAAAGAGTAATGCTCACAAAAATGTGCAACACGAGATCTAGTGGTTACCCCCTGATGAATGTCGCCGAGGATGGTGTCGACGAGGTGATCTCGTTGGATTGCTTGGTGGACTCTTGGGTGTGGCGGTCTTGGTTCTTCATCCTCCTTGTCTTGATCATTTGCATCTCCCCTTTGATCATTGCCATCATCTTGAGGTGGCTCATCCTTTTGATCTTCTCCTTCATCAACTTGAGCCTCATCCTCATTTTGAGTTGGTGGAGATGCTTGCGTGGAGGAGGATGGTTGATCTTGTGCTTTTGGAGGCTCTTCGGATTCCTTAGGACACACATCCCCAATGGACATGTTTCTTAGCGCGACGCATGGAGCCTCTTCATCACCTATCTCATCAAGATCAACTTGCTCTACTTGAGAGCCGTTAGTCTCATCAAACACAACGTCACAAGAAACTTCAACTAGTCCTGATGACTTGTTAAAGACTCTATATGCCCTTGTGTTTGAATCATATCCTAGTAAAAAGCCTTCTACAGTCTTAGGAGCAAATTTAGATTTTCTACCTCTTTTAACAAGAATAAAGCATTTGCTACCAAAGACTCTAAAATATGAAATATTGGGCTTTTTACCGGTTAGGAGTTCGTATGATGTCTTCTTGAGGATTCGGTGTAGATACAATCGGTTGATGGCGTAGCAGGCAGTGTTGACCGCCTCGGCCCAAAACCGATCCGAAGTCTTGTACTCATCAAGCATGGTTCTTGCCATGTCCAATAGAGTTCGATTCTTCCTCTCCACTACACCATTTTGTTGTGGCGTGTAGGGAGAAGAGAACTCATGCTTGATGCCCTCCTCCTCAAGGAAGCCTTCAATTTGAGAGTTCTTGAACTCCGTCCCGTTGTCGCTTCTAATTTTGTTGATCCTTAAGCCGAACTCATTTTGAGCCCGTCTCAAGAATCCCTTTAAGGTTTCTTGGGTATAAGATTTTTCCTGCAAAAAGAATACCCAAGTGAAGCGAGAATAATCATCCACAATAACTAGACAGTACTTACTTCCGCCGATGTTTATGTAAGCTATCAGGCCGAATAGGTCCATGTGTAGGAGCTCGAGTGGCCTGTCAGTCGTCATAATGTTCTTGTGTGGATGATGAGTCCCAACTTGCTTCCCTGCCTGACATGCGCTACAAATTCTGTTTTTCTCAAAATGAACATTTGTTAGTCCCAAAATGTGTTCTCCCTTTAGAAGCTTATGAAGATTCTTCATTCCAACATGTGCTAGTCGGCGATGCCAGAGCCAGCCCATGTTAGTCTTAGCAATTAAGCAAGTGTCGAGTTCAGCTCTATCAAAATCTACCAAGTATAGCTGACCGTCTAACACTCCCTTAAATGCTATTGAATCATCACTTCTTCTAAAGACAGTAACACCTACATCTGTGAAAAGACAGTTGTAGCCCATTTTGCATAATTGAGAGACAGAAAGCAAATTGTAATCTAAAGATTCTACAAGAAAAACATTGGAAATTGAATGGTCAGGAGATATAGCTATTTTACCCAATCCTTTGACCAAACCTTGATTTCCATCCCCGAATGTGATAGCTTGTTGGGGATCTTGGATTTTCTCATAGGAGGAGAACATCTTCTTCTCCCCGGTCATGTGGTTTGTGCACCCGCTATCGATAATCCAACTTGAGCCCCCGGATGCATAAACCTACAAAACAATTTTAGTTCTTGACTTTAGGTACCCAAATGGTTTTGGGTCCGTTGACATTAGATACAAGAACTTTGGGTACCCAAACACAAGTCTTTGACCCCTTGTGCTTTCCCCCAACATACTTGGCAACTACCTTGCCGGATTTGTTAGTTAAAACATAAGATGCATCAAAAGTTTTAAATGACATGTTAGAATCATTTGATGCACTAGGAGTCTTCTTCTTAGGCAATTTTGCACGGGTTGATTGCCTAGAGCTAGATGTCTCACCCTTATACATAAAAGCATGATTAGGGCCAGAGTGAGACTTCCTAGAGTGAATTCTCCTAATTTTGCTCTCAGGATAACCGGTAGGGTACAAATGTAACCCTCATTATCCTGAGGCATGGGAGCCTTGCCCTTTACAAAGTTGGACAATCTTTTAGGAGGGGCATTAAGTTTGACATTGTCCCCCTTTTGGAAGCCAATGCCATCCTTAATGCCAGGGCGTCTCCCACTATAGAGCATGCTTCTAGCAAATTTAAATTTTTCATTTTCTAAGTCATGCTCATTGATTTTAGCATTAAGTTGAGCTATGTGATCATTTTGTTTCTTAATTAAAGCTAGGTGATCATGAATAGCATCAACATTAATGTCTCTACACCTAGTGCAAATAGTAACATGCTCAATGGTAGATGTAGAGGGTTTGCAAGAATTAAGTTCAACAATCTTAGCACGCAAAATATCATTGTTATCTCTAAGATCGGAAATGGAAGCATTGCAAACATCTAATTCTTTAGCCTTAGCAAGCAATTTTTCATTTTCAATCCTAAGACTAGCAAGAGAGGTTTTCAATTCTTCAACCTTAGCAAGCAAATCAACATTATCATTTCTAAGATTGGGAATTGAAACATCACAAACATTTGAGTCAACCTTAGCAATTAAATTAGCATTCTCATTTCTAAGGTTAACAATAATATCATGGCACTTGCTTAGCTCACTAGATAATCTTTCACATTTTTCTACTTCTAGAGCATAAGCATCCTTAACCTTAACATGCTTTTTGTTTTCTTTAATTAGGAAGTCCTCTTGAGAGTCCAAGAGATCATCCTTCTCATGGATAGCACTAATTAATTCATTTAGTTTTTCTTTCTGTTGCATGTTTAGGTTGGCAAAAAGGGTACGTAAATTTTCTTCCTCATCACTAACATGATCTTCATCACTAGAGGATGCATATTTAGTGGAGGATCTAGATTTTTACCTTCTTCCTTTTGCCGTCCTTTGCCATGAGGCACTTGTGGCCGACGTTGGGGAAGAGGAGTCCCTTGGTGACGGCGATGTTGGCGGCGTCCTCGTCGGAGGAGGAGTCGGAGGAGCTCTCGTCGGAGTCCCACTCGCGGCACACATGGGCATCGCTGCCCTTCTTCTTGTAGTACCTCTTCTTCTCCTTTCTTCTCCCCTTCTTGTCGTCGCCCCTGTCACTATCACTAGATAATGGACATTTAGTAATAAAATGACCGGGCTTACCACATTTGTAGCACACTTTCTTGGAGCGGGGCTTGTAATCCTTCCCCCTCCTTTGCTTGAGGATTTGGCGGAAGCTCTTGATGATGAGCGGCATTTCCTCGTTATCGAGCTTGGAGGCATCGATGGGTGTTCTACTTGATGTAGATTCCTCCTTCTTTTCTTCCATCGCCTTGAATGCGACCGGTTGTGCTTCGGACGTGGAGGGGCCATCAAGCTCGTTGATTTTCTTTGAGCCTTTGATCATTAGCTCAAAGCTCACAAAATTCCCTATTACTTCCTCGAGAGTCATTAGTGTATATCTAGGATTACCACGAATTAATTGAACTTGAGTAGGGTTAAGGAAAACAAGTGATCTTAGAATAACCTTAATCATCTTGTGGTCATCCCATTTTTTGCTCCCGAGGTTGCGCACTTGGTTCATCAAGGTTTTGAGCCGGTTGTACATGTCTTGTGGCTCCTCCCCTTGGCGAAGTCGGAAGCGACCAAGCTCCCCCTCGATCGTCTCCCGCTTGGTGATCTTGGTCACCTCATCTCCTTCGTGCGCGGTCTTTAATACATCCCAAATCTCCTTGGCACTTTTCAACCCTTGCACCTTGTTATACTCCTCTCGACTTAGAGAGGCGAGGAGTATAGTGGTGGCTTGGGAATTGAAGTGCATGATTTGGGCTACTTCGTCCTCATCATAATCTTCATCCCCCACGGATGGCACCTGTACACCAAACTCAACAACATCCCATATACTATTGTGGAGTGAGGTTAGGTGATATCGCATCATATCACTCCACCTAGAATAATCTTCACCATCAAACGTTGGTGGTTTGCCCAATGGACGGAAAGTAATGGCGTATGTTTAGGAATGCGAGGGTAGCGTAGGGGGATCTTACTAAACTTCTTGCGCTCATGGCTCTTAGAAGTGACGGACGGCGTGTCGGAGCCGGAGGTGGATGGCGACGAGGAGTCGGTCTCGTAGTAGACCACTTTCCTCATCTTCTTCTTCTTGTCACCGCTCTGACACGACTTGTGTGAAGGGGATTCCTTTTCCTTCCCCTTCTCTTTATTGTAGGACTCTCCCGATGGAGCCTTCCTGTGGCTTGTAATGGACTTCTCGTCGGTCCCCATCTCTTTCTTGGCGTGATCTCCCGACATCACTTCGAGCGGTTAGGCTCTAATGAAGCACCGTGCTCCGATACCAATTGAAAGTCGCCTAGGGGGGTGAATAGGGCGAATCTGAAATTTACAAACTTAATCACAACTACAAGTCGGGTTAGCGTTAGAAATATAAACGAGTCCGAGAGAGAGGGCGCAAAACAAATCGTGGACGAATAAAGAGCGAAACACGATGATTTGTTTTACCGAGGTTCGGTTCTTGCAAACCTACTCCCCGTTGAGGTGGTCACAAAGACCGGGTCTCTTTCAACCCTTTCCCTCTCTCAAACGGTCACTTAGACCGAATGAGCTTCTCTTCTCAATCAAACGGGACACAAAGTCCCCGCAAGGATCACCACACAATTGGTGTCTCTTGCCTCGGTTACAATTGAGTTTGATCACAAGAATGAAGGAAGAAAAGAAGCGATCCAAGCGCAAGAGCTCAAATGAATACGACAAATCACTCTCTCTAATCACTAAAGCTTTGTGTGGAGTTGGGAGAGGATTTGATCTCTTTGGTGTGTCTTGTATTGGATGCTAGCTCTTGTAAGGTGTAGAAGAGTGGAAAACTTGGATGCCATTGAATGTGGGGTGGTTGGGGTATTTATAGCCCCAACCACCAAAAATGGTCGTTGGAAGTGTGCTGTCGCATGGCGCACCGGACAGTCCGGTGCGACACCGGACACTGTCCGGTGCGCCAGCCACGTCAGCAGACCGTTGGGGTTCGACCGTTGGAGCTCTGACTTGTGGGACCTCTGGGCTGTCCGGTGATGCATCGGACAGGTCCTGTAGACTGTCCGGTGCGCCTTCTCGCGCGTGCCTGACTTCTGCGTGCTGTGGTGCGCATTAAGTGCTGTAGCAGGTGACCATTAGCGCGGAAGGAGTCGTTGCTCCGCTGTCACACCGGATAGTCCGGTGTGCACCGGACACTGTCCGGTGACTCACTGGACAGTCCGGTGAATTATAGCGGAGCGCCCTCTGATTTTCCCGAAGGTGATGAGTTCAGCCTCGAGTGCCCTGGTGCACCGGACAGTCCGGTGCGCCAGACCAGGGTGCCTTTCGGGTTGTCTTTGGCTTTCTTGTTTGAACCCTTTTCTTGGTCTTTATATTGGCTTATTGTGAAACTTTGGCACCTGAAGAACTTATAGACTAGAGCAAACTAGTTAGTCCAATTATTTGTGTTGGGCAATTCAACCACCAAAATCAATTAGGAAATAGGTGTAAGCCTAATTCCCTTTCAAGTCTAATAAACCAGCCTTGAGAAGCTGCAACCTTTCCCTAGCTCCTTCCAGAGCCTTGAGACGAGCATTCTTGCTAGCACCTAGAGCAAAAACAAGATATATCTCATCATATATACAATGAGATAGAACTGAATTGAATCATGTGTCATTCAGCGTCAGGGAATGATTAAGTTATCTCTTTCTTCGTGCCCAGGTCAAAACTTGAGTAGGTACAATTATATAGATAGTACATGAACTTTAGATAGCAATGAGTTTCTGCAAGTAAATGGTGTTAACAACAATGAGAAATTTTACCTGTGACTGCAAGCACTTGACCAACATCGTCAGATGATAAACTTAGCGCACCATACTTGCCATTTTCAGTCCATAGAGAGAACACCTAGAGATAGTTTTTATTAGTGCCCTGACACATGTTATAATTCTCTATAGATAGGTACTGAGCACACATCATTTCATCTACATAATTTGTGACAACAACCGATGTTTGATAGGATCCATGTTAAAATCCTACTTTTCATAACAAGAACAATATGACAATTACTTTATAATGTGCACACTACTATAGAAACGAAGAAGGCACATGATGGCACAAATAAATTCTATGCACCTAGCAGACTACTCAAATTGATCCAACCTATTTTCGAAAATAAACAACACTGAGAGTATTTTGTCTCTATGGTGTGAGCGGGTTCTAATGTGTACAAAGACTTTGTTTTCTTCTCAATATAATGAGGTACATGATTGTTGGTCACTTGTTCTGGAATGTTGTGGGTTAAGAACAAGGCAACACAACTGTTAATTATTATGGACCTTCGTCTTCCGAAGCATTATCCCTCATGCGTATAATGCTTATCGGACGAAGGACAAGAAGGATGTACCTTCATCATGTAATATATGAATAAGAATGCATAAGAATGAAGACAATAATTACATCTTGTTAACTCATTCATATTTGCATTCTATAAAAATGTATGAATATTAACATAATTCGTATTACATTGATACCTTCAGCTTGCTTGAAGGTGGGGACGTGAGAGAGTGATTACAAGTCAGCGTGAACAGTACGGTGTTACTGTTTATCTATTTATGGGCATGGGACACAGCCCGGGTGAAATTACATTCATGCCCCTAACATTCATCTATAATCATAACATGAATCATTAAGAATGGAGTAGTCTTTGTCCCTTTTCGGTCATCATCATACTTGGTCTTCGTCATCACATCAAGCCGAAGCTCTTCAGCTATAGCTTCGTTGTCCATTCTTATCACCTTCGGGCTACATCTTCACCTTGTCATGAGAGAATACCTTCATCCCTAAGTCGAAACCCCCTGTAATAATACATGTCATACTGAAAACATATGGCCGGCCACGTTTTTTAGGACCTTAAGAAGAGGAAGGCCCCCAATAGTAGCCCCTCGCAGTATTGATTTGTTTCTCTGTAACAAATTTAGACTGTGACGTGAACGAAGGCCTTTAGCCGAAGGTCTGAAAAAACACCTTCCCTTTGCTAGAATAGCAAATCACTCTGAATTGTGGGACCCACCGAACTGTGGGGTTCTGAGTATATATATAGAAGCCTGTGTCGTGAGTATTTTTCGTGCTATCTAGCTGGTTGCGCTGTGTTTGCCATTTTGAGTTTCTTTGCTTTCTTGAGCTCGATTGACTTTTGAGCTTCGGCATCTGCGCAACCATCATCTAAATGGCTGAGGAGAATAAGATCATTGGCCCTACGCTGACTGGTTTTTATGAAGCTATAGAGAAGACCAATATAGAAAAAATCACCAATGAGATGTTGGTTGGGTTGTCTGAGAATTCCAGCGATAGGGAGAGGTTCGATGTAGAGAGCGGGAATGAGGAAGTTGAAAATCGGCCGTGGAGGCCTAGTCATGTTGTTTTTGGAAACTCATCTATTAAGCAAGGCAGATCGAAGCGATGAAAGGCAGATACTTTCGTGATATTTCTATTGTGAGGGCCGGAGGGGAGAATATCGTTCCTCTTCCTGAAGCTAATGAGGTGGCAGTTTTCAGAAGCTTCATGAAGCTGGTCGTTTCCCACTGCATAAGATGTTGGTCGAAGTTCTGAAAATTTTTGAAATATACCTTCATCAACTTATCCCCGAGGCTCTTATCAAAGTAGGAGTTTTCATATGGGCCATGAGGAGCCAAGGGTTAGAACCAGATGCCAGGTGCTTCTGTAATATTCATGAATTATCCTATCAGACGAAAGTGACTGGGAAAGAACAATACCACAACAACTTCGGCTGCTACAGCTTCGTGCCCCGCTCTGAGGCCAGTTATCCTGTGCCTACCTTTCAGAAGAAGTGGTCGGGCTCTTGGATGCAGGAGTGGTTTTATGTGAAGAATAACCTGAACTAGAGGGAGGATATAAGGGGCATCATTCAACATCCTATATGGTCCTGCTACGGCATCAGAAGACCTTCAACCGCACTCAAAAATGATGTGCAAGCGTCCCAGACGGCTTTCAATACTATATGCACCTATATCAGCACGAGGGATTTGGTCCAAGAGCATATTGCTTACAGAGTATGGACCCTTGCAAGTGGATGGGAAATGTCGAAGGAGGCTGCCGCCTGTTCTAGCCAAAGTGCCCTGATTTATCAGAAGTACACATTTCGATTCAGGGATCGGTTTGATGAGCCAAATGATGATTGGTTGGATGCTGTAGAGGCGACAAGTGATGAGCTGCTTGGAGCCTACTCGAGGGCTGAAGACGAAGCTATGACAGTCGCCTTCGGTGCTCGAGGGAAAAAGAGACTGAATAGGGTTTTTGATGTTATCGGGTTTATCTACCCTGACTACTGTTTTCCTGTTCGAAAACAAAAGGGGAAAAGCAAAACTGCTGCTTCGGCATCCTCTAGCGCAGAAAGTGAAGGTCTTGACACGTAGACCATGACGCATTGAGATGGCAGATGTGCCGGAGCTTATTTGACGTGCAGGAGTTGCCACTTCTACCATAGATCTAGGTCATCCTGTGCCAGTCGAGGCTAGTACAAAACCGACCGAAGAGCCGAAATTAGAGAAGAAAGCAGATCAGTTAAAGGTGTTGAGCCCACTAGGTACAATAGTATTGCCGAAGCCATCAAGCGTTCTGCAGTAACTCCAAGAAAAAGGAGAATGGCTAGCGTGCTAGACACTATTTTGGAATCCGTAAAGACATTAGCTCCTGCCTCTGCCGAAGCTCTCAGCGCACAGATTAAGGATGCAAGGAAAACTGTTGTCGCGAGCGTAGCCAATGCTCCTGCTGAAGCTGGACCTTTGGAAGCTCCTGCCGAAACTGGACCTTCGGAAACTGCACTGATAGCACTGGAGAAAGTGAGTGTTCCTGAGAAATCTAAATCTTCTGCTCCTAAAGCACCCCTTAAAGAGCTAGAATTCATTGTTCGACATGCTTCGAGAAAGCAATTATCGAAAGAGCAGGTTGTCGATGGGCAACACTATGCCAAGGATCTGAAATACCCCCGAGGGTCCTTGGTATATGGTGGCAATGACGAAGATGACTTCCTTTACTGTCTACCAGACAGTAAATAAATACATGTCTGCCGAGAAATAATGGACAATATAGGATATCTGAAGCTTTAACTTGGCCTATTTACAATGTCGAAAGATCAACTTGTAGACAGTCTTGCTTACAATAGTCTAAAGGTGTGTGCACTTTGACTTGTCTACTTTTATGGCTTTTCTTGCCACTGTTACATTCTCACTCTTTGTTTTCTAGGGCTTAATTCTAAGCAAGGCTTTGAAGGCCCAGAAGAATGCAGAGGATGAGAGCTGCCGCATAGATCTTGGGAATCTGCGCTCAGAAGTTATCATGCTAAGAAATGAAGCTCTTGAAAAAGACAAAATACTACTCTCCTTAGTAGATAAACTGAAATCTAACGAGGCTAAGCTTGCCGCCCAAGCCGAAGCTCACAAAGCCGAAGTACAAGAGCTAAAGAGGAAGGTTGCTGAAGCAACTGAAAAATTTGAAGTTGAAGTGGTGAAGCACGAGATATGCAAAATCGAAAGATCAAGAGCGCAGAAGAATGCCGATGAGCTTCGTTCTGCCAAAGAAAAATGTTATGAGATATCCATGGAGTGCGCAGAAAATCTAATGAGTAGCTTTGCTAAAGTTGGAGCCTTCTCCTCGGAGCAAAAAATCATCTGCGATGACCTAGATGGAGTTATTCAGTGGATCAGTGGCGATGTTGAAGCTTTTGAAGAGATTCTCAATGATAGAGGGGATTTTTGCGCCTTCGCCGGTGCCCCCGGAGCCGCATCAATTCTGAAAAAGGTCGGTTGTGATCATGCGAAGGCTGTTGTTCAGCCAGAGTTTGCTCTCTCAGCCGACGACATGAAAAATCCTTCAGCCGAAGCTTCTGCGCTAAGTGGTAAATTTTACTCCGAGGTATGGCTGAAGGGCGAGCGAGAAGTCGCCGACGAAGCCATCAGAAGAAAAGAAAAGGAAACTCATGATGCTTCGAAAGAGGCAAAAAGGGATGAAGAAGCTACCGAGTGGGCTACGCTTATAGGTATGCATCTGTTGTGGTTTAGCTTCGTAATCCGTTTTAGCCTCGGAACTAACAAAGATATACTATGGTGCAGTTGAACTATCTCCGCCTCTAGAGCCATACGATCCAGAAGCCGACCCATTCCTGAAGGAAGCACTCGAGACTATCAAAATTGCCAATGAAGTTGTTGACAAAGTTGTCAATAAGCTGTTAAACGAAGCTGTCGAGAAGGTCCTAAAGGAAGACTAGAACTTTTATTTTTGCTAGTTTAATACCATTGAACCTGATCTCTAGTCTTGCAAGAAACACTTGTAAATAATTTGTGTGTATATTGATGTAATATATTTCTTTGTGATGCATGAAACTTCCCTACATATCGTTTTTGAGCCGTTGGCAAAAAAACATGTTCCCTTCTTTTCATGCTTCACGAAGAAAAAGATTCCCCTTCTGTCGACTCAATAGTGCGTATTTGCCACGATTGCTGCATAGTAATACTGCTGACGAAGATTCCTCTCATGTGTAAAAATATATCTGCCGAAGGCATATTTTGTGCTACAACACATTATTTCATGATCCAACATGTATTTTCGAAGGAGCAATTTTTCTTCTTCTCCACGGCTTTTTGCTGATGCAAAATGATGTTGATATGATGCTATGCGATATGATATGATGGTATGATGCAAAATGATGTTTATGCCGAAGATAAAAAAACCCACACGAGTACACACCAAGACTCTGCATCCCCTTAGGGATGACTTTGGAATCTCTTCACCTTTTACTTAGGTAGTTTTTTAGCTCTGCATTCCCTTAGGAACGACTTTGGAGCTAAGCTCTGCATCCCTTAGGAACGACTTTAGAGCTTCTTCACCTTTGACTTAGGTGGCATTTAAGCTCTCCATCCCCTTAGGAACGACTTTGGAGCTTCTTCACCTTTTACTTAGGTGGTACCTTAGCTCTGCATTCCCTTAGGAACAACTTTGAAGCTTTGTAACTTACTCTGTATTCCCTTAGGAATGACTTTGGAGCTTCTTGATCCGTTTTTGTTACACTTGATGGTGTAACCACATACTTATTGCATCAAACTGAAGGTTAGACCTTCTTGTATTGTCTTTTTAAAAGAAAATGTAAAGGCAAAAAAGAGTAAAAATACATTGGAGCAAGGCACTCTTTGGCCAAAACGTTGTGCCACCTTCAGTAGATATGCCTCGACTCAGGCATAGTGTTGTTGACTGTGTGAGCTTTGGACTCCTCCCGAAGGTCGCGTTGTTGCTGAGCCTAACGATGCCCTTCTGGATGTTGATTATGAACCAGGGCAGGCGCCAACGGTGGAGGTGGTGGAAACTGAGCCCAAAAAGCTTGGGAGTGACTGGCCAAAGCAACGGAAGTCATAGGCTATTGATTGCCCACATACTCTGGGATATACGGAGAGTAGCACGAAGCAGTATGCAAGACCTGCTTCGGCGGGTTCTATCGTGCTCGGCTTCAGCGATTTCCTTCTACTTCTGGATTGTGACTTGGCACGTCTTTGTGGTATGTCCCTTATCTTCGCCACAGAATAGAAAGAACAGTCTCCTGGGCTGATTACCATATCTTCCTCCGAAGCTTCTCCCCCCTCTACCTCTTGGAGCTGGTGGCCTGAAAGAACTTTGTTGTGCCCCTGATGATTGAGAGCTGTGTTGTTGCTCTTAGGTGTGATTCCCCCTATCGTCGCTTGAGCTAGGATTATGGATCGACCTGACATGCCTAGGGTGGAGTCTTCCTCCGAAGACCATGGTCATCTCGGAGTATCTGTAGGCTTCTTCCCTTCTTTGTCGAAAGTCATTGTTAGCTCTGATGTACTCATCCATTTTTCTGGAGAAGCTTCTCCAAGGTTTGCGGTGGATTCCTTGCAAAATATTACGCCGTTGGTCCTAGTCTGAGCCCCTTGATCATGGCTTCAATGACAATCTCATTAGGCACTGTAGGCGCCTGAGCTCTCAGTCACAAGAACCTTTGGACGTACGCCTGAAGGTACTCCTCATGGTCATGCACTGGAACAGAGCTTGGGCAGTGACTGGCTTCATGTGGAAACCCTGGAAGCTAGTGAATAGCATGTCCTTTAGCTTCTGCCACGACGTAATTGTCCCCGGCCAAAGAGAAGAATACCATGTTTCAGCCACATTTCTGACTGCCATGACGAAGGACTTCGCCATGACGGCAATGTTGCCCCATATGAGGATATGGTTGCTTCGTAGGTCATCAGGAACTGCTTCGGATCTGAGTGCCCATCATACATGGGGAGCTGAGGTGGCTTGTAAGATGGTGGCCACGGGGTAGCCTGCAACTCTGCTGCTAGAGGAGAAGCATCATCAAAATCAAAGTTACCATGATGAAAGTCATTGTACCATTCATCATCATTGATTGGGCTTTTTTGACGAAGCTCCCTGTGTTGGGGCCTTTGGTCTTGGTCATCCTAATTAAGGTGACACATTTATTCGGCAGCTTCATCGATCTTTCTCTGAAGGTCGGCGAGCCGAAGCATCTTTTCCCTCTTTCTTTGCACTTGTCGATGAATAGCCTCCAAGTCCCTGATCTCCTGGTCCAGCACCTCCTCCTAAGGTATTGGGCTAGTAGCCTTTCTCTTCTGGCTCCTAGCTTCTCGCAGGGAGAGTGTCTCCTGATTTGTGTCCAGTGGCTCCAGGACAGCCCCTGACGCTGTTGTCTTCTTCGGCGGCATGGCAAAGGTGGATGCTTGCCGAAGGTGGTTGTTTGAGTTCACCGGAGGTGGGCACCAATGTTGGTCATTTGTTCTCGAATGTTTTGGGTTAAAAACAAGGCAACATAATTGTTAATTATTACAGACCTTCATCTTCTGAAG
Organism: Zea mays; assembly: GCF_902167145.1. Classification (NCBI taxonomy): domain Eukaryota; kingdom Viridiplantae; phylum Streptophyta; class Magnoliopsida; order Poales; family Poaceae; genus Zea; species Zea mays. Next base: position 92,279,961 of record NC_050097.1, read on the forward strand.
CATTATCACCTCATGGGTATAATGCTTATCGGATGAAGGACAAGAAGGATGTACCTTCATCATGTAATATATGAATAAGAATGCATAAGAATGAAGACAATAATTACATCTTGTTAACTCATTCATATTTGCATTCTATAAAACACGTATGAATATTAACATAATTTGTATTACATTGATACCTTCGGCTTGCTCGAAGGTGGGGACGCGAAAGAGTGATTACAAGTCAGCGTGAACAGTACGATGTTACGTTCATCTATTTATAGGCACCAGACGCAGCCTAGGTGAAATTACATTCATGCCCCTGACATTCATCTATAATCATAACACGAATCATTAAGGACTGAGTAGTCTTTGTCCCTTTTCGGTCATCATCATACTTGGTCTTCGTCATCACATCAAGCCGAAGCTCTTCGGCTATAGCTTTGTCATCCATTCTTATCACCTTCGGGCTACATCTTCACCTTGTCATGAGAGAAAACCTTCATCCCGAAGCCGAAACCCCCTGTAATAATCCATGTCATATTGAAAACATATGGTCAGCCACGTTTTTGAGGACCTTCGGAAGAGGAAGCCCCCCAACAACGATATCCTATGTTCTAGAAACAAAAAAGATTACTCTGACTTGATTGCATGCAGTCCTAAACTCCTAAACGCAACTATTTGACACATGAATGAGCATGAGCCTTCGATAAGATCATTGAATGTTTACATGCATCATTAAATAAAGAGAAATCACTTTATGTTGGACGGTAACTAAAATAAGGCTATTGTGAAAAGAAGTATGTAATTTGAGTACATAAAGAAAACAAACCTCATATTCAACTTTTCAAAGCTCAAAAAGTCTTGTGTCAAGCATTTGTCTCTGATGGTGGATGCAGAGGTGAACACCACCGTGAGGATGACAGCGACAAGCAGGAGGGCACCAGATCTGTAGACTGCATCCCTCGACTCTATCGGCCATTAGTTTGCACATGGTCAGAAGCAGCAGGAGGAGGATTCACTTAATCAGGCCTTCTTCAGACTATTCATTCAGGGCTCCATCTCCAAACACTCTGCAATAAACACAAATATAAAATAGTCATGATCAAAACCACATTCATCATTACATAAACTATGGAGAAAATGGAAATGTTATGTAGGATATTTGAATGTTGGAAGAAGAAGAAGCATGCAGGAATATCAGCTTGATCAAGAGAATGGGCACATGAAAGGAAAATGCCATTTGTGATTTACAGCTTGCCCATTTACCCTCGCTTTGAAGTTATATCCTAAAATGTTGTCACTGATTGAGTATCACTCAATTGCAAGCTCCTCCATAAAAGGAAGCCAGGATAAAAGAATAAGCCAAGCAAGAATCCAATCCTAATCTACCTGTCTCAATTTCTCAATCTGACTTGTTTGTATAGGCTCTAGGGAGGCAGGGTCAGCAAGGAAAGGAACTTGTTGTTCTGTCAAGCTTCATCGCTGCCACTTCACCACCTAATGTCGGCAACCGAAAAGGCTAGAGCATTTGCATCAAAGTCCCAAGATTGCTATATCACATGGCATATGTTGTTTGCCCCTTAGAAGATTAGTAAGTTATGAAGTTGGGAGATTTCCAATACTATCTTCTACATATGGTTATTATTAAATAGATCTCCCTGGATGCTTGTAAATCAGTGAACAAACCTCCAACTACTGCTCTTACTGTTGTTCAGGCACACTGTTACGCTTGTTGGGAACAAGCCATCCGCCCCATAGTGATGGTGTTACATGTAATGAAAATCATCACCAATCCTAAACAGATCCAATGAACTCTAGATGGTTCCCAAAAGTCAGAGACAGAATATGCAATTAAAATTTATATAACAAAAGAAGTCAACTGGATTTTATATTTACCACAAAGTACTGCAAGGACAAATACAGTTTATGAGATATGGATTTTGTACCGTCTTCCTTGCTGCTTCTTGAGCCTCCACCATGGCGATGTTTGCTGCTCTGAACATGGTGTGCCCAGATTCGTGGCCACCTACAGTTGCAGTAAGGAATAAGCTAGGGATCGAGTAGACGCGAGGAGTTAATCAGACACTTCGATTTCAACCTGATGATCTGGAAGACTAATGATGTTCACTGACGATGGACACCTCATTCTTTCAGCGACGTAGAACACAATCTTCTTATCTAGACTCGAGTGGGTCATCGGCTCTGGTGTCGTGCTCTGTTGACCGAAGCTACTCCGCGTGGTAAAGCGATGGTGATTGACAGTGACAGCATGGCCAAGGACGAAGAGGGACCTCGATGAGGAGACAACTCGGACTGGTTGACTGTGGCCCAAGATGACGCCATTGCTGGAGCAATGTCCTGGCACTGGAGCGAGTGATGTTGGCGAGGATGGTGCCTCTGGTGTTTGTTGCGGCCATGGAGGGTGACGGTGGTGAGGTGCTGGAGTAAGGGAGCGGCTTTGCATCGGTGCTTGAGGCCATCGACGGCCATGGAGAGGACGACGTGCTGGTGGAGGCGAGCGGTCGTGCTTCACCGGCGAGGTCAGGTGCGACGCAGCAACGGTGGAGTGAAGGAACGGCGGTGCGACACCAGTTCCACTCAAGGAGGAGCGACGACTGTGTGGGGAGCCGAGCGAAGACGGAGGAGAAGGGCGTGAGAGAAGAAGGGGCGTGCATGCGTGCAGCGGCCTAGGGGCGAAGGGAACGAGGAGGGGTTGTGGACGTGGGGAGGAAGCCGCCAATCTCGTCACGGTGACGGCTGTCTCGTGGCAATCTAGACGATGGTCGGACGGAAGGGTGATGGACTGAGACATGGGGACCCACCTATCATATGGTCGGTAGTGGGCGGAACAGGGAATGGTGGAACCGCAGTGCACGGATGGTCTACATTAGAATCTTATAGAGTAGTAGAGATATTGACAACACATTAAGCCACGCCCACACTCATAATTTCTATTGGGTGGATTTTACATCCGCACATGTGTTGAGCACCCGCTCGATTGCAAATAATTAAACAAAAGTACTATAAATAGGAAGATAAATATATATAATTAGTTAGAACCACACCACATATAATTATATAATTATTTGAAAGCACACAATACATAATATAATATCAATTAACCTTTCAAAGAAGTGAACCTAGAGTTTTATTGGGTTAGACCAAAAGTATGTGTAAACAAAAACTCAGAGTTAGTCTTCTGGGGCCATTAGATATCTATGGCGAAAAGTCACACCTTGATCCAAACCATCATTTTGCGGATAAGGTGTAGACCTATAGACGAAATTTGATAAAATTTGACACCAAAACCCATAACCAATGATGTGAAACTCGTGGGAGCTATATATGCACTAGTCGGTTGCCCGTGCGTTGCGACGGCTTACAACAATACCCACGTAAACTATCTATCAAAAAAATTCAAAATTTTTTATTGATTGTCTCCGCTCTCTGTATAATATATTTTTTGATTTGGCTAACTGATGTTATTGTTTACTCTATACAAATATGTCTTGGTACAACACGGTTAATGAAGTGAGCGATTAGAAGAGAGTTCACAACGATTGACTGAATGAACAAAGATTATAAAATGACATAATTCCATCATACATAGACTAAATAAGAGAGTTTGTGAGATCAAGTTTATAAAATAAGTCCCATGAAGTCAAACTTATAAAAAAGATAGATCAAAATATAGAGTGATTGCTAAAGTCAGGCATCAATAAAAACTGGATGTGCTCCATATAAATTATGCCACTTCGTAGCAATTACAAACGTTTAAAACCAACAAATAACCTTTCATTTTGTTGTTAGTGTGATAAATCATTGCTGCTCTATCTAATTCAGCAATCTCAAACACCATGTAGTCCATTGCGCCAATGTGGTCTCAGAAACGACCTAATGCTTGCAAGAGCCAAGAACGTCGTGTCATGCTTGGGTCGTAGCCTCGGCCCGTAGTACTGGCCCGGCCTGACACGATTATTTTTTTATTTTACAAAATAATGTATATACCTATATACAATTTATAGTCAATATTAAAAATAAATATATTATACAGAGAGCGATTAGAAGAGAGTTCATAACGATTGACTGAATGAACAAAGATTATAAAATGACATAATTCCATCATACATAGACCAAATAAGAGAGTTTGTGAGATCAAGTTTATAAAATAAGTCCCATGAAGTCAAACTTATAAAAAAGATAGATCAAAATATAGAGTGGTTGCTAAAGTCAGGCATCAATAAAAACTGGATGCGCTCCATATAAATTATGCCACTTCGTAGCAATTACAAACGTTTAAAACCAACAAATAACCTTTCATTTTGCTGTTAGTGTGACAAATCATTGCTGCTCTATCTAATTCAGCAATCTCAAACACCATGTAGTCCATTGCGCCAATGTGGTCTCAGAAACGACCTAATGCTTGCAAGAGCCAAGAACGTCGTGTCATGCTTGGGTCGTAGCCTCGGCCCGTAGTACTGGCCCGGCCCGACACGATTATTTTTTTATTTTACAAAATAACGTATATACCTATATACAATTTATAGTCAATATTAAAAATATTTTAGCGTGATGTTCTACTGATTAGACAGTTTCACCCAGTGTTTCTTCCATCAGGGCATGAGTTCGAACCCCACCTCCTGCACCATTTTTTTAATATTTTATGCTGATTTAATTAAATGGATCGAAGGGCTGACCCGACACAGTTAGCAGGCTGGCATGATGTGCCTGTGCCATAGTTGTGGCCCGCGTGCATCTAACCCGTGTCGGGCGTCCTTACGCTGATTTAATTAAATGGATCGACGGGCTAATGGGCTCGCTCGACACAGTTAGCAGGCCAGCATGATGTGCATGTGCCATAGTTGTGGCCCGCGTGCATATAGTCCGTGTCGGACATCGTTTGACATCTATAGACGTATAACAGATTAATTTGAAATAGCTGTGAGTGGTTATTTGTAAAAAAATGACGCATGACAACCGTTGAAAGTGATGTTTTAATTATAGTATAGATATGCGCTCTGGAATATATGTTCAGACTAGTGTGTAGGAAACCAAACAAAAAAAATGCCACACCTCACGTATAGTACAGTGTACAGTCCCTGTCTCGAATTGGATGGAGGGGTATCAATCATGCCTTAGCCGTTAGTTGATTTAATAAAGCCGAAGCTAACTAAACTTCTTTTACCAAGCTTCGCACACTAATTTGCCTATCATATTCATTCTATGACGGTTTGTATGGACTTTAAGTAGAAACCCTAGCTAGTCATATTTTCATCTATGTAACCCCCTTAGACTTTGTTTGAGTAAAGAGGGATTAAAGTGGATTAAGGTGTATTTTAGAGATAGAAAGTGAAATTAGTTCATATTACATTTTAATACACCTTATACCACCTCAATCCACTCCAGTCCGAGATTACCTAAACAAGTTGTTACTCTAGTATTCACCCCAATATACATGGGTTGAAGGGATCAGGGTGTAAACTAAACTAATTTACACCCCAATTCACCTCAATCCATGTGTATTGGAGTAAATACTAGACTATTCAAACATAGTCGTTCTGGGAAAGTTCTAATCTCCCCCATTCGTTAATCAGTGTTTTTACTGCGGAATTAATCCATTTTCAGTATAATACCAGATAATAAATATGGTAGTATTTCTTTAAACTTTAAAAACTGATATATAAAAGGTAAATAGCTCGGTTAAAGAATAAAGTGGAGCTGAATAGAGGGAATGGATGGAGAGGATGAGAAATAGGAGAAAGAATTATTGACGAGAAGTATTTAATTATGAATAAAACTACGAATATAGAAATTTAGGAGGGGGCTGGTTGAAGATAGTCCAAGGACGCGCATTTAGTCGCGCCAGGACCTAAGGCTATCCACAACATCACATCTAAATTTGTTTCTCTATATCTCATTCTCTTGCCACATGAGCACAAGTCATTCCCCCTATTTCACCATCTCGAATAACGTATACTAAATCATCTCTCTGAAACCTACTATATGTCGTGTGCGCATATAAAATAATATATATTTTCTATATCGTAGAGTCTTCACGGTGTGAAACCAGAGGAGGGCGAGCGGGAGCAACTAAGCTCTTACTTAGATTCTATTTGGTTTGAGGGACTAAATATTGATCCCTCTATTTTAGTCTCATTTAGTCCCTAAATTGCTAAACGGTGGGACTAAAACATAGATTACACTGTTTTAGTATCTAGTCCCTCAAGGGATGACTAAAAGAGACTAAACCATATAAATTCTACTTTTTGCCCTACCTTTATTTCAGTTGTACTAGTTAGGAGAGAATGCTAAAGGGTATTTTAGTCCTTTTATGATTTATTTAATGTGTTTTGAATAATTTTAGTCTTAGAACCAAACAATATTGAGACTACATTTTAGTCTCCTAACTTAAGTTTAATCCTGGACTAAAGTAATCAAATGGGACCATATATATTATGAGAGCCATGCCTCATCTCTGGCCACAAACAGAAAATTCGTGGGCTTCATTTTTGTTTAGAAACTTGAATACTTGATCTACTCGTGAAAGTTGGCAAGCGAGGTGAACCCAGAAAAAGACGAATAGGGGATCACGTTTTAAATCAGTAGTCCCTATAAATAGACTATCATTGTGAATGGAGAGGTTAAAAAGTGTAGCATGAGTCACGTGTATATATACAACCACAATGGAGAGAGATTCGAGGCTTACACGGCAATGGATGTGTATTACATGGCTGGGAGTGGGAGTCTGGGAATGGTACTGGGAGGTATCTCGAATACAATAGCTGCAATGCGAAAGCCAGAGACAAATGAATTGTTTCGGCTAGGGTGTTTGATCAAGCTGCTCCACTAGCAGCGTCACCAATGGCTATGTCTCTTCAGCCACGAGAGCGGATAAGCGTGGTGACTAGCGAACCAGACAAAAAGGACAGTTCAACCTCTGCACATCAATCAGTGTTCTGCTTTTCTTGTACATAATAATCATCGCATCCAGTTTGCTTGGTCCAACGTCGTCTATCTTCCCCACAGCATTCAAAACTACTAGAACAAGAGATGCCCTTACCGACGCCTTGTCGAGATTCTAGACACAATGCAGAATTGATAGGGCTGACACCTTCCATATATATTTCCTCTCAACTAGAATTCACCCTTCTGAAACACAAAGCTGTCACACTGATCAATATCTCTAGTCACATTATTGATGTCAACGAGGGAAACTAAAACTAGAGATGCTGAAAGAGAACCATGTATAATCGTTCGGGAGGAAAGTGTTAGAAAGTTAGGCATTTTTAGTTTTAATTTAATCCAGAAAATCAGTGCGATATATGTGATGACATGTATGTGCATATGTGTATAACTACTCGCATAAGCAGTAAACAGCAATGAAACATGCACAAATACGAAGAACAGAGTGTACCCAGCGGAGGGACCGATGCTCAAGGCACCAGTGGCTCCATTCACACGAGACATCTCGTGTGTTTGTTCGATGTAGCCGTACGAAGTCGGTGCAGGAAGATGTACGCAGTGCAGTCCCTCGAACGGTCGCCGGGAAGAAGAACAGCAGCACGCGTCAACTTGGGAAGGCGACGAACAGCAAGCTGTGGACGATCACGCGAGCAGTCGCGAAGACGCTCCCCAAAAATCTGATCGCCCGCACACCCGTGCAAGTGTATCTCTGCGGTCGGTGATTTTGGAGGCCTGCTCTCCCACTCTCTCTGTGCTCGCAGAAGATGGGACGGGAATGTGTTGTTTGCAATTCGCGTGAGATGATTCGCGTGTCTGGAAGAGCCCTCCCTCTCCATTCTTATAGGCGGTCAGAAGAAGGGAGAAGGACAACGGACAGAAACGGTCGCGCATTAGAGCTGGAAACTGACGACAGTAACTGACGTCCGTTACTAGCCATAAGACAGGAAACGGACGGTTATCATGACGGTCATCACTCCAGGCAAAATGCGCAACCGTTTGAAAGGAATATTCGGACCAAGGTCCGATCTACCACGAGCCACGGCCACGGCCACGGCCCCACGGCCCCACGGCCACGGCCCGGCCGGCGGCGGCGGCGGCGGCGCGCGCGTGTGGCAGTCCTTCATCCTTTTCTCAACTTCTCAATAGATGCACCAATGGTCCACCTATTTAAGTTGATTGATTTGTCCTTTGAACTTCCAATATGGTACTAAATAATTAGTACACCATAGCATTAAAGTGGGCCATTAGCATTGACTATTATTGAATATTAATTTGGGCCAAGCCCACATTAATCCAACAATCCCCACCAAATGCTAAGTCACACAAAAATGCTCTCATCATCTCAAACGTTTGATATACTGGTGTTTCGATGGAGACTGTTAAGTTGAACATCCACCTAGAACTTAGACTACACTTGACCACAACTGCACAATGGACTAGGCCTTGAATTGGCAGTTTTGCGTGGAATGAGTTTCATCTAAACTCTTTACCAGTACTAGATTGCTGAACGCATCCCCTCTGGTTGGAGCATATAAGTCAAACTCCATAGCCTTTCATGGGTATCTAGAAACCACCCAGATCTCATAAACTGTGACTAGCAGTTAACCCATATAGGTATGTTCCTCTAAAGATGTTCTGTAGGACAACATCTTTGCTTCACAAAGCCATTTGGAACATATTAAGGTGTAAACACCAACCTACCTTACAGTAAGGAAAGATATGCATCTGAAATGAGCCTTATTAAGGGTCTTTCCTCTCAGTCTACCACTAGCTTGTTTCACCATTCTAATTCACGGGATCTCCGATCACATAGAACAGGTTACCACTATGATAAACTTTAGGTGGGTCTCATGCCCATCTCACTTGATGCACTATCTATCACACTACGTGATAGCCCCTTAGTAAATTGATCTGCCAGATTTTTGACGTATGGACATAATCCAACGCTATTACTCCGGAGTTTCTCAATTTCCTGACAGATTTCAAACGCCTCTTTATGTGCCTTGTCGACTTCATATTATCCTTAGAACTGTTTATCTTAATTATCACAGTCTGATTATCACAGTTCATGGAAATAGCCGGCACAGGTTTTTCAACCACCGGTAAATCCATAAGGAGTTCACGAAGCCACTCAGCCTCAACTGAAGCGGTATCTAATGCTGTGAGTTCTGCTTCCATAGTCGACCTCGTTAAGATGGTCTGCTTGCAAGACTTCCATGAAACAGCACCACCTCCAAGTGAAAACACATATCCACTTGTGGCATATATCTCATCAGCATCAGATATCCAGTTTGCATCACAATAACCCTCCAGCACTGTTGGGTACCCGGTATAATGGATGCCTAAACTCATAGTACCCTTTAGATAGCGCAAAACTCTCTCAAGAGCACGCCAGTGATCATCTCCCGGATTTGAAACAAATCGACTAAGTTTGCTCACAGCAAATGAGATGTCAGGCCTCGTAGCGCTAGCTAAATACATGAGTGAACCAATTATTTGGGAATATCTCAATTGATCCCTAGCTATCCTTCGATTTTTCTTTAATAGCTTACTAGGATCATAAGGCGTTGGAGCAGGTTCACATTCGCTAAAACCAAAGCGACTCAAAACCTTTTCCACATAGTGGGATTGCACAAGTGTGATCCCACCAATGCCTTCTCTCAGTAGCTTAATGTTAAGAATAACATCAGCTTCTCCCAAATCTTTCATTTCAAAATTATTAGACAGAAAGTCTTTTGTCTCTTTAATCACATCAAGACTCGTCCCCAAGATTAGAATGTCATCAACATATAGGCATAAAATTACTCCCTCGCCCCCACAATACCGATAGTATACACACTTGTCTGCTTCGTTCACAACAAAACCGGCAGATGTCAAAGTTCTATCGAACTTTTCATGCCATTGCTTAGGTGCTTGTTTTAGGCCATATAAAGATTTCAATAATTTACACACCATGCCTTCTTGACCGTTTGCTACAAACCCAGCTGGCTGCTCCATGTAAATTTCCTCATCTAGCTCTCCATTTAGGAATGCTGTCTTAACATCCATTTGATGGACGAGTAGACCATGAGAGGCAGCCAAAGAAAGTAGCACACGAATTGTGGTCAATCGAGCCACAGGTGAATAAGTATCAAAGAAATCCTCACCTTCCTTCTGTGAATAGCCTTTAATTACAAGCCTCGCCTTGTACCTTTCAATAGTACCATCAGGCCTAAGTTTTTTCTTGAACACCCATTTACTTCCAATGGGCTTACACCCATAAGGACGCTCAACTACCTCCCAAGTTGCATTAGACATAATAGAATCCATCTCACTCCTTATTGCTTCCTTCCAAAAGTCAGCATCAGGAGAGGAATATGCCTCTTCAATGGTACTTGGTGTGTCATCCACAAGATATACAATGTAATCATCACCAAAGGACTTTGCAATCCTTGGTCTCTTACTCTTTCGAGTTGATACATTGTCATTTTCCACATGATTATGTATATGGGATTCCTCAGTGTGTTCTACCGGAATAAAATGCTCATGGGGTATCGTTGGTTCATCATTAGACGTATCATGTGTAGCTTTCATGGGAAATTCATCCTCAAAAAACGTAGCATCTCTGGACTCCATAATTGTACCAACCAACATGTCCGGTACTCCAGAGTTTATAATTAAAAACCTATATCCAATGCTGTGGAAAGCATATCCAAGGAAAACACAATCAACAGTTTTCGGTCCTAATTTGCGCTTCTTGTTAATTGGCACATTCACTTTAGCCAAACAGCCCCAGGTGCGCAAATAGGAGATATTTAATTTCTTCTTTTCCCATTCCTCGAATGGTGTGATTTCTTTGTTCTTTGTGGGAACTTTATTCAGGACATGACACGCCGTCAAGATCGCCTCACCCCACCATTCCTTAGATAGCCCTGAAGTCTCTAACATGGCGTTAACCAAATCAGTTAGAGTATGGTTCTTTCTTTCAGCAACCCCATTGGATTGTGGTGAGTATGGCGGTGTCCTCTCATGAATAATACCATGTTCCACACAAAAATCAGAAAAATCACCCGAAAAATATTCTCCACCACGATCAGACCTTAACCGTTTAATTTTCCTCTCGAGTTGATTTTCAACTTCAGCTTTGTAGGTCTTAAAATAATGCAAAGCTTCATCTTTTGATTTTAAGAGATACACATAACAAAATCTAGTAGAGTCATCGATAAAAGTAATAAAATATCGCTTGCCTCCTTTAGTCAATATTCCGTTCATCTCACATAAATCGGAATGTATTAAGTCTAGTGGTGCCAAATTCCTCGCCTCCGCAGCCTTGTGAGGCTTGCGAGGTTGCTTAGATTGCACGCACACCTGGCACTTAGAACCTTTGACTAAATCAAATTTCGGGATTAAATTTAAATCTGCTAACCGCGAGACACAACCAAAATTGATATGACAAAGTCGTGAATGCCAAATATACGACTCATTCGAAACAACATTGTTCACAGACTTATTACACGCATCATGCAAAGATAAGCGGAACAAGCCTCCGCTGTCATAGCCTTTTCCAACAAACGTTCCATACTTAGACAGTATACATTTATTAGACTCAAAGACAATTTTGTAGCCATCTCGACACAATTGAGAGCCACTAACTAGATTCTTTTTGATGGAGGGGACATGCTGCACGTTCTTCAATAGCACCGTCTTTCCCGAAGTAAACTTCAGAATGACTGTACCAACACCAAGAACACGCGCATGTGATCCGTTCCCCATCAGCAAGGCTCCAGTCCCTTTGCACTGATAAGAAGAAAATAAAGAAATATCAGCACACACATGAATATTAGCACCGGTATCAGCCCACCACTCATGGGATTGACACACTGAAAGAACAGTAGGTAAAAGATTACCATACCCCGATGTTCCTTCTGCAGTCTCGCTAACAACCATGTTTACTGTTTTCTTCTCTTGAGCTGGTTTTTTCTCTTGCTTAAATTTGCGGTCTGGACAAGCGCTTGCCCAATGATCAGTACTCCCGCAAACAAAGCAACCAGCTTCTTTGTTCTTCTTTTTGAACGAGGCTGCCTGCTTGGGCTTCGTGGCATTCTGTTGCTTGTTCTTCTTTTTATTATTATGTGATGCATTGGAGTTCTTCTTTTGTACCATATTGGCACTAGAAGTCTCAACTCCTTTTCCACGAGTGTCTTTTGCTCTCGCCCTCTCCTCAACATCAAGAGAACCAATAAGCTCAGCCACGCTAAACTCTTGTCTCTTATGTTTTAGAGTGGTAGCAAAGTCCGTCCAAGAAGGTGGCAGTTTAGCGATAATACCGCCGGCCACGAACTTGTCAGGCAAGACACATGGGAATTGTTCGAGTTCTTTAGCCAGTGCCTGTATTTCATGAGCCTGTTCAACTACAGGACGGTTTTCCACCATCTTATAGTCAAATAGCTGCTCCATGATGTACAGCTCGCTACCAGCATCAGAAACACCAAACTTCTCATCTAATGCATCCCATAACTCTTTTGCAGATGTGCACGTTAGATAAGAATCAACATACTTGTTGGCAAGAGCGCCAATCACGGCGCCTCGAAACAGGTTATCGGCAACGTCGAACATTCTCTCCTCTTCAGGAGTGAACTGTTCGGGTTTCCCCTGTGCGGCGTGATAGCAGTTCATTGCGGTCAACCACAGTATCATCTTACTACGCCATCTCTTGTAAAATGTCCCATCAAAAGGTTCACTTGGTTTTAACGCAGCAGCAAAACCACTAACAGAAAAATGCCTAATATCAGATTTTTGGATTGTTAGAAAGTTAGGCATTTTTAGTTTTAATTTAATCCAGAAAATCAGTGCGATATATGTGATGACATGTATGTGCATATGTGTATAACTACTCGCATAAGCAGTAAACAGCAATGAAACATGCACAAATACGAAGAACAGAGTGTACCCAGCGGAGGGACCGATGCTCAAGGCACCAGTGGCTCCATTCACACGAGACATCTCGTGTGTTTGTTCGATGTAGCCGTACGAAGTCGGTGCAGGAAGATGTACGCAGTGCAGTCCCTCGAACGGTCGCCGGGAAGAAGAACAGCAGCACGCGTCAACTTGGGAAGGCGACGAACAGCAAGCTGTGGACGATCACGCGAGCAGTCGCGAAGACGCTCCCCAAAAATCTGATCGCCCGCACACCCGTGCAAGTGTATCTCTGCGGTCGGTGATTTCGGAGGCCTGCTCTCCCACTCTCTCTGTGCTCGCAGAAGATGGGACGGGAATGTGTTGTTTGCAATTCGCGTGAGATGATTCGCGTGTCTGGAAGAGCCCTCCCTCTCCATTCTTATAGGCGGTCAGAAGAAGGGAGAAGGACAACGGACAGAAACGGTCGCGCATTAGAGCTGGAAACTGATGACAGTAACTGACGTCTGTTACTAGCCATAAGACAGGAAACGGACGGTTATCATGACGGTCATCACTCCAGGCAAAATGCGCAACCGTTTGAAAGGAATATTCGGACCAAGGTCCGATCTACCACGAGCCACGAGCCACGAGCCACGAGCCACGAGCCACGGCCACGGCCACGGCCACGGCCACGAGCCACGAGCCACGAGCCACGAGCCACGAGCCACGAGCCACGAGCCACGAGCCACGAGCCACGAGCCACGAGCCACGGCCACGGCCACGGCCCGGCCCGGCCGGCGGCGGCGGCGGCGGCGCGCGCGTGTGGCAGTCCTTCTCCTTCATCCTTTTCTCAACTTCTCAATAGATGCACCAATGGTCCACCTATTTAAGTTGATTGATTTGTCCTTTGAACTTCCAATATGGTACTAAATAATTAGTACACCATAGCATTAAAGTGGGCCATTAGCATTGACTATTATTGAATATTAATTTGGGCCAAGCCCACATTAATCCAACAGAAAGAACTCTTAAGGAGCTCACTCACAGAGCCTCTCATCCATAGCAGCCAGTTTTTATCCTATATGTAATGACAATTGGGATTAATAAAATAGGGGAAATTTTGATTTTGTTTCTTACAATAGTATGAAAGGAACAGGGTAGTTTGTAAGAAAACAAGATGCATACTTGTGAAACGTCCTTGAATACATGGCCAATGCATTTACATTCACTATATGTATATTCACAGGCCACAAGTTCAAGCATTCACTACCTGAAAGCATGTATGTCTACCAACTCGTTGTAATTCCCAGTGTAGAGCTCTAGTGCCATAAACTCCAATGTCATCAATGTCCCTGGATTTGATGATAGAACTGGTGTTAGTACATTATCTAACTGAACATAGGAAATATTTAGAATAATTAGGATGCATCCCTCAGCTCTATCAAAGTGGAAGTGCTGAAAGGAAAATGTGCCCTTAGGCCATTTCTAAGTATTTTGGTGATTAACTGTTCAACACACCACTATGAACTAACCATCTTGGTATGAGCATGAGCACATGTTGTAATCAAGCAAATCAAAGATGGCAAGTCCAAATGAGCACAAACATGGACCTAAGTATGCAACTTTGTGAGAAATGGTAAGTGTGGGTTTGCACTTCTAAACATGTTGCACGGGTCCTTTACTATGTTTATAGCACTTGTGTTTGGGCTCTAGCACATATTGTATAGAAAACCACCTTTTGGACTTGAGGTTGCACATATTGTGAATCCCTATGAAAAGATGAGAAAAAGTTATGATTCTATCACTTAGTGAGTTGTCCTAGGTGCTAATTATATTTGTCTAAGTGCTAGGGTCCACCTCAAGCCAAGCTGAAAGGAGCCAAAGAGGTTTGACACAAAAGAGGAAAAGATGGGCTTGTCTGAGAAGGAAAGTGGCCAATCAGTGATCTTATGACTGTTGTACTGTGCACTGTCCAATGCACCACCGTGTCGTTCGGTACACCCGCAGACAGGGAAGGATTGTGACACCTTAGTGTCACCTAGGGTTTCTTCCTTAAGCTAACCCAAACCATGATCACATGTGAACAAAATGAAGGGATGAACATCAAACAAAAAAAATTAATAGCAAAGGTTGAAGTAAGTCTTTTTATCTTAAGAAATTCTCCTTAATCATGTCATGAACCTGAAGGTAAGGAGAACTCTCAAACCCTAATTAATCTTAAGTGGGCCATTTAAGCACATAAAGGGCATTTGGGAAAAGACTTGGGAGAAAAAATACAAATTTTGGTAAAAAAACAAATAACAAAGTTTTAGTACACTAAATAACCAACAAAATATAGTAAGAAAGTTTTGCCATTTAAATTTTTCAAAATCCCTAAATCAGCCCCTGAACTAATGCACTTGGGAAAAATTTAGAAATTCAGAAATCTGAATTTCAGCCCCTTTCCAAAGATCGATCGCGTTCTCTGTTTTTCAAAACTTAAATCAAACAAGTCCAAATAACAAAGTGGCGCCAAATTTCCTGGAACACACCATGACAAAATTTGGAAACCTCTCTCAACCGTTTGACACGATCTTGACATGGATTTTACCTCGGGACTCGACCTTGTGACACTGCCACCTTAACGACGCGGCAACTCTCTGTACACAGCCCCAAACCGCTCGACTTCCACACATAAACGACAAAGCTCTGTCGGGAGAGCAAATCTTGTACAGTGATCATGCCCAAATACGCGAAGATCTCCAACCTATGAGCGTTTAAACTCGGGCAGAAGCAAAGAGCCACGTGCTCGACGCCGTGTCAGGTCGGCCGAGCGCGGACTGGCCGCGGCAGCGCGCGCCCCATGCGTGGTCGCCCCGCCCCGCGCGTCTGCACCTTGCCCTCGCCTATAAATGCCCCAGAGGCCTTAGTCGTTTGCACTCGCGCACCCAAAGCCCCGACCGAGCCAGATATCACCGGAATTCGCCGTGGAAAGCAAGCACCACCGCCCGCCATCACTGCCCGAGCACGGCCGTTGTGGCAAGCCCCTTCTGTTGGCCCCCAGCCTCGCCCCAGCCCCTAGACCGCTTCCCCGTGAAGCTGTGAAGCTTCTCCAAGCTTGAGTCGAGGCATTGCCTCACCGGAGAGGCGGATTCACCCTCGCCGGACTTCGGTCACCCGCCGCCGCGCATGGACCAAGCAATCCGGTGAGCCATTCTCTAATTCCTTGCACCCCTGCCCTTCTTGACCTCTGGCGAAGCTCTCTGACCGATTCACTTGGACAATCGCGTCGTGAGCAGGCCGGATTCCTCGCCGCCGACGAGCATCTCCGCCTGCGCACGTGGACTGGCCGACTCCGACCATTCCCGATGGCGACCCACACATCGCTGTGACCCTCAGGACCTCCCCTACATCCTCGACCACCTCACCGGAGCAGTCTCGCCACGGGTAAGCCCCTCCGCCCCTTTCTTCCTCTGCGGCCACTATTCCATTAGGGAAGGATCGCGGGTTCGATTTTGCAAGACCCTAGGGGGTTTTCTGCAGAGCCTTAGACTCATGTGAATAGTGCACCGAGGACCTATCTATAATTCATTCAAAACCTTTCGCCAGGGACCCCAGCGCAAAACGGTTTTCCCTTTAACCATTTCTAATTAATCTTTTTAAATTTAGCAGATAACTTAGAAAATTTATATCTTGAGTTATATTCAACCAAATTTAGCCAAACCAATTTTGCTGGATTTAAAATATTATGAACTATCACATAAAAATACTGAACCCTATTCCTTCTTGTTTTAAATTTTAGAGTTTGAAGTTAATTAAGGAAACTAACCAAACCATATTAAAATAAGAAAAATTAGTTATGATTATGTGCTAGACTTAATAAAATTTCTAGAAGTTCAAACTCCATTTAGACACTATTTAAAAATGTTGAACACCCCAGTATTGAATATTTGAGTAGGGTTATCTATTAAAAGCCATTTTTGTCCAAAACTTAAGAAAATAAGAAAGGTATTAGAAAATAATGAACAGTGAATGCAATTATTTTTCCTATTCTACCTAAGTAATAGAGAACCTAGGAAAAATAAAGGGAACCCTAGTCCAGAACAAATTCTAGGTGAAATGTTTTATTAAGCATTAATCAAACTAGAAAAACAATTATTAGAATTATGAAAACAATTTCAAAATTGTTAAGAAAAATCCAGTGGACTTGTAACTACTAGGATCCCACTACAAAAATGATAAACACCCAGCCCATCATTTTAAGTAGGGTAAATAAATAGAACTTGATATTAAGCCATATTTAAAATAAATCATAAGCAAGCCAAAAAGTGTGCAACAGTGGGAAAATAAATTTTTACCAGGTTAGTAATAAAGTAGGCCACCAGAGAAAAATGCAAAACCCAATTGAAAGCTACAAATAATATCCATTGCCAATACTTCATGAAAAAGGCCCTTTAGTTCAAGAATTTCCTACCACCTTTCCCTTAATAAAAAAGTTACCAAATTTCAGAATGATTGCTCTTGCACAAAGATAAAGATAGGAAAAATTAGAAATCTGTTGTTTGATATATTTCAATTATAGTGGTAGTAGAAAGCACCCCTTTGGCTAGAAACTTTAGAAAATCATAACAAAATAACTAATAAGTATAAGTGGCTGAAAATTTGTACAAAGTCATGATATAACATTTGAATGCCAACAAAAATAAGTCTTAGAGAATAACTCACTGTAAAAAGAAGGTTGTAGTTCAAAACACCCCCTCTGCCCTAATATTTGATAATTTTGTGCAGAGAGAACCACTCACTGTTTAGGCCCCAAATTTTGAGACAGAGACTTATACACCAGTAAGAAGCCACTGTAATTTGTGCAGAATTTTTGAAAATTTATTAAGCTATCTTGTAGTTCAAACCCACCTTAAAAGAATAAAAGAAATAAAAAAGAAGAGAGGGAATAATAAATCTCACTCTAATGATTCAGCTAGAAACCTTAAATAAACTCTCACTAAGACATTAAAGGGAAATCAGTAGAACACCAAAATAAACTTACCAATTAGCCTAACCAAGCTTGACCCTAACTTGCTAAGTATACCACAAGAATCTTCAGTAGCAAGATTAAGCTCTACCCTATTAATTTGATCATTCACCATCAAATTTTAATTGCTAAATTGCATATCATACCATGCATGTATCTTACTCATTGCATTTATTAGATTGCAATCTCGCTGACGGAGAGTACGTGCTCATCCCCGAGCAAGGAGCTATCCACGAGGAAGACTAGGAGCAAGCTCCCGAGACTGCCATCGAGAATCTCCCCACAGCCCCAGCTATTGAAGGCAAGCCCCGGTTTTATACATAACCGTTTATATATGCTACTTTACTACACTTAATGTTTGTAGGCTTGTAATGTGCACTTAAGTATAGGAGTTGCTTGAAACCTTTAGTTGCATGAACTCAAGATTCCCTTTTTGAGATGGATACTAGTATGCTAGGTCGAGTAGCTGCTATGCTAATCAGGATCTCGGTAGAAGTCGAGTGATTTTTCTAGCACTCGCGCGAGGTCAGGAATTGATTGTGTTCATCTTGATAACGGGATCTATGATGGTCTATGGACTTGGATCCAGGGAGGATGCCTTGTCCATGAGACGAGAAAAGGAATTAAGGATTAATGTGTGGATACCTGAGTCAAGCGTTTGAACATACTAAACACATGTTGAGAAATATGGTAACTGGTATACCTAGTACCTGAGTGAAGCCGGGCGCGGACTTTTCCCCTCACTTGTCCTGAGACTGGGTCTCCCATGCTAGCTATGGTGGGTACAAGTGCGGTCACTGCACGGCGGTAGCCGGGGTCAGTGGAGCATTGTATGCCAAGGCGGTGAGCCCTGGCCGCAAACGGGGAATCGATGGGGATGGTTGACGTGTGTGGGGAGGGAGTGCCCTTACATGTCGTGTGTTTAGGTTTACCTTGCAAGGATAAAAACTCGATTCGAATCATCTGCTTCTAGCAGCTAATGAGACTGCTTGACCCCTTGTACTACATTGAGTAAGAAGTGAAAAGAGGTTTACATGAGATAACTTGTTGTTTGTACTAAATGCTTGTTACCATGTATGCTTAGAAGGAGCAAACTTAGCTAAGATAATGACGCTAGAAATTGAAAAGCTAAATTTTGATTTTAGACTCAGCTAGTGCTTTTGGCAAACCAAATCCCCCAGCCAAACAGCTGCATGGTCTAGAGGTAGAGGAGTAGTTTCCTCACACCGGGTAAGTCTAGCTGAGTATTAGTATACTTAGCCTTCACTACTACAGGGATCCTCTGTACAGGCGGTCCGGTTAGCCTCTACACAGGCGGTTCCAGGAACCGCTTGTGGTGCACTGCCTGTGATGTAAAACAACATCACAGGCGGTCAATCAAAAACCGCCTGTGATAGACACACATCACAGGCAGTCCGGTTTAAAAGAACCGCCTGTGATAGACACACATCACAGGCAGTCCGGTTTAAAAGAACCGCCTGTGATAGACACACATCACATGCGGTTTTAATTATAAGCCGCCTGTATTCCAGATTCATATTTTCCAGATTCATATACAGAAACAGAATTAATAACAGATTCAAACACAGATTCAAACACATATTCCATACACATATTCATCATACAAAGATTCCATACACAGATTCAAACAAGTTCTATAGCAGGTTCCATACACAGATTCATCCACATATATATCAAGTTCCATCATACACAGATTTATACACATCAAGTTGCATAACAACTCAACATCTCAAAGTTCCATAGACAACTAAACATCTAAAGTTCCTAACTAAAGACCTAAACACTGTGTGATATTGTGTACAAACTTAGTTCTGGGAATTTTTGCAAATTTCCATTTACATTGTAGAATAGCCCTTGTTGATGAAGAACTTCACGGCGCATAAAGTAAAGCAAGTCTCTTACAACCTTAGCCACGCCGGTGGAAACCATATCTCTTTCTAACCATTCAGCATTGATCTTAGATTTAGGAACCTGCAATGAAAGCAAAAAGCAATCGGTGCTAAGAGTAATGTGATGAGCAACAATATAACATAAAAATTGCAACATAGACAATGATAGCGAACTTACATCCTCACGATTGACCATGTAATGGAAGGTGACACGACACCATTCGCATACATAATAACCGCACAGGACAGTACCCGGAGGTTGTTTGTCACCATATGGAAATAATGATATTGACAAATTAGGCTTGTCCTCTGGATGTTCGCCGCCAAGATCTTTCCAATAAAAACGGTATGCACTGCATATAAGAATAGCATTGTGAGATTAAGAATACATTTGTTAAGTTGTAATAAGTACAAGTGTGCAATAATAATCATACTTCTCTAAAATCTTCAAGAAGTCATTATACGTAGCCTTTTCCATTCTCAGTGAGTCGAAGACCACGACTTTACCATCCTTTGGCCAGATCATGATACAAATGTAGTGGTCACTATATAGACATAGACGAAAACACATGTTAATATCACGATTGCCATAATTTATAGTTCAAAATTAAACCATGTCGATAACTTACTTAAAGTGGTGCGGAGCTATTATTAAGTCCTTGCCATGTTGTACATGATTATACATGGCTCGTCCAATGTATGCCGCCATTACCTTCATTTTCTTTCTCTGATTCTGTTTGACGGCTTTCTCAAATTCAGCATCGTCCAAGTCTTTGTATTCTTCTCCTTGCCTCCGAGCAACTACTTTGTAGCGAGCTTGGGATATCATCAACGGGTCAAGAAACCCTGTCTTAAGTTGTTTCTTCTTATCATCCATGTATTGCATCCTACGTGTAATAGTGTTAATCGATAGACTCTCGTTTATGTGTGCGTGTACAAAACTAACAAATATGAAAGTTTAGAGGTACTTACAAGCAAAAGAGGGTTAAGTAGTTGGTTTCCATCCTTTGTCGGTGGTACAACGACCAGAGATCGTCAAAGAATAAATGCCGCACAGGATTTATATGATCATTGCTCCAAAATGCATCTTCTGGCACAACAAATGTGAATTCCTCGAGTTTGTATTTGTTGCTAGCCACCATGTACCACTCATGCATTCTAATCTCCGGAGTCGACAACTTAGAAAGTTGCACCGTCGTTAAGAACGGCCTCCCATTCACAAATTTAGGAGGAACATCCTCCTTCTTGTATACCGAGATATTGGTTTTAAGACGTAATGATTCTCGAGTATGAATCATTCCATCTTCTTCCCATACTTCGAAATTGTCTATTTGGGTCGACCGTGTGCCTACTCCATGAGATGCTGATACCGCTTTTGATTGATTAGTCATAACTCTCTGCAATTTATGCAGGTAGCGTGCCACTGATTCTGACGGTTTCTTGACATCGTCAGTGGCGATTCGCTTATGAATTTTCTTTGAAATAGTTGGCCCTTCAACATTGGTGCCAACCTTTGGTTCCTTTTTGATGTTGACGTCGACATTCTGAGGAACAATTTTGTCTACGTCCCCCTCGTCGAGTTCCTTCGCAAGAGGCGATATGATTGTTTCAACGATTTTTTTGGAGGTCGGTGTCATATTTTCCTGCACGATGGGGTGTGGAATGATCGAACTAGCTTTTTGTTGCATTGGTGTTGAATTCGGCTCATCACCAAACTTGATGTCGCGTCGATGCCAAAGGACCAACTCGTTCATTGCCTCCTGCAAAGTTATGATCCCCTCAACTGGAAAATCTATCTCCCAATCTTCACAACCACTGTCTGTGATTTCTAGAAATTGGACCACAGCATAGTGTGGCGGGACAGGATTGTCCTTGTAGTTAACAAGTCCTGGTTTTACCATACCAGTAGCAGCTTGCTTTGTTTTTGTCCCAGATCGATTGATTGGAATATGAAGAAAGCAAGGCTTGTCCTCAACAATATCGTCTACAGGGTACTTGGTCAAGTCTTGCACAGATCCAACGCTGCTAGGGACTATAGGTGGACTCATGTGGCTTGGCTTGAGTTCAAATGATATGCATTCTGTTTTCTTCATTTTGTTCATCACGTCATTAATAGCCTTTTGTACCCTTTCATCAATAGTCTCTTCAAGGGTCCTTTTTGACTTCTCGTGTTTCCTATATGACGACGCATACTCTGGAAACGCCTCTCTCCAGGAAATCTTAGAAGAGATTCCCCGAGCCCGTCCAGTGTGTTCAGGATTGCCTAGTGCTGCAGTTAGTATGTCATTCTCCCTCCTAGGCTTAAATTCTCCTTTTTTCTCTTATCTGCATATTCTTGAATTTTTGTCGAAACTTCGCCTACCAATTCTGGATGCAAAAGTTTGCCGTCCTCACTCAAACCTGCCCGACCTAAGATCCAACGAATAGCTCTCTCATCGATATCTTTTAATATTGGGTCCAAAGTGCCGTTAGTTATAGCTTCCTCGATAATCCTGTTCCACTGCACAACTTTATGGTGATATCCGCTTGACCCCAGGCGATGGGGGTGTTTGTTCATCTTCGCTATCTGAGAATTAGTTTCGCCCAGTTCTTTGGCCTTCAGTTCGGTCTTCTGACGAACAAATTCCTCCCACTGAGCTTGAGTGATTTTCCCCATTTTCTTGGGCGGAGGAACCTTATTCTTCTTAACAAAGTCCCTATTCATCTCGGCCTTCCACCCACGAAACATCTTGGCCATAGCAGAGAGCATCGACTTCCTTACTGCATCCTCTGTGCCTTTTGGGAACTTGAATGACTCAGACAACTTAGCCCATAGCTTGTTGCGGGTGTCTTCATCTAAATCCTTCCATTTTTGAAGTGTGATTGGCACTATATCTCTAACAGTAGACCCGCAGGAATTTCGAAACTTTGTAACCATGTCAAGTGGTTCTTCAGGAAACCCCTCTGCATTTAGTTTTGTTACGTACATAACTGCACCTTCTTTCATTTGATTTGGACCTCGTCGCCCTCGTTTCCGCTTATGTGAAACGGATGATTCAGGCATCGGAGCATCCTCCGTGTTTCGTGTAGAAGATGCATCCTCTTTCTTCTCTTCATTTGAAATCTATATAGTGAAAAAATTAATGGCCTTTCATATATGAACATTATTTTACAATATAGTCGGCATATTTCTATTTACCTCTTCATCGTTGGGAATATAGTCGGCATCAAGCTCATCTGATGTTTTTTTCTTCCTTGGAGGTATAGGAGTACAAGGATTGTCGTCACTAGAACTATCCTCCCCGCTCCCTTCACCGGAGCTGCTCGTTGTCTGCCATTCAAGTTTGGTCGCGTCTTCATCAACTTTGTTAGACGCACCGGTGCAGACCACATCCATACTAGGCTGCTCGTTGTCTGCCATTCAAGCTGGTTCCATCAATAAAGGGATATACTGTTAGTCTGATATACTGGTTCCATCAATAAGGGAACTTGGAGAAAAGGTGATTCAAAAGAAATCGAGCCCAAACCCCCCTACGGGGCAGGATCGGGTCAGGAAGCAAGCTCGCAGATAGAAGGGCACTTTCCAATGCAGTTAGACAGAGAAGGCATGGCTGTGATGTTATAATGCTGAAGGACCCCAAGAAGAGATTATGCCCTATAGTCTACCACCTCTCGTTATTTGTGGGCTTCACCGATGGCGGGAAACATTTGGTGACATCAAACGACCTTCGGGCTGGGGACGTCTGCGAGCTTGTTAAGGGGCCAGACGATGGTGAGTCGGTGTACTCTGTCCGGATGTGTGGTCACAAAATTTAAAGCCGCCCCGGCTTCATCTGTGTGCTTCTCTTCTCTTATGTCGGCTACTAAGATCACTTAGCACCCCACCTAAGAGAAGAGAAGCACACACATGCAGCCGGGGCGGCTTTTAATTTTGTGACCACACATCCGGACATAGTACACCGGCTCAACATCGTCTGGCCCCTTAACAAGCTCGCAGACGTCTTCAGCCCGAAGGTCGTTTGCTATCACCAAATGTTTCCAGCCATCGGTGAAGCCCACAAATAACGGGAGGTGGTAGACTACAGGACTTAATCTCTTCTTGGGGTCCTTCAGCATTATAACATCACAGCCATGCCTTCTCTGTCTAACTGCATTGGAAAGTGCACTTATATCTGCGAGCTTGCTTCCCGACCCGATTCAGGCATTCTCCATATAAGTCCCAAACAGATAATAGGGATGAGGTAGTCAAGATTGTAGGCGCTAGTGCTCAACTACTAGCATCTATAGATATGGACACAAGTCCAAATTTGGTGCTACTCGGCACCATCGATATCACTAGAAAAAAATACATCAAAGAGATCCACTTCCCAATAGTACTCGAAGATAGTTCATTGACTTGACACTCTCTAAGAGGTTCATACAAAATACATTATCTCTAAGAGTGAAACCTACGATACTCATATCGTGTTGTTTAGGACTAAACATCAACAACCCCTTGACTGGTCGCTATCATACTCAATTCCAAAATATTTTTCCAATATGTCGGCTTGAGTAAGGAGATCTGGGCTTGGGAGTTCCTCCAAATCATCTGCAGCTTCATCATCTTCAGCATATTGCAGGGCTTCATCTTGAATAATTTTAGCCCTCTTGGAGTCAGCATACTTTTTGATGGACAGAGCACACTTCTCAAGCATGTCGCATACATCTCCAATTTGAAACAAAGTGGTCTTAAGTGTGTACACTGATTCCGGTTCACTAGTATCCACAACCCCATCAGTCACTAGACTGCGAATGATGTCAACATGTGTCTCGATGACTCGAACTGAGCTCTCAACCATGTCAAGTGGCTCTTTTTCCATCTCTAAAACTGAAAATGGCCAAGTCTCACAATCAAAATTGAGATCGCAACAAAGGCAGGGATCAGAGGGAAAACAAGGATGTGGCTTATAGGGAAAAAAGAGGGGTCCAAATAACATTGTCATGGCTATGAACAAGTCAAAGATGGGAGATAAGAACAAGTCTTATAACATAGGGTTGGGAAGCAAAGATAGGTAGTCAAAAAACTAAGAAGGGAGATAAGAACAAGTCTTATAACATAGGGAGATAATAACATTGTCATGGCTATGTACTTCCATGATGTATGTGGCCATAAGCACATTTGCCCTAATGATTATCAAACAAAGATAGGTAGTCAAAAAACACTAAAAATAGACTTGTTGCCCCAATCACTATGGAGATTTTCTACCAAGAAGGGGTCCTAGTAGTTGCATCAACTATCCATGACAAGATCAAACAACTGACATCGATGGAGGGACACAAAATTCTTCATTCGAAGGATACTAACACCTTAATGGTATACAAACATTTAATCACAATGGATACAAGCTACTAAAGCAAAAATGGTGACCTTAACAAAATATGTAAGTGAAAACACCAACAATATAAGCATAATGACCAACATTAACAATATAAGATTAACAATAATTAATCTAAGCACTGATAATTAATCTAATGTACACTATCTGCAATGTAGTGCACCATGATCAAGGAGTGCACTGAGGAATCAAGGCATGACTAGCAGAAACAAGTAATCAAGGCATGAATTTGTAACAAGTAATCAAGGCATGATCAAGGAGTGCACCGAGGAATCAAGGCATGACTAGCAAAAACAAGTAATCAAGGCATGAATTTGTAACAAGTAATTAAGGCATGAACAAGGAGTGCACCGAGGGCTCGGAGATGGGCACGGCGGCGCACTCGGCGCTCGGGCTCGGCGGCGCTCGGGCTCGGGGACGGGGACGGTGGCGCTTGGCCTCGGGGACGGGGACAGAGGCGCTCGGGCTCGGAGATGGAGACGGCGACGCTCGGGCTCGGAGATGGAGACGGCGACGCTCGAGCTCGGAGATGGGGACGGGGACGGCGGAGTTGGGCTCGGGGACGGCGCGGCGTGGCGGGCGCCCAGCTCGGAGACGGTGGCGCTTGGGCTCGGGCTCGGCGACGGCGTGGCGGGCGCTCACGGCTCGGAGACGGGGATGGGAACGGCGGCGCAGTATCAGCCTGGCGGCGTAGTATCAGCTCCGGGCGAAACCTAAACCCTAAACCACCGTACCGAGGCTTTTATATTATAAACACATCACAGGCGGATTTTAAGAAAAACCGCTTGTGATGTATAACATCACAAGCGCTTTTCTATTTCGACCGCCTGTGATATGTAAACTTCACAGGCGGTCGAAATAGAAAAGCGCTTGTGATGTTAAACATCACAAGCGGTTTTTCTAAAAATCCGCTTGTGATGTGTATGTAGTATAAAAGAATCGGTGGTTCCAGCGCAGGAACCCTAACTTCCGGAGCCCGACATGCCGCTAGGCTGCGCACTGTAGCGGCGGCGGATTTTTTTGATCTACGGGGAGAAGGTTTTGTTTTTGATTTTCGGGCTTGATTTCAAGAGTTTATGCATATATATGATCTCCGTTTGTTTTTTTTCTCATTTTGATACGATTTTTTGCCTCAATTTTGTAATATAGACCGGAATTGAAGAAAAACTCAGGAATTCCAAGATTTGGACTTGTAGTTGATCTAATTTAAAGATTTTTATGAAGAGTTGTCTCACCTCAAGGTACCTATATTGCTGCAATCTTGTTTCATTTTCATGCACATTAATTCGTTCATGATTTAGGGATTAAATTCAATTAATTAGGGATATTTTAAAATTTTTTTGTCTCATGTGCTAGGTACATCTCGATATGATCTTGTTTCACTTTCATGAACATTTATTTTTTCATGTTACATCTCGATATTGACGTTAATCAATATAGGGATAGGTAATGGACCGAGGTTGGATGTACAATGTGCCAAGACCACATCCGTCGTACATTCGAAATTTGAGAAGCTTTATTGAAGCGGCCAACAAGCACGCGAATTTGCGAAAGAGCAAGGAGATATTATGTCCGTGCATCGATTGTGATAATAAGATAGCTTGGAGAGATATAGGAGTAATCCAATCACATCTGCTAAAAAGAGGGTTTAAAAACAATTACACGATATGGTCAGAACATGGTGAGTTGGATCCGTGTGAAGTGCCTGGTAATGACGAGAGAGTTGTCGGAATTTTAGATCTTAAAGTTGATGGTAAAGTGGATAATGTGGATGCTAATCAAGATTTTGAAGAATTTGATTGTGAAGAGATGTTGCGCCATATGGAACCAGAAATGTTAAGTTCTGTGGGATCGCAGAAAGGGCTATCTAAAATGGAGGGACTGGAAAGTGCCTCAAAAGAACCTTTATATGATGAATCAAAGGGTTGTGACAAAGAGTTTACTACACTGCGTACAGTTCTAGAACTTCTGAAGTTGAAGGCTAGCGCCGGATGGTCTGATACTAGCTTCACGGATCTTTTGAATTTTCTGTCTCAATTACTACCAAAACCCAACAAACTACCAACAAGCACTTATAAAGCGAAGAAGCTTATATCTCCCATAGCTCTGGGTGTGCAAAAAATTCATGCATGTCCGAACCATTGTATTCTGTATCGTGGTGATTTTGAGAACGCATCAAGATGCCCAGTTTGCAATGTCAGTCGATACAAGAAGAGCTACAATCAAGACTGTGTAAAAAAATTCCCGAAGAAAAATAAAAACAAGAAATCCACTATTGGACCTGAAAGTGACGATGACACTTTTGATGACATGGATGGGAAAAAGAAGTCAAAGAACCCAGCTTTGGTGATGTGGTATCTTCCAGTAATTGGTCGCTTAAAACGTTTGTTCTCAAATCCTAGGGAGGCTGAGCTTATGCGTTGGCATGCTGAAAATCGCAAGCAGAATAACAAACAGATTCGACACCCTGCTGATGCATCACAATGGAAAAATTTCGATCTTATGTATCCTGAGTTTGCCAAAGAAACCAGAAATGTAAGATTTGCTTTGGGTACAGACGGAATGAATCCATTTGGTGAAAAAAGAAGTGTACATAGCACCTGGCCCGTGACTTTAACGATGTACAACCTTCCATCATGGCTGTGTCACAAAAGAAAGTATATTATGTTGACTATTCTTATTCAAGGTCCGAAATCAGCTGGTGTTGATATTGATGTGTTCCTAGAATCTCTTATGGAAGATATGACAAAGCTCTGGAATGAAGGAGTTAGAATATGGGATGAGTATTGCCGTGAGTATTTCAACTTAAGAGCAATTATATTTGTTACCATCCATGATTCTCCCGGTGGCGCCACACTATCAGGGCAAAAGACTAAAGGAAAGAATGGTTGTGTAGTGTGCGTCGATGGAACTGCTTCCATGTACCTTAAATCATCCAAGAAGCTGGTGTTCATGGGACACAGACGGTTCTTGATGAAGCAGCATAAGTACCGAAAGATGAAAGAGGAATTTAACAATCAACTGGAAAGTGAAGGTGCACCAAAGCCTTATAGTGGGAAACTTGTTTTTGAAATTGTAAAGAACATTCATGTTGTATTCGGAAAGGGAAAAACAAAGGAGAAAAGAGAAAGAGAACTGACCCTTCAACTTACACAACTTTCAAGAAGCAATCAATATTTTTCAAGTACCTCCCATACTGGAAGGATATGGAAATTTGCCACAGCATTGATTTGATGCATGTAACAAAAAATGTTTTTGACAGCATCATTGGAACCTTGCTGGGCATGCCGAGTAAGACAAAAGACGGACTTAAATCACGCAATGATCTAGTAGATCTTCAAATCAGACTGGAACTTCATCCAGTGGATAGTGGCAAAGGGAAGCCTTACCTCCCCCCAGCTAGCTACAACTTGTCAGTTGAGGAGAGAACAAAGATTTGCAAATGTTTGCGTGGGGTCAAAGTGCCCACAGGTTTCTCATCCAATATCAGCAGACTAGTCAGGATGAAGGACTTGTCTCTATTTGGCTACAACTCTCATGACTGCCATGTGATGATGACGGTGTTCCTCCCAATTGCGGTAAGAGCCCTCGAAACAGAGCATGTCAAAGTTGTCATCACACGCTTGTGTTACTTTTTCAATGCGGTTTCACAAAAAGTAATAGCTTTAGAAGACTTGGACTATCTAAAGGCATACATCATCGAGACTATGTGCAAGCTTGAAATGTGTTTTCCTCCATCATTTTTTGATATGCAAGTACACCTAATCATACATCTCGTGGATCAGATAAAAATATTAGGGCCACTATATTTACATCATATGTTTCAGTTGGAGCGATACCTGGGAGTATTAAAAGGTTATGTGCGAAATCGCGCTCACCCAGAGGGTTCAATCATGGAGGGATACACTACAGAAGAAGTGATTGAGAGCTGTATAGATTACATCAGTGACGGAACAATGATAGGTGTGCCTGTACCTAAACATGAGGGTAAACTATGTGGGAGAGGGAGAATGGGCAAGAAAACTTTTCGCGTTGAGGATTACAAGCTAGTACATTGTGCTCATGGTAGTGTACTACAACATCTCACGATAGTCGAGCCTTACATAGAGGAACACCTGAATGAGCTTCGTAAAGAAAATCAGAACCGCACAGAGGACTGGATCATGAGGGAGCACAAACATCGTTTCAGCGAATGGTTAATGGACAAAAACATCCCATTCGGAGACTCTTCGGAAGAGAAAACAATGAAGAATTTGGCTTCTGGGCCATCGTGTTTTGTGACATCATGGCAAGCATATGACATCAATGGGTACACATTCTACACTAAATCAAAAGACATGAAAAGTGTTGCACAAAATAGCGGTGTTCGTATCGATGCTTTTGACCTACATGGACAGAAGACCACATATTTTGGATTCATAGAGGAAATATGGGAACTTGATTATGGCCCAAGCATGAAAATACCCTTATTTAAGTGCCAATGGGTACAACATCCCGTGGGGGTGATAGTGGATAACTACGGACTCACACTGGTAGACTTAAAGAAAGTAGGATATAAAGATGACCCGTGGGTTCTCGCCGAATGTGTTGCACAAGTGTTCTATGTACTCGATCCAGCAGATGAGAAGATGCATGTAGTTATTTCTGGAAAGCAAAAAATTGTTGGAGTTGAGAATGTGGGAGACCAAGATGAGGAATACAATAAGTATGAAGAGATGTTCGTCTTTAATGGTCCAGAGAGAATCAAGCATGTGGAAAAGAAAATTGATAAGAACTTAAAGCCATACATGCGGAAAAATGGTAGTTCATGAAAAATTGTATGAATCAAATTGTATTTGTTATCATGTATGATCGACTATAAATTGTGGTTGCCAATTAATTTAAAATCTCTCTAGTTATCTATGTGTGCTATTATAATTCATTTAAATTGTATTTGCATATTATTGTTAAAAATTAAATATTAATTCATTTAAATTGTATTTGCATATTTCTGTTAAAAATTAAAATTATTTTCATATTTAAATTGTATTTTTCATATTTTTACAATCACAGGCGGTTTTGTCTTAGGGTCCGCTTGTGAAAAGGATAGAGCACCACAGGCGGTCCTAAATAAAAACCGCTTGTGATACTATTACATCACAGGCGTACTAAACCGCCTGGGACATCACAGGCGGTTTTCTAACCGAACCGCCTGTGATGTAAAAAGCCTACCGCTTGTATAGAGCCAAATTGTACTAGTGCTTGCTTGTGGCATAATTTTTGCAGGTACGCTTCAGGATATGGTTGATGGTGTGACTTGGCCTACAACCCTGCCACCGGGTTGGACGGTCGAATGGGATGCTGCTCCGGCAGGAGAGGAGCAGGAGGAGTAGTGGGCTAGGCCTTGCCCAATTCCTCGCTACCGACGATATCGATTATCCGGTGCATCTTATTTTGTGAACTTTTACCAGCTACTTGGAAAACTCTGATTTATGTAATAATTCAGTACTTTAATTCGAGGTTTTCCTGTTTTATTGTATTCCTTCTATGTCTCACCTTCGAGTGAGTTTGTGGTATTTGATCCTGATTAAGTGGCTTTATCAGACTAGATCTGAGGGACTGACGAGTTATTCCGATTTAAGTGTGTTACGGCCCCTGAGGCGTGACTTATGCACTTAAGCTAGAATAATTCGGACGGTTCTGCCACAGCTGATATCGGAGCAAATACCACCACAGAGAAGCACAATAAACCATGAATACCAATTTTTGAAAATCTAAAACTTGCTTAGAAACTAGTATGACTCGTCAGGACTAGACCGCTAGACTTAGGACAAAAGGCCTTAGGAATAGAGGGAGAAATAGGTGGCTAAGTAAGTAGGCCCTATGGGCCAGTCCTTAGCTTTTTTAAAGGATGCCCTAGGAGCACCCTTTATTTCGGAGAGGAGACGTTATTTTCAGCATGCATGCATTATAAAAACTAAAAGGGATTAAAAACTAAAGAAGTAAAAATTTGAGCTAACCCGCTTCCTTTTAAACCATTCGGGCCCTTTAATTTTCTTCCTTCCACCATAATCTTTACATCTGATCCCCTTCCGCAGATGACTTCACCCACCCCCGCCAGTGGAGGAGACACCCGTTTCAGCTCTGACTTCCTTTCTCACGATGGCTTTCCTTCCATCTTGTGGGAAGTGCTTAACTTCGCCGGTTACCCTACGCCCCCTTTGTACACGGTGCAGCTGTACGAGGAGCATCGGGTACCACGTTGCCGATTTTGGCTGACTTTGGAGGCTCATCCCCTTCAGCCGGGTTGGCGTTCTCTTGACTCCGAGACGATTGGATTCAGGATGGACGACACCACTGAAGCAGCAGCCATGAAGACTCTGACGACTTTTTGTGGCTACCATCCCCTGGAGATGGTGATGCACCCCTTGGGACTCTTCCCTGCTGAGAAGAAGGATGGCCCCATGTGGTGCAACCGTGTGAGCCATGTGAAGGCGTATGGGCGATGTATCCTGACTTGGTTGGGAGAGTCACTGTTCAGTGCATGAGTGCGTTGTACCGCCTTCAGGCCCTGCAGAGCGACGCTATAGCACATCTTGCTAACCTCGCTCAAACCACCAAGCTCACCCTCGACAGCCGAGAAGACTTTGTGGTCGTCTTGTCCTCCGAGTTGGTGGAGAAGGACCTGCATGTGGAAAGGCTGAGCCAGCGCATCACCACCTTGGAGAAGCAGGTGGAGATCCGAGACAACACTATTGATGTCTTGCAGAACCAGCTCCATGATGTGCAGCGGGAACTCAAAGAAGCTAATGACCACCTGGACATGCACCACTTAGAGATGGAGGCCAATGAGGCCGGAAGCGAGGGAGAAGAGGCTCCTGAGGAGTTAGAACCAGCCCCTGGTACCAATGTGACTGCCTCCGCGATTCCCCCTTCACCCGCATCCAGTGTCGCTTCCACCGCTCAGGGTTGATCAATCACTTTGACGCTTTAGGCGGATAGAAACCTACGCAAGCTTAGTGATGGCAGATTTTGGGCTAGGCTTACGAGTACTTTCCCCTAATTGATGTAACCCTTGCAAACTTTTGAGATTTGTGGGATGTTTGTAACCATGTTATCTTCATTCAAACCTAATATTATGATTATGGCAATTTCTTTCCATATGAGATCATAGCATATCGTTCGAAATTGATAATTGAGATAACAATGGCGGCAATCTCTGTTTTCAGATGGTAGCTAGGTAGCGACGCGGGCAAAACGAGCAAGTTCCCCCGCCACCTCCTCCAGCTCCCACGGTGCAGGAGCTGATGGCCTAGCAGAACGAGATTCTGCGACAGCTCTTGCAGCGCTAGCCCCACCCTGAGCAGTATGGTGGAGGCCAGCCATAGCAACCTCCGGTAGCGGCAACCTACCAGGAGTTCCTGAGTACGCAGCCGCCCTTGTTCACCAAGGCAAAGGATCCGTTGGATGCCGACGTGTGGCTACGCGTCGTGGAATCCAAGTTTCCTCTCCTCACGGGAGACTGCCCTGATGATACCAAGACTCGCTTCGACGCGCAGTAGCTTCGTGGCCCTGCTCGGACTTGGTGGGACCACTTCCGTGCTATGCTACCTGATGATCGTGAAGTGTCTTGGGAGGAATTCAAGACTGCTTTTAGAGGACACCATATCCCAGCTGGAATTCTTGATCGCAAGTTGAATGAATTTCTGGCACTCAATCAAGGAACCCGCACGATATTGCAGTATGCTCAGGCCTTCAATGACCTGTGCCAGTACGCAGGATATCATGCTGATTCCGATGAGAAGAAGAGAGACCGCTTCCACAGGAGTCTCAACACCAAGCTGCGGGAACGTCTCAACACTGTCCGGGCTGATAGCTTCAATGAGTTGGTCAACCTGGCCATCTCCCAGGAGGACTGTATTGTAGCTCACCGGGCAGAGAAGAAGAGAAAGGCACCAATGGCAGCACCATCCACTCAGGCCCAGAGGTTCAGGATTGTTTCTCACAACCAGAGCAGGGGATTCCAGCAGCAGGCAGGCAGTTGGGTGATCAGGCCACCTCAGCAGTAGCAGCCGGCACCCACTCGTTTTCCAGCTCTCGCTCCAAGGAACAATCAACCTCCGCAACAGTAGCAGTTCCACCAGGGCAACGGGAACAAGTGCTTCACTTGTGGCAATGTGGGCCACTATGCCAAGAATTGCCCAAGAAATCAGCAGAGGCAGATGCCAGCACCAAATCAAGACAAGGGAATAAAGCAGAATGTGCAAGTCAAGCAAGGGAAGCTCAACTTCACTACTCTGGAGGAGTTACCTGAGGGAGCCCCCATCATGACTGGTATCTTTTCAGTTTTTAATCAACCTGCTTTAATTCTGTTTGATTCTGGTGCATCTCATAGTTCATTAGCCAAAAGTTCAGTGCTAAATGTCAACTGCCTTTCTATCATACAAAAGGGTCATTCATGATAGCCACACCTGGGGGTAAAATTGCAACCAACCAATTAAACCGAAGTGTGCCTATCTCCCTGGGAAGTAGAATCTCAAAACCACACTCCTAATTTTGGGATTAGAGGGTATGGACATCATTCTCGGAGCCGGCTGGATGACTCATCATCGAGTAGTGATGGATGTAGCTGCTAGAGCTCTGGAGATTCGTTCCCCTACATCCGAAGACCTGGTGTTATATCTACCCAGCCAAGATTCTACTCAATCATGTGCTTTTGCTATGATGGAGTCACCTGTGAAGAAGATTCTAGTGGTCTATGAGTATTCAGATGTTTTTCTTGATGAATTACCAGGAATGCCACCAGACCGGGACATCGAATTTGCCATCGAGTTGCAACTGGGAACGACACCTATTTCCAAGAGGCCTTACTGGATGCCACCCACTGAGTTGGCAGAATTGAAGAAACAATTGCAAGAATTGCTGGACAAAGGTTTTATTCGCCCAAGTACTTCGCCTTGGGGATGTCCAGCCTTGTTTGTGAAGAAGGATGAAATCTTGAGGTTGTGCATAGATTACCGTCCCTTAATGCGGTAACTATCAAGAACAAGTATCCTTTGCCTCGTATTGATGTTCTTTTTGATCAGTTGGTCGGAGCCAAAGTATTTTCCAAGATAGACCTTCGCTCCGGCTATCATCGGATCAAGATACGAGCAAGTGATATTCCGAAGACTGCCTTCTCAACCAG
Organism: Zea mays; assembly: GCF_902167145.1. NCBI lineage: Eukaryota > Viridiplantae > Streptophyta > Magnoliopsida > Poales > Poaceae > Zea > Zea mays. Next base: position 92,314,224 of record NC_050097.1, read on the forward strand.
ATATGGGCTGTATGAATTCTTGGTGATGTCATTTGGGCTGACCAATGCACCAGCATATTTCATGTATCTGATGAATTCTGTTTTCATGCCTGAATTGGACAAGTTCATAGTGGTTTTCATCGACGATATACTGGTGTACTCAAAGAACGAAGAAGAGCATGCCGGGCATTTGCATGTAGTGCTTCAACGTCTGCGAGAGCACCGTCTTTATGCCAAATTGTCAAAATGTGATTTTTGGCTAAAGGAAATCAAATTCTTGTGTCACACTATCTCTCAGGCAGGCATAACTATTGATCCTGATAAGGTGCAAGAGGTGATGAACTGGAAGCCACTAACGATTGTCCGTCAAATTCGAAGTTTTCTGGGATTGGCTGGTTATTACCGAAGATTTATTCCGGATTTCTCTCGAATTGCGAAGCCCATAATTGAATTGCTGAAGAAAGAAGCCAAGTTTGTTTGGGGTCAGAAGTGCGAAGATGCCTTCCATACATTGAGGCAACATCTGACCACCGCACCAGTGTTAGCGCAACCCGACAGCAGCAAGCCATTTGATGTGTATTGTGATGCCTCTGGCACTGGACTGGGTTGTGTCTTGATGCAAGACAACCGAGTCATTGCTTACGCATCAAGAGGCCTCAGACCTCATGAGCAGAACTATCCCACTCATGACCTGGAGTTGGTAGCCGTGGTCCATGCATTGAAAATGTGGAGACACTATTTGATGGGAACCCACTGCAACATCTTCACTGATCATAAGAGTCTTAAGTATATCTTTACTCAGGCTGATCTCAACATGAGTGTAACACCCTGAATTTGGGGTATAAAATTTCTTCCCTAATATCCATCAAATTCAGGTGTTACTCTCTCTTTTCCTTACTTTCCTTTTCTTTTTCCTAAATAGTGAAAAATTATTTTGTTTTATATCTTTGTGTAAGCCTAGTAAAATAAAACACTAGAAAGAAAAAAACTTTGGTTGTTGCATTTCATGCCGAAGCATAGCGTTGTTCGCTATCGTGTTTAAATAATTTTTTCATGGCCTAAAATGAACAAGTACATGCATATGTGTATAAATATGCCATTATATCTAAATAGAAGGAATGAAAAAAAAGAGAGAGTGAAAAAGAAAAAGGAAAACGACCTGCCCCCCTCCTCCTCGGCCGGCCCATGCTCCCTCTCCACCTCCCCCCTCTTTCCTCCCCATGGCCCAACCGTCGTACTGTCGCGGCCCACCGCGCCCGCGCTGCCCACCTCGCGCACATCGCACCCCCACCCACCCGCTTGGCCCAGCAGCGCCCGCCGCACGCGGCCCAGCTCCCCATGGCCTGCCTCACGCAGCCAGCCCGCGCAGCGCCCCGTGCCCTCCTCGCTGTGCCCTAGCGCTCGCAGGAGCGCCGCCGCTTGTGGGTGGGTCCCACCCACCATGTCGCGCCCTCCACTGCTCATCTTCCCCAACCACTCCCTCCGCTTGACTCAGCATGCTGCGCCCACGACGCGCAGGTCTGACCCCCGCCCGCTACCGTGCCCTACCCGCGGGGTCCCCTCTCGCACAGCCCCGCACCGCGGCGCGCTCGGCGCCCCGTCGGCAGCCGGCCTAGCCACCTCCGCGCGCGATCTCTGCTCCTGGTCGCGGTTCCCTCGACCCCTCCTCTTCTCCCTTGCGCGCGGCGGTTCGGTGTCCTAAGGCGCGGAGCACGGCGGTCAACGCGGCGCGCAGCCGGTGCGGCTCACCGTGCTCGCGGCGTGGTTCGCAGCCAGGCGTGCGGCTGTGGCGCTCGCAGCTAGCGGAACTCGGCCCGCGGCGCGGCTCGTGGCTAGCGTGCCCGTGCCCCGGCACGATGTGAGCGCAGTCAGGGTGCGGCCGGTGACCCGGCGCAGCTCGTGGCCTGTGCGCCCTCGCCGGCGCGGCTTGCACGGTGGTCGGCAGCGCAGCCCCGGCGTGGCTATCTGCATTCCCACGCGACGTGCCCCCGGCGCGGCTGCCTGTGCGACCCTGCGCAGCATGCCCTGGCTCAGCCTTTGCGTGGTCCCGGCGCAACGGCAAACGTCGTCGAGCTGGGAGACGCGCCCCATCAACACATCGCGCCCAAAGCCTGTATGCGTCGAGCCTATCTCACGCCGTGGTGAGAGCGTTGTCTACCCGTCGCCGTCTACCCATGCGCGTAGTCCGTCGTCGCCTAGCTGGTGTGTTCGTGCCACGTGTCGTAGCTCACGCGTTGTCGCGTGTGACACCCAGGTTGTTCGTGCGCTGTCGCACACTCGTTTTCTTGCGTGTCGCGCGGCGTTCGCGCATATCGTGCGCTGCCCGCGCGCGATAGTAGACTGTTCGCTTATAATCACTCATGTCGGTTTAATTAACTATTTGTTTAATCGTCGACTATTAAAATAGTAAGTTAGTCAAAACGAAGTAGTAGTTTTAATTTACATTTGATTAATATCAATTAAGATAATTATGTTGAATTGAATGTTCTAATTAGTACTTGTTTAACGTAAACGCGCTAACCCCTCGACCATAGAAGCGCTCTCTTATTTTTATAATACTTGTTTTGATAATATTTTATCTTGTATGGTGTAATGTTCTTATGCAAGTATATGTTTGCTTGTGTCTGTTTGTATTCGTTGCGCGTCGCGAATAGATCGTGAGCTGTTTCCGAGCTTCGAGGAATCGACAGTCAAGCTTTGGCGACCAAGAGATTGAACTCTTTGAGTTCTACGAGAATGAAGACCCTGAGCATCTGTTTGGTGAAGGCAAGTGTCCTCTGACCCATTATGTCTCATTTATTTTATAATTCACTGTCCCGCATACTATGAACAACCTAAGGATTGGCTAGCTTTCTATTTACCTGGTCCTTGATTACCTTTTGGGCTACTATGGTTAGATTCATGCTATTTCTTTACTTTAATCAATGAACATGATGTGAACACTTATGATATGATGTTGTCATTAAGATTATGATGTTGGACTGGTGATACTTTAGGGGACTCGAGCGGTTTCTCGAGTGCCTCTCCGTAAGGACCTGTTCGTTGGATGACCGCCCGGGAAAACAGTGCAACCATGAGGGTGGAATGGGACGCCCTTAGCTTAATAATTAGAGGAACCGGGGTGTAGTTCGCTTTGTCGTCGTGCCGTTAATGGGGCTCGGTGTATGTGGCTTGCTCTGCCAAGGTTGGTTCACCCCTTGGGGAGGAGTGCGATGCATTTAGGAAACCTAACGGACGGCTACAGCCTCGGGGAATCTTTGTAAAGGCTACGTAGTGATACCCTACTAGGCCAGCTAGGTAGTGGTCAATGGGGAGTAGCTCTCTTCGGGCAGAAAGGGAATCACGACTTGTGGGTAAAGTGCGCAACCTCTGCAGAGTGTTATGAAACTGATATATCAGCCGTGCTCGCGGTTATGAGCGGCCAAGGGAGCTCCATTGATTAGAGATACCTTGATCAGAGATGTTTGGTTTACAGGTGGTGACGAGGAGGATGATTATGATTATAACTATGGTAATGGTAAGTGGTATTCTTTCCGTTTGGAAAGGGTACATTGGGTTAACAACTTGGGTTAATATTAAAACCTGGCTCTCTACTAGTAATAATAATCCGATCAACTAAAACCAATTGTCTGACCTTAACCCCACATAAAGCTAGTCCACTACAGCCAAACGGGACATTTGCTGATTACGTTGATGTGTACGCACCCTTGCTTTCACAAAACACCAAGTTGCCTTTGGTGCAATCTATGCTCAGGTAAATAAGAAGGAGAATGGTGTCGAGCCGGATCTCCAGGAGTTCCAGGACATCGGCGAGTTCGAGGATTAGGCTAGCGACCTCCCCCATTCAGCTACCTGTGGTGGGTTGTTTACGTTGGCTACGTTTCGATTCTGTGTACTTTGATTTATATTATGTAAATGACTCTAGTCTTTAATATAATTACTTACTCTTTATTGTAATTCGAAGCATTGTGCTATGATGAGTCATTTATGTAATCGCTATGTACGTGAATTTCTGATCCTGGCACGTACATGGTTCGCATTCGGTTTACCTTCTAAAACTGGGTGTGACAATGAGGCAGAGAATATGGCTAGAGCTGATCAAGGATTATGACTTGGAGGTACATTATCACCCAGGGAAAGCCAATGTGGTAGCAGATGCCTTGAGTCGGAAATTGCAATGCAACTGTGTTATGATGGATTCTCGCATTAACACCTTGTGTGATGAGTTGAGCAAAATGAAGATCGAAGTGATTCCTTCTAGTGCTTTGTCTCACATTTCCGTTGAGCCAGCTTTGCAAGACCAGATCATCATGGCCCAGCTTAGTGACAAGGGAGTGCAAATTATTAAGGAGAACCTCCATCAGAAGATCGAGAAGTATAAATGTTTCCGCCAAGATGGAAAGGGTATATTGTGGTTTGAAAGCAGATTGGTAGTTCCTAAAAATAAGGATCTCAAGAAGAAAATCTTGGATGAGGCCCATCTCTCCAAATTCTCCATGCATCCAGGAAGCACCAAAATGTACCATGACCTGAGCCCATGTATTGGTGGACCAGAATGAAGAGGGAGATAGCCCAATATGTATCAGAATGTGACACATGTCAGAGGATAAAGGCAAGCCACTTGAAATCAGATGGAGCTTTGAAACCCCTATCTATACCTTCGTGGAAATGCGATGACATCAGCATGGATTTCATTGTGGGTCTACCCAACACCTCTCGTCATCATGATTCGATTTGGGTTATTGTGGACCGACTAACGAAAGTGGCACATTTTCTCCCAGTGCACACCACTGATAAGGCTCAAAAGTATGCAGAGTTGTACATTGACCGAATCGTGTGTTTGCACGGATTGCCCCGGACCATTGTATCTGACCGAGGAGCCCCATTTGTTGCCAGATTTTGGGAGCAACTGCAAGAGTCTTTGGGAACCAAGCTAATCAGAAGTTCATCTTACCACCCGCAGACTGATGGTCAGACTAAGAGGGTAAATCAAATTCTTGAAGATATGCTGAGAGCTTGTGCGATCGATTGTGGCAAGAACTTGGATAAGCACTTCTCCTTGGCAGAGTTTGCTTATAACAACAGTTATCAATCCAGCCTAAGGATGGCACCCTTCGAAGCTCTCTATGGAAGAAGGTGTAGAACACCCCTCAATTGGTCTCAGCCTCGAGAAAGAGAAGTTTTCGGACCTGACTTAGTGACTAAAGCCGAAAGGAAGGTCAAACTAATCAGGAAGAATCTAGAAGCTGCTCAGGCCAGGCAAAAGTGTTACCATGATAAGAGAAGGAAACCTCTCCAGTTCGAGGTGGGAGATTTCGTATATCTGAAGGTATCACCCACTAAGGGTGTGCAGAGATTCGGGATCAAAGGCAAGTTAGCCCCTCGTTACATTGGACCTTATGAGATCATAGAAGCATGTGGACCCGTGGCATACAAGTTGGAGTTACCTCCAAAAATGCCTGCCATCCACAATGTGTTCCATGTATCCCAACTGAAGAAGTGTGTTCGATTGCCGACCGAGATCATAGCAGAACCAGAATTGGAGATAGAGCCGATCTATCGTACCAAGAGTACCCTTCCAAGGTTCTGGATTGCAAAGAAAGATCAACCCGGGCTAAATCGATCAAGATGTATAAGATCCAATGGAGTAGTCACTCAGAGGAAGAGGCTACTTGGGAGACTGAGGAATTCCTGCGTTCCAACTTCCTCGATTGCCTACCTAAGGAAATTGGTACGTAATCATGCCCAACCCCTCCTCCTGCCCTTCAAATCTAAATTTCAGAAAAATGATCTTAATATAAAGAGAGTTAATTACAAGACAAGAAATAAAAGGACTTCCTTCTGAAGTTGCAAAGAGAATGACATTCGAAGAGCAGTTGCCTTAATAAATAAAGCATCCACTTCAAGTAAGTCTCACCCTTCGCTTCACCCCGGGAAGACTCCGACCCGAATCTCGGGACGAGATTCCTTTAAGGACTAGTTTGGGTACTCTAGTATTGACCTCAATCCACTTGTATTGAGGTGGATTGGGGTGTAACTTAAACTAATTTACACCCCAATCCACCTCAACACATGTGGATTGAGGTCAATACTAGAGTACCCAAACAAAGCTTAAGGGGGGAAGGCAACCCAAACCATTATCACATGTGAACCAAATGAAGGGATGAACATCAAACAAAAAATTAATAACAAAGGTTGAACTAAGTCTTTTTATCTTAAGAAATTCTCCTTAATCATGTCATGAACCTCAAGGTAAGGGGAACTCTCAAACCCTAATTAATCTTAAGTGGACCATTTAAGCACATAAATGGCATTTGGGAAAAGACTTGGGAGAAAAATACAAATTTTGGTAAAAACCAAATAACAAAGTTTTAGTACACTAAATAACCAACAAAATATAGTAAGAAAGTTTTGCCATTTGATTTTTTCAAAATCCCTAAATCAGCCCCTGAACTAATGCACTTGGGAAAAATTCAGAAATTCAGAAATCTGAATTTCAGCCCCTTTCCAAAGATCGACCGCGTTCTCTGGTTTTCAAAACTTAAATCAAACAAGTACAAATAGCAAAGTGGCGCCAAATTTCCTGGAACACACCATGACAAAGTTTGGAAACCTCTCTCAACCGTTTGACACGATCTTGACATGGATTTACCTCGGGACTCGACCTTGTGACACTGCCACCTTAACGACGTGACAACTCTCTGTACACAGCCCCAAACCGCTCGACTTCCACACATAAACGACAAAGCTCTGTCGGGGGAGCAAATCTTGTACAGTGATCATGCCCAAATACGCGAAGATCTCCAACCTATGAGCATTTAAACTCGGGCAGAAGCAAAGAGCCACGTGCTTGACGCCGTGTCAGGCCGGCCGAGCGCGGACTGGCCGCGGCAGCGCGCGCCCCACGCGTGGTCGCCGCACCCCGCACGTCTGCACCTCACCCTTGCCTATAAATGCCCCAGAGGCCTTAGTCGTTTGCACTCGCGCACCCAAAGCCCCGCCCGAGCCAGAGATCACCGGAATTTGCCGTGGAAAGCAAGCACCACCGCCCCCCATCACTGCCCGAGCACGGCCGTTGTGGCCAGCCGCTTCTGTTGGCCCCCAGCCTCGCCCCAACCCATGGACTGCTTCCCCGTGAAGCCGTGAAGCTTCTCCAAGCTTGAGCCGAGGCATTGCCTCATCGGAGAGGCGGATTCACCCTCGCCGGACTTCGGTCGCCCGCCACCACGCGTGGACCTAGCAATCCGGTGAGCCATTCTCTAATTCCTTGCACCCCTGTCCTTCTTGACCTGTGGTGAAGCTCTCTGACCGGTTCACTTGGACAATCGCGCCGTGAGCAGGCCGGATTCCTCGCCGCCGACGAGCATCTCCGCCTGCGCACATGGACCGGCCGACTCCGACCATTCCCGACAGCGACTCGCACATCGCCGTGACCCTCAGGACCTCCCGTTCATCCTCGACCACCTCACCGGAGCAGTCTCGCCGCCGGTAAGACCCTCCGCCCCTTTCTTCCTCCACGACCACTATTCCATTAGGGAAGGACCGCGAGTTCGATTTTGCAAAACCCTAGGGGGTTTTCTGCAGAGCCTTAGACTCATGTGAATAGTGCACCAAGGACCTGTCTGTAATTCATTCAAAACCCTTCGCCAGGGACCCCAATGCAAAACTGTTTTTCCTTTAACCATTTCTAATTAATCTTTTTAAATTTAGCAGAGAACTTAGAAAATTTATATCTTGAGTTATATTCAACCAAATTTAGCCAAACCAATTTTACTGGATTCAAAATATTATGAACTATCACATAAAAATACTGAACCCTATGCTTTCTGTTTTAAATTTTAGAGTTTGAAGTTAGTTAAGGAAACTGACCAAACCATATTAAAATAAGAAAAAATAGTTATGCTTGTATGCTGGACTTAAGCAAATTTGTAGAAGTTCAAACCTCATTTAGACACCGTTTAAAAATATTGAACACCCTAGTATTGAAGATTTGAGTAGGGTTATCTATTAAAAGTCATTTTTGCCCAAAACTTAAGAAAATAAGAAAGGTATTAGAAAATAATGAACAGTGAATACAATTATTTTTCCTAGTCTACTTAAGTAATAGAGAACCTAGGAAAAATAAAGGGAACCCTAGTCCAGAACAAATTCTAGGTGAAATGTTTTATTAAGCATTAATCAAACTGGAAAAACAATTATTAGAATTATGAAAACAATTTCAAAATTGTTAAGAAAAATCCAGTGGACTTGTAACCACTAGGACCCCACTACAAAAATTATAAACACCCCAGCCCATCATATTAAGTAGGGTAAACAAATAGAACTTGATATTAAGTCATATTTCAATTAAATCATAAGGAAGCCAAAAAGTGTGAAATAGTTGGAAAATAAATTTTTACCAGGTTAGTAATGAAGTAGGCCACTAGAGGAAAATGCAAAACCCAATTGAAAGCTACAAGTAATATCCATTGCCAATACTTCATGAAAAAGGCCCTTTAGTTCAAGAATTTCCTACCACCTTTCCCTTAAGCAAAAAGTTGCCAAATTTCAGAATGATTGCTCTTGCACAAAGATGAAGATAGGAAAATTAGAAATCTGTTGTTTGATATTTTTCAAATATAGTGGTAGTAGAAAGCACCCCTTAGGCTAGAAACTTTAGAAAATCATAACAAAATAACTAATAAGTATTAGTGGCTGAAAATTTGTACCAAGTCATGTTATAAGATCTGAATGCCAACAAAAATAAGTCTTAGAGAATAACTCACTGTAAAAAGAAGGTTGTAGTTCAAAACACCCCCTCTACCCTAATATTTGATAATTTTGTGCAGAGAGAACCTCTCACTGTTTAGGCCCCAAATTTTGAGACAGAGACCTATCCACCAGTAAGAAGCCACTGTAATTTTTGCAGAATTGTTAGAAATTTATTAAGCTATCTTGTAGTTCAAACCCACCTTAAAAGCATAAAAGAAATAAGAAAGGAGAGAGGGAATAATAAATCTCACTCTAATGTATCAGCTAGAAACCTTAAATAAACTCACTAAGACATTAAAGGGAAATTAGTAGAACACCAAAATAAACTTACCAATTAGCTTAACCAAGCTTGACCCTAACTTGCTAAGTATACCACAAGAATCTTCAGTAGCAAGATTAAGCTCTACCCTATTAATTTGATCATTCACCATCAAAGTTTAATTGCTAAATTACATATCATACCATGCATGTATCTTACTCATTGCATTCATTAGATTGCAATCTCGCTGACGGAGAGTACGTGCTCATCCCCGAGCAAGGAGCTATCCACGAGGAAGACCAGGAGCAAGCTCCCGAGACTACCATCGAGGATCTCCCCACAGCCCCAGCTATTGAAGGCAAGCCCCGGGTTTATGCATAACTGTTTATATATGCTACTTTACTGAACTTAATGTTTGTAGGCTTGTAATGTGCACTTAAGTATAGGAGTTGCTTGAAACCTTTAGTTGCATGAACTCAGGATTCCCTTTTTGAGATGGATACTAGTATGCTAGGTCGAGTAGCTGCTATGCTAATCAGGATCTCGGTAAAAGTCGAGTGATTTTTCTAGCACTTTCGCGAGGTCAGGAATTTATTGTATTCATCTTGATAACGAGATCTATGATGGTCTATGGACTTGGATCTAGGGAGGATGTCTTGTCCATGAGACGGGAAAAGGAATTAAGGATTAATGTGTGGATACCTGAGTCAAGCGTTTGAACGTACTAAACACATGTCGGGAAATATGATAACCGGTAAACCTAGTACCTGAGTGAAGCCGGGCGCGGACTTTTCCCCTCACTTGTCCTGAGACTGGGTCTCCCATGCTAGCAATGGTGGGTACAAGTGCGGTCACTGCACGGCGGCAGCCGGGGTCAGTGGAGCATTGTATGCCAAGGCGGTGAGCCCTGGCCGCGAACGGGGAATCGATGGGGACGGTTGACGTGTGTGGGGACGGAGTGCCCTTACATGTCGTATGTTTAGGATTACATTGCAAGGATTAAAAACTCGATTCGAATCGTCTGCTTCTCGCAGCTAATGAGACTGCTTGACCCCTTGTACTACATTGAGTAAGAAGTGAAAAGAGGTTTACATGAGATAAGTTGTTGTTTGTACTAAATGCTTGTTACCATGTATGCTTAGAAGGAGCAAACTTAGCTAAGATAATTATGCTAGAAATTGAAAAGCTAAAATTTGATTTTAGACTCAGCTAGTGCTTTTGGCAAACCAAACCCCTCAACCAATTAGTTGCATGGTCTAGAGGTAGAGGAGTAGTTTCCTCACACCGGGTAAGTCTAGCTGAGCATTAGTATACTCAGCCTTGCTTGTGGCATAATTTTTGCAGGTACGCTTCAAGATATGGTTGATGGTGTGACTTGGCCTACAACCCTGCCACCGGGTTGGACGGTCGAGTGGGATGCTGCTCCGGCAGGAGAGGAGCAGGAGGAGTAGTGGGCTAGGCCTTGCCCAATTCCTCGCTACCGATGATATTGATTATCCACTGCATCTTATTTTGTGAACTTTTACCAGCTACTTGGAAAACTACGATTTATGTAATAACTCAGTACTTTAATTCGAGGTTTTCCTGTTTTATTGTATTCCTTCTGTGACTCACCTTCGAGTGAGTTTGTGGTATTTGATCCTGTTTAAGTGGCTTTATCAGACTAGAACTGAGGGACTGACGGGTTATTCCGATTTAAGTGTGTTACGGCCCCTGAGGCGTGACTTATGCACTTAAGCTAGAATAATTCGGGCGGTTCTGCCACAAGGATGGAGCTTCCAATAAACTCCAATAGCTCATAGGTCCCTTAGGGCTATAAAAGAGACCCCTATGCGCATGGAGCAGGTACCCAAGCACACTTTGAGCACACTACAACTCTGAGACTCCGCGACCATGCCTCTGAAGTATTCCAGAGAGATTTGAGTGCATTTCTTGAGTTGTTACTCTGTCGTTTTGTTGTTGCACTCTCTTTTTCATATGTATATGTGTTATTTCTACATTGTGCTCTTGTGTGCACATTATATTCCCTCCCTTGCTCTTGTTTTGATTGTAATCAATTGTGTAAGGCGTGAGAGACTCCAATTTGTGGAGATTCCTCACAACTAGGATATTGATATAAGGAAGACAACCATGGCACTCCAGTTTGATCTTTGGATCACTTGAGAGGTATTGAGTGCAACCCTTGACAAAAGGAGTCCACCACAACGTGGAGTAGGCATTGGTTGAACCACGGTAAAAATCGTTGTGTCTCTTGTCTATTTTACTTATTGTGATTATTGTCTTCTTGATTTCTCATATCACTTGTAATATTGCTCTTAAGTTTAATACTCATCATAAAGAAGCAATCAAGTGAAGAGTTTTCTTTTCTTCTTTCTTATCATCCTAACTTGGTTTTAGATGTCACTAACACATTTCATAAACCAAGTTTGTGTTGTTGGGGATTGTGATCGACGAGAAGGAGGAGACCATCAACAACAATGAGCCAAAGGGGGAAAAGTCCGTCGACTCAGGCTCAAACAACAAGAAAGACAGCTAGAAGAAGAGGCGCATCAAGAAGGTAGTCTACTACAATAGCGATGCCTCTTCATCTCACCAAAGGACAACGATGATGACGACTCTTCTTCCAAGAAAAAGATGGTTAACCAAAACTACTCTTTTGATTATTCCTGTATTCCGTACAACTCCAATGCTCATTTATTTTCTATTCCTCTTGGCAAGCCTCCTCATTTTGATGAGGAAGATTATTCTTTTGGAACCATAAAATATGTAGTCATCTATTTTCTCTTCATCCTAGCACTTGGGAAATAGTAGAAAATAGAATGCATTTTAATAGTAATGATAATGTTATATTTATTCATGAGAAAATTTAAAAAATGCCCAGGCTACTACTATGCTTTTACAATATCTATGGATGGATGAATATAATAAGATTAGTGGCTTGGACAATACCAAGGAGATATGGGACACTCTCATAATCGCTCATGAGGGAAATGACGCCACAATAATCACCAAGATGGAGTTGGTGGAAGGCGAGTTGGGGATGTTTGCCATGAAGAGAGGTGAGGAGCCAACTGATACATACAACAGGCTCAAGACCCTAGTGAACAAGATCCAAAGCTACAGAAGTATAAGATGGACGAATCATGCCGCCGTGCGGCTCATGCTATGGTCATTTACTGTTATTTATCCTCATATTGTTAATCTTATTCGTGAGAACCTCAGGTATACCAAAATGTTGTCCAAAGAAATTCTTGGTACGTTTGTGAGCGGGTGCATGATGGTAAAAGAAGTAAGGTACATTGATGACATCGCCAGCGGACCTCTTCTTCACTACGAGCAGCAACCTATTGCACTCAAAGCAACAACCAACAAGGAGGTGCTCCCCAACAAGGTGGCGCAAGTTGAGGCATCCGACCTTAATGAGGACGAAATGGTGCTTGAAATCAAGCGCTTCAAGACCGCTTTGAAGGGATGCAAGGACTACCCCAACAAGAACAAATCAAGGGGAAAGTGTTCATGCTCCAAGTGCGGTAAGTCTGGTCATTTTATTGCTCAATATCCCGATAATAAAAATGACCAGGACCAAGACAAGAAAGGGAAGAAGGAGAAGAAGAAGTTCTATAGGAAGAAGAAGGACGAGGCGCACATCGGCAAGGAATGGGACTCAGACTGCTCTTCATCCGACTCTGACAAGGAAGGACTTGCCGCCTCTGCCTTCAACTAGTCTTCTCTCTTCCCCAACGAGCGATACACATGCCTCATGGCTAAGGAAAAGAAGGTACGTACACATGACACTCCAAAGTACACTTCAAGTGATGAGGAATCTGATGATGATATGGATTATAGTGATATTTTTAAGGACTTCGATACATCTAAAGTAGACAAAATTAATGAATTAATTAATGATCTTAATGAAAAGGATAGATTGCTAGAAAATCAAGAGGATATGCTTTATGAGGAACATGATAAAGTAGTAGAAGTAGAAAAATCCATTGCTTTAGAAGTAAAGAAGAATGAAATGCTTGTGTTTGAATTGTCTTCTTGCCATACCTCTATTTCTAGCCTTAATAGTTTAAATGTTGATTTAAATGCTAGAATAGAAAAATTAAGTGTTGTGAGTTCATCTTTGTAGTATGTATCTATTTGCAATAGATATAAGGATTTTGACATTAATGCTTGCAACAATCATGCTTTTACTATTGCAAAGCTGAATGATGAAATTGTTCAATTAAATATTCAACTTAAAACTTGCAAGAATGAAGTAGAAAAAGTTAAATTTGCTAGGGATGCCTTCACCATTGGTAGACATCCCTCCATTAAGGATGGATTTGGTTTCCAAAAGGGAACTAAGGACACTAAAAGTCAAAAGACCCTCAACTTCAGAAAGGAGAAGGGGGAAGCACCTATGGCTAGTAGCTGGCATTCTCTTCATGATAAGAAGGACTGTGCTTATTTGTATTTTCATGTTAAGAATGTTTCTCGTAATTCACATCATGATACTTGTAATGTTAGTTCTGCTTTACCAAAGCGTCATGATGATATTTTTACTCGTCACACTATGATTGACTCATCTAGTGGTTCTTATGCTCATAGTAGGAGTAGAACTAGGTGTCATGCATCTCATGTTGTCTCTCACATGCCTAAGGATAGGAATGCATCTCATGGACCTTCTATTTTATTTCGTAATTTTGATGCTTCCTATGTAATTTATAGTAAGAATGATATAATTGTTGCTATTAATGTGGGGACCAAAATGCAAGAAAGGTAAGACTTGCATTTGGGTTCCAAAATCTTATGTCATTAATCTGACAGGACCCAACACAAGTTGGGGACCTAAACCCCTAGCCTAAACTCCTTGCAGGTTTATGCATCAAGGGGCTTAAGCTAGATCATTCATAGCGAATGCACAAACCACATGATGGGGGAGAAGAAGATGTTCACCTCCTACGTCAAGAATAAGGATTCCCATGGCACGATCATCTTTGGAGATGGGAACCAAGGTAAGGTAAAAGGGATAGGTAAAATAGCGATTACTACCGAGCACTCTATCTCTAATTACTTTTTGGTAGAATCACTTGGTTACAATTTGCTTTCTGTCAGCTAGTTATGTCATATGGGATATAATTGTTTATTTAGAAATCTGCTAAGAGCATCTGCACCACATTTGCTTTGCCTGGGTGATAATGAATCTCCAGCTCATAGTCTTTGATCAATTATAGCCATCTTCACTGCCTCATGTTTAACTCTAACTGAGTGAATATGTACTTGAGGCTCTTGTGGTACGTGTAGATATCACACTTCTGCCCATAAAGATAATGTCTCCAGGTCTTCAATGCATGAACCACTGCTGCTAGCTCCAAATCATGAGTGGGGTAATTCTTCTCATGAACTTTCAATTGTTAGGATGAGTATGCCACTACTCTCCCTTCCTGCATTAACACACACCCTAGTCCGGTGTACGAAGCATCATAGTATACTGAGAATGGCTTGTGAACATCTGGCAGAACCAACACTGGTGCTGTTGTCAACTTCTACTTCAACATCTCAAATGATTCTTAGCACGCTGGGGTCCACTTGAAATCAACCTTCTTTGTTAGCAGGGCTGTCATTGGTCTAGCAATCTTGGAGAAACCCTCAATGAAACACCGACAATAACCGGCCATTCCAATGAAACTCATGATTCCTCGGACATCTTTTGGTGCTTTCCAATCCAGAATCGCTGCTACCTTCTTTGGATCCACAGCTAGTCCATCTCGCTTTATTATGTGACCCAAGAATAGAACTTCACTGATCCAGAACTCGCACTTGCTAAGCTTGGCATACAACTGGCAATCTCGTAGTCTCTGAAGTACCTTCCTCAAATGTTCCTCATGCTCTTGCTCATTCTGGGAATATACAAAAATATCATCAATGAACACTACTACGAACTTGTCGAGGTAGTCCATGAACACACTGTTCATCAGGTACATAAAGTAATCTGGTGCATTCGTCAATCCGAATGACATAACCATGAACTCATATAGTCCATACTTGGTGATGAATGATGTCTTCGATATATCTGCAGGTCGGATTCTGAGCTGATGGTAACCTAACCTTAGATCTATCTTTGAGAACTCACTGGCTCCTCTCAACTGATCAAATAAATCTTCAATTCTGGGCAGGGGGTACTTATTCTTGACAGTGACTTCATTCAAGGCTCTGTAATCAATGCACATCCTCTTCGTGCCATCCTTCTTCTCCACAAATAATACTGGGGCTACCCAAGGTGAAGTACTTGGTCTGATGTAGCCTTTCTCTAACAACTCATCAATTTGCTTCTTGAGTTCCACCAACTCTGGTCCGGACACTCGATAAGCTCTCTTGGAAATAGGGGCGGTGCCTGGGATAAGCTCTATGGCAAATTCAACTTTCCTTTCAGATGGCATGCCTGGTAACTCCTCAGGGAATACATCGGGGAATTCTGACACAATCCTAATTGCCTCAATCGGATTGGACTCTTTGTCATCTACTGATAAATGGTGACAGGCTCCTTCTTCTAGTTCAGGTAAGTACAGCTTGGTTACTACTTCCTTTCCTGATGGGGACACCAACTTAACTGTTCTCTTGCCGCAACTAACAGTGGCTTGATTTCTGTGTAGCCAATTCATCCCTAGGATGACATCTAACCCTTGAGTTCCCATGACTACTAGGCTAGCGGGGAAATCTATCCCCCTTATTTCAATCCTTAGATTCGAACAAATCCTACAGGACTGAACTTTTCCCCCAACTGAATTAACTCTTAAAGGTGGGATCATTGGTTCTATGGGGATGTTATGTGATTCTACCCAAAATGCAGAAACAAAAGAATGTGTGGCACCAGTATCAAATAATACTTTTGCTGGGTAGGATTCGACTGGAAACATACCTACTGCCATATCCTGAGCATCCTGGATTGCTTCAGCCTCCAGGTGGTTCACCTTTCCACGGTTGTAGGCCTAACCACGGACTCCTGGTGCTTGTTGTGGTGCTCCTTGTCTTGCTGGGGCATTGACTGTCGGTGGCTGTTGAGCTGCTTTCTAGGGGCAGTTCTTCGCCCAGTGGTTTTGCTCTCCACAGTAGAAACATGTGCGGCCTCCCACTTGCACTGGGGCTACTTGGCCATTATGGTTGGTTGCTGTGGCAGGAAGGCGAACTGCCTGGTCGTTCTAACGCTGGTACTGATTTCCTCCCGGCTGAGTGTTCTGACGGTACTGCTGATGTTGTTGCTGAGGAAACTGCCTCTGGTACTGGTGCTGGTGCTGACGCGGATGCTGGTTGTCGGTGTTTTGGGTCCGACCGCGCACCCGGGGTTGCCCCTCGAGGTGCTTTTTGTGAGTAGGACGGTGTTACCGACTGTAGCTCGATGGTTCGCACTGGATGCACGAGAGACAGTGGACAGTTTTGTACAGGTTTGGGCCGCTTTGAGATGCGTAACACCCTATGTCCTGGCGTGAGTACTTTATGTGGTGGATTACAAGGAGGCTCTCTAGTGTCGAGGATGTTAGAGAACCGGGTGGATGGCTAAGTAGTGAGATACTTTTGAGGGGGTGCTCCCTAGGCCTTATATACTCGACCGTGGGGGCGTTACAAGTGGATATGATAACAACGTGAGCCTAAGTAATAGTGAACCAACTGAGCCTATCTTCTTATAATTTCGCCGACCTATCCCTTATTCAGTTCCGATATATGAGGGCACTGCACGGGAAGGTCGGATCACTGTTGCGATCATTGCTCAAATTCATCGGGTCGTCTGGGCTTGCGTCAATCCGGTCTTATGTCAATCCACTTCACTAGACGTTCCTCCCCAGGCCCACGAAGGGATGACCTTGTGAATTATTGGGCCCACGGGCCTTTTGTGAGGTCTTATATCCTTCCGGTGGACCCGGGGGATATCCGTCCCCCACAAGCCCCCAATCTTTGGGTTGATTTTGAAATAAACGGCCTAAAGATTCTAGGTCCAGCTTGCAGTTTTTGATTTTGATAAGGAATGCCTTGAAAATAAGTCTGTCGAGCCATTGCTTCTGAACTCTGAGTGACCCGGTAAAAATGATCTTCTATTGTCTTCTTCTGCTATTATTCGTCGGCCTTCGCTTTATTCCTCAAAAATCGGTGCTCTGTCTCGGGTTTATGCTTTGGAGGTCAGCGTTTTGCTCTTTAGAATTCAAAATTCATTGGGTGCACCAAAGGTGCACCCAATGAGTGTAGCCCCCGAGATTCGAGTGGATTTTTGTAAATAATCCACTCAAAGGTCTTCATTTCAAGTCTTCTCAGAAATCATTTTTATCTTCCACTTGTGCTTTTAGAAGTCAGCCTTGTCTTAGTTTCATCTTATGCTTTAGAAATCAGCATTCTGTCTCTTCGAGTTGATGATTCATTGGGTGCACACCCAATGGGTGTAGCCCCTGAGCTTTGAGTGGATTACTGAAAATAATCCACTCGAAGGTCTTCATCTCACGCTGTTTTTCAGAAATCATCCTTTCCTTTTATCGAATGCTTTAGAGATCAGCATTATATCATCAACTTTATGCTTTAGAGGTCAGCATACAGTTTTGCCTTTGAGATCGAGCACGCGATCTGCCCATATCTTGTTAGGTCTTGAAATTTATTTGATTTGCGACCGATTGGACGTTCGATAAATGGCCTTTGGCTAGTCTTCATATCACTTCGTGCTTAAATGCTTCTGTTGATTAGACTTGTACCTCATCGACTATATTTGGCTTTCCTCTGATCTCTGTTGATATCTTCCTTCTGTCTTGAGGTATTCATTATGTATACTGTATGGATGTAACTGCTTGGGAAAATCTATTGAAAATTCCTAGATGTCCCCCCCAATGGGTGTGGGCAAGGGACGGCTTGGTGCGCTGAGCGTTTAGCAAACTGCCCCTGAGTAGTAACTTGACGTGACTGCGGGTGTAATCATATCGTCCAAGCAGTTGACTTGAGTCCCAATGGGTGTCGTGTTACGTGGAACGACGCCAGCCGCCTGACGTGTTTCCAGACGGTTTGAATTGCATATTGAATTTTTGCGACTGTTTGATGGCCGTGGTAGGAGGTGAGCGGTTGCCTTCTTCTTCTATAAATAGTGTGCTTGCTTCACTGTCGTCTTCACACATCTCTCTGCCGCTTGTTGTTTACTCTTTTCTCTTCTCTTCTATTCCACCATGGGCAAGAGCAAGAAAGGCGGAAGCTCCTCGCACTATTCCGGCGACAAACGGAAGCGCGAGCCGACTCCTCCCTCGGTGGACTTCGGCGATTCAGAGTACTCGGAGGAGGAGTTCTCCTCCAAGTCCGAAGGATCGCCGATCCCTGCCTCTCCCCCGACATCGTCTGATGATTCAGATGATTCCCAGGGGATTGCTGCAGAAGTGTGGACCTACATCCGGGCCGTCGAGCGCACAGGGCTCGAAGGCTCGGATGAGTCGGAGGCCTCCTCGGACGAGGGGGTGACAGCGACGACGGCGGCGAGGGCGACGGTGACGGCGACGACGACGAGGGTGGCAGCAAAGGCGATGACAGGGATGGCAGCAAGGGCAGCAACAAGGCCAGTGGCTAGACGCCGCTGGTTTTAAATGTTAGTATAGATTAGTAGTAGAAGTAGTATTAGAAAAATAATGTAACAATAGTTAGTAGTATAGTGTAGTGAAATGTAGTGTAGTAGTGTAATGTATCGAACAGTGGGAAGAAAACCAACTCATAATGAGTTGGTTTTTAAGTTTGGTAATACTTCCCCTCCTTTTATAATGAAGAAGATTCCATCCCATTCTGTGTGTGTTTCCTTGCTTTCCCATTGCTCCTTTTTCAGTTGGTCGGTCGATCATGCTTATGCTTAATGTAGTCGTTGTTCTTGGAAGCAATGCTTGAGTAGCGACTTTGAGTCGCATTTTAGATTTTCCTGCATATTCATAGAGAAAAAATGGCTGATTTACTGTTAGCATTTTCAGAGGTAGTAACCGAGTGGTTCTTTTTTGCGACGTCGGCGTTTTAGAGGTAACAGCCGAGTCCTTTTGAGCCACATCGTCGTTTTAGAAATAACAGCCGAGTGATTACGGGTGACGTCGGTGTTTTAGAAATAACAGCCGAGTGATAACGGGCCACGTCAGTGTTTTAGAAATAACGACCGAGTGAAGACTGTTAACGTTAGCGCTTTAGAAATAACAGCTGAGTTATATTGGGCCACATCGGCCGTTTTGGAAATAACGATCGAGTGATGATTTGGCACGTCAGCGTTTTAGAAATAACAGCTGAGTTATATTGGGCCACGTTGGCCGTTTTGGAAATAACGACCGAGTGATGACTGGGCACTTTTTAGAAATGGCATCTAGCCCGGGAAAACCCCATTTGTACTGCGCCGTCGCATGCCTCTGCATTCTGAGCCCTAGCCCTGCTTTTCTGCATCCAGACCTTCTCTGCTTCCTCGTGATCTCGCTTCCGCTCAGTTCGCCAGCGAGATTGAGATGGCGCCCAAGCACAAGAATCAGAGTTCATCTGCCGTGACTATTCCTCCCATCGATCCCAACAGCCAGTTGCCTTTCACAGGTAACCACATCTCTGTTGTTTCCGAGTCCGACCTTCTTCATCTTGTCTCCATCGGAGTTCTTCCTCCGAAGGAACTTTGTTCTTGGCGGATCTGCCATGGGGTCACTGTCCCGACAGAGGACACCCACGAGTCCATTATTTATATTCCTTTTCTCATCCGCGGCCTTGCTCTTCCTATTTCTCCTTTCTTTCGCGGTCTCCTTGATTTCTACCATCTGAATTTAACCCATCTGAATCCCAATTCTATTCTGCAAGTTTTTGTTTTTGTTCATTTGTGTGAAGCCTACCTTGGTATTCTGCCACATTTTGGCTTGTGGAAATACTTGTATCACTGTCGGCCTGGGATGGCTAGGGGGCAGCACCAGCTCGTGGGTGGTGCGAGTTTGGAGATGCACCGTGGGAGGAATACAGAGTACCTCAACATCCCACTCAAGGACAACATCAAAGGATGGCGCCTGGAATGGTTTATTGTAGAGAATCACGGCAATTCTCTCCCCCCTCGGTCAGAGAGACAACTGGATGTTCGTGCTCCAAGTTAGACTGAATCTCCCACAGACTTGGAGATAGCCGAGGCCAGGTTTCTGATTGCCGAGGTTGGCTTGTTGAAGGAGAAAGGTCTGACTACTGAGGTTGTGGTCGCCGATTTTGTTTTTAAGAACATTCAACCACTAAAGGATAGAGCGTACCCAGCTTATCTGTATTGTGGTATCACTGACTCAACCCGGGTTTCCAACAGAAGGATTCCTGTTGTGGATCTGGTAAGCCGGCTTGAGATGATTCTTAGAGGCCAGGTGTCGAATATCGGTGCTCCTATTGCGTATTCTGCCTAGAATCTGCCTCCTTCCAAGACTTTCATCAGTTTTGTGTCAAATCCTCCTACTGGTGATAGTGGTTTGGGCCTTAGAGTGCGACCCTCTCTCGAAGAGGTCGAGGCTTTGGTTGTTTCGCTTGGTGAAATCCCCAATGACGAGAGGCAGGTTCATTTTGAGATGCATATAAACCCGAGCGACGCAGAAATAAGTGCTATGCTGGACATGTTGGCTGAGGATTCCTCTGATTCGGTCCCTGCTGAAACACTAGCTGTAGCACCTATCCCAGAGCCTGGAAAGACCTTGGACATTTAAAGATCTGATAGCACTCGCCCGAAGCGTCCTCGCCAGGCCAGTCATCCAACTTCTCCTGCTGACGGGAAGAAAAAGAAAAAGAGACGGCTTCGGCGAGTGTCATGCTTGAATCAGGATGTCGGCCTTCTGCTCCTGCTGCCGAGGAAGTGCCAGTGGAGATTTTTACTGTTGCTGAACCCAATGGGTGTGACCCGGCTGATGCTGACCCCAATGGTTGTGACCTTGATGATGCTGATCCCAATGGGTGTAATCCGGCCAGAGCTGAACCCAATGGGTGTGCTGTTTGTATTATTGACGAGGATGAGGAAGAGGAGGAGGAAATCCCCTTAATTCGAAAAAACAGTCGCTGTTATATAGTCAGTGGGGAGAGTAGTGGTGTTCCTTCTCCAGCTTTGTCTGCTCTCGTTGGTCTGCAAGAATTGTCTCTGGCAAATTTTGATCAGACTCTCGAAGATATGGTCCCTGAAGATCTGTTGTGCGAGCCGACAGATGGTGGTATGATGGACGTTTGCACTGATGTGCCTGATGTCGGGTTAGAGTTATCCCGAGCAGCGTCTCGTGCCTCATCGACCTTGGAGCGCGGTCTTAAGAGTCAAGAGGTTGATCTAGATTGCTCCGTTCCCATGGAAGTGGTTGAAAATCCTTCAGCCTTAGAGGTGGCTGCTACAGAGAACCCGGTCCCCAAGGATGGCGCTAGCATTTACCCAGCCCCCGAGGGTGTTGCCGGTGATGATCCGGCTCGAGTGGGCAGCGCGAGCTATGACCCAGCCCCCGAGGGTGTCCGAGCGGGTTCCCCTTCTCATACTTCCATGGATGTCCACGTCGGGTCTTCTCCTCCACATTCTGGTTGCATGGCTGCAGCACGAGTTTCAGGTCAGGAAGTCGCCTTAGAGGTCGGCGCACCTGATGCTAGAGTTTTGATTTCTGCTGGTGATGCTGAATTGGTCCCCAATGATGCTCTGTCGATTGCTTCGGTTGGTAATCCTTCGTCAAGTCACCAACTGACTTCCCATGATTTGGGGCTTCCTTCGTTCTTCTCCAATCTCCAGGTAATTTGGCTTTTTCTGATCCGACTATACTCCGGGTGAAATATTGTCCTTGCACTCATTTGTTTTCAATGTCAGGCTTTGGTTGACGAGATGGCTGGTCAGCTGAGATCGCAGGGTGCCTCTGTCCCGGAAAGAGCTCTGTCTCTAACACATTGGAATCCAGTGCTGCTTCAGCAGCAGGTATCTGATTTGGAGATGGCAAATGCTGGTTAGTGCCCTTTGTTTCCTCCTTGGCTACTTGATTAATCTGCTTTTTGGCTGAATATCCTTGTTTTAACCGTTTCTTGCTAGATATGGCCCGGCGGTGCTCTGATCTTGAAGAGAAATATTCTCAAGGTCAGATGGACTTGGCCCGGGTTTCTACTTCCCTTAATGATGCCAACATGTCGAATTCCTCTCTCAATGCTCAGCTTGACTCTGAAAAGGTGGCCAATGAATTAAGTTTTACTTGACTTTCTCTGTGGTGTTCTTACTGCCCGCTTGATGTTTAAGAACTGATTCTTGTCTGCAGGAGGAAAAACATGCCCTTGCAACTTCTCGTGACAACCTTGACAAGTTGTATTGCGACGCCAGCAATTCTTTGACTATCTTGGAGAGGAGCCATCGTTTCACCATGGAGGACTTGGATAATCATCGTTACAAGCTGCAAGAGTCCCTGGATGATATGATTTGTCTTAGGAAATTGGTGTCAAGCAAAGATTCTATCATCAAGGATCTGTGTGCTTCCAAAAGATCAGTCGTCCAGGAGCTAGAAGCTGCTCGGCTGGCTGTCAAGGCTGCTGAAGACACTTCCGCTACTCTGAAGGCCCAGCGCGACAAGGCTATGGACAAAGCCATTCGCGCGGGGCAAATCTTGATGAGGAGACCCGGTGTGATTGTTCCTGACGACATAGTTGTAGATGTGAATGCTGCTCCTGATTCTTCGAGTCGCCCTTCTTCATCGGTCGCTCTTGAGAAAAACATTACCAAGTAGAAACACTGAATGCATTGTGTAGGTGGTTAGTGTGCTCGAATATTCTGTTAGAAAGTGTTTTTAGTACTGAATGCCATTATTATTTTCCTGTTGTTAGAATCCAACAGTAGTTACAATTGCAGAAGTAAGTGCAGTGTGATGATTTTGAAACTTCTTCTTATTTCGTGAGGCATAGAGATCGCCCTAAGATGAGTAATCACAAATGTGCTTGTGTTGGATCGAGTAGACATGAGCACGCCGTGCCGATTTAAGTCACTACCGACTTAAACCAACTGCTTTGTTAGTAGGGTATAGTGGTCACCCTGAGTTACGCGTGAGCATGTCACACTGCCTTAAGTCGTCGCTAACTTAAGTCGATTGCTCCGTTAGTAGGGTATAGTGGTCACCCTGAGTTAAGTAAGTGTGAGCATGTCACACCACCTTAAGTCATCGCCGACTTAAGTCGATTGCTTCGTTAGTAGGGTATAGTGGTCACCCTGAGTTAAGTAAGCGTGAGCATGTCACACCGCCTTAAGTCGTCGCCGACTTAGGTCGATTGCTCCGTTAGTAGGGTATAGTGGTCACCCTGAGTCGAGTAAGCATGCAGGTTGACAGTAAACAGTTTGAGTGTCTTTGAGAATGAAGTCTTTTTATTGATGATGTATTTCCCAATTTACAGAATACAAGGTCGTCCCAATAGCTTTTGAAATCTAGCTAGGGGTAAAACTTCCTGAGATGTTCTATATTCCATGAGTTCCCAATTTCTGTGTCGTCCATTTGAGTAAGACGATATGATCCAGGCCGAGTGACTTCTGCTACTATGAATGGCCCTTCCCATAGTGGCGACAATTTATGTCGTCCCTCCCCTGTTAGAATTCGGTGGAGGACGAGATCTCCCACTACGAAGGATCGATGTCGTATGGCCTCATCATGATAGTGCCTCAGAGTTTGCTGGTACCGGGCTGACTGGATCACCGTATTCAACCGTTCCTCTTCTAGTATATCAACATCCTCCAGCCTAGTAGCTTCAGCTTCAGCTATGTTTTCGAAGATCAATCTTGGTGCCCCAAACTCGAGATCAGTAGGTAGCACTGCCTCCGAACCATAGACCATGAAGAAAGGAGTGTTTCCATGCAAAGCTCGGCTGGGTTGAGTTCTTAGGCTCCAGACCACATACAGCAACTCTCTGATCTACTTTCCTGCGAACTTTTCATTCTTGTCGAAGACTTTCTTTCTGAGTGCTTCCAGTATCATTCTGTTGGCTCTTTCTACCTGCCTGTTGGCTCTTGGGTGCGCCACCGAGGCGTATTTGATCTGAATGCTTTTTTGTTCACAGAAATCGAAGAACTCTGAGCTTGTGAAATTGGATCCCAGGTCAGTTATGATGCTATTCGGTATTCCGAACCTGAATATTATGTCTTGTATGAATTCCACTGCCTTAGCTGAAGTTAGAGAAGCAATGAGCTTGAACTCTATCCACTTAGTGAATTTGTCGATAGCAACCAGTACATGAGTGTATCCTCCTTGAGCCTTCTTGAAGGGTCCAATCATATCCAGTCCCCAGCACGCGAACGACCAAGTTACAGGTATGGTTTGCAGTTGTTGTGCTGGTAAATGCTGCTATTTTGATAAGTACTGACAAGCCTCGCATCTCTCGACTAACTTGGTTGTGTCACTCTTTGTCGTTGGCCAGTAGAAACCAGACCTGAAGACCTTACCAACTAGAGTCCTGGATGTTGCATGTATCCCGCATTGCCCAGCATGGACCTCGTCCAGCAGTTGCTTCCCAGTAGCCGAAAGAATGCATTTCATGAGGACTCCTATCGCGCCCCTTCTGTATAGTGTTTCCCTAATGAGAGTGTAGTGAGCTGACTACCTTGCAATACGCTCTGCTGCATTTTTGTCATCCGGCTCCTCCTCATTCTTTATGTATCTGATGATCGGCTCCCTCCAATCATCAGAATCTGACTTTGGTTGGCTCAGAATATTGCATTCTTCTGCCCGATCTAATGAGATGCTTGGGCGCAATACTTCTTGGACGAAGACTCTAGGCGGGACCTGAGTCCGACTGGATCCTAGCTTTGACAATGCATCAGCGGCCGCGTTGCGATCCCTCTCCACATGATGAAATTCCAGCCCTTCAAACTTGTCTTCTAGCTTTCGGACGACAGTGCAGTATTTCCCCATGGAATCACTCGAGCAATCCCATTCTTTGTTTATCTGACTTATGACCACCAGAGAATCCCCATATACCATCAGTCTCTTGACGCCCAGTGATATGGCAATGTTCAGTCCATGAATCAAAGCTTTGTATTCTGCTGCATTATTTGACGTTGAGAATAACAATTGAAGAGCATATTTGAGCTGTTCACCTCCAGGTGCGATGAAGAGGACCCCTGCACCTGCCCCCTTCAGCTTCAACGAGCCATCGAAATACATTCGCCATACTTCTGCAGTTTCCGGGTTATCTGGCACTTGTTGCTCGGTCCATTCTGATACGAAGTCAACTAGTGCTTGAGTCTTGATTGCAGTACGAGGTCAAAACTCAATATCATGAGCTTCTAGTTCATAGGTCCACTTGGCTATTCTTCCGATGGCTTTTTTATTATGGAGAATATCCCCTATTGGAAATCCAGTGACTACTATGACTTTGTGATCGTCGAAGTAGTGACGGAGCTTGCGTGCAGTCAAAAGTACTGCATACAATAGTTTCTGAACTTGAGGGTATTTCTTCTTCGAGGGACCCAGGACTTCACTGATGAAATAGACAGGATGTTGCACTGGGTATGCGTGTCCTTCTTCTGCTCGCTCGACTACTAACGCGGTGCTCACCACGTGAGTCGTGCAAGAGATGTATAACAGTAGATCTTCAGCCGGTTGACTCGGCATGGCTCGGCGCGGCGGTTTTAGCACTGGTGGTGTTGTTAGGAATTTCTTTAGTGCGTCTAGAGCTTCCTGAGCCTCTGAAGTCCACTGGAACTTGTCTACCTTCTTGAGCAACTTATAGAATGGTAGGCCTTTTTCTCCCAGCCTTGATATGAACCTGCTTAGGGCTGCCATGCATATGGTAAGTCTTTGTACTTTCTTCTGTGATCGTGGTGCTTCCATCCTCATGATAGCCTTGATTTTTTCTGGATTGGCCTCAATTCCCCGGTGGCTGACAATAAACCCGAGCAATTTTCCTGCTGGTACTTCGAAGACACATTTTTCAGGATTAAGCTTCCATCGATATCGCCGTAGACTGTTGAAGACCAGCTGTAAATCTTTAATGAAATTTTCTGAGTTTTCTGTCTTGATCACCACATCATCCACATAAGCTTCCACATGCTTGCCCCAGTGGTCGGCTAAGCATGTCTGAATATCCCTCTGGTAAGTCGCTCCAGCGTTTTTGAGGCCAAACGGCATGGAGGTATAGCAGAAGGCTCCGAACGGGGTGATGAATGCTGTTTTTTCTTCGTCTTCTTTTGCCAGGCTAATCTGATGATACCCGGAGTAGCAATCCAAGAAAGACAACACAGAACACCTGACGGTCGAGTTTACCACCTGGTCTATTCTAGGAAGTCCGAAGGGATCCTTCGGACAGTGTTTGTTGAGATCCGTATAGTCGACGCACATGCGCTAATCCACTTTATTCTTTTTGAGTGCAAGAACAGGATTTGCTAACCTCTCAGGATGTAACACTTCTCTAATGAATCCAGCCGCGACCAAGCGAGCCAGCTCTGCACGAATGGCTTCTCTCTTGTCGGGCGTGAAGCGACGTAATTTTTATCGGATCGGCCTCGCCTGGGGGTAGACCTTCAGTTTGTGCTCGGCCAGTTCTCTCGGGACTACCAGCATATCCGCAGGTTGCTATGCGAATACGTCTCA
The DNA here is from genome assembly GCF_902167145.1 of Zea mays. Taxonomy (NCBI): domain Eukaryota; kingdom Viridiplantae; phylum Streptophyta; class Magnoliopsida; order Poales; family Poaceae; genus Zea; species Zea mays. Next base: position 92,340,759 of record NC_050097.1, read on the forward strand.
GTTATCTTGCAGAAACTAGACGAGTGCACCTTCCTATTTGTCATCCAGGCTAGAACTGATGATCACAGTCTTACGCTCGTCGGCGAACCCGAGGTTGATTCTCTTGGTTTCTTCGGTCGGCTGCATAGAAGTCGCGGTCTGAGCTTCATTCGCGGGTACCGCGAGGTCTTCCTCAGGCTTTGAGTTCGCCTGCGCAGAAGAGGTCGCCGAAGGTTTGGCAGTGAGGGCCGCCTGAATGGCCACGCGGAAACACTCTGTGGTGCCTTGGAAGTCAGCGCGCACAGTTATGATTCCTTGTGGTCCTAGCATCTTCAATATCATGTACGTATAATGTGGAATGGCCATGAACTTCGCCAATCCAGGCCTGCCGATGATGGCATTGTATCCGCAGTCGAAGTTTGCCACCTTGAACCTCAGGAACTCGGTTCTATAGTTTTCTGGAGTTCCGAAGGTGACCGGCATGTAGATGTGTCCCAATGGATATTCTCCTTTAGTCGGCACGATGCCGGAGAAAGGAGTGCCCGACTCGTGGAGCTCTTTGAGGGGAACTCCCAAGCCTTGAAGCGTCTGGGGGAAGGTGACGTTGATGCTGCTTCCCCCGTCCACTAATACCTTCTTTACCCTGCTTTCTCGGATCACTGGATCGACAAGGAGCGGGTACTTGCCCGGGTGGTCAAAGTTGAGCCACTGATCCGCCCGAGTGAAGGTGATCGGGTGCTCGGACCATCGATATGGGGCGGGAGGACCAACGGTCGCCACCAGTATCTGACGGTCGTTGAGCTTTTGTTGCCTCTTGCTTTCTTGCGACCCATGTCCGCCGAAGATGGCGTTGACTTCTCCGTCGATGCGTGGGAAGGCTCCACCTCCTCCCCCCTCCTGCTGTTGGGGTTGTCGAGGTTCTCTAGGTCCTCCTCGTGGTGGGGGAGGCGGTAGAGGTTGGAAGGGTCGGCCGTTCCCCACGGAATGCTTGAAGTCTCTGCAGTTCCGAAGGGTGTGGCGCATGTCCTTGTGGTACGGGCACTGGGCGTCGAGGATGTCGTCCAGCGTGCGTTCGCCTCCGCGAGGTCCTCCTCGGGCGCAAGAGGCGGGTGGTCCGGCGGCGTGGACTTCTTCACGAGGCCTCTTCTCCCAACGTTTGTCGGGTTGTTGGTTCGTGTCACATCGCGGTGCCGCCGGTGCAGGCTTTGCTCCTCCGATGAGGTCCTGAGCTCGTTCGTCGGCGGTGATGTAGAGGTTGGCTTCCCGGAACAGCTGCTCGGAGGTAGTCGGTGCTTTCTGCAGTATGGCGCGAACGAAGGCCGAGTCATTAGATCCTGGGTAGAAGTCCTCGATCATTGCTGCTTCTGCGACCTCGGGGATACGATTTCTCATGGTCTGAAATCTTTTGAGGTATGACCGGAGAGTCTCATCCCCTCGGTGCTTGATGGATTTGAGGTCCCATGGCTGCGCTGGTTTATCGAAGAGAGATTGGAAGTTGGCGGTGAAGCACCGACTGAAATCGCTCCAATCGTCAATGCAGTGTCGGGGTAGGTGTCGCAGCCATTGCAGTGCGTCCTGCCCGAGGACGATAGGCAAGTATGCGGTCATCACATTTTTGGTTGCCCTAGCGGCTCGGGCGGCGGTAGTGTAGACGGCCAACCAGCCTCCCAGATCCTGCTTAGGCTCGTACTTGTCGACGTTGGAGACTTTGAAGTTAGGGGGCCATTGAATGGCCCTGAGGCGTGGAGTGAGCGCCGATACTCCACACGTGTCCTCCTGTCGTCGATGATGATGTCTGTTCCGGGGAGGGGAGTTGTTGTCGTGGTGCCTCGACCGTCCCCGGGTCGTGCCACTAGTTGAAGCCATTGCCGACTCAGTTCTGGTGGCCTGACTCCGCGCAGGGATGCCGTGATCTCGGTCATATTCTTCCCGGCGCCGGATCTCGTTCTCGGGTCGTCGTTTGCACGAGGTGTTGATGGAGCTCCGTGTGTCTCGCCGACTGTTGATGGTATGTCGTAGATCACTCGGTGGATGAGCGAGAGGTAGAAGGTGATTGGCTGCCCGGGTGAACAGCCGCCGATAGCCCTCGGCGTCTGGAGTCCAGGGGAGGCCATCGGCTATCTGAGCCAATACTCCTCCAACTTCACTCGGCGTGTTCATGGTTCGGGCGAAGTTGGGGTTCAGGTTGCGTCCGAAAAGTGGATTCTCTCGGCGTTGCCTCACTTCCTGCTCAGCCTGCTCTTGAGCTTGCCGACGGTCACGTTGTCAGGAATTCCTCCTTTCCCTGAAGACCCGTTCTTCTGGAGTTTCTCCTATCTCCGAGACCTTGTCTCGTGATACGGGCTGCGCCAGGTCCCGCTCTCCGGCCTCGTGATGTCGCCGAATATTTCAGCGTCGGTTCCTTCGTCGGCGGGATTCCCACTGAGGAGGTTCTTCCTCGGGCGCAGTTGGTTCATCGTCAGAGACGGGGGGCGACTCCACTCTCCTGATGAAGAGGACGTCGGGGTAGAATGGAACCGCCGCTGTGACGAGCTTCTTCCCGTTCTCCTTTGAGGACGGAGGCACCGAAAGAGCAGTTTGACAATCCTTTACCTTGTTCGCTTCCTTTTTCCTTGTGATCCGTATCCATTTTTCCATCAGAGAGGTGGACAACGGAGTTCTCCGGGTGGACGGACTCTCGGCTCCTAGCTTGCTGAAGGTGGTCCTTGCTCGGAGCGCTGGAGGTTGCGCTTTTTCCTGCTTTGCTCCGATTTTCCCGGAGATTTTTGACGAAGACTTTCTCTCTGGCGGATCCACGATGCGATGTAGAGTTCCTTCTTCATCTGCTACGGACGAAATGGTTCCGAAGCAGAACACGAACCCGGGGCAGAGGACGATCTTGTGCTGGAAAGTGACGGCCATTGAGCTAGCTTGGATCAGTGAGACACCCCCTACCTGGTGCGCCAACTGTAGGTGTTTTGGGTCCGACCACGCACCCGGGGTTGCCCCTCGAGGTGCTTTTTGTGAGTAGGACGGTGTTACCGACTGTAGCTCGATGGTTCGCGTTGGATGCACGAGAGACAGTGGACAATTTTGTATAGGTTCGGGCCGCTTTGAGATGCGTAACACCCTACGTCCTGGCGTGAGTACTTTATGTGGTGGATTACAAGGAGGCTCTCTAGTGTCGAGGATGTTAGAGAACCGAGTGGATGGCTAAGTAGTGAGATACTTTTGAGGGGGTGCTCCCTAGGCCTTATATACTCGACCGTGGGGCGTTACAAGTGGATATGATAACAACGTGAGGCTAAGTAATAGTGAACCAACTGAGCCTATCTTCTTATAATTCCGCCGACCTATCCCTTATTCAGTTCCGATATATGAGGGCACTGCACGGGAAGGTCGGATCACTGTTGCGATCATTGCTCAAATTCATCGGGTCGTCTGGGCTTGCGTCAATCCGGTCTTATGTTAATCCACTTCACTAGACGTTCCTCCCCAGGCCGACGAAGGGATGACCTTGCGAATTATTGGGCCCACGGGCCTTTCGTGAGGTCTTTTATCCTTCCGGTGGACCCGGGTGATATCCATCCCCCACACTGGTGAACTTGCTTGAATTGCTAGGGCGAGCTGCCTGAGTAGCGGGGACAACTGCTACTCCCGGCCTGAGGTCCACCAATCTTACGCTTCCTATCCTCCATCTCCCGACGCTTCCTTTCAGTCATGATTGCTCTGTCTATCAAATGCTGGAAGGTGGGGAAAGTGTGGTTCATGAGCTGGTAATGGAGGGGATCAACCAATCCTCTCAGAAAGCGGTACTGCCGCTTGGCATCTGTGTTGACGTCTTCTGGGGCATAACGTGACAGCTACAAAAACTTATCCCTGTACTCACTGACGGACAGGGGATCTTGTTTCAGGGCGAGAAACTCCTCACTCCTCACTATCATCAGTCCTTCGGGCACATGGTAGCGACGGAAGTTGTCCCTGAACTCCTCCCAAGTAATGGCTTCAGGGTTGGCATGGGTGGCGAGGCAAGACTCCCACCAAGACTGGGCTGCTCCCCTCAGTTGTCGGGGACCATACAACACCTTCTCACGATCGTTGCACTGGGTAGTGTGCAACTCACGCTCCACAGTACGCAACAAATCTTCTACGTCCATTGGATCAGGAGAGTGGGCAAAAACAGGGGGATTGCCCCTCATGAACTCTGTCCGCTTGTCTCTGGGCACTTGAGGCATCTGGACCTGCACTGAAGGCTATGGTGGGGTTGGCTGCTGCTGCACTTGTTGCATCGCTGCTAATGTCTGACCAATTGCCTGAACTGCCTGAGTTTGCATCAAGAACATCTGCTCAATGGTCATCGGGGGTGGCAGTGGCAAATGCTGCTACAGAGCTGCCTCCTCCTGGGGTGCATGCCGCTCTGGCTGAGCACGCCTCGCACCTCTGCGCCTGTTCTCAAACATCTGTAGAAACCATACACATATCAGATCTGACTCTGCAGTCTTTCAGCATAAGAAAAGATATACGAAAATCTTCAAAGCACTAAACAATTTATCATCTTCACTGACAGCTTCTCAGATAAATAGGAAAGTGGAAATAAATGGATTACCTAACTAAATAACTGACTTTATTAATAACTATACCAAGTTGCAGGGGATACCCACACCTTGGTGACAATCATTACAAAGATCCAACTTCATTACATGACCATCATAACAAGCATCCAACATAAGATAAGCAAACTAACTCTAACTAGACTGACTGGACTAAGAAACTGAACTAAGCATTATTACAGACTTCGACTCTATCGATATAGGGATCCAAATCTATCCGGGTCCTGCAGTTTGGGGTACCATAGTCGAAGCGACCACGGGACGGTGAACGGTAAGGGTGCTGAATCTTGACATGGGCGGGAGAACCACCATCAAGATAGTGGCATGCCGCACATTCAGCAAAACAGGGACCTATGCGCTAAAACCGAGGACGGTGGGTTGATTTCCTAAAACCAGGGGGTCTCTTAAGCAAAACAACTACGCAAAGGGGTACGGGGTAACCTCAGCCGTCGGACCAGACATCAACGACCCAAATTAGATCACGCGGGCGCGCACGGCTGACAAGCGGGGCTAGGGCGCCAGCGAGCCAGGGCGGGCTGACCGGCCGGGCCCAAGGGCAGAGACGCGAGTGAGGGGGAGAGAGGAGAGCCAACTGGATCTGGATCGGAGGGCTACGATCAGATCCGCTCGGGTTGAGTCTAAACCACCCGATCTCGGGTGGACGACCGAGATCTAACGGCAGGGGGCGGACTTGGGTGCGGTGGCGCCGCTCGGTCCCGCGGCGGGAGTTCGCCGGAGACGAGCAGACCGGCCACGACGGGGCTCTGGTGGCTTAGGGAAAGGGCCAGACACATTCAACACATCACGGCGAACACAACCGTGGGCGCAGAAACGGCATGGGGGCGCCAGAGAGCGCAGACCACTGTGAAAAAGGTTCCGCGGCGGCGCAGCTAACTCCAGCGAGCAACTGCGCGGGCTCTGGTGCGGTACTTGGCGAATTAAGGGCATGGGAAGGTTGCTCACCTCGAGTGCGAACTCCGGGACGCTTGGACAAACGACGGGGGTGCGGTGGAGCCTCGGGTCGACGGCGGTGGGGCTCCAACTGCGCAAGAACTGCTCCGGTGAGCGTGGACCGGGCGCAGCAGGGAGGGAGAGGGCACATCGAAGGGTGTCCCGAGTAGCAGAGAGGGAGAGGGCACACCGAAGAGCGAGAGAGAGGGCGAGGGAGCTGGGCAGAGGGCGCAAATGGGAGAGGGGAGTGGGTGAGCAGGGCGCGGGGGTCAAAAGGGGCGCGGGGGCTCAAAAGGGGCGCGGGGGCTCGGACGTGGCCGGGGAACGCGCGGTCGTGGGTGCATCCACGGCGGGGAGATCGTGGGCGAGAGGTTAGAGATGGCTGACAGGTGGGGACGACGGGACAGAGAGAGGGGACCGGGTGCGCGCGGGAGAACTAGCGCCGACAGGTCTTGCCCACGCGACAGAGAGAGAGAGAGGGAGAGAGGCGCGATCGGGTTGGCGCCGACAGGCGGGACCCGTCTGTCAGGCAGAGGGGGCGCGCGGGCGTGGGAGCGCACGCAGGGGCTAGCTAAATGGGCCGGCTTGGGCTGAAATGGCTTTTTCTATTTTCCTGGACTTTCTATTGCCTTTTCTATTTATTTTCTCTAGGGTTTTCAATTCAAATTCATTCAAGTTTCAAATTCAAACCAAATCAAATATGTGCAACAATTCAAAGAATATTTAGGCTCAATATGATGCAACATTCCATGACTCATATGTTTTGGGCAAAATAAAATAAATAACCCCTCACTAATGCAACTAACTCTAATTAAAAGAGAAAGAGAGAGAAAACTAGAGAGAGAGAAACTAGAGTGAGATAAAGAAGAGTAACACATGAATTTGAGTGATTATTAGAAATAAATTTTATACCCCCAAATTCAGGGTGTTACAGTTAATTTATGTTGACTACGTTTCTATTATGTGCACTTTGATTTATATTATGTAAATGATCCTAGTCTTTAATATTATCACTTACTCTTTATTGTATTCGAAACATTGTGCTATGATGAGTCATTTATGTAATAGCTGTGTACGTGAATTTCTGATCGTGACACGTACATGATTCGTATTCGGTTTACCTTCCAAAACCGGGTGTGACAGTGTGTGACTTCATATCGTGTTGGGCTTGAGTGGTTTCTCACGGTCTATCTGTGGAGTAACAGTCTACTAAAAATGGCTCGAGTGGTTTTTATGGTTTAACTATGGATGACGGACTACCGGTAAGGAGAGTGAAATAGACTTACACATTTCACACGTAGCACGTAGCGTAAGACGACTATTAAAAATATACTAGGTGAATGCCCGTGCGTTGCAACGGAATCGTATAATAACACAATAACTTATGTACATATGTGTGTTATATTAATATAGGTATGTGCCCGTGCGTTGCAACGGAAGTAAAAAAATTGTATGAAACTTTGATACGGAACGACAACATCACTATAATATGCAAAATCCATGTGGAAAACATTTATCGCTACAATTTGATCAAACGACAAGATACCAGTGCGTCCCTCGAATGTTTATCAGAATAAACACCTACAAAAAAGTATAAATATTGCATAAAAATAAAATCCATGCAAACACTAACTGTTTAGATTGCGAACTCATACTTAAGGTGCTCGTGCTAAAGGATCAAAGCATAGAATGCCAAAAGTCAATTAGCTTAAGCATCCTTACCAGGTTTCAGGTCTCTATGTATTATGCCATTGGCATGTAAACAGTCCATTGCATGAGCTATGTCCAGTGCATAGCTTATTGCAGTGTGTGTATCTAGTTGGCTAGGCCGGATGCTATGCAGGTAACTTTTCAGTGACATCCCTGGTAGTAGCTCACTAACGATCACCATCAATGATTCTTTGCAAGCTCCAGTAAACTGTAGGAGTGCATAAACGGTTGTGAGGTCCAAAAGAACTAACAATTTATGAGTCACATAAGCTAGCATTAAGACCCGGAAGTACCTTGACAAGATTCTCATGTTTCACTTTACACATCATATTTACTTCTCGGATGAAACGGGCTTCAAGTGTTGCTTTTTCTTCAGGGGTACTGCGGTGTGATTTCTGAGCCTTTTTCCATGCCCCTCTGTTTGCCTAAGATTCCTCAGCAAAATAAACATCAATTTCCAACCTTTGGAGCAAGAGCAACATTCTTGTAGTAGAAGTATGGTGGACCAGTAGCTTGTGTAGGCAGCGATCTGTCTATTGGTCTTGTCCAATGGTCCGGCAAGTTAAATCCAACCATTGGATTTGGGAGAGGCATGGGTTCTTCACAGCTACCATCTAATGGGCCTCTACTTCCCTGTGCTTGACCTCCATATCTCTTTCTCTTTTTTTGTTCCCATCCATGAACCTTCCTTTGTTTCTCCCTCCATAGGAATTACCCTGCAGTATTGCAAACACAGTTCCATCATCAGACCATTAAATTTGAACTAAATCTTATTGCAGACTTGTATGGGCAGGTCACCTAAGACGAACGAACCTCATAGTCAGACAAATTGCCACAGTAACCATCTCCTGCGGTCTGTGAAGCATATATGGAATCCACCAGAACAGAAATAGATGCATCCTGCCCTAAGTAATGTTAAACCACAGACAACAATAGATGGCGTAAGGTGCATGATCAGTGAACAGGGGCGTTTGGATCATACTTAAAATAAAAAACAGTTTTAAACCACAAACTCTGAAGATAACTCAGAATAAAACAGGGACAAGGACAGAATCTGAGTTCTACAAGTTGCATGCAAAAACAGTTTTATTTGACAGCAAATGCAATTAAAATATTCTGACCCCAAAAAATAATAAATTCTTGGTTGCCTGCTTTGAATTGAGCATCCGGATGCTTCCTATTCATAGAATCAAAGGTTTACATCTACTAATTGGATGGATAAGTTCTTAAAATCCAATTTATTCTTCTAAGAAACAATATTTATCATACACCTTGCTTTCTACAAGTTATTGTGGGCATGCCTCACTGATCTGTCTTCAGATTGAAAATAACTGGTTAACCGAGACTTGATGCAATCAGTCTGTCAAGCTTGGAAAGAATCAACCATTCCAGGTTATCTCAATTCGAGATTGCAGCTACTTTACGAGTTCCTACTTACAACATTTGAGGAAAATTCTCAAAATCCAGAGATAAACCAATAGAATGTTTGGCATATAATTAAACATGGCAATGTTATTATTCAACAGATTTATTCTAGGTGAGAACATATCCTACTTTCAGGTTAAAAAACAGTTCTGTAAACATTCCACAGTGAGCAAGAAAGACAGAAATAATAATATTTGCTTGTTCAATAAAAAACTCAATGTTCAATAAAAACTATCTTTGTAGCTCTAAACTTTTAGTTTTCAAACTGACACTGAGAAAAATTTTATTTATTCGGTCAGAGAAGCTTGGAGGCACATTAATGGAACAACTCGCTAAGATAGAGCCAATGCTAGAAGATTTGAGGCGTAGGAGGGATGAGAGAGTAAATGAGTTCAAGGCTATTCAATCAAATATTGTACGTCTACAAGCAGAAAATTCAGGAGCCATTGATCAAGGGGATCCTGCTGCTCCTGTGGTAGATGAGAATGATTTATCCTTGAAGAGATTAGGGGAATTGAAGGAGCATCTTAATGATCTTCAGACAGAAAAGGTAGCTTTAAAATTTGCTTTCCCAGATTGCTTAGCTGCCATTCTTAAATTAATTGTATTTTTTTGTTCAGAATGGAAGGCTGCAAAAAATTGACATCCAGACTAACAGTATTCATGAAATGTGCAACATAATGTCTATTGATCTCAAAATGGCACTAAAGGATGCCCATCCCAGTTACGCTGAGCTGGGAGGAAGCAAACCCATGAGTATTAGCAACAATTCGCTTGATAGACTATCTGAAAAAGTACATGCATTAAATCATGAAAAGAAACAAAGGCTTCGGAAGGTGCGTATATCATTGAAGCTAGTTATTTCCTTGTAACTGAGATCAGCATATATATTGCTTTCCCAGGTTGCTTAGCTAAATATTCATAGACTTCGACCCTTCATATAAAAAATGCAAGTGAAATATTTAGACAACTCAATAAAAAATAAAAACCTATCTTTGTTCCAAATTGTAAGTCGTTCTACAATTATATGAATTACCAGGACATATGATGTTTAGGGTCATTGATAAAATTACCTGCAGGTCCGTGGGTAGACTCATGAATCACTGAAAGAGAATAGTTGTTCTGCAATCCATCCATAGAGACAAAATAATGTTAAAGACTAATCAAACCATCTATCAATTTAGAAAACCGTAAAAGATAGAAAGAGTTGCAAGCCTTAGTATGAGCCAACTATTACACTTTTTGGTGTGGTATATCACCTACGCCAGCACACAGATGCATACAGTTGCCTTCTAACTCTTTCACCAGTTCAACAATTACTCATAGATCTAGTTTAGTTAAATATCCGTCAGTTTTTCTTTTAACTCAGCTTACATACATGATACATCAGGCAAAATAATAAGCTAAATTAAAAATGGGTTTTGCGTATACATTCAAACTTCTATAGGACAGTACAACTTAAATCCAGTTAGAGAGAAGCAAATAAATATTATACTAATCTTCTGAGCGGATAAGCATCAGAAGGCGCACAGGAAAATGTTCCGCCTACCCCGAAGCCAGAACTCGCGAGGCTTGGCTAAAGAACAGTTGCAGCGACAAATTCGCTTGAAAGCTTACCTTAGCCTCAGAAGCTGTGGAAATCGTCACTGCATTGCAGCGAACCCCCGGCGGTGTCCTGCCGTCCGGGTCAACCAAGCGCCTCTCCCTTCCTTCTTCCGCACCCGCTCGCTAGCCGAAACAACGGGCTAAAACGAAGCAATGTCGAACAAACATTATAATATTGTAGAAATTATTTCTAAAGAATCAATAAAAATTGGATTGATGTTGGGAAGCAAAATGACGCCGCCAGCACAGTTCAAGTTTGCGAAGCGAACTGAGCAGAGAAGCATTTTCGAATTAGCACTTAATTTTGTCAAATGCCAACCACCAATGATACAATGTTGGGTTTTGTTCTAAAAGACAAACATAAGATTTTGAAGTGTGTGAATCAAACTATCTTTGAGCTGGAGAGTACTCACGGCCAAGCCAGTCAAGGAACAATTGAAAGAGTAAATTGAAGATAATGATGTATCCATGTAATGCTCTAACGCCAATCCAGTACCAGTTTGGGTCTACACAAATGTCCTGTGCCTTTAGGATTTGGAAACCGGGCGTGTCATTGTTTTTGTCCTACACAACAGTTCAAGCCTCGACAAAATCTTTAGCAATTCCCTCGGAAAATTAAACCCTCCTAGAAACACACCACAATTTGCACCAAACCAGGAATCCACATATTTTCAGCTTACAAAGTTAGAATATCAATCTGAGCCCATGTCAAGAAAAGGTGACAACTATAGGAATGCAGGAAACATCAAATTCACAAGGTGTTAGAATGAACGAAAGCATAGCTACTGCTCATATGCGCCAAGTAACAGGCCAATTCAGAATCCACACATTTTAAGTTTACAAAGTTATAATATCAATCTAAACCCATGTCAAGAAAAGGTGACAACTATGGGAATTTCCAGTTCAGGTTTTCTGGTGACACTAAGACCGACACTTTCTATCTTAGCTTTGTCTTCTTATGGGATCATGTCAAAGAGATCCTTTTTCAGAATCGATGAATATATTCTTTCTAAACTCTGAGCAATGTCTATGAATGGTCATGATGTGATTATTAGTCTGTCCAGGTCCACACAATGTTTTTTCCAGAGATCTGAAATATAAAGTGCACTGGTTAGAGAGCATGGACTACACTGCAGTATATCTCATTATTTGGTTAGCAAACCGTTAAGAAAAATCATGGTTTCATCTCATCTTGTAATGTCATATGGAGAATCCAACGCACAGTCCAAATTATTAACCTTCTATGTAAATGTTTCACGTATCGTAAATCATAATCAGGAAAGTTCTGCAATGCATGAAGTAAAAATGATAGCTACCTTCCATAACATAGCTTTCGAAAGGAGGCTTTATGGCAGTGACATTTGTATTTAGTCGTCATCAAGCTGAAAGACTAAATTTGCGCTAAAATCATGCCACAATGTCAAGGCAACGAATTAGTAAAATTACCACTCCTATATGCCAATATGTTATCTTGTAAAAATAATCGTGAAGAAAGTGAGGTCACCTGCTATGCTTTGCCCTTCCCTTCCCGTTTTTGTTGTGCAGCGTGCTGGGATCAGTGCTAGTGATAGGTGGCTTTTACCTTTTTCTGTGGGGAAAGCGGCAGGAGGCCCTACACTGTCCTCCACCTCCTCCAAAGGTTGCTGAAGACGTTGTTGAGATGGTGTGAAACGGAGTATATTAAAAAGTTCAAGCTAATACACCGTAATTGGAAAACCTTAGGATCATATAAAAAGTAGCATTGCCATCAGCCTTCTTTTTGCTCGAAAGACACAGTTAAAATGACCGAAGGAAAGAAGCAATGAAACAATGGCAGGAGCTTATCCCTGAGTGTGTATCTGCATATCGGACAAAGCGAAAACATCAATCTAAAGAATGTAAAACATGAAACATCTTAGGAGCTTATCCAAGAAATGTACCAGAGAAACGAAACCAGAGAAATGTACCAAAGAAGCTCTGTAAGATCCACATGGATGTTGCTGGTGCTGGTGGAGCTGTTGATTTCCTTACCGTTTGCAACAGCATGACAATAATTCGAAGATCAGATTACCAGAATCAGTGGTCACATATAAATCAGTCTAGTTCTTAGTGGAACTGGCCAGTGGAACTTTACATGCAAAATCAGTCTAGTTCTCAGTTCTGGCCCCTTGGTCCATGTCCACCATTTTGCTTTTTTGATGTTTTACCTGCAATAGACAATGTCAACTTCAGTGTCCGATTGGCTGAGCTGAGTTTTGACAGCTTCATCTACAAGTTTTCCCCACCAAACCATGTCAAAGCAAGCACATAGATAAAGCAATGAAAAGGTGAAAATGCCAGGCTAAAATATACTACATACAGTTCATCAAGGAGCAAGAGCACTCGAATTCAGTGGAACAAGTTAAAAGAACTACACTGCGTGGTCAACTTCTAATGTTATAATGTTCTACATAATTAAAACTATGCAATACAAATAGCGTCGACAAGGGTATCTGAGATTTGGTGTTCAAAAATAAAAGGAACCAGGAACTAACTATCCCTAACCAATCGGGTAATCTGCTAAGCTATTGCCATTGCGCCTACTCTTTACAAGGAAATCACAGATCTACCAAATTTGAGCAGACAAGGAAGAACTTGAGCTACCTTTCCACTGAAGTGAGGCTTCTTCTGCGGCTGTGAATGAACCTGCAGCACAAGGCGACGATGGTGGCCAACCCTAGCTCCGCGCTCTGGTACGGACTTCACAGCAGTGACCCCATCCGCACCCCTACGTCCTGGAGCACTGCCCTTGCACTCAGCCTTGCCTACACCAGAGAAGTCACTGTCGTCGCGCGCCTCGTTAGCTTTGCAAAGAACGTGGGAGGAATACCAAGTGCCTGGTACAGGGAACCGGCAACCACGGGAGGGCGGTCATCCTGCTCACCAGAGTTGGGTGAGGATAGGGGAGGGATCCAGGTCAAGGCCGAGCAAGTCCCCGTCCCCAGCAAGCTCATCTCGCAGGGCGTGGGATCTAGTCGTCGGTACGAGGAGCAGTCTCGACTCTCGAGGTCGAACTCGCCCATAGCCGTCTGCGACCCATGACTGCATCGACCACCTTCCATCGATGGAGTGAAGCGGGGCGTTGATGGAGGGTAGGGAATGATGAGCATGAGATCTGGGAGGGGGAGGACTGCGTTGATGGCGGTGAGTCACGGAGCGGAGATTGCGCAGCGGCTGACGGGATCTACGAGATGCGTTGATGGCTGTTGCGGCAGTGGATCACGGCAGCGACAAAAATGGGGCGGATGACGGGATCTGGGAGTGGATCATGGCAGGAGCGCGGAGGGCGCGCTGGCGATTGCAGGAGGATGGAAGGAGGGCGGAGGATGGAAGCTGCGGCTGCGGCGCTGCCGCGGATGCGGGCGTTTGCGGGGCGGCTGTGGGTTGCGGCGCGGATGCGGGATGCTGGCGGCAGAACGCGGCAAAACGTGCACCAAGGGTGTGTGGACGCCTACACTACTAACATAATTAGTAGTAGAGATTAATATAGAGAAGACAAGAGTGTTCATACGAAGAAACAGGGTGAAGTGGAGTAGCATACCTGTTGCGACCAAGCACGAGGAGTCATTTATAATTTTGCCATTATCATTTGTGGGCTTCACCAGTATGCTATCGAACCCATAAATCATAAACACAGATGGTTCTACTAATTATAGACACGAGATAACATAATAACAAATAACCAAAATTGAGTGTGACAAAATCACAAATTTCTCGAGCACGACGATCGCCTCATCCTCGCGCCCAAAAGATCAGCAGGGTAAAAAAAAGAGAAAAGAAAACAGGCGGCATTCTTGTTGGGCCTAGGCCCAACGCATGGAGGGTTGTGGCGCATGGAACACGGTGGAAACTGCCAACGCGCTAGGATCCGTAGCGGACGGCGATCTGTCTTCGACTGCTCTCTGCCATCGCTGTGGCGACCCCGACGGAGCCAAGCGACGGTTCATCTTCTTGCGGCGGCGGCGACCTCGAGCTGATTGCAGCGAGAAGGCGGGGACAAATCGATCTCCCCTAGCTGGCTACACCCGATGGAGCCGAGGGTTCCTTGCGTTGACGGCGGCGGCGACGGCCTCGAGCTGAGGGCCGCGAGAAGGCATCGACGGGAGGGCGGGCGAATCCACGTCCTCGATGCGCAAATCCTGGAGCCTCAGCGACAGAGATCGAATCCATTCAGGTACCCTTCACTCACGTTCTTCTATCCCTGTCTCCTTGTATTTTTTGTTCTTTATTTTTTCTTCTAGCGCATCGATAGATCCATGTCGATCTTCTGCTAGTTCATTCAGACCCGTTGAGGTTACTAACCTCCTCGTTTTGCCCTTGGGGGTAGAGATGCTTTCTTTGCTTCTTGCGTCCTGTACCTAGATGTGTGATACAGCTGGCTGTCACATATTTCAGGTTTGAATGCGAGACTGGATTTCGTAGGTGCTTTCATCATTTTACTAGATTTCTGCACATTCCAATTACTTGCTCAAAGAAATCTCGATAACTGAGCATCTGAAAGGAAATCTTGAATGGCTGCTGATGAGTGTTCATCAAGCTGCAGGTTACTTTGCTTCTACAGAGAGGGACATCCAGGGCTAATTACTCCTATCAACATATATACATGCATGTGATGCCATCTATTGCCCTCTTTAATTTTCCAAACTGAATACATTGGCTCAGGCCATTGAAAGTGGCTGCATTCTTCAATTCCTAGCTAGCCAGCAGATTTTTTTTCTTTTAAAAAGGCCGATCTAGCTCAGCTAATTTCTCTGTTTTGGGTTGATGACTGTTGTGTGCTGTGTCAAGTAGCTGGCAAACCATTTGTAATAACCCTCTCTAGCTAGAGTGAGACTGCTTATATATACTAGTTAGTCGCACGTGCATTGTATTTTTTATTTTCAAATTATTAGTATATATGTATTTACAACATATCCCATTCACATAACACAAACAGCCCTCAGCTGTAGTGGTGGAACCGCTTAGTTCTTTACCCTGCCCGGGTTCGAGCCCCCCGTCATGCCCATTTTTTGCAGCTGAGCATGCTGGGCGCACACACGGTTCTTGCTGGCGCGTGACGGGCGCGGACGACGCACGAATAAACTTGTGCTTAAAGGTGTAGTGATAGTGATGTTTGTATATAACTTGCTATCATTAGCCACATATATATCTTGTCTTTTTTAAAGAAGCAGTTGACAAAATGGTGATATCAAATATAATGTCTTGACAATCCAATTGGTCTCTAAAAAGTAAAAACTCGATTTGTTCCTCTCCGTCTGTGTAGCCTTAAGCCCGTAAACATGAAATTTAAAGATCAAATCAACATCCTCTTCAGATAAGACATGTCGTGCTTCTCGTCTCTTATTGTAGCTTGGCACAAGCAAGGCATTGAGCCTTAGTAACCAGGAACTGGGAACGTGGCCACGTTCCGGGAACGTGGGAACAATCTTGTTCCAGTAGTGTTAAAACCTAGTTTTAGTAGCGTACCATGTACCACGTTCCCGTTCCTCGATCCCATCGATCCGGGAACCTGGTTACTAAGCATTGAGCACCCTGCAATGCCTGGGATCTTTAGTACTGTTGGCTGATATTAGTTTTTCTAAAAACCTCTCCTGCATACCGTAACTAAACATATGTTGTTTAACAATGTGGTGTTTGGTTTGAAAAGTTAATCCGTTCTAGATAAGGTGGTGCATCATGAGTCCATTCTCCATTCCACAAATTTTGGTGAAATGAATTAATTTCTCATTATTATTACTAATCATTAGCCTATGAGGAATGAAATGTTGATGGATAAATTCATTCCATTCCACAAACCAAACAAAAAGGTGAGGAGTGAGAAGATGATGGACTACCTCATTCCTCAAACCAAACAAGGTACAAGTGTCTGGCATTTAGGAGCTCCTGAATAATACATGTTTTGAGCACAAGCGCCGTTTTTTATATCAGGATATTATGTGCTTTATTTCATTATACTGGATCTGTCCAAATTCAAATACATTAAAATGATGATACTACTCTGTATTGCGTCTCAACTATATATGTTAACCATCTCCATATCCTATAAGTGTAGTCCGTGCATAAATGCTTTGAGAAGAAGGATAACATGCATAAATCAATTTCAGAGCTCATCTTTTATGTAGAACAGTTACCAGTTAAATTAGTCCATCCAGTCACAAGAAGCAGTACTTCGGACAATGGACATAGACACTGAGCCGTGCAGTTTTAGAGAGCTTTTATGTGTGTATATGGTTTATGTTCAGAATAGATAGTCCTTACGTAAAGATCCTTGCTTTTAGAGTTTTTTAAGGATGACCTGAACAGAGAGACTACTTCTAGGCTATGAAACAAGATTTTATGCTTTATGGCACTAAAGAAGTGAATAAGCTTGGAACACAATCAAACACAAGTAAGTTTGCTTATTTGTTTACAATTTTTAACAATGCTGACACTCATATTTGTAACCCTGTGCTGCAGGTCGTTGGCTGCAAAAGATATGAAGATGCCTTTTATCCAAACAACAGTTTCTAAACGTAAAATAGAACAATAGCATTCTTATGCAGAACAATTTACAGACGGAAATGATTTGTACTATTTCTCAGGTGCAAACCAACCATTTCTCAGGTGCAAACCATTTCGATCTGTAAGTTGTTGTGCACAAGAATACTACTGTTTTATTTTATATTTTGGAAACTGCTGTTTGGATAAAAGGCATTCACTTGCATCTGCTAGCTACTGCTTGCTCTGCCATGCATGCTCCCATATGCTTTACTTTGCTGCGCAACACATATATCTATACTATACTTAAAGTACCAGTTTCAACGGTCGTCCCGCGTCATATTTTTACAAATAACCCCTCACAGTTATTTCAAATTAATCCGCTGCATGCCTATAGATGGCCAAACGGCGCCCGGCACGGGCCACAACTATGGCCCAGGCATGTCATGCCGGCCTGTTGACTGTGTCGGGCCAGCTCGTTAGCTCGTCGGTCCATTTAATTAAATCAGCGTAAAATGTTAAAAAATGATGCAAGAGATGTGGTTTGAACCCATGCCCTGATGAAAGAACATCATGCCAGTAGAACATCATGCTCAGATGTATTTAATATTGAATATAAATTGTATATATGTATATACATTTTTTTGTAAAATAAAAAAATCGTGTCGGGCCGGGCCAGCACTACGGGCCGAGGCTACAGCCCAAGCACGGTACAACGTTCTTGGCTCTTGCAAGCATTAGGTTGTTTCTGAGATCACATTGACGCAATGGACTACATGATGTTTGAGGTTGCTGAATTGGATGGAGCAACAATGATTTGTCACACTAACAGTAAAATGAAAGGTTATTTGTTAATTTTAAACGTTAGTAATTGCTACGAAGTAGCATAATTTATATGGAGCGCATTCAGTTTTTATTGATGCCTGACTTTAGCAATCACTCAATATTTTGATCTATTTTTTTATAAGTTTGACTTTATGTGACTTATTTTAGAAACTTGAACTCACAAACTTTCTCTTATTTGGTCTATGTATGGTGGAATTATGTTATTTTATAATCTCTGTTCGTTCAGTCAGTCGTTGCGAACTCTCTTCTAATTGCTCACTTTATTGGTCGTGTTGTACCAAAATATATTGCATGGAGTAAACAATAACATCAGTTAGCCTAATAAAAAAAATATTATACAGAGAGCGGAGACAATCAATAAAAAATCTTGAATTTTTTTTGATGGATAGTTTACATGGGTATTGTTGTAAGCCGTTGCAACGCACGGGCAACCGACTAGTTGTGCTTGTATATCCCGGTATACAACATGATGCATGCATTAATTAATAAGTATGTTTTGTGATGGTAGGCAAGTAACTGCTGTGACCTATCATAATTCTGGAAAAAGTTATACTATGTTACCATCACAGTTATAAAAAACGTTGTTCATCTTTTGCAGCTACAAACCTGCAGCAAAAAGTTATAAATATGAATGTAGCATTGTTAAAAATCACAAAAAAGCAACTTGTGTTTGATTGTGTTTCAACTTCAAAGCTTTTTTCACTTCTTTAGTTAGCCATAAAGCACACGTCTTGTTTCATAGCTTAGAAATATCTTTCTGTTCAGTGCATCCTTAAAAACCTTGGAAGCAAGGACCTTTACATAAGAACTTCCTATTCTGAACCTAAACCTTATATACACACAAAAGCTTTCTAAAACTGACAACTCAATGTCTATGTCCATTGTCTGAAGCAATGTTATCAAGTTGTCCGACTACTTGTGATTAATGATGACTACTTTCCCTAATCGGTAGTCCGAACTTGACTAGGGGGTACGACTCGATTTAGGTGACTAGTTTTTTGGTTGTCTGATTAGTTGTCGACTAATCATGGTTAGTCAGGTGCTTGATGACCAGACACTGAATTGAATTACTAGGAAACTGAGACATGGGCTGTATCTGGAATAGCTAGGGTATAGAACAACACATGTGTGGCCTCCTAGCTGCCTTTGCTAGAGTCAGGGCTATTTCTAGTGCTTAATGCTGTGAAAGTTGGAGTTAAGAATATGATTTTTTCTGGTTGTTTCCTATGTCTTTTTGTGCCTGTTATGGTATTGTACTGTGATCCACTTCGGACCTTTCTCTCTTTCAATATAATGATGCGCAGTTCTCCTGCGCGTTCGAGAAAAAACACATGTGTGTCTATATATATTCTGCATTTTTCACTCCTGGAGTAGATACTCCCATCTTCAATAAACCATATTGCATATGTGTGCATACTCTAAATCTTACTACATTATTTTTCCCCAAAAGAGCTCATATTTTACTATGTTATTATAATACATTATATTAGTATATAAAATAAATATGACCATATACTCTGTATACTTGCATACATGACATACATACTACCATGTCCTAGTATGATCGTATACTCTGTTTACATACACTTAGTCAGGCCGTACACCATAAATCTAGAGATACATACTGTAACTACTCCTTGGGATTAGAAAATAATTTTTTACCCCCCCACACACTAGTATATTATATGTTCTAGACTGGAGTACAAATCAAGCATGAAGACTACTACAGATTGGTCAGTTGGTTGAAGAACATAAGCCACAGCGGCCCAAACTATTCCAGATACAACCCATGAAACTATTCGTCTTAATCGAGTTGTAGCCCCTAGTCAAGTTCGGACTACTAGCTACGAGTAGTCGGATGACTTGATAGCACTGTCTCTCTTAACGAAATGATGCACAATTCTCTTGCACTTTTGAGAAAAAATAGTTAATTAATATGAGTAGCTGTGCGAAAGGGCCTCTAGCGTAATGGTTAAGGCTTTCGAGTAGCACCTCCAGCTCCCGGGTTTAATCCCCCTCGGGAGCGAATTTCGGGCTTGGTTAAAAAATTCCCTCGCTGTGTCCCACCCGCTCTCGGGGATCGATATCCTGCGCGCCGTCCTCCGGCTGGGCCGTTGCAGAGTGGGCAGTTGATCGACCCGTTAGTGATGTGGGCTAGGGTTCAGGGGTCTTCTTGGTCGGGACCATGTTTCAGTCTCTTCTTAATATAATACCGGGAGGGCGGTCTTTCCCTCCCCGGCCGAGTTAACATGAATAACTGTATTGTTTTAAATATGTCCATTTGTTAAAATTAATTAACTGCTGCCTTTTTCTGGCTTGATCAGGAACATCTTTCATCTATTAACTCAACGAGAGGTCTTACCTCGAACGAAACACCATGCTAAAAGGATATGGAATAACTCTCCAAAATATGATCCTCATTTAATTGAGTTAAGGTTTTCAGATGCAGATGCTAAACTTGGTATTTTATCTTGGTAAGGATTTTTTTGTCTCAATGATATTCAAGAACAGTCCACAACATATTCACTACTGAGTCGCATGTGAGTCTGTTCGCATCTTTATTTTTATTGGCTGATTCGTTTAAACCTCACTGTGTACAGGGCAGAATCACTGTCCCTGCATCGCTGGTCTGCCAAGTATTGCCCTCTTTTGCCACCTCCTAGGTCAACTATTGCAGCTGCTTTCAGTCCAGATGGAAAATCACTTGCGTCCACACAGTAAGTTTATTGATTCACTGTATAACAAACTGAAATGAAAGACACGCCAACTAACTCAATCTGTTTTCTCAGTGGTGACCATACTGTGAAAATAATGGACTGCCATACAGGGAAATGTGTGAAGGTTTTGAGTGGACATCGACGCACTCCTTGGGTGGTATGTCTATCATACCAGCATATATTTTTTTCTTGTGTATTTAGATTAGCACCCTGTGCTTCGAGCTCTTGCAAAGAAAGGAAACTAGTTATAGTGTGATTGTCGATTTTTCAGTAATGATCTGGCTAGAACATTAGTTTTATAATTTCGTTTTTCATATTATATATTTTTTTACTTGGTGACAATCTGGCTAGTTGACAGCATTTTTTTATCAAAATGATATTTTTGATCTTTCTTTGCATCCCAATATTACCTCAGAAGTCAGAAATGTAAGCTGCTAACCTATTGCAGGTCAGGTACCATCCTTTACATTCTGACATTCTGGCTAGTGGAAGTTTGGATCATGAGGTTCGTCTGTGGGATGCTAATACTTCAGACTGTATTGGATCACAAGACTTCCGTAATTTCTCTCAGAGGACTCCTTGCATCCTATTCATAACCAATTCTGAGAAATAAGTAACTTATATTATATTTGATGTTCCTCTGGTAGATCGGCCAATTGCGTCCATTGCATTTCATGGAAGAGGAGAGATTCTGGCAGTTGCATCAGGTCACAAAGTGAGACTTGCTGTGTTGAACTCGAAAAGCAAGAAGAAAAACAAAGTTTTTCTCTACTGTTTAATAGAGCCCGTTAACATAACATATACTAATGCCCAAATCATTTTATACGTTTCTTTGTCAGTTGTACATATGGAACTACAATAAGAGAGATGATGCTTCTGTCCCAACCATCATACTAAGGACCCGCCGTTCGTTGAGAGCTGTGCATTTTCACCCGCATGGCGCTCCATATCTTCTAACAGCAGAGGTAGAAATATAGAATAACCTGAGGTCTGCGCTTATGTTTTCCCTTCAAATTTCATGTTTGCTGTATGAATTTACGCATAACTTCAATTTCAGGTTAATAATATAGAGTCTGCAGACTCACCGCTGACTCTGGCAAGATCATCTGGATATTCAAACTACCCTTCGGCCCTGCTGGTGTCAAACACTAATTCTAGATTCTGTCCACTTCCTGAGTCCAATGTGACGTCACCGTGCTTACTGTGGCCTGCGTACCTCAGAGATGATGGGATTTTACATGTGCTTGGCAATGCCAGTAGTTCAACCATTGTGCAGCAGAGATCATCATTAGTTCAACCTTCCACATCAGATACTGCAAATCTACAGCTTGAACAGTTTGCTACCCCTATGGATGTATGTCCTGGAGAGCCAACTTCATTTAATAACATATCAGATGCAGTAACTGTGCCTACTTCAAATGCAATTGAAATGCATGGTGCTGGCGGCCAGTCTAACCCAAGACTGCAGGGCAGCAGCTCTATTAGTAATCTTGAGAGGTTCAGTGCTAGAGATGCTTTGCAAGTGTCTTCCCTGAGCAGCATTGAGCCAATCCCATCAACAGCTGGGTCTTCGGGATCCAATTCACGCCGTGCTATGCCACTGAATATGCTCCTCACTGGTGGATTAGATGTTCAAATGTTCCAAAGAAATGTAGGAAGTGGACAACAGGATCATTTTCTCTTCGGCGACTCAAGTAACTGGGAAGTGCCATTTGTGCAGGGTTTTTTGATGACCCAAAACCATACAGGTTTGCACCCTGCACTTGTGAACAATAATGTCCTTGAAGACCTATCTGGTGCTGGTACTGCAGGGATTAACAACTCAACTAGGGAATCATCACACATGCATAACTTTGGACGTCCAGGTGCTTCATCATCGATTCCCCTTACTTCTGGCAGTTCTAGGAGACCAAATCGACACTATGCCTCACGCTCTGTGCCTGGGGTTGGGAGTTTGCTCCTAGTAGGTCCTCAAATTGACGAAGCTGAAGCTCATGCTGCTTCACTAGGTGCTGGTTCAGAAATCACTGCGTCGATGCTTGCTCCTGGTACTGAATTGCCTTGTACAGTGAAGCTCAGAATATGGCGGCATGATATCAATGAACCATGTGTTCCTTTAGCACCTGAGGCATGCCGTCTGACGATTTCTCATGCCGTTCTTTGCAGGTGCTTCACTGTGAATTTCATTTCTTGATTTTATTTTGGTAAAATAAAAAAACTGTTATTTCAATTACTAATTTTAGTTTACTGTTTGCTAATATTGCAATTTAACTATTTGTAATAAGCACAAGCTCCAGGCCTGTTTGCACTGTAAAATAATTGTGAATAAACTGCTTTGTAGCGCATATGTTTTGTCATATGTGAATTGTACCTGTACTTGTACTTTTGTTGCATCTTATGCTTGAGCAGGGAATTGTGATTTCATTACTTACTATGAACTTACCAATTTTGCAGTGAAATGGGTGCCCATTTTTCCCCATGTGGACGATTTCTTGTAGCCTGCGTTGCATGTTTGTTGCCTCAAACAGAAGGTGGCCGTGGTAGCCAATTGCCTGTGCCTTATGAAGAGGCTGGATCATCACCAACTCGTCATCCACTTCCCTCTCACCGAGTTATTTATGAGCTTCGGGTTTATTCGCTTGAGGAGGAGACGTACATTTTCTCTTGATTGCCTTTTTACTATTTTTATATACTAGGTTAATGTTTGTGAATGGCTCACATATCTCAAAACTGGTTATACCTTTGCAGATTTGGGGATATTCTTGCTTCTAGAGCAATAAGGGCAGCACATTGCTTAACTTCCATTCAGGTTTTCTTCAGTTATTTGTATTTCTTTACATTTTTATATGTCGATAGCAACCGTTTATCATGTTTTGTAACCTGTCACTTGCTTGGGACTCACTCTGTAACAGTTCTTTTTGTTGCAAAAAGCCAAAAACCACTTAGGACCTTAGTCTGATCAAAGATAATTCTTACATTTCTGCAGTTCTCATCGTTGAACCTCTCTTTTCATGCAGTTCTCACCTACATCCGAACACATACTTTTGGCATATGGTCGTCGTCATAGCTCGCTGCTTAGGAGCATAGTCGTGGAGGGAGAAAATGGGATTCCTGTATATACTATTTTGGAGGTAGATATGACAATCATATCCAATTTCTAAATCACAGTTTGATTGGTAACTGATGTCATATTAATTATTGTATGGGGATATTGACAGTGCTGGTTCTGCAGTTGCATGATACTTTTTGATACATGGGATTCAAAATGATTTGCTTATTATCCTCCACAACTACTCATATTGCTCATACTTTGTGTACAATGTAAGCCAAACTATCAATCTTTTTTTTTAATTTATTACTTTAGGTATATAGAGTTTCAGATATGGAGCTTGTGAGAGTGCTTCCTAGTGCCGAAGATGAAGTCAATGTTGCATGCTTTCATCCTTTACCAGGAGGTGGCCTTGTTTATGGGACTAAGGTGGGTAGCAAATTATTCAATAAACAAAAAGGTATGGTGGATTGCTAATGCTTAAATTGTGGTGAATTATATAGGAAGGGAAGCTCAGGATCCTTCAACACAATGGCGCAAACATGATAAACATGGGGTCGGGTTGCTTCATTGAGGAAAATATGGTTGAGGTAGTGAGTTTTTTCCTTGTTTAGTCATTGCCATTTACTTAGAAGGGCACGTCTGGTGTAGTGGTGAGAGATATCTTACCGAATCACCAGGTTGCGGCTTCAAAGCCTCTCCACATTTGTAGGGAAAAGGTTTGTCTTGATTTATTTTTCCCTAGGTCCCACTCATGTGGGAGTCTTTGGCTCTGGGTCTGCCCTTTAGTCATTGTCATTACTTAACTTGCTTTCTTGCTACGTCGAGACATTTCCATGTTTGCCAAGCTGATGTTTGAGACACTTAAGTTGAGTGGGGACTTAAACGTATCTTCCATCTACAACCCTTGTAGGGCTGCAGCCTCGCCCCTTTCCATCCGTAGTCTTACCCCCATGTCCATTTATGTTTTCCTCTTTGAATTTGAATTTATCCATGTGCCAGTTGTCAACATAAAACTACTAATATCTCTAATATATATTTCAACAAAGGAATAACTAAAATCATATAGGGATACTTTTATTAAATCATTATTAAAACATATTTGTTTTAGGAGATGTAATTTCAAGTATAAGAAAATTATTATTGAAAGATATTTTAATTCAAATCCATTGGAGAACTTTTCCTAGATTCCAAAATAAGATTTTGGGTGTTACAACACCTCCGCATCCTCCCCATGGTCCGCGCTCCCCCCCTTTGTTGGGCCGCCGCCGCGGCTACCCTCCCCCTAGCGTCGCCTTTGCTCTTCCCAGTGGCACTGGCGCGCCCGCTCGGTCTGCTGCCTTCCCCACCTTCGGCGACAACGACATGTCAGCTACCCTCCCCCTAGCGTCGCCTTTGCTCTTCTCGGTGGCATTGGCGCGCCCGCTCGGTCTGCTGCCTTCCCCACCTTCGGCGACAACGACATGTCTGCTTGGTCGACCCTTGTCTCCCACCTCGGTGAGTGCGCTCTCCCCTTCCCCAGCCCGCAGGAGCCTGGTGGCCTTCCCTCTCCTGCTGCCACGCCGGCCCTACTCTCCATGCCTGCGCTGACCGCAACGCCGATTCTCTACCACCGTGATCGGCGCCGCTGCTCTGCCCCCTGCTCCGGCGCGCGCTCGCCGCCCCTTTCCTTTGATCAGGCCCATGCACCCTCCTGCTCTTGTCTACGCCGCCATTCGTGGCCCTCTCCTTCCTCGACGTGTCCGCTTCCCCCGCATGCGACTTCTTCTTTAGTGCTTTCCCTGGTGGCATGACCCTCCTGGTAGGTGTGACTTCCCTCCACGGTGGGCCCCACCTCTCCAACCATGGCGCCGACGTTCCTACCGACAACGCGGTCGACCTCCCTGATTGCCCCACTGCTTCATCCGCCGATGCAACGAGTATTCATGGCGACCCCTCCCTGCCCCAACAGCCCACTAGCTCTCCTCCCGCGCTCGTCGCGGTCCTCTCTGCTATGGGCTGCAACACTCCTCTCCACTGCATGCCGTCCCTCGTCCATGCACCCGCAACACCCTCTTGCCTCCCTACAACTCCCTACCACCACCCACACCTCTGCCTACCCTGCACTCGTCAGCATCAACACCACCATCTCCTTACTTGACAGGCCCACCCTTTGCCTCCATGTGCACCGTACCAGCTGCTCTGCCCTTCTTTGCTTTTGTTCCACATGAGCCTGGTTCAGATGTGCCCTCCTCTTTCCCTGCACTCGCTCCCTCGACTCCCGTCCTTTGCTACGCCGCGGTCCACATGCCTCCCTACTATGTGCGTGTCTCCCTTCACGATGGCCAGCTTCTCTGGGGCATGTTTGTAGCCTTTGATCGGGTCATGAACCCGATTCTCCGTGCTTGTGTCGAGCTCTACCACTCTCTAAGTTTTTTCCACCCTCTGGAGGGCCGCCACTCTCGGACCGTTTGTGTTCTGTAGTGCCAAGATTGTCTCCATGTCGATCGAGGCCTTGTCGTCTCTACCACCCATGATTGCTGTCAGCATGCTCGCCACTCCTGACCCTACCACCCGTCCCGGTGGCTTTGTGGGGTGCCTCCCCTGGCTCACCGTACCCCATGTCTTCGCAGCCCCTACTACTCAAATCGACTGGGTTGCCGACTCTGGCGCCTCGTACCACCCACTCTTGACCCCAGTATTATCTCATTACCCCAAGCCTCACCTTCCCTTCATCATTGTCGGTAATGGGTTGACTCTGCCTGCCACCTTATAAATGGAGGTCGATCTCGACATGCTTCATGAATTGATGCTGGATGAGGTTGACGGAGAGGTAGACGGTGCTGACGTTGTCGCAGTAGACTAGGGTACTTCCATGTCAGGGGGGTGGTGAAGCTCCTAGAGAAACTGGCATAGCTAGCTCGTCTCGGCCACCCTATAGCAACAACCCAATACTTGGCCTCCGCACTGTAGTGGAGTGGGAGAACACAGGCTGAGACTTCGAGGACCAAAATATGAAGTTGGCCCCAAGAAAAGCATTGTCAGAGGTAGACCGACAGTTGTTCTGGCATCTGGCCCTGTTGGCGTCGGTGTAGACAATTAGCTCATGGGTGGAGTGCATTGATATGTTTCTGCTACAAATGTAATATGGAAGTATTGATATGTTTCTACAAATGTAATATGGAAGTATTGATATGTTTCTTATGTCCTTTGTTTTCAGATCCAGAGGTATGCATTGGAATGCTGAATAAGCTTGACCACATCATGTGAATTTTAGGCTTACTTCCATGGTAATTACTGAATCCTATTTTTTGTATCACTATTATCTTTTATGCTGTCATGGATGCATTGTTGGCCTCAAACATTGTCTTGTTGGATTTTTCATTGTTGGCAAGAAGCTCAATGATTTATACAGATTAAACTTATGGGAAGTAGTGGACTTGGTTGTTGATCTGAAAGCATGATTGTTTGCCATTACAGAAAGACTTCTCTGCAGGCTTCATCTGTGTGATCCGTCCAAGGGAAAACATTAGATCCATCTCCAACTACATTAGAACAGATAATTCTCAATGGGCTCTTTCAAGTGCCTTGGGGACTGGTATGGGACTCTTTGCACTTTAGGATTAACTAATATTCCTGGTATGGATATAATATCTTTTCTCTGCTGCTAGCTACAAGGGACCTGAGTATCTTAAGTCGATTTTGTACACAGTAGGATAATCAAGTAATTAATGCTGTAGGAAACATTGGTATCCAGTTTACTGATTGGAATCGTGTCCTTACAAGCATCATTAGCTCTTACAACTTGCTGAAGCAAGCTGCCCTACAAATTTTTTCCGCTGGATCAGGAGCCTTGAATATTTGTCCAGTTTTGCAGGTGGGCTTGGATGTCCAATAAGCTAGCTCGATTTTGACAGTAGGTTGCTTTATGTTTTTAACCCTTTGGAGCGCCTTTGCAACCTTTGATCATCCTTATCTGCCTTTACGTTTTTTGTGTGGCAACCGTGCTATTTATGGTTAAGTCTGTCTAGGTTAATCATGTTTTGTAAAAAATGGATATGGTTCTAGTGGAAAATTGTTTTTCTAACCTTGGAAAAATTATTCTAGTCCCGTTCATACTATTTTCTGCATTTAGGTGTTTGGTTTCTTAGTCACCCTCCTTTCTATTTGGGAGGCCTCCTTGAGACATATTGTTTGGCTTTTTAGGGACAAAGTGACTAAGTTTAGGAGGTAGGAACCAACACCCTCTTAGTGCATGTTGTATGGACACTAAAGTTACTTTTGAACTACATATGTTACGTGTAAACACGATCCAGTAAAAGAATGTTTTTATCATAGCCTCTAGAATATATATTTCTTTGGCAGTAGAATGATTCTAATGCCTTGCTATTTACAACTTGATTTAGGTCTTTGCAGGGGCGGCAGGAGATGTAAATCTACATGGCCACCGTCGTGGCTGCCATCACGATGCTGTAATTATACCTTTTGTACATGTATTCCAATCAGCTTAACTCGATTGCTGTTGTATTTCAGAACGTTGACGGTGCTAATACTTCTGAAGTCTTTTTGTTGTATACTTCACCTATCCTAACAAGCGGTCGATGATGCAAGAAATTACAAAGGCGAATGGGATTCTCTGGGTTTGATTTTACACGTGATAATCATGTATTTTTTTCCTGTTCTCGTCTGGGTTGATTAATCATTAAACGTTTGGAGTTTCTATATCTGTATGAAATAGCATCTGTTGCAACATAAGAATATGGTTGACACTAGACGTCTACAAGGGCTGGTCTAGAATGCCGTGCTATTGTCATTATTTTTTAAGTTTACCAAGAGCTATCTGAACGCGTTCCATTTGGATTGAGGTGTATTGAAGTGGATGGATGAGGATTTTGATTAGTAGTGGATTTATTCCCTCTTAATCCTTGTAGATTTAGGAGAAAACGAACATGGCCTAAATTATTTTTTTCATTTCTTCCCTGGTGGAATATTATTAGACGCCAGTTACATTTAATGCTCGGTCGACAAAGTTGTCATGAAAATCATGGAATCATTTGGTTTCTTTGGGATTTTTATTTTTAACCCTCAAAAAAATAAAAAAATAACTAAGGGAGCGTTCTACTCGGTGATAATCACTTCCACGCAGCCAAACAATAAAAATTTAAATTGCTTTATGGTTGGAGTCGAATAAATCTAGTTTTCGTTCTATACTAGAGTGAAGTAAAAAAATCTACTCCCCACCCCTTCCAATCTGGTTTTCACTCCAACGTTTTAGTAATTATTTCAGACTGTTTGTTAAATGGTTTTTGTTAGATAGATTCATTTCTATTAAAGAATCACTAAGAATTATTCTATTGTAAAATCAATTTTTGGAGTTAGAGAATCATGGAGCATAACTCTACCAAACATGCCTTTTTTTCAAAACTATTTGGTCGCGTTAATTTTTGTGTAGCTAAATCAAACTACTTTGCCCACCCGCCACTTGGCTTGTCAATTGGTAGACTAGCCATGTGTTGACCTATCATGGCACTTATTGTCACATCGTCGAATGTTGTGCCATCCTACCTAGCAGGTCATAAAGGAATATAGCCATGTGTGATGACATCTCTTAGTACTCTTGCCATGTGTTCTGTTGCTCTGACCTTGTCATGTTGTTGCATGCCCGTTTGCCTCCTTAGTCCTTCCTCACTCCCTTTGGCCTCTATATCACTCCTTTGCTCCATCCCAAGACACTAAATAAACAGTGTCTTTGTAGGCCCTAAAAAGATATTCTATCATTACGTCTGCTCCGTTTCATTGTTAATGAGACCACTAACACACTCCCTTGTAGGCAAAATATTTCCTCTCTAATTGTTATTTTAGTGTTTATTCTTAAGTTAATGGTTGGTTAGTGAGTTAGAGTTTGTAGGTACATTCGGGTTATTGATTTAGCTAGATTAATTAGTGATTTAGATTATATTAGTATCACTAGTTAGATTACTTATATTTTAGTTAGATTAGATTAGTGTTGTTAACTAGACTAGTTAGTATATATAGAACAAATACATTTAGAAACTAGTTTTGTTGGTTAGTTAGTTAGATTAGTAAATTAAGTTAGATCAATAAATTAATTAGATCGATTTTGAAGACTTGATGTAGTTGCTAAAATGGTTCTATAGATGGATTGTTTAGTCCGTTTATTTCATAGAGGATTTTTTTATAAAAGAAGATATGTTGTTTGAGAATATGGAAGATGAATTGGAAATGTTTGATATACCACCTAGCTCCAGCGAACTTTTTTGTCAACAAAGGAAAAATTAGGTGGTGATTTCATATTGGAGAGATTTAACACTGGGAAGAGTAGGGCACATTGTGTTGATGTCCTTACGCAACAAGGGTCATTAATCGCGCTATAGAATGGAAGTGTATGGGTCAAATGTGTCATTATGTGAGGTTTTGGTGGAGAATGGATATTAAAAGTACTTTTATGGTCTTGGAATCAATGAACAACGATATGGGGTCGATATGGACGCATCCGCTAGTCAATATGGCAATGGATAGTCAGTTGGCACATGATCCACTTAATCCTTCTCTAATGAAAGTTGGTGAAACTATGTGGTGTTCAAGAGGCATTTTCAATAACGACTTTGACATGGGTTCATAACAAGTGGGAGGAACAGAAGGAAGAATGATTGGTGATGATAATAATAATGATTTAGATGACTCCGAAGAGTAGGACATTGATTATGGAGAAGGTACCTCAGAAGAGTAATTTAATCACTACCTAGGATCAATGGAGGATACAATGTTCACAAATTTGTGTGTTTGTACACATGAAGAGGTGGCCAAAGAGTATGGTTTATGGGAGAGGTTGATTGAAGCACGGAAATAGATTCCCTTGAAGCCTTACACAATCACTGAGATGAGGCAAATGATGCCAATCAATGTTGTTTCTTGTGGCATTCTAAACTACATTGATATTAGCATGACCGACAAGGCCATTGTGATACCGAGCTGTAATTGTGTAGGAAATGATCATACGATCATTATGATGGGATAATTAGCGTGGCATCATATTGAAAGGGAAATGACCTTAAACATTTTCTATAATCTATTTTGGTGTTTGACGACCATCACAAATCTTATGGACTAACTAGTTTGCTTAGTTGACTATTTCTCAGGTGCATAAGTTTATCTACATCAATTCTAAGTCGACTGTCCGGAATACCGTAGATTATTCTGGACAGGAGAAACTTTTTGGAAATTACACCTGTGCGCAGACCGTCTGGGCCCTTCCGGCGGACCGTCTGCGACACCAGGGTGAGCCTTGCACATGAATTATGCAAAACACGAGTTAACTACAGACTGTCCGAAGGAGAAGCGAGCACCATCCGGGACCAAGCTCGGACTGTTCAGCCTCAGGCGCGGACCGTCCGTCCTTCCGTTGAAAACCCAGAAAAACCCAAAGGTGACATGTTCGGTAAAATGCATTTTTAGTGTCCTTGCGGACCGTCTGGGTTACACGTTCGGAACATCCGCGACTACTTTATCTGACATTTGACGACACATTTAATGCACTATAGCTGTTGATATAGCCATTCCGAACAAGGGGTGCAGACTATCCGCGGTTGGCAGAACAATGTCACACCCGGTTTTGAAAGGTAAACCGAATGCGAACCATGTACGTGCCAGGATCAGAATTCATGTACACATCGATTACATAAATGACTCATTATAGCACAATGCTTCGAATAACAATAAAAAGTGAGTAATAATATTAAAGACTAGAGTCATTTACATAATATAAATCAAAGTACACAGAATAGAAACATAGCCAACATAAACAAACCCACCACAGGCAGCTGACTGGGGGAGGTCACTAGCCTAATCCTCGAACTCGTCGAAGTCCTAGAACTCCTAGAGATCCGCCTCGACGCCTTATTCTTCTTCTTTACCTGAGCATAGGTTGCACCAAGGGCAACCTGGTGTTTTGTGAAAGCAAGGGTAAGTACACATCAACGTACCCAGCAAATGTCCCGTTTGGCTAAGGTGGATGTTGGGGCGAAGGCGAAGACGCTATCCTTCGCTCCAGGCCTTCGCCACCCCGCTGCACCATCAAAGGCAAGATGACGGCATGGACCACCCTCCGTCCTCCTCACCGCAAGACGAAGGCCTACGACGAAGGCCTACAATGAAGTCTTCTCATCCCGCGTCCTCACCCAACCTGGAGGCCCACGTGGGATTCGACCCATTGTAACAAGCCCCGCACGGAGAAGCATGTTACGGGCCCGATTTGTAATAGTTTTTCTGTAATGACAGTCTGTAACCCTCCCTTATGGGAATATTCTGGGGATAATCTAGGTGCCTGAGGGCATAAACGTCCTTACATCAAGACGTTGGACACTCGGGCACCTATAAATACCCCTGTATAGTGCCCTTGAGAGGCTGGATGAACAGAGCAATTGCCATCTCGAGTTAAACCTTGTTTGCATTCACTCTATTCCCCCGTTGGATCATCTTGCCCAGGAGAGCAAGTTTCAACATTTGGCGCCCACCGTTTGTGCTACGAACAAACCACCTGTGATGGCACCTAAGAGAGCTAGCTCGAAGGCAGCCCCATCCGTTGACGAAGCAGCGAAGGTAGCGCAGCTAGCCGAGAAAAAGGGCAAGGCCCTTGCAGACACCATCCACCAAGAAGCATGCGAGGACGACGCACTCAGCAAGAGACAGCGCAACGACCAACCAACTCCCGACGGCACCCTTCGCACCTGCAGCTCCGGAGGACAGCCACAAGAACCACCCCCAGACTTCGCTCCACTAGAGGGCGAGGATGCCACAAAGGACGGCGAAGTCATCGGCATCTCAGCAGAAGAACAGCTACAGCTGCGGGCCTTGCGCATCAAGAACCGCAACCTCCAGAAGCAGAAAGAAATCCTTGAGGCCAAGCGCCAACGCGTCTCTGCACAAGCCAAGGTGCGCCAGATGATACGAGACGAGGAGCAGAGGGCTCAGGAACTTGAGCAAGAGATTACACTCATGCAGTGCGAAGGCCAACATGATCTGCAGCACGACCCGCCCCTCCAACAACGCGCGCTAGTCGGAGGCCTATTCATTCCTCAGCGTGGACCCTTCGTCCCGCACGCCGCAGCTTTCCAAGGCATCAACTACCTTGATGAGCAGAGCCCCCTGGCGCCGCAACTGTAAGTGTCACCATGGTCCGTCAACTTTAGGGCAGGTACCTACCCCAAGTACAACGACAACACTGACCCAACACAGTACATCATGAGCTACCAAGTCGCCGTCGCATCATCCGGAGGGGACGACGCCATGATGGCCAACTCTTTCATCATCGCCCTTGAGGGTCCGGCCTTGACCTGGTACACCAGGTTGCCCCCATTGTCCATCGACTCCTGGAGAAGTCTCCGGGACAAGTTTCTGCTCAACTTCCAAGGGTACCGCCCAGACACTGATGCCTTGGTCGAACTGTCACTCTACAAACAGCTGGAGAAAGAAACCCTGCGGGAGTACTACCGCAAGTTCCTGACTCTCAAGTCACAACTGCCCTCGGTCGACGACCAAATTGCCATACACTACGCCATCAGTGGCCTTCGGGCTGGCGTCCTGTACAGTCACTGCATCAGGGACCTACCCAAAAACCTCCAAGAACTCTATCAGTTGTTTGAAAAGTACGCCAGATTCGAAGAGCTCCACCAGCGCAAGGTCGAGTCTCAAAGAAAGCCTAAGGACCCTCCGTAGTCCAGCCGAACATGGACAAGACCTTCACAGTCAGACTCCGGTCGGGACAGACGCAGTCAGCATCAGGTGCATAACATTGCCAACCAGCACCCCGCCGGCAAGGCCCCTCGCCGTCAAGATTATCCCCCCAGTGCCGCGGCAATGGCACACGTGGTCGGGGCCGGGGACAGGCGTAGCAGCCGCGCAGATTTTACTGCCTGTTTCACGGCGAAGACTG
The DNA here is from genome assembly GCF_902167145.1 of Zea mays. NCBI lineage: Eukaryota > Viridiplantae > Streptophyta > Magnoliopsida > Poales > Poaceae > Zea > Zea mays. The sequence continues at coordinate 92,374,056 of NC_050097.1, forward strand.
CGCGCACCCAACGAGGGATTGCCCGGAAACGAAGGCCACCAGGGATAGGATGTCTCGGGCACAACCCGCCGACAACCCAAGAGTTGTCGCGCACACATATCAACACCACCTCCCACAACCATACAACCACGGCCCTGCCCAACATTTACCCAACCACACATACCAACACCACAAGGAGGTACAAGTCATACCACCCCCACTCCCGCCTCCGCACCCGCATCAGCCAAACATCCAGCTAGAGATGGCAATGGGTACCCGAAACCCGAATACCTGATGGATTTTACCCGATATGAAGGCGGGTACGGGATGATTCCTCTACCCGCGGGTATGTTAACGGGTAAAAACCTCTACCCGTTGGGTAGACGGGTACGGGTATGGGTTGGAACTACCCATACCCGTCTACCCATGGGTAAAATATACCCGCATCAATATAACTATAACCATCTAATAAAGCCCATCTTAGCTAAAATAAAACCCTTATCTAGCTATCATTTGTCTAGATACCAAGTTATGTAATCATATGATTTGTTACATGTGAAGTTGAAGTTGTTTTTATATGTTTATTTAATATTTGAGTGATTGGTATATTAGAATTTAAGACTTCCCTAGCGGGTACGGGTTACCCGACGAGTAAAAATACCCGCGCGGGTACGGGTATGGGTAAGATTTTATACCCGCGAGTATATATGGGTAGCCCGACGGGTAGAATTTTTTTTGATGGGTATGGGTATGGAATGGTACTACCTGACGGGTATGTACTCGTTGCCATCCCTACATCCAGCACCAAAATCACCCCAAGCACCAAAACAGGAAGACTTCGCTGATCAGCCGTATCCCAGAGTCATTCACATGATCACTGGAGGGTCCAGCGTCGACTTCGACACGAAGCGACAAAAGAGGGAGCACTACCGAAGCATCAACCACGTCGCCATCACCGGCCCAGTCGTGCAAACGAAGTGGTCCCATGTGCCGATGACCTTCGACGCCAGAGATGTTGATCTGCGCAGCGCACCCCACGTTGACGCCATGGTAATCAACTGCAGTGTGGCAGGCTGGGACCTGCACAAAGTCTTAGTTGACAACGGCAGCCAGTCGGACATCATCTTCCTCCACGCCTTCGATCGCATGGGCATCAGCCACAGTTTACTCAAGCCTTCGGACAATCCCCTATATGGCTTCGGTGGCAAGGGCACCTTCCCTGTGGGGATAGAGCTACCCCTATCCTTCGGTGTAGCGCCCAATGCGTGAAGCGAACAGGTCACCTTTGACATCGTTGACATGGTCTACCCCTACAACGCCATGATGGGTCGGGGCTCTATCAACAAATTTGAAGCAGCCATCCACGGATTATACCTCTGCATGAAAATTCCTGGTCCGCAAGGCGTAATAACGGTGTACGGAAACCAGCAGACTGCGCGTAACATTGAGAGAGACTTCGTTCCCGGTCAACGGAACGTACACTTCCTTACGACGCAGCGCGAAGTCCCTGAGGCTACTCGCCCAGCCGCCAACGAGCATGAAAAGGCACAGCTGCAGAGCAACGACGGAACGAAGACAGTTACCCTTGACCCAGCAACGCCCAAGCAAACGATCATCATAAGCGAAGACCTAACTTCGCAAGACGAGGAGAAACTCATCTCCTGTCTCTCCAGAAATAAGGACGTCTTCGCCTGGTCTGCCCTTGACCTGGTCAGAGTCAGTCGCACCGTCATCGAGCACAGTCTGGGCATCGACCCTTCGGTGCGCCCAAAGAAGCAGCGGTTGCGCAAAATGTCCGGTGAAAAAACAGAAGCCGCCAAAGCCGAAGTACACCACCTACTGGAGGCCAATTTCATCGAGCCAGTCGCCTACCCTACGTGGCTCGCCAACGTAGTCATGGTGTAAAAGAAGAGCAGCAAGTGGTGGATGTGCATCGATTTCACCAGTCTCAGCAAGGCCTGCCCCAAAGATAATTTCCCGCTGCCACGGATCGACAAGATCGTCGATAGTGCGGCCGGATGCGAAGTCATGTCACTCCTCGACTGCTTCTCTGGCTACCACCAAATATATATGAAGGAGGAGGACAAGGCCAGTACCAGTTTCATTACACCCTTCGGCACGTACTGCTTCATCAAGATGCCGGAGGGACTCAAGAACGCTGGGTCAACCTTCTCTCGCCTCACCAAGACGGTGCTTGAGAGCCAAGTAGGCCGGAACATCTTCACGTATGTGGACGACATCGTCGTCGCCAGCAAAAATAAGGCGGATCACCTGGCCGACCTCGCAGAGACATTCGCAAGCATGAGGGACGCACGATTTCGCCTCAACCCCGAGAAGTGCGTCTTCGGGGTCCGCCAGGGGAAGATACTGGGCTACTTGATGTCGCACCGCGGGATCGAAGCCAACCCGACCAAGATTCAGGCAATAATCAACATGACACCCCTGTAGTTAGCCAGGGACGTCCAGCATCTAACAGACAGATTAGCCGCTCTGAACAGATTCATCTCCAAGTCCGCCGAGCGGAGTCTACCTTTCCTCAAAACACTACATGGCGCGAAAGACTTCGCGTGGGGACCAGAATAGGCAGCAACCTTCACATCACTCAAGCAGCACCTGTCAGAATTGGCTATTCTCACCAGTCCAGACCCTTCGCTGCCGCTGCTACCCTACATCGCCGCCTCACCACATGCAGTCAGCGTAGCCCTAGTCCAAGAGCAAAACAGGGAGGGCACGACTCGGCAGTGTCCAGTCTACTACATGTCCGAGGTCCTCACGTCCTCTAAGTGTAACATGACTGAGTTGGAAAAAATCTCCTACGCAGTCGTCATGGCCTCACGCAAGCTGCGCCACTACTTCGAAGCATTCAAGGTGCGAGTCGCCTCGGACAGGGGACTGGGAGAGCTGTTCCGCAACCCGGAGGCGTCTGTCCGGATCGCCAAATGGGCAGCCGAGCTCTCCGGCTACCATATCACCTTCGAACCCAGGACAACAATCAAGTCGCAAGCCCTAGCAGACTTCATCGTTGACCGGACAGGGCCAATAACGCAGCAGGATGAGCCTGCAGAGAAAGTGTGGACCATCCACTGCGACGGCACATGGTGCCATGTGGGGGCAGGCGCGGATGCAGTCATCACATCACCCACAGGGGTGAAACACAGATATGCAGCACGCCTCAACTTTGCTTTGGAGTCCGACAGATGCACCAACAACGTAGCAGAATACGAAGCTGTCATCCTGGGTCTTCGCAAGCTAAGAGCGCTTGGTGTCACCACCTGCATAATCAAAACAGATTCCAAAGTGGTTGCCGGCCAGGTCGAAAAATAATATTCAGCAAAAGACCCCGCACTCATGCAGTATCTCACGGCTGTTCGTGGTCTTGAGAGACAATTTAAGGGCTTTACCTTGCAGCATGTGGACCAAGCCAAGAACGAGGAAGCCGACACATTGGCCAAAACAGCCGCCAGAGGCAAAGCCTTTCCCTCCGACGTGTTCTACCACGTCATCGGCACGCTAGCCGTCCGCAGTCCAGAGGGTCTACAAATAACCAACGACACTGAGGGCCATCACATAGTCAACCTCATCATGACCGAAGATTGGCGGGCCCCAATAACCCTGTTCCTGCAAGGATATTACCATCCAAGCGACGTCAACGAGGCCAAGCGCCTCAAGCACCGAAGCCGGGACTTCGCAATCATTGAGGGCCAGCTATACAATAAGGGGGTCAGTCAACCCATGCTTAAATGCGTCACCGAAACGGAAGGCATCCAGATCCTGTGCGAAGTCCACAGCGGAACTTGTGGCTCTCACTCGGGGCCTAGGGCCCTCGCTGCCAAAGTGATCCGTCAAGGGTTCTACTGGCCCGCTATAATCTGCGCCGCGAATCGAGTCACGAGGTCGTGCGAAGCCTGCCAGAAGTTTTCTCCTTGATCGGGCAACCCTTCGCAATTCACAAAGCTGATTGCCCACACATGGCCACTTCAACGCTGGGGGCTGGACATTGTCGGGCCACTACCCACGGCCCAAGGGAACCTCAAGTTCACCTTCGTTGTCGTCGAGTATTTTACCAAGTGGATCGAAGCAAGGGAAGTATCCACAGTAACGTCGAAGACTGCCCAGAAATTCTTCTGGCAAAACATTGTTTGCCAATTCGGAGTCCCGTCCGAGCTCACAGTCGACAATGGCAAACAGTTTGACAGCCAGGACTTCAGGGACTTCTGCTTCTCCATTGGCACCAAGCTCGCCTTCGCCTCAGTATATCACCCACAATCTAACGGCGTCGTCGAGCGCGCCAACGGTAAGATTTTCACTGCCATCAAGAAAAGGCTTCTCGACGACAGGAAGGCTAAATGGTCCAACCAGCTACCTGAAGTAGTCTAGGCACTAAACACGACCGAATGTCGGGCGACTGGATTCACTCCTTTTCGTCTACTATACGGATCAGAGGCCATGACCCTGCAGGAAATAAAGCACGGGTCACCTCGAACAAGTGCATCAGCCGTCCCCGACGTAGACGAACCAACGTCCAAAGACCTCATCGACGGAGACCGCGTCGTTGCCTTGCAGGCCCTCAACAAATACCAAGCTCAAACGAAGGCCTGGCGCGACCACGCAGTCGTCCCAAGAGAATTCAACGAAGGAGACCTCGTACTCATCCGAACCACTCGGACAGAGTCACAGGGGAAGCTGGAGCCAAAGTGGGAGGGTCCATTCATCGTCAAGTCGAAGGCGTCCCCCAGCGCATACAGGCTAACAACACCATCCGGCGAAGACCTAGACCATTCCTGGAACATTGACAATCTCCGCAAATTTTTTGTTTAAATCCTCAGGGCCTACGTGCCCTTGTAATTCACCAAACAGTATTATTCAGGCCCGCACTCTTTTCCTCCCGGGGGGTGAGGTTTTTAATGAGTCGGAGCCATGTAATATATCTGCAAAAATCCCCCGCAAAAACTAAGATACAACATGTCGAAAAAGACCGCATCGACGGTCTTCGGCATTCGACCACTCCGAAGTCACCGTGAGAGGCAGCACAGACTACCCTCGCGTGCGACACTCCGCGCAAAAGTCGCCTAAGGGTGCAGCCGGAATAGCACAACAAGTGTGTTAATCAGTCTTTTATTCAAAAGACACTCCGCACAAAAGTCGCCTAAGGGTGCAGCCGGAATAGCACAACAAGTGCGTTAATCAGTCTTTTATTCAAAAAGACACTCCGCGCAAGTTTTAGCAATAACCAAACAATGGATCAAGCAGTTGCTTTTAGTTCATCAGATATTCATTATTAGTAGAATCCAAGTTTTAGCAATAACCAAACAATGGATCATTTCCTCATCGAGGAACATCATTATCATCATCGTAGCCAAAACCATCAATAGAACCATAGTATCTCAGATCATCTGTATCTCTAATCAAAGAGGATCCCAAGGCCGCTCTTAACCGTAAGCACGACTGATATATCAATTTCTAATCCTCTACAGAGGTTGCACACTTTATCCACGAGTCGTGATCCCTTTTTGCCTTGGATCGATCAAACCCTCAAGCACTACCATGGTGAGTCGGCAAGGTTTCACTACAGCCTTTACAAAGACTCCCCTGGTGCATAGCTGCTCGTTAGGTTTCACCAGTCGTACAAACACAGTACACCTCCCCAAGGTGGGTGACTAACAAAACCAAATCGAATGAACCTCTGCACCCCCTTGGCAGAGCGAGCACTACGCCCCGGCCACATTGACGGCCCTCAGGCAAAGCCAACTAGACCCCCAGGTTTATCTAATTATTCAGCTAAGGGCGTCCCATTCCACTCTCATTGTTGCACTGTTATCCCGGATGGTCCTCAACGATTAGGTCCTTACAGAGAGGACTCAGAAAAATGGTCCGAGTCCCCTAAAATATCACAAGATCATCATCATAATCATAATGACAACATCATATCATAAGTGTTCACATCATGTTCATTGATTAAAGTAAAGCAATAGCATGAAGCTAACCATAGTAACCCAAAAGGTAATCAAGGACAAGGTAAATACAAATCTAGTCAATCCTTAGGTTTCAATTAAGTAATGCGGAACAATGAATTATAAGTGGATGAGACATAATGGGTCAGAGGACACTTGCCTTCACCAAACAGATGCTCAGGATCTTCAATCCCGTAGAACTCGAAGAACTTGATCACTTGGTCGTCAAAGTCTGATCGTCGATTCCTCGAAGCTCGGGAACATCTCACGATCTATTCATGACACACAACGAAGACGAACGGGCACAAGCAAACAAACATATATATGCATAAGAACATTAAACCATACAAATAAAAACATAATCAAAACATGCAATACGAAATAGAGTTTGCTACTACGGTCACACGAGGAAAAGAAATGTCGAACTCGAAGTTATGGTCAAGAAGTTAACGGGTTTATGCTAAACAATTATTAACCATAACATTTAATTCGACATTATGAAATATAAATTATAACTGCTATTTAGTTTTGATTAAATCTGTTACACTAACAACTCTCAAATAAACAAGTAATATAGTTAGCACGAGAGATTCTAAGCGAGACGAGTTTACGATGCGCGAAACGACATGACAGCGTGCAACCGACGCGCGGACACACGTGACATAGCATGCTGACGACACACGAAATAGTGCGCGCGACCGCGCGAACAAGACATGAATCAGCACGCTACCACGTGCGGAACAACACGCACGACAGGCGAGAAAACTAAATAGGTGACACATTTATACTAAACAACTATTAAAAATAGTAGTTAAGTTAATATTAGCCATGTTAATGTTTATTATAAACGCACAAGTTGAACACTACACATTTAATCTATTTGGAATATTAATCTAATAGATATTAGTCGAGCCAACCTTAAGTTAATTATCTAAAATATGCGACTTGACGAATCAACGTTATTAACATAAGTGTTTATAAGCGAAAACAATTTATTATCACACGCATACGTCGCGCAACACACATGATCGACAAGGGAGATACGCGCGAGCCAGCATGCGCGTACGTCGTGCGAATAACACGACGACACGAGGAAACGACGTATGCGACACACACGAATGATGCGTGACGACATGCGACACTGTGTTAAATAGTGCGAGACAGAGCGCAAACAATTCAACGACGTGCCTGAACAACATGACAACGAGCACAACGCGCGTGAACAGCTCGACGACGGCGAGCGCAGCACATGCGAATAACTCGTAAACAGCGCGTGCGACACACGAGCATCACTAACAGACGTCGTGATTATACTAAAAAAGTATTAATTCAAAAATTTTAAATATGAGATTAATCATGTTAACGTGTATTAAAAAACGCAACTTAAAACTATAAATTAGTTCTAATTAAATTGCTATTTAAATTACAATCAGATAAACACAATCTTTTAATACATTAGTGAAACATGCGTCATGACACAATATGTTTTTAACGCGTAGACAATGTTATTATAAAGTTAACACAACTGGAACGGTTAGAAATAGGTACACGACGCAAAATATGTTGAATAACTAACAACTCGTGGCTAATAAACGACACGACATACGAACGCTACTAAATTGTGTCGTTTTATAATAACCAAATATTGAATACAACATTAAGTTGGCATAATCACGATAACATGTATTTACACACACGTAAATAAAATTATAAATTAGATTCGATTGAATTTCTATTTTAATAACCGATAACTAAACAACAAATTAATTATTTAATATGAATGATGTGGCGAACCAATTTTATTAAAGTGCGCGAATCGCGACTTGCTCGAACGGCGACGCGCGAACAACACAGGCAAGTCGTGCGCAGGTTATGGCGCATGACGCGAACACACAAGAATCACTAACTGATATCTCATTTATACTAAGTAAGTACTGCATAAAAACATTTGAGTTTGTATAATCACATTAACATGTACTTATAAAGTACAAATTAAAATTATAACTTAGTTTTAATTAAATCACTATTTTAATAATTATTGGATAAATAAATAGTTAACTAACTAAAACATGTGTTAGGACGTGTTAATAATATTAACACGTACACGACATTATTACAAAAACTAACACAACTAGAAGTCTGAAACAGATCGAAACGAGTAATTAACATAAAGAAATATGGAATAATTACTAAATCATGAATTATTATGACGTGTCGTAAACTGATTGGCTGAAACTTAGCCACACGGATGACCATGATTGGGGAGACGATTTCTTCTGGTTATTCTTGCTTGCATGCAGCAAAATTGGATCATGCAGCGAGAACTCCCGGTGGGTGAGGCTACGTAGGCAGCGCGACATGGCAGTGCGGCTGTGGTAAAGCTCGCAGCCATGGCATGCATGGAACTCACGGTCGGGAGGTGAAGCGAACGCGGATGCGCCCTGCTCACATCCACGGCTAACAGAGAGGCAGGAGAGGGGATCGACCATGGGGCTTGACTAGGGGAGGGCAGGGGCAGCTAGCCGTGGCGCTGCTGGCCGCTCGCCGGGGTGTTGGACGCGGCGCAGCTGCACCACGACACAGCAGCGGGCGCGGACGGCTCGCCGACACAGCGGCTGCTGCTTGCGTAGCACGCAACGAAGGGCGGCACCGGCGGGGCTCGCAGACGATGCGCGCGGGGCGTACGCATGCGCAGGGGTGAACTCGACGGTAGGGGTGGGCACAACCACTTGTTAGGGAGAAACGATGCGCGGATCTGAGGAGCCACGACCATAGGAGCGCGGCGTGCTCTCCATGGTAGAGGTGCCCAGGGGACTGAGGAAGAGGGGGCAAGAGAAGGGCTCACTGGAGGAACGACGGCGTACACAGCGCAAACTCCTCCACACAGCGATGAACGTGCGATGACGGCGACTGCTGTACAGGGACGACGAGCATGGCATAAGCACGGGAACGAGGAGTTGCTGCGAGATGGGTGCACACTACGATGTTGAGGATTTTAAGGAGCGACGATTGCCAAAGTATCACGTCATGGGCGTGCAGCCGCTTTCCTCGGCCTAGACAGTGCTGATCGGATGAAGGCGGTTGTGGGGAGAGGGGAGAATATGACATGCAGGCCCCTCAGCAACCACACAATAGAAAAGGCTGAGCGGAGGTGGATGTTCAGGAACTGATGGGTGGGCCCACGACGAGGGTGTGGCTGATTGGCTGCATGCTGCATCTGCACCTGCGCGCATGATTTGGGGCTGGGAGCCTAGGAGACGACTGGGCCAAGGTATAGGGACGTGCCCCTCCCTTTTACCAAAAAATTGAATGGTATTTTTTATTATTTCCAAATGAAGGCACATCAAGGCCATTTTAGAATACATGTGCTCCAGCAAGAGATGCAACAACAAAACTCCCCTATGGTTTTATTCTGCTAAAATTAACACTTATATTTAGGAAAAAACAAGAAAAGGAAATAGAGGGTAACACCTGTATTTGGTGAATATTAGAAAAAAAATTTATACCCCAAATTCAGGGTGTTACAAACAAGGGCAACTACTAGGAAGTGGTTGGTGGCTATAAATATAACCCCAACCACCTCTATTCAACTCATCCATGCATTCTACTCATACACATTCAATACAAGAGCAAGCAATCCATTCCAAGACACATTCAAAGCTTCCAAACCTCTCCAAGTTCCACAATTGAGACAAGTGATCATTAGTGATTAGTGACTTGAGAGAGTGTGATTCGTGTTTCATTTGTTGCTCATGTTGCTTGGCTAGTAATCGTGCTTTCTTCATCTCCTTCTAAACTCTCTAGTGACTTGTAAAGCTAGCAAGAGACACCTAAGTTTGTGGTGGTCCTTGCGGGGTCTTAGTGATCCTTGAGATTAAGAAGAAGCACTCAACCGGTCTAAGTGATCGCTTGAGGGAGGGAAAGGGTTGAAAAAGACCCAGCCTTCGTGGCCTCCTCAACGGAGAGTAGGTTCATTGGAACCGAACCTCAGGAAACAAATCGTTGTGTTCATTTGTGTTGATTATTACCTTATGATTTGATTCTTCCTCTCCCCTCTCTGTAAGTTCTCTTGCTCACAATCTTTTGAGTTAGCTCCCAAAGTTATCCGCATTGATTGAACAACTCATAGCAAGAACCCTCTTTCGCACTCCGTATTCATTATTATTTGTTTCTAATCCTAACCCTGTGTGAAGTTCATGTTTAAAGTTTATAATTTACAAGTCTTCCAATGGGGTCTAGCCCAGCAGAAAGCCTTCGAGGAGCTGAAGCAGTACTTGATATATTTAACAACACTAACCCCACCTTCATTAGGGACCCCATTACTTCTATATGTGGCTGCTTCCCATGCTGCGGTTAGTGCGGCACTTGTACAAGAGAAACAAGATGGCCAAATAAAAAAAGCAAGCACCGGTATCATCTCCGAAGTACTCGGCCCATCAAAGAAGAATTACACAGAATTGGAGAAGGTACTGTATGCTGTATTGATGGCCTCCAGGAAGCTTCGACACTACTTCCAAGCATATCACATAATAGTGCCTTCATCACAACCCCTGAAGGACATGATGAGGAATAGAGAAGCTACAGGAAGGGTCGGAAAATGGGCCGCAGAACTCAATGAATTCACCATTGATTATGTACATAGGTCTTCGATTCAATCTAAGGCGTTAGCAGACTTCATTGCTGATTGGACGCCAGGGGCTCAGGATGAAGAAAGAATAAATGATGTCGAAGCTTGGACGATATTTTGTGATGGGTCTTGGGGAACCTTCGGTGCAGGGGCAGCTGCCGTCCTAGCTGCACCATCCAGAGTCAACCTGTTATGCAGTAAGATTGGACTTGAGCTGCACAAATAATATTGCAGAGTATGAATCCCTCCTCTTGGGGTTTCGGAAACTTAAGACAATGGGTATAAGAAGGGCGATTCTCAAGACTGATTCACAAGTTATATCGGGTCATGTGGACAAAAGCAGCAAGGCAAGAGACCCGAAGCTTGAAAAATATCTAGATGCAGTCCGAAGGTTGGAAGCCTCTTTTGAAGGTTTCTATGTAAAGAATATCCCAAGGGGAGAAAATGAGCATCCAGACTTATTAGCCAAATTGGTGGCACAGGGGATCCCGCTACCTTCGGAAGTAATTTTTGAAACGATAAAAGCACCTTCAGTTGAGCTCATGGAAAGAGCAGTGCTCACAATTTCACCGGTACACAGCGAAGATTGGAGGACTGAGATTGTATCTTTCGTCCAGGGCAATTGTCTTTCGGATGACGAAGTTTATAATAAAAGAATGAAAGCAAGGACAAGACCATATGTAATAATAGAAGGGGAGTTATACAAGCACGAAGTTTGCTCTCCATTGCTCAAGTGTTTGTCCAGAACCGAAGGACAAGAATTAATGAAGGAGATACATGCAGGACTATGTGGGGCCCACATTGGGTCTAGGCCCCTGCTGGGGAAGGTTTTCAGACAAGGTTTTTACTGGCCAAAGGCAGCTTCGGATGCAGCAGAATTAGTTAAAAAATGTGAAAATTGCCAAAGATGCGCCAGAGACCAGAAGTGTTGGGGGCCTTCGTCTTCCGAAGGTCCTCAAAAACACGACTAACATGTTTTTCAAGTGTAATATACTGTTATAGGAACCTTCGGCTTTGAGATGAAGGTGCGCACGGTATGAAAGGAACAGTCTGGAAGAAGGATGAATCAGTTCCGAAGCTATGGATGGAGAAGCTTCGGCTTAGCACAAAAACGGTGATGAAGAATAAAACTGACCTAAAGGGAAAAAGACTGTTTGGTCATCGACAGATTACTCCTTAGTCAATAGTAAATGTCAATGACTTGGATGTAATTTTACCCAGGCTACGTCCTGTGCCTATAAATAGATAAACAGTAACATCGTACTGTTCATGCTGACTTGTATTCACTTACACGTCACTATTGGATTCTTACCTTCTGTCAAGCCGAAGGTACAAATGTAATTTAATACCATAAATGTTTATTCATGATTATATAATGAAAATATAGATAATCTGATAGATTAAATATGATTATTCATATTCTTTGTATGTCCCATATGTTCCTGCCTTTTATTACATATTGAGATGATGAAGGTATGTCCTTCTTGACCTTCGTCTGAAGATCATTATATCCTAAGGGAGATAATGCTTCGAAGGACGAAGGTATTTAACCATTAACATTTGTGTTGCCTTGTTCTTAACTCGTAGCATTTAAGAACAAGTGACCAACAAGAAGCAACCTTCGTCTTTGACCCAACTAATACAACGAACTTGGCCACTACAAAGATGGGGTTTGGATCTGTTAGGACCACTCCCACCAGCACAATGCAACTTGAAATATGTTGTGGTGGCGGTGGAATCTTTTTCTAAGTGAATTGAAGCAAAGCCTTTGGCTACAATAACTTCGATCACAGTACAGAAATTCTTCTAGCAGAACATCGTTTGTCGCTTTGGCGTGCCGAAGGCTATCACCGTTGATAATGGAACTTAGTTCGATGCCGAAACTTTCAAAACCTTTTGTAGCCAGATTGGTACAAAACTACACTTCGCATTAGTGAGGCATCCGAATTCGAATGGATTGGTAGAAAGGGCAAATAGAATTATAATAACAGGAATAATAAAGTCAATCTTCAATCAGCCTAAGGGAAAGTGGCCAGATGAATTAATAAAAGTGGTCTGGAACCACAACATTGCTGTGTCAAGGTCGACAGGATTTACTCCGTTCAAGCTTTTGTTCGGTGACGAAGCAATTACACTGAAAGAAGCAAGAACGGGTTCAATAAGAACTTTAGCTTCGACAGAGGACGAAGGTGACTGCCAAGTAACAAAAGATATTATGTGTAAATAATGTAATTTTCTTATTTTTTCCTTATGGCACCCTTTTCCTTTCAAGAGAGGAGAAAGGTTTTTAATGGGGCCATATGTTGTAATTTTCATTTTTTTGTTTAGGCCTATGCAATACAAGGGCCAAATTCCCCCATATGTAAAATCTAACATCAGGATCCGCACCATCGAGTGCAAAAAGGACAAAGAGAAGCTCAAAAGTTGTCCCTAAGGGGATGCAGAGCTAAAATGTCACCTAAGAGGTGAAGAAGCTACAAAGTCATTCCTAAGGGAGCGCAGAGTAAGTTCCGAAGCTCAAAAGTCGTTCTTAAGTGAATGCAGAGCCAAGATACCACCTAAGTAAAAGGCGAAGAAGCTCCAAAGTCGTTACTAAGGGGATGCAGAGCTTAGCTCCAAAGTAGGGGATGTAGAGCTGAAATACCACCTAAGTAAAAGGTGAAGAGACTCCAAATTCGTTCCTAAGGGGATGCAGAGTCTGGGTGTGTTTCTGGCATACATTTGCACAATTCATCACCTCATTTTTTTTGCATTCATACAAACATTCATTAGACATTCTTAGGATCATCATCATGACAAAGCACAGACATTAACGGGAAAGACAAAAGATGTTTGTCCCCAGTGACAAAATGCTTCGTTGAGTACGAAGATCCTTCGTATCAGAGAAAAGAAGGGAAGGTACTTTGTCTCTAATGAAAAAATGCTTTGATGTGAACGAAAAGAAGGGAAGATGTTTTTCGCCTTCGCCTCAAAAAGATTGCAAACGATGGTTTCGTCCATAACAAAGCAGTTCATACAGGAGCAAAAAGGTGAAATTATATTACAAGGTATTCACAAATAAGTACAATATTTTGTTCATTTACAATCTTTTGCAAGAGATCCTAAGTTTTCTATAGATAGTTACAAAAGGAAGTTCTAAGAGTCTTCAGCCCTTCGGAACAAGCTTCGGCTCAACAAGCTTCGGCGCCACCATCCTATAGACAGATGAAGGTATAAGGTAATCAGAAATTTAATAAAGGAAAACCAAGGTAAAAAGACAGGTAAAAGTTTCATACTGAATTGAGCAGTTTTCGAGCTTCATCCCTAGCCAACTCATGCCCACCCTTAGCCCAAATTTGGGTAATAAATTTGTTTCCTATGCTTCGGGCTTCGGCTGGGATATCAACTATATCTGACATTGAAAGATTGAAAGTTGGCTTGTTAACCGCCATGGCATGAGTGCATCCAGCCTTCATAAATGCAGCAGTTGTGTCACGAGAAGCTACCAGGGCACAGAAATCCCCGTGCCTAGTGATAACTTCATCAAGGGCTTCAACTTCATTTTCAATATGATCAAAGGCCCCGGGGATGTCTTCGACCGAAGGGTTAATCTCTTCAGAATCAGCTCCAACCGAGTTGAATATCCCCTTCAACCGATTAGCACACCGGGTGGCAAAGCCAGCACACTTGTTCCGAAGGTTCTCAAAAGCTTCATGTAGCTTCAAATTTCTTTCGGTTTTGGCTTTGACCTTCGCTTCGAGCTCTTTTGTTTCGTTGTTAAAGCGCAGTGAGCTTTCATCCAAATTTTTTCGAGCTTCGTCCAGCTCCTCGCTCAATTTGGCATTTTGAGGTTGTACTTCTGCAAGGGAACCTTCGACTGTTTGCAGCAAGAAATCCTTTTCTTTTAGAGAAGCTTCAAATTCCTTTATTTTATCTTCTAAGCCTTTAACTATGACTTCGTGTTTTCTGTCCTCAGTATCCTGCTGCATTTTTAGCACCTTGCTTAACAACATGCTCTGCAAAACAAATTAAAGTTAGAGCACTCAATCCATCACGAAGGTAACAAAAATCTAGACGAAGATCTCACCTAGAGATGGCAACGGGTACAAACCCGCTGGGTTTTGCCGTCCCAACCCCATACCCGTGAAAAATATCTATGCCCATTAAAAAACCCGTACCCATGACGAGTTTGAGATTTTGCCCAAACCGTACCCATCGGGTTAGCGGGTACCCATGGGTTGCCCGCGGGTTTCATCTCCAATATACTTGTTCTTCTCATAATTAATAAGTATCGTAATGATTAATGATATCATGATCCAAAATCTATGTAATGAACAACGAATTCATGATTTGGTATAAAAATTATTAGTAGAGAGAATGAAATACAAATAATAAGTTGTATAATTAAGTGACCTTGCACTAAGTTATCCATCCACCACATATATAACGCTAGTAAAAACTATAATAGCAAGCAAGCAACACTCTCACCGGCTTCTGATACATTCACCAATTGATAAAAAATATGAAGTAAATAAGGAATAACAAGTTTGTTGTTCGTTTATAAAATAAAATGACAATATACATTAGGTTTGGTCGGGTTTAAAAAACCCATGGGTTCATGGGTTTGGGTACTATAGGAACAAACCCGTACCCATAAACCCACCGGGTATAGATTTATGCCCATTAACAAACCCATGGGTACGAAAATTGACCCAAACCCGTACCCTAATGGGGTAAAAACCCATCGGGTTTTGGGTTTCGGGTACCCATTGCCATCTCTAATCTCACCTTGAAATTGGAATAAAATAGGCTACCGATAATGTGTTGCCGTCGGTAACTGCTGATGTCCGCCTCCAGCTTCGGGAATCCAACACTATTAGATAGAGTGCCGATTATCATCGCCCCGGCACGGTCGCGAATACATTCTAAAATTTCCTCATCAACCCCACCGAAGAGCAAAGACCCCGGCTGGTAACCGCAAGATATTGCAAATTCTTTCAACCCCAGCTGGTGACCGCCCAAGTGCCGAAGATCAAAATCCCTCTCGTCCGAAGGAGTATTATCAATTTCTTTTCCTTCATCTAGCACTATGGCCATGATTTCTTCTGCAGCTACATTTGTCTCTGCAGTCACATATGCAACCATATCTGACACAAGCCTATCTATATCTGACATTGTCGCTTCGGCTTCACCAGCATCTTTGGCTTTGGCAGCATCTTCAGCTTCAGCTTCGGCATTCGCAGGAATCACTGTTTTAACCGCCAAAGCAGAGGGCGGTGTTTGTTCAAGTGCTTGCATTACATTTACAATTCGCTGTTTCTTTTGCTCTTTAACTTTGTCCTCTGTAGCCGAAGGCTGTTCTTTCCTCTGTAAAAATTTTGTCAGTTCTGATCCTAGAGTACTTAGCAGCTTGAAGGACGGGGATTCAGTCATTACCTTCCGAATTTCGGCTACTTCGGCGGCAGAGGGCGTCGAAGTAGCTTCTTCTCCTGTCTCACTTATCTTCGGCTCAGAAGAGGGCACTGTATCAAGCTTTCGCTTTTTATAAATTGTTGCCTTTGGCTCTGGTGCTGTTTTTGTTTTCTTCAATTTTTTTTCATCTTGTTTTACTAACCGAGCAGCTTGCCTATTTAGGGCTAGTTTGGGAACCTCAATTTTCCAAGGGATTTCAATTTTCCCATGGGAAAATGAACTAATTTCCCTTGGAAAAATAGAAATCCCTTGGGAAATTGGGGTTCCCAAACTAGCCCTTAGGATACTGACAACCCTTTTTCTTTTCACCCCTTCGGCCCCTTTGTCAAGCTTCTCGTAATCTGGGTATTTCGAAGTTTAATGCATCCATCACCCGGTTCAGCCTTTGTTTCGGCCGGGTGTCGAAGGCAGCAGTCATTAATTGGTCTTCCTTCTTGGTATAGTTGCCAAGAATTTCGTTACACATGGTTTCGATCATTTCTAGCCACTCTTTGCATGGCTTCTTGAACTGTTTCTAAAATTTGAATCGATAAGGGAGCTGAACAAGTTCATACTTTCCCCCTCCTTTTTCTTAGGCATTCCCTAGCCACTAGATGTCTGAAATGTTCTATTTGCCAAGTACTCTTATACTATATCTCTAGTGCTGATTTCGGTAGCTACCACTCTGAGTTCCACCTCGGCCAGTGTCACACCTGGGTTTAAAGGACAAAGCCGGGTGCATCTCATACATGCGCCAAAGAAGACAACATATATAATAACAGAGTGTATAGAGATAAATGTCACAATAATATCAGAGTACTTATTACATCGCGGAAGTCTTACAAAATAAAAGATAAATATAAATTGAACTAAAATCCATCTTTGGCGCTAATAAGTCAACTGGGAGAGGCCACCTAGATCAGATCAAACTCCTCGTTGTGTGGCTCCTCTTGAACCACCTGTTCTTCTCCTATGGGGGGGGTGTGAGACAACAAGGGTGAGCTCACACATGATCATAGCTCAACAAGTTGTGGGGAAACCAGCATGCATGAACTCACCAAAGGTGGGAGTTCATGTGAGGTGTAAAGCCGATCAACAATATAAAGGTTGAAGCTGAGCATTGCTTTTATAAGTTGGTCAAAATTTTATTAGCAGTTACTAAGTGTAAGTAAATACCAAACCATAATAAATAATAGAACAAAATTAATAAATAATCCCATGCAATGCAAATGACAAATTGAATTTAAGTTACATAAATTAATCATGTGAGTGTCTGAGTCGCTCATGACCGTGAGCACAACTAGTATACCAGTTTTACACTCTGCAGAGGTTGTACCCTGTACCCACAAGTCGTGTATCCCATGTCGCCAGGGTTTGCAAGGCCCTTAGACACCACCGAAGTGAATGGCTAGGGATCCACTATGAGGCCTTTACAAAGTTCCACTAGCTTCTGAAAACCCGCTACAGTTTATGGGAAAAGCACTTGCAAGAATCCCCCGTCTGTCCGCCATCGCAGCAAAATCAACCTGAGAACCTCCCTGGATGCAACTCCCCTACTACCCTTGCCCCTTTCGGGTAAGGTAGTCTTCCACTAGCTTTCCTAATTAGTTAGCCAAGGGGTCCCATTCCTCCCTTGTGGTGGCATGTTTTCTCAGGTGGTTCTCCATGTTCCCATTAACATAATGATCTTATCATGAACATAATTAACATAACAGAATAATAGGAACATGGATATAATGAAATACTAACCCAAAACCCTGTAAAGCAATAGCATAACTACCTAATGATTCAGGGGTAATCAAGGTAAAAAGATAAACAGTCTAGGGTTACGTATTGGGTCCCATCAAAATTAAACCTATGTATTGATAAGTAATAATAAAGAACATTATTGGGTAACAAAAGTGGTCAAGGGCACAACTTGCCTGGCACTTGAGATTCCAGTTACCAGGATGATTCTTCAGATCCTCGTGACCTCACCGCTAGTCGTAGCAATACAAACAAACATTGTATAAACAAAATTAACATTACTCCAAACATGAGAACAAACTGCATAATAATAATCTACGCTGCGTGACGAGATCGTAGAAACCGGAAACACTAAATTCAGAGTTACGGTGATTTAATTATGAATCTCTGAAGTTATCAAGTACTTGGGGTAGCATAACTCATGTGGATAATTTTAGTTCAAATATCATGGGTAAATAGAGTTACCAGGTTATAAAAAAATATTAAAACAAAATTATTGCCACTGGAATGGATCAATTTGGAATTAAAATGGGGACGTTATGAATTTCCAAATGTTTTATGTATTTGATACAAGATTAATTAAGAGATTAAATTTAATGGGGCTTTCATGTCAAGACAGTGGCACTAGATGATAAACAATAGTATTACAAAATTTTAGAAACTTGAATGGATCAATTTGGAGTTCATATGAATTTTCTATGATTTATACAAGTCCTAGCAAATATTTTCATATTAAATATTCATTTTCTAATTCATTTATCCAATTTAAATGGGCTCTAGACTCAGCGCACTAAAATAGGGATTTGCAGGGGCCTCGGCGCAATTAAACCGTAGACTCAGAACACTATACATTGGACTGCGGGTTCATATAACAAAAGGGCAGGGGCTCTTATGTAACTATTCTCGGCCGAAGGGGTATGGGGTGATATCGGCCGTTTGATCCACAATCTGTGCGCCAGATTAGACTTCATGCTAGTTATTCATCCGCGCTCAACCATGGCCGTCGGATCCAGGATTCGCGGTTCTGGTTTAATGAATCGAAGGGGTACGCCCAGATTCGATCTAGGCCATTCCCTGCACGATCAACGGTCGAGGGCCAACTCCCCCTAGATCTAATCTTAGCCCTACAGCGATTGATCAATGGTCTTGGGGCTTCTTCCTCCCCATGACCCCGGACGACTGCGTCACGAACTGGGGAAACGTCTAGCTCGCGTGTAGGTTGACTAACCACCCACGGGTATGGATCGGAGCGCGGATAGAACCTATGCAGTGAGGATGGAATGTTGAATTACAGGGACGTCTTCTTACCAAGTTCGAAGCGCAAGTACAGTTGCCCACGGAGGCTTGCGGCATGATGTCGATTCCTCAACACCGCCCGTGAAGCTCCCGATTTCCGAATTGGCGAATACATGAATGAGTCTTCGCGCAGTACGGGGTGATATCGCAGCTTGACACCCCACGCAAGTTGTTGGAGAACCCGGCTCCCACCGCGCGGCAGAGACGACGCTCACACCCTCACGACGGCGGTGAAACACGGTGGCGCCCGCATGAATGGCTTATCTGCTGGCAACCGGGACAGCGATTTCCAAGGACGAGGGTTTTGTAGGGTGAGGGAAGGCGGGGTTTGCGGCAAGCGATTTAAGCCCGCGTCCATCTCTAGAGAGAAATACAAGCACAACTACGAAATGGGACCCACATGTCATTGGTGGAGGCACCGTAGAGATGAGATCATCCGTGACCTCAGCGTGATGTCACCGCCCACGATACATTAAAGAACTCCGGCGGCCGAAAAAGAATCTATACGCCGCGGGATGGGCCTGGTGGGCCGGTCTTCCGGAATTGAGGCCATGCGTGAGCCCTTCTCTTTTTTTTCATTTATTTTTATTTTCTTTTGCTTTCTTCTCTCTTTCTCTAAAATTCAAATTTGAATTTAAACCCTGTTGTGAACTTATACTCATTTTTGGATGTATACTTTAATCAGGCCTTTATGGATTTAATTTACTTATCTTTAAATTTACTTATATTATTTCTTTCTGCTTTCTCTCCTCTTCTATTCTCTATTATTTCCAAATTCAACATTCAAATCCCCATTTAAGTTCAAACTTCGTGGTAATTTGCTTTCTAATTAAATATTCAACTTGGACATGGTAGGGTGAATTTACCTATTTTTAATATTTATTTCATGTTAACTAGTGTTCTCTTTCTCTAATTCTAGAATTCCAATTTTTAAGTCCTAAATTCCAATTCACCTTCAAACTTGTGGAAATCCCACACTCAGATTATATTGTGCATTTAAAGGTACCAATATATTTATGTGCATTTTTCTGTATATTTTATATCTTTCCTCCCTTTTCTTGATTATTTACTCATTTCCAAACATTCAAGATGTTCTTTATTTCTCAAATGAGTTCATTTGTATTATATGAATAATGTTATTATTAAATGCCATACAAATAAACTCTAACATAATGCAATAAATATATGTTTATTTTAATTATTTTATTTGTTTGGTGAATGCTTGAAATATGAAAAACACTCATATGGTTTTCTTTCTTTTTAAAAATAGTATTTTGAATGCGGGATAAGAAGTAAAAATTACTTCAAAATTAAATATTCATGTAAATAAATGTTTATGGTGCATCATTTGATGAAATGCATAATCATTTAGTTGAATAGAAAGCTTTTCTATTACTGTTCTAAAATAATTCTTGATTTCCAAAATTCAGTTCTCAATTTTCGACACTCAAGTATAATTTGAGATCACTGACTTTACTATTTTATTCCTTCATATATTTATTTTATTATTTTTTTCTTATACAGATTTTTGGGTCTTACAAATCCTACCCCTTAACAGAAATCACGTCCTCGAGATTTGTAAGGAAAGGGTGTATAACTGTGTCATCTCAGAACATATGCACACACAAAAATCTCGGCATGATGCATACTTTATTAGCAACACATGGGGTCAATTAGACCTTATTATTCGTCCTAACATAGTATCATACCAACTACTAACTAAAGTAACATTTAGATCTTACAAATAGCAGTAATATATATATGTTTATGTAGCTTGGTGGAGCAGTTGGCAGGCGCGCCCATACTGGCGCACCGGACAAGGAACAGTAGGTGTCCGGTGTGCACCGGACACCCAGGCGGGCCCAGAAGTCAGAAGCTCCAACGGTCAGAATCCAACGGCAGTGATGACGTGGCGGGGGCATCGGACATGTCCGGTGCGCACCGGACTGTCCGGTGCGCCATCGAACAGACAGCCTCCCAACAGCCACTTTTGGTGGTTGGGGCTATAAATACCCCAACCACCCCACCATTCATTGCATCCAAGTTTTCCACTTCCCAACTACTACAAGAGCTCTAGCATTCAATTCTAGACACACCAAAGAGATCAAATCCTCTCCAAATTCCACACAAACTTCATAGTGACTAGATAGAGTGATTTGCTTGTGTTCTTTCGAGCTCTTGCGCTTGGATTGCTTTCTTCTTTCTTGATTCCTTCATTGCAATCAAACTCACTTGTAATTGAGGCAAGAGACACCAAACTTGTGGTGGTCCTTGTGGGAACTTTGTGTTCCAAGTGATTGAGAAGAGAAAGCTCACTCGGTCGGAAGGACCGTTTGAGAGAGGGAAGGGTTGAAAGAGACCCGGCCTTTGTGGCCTCCTCAACGGGGAGTAGGTTTGCGAGAACCGAACCTCGGTAAAACAAATCCACGTGTCACACTCTTCATTTGCTTGTGATTTGTTTTGCACCCTCTCTCGCGGACTCGTTTATATTTCTAACGCTAACCCGGCTTGTAGTTGTGTTTATATTTGTAAATTTCAGTTTCGCCCTATTCACCCCCCCTCTAGGCGACTATCACAATGCTTCCTTTGCTATTTGTAGAAAGGATGAGAAGGTAATTGCTAGGAAATTAGGGGCCAAATGTAAGGGAGACAAGACTTGCATTTGGGTCCCTAAGACTATTGTAACTAACCTTGTAGGACCCAACATGAGTTGGGTACATAAGACCCAAGCCTAAATTTGCCTTTCAGGTTTATGCATCCGGGGGCTCAAGCTGGATTATCGACAGTGGATGCACAAACCACATGATGGGGAAAAAGATGATGTTCTCTTCCTACGTCAAGAACAAGGATCCCCAAGATTCAATCATATTCGGTGATGGGAACCAAGGCAAGGTGAAAGGGTTAGGAAAAAATGCTATTTCATCCGAGCACTCTATTTCTAATGTGTTCTTAGTTGAGTCGCTTGGATATAACTTGTTGTCTGTGAGTCAACTTTGTAATATGGGATATAACTGTTTATTCACAAATGTAGATGTGTCTGTCTTTAGAAGAAGTGATGGTTCATTAGCTTTAAGGGTGTATTAGACGACAAACTTTATTTAGTTGATTTTGCAAAAGAGGAGGCCGGTCTAGATGCATGCTTAATTGCTAAGACTAGCATGTGCTGGCTGTGGCATCGCCGTTTAGAACATGTGGGGATGAAGAACCTTCACAAGCTTCTAAAGGGAGAACACGTGATAGGTCTAACTAACGTAACTTTCGAAAAAGATAGACCTTGTGCAGCTTGTCAAGCAGGTAAACAGGTGAGAAGCTCTCATCATGCCAAAAATGTGATGACAACATCAAGACCCCTGGAGTTACTTCATATGGACCTCTTCGGACCCGTCGCCTATCTAAGCATAGGAGGAAGTAAGTATGGTCTTGTTATAGTTGATGATTTTTCCCGCTTCACTTGGGTATTCTTTTTGCACGATAAATCTGAAACCCAAGGGACCCTCAAGCGCTTCCTAAGGAGAGCTCAAAATGAGTTTGAGCTCAAGGTGAAGAAGATAAGGAGCGACAATGGGTCCGAGTTCAAGAACCTTCAAGTGGAAGAGTATCTTGAGGAGGAAGGAATCAAGCACGAGTTCTCCGCTCCCTATAGACCACAACAAAATGGTGTGGTAGAGAGGAAGAACAGGACACTACTAGACATGGCGAGGACGATGCTTGGTGAATTCAAGACGCCCGAACGGTTTTGGACGGAAGCCGTGAGCACGGCTTGCCATGCCATAAACCGGGTCTACCTTCATTGCCTCCTCAAGAAGACTTCATATGAGCTTCTAACTGGTAACAAACCCAATGTGTCTTACTTTCGTGTATTTGGGAGCAAATGTTATATTCTAGTGAAGAAAGGTAGAAATTCTAAGTTTGCTCCCAAAGCTGTAGAAGGGTTTTTGTTAGGTTATGACTCAAATACAAAGGCGTATAGGGTCTTCAACAAATCATCGAGTTTGGTTGAAGTCTCTAGCGACGTTGTATTTGATGAGACTAATGGCTCTCCAAGAGAGCAAGTTGTTGATCTTGATGATGTAGATGAAGAAGACGTTCCAACGGCCGCAATGCGCACCATGGCGATTGGAGATGTAAGGCCACTGGAACAAAAGGAGCAAGATCAACCTTCTTCCTCAACAACGGTACATCCCCCAACTCAAGGAGATGAACAGGTTCATCAAGAGGAGGCGTGTGATCAAGGGGGAGCACAAGATGATCATTTAATGTAGGAAGAAGCACAACCAGCACCTCCAACCCAAGTTCGAGCGACGATTCAAAGGGATCATCCCGTCGACCAGATTTTGGGTGATATTAGCAAGGGAGTTACTACTCGCTCTAGATTAGTTAATTTTTGTGAGCATTACTCTTTTGTCTCTTCTATTGAGCCTTTCAGGGTAGAAGAGGCCTTGCTAGATCCGAACTGGGTGTTGGCCATGCAGGAAGAGCTCAACAACTTCAAGCGAAATGAAGTTTGGACACTGGTGCCTCGTCCCAAGCAAAATGTTGTGGGAACCAAGTGAGTGTTTCGCAACAAACAAGACGAGCACGGGGTGGTGACAAGGAACAAGGCACGACTTGTGGCAAAAGGTTATGCCCAAGTTGCAGGTTTGGACTTTGAGGAGACTTTTGCTCCTGTGGCTAGGCTAGAGTCAATTCGCATATTGTTAGCCTATGCTACTCACCATTCTTTCAGGTTGTTCCAAATGGATGTGAAGAGCGCTTTCCTCAACGGGCCAATCAAGGAGGAGGTGTACGTGGAGCAACCCCCTGGCTTTGAGGATGAACGGTACCCCGACCACGTGTGTAAGCTCTCTAAGGCGCTCTATGGACTTAAGCAAGCCCCAAGAGCATGGTATGAATGCCTTAGAGACTTTTTAATTGCTAATGCTTTCAAGGTTGGGAAATCCGATCCAACACTATTTACTAAGACTTGTGATGGTGATCTCTTTGTGTGCCAAATTTATGTCGATGACATAATATTTGGTTCTACTAATCAAAAGTGTTGTGAAGAGTTTAGCTGGGTGATGACTCAAAAGTTTGAGATGTCAATGATGGGCGAGTTAAGCTATTTTCCTTGGGTTCCAAGTAAAGCAACTCAAGGATGGGACCTTCATCTCCCAAACGAAGTACACGCAAGACTTGATCAAGCGGTTTGGGATGAAGGACGCCAAGCCCGCAAAGACTCCAATGGGAACCGACGGACACACCGACCTCAACAAAGGAGGTAAGTCCGTTGATCAAAAGGCATACCGGTCTATGATAGGGTCCTTACTTTATTTATGTGCAAGTAGACCGGATATTATGCTCAGTGTATGCATGTGTGCTAGATTTCAATCCGATCCAAAGGAGTGTCACTTAGTGGCTGTGAAGCGAATTCTTAGATATTTAGTTGCTACGCCTTGCTTCGGGATCTGGTATCCAAAGGGGTCTACCTTTGACTTGATTGGATATTCAGACTCCGACTATGCTGGATATAAGGTCGATAGGAAGAGTACATCAGGGACGTGCCAATTCTTAGGAAGGTCCCTGGTGTCGTGGAGTTCTAAGAAACAAACCTCCGTTGCCCTATCCACCGCTGAGGCCGAGTATGTTGCCGCAGGACAGTGTTGCGCGCAACTACTTTGGATGAGGCAAACCCTCAGGGACTTTGGCTACAATCTGAGCAAAGTCCCACTCCTATGTGATAATGAGAGTGCTATCCGCATGGCAGATAATCCTGTTGAACACAGCCGCACAAAGCACATAGACATCGGGCATCACTTTTTGAGGGATCACCAGCAAAAGGGAGATATCGAAGTGTTTCATGTTAGCACCGAGAACCAGCTAGCCGATATCTTTACCAAGCCTCTAGATGAGAAGACCTTTTGCAGGCTGCGTAGTGAGCTAAATGTCTTAGATTCGCGGAACTTGGATTGATTTATAGCATACATGTGGTTTATGCCTTGATCATGTTCCTTAATGCATTTTGTTGTTTATTTATGGTGCTCAAGTTGTACAAGCACTCCCTGAACCTCACAAGTCCATTTGCAAGTGATGCACACATTTAGGTGGAGATGTGCTACAACTTGACCCTTTGAGGCTAACTGTGTGCTTGAGTTTGCTTAATTTAGTCTCAAAGGAGGTTTGAAAGGGAAAAGGTGGACTTGGACCATGCAAGACTTCCACTGCACTCCGATGAAAGAGTAACTGATTCCAAGTTCATCTTTGTACTCTTATTGCCTTTTTACTCTTAGTTGAATATTTTGGTGAGGCAATGGGGTTAAAGGGCCAAGATTGATCCCGTTTTGGTGCTTGATGCCAAAGGGGAAGAAAATAAGGCCAAAGCAATAAATGGATCAGCTACCACTTGAGAATTTTGAAAATAGTAGAATAGAGCTTTTGGTTTGTCAAAAATCTCTTATTGTCTCTTTTGTCAAAAGCTGGCCTCTGGTGGGGAGAATGGTTGATTATGAAAAAAGGGGAGTTTTTGAAATCTTTGATCAAATTCTCTTGGAACAACTCTCTTTATGTCTCAACAAGTGTGTTTGACTTAGAGATAGGCAATTGAGTTTGATTTACAAAAAACAAACCAAGTGGTGGCAAAGAATGATCCAAATATGCCAAATTTGAATCAAAACAAATTTGAGTTTTCATTCGCATTGATGTTGCACTTCTTTTAGTTGCTTTTTATTGTGTTGGCATAAATCACCAAAAAGGGGAGATTGAAAGGGAAATGTGCTCTTGGGCCATTTCTAAGTATTTTGGTGATTAAGTGTCCAACACAAGTGCCTAAGTGTTAAATTGTGCCAAGGACTCAAGAAGTGCAAATCAAGATTAAAGGTATGTTTCTAGACTTAGTACATTGTTTTTAAGACTAATGTATTGTGTCTAAGTGCTAGAAACAAGAGAAACAATTTTGGAGAAGTTGGCTGTGTACAACCAAAAGGCTGCTCGGTCTGGGTGCACCGGACTGTCCGGTGGTGCACCGGACAGTTTCTGGTGTGCCAGGCTGGCATCTGTCAACTAGCTGCTCTCGGGAAGCGATTAACGGCGTACGGCTATAAATCACCAGACTGTCCGGTGAGCCAACAGTCGACTGGGCCAATGGTCGGCCGCGTAATCCGCGCGTGACGCGTGGCAGAGCCAACGGTCACAAGGGGCACCGGACTGTCCGGTGTGCACCGGACAGTGTTTGGTGCGCCAACGGCTCTGAACCGCCAACGGTCGGCTTCGCCAAAGAAGGAAAGAAATCCGCACCGGACATTGTCCGGTGGTGCACCGGACTGTCCGGTGCGCCAGGCGACAGAAGGCAAGAATTGCCTTCCTGGAATGCTCTCAACGGCTCCTAGCTGCCTTGGGGCTATAAAAGGGACCCCTAGGCGCATGGAGAAGAAGACCAAGCATTCCTTGAGCATTGTTGATCACTCACACTTCATTCTTGCGCACTTGTTCGACATTCCTAGTGATTTGAGCTCCGTTCTAGTGAGAACCTTGTGATACTCTTTTGAGCTCAAGTCTTGATCTTGTGTGTGCGTATTTGCTGTGGATTTGAGTGTGTTGCTTCCCTCCCTTACTCTAGTGCTTCATTGTGATTCTTATTGTAAGGGCGAGAGACTCCAAGTTGTGGAGATTCCTCGCAAACGGGAAAGAGTAAAGTAAAGAAGAACACCGTGGTATTCAAGTTGATCATTGGATCACTTGAGAGGAGTTGAGTGCAACTCTCGTCCGTTGGGACGCCACAACGTGGAGTAGGCAAGTTTTGTACTTGGCCGAACCACGGGATAAATCCTCGTGTCTCTTGTGCTTGTCCTTATTGTGTCTATTGTGCTTCACAAGAGCTCTCCTCTCTACTCACTTGATTTCATTGATCTAACTCTTAATCAAGTTTGTGGTGTTATGTTGTAAGTTTTACAGGATCACCTATTCACCCCCCCTCTAGGTGCTCTCACTTTCGGATAAGGTAGTCTTCCAGTAGCTTTCCTAATTAGTTAGCCAAGGGGTTCCATTCCTCCCTTGTGGTGGCATGTTTTCCCGGGTGGTTCTCCATGTTCCCATTAACATAATGATCTTATCATGAACATAAATAACATAACAGAATGATAGGAACATGGATATAATGAAATATTAACCCAAAACCATGTAAAGCAATAGCATAAGTACCCAATGATTCAGGGGTAAACAAGGTAAAAAGATAAACAGTCTAGGGTGACCTATTGGGTCCCATCAAAATTAAACCTATGCATTGATAAGTGATAATAAAGAACATTATTGGGTAACAAAAGTGGTCAAGGGCAACACTTGCCTGGCACTTGAGATTCCAGTTACCCCGATGATTCTTCAGATCCTCGTGACCTCACCGCTAGTCGTAGCAATACACACAAACATTGTATGGACAAAATTAACATTACGCCAAACATAAGAACAAATTGCATAATAATAATCTACGCTGCGTGACGAGATCGTAGGAACCGGAATCACTAAATTTGGAGTTACAGTGATTTAATTATGAATCTCTGAAGTTATCAAGTACTTGGAGCAGCATAACTCATGTGGATAATTTTAGTTCAAGTATAATGGGTAAACAGAGTTACTAGGTGATAAACAATATTAAAACAAAATTATTACCACTAGAATGAATCAATTTGAAATTAAAATGGGGAAGTTATGAATTTCCAAAGGTTTTATGTATTTGATACAAGATTAATTAAGAGATTAAATTTAATGGGGCTTTCATGTCAAAACAGTGGCACTAGATGATAAACAATAGTATTACAAAATTTTAGAAACTTGAATGGATTAATTTTGAGTTCAAATGAATTTTCTATGATTTATAAAAGTCCTAGCAAATATTTTCATATTAAATATTCATTTTCTAATTCATTTATCCAATTTAAATGGGCTCTGGACTGCGCGCACTAAAACAGGGATTTGCAGGGGCCTTGGCGCAATTAAACCGTAGACTCAGAACACTATACATTGGACTGCGGGTTCATATAACAAAAGGGCAGGGGCTCTTATGTAATTATGCTCGGCCGAAGGGGTACGGGGTGATATCGGCCGTTTGATCCAAAATCTGCGCGCCAGATTAGACTTCATGCTAGTTATTCATCCGCGCTCAACCATGGCCGTCGGATCCGGGATTTGCGGTTCTGGTTTAATGACTCGAAGGGGTACGCCCAGATTCGGTCTAGGCCATTCCTTTCATGATCAACGGTCTAGGGCCAACTCACCCTAGATCTAATCCTAGCTCTACAGCGATTGATCAACGGTCTTGGGGCTTCTTCCTCCCCATGACCCCGGACGGCTGCGTCACGAACTGGGGAAACGTCTAGCTCGCGTGTAGGTTGACTAACCGCCCAGGAGTATGGATCGGAGCGTGGATAGAACCTATGCAGTAAGGATGAAATGTTGAATTACATGGATGTCTTCTTACCAAGTTCGAAGCACAAGTACAGTTGCCCACGGAGGCTTGCGGCGTGATGGCGATTCCTCAACACCGCCCGCGAAGCTCCCGATTTCTGACTTGGCGAATACGTGAATGAGTCTTCGCGCGGTACGGGGTGATATCGCAGCTTGACAACGCCCGCAAGTCGTTGGAGAACCCGGCTCCCACCGCACGACAGAGACGACGCTCACACCCTCACTCACGACGGCGGTGAAACACGGTGGCACATGCACGAATGGCTTATCTGCTGGCAACCGGGACGGCGATTTCTAGGGACGAGGGTTTTGTAGGGTGAGGGAAGGCGGGGTTTGCGGCAAGCGGTTGAAGCCCGCTTCCATCTCCAGAGAGAAATACAAGCGCAATTACGGAATGGGACC
Organism: Zea mays; assembly: GCF_902167145.1. Classification (NCBI taxonomy): domain Eukaryota; kingdom Viridiplantae; phylum Streptophyta; class Magnoliopsida; order Poales; family Poaceae; genus Zea; species Zea mays. The sequence goes on from NC_050097.1 coordinate 92,402,919, forward strand.
CACATGTTATTGGTGGAGGCACCGTAGAGATGAGATCATCCGTGACCTCAGCGTGACGTCACCGCCCAGGATATATTAAAGAATTCCGGCGGCCGAAAAAGAATCTGTACGCGCGGGATGGGCCTGGTGGGCCGGTCTTCCGGAATTGAGGCCATGCGTGAGCCCTTCTCTTTATTTTTTTCATTTATTTTTATTTTCTTTTGCTTTCTTCTCTCTTTCTCTAAAATTCAAATTTGAATTTAAATCCTGTTGTGAACTTATACACATTTTTGAATGTATACTTTAATCAGGCCTTTATGGATTTAATTTACTTATCTTTAAATTTACTTATATTATTTCTTTCTCCTTTCTCTCCTCTTCTATTCTCTATTATTTCCAAATTCAACATTCAAATCCCCATTTAAATTCAAACTTCGTGGTAATTTGCTTTCTCATTAAATATTCAACTTGGACATGGTAGGGTGAATTTACCTATTTTCAATATTTATTTCATGTTAACTAGTGTTCTCTTTCTCTAATTCTAGAATTCCAATTTTAAGTCCTAAATTCCAATTCACCTTCAAACTTATGGAAATCCCACACTCAGATTATATTGTGCATTTAAAGGTACCAATATATTTATGTGCATTTTTCTGTATATTTTATATCATTCCTCCCTTTCCATCATTTTAACTCATTTCCAAGCATTCAAGATGTTCTTTAATTCTCAAATGAGTTCATTTGTATTAATATGAATATTGTTATTATTAAATGCCCATACAAATAAACTCTAACATAATGCAATAAATATATGTTTATTTTAATTATTTTATTTGTTTGTTAAATGCTTGAAATATGAAAAACACTCATATGGTTTTCTTTCTTTTAAAAAAATAGTATTTTGAATGCAGGATAAGAAGTAAAAATTACTTCACAATTAAATATTCATGTAAATAAATGTTTATGGTGCATCATTTGATGAAATGTATAATCATTTAGTTGAATAGAAACCTTTTCTATTACTTTTCTAAAATAATTCTTGATTTCCAAAATTCAGTTCTCAATTTTCGACACTCAAGTATAATTTGAGATAACTGACTTTACTATTTTATTCCTTCATATATTTATTTTATTATTTTTTTCTTATACAGATTTTTGGGTCTTACAAATCCTACCCCCTTAACAGAAATCACGTCCTCGAGATTTGTAAGGAAAGGGTGTATAACTGTGTCATCTCAGAACATATGCACACACAAAAATCTCGGCATGATGCATACTTTATTAGCAACACATGGGGTCAATTAGACCTTATTATTCGTCCTAACAAAGTATCATACCAACTACTAACTAAAGTAACATTTAGATCTTACAAATAGCAGTAATATATATATGTTTATGTAGCTTGGTGGAGCTGGTGGTGGTGGTGGAGGTTGTTGTTGTCGTTGTCTTTCCAACCGTGCTTGCCTTATTTCTTGATGTATCTCTAGCCGGTCCTGACGTATTTCCTCGCGTTCTTGCCTTATCTGATTTTGCATTTCGGTAACCATGTTTGCCATTTGTTGTATTACCATCATTTGGGTGGCAACCACTTGATCAATTCCAACTGGTGGAGGATTTGGATGATTTATTTATGTTTGTTGTTGCCTGATAATCTTCCCTTCCTGGTATTGACCATGATAGTTAGAAGCATATGGTAGGATAGTTTTGCAATGAAGATTATTTGGTAAGCAGAATGAATAGGCTGATAGCTGGTTATGATCTGAAGATTCTTTAGCAGGGCTTAATCTTTGTTTTATGTCCAGATTGGGGTAACTAGTCGTATAAGGTGAATATCCAAAGGTTGGATAGAATTTTGTCAAGATGCGATAGTCTAGATGATGTAGGTTAAATGTTTGTTTGATGTTAGGTGGGAATAAATCGATTATACCATTCATAATGACTCTATGGGTTGGGTTAGCTCTTATGCTCATGGTTGAGTTGGTCTAATGTGCTAAGTTATGTTAACACCTGGCTAGTAGGGTTTAATCTCTTCTACCAGTATGACTAATCTGTTTAAGTAGACCACATTAGATTGGGTCATATTAGCTTAGATCACATTAGATTCTATAATCCCATTTAAGAATACCACTTAGTTAAGCATAACAAGCTGACTTTATCTTTATGGGATTCTAGTATATATTTTTTTATACACCTAAAATTGTTCATGCCATTAGCAGGTGTGACATGGAAAACAAGGGTACATCAGATTTTAACTATTAAGTGAGTGTTGACATAGAATGAGTGTACTATGGCATAATCGAGCTTCCTTTGGGGAAAGAGAAACTTTTATTCCGGATGCTGGATCTGGATTCATCTGAAGATTTGTTTCTACTCATACCCTTCATCGTCGAGGTTAACCTTCTTCTTGGGTCTGATTTAGGGACTATCGGTTGTGGTGTTGGATGCCATTATCTGACTTGAGATAACAATTGCAGTTACATGAGGTAGGTAGAATAAACAGAGTTTTATTTTTCTTTTGAGATAAATGGGTTGGGCAACCTATAACATAGGCTAGGTCGTGGTTTCATGGACGAGTTGGCCTAAGACACCACTATAGATTTAAAACCCATTTATAGGAATATGGTCTAATCTATGTTACCAGTATTAACTAACTTGTTTAAGTAACTTCCTTTAGTTTGGATATGACTAGATTAGACTAGTTTCAGTTAGATAGATCTACCAGGGTAGGATATATATTATTAGGAGATCATATGATGTGGGTAAGTTAGAATCTCTGTTAGGTTAGAACAGAGGGGTTATGCAACTATCGGGTGGTTAATATAGTTTTTTTTCGAGGCCGAGTTGGTCGGTCATTCTTAATTTAGTGCATAGTGAATTAAGTTAAAACATGTGGATATGGTCTAATCCATTTCGCCAGTATTAACTAACCTGTTTGAGTAAATCACATTGGGTTAGTTTAGATTAGATGGGAACTAGATTAGTTTAGCATAACTAGATTTGACTAAATAAGACCTAATTAATTTTGGGTTAGATTAGGTTGAATGGGGTCTAGGTATGACCAGATTAATCTAGATAAGATCTAGAATACATTGATATGACTGGTTTAGTCTAGATAAGATCCAATTAATTTGGATTGGATCATGATCATGGTGGGATAAGTCAAGTGGTTTTAGTCACGCAAATATAACCTAGATCTGATCTCATTAATTAGATCATGGTTGTTACTTTAGGATGAGATAAGCAGGGTGGTCAGGATAAGACGAATCTTTCAAGATAAGATGAATCTATTAAGATAAGAGAGAATCTTTTAAAATAAGATGGATCTATTAAGATAAGAGAGAGTCTTTTAAGATAAGATGGATCTATTTGATATATTCTAGTGGGGGTACTTTTAGTTGGTCTAGTTTATCTTATAAACAATTTAAGAGGATAAGATTTTTTTAACACAAGATGAACCTATTAGGATAAGATAGATTCCTTTAAGTTAAGAGAGATCCATTAAAGTGTATCTATTTTAAATAGATCCCTCTTTAATGGAGGATAATCTAAGTTGTTTAGTTATCTCATGAATTCTATTTATGTCTATACGTATATGCAGATGTAATTGTGGACATTACTACACAACTAATCACACTCAATCAAAGATCCAAATCAGATAGGTATCATAAGAACAAACACTCAAGCGTATAGATACCTATAGAAATAGTTTTATTTTTGTTCCTAAGAGTAGGTCTCTTATTCCTAAAGTCACTTTAGGCACATGATTTCAAAGTGTGAAATCCACTTTTGTCTTTAGAAGGAATAGATAAGAATAATCAGAGTAAAGCGGAAATAGATGAGAAAAGATTAAGATAAGTTTAGAAAAGAATTAGAGTAAAGCGGAAATAGATGAGAAAAGATTAAGATGAGTTTAGAAAAGAATCAGAGTAAGGTAAGTAGGTAAGGGTTGTCCAGTTCTATCTAGGTTTCGTCCTACAGTCAACATTCCTCTGATACCACTTCTGTCACACCCGGATTTAAAGGACAAAGCCGGGTGCATCTCATACATGCGCCAAAGAAGACAACATATATAATAACAGAGTGTATAGAGATAAATGTCAGAATAACATCAGAGTACTTATTACATCGCGGAAGTCTTACAAAATAAAAGATAAATATAAATTGAACTAAAATCCATCTTTGGCGCTAATAAGTCAACTGGGAGACGCCACCTAGATCAGATCAAACTCCTCGTTGTGTGGCTCCTCTTGAACCACCTGTTCTTCTCCTATGGGGGGGTGTGAGACAACAAGGGTGAGCTCACACATGATCATAGCTCAACAAGTTGTGGGGAAACCAGTGTGCATGAACTCACCAAAGGTGGGAGTTCATGTGAAGTGTAAAGTTGATCAACAATATAAAGGTTGAAGCTGAGCATTGCTTTTATAAGTTGGTCAAAATTTTATTAGCATTTACTAAGTGTAAGTAAATACCAAACCATAATAAATAATAGAACAAAATTAATAAATAATCCCATGCAATGCAAATGACAAATTGAATTTAAGTTACATAAATTAATCATGTGAGTGTCCGAGTCGCTCATGACCGTGAGCACGACTAGTATACCAGTTTTACACTCTGCAGAGGTTGTACCCTGTACCCACAAGTCGTGTATCCCATGTCGCCAGGGTTTACAAGCCCCTTAGACACTACCGAGGTGAATGGCTAGGGATCCATTACGAGGTATTTACAAAGTTCCACTAGCTTCCGAAAACCCGCTACACTTTATGGGAAGAGCACTTGCAAGAATCTCCCGTCTGACCGCCATCGCATCAAAATCAACCAGAGAACCTCCCTGAATGTAACTCCTCTACTGCCCTTGCCCCATTGAAAGGGAAATGTGCTCTTGGGCCATTTCTAAGTATTTTGGTGATTAAGTGTCCAACACAAGTGCCTAAGTGTTAAATTGTGCCAAGGACTCAAGAAGTGCAAATCAAGATTAAAGGTATGTTTCTAGACTTAGTACATTATTTTTAAGACTAATGTATTGTGTCTAAGTGCTAGAAACAGGAGAAACAATTTTGGAGAAGTTGGCTGTGTACAGCCAAAAGGCTGCTCGGTCTAGGTGCACCGGACAGTGTCCGGTGTGCCAGGCTGGCATCTGTCAACTGGCTGCTCTCACGAAGCGATTAACGGCGTACGACTATAAATCACCGGACTGTCCGGTGGTGCACCGGACTGTCCGATGAGCCAACAGTCGACTGGGCCAACGGTCGACCGCGTAATCCGCGCACGACGCGTGGCAGAGCCAACGGTCAGAAGGGGGCACCGGACTGTCCGATGTGCACCGGACAGTGTCCGGTGCGCCAACGGCTCTGAACCGCCAACGGTCGGCTTCGCCAAAGAAGGAAAGAAATCCGCACCGGACAGTGTTCGGTGGTGCACCGGACTGTCCGGTGCGCCAGGCGACAGAAGGCAAGAATTGCCTTCCTGGAATGCTCTCAACGGCTCCTAGCTGCCTTGGGGCTATAAAAGGGACCCCTAGGCGCATGGAGAAGAAGACCAAGCATTCCTTGAGCATTGTTGATCACTCACACTTCATTCTTGCGCACTTGTTCGACATTCCTAGTGATTTGAGCTCCGTTCTAGTGAGAACCTTGTGATACTCTTTTGAGCTCAAGTCTTGATCTTGTGTGGGCGTATTTGCTGTGGATTTGAGTGTGTTGCTTCCCTCCCTTACTCTAGTGCTTCATTGTGATTCTTATTGTAAGGGCGAGAGACTCCAAGTTGTGGAGATTCCTCGCAAACGGGAAAGAGTAAAGTAAAGAAGAACACCGTGGTATTCAAGTTGATCATTGGATCACTTGAGAGGAGTTGAGTGCAACTCTCGTCCGTTGGGACGCCACAACGTGGAGTAGGCAAGTTTTGTACTTGGCCGAACCACGGGATAAATCCTCGTGTCTCTTGTGCTTGTCCTTATTGTGTCTATTGTGCTTCACAAGAGCTCTCCTCTCTACTCACTTGATTTCATTGATCTAACTCTTAATCAAGTTTGTGGTGTTAAGTTGTAAGTTTTACAGGATCACCTATTCACCCCCCCTCTAGGTGCTCTCAATTGGTATCGGAGCCGTTCTCTTCAAGAAAGGGACTAATCGCCCGAAGAGATGGATCCTAAGGGCAAGGGGATGGTGGTCAATGATAAGGAGAAGGAGTCCTTCGTCAATGATCCAAAGGATGACAAGCCTACTGACTCAGGCTCGGGCCACAAAAGAAAAGACGGGAGGAAGAAGAAAACAAGGCGCATCAAGGAGATAGTCTACTACGACAGCGACGAATCTTTTTCTTCCCAAAAGGACGACGACAACGACTACGAGAAAAAGAAGACGGTTAATTCAAACTTTTCCTTTAATTCAAACTTTTCCTTTGATTACGCAAAGTTCCAATGCTCATTTGCTTTCCATTCCCCTCGGTAAACCCCCCCACTTTGATGTAGAGGACTATGGATTTTGGAGTCACAAAATGCGTAGCCACTTGTTCTCTCTCCATCCAAGTATATGGGAGATAATGGAGAATGGAATGCACTTTGATAGTACGGATAGTCCCATGTTCATTAATGAGCAAATTCACAAAAATGCACAAGCTACTACTGTTCTTCTAGCTTCACTGTGCAGGGATGAATACCATAAGGTGAGCGGCTTGGATAACGCCAAGCAGATTTGGGACACCCTCAAAATCTCACATGAGGGGAACGACGTCACCATGCTCACCAAGATGGAGTTGGTGGAGGGAGAACTTGGGAGATTCACAATGATCAGGGGCGAGGAGCCAACCCAAACGTACAACCGGCTCAAGACCCTCGTCAACAAAATAAGGAGCTATGGGAGCACGCGATGGACGGACCACGACGTCGTCCGCCTAATGCTAAGGTCTTTTACTGTCCTTGATCCACATCTTGTGAACAATATTCGTGAGAATCCCAGGTACACCAAGATGACGCCCGAGGAGATACTTGGAAAGTTTGTAAGCGGGCAGATGATGATCAAGGAGGCAAGATACGTTGACGATGCGTTGAACGACCCAATTCATGAGCCTCAAACCGTTGCTCTCAAAGCAACAAGGAGCAAGGAAGGGCTACCTAGCAAGGTGGCACAAGTTGAGGCGACGGGACTCAATGAGGAAGAGATGGCCCTCATCATTAAGCGTTTCAAGACGGCGCTAAGGGGTCGCAAGGAGCATCCCAACAAGACCAAGACGAAGGGGAAGCACTCTTGCTTCAAATATGGTAAGATTGGTCATTTTATCGCTAATTGTCCCGATAATAATAGTGACCAGGAACAAGGGAACAAGAGGGAAAAGAAGAAGACTTACAAGAAGGCTAAGGGCGAGGCACACCTTGGAAAGGAGTGGGACTCGGATTGTTCGTCGTCCGACTCCGACAACGAAGGACTCGCCGCCACCGCCTTCAACAAGTCGACCCTCTTCCCCAACGAGCATCACACCTGCCTCATGGCAAGGGAAAAGAAGGTAAGCACTCATAATACTAGTACTTACGCTTCCTCAAGTGATGAAGAATCTAGTGATGATGAAATAGACTATTCATGTTTATTCAAAGGCCTAGATAGAACTAAGGTCGATAAGATTAATGAATTAATTGATGCATTGAATGATAAGAATAGGTTATTAGAAAAGCAAGAGGATCTTTTGTATGAAGAACATGATAAGTTTGTAGAAGCACAAAAATCCCTTGCTTTAGAAATTAAAAGGAATGAAATGCTTTCTTGTGAATTGTCTACATGCCATGACTCTATTTCTAGCTTAAAGAGCATAAATGATGATTTGAATGCTAAGTTAGAAATAGCTAATAAATCAACATCTTGTTTAGAACATGTTGCAATTTGCAATAGGTGTAAAGATTTTAATGTTGATGCTTGTAGTGAACACCTAGTTTCAATTTCTAAATTGAATGATGAAGTGGCTAGTCTTAATGCCCAACTTAAGACTAGCAAGAGTGAATTTGACAAACTAAAATTTGCAAGGGATGCCTACACGATTGGTAGACACCCCTCAATTAAGGATGGTCTTGGCTTCAAGAGGGAAGTCAAGAACTTAACAAGTCATAAGGCTTCCATCTCCACCAAGGAGAAAGGAAAGGCCCCTATGGCTAGTAGTACTCAAAAGAACCATGCTTTCATGTATCATGATAGGAGACATTCTAGGAATGTCTATAGAAGTTATGATGCTTTTGATTCTCATACAATGATTGCTTCTAGTTCTTCGATTATGCATGATAGAAATTTGGCTAGGAAAAATGTTGTTCATCATATGCCTAGAAGAAATATTGTTCATGTTCCTAGGAAAGTAATGAATGAACCTTCTACAATTTATTATGCTTGCAATGTGAAAGGGAATTAGGCTTACACCTAGTCCCTAATTAATTTTGGTGGTTGAATTGCCCAACACAAATAATTGGACTAACTAGTTTGCTCTAGTGTATAAGTTATACAGGTGTAAAAGGTTCACACACAGCCAATAAAAAGATCAAGTTTTGGATTCAACAAAGGAGCAAAAAGGCAACCGAAGGCACCTCTGGTCTGGAGGCACCGGACTGTCCGGTGTACATCGGACAGTGTCCGGTGCGCCACCGGACAGTGTCCGGTGCACCAGAGGACTCCAACTCGAACTCGCCACCTTCGGGAATTTATCAGACCGGCGCGCTATAATTCACCGGACTGTCCGGTGTACACCGGACAGTGTCCGGTGCTCCAAGGAAGCGCGGCCTCCGGAACTCGCCAGCCTCGGGAACGTGCAGCAGCCGCTCCGCTAAAATTCACCGGACATGTCCGGTGTGCACCGGACTGTCCGGTGTAACCACGGAGCAACGACTATTTCGGCGCCAACGGCTACCTGCGGCGCATTTAATGCGCGCTCTGCGCGCGCAGTTGGCAGGCGCGCCCATACTGGCGCACCGGACAAGGAACAGTAGGTGTCCGGTGTGCACCGGACACCCAGGCGGGCCCAGAAGTCAGAAGCTCCAACGGTCAGAATCCAACGGCAGTGATGACGTGGCGGGGGCATCGGACATGTCCGGTGCGCACCGGACTGTCCGGTGCGCCATCGAACAGACAGCCTCCCAACAGCCACTTTTGGTGGTTGGGGCTATAAATACCCCAACCACCCCACCATTCATTGCATCCAAGTTTTCCACTTCCCAACTACTACAAGAGCTCTAGCATTCAATTCTAGACACACCAAAGAGATCAAATCCTCTCCAAATTCCACACAAACTTCATAGTGACTAGAGAGAGTGATTTGCTTGTGTTCTTTCGAGCTCTTGCGCTTGGATTGCTTTCTTCTTTCTTGATTCCTTCATTGCAATCAAACTCACTTGTAATTGAGGCAAGAGACACCAAACTTGTGGTGGTCCTTGTGGGAACTTTGTGTTCCAAGTGATTGAGAAGAGAAAGCTCACTCGGTCGGAAGGACCGTTTGAGAGAGGGAAGGGTTGAAAGAGACCCGGCCTTTGTGGCCTCCTCAACGGGGAGTAGGTTTGCGAGAACCGAACCTCGGTAAAACAAATCCACGTGTCACACTCTTCATTTGCTTGCGATTTGTTTTGCACCCTCTCTCGCGGACTCGTTTATATTTCTAACGCTAACCCGGCTTGTAGTTGTGTTTATATTTGTAAATTTCAGTTTCGCCCTATTCACCCCCCCTTCTAGGCGACTATTAATTGGTATCAGAGCCCGGTGCTTCATTAGAGCCTAACCGCTCGAAGTGATGTCGGGAGAACACGCCAAGAAGGAAATGGAGACCGGCGAAAAGCCCACTACAAGCCACGGGAGCACTTCATCGGAAGAGTCCCGCACCAAGAGGAGGGAGTAGAAGAGAGCTCCTCCAACAAAGGGAAGGAGAAGAAATCTTCTTCTCACCACAAAGAGAAGAAGGAAAAATCTTCTTCCCACAAGCCGCATCGGAGTGGGGACAAGCAAAAGAGGATGAGGAAAGTGGTCTACTACGAGACCGGCACTTCATCAACATCGACCTCCGGCTCCGATGCGCCGTCCGTAACTTCTAAACGCCAAGAGCGTAAGAAGTTTAGTAAGATCCCCTTACACTACCCTCGCATTTCTAAACATTCACCTTTACTTTCCGTCCCATTAGGCAAACCACCAACTTTTGATGGTGAAGATTATGCTAGGTGGAGTGATTTAATGTGATTTCATCTAACCTCACTCCACAAAAGTATATGGGATGTTGTTGAGTTTGGTGCACAGGTACCATCCATAGGGGATAAAGACTATGATGAGGATGAGGTGGCCCAAATCGAGCACTTCAACTCTCAAGCAACAACAATACTCCTCGCCTCTCTAAGTAGAGAGGAGTATAACAAAGTTCAAGGGTTGAAGAGCGCCAAGGAAGTTTGGGATGTGCTCAAAACCGCGCACGAGGGAGATGAGCTCACAAAGATCACCAAGCGGGAAACGATCGAGGGGGAGCTCGGTCGGTTCCAGCTTCGCAAAGGGGAAGAGCCACAACACATGTACAACCGGCTCAAGACCTTGGTGAACCAAGTGCGCAACCTCGGGAGCAAGAAGTGGGATGACCACGAGGTGGTTAAGGTTATTCTAAGATCTCTTATTTTCCTTAACCCCACTCAAGTTCAATTAATTCGTGGTAATCCTAGATATACTAAAATGACCCCCGAGGAAGTTATCGGGAATTTTGTAAGTTTTGAGTGCATGATCGAAGGCTCGAGGAAGATCAACGAGCTTGATGATCCCACCACATCCGAAGCTCAACCCGTCGCATTCAAGGCGACGGAGGAAAGGAAGGAGGAGTCTACACCAAGTAGACAACCAATCGACGCCTCCAAGCTTGATAATGAGGAGATGGCGCTCGTCATCAAGAGCTTCCGCCAAATCCTCAAACAAAGGAGGGGGAAAGACTACAAGTCCCGCTCCAAGAAGGTTTGCTACAAGTGTGGTAAGCCCGGTCACTTTATTGCTAAATGTCCATTATCAAGTGACAGTGACAGGGATAACGACAAGAAGGGGAGAAGAAAGGAGAAGAAGAGGTACTACAAGAAGAAGGGCGGCGATGCCCATGTTTGTCGGGAGTGGGATTCCGACGAAAGCTCAAGCGACTCCTCCGACGACGAGGACGCCGCCAACATCACCGTCACCAAAGGGCTTCTCTTCCCCAACATCGGCCACAAGTGCCTCATGGCCAAGGACGGCAAAAAGAAGGTTAAATCTAAATCCTCCACTAAATATGAATCCTCTAGTGATGATAATGCTAGTGATGAGGAAGATAATTTACGTACTCTTTTTGCCAACCTCAACATGCAACAAAAGGAAAAACTTAATGAATTGATTAGTGCCATCCATGAAAAGGATGATCTCTTGGACACCCAAGAGGACTTCCTTATTAAAGAAAATAAGAAGCATGTTAAGGTTAAAAATGCTTACGCTCTAGAAGTAGAAAAATGTCAAAAACTATCTAGTGAGCTAAGCACTTGCCATGAGATGATTGACAACCTTAGACATGAAAATGCTAGTTTAAATGCTAAGGTTGATTCACATGTTTGTAATGTTTCAATTCCCAATCCTAGAGATAATAATGATGATTTGCTTGCTAGGATTGAAGAATTGAACATTTCTCTTGCTAGCCTTAGAGTAGAAAATGAAAATTTAATTGCTAAGGCTAAAGAACTAGATGTTTGCAATGTTACAATTTCCGATCTTAGAGATAATAATGATATCATGCGTGCTAAGATCGTTGAACTTAATTCATGCAAACCTTCTACATCTAGTGTTGAACATGTTTCCATTTGTACTAGATGTAGAGATGTTGATATTAATGCTATTCATGATGACATGACCTTAATTAAACAACAAAATGATCATATAGCAATATTAGATGCAAAAATTGCCGAGCATAACTTAGAGAATGAAAAATTTAAATTTGCTAGAAGTATGCTTTATAATGGGAGACGCCCTGGCATCAAGGATGGCATTGGCTTCCAAAGGGGAGACAATGTCAAACTTAGTGCCCCTCCTAAAAGATTGTCTAATTTCATAAAAGGCAAGGCTCCCATGCCTCAGGATAACGAGGGTTACATTTTGTACCCTGCCGGTTATCCTGAGAGCAAAATTAGGAGAATTCATTCTAGGAAGTCTCACTCTGGCCCTAACCATGCTTTTATATATAAGGGTGAGACATCTAGCTCTAGGCAACCGACCCGTGCTAAGTTGCCTAATAAAAGAACTCCTAATGCATCAAATGAACATAGCATTTCATTTAAAACTTTTGATGCATCTTATGTGTTGACTAACAAATCCGGCAAAGTAGTTGCCAAATATGTTGGGGGCAAGCACAAGGGGTCAAAGACTTGTGTTTGGGTACCCAAAGTTCTTGTGTCTAATGCCAAAGGACCCAAAACCATTTGGGTACCTAAAGTCAAGAACTAAACTTGTTTTGTAGGTTTATGCATCCGGGGGCTCAAGTTGGATACTCGACAGCGGGTGCACGAACCACATGACAGGGGAGAAGAAGATGTTCTCCTCCTACGAGAAAAACCAAGATCCCCAACGAGCCATCACATTCGGGGATGGAAATCAAGGTTTGGTCAAAGGTCTTGGTAAAATAGCTATATCTCCTGACCATTCCATTTCTAACGTTTTTCTTGTAGATTCATTAGATTACAATTTGCTTTCTGTATCTCAATTATGTAAAATAGGATACAACTGTCTCTTTACTGATGTAGGTGTCACTGTCTTTAGAAGAAGTGATGATTCAATAGCATTTAAGGGTGTGTTAGAGGGTCAGCTATACTTAGTAGATTTTGATAGAGCTGAACTCGACACATGCTTAATTGCTAAGACTAACATGGGTTGGCTCTGGCATCGCCGACTAGCACATGTTGGGATGAAGAATCTTCACAAGCTTCTAAAGGGAGAACACATTTTAGGACTAACAAATGTTCATTTTGAGAAAAACAAGGTTTGTAGCGCATGCCAAGCAGGAAAGCAAGTTGGTGCCCATCATCCACACAAGAACATCATGACGACCAACAGGCCGCTTGAGCTACTCCACATGGATCTATTCGGCCCGATTGCTTACATAAGCATCGGCGGGAGTAAGTATTGTCTTGTAATAGTGGATGATTGTTCTCGCTTCACTTGGGTATTCTTTTTGCAGGAAAAATCTCAAACCCAAGAGACCTTAAAGGGATTCTTGAGACGGGCTCAAAATGAGTTCGGCTTAAGGATCAAGAAAATTAGAAGCGACAACGGAACGGAGTCAAGAACTCTCAAATTGAAGGCTTCCTTGAGGAGGAGGGCATCAAGCATGAGTTCTCTTCTCCCTACACGCCACAACAAAATGGTGTAGTGAAGAGGAAGAATCGAACTCTATTGGACATGGCAAGGACCATGCTTGATGAGTACAAGACTTCGGATCGGTTTTGGGCCGAGGCGGTCAACACCGCTTGCTACGCCATCAACCGGTTGTATCTACACCGAATCCTCAAGAAGACATCATATGAACTCCTAACCGGTAAAAAGCCCAACATTTCATATTTTAGAGTCTTTGGTAGCAAATGCTTTATTCTTGTTAAAAGAGGTAGAAAATCTAAATTTGCTCCTAAGACTGTAGAAGGCTTTTTACTTGGATATGACTCAAACACAAGGGCATATAGGGTCTTTAACAAGTCCACTGGACTAGTTGAAGTCTCATGTGACGTTGTGTTTGATGAGACTAACGGCTCTCAAGTAGAGCAAGTTGATCTTGATGAGATAGGTGATGAAGAGGCTCCGTGCATAGCGCTAAGGAACATGTCCATTGGGGATGTGTGTCCTAAGGAACCCGAAGAGCCTCCAAATGCACAAGATCAACCATCCTCCTCCACGCAAGCATCTCCACCAACTCAAAATGAGGATGAGGCTCAAGTTGATGAAGGGCAAGATCAAGAAGATGAGCCACCTCAAGATGACGGCATAGATCAAGGGGGAGATGCAAATGATCAAGACAAGGAGGATGAAGAGCAAAGGCCGCCACACCCAAGAGTCCACCAAGCAATTCAACGAGATCACCCCGTCGACACCATCCTCGACGACATTCATAAGGGGGTAACTACTAGATCTCGTGTTGCACATTTTTGTGAGCATTACTCTTTTGTTTCCTCTATTGAGCCACACAGGGTAGAGGAAGCACTCCAAGATTCGTATTGGGTGGTGGCAATGCAAGAGGAGCTCAACAATTTCGCTAGGAATGAGGTATGGCATTTAGTTCCACGCCCTAACCAAAATGTTGTAGGAACCAAATGGGTCTTCCGCAACAAGCAAGATAAGCATGGTGTGGTGACAAGGAACAAAGCTCGACTTGTGGCCAAAGGATACTCCCAAGTCGAAGGTTTGGATTTCGGTGAAACCTATGCACCCGTAGCTAGGCTTGAGTCAATTCGCATATTATTGGCCTATGCTACTTACCATGGCTTTAAGCTTTATCAAATGGACGTGAAAAGTGCCTTCCTCAATGGACCAATCAAGGAAGAGGTCTATGTTGAGCAACCTCCCGGCTTTGAAGACAGTGAGTATCCTAACCATGTCTATAAGCTCTCTAAGGCGCTTTATGGGCTCAAGCAAGCCCCAAGAGCATGGTATGAATGCCTTAGAGATTTCCTTATTGCAAATGGCTTCAAAGTCGGAAAAGCCGATCCTACACTCTTTACTAAAACTCTTGAAAATGACTTGTTTGTATGCCAAATTTATGTTGATGATATTATATTTGGGTCTACTAACGAGTCTACATGTGAAGAGTTTAGTAGGATCATGACACAGAAGTTCGAGATGTCTATGATGGGGGAGTTGAAGTATTTTCTAGGATTTCAAGTGAAGCAACTCCAAGAAGGTACCTTCCTAAGCCAAACAAAGTACACTCAAGATATTCTAAGCAAGTTTGGAATGAAGGATGCCAAACCCATCAAGACACCCATGGGAACTAATGGGCATCTCGACCTCGACACGGGAGGTAAGTCCGTGGATCAAAAGGTATACCGGTCGATGATAGGTTCTTTACTTTATTTATGTGCATCTCGACCGGATATTATGCTTTCCGTATGCATGTGTGCAAGATTCCAAGCCGACCCTAAGGAAGCTCACCTTACGGCCGTGAAACGAATCTTGAGATATTTAGCTTATACTCCTAAGTTTGGGCTTTGGTATCCTAGGGGATCCACATTTGATTTAATTGGTTTTTCGGATGCCGATTGGGCGGGGTGCAAAATCAATAGAAAGAGCACATCGGGGACTTGTCAGTTCTTGGGAAGATCCTTGGTGTCTTGGGCTTCAAAGAAGCAAAATTCGGTCGCTCTTTCCACCGCCGAAGCCGAGTACATTGCCGCAGGTCATTGTTGCGCGCAATTGCTTTGGATGAGGCAAACCCTGCGGGACTACGGTTACAAATTAACCAAAGTCCCTTTGCTATGTGATAATGAGAGTGCAATCAAGATGGCGGATAATCCCGTCGAGCATAGCCGCACTAAACACATAGCCATTCGGTATCACTTTCTTAGGGATCACCAACAAAAGGGAGATATTGAGATTTCTTACATTAATACTAAAGATCAATTAGCCGATATCTTTACCAAGCCTCTTGATGAACAATCTTTTAACAAACTTAGGCATGAACTCAATATTCTTGATTCTAGGAACTTCTTTTGTTGACTTGCACATATAGCTCATTTATATACCTTTGATCATGTCTCTTTCATATGCTATGACTAATGTGTTTTCAAGTCTATTTCAAACCAAGTCATAGGTGTATTGAAAGGGAATTTGGAGTCTTCGGCGAAGACAAAGGCTTCCACTCCGTAACTCATCCTTCGCCGTCAGTCCAAGCAACTCTCCATTCTTGGGGGAGAAAGCATGAGCACCAAGCAAAAGGACTCCATCTTTGGTATAATCTTCACTCATTTGTTTTGACCAAAGAGGGAGAATGTAACTTCGAGGGCTCTAATGATTCCGTTTTTGGCGATTCATGCCAAAGGGGGAGAAAGTATGAGCCCAAAGCAAAAGGACCGCACCACCACTAATTTCAAAAACTTAGTGTTGAATATTTTCAATTGGTATCCTATTGTGTTCAAAAGGGGGAGAAAATAGTATTTCAAAAAGTATAGATCAAAACCCTCTTGAACACTAAGAGGAGGATCTCATTAAGGGGAGTTTTGTTTAGTCAAAGGAAAAGCATTTGAAACAGGGGGAGAAAACTTCAAATCTTGAAAATGCTTTGCAAAATCTTATTCAATTATCTTTGACTATTTGCAAAAGAACTTTGAAAAGAATTTACAAAAGAGATTTGCAAAAACAAAACCTGTGGTGCAAGCGTGGTCCAAAATGTTAAATAAGAAAGAAACAATCCATGCATATCTTGTAAGTAGTTATATTGGCTCAATTCCAAGCAATCTTTGCACTTACATTTTGCAAACTAGTTCAATTATGCACTTCTATATTTGCTTTAGTTTGTGTTGGCATCAATCACCAAAAAGGGGGAGATTGAAAGGGAATTAGGCTTACACCTAGTCCCTAATTAATTTTGGTGGTTGAATTGCCCAACACAAATAATTGGACTAACTAGTTTGCTCTAGTGTATAAGTTATACAGGTGTAAAAGGTTCACACACAGCCAATAAAAAGATCAAGTTTTGGATTCAACAAAGGAGCAAAAAGGCAACCGAAGGCACCTCTGGTCTGGAGGCACCGAACTGTCCGGTGTACACCGGACAGTGTCCGGTGCGCCACCGGACAGTGTCCGGTGCACCAGAGGACTCCAACTCGAACTCGCCACCTTCGGGAATTTATCAGGCCGGCGCGCTATAATTCACCGGACTGTCCGGTGTACACCGGACAGTGTCCGGTGCTCCAAGGAAGCGCGGCCTCCGGAACTCGCCAGCCTCGAGAACGTGCAGCAGCCGCTCCGCTAAAATTCACCGGACATGTCCGGTGTGCACCGGACTGTCCGGTGTAACCACGGAGCAACGGCTATTTCGGCGCCAACGGCTACCTGCGGCGCATTTAATGCGCGCTCTGCGTGCGCAGTTGGCAGGCGCGCCCATACTGGCACACCGGACAAGGAACAGTAGGTGTCCGGTGTGCACCGGACACCCAGGCGGGCCCAGAAGTCAGAAGCTCCAACGGTCAGAATCCAACAGCAGTGATGACGTGGCGGGGGCATCGGACATGTCCGGTGCGCACCGGACTGTCCGGTGCGCCATCGAACAGACAGCCTCCCAACAGCCACTTTTGGTGGTTGGGGCTATAAATACCCCAACCACCCCACCATTCATTGCATCCAAGTTTTCCACTTCCCAACTACTACAAGAGCTCTAGCATTCAATTCTAGACACACCAAAGAGATCAAATCCTCTCCAAATTCCACACAAACTTCATAGTGACTAGAGAGAGTGATTTGCTTGTGTTCTTTCGAGCTCTTGCGCTTGGATTGCTTTCTTCTTTCTTGATTCCTTCAATGCAATCAAACTCACTTGTAATTGAGGCAAGAGACACCAAACTTGTGGTGGTCCTTGTGGGAACTTTGTGTTCCAAGTGATTGAGAAGAGAAAGCTCAGTCGGTCGGAAGGACCGTTTGAGAGAGGGAAGGGTTGAAAGAGACCCGGCCTTTGTGGCCTCCTCAACGGGGAGTAGGTTTGCGAGAACCGAACCTCGGTAAAACAAATCCACGTGTCACACTCTTCATTTGCTTGCGATTTGTTTTGCACCCTCTCTCGCGGACTCGTTTATATTTCTAACGCTAACCCGGCTTGTAGTTGTGTTTATATTTGTAAATTTCAGTTTCGCCCTATTCACCCCCCCTCTAGGCGACTATCACAATGCTTCCTTTGCTATTTGTAGAAAGGATGAGAAGGTAATTGCTAGGAAATTAGGGGCCAAATGTAAGGGAGACAAGACTTGCATTTGGGTCCCTAAGACTATTATAACTAACCTTGTAGGACCCAACATGAGTTGGGTACATAAGACCCAAGCCTAAATTTGCCTTTCAGGTTTATGCATCCGGGGGCTCAAGCTGGATTATCGACAGTGGATGCACAAACCACATGATGGGGAAAAAGAGGATGTTCTCTTCCTACGTCAAGAACAAGGATCCCCAAGATTCAATCATATTCGGTGATGGGAACCAAGGCAAGGTGAAAGGGTTAGGAAAAAATGCTATTTCATCCGAGCACTCTATTTCTAATGTGTTCTTAGTTGAGTCGCTTGGATATAACTTGTTGTCTGTGAGTCAACTTTGTAATATGGGATATAACTGTTTATTCACAAATGTAGATGTGTCTGTCTTTAGAAGAAGTGATGGTTCATTAGCTTTAAGGGTGTATTAGACGACAAACTTTATTTAGTTGATTTTGCAAAAGAGGAGGCCGGTCTAGATGCATGCTTAATTGCTAAGACTAGCATGTGCTGGCTGTGGCATCGCCGTTTAGAACATGTGGGGATGAAGAACCTTCACAAGCTTCTAAAGGGAGAACACGTGATAGGTCTAACTAACGTAACTTTCGAAAAAGATAGACCTTGTGCAGCTTGTCAAGCAGGTAAACAGGTGGGAAGCTCTCATCATGCCAAAAATGTGATGACAACATCAAGACCCCTGGAGTTACTTCATATGGACCTCTTCGGACCCGTCGCCTATCTAAGCATAGGAGGAAGTAAGTATGGTCTTGTTATAGTTGATGATTTTTCCCGCTTCACTTGGGTATTCTTTTTGCACGATAAATCTGAAACCCAAGGGACCCTCAAGCGCTTCCTAAGGAGAGCTCAAAATAAGTTTGAGCTCAAGGTGAAGAAGATAAGGAGCGACAATGGGTCCGAGTTCAAGAACCTTCAAGTGGAAGAGTATCTTGAGGAGGAAGGAATCAAGCACGAGTTCTCCGCTCCCTATAGACCATAGCAAAATGGTGTGGTAGAGAGGAAGAACAGGACGCTACTAGACATGGCGAGGACGATGCTTGGTGAATTCAAGACGCCCGAACGGTTTTGGACGGAAGCCGTGAGCACGGCTTGCCATGCCATAAACCGGGTCTACCTTCATTGCCTCCTCAAGAAGACTTCATATGAGCTTCTAACCGGTAACAAACCCAATGTGTCTTACTTTCGTGTATTTGGGAGCAAATGTTATATTCTAGTGAAGAAAGGTAGAAATTCTAAGTTTGCTCCCAAAGCTGTAGAAGGGTTTTTGTTAGGTTATGACTCAAATACAAAGGCGTATAGGGTCTTCAACAAATCATCGAGTTTGGTTGAAGTCTCTAGCGACGTTGTATTTGATGAAACTAATGGCTCTCCAAGAGAGCAAGTTGTTGATCTTGATGATGTAGATGAAGAAGACGTTCCAACGGCCGCAATGCGCGCCATGGCGATTGGAGATGTAAGGCCACTGGAACAAAAGGAGCAAGATCAACCTTCTTCCTCAACAACGGTACATCCCCCAACTCAAGGAGATGAACAGGTTCATCAAGAGGAGGCGTGTGATCAAGGGGGAGCACAAGATGATCATTTAATGTAGGAAGAAGCACAACCAGCACCTCCAACCCAAGTTCGAGCGACGATTCAAAGGGATCATCCCGTCGACCAGATTTTGGGTGATATTAGCAAGGGAGTTACTACTCGCTCTAGATTAGTTAATTTTTGTGAGCATTACTCTTTTGTCTCTTCTATTGAGCCTTTCAGGGTAGAAGAGGCCTTGCTAGATCCGAACTGGGTGTTGGCCATGCAGGAAGAGCTCAACAACTTCAAGCGAAATGAAGTTTGGACACTGGTGCCTCGTCCCAAGCAAAATGTTGTGGGAACCAAGTGGGTGTTCCGCAACAAACAAGACGAGCACGGGGTGGTGACAAGGAACAAGGCACGACTTGTGGCAAAAGGTTATGCCCAAGTTGCAGGTTTGGACTTTGAGGAGACTTTTGCTCCTGTGGCTAGGCTAGAGTCAATTCGCATATTGTTAGCCTATGCTACTCACCATTCTTTTAGGTTGTTCCAAATGGATGTGAAGAGCGCTTTCCTCAACGGGCCAATCAAGGAGGAGGTGTACGTGGAGCAACCCCCCTGGCTTTGAGGATGAACGGTACCCCGACCACGTGTGTAAGCTCTCTAAGGCGCTCTATGGACTTAAGCAAGCCCCGAGAGCATGGTATGAATGCCTTAGAGACTTTTTAATTGCTAATGCTTTCAAGGTTGGGAAAGCCGACCCAACACTATTTACTAAGACTTGTGATGGTGATCTCTTTGTGTGCCAAATTTATGTCGATGACATAATATTTGGTTCTACTAATCAAAAGTGTTGTGAAGAGTTTAGCTGGGTGATGACTCAAAAGTTTGAGATGTCAATGATGGGCGAGTTAAGCTATTTTCCTTAGGTTCCAAGTAAAGCAACTCAAGGATGGGACCTTCATCTCCCAAACGAAGTACATGCAAGACTTGATCAAGCGGTTTGGGATGAAGGACGCCAAGCCCGCAAAGACTCCAATGGGAACCGACGGACACACCGACCTCAACAAAGGAGGTAAGTCCGTTGATCAAAAGGCATACCGGTCTATGATAGGGTCCTTACTTTATTTATGTGCAAGTAGACCGGATATTATGCTCAGTGTATGCATGTGTGCTAGATTTCAATCCGATCCAAAGGAGTGTCACTTAGTGGCTGTGAAGCGAATTCTTAGATATTTAGTTGCTACGCCTTGCTTCGGGATCTGGTATCCAAAGGGGTCTACCTTTGACTTGATTGGATATTCAGACTCCGACTATGCTGGATATAAGGTCGATAGGAAGAGTACATCAGGGACGTGCCAATTCTTAGGAAGGTCCCTGGTGTCGTGGAGTTCTAAGAAACAAACCTCCGTTGCCCTATCCACCGCTGAGGCCGAGTATGTTGCCGCAGGACAGTGTTGCGCGCAACTACTTTGGATGAGGCAAACCCTCAGGGACTTTGGCTACAATCTGAGCAAAGTCCCACTCCTATGTGATAATGAGAGTGCTATCCGCATGGCAGATAATCCAGTTGAACACAGCCGCACAAAGCACATAGACATCAGGCATCACTTTTTGAGGGATCACCAGCAAAAGGGAGATATCAAAGTGTTTCATGTTAGCACCGAGAACCAGCTAGCCGATATCTTTACCAAGCCTCTAGATGAGAAGACCTTTTGCAGGCTGCGTAGTGAGCTAAATGTCTTAGATTCGCGGAACTTGGATTGATTTATAGCATACATGTGGTTTATGCTTTGATCATGTTCCTTAATGCATTTTGTTGTTTATTTATGGTGCTCAAGTTGTACAAGCACTCCCCGAACCTCACAAGTCCATTTGCAAGTGATGCACACATTTAGGTGGAGATGTGCTACAACTTGACCCTTTGAGGCTAACTGTGTGCTTGAGTTTGCTTAATTTAGTCTCAAAGAAGGTTTGAAAGGGAAAAGGTGGACTTGGACCATGCAAGACTTCCACTGCACTCCGATGAAAGAGTAACTGATTCCAAGTTCATCTTTGTACTCTTATTGCCTTTTTACTCTTAGTTGAATATTTTGGTGAGGCAATGGGGTTAAAGGGCCAAGATTGATCCCGTTTTGGTGCTTGATGCCAAAGGGGAAGAAAATAAGGCCAAAGCAATAAATGGATCAGCTACCACTTGAGAATTTTGAAAATAGTAGAATAGAGCTTTTGGTTTGTCAAAAATCTCTTATTGTCTCTTTTGTCAAAAGCTGGCCTCTGGTGGGGAGAATGGTTGATTATGAAAAAAAGGGAGTTTTTGAAATCTTTGATCAAATTCTCTTGGAACAACTCTCTTTATGTCTCAACAAGTGTGTTTGACTTAGAGATAGGCAATTGAGTTTGATTTACAAAAAACAAACCAAGTGGTGGCAAAGAATGATCCAAATATGCCAAATTTGAATCAAAACAAATTTGAGTTTTCATTCGCATTGATGTTGCACTTCTTTTAGTTGCTTTTTATTGTGTTGGCATAAATCACCAAAAAGGGGGAGATTGAAAGGGAAATGTGCTCTTGGGCCATTTCTAAGTATTTTGGTGATTAAGTGTCCAACACAAGTGCCTAAGTGTTAAATTGTGCCAAGGACTCAAGAAGTGCAAATCAAGATTAAAGGTATGTTTCTAGACTTAGTACATTGTTTTTAAGACTAATGTATTGTGTCTAAGTGCTAGAAACAGGAGAAACAATTTTGGAGAAGTTGGCTGTGTACAACCAAAAGGCTGCTCGGTCTGGGTGCACCGGACTGTCCGGTGGTGCACCGGACAGTGTCCGGTGTGCCAGGCTGGCATCTGTCAACTAGCTGCTCTCGGGAAGCGATTAACGGCGTACGGCTATAAATCACCGGACTGTCCGGTGAGCCAACAGTCGACTGGGCCAATGGTCGGCCGCGTAATCCGCGCGCGACGCGTGGCAGAGCCAACGGTCACAAGGGGCACCGGACTGTCCGGTGTGCACCGGACAGTGTTTGGTGCGCCAACGGCTCTGAACCGCCAACGGTCGGCTTCGCCAAAGAAGGAAAGAAATCCGCACCAGACTGTCCGGTGCGCCAGGCGACAGAAGGCAAGAATTGCCTTCCTGGAATGCTCTCAACGGCTCCTAGCTGCCTTGGGGCTATAAAAGGGACCCCTAGGCGCATGGAGAAGAAGACCAAGCATTCCTTGAGCATTGTTGATCACTCACACTTCATTCTTGCGCACTTGTTCGACATTCCTAGTGATTTGAGCTCCGTTCTAGTGAGAACCTTGTGATACTCTTTTGAGCTCAAGTCTTGATCTTGTGTGTGCGTATTTGCTGTGGATTTGAGTGTGTTGCTTCCCTCCCTTACTCTAGTGCTTCATTGTGATTCTTATTGTAAGGGCGAGAGACTCCAAGTTGTGGAGATTCCTCGCAAACGGGAAAGAGTAAAGTAAAGAAGAACACCGTGGTATTCAAGTTGATCATTGGATCACTTGAGAGGAGTTGAGTGCAACTCTCGTCCGTTGGGACGCCACAACGTGGAGTAGGCAAGTTTTGTACTTGGCCGAACCACGGGATAAATCCTCGTGTCTCTTGTGCTTGTCCTTATTGTGTCTATTGTGCTTCACAAGAGCTCTCCTCTCTACTCACTTGATTTCATTGATCTAACTCTTAATCAAGTTTGTGGTGTTATGTTGTAAGTTTTACAGGATCACCTATTCACCCCCCCTCTAGGTGCTCTCACTTTCGGATAAGGTAGTCTTCCAGTAGCTTTCCTAATTAGTTAGCCAAGGGGTCCCATTCCTCCCTTGTGGTGGCATGTTTTCCCGGGTGGTTCTCCATGTTCCCATTAACATAATGATCTTATCATGAACATAAATAACATAACAGAATGATAGGAACATGGATATAATGAAATATTAACCCAAAACCATGTAAAGCAATAGCATAAGTACCCAATGATTCAGGGGTAAACAAGGTAAAAAGATAAACAGTCTAGGGTGACCTATTGGGTCCCATCAAAATTAAACCTATGCATTGATAAGTGATAATAAAGAACATTATTGGGTAACAAAAGTGGTCAAGGGCACAACTTGCCTGACACTTGAGATTCCAGTTACCCCGATGATTCTTCAGATCCTCGTGACCTCACCGCTAGTCGTAGCAATACACACAAACATTGTATGGACAAAATTAAAATTATGCCAAACATAAGAACAAATTGCATAATAATAATCTACGCTGCGTGACGAGATCGTAGGAACCGGAATCACTAAATTTGGAGTTACGGTGATTTAATTATGAATCTCTGAAGTTATCAAGTACTTGGAGTAGCATAACTCATGTGGATAATTTTAGTTCAAGTATAATGGGTAAACATAGTTACTAGGTGATAAACAATATTAAAACAAAATTATTACCACTAGAATGAATCAATTTGAAATTAAAATGGGGAAGTTATGAATTTCCAAAGGTTTTATGTATTTGATACAAGATTAATTAAGAGATTAAATTTAATGGGGCTTTCATGTCAAAACAGTGGCACTAGATGATAAACAATAGTATTACAAAATTTTAGAAACTTGAATGGATTAATTTGGAGTTCAAATGAATTTTCTATGATTTATAAAAGTCCTAGCAAATATTTTCATATTAAATATTCATTTTCTAATTCATTTATCCAATTTAAATGGGCTCTGGACTGCGCGCACTAAAACAGGGATTTGCAGGGGCCTTGGCGCAATTAAACCGTAGACTCAGAACACTATACATTGGACTGCGGGTTCATATAACAAAAGGGCAGGGGCTCTTATGTAACTATGCTCGGCCGAAGGGGTACGGGGTGATATCGGCCGTTTGATCCAAAATCTGCGCGCCAGATTAGACTTCATGCTAGTTATTCATCCGCGCTCAACCATGGCCGTCGGATCCGGGATTTGCGGTTCTGGTTTAATGACTCGAAGGGGTACGCCCAGATTCGGTCTAGGCCATTCCTTTCATGATCAACGGTCTAGGGCCAACTCCCCCTAGATCTAATCCTAGCTCTACAGAGATTGATCAACGGTCTTGGGGCTTCTTCCTCCCCATGACCCCGGACGGCTGCGTCACGAACTGGGGAAACGTCTAGCTCGCGTGTAGGTTGACTAACCGCCCAGGAGTATGGATCGGAGCGTGGATAGAACCTATGCAGTAAGGATGAAATGTTGAATTACATGGATGTCTTCTTACCAAGTTCGAAGCACAAGTACAGTTGCCCACGGAGGCTTGCGGCGTGATGGCGATTCCTCAACACCGCCCGCGAAGCTCCCGATTTCTGACTTGGCGAATACGTGAATGAGTCTTCGCGCGGTACGGGGTGATATCGCAGCTTGACAACGCCCGCAAGTCGTTGGAGAACCCGGCTCCCACCGCACGACAGAGACGACGCTCACACACCCTCACTCACGACGGCGGTGAAACACGGTGGCACATGCACGAATGGCTTATCTGCTGGCAACCGGGACGGCGATTTCTAGGGACGAGGGTTTTGTAGGGTGAGGGAAGGCGGGGTTTGCGGCAAGCGGTTGAAGCCCGCTTCCATCTCCAGAGAGAAATACAAGCGCAATTACGGAATGGGACCCACATGTTATTGGTGGAGGCACCGTAGAGATGAGATCATCCGTGACCTCAGCGTGACGTCACCGCCTAGGATATATTAAAGAATTCCGGCGGCCGAAAAAGAATCTGTACGCGCGGGATGGGACTGGTGGGCCGGTCTTCCGGAATTGAGGCCATGCGTGAGCCCTTCTCTTTATTTTTTTCATTTATTTTTATTTTCTTTTGCTTTCTTCTCTCTTTCTCTAAAATTCAAATTTGAATTTAAATCCTGTTGTGAACTTATACACATTTTTGAATGTATACTTTAATCAGGCCTTTATGGATTTAATTTACTTATCTTTAAATTTACTTATATTATTTCTTTCTCCTTTCTCTCCTCTTCTATTCTCTATTATTTCCAAATTCAACATTCAAATCCCCATTTAAATTCAAACTTCGTGGTAATTTGCTTTCTCATTAAATATTCAACTTGGACATGGTAGGGTGAATTTACCTATTTTCAATATTTATTTCATGTTAACTAGTGTTCTCTTTCTCTAATTCTAGAATTCCAATTTTAAGTCCTAAATTCCAATTCACCTTCAAACTTATGGAAATCCCACACTCAGATTATATTGTGCATTTAAAGGTACCAATATATTTATGTGCATTTTTCTGTATA
Source organism: Zea mays (assembly GCF_902167145.1). Taxonomy (NCBI): domain Eukaryota; kingdom Viridiplantae; phylum Streptophyta; class Magnoliopsida; order Poales; family Poaceae; genus Zea; species Zea mays. The sequence goes on from NC_050097.1 coordinate 92,428,641, forward strand.
TTTTATATCATTCCTCCCTTTCCATCATTTTAACTCATTTCCAAGCATTCAAGATGTTCTTTAATTCTCAAATGAGTTCATTTGTATTAATATGAATATTGTTATTATTAAATGCCCATACAAATAAACTCTAACATAATGCAATAAATATATGTTTATTTTAATTATTTTATTTGTTTGTTAAATGCTTGAAATATGAAAAACACTCATATGGTTTTCTTTCTTTTAAAAAAATAGTATTTTGAATGCAGGATAAGAAGTAAAAATTACTTTACAATTAAATATTCATGTAAATAAATGTTTATGGTGCATCATTTGATGAAATGCATAATCATTTAGTTGAATAGAAACCTTTTCTATTACTTTTCTAAAATAATTCTTGATTTCCAAAATTCAGTTCTCAATTTTCGACACTCAAGTATAATTTGAGATCACTGACTTTACTATTTTATTCCTTCATATATTTATTTTATTATTATTTTTCTTATACAGATTTTTAGGCCTTACAGCCAGCTAGCAAGGGGAGCCAAGTTGCATGTGGCACAAGGGCCTTGTCATCCCGAAGCTTAATTTCATTGGACTCATGACCATAGTCATCAATTCTCCCTTTTCTTCTCGTCCGCTTTTATGTAGAACCATTCACTTGTCCAACCGGTCGGCCACTTAGTGCGATAGCCAATTACCGGGGCCTTCGTATCTTTTCGATACGCAAAGTTGTAGCTGCCAAAGTTCTTATGAAGACCATCCTCTCTGGCCTTCGTCTGGTAGTGTAGCTCATGCACCCGGCAGAAAGCTTCGGCATTAGCACTCATACCCTGGCTTCGAAGAGCCCATATGTAAACAATAAGTCTAACGATTGCATTGGGTGTTAACTGATGAAGGTATATCTCAAAATTCTTTAAAACTTCTCCTATCATGTCATGTAGAGGGAACCGAAGCCCTACCCTAAAGAAGCTCTTAAAAAACAACTTCGTCCTCTCTTGGCTGCGGAACCACCTCCTCCCCAGCAAAGCGGACAAGCTTGCTCTCGGTTTCCCCAAAATAGCCCAACTTTTTCATCATAACCATGTCATCTGCTGTCACAGTAGATTTCCCAAATTCAATGTGGCTAGGTTTCGTTGCGCTCAGAATACTGTTGTCCTCTTCACTTTCGTTGTCACTTCCACCTTCAGCCACAATCTGTTCAGCTTCAGCATTGGAGGCACCTTCGGCAATAGCCTCCTCTGATGCAACAAGACCCGATCGCCTCATTACCTCTGATATTGGTGCTATTTCGGTCGCTTCGGTCTCGTCTCCCTCACGAGACACCCTAGAAGTGGATCTTACCCTGGCCATTTTAGTGTTCAGGCTCTTTAAGACGAAGCTGATCTCAAGTGATGAAGCGCTTGTTTGAAAACGCAATGCAGAAAGCTTCGGCTATGGTTAAAACTTTTTAACAGCACAATAGTGCAATGGCAATGAATGCTGTGGTAACTCTTCACCAACCTGTCTGTTTATATAGTGCTGCAGGGGAAGAAGGCGAACCGCCATACCGCTTACACTGGCTGAGCGGTGGATCGCCCGAGGCGCGGAATATTTTAATCGTTTCTCGGCAACGAGATGAGGGAAGGTGTTTTTTCAGACCTTTGGCATTCCGAAGCCTTCGTGTTTTTCGCGGATCGAGCTCGTTACAAAAAACGATCTAGCACCGCGAAGGGGCTACTATTGGGGGTCTTCTTCTCCGCCGAAGGTCTTCAAGGCAAAAACACTTTCGGCAAAATGATACAATAGCTTACCGAAGCTACCTTCAGCCTCGGCTCAGCTCCTCAAGACGAAGCTCAATAGCTTTGGCGACAGTGCAAGACGCCGAAGCTCAATAGCTTTAGCCCAGACCAAGCAAAGAAGGAAAAAGGACTAGATATACCTTATTAGTTTTAATTACATGTAAACAAGTGTTTGGGGGGCATGGATGTAATCTTACCCGGGCTGCGTCCCGTGCCTATAAATAGATGAACAGTACCCCCGTACTGTTCACGCTGGATTGTAATCGCTCTCGCGTCATTCTTGCCCCCTTACCCTTTGCCAAGTCGAAGGTATCATTGTATTATAAATATTGTTAATGATTACTCATGTTTGATGATGATAATAGTAACACTAAATGAATTATTGATATATAATAACTATTATCTTCATTCATCTATGTTCCTTCGTATTCTTAAACTTTCTTATTTATATTTATGTTTATATGTCCTTCAAGGCCTTCATCTGAGGATCGTTATATCCGAGAGGAAATAATGTCTGAAGTATGAAGGTCTTTAATTATTAACAATCGTGTTGCCTTGTTCTTGATTCATAGCATTTGAGAACAAGCTACCAACAATGCCTATAGAAAGACCAACAATGCCTATAGAAACAAAATTTCTAACTTTGTTAAGGGCAATTCTCCCATGGTACAAGATAGAAAATATTACATTTTATATCCTAAAAACTATCCTGAGCATAAAATTAGAAGAATTCATGCTAAGAAATCTCATCCTGTTGCTCATAATGCTTATATTTACAGAAATGAGGCTTCTAGCTCTAGCATTCAACTTATGTTAGGATGCCTAAGAAAAAGATTATTGATATTTCAAATGAGCATATCATTTCATTAAGACCTTTGATGCATCATTTGTTCTTACTAACAAATCAGGCAAAGTAGTTGCCAAATATGTTGGGGGCAAGCATAAGAGTCCAAAGACTTGTGTTTGGGTACCCAAGGTGCTTGTTTCTAATGTACAATGTAATACCCTGAATTTTGGAGTATAAAAATTTCTTTGCTCCGTACTCAACATTCAGGTGTTACCCTTTCCTTTGTTCACTTTTCTTTTCCCTTTATCAAAACAGTAGAGTTATTTTGGTTCTATAGTAGCGGGAGCTCTAGAAGTGTCATGATTGTTGCATTCATGCTCCTGCATAGTGTTTCCAAGTACAAGAAGTGTTTCAATCATGTCAATATGTCTTGTAGAAGTCACCTGTAATTTTTCATATTTTCTTGAATATTTTTCTATTTTCAAAATTCATAATCTATTTATTTAAGGTACTTAAAAACATTTTCAAAAGATCCAAATATGTTTTTTGAGTTCATTGGGTTCCAAATCATGTCTAGGATTTTTCCTAGAATTTTTGGAGCCTTCGAGATATTTTTTGGATATTAAAAAAAATGATTTTAGCCTTTTCTGAAAATGAATTTTAATTTTAAAAATAGGATAATTACGGAAAATAAAAGACCTTCAAACCCTAGCAATATATATGGCTAGAATCCTCTCGTCGAGTGTGGGGGTCTTTTTCTTCCGAAGGTCATCAAAAACATAATTAATTATTTGTTTTTAGCAAAAGCTATTACAGGAAGCTTCGTCTCTAGGAGATAAACCTCTTTCTTATGGCAAGGGACACGTAGGATGAAGACATATTCAAAGAAAATGAGAGTAAACGCCGAAGCTATTGCCAGACGGGAAAGCTTCGGCCCGCAACGAAACAAATGAATGTTGATAATGACCGAAGGAGGAAAAGACTACCAAGTCCTTTATAATCTGCATTACGATCATGTGTAAACATTAAGGACATAAATGTACTTTTGCTCGGGCTACGTCCCGTGCCTATAAATAGATGAATAATAACATCGTACTGTTCACGCTGGATTGTATTCACTCTCTTGCATCCTCGCCTTCAAGCAAGCCGAAGGTATTAATGTAATATTAACATTGTTGATATTCATACATGTTTTATGGAATGAAGGAATGAATGAATTTTTGGAGTCTTCGAGATATTTTTTGGATATTAAAAATGATATTAGCCTTTTCTGAAAATGAATTTTAATTTTAAAAATAGGATAATTACGGAAAATAAAAGATCTTCAAACCCTAGCAATATATATGGCTAGAATCCTCTTGTCGAGTGTTGGGGGCCTTTTTCTTCCGAAGGTCCTCAAAAACATAATTAATTATTTGTTTTTAGCAAAAGCTATTACAGGAAGCTTCGTCTCCAGGAGATAAACCTCTTTCTTACGGCAAGGGACACACAGGATGAAGACATATTCAAAGAAAATGAGAGTAAACGCCGAATCTATTGCCAAACGGGAAAGCTTCGGCCCACAACGAAGCAAAGGAATGTTGATAATGGCCGAAGGAGGAAAAGACTACCGAGTCCTTTATAATCTGCATTACGATCATGTGTAAACATTAAGGACATAAATGTACTTTTGCCCGGGCTGCGTCCCGTGCCTATAAATAGATGAACAATAACATCGTACTGTTCACGCTGGATTGTATTCACTCTCTCGCATCCTTGCCTTCAAGCAAGCTGAAGGTATTAATGTAATATTAACATTGTTGATCTTCATACATGTTTTATGGAATGAAGGAATGAAAGAATTTTTGGAGTCTTCGAGATATTTTTTGGATATTAAAAATGATTTTAGCCTTTTCTGAAAATGAATTTTATATTTAAAAATAGGATAATTACGGAAAATAAAAGATCTTCAAACCCTAGCAATATATATGGCTAGAATCCTCTCGTCGAGTGTTGGGGGCCTTCTTCTTCCGAAGGTCCTCAAAAACATAATTAATTATTTGTTTTTAGCAAAAGCTATTACAGGAAGCTTTATCTCTAGGAGATAAACCTCTTTCTTATGGCAAGGGACACACAGGATGAAGACATATTCAAAGAAAATGAGAGTAAACGCCGAAGCTATTGCCAGACGGGAAAGCTTCAGCCCACAACGAAGCGAAGGAATGTTGATAATGGCCGAAGGAGGAAAAGACTACCAAGTCCTTTATAATCTACATTATGATCATGTGTAAACATTAAGACTGGCTCCAATAGGTCCTCTAAAGGGCCCTCTACCTTAAATTTAGAGGACACAACACACTCTATCAACTCCAGCAAGAGACTGCAAACGAGTCTCTAAATTTTAGAGTGTGGTCTTCAGCCGCTAAATGTGGAGATGCACTGTAGATCCGGTATCCTGTACGAGATGGTTCTTTTGGCTGCTAGTGTACCTGGTGTATGTCCTTTTTATTATCTTTTATTTCTTGTTGACCAATTATGTAGAGAGAGAGAGAGAGAGATAGAGAGAGTAGAGAACAGACTTTAGAGGATGAAACTTAGAGGACTTTGTTGGAGACGCTGAAGATATAGAGAACACACTTTTTTAGAGTATGCTGTAAAGGATAGAGAATATTCCTTTAGAGGATGAAATTTAGAGGATGTTGCTGGAGATAGTCTAAGGACATAAATGTACTTTTGCCCGGGCTGCGTCCCGTGCCTATAAATAGATGAACAGTAACATCATACTGTTCACGCTGGATTGTATTCACTCTCTCGCATCCTCGCCTTCAAGCAAGCCGAAGGTATTTGTCGGTGTTTCGACCCCGGGGGGTCCCTGGACCGACGAGTGAATTGTTGCCGCGTGTCCCAGCCCAGATGGGTCGGCGCGAGACGGAGCACGAAGGGGGGAAAGGAGACAGGCGAGAGGGGAAACCCGCGGCCTTCGTGTTGTCCTGTGCCTAGGTCGGGTGCGCTTGCAGTAGGGGGTTACAAGCGTCCGCGTGGGAGAGAGCGAGGGACTTTACGCGTCGGCCCGTCCTCCCGCGCGGCCAACCTTCTCGTACGAGAGCCCTGGACCTTCCTTTTATAGGCGTAAGGAGAGGGTCTAGGTGTACAATGGGGGGATGTAGCAGTGTGCTAACGTGTCTAGCAGAGAGGAGCTAGAGCCCTAAGTACATGCCGTCGTGGCAGCCGGAGAGGTTTTGGCACCCTGTTCATGTGATGTCGTGGCCGTTGGAGGAGCGCTGGAGCCTTGCGGAAGGATAGCTGTCGGGGCTGTCGAGTCCTTGCTGACGTCTCCTTGCTTCCGTAAGGGGCTAAGAGCCGCCGTCGTCACAGAGCACATGGGGCGCCATCATTATTTGTTTACCGGGGCGAGCCAGATGGGACGCCGGTCTTGTTCCCCGTAGCCTGAGCTAGCTAGGGGTAGGGTAATGATGGCCCCCCCTGTGACGTGGTCGGTCCGAGCCCTGGGTCGGGCGAGGCGGAGGCTCCTCCGAGGTCGAGGTCGAGTCTGTCTTCCGAGGTCGAGTCCGAGCCCCGGGTCGGGCGAGGCGGAGACCGTCGTTCGATGCCAAGGCTGAGTCCGAGCCCTGGGCTCGGGCGAGGCGGAGTTCGTCGTCTTCCGGAACCGAGGCTGAGTCCGAGCCCTGGGGTCGGGCGAGGCGGAGTTCGTCGTCTTCCGGAGCCGAGGCTGAGTCCGAGCCCTGGGGTCGGGCGAGGCGGAGTTCGTCGTCTTCCGGAGCCGAGGCTGAGTCCGAGCCCTGGGGTCGGGCGAGGCGGAGTTCGTCGTCTTCCGGAGCCGAGACGGGGGCCGAGCCCTGGGGTCGGGCGAGGCGGAGCTTCCTATGGCGCCCGAGGCCGGACTTGGCTGCTGTTAGCCACACTCTGTCGAGTGGCACAGCAGTCGGAGCGACGCAGGCGACACTGTCTTCTCGTCAGGTCGGTCAGTGGAGCGGCGAAGTGACTGCGGTCACTTCGGCTCTGTCAACTGAAGAGCGCTCGTCAGGATAAGGTGTCAGGCGATCCTTGCATTAAATGCTCCTGCGATACGGTCGGTCGGCGTGCGATCTGGCCAAGGTTGCTTCTCGGCGAAGACTGGGCCTCGGGACCGAGTGGACGCCCGTGCCCCATTCGTTAGGGGTCGACTAGTGGCCCGGAGGCGCGCTCCAAAAGTACCTGCGGGTGATCTACCGGACCCGGTCCCCTTTTGACGGGGTCCGAGAGCTTGATGCCTCCCTCTGGTGGGATTCCGTTACAAAATCGTTCTCGTCGGTCTCGGAAATGTCCTAGGGTACCTCGGGAGCGTAGCCCGAGCCTTGGTTATGTATCGAACGTACCCAGGGTCATCCCTCGCTCTGCGTGCTCTGAGGCGGCTGTCCGAACCCTTCGGGGGCCAGCCTACGAACCCCTGATCAGTAGTGGGCGCGGAGCCCGAGTGGCCTGAGGCGGCTGTTGAACCCTTCCGAGCGGCCAGCCTTCGAACCTCTGACCAGTAGTGGGCGCGGAGCCCGAGTGCTCTGAGGCGGCTGTTGAACCCTTCTGAGGGGCCAGCCTTCGAACCTCTGATCAGTAGGGGGCTCGGGGCCCGCTTCCTTCACGGAGAAGGATCCCTTTCGGAGTATCCCTTTTTCCGGTCCCTGTAGCAAGAGAGAGAAAGAGGAAGTGGAAAAGGATATGAAATCGAATGACGTGGCGCACCTTTTTTGACGCGGTCATCATGGCGGAGGTGAAGCGTCGCCTGCTTCACCTGCCAAAGGTGCCGCCTGTCCTGCCGCAGAGTTAATGCGACGGGACGAGTGGTTCGCGGGGCAGCCGTTGTGCGTGCGCGAGCCGTTCGAGGAACGGAACACGGGCGCGTCGTCTTCACACCGTGGGAGAGGGTTCTCTCGCTGTCCCAAGAGGGGGGCGTGAGCTTGCTGACGACTTGACCGCTGCTTCCGCCCGCCTGCCACCACCATTACTGCCGGCCCATTTCTGGCCGTATCGACCGTCGCGCCTTCTCTCGCGGCTGACTGACCCGTGACCGATGTGCTCGGTTGGCACTGTCGGGTCATGCACAGGGTTGCCTCGAGTCGTGGCACCGGTTCCGCAGTCGAGAAGGCGCGGTACTGGCCCGAGTGGCGGTGCAGTTTCTCGCACGTAGTAACCAGCGCGCCGGTTACATGACGTGTGGGCCTGGGCCTCCATGCTGGACGCGTCGAAGTCAAAAGGGTGCGCCCCCTTGGTGCGGTTGCATGCCGCCTGCATGGCGGTCCGCTCTTTCACCCGCTGGTCTGGGCGAAAGTGGAGGAGCGCTTGTAACCGCTGGGCAGTTGCGCGCACCGCGCGCGGCGGTTTTGGCTCCTCCTGTCCTGGACCAGCTTGCATGACGCATGGGGCCCAGCCCCCGTGTCGTAGGGGGAGGACCTTGGAGCGTGTTGGAGAAGACTCAGTCCGCGACGGCTGAGGACACAAGTGGGGAGAGTTGCCTTTAAAAGGAGGGTGACCCCCTTGGAAGGCAACCATGTCTTTGCACTCCCTTCATGCATCGCGTCCTTCCACCTTCCGAGCCCCCGGATGGGGAGCGCCCGTGGTTCTTCCGCCTTGTCGTCGTTGGAGGAACGCAACTTCGCCGAAGTTGGTACCTCTCAGCCATCGTTCGGCTTCAAGGATTTTCATCAGACAGCCCGGCTGCATCCCCTCGCCGGTGGTCACCCAAGACGGTGACCACCAGTTTGATGGTGGGGAGAAGCAAGCCGGGCTGCGACCTCTGCCCCGCCCTCAGCTTCAAGGATCTTCATCATCCTGGCTGGGGCGGAGAGCGAGGTGAGCCAGAGCTCTACCTCCTGCACGAGTTGGCTGGTCACCTCTTCTTCCAGCTTCTGGGGGTGGAAACCATCCTCCAGCTCTGCGGAGGAGGCGTCCTCCAGCCATGCCGGGGAAGGCGAACTGTTGCTGCCCAGCTAGGATGCAACATTCCGTCCTCTGTCCTCGCTTTCGTGGCGAGGACGGGAGTGAGGATCTGCCAGTGCGCTTTGGAGTGGCCGGCGCTTGCTGGTGCGGCGTTGGTGGACAGGCGGACGTCGCCGTCGGTGCTGACGTGGTGGCAGCCGGAGAAAGCTTCTTCGCCGTCGAGGCCGTCAGCGCCACCTGCGGACCGACCTCCAGCTCTTTGGCTTTAATGTCTGGTTCGCGTCCTTTGAGTGGGGACGCAAACGAGAGCCTTCCGGTGGCTGCGTCCGTCCTGGGACCATGGCTGCTGATGCAGAGGTCGCCTGCGAGTCGCCCGGAGCTTGTCGCCCCGCAGGCTCTCCGGTGTGGAGGTTGTTCATACCCGCGTGGGCGGAACCGGAGTTCCGTTTGTAATGGCACCTTGAATGCCGGTGTCTGTTCATTGTGGCTGTCGGGGCCTGAACATGTATGTATTTTTGGCACGGAGCCGTGTTTTTTCCTCATTTCGAGCACCAGGACTCGCCTGTCGGCTAACTGAACCGCTTAACCAAGTGTGAGTTGCCTCGTGCGAAGGTGACGAGTGAGGTATCCGTATCCCGGAGGCGTAGGAGTCCCTCGGCTCGGTCGGCCTTGCCGCCCGAGGCTTCTCTTGCTTAGTTAAAGGAACCCTCGGCCGCTCTTCGATGAGCCGGAGCCGGAGGCAGCGGTGTCAGTGTGGACAGAGGCAGAGTTGGCTCGAAAAGAAGACTTCATCGGCCGGAGCCTGGCCGGGCCGTCCACTGGCGGGACCAGCGCCGGAGTCGAGTTGCTGAGGCCACAAGCCGGGCTGGTGTCCTCGGGGGATAGCTGGCTGAGGCTTCGGGGTGGCCGGCCGAGCCGTCTGCTCGGGCCGGGTTCCTGGAGAAGACCCTGGTGGCGATGGCCCGGGCGCGGTGCTGACGTCGTTCTTCGGAGCGGAGATCCTCCGACCTTGTTGCCGTCCGAGGCTCGGTCGGACTTCGTCGAAGGTGGAGTTGACGCCGAGGGTGCTGCTGCTCCCCCTCCGTCGACGCCTGAGCCTGCAGGATCGGTTCATCTTGTAGCGTGCGTATGTTTTTTGGCGGCCGTCGAGGCCCAAACATACTGTCGTTGTGTTGTAAAGCTGCGTTTCTTTTCCTCTCGTTTGGAGTATCTGGACTTATTTGTCGGTAACAGAATTGTTTGTCCGAGCGAGAGTTACTTTTCACGGAAGGTGATGAGTGAGGTATCCATATCCCGGAGGCGTAGGAGTCCCTCGGCTCGGTCGGCCTTACCGCTTACGTGTACTCTTACTCGTCCGTAGGATTCTGCTATCGGTGTAGCCGAGAAAGCCCGAAAAAACTGTTTCGGCAGAAAGGTTTCCGAGCATTAAGACTTGTTCGGTCAGCGGAATCGCTTATCCGAGCGTGAGTTACTTATCGCAGAAGGTGATGAGTGAGGTATCCGTATCCCGGAGGCGTAGGAGTCCCTCGGCTTGGTCGGCCTTGGCTGCTTACGTGTACTCCGTCGTTTTTAGGATCCCACTTTTGAAGTAGTCAAAAAGCACGAAAGACGTTCTGGCAGAAAGACTTTTTCCGAGGAAAATTTTGACGCAGAGGGGGTTCCCCCCTTCTAGCCCCCGAGGGAGGGTCGGGCTTTGCCGAGGCAAGGCTGACCCTTCCTTGATGGTTAGACTTTATATGTGAACGAGGTGTACGAACAACTTGAAAGCATCTTAAGGGTAGAAGCGACGTAGCTGTCGGATGTTCCAAGCGTTGCTGTAGACCTCGCCTTAACTGTTGGCCAGCTTGTACGTCCCGGGCTTCAGAACCTTGGCGATGACGAACAGCCCTTCCTAGGGAGGCGTGAGCTTGTGCCGCCCTCGGGCGTCTTGTCGCAGCCGAAGCACCAAGTCGCCCACCTGGAGGTCTCGGGACCGCACCCCTCGGGCGTGGTAGCGTCGCAGGGACTGCTGATACCGCGCCGAGTGTAGTAAGGCCATGTCCCGAGCCTCTTCCAGCTGGTCCAGTGAGTCTTCTCGGTTGGTTCGATTGCTTCGGTCGTCGTATGCCCTCGTCCTCGGGGAACCGTATTCTAAGTCTGTGGGCAAGATGGCCTCGGCCCCATAGACTAGAAAGAACGGTGTGAAGCCCGTGGCTCGACTCGGCGTTGTCCTCAGACTCCAGACCACCGAGGGGAGTTCCTTCATCCATCGCCTGCCGAACTTGTTGAGGTCGTTGTAGATCCTCGACTTGAGTCCTTGCAGAATCATGCCGTTGGCACGTTCTACCTGCCCATTCGTCATGGGGTGAGCCACGGCGGCCCAGTCCACCCGGATGTGGTGATCCTCGCAGAAGTCCAGGAACTTTCTGCCAGTGAACTGGGTGCCGTTGTCGGTGATGATGGAGTTCGGGACCCCAAAGCAATGGATGATGTTGGTGAAGAACGCCACCGCCTGTTCGGACCTGATGCTGTTCAGGGGTCAGACCTCGATCCACTTGGAGAATTTGTCGATGGCGACCAGCAGGTGCGTGTAGCCCCGGGTGCCTTCTGCAAGGGACCGACGAGGTCCAGACCCACACAGTAAACGGCCAGGTGATGAGTATTGTCTGCAGAGCCTGAGCGGGCAGGTGGGTCTGCCTTGCGTAGAATTCACACCCTTGGTAGGTGCGGACAATTCTAGTGGCATCAGCCACCGCGGTCGGCCAGTAGAAACCTTGTCGGAAAGCGTTTCCAACAAGGGCTCGAGGCGCTGCGTGATGACCGCAAGCCCCCGAGTGTATTTCTTGTAATAACTCCTGACCCCCGGCGATGGATATGCATCACTGGAGGATGCCTGAGGGGCTGCGGTGGTAGAGCTCCTTCCCGTCCCCCAACAAGACGAACGACCTGGCGCGCCGCGCCAGTCGCCGAGCTTCGGCTCGGTCGAGGGGCAGCTCTCCTCGGTGGAGATATTGCAGGTACGGGGTCTGCCAGTCTCGATTAGGCAGAACCCCATTCTGCTCTTCCTCGACGTGCAGTGCCTCACTCTCGGGGGCCGAGGGTGCCTCTAGCTGGGCCGAGGGTGCCTCGGGCTGGGCCGAGGCCTTCTCGGGCTCGGGTGTGTCGTCGGTCTTGACTGAGGGTTGATGTAGGTCTCGGGAGAAGACATCCGGGGGAACCGTTGTTCGCCCCGAGGCTATCTTAGCCAGCTCGTCCGCAGTCTCGTTGTATCGTCGGGCGACGTGGTTGAGCTCGAGCCCGTAGAACTTGTCTTCCAGGCGCCGAACCTCGTCGCAATAGGCTTCCATCTTCGGGTCGCGGCAGTTGGAGTTCTTCATGACTTGGTCGATGACAAGCTGTGAGTCACCGCGAGCGTCGAGGCGTCGGACCACTAGCTCGATGGCGATGCGCAACCCGTTGACCAGAGCCTCATACTCAGCCACGTTGTTGGACACCGGGAAATGGAGGCGCAACACATAGCGGAGGTGCTTCCCGAGGGGCGAGATGAAGAGCAGGCCCGCGCCTGCCCCTGTTTTCATCAGCGACCCATCGAAAAACATGGTCCAGAGTTCCCGTTGGATCGGAGCTGCTGGAAGCTGGGTGTCGACCCATTCAGCCACAAAGTCCGCCAAGACTTGGGACTTGATGGCCTTCCGAGGGGCGAACGAGATTGTCTCGCCCATAATTTCCACCGCCCACTTCGCAATCCTACCCGAGGCCTCTCAGCACTGGATGATCTCCCCTAGGGGGAAGGATGATACCACAGTCACCGGATGAGACTCGAAGTAGTGTCGCAACTTCCACCGCGTCAGAATCACCGCGTATAGTAGCTTCTGAATTTGTGGGTAGCGGATCTTGGTCTCGGACAGTACCTCGCTGATGAAGTAGACCGGCCTCTGGACGGGCAATGCATGCCCTTCTTCTTGTCTCTCAACCACGATCGCGACGCTGACCACCTGAGTGGTAGCGGCGACGTAGATCAAGAGGGCTTCTCCGGCAGCGGGGGGCACCAAGATGGGCGCGTTCGTAAGGAGCGCCTTCAGGTTCCCGAGGGCTTCCTCGGCCTCAGGGGTCCAAGTGAAGCACTCGGTCTTCCTTAAGAGGCGGTACAGAGGTAGGCCTCTTTCGCCGAGGCGCGAGATGAAGCGGCTCAGAGCCGCAAGGCATCCCATGACCCTCTGTACGCCTTTCAAGTCTTTGATGGGGCCCATGTTGGTGATAGCCGCAATTTTCTCCGGGTTGGCCTCGATGCCCCGCTCGGAGACGATGAACCCCAAGAGCATGCCTCGGGGGACTCCGAAGACACACTTCTCGGGATTGAGTTTCACGCCCTTCGCCTTGAGACACCGGAATGTCGTTTCAAGGTCGGAGAGGAGGTCGGAGGCTTTCCTCGTCTTGACTACGATGTCATCGACGTAAGCCTCGACCGTTCGACCAATGTGCTCGCCAAACACGTGGTTCATGCACCTTTGGTATGTCGCACCCGCATTCCTCAAACCAAATGGCATAGTAACGTAGCAGTACATGCCAAAAGGTGTGATGAAAGAAGTCACGAGCTGGTCGGACTCCTTCATCCTGATTTGGTGATACCCTGAGTAGGCATCAAGGAAAGACAGGGTTTCGCACCCAGCAGTGGAATCCACGATTTGATCGATGCGAGGCAGAGGGTAGGGAACCTTCGGACATGCTTTGTTTAGACTAGTGTAGTCTACACACATCCGCCATTTCCCTCCTTTCTTTCTCACAAGCACAGGGTTGGCAAGCCATTCGGGATGGAATACCTCTTTGATGAACCCTGCGGCCATCAGCTTGTGGATCTCCTCGCCTATGGCTCTACGCTTTTCTTCGTCGAATCGGCGCAGTGGCTGCTTCACGGGTTGGGCTCTAGCTCGGATATCCAGCGAGTGCTCGGCGACATCCCTCGGTATGCCAGACATGTCCGAGGGACTCCACGCAAAGACTTCGGCGTTCGCGCGGAGAAAGTTGACGAGCACTGCTTCCTATTTGGGGCCGAGCTCGGAGCCAATCTGGATCTGCTTGGAGGCGTCGTTGCTGGGGTCGAGAGGGACAGACTTAACCGTCTCTGCTAGCTCAAAGTTGCCGGCATAGCGCTTCACGTCTGGCGCCTCCTTGGAGAGGCTCTCCAGTTGGCGATAAGGGCCTCGGATTCGGCGAGGGCCTCGACGTACTCCACGCACTCCACGTCGCATTCGTACGCATGTCGGTACGTGGGGCCGGCGGTGATGACCCCTTGGGGCCCGGCATCTGGAGCTTGAGGTAGGTGTAGTTGGGGACGGCCATGAACTTGGCGTAGCATGGCCTCCCCAGCACTGCGTGGTAGGTTCCTCGGAACCCGACCACCTCGAACGTGAGGATTTCCCTTCGGAAGTTGGAGGGAGTCCCGAAGCAGACGGGTAGATCGAGTTGTCCGAGGGGTTGGACACGTTTTCCGGGGATGATCCCGTGAAAAGGCGCTGCGCCTGCCCTGACCGAGGACAGATCGATCCACAGGAGCCCGAGGGTCTCGGCGTAGATGATGTTGAGGCTGCTGCCTCCGTCCATGAGGACCTTGGTGAGCCTGACGTTGCCGATGACGGGGTCGACAACGAGCGGATATTTCCCCGGGCTCGGCACACGGTCGGGGTGGTCGCCCTGGTCGAAGGTGATGGGCTTGTTGGACCAGTCTAGGTAGACTGGCACCGCCACCTTTACCGAGCAGACCTCCCGACGCTCTTGCTTGCGGTGCCGAGCCGAGGCGTTCGCCACTGGCCCACCGTAGATCATGAAGCAGTCGTGGACCTCGGGGAACTCCTCTGCCTTGTGATCCTCCTTCTTGTCATTGTTGTGGGCCCTGCCGCCTTCCGCAGGTGGCCCGGCCTTGTGAAAGTGGCGCCGAAGCATGACGCACTCCTCAAGGGTGTGCTTGACAGGCCCCTGATGATAGGGGCACGGCTCCTTGAGCATCTTGTCGAAGAGGTTGGCACCCCCGGGAGGTTTCCGAGGGTTCTTGTACTCAGCGGCGGCGACAAGGTCCGCGTCGGCGGCGTCGCGTTTCGCTTGCGACTTCTTCTTGCCCTTCTTCTTGGTGCCGCGCTGAGTGGACGCCTCGGGGACATCTTCCGGCTGGCGGCCCTGGGGCTGCTTGTCCTTCCGGAAGATGGCCTCAACCGCCTCCTGGCTAGAGGCAAACTTGGTGGCGATGTCCATCAGCTCGCTCGCCCTGGTGGGGGTCTTGCGACCCAGCTTGCTCACCAGGTCGCGGCAGGTGGTGCCGGCGAGGAACACGCCGATGACATCCGAGTCGGTGACGTTGGGCAGCTCGGTGCGCTGCTTCGAGAATCGCCGGATGTAGTCCCGGAGAGACTCTCCTGGCTACTGGCGGCAGCTTTGGAGATCCCAGGAGTTCCCAGGGCGCACGTACGTGCCCTGGAAGTTGCCGGCGAAGGCTTGGACCAGGTCGTCCCAGTTGGAGATCTGCCCCAGAGGCAGATGCTCCAGCCAGGCTCGAGCGGTGTCGGAGAGGAACAGGGGGAGGTTGCGGATGATGAGGTTGTCATCGTCCGTTCCACCCAGCTGGCAGGCCAGCCGGTAGTCTGTGAGCCATAGTTCCGGCCTCGTCTCCCCCGAGTACTTTGTGATGGTAGTCGGGGTTCGGAACCGGGTCGGGAACGGCGCCCGTGGTATGGCTCGGCTGAAAGCCTGCAGACCAGGTGGTTCGGGCGAGGGACTCCGATCCTCCCCGCTGTCGTAGCGTCCCCCACGCCTGGGGTGGTAGCCTCGGCGCACCTTCTCGTCGAGGTGGGCTCAACGGTTGCGGAGGTGGTGCTCGTTGCCGAGGCGACCCGGGGCTGCAGGCGCTGTGTTGCGCGTGCGCCCGGTGTGGACCCAGGCTTCCCGCATGAATCGGGAAGTCGCGACGCGATGGTCCGAGGGGTACCCCTGCCTTCGGGAGGCAGAGCTTTCGGCCCATCGGACCGCGGCATCCTCCAGGAGATTCTTGAGCTCTCCTTGGATACGCCGCCCTTCGGTGGTTGATGGTTCCGGCATCGCTCGGAGTAGTATTGCTGCTGCAGCCAGGTTCTGGCCGACCCCACTGGAAGCCGGTGGCGGCCTTGCCCTGACGTCGTTGGCAATGCAGTGCTGGATGCCCTGGGGTAGATGACGCGCTTCTCCGTCCGGAGCTTGGTCTGCCCATCCCTGCCCGATGTTCCACCGAAATGGCTCAAGTGTTCCTGCTCCCTCGTCGAGCCTGGACTGCATCTCGCGGATTTGCTCGAGCTGTGCGTCCTGACCCCCCGCAGGGACTGGGACCACAGCTAGCTCCCGAAGGATGTAAACACGAGGCGCAGGCCTAGGGGGATCACCGTTTTCCGGTATACCAAGATGGTTGCCTTCGCCGGGACCCCCTAGATCGACGTGGAAACATTCACGACTTGGGCCGCAGTCCTCGTCACCGAAGCTGTGGCTACTGTCGGAACAATCAGAAAGGCAGTAGTCGCATGCGGTCATGAAGTCCCGCATGGCACTAGGGTTACCGAGCCCGGAGAAATCCCAACAAAAGTATGGCTCGTCATCTTCCTCGGAACCCGAGGGCCCGTGGGTCGAGACGACCGTCGGTCTATCCTAGGGCGACCGCATATGGTACCCCGGAGAGTTGGTACATGCCTCTATGAAGGCTTCCACCGAAGCGAGATCGCTTGGTGGGTCGGAGCTGAATCCAAAAGGCACGAGATGGGAATCGGTCGGTACCTCTTGGTCGACAGGCGGTGACGGAGTCGGCCAGGGGCGGACTGCACCGTCGTCTCAGGTATGAGGGTGACACCCAGCAAGTCCCTCGCGAGCGTGCTGGCGTCGTCCGTCTGCTTGGAGTTGGCGTGTTGCGGGGAAATGGCGCTCGTCTTCGTCTCAGACGCAAGGTCGAAGCCCGACGTGTCCCCCGCTGGGGCGCCGGCGTCGTCGACTTGCTCGACAGCCGACGAGGTGCCGCCTCCTGCTTGGCCATGGTTGCCCCGCCTCCTCCTCCGTCGGCGGGGGAGGTGACGGGACAAACCCGGATGTTGTTCTTCCGCCACGTGGGGAAGACGTCGTCGATTCCGCCGCCGGCGGGCGGGCTGACGGCCGCCATTGTCGCTGTCGTGCGGCGAAGGAAGGAGTACCATGTCGCAGCTGCCGTTGGGGGACATGAACTCAAGACTCCCGAAACGGAGAATCGTCCCGGGTTGGAGAGGTTGCTGGAGACTACCCATCTGGAGCTTGACGGGAAGCTGTTCGTCAACACGTAGCAGCCCCCTACCTGGCGCGCCAACTGTCGGCGTTTCGACCCCGGGGGGTCCCTGGACCGACGAGTGAATTGTCGCCACGTGTCCCAGCCTAGATGGGTCGGCGCGAGACGGAGCACGAAGGGGGGAAAGGAGACAGGCGAGAGGGGAAACCCGCGGCCTTCGTGTTGTCCTGCGCCCAGGTCGGGTGCGCTTGCAGTAGGGGGTTACAAGCGTCCGCGTGGGAGAGAGCGAGGGACTTTACGTGTCGGCCCGTCCTCCCGCGCGGCCAACCTTCTCGTACGAGAGCCCTGGACTTTCCTTTTATAGGCGTAAGGAGAGGGTCCAGATGTACAATGGGGGGATGTAGCAGTGTGCTAACGTGTCTAGCAGAGAGGAGCTAGAGCCCTATGTACATGCCGTTGTGGCAGCCGGAGAGGTTTTGGCACCCTGTTCATGTGATGTCGTGGCCGTCGGAGGAGCGCTGGAGCCTTGCAGAAGGACAACTGTCAGGGCTGTCGAGTCCTTGCTGACGTCTCCTTGCTTCCGTAAGGGGCTGAGAGCCGCCGTCGTCACGGAGCACGCGGGGCGCCATCATTATTTGTTTACCGGGGCGAGGCAGATGGGACGCCGGTCTTGTTCCTCGTAGCCTGAGCTAGCTAGGGGTAGGGTAATGATGGCCCCCCCTGTGACGTGGTCGGTCCGAGCCCTGGGTCGGGCGAGGCGGAGGCTCCTCCGAGGTCGAGGTCGAGTCTGTCTTCCGAGGTCGAGGTCGAGTCCGAGCCCCGGGTCGGGCGAGGCGGAGACCGTCATCCGAGGCCAAGGCTTAGTCCGAGCCCTGGGCTCGGGCGAGGCGGAGTTCGTCGTCTTCCGGAGCCGAGGCTGAGTCCGAGCCCTAGGGTCGGACGAGGCGGAGTTCGTCGTCTTCCGGAGCCGAGGCTGAGTCCGAGCCCTGGGGTCGGGCGAGGCGGAGTTCGTCGTCTTCCGGAGCCGAGGCTGAGTCCGAGCCCTGGGGTCGGGCGAGGCGGAGTTCGTCGTCTTCCGGAGCCGAGACGGGGGCCGAGCCCTGGGGTCGGGCGAGGCGGAGCTTCCTATGGCGCCCGAGGCTGGACTTGGCTGCTGTCAGCCTCACTCTGTCGAGTGGCACAACAGTCGGAGCGACGCAGGCGGCGCTGTCTTCTCGTCAGGTCGGTCAGTGGAGCGGCGAAGTGACTGCGGTCACTTCGGCTCTGTCGACTGAAGAGCGCTCGTCAGGATAAGGTGTCAGGCGATCCTTGCATTAAATGCTCCTGCGATACGGTCGGTCGGCGTGGCGATCTGGCCAAGGTTGCTTCTCGGCGAAGACTGGGCCTCGGGCGAGACGTGAATCCTCCGGGGTCGGCTGCCCTTGCCCGAGGCTGGGCTCGGGCGAGGCGAGATCGTGTCCCTTGAGTGGACTGAGCCTTGACCTTAATCGCACCCATTAGGCCTTTGCAGCTTTGTGCTGATGGGGGTTACCAGCTGAGATTAGGAGTCTTGGGGGTACCCCCAATTATGGTCCCCGACAATATTAATGTAATATTAACATTGTTGATATTCATAAATGTTTTATGGAATGAAGGAATGAATGAATTATTAAGATATGACTATCATATTTATTCTTTTGTATTCCTATCCCTGTATTGATATGATGAATATGGTGGAACTGCCTGAATTATTCCAGCTTAAGTGCCCTAAGTCGCGCCTTAGAGGTAGCAACACACTTAAATCGGAATAACCCGTCAGTCCCTCAGATCTAGTCTGATGATGCCACTTCCCCGGGATCAAAAACCACTAGCTCACTCGAAGGTGAGTCACAGAGAGAATACAATAAAGCATGCAACCACAATTTAAGTACTGGAGTTATTACATAAATCAGAGTTTTTAAGTAAACAAAAACATGTTCATATTTAAAATGCAGCGGACAGTCGATAACGTCGAATGCTGAGGAATAGGGCAAGGCCTAGCCCACTACTCCTCCTGCTCCTCTCCTGCTGGAGCAGCATCCCACTCGACCGTCCAACCCGGTGGTAGGGTGGAAGGCCAAGTCACACAATCAACCATGTCCTGTAGCGTACCTGCAAAAATTGTGCCACAAGCAAGGCTGAGTATACTAATACTCAGCTAGACTTACCCGGTGTGAAGAATCTACTCCTCTACCTCTAGACCATGCAACTGTTTGGCTGAGGGGTTTGGTTTGCCAAAAGCACTAGCTGAGTCTAAAATCAAGTTTTAGATTTTCAAATTCTAGCATCATTAATTTAGCTAGGGTTGCTCCTTCTAAGCATACATGGTAACAATCATTCAGTACAATCAACATATTATCTCAGGTAAAACCTCATTTCACTTCTTACTCAATGCAGTACAAGGGGTCAAGCAGTCTCATTAGCTGCGAGAAGCAGATGATTCGAATCGAGTTTTTAAACCTTGCAAGGTAAACCTAAATACACGACATGTAGGGGCACTCCATCCCCACACACGTCAACCGTCCCCATCGATTCCCCGTTCGCGGTCAGGGCTCACCGCCTTTGCATACAATGCTCCATTAGCCCCGGCTGCCGCCGTGCAGTGACCGCACTTGTACCCACCATAGCTAGCATGGGAGACCTAGTCTCAGGACAAGTGAGGGGGAAAGTCCGCGCCCGGCTTCACTCAGGTACTAGGTTTACCGGTTACCATATTTCCCGACATGTGTTTAGTACTTTCAAACGCTTGACTCAGGTATCCACACATTAATCCTTAATTCCATTTCTATCACATGGACAAGGCATCCATAGTGGATCCACGTCCATAGACCATCATAGATCCTGTTATCAAGATGAATACAATCAATTCCTGACCTCGCGCGAGTGCTAGAAAAATCACTCGACTTCTACCGAGATCCTAATTAGCAAAGCAACTACTCGACCTAGCATACTAGTATCCATCTCAAAAAGGAATCCTGAGTTCATGCAACTAAGGGTTTCAAGCAACTCCTACACTTATGTGCACATTACAAGTCTACAAACATTAAATGTAGTAAAGTAGCATATATAAATTGGTTATGCATAAAACCGGGGCTTGCCTTCAAATGCTAGAGCTGCGGGGAGATCCTCTGTGGCAGGCTCAGGAGCTGGCTCCTGGTCTTCCTCGTGGACAACTCCTTGCTCAGGAATGAGCACGTACTCTCCGTCAGTGAGGTTGCAATCTAATGAATGCAACGAGTGGGATATATGTATGCCATGATATGCAATGTGGTAGTAATAGGCATGATTAAATTGATGAAGTAAAGTTAAATCTCACTATGAGATTTCTAGTGGTATACTTAGCCAATTTAGGGTTAAGTATGGTTAAGGTAAATGGTCAGATTATTTTAGTGCTCCACTGATTTCCTTTTAGTGTCTTAGTGAAAGTTATTATGATCCTTGCTGAATTCATTGGGGTGAGATTCATTACCCTTACTAATTCTCTCTTCTTCTCTTTTTCTCTTAAGCTTTTAAGGTGGGGTTGAACTACACTATGTCTTTATAAATTCCCAAAAATTATGTAAAAATTACAGTAGCTTCTCACTGGTGTATAACTCTCAGTCTCAAAAATTGGGGCTTAAAAAGTTAAGGGTTTACTCTGTACAAAATTATCAAGTTGTAGGGTAGAGGGTGCTTTGAACTACAACTCTCATTTTTCAGTGATTTTCTAAAGTTCTTGGCTATAGGGGTGCTTCCTACTACCACTATACTTGAAAAATGTCAAACAACAGATTTCTATTTTTTCCTATCTTCTTCTTTGCACAAGATGGTTTTGAAGATTTTACTTCCCAGTGAGATAGGCACACTTCGATTTAATTGGTTTGTTGCAATTTTGCCCCCAGGTGTTGCTATCATGAAAGACCCTTTTGTATGATAGAAATGCAGTTGGCATTTAATGCTGAACTTCTGGCTAATGAAGCTATGCGATGCACCAGAATCAAACAGAATTAATGCATGTTGATTAAAAACTGAAAAGATACCAGTCATGACAGGTGCTCCTTCAGGTAGCTCCTCCAGGGTAGTGAAATTGAGCTTCCCTTGTCTGACTTGCACCTTTTGCTTCTCCCTCTGTCTTGATTTGGTGCTGGCATCTGCCTCTGCTGATTCCTTGGGCAATTCTTGGCATAATGACCCACATTGCCGCAAGTGAAGCATTTGTTCCCATTTCCCTGGCACAACTGCTACTGCTGCTGCTGCTGCTGCTGGGGTTGATTGTTCCTTGGGGCGGGAGCTGGAAAGCGGTTGGGTACTTGCTGCTGCTGAGGCGGCCTGATCACCCATCTTCCTGCCTACTGCTGAAATCCTCTGCTCTAATTGTTGGAGACAATCCTGAACCTCTGGGTGGAGCAGAGGGTCTTGACATTGGTGCCTTCTTCTTCTCTGCCCGGTGAGCTACAATACAGTCTTCCTGTGATATGGCCAAGTTCACCAACTCATTGAAGCTATCAGCCCGAACAGTGTTGAGACGCTCATGTAACTTGGTGTTGAGATCCCTGAGGAAACGGTCCCTCTTCTTCTCATCAGAATCTGCATGATAACCTGCATACTGGAATAGGTCATTGAAGGCCTGGGCATACTGCAACACAATGCGGGTTCCTTGAGTCAATGCTAGAAACTCATTCAACTTGCGATCTAGAATCCCTGCTGGAATGCGGTGTCCCCTGAAAGCAGTATTGAACTCCTCCCATGTCACTTCATGATCAGGAGGTAGCATGGCGCGGAAATGGTCCCACCATGTCTGAGCAGGTCCGTGAAGCTGCTGTGTGGCGAAACGAGCCTTGGTGTCATCAGGACAAGCTCCCGTGAGGAGGGGAAACTTGGACTCCACGACTCGTAGCCACACATCGGCGTCAAACAGATCCTTTGCCTTGGTGAACAAGGACGACTACGTGCTCATGAACTCCTAATAGGTTTCCGTGGCTGGAGGTCGCTGCGGCTAGCCTCCACCATACTGATGAGGGTGGGGCTGGCGCTGCAATAGCTATCGCAGAATTTCATTCTGCTGAGCCATCAGCTCCTGCATCGTGGGTCTGGAGGAGGTGGCGGGGGAACTTGCTCGTTCTGCCCACGATGTTGCCTAGTTGCCATCTAAAAACAGAGATTGTTGCCATCGTTATCCCAATTCACAATTCCGAACAATACTCTTTATATCATACGGAAAGAAAATGTCACAACATCAAATCGGACTAGGATAACATGAGTACATTCACTTCATTACTCGCAAAAGTTCTCCTGGGTTACATCAATTTGGGGGAAAGTACCCACAAGCCTAGTCCAAAATCTGATGCCAACTAAGCTCGCGTGGGTTTCTATCCTCCTAACGCATCAAGCTAACCCATCAACCCTGAGTAGTAGAAGCGACACTGGATACAGGCGACGGGGGCATCTCAGAGGGAGTCGCATTGATACCAGGGGCTGGTCCTAACTCCTCGGGAGCCTCCTCTCCGTCGCCTTCGGCCTCGTTTGCCTCCATATCCAGGTGGTGCATCTCTAGGTGCTCGTTAGCTTCCTCAAGCTCCTCCTGCACATTGCGGAGCTGGTTTTCCAAGACATCAATGGTTTTGTCCCGGATCTCCACCTACTGCTCTAGGGTGGCAATGCGCTGGCTCAAACGTTCCACCTGTAGGTCCTTCTTCACCAACTCTGAAGACAAGTCAACCACGAAGGCCTCTCGGCTGTCGAGGGTGAGCTTAGTGGTCTAAGCGAGGTTAGTGAGGTGTGCCATGGCGTCGCTTTGCAGAGCCAGAAGGCGGTACAGTGCGCTCATGCACTGAACAGTGGTCCTCCCAACTTGGTCGGGATGCATGGCCCACACGTCCTTCACATGGCTCACACGGTTGCACCACATGGAGTCATCCCTCTTCTCAGTGGGGAAGAGTCCTAGTGGGTGCATCACCATCTCCAAGGGATGGTAGCCGTAGAAAGTCATCAGAGTCTTCATAGCCACCGCCTCGGTGGTGTCGTTAGAAGGGTGCTTTTAGGGCATCCTTGCAATTCTAAATCTGGCCCATATGGCCTACTTAATTAGCCACCTGATTTTCCCACTATTCCTAAGGCCTTTCGTCCTATGTCTAGCGTTCTAGACCTGACGATTCCAATACTGGTTTCTAAGCAAGTTTTATTTTTGAAAAGTTGGTATTCACGATTTATTGCTTTCTCTGTGGTGGTATTTTCTTCGATACCAGCTGTGGCAGAACTGCCCGAATTATTCTAGCTTAAGTGTCCAAGTCGTGCCTTAGAGGCAGCAACACACTTAAATCGGAATAACCCGTCAGTCCCTCAGATCTAGTCTGATGATGCCACTTCCCCGGGATCAAATACCACTAGCTCATTCAAATGTTTGTCACAGAGAGAATACAATAAAGCATGCAACCACAATTTAAGTACTGGAGTTATTACATAAATCAGAGTTTTTAAGTAAACGGAAACAAGTTCATAATTTAAAATGCAGCAGATAGTCGATAACGTCGAATGCTGAGGAATAGGGCAAGGCCTAGCCCACTACTCCTCCTGCTCCTCTCCTGCTGGAGCAGCATCCCACTCGAGCGTCCAACCCGGTGGTAGGGTGGAAGGCCAAGTCACACCATCAACCATGTCCTATAGCGTACCTGCAAAAATTGTGCCACAAGCAAGGCTGAGTATAATAATACTCGGCTAGACTTACCCGGTGTGAGGAATCTACTCCTCTACCTCTAGACCATGCAGCTGTTTGGCTAAGGGGTTTGGTTTGCCAAAAGCACTAGCTGAGTCTAAAATCAAGTTTTAGATTTTCAAATTCTAGAATCATTAATTTAGCTAGGGTTGCTCCTTCTTAGCATACATGGTAACAATCATTCAGTACAATCAACATGTTATCTCAGGTAAAACCTCATTTCACTTTTTACTCAATGGAGTATAAGTGGTCAAGCAGTCTCATTAGCTGCGTGAAGCAAACGATTCAAATCGAGTTTTTAAACCTTGCAAGGTAAACCTAAACACACGACATATAGGGGCACTCCGTCCCCACACACGTCAATCGTCCCCATCGATTCCCCATTCGCGGTCAGGGCTCATCGCCTTGGCATACAATGCTCCACTGACCCCGGCTGCCATCGTGCAGTGACCGCACTTGTACCCACCATAGCTAGCATGGGAGACTGGTCTCAGGACAAGTGAGGGGGAAAGTCCGCGCCTGGCTTCACTCAGGTACTAGGTTTACCGGTTACCATATTTCC
Organism: Zea mays; assembly: GCF_902167145.1. Lineage (NCBI taxonomy): Eukaryota > Viridiplantae > Streptophyta > Magnoliopsida > Poales > Poaceae > Zea > Zea mays. The sequence goes on from NC_050097.1 coordinate 92,452,614, forward strand.
CAACATGTGTTTAGTACTTTCAAACGCTTGACTCAGGTATCCACACAAGGCATCCACCCTAGATCCATGTCCATAGACCATCATAGATTTCATTATAAATATGAATACAATCAATTCCCGACCTCGCGTGATGTAACACCTCGTCCAATCCCTGGACCGGCGGTACTTACTCCTGGCAGCTCTCTAGGATCATATATTGTCCCCACAGATCAACACGAGTCTTTTGTGCGCACTTTTTCCTCACTCATGCACACCCGAGAAAACTTCCCGGTCGGTCACCCATCCCAAATTTCTCCAAGCTAAGCACGCTTAACTTGGAGGTTCTTTCGAGATAGGCTTCCGAAAAAGAAGATGCACCTTGTTGGTATGATTACACTATTAATTCTATTACGCCTTGGGCCAGGACATCCCATCCTAGGGGCCAGGATATCACAATCCACCCCCCTTAGAAGACCGACGTCCTCGTCGGTCAACCCCAATCCAGGAACCTCCCCTCTTAGCCACGTCTATGTGTCTAGTGTCGTCATATGCCATGCCATGTGACCACTCCGGGCCCACATGTGCCATGCGCCATATACCCGAACCCCCTAGCCCACACACGCCCGTGAAACCTCGAGGGTCGGCTCTGATACCACTTGTAACACCCCGTCCAATCCCTGGACCGGCGGTACTTACTTCTAGCGGCTCTCTAGGATCATATATCGTCCCCACAGACCAACATGAGTCTTTTGTGCGCACTTTGTCATCACTCATGCGCACCCGGGAAAACTTCCCGGTCGGTCACCCATCCCAAATTGCTCTAAGCCAAGCACGCTTAACCTGGAGATTCTTTTGAGATAGGCTTCCGAAAAAGAAGATACACCTTGTTGGTATGAATACTCTATTAATTCTATTAAGCCTTACACGCGAGTGCTAGAAAAATCACTCAACTTCTACCGAGATCCTAATTAGCAAAGCAACTACTCGACCTAGCATACTAGTATCCATCTCAAAAAGGAATCCTGAGTTCATGCAACTAAGGGTTTCAAGAAACTCCTACACTTAAGTGCACATTACAAGCCTACAACCATTAAGTGTAGTAAATTAGCATATATAAATTGGTTATGCATAAAACCGGGGCTTGCCTTCAAATGCTGGGGCTGCGGGGAGATCCTCTGTGTCAGGCTCGGGAGCTGGCTCCCGGTCTTCCTCGTGGACAGCTCCTTGCTCAGGAATGAGCATGCACTCTCCGTCAGCGAGATTGCAATCTAATGAATGCAATGAGTGAGATATATGTATGCCATGATATGCAATGTGGTAGTAAAAGGAATGATTAAATTGATGAAGTTAAATCTCACTACGAGATTTCTAGTGGTATATTTAGCCAATTTAGGGTTAAGTATGGTTAAGGTAAATGGTCAGATTATTTTAGTGCTCCACTGATTTCCTTTTAGTGTCTTAGTGAAAGTTATTATGATCCTTGCTGAATTCATTGGGGTGAGATTCATTACCCTTACTAATTCTCTCTTCTTCTCTTTTTCTCTTAGGCTTTTAAGGTGGGGTTGAACTACACTATGGCTTTATAAATTCCCAAAAATCTTGTAAAAATTAAAGTAGCTTCTCACTGGTGTATAACTCTCAGTCTAAAAAATTGGGGCTTAAAAAGTTAAGGGTTTACTCTGTACAAAAATTATCAAGTTGTAGGGCAGAGGGGGTGCTTTGAACTACAACTCTCTTCTAACAGTGGATTAATCCCTAAAGCTTATTTTTGCTAGCATATAAGTGTAATAATATGACTTTGTACTAGGTTTTAGCCACTAATACCTATTGGTCATATTTCAGTGATTTTCTAAAGTTGTTGGCTATAGGGGTGCTTCCTACTACCACTATACTTGAAAAATGTCAAACAACAAATTTCTAATTTTTCCTATCTTTGTCTTTGCACAAGAGCAATCATTCTAGAATTTGACAACTTTTTGCTTAGGGGAGAGGGTGGTAGAAATTTTTGGAATATATGGTATTTTTCATGGGGTAGGGGGGAATGTGTTTTACCTTACATTTTTAATTGGGTGTCATATTTTTCTCTGGTGGTTTACTTCATAAGTAATTGGGTAAAAATTTGTTTGCCCATTGTTGCACAATTTTAGTGTTTCTCATGATTTAATTAAAACATGGGCAAAAATCAAGTTTTAATTGTTCAACCCACTTATTATGATGTGTTGGGGTGTTTATCATTTTTGTAGTGGTGTTCTAACAGTTAGAAGCCTACTGAATTTTTCTTGTATTTTTCCTATGTTCTTTACCACTTAAGTATACTAGGAAAAATATGTTCATCCCCTGTTTATTATTTTCCACTGCCTTTCTTAATTTTCTAAGTTTTGGTCAGATATAGTTTGTAATGAACAATCTTGAGTTATTTTTGTATACTGGGGTGCTTAGTATTTTTAAACAGTGTGTATGTTGAGTATGTATCTCCACAAATTTTCTTAAGCCTAGTATAGAAGTATTTCTATTTTCCTCTGGATTAATAGGTTTTGGGTATTTTCCTATTTTAAATCAAAACTCTAAAAGTATTGCAGAAACCATGGGGTTTACTATTTTTGTCTGATAGTCTATAATATGTAGGTCCTAGCAAAATTGATTTGACCAAATTTGGTTGAATAATACTCAAGTTATGAATTTCCTAAGTTCTCTGCTCATTAAAAAGAATAAAAAAAATGGTTAAAGGAAATAGGTTTTGCATCGGGGTCCCTAGGTTTACTTCTATCTGAGTTGTTTAAACTGTGCCCCTGAAACACTATTCACCTGAGTCTCTGACTACGCAGAAAACCCCCTAGGGTGACTCTAAATCAAACCCGCAGTCCTTCCCCTATTGAAACAGTACCCGCGGCAGAGGAAAGGGTGGAGGGGCTTACCGGCGGAGAGATAGCTCCGGTGAGATGTCCAGGGAGGTCGGGGAGGTGACAGCGGTCACGTCATTGTGCGGATCATCGTCGGAGGTGACCAGAGTTGACGGGTCCACGTGCGCAGGCAGGGAAGTTCGTCGGTGGCGAGGACTCTGGCCTAACCAGGGCGGTAGGGTCCAATCAAACCAGTCAGTGAGCTTCACTAGGTGTCAGGGAAGGCATGGGCGCGAGTAATTGAACTACGACTTACCGGTTAGTCGTGTCCACGCGCGCCGACGGGGAAAACAACTCCGGCGAGGGTGGAGCGGCTTCTCCGGTGAAGTAACGTCCGGTTTCTTGCTTTGGGGAGCTCTACAGGGCTCTGTGGAAGCTAGCTGAAGCACGGGATCGAGTGGAGATGGCCGGGAGTGGTCTAGCCACGGTGGTCGAGTGCTTGGGCGGCTCGACGGGCGGCGCAGAGCTCACTGGAGTTAAGTGCTGGGTCTGGGGAGTCAGGTGAGGCACGGAGGGAGTACGACCGAGGCTTCCCTGCTCTTATAGGCGCGGGCGCGGTGCACGGGCGGGCGTGGACCAGCGCGGGCACACATGGCTCGGCGCGGGTGCGCGGGCTGGCGTGCACCGGGCATGTCAGCCGCGGCCAAGCACGTGGCACCATTGCTTCTGCCCGTGTTCTAACGCCGATAGGGCACAGACCTTCGCGAATTTGGGCAAGATCGCCGTGTAAGATTTGTTCCCCCTACTAAGCTCTGTCATTTGTGCATGGAGTCCAGTGGTTTCGGGTCAAGGGCAGAGAGTTGTCGCCTTGCCAATGTGCCAGTGTCACAAGGCCGAGTTCTGAGGTAAATCCCTGCCAAGATCATGTCAAACAGCCGAGTCTTGCTCCCAAATTTTTCCATGGTATGTTCAAGGTAGTTTGGCGCCATCTTTATATTTGGAACAAATGGATTTGTGTTTTTGAATTAAGAGAACCCAGCTGTTCTTTATGAAGAGGTCAGATTTCAGAAATGTGGATTTCTGAATTTCTCAAGGAGGCTTTACTTCAAGGGCTGTTTTGGGAATTTTGCACAACTCTTTTGATTAGAATTTCTTACTAGGCTTTGTAGCTTATTTGGTGTATTACATCTTTGATAATTGGTCCACATTAAGATTTTGAATTTTTCACAATCTTTTCACTAATTCCCTCCCTCATGTTCCAAAGACTTAATTGGGGTAGTGTTAGGGTTTTGAACCCTTTTCTTTCTTGAGGTGTATGATATGTTTAGAGTGTGGCTTTTGAGATGAAAGAGACTTAACTTAGGCTTTAATTCCTTAAGTTTGATGTCTCTTGCTTAATTAAAATCACATGTGATAATGGTCACAAGTTGGGGCACTGTTGAAAACCCTAAGTAACATTGGGGTGTTATAATGAAGGCGTGCCCTTCTTGGCCTTCGTCCGAGAAGCATTATATCCGTAAGGAGATAATGCTTCAGGGGATGAAGGTCCTTAACGTTTAACAATTGTGTTGCCTTGTTCTTGACTCACAGCATTTGAGAACCAGTGACCAACATTGGCGCCCACCTCCAGTGAACTCACTTCCACAACCTTCGGCAAAGCATCCACCTTCGACATGCCGCCGAAGAAGGCAACGGTGCCAGGGCTGCCCTGCAGCCACTGGACAGAAACCAGGACGCACTGTCCTTGCGCGAGGCTAGGAGCCAACAGAGGAAGGCTACTAGCCCAACTCTTCAGGAGGACCAGCTTGATCAGGAGATGAAGGGTTTAGAAGCAATCCATCAGCAAGTACAAAGGAAAAAGGAGAAAATGCTCCGGCTGGCTGATCTTCAGAAGAAGATTGACGATGCAGCTGAGGAGATGCGTCGTCTTACTCAAGATGACCAGGACCGAAGGCCTCAGCACAGGGAGCTTCGTCAGGAGAGCTCATTCAACAAAGACGAATGGTACGATGACTTTCATCATGGTAACTTTATTTTTGATGATGCTTCTCCTCTGGCAGCAGAATTGCAGGCTACCCCATGGCCACAATCCTACAAGTCACCGTGGTTGCCCATGTATGATGGGCACTCGGATCCAAAACAATTTCTGATGAGCTACGAGGCAACAATATCCTTGTATGGGGGCAACGCTACTGTCATGGCAAAGTCCTTCGTCATGGCAGTCAGAAGCGTGGACCAGACATGGTATTCCTCCCTTCGGCCAGGGACAATCACATCATGGCAGAAGCTCAAGGATATGCTAGTCACTAGCTTCCAAGGCTTTCTAACGAAGTCAGTCACTGCTCAGGCTTTGTTTCAATGCACACAAGATCATGAGGAGTACCTTCAGGCGTATGTCCGATGGTTCCTGCGTTTGAGAGCACAAGCGCCTACAATGCCCAATGAAATTGTCATTGAGGCCATGATGGGTTTCCGCTAGGATCTATAGCCTAATATTTCGCCAGGAAGCCCCCGTAAACCCTAGAGAAGCTCCTTTAGAAGATGGATGAGTACATCCGGGCTGATAATGATTTCCGCCAAAGAAGGGAGAAAGCATACAAGTTTTCTAAAATGACCAGCGGCTTCAGAGGAAGACTTCATCCCAGGCATGTCCGGTCAATCCATAACACTAATGCCAACGATGAAAGGGCCAATAATGCTCAGAACAACCATCATAGCTCACAGTCTTCGAGCATGCAACAAACTTCTTATAGACCACCAGCTCCGAGAAGCAGACGAGGAAGAAGCTTCAGTGGAGGGAGGTTCGGTAATCAACCCATGAAGTTTTACTGCCTCTTTTGTGGTGAGGACAAGGGCCACACAAAAAGGACGTGCCAGGTCACAATCCAGAAGAAAAAGGAAATTGCTAAAGCTGAGGCACGACAGAGTCAGCCGAAGCAAGTCCTCCATACTGCTTCGTGGTACTCTCCATACATCCCAGAATATGTAGGAAACCAACAGCCTATGGCTTCTGTAGTTTCAGCAAGTCACTCCCAAGTCTCCTGGGCTCAATTACCACCACCCCACCAATGGCGCCTACCCCAAACCATGATCAGCAGCCAGAAGGGCACCTTCGGCCTCAACAACAATGTGAGCTTCGGGAGCAGTCTGAAGCCTGCACAGTTAATAGCACTATGCCCAAATCCAGGCACATCTACTGAAGATGACACATCGTTTTGGCCAGAAGAAAGCCCTAATGTGTTCCATTTCTACTATTTTCAGCTTTTATATTTCTGTTGCAAAAGACAATACAGGAAGGTTTAACCTTTAGCTTGATGTAATAAACCTGTGGTTACACCATCGAGTGTGACAAAACCAAGTTCCAAAGCTCCAAAGACGTTCCTAAGGGAGCGAAGAGTAAGTTCTGAAGCTCCAAAGTCGTTCCTAAGGGAGCGTAGAGCTAAACTGCCACCTAAGTAAAGGGTGAAGCAGCTCAAGGATGCAGAGCTTGAATGCCACCTAAGTAAAGGTGAAGAAGCTCAAAAGTCGTTCCTAAGGGGATGCAGAGCTTAGCTCCAAAGTCGTTCCTAAGGGGATGCAGAGCTGAAATGCCACCTAAGTAAAAGGTGAAGAGACTCCAAAGTCGTTCCTAAGGGGATGCAGAGTCTAGATGTGTGTTCGTGTGGGTTTTTCATTTTCAGCATAAACATCATTCTGCATCATACCATCATATCACATCGCATAGCATCACATCATACATCATTTTGCATCAGCAAAAAGCCGTGGAGAACAAGGGAAATTGCTCCTTCAAAAATATTTGTCGAATCACAAAAGAATGTGCTATAGCACAACATGTACCTTCGGCAGACATATTGTATTATACGTGGCCAACCTTCGTCAACAGTGGCACAAGGAAAACTCTCTTTGCAAAAGATGAAAAGAAGGGAAGGTGTTTTTTCGCCAAAGGCTCAAAAACGGTACGTACGTAGATTTCATGCATCACAAATAGATATATTACATTAATGTACATACAAATACTTGATGTTTGTTTCGTACACATGGTGGCAACCATACACAAGCATTACATTTTCCAGCATACAAGAATTTAATCTTCCTTTAGTATTTTCTCAGTAGCTTCATGCAATAGTCTGTCGACGACTTCGTCAACGACTTCATTGGCAATCTTCATTACATCCAAAGCCTCTTTCATAACCGGGTCGGCCTCAGGGTTGTACGGCTCCGGTGGTGGTGAAATCCCAGCTGCAATAAAAGAATATGTTGATAAACCTCGAAGCTAGAAACGAACGACGAAGCAAAACTTCAAATAGAAGTACCTATAATCATGGCGCGTTCAGCAGCTTCTTCAGCTTGTTTCGCCTTTTCTCGAGCGTCGTGATATTCTTTTCATTCTTTCTAATGGCTTCATCAGGCATCTCACAACCGCCCTTCATCCAGACATCATAATAGAACCTCTCGCCTAGCAAAGAAGCTTCGACCGAGGGGTCCTTCGTGTCGTCAGCTGAGAAAGTGTATTCTGGCTGGGCTATGGCCTTAATATGTTCACAATCGGCCTTTTCCAAAATTGTTGCAACCCATCATGCACCGGCGAATGCGCAAAAATCCTCGCGATCCCCGAGTATTTCATCAAAAGCTTCGGCTTCTTCGCCAATCCATTGGATAACTCCTTCGGGATCACCACAGATAAATTTTTGTTCCGAAGAGTATGCTCCCACCTTTGCAAAGCTATCTTTCAGTTTCTTCGCGCATTCCATGGATGTTTCGTAGCATCTCTCCATGGAATCCCGAAGCTCTTCAACATTGTTTTGCACCCTGGATCTCTCCATTTCACTTATTTCTTGCTTAGCCTTTGCAACTTCGAAATTTTCATTCATTTCTGCAAGTTTTTTCTTCAAATCTTCGACTTCAGCTTTATGGGCTTCGTCTTGAGCACTAAGCTTGGCTTCACAAGTTTTTAGTTTCTCCACTAAGGAAAATAGTATCTTATCTTTTTCAAGAGCTTTATTCCTGTTGGGGACTTGTTCTCAAATGCTATGAATTAAGAACAAGGCAACATAAAATGTTAAATATTAACGCCCTTCGTCCGTTGAAGCATTATCTCCCCAAGGATTTAATGAGCTTCGGACGAAGGCCATGAGCGAGATATCACGAAGGTCATACCTTCGTGATTAGAGTTATAAAACAATGTAGAATGAAATATAGAAAATACAAAACATTAGGGAACAATATATCAAAAGCACATAAGATTATTCACATATTTTATTATGCAAACCTAAATATTAAAACATAATATTTAGGTATATTTATACCTTCGCCTTGGCAGAAAGTAATAATTCCAGCGTAATGTGTCAGAGATTACAAGATTGCGACAGGGCGCAGCCTGTGTATAATTACATTTATGCCCTTTACAATCGACTACAATAATGACACAGAACATCATGGGTCTTTTAGGTCATTTCATCTTTAAGTCGGTTCACCCCTTCGTCCTGAGGCATGTCACTGTGCCGAAGCTTTATAGGCGATAGCTTCGGCGCTGCTCTTGAGAGGATCTACCGAAGGTGTTTTCTTTCTTTAGGATCTTCGGCTACGAAGCGTACCCCCAACAGTAGCCGCCTTCGCGGTGCTAGATCGTTTTTCGTAACGAGCTTGATCCGTGAAAAAGTCTTCTAGGCTTCGGGATGCCGAAGATCCGAAAACACCTTCCCTGAGCTCGTTGGCAAGAAACGATCAAAATAATCCACGCGCGAGGTGGCCCCATCTTGCAGCAGTTATGCACGCACTGACGATTCACCTTCTCGGACTCTGTGGCTCACCGTTCAGTGAGTGCGGGTGGCTGTTTGTCCGATGCAGAAGACCTTGACGATTCACCTTCCCACCTGCGGCACTATATAAACAGACGGGTAGGTGTGAAGTTACCATAGCATTCATTGCTATTGCACTGTTTTGCTGCCAAAATTTTGACCAAAGCCGAAGCTTGCTCACTGCTTCCGCAACCGAAGCTATTTATTTTGCTCAAGCTTCGTTACGAGAAAGAGCTTCAGCAAAGTTAAGAAAAATTTTCAACTTCATTCAAAAAACAAGAAATTCAATCACCAGATGGCCAGAGTACGTTCCACGGCTAGGGTTACTCGCGACGAAGAGGAGGCCAAAGGTGCCGAAACTGCCCCAATCTCCGAAGTGATGAAGCGCTCAGGGCTAGTAGCATCGGATGATGCCCCTGCCGCTGAAGCCGAGCAGGCTGATGCCGAAGAACTTGAGTCTGAAGATGATTACAGCGCAGTGCCAACTAAACCCAGCCACCTGGAGTTCGAGAAATCGACCATTTTCGAAGATGATTTGCCTAAGCTGCTGAATTTGGGCTATTTCAGTGAAGCGAAGAAAGAGCTGGTTCGTTTTGGTGGGGAAGAGATTACTCCTAAGCCAGGAAAGGATGAAGTAGTGGTTTTCAAAAGTTTCTTTAAAGTTGGTTTGAGATTTTCTTTAAACAAGATGATTTCTGATGTATTGAAGAAGTTTGGGATCTACCTTCATCAGCTAACTCCTAACACTATCGTTAGGCTTAGCGATATCTGGGCTCTCCGAAGCCAAGGGGTGGAGCCATTTGCCGAAGGCTTCTGCCGAGTGCACGAGCTTCATTATCAGACCAAGGCTAGAGGAGATGGGCTGCATGAAAACTTTGGCTGCTACAATTTTGCCTATCGCAAGAATACAAAATTTCCAGTGATCAGTTATCGTAGCAAATGGCCAGCTGGCTAGAAGTCTGAGTGGTTTTACGTCAAAGTTGACGAAGAAAAGGAGAAGCTAGTTCAGAGTCCACTAGAATTAATCTTCGGAGAGACCAGACCCCAGTGCAACATGACACCAGGGAGTCCAAGCCAAATTGCTCTGGCTGAATTTAGAGTTATTGTGGAGCATATCGGGACTAGGGACTTAGTGCAAGAATTCTTGGCTTTCAGAGTGTTCCCTACTTTGAAAGAGTGGGACATGCCGAAGCTTAAAGGAGAAAAGAAGAAGGGGGAACTTATTCGGTTACCCTATCATTATAAATTCAAGAAATATTTCCAAGTGCCTTGCCAAGAGTGGCTAGACACGATTGAAGTAATGTGCAATGAAATTCTCGGTAATTACTCTAAAAAAGAAGATCAACTAATGACTGCAGCCTTCGGCACCCGTCCGAAGCGAATGTTGAACCGAGTAATGGATGCTATGGACTTTGAGTATCCCGACTACGAGCGGCTAGACAAGGATGCCGAAGGGCAGAAAAGAAAGAGAGTGGCTGGTGCTCTGAATAAAGACGATGAAGAACAATTGAAAAAGAAAAAGCTAAAGCCTGAGCCGAAAACAGATGCTTCAAAGAAGAGAAAAGCTACAGCTCCGAAGCAGAAGGTAATTGATGATGAAGAAGAAACTGCTGCAACACCCTCTACCACCGACGTGGAGGAAATTTTAAAGGTAATGACTGAATCTTTGCCTGTCAAGCTGAGTCCACTGGGGCCACATCTGACGAAGCTTTTTCAGAAGGAAAAGGAGCCCGCAAAAACGAAGGCAGCTAGACCGAAGAAACAAAGAATCATTACAGTGACGGAAGTCATTGAAGGGACACCACCACAAACTTCAGCTCCGAAGGCGCCAACTGTTGAGAGCACAACAGCTACCGAAACTGCACCTTCGGAAGCTACAGTTGCCGAAGCTGCCACAGCCGAAGATATTCACTTAGAAAGCACAATTGCAAATATTGATAAGATACTGCTAGACATGGCCGCAGAAGAAGCTGCTGCAGCCACTGAAGAGACTACGACCCAGAGCCTGAGAAGAAGAAAGAAATAGCCAAAGACACTTCGGAAGATGAAATTTTTAACTTTCAAAACTTAGTTGGTCAAGAGCTGATAAAGGCTGAAAAAGAAGAGCAAAAAGAGTATGCCATATCTTGCGGATATCGGCCGGGGGCACTTCTCTTCGGTGGTGTCGATGACGAAAAGTTGGGCTGTGTCCGGGATCACACTGGAGCGAAGGTTATTGGTACCCTATCAAAGAGTATTGGTTTCCCGAAGCTCGAGACAGATATTAGCCGCTACCGACGATAGCACATCGTCGGTAGTTTATTCTATTCCAATTTCAAGGTAAACAACTTTTCTTTAACTTTTATTGTTTCAATAACGAAGATGTTTTCTAACGAAGGTTTTTTGTGTGCAGAGTATGCTACTGAGTAAAGCTTTGAAAATGCAGCAAGATTTGGAAGATAAAAAACACGAAGTTATAATTGAGAATTTAGAAAGCAAGATAAAAGACCAATCAGCTGCTCTTGAAAAGAAAAACTTCAAGCTTCAGACAACCGAAGGCCTATTGGCAGAAGCTGAAGCTAGAATAGCAGAATTAAATACGAAGCTTCTCTCCCAGTCAGAAAGCTTCGAACAAGAAAAGCAGAAGCTCAATGCAAAATTTGAGGCCGAGATCCAGAAAAGTTCAGATTTGAAAAAATCATTGACTGGCCTTCAAAACAAATGTCTGGAGTTCAGTAATCGATGTATACAACGACTGAAGTAGGTCTTCTATTCGGTTGGAGCCAGCAGCGAGAAATTTAATCCTTCGACTGAAGACCTGCCAGGGGCCTTTGAACATATCAAAGGTGAAATTGATAATCTTGATGAAGTTATAGCTGGACATGGTGACTTTTGTGCCCTGGTAGCTTCTCGGGGCACAGCTGTCGCCTTCCTGAAATTTGGCTGCGAACATGGAAAGGTTGTCAATAGACCCAATTTCAGTTTATCACCAGCAGATTTGGATAATATTCCCAACCTTGCCTAAAGCATAGCAAATAGATTTATAAAACTAGTATGGACAAAGGGTGGACGAAGCATGGCTGGTGATGAAGCTCGGAGTCATCTTAAGCCAGTAACAAAATCATACCTTGTTCTTACCTCTTCCTTCAAACTTGAATCTTCCTTACAATACTTTAATATATACAGGATGACGAAGCCGACGAAGCTGAAGAGTAAGAAGACGAAGCCGAAGCTTAACGGATGACGAAGCTAAAGCCGAAGCTCAATGGATACTAATGAAGCTTGAATAGATAACTGTAGAAAAAACTCTAAGAACTCTTGTAATAACCTTTGTAAAGAATAATGTAATTAAATTTTTCTCTGAACTTTGTTCATACCTTGTAATATATTCTTACCCTTCCGTCAATGTATAAAGTGCTTCAGTGTGAACGAACTTAGCATTTTTGAGCCGAAGGCGAAAAACACCTTCCCTTCTTTTCGTACACAGTGAAGCATAAAACTGCTTCTTTTTCTTTTTGCTGAAGCCTTAACTTTAGAGCCGAAGCAACTGCCTGTGTTATGATGATGATGATCCTATGTATGTCTAAATGAATGTTTATGAATGCAAATGTATGATGTAATGCACCGTGCAAATGAATGTCCAAACACACGCATACGAAGCCACAACCACAGCCTTCATTCCCTTAGGAATAACCAAAGTCTCTTTGCCGTTTATTTTTCGGCTTCACCGCTTATTTTTCAGTGTATCAGCGCTGACTTTTCGCTGTAAGTTCTGCATTCCCTTAAGAACGTCTTTTGAACTTCTTCGCCTTCTATTTCGGCGGTATCGCGTTGACTTTTCGCGCTTCACCTTATATTTTGGTAGAATCAGCGTTGACTTTTCGCTGTAAGCTCTGCATTCCCTTAGGAACGACATTTGAGCAGAAAACTTACACTGCACTCCCTTAGGAACGACTTTTTGTAGCTTTGTCGTGCTCTGCATCCCCTTAGGGACGTCTTTCGAGCTTCTCCCTATTTTTTCTTTTCTCTTTGCACTTGATGGTGCATGCTCAACTTTTACATTTATATTTTTGGGGGATATTGCTCTTGTAGAGCTGAAATAAAAAAAAGAGAAATTACATGCTATGGCCCCATTAAAAACCTTTCTCCCCCTTAGAAAGGAAAAGGGTGCCATAGGAAAAAATAAAAAGATTACATCAAGCTATACATAATATCGCCGAAGCTCATCCGCATTCCAAGATCTAGGAATGTCGTTGCCGTCCATATCCTTCAATCTGTAAGAACCGGGTCTTGACGAAGATACTACCAGAAAAGGTCCTTCCCACTTCAACTGTAGCTTGCCTACTGTATCTGGGTTGGCGACTCTCCGAAGTACCAAGTGTCCTTGCTTGATGTTTTTTAACCGAACTTTTCTATCACGCCATTTTATTGTTTCGGCTTGATATTTATTGATGTTCTCCACAGCCTGAAGCCTGATCCCTAGCATTTTTTGCCACTAAATAATCAGCTTCGTCCTCTGCCGAAGCCACTGTTCTTATTGATCCTGCTTTAGCTTCTTCTGGGGTTATTGCTTCGTCACTAAACAATAATTTGAATGGTGTAAAACCTGTTGACCTTGATATTGTTGTGTTGTGGCTCCACACTACTTTGATCAATTCATCTGGCCACTTTCCTCTGGGCTGATTGAAGATTAACTTCATTATTCCCGTCATTATAATGCCATTAGCTCTTTCAACAAGTCCATTTGACTCCGGATGTCTAACCGATGCAAAATGGATCTTTGTGCCAATTTGTTCACAGAACTCTTTGAAAGCTTCAGCATCGAAGTGTGTTCCGTTGTCCACAGTAATAGCCTTCGGCACTCCGAAGCGACAAACAATATTTTGCCAGAAAAATTTCTGTACAGTGACCGAAGTTATTGTGGCTAAAGGCTTCGCCTCAATCTACTTGGAAAAATATTCTACCGCCACCACAACATATTTTAGATTTCCTTGTGCTGGTGGAAGTGGACCTAGCAAATCAAGGCCCCACCTTTGCAACGACCAAGTGGGATGTATTAACTGAGTCAGAGATGAAGGTTGTTTCTGATCTCTTGCACATTTTTGACAGCCTTCACATTTTTGAACTAATTCTGCTGCATCCGAAGCTGCGTTCGGCCAATAAAATCCTTGACGAAAAACTTTTCCCAGCAAGGGCCTAGATCCGATGTGAGATCCACACATACCTGCGTGTATTTCCTTCATCAATTCAATACCTTCGGTTCTTGATAAACATTTGAGGAGTGGTGAACAAACTCCATGTTTATACAAATCCCCTTCTATCAAGAAATATGGTCTTGTTCTTGCCTCCATTCTTTTGTTATAAGCTTCATCACTTGAAAGACAATTTCTTTGAAGGAAAGATATTATTTCAGTTCTCCAGTCTTCACTGTGCACTGGAGAAATAGTGAGCACTGCTCTTTCCATGAGCTCAACCGAAGGTGCTTTTATTGTTTCAAAAAATACTTCGGAGGGTAAGGGGAGCCCCTGAGCCGCTGATTTGGATAGCAAATCCGCATGCTCATTTTCACCTCTTGGAATACTTTTGACGGAAAACCCTTCGAAAGAAGCTTCCAACCTTCGGACTGCATCCAGATATTTTTGAAGCTTCGGATCTCGTGCCCTGCTGCTTTTATCCACATGGCCAGCTATGACTTGAGAATCAGTCTTTAAGATGGCCCTTCTTATTCCCATTGCCCTTAGTTTCCGAAGCCCCAATAAAAGTGCTTCGTACTCAACAATATTATTTGTGCAACTGAAATCCAGTTTGACTGCGAAACATGTTTTGACTTTTGAAGGTGCGACTAGAACCGCAGCTGCTCTTGCTCCGAAGGTACCCCAAGAACCATCGCAGAATACCATCCAAGCTTCGGTATCTTTGCTTGTCCCTTCTTCGTGAGCCCCTGGCGTCCAGTCAGCTATGAAGTCTGCTAGCGCCTGAGATTGAATTGAAGATCTATGCACGTAGTCAATGGTGAATTCATTGAACTCTGCGGCCCACTTTCCAACCCTTCCAGTAGCTTCTCTGTTCCTCATAATATCCTTCAGAGGCTGTGATGAGAGAACAATTATATGGTAAGCCTGGAAATAATGCCGAAGCTTCCTGGAAGCCATTAAGACAACATACAACACTTTTTCCAACTCTGTGTAATTTTTCTTTGACAAGCTCAACACTTCGGAAACAAAATATACTGGGACTTGCTTTTTATTTTGTCCTTCAAGCTTCTCCTGTACAAGTGCCGCACTCACTGCAGAGTGCGAAGCTGCCACATACAACAGCAGAGGAGCCCTTGGCGTGGGTGGAGTTAGCGTCGTTAGATCTATCAGGTACTGCTTCAGCTCTTCGAAGGCTTTCTGTTGAGCTGATCCCCATTGAAAGACTTCGGCCGACTTCAGCACTTCAAAGAATGGTAAATTTCTCTCTGTTGATCTAGATATGAATCGGTTCAAAGATGCCAGTCTTCCTGTCAGCCGTTGAGCTCCCTTCTTTGTGCTTGGTGGCTCCATCCGAAGAATAGCTTCGATTTTATTTGGATTAGCTTCGATCCCTTTTGTTGAAACTAGACAACCAAGGAATTTTTCCTTCTTTACTCCGAAGACACATTTTTCTGAATTCAACTTCAGGCCAGCTTGCCTAAAGTTAGCAAATGTTTCCTACAGATCAGCAATGTGATTTTCTTGCTTCGTGCTTTTTACTATGATATCATCAACATATGTTAACACATTTCTGCCTATCTGAGAATGAAGGATTTTCGCTGTCATTTCGCTGAAGCTTCCTCCAGCATGCTTGAGCCCCTCAGGCATCCGAAGATAACAATATGTACCACTGGGGGTTATGAAGCTGGTTTTTGGCTCATCTTCCTTCTTCATCCAGATTTGATGGTAGCCTGAATAACAATCTAGTAGACTCATGAGTTCTGACGAAGCTGCTGCATCTACTAGAGAATCTATTCTTGGTAATGGGAACTCATCCTTCGGGCAAGCCTTGTTGAGATCAGTAAAATCAATACACATTCTCCATTTACCATTGGCCTTCTTCACCATAACAGTGTTGGCTAGCCATTCTGGGTATTTTACTTCTCTGATGAGTCCAGCAGTAAGAAGTCTTTTCACTTCATTTCGAGCACCTTCGGCTTTGTCATCAGACATTTTCCGAAGCCTCTGCTTTCTGGGTCTGAAGGATGGATCGACATTGAGCGAGTGTTCAATGACATCCCTGTTGACACCACAGAGATCGTTGGCTGACCATGCAAAGACATCTTTGTTGTTGAACAGAAACCTTGTTAGGGTTTTCTCCTGTTCCTCAGACAATTGAGATCCCAGCAACACCTTCTGCTCTGCTATATCTTCACATAAGAGCATGGGCTTCGGTTGATCGGCCGAAGCAGCCTTCTCCCTTCTATACTTGTACTGCTCACAAGCTTCGGCTCCATCCATATTATGGATTGCTTTTGAATCTGTCTAGTTTCCTTCAGCCTTTCTGGCAGCTTCCTGACTTCCATGAATAGCAATAGGCCCTTGATCCGAAGGTATCTTCATGCATAGATATGCTGGATGAAGAATTGTTTCAAAAGCATTGAGTGTCCCACGACCAATGATTGCATTGTAGGGGTACTCCATGTCGACAATATCAAACACAACATGCTTAGTCCTTGTATTGTTGACAAAACCGAAGGTCACTGGCATCGTGATCTTGCCGAGCGCTACAATCTGCCTTCCTCCAAAGCCACAAAGAGGGTGTGTAGCATCATGAATCTTATCCTCTGGCTCTTGCATCTGTCTAAAGGCCTTAGCAAATATAATAACCGCTGCACTGCCTGTATCAACCAGAACATTGTGGACTAGAAATCCTTTGATAACGCAAGAAATAACCATAGCATCATTGTGAGGGTAATCCTTGAGCTGAAGGTCCTCTTGGGAGAAGGTAATTGGGATGTGGGGCCATCTCGACTTGATGAAGGGTCCCTGCACCCCGACATGTTGTACCCTTCTCTGTGCCTCCTTCTTCTGCTTCTTGTTGGCCGGCTCTGAGCATGAACCGCCTGTTATCGGGAGTACCAGCTTCGTAACCAAAGCAGCTCCAGCTTGGTTGTTGAACAAAGTCATCAACTCAAAAAGTGGAAGTGAGTTCACCGGAGGTGGGCGCCAATGTTGGGGACTTGTTCTCAAATGCTATGAATTAAGAACAAGGCAACATAAAATGTTAAATATTAATGCCCTTCGTCTGTTGAAGCATTATCTCCCCAAGGATTTAATGAGCTTCGGACGAAGGCCATGAGCGAGATATCACAAAGGTCATACCTTCGTGATTAGAGTTATAAAACAATGTAGAATGAAATATAGAAAATACAAAACATTAGGGAACAATATATCAAAAGCACATAAGATTATTCACATATTTTATTATGCAAACCTAAATATTAAAACATAATATTTAGGTATATTTATACCTTCGCCTTGGCAGAAAGTAATAATTCCAGCGTAATGTGTCAGAGATTACAAGATTGCGTGAACAGTACAGGGGTACTGTTCACCTATTTATAGGCACAGGGCACAACCTGTGAATAATTACATTTATGCCCTTTACAATCGACTACAATAATGACACAGAACATCATGGGTCTTTTAGGTCATTTCATCTTTAAGTCGGTTCACCCCTTCGTCCTGAGGCATGTCACTGTGCCGATGCTTTATAGGCGATAGCTTCGGCGCTGCTCTTGAGAGGATCTACCGAAGGTGTTTTCTTTCTTTACGATCTTCGGCTACGAAGCATACCCCCAACAGTTCCTTAATGTGATGACTTTTGATCGAAGATTTCCAAGAGCCATCTGGCAGCTCTCGTCATCTGCTTCCTTTTGAGCTCTTAAAGCTTTACTTAGAATTAATCCCTAAAACAAAAAATATATGTGAGAACATAACGATAGCAAGAAAACCTACAAACATAGTTTATTTTACAACAAACGAATTGTTGGGGACTTGTTCTAAAATGCTATGAGTTAAGAACAAGGCAACACAAAAAATGTTAAACGTTAATGCCCTTCGTCCTTCGAGGTATTATGTCCCTTAGGATATAATGATCTTCGGACGAAGGTTATGAAGGACATACCTTCATCAGTGCAGCATATGATAATGAAAAGAGAATCATATGAAATATAAAAGATAACATGAATAATTATGTATTATTATCAACTCATCTCTATTTTATTATCATAGAAAAATAGAAATGATATCAAGTTATAAATGTACCTTCGACTTGAAAGAAGGTAAGGGTACAAGCGTGACGCAAAAGCAAATGCCAAGTCAGCATGAACAGTACAGGAGCACTTTTCATCTATTTATAGGCACGGGACGCAGCCCATGTAAAATTACACCCATGCCCTTTACATTTGCTAATGACTCTATAGTGATCCATCGAGGTCTAAATAGCCTTTTCCCTTTTAAGTCGGTTCCCTTTTCTGCTACCATGTCGAAGCTCCCTCACACATAGCTTCGACTCTACGTCAACCTTCGTATTCTTTGTGCTTCTCATACTGCAGTTCTGATCTGAGTCCGAAGATACCTGTTCATGTATTGTACTCCAGAAACATTGTTAAATCATGTTTTTGAGGACCTTCGGAAGACGAAGGCCCCCAACAGTAGCCCCTCGCAAGGTTAATTTGTTAGAATAACGAATTCAGGTTGCGATATGGACGAAGGCCCTAAGCCGAAGGTCCGAAAAAACACCTTCCTTTTGCTAGAATAGCAACAGTCAATGACAGACGAGGCCCTCCAACTTGGAGCGCACTGGGCGTATAAATAAGAACCCATCCCGAGCACATTTGGTACGCTACTTGCCGCCTGTTTTGTTTGCTCAATTTTTTAGCTCTTGGCTACCAACGCTTGCTTGGTTTTTTAGATTTTCTAAGCTTCGGCTTTAAGAACACATTTTCACCATTTCCAAAGAGAAGATGTCTCATGATAAAAAAGTTGTTGTTGAGACGAAGCTGAGCGAGGAGGAGAAGCTCCTTGAGGAGAAGACTGCTGGCTTTATTGAATCAATAGCAAAGACAAATACAGAAAAGATTACTAAGGAGATTCTAGAAGGCTTATCTGAAGATACCGATGATAGAGACAGTTATGATGCAGAAAGTGGGGGCGAAGACTCCGAAGATCGGCCCTGGCGACCAAGTCATGCAGTTTTTGGGAAACCGACTATCAGACAGAGTCATCTTGATAATATGAGAGGAAGGTATTTTCGAGATATGTCTATTGTGAGGGCTGACAACGGAGACAGGACTGTTCCTGTTCTCGAAGAAAATGAAGTCGTGATCTACCAAAGCTTCTTCAAGGCTGGGCTTCGGTTCCCCTTAAATAGATTTGTTGTTGAAGTTTTAAAGATATATGAGATTTTCCTTCACCAGATTACTCCCAAAGCAATTATCAGAATGGGGATCTTCGTCTGGGCCGTGAGGAGTCAAGGTTTGGAGCCAAGTGCAAAATGTTTCTGTAGCATGCACGAACTTTCATATGAGACGAAGCCCTGGGGTAAGGAACAGTATCATAACAATTTTGGTTGCTATAGCTTTGTTGCTCGTTCAGGCTCAAGCTGCCTAGTGCCAACTTTTCGGAAGAGATGGCCCGGAGACTGGATGAAAGAATGGTTCTATGTGAAAAATGATTTAAAGGCGAGGGAAGACATTACAGAGATCATCATGCACCCCATTTGGTCCCGCTTTGGCCTTCGGAAACCGAAGGTAGAAATTGATGAAGCAGCCGAAGGATGCCGAAAGGCCTTCGACATAGTTTGCTCTTTCACCGGGACGAGGGATTTAGTCCAAGAACATGTGGCCTACAGGATTTGGCCATTGATAGACAACTGGGAGATGCCAAAAGAGACCATCAGCAACCCTAGCGAAGGTGGTTTGGTTCGATTGAAATATACCTTCAGGTTTAGAGACCAATTTATCGAACCAGACGATGACTGGCTGAAATGTGTTGAAAATACTAGTGATGAACTACTTGGAGCATACTCCAAGTCTGAAGATAATGCATTATCCGTGGCCTTCGGGAGCCGAAAAAATAAAAGACTAAATAGGGTTTTTAACACTATTAGATTTGTGTATCCTGACTATCGGTACCCGGCGCGGGGGCAGAAAAGAAAGGGTGCAACTTCTGGGAAGGATGCTGCTTCAGCTGCTCCAAGCGAGCCCGCGCCGAAGAGGAAAAAGGTGAAGGTTCTTACTCACCGACCGCGCTACATTGAACCGGCCACAGTGTCTGAATTTGGCGGTGAGACCTCTTCGGCTACTGAAGCCAAAGGACCTGCCCTTACGCAGAGGATTGAAGAGCCAGCTGCAATGCCGAAGGCTGACAAAATTGAAGAACCGAGAATCGAAGAGTCGAAAACATCAGAAATTCTAAGCCCTTCGGTAGGAGTGGAGGCGCCGAAGACACAAAAAGATCTGGCAGCAACCCCCAAGAGAAAAAGGATGGCTAGTGTATTAGATGTGCTGGAGACGATAAAAACTTCAAGCTCTACTCCAGGAAAAATTGCCAAGGCTTCGAAAACACAGATTGAAACCGAGACAAAGCCGACCGAAGCCGAAGCTTCAATGAGCCAGGCCGGTGCCGAAGCTGGGCCTTCAGAGCCCACCAAGGAGAAAACCTTGGAAATTGGAGAGAAGGCAGCGGAGGGAGAAGCTATAGAACAGATTTTGCCTGAAAAAGCTGCCGCTCCTTCTCCCAAAGCTTTGAAAGAAAATATTGAATATATTATCCGTCATGCTTCGGGGAAAAAGCTCTCTAAAGAAGAAGAACGAGAAGCTCAACACTATGCCCAGAAGCTGAAATATCCAAAGGGGGCACTAGTATTCAACGGCAGCGGAGAAGAGGATTTCTTGTATTGTCTCCCAGACAGCAAGGAGATTTCTGTCTGCCGGGAGATGAGCAGAAGCTTCGGATTCCCGACATTAGAAGACGGGCTTTCGGTGCTGTCGAAAGATGAATTGGCCGACAGTTTAGCATATAATAGTATAAAGGTGTAAAAATCAAATTTTTGTACTTAAAAATGAATTTTTTTATTTTCTTATACTCAATACCGTACTTCTTTTGCAGGGCCTGATTCTTAGCAATGCCCTCAGGGCGCAGAAAAATGCCGAAGACGAAGGATGCACTATAGCTCTGAACAACCTTCGTTCCGAAGTAATTGAACTAAGGAACAAAGGTCTTGAAAAAGATAAAATATTAAATTCATTGGTGAGAAAAATAAAAGAAGACGAAGCTACTTCCAAAGCCCAAGCTAAAGCCCAGAAATGTGAAATTGAAGACCTTCGGAAACAGCTGGCTGAAGCCAAATTAAAATGCGCTGTTGCCGAAGCTGAATGAGATGCCAGTGATTACTGGAAAAATTACTGGGAAAAATAGTTGCAGAACTTCACACATCAAAAGAAAGATGTTTTGAAAAATCTATAGAATGTGTAAAAAGATAAAAACTAGCTTCGCCAACGTTGGCGCATATTCAAGTGAAGATAACTTCATACGGGGCGACCCCGAAGGCCCAATTGAGTGGATCAGCAACGAAGCCGAAGCTTTTGAAGAAATTTTGAGCGACCGCGGGGATGTTTGTGCCTTCTCTGGTGCAAGAGGAGTTGCAGCTATTTTGGAGAAAGTAGGGTGCGAACATGTGAAATTTTTGGCCCAAGCCGAAGCTGCTTTCTCTGTTGACGATATGAAAGACCCCTCGGCCGAAGCAAGCTTAATTGGTGGAAAATTTTTCACTGACATCTGGGAAAATGGCGGCCGAGGGATGACCCACGAAATAATAAAAAAGAGCGAAAAAGATACTCATGACGTAGAGAAGCAACGAAAGCAGATGAAAAAGCTGCGGAACTCGAAAGGCGGATAGATATTACTTAATAGCTTTTAACTTTATTGTTTATTTTTATGACTTTGAACTAATTTATATTTTCTACCGCAGCTGAACTATCTCCTCCCCAGAGCCCTTCGAGTCACTGGCCGACCTAGAGGCAAAGGAATCAACAGAAATTATTAGTATGGCCGAAAGTATTATGGACGAAGTCGCTACCCAACTGCTGACCGAAGTTGCAGATAAAGTTTTGAAAGAAGAAGAATAACTATTGTAAAAACATAGCTAGAATATTAATGTAACATTTGCTAGACTATGATTATAATATTTGGTGCTCATGGATTTTTAATGTAATATATAAATGGCTTTTGTAATTCATTTCTTTGCGATGCATGAAACTTTTATGTACATACCGTTTTTGAGCCTTCGGCGAAAAATCACCTTCCCTTCTTTTCATGCTTCGTAAAGAAGGGCTTTTATGCTTCGTAAAAATCCTCCAATCGTGGCAAAAACATTAATGCTTCGTCAACAATAGATTTTTTCCTCCACATCAGAGCTGATGAAGCTGTATTTCTTCAAAACTTATTTTGCGCCTTAGCACAATTTCACTTTTTCGAAGCATTCTCCGAAGGTCAACATTGTATCCCCTTCTTATGCCATTGATGCAATATGATGTATGATGTTATGTTATGCGAAATGATGTGATGATGTTATGCTATGCAAAATGATATTTGTGCCGAAGACACACATCCCCATAGTGGAATACACAATCTCTTTGCCGTTTATTTTTTGGCTTCACCGCTTATTTTTCGGTGTATCAGCGCTGACTTTTCGCTGTAAGCTCTGCATTCCCTTAGGAACGTCTTTTGAACTTCTTCGCCTTCTATTTCGGCGGTATTCGCGTTGACTTTTCGCGCTTCGCCTTATATTTCGACGGTATTTGGCTCTGCATTCCCTTTGAAATGACTTTTGAGCAGAAAACTTACACTGCGCTCCCTTAGGAACGACTTTTTGTAGCTTCAGCAAACTTACACTGCGTTGCTTAGAACGACTTTTTGTAGCTTCGGCAAACTTACGCTGCATTCCTTAGAACGACTTTTTGTAGCTTCGGTGAAACTTGTAATGTGATTTTTAGCCCCGCGTTCCCTTAGGAACAACTTTTGTGCTTTAGCGACTTTTTTGAACTTCGTGAGTCTGTGGAGAAGATATATTATACTATGGCAGGAACGAAGCTATTACAGGAAATTGAAAACGATAAAAGAACTAGGTTTTCAATGATTGTTCCTTATTAAAAAAGAAAATGATAACGAATGTAAAAACTGTTTTAGGGGTAGGATATCTCTTAGTAGATATGCTTCGATTCTAGCACAGTACTGTTGACTGTGCGAGTTTCGGACTCCTCCCTGAAATCTCGCTGCTGACGGGTCTGTTGGCTCCCTTTTGGCTGCTGGCCTCGTGAATATGCAGGCTGTAGTGGTGGCGGAGGTGGAGGCTGTGGCCAGTATGCCTGTGGCTGACTAGCCGAAGTAACAGACGCTGCAGGATGGTTACCCACATACTCTGGTATGTAGGGTGAGCGATACGAAGCAGTATGCATGACCTGCTTCGGGTGGTTCTGCTGAGCTGCAGCTTCTGCTATTTCCTTTTGTTTCTGAATGGTGACATGGCACATCCTTGTAGTATGGCCCTTGTCCTCACCATAGAATAAGCAATAAATTTTCCTAGGTTGATCCCCAAACCTTCCTCCGAAGCCCCTGGCGCCTCTGCCTCTTGGAGCTGGCGGCCGAAGATAGCTTTGTTGCTGCCCCGAAGCTTGCGAGGAATATTGTGGCCTCTGTTGTTGACTTCCTTTGTCGTCACTCTGGGTGGAGTGGATTGACTAGACATGCCTTGGGTGGATCCTCCCTCCAAAGCCCCTGGTCATCTCAGAGAACCTGTAGGCTTCCTCCCTTCTTTAGCGAAAATCATTGTCAGCGCGGATGTATTCATCCATCTTTTGAAGCAGCTTCTCCAAAGTCTGTGGAGGCTTTCTAGCAAAATACTAGGTAGTAGGTCCTGGATGAAGCCCCTTGATCATTGTAACGCCCCGAATTTCGAGTTGATTTTTTTTTCTTTTCTCTATCGCTCGCTAAATTCGGGCGTTACCCCTCTTTCCCATTTCTTTTCGCTAAAACCTCACCCGTCTTCAAAACTTTAAGTCATGTGATAATGGTAAACCCTAGAGTTAATTTCTTTGATTTGCTGCACCATGCCGAACCATGCATTTTTGATTCTTGAAAATGTGAAAGCATTCATATAGAAAATAGATATCAAAAAAAGGGAAAATCTTTTCTTTTCTCTCCCCTCCCTCTCCTCCCCTTTTTGGCCCAGCCGCCCCCTGGGCGCGCGGCCCAGCTGGCCGGCCGGCCCAACCGGCCACGCCCCCTCTCCCTTTCCCCCCCTCGCGCCGTGGGCCGGCGGTGTGGCAGCCCAATCGGCCTCGCCCCCCTCGCTTCCCCCCGCTTTGGGCCCAGGAGCGGCCCAGCCACGCCCCCCTCCCCTCCCCCCAAAATCTCTCTCCCCTCCCCTGCGGGCCCCGCCTGTCATCCCCCTTTCCCCCCCAAATCTCTCTCCCCTCCCCTGCCCAGCCGCCCCGATCCCCTGCTCGCCCGAAACCGCCGCCGCCGCCGATCCCCGCCCGCGGTGAGCCCCTCCCTCCCCCTCTCCTCTTCCCTCTCCCCTCCCTCCTCCTTCCCCACGCCCGCCGGCGCTCTCCCCGTGGCGTGGCCGCGCCCGCCCTTGGCTCGCCCCGCCCCGGCCGCGTCCGCCCTGGCTGCGCCCCATCCCGAGCTCGCCCGCCCTCGGCTCGCCGTCCCCGGCCGCGCCCCGCCCTCGGCTCGCCGTCCCTAGCCGTGCCCCGCTCTCGGCTTGCCGTCCTCGGCCGCGCCCTGCCTCGGCTCGCCGCCCCCGGCCGCGCCCGGCCCCGCCCGCCGGCCATGGCGGCCCGGCGTCCCGCCCCTCCCCTCGGCGTGGTCGGCCGCGGCGCCGCCCGTCCTGGCCCCCCCGGCACCCCTCGGCGCGTGCGCCTGCCCAGCGTTCCGTCCCGCCACGGCGTGCCCCGCCCCGCCCGCGCTCGCTCCCCTGCCCGCGGCGTGCCCCATCCCGCCCCGGCGTGCTCGCCCGCCCGCCCCGGCGTGTCCTGCTCGCGTCGTGATGGCCCCGACGCGGCCTCGAGCTCGGCCCAGCGTGCCTTTGGCGCGGCCTTGAGCTCGGCCAACGCGCGGCCCCGACGTGTGCACGGCTAGTTCGCGGCGCATGTGTGCGGCCTTGCGCGCGCGCTGCTCGCGTGGTGCGCGCAGTGCCTTGGCACGGCTCGCCGTGCCCTCGTCTACCCCTAGACGTGCCCGTCTACCCCCCCGTATATTTTATGCGCGCTAATCACGTTGTTCATGTTAATAAAATAGGAAACTCAATTTGGAAATTGGTTACGTTAGTTAATTCATATAGTTAATCGTCTAGCTCATTTAATGTTGATCAACTGAAAGTGGTCATGTTTCTATTAGTGTATGTAGCTAATCCTTATTTTTTGGAGCTAAGTAGAACTAGAGCACGTAACCTCTAGTTATTCGTCTACCCGTAATGCGCCTCGAGCATAAGCTTTAACCCCTGTGAGACCTTCCCCCGTTTCTTTCTAACCATGGTAAATGTAATATCGTATGTCATATTCTATGCATGTTTAATCTACTTGTTCTCTTGTATGGTGTACTGTTTGTTTCCTAATTTGAATGGATGGATGTATGTATGTCTGCACTCGCATAGAGAACGGTCCGGTTGAAGAGCCCGAAGAACTCGCAGGAGAAGCCCCTGAGCAGCAGTCGATCGGTGGAGGCAAGTTTACCTTGACCTATCTCTGTCCTATTCATTCTTTAATTCACCTCCCGCATTACACATTTATGCCTAAGGATTGACTAGTTTTGTTATCCATGTCCTTGTTTACCTATTTGGGTTGGATTATTATTGCTTAGTCTTATGCTATTGCTCAACTCTAATCAATGAACATGATGAGCTTATCTATGATACGCTGTTTTCCCTTTTGATTATGATGATAGAACTTGTGGCCCTTAAGGGGACTCGAGCGGTTTCTCGAGTGCCTCTCCGTAAGGACCTGTTCGTTGGATGACCGCCCGGGAAAACAGTGCAACCATGAGGGTGGAATGGGGTGTCCTTAGCTGAATAATTAGAGGATCCGGGGTGTAGTTCGCTTCGCCGTCGTGCCGTCAATGGGGCTCGGTGTATGCGGCTCGCTCTGCCAAGGTTGATTTGTCCCTTGGGGAGGAGTGCGGTACATTTAGGAAACCTAACGGGCGACTACAGCCCCAGGGTATCTTTGTAAAGGCTACGTAGTGAAACCCTGCTGGGTCACCTTGGTAGTGATCAATGGAGAGTCATGATCTCTGGACAGAAAGGGAATTAGGCTTGTGGGTAAAGTGCACAACCTCTGCAGAGTGTTTGAAAACTGATATATCAGCCGTGCTCGTCGTTATGAGCGGCCAAGGGAGCTCCAGTGATTAGTGGTACTTGATCAGATATGTTCGGATTACAGGTGGCAACGAGGTTGATGGTTCTTGGTTTCGACTCTGGTAATGGTAAGCGGTACTCTTTCCGTTTGGAAAGGAGTACGTTTGGGTTAATAACGTGGGTTAACTCTAAAACTTGGCTTTCTCTACTAGTAATAATAATCTGACCAACTAAAAGCAACTGCTCGACTTACCCCCACATAAAGCTAGTCCACTACAACCAGACAGGACACTTGCTGAGTATGTTGATGTGTACTCACCCTTGCTCTACACACCAAACCCCCCCCCCCCATCCCCAGGTTGTCAGCATTGCAACCCCTGCTCAGGAGAAGGCGAAGCCGTGGAAGGAGACTTCCAGGAGTTCCAAGACTACGACGAGTTCTAGGCGTGGGTTAGCGGCAACCCCCAGTCGGCTGCCTGTGAAGGCCGCGGTTATCTACGTTTCTTTTCCGCACTTTGATGATTTGTAAAGACTATGTGGATGTCTCAGACATATGATGTAATCGACTACTATTTCCCTTTTTAATACTATTTGAGCAATGTGTGATGATGTCCATGTTATGTAACTGCTGTGTACGTGAATTGCTGATCCTGGCACGTACATGGTTCGCATTTGGTTTGCCTTCTAAAACCGCGGTGTGACATAGGTGGTATCAAAGCCGTGCTGACTGTAGGACCGCTAACCTAGACTAGAATGGTCGTTCTAAGGATTATAGACCTCTGTCCCTGCCTTGACTTTGGCATCCCTTCAAAAGTTGGTCGTATCGACCAAAACTATGTTCTACTATGTATTATACCTTGCTGAAAATTGTGTTTTATTCTAATCCTTCATTTATTTATGGTTCATTACTTGATGGTCATACTAGTTCTATTCTCACTCTTTTGCTTGCGGTGTCTTTTGTAGATGGCTCGTCTTAGACACACCGCACGGAAGTCTGTCATCCCCTTCTTACCCTCTCGTCTCGCGGAGCGTCCGCTTCGCCGTCCCATGGCCGGTCAGTCCAGTCACTTGGAGAGGCTGCACCACCACCTGCATGAGGAGCAGGAACGTCGACGATAGGAGTAGCAGGGCTCTTCTTTCTCGCTCCAGCAGGAGATAGAGTCTGTGAGGAGTTGCTCCCCCGTGCTTCCTCTTGAGGCGCCCCTACACCACCACTGGGCGCCCCAACCTCTAGAGTAGCTGCTGGAGGAGGCCCAGACGACGGAGGTGGCGACGACAGCTCGAGCCACGACACCGACTTTTCTGCTGACCAGGAGCCGTAAGGATGGGTTGCTCGACCCATCACTCGCGACGCTGCTCGCGGGTGTCACTTCCACGATGCGCTCGACACCCTGCTACGTCGGGCACTTGACCGACGTACTTGGTCCATCGAGTATCGCTGTGTGGTCTACCAGCATAGTCGCGGGGTCTACCCGGACCGCTAGGAGGCGACCTGCTTGGTGCGCCGTCCGGAGAACAGTCTCCAGGGTGCGGAGGCCTGCTCAGAGCACTTTTCTATCTCTGAGTGGGACTCAGCTGAGGCGGCCATACAAGATGCTGCACGGCGTGCGCTTTCGCACTACTGCTCGGTTCTCGGTGGGGTAGCTGACGGTCTCAACCTGAAGTATTACCCCCGCCGTCCATCTGGCAGCACAGGAGGCGTGATTGTTTCACCTGTCGGTGAGGACAATCCTAGGTTGAGCAGCACAGTCAACCTAGCCACCGTGCTTAACACGGAGCTGGACCATGCGCTAGATGAGCTGAGTAGGGCTCGTGCTGAGATCGCCCTGCTGCGGGCTGAGCGCGCGGAGCGTCGTCACCTGGATGATGGTTCCCCCGCTCCCGTCGGGACTCAGCGCCCGTACCGCTCACCTCGGCGTGGACACCAGCCTTATGGCAATCCCAACTGCAAGACCAAGATAGACTTGGAACCATAGATCGTCAGTGTGGAGTCTTGTAATAAATGCTTAATATAGAGGTTTTAGTCTTAGTCTTAGTCTCAGTCTTAGCGTTAGTCTCGCTCTTAGTTAGTCTTAGTTAGACAGGGTAGTTTGCTATATCCTGTGCATTTATGGTTGTCATGATGAACTATGTTTGGTTTGGATCTTTGTAATGACTATCACCAGAGTGTGGGTATCCCCTGCATTTTGGTTTACCTGTTATATGTTAAAGGAGTTAGCTATTTAGTTGGGAAGCCTTTCACTCCACTTTCCTCTTTATCTGAGAAGCTGTGTTGGTCTGTGTTGGAGATCAGTGAAGACGCTCATCTGTTCAGTGTTATGGAGAATTCTATACTCTTTTCTTATGCTGCAAGATTTGCAAGATCAGTTCTGATGTGTGATTGCATTCTGCAGATGTCAAAGAACAGGCGTAGAGGAGGAAGGCGTGCTCAGCAGGAGCAAGCCGCTCAACAGGATGAGGTGCCTCAGCAACAACAACTACCGCCCCCGCCCCTGATGTCCATCGAGCAGATGTTCCTGATGCAAACTCAGGCAGTTCAAGCCATCGGTCAGACTCTGGCCGCCATTCAGCAGCAGCAGGCCCCACCTCAGCCTCAGATGCCCAGGGACAAGCGTGCTGAATTCATGAGAGGTCATCCACCAACGTTTGCTCATTCTTCTGACCCCATGGATGCTGAAGACTAGCTGCGCACTGTGGAGCGGGAGTTGCATACCGCTCAGTGTGACGACAGGGAGAAAGTCATGTATGGTCCCCGTCTGTTGAGAGGAGCAGCTCAGTCATGGTGGTAGTCTTATCTCGCCACCCACGCCAACCCCAACACTATCACCTGGGAAGAGTTCAAAGGTAGCTTTCGTCAGTACCATGTTCCTGCAGGTCTGATGACAGTGAAGAAGGAGGAGTTCCTGGCCCTCAAGCAAGGGTCATCGTCTGTAAGTGAGTACCGGGACAGGTTTCTGCAGTTGTCTCGCTATGCTCCTGAAGATGTCAACACCGACGCCAAGAGACAGTATCGTTTCCTGAGAGGCTTGGTTGACCCTCTTCAGTACCAACTGATGAATCACACCTTCCCGACATTCCAGCACTTGATTGACAGGGCAATCATGACAGAGAGGAAGCGTAAGGAGATGGAGGATCGTGAGCGCAAGATCAGTGGACCCCAGCCTAGAAGCAGCAATCGTCCTCGTTTCTCAGGCAATCAACCTCAGCAGTTCAGGCAGAATCAGCGTCCACCTCAGCAGCAGCAGTTCCAAAGGCAGTATCCTCAGCACCAGTATCAGAATCGTCAGAACAATTAGTCAGGAAGAGGTTAGTTCCAGAGGCAGAATCAGCAGGCACCTCGTCTTCCTGCCCCTGCAACCCAGCAGAACAGTCAGGCAGCACCAGCTCAGGTTGGAAACAGAGCATGTTTCCACTGTGGAGAGCAAGGCCACTGGGTGATGCAATGTCCGAAGAAGGCAGCCCAGCAGCAGTCAGGTCCCAATGCCCCAACAAAGCAGAATGTGTCTCAGCCTGGAGCAGGCAACCGCTCTCAGCCGCACTATAATCATGGGAGACTGAATCACTTGGAGGCTGAAGCAGTTTAGGAGACCCCCGGCATGATAGTAGGTATGTTCCCAGTCGACTCCCATATTGTAGAAGTGTTATTTGATACTGGAGCAACACATTCCTTCATTACTGCATCATGGGTAGAAGCACATAATCTTCCAATAACTACCATGTCAACCCCCATTCAAATTGACTCAGCTGGTGGTAGAATTCGAGCAGATAGCATTTGTTTGAATGTAAGTGCGGAAATAAGGGGGATAGCGTTTCCCGCTAACCTCATAGTAATGGGTACTCAGGGAATAGATGTCATCCTAGGGATGAATTGGTTAGATAAGTATCAGGCAGTTATCAGTTGTGATAAGAGGACAATCAAGTTGGTGTCCCCACTAAGAGAGGAAGTGGTGACGGAGTTAGTCCCGCCTAAGCCGAAGAAAGGAAGTAGTTATCAGATGGTTGTCGATAGCAGTGAAGCAGACCCAATTGAGAGTATCAAGGTTGTGTCTGAGTTCCCAGATGTGTTTCCAAAGGACTTACCAGGTATGCCACCAGAGCGGAAAGTTGAATTTGCCATAGAGCTTCTTCCTGGAACCGCCCCCATCTTTAAGAGAGCTTACATAATATCTGGGCCAGAGTTGGTTGAGCTTAAGAAGCAGATCGATGAGTTGTCAGAGAAAGGTTACATCCGGCCAAGCACCTCGCCTTGGACCGCCCCTGTCCTATTCGTGGAAAAGAAAGATGGCACCAAAAGGATGTGTATCGATTATCGAGCTCTGAATGAAGTCACAATCAAGAACAAGTACCCCTTGCCTAGAATAGAAGACTTGTTCGACCAGTTGAGAGGAGCCAGTGTGTTCTCCAAGATAGATCTGAGGTTAGGTTATCATCAGCTCAGGATCCGACCTTCAGACATTCCGAAGACGACATTCATTACCAAGTATGGGTTGTATGAGTTCACTGTGATGTCTTTCGGTCTAACCAATGCACCAGCCTTCTTCATGAATCTGATGAACAGTGTATTCATGGATTATCTTTACAAGTTTGTGGTGGTATTCATTGATGACATTCTGATTTACTCTCAAAGCGAAGAGGAGCATGCAAGTCATTTGAGGATGGTATTGCAGAGATTGCGCGAGCACCAGTTGTATGCAAAGTTGAGCAAGTGTGAGTTCTGGATCAGTGAAGTCCTGTTCTTGGGTCACATAATCAACAAAGAAGGATTGGCTGTGGATCCGAAGAAAGTGGCAGACATTCTGAACTGGAAAGCGCCAACAGATGCCCGAGGAATCAAGAGTTTCATTGGAATGGCCGGATATTATCGGCGATTCATTAAAGGTTTTTTGAAGATTGCGAAACCAATGACAACGTTGCTAGGCAACAAGGTCGAGTTCAAGTGGACCCAGAAATGTCGAGAGGCCTTTGAAGCGCTGAAAGAGAAGTTGACTACAACGCCTGTCTTAGTCTTGCCTGATGTGGACAAGCCCTTCTCGGTGTTTTGTGATGCTTGTTACATTGGTTTGGGATGCGTGTTGATGCAAGAGGGAAGAGTTGTGGCTTACTCGTCCCGACAGCTGAAGGTTCATGAGAAGAATTACCCAATCCATGACCTAGAGTTGGCAGCAGTGGTTCACGCATTGAAGACATGGAGGCACTACCTGTATGGACAGAAATGCGATGTTTACACAGACCACAAGAGTCTGAAGTACATATTCACTCAGTCAGAGCTGAATATGAGGCAACGAAGATGGTTAGAGCTGATCAAAGACTACGAGTTGGAGATTCATTACCTTCTAGGCAAAGCGAACATAGTGGCAGATGCTTTGAGCAGGAAGAGTCAGGTCAATCTGATGGTCGCTCGTCCGATGCCTTATGAGTTGGCCAAAGAATTTGACAGGTTGAGTCTCGGATTTCTGAACAACACGCGAGGAGTCACAATTGAGTTGGAACCTACCCTGGAGCGGGAAATCAAAGAAGCGCAGAAGAACGATGAGAAGATCAGTGAGATCCGGCGACTGATTCTAGATGGCAGAGGCAAAGATTTTCGAGAAGATGCAGGAGGTGTGATATGGTTCAAAGACCGCTTGTGTGTTCCCAATGTCCAGTCTATTCTGGAGTTGATCCTCAAGGAAGCTCATGAGACAGCCTATTCGATTCACCCTGGTAGTCAGAAGATGTATCAGGATCTGAAGAAGAAATTCTGGTGGTACGGAATGAAGAGGGAAATCGCAGAGCATGTGGCTATGTGTGATAGTTGTCGGCGGATCAAGGCGGAGCACCAGAGACCAGCTGGATTGTTGCAACCGTTGCAAATTCCCCAGTGGAAATGGGATGAAATCGGCATGGATTTCATAGTCGGATTGTCTCGTACTCGAGCCGGCTACGATTCCATTTGGGTAGTGGTGGATCGCTTAACCAAGTCAGCCCACTTCATACCTGTCAAGACCAACTACAGCAGTGCAGTATTGGCAGAGTTGTACATGTCTCGAATCGTCTGTTTTCATGGTGTGCCAAAGAAGATAGTGTCAGACCGAGGAACACAGTTCACCTCTCATTTCTGGCAGCAGTTGCATGAAGCCTTGGGCACACATCTGAATTTCAGTTCAGCTTATCATCCGCAGACAGATGGTCAGACCGAAAGGACCAATCAAATTCTTGAAGACATGTTGAGAGCCTGTGCGTTGCAAGATCAGTCCGGATGGGACAAGCGATTGCCTTATGCAGAGTTCTCCTATAACAACAGTTACCAGGCCAGTTTGAAGATGTCACCTTTTCAGGCGCTTTATGGAAGGAGTTGTAGAACTCCGTTGCAATGGGATCAGCCTGGGGAAAAGCAAGTGTTCGGGCCAGACATTCTGCTTGAAGCCGAAGAGAACATCAAGATGGTCCGAGAGAACCTGAAGATAGCGCAATCAAGGCAGCGAAGCTATGCAGATACAAGAAGAAGAGAGCTGAGTTTTGAAGTCGGAGATTTTGTCTATCTAAAGTGTCACCGATCAGAGGCGTCAGAAGGTTCGGAGTTAAGGGCAAGCTAGCACCCCGCTACATCGGTGCGAACCAGATTCTCGCAAGGCGTGGAGAAGTGGCCTATCAGCTCAGCCTACCAGAAAATTTATCTGCTCTGCATGATTGTAACACCCCACTGATCCCACACAATGAATGATACCAAAAGAAACCTTTCTACAAAACTTATGCAACACATAGAGAAAGAAAGTATTGCAAAATCCGGCAGCACCTCCCTTGAAAGTAGCATAACAAGGGAAGCATATAGTTTATACAGGATATAAAAGAAAGATAATTGACATAGTATAATCAAAATGCAACGGTAGAAAAGAACATTCATGACCAGACAAAAGATAGTCATCTCAGCCCACCAAACTAAACAGTTCAACTACCATGAAAGATTAGAATGTAATAATTCCCTAGACTTGACCCTTCCTGTTTAACATCATTAATAATCAGTTATCCCTTTATTTAAAAGTGTGGTGGCCGTGCTGCTACATCCCTTCTTTCCCAAAGCAAAGATCAGGTGCCTGCATCAGACAATGCAAGAGTGAGATGACACATCTCAGCAAGTAAAAAAAAACAAACAACAGTTGGACAATGCAAGCCAACCGTGCATAAGCAACCACATGGTTCCCAACTTCTTCCTTAAATATTAATTTGCAGCAAGTAAGCAAGTAATCAATTACTCCATGCCAAGAAGAATTACAAAGTAAAGATCCACCTTATCCACATCACCAAAATAGGTTCCACACTTCACCCATGAATGCACATGGCTATAGATGCAACATGACTTCTGCCTTCATACCTCTAAGGATATGAAGCTGCATCATACCCCTTCTCGGGAAAACATATGATGCTCATTGTACCGGTACGGTCGGACCATAAGATCGCGACGA
The DNA here is from genome assembly GCF_902167145.1 of Zea mays. Lineage (NCBI taxonomy): Eukaryota > Viridiplantae > Streptophyta > Magnoliopsida > Poales > Poaceae > Zea > Zea mays. The sequence continues at coordinate 92,486,031 of NC_050097.1, forward strand.
AAACTTCAATGCAATGGATGATGAATGCATTATGCATGTCAACAACATGAGTTCTTCCCAAATAAGATGTGCTAGACATATACCTCCACCCATTTCACATCAATAACCACATGGGTAACATGATCAAACCACACCCTCCACATGTATAATCGATAGAGCATGAATAATTTCAAACGATGGTACCCAATTAGGAATATGGATATGAACACAAGTAGCACAAACATAATCAAGTATGAGACTCTTCAATCAAAAGGCGAAATAACCATCACTGTTTTACTTGCCTTTACCGAAGTTCGGGCAAAGTCCCTAAGAACGATCCGGAAGTCCACCACCTGTTTTTGACACCCAACTTAGTGCACCAAATTCTCATGAAAAAAACTCAAAGACAACACCGCACCTACGCGCAATCTCAAACCCCGCCACGGTAACAATTCTCCCCTCACTAACCAAACTGCAGCGGCGCTGCTTAACAATTCCATAACTTAAAATTTAGGACAGCAGTGATGATAAACAAAAACTTCAGAGACAACTACATAAAATTCCCCACAAGTTTTGTATACAACTCATGATTGAATTCTAACATCTACTTACCTCTAAACGGTCCTCAAAATAAACCCTGCAATCTGTTTTTTTCTGATTTGAGCAGCGACATACGCGGATTCAAACAGCGATAACTTTTAAAATATAATTCCGATTTGAGCGCATAAGTACTTGTTGGAAAGATAAGAAAAAGCCCTACATGATTCTCATACTGATTAACACTAATTACTCCCGAAACATCCCCAGAAACTGCTAACACTGCTGCTGTTCATCACTCTGAAAAATCTGTTTTCTGGACAGCCACATACCCGGATTCAAACGATGATAACTTTTAATTTATAACTCCAAATTGAGCGCATAAATACTCGTTGGAAAGATAAAACAAAGCTCTACAAGATTCTCATACTGATTAACACTAATTGCTCCCGAAAAATCCCCAGAAACTGCTAACACTGCTGCTGTTCATCACTCTGAAAAATCTGTTTTCTGGACAGCCACATACCCGGATTCAAACGATGATAACTTTTAATTTATAACTCCAAATTGAGCGCATAAATACTCGTTGGAAAGATAAAACAAAGCTCTACAAGATTCCCAAATTGATCCCCATTAAATCTTCACGAAAAAAAACTAAAAACTGCTGGAACTACCGCTGTTCATCCACCACGCAAAATTCTGGACAGCCCCCCTCTATCTAATCGCAAACGCAACATCTAATCCATTGAATCGCAGCGCAAATGAACAAGGGATGAACACAAAAGAAAAATCACCTTGGGTTCTCCCCTTTTCCTTCCTCCCTTCTTCCTTCCACCAAAACGATTGGAGATTCGCACCAAAAGACGATGATCCGAGCGGCACGGAGTAGCACCTAGGGAGGAGGGGATTGGGGGGGGGGGGGGGGGGGGGGGCGGCTAGGGTTTTGGTGGCTGCAACAATGGAGGGAGGAGGAGGTGGGCAGGGGGGGGGCGGCGGCCAAGGGGAAAGGAGGAGTGGGGGGGGGGTAGTTAGGAGGGTGGCGGCTAGGGTTTGGGAGGGCTAATGGGCCGAAACACCAATTGCGGCCCAACTAACCCACGCGACAGCTCCCGACCGCAACGCAAACGTCAAACCAAATAAATTCTACTGCCCTAGTTGCGAATGTTATTCACAAAATTCCAAATCCCCAAAACAACAACTGGATGAGGGAAAAAAAACAAAAAGAACAACCCCCAACTTCTCTTCTTTGCAAACCGGGTATCATATTCTACCCCTCTTAAAAAGAATTCGACCTCGAATTCTGACGCTTCTATCGGAATGACACAAGAAAAGCTTAGCGAATCAACAACACTTACCCACAACGAAAAGTTCCGGGTACTTCTGCCGCATCAACTCCTCAAGTTCCCACGTAGCCTCGCGCTCTGACTGATTAGACCATAAGACCTTGACATACTTAATTGATCTCTTCCTCAACACACGCTCCGAGAATTCCAAAATACGCACCGGACGGCACTCCAGAGTCAGATCCTGCTGCACCGCAATTGGTTCCATCTCAATCCGATGGTCCGGATCCCGCAAGAACTTCCTCAACATAGAGACATGAAAAACCGGGTGTACCCCTGCCATGGAATCCGGCAGCAGCAAGCGATAAGCCAGGCTGCCCACTCGGGCCAAGATAGTGAACGGTCCAATGTATCTTGGGCTGAGCTTCCCAGAGACACCGAACCGAACAACTCCCTTAGTGGGTGATACCCTGAGAAGGACTTGGTCACCCACAGCAAATTCCAGATCCCGCCTCCTCACATCAGCATAACTCTTCTGATGACTCTGAGCTGCCAAAATATTCTGACGAATTTCCCGAACCTTTTCAGAAGTTTGCTGAACCCAATCAGGACCAACCAGGGATCTCTCTCCCAAAGTCTCCCAGCACAGAGGAGAGATACACCGCCTGCCATACAAAGCCTCAAATGGTGCCATCTTGATGCTAGCTTGGTAGCTGTTGTTATACGCAAACTCTGCCAGAGCAAGATGATCCTCCCAGCTACCCTTCCATGACAGAACACAAGCACACAACATATCCTCCAAGGTTTGGATTGTTCGCTCTGACTGACCATCCGTCTGAGGGTGAAAAGCGACACTAAGCGAAAGCTTGGTGCCCAATGCACTGTGGAGACTCTCCCAGAATTTGGATACAAATTTGGAGTCTCGATCAGAAACAATAGACTTAGGTATCCCGTGAAGCCTGACTACTTCCTTCATATACAAGGGAACCAAATCTGAAGCTGAATTCGTGGTCTTCATGGGAATAAAATGCGCAGACTTAGTCAAGCGATCCACTACCACCCAAATAGCATCCCTGCCACGAGGGGAACGAGGTAGACCCACCACAAAATCCATGGTGATATGCTCCCATTTCCACTCTGGAATTTCCAATGGCTTCAGCAAACCTGCAGGCCGCTTATGTTCGGCCTTCACGCGCTGACATACTTCACAGGCGGCCACATACTTAGAAATGTCAACCTTCATCCGCTTCCACCAGAAGTTTTGCTTCAAATCTCGGTACATTTTGGTTTCGCCAGGATGGACGGTGTAAGGCGTTTTATGAGCTTCTCGCAGGATATCCAGCTTCACCTCTGATTTCTGAGGCACACAAAGACGGCCCCTGAAACGAACCAAATCATTCTCATCAATGGTGAACTCCCGCGGTTTACCATCACCAACCCTCCTTCGGGCTTCCTGCAAAAGACGATCCTGCTGCTGAGCCGCACGCACTCTCTCCATAAGAGAGGATTGAATAAGCATCTGAGTCTCCTCGCTAGCGGTGCCAACATGACACAAAGCGATCCCCAAACGGTCCAGATCAGCGATCAACGGCAAGGCCACCTTTGGAACCCCGGACCTGCTAAGGGCATCCGCCACCACATTAGCCTTCCCCGGGTGATAATGAATGGACAAATCATAATCTTTAATCAATTCTAGCCACCGACGCTGCCTCAAATTCAGCTCCTTTTGAGTAAAAATATACTTGAGACTTTTGTGATCAGTGAAAATGTCACAAGCCTCGCCATAAAGGTAATGCCTCCACGACTTTAGAGCAAAAACCACCGCAGCCAATTCCAGATCATGAGTTGGATAATTCCCCTCATGCTTCCTCAACTGCCTTGAGCCATAAGCAATCACCCTGCCTTCCTGCATCAGCACACAGCCAAGACCAATACGCGAAGCATCCGTATAAACTGTGAAACGCTTACCGCTCTCAGGCAAAGCTAGGATAGGGGCGTCCACCAACTTGCTCTTCAATGACTGGTAACTGATCTCACAATCGCCGGACTAGACGAAGGGAACACCCTTCCCCAAGAGCCTAGTCAAAGGCTTAGCAATGCTGGAAAAATTTGGTACGAAACGCCGATAATACCCAGCAAGCCCCAAGAAACTTCGGATTTCAGAGACACTAGAAGGTCTCTTCCACTCCACTACAGCCGCAACATTCTTGGGGTCAACCGCAATACCCTGCTGATTAATCACGTGCCCCAGGAAAGCCACTTCAGATAGCCAAAAGGCACACTTCTTCAACTTGCCATAGAATTGATTCTTCCTTAGGGCACCCAGAACGAGACGGAGATGCTGATCATGCTCGGCCTCGGTCTTTGAATAAATCAAAATATCATCTAGGAATACGACCACAAAATCGTCCAAGAATTCATGCAGCATCCTATTCATTGCTTCCATAAACGCAGCAGGGGCATTAGTTAAGCCAAAGGACATGACTATGAACTCATAATGCCCATACCTGGTGCAGAAGGCAGTCTTCTCAATATCCTCCTCACGAATCCTCAATTGATGATAACCAGAGTTCAAATCAATTTTGGAGAACACCTGGGCACCCCTCAACTGCTCAAAGAGGACCTCAATTCGGGGAAGCGGATATTTATTCTTGATTGTCACTTGATTCAAAGCGCGATAATCCACACACAGCCGCTTGCTTTTATCCTTCTTCTCAACAAACAATACTGGGGAAGCCCATGGAGACCTGCTAGGCCTAATGAAGCCCTTAGCCAGCAGATCATCCAATTGCCGCTTTAATTCAATCTGCTCCTTTGGAGCCATTCGATACGGGGCCTTATGAATAGGCTGCGTACCCGGGATCAGCTTAATCTCAAAAGCTGCATCGCGCTCCGGAGGAATGCCTGGAAGCTCTGCTGGAAACACGTCAGCAAAGTCACACACCACCCGGATGTCCAGCACCCGCAAGGCAGCCTCGCCCTCCACCACCATAGAGAAAAAGATCCCCGACTTCCTTGACCAGCGATCAGGAAGCAATTGCGCCAACAAGGATAATGTGAACTTCGGAGAACTTCCCAAGAATACCACCTCCTTACCCGACGGCGCCTGCAATAACACTGTCTTCCAGAAGCAGGATATAACCGCGCGATACAGGGATAACCAATCCATACCCAAGATAACATCGAATGCCCCCAAGGAAATCACCACCAGATTAGCCGAAAAAACCTCATCAGCAAGAATGACGGAACACCCCTGACAAACTGAACAGCTACTAATGGAGCCATTAGCAGAACTGACCAAAATTGGGTGACCCAACCTCTGCACCGAAAGACCAGCCCGCAACACAAAATCCTCCGAAACAAACGAATAGCTAGCGCCAGAGTCAAAAAGAGCATGGGCTGCAAATGAATCAACTGAAATCGTACCTGTCACCACGTCTCCTTGCTCCCTGCCATCCGTAGCGGGTAGCACATAAGCTCCAGAAATACCCGCAGAAGAGGAAGCTCCCGGAGTGAAATTAACAGAAGAACCCCACTGAGCCACTGGAGGAGGCTGGCGCGGAGCTCCAAACTGAGACAGCACAGGGGTAGACGGCGCAGGAGTAGGCACAACCTGATACTGCGGAAAACCTTGCATCGGCACGAACTGAGAAGTCCCGGGCACATAAAGCTGCTGTGGAGGAAGAGGAACTGAAAACTGCTGCTCAGCACTTGACATCATATTGATAGTGCCCTGAGAAGAGGAGGAAGCTATCGGCTCCCATCTGAGCTTCCCATTGGGATTCCTCCTACACACCACATCCTTGTGGTCCTGACTGCAGATAGAACACCTGCCACTCCACTGACACTCTGCACGGCGATGCGCATCTCCACAGCGGAAACACACCAGCCCCAACCCGGGCTTAGGAACGGCCCGAAACCTCTGAGTACTTCCTCCTGAAGTACCTGAGTCAGAAGATTTGCCATGGAAAGGATGGTGGCGCTGATGCTGAGACTTGCCCCTCTTGTGAGCTGGACCTCCAGTGTTGCCCCTCCTCGTGTCCTGGCTACGAGGTTGATCAACACACGAAGACTTCTGCGACTCCATGGTGTACTGGTGTTGCATCTCCACACCCAGCGCCTGCTCCACTGTGGTACGGAAGTCCACCAACGGAAAGGCCCCCAGAGCATGCCTGATAGAAGGCTTCAGACCCTGACGGAATTGGCTCGCCTTCTCCATCTCATTATAAGCCACATGAGGGACAAAGCGGACCATTTTGTTGAAGCCCACCTCATACTCTGTGACAGACTTCTTCTCCTGCTTGAAGGACTGCAAGTCAATCTTCATTTTCTCCAGAAAGGTGACCGGGTAGAATCTCCTTTCGAACTGCCTGATGAAAACATCCCATGATAGGACTCCTGGTGAGGAGGAGTGCGCTGCCTGCACGCCTCTCCACCAAATCTGCGCCTCACCCTTCAGCAGCTGAGTGCCAAAGCGAACCCGATCTTCATAAGCAATCTCGAAGACATTCATCTTATCTTCCACATAAGTCAGCCAATCTGCCGCCTCGACCGGAGTACCACTGCCATCAAAAGAATCCAACTTCATGCCCATCCACTGCATCAGAGAAAGACCACTGACTGGAAGAGGCACCCCGGCCCCGCCACCAGGAACAGCACCCGCAGGGACAGCGCCCCCGGGCACTCCTCCACCTCCAGCTCCCTGAGCAGCACCTGCAGGGGCGACAGGAATGGCTTGCCTCAGAAGGGCCAACTCCTGCTGCATGGCCTGCATCGCGGCTAACATTGCCGCCGGACTCATCGAGTCCCCACTAGGAGCTTGCGGACTACCCCGAGCTCTACGAGGCGGCATAGCTGTATCCACAGGGATGAGAATAATAAGTATATGAGATAAGCATAGCATCTCTCTAGATAATGTCAAAACTAGCACAGAGAATAACATAATCATATCAATAGCAAGACCGAAAACCCATCCTACATGTGCAGTGTGTCAATTTATTACTACTCCACTTGCTAGGACCTACAGCCTATGCTCCGATACCAACTGTAACACCCCACTGATCCCACACAATGGATGATACCAAAAGAAACCTTTCTACAAAACTTATGCAACACATAGAGAAAGAAAGTATTGCAAAATCCGGCAGCACCTCCCTTGAAAGTAGCATAACAAGGGAAGCATATAGTTTATACAGGATATAAAAGAAAGATAATTGACATAGTATAATCAAAATGCAACGGTAGAAAAGAACATTCATGACCAGACAAAAGATAGTCATCTCAGCCCACCAAACTAAACAGTTCAACTACCATGAAAGATTAGAATGTAATAATTCCCTAGACTTGACCCTTCCTGTTTAACATCATTAATAATCAGTTATCCCTTTATTTAAAAGTGTGGTGGCCGTGCTGCTACATCCCTTCTTTCCCAAAGCAAAGATCAGGTGCCTGCATCAGACAATGCAAGAGTGAGATGACACATCTCAGCAAGTAAAAAAAACAAACAACAGTTGGACAATGCAAGCCAACCGTGCATAAGCAACCACATGGTTCCCAACTTCTTCCTTAAATATTAATTTGCAGCAAGTAAGCAAGTAATCAATTACTCAATGCCAAGAAGAATTACAAAGTAAAGATCCACCTTATCCACATCACCAAAATAGGTTCCACACTTCACCCATGAATGCACATGGCTACAGATGCAACATGACTTCTGCCTTCATACCTCTAAGGATATGAAGCTGCATCATACCCCTTCTCGGGAAAACATATGATGCTCATTGTACCGGTACGGTCGGACCATAAGATCGCGACGAAAACTTCAATGCAATGGATGATGAATGCATTATGCATGTCAACAACATGAGTTCTTCCCAAATAAGATGTGCTAGACATATACCTCCACCCATTTCACATCAATAACCACATGGGTAACATGATCAAACCACACCCTCCACATGTATAATCGATAGAGCATGAATAATTTCAAATGATGGTACCCAATTAGGAATATGGATATGAACACAAGTAGCACAAACATAATCAAGTATGAGACTCTTCAATCAAAAGGCGAAATAACCATCACTGTTTTACTTGCCTTTACCGAAGTTCGGGCAAAGTCCCTAAGAACGATCCGGAAGTCCACCACCTGTTTTTGACACCCAACTTAGTGCACCAAATTCTCATGAAAAAAACTCAAAGACAACACCGCACCTACGCGCAATCTCAAACCCCGCCACGGTAACAATTCTCCCCTCACTAACCAAACTGCAGCGGCGCTGCTTAACAATTCCATAACTTAAAATTTAGGACAGCAGTGATGATAAACAAAAACTTCAGAGACAACTACATAAAATTCCCCACAAGTTTTGTATACAACTCATGATTGAATTCTAACATCTACTTACCTCTAAACGGTCCTCAAAATAAACCCTGCAATCTGTTTTTTTCTGATTTGAGCAGCGACATACGCGGATTCAAACAGCGATAACTTTTAAAATATAATTCCGATTTGAGCGCATAAGTACTTGTTGGAAAGATAAGAAAAAGCCCTACATGATTCTCATACTGATTAACACTAATTACTCCCGAAACATCCCCAGAAACTGCTAACACTGCTGCTGTTCATCACTCTGAAAAATCTGTTTTCTGGACAGCCACATACCCGGATTCAAACGATGATAACTTTTAATTTATAACTCCAAATTGAGCGCATAAATACTCGTTGGAAAGATAAAACAAAGCTCTACAAGATTCTCATACTGATTAACACTAATTGCTCCCGAAAAATCCCCAGAAACTGCTAACACTGCTGCTGTTCATCACTCTGAAAAATCTGTTTTCTGGACAGCCACATACCCGGATTCAAACGATGATAACTTTTAATTTATAACTCCAAATTGAGCGCATAAATACTCGTTGGAAAGATAAAACAAAGCTCTACAAGATTCCCAAATTGATCCCCATTAAATCTTCACGAAAAAAAAACTAAAAACTGCTGGAACTACCGCTGTTCATCCACCACGCAAAATTCTGGACAGCCCCCCTCTATCTAATCGCAAACGCAACATCTAATCCATTGAATCGCAGCGCAAATGAACAAGGGATGAACACAAAAGAAAAATCACCTTGGGTTCTCCCCTTTTCCTTCCTCCCTTCTTCCTTCCACCAAAACGATTGGAGATTCGCACCAAAAGACAATGATCCGAGCGGCACGGAGTAGCACCTAGGGAGGAGGGGATTGGGGGGGGGCGGCTAGGGTTTTGGTGGCTGCAACAATGGAGGGAGGAGGAGGTGGGCAGGGGGGGCGGCGGCCAAGGGGAAAGGAGGAGTGGGGGGGGGGCGGCAGCACATGGGGGGGGGGTAGTTAGGAGGGTGGCGGCTAGGGTTTGGGAGGGCTAATGGGCCGAAACACCAATTGCGGCCCAACTAACCCACGCGACAGCTCCCGACCGCAACGCAAACGTCAAACCAAATAAATTCTACTACCCTAGTTGCGAATGTTATTCACAAAATTCCAAATCCCCAAAACAACAACTGGATGAGGGAAAAAAACAAAAAGAACAACCCCCAACTTCTCTTCTTTGCAAACCGGGTATCACAATGATTTCTTTCATGTGTCTCAATTGAAGAAGTGCTTGCGTGTGCCAGAAGAGCAGTTGCCAGTTGAAGGTCTTGAAGTCTAGGAGGACTTGACCTACGTTGAGAAGCCAACGCAAATCCTTGAGACCGCAGACAGAGTCACCCGAAGGAAGACCATTAGAATGTGCAAAGTCAGATGGAATCATCATTCAGAGGAAGAGGCAACCTGGGAGCGTGAAGAAGATCTGATGGCCAAATACCCTGAGCTCTTTGCTAGCCAACCCTGAATCTCGAGGGCGAGATTCTTTTAAGGGGGATAGGTTTGTAACGCCCCGAATTTCGAGTTGAATTTTTTTTCTTTTCTCTATCGCTCGCTAAATTCGGGCGTTACCCCTCTTTCCCATTTCTTTTCGCTAAAACCTCACCCGTCTTCAAAACTTTAAGTCATGTGATAATGGTAAACCCTAGAGTTAATTTCTTTGATTTGCTGCACCATGCCGAACCATGCATTTTTGATTGTTGAAAATGTGAAAGCATTCATATAGAAAATAGATATCAAAAAAGGGAAAATCTTTTCTTTTCTCTCCCCTCCCTCTCCTCCCCTTTTTGGCCCAGCCGCCCCCCCTAGGCACACGGCCCAGCTGGCCGGCCGGCCCAACCGGCCACGCCCCCTCTCCCTTTCCCCCCCTCGCGCCAAGGGCCGGCGGTGTGGCGGCCCAACCGGCCTCGCCCCCCCGCTTCCCCCCGCTTTGGGCCCAGGAGCGGCCCAGCCACGCCCCCTCCCCTCCCCCCAAAATCTCTCTCCCCTCCCCTGCGGGCCCCGCCTGTCATCCCCTTTCCCCCCCAAATCTCTCTCCCCTCCCCTGCCCAACCGCCCCGATCCCCTGCTCGCCCGAAACCGCCGCCGGCGCCGATCCCCGCCCGCGGTGAGCCCCTCCCTCCCCCTCTCCTCTTCCCTCTCCCCTCCCTCCTCCTTCCCCACGCCCGCCGGCGCTCTCCCCGCGGCGTGGCCACGCCCGCCCGGCCCCGGCCACGCCCGCCCTTGGCTCGCACCGCCCCGGCCGCGTCCGCCCCGGCTGCGCCCCGTCCTGAGCTCGCCCGCCCTCGGCTCGCCGTCCCCGGCCGCGCCCCGCCCTCGGCTCGCCGTCCCCGGCCGCGCCCGGCCCCGCCCGCCCCGAGCTCGTCGGCCATGGCGGCCCGGCGTCCCGCCCTGGCGCGAGCGTCCCCGCCCCTCCCCTCGGCGTGGTCGGCCGCGGCGCCGCCCGTCCCGGCCCCCCCGGCGCCCCTCGGCGCGTGCGCCCGCCCGGCGTTCTGTCCCGCCACGGTGTGCCCCGCCCCGCCCGCGCGCGCTCCCCTGCCCGCGGCGTGCCCCGTCCCGCCCCAGCATGCTCGCCCGCCCGCCCCAGCGTGTCCTGCTCGCGTCGTGATGGCCCCAGATTGGCCTCGAGCTCGGCCCAGCGTGCCTTTGGCGCGCGGCCTTGAGCTCGGCCAGCGCGCGGCCCCGATGTGTGCACGGCTAGTTCGCGGCGCGTGTGTGCGGCCTTGCACGCGCGGTGCCTTGGCACGGCTCGTCGTGCCCTCGTCTACCCCTAGACATGCCCGTCTACCCCCCCCCCCCCCCCCCCCCCCCCCCCGTATATTTTATGCGCGCTAATCACGTTGTTCATGTTAATGAAATAGGAAACTCAATTTGGAAATTTGTTACGTTAGTTAATTCATATAGCTAATCGTCTAGCTCATTTAATGTTGATCAACTGAAAGTGGTCATGTTTCTATTAGTGCATGTAGCTAATCCTTATTTTTTGGAGCTAAGTAGAACTAGAGCACGTAACGTCTAGTTATTTGTCTACCCGTAATGCGCCTCGAGCATAAGCTTTAACCCCTGTGAGACCTTCCCCCGTTTCTTTCTAACCATGGTAAATGTAATATCATATGTCATATTCTATGCATGTTTAATCTACTTGTTCTCTTGTATGGTGTACTGTTTGTTTCCTAATTTGAATGGATGGATATATGTATGTCTGCACTCGCATAGAGAACGGTCCGGTTGAAGAGCCCGAAGAACTCACAGGAGAAGCCCCTGAGCAGCAGTCGATTGGTGGAGGCAAGTGTCCCTTGACCTATCTCTGTCCTATTCATTCTTTAATTCACCTCCCGCATTACACATTTATGCCTAAGGATTGACTAGTTTTGTTATCCATGTCCTTGTTTACCTATTTGGGTTGGATTATTATTGCTTAGTCTTATGCTATTGCTCAACTTTAATCAATGAACGTGATGAGGTTATCTATGATACGCTGTTTTCCCTTTTGATTATGATGATGGAACTTGTGGCCCTTAAGGGGACTCGGGCGGTTTCTCGAGTGCCTCTCCGTAAGGACCTGTTCGTTGGATGACCGCGCGGGAAAACAGTGCAACCATGAGGGTGGAATGGGGTGCCCTTAGCTGAATAATTAGAGGATCCGGGGTGTAGTTCGCTTCGCCGTCGTGCCGTCAATGGGGCTCGGTGTATGCGGCTCGCTCTGCCAAGGTTGATTTGTCCCTTGGGGAGGAGTGCGGTACATTTAGGAAACCTAACGGGCGACTACAGCCCCGGGGAATCTTTGTAAAGGCTACGTAGCGAAACCCTGCTGGGTCACCTTGGTAGTGATCAATGGAGAGTCATGATCTCCGGGCAGAAAGGGAATCACGGCTTGTGGGTAAAGTGCACAACCTCTGCAGAGTGTTTGAAAACTGATATATCAGCCGTGCTCGCGGTTATGAGCGGCCAAGGGAGCTCCAGTGATTAGTGGTACTTGATCAGATATGTTCGGATTACAGGTGGCAACGAGGTTGATGGTTCTTGGTTTTGACTCTGGTAATGGTAAGCGGTACTCTTTCCGTTTGGAAAGGAGTACGTTTGGGTTAATAACGTGGGTTAACTCTAAAACTTGGCTTTCTCTACTAGTAATAATAATCTGAACAACTAAAAGCAACTGCTCGACTTACCCCCACATAAAGCTAGTTCACTACAACCAGACATGACACTTGCTGAGTATGTTGATGTGTACTCACCCTTGCTCTACACACCAAACCCCCCCATCCCCAGGTTGTCAGCATTGCAACCCCTGCTCAGGAGAAGGCAAATCCGTGGAAGGAGACTTTCAGGAGTTCCAAGACTACGACGAGTTCTAGGCGTGGGTTAGCGGCAACCCCCAGTCGGCTGCCTGTGAAGGCCGCGTTTATCTATGTTTCTTTTCCGCACTTTGATGATTTGTAAAGACTATGTGGATGTCTCAGACATATGATGTAATCGACTACTATTTCCCTTTTTAATACTATTTGAGCACTGTGTGATGATGTCCATGTTTTGTAACTGCTGTGTACGTGAATTGCTGATCCTGGCACGTACATGGTTCGCATTCGGTTTGCCTTCTAAAACCGGGTGTGACAATCATGGCCTCAATGACAATTTCATTGGGCACAGTAGGCGCTTGTGCTCTCAGACGCAAGAATCTTCGGACGTATGCCTGGAGATACTCCTCATGATCCTGCGTGCATTGAAATAGAGCCTGAGCTGTGACTGGCTTTGTCTGAAAGCCCTAGAAACTTGTCACCAGCATGTCCTTGAGCTTCTGCCATGAAGTGATTGTCCCTGGCCGAAGAGAAGAATACCACGTTTGAGCCACATTCTTAACTGCCATAACGAAGGACTTGGCCATGACAGCTGCATTGCCTCCATATGAAGATATAGTTGCTTCATAACTCATCAAAAACTGCTTTGGGTCTGAATGCCCATCATACATTCGAAGCTGAGGTGGCTTATACGATGGGGGCCATGGAATAGCCTGCAGTTCTGCTGCCAGGGGAGAAGCATCGTCAAAAGTAAAGGTACCATGATTAAAATCATCATACCATCCATCATCATCGAACAAGCCTTCTTGATGAAGCTTCCTGTGTTGGGGCCTTCGTTCTTGTTCATTTTGAGCAAGATGGCGTACTTCTTTAGTGGTTTCGTCAATCTGCCTTTGAAGGTCGGCTAGTCGAGCCATCTTCTCCTTCTTCCTTTGTACTTGTTGATGAAGCATCTCCATGTTTCTGATTTCTTGGTCCAACTCGTCCTCCTGGGGTGTTGGACTAGTGGCCTTCCTCTTCTGGCTTCGTGCCTCTCGAAGAGAAAGGGTCTCCTGGTTCGGGTCCAGCGGCTGCTGAGCGGCAGCCCCTATCGCTGAAGCTTTGTTCGGTGGCATGACGAAGGTCAGTGCTTGCCGAAGGTGGTCGAAAAGGATTCACCGGAGGTGGGCGCCAATGTTGGGGACTTGTTCTCAAATGCTATGAGTTAAGAACAAGGCAACACAAAAAATGTTAAACGTTAATGCCCTTCGTCCTTCGAGGTATTATTTCCCGTAGGATATAATGATCTTCAGACGAAGGTTATGAAGGACATACCTTCATCAATGCAGCATATGATAATGAAAAGAGAATCATATGAAATATAAAAGATAACATGAATAATTATGTATTATTGTCAACTCATCTCTATTTTATTATCATAGAAAAATAGAAATGATATCAAGTTACAAATGTACCTTCGGCTTGAAAGAAGGTAAGGGTACAAGCGTGACACAAAAGCAAATGCCGAGTCAGCGTGAACAGTACATGAGCACTGTTCATCTATTTATAGGCACGGGATGCAGCCCATGTAAAATTACACCCATGCCCTTTACATTTGCTAATGACTCTATAGTGATCCATCGAGGTCTAAATAGCCTTTTCCCTTTTAAGTCGGTTCCCTTTTCTGCTACCATGCCGAAGCTCCCTCACGCATAGCTTCGGCTCTGCGTCAACCTTCATATTCTTTGTGCTTCTCATACTACGGTTCTGATCCGAGTCCGAAGATACCTGTTCATGTATTGTACTCTAGAAACATTGTTAAATCATGTTTTGAGGACCTTCGGAAGACGAAGGCCCCCAACAAGAATATATACCTTCAAGCTATTTTAAGCAAGGCTATCTGCAAGATCATCCTTTGACATTGCAGATAGACCGACCTCAAGCTTTGGGAACCCCATGTTCTTCATCATCTCCAGACAAACAGATATCTCCTTATTGTCTGGAAGGCAATATAAAAAGGTCATCTTCATCGGTGCCACTGTATACCTAGGATCCTTGTGGATACTTCAGATCCCTGGCATATTGTCTAGCTTCGGCAATCTGTTCCTTTGACATTTGCTTCCCTAAGCATGTCGCACGATAAATTCCAGCTCTTCAGTAGATGCCTCAGGAGCAGGAGACTTAAGTTTTTTAGGTACACTTTCTTTTCCACGGGTACAGGAGTAGCCCCCGAAGGGCATGCTTCGGCGGGACCTGAGGGTCTAGCCTCAGAAGTAACTTACGCTATACAATCTTCGCCAGATTTTTTTAAGGCTTCGCTCCCTGTATCAGGTGCTGAAGGAGGAGTTTGTACGTTCACAGATTCCATGACAACGTCTAGTACGCTGGCCATTCTCCTCCTCTTTGGAGTTGCTGCTAGAATCTTTGATGCCCTCGGCAGTTCTGGCTCTTTGGCCGATTCTGTCCTAGTTTCGACAGTAGTGGAGTGACTTGGCCCAGATATGGAAGAAGACCCCTCAATAGGCCTCGGCACTTCGGCCATTACAAAGCGCTTGGGGCGGTGTGTTAAAACCTTAACTTTTTTCGGCTTCGGCATCCTAGAAATCGCCGAAGCAGCAGTCTTCCTTTTCTTTCCTTGCTTTCACGAAGGATAACAATAATCCAAGTATACCACTACAGGAAACTGGTTAAAGAACGTGGGTGAAAAACCGTCGAACTTAATGTAATAAGCCGTCGAACTTACCGTAAGAACATGGGTTTACTGATGAATATAGCCGACGACGATTTTTGGACGAACTTAGAGATGTAAGTTCGACGGCCCCGTCGAACTTAACCTTAAGAACGTGGGTACCGTCGAACTTAACATTAAGAACGTGGGTACCGTCGATCTTAACATTAAGAACATGCGTTTTTAAGTTCGACGGGGCCGTCGAATTTGTTCCCATAAGTTCGAAGGTACCCACGTTCTTATTGTTAAGTTCGACGGGGCCACGTGGCCGTCGAACTTATTTGGCCTCCGTGGGTCTGCGTGGGCTGCACATTAAGTTCGACGGTACCCATGAACTTAACGTTAAGAACGTGGGTACCCACGTTCTTAACCCTTTTCCAGAAAAAAAATAAAAATTACAGAAATGAAAAATTAGACAAACATAATATCACATGCAACATAGAATATCACATACAATACAGATTTCAAACATATGGATATATGTTCATATCACAAATTCACAGTCCAAATACATAAGTTCACAAGAATTGGAGATTGTACCAGTAGTAATACAACACACAGGAATTGAAGATGCATGCGTCCATCAATCCCTCAATACTCTGTTCCTAGCTAGACAGTATCCACCTATCACTAAGAGAAACATGTCAAGAATGGACACACTAGCTCTAGGTGATGTCTGACTTCCAAAGACGACGTCCTTCATTCACTCTAGAGCTCGCCTGTTTTGCTCCAGATCCGAACTGTGCAGTCCTCCCCACCTGGCAACAAATGAACATGTTTTCTGTAATGAGGATTTCATGCCCTCCCTTGAAATAATCTTGCTAACTTCACATATATGAACCAACTAGCACACAGACAATTCTGTAAATCAAAACTCAACCTATACAATATGTAATTCAATGTTAATCTATACTCCTTGGTGCGGCATTTAGGCTATCAAGTAAGAACACAAACAAACTACTGTGTAAGTTTTTACTGGTCAATAACCACTTCAAAGAGCATCCCCTAGCGCTAAATGCTAAAATAAAAGAACATTTATTTATTTGCATATAGCCAAATACACAGCTAAAATGAACATTTATTTATTTGGTCTTCAACCCTTGCAATTTTTACATATTTTTGTGAAGAAAAAAGCTTACCACCAAACATGAGCAGCACTGAACAGCCCCTTTCCATCATAAACTACTATCCTGTCTTTGTTGTAGATGCCAAGAGCAGATACAGCAGCTGAAAATGCCTTTTCAGATGGCAGCATGTGTGGTAACTGAACAAGGAAAAAATATATAACCAATGGATGTCAAATTTAATTGCAGATTCTTACCAAAGAGAGAAAAAGCAACTAGTTATATCAGATAGTACTAGTATCATCAACAAGCATGATTAGTTTATGAGAATAACTGCTTGTACACTATTTCATGAGAATGCTAAATTTGACCTAGGTATGAGAAGATCTATAGGTATTTTGGTGACCAGATTAGTGTTGTGTCAAAAAATAATATTACAACTGAAAGTGCGTAAAGAAAACACTTCCTGAACTGGGAGGAAGCATCCAACAAAACATGATAAAACCTGGCTAATGGATGCTATAATCGAGCACTAACAAGATACTTGTAAGTTGTAACCAATATAGATGAAATATTATGATATTACCTTCTTGCTCAAACCGTTTACGGAGCTCATCTGGAGGCAATAGGTTTTGTGAGCTGTCAAGAACCTGAAGAAAGGCAAGTACAAATAAGCAATAATAAATAATACTTCCAGAGATACAAAACCATCTGTGGCAATACTCAGTATGGACAAAAATTCTTGGGGTCCTCCCTGCTGTATTTACGGTAAAAAACATGGACAAAATCAGATGGTGACATATAAACTTCTAGATAGAACATCCAATTCTCCATCCTATCATGGTACATGAAGTATCGCAGTATAAGGAAGAATTGCCCTCATTACAAGTGCATTTACCAACAACAAGATCTCTTAGTACGGCAACATTCTTCTATCATCCCATCAACCAAAACCTAGCATACCATTAACTCGTGTACAACTTGGATTGACAACTGATGTATCCATAAAAAACTCAGACATACAGGGTAAGACAGTATCTACTACACAACATTTAGATTTTTTACCACATCAAAATGGAAGGATGGATGACAAAAATATGGCACTAAAAGTGCATAGTATCATATGTTGAAATTTGACATCCAACTATGAACTTTATCAGATAAGTATCCATTACCATCCACCGCAAACATGGGAAGAAACATCCAAATGCAAAAAAGAACTGATAGAAGTATGGAAAAGTAGAGAGTTTTTACCATCCAACATTTAGATTCTTCTATCATATGTTTTTCTTTTTGGTTGTAGCAGTATAGTCCTTCCCACAGAACTGAAGACTGGAAACTGGTTAAAGAACGTGATCAAGATATGGAGCACGCAACTGTAAGAGCACTTATACAGATTTAGTGTCACCTTTTCGAACAGTTGCCCACAAATACTGGTTAAAGAACTTGACAACCTGCAATGTCCTAACAAATGTAAGAGCACTTATACAGAACACGCCGTCAGCTTTGCCTAATCAAGATATGGAACAAAATCTAAACCACTACAAAGGAGTTCAATCAAAAAGATTTAGAGTCACCTTTTCGAACAGTTGCCCACAAATCTCAGTATGTGCGTCCACAGTTTCTTGAGGGATGCAAAGACGCACTTGGAATGCCATCAGAGCTTCCACTTCCTTCTTGCTCGGCTCTCCATCAGCTACAAACTGCTGAAGCTTCTGTCTGTAAATTTCTGAAGTTTGAAGAGGAATTAGTAAGCATCATGTTCTGAATACAAACAGAATACTGGCAAGGCCAGATTTTTTTGAATTAAAATCTAACACCATAACTCAGAATGGCCCTAGTTTGAATGGTATTAATATACTTATACATACAATTCGTAGTTTTATTATTATGAAAATAGATGCAAGCTTCTTCTGGTCAAAACATTTGTAGAATACTTTTTTGTTGGTAAATTTTCCGATGGGGCCTATTCCAAATTGCGAGATATTCAATTTATTTACGGCTAAGCTCAATTGACTAGCTTGTGTGCACTTCTCCTCTCTTGGTTGCCTATTGCATGCTGCCTTTTCTACCGGTCACCTATACATGTTTGATTTCATTTTCTGTAACTCCTTTTCTATTCATTCTTTTTTAAATAAAATGAACAGTAGGGGCCTCCCCTACTGTATTTCTCCTAAAAAAGAACTATAAGCAGGTTATGTTAATTTGTCCCCACACAAAACAAGCACCATCGGTAAACTAGAAATTAAATCACCTTCTTATCATCCACAATTCCATCTGAAAGTACTTCTGTAGCATAGGCCTTATAGAATATCTTGAGATCATCAGCTCTCCTATCGTGATCATCCTCTCCAGCTATGCATGACAAGCACAAAAAAATACTGTTACAGCTACAATCCATAAAGACGAAAGTACTGTAGAAGCAGTACAAACCCGGATACAAACTCATCAACACTTAGCTTGTTAGCTTGGACTTACCTGGCAGAATATGAAGCAGTGAAGATCAGTGTGTTCAAGAGTAGATCAGAGTTATCGCCCTTGATTCCAAATAGCCACTTTCCCTATGTATTCAAGTTAATTTTTTCAATCCGATCCAATATACATGGGATGTTTCGAGGAACTGGTAGAAGTCCTGTCCTAGGGTGTTTCTCCATGTAACGTTACTGATGAAGTTCCCTTTCCTTCCAACAGGTGTTCTCTTCATCAGTTCATCGTTTGGGGTTGGGGACGGATTCTCTAGCCAACGCCAGTGCACCCAGTGTATCCATGATCAGGTTGACCCAGAGCAATTGCGCAGCGGTAAGAGGAGCACTCCCTGAATTAGCATGAATACAAACGATGAGATGTAGGTTTATGATATAAACAAAAGGGCATTCAAAATACGCTCAAGTACTATGAGGATTTTCAAACCATAAACTAATACAGGATACCAGATGTACCACATTGACAGTGAGCTGAAACTGCACAAACTTCTGAATGTTGATGTATACTGATCGACCCCATCTTGCAACAGTGACGACAATAGCGGAGAAGCTGTCATCAATAATGATGACATCAGCACTCTCTTTGGCCACATTCAAAAATATGTTTAGAGTGAAAAAATCAAAATGGGAGTAAATAGTGAATTAATTTGACATATCATGTAATTGATGGTGTTACTCATGGTCATGGATATCAGGATCTCATAGACGTCGCAGCCATATAACAGAATGAAAGAGCATAAACCACACTATTAAATGTAGATAAAATATTAATTCCAAGATGGTATCAACAATAGTGGCTAGTTTATTAATTCCAAATGTGGCACAGCGCCGTCCATGGCAGTCCAGGGCGGACGCGGCTGGGGCGTGATCCATGGTGAGCCGATGGTGGGCGTGGACAGCCGTCCATGGAAGTCCAGGGCAGACGCGCGCAGATCTGGGTGTAGGAGAGCGTTGATGGCAGCCGTGCACCTCCTCCCCACGCCCTCAACACGCGCGCCATCGACGTCGTGGGGGAGGAGCGCGTTTATGGTGGCCTCGGATCCCCTTAATCGTGGAGTCATTGACGTCGTCGGGGATCCACGGGCGGGCGCTGAGGGAGCGCGGGAGGGAGCACGGGATCCGCGATGATGGAAGGGATCGTTGTGGATTCACGCCGTCAAAGCTCAAAATGGAAGGAGGGCGGCGGAACGAGGGCGGAGGATGGAAGGAGCGCGACTGCGGGCGGATGATGTAAGGAACGTGGCTGCGGGATGCGGGGCTGCCGGCGGGATGCAGGGGAGGGTTCGGCCGCGGGCGGATGCGGGGCAGGGTGCGCGCGGCAGAAAGTGCACTGCGGGGGTGTGGATGCCTACAGTACTGACATAATTAGTAGTAGAGATAAACAACAGAACAAGTATTGTGTAAAGTTTTCTACCAAGACCAAGGACAAATATTGTAGAATGGAGGGAGTAATAAAGAAGATATATAAGCTGGAAACCTCTTAGGTGTCACCTAAGACTATTTCATCAAATCAGATCCATAAAGCAAGGTAAGAAGATGCAACCATGCAACAACGGAGCAAATGCATGCTAAATAAACTAGTAGAATGTGGTTATAATCCATGAAACACCTCTATTGTTTTCTATTGCTAGCTTGTGGTCAAACATTTAGTCTGGGTTACTGGATTTTTTATATCTATTTTTGACATACTATAGTAAACATAAATGAATAGTTGGATCCACTAGAATGGGAAGAGTAACACTATGGACTAGGTAATGCAGAATAAAAAATAACCAAAGCTTATAAGAACTGCATCACCTGTGCTTCAGTAGAGGTATTAGATGATGTTGCTTTCTGTGACCTAGGAGGATCAGGAAGTTTGATGGGCAGAAACACCTTGTTACTATTTATTTCTTTGGAAGCTTGTGCTGCAGAAGAAGCTGATGAAATCACAACCTCTTGATTATTTTCTGACTTTCCATCAGTTTTCAAGAGATCGTCTGGACGCAGATGGCTTCTAAGGTCGACCTTTTCTCTCGCCATTGTAGAATTATTATTTTGGTCTACTGTACTACTCACTGGATGTCCATTAGAATTGTTTTGATTTTCTGAGAGACTTTCTTTGGTGCGCTTTAGATCGTGATTATCTTCATAAGTTCTGACATATGCACTTCTTAAAACTCCTGGAGATGAATCTGCATTGCTATTTCCATAAGAGTCCTGATTACCCTGGATCTTTCAGATGTTTAACGGGTTAAAAAAAGTTCTGGGCAGTGAAGAGATTGTGGATGCTAGTTTACTGCATAGATGTCTATCGGTGATCAGTGATCATGAGTTCAGATAGCTACCTTTGCTTGCGCTAAATGTTCGCTAATTCTTTGTTCTAAATATCTCCGTTCAACATATACATTCTTGATGAAATTTCTGAGTCTATGTACATCACTATAAGTGAAAACAAAGCAATCAAACATCAAGTGTGCAACTACAATATGTTTGAAAAATAAATAACATGACTAGATGGTTAACCTACTGTCAATAACAGGGCCTTGCAAGTCCCAATGCTTGAAATAGATTTCCTTAGCACGCTGGAAGAAAGAGAATATTAGGTAACTGTAAAGATCACACAGACCTTTCTAAATTATTAATAAAATATTAGGCGAACCTCATTGCCCCCTTCCTGAAGTGCCGAAACTTCTTGGGAAGTGAATTTAGCCATTGATACTGATTTTACACGATGACTGAACTCTCGGCTGTAAAATGTCATGATTCAGAAAGGGGAAAGCACAGGCACTGTTTCAGAAGTTTATATAACTTATAAGGAGGAGTTCACAACTGTAATAGCCAAACAAGAAACATTGCTGCACTTTTAATAAAGAGAAAAACAACAATATGATCACCACTTACTGTATCCCGCTGCAATTAGTACAGATGAAAGTAGAGAAGCTTGTGCATACATATTGTGGCCCCTGTTAATGAAGAGTACTTTTTGGTTACTTAACAAAGAAATATACATCATGTGTTTTCATATCACGGATAAATGTGTATACAGGTTAGGGGTTCCTCACCCGAATACGTATATTTCGGGTGGGGCCACAATATGTATATTTCTTCGTCTGCTCAATGTCTTTACGTGCGCGGGGGGAGGGGACGGGTCCGAGATCCAGCTCTAGGTCCAGCCGCCATACCTGATCCGACGCGGGCCACTGCGCGATCCGGCGTGGCATCCTTGTGGGCGCCTGCGGCGGCGGGCTTCCTGGGCTCCTCGTCCTACGCCGCCGACTCAATGCAGAAGAAGCAGCTCATCGCCGGCGACGAAGACGACTCCCGGAGAGACCGGCGGCGAGGAAGCGGCCGCCGAGGCGGGAGCGGGGAGCTCCTCTCCTGATCTGCGGCACGGGCGCGAAGCTTCTTCCCCGACCGACGTCGCGACTGGAAGCGGAGCGGGCTATTGGCCTAATTGGGGAGGGGAGGAGGATTTGGGGAAGGGGGGAGGGAGGCGTGGTGCCGTGGAGTGGGGTGAAAGCTACAGCTACAGCAAGGAGGAGGGGAATATGAGGTTTGGCGGCGGCGTGCGGTGGAAGAGCTGTGGCGGCGGGCGCGTGGGTTGGCGGCGGCGCTGTGGAGGAGCGGGGACTGGCGCCGCGCACGTAGGCGGGATTGAAGAGAGACGCGCGGATCGCTAGGGATTTAGTTTGTGTTAAGTTCGACGGTGTCGACGTGGCCCACAAACTTAAATTAAGAATGTGGGTACCCACGTTTTTAATACTATAAGTTCGACGACTTTATCTAGGGCGCACGAATTTAAACTAAGAACATGGGTACTCACGTTCTTCAACAAACCCATGAACTTAACTCAATTAAGAACATGGGTACCCACGTTCTTAAGTTAACCCACGAACATTTATTAGTTTCTTGAATGTGTACTTCAGATAGACCAAACCACCTTCGCTAGACCCAACAACAGCTTCCTTCTGCATCTCCCACACACTTGAGAGCGGCCATACTGCATAAGCAATATGCTCCTGGACTAAGTCCCTGGTGCCTATGTAAGTGCACACTGTATTAAAAGCCGCCTGACATGCTTGTATGTCATTCCCAAGGGCAGTGGATGGCCTTCTAATGCCAAAGCGAGACCAGATAGGGCGTTGGATAATCCCCTTAATATCTTCTCTTTCAACCAAGTCGTTTTTCACATAGAACCGCTCATGCATCTAGGCCCCAGGCCATCTCTTCCGAAATGTCGGAACTGGGTAGCTTACCTCAGAGCGAGGCACAAAGCTGTAACAACCAAAATTGTTGTGATATTGCTCCTTGCCAGTAGCCTTCGTCTCATATGATAGCTCGTGGATATTGCAGAAGCATTTGGTTCCACTCCCTGGCTCCTCATGGCCCAAATAAAAATCCACATCTTGATGATGCTTCGGGGGTAAGCTGATGAAGGTAAATTTCAAAAGTCTTCAAAACTTCAACTAGCAATTTATCTAGAGGGAACCGAAGCCTTCATGAAGCTTCTATAAACTACCACCTCATCAGCTTTGGGCAGGGGGACATTATTTTCTCCTCCAGCCCTCACAATTAAAAATATCGCGGAAGTACCTTCCTCTCATTGCATCAATTTGCCCCTGATTGATGGTTGATTTCCCGAAGACAACATGGCTTGGTCTCCAGGGCCGATCATCGGCATCTTCATTCCCACTCTCTACATCAAAACTTTCACTATCAATGGAACCCTCAGATATCCTAGCTAACATCTCATGAGCAATCTTCTCTGCGTTGGTTCTTTCCATAGCTTCGTAAAACCCTGACAATGCCGGGTCGACAACTTTCTTCTCGTCGGCCATTAGAATCGAAGGTCCTTGAAATGCCGAAGCTTGAATTTCAATTAAAACTCGGCCAAACAAGCAAGTTTAAAATGACGAGCACAACGTAAGCAACTGGAATGGCACAAAAAATGTTTTCAATGCGGGCTCCTATTTATATGCCTAGCGCCCCACGGTTTGGTGAGGCCTGCACGTCAGTGTCATTCGCTATTCTAGTGAAGGGAAGTTGTTTTTTCGGACCTTCGGCTAAAGGACTTCTCATTCACGTCGCAGTCTAAATTTGTTACAAAGAAACAAATTAATACTGCGAGGGGCTACTGTTGGGGGCCTTCTCCTTCTGAAGGTCCTCAAAAACATAATTAATCATTTGTTTTTAGCAAAAGCTATTACATGAAGCTTCATCTTCAGGAGATAAACCTCTTTTTTATGGCAAGGGATACACAGGATGAAGACGAATTCAAAGAAAATGAGAGTAAACACCGAAGCTATTGCCAGACTGGAAAGCTTCGGCCCGCAACGAAGCAGAGGAATATTGATAATGGCCGAAGGAGGAAAATACAACAAAGTCCTTTATAATCTGCATTACGATCATGTGTAAACATTAATGACATAAATGTACTTTTGCCTGGGCTGCGTCCCATGCCTATAAATAGATGAACAGTAACATCGTACTGTTCACGCTGGATTGTATTCACACTCTCGCATCCTCGCCTTCAAGCAAGCCGAAGGTATTAATGTAATATTAACATTGTTGATATTCATACATGTTTTATGGAATGAAGGAATGAATGAATTATTAAGATATGACTATCATATTTATTCTATTGTATTCTTATCCCTGTATTGATATGATGTAGGCGTGCCCTTCTTGGCCTTCGTCTGAGAAGCATTATATCCGTAAGGAGATAATGCTTCGGGGGACGAAGGTCCTTAACGTTTAACAATTGTGTTTCCTTGTTTTTGATTCACAACATTTGATAACAAGTGACCAACATCGAGCCCTTTTCGAAATTTGAAACCCCACCCTCAGATTCGATCTGAAACTCCCGGAATCGCTCGCCGAAGTTCAGAGGTGGTTCCAACTCCGGTGACAACTCCGACGAGCAATTACATTCGATTCGTGCATTGTCGATGGAATCCGAGGGTACCACTGCGTTTGTCTCGTCGAGAGCTGCATTCCGATGCCTTCGATTTGTCGATCTGACCAACGGTTCATCCCAAATCGACGATTTTGTGCTCGGCTCCGATGAGGGTCATCTTCTGGCGAGCCTCCACCATTGTTGTACTTAGGGTTTCTTCGTGTTCTTCATTTTCCCGTCCGTGCAGGGCCTCCCCCTCCCTCCTCTACCATCCCCAGGCAGTGTCGCCCCTTCCCCCTCTGATTCTCCCCCGGCGTGGCCCCCTCCCCTCCCCGGCGTTGGACGGCCCGGCTGGTTCGGCCAGAGCACGCCCCGCGCCCGCGGCGGCCGGCTCAGCCCTCCCCCCTGCGCAGCCCCATCCTATCCCCCTCCCCCTCCCATGGTTGAGAGGAAGGAGAAGAGATGAGGAATAAGATGACAATTTTGTAATTTAGCCCCTGTTCTATTTTAACCCGTACTCAGGAATTTAGTTCAAATTAAAACTGCGATAACTTTTGCATTTTAAATCCGATTCACTGTGTTCAAGTTGCGTTAGATTCATATTAAAATTGGCTACATTTTAGAGGTAAGTTTCTCTGCCGTTGTATAATTTATCTAATTTATTTAAACGTTTGTTTGACCGGAGGTTAATAGAACGACGCTTCAATTTAAATCTAGTTAATAATTTTGAATTGTGCATTTCTAAATCAACATCAGCACAGTCAATTTTGATTGAACTATTATTATTAAATAATTGTTTAGTTTAATCATGTTACCTATTAATTAGTTCTCGCATGTACTGTCGGCCCGTGCGCCGTACACGTTCTGCGCGCATATCGTGCACATGCTGCCGCGCTGCTTCGCGCGTGGCGATTTTCGTCTCGTGCTGTTATTTCGTCTCACTTATAATAGCTAATTCTACGTGGATTATTTATCTAACTAAAAGTTGTTAGCATAGCAAACTAATTAAAACTAAGCGATATCTTTAATGACAATTAATAAATGTTGAGTAATGCGAGTATGTCGAATTAAATGTTCTATTTTATATTTGTATAACTTAGACGCAATAACTTCTCAATCGTTATTTCGACCTCGGCGTTTCTTTCTCTCGTGAGACCATAGAAGTGAGCGCTATTTTGTATTGCACATGTTTTTCTTTGTATGGTGTACTATTTCTTTCAGTTCCAAGAATATTGAATGTATGTTCGCACTCGCTTAGACAATGTTCCGTCTGCAGAGGCCGAATAAGTTACAGAAGAAGCCCCTGAGCAGCAACAGTTTGGTGCAGGCAAGTGTCATTTGACCAATTATGTCCTATATACTTTATAATTCAATGTCCCGCATACTAAGATTAAAATAAGGATTGACTAGCTTTCTATTTATCCTATCCTTGATTACCTTTTTGGGTTGGGTTATTATAATTAGCTACTTGCTAGTGCTTTATCCTAATCAACGAACATGATGAGAATTACTTTATGATACTATGATTTATTATGATTATGATTATGTTCTAGTGGCATTTTAGGGGGCTCGGGCGGTTTCCCGAGTGCCTCTTCCTAAGGAACTGTTCGTTGAGTGACCTCCTGGGATAACAGTACAACCATGAGAGTGAAATGGGACGCCCTTAGCTGGTTAATTTGATGAACTTAGGGGTGTAGTTGGCTTTGCCGTAGGGCATCAATGGGGGTCAGGGCATAGTGCTTGCTCTGCTAAGGGTGGGTGCCGAGGTTCATTAAATTTGGTTTTGTTAGTCACTCACCTTTGGGAGGAGTATTATGTGTGTACAACTGGCAAAACCTAATGAGCAACTGCACACCAGAGGAATCTTTGTAAAGGCTACGTAGTGAATCCCTGGCCATTCACCTTGGTAGTGAAGATCAGGTCTTTACAACCTAGGCTGGGAAGGGATCACGCCTCGTGGGTAAGTGTGCAACCTCTACAGAGTGTAAAAAACTGGTATATCAACCATGCTCACGGTTTAGAGCAGCCTTGGGATCGTCTTTGATTAGAGATACTTTGGATTCATTTATGTTGATGGTTTAATAATGATGGCTATGATTATATTATTTGGTACTTTCCTCTTGGAGGAAGTGCTCTCTTTTGGGAATATCAACTTGGGTTGTATGATAAAACCTGACATAATAAAAGCAACTGCTTTGAGATTAACCTCACATACAACTAGTCCACTATAGCCAAACGTGACATTTGCTGAGTTCGTTGATGTGTACTCACCCTTGCTTAAACACCAAACACCAGGTTTTCCCTATTGCAACCATTGCTGAGGAGAAGATTAAGAAAATGAGAAGGATTTCCAGGAGTTTCAGGACTTTGAGGAGTTCTAATCTAGACTAGCGGCGAACCCCCAGTTGATTACCTATGAAGGCCTATTCTTACTGCGTTTCGTTAAGCACTTTGATTTATGTTTAAGTTAATGACTATATGGATGTCTTGGGCATCATGATGTAATAAAGTTATACTTTTTTCCGCTATTATTTGAGCATTGTGTGATGATGTCCAATTATGTAATCGTTGTGTACGTGAATTTCTGATCCTGTCACGTACATGGTTCGTATTCGGTTTACCTTCCAAAACCGGGTGTGACATAAATGGTATCAAAGCCTTGCTGAGTGTAAGACCACTAATCGTACCGTCGACGACAGCAAGCTGTCTGCTTGATACAGGTCAGTTCATCGGTGGCGAGAGAAAGAGGACGATGCGTAGGAAACACTGAAGCTAGGGTATTCCGTGAGCCAGGCGTGTAAAAATTCCACCGCCGCGGCCGCATTGTCTTTTATAGACCTGAAAAGCGCCTCGCACAACCAACAGTCCCACAGTAAAACGTCAAGTGTCAACGATCACATTTCAAAAACCCACGCGGGACCACTTCAACCTAACAAGGGCAGCGTTTAGGCCATCTCCCGAAAAAGACTTCGGGACCATCTCACCAAGTTGAACCGGCCCCTCGGGGGGCAAGTGTTGGAGGGAAGACAATCCGCCCCCTCGCTCGGTTTATTTAAAACATAAACATAATAGGTCACAACAGTCATAGAGAGCGGAGTCTACCTCAACCCTCACCCAAGGCAACCCCTCGTTAGGAGCATCGATGTCACACCCGAATTTCAGGGGTAAATCCGGGTGCGTCTCATATGTGTGCCGAAGAAGAACAACACATATAATGACCAATTGTATAGAGATAAATGTCACAAATATTATTACGTAGCAAAAGTGTCTTACAAAAATAAATGATAACAATAAAGTGAACTAATATTATTCCTTCGCGCCATTAACTTGACTGGGAGACGCCACCTAGACTTGCTTGTACTCCTTGTAGTAGTCCTCCTCCTGGGCTACCTGCTCTTCACTTGTGGGGGGTTATACATCGCAAGGGTGAGCTCACAAAAGGTCATAGCTCAACAAGTTGTGGGGAATAATGTGCATGAACTCACCAAAGGTGGGAGCCCATGTGAAGTGTAAGGCTGATCAACAGGTAATGATTAAAGCTCAGCATTGCTTTTAATAAGTTGGTCAAATTTTATTAGCAGTTACTAGATGTAAGTCTATACCAGCCCAATGTAATAGTAGATCAAAATTAATAATAAAACCACAATGCGATGCAAATTACAAATTGAATTTACTTCCATAAATTAATCATGTGAGTGTCCGAGCCGCCCATGACCGTGAGCGCAGCTGATATACCAGTTTTACACTCTTCAGAGGTTGCGCATCTTTACCCACAAGCCATGCTACCCATTTGCCAAGGGGTCTAGAAGTCCCATTCATCTGTACCCAGGAGACGATGCAGGGTAGCACTATGAGGCCTTTTCCAAAGTTCCACTAGTTTGATAAAACCCGCTACAGATTCAGGAAGAAGGAAGCATAAGAATCCCCCGTCCTGAAAGCTAAACAGACTGTCCGACCCAAAAACCTCCCTATACTCCGCAGTGACGCCTCCCCGCTTGCCGCTTTCAGGTAAGGTAGTCTCTCCCAATCTTTACTAATTATTTGGCAAAGGGTGTCCCATTCCACCCTTCTGGTAGCACTATTTTCCCGGGAGGTTCTCCATGTTCCAATTAACACAGTAATCTCATCATGAACAATAAATAATCAACAGTATTAGTAAAGAATGATCATGTGTCAAATTTATCTTAACACCCAAAACCACATATAGCAATAGCAGGAGTACCCAAAAGTTCATTGGTGATCAAGGCATAAGGTAGCCGACTAGGGTGACCTATTGGGTCCCATCAAAATTAAGCCTAAACATGCCAAAGTGATTATAGAGAACATTATTGGGTAAATAAAAGTGGTCAATGGCACAACTTGCCTTCAACGGGCTCCTGCTCAGTATTTTCCACCAGCTGAGTATAGGGGTCCTCGGTCGCTTGCTCGTCTACTCACAACAATACAAATAAACATAGTACAGGAGAAATTAACATCACACCAAACATCAAAACAGAATGCATGATAATATTCTACGCATCGTAACGAGATCACATGTTCGAGAATCACTAAATTCGGAGTTACAGTTAAAGAGTTATGATTTTCCAAAGGTTTAGGTGTTGAATATAAAATAAATTAAGTGCATAATCTTAATTTATGTTCATGACAAATAGGGTTACTAGATGATAAAAAAATATTACTATGAATATACTGCAACTGGAATGGACCAAAAAGGAGTTAAAATGGATTAAATATGAATTAAACAAGTTTCTGAAATTGTTTCTATAAAAAATAGTTTTCTAATTAAATTCTGAATTTCTCTAATGGCTCTGGACTACGTACACAAATACCAGAGATTCCATTGGTTGTTTTGCGAATACCGAGGGTACAACTGCAACTAGTTTACACTAGGAGAGGACTGCGTGTTTATTTGGTAGTTTTACGAGGGCTCTTTCGAATATATGCTCGGCTGAAAGGGTATCGGGTCCTCCTAACCATCCGATCACCCCCGGATGATCTAGATTAGAACTGTTCATCTCGAACCGGTACCCTCTCGTGACTCTCGAATCCAAGATATACAGTCATGATCTGACGAAGTACATTTTAAATCTAATTCGTCTGATCTCTAACAGACGCCCCAGATTAGGTCGCTCTAATAAACGAGCTGATGCGCGCCACGTTCTGTTTGATCCACAATATACGGTCATCGCTTTACAGTAACGAGATTCGATCTAACCGGCTCACTCCTCGATCCACGGCTGGGATCAAACGTGCCAAAGCGATACGCGACAACCAATCGCGACCGCACATGGACCGATCAACGGTCAGCATCACGTCACCCACACCCCGGTCCACGGCCACCGAGGTCATTCGCTGCGCCCGCCAAGAAGGGGAGGGAAGAAGATCTATAATGACTTCGTGAGACACTGACAGATTGGCTCCAGTCGTCAGCGTTTCCCCATACGCCCGCGGAGGTGGAGGGCGGCCTGCAGAGCAGCGACCGAGCGTGCCTGACAAGGCAGCCCCACATGTCGGCGCTCAAATTCTCGGTTGGGCTTCGTAGTGGAATGAGTTAGGCCGAGGGGCAAGGCTGGCCCAATACAGCCCCCTTCTCCTTTTCTTTTTTTTGTTTTCTTTTTTCCAATTTCAAACCAAATTCAAAGTTTGAAAATGTGAACTTCAGATTTTTAATTGTACTATAAAATTTTTAGTATGGCGAAATTCTTACTACTGATTTAATATTATTTATTTTACTTAATATTGTTTTACCTATGGAAAGATAATTCACCTAATAAAGGTTCTTCCCTCCTAAATTTCGAATTTTGAATTCAATTCCAAATTTAGGTACTGAATCCAAATATACACAAACCAAAACAACTTTCAGCATGGTGCACAAGTTTGAGTATCTCATCTTATTATTATATTTTTTAACATATAGAAAATATGCTCCAATAATGAATCACACAAACAAAATGACCTTAGTAATATTTCTTTAACATCTCATGTTCTACAAGCCCATTCTAGGGTTTACAATCGGCGAAAGCTTGGGGGCGAAGGGATCACTCGATCCATGCGGAGGCTCCTCGAGACCTCGCTTGCCGCAACTCCACACACCGGCCACGGCAAGACTCGAAGACCCGGTGCCCAAGGCAAAGACTGCAGTTAATACCCATGAGGGTCAACGAAGTGGGCCCAGGTGGTGCCCTGTTGGCTCATTTGGGCCCATATGTAAGCCCCATTCTTGGGTGGGGTTGATGGTGTGTTTGTTCAGATTGTACTGAACCACATTGCAATGACATGTAATGGCCCCTCAGGAGGGAATATTCTGGGGATAACGTAGGTAACCAGGGGCATAACCATACTTATAAGGGTGTGACCACCAATCCGTTGTGATGCTGAGCATCAGAGCATTCCAATTCTCCATTGCTTGGGCCCACCTGACCACGTGTCAGTCGGTCCCAATAACAAGTAACCTTATTTCCACTTATTACTCAATGCAGTACAATGGATCAAGCAGACTCATTTGCTGCGAGAAGCAGATGATTCGAATCGAGTTTTTAAACCTTGCAAGGTAAACCTAAACACATGACATATAGGGGCACTCCGTCCCCACACATATCAACTGTCACAATCGATTCCCTAGCAACACATCATACCCCACCCCTTTGGCATACACTACCCCACTAACCCTGGCCGCCGCCGTGCAGTGGCCGCACTTGTACCCACCATATCGAGAATGGGAGACTCCGTCTCAAGCAATTGGGTAACAAGTCTTCTAGCAGGTTCACTCAGGTATTAGGCTTACTGATTTACCATATTTCTCGGTATGTGCTTAGTACTTTCAAACGCTTGACATAGGTATCCGCACGTTGATCCTTATTCCAATTAAGTGTCATAGACAATGTATCCCCATGGATCCATGTCCACATACAATCATTATTCCGTTATCAAAATAGATACAACCAATTCCTGACCTCGCGTGAGTGCTAGAAAAATCACTCGACTTCTACCGAGGTCCTTAAATAGCAAGGAAACTACTCGACCTAATATACTAGTATCCATCTCAAAAGGAACCTGAGTTCATGCAACTAGGGTTTCAACCAACTCCTACACTTAAGTGCACAATACAATACTACAATTGTAAGTGTAGTAAAATAGCATAATAACGGTTATGCATAAAACCGGTGCTTGCCTTTAGGTACAGGTGCAACGGGGAGTTCCTCGATGACAGGTTCGGGAGCTGGCTCCTGGGCTTCTCCTTGCTAAGTTTCTTACACCGCAATCAACACATACTCTCCGTCTGCAAGGTTGCAATCTAACAAATGCAATGTGCAAGGTGTATATGAACATTATGATATACAAATTCCTAGTGAGGGTATATTAAGTAATACTAAGCCTTTTAATGGTGTTTTGAACTACAGTCCTGTTTTAGAGTTTTCAAAAATTCTACAAAAATTACAGTAGCTTCTTACTAATTTAGCTACGTTATCCTATGAATTTGGGATCCAGAGGGATTAGGGTCTGGTCTGGACAAAAATGACAAGGGTTAGGGCAGAGAGGGCACTTTGAACTACACCTCCTATGTAGAAGTGGTCACTACCTTAATGCTTCTGTTTACTAGTATCTAGGTGTAATAACATGTTTCTTTGCAAAATTTCACCCAAGGATTCCTAATGGAGATTTAATGGTGATTTTCTAAAGTTTTGGGGCAAGAGGGTGCTTATAACTAACTTTCTTTTTGAAATATGTTAAACAACGGATTTTAGTAATTTTTCTAAACTTTTCTTTGCACAAGAGTAATCATTCCTAAAGTTGGGAATTTTTCTCTACAAGGAAGGGTTTGTATATTTTTCTAAGGTTTTCTCTAATTCTCTCATGGGGCAGTGGAGCCATATTCTACTGTGGAACTATACCATTTTTATATTTTTTCATGAAAAATATGCCACTTAAGTACCCTAGGAAGAATACACTTGTCTACTGTTTTATATTTCTAGGTATTGTTTAAATTTTCTAAAGAAAAAGGTAGAAGTCTGAATCTATTTATTAGCCTCACTTAATTGGGTGAACTTATAGTATTTTTATGGGGGTCTACTGTTGAATAGGCATCTACCACATTTTTCCTTGCCATGGTGCAATAGTCTCACTATTTGTACTTTTATTTTCACATTTTAGCTCATATCTTAAATTTCATAACATCTTCCAGAAACAGTATTGGACTAGGGAGTTACCTATTTTTCTCTAAAGTGTAACATGTACAAAGTCTAGCAAAATTTGTTTGATCAAATTTGGATAAATATTCTTCAAGTTATGCTTTTTATAAGTTCTCTGTAGAATAATTGAATTTGAATTGAAAATTAAAAAGAAAACACAATTAGAGCTTGGGTCCCTGGGCTTTCCTTCTTTCCTTCCTCACAAAACAGTCATCGGTGCACTATTCGCTTGAGTTTCGGACTTAGCAGTAAAACCCTTCGGTTTCTAAAATCTAAACTCGCGGTCCATGGCTGGAGGAACAGTATCCATGGCAAAAGGAAATGATGGAGCGGCTTACCGGAGGCGGTAGCACTCTGGTGAGGTGGTTGGTGAGGTCGGGGAGGTCCTGGGGATCACGTTGGTGGTCAGGTCAGTGTCGAAGATGGCCGGTGCTGCTCGGTCCACGCTCGCAGGTGGTGGTGGTCGATGGCGGCACCAAATTCTGGCCAACAATGGCAGTAGAGCTTGGTCCGGTCGGTAAGGAAGCTCCACAGGGTTGGTGGAGCGCTGACCCTCAGAGGAATTGGACGATGGTGGTATGTGGAGGTTGGCCCACGTTCGTCGGCGGATTACCGAGCATTGGTGATGCCGATCCCACTATTTCGGTGGGTCTTAGCTTGTGCTATAGCTTGGTGATTCCTCTCAATGCTCTAGGGAAGTTTTCAGAGCAACGGAGTGGGATGGAACATGACCTGGGTCGATTGGTTGCGGTGGCTGGCACTCGGAGGCAATGGTGGGGCGCTGAGCTCACCGGATTTGACAAGGTCTCGGGTAGAGCTTGGCACTAGGCTGGAGGAGTGTCAGAGGTATTGCCTGAGGGTTAGGGTGGCCTTTATAAGCACGAGCGCAAGTGGAAGGGAAGTGGCCGACCGTGGGTGCCGGGGCGCGCACACGGGTTGGGCACGCTCTGGCATGCCATCCCGGGTCAAACACGTGGCTGGTATGCTTGAGCTCGTCTTTCGCGCATGTAGTCACCCTTTTAAGCCTGATCTTGGCAATATCTTTGTTCATGGAATGTTCTCCTAACTCTAAGAAAGCTCTTTTGTATGGGGATTCAAAGGTTTCGGCCACTGGCGTAAGAGATATGGGGTCTAGAAAAACAGACCGTCAGCTAGCTTAGTTCGAGGCAAAACTAACGTTTTGTCTTGTCCATTGGTCGTGTCTTGGGCTCACCATTCATCAGAGGTTAGATAAGGTACTTAGGAACTATCTTCGGGGTATTAGGTTTGAGGACTAAATCCTAGTGAACACGCCGGGTCCAGTTAGAGGGGCTGAAAACTCAGTTAACAGAAATATGTTTTTCCATTGATCCTTCCACTTGGGTGACCTATTTGGGTATTTTGCAGAACCTTTATGGTATTTTGTCCTTACTAACTTTTGTAAGTAATTTGGTGAGCTACAACTTTTATTAATGGTCCATGCTCTGATAATGTAGTTCAGATAGTTTTCTTACTTGTTTATGTTGATGTTCCTTTTGCTCAAGATAAGGTATTTTAGAGTTTTGGTTGCCTTCGTCCCTTTTTACTTGCATGAGGTGATTAGGGTAGGTCTCTCATGATGATTTATACTTACTTATGGCCTTGATTACTAAGTGTGGTATCTTTTTCTCAATTTTACCTTTATGTGCTGACAAGGTTTGTGAAAGTTCTTCGAAGAAACCCTAGTAACACCTGGGTGTCACACAATCCTCGATTGTTCATGGTCTTGCTCACACTATCTTCTAGCACCTCTTCTCTCTCTTTTGGCTTATAATTGTGTCTATACTAGATAATGGTTCTACACAATGTATGGTACTTGGGTGTGCTTGGTGTCCACTTATGTATTGAAGGGGGGCGACTAGGGGGTCCTTTTATAGCCCCGAAAGGCCCTATAGTCGTTGCTCCATCCTTCTCAAACTTGCTGAAAATATGTACTTGTTATGGGGGGCCCCAGACCGGTCCGATGCACACTGGACCTCGAACGATAACCCTAGGCCCTGGAATCTGATTGAAGATTTCCAACGCAAACGTTCACTAAACCGGTCCAGTGGACCGTCGGACCGAGTCCACATCAGCTAGCCATTACAATGGCCCAAGCGCCTGCGAAGTAGTCTTTGGGCCGAGAAGGTCTGATGCACGGGACCACATCGTTCATGGTCTTGTGATTTTGTAATTAAAAACTCGAGGGTGGCCTATTCATCCATATAGGCAGTCTGGTGCGCCAAGAACCCTTAATGTTGGTAGTCCAGTGTGCCAAGATAAGATGTTGTGAGACCCTTTTTCTTCCATTTCTTCTCCAATCAACTTCAACTCTTGGTAGGACATTCCTATGATTTACGCACACATGATTAGAGTATAATCCAATGGACTAAGTCTCTAGAAAGTTACCTCTTTTCCAACCTCTTCTTAGTTTCTCTATATCTCCTCAAATAGAGCATCGAATGGCACTTTCACTACGAGACAAGTTAGAGAGAAAACCAAGGTGTCAAATGCATAGTAAAAGGTGTTTGCAACTTATCTAAACAATCAAACCTTTCACACATAACATGCTTTACCATTTTGCCTTTTTTGGCATGTTTAAGGTCGGGATTGGACTCCAACTGATCAAGTTGACTTGACTTGATCTTGATTGCTATCAATGAGCTCCAACACCATGCAATAGTCACATAAAACATATCCAAACACAAGAATGGCCCAAACTATAGGTCAAAGTGAACTTAGCTCTTTTGGATTACTTCCAGGTTCTGACTTTGATACTTCTCCTCCTTCTTGTGACCATGTCTAACTCCTTGATCTATGATCTTTAGCCTTGTGACTTGAACCATAAACCATAAGAATCACCTCAATGGTTCCAAGTCACGTCCTTATGTTGCAATCCTCAATGCACCATGACCTTCCTCAGATGATTGACCTTGACTTATGTAGAGCCACTTCTTCACCTTGGCTTTGGGTACCTCAGTCACCTTGACCTTCTGCCTTGCTCTAGTACCTCGAAGATCTATGTGCCTCCGTCCTTGGTTCGATCAGTTGACTCCAAGTCATGCACATTGATTCTCACATAATCAATGTACATCTTGACTAGTGATGGCCACTACCATATTCATCTCAGCCTTTTGGATCATCACACTTGATCACTTGTGTTGAATGCTATAAGCTTTGCACAAGCACCTGTTCAACACTCAATCACACAAGTCAGACCTTTAATTGTGTTGTCATCTAAAACATCAAAACCCACTAAAGAGCTTTCAATCTCCCCTTTTTGGTTATTGATGGCAACACAATTAAAGCGTACACAATATGGAAATTTAAAGCACAATTTTGAATTCTAAGCTATAGAATGCTCCCCCTAAATATGTGCTTATATGGAAATCTCATCTTTGGCCTTAAATGCCAAATTACTCATACTTAGGCTAAAGTGTGAAGCAATACGACATCATAGCATCCGTGGGGTGCATTGTGTCATAAATCAAACCATGATGTTTATAACACCAAAATTTACACTATCAACATTTTGCACCATAAAGTCATCATATAAACACCAATTGGAATGATACTACATCAAAATAGTCCAACACATGAATATATATCATCAAGATAAGCATTAATCACCATTTAGTTTTCAAATAACCACATAGATACCAATTAATCTCAAATTAATACTACCTAAAGATGATTCTACACATATATGATACTAATTAAAGCACAAAGATCAACAACTATAAAATATCAACATTATTAACACAACTAATGCATTCTCCCCCTTAAGATCAAAAGAAACTCAAGGAGACATCCCACCCTAAACAAGGTGAGCTCATCCTCATCACAAAGCTCTTTTGCTCACAAAACACCTTCACCCTTAAGGACATGATTTCCTCTCAAGTCGAGGTAAGCTTCAATGCATAAATTCTCCCCCTTTGACATCAAACACCAAAACCTTATCTCAACCAATAACATAGTATGATGTCTAGGGACAACAGGGAAATGCAACACACTAAAATTACTCCCCCTTACATCTTAAACATATGCAATACAAGCATAGGAGGGGATCAAGGTATAAATACTCAAAATAAGAGTGAAAATACCTCCTTTTGTACCTTTGTTTGTTTACCAATTGACGTTGCCCTGTCGTTTCCCTTTTCATAGAGCTTCTCCACATTTGTGCCCAATCCTTCATCCTAAACTTTACCTGTTGCTAAGACACCAATCTTACAACACATTATGGCATTGTGGCACAAAAGAAACTCCTGCTCTAGTGATCACTAAAGGATGCCAATTAGAAAGCACTACCAAGGCTACCAACTAAAAGATTACTACTAAAAAGAAATATGCATGATGGATCACTACTAGACACCTCACAATCTAGTTAATCAATAAACAACTCCATGGTATCATCTATGATCACCAAATAGCAAATACCAAGGAAGATCAACATTAGCCAATGAGCAAGAGCAATCGTTAATTATGCAATAAATAATAGCTTAGATACCAATTTCAAGAATCCATAGAGGTACTCACGTCCAAATCGCTCCAAAACTTGCTCAACTTCCTTCTTCCACCTTTAGACTATATAAGATCACTCAAGAAGCTATTAGTCTTGAAAGACACAAGTTATGTGTGCTCCCATCAAGATGCGCAACAAGTATTTCAATCACTTGCACCTTGCACATTCTAGAATTAAGAGAACTGGAGGGGTGCACCACATACCTTGGTCTACGCATAAAAATATCGATCGAATCACACATGGATACTAATTGGATAATTGAAAGAATTCAACATATGCCTAGCAGAATCATAGCAAGACATGCCTCAAGAGATAAATCACATTAATATCAAGATAGGCATGCTACACACAAGATGATCATTACAATCATATACCAATTGAAATTTTAGATCACAAATTGCTAGAACTATATCTCAACAAGCATGAAACTTCAATTCTTGGCATATCATAATCAAAGTAAGGAATCCCTTAGATAAACCAATTGAAAGAATCATCAATCTAAAGCACAAAAGACCTAAGCAATATTACCTCCAATTGAGAAGCAATAACACAATCATGAGCACAATTAATAGAACTACAAAATACTAAATGAACTATATTGTTCCATATTACATAACTTTGTCTTTTACCTGAGTATTATGAGGTCAACTCTTAAGGCAATACGAATTGGGAGCACCTTTTAATATCCATTGATAGAACCTTTTGAATGTCCATGCAAATCCTTTAATATCAGCTTAACACAGCTCAAGGGAGTGCATTAGAAACACAAGCACATATTTCTTGTTTTGGCAACCATAGGTTGATAAGACAGAGAAACCCCATAAAACTTTGACTCTTGTCTTATTTAGAAAAAATATGAATTATCATTTATTTTGTTATGATTTGTTTTATCAATTAAGGTTGTTTGAGCATGACTTGAAATTTTACGTTTTTGAATAAGACGAGTGGTAAAAGTTTTAAAAAAAGTCAATGGCATCATATATTTAAGAACGGAGGGAGTAATATCATGCTTGCACAAATTAAATACCAATTCATGCATAAATATACCAATATCAAGATGTGCCACAAGCAAGATAGCATGATTTACAACAGAACACGGGTTTAGCCATTCAACAACATATGAGAGAAAAGCATGGCAGATAGATATACCAAATGAAAAGATACCAATTGACTATTCCATAGATAGAATCTATTACACACATGAGCAATCATACGCATGATTATCCAATTGAAAGAGATTGGTTGCCAAAATAAACTAGATATATGATGTGCAATCAATAATTACCAAAATCACTTCAAGGACAAGCAAAGCAAAATATCACCTATTCAAATGCATCGATAACTTCCTATTGTGACTACTCAAAGCACACGGGATGTATCAATTGAAACAAATGCACTAGAGATTATAGAGTCATCGTGTTTTGGAAGATTTGCACTTTGTAGGTTCTTTTCTTGATTCACCATTGAGTGTTTTATTCCTACAACTCACTTTAACTTGAGATGACCATGAAGTTAATGATATAAAAATAATCTCAACCTTAGGGTTAATGAAAACAATGAAATTGATAGGTTAATTAAGAATCTAAATCAACTGTCTTAAGCTCTCCCAGGGTCTTCTAGTTCATCTCGGGGTGCCTGCAAGGTCTAGGGGCACATTTTGGTATCCATTTTGCGAAGGGTCCATAGGGGTCAACTAAAAATGTCTTGGGTACCTAAATTGTATTTTTCTAGATCTAGGTGAACTAATCATGGTTCTAGCATAAGAGTATGATTTGGGTCTCCTAGGCAAATATTAATGAAAAGAATTTCCTAGCTTAGGAACCTTACCCATATTACAAACCTTTTTAAGATGACCTTGCTCACCAAAGTTGTAGCAGAAGTGTCGCTCAATCTTGTATGACGCTTGCTGCTTGCTCTCTTCCTTGTTGATGGTCATCCTTGGAGATGTGCTGTCTTGATTGTGCGGACATGATGCAAAGAAGTGACGATTTTTGTTGCATCTGAAGCACCTCCCGTTTCTCATCCTCCTTTTGCTCTTGGAGGTCATGGAGGTTGTAACACCCCTAGTGTTACTTAGGGTTTACACTCTAGAGCCACACCCTAATCTGTCACCACATGTGGAATAGAGAAATCAATGATGAACACCATTTGGCCACAAGAGGATTAGCTAGTGTCTAAGTTCATATGGTGCTTACCTTGACCCTATGATGCTCATGACAAGAGAAAGATTTTAGAAAACCTAAGTCTAAACCACTTAGGTGTTGTGAGCTAAAATTGAAAACATGTAAATCAAAGGCAAATCAGACATTATCATCGTATGGGCTAATTAAACAAATTGAAGATCATAAAAATCTCTATCAAAGACAGTAAACAAGTTTCCCCAAAACAAACTTTAATCGGCCACAAATCCATCCCCAACCGAATGAACCCTAGGGGGGAATTCAGGATTTTCTCTAAGTCCCCAAACCGAATTAAAAAAATTCACCGCGTTCACCTAGCTCCTTAACTCAAACTCAAATGGTCCAATGGACAAGTTTGCGCCTAATCACCTCAGACATGACCTGGAGAAAGTTGACACGAAAACCAGCCCATTTGACACGCTTGGCGCATGCCTTTGTCGCAACCAGGGGACTGTGACAGACACGACTTGGCACGGCCATAGCTCCTAGCCCGACGTGTATCTCGGCCTGGAACTCACACAGAAAAGCAAGATCTTGGTGCAAGGAAGAGATCCTACATGGAACCCTCGCTGAGATAGGGACTCTAGGGCAACTAAATCAACGCTTGAACTCGGGCAGATGCCATCCTCCACGTGTTTGACCTGTCTTGGGCACACTCTGACCGCTGCGCAGCGCATGCCACGAGTGTCGGTCGGCTTGGCCGCGCGCTCCACCTTACGCCCGCGCCCGAAACCTCCCCCATAAGAAGCCCCGACCCTCGACCTTGCCCTCCCGCACGCCCATACCCTTTCACCGGCGATCGAGCGCCGGTAACCGTCTGGACACCAAGCATGGCGTCCCGCAAGATCGCCGACACGATGATCGCCATAGCCCGGCCGCTCCAGCCCAACTCTGCCCAATCCAGTTCCTCTACCAGTCTCCCTATAGGCTAGCAAAGCTCCCTAGCCTCTCAGACCAACCGAAACCTCACCGGTGAAGCCTGGACACCTCACCAGAATTGCTCTGTCCGCCGGCCTTTGTGGACTAGGTAATCTAACCGTCCACTTTTTGATTCCTCGCGCACACACCCTCACGACCACCCCGTGAACCTCCCTATGCAGTTTGGTTGAGCTCTACCGCCGTGGTTTGGCCACTTTAGGCTGCGCTGACGAGCTCCGTCGCCGGTATTCGTGGCGAGGCCAACTTCGGGCACCATAGACGACGACTCGTACCTCGACGTGACCGCTAGAGACTCCCCTTCCTCGCTCGACCCCTCGCTAAAACCCTACCAATGCCGGTAAGCTGCTCCGCCACTTTCTTCGCCGCGGTTACTGTGTAGCGTCGCCGAGGACCACGGGTTGAGAGAAACAGAAACATAAGGGGTTTTCTGCGAACCGCATGACTCATGTGAATAATACCCCCAGGACTTAGTTGTAAGGAAACGGGAAAATAGAGACCAGGGTCCCGAGCGCAAACTGGTTATTCTTTTTCCATTTAGAATTCCTATTTCATTTTAAATGTATAGCAAACTTAGAAAAGCCATAACATGATTAATATTCATCCAAATTTGGTCAAACCAATTTTGCTAGACTCCGTGTAAACTAAACTACCCAGCAAAAATGATAGACTCCATGTTTCCTGTATTACCTTTTATGGTTTCGATTAAATTAAGAAAACTACTTAAACCTTAGAAATAGGAAAAATAGTAGTAAAATTTTTAGATTGAGGTTGAGAAAATTAATGAAGATAATTAACTAGCAGTTACACTGTTTAAAAATATTAAGCACCCCAGTACACAAGGTTAGACAATTTTTATCCTCTAAAACTTGTTTTTGCTCAAACCTTGGGAAAATGAAAAAGGATACTAAAAATAAGAACCAAAGAACAATCCTATTTTTCCTATCAAGCCTAAGTGATGTAGTTTATGGCAAAAATATGTAGATCCATAGCCCAGTAATGTTCTGGAAGTTATCATTTAATTTAGATATTAAGTATTCAAGTAAAAGAAATGGTAAAAATAGTAGAACCCATGCATTAAGGTTAAGAAAATTATGGTAGTCACTTAACCATTGTTAGACCACTACAAAAATACTAACCACCCAGAACACCCAGATAAGTGGGTTAAAGAAATAAACTGAGGTTTATGCAAATTCCTTTAGAAAATAAAAAGAGAATCCAAATATGGAAAACAGTGAGCAACCCTAATTTTTCATAAACACCTAAGCCATATGCTATGGGATAAAAATATAAAAATGAGGTAGATGCACACTAGATCATACCCCATCCCTGCCCCATGAGAAAGTTTATAAAACTTTAAGAAATCATACAACCCATCCTCTATGAGTAAAAATGACCAACTTTGAGAATGATTGCTCTTGTGCAAAGAAGAAGCTAGAAAAATTGGAAAATCTGTTGTTTGACATTTTTCAAAAGAAAGGTTAGTTATAAGCACCTTATGGCCCCACAACTTTAGAAAATCATAATTAATTATTCAATGAGTATCTTTAAGTGTATTTTTGCCCCAACCTGTGATATTGCACCTAGATGTCGGTAAAAATCACCTTGGGAGTTTAAGTCATCTCTAATTGAAAGGTCTAGTGTAAAGTGACCCCTCTACCCTAGTTTTTGTTATTTTGTTTAAAACCAATTCTAATTAGTTTTGACCTCAAATTCCTAGGACAGATTATCTGCACCATAGTTAACCTGCTGTAAAGTTTTCAGATTTTTTGGAAAATTCTAAGTAACCTTCTTAGTTCAAATCACCCCTAAAAGCCTAAGGAAAATTTAAAATAAAGGAAGAACCCTACTTAACCTAATGCTATTCAACCATGCATCACAGTTATCATCTGCATTTTATAAATGAACATGCATCTTATGCATCATATTAAATAGATTGCAACCTCGCTGACGGAGAGTACATGCTCATCCCCGAGCAAGGAGCTGACCAAGATGAAGCTCCAGAGCGAGCTGCAGAGGTTACTGCTGAGGATCCACCTGCTACCCTAGCAATTAAAGGCAAGCCCCGGTTTTATGCATAACAGTTTATATATGCTATTTTACTACACTTAATGTTTGTAGGTTTGTACTGTGCACTTAAGTGTAGGAGTTGTTTGAAACCCTAGTTGCATGAACTCAGGATTCCTTTTGAGATGGATACTAGTATGCTAAGTCAAGTAGCTGCTATGCTAACTCAGGATCTCGGTAGAAGTAGAGTGATTTTCTAGCACTTGCGCGAGGTCAGGAATTGATTGTATCCACTTTGATACTGGAACTATGAAGGTCTGTGGACAAGGGTCCATGGGGATGCCTTGTCTACGAGATTAAACTGGAATAAGGATTAATGTGTGTTACCATGTGTCAAGCATTTGAAAGTACTAAGCACATGCCAATAAATATGGTAAATCGGTAAGCCTTGTACCTGAGTAAACCTTCCAGTAGACATACCTCCCCACGTGTTCATGAGACATGGTCTCTCATTCCAGTTATGGTGGGTACAAGTGTGGTCATTGTACGGCGGCGGCCAGGGTCAGTGGAGCATTGTATGCCAATGACAGTGGGCCCTGATCTGTTGACGGGGAATCGATGGGGACGGTTGATGTGTGTGGGGACGGTGTGCCTCTACATGTCATGTGTTTTAGGTTTACCTTGCAAGGTTAAAACTCGATTCGAATCGTCTGCTTCTCGTAGCTAATGAGACTGCTTGATACGTGCTGCTACATCAAGTAAGAAGTGAAATGAGATTTCATGAGAGAAAGTGTTGCTTGCAATAAATGTTTTTTACCATGTATGTTTAGAAGGATGAAATCTAGTTTAAGGAATATTATTAAAATTGCAAAAGCTAAAATTTGATTTTAGACTCAGCTAGTGCTTTTGGAAACTAAGCCCCTCAGCCAAACACCTTCATGGTCTAGAGGTAGAGGAGTGGACTCCACACACTGGGTAAGTCTAGCTAAGTATTAGTATACTCAGCCTTGCTTGTGGCATAATTTTTACAGGTACCCTTGAGGAGGACATGGTTTCTAGGTTGACTTGGTCGTCCACCTTACCACCAGGTTGGATAGTCGAGTGGAACCCCACCTCAGCAGTCGAGTGGAACCCTTGAGTGATGGACCAGACTTCGCCTCACTTCTTATTTATCGTTAGTTAATTTCCGCTGCAACAAGAACAATGTTTACTATTTGCAAACTCTGATGATGTAATAACTCTACGTACTTATTGAAAGGGAAATGTGCCCTTGGGTCATTTCTAAGTATTTTGGTGATCAAGTGCCAACACAAATGGTTTAAGTGTGAAACTATGCCAAATGGTGGAAGAAGTGCAAATCAACACAAAGGTATGATTCTAGACTTAGTACATTGGTTTTTGTGTACTAACATATTTGTCTAAGTGCTAGAATCAGAGAAAAGACAAAAGGAAAATGACTTGGCTGAAGCAGCCAAGACTCTGCTCAGTATGGGTGCACCGGACAGTGTCCGGTGCGCCAGGCTGGCGCTGGTCAACTGGCCGCTCTCGGGAACTCGACGGCGGCGTACGGCTATAATTCACCGGACTGTCTGGTGGTGCACCGGACTGTCCGGTGAGCCAACGGTCGACTGTGCCAACGGTCGACCGCGCAATCCGCGCGTGACGCGTGGTCGAGCCAACAGTCTGATGGGGGCACCGGACAGTGTCCGGTGCGCCAACGGCTCCAAATCTTCAATGGTCGGCTGCGCCAGAATAGGAAAGCAATCAGCACCGGACAGTGTCCGGTGGTGCACCGGACTGTCCGGTGCACCACCCGACAGAAGGCAAGGATAGCTTTCCTGGATTGCTCTCAACGGCTCCTAGCTGCCTTGGGGCTATAAAAGGGACCCCTAG
The DNA here is from genome assembly GCF_902167145.1 of Zea mays. Classification (NCBI taxonomy): domain Eukaryota; kingdom Viridiplantae; phylum Streptophyta; class Magnoliopsida; order Poales; family Poaceae; genus Zea; species Zea mays. The sequence goes on from NC_050097.1 coordinate 92,530,381, forward strand.
GCGCATGAAGGAGTACACCAAGCATTCTTTGATCATCTCTAAGCACCAAGACTTCATTCTAGCACATTTGATTCTTTGTGATAGCAATTTGAGCTCCTCTTGAGTTGAGAACTCCGTGTGTGAACTTAGAGCTCAAGTTGTGACTAGTGTGCGTGTTTGAGCTGTTGCTTTTGAGACTTGTGTGTGTTGCTTTTCCCTCTCTTACATCCGTGCTTCTTTGTGATCATCATTTGTAAGGGCGAGAGGCTCCAAGTTGTGGAGATTCCTCGCGAACGGGATATAGTGAAAAGAAAGAAACACTATGGTATTCAAGTGGATCCTTGGATCACTTGAAAGGGGTTGAGGGCAACCCTTGTCCATTGGGACACCACAACGTGGAGTAGGCAAGTGTTGTACTTGGCCGAACCACGGGATAACTCGCGTGTCTTTTGTGATTGCTTTTCTGTGGTACTTGTGTTCACAAGAGCTCGCTATTTAGCCTACTAACACTTAACCAAGTTTTGTGGCTATAAGTTTCAAGTTTTTACAGGATCACCTATTCACCCCCCCCTCTAGATGCTCTCAATTGGTATCAGAGCCGTTCTCTTCACGAAAGGGACTAATCGCCCAAAGAGATGGATCCTAAGGGAAAGGGATGGTGGTCAACGACAATGAGAAGGAGTCCATCTTCAACGAGCCGAGGGATGACAAAGCCAATGACTCCGGCTCGAGTCAAAAGAAGAAGGATGGAAAGAAGAAGAGGCGCATCAAAAAGATTGTCTACTACGACAGCGACGAATCTTCCTCTTCTCAAAAGGACGACGAATACGAGGAGAAAAAGAAAACGGAACTTGGATTGATTTATAGCATACATGTGTTTTATGCCTTTGATCATGTTCCTTTATGCATTTTGTTGCTTCTTATACAAATTGATTTCTTTTAGGATGATGTAACACCCCCGGTGTTACTATCACTAAAACTTGAGCATAACATCATGAGCATTGGCATATCATGTGTTTGTTACACCTACAAATGCATTCACTAGGTAAAAATTTTAAATAAGTTGTAATGATTTGACTTGATGTGTGATTAACCCTAGGGTAGAGTGCTTAACCCTAAATAAGGGCTTATGGATATATGTGAAGCCCAAATAAGTTAAAACCTCAAAAGACATGAGAAATGATCATAAGGTATCACATTTGATGGACTTTGGTGGCACCAAAACCCTAATGTGCCTAGAACCCTAAAAACAAACCCTAGAAACCCTAATTGAAATCCTAGGGGGTTAATTGTAATTTTTGTGCACTTTTGGACTCAAGTGCAAATACCAAAGTGATAGAACACCACAAATCATGTGTTTTCTATATTTGAGGATTTGCAAGTCAAATAGTGGGATTTGGACTTATTTGCAAAAAGCACCTCATACACTCCATATGCCTAAGTCTGAATTCAATTGAATAGGGCTGACTTTGGAGATCTATATCTTTAAATCTACAAGGATTTTGCCCTAGGTCAACACATAAAACTTGTAGAGCTATGTTAGGAGTGTAACTTTGCTTAAGTGATTAAGCATTGGTGTTGTGTAAAGATTTGAGATAAACTAGCTCAAATATGGGCTGTCAGTCATAAGGAGATTCTGAACCTGGTTTAACAGTGGCACTGGTCTGACTTTAGAAAAGAATTAAGGATGATTTAGTGGGTCTAAGTTCAAGGTCACTGTGAGGAAGTTGGAGGTAATATATAGGAGCATATCTTTGCTAAAGAAGGGTTGGGTTGTTGTTGTACGAAAACCGTAGTAATAGTGCCTTGAAGTAGCGCTGTCAGTCGGCCTGATGGACATGTGTTCACTGCATTTGATTGAAGCCTGGGTCCAGTGTTATTGAGCCAACTTGGGCATCATGGCATGCTCAATCCATGAGAATTTTTGGTTTGGTCATTATACCAAAATGAAAGAACGTTGATCCATGAACAACTTTGATATGGACTGGTTTGCAAGTAACTATATAAATTTGGGCGCAATAGCTTTCCGAATTCGGACTTGCAGGCGCGCTGTCAACCGTGGTTCAATGAACCTCACCAGGAAAAGAACGCCACCGCGACTGAGGCACTGCTCGGACTTGCGGCCGCGGTAAAAATCTTCCGCGACGTGGTGCATGTAACCATGAGGTGGCGCCGTCCGGCTAAAGCATTTCACCGGACGCTCGTCGTGGCCCTGCCCGCGCGTGCGAGCTTGCCAGCGCATTGGGAGATCTTTTGAATCCTGTCCAACTCCAGCCATCCCTCTATAAATTGAGCCTGAGTGCTCCTCCTCACTGCATCACACACCCGAGTGCTTGCGCAAACCACTCAATTTCACAAAGGAACTCAGTTAAGCCATAAGCCCCTCCTCGTCGTTCTTAGCTCCACGGTGAAAGACCTCCCCATGGCCAGGTCAAATTGAGCGAGCCCTCCCTAAATTTTGTCCCGTCCGAGCCTCCTTAGATACTAAGGGTACTCCTAAATCTGTTTGATTTAACATGCCTGCCGTTATCTCGCCAGAGCAGTCCCTTGTCGCAGAAGTGCTCCGTAATCTGCCACCCAACACGGACCGCCTTCTCTATCCATCATTCCGCCCATTCCCCTGCTGTTCTAAGCTTCTGGTAAGTCCTTAATGCTTGCCATGCCTTTTATTTGGTTATTAGCGTGTCGTGGTCTTGGGACCAAGCCCGGCGAACCTCGGTCTCCGCCCTAAACCAAACAACATGGACCGTAGTCCATAACAGTTTGATTAGGGGTAGGGCATGGGTCGGTTATGCCTAGGGAGGTAGCCAGGATGCTCGTCGTTTCGATTAGGGCTGCCGGCAGTGAGCTCTGACTATGGCAGTCAGGTGTTCGACGCGGCGTCGTCAAAGGACTAATGGACATAAATAAAACCAAACAGAAGGGGCTTCGAGATTGTTTGAACGTGTGGGGGCCTTTGTGCAAAACTTACCGTGCGGTCGCAAGCGCGCCCAAAATTATGTGAGGCCTGGGCCTGATGGGCCAGTTTCGGCCCAATACTGTTGATAGCTTTTTCCTTTTCTTTTTCCGAGACAGTTTAGAAATTCATAGAGAATTCGAGAAAAATGATAAAAATATGAGAACAATTTTATTGGACTCCTAAATTTATTTAGTATTTAATAAAAGTAGTTCCAAGATTTTTAGCCCAAACCAGGAATTATGTAGTATTTAAGAAGGCCAAAACCTAGTCTCTTGGAATTTTAGAAACTGTTTAATAACTCCAAAATTCACCAAACTTTTCGGATTAGCCTAATATGATATTTAGATCCCATGAGTGAAGTTTGACTTGCTTTGGACATTGTATGATGCCTAAACCAAAAACCCTAGCTCCTTAGGGTAAAACTGTCTAACCCTACTAAGGTATTGACCTAGAAGACCATAGTTTCCCTCGTGCACCGTGAAGGAAAGTTGTATTCAAGATATAACTTTTCTATTATTGCATTTTCATAAGAATTACATGAGCATTCATGGTTATATATGGTTATATATAGAAAACAAAGAAGAAGTGACTGTTGAAGAAGAGGAGACTACTCCATCAACAGAAAATCCACCTACCGAGAACTGTTTTTACTTTGACATCTATGGAACAGAGCCTGACTCTCCTACAACACAAGGCAAGCCCCGGTGCATTTGCCACCTCCTTGTTGTTTTAAACTCTTTATCACTTGAATGATGCATTAGGTGATAGGAGTTGGGTGTTAAACCAATTGCTGCATTTCCTTCCTTGGAATTGTTTACCATTCCTTGATTACCTATTTTATTAAAAGGTTTTCTAATGCTTAGTCCTGCTTTAGAAAAACAAATGTTTTGTTTTAAAACAAAAGGTGATGCTTCACAGTGGATGGGATGTTTTCAAAAATAAAACTTGATGGTGGATCCATCATGGCCGTGATGGGTTCAACATCGGAAAAGATGTACCTCTGCTAGGTACCAAACTTTGGGTTGAAAATCATAAAGCTGAGACCAGTTGGTTGACTTGCACGAGAAGAGAGTCTCAGTGTAGTGTCTCCGTCTGAGTCGATTAAGGACTGTCTTGATGTGGGCCTGATGATCGAGGACCTTTTAACTGGTCACATGCCTCATTTTGGGTAAGTTTTGCCTCGGGCAGACTAATACCAGAAACGCCAACACACAATGGGAGTGCAGAGATGGCGAGAGTAGCGTGTACCCTCTGTGGCAAGAGGCTGGACGATGGTGTATCTGTGCTCTCGGTTGGCATGAACTCGTCTGGTCTTAAGAAACCCGGTGGCGAGTTGACATATGCAAGGGTTAAGTGCTACATATGTCGTGTGATCGGAGATCCCCAGCTGGGTATTAATCGATTCGGATCACCGTTACTTCTCGGACATGAAGACTTGATCACTAACTTACATGTAGCATTCCAGTGAACTAAAAGGGTGATAAAAGACGGTTAGTGCAGGTCAAGTACTTGAACTAGGGTAGAAAGAACTCTAGTCACAGGTAATGACTTAACCTGGTAATAAAATTGGATTTTTGAGGATCCACTTTTAGTAAGCATTTCTACAAAAAGAGTCTTGATTCTTGAATAGCCTTACCTTGACTCCCTCAAGCCAGCATACCCTTGAGAGTCTTTTCTTTTGACGGGTAAGACTTGCGAAAGTACACTCCGTACTCAGGGTTTTCGAACCCATGTTGTTGTAGATGAGGAAACTGTAGACTTTTGCTGTTTTTGCTCTAAGGCGGTGCCTAAAGAAGAACCTCAACAGTGAAACCGCGGGAGGATGTTGGCCTCCCATTTGGAAAACAATATACTTTTTATGTGGGAGGGGTTTTTGCCTCCCAAGTTTGTAATAATAATACTTATGCACTCATATACCCTGGCTTGTAATAACTACAACACTCTCTCTATATTTTTATGAATGTAATTTAAGTTATTGTAATTCGCTTCTGCTTATTCGTTCCTCCGATGTGTTGTAATATCTGCGTGACGGGTGAAACACTCTTGGGTGAGGAATTAAGGATACAGATACCGAACTTGTCAAGTAATTATGTGCATCAACAGGGTTGTCTAAGGTCCATTGGACAAAGCAACTGTAGGTGGGCCTAATAACTTGGGAGGTTCCGTCACATCTGGTATCGGTGCGAAACCCATCTCTTCAAATATTACGAAGCATTTCAAAAACAATTTTCAAATACTTATCCAAGAAATATTCTTTCTTACCTTGCCACTTTCTGGAAGTTCTCATCTTGTAAGACCAGGTAATAGAGTGCAATATATAGGAAGTGGGATCAACGAAGGTTGATTCCGTAATCATTGGGTTATGCATGCATCATGTTTAAAAAAATTATACTAATAAATCTTCCTCTATTATGGAGATATGCCGCCTACGAGGAAAACCACGCGCAAGTCCACTGGACCTATTGGCGTGCCTCATCATTAGTTGGCCTCCAGACATCAAGGGAGCAGCAGCGGCAGCAACGATGCAATCGGAGACTAGGAGGCCAAAGTGGAAAGCTTCAGATGGAGCTACGTCACCGAAATAGGGTGTGGGCAGAGGAAGGTCAGCGTGTAGCTGAGTTGGCAGCTGACGTCATACGCTTGCAAGATGAGCTTTTTGAACGGGATCTGGCGGTTGATTGGGCTGTCAACTCACATTCGATTGCTTGGGACCGTGAAGCCAAAGCTCGAGCTCAGGTGACTGAGCTTAGTGCGGCCCTTAACAATCTGCAAGTATACTGCAATACTTTACATGAGGAAGTACATGTATTGTATGCCCAACTACACCCAGACGTGCCTTCCGACACTGCTATGGGAGCCGGACCGTCAGGAACAGCAAACAAAGGACTTGACGAGGAGTTGGACCTTTTTTAGCCTCCTCCTTCTATGAACCTGGCTGACGAACGGTCTTCTACGGCAGGAAATGGAGCAGCAAAGGATAACAAAGACTAGAATAGGGTAGTTTAGATGTAATACTTATGTAAAATAAGTAATGAAGTCATGTTGTACGCGTGAGTCTGTATAATTACATTTTGGTAATGTAATATGATGGTATGTGTTGGCATGTCATATTTTCCCAAATGTCTCATTGCTTCAGATGCCATCGTGGACTCGTGCGCACGACGGTGCGGGGACTTCCCATGGTCGGGAAGATACTCCTAATCCGCCACCGGTACCACCAACACTGGCCGAGGCTATCGCTGCCTTGGTCAATGCTACTGTAGATAATACCCGCTTTTTGAGTGAGATGGCGGGTAATCAATTCCAGCAACACGGCGGGAGAGTTCCTCCACAAGGACCACGTGAAACCTCATATCTGGATTTCTCTGAGACGCGTCCTCCACTCTTTGTTAAAGCTGAAGACCCTCTTGAAGCTGATGAGTGGATAAGGGTAATGGAGCAGAAGTTCAGATTAATCTGTTGCACAGAAATACATAAGTCGTTGTTCACCGCCCAACAACTGAGAGGCCCTACCAGTACCTGGTGGGGAAATTTTGTGGCAGTTCAACCAGCCGAACACCAGGTCACTTGGGATGAATTCAAACAAGCATTCCGTGAACACTATGTTCCAGAGGGAGTGCTTCACATGAAACAAGAGGAGTTCATTCGACTAAAACAAGGGGGAGTTAATGTAATGCAGTATCTCAACAAGTTTAACCATTTATCCCAATATGCTATAAATCAAGTGAAAACTGACCTGAAGAAAAAGAATTGCTTCATGAGAGGACTCAACGACCGGGTCCAACGAAAAATGGCCACCTGCCTAGATCTTACTTACAACAAAGCTGTCAGCACGGCGCTGGCATTAGAAGCCAAGAATACAGGCCAAGGAAAATCAAAGGGATTTGGAGGTGACAGGTCCAATCAGGGACCTAAGAAGCGAACCAGGTTGGTAATCTGACCTTTTCATTAGAATCATTCTTTGCCTCGTCCACCCTCCTATCCATTCAAACAGCCTGTTTTCATTCGTCCTACCACTGCCCCCACTTCTACAAATCAGCCGAGTGCCCCTGGTGCTCGTTTCCCCGCCCTACCTAGTTCTTCAACTGGCTGCTTCAACTGTGGAAAGTCTGGTCATTTTATAAAAGACTGTCCATATCCGAAGCAGAATAAGTTCAACAATCAATAGAACTCTGGGAGTTCCAATCAAGGCAAAGGGAACATGGCTAATAATTCAGCGGGCAAAAATGTCAAGAAGACTGGACGAATTTATTATACTCAAGCGGCCACTACACCGGAAGGAGAGCCGGTAATGATGGTTACGTTCCTTGTGGCCAATCACCCAGCAATTATTCTCTTTGATTCTGGTGCTTCACATACATTCATAAGCATGAAATTTGTGGAAAAGCATTGCATTCCTTGCACTGAATCAAGGGAAGGGTTTATTATCCATTCGCCTGGGGGACAAATATTTACTAAGGAAGTAGCCTTCCATGTGCCAGTAACATTGGCTGAACGGGACATTCCCACCAACATGATTGTCTTAAAAGGCCAAGACATAGATGTAATTCTGGGCATGAATTGGTCAGCCCAGCATAAAGCTATCCTTAACACTGACTTAAGGACTATCAAGTTGAGCCAAGGCCATGAAGAAGTTCTCTTGTCCATCCCTGTAGCTATCCCAGCCAAACCATTTGGACGGGTCTATGAAGCTATCATACCAGAAATCCAGGATATTCCGGTAGTATGTGAATTTCCGAATGTATTTCCTAAAGATCTGCCTGGGTTACCTCCGGAAAGGGATGTAGAGTTTGTGATTGAGCTGAAGCCCGGTACAACTCCTATTTCTAGAAGGTCGTACCGGATGCCACCAAATGAATTAGCGGAACTCAACACTCAATTACAAGATCTGCTTGAGAATGGATTCATTCGGCCCAGTTCATCACCTTGGGGATGTCCCGCAATTTTGGTCAAGAAGGATCAAACACTTCGAATGTGCGTGGACTACATACCCCTTAATGAGGTCACTATTAAAAACAAGTACCCTCTTCCTCGGATCGATATTTTGTTCGATCAACTTACTGGAGCCTGGGTATTCTCCAAGATTGACCTCAGGTCGGGTTATCAACAGATCCGTATTCGACCCAAAGATATACCCAAGACCGCATTTACTACGCGGTATGGATTATTTGAATATTTGGTTATGTCCTTCGGATTGACAAATGCTCCAGCCCACTTCACGTATCTAATGAACTCGGTATTTATGCCCGAGTTGGATAAATTTGTGGTGGTCTTCATTGATGATATCTTGATCTATTCCAAGAATGAAGAGGAGCATGCTGAACATATATGGATCGTGTTAACACGCTTGAGGGAACACCAATTATATGCTAAATTCAGGAAATGCGCGTTTTGGTTGGAGGAAATCCAATTTTGGGGACATATATTTTCTGCAAATGGGATTGCGGTTGACCCCAGCAAGGTCAAGGATATTCTAGAGTGGAAACCGCCAACCACTGTACACCAAGTTCGAAGTTTCCTTGGGCTGGCTGGCTATTACCGCAAATTTATTCCAGATTTCTCCAAGATTGTGAAACCAATCACAAGTTTGTTGAAGAATGATACAAAATTTGACTGGTCCTCAAAATGCAACAAAGCCTTCGAGCAGCTGAAGGTATTGTTGACCACTGCTCCGGTATTAGCTCAACCGGACATTGAAAAGCCTTTCAATGTGTACTGTTATGCATCGGGCAGTGGCTTCGGATGTGTCTTAATGCAGGTGGGCTGAGTTATTGTGGTAGAACCGCCCGAATTATTCCAGCTTAAGTGCCTAAGTCACACCTCAGGCGCAGCAACACACTTAAATCGTAATAACCCGTCAGTCCCTCAGATCTAGTCTTATAAAGCCACTTAACTAGGATCAAATACCACATACTCACTCGAAGGTGAGTCATAGAAGAAATACAATAAAACAGGAAAAACCTCAAATTAAAGTACTGGAGTTATTACATAAATCGGAGTTTTTCAAGTAACTGATATAAGTTCACAAAATAAAATGCAGCGGATAATCGATATCGTCGATAACGAGGAATTGGGCAAGGCCTAGCCCACCACTCCTCCTGCTCCTCTCCTGCCGGAGCAGCATCCCACTCGACCGTCCAACCCGGTGGCAGGGTTGTAGGCCAAGTCACACCATCAACCATATCCTGAAGCATACCTGCAAAAAATATGCCACAAGCAAGGCTGAGTATACTAATACTCAGCTAGACTTACCCGGTGTGAGGAAACTACTCATGTACCTCTAGACCATGCAGCTGTTTGGCTGAGGGGTTTGGTTTGCCAAAAACATTAGCTAAGTCTAAAATCAAATTTTAGCTTTTCAATTTCTAGCATCATTATCTTAGCTAAGTTTGCTCCTTCTAAGCATACATGGTAACAAGCATTTAGTACAAACAACAAGTTATCTCATGTAAAACCTCATTTCACTTCTTACTCAATGTAGTACAAGGGGTGAAGCAGTCTCATTAGCTGCGAGAAGCAGACGATTTGAATCGAGTTTTTATCCTTGCAAGGTAAACCTAAACACACGACATGTCTGGGCACTCCGTCCCCGCACACGTCAACCATCCCCATCGATTCCCCATTCGCGGCCAGGGCTCACCGCCTTGGCATACAATGCTCCACTGACCCTGGCTGCCGTCGTGCAGTGACCGCACTTGTACCCACCATAGCTAGCATGGGAGACCCAGTCTCAGGACAAGTGAGGGGAAAAGTTCGCGCCCGGCTACACTCAGGTAATAGGTTTACCGATTACCATATTTCCCGACATGTGTTTAGTACGTTCAAACGCTTGACTCAGGTATCCACATCCTTAATTCCTTTTCCCGTCTCATGGACAAGGCATCCTCCCTGGATCCAAGTCCATGGACCATCATAGATCCCATTATCAAGATGAATACAATCAATTCCTGACCTCGCTCGAGTGCTAGAAAAATCACTCGACTTCTAACGAGATCCTGATTTAGCATAGCATCTACTCGACCTAGCATACTAGTATCCATCTCAAAAATTAATCCTAAGTTCATGCAACTAGGGGTTTCAAGCAACTCCTACACTTAAGTGCACATTACAAACCTACAAACAATAAGTGTAGTAAAGTAGCATATATAGATACGGTTATGCATAAAACCGGGGCTTGCCTTCAATAGTTGGGGCTACAGGGAGATCCTCGATGGCAGTTTCGGGAGCTTGCTCCTGGTCTTCCTCGTGGACAGCTCCTTGCTCGGGGATGAGCACGTACTCTCCGTCAGCAAGATTGCAATCTAATGAATGCAATGAGTAAGATACATGCATGGTATGATATGCAATTTAGCAATTAAACTTTGATGGTGAATGATCAAATTAATGAGGTAGGGCTTAATCTTGCTACTAAAGATTCTTGTGGTATACTTAGAAAATTAGGGTCAAGCTTGGTTAAGCTAAGTGCAAATTAGTTATTTTAGTATGATTTTCTAAAGTTATTAGCCAAAGGGGTGCTTTCTACTACCACTATATTTGAAAAATATCAAACAACATATTTCTGATTTTTCCTATCTTCTTCTTTGTGCAAGAGCAATCATTCTGAAATTTGGCAACTTTTTGCTTAAGGGAAAGGTGGTAGGAATTATTTGGATTAAATGGCCCTTTTTATGAAGTATTGGCAATGGTTATTATTTTGCAGCTTTCAATTAGGTTTTGCATTTTTCTTTGGTGGCCTACTTCATTACCTATCCCATTATTGCACTCTTTTTGGTTTGCTCATTATTTAATTGAAATATGGCTCAATATCAAGTTCTATTTGTTTACCCTACTTAAAATGATGGACTGGGGTGTTTATCATTTTTGTAGTGGTATCTTAGTGGTTACAAGTCCACTGGATTTTTCTTAACAATTTTTAAATTGTTTTCATAATTCTAATAATTGTTTTTCTAGTTTGATTAATGCTTAATAAAACATTTCACCTAGAATCTGTTCTGGACTAGGGGTCCCTTTAGTTTTCCTAGGTTTTCTATTACCTTAGTAGACTAGGAAAAATAATTACATTCACTGTTCATTATTTTCTAATACCTTTCTAATTTCCTTAAGTTTTGGGAAAAATGGCTTTTAATAGATAATCCTATTTAAATCTTCAATACTAGGGTGTTCAATAATTTTAAACAGTGTCTAAAAGGGGTTTGAACTTCTACAAATTTTCTTAAGTTCGGCACAGAAGCATAACTAATTTTCTTCCGTTTTAAAAGGTTTGGTCAGTTTCTTTAATTAATTTCAAACTCTAAAAATCAAAACAAAAAGCATAGGGTTCAGTATTTTTATGTGATAGTTCATAATATTTTGAATCCAGCAAAATTGGTTTGGCTAAATTTGGTTGAATATAACTCAAGATATAAATTTTCTAAGTTCTCTGCTGAATTTAAAAAGATTAATTGAAAATGGTTAAAGGAAAAATAGTTTTGCGCTAAGGTCCCTAGCGAAAGGTTTTGAATGAATTACAGACAGGTCCTCGGTGCACTATTCATATGAGTCTAAGGCTCTGCAGAAAACCCCCTAGGGTTTTGCAAAATCGAACCCGTGGTCCTTTCCTAATGGAACAGTGGCCGCGGAGGAAGAAAGGGGCGGATGGGCTTACCGGTGGCGAGACTGCTCCGGTGAGGTGGTCGAGGATGTAGGGGAGGTTCTGAGTGTCACGGCGATGTGCGGGTCGCCGTCGGGAATGGTCGGAGTCGGCCGGTCCACGTGTGCAGGGGGAGATGCTCGTTGGCGGCGAGGAATTCGGCCTGCTCACGGCGCGATTGTCCAAGTGAACCAGTCAGAGAGCTTCGCCAGAGGTAAAGAAGGATAGTGGTGCAAGGAATTAGAGAGTGGCTAACCGAATTGCTCTGCCCACGCGCGGTGGCGGGCGACCAAAGTCCGGCGAGGGTGAATCCGCCTCTACGGTGAGGCAATGCCTCGGCTCAAGCTTGGAGAAGCTTCACAGCTTCACGGGGAAGTGGTCCAGGGGCTGGGGCGAGGCTGGGGTTCAACAGAAGGGGCTGGCCACAACGGCCGGGCTCGGGCAGAGATGGCGGGCGGTGGTGCTTGCTTTCCACGGCGGACTCCGGTGATCTCTAGCTCGGGTGGGGCTCTGAGTGCGCGAGTGCAAACGGCTAAGGCCTCTCGAGTCATTTATAGGTGAGAGCGAGGTGCAGACGTGCGGGGCGGGGCGACCACACGCGGGGCGTGCGCTGCCGCGGCCAGTCCGCGCTCGGCCGGCCTGACACGGCGTCGAGCACGTGGCTCTTTGCTTCTGCCCGAGTTCAAACGCTCATAGGTTGAGATCTTCGCGTATTTGGTCATGATCACTGCACAAGATTTGCTCTCCCGATGGAGCTTTGTCGTTTATGTGTGGAAGTCGAGTGGTTTGGGGTTGTGTACAGAGAGTTGTCGCGTCGCTAAGGTGGCAGTGTCACAAGGTCGAGTCCCGAGGTAAATCCATGTCAAGATCATGTCAAACGGTGGAGAGAGGTTTCCAAACTTTGTCATGGTGTGTTCCAAGAAATTTGGCGCCACTTTTCTATTTGGACTTGTTTGATTTAAGTTTTGAAAAACAGAGAACGTGATTGATCTTTGGAAAGGGACTGAAATTTAGATTTCTGTATTTCTAAATTTTTCCCAAGTGCATTAGTTTAGGGGCTGATTTAGGGATTTTGAAAAATTCAAATGGCAAAACTTTCTTACTATATTTTGTTGGTTATTTAGTGTACTTAAACTTTTGTTATTGGTTTTTACCAAAATTTGTATTTTCTCCCAAATCTTTTCCAAATGCCCTTTATGTGCTTAAATGGTCCACTTAAGATTAATTAGGGTTTAAGAGTTCTTCTTACCTTGAGGTTCATGACATGATTAAGGAGAATTTCTTAAGATAAAAAGACTTACTTCAACCTTTGTTATTAATTTTTCTTTTTTTGTTTGATGTTGAACCCTTCATTTGGTTTACATGTGATAATGGTTTGGGTTAGCTTAAGGAAGAAAGCCCAGGTGAAACTGGGGTGTCACAGTTATAGCATATGCTTCAAGACAATTATGCTGGCATGAGGAGCATTACTCAACCCATGACTTGGAATTAGCTATTGTAGTGTTACACCCGGTTTTGGAAGGTAAACCGAATGCAAACCAGGTACGTGCCAGGATCAGAACTCACGTACACAATGATTACATAATTGGACATCATCACACAATGCTTAAATTAAATAGCGGAAAGGTACTTAGTTACATCAAGATGTCTGAGACATTCATAGAGTCTAATACATATCTATAGTGTTAAACATTAAATCAAAGTGCGGAGTAACGAAACATAGAATGTAAGCCTACACAGGCAGCTGACTGGGGGTTTGCCACTAAAGTAGACTAGAACTCATCGTAGTCCTGGAACTCCTCAAAGTCCTCCATGTTACCAGCTTCACGTCCTGAGCACTGAGAACAGTGGGGACAACCTGGGGTGGGGTGGTTTGTAAAGCAAGGGTGAGTACACATCAACGTACTCAACAAATGTCCCGTTTGGCTAAAGTGGACTAGTTGTATGTGGAGTTAAGGTTAAGCAGTTGCTTTTAGTTGGTCAAGTTTTATTACTATAAGTATAGCCAAATTTTAGTAATAACCTAGTTATTACCCAGAGGCACTCCCTCCAAGAGGAAATACCAGAGATCAGAATTATAATCATCATGGCTAATTATCATCATAAAAGTAACCAAAGTTCTTCTAATCGAAGAGGATCCTAAGGATGCTCATAACCGTGAGCACGACTGATATATCAGTTTCTAACACTCTGCAGAGGTTGCACACTTTACCCACAAACCGTGATTCCCATTCTGCCCGGGGTTCTAGCCTCCCCATTGATCACTACCAAGGTGACCTAGCACGCTCTCACTACGTAGCCTTTACAAAGATTTCCCAGAGGACATAGCCGCTCGTTAGGTTTCTCCAGTTTGATAAACAAAGTACATCTCCCCAAAGGAAGGGTGACTAACAAAACCAAATCAAAGAACCTCTGCAACCAACATCGGCAGAGCAAGTACTGTGCCCGGACCCCATTGACGGCCCTACGGCGAAGCCAACTACTCCTCTGGTTCCTCTAATTAATCAGCTAAGGGCGTCCCATTCCACCCTCATGGTTGCACTGTTATCCCGGGTTGTCACTCCCCAAATAGGTCCTTACGGAGAGGTACTCAGGAAACAGCCTGAGCCCCCTAAAGTAATCACAAGAACCTCATCGGGATAACATCATCGTATCATAAAAGATCACATCATGTTCATTGATTAAGTTAAAGCAATAGCATAAGCTAACCATGATTAACCCAAAAAGGTAAACAAGGGTAAGGTAAATACAGACTAGTCAATCCTTAAGTTTCAATAATGTAATGCGGGACAGTTAATTATAAAGTAAAGTAGGACATGATAGGTCTGAGGACACTTGCCTTCAACAGGTTGTTGCTCAGAGGGATCTTCGGCAACACACTCAGGAACCTCGAGCTGCTCGTTGTCTAAATAAAGCGAGCATACATTCAATACATTTGGAAAGTAAAAATGAACATCACATCAAACATGTACAAACAAAGGAATCACAACTCAAAAGAGGTAATACTAAATAAAGGAGAACAAGATCAAGTTATAAAATGGACTAATCCTAATTGGGGATTAATTACTCTCTAAGTGTTGGAACATAGCTCAAAAAGGTTAAGTAATAATTATACCAAGAAAAGATTAAATTATAAGATGAACTACTCTCATTTAGGAATTTGATTATCCTTTAAGTGTTATCCATAATTACATACCTAATTCTATTTATTTCATTAAGACCTAAAGGTTAAACCAAAAATGAATTCATGTACTGCATATCACTAATCTCACAAGATTAAATATATTTTAACTCCTAGGGCTTTCATTTTATTTATTTTATTAAATAAATAAACTAACATAAACATTAATCATATATTCGAAGTGTAAAATTAAGGTATACAGATTACAGTTGGTCATATTTTATTTGAACAGAGAATAATCTTGTGAACATTTTGCAATTTGAACCACTAAATTTGGAGTTCATATGAAAAAAGATATGAAATAAAAGTCCAGGGGGCTAAATCTTTTGAAGTTTGAAATATGAAATTAGGGCTAAATCTATGATTAAATAAAAGTCCAGGGGGCTATTCTAAAGAAACTAGGGACCTATGCGCTAAAACCAAGGATGGCGGGTTGATTTCCTAAAACCAAGCAAAACAACCACATGAAGGGGTACGGGGTAACCTCAGCCGTCGGATCAGACATCAACGACCCATATTAGATCACGCTGGCGGGCGCGGCTGATAAGCGGGGCCACGAAGCCAGCGGGCCAGGGCAGGCTGACTGGTCAGGCCCAGGGGCAGAGACGTGGGTGAGGGGGAGAGAGGAGAGACAGTTGGATCTGGATCGGAGGGCTACGATCAGATCCGCTCGGGTTGAGTCTAAACCGCCCAATCTCGGGTGGACGACCGAGATCTAACGGCAGGGGGGCGGACTTGGGCGCGGTGGCGCCACTCGGTCCCGCGGCGGGAGTTCGCTGGAGACGAGCAGACCGGCCACGGTGGGGCTCTGGTGGCTTAGGGAAAGGGCCAAACACGTTCAGCACGTCACGGCGAACACATCTGTGGGCGCAAAACCGTCATGGGGGCGCGAGAGAGCGCAGACCGCGTTGAAAAAGGTTCCGTGGCGGCGTAGCTAACTCCGGCGAGCAATTGCGCGGGCTCTGGTGTTGTACTTTGCAAATTAAGGGCATGGGAAGGTTGCTCACCTCGAGTGCGAACTCTGGGATGCTTGTAGAACAGCGGGGATGCGGTGGAGCCTCGGGTCGACGGCGGCGGTGCTCCGACTGTGCAAGAACTGCTCCGGTGAGCATGGACCGGGCGGAGCAGGGAGGGAGAGGGCACACCGAAGGGTGTCCCGAGTAGCTGACGGCAAGGCGAAGCTCACCGTGGCACTGGACAGGGCACGGGCGCAACGGTGGCCATGGAACAGGCAGTGGACGTCGGCGGGCGATGGTGGAGCTCTCGGTTCGTGCGGGCAGAGCGAGAGATAGGGCGAGGGAGCTGGGCAGAGGGCGCAAATGGGAGAGGGGAGGTGGGCGAGCAGGGTGCGGGGCTCAAAAGGGGCGCGGGGGCTCGGACGTAGCCGGGGAACGAGCGATCATGGGCGCGTCCACGGCGGGGAGATCGTGGGCGAGAGGTTAGAGACGACTGACTGGTGGGGACGGCGGGACAGAGAGAGGGGAGCGGGTGCGCGCGGGAGAACTAGCGCCGACAGGTCTGGCCCATGCGACAGAGAGAGAGAGGGAGACAGGCGCGCAGGCTGGGCTAAATTGGCCGGCCTTGGCTGAAATGGCTTTTTCTATTTTCCTGGAATTTCTGTTGCCTTTTCTATTTATTTTCTCTAGGGTTTTCAATTCAAATTCAATTCAAGTTTCAAATTCAAACCAAATCAAATATGTGCAACAATTCAAAGAATATTTAGGCTCAATATGATGCAACATTCCATGACTCATATGTTTTGGGCAAAATAAAATAAATAATCCCTCACTAATGCAACTAACTCTAATTAAAAGAGAAAGAGAGAGAGAAAACTAGAGAGAGAGAGAAACTAGAGTGAGATAGAGAAGAGTAACACATGAATTTGGGTGATCATTAGAAAGAAATTTTATACCCCCAAATTCAGGGTGTTACAGACCTATCCCCCTTAAAAGAATCTCGCCCTCGAGATTCAGGGCAGGCTAGCAAAGAGTTCATGGTACTTGGCTCTCAGATCATCTTCTCTTTCCCAGGTTGCTTCTTCTTCTGAGTGATGGCCCCATTTGACTTTGCACATCCTGATGGTGTTCCTCCAAGTGACCCAATCTGTTGTCTCCAGATTCTGCGTTGGCTTCTCAATATAAGTCAGATCTTCTTGAACTTCAAGGTCTTCCATTGGCAACTGCTCTTCTCGCACTCTCAAGCATTTCTTCAACTGATACACATGAAACACATCATGCACTACAGACAGGTTCTCTGGTAAGCTGAGTTGATAAGCCACTTCTCCACGTCTTGCCTGAATCTGGTACGAGCCGATATAGCGAGGGGCTAGCTTGCCTTTGACTCCAAACCTTTTGGTTCCTCTGATGGGTGACACTTTCAAGTAGACATAGTCTCCCACTTCGAAACTGAGTTCCCTTCTTCTGGTATCAGCATAGCTTCGCTGTCTAGACTGCGCTGCCTTCAGATTTTCTCGGACCATCCTGATATTCTCTTCAGCTTCAAGTAAAATATCTGGACTGAATACCTGTCTTTCGCCGGGTTGGTCCCAATGCAATGGAGTTCTACAATTCCTCCCATAGAGCGCTTCAAATGGTGACATCTTCAGACTGGCTTGATAGTTGTTGTTGTAGGAGAGTTCTGCATACGGTAGCCTCTTGTCCCAACCTAACTGGTCTTGCAAAGCACAAGCTCTCAACATATCCTCAAGAATCTGGTTGGTTTTCTCAGTCTGGCCATCTGTCTACGGTAGTAGGCTGAGCTGAACTTCAAGTGAGTATCCAAAGCTTCATGTAGTTGCTGCTAAAAATGAGAGGTAAACTGGGTGCCTCTATCCGATATTATTTTCTTTGGAATACCATGCAAGCACACAATCCGAGACATGTATGACTCTGCCAACACTGCACTGTAATAGGTGGTCTTGAGTGGTATGAAATGGATCGTCTTTGTCAAACGGTCCACTACTACCCAGATGGAGTCATAACCAGCTCGAGTGAGGGGCAGACTAATTATAAAGTCCATCCCAATATCATCCCATTTCCACTGCGGAATCTGCAACGGCTGCAATAATCCTATGGGTCTCTCATATTCTGCCTTGATCCTCTGACAACTGTCGCATCTGGCCACATACTCTGCTATCTCTCTTTTCATTCCGAACCACCAGAATCTCTTCTTCATGTCTTGGTATATTTTCTCGCTACCAGGGTGTATAGAATACGCTATCTCATGAGCTTCCTTGAGAACCAGTTCCTGAATCGATGTGATGTCGGGAACACACAACCTATCTTTGAACCATACCACTCCTTCTGCATCTTCATGGAAATCTGGACCTTTCCCATCGATGATTAGTTGCCGGATCTCGTTGATCTTCTCATCATCCTTCTGACCTTTCCTGATATCTTGCTCCAGAGTGGGCTCTAGCTCAATTGCCACTCCTTGAGTGTTGTTCAGAAATCCGAGACTCAATCTGTCGAATTCCTTCGCTAGCTCGAACGACATCGAGTGAGCGGCCAACATGTTGACTTGACTCTTCCTGCTAAGAGCATCTGCAACCACATTTGCTTTGCCTGGGTGATAATGAATCTCCAACACATAGTCTTTGATCAATTCCAGCCATCTTCGCTGCCTCATGTTTAACTCTGACTGAGTGAATATGTACTTGAGGCTCTTGTGGTCCGTGTAGATATCACACTTCTGTCCGTAAAGATAATGTCTCCAGGTCTTCAATGCATGAACCACAGCTGCTAGCTCCAAATCATGAGCGGGGTAATTCTTCTCGTGAACTTTCAATTGTCGGGGCGAGTATGCCACTACTCTCCCTTCCTGCATTAACACACACCCTAGTTCGGTGTACGAAGCATCACAATATACTGAGAATGGCTTGTGTACATTTGGCAGAACCAACACTGGTGTTGTTGTCAACTTCTGCTTCAACATCTCAAATGATTCTTGGCACGCTGGGGTCCACTTGAAATCAACCTTCTTTGCTAGCAGGGCTATCATTGGTCTGGCAATCTTGGAGAAACCCTCAATGAAACGCCGATAATAACCGGCCATTCCAATGAAACTCTTGATTCCTCGGACATCTTTTGGTGCTTTCCAGTCTAGAGTCGCTGCTACCTTCTTTGGATCCACAGCTAGTCCATCTCGGTTTATAATATGACCCACGAATAGAACTTCGCTGATCCAGAACTGGCACTTGCTAAGCTTGGCGTACAACTGGTAATCTTGTAGCCTTTAAAGTACCTTCCTCAAATGTTCCTCATGCTCTTGCTCATTCTGGGAATATACAAGAATATCATTAATGAACACCACTACGAATTTGTCGAGGTAGTCCATGAACACACTATTCATCAGGTACATAAAGTAAGCTGGCGCATTCGTCAATCCGAATGACATAACCATGAACTCATATAGTCCATACTTGGTGATGAATGATGTCTTTCGTATATCTGCAGGTCGGATTCTGAGCTGATGGTAACCTGACCTCAGATCTATCTTTGAGAACACACTGGCTCCTCTCAACTGATCAAATAAATCGTCAATTCTGGGCAGGGGGTACTTATTCTTGACAGTGACTTCATTCAAGGCTCTGTAATCAATGCACATCCTCTTCGTGCCATCCTTCTTCTCCACAAATAATACTAGGGCTGCCCAAGGTGAAGTACTTGGTCTGATATAGCCTTTCTCTAACAACTCATCAATTTGCTTCTTGAGTTCCACCAACTCTGGTCTGGACACTCGATAAGCTCTCTTGGAAATAGGGGCGGTACCTAGGATAAGCTCTATGGCAAATTCAAATTTCCTTTCAGGTGGCATGCCTGGTAACTCCTCAGGGAATACATCAGGGAATTCTGACACAATCCTAATTGCCTCAATCGGATTGGACTCCTTGTCATCTACTAATAAATGGTGACAGGCTCCTTCTTCTAGTTCAGGTAAGTACAGCTTGGTACTATTTCCTTTCCTGATGGGGACACCAACTTAATTGTTCTCTTGTCACAACTGACAGTGGCTTGATTTCTGTGTAGCCAATTCATCCCTAGGATGACATCTAACCCTTGAGTTCCCATGACTACTAGGCTAGCGGGGATGTCTATCCCCTTATTTCAATCCTTAGATTCAGACAAATCCTATCGGACTGAACTTTTCCCCCCAACTGAATTAACTCTTAAAGGTGGGATCATTGGTTCTATGGGGATGTTATGTGATTCTACCCAAGATGAAGAAACAAAAGAATGTGTGGCACCAGTATCAAATAGTACTTTTGCTGGCTAGGATTCGACTGGAAATAGACCTACTGCCACGTCCTGAGCATCCTGGATTGCTTCGGCCTCCAGGTGGTCCACCTTTCCACGGTTGTAGGCCTTACCACGGACTCCTGGTGCTTGCTTTGGCGCTCCATGTCTTGCTAGGGCATTGATTACTGGTGGTTGCTGGGCTGCTTTCTTGGGACAGTTCTTCGCCCAGTGGTTTTGCTCTCCACAGTAGAAACATGCATGACCTCCTACTTGAGCTAGGGCTGCTTGGCCATTCTGGTTGGTTGCTGGGGAAGGAGGACGAGCTGGCTGGTTGTTCTAACGCTGGTACTGATTTCCTCCCGGCTGAGTGTTCTGACGGTACTGCTGCTGTTGTTGCTGAGGAAACTGCCTCTGGTACTGGTGTTGATGCTGATGCTGGTGCTGGTGCTGGTGACCTTGCTTGAATTGCTGGGGTGAGTTGCCTGAGTATCGGGGACGGCTGCTACTCCCGACCTGAGGTCCACCAATCTTGCGCTTCCTATCCTCCATCTCCCGACGCTTCCTTTCAGTCATGATTGCTCTATCTATCAAATGATGGAAGGTGGGGAAAGTGTGGTTCATGAGCTAGTAATGGAGGGGATCAACCAATCCTCTCAGAAAGCGGTACTGTTGCTTGGCATCTGTGTTGACATCTTTTGGGGCATAACATGACAGCTGTAAAAACTTATCCCTCTACTCACTGATGGACAGGGGACCTTGCTTCAGGGTGAGAAACTCCTCCTTCCTCACTATCACAAGTCCTTCGGGCACATGGTAGCGGCAGAAGTTGTCCCTAAACTAATGGACGGGGGGATGGCCCCCTCATGAACTCTGCCTGCTTGTCTCTAGGCACTTGAGGCATCTAGACCTGCACTGGAGGCTGTGGTGGGGGTTGTTGCTGTTGCACTTGTAACACCCCTGGTGTTACTAATACTAAAACTTGAGCATAACATCATAAGCATTAGCATAACATGTGATTGTCACACCTCGAATGCATTCACTAGGCAAAAATTTCAATAAGTTGTATTGATGTGACATCTCATGGGTGAAACCCTAGGGTACAATGCTTAACTCTAGACTGGGCTTAAAAGAGTAAACAAAGCCTAATAAGAGAAAACTTCAAAACACATTAGAAATAATCATATAATGTCACCATGAATAGACATAAGTGACATCCAAACCCTAGAAGTACCAGAAACCCTAAACAGACCCCTGGAAAACCCTGGACTGAAACCCTAGGGGGTTATCTGTAAAAGTGTGCACATTTTGGACCTCAGTGCAAAAATCATGGAAATAGGGTATCTTAAGTCATATGGTTCACATATTTTGAGATTTGCAAATGAAACCATAAGTTTTGGGCTTATTTGCAAAAGGCCACATTTGTGCTTCAATGGCTAAGCCTGAATTTCAGTGAATGGGATCAAGTTTGAAGCCCTGTAATTTCAAAACTATAAGGATTTTTCCCTAGGTCAGCACATGAAATTTATAGAGCTATGTAAGGAGAACAACTTTGCTATAGGAATTAAGCCGTGGTCACATGAAAAATTTGGAGCAAAATGAGCCCAAAGTCGGGCTGTCAGACTGCCCTTGGTCTGAATTCAGACTAACAGTGAGATTGGGCAATCTTTGGACTGGAATTTGACCATGATCTAGTGGGAATTTGACTAGGGATGCTATAGCAAAAGTGAAGATGGATTATAGATCTATAACTTTGATGCAAATGAATTATAAGGTTGTCACATAAAATTTGGAGAAAATCTGCCTTAATTGTGCTCTGTCAAGCGCCTTAAACAGAGTTTCCCATGGTACAGTAGCAGAAATATCTCAGATGCAACGCATCTCACCGCCGGTGACCCTCCGCCCCGATTAACGTCGATCGTCGCGATTCGTGCGCCGTGACTTGCGGATAACCGTGGGCAAGGAAAGATCTCAACTCGTGGAAGGGAGAGAGGCTTATCGCCGGACTGTTCACCATGACACTTGCCGCGCAGTGGATAGTGGTGTCCTCATCGCAGTTCGCTGGCGATTGTAACCGCGCCACGTGCTTAGAAGATGTACCACGTCGTTGTAGATATCCGTAGGAGGTCAGTTCGTCGCCGGAGGTATTACCCCGGGGAGCGCCATGATAGTTTACGCCGGTGACTCACCTCTCCTCTCGGCCACCCGTCTCCCCTTTCAAAATTGGACACCACCGCTTAGCGCTCCTATAAATTGTCGGTTGGGTCTGTTGCGCCATGTTATCACGAAGCCAAAGCAGCCATTCCCGCCTTCAATTAGCCACCATAGCCAGAGAATTTCCTTCTTCCCCCAATTCGATCGACTGCGCCACCGTGAACCGCCTTATCGCGGCTAGCTGCTTCCAGGTCCGCCCTCGCTCTTTTTGTCCGTGTTTTAGCGCCCACACATGCTTGTGATCATCATCTGCTCAGCCCATTGAGCTTGACTTCACCTACTGAACCGGAACGTCTTGATCGGTGTTTAGTGTCCGCTGTCACCGTGGTCAGGCACATCCTGGTCCGGATTAATCAAATTAGAGCTTGTTCTAGGGTCGCCTTGGGTCGGTAATGCTTACCCAGCAACTTGTTTTGGCAGCCGCCGTTGTTCATGGCCGGTCCGAGCAACTGGATGGTCGGCGGTGAGCGCGCCGTGGTCTAGGGGTCGGGTTAGAGAAGAAACAGAACTAGAGGGGGGGTTTTGTAAGGTGTTAGTGACACAGGGAATAGCCCGTTGGACGCTGTTAAAGTTATTTAAAACGATGAGGACCTTTTCACAAGATAGGCAGCGCGCGCACGGGGGCGCGCTTTCGCCAGCATATGGGCGGACTCAGGCCAGTTTAAGCCCAATCCTGTAGCATCTTTTCCTTTTTCTTTTTCTTCTGGACTTAGGGAATTCCTAGAAAATTATAGAAAAATGCTAAAAATACCAGCCCAATTTTTGTAGGCTCCTAATTTTCCATAGTAATTAATAAAAATAGATTCATGATTTTTAATTCCAATATGGAATTTTGGGGCATTTAAAATAGCCAAAATCCATGCTTCTGGAATTTTAGAAAGTAATTAATAATACCAAAATTCACCAAACTTTTTAGGAAAAGCTTTAAATATTATTTAGAAGCCTTGGGTAAAGTTTTCCATGATTTTGACTATGTTTGGTACTTAGAACCCAAAACCCTAATCCCCTGCCCTATGAACTTCACTATAGACTCTAAAAACCCTAGATTCCCAGAGATCCATGAAGGAAAGTTATATTCAAGACCTTAGATAATATATTTTTATTATCTTTGCATTTTCATAAGCATTACATGAGCATTCATGATTATATATGGCTATATCTAGAAAACGAGGAGGAAATAGAAGTTG
The DNA here is from genome assembly GCF_902167145.1 of Zea mays. Taxonomy (NCBI): domain Eukaryota; kingdom Viridiplantae; phylum Streptophyta; class Magnoliopsida; order Poales; family Poaceae; genus Zea; species Zea mays. The sequence goes on from NC_050097.1 coordinate 92,553,764, forward strand.
AAGAAGCGAGGACTACACCAGCACCACCTGAAGAACCTCAGGCAGGAAACTGTTTTTACTTTGATATCTGTGGAGCAGAGCCTGATTCACCTATCACACAAGGCTAGCCCCGGTGCATTTACCACCTCCTTGTTAGTTTGAAATCTTTCTCACTTACTTGGTGCATTAGGTGATAGGAGTTGTGTGTTAAACCAGTTGCTGCATTTCCTTCCTTGGATTTGATTACTTCTCCTTATTCCTCTGTTTACAAAAAGGTTTTTCTTATGCTTAGCTTTGCTCTAGAAAAAACAAAATGCTTTGTTTTGACAAAAGATGATGCTTCAAAGTGGGTGGGATGTTTTCAAAAATAAAACTTGATGGTGGATCCATCATGGCCATGATGGGTTCAACATCGGAAAAGATGTACCTCTGCTAGGTACCAAACTTTGGGTTTGAAATGATAAAGCTGAGACCGGGCGGGTGACTTGCACGAGAAGAGAGTCTCTGTGTAGTGTCTCCGTCTGAGTCGATTAAGGACCTTCTCGATGTAGGCTTGATGATCGAGGACCCTTTAACTGGTCACATGCCTCATCATGGGTAAGATTTGCCTCGGGCAGACTAATACCAGAATAAGATAACACGCAATGGGAGTGGAGAGATGGTGAGAGTAGCGTGTACCCTCTGTGGCAAGAGGCTGGACGGTGGTGTATCTGTGCTCTCGGTTGGCGTGAACCTGATCTGGTCTTAAGAACCCCGGTGGCGAGTTGACATATGCAAGGGTTAAGTGCTACATATGTCGTGTGAATGGAGATCCTCAGCTGAGTATAATCGATTCGGATCACCATAACTTCGCGGACATGAAGACTTGGTCACTGCCCTACACGTAGCATTCCAGTGAACAAGAAGGGTTGATAAGAAATTGGCTAGTATAGGTCAAGTGCTTGAACTAGGGTAGAAAGAACTCTAGAGCTCAGGTAATGACTTAACTTGCTAATAAAACTGGACTTTTAAGGATCCATTATTAGTAAGCATTTCTGCAAGCAGAGTCATTGATTATTGAAAAGTCATACCTTGATCCCCAAAGGCCAGCATATCCTTGAGAGTATTTTATTTTGATGGGTAAGACTTGCGAAAGTACATTTCGTACTCAGGGCTTGTCCCATGTTGTTTTAGGTGAAGAAGCAGCATACTTTTGTTGCTTCTATTCCAAGGTGGTGCCCAAAGAAGAAAATCAAGACTTAAGCTGCGAGAGGAAGTGTCCTCCTTTAAGAAAAAACTTTTTACTGTTTATCGGAAGGGGTTTTTGCCTCCTAGGTTATGTAATAATATTACTCAGCACTCTTATATTTCGCTCTGGTTTGTAATATTACAACTCTTTCTTACTTTAATATAAGGTAAGTTATTGTAATTGCTTCCGCATTTTCGAACCTCCGATGTATTGTAATGTCTGCGTGACGGGTGAAACGCTCTTGGGAAAGGTAAAGAATACAAATACCGAACTTGTCAAGTGATCAGGGGCACCTGCAGGGTTGTCTGAGGTCCGTTTGACAAGGACAACTGTTGTTGGCCCTAATGATATGGGAGGTTCTGTCACAGTTGGTATCGGAGTGAAGCCCATCTCTGCAGATGTTATGAGACATTTTCAAAAAGAATTTTCACGGACTTACCTTAGAAATTTTCTTTCCTTCTTATCTAACTACCTTCTGAAGTACTTATTTTAAAGACCAGATAGTAGAGTGCAATGTATACAAGGTTGTGAATCAACTAAGGTTGCTTCTGTAATTATGCATGCATAATGTTAAAAACTATACTAATAAGATTTTCCCCCTCCTGGAGATATGCCGCCGCGCACAAGGAAAACCGCGTGCAAGTCTACCAGACCAATTGGCGTACCTCGCCATCAACTAGCTCCAAGGCATGAGGACAGTAGTAGTGGTAGCAATGATCCTATCGGAGTTCTGGAAGCTCAAGTAGAACAGCTTCGAACGGAGCTCCGTCATAGGAACGATGTATGGGTCGAGGATGGTTAGTGAATAAACGAGTTAAGAACTGACATCCGCCACCTGCAAGATCAACTTGCTAAACGAGATTTAGCGCTCGATTGGGCTATTAACTCACGTTCACTTGCTTGGGCCAAGGAAGCCAAAGCTCGAGCCCGCGTGGAGGAGCTTAGCACAGCCGTAGACAAGTTGCAGGTGTACTGTAATACACTACATGAGGAGGTTCATGTATTGTATTCGCAACTGCACCCTAACGTACCTGTGGATCCTGTCGGAATGGGAGCTGGACCATCTGGAGCAGCGGGTGAAGCCCTTGGTGGGGAACTGGACCTTTTCAGGCCCCCTCCTTCAATGAATCTGGTTGACGAATGGTCTCCTACACCCGACAGCGAAGCTACCAAAAGTGATAAGAAGTTAGAGTAGTGTAGTATAGAAATAATGTTAATGTATAATAGGTAATGTGGTCCTGTTGTAAATTCGAGTTTGTATCATTACCTTTTAAAGTAATGTAAAATGGATGGTTTGCTTTGGCATATTATATTTTCCAAATGTTCTTTATCTCAGATGTCTTCCAGGACTCGTGGACAGGATAGTGCAGGAACCTCCCGTGGGAGGGAGACTACTCCTAACTCGCCACCAGTACCCCCAACCTTGGCTGAGGCTATCACTGCCTTAGTCAATGCAACAGCCGACAACACCTACTTTCTGCGGGAAATGGCGGGACAGCAAATGCAACAGCAAGGCGGGCGAGACTATCCGCAAGGACCCTGCGAAACTTCATATTTTGATTTCTCCGAAACACGTCCCACGCTATTTGTCAAGGCTGAAGATCCTCTTGAAGCGGATGAGTGGATCCGGGTTATCGAACAAAAGATTGGGCTTCTTCGATGCACGGAGACTCAAAAGCCCTTATTTGCGACACAGCAATTGCGAGGCCCTGCCAGCACCTAGTTGGGAAATTATGTGGCTATCCAGCCTCCTGGTCATCAAATTACCTGGGACAAATTCAAAATGGCTTTCGGGAGCACTATATTCCTGAAGGGGTGCTCCATATGAAACAGGAAAAATTTATGAAGCTCAAACAAGGTGGAGATACTGTCACACAGTATCTCAACAAATTCAACCATTTGTCCCAGTATGCCATTGATCAGGTCAACACTGATCTGAAGAAGAGAAATTGTTTTATGAGAGGCCTCAATGACCGGCTGCAGCGGAAAATGGCCACCTGCCTCGACCTATCTTATAGCAGGGCTATCAGCACGGCACTAGCAGTCGAAGCCAAATATGCAGGCCCAGGAAAATCGAAGGGCTATGGAGGCGGCAGGCCCAACCAGGGGCCTGAGAAGAGACAAAGGTTGGTGATCCGACCTTTTAATCAGAATCGTTCTTCACCACGTCCACCCTCCTACCCTTTCAAACAACCTGTCTTTATCCGTCCTGCTACTGCCCCCACCTCAACAAATCAGCCGAGTGCCCTGGTACTCGTTTCCCCGCCCTCCCAAGCTCCTGAACATGCTACTTTAATTGTGGAAAGTCCGGACATTTTATCAAGGACTGTCCATACCCGAAGCAGAACAAATCAAATAATCAGCAGAGTTCAGGGAGTTCCACTCAAGGCAGGGGAAATGCGGCGAATAATACAACGGGCAAAAATATGAAGAAAATTGGGCGGATTTATTATACGCAAGTGGCCACGACACCGGAAGGAAACCGGTTATGATGGGTATGTTTCTCGTGGCCAATCACCCTGCAGTTATTCTTTTTGATTCTGGCGCTTCACATACATTCATAAGCAAGAAGTTTGTGGAGCAACATTGCATTCCATACAATGAATCAAGGGAAGGGTTTATAATTCATTCGCCTGGGGGACAAATATTCATTAAAGAAGTGGCTTTCCATGTGCCCGTAACATTGGCTGAACGGAACTTTCCCACAAACATGATTGTTCTAAAAGGCCAAGATATAGATGTAATTCTAGGCATGAATTGGTTAGCCCAACATAAAGCTATTCTCAACACTGATCTGAGAACCATCAGGTTGAGTTGTTGCCAAGAAGAGGATCTTTTGTCCATCCCTGTAGCTATTCCAGCTAAACCAATTGGCAGAGTATATGAAGCCATCATACCGGAGATCCAAGATATTCCGGTAGTATGTGAATTCCCGGGCGTCTTTCCGGAAGATCTGCCTGGATTGTCTCCAGAAAGAGATGTAGAATTTGTGATTGAGTTGAAGCCCGTTATGGCTCCTGTTTCTAGAAGGTCGTACCGATTGCCTCCGAATGAATTGGCAGAACTCAAGACCCAATTACAAGATCTACTAGAAAAGGGATTCATCCGACCAAGCTTATCACCTTGGGGTTGTCCAGCCATCTTTGTCAAGAAGAAGGACCAAACTCTTCGGATGTGCGTGGATTATAGACCCCTTAATGAGGTCACAATCAAGAATAAGTACCCTCTTCCCCGGATTGACATCCTATTTGATCAACTTACCGGAGCTCGGGTATTTTCCAAAATTGACCTTAGGTCGAGTTACCATCAGATCTGTATTCGACCCGAAGATATACCCAAGACCTCATTCACTATGTGGTATGGATTATTTGAATATCTGGTTATGTCTTTCGGACTAACAAATGCTCTTTCCCACTTCACATATCTTATGAACTCGGTATTCATGCCCGAGATGGATAAATTTGTGGTGGTATTCATTGATGATATCTTGATATATTCCAAGAATGAAGAGGAGCATGCTCTACATTTGCGGATCATATTAACACGCTTAAGGGAGCACCAATTATATGCTAAGTTCAGTAAGTGCGCGTTCTGGCTAGAGGAGATCCAATTTTTGGGACACATGTTGTCTGCTAACGGGATTGCGGTGGATCCCAGCAAAGTCAAGGATATTTTGGAGTGGAAACCCCCAACCACTTTACATCAAGTCCGAAGTTTCCTTAGACTGGCTGGTTATTACCGTCGATTTATTCTAGATTTTTCCAAGCTTGTGAAACCAATCACAAGTTTATTGAAGAATGATACTAAATTTAATTGGTCTTCAAGATGTAGTGAAGCTTTTGAGCAGCTGAAAGTATTATTGACCACTGCTCCGGTATTAGCTCAACCGGACATTGAAAATCCCTTTGATGTGTATTGTGACGCGTCAGGCAGTGGTCTAGGTTGTGTTCTAATGCAAGAGGGTCGAGTGGTAGCCTACGCTTCAAGGCAGTTGCGCCGGCATGAAGAACATTATCCAACTCATGACCTGGAATTAGCTGCTGTGGTTCATGCCCTAAAAATATGGCGTCATTATCTACTGGGGAATATCTATCATATTTATACAGATCATAAAAGCTTTAAGTACATCTTTACCCAGTTAGAGCTAAATACGAGGCAGAGGAGATGGCTCGAGCTCATTAAGGATTATGAATTGGAGATTCACTATCACCCAGGTAAGGCCAATGTAGTGGCAGATGCGTTAAGTCGCAAGGCTTTCTGTCATTGTCTTACAATGAAGGCTTCTAACATTATGTTATGCCAAGAAATGGAGAAGTTGAACCTAGGAATGATTCAACATGGAACTTCAAATCACTTGAAGCTTGAGTCAGTCCTCCGTTAAAGAATAATTGACACACAAAGAAATGATGAGGGAATGAAACACATTCATGAGAAAATGGAGGCCGAAAAAGCCGATTGCTTCAGAAGAGATGATCAAGGTGTTGTATGGTTTAACAACCGCATAGTTGTGCCCAAAAATGATGAGATCCGCCAGCAAATTCTAGATGAAGCACATCTTAGTCGTTATTCTATTCATCCGGGACTTACTAAGATGTATCATGATCTAAAACAACATTATTGGTGGACAAAGATGAAGATTGAAATCACACGTTATGTGGCAAGATGTGACACTTTTGCAGACGTGTCAAGGCCATACATATGAAGACTGCTGGTCCATTGCAGTCCTTACCTATACCAACATGGAAATGGGAGGATATTAGTATGGACTTCATTGTGGGGTTACCTAGGACAGCAAAGGGTATGATTCCATCTGGGTTATCATTGATCGACTTACAAAAATTGCCCACTTCCTCCTAGTCAAAGTAAAGTATCCAGTAATCGCATATGCGGAACTGTACATTGCTCGCATTCTCAGTTTGCACGGTGTTCCGAAGACTATAGTGTCGGATCGTGGGCCTCAATTCGTATCCAAATTCTGGGAAGAACTTCACAAATCCTTGGGTACTAAATTGCTCCACAGTTCGGCCTATCATCCCCAAACTAGTGGTCAGACTGAAAGGGTAAATCAGATACTTGAAGACATGTTGCGAGCATGTGTTCTGGAGTTTCCACAGAAATGGGATGATTGTTTACCATTAGCGGAGTTCTCATACAATAATAGCTATCAAGAGAGCATAAAAATGGCACCCTTTGAAGCTTTGTATGGCCGACGATGTCGTACTCCGTTAAACTGGTCTGAATCAGGTGAAAGATGTTTCTGCAGGCCTGATATGGTAAAGGAGACAGAAGAAAAGGTGCGGCGAATAATTCATAATTTGAAAGAAGCCCAAGCTCGATAGAAGAGTTATGCAGACAAGCGACGTCAACCCTTGCACTTTCAAGTTGAAGATTATGTCTACCTGAAAGTTTCACCAATGAAGGGTGTATCTCGTTTCGGGATAAAAGGGAAGCTTGCACCTCGATACATTGGTCCTTTTCCTATCCTTGAAAGATATGGACCAGTGGCATACCGACTCCAGTTACCCGAAACCTTGTCTGCTGTACATAATGTGTTCCACGTGTCTCAATTGAAGAAGTGTCTTCGGGTTCCAGATCGAACTGTTGAAGTAATAGATGTTGCCTTAGAACCAGACTTGACCTATTCAAAACATCCTGTTCGAGTTTTGGATCAAAAGGACAGGATTACCCGAAGGAAAACTCTCAAGTTTTACAAGATACAGTGGAACCAACACACGGAAGATGAAGCTACTTGGGAAACTCAAGACTTTTTAGATAAGAATTTCCCAGGCTTTTTAGCTTCTTGTAAATTGTAAGATGTGTACACTTGTTGTAGTAAAGGAATGAACCCTATACCACCCCTGCCTTGTACCAAAAATAAGGAAATAAAAGTATGACACATTCCCTTTTCCATTACTTGCTCTAGGATTTTTAATCTCGGGATGAGATTCTTTTATGGGGGGAAGGATGTAACACCCCTGGTGTTACTACCACTAAAACTTGAGCATAACAACATAAGCATTAGCATAACATGTGATAGTCACACCTAGACTGCATTCACTAGGCAAAAATTTCAATAAGTTGTATTGATGTGACATTTCATGGGTGAAACCCTATGGTACAGTGCTTAACTCTAGACTGGCTTAAAAGAGTAAACAAATACTAATAAGAGAAAACTTCAAAACTCATTAGAAATAATCATATAATGTCACCATGAATAGACTTAAGTGTCATCCAAACCCTAGAAGTACCAGAAACCCTAAACAGACCCCTAGAAAACCCTAGAGTGAAACCCTAGGGGTTATCTGTAAAAGTGTGCACATTTTGGACCTAAGTGCAAAAATCATGGAAATAGGGTATCTTAATTCATATGGTTCACATATTTGGAGATTTGCAAATGAAACCATAAGTTTTGGGCTTATTTGCAAAAAGGCCACATTTGTGCTTCAATGACTAAGCCTGAATTTCAGTGAATGGGATCAAGTTTGAAGCCCTGTAATTTCAAAACTATAAGGATTTTTCCCTAGGTCAGCACATCAAATTTATAGAGCTATGTAAGGAGAACAACTTTGCTATAGGGATTAAGCCTTGGTCACATGAAAAATTTGGAGCAAAATGAGCCCAAAGTCGGGCTGTCAGACTGCCCTTGGTCTGAATTCAGACTAACAGTGAGATTGGGCAATCTTTGGACTGGAATTCGACCATAATCTAGTGGGAATTTGACTAGGGTTGCTATGGCAAAAGTGAAGATGGATTATAGATCTATAACTTTGATGAAGATGAGTTATGAGGTTGTCACATAAAATTTGGAGAAAATCTGCCTTAATTATGCTCTGTCAGGCGCCTTAAACAGAGTTTCCCATGGTACAGTAGCAGAAATAACTCAGATGCAATGCATCTCACCGCTGGTGACCCTCCGCCATGATTAACGTCGATCGTCGTGATTCGTGCGCCGTGACTTGCGGATAACCGTGGGCAAGGAAAGATCTCAACTCGGGGAAGGGAGAGAGGCTTATCACCGGACTATTCACCGTGACACTTGCTGCGCAGTGGATAGTGGTGTCCTCGTCGGAGTTCGCCGGTGATTGTAACCGCGCCACGTGCTTAGAAGGTGTACCACGTCGTAGTAGATATCCGTAGGAGGTCAGTTCGTCGTCGGAGGCATTACCCCGGGGAGCGCCACGATAGTTTACGCCGGTGACTCACCTCTCCTCTCGGCCGCCTTTCTCCCCTTTCAAAATTGGACACCACCGCTTAGCGCTCCTATAAATTGTTGGCCGGGTCTGTTGCGCCATGTTATCATGAAGCCAAAGCACCCATTCCCGCCTTCAATTAGCCACCATAGCCGGAGAATTTCCTTCTTCCCCCCAATTCGGTCGACTGCGCCGCTGTGAACCGCCTTATCGTGGCTAGCTGCTTCTAGGTCCGCCCTCGCTCTTTTTGTCCGTGTTTTAGCGCCCACATGTGCTTGTGATTGTCATCTGCTCAGCCCATTGAGCTAGACTTCACCTACTCAACCGGAACATCTTGATCGGTGTTCGGTGTCCGCTGTCACCGTGGTCAGGCACATCCTGGTCCGGATTAATCAAATTAGAGCTTGTTCTAGGGTCGCCTCAGGATGGTAATGCTTACCCAGCAACTTGTTTGGGCAGCCGCCGTTGTTCTTGGCCGGTCCGAGCAACGGGATGGTCGGCGGTGAGCGCGCCGTGGTCTAGGGGTCGGGTTAGAGAAGAAACAGAACTGGAGGGGGGTTTTTTGTAAGGTGTCAGTGACACAGGCAATAGCCCGTTGGACGCTGTTCAAGTTATTTAAAACGATGAGGACCTTTTCACAAGATCAGCAATGCGCGCACGGGGGGCACGCTTTCGCCAGCATATGGGCCGACTCAGGCCAGTTTAAGCCCAATCCTGTAGCATCTTTTCCTTTTTCTTTTTCTTCTAGACTTAGGGAATTCCTAGAAAATTATAGAAAAATGCTAAAAATACTAGCCCAATTTTTCTAGGCTCCTAATTTTCCATAGTAATTAATAAAAATAGATTCATGATTTTTAATTCCAATAAGGAATTTTGGGACATTTAAAATAGCCAAAATCCATGCTTCTAGAATTTTAGAAAGTAATTAATAATCCCAAAATTCACCAAACTTTTTAGATAAGCTTTAAATATTATTTAGAAGCCTTGGGTAAAGTTTGGCATGATTTGGACTATGTTTGGTACTTAGAACCCAAAACCCTAATCCCCTGCCCTATGAACTTCACTATAGACTCCAAAAACCCTAGATTCCTGGAGATCCGTGAAGGAAAGTTATATTCAAGACCTTAGAAAATATATTTTTATTATCTTTGCATTTTCATAAGCATTACATGAACATTCATGATTATATATGGCTATATCTAGAAAACGAGGAGGAAATAGAAGTTGAAGAAGTGAGGACTACACCAGCACCACCTAAAGAACCTCAGGCAGGAAACTGCTTTTACTTTGATATCTGTGGAGCAGAGCCTGATTCACCTATCACACAAGGCAAGCCCCGGTGCATTTACCACCTCCTTGTTATTTTGAAATCTTTCTCACTTACTTGGTGCATTAGGTGATAGGAGTTGTGTGTTAAACCAGTTGCTGCATTTCCTTCCTTGGATTTGATTACTTCTCCTTATTCCCCTATTTACAAAAAGCTTTTTCTTATGCTTAGCTTTGCTCTAGAAAAAAATGCTTTGTTTTGACAAAAGATGATGCTTCAAAGTGGGTGGGATGTTTTCAAAAATAAAACTTGATGGTGGATCCATCATGGCCATGATCGGTTCAACATTGGAAAAGATGTACCTTTGCCAGGTACCAAACTTTGGGTTTGAAATGATAAAGCTGAGACCGGGCGGGTGACTTGCACGAGAAGAGAGTCTCGGTGTAGTGTCTCCGTCTGAGTCGATTAAGGACCTTCTCGATGTAGGCTTGATGATCGAGGACCCTTTAACTGGTCACATGCCTCATCATGGGTAAGATTTGCCTCGGGCAGACTAATACCAGAATAAGATAACACGCAATGGGAGTGGAGAGATGGCGAGAGTAGCGTGTACCCTCCGTGGCAAGAGGCTGGACGGTGGAGTATCTATGCTCTCGGTTGGCGTGAACCTGATCTGGTCTTAAGAACCCCGCTGGCGAGTTGACATATGCAAGGGTTAAGTGCTACATATGTCGTGTGATTAGAGATCCTCAGCTGAGTATAATCGATTTGGATCGTCGTAACTTCGCGGACATGAAGACTTGGTCACTGCCCTAGACGTAGCATTCCAGTGAACAAGAAGATTTGATAAGAAATTGGCTAGTATAGGTCAAGTGCTTGAACTAGGGTAGAAAGAACTCTAGAGCTCAAGTAATGACTTAACTTGGTAATAAAACTGGACTTTTAAGGATCCATTATTAGTAATTATTTCTGCAAACACAGTCATTGATTATTGAAAAGCCATACCTTGATCCCCAAAGGCCAGCATATCCTTGAGAGTCTTTTATTTTGACGGGTAAGACTTGCAAAAGTACACTTTGTACTCAGGGCTTTGTCCCATGTTGTTTTAGGTGAAGAAGCAGCAAACTTTTGTTGCTTCTGTTCCAAGGTGGTGCCCAAAGAAGAAAATCAAGACTGAAGCTGCGGGAGGAAGTGTCCTCCTTTAAGAAAAAACTTTTTACTTTTTATCGGGAGGGGTTTTTGCCTCCCAGGTTATGTAATAATATTACTCAGCACTCTTATATTTCGCTCTGGTCTGTAATAATACAACTCTTTCTTACTTTAATATAAGGTAAGTTATTGTAATTGCTTCCGCATTTTCGTACCTCCGATGTATTGTAATATCTGCGTGATGGGTGAAACGCTCTTGGGAAAGGTAAAGAATACAAATACCGAACTTGTCAAGTGATCAGGGGCACCTGTAGGGTTGTCTGAGGTCTCTTGGACAAGGACAACTGTAGGTGGGCCTAATGACTTGGGAGGTTCTGTCATAGCACTTGTTGCATCGCTGCTAATGTCTGACCAATTGCCTGAACTGCCTGAGTTTGCATCAAGAACATCTGCTCAATGGTCATCAGGGGTGGTGGTGGTGGCAAATGCTGCTGCGGAGCTGCCTCCTCCTGGGGTGCCTGCTGCTCTGGCTGAGCATGCCTCGCACCTCTGCGCCTGTTCTCAGACATCTGTAGAAACCATACACATATCAGATCTGACTCTGCAGTCTTTCAGCATAAGAAAAGATATACGGAAATCTTCAAAGCACTGATTAATTGATCATCTTCACTTACAGCTTCTCAGATAAATAGGAAAGTGGAAATAAATGGATTACCCAAGTTGCAGGGGATACCCACACCTTGGTGACAATCATTACAAAGATCCAACTTCATTACATGACCATCATAACAAGCATCCAACATAAGATAAGCAAACTAACTCTAACTAGACTGACTGGACTAAGACACTGAACAAAGCATTATTACAGACTCTGACTCTGTCGATCTAGGTATCCAAATCTATCCGGGTCCTGTAGTCTGGGGTACCATAGTCGAAGCGACCACGGGGCAGTGAACGGTAAGGGTGCTGAATCCCGACAGGGGCGGGAGAACCACCATCAAGATAGTGGTGTACCGTGCATTCAGCACGCAATTCCGCAACCTCCGCACGAACCTTGCCCAACTCGTCAAGGGCGTGGTCCAACTATGTGTTGAGGACGGCGACTAGGTTGACCATGCTTCTCAGCCTAGGATTGCCCTCACCAACTGGCAAGACAATCATGCCTCCAACATTGCCGGTCGAACGGCGAGGGTAGTACTTCAGGTCAAGGTCATCAGCTACCCCGCTGAACAATGAGCAATACTGAGAAAGTGCCCATCGTGCTGCATCATGCATGGCTGCATCGGCTAGAGATGTCAATGGGGAATTCCCTAGCGGGGATTAACTCCCCAGACCCGTACCCATGAACATAGACCCGCCCCCATCCCCGAACCCGACCACGGGTACAAAAATCCTCCCATACCCATCCCCGACCGGGTACTAAATACCCATGGGTATCCATACCCGACCCGATCTCACTTCTCAGTTCTCACCTTCCTTGCGTCTCAGTAGTGTTCATCGGTGTCGGCGTCGATGAAGATGCCATCCGGACGTCCGGGCGAGCGGCGGTTGACGGGCTCTGCGGCTGTCCAAGCGTCCAGCAAGCGGCGGCTGACGGGCTCTGCTTGCGGGCGAGCGGCGGTCCTGGGAGGCTGGGACTCCGGGGTCCGGGCTCTGCGTCCGGGGCTCCGGGCGAGCGGCAGTCTGGCCGTCTGGGCGAGCGCTGTCCAGCGAGCGGCGGCCGACGGCTGCGCACAGCGCACTGCTTGAGCGAGCAACTGGTGGGGGCTGGCGGCTGGTTGGGGCCTGGCCGCCTGGGGCTCACGCGCATAGAAGTTTAGGCTTTTTTACTTTGTTGGTTGTTTCCTTTGTAGCTTGGTGCTTCTTTCCCACGGGCCCATACGGCCATACTTGGTTGGCAGCCCACCAGGCGTCCAGGCCACAAGTAGCTGCTCGCTGGATTAATGGACTAAAAATCCTAGAAGCTAGATTGTTCCGGTTCCGGGGAATTTTCCCCATGGGTAATCGGGTTTGGGTTTAGCCCTCCCAAACCCGAACCCGCCATACCCGATGGGTAAAGAATTTATTCCAAATCTATACCCATGGGGATTTGTTTTAACCCATACCCTAACCCTAATAGAGGAATTCCCCACGGGTAATCGGGTTTCGGGGCCCCATTGACATCTCTAGCATCGGCAGTGTCCCTCTCAGTGATAGACCAGTGCTCTGAGAAGGCCTCTACACCCCGAAGATCATCGTCCGGACGGCGCACCAAGCAAGCAGCCTCCCACTGGTCCGGGTATAACCCGCGACAATGCTGGTAGACTACACAACGATACTCGATAGACCAAGTGTGTCGGTCGAAGGCCCAACGCAACAGGGTATCGAGAGCATCGTGGAAGTGACACCCGCGAGCAGCGTCACAAGTGATGGGTCTCGTGATCCACCCCTTCGGCTCCGGCTCCTCCGAGCGCTCCGTGCTGGGGCTCAAACTGCCACCGGCGTCGTTGTCGTCCCCATCTCCGTCGGGGTCTCCTCCAGCAGTCGGGATGCCCTGTGGTGGTGTAGGGGGCATCTCTGGCTGAGGTGCAGGGGAAGGAGGCCTCTCAGACTCCACCTCCCGCTGAGGTGAGGGGGAAGAGTCCTGATGCTCCTGCTCCTAGCATCGACGCTCCTGCTCCTCGTGCAGGCGACGATGCAGTCTCTCCAGGTGACTGGACTGACCTGACACCGTGCGACGCACGGGACGCTCCGCCAGGCGAGAAGGCAAAAAGGGGATCACAGACTTATGTGCAGTGCACCTGATACATGCCATCTACAAAAGACATCATAAGCACAAGAGTAAGAGTGGAACTATGAGACTAGAAAGTAAACAAAAAGAAAAGTGAGACAAAACTTTTGAGAAAAAGACACTAAGGTCAAGGTAAGAGTAAGGGTCTATAGTCCTTAGCTCGACCATTCTAGTATAGGTTAGCGGTCCTACAGTCAGAAGGCTTTGATACCACTTATGTCACACCTGGTTTTGGAAGGTAAACCGAATGCGAACCATGTACGTGCCAAGATCAGAACTCACGTACACAGCGATTACATAATTGGACATCATCACACAATGCTTAAATTAAATAGCGGAAAGGTACTTAGTTACATCGAGATGTCTGAGACATCCACAGAGTCTAATACATATCTATAATGTTCAACATTAAATCAAAGTGTGGAGTAACGAAACGTAGAATGTAAGCCTACACAGGCAGCTGACTGGGGGTTTGCCACTAAAGTAAACTAGAACTCGTCGTAGTCCTGGAACTCCTCAAAGTCCTCCATGTTACCAGCTCACCTCCTGAGCACTGAGAACAGTGGGGACAACCTGAGGTGGGGTGGTTTGTAAAATCAAGGGTGAGTACACATCAACGTACTGAGCTAATGTCCCGTTTGGCTAAAGTGGACTAGCTGTATGTGGAGTTAAGGTTAAGCAGTTGCTTTTAGTTGGTCAAGTTTTATTACCATAAGTATAGCCAAATTTTAGTAATAACCCAGTTATTACCCAGAGGCACTCCCTCCAAGAGGAAATACCAGAGATCAAAATTATAATCATCATGGCTAATTATCATCATAAAAGGAACCAAAGTTCTTCTAATCGATGAGGATCCCAAGGCTGCTCATAACCGTGAGCACGATTGATATACCAGTTTCTAACACTCTGCAGAGGTTGCACACTTTAACCACAAGCCGTGATTCCCATTCTGTCCGGGGTTCTAGCCTCCCCATTGATCACTACCAAGGTGACCTAGCAGGGTATCACTACATAGCCTTTACAAAGATTTCCTAGAGGACATAGCCGCCCGTTAGGTTTCTCCAGTTTGATAAACACAGTACATCTCCCCAAAGGAAGGGTGACTAACAAAACCAAATCAAAGAACCTCTGCAACCAACCTCGGTAGAGCAAGTACTATGATCGGACCCCATTGACGACCCTACGGCGAAGCCAACTACTCCTCTGGTTCCTCTAAGTAATCAGCTAAGGGTGTCCCATTCCACCCTCATGGTTGCACTGTTATCCTGGGTTGTCACTCCCCAAACAGGTCCTTACGGAGAGGTACTCAGGAAACAACCTGAGCCCCCTAAAGTAATTACAAGAACCTCATCGGGATAACATCATCATATCATAAAAGATCACATCATGTTCATTGATTAAGTTAAAGCAATAGCATAAGCTAAGCATGATTAACCCAAAAAGGTAAACAAGGGTAAGGTAAATACAGAGTAGTCAATCCTTAAGTTTCAATAATGTAATGCGGGACAATGAATTATAAAGTAAAGTAGGACATGATAGGTCTGAGGACACTTGCCTTCACCAGGTTGTTGCTCAGAGGGATCTTCCGCAACACACTCAGGAACCTCGAGCTGCTCGTTGTCTAAATAAAGCGAGCATACATTCAATACATTTGGAAAGTAAAAATGAACATCACATCAAACATGTACAAACATAGGAATCACAAATCAAAAGAGGTAATACTAAATAAAGGAGAATAAGATCAAGTTATAAAATGGACTAATCTTAATTACGGATTGATTACTCTTTAAGTATTGGAACATAGCTCAAAAAGGTTACGAATTTCATTATCCTTTAAGTGTTATCCATAATTACATACCTAATTCTATTTATTTCATTAAGACCTAAAGGTTAAACCAAAAATGAATTCATGTACTACATATCACTAATCTCACATGATTAAATATATTTTAACTCCTAGGGCTTTCATTTTATTTATTTTACTAAATAAATAAACTAACATAAACATTAATCCTATATTCTAAGTGTAAAATTAAGGTATACAGATTACAGTTGGTCATATTTTATTTGAACATAGAATAAACTTGTGAACATTTTGCAATTTGAACCACTAAATTTGGAGTTCATATGAAAAAGATATGAAATAAACAAGTTTTGAAGTTTGAAATATGAAATTAGGGCTAATACTGTGATTAAATAAAAGTCCAGGGGGCTATTCTAAAGAAACCCAGGACCTATGCGCCAAAACCGAGGACGGTGGGTTGATTTCCTAAAACCAGGGGGTCTCTTAAGCAAAACAACCACGCGAAGGGGTACGTGGTAACCTTAGTCGTCAGATCAGACATCAACGGCCCAGATTAGATCACGTGGGCGCGCGCGGGCGCGGCTGACAAGCGGGGCCAGGGCGCCAGCGAGCCAGGGCGGGCTGACCGGCCGGGCCCAAGGGCAGAGACGCGGGTGAGGGGGAGAGAGCAGAGACAGTTGGATCTAGATCGGAGGGCTATGATCAGATCCGCTCGGGTCGTTCGGTCTCGCGGTGGGAGTTCACTGCAGATGAGCAGACCAGCCACGGTGGGGCTCTGGTGGCTTAGGGAAAGGGCCAGACACGTTCAACACGTCACGGTGAACACAACCGTGGGCGCAGAACCATCATGGGGGCGCCAGAGAGCGCATACCGTGGTGAAAAAGGTTCCACGACGGCGTAGCTAACTCCGGCAAGCAATTGCGCGGGCTCTGGTGCGGTACTTGGCAAATTAAGGGCATGGGAAGGTTGCTCACCTCGAGTGCGAACTCTAGGACGCTTGGAGAACGGCGGGGGTGTAGTGGAGCCTCAGGTCGACGGCGGCGGGGCTCCGACTGTGCAAGAACTGCTCCGGTGAGCGTGGACCGGGTGCAGCATGGAGGGAGAGGGCACACCGAAGGGTGTCCCGAGTTGCTGACGGCAAGGCGAAGCTCACCATGGCACTGGACGGGGCACAGGCGCAACAGCAGCCACGAAACAGGCGGTGGACATCGGCGGGCGGTGGCGGAGCTCTCGGTTCGCGCGAGCAGAGCGAGAGAGAGGGTGAGGGAGCTGGGCAAAGGGCGCAAATGGGAGAGGGGCGGTGGTCGAGCAGCGCGAGGGGCTCAAAAGGGGAGCGGGGTCTCGGACGTGGCCGAGGAACACGTGGTCATGGGCGCGTCCACGACAGGAAGATCTTGGGCGAGAGGTTAGAGACGGCTGACAGGTGGGGACGGCAGGACAGAGAGAGGGGAGCGGGTGCGCGTGGGAGAACTAGCGTCGATAGGTCTAGCCCACGCGACAGCGAGAGAGGGAGAGAGGCGCGATCGGGTTGGCGCCGACAGGCGGGACCCGCCTGTCAGGAAGAGGGGCATGCGGGCGCGCGCGCGGGCTGGGCTAAATGGATCGGCCTTGGCTGAAATGGCTTTTTCTATTTTCCTGGAATTTCTGTTGCCTTTTCTATTTATTTTCTCTAGGGTTTTCAATTCAAATTCAATTCAAGTTTCAAATTCAAACCAAATCAAATATGTGCAACAATTCAAAGAATATTTAGGCTCAATATGATGCAACATTCCATGACTCATATGTTTTGGGCAAAATAAAATAAATAATCCCTCACTAATGCAACTAACTCTAATTAAAAGAGAAAGAGAGAGAGAAAACTAGAGAGAGAGAGAAACAAGAGTGAGATAGAGAAGAGTAACACATGAATTTGGGTGATCATTAGAAAGAAATTTTATACCCCAAAATTTAGGGTGTTACATGTGGTTCATGCCCTTAAAATATGGCGTCATTATCTGCTAGGAAATATCTGCCATATATATATATATATATATCATAAAAGTCTAAAGTATATTTTTACCCAATCAGAACTAAACATGAGGCAGAGAAGATGGCTTGAGCTGATTAAGGATTATGAATTAGAAATCCACTATCACCCAGGAAAAGCCAATGTGGTGGCAGATGCACTAAGTCGCAATGCTTCCTGCCATTGTCTTACAGTGAGAACCCCTGACATCACATTATGTCAAGAAATGGAGAAGTTAAACCTGGGAATGATACAACATGGAACTTTGATCCAGTTGAAGCTTGAGTCAGTTCTTCTGCAAAAGATTATTGTTGCCCAAAGAAATGACAAGGGTATGAAACATATTCATGAGAAAATAGAAGTTGGCAAGGCTAATTGTTTCAGAAAGGATGATCTAGGCATAGTATGGTTTAGCAATTGCATAGTTGTGCCTAAGGATGCGGGAATCCGCCAGCAAATTTTGAATGAAGCTCATCTTAGTCGATATTCCATTCATCCCGGAAGCAATAAGATGTATCAAGATTTAAAGCAACATTATTGGTGGACAAAAATGAAGATTGAAATTGCACGCTATGTGGCGAGATGTGACACCTGTAGACGTGTCAAAGCCATACATATGAAGACTGTTGGTCCACTACAATCTTTGCCCATCCCAACTTGGAAATGGGAGGACATTAGCATGGACTTCATTGTGGGGTTACCCAGGACGGCTAAAGGTTTTGACTCCATCTAGGTTATAATTGATCGACTTACAAAAATAGCCCATTTTCTACCAGTCAAGACATCCTATCCGGTCCTCACCTATGCCGAGATATATATTGCTCGTATTCTCAGTTTGCATGGAATTCCAAAGACCATAGTGTCGGACCGTGGACCGCAATTTGTATCCAAGTTTTGGGAAGAACTACATAAGTCCCTGGGTACTAAGTTGCTCCACAGTTCGACATATCATCCTCAAACAAGTGGACAGACTGAGAGAGTGAATCAAATACTTGAAGACATGTTGCGGGCATGCGTTCTAGAATTCCCACAAAAATGGGATGAATGTTTACCATTGGCAGAGTTTTCGTATAACAATAGTTATCAAGAAAGTATTAAGATGGCACCATTTGAAGCATTGTATGGGCGATGGTGCCGTACCCCCTTGAATTGGTCTGAACCAGGAGAAAGGTGGTTTTTTTCAGGCCTAATATGGTGAAAGAGATGGAAGAAAAGGTTCAACGAATCATACATAACTTGAAAGAGGCACAAGCTCGACAAAAGAGTTATGCAGACAAACAACGCCAACCCTTGTACTTTCAAGTCGAAGATTATGTGTACCTGAAAGTATCACCAATGAAGGGTGTAACCCGTTTCGGTGTAAAAGGAAAGCTTGCACCCCGATACATAGGCCCGTTTCCTTTTCTTGAAAGATGTGGACCAGTGGCATACCGACTCCAACTACCCGAAACATTGTCTGTGGTGCACAATATGTTCCATGTATCCCAACTGAAGAAGTGTATTTGGGTTCCTGATCGAACCATTGATGTGGTGGATGTTACCTTGGAACCAGACTTAACATATTCAGAACATCCTATTCGAGTCCTGGATCAAAAGGACAGGGTCAACCGAAGAAGAACTCTTAAATTCTATAAGGTACAATGGAACCAACATACGGAAGATGAAGCTACCTGGGAGACTCAAGACTTTTTGGAAAAGAATTTTCCTAGGTTTTTAGCTTCATGTAATTTGTGAGATATGTACAATTAGTTGTAAAGGAGAAATAAACCCCCATACCACTCCTACACTATACGACAAATAAGGAAATAAAGATGTGACGTGTTTCCTTTTCCATTACTTGCCCTAGGACCTTAAATCTTGGGACGAGATTCTTTTATGGGTGGAAGGATGTAACACCCCTGGTGTTACTATCACTAAAACTTGAGCATAACATCATGAGCATTGGCATATCATGTGTTTATTAAACCTAGAACTGGATACACTAGGTAAAAAAATTAAATAAGTTGTAATGATTTGACTTGATGTGTGATTAACCCTAGGGTAGAGTGCTTAACCCTAAATAAGGGCTTATGGATATAAGTGAAGCCCAAATAAGTTAAAACCTCAAAAGACATGAGAAATGATCATAAGGTATCACATTTGATGGACTTTGGTGGCACCAAAACCCTAATGTGCCTAAAACCCTAAAAACAAACCCTAGAAACCCTAATTGAAATCCTTGGGGGTTAATTGTAAATTTTGTGCACTTTTGGACTCAATTGAAAATACCAAAGTGATAGAACACCACAAATCATGTGTTTTCTATATTTGAGGATTTGCAAGTCAAATAGTGGGATTTGGACTTATTTGCAAAAAGCACCTCATACACTCCATATGCCTAAGTCTGAATTCAGTTGAGTAGGACTGACTTTGGAGCTCTATATCTTTAAATCTACAAGGATTTTGCCCTAGGTCAACACATAAAACTTGTAGAGCTATGTTAGGAGTGTAACTTTGCTTAAGTGATTAAGAATTGGTGTTGTGTAAAGATTTGACATAAACTGGCTCAAAGATGGGCTGTCAGTCATAAGGAGATTCTAAACCTGGTTTAAAAGTGGCACTGGTCTGAATTTAGAAAAGAATTAAGGATGATTTAGTGGGTCTAAGTTCAAGGTCACTATGAGGAAGTTGGAGGTAATATATAGGAGCATAACTTTGCTAAAGAAGGGTTGGGTTGTTGTACGAAAACCGTAGTAAAAGTGCCTTGAAGTAGCGCTGTCAGTCGGCCTGATGGACATGTGTTCACTGCATTTGATTGAAGCCTGGGTCCACTGTTATTGAGCCAACTTGGGCGTCATGGTGTGCTCAATCCATGAGGATTTTCGGTATGGTCATTATACCAAAATGAAAGAACGTTGATCAATGAACAACTTTGATACGGACTGGGTTGCAAGTAACCATATAAAGTTGGGCGCAATAGCTATCCGAATTCGGATTGGCAAGCGCGCCGTCAACCGTGGTTCAGTGAACCTCACTGAGGATAAGAACACCATCGCGGCTGAGACACTACTCGGACTTGCGGCCGCGGTAAAAATCTCCCGCAACGTGGCGCATGTAACCATGAGGTGGCACCGTTCGGCTAAAGCATTTCACCGGACGCTCGTCGCGGCCCTGCTCGCGCGCGCGAGCTTGCCAGCGCACTGGGAACTCAGTTAAGCCATCCCTCTATAAATTGAGCCCGAGCGCTACTTCCTCACTACATTACACACCCGAGTGCTTGCGCAAACCACTCAATTTCGCAAAGGAACTCAGTTAAGCCATAAGCCCCTCCTCGCCGTTCTTAGCTCCGTCGTGAAAGACCTCCCCGTGGCCAGGTCAAATTGAGCGAGCCCTCCATAATTCTATCTCGTCCGATCCTCCTTAGATACTAAGGGTACTCCTGAATCTGTTTGATTTAACACGCCTGCCGTTATCTCGCCAGAACAGTCCCTTGTCGCCGAAGTGCTTCGTAATCCACCACCCAACGCAGACCACCTTCTCAGTCCATCATTCTGCCCATTCCCCTGCCATTCTAAGCTTCTGGTAAGTTCTTAATGCTTACCATGCCTTTTAATTGGTTATTAGCGCGCCGTGGTCTTGGGACCAAGCCTGGCGAACCTCGGTGTCCGCCCTAAACCAAGCAACGTGGACCGTAGTCCATAACAGTCAGATTAGGGGTAGGGTGTGGGTCGGTTATGCCCAGAGAGGTAGCCGGGATGCTCGTCGTTTCGATTAGTGCCGGCGGCGAGCTCTGACTATGGCAGTCAGGTGTTCGATGTGGCGTCGTCAAAGGACTAATGGACATAAATAAAACCAAACAGAAGGGGTCAAGTGTAAGTGATAGTCACTCAGATAAATAGTATTAACACGCGCTTCGCGATTGTTTGAACGTGCGGGGGCCTTTGTGCAAAACTTATCGTGCGGTCGCAAGCGCGCCCGAAATTATGTGAGGCCTAGGCTTGATGGGCCAGTTTCGGCCCAATACTGTTGATAGCTCTTTCCTTTTCTTTTTCCAAGACAGTTTAGAAATTCATAGAGAATTCGAGAAAAATGATAAAAATATGAGACCAATTTTATTGGACTCCTAAATTTCTGTAGTATTTAATAAAAATAGTTCCAAGATTTTTAGCTCAAACCAGGAATTATGTAGTATTTAAGAAGGCCAAAACCTAGTCTCTTGGAATTTTAGAAACTGTTTAATAACTCCAAAATTCACCAAACTTTTTGGATTAGCCTAATATGGTATTTATATCCCATGACTGAAGTTTGACTTGCTTTGGACATTGTTTGATGCCTAAACCAAAAACCTTAGCTCCTGAGGGTAAAACTATCTAACCCTACTAAGGTATTGACCTAGAAGACCATAGTTTCCCTCGTGCACCATGAAGGAAAGTTGTATTCAAGATATAACTTGGTATATCTTTTCTATTATTGCATTTTCAAAAGCATTACATGAGCATTCATGGTTATATATGGTTATATATAGAAAACGAAGAAGAAGTGACTGTTGAAGAAGAGGAGACTACTCCATCAACAGAAAATCCACCTGCCGGGAACTGTTTTTACTTTGACATCTGTGGAACAGAGCCCAACTCTCCTACAACACAAGGCAAGCCCCGGTGCATTTGCCACCTCCTTGTTGTTTTAAACTCTTTATCACTTGAATGATGTATTAGGTGATAGGAGTTGGGTGTTAAACCAATTGCTGCATTTCCTTCCTTGGAACTGTTTACCATTCCTTGATTACCTATTTTATTAAAAGGTTTTCTAATGCTTAGTCTTGCTTTAGAAAAACAAATGTTTTTATTTAAAACAAAACGAGATGCTTCACAGTGGATGGGATGTTTTCAAAAATAAAACTTGATGGTGGATCGATCATGGTCGTGATGAGTTCAACATCGGAAAAGATGTACCTCTGCCAGGTACCAAACTTTGGGTTGAAAATCATAAAGCTGAGACCGGGCGGTTGACTTGCACGAGAAGAGAGTCTCGGTGTAGTGTCTCCGTCTGAGTCGATTAAGGACCGTCTCGACGTGGGCCTAATGATCGAGGACCTTTTAACTGGTCACATGCCTCATCATGGGTAAGCTTTGCCTCGGGCAGACTAATACCAGAAAAGCCAACAAGCAATGGGAGTGGAGAGATGGTGAGAGTAGTGTGTACCCTCCGTGGCAAGAGGCTGGATGGTGGTGTATTTGTGCTCTCGGTTGGTGTGAACCCGGTCTGGTCTTAAGAAACCCGGTGGCGAGTTGACATATGCAAGGGTTAAGTGCTACATATGTCGTGTGATCGGAGATAACCAGCTGGGTATTAATCGATTCAGATCGCTGTTACTTCTCAGACATGAAGACTTGATCACTGACTTACACGTAGCATTCCAGTGAACTAAAAGGGGTGATAAAAGGCGGTTAGTGCAAGTCAAGTGCTTGAACTAGTGTAGAATGAACTCTAGTCACAGGTAATGACTTAACCTGATAATAAAATTGGATTTTTAAGGATCCACTTTTAGTAAGCATTTTAGCAAACAAAGTCTTGATTCTTGAATAGCCTTACCTTGACCCCCTCAAGCCAGCATACCCTTGAGAGTCTTTTCTTTTGACGGGTAAGACTTGTGAAAGTACACTCCGTACTCAGGGTTTTCGAATCCATGTTGTTGTAGGTGAGGAAACATCAGACTTTTGTTGTTTTTGCTCTAAGGTGGTGCCTAAAGAAGAACCTCAACAGTGAAGCCGCGGGAGGATGTTGGCCTCCCATTTGGAAAACAATATACTTTTATGCGGGAGTGGGTTTTGCCTCCCAAGTTTGTAATAATAATACTTATGCACTCATATACCCTGGTTTGTAATAACTACAACACTCTCTCTATATTTTTGCTTCCGCTTATTCGTTCCTCCGATGTGTTGTAATATCTGCGTGATGGGTGAAACGCTCTTGGGCGAGGAATTAAGGATACCGATACCGAACTTGTCAAGTAATTATGTGCATCTACAGGGTTGTCTAAGGTTTGTTGGACAAAGACAACTATAGGTGGGCCTAGTAACTTGGGAGGTTCCGTCACAGATGATATAATATTTATAAACATCCACTAAGACATTAAGATGATTATTTTTTAGAATAGTATACATTTTGTGCATACAAGTGTTCAAATATAAAAGAAATGGATTATTAGATAAAGTAAGATAATAAATAAAATTGATAAAATTAAACTTACATTTCATACTATGGTTTTAAGTGCACATTTAAAACTGAGTCAAAGTTTGAACTGGTTTTGAATGTAGTTTAAAATTTACAAATAGAAATAGAAAATAGTAAAAGAAAAACAAAGAAAAAAATAGACATACTTGCGCTAGGCCCAAAGTGACAACTCGGCCCAGTACCCCCCTTTATGATCCACAGCCCACCAGGTGCATTGTGCCGACTTCCTGGCCCCACAACGTCAGCCGGTGATCCCTACAGATTTAGCGCCGGTCTCACTGCCCTGTGGACCCGCCGTGGCACTTGCCCTAGCTTGAGAGCCCTCACCAGTTCGTGGAACCGCGCTGCCAGGAGCTTCCCCTCCCCCTTGACTGCTGCTGGTGCCCAAGGACTCCACGGGGGTTAGTTGCTGCCACCCTCTCCGCACTTCCCTGCTGGATACCCACCCCTCCCCAACTCCGCACCTCGTAGCTAGATAAAGAAGGGCCACCGCTCCTTCCTCCGTCCGCGACGTCTTCGGAGAGCTCGTTGCAATTCACCACTAGCCGGTTAAAAGTTCGAGAAGAGAGAGAGGGTGAGCACGGAAAGATGAGCGTGGGGTTAGGATCTCCAACGTTGAGGCTGGGGTGGGACACGGTGCTTCCCCGTGCAGCACAGAAGTTGTCCATGGCTTCACCAAGTCGTAGGGCCGGTACCTCGCCATCGGCGTGCAAGGGGACACCGTCGCACCAACACCTTCCTTGGGCAGCCCTACTTGCGCTTCTAACGCCGATATGGACACGACCTGGTAATTCATCATCGTAACTGTGACAGAACCTCCCAAGTCATTAGGCCCACCTACAGTTGTCCTTGTCCAACGGACCTCAGACAACCCTGCAGGTGCCCCTGATCACTTGACAAGTTCGGTATCTGTATTCTTTACCTTGCCCAAGAGCATTTTACCCGTCACGTAGACATTACAATACATCGGTGGTACGAGAATGCGGAAGCAGTTACAATAACTTACTTTATTTTAAAGTAAGAAAGAGTAGTATTATTACAGAACAGAGTGAATATAGGAGTGCTGGAATAATATTATTACATAACTTGGGAGGCAAAAACCCCTCTCGATAAATAGTAAAAGTTTTATAGGAGGACACTTCCTCCCACAGCTTCAGTCTTGGTTTTCCTCGTTATGCTTGGAACAAAAGCAACAAAAATTTGCTGCTTCTTCACCTAAAACAACATGGGACAAAGCCCTGAGTATGAAGTGTACTTTCGCAAGTCTTACCCATCAAATAAAAGACTCTCAAGGATATGGTGGCTTTAAGGGAGTCAAGGTAAGGCTTATCAAGAATCAAAGACTCGGTTTGCAGAAATGCTTACTAGTAGTGAATCCTTAAAAACAAGTTTTAATTGTCAGGTTAAGTAAAGTCACCTGTATCTAGAGTTCTTTCTACCCTAGTTCAAGAACTTGACCTATACTAGCCAATTTCTTATCAACCCTTCTTATTCACTGGAATGCTACGTGTAGGTCAGTGACCAAGTCTTCATGTCCGAGAAGTAACGGCGATCCGAATCGATTAATACTCAGCTGAGGATCTCCAATCATACGACATATGTAGCACTTAACCCTTGCATATGTCAACTCGCCACCGTGGTTCTTAAGACCAGATCAGGTTCACGCCAACCGAGAGCACAGATACACCACTGTCCAGCCTCTCGCCATCTCTCCACTCCCATTGCGTGTTATCTTATTCTGGTATTAGTCTGCTCGAGGCAAAGCTTACCCATGATGAGGCATGGGACCAGTTAAAGGGTCCTCGGTCAGCAGGCCTACATCGAGAAGGTCCTTAATCGACTCAGACGGAGACACAACACCGAGACTCTCTTCTCGTGCAAGTCACCTGCCCGGTCTTAGCTTTATCATTTCAAACCTAAAGTTTGGTACCAGGCAGAGGTACATCTTTTCCGATGTTGAACCCATCATGGACATGATGGATCCACCAACAAGTTTTATTTTTGAAAACATCCCACCCACTTGAAGCATCATATTTTGTCAAAACAAAACATTTTGTTTTTCTAGAGCAAAGCTAAGATTAAGAAAAACCTTTTTGGTAAAACAAGGGATTAATGAGAAGTAATCAAATCCAAGGAAGGAAATGCAGCAACTGGTTTAGCTCACAACTCCTATCACCTAATGCATCAAGTAAGTGAGAAAGATTTCAAAATAGCAAGGAGGTGGCAAATGCACCGGGGCTTGCCTTGTGTGATAGGTGAATCAGGCTCAATTCCACAGATGTCAAAGTAAAAGCAGTTTCCTGCCTGAGGTTCTTCAGGTGGTGGTGGTGTAGTCCTTGCTTCTTCAACTTCTATCTCTTCCTCGTTTTCTATATATAGCCATATATAATCATGAATGCTCATTTAATGCTCATGAAAGTGCAAAGACAACAAAAGTATATTATCTTAAGTCTTGAATATAATTTTCCTTCACGGATCTCCGGGAAACTAGGGTTTTTGGAGTCTATAGTGAAGTTCATGGGGCAGGAGACTAGGGTTTTGGGTTCTAGGTACCAAACATGGTTCAAATTATACCAAACTTTACCCAAGGCTTCTAATATTAATTTGAACTTACCCGAAAAGTTTGGTGATTTTTGGGATTATTAATTAAGTTCTAAAATTCCAGAGATATGGGTTTTGGCTATTTTAAATACTCCATAATTCCTTATTTGGAATAAAAATCCTAAAACTATTTTTATTAAATACTATAGAAAATCAGGAGCCTAGCAAAATTGGTCTGGTAGTTTTAGCATTTTTCTATAGTTTTTTAGGAATTCTCTAAGTCCAGAAGAAAAAGAAAAAGAGAAAATATGAATAGTGTTGGGCCGAATTTGGTCTAAGTTGGCCCAGAAACGGGGAAAACGCGTGCCCGTGCGCGCTGCGGTGTCCACTTTGCGCAGGGAATCCTAGCGGTTTGAAATATCTATGAAGAGCCCTTCCTACTGTTCCTCTGTCTCATTGACCTTTGCAAATACACCCCTGCGCTTCTACTCCTTCACATCCCAAGGTCCATTCGTCGCACAGCGGAGCACCGAGCTCCGACGAGCTTATAATGGCCACAACTCTTAACGACTGGTGCTCTAATTCGGCTAAGACCTAATTCAACCCTTAACAAATGTTTCCCCTCCATCAATTGCAAAGTTCTAGCCCTAAATCTCTCTGTCCACGGTGACCGTGCGATCAACGGACAACCCAATGTGTTCCCGGTGATCCTATGGGTCCTAGCATAATTGGCCGGGTCAGAGAGTACCAGGAGCATATCAGAGCACTGAAACAAGTGAATAGAGGGCATGAATGGACCTGAGACGAGCTAGCCGCGACGAGGTGTTCATGTGGCGGTGTTTAGACCGATTTGGGGAAAACTCCAAATTGGTGAGCTCTAGTGAGTAATTGGAGGCACGACTTGGCGGATTGGGTGCTTGACTACCCTACGGCCCCGATGGTGTGCACAATTTATAGTAATTGGGGGCGGTGGCTTGTGAATTAGAGTTGGCGTGGTGGCGGCCAGAGAGTGAGGAGAGCACTATCGCGAGAGCTTGTTGGCTTTCATCGTGGCGAACTCACCGGCGATGAACGGACACGGCAATGCGAGTTACTGCGACGTGGTAAAAGGGTCATAGCATGGAGCGACCAGGGAAAATGGCGGTGGCCGCGGTAATGGCCGTGCGGCCACATCGCCGGCGCAAGTGGGCAAGAGGCAGAGCGGCCACAGTGCCTTGTGTTCATCCGCAACGAGATCTTTTCACGTTGAGCGTAATCCACTCGCCCGAGGCACGAATCGCGACAACCGGCGGCGCGAATCCAGACGCGCAGATCACCGGCGGCGAGGTACCCTGAATCTATTGATATTTGTGTGCACTGTACCATCGCGATTGTTCATCAGAACAACTGACAGAGCATAATTTGGGCAAATTTTCTCCAAATTCTATGTGGCAACTTGCCAATCTCTCTGTAACAAAGCTCTAGCCCTAAAATCCAGCTAAAATCTTGCTATAGTAACTATGCCCAAACACCTACTGGATCATCTTCGAAATGGCTCCCAAAGTTCATCCTATGTCACTGAATATCATAATTCAGGTTTTAGGCTGACTGACAGCCCAACTTTGGGCTTGTTTTTCTCCAATTTTTATACAGCATCAGTGCTTTGTCACTTAATCAAATTTGTTCTCCTATGATAACTCTATAAGTTTGATGTGTTGACCCTAGGCAAATTCCTCGTAATTTGAAAGATACAGGGTTCTAAAGTTGGTCCAAATGCACTGATTTTTAGACTTAGCAATATGATTACAAGAGTGGCCATTTTGCATTTAGGCCCAAATCTCATGGTTTCTTTTGCAAATCTTCAAATATGTGAACCATAAGACTTAAGGTACCCTATTTCCATGATTTTTGCACTTAGGTCCAAAAAGTGTGCAACATTTGCACATAACCCCCTAGGGTTTTAGTCAGGGTTTTCCAGGGTCTATTTAGGGGTTTTTTGGCACTTCTAGAGTTTGGAGGCTATCAATTCCTATTAGAATTGCTACCTTATGACCAGTTCTAATAAGTTTTGTAAATTTAACTCATTTGGGCTTTGTTTACTCTTCTAAGCCCAATTTAGGGTTAAGTACTCTACTCTAGGGTTTTACTCATGACATGTCACATCAATACATCTTTGTTTGAAATTTTTGCCTAGTGAATGCACTCTAGGTGTGACAAACACATGATATGCCAATGCTTATGATGTTATGCTCAAGCTTTAGTGATAGTAACACCAGGGATGTTACATCCTTCCCCCCATAAAAGAATCTGGTCCCGAGATTAAAAGTCCTAGGGCAAGTAATGGAAAAGGTAACGCGACATATTTTTTTTCCTTCTTTCTTGTACAAGGCAGGGGTGTCGGGGTTTATTCCTCCTTTACAACAATTGTACATATTTCACAATTTACATGAAGTTAAAAAGCCTGGGAAATTCTTATCTAAAAAGACTTCAGTTTCCCAAGTAGCTTCATCTTTCGTTTGTTGATTCCACTTTATCTTATAAAACTTGAGAGTTCTCCTTCGGGTAATCCTGTCCTTTTGATCCAAGACTCAAATAGGATGTTCGGAATATGTCAAGTCTGGTTCTAAGGCGACATCTGTCACTTTAACGGTTCGATCTGGAACCCAAAGACACTTCTTCAATTCAGATACATGGAACACATTGTGCATAGAAGACAATGTTTCGGGTAACTGGAGTCGGTATGGCACTGGTCCATATCTTTCAAGGATAGGAAAAGGGCCAATGTATCAGGGTGCAAGCTTCCCCTTTACCCCGAAATAAGATACACCCTTCATTCGTGAGACTTTCAGGTAGACATAATCTTCAACTTGAAAGTACAAGGGTTTGCGTCGTTTGTCTGCATAATTCTTCTGTCGGGCTTGGGCTTCTTTCAAATTATGAATTATTCGTTGAACTTTCTCTTCTGTTTCCTTTACCATATCAGGCCTGAAAAACCATTTTTCTCCTGGTTCAGACCAGTTTAACGGAGTAGGACACCGTCGTCCATACAAAGCTTCAAAGGGTGCCATCTTGATGCTCTCTTGATAGCTATTGTTGTATGAGAACTCCGCTAATGGTAAACAGTCATCCCATTTTTGTGGGAATTCCAAAACACATGCTCGCAAAATATCTTCAAGTATTTGATTTACTCTCTCAGTTTTCCCACTGGTTTGAGGATGGTAGGCCGAACTGTGAAGCAACTTGGTACCTAGGGATTTATGAAGTGCTTCCCCAAACTTGGCTACAAATTGCGGCCCACGATCCGACACTATGGTCTTTGGAATCCCATGCAGACTAAGAATACGAGCAATATATAACTGGGCATAGACAGCAATTGGATGATCTATCTTGACGAGCAGAAAATGGGCTATCTTGGTAAGTTGATCAACTATAACCCAAATAGAGTCAAACCCTTTTGTTGTCCTGAGTAATCCCACAATAAAGTCCATGCTTATATCCTCCCATTTCCAGGTTGGGATAGGTAACGATTGTAATGGACCAGAAATTTTCATATGTATGGCTTTGACACGTCTGCAAGTGTCGCATCTCGCCACATAGCGTGCAATTTCAATCTTCATCTTAGTCCACCAATAATGCTGCTTTAGATCATGATACATGTTAGTGCTTTCGGGATGAATAGAATAGCGACTAAGATGTGCTTCATCTAGAATTTGCTGGCGGATCTCATCATTCTTGGGCACAACTATGCGGTTGTTAAACCATACAATGTCTTGATCATCTTTTCTAAAGCAGATGGCTTTACCGGCCTCCATTTTCTTATGAATGTGTTTCATACCCTCATCATTTCTTTGTGCATCAATTATCCTTTGTAGGAGGACTGACTCAAGCTTCAAGTGATTTGAAGTTCCATGTTGAATCATTCCTAGGTTCAACTTTTCCATTTCTTGGCATAGTGTAATGTTAGAAGTCTTCATCGTAAGACAATGACAGGAAGCCTTGCGACTTAGTGCATCTGCCACTACATTAGCTTTGTCTGGGTGATAATGAATTTCCAATTCATAATCTTTAATCAGTTCAAGCCATCTCCTCTGCCTCATATTTAGCTCTGACTGGGTAAAGATGTACTTCAAACGTTTATGATCCGTATAGATATGACAGATATTTCCTAGTAGATAGTGACACCATATTTTCATGGCATGAACCACAGCAGCTAATTCCAGGTCATGAGTTGGATAATGTTCCTCATGCCAGCGCAACTGTCTTGAGGCGTAGGCTATCAATCGGCCCACTTGCATTAGAACACAGCCTAGACCACTGCCTGATGCGTCACAATACACATCAAAGGGCTTTTCAATGTTCGGTTGAGCTAATACCGGAGCAGTGGACAACAATACTTTCAGCTGCTCAAAGGCTTCATTGCATTTTGAGGACCAGTTGAACTTCGTATCGTTCTTCAACAAACTTGTGATTGGTTTCACAAGCTTGGAAAAATATGGGATAAATCGACGGTAATAACCAGCCAGTCGAAGGAAACTCCGGACTTGATGCACAGTGGTTGGTGGTTTCCACTCAAGAATATCCTTGACTTTGCTGGGGTCAACCGCAATCCCCTTGGTAGACAATACGTGTCCCAAAAATTGGATCTCCTCCAGCCAAAACACGCATTTACTAAATTTAGCATATAGTTGATGCTCCCTTAAGCGCGTTAATATGATCCGCAAATGCCGAGCATGCTCCTCTTTATTCTTGGAATATATCAAAATATCATCATTGAACACCACCACGAATTTATCTAACTCGGGCATGAATACCGAGTTCATCAGATAGGTGAAGTGGGCAGGAGCATTTGTTAATCCGAAAGACATAACCAGATATTCAAATAATCCATACCGCTTAGTGAATGCGGTCTTGGGTATATCTTTGGGTCGGATACGGATCTGATGGTAACCCGACCTAAGGTCAATCTTGGAAAATACCCGAGCTCTGGTAAGCTGATCAAATAAGATATCAACCGGGGAAGAGGATACTTATTCTTGACTGTGACCTCATTAAGGGGTCTATAATCCACGCACATCCAAAGTGTTTGGTCCTTCTTCTTGACAAACATGGCTAGACAACCCCAAGGTGATGAGCTTGGTCGGATGAATCCCTTTTCTAACAGATCTTGTAACCGTGTCTTGAGTTCTGCCAACTCATTCGGAGGCATTCGATACGACCTTCTAGAAATAGGAACCGTACCGGGCTTCAATTCAATTACAAATTCTACATCTCTTTCTAGAGGAAATGCATGCAGATCTTCTGGAAAGACATCCGGGAATTCACATACTACTGAAATATCTTGGATCTTTGGTACAATGGCTTCATAAACTCTGCCCAATGGTTTAGCTAGAATAGCTACGGGAATGGACAAGAGAACCTCTTCTTGGCCATAGCTCAACCTGATGGTTCTCAGATAAGTGTTGAGGATAGCTTTGTGTTGGGCTAACCAATTCATGCCCAGAATTACATCTATATCTTGGCCTTTCAAAACAATCATATTTGTGGGAAAGTCCTGTTCAGCCAATGTTACGGGCACATGGAAAGCCACTTCTTTAGTGAATATTTGTCGCCCAAGCGAATGAATTATAAACCCTTCCCTTGATTCATTGTATGGAATGCAATGTTTCTCCACAAACTTCTTGCTTATGAATGTATGTGAAGCACCAAAATAAAAAAGAATGGCTGCAAGGTGATTGGCCACGAGAAACGTACCCATCATGACCGGCTCTCCTTCCGGTGTCGTGGCCACTTGTGTATAATAAATTCGCCCAGTTTTCTTCATATTTTTGCCCGCTGCATTGTTTGTCATATTTCCCTTGCCTTGTCTAGAACTCACTGGGTTCTGCTGATTATTGGAGTTATTCCGCTTCAGATATGGGCAGTCTTTGATGAAGTGTCCAGACTTCCCATAATTGAAGCAACCAGTGGATGAACTCGGGAGTGCAGGGAAACGAGTACCAGGGGCACTCGGCTAATTTGTTGAGGTGGGGGCAGTGGCAGGGCGGATAAAGACAGGTTGTTTAAAGGGGTAGGAGGGTGGACGTGGTGAAGAACGGTTTTGATTAAAAGATCGGATCACCAACCTTTGTCTCTTCTCAGGCCCTTGGTTGGACCTGTCACCTCCATAACCCTTTGACTTGCTTGGGCCTGCACACTTGGCTTCAACTGCCAGCGCTGTGCTGACAGCCCTGCTGTAGGAGAGGTCGAGGAAGGTGGACATTTTCCGTTGTAGCCGGTCATTAAGGCCCCTCATAAAACAATTTCTGTTCTTCAGATCAGTGTTGACCTGATCAATGGCATATTGGGACAAATGGTTGAACTTGTTGAGATATTGTGTAACAGTATCTCCACCTTGTTTAAGCTTCATGAATTCTTCTTGCTTCATATGGAGCACCCCTTCTGGAATGTAGTGCTCCCAAAATGCCAACTTAAATTCGTCCTAGGTAACTTGATGGCCGGCAGGCTGAATGGCCACTTAATTTCCCCACCAAGTGCTGGCACGACCTCTTAACTGCTGCGCTGCAAACAAGGGCTTCTGAGTCTTCGTACATCGGAGGAGCCCAAACTTCTGCTCAATAACCCGAATCCATTCGTTCGCTTCAACGGGATCTTCAGCCTTGACGAATAGTGGGGGACGCATTTCCGAGAAATCCAAATATGAAGTTTCGCGGCGTCCTTGCGGATAAGCTCTCATGCCTTGCTGCTGATATTGCTATCCCGCTATTTCGTGAAGGAAACGGGTGTTGTCGGCCATTGCATTGACTAAGGCAGTGATGGCCTCAGCCAAGGTCGGGGGTACTTGTGGCAGATTAGGAGTAGTCTCCCTTCCACGTGAGGTTCCCGCAACATCCTGTCCACGAGTCCTAGATGACATCTGAGGCAAAGAACATTTGGAAAATATAATATGCCAAAGCACACCATCATTTTACATTACTTAAAAAATAATGATACAGACTCGAATTTACAATAGTACCACATTACCTATTTTACATCATCATATCTAAACTACACTACTCTAGTTTCTTATCACTTTTGGTAGCTTCACTGTCGGGGGTAGGGGACCATTCATCAGCCAGATTCATTGGAGGAGGCCTAAAAAGGTCCAGTTCCCCACCCAGGGCTTCACCCGCTGTTCCAGAAGGTCCGGCTCCCATTCCAACAGGATCTGCAGGTACGTCAGGGTGCAGTCGCGAATACAATACATGAACTTCCACATGCAAAGTACACCTGCAAGTTATCCATGGCCATGCTAAGCTCCTCCACACGGGCTCGAGCTTTGGCCTCGGTCCCAAGCAATGGAACGCGAGTTGACGGCCCAGTCGAGTGCCAAATCTCATTCGGCAAGCTCGTCTTGCAGATGTCGGATGTACGTCCTTAACTCATTTATGTGCGGACCATCCTCGACCCACACACTCTTTCTATGACGCAACTCCGTTCGAAGCTGCTCCACCTGAGCTTCCAGATCTCCGATGGGATCATTGCTGCCGCTGCTACTATCCTCATGCCTTGGAGCCAGTTGGTGGCGAGGCACGCCAATCGGCCCCGTAGACTTGCACGCGGTTTTCCTTGTGTGCGGCGGCATATCTCCATAAGGGGGAAAATCTTATTAGTATAGTTTTTAACATGATGCATGCATAATTACATAATCAACCTTAGTTGATTCACGACCTTCTATACATTGCACTCTACTATCTGGTCTTTAAAATAAGTACTTCAGAAGGTAGTTAGATAAGAGGGAAAAAAATTTCTTAGATAAGTCTTTGAAAATTCTTTTTCTTGAAAATGCCTCATAACATCTGCAGAGATGGGCTTCGCTCCGATACTAGCTTTGACGGAACCTCCCAAGTCATTAGGCCCACCTACAGTTGTCCTTGTCCAACGGACCTCAGACAACCCTGCAGGTGCCCTTGATCAGTTGATAAGTTTGGTATCTGTATTCTTTACCTTGCCCAAGAGCATTTTACCCGTCACACAGACATTACAATACATCGGAGGTATGAGAATGCGGAAGCAGTTACAATAACTTACTTTATTTTAAAGTAAGAAAGAGTAGTATTATTACAGACCAGAGCGAATATAGGAGTGCTGGAGTAATATTATTACATAACTTGGGAGGCAAAACCCCCTCCCGATAAACAGTAAAAGTTTTATAGGAGGACACTTCCTCCTGCAGCTTCAGTCTTGGTTTTCCTCTTTAGGCACCACCTTGGAACAAAAGCAACAAAAATTTGCTGCTTCTTCACCTAAAACAACATGGGACAAAGCCCTGAGTACGAAGTGTACTTTCACAAGTCTTACCTGTCAAATAAAAGACTCTCAAGGATATGCTGGCTTTAGGGGAGTCAAGGTAAGGCTTATCGAGAATCAAAGACTTAGCTTGCAGAAATGCTTACTAGTAGTGAATCCTTAAAAATCCAGTTTTAATTGTAAGGTTAAGTAAAGTTACCTGTATCTAGAGTTCTTTCTACCCTAGTTCAAGCACTTGACCTATACTAGCCAATTTATTATCAACCCTTCTTATTCACTGGAATGCTACGTGTAGGTCAGTGACCAAGTCTTCATGTCCGAGAAGTAACGGTGATCTGAATCGATTAATACTTAGCTGAGGATCTCCAATCACACGACATATGTAGCACTTAACCCTTGCATATGTAAACTCGCCACCGGGGTTCTTAAGACCAGATCAGGTTCACGCCAACCGAGAGCACAGATACACCACCGTCAAGCCTCTTGCGAGAGAGGGTACACGCTACTCTCACCATCTCTCCACTCCCATTGCGTGTTATCTTATTCTGGTATAAGTTTGACCGAGGCAAAGCTTACCCATGATGAGACATGTGACCAGTTAAAGGGTCCTCGGTCAGCAGGCCTACATCGAGAAGGTCCTTAATCGACTCAGACGGAGACACTACACCGAGACTCTCTTCTCGTGCAAGTCACTCGCCCGGTCTCAACTTTATCATTTCAAACCCAAAGTATGATACCTGGCAGAGGTACAACTTTTCCAATGTTGAACCCATCATGGCCATGATGGATCCACCATCAAGTTTTATTTTTGAAAACATCCCACCCACTTGAAGCATCATCTTTTGCCAAAACAAAACATTTTGTTTTTCTAGAGCAAAGCTGAGCATAAGAAAAACATTTTTGGTAAAACATGGGATTAAGGAGAAGTAATCAAATCCAAGGAAGGAAATACAACAACTAGTTTAGCACACAACTCCTATCACCTAATGCATCAAGTAAGTGAGAAAGATTTCAAAATAGCAAGGAGGTGGCAAATGCACCAGGGCTTGCCTTGTGTGATAGGTGAATCAGGCTCTGTTCTATAGATGTCAAAGTAAAAGCAGTTTCCTGCCTGAGGTTCTTCAGGTGGTGGTGGTGTAGCCTTGGTTCTTCAACGTCTATCTCTTCCTCGTTTTCTATATATAGCCATATATAATCATGAATGCTCATGTAATGCTCATGAAAGTGCAAAGATAACAAAAGTATATTATCTTAATTCTTGAATATAATTTTCCTTCACGGATCTCCCGGAATCTAGGGTTTTTGGAGTCTATAGTGATGTTCATGGGGCAGGAGACTAGGGTTTTGGGTTCTAGGTACCAAACATGGTTCAAATTACACCAAACTTTACCCAAGGCTTCTAAATATTAATTTGAACTTACCCAAAAAATTTGGTGATTTTTGGGATTATTAATTAAGTTCTAAAATTCCAGAGATATGGGTTTTGGCTATTTTAAATACTCCATAATTCCTTATTTGGAATAAAAATCCTAAAACTATTTTTATTAAATACTATAGAAAATCAGGAGCCTAGCAAAATTGGTCTGGTATTTTTAGCATTTTTCTATAATTTTCTAGGAATTCTCTAAGTCCAGAAGAAAAAGAAAAAGAGAAAATATGAATAGTGCTAGGCCGAATTTGGTCTAAGTTGGCCCAGAAACGGGGAAAACGCGCGCCCGCGCGCGCTACGGTGTCCACTTTGCGCAGGGAACCCTAGCGGTTTGAAATATCTATATAGAGCCCTTCCTACTGT
This sequence comes from Zea mays, assembly GCF_902167145.1. NCBI lineage: Eukaryota > Viridiplantae > Streptophyta > Magnoliopsida > Poales > Poaceae > Zea > Zea mays. Next base: position 92,589,967 of record NC_050097.1, read on the forward strand.
TCCTCTGTATCGCTGACCTTTGCAAATACACCCCTGCGCTTCTACTCCTTCACATCCCAAGGTCCACGACGTCGTACGGCGGAGCACCGAGCTCCGGTGAGCTTATACCGGCCACAACTCTTAACGACTGGTGCTCTAATTCGGCTGAGACCTAATTCAACTCTTAACAAATGTTCCCCTCCATCATTTGCAGAGTTCTAACCCTAAATCGCTCTGTCCACGGTGACCATGAGATCAACGGACAACCCAATGTGTTCTCGGTGATCCTATGGGTCCTAGCTTAATTGGTTGGGTCAGAGAGTACCAGGAGCATATCAGAGCACTGAATCAAGTAAATAGAGGGCATGAACGGACCTGAGACGAGCTAGCCATGGCGAGGTATTCACGCGGCGGTGTTTAGACCGATTTGGGGAAAACTCCAAATTGGCGAGCTCTGGTGAGTAATTGGAGGCACGGCTTGGCGGATTGGGTGCTTGACTACCCTATGGCCCCGACGGTGTGCACAATTTATAGTAATTGGGGCGGTGGCTTGTGAATTGGAGTTGGCGCGGTGGCGGCCAGAGAGTAAGGAGAGCACTGTCGTGAGAGCATGGTGGCTTTCATCGTGGCGAACTCACCGGCGATGAACAGACACGCCAAGGCGAGTTACTGCGACGTGGTAAAAGGTTCATAGCGTGGAGTGACCAGGGAAAATGGCGGTGGCCGCGGTAATGGTCGCGCGGCCACGTCGCTGGCGCAAGTGGGCAACAGGCAGAGCGACCACAGTGCCTTGTGTTCATCCGCGGCGAGATCTTTTCACGTTGAGCGTAATCCACTCGCTCGAGGCACGAATCGTGATGACCGGCGGCGCGAATCCGGACACGTAGATCACCGGCGGCGAGGTACCATGAATCTGTTGATATTTGTGTGCATTGTACCATCACGATTGTTCATCAGAACAACTGATAGAGCATAATTTGGGCAGATTTTCTCCAAATTCTATGTGGCAACTTGAGAGCACCTAGAGGGGGGGGGGTGAATAGGTGATCCTGTAAAAACTTAAACTTATAGCCACAAAACTTTGATTAAGAGTTAGCACAGTTTATGCCAAGTGGCTAGAGAGGAGTCAAAACACAATAACCACAAGAATTCAATCACAGAGATGACACGGTGGTTATCTCGTGGTTCGGCCAAGTACAAAACTTGCCTACTCCACGTTGTGGCGTCCCAACGGATGAGAGTTGCACTCAACTCCTCTCAAGTGATCCAATGATCAACTTGAATACCACGGTGTTCTTGCTTTTCTTTTCTCAATCCCGTTTGCAAGGAATCTCCACAGCTTGGAGCCTCTCGCCCTTACAAAAGATGTTCACAGAGAATCACGGAGCAAGGGAGGGATTAGCAACTCACACACGACACAAAGATCACAGCGAATACGCACACACAAGACCCAGACTTGAGCTCAAGAGACTAGCACACTAGAACGGAGCTCAAATCACTAGAATGTCGAACAAGTGCGCAAGATTGATGTGTGAGTGATCAAGAGTGCTCAAGGAATGCTTGGTATATTCCTCCATGCGCCTAGGGGTCCCTTTTATAGCCCCAAGGCAGCAAGGAGCCGTTGAGAACAAATCTGGAAGGCCATCCTTGCCTTCTGTCGTCGGGCGCACCGGACAGTCCGGTGCACACCGGACACTGTCCGGTGCACACCGGACACTGTCCGGTGCCCGATTTCTTTCCTTAAACAGCGCAGCCGACCGTTGCAGATCTGGGAGCCGTTGGCGCACCGAACATGTCCGGTGCACACCGGACAGTCCGGTGCCCCCTTCCGACCGTTGGCTCGGCCACGTGTCTCGCGCAGATCGCGCGGCCGACCGTTGGCCCAGCCGACCGTTGGCTCACCGGACAGTCCGGTGCACACCGGACAGTCCGGTGAATTATAGCCGTACGCCGTCGGCGAATTCCCGAGAGCGGCTTCTTCGCCCAAGGCAGCCTGGCGCACCGGACACTGTCCGGTGCACCACCGGACAGTCCGGTGCCCCAGACCGAAACAGCCTTTTGGCTGTACACAGCCAACTCTTCTCTGACTCGTTTTCTCCTGTTTCTAACACTTAGACAAGTACATTAGTACACAAAACCAATGTACTAAAGCTTAGAAACATACCTTTACTTGTGATTTGCACTTTGTTCATCCATGGGCATAGATTCACATTTAAGCACTTGTGTTTGCACCTAATCACCAAAATACTTAGAAATGGCCCAAGGGCACATTTCCCTTTCAATCTCCCCCTTTTTGGTGATTTATGCCAACACTACATAAAGCAACTAGAACAAGTGCAAAATCACTTCAAATAAAATAAATTTGAGTTTTATTCAATTTTGGTATATATGGATCATCCTTTGCCACCACTTGGTTTGTTTTTGCAAATCAAACTCAAATCTCTATCTCTAAGTCAAACACACATGTTGAAGCATAAAGAGAGTCATTCCAAAAGAGATTGATCAAAGATTTCAAAAAAACTCCCCCTTTTTCCCATAATCACTACTTCTCCCCACAAGAAGCCAACTTTTGACAAAAGAGACAATGCAAGAGTTTTGACAAAACAAAAAGCTTTTGACAAAAGAGACAATGCAAGAGTTTTAACAAAACAAAAAGCTCTATTTCACTATTTTCAAAATTTCTCAAATGGTAGTTGATCCATTTATTGCTTTGGCCTTTATTTTCTCCCCCTTTGGCATCAAGCACCAAAACAGGATCAACTTTGGCCCTTTAACCCCATTGCCTCACCAAAATCTTCAATTAAGATCAAATGACAATAAGAGTTCAAGAGATGGACTTGGAATAAGTTACCCTCTCATCGGAGTGCAGTGGAAGTCTTTCATGGTCCAAGTCCACCTTTTCCCTTTCAATTCTCCTTCGAGACTAAATGAAGCAAACTCAAACATATGGTTAGTCTCAAAGGGTCAAGTTGTAACACATCTCCCCCTAAACATGTGCATTACTTTGCAACGGACTTGTGAGGTCCAGAGAGTGCTTGTACAACTTGAGCACCAAAATATGCAACAAAATGCAGAATGAACATGATCACAGGCATAAACACATGTATGCTACAATTCAATCCAAGTTCCGCGAATCTAAGACATTTAGCTCACTACGCAGCCTGCAAAAGGTCTTCTCATCTAGAGGCTTGGTAAAGATATCGGCTAGCTGGTTCTCGGTGCTAACATGAAACACTTCGATATCTCCCTTTTGCTGGTGGTCTCTCAAAAAGTGATGCCGGATGTCTATGTGCTTTGTGCGGCTGTGCTCAACAGGATTTTCCGCCATGCGGATAGCACTCTCATTGTCACATAGGAGTGGGACTTTGCTCAGATTGTAGCCAAAGTCCCGGAGGGTTTGCCTCATCCAAAGTAGTTGCGCGCAACACTGTCCTGCGGCAACGTACTCGGCCTCAGCGGTGGATAGGGCAACAGAGGTTTGTTTCTTAGAGTTCCACGACACCAGGGACCTTCCTAAGAATTGGCACGTCCCTGATGTACTCTTCCTATCGACCTTACATCCAGCATAATCGGAGTCTGAATATCCAATCAAGTCAAAGGTAGACCCCTTTGGATACCAGAGCCCGAAGCAAGGCGTAGCAACTAAATATCTAAGGATTCGCTTCACTGCCACTAAGTGACACTCCTTAGGATCGGATTGAAATCTAGCACACATGCATACGCTAAGCATAATATCCGGTCTACTAGCACATAAGTAAAGTAATGACCCTATCATTGACCGGTATGCCTTTTGATCAACAGACTTACCTCCTTTGTTGAGGTCGGTGTGTCCGTCGGTCCCCATCGGAGTCTTTGCGGGCTTGGCGTCCTTCATCCCAAACCGCTTCAGTAGATCTTGCGTGTACTTCGTTTGAGAGATGAAGGTGCCGTCCTTGAGTTGCTTCACTTGGAACCCAAGGAAGTAGTTCAACTCGCCCATCATTGACATCTCGAATTTCTGCGTCATCACCCTGCTAAACTCTTCACAAGACTTTTGGTTAGTAGAACCAAAAATTATGTCATCGACATAAATTTGGCACACAAACAAATCACCATCACATGTCTTTGTAAAAAGAGTTGGATCGGCTTTCCCAACCTTGAAAGCATTAACAATTAGAAAGTCTCTAAGGCATTCATACCATGCTCTTGGGGCTTGCTTAAGTCCATAGAGCGCCTTAGAGAGCTTACACACATGGTCGGGGTACCGTTCATCCTCGAAGCCAGGGGGTTGCTCCACGTACACTTCCTCCTTTATTGGCCCGTTGAGGAAAGCGCTCTTCACATCGATTTGGTACAACCTGAAAGAATGGTGAGCGGCATATGCTAGCAAGATACGAATGGACTCTAGCCTAGCCACAGGAGCAAAGGTCTCCTCAAAGTCCAAACCTGCGACTTGGGCATAACCTTTTGCCACAAGTCGAGCCTTGTTCCTTGTCACCACTCCGTGCTCGTCTTGTTTGTTGCGGAACACCCACTTGGTTCCCACAACATTTTGCTTGGGACGAGGCACCATCGTCCAAACTTCATTGCGCTTGAAATTGTTAAGTTCCTCCTGCATGGCCAACACCCAATCCGGATCGAGCAAGGCCTCCTCTACCCTGAAAGGCTCAATAGAAGAGACAAAGGAGTAATGTTCACAAAAATTAACTAATCGAGACCGAGTAGTTACTCCCTTGCTAATGTCACCCAGAATTTGGTCGACGGGATGATCCCTTTGAATCATCGCTCGAACTTGGGTTGGAGGTGCCGGTTCCGCTTCTTCCTCCATCACATGATCATCTTGTTCTCCCCCTTGATCACACGCCTCCTGGTGATGAACCTGTTCATCGTCTTGAATTGGGGGATGCACCATAGTTGAGGAAGAAGGTTGATCTTGCTCCAATTGTTCCCGAGGCCGTACATCTCTAATCGTCATGGTGCGTATCGCGGCCGTTGGAACATCTTCTTCATCTACATCATCACAATCGACAACTTGCTCTCTTGGAGAGCCATTAGTCTCATCAAATACAACGTCGCTAGAGACTTCAACCAAACCCGATGATTTGTTGAAGACTCTATACGCCTTTGTATTTGAGTCATAACCTAACAAAAACCCTTCTACAGCTTTGGGAGCAAACTTAGAATTTCTACCTTTCTTCACTAGAATGTAGCACTTGCTCCCAAATACACGAAAGTAAGATACATTGGGTTTGTTACCGGTTAGCAACTCATATGATGTCTTCTTGAGGAGGCGATGAAGGTAGACCCTGTTGATGGCGTGGCAAGCCGTATTCACGGCTTCCGTCCAAAAGCACTCGGGGGTCTTGAACTCTCCTAGCATTGTCCTCGCCATGTCGATGAGCGTCCTGTTCTTCCTCTCTACCACACCATTTTGCTGTGGTGTGTAGGGAGCGGAGAACTCGTGCTTGATCCCTTCCTCTTCAAGGAACCCTTCCACTTGAAGGTTCTTGAACTCGGACCCGTTGTCGCTCCTTATCTTTTTCACCTTGAGCTCAAACTCATTTTGAGCTCTCCTGAGGAAGCGCTTGAGGGTCCCTTGGGTTTCAGACTTATCCTGCAAAAAAAACACCCAAGTGAAGTGGGAAAAGTCATCAACAATAACTAGACCATACTTACTCCCTCCTATGCTCAGATAGGCGACGGGTCCGAAGAGGTCCATATGCAGTAGCTCCAGAGGTCTTGAGGTGGTCATCACATTCTTGCTGTGATGTGCTCCTCCCACTTGTTTACCTGCTTGACAAGCTGCACAAGGTCTATCTTTTTCGAATTGAACGTTAGTCAAACCTATCACGTGTTCTCCCTTTAGAAGCTTGTGAAGGTTCTTCATCCCCACATGAGCTAAGCGGCGATGCCACAACCAGCCCATGCTAGTCTTAGCTATTAAGCATGCATCTAGACCGGCTTCTTCTTTTGCAAAATCAACTAAATAAAGTTTGCCGTCTAATACACCCTTAAAAGCTAGTGAACCATCACTTCTTCTAAAGACAGACACATCTACATTTGTAAATAGACAGTTATATCCCATATTGCATAATTGACTTACAGATAGTAAATTATATCCCAGAGACTCAACTAAAAACACATTAGAAATTGAGTGCTCATTTGAGATTGCAATTTTACCTAACCCTTTTACCTTGCCTTGATTCCCATCACCGAATATAATTGAATCTTGGGAATCCTCATTCTTGACGTAGGAGGTGAACATCTTCTTCTCCCCCGTCATATGGTTTGTGCATCCGCTGTCAATAATCCAGCTTGAACCCCCGGATGCATAAACCTGCAAGGCAAATTTAGGCTTGGGTTTTAGGTACCCAACTCATGTTGGGTCCTACAAGGTTAGCACAAATATTCTTAGGGACCCAAATGCAAGTTTTGTCTCCCTTGCATCTTGCCCCTAACTTCCTAGCAATTACCTTTCTATCCTTTCTACAAATTGCAAAGGAGGCATTCAAAGCATGATATATTGTAGAAGGCTCATTAACTTTCCTAGAAATATTAACAACATTTCTCCTAGGCATATTATGAACAACATCTCTTCTACCAACATTTCTATCATGCACATATGAAGAACTAGAAGCAAACATAGCATGAGGAAAATCATCGTACGCATTATAACTCCTATGAGCATTTCTAGTTTGTCTCCTATCATGATACAAAAAGGCATGGTTCTTTTTAGCACTAGTAGCCATAGGGGCCTTCCCTTTCTCCTTAGCGGGAATGGGAGCCTTATGGCTTGTTAAGTTCTTGGCTTCCCTCTTGAAGCCAAGTCCATCCTTAATTGAGGGGTGTCTACCGATCGTGTAGGCATCCCTTGCAAATTTTAGTTTATCAAATTCATTCTTGCTAGTCTTGAGTTGGGCATTAAGACTAGCCAATTCCTCAGTTAATTTAGAAATTGAAACTAAATGATCACTACAAGCATCAACATTGAAATCTTTACACCTAGTGCAAATCTCAACATGTTCTACACAAGAATTAGATTTACTAGCCACTTTAGCATTTAAGTCATCATTAACACTCTTTAAAGTAGCAATGGTTTCATGACAAGAAGATAGTTCACTAGAAAGCACTTCATTTCTTTTAACTTCTAAAGCATAAGATTTTTGTGCCTCTACAAATTTGTCATGCTCTTCATACAAAAGGTCCTCTTGTTTTTCTAAGAGTCTATCTTTTTCATTCAATGCATCAATGAGTTCATTTATCTTATCTATCTTAGATCTATCTAAGCCCTTGAACAAGCATGAATAATTTATATCATCATCATCACTAGACTCATTATCACTAGAAGAATCATAAGTGACATTGTTTTGATTACATACCTTCTTCTCCCTTGCCATAAGGCATGTGTGACGCTCGTTGGGGAAGAGGAATGACTTATTGAAGGCAGTGGCGGCGAGTCCTTCATTGTCGGAGTCGGAGGAGGAGCAATCCGAATCCCACTCCTTTCCAATATGTGCCTCGCCCTTGGCCTTCTTGTAATGCTTCTTCTTTTCCCTCTTGTCCCCTTTTTCCTGGTCACTTTCATTATCGGGACAGTTAGCTATGAAATGACCAATCTTACCACATTTGAAGCATGAGCGCTTCTCCTTTGTCTTGGTCTTGCTTGGCTGTCCCTTGCGACTTTTAAGCGCCGTCTTGAAGCGCTTAATGATGAGGGCCATCTCCTCATTATTTAGTCCAGCCGCTTCAATTTGTGCCACCTTGCTAGGTAGCGCCTCCTTGCTTCTTGTGGCTTTGAGAGCAAGAGGTTGCGGCTCGTTGATAGGTCCATTCAAGGCGTCGTCCACGTACCTCGCCTCCTTGATCATCATTCGCCCGCTGACGAATTTTCCTAGGACTTCTTCGGGCGACATTTTGGTGTACCTGGGATTCTCACGAATATTATTCACCAAATGAGGATCAAGAATGGTAAAGGACCTTAGTAATAGTCGGACGACGTCATGGTCCGTCCATCGCGTGCTTCCATAGCTCCTTATTTTGTTGATAAGGGTCTTGAGCCGGTTGTATGTTTGAGTTGGCTCCTCGCCCCTTATCATCGCAAACCGTCCAAGCTCGCCCTCCACCAACTCCGTCTTGGTAAGCAAGGTAACGTCATTTCCCTCATGAGAAATCTTGAGGGTGTCCCATATCTGCTTGGCATTGTCCAAGCCGCTCACCTTGTTGTACTCGTCCCTGCACAAAGAGGCTAGCAACACAGTAGTAGCTTGTGCATTTTTATGAATCTGTTCATTAATAAACATAGGGCTATCCGAGCTATCAAACTTCATTCCATTCTCTACAATTTCCCATATGCTTGGATGGAGAGAGAATAAGTGACTACGCATTTTGTGACTCCAAAATCCATAGTCTTCCCCATCAAAGTGTGGAGGTTTGCCAAGAGGAATGGAAAGTAAATGCGAATTCGAACTATGTGGAATGCGAGAATAGTCAAATGAAAAGTTCGAATTGACCGTCTTCCTGTAGTCGTTGTCGTCGTCCTTTTGGGAAGAAGAGGATTCGTCGCTGTCGTAGTAGACGATCTCCTTGATTCGTCTTGTTTTCTTCTTCTTCCCTTCCTTTCGTCTATGGCCCGAGCCGGAGTCGGTAGGCTTGTCATCTTTGGGCTCGTTGACGAAGGACTCCTTCTCCTTATCGTTGATCACGATTCCCTTCCCCTTAGGATCCATCTCTTCGGGCGGTTAGTCCCTTTCTTGAAGAGAACGGCTCTGATACCAATTGAGAGCACCTAGAGGGGGGGGGGTGAATAGGTGATCCTGTAAAAACTTAAACTTATAGCCACAAAACTTTGATTAAGAGTTAGCACAGTTTGTGCCAAGTGGCTAGAGAGGAGTCAAAACACAATAACCACAAGAATTCAATCACAGAGATGACACGGTGGTTATCCCGTGGTTCGGCCAAGTACAAAACTTGCCTACTCCACGTTGTGGCATCCCAACGGACGAGAGTTGCACTCAACTCCTCTCAAGTGATCCAATGATCAACTTGAATACCACGGTGTTCTTGCTTTTCTATTCTCAATCCCGTTTGCGAGGAATCTCCACAGCTTGGAGCCTCTCGCCCTTACAAAAGATGTTCACAGAGAATCACGGAGCAAGGGAGGGATTAGCAACTCACACACGACACAAAGATCACAGCGAATACGCACACACAAGACCCAGACTTGAGCTCAAGAGACTAGCACACTAGAACGGAGCTCAAATCACTAGAATGTCGAACAAGTGCGCAAGATTGATGTGTGAGTGATCAAGAGTGCTCAAGGAATGCTTGGTATATTCCTCCATGCGCCTAGGGGTCCCTTTTATAGCCCCAAGGCAGCAAGGAGCCGTTGAGAACAAATCTGGAAGGCCATCCTTGCCTTCTGTCGTCGGGCGCACCGGACAGTCCGGTGCACACCGGACACTGTCCGGTGCCCGATTTCTTTCCTTAAACAGCGCAGCCGACCATTGCAGATCTGGGAGCCGTTGGCGCACCGGACATGTCCGGTGCACACCGGACAGTCCGGTGCCCCCTTCCGACCGTTGGCTCGGCCACGTGTCTCGCGCAGATCGCGCGGCCGACCGTTGGCCCAGCCGACCGTTGGCTCACCGGACAGTCCGGTGCACACCGGACAGTCCGGTGAATTATAGCCGTACGCCGTCAGCGAATTCCCGAGAGCGGCTTCTTCGCCCAAGGCAGCCTGGCGCACCGGACACTGTCCGGTGCACCACCGGACAGTCCGGTGCCCCAGACCGAAACAGCCTTTTGGCTGTACACAGCCAACTCTTCTCTGACTCGTTTTCTCCTGTTTCTAACACTTAGACAAGTACATTAGTACACAAAACCAATGTACTAAAGCTTAGAAACATACCTTTACTTGTGATTTGCACTTTGTTCATCCATGGGCATAGATTCACATTTAAGCACTTGTGTTTGCACCCAATCACCAAAATACTTAGAAATGGCCCAAGGGCACATTTCCCTTTCACAACTTGCCAATCTCTCTGTAACAAAGCTCTAGCCCTATAATCCAGCTACAATCTTGCTATAGTAACTATGCTCAAACACCTACTGGATCATCTTCGAAATGGCTCCCAAAGTTCATCCTATGTCACTGAATATCATAATTCAGGTTTTAGGCTGGCTGACAGCCCAACTTTGGGCTTGTTTTTCTCCAATTTTTATACAGCATCAGTGCTTTGTCACTTAACCAAATTTGTTCTTCTATGATAACTATATAAGTTTGATGTGTTGACCCTAGGAAAATTCCTCATAATTTGAAAGATACAGGGTTCTAAAGTTGGTCCAAATGCACTGATTTTCAGACTTAACAATATGATCACAAGAGTGGCCATTTTGCATTTAGGCCCAAATCTCATGGTTTCTTTTGCAAATCTTCAAATATGTGAACCATAAGACTTAAGGTACCCTATTTCCATGATTTTTGCACTTAGGTCCAAAAGGCGTTCAACATTTGCACATAACCCCCTAGGGTTTTAGTCCATGGTTTTCTAGGGTCTATTTAGGGTTTTTGGCACTTCTAGAGTTTGGAGGCTATCAATTCCTATTAGAGTTGCTACCTTATGACCATTTCTAATAAGTTTTGTAAATTTAACTCATTTGGTCTTTGTTTACTCTTCTAAGCCCAGTTTAGGGTTAAGTACTCTACTCTAGGGTTTTACTCATGACATGTCACATCAATACAACTTTGTTTGAAATTTTTGCCTAGTGAATGGACTCTAGGTGTGACAAACACATGATATGCCAATGCTTATGATGTTATGCTCAAGTTTTAGTGACAGTAAAAGCAGGGGTGTTACAGTATCTATTTTGCACAAGTTCTATCCGTGCTCCAAACCACGATCTCGGGCGACTGGTTCGCCGCTCGTCGTCTTTGCACCCTCCTGGTACAGGCAGCCGTTGTTCGGGAAACGATGGGAGGAAGAAGAGTCCGGGGCCATCGATTTCGTGATAAACAACCATGATTAGATGAAGGGTTATGATGGTGGGAGCCGTGGGATCGTAGATAAGCGGTGGAGATTTGATCTTGCGTAACCCTTCGTCTCATAAAAATCTGGCCGTTGATGTGTGATCGGGTGGACGTGGTGTGGTGTAACCAGGAATTGAATCAGAACCGTTGATCGCCCATATGACGATCACTAGTGGGTACCTGTTCGGGTGGGTGCGCGATCTAATCCAGGCCCTCGATTATGATTCAATGTCTCACGATCGCCTATACCCTTTTGGCACGAGGGCCGTAACACACTTAAATCGGAATAACTCGTCAGTCCCTCAGATCTAGTCTGATAAAGCCACTTAACTAGGATCAAATACCACATACTCACTCAAAGGTGAGTCACAGAAGAAATACAATAAAATAGGAAAACCTCAATTTAAAGTACTGAATTATTACATAAATTGGAGTTTTCAAGTAAACTGAAATAGTTCATATGATAAAATGCAGCGGATAATCGATGTCGACGGTAGCGAGGAATTAGGCAAGGCCTAGCCCATTACTCCTCTTGCTCCTCTCCTGCTGGAGCAGCACCCCACTAGACTGTCCAACCCAGTGGTAGGCCAAGTCACACCATCAACCATATCCTGAAGCGTACCTGCAAAAATTATGCCACAAGCAAGGCTGAGTATACTAATACTCAGCTAGACTTACCTGGTGTGAGGAATCTACTCCTCTACCTCTAGACCATGCAGCTGTTTGGCTGAGGGGTTTGGTTTGCCAAAAGCACTAGCTGTATCTAAAATCAAGTTTTAGCTTTTCAATTTCTAGCATCATTAGCTTTACTAAGTTTGCTCCTTCTAAGCATACATGGTAGCAAGCATTTTAGTACACACAACAAGTTATCTCATGTAACCTCATTTCACTTCTTACTCGATGTAGTACAAGGGGTCAAGCAGTCTCATTAGCTGCGAGAAGCAGACGTTTCGAATCGAGTTTTAACCTTGCAAGGTAAACCTAAACACACGACATGTCAGGGCACTCCGACCCCACACATGTCAACCGTCCCCATCGATTCCCCGTTCGCGTCCAGGCCTCACCGCCTTGGCATACAATGCTCCACTGACCCCGGCTGCCGCCGTGCAGTGACCGCATTTGTACCCACCATAGCTAGCATGGGAGACCCAGTCTTAGGTCGCGTTAGGGATAAAGTCCGCGCCCGGCTTCACTCAGGTACTAGGTTTACCGGTTACCATATTTCCCGATATGTGCTTAGTACGTTCAAAAGCTTGACTCAGGTATCCACACATTAATCCTTAATTCATTTTCCCGTCTCATGGACAAGGCATCCTCCCTGGATCCAAGTCCATAGACCAACATATATCCCGTTATCAAGATGAATACAATCAATTCCTAACCTTGCGCGAGTGCTAGGAAAATCACTCGACTTCTATCGAGATCCTGATTAGCAAGCAGCTACTCAACCTAGCATACTAGTATCCATCTCAAAAAGGAATACTAAGTTCATGCAACTAGAGGTTTCAAGCAACTCCTACACTTAAGTGCACATTACGATCCTACAAACATTAAGTGTAGTAAAGTAGCATATATATATATATAACTTGGTTATGCATAAAACTGGGCTTGCCTTCAATAGCTGGGGCTGCGGGGATATCCTCGATGGCAGTGTCGGGAGCTTGCTCCTGGTCTTCCTTGTGGACAGCTCCTTGCTCGGGGATGAGCACGCACTCTCCGTCATCGAGATTACAATCTAATGAATGCAATGAGTAAGATATCTGCATGGTATGATATGCAATTCAACAATTAAACTTGGATGGTGAATGATCATTTTAATAGGTTAGGGCTAAATCTTGCTACTTGAAGATCCTTGGTGTATACTTAGTAATTTAAGGTCAAGCTTAGTTACACTAAGTGGTAAATCCATTTTGGTGTTCCACTGAATTCCTTTTAATGTCTTAGTGAGAATTTGTCAAGATTTCAAGTTGAACTTATTGGAGTGAGGTTTATCTTTCATTTCTTTCCTTCTATTTCGCTTATGCTTTTAAGGTGGGTTTGAACCACGAGTTAACTTAATAAATTTCCACAAATTATGCAAACATTACAGGGGCTTCTTACTGGTGTATAGCTCTCTGTCTCAAAATTTGGGGTTCAAAAAGTGAGGGGTTCTCTCTGTATAAAATTATCAAATATTAGGGTAGAAGGGGTGTTTTGAACTACAACCTTTTTAACAGAGGGTTATTTTCTAAGACATATTTTTTACTGGCATCACCTTGTACAAATTTCTAGCCATTAATACCTATTTGTTATTTTGCTACGATTTTCTAAAGTTTCTAGCCAAAGGGGTGTTTCTACTACCACTATACTTGAAAAACATCAAACAACAGATTTCTAATTTTTCCTATCTTTTTCTTTGTGCAAGAGCAATCATTCTGAAGTTTGGCATCTTTTTGCTTAAGGGAAGGGTGGTAGGAATTATTTGGATTAAATTGCCTTTTTCATGAAGTATTGGCAATGGGTATTATTTTGCAACCTTCAATTGGGTTTTGCATTTTTCTTTGGTGGCCTATCTCATTATTGATCTAGTAAAATTTTATTTGACCATTATTGCACTATTTTTGGGTTGCACATGATTTATTTAAAATAGGACCCAATATCCAATTCTATTTGTTTACCCTACTTAAAATGATGGGCTGGGTGGTTATCATTTTTGTAGTGGTGCCTTAGTGGTTATAAGTCCACTAAATTTTTATTAACAATTTTGAAATTGTTTTCATAATTCTAATAATTGTTTTTCTGGTTTGATTAATGCCTAATAAAACATTTCACCTTGACTCTGTTCTGGACTAGGGGCCCCGTTCGGGACTTGTTCTCAAATGCTATAAATTGAGAACAAGGCAACAAAAAACAGGTTATTTGTTAATGCCCTTCGTCCTTCGGAACATTATTTCCCTAAGGATATAATGATCTTCGGACGAAGGTCATGAAGGACATACCTTCATCATCTCAACATATATATAAACATATCAAGGGCGGATGGAGCATGTAAAACATAAGGGATAATGTGAACAAACATGTAACATCATCATACACAATTCTTATTCTATAATCATAAATGAATAATGACAATATTGAATTACATTTGTACCTTCGACTTGACAGAAAATGAAAGTACAAGCGTGACGCAAAAATGAGTACAAGTCAGCGTGAATAGTACGGGGGTACTGTTCATCTATTTATAGGCACGGGACACAGCCCGTGTAAAATTACATCCATGCCCTTCACATTTGCTAAACTTTAAGGTAGTCCACCGAGGTCTAAATAGCTTTTTTCCTTTTAAATCGGTTCCCTTTTTTGTCATTATGCCGAAGCTCCCTTCCGCATAGCTTCGGCGCTGCGTCAACCTTCGTATTGTTGTGCTTTTCACACTGTGTGGTTCTAATCCGAGTCCGAAGGCACCTGTTCATATATTACACTCGACAAACATTGTTAAATCATGTTTTTGAGGACCTTCGGAAGACGAAGGCCCCCAACAGTAGCCCCTCGCAATATTAATTTGTTAGAATGACGAATTCAGATTGCGACATGGACAAAGGCCCTAAGCCGAAGGTCCGAAAAAACACCTTCCCTTTGCTAGAATAGCAACAGTCAATGACAGATAGGGCCCTCCAACTTGGAGCGCACTGGCGTATAAATAGGAACTTACACCGACTGCACTTGATACACTGCTTGTGCCATTTGCCTTATTTTCTCAATTTTATAACTTGTGCTTACTAGCGCTTGATAGCTCTCAAGCTTTTGAGCTTCGGTTTGAAGGACATGTTTTCGTCATTTCCGAAGAGAAGATGTCTCAAGACAAGAAGACAGTTGCTGAGACAAAGCTAACCGAAGAGGAGAAGCTTAAGGAGAAGACTGCTAGATTTGTTGAGTCAATAGCAAAAACAAATACAGAGAAGATTACTAAAGAGATACTGGAAGGCTTGTCTGAAGATACTGATGATAGCGACAGCTATGATGTGGAGAGTGGAGGCGAAGACTCTGAAGATCGGCCCTGGCGACCAAGTCATGCAGTCTTCGGGAAATCAACTATCAAACAGAGTCATCTTGATAATATGAGAGGAAGGTATTTTCGAGATATGTCTATTGTGAGGGCTGACGTAGACAGGGCCATTCCTGCTCCCGAAGAAAACGAAGTTGTGATCTTTCGAAGCTTCTTCAAAGCTGGACCTCGGTTCCCGTTGAGCAGATTTGTGGTTGAAGTTTTAAAGACATACCAGATTTTCCTTCACAAGATCACTCCCAAAGCAGTTATTAGAATGGGGATCTTCATCTAGGCTGTGAGAAGTTAAGGTCTAGAGCCAAGTGCAAGATGTTTTTGCAGTATGCATGAACTTTCGTATGAGACGAAGGCCTGGGGTAAAGAACAATATCATAACAATTTCGGTTGCTATAGCTTCGCGCATCCAAAGAAAGATGTTTTGAAAAATCTATGGAATGTGTGAAGAAAATGAAGACTAGCTTCGCCAAGGTGGGCGCGTATCAAGCGAAGACAACTTCATAGGAGGCGACCCCGAGGGCGTTATCGAGTGGACCAGTGGTGAAGCCGAAGCTTTTGAGGAAATCTTAAGTGATCATGGGGACGTTTGCGCATTTTCTGGTGCGAGAGGAGTTGCAGCTGTCTTGGAGAAGGCGGGTTGCGATCATGTTAAAACCTTGGCCCAGGCTGAAGCTGCCTTCTCCGTGGATGACACGAAGGACCCCTCGGCCGAAGCAAGTTTAATAGGTGGAAAATTTTTTACTGATATCTGGGAAAATGGTGGCCGAGAAATGGCTCATGAAATAATGAAGAAGAGCGAAAAAGATCTTCATGACGCTCGAGAAGCAACGAAAGAAGCTGAGAGAGCAGCGGAACTCAAGAGACGAATAGGTATTACATCATAGCTTTTAACTTTGTCGTTTATTTTTCGTGACTTCGAACTAATTGATGTTTTCTACCGCAGCTGAACTACCTCCTCCACCAGAGCCATTCGACCCACTGGCCGACCCAGAAACAAAGAAAGCAATAGAAATCATTAATATGGCCGAAGGTATTGTCGACGAAGTTGTCACCAAACTGCTTAATGAAGTTGCAGAAAAAGTTTTGAAGGAAGAATAACAGTTATTGTAAAAAACATTTCTAGGATATTAATGTAACATTTGTTGAACTAAGTTTGTAATATTTGATGTTTATAATTCAGTTCTTTATGATGCATGAAAGTTTATGTACATACCGTTTTTGAGCCTTCGGCGAAAAAACACCTTCCCTTCTTTTCATGCTTCGTAAAGAAGAGCTTTTATGCCTCATAAAACATCCACAATTCGCAAAAACATCAATGCTTCGTAAACGATAGATCCTTTTTTCCAGATCAAAACTGATGAAGCTGTAATCCTCATTTCACTTTGTGCCTTAGCACTTTTTCATTTCTGTAAAGCATTCTCCGAAGATCGGCTTCGTTTCCAACTCATGTCATTGATATGATATGATGTATGATGTGATGCTATGCGATATGATGTGATGACATGATGCAAGGAATGATGCTAATGCCCAAGATACAACATGTGTGTTTCCTTAGGAACGATCAAAATCTCTTTGCCGTTTATTTTTCGGCTTCACCGCTTATTTTTCGGTGTAAGTTCTGTATCCCCTTAGGAACGTCTTTTAAACTTCTTCGCCTTCTATTTCGACAATTTTCGCGTTGACTTTCCGCGCTTCGCCTTATATTTCGGCGGTATTCGCGTTGACTTTTCTCGCTTCGCCTTATATTTCGGCGGTATTTGGCTCTGCATTCCCTTTGGAACGACTTTTGAGTAGAAAACTTACACTGCACTCCCTTAGGAACGACTTTTTGTAGCTTCGGCAACTTACACTGCGCTCCTTAGGAACGACTTTTTGTAGCTTCGGTGAGACTTGCAATGCGATTTTTAACTCTGCATTCCCTTAGGAACGACTTTTGAGCTTCAATATTCAGCAATTTTTGAGCTTCGTGAGTCTGTGGAGAAGATATATTTCACTATGACAAGAACGAAGCTATTACAAGAAATTAAAAATGGCAAGGAAACTAAGTTTACATCCATTGTTCCTTATTAAAAAGAAAATGACAATGAATATAAAACTGCTTCGGAGGTACGATATCTCTTAATAGATGTGTTTTGATTCCAGCACTGTACTGTTGACTGTGCGGGCTTCGGATTCCTCCCTGAAATCTTGTTGCTGATGGGTCTGCTGGCTCCCTTCTGGTTGCTGACCTCGTGAATAAGCAGGTTGTAGTAGTGGTGGAGGTGGAAGCTGTGGACAAGAAGCATGTGGCTGACTAGCCGAAGCAACTGAAGCTGCAGGATGATTACCCACATATTCTGGTATGTAGGGTGAATGACACGAAGCAGTGTGCAGGACCTGCTTCGGTTGACTTTGCCTAGCTTCGGCTTCTGCGATTTCCTTCTGCTTTTGGATGGTGATTTGGCACATTCTTGTAGTATGGCCCTTGTCTTCACCACAAAATAGGCAGTAGATCTTCCTGGACTGATCCCCATATCTTCCTCTGAAGCCCCTGGCGCCTCTGCCTCTTGGAGCTGGCGGCTGGAAAGAGCTTTGCTGCTGCCCCGAAGATTGTGACGTATATTGTGGCTTCTACAGCTGACTTCCTCTGTCATCACTCTGAGTGGAGTGAATTGACCTGACATGCCTCGGGTGGATTCTTCCTCCGAAGCCCTTGGTCATCTCAGAGAACCTGTAGGCTTCCTCCTTTCTTTGGCGAAAGTCATTGTCAGCCTGGATGTATTCATCCATCTTTTGAAGCAGCTTCTCTAGAGTCTGTGGAGGTTTTCTAGCAAAATACTGGGCAGTGGGTCCTGGACGAAGCCCCTTGATCATGGCCTCAATGACAATTTCATTAGGCACTGTAGGCGCTTGTGCTCTCAGACGCAAGAACCTTCGAACATACGCCTAGAGATACTCCTCATGATCTTGCGTGCATTGAAACAGTGCCTGAGGTGTGACTGGCTTTGTCTGGAAGCCTTGGAAACTTGTCACTAGCATATCCTTAAGCTTCTGCCATTAAGTAATAGTCCCTGGCCGAAGAGAATAATACCATGTTTGTGCCACATTCTTAACTGCCATGACGAAGGACTTGGCCATGACAGTTGCATTGCCTCCGTATGAAGATATAGTCGCTTCATAACTCATCAAGAACTGCTTCGGATCTGAATGCCCATCATACATGGGGAGCTGAGGTGGCTTGTATGATGGAGGCCATGGGATAGCCTACAGTTCTGCTGCCAAGGGAGAAGCATCATCAAAGGTAAAGGTATCATGATTAAAATCATAATACCATCCATCTTCGTTGAATAAGCCTTCATGGTGAAGCTCCCTATGCTGGGGCCTTCGTTCTTGTTTGTCTTGAGCAAGATGGCGTACTTCTTCAGTAGCTTCATCGATTTGCCGTTGAAGATCAGCTAGTCGGGCCATCTTCTCCTTCTTCCGTTGTACCTGCTGATGGATTATCTCCATGTTTCTGATCTCCTAGTCCAACTCCTCCTCCTGGAGTGTTGGACTGGTGGCCTTTCTTTTCTGGCTTCGAGCCTCTCGAAGAGAGAGGGTCTCCTGATTTGGGCCCAGTGGCTGAAGTGTGGCAGCCCCTGACGCTGAAGCTTTCTTCGGCGGCATGACGAAGGTCGGTGTTTGCCGAAGGTGGTCGAAAAAGGGTTCACCGGAGGTGGGCGCCAATGTTGGGGACTTGTTCTCAAATGCTATAAATTGAGAACAAGGCAACACAAAAATAGGTTGTTTGTTAATGCCCTTCGTCCTTCGGAACATTATTTCCCTAAGGATATAATGATCTTTGGACGAAGGTCATGAAGGACTTACCTTCATCATCTCAACATATATATATATAAACATATCAAGGGCGGATGGAGCATGTAAAACATAAGGGATAATGTGAACAAACATATAACATCATCATACACATTTCTTATTATATAATCATAAATGAATAATGACAATATTAAATACACATTTCTCGTCCACGTGCGCAGGCGGGCGATCGAAGTCCGGCGAGGACGATCTTGGGTTTCCGGTGAAGTTCTGCCAGGTCCGAGCGCTTGGAAAGCTTCACGGGCCACCGACGAAGCTAACCGAAGGGCAGGTGCGGCTTGGAAGTGATTGGAGTGGGCTGGCCATAGTGGCCGAGGCTTGGGAAGTGATAGCGGGCGGAGGAGAGCTCGTCGGAGCTAAGGGGGGGCGTCTAGCCAGCGAGGGTGAGCACGGGGTGAGGTGAGGCGCGCCTGGGGAGGCTTTAAAGGCGCGGGCGGGCATGACCGAGGGCGAGGGCGCGCGGCGGACTTGACCGAACGCTGGGGCAAGCGCGCGCGCGGGTTGGGCGAACGCCGGCGTGTGGACCAGGGTCGAACACGTGTGCGCGTTCATTCTGCCCAAGTTCTGGTGCGTGTGGTCATTCATCCGAGCCTCCTCTCGCCTTGGTCAGTGCACAAAATCTCTTCTCCTCCCTATAAGCTACCGATCTTGTGTGGGGGTCATAGGATTTTGCCTACTGGTTTCAAAGATTTGGAGCCCTGAAGTCTGGTCTGTCTCACTGCCCGAGCCCGAGGCAAATCCTTGGTTTTGTCATGTCTAGGGCTCGCGTCCCAATGCCGTCTTCTGGCATGTGACAGAGGGGTTAGTTAGACATGTTTTTGTCAATGGGAGTATTAGGATTAGAGCTAAGGATCAAGGTGAACACACTCGGTTTTGGTTCAAGGGCTGAAAATTCAGAAATCTGAATTTCAGAAATCCCCATTGAACCTCCACTTGAATGGCTTGTTTGGAGTTTTTAATAAACTATTTTGGACAAGCTTTCATAATCTTTATTGTATCTTATTTAGTGTATTTCAATTTTTATAATTGGCCCATGCCATGATTTTATGTTTTTCATGGTCTTTCATCCCTTTTCTTCTTCTCTACTTAAATGGCTTATTTAGGGTTGGTATTAGGGTTTCAACATTTCCCCTTTTTGAAAATCCTAAATTGTTTTGAACATGATTCTTTTAGATATAAACTTAGTGGATCTTTTTTTTCTCAAGTTAATTTGGTGCTTCTTGCTCAAATTTGCTTACATGAAATGATGGTTCTTGGGTTAGCACTGAGAAAACCCTAAGTGACACTGGGGGTGTCACAGCCTTCCCCCTTAAAGGAATCTTGTCCCGAGATTCGGGTCGGAGTCCTCCCGGGGTGAAGCGAAGGGTGAGACTTACATGAAGTGGGTGCTTTATTTATTAGGGCAACTGCTCTTCGAATGTCATTCTCTTTGCAACTTCAGAAGGAAGTCCTTTTATCTTTAGTTTTATAATTAACTTACTCTATTTTAAGATCTTTTTTTCTTAAATTTAGATTCGAAGGGCAGGAGGAGGGGTTGGGCATGATTACATACCAATTTCCTTAGGTAGGCAATCGGGGAAGTTGGAACGCAGGAATTCCTCAGTCTCCCAAGTAGCCTCTTCCTCTGAGTGATTACTCCACTGGACCTTTTACATCTTGATCGATTTAGCCCGAGTTGATCTTTCTTTGCAATCCAGAACATTGGAAGGGTACTCTTGGTACGATAGATCTGGCTCTATCTCCAATTTTGGTTCTGCTATGACCTCAGTCGGCAATCGAACACACTTCTTCAGCTGGGATACATGGAACACATTGTAGATGGCAGACATTTTTGGAGGTAACTTCAATTTGTATGCCACGGGTCCACATGCCTCTATGATCTCATAAGGTCCAATGTAACGAGGGCTAACTTGCCTTTGATTCCAAACCTCTGCACTCCCTTGGTGGGTGATACCTTCAGATACACGAAATCTCCCACCTCAAACTGGAGAGGTTTCCTCCTCTTATCATGGTAACTCTTCTGTCTGGCCTGAGCAGCTTCTAGATTCTTCCTGATTAGTTTGACCATCCTTTCGGCTTCAGTCACTAAGTCAGGTCCAAAAACTTCTCTTTCTCCAGGCTGAGACCAATTGAGAGGTGTTCTACACCTTCTCCCATAGAGAGCTTCAAAAGGTGCCATCCTCAAGCTGGATTGATAACTGTTGTTATAAGCAAACTCTGCCAAGGAGAGGTGCTTATCCCAGTTCTTGCCACAATCGATCGCATAAGCCCTCAGCATATCTTCAAGAATTTGATTTACCCTCTCGGTCTGACCATCCGTCTGTGGGTGGTAAGCTGAACTCCTAATTAGCTTGGTTCCCAAAGACTCTTGCAGTTGTTCCCAAAATCTGGCAACAAATTGGGCTCTTTGGTCAGAAACAATGGTCCGAGGCAATCCGTGCAAACACACGATTTGGTCAATGTACAACTCTGCATACTTTTGAGCCTTATCAGTGGTGTGCACTGGGAGAAAATGTGCCACTTTCGTCAGTTGGTCCACAATAACCCAAATCGAATCATGATGACGAGAGGTGTTGGGCAGACCCACAATGAAATCCATGCTGATGTCGTCCCATTTCCACGAAGGTATAGACAGGGGTTGCAAAGCTCTAGCTGATTTCAAGTGGCTTGCCTTTATCCTCTGACAGGTGTCACATTCTGATACATATTGGGCTATCTCCCTCTTCATTTTGGTCCACCAATATAAGGGCTTCAAATCATGGTACATTTTGGTGCTCCCTGGATGCATAGAGAATTTGGAGAGATGGGCCTCGTCCAAGATTTTCTTCTTGAGATCCTTGTTTTTAGGAACCACCGATCTGCTTTGAAACCACAATATACCCTTTCCATCTTGGCAGAAACATGTATACTTCTCAGTCTTTTGATGGAGATTCTCCTTAATAATCTGCACTTCCTTGTCACTGAGCTAGGCCATGATGATCTGGTCTTGCAAAGCTGGCTCAACAGAAATGTGAGACAAAGCACCATAAGGAATCACTTCAACCTTCATCTTGCTCAACTCATCACACAAGGTGTCAATGCGAGAATCCATCATAACACAATTGCATTGCAACTTCCGACTCAAGGCATCTGCTACCACATTGGCTTTTCCCGGGTGATAATGTACCTCCAGGTCATAGTCCTTGATCAGGTCTAGCCATCTTCTCTGCCTCATGTTGAGATCAGCCTGAGTAAAGATATACTTAAGGCTCTTATGATCAGTGAAGATGTTGCAGTGGGTTCCCATCAAATAGTGCCTCCACATTTTTAATGCATGAACCACGACTGCTAACTCCAAGTCATGACTGGGATAATTCTGCTCATGAGGCCTGAGTGCTCTTGAGGCGTAAGCAATGACTCGGTTGTCTTGCATCAAGACACAACCTAGTCCAGTGCCAGAGGCATCACAATACACATCAAATGGCTTGCTGCTGTCGGGTTGCGCTAACAACGGTGCTGTGGTCAGATGTTGCCTCAACGCATGAAAGGCATCTTCGCACTTCTGACCCCAAACAAACTTGGCTTCTTTCTTCAACAACTCAGTGATGGGCTTCACAATTCGAGAGAAATCCGGAATGAATCTTCAGTAATAACTAGCTAATCCCAGAAATCTCCGAATCTGACGGACAGTCGTGGGTGGCTTCCAGTTCATCACCTCTTGCACTTTATCACGATCAATAGCTATACCTGCCTGAGGCATAGTGTGACCCAAGAATTTGATCTCCTTTAGCCAAAAATCACATTTTGACAACTTGCCATAAAGGTGGTGCTCTCATAGACGTTGAAGCACTACATGCAAATGCCCGACATGTTCTTCTTTGTTCTTTGAGTACACCAAGATATCATCAATGAAAACCACTACGAACTTGTCCAATTCAGGCATGAAAACAAAATTCATCAGATACATGAAATATGCTGGTGCATTTGTCAGCCCAAAAGACATCACCAAGAATTCATATAGCCCATATCTGGTTGAGAAAGCAGTCTTCGGAATATCGCTCGCTCGTATCTTTATCTGATGGTAGCCGGAGCGAAGGTCTATCTTAGAAAACACTTTGGCTCCGACCAACTGGTCAAAAAGAACATCAATACGAGGCAAAGGATACTTGTTCTTGATAGTCACCGCATTAAGTGGGCGGTAATCTATACACAGCCTCAAGCTTTCATCCTTCTTCTTCACAAACAAGGCTGGACATCCCCAAGGCGAAGTACTTGGGTGGATAAAACCTTTGTCCAGCAACTCTTGCAATTGCTTCTTCAGTTCTGCCAACTCAGCGGGTGGCATCCGGTAAGGCCTCTTTGAAATGGGTGTCATTCCCGGTTGCAACTCGATGGTGAATTCGATGTCCCGGTCTAGTGGCATTCCTGGCAATTCATCAGGAAAGACATCTGCATACTCACAGACCACCGGAATCTTCTTCAAGGGTAACTCTGTCATAGCAAAAGCACATGACTGAGTAGAGTCTTGACTGGGCAAAAACAAGGTGAAACTCCCACAGATTGGGGAATTGATTTCCACGATGCGGCTGGTTACATCAAGCACTACTTGGTGCAGGGTCATCCAATTAGCTCCCAGAATAATATCCACATTTTCCAAACCCAAAACAAGAAGGGTGGTTTTGATAATGTGGCTTCCTAGTTGAATAGGCATACTTTGGTTTAATTGATTAGTTGCAATTTTACCTCCAGGTGTGGCTATCATAAATGACCCTTTTGTGTGATAGAAAGGCAGTTGACATTTAGCACTGAGCTTTTGGCTAATGAAACTATGAGATGCACCAGAATCAAACAGAATTAAAGCAGGTTGATTATAAACTGAAAAGATACCAGTCATGATGGGGGTCCCTCAGGTAACTCCTCTAGAGTAGTGAAGTTGAGCTTCCCTTGCCTGACTTGTACCTTCTACTTTCTTCCCTTATCTTGATTTGGTGCTGGCATCTGCCTCTACTGGTTCCTTGGGCAATTCTTAGCATAGTGGCCCACATTGCCACAAGTGAAGCACTTGCTCCCATTGCCCTGGCGGAACTGCTGCTGCTGCGGAGGCTGATTGTTCCTTGGAGTGGGAGCTGGAAAACAAGTGGGTGCCAACTGCTGCTACTGAGGTGGCCTGATCACCCATCTGCCTGCCTACTGCTGAAGTCCCCTGCTCTGATTGTGAGAAACAATCCTGAACCTCGGGGCCAGAGCGGATGGTGCTGCTATTGGTGCCTTTCTCTTCTTCTCTGCCCGGTGAGCTACAATACAATCCTCCTAGGAGATGGCCAGGTTGACCAACTCATTGAAGCTATCAGCACGGACAGTGTTGAGACGTTCCCGCAGCTTGGTGTTGAGACCCCTGCGGAAGCGGTCTCTCTTCTTCTCGTCAGAATCAGCATGATAACCTGCATACTGGCATACGTCGTTAAGGGCCTGAGCGTACTGCAATACCGTGCGGGTTCCTTGATTAAGTGCCAGGAATTCATTCAGCTTGCGATCAAGAATTCCGGCTGGGATATGGTGCCCTCTGAAAGCAGTCTTGAATTCCTCCCAAGACACTTCACGATCAGCGGGGAGCATAGCACAGAAGTGGGCCCACTAAGTCCGAGCAGGGCCACTGTAACACTCCAAGTTCCACAAACAACCTGGAATGCTACTGTACTACACTTCCGACGTCTATATATAAAATTTCGGCAGCATCCCCTTTGCAAGATTGCATAAAAGAGGGGGGGCAACAGAGTATAAACATATATCATGACTAAAACATACTAAGTATTATTAATCGGCTAGCAAGGAAAGATAAACATACGACCTGAACTGAATTAACCAGTGCGCACGACCATATAAAAAAAATAAACAAACTTCCTTTGACAATAAGTTTCTAATTAAATCATGGCTGCGCCTGGGCAGCGTTATTGTGAGAGTGAAAGTGGACGTGCTGCTACTCCCCTCATTCCCAACATGCATCAAGTACCTGCATTGAGTAATGCAAGAGTGAGATGACACATCTCAGCAAGTAAAATAATATCAAACAGTTTAACCACATAAGAACATTGTTTTACCACCACTTGATTCCACAACCTTCCTATTACGAAGGTGCAGCACGTATACAACGTACAACGCACCTAGTTACCACACCTCGCAGGTAGAAACCACAATAGTAACATAGTAATGTCACACTTCATATATTCCTCATGAGTGCAAATGTCTGCAAATGCAAGGATGACTTCTGCCTTCATACCTCTAAGGATATGAAGCCGCATCGTACCCCTCCTCGGGCAACGTACGATGCTAAAAAATGTACCGGTACGGTCGGACCATAAGATCACGACATAACTTCAAAATGCAAGATGGATGATGCGATGTGCATGTCATGCCTACAACACTTCATATAACATGATTCAAAAGACACTTCAACTTCATCCAGATGGGAATCAACCACATACATCATTACCAAATTATGATCATCCAAAATATTAGACAATTGAGAATTAATACTTCCAAACAAATAAACTTCATCATAGAATTCAATGATTAACATAATTAAAAATTATGCATACTCAATGACAGGGAATAGGATGCAAACCAAACGGTAGCAACCACCACTGTATTTACTTGCCTTTACCGGAAGTTCGGGCAAATCCCTAAGTACGATCCGGAAGTCCACCACCTGTTTTTGACACCCAACTTAGTACACCAATTTCACATAATCAGGCTCATAAGCGACGCCGCACCTACGCACAAACTCAAACCCCGCCGCGGGTTACATCTCTCCCTACACCCACCAAACTGCAGCGGCGCTGCTTAATAATTTCATAACTTAAAATTTAGGACAGCAGTGATGATAAACAAAAACTTCAGAGACAACTACATAAAATTCCCCACAAGTTTTGTATACAACTCATGATTGAATTCTAACATCTACTTACCTCTAAACGGTCCTCAAAATAAACAATGCAATCTGTTTTTTTCTGATTTGAGCAGCGACATACGCGGATTCATACAGCGATAACTTTTAAAATATAATTCCGATTTGAGCGCATAAGTACTTGTTGGAAAGATAAGAAAAAGCCCTACATGATTCTCATACTGATTAACACTAATTACTCCCGAAACATCCCCAGAAACTGCTAACACTGCTGCTGTTCATCACTCTGAAAAATCTGTTTTCTGGACAGCCACATACCCGGATTCAAACGATGATAACTTTTAATTTATAACTCCAAATTGAGCGCATAAATACTCGTTGGAAAGATAAAACAAAGTTCTACAAGATTCTCATACTGATTAACACTAATTGCTCCCGAAAAATCCCCAGAAACTGCTAACACTGCTGCTGTTCATCACTCTGAAAAATCTGTTTTCTGGACAGCCACATACCCGGATTCAAACGATGATAACTTTTAATTTATAACTCCAAATTGAGCGCATAAATACTCGTTGGAAAGATAAAACAAAGTTCTACAAGATTCTCATACTGATTAACACTAATTGCTCCCGAAAAATCCCCAGAAACTGCTAACACTGCTGCTGTTCATCACTCTGAAAAATCTGTTTTCTGGACAGCCACATACCCGGATTCAAACGATGATAACTTTTAATTTATAACTCCAAATTGAGCGCATAAATACTCGTTGGAAAGATAAAACAAAGTTCTACAAGATTCCCAAATTGATCCCCATTAAATCTTCACGAAAAAAACTAAAAACTGCTGGAACTACCGCTGTTCATCCACCACGCAAAATTCTGGACAGCCCCCCTCTATCTAATCGCAAACGCAACATCTCATCAATTGAATCGCAGCGCAAATGAACAAGGGATGAACACAAAAGAAAAATCACCTTAGGTTCTCCCCTTTTCCTTCCTCCCTTCTTCCTTCCACCAAAACGATTGGAGATTCGCACCAAAAGACGATGATCCGAGCGACACGGAGTAGCACCTAGGGAGGAGGGGATTGGGGGGGCGGCTAGGGTTTTGGTGGCTGCAACAATGGAGGGAGGAGGAGGTGGGCAGGGGGGGCGGCGGCCAAGGGGAAAGGAGGAGTGGGGGGGGGGGCGGCTGCACATGGGGGGGGTAGTTAGGAGGGTGGCGGCTAGGGTTTGGGAGGGCTAATGGGCCGAAACACCAATTGCGGCCCAACTAACCCACGCGACAGCTCCTGACCGCAACGCAAACGTCAAACCAAATAAATTCTACTGCCCTAGTTGCGAATGTTGTTCACAAAATTCCAAATCCCCAAAACAACAACTGGATGAGGGAAAAAAAACAAAAAGAACAACCCCCAACTTCTCTTCTTTGCAAACCGGGTATCACATGCTACCCCTCTTAAAAAGAATTCGACCTCGAATTCTGACGCTTCTATCGGAACAACAAAAGAAAGGTTAATGAATCAACAAAACTCACACATAAAGAAAAGTTCGAGTACTTCTGCCGCATCAGCTCCTCGAGCTCCTAGGATTCTAAGATACGCAGCAGACGACACTCTAGAGTCTGCTCTTGCTACACAAGAATCGGCTCTAGCTCGATTTGATGGTCTGGATTCCGCAAATACTTCGTCAACAAAAAGACATGGAATACTTGGTGTACTCTGATCACAGATTCCGACAATTACATGTGCTAAGCCCAGCTTCCAACTCGGCCAAGATAGCAGACGGTCCTATATACCTCGGACCAAGCTTTCTTGACACCAAATCAATCATTGACATATGCAAGTACTTCAAGGAATGTATATATGAATGCAAGGCATATAATGTTCCTATAGGCTAAACCAAACTTAGCCACACAAGAGCAACTTCAAGAGAGCAACTTAATGCTTGCACATTTCTAGATAGCAACACAACGGTTGATTGTTTTGCTCCTAACTCACAAAATATGCATCGACAATTAGTAAACTAGGACTTTATGGAAAACTTATAAAGTTCACTATACCCTTGGTATTATCATCACAACAAGATTTGACACTTAGAAAGGTCAAACAGTGCTAAACGTAAATTCTGTCCAGACTTGGACATAATTCAACTACTCAATTCAAAAATCCATAATTGGAGTCTCAATCATCCAATTCAGGTGCTCCCAGACTTTTTAGAAAGCTAGTAGAATTGTCTATAATTCATTTATAAACATATCAAGTTAATTCAATGCATATTAAGGTCAAAAGACACGAGAAAGGCTCTGCTGTCCAAATTTGGACAGATTCAGAGATCACACTTAAAACAGCTGTAACTTAACTTATAGATCTCCAAAAAAAATTAATCCAAAATTTGTTGTAACGATTAAGAAAAAGTACTACAACTTCTTTATAATTTATAATAAGTTATTCGAAGTTTAAATTGGGCAAACAAGGTCAGCTTCGAAATCTGCATAGAATCTGCACATATTTCAAGACTGGACTTGAGAAAATCATAACTCCCAAACTACTAGACCTATGGTCATGAAATTTTTACACAAGTAAGATAAAGAAGTTGGCTACAACTTTTATATATAACATCTCTACAGAAAAGATGGTTTACTTCACTGAACTAGCTGCATAACTAAAACTGGTCATGCAGTCCCAATAGCAAGCAATAGATTTTATCAGGTTCATTACTCTTCTAAGATTAAACGTTCATTGAAAGACTAATAACTTTAGGTTCTTCATTACGAGACACCTAGAACAAATATAAGTATAGAAGCAATATGATAACTTTTTAAATCATTTAAGCCTAATCTCACATCATGCAAACAAGAATCAATTTAAGCATGTTATGTCTACCCACATATTCATCCAAGCACATTCTATACATGATATCATAACTCCCTGCAGCTAACAAAATTTTGCAAATATGAACTCACTGAAAAGATTATAACATTCCCTAGAACTTTTATTATAATGAGTGTCTCGGAATTGGTTTCCAAACCGATAAAACAATGCAACTCTTTTGTTTCAAAACTGATAAGATTGAAACAATGGACAACTAAAATTCAAAAACCTATAACTCCTGCTATACTCAACTTAAACTACAACGAACACGCGTTGGAAAAGTTTTGAAAATTGTCCACGACTTTTGCAATAAAGTTGCACCCAAATTTATCCTTATAGCCCACAACTCTGCATTATCTACAGCTAAACTCAGCCTGAGATACTGCACATTAAAGATTCGACTTATATCCGGGCAACCACCTTTCCAAATCTAGTTAACAGACAGTTACAAGTAAATACCCATTAAAAAGGTACTGAAAAGACCTATAAGTTTTGCTTAAAGAGAATTCGCAAATTTGTGCTCTGCAACTATCAAAACGCGGTCGATTTATTGGTGATTATAACGACGCCTAAAGTTCAGACACAACAGTGCAACAATTTCAGAGCAACCTAACTCCAATTATATGCAATGAGAATTAGAAACCCATACTCTTTGAAAAGATCATGAAATTACTAAAACTTTCATAATCCACAAAGACCAAATTATACCGTCTTCAATGTCTACTCTTCCGTACAAAATTAAAGACTCACTCTGCTAGAGACACCAACAAAGATGTTTTAAGAAACCCATATCTCTCAAATGTTTAGACCAAACATGGTGATTAAGCATCCTATGGAAAGATGCAGAAACATACTACAAAACATTCTAGATAAGTGAAGCCTGATTCAGCCTCCAACTAATTTAAAATGCCTCCCGAAACCAAACAACACATTATCAACAATAAAAAAAACAAGATAAAATGAAACCCAAGTCATTGGCAGGTGCCATCAACACTAGGATTTTCCACTACCAAACTGGGATGCAACTCCACAAAGTCTTTAAATAACACTCTACCAAATAGGTTAGAACACTAAGCACAACAATCAATGAATTCAACAACCTCGTTTGTTAATGCCACTAAGGTCAAACATCCATGTATCGATAATGTATGAAACACCTGACATACCCGTCTCCAGCACTATAAAACATGGTTGTTATTACACTAGAATCCAACTACTAGAAATCTCCAAAACTATTCTGTTGACGTGAAGCAAATGGTGCTCATGTCATATAACATCTTTTCCCCCTCAAAAGAGAAAATTTGCAATACTCATAAAGCAATGGAGGGATAACAACAAGAAAAACTAATGTACTTCTTGACACAGACTCATGCAAAAGCTTCATAAATATTACTTTCAACACTAAAATAATAACACGATACTATGCTCAACAGGAGTAATTGGACTTCAATAAGATAATCCACCTAACCCAACTACTTTGATTAACCTCACATACAACAATACCTCCTATTATTGCACTTGAACAATTTGTACCTAGTGATGTCATAGGATGTATTCAAAGTAGTAGACATACATGATCTATCAAACCATCATTCATATAACAAAAATCTCCATCTAATGCAACAACCACATCATTATAGAGATAGATGACTAACAAACATAAGCAACTTCCAGTTAAACATTGACTTTGTTTAAGATAAAGCGGTCCAAATAATAATTCCACAAGCATGCATAGAGAACTGATCATAAAAAAAACTACCATGCATCATCGGTGATTAAAAACAATATAAAACGGGTTGTCCATATCGTCCGCATGACTAGCCTCCAACAAATAAAAATTATGCATAACCTTTTTGGCTATAGAAACAAACCATAGAAGGAAAACATGCATGCCTCTTCAACTATAATATAGACATAAAATCCACTTGAAATCACCCTATTTATTATTAAAGATAAGGTTGCACACAATAAGAAAACCTATCATGTAAACATGGTTGAACTTATCTATCCACGTCATCTTGCAAATTCACTTGAGTTCTTCTAGTCTCAAGATTTCATAGACAGTACAACATTGCCTTTGCTCTATGGAGACAAACCTATTGTACTCTAAGATCAAGTTGGCAAGTAGCCACACTAGCCAAAAAAAAAGTGAGGTGTAAAGCACTGCACCCATGGAAATATCACATTGATAAGTTGGGTTGTAACCCAACAGTCAATCAAACTCAACAACACCATAAAACTTCATTGTATAGTGTTTTCACACTACACCAAGTCGGATTAGATCCTCTATACACAAGCTCAATAAACAATCGGCAAGTACTAGAACCCAAGAATCCTTTTGGGGAAAAAACATCCACAGTCAAGCATATAGAAATATATGATGGTAATAGCTCAGAGATTAGTAAACATTGCATCCCAAAAACATCATGACGATATGTATATAAAACAAGTACATTAGTAGCTTCACTCGCATAATAATTTCAATAACAACCACATCAAGAAACCAATATTAATTAGAAGTAACATTTCATATCAAGCATTACGTCGTTAACGACATACCTCATCAAACCATAAAGGGGTTTGGAGTAAGAAAATTCTAGTCATCTATACAATAAAATACTAATATGAAAGATATATGAACCCATACCCTTCCTATATGTGCAAGTGTGTCAAATTTATCTTCAAATTGCGTAGAATCTAAAGCCTATGCTCTGATACCAACTGTAACACTCCAAGTTCCACAAACAACCTGGAATGCTACTGTACTACACTTCCGACGTCTATATATAAAATTTCGGCAGCATCCCCTTTGCAAGATTGCATAAAAGAGGGGGGGCAACAGAGTATAAACATATATCATGACTAAAACATACTAAGTATTATTAATCGGCTAGCAAGGAAAGATAAACATACGACCTGAACTGAATTAACCAGTGCGCACGACCATATAAAAAAAATAAACAAACTTCCTTTGACAATAAGTTTCTAATTAAATCATGGCTGCGCCTGGGCAGCGTTATTGTGAGAGTGAAAGTGGACGTGCTGCTACTCCCCTCATTCCCAACATGCATCAAGTACCTGCATTGAGTAATGCAAGAGTGAGATGACACATCTCAGCAAGTAAAATAATATCAAACAGTTTAACCACATAAGAACATTGTTTTACCACCACTTGATTCCACAACCTTCCTATTACGAAGGTGCAGCACGTATACAACGTACAACGCACCTAGTTACCACACCTCGCAGGTAGAAACCACAATAGTAACATAGTAATGTCACACTTCATATATTCCTCATGAGTGCAAATGTCTACAAATGCAAGGATGACTTCTGCCTTCATACCTCTAAGGATATGAAGCCGCATCGTACCCCTCCTCGGGCAACGTACGATGCTAAAAAATGTACCGGTACGGTCGGACCATAAGATCACGACATAACTTCAAAATGCAAGATGGATGATGCGATGTGCATGTCATGCCTACAACACTTCATATAACATGATTCAAAAGACACTTCAACTTCATCCAGATGGGAATCAACCACATACATCATTACCAAATTATGATCATCCAAAATATTAGACAATTGAGAATTAATACTTCCAAACAAATAAACTTCATCATAGAATTCAATGATTAACATAATTAAAAATTATGCATACTCAATGACAGGGAATAGGATGCAAACCAAACGGTAGCAACCACCACTGTATTTACTTGCCTTTACCGGAAGTTCGGGCAAATCCCTAAGTACGATCCGGAAGTCCACCACCTGTTTTTGACACCCAACTTAGTACACCAATTTCACATAATCAGGCTCATAAGCGACGCCGCACCTACGCACAAACTCAAACCCCGCCGCGGGTTACATCTCTCCCTACACCCACCAAACTGCAGCGGCGCTGCTTAATAATTTCATAACTTAAAATTTAGGACAGCAGTGATGATAAACAAAAACTTCAGAGACAACTACATAAAATTCCCCACAAGTTTTGTATACAACTCATGATTGAATTCTAACATCTACTTACCTCTAAATGGTCCTCAAAATAAACAATGCAATCTGTTTTTTTCTGATTTGAGCAGCGACATACGCGGATTCATACAGCGATAACTTTTAAAATATAATTCCGATTTGAGCGCATAAGTACTTGTTGGAAAGATAAGAAAAAGCCCTACATGATTCTCATACTGATTAACACTAATTACTCCCGAAACATCCCCAGAAACTGCTAACACTGCTGCTGTTCATCACTCTGAAAAATCTGTTTTCTGGACAGCCACATACCCGGATTCAAACGATGATAACTTTTAATTTATAACTCCAAATTGAGCGCATAAATACTCGTTGGAAAGATAAAACAAAGTTCTACAAGATTCTCATACTGATTAACACTAATTGCTCCCGAAAAATCCCCAGAAACTGCTAACACTGCTGCTGTTCATCACTCTGAAAAATCTGTTTTCTGGACAGCCACATACCCGGATTCAAACGATGATAACTTTTAATTTATAACTCCAAATTGAGCGCATAAATACTCGTTGGAAAGATAAAACAAAGTTCTACAAGATTCTCATACTGATTAACACTAATTGCTCCCGAAAAATCCCCAGAAACTGCTAACACTGCTGCTGTTCATCACTCTGAAAAATCTGTTTTCTGGACAGCCACATACCCGGATTCAAACGATGATAACTTTTAATTTATAACTCCAAATTGAGCGCATAAATACTCGTTGGAAAGATAAAACAAAGTTCTACAAGATTCCCAAATTGATCCCCATTAAATCTTCACGAAAAAAACTAAAAACTGCTGGAACTACCGCTGTTCATCCACCACGCAAAATTCTGGACAGCCCCCCTCTATCTAATCGCAAACGCAACATCTCATCAATTGAATCGCAGCGCAAATGAACAAGGGATGAACACAAAAGAAAAATCACCTTAGGTTCTCCCCTTTTCCTTCCTCCCTTCTTCCTTCCACCAAAACGATTGGAGATTCGCACCAAAAGACGATGATCCGAGCGACACGGAGTAGCACCTAGGGAGGAGGGGATTGGGGGGGGGGGGGGCGGCTAGGGTTTTGGTGGCTGCAACAATGGAGGGAGGAGGAGGTGGGCAGGGGGGGGGCGGCGGCCAAGGGGAAAGGAGGAGTGGGGGGGGCGGCTGCACATGGGGGGGGTAGTTAGGAGGGTGGCGGCTAGGGTTTGGGAGGGCTAATGGGCCGAAACACCAATTGCGGCCCAACTAACCCACGCGACACCTCCTGACCGCAACGCAAACGTCAAACCAAATAAATTCTACTGCCCTAGTTGCGAATGTTGTTCACAAAATTCCAAATCCCCAAAACAACAACTGGATGAGGGAAAAAAACAAAAAAGAACAACCCCCAACTTCTCTTCTTTGCAAACCGGGTATCACAGCCACAAAGCTGCTGCGCGGCGAAGCAAGCCTTGGCATCATCAGGGCAGTCTCCCGTGAGGAGGGGAAACTTGGACTCAACGACGTGGAGCCACACGTCGGCATCCAACGGATCCTCTGCCTTGGTGAACAAGGGTGGCTGCGTGCTCAGGAACTCCTGGTAGGTTGCCGCTGCCGGAGGTCGCTGCTGCTAGCCTCCACCATGCTGCTGGGGGTCGGGCTGGCGCTGCAAGAGCTATCACAGAATCTCATTCTGTTGTGCCATCAGCTCTTGCACTGTGGGAGCTGGAGGAGGTGGGGGGGGGGAACTTGCTCATTATGCCCGCGACGCTTCCTAGCTGCCATCTGAAAACAGAGAATGTCGCCAGTGTAATCCCAACTTACAATTTCGAACGACAAGCTATTATCTCATATGGAAGAAAATTTGCCATAATCATAATATTAAGTTCGAAAGAAGATAACATGGTTACAAACATCCCACAGATCTCAAAAGTTCTTAATGGTTACATCAATTAGGGGAAAGTACCCGTAAGCCTAGTCCAAAATCTGACATTAACTAAGCTCACATAGGTTTCTATTCTCCTAAGACGTCAAAATGACTGATCAACCCTGAGCGGTGGAAGCGACACTGGATGCGGGTGAAGGGGGCATCGCGGAGTTAGTCCCATTGGCACCAGGGGCTGGTCCTAACTCCTCTGGAGCCTCTTCTCCCTCGCTTCCGACCTCATTGGCCTCCATCTCTAAGTGGTGCATGTCCAGGTGGTCATTAGCTTCTTCGAGTTCTCGCTGCACATCGTGGAGCTAGTTTTTCAAGACATCAATAGTGTTGTCTCGGATCTCCACCTGCTGCTCCAGGGTGGTAATGCGCTGGCTCAGCCTTTCCACCTGCAAATCCTTCTCTACCAACTCGGAGGACAAGTCGACCACAAAGTCTTCTCAGCCATCGAGGGTGAGCTTGGTGGTTTGAGCAAGGTTAGCAAGATGTGCCATAGCGTCGCTCTGCAGCGCCTGAAGGCGGTACAGCGCACTCATGCACTGAACAGTGACCCTCCCAACCAAGTCAGGATACATTGCAAACACATCCTTCACATGGCTCACACGGTTACACCACATGGGGTCATCCTTCTTTTCAGTAGGGTAGAGTCCCAAGGGGTGCATCACCATCTCCAGGGGATGGTAGCCACAGAAAGTTATCAGAGTCTTTATGGCTACTGCTTCAGTGGTGTCGTCCGTCCTGAATCCAATTGTCTCAGAGTCAAGGGAACGCCAACCCGGCTGAAGGGGATGAGCCTCCAAAGTCAGCCAGACTCGGCAACGTGGCACCCGATGCTCCTCGTACAACTGCACCGTGTACAAAGGGGGCGTAGGGTAACTGGCAGAGTTAAGCACTTCCCACAAGATGGAAGGAAAGCCATCATGAGAAAGGAAGTCAGAGCTGAAACGAGTGTCTCCTCCATTGGCGGGGGTGGGTGAATTCATCTGCGGAAGGGGATCAGATGGTAAAGATTATGGTGGAAGGAAAAAATAAAAGAGTCTGGATGGGTTAAAAGGAAGTGGGTTAGCTCAAACTTTTACTTCTTTAATTCTTAATCCTTCAAATTTTATAATGCATGCATGCTGAAAGTAACATCTCCTCTCCGAATAAAAGGTGCTTTAAGGCATCCTTTAAAAATCTAAGTACTGGCCCATAGGGCCTACATAATGAGCCACCTATTTCTCCCTCTATTCCTAAGGCCTTTTATCCTAGGTCTAACGGTCTAGTCCTGACGAGTCATGCTAGTTTCTATGCAAGTTTTAGATTTTGAAAATTGGTATTCATGGTTTATTGTCCGTCTCTCTGGTGGTAACCTGGCTCCGATACCAGCTATGGCATAACTGCCCGAATTATTCCAGCTTAAGTGCCTCAGTCACGCCTCAAGGGCCTAACACACTTAAATCGGAATAATCTGTCAGTCCCTCAGATCTAGTCTGATAAAGCCACTTAACCATGATCAAATACCACATACTCACTCGAAGGTGAGTCACAGAAGAAATACAATAAAATAGGAAAACCTCAATTTAAAGTGCTGAATTATTACATAAATCGGAGTTTTCAAGTAAACTGAAATGGTTCATAAGATAAAATGCAACGGATAATCGATGTCGCCGGTAGCGAGGAATTGGGCAAGGCCTAGCCCACTCTCCTCTTGCTCCTCTCCTGTTGGAGTAGCACCCCACTCGACCGTCCAACCCGGTGGCAGGGTGGTAGGCCAAGTCACACCATCAACCATATCCTGAAGCATACCTGCAAAAATTATGCCACAAGCAAGGCTGAGTATACTAATACTCAGCTAGACTTACCCGGTGTGAGGAATCTACTCCTCTACCTCTAGATCATGTAGCTGTTTGGCTGAGGGGTTTGGTTTGCCAAAAGCACTAGCTGTATCTAAAATCAAGATTTAGCTTTTCAATTTCTAGCATCATTAGCTTTACTAAGTTTGCTCCTTCTAAGCATACATGGTAGCAAGCATTTTAGTACACACAACAAGTTATCTCATGTAACCTCATTTCACTTCTTACTCGATGTAGTACAAGGGGTCAAGCAGTCTCATTAGCTGCGAGAAGCAGACGATTCGAATCGAGTTTTAACCTTGCAAGGTAAACCTAAACACACGACATGTCAGGGCACTCCGACCCCACACATGTCAACCGTCCCCATCGATTCCCCGTTCGCGTCCAGGCCTCACCACCTTGGCATACAATGCTCCACTGACCCCGGCTGCCACCGTGCAGTGACCGCACTTGTACCCACCATAGCTAGCAAGGGAGACCCAGTCTCAGGTCGCGTGAGGGATAAAGTCTGCGCCCGGCTTCACTCAGGTACTAGGTTTACTGGTTACCATATTTCCCGACATGTGCTTAGTACGTTCAAAAGCTTTACTCAGGTATCCACACATTAATCCTTAATTCATTTTCCCGTCTCATGGACAAGGCATCCTCCCTAGATCCAAGTCCATAGACCAACATATATCCCGCTATCAAGATGAATACAATCAATTCCTGACCTCGCACGAGTGCTAGGAAAATCACTCGACTTCTACCGAGATCCTGATTAGCAAGCAGCTACTCGACCTAGCATACTAGTATCCATCTCAAAAAGGAATCCTAAGTTCATGCAACTAGAGGTTTCAAGCAACTCCTACACTTAAGTGCACATTACAATCCTACAAACATTAAGTGTAGTAAAGTAGCATATATATATATATATATAACTTGGTTATGCATAAAACCGGGTCTTACCTTCAATAGCTGGGGCTGCGGGGAGATCCTCGATGGCAGTGTTGGGAGCTTGCTCCTGGTCTTCCTCGTGGACAACTCCTTGCTCGGGGATGAGCACGCACTCTCCGTCAGCAAGATTACAATCTAATGAATGCAATGAGTAAGATATGTGCATGGTATGATATGCAATTCAACAATTAAACTTGGATGGTGAATGGTCATTTTAATAGGTTAGGGCTAAATCTTGCTACTTGAAGATCCTTGGGGTATACTTAGTAATTTAGGGTCAAGCTTAGTTACACTAAGTGGTAAATCCATTTTGGTGTTCCACTGAATTCCTTTTAATGTCTTAGTGAGAATTTGTCAAGATTTCTAGTTGAACTTATTGGAGTGAGGTTTATCTTTCATTTCTTTCCTTCTATTTCGCTTATGCTTTTAAGGTGGGTTTGAACTGAGTTAACTTAATAAATTTCCCAAAGTTCTGCAAAAAAATACAAGGGCTTTTTACTGGTGTATAACTCTCTGTCTCAAAATTTGGGGTTCAAAAAGTGAGGGGTTCTCTCTGTATAAAATTATCAAATATTAGGGCAGAAGGGGTGTTTTGAATTACAACTCCTTTTTAACAGAGGGTTATTTTCTAAGACATATTTTTGCTGGCATCTAGATGGTATAATATAACCTTGTACAAATTTCTAGACATTAATACTTATTTGTTATTTTGCTATGATTTTCTAAAGTTTCTAGCCAAAGGGGTGCTTTCTACTACCACTATACTTGAAAAACATCAAACAACAGATTTCTAATTTTTCCTATCTTCTTCTTTGTGCAAGAGCAATCATTCTGAAGTTTGGCATCTTTTTGCTTAAGGGAAGGGTTGTAGGAATTATTTGGATTAAATGGCCTTTTTCATGAAGTATTGGCAATGGGTATTATTTTGCAATTTTCAATTGGGTTTTGCATTTTTCTTTGGTGGCCTATCTCATTATTGATCTAGTAAAATTTTATTTACCCATTATTGCACTATTTTTGGGTTGCTCATGATTTATTTAAAATAGGACCCAATATACAATTCTATTTGTTTACCATACTTAATTTGATGGGCTGGGGTGGTTATCATTTTTGTAGTGGTGCCTTAGTGGTTATTAGTCCACTAAATTTTTATTAACAATTTTGATTTTTTTCATAATTCTAATTGTTTTTCTGGTTTGATTAATGCATAATAAAACATTTCACCTTGATTCTGTTCTAGACTAGAGGTCCCTTTATTTTTCCTAGGTTCTTTATTACTTAAGTAGACTAGGAAAAATAATTGCATTCACTCTTCATTATCTTCTAATGCCTTTCTGATTTTCCTAAGTTTTGGGCAAAAATGGCCTTTAATAGATATCCCTACTTAAATCTTCAATACTGGGGTGCTTATTACTTTTAAACAGTGCCTAAATGGGATTGGAACATCTACAATTTTTCCTAAGCCTAGCACAGAAGCATAACAAATTTTCTTTAATTAAATAAGGTTTGGTCAGTTTCTCTAATTAATTTCAAACTCTAAAATTTAAACAGAAAGCATGGGGTTCAATATTTTTAATGAATAGTCCATAATATTTTGAATCCAGCAAAATTGGTTTGACAATTTTTGGTTAAAGATTTCTCAAGTTATGAATTTCCTAAGTTCTCTGTTCATTAAAAAGGATAAATAGAAAATGATTAAATGGAAAAAGACTTTGCAAAGGGGTCCCTGGCATGTGTTTTGAAATTTCCTTACAGACTAGTCCTCGGGTTACTATTCAAATGTGCCACAAACAATTCAGAAAACCCCGTGGGGTTTCACTAAACCTAACCCAAGGTCCTTCCCCCAATTAAACAGTACCCGCGGCGGATAAAAGGGCAGAGGGCCTTACCGGCGGCGAGACTGCTCTGGTGAGGTGGTCGAGGGTGTAGGGGAGGTCTTGAGGGTCACGGCGATGTGCGGGTCACCGTCGGGGATGGTCGGAGTCGGCCGGTCCACGCGCGCAGGCGGGGGAGCTCGTCGGCGGCGAGGAGTCCGGCCTAACCAAGGCACAATTGGTCAATCAAAAGGGTCAGCGAGCTTCACAAGAGAGTAAGGAAGGTGTGTGTGCAAGGAATTGGAAAATGACTCACTGGATTGCTCGGTCCACGCGCGCGGGCGAGCGACCGAAGTCCGACGAGGACGATCTTGGGTTTCCGGTGAAGTTCTGCCGGGTCTGAGCGCTTGGAAAGCTTCACGGGACACCTGCGAAGCTAACCGAAGGGTACGCATGGCTTGCAAGCGACTGGAGTGGGCTGGCCACGGTGGCCGAGGCTTGGGCAGTGATGGTGGGCGGAAGAGAGCTCGCCGGAGCTAAGGGGGGGCGTCTGGCCAACGAGGGTGAGCACTGGGTGAGGTGAGGCGCATCCGGGGAGGCTTTAAAGGCGCGGGCGGGCACGATCGAGGGCGCGTGGCGGACTTGACCGAACGCTGGGGCGAGCGCGTGCGCTGGTTGGGCGAACGCCGGCGTGCCGACCAGGGTCGAACACGTGTGCGCGTTCATTCTGCCCAAGTTCTGGCGCGTGTGGTCATTCATACGAGCTTGCTCTCGCCTTGGTCAGTGCACAAAACCTCTTCTCCTCCTTATAAGCTACCGATCTTGTGTGGGGGTCATAGGATTTTGCCTACTGGTTTCAAATATTTGGAGCCCTGAAGTCTGGTCTGTCTCCCTGCCCGAGCCCGAGGCAAATCCTTGGTTTTGTCGTGTCTAGGGCTCGCGTCCCAATGCCATCTTCTGACATGTGACAGAGGGGTTAGTTAGACACGTTTTTGTCAATGGGAGCATTAGGTTTAGAGCTAAGGATCAAGGTGAACACACTTAGTTTTGGTTCAAGGGCTAAAAATTCAGAAATCTGAATTTCAGAAATCCCCATTGAACCTCCACTTGAATGGCTTGTTTGGAGTTTTTAATAAACTATTTTGGACAAGCTTTCATAAGCTTTCATAATCTTATTGTAGCTTATTTCAATGTTTCTAATTGGCCCATGCCATGATTTTATTTTTTTCATGGTCTTTCATACCTTTTCTTCTTCTCTACTTAAATGGATTATTTAGGGTTGGTATTAGGGTTTCTACATTTCCCCTTTTTGAAAATCCTCAATTGTTTTGAACATGATTCTTTTAGATATAAACTTAGTGGATCTTTTGTTCTCAAGTTAATTTGGTGCTTCTTGCTCAAATTTGCTTACATGAAATGATGGTTCTTGGGTTAGCACTAAGAAAACCCTAAGTGACACTGGGGTGTCACACCTTCCAGCATGAATATTTTGTAAAAGAAACCCTACACTTTAGGAAAACTAACCCGCTGTCTAGGGCAGTGTTAAAGTCATTACAGAGAAGTCC
Source organism: Zea mays (assembly GCF_902167145.1). Lineage (NCBI taxonomy): Eukaryota > Viridiplantae > Streptophyta > Magnoliopsida > Poales > Poaceae > Zea > Zea mays. The sequence goes on from NC_050097.1 coordinate 92,630,668, forward strand.
TGGAATTTATAGTTTGGACCCTGAGCTCTTTGATAATTATGTCTGTGGTCCATAGCTATTAGGAATTAAATAAGAAAATAATTTTAGTATTAAAATAAATTCAGAAACTTGTTTAATTCGTGGAAAATTCATTTTAACTCCAAATTGATCCATTCAAGTTGCATTAATCTCACATTAATATGGTTTATCATGTATTAACCACATTTTAGTATGAAACATATGGTTAAATTTATGCACTCGACTTGTTTTGTATCTACCACTTAAAACTTCGGAAAATCATAACTAATTCATTTTAACTCCGATTCGATCCATTAAAATTGCGTTAGCTCCGTATAATTATTTACTACATAGTAACAACGTTATATATACACTGTCACATACTTATATAGTTAGATATTTATTTATGCCATGTCTACTAGATTAACTTTGCTAAAACCAAAGCTAACCTATCCATAATTGTAATGGGATTGAAATATAATCTCTAGTCAAGTTATAATTAAGATTAAGGTTGAGTTAATTATTTATAGAATAGTCTCTCATATGATATAACCTAACCAATTTATAATATAATTTAATATTTAAACCACATAGATCTACCATAAATCATAATTCTTTAACCATAACTCTGATTTTAGTGGTTCGTAAATCCACGATCTTGTAGCAACGCGTAGATTATAATTATACAGTTTGTTCTTATGTTTGGTGTGATGTTAATTTTGTCTATACCATGTTTATTTGTATTGCTACGACTAGCAGTGAGGTCACGAGAATCTAAAGAGCAAGTTGGTATCTGGAATCTCAAGTCTCAGGTATGTTGTGCCCTTGATCACTTTTATTTACCCAATAATGTTCTTTATAATCATTTATTCATGCATAGGTTTAATTTTGATGGGACCCAATAGGTCACCCTAGTCTGATTATCATATTACCTTGTTTACCCCTCAACTATTTGGGTAGTTTTGCTATTGCTTTATGTGATTTTGGATTTAATATTACATTATCTGCATGTTCCAATTATACTGTTATTTTATTTATGTTCATGTCAAGATCATTATTTTTAATTGGAACATGGAGCTTAACTTGAGAAACACGTGCCACCACAAGGGTGGAATGGGACGCCCTTGGCTGACTAACTAGGAAAGTTAGTGGAGGACTACCTTACCCGATAGGGCTAAGGGCAGTAGGGGAGTAGGCGTGTTGGGAGGTTCCTGGGTTGATTTTGTTGAGATGGCGGTGAGACGGGGGATTCCTGCATAGCTCTTCCTAGAAACTGTAGCGGGTTTTCTGAAGCTAGTGGAACTTTGTAAAGGCCTTGTAGTGGATCCCTAGCCATCCACCTCAGTAGTGTCTAAGGGTCTAGCTAACCCTGGTGACATGGGATACACGACTTGTGTGTACAGGGTACAACCTCTGCAGAGTGTAAAACTAGTATACTAGCTGTACTCGTGGTCATGAGGAGCTCAGGACTCTCGCATGATTAGATTATGGAACTAAATTCAATTTATCATTTGCATTGCATGGGATTTATAATTAATTTTGTTCTATTATTATTATGGTTTGGTATTTACTTACATTTAGTAACTGCTAATAAAAATCTGACCAACTTATTAAAAGTAATGCTCAGCTTTAACCCCTATTATTGATCAGCCTTACACATCACATGAACTCCCACCTTTGGTGAGTTCATGCACATTATTCCCCACAACTTGTTGATGATGAACATATGTGAGCTCACCCTTGCTGCCTCACAACCCCCACAGGTCAAGAACAGGTACCATAGGATGAGGCGCATGGAGGATGCTGCGATGTGTTCGTGAGAGGTCTAGGCCGTCGTCTCCCAGTCAACTTTGGGTTGCTGGATCGTTGTCTCCTTATGATGTAATTTATTTATTTTATTTTGTACAGAACTCCTATTATATAGTAAAGTTGTAACATCCGTTTTTGTACCATGATTCATCATATGTGTGAGACTTGATCCTAGCACACCTGGTGATTATGTTCGTGCCCAGGTCCCTAAAACCCAGGTGTGACAGAAAGTGGTATTAGAGGAATGTTGAATGTAGGACGAAACCTAGATAGAACTGGACAACCAATACTTACTTACGTTTGCTACTCTGATTCTTTTCTAAACTTTTCTTAATCTTTTCTCAACTATTTCCGCTTTATTCTGATTATTCTTACCTTTTCCTTCTAAAGACAAATGTGGATTTCACACTTTGAAATCATGTGCCTAAAGTGACCTTTAGGAATAGGAGACCTACTCTTAGGAACAAAATCAAAACTATTTTTGTAAATATTTGTATGCCTGAATGTTTGTTCTTGTGATACATGTGTGATTTGGATCTTTAATTGAGTGTGATGAGTGGAGTAATGTCCACAATTACATCTGCATATACATATAGGAATAAATATAAATAAATAAAATTCATAAGATAACTAAACAACCTACATTATTCCTCATTAAAGTGTATCTATTTTAGATAGATCCCTCTTAACTTAAAGGATTCTATCTCATCCTAATAGGTTCATCTTATGTTAAGAAACAAAATTATTATCTTATCCTCATAAATTGTTCATAAGATAAACTAGACCAACTAAGAATACCCCCAATAGAATATGTCAAGCCTAATAGACCCATCATATCTTAAAAGACTCTCTCTTATCTTAATGGATTCATCTTATCTTGAAGGAATCATCTTATCCTAACCTCTTTACTTATCTCATCCTAAAGTAACAACCAGGATCTAATCCAAAATAGTGAGATCTTATCTAGTCTAATCCAGTCACACGAATATAACTTAGATCTCATCTGATGTGACAGATTAATCTAACGTAACAAAGGCTAACCTCAAGCTGAGCTAATCTAATGTAAGTTGATTAACAGAAAGTTATACTGATAAAATGGATTAGACTCTACTCCTATAAAATATGTTTTAACTTAATTCACTCTGCACTAAATTAAGAACGACAGACCAACTCGCCCTAATGCAACTACCTTAACCAATCGATGGTTGCATAACCCCTCTGTTTTAACCTAACAGATTCTGACCTACCTACACCATATGATCCACCCTATCTCAAAAGATTCTAACATATATTAATAATATATATCCTACCCTCGTCGATCTATCTAACTTAAACTAGTCTAATCTAGTTATATCCAATCTAATCTAGACCCTACCTAATCTAATATGTACCAATCTAAAGGGAGTTACTTAAACAAGTTAGTTAATACTAGTAACATAGATTAGACCATATTCCTATAAATGGGTTTTAAACCTAAATTGGTGTCTTAGACCAACTCGTCCGTTAAACCACGACCTAACCTATGTTATAGGTTGCCCAACCCATTTATCCCAAAAGTCAAGTAAAACTCTGTTTAACTTGCCTACCCCATGTAACCGCAATTGTTATCCCAACTCAGATAGTGGCATCTAAAACCACAACCGCTGGTCCATAAATCGGACCCAAGAAGAAGGTTAACCTCGACAATGAAGGATATGAGTAGAAACAGATGTTCAGATGAATCAAGATCCACCACCCGGAATAAAAGTCTCTCTTACCTAACTCTCCCTTACCCCCAAATCTTCTATACACTCACCTAATAGCTAAAACCCGATGTACCCTTGTTTTCTATGCCACACCTGCTAATGGCATGAAAATTTTAGGTATATAAAAAAACTAATTGGAAGTTCCACTTAGATAAAAAAAGATACTAGAATTTCATAAAGATAAAGTCAGCTTGATATTCTCAACTAAATGGTATTCTTAAATAGGATTTAGAATCTAATATGGTCTACTTAAACAGATTAGTGATACTAGTAGAAGAAATTGGACCCTACTAGCCAGGTGTTAACTTAACTTAGCACATTGGACCAACTCAACCATGAGCAGAAGAGCTAACCCAACCAATAGAGTCATGATGAATTGTATAATCTATCTATCCCCACCTAACATCAAACAAGATTTTGACCTACACCATGTAGTCTATCTCATCCATATCTATCTTAACCATATTCCCCAACCCCGATGATATACACTAACTCTGAATCAATGAGACCAAGACCAGAGAAGAAAAGATCGACATCGACAAGGAAGGATATAACAGTCAAAGCGAATCTTGAGATGAATTAAGACTTAAACATATTGGATAAAATCTTTTCCTTGCCATAATCTTTCTTGCCTCAACCTGGCCACCTTATATCCTATATAATAAGAAGTTGGATACCAATGCTCTCCTAATCACCCACTATTTACTATCAAAAATAAGACTCTGGATTTTTGAATAAATTATAGACTAAAAGCCTAATTATAAATCAATCCTTCTATATCCCTTTTCTTACAAATCTCGAGGACGAGATTTCTGTTAAGGGGGGGTGGGATTTGTAATGCCCAAAATTGGTATAAGAGAAAGATAATAGGATAAATAAATAAATATACTTCTATGCTAGAATTTTGAGGATTTCTTGATCTTTTTTTCCTTTGTGCATATTCAACTAAAGGAATTAAAGTAGTCAAATGACAAATAAATAAATACGTGAATGTGCATTCCATGCTGGAGTTCTTGTATGATTGCATGTGTACTCAAATTTTTGAGACAAGTCAAGTTTGAAAGGTAGAATTTGTAACACCCAAAATCCTATTTTGGGATTTTCTCCCAAAGAAAATGAGTTAAAGTTATATTAAGAATAAATTCCTTTCCTTGCAAAATATATTTCCCTAAAGAACATAAATTGTAATATTAAACTTGTGGGTAGCTCGAAGCTTAGAATTAAACTTTGAAAACTAGAGAAAACATCATCAAATATTGAACTCGTGGATTATTCTTAAAATAATCTCTTTGTGTTTAGGAACCCTATTTCAGTAAATAACAAATTAAATACTTATACAAATTGATTTCTTTTTGGATGATATAATATTTATAAACATCCACTAAGACATTAAGATGATTATTTTCTAGAATAGTATACATTTTGTGCATACAAGTGTTCAAATTTAAAAGAAGTGGATTATTAGATAAAGTAAGATAATAAATAAAATTGATGAAATTAAACTTACATTTCATACTATGGTTTTAAGTGCACATTTAAAACTGAGTCAAAGTTTGAACTGGTTTTGAATCTAGTTTAAAATCTACAAATTGAAATAGAAAATAGTAAAAGAAAAACAAAAGAAAAAAGAGACATACCTGCGCTGGGCCCAAAGTGACAACTCAGCCCAGTACCCCCTTTATGATCTGCAGCCCACCAGGTGCTTTGTGCCGACTTCCTGGCCCCACAATGTTAGCCGGTGATCCCTATAGATTTAGTGCCGGTCTCAATGCCCTGTGGACCCACCGTGGCACTTGCCCTAGCTTGAGCGCCCTCACTGGTTCGTGGGACCACGCTGCCAGGAGCTTCCCCTCCCCCTTGACACGGCTGCTGGCGCCCACGGACTCCACAGGGGTTAGTTGCAACCACCCTCTCCGCACTTCCCTGCTGGATACCCGCCCCTCCCCAACTCCGCACCTCGTAGCTAGATAAAGAAGGGCCGCCGCTCCTTCCTCCGTCCGCGACGTCTTCGGAGAGCTCATTGCAATTCACCACTAGCGGGTTAAAAGTTTGGGAAGAGAGAAAGAGAGAGGGTGAGCACAGAAAGCTGAGTGTGCGGTTAGGATCTCCAACGTTGAGGCTGGGGCGGGACCCGATGCTTCCCCGTGCAGCGTGGAAGTCATCCGTGGCTTCGCCAAGTCAGAGGGCCGGTACCTCACCATCGGCGAGCAAGGGAACACCGTCGCACCAACACCATCCGTGGGCAGCCCTACTTGTGCTTCTAGCACCGGTATGGACGCGACCTGGTAACTCTTCATCGTATTTGTTTTGCACAAGTTCTATCCGTGCTCCAAACCACGATCTCGGGTGACTGGTCCGTCGCTCGCCGGCTTTGCACCCTCCTGCAGGTACAGGCAGCCGTCGTTCGGGCGACGGTGGGAGGAATAAGAGTCCAGGGCCGTCGATTTTGTGATAAACAGCCACCATTAGATGAAGGGTTGTGATGGTGGGAGCCATGGGATCCTAGATTAGTGGTGGAGATTTGATCTTGCGTACCCCTTCGTCTCATAAAAATCTGGCCCTTGATGTGTGATCGGGTGGACGTGGTGTGGTGTAACCAGGAATTGAATCAAAACTGTTGATCGCCCATCTGATGATCACCAATGGGTACCGGTTTGGGTGGGTGCGCGATCTAATCCAGGCCCTCGATTATGATCCAACGGCTCACGATCGCCAATACCCTTTTGGCACGAATATTTTGTAAAAGAAACCCTGCACTTTAGGAAAACTAACCTGCCGTCTAGGGCAATGTTAAAGTCATTACAGAGAAGTCCTGGAAATTTATAGTTTGGACCCCGAGCTCTCTGATAATTATGTCTGTGGTCCATAGCTATTAGGAATTAAATCAGAAAATAACTTTTAGTATTAAAATAAATCCAGAAACTTGTTTAATTCATGGAAAATTTATTTTAACTCCAAATTGATCCATTCCAGTTGCATTAATCTCACATTAATATTGTTTATCATTAGTAACCTCATTTTAGTATGAAACATATGGTTAAATTTATGCGCTCGATTTGTTTTGTATCTACCACTTAAAATTTGGAAAATCATAACTAATTCATTTTAACTCCGATTCGATGCATTCAAATTGCGTTAGCTTTGTATAAATAATTACTACACAGTAACAATGTTAATTATACCATGTCGCATACTTTTATAGTTAGATATTTATTTATCCCATGTCTACTAGATTAACTTTGCTAAAACCAAAGCTAACCTATCCATAATTATAATGGGATTGAAATATAATCTCTAGTCAAGTTATAGTTAAGATTAAGGTTGAGTTAATTATTTATAGAATAGTCTCTCATATGATATACATTAACCAATTTATAATATAATTTAATATTTAAACCACATAGATCTACCATAAATCATAATTCTTTAACATTAACTCTGATTTTAGTGTTTCGTGAACTCACGATCTCGTAGCAACGCGTAGATTATTATTATACAGTTTGTTCTTATGTTTGGTGTGATGTTAATTTTGTCTATATCATGTTTGTTTGTATTGCTATGACTAGCAGTGAGGTCACGAGAATCTGAAGAGCAAGTTGGTACCTGGAATCTCAAGTCTCAGGCAAGTTGTGCCCTTGATCACTTTTATTTACCCAATAATATTCTTTATAATCATTTATTCATGCATAGGTTTAATTTTGATGGGACCCAATAGGTCACACTAGTTTGATTATCTTATTACCTTGTTTACTCCTCAACTATTTGGGTAGTTTCGCTATTGCTTTATGTGGTTTTGGGTTTAATATTACAATATCATCATGTCCCAATTATACTGTTATTTTAATTATGTTCATGTCAAGATCATTATTTTTAATTGGAACATGGAGCTTAACTTGAGAAACACGTGCCACCATAAGTGTGGAATGGGATGCCCTTGGCTGACTAACTAGGAAAGCTAGTGGAGGACTACCTTACCCGATAGGGGTAAGGGTAGTAGGGGAGTAGGCGTGTGGGGAGGTTCCCGGGTTGATTTTGCTGCGATGGCGGTCAGACGGGGGATTCCTGCATTGGTCTTCCTAGAAACTGTAGCGGGTTTTCTAAAGCTAGTGGAACTTTATAAAGGCCTCGTAGTGGATCCCTAGTAATTCACCTCGATAGTGTCTAAGGGTCTAGCTAACCCTGGCGACATGGGATACACGACTTGTGGGTACAGGGTACAACCTCTGCAGAGTGTAAAACTGGTATACTAGCCATGCTCGCGGTCATGAGCAGCTCAGGACTCTCGCATTATTAAATTATGAAACTAAATTCAATTTGTCATTTGCATTGCATGGGATTTATTATTAATTTTGTTCTATTATTATTATGGTTTGGTATTTACTTACATTTAATAACTGCTAATAAAAATTTGACCAACTTATTAAAAGCAATGCTCAGCTTTAACCCCTATTATTGATCAGCCTTACACATTACATGAACTCCCACCTTTGGTGAGTTCATGCACATTATTCCCCACAACTTGTTGAGCGATGAACATATGTGAGCTCACCCTTGCTGCCTCATACCCCCTCCCACAGGTCTAGAACAGGTACTGCAGGATGAGGCGCATGAAGGATGTTGCGATCTGTTCGTGAGAGGTCTAGGTCGTCGTCTCCCAGTCAACTTTGGGTTGTTGGATCGTTGTCTCCTTATGATGTTGTTGGGGGCCTTCGCCTTCCGAAGGTCCTCAAAAACATGACTAACCATGTTTCCCAAAGCAAAATATATGTGCAGGAACCTTCGCACATGGGATGAAGTTGTGTACAATATGGAAAGCAGGGTCAGAACGAAGGTTGAACCAGTGCCGAAGCTATGTGCAAGGAAGCTTCGGCTCAATAACAGAAAAAGGAACTGACTTAAGGAGGAAAAGATCACTTAGTCCTCGATAAGTTGTTCTTAAGTTAATACTAAATATGAAGGGCATGAATGTAATTTTACACAAGCTGCGTTCTGTGCCTATAAATAGATGAACAGTACCCCCGTACTATTCACACTGACTTGTACTTGTTTTTGCGTCACGCTGGTACTTTTTGCATTCTATCAAGCCAAAGGTACATTTGTAATTCAATATTGTCTCTGTCTTTTCAGGATAATACAATGAATTAATAATGTTATGCGATTGTTTATCTTGCCTCTTATATTTCATATATTTCTTCTTTTATTAACACATGTCGTGTTGATGAAGGTATGTTTTTCATAACCTTCGTCCGAAGATCATTATATCCTAAGGGAAATAATGCTTCAGAGGATGAAGGACATTAACATTTAACATTTTGTGTTGCCTTGTTCTTAACTCATAGCATTTGAGAACAAGTCCCCAACATTGGCGCCCACCTCCGGTGAACCGTTTTCGACCACCTTCGGCAAGCACTGACCTTCGTCATGCCACCGAAGAAAGCTTCAAAGACAGGGGCAGCGACACTGCAGCCACTGGACTCAAACCAAGAAACTCTTTCTCTCCGAGAAGCTCGGAGCCAGAAAAGGAAGGCCACCAGTCCAACACTCCAGGAGGAGGAGTTGGACCAAGAGATCAGGGACATGGAGATCATCCATCAGCAAGTACAACGGAAGAAGGAGAAGATGGCGCGACTGTCTGATCTTCAAAGGAAGATCGACGAAGCCACTGAGGAAGTGCGTCATCTTGCTCAAGATGAACAGGATCGTCAAGAAGGCTTGTTCAATGAAGATGGATGGTATGATGATTTTAATCATGATGCCTTTACTTTTGATGATGCTTTTTCCTTGGCAGCAGAACTGTAGGCTACCCCATGGCCCCCGTCATACAAGCCACCTCAGCTTCCCATGTATGATGGGCATTCAGATCCAAAATAGTTTCTAATGAGCTACGAAGCAACTATATCTTCGTATGGAGGCAATACTACAATTATGGCGAAGTCCTTCGTCATGGCAGTCCAGAATGTAGCCCAAACATGGTATTCTTCTCTTCAGCCAGGGACTATCACGTCATGGCAGAAGCTTAAGGACATGTTGGTTACCAGCTTCCAAGGCTTTCAAACGAAGCCAGTCACAGCTCAGGCTCTGTTCCAATGCACGCAAGACCACGAAGAATACCTTCAGGCATATGTACGAAGGTTCTTGCGACTGAGGGCACAAGCGCCTACAGTGCCCAATGAGATTGTCATTGAGGCCATGATCAAGGGTCTTCGGCCAGGACCTACTGCTCAATATTTCGCCAGGAAGCCCCCACAAACTCTAGAGAAACTGCTTCAGAAGATGGATGAGTACATCCGAGCTGACAATGATTTTCGCCAAAGAAGGGAGGAAGCTTACAGATTCTCCGAAATGACCAGGGGCTTCGGAGGAAGAATCCATTCGAGGCATGTCAGGTCAATCCATAACTCCACTCAGAGTGATGACAAAGGAAGTCAGTCTCAGAGGTCACAATATACCTCACAATCTTCGGGGCAACAGCAAAGCTCTTTCAGGCCACCAGCTCCAAGGGGCAGAGGTGCCAGGGGCTTCGTAGGAAGATTTGGGGATCAGCCTAGAAAGATCTACTACTTATTCTATGGTGAGGACAAGGGCCATACTACAAGAATGTGCCACGTCACCATTCAGAAGCAAAAAGAGATAGCAGAAGCCGAAGCTCGGCAGAATCAACCGAAGCAGGTCTTGCACACTACTTCGTGTCACTCTCCTTACATACTAGAGTATGTGAACAATCATCCTGCAGCTTCTGTCGCTTCGGCTAGCCATTCACAGGCTTCTTGGCCACAACTCCCGCCTCCACCACCACTACAACTGACCTATTCCCGAGGCCAGTAGCCAGAAGGGTGCCAGCACTCTCAACAGCAACAGGAATTCAGGGAGGAATCCGAAGCTCGCACAGTCAACAGTACTGTGCCAGAATCAAAGCACATCTATTGAGAGATATCCTACTTCTGAAACATTTTTACATTCATTGTCATTTTGTTTTTTAATAAGGAACAATCAATGTAAATCTAGTTTTAATTTCTTGCAATAGCTTAGCTCCTGTCAGAATGAAATATACCTTCTTCACAGATTTACGAAGCTCAAAAGTCGTTCCTAAAGGAATGCAGAGCTAAAAAATTGCAGAAGCCAGAAAAAGTCGTTCCTAAAGAAGCGCAACGTAAGTTTTGCTGAAGCTTCAAAAAGCCGTTCCTAAGGGAGCGCAGTGTAAGTTTTCTTCTCAAAAGTCGTTCCAAAGGGAATGCAGAGCCAAATACTGCTGAAATATAAGGCGAAGAAGTTCAAAAGACGTTCCTAAGGGAATGCATAACTTACACCAAAAAGTCAACGGTGATACCGCCGAAATAGAAGGCGAAGAAGTTTAAAAGACGTTCCTAAGGGGATGCAGAACTTACACCGAAAAATAAGCGGTGAAGCCGAAAAATAAACAGCAAAGAGATTTTGATCGTTCCTAAGGGGATGCAGAACTTACACCGAAAAATAAGGGGTGAAGCCGAAAAATAAACGGCAAAGAGATTTTGATCGTTCCTAAGGGGATGAAGAGATTGTGTGTTTCAGCGTGGGTGTGTGTCTTCAGCATTTGCATCATTCTTTGCATCATATCATCACATCATCCCGCATAGCATCACATCATACATCATATTGCACTGATGACACGAATTGAATACGAAGTCGACCTTCGGAGACTGCTTTATAAAAAATGAAAATGTGCTAAGGCACAAAGTTAGTTGAGAAATACAGCTTCGTCAGCTCTATTGCAAAAGAAGGGATCCTTTGTTTACGAAGCTGGGAGGTTTTTACGAAGCATTGATATTTTCACGAAGCATGGATTTTCTTCTTTGTGAAGCATGAAAAGAAGGGAAGGTGTTTTTTCGCCGAAGGCTCAAAAACGGTATGTATATAAAGTTTCATGCATCGCAAAGAACTGAATTACAAATAATTTCCACATTAGATTCAAAGATATGCACATCGAATATTACAGTCTTGATATAGTGAAGCTACATTGATCGTCTAAAAATGTTTTTACAATATCAGTCCTCTTTCAGGACCTTTTCCGTAATTTCATTCAACAAATTGTTAACAACTTCATCAACAATAGATTCGGCTATATTGATGATTTCTATTGCTTTCTTTGTTTCTGGGTCGGCTAGGGGGTCGAACGGCTCCGGTGGAGGAGATAGTTCAGCTGCGGTAGAAAAATCAATCAGTTCGAAGTCACGAAAACAAACGACGAAACTAAAGGCCATTAAACGATACCTATCCGTCTCTCGCGTTTTGCAGCTTCCTTAGCTTTTTTCGCTGCTTCTCGAGTGTCATGAATATCTTTTTCACTTTTCTTCATTATTTCGTGAGCCATTTCTCGACCGCCATTTTCCCAGATGTCAGTGTAAAATTTTCCGCCCAGTAAACTTGCTTCGGCCGAGGAATCCTTTGTGTCACCCACGGAGAGGGCAGCTTCGGCCTGGGCCAAGGTTTTGACATGATTGCAACCCGCCTTCTCCAAGATGGCTGAAACTCCTCTCGCACCAGAGAACACGTAGACATCCCGACGATCACTTAAAATTTCTTCAAAAGCTTCGGCTTCTCCGCTTATCCACTCGATAAAACCCTCAGGGTCGCCTCGTATGAAGTTATCTTCGTTTGAATAGGCGCCCACGTTGGCGAAGCTAGCCTTTATCTTCTCCATGCAACCCAAAGATTTTTCAAAACATCTTTCCTTGGATGCGCGAAGTTCTTCAAGTGTTTTTTCTAAATAGTTTTTCCAATATTCGCTGGCCTCTCAGTTAGCTTCAGCGAGAGCGCATTTTTCTTTGGCCTCTGCCAATTGTTTCCGAAGGTCTTCGATCTCATTCTTTTGAATCTCAGCTTGAGCTTTGGAACTAGCTTCATCTTCTTTTATTTTGTTTACCAATGAAATTAATATTTTGTCTTTTTCAAGGCCTTCGTTCCTTAATTCGATCACCTCTGAACGAAGGTTGTTCAGAGCCATTATATACCCTTCATCTTCAATGTTTTTCTGTGCTCTAAGGGCATTGCTAAGGATTAAGCCCTGCAAGAGGAGGACAAGATTAAGTATAAACAAATGAAATAATTCGTTTTCAAATACAAAATTGACTTTTATACCTTTATGCTATTATATGCTAAACTGTCAGCCAGTTCATCCTTTGATAATATTGAAAGGCCATCTTCCAGCTTCGGAAATCCGAAGCTTCTACCTATCTCCCGGCAGACGGATATCTCTTTATTATCCGGGAGACAGTACAAAAAATCTTCTTCCCCACTACCATTGAACACTAATGCCCCTTCGGGTATTTCAATTTTTGGGCATAATGTTGAGCTTCTCGTTCTTCTTCCTGAGAAAGTCCCTTTCCCGAAGCATGGCGGATGATGTAATCAATGCTCTCTTTTAAAGCTTCGGGAGCAGGAGTGGCAACCTTTTCAAACGAAATTTGCTCTGTGGCCTTTTCTTCTGTTGCCTTTTCTTCAAATTCTGCAGGCTTCGTCTCAACAGGCAATGTGGGCCCTGCCTCGGTTTCAGCCTGGGTTTTTGTAGTCTCAACTTCTATTTACTTAGTATCTGCTTTGGGATGTGTTTTGTTAGATTCGACAACCTTCCCAGTGGAAGCGGGACTAATGGAGTCGGTTGTTTCTAAAATATCTAACACATTTACCATCCTCCTTCTCTTAGGAGTTGTGGTAGAACTATTTTCTGCCTTCAGCACTGTTGCTTCTGTTGAAGGACTTAAAATCCCTGGCATCTTTGTTACTTCTTCAGTTTTTGACCTTTCAGCCTTATCTTTGTCAACCTTCATTTCAACTAGCTCAACGAAAGGTGCCTTCGGCATTATAGCCGGCTCTTCAGCCTTCTGCATGGGAGGAACAGGTTCTCTTGGTTCAGCAGCTGAAGAAGCCTCCTCGCCAAACTCAGGCACCACGACCGGTTCAATATAGCGTGGCCGGTGGGTAAGGACCTTTAACTTTTTGCCCTTCGGCACAGGCTCGTCTGGAGTGGCCGAAGTAGTAGTTTTTCTCCTCTTTCCCTATCCTCGCAACAGATAGCGGTAGTCAGGGTAAACAAAGCCAATGGCATCAAAAACTCTGTTCAATCTCTTTTTCCCCAGCCTCCGAAGGCTGTGGATAATGCATTATCTTCTGCTTTGGAATATGCTCCAAGCAGTTCATCACTCGTAGCTTCGATGCATTTTAGCCAGTCATCGTTTGGTTCATTGAATTTATCCCCATATCTGAATGTATACATCAGCCGGGCCAGTTCACCTTCGCTAGACTTGGTGATGGTCTACTTCAGCATTTCCCAACTCTCTACAAGCGGCCATACTCTGAATGCTATGTGCTCTTGAATTAAATCTCTCGTACCAATAAAGAAGCAGACAGTACCAAATGCCTTCTGACATGCTTCGACGACTTCATCAATTTCAACCTTTGGCTTTCGAAGGCCGAAGCGGGACCATATGGGGCGCATAATAACCTCCTTGATGTCCTCCCTCGCTATCAAGTCGTTCTTCACATAAAACCATTCTTCCATCCAATTTCCTGGCCATCTCTTCCGAAATGTTAGCACTGGGTGGCTTGCGTTGGGAGGGGCGATAAATCCATAACAACCGAAGTTGTTGTGATACTGTTCTTTCCCCGTGGCCTTCGTCTCATACAGAAATTTGTGCATACTGCAGAAGCATTTGCGCTTGGCTCTATCCCTTGGCTTCTTACTGCCCAGACGAAGACTCCCATCCTCAATATGGCTTCGGGGGTCAATTGATGAAGGAAAATTTGGAAGGTTTTTAGCACTTCAACTACAAACCTGCTCAGTGGGAACCGAAGCCCAGCTTTGGAGAAGCTTCGGAAAATCACAACTTCGTTCTCCTCAGGCGCAGGAACGTTGTTGTCTCCGCCAGCCCTCACAATAGACATATCCCGAAAGTACCTTCCCCTCATGTTTTCGAGGTGACTTTGCTTGATGGTCGATTTTCCGAAAATTGCATGACTTGGTCTCCAGGGTCGATCCTCGGAATCTTCGCCTCCACTTTCTGCATCATAACTGTCACTGTCACCACTATCTTCAGACAAGCCCTCTAGTATTTCCTTAGTAATCTTCTCTGTATTTGTTTTTGCCATTGATTCGATAAATCTAGCAATGTAAGGATTCACAACCTTCTTCTCCTCAAAAAGCTTCTCTTCTTCAGTCAGCTTCGTCTCAGCAGTAGCCTTCTTGTCTTGAGACATTTCTCCTCCAGAAATGACGAAGATGCGTCTTTTTAACTGAAGCTTAGAGAGCTTGAAAAACTAGCAAGCGTTAGTGAGCAAGAGCTATGAAAATTGACAAAATAAAGCAAGTGGCACAAGTAGCGTACCAAATGAGGTTGGTGCGAGTTCTTATTTATACACCCAGTGTGCTCCAAATTGGGGGGCCCCGTCTGTCATTGACTGTTGCTATTCTAGCAAAGGGAAGGTGTTTTTTTGGACCTTCGGCTTAAGGCCTTCGTCCATGTCGCAGTCTGAATTCATTATTATAACAAATTAATACTGTGAGGGGCTACTGTTGGGGGCCTTCGCCTTCCGAAGGTCCTCAAAAACATGAATAACCATGTTTCCCAAAGCCTAATATATGTGAAGGAACCTTCGCACATGGGATGAAGCTGTGTACAATATGGAAAGCAGGGTCAGAACGAAGGTTGAACCAGTGTCGAAGCTATGTGCAAGGAAGCTTCGGCTCAATAATAGAAAAAGGAACCGACTTAAGGAGGAAAAGACCACTTAGTCCTCGATAGGTTGTTCTTAAGTTAATACTAAATATGAAGGGCATGAATGTAATTTTACACAAGCTACGTCCTGTGCCTATAAATAGATGAACAATACCCCCGTACTGTTCACGCTGACTTGTACTTGTTTTTGCGTCACGCTGGTACTTTTTGCCTTCTATCAAGCCGAAGGTACATTTGTAATTCAATATTGTCTCTATCTTTTCAAGATAATACAATGAATTAATAATGTTATGCGATTGTTTATCTTGCCTCTTATATTTCATATATTTCTTCTTTTATTAACACATGTCGAGTTGATGAAGGTATGTTTTTCATAACCTTTGTCCGAAGATCATTATATCCTAAGGGAAATAATGCTTTGGAGGACGAAGGACATTAACATTTAACATTTTGTGTTGGTCCCCAACAGATGTAATTTATTTATTTTATTTTGTACAGAACTCCTATTATATAGTAAAGTTGTAACATTCGTTTCCGTACCATGATTCATCATATGTGTGAGACTTGGTCCCAGCACACCTGGTGATTATGTTCGTGCCCGGGTCTCTAAAACCCGGGTGTGACAGAAGTGGTATCTTTGGAATGTTGACTGTAGGACGAAACCTAGATAGAACTAGACAACCAATACTTACCTTTGCTACTCTGATTCTTTTATAAACTTTTCTTAATCTTTTCTCATCTATTTCCGCTTTACTCTGAATATTCTTACCTTTTCCTTCTAAAGACAAATGTGGATTTCACACTTTGAAATCATGTGCCTAAAGTGACCTTTAGGAATAGGAGACCTACTCTTAGGAACAAAATCAAAACTATTTTTGTAAATATTTGTATGCCTGAATGTTTGTTCTTGTGATACATGTCTGATTTGGATCTTTGATTGAGTTTGATGAGTTGTGGAGTAATGTCCACAATTACATCTGCATATACATATAGGCATAAATATAAATAAATAAAATTCATAAGATAACTAAACAACCTAGATTATTCCCCATTAAAGTGTATCTTTTTTAAATAGATCCCTCTTAACTTAAAGGATTATATCTCATCTTAATAGGTTCGTCTTATGTTAAGAAAAAATTATTATCTTATCCTCATAAATTGTTTATAAGATAAACTAGACCAACTAAGAATACCCCCACTAGAATATGTCAAGCCTAATAGATCCATCATATCTTAAAATACTCTCTCTTATCTTGAAGAAATCATCTTATCCTAACCGCTTTACTTATCTCATCCTAAAGTAACAACCAGGATCTAATCCAAAATAGTGAGATCTTATCTAGTCTAATCCAGTCACACGAATATAACTTAGATCTGATCTAATGTGACAGATTAATCTAACCTAACGAAGGCTAACCTCAAGCTGAGCTAATCTAATGTAAGTTGCTTAGTAGGAAAGTTAATACTGATAAAATGGATTAGACTCTACTCCTATAAAAATAAGTTTTAACTTAATTCACTCTGCACTAAATTAAGAATAACACAACAACTCGGCCTCATGCAACTACCTTAACCAATTGATGGTTGCATAACCCCTCTATTTTAACCTAACTGAGATTCTGACCTACCTACACCATATGATCCACCCTATCTCAAAAGATTCTAACATATATTAATAGTATATATCCTACCCTGGTAGATCTATCTAACTTAAACTAGTCTAATCTAGTTATATCCAATCTAATCTAGACCCTACCAAATCTAATATATTCCAATCTAAAGGGAGTTACTTAAACAAGTTAGTTAATACTGGTAACATAGATTAGACCATATTCCTATAAATGGGTTTTAAACTTAAATTGGTGTCTTAGACCAACTCGTCCGTGAAACCACGACCTAACCTATGTTATAGGTTGCCCAACCCATTTATCCCAAAAGCCAAGTAAAACTCTTTTTAACCTACCTACCCCATGTTACCGCAATTGTTATCCCAACTCAGACAATGGCATCTAACACCACAACCGATGGTCGCTAAATTGGACCCAAGAAGAAGGTTAACCTCGACAATGAAGGATATGAGTAGAAACAGATCTTCCGATGAATCAAGATCCACCACCCGGAATAAAAGTCTCTCTTACCTAACTCTCCCTTACCCCCAAATCTTCTCTGCACTCACCTAATAGCTAAAACCCGATGTACCCTTGTTTTCTATGCCACACCTGCTAATGGCATGAAAATTTTAGGTATATAAAAAACTAATTGGAAGTTCCACTTAGATAAAAAAAAGATACTAGAATTTCATAAAGATAAAGTCAACTTGATATGCTCAACTAAATGGTATTCTTAAATAGGATTTAGAATCTAATGTGGTCTACTTAAACTGATTAGTGATACTGGTAGAAGAAATTGGACCCTACTAGCCAGGTATTAACTTAACTTAGCACATTGGACCAACTTATTAAAAGCAATGCTCAGCTTTTACCCCTATTATTGATCAGCCTTACACATCACATCAACTCCCACCTTTGGTGAGTTCATGCACATTATTCCCCACAACCTGTTGAGCGATGAACATATGTGAGCTCACCCTTGCTGCCTCACACCTCCCCATAGTTCAAGAACAGGTACCATAGGATGAGGTGCATGGAGGATGCTGATGTTGGGGACTTGTTCTCAAATGCTATGAGTTAAGAACGAGGCAACACAAAATGTTAATGGTCAAAGACCTTCGTCCTTCGAAGCATTATCTCCCTTAGGATATAATGATCTTCAGACGAAGGTTATGAAGGACATACCTTCATCATCTCAGTGTGTAATAATGAAAGTAGGAACATAAGGAACATGGAAAATAACATGAACAATCACATTAAATTATTGATTATTTGTATTCTCATTATCCAATCATGGACAAATATTAATAACAGTAAATTACATTTGTACCTTCAGCTTGACAGAAGGTAAGAATCCAAATGTAACGTGCGAGTGAATACAAGTCAGCGTGAACAGTACAGGACTACTGTTCACCTATTTATAGGCACGAGACGCAGCCCAGTTGAAATTACATTTATGTCCTTGATAAAAAATTATAAACATGATACGAATTATCAGGGGCTGAACGATCTTTTCCTCTTTAAGTCGGTGTCGTCCTTCGTCTCAAGGCACGTCATTATGCCAAAGCTCTCCGGGTTGTAGCTTCGGCATATACCTTCATGTTATGTCTGCTTACATATCGTCCTGCTGAAGGTGTTTTTGCTTAGAGGACCTTCGGCGCAGAAGAAGGCCCCCAACAGTAGCCCCTTCGCGGTGCTAGATCGTTTTTCGTAACGAGCTCGATTCGCAAAAAATCTCATAGGCTTCGGAATGTCGAAGGTCCGAAAAACACCTTCCCTGAGCTCGTTGCCGAGAAACAATTAAAATACTCCAGGCGTCAGGTGGTCCACCGTTCAGCGAATGCAGACAAACTGGTGTTTCGCATTCCGAGCACCGAGTGGTCCACCGTTCAGTGAGTACAGGCGGTTTGACGATTCACCTTCCCTCCTGCAACACTATATAAACAGACGAGTTGGTGCAGAGTTACCATAGCATTCATTGCCATTGCACAGTTGTGCTATTAAAAAATTTAACCATAGCCGAAGCTTTCTACTGCGCTCTCAAGCAAGCACTTCATCATTTAGAGTTAACTTCGTCAAAATTTGAGCTTCGTCAAAACTGCACAAGAACCGTCAATCTTCGTTAAAACCGCAAAAAATCCATGAAATGGCCAAAGTACGCTCGACTGCAAGGGTGTCACGTGAGGGAGAAGAAATCGAAGTTACTGAGACAACACCAATTTCCGAAGTCATGAAACAATCAGGTTTAGTTGTGACAGAGGGAACCACTGACGAAGGTACACCTGCTGCCGAAGCGGAACATGTCGTTGCCGAAGAAGAAGATGTTGAAGAAGATGAAGAAGATTATAGTATTTTGATCCCATCAAAACCCAGCCATCTAGATTTTGAGAAATCTACTATGTATGAAGCTGACATGCCCATGATGATGAAGCTTGGCTACTTTGGGAAGCTGAAAGGAAACTTGTCTGATTTGCCGGAGAAGAAACCACCCCAGCGCCGAAGGATGATGAAGTAGTGGTTTTCAAGAGTTTTTTCAGAGCAGGACTGCGACTCCCTTTGAACGAGATGATAGGGGAAGTCTTGAAATTTTTTGAAATATATCTTCATCAGCTGACCCCTAACGCCATTGTTAGGCTTAGTGTCTTCATCTGGGCCCTCCGAAGACAAGGGATGAGCCCAGATGCCGAAGCATTCTGCCGAGTGCACGAGTTGCACTACCAGACGAAGGCCAGGGCAGACGGTCTTCATGAAAATTTTGGTTGCTACAATTTTGCGTATCGCAAGGATACGAAGGCTCCAGTTCTCAGTTACCGCACCAAATGGTCAACCGACTGGAAAGGTGAATGGTTTTATGTCAAGGCTGATGAGAAGAAGAGGGGGAAACTGATGACGATGGTCATGTGCCCGTTGACCTTAAACTTCGGAATGACCAGGCCCCTGTGCAACATGCAACTAGGGTCAGCATGCCAGCTGGCCGAGTTGGAATTCAGGGTGGTGGCTGAACAAATTGGCACCAGGGACTTGGTGCAGGAATACCCAGACGTATCCAATGTCAAGTGACTGGGTGATGCCGAAGATGAAGGGAACAAAGACGAAATATGAACTTGTTCAATTACCTTATCGTTTTAAAATTGAAAAACCAGTTTAAGGAGCCTTGACAAGAATGGTTGGAAATGATTGAAACTATGTGTAATGAAATTTTGGGGAACTATACCAAAAAAGAAGACCAATTAATGACAGCAGCCTTCGGCACCCGGCCAAAACGAAGGTTAAACCGGGTAATGGACGCTCTAAAATTTGAATACCCTGATTACGAGCAGCTCAACAAGGGTGCCAAAGGGGCAAAAAGGAAAACGATTGTTAGCGTTCTGAGCAGACAAGCTGCCAGAATGGTGAAGGAGGATGAGAAGATTTTGAAGAAGAGAAAATCCACTCCTTAAAAGATTTTGCCGAAGGTGGCAGCTTTGAAGAAAAGAAAAGCTGCAACCCCAGAGCCGAAGGTAACCGAGGTAGAAGAGGAGACTCCTTCAACACCTCCTACTGCCAAAGTGGCAGAAATTTTAAAGGTAATGACTGAATCTCTACCTATCAAGCTGCTAAGTTCTCTGGGACCGGAACTGATGAAGCTTTTACAGAAGAAGGATGAACCTTCGGCTACAAAAAAGGTGGTCGGGCAAAAAAAGCAAAGGATTGGTACTGTAATGGAAGCCATTGAACGGACGCCACCATCGGCCTCGGCCACTGCTGAAGCAAATATTTCTGTCAAAGCCGCAGCAGCCACCTAAGCTGCCAACTTAGAGAGCACACTATCTAGAATTGATAAATTGCTATTGGATATGCCTACAGAAGAATTAGCTAGAGCTGCAGAAAAGGTCATGTCCCTAGTGCTTGACAAAGGAAAGAAAATTGTCGATGTTGCTTCGGAGGATAAAGACTTCGACCTTCGGAACCTGGTCGGGCAAGAACTATCTGAGGCCAAAAAGAAGGAGCTACAAGAATATGGCATTTCCTGTGGCTACCAACCAGGAGCCATGCTCTTGGGTGGGATCGATGAAGAGGCCTTAGGATGCGTTCGCGACCGCACCGGGGCAAAGATAATCGGCACTCTATCGAAGAGTGTCGGTTTTCCGAAGCTTGAAGCTGATATTAGTAGCTACTGACGACAACATATCGTCAGCAGTTTATTTTATTCCAACTTTAAGGTAAGATTCTTGTAATGAAGCAAAACTTTCCTTTTTATTTCTGCGATGAAGCAAGTTTGCTAATGAAGGTTTTTTAGAGTATGCTGCTAAGCAAAGCACTGCGAATGTAGCAAGACCTTGAAGATAAAAAGAACGAAATTATAATTGAGGGTTTAGAAAACAAAGTTAAAGAGTATGAAGCTTCTCTCGAGAAGAAAGAGAGAAAATTAGAGAGCTTCGAACAAGAGAGAAAAAACATGCAGACAAAATACGAAGCTGAAGCTGACGAAAATACGAAGCTACAACAATCTTTGAAAGAGCTTCGGAACATGTGTTTGGGCTTTGGCAGTCACTGCATACAACGATTAAAAAAGGTTTTCAACTCGGTTGGAGCCAGTGCTGAAAAATTTACCCCTTCGACCGAAAATATATCAAGCACCTTCGAACACATTAAAGACGAAGTCGAGGCGCTTGATGAAGTGATAGCGGGGCACAGTGACTTCTATGCCTTGCTAGCTTCTCGCGGCACAGTTGCAGCATTTCTGAATGCTGGCTGTACGCACGCGAAGATTGTGAATAGACCAACCTTCAGCCTATCTTCAACAGATTTGGTTGACATTCCCAGCAAAGCCCGAAGTATAGGGAGCAGATTTATAACACAAATTTGGCGAAGGGTGGTCGAGATTTGGCTGGTGATGAGGCCCGAACCTTGCTTAAGCCGGTATGAAACTTATACCTATTACTTACCTTTTCTTGTTATTACTTTTTACCTTATACGACTTTGTTGTGTGTAGTATGATGATGCCGAAGATTGATATTCCAAAGCACATCCCGAAGGCTGCTAAAGCTATTTTTAGGCCTACCTTGTAATATATTTTTACCTTTCCATCCATGTGTAAATTGCTTTGTTGTGGACGAAACTTGTATATTTTGAGCCGAAGGAGAAAAACACCTTCCCTTCTTTTCGTACACAACGAAGCATATCTTTTCTTCGTGCTCATCGAAGCACTGTTATTAAAGCTGAAGTATCTATTTGTGCTTTATGTTATGATGATGATGATCCTACGAATGTCTACATGAATGTATATGAATGCAATGAATGATGTAATGTAATGTGCAAATGAATGTCCCGAACACACACACGAAACCACACCCAGAATCAACATCCCCTTAGGAACGACTTTTGAGTCTTAAGCTCTGCATATTTATTGATGTACTCTGGCTTGATGTTTTCAATCGAACTTTTCTATCACGCCAGTTTATTGTTTCGTCCTGATATTTATTGATGTGCCCTATAGCCTGAAGTCTGGTCCCTTCTATAGTATCTTTTGTTACTTGATAATCAGCTTCGTCTTCTGCCGAAGCTATTATTCTTATTGACCCTGCCTTTGCTTCTTCTGGAGTTATTGCTTCGTCACCAAATAAGAGCTTGAAGGGTGTAAATCCTGTTGACCTTGACATAGTTTTGTTGTGGCTCCACACCACTTTAATCAGCTCGTCTAGCCACTTTCCTCTGGGCTAGTTGAAGATTAGCTTCATTATTCCTGTCATTATAATACCATTTGCTCTTTCTACCAGCCCATTTGATTCTGGATGTCTAACTAATGCAAAATGAATCTTCGTATCAATTCGGTCACAAATTGTGTACCATTGTCCACAGTTATTGCCTTCAGCACACCGAAGCGACAAACAATATTTTGCCAGAAGAATTTTTGGACCGTGACCGAAGTTATTGTAGCTAAGGGCTTCGCCTCAATCCACTTGGAAAAATATTCTCCTGCAATTACAACATACTTCAAGTTGCCTTGTGCTGGTGGGAGTGGACCCAACAAATCTAAGCCCCATCTTTGCAATGGCCAGGTTGGTTGTATTAACTAGGTCAGCGACGAAGGTTGTTTCTGGTCTCTTGCACATTTTTGACAATTTTCGCACTTTTGAACCAGATCTCCTGCATCCGAAGCTGCCTTTGGCCAATAAAATCCTTGTCTGAAAACCTTTCCCAGCAAAGGCCTAGACCCAATGTGAGATCCACACAAACCAGTATGTATTTCCTTCATCAGCTCTATGCCTTCGGATCTGGATAAACATTTGAGAAGTGGAGAGCAGACGCCATGCTTGTATAACTCCCCTTCTATTATGACATATGGTATTGTCCTTGCTTCCATTCTTTTATTATAAACTTTGTCATCCGAAAGACAGTTGGAGGAAAGATATGATTTCAGTACTCCAATCTTCACTATGTACTGGTGATATTGCGAGCACTGCTCTTTCCAGAAGTTCAACCGAAGGTGCTTTTATTGTTTCAAAGCATACTTCCAAAGGTAGAGAGAGCCCCTGTGCTGCTGATTTAGCTAGCAAATCTGCATGCTCATTTTCCCCTCTTGGAATACTTTTTATAGAAAAACCTTCGAAAGAAGCCTCCAACCTTTGGACTGTGTCCAAATATTTTTCAAGCTTTCGATCCCTTGCCTTGCTGCTTTTTGTCTACATGGCCAGAGATGACTTGGGAGTCAGTTTTAAGGATCGCCCTTCTTATTCCCATTGCCTTTAGCTTCCGAAGCCCCAACAGAAGGGCTTCGCACTCAGCAATGTTATTTGTACAACTAAAATCCAGTCTTGCTACATAGCATGTTCTGACTTTAGAGGGCGCTACTAGAACAGCAGCCGCTCCTACGCCGAAGGTTCCCCAAGAACCATCACAGAAGACTGTCCAGGCTTCGGCGTCTTTTGTTTCTTCTTCTCCCTGAGCCCCTGGCGTCCAATCAGCAATGAAGTCCGCTAACGCTTGAGACTAAATTGAGGATCTGTGTACATAATCAATAGAAAATTCATTGACCTCGGCAGCCCATTTTCCGATCCTCCCAGTAGCTTGTCTATTCCTCATTATGTCCTTCAGAGGTTGCAACGAAGGAATAATTATATGATATGCTTGAAAATAATGCCAAAGCTTCCTGGAGGCCATCAACACAGCATATAACACCTTATCCAATTCTGTATAATTTTTCTTTGATAAACTTAGAACTTCGGATACGAAATATACTGGTGCTTGTTTTTTGACTTGGCCATCTTGCTTCTCCTGTACAAGCGCTGCACTGACTATAGAGTGAGAAGCTGCTAAATATAAGAGTAATGGAGCCCCTAGCGAAGGTGGAGTTAGAGTTGTCAAGTCTATCAAGTATTGCTTTAACTCTTCGAAGGCCCTTTGCTGAGCCGGACCCCATTGGAAAACTTCGGCTGACTTCAGTATTTCAAAGAATGGTAGATTCCTTTCTGCTGATCAGGATATAAATCTATTTAACGATGCCAGCCTTCCTGCCAACCGTTGGGCCCCCTTGTTTGTATTTGGCGGCTCCATCCGAAGGATAGCTTCGATCTTATTTGGGTTAGCTTCGATTCCCTTTGTTGATACTAGACAACCAAGGAACTTGCCCTTATTTACTCCAAAAACACACTTTTCTGGATTTAATTTCAGACCAGCTTGCCTGAAATTGGCAAATGTCTCCTGCAAGTCAGCAATATGATTCTCTTGCTTCGTGGTTTTTTACTATGATGTTGTTGGGGGCCTTCGTCTTCCGAAGGTCCTCAAAAACATGATTTAACAATGTTTCCCAAGTGTAATATATGTACAGGTACCTTCGGACTCGGAATGAAACTGTATACAATATGAAAAGCATGGTCGAGACGAAGGATGATGCAGCTCCGAAGCTACGCGCAAGGGAGCTTCGGCTCAGCGGCAGGAAAAGGAACCGACTTAAAGGGGGAAAGGCCATCTAGTCCTCGTCGGATTGTCCTTACGTCAATAGTAAACATAAAGGGCATGAATGTAATTTTACACAGGCTGCACCCTGTGCCTATAAATAGATGAACAGTACCTCTGTACTGTTCACGCTGACTTGTATTTATTCGTGCGTCATGCTTGGACTTTTGCCTTCTGTCAAGACGAAGGTACAAATGTAATTCAATATTGTTCATATTCATTTATGATGATTTAATAAAGATACATTAAAGATGTTGTATAATTATTTATGTTGTCTCTCATGTTTCATATGCTTCTTCTTTCATTAATATATACTACGATGAAGATCATTATATCCTAAGGGAGATAATGCTTCGGAGGACGAAGGGTTTTAATCATTAACATTTTGTGTTGCCTTGTTCTTAACTCATAGCATTTGAGAACAAGTCCCCAACATTGGCACCCACCTCCGGTGTACTCACTTCCACAATCTTCGGCAAAGCATCAACCTTCGTCATGCCGCCGAAGAAGATAACAGCGCCAGGGGCTGCTCTGCAGCCACTGGACACAAACCAGGAAACTCTCTCTCTCTCTCTCCGAGAGGCAAGAAGCCAAAAGAGAAAGGCCACCAGTCCAACACTTCAGGAGGAGGAGTTGGACCAGAAGATCAGGGATCTAGAAATCATTCACCAGCAGGTGCAAAGGAAAAAGGAGAAGATGACTCGGCTGGCCGACCTTCAGAAGAAGATCGATGAAGCTACTAAGGATGTGCGTCATCTTACTCAAGATGATCATGACCGAAGGCCCCAACACAGGGAGCTTCGTCAAGAGGGCTCATTCAATGAAGATGAATGGTACGATGATTTTAATCATGGTACGTTTACTTTTGATGATGCTTCTCCCCTGGCAGCAAAATTGTAGGCTATCCCATGGCCACAATCCTGCAAGCCACCTCAACTACCCATGTACGATGGGCACTCAGACCAAAAACAATTTTTGATGAGCTATGAGGCAACAATATCCTCATATGGAGGCAACACAGCTGTCATGGCAAAGTCCTTCGTCATGGCAATCCGAAACGTGGCCCAGACATGGTACTCTTCTCTCCGGCTAGGGACAATGACGTCATGGCATAAGCTTAAGGACATGCTGGTTACCAGTTTTCAAGGCTTTCAGACGAAGCCAGTCACAGCTCAAGCCTTGTTCCAGTGCACACAAGACCATGAGGAATACCTTTAGGCGTATGTCCGAAGGTTCTTGCGACTGAGAGCACAAGCGCCCATAGTGCCCAATGAAATCATCATGGAGGCCATGATCAAGGGTCTTCGGCCAGGACATATGGCCCAATACTTCGCCAGGAAAACCACCCCAGACTCTGGAGAAGCTGCTTCAGAAAATGGATGAGTACATCCGGGCTGATAATGACTTCCGACAAACAAGGGAGGAAGCTTATAGATTTTCTGAGATGACTAGGGGCTTTGGAGGGAGAATCCACCCTAGGCATGTCAGATCAATCCACAGCTCCAGTCAGAATGATGACAAAGGAAGCCAACTTCAGAGGCCACAACACACCTCACAGTCTTCAGGACAGCATCACAGCTCCTTCAGGCCACCAGCTCCATGGGGCAGAGGCGGCAAGGGCTTCGGAGGAAGATATGGGGATCAGCCTAGGAAAATCTATTGCTTATTCTGTGGAGAGGACAAGGGCCATACTACAAGAACGTGCCAGATCACTATTCTTAAGCAAAAAGAGATTGCAGAAGCAGAAGCCGGGCAGAATCAGCCGAAGCAGGTTTTACATACTGCTTCGTGCCACTCTCCTTACATACCAGAATATGTGGGAAACCAACCTGCAGCTTCTGTTGCTTTGGCAAGCCATTCACAAGCTTCTTGGCCTCAGCTCCCACCGCCACCACCACTGCAGCCTACCTATTCCCGAAGCTAGCAGCCAGAAGGGCGCCAACACTCCCAACAACAACGTGACTTCATGGAGGAGTCCGAAGCTCGTACAGTCAATAGTTCTGTACCAGAATCAAAACACATATACTGAGCAATATCCTTCTTTTGAAATACTTTTACCTTCTAGGCTATTTTACTTTTTGAATAAGGAACAAGCAATGAAAACTTAGTTTAAATTTCTTGTAATGATTTTGCTTCTATCAGAATGAAATATATCTTCTTCACAGATTTACGAAGCTCAAAAGTCGTTCCTAAGGGAATGCAGAGCCAACATAAACAAAGCTACAAAATTCGTTCCTAAGGGAGCGCAGCGCAAGTTTTGTGCTCAAAAGTCATTCCTAAGGGAATGCAGAGCCAAAATTGACGAAGCTACAAAAAGCCGTTCCTAAGGGAGCGCAACGTAAGTTTTCTGCTCAAAAGTTGTTCCAAAGGGAATGCAGAGCCAAATACCGCCGAAATATAAGGCGAAGAAGTTCAAAAGTCGTTCCTAAGGGGATGCAGAACTTATACCGCCGAAATAGAAGGCGAAAAAGTTCAAAAGACGTTCCTAAGGGGATGTAGAACTTATATCACCGAAATAGAAGGTGAAGAAGCTCAAAAGTCGTTCCTAAGGGGATGCAGAGCTTGTGTGTTCCAGTGTGGGCGTGTGGGTGTGTGTCTTCGACATCCTCATCATTTCGCATCATATCATCACATCATTTCGCATAACATCACATCATACATCATATTGCATCAATGACACAAGAATCGAATATGGAGCCGATCTTCGGCAAATGCTTCGTCAGAATGAAAATGTGCTAAGGTACGAAGTAAGCTTCGGAAATACAGTTTTATGAACTTTGTCACAAGAGGGGATCTCTTTCTTTATGAAGCATGAAAAGAAGGGAAGGTGTTTTTTCGCCGAAGGCTCAAAATGGTATGTATGTAAGTTTCATGCATCACAAAGAAATAAATTACAATAATTTACATATTCGATTCAAAGTTACATACATCAAATATTACGTAGTCTTGTTACAATAGAAGTTTAATGTTCATTCCATTGTCCCATACATCGAGCATTTCAAAATATTATTACAATGAAATCTATTCTTCTTTGACAACTTTTTCCGCAACTTCGTTTAAAAGCTTATCGACAACTTCGTCAATAATGGAGTCCGCCATGTTTATAATGTCCACCGCTTCCTTCATTTTTGGATTAGCTAGGGGATTGTACGGTTCCGGCGGTGGAGATAGTTCAGCTGATGTAGGTAAAATTGATTAGTTCGAAGCCGCAAAACAAGTACCGAAGCCAAAAAGCCAAAAAATAATACATATATGCCTTTCGCGTTCTACAGCTTGTTCAACTTGTCTTGCTTCTGCTCGGGCGTCATGGGTGTCTTTTTCACTCTTTTTTATAATTTCATGGGTCATCTCTCGGCCACCATTCACCCAGACATCATTGTAAAATTTCCCGCCCATCAAGGTTGCTTCAGCTGAAGGATCCTTTGTATCATCCACGGAGAAGACAGTTTTGGCCTGGGCTATGGCTTTAATGTGATCGCATTCGGCCTTCTCCAAGATGGCTGAATTCCCCGTGCACCGGAAAACATGCAAACATCCCTGCGATCACTCAAAATTTCTTCGAAGGCTTCGGCTTCTCCATTTATCCATTCAACGACGCCTTCGGGGTCGCCTCGTATGAAGTTTTCTTCAGCAGAGTAGGCACCCACTTTGGCGAAGCTAATTTTTAATTTTCTCACGGAATCCAAGGATTTCTCGAAGCACCTTTCCTTGGATTCACGAAGTTCTTTAACATTTTTCTCTTGATAATTTTTCCAATATTCGCTGATTTCTCGATTAGCATGTGCTAGTGCACAATTTTCCTTAGCATCGGCCAGTGGCCTCCGAAGGTCTTCAATTTCAGTTTTCTGGGCTTCGGCCTGAGCTTTGAAATTAGCTTCATCTTCCTTTACTTTGTTCACCAATGAAATTAAGATTTTGTCTTTTGCCAGACCTTCGTTTCTCAATTCAATCACCTCTGAACGAAGGTTATTAAGAGCCATTGTATAGCCTCCGTCTTCAATATTCTTCTGCGCCCTGTGGGCATTACTAAGAATTAAGCCCTGCAACAAGGAGGAAAGAATTGAGCATGACAAATAAAATACTTCATTCTCAAATTCAAAGTTAACTTCTATACCTTTATACTGTTGTATGCTAGGCTGTCAGCAAGATCATCCTTCGACAAAATCGAAAGGCCATCTTCCAGCTTCGAGAATCCCATGCTCTTACCTATCTCCTGGCAAACAGATATTTCTTTGTTGTCCGGGAGACAGTATAAGAAGTCGTCATCGTTAGTGTCATTAAACACTAAAGCTCCCTTCAGATATTTCAACTTTCGTGCATAGTGTCTGGCTTCCAGAATTTCTTCTTCAGACAATTTCTTCCTCGAAGCGTGTCGAATGATGTAGTCAACACTTTCGATCGGAGCTTCGGGAGCAGGAGTCTCGATCTTTTCAGCTGCAATCTGCCCTACCGTTTTTTCCTCAAGCGCGACAGGCTTCGCCGCGACGGGCGCTGAAGGCCCAGTTTCGGCTTCAGCCTGAGCTTTCGTAGCTTCGGCTGCTGCTTGCCCAGTTTCGGCTTCGGCTTGCGCTTTGGCAGCTTTAGCAATTTTCTTTGTAGGAGCAGGGCTCAAGGCCTTTGTAGTCTCCAGCACAGCATCCAAGCACGTTGGCCATCCTCCTCCTCTTGGGAGTCGCGACAGAAGCCTTTTGCACCTTAGGCAGTTTTGCCTCTGTTGGAGGGCTCAGAATTTCTGGCATTTTCATTATTTCTTCAATCTTTGGCTCTTCAGCCTTATCAACCTTAGCTTCGACTGGCTCGACTGTAGGCGTCTTCGGCATTACAGTTGGTTCTTCAACGCTCTGTGTAATTGAAGCAGCCTGTCTTGCTTCAGCATTTGAAGAGGCTCCTTCGACAAATTCAGGCACCACGGCCGGTTCAATATAACGCGGCCGGTGTGTCAGAACCTTCACCTTTTTGCTCTTCGGCACAACTGTGGTGGCCGAAGCGACAGCCTTCCTCTTTTTTCCTTGCCCTCGCAGCGGGAAGCGATAATCGGGGTATATGAAGCCAATCACATCAAAGACCATGTTCAGTCTTTTCTTCCCCCAGCCTCCGAAGGCTGTGGACAAAGCATTATCTTCGGCCTTGGAGTAGGCTCCAAGTAGCTCATCACTGGTAGCTTCAATACACTTCAGCCAGTCGTTGTTTGGCTCATCAAACTTCTCCCTAAATCTGAAGGTATACTTCAGTCGGACTAGACCACCATCACAAGAATCGGTGGTGGTCTCCTTCGGCATATCCCGGCTTTCCACAAGTGGCCATACCTTGAAGGATAAATGCTCTTGAATCAAATCCCTTGTGCCAATGAAGGCACAAACAGTGCTAAAAGCCCTCTGACATGCTTCAACAGCATCATCAATTTCCACCTTCGGCCTTCGGAGGCCGAAGCGAGACCAGATGGGGCGCTGGATGATTTCTTTGATGTCTTCCCTTGCCTTTAAATCATTTTTAACATAAAACCACTCCTCCATCCAGGCTCCAAGCCATCTCTTCCGGAAGTTGGCACGGGGTGGCTTGCGTTGGGGCAAGCAATAAATCGATAACAACCAAAGTTGTTGTGGTACTGTTATTTGCCAGTAGCCTTCGTCTCATATAAAAGCTCATACATACTATAGAAGCACTTCGCGCTTGGCTCTAGCCCCTGACTCCTTACAGCCCAGACAAAAATCCCCATCCTCATTATAGCTTCTGGGGTGATCTGATGAAGGAAGATCTGGTATATCTTCAGCACTTCAACCACAAACTTGCTCAAAGGGAACCGAAGACCAGCCTTAAAAAAGCTTCGGTAGATAACAACTTCATTTTCCTCAGGGACAGGGACGATGTTGTCTCCACCAGCTCTCACGATAGACATGTCGCGAAAGTACCTTCCTCTCATGTTATCAAGATGACTCTGTTTAATAGTCGATTTTCCGAAGACAGCATGGCTTGGTCGCCAGGGTCTTCAGAATCTTCATCCCCACTTTCCACATCATAACTATCACTGTCATCAGTATCTTCAGACAAACCTTCCAGTATCTCTTTAGTAATCTTCTCTGTGTTTGTTTTTGACATAGACTCAATAAACCCGACAATAAAAGTATTTGCAACTTTATTTTCTTCAAACAACTTCGTCTCCTCAGTTAGCTTCGTCTCTACACTCATCTTCTTTTCCTCAGTCATCTTTTCCCCAGACATGGTGAAAACACGTCTTTAAACCAAAGCTCCAAAAGCTTGAAAATCAGGCGAGAGCTAGTGAGCAAGAGCTAAAAAGTTTGAGAAAATAATGCAAATGGTAGAAATGGCGTATCAAATGTTGCCGGTGTGGGTTCATATTTATACGCCTAGTGCTTTGCAACTTGGTGGACCCCATCTGTCATTGACTATTGCTATTCTAGCAAAGGGAAGGTGTTTTTTCGGACCTTCGGCGTAAGGCCTTCGTTCATGTCGCAGTCTGAATTCATTGTTATAACAAATTAATACTGCGAGGGGCTACTGTTGGGGGCCTTCGTCTTCCGAAGGTCCTCAAAAACATGATTTAACAATGTTTTCCAAGTGTAATATGTGTACAGGTACCTTCGGACTCGGGATGAAACTGTATACAATATGAAAAGCATGGTCGAGACGGAGGATGATGCAGCTCCGAAGCTACGCGCAAGGGAGCTTCGGCTCAGCGATAGGAAAAGGAACCGACTTAAAGGGGAAAAGGCCATCTAGTCCTCATCGGATTGTCCTTACATCAATAGTAAACATAAAGGGCATGAATGTAATTTTACATAGGTTGCGCCCTATGCCTATAAATAGATGAACAGTACCCCCCGTACTGTTCACACTGACTTGTATTTATTCGTGCGTCGCGCTTGGACTTTTGCCTTCTGCCAAGCCGAAGGTACAAATGTAATTCAATATTGTTCATATTCATTTATGATGATTTAATAAAGATATATTAAAGATGTTGTATAATTATTTATGTTGTCTCTCATGTTTCATATGCTTCTTCTTTCATTAATATATACTGCGATGATGAGGGTACGTCCTTCATGACCTTCGTCTGAAGATCATTATATCCTAAGGGAGATAATGCTTCGGAGGACGAAGGGTTTTAATCATTAACATTTTGTGTTGCCTTGTTCTTAGCTCATATTAT
Source organism: Zea mays (assembly GCF_902167145.1). NCBI lineage: Eukaryota > Viridiplantae > Streptophyta > Magnoliopsida > Poales > Poaceae > Zea > Zea mays. Next base: position 92,662,643 of record NC_050097.1, read on the forward strand.
TTGAGAACAAGTCCCCAACAGATGTCATCAACATAAGTCAGCACATTCCTGCCTATTTGAGAGTGAAGGACCTTGGCTGTCATTCTGCTGAAGCTTCCTCCAGCATTCTTGAGCCCCTCAATCATCCGAAGGTACCAATAAGTGCCACTAGGAGTTATGAAGCTAGTCTTTGGCTCATCTTCCTTCTTCATCCAAATTTGATGATAGCCTGAGTAGCAGTCCAGTAGACTCATGAGCTCCGAAGAAGTTGTTGCATCTATAAGGGAGTCTATTCTTGGTAATGGGAACTCGTCCTTTGGACATGCTTTGTTAAGATCTGTGAAATCAATACACATTCTCCATTTGCCATTAGCCTTCTTCACCATTATAGTGTTGGCTAGCCATTCTGGATATGTTACTTCTCTGATAACACCAGCACTAAGAAGTCTCTTTACTTCGTTCCGAGCACCTTCAGCTTTATCATCAGACATCTTCCGAAGTCTTTGCTTACTTGCCTGAAAGATGGATCTACATTAAGTGTATGTTCAATGACATCTCTGTTGACACTACAAAGATCATTGGCTGTCCAAGCGAAGACATCTTTGTTGTTGAATAAAAATCTTAGCAGAGTCTTTTCTTGCTCATCAGATAGCTGAGACCCCAGCAATACCCTTTGTTCTGCTATATCTTCACATAGGAGCATAGGCTTTGGCTGATCTGCCGAAGCAGCCTTCTCTCTTTTATGTTTATATTGTTGACAAGCTTCGGCTCCATCTATGTTGTGGATTGCCTTTGAATCTGTCCAACTCCCTTCAGCCCTTCTGGCAGCTTCTTGACTTCCATGGACAGCAATGGGCCCTTGTTCCGAAGCTATCTTCATGCATAAGTATGTCGGATGAAGTATTGCTTCAAAGGCATTAAGTGTCCCTCGACCAATGATTGCATTGTACGGGCACTCCATGTTGACAATGTCAAAAACAACTTGCTCAGTTCTTGTGTTGTGGACATAACCAAAGGTAACTGACATTGTGATTTTGCCATGTGCCACAATCTGTCTTCCTCTGAAGCCACAAAGAGGGTGTGTAGCATCATGAATCTTATCCTCTGGTTCTTGCATCTGTCTAAAAGCCTTTGCAAATATAATGTCCGCTGCACTGTGTGACACCCTAGGTGTCTGTTTCGTGTTACGTCGGGAGATTTATCCTAATCTCATATGCTCAATAAAAATTTCTATTTCTTGCTCGCGTATGTCTCTGACTATCCAGACTCTTCGTACACATTTCGCTGAATTCGGAGTTATCAGTCTCGCAGAAATGCTAAAATTGGAGCATGTTGAAACTTTTATTTCTCGAAACAGATGTGAACTCAGAAGTCAATCTCATCTCGCAAATCCCGTCCAAACTCATTTATTCGAACTCTCGATGGTTGTTATCCGATCTATGTCCGAATCCGCTTTCTCGACAGTTGTTCTATGTCCAAATACGTAGTCCGAGTCCGCATTCTCTAGTGAAATCTCTATTGTTTCAACCTCTAATTATTATGAAAATAGACTTGTTATCTCTATATCATAATTCCTCTCTATCTATCAAGTGTATTCTAAAGACTTCTAGAAGTTTAAGGCAAATACTCACATGAAAAGATAAATCATACGCTTGCTTGAAACTGCTCGATTAAGTAAAAGAAAATTTAGAAACTCAAACAAGTTATGCCAACCTTCCCAAAACACTCTATATAAACTTTACAACAAAAGTTATTGAGGGTCCATGCCAAGAAAATGTCAAGAAAATAGTCCGATTGCCTTAAAAATATAATTGAGAGCTTTATAATGATACTACCTTGACCAAAGTGAAACTTTTATTTATATTCAAGATATGAGGGTTTACCTTTCATAAAACTTGTAGAACCTGTGTTATACAACAAATTTTATATTTAAACCAAGCCTTGATTCAAACTCTAAGTATCTTAAACAGTGCCATCAAGACAGAATAAAAATCTGATTTCAGGATTCGAATTCTTCTAAGTCTGGAATCAGTGTCATTCGGGTCGACGTCTAGCGTTCCCTAAAATTTGTTAAACAACATGATTTTCACCAAATATAAAAGTTGTTAGTAAGTAATGGAGGCACATCATATCAAAAGATGGCTTTCATCCGACCCATTTTGACAAGGTTTGACATCCATTCTTAGGTGAAATTAACCCTTTGACAGTAGCAACTTTGGACTTAATTATCTCTTAATCTAGTTTGCAAATGGCTGAGAACCCTTAATAAAACTTGTAGAGTATTGCGTGGGAAATATCTTTGCTAAAGTGACCCATGTCCGAATCCAAGCTGAAGACGCCAAAAATGGCCGCCCAATGTTGCTATTGTAGCACTCACCACGTGTACGACGAATTGCTGCAATGGAGAAACGTGGCCGCCGTGCTCTGGAGCTTCTCCTCCATAAATAGCAGCCCACCTCTCTCTCCCTTCTCCTCCACGCCATTCTCCTACCCTCAGCCACCCTCCTCGCGCGCTCGGCCACGCCAGGGCCGCTCCCCCCTGTTCCCCTCAAGCTCCAGCCGAGCCCCTTCTTCCCCTAGAGCAGCCATGGCAGCCCTTGTGCTGTTACGTGATGGCTGGAGGTGGAGGTAGAAGAAGACCCCCTTGAGACTATGACAGGTGGGCCCAAGGCGAGATTTGAGTATATAAGTTGCAGATTTTTGTGTTGTGTTCAAAAATTCATATCTCGAGTTTTAGAGCTCCTAAAATCGTGAAACTTGTTTTGTTGGCTTCCTTATGAAATGCTCTAACTATTGGATCTATATGTTGGTATGGTTTAGTGGAAAAGTTTTTCTGTAGAAATTCGTATTTAAAAACTGGTTTACAAAATAAATGAACTTGCTTCTCTCTATAGTTTTATTTATAAAAATCCAAAAATGATGAAATTTGTTTTGTTGGTTAGATGTTGTCATACTCCATCTAAGAAAAATATAAAACTTGTAGGTTGTTCACTCTTGTTGTGATGCTTGGTGACTGGTAAAAATGTCATGAATTTTTGTGCTGGTATGATTAAGTTAGTGATTTAACTTGTTTAATGCACCTTAAGTAGTTTTAAATAGTTTATAAATAATGTATAGATGCAAAAATGGAAAATGGTGTTCTACTGTCCTTGCATGGTATTATAGTAGCCTAAGAAAACTCAATATGGTCATGCATCTACAGAAAATAATTAGTTTTAAATATAACTTGCTCTCACATGCTTTATTGCATTAATAATTTATTATTTTTGTATTAACTAAAATATAAAACCTAGCCATGTGAAATTTATACGTTGGTCATGATTTGTTATTACCTATGCCTCATAAAAATTCCAGCTCCAAATTAGATAGTTTCATATGTTGCTAAATGACACACATTTTATAATTATAAGAAGAATTAGAGACAAATTAGAAGTAAACAAAAGCGTGCATGTTTCTTGAAATGCTTAAGTGTCTTGAGTGCATGCCGCAATATGGTTGTATGCGAGACGGGGTTATGCACATGATGAGTTTAGTAAAAATCCATCGTTGTCACTGATGTTAAGTTGAGAATTATTTGCGCGTGGAAAGTAATAATGTATTTAATACTTAGAACTCTTAGTCGATAGTAGAAATTGTTTTGGCTTATATAGAAAGGTGGTGACATGCCAAGTAGTCATCGCTTTCTCTATATTTATAAGTCGAGTCGTGACGATGCGTATTATGCTTGCGTTAAATTATGCTTCGCATATAGTGTGTGATTGTGCTCATGATTTCGAGTAGGCACAACGGGTGGTCAAATAGGGTTGTGACACAAGTTGGGTAATGGAGTTAGTTGTTTTAGGTTAATCATTGAAATACTCGATTCATATGATAAACATGTATGCATTCATGATTTGGGAAGTAAATGCATGGTGATTGCGATTTGGAGGTTAGTGGTTTACGATTCGTATGAGTTGGTCGGTGTGCGAAAATACTTGTGAATATGAGTGTTTATAAAAATGTTGTAGTAAAAAAAAATTGTAAATCGGCTCGTGATCCACATTCGATTGTCTTAACTCTAGCAATTGGTAAAGTGTTAGAAAAATTCAAGTCTCTAGAACACGCCTAATTCTTGAAGTAAATAGAAGCTGAAAATGATTAGTCGCTGTTTTGGACTGCACGCAGTGATTTCCCCATGCTGTATGTTTGATGAATTAAATTGTGTTTTCTGTAGATATGTGCTATAGAAAAGTGGTAGATAACTTGATTATCTTGCTGGTGTTAAAATTTGGCAGCCATAAGTCTGACCGTATAGGAGTTATGCTTTTTACAAAGTCAGTAACTGAATCTGTCCAAATTCTGTACAGATTTCAGAAACTGCATTGTTTGCTTAAGTTAATTTTACAATCTGTTCATGGTCGTTATAATAAAGCTGTAGATGCTTTTCTTATCTTGCTTGTGTTAAAATTTCACAATCATAGGCATGACAGTTTAGGAGTTATGAATTTTACAAACTGGTTGCTGTGTTCTGTTCACTGTCAGAACAGATTTCGAAAACTGTAATGTTTGATTTGATTAAACCTGGAATCACTTCTTGGTGATTATAAACATTATGTAATGCTTTTTCCAAGCTTTCCAAAAAATCTTGGATCACTCTTTTTGGTAATCTGAAGATTTAGTTATGAATGTTTAAAGTGTAAAGACTGAATCTGTCCAATTATGGACAGCAAAGTCTTCTAGTGTCTTTTATTCTTAGTTAAATATTGAATCACCTTGAGATGTTTATAAATGATATATAGACAATTTAATTACCTTTCCAGAGAGTCTAGGATCAATTTGTTTAGATGTCTGAATCTTTAGTTGTAAATTTTTGAAGTTGCAAGTCTGAATCTGTCTAAATCTGGACAGAACTGCTGTGATTGCACTTTTTGACCTTGCTAAGTGTTGAATCAGGTTGAGTTGAAAATACCAAAGTTGTATTTCACTTTTTAAGCTTTCCAGAAAGTTCTAGTTTGTTGTTTTTGGATTAATATTTGAAGAGTTATGACTGAAACAAGCACCTGATGTGTTGCTGTCCAGATTTTGTTATTTTTGGTGGATGCTCTACTCTGTTGTGTTTGAACCGAGTCGACTGTTTCCTCGTTTGATGATTGGTTGAACCCGCAGTAATGATAATATAACTAATACAATTGGGCCTAATTATATAAGAAACAAGTATACGTCTCGCTAAGTTAGTGAACCTAATTAGCGAGGGTCTAATAAGTGTTTGCCTAGTGAATAATTTTAAAGTCTGATTAAGTGTCTAGTTCCTTTCAACTAAGTCTATCTATATATAAGACGTAGCGAACTTATAGACTTAACTAATATAAGGTTAGGTAACTAATGGATAATTAAAGTGAACGTGGTAAATGTTTGTGCTCGTGATATCGTGTTTGTGTTGGGTAAATATAAGAAATATTTGTTGTCTTTTTAATTGTGTTAATATTGAACGCCGATAACGTGTAGATAACTAATGCTAGCGTATGTTTGTTTATGATATCTTACAATTTACTGTTAGTTTGCTACCGTGTATTTAAATGTCTTGTGATACATTTCATCATATTTATACATATGCATCTTGCATCTCATTTAGGACCGAGAGATGATGATCGAGCAAGTGATGTGGTGCCAACCACAAGATGCAGTTGGTGGACGATCTAAAGAGATGATGGACTTAACCAGTGGATGCTCGCCAAGCGAGTACCTCCCCCAGCCAACACTATCTAAGTGTTAAATTAAAGGCAAGCCCCGGTTTTATGCATAACCGTTTATAAATACTATTTTACTACACTTATTGTTTGTAGGTTTGTACTGTGCACTTAAGTGTAGGAGTTGCCTGGAACCATAGTTGCATGAACTCAGGATTCCTTTGTGATGGATACTAGTATGCTAGGTCGAGTAGCTGCTTTGCTAATTAAGGATCTCAGTAGAAGTCGAGTGATTTTTCTAGCACTCGCGCGAGGTCAGGAATTGATTGTATCCATTTTTATATCGGAATGATGATGGTCTGTGGACAACGGTCCATGGGGATGCGTTGTCTACGAGACGGAAATTGGAATAATGATTAAGGTGTGGTACCGTGTGTCAAGCGTTTGAACGTACTAAGCACATGCCAAGAAATTTGGTAAATCGGTAAGCCTAGTACCTGAGTGAACCTGCCAGCAGATTGCCCTCCTCACGCGACCTGAGATGTGGTCTCCCATTCCAGTTATGGAAGGTACAAGTGCGGTCACTGCACGATAGCAGTCAGGGTCAGTGAGACATTATACGCCAAGGCGGTGTGCCCCTTTCTGTTGCCAGGGAATCGATGGGGACAGTTGATGTGTGTGGGGACGGAGTGCCTCACCATGTCGTGTGTTTAGGTTTACCTTGCAAGGATAAAAACTCGATTCGAATTGTCTGCTTCTCGCAGCTAATGAGACTACTTGATCCATGCTGCTGCATTGAGTAATAAGTGGAAATGAGGTGACTGACAAAAGATGTTGATTGATAACATGTTTGATACCATGTAAGAATAGCTAGGTACACATTGAAAGGGAAATAGGCTTACACCTTTTCCTAATTGATTTTGGTGGTTGAATTGCCCAACACAAATAATTAAACTAACTAGTTTGCTCTAGATTATAAGTTCTACAGGTGCCAAAGGTTCTCAACAAACCAATAAAAAGACCAAGAAAGGGTTCAAATAAAAGGAGCAACAAACAACCGAAGTGTGCCCTGGTCTGGCGCACCGAACTGTCCGGTGTGCCACCGGACAGTGTCCGGTGCACCAGGGAACCCGACTCCGAACTGCTCACCCTCGGGAATTTCGAGAGCCGCTCCGCTATAATTCACCGGACTGTCCAGTGTAGCACCGGACAGTCCGGTGTGCCAGCGGAGTAACGGCTACTACAGCGCCAACGGTCGCCTGCAACAGCATTAAATGCGCTACAGTGCGCGCAGAATTTAGGCACGCGCCAGAAGGCGCACCGGACAGTCTACAGGACCTGTCCGGTGCACCACCGGACTGTCCGGTGGCCCAGAAGACAGAAGCTCCAACGGTCGAATCCTAACTGTCGGGTGACGTGGCTGGCGCACCGGACAGTGTCCGGTGGCGCACCGGACTGTCCGGTGCGCCATACGACAACAGCCTCCACCAAACGACTAGTTTGGTGGTTGGGGCTATAAATACCCCCAACCACCCACCATTCATAGTATCCAAGTTTTCAGACTTTCTACACCTTACAAGAGCTATAGCATTCAATACAAGACACACCAAAGAGATCATATCCTCTCCCAAGTCCAAAGATCATTCCAATCAAATAGTAACTAGTAAGAGAGTGACTTGTGTTCATTTGAGCTCTTGCGCTTGGATTGCTTTTCTTCTTCATTATTTCTTGTGATCAACTCAATTGTAACTGAGGCAAGAGACACCAATTGTGTGGTGGTCCTTGCGGGGACTTAGTGTCCCGTTTGATTGAGAAGAGAAGCTCACTCGGTCTAATTGACCGTTTGAGAGAGGGAAAGGGTTGAAAGAGACCCGGTCTTTGTGACCACCTCAACGGGGAGTAGGTTTGCAAGAACTGAACCTCGGTAAAACAAATCATCGTGTCTCACTCTTTATTTGCTCACGATTTGTTTTTCACCCTCTCTCTCGGACTCGTTTATATTTCTAACGCTAACCCAGGCTTGTAGTTGTGCTTAAGTTTGTAAATTTCAGATTCGCCCTATTCACCCCCCTCTAGGCGACCTTCAATTGGTATCAATGCCCGGTGCTTCATTAGAGCCTAACCGCTCGAAGTGATGTCGGGAGCATCCGCTAAGAGGGAGATCAGGACCGCCGACAAGTCCACAAGCTCGGGGAGAACGCACTCAAGGGAGTCCGCCCACAAGCACAAGGAGGAATCCTCTTCCTCCATCAAGTCCCAACGGAAGGGTGATAAGAAGAAGATGAAGAAGGTGGTCTACTACGAGACCGACTCTTCGTCACCCTCCACCTCTGGCTCGGAATCGGCATCCGTCACTTTTAAGCGCCATGAGCGCAAGAAGTATAGTAAGATGCCCCTTCGCTATCCTCGTATTTCAAAACGCACTCAATTACTTTCCATTCCGTTAGGCAAACCACATATGCTAGAAGGTGAAGATTATTCTATGTGGAGTGATAAAATGAGGCATCACCTAACCTCACTCCACAAAAGCATATGGGATATTGTTGAGTATGGAGCGCAGGTACCAAAGAAGGGAGACAAAGATTACGACTCGGAGGAGGTCGAACAAATCCAACACTTCAACTCCCAAGCCACTACTATACTCCTCGCCTCTCTAAGTCGAGAGGAGTATAATAAGGTGCAAGGGTTGAAGAGCGCAAAGGAAATTTGGGACGTGCTCAAGACCACGCACGAAGGAGACGAGGTGACCAAGATCACCAAGCGGGAGATGATCGAGGGGGAGCTCGGTCGCTTCATGTTTCACCAAGGGGAGGAGCCACAAGCGATGTACAACCGGCTCAAGACCTTGGTGAACCAAGTGCGCAACCTCGGGAGCACCAAATGGGATGACCATGAAATGGTCAAGGTTATTCTTAGATCACTCGTTTTCCTTAACCCTACGCAAGTTCAATTAATTCGTGGTGATCCTAGATACACACTAATGTCTCCCGAGGAAGTAATAGGAAAATTTGTGAGCTTTGAGTTAATGATCAAAGGCTCCAAGAAAATCATCGAGCAAGGTGCCTCCTCCACATCCGATGTGCAACCCGTTGCATTCAAGGCAACGGAGGAGAAGAAAGAAAACTCTACACCAAGTAGGGTCCCCATCGACGCCTCCAAGCTCGACAATAAGGAGATGGCGCTCATCATCAAGAGCTTCCGTCAAATCCTCAAGCAAAGGAGGGGGAAGGACTACAAGTCCCACTCCAAGAAAGTTTGCTACAAGTGTGGTAAGCCCGGTCATTTTATTACTAAATGTCCATTATCAAGTGATAGTGACAGGGGCGACGACAAGAAGGGAAAGAGAAGAGAAAAGAAGAGATACTACAAGAAGAAGGGCGGCGATGCCCATGTTTGCCGGGAGTGGGACTCCGATGAGAGCTCCACCGACTCCTCCTCCGACGAGGATGCCGCAAACATCGCCGTCACCAAGGGCCTTCTCTTCCCCAACGTCGGACACAAGTGCCTCATGGCAAAGGACGACAAAAGGAAGAAGGTAAAATCAAAATCCTCCACTAAGTATGCAACTTCTAGTGATGAGGATAATTCTAGTGATGATGAGGACAATTTGCTCACCCTATTTGCCAACCTAAACATGCAACAAAAGGAGAAATTAAATGAATTGATTAGTGTTATTCATGAGAAGGATGAACTCTTGGATAGCCAAGAGGACTTCCTAATTAAAGAAAACAAAAAGCATGTTAAAGTTAAAAATGCTTATGCACTAGAGGTAGAAAAATGTGAAAAACTAACTAGTGAGCTAAGCACTTCTCATGATGTTATTTCCAACCTTAAAAATGAAAATGCCAAATTGATTGCTAAGGTTGAGAAATCAAATGTTTGTGATGATTCAATTAACAATCTTAGAAATGATCATGCTAGTTCAATTGCTAAGATTGAAAAATTGAATGCCTCTCTTGCTAGCCTTAGAAATGAGAATGAAAAATTAATTGCTAAGGCTAAGGAATTAGATGTTTGCAATGTTTCCATTTCCAATCTTAGAGATGAGAATGACATTTTACATGCTAAGATTGTTGAACTAAATTCTTGCAAACTCTCTACATCTACTGTTGAGCATGTTACAATTTGCACTAGATGTAGAGATATTAACATTGATGCTATTCATGATCACATCACTATGATTAAACAACAAAATGATCATATAGCAAAATTAGATGCTAAAATTGCCGAGCATGACTTAGAAAATGAAAAATTTAAATTTGCTAGAAGCATGCTCTATAGTGGGAGACGCCCTGGCATTAAGGATGGCATTGGCTTCCAACAGGGAGACAATGTCAAGCTAAATGCCCCTCCTAAAAGATTATCTAACTTTGTTAAGGGCAAGGCTCCCATGCCTCAGGATAACGAGGGTTACATTTTATACCCTGTCGGTTATCCTGAGCACAAAATTAAGAGAATTCATTCTAGGAAGTCTCACTTTGGCTCTAATCATGCTTTTATGTATAAGAGTGAGGCATCTAGTTCTAGGCAATCAACCCGTGCTAAATTGCCTAAGAAGAAAACTCCTATTGCATCAAATGAACCTAACATTTCATTTAAGACTTTTGATGCATCTTATGTTTTAACTAACAAATCTGGCAAAGTAGTTGCCAAATATGTTGGGGGCAAACACGAGGGGTCAAAGAAGTGTGTTTGGGTACCCAAAGTTCTTGTATCTAATGTCAAAAGACCCAAAATTATTTGGGTACCTAAAATCAAGAACTAAATTTGTTTTGTAGGTTTATGCATCCAGGGGCTCAAGTTGGATCATCGATAGGGGTGCACAAACCACATGACAGGGGAGAAAAAGATGTTCTTCTCCTATGAGAAAAACCAAGATCCGCAAAGAGCGATCACATTCGGGGATGGAAATCAAGGTTTGGTCAAAGGATTGGGTAAAATTGCTATATCTCCTGACCACTCTATTTCCAATGTTTTTCTTGTAGATTATTTAGATTATAACTTGCTTTCAGTTTCGCAATTATGTAAAATGGGCTACAACTGTCTTTTTACGGATATAGGTGTTACTGTCTTTAGAAGAAGTGAAGATTCAATAGCATTTAAGGGAGTGTTGGAGGGTCAGCTATACTTGGTAGATTTTGATAGAGCTGAACTCAACACTTGCTTAATTGCTAAGACTAACATGGGTTGGCTCTGACACCGCTGACTAGCCCATGTTGGGATAAAGAATCTTCATAAGCTTCTAAAGGGAGAACACATTTTGGGACTAACCAATGTTCATTTTGAGAAAGACAGGGTTTGTAGCGCATGTCAAGTAGGGAAGCAAATTGGTGTTCATCATTCACACAAGAACATCATGACGACTGACAGGCCACTCGAGCTACTACACATGGACCTATTCGGCCCGATAGCTTACATAAGCATCGGCGGGAGTAAGTACTTTCTAGTTATTGTGGATGATTATTCTCGCTTCACTTGGGTGTTATTTTTGCAGGAAAAATCTCAAACCCAAGAGACTTTAAAGGGATTATTGAGACGTGCTCAAAACGAGTTCGGCTTAAGGATCAAGAAGATTAGAAGTGATAACAGGACGGAGTTCAAGAACTCACAAATCGAAGGCTTCCTTGAGGAGGAGGGCATCAAGCATGAGTTCTCTTCTCCCTACACGCCACAACAAAATGGTGTAGTGGAGAGGAAGAATAGAACTCTATTGGACATGGCAAGAACCATGCTTGATGAGTACAAGAATTCGGATCGGTTTTGGGCCGAGGCGGTCAACACCGCTTGCTACACCATCAACCGGTTATATCTTCACTGAATCCTCAAGAAGACATCGTATGAACTCCTCACCGGTAAAAAGCCCAATGTTTCATATTTTAGAGTCTTTGGTAGCAAATGCTTTATTCTTGTTAAAAGAGGTAGAAAATCTAAATTTTCTCCCAAGGCTGTAGAAGGCTTTTTACTAGGATATGATTCAAACACAAGGGCATATAGAGTCTTTAACAAGTCCACTGGACTAGTTGAAGTTTCTTGTGACATTGTGTTTGATGAGACTAACGGCTCCCAAGTAGAGCAAGTTGATCTTGATGAGCTAGATGATGAAGAGGCTCCGTGCGTCGCGCTAAGAAACATGTCCATTGGGGATGTGTGTCCTAAGGAATCTGAAGAGCCTCCACAAGCACAAGATCAACCATCTTCCTCCATGCAAGCATCTCCACCAACTCAAGATGAGGATAAGGCTCAAAATGATGAAGGAGAAGATCAAGAGGATGAGCCACCTCAAGAGGAGGGCAATGATCAAGGGGGAGATGCCCATGATCAAGACAAGGAAGATGAACAAAATCCAAGACCACCACACCCAAGAGTCCACCAAGCAATACAACGAGATCACCCCGTGAACACCATCCTCGGCGATATTCAAAAGGGGGTAACTACTCGATCTCATGTTGCTCATTTTTGTGAACATTACTCTTTTGTTTCCTCTATTGAGCCACACAGGGTAGAGCAAGCACTTCAAGATTCAGATTGGGTGGTGGCGATGCAAGAGGAGCTCAACAACTTCATTAGGAATGAGGTATGGCATTTAGTTCCACGTCCTAACCAAAATGTTGTAGGAACCAAGTGGGTTTTCCGCAACAAGCAAGATGAGCATGGTGTGGTGACAAGGAACAAAGCCCGACTTGTGGCCAAGGGATACTCACAAGTCGAAGGTTTGGATTTCGGTGAAACCTATGCACTCGTAGCTAGGCTAGAATCAATTCGTATATTACTTGCCTATGCTACTTACCATGGCTTCAAGCTTTACCAAATGGACGTGAAGAGTGCCTTCCTCAATGGACCAATCAAGGAAGAAGTCTATGTTGAGCAACCTCCCGGCTTTGAAGATAGTGAGTACCCTAACCATGTCTATAAACTCTATAAGGCGCTTTATGGGCTCAAGCAAGCCCCAAGAGCATGGTATGAATGCCTAAGAGATTTTCTTATCACTAATGGCTTCAAAGTCGGAAAGGCCGATCCTACTCTCTTTACTAAAACACTTGCAAATGATTTGTTTGTATGCCAAATTTATGTTGATGATATCATATTTGGGTCTACTAACGAATCTACATGTGAAGAGTTTAGTAGGATCATGACTCAAAAAATCGAGATGTCTATGATGGGGGAGTTGAAGTACTTCTTAGGATTTCAAGTGAAGCAACTCCAAGAAGGCACCTTCATTAGCCAAACGAAGTACATTCAAGATATACTCACTAAGTTTAGGATGAAGGATGCCAAGCCCATCAAGACACCATGGGAACCAATGGGCATCTCGACCTCGACATGGGAGGTAAATCCGTAGATCGAAAGGTATACCGGTTGATGATAGGCTCTTTACTCTACCTATGTGCATCTCTACCGGACATTATGCTTTCCGTATGCATGTGTGCAAGATTCCAAGCCGATCCTAAGGAAGTTCACCTTAGGGCCGTAAAACGAATCATGAGATATTTAGTTTATACTCCTAAGTTTGGCCTTTGGTACCCCAGGGGATCCACATTTGATTTAATTGGTTATTCAGCCATTAGATGAGCAAACTTTTACCAAACTTAGGCATGAGCTAAATATTCTTGATTCTAGGAACTTTGATTGATGTTTTGCACACATAGCTCATTTCTATACCTTTGATCATATCTCTTTCATGTGCTATGACTAATTTGGTTTCAAGTACATTTTATACCAAGTCATAGATTGAAAGGGAAATGGAGTCTTTGGTGAAGATAAAGGCTTCCACTCCACTCCATCGAATTACTCATCCTTCGTCGTCGCTCCGCACCGCTCTCCAACTTTGGTATAATATTCACTCATATGTCATTTACCATAGGGAGAGAAAGTAAAAAGGGCTTATATTTCACTCAAGTATCCGTTTTTGGCGATTCATGCCAAAGGGGGAGAAAGTATTAGCCCAAAGCAAAAGGACCACACCACCACCAATTTCAAAAATAGTCTTTCAATTTGAATTTAAAGAAGTTCTTCAAAAGAGAGTTTCAAATTGGTATCTTATTTGTGATATAATTTCAAATTGGTACACCCTCTTCAAAATTAATATCTAAAACCCTCTTGAACACTAAGAGGAGGATTTCATTAAGGGGGAGTTTTGATTAGTCAAAGGAAAAGCATTTGAAACAGGGGGAGAAAATTTCAAATCTTGAGAATGCTTCTCAAAATCTTACTCATTTACCTTTGACTATTTTTGCGAAAGACTTTGAAAAGAATTTCCAAAACATTTGCAAAACAAAACACGTGGTGCAAGCGTGGTCCAAAATTTTAAATATGAAGAAAACCATCCATGCATATCTAGTAGAAATAATTATTGGTTTCAATCCAAGCAACCTTTGCACTTACATTATGTAAACTAGTTCAATTCTGCACTTTTATATTTGCTTTGGTTTGTGTTGGCATCAATCACCAAAAAGGGGGAGATTGAAAGGAAAATAGGCTTACACCTTTTCCTAATTGATTTTGGTGGTTGAATTGCCCAACACAAATAATTAAACTAACTAGTTTGCTCTAGATTATAAGTTCTACAGGTGCCAAAGGTTCTCAACAAACCAATAAAAAGACCAAGAAAGGGTTCAAATAAAAGGAGCAACAAACAACCGAAGTGTGCCCTAGTATAGCGCACCGAACTGTCCGGTGTGCCACCGGACAGTGTCCGTTGCACCAGGGAACCCGACTCCGAACTGCTCACCGTCGGGAATTCTGGGAGCCGCTCTGCTATAATTCACCGGACTGTCTGGTGTGCCAGCGGAGTAACGGCTACTACAGCGCCAACGGTCGCCTGCAACAGCATTAAATGCGCTACAGTGCGTGCAGAATTCAGGCACGCGCCAGAAGGCGCACCGGACAGTCTACATGACCTGTCTGGTGCACCACCGGACTGTCCGGTGGCCCAGAAGACAAAAGCTCCAACAGTCGAACCCTAACGGTCGGGTGACGTGGCTGGCGCACCGGACAGTGTCCGGTGGCGCACCGGACTGTCCGATGCGCCATGCGATAGCAGCCTCCACCAAACGGCTAGTTTGGTGGTTGGGGCTATAAATACCCCCAACCACCCACCATTCATAGTATCCAAGTTTTCAGACTTCCTACACCTTACAAGAGCTATAGCATTCAATACAAGACACACCAAAGAGATCAAATCCTCTCCTAAGTCCAAAGATCATTCCAATCAAATAGTGACTAGTAAGAGAGTGACTTGTTTTCATTTGAGCTCTTGCGCTTGGATTGCTTTTCTTCTTCATTCTTTCTTGTGATCAACTCAATTGTAACCGAGGCAAGAGACACCAATTGTGTGGTGGTCCTTGTGGGGACTTAGTGTCCCGTTTGATTGAGAAGAGAAGCTCACTCGGTCTAAGTGATCGTTTGAGAGAGGGAAAGGGTTGAAAGAGACCTCGGTCTTTGTGACCACCTCAATGGGGAGTAGGTTTGCAAGAACCGAACCTCGGTAAAACAAATCATCGTGTCTCACTCTTTATTTGCTCACGATTTGTTTTTCACCCGCTCTCTCGGACTCGTTTATATTTCTAACGCTAACCCAAGCTTGTAGTTGTGCTTAAGTTTGTAAATTTCATATTCGCCCTATTCACCCCCCCCCCCTCTAGGCAACCTTCACACATCTAGTTCATAAAGGATCATACTAAAACTTGAAAAGCTAAAACTTGATTTTAGACTCAGTTAGTGCTTTTGGCAAACCAAACCCCTCAGCCAAACAGCTGCATGTCTAGAGGTAGAGAAGTAGACTCCTCACACCGGGTAGTTCTAGCTGAGTATTAGTATACTCAGCCTTGCTTGTGGCATAATTTTTGCAGGTACTCCTTAGGATGATTGGTTGATGGTGTGACTTGGCCTTCATCCCTACCACCGGGATAGACGGTCGAGTGGGTTATTGCTTCCGTAGGAGAGGACCAGGAGGAGCAGTGTGGCCAGGCTTTGCCATGTTACTTGGTTTTCTCCGTTAATTATTTCCGCTGCATTAAAATTTATGGTTATTATTTTTGAAACTCTGATAATGTAATCACTAATGATACTTATTAAATTTGTGGTATTGGGTTTTATTGTATTTCTCTGTGCCTCACCTTCGTGTGAGCTAGTGGTATTTGATCCTGGTAAGTGGCTTTATCGGACTAGATCTGAGGGACTGATGGGTTATTCCTGTTTAAGTGTGTTGCTGCCCTTAAGGGCGTGACTTGGACACTTAAGCTGGAATAATTCGGGCTGTTCTGCCACAGCTGGTATCAGAGCGAATACCAGAACAGAGAAGTCAATAAGTCATGATTACCAACCTTTTCTAAAGTAAAATTTGCTAGAAACCAATGTTGGGTAGGTCGTCAGGACGATAAGTTAGACCTTGGACGTGAAGCCCTAGGAATAGATGGGTAGCTAGGTGGTTAGTTATTTAGGCCATAAAGGCTACCACTATTATTAATAAGGATGCTGTAGAAGCACCCGAAAATTAGTTAGGTCTGAGAAGACGACTAGAATGAGCATGCATCATGATTGTCGCATTATAATTGTCTCTTGTGCATCAACATGCTTCTCTCACCTTTATTCCAATAATAAGAACTTGTGAATAATGTGATGCCCTGCTATGTTAGGAACTATAAGAAATGCCTTACCTCGTGTCAGATTGGTAAGTCTTGTTTGGTCGTGTTATGTGTTCACTTGTCTTGCTATCTAGGTGGTATTGAAATTGTTCAACCCTTTTTGCAAAAAAAAGTTGTCCATCCTCCTCATGAAAAGACCCCTCCAAACAACCTTGAGTTTAGCAAGTGAAACCTCTTTTTTTAAAAAAATCATGCTTGTGTTGGTATTTTTTTGCCCGTGTTTTACCCTTGAATTTACACCTGCACAGCTTATGGAACCCCATAGCTTGTCCGCTAGACCAACCCAAGTCTCCTTGTGCACGTTTTGTGTCAAAAATATTTGTCGTTTGGTGTCTAGTTGTACAAACCCTATCAAGGCCATGTTTCTTTCCATAGATCATGTCCTGAATCTTCATAGCTTTTTTGTTGCTCAACCTAGCAGATCTTGTTTTCCTACCTCTCCTTTGTCCGAATCTAGTAATCATTTTCCTTGTGAATCACGTTGTGGCTTTATCATCCAAATCTCTGGATCCTTTAATGATTCTGCCCTATTATCTGGTTATCTGCTATAACTCGTTCTCAAGTATCGGATGTCGATTTACCTAAATCTCTCATTTCTGGTCATTCTCATACCCCCTTCTCCGAGGATCATGACTCTTATTTTATCCACTGAATCTCTAAATGGCATATCCATGTGGATTAATGGATGTTGCTGTTATCTTTGGATCTCTCATGTCTCTAAAAGCTTATCAATCTAGTTCTCATGGTTGGTTCCTACTCATATTAAATATCGTATCAATCTTTGGCTGATAATCCCTGTGATGATCATAAAATAGTTCTCTGAGTTAAAGAAAATTCTCATGTGATGCTCTTTTGTCGGCAGTCTCTGCTTCAACTCTAATCACATTCTTATTTTCTGAGCCATACTCTCATGGGCTCCATCTATCTGTGCTATGTGATTTCTCATTGGTTGTGTTTAGTAATGGTATTATGGCTAACGCCTGATGGTGCCGCGACGAAACCGAGAGCCTACTATGGTGCACACATGGTTGAGCTACTCGGCACGCGCTGGTATCGCGGTTAATAGTCGTGGTCCATTACGAGACTATACTGATGTGCTGTCTTTTGTGGATATTCTCTCAAAGTGATCGCTGCATTTTGTCTCAACATGCCGCGATATTCTACCCAAATCTATACTCAGTATCTTGTCAGATCCCATCTCATAAATTGCACCTATCTCTAGCCTGGGAGTTACATGCTTCTCCACCCTTAAAGATCCTCATTCGAATCTCGGGACGAGATTCTTTTAAGGGGGAGAGGCTGTAACACCCCAGGTGTCTGTTTTGTGTTACGTCGGGAGAATTGTCCTAATCTCATATGCTCAGTAAAAATTTCTATTTCTCGCTCGCGTATATCTCTGACTATCCAGACTATTCGTACACATTTTGCTGAATTCAGAGTTATGAGTCTCGCAGAAATGCTAAAATTGGAGCATGTTGAAACTTTTATTTCTCGAAACAGATGTGAACTCAGAAGTCAATCTCTTCTCGCAAAACCCGTCCAAACTCATTTATTCGAACTCTCGATGGTTGTTATCCGATTTATGTCCGAATCCGCTTTCTCGACAGTTGTTCTATGTCCAAATACGTAGTCCGAGTCCGCATTCTCCAGTGAAATCTCTATTGTTTCAACCTCTAATTATTATGCAAATCGACTTGTTATCTCTATATTATAATTCCTCTCTATCTATCAAGTGTAGTCTAAAGACTTCTAGAAGTTTAAGGCAAATACTCACATGAAAAGATAAATCATACGCTTGCTTGAAA
Organism: Zea mays; assembly: GCF_902167145.1. NCBI lineage: Eukaryota > Viridiplantae > Streptophyta > Magnoliopsida > Poales > Poaceae > Zea > Zea mays. The sequence goes on from NC_050097.1 coordinate 92,680,736, forward strand.
CTGCTCGATTAAGTAAAAGCAAAATTAGAAATACAAACAAGTTATGCCAACCTTACCAAAACACTCTATATAAACTTTAAAACAAAAGTTATTGAGGGTCCATGCCAAGAAAATGTTAAGAAAATAGTCTGATTGCCTTAAAAATATAATTGAGAGCTTTATAATGATACTACCTTGACCAAAGTGAAACTTTTATTTATATTCAAGATATGAGGGTTGACCTTTCATAAAACTTGTAGAACCTATGTTATACAACAAATTTTATATTTAAACCAAGCCTTGATTCAAATACTAAGTATCTTAAACAGTGCCATCAAGATAGAATAAAAATCTGATTTCTGGATTCGAATTCTTCAAAGTCTGGAATCAGTGTCATTCGGGTCGACGTCTCGTGTTCCCTAAAATTTGTTAAACAACTTTATTTTCACCAAATATAAGAGTTGTTAGTAACTAATGGAGGCACATCATATCAAAAGATGGCTTTCATCCGACCCATTTTGACAAGGTTTGACATCCATTCTTAGGTGAAATTAACCCTTTGACAGTAGCAACTTTGGACTTAATTATCTCTTAATCTATTTTGCAAATGGCTGAGAACCCTTAATCAAACTTGTAGAGTATTGCGTGGGAAATATCTTTGCTACAGTGACCCATGTTCGAATCCAAGTAGAAGACGCCAAAACTGGCCACCCAATGTCGCTACTGTAGCACTCACCACGTGTTCGACGAATTGCTGCAATGGAGAAACGTGGCCGCCGTGCTCTGGAGCTTCTCCTCCATAAATAGCAGCCCACCTCCCTCTCCCTTCTCCTCCATGCCATTCTCCTATCCTCAGCCCCCTCCTCGCGCGCTCGGCCACGCCAGGGCTACTCCGCCCTGTTCCCCTCAAGCTCCAGCCGAGCCCCTTCTTCCCCTAGAGTAGCCATGGCAGCCCCTGTGCTGTTATGTGATGGCTGGAGGTGGAGGTAGAAGAAGACCCCCTTGAGACTATGACAGGTGGGCCAAGGCGAGATTTGAGTACACAAGTTGTAGATTTTTGTGTTGTGTTCAAAAATTCATATCTCGAGTTTATAGCTCCTAAAATCGTGAAACTTGTTTTGTTGGCTTCCTTATGAAATGCTCTAACTATTGGATCTATATGTTGGTATGGTTTAGTGGAAAAGTTTTTCTCTAGAAATTCGTATTTAAAAACTGGTTTACAAAATAAATGAACTTGCTTCTCTCCATAGTTTTATTTATAAAAATCCAAAAATGATGAAACTTGTTTTATTAGTTATATGTTGTCATACTCCATCAAAGAAAAATATAAAACTTGTAGGTTTTTCACTGTTTTTTGGTGTGTTAATTAAAATATGTTAAATAGGAAAAAGATGATTGTTTTGCTTGTTATTTTTAGATCTATAGCTCTTGTGCTCCAAATGGATTCAAACTTTTACAGTAGACTTGTGGTGATGCTTGGTGACTAGTAAAAATGTCATGAATTGTTGTGCTGGTATGATTAAGTTAGTGATTTAACTTGTTTAATGCACCTTAAGTAGTTTTAAATAATTTAAAAATAATGTATAGATGCAAAAATGGAAAATGGTCTTCTACTATCCTTGCATGGTATTATAGTAGCCTAAAAACTCAATATGGTCATGCATAGTTTTAGATTTAACTTGCTCTCACATGCTTTATTGCATTAACAATTTATTATTTTTGTATTAGATAAAATATAAAACCTGGGCATGTGAAATTTATACATTGGTCATGATTTGTTATTACCTATGCCTCATAAAAATTCCAGCTCCCAATTAGATAGTTTCATATGTTGCTAAATGACACACTTTTTATAATTATAAGAAGAATTAGAGACAAATTAGAAGTAAACAAAAGCGTGCATGTTTCTTGAAATGCTTAAGTGTCTTGAGTGCATGCCACAATATGGTTGTATGCGAGACGGGGTTATGCACATGATGAGTTTAGTAAAAATCCATCGTTGTCACTGATGTTAAGTTGAGGATTATTTGCGCATGGAAAGTAATAATGTATTTAATACTTAGAACTCTTAGTCGATAGTAGAAATTGTTTTCGCTTATATATAAAGGTGGTGACATGCTAAGTAGTCATGGCTTTCTCTATATTTATAAGTCGTGTCGTGACGATGCCTATTATGTGTGCGTTAAATTATGCTTCGCATATAGTGTGTGATTGTGCTCATGATTTCGAGTAGGCACAACGGGTGGTCAAATAGGGTTGTGATACAAGTTGGGTAATGGAGTTAGTTGTTTTAGGTTAATCATTGAAATACTCAGTTCATATGATAAACATGTATGCGTTCATGATTTGGGAAGTAAATGCATGGTGATTGCGATTTGGAGGTTAGTGGTTTACGATTCATATGAGTTGGTCGGTGTGCGAAAATACTTGTGAATATGAGTGTTTATAAAAATGTTGTAGTAAATAAAATTGTAAATTGGCTCGTTGTCCACATTCGATTGTCTTAACTCTAACAATTGATAAAGTGTTAGAAAAAATCAAGTCTCTAGAACACGCCTAATTCTTGAAGTAAATAGAAGCTGAAAATGATTAGTCGCTGTTTTGGACTGCACGTAGTGATTTCCCCGCGCTCTATGTTTGATGAATTAAATTGTGTTTTCTGTAGATATGTGCTATAGAAAAGTGGTAGATAACTTGATTATCTTGCTGGTGTTAAAATTTGGCAGCCATAAGTCTGACCGTTTAGGAGTTATGCTTTTTACAAAGTCAGTAACTGAATCTGTCCAAATTCTGTACAGATTTCAGAAACTGCATTGTTTGCTTAAGTTAATGTTACAATCTGTTCATGGTCGTTATAAGAAAGTTGTATATGCTTTTCGTATCTTGTTTGTGTTAAAATTTCACAACCATAGGCCTGACAGTTTAGGAGTTATGAATTTTACAAACTGGTTGCTGTGTTCTGTTCACTATCAGAACAGATTTCGAAAACTGTAATGATTGATTTGATTAAACCTGGAATCACTTCTTGGTGATTATAAAAGTTATTTAATGCTTTTGCCAAGCTTTCCAAAAAATCTTGGATCACTCTTTTTGGTAATCTGAAGATTTAGTTATGAATGCTTAAAGTGTGAAGACTGAATCTGTCCAATTATGGACAGGAAAGTCTTCTAGTGTCTTTTATTCTTAGTTAAATATTGAATCACCTTGAGATGTTTATAAATGATATGTAGAAAATTTAATTACCTTTCCATAAAGTCTAGGATCAATTTGTTTGGATGTCTGAATCTTTAATTGTAAATATTTGAAGTTGCAAGTCTGAATCTGTCCAAATCTGGACAGAACTGCTGTGATTGCACTTTATGACCTTGCTAAGTGTTGAATCAGGTTGAGTTCAAAATACCAAAGTTATAGCTCACTTTTTAAGCTTTCCAGAAAGTCATAGTTTGCTGTTTTTGGATTAATGTTTGAAGAGTTATGACTAAAACAAGCACCTGTTGTGCTGCTGTCCAGATTTTGTTATTTTTTGTGGATGCTCTACTCTGTTGTGTTTGAACCGAGTCGACTGTTTCCTCGTTTGATGATTGGTTGAACCCGCAGTAATGATAATATAACTAATACAATTGGGCCTAATTATATAAGAAACAAGTATACGTTTCGCTAAGTTAGTGAACCTAATTAGTCAGGGTCTAATAAGTGTTTCCCTAGTGAATAATTTTAAAGCCCGATTAAGTGTCTAGTTCCTTTCAACTAAGTCTATCTATATATAAGCCGTAGCAAACTTATAGACTTAACTAATATAAGGTTAGGTAACTAATGGATAATTAAAGTGAACGTGGTAAATGCTTGTGCTCGTGATATCGTGTTTGTGTTGGGTAAATATAAGAAATATTTGTTGTCTTTTTAATTGTGTTAATATTGAACGCCGATAACGTGTAGATAACTAATGCTAGCGTATGATTGTTTATGATGTCTTACAATTTACTGTTAGTTCGCTACCGTGTATTTGAATGTCTTGTGATACATTTCATCATATTTATACATATGCATCTTGCATCTCATTTAGGACCGAGAGATGATGATCGAGCAAGTGATGTGGTGCCAACCACAAGATGCAGTTGGTGGACGATCGGAAGAGATGATGGACTTAACCAGTGGATGCTCGCCAAGCGAGTACCTTCCCCAGCCAACACTATCTAAGTGTTAAATTAAAGGCAAGTCCCGGTTTTATGCATAACCGTTTATAAATACTATTTTACTACACTTATTGTTTGTAGGTTTGTACTGTGCACTTAAGTGTAGGAGTTGCCTGAAACCATAGTTGCATGAACTCAGGATTCCTTTGTGATGGATACTAGTATGCTAGGTCGAGTAGCTGCTTTGCTAATTAAGGATCTCGGTAGAAGTCGAGTGATTTTTCTAGCACTGGTGCGAGGTCAGGAATTGATTGTATCCATTTTTATATCGGAATGATGATGGTCTGTGGACAACGGTCCATGGGGATGCGTTGTCTACGAGACGGAAATTGGAATAAGGATTAAGGTGTGGTACCGTGTGTCAAGTGTTTGAACGTACTAAGCACATGCCGAGAAATATGGTAAATCGGTAAGCCTAGTACCTGAGTGAACCTGCCAGCAGATTGCCCTCCTCACGCGACCTGAGACGTGGTCTCCCATTCCAGTTATGGTGGGTACAAGTGTGGTCACTGCACGACGGCAGTCGGGGTCAGTGAGGCATTGTACGTCAAGGTAGTGAGCCCCTTTCTGTTGTCAGGGAATCGATGGGGACGGTTGATGTGTGTGGGTACGGAGTGCCTCTCCATGTCGTGTGTTTAGGTTTACCTTGCAAGGATAAAAACTCGATTTGAATCGTCTGTTTCTCGCAGCTAATGAGACTGCTTGATCCATGCTGCTGCATTGAGTAATAAGTGGAAATGAGGTGACTGACAAAAGATGTTGATTGATAACATGTTTGATACCATGTATGAATAGCTAGGTACACATCTAGTTCATAAAGAATCATACTAAAACTTGAAAAGCCAAAACTTGATTTTAGACTCAGCTAGTGCTTTTGGTAAACCAAACCCCTTAGCCAAACAACTGCATGTCTAGAGGTAGAGGAGTAGACTCCTCACACCGGGTAAGTCTAGCTGAGTATTAGTATACTCAGCCTTGCTTGTGGTATAATTTTTGCAGGTACTCCTTAGGATGATTGGTTGATGGTGTGACTTGGCCTTCATCGCTGCCACCGGGATAGACGGTCGAGTTGGTTATTGCTTCTGCAGGAGAGAACCAGGAGGACTAGTGTGGCTAGGCTTCGCCATGTTACTTGGTTTTCTCCGTTAGTTATTTCCACTGCATTAAAATTTATGGTTATTATTTTTGAAACTCTGATAATGTAATCACTAATGATACTTATTAAATTTGTGGTATTGGGTTTTATTGTATTTCTCTGTGTCTCACCTTCATGTGAGATAGTGGTATTTGATCCTGGTAAGTGGCTTTATCTGACTAGATCCGAGGGACTGACGGGTTATTCTTGTTTAAGTGTGTTGCTGTCCTTAAGGGCACGACTTGGACACTTAAGCTGGAATAATTCGGGTTGTTTCACCACACACTGCCTGTGTCAACCAGAACATTATGGACTAGAAATCCCTTGATGACACAAGATATAACCATAGCATCATTGTGAGGATAGTCTTTTAGCTGAAGATCCTCCTGGGAGAAGGTGATTGGGATGTGGGACCACTTGGACCTAACGAAGGGGCCTTGCACCCCAACATGCTGCACTCTTCTCTGTGCTTCCTTCTTCTGCTTTTTTATTGGCTGGCTCTGAACTTGAACCGCCCTTGATTGGGAGCACCAGCTTCGTGACCGAAGGTGCTATAGCTTGTTTGTTGAACGAAGCCATCGTCTCAACAGTGGAAGTGAGTTCACCGGAGGTGGGCGCCAATGTTGGGGACTTGTTCTCAAATGCTATGAGTTAAGAACAAGGCAACACAAAATGTTAATGGTCAAAGACCTTCGTCCTTCGAAGCATTATCTCCCTTAGGATATAATGATCTTTAGACGAAGGTTATGAAGGACATACCTTCATCATCTCAGTGTGTAATAATGAAAGTAGGAACATAAGGAACATGGAAAATAACATGAACAATCACATTAAATTGTTGATTATTTGTATTCTCATTATCCAAGCATGGACAAATATTAATAATAGTAAATTACATTTGTACCTTCGGCTTGACAGAAGGTAAGAATCCAAATGAGACGTGCGAGTGAATACAAGTCAGCGTGAAAAGTACAGGACTATTGTTCACCTATTTATAGGCACGGGACATAGCCCGGTCGAAATTACATTTATGTCCTTGATAACAAATTATAAACATGATACAAATTATCAGGGGTTGAATGGTCTTTTCCTCTTTAAGTCGATGTCATCCTTTGTCTCAAGGCGCGTCATTATGCCGAAGCTCTCTGGTTGTAGCTTCGGCATATACCTTCGTGTTATGTCTGCTTACATATCGTCCTGCAGAAGGTGTTTTTGCTTAGAGGACCTTCGGCGCAGAAGAAGGCCCCCAACAGCTGCGATGTGTTCGTGAGAGGTCTCCGTCGTATCCCAGTCAACTTTCGTTTGCTGGATCATTGTATCCTTATGATTTAATTAATTTATTTTATTTTGTATAGAACTTCTATTATATTGTAAAGTTGTAACATTTGTTTATGTACCATGATTCATCATATGTGTGAGACTTGGTCCCAGCACACCTGATTTATGTTCGTGCCCGGGTCCCTAAAACCCGGGTGTGACAGTATCAGAGCGAGTACCACTTTAGAGAAGTCAATAAATCATAGATACCAACTTTTCAAAAGTAAAACTTGCTTAGAAACCAAGTTGGGTAGATGTCAGGACGATAAGGATAGACCTAGGACGTGAAGCCTTAGGAAGTATGCGAGTATCTAGGTGGCCAATTAGGCATGCCATATAGGCTGCTATTATCATATGTGGGATGACTCACATCCCTATACGTAAAGAGAGGACATATAGAGTAAGCATCCATGCATAATTACATGATAAAATCCAATGAAAGCAAATCAAAATTGGGTAAGATAACAGACGAGTTTTTGGTTTTTATTTTTCACTTTTGAGTTTTTGTTTTCCACTTTACTTACACTCACCTTCGCATAGATGACCTCACCCACACCTATCGAGGGAGGAGATGCACCTTACCACACTGATTGTCTTTCTTAGGAGAGTTTTCCCCTCATCTTGTGGGAAGTGCTACATGAGGCAAGATATCACGCACCTCCACAGTATACGGTGTAGTTGTTCCTCAAGCATGGAGTGCCTCGCTGTAAGGTGTGGCTAGTCTTGGAGCCCCATCCCTTGCACCCCGGGTGGCGTTCGTTGGATTCTGAGACCCTTGGTTTCCAAGCCCACGACACCACCGAGGCTGCAGCCATGCACGCACTGACTACCTTCTACACATTTGACCCTTGGAGATAGCGACACACCCCTTGGGTTATTCCCCGCTGCAACGGAAGATGATCCAATGTGGCAAGACCGGGTGGACCACGCCAAGGAGGTGTGGGTACTTTTCCCTGGGGCCACTGCTCGACTGACGGTTCGGTGCATGAACACACTCTACCGCCTAGAGGACCTATAACATGAAGCCATGTCATAGCTGATGGGCTTGGCTCAGGATGCAAAGGTCACCATCACCGACCAGGAGGATCTGGTGGTGGATCTATCCACTGAGTTGGTAGAGAAGGACCTTCAGACTGTGCAGATGAGTGCTCGAATTCGTGAGCTCGAAGAACAAGTGGAGGAAAGGAACCACACCATCGAGGTTCTTGAAAACCAGCTCCAGAATATCCAGCAATAGCTTGAAGAGGCAAACGAGCACCTGGACATGCATCACCAGGAGATGCAACAGGACATGGAAGAAGACGAGGACGTGGATATCGAGGGGAGGATCCCGAGCCAGCATCTAGCTTGGACACCGCTAGCACAGCTCGCTCTAGGGGGCACCTTCTCCAGATTCTAGCTTTTCCTCGCATGCCCGCTAGATGCCAGGATGGGGATAGATGTGATAGGAAGTAGAGCTCCTTAGGATACCTTAGCTTTTGGGGTTTCGAGGTATACTAATCTAGGAGTGGATTTTGTGATGTCAATTGTAACAATGGGAAAACTTTATTTTGGGTGATGGAGAAACCAAATGAGATTAAGTTCATGTGTGAAATTATTATGACTAGATCTGAGATTGAAATCCACGATGTTTGTCTATATTCTTGTCACAAATATAGAATCGTGGGTAACAATAGGAGCTCCTTTAATTTCAGATGGCAGGAAGAGCGTGACGCGGGAAGAACCAGCAGATTCCCCCGCCACCTCTGCAGCCTCCTACAATGTAGGAGTTGATGGCCAACCAGAATGAAATTCTACGATAGCTTGCACAGCGCCAGCATCAGCCTCAACACTTTGGGGGTGACAGACAATATCAGCGCCCTCCTGTTGTAGCTACCTATCAGGAGTTCCTCAGCACTAAGCCACCACTTTTCACCAGGGTAGACGACCCACTTGACGCAGTCGTATGGCTCACCGTAGTGGAATCCAAATTCCCACTACTCACGGGGGCATGTCCCGAGACCAACCAAGACCAGTTTTACCGCGCAGCAACTTCACGGACCAGCCAGGACATGGTGGGACCATTTCCTTGCTATGCAACCAGTTGGTCATATATTTACTTGGTAGGAATTCAAGACAGCATTCAGGGGACATCATGGACCGCAAGCTCGACCTTAACTTAGGGAAATCGCATAGTATTGCAATATGCTCTGGCCTTCAACGATCTTGGTTAATATGTTGGCTATCATGCGGACACCGATGAGAAAAAGAGGGACAGATTCAGGAGGGGCCTTGGCACCAAGCTTAGAGAGCGCCTCAACACTGTTAGGGCCAACAGCTACAATGAGCTAGTCAATTTGCCCATCTCATAAGAAGATTGCATTATGGCTCATAGGGCAGAGAAGAACATGAATGCACCTGTGGTAGGACCCTCTACACAGCCTCAGTGTTTTAGGATATTGTCCAACTTACAGAGTAGGGGACAACAGCAGCAACAAAGCATATGGGTACTTAGGCCACCACGTAGCAACACACAATCGTCCTCAAGCTCCAGCTTAGAGGAATGCCAACAGCCAGCCCCAGCAGCAGCAGTACCGCCAGGGCAATGGCAACAGATGTTTCACTTGTGGCAACATAGGCCACTATGCCAAAGATTATCCTCGGAACAAGCCAAAGCCAGCTCAAAATGCAAATCAGAATCAGGGAAGGAAGGAGAAATTGCAAGTGAGCAGGGCAAATTGAACTTCACCACCTTAGCTGAACTTCCCGTGGGAGCACCCGTCATGATTGGTACCTTTACCATTTTTAATCATCCTGCTCTTGTTTTGTTTGATTCTGGCACATCACATAACTTCGTCAGTCCAAAGTTCAGTGTCAAGTGCCAACTACCCTTTTTCCACACTAAAGTTGCAATCATGACCGCAACGCTAGGGGGCAATATTGCATCTAACCAAATTGTTCGGCACACACCTATAAAAATGGGAACTAAAATCTTCAAAACTGATCTCATTATTTTAGGGATAGAAAATGTGGACATTATCTTGGGAACTGCTTGGATGACACAACACTAGGTTCTGCTGGATGTCATAGCCCGAGCACTTGAAACACACTCCTCACCTACAGAGAACTTTTCTTATACCTTCCTAGCCATGGTGACACCCAATATTGTGCCTTTTCTATGATCGAATCACCCTTGGAAAAGATTTTTGTGGCTAGTGAGTATCCCGACGTCTTTCCCGAGTAATTGCCCGGAATGCCTCCCGACAGAGACATAGAATTTGCCATAGAGTTGCAGCCAGGAACAACACTGATATCTAAAAGTCCATACCAGATGCCACCCGCAGAATTGGCCGAATTGAAGAAGCAGCTGCAAGAATTGTTGGACAAGGGATTCATCCGTCCAAGTACTTCGCCTTGGGGATGTCCAGCCTTGTTCGTGAAAACGAAGAATGACAGTCTAAGATTATGTATAGATTACCGCCGTCTAAATGCAGTGACTATTAAGAACAAATATCCTTTAACCCGCATTGATGTTCTTTTTTATCAACTAGTTGGGGCCAAGGTGTTTTCAAAAATTGATCTTCGCTCGGGTTATCATCAAATCAAGATCAGGGCAAGTGATATTCCGAAGACTGCTTTCTCAACCAGATATGGACTTTATGAGTATTTGGTAATGTCTTTCGGATTGACTAATGCCCCAGCTTATTTCATGTATTTTATGAACTCAGTTTTTATGCCAGAGTTGGACAAATTCGTCGTGGTTTTCATTGATGACATCTTGGTATACTCAAAGAATGAAGATGAGCATACCATGCATCTACACATTGTACTCCAACGCCTACGAGATCACCGCTTATATGTCAATCTTTATAAGTGTGAATTCTGGCTGAAGCAAATCAAATTTTTGGGTCACACAATTTCTCGGGAAGGGATAGCTGTTGATCACGACAAGGTACAAGAAGTAATGGAATATAAGCCTCCAACTACAGTTCTACAGATTCGGAGTTTCCTGGGGTTATCTAGATATTATTGGTGATTCATTCCGGATTTTTCTAGGATTGCTAAACCAATGACTGATGTGGTGGAACCGACCGAATTATTCCAACTTAAGTGCCTAAGTCTCACCTTAAAGGCTAGACCACACTTAAATAGGAATAAAACGTCAGTCCCTCGAATCTAGTCCGACGAGGCCACTAACAGGATCAAGTACCACGTACTCACTCGAAGGTGAGGCACAGAGCAAATACAATAAAGCATAGAATCATACATTAAGGAGTACTTAATTTATTACAACATCATCGAAGTTTATCAAAAGTGGTGCTCATTGTTCGGCATGCAGCGGAATATAACTAACGATAAACAAACGGAGGGATGGGGAAGCCTGTCGCATCACTCCTCATGCTCCTCCCCTGCCGAGGTAGGGTCCCACTCGACTGTCCAACCCGGTGGCAAGATGGACGACCAAGTCACTCCAGCAACCATGCCCTCCAAAGAACCTGTAAAAATTATGCCACAAGCAAGGCTGAGTATACTAATACTCAGCTAGAATTACCCGGTGTAAGGAGTCTACTCCTCTACCTCTAGACATGCAGCTGTTTGACTGAGGGGTATATGCCAAAAAGCACTAGCTGAGTCTAAAATCAAGTTTAGCTTTTCAAGTTTTTAGTGACTCTCTTAAGACTAAGTGTGTACCTATCTAATCATACATGGTATCAAGCATTTAGTAGTCAACATCTTTTGCCAATCAACTCATTTCCACTTCTTACTCAATGAAGTAAAATGGATCAAGCAATCTCATTAGCTGCGAGAAGCAGACGATTTGAATTGAGTTTTTGTCCTTGCAAGGTAAACCTAAACACACGACGTGGCGAGGCACTCCGTCCCCACACACATCAACCGTCCCCATCGATTCCCCGTCAGCAGATCAGGGCTCACCGCCTTGGCGTACAATGCCTCACTGACCCCGACTGCCGTCGTGCAGTGACCACACTTGTACCCACCATAACCGGAATGGGAGACCACGTCTTAGGTCGCGTGAGGGGTAAAGTCTGCTGCCAGGTTCACTCAGGTACTAGGCTTACCGATTTACCATATTTCTCGGCATATGTTTAGTACGTTCAAACGCTTGACACAGGTATCCGCGCGTTAATCCTTATTCCAATTTCTCATCTCGTAGACTACGCATCCCCATGGATCCGTGTCCACGCACCATCATTATTCTGTTATCAAAGTGGATACAACCAATTCTACCTCGCGCGAGTGCTAGAAAAATCACTCGACTTCTACCGAGATCCCTAATTAGCAAGCAACTACTCGACCTAGCATACTAGTATCCATCACAAGGGAAAAACCTGAGTTCATGCAACTAAGGTTCCAAACAACTCCTACACTTAAATGCACATTTCAAACCTACAAACAATAAGTGTAGTAAAATAGCATAATAAGTAGGTTATGCATAAACCGGGGCTTGCCTTCCAAGGCTGGGGCAGGCAGATCCTCGATGGCAGACTCTGGTGCTGGCTCCTGGACTACCTCCTGAGCAACTCCTTGCTCTGGAACTAGGATGTACTCCCCGTCAGCGAGGTTACAGTCTATCGAATGCAATGAATAAGATAGATGCATGTTAATGACATGGTAATTTGTAAAGGCTATGCACAGTAAAATAGTACTAAGTTTAGTGGGACTCTAGGGTTTCTTTTGGGTATACTTAAGGGTTTGATACCTTCACCTTTGGGATTTTGAATGAACTTACACCCTTTGATTATATTTTTATGTTTCATGAGATCCTTGGAATGTTTTGGTTGTACATTATTAATTCTCCCAAAATTCCCTTTTTCTTTCTATTGTGCTCCTTATTAAACATTTTTGAACTATCATGGTCAGTTATCATTTTCCAAAAAATGTTATAAAAATTATAGTGGGTAAACAATTACCTCTGTGGGTTATTCTAAAAATTTGAGGTTGAAATTAATTCAGATAATACTTGAGCAAAATTAACAAAAGTAAGGGTAAAAGGGCACTTTACACTATAGCTCTAGTTTCTGTGGGGTTTCTGGTTCAACATTTATTTTTGCCCAGATTCCTAGGGATTAATAGGTCTTTGTGTTAAATATCACAGAAAAAGGCCTATTGAATATTTAGTTATGATTTTCCAAAGTTTTACTGCCAAAAAGGTACTTATAACTAACTTGCTATTTGAAAAATGTCAAACAACAAAACTTACATTTTTCCTAGGTTCTTAATAACATATTATGAGTTATCCCAAGGTTTGGGGTGGTTTCTCCTCAGGATTATTTTTCTAAGGTTTTTCTAAGTTTTCATTGTTTTCACAAAAATAAAAGGTAGTGTATTTCTTTTAACTAACAGAGGGTCTAACAAAATTTTCCAGTAAACTATGTTGGATAAGTGGGCTAGCAAAAATGTGGTTGCCCCCTGGTTCTTATTTTAAACTACCTTTTCTATTTTCTTTAACTTTGAGCCAAAATGAGTTTAAATGGTAAACCCTTTCTTTAATTTGGTGTACTGAGGGGTGTACTATTTTTAAACAGATTAGGGAATGGTTAAGTACTTCTCTGATTTTTCTTAACCCCAGTCTGACAGTGTAGCTATTTTTCCTTCTTTTATTTAGCTTTTGGTCAGATTACTATTTAAATCAAAACTTTAAAATTCCTTTTTTATTTTTCCTAGGTGGATTTGTTTTTTTCCTAAGTAGATACTTAGGGGTTTTGTATTTTTCCTAAGTAGTTCACATTATTCAAAACCTAGCAAAATTGGTTTGACTCAATTTGGTTGAATAAAACTGAAGTTATGAATTTTATAAGCTCTGTTTACATTTAAATGAATAAGGTTTAAAAGGTTTTCTGAAAAACCAGTTTACACCGAGGACTCTAGGCTTTTTCTAAAACAATCCTTTAACTTATGCCCCTGCGCCACTATTCACTTGAGTCTCTGACCATTCAAAAACCCCCTGACCTCTTTTCTTTCTTCCCCGAGGTCCCTCCCCCCCTTTAAACAGTACCAGCAGAAGTAAACAGGGCAGCACGGCTTACCGGCAGCGAGGGAGGGCCGGCGAAGGGCGGGGTTAGCTTCGGGAAGTCCTTGCGGTCACGTCGAAGTATGGCTCGTTGTCGGTGATGGCCGGAATCGGTCGGGCCACGTGCGCAGGCGGTCGGGCTCGTCGGAGGCGTGTGTTCCGGCCTGCTCATGGTGGTACGGTTCAATCCAACTGCACGGGGAGCTTCACGAGGTGCTAAGGAGTCTACCCGTGCAAGGAATCGAAGAAAAACTCACCGTGGAGCTCGGTCTACGTTCGTCGGTGATCGGGCGAAGTCCGATGACGCTGATCCGGTGTCTCCGGCGAGGCAGAGCTCGATTCCTGGCTCTAGGAGCTTCACTGAGACACCTGGAGGCTCTCTCAAGGGTCGGACGGGGCGGGGAATGGCTCGGTTGGCCGGTCTACGGTGGTCGGGTCTCGGGTGGCCGCTGGCACGCCGTGCGCTGAGCAAACGCTGGTGATCTGGCGCTCCAGTGAGGTTGAGAGCGAGCGGGGGCGTACGGTTGAAGCCTCGGTTGGCTTTATAGGCGCGGGCGCGGGCGGGGGCACGGGTTTGGCTTGGTGTGGCGCGGTGCGCACGGGGTCGGGCGCCGGGGCGTGCTTTGGCGATGCCAGGGCGCGTCGAACATGTGGAGGTTTGTTTCTGCCCTTGTTCAAACGTCTGCAGAGATTGCAAGCGTGCGAATCTTGCCATGAATCCGGCGCAGACCTCTTCCTGGCACCTATGGCTATCTCTTATATGTGAGTTCCAATGGAAGATACGCCCTAGATCAGGAGATATGCGGACGCCAAATCGGGGTTGTCACACTGTTCACACTGAGACAAAAGCGATGTCAAATCATGTCAAATGGTTTTGGCTCGGGTTCAAATTTTTCCAGTGGGTTCCTTAGGTAGTTTGGCTCCTTTTTGGTATTCAGACCAAGTGGTTTTGGCACCATTAACTAAGTGAACGCGCCTGATCTTCAGATTAGGGTTCATTTGTGACTTAGAGAAAATTGGAGAGCTCTAGTGTGCTCTCTACTTAATGAATTGATTTGAGGTATTTAAGGGGCCTTTTTGTAATGTTTCCCCTCTGTATTTTTAGATATATTTGGGTACTTAAACTTTGGTTAAGGGTTAACTCATGACTTGTGCATTTGCTTAACCTTTCCCTTAATCCAGGGTTTTGGGAGCTAAGGGGTCAAGAAGGGTCTAGGGTTTAATCTTCTCTTGCCCAAGGTGATAATTGCCCAAAATTCTTGGGGATTGCTTTTGTCATGACATTTCTTAGTTAAACCATGTTTTCCAAAGTTTTGGTGCTCTTTCTCCTTTACTTAAACACATGTGATAACAATTTATAAGTGTATGTATGGAGTTAGGGTCTTGGGTAACACCTGGGGTACGGTGTTACAGCCCTCCCCCCTTAAAGTAATCTCGTCCCGAGATTTGGGTAGGGATCCTTTAGAGGGCTACCAAGAAGGTGTGTTTGTGTGTTGTAGTTTCTTTTGACCACGTTGTTCTAATTAACTGCTCTTCGAATGTCATTCTCTTTGCAACTTCAGAAGGAAATCCTATTTGATTTCTTTCTACAACTTACTCTACTCTTAACAACTAGGTTTTTCTTATATTTAGATTCAAAGGGCAGGTGGGGGTGGGGTTCTGGGTTACGTACCGACTCCTTTGGGCAGAAAGACGGGGAAGCGAGAACGTAGAAAATCCTCAGTCTCCCAAGTAGCCTCTTATAATGAATGGTAGCTCCACTGAACCTTATACATCTTGATCGACCTTGCCCGAGTTGTTCTCTCCTTTTGGTCCAATACCTTGACGGGGTGCTCCTGATAAGACAAGTCTGGTTCTATCTCCAATTCTGGTTCCGGTAGCACTTCTGTGGGTAAGCGGACACACTTTCGTAACTGAGATACATGGAAAACATCATGAACTGCTGACAGATGAGGTGGCAACTTCAATTGATATGCTACAGGTCCACAAATCTCTTTGATCTCATAGGGCCCAATGTAGCGAGGAGCTAACTTGCCCTTGATTCCAAATCTCTGAACACCTTTTGTGGGTGACACCTTAAGATAAACATGATCTCCCACTTCAAATTGTAGAGGCTTCCTCCTCTTGTCATGATAACTCTTTTGCCTGGCCTGAGCAGCTTCTAGGTTCTTCTTAATGACTTCGACTTTCTCCTCGGCTTTAAGTACCAGGTCAGGTCCAAATATTTCCCTCTCTCCAGCTTGTGACCAATTTAGCGGTGTCCTACACCTTCTCCCATACAAGGCCTCAAAAGGTGCCATCTTTAGGCTGGACTGGTAGCTGTTGTTGTATGAGAACTCTGCCAAAGAAAGGCACTTATCCCAATTTTTACCATAGTGTAGCACACAGGCTCGCAACATGTCCTCAAGAATTTTATTCACTCTATCTGTCTGACCATCTATCTGAGGATGGTACGCTGAGCTTCTAATCACAGTGGTTCCAAGTGACTTTTGGAACTGCTCCCAAAAATGTGCCACAAACAGTGCTCCTCTATCAGATACAATAGTCTTCGGAATTCCATGCAGATGCACTATTTGATCAATATAGATTTTTGCATATTTCTCTGTCTTGTGGGTGGTATGCACTGGTAAGAAATGATCTGTCTTGGTTAATCTATCCACAATGACCCAAATAGAATCGTGATGCTGGGAGGTATTGGGCAATCCCACAATAAAATCCATGCAAATATCGTCCCATTTCCAAGATGGTATGGGAAGGGGCTGTAAGGTGCCTGCTGACTTCAAATGACTGGCCTTGACTCTTTGGCAAGTGTCACATTCAGATACATACTTAGCAATTTCCCTTTTCATTCTGGTCCACCAATACAGAGATCTGAGATCATGATACATCTTGTTACTGCCGGGGTGCATGGAGAATTTGGAGAGGTGAGCTTCGTCCAATATTTTCTTCCTGAGTTCTGAATTTTTAGGAACAACCAATCGGTCTTCAAACCATAGAACTCCCTTGGTGTCCTGACGAAAGCATTTGTCCTTATCCACCTTTTGTTCGAGCATATCCTTGATGACCTGAACACCCTTGTCACCAAGTTGTGCCATGACTATTTGCTCATGTAAAGTGGGCTCCACTGAAATATAACTCAAGGCACCTGAGGAAACAACTTCTATGTTCAGCTTGCATAATTCATCACACAGAGTGGCGATCTTGGAGTCCATAGTTACACAGTTGCACTGGGCCTTCCGACTTAAGGCATCTGCCACAACATTGGCCTTGCCAGGATGGTAATGCACTTCCAAATCATAGTCCTTGATTAATTTCAACCATCTTCTCTGCCTCATATTAAGATCCGCCTGAGTGAAAATATACTTGAGACTCTTGTGATCGGTATAGATATTACAATGAGCTCCCATCAAAAAATGTCTCCATATCTTCAGAGCATGAACTACGGCTGCTAACTCCAGATCATGAGTGGGGTAGTTCTGCTCGTGAGGCCTGAGTGCTCTTGATGCATAGGCAATAACTCGATTGTCTTGCATCAAGACACATCCCAATCCAGTACTTGAAGCATCGCAATAAACCTCAAAGGGTTTGGTATTGTCAGGCTAGGCTAACATGGGTGCTGTTGTCAGATGCTGCCTCAATGCATGGAAGGCATCCTCACATTTCTGACTCCATTCATACTTTACTCCTTTCTTCAACAATTCAGTCATTGGCTTGGCAATCCTGGAGAAATCCGGAATAAATCGCCGATAATACCCTGCCAATCCTAGAAAACTCCGAATCTGTCGTACAGTGCTAGGAGGCTTCCAATTCATCACTTCTTGTACTTTCTCAGGATCAACTGATATCCCATCCTGAGAAATGGTATGACCCAAAAATTTGATCTCCCTTAGCCACAAATCACATTTGGAAAACTTAGCATATAAGCGATGATCGAGCAGTCGCTGAAGTACGATGTGCAGATGCTCAGTATGCTCATCTTCATTCTTGGAATAAACCAGAATATCGTCAATGAAGACCACCACAAACTTGTCCAGCTTTGGCATAAATACTGAGTTCATTAAATACATGAAATATGCCGGGGCATTGGTTAGCCCGAAAGACATCACCAAGTACTCATAAAGTCCATATCTGGTAAAGAAAGCTATCTCTAGAATATCACTGGCCCTGATCTTGATCTGCTGGTAGCCGAAGCGGAGGTCTATCTTGGAAAATACCTTGGCTCCCACCAACTGGTCGAACAGTACATCAATGCGGGGCAATGGATACTTATTTTTGATGGTTACCGCATTGAGAGGGTGGTAATCAACACACAACCTCAGACTCTCATCCTTCTTCTTTACGAACAAGGCTGGACATCCCCATGGAGAAGTACTTGGGCGAATGAATCCCTTGTCCAACAATTCTTGTAACTGCTTTTTCAATTCTGCCAATTCTGCTGGAGGCATCCTATAAGGTCTCTTGGATATAGGGGCAGTTCCGGGTTGCAACTCAATTGCAAACTCTATGTCTCTGTCGGGTGGCATCCCTGGTATTTAATCTAGAAAAACATCTTGGTATTCACAGACCACTGGGATTATTTCAACGGGTGACCCTATTAGGGTGAAGGCACAGGAACGGGTACAACCCTGGTTAGGCAAAGATAATGTAGTCTCACCACAAGTAGGGGAGTGTATCTCAATGGCCCTTGCTGCAATATCAATTACTGCCTGATGCCTTGATAACAAGTCAGTTCCTAATATGATATCCACATTATCAAATCCCAAAATGAGGAGGGTGGTTTTAATTATCAGACTACCAAACTTTATAGGCACATGCATGTTGATTTGATCGGTGGCAACCCTGCCTCCGGGTGTTGAAATTGTAATACCCACATTGGTGTGATGGAAAGGTAACTGGCATTTGACACTAAATTTTGCACTGATAAAACTGTGTGATGCACCGGAATCAAAAAGAATGATTGCCGGATAATTCAAAACGGAAAAGATACCAGTCATGACGGGTGTTCCCTCTGGAATGTCAGCCATGGTGGTGAAGTTCAGCCTGCCTTGTCTCACTTGCACCTTCTGCCTCTTGCCTTGGTTCTGGTTGGAATTCTGTCCCTGCCTCTGCTGGTTCCTGGGGCAATTCTTGGCATAGTGTCCAGTGTTACCACAAGTGAAACATCTATTATCATTGGCCTGACAGTACTGCTGCTGTGGCTGATTGTTCCTCTGAACTGGGGGCTGAGAGCGGTTGGGTGCCTGCTGCTGCTGTGGTCAGATCACCCAACGTCCTTGCTGTTGCTGAGGTCCCCTGTTCTGAGTGTCAGATACAATCTTGAAGCGCTGAGGCTGAGCTGAAGGTCCTGCCACATGGGTCTTTCTCTTCTTTTCTGCCTGGCGGGCTATGATGCAGTCTTCTTGGGAAATGGCCATGTTGACTAACTCATTGTAGCTGTTGGCCCTGAATGTATTGAGACGGTTGCGGAGCTTAGTACTGAGACCCCTCCTGAACCTGTCCCTCTTCTTCTCATCAGTGTCTGCATGATAGCCTGCAAACTGACACAGGTCGTTGAAGGCATGAGCGTACTGTAACACAGTACGGTTCCCCTGAGTGAGTGCCAGAAACTCATTAAGCTTGCGGTCCATAATGCCTGCCAGTATGTGATGCCCTCTGAATGCTGCCTTGAACTCTCTCCATTCCACCACGTGGTCAACTGGCTGCATAGAGAGGAAGTGATCCCACCAGGTCCGCGCGGGTCCGCGAAGCTGCTGGGTGGCGAACCGGACCTTAGCCACATCTGAACAAACTCCATTAAGCAGTGAGAATTTTGATTCCACTACCCTGAGTCATACATCAACATCAAGTGGATCCTCTTCCTGAGTGAACAACGGCGACTGAGTGCTGAGGAACTCCTGATAAGTGGCCGCTGCTGGGGGACGCTGATGGTGATCACCACCACCATAGTGCTGAGGTGGCGGCTGACGTTGAGCCAACTGTCGCAGAATCTCATTCTGGTGAGCCATTAGTTCTTGCATGGTACGAGGCGGTGGCAGGGGTGGAGGAATGCGCTCTTCCTGCCATCTGAAAATTTAGGGTGCTCTTAATATCATACTTTTGATATCAGAGTTCGTACATGGTAAAACATTTGAAAAGACAAGGTTCGCAGAATGCCAACATTTTCCTTGCATTTTCCATAAAAGATACGACATGACATAAACTTTCTTCATAATTAAAAGTTGACATCATCCACCATCCATAATTCCAAAAGAGTTTGTTACAATTACATCAGTGATCAAAAGACTCAACTCTGTCTAGCCTAGTACCCCAAGGGTGCAAAAGCTAAGCTAGCTTCGAGGAGTTCTACCGCCACACACTTCTAACCCTATCCTTGTAACCTAATGAGCATTGAGGCAACACTTGACTCGGAGGAAGGGGGTCTCCCTGAGCCAGCAGTGTCCAGACTGGATGCAGGCTCCGGCTCCACTCCTCCCTCGATGTCAACATCTTCGTCGGCCTTCATGTCCTGAATCTCCTGATGGTGCATATCCAAGTGCTGGTTGGCTTCATCAAGTTGCTGCTGAGTGTTTATAAGCTGATCCTCGAGAACTTCGATGGTGTTCTCCCTGGCTCCCACTAGCTCCTCAAGCTCTTGGATCTGGGTGGCCATCTGCTCCACCTGGAGGTCCTTTTCCACCATTTCAGTGGATAGGTCTACCACAAGTTCCTGTTATCTAGTGTGATCTTGGTAGCCTCCAACAAGCCCATTAGCTGAGACATTGCCTCTCCTCGCACCGCTTGCAGACGGTGCAGGGCATTCATGCATCGCACCGTCAGGTGAGCAGTCTGCCCTGGGTATAGAGCCCACACATCCTTGGCATGCTCTACTCGATCTTTCCACATTGGGTCGTCCTCCTTTTCAGCGGGGAACAACCCAATGGGGTGAGTGGACAGCTCCAAGGGGTGAAAGCCACAAAAGGTCGTAAGCCCGTGGAGAGCAATGGCCTCGATAGTGTCCTCAGCCCGGTATCCGAAAGACTCGGAGTCCAACGAACGCTAGCCTGGCTGCAAGGGATGAGGCTCCAAGGTCATCCTCACCCTACAGTGGGGTACCCGGTGCTCCTCGAATAGCTATACTGCGTACTGGGGAGGCGTCGTATAACCGGCTCCCTGAAGTACCTCCCACAAGATGCGGGGAAAACCCTCTCGTGCAAGTCCGTCCGTGTGGGAATGTGCGTTCCCTCCTTCCGAGGATCCGTGAGAAGTCATCTGTGTACGGGTAAGCATAAGCGAAAAAGAAAAAGAATTATAAAAATAAAAGGGGATCAAAGCTTGGCCTTTCGAAGGTTACGATAAGGTCACTGAGTGTACTTAATCTTTCATTATCATGCATTTAAAGTTCTTTCCCAGTTACCAAGTAGTTTGAATAAAGGATGCATGCATGCTCATCCTAAATGACCTCATCTCAACTTATAGGGAATAGGGAAAAATCCCCATCCCTTATAGTAGCCTGTAGGGCTCACTCAATTAGCCACCTAGCTACCCTTCTATTATCCTAAGGCTTCACGCTCTATGCTCATCCCTATCGCCTTACTGATCTATCCAACATGGGTTTCTAACATGTTTTACTTTTCATAAAGGATGGTAATTACAGTTTATTGATTCCTCTGTGGTGGAACAAGCTCTGATACCAGCTGTGGCGGAACCGCCCGAATTATTCCAACTTAAGTGCCTAAGTCTCACCTTAAAGGCTAGACCACACTTAAATAGGAATAAAACGTTAGTCCCTCGGATCTAGTCCGACGAGGCCACTAACAGGATCAAGTACCACGTACTCACTCGAAGGTGAGGCACAGAGCAAATACAATAAAGCATAGAACCATACATTAAGGAGTACTTAATTTATTACAACATCATCGGAGTTTGTCAAAAGTGGTGCTCATTGTTCGGCATGCAGCGGAATATAACTAATGATAAACAAACAGAGGGATGGGGAAGCTTGTCCCATCACTCATCATGCTCCTCCCCTGCTGAGGTAGGGTCCCACTCGACTGTCCAACCCGGTGGCAAGATGGATGGCCAAGTCACTCCAGCAACCATGTCCTCCAAAGAACCTATAAAAATTATGCCACAAGCAAGGCTGAGTATACTAATACTCAGCTAGACTTACCCGGTGTGAGGAGTCTACTCCTCTACCTCTAGACATGCAGCTGTTTGGCTGAGGGGTTTGGTTTGCCAAAAAGCACTAGCTGAGTCTAAAATCAAGTTTAGCTTTTCAAGTTTTTAGTGTGACTCTCTTAAGACTAAGTGCGTACCTATCTAATCATACATGGTATCAAGCATTTAGCAGTCAACATCTTTTGCCAATCAACTCATTTCCACTTCTTACTCAATGCAGTACAATGGATCAAGCAGTCTCATTAGCTGCGAGAAGCAGACGATTCGAATAGAGTTTTTATCCTTGCAAGGTAAACCTAAACACACGATGTGGCGAGGCACTCCGTCCCCACACACATCAACCGTCTCCATCGATTCCCATCAGCAGATCAGGGCTCACCACCTTGGCGTACAATGCCTCACTGACCCTGACTGCCGTCGTGCAGTGACCGCAGTTGTACCCACCATAACCGAAATGGGAGACCACGTCTCAGGTCGTGTGAGGGGTAAAGTCTGCTGCCAGGTTCACTCAGGTACTAGGCTTACCGATTTACCATATTTCTCGGCATATGTTTAGTACGTTCAAAGGCTTGACACAGGTATCTGCACGTTAATCCTTATTCCAATTTCTCATCTCGTAGACAACGCATCCCCATGGATCCGTGTCCACAGACCATCATTATTCTATTATCAAAGTGGATACAACCAATTCCTGACCTCGCGCGAGTGCTAGAAAAATCACTCGACTTCTACCGAGATCCCTAATTAGCAAGCAGCTACTCGACCTAGCATACTAGTATCCATCACAAGGGAAAAACCTAAGTTCATGCAACTAAGGTTCCAAACAACTCCTACGCTTAAGTGCACATTTCAAACCTACAAACAATATGTGTAGTAAAATAGCATAATAAGTAGGTTATGCATAAAACCGGGGCTTGCCTTCTAAGGCTGGGGTAGGCAGATCCTCGATGGCAGACTCTGGTGCTGGCTCCTGGACTACCTCCTGAGCAACTCCTTGCCCCGGAACGAGGATGTACGAGTCAGCGAGATTACAGTCTATTGAATGCAATGAATAAGATAGATGCATATTAATGACATGGTAATTTGTAAAGGCTATGCACAGTAAAATAGTATTAAGTTTAGTGGGACTCTAGGGTTTCTTTTGGGTATACTTAAGGGTTTGATACCTTCACCTTTGGGATTTTGAATGAACTTACACCCTTTGATTATATTTTTATGTTTCATGAGATCCTTGGAAAGTTTTGGTTGTACATTATTTAATTCTCCCAAAATTCCCTTTTTCTTTCTATTGTGCTCCTTATTAAACATTTTTGAACTATCATGGTCAGTTAATATTTTCCAAAAATGTTATAAAAATTATAGTGGGTAAACAATTACCTTTGTGGGTTATTCTAAAATTTTGAGGTTGAAATAATTCAGATACTACTTGTGCAAAATTAACAAAAGTAAGGGTAAAAGGGCACTTTACACTATAGCTCTAGTTTGTGTGGGGTTTCTGGTTCAACGTTTATTTTTGCCCAGATTCCTAGGGAATAATAGGTCTTTGTGTTAAATATCACAGAAAAAGGCCTACTGAATATTTAGTTATGATTTTCTAAAGTTTTACTGCCAAAAAGGTACTTATAACTAACTTGCTATTTGAAAAATGTCAAACAACAGAACTTACATTTTTCCTAGGTTCTTAATAACATACTAGGTATATGCCCGTGCGTTGCAACGGGTGACATTTGTACACGCATAGATCATTGTTTAGTGATGTTATCAACTGATGGGTCACACTTGTGTATGCATAGGTCATTGTTTAGTGATGTTATCAACCGAATTCTGCGTGTCAGGTTGACACGCGAGGGAGATGGCATCGGGAGGCAGGCTCGGGGGCGGGGCATCGGGTGTGTGCGACCATGAATCGCGTCGGGAGGCAGGCTCGGGGGGCGGCAGGTGGCTAGAGGTCGTGGCATGCGGAGCGCTGCACGATTGGAGCAAGAGACGGGGAAGAGCTAGAGGAGACCAGGCGTGGATGGTTTTGCCAAAAGTGTTGAGTGCATTTGTCGGAGATAGGAAAGGCAGAACCAGAGAGGGTCAGCCTACCCCTTACCTTCTTCATAGTAGTAAGTTAGGTACCTATACGTTGTTATGGACATACATATTCCTTGTTTAAATAAGAGTTATATAAACATGTTCCAACAGAATTTGCGAGTAAAGTTTGTTTGGTGTTTATACCTTTCCCTCGTGATCTTCTAGACTGCCTTCTTCATCGAGATAAGTAGAGATTGACATATCCTATTTGAATGTGAACCAATCCTATGATTCATTTACCAACTGTATTTTTATATGTGCCTGAAACGTTGTGGGTTCCACAACATTGTACAAGCTTGGCTATATTGGGCACCAACTATATATAAAGCTAGTTTATCCATGTCGGCTTATGTACAACTTTACATTCACAAGCTACATTTGTCTGAAAGAACCACGAAGCAAAAAAAAAGGAACAAAGCCTTTGATTTCCTCTAAAGCATGCAACAACCAAAATCTTATCTTCTAGCTATATGCCAACTGGTTGAACTTGAATTGATTGTCCCCAAAGCACGAGAGGCAGCCCTGCGTTTGGTCCTTGGGGTTCACGTCGCCGCCATTCGACGTGTCGATCGCCTCCACCAGGGACACCACCTCCGCCATCTCGGGACGCTTGTCCGGGTTTGTGTCCCAGCATCGGGTTTGTGTCCCAGCATTGCACGTTCGTTAGCGAGCTAGGACAACAATGCGATATCTCAGGCCTAAGGTTTTGTACAAAAGTTTATTTTGCCTTAGGCTTTCCATGACAAACATGGCAACAAGGAACGGGACAGAGACATGTCTTTGTTTTCACCTGGTGAACGAAAAGCTGAGATCAGGGTATGGCATGTTACAACAGTATATCTCCCACAGGTAGTTTCCAAAGTTGTACACGCCACACTTCCTATTGTAAGCGTGGCCATTGAGGACCTACATGCATATGCCAAAGTGCATAAGCATCTACATTTATACTGTGTTTTAGGAAAAAAGCATAAGACAATCTCTCCATCATAATCTTATGTTTTAAATGGAATCGCTATTACCCGCACTACTGCCAATTATAGGAGCACAAAATAAGGACCTCACAATATGATTTCCATGCAAAAGCGGAAAGGGAAAGTGCATAAAGCGGAAAGGGTGATACACGATGACCATGAAATCAAGAAAACCGATGCTTTATATAGTAGAAGAGAAGAGAAAAGGAAAGAATTATTTTATTGTCGTCAAACTTAATCTCTCCGTTTATAAACATTCAAGTTTAAAATTATACATCTGTAATGAAAGCATAACATTATGGAGTCATTTCCCACATCAATGCATTGTACATAAGATCACAAAACACAAACCTAGCCCTCGAAATCTCCTCTTGTATATCATGCAATCCTTCTCTTATAGCAGGTATCTGCTTGTTCTCAAATCTGATCTGCTCTGGCTCCCGGTACAATGACTGAACCTTCACAAATAACTCTTTGCGCAAAGCTTCGAACTCCATCTTTCATAACTTAGCACCAACACTTCTTTCATGCCACCCTTGATAATATCCTTGTATTCCATTTCATTATCAACACTAACTCTAGGAACGGTTTGTTTGGCAAGTATATGGATCTCATCTTCAATGACAAATAATTCTTGCCTAAGGCCATGAATATCCTCTAGCACAAGAGTATTATCAGCAACAATTCAATGAATCTCTTCACAACGAACTGCAAGTTTCTACTGGAAAGGGAGCAGAGGCATGGGTCCAGGAACTCCTCTAGCTAATGGATTTGACGAGGAATTTCTTTAGCCATTATTGCTCCAAAGTTGGCAGCCATGTGGTATTCTGATGGTGCCTGCAATGGTGTGGGTAGAAGAGGACACACAACATATGAATGAATGGATATGCTCGAATAACATGGGATAAAAAATTGAACTATCTTGAACAGTTAAAATGGCATAAGTATGTGACTGGAATTGGATATGGTAAATAGATTATCATTTCCAAACAAGCATGACTGCATTTCAGTACACAAAACAACATCATACGACATGATTGCACAAACACACCTAAGGTAAAAAAGTGTAGGTATTTCACCAACCAACAATTAACTGATTAGCTCATTTAACATTTTGTGGCGACTTGCACTTAACTACACTTGGTCATCATGACAGACAACACCATGCTAATTGGGATGCACCTAAGAACTTCGGTAGAAAATGGAAACTAAGCCATGGGAAATTGAATTTATAAACATTCACGTTTTGATCTATGGTTCCCTTAATAGTAAGAACCAACTTTCATGTCGAACTATGGTTCCCTTTCCTTCTATACTAAGAATATAGCATCATTACTTTAATCTAATCAAATTTGTAGATAACCAGAAATAGGATCCATGAATAGCTCACTGAATATAACAAATGGGGAAACAAACCATTCCACTTTATTTTCATGCAGTAAAGAAGGATGTACATGACTAAGATAACAAAAAGTTATGATGTATAAACTGGACAATTAAATTTGTTTCAGGGTAGCTAGAATGCACCTTCCCACATCCAATTTTCCATCTCCAACGATGTGTCCAAAGAGTAAAGGAATTATCATTTTGCCAACTGATAAACCAAATTCACTGTTGTGTTGAACTGCCAACTAATATCTCAAATTTTGAAAGCAAACACTGAGTCATTGATGTCAACATTTGTTTCATTATAGCTAATTGAATAGATAGCATTAAATAGATCTGTGTTGAGCACAAGTTTTAAGTCTATGTTAAATCTGAACCAAACTATGTGACATAGAAGCTCATGTTTGAACCATGGAATTGTGCTCAACCATAGAAGTTGTTGTTCGAACCTTGTGCAAACATAGGTTTCAGGTTACCATAGAAGCAACATACAAAACAACAACTTCTTCGGTAACCTTGTGGAACATGCCATACAAAATAGCAGCTTTTTTTGGTATGAATCATAGAAGCTTTGTGGAACCTTGTGCATACAAGCAGCATACAAAACATCAGCCACTATGGATCCATTGGAATCCAAAAGGCACTGAATTTTGTAGCCAACAAAAATATTGTAAATATATCACACTAATTGCATCAACAAAATATCAATTATATATAGCTGACAAGCTTGAAGTTTATTTTATTGGTAAATACAAGTAAATATGATAGAGCTTGGTTGATACCAAACAACAACCAACAGCAATGACAAAAGCTTATGATGTTAGAGAGTGCATTGCATCAAGTAAGCTGTATAGCAACCTTTGCTTACCCTATAACAAAATAACATGAACATAAGTAATCTTCTCATGTCAAAACAGACAAATATCAACCCAAAAAAACTTGGTGAACTATGTTCTCCCATGGCATTAATGCTATGCAGGAATCTGAAATTGAATACCAAGATACACATTTAGTTTAGCTTTGTGAACTGTTGGAAACATAGGTCACTATGTTGTATTTTGCTATAGAGCAGGATATTTGAGTTTTTTTAAATGTCACACAAGAGAATTAAGAATCTGATGATGTTTGACACTGATTCTGGACTTCTTCAGTTCTTGCATTGCACATCCTCATCCAGTTCTTTACTATTATCATCCACCATGCGGGCACTTGTTTTTAACACTGGACTATTCATGTATCTTTTGGTGCTCATTTTTAGGACATATTACTTAGAGATCAAGGTAGTTCAAGTTGGGGGTTCTCAAAGAGAAAGAAATTGTTATGCACGTTCTTTTGGGACAATGCCATTTTGCCAAAGAAAAAGAACATATAAAAGATAAAGGATAATTTTCTCCCAAGTCCCAAGAACTGCAAAATGAGTGGTTCCCTATCAAAGCCACATGTGGCTAAGCTAGAGAATGCTTGAGAGACCAGAGGTGTGCAAAAACTGTAAATTTGAGAGTTGGGACAATAAATTGCAGGCATTGACCTCCCCTTGTCGCGACCTGGACCATCTCTAAGCAAAACAACACTACTGGGGATCTGCATGACAAAAGGAAGACTTAATCTCGATCTGTAGTGAAGAGCAAACCCAGAGTCCAGGCTTGTAACGTGTTAAACTTGGAGTACTAAACAGAGAGCAAGAGACTGGCCCTGCTACCATACAGGTTGCCTGGCCACATTTTGACGATTTGTTATTAAAATGTGATAAGTAATCTAGACTCTAGAGTGACAGTTTTAGGCAATTCATACATGAAAAATGGAGTGACCCAATAGGGAATTAATTGATGGTTGCAAGAATGGCAGTTGCGGTATATAGCGAGAAATACCGGTAAGGTAGTAGCTTCCAGGAAAAGAGCTTACATCTCATCGGTGCCGTAGAACCAGACGAAGAACTTTTTTGGCGTTGGCTTACATTCCCAGTCCTCGGGCTTGCTGATCTGTGCAGACACAGAATTTAGAGCATAAGAAGCGAGGCGAGTAGACACGGAAAGGATGAGGTGGGAAGGGAGTGAAACCCACAAACTTGATAGGTCTCTCATTCTTTTGGGACTTTGACCAGAAAGCTTCATGATAGCCTACAACATAAGTTTTTTAAGGCATTGTTCCAAATTACATCATAATATGATAGATGATAAAGGAAGAGAAAAAAGGAGTGAAGTAATACTTTTGCACGACTCAAGGCAACTTCATGTGAAATCAAAAGCATCGTGAAAGCATATGGTTATTTTGTAATAAACATTGCTAAGCAAGTAGGATGTAGTTACATGAACAATTCAGTTGTAGCCTATACATTGAAATACTTCGAACTATATAAAGCTGCCTCAAATGCTTAATTTCGTTTAAATTCCACACTAAACTACTTCAACACACATGGATTGAAGGGAAAAATATGAACATTCAAACGAGGCCTTAATAAGGTAAAGTACAGCTTAATTCTCTGGTCGAATTTGAGCTTCCTGCCCCAGTGCAGGTAGTATAACCTTTCAGTTTCAGGCATTCACTGCAGAAACTGAAACTTGGATACCTTAAAATCTGCAGAGCGCAAGTAAGCAAATAAATGTACTTGCAATGTTAGAAGGATACAGTTCACACAAAACGATATCATTGTAGACCTTATCTATCACAGCCTTGCTGCCTCTTTTATCCTGAAAAGGTTGAAACACAGGGTGGTCGTCTATGATAACATTATTATAGTATTAAAACCAACAAGGGCAGCACAGTTTTGAGGAAAAAGAAAATGGATCTGTCAGCTACCATCTACTGTATGGCTTTATACATTTATACTGGAACCTTTTTTTAATGAAATAAACATATTTTGGAATAAATAAATCATCTTTGACCACAACTCTTGTTGGCAAATCAGAACAGATCTTAAAAGCATCCATTGCTATAATTATCATATTTACAGTATCCAACTGCTCTGAATAAAGAGGCATTCAGTCTATATGCTTATGTAACAGCACAAGGAAGAATAAAGCTTAAGCCCTCCTGATTTACAAATATACAAAAATGAAGATGCTTATCAAATGCAAGCTTGCATCATAATTCACAATTGATAGAATGAGAGTTGACGACCCACATCTTCATCGTTAAACAAAAGGAAGCTACTGTCTAATGTTTGCAGGATGAATTTTACATGATTCTGAATTCTAGATGACACCACGCAATGATATAGAGCATAAACTTGTACAAAAAAAGCTTTTGAGCATATAATACTGAAATTATTAAATTAGGAGAGGACACCGAACAATTGATGCATTAGTGAAGAAAATTCCCTGCCACCTTTAATCGTTATCGTATAGTATGTTCATCCCTGTTGAAGTACCATCAATACATCATCAATTTTCAACTTGTGATGCATAAACAAAAATATATATATATATATATATATAGCCACCAACAAGGCTAAATGTCTAGGAGAAAACAAGGAACATAAGGCGCCAGTCTAGGTCAAAAGGCAATCTCCTTTTTCTGCCACGAACAACTATTTATTAGGCTCTGGATATATAGGGGATAAGTGAGTGTGATACATCAGATTTTATTCACCTACGTGGAATTGCAGTGAGCACTCCTTCCATTGGTGTAGGCACATAGGGTGGACAGACCAAAATATTTCTGCTGATGGCAACCTATATCATTCTTTACAGTATAAAGAAAGATACCATGTTGTCTAGAGCTAATAGTTTCAGTCATCGTGAATGGTACCTCATTAGGGACTGGGAGTATATATAGACTACCAGCCTGCACCCTTCACTTCACCCAAGTTCAGACTTCAAGCCAAGTTAGCTTGCCTCAAAGATTGCCAATCGTAGCTAGCCATGTCAAGGGACCCACTTGTCGTAGGCAACGTAGTTGGAGATATCTTGGACCCATTTATCCAATCATCCATACTGAAGAATTTGTATAAATAAGCATTGATCTATATTTGCGCTGATCATGGACAAGCAATGATTGTCCATTAGCTATATTCTCATCTGTGGGTAGCCTGAAAAAAATGACCAAGATTAGTTAGATAAAGAGCACCTGAAACAGGGTGTTGCTCTAGCTTGAACTATGTTTAAGGGCCAGCCAAGCCGTTTCGGAACTATGCTTAATAACTTGCGGCGAAAAATGTAACTAATTAATCTTGAATACAATGAATCAAACAAATGAAATGGAATAGGATCTCTAGTTCTCTACCGAAGTGTAGAGAAGTAAACACCTGCAACTGGACCTGCTTATAGGACTCAATGTCCAACAGGCAATAGGTGTTTTCACTTCTTAGGATCATCAGCTAGTCGTAACAAAAAAAATGCACACCTTTTTCCATTTCATCGAACACCTTTAGGTCGAGCATGTGTGATACTGACATTAGAAATTAGATTAGCTAAGAGAGTGAAGTGTCTTACCTTCACGTAAACCTCCACACAAATATCAAATCACCAACCGGAGCAGCTGTGTGACTGCACCATCGTGTAAGCTCTACAGAAGCATCACCACCTGCTGCATCTGCGTATACCCGTGCGTTTCTATGAGATTAACAAAAAATGGTGCAAATGCATGTAGAGTAAAAGGTAGCGAAAAACAGTGAAATCACCTGAAGAGCAGAGGTTGTAGATTGGGGTAGAACTTGGGGGATCAGGAGCAGTCAAGCTAGGGTTTCTAGAGTAGGTATGACCTACGGATCCGATGCTGGTGAGCCCGTACTCCATGGACGAGCAAGCTGTAGGGTTCATGGAAGCTCGTGGAGAGGAAGGGGACACGATGAGAGATGGAGGAGGGAGCACGTGGAGAATGGAAGCCGACGAGAAGGGAATGGATGCCGTCTCGGAGCTTGCCTGCGTGACGTCGAGTGGTGCCTGCCGAGATCCACAAAGGCCTTGTCGTCATCACGCCAGTCGTCGCCGTCCTAAGCTCCTCTTTCCTTCTCTCAGGTAGCGCGACGAGGTGAGGCAACTGTCACCAGCAGAGCCAAGCCCCGACTTGGCTGGCCTCGGTTCCTTCGGTGCGTGCAAACGCGGACGAGCACTCGCTTGAGGGGCTCCGAACCTCCTCGGGGCGGGGGCATGGCGTACATGTGGGTGCGCGGGCGCAGTCGGGGCGCGCGCGGGGGCGCACGGTGGGGCTTCGAGCGCGGGGTCACGAGCGAGGGGAGGACGCCGCCAATGTCGTCGCGGCGCGCCGTCGTGGAATGGAGGGCACCGCCCACACCGAAGAGGATGGCAGACGCCATAGGCTGGACTGCACAATGGGCCGCACCAACTGTTGGGCCGCACAAAACCACTGGGCTACATAAACCGCGGCGCTGCTATGAGGTTTTTTTATTAGTGCCATACCGGCCACAGAGAGCGTCGAAACGTGGCTTATAAGCGTTAGTGTGTGTTGTCTATTGCTCAGACTAAAAGCGTTAGTGTGTTGTCTGCTACTCAGATTTTTTTGGCGGCGCGCGGCTGTCCGTCGATGGCAGAACGGGTCGGTGGCAGAACCGGTCAAAGGCAGAACAGTCAGAGGCAGACTACTATTGCTTACTTAATAAGTAGTAGAGATTATGAGCTATCCCAAGGTTTGGGGTGGTTTCTCTTCAGGATTATTTTTCTAAGGTTTTTCTAAGTTTTCATTGTTTTTAGAAAAATAAAAGGTAGTGCATTTTTTTGAACTAACAGAGGGTCTAACAAAATTTTCCAGTGAACTATGTTGGATAAGTGGGCTAGTAAAAATGTGGTTGTCCCCTGGTTCTTATTTTAAACTACTTTTTCTATTTTCTGTAACTTTGGGCCAAAATTAGTTTAAATGGTAAACCCTTCCTTTAATTTGGTGTACTAAGGAGTGTACTATTTTTAAACAGATTAGGGAATGGTTCAGTACTTCTCTGATTTTTCTTAACCCCAGTCTAACAGTGTAGCTATTTTTCCCTCTTTTATTTAGCTTTTGGTCAGATTACTATATAAATCAAAACTTTAAAATCTTCTGCAATACTTAGGGGGTTTTGTATTTTTCCTAAGTAGTTCACATTATTCAAAACCTAGCAAAGTTGGTTTGTCTCAATTTGGTTGAATAAAACTGAAGTTATGAATTTTATAAGCTCTATTTACATTTAAATGAATAAGGTTTAAAAGGTTTTCTGAAAAACCAGTTTACTCCAAGGACCCTGGGCTTTTTCTAAAACAATCCTTTAACTTATGCCCCTGCGCCACTATTCACTTGAGTCTCTGACCATTCAAAAACCCCCCTGACCTCTTTTCCTTCTTCCCCGAGGTCCCTCCCCCCTTTAAACAGTACTCGCGGAAGTAAACAGTGCGGCGTGGCTTACCGGCGGCGAGGGAGGTCCGGCAAAGGGCGGGGTTAGCTCCGGGAAGTCCTTGCGGTCACGTCGAGGTACGGCTCGTCGTCGGTGATGGCCGGAATCGGTGGGGCCACGTGCGCAGGCGGTCGGGCTCGTCGGTGGCGTGTGTTCCGGCCTGCTCACGGCGGTACAGTTCAATCCAAGTGCACGGGGATCTTCACGGGGTGCTAAGGAGTCTACCCATGCAAGGAATCGAAGAAAAACTCACTGTGGAGCTCGGTCTATGTTCGCCGGCGATCGGGCGAAGTCCGGTGACGCTGATCCGGTGTCTCCGGCGAGGTAGAGCTCGATTCCCGACTCTGGGAGCTTCACTAAGACATGTTGAGGCTCTCTCGAGGGTCGGACGGGGCGGGGAATGGCTCGGTTGGCTGGTCTACGGTGGTCGGGTCTCGGGTGGCCGCTGGCACGCCGTGCGCAGAGCAAACGCCAGTGATCTGGCACTCCGGTGAGGTTGAGAGCGAGCGGGGGCGTACGGTTGAAGCCTCGGTTGGCTTTATAGGCACGGGCGCGGGCACGGGTTTGGCTTGGCGCGGCGCGGTGCGCGCGGGGTCGGGCACCGGGGCGTGCTTTGGCGATGCCAGGGCACGTCGAACACGTGGAGGTTTCTTTCTGCCCTTGTTCAAACGTCTGCAGAGATCGCAAGCGTGCGAATCTTGCCATGAATCCGGCGTAGACCTCTTCCTGGCACCTACATCTATCTCTTGTATGTGAGTTCCAATGGAAGATAGGCCCTAGATCAGGAGATATGCGGACGCCAAATCGGGGTTGTCACACTGTTCACCCCGAGACAAAAGCGATGTCAAATCATATCAAATGGTTTTGGCTCGGGTTGAAATTTTTCCAATGGGTTCCTTAGGTAGTTTGGCTCCTTTTTGGTATTCAGACCAAGTGGTTTTGGCGCCATTAACTAAGTGAACACGCCTGATCTTCAGATTAGGGTTCATTTGTGACTTAGTGAAAATTGGAGAGCTCTAGTGTGCTCTCTACTTAATGAATTGATTTGAGGTCTTTAAGGGGCCTTTTTGTAATGTTTCCCCTCTGTATTTTTAGATATATTTGGGTACTTAAACTTTGGTTAAGGGTTAACTCATGACTTGTGCATTTGCTTAACCTTTCGCTTAATCCAGGGTTTTGGGAGCTAAGGGCTCAAGAAGGGTCTAGGGTTTAATCTTCTCTTGCCCAAGGTGATAATTGCCCAAAATTCTTGGGGATTGCTTTTGTCATGACATTTCTTAGTTAAACCATGTTTTCCAAAGTTTTGGTGCTCTTTCTCCTTTACTTAAACACATGTGATAACAATTCATAAGTGTATGTATGGAGTTAGGGTCTTGGGTAACAACTGGGGTGTTACAACTGAGCTCTTGAAGAAGGGAGTCAAATTTGTATGGAGTCATAAATGTGAAGATGCCTTCCATACCTTAAGGTAGCACCTAACAACCACACCCATGCTAGCATAACCTGACAACACCAAGACATTAAATGTATATTGCGATGCTTCCGGAACAGGACATGAATGTGTTCTGATGAAAGATAACCAAGTCATCGCATATGCGTCAATAACACTTAGGCCTCATGAGAAAAATTACCCCACTCATGACTTGGAACTAGCAGCAGTAGTTCACGCTCTAAAGATCTGGAGGCATTACTTGATGGGATCCCGATGCAACATCTACACATACCATAAAAGTCTCAAATATATTTTCACCCAGGCAGACCTCAACATGAGACAGATGAGATGGTTAGAACTGATCAAAGATTATGATCTAGAAGTGCACTATCACCCGGGAAAAGCTAACGTGGTAGGAGATGCTCTGAGCCGTAAATCTCAATGCAACTGCTTAACTATGGATTCTCGAATCACCACCTTGTGCGATGAAATGAGCAAATTGAGCATGGAAATGATTTCTCTGGGAACCTTGAATCATATCTCAATCAAGCCAACCTTGCAGGATCAGATTATCCTAACCAATCTGAGGACAAGGGGGTTCAAATCATCAAGGAGATGCACACCCGGAGAGTGGAGAAGTACAATTGTTTCTGTCAAGATAGTAAGGGAGTATTATGGTTCGAAGACCGTCTTGTTGTTCCCAAAGATCAAGCCCTGAGGAAGAAGATTTTGGATGAGGCTCATCTCTCAAAATTCTCCATGCATCCTGGAGGCAACAAAATGTATCACGACCTCCGATCCCTATATTGGTGGACTAGGATGAAGAGGGATATTGCTAAGTACGTGTATGAGTGCGACACCTATCAAAGGATCAAGGCAAGTCACTTGAAGACACCTAACACCTTATAACCACTTCCTATACCTTCTTGGAAATGGGAAGACATCAGCATAGACTTCATTGTTAGATTACCCAATACCTCTCGACACCACGTCTCTATTTGGGTGATTGTGGATAGGCTAATAAAGGCAGCACACATTTTTCCAGTGCATACCACCCACAGAGCAGAGAAATATGCGGAGATCTACATTGATCAAGTGATACGTTTGCATGAGATACCCAAGACCATTATCTCTGATAGGGGGGCTCAGTTCATAGCACGCTTTTGGGAGCAGTTACAAGAGTCCCTTGGAACAACTCTGATTAGAAGCTCATCATACCATCCTCAAACCGATGGCTAGACAGAGAGAGTAAATCAGATCCTTTAAGATATGTTAAGGGCATGTGTGATTCTTATGGCAAAAATAGGGAGAAATGTCTTTCACTGGCCGAGTTTTCTTACAACAACAACTACCAGGCTAGCATAAAAATGGCACCATTTGAGGATTTGTATGGGAGAAGATGTCAATCACCCCTGAATTGGTCGCAAATGGGTGATAGGGAAAATTTTCGGACCTGACC
The DNA here is from genome assembly GCF_902167145.1 of Zea mays. Classification (NCBI taxonomy): domain Eukaryota; kingdom Viridiplantae; phylum Streptophyta; class Magnoliopsida; order Poales; family Poaceae; genus Zea; species Zea mays. The sequence continues at coordinate 92,716,172 of NC_050097.1, forward strand.
TAGTGCTTGAAGCTGAAGAAAAGGTCAAGATCATTAAGAAGTACTTAGAAGCTGCTCAAGCTAGCCAAAAGAGCTACCATGACAAAAGAAGAAAACCCTTGTAGTTTGAAGTGGGAGATCATGTGTATCTCAAGGTCTCGCCCACTAGAGGTGTGCAAAGGTTTAGAATCAAGGGAAAATTATCCCCTCGCTACATTGGCCCTTACGAGATCATCGAAGCATGTGGACCAGTGGCCTACAAACTGAAGCTACCTTTTAAAATGTCAGCCATACATGATGTATTCCACATATCCCAGCTAAAAAAGTGTGTTCGACTGCTGACAGACATTCTGACTAAACTAGAAGTGGAAGTGGAACCAGATCTAACTTACCAAGAGCACCCCGTTGAAGTGCTAGACCATAAAAGCAGATCCACATGCAATCAGACCATTAATATGTATAAAGTCTAGTGGAGCAACCACACCAAAGAAGAAGCTACGTGGGTGTTGGGGACTTGTTCTCAAATGCTATGAGATAAGAACAAGGCAACACAAAATGTTAAATGCTAATGTCCTACGTCCTTCGAAACATTATTTCCCTTAGGATATAATGATCTTCAGACGACGGTTATGGGGAAACATACCTTCATAAATGTGATAAATGTTAATGTAAGTAGAAGTATATGGAATATAAGAAACAATCATGTATCATCATCAACTCATTCTCATTATCTTATCATAGAAAGATAGAAACAATATTAAATTATAAATGTACCTTTGGCTTGATAGAAGGTAAAAGTACTAACGTGACTCGAAAGCAAGTACCAGTCAGCGTGAACAGTACGGGGGTATTGTTCATCTATTTATAGGCACAGGACGCAGCCTGTGAGAAATTACATTCATGCCCTTTACATTTATTATTAACTTATAGACAATTCTATGAGGACTAGATAGCCTTTTCCCCTTTAAGTCAGTTCCTTTTTCCGCCATTTAGTCAAAGCTCCCCTGCGCGTAGCTTCGGAGCAACTCCAACCTTCATCACGATCATGCTTTTTTACATCGTACATGCTTTTAGCCCGAGTCCGAAGGTACCTGTTCATATGTCACACTTGGAAGATATTGTTAAATCACGTTTTTGAGGACCTTCGGAGGACGAAGGCCCTAAACAGTAGCCCCTCGCAGTATTAATTTGTTTAAGATAACGAATTCAGACAGACATGGACGAAGGCCTTAAGTCGAAGGTCCAAAAAAACACCTTCCCTTTGCTAGAATAGCAACAGTCAATGACGGATGGCCCCCCGATTTGGAGCGCGCCGAGCATATAAATAAGACCTCACACCAACCACATTTGATACGCTTCTTGTGCCACTTGCTTTATTTTGACAATTTTCATAGCTCTTGCTCACTAACGCTTGCTAGTTTTCAAGCTCTCTGAGCTTCGGTTAAAAAGATGCATCTTCGTCATTTCTGGAGGAGAAATGTCTCAAGACAAGAAGGCTGCTGCTGAGACAAAGCTGACTAAAGAGGAGAAGCTTTTTGAGGAGAAGAAGGCTATGAATCCTTACATTGCTGGATTTATCGAATCAATGCCAAAAACAAATACAGAGAAGATTACGAAGGAAATACTAGAGGGCCTGCCTGAAGATGCTGGTGATAGTGATAATTATGATGCTGAAAGCGAGGGAGAAGATTCTGAGGATCGGCCCTGGAGGCCGAGTCATACAATTTTTTGGAAATCAACAATTAAACAGAGTCATCTTGACAGTATGAGAGGAAGGTACTTTCGGGATATGTCTATTGTGAGAGCTGGTGGAGACAACAACGTCCCTGCCCCCGAAGAAGACGAAGTTGTGATTTACCGAAGTTTCTTCAAAGCTGGGCTTCTGTTCCCATTGAGCAGGTAGTTGAAGTGCTGAAAATATATCAGATTTACCTTCATCAGATAACCCCCAAAGCTATTATTAGAATGGGGATTTTTGTCAGGGCTGTGAGAAGCCAAGGGCTGGAGCCAAGCGTGAAATGCTTTTGTAGTATGCACGAACTTGTATATGAGACGAAGGCCATGGGCAAAGAACAATATCATAACAATTTTGGCTGTTATGGATTTATCGCTCGCCCCAACACAAGCCACCCAGTGCCAACATTCCGAAAAAGGTGGCCCAGAGCTTGGATGGAGGAATGGTTTTACGTGAAGAATGATTTGAAGGCAAGAGAAGATATTAAGGAAGTCATTATGTGCCCCATTTGGTCCCGCTTCGGCCTCCGAAGGCCGAAGGTTGAAATTGATGATGCTGCGAAAGCTTGTCAGAAGGCATTTGGTACTATCTACTTCTTCATTGGTACAAGAGATTTAATTCAAGAGCATATAGCCTTCAGAGTATGGCCGCTTGTAGAGAACTGGGAAATGCCGAAGGAGACTGTCACCAAGTCTTGCGAAGGTGACCTGGTCCGGCTGAAGTATACTTTCAGATATGGGGATAAGTTCGATGAACCAAACAACGACTGGCTAAAATGTATCGAAGCTACAAGTGATGAACTGCTTGGATCATATTCCAAGGCAGAAGATAATGCATTATCCACAGCCTTCGGAGGCTGGGGAAAGAAGAGATTGAACAGAGTTTTTGATGCCATTGGCTTTGTTTACCCCGACTACCGCTATCCACTGCGAGGACAGGGAAAGAAGAGAAAAGCTGCTACTTCGGCCACTCTAGACGAGCCTGTGCCGAAGGGCAAAAAGTTAAAGGTTCTTACCCACCGGCCGTGCTATATTGAACCGACCATGGTGCCTGAGTTTGGCGGGGAGGCTTCTTTAGCTGCTGAATCAAGAGAACCTATTCCTCCCACGCAGAAGGCTGAAGAGCCGACTATAAAGCCGAAGGCACCTTTGGTTGAGCTAGTTGAAACAAAGGTTGACAAAGATAAGGTTGAAAGGTCAAAAACTGAAGAAGTAACAAAGATGCCAAGGATTTTAAGTCCTTCAACAGAAGCAATAGCGCTGAAGGCAGAAAAGAGTTCTGCCACAACCCCTTAGAGGAGGATGGTAAATGTATTAGATATTTTGGAAACAACCGACTCCATAAGTCCTGCTCCCACAGGGAAGGTTGCCGAAGCTGACAAAACGCAACCCAAAGCTGATACTAAGCAAATAGAAGTTGAGACTACAATAACCCAGGCTGAAACCGAAGCAGAGCCCACAGTGCCTACTGAGACGAAGGTTGCCACCACCGAGCAGAAGGCCGAAGGAATAACTCCAGATATTAATATAGCTTTTGAGAAGAGTGCGGCCAAAGAGGCCGAATCCCTTGCCCCTGAAGCACTCTTTGAAGATTTTGATTACATCATTCGACATGCTTCGGGAAAGAGATTATCCGAAGAAGAAATTTTTGAAGCTAAACACTATGCCCGAGAACTGAAGTATCCGAAGTTGGCCTTAGTGTTTAACGGTACGGATGAAGATGATTTCTTGTACTGCCTCCCGGACAACAAAGAATTATCCGTCTGCCGGGAAATGGCCAGAAGTATGGGTTTTCCGAAGCTTGAAGTTGGCCTCTGTGCCATGACAAAGGACGATCTCGTAGATAGTCTTGCATACAACAGCCTGAAGGTACAAAAATTGTGAATTTTGAAGCTTATGGACTCTGTAATGGAGTCTTTTTATTCTTATGTTAATCCTTTATTCTGTCTTGTAGGGCTTAATACTTAGCAACGCCCTAAGGGCGCAAAAGAATGCTGAAGATGAGAGTTGCACTATAGCTCTCAATAACCTTCGATCAGAGGTTATCAGGCGGAGAAACGAAGCCACAGAAAAAGACAAGATTCTACTTTCATTGGTGGATAAAGTAAAGGAGGATGAAGCTAGCTTCAAAAATCAATCCGAGGCCCAAAAAATTGAGATTGAAGACCTTCAGAAACAGCTGGCCGAAACCAAGGAAAAATGTGGTCTCGCAGAGGCCAACTGAGATATTAGTGAGTATTGCAAAAATTATCTAGAAAAAAACTGTTGAAGAACTTCACGCATCCAAAGAAAGATGCTTCGAAAAATCCCTGAGCTACGTGGAGAAGATAAAGGCTAGCTTCGCCAACGTGGGAGCTTATTCCCACGAAGATAACTTTATACGAGGCGACCCTGAGGGTGTTATTGAATGGATAAGCGGAGAGGCCGAACCTTTTGAAGAATTCTTAAGTGACCAAGGGGATGTATGTGCATTTTCTGGTGCACGCGGGATTTTAGCAATCTTGGAGAATGCGGGGTGCAATCACATCAAAACCATGGCCCATGCCGAAGCTGCCTTCTCCATGGACGTCATGAAGGACCCTTCAGCTGAAGCAACCTTAATGGGCGGAAAATTTTATAATGATGTGTGGGAGAATGGTGGCCGAGAAATGGCTCATGAAATTATGAAGAAAAGTGAAAAAGACATCCATGAGGTCCGAGCTGAAGCAAAACGAGCTGAAGAAGATGCTGAGCGTGAAAAATACATAGGTATTGTTTCGCGGCATCTAACTTAGGCATTTGTTTTTTTGTGGCTTCGAACAGATTAAAAAAATTCTTGTAGCTGAATTATCTCCGCCACCAGAACGTTTTGATCCCCTGGCCGACCTAGAAACAAAGGAAGCACTGGAAATTATTAATATAGCCAAATCTGTTGTTGACGAAGTCGTTAACAAATTTCTTTGATTCAGAGGTAGGATATCTCTCAATAGTGTGCTTTGATTCCAGCACAATATTGTTGACTGTGCGAGCTTTGGATTCCTCCCTGAATTCCCATTGCTGTTGAGAGTGCTGGCGCCCTTCTGGCTGCTGGCTTCGGGAATAGGTCGGTTGTAGTGGTGGTGGAGGCGGGAGTTGTGGCCAGGAAGCCTGTGAATGGCTAGCCGAAGGGACAGAAGCTGCAGGATGATTGTTCACATACTCTGGTATGTAAGGAGAGTGACATGAAGCAGTGTGCAAAACCTGCTTCAGCTGATTCTGCTGAGCTTCGGCTTCTGCTATCTCCTTTTGCTTCTGAATGGTGATGTGGCACATTCTTGTACTATGGCCCTTGTCCTCACCACAGAATAAGAAGTAAGTCTTTCTAGGCTGATCCCCAAATCTTCCTCTGAAGCCCCTGGCGCCTCTGCCCCTTGGAGCTGGTGGCCTGAAAGAGGTTTGTTGTTGCCCCGAAGATTGTGAGGTATATTGTGACCTCTGAGACTGACTTCCTTTGTCGTCACTCTGAGTGGAGTTATGGATTGACCTGACGTGCCTCAGATGGATTCTTCCTCCGAAGCCCCTAGTCATTTCCGAGAATCTGTAAGCTTCCTCCCTTCTTTTGCGAAAATAATTGTCAGCTCGAATGTACTCATCCATCTTCTGAAGCAGTTTCTCCAGCATTTGTGGGGGCTTCCTGGCGAAATATGGAGCAGTAGGTCCTAGCCGAAGACCCTTGATCATGGCCTCAATGACAATCTCATTGGGCACTGTAGGCGCTTGTGCCCTCAGTCGCAAGAACCTTCGTACATATGCCTGAAGGTATTCTTCATGGTCTTGCGTGCATTGGAATAGAGCCTGAGTTGTGACTGGCTTTGTTTGAAAACCTTGGAAACTGTTGACCAGCATATCCTTAAGCTTCTGCCACGATGTGATAGTCTCTGGCCGAAGAGAAGAATACCATGTTTGGGCTACATTCCGAACTGCCATGACGAAGGACTTCGCCATGACTGCAGTATTGCCCCCATACGAAGATATAGTTGCTTCGTAGCTCATCAGAAACTGCTTTGGATCTGAGTGCCCATCATACATGGGAAGTTGAGGTGGCTTGTATGATGGGGGCCATGGGGTAGCCTGCAGTTCTGCTGCCAAGGGAGAAGTATCATCAAAAGTAAAGGCATCATGATTAAAATCATCATACCATCCATCCTCGTTGAATAAGCCTTCTTGTTGAATCTCACTGTGTTGGGGCCTTCGATCTTGTTCATCTTGGGCAAGATGACGCACTTCTTCGGTGGCTTCGTCGATCTTCCTTTGAAGATCAGCCAGTCGTGCCATCTTCTCCTTCTTTCTTTGTACTTGATGATGGATGATTTCCATGTCCCTGATCTCTTGGTCCAACTCCTCCTCCTGGAGTGTTGGACTGGTGGCCTTCCTTTTCTGGCTCTGAGCTTCTCAGAGAGAAAGAGTTTCCTAGTTTGGGTCCAGTGGCTATAGTGCAGAAGCCCCTGTCGCTGAAGCTTTCTTCAGTGGCATGACGAAGGTCAGTGCTTGCCGAAGGTGGTCGAAAAGGGTTCACCGGAGGTGGGCACCAATGTTGGGGACTTGTTCTCAAATGCTATGAGATAAGAACAAGGCAACACAAAATGTTAAATGCTAATGTCCTTCGTCCTTCGAAACATTATTTCCTTTAGGATATAATGATCTTCAGACGAAGGTTATGGGGAAACATACCTTCATAAATGTGATAAATGTTAATGTAAGTAGAAGTATATGGAATATAAGAAACAACATAAACAATCATGTATCATCATCAACTCATTCTCATTATCTTATCATAGAAAGATAGAAACAATATTAAATTATAAATGTACCTTCGGCTTGATAGAAGGTAAAAGTACTAACGTGACACGAAAGCAAGTACCAGTCAGTGTGAATAGTACGGGGGTACTGTTCATCTATTTATAGGCACATGACGCAGCGTGTGAGAAATTACATTCATGTCGTTTACATTTATTATTAACTTATAGACAATTCTATGAGGACTAGATAGCCTTTTCCCCTTTAAGTCAGTTCCTTTTTCCGCCAATTAGCCGAAGCTCCCCTGCGCGTAGCTTCGGAGCAACTCCAACTTTCGTCACGATCATGCTTTTTACATCGTACATGCTTTTAGCCCGAGTCCAAAGGTACCTATTCATATGTCACACTTGGAAGATATTGTTAAATCACGTTTTTGAGGACCTTCGGAGGACGAAGGCCCCCAAAATTGGGAAAATGAGGATTTTCTAAAAAGAAACTCTCACAAATTTCTATCAAAAAGTGTTGGTATGTAACCAACCCCCATCCCCACCCTTGCCTTTTGCTCTTAAGATGTTATCATACCTCCCTACATAAAGGAAGATAATACCTCTAGATGAAAATAATAGGGCTTCGTTCTGAAGTTGCAAAGAGGATGACATTTGAAGAGCGGGTTAACAAGGGCTTCGAAACTACACCGCCCCGTTGGGGCAATAGAGTCACCCACCTCCTTACAACCAAAGATCTAACCCGAATCTCGAGACAAGATTCTTTTTAGGGGGGAGGGCTATAACACCCCTGGTGTTACTCTTGGTTTACACTCTAGAGCCACACCCTAATCTGTCACCACTTGTGTAATAGAGGAATCTTTGATGAACACCATTTGGCCACAAGAGGATTAGCTAGTGTCTATGTTCATATGGTGCTTACCTTGAACATATGACGCTCATGACAAGAGAAGTATTTCAGAAAACCTAAGTCTAAACCACTTGGGTGTTGTGGGCTAAAACTAAAAACATGTAAACCAAAGGCAAATTAGACCTTATCATCTTATGGGCTGATTAAACAAATTGAAGATCATAAAAATCTCTATCAAAGATAGTAAGCAAGTTTCCTGAAAACAGACTTTAATCAGCCACAAATCCATCCCCAACCGAAAGAACCCTAGGGGGAATTCACGATTTTCTCTAAGTCCCCTAAACCGAATTCAAAAATTCACCATGTTCACCTAGCTCCTTAACTAAAACTCAAATGGTCCAATGGACAAGTTTGCGCCTAATCACCTTGGACACGACCTGGAGAAAGTTGACACGAAAACCAGCCCATTTGACATGCTTGGCGCATGCCTTTGTCGCGACCCGGAGGTTGTGACAGACAAGACTTGGCATTGCCATAGCTCCTAGCCCAACGTGTATATCGGCTAAGAACACACAGAAAAGCAAGATCTTGGTGCAAGGAAGAGATCCTACACGGAACCCTCACTGAGATAGACACTCTAGGGCAGCTAAACGAACGCTTGAACTCGAGCAGACGCCATCCTCCACGTGTTCGACCAATCCTAGGTGCGCTCTGACCGCACAGTGCACGTCACGAGTGTCGGTCGGCTCGGTCGCGTGCTCCACCCCGCGCCCGCGCCTGAAACCTCCCCAATATGAAGCCACGACTCTCGGCCTTGCCTTCCCGCACGCCCATACTCTTTCACCGGCGATCGAGCGCCGGTAAACGCCTTTACACCGAGCACGGTATCCTGCAAGCTCGCCGACTCGACGACCGCCATAGCTCGACCGCTATAGTCCAACTCCGCCCAGTCCAGTTCCTTAGTCAGTCTCCCTAGAGGCTAGCAAAGCTCCCCAGCCGCTCGGACCAACCGAAACCTCGCTGGAGAAGCCTAGACGCCTCGCCGGACTTGCTCTATCCGCCGGCCTCCGTGGACCGGGTATTTTAACCATCCATTCTTCGATTCCTTGCGCACACACCCTCACGACCACCCCGTGAAGCTCCCTGTGCGGTTTGATTGAGCTCTACTGTCGTGGTTTGGCCAGTTCAGGCTACGCCGACGATCTCCACCGCCGGGATTCGTGGCCAGGCCAACTCCGGGCACCAGAGACAACGACCCATACCTCAACGTGACCACCAGATACTCCCCTTCCTCGCCCGACCCCTCGTAGGAACCCTACCAACGTCTGTAAGCTGCTCCACCTCTTTCTTCATTGCGGTTACTGTGTAGCGTCGCCAAGGACCACGGGTTGAGAGAAACAGAAACATAAGGGGTTTTCTGCGAACCCTATGACTCATGTGAATAATACCCCGAGGACCTAGTTGTAAAGAAAAGGGAAAATAGAGACCAGGATCCCGAGCGCAAACTGTTTATTCTTTTCCATTAAGAATTCTTATTTCATTTTAAATGTATAGCAAACTTAGAAAAGCCATAACTTGATTAATATTCATCTAAAATGGTTGACTCCATGTTTCCTGTATTACCTTTTATGGTTTCGATTTAATTAAGAAAACTACTTAAACCTTGAAAATAGGAAAAATAGTTGTAAAATTTTTAGACTGAGGTTGAGAAAATTTATGAAGATACTTAATCAGCAGTTACACTGTTTAAAAATATTAAGCACCCTAGTACACAAGGTTAGTCAATTTTTATCCTCTAAAACTTGTTTTTGCTCAAACCTTGGGAAAATGAAGAAAGATAATAAAAATAGGAAGCAGAGAACAATCCTATTTTTCCTAGCAATCCTAAGTGATGTAGGTCATGGGAAAAATATGTAGAACCATAGTCCAGTACTTTTCTGGAAGTTATCATTTAATTTAGATATTAAGTATTTAAGTGAAATAAATGGTTAAAATAGTAGAACCCATGCATTAAGGTTAAGAAAATTATGGTATTCACTAAACTATTGTTAAAGCACTACAAAAATACTAACCACCCCAGAACACCCAGATAAGTGGGTTAAAGAAATAAGGTGAGGTTTATGCAAATTCCTTTAGAAAATAAAAAGAGAATCCAAATATGGAAAACAGTGAGCAACCTTAATTTTTCCTAAACACCTAAGCCATATGCTATGGGAGAAAATGTAAAAATGAGGTAGATGCACACTAGAACATACCCCACCTTTGCCCCATGAGAAAGTTTATAAAACTTTAAGTAATCATACAACCCATCCACTATGAATAAAAATGACCAACTTTCAGAATGATTGCTCTTGCGCAAAGAAGAAGCTAGAAAAATTAGAAAATATGTTGTTTGACATTTTTCAAAAGAAAGGTTAGTTATAAGCACCTTATAGCCCCACAATTTTAGAAAATCATAACTAATTGTTCAATGAGTATCTTTAACTGTATTTTTGCCCCAGCCCATGATATTGCACCTAGATGTTAGTAAAAATCACCTTGGGAGTTTAAGTCATCTTTAAATGAAAGGTCTAGTGTAAAGTGACCCCTCTACCCTAGTTTTTGTTATTTTGTTTAAAACCAATTCTAATTAGTTTTGACCTAAAATTCCTAGGAAAAATTATCTGCACCAGAGTTAACCTGCTGTAAAATTTTCAGAATTTTTGGAAAAATCTAAGTAACCTTCTTAGTTCAAATCATCCCTAAAAGCCTAAGGAAAATTTGAAATAAAGGAAGAACCCTACTTAACCTAATGGTACTCAACCATGCATCACAGTTATCATCTGCATTTTATAAATGTACATGCATCTTATGCATCATATGAAATAGACTGCAACCTCGTTGACGGAGAGTACGTGCTCATCCCCGAGCAAGGAGCTGACCAAGAGGAACCTCTAGAGCTAGCTGCAGAGGTTACTGCTGAGGATCCTCCTACTGCCCCACCAATTGAAGGCAAGCCCCAGTTTTATGCATAACCGTTTATATATGCTATTTTACTACACTTAATGTTTGTAGGTTTGTATTGTGCACTTAAGTGTAGGAGTTGTTTGAAACCCTAGTTGCATGATCCCATGATTACTTTTGAGATGGATACAAGTATGCTAAGTCGAGTAACTGCTATGCTAACTCAGGATCTCGGTAGAAGTCGAGTGATTTTTCTAGCACTCGAGCGAGGTAAGGAATTGATTGTATCCACTTTGATACTGGAACTATGATGGTCTATGGACAAGGGTCCATGGGGATGCCATGTCTATGAGATGAAACTGGAATAAGGATTAATGTGTGGTACCGTGTGTCAAGCATTTGAAAGTACTAAGCACATACCGAGAAATATGGTAAATTGGTAAGCCTAGTACCTCAGTGAATCTACCAGCAGACATACCTCCCCACATGTTCATGAGACAGGGTCTCCCATTATGGTTATGGTGGGTACAAGTGTGGTAACTGCACGGCGGCGGCCGGGGTTAGTGGAGCATTGTATTCAAATTATAGTGGGTCCTGATCTGCTGACAGGGAATCGATGGGGATGGTTGACATGTGTGGGGATGGAGTGCCCCTATATGTCGTGTGTTTAGGTTTACCTTGCAAGGTTAAAACTCGATTCGAATTTTCTGCTTCTCGCAGCTAATGAGACTGCTTCATATGTGCTGCTACATCGAGTAAGAAGTGCAATGAGTTTTCATGAGAGAAAGTGTTGCTTGCAATAAATGTTTGTTACCATGTATGTTTAGAAGTATGAAACCTAGTTTAACGAATATTATTAAACTTGCAAAATCTAAATTTTGATTTTAGACTCAGCTAGTGCTTTTGGCAACCAAACACCTCAACCAAACAGCTTCATGGTCTAGAGGTAGAGGAGTAGACTCCTCACACCGGGTAAGTCTAGCTGAGTATTAGTATACTCAGCCTTGCTTGTGGCATAATTTGTACAGGTACCCTTGAGGCAGATATGGTTTCTGGGTTGACTTGGCTGTCCACCTTACCACCGGGTTGGACAGTCGAGTGGAACCCCACCTCAGCAAGTGATGATAAGGAGGAGTGATGGACCAGGCTTGGCCTCACTTCTTATTAATCGTAGTTAATTTCCGCTGCAACAAGAACAATGTTTACTATTGGCAAACTCTGATGATGTAATAACTCTAAGTACTTATTTAAATTTGTGGTATTATGCTTTATTGTAATTCTCTTTGTCTCACCTTCGTGTGAGCAATTGGTACTCGATCCCTAGGTAAGTGGCTTCATTCGGACTAGATCCGAGGAATTGACAGTTTATTCCGTCTTAAGTGTGGGTCATTGCCCATGGGGTGAGACTAAGGCACTTAAGCTGGAATAATCTGGGCAGTTCCGCCACAAAGACGTTAATACAAACACAATAAACATTTGATTTGTTACCTCTATCTTTGTTCAAGTTGCTTGCTTCCTTTGTTGTAGCTCTAGGAACATCCTTTTGATGGATCTTGACGCAGGCTGCGGTTTCTCCCTTCTCGGATATCTTAAGGGGGTTGAGTGTGGTGCGTTCTCCGCATTTTGCACTTGTTTCTTCGAAGCCTTCATACAACTTTTTGCTTAATCGAGGATTAGCTTTCCTTGAAGCATGGGTTAGCACAAGGTAGTATATTTTCTAAATGCGCACATGTGCAAGTATGGAGTTGACAAGAATTTAGACTAGCAAGCACAACCTCATGAGCAACATCTAACATGATATGATCATCAATCAATTTATTATGAGAATAAGATAACATATTATCTTTGTCACATAGAGCAAGTTTTTCTAGTTTTAGCATTTCTACATGAACCTTGAGCATGGCATTATCAATTTTAACTTGAGCAATACATGATAAAGCATCCTCATTATTTCTTTGCTCAATTAAAAATAAGTCATACCTTTGGACCAAATTACCATGAGATCACACTAGCTCATCATGCTCTTTGGTCTTTTTCTCCAAGTTGTCTTTAGTCTTGATGAGTGCCTTTTCTAGCTTGAGAAATGTCTCTCCTTGTTCGTCATTTCTTCTCAACAATTTCATTAAGATGGCTTTATCTTCTTTGATGAGCTGAGCGTAGAGCTGGCAAATTTCCACTTCTTCCACATCTTTGCTTTCATTTTCCCTATAATTATGTTTAGTAGAAGCATGCAAAGTGTTTGGGAAAACAAACCTTGCGGTGTTGCACATTTGTCATTTCATCGCCATCGTTCTTCTTCTTCTCCCTTTGAAAGGTTAGTACCACAAGCACTATAGGGACTAGAAGCGATGTGCTTTGGACCTGAAATATTTCAATTTAGTTCTAGTCCACAAACCATGGGCGTCAACAAATAGATCATTATCACTACTAATGTTCATTCTTAGTGTGATTAACCTTAGAAGGCAGAATACTTTCATAAAAAATCTATCTTAAATTAGGATCAGTACTCATGAAAGCATTAAGAATAGAGACATACCATGATGCATAATTAGAACCATCGCTAAGTAAAAGTTCTATGGTTACCTCTTTATAAAATGTTGTCCTCACTGGACAACTAAGCCCACAATGGCGAGCCTAGCATTGATACCAATTGAATGTACCCTTTGCCTGAGAACATAGATCCGGATGTTGCCTAGAGGGGGTGAATAGGCGAATAAAAATTAACAAAAAACTTAGAACTTTCTTACTCTACTCGAAGTCTATATCGTAGCGGAATGAAGTTTACTCGAGTAGATCACAACAGAATACCAGTCTTTGTCTCGAAAAGGATCCTGCACTTCAAAAACAACTTATACCAAAGATAAGTATAGAAATGCAAACAAAATCAAGTAGGAGACAGAATAAAATAGAGTAGAGCAGAGATAAGTGACACATGGATTTATCTCGTGGTTTAGCCAAGGCTGAAATGCTTGCCTACATCCACGTTGGAGTTAGTAAACCTGGCTTGGAGTCTATTTCAACTCCCTCCATCTGCTCAGATTTGTCACCAGATGTCAGGCAGAGTCTTCCACTATCTTGATGATGGTTACAGTAGAGCCGCGACTATTTACAATGTCTTGACAACACTCCAACAGAATAACAATCCTTGCTTGCTTAAGATCTTGCTAACACTATCTTTCGACACCTCTCCTCTCTCTTTTGGCTTATAACTGTGCCAACACTAGATCTAGAGAGAAATACACAAGAGATGGAGTATAGAATGATTCTACATAATGTATACTTGGGTGTGCTTGGTGTCCACATATGTACTGAAGAGGTTGCCTAGGGGGTCCTTTTATAGCCCTGAAAGGCCCTATAGCCATTGCACCTTCCTTCTCAAACTTGCTAAAAATTTGCACTTGCTACGGGGACACTAGACTTCCAACGGTAACCCTAGGCTCTAGGATCTAATTGAAGACTTCCAACTCAAGCAGTCACCAGACTGGTCCTATGGACCATCGGATTGAGTCCACGTCACCAAGCCATTGGAAAGCCTGTGTGCCATGAAGTAGCCATTGGCCAAGATGGTCCAATGCACGAGACCATATTTGTTCATGGTATGGTGATTTTATAATTTAAAACCTGAGGGCGGCCGATTCATCTATATTGGCAGTCTGATGCACATGGACCCTATTCGGTGCACAAGGCTACCTGATCATCAGGTCAGGCCCACTGCCCAACCGGTCCGGTGCACAATCGAACCCTTACTGTGTGCGGTCCAGTGCGCCTAGACATGCCGCAGTGAGGCCCTTTTTCTTCCATTTCTTCTCCAATCAACTTCAAATCTTGGGAGGACTTCCCTATGACTTAGACGCACATGATTAGAGTACAATCCAATTGACTAAGTCCCTAGAAAGTTAACTCTTTCTCAACCTCTTCTCAATTTCTCTTTATCTTCTCAAACAAAGCCTATACTAGCACTTTCTCTACACGACAAGTTATAGAGCAAACCAAGGAGCCAAATGCATAGTAAAAGGTGTATGCAACTTATCTAAACACTCAAATCTTGCATACTAAACCTTCTTCACCATTTTCCCTTTTTTGCCTGTTTGAGGTCAGGGTTGGACTCTAACTCAACAACTCGACTTGACTTGATCTTGATTGCTATCAATGAGCTCCAACACCATGCATAGTCACATAGAATATATTCAAACACAAGAATGATCCAAATTAATGGTCAGAGTCAACTTAGCTCTTTTGGGTCACTTCTAGGTTCTGACTTTGATACTTCTCTTTCTTATGACCATGTCCAACTCCTTGAGCTATGATGTTGAGCCTTGTGACTTGAACCATAAACCATAAGAATTACCTCAATGGTTCCAAGCCACGTCCTTATGTAGCAATCATCAATGCACCAGGACCTTCCTTACCTGATCAACCTTGACTTCAGCAGAGCCTCTTCTTCACCTTGGATTTGTGTACCTCGGTCATCTTGGCCTTCTACCTTGCTTTAGTATTTATTGACTCCAAGTCATGCACATTGATTCTCACATAACCAATGCCTATCTTGATTTGTGATGTTCACTACCATAGTCATCTCAGCCTTTTGGATCATCACATTAGATCACTTGTGTTGAACCCTATAAGATTTGCACTAAGCACTTGTTGAACACTCAATCACACAAGTCAGACCTTTAATTGTGTTATCATCTAAAAAACCAAAAGCCAGAAGAAACTTTCACTTCCTCTACCCCTTGAAGTATTCTTCAAAGTTCTGAAGGCACCTTCAGTAGATCTCGTGGAGAGGGATGCGTTAACAATCTCCACAACACACAACGAAGATTGGAGAATATAATTTATACAGTTCCTCCATGGAAACCATCCAATTAATGATGAAGCCTTGATCAAAAATGGAGGCCAGAATAAGACCATTCTAAGGAAAATGGAAGCTAGCCCATTTGATTTTGGTGTTTGATAATCAACATAATCGGTGAAGTAATGTGTTTGCAAGTGTTTGTGTTTTGTAGTTCACAAGATGCAAAGTGTTTGGACTGAGGATCTGAGGATGCAACACCTCAAAGAAGACACCTAAAGACTCTTAGAAGGCCATCAAGTATTAAGTAAAGTATAAGACACAATTCAAGATTGAAGCCCAAACAAAGAAGATTAAAGAAATAAAAAATGGGCTGAAACTAGGTGCAACCCAACCAAGTTATCCAGCCCACGTACACTAATTATTGCATGCAAGGCCTCAGATGGATATGTAAGTGAATCAGATAACTTACTCGGGGTACCGAGTTTCGATGAACTCGTTCATTTCCAAGGATCATTCACCTGTAATTGCGAATATTACAATAACCATACATGAACATAAACATTTAAACAAAGGAGTTGAGTGGAAGACTTTACAATAAGATAATATACATTAACAAACCTTTACATTTACAAACCAAGTAGTGTTCATTATTACATGCCCAAGGTAGAGTCAAAGTGCTAACTTATTACATCACCTGGAAGATGACATCTTCGCACAAGCACACATACAAACAAACATAAGTAAAAGGTCTCCAGAGTGAGCCTAACAGAACTCAAACGTGTTAAGAACTTCTCCAGCAACAACTTAAGGAATAAAACCCTGAGTACGCAATTACTCAGCAAGACTGACCCAACTAAAGAAAAGACTCTCAAGGATATGCTAGTTGATTTGGGAGTCAAGGTAAAGGTCATCAATGTTCAATGATTCAAGTTTTGCATAAGCGCATACTATTACTTGGTTCTTAGGCCAACTTTTATTTTTCCAAGTTAAGTTATTACCTTACTCTGGATTGACCTCATCTAGTTCAGTCACTTGGCCTAATCTAGCTTTTATTTTACATAACACAAATCTTGTTATAATTGTTACCTACGATGCAGGGCAGTGATTTAGTCTTCATATTCGAGAAGTAACATCGATCTGAATCAATTAATACCCAGCTGGGGATCTCCAACCACACGACATATGTAGCACTTAACCCCTGCGTATGTCAACTCACACATAGGTTTCTCAAGACTAGAACAGGTCCCCACCAACCGAGAGCCTAGTACCCCACCATCTAGCCTCTTGCCAGGTGGATACAATACTCTTGCCATCTCTCCACTCTCATTGTGGGCCGACCTTTCTGGTATTGGTCCCACCGAGGCTAAGCTTACCCATGATGAGGCATGTGGCCAGTTAAAGGGTCCTAGATCAGCAAGCCTACGTTTGTTATGGTCCTTAATCGACACAGACGGGCGACCTTTCCTGCTCAACGTCTATTTTCAATTTAAACTATTTCTCAAAACCTTGTACCTATCAGAGGTACCCTTCTTGAATGATGAATTCATCAAGGCCTTTGATACCTTCATTACTCCAAACCCCTTTTTCTTTGTAAAACATGATTCATACATCAAAACATTTTGTTCTAATCTATAAGCATACTAAGCATACCTAGCTTTTTCAAATCAGGTGTCAAGGATGATATTCAATAGTTCAAGGAAGTTATGCAGCAAAGGTTTAATCATCCAACTCCTACTACCTAATGCATCATATAAGTGATAAAAGTTTTCAAACACAAGGAAAGGGTTAAATGCATCGGGGCATGCCTTGATGAGGAGGAGAATCAGGCTCTTCTACCGAAATGTTGCAATTGGCAGCAAAACCTACAGGAGCACCTTCAGAAGGACCTTCGGGAAAAACTTCAGTTGGAGAAGCTTCGGATGGGGGAACTGGTTCCTCTTCCACTTCCACTTCAAACTCTTCTTCTAGGTGTTCTACAAGTCAATCACAAGTATATGAATGCTCATGTAATGATATGCCACATAAACTCTCACTAGGGAGAGGTGGAAAGCTTAAATATTCTTAATTAAGCATATGGTAATTATACTTATATTTCTAGGTTACTTAATGTTGGCTCAAAGTGATCAAACTAAACTTATTTTAGACAATCAGAGAACTAAATAGACTAAAGTCTACCAAATTAGGTGCTTAATATTCTATATGACTTAAGTGATATCTAACCCGAGATTAGTATCAAGGTTTAGGGTTTTTAATTTTTATACTTAGCAAATTTATGGTTCTCAGGGTAACCGACCCCAAACAAGTTCAGATTTATACCAAGAGTTACTCTAAGGGTAAATAACTTTTCCACAATTTTTTATGATTTTTGGCCTATGGTTTTATTTATAAAATTCCTTTAAGGCTCCTAAGTGTACTTTTAAATGACTAAGAATTTACTTGTTGCTGCAAAAATCATAAGAATATATTTGATAGAAACTACGCAATTTTGTGGACTCTACAAAATTGGTTTGGCATTTTTTGCATTTTCTATGATGTGTGGTGGATTTTTTAATCTATTATGAAAAGAAAAAGAAAAAAATCAATAGTGCTGGCCGAAACCATGGCACCAGCCCACGGACCACGTGGAAATAGCCCTAGGTCACCCGCCCGCGCATACTTGTAATACCAAAAATGTATAAAGTGATACTATATTGGATATCCTTATTTTGTGTGCCATATTTGCATCATAAAAAAGAGCATACCTATAATTAAGAGTGATTAATTAAAACAAATGATACTAAATAAAAGAAAGTACATCTTGTTGGAGTTTTATATGTGTGTGCATTAAATAAAAATAATAAGGATAAAAATAATATGATAATGACTAGAAGTTGGATTAACCCTAAATGGAAATTAGGGTTTGGAAATAAGAAAAAGGAGAGAAGAGAAAGAAAAAGATAAAGGTTATGAAAATATAAATAATATAATTATATTTCTAAAATTGGTATTTTTAATTCCACAATATGGATTGAGAATAAATTTGGCACAAGTTTGAATTCATATTTGTAATTCAAATTGAACATGGAAATAGAGAAAAGAGAATAGAGAATAAAATAGAAAAGAATAAAAGACTTCATGGGCCGACTGACCACCATTTCGGCCCACTGGAGGAAAACAATTGCGCGACCCAAGACTCCCTTCACGCGCGCGCCCAACCAGGCACTGACAAGTCGGGCCCGCGCGTCATATGTCATCAACCCGCGCCCACGCGAACTGGGTGATTCGCTGCGCTCGGGGCCCGCTTGTCTGCCGCTCCTCCGCGCGCACGACGCGGCCCTGGTGACTCACTGCGCCCTGGGACCCGCCTGTCATCTCGTCTTCCCATCAACGGGTGTGCCAAGCATGGCAGAGCGCGGAGATCTCACGCCAATCCGTTGAGGCACCTCGTCCACGTCCTTAAAGGTAGCACGACCGGGCTCGCCTCTCCCTCCTTGTCCTCCTAACCCCCCGACCACCACCATAGCAGAGGGAGAATCACGCTCCGCTGAGCGAAGGAGGGAGGCAGTAGGAGCGCTGCCGCAAAAACTCATCGCCGGCAGGATTCAAGCGCCAGCGAAGCCATTCAGGCATTGTTCTACCCTCGATGTAGCTGGGGGTAGATCTAATTGGAAGGGCACCAGCGGCAATCAGGGGAATTGCTCGCTGACTGGCCTACCTCGCCGCCATTCGCAACTCGCCCCGCGTCGTGTCTGCCGGTAACTCCCTTTCCTTAGTTGCGTCACATTCCTTGATCGGTAGCAAACCACCTCGCGCCTGAATTTTACTAGCATAGACTCCGGAATTGCTCGACGGCGTCACATCCCGCCGTGAAATCTCCCAACCGTGGTCGAGAACCTCCGCGGCGGGTAACAGTGGGCAAAGCCCTTGGGGCAACCCCCCATCGCGCCCACTTCCGTTCGCACTAGTTTGCGCAGGGGATTAGCTCCGGGAGTCGAGGGATTGGATCTCCGGCGATGGCGCCGCCGTCCACGGCGGGTGCGCCGCCACTCGGCTGGGGTTGGGTAGTCAGCGTTTGTGCACCGTTGGATACGAGAGGTGCGGCCTTGATTAGAAATCGGACACCGGTTCGGCCAGGGCCTCTGGTGGCCGTCGATCCCAGATCCGGTGGCTGAGGATGGTTATGCGGTTCATTAAAATCGGGTCGCAGATCTTAAATCGTGTTGTCTGCGTAGAATACCGATTCAGGAAGGTCTGGATCTAATCCTACATGCTAAATTCAGAACGGACGGCTAGGAATCGTTGATACCCTTTCGGCCGCACGATTAAGCAAAAGAGCCCCTCGGTTTATGTAAAAATAACCCACCGTCCTTATGGACAGTAATCTGTGTCTTGGGTTTACTTGCGCCATGACCCCTGTGCTTACCAGAAATCGAGGCCCAGTCCAGAGAAGGTTAGAAATAGAGAAATTGAATTATAAATTGATTTTTAATATATAAATAAGTGCTAGAACTTGTAATCATAGAAAATTCATATGAACTTCAAATTAATCAATTCCAATTTCTATAATTTTATAATATTATTATTTACCACCTAGAGTCTCTGTTTTGACATAAAAACAGTAAGAAAATTAATTTCTCAATTAATCCTATTTCAAGCACATAAAACCTTTGAAAATTCATAACTTAAAATCCATAACTACAAATTTAATGATTCCTGTTCCTAAAATCTTAGTTTAATGTGTAGATTATTATTGTGTATTTTATTTACATGTTTGGTGTGATGTTAATTTTTTCTATACTATGTATGTATTGTGTTGATGGGAGTAGACGAGCAAGCTACTGTGGATCCTGAGGTTCAGAAGATAGAAGTTGTTGAGCAGGAGCTCATTGAAGGCAAGTTGTATCCTTGATCACTTATTTTTACCCAGCCATGCTCTTATTATTCATAATGATCTGCATAGATTAATTTTGATGTGATCCAATAGGTTACCCTAGTTTTGGCTATCTTTATACCTTGCTGCCACTTAATATTTTTGGGTAGTACTTGCTATTGCTTAATACGGTTTGGGTATGGAGATACACTATTCATGATTACAGTTTTATTATCTGTTTAGTATTACTGTTCAAGTTAAAATCATTATGTTAATGGGAACATTGAGCGACCACCAGGGAAAACAGTGCTACCACAAGGGTAGTATGGGATGCCCTTGGCTGATTAACTAGGAAAGATAGTGGATGACTACCTTACTCGAAAGGGGCAAGGGCAGTAGGGGAGTGGTCAGTGTAAGGAGGTCCTTGGGTTGATTTTGCGGCGATGGCGGTCAGGCGAGGGATTCCTGCACTGGAGCTTCCTATAAACTGTAGCGGGTTTTCTGAAGCTAGTGGAACTTTGTAATGGCCTCATAGTGTTACCCTGCCTCGCCTCCTCGGTAGAGGTGTAAGGGATTGGCCGTCTCTTGGCAGATGGGTAACATGACTTGTGGGTAAAGATGTGCAACCTCTTCAGAGTGTAAAACTGGTATACTAGCCATGCTCACGGTCATGAGCAGCTAGGACCCTCACATGATTAATCTATGGAATTAAACCTCAATTTGTCATTGTGCATCACATTGGGATTATTTTCTTATTACTTTTACTTATTATTACTAAGGTTTGGTATTTACTTATACTTAGTAACTGCTAATAAAATTTTGACCAACTTATAAAAGCAATGCTCAGCTTTAGCCTTTATTTTGTTGATTAGCCTTACACTGCACATGAACTACCACCTTTGGTGAGTTCATACACATTATTCCCCACAACTTGTTGAGCTATGAACGTATGTGAGCTCACTCTTGCTGTCTCACCCCCCACATGAGAAGAACATGTGGTCGAAGAGGAGCCGCCTAGCACTGAGGCTTTCGAATTTATCTAGGTGCCATCTCCGAGTCAGCTTTGTGGCGCCAGGGAATAATATATAGTTCGCTTTATTTTATCATTTATTTTTGTAAGACTTTCGCTATGTAATAAGTACATTTATGATATTTATGACATTTATCTCTATGCACTCTGTTATTATATGTGTTGTCTTTTCTGGCGCATATATGAGATGCACCCGACTTTGTTCCTTAAAGCCCGGGTGTGACAGAAGTGGTATTAGAGAAAATGTTGACTGTAGGACAAAACCTAGATAGACATGGACAAAACCCTTACCCACTTATCTTACTCTGATTCATTCTATACTTACTTTACTCTGATTTTCTCTATACTTATTTTGATCCTGTCTCACCTTCTACTGTTCTACTCTGATTATTCTTATCTTCTCTACTCTAAGACAAGATGGATTTCACACCTTGGAGTCCTACATTTAAGACCTTCTTTAAGAGATAGGAGGCCTAAGACAAAAATTAAAATTATTTTCTCTATTAAAAATGTTGGTTGATTGCTCTGATGATCAATGCCTGATTTGCTTCTTTGATTGATTTAAATAGTATAGACGAGCATCTTAGCATGTACCACCATAAGGTATTGAATTAGCTTTAGTAGGCAACACACTTAGCTAATAAATCCCCCAAAGTAACATGATTCATAATCACCTACCTTGTCTACTATTCTTTCTTACCATAAGTTTCTAACTCAGATGGTCAATACCAGGAAGGGTGGTGGAATTGATCTACCTCCCAATCGACACACTCAGAGGATATTTAGACAACCCCAACCACAACCAGCTGCGATGGATCCTCCATAGCCTCCACCAGCCGGAGCTGATCTCGCAGTTACTACCCAGATACGGATAATGCAGCAGATGGCAGATACTATGGCGGACATGCATGCACAGATGCGGCAGGAGAGAGAAGATATACGCCAGGAAATGCGTCAGGAGCGAGAGGAGATATGCCAGGAGTGAAGGGCGCAGCAGCAACAGCAGCAAGTACCACAGCCACCACCACCACCTCCACTTTCACCCTGGGACAAGCACCGGGAATTTATGAGTCACAAACCGCCGACATTCGCCAGTTCACCAGATCCACTTGACGCTGATGATTGGCTGAAGTCAATTGAGAAGATGCTCAACATCGCCCAATGCTCTGACCGGGAGAAAGTTCTTTATGCTTCTGGTCATCTAAAAGGTCCTGCTGCTGACTGGTGGGATTCTTATGTTGCTTCCCATGATGCTGCTGATACTATTACTTGGGCGGAATTCACAACTCAGTTTAGAAACTACCACATTCCTGCTGGATTGATGAAGATCAAGAAGAAGGAGTTTCTATCATAGAAGCAAGGCAACATGTCTGTCAGCGAGTACAGAGACAAATTCATTCAGTTGTCCAGATATGCTCCTGATGAGGTGGCAGATGATGAAAGGAAGCAAGAGCACTTCACAGAAGGACTCAATGGGACCCTACAGTATGCACTGGTTGCTCACACATTTCCATCATTTTAGAGACTGCTGGATAAGGCTCTTGCTATTGAACACAAGCGTGTTCAACTGGGTGACTTGAAGAGGAAGGCCATTACCTAGGGTAAGGGTAGCAGCAGTGTTCGTCCTCGCTACGTTCCACCTCAGGGTACCCCAGCTTGCTCAGGAGGAGGACCATGCCCAGTTCAGTATGCTCCATAGGGGTCTCCACGGACACCTCCCACTCATCAGGCTGCCCCCACTGGCACCCCGGCGAGGCCTACGGGACAGAAGACTGGCCCTACATGCTTCAAGTGCAGTCAGGTTGGGCACTATGCTAATGCTTGTCCGATGGGGAATTCTGGTACACCAGCTCAGAACAAGCAACAGACTCCTGGCAAGGGATATTCTATTATCAGGGTTAATCAAGTCAGTGCAGATGCTACTCCTGATGGTGCTGACATCACACTTGGTATGTTTTACATTAATGCAATTCCTGCAACAATATTATTTGATTCTGGTGCTACACATTCATTTATGTCTGCTCGATATGCCAACACAAATGAGATACCACTGCTAAACATGAGAAAAATAATGATAGTAATTACACCTTAAGGGCATGTTGAGGCAAATCATATGACACATAGATTGACATTAACAATTATGGGAAGAGAATTCTGGCTACCACTATAGTATTAGAGGAAAGCAGTATAGATCTGATCCTTGGTATGTCATGGTTAAGAAAGGCAAAGACCATTATATTATGTGGTAGGGGTACCGTAGAACTCACCAGCCCTAAAGGAGAAAGATTTCAAGTTCAAATTGCAGTAACCACCTCTTCCAGACACGCAATGTTCTTTATAGCTGAGGAGTTTGTTGGTGACAACATCCGTGTGGTTAGGGATTTTCCAGATATCTTTCCAGAGGAGTTACCAGGGATGCCACCAAAGAGGGAAGTTGAGTTTGTTATTGATCTCTTACCTGTGACTGCTCCTATTTCTAAATGCCCCTACCAAATGTCCGTAGAAGAGTTATAAGAACTTAAGAAGCAGTTAATGGAGTTGCAGGAGGCAGGGTACATTCGTCCAAGTTCCTCACCTTGGGGAGCATCGGTACTGTTTATATAGAAGAAGGATGGTTCGCAACGGATGTGTGTTGACTATAGATCACTTAATGATGTTACCATCAAGAACAAGTACCCGTTACCTCGTATTGATGACGTATTTGATCAGATGAGAGGTGCAAGGGTGTTCTCTAAGATTGACCTCAGGTCGCGCTACCATCAAATGAAGATTCGACCATCTGATATTCCCAAGACAGCTTTCTCAACCCGATATGGTCTATATGAATTCACAGTCATGTCATTTGGCTTAACCAATGCACCAACTTATTTTATGAATATGATGAATAAGGTGTATATGGAGTATCTTGATAAATTCGTCGTAATATTCATCTACGACATTCTTATTTATTCCAAGAATGATAGTGAGCATGAGGGGCATTTGCGGATGGTGCTATAGAAGTTATGGGATAATCAGCTTTATGCCAAATTTACCCAGTGTGAATTCTGGCTTGATGGAGTAAATTTTCTTGGGCATATCATCTCCAAAGGAGGAATTGCTGTGGATCTGGCTAAAGTAACAGCAATAATGGAATGGAAGACACCAAGTACAGTTTCGGAGATCCGGAGTTTCTTAGGACTCGCAGGTTATTACCGGCGATTCATTGAAGAGTTCTCCAAGATTGCTAAGCCTATGACCTCATTGTTGGAGAAGGGAAAGGAGTTTAAGTGGACTGATCAATGCCAAGAGAGTTTTGATCAGTTGAGATCTAAGTTGATGGCTGCTTCAGTACTGATTATGCCAGATCTACAGAAGAATTTTGATGTATATTGTGATGCAAGTTGCCAGGGCCTAGGATGTGTGCTTATGCAGGAAGGACACGTCATTGCCTATGCATCTCGCCAGTTGCGGAAACATGAGTTGGACTTCCCCACTCATGACTTAGAACTGGCAGCCGTTGTACATGCTCTCAAGATTTGGAGACACTATATTATGGGGACCAAGTGTCGAATCTACACTGATCACAAGAGCTTAAAATACATTTTCACTCAGAAGGATCTTAACCTTAGGCAACACCGATGGTTGGAGCTCATCAAGGATTATGACCTGAAAATTCACTATCATCCAGACAAAGCGAATCTGGTTGTGGATGCTTTGAGTCGGAAGGGGCAGGTCCATGCAGCTATTGTCACTCAGTTACCCGTTGAGTTAGCAGAAGATTTTGAGAGGCTTAATCTAGGGATAATTGCTCATACTGAAGGAATTACTATCGAATTGGAACCTACTTTAGAGCAAGAAATACGAAAAGTTCAGATCGGTGATGCCAAAATTCAGGAGATCAAGGATCTGATAACAGAAGGTAGAGGCCCAGATTTCACGGAGGATGAACAAGGAACGATATGGTTCAAGAATCGGATTTGTGTTCCTGATATCGATAGCCTTCGTGAAACCATATTGAAGGAGGCACATGACTCAGTTTACTCCATCAACCCTGGTAGTACTAAGATGTACCAGGACTTGAAGCAGAAGTATTGGTGGTATGGACTAAAGAAGGATGTTGCTTCACATGTTGCAGTATGTGATGTTTGCTAGAGGGTGAAAGCAGAACAACAAAGACCTGCTGGTTTACTGCACCCGCTTAAGATACCTGAGTGGAAATGGGAAGAGATTGGCATGGACTTCATTGTGGGATTACCCCGCACATCTGCTGGGTATGACTCTATATGGGTGATTGTGGATAGGCTAACTAAAGTAGCCCACTTTATTCCAGTGAAGACCACGTATTCAGGAGTCAAGCTAGCAGAGTTATACATGGCACGAATTGTATGCCTACATGGTGTGCCAAAGACGATTGTGTCAGACCAGGGATCACAGTTTACTTCTCGGT
Source organism: Zea mays (assembly GCF_902167145.1). Lineage (NCBI taxonomy): Eukaryota > Viridiplantae > Streptophyta > Magnoliopsida > Poales > Poaceae > Zea > Zea mays. The sequence goes on from NC_050097.1 coordinate 92,741,538, forward strand.
ACTGGAAGAAGTTGCTCGAGTGCTTGGATACGAGATTGAATTTTAGTTTGGCCTACCATCCCCAAACTGATGGGCAAACCGAGAGAACCAACCAAGTACTAGAGGATATGTTAAGAGCTTGTGCTCTTAAGCATGGTGGTAGTTGGGATAAGAGTTTGCCTTATGTGGAGTTCTCCTACAATAATAGTTATCAAGCCATTTTGAAGATGTCCCCGTTTGAGGCTTTGTATGTCAGAAAGTGCAGGACTCCACTGTATTGGGATCAAACTGGTGAAAGGCAGTTATTTGGGCCTAAGATTATACAAGAGGCAGAATAACAAGTCCATCAAATAAGGGAGAATTTGAGAACTGCACAGTCAAGGCAGAAAAGCTATGCTGATACCCAGAGAAGATTATTAGAGTTTAAGGAGGGTGATCATGTATATTTGAAGGTGTCACCACTCCGGGGTATGCGAAGATTTAAAGTCAAAGGAAAGTTGTCCCCTCGCTTCATTGGACCTTTCTTGATCTTAAAGTGAGTGGGAGAAGTGGCGTATCAACTAGAACTACCCGATCATCCTGTGGATGTACATGATGTCTTCCATGTATCTCAGCTGAAGAAATGTCTTAGGGTACCTAAAGAGCAGCTACCAATGGAGGACCTTAGTGTTCAAGATGATCTGACTTATGCTGAGTATTCTATCAAGATTCTTGATACACTAACTCGGGTTACAACAAATAAGGTGATAAAGATGTGCAAAGTGCAATGGAGTCACCACGGAGAAGATGAAGCTACTTGGGAGAGAGAAGAAGAGCTTCACATAGATTTCCCAATCTTTTCTCTAGTCCTTCCTAAATCTCGAGGACGAGATTCTTTGTAAGGGGGGTAGGATTTGTAATACCTAAAATGTATAAAGTGATACTATATTGGATATCCTTATTTTGTGTGCCATATTTGCATCATAAAAAGAGCATACATATAATTAAGAGTGATTAATGAAAACAAACGATACTAAAATAAAAGAAAGTGCATCTTGTTGGAGTTTTATATGTTTGTGCATTTGTTGGGGACTTGTTCTCAAATGCTATGAGTTAAGAACAAGGCAACACAAATGTTAATGGTTAAAAGTACTTCGTCCTTCGAAGCATTATTTCTCTTAGGATATAATGATCTTCAGACGAAGGTCATGAAGGACATACCTTCATCATCGCAGTGTAAATTAATGAACGAAGAAGCATATGAAATATAAGAGACAACATGAATAATCATATGACACTATTAATATATCTTCTTTATGTTAACATGAATAAACAGGAACAATATTGAATTACATTTGTACCTTTGGCTTGACAGAAGGTAAAAGTCCAAGCGTGACACACAAATGGATACAAGTCAGCATGAACAGTACGGGGGTACTGTTAATCTATTTATAGGCACAGGGTGAAGCCTGTGTAAATTTACATTCATGCCCTTCATATTTACTATCGACTTATGGACAACCCAATGGGGACTAGATAGCCTTTTCCTCTTTAACTTGGTTCCTTTTTCCGCCATTGCGCCGAAGCTCCCTTGCGCGTAGCTTCGGAGCAACATCAGCCTTCATCTCGACCATGCTTTTCACATCGTATATGGTTTTAACCTGAGTCCGAAGGTACCTGTTCACATGTTACACTTGGAAAACATTGTTAAATCATGTTTCTGAGGACCTTCGGAAGACGAAGGCCCCCAACAGTAGCCCCTCGCAGTATTAATTTGTTAAGATAAAAATTTCAGACTGCGACATGGACGAAGGCCTTAAGCCGAAGGTCCAAAAAAACACATTCCCTTTGCTAGATAGCAACAACCAATGACAGACGGGGCCCTCCACTTTGTAGCGCACTGGGCGTATAAATAGGAACTCACACCAGCTGCATTTGATACGTTGTTTCTGCCATTTGTATTATTTTCTCAATATTTTAGCTCTTGCTCACTAGCGCTTGCTAAATTTTCAAGCTTTCTGAGCTTCGGTTTAGAGAAAACGTGTTTTCACCATGTCTGGAGAAAAAATGTCCTAGGAAAAGAAGGTTGTTGCAGAGACGAAGCAGTTTGAGGAGAAGAAGGCTATAGATCCTTATGTTGCTGGATTTGTTGAGTCAATAGCAAAAACAAACACGGAGAAAATTACTAAAGAGATACTGGAAGGTTTATCTGAAGATACTGGTGACAGCGATAGCTATGATGTGGAAAGTGAAAGGGAAATGTGCCCTTGGACCATTTCTATAATGTTTTGGTGATTAAGTGTCCAACACATAGTGAGTGAGTTGCTATGTGCTAAACAAGCAAGAAGTGCAAATCATATAACAAGGTATGTTTCTAGACTTAGTAATTGGTTTCTGTATACTAATGTATTTGTCTATGTGTTAGATACAGAGCATAGAAGAAAAGAAACAAATTGGAAAAGACTTGGTTGTGTGCAGCCAAACAGCAACTCTGGTCAGGTGCACCGGACAGTGTCTGGTGGTGAATTGGACAGTGTCCAGTGCGCCAAGCTGGTCCGCGTGAAAAGGCCGCTATCGGGACTCGACGGCGGCGTACGGCTATAATTCACCGGACTGTCCGGTGGTGCACCGGACTGTCCGGTGAGTCGTCCGCGGCGAACTCGTCGCTCTCGGGAAACGGAAAAGGCGACGTGGCTATAATTCACCGGACTGTCTGGTGAGCCAACGGTCGCCAGTGCAACGGTCGGCTGCGCAATCTGCGGGCGACGCGTGGCCCGCAGCAACGGTCGGTTGGGCACACCAGATTGTCCGGTGTGCACCGGACAGCGTCCGGTGCGTCAACTGCCCCCGAGGACCAACGGTCGGATGTGCCAGAAAAGGAAGGAGATCGCGCGCTGGACAGCTACAGTGACTGTCCGGTGGTGCACCGGACTGTCCGGTGCACCACCCAACAGAAGACAAGTTTGGCCTTCCAAGTTGTCCTCCAACGGCTCTTAGCTGCCTTGGGGCTATAAAAGGGACCCCTAGGCGCATGGAGGAGAACACTAAGCATTCTTTGAGTATTCTAAAGCATCCCGACTCCGCTCCCACACATTTGATTCTCTGTGTTAGCGATTTGAGCTCCATTTGAGTTGCGAACTCCGTGTGTTGTACTTCGAGATCGAGTTGTGACTTGTGTGCGTGGTTGTGCTATAGATTTGAGTCTTGTGTGTGTTACTCTCCCCTCCCTTACTTCTGTGCTTCTTTTGTGATCATCATTGTAAGGGCGAGAGGCTCCGAGTTGTGGAGATTCCTCGCAAACGGGAGAAAGTCTAAAGAAAATACTATGGTATTCAAGTTGATCATCGGATCACTTGAAAGGGGTTGAGTGCAACCCTCGTCCATTGAGACGCCACAATGTGGAAGTAGGCAAGTGTTACTTGGCCGAACCACGGGATAAAAATCGTGTGTCTTGTGTTGATCTCTCTGCAATTGTTTGTGTTCACAAGAACTCGCTTCAAGCTACTTAGCCGTACTAACACTCATAACTAAGTTTTGTGGCTATTAGTGTTTGATTTTTATAGGATCACCTATTCACCCCCCCTCTAGGTGCTCTAACTTGGTATTAGAGCTATACTCTTCATCTAAGGGACTAACCGCCCAAAGAGATGGATCCTAAGGGAAAGGGGATGGTGGTCAACGACAAGGAGAAGGAGTCTATCTTCAACGAGCCAAGAGATGACAAGCCCACTGACTCTAGCTTGAGTCACAAGAAGAAGGATGGGAAGAAGAAGAGGCGCATCAAGAAGATCATCTACTACGACAGCGATGCATCTTCTTCTTCACCAAGAGACGACGACGATGATGATTCTTCGTCAAAGAAAAAGACGGTTAATCAATACTATTCCTTTGATTATTCCAGTATTCTGTACAATTCAAATGCCCATTTACTTTCTATTCCTCTTGGAAAACCCCCTCACTTTGATGGAGAGGATTAATCATTTTGGAGTCATAAAATGCGTAGTCATCTATTTTCTCTCCATCCTAGCATTTGGGAAATTGTGGAAAATGGAATGCATTTCGATAGTACGGATAACCTATGATGATAAATGAACAAATTCATAAGAATGCACAAGCTACCACTGTTTTGATAGCATCTTTGTGCAGGGATGAATATAATAAGGTGAGCGGCTTGGACAACGCCAAGCAAATCTGGGACACCCCCAAGATATCTCATGAGGGAAACGACGCCACCATGATCACCAAAATGGAGTTGGTGGAAGGTGAGCTGGGGAGATTTGCGATGATCAGGGGAGAGGAGCCAACGCAAACCTACACAGGCTCAAGACCCTGGTCAACAAAATACGAAGCTACGGAAGCACAAGATGGATGGATCATGATGTTGTCCGACTCATGCTAAGGTCATTTACTGTAATTGACCCCCATCTTGTCAACCTCATTCGTGAAAACCCCAGGTACACCAAGATGACGCCCGAGGAGATCCTTGGAAAATTCGTGAGCGGGCGCACAATGGTAAAGGAGGCACGATACGTGGATGACGCCTTGAACGGTCCACTACCCATCTACGAGCCGCAGCCCGTTGCTCTCAAAGCAACAAGCAGCAAAAAGGCGCTACCAAGCAAGGTAGCTCAAGTGGAGGCTGCCGGACTCAATGAAGATGAGATGGCGCTTATCATCAAGTGCTTCAAGACCACGCTCAAAGGACGCAAAGAATACCCCTCCAAGAATAAAACAAGGGGAAAGCGCTCCTGCTTCAAATGCGGTAAGACTGGTCATTTTATAGCTCAATGCCCCGATAATGATAAGGACCAAGAACAAGAAAAGTATGGGAAGAGGGAGAAGAATAAGGTTTACAAGAAGGCAAAGGGCGAGGTGCACCTTGGAAAAGAATGGGATTCGGACTGCTCTTCATCCGACTCCGACGATGAAGGACTGGCAGCCTCGGCTTTCAACAAGTCTTCGCTCTTCCCCAACGAACGTCACACTTGCCTAATGGCTAAGGAGAAGAAGGTACGTGTTCGGGACACTCCCAAGTATACTTCGTCTAGTGATGAAGAGTCATCCGATGATGAAATAGATTATACTGATTTATTTAAGGGTTTAGATAGAGCTAAAGTAGATAAAATCAATGAGTTAATTGATGCTCTAAATGAAAAAGATAGATTGCTAGAAAGGCAAGAGGACATTTTGTATGAGGAACATGACAAATTTGTTAGTGTTCAAAAGTCTCTTGCCTTAGAACTTAAAAGAAATGAAATGTTGTCTTATGAGTTATCCGCATGCCATGAATCTGTCTCTAGTTTAAATTTTTTTAATGATGATGTTGGGGGCCTTCGGCTTTTGAAGGTCCTCAAAAACGTGATTTGACAATGTTTCTGGAGTGTAATACATGAGTAGGTAACTTCAGACATGGACCTTTCGGACTTGAGTCAAAATCGCTGTATAAAGAAACATAAGGAGAACGAAGGATAGAACAGAGTCGAAGATGTGCGCAAGGGAGCTTCGGCATGTTGGCAGGAAAAAGGAAACCGACTTAAAAAGGAAAAGGCTATCTAGACCCTGACAAATTACTATAGAGTTATTATCAAATGCAAAGGGCCTGGATGTAATTTTGCATGGGCTGCGACCCGTGCCTATAAATAGATGAACAGTACTCCCGTACTGTACACGATGACTTGGCATTTGATTTTGCGTCACGCTTGTATTATCTTCTGACAAGCCGAAGGTACACTTGTAATGAATTGTTATCTTTACTTATTCACGGTAATAAAATAAAAACAATACAATAATAATAACATATTTGCTGGTTTGTACTGTTCATGCTTCGTATAATTCCTTCTTCATTTTTATATATCGAATTTACGAAGGTATGCTCTTTGTAATCTTCGTCCGAAAGACATTATATCCTAAGGGAAATAATGCTCCGAAGGACGAAGAACTTTAACATTTAACATTCTTTATGTTGCCTTGCTCTTAAGTCGAAGCATTTGAGAGCAAGTCACCAACATTGGCGCCCACCTCCGGTGAACCCTTTTTGACCACCTTCGGCAAGCATCGACCTTCGTCATGCCGCCAAAGAAAGCTTCAGCAACAGGGGCTGCTGCTCTGCAGCCACTCGACCCAAACCAGGAGACCCTTTCTCTTCGGGAAGCCCGAAGCCAGAAGAGGAAGGCCACCAATCCAACGCCTCAGGAGGACGATTTGGACCAAGAAATCAGGAACATGGAGATGCTGCATCAACAAGTGCAAAGGAAGAAAGAAAAGATGGCCCGGGTAGCTGACCTACAAAGGCAGATAGACGAAGCCTCTGAAGAAGTTCGTCATCTTACGCAAGATGAGCAGAACCGGAGGCCCCAGTACAGAGAGCTTCACCAAGAAGGCTTCGTCATCGAGGATGACTGGTATGAGGATTTCCATCATGGAATTTTTGCTTTTGATGATGCTTCTCCTCTATCAGCAGAACTGTAGGCTACAGCTTGGCCCCCGTCTTATAAACCACCCAGCTCCCAATGTATGACGGACAATCAGATACGAAGCAATTCCTGATGAGCTACGAAGCAACCATATCTTCATATGGTGGCAATACTGCAGTCATGGCGAAATCCTTTGTCATGGAAGTTAAAAATGTTGCACAGACCTGGTACTCTTCTCTTCGGCCAGGAACAATCACATCGTGGCAAAAGCTGAAGGACATGCTCATCACCAGCTTTCAAGGGTTTCAGACGAAGCCGGTCACTGCTCAAGCTTTGTTCCAGTGCACTTAGGATCATGAAGAATACCTTCAGGCGTATGTCCGAAGGTTCTTACGATTGAGGGCACAGGCGCCGATGGTGCCTATTGAAATTGTTATTGAGGCCATGATTAAGGGGCTTCGGCCAGGACCTACAGCCCAATACTTCGCTACGAAACCCCCTCAGACCTTGGAGAAACTGCTTCAGAAGATGGATGAATATATCCGAGCAGATAATGACTTTCGACAAAGAAGGGAGGAAGCTTACAGGTTCTCCGAAATGACCAGGGGCTTCGGAGGAAGAATCCACCCTAGGTACGTCAGATCTATCCATTCTACTCAGAATGAAGATAGGGGAAGTCAGCAACAAAGGCCGCAGTATTCCTCCCAGGCTTCGGGGCAGCAACAGAACTATCCTCGGCCCCCAGCTCCAAGGGGCAGAGGCGCTAGGGGCTTCGGAGGAAGGTCTAGGGACCAGCCCAGGAAAATTTACTGCCTATTCTGCGGTGAGGACAAGGGCCATACTACCAGGATGTGTCATGTTACCATTCAAAAACAGAAAGAGATAGCAGAAGCTGCAGCCCAACAGAGCCACCCGAAGCAGGTTATGCATACTGCTTTGTACCACTCACCATACATTCCAGAGTATGTGGGTAACCATCGTGCAGTTTCTGTTGCTTCGGCAAGCCAACCTCAGGCATCTTGGCAACAACCCCCACCTCCACCACCAATGCAACCTGCTTATCCCCAAGGCCAGCAGCCAGAAGGGAGCCAGCACAATCACCAGCAGCGAGACTTTAGGGAGCAGTCCGAAGCTCGCACAGTCAATAGTACTGTGCCAGAATCGAAGCACATCTACTAAGATATATCCTACCTCAGAAACAGTTTTTACATTTGTTATCATTTACCTTTTCAATAAAGAGCAATCATTAAAAACTTAGTTCTTTTGTTGTTTTCAATTTCTTGTAATTGCTTCGTCATTATCATAATGAATATACCTTCTTCAAACATCGACGAAGTTCTAAAGGTCTTGACGAAGGAATACACTGCAAGTTTTTGTCGAAGCAACAAAAGTCGTTCTTAAGGGAACGCAGCGTAAGTTTTTTGCTCAAAAGTCGTTCCAAAGGGAATGCAGAGCTTAAAGCGAAAAATAAACGCTGATACCGCCAAAATAAAAGGCGAAGAAGCTCCTAAGGGAGGCTTACAGCGAAAAATAAACGCTAATACCGCCGAAATAAAAGGCGAAGAAGCTCCTAAGGGAGGCTTACAGCGAAAAGTCAACGCTGATATACCGAAAAATAAACCGTGAAGCCGAAAAATAAACGGCAAAGAGATTGTATTCTATTGTGAGGATGTGTGTGTACCTTCGGAACAAATGCCATCATTGCATATCATAGCATCATCACATCATTCGCATAAACATGACATCATACATCATATTGCATCAATGGCACAAGAAGGGGAATACAATGATAGCCTTCGAAAATTGTTTTCGAAGAAATTATGCCAAGGCACAAAATAAAGTTTGAAGAAGTGCAGTTTCGCCAACTTCAGTATCGGGGGAAATCTATTGCTTACGAAGCATAATATTTTCACGAATGTGGATATTCCTTACGAAGCATGAAAAGAAGGGAAGGTGTTTTTTCGACGAAGGCTCAAAAACGGTATGTATGTAAAGTTTCATGCATCGTAAAGAATTGAATTATAAACAGCTTATATATTACATTCAAAGTTATAAAATATTACACACATTGTCCAGCAAATATTACATTCCAAATATCTTTACAATAACAACTAATCTTCTTTCAAGACTACTTCTGCAGCTTCGTTTAATAGTTGATCAACAACTTTATCCATAATAGCTTCGGCCATTTTTATAATCTCATCATCCTCCTTTGCTTTGGGGTCCGCCAATGGCTCGACAGGCTCTGGGGGAGGAGATAGTGCGGCTGTGATGCAAAGCGTAAATAAGTTCGAAGTCATAAAATTACAACATAAAGTCAAAAGTTATTAATCAATACCTGTTCGCCTCTCGAGATCCGCACTTTTCTCAGCGGCCTCTGCTATTTCTCTAGCTTCGTGAATACCTTTTTCACTTTTCCTTATAATTTCTTGAGCCATCTCCCGACCGCCATTTTCCCAAATGTCGGTGAAAATTTTTCCACCAACCAAGCTTGCTTCGGCCGAGGGGTCTTTTATACCTTCAATAGATAAGGCAGCCTCGGTTTGCGCCAAGGATTTCACATGTTCGCAGCCTCTTCTCTCCAAGATAGCGGCAATCCCCCTAGCACCCGAGAACGCGCATATGTCTCCACGGCCACTCAAAATTTCTTCAAAAGCTTCGTCCTCGCCGCTGATCCAGTCGATTGGACCTTCAGGATCTCCCAGTACGAAGTTGCCTTCATTCGAATATGCGCCGACGCTGGCGAAACTAGTCTTAATTGTCTCCACACATTTCATGGATTTTTCATAACATCTTTCTTTTGAAGACCGAAGTTCTGCAGTTGTTTTCTCCCAATGATTTTTCCAGTAATCGCTGGCATCTCGGTCAGCTCCGGCAGTTGCACACTTTAATTTTGCTTCAGCCAGCTGTTTCTGAAGATTTTCAATTTTGCACTTATGGGCTTCAACTTGGGCCTTGGAAGTAGCTTCGTCTTCTTTTATTTTATTAAGCAATGAGTTTAATATTTTACCTTTCTCAAGACCTTCGTTCCTTAGCTCAATCACTTCGGAACGAAGGTTATTCAACGCCATGGTACATCCCTCGTCTTCAGCGCTTTTCTACGCTCTAAGGGCATTACTAGGAATAAGGCCCTGCAAAAGGAATGTGGTATTAAAAAATAAGCACACGAATTTTTAAGCACACAAAAAGTTTATTTTCTCAACTTTAAGTTGTTGTATGCTAAGCTGTCGGCCAATTCATCTTTTGACAAAACTGAGAGCCCGTCTTCTAGAGTTGGGAATCCAAAGCTTCTTGCCATCTCCCGGCAAACAGAGATCCCCTTGCTGTCTGGGAGACAATACAAGAAGTCTTCTTCTCTGCTGCCATTGAATATCAACACCCCTTTTGGATATTTTAATTTCTGGGCATAATGATGAGCTTCTCGTTTTTCCCGTTCAGATAGCATTTTGCCCGAAGCGTGTCGTACAATATAATCAGGCAATTTGGAAGATGCTTCGGGAGTTGAAGAGAGAGTTTTTTCAGGCAGAATTTGCTTTATAGTTTCCTTTGTAGTTTCTCCTTCGGTTTCCAAGGATTTCTCCTTGGCAGACTCTGAAGGTCCAGTTTCGATCTCAGCCTGGTGCTTTGCAGCTTCGGCTCCAGAGGCTGTTGTTTCAATTTGTGCTTTTTGAGCTTCGGCAATTTTTCTCGGAGTAGAACTTGAAGACTTTATTGTCTCCAGTACATCCAGAACATTAACCATCCTTTTTCTTTTGGGGGTAACCGCTGGACCTCTCTGAGTTTGTGGCACTCCAACTTCTGCCGAAGGGCTCAAAATTTATGATATTTTTGTCCCTTCAGCTTTCGGTTCTTCAATTCTTTCAGCCTTCGGTGTTGTAGTCAGCTCTTCAGTTTTCTACGTGGGTATAGGTTTTTTGGCTTTAGTAGCCGAAGGAGCCTCGCCGACAAACTCGGGCACTATGGCCGGTTCAATAAAGCGCGGTCGGTGAGTAAGGACTTTTACCCTTTTCCTCTTCGGCACAGGCTCGCTTGGAGCAGCCGAAGCATCATCTTTCCCGGAAGTTGCATCTTTCCTCTTTCGCCCCCGTAGAGGGTAGCGGTAGTCAGGGTACACAAACCCAATAGCATCAAAAACTCGGTTGAACCTTTTCTTCTTTCGGCCTCCGAATGCCGCGGATAACGCAGTATCTTCTGCCTTTGAGTATGGCCCAAGCAGTTCATCGCTTGTGGCTTCAATACATTTCAGCCAATCATCATCTGGCTCGACAAATTTACACTCGTATCTGAAGGTGAACTTCATCCTAATCAGCCCACCTTCGTCAGGCTTGGTGATAGTTTCTTTTGGCATTTCCCACTTTTCTACAAGTGGCCATACTCTGAAGGCTATATGCTCCTGGACTAAACCCCTTGTTCCGATGAAAGAGCAAACTACACCGAAGGCCCTCTAGCATTCTTCGACTGCCTCGTCAACATCCACCTTCGGTTTTCGGAGGCCGAAGCGCTACCAGATAGGGCGCATGATGATATCTTTAATATCTTCTCGTGCCTTCAAGTCGTTTTTCACATAGAACCATTCCTTCATCCAGTCTCCGGGTCATCTCTTCCGAAAAGTCGGCACGGGACAACTTGACCCAGAGCGAGCACCGAAGCTATAACAGCCAAAATTGTGGGGATATTGCTCTTTACCCCAGGGTTTCGTCTCATATACCAGCTCGTGTATATTGCAAAAACTTTTTGCATTTGGCTCCAAACCCTGGCTCTTCACGGCCCATACGAAGATTCCCATTCTTATTATTGCTTCGGGAGTAAGTTGATGAAGGTAGACCTGATATATCTTCAGAACTTCAACCACAAATCTGTTTAAGGGGAACCGAAGCCCAGCTTTAAAAAGCTTCGGAAGATCACAACTTCATTATCTTTGGGAGTTGGCACAGTCCTCTCTCCGTCATCTGCCCTCACAGTAGACATGTCTCAAAAATATCTCCCCCTCATGTTATCAAGATGACTTTGTTTAATACTCGATTTTCCGAAGACTGAGTGGCTTGGTCGCCATGGTCGATCTTCGGAGTCTTCACCTCCACTTTCTACATCATAACTATCACTTTCACCAGTATCTTCAGATAAGCCTTCTAAAATTTCTGTAGTAATCTTCTCTGTATTTGCTTTCGCTATCGATTCAATGAAGCCTAGATTCTTCTCCTCAGAAAGGCTCAGTTTCATTTCGGCAACAGCTTTCTTTTCCTGAGACATCTCTTCGAAAATGCTGAAAATGTGCTCTTACGACCGAAGCTAAAAAATCTAGAAAGCTGGTCAAGCGTTTGTAGCCAAAGAGCTGTTTGAGCAGGCAAAGCAGATGGCAAGAAGGCATGCCAAATGAGCCCGCGGTCGTAACATATTTATATGCCCAGGGCATCGCAAGTGGGAGGGTCCCGCTTGCCATTGACTGTTGCTATTCTAGCAAGAGGAAGGTGTTTTTTCGGACCTTCGGCTTAGGGCCTTTGTCCATATCGCAATCTGAATTTATTATCCTAACAAATTAATATTGCGAGGGGCTACTGTTGGGGGCCTTCGGCTTCCGAAGGTCCTCAAAAACGTGATTTGACAATGTTTCTAGAGTGTAATACATGAGCAGGTACCTTCGGACATGGACCTTTTGGACTTGTGTCAAAATCGTTGTATAAAGAAACATAAGGAGAACGAAGGATAGAACAGAGCCGAAGCTGTGCGCAAGGGAGCTTCGGCATGTTGGCAGGAAAAAGGAAACCGACTTAAAGAGGAAAAGGCTATCTAGACCCCGATAAATTACTATAGAGTTATTATCGAATGCAAAGGGCCTGGATGTAATTTTGCATGGGCTGCGACCCGTGCCTATAATTAGATGAACAGTACTCCCGTACTGTTCACGCTGACTTGACATTTGCTTTTGCGTCACGCTTGTATTCTTTATCTTCTAACAAGCCGAAGGTACACTTGTAATGAATTGTTATCTTTACTTATTCATGGTAATAAAATAAAAACAATACAATAATAATAACCTATTTGATGGTTTGTACTGTTCATGCTTCGTATAATTCCTTCTTCATTTTTATATATCGAATTTACGAAGGTATGCTCTTTGTAATCTTCGTCCGAAAGACATTATATCCTAAGGGAAATAATGCTCCGAAGGACGAAGAACTTTAACGTTTAACATTCTTTATGTTGCCTTGCTCTTAAGCCGAAGCATTTGAGAGCAAGTCACGAACAGATGAATTAAATGCTAAGCTAGAGGAGGCAAATGCAACTAAATCTTGTGTAGAACATGTAGTTATTTGCAATAGATCCAAGGACTTTGATGTTAATGCTTGTGATGAACGTCTTATTGCTATTACTAAATTGAATGATGAAGTGCAAGTCTTAATGCTCAACTTAAGACTTGCAAAAATGATTTTGATAAATTAAAGTTTGCTAGGGATGCCTACACTGTTGGTAGACATTCCTCAATTAAGGATGGACTTGGTTTTCGAAGGGAAACCAAGAACTTAACAAGCCAAAAGGCTCCCATTCTCACCAAGGAGAAAGGGAAGGCCCCTATGGCTAGTAGTATTCAAAGGAATCATGCTTTCATTTATAATAGGAAAATTGCTAGTCATTCCAATTATAATAGGAGTTATAATCATGATGCTTTTGATTCACATGCTATGTTTGCCTCTAGTTCTACTTTTGTTAAAGGTAGAAGTAGGCCTATGAGAAATCATGTCGTGCATCATGTGCCTAGGGAAGTGTGTAATGAATCTACTACTATTTTCCATGCTTGCAATACTTCTTTTGTTCTCTCATGTAAGAATGAAAAAGTAGTGGCTAGGAAATTGGGATCCAAATGCAAGGGATACAAGGCTTGCATATGGGTTCCAAAGACTGTTTTGACTAACCTTGTAGGACCCAACAAGAGTTGGGTACCTAAAACCCAAGCTTAAATTCCTTGCAGGTTTATGCATCCGGGGGCTCAAGCTGGATTATTGACAGCGGATGCACAAACCACATGACGGGGGAGAAGAAGATGTTCACCTCCTACATCAAGAACAAGGAGTCCCAGGATACGATTATTTTTGGAGATGGGAACCAAGGCAAGGTCAAAGTTTGGGAAAGATAGCCATCACAAGAGAGCACTCTATTTCAAATGTATTTTTAGTAGAGTCATTAGGGTACAACCTCCTGTCTGTAAGTCAATTGTGCCACATGGGCTACAATTGTTTGTTTATAAATCTTGATGTATTTGTCTTTAGAAGAAGTGATGGTTCATTAGCGTTTAAGGGTGTATTAGACGACAAACTCTACTTAGTTGATTTTTCGAAAGAGGAAGCTGATCTCGATGCATGCTTAATAGCTAAGACTAGTATGGGCTAGCTGTGGCATCGCCATCTAGCACATGTTGGGATGAAGAACCTTCATAAGCTTTTAAAGGGAGATCATGTGTTAGGACTAACTGATGTCTGTTTTGAGAAAGACAGACCTTGTGCAACATGTTAGGCAGGGAAACAGGTGGGAAGCACTCATCACAGCAAGAATGTGATGACAACATCAAGACCACTAGAGCTTCTTCACATGGACCTCTTCGGACCCGTTGCCTACCTTAGCATCGGGGGAAGTAAGTATGGTCTTGTAATTGTTGATGATTTTTCCCGCTACACTTGGGTGTACTTTTTGTAGGATAAATCAGAAACACAAGGGACCCTAAAGCACTTTCTAAGAAGGGCTCAAAACGAATTTGAGCTAAAGGTGAAAAAGATAAGAAGCGACAATGGGTCCGAGTTCAAGAATTTGCAAGTTGAGGAGTATCTTGAGGAGGAAGGCGTCAAGCACGAGTTCTCCGCTCCCTACACACCACAACAAAACGGTGTGGTAGAGAGGAAGAATAGGACACTTATCGACATGGCGAGGATGATGCTTGGAGAGTTCAAGACAGTCGAGCGGTTTTGGTCGGAAGCTATGAACACAGCCTGCCATGCCATAAACCGGCTATATCTGCATCGCCTCCTCAAGAATACCTCCTACGAACTCCTTACCAGTAACAAACCCAATGTCTCTTACTTTCGTGTATTTGGGAGCAAATGCTACATTTTGGTGAAGAAAGGTAGACATTCTAAATTTGCTCCCAAAGCTGTAGAAGGGTTTTTACTAGGGTATGACTCAAATACAAAGGCGTATAGGGTATTCAACAAATCATCGGGTTTGGTTGAAGTCTCTAGCGACGTTGTATTTGATAAGACTAATGGATCTCTAAGAGAGCAAGTTGATCTTGATGACATAGATGAAGATGATGTTCCAACGGCCGTAATACGCACGATGGCAATTGGTGATGTGCGACCACTGGAACAACAGGAGTAAGATTAGCCTTCTTCCTCGACGCAGGTGCATCCCCCAACCCACGATGATGAACAGGTACCTCAAGAAGAGGAGCGTGATCAAGAGGGAGCACAAGAAGAACAAGTTATGGAGGAAGAAGCACCACGGGTCCCTAACTCAAGTCCGAGCGACGATCCAAAGAAATCACCCCGTCGATCAGATTCTGGGTGACATAAGCAAGGGAGTAACAACTCGCTCACGTTTAGCTAATTTTTGTGACCATTACTCGTTTGTCTCTTCTATTGAGCCTTTCAGGGTAGAAGAGGCCCTGCAGGATCCGGACTGGATGTTGGCCATGCAGGAAGAACTCAACAACTTCAAGAGGAATGAAGTTTGGAGCCTGGTGCCACGTCCAAAGCAAAATGTTGTGGGAACCAAGTGGGTGTTCCGCAACAAGCAAGACGAGCACGGGGTGGTGACAAGAAACAAGGCTTGACTTGTGGAAAAAGGTTATGCCCAAGTCGTAGGTTTGGATTTCGAGGAGACTTTTGCTCCTGTGGCTAGGCTAGAGTCTATTCGAATATTATTAGCCTATGCCGCTCACCACTCTTTCAGGTTGTTTCAAATGGATGTGAAGAGCGCTTTCCTCAACGGGCCAATCAAGGAGGAGGTGTACGTGGAACAACCCCCTGGCTTTGAGGATGACAGGTACCCCGACCATGTGTTCAAGCTCTCTAACACTACACCAAAATAGTAAACTTCCTAGAGCCTAAACCCTAGGAAGTTAGCCCTAAACTCTAGGAAGTTAGCTAAACTCTCGGAAGTTAAACCATCCCGTCGGAAGTTTGGCTCTCGAAAATTTTTTGTCGGAAGTTAGCTTAACTTCCTAGAGCCCTCTAGGAAGTTAGCTAACTTCCTACAGCCAAAGAAGCCTCTCGGAAGTTAGTAGGTTCTCGGAAGTTAGTAGCTTCACGCCGTCAGCTAACTAACATCCTACGACGAACTTCCTACAGCTGACTGTAGCCCCTAGGAAGTTAGCTTCCTACGGCTGACTGTAGCCCCTAGAAAGTTAGCTGGCTAACTTCCTACGACCCAATAAGCCTCTAGGAAGTTAATTTGACCAGCATTACAAATGTTGTTTATTTTTATTTTACACCACATTCCACAACATAACAAATATAACAACATCTATATAGCACAATATATTTTCACATAAAACATCTCACACACAATCACATAACAATATTTAAATCCATAGTCTCATCAATTACATCATAAAAGTCTCATCCATAGTCATAATAAGACACATCTCATCATCCAGTACTAATAAGAGATAATATCTCATACATAGTCATAATAAAAGTCTCAAGTATCAGAAAACAATAACATGGAAGCTAACGGTCGCCGATCACCATCAGGTTACAGTGACGAGTGATGGTCGATACCTCCACTAGCGAAGAGGGTTTCGACAAAGTCTAACCCCTCTTCTCGTTCATGCGTCGGCAAGGTAGATGGAGGGGTCTAATATACATGTACAAATGATATTTGCTGAGTTACATCATAATATAACTAACAACAAGTAAATGATGATGAATTTGTATACCTGATGTTCGGTTGATGGAGATGTAGGTTTAGGTGGAGGTGAAGACCAAGGATAATGAACGGGAGGTGGTGGGGGGGGGCACCGGGACGTGTATCCCTTGGGCCTGTGCTAGTTGCTACAAATTTGTCGAACTCATTCACATCAGCGTTTTAAATCAATACATATCTTAAAGTGCAAGCTATTGTCTTTTGAACTTACTTGTATGAGTGTTCGCTGTTGTTGAATCTGTGTAGCATAATATTCATGTTGCGCAGCTTGTTCCTTCAAGTAATCCTGGTGTCGCCTAAGTTCTTATAATGTTTCTAAAAAAAAGAAGCATAATTAAAATCCATAATGTGAAACAATCATCGAGATTACAACTTAACAAAAAATTCTAACATACCCAGAAGTCGTGCTAAACTACAGCTTGCGCATTCTCATGTTGTGCATTTATTGGAAGGGCATATTGATGCCATCTTGTGACAGGGACCTCCTTACCATCCTCTATCACCAATACAGGCCATTTCATACGACATATATTGCCCAACACTTTCTTTACTTGTCTTCGACGACCTGTGCTGGTGAAACTACTATCCACCCAAGCCCTAACAGCACAAGAACAATTGTCAAATTCAAAATATAATCGTGTAATAGTGTAAGACATAAGAACGAAGCAAGGATACTCTTACCCATCTTCAGAATCTCCCACTAAGGATTCTGGCAAAACCTCAGTATCTATATTAAAATTGGTCGGGAGTTCATTTTCTTGGTTAATTTCTTCAACTTCTGTTGCGGCTCTGCATTAGATGCGCGTACCTATATTAAAAAGGCCAGCAAAAGGCGAAATTTGGACAAAATAGCTGTAAAACGGTGTTATTTTATGTTTTTATAATATTTCAGTACATAGATATAATATGTATATATATACATAAATTTTGTTGCAAAAAAATAATGGGTATTCAATTGAATACCCTTGTTTGTACATGGACCCGCCCGTGGTGTGACTTGGCCTGCTAATCGACTTTAGAAGCATTCGATTTAGAGACATTTTCTATCTAGCCCAAGGGTCTGAACATGCATCCATGAGTAGGACATAAACAGTCAATAATACACGGCAGCACAGTATGGGAGTTTGACAGCCTGCCACCTAATTAATCATGCATACAACCAAAATGAAGCTCGTAGGGAATGGTACATGATGCATGCATGCATGCAAGCATTATTGTTTGAGTAAATTTTGTCTGCATGTCATATGATTACCTTCTCTGTTGTTAGCACGTTGGAGTTCCAAGGAAGACGCCCTCTTCTTTGTTCCCAGCCTCTGAACACTCCCTCCCGCGAGAGTCGTCTGCAAGTAAAAACACAGTCAAATTTAACTTCAAATCTGGAATTCAGATGGTTTCCTGTTCGATCATTTGAAGATTGAGAGGTTGTGACTGATCTATATATATATGCTAGTGGACGCGCTTACATTTGGTATGGTGATGAGTGGCTGCAACCACGGAGCATGTTAGTATAGATGTTCTTGTCTGAAGAAGCCGGAGTGCTGCTGTCATTATGTGACGCATAAGCGTAGTAGTGGTCTTCACGGCTCAAGAACACACGCTTGCTGTTGCTCGTCGTGGTCGGGCACGCCGGCGGGCGGGAGCGGAGTCGGGTGCGGCGTTCGGGGCTGGAGGCGGGCGGGGCTAGGGGCGGACGCGGTCGGGGGCGGCGGGCAGGACCGAAGGCGGCCGCGCTGGCGGGAGTGGCGGGCGGGGCCACGACGAGTGCGCCGGCGGCCGCGGCGGGCGCGCAGGCGGTGGCGGCGGCGGCTTCCTCCTGGTGGAAGATACGGGTGTGAGAGAGGAGAATGAGAAGAGGATAAGATTGAGTAGGGGTTTAAGATAAAAAATTTAACTTCCTAGAGTAAAGTCGTAGGAAGTTACATAACTTTCTAGAGTTTGTACATGTACTCTAGGAAGTTAAATAACTTCCTAGAGCAGGTCGTAGGAAGTTAGCTTTTTGTTTGACTGGTCAAAGCTGAAATCTAACTTCCTAGAGGAGGCCGTAGGAAGTTAGCTGCCCTTGCTAACTTTCTAGAGGCAGCCGTAGAAAGTTAGCTTTTCGTTTGACTGGTCAAAAGCTGAAATCTAACTTCCTAGAGGAGGCCGTAGGAAGTTAGCGGCTCGTTTGACCACACCCACGGATCAACAATTAAAAGCTAACTTCCTAGAGGAGGCCGTAGGAAGTTAGCTGCCCATGCTAACTTCCTAGAGGCAACCGTAGGGAGTTAGCTGTCTATGCTAACTTCCTACGGCCGCCTCTAGGAAGTTAGCGGCTCACTTGACCGAACGCACGGGTCGGCATGTGAAAGCTAACTTCCTACAGATTTTATGAAATACCGTAGGAAGTTATGTTTATTTCCTAGAGCTACAAGTTGCCTCTCGGAAGTTATTTATTTCCTACGGTTTAATATAAAAGCTGTAGGAAGTTAAAAAACCGTAGGAAGTGTATGATTTTGGTGTAGTGTAAGGTGCTCTATGGACTTAAGCAAGCCCCAAGAGCATGGTATGAATGCCTTAGAGATTTCTTAATTGCTAATGCTTTCAAGGTTGGGAAGGCCGATCCCACTCTTTTCACTAAGACTTGTGATGGTGATCTTTTTGTGTGCCAAATTTGTGTCGATGACATAATATTTGGTTCTACTAACCAAAAGTCTTGTGAGGCGTTTAGCAGGGTGATGACTCAAAAGTTTGAGATGTTAATGATGGGCGAGTTGAACTACTTCCTTGGGTTCCAAGTGAAGCAACTCAAGGACGGCACCTTCATCTCCCAAACGAAGTACACTCAAGATCTTCTCAAGCGGTTTGGGATGAAGGACGCCAAGCCCGCAAAGACACCTATGGGAACCGACGGGCATGTTGACCTCAACAAAGGAGGTAAGTCCGTTGATCAAAAGGCATACCAATCTATGATAGGGTCATTGCTTTATTTATGTGCTAGTAGACCGGATATTATGCTAAGTGTATGCATGTGTGCTAGATATCAATCCAACCCCAAGAAATGTCACCTTGTTGCCGTTAAGCGGATTCTTAGATATTTAGTTTCTACGCCTTGCTTCGGGATCTGGTATCCAAAGGGGTCTACCTTTGATTTGATTGGATACTCAGACTCTTATTATGCCGGGAGCAAGGTTGACAGGAAGAGCACATCAGGGACGTGCCAATTTCTAGGAAGGTCACTGGTGTCCTGGAGTTCAAAGAAACAAACATCTGTTGCCCTATCCACCACTGAGGCCGAGTATGTTGCCGCAGGATAGTGTTGTGCGCAACTACTTTGGATGAGGCAAACCCTCCGGGACTATGGCTACAATCTGTGCAAAGTCCCACTCCTATGTGATAATGAGATTGCAATCCGCATGGCGGATAATCCTATTGAACACAACTGCACTAAGCACATAGACATCCGGCATCACTTCCTAAGAGACCACCAGCAAAAGAGAGATATCGAGGTGTACCATATTAGCACCGAGAACCAGCTAGCCGATATCTTCACCAAGCCGTTGGATGAGAAAACTTTTTGCAGGTTGCGTAGTGAGCTAAATGTCTTAGATTTGCGTAACTTGGATTGATCTAGCATACATGTGTGTTATGCCTTTGATCATGTTACTTCATGCATTTATGTGTTTTGTTGCTTATTTATGGTACTCAAGTTGTGCAAGGGATCCCCGGACCTCACAAGTCCATGTGTGAATGATGCACATATTTAGGGGGAGAAGTGCTACAACTTGACCCTTTGAGACTAACCTTTGTGTTTGAGGATACTTGATGAAGTCTCAAAAGTGAATTGAAAGGGAAAAGTGAACTTGGACGTTGCAAAGACTTCCACTGCACTCCGATATTAGTGTACTCTCTTCCAAGTTCATACTTATGCTCTCATTGCCTTTTTGCTCTTAATTGACATTTTAGGTGAGGCAATGGGGTTAAAGGGCCAATAATGATCCCGTTTTGGTGCTTAATTCCAAAGGGGGAGAAATTAAGGCCAAAGCAAATGGATCAGCTACCACTTGTGAATTTCAAAAATAATAGAGTTTGAATTTTTCTTATTACAAAATTTGGTTCTCTGGTGGGGGAGAATTTTGATTATGGGAAAAGGGGGAGCTTTTGGCACTTGATCAATTTTCACTCTTGGATTATCTCTCTATATGCCCAAACAAGTGTGTTTGACTTTGAGATAGGAAAATTAATCTGATTTGCAAAAACAAACCAAGTGGTGGCAAAGAGTGATCCAAATATGCCAAATCATAAGCAGAGGAAATTTGGTCTTCAATTGCATTGATGTTGCACTTCTTATGTTGCTTCTTGTTGTGTTGGCATAAATAACCAAAAAGGGGGAGATTGAAAGGGAAATGTGCCCTTGGGCCATTTCTATAATGTTTTGGTGATTAAGTGTCCAACACATAGTGAGTGAGTTGCTATGTGCTAAACAAGCCAGAAGTGCAAATCATATAACAAGGTATGTTTCTAGACTTAGTAATTGGTTTCTATATACTAATGTATTTGTCTAAGTGTTAGATACAGAGCAGAGAAGAAAAGAAACAAATTGGAAAAGACTTGGATGTGTGCAGCTAAACAGTAGCTCTGGTCAGGTACACCGGACTGTCCGGTGGTGCACCGGACATTGTCCGGTGCATGTCACACCCGGCTTTAAGGGACAAAGCCAGGTGCATCTCATACATGCGCCAAGAAGACAACATATACAATAACAGAGTGTATAGAGATAAATGTCACGATACATCAGAGTATTTATTACAAAGCGGAAGACTTATTACAAAATAAAGGAATAAATGTAAAACGAACTAAGGATCGTCGGCGCCAATGTCGACTGAGAAACGCCACCTAGATCAGATCATACTCCTCGCCTTGTGGCTCCTCCTGAACCACCTGTTCTTCTCCTGTGGGGGGGGGGGGGTGTGAGACAGCAAGAGTGAGCTCACATACGTTCATCGCTCAACAAGTTGTGGGGAATAATGTGGCATGAACTCACCAAAGGTGGGAGTTCATGAAGTGTAAGGCTGATCAATGAAATAAAGGTTGAGGCTGAGCATTGCTTTTATAAGTTGGTCAAAATTTTATTAGCAATTACTAAGTGTAAGTAAATACCAAACCTTAATAATAATAAAGAACAGTAATAGTAAAATAATCCCAAATGCGATGCAAATGTCAAATTGAATTTAAGTTCCATAATTAACCATGTGAGGGTCCGAGCCGCTCATGACCGTGAGCACGGCTAGTATACCAGTTTTACACTCTGCAGAGGTTGCGCATCTTTACCCACAAGTCATGTTACCCATCTGCCAAGAGATGGCCAATCCCATACACCTCTACCGAGGAGGCGAGGCAGGGTAACACTACGAGGCCTTTACAAAGTTCCACTAGCTTCAGAAATCCCGCTACAGTTTATAGGAAGCTCCAATGCAGGGTTCTTGCCTGACCGCCATCGCAGCAAAATCAACCCAAGGACCTCCCTACACTGACCACTCCCCTACTGCCCTTGCCCCTTTCGGGTAAGGAAGACCTCCACTAGCTTTCCTAGTTAATCAGCCAAGGGCGTCCCATTATACCCTTGTGGTAGCACTGTTTTCCCGGGTGGTCGCTCCATGTTCCCATTAACATAATGATCTTAACATGAGCAGTAATAATAAAAAGATAATAAAAGTGTAATTATGAGTAATAAATATCTCTATACCCAAAACCACATAAAGCAATAGCATGTACTACCCAAAAATTTAGTAGTAAAATCAGTGATGAAACAAGGTATAAAGATAATCAAATCTAGGGTAACCTATTGGGTCCCATCAAAATTAACTTATGCAGATCATTATAATTAATAAGAACATGGCTGGGAAAAAGTAAGTGATCAAGGGCACAACTTGCCTTCAATGAGCTCCTGCTCAGCTATCTCTACTTGTTGAACCTCAGAATCCACAGTGGCTTGCTCGTCTACTCGCATCAACACAATACATACATAGTATAGCATAAATTAACATCACATCAAACATGCAAATAAAATATACAGTAAAAATCTACGCATTAAAATGAGATCATAGGAACTGGAATCACTAGATTTGGAGTTATAGATTTCAAGTTATGAATTTCCTAAGGTTTAATGTGCTTGAAATGGGATTAAATGATAAATTAATTTTCTAGCTGTTTTCATGACAAAACAGAGACACTAAATGGTAGTGAATATTATTACAAAATTGTAGAAATTAAAATGGTTCAATTTGGACCAAAAATGGAATTTCTATGAATTTTACAAGTTTCTAGATTTGTTTTTTTATTAAAAACGAATTTCTAATATCAATTCTCTGTTTTTAATACTCTCTGGACTGGGCCTCAAAATCATAGAAACCCAGGGGCTAATACAGAAGAATTCCTAAGACTCAGTGCACTGTTAAATGAGGACGGCGGGTTGGTTTCTGGAAAGCAGAGGGGCTCTTTAGCAAAACGATCGGCTGAAGGGGTACGCTTCATCGTGGGTCGTTTGATCACCAGCCAACGGCCCAGATTAGATAGGTATTAGTTATAGTCCCGCTTTCACTTCCAACCATCGGATCTGAGATCCACGATCCACGGCGCACGATGCACCAACCCTCTCTCTTGGCCACACGATCACAGATCTACGGCTTAGATCAAGCAGGCCGAAATCGGCATCGGGGTCCATTCTGCGCCGTTGATTGGGAAATCTACGTAGCGTCTGGTTTCTTCCCTAGCCGACTACCAGGCACGGCGGCGCGCCTAGCCCTACGGTGGTGCCATGGCCGCTGCCCACGAGATCTCCACAAAGCAATCCAAACCTCGACGTGGATGGTGCAACACGATGAGAATGACTAGGCGATCGAGGCTAGGGGTTTCTTACCGGTGATTGAAGCAGCGGCGAGGCAGGCCACACGACATGGCGGATCCACGGCCGAAGCAAACTATGGTGAGCGATTCACCATTGTACAGCTGCCATCCGCACCTGAGCGATCAATGAACGGCTTCAGTGAGTCCCGCCGAGCTATTCCCCCCCAGTTTTGTGGTTTCTTTCCCCCCTTCTCCTACGGTGGCGGCTAGGGACCCCAAAACTCAATTTGAGTTCATTGTATAAGGAGAGGGAAGGAAGGGGGACCTAGTTTATGTGGACGTGGGGAGGCGGCCAGGGTGTAACGGCCTAACTACCACCCGAAGACGCAGACCCAGCCGGGATTCTCGGCAACTCCACCAGTGGAGTCCACACGACATCACGGTCCCAGCAGTAACAACCTTCCATGGAAGACGCTCCAGTGGAAGCGGGTCCACCATTCAGCTGCCGGGTGAGCTTGGTTCGACCCCGCGCCGGGCTCTCACTCGTCAGGGGACGAAGTCGCCACGCGCGGAGGATCTGCCAGCGAGCGAGCGAGTCATGCGGGGGAATGAAGAAGACCCTGACGGACGGGACCTAGTGACAGTGTCACAATGGAAAAGCGAAGGGGGGATAGTGGGCTGTGCGAGGGGCAAAATGGGCCGAGGGCAATTGGGATTTGGCCCAGATGAAGCTTTTTTTTATTTTTCTTCTTTTGTTTTCCTTTTATTCCAAATTCAAATCAGTCCCAAGTTTAAAATTCCAGATTTTTGTGGCAAATCTATCTTCTCATCAAATGTTCAATTTGAACATGATATGAACTTTATAGGTTTTTATTTTGTATTCTATGGTAATTCTCTCCTTTCCAAATTTCCAACTTCGAATTCAAATCTCGAATCCTAAATTTTATTTGAGCGAAGATCTAGAATCTAGGTAAATACGCAATCAAAGAAACCCTCAGCATGATACATTTTTTTTATATATTTATTTAGTTGTTGTTTAACCAATATAATTCCATTGAATGAATATGCACAAATAAAAGAAAACCAAGTAATCTCTATCGGTTCCTAAAACCCTACAAAATAGTATTTATTCATGTATACCATTATTAACATTCTTTATACAAATATTGGGCTTTACAATGCACCAGGCTGGTCCGCGTGAAAAGGCCGCTCTCGGGACTCAACGGCGGCGTACGACTATAATTCACCAGATTGTCCGGTGGTGCACCGGACTGTCCGGCGAGTCATCCGCGGTGAACTCGTCGCTCTCGGGAAACGGAAAAGGCGACATGGCTATAATTCACCGGACTGTCCAGTGGTGCACCGGACTGTCCCGGTGAGCCAACGGTCGCCAGCGCAACGGTCGGCTGCAACAACGGTCGGTTAGGCACACCGGACTGTCCAGTGTGCACCGGACAGCGTCCGGTGTGCCAACTGCCCCCGAGGACCAACGGTCGAATGCGCCAGAAAAGGAAGGAGATCGCGCACCGGACAACTACAGTGACTATCCGGTGGTGCACCGGACTGTCCGGTGCACCACCCGACAGAAGGCAAGTTTGGCCTTCCAAGTTGGCCTCCAACGGCTCCTAGCTGCCTTGTGGCTATAAAAGGGACACCTAGGCACATGGAGGAGAACACTAAGCATTCTTTGAGTATTCTAAAGCATCCCGACTCCACTCCCACGCATTTGATTCTCTGTGTTAGTGATTTGAGCTCCATTTGAGTTGCGAACTCTGTGTGTTGTACTTCGAGCTCGAGTTGTGACTTGTGTGCGTGGTTGTGCTGTGGATTTGAGTCTTGTGTGTGTTACTCTCCCCTCCCTTACTTCTGTGCTTCTTTTGTGATCATCATTGTAAGGGCGAGAGGCTCCGAGTTGTGGAGATTCCTCACAAACGGGAGAAAGTCTAAAGAAAATACCGTGGTATTCAAGTTGATCATCGGATCACTTGAAAGGGGTTGAGTGCAACCCTCGTCCATTGGGACGCCACAACGTGGAAGTAGGCAAGTGTTACTTGGCCGAACCACGGGATAAAAATCGTGTGTCTTGTGTTGATCTCTCTGCGATTGTTTGTGTTCACAAGAACTCGCTTCAAGCTACTTAGCCGTACTAACACTCCTAACTAAGTTTTGTGGCTATTAGTGTTTGCTTTTTACAGGATCACCTATTCACCCCCTCTAGGTGCTCTTAGAAAGTGGGGATGAAGATTCTGAGGATCGACCCTGGCGTCCAAGTCATTCAATCTTCGGAAAATCAACCATAAAACAGATTCATCTTGATAACATGAGAGGAAGGTACTTTCGGGACATATCTATTGTGAGGGCTGGTGGAGACAACAACGTCCCTGCCCCTGAGGAAAACAAAGTTGTAATTTACCGAAACTTTTTCAAGGCTGGGCTTCGGTTCCCTTTGAGCAAGTGTGTAGTTGTAGTGTTGAAAATCTTCCAGATATTCCTCCATCAGCTTACCCCTGAAGCTATAATAAGGATGGGGATTTTTGTTTGGGCAGTAAGGAGTCAAGGGCTAGAGCCAAGCACGAAGTGCTTCTGCAGTATGCACGAACTTCTTTATGAGACGAAGGCCATGGGTAAAGAACAGTACCATAACAACTTTGGTTGTTATGAATTTATCGCTCGCCCCAACGCGAGCCATCCGGTGCCAACGTTTCGAAAGAGATGGCCTAGAGCTTGGATGGAAGAATGGTTTTATGTGAAGAATGATTTAAAAGCAAGGGAAGATATTAAAGAAGTCATTATGCGCCCTATCTGGTCCCGTTTCGGCCTCCGAAGGCCGAAGGTAGAAATTGATGAGACAGTCGAAGCGTGTCAGAGGGCCTTCAACACTATTTGTTCCTTTATTGGGACAAGAGATTTAATTCAAGAACATATAGCCTTCAGGGTATGGTTGCTTGTGGAAAGCTGGGAAATGCCGAAGGAGACCATCACTTACTCTAGCGAAGGTGGCTTGGTCCGACTGAAGTATACCTTCAGGTTTGGGGATAAGTTTGATGAACCAAATGATGACTGGCTGAAGTGCATTGAAGCTACTAGCGACGAGCTACTTGGGGCGTATTCTAAGACTGAAGACAATGCCTTTTCCGCAGCCTTCGAGGGTCGGAATAAGAAAAGGTTGAACATGGTATTTGATGCCATTGGCTTCGTATATCCTGACTATTGCTACCCTCTGCGCGGGCAAGGGGTAAAAAGAAAGATTGCTGCTTCTGGAAAGGTTGCTGCTTCGGCCATCACAGCTGAGCCGAAGGGCAAGAAGATGAAGGTTCTGACTCATCGGCCGCCTTACATTGAACCGGTCGTGATACCTGAATTTGGCGAAGGGGCTTCTTCAGCTACCGAGACAAAAGAAACTGTTTCGTCTGTGCAGAGCACTGAAGAGCCGGCTGTAATGCCGAAGTTACTTTCAGTCAATCTAGTTGAGACGAAGGTTGATAAGGCTGAAAGGCCAAAAATTGGAGAAATAACCAAAATGCCAGAGATTTTGAGCCCTCCAACGGAGGCAACAGTGCCAAAGGTACAAAAGGGTTTTGCCACAACACCTAAGAGGAGAAGGATGGCGAATGTGCTGGATGTTGTGTTAGAAACAACTAAAACCTTGAGTCCTGCTCCTCCAAGTAAAGTTGTCGAAGCTTCCAAGGCGCAACCCGAAGCTGATTCTAAGCAAGCATAAATCGAAGCTGCAACAATTCAAGCTGAAACTGAAGCTGGACCTTCAATGCCCACCGAGATGGAGCATGTTGACCCTAAGGAAAAATCAACAGAGCGGATTGCAACTGAAAAAATCGAAGCTCCTGGTCCCGAAGCGTCAAACAAAAGTATTGACTACATTATTCGTCATGCTTCGGGAAAGGTACTATCCCAAGAAGAGATGTTAGAAGCGCAACATTATGCCCAAAAATTGAAATATCCGAAGGGGGCATTAGTGTTCAATGGCAGTGGCGAAGAAAACTTTTTGTACTGTCTCCCGGATAACAAAGAAATATCTGTTTGCCGGGAGATAGGTAAAAGCATCGGATTCCCGAAGCTGGAAGACGATCTTTTGATTTTATCGAAGGACGAACTTGCTGACAGCCTAGCATACAATAGCATAAAAGTATAAAAACTAACTCTAAATTTGAAAAATGAGCTATTTTATTTGTCATACTTATTCTTTCCTCCACCTTGCAGGGCTTGATTTTTAGTAATGCCCTTAGGGCACAGAAAAATATGGAGGACGAAGGCTATACAATGGCCCTGAACAACCTTCGTGCAGAGGTAATTGAACTAAGAAACGAAGGTCTTGAAAAAGACAAAATCTTATTTTCTCTGGTTAACAAAGTCAAAGAAAATGAAGCAAGCTTCAAAGCCCAGGCCGAAGCCCCAAAGATTGAAATTGAAGACCTTTGGAGGCAATTGGCCGAAGCTAAAGAAAAATGCGCGCTCGCAGAAGCTAACCGAGAAATCAGCGAATATTGGAAAAATCATTTAGAGAAAAACGTTGAAGAACTTCGCACATCCAAGGAAAGATGCTTTGAAAAATCCTTGGACTGTGTGAAGAAAATAAAAACCAGTTTCGCCAACGTGGGCGCCTTCTCTAACGAAGAGAACTTCATACGAGGCGACCCCGAAGGCGTTATTGATTGGATAAGTGGGGAAGCCGAGAGCTTCGAAGAAATCTTAAGTCATCGAGGGGATGTCTATGCATTTTCTGGTGCACGGGGGATTTCAGCTATCTTGGAGAAGGCGGGATGTGATCACATCAAGACTATGGCCCAGGCCGAAGCTGCCTTCTCCGCAGATGACACGAAGGATCCTTCAGCTGAAGCAACCTTGATGGGCGGAAAATTCTATAATGATGTCTGGGTGAATGGCGGCAGAGAGATGGCTCATGAAATTATAAAGAAGAGTGAAAAATACACCCATGACGCTCAGATAGAAGCGAGACAAGCTGAAGAAGCTGCAGAGTGCGAAAAACGTATAGGTAATATATTTTGATATTCAACTTCAGCATTTTGTTTTTGTGGCTTCCGACTAATTAATTTTTCCCACTTCAGCTGGATTATCCCCTCCACCAGAACCATTCGATCCCCTGGCCGATCCAGAGACGAAGGAAGCACTAGAGATCATTAATATGGCTGAGTCTATTGATGACGAAGTCGTCAATAAACTGCTAAATGAAGTTGCAGAGAAAATCCTGAAAGAAGACTAGGACTTATTGTAAAAACATTTTTAAATGGTCAATGTAAGGGACACTAGAATGGACATTGTGTTTTTATTGTAATGAAGCTGTAATATTTTATGTGTGTAACTTTGGATCGAATATGCAAATTATTGTAATTTATTCCTTTACGATGCATGAAACTTACATACATACCGTTTTTGAGCCTTTGGCGAAAAAAAACACCTTCCCTTCTTTTCATGCTTCGTAAAGAAAGAAGATCCGTGGTTCGTAAAAATAACGATATCCATGCTTCGCAAAGAGAGATCCCTCTGTTGTATGCAGGCTGACGAAGCTGTAATTCGAAGCTTACTTCGTGTAACTTTGACAGTATTTTCCGAAAATCGGCTCCGTATTTCATTCTTGTGTCATTGATGCAATATGATGTATGATGTGATGCTATGCGAAATGATGTGATGATATGATGCAAAATGATAATGATGCCGAAGACACATACTCACACTCCCACACTGGAACACACAATCTCTTCATTCCCTTAGGAACGACTGGAATCTCTTTGCCGTTTATTTTTTGGCTTCACCGTTTATTTATCGGTGTAAGTTCTACATCCCCTTATGAACGTCTTTTGAACTTCTTCGCCTTCTATTTCGGCGGTATAAGTTATGCATCCCCTTAGGAACGTCTTTTGAACTTCTTCGCCTTATATTTCGGCGGTATTTGGCTGTGCATTCCCTTTGGAACAACTTTTGAGCAGAAAACTTACACTGCGCTCCCTTAGGAACGTCTTTTTTGTAGCTTCGGCAAAACTTACGCTGCGCTCCCTTAGGAACGACTTTTTTGTAGCTTCGGCAAAACTTATGCTGCGCTCCCTTATGAACAACTTTTTTGTAGCTTCGGCAAAACTTATGATGCGCTCCCTTAGGAACGACTTTTAGCTTCGGCAATTTTTGAGCTTCGTAAGCATGTGAAAAAGATATATTTCATTCTGATAGAAGTGAAATTATTACAAGGAATTAAAACTAGATTTATATTGCTTGTTCCTTATTGAAAAACAAAATGACATAAAACATAAAAGTATTTCAGAGGTAGGATATCACTCAATAAATGTTCTTTGATTCTGGCACAGTACTATTGACTGTGTGAGCTTTGGATTCCTCCCTGAATTCACGTTGCTGTTGGGAGTGCTGGCGCCCTTCTGGTGCTGGCTTCAGGAATAGGTAGGTTGCAGTGGTGGTGGCGGTGGGATCTGTGGCCAGGAAGCCTGTGAATGGCTAGCCGAAGCAACAAAAGCTGTAGGATGATTGCCCACATATTCTGGTATGTAGGGAGAATGGCACGAAGCAGTGTGCAAGACCTGCTTCGGCTGATTCTGCCGAGCTTCGGCTTCTGCGATCTCCTTTTGCTTCAGAATGGTGATTTGGCACATTCTTGTAGTATGGCCCTTGCCCTCACCATAGAATAAGCAATAGATCTTCCTGGGCTAATCGCCATATCTTCCTCTGAAGCCCCTAGCGCCTCTACCCCTTGGAGCTGGTGGCCTGAAAGAGCTTTGTTGTTGCCCTGAAGATTGTGAGGTGTAATGTGGCCTCTGAAGCTGGCTTCCTTTGTCGTCATTCTCACTGGAGCTGTGGATTGACCTGACATGCCTCGGGTGGATTCTTCCTTCGAAGCCCCTGGTCATCTCCGAGAATCTGTAAGCTTCTTCCCTTCTTTGGCGGAAGTCGTTGTCAGCCCGGATGTACTCATCCATCTTCTGAAGCAGCTTCTCCAGTGTTTGTGGGGGCTTCCTGGCGAAGTATTGGGCCGTAGGTCCTAGCCGAAGACCATTAATCATGCCCTCAATGAAAATTTCATTAGGCACTGTGGGCGCTTGTGCCCTCAGTCGCAAGAACCTTCGGACATACGCCTGAAGGTATTCCTCATGGTCTTGCGTGAACTGGAACAGGGCCTGAGCTGTGACTGGCTTTGTCTGAAAGCCTTGGAAACTGGTAACCAGCATGTCCTTGAGCTTCTGCCACGGCGTGATTGTCCCTGGCCGAAGAGAAGAATACCATGTCTGGGCTACGTTCCGGACTGCCATGACGAAGGACTTTGCCATGACAGCTGCATTGCCTCTGTATGAGGATATTGTTGCCTCATAGCTCATCAAAAATTGCTTTGGGTCCGAGTGCCCATCATACATGGGTAGCTGGGATGGCTTGCAGGATTGTGGCCATGGGATAGCCTGCAATTCTGCTGCCAAGGGAGAAGCATCATCAAAAGTAAAGGTATCATGATTAAAATCATCATACCATCCATCTTCATTGAATAGGCCCTCTTGACGAAGCTCCCTGTGTTGGGGCCTTCAGTCTTGGTCATCTTGAGCAAGCTGACACACTTCCTTAGTAGCTTCATCGATCTTCCTTTGAAGATCGCCTAGCCGAGCCATCTTCTCCTTTTTCCTTTGCACTTGTTGATGGATGATTTCCATGTCCTTGATCTCTTAGTCCAACTCCTCCTCCTAGAGTGTTGGACTGGTGGCCTTTCTCTTATGGCTTCGAGCCTCTCGGAGAGAGAGAGTCTCCTGGTTTGTGTCCAGTGGCTGCAATGCAGCAGCCCCTGGCGTTGTTATCTTCTTCGGTGGCATGACGAAGATCAGTGCTTTGCTGAAGGTTGTGGAAGTGAGTACACCGGAGGTGGACGCCAATGTTGGGGACTTGTTCTCAAATGCTATGAGTTAAGAACAAGGCAACACAAATGTTAATGGTTAAAAGTCCTTCGTCCTTCAAAGCATTATTTCCCTTAGGATATAATGATCTTCAGACGAAGGTCATGAAGGACATACCTTCATCATCGCAGTGTAAATTAATGAAGGAAGAAGCATATGAAATATAAGAGACAACATGAATAATCATATGACACTATTAATATATCTTCTTTATGTTAACATGAATAAACAGGAACAATATTGAATTACATTTGTACCTTCGGCTTGACAGAAGGTAAAAGTCCAAGCGTGACGCACAAATGGATACAAGTCAGCGTGAACAGTACGGGGGTACTGTTCATCTATTTATAGGCACAGGGTGTAGCCAGTGTAAATTTACATTCATGCCCTTCATATTAACTATTGACTTATGGACAACCCAATGGGGACTGGATAGCCTTTTCCTCTTTAAGTCGGTTCCTTTTTCCACCATTGCGCCGAAGCTCCCTTGCGCATAGCTTCGAAGCAACATCAGCCTTCGTCTCGAC
The DNA here is from genome assembly GCF_902167145.1 of Zea mays. Lineage (NCBI taxonomy): Eukaryota > Viridiplantae > Streptophyta > Magnoliopsida > Poales > Poaceae > Zea > Zea mays. The sequence goes on from NC_050097.1 coordinate 92,773,089, forward strand.
CATGCTTTTCACATCGTATATGGTTTTAACCCGAGTCCGAAGGTACCTGTTCACATGTTACACTTGGAAAACATTGTTAAATCATGTTTTTGAGGACCTTCGTAAGACGAAGGCCCCCAACAGCATTAAATAAAAATAATAAGGATAAAAATAATATGATAATGACTAGAAGTTGGATTAACCCTAAATGGAAATTAGTGTTTGGAAATAAGAAAAAGGAGAGAAGAGAAAGAAAAAGAGAAAGGTTATGAAAATATAAATAATATAATTATATTTCTAAAATTGGTATTTTTAATTTCACAATATGAATTGAGAATAAATTTGGCACAAGTTTGAATTCAAATTTGTAATTCAAATTGAACTTGGAAATAGAGAAAAGATAATAGAGAATAAAATAGAAAAGAATAAAAGACTTCATGGGCCGACCGACCACCATTTCGGCCCACTGGAGGAAAACAACTGCGTGGCCCAAGACTCCCTTCAAGCGCGCGCCCAACCGGGTACTCACAAGTCGGGTCCGCACATCATATGCTGCCAACCCGCGCCCACGCGAACCGGGTGATTCGCTGCGCTCGGGGCCCGCTTGTCTGCCGCTCCTCCGCACGCGCGACGCGACTCTGGTGACTCGCTGCGCCCTGGGACCCGCCTGTCATCTCGCCTTCCCGTCAACGGGTGTGCCGAGCATGGCAGAGCACGGAGATCTCGCGCCAATCCTTCGAGGCACCTTGGCCATGTCCGCGTCCTTAAAGGTAGCACGATCGGGCTCGCCTCTCCCTCCTTGTCCTCCTAACCTCGCGACAACCACCGTAGCAGAGGGAGAATCACCCGCCGCCGAGTGAAGGAGGGAGGCAGTAGGAGCGCTGCCGCGGAAACTCGTCGCCGGCAGGATTCAAACGCCAGCGAAGCCATCCAGGCGTTGTTCTACTCTCGCTGCAGCTGGGGGAAGATCTAATTGGAAGCGCACCAGCTACAATCGGGGGAATTGCTCGCTGACCGGCCAACTTCGCTGCCATTCGCAACTTGCCCCGCGTAGTGAGCTTCGCGCCGTGTCTGCCGGTAACTCCCTTCCCTTAGCTGCGTCACGTTCCTTGATCGGTAGCAAATCACCTCGCGCCCAAATTTTACTAGCGTAGACTCCAGAATTGCTCAACAGCGTCACATCCTGCCGTGAAATCGCCCCATCTATGGCCGAGAACCTCCATGGCGGGTAACAGTGGGCAAAGGCCTCGGGGCAACCCCCCATCGCGCCCAATTCCGTTCGCACTATTTGCGCAGGGGATTAGCTCCGAGAGTCGGGGGATTAGAACTCCGGCGATGGCGTCGCCGTCCACGGCGGGTGCGCCGTCGCTCGGTTGGGGTTGGGTAGTCGGGGTTTGTGCACCGTTGGATATGAGAGGTGCGGCCCTGATTAGAAATCAGACACCGGTTCGGCCAGGGCCTCTAGTGGCCGTCGATCCCAGATCCGGTGGCGGAAGATGGTTATGCGGTTCATTAAAATCGTGCCAAAGATCTTAAATCGTGCGGTCTGCATAGAATATCGATTCAAGAAGGTCTGGATCTAATCTTGCACGCTGAATTCAGATCGGACGGCTAGCAATCGTTGATACCCTTTCGGCCGCACGATTAAGCAAAAGAGCCCCTCGATTTATGTAAAAATAACCCGCCGTCCTTATCGACAGTAATCTGTCTGGGGTTTACTTGCGCCAAGACCCCTGTGCTTACCAGAAATCGAGGCCTAGTCTAGAGAAGGTTAGAAATAGAGAAATTGAATTATAAATTGATTTTTAACATATAAATAAGTGCTAGAACTTGTATAAATCATATAAAATTCATATGAACTTCAAATTGATCCATTCTAATTTCTATAATTTTATAATATTATTATTTACCACCTAGAGTCTCTGTTTTGACATGAAAACAGTAAGAAAATTAATTTCTCATTTAATCCTATTTCAAGCACATAAAACCTTTGGAAATTCATAACTTAAAATCCATAACTCCAAATTTAATGATTCCTGTTCCTAAAATCTTAGTTTAATGTGTAGATTATTATTGTATATTTTATTTACATGTTTGATGTGATGTTAATTTTTGCTATACTATGTATGTATTGTGTTGATGCGAGTAGACGAGCAAGCTACTGTGGATCCTGAGGTTCAGCAAATAGAAGTTGCTGAGCAGGAGCTCATTGAAGGCAAGTTGTGCCCTTGATCACTTATTTTTACCCAGCCAATAGGTTACCCAGTTTTGGTTATCTTTATACCTTGTTGCCACTGAATATTTTTGGATAGTATTTGCTATTGCTTAATGTGGTTTTGGGTATGGAGATTCACTATTCATGATTACACTTTTATTATCTGTTTATTATTATTGTTCATGTTAAGATCATTATGTTAATGGGAACATGGAGCGGCCACCCAGGAAAACAGTGCTACCACAAGGGTAGTATGGGATGCCCTTGAGTGATTAACTAGGAAAGCTAGTGGATGACTACCTTACCCTAAGGGGCAAGGGCAGTAGGGGAGTGGTCAATGTAGCGAGGTCTTTGGGTTGATTTTGCTGCGATGGCGGTCAAGCGAGGGATTCCTGCACTGGAGCTTCCTATAAACTGTAGCGGGTTTTCTGAAGCTAGTGGAACTTTGTAAAGGCCTCGTAGTGTTACCCTGCTTCGCCTCCTAGGTAGAGGTGTATGGGATTGGCCATCTCTTGGCAGATGGGTAACATGACTTGTGGGTAAAGATGTGCAACCTCTCCAGAGTGTAAAACTGGTATACTAGCCGTGCTCACAGTCATGAGCAGCTCGGGCCCTCACATGATTAATCTATGGAATTAAAACTCAATTTGTCATTTTGCATCGCATTGGGATTATTTTCTTATTACTTTTACTTATTATTACTAAGGTTTGGTATTTACTTATACTTAGTAACTGCTAATAAAATTTTGACCAACTTATAAAAGCAATGCTCAGCTTTAGCCTTTATTTTGTTGATCAGCCTTACAATTCACATGAACTCCCACCTTTGGTGAGTTCATGCACATTATTCCCCACAACTTGTTGAGCTATGAACGTATGTGAGCTCACTGTTGCTGTCTCACACCCCCCATAGGAGAAGAATATTTGGTCGAAGAGGAGTTGCCTAGCACCGAGGCTTTCGACTTGATCTAGGTGGCATCTCCCAGTCAGCTTTGTGGCGCCAGGGAATAATATATAGTTCGTGTAACACCCCAGGTGTTACCCAAGGCCCTGGCTTAATGCATGCACCATAGCCTATTATCAAATGTGTTTAGATACGAAGAAGGGGCACCAAAACCTTAGAGACCATGGCTTAACTAAGTGATGATCATGATGGGAGTGATACCCTAGCTTTTCATGTATCTTAACCTATGAAAAAGGTTCTAAAACCCTAGTTGCCCCTCTTGAGCCATTAAACCCTCAAGCATTGGATTAGTGAGAAGGGGAAGCAAATGATCATTTTATGGCTTGAACCCTTTACCAAAGTTGAAGTGTGTTAATGTATCTACAAAATATAGTAAGGGAGGTATTACAAAAAGGTCCTATAAAACCCCAAATCAAGCCCCCAAGTGGAGAGCACCCTAGAGCAATCCACTTTTCTCTAAGTCAAAAATCAGCCCTAATCTAAAGATCAGAAGTGTTCACTTAATTGCTGGCGGCAAAACCACATGGTCCAAATAACAAAAAGTAGCCAAACTACCCAAGGCACATCCCTGAAAAGTTTGAAATCAAACCAGGGTTGTTTGACATGGTTTGACATCTGTTTTGTCGCGAGGTGAATAGTGCAAACAGACAAGACTTGGCGCCACCATATCTTCCAAGCCAGACCCAATCTCCCCTTGGAACTCACATGAACTAGATAACTCTAGGTGCAGGGAAGAAATCTTACAAAAGTCATATGGCAAGATTCGCACGTTTCGGTGCTCAGCAGGCGCAAGAACTGGGGCAGATTAACACGGCCACGTGTTCGACGCGCCCTGGCAACGCCAGAGCACGCCCCGGCGCTCAGCCCCGCGCGTGCCGCGCCGCGCCGCGTCAACCCCATGCCCACGCCCGCGCCCGCGGCTATAAAGACAACACCGACCTCAGCCGTACACCCCGCCCCCCGCGCTCCCAACCCTGCCCGAGCACAAGTTCACCGACATTTGCCCTGCGCACGGCGTGCCAGCGGCCGCCCAACCCCTGGCCACCGTAGACCGGCCGCTCTAGTTCTGCTCCACCCCGTCTGACCCCTCGGCTAGCTTCTTCGGAGCTCAGTGAAGCTCCTCAAGACCGCAGACCAAGCACCACCTCACCGGAGACGCCGGATTGACGCCGCCGGACTTCAACCGGCCGCCATCGCACGAAGACCGAGCTACACGGTAAGCCACTCGTCGATTCCTTGCGCCTACGACATCCTTGACCTCCAATGAAGCTCCCCATACTATTTAATTGAACTCTACCATCGTGAGCAGGTCGAGCACGCGTCGCTGACAAGCCCGACCGCCTGCGCACTCGGCCAGCCCTACTCTGGCCATCACTGTCGGCGATCCGCCCCTCGACGTGACCGCCAGGACCTCGCGGACCTCACCCAACCCTCCATCGGACCTCTCCCGCCGCCGGTAAGCCGCACTACCCCTTTTCCTCTCTGGGGCCACTATTCCGGCGGGGAGGGAGCTCGGGTTAAGAGAGGGAAAAGCCAGGGGGTATTCGCGATGTCAGTGACTCAGTGAAACAGTTCCTAAGGGGCACGGTTTAAACAACTTAGTTAAAGAAACCCCCAGGGGCCCCGGTGCAAAGCTGTTTTCCTTAAACCTTTAAGATTTATTCTTTTTAAATAAGTGGAAAACTTGAAAATTTCATAACTTGAGTTTTATCCAACCAAATTTGGTCAAACCAATTTTGCTAGGTCCTAAATATTATAAACTATCGAGGAAAAATAATGAACCCCCTGATTCCAGCAATACTTATAGAGTTTTAATTTAAATAAGTATACTGCACAAAATTAAATAAATAAAGGAAAAATAGAAATACTTTTGGACTGAGGGTAAGAAAAATTAGAGACATACTTAACTACTAATTGCACTATTTAAAAATATTAAGCTTCATAGTATATTAGGATAAGGAGAGATTAACCATTAAAACATGTATTGGCCCAAACCTTAAGAAAATGAAAAAGGGACATTAAAATGAGACCCAGAGGGCAACCATATGTTTCCTAGCTTGCTTAGGTGATATAGTTCATAAGAAAATTATGTTGAACTCTCTGTTAGCACAAAGGAAATACACCACATTTGTTTTATAAAAACAGTAAGAAATTAGAAAAATCCTAGAAAAATAACCCTATGGAGGAGCCACCCCAATCCTTGGGATAACTACTATTATGCTAGTATGAATCTAGGAAAAATACAAGTTTTGTTGTTTGATATTTTTCAAATGACAAGTTAGTTATAAGTGCCTTTTTGACATTAAACTTTAGAAAATCACAACTAAATAACCATTAAGTCACTTTCTTTGATTTTTGGCACAGAGACCTGTCATTACCCATAGATGTTAGTAAAAATAATTTTTAGTGCAGGACCCCCACCTAATACAGAGCTGTAGTGCAAAGTGACCATCCATCCTCACTTTTGTTATTTTTCCAAGAGTTTATCCTAATTATTCTTAACCTCAAATTTGTGGAACATGCTACAATGATCAATACTAGCCCACTGTAATTTTTAGAGATTTTTTTTGGAAATTTCTAAATCATCATGGCAGTGCAAGCCTACCTTAAAAGCATAAGTAGAGGATGCAAAGGAGGATTAGTGGAGATAAAGAATGTTATCCACACCCCTACGCCCAAACCTCCCTAAATACCTACTAAAACCATGAAGGATGTCCAAACATCTTGATTCCAACCAAAACCTACTAGGCAAGTATAAAACACGTAGAGCATCATATAATAAAGAAACCCTAGTACCACTGCCTTATATTATTTCACCATACATCGTGTTACTAAATTTGCATCTCATTAACATACATGTATCTTATTCATTGCATTCGATAGATTGTAATCTCGCTGATGGAGAATACGTGCTCATACCGGAGCAAGGAGTTGCTCAGGAGGTAGTCCAGGAGCCAGCACCAGAGCTTGCCATCGAGGATCTGCCTGCCCCAACTGTTGAAGGCAAGCCCCGGTTTTATGCATAACCGTTATATATGCTATTTTACTGCACTTAATGATCGTAGGCTTGTAATGTGCACTTAAGTGTAGGAGTTGCCTGAAACCCTAGTTGCATAAACTCAGGATTCCTTTTGAGATGGATACTAGTATGCTAGGTCGAGTAGCTATTTTGCTAATTAGAGATCTCGGTAGAAGTCGAGTGATTTTTCTAGCACTCACGCGAGGTCAGGAATTGGTTGTATCCATTTTGATAACTGAATAATGATGGTTTGTGGACACGGATCCATGGGGATGCACTGTCTACGAGATGAGAAATTGGAATAAGGATTAACGTGCGGATACCTGTGTCAAGCGTTTGAACGTACTAAGCACATGCCGAGAAAAATGGTAAATCGGTAAGCCTAGTACCTGAGTGAACCTGCCCGCAGACTTTACCCCTCATACGACCTGAGACGTAGTCTCCCATTCCGATTATGGTGGGTACAAGTGCGTTCACTGCACGACGGTAGTCGGGGTTAGTGAGGCATTGTACGCCAAGGCGGTGAGCCCTGTTCTGTTGATGGGGAATCGATGGGAACGGTTGATGTGTGTGGGGATAGAGTGCCTCGCCACGTCGTGTGTTTAGGTTTACCTTGCAAGGTTAAAAACTCAATTCGAATCGTCTACCTCTCGCAGCTAATGAGACTGCGTGATCCATTGTACTGCATTGAGTAATAAGTGGAAATGAGATGACTCGCAAAAGAGGTTGATTAATAAAATGCTTGATACCATGCATGAATAGCTAGGTACTCATTTAGTTTAAAGAGGATCATATAAAACTTGAAAAGCTAAAACTTAATTTTAGACTCAGCTAGTGCTTTTGGCAAACCAAACCCCTCAGCCAAACAACTACGGATCTGATGATAGCCCGATCTGAGGTCAATCTTAGAAAATACCCGAGCTCCGGTAAGCTGATCGAATAAGATATCAATCCGGGGAAGAGGGTACTTGTTCTTCATTGTGACCTCATTAAGGGGTTATAGTCCACACACATCCGAAGCGTTTGATCCTTCTTCTTGACAAAGATTGCAGGACATCCCCAAGGTGACGAACTGGGTCGGATGAATCCCTTCTCCAGTAGATCTTGTAATTTAGTCTTGAGCTCTGCCAACTCATTTGGAGGCATTCGGTACGACCTTCTAGAAATAGGAGCCGTACCCGGCTTCAGTTCAATCACAAACTCTACATCTCTTTCTGGAGGTAACCCAGGCAGATCTTCCGGAAAGACATTGGGAATTTACATACTACCGGAATATCTTGGATTTCTGGCATGATAGCTTCATAGACTCTGCCAAATGGTTTAGCTGGAATAGCTACAGGGATGGACAAGAGAACCTCGTTATGGCCATAGCTCAACCTGATGGTTCTTAAATCAGTGTTGAGGATAGCTTTGTGCTGGGCTAACCAATTCATGCCCAGAATTACATCTATATCTTGGCCTTTTAGAACAATCATATTGGTGGGAAAATCCCGTTCAGCCAATGTTACTTGCACATTGAAGGCCACTTCTTTAGTGAATATTTGTCCATCAGGCGAATGAATAATAAACCCTTCCCTTGATTCAGTGTAAGGAATGCAATATTTTCCACGAATTTCTTGCTTATGAATGTATGCAAAGCACCAGAATCAAAAAGAATGACTGTTGGGTGATTGGCCACAAGGAACGTACCCATCATAACCGGCTCTCCCTCCAGTGTAATGGCCACTTGAGTGTAATATATTCGCCCAGTCTTCTTGATATTCTTGCTTGCTGAATTAGTAGCCATGTTCCCTTTGCCTTGACTGGAGCTCCAAGAGTTCTGCTGATTCTTAGCCTTATTCTGCCTCAGATATGGACAGTCTTTAATGAAATGACTAGACTTTCCACAGTTGAAATAGCCATTTGAAGAACTAGGGAGGGCGGGGAAACGAGCACCAGGGGCACTCGGTTGACTTGTAGAAGTGGGGGCAGTGGCAGGGCGAATGAAGACAGGCTGTTTGAATGGGTAGGAGGGTGGGCGAGACGAAGAACGATTCTGATTAACAGGTCATATTACCAACCTGGTTCACTTTTCAGGTCCCTGATTGGACCTGTCAACTCCGAATCCCTTCGATTTTCCTTGGCTTGTATTCTTAGCTTCTACTGCAGGCGCTGTGCTGACAGCCCTACTGTAAGTGAGATCTAGGCAGGTGGCCATTTTTCTTTGAAGCCGATCGTTGAGGCCTCTCATGAAGAAATTCTTCTTCTTCAGGTCAGTGTTTACTTGGTCAATTGCATATTGGGATAAATGATTAAATTTGAGATACTGCATAACAGTATCTCCCCCTTGCTTGAGTCGCATAAATTCCTCATGTTTCATGTGTAGCACTCCTTCTGGAATATAGTGCTCACGGAACGCTAACTTAAATGCATCCCACGTGACCTGATGTTCGGCTGGTTAAATTGCCACAAATTTTCCCCACAAGGTACTCACAGGACCTCTTAGTTGTTGGGCAGCGAACAACGGCTTATGTGTTTCGGTGCAGCGGATTAATCCGAACTTCTGCTCCATTACCCTGATCCAGTCATCAGCTTCAAGAGGATCTTCAGCTTTAACAAAGATTGGGGGACGCGTTTCAGAGAAGTCCAGATATGAGGTTTCACGCGGTCCCTGGGGAGGAGCCCTTCCGCCTTGCTGCTGGAATTGATTACCCGCCATTTCATGTAAAAAGCAGGTATTATCTCCAGTCGCGTTGACCAAGGCAGCGATAGCCTCGGCCAGCGTTGGTGGTATAGGTGGTGGATTAGGGGTATCTTCCCGACTACGGGAAGTACCCGCACAGTCCTGCGCACGAGTCCTTGATGGCATCTGAGGCAAAAACAACATTTGGGAAAAATGCCGATACACACCATCATTTTACATTACCAAAACGTAATGATACTGACCAAGTGTACAACATGACTTCATTATTTATCTTACATAGGTATAGTTCCTATACTACACTAGTCTAGTCTTTGTTATCTTTTGTTGCTTCACTGTCTGTTGTAGGAGACCGCTCATCAGCCAGGTTCATAGAAGGAGGGGGCTTAAAAAGGTTCAGTTCCCCATTAGGTCCTTCACCTGCTATCCCCGATGGTCCGGCTCCCATTGCAACAGGGTCGGCAGGTACGTCCGGGTGCAGTCGTGAATACAGTACATGCACTTCCTCATGTAGAGTATTGCAGTATACTTGCAAGTTGTCAAGGGCCGCACTAAGCTCGGTCACACGAGCACGAGCTTTGGCTTCCCGATCTCAAGCAACCGAACGAGAGTTGATGGCCCAATCGACCGCCAAATCCCGTTCAGCAAGCTCGTCTTGCAGGCATCTGACGTCAACTTCCAACTCATTTATACGCTGACCAAATTCTGCCCACACCCTGTTTCGGTGACGTAACTCCGTCCAAAGCTGTTCCACTTTGTGAATCATCTAGGCCCCTTAGTGATGTTTTGGTAATGACAACTGTTTGTGGACTAACGGTACTTGGAGAAATAAGAATGCAGGGTTGGACCACATAGAACAGGAAATCTTGGAGATTTATAAGCATTGGTTGTGGATCAAGTGATGGCAAAGGTATAACATAGGTTTTGTTAGGTTTTGTTTTTGCCGGTCTCTAGGAGTTTAGAGAAGATACTTGACCGGATTAGTAGGTTAGATAGTCGTACTATTAAGAGGGGTCAATGACTTTGATCTGTGTAAAACTTAGTGCCTCATAGAGCATCTAATGGTTGCATTTGCATGAGGACTAACAACGCTTCAAATTTCATGAGTTAAAAATCCTTTCAAAAGCGTGTTTGAAAAGTGCCAAGTATTGGGATGCGCGGACCGTTCGGGCCTTGAGGGCGAACCGTCCGTGATCCTCCAGTGGGGTCCGAAGTCTGTTCACTTTGGACAAATCCTGTTCATTTGTACTGTGGACCGTCCGGGCCTTGGGGCCAGACCGTCCCCAGTCCTGACCAGAGGAGGCTGCTCTCGGCACAGTCCCTGAATTATAGTGCGGAACATTCGGCCTAGATGGGCGAACCGTCCGCAGGTGCCAAATTTGGTTTGGACTAGGACTGTGTGGTTTTTGGGATTTGTTGTATGGACTGTCCGGAGGATAAGTTCGGACATTACTAACTCCTAGGTCTCGGACCGTCCTGCCTTGTAGGCGGACGGTCCGCATGTGTTAACTCCACTTGTTCAGAGCTCTGGTGCTCCATGTTGCCAGGTCGCGGACGGTCCAGCCAAGGTGGGCGGACTGTCCGGACCTTACTTTTTTGACAGCTCTGACAGATTTCAAACGGGAAAAATAGCCACTATGCGTACGGCGGACCATCCAGCCCTAGGGCGCGGACCGTCCGCGTGTGCATAGAACATGTGTCTTTTGCTCATAACAGTTGGATTTGAGAGAGGGACTATAAATAGAAGGGGAGCTCGTGTGTGGGGGTCCTCTTGGCCATTCCTTGCACACATTGAGCTCATTTGTGATGCTCCAACTCATTCTCTCACACACATTGCTTGAGATTGCATTCTAATGAGAGATTGAGTGTTCCTAGTGCATTTGCATCCATTGGTGATTCTTGAGGCACTAGGTGGTACACCGAGCAAGTGTCATCGGCTTGTTACTCTTGGAGGTTGCCGCCTCCTAGACGGCTCGGGTGATTGTCTCCGTCGAGCTCTCCAAGAAGATTGTGGAGAAGCCGTAGTGTTGATTGTGAAGGGTTCGCGCCTACCTCGCCGGAGCGGCAAAGGTGACACTAGTGGAATCGAGGTATTGAGTGATTTCTTATCCACTTGGCTCAAAGATCAAGCCATGTCTTGATAGAGGAGCAAGTGAGAGCTTGAAGTCCACCTCAACGTGGATTAGGGGTGATCGGCAAATCATCGATACCACGGGATAAAATCCGGTGTCTTTATTTTCTTGCATTACTTATTGTCGTCCAAGTGAATAGTATTTTGCATATTGTTCATCAAGTATTCAATCACATTAGTTGATTCTCATAGATTGTTTACTTGTTATCACTAGAGAATTTATTCCTCTTGTTATATTGATTAAATTTCCCTAGTGTTTTTTTATTTTAGTCAAAACCGTCTATTCACCCCCCTCTAGCCGGTGTCCTAGATCCTACAAGTGGTATCAGAGCTAAGGAGTCCATTGTTTGTGGATCTAATCATCCCGGAGTGGGACAAAATGGCTAGTAACAACAATGTGCACATTGGGAAGCCACCGCATTTTGATGGGAATAACTACGACTATTGGAAAATAAGAATGTCAATGCATCTTAGAGAAATGGATGGAAAAATTTGGCCAATTGTCGAGGATGGATTTGTTGTGTTGAAAGAAGATGAACCATCCGTTAGTGACAATGAGAATATCCTTACAAATGATCAAGCCATGAATGTATTCTATGATGCTCTTGATATAAATGAGTTCAATCATATCAAGAATCTCACAACCGCTCATGAGATTTGGATTAAGCTAATGGAAATTCATGAAGGAACTACAATTGTGAAGAGTGCCAAGCTATATGTGTTCAAAGGAAAGTTTGAGCAATTTATTATGAAAGGAGATGAGAGTGTATCCGATATGTTCAACTGGTTAAATGAGATAGTGAATGAACTCAAGGGACTTGGTTTTAATGTACCAGATGTGGATTTCACTCATAAGTTCCTTAGATCACTTCCGGAGAAATATGAGACCATTGTGACAATGTTAGTAAAAAGTGATCTATCTACAACTTCTCCAACCGAAGTATTGGGGGAAATTCTTACTCAAGATATATTCAAGAAATCTCAAGCCGATGCTATAAGTTTGGCAAAGAAAGTGAAGAATGAATCAATTGCTCTCAAAGCTAAAGCCTCAAAGGCAATTGAAAAAGAAGATAGTAATGATGAAGAAAATGAAAGTGAGAGTGATGGTGATATGGCTCTATTTGTAAGGAAATTCAACAAATTCATGAAGATGAAGTGAGGTCAACCTAGAAGAGGTCAAACATCAAGAAGAAATGCTTTCAATGATAGAAAATGTTTTGAGTGTGGGGAACCTGGTCACATTGCCATGAATTGCCCTAACAAGAAGAAGAAGGGCAAAGATGAAGGTGATAAGAAGAAAAAGAAATTCTACAACAAGAAGAAAGATGGCAAAGCCTACCTCATCCAAGCTTAATGTCGGAATTGCCATCAAGGAAGCTCCCTCACTCTTCTCATCCCCACATTGTCTCATGGCAAAGGGAGATGCTAATGTAAAAATCATCACCGATTTAAATGATATAAATGATGATGATGATGTTGATGATGATGGCTATTCATATGATGATCTTGTTAGAATGTTAGGTGAGGCTGATGACTACATGCACAAAGAAAAAAAAATTTTAAGACCTTGAAGGAATTGTATAAAAACCTCCAATTGTCTTTTGAGGAGCTCAAGACCTCTCACGACGATCTAAAAGAGAATTGTTGAGAAGCTTGCGGATGCTCAAAAATCATCTATTGTGCATGAAGTTGTGGTGGTCACCGAGGATGTTGGAGTCACTTGTGACTTACTTGATAGTCTTACAAGTGAACCACTATCTACTAACTCTATTTATGATAAATGCAAAATTTCTCCTATGAATGATAATATTGCTCTTGATGAATCAAAAATCATTGTTGAGAATCTAGTGATAGTAGATAGAGTAAATGCTCTAATTTATGATCTAGAGAAGGCATATGGTGGAAAGGCTAAATTGGATTTCATATTGGGAAGTCAATGGTGCTCACTTAACCGTGACGGTCTTGGATATGTTACCAAGAAAGGAAAGAATGTTGTTGGGGACTTGTTCTCAAATACTATGAATTAAGAACAAGGCAACACAAGATGTTAAATGTTAATGCCCTTCGTCCTTCGAAGCATTATTTCCCTTAGGATATAATGATCTTCGGGCGAAGGTCATAAAGGACATACCTTCATCATTGCAGTTTATGTTAATAAAAAAAGCATATGAAATATAAGAGACAACATAAACAATCATATAACATTATTAGGTCATTCTTATTATATTATCATGGAAAGACAAAAACAATATTGAATTACAAAAGTATCTTCGACTTAATAGAAGGCAAAAAGTACAAGCGTGACGCAAAAGTAAGTACAAGTCAGCATGAACAGTACGGGTGTACTGTTCATCTATTTATAGGCACAGGACGCAGCCTATGAGAAATTACATTCATGCCCTTTACATTTATTATTGACTTATAGATAAATCTATGAGGACTAGATAGCCTTTTCCCTTTTAAGTCGGTTCCTTTTTCGGCGATAGAGCCGAAGCTCCCTTGCGCGTAGCTTTGGAGCAACGACAACCTTCGTCACGATCATGCTCTTCCCATCGTGTATGCTTTTATCCTGAGTCCGAAGGTACCTGTCCATAAGCCATGCTTGGAAGACATTGTTAAATTACATTTTTGAGGACCTTCGGAGGACGAAGGCCCCCAATAGTAGCCCCTCGTAGTATTAATTTGTTTAGGATAACGAATTCAGACTGCAACATGGACGAAGGCCTTAAGCCGAAGGTCTGAAAAAACACCTTCCCTTTGCTAGAATAGCAACAACCAATGACAAATGGGACCCTCCAATTTGGAGCGCGCCGGGCGTATAAATAAAAACTCACCCCGACCACATTTGGTACGCTGTTTGTGCCACTTGCTTTATTTGCTCAATTTTATAGCTCTTGCTCACTAACGCTTGCTAGTTTCTCAAGCTTCCTGAGCTTCGGTTAAAAAGACACGTTTTCGTCATTGCTGAAAGAAAAATGTCTCAAGACAAGAAGGTTGTTGCTGAGACGAAGCTAACCGAAGAGGAGAAGCTCTTTGAACAAAAGAAGGATGCAAATCCTTATATAGCTGGGTTTTTAGAATCAATGGCAAAATCAAATACAGAGAAGATTACTAAAGAGATATTGGAGGGCCTGTTTGAAGATACTAGTGATAGTGACAACTATGATGCAGAAAGTGGAGGTGAAGATTCCGAAGATCGACCCTGGAGGCCAAGCCATACCACCTTGAGAGCATGAGAAGGAGGTACTTTCGAGATATGTCTATTGTGAGGGCTGGCGAAGACAACAACACTCCTGCGCCTGAGGAGAATGAAGTTGTGATTTTCCGAAGCTTCTTTAAAGCTGAGCTTCGGTTCCTGCTGAGCAGGTTTGTAGTTCAAGTGTTGAAAACCTTTCAAATTTTCCTTCATCAATTGACCCCCGAAGCCATATTGAGGATGGGAGTCTTCGTCTAGGCAATAAAGAGTCAAGGGATGGAGCCAAGCGCGAAATGCTTCTGCAGCATGCACGAACTTCTGTATGAGACGAAGGCCATGGGGAAAGAACAGTATCACAACAACTTCGGTTGTTATGGATTTATTGCCCGTCCCAACGCAAGCTACCCGGTGCCAACATTCCGGAAAAGGTGGCCGGGAAATTGGATGGAGGAATGGTTTTATGTGAAGAACGACTTGGTGCGAGGGAGGATATTAAGGAGGTTATTATGCGTCCCATTTGGTCCCGCTTCGGCCTCCGAAGACCGAAGATTGAAATGGACGAAGTCGCCGAAGCATGTCAAAAAGCATTTGCTAATATCTGCTTCTTTATTGGTACGAGAGATTTAATTAAAGAGCACATAGCATTCAGAGTATGGCCGCTTGTAGAGAGTTGGGAAATGCCGAAGGAGACCATCACCGAATCTAGTGAAGGTGAATTGGTTTGGCTGAAGTACACATTCAGATATGGGGATAAATTCGATGAACCAAATGATGACTTGCTAAAATGCATCGAAGCTACAAGCGATGAACTGCTTGGATCATATTCCAAGGCGGAAGACAATGCATTATCCATAGCCTTCGGAGGCCAAGGAAAAAAGAGGTTGAATAGAGTTTTTGATGCCATTGGTTTTGTTTACCCCGACTACCGCTATCCGGTGCGAGGACAGGGAAAGAAGAGAAAAACTGCTGCTTCGGCCACTCCAGATGAGCCTGCGCCGAAGGGCAAAAAATGGAAGGTCCTTACCCACCGGCCATGCTATATTGAACCGACCGTGGTACCTGACTTTGGCGGGGAGGCTTCTTCAGCTGCTGAACTGAAAGAACCTGCTCCTCCCACGCAGAAGATTGAGGAGCCGGCTGTAATGCCGAAGGCACCTTCGGCTGAGCTAATTGAAACGAAGGTTGACAAAGATAAGGCTAAAGGGTCAAAAACTAAAGAAGTAACAAAGATACTCGGGGTTTTAAGTCCTGGGATTTTAAGTCCTTCAACAGAAGCAACAATGCTGAAGGCAAAAAAGAGTTCTGCCATAACCCCTAGAAGAAAAAGGATGGTAAATGTATTAGATATTTTGGAAACAACGGATTCCATAAGCCCCACTCCCATAAAGAAAGTTGCCGAAGTTGTCAAAGCGCAAACCAAGGCTGATACTAAGCAGATAGAAGTTGAAGCTACAATGGGAATAGATACTAGGCCTTCAGAGCCTGCTGAGAAAAATTCTGCCGAAATTGAAGAAATGGCAACAGAAGAAAAGGCTACAAAGCAAATTTCGCATGAAAAGGTTGCCACTCCTGCTCCCGAAGCTATAAAAGAGAACATTGATTACATCATCCGCCATGCTTCGGGAAAGGGACTCTCTAAGGAAGAAAAACAAGAAGCTCAACATTATTCTCCAAAACTGAAATACCCGAAGGGGGCATTAGTGTTCAATGGCAGCGGGGAGGAAGATTTTTTTGTACTGTCTCCCGGATAGTAAAGAGATATCCGTCTGCCGGGAGATGGGTAGAAGCTTCGGATTTCCGAAGCTAGAAGATGGCCTTTCAATACTATCAAAGGATGAATTGGCTGACAGTTTAGCATATAATAGCATAAAGGTATAAAAGTCAATTTTGTATTTGAAAACGAATTACTTCATTTGTTTATACTTAATGTTGTCCTCTTGCATGGCTTGATCCTTAGCAATTCCCTTAGAGCACAGAAAAACATTGAAGATGAAGGGTATACAATGGCTCTGAACAACCTTCGTTCGGAGGTGATTGAACTAAGGAACGAAGGTCTTGAAAAGACAAGATATTAATTTCATTGTTAAACAAAGTAAAAGAAGACGAAGCTAGTTCCAAAGTTCAAGCTGAGGTCCAAAAGAATGAAATCGAAGACCTTCAGAAACAATTAGCAGAGACCAAAGAAAAATGCGATGTCACTAAAGCTAACCGAGATGCCAGCGAATATTGGAAAAATTATTTAGAAAAGATAGTTGAAGAGCTTCGCGCATCCAAGGAAAGATGTTTTGAAAAATCTTTGGGCTGCATGGAGAAGATAAAAACTAGCTTCGCCAACATGGGCACCTATTCAAACAAGGATAACTTCATACGAGGCGACCTGAGGGCGTTATCGAGTGGATCAGCGGTGAAGCCGAAGCTTTTGAGGAAATTATAAGCGATCGTGGGGACGTCTGCGCATTCTCTGGAGAGAGAGGAGTTTCAGCCATCTTGGAGAAGGCGGGTTGCAATCATGTTAAAACCTTGGCCCAGGCCGAAGCTGCCTTCTCCGTGGATGACACGAAGGACCCCTTGGCCGAAGCAAGTTTAATAGGCGGAAAATTTTTCACTGATATCTGGGAAAATGGCGGCCGAGAAATGGCTCACGAAATAATGAAGAAAAGTGAAAAAGATATTCATGACTTCCGAGAAGCGGCTAAAAAAGTTGAAGAAGTTGCCGAACGCGAGAGACGGATAGGTATCATTTAATAGCCTTTAGCTTCGTTGTTTGTTTTCGTGACTTCGAACTAATTGATGTTTTCTACCGCAGCTGAATTACCTCCTCCACCAGAGCCGTTCGACCCACTGGCCGACCCAGAAACAAAGAAAGCAATAGAAATCATCAATATGGCCGAAGCTATTGTTGACGAAGTTGTTAACAAATTGCTTAACGAAGTTGCAGAGAAGGTTCTGAAGGAAGAATAGTAGTTATTGTAAAAACATTTTTAGGCTATTAATGTAACATTTGATGTTTATAGTTTTGAATCTAATATGTAAATTGTTTGTAATTGAGTTCTTTGCGATGCATGAAACTTTATGTACATACGGTATTTGAGCCATCGGCGAAAAAACACCTTCCCCTCTTTTCATGTTGTTGGGGGCCTTCGGCTTCCGAAGGTCCTCAAAAACATGATTTAACAATGTTTATGGAGTATGATACATGAACAGGTACCTTCGGACTTAGGTCAAAACCACAGTGTGAAGAAGCATAAAGAATACGAAGGATGGCACATAGCCGAAGCTATGCGCAGATGAGCTTCGGCATGATAGCAGAAAAGGAAACCGACTCAAAGAGGAAAAGGCTATTTAGACTCCGGTGGATTACTATAGAGTTATTAGCAAATGTAAAGGGCATGGGTGTAATTTTACATGGGCTGCGTCCCGTGCCTATAAATAGATGAACAGTGCCCCGTACTGTTCACGCTGACTTGGCATTTGCTTTTGCGTCACGCTTGTACTTTCACCTTCTTTCAAGCCGGAGGTACCTTTGTAACTTATTATCATTTCTATTTTTCCATAATAATGAAATAGAGATGAGTTGATGGTAATACATAACTGTTTATGTTACTTTTTGTATTTCATATGTCTCCTTCGTTATTTATATGTTATATTGACGAAGGTACGTCGTCCATAACCTTCGTCCGAAAATCATTATCTCTCAAGGGAAATAATGCTTCGAAGGACGAAGGACTTTAATGTTTAACATTTTCTGTGTTGCCTTGTTCTTAACTCATAGGATTTGAGAACAAGTCCCCAACATTGGCGCCCACCTCTGGTGAACCCTTTTCGACCACCTTCGGTGAGCATCGACCTTCGTCATGCCGCCAAAGAAAGCTTCAGCGACAGGGGCTGCCGCTCTGCAGCCGTTGGACTCGAACCAGGAGACCCTTTCTCTTCGAGAGGCCCAGGGCCAGAAGAGGAAGGCCACCAGTCCAACGCCCCAGGAGGACGAGTTGGACCAAGAGATCAGGAATACGGAGATGCTTCATCAGCAAGTGCAAAAGAAGAAGGAAAAAATGGCTCGGCTAGCTGACCTGCAAAGGCAGATTGACGAAGCCACTGAAGAAGTACGCCATCTTGCTCAAGATGAGCAAGAACGAAGGCCCCAGCACAGGGAGCTTCATCAAGAAGGATTGTTGGATGATGATGGATGGTATGATGATTCCCATCATGGAAATTTTGCTTTTGATGATGCTTCTCCTCTATTAATAGAACTGCACGCTACACCTTGGCCTCCATCTTACAAACCACCTCAGCTTCCCATGTACGACAGGCACTCAGATCCAAAGCAGTTTCTGATGAGCTACGAAGCTACCATATCTTCATATGGAGGCAATACTGCAGTCATGGCGAAATCTTTTGTCATGGCAGTCAAGAATGTTGCACAAACCTGATACTCCTCTCTACGGCCAGGAACAATCACATCATGGCAGAAGCTGAAGGACATGCTGATCACCAGTTTCCAAGGGTTTCAGACGAAGCCGGTTACTGCTCAAGCTTTGTTCCAGTGCACGCAGGATCACGAGGAATACCTTCAGGCGTATGTCCGAAGGTTCTTGCGTCTGAGGGCACAAGCGCCAACAGTGCCCAATGAAATTGTCATTGAGGCCATGATCAAGGGGCTTCGGCCAGGACCTTCGGCCCAATACTTCGCCAGGAAACCCCCTCAGACCTTGGAAAAATTGCTTCAGAAGATGGATGAATACATCCGCGCTGATAATGACTTTCATCAAAGAAGGGAGGAAGCTTCGAATTCTCCGAGATGACCAGGGGCTTCGGAGGGAGGATTCACCCAAGGCACGTCAGATCAATCCACTCTACTCAGAATGACAACAGAGGAGGTCAGCAGCATAGGCCACAATATTCCTCCCAGGCTTCGGGGCAGCAACAAAGCTATCCTCAGCCTCCAGCTCCAAGGGGCAGAGGCGCCAGGGGCTTCGGCGGAAGGTTTGGGAATGAGCCCAGGAAAATTTATTGCCTATTCAGCGGTGAGGACAAGGGCCATACTACAAGGATGTGCCATGTCACCATCCAGAAACAGAAGGAGATAGCAGAAGCTGCAGCCCAACAAAACCAGCCAAAGCAAGTTATGCATACTGCTTCGTATCATTCACCGTACATACCAGAGTATGTGGGTAACCATCCTGCAGTTTCTGTTGCTTCGGCAAGCCAACCTCAGGCATCTTGGCAACAGCCTCCACCTCCACCACCAATGCAACCCGCATATCCCCAGGGCCAGCAGCCAGAAGGGAGCCAGCACACTCATCAGCAGCGAGACTTCAGGGAGCAGTCCGAAGCTCGCACAGTCAACAGTACTGTGCCAGAATCAAAGCACATCTACTAAGAGATATCCTACCTCTGAAACAGTTTTTACATTCGTCATCATTTTCCTTTTCGATAAAGAAGCAATCATTGAAAGCCTAGTTCTTTTGTTGTTTTCAATTTCTTGTAATAGCTTCGTCATTGTCATGATATAATATACCTTCTTCACAGACTCACGAAGTTCCAAAAGTCAGTAAAACACGAAAGTTGTTCTCAAGAGAACGCGGGGTTCACAATTATATTACAAGATTTGCCGAAGCAACAAAAAGTCGTTCTAAGGAACGCAGTGTAAGTTTGCTGAAACAAAAAAAAAGTCGTTCCTAAGGGAGCGCAGCGTAAGTTTTCTGCTCAAAAGTCGTTCCAAAGGGAATGAAGAGCTTACAGCAAAAAATAAACGCTGATTCCGCCGAAGTATAAGGCGAAGCGCGAAAAGTCAATGCGAATACCGCCGAAGTAGAAGGCGAAGAAGCTCCTAAGGGAGGCTTACAGCGAAAAGTCAGCGCTGATACACCGAAAATTAAGCAGTGAAGCCGAAAAATAAACGACAAAGAGATTGTGTGTTCTACTGAGGGAATGTGTGTGTATCTTCGGCAAAAACTTTATTCGCATACCATAACATCATCACATCATTCGCATAACATGACATCATACATCATATTGCATCAATGGCACAAGAAGGGGACACAATGTTGATCTTCGGAAATTGTTTCAAAGAAGTTGTGCCAAAGCACAAAATAAGTTTTGAAGAAGTACAACTTTATCAACTTTAATATCAAAGGAGATCTATTGCTTACGAAGCATAATATTTTCACGGAATATGGATATTCTTCACGAAGTATGAAAAGAAGGGAAGGTGTTTTTTCGCCGAAGGCTCAAAAACGGTATGTACGTAAAGTTTCATGCATCGTAAAGAACTGAATTACAAACAACTTATATATTACATTCAAAACAATAAAATATTACACACTTTGTTCAGCAAATATTACATCAATATTCCGAATGTTTTTACAACAATAGCTATTCTTCTTTTAAAACTGCTTCCGCAGCTTCGTTTAGTAGTTGAGTCACAACTTCGTCCATAATAGCTTCGGCCATCTTAATAATTTTATCTTCCTTTTTTGCTTCGGGGTCGGCCAATGACTCGAAGGGCTCCGAGGGAGGAGATAGTTCAGCTGCGATACAAAACATAGATAAGTTCGAAGTCACAAAAATAAAACATAAAGTTAAAAACAATCAGGCAATACCTATCCGTTTCTCGAGTTCCGCAGCTTTCTCAGCCGCCTTCGCTGCTTCTCTCGTATCATGATGAGTATCTTTTTCGCTCTTTTTTATTATCTCATGGGCCATCCCTCGGTCGCCATTTTCCCAAACGTCAGTAAAGAATTTTCCACCAGCTAAGTTTGCTTCGGCCGAGGGATCCTTCGTGTCATCAATAGAGAAAGCAGCTTCGGCTTGGGCCAAAATCTTCACATGTTCGCATCCTGCTTTCTCCAAAATGGATGTGACTCCTCTTGCACCAGAAAAGGCGCAGACGTCTCCACGGCCATTCAAAATTTCCTCAAAGGCATCGGCTTCGCTGTTGATCCATTCGATTGGGCCCTCGGGATCGCCTCTTACGAAGTTGTCCTTGCTGGAGTATGCACCGACGCTGGCGAAACTAGTCTTAATTTTTCCCACACATTCTATGGATTTTTCATAACATCTTTCTTTTGAAGACCAAAGTTATGCAGTTGTCTTCTCCCAATAATTTTTCCAGTAATCACTGGCGTCTCGGTCAGCTTCGGCAATTGCACATTTTAATTTTGCTTCTGCCAGCTATTTTCGAAGATCTTCAATTTCACATTTCTGGGCTTCGGCTTGGGCTTTTGAAGTAGCTTCGTCCTCTTTTATCTTGTTCACCAATGAGTTCAAAACTTTATCTTTTTCAAGACCTTCGTTCCTTAGTTCAATTACCTCGGAACGAAGGTTGTTCAAAGCTATAGTGCATCCTTCGTCTTCGGCACTTTTTTGCGCCCTGAGGGCGTTGCTAAGAATTAGGCCCTGTGGAAGGAGTGCGGTATTAAGTATAAGCAAATAAGAAAATCTTTTGTTTTTAAAGTACAAAAAGTTTATTCTCGTACCTTTAAGCTATTATATGCTAAGCTGTCGGCTAATTCATCTTTTGATAGCACCGAGAGACCGTCTTCTAGTGTCGGGAATCCAAAGCTTTTGCCCATCTCCCGGCAGACAGAGATCTCCTTGCTGTCTGGGAGACAATACAAGAAGTCTTCTTCTCCGCTGCCATTGAATATCAACGCCCCTTTTGGATATTTCAGTCTTTGGGCATAATATTGAGCTTCTCGCTTTTCTTCTGCAGATAACCTTTTTCCCGAAGCATGTCGTACAATATAATCGAGAGCTTCGAAAGATGCTTCGGGTGTGGGAGTGGCAGTTTGTTCAGACAGAAGTTGTTCTGAAGCTTCTCTTTCCGTTTCTTTATCTCCAATTTCTAGGGATTTCTTTTTGGCGGGCTCTGAGGGCCCAGTTTTGGGTTTGGCATGACTCTTTGCAGCTTCGGCTTCAGTTTGCTTTGTTTCAATTTGTGTTTTTGAAGCTTCGGTTGTTTTCCCTGGAGTAGAGCTTGAAGTCTTTATTTCTTCCAGTACATCTAGTACGTGGACCATCCTTTTCCTCTTAGGGGTAACTGTAAGATCTTTTTGTGCCTTCGGCACTGTCACCCCTGCCGAAGGACTTGTAACTTTTGATATCTTTGTTCTCTCGACCTTCGGCTCACCCAATTTGGCCAATGGTGCCTTCGGCGTTGCAGCCGGCTCTTCAGTCTTCTGCATAAGCGCAGTTTCTTTGGCTTCGTTAGCCGAAGAGGTCTCACCGCCAAATTCAGGCACTGTGGCCGTTTCAATGTAGCATGGTCGGTGAGTGAGGACCTTCACTTTCTTCCTCTTCGACGTAGGCTCACTAGAGACAGCCAAAGCAACATCCTTCACAGGAGCCGCACCTTTCCTTTTCTAACCCCGTAGTGGGTATCGGTAGTCAGGGTACACAAATCCTATAGCATCAAAAACTCTGTTTAGTCTCTTCTTTTTCCGGTTCCCGAAGGCCGCAGATAATGCGTTATCTTCTGCTCTGCAGTACGGCCCAACCAATTCATCACTTGTAGCTTCGATACACTTCAACCAGTCATCATCCGGCTCAACAAACTTACCTCATATCTGAGGTGTATTTTAACCGAACTATCTCTCCTTCGTCAGTCTTAGTGACAGTCTCCTTCGGCATTTCCCACTTTTCTACAAGTGGCCATACTCTAAAAGCTATATGCTCCTGGATTAGGTCCCTTGTCCCGGTGAAAGAACAAACTGTGCCGAAAGCTCTTCGACATCCTTCGACCGCCTTGTCAATCTCCACCTTCGGCTTCCAAAGGCCGAAGCGCTGCCAGATAGGGCGCATGATTATCTCTTTAATGTCTTCTCGTGCCTTTAAATCATTTTTCACATAGAACCATTCTTTCATCCAGTCTCCAGACCATCTCTTCTGAAAAGTCGGCACTGGGGAGCTTGAGCCAGAGCGGGCAACGAAGCTATAGCAGCCAAAATTGTTATGATATTGTTCTTTACCTCAGGGCTTCGTCTCATATAGCAGTTCGTGCATACTGCAGGAACTTTTTGCATTTGGCTCCAAGCCCTGGCTTCTCACGGCCTAGACGAAGATTCCCATTCTTATGATTGCTTCGGGAGTAATTTGATGAAGGTAGACCTGATAGATCTTTAAAACCTCAACCACAAATCTGTTTCAGGGGAACCAAAGCCCAGCTTTGAAAAAGCTTCGGAAGATCACGACTTCATTCTCTTCGGGAGTAGGCACAGTCTTCTCTCCGTCATCTGCCCTCACAGTAGACATATCTCGAAAATATCTCCCCCTCATATTGTCAAGGTGACTCTGCTTAATAGTTGATTTTCCGAAGACTGTATGACTTGGTCGCCACGGTCGATCTTCGGAGTCTTCACCTCCACTTTCCATATCATAACTGTCACTTTCACCAGTATCTTTAGATAAACCTTCTAAAATCTCCCTAGTGATCTTCTTTGTATTCGTCTTTGCTATCGATTCAAGAAACCCAAGATTTTTCTCCTCAGAAAGGCTCAGCTTCGTTTCGGCAACAGCTTTTTTATCTTGAGTCATCTTCGGAAATGTTGAAAATGTGCTCTTAAGGCCGAAGCTAAAAATCTAAAAAGCCAGGCAAGCGTTGGTATGCAAGAGCTAAAAATTGGGAAAGCAAGAGCAGATGGCAAGAAAGCGTGCCAAATGTGCTCGCGGTGTGCTCTTATTTATACGCCTAGTGCGTTGCAAGTGGGAGGGCCCCGCTTGTCATTGACTATTGCTATTCTAGCAAGGGGAAGGTGTTTTTTCGGACCTTCGACTTAAGGCCTTCGTCCATTTCGCAATCTGAATTTATCATTATAACAAATTAATATTGCGAGGGGCTACTGTTGGGGGCCTTCGGCTTCTGAAGGTCCTCAAAAACATGATTTAACAATGTTTGTAGAGTATGATACATGAACAGGTACCTTCGGACTTAGGTCAAAACCACAGTGTGAAGAAGCATAAAGAATATGAAGGATGGCGCATAGCCGAAGCTATGCGCAGAGGAGCTTCGGCATGATAGCAGAAAAGCAAACCGACTCAAAGAGGAAAAGGCTATTTAGACCCCGGTAGATTACTATAGAGTTATTAGCAAATGTAAAGGGCATGGGTGTAATTTTACATGGGCTGCATCCCGTGCCTATAAATAGATGAACAGTGCCCTCGTACTGTTCACGCTGACTTGGCATTTGCTTTTGTGTCACGCTTGTACTTTCACCTTCTTTCAAGCCGGAGGTACCTTTGTAACTTATTATCATTTCTATTTTTCCATAATAATGAAATAGAGATGAGTTGATGGTAATACATAACTGTTTATGTTACTTTTTGTATTTCATACGTCTCCTTCGTTATTTATATGTTATATTGACGAAGGTACGTCCTCCATAACCTTCGTCCGAAAATCATTATCTCTCAAGGGAAATAATGCTTCGAAGGACGAAGGACTTTAATGTTTAACATTTTCTGTGTTGCCTTGTTCTTAACTCATAGCATTTGAGAACAAGTCCCCAACACATGCTTCGTAAAGAAGAGTGTTCATGCTTCGTGAGAATATCCATACTTTGTAAAGAACATCCAAGCTCCGTAAAAACATCAATGCTTCGTAAATAATAGATCTCTTCTTCCATATCAGAGCTGATGAAGATGTACTTCTCAGCTTATTTTGTGCCTTGGCACCTTTTCATTTTTGTAAAGCATTCTCCGAAGATCATGTCATTGGTGTGATATGATGTATGATGTGATGCTATGCGAGATGATGCGATGATATGATGCAAAGAATAATGGTAATGCCGAAGACACACACCCACGCTGAAACACACAATCTCTGTGTCCCCTTAGAAACGATCAAAATCTCTTTGCCGCTTATTTTTCGGTGTAAGTTCTGCATCCCCTTAGGAACGTCTTTTGAACTTCTTCACCTTCTATTTCGGCGGTATTTTTTGCGTTGACTTTTCACGCTTCGCCTTATATTTCGGCGGTATTTGGCTCTGCATTCCCTTTGGAATGACTTTTGAGTAGAAAACTTACACTGCGCTCCCTTAGGAACGACTTTTTGTAGCTTCGGCAAACTTACGCTTCGCTCCTTAGGAACGACTTTTTGTAGCTTCGGTGAAACTTGTACTGGGATTTTTAGCTCTGCATTCCCTTAGGAACGTCTTTTGAGCTTCGTAAGTCTGTGAAGAAGATATATTTCATTCTGACAGGAACGAAGCTATTACAAGAAATTAAAACTAGGTTTACATTGATTGTTCCTTATTAAAAACAAAATGAAAATGAACGTAAAAATGTTTCAGAGGTAGGATATCTCTTAATAGATGTGCTTTGATTCTGTCACAGTACTGTTGACTGTGCGAGCTTCAGATTCCTCCCTAAATTTCCGTTGCTGTTGAGAGTGCTGGCACCCTTCTGGCTGCTGGCTTCGGGAATAGGTCGGTTGTAGTGTTGGCGAAGGCGGAAGTTGTGGCCAGGAAGCCTGTGAATGGCTAGCCGAAGCGACAGAAGCTGAAGGATGATTGTTCACATACTCTGGTACGTAGGGAGAGTGAGATGAAGTAGTGTGTAAGACCTGCTTCGGCTGGTTCTACCGGGTTTCGGCTTCTGCTATTTCCTTTTGTTTCTGAATGGTGACATGGCACATTCTTGTAGTATGGCCCTTGTCCTCACCATAGAATAAGCAGTAAATCTTTCTAGGCTGATCCCCAAACCTTCCTCCGAAGCCCCTGGCGCCTCTGCCCCTTGGAGCTGGTGGCCTAAAGGAGCTTTGTTGTTGCCCCGAAGATTATGAGGTATATTGTGACCTCTGAGACTGACTTCCTTTGTCATCACTTTGAGTGGAGTTATGGATTGACCTGACGTGCCTCAGATGGACTCTTCCTTCGAAGCCCCTGGTCATTTCGGAGAATCTGTAAGCTTCCTCCCTTCTTTGGCGAAAGTCGTTGTCAGCTCGGATGTACTCATCCATCTTCTAAAGCAGCTTCTCCAGAGTTTGCGGAGGCTTCCTTGCAAAGTACTGAGCCGTAGGTCCTGGCCGAAAGCCCTTAATCATGGCCTCAATTACAATCTCATTTTGCACCGTAGGCGCTTGTGCCCTTAGTCGCAAGAACCTTCGGACATACGCCTGGAGGTATTCCTCATGGTCTTGCATGCATTGGAACAGGGCCTGAGCTATGACTGGCTTCGTCTGAAAGCCTTGGAAACTTGTCACCAGCATATCCTTGAGCTTCTGCCACGAAGTAATAGTCCCTGGCCGAAGAGAAGAATACCATGTTTGGGCCACATTCTGAACTGCCATGACGAAGGACTTGGCCATGACAGCTGCATTGCCTCCATACGAAGATATAGTTGCTTCATAGCTCATCAAAAACTGCTTCGGATCTGAGTGCCCATCATACATGGGGAGCTGAGGTGGCTTGTATGATGGAGGCCATGGGATAGCCTGCAGTTCTGCTGCCAGGGGAGAAGCATCATCAAAGGTAAAGGTATCATGATTAAAATCATCATACCATCCATCCTCGTTGAATAAGCCTTCTTGAAAAAGCTCCCTGTGTTGGGGCCTTCGATCTTGTTCGTCTTGAGCAAGATGACGTACTTGTTCAGTGCCTTCGTCGATCTACCTTTGAAGATCAGCTAGTCGCGCCATCTTCTCCTTCTTCCTTTGTACTTGCTGATGAATTATTTCCATGTCCCTGATCTCTTGGTCCAACTCCTCCTCCTGGAGTGTTGGACTGGTGGCCTTCCTTTTCTGGCTTCGGGCCTCTCAAAGAGAGAGGGTCTCCTGGTTCGGGTCCAGTGGCTGTAGTGCAGCAGCCCCTGGCGCTGAAGCTTTCTTTGGCGGCATGACGAAGGTCAGTGCTTGCCGAAGGTGGTCGAAAAAGGGTTCACCGGAGGTGGGCGCCAATGTTGGGGACTTGTTCTCAAATACTATGAATTAAGAACAAGGCAACACAAGATGTTAAATGTTAATGCCCTTCGTCCTTCGAAGCATTATTTCCCTTAGGATATAATGATCTTCGGACGAAGGTCATAAAGGACATACCTTCATCATTGCAGTTTATGTTAATAAAAGAAGAAGCATATGAAATATAAGAGACAACATAAACAATCATATAACATTATTAGTTCATTCTTATTATATTATCATGGAAATACAAAAGCAATATTGAATTACAAAAGTACCTTTGGTTTGATAGAAGGCAAAAAGTACAAGCGTGACGCAAAAGCAAGTATAAGTCAGCATGAACAGTACGGGCGTACTGTTCATCTATTTATAGGCACAGGACGCAGCCTATGAGAAATTACATTGATGCCCTTTACATTTATTATTGACTTATAGATAAATCTATGAGGACTAGATAGCCTTTTCCCTTTTAAGTCGGTTCCTTTTTCCGCGATTGAGCCGAAGCTCCCTTACGCGTAGCTTCAGAGCAACGACAACCTTCATCACGATCATGCTCTTCCCATCGTGTATGCTTTTATCCTAAGTCCGAAGGTACCTATCCATAAGCCATGCTTGGAAGACATTGTTAAATTACGTTTTTGAGGACCTTCGGAGGACGAAGGCCCCCAACAAATGCTTTTATAAAGCAAAAGACATTATTTGTGAAAGAATGTGACAAAGTGTGTCACAAGTGTCACAAGAAGGGACATATTAAGAAAAATTGTCCTAAGCTCAAGAATGTATCCTCCACTTGTTTTGAGCATTGTTATGTTCTTTCTCATTATGCAAAAGGTGTTCATGCTAGATTTGTTGGTACTTCAATTGTTGGCAACAAAAAGAAAGCTATTTGGGTGCCAAAGACCTTGGTCACTAACATCCAAGGACCCAAGCAAGTTTGGGTACCTAAAAGAGATTGATTTCCTTTTGTAGGTGAACTACAAGGCGGGAGGGAATCATTGGGTGTTAGATAGTGGATGCACTCAACACATGACCGGAGATATGAAAATGTTCACCCAAATGAGTGAGGAAGATTGCTCAAATTATGATAGTATCACATTTGGAGATAATCGCAAAGGAAAGGTTAAAGGATTGGGTAAAATTGCTATTTCGAATGATCATTCCATATCAAATGTGCTCTTAGTTGAGTCTTTGAATTTTAATTTACTATCCGTAGCTCAATTATGTGATTTAGGATTTAGTTGCAATTTCACAGTTGATGATGTTATTATCTCTTGTTTTGATGGTAGCAATCTTAAGTTTAAAGGTTTTAGACATGAAAATCTTTACCTTGTTGATTTCTCATCTAGTGAGGCAAAGCTCACAACTTGCTTATTCTCAAAGGCTTCACTAGGTTGGTTATGGCATAGATGACTTTGTCATGTTGGAATGAAGCAACTCAATCGGTTAACCAAGCATGACTTAGTCCGTGGCTTGAAAGATGTGAAATTTGAGAAGAACAAATTATGTAGCTCTTGTCAAGCTGGGAAGCAAGTGGCAAATACTCATCCAAATAAAAGTCAAATGTCTACTCATCGACCTTTGGAATTACTTCACATGGATTTATTTGGGCCCACATCGTTTGTGAGTATTGGTGGTAATTCCTATTGTCTTGTGATTGTGGATGATTATTCTAGATTCACTTGGGTTTATATTCTTCGGGATAAATCTAATGTGTTTGAAACATTCAAGTCATTTGCTATATTGGCTCAAAATCAATTTGATTTTGATATCAAGAAAGTTAGAAGTGATAATGGGTCGGAATTCAAAAATGCAAGAATTGATGAATATTGTGATGACAAGGGTATTAAACATGAATTCTCTTCCAAATATACCCCGGAACAAAATGGTATTGTTGAAAGAAAGAATAGGACTCTCATTGATATGGCTAGGTCTATGTTAGCGGAATATAATGTGTCGGATTCTTATTGGGCCAAGGCAATAAACACCGCTTGCCATTCATCAAATAGGCTATATTGTCACAAGCTTTTGAAGAAAACTCCCTATCAATTGCTCATTGGTAGAAAGCCAAATATCTCATATTTTAGGGTATTCGGTTGCAAATGCTATATTTTGATAAAGGGAAGCCGGCTCTCTAAATTTGAGAAGAAATGTGATGAGGGTTTTCTTCTTGGATATTCACCAAATAGTAAGGCTTATAGAGTTTTCAACAAAACTCATGGTATTATTGAAGAAGCATATGGTGTTGAGTTTGATGAAATTAATGGGTCTCAAGATGAAAGTGATAATCTTGATGATGTTGGTGGAACTCAATTGAAAAATGCTATGAAAACAATGGCCATTGGTGACATAAATCCAAAGGAAGATGATGATGAAAATAATGTGGTTGTCATTCCTTCCACTTCAACTCTAAATGAAGAAGATCACCAAAGCCAACAAAATGATGAAATTATGGCTACTCATGATCAAGGTACTTCAAGTCATTCGGTTCCTCCTAATGCTTCAACTAGCAATTATCAAACGGTATCAAGAATTCATCATTCTATTGTGAAGGATCACCCGGTTGATCAAATTGTGGGTGATATTAGTAAGGGTGTTCAAACTCGCTCTCGCATAGCTTCATTTTGTGAACATTTCTCTTTTGTATCTTGTATGGAACCTAACCGTGTAGATGAAGCTCTACTTGATGTTGATTGGGTGAATGCAATGCATGAAGAATTAAATAACTTCACTCGAAATGAAGTTTGGGAGCTTGTTGAGAGACCAAAGAACCACAATGTTATTGGTACAAAATGGGTGTTTCGCAACAAGCACAATGAAGATGGGGTAGTAGTAAGAAATAAGGCAAGATTAGTTGCACAAGGATATACTCAAATAGAGGGTTTGATTTTGGGGAGACATTTGCTCCCGTGGCAAGATTACAAGCAATCCAGATTCTTCTTGCTTATGCTTGTGCACACAATATCAAGCTCTACCAAATGGATGTAAAGAGTGCCTTTCTAAATGGTAAGATTAGTGAACTAGTGTTTGTTGAACAACCTCCCGGTTTTGAGGACCCCAAAAGACCTAACCACGTGTTCAAGCTTTCTAAAGCTCTCTATGGGCTTAAGCAAGCTCCACGCGCTTGGTATGAAAGGCTTAGGGATTTCTTGCTTTCCAAAGACTTTAAAATTGGGAAGGTTGACACTACCCTATTCACTAAAAGGATTGGAAAAGACTTATTTGTCTGTCAAATTTATGTTGATGATATTATTTTTGGATCTACTAATGAATTGTTTTGTGAGGAATTTGAAAAAATGATGTCAAAAGAATTTGAAATGTCTATGATAGGAGAATTGAGCTTCTTTCTTGGTCTTCAAATCAAACAATTGAAAGATGGAATCTTTATAAGCCAATCAAAATATTTGAAGGACATGCTCAAAAAGTTTGGCTTAGAAAATGCAAAGCCTATCAAGACTCCTATGGCAACAAATGGTCATCTAGACTTAGATAAGGGAGGTACTATGGTTGATCAAAAACTTTATCGCTCAATAATTGGTAGTTTACTTTATATTACCGCATCTAGGCCCGATGTTTTGTTTAGTGTTTGCATGTGTGCTCGATTTCAAGCTTCACCTAGAGAGATTCACTTGAAGGCCGCAAAAAGAATTCTAAGATATTTGAAGTACACTCCTAATATTGGTCTATGGTATCCCAAAGGTGCTCAATTTGAATAAATTGAATATTCGGATTCGGACTATGCGGGGTGCAAAGATGATAGAAAGAGCACCTCCGGTTGTTGTCAATTTCTTGGAAGATCTCTTATTTCATGGTCTTTTAAAAAGCAAAATTTTGTTGCTCTCTCTACCGCCGAGGCAGAATATATATCGTCCGGTAATTGTTGTGCACAATTATTATGGATGAAACAAACTCTATTGGATTATGGGATCATTTTGAAGAATGTGTCTCTCATGTGTGATAAAGAGAGTGCGGTAAAATTGGCCACAAATCCGGTCCAACACTCAAGAACTAAGCATATTGTCATACGGCATCACTTCTTAAGGGATCATGTTGGAAAGGGAGATATCTCTATATATTCAATTGGCACGGACGATCAATTGGCCGATATATTTACAAAGCCATTGGATGAAACAAGATTTTGTACACTAAGAAGTGAAATGAATGTGATAGATCTCTCAAATGTGGCTTGAGGTTGAACGCACATGTGTAGTATTGCATTTCGTTTCTAAATATGCTCTCTACGCTATTTATTGGGTATTTTTTTGATGAATTTTCATTCTAGATTGATCTAAGTAGTTTGATATGAAAATGTGTATTCCTCAAATACATAATGTGTGTATGCATACATACTAACCCTTTGGATTGGTCGAAATGTCCATATATAAGCATCAAATCGGATTTGAAATTCAAAATCAGAAAATGGACAAAGTTTGAATATTTGGGTATCAGGCTGCGGACCGTCCGCCTATGGACCATGGACCGTCTTCTGTATCTGGTTTTGGACAGTCCGAGGGAGCAGTGCAGACAGTCTGAGTTACCAGGGTGCGGACCGTCCGCGACAGGCAGTTAAATCAAGCTGAGCCAATCAACTTGTCACTTTCATCCATTGTCTCTCCTCTCTCACTCTCCACACGCCTAAAGGTCACTTTGGTCGATTGTGTGCGGACGATGTAGTGAAGTTGCGCACGGACAGTCCGAAAGCTTATGGGAAGTTCAACAAACATGTCTTCATCCTGGTATTTCATAATCTCGTGGATTTCATCTAATTTCTTCAAATTTGGGGATTCTTTGGATTTTTTCTCTGATCTAGAATTGAGCAATACTTTCACAAATCGGATTGGTGGGATTGTTAGTGCTACTCATTGTGAATGTTGTGCAAAAATTTGAATGAGTTTGGATGGATATTTTCTGCCGAATCGTCGATTGCATGATTGAGGCGACTAGGGTTCTAGAGAGTCGCCCCTAGACGGTCGCGGACCGTCCGCCAGGTGGGCGCAGACAGTCCGACCCTCTAGCGCGGATAGTCCAGACCCTGACAGAAAATTACACTTCCTTTCTCTATGATTGTGGCGTTATCAACTATTCATCTATGGATGTTTCTCATATTTATTGCAGTGGCCTGGGTGGTCTTCGAAAGAAGCTTGCCGGTCGCTTCAAATCAAAGCGCCCTCGTGCAGACGATGCAGACTACACTCCAACCACTGAATCAGAGGCCCAATCTTCAGCTAGGGGAGTGTATCTATGGACACAGAAGACGTTCCACATACACATCCTGACTATCCGATTGACGTCACAGGATGGACATTTCCAAAGAGGAGGTTCTCTATAGCATAATACTGCTCCAGGAGGACTATCAATCAATATACTCTGCCATCAGACACCAATGTTCAATTCTTTCACACTCAGCTCCAATTTGATGTTTTTTGGGGCACATTGATGGATACCAACTTTCACAAACATCAGGAGATTGATTGGACTTTCATGCTAAGACAATCAGTTATGGAGGACCTGATTCTAAAGTTTGAGACATGTGGTCTGTATCACTTTATGGGTCAGAGAACTGATTTCAGTGAGATGGCACTAAAGCAATTCCTGGCCACAGCTGAGATTGATATAGATGAGGAATCCATCACTTGGATGACTGGTTTTAAGAGATATTCTGCAACGTTTGCTGAATTTGCAGCTGCCAACAGTCTGAATTATGTCACCATTTCAGCTGGGATTGATCTATACACTGAAGATAACTTTGAAGACTTTGTGCAATTTTATGAGCCAGCAAGGGCTTCAGACCCACATGGATAGCCGCTTCCAGGGACTGATGACACATATGGATCAGCGCATGGATGCCATGCAATCTCGTTTTGATGATAACTAGGATGCGCTAAACACTGAGTACTCTAAATTTCGCAGTCACAATCAAGATCATGTCACTGATCCTATCATGAACAGACTCAACAACATGCAATAGAGTTATCAGGACAACATGGGAGCTCTATCTAGTCAATTTGACAATCTCTCTACCAATGACAGCATGCAAGAGATCAGTCAGAGGCAGCAGCAGCTTCAGCAGGATTTTGGGCAGTTCTCCTCTCTCTTTGACACCTTCAGCACTCACTACTATAGCATGCATCCTCCACTAGGTGATCAGTGAAGCCCCTCCTTTGTGGCAATTGATGCCAAAGGGGGAGAGAAGAGAAGAAAGAGAAGTTGTCATATTCAGGGGGAGCTTGTTTATGTGGACATTGAGACCATGCATGTGCATGTTTACCATTTTATGTCGTATGCACTATTTTATGTCGTATGCACTATTTTATGTCTTATGCACTTGGTATTGGCTACTATTTGAACTCTATGTCTTATGCCTGTGGACAACTATTTGTAATATTCTGTGGGTTGAACTATGTTTAGTTCAAATTACTCTGTGATTGGTTAATCGAGGAGTGATTATAATTGCTGCGCTTACTTTACATATTATCTCTTGTATGCCTCGATAACCATGACTGTAGGAAGATCTCCATCAAAACTCCGATCAATTATGTCTTATGCACACACATAGGGGGAGCTTTTCCTACATTCTGAATTTTATTGGGATTTATCTATCTCTCGGACAGAACTTCAAATCAAGATAAGTCCTATGAAACTCATCGCTAAAATCCTTCTTATACCTAAGGTATGAGGGAGATTTGGAAAAACAAAACTTCTCTTGAATATATTGTGTAGTGTTGTCATCAATTACCAAAAAGGGGGAGATTGTGAATCATCTAGGCCCCTTAGTGATGTTTTGGTAATTGATGACAACTGTTTGTGGACTAACGGTTCCTGGAGAAATAAAAATGCAGGGTTGGACCAAATAGAACAGGAAATCTTGGAGATTTATAAGCATTGGTTGTGGATCAAGTGAAGGCAAAGGTATAACATAGGTTTTGTTAGGTTTTGTTTTTGCCGGTCTCTAGGAGTTTAGAGAATATACTTGACCAGATTAGTAGGTTAGATAGTCGTACTATTAAGAGGGGTCAATGACTTTGATCTGTGTAAAACTTAGTGCTTCATAGAGCATCTAGTGGTTGCATTTGCATGAGGACTAACAGCGCTTCAAATTTCATGAGTTAAAAATCCTTTCAAAAGCGTGTTTGAAAAGTGCCAAGTCTTGGGATGCACGGACCGTCCGGGCCTTAAGGGTGCACCGTCCGCGATCCTCCAGTGGGGTCCGAAGTCTGTTCGCTTTGGACAAGTCCTGTTCATTTTTACTGCGGACCGTCCGGGCCTTAGGGCCGGGCCGTCCACAGTCCTGACCAGAGGAGGCTGCTCTCGGCATAGTCCCTGAATTATAGTGCGGACCGTTCGGCCTTGATGGGCGGACTGTCCGCAGGTGCCAAATTTGGTTTGGACAGGGACTGTGTGGTTTTTGGGATTTGTACTACGGACTGTCCGGAGGATAAGTCCGGACAGTACTGACTCCCAAGTCTCGGACCGTCCGGCCTTGTAGGCGGACGGTTCGCATGTGTTAACTCCACTTGTTCAGAGCTCTGGTGCTCCATGTTGCTAGGTCACGGATGGTCTGACCAAGGTGGGCGGACTGTCCGGACCTTACTTTTCTGACAGCTCTGACAGATTTCAAACGGGAAAAATAGCCGTTATGCGTACGGTGGACCGTCCGGCCCTAGGGCGCGGACCGTCCACGTGTGCGCAGAACATGTGTCTTTTGCTCATAACGGTTCGATTTGAGAGAGCGACTATAAATAGAAGGGGAGCTCGTGTGTGGGGGTCCTCTTGGCCATTCCTTGCACACATTGAGCTCATTTGTGATCCTCCAACTCATTCTCTCACACACATTGCTTGAGATTGCATTCTAGTGAGAGATTGAGTGTTCCTAGTGTATTTGCATCCATTGGTGATTCTTGAGGCACTAGGTGGTACACCGAGCAAGCGTCATCGACTTGTTACTCTTGGAGGTTGCCGCCTCCTAGACGGCTCGGGTGATTGTCTCCGTCGAACTCTCCAAGAAGATTGTAGAGAAGCCGCGGTGTTGATTGTGAGGGGTTCTCGCCTACCTCGCCGGAGCGGCAAAGGTGACACTAGTGGAATCGAGGTATTGAGTGATTTCTTGTCCACTTGGCTCCAAGATCAAGCCATGTCTTGATAGAGGAGCAAGTGAGAGCTTGAAGTCCACCTCAACGTGGATTAGGGGTGATCGGCAAATCACCGATACCACGGGATAAAATCTGGTGTCTTTATTTCCTTGCATTACTTATTGTCGTGCAAGTGAATAGTATTTTGCATATTGTTCATCAAGTATTCAATCACCTTAGTTGATGCTCATAGATTGTTAACTTGTTATCACTAGAGAATTTATTCCTCTTGTTATATTGATTAAATTTCCCTAGTGTTTTTTGATTTTAGTCAAAACCGTCTATTCACCCCCCTCTAGCTAGTGTCCTAGATCCTACACACTTGGGCTTCTAAGTCTCCGATTGGATCGTTGTTGCCGCTGCTGCTCCCTTCATGTCTTGGAGCCAACTGATGACAAGGTACGCCAATAGGTCCAGTGGACTTACGCGCGGTTTTCCTCCTACGCGGCGGCATGTCTCCATAAGGGGGGAAAATTTATTAGTATAGTTTTAAAACATGATGCACTCTATTACCTGGTCTTACAAGATGATTACTTCAGAAAGTAGTAAGATAAGAATGAAAGAAATTTTCTTAGATAAGCCTTTGAAAATTCTTTTTGAAATGCTTCATAATGTCTGAAGAGATGGGCTTCACTCCGATACCAGCTGTGACGGAACCTCCCAAGTTATTTGGCCCACCTACAGTTGTCCTTGTCCAACGGACTTTAGACAACCATGTAGATGCACATAATTACTTGACAAGTTCGGTATCTGTATCCTTTTCTCGCCCAAGAGTGTCTCACTCGTCACGCAGATATTACAACACATCGAAGGAACGAATAAGCGGAAGCAATTACAGTAACTTAATTTACATTAAAATACAGAAAGAGTGTTATTATTACAGACTAGAGGTATATGAGTGCAGAAGTATTATTATTACAAACTCAGGAGGCAAAAACCCCTCCCGCATAAAAAGTATAATGTTTTTAAAAGGAGGACAACATCCTCCCGAGGCTTCACTCTTGAGATTCTTCTTTTGGCACCACCTTAGAGCAAAAGCAGCAAAAGTTTGCTGCTTCCTCACCTACAACAACATGGGTTCCTAAACCCTGAGTACGAAGTGTACTTTCGCAAGTCTTACCCGTCAAAATAAAAGACTCTCAAGCACTTGGCCTATAATAGCCAGTTTTATTAGCAAGTTAAGTCATTACCTGAATCTAGAGTTCTTTCTACCCTAGTTCAAGCACTTAGCCTATAATAGCCATCTTTTATCATCCCTTTAAGTTTACTAGAATGCTACATGTAAGTCAGTGACCAAGTCTTCATGTCTGAGAAGTAACGGCGATCCGAATCGATTAATACTCAGCTGAGGATCTCCAATCACACGACATATTGAGACTTAACCCTTGCATATGTTAACTCACCTCCGGGGTTCTTAAGACCAGATCGGGTTCACGCCAACCGAGAGCACAGATACACCCTCGTCCAGCCTCTTGCTATGGAGGGTACACGCTACTCTCGCCATCTCTCCACTCACATTGTGTGTTGTCCTATTCTGGTATTAGTCTGCTCGAGGCAAAGCTTACCCATGATGAGGCATGTGACCAGTTAAAGGGTCCTCGGTCAGCAGGCCGACATCGACACAGTCATTAATCGACTCAGACGGAGACACTACACCGAGACTCTCTTCTCGTGCAAGTCACCCGCCCGGTCTCAGCTTTATCATTTCAAACCCAAAGTTTGGTACCTGACAGAGGTACATCTTTTCCGATGTTGAACCCATCAAGTCCCTGATGGATCCACCATCAAGTTTTATTTTTGAAAACATCCCATCCCACTTGAGGCATCATCTTTTGTCAAAAAAAACATTTTGTTTTTCTAGAGCTAGACTAAGCATCGGAAAAATCTTTTCATAAAACAGGTGATCAAGGAAAGGTAATCAATCTTCAAAGGAAGGAAATGCATCAACTGTTTAGTAAACAACTCCTATCACCTAATGCATTAAGCAAGTGAGAAAGATTTTAAAATATCAAGGAGGTGGCAAAT
Organism: Zea mays; assembly: GCF_902167145.1. Lineage (NCBI taxonomy): Eukaryota > Viridiplantae > Streptophyta > Magnoliopsida > Poales > Poaceae > Zea > Zea mays. The sequence continues at coordinate 92,810,316 of NC_050097.1, forward strand.
GCACCGGGGCTTGCCTTGTGTTGTATGAGAGTCGGGTTCTGCTCCACAAATATCAAAATAAAAGCAGTTCCCAGCAGGTGGGTCTTCAGGTGGTGGTGGTGTAGCTCCTTCTTCTTCAACCACTACTTCTTCCTCGTTCTCTATATATAACCATATATAACCATGAATGCTCATGTAATGCTTATGAAAATGCAGTAATAGAAAAGGTTTATCAAGTTGTATATTGAATACAAGGTTTATCATGATACTCCAGGGAACTATGGTTTTTGGAGTCAGTTCTTCATTTCAGAGGGCAGACCCTACCTAGAAGACTAGGGTTTTAAGTTTAGGAACCAAACAATGTCCAAAACAAGTCAAACATCACTCATGTGATCTAATTACTAAATTAGGCTCATCCTAAAAGTTTGGTTATTTTTGGAGTAATCCAATAATTCCTAAAATTCCAATAGACTAGGTTTTGGCTATTTTAAATACTTCATAATTCCTGGTTTGGACTAAAAATCTTGGAACCATTTTTATTAAATACTATAGAAATTTAGGAGTTCAACAAAATTGGTCTCACATTTTTAGCATTTCTCTAGAATTTTCTATGGATTTCCAAAGTCTGGTAGAAAAAGAAAAAGAGAAAAGGTCAACAGTACTGGGCTCAATTCAGCCCGAGCCAACCCAATACCGGCAGAACGCGCCCGCGTGCGCGCCCGTGGCGTCAGATTTGCACAGAGAACCTTGGTGATTTGAAAACCCCTTAAAGAGTCTGCAGTACTGTTTCTCTGTGCCACTATCAATTGCAAATAGTGTAACACCCCGGGTGTTACCATGGCCATGGCACATCTATGCACTAATGACTGTGATCACATGTGGAAGAAACTTGAAGAGAAGAGCCCCAAAACCTTGGGAACCATGTAATAACCAAGAATGTTAATGACCAAAAGCATTACCCAAGCATTTATGCAATTATCACCTTGGGCAAGAGAGGATTAAACTCTAGACCCTTCTTGAGCCCTTAACTCCTAAAACCCTGGTTAAAGGGGGAGGTTAAGCAAATGTGCAAATCATGATTTAACCCTTGGTCAAAGTTAAGTAACATTAAAGTTCACAAAAATGCAGAGAGGAAACATTACAAAAAGACCCCTTTAAAACCCCAAATCCATTCTTTAAGTGGAGAGAGCACTAGAGCTCTCTAATTCTCTCTAATTCAAATTTACACCTAATCTAAAGATCCACCGTGTTCACTTAGTAGATGGCACCAAAACCACTTGAGTTGTATACCAAAAATGTGTCATACCAACTAAGGCACCCACTGGAAAAGTTTGAAACCGAGCCTAAGACGTTTGACATGATTTGGCATGGCTTTTGTCGCGAGGTGGGTAGAGGGACAAGCCAGATTTGGCGTCCGCATATCTCCCTACCTAGGGCATATCTGCCATGGGGACTCACATACAAGAGACAGCCCTAGGTGCTAGAAGGAGGCCTGCGCTGGATTTTTGCCAAGATTCGCAGGCTTGCGATCTCGGCGAGCTGTTGAACAAGGGCAGAAGAACACTTCCACGTGTTCGACGCGCTCTGAGCGCGCCAGAGCACGCCCAGCGCCCGACCCCGCGCGCTCCGTGCCGCGTCGAGCTGTGCCCATGTCTCCTGCTCGCGCCTGCGCCTATAAAGCCTCCTTAGACGTCGACCGTACTCCTCCGCTCACACTCGACCTCACCGGAGCCAGAGACCACCGGCGTTTGCCCTGCGAACGGCGTGCCCGTGGCCACCCGAGCCCCTGCCACCATAGACCGGCTAGCAGAGCCCTTCCCAGCCACGACCGACCCTCGGAAGAGACCGTGCATGCCTCGGTGAAGCTCCCGGAGCAAGGAATCGGACTTTGCCTCGCCGGAGAAGCCAGTCCACGGTCGCCGGACTTCACCCGATCGCCGGTGAACGTAGACTGGGTAAGTCTCTGCCCCATTTTTCGATTCCTTGCGCACATAGCCTCTACGTCATCCCGTGGAGCTCACCGTGCCGTTTAATTGGACTAGATCACCGTGGTTAGGCCAGAAGACTCACCGCCGACGAGTTCACCCGCCTGCGCACGTGGACCGGCCGATTTCGGCCACCACCGCCATCGAGCCGTACCTCGCTGTGACTGCCAGGACCTCCCAAAGCCAACCCCGCCCCTCGCCGGACCTCTCTCGCCGCCGGTAAGCCGCGCCGCCCTTTCCCTTTCCGCGGGTACAGTTTACATAAGGGGAGGGACCTCGGGGAAGAAGAAGGAAAGGCCAGGGGGTTTTGTGTGTTTTCAGTGACTCAAGGGAATAGTGGCGCAGGGGTAGAAATGAGTGGGTTGATTTAGATAGAACCCAGGGTCTTCGGTGCAAAGTAGTTTTTCAGGAAACCTTTTAAATTATTCTGAATTAAATCCAAATAGAACTTGGAAAATTCATAACTTCAGTTTGGTTTACCCAAATCGAGTCAAACCAATTTTTCCAGATCCTAAATGATGTAAACAACTTAGGAAAAATATAAAACTCCTAAGTGTTGCAGAAAACTTTAAAGTTTTGATTTAAATGATTAACTGGTCAAAAGCTAAAAGAAATAAGAAAAAATAGTTACACTATTTGACTGGGGTTAAGAAATTTTAGAGAAGTACTTAATCATTTCCTAACCTATTTAAAAATAGTAAACCCTTCTGTACACCCCATTAAGTGTTGCAGAAATTTGTTGTTTGACATTTTTCAAATAGCAAGATAATAGTAAGTGCCTTTTTAACATTAAACTTTAGAAAATCACAACTAAATAACCACCAAATATCCTTCTGTGATTTTTGGCACATAGGCATGTTATTACTCTTAGAAACCAGCAAAAATGACCCTTAGGACAGAACCCACCCCTAGTTAAGAGTTGTAGTGCAAAGTGACCCCTTTGCCCCAACTTTTGTCATTTTTGTCCAGGGCATACTCTATTTAATTTGGACCTCAAATGTATAGGGCAAACTACAATAACAAATAGTAACCTCCTGTTATTTTTATAGAAATTTTGGAAAAAGTTAAACCATTGATGTAGTTCTAACCCACACTAGAATTCATAACCCAACCAGCAAAAACCCCTTAAATGCCTACTAAAACACCTAAGGGAAATCCAAGCTTCAATCCCCTATGCTTATCCCTAGGCAAAAACCAAATCTAAAGTTGATAAGCATAAACCACTGAGAGCCACGTGTAACCAAGAAACCCTAAGTTACTAACTAAACTTAGTTTTCTTTCACTTAGCATAATGTTTACTAAATCCTACATAATCATGGCATACATATTCTTATTCATTGCATTTGATAGATTGCAACCTCACTGATGGAGAGTACGTCCTCGTGCCGGAGCAAGGAGTTGCTCAGGAGGTAGCCCCGGATCCAGCACCAGAGCCTGACCCACAGGATCTGCCTGCCCCAACTTTGGAAGGCAAGCCCCGGTTTTATGCATAACCTGTTCTATATGATATTTTACTACACTTAATGTTTGTAGGTTTGTATTGTGCACTTAAGTGTAGGAGTTGATTGAAACCCTAGTTGCATGAACGCAGGAATCATTGTTGAGATGGATACTAGTATGCTAGGTCGAGTAGCTGCTTTGCTAAATAGGGATATCGTTAGAAGTCGAGTGATTTTTCTAGCACTCGCGCGAGGTCAGGAATTGGTTGTATCCATTTTGATATCATAATGATGGTGGTCTGTGGACAACGGTCCATGGGGATGCGTTGTCTACGAGACGGAAATTGGAATAAGGATTAAGGTGTGGTACCGTGTGTCAAGCGTTTGAACGTACTAAACACATGCCGAGAAATATGGTAAATCGGTAAGCCTAGTACCTGAGTGAACCTGCCAGCAGACATACCCCCTCACGCGACCTGAGACGTGGTCTCCCATTCTGGTTATGGTGGGTACAAGTGTGGTCACTTCACGACGGCAGTAGGGGTCAGTGAGGCATTGTATGCCAAGGCGGTGAGCCCTGATCTGTTGCCAGGGAATCGATGGGGACGGTTGATGTGTGTGGGGACAGAGTGCCTCGCCACGTTGTGTGTTTAGGTTTACCTTGCAAGGATAAAAACTCGATTCGAATCGTCTGCTTCCCGCAGCTAATGAGACTGCTTGATCCATGCTGCTACATTGAGTAACAAGTGGAAATGTGATGATGTGACAAAAGATGTTGATTGCTAAATTTGCTTGCTACCATGAAAGAGTAGATAGTACACATCTAGTCTTAAGAGAGTCACACTAAAACTTGACAAAGCAAAAACTTGATTTATAAATTGAGCTAGTGCTTTTGGCAACCAAACCCCACAGCCAAACAGCTCCATGTCTAGAGGTAGAGGAGTAGACTCCTCACACCGGGTAAGTCTAGCTGAGTATTAGTATACTCAGCCTTGCTTGTGGCATAATTTTACAGGTTCTCTGGAGGACATGGTTGTTGGAGTGACTTGGCCGTCCATCTTGCCACCAGGTTGGACAGTCGAGTGGGATCCTGCCTCGGCTGAGGAGGAGCATGAGGAGTGATGGGACAGACTTCCCCATCTCTCTGTTTATTTACCGTTAGTTTTATTCCGCTGCATTTCGAACAATGATGACTACTTTTGTTAAAACTCTGATGATGATGTAATAAGTTTAATACTCTTTAATGTATGGTTTTATGCTTTATTGTATCTGCTCTGTGACTCACCATCGAGTGATTCTATGGTACTTGATCCTGTCAGTGGCCTTGTCGGACTAGATCCGAGGGATTGACGGGTTATTCCCATTATGTGTGGTCTAGCCTCTAAGGCGGGACTTAGACACTTAAGTTGGAATAATTCGGGCGGTTCCGCCACAGCTGGTATCGGAGCTCATACCACCACAGAGGAATCAATAAACTATAAATACCATCCTTTTTCAAAGTAAAACTGGTTAGAAATAAATGTTGAATAGATCGTCAGGACGATAAGGATAGACCTAGGATGTGAAGCCTTAGGATGATAGAGGGGTAGCTAGGTGGCAAATTAAGTAAGCCCTACAGGCTACTATAAGGGATGGGAGTTCCTTCCTATTCCCTCTAAGTTGATGTGAGGTCGTTTAGGACGAGCATGCATGCATCCTTAATTAAACTAATGGATAATTGGGTAAGAACTTTAGTACAAAATGATGACAAACTAAGTACCCCAGTACCATTGTCGTAGTTATAGAGAGGCTGAGTTGTGATCCCTTTTCTTTTTATAATTCTTTTTTTCTTTTGCTTACGCTTAACCGTACACAGATGACTTCTCACGGATCCTCGGACGAAGGGAATGCACAGTCCCACACTGACGGACTTGCACGAGAGGGTTTCCCCCGTATCTTGTGGGAGGTACTTTAGGGAGCTGGTTACATGACGCCTCCCCAGTACGCGGTGCAGCAGTTCGAGAAGCACCGAGTGCCCCGCTGTACGGTGAGGATGACCCTGGAGCCTCATCCCCTACAACCAGGCTAGCGTTCACTGGACTCTGAGTCGTTTGGATACAGGGCTGAGGACACTATGGAGGCAATTGCTCTTCACGGACTGACCACCTTATGCGGATTCCACCACTTGGAGCTATCCACTCACCCCATTGGTTTGTTCCCCGTGGAGAAGGAGGACGACCTAATGTGGAAGGATCGAGTGGAGCATGCCAAGGATATCTGGGTTATCTACCCAGGTCAGACTGCTCACTTGACGGTGCGGTGCATGAATGCCCTGTATCGTCTGCAAGTGATGCGTGGAGAGACGATGTCCCATCTAATGGCGTTATTGGAGGCTACCAAGGTCACTTTGGATAACAGAGAGGAACTTGTGGTTGACTTGTCCACTGAGATGGTGGAAAAAGACCTACAGGTGGAACAATTGTCCAATGAGATCCAAGAGCTGGAAGAGTTAGTGGGAACGAGGGAGAACACCATCGAGGTTCTCGAGGATCAGTTGATCAACACTCAGCAGCAACTTGCAGAGGCTAACCAGCACCTGGATATGCACCACCAAGAGATCTAGGACATGGAGGCCAATGAGGATGTCAACATCGAGGGAGGAGAGGAGCCTACCTCCAGTTTGGACACTGCTGGCTCAGGGAGACCACCTTCTCCCGAGTCGAGCGTTGCCTCGTTTGCTCACTAGGTCACAAGGATAGAGTTAGAAGTCTGTGATGGTAGGACTACTCGAAGCTAGCTTAGCTTTTGTACCCTTGGGGTACTAGGCTAGATAGAGTTGAATCTTTTGAGTTATTGATGTAATCGTGATAAACACTTTTGGAAGCATGGTTGATGAATGCTGTCGGTCTTAATTTAAGAAGAAAAGTTTAGACCATGTGGTTTCTTTTATAATTATGCAATATATATTGGTTTTGCCCTTTTGACTCTTTCACCACGATTGAACCTTGAACCTCAGAAATGTGATATTGAAAATATATATGATTTTTCAGATGGCAGGAAGAGCGCGTCGTGATCAGAATGAACGCGTTCCTCCACCACAGCCACCGCCTCCTACTCTGCAGGAGTTGATGGCTCAGCAGAATGAGATATTGAGATAGCTAGCTCAGTGTTGGGGACTTGTTCTCAAATACTATGAGTTAAGGACAAGGCAACATAGAAAATGTTAATCATTAAAGTCCTTCATCCTTCGAAGCATTATTTCCCTTAGGATATAATGGTTTTCGGACAAAGGTTATGAAGGGCGTACCTTCATAAATTCATTATACAGTGACGAAGGATAAAATGTAAGGAATATAAAAGACAACATAAACAATTATATATTATTATCATGTATAAACAGAAATATCGTTGAATTACAAATGTACCTTCAACTTGAAGGAGATGATAGTACAAGCGTGACGCAAAAAGCGAATGCCAAGTCAGCGTGAACAGTACGGGGGTACTGTTCACCTATTTATAGGCACGGGACACAACCCATACAAAATTACATTCATGCCCTTTACACTTGATAATAATTCTATAGTAATTTATCGAGGTCTAAATAGCCTTTTCATCTTTAAGTCGGTTTCACTTTTTGTTGCCACGCCGAAGCTTTCCTGCTCACACCTTCGGCGCTGTATCAACCTTTGTATTATTCTGGTCTACTGTGATGCCGACTTGAGTCCGAAGATACCTGTTCACACATTATACTCCAGAAATACTGCTAAATCCTGTTTTTGAGGACCTTCGGAAGCCGAAGGCCCCCAACAGTAGCCCCTCGCAATATTAATTTGTTTAAAATAATAAATTTAGATTGCGACATGAACGAAGGCTTTACGCCGAAGGTCCGAAAAAACACCTTCCCTTTGCTAGAATAGCAACATTCACTGACAAGCGGGGTCTTTCAATTTTCAACGCACTTGGCATATAAATACGGTCATACCGCAAACTCATTTGACACGCACTCTGGCCAACTGCTCCCGCTCACTCAATTTTTAGCTCTTGTGCACTAAGATTTGCTAAGCTTTTAGTTTTGAAGCTTCGGCTTTGAAAATAGTTTTTTAGTGTCTCCGAAGATGTCTGAAGATAAGAAGACTGCTGCTGAGATGAAGCTGAGCCTCGACGAAGAGAAAAACTTGGGGTTTCTTATAGCGATGTCAAAGACCCATACAGAAAAAATCACCAAGGAGATTCTGGAAGGTTTGTCTGAAGATACTGGTGACAGTGACAGTTATGATGTGGACAGTGGTGGTGAAGACTCCGAAGATCGTCCCTGGCGACCAAGCCATTCAGTTTATGGTAAATCAACTATCAAAGAGAATCATCTTGTCAACATGAGAGGAAGGTATTTCCGGGATTTGTCCATTGTGAGGGCCGACGAAGGGGAAAAAACTTGTCCACACCCTGAAGAGAATGAAGTCGTAGTGTACCGAAGCTTTTTGAAAGCTGGACTGCGATTTCCCTTGAGCAGCTTCGTCGTGGAGGTGCTGAAAATCTTCGAAGTCTATCTTCACCAACTTACCCCCGAGGCAATCATAAGGCTGAATATCTTTGTGTGGGCTGTGAGAAGCCAAGGTCTGAAGCCTGATGCAAAAAGCTTCTGCAATATACACGAATTATCATACGAAACAAAACCTTGGGGTAAGGAACAGTATCACAATAATTTTGGCTGCTACAGTTTCGTTTCTCGGTCCGGGTCAAGTTGTCCCGTGCCAACCTTTCGGAAGAGATGGCCCGGAGACTGGATGACAGAATGGTTTTATGTGAAGAATGACCTGTCAGTACGAGAAGATATCAAAGGTGTAATTATGCGCCCTATTTGGCAAAGCTTCGGCCTTCGGAGGCCGAAGGTTGAAATGAATGAAGCTGCCGAAGAATGCCAGAGGGCCTTCGGCGTTATCTGTTCTTTTATTGGAACAAGAGATTTAGTACAAGAGCATATTGCCTTCAGGGTATGGCCGCTCGCGGAGAAATGGGAAATGCCACAAGAAACCATAAAAGAGGCCGACGAAGGTGGACTTATCAGGTTGAAGTACACTTTTAAATTTGGAGATAAATTCGTTGAGCCAGATGATGACTGGTTAAAAAGCATTGAAAATTTAAGCGATGAACTGCTTGGGGCTTATTCGAAGGCCGAAGATACTGCACTGTCAGCAGCCTTCGGGGGCCGAAAAAAGAAAAGACTGAATCGGGTGTTTGATGCAATCGGGTTTGTCTACCCTGATTACTGTTATCCCATTCGAAGGCAAAAAAGAAAAAACACAACCTCTGCTAAAGAAGAAGTTGCAACTGCTCCTAGCGAGCCAGAACCAAAAAGAAAGAGGATAAAGGTCCTGACACATTGGCCGCGCTATATTGATCCAGCTTCGGTGCCTGAGTTTACTGGGGAAACCTCTTCGGCCACCGAAGCTGAAAAACCAACCGAGCCAACCTTGCTGCCAGAAGTCGCAGAAACGGCCGAAGTGGCAACAAAGATAAAATTGGAAAAACCAAAGATTTTGTTATCAGAAACGAAAGAGAAGGCCGAAGTGCCGTCCATAGAAAAAATGGAATAAGTAAAAGAAGCAACTGAGGGATCAAAAACATCAGAAGTTTTGAGTCCTGCAGCAAATATTGAGACAGTAAAAAACCAAAAGGTGCCAGCAGTGACTCCGAAAAGGAAGAGAATGGTCAATGTACTAGATGTTCTGGAGACAATTAAATCTTCAAGCACACCTCCGAAGGAGGCTGTTGTCATCCCCGAAGAAAAAACTGAAGTCTCTGAAACTAAAGCTCCAGAGCAAGAAACTGAAGCCGAAGCTGGGTCCTCAGAACCCACGAAGACAAAATCCCTGGAATTCGAAGAAGAAAAAATAACAGGGCCAACTTTTGTTGAAGAAATCAGTGCTGCTGCCCCCGAAGCATCCCCGAAAGCCTTTGATTATATTATTCGCCATGCTTCGGGGAAACAATTATCAGAAAAAGAAAAACAAGAGGCCCAACTTTACGCCCAAAAACTGAAGTATCCGAAGGGGGCATTAATATTCAATGGCAGTGGAGAAGAAGACTTTTTGTATTGTCTCCCTGACAGCAAAGAGATTTCTGTCTGTCGGGAGATGAGCAAGAGCTTCGGATTCCCAACACTGGAAGACGGACTCTCAGTGTTATCGAAAAATGATTTGGCCGACAGCCTGGCATATAATAGCTTGAAGGTGCAATAAATGGGATCTTTGCATTTTTTGTTGAGACCAAAAATTTTCGTTTGTTTAAACCTATTGACGCACACATATTTCTCTTTGCAGGGCCTGATACTTAGCAATGCCCTCAGGGCATAGAAAGATGCTGAAGACGAAGGGTGTTCTATAGCCCTGAGCAACCTTCGTTCCGAAGTAATTGAACTGAGGAACGAAGGTCTCGAAAAAGATAAAATATTACACTCATTGATAAATAAAATAAAGGAAGACGAAGCTGCTTTTAAAGGTCAAGCTGAAGCTCAGAAGCGCGAAATTGAAGATCTTCGGAAACAACTGGCCAGAGCCAAGGAAGAACGCATACTTGAAGAAACAAAGCGAGAACTCAGCGACCAATGGGCAGATCACTTAGAAGGAACTGTTGAAGAGCTTCGGTCGTCCAAGAAGAGATGCTATAACAAATCTATAGAGTGTGTTAAGAAGTTAAAGGCTAGCTCCGCCAGAGTCGGCGCATTCTCAAGCGAGGAAAACTTTACGAGAGGCAATCCCGAAGGTCCCATCGAATGGATCGACCACGAAGCTGAAGCCTTCGAAGAAATTTTAAATAGCCGTGGAGATATATGTGCTTTCTCGGGTGCCAGAGGAATTGCCACTATTTTAGAGAAAAAAGGCTGCGAACATGTAAAGATTTTAGCGCAATCCGAAGGTGCTTTGTCCTTCGAAGATGCAAGGGATCCATCGGCCGAAGCTAGCATGGTTGGTGGAAAATTTTTCACCGATATCTGGGATAATGGTGGCCGAGAAATGGCCCGAGAAATTATTCAAAAAAGCGAAAAGGGCATTCACGATGCTAGAGAAGTAGCTGACGCTGCTGAGAAGAGCGCAGAGTCCGAAGATCAATTAGGTATTATCTAATAGTTTTTATTGTGTTGTAATTTTAGGTTTTAAGATTCGTTTGCAATTTGTAATAGCAATGTAGCCGTATCCTGTCCTACTTCAGATTCTGCTAAAGCGTCTTCGGGCCCTCAGCCGAAAGGAGACGACGAAATAAAAAAGATGGCTGAAGCTATTATGGACGAAGTCGTCAATCGGCTCCTGAACGAGGCTGCAGAAGTCGTTTTGAGAGAGGATTAAGTATTATTGTAAAAACTTCTGAAATGTAATATATTATAACATTTTGTAACCCTGAATGTAATATACCTGTTTTTATTGCTCAATTCTTTACGATGCATGAAACTTTATACGTACCGCTTTTGAGTCTTTGACGAAAAAACACCTTCCCTTCTTTTCATGCTTCGTGAAGAAGAATTTTTCAATAATATCCAGTGTTCTGATGAATAATGTCCAGGCTTCGTGAAGATATTTTCCGAAGCTACACCTCCGAAGATCAATAATGTATCTCCTTGTGACATTATGATTTTTCCCTTTTCTCAAAAACGTTCTTCTGTAGATTAATATTGTGTCCACCTCTTGTGCTATATGCAACATGATGTATGATGCTTATGCTATGCGAAATGATGCGATGATGTTATGTTATGTGAGGTGATGTTTATTCCGAAGATGCACACGCATCCCTGCAATAAAACACATAATCTTTTATAAGCCTCCCTTAGGAGCTTCTTCGCCTTTTACTTCAGCGGAATCAGCGTTTATTTTTCGTTGTAAGCCTCCCTTAGGAGCTTCTTCGCCTTTTACTTTCGGCGGTATTCGCGTTGACTTTTCGCGCTTCGCCTTTTACTTAGGCGGTATCAGCGTTGACTTTTCGCTGTATGCTCTGCATTCCCTTTGGAACGACTTTGGAGCAGAAAACTTACACTGCGCTCCCTCTGGAGCGGCTTTTTGTGACTTCGGCAAACTTACTCTGCGTTCCTTAGAACGACTTTTTGTTGCTTCGAAGAATTTTCGATAATCCGAAGGTCCTCTTTGTTATCATAAATCTTTAATACTTCAACAACTTAGGCCTGTGAAGAAAATATATTTTCCTTGTGGCAAACAACGAAACTATTTCCATGAAATCTAAACAATGTCCTTTATTACACAGAAAAGAAGACTGAATAAGAAAGACTGCTATTAAGGTAGGATATCTGTCAATAGATGTGCTTTGACTCTGGCATGGTGCTATTGACTGTACGAGCTTCGGACTGTTCTCTGAAGTCCCTCTGGTGTGGAGCATACTGGCTCCCTTCTGGCTGCTGGCCTTGTTGCAACAGAGGTGGAGGCGGAGGCTGCTGCCATGAAGCTTGAGGTTGACTTGCCGAAGCAACAGAAACTGCAGGGTGGTTGCCCACATATTCTGGGATGTAAGGTGAATGATACGAAGCAGTATGCATGACCTGCTTCGGCTGAGCTTGTTGTGCTGCGGCTTCGGCTATTTCCTTTTGCTTCTGGATGGTGACATGGCACATTCTGGTGGTATGGCCTTTGTTCTCACCGCAAAACAAGCAAAAGATTCTTCTTGGCTGATCTCCGAATCTTCCGCCGAAGCCCCTGGCACCTCTGCCTCTTGGGGCTGGTGGTCGGAAGGAGCCTTGCTGTTGCCCCGAAGCCTGTGAGGAACATTGTGGCCTTTGCTGTTGGCTCCCTCTATCATCATTTTGTGTAGAGTTATGAAATGATCTGACATGCCTTGGATAAAACCTCCCTCTGAAGCCCCTGGTCATCTCAGAAAACCTGAAAGCCTCCTCCCTTCTTTGGCGAAAATCATTATCGACCCGAATGTACTCGTCCATCTTCTGGAGCAGCTTCTCCAAAGTTTGAGGAGGCTTCCTAGCGAAGTACTGAGCTGACGGTCCTGGCCGAAGCCCCTTGATCATGGCCTCAATGACAATTTCATTGGGCACCGTTGGTGCCTGTGCCCTCAAACGTAAGAACCTCCGGACGTACGCCTGAAGGTATTCTTCGTGATCCTAGGTGCACTGGAATAGAGCTTGAGCAGTGACCGGCTTCGTCTGAAACCCTTGGAAGCTAGTTAACAGCAAGTCCTTCAGCTTCTAACATGAAGTGATTGTTCCTGGTCGAAGGGAGGAATACCAGGTTTGAGCAACACTCGTGACAGCCATAACAAAAGATTTGGCCATGACTGCAGCATTGCCACCATACGAAGACACTGTTGCTTCGTAGCTCATCAAAAACTGCTTCGGGTCTGAGTGGCCATCGAATACAGGAAGCTGAGGCGGTTTGTAGGACGGGGGCCAAGGTGTAGCCTGCAGCTCAGTGGACAAAGGAGAAGCATCATCGAAAACAAAATTCCCATGATGGAAATTATCATACCAGTCATCTTCCTTGAGGAAACCCTCCTGATGAAGGTCTTGGTGCTGAGGCCTTCGGTGCTGCTCATCCTGAGCAAGATGACGAACTTCTTCAGAGGCTTCGTCTATTTGCCTTTGCAGTTCAGCTAGCCTGGCCATCTTTTCTTTCTTCCTCTGCACCTGTTGATGAAGCATCTCCATGTCTCTGATTTCTTGATCTATCTCGTCCTCTGGTGGTGTCGGGCTGACAGCCTTCCTTTTCTGGCTTCGGGCCTCCCGAAGAGAGACAGTCTCCTGATTGTGGTCCAACGGTTGAAGAGCTGCAGTGCCAGTTGCTGAAGCTTTCTTCGGCTCCATAACAAAGGTTTATGATCGCCGAAGGTGTTCAGAAAACTCAAAGAGTGGAAGTGAGTTCACCGGAGGTGGGCGCCAATGTTGGGGACTTGTTCTCAAATACTATGAGTTAAGGACAAGGCAACATAGAAAATGTTAATCATTAAAGTCCTTCATCCTTCGAAGCATTATTTCCCTTAGGATATAATGGTTTTCGGACGAAGGTTATGAAGGGCGTACCTTCATAAATTCATTATACAGTGACGAAGGATAAAATGTAAGGAATATAAAAGACAACATAAACAATTATATATTATTATCATGTATAAATAGAAATATCGTTGAATTACAAATGTACCTTCAACTTGAAGGAGATGATAGTACAAGCGTGACGCAAAAAGCGAATGCCAAGTCAGCGTGAACAGTACGGGGGTACTGTTCACCTATTTATAGGCACGGGACACAACCCATACAAAATTACATTCATGCCCTTTACACTTGATAATAATTCTATAGTAATTTATCGAGGTCTAAATAGCCTTTTCATCTTTAAGTCGGTTTCACTTTTTGTTGCCACGCCGAAGCTTTCCTGCTCACACCTTCGGCGCTGTATCAACCTTCGTATTATTCTGGTCTACTGTGATGCCGACTTGAGTCCGAAGATACCTGTTCACACATTATACTCCAGAAATACTGTTAAATCCTGTTTTTGAGGACCTTCGGAAGCCGAAGGCCCCCAACACTCAGCGTCAGCCACCACCTTAGCACTATGGTGGTGGTGATCATCAGCGTCACCCCGCAGCAGCCACTTATCAGGAGTTCCTCAGTACCCAGCCACCATTGTTCACCAGGGCCGAGGACCCCCTTGATGCTGATGTATGGTTGAGAGTAGTGGAATCCAAATTCCCGCTACTCCATGGAGTTTGTTCAGAGGTGACTAAGGTCAGGTTCGCCACCCAGCAGCTTCGCGGACCCGCGCGGACATGGTGGGACCACTTTCTTGCTATGCAGCCAGCTGACCGTGAGGTGGAATGGAGAGAGTTCAAGGCAGCTTTCAGGGGACATTATGGACCGCAAGCTCAACGAGTTCCTGGCACTCACTCAAGGGAATCAGACAGTGTTACAGTATGCTCAGGCCTTCAATGACCTGTGCCAGTATGCCGGATATCATGCAGACACCGACGAGAAGAAGAGGGACAGGTTCAGGAGGGGGCTCAGCACTAAGCTCTATGACCGTCTCAACACAGTTAGGGCCAATAGCTATAATGAGCTAGTCAACATGGCCATTTCTCAGGAGGATTGTATCACAGCTCGTCGGGCAGAGAAGAAGAGGAAGACCCCTATGCCAAGACCTTCAGCTCAGCCATAGCGTTTCAGGATCGTGTCTGACACTCAGAACAGAGGACCCCAACAGCAACAAGGACGTTGGGTGATCCGGCCACAACAGCAGCAGCAGGCACCCAACCGCACCCAGTTTCTAGCTCAAGGGAACAATCAACCACAGCAGCAGCAGTACCATCAGGCCAATGACAACAGGTGTTTCACTTGTGGTAACATCGGACATTATGCTAAGAATTGCCCTAGAAACCAGCGGAGGCAAGGACAGAATGCCAACCAGAACCAAGGCAAGAGGCAGAAGGTGCAAGTGAGGCAGGGCAGGCTGAACTTCACCACCATGGCTGATATTCCAGAGGGAGCACCCGTCATGATTGGTATCTTTTCAGTTTTGAATTATCCTGCAATTATTCTTTTTTTATTCTGGTGCATCACATAGTTTTATCAGTGCCAAATTTAGTGCCAAGTGCCAATTACCTTTCCACCACACCAATGGGGGTATTATAATTTCAACACCAGGAGGCAGGGTTGCCACCTACCAAATCAACAAGAATGTGCCTATAAAGTTTGGTAGTTTCATAATCAAAACCAACCTCCTCATTTTGGGTTTGGATAGTGTGGATATCATATTGGGAACTGACTGGTTAACCAAACATCAGGCCATGATGGATATTGCGGCAAGGGCCATTGAGGTGCACTCGCCCACTTGTGGTTAAACCACATTATATTTACCCGACCAGGGTTGTACCCGTTCTTGTGCCTTCGTTATGATAGAGTCCCCGGTGGAGAGGATCCCAGTGGTCTGTGACTACCCAGATGTTTTTCCGGATGAATTGCCAGGGATGCCACCTGATAGAGACATCGAGTTCGCGATTGAATTGCAACCCGGAACTGCTCCTATATCCAAGAGGCCTTATAGGATGCCTCCAGCGGAATTGACTGAATTGAAAAAGCAATTGCAAGAGTTGTTGGACAAGGGGTTCATCCGCCCAAGTACTTCACCATTGGGATGTCCGGCCTTATTTGTGAAGAAAAAGGATGAGAGTTTGAGAATGTGTGTTGATTACCGCCCTCTCAATGCGGTAACCATCAAAAACAAATACCCACTGCCCTGCATTGATGTTTTGTTTGATCAGTTGGTAGGAGCCAAGGTATTCTCCAAGATAGACCTTCGCTCGGGCTACCATCAGATCAAGATCCGTGCCAGTGATATTCCGAAGACGGCTTTCTCTACCAGATATGGGCTCTATGAGTTTTTGGTGATGTCTTTTGGGCTGACCAATGCCCCGGCTTATTTCATGTATCTGATGAACTCAGTATTCATGCCAGAGCTAGACAAATTCGTGGTGGTTTTCATTGATGATATTCTGGTTTATTCCAAGAATGAAGCTGAGCACACTAAACATTTGCATACTGTACTTCAGAGACTGTGTGACCATCAGTTGTATGCCAAATTGTCTAAATGTGATTTCTAGCTGAGGGAAATTAAATTTTTGGGTCACACAATTTCTCAGGATGGGGTCTCAGTTGATCCTGAGAAGGTACAAGAGGTAATGGATTGGAAACCTCCTACCACCGTGAGACAGATTCAGAGTTTTCTGGGATTGGCAGGGTATTATCGACGATTCATTCCAGATTTCTCCAGGATTGCCAAACCAATGACTGAACTATTGAAGAAGGGATTCAAGTATGATTGGAGCCAGAAGTGTGAGGATGCCTTTCATACCCTAAGGCAACATTTGACAACCGCACCAGTGCTAGCTCAACCTGATAACACCAAGCCCTTTGAAGTTTATTGTGATGCTTCTGGTACTGGATTGGGATGTGTCTTAATGCAAGACAACAGAGTAATTGCTTATGCCTCCCGGGCACTTAGACACCATGAGCAGAACTACCCCACACATGATCTGGAGTTAGCAGCTGTGGTTCATGCTCTCAAGATATGGAGACATTATCTGATGGGAGCTCACTGTAACATTTACACTGACCATAAGAGCCTCAAATACATTTTCACTCAAGCGGATCTTCATATGAGGCAGAGAATATGGTTAGAGCTAATCAAGGACTATGATTTGGAGGTGCATTACCATCCTGGCAAAGCCAATGTTGTGGAAGATGCCTTGAGCAGAAAGGCCCAGTGCAATTGTATGAGCATGGATGCAAGAGTCACCACCCTGTGTGATGAGTTGTGCAAGCTGAACCTAGAAGTTGTTTCTTCAGGTGCTTTAAATTATATCTCGGTGGAGCCCACATTACAAGAGCAAATAGTTAGGGCACAGATTGAAGACATGGGTGTTCAGGTCATTAAGGAAATGATCAAGCAGAGAGCAGAAAAATACAAATGCTTCCGGCAGGAAAGCAAAGGAATCCTATGGTTTGGAGATCAATTGGTTGTTCCCAAGGACCCTGAGCTCAGAAAGAAGATACTGGATGAAGCTCACCTTTCAAAATTCTCCATGCACCCGGGCAGCAATAAGATGTATCATGATGTCAGATCCATATACTGGTGGACCAGAATGAAGAGGGAAATTGCTAAGTACATCTCTGAATGTGACACCTGCCAGAGAATCAAGGCTAGTCATTTGAAGGTAGCAGGCCCTTTGCAACCCCTCCCCATACCATCTTGGAATTGGGAGGACATTTGCATGGATTTTATCGTGGGATTGCCCAATACCTCCCGGCACCATGATTCCATTTGGGTCATTGTGGACAGATTGACCAAGACAGCTCACTTCTTGCCAGTACACACCACCCACAGGACGGAAAAGTATGCAGAGGTCTACATTGACCACATAGTTCGCTTGCATGGAATACCAAGGACTATAGTGTCGGACAGAGGAGCACTGTTCGTGGCACGATTTTGGGAGCAATTACAGGAATCACTTGGGACCCATGTAATAAGAAGCTCAGCATACCATCCTCAAACAGATGGCCAGACAGAAAGGGTAAATCAGATTTTGGAAGACATGTTGAGGGCATGTGTGCTACACTATGGAAATGATTGGGACAAGTGTCTTTCTTTGGCAGAATTCTCCTATAATAACAGCTACCAGTCTAGTTTGAAGATGGCACCTTTTGAAGCCTTGTATGGGAGAAGGTGTAGAACACCACTAAATTGGTCACAAGCTGGAGAGAGAGAAATATTTGGACCAGACTTGGTACTTGAAGCAGAGGAAAAGGTCAGAGTTATTAAGAAGAACCTAGAAGCTGCTCAGGCTAGGCAAAAGAGCTATCATGACAAGATAAGGAAGCCTCTACAGTTTGAAGTGGGAGATCATGTTTATCTTAAGGTGTCACCCACCAAAGGTGTCCAGAGATTTGGAGTCAAGGGCAAGTTAGCTCCTCACTACATTGGACCCTACGAGATCAAGGAAACTTGTGGACCTGTAGCATATCAATTGAAGTTGCCACCCCACATGTCAGCAGTTCATGATGTGTTCCATGTATCCCAGCTACGGAGATGTGTCCGCTTACCCACTAAAGTATTACCTGAACCAGAAATTGAGATAGAACCAGACTTGTCTTATCAGGAACACCCCGTCAAGGTATTGGATCAGAAAGAGAGATCAACGCGGGCAAGGTCGATCAGAATGTATAAGGTTTAATGGAGTCACCTTCTAGTAGAAGAAGCCACATGGGAGACTGAGGATTTTCTACGTTCTCGCTTCCCAGACTTTTTGCCCAAAGGAGTCGGTACGTAACCCCAAAACCCCACCCCCACCTGCCCTTTGAATTCAAATATAAGAAAAACTTCGATGTTAAGGGTAGTATAAGTTTTGGAAATGACTCAAAAAGGACTTCCTTCTGAAGTCGCAAAGAGAATGACATTCGAAGAGCAGTTAACAAGAGAATCTTGGATAAAAGAAGGAACAACGCACCAACACGCCTTCATGGCACCCCTCCAGAGGACTCTACCAAAAATCTCGGGACGAGATTCCTTTAAGGGGGGAGGGTTGTAACACCCCAGGTGTTACCATGGCCATGGCACATCTATGCACTAATGACTGTGATCACATGTGGAAGAAACTTGAAGAGAAGAGCCCCAAAACCTTGGGAACCATGTAATAACCAAGAATGTTAATGACCAAAAGCATTACCCAAGCATTTATGCAATTATCACCTTGGGCAAGAGAGGATTAAACCCTAGACCCTTCTTGAGCCCTTAACTCCTAAAACCCTGGTTAAAGGGGGGAGGTTAAGCAAATGTGCAAATCATGATTTAACCCTTGGTCAAAGTTAAGTAACATTAAAATTCACAAAAATGCAGAGAGGAAACATTACAAAAAGACCCCTTTAAAACCCCAAATCCATTCTTTAAGTGGAGAGAGCACTAGAGCTCTCTAATTCTCTCTAAGTCAAATTTTACACCTAATCTAAAGATCCACCGTGTTCACTTAGTAGATGGCACCAAAACCACTTGAGTTGTATACCAAAAATGTGTCATACCACCTAAGGCACCCACTGGAAAAGTTTGAAACCGAGCCTAAGACGTTTGACATGAGTTGGCATGGCTTTTGTCGCGAGGTGGGTAGAGGGACAAGCCAGATTTGGCGTTCGCATATCTCCCTACCTAGGGCATATCTGCCATGGGGACTCACATACAAGAGACAGCCCTAGGTGCTAGGAGGAGGCCTGCGCCGGATTTTTGCAAAGATTCGCACGCTTGCGATCTCGGCGAGCTGTTGAACAAGGGCAAAAGAACACTTCCACGTGTTCGACGCGCTCTGAGCGCGCCAGAGCACGCCCAGCGCCCGACCCCGCGCGCCCCGCGCCGCGCCGAGCCGTGCCCGTGTCTCCTGCTCGCGCCCGCGCCTATAAAGCCTCCTTAGACGTTGACCGTACTCCTCCGCGCACGCTCGACCTCACCGGAGCCAGAGACCACCGGTGTTTGCCCTGCGAACGGCGTGCCCGCGGCCACCCGAGCCTCTGCCACCGTAGACCGGCCAGCAGAGCCCTTCCCAGCCACGCCCGACCCTCGGAAGAGACCGTGCATGCCTCGGTGAAGCTCCTGGAGCAAGGAATCGGACTTTGCCTCGCCGGAGAAGCCAGTCCACGGTCGCCGGACTTCACCCGATCGCCGATGAACGTAGACTGGGTAAGTCTCTGCCCCATTTTTCGATTCCTTGCGCACATAGCCTCTACGTCATCCCGTGGAGCTCACCGTGCCGTTTAATTGGACTAGATCGCCGTGGTTAGGCCGGAACACTCGCCGCCGACGAGTTCACCCGCCTGCGCACGTGGACCGGCCGATTCCGGCCACCACCGCCGTCGAGCCGTACCCCGCTGTGACCACCAGGACCTCCCAAAGCCAACCCCGCCCCTTGCCGGACCTCTCTCGCCGCAGGTAAGCCGCGCCGCCCTTTTCCTTTCCGCGGGTACTGTTTACATAAGGGGAGGGACCTCGGGGATGAAGAAGGAAAGGCCAGGGGGTTTTGTGCGCTGTCAGTGACTCAAGGGAATAGTGGCGCAGGCGTAGAAATGAGTGGGTTGATTTAGATAGAACCCAGGGTCTTCGGTGCAAAGTAGTTTTTCAGGAAACCTCTTAAATTATTCTGAATTAAATCCAAATAGAACTTGGAAAATTCATAACTTCAGTTTGGTTTACCCAAATCGAGTCAAACCAATTTTGCCAGATCCTAAATGATGTAAACTACTTAGGAAAAATATAAAACCCCTAAGTGTTGCAGAAAACTTTAAAGTTTTGATTTAAATGATTAACTGGTCAAAAGCTAAAAGAAATAAGGAAAAATAGTTACACTATTTGACTGGGGTTAAGAAAATTTAGAGAAGTACTTAATCATTTCCTAACCTATTTAAAAATAGTAAACCCTTCTATACACCCCATTAATATAGAATTTGCCATTTAAAACACTTTTTGCTAAAAGTTAGAGAAAAGATTAAGGGTAGTTTAAAATAAGAACCAGGGAACACCCATATTTTTGTTAGTTTACTTATTCAGTATAGTTTACTAGAAAAATTATTATACCCTTGTTTTGTACAAAATAAATGAGATACATTTTATTTTAGGAAAACAAGGAGAACTTAGAAAAACCCTAGAAAAATAACCCCAAGGAGAAAACACCCCAAACCTTGGGATAACTTATGTTTTGTTATTAAGAACATAGGAAAAATATGAAATCTGTTGTTTGACATTTTCAAATAGCAAGATAATAGTAAGTGCCTTTTTAACATTAAACTTTAAAAAATCACAACTAAATAACCACCAAATATCCTTCTGTGATTTTTGGCATAGAGGCATGTTATTACTCTTAGATACCAGCAAAAATGACCCTTAGGACAGAACCCACCCCTAGTTAAGAGTTGTAGTGCAAAGTGACCCCTTTGCCCCAACATTTGTCATTTTTGTCCAGGGCATACTCTATTTAATTTGGACCTCAAATGTATAGGGCAAACTACAATAACAAATAGTAACCTCCTGTAATAACACTAGAATTCATAAATAGAAAAGGAAAAAGGGAAATTAATAATGGAGATTAATGTCATCATAACCCAACCAGCAAAAACCCCTTAAATGCCTACTAAAACACCTAAGGGAAATCCAAGCTTCAATCCCCTATGCTTATCCCTAGGCAAAAACCAAACCTAAAGTTGATAAGCATAAACCACTGAGAGCCACGTGTAACCAAGAAACCCTAAGTTACTAACTAAACTTAGTTTTCTTTCACTTAGCATAATGTTTACTAAATCCTACATAATCATGGCATACATATTCTTATTCGTTGCATTCGATAGATTGCAACCTCGCTGACGGAGAGTACGTCCTCGTGCCGGAGCAAGGAGTTGCTTAGGAGGTAGCCCCGGATCCAGCACCAGAGCCTGCCCCAGCTTTGGAAGGCAAGCCCCGGTTTTATGCATAACCTGTTCTATATGATATTTTACTACACTTAATGTTTGTAGGTTTGTATTGTGCACTTAAGTGTAGGAGTTGATTGAAACCCAAGTTGCATGAACTCAGGAATCCTTTTTGAGATGGATACTAGTATGCTAGGTCGAGTAGCTGCTTTGCTAAATAGGGATATCGTTAGAAGTCGAGTGATTTTTCTAGCACTCGCGCGAGGTCAGGAATTGGTTGTATCCATTTTGATATCATAATGATGGTTGTCTGTGGACAACGGTCCATGGGGATGCGTTGTCTACGAGACGGAAATTGGAATAAGGATTAAGGTGTGGTACCGTGTGTCAAGCGTTTGAACGTACTAAACACATGCCGAGAAATATGGTAAATCGGTAAGCCTAGTACCTGAGTGAACCTGCCCGCAGACATACCCCCTCACGCGACCTGAGACGTGGTCTCCCATTCCGGTTATGGTGGGTACAAGTGCGGTCACTGCACGACGGCAGTCGGGGTCAGTGAGGCATTGTACGCCAAGGCGGTGAGCCCTGATCTGTTGCCAGGGAATCGATGGGGACGGTTGATGTGTGTGGGGATGGAGAGCCTCGCCACGTCGTGTGTTTAGGTTTACCTTGCAAGGATAAAAACTCGATTCGAATCGTCTGCTTCTCGCAGCTAATGAGACTGCTTGATCCATGCTGCTACATTGAGTAACAAGTGGAAATGTGATGATGTGACAAAAGATGTTGATTGCTAAATTTGCTTGCTACCATGAATGAGTAGATAGTACACATCTAGTCTTAAGAGAGTCACACTAAAACTTGACAAGGCAAAAACTTGATTTATAAACTCAGCTAGTGCTTTTGGCAACCAAACCCCACATCCAAACAGCTGCATGTCTAGAGGTAGAGGAGTAGACTCCTCACACCGGATAAGTCTAGCTGAGTATTAGTATACTCATCCTTGCTTGTGGCATAATTTTACAGGTTCTCTGGAGGACATGGTTGTTGGAGTGACTTGGTCGTCCATCTTGCCACCGGGTTGGACAGTCGAGTGGGATCCTGCCTCGGCTGAGGAGGAGCATGAGGAGTGATGGGACAGGCTTCCCCATCTCTCTGTTTATTTACCGTTAGTTTTATTCCGCTGCATTTCGAACAATGATGACTACTTTTGTTAAAACTCCAATGATGATGTAATAAGTTTAATACTCTTTAATGTATGGTTTTATGCTTTATTGTATCTGCTCTATGACTCACCATCGAGTGAGACTGTGGTACTTGATCCTGTCAGTGGCCTTGTCGGACTAGATCCGAGGGATTGACGGGTTATTCCCATTTAAGTGTGGTCTAGCCTCTAAGGCGGGACTTAGACACTTAAGTTGGAATAATTCGGGTGGTTCCGCCACAAATAGACCCTTCCCCTTTCTATTCTTTACAACCCGCGATCGTCGTCGGTGGACGGCGACAGGCCGAGCTTCGGCGAGCTCGTACTGCTGGAATAGGCAACGACTAGTCCTTCCCTTTGCTTGACACCAAATTCAACCCCGAACGACCATTTCCCCTCGCTTAATTGCAAGGTTCAAGCTCTTAATCACACTGCCCACGGTGACAGCGCGAGCAACGGATAAACCGAGACGTTCCCGGTGATCCTACGAGTTCTAACTCAATTGGATGGGTCGAGGAGTATCAAGAGCACACACGGATGATAAAACTGAAGCTAGGAGGGCATGATCGGACCTGTGAAGAGCTGACCGCGGCGAGCTCACACAACACGGTGTTCTTGACCGATTTGGGGGAATACTCAAATTGGGGAGCTGTAGGGGATGATTGGAGGTGAGAGCTGGTTTACTGGATGCACAACTACCTAGCGGAGCTGATGGCACGCTCAATTTATAGGATTCATGAACGGTGGCGGCTAATTTGGAGAAGACGCGCGGCGGCCGGAGAGGGGAAAGAGCACTGCGCAAAGGATTCGTGGCATTCACTGTGGCAAGCTTACCGGCGACGACCCAGCTATCTAAAGCGGCTTAGTGCGACATGGTGAATAGCCTGAGGCATGGTGCAACCGTGGTGAAGGGCACAAACTCTGGTGACGGCCG
Organism: Zea mays; assembly: GCF_902167145.1. Classification (NCBI taxonomy): domain Eukaryota; kingdom Viridiplantae; phylum Streptophyta; class Magnoliopsida; order Poales; family Poaceae; genus Zea; species Zea mays. The sequence goes on from NC_050097.1 coordinate 92,833,774, forward strand.
CTTGGCCACGTCGCTGGCGCAAGTGGGCACGGCATAGGACGGAACAGTGCTTCAAGCTCATCCGCGGTGAAGATCTTTTCACCCCGAGGCATTATCTGGGCACTAGTGGGCACAAATCGCATCGCCGGTGTTAATCACGGCGAAAGGTCACCGGCGGCGATATCCTCTGCACCTGAAGATCTTTTGCTACTGTACCATGAGAAATCCAATTCAGGGCCTCTGTCCGACCAACTTGCAGGACCCATATCTTAGTTTTCTGTGTGAGAACTTGTTAATCTCTCTGTAACAAAGTTGTAGCCCTATAATCCAGCTACAATCTTGTCACAGCAACCATAGTCAAATACTTACTGGATCATCTCCAAAAGAACTCTCAAAGTTCATTCCGAGTCACTGTCAGAAAAAATTCAGAATCTGAGTTGACTGACAGCTAGTCTTTAGGGCTAGTTATCTCCAATTTTTGTATGTGATCAAGGCTTAGTTACATAAGCAAAGTTGCACTCCTATTATAGCTCTACAAGTTTTATGTGTTGACCCTAGGCAAATTCCTTGTATTTTTAGAAATACAGAGCTCCAAAGTCAGCCTTATGCAACTGAATTTAGACTAAGACACATGGATGTATGGGGTGCCCCTTTTTGCAAATAAGTCCAAACTTCATCATTTGGCTTGGAAATCCTCAAATGTGAGAAACACATAGTTTGTGGTGTTGTATTCCTTTGGTATTTGCACTTGGGTCCAAAAGTGCACAAATTTTACACTTAGCTCCCTAGGGTTCCAATTTAGGGTTTTCCAGGGATCTTTTCAGAGTTTTTAGCACTTTAGGGTTTGGATGCCACTCAAGTCCTTCCAAGAGGATATCTTAGGATCATTTCTCATATCTTTTGAGGTTTTCACATATTTGGGCTTCCCTTATATCCATAAGCCTAAATTTAGGGTTAAGTACTTTACACTAGGGTTAACCACATATCAAGTCATATTAGTACAACGTTTTTGAAATTTTTACCTAGTGAATGCACTCTAGGTGTGACAAACACATGTTATGCTAATGCTCAAGTTTTAGTGATAGTAACACCAGGGGTGTTACACCCTCGGCCTTCGAAGACCGAAGCGAGACTAGATGGGGCGTTGGATAATTTCCTAAATGTCCTCCCTCTCAATCAGATTATTCTTAACATAAAACCATTCCTCCATCCAGGCCCCGGGCCACCTTTTCTGAAATGTTGGAACCGTGTAGCTTGCATTGGGACGAGCAATGAATCCATAACAACCGAAGTTGTTGTGATATTGTTCTTTGCCAGTGGCCTTTGTTTCGTACAATAGTTTGTGCATATTGCAAAAACACTTTGCGCTTGGTTCTAGGCCTTGGCTTCTCACAGCCCAAACAAACATCCCCATTCTGATTATAGCTTCGGGGGTAATTTGATGTAGAAAGATCTGAAATATCTTTAGCACTTCAACCACAAATTTGCTCAATGGGAACCGAAGGCCTACATTCATAAAGCTTCGGTAAACAACAACTTCATTTTCTTCAGGTGCAGGGGCGGTGCTGTATCCTCCAACCCACACAATAGACATGTCATGAAAGTATCTTCCCTTCATGGCGTCAATTTGACTTTGTTTAATGGTCAACTTTCCGAAGATGGAATGGCTTGGCCACCAGGGCCGATCTTAGGAATCTTCATCTCCACTTTCCACATCAAAGTCATCACTGTCATTAGAATATTTAGATAAATCCGCCATCATCTCCTTTGTGATCTTCTCTGTATTTGTTTTTGCCAAAGATTCATAAAACCCAGTAATGAAAGGGTCCACAACCTTCTTCTCCACGGCCACCATCGTCACCTCAGACACCTTCTTCTCCTCAGACATTTATTCAAAACTTCAGTATTTCACGAAGCTCGAAAATCAAGCAAGAGCTGACAGCAAGAGAACTAAAATTTGAGAAAACAGCGCAAGCAACAGAAATGGCGTAGCAAATGCCACTGCTGTGGGTTTCTATTTATACGCCTAGTGCATTGCAAATTGGCGGGACCCATTTGTCATTGACTTTCGCTAATCTAGCGAAGGGAAGGTGTTTTTTCAGACCTTCGACTTAAGGCCTTCGTTCAAGTCACAGTCTCAATTCGTTGTTACAAGAACAAATTAATACTGCGAGGGGCTACTGTTGGGGGACATCGTCTTCCGAAGGTCCTTAAAAACAAGACTAACATGCTTTCCAAGTATAATATATTGTCACAGGAACCTTCGGCCTTGATATGAAGGTGCATACTATGAAAGGAGCGGTCTGGGAGAAGGATGAACCAGTTCTGAAGCTACGAATGATGAAGCTTCGGCTTAGCGCAAGGGCAGCGATGGAGAATGTAACCGACCTAAAGGGGAATATACTGCCTAGTCCTCGACATATTACTCCTTAGTCAGTAGTAAGTGTCAAGGACATGGATGTTGTTGGGGGTATGCTTCATAGCCGAAGATCCTAAAGAAAGAAATACCTTCGGCAGATCCTCTCAAAAGCAGTGCCGAAGCTATTGCCTATAAAGCTTCGGCACAGTGACATGTCTCAAGACAAAGGGGTGAACCGACTTAAAAATGAAATGACCCAAAGGCCCATGGTATTTTGTGTCATTATTGTAGTCGATTGTAAAGGGCATAAATGTAATTATACATAGGCTGCGCCCTGTGCCTATAAATAGGTGAACAGTACCCATGTATACTGTTCACGGAATCATGTAATCATTTACATGCGACACTTAGACTATTGCCTTCTGTCAAGACGAAGGTATAAATGTGATTAAATGTTATATTTCGATATTTGAGTTTATATAATGAAATATATGAATAAGTTTATGTGCTTTGACATATTATTCCTTCATGTCTTATATTTTGTATTACATCTTTTATTATCTTACAATTCTGATTACGAAGGTATGATCTTCATAATCTTTGCTCATGACCTTCGTCCGAAGTGCATTGTGTCCCTGGGGAGATAATGTTTCAATGGACGAAGGTCATTAACATTTAACATTTTATGTTGCCTTGTTCTTAATTCGAAGCATTTGAGAACAAGTCCCCAACATTGGCGCCCACCTCTGGTGAACTCACTTCCACTTTCTGAGCTGATGGCTTCATTCAACAACCAAGCTGAAGCTGCTTCGGCTACGAAGCTGGTGCTCCCACTAATAGGCGGTTCGTGCTCAGAGCCAGCCAACAAGAAGCAGAAGAAGGAGGCTCAGAGAAGGGTACAACATGTTGGGGTGCAGGGACCCTTCATCAAGTCAAAATGGTACCACATCCCAATCACCTTCTCCTAGGAGGACCTTCAGCTCAAGGATTACCCTCACAATGATGTTATGGTCATTTCTTGTGTCATTAAGGGATTTCTGGTCCACAATGTTCTGGTTGATACAGGCAGTGCAGCGGATATTATATTTGCCAAGGCCTTCAGACAGATGCAAGAGCCAGAGGATACGATTCATGATGCTACACACCCTCTTTGTGGCTTCGGAGGAAGGCAGATCGTAGCACATGGCAAGATCACGATGCCGATGACCTTCGGATTTGTCAACAATACAAGGACTGAGCAAGTTGTGTTTGATATTGTCGACATGGAGTATCCTTACAATGCAATCATTGGTCATGGGACACTCAATGCTTTTGAAGCAATTCTTCATCCAGCATATTTATGCATGAAGATACCTTCGGATCAAGGGCCTATTGCTATTCACGGAAGTCAGAAAGCTGCCAGAAAGGCTGAAGGCAACTGGACAGATTCAAAAGCAATCCATAATATAGATGGAGCCGAAGCTTGTGAACAATATAAGTACAGAAGGGAGAAGGCTGCTTTGGCTGATCAGCCGAAGCCAATGCTTCTATGTGAAGACATAGCAGAGCAGAAGGTATTGCTGGGATCTCAACTATCTGAAGAGTAGGAGAAAACCTTGTTAAGGTTTTTATTCAACAACAAAGATGTTTTTGCTTGGTCAGCCAATGATCTCTGTGGTGTCAACAGGGACGTCATTGAACATTCGCTCAATGTCGATCCATCCTTCAGACCCAGAAAAAAGAGGCTTCGGAAAATGTCTGATGACAAGGCCGAAGGTGCTTGGAATGAAGTAAAAAGACTTCTTAGTGCTGGAGTCATCAGAGAAGTAAAATACCCGGAATGGCTAGCTAACACTGTTATGGTGAAGAAGGCCAATGGTAAATGGAGAATGTGCATTGATTTTACTGATCTCAATAAGGCTTGTCCAAAGGATGAATTCCCATTACCAAGAATAGATTCTCTAGTGGATGCAGCAGCTTCGTCAGAACTCATGAGTCTCCTAGATTGTTATTCAGGCTACCATCAAATCTGGATGAGGAAGGAAGATGAGCCAAAAACCAGCTTCATAACCCCCAGTGGTACATATTGTTACCTTTGGATGCCTGAGGGGCTCAAGAATGCTGGAGGAAGCTTCAGTAGAATGACAGCCAAAGTCCTTCATTCCCAGATAGGCAGAAATGTACTAACATATGTTGATGATATCATAGTAAAGAGCACGAAACAGGAAAATCACATTGCTGATCTACAGGAAACATTTGCTAATTTTAGGCAAGCTGGCCTTAAATTAAATCCAGAAAAATGTGTCTTCGGAGTAAAGAAAGGAAAATTCCTTGGTTGTTTAGTTTCAACGAAGGGGATCGAAGCTAATCCGAACAAAATCGAAGCTTTTCTTCGGATGGAGCCACCAAGCACCAAGAAGGGGGCTCAACGGCTGACAGGAAGATTGGCATCTTTGAATCGATTTATATCTAGATCAGCAGAGAGAAATTTACCATTCTTCGAAGTGCTGAAATCAGCCGAAGTCTTTCAATGGGGATCAGCTCAGCAGAAAGCCTTCGAAGAGCTGAAGCAATACCTGATAGATCTAACAACGTTAACTCCACCCACGCCAGGGGCTCCTTTGCTATTGTATGTGGCAGCTTCGCACTCTGTAGTAAGTGCGGCGCTTGTGCAGGAGAAGCTTGAAGGACAAACTAAAAAGCAAGTTCCAGTGTATTTTGTCTCCGAAGTATTAAGCTTATCAAAGAAAAATTACACAGAATTGGAGAAAGTGTTATATGCTGTATTAATGGCCTCCAGGAAGCTTCGACATTATTTTCAAGCTTACCATATAATTGTTTCTTCGTCACAGCCTCTGAAGGATATTATGAGGAACAGAGAAGCTACTGGAAGGGTTGGAAAGTGGGCCGCGGAGCTCAATGAATTCACCATTGACTACGTGCACAGATCTTCAATTCAATCCCAGGCGCTAGCAGACTTCATCGCTGATTGGACGCCAGGGGCTCACGAAGAAGGGACAAGCAAGGATACCGAAACTTGGATGGTATTCTGTGATGGTTCTTGGGGAACCTTCGGTGCAGGAGCAGCGGTGGTTCTAGTAGCACCTTCAAGAGTCAAAACATGTTTTGCAGTCAAACTGCATTTTAGTTGCACAAACAATATTGCTGAGTACGAAGCACTTCTATTGGGGCTTCGGAAACTAAGGGCAATGGGAATAAGAAGGGCCATCCTAAAGACTGATTCTCAAGTTATTGCTGGCCATGTGGATAAGAGCAGCAAGGCACAGGATCCGAAGCTTGAAAAATATCTGGATGCAGTCCGAAGGTTGGAAGCTTCCTTTGAAGGTTTTTCCGTAAAGAATATTCCAAGAGGTGAAAATGAGCATGCAGATTTGCTAGCCAAATCAGCGGCTCAGGGGCTTCCCCTTCCCCCCGAAGTATTTTTTGAAGCAATAAAAGCACCTTCGGTTGAGCTCATGGAGAGAGCAGTGCTTACTATTTCTCCAGTACACAGTGAAGACTGGAGAACTGAAATAATATCTTTCCTTCAAGGCAATTGTCTTTCAAGTGACGAAGCTTATAACAAAAGAATGGAGGCAAGAACAAGACCATATGTGGTAATAGAAGGGGAATTGTATAAACATGGAGTTTGTTCACCACTCCTCAAATGTCTATCAAGAACCAAAGGTATGGAATTAATGAAAGAGATACATGCAGGACTATGTGGATCTCACATTGGATCTAGGCCCTTATTGGGAAAAGTTTTCCGACAAGGATTCTATTGGCCGAAGGCAGCTTCGGATGCGGCAGAATTAGTCCAAATGTGCGAAGGCTGTCAAAAATGTGCAAGGGATCAGAAGCAAACTTCATCTCTCACTCAATTAATACAACCCACTTGGCCATTACAAAGGTGGGGCCTCGATTTGCTAGGCCCACTCCCACCAGCACAAGGAAATCTAAAATATGTTGTGGTGGCGGTAGAATATTTTTCCAAGTGGATTGAGGTGAAGCCTTTAGCCACAATAACTTCGGTCACTGTCCAGAAATTTTTCTGGCAAAATATTGTTTGTCGCTTCGGAGTGCCGAAGGCTATTACTGTGGATAACGGAACACAGTTCGATGCTAAAGCTTTTAAAGAGTTCTGCGAACAAATTGGCACGAAGATTCATTTTGCATCAGTCAGGCATCCGGAGTCAAATGGACTTGTTGAAAGAGCTAATGGCATTATAATGACGGGGATAATGAAGTTAATCTTCAATCAGCCCAGAGGAAAGTGGCCAGATGAATTGATCAAAGTGGTGTGGAGCCACAATACAACAGTATCAAGGTCAACAGGTTTTACACCATTCAAGCTATTGTTTGGTGATGAAGCAATAACCCTAGAAGAAGCTAAAGCAGGATCAATAAGAATAGTGGCTTCGGCAGAGGATGAAGCTGATTGTTCTGTGGCAAAAGATGTTATAGAAGGGATCATGCTTCAGCCCGTCAAGAACATCAATAAATATCAAGCCAAAACAATAAAGTGGCGTGACAGAAAAGTTCGGCTAAAGAACATCAAGCCAGGGCATTTGGTGCTTCGGAGAGTTGCCAACCTAGATACAGTAGGTAAGCTACAGTTGAAGTGGGAAGGACCTTTTCTGGTAGTATCTTCGTCAAGACCCGGTTCTTACAGACTGAAGGATATGGACGGCAACGACATTCCTAGATCTTGGAATGCGGATGAGCTTCAGCGATATTATGTTTAGCTTGATGCATTTTTATTTTTCCTATGGCACCCTTTTCCTTTCCGAAGGGGGAGAAAGGTTTTTAATGGGGCCATAGCATGTAATTTCTCTTTTTTCTTATTCAGCTCTACGAGAGCAAAATCCCCCAAAAATATAAATGTAAAAACTGGGCATGCACCATCGAGTGCAGGCAAAAAGGAAAAAACAGGGAGAAGCTCGAAAGTCGTCCCTAAGGGGATGCAGAGCACGACGAAGCTACAAAAAGTCGTTCCTAAGGGAGCGCCGCGTAAGTTTTCTGCTCAAAAGTTGTTCCAAAGGGAATGCAGAGCTTACAGCGAAAAGTCAACGCTGATTCTGCCGAAATATAAGGCGAAGCGCGAAAAGTCAACGCGATACCGCCGAAATAGAAGGCGAAGAAGTTCAAAAGACGTCCCTAAGGGGATGCAGAACTTACAGCGAAAAGTCAGCGCCGATACACCGAAAAATAAGTGGTGAAGCCGAAAAATAAGCGGCAAAGAGACTTCGGTCATTCCCAAGGGAATGAAGGCTATGGTTGTGGCTTCGTATGTGTGTTTGGACATTCATTTCCACGACACATTACATCATACATTTGCATTCATAAACATTCATTTAGACATACATAGGATCATCATCATCATAACATACAGACAAAGGCGGATGCTTCGGCTCTAAAAAATATGGCTTCGGCAAAAAGAGAAAAAGAAGCAGTTTTATGCTTCGTTGTGTACAAAAAGAAGGGAAGGTGTTTTTCGCCTTCGGCTCAAAAAATGCTAGTTTCGTCCACAGCAAAGCAAATCAATGCAAGTACAAGTGTTGTTCACATCGAAGCACTTCATACGTTGATGGAAAGGTAAAAATATATTACAAGGTATGGACAAAGTTTACAGAGTAAAATGTAATTTTCAAGTTACAATATTTTTCACAAAGGTTATTACAAAAAATTCTTAGTATTTTCCACAGCTATCTATTTTAGCTTCATCATTATCTATTAAGCTTCGGCTTCGCACTCTTCAACTTCATCGACTTGCTCTTCAGCTTCGTCAATTTGCTCTTCAGCTTCGTCATCCTGTACATATTTAAGTATGGTAAGAATTATTCAAGTTTAAAGGGAAAAGTAAGCATAAGGTATGATTTTGTTACCGGCTTAAGATGACTTCGAGCTTCGTCACCAGCCATGCTTCGTCCACCCTTAGTCCATATTAGTTTTATAAAACTGTTTCCTATGCTTCGGGCAAGATTGGGGATATCAACTAGATCTGCTGGTGACAAACTAAAGTTGGGCCTATTAACAATATTTCCATGTGTATAACCAGATTTCTGGAAGGCGACAACTGTGTCCCGAGAAGCTACCAGGGCACAGAAATCACCATGTCCGGCTATAATTTCATCAAGGTCATCAATTTCACCCTCGATATGTTTGAAGGCTCCTGGCAAGTCTTCAGTCGAAGGACTAAATTTTTTACAGCTGGCTCCAACCGAATTGAAGACTTGCTTCAGCCGTTGTACACATCGGCTACTGAACTCCAGACACTTGTTCTGAAGCTCTGTCAATGATTTTCGCAAATTTGAACTTTTCTCGACCTCGGCCTCAAGTTTTGCATTAAACTTTTGCTTTCCCTGTTCGAAGCTTTTTGACTTGGAAAGAAGCTTTGTATTTAATTCTGCAATTTTAGCTTCAGCTTCTGCCAATAAACCTTCTGTTGTCTGAAGCTCGAAGTCCTTCTTTTCAAGAGAAGCTGCTTGATCTTTTATTTTGCTTTCTAAACTCTCAATTATAACTTCATGTTTTTTATCTTCAAAATCTTGCTGCATTCTTAGAGCTTTACTCAACAGCATACTCTGTGCACAAACAACCTTCGTTAGAAAACATCTTTGTTGTTAAAGATAATAATAACTGAAGAAAAGTTTTTACCTTGAAATTGCAATAGAATAAACTACCGACGATGTGCTGTCGTCGGTAGCGGCTAATGTCTGTCTCGAGCTTCGGGAAACCAATACCCTTTGATAGAGTACCAATAACCTTCGCTCCGGTTTGATCTCGGACACAGCCTAACTTTTCATCGTCAACGCCACCGAAGAGTAGTGCCCCCGGTTGATATCCGCAAGATATGGCATATTCTTTTAATTCTTCTTTTTCGGCCTTCGTCAACTCCTGTCCAACTAAGTTTTGAAAGTTGAAAATTTCCTCATCCGAAGTGTATTCGGTTATTTCCTTCTCCTTCTCAGGCTCTAGGGCCATAGTTTCTTCGGTGGCTGCGGCAGCCTCTTCTGCGGCCATGTCTAGAAGTATGTTATCAATATTAGAAATTGTGTGTTCTAAATCTACATCTTCGGCCGTGGCAGCTTCGGCGGTTGTAGCTTCCGAAGGTGCAGCTTCGGTCGCTGTTGTGCTCTCAACAACTAGTGCCTTCGAGGCCGAAGCTGTTGGTGGTGTCCTTTCAATAACTTCTGTCACTGTAACAATTCTTCGTTTTTTCGATCCGGCTCACTTCTTCATTATCGAGGGCTCCTTTTCCTTCTGAAAAAGCTTCGTCAGATGCGGCCCCAGTGGACTTAGCTTGATAGGCAAATATTCAGTCATTACCTTTAAGATTTCCTCCACGTCGGTGGTAAAAGGTGTTGCAGCAGTTTCTTCTTCTATATCAGTTGCCTTCTGCTTCGGAGCTGTAGCTTTTCTTTTCTTCGAAGCATCTGTCTTCGGCTCAGGCTTCACCTTTTTCTTTTTCAATTTTTCTTCATCGTCTTTCATCGATTTAGTAGCCTCTTTATTCAGAACACTGGCCACTCTCTTTCTCTTCTGCCCTTTGGCATCCTTGTCTAGTCGCTCGTAGTTGGGGTACTCAAAGTCCAGAGCATCCATTACTCGGTTTAACCTTCGCTTCGGACGAGAGCCGAAGGCTGCAGTCATTAGTTGATCTTCTTTTTTAGAGTAATTGCCGAGAATTTCGTTGCACATTACTTCAATCGTGTCTAACCACTCTTGGCAAGGCACTTTGAAATGTTTCTTGAATTTATAATGATAGGGCAACCGAATAAGTTCCCCCTTTTTCTTTTCTCCCTTTAGCTTCGGCATGTCCCACTCTTTCAAAGTTGGGAACACTCTGAAAGCCAAGAATTATTGCACTAAGTCCCTAGTGCCAATATGCTCCGCAATAACTCGAAATTCAGCTAGAGCAATTTGGCTTGGGCTCCCTGGTGTCATGTTGCACTGGGGTCTGGTTTCTCCGAAGATTAATTCTAGCGGACTTTGGACCAGCTTCTCCTTTTCTTCATCAACTTTGACGTAAAACCATTCGGTCTTCCAGCCAGCTGGCCATTTGGTACAATAGCTGATAACTGGAAATTTTGTATTTTTGCGATAGGCAAAGTTGTAGCAGCCGAAGTTTTCATGTAGCCCATCTCCTCTAGCTTTTGTTTGATAATGAAGCTCGTGCACTCGGCAGAAGCCTTCGGCAACTGGTTCCACCCCCTGGCTTCGGAGGGCCCAGATATAAACACTAAGCCTAACGATGGCGTTAGGCGTGAGTTGATGAAGATAATTCCCAAACTTCTTCAAAACATTAGCAATCATTCCATTCAAAGGAAATCTTAGTCCTGCTTTAAAGAAACTTTTGAACACTACCACTTCATCCTTTTTTGGCTTCGGAGTAATCTCTTCTCCGCCAAAACGAACCAGCTCCTTTTTTGCTTCACTGAAATAGCCTAGCTTCATCAGCTTAGACATATCACCTTCGGTAACGGTGGATTTCCCAAATTCCAAGTGACTGGGTTTAGATGGCACGACATTGTAATCATCTTCAGATCCAAATGCCTCAGCATCAACTTGCTCAGCTTCAATGGCAGGTACATCCTCCGATACTACCAGCCCTGACCGTTGCATCACTTCAGAAATTGGAGCGGTTTCGGCGCCTTCGGTTTCTTCTCCGTCGCGAGTAACCCTAGCTGTTGAGCGTACCCTAGCCATCTGATGATTGAATTTCTTGTTTTTTGATGAAGTTGAAATTTTTTTAACTTTGCCGAAGCTCTTTCTTGTTACAAAGCTTGAACAAAGTGAATAGCTTCGGTTGGCGATGCAGTAAGCAAGCTTCGGCTATGGTCAAATTTTTGGCAGCAAAACAGTGCAATAGCAATGAATGCTATGGTAACTTCACACCTACCCGTTTGTTTATATAGTGCCACAGGTGGGAAGGTAAATCGTCAACTCTTCCACACTGGACAAACAGCCGCCCGCACTCACTAAACGGTGGGCCACAGAGTCCGAGAAGGTGAATCGCCAGGGCGCGCGTAACTGCTGCAAGATGGGGTCACCTCGCGCTCGGATTATTTTAATCGTTTCTCGGCAATGAGCTCAGGGAAGGTGTTTTTCGGATCTTCAGCATCCCAAAGCCTAGAAGATTTTTTCACGGATCAAGCTCGTTACGAAAAACGATCTAGCACCGCGAAGGCGCTACTGTTGGGGGTATGCTTCGTAGCCGAAGATCCTAAAGAAAGAAATACCTTCGGCAGATCCTCTCAAAAGCAGTGCCGAAGCTATTGCCTATAAAGCATCGGCACAGTGACATGTCTCAAGACGAAGGGGTGAACCGACTTAAAAATGAAATGACCCAAAGACCCATGGTATTTTGTGTCATTATTGTAGTCGATTGTGAAGGGCATAAATGTAATTATACACAGGCTGCGCCCTGTGCCTATAAATAGGTGAACAGTACCCCTGTACTATTCACGGAATCTTGTAATCATTTACAGGCGACACTTAGACTATTGCCTTCTGTCAAGACGAAGGTATAAATGTGATTAAATGTTATATTTTGATATTTGAGTTTATATAATGAAATATATGAATAAGTTTATGTGCTTTGACATATTATTCCTTCATGTCTTATATTTTGTATTACATCTTTTATTATCTTACAATTCTGATTACGAAGGTATGATCTTCGTAATCTTTGCTCATGACCTTCGTCCGGAGTGCATTGTGTCCCTGGGAGATAATGTTTCAATGGACGAAGGTCATTAACATTTAACATTTTATGTTGCCTTGTTCTTAATTTGAAGCATTTGAGAACAAGTCTCCAATAGATGAACAGTAACACTGTACTGTTCACGCTGATTGGTACTCACTTGTACATCACTCCTAGATTTTTACCTTCTGCCAATCCGAAGGTACAAATGTAATTCAATATCATTAATGTTTGTTCATGATTATGTAATGAGAATATGAATAGTCTAATGATTTAATATTATTATTCAGGTTCTTTTCTATGTTTCATATGTCCCTGTCCTTATTATTACATGTTGTGATTATGAAGGTATGCCCTTCATGACCTTCGTCTGAATATCATTATATCCTAAACGAGATAATGCTTCGAAGGACGAAGATCTTTAACCATTAACATTTGTGTTGCCTTGTTCTTAACTCATAGCATTTGAGAACAAGTCCCCAACAGTTGATTCCCACCGGTGGAGGATCTGGAGGATTCATTTCTGTTTGCTGTTGCCTGATAGTCTTCCCTTCCGGTTATAAACAGAAGATTCTTTAGCAGGGCTTAATCTTTGTTTTTATGTCCAGATTAGGGTATCTAGTCGTATAAGGTGAATATCCAAAGGTAGGATGTAATTTTTTTAAGATGAGATAGTGTATGTGGCAGAGCCGCCCGAATTATTCCCACTTAAGTGCCTAAGTCCCGCCTTAGAGGCTAGACCACATTTAAATAGGAATAAAGTGTCAGTCTCTCGGATCTAGTCTGACAAGGCCACTAACAGGATCAAGTACCACATACCCACTCGAAGTTGAGGCAGAGAGAAAATACAATAAAGCATAAAACCATGAATTAAAGAAGTACTTAATCTTATTACAACATCATTGGAGATTTGCAAAAGTAGTAACCATTGTCCTCGATGCAGCGGAAATCAACTAACGATAAATGAAAGAGAGGATGGGGAAGCCTGGCCCATCACTCCTCATGCTCCTCTCCGGCTGAGGTAGGGTCCCGCTCGACTGTCCAGCCCGGTGGCAGGATGGACGGCCAAGTCACTCTAGCAACCATATCCTCTATACAACCTGTAAAAATTATGCCACAAGCAAGGCTAAGTATACTAATACTCAGCTAGACTTACCCGGTGTGAGGAGTCTACTCCTCTACCTCTAGACTTGCAGCTGTTTGGCTGAGTGGTTTGGTTTGCCAAAAGCACTAGCTGAGTCTAAAACAATTTTTTTAGCTTTTCAAGTTTTATTATAATCCTTTAGACTAGATGAGTACCTAGCTATTCATACATGGTATCAAACATTATTGCAATCAACATCATTTGAATGCCACCTTATTCCACTTCTTACTCGATGCAGTACAATGAATCAAGCAGTCTCATTAGCTGTGAGAAGCAGACGATTCGAATCGAGTTTTTAAACCTTGCAAGGTAGACCTAAACACACGACGTGGCGAGGCACTTCGTCCCCATACACATCAACTGTCCCCATTGATTCCTTGGCAACAGAAAGGGGCTCACCACCTTGGCGTACAATTCCTCACTGACCCCGACTGCCGTCGTGCAGTGACCGAACTTGTACCCACCATAACCGAAATGGGAGACCATCTCTCAGGTCGCGTGAGGAGGGCAATCTGCGGGCAGGTTCACTCAAGTACTAGGCTTACCGATTTACCATATTTCTTGGCATGTGTCTAGTACGTTCAAACGCTTGACGCAGGTACCACACATTAATCCTTATTCCAAATTTTAATCTCGTAGACAACGCATCCCCGTGGATCGTTGTCCACAGACCATCGTCATTCCGATATAAAAATGGATACAACCAACTCCTGACCTCACGCGAGTGCTAGAAAATCACTCGACTTCTACCGAGATCCTCATTAGTAAAGCAGCTACTCGACCTAGCATACTAGTATCCATCTCAAAAGGAATCATGAGTTCATGCAACTAGGGTTTCAACCAATACCTACAATTAAGTGCACGATACAAACCTACAAGCATTAAGTATAGTAAAATAGCATATATAAACAGTTATGCATAAAACCGGGGCTTGCCTTCAAAAGCTGGGGTAGGCAGATCCTTAGTAGCAGGCTCTGGTGCTGGCTCCTGGACTACCTCCTGAGCAACTCCTTGCTCCGGAATGAGGACGTACTCTCCGTCAGTGAGGTTACAATCTATCGAATGCAATGAATAAGATACATGCATGTTAATGATTTGTCAATTTAGTAATACTATGTATGGTGAAGTAGTATTAAAGAAGTGGGTAAAATAGGGTTTCTTCATCGGAAGGTGCTCTTAGTGTTTTATACTCACCTATTTTAGGGTCTTAAGTGAAATTAAGAATTTAATCATCTCCTTATGTTTTATTGGACACTTACAGAGATTTAGTTGTATAATAGTAATTCCTTCCACAATCCCCCTTTTTATTCTCTATTTATGCTTTTAAAGTGAGCTTGCACTACCATAGTGATTTAGAATTTTCCAAAAATGTTGCAAAAATTACAGTGGCCTAATATTGAGCATTGTAGTTTGTTCTACAAATTTGAGGTTAAGAATAATTAGGATAAACCCTAGGAAAAAATAACAAAAGTGAGGGTGGATGGTTACTTTGCACTACAACTTTAATTTAGGTGGGGGTTTTGCACTAAAAATTATTTGTGCCAACATCTATAGGTAATGACAGGTCTCTATGCCAAAAATCACATAAAGTGACTTAATGGTTATTAAGTTGTGATTTTCTAAAGTTTAATGTCAAAAAGGCACTTATAACTAACTTGTCATTTGAAAAATATCAAACAATAAAACTTATATTTTTCCTAGATTCATACTAGCATAATAGTAGTTATCCCAAGGATTGGGGTGGTTTCTTCTTAGGGTTATTTTTCTAGGATTTTTCTAAGTTCTTAATGTTTTTTATAAAATAAAATGTGGTGTATTTCTTTTGTACTAACAAAGGGTTTAACATAATTTTCTTAGGAACTATATCACCTAAGGAAGCTAGGAAAAATGTGGTTGCCCTCTGGTTCTTATTTTAAATTCCTTTTTTTATTTTCTTAAGGTTTGGGTCAATACAAGTTTTAATGGTTAATCCCTTCTTAACCTAGTGTACTAAGGAGTTTAACATTTTTAAACATGATAGTTAGTAGTTAAGTATGTCTTTAATTTTTCTTACCCTCAGTCCAAAAGTATTTCTATTTTTCCTCTATTTATTTAATTTTGGGAAGTATAGTTATTTAAATTAAAACTCTAAAAGTATTGCAGGAATCAGGGTGTTTATTATTTTTTCCTAAATAGTTTGTAATATTTAGGACCTAGCAAAGTTGGTTTGACCAAATTTGGTTGGATAAAACTCAAGTTATGAATTTTTCAAGTTCTCTACTTATTTAAAAAGAATAAATCTTAAAGGTTTATGGAAAACAGCTTTGCACCGGGGCCCCTAGGGTTTTCTTTAACTAAATTGTTTAAACTGTGCCCCTGAGGAACTGTTTCACTGAGTCACTGACATTGCGAATACCCGCCTGGCTTTTTCCTCTCTTAACCCGAGCTCCCTCCTCGCCGGAACAGTGGCCGCAGAGAGGAAAAGGGGTGGCGCGGCCTACCGGCGGTGGGAGAGGTTCGATGGAGGGTCGGGTGAGGTCCGGGAGATCCTAGCGGTCACGTCGAGGGGCGAATCACCGGCGGTGATGGCTGCGGTAGGGCTGGCCGCGTGCGCAGGCGGTCGGGCTCATCGGTGACGCGTGCTCCGGCCTGCTCACGGCGGTAGAGTTCAATTAAATAGCACGGGGAGCTTCACTGGAGGTCAAGGATGCCGTAGGCGCAAGGAATCGATGAGTGGCTTAACGTGTAGCTCGGTCTATGTGCGACGGTGGCCAGTTGAAGTCCGGCGACGTCAATCCGGCGTCTCCGGTGAGGTGGTGCTCGGTCTGCGGGCTCGGGGAGCTTCACTGAGCTCCAAGGAAGCTAGTTGAGGGGTTAGACAGGGTGGAGGAGGGCTGGAGTGGCCGGTCTAAGGTGGCCGGGGCTCGAGCAGCCGCTGGCACGCCGTGCGCAGGGCAAACGCGGGTAAACTTGTGCTCAGGCAGGGTTGGGAGCGAGCAGGGGCGTACGGTCGATGCCGGGGTTGGCTTTATAGCCGCGGGCACGGGCGTGGGCGCGGGCGCGGGCGTGACGTGGCGCAGCACGGTGCGCGCGGGGCCAAGCACCGGGGCATGCTCTACGTCGCTAGGGCACGTCGAACACGTCGCCGTGTTATTCTGCCCAAGTTCATGCGCCTGCTGAGCTCCCAAATGTGCGAATCTTGCCATATGACTTGTGTAAGATTTCTTCCCTGCACCTAGAGCTATCTAGTTGATGTGAGTTTCAAGGGGAGATTGGGTCTGGCTTGGAAGATATGGTGGCGCCAAGTCTTGTTTGTCTGCACTGTTCATCTCGCGACAAAATAGATGCCAAACCGTGTCAAACGACCCTGGTTTGGTTTCAAACTTTTCAGGGGTGTGCCTTGGGTAGTTTGGCTACTTTTTGTTATTTGGATCATGTGGTTTTGGCGCGAGAAAATAAGTGAACACTTCTGATCTTTGGATTAGGGATGATTTTTGACTTAGAGAAAAATGGATTGCTCTAGGGTGCTCTCCACTTGGGGGCTTGATTTGGTGTTTTTATAGGACCTTTTTGTAATATCTCCCTCACTATATTTTGTAGATATATTAATGTACTTCAACTTTGGTAAAGGGTTCAAGTCATGAAATGATCATTTGCTTCCCCTTCTCACTAATCCAATGCTTGGGGGTTTAATGGCTCAAGAGGGGGAACTAGGGTTTTAGAACCTTTTTCATAGGTGAAGATACATGAAAATCTAGGGTATCCCTCCCATCATGATCATCACTTAGTTAATCCATGGTCTCTAAGGTTTTGGTGTCCCTTCTTCCCATCTAAACACATGTGATAATAGGCTATAGGTGCATGCATTGAGCCAGGGCCTTGTGTAACACCTGGGGTGTTACAATGTACATGGTGTAGGTCAAAAACTTGTTTGACATTTGGTGGGGACAGATAGATTATGCAACCTATCATGACACTATGGGTTGGGTTAGCTCATGGTTGAGGTGATCTAATGTGTTAGATTAAGTTAACCCTGGTTAGAAGGGTCCAAGTACCACTAATCTCTTTTAAGCAGACCACATTGGAGATCACACTAGATTCCATAATCATATTTAAGAATATCATTTAGTTGAGCATATCCGACTGAAATTCTAGTATATTTTTTTGTGGAACTCCTAATTAGTTTTTTTATACACCTAGAAATTTTCATGCCATTAGCAGGTGTGGAAAACAAGGGTACATCAGATTTTAGCTATTAGGTAGGTGTAGACAAGTTTTGGAGGTAAAAGGAAGTTAAGTAATGGAGACTTTTTATTCCGGGTGGTGAATCTTGATTCATCTGAAGATCTGTTTCTACTCATATTCTTCATTGCCGAGGTTAACCTTCTTCTTGGGTCTGTTTTAGGGACCATCAATCATGGTGTTAGGTGTCATTACCTGAGTTGGGATAACAATTATGGGTACATAGGATAGGTAGATTAATTGAGTTTTACTTTGCTTTTGGGATAAATGGGTTGGGCAACCTATAACATAGGCTAGGTCGTGGTTTCACAAACGAGTGGGTCTAAGACACCCGTTTAGGCCTAGTTTGGGTACTCTTGGATTGAAGTGGTTTGGAGGGATTGAAGAGTGTTTAAATCCCCAATAGATCAAAAACTCCCCTAATACATCTCAATCCACTTCAATCCGTCTCATTCCTAGAGTACCCAAACCAAGCCTTAGGTTTAAAACCCACTTATAGGAATATGGTTTAGTTAATACTTGTAACATAGATTAGACCATATTAGATTAGGTAGGGTCTAGATTAGATTAGATATAACTGGATTAAACTTAGTTTAAGTTAGATAGATCTACCAGGGTAGAATATGTATTATTAATATGTGTTAGAATCCTTTGAGATAGGATGAATTATATAGTATAGGTAGGTCAGAATCTCTATTAGGTTAAAACAGAGGGGTTATGCAACTATCTGATGATTAAGGTAGTCGCATATGGTTAGGTAGTTGTATGTGGTCTAGTTAATCTAGAGCACCAATTTAGGTTAAAACATGCTTATAGAAGTAGGGTCTGTTGGGGGCCTTCGTCTTCCGAAGGTCCTCAAAAACACGACTAACATGTTTCGCAAGTATAATATATGTACAGGAACCTTCAGACATGGGATGAAATCATACACGATATGATGAGCACGGTTCGGAAGAAGGGTGAACTAGTGCCGAAGCTACCCGTGAAAAGCTTCAGCTTAGTGATGGAAAATGAAACCGACTTAAAGGGAAAATGGCTATCTATTCCTCGATAGATTATCCCTAAGTCAATAGTAAATGTCAAGGGCATGAATGTAATTCTACACAGGCTGCGTCCTGTGCCTATAAATAGATGAACAGTGACATCGTACTGTTCACGCTGACTTGTATTTACTCGCACGTCACACCTACAATTTTGCCTTCTGTCAAGCCGAAGGTATAAATGTAATTCAATATTGTTCATGTTTATTCATGATGATATAATAAAGATATAATGATAATATCATATGATTATTCATGTTATATTTTATGTTTCATATGCTTCTACTTTCATTATTAGATACTGAGATGACGAAGGTACGTCCTTCATAACCTTCGTCTAAGGATCATTATATCCTAAGGGAGATAATGCTTCGAAGGACAAAGGTCTTTAACCATTAACATTTTGTGTTGCCTTGTTCTTAACTCATAGTATTTGAGAACAAGTCCCCAACATTGGTGCCCACCTCCGGTGAACTATTCGACCACCTTCGGTAAGCTGTGACCTTCGTCATGCCGCCGAAGAAAGCTTCAGGGCTAGGGGCTGCACTGCAGCCACTGGACGTCAACCAAGACACATTGCACGAAGCCCGAAGCCAAAAAAGGAAGGCTACAAGTCAACACCTCAGGAGGAAAAGTTGGACCAAGAGATCAGGGATCTCGAAGCCATTCATCAGCAGGTCCAAAGGAAGAAGGAGAAGATGCTTCGTCTTGCTGATCTTCAGAAGAAGATCGACGAAGCCGCTGAGGAAATGCGTCATCTCACCCAAGATGACTAGGACCGACGACCTTAACGCATAGAGCTTCGCCAGGACAATCCCTATGATGATGACGATTGGTATGATGATTTCCACCATGGAAATTTTTCTTTTGATGATGCTTCTCCTCTGTCAGCAGAGCAGGCTACACCATGGCCTTCATCTTACAAGCCACCCTAGCTTCCCATGTATTATGGGCACTCGAACCCAAAGCAATTCTTGATGAGCTATGAGGAAACAATATCCTCATATGGAGGCAACATTGCTGTCATGGCAAAGTCCTTTGTCATGGCAGTCCAAAGTGTGGCCCAGACATGATACTCTTCTCTCCAGCCAGAAACAATCACATCATAGCAGAAGCTTAAGGACATGTTGGTCACCAGTTTTCAAGGGTTTCAGACGAAGCCACCTGTAACACCCCACGTGTTACTTAGGGTTTTCACTCAAGACTACACAAGTAAGCCATCATCACCTGTGACTTAAGTTGGGAAAAGTACACCAAAGTTGGAGCTCAAGATCCTAAGTAAGTGCAACCCACCTTAAAAGTCATACCTTGGCTTGTTATGCACATATAATGGGGAGAATTGCCCAAACCCTAATTCAACCCCTTTGGACAAGTGGAGCACTAGAAGTAAGCATGAACAAAAGGGTATGAAAACCACATGATCATGACTTGGGCCAATTATTGAAAAGGTAGTACACTTGATACCCCACAAGTGATAGTAAGAAAGTGACCCCAAAAAGAATTCAGAAAAACCCCAAAAGGTTCACCAAAGGGTTAAGCACAAAAGAAAAATAAGAATTCTTCTAAGTCCAAAACCACCCCCTTTTCAAAGATCAAACATGTTCACCTTGATCCCAAACTTAAAACCATTTGGCCCCATTGACAAAGTGGCGCCAAAATACCTCTAGAACACCCTGGATAAGTTTGAACCCAACCCTAAATCGTTTGACACAACTTGGCACAAGTTTTGTCTCGGTTTGGACAACTAGGACAGAGACAACTTCCCACCCCCATATCTCTCTAACCCGACCACATCTCCCCTTGGAACTCACATGAACTAGGTAGCCCTAGGTGCAGGGAAGAAATCTCTCATAGGTCTTAGGACAAGATTCGCACGTTTTGGCCGCTCAGCAGAGGGTAGAACACGAACAGAAGCAAAGAGCCATGTCTTTGACGCACTCTGAGCTCGCCAGAGCACGCCCGCGCGCGCCCCCGCGTGCCCCGCGTCGCGCCAAAGCCGAGCCTGCGCTGTTGCCCGCGCCTATAAAGCTCCCATATACGTCGACCGTACTCCTCCGCGCACGCTCGACCTCATCGGAGCCAGAGATCACCGGCGTTTGCCCTGCAGACAGCGTGCCCGCGGCCACCCGATTCCCCGCCACCGTAGACCGGCCAACAGAGCCCTTCCCAGCCACGCCTGACCCTCGGAAGAGACTGTGCATGCCTCGGTGAAGCTCCCTGAGCAAGGAATCGGACTTTGCCTCGCCGGAGAAGCCAGTCCACGGTCGCCGGACTTCACCCGACCGCCGGTGAACGTAGACCGGGTAAGCCTCTGCCCCATTTTTCGATTCCTTGCGCACATAGCCTCTACGTCATCCCGTGGAGCTCATCGTGCCGTTCAATTGAACTAGATCGCCGTGGTTAAGCCGGAACACCCGCCGCCGACGAGATCACCTGCCTGCGCATGTGGACCGGTCGATTCCGGCCACCACCGCCGTCGAGCCGTACCTCGCTGTGACCGCCAGGACCTCCTGAAGCCAACCCCGCCCCTCGCCAGACCTCTCTCACCGCCGGTAAGCCGCGCCGCCCTTTTCCTTTCCGCGGGTACTGTTTGCATAAGGGGAGGGACCTCGGGGAAGAAGAAGGAAAGGCCAGGGGGTTTTGTGCGCTGTCAGTGACTCAAGGGAATAGTGGCGCAGGGGTAGAAATGAGTGGGTTGATTTAGAAAGAACCCAGGGTCTTCGATGCAAAGTAGTTTTCCAGGAAACCTTTTAAAATATTCTGATTTAAATCCGAACAGAACTTGAAAAATTCATAACTTCAGTTTGGTTTACCGAAATCGAGTCAAACCAATTTTGCCAGATCCTAAATAATGTAAACCACTTAGGAAAAATATAAAACCCCTAAGTGTTGCAGAAAACTTTAAAGTTTTGATTTAAATGATTAACTGGTCAAAAGCTAAAAGAAATAAGGAAAAGTAGTTAAACTATTTGACTGGGGTTAAGAAAATTTAGAGTGGTACTTAATCAATTTCTAACCTGTTTAAAAATAATAAACCCTTCTGTACACCCCATTAAGATAGGATTTGCCATTTAAAACACTTTTTGCTTAAAGTTAGAGAAAATATCAAAGGTAGTTTAAATAAAGAACCAGGGAGCACCCACATTTTTGTAAGTTTACTTATTCAGTGTAGTTCACTAGAAAAACCTATTATACCCTTGTTTAGTACAGA
This sequence comes from Zea mays, assembly GCF_902167145.1. Lineage (NCBI taxonomy): Eukaryota > Viridiplantae > Streptophyta > Magnoliopsida > Poales > Poaceae > Zea > Zea mays. The sequence goes on from NC_050097.1 coordinate 92,855,413, forward strand.
ATAAATGAGATACCTTTTATTTTAGGAAAACAAGGAAAACTTAGAAAAACCCTAGAAAAATAACCCCAAGGAGAAAACACCCCAAACCTTGAGATAACTTATGTTTTGTTATTAAGAACATAGGAAAATATGAAATCTGTTGTTTGACATTTTTCAAATAACAAGATAGTAGTAAGTGCCTTTTTAGCATTAAACATTAGAAAATAACAACTAAATAACCACCAAATATCCTTCTGTGATTTTTGGCACAGAAACATGTTATTACTTTTAGATACCAGCAAAAATAACCCTTAGGATAGAACCCACCCCTAGTTAAGAGTTGTAGTGCAAAGTGACCCCTTTGCCCCAACTTTTGTTATTTTTGTCCAGGGAATATTTTAATTATTCTGGACCTCAAATTTATAGAACAGCCTGCAGTGACAACTATTAACCCACTATAATTTTTATACAATTTTTGGAAAAAGTTAAACCACTGATGTAGTTCAAACCCACACTAGAATTCATAAATAGAAAATGAAAAAGGGAAATTAATAATGGAGATTAATGTCATCATAACCCAACCAGCAAAATCCCTTATGTAACACCCCTGGTGTTACGTTAACTAAAACTCTGACATGTCATCATAAGCATTTGCATTATCTGGTTTGATATACCTAGAATGCATTCAATAGGTCAAACTTTTTCAAAAGTGTGATGTTGTGTGTTGGGTTTAGAGTTTAGTTTAAGGACTAGGCCTAAGCTAGACAAGAGTAGGTCATCTCTTGAGCAAGTAACAAATGAACTTGGAGTCTTTGAGTGCTAAAGGCAAGTCTTAGAGTCTATAGCAACTTTGTTTTCAAAGATAGATCAAGTGGAAGAAATACTTGGACCGAAGGATTAACTTCAAAACCCTAAGGCTTGAATACATTGTTTGAAATTGAGTGTAAGCAAACAACTCTTAAACCAAGGACACTTTTGACATGAGTTCTATATGCCAAGGTCGGATTTGAGACTAAGGAGTTATTTCTCTTAGGTGGACGAATCACTGAAAGAAATAATAGCCACATTTGAAGCCCTAAAACTAGCCCAAGAGTGGAATTCAAAATCTAGTGACGATTGGCTAAAAGTCCATATATTAAAGTTGTAGTACATGGGAAATAAAACAACTTTCTTATTTGGAGATTCCCATGTTGTGTGAAGAAAATTGGAGTAAATCACAAAAGTTCAGTTTTGAGCTCAAATTGGAATTTGCTGAAAATAGTAGCAACTAGGCAATTTTGGTCCTTTATAACTTCTGATCTATAAACATTTTGAAGATAGTCATTATAACAAAGTTATAGAGCTACATGAGGAGTATAAGTTTGGTTAAGTCATATAGCTCTAAAACTATTTGGAACTTGGAGTAAAACTGGTCCAAAATAGAGCTGTCACAGATTGTCAAATTCAGACTTGGAGTAAATTCAGATTCTGAATTTCTGTGTTCGATGCAAAAGTTGGGCTAGTGTGGTTTGGAATCCAGGAGGTTTTGGTTAATGACCACTATACAAAACTTGTAAATCCATGATAGTATAACAATTCTTATTAAGTGATATAGTCCCAAAACTATATTTACTGGTAGAAAAGATAGTCCAAATGTTGATTGATAGATTTTTCCAGTTTTCAGACTTAAAACAGTAGTCTGAACCTGAGTTTCAGTATTTTGAGCTGTTTTTGGAGATCAATTGTGCCTAATCCATGAGGTTTTGGGCTGTAGAATATATAGAGTAATTAAATACCATATGATGGTGAATAAGTCTCCTTAAGTGACTTTGGTTTGATCCTACACAAAAGTTGGAGAGAAAGCTTGCTCAAAGTTGGACTGACAGATAGTGCTTTAACTGCATTTGGTTCAGTTCTGAAATCTGAAATTTGTTGTATGGTGCCAAGTTTGGAGCCCTTTTGTGGCTGTTTTGTAAGGTTTTATACTATGGTGCTTGTAGAGGAATTAAATACCATATATTGGTGAACAACTTCCTTAAAGGGTGATGGACATGACCCCATACAAGAATTGGAGTAAGAACTGCTTAAATTGGGACTGTGTTGTGGCTGAAACTGAATTATATTCAGTTATTGAAAACTGAATTTCAGTGAAAGTTGCTGAGTTTGGAGCCCATTTGCAGCTGATTCATGCAGTTATAGGCTAAGAAAGCTATACAAAGGTGGATGATCATGTGTTGGTGTATACGTTTGGTTAAGGATTATACCCCTAAAGCTACTTGGAACTAGGAGAAAAGGTTGCCTAAATATGGACTGTCAGGTTACTTGGACTGAGTTTTTGTTCAGAACTAAAATCTGAATTTTAGTGAATAGTGCTCAGTTTAGAGCTCTGTTGTGATTAATCTATGTGGTTTTAGACTGTATTTTCTATATCAAAGTTGAAGATCATCTAATAGTGAACAAGTTTCTTTAAGCCAGTGTGACGTGGTGCTGCACAAAAGTTGGAGTAAAATGTGCCGAAATTCTCTCTGTCAGACATGTGTGTTCAGTCTCTTATTCAGTTAGCTGCAGCTGGTTCCTAGTGTATTCACCTCACTCTGGAGCGTTATAACTTTTGATCTATGAATCTTTGACCTAAGGTTCCTGAAGTAAACTTGTAAAGTTACATTTTGTGAACAAACTTTATTAACCAAGGTTGACATGTATTGCTTGGAATCATGAGGATCGAAGGGGTTACAAATGAGGGTTCAGTTTGGTGCCAAATTCAGTTCAGATTCTGAAACGTATTCAGTTTTGCTGAATTTTTAGAAACCATGTATTCCTTTCAGTGTTGGACCCTTCTAACTCTTAATTCTTGGTGAATGACCATTACATCAAACTTGGAGATCTATTATGGAGGAATACTTCTTATGATGAAGGATCTCCCTGTTCTTATTTTAGATTAGAAGAAAACTTTGCTTCAAGTCGAGCTGTTGGGCTGGTGGTGGACTGAATATTGTTCAGCTGACTGAAACCGGTTCAATTTTAGTGAGAAAAAGATCTCCATGCCACTGATGTTTATCCTGTACATGTGCTCAGTTCTCTAAATTTTTCTCCTTTGTTCCACTCGTTCTTATCCAATATCTAGTACACGTACTCCCTGGAAGTCTCTCCGTGCGTTGTCTCATCTCCAGAAATCCACGTGCAGCCCTGAGCAGTGAGCACTAGCTTCTCCACGTCATATATCCCCTCACCCCATCGCTTAGGCAGCAGCAGCCGAGCTCCCTTCTCGTAGTGCCCCTCGCATTCCTGTTCTCAGCCCGCTCTCCTCTCTGCTCGGTCTCCCCAGTACTTGCCTCACCTGGACACGTCGTTCTGTTGTTACCACTTGCCAGTCACGATCTCTTCCTTCCTGGAGTTTGCGTGTTGGGAGTCCGTGGATCATGGCTGAAACTGCACGCGTTCTCGTCTCCTTCTCTGGCACATCATTGTGTGGAGCTGCTGAACGCCACTATCTCTAGCTCCTGTATCGTCGTGCCGGCGCTCAGCTCCCCAACTTCGCTGTTGCCTACTGGACCTGCTGCTCTCTCTGCAACAGCTCGTCGGCTCCCTAGAAATTCCCCAGCCGTCGCCTGCCTTCTCGCGGACGTTCTCCCTCGTCGCGTCCGCAGCGCTACCGCGACTTCAACATCGCCTAGGTGCCCCCTACTTGGTTTCAGGCCATTGCACCAAACGCGCATCTCCAAAGTGCCATCGAGTTTCATCTCACCTCACGGTGGCCAGGGATCTTCCAAGGTTTCCTCGACCGTGTGGCGCTCGTTTTGTGCTCACGTAAGGTCAGTGAAGCTCATCAACTTGGAATTTTTAACTCTACTATTTTGTGCTGACCAGAACAGAACTCCGCCGCCGTGGTTTGGCGCCGTGAATTACCCCTGCGTCGACCCGTTAACTCGCGCCATTTCCGGTCGAGTTCACACGCGCACTATAGGTTTGTGAGATCACTGAAGCTCTCTGGTAAATGTGTTTTTGGGATCCTTAGTGCAGTTTACAAATTTTAAGTAATTTAAGTGTGTTCTAAAAAGGATTAATTGAATATTTAGGGAGCAAATGTGAGCACCAAAAATTGTGAGAACTTTTGAGAGTCTTGTTATCAGAAGATAAACTCTTGGTAAAAGTTTGTGGCTGTTTGTAAGCCATTTGCTCTGAAATCCTTGTAGAGTCCCTAATTGGAATAATAAGAAGAACATAATCACATGTGGATTAGAACTTTGGAAGAAGGAACAAGTTTAACAAGTGAAACCTGATCTTTGGATAAAGAAGTAAGAGTGCATAGTGGGATCTGGATTTTTGGCGTAGTTTGAAGATTGTTCTAATCCTCTAGAAGTTCAAGTTGTAGGATTCAAGTCAGAGAAGTAAGTCCTTACTTAAGGCAAGCATAGAGTTCTTGGTTATGGAGGCAGAGTTCCCTGGTGTGGTCTGAGAGCTTAGTGATGATATTAGAATGTTTAGCTCCCCTATTGTTTGGTTAGTTTTGTGTGCACCTTTAGTAAGGTGTAGTTTGTACTGCTTTAAAGTATTTTTGTAGTTGCATAAGTATATGCATTCATGTTCATATCATTTCATGTAGAGCTCCCAGCAGAAGGAGTGTAAATTCAAGATGAAGTGGTTGTGGAAGAGGAGTTTGCTCCAGTGCCTATTCATCAAGTGGATGGAGCTATCTAACTGGTTATTGGGTAGAAGATCTAGAACCTCTTCTCTGCAACAAAGGCAAGCCCCGGTGCATTTGCCACCTCCCTTGTGTTTACAAAATTTTATCACTTATATGTTGCATTAGGTAATAGGAGTTGATTGATTAAACACTTGATGCATTACCATCCTTGAAAGATTGATTATCATACCTTGTCACCTGTTTTATAAAAGCTAGAGATGCTTAGTCATGCTGATAGACTAAGAAAAATGTTTTTGATCTATGACTCATGTTTTTTTACAAACAAGAAAATGGGCTTGGGATAATGAAGGCATCAAGACGTTGATAAATTCATTATCCAAGCATGGCCCCTCTGTCAGGCGCCAAAATTTTGAAATAGTTTAAAATGGGACCAGACGCTGAGCAGGAAAGGTCGCCCGTCTGTGTCGATTAAGGACCGTACCGATTGTTGGCCTGATGATCTAGGACCTTTTAACTGGCCACATACCTCGTCATGGGTAAGCCTGAACCCGTCTATTCCATACGTGAAAAGACAACCGCGCACTGGGCGTGGGAGATGGTGGGAGTAGCAGTTACCCTCCTGGCAAGAGGCTGAATGGTAGGGTAATGTGCTCCCGGGTAGCGCGGATCGGTTCATGTAGTGGAGGATCCGTGGGAATGGTTGACATATGCAAGGGTTAAGTGCTACATACGTCGTGTGGTTGGAGATCCCCAGCTGGGTATTAATCGATTCGGATCGCCGTTACTTCTCGGATATGAAGACTGGATCGCTGCCCTTCATCGTAGATAACAAGCGAAACAAAATTTGGATTTTAAAAGAAAGTTAGTATAGGACAAGTGAATGATCTAGATTAGGAAATTGTTAGATTCAGGCTAGAAGATTCAGGTAATAAACTAACTTGTGAAATAAAACTTGGCTTAAGGACCCATTTCTAGTAAGCTTTTCTGCAAAGTGAGTCCTTGAACTTTGATGAGCTTTACCTTGATTCCCAAAAGCCAGCATACCCTTGAGAGTCTTTTCTTTAGTCGGGTAAGTCTTGCTGAGTAATTGCATACTCAGGGTTTTATCCCTTGTTGTTTTTGTAGGAGAAGTTTTATTCCCTTATCTTTGGGTTAGTTACTTCATGTGGAGGACTTGAAGCTTAGAAGGTTTTTATATATCTCTTATGGAAAGGCTTCACCCTTCCAATTATTGTAGTTAAGTTATGCCCTTCGAGTACTATCAGGACTTGTAATAAATACATCTCTTTCTACCATGTAAAACTTGAGTTCTGGAATGTAAAGTGTACTTTGTAAAAGTCTTCCGCTCTATCTCCAATGTGTGTGTATTAAATGTGATTACTGTAATATACCTGTTATGTGGGAGATCCTTGGGATGATGAGTTCCAGTTGGCGAACTCGATAGCCTTGTTAAGTTATCCGGTACACGTGTACAGCCATCTTAGGCCATTAAGGCAAGGATTGGTGCATGTGGGCCTGATAACTTGGGAGGGCTGTCACAGCGTGGTATCGGAGCGATCCCCCATTATCATGGATATTAAAGTAATCCTTTGATAGGCTTCAAAAGGATTTTGAGTCCAAAGTATTTTGAAAAAAAAAACTTAAGAATGAATAAGCAAGTCCTAATAGTCGAAGTGCAAATAGTATATGGTTAAGTTAAGGACTATAAGGTGGCTTAGTTTAAGATGCTAACCACTAACCCACAACTATAATGCAATTTTCTGCAGGTACACTAACTAAACCCTAGGAAAGTGCGACTAGTGTTCAATAACGGAGTGAGTAGGTATGCCACCGTCATAGAACGTGATAACTACTATATGTTGGCAAGAGTTGCAAGGACGAATAGGACGAGCATGCATCATGACATACAATTTTAAGTTAAACCCCCTATGTAATAGCTTAGTACATGTTTCATCCATCCTACTCATGCTACCTATCTTTGATTTTTTTATACTAAGTTTTCCTACTTGAAACTCATTTCATTTGATTGAAATGTAGTTTATAAGGTACAGTTGCTAAAGGATCTTTCCATAGTGCACAACATGTTTCACATATCTCAGTTGAAGAAATGTCTTCGGGTTCCCAAACTGGGTGTTGAGATTTCAGATGTTAACCTTGGACCAGATTTAACCAACTTGGAATATTCCATAAAGGTTTTGGATCAAAAGGATCGGTCACTTGAAGAAAACTTATCAAGTTTGCAGGATGCAGTGGAACTAACACCCGGAAGATAAAACCACATGGGAATTAGAGGAGTATTTAGATGTGAACCAGGAAGGGTACACCCCTGTCTTGTAGGGGTAATGGGGAAATAAGTCAGTGACACATTTCCTTTTCCATTACCTAGCCTAGAGTTTTAAATCTCGGGACGAGATTTCTTTTTAGGGGGGAAGACTGTAACACCCCTGGTGTTACGTTAACTAAAACTCTGACATGTCATCATAAGCATTTGCATTATCTGGTTTGATATACCTAGAATGCATTCAATAGGTCAAACTTTTTCAAAAGTGTGATGTTGTGTGTTGGGTTTAGAGTTTAGTTTAAGGACTAGGCCTAAGCTAGACAAGAGTAGGTCATCTCTTGAGCAAGTAACAAATGAACTTGGAGTCTTTGAGTGCTAAAGGCAAGTCTTAGAGTCTATAGCAACTTTGTTTTCAAAGATAGATCAAGTGGAAGAAATACTTGGACCGAAGGATTAACTTCAAAACCCTAAGGCTTGAATACATTGTTTGAAATTGAGTGTAAGCAAACAACTCTTAAACCAAGGACACTTTTGACATGAGTTCTATATGCCAAGGTCGGATTTGAGACTAAGGAGTTATTTCTCTTAGGTGGACGAATCACTGAAAGAAATAATAGCCACATTTGAAGCCCTAAAACTAGCCCAAGAGTGGAATTCAAAATCTAGTGACGATTGGCTAAAAGTCCATATATTAAAGTTGTAGTACATGGGAAATAAAACAACTTTCTTATTTGGAGATTCCCATGTTGTGTGAAGAAAATTGGAGTAAATCACAAAAGTTCAGTTTTGAGCTCAAATTGGAATTTGCTGAAAATAGTAGCAACTAGGCAATTTTGGTCCTTTATAACTTCTGATCTATAAACATTTTGAAGATAGTCATTATAACAAAGTTATAGAGCTACATGAGGAGTATAAGTTTGGTTAAGTCATATAGCTCTAAAACTATTTGGAACTTGGAGTAAAACTGGTCCAAAATAGAGCTGTCACAGATTGTCAAATTCAGACTTGGAGTAAATTCAGATTCTGAATTTCTGTGTTCGATGCAAACGTTGGGCTAGTGTGGTTTGGAATCCAGGAGGTTTTGGTTAATGACCACTATACAAAACTTGTAAATCCATGATAGTATAACAATTCTTATTAAGTGATATAGTCCCAAAACTATATTTACTGGTAGAAAAGATAGTCCAAATGTTGATTGACAGATTTTTCCAGTTTTCAGACTTAAAACAGTAGTCTGAACCTGAGTTTCAGTATTTTGAGCTGTTTTTGGAGATCAATTGTGCCTAATCCATGAGGTTTTGGGCTGTAGAATATATAGAGTAATTAAATACCATATGATGGTGAATAAGTCTCCTTAAGTGACTTTGGTTTGATCCTACACAAAAGTTGGAGAGAAAGCTTGCTCAAAGTTGGACTGACAGATAGTGCTTTAACTGCATTTGGTTCAGTTCTGAAATCTTAAATTTGTTGTATGGTGCCAAGTTTGGAGCCCTTTTGTGGCTGTTTTGTAAGGTTTTATACTATGGTGCTTGTAGAGGAATTAAATACCATATATTGGTGAACAACTTCCTTAAAGGGTGATGGACATGACCCCATACAAGAATTGGAGTAAGAACTGCTTAAATTGGGACTGTGTTGTGGCTGAAACTGAATTATATTCAGTTATTGAAAACTGAATTTCAGTGAAAGTTGCTGAGTTTGGAGCCCATTTGCAGCTGATTCATGCAGTTATAGGCTAAGAAAGCTATACAAAGGTGGATGATCATGTGTTGGTGTATACGTTTGGTTAAGGATTATACCCCTAAAGCTACTTGGAACTAGGAGAAAAGGTTGCCTAAATATGGACTGTCAGGTTACTTGGACTGAGTTTTTGTTCAGAACTAAAATCTGAATTTTAGTGAATAGTGCTCAGTTTAGAGCTCTGTTGTGATTAATCTATGTGGTTTTAGACTGTATTTTCTATATCAAAGTTGAATATCATCTAATAGTGAACAAGTTTCTTTAAGCCAGTGTGACGTGGTGCTGCACAAAAGTTGGAGTAAAATGTGCCGAAATTCTCTCTGTCAGACATGTGTGTTCAGTCTCTTATTCAGTTAGCTGCAGCTGGTTCCTAGTGTATTCACCTCACTCTGGAGCGTTATAACTTTTGATCTATGAATCTTTGACCTAAGGTTCCTGAAGTAAACTTGTAAAGTTACATTTTGTGAACAAACTTTATTAACCAAGGTTGACATGTATTGCTTGGAATCATGAGGATCGAAGGGGTTACAAATGAGGGTTCAGTTTGGTGCCAAATTCAGTTCAGATTCTGAAACGTATTCAGTTTTGCTGAATTTTTAGAAACCATGTATTCCTTTCAGTGTTGGACCCTTCTAACTCTTAATTCTTGGTGAATGACCATTACATCAAACTTGGAGATCTATTATGGAGGAATACTTCTTATGATGAAGGATCTCCCTGTTCTTATTTTAGATTAGAAGAAAACTTTGCTCCAAGTCGAGCTGTTGGGCTGGTGGTGGACTGAATATTGTTCAGCTGACTGAAACCGGTTCAATTTTAGTGAGAAAAAGATCTCCATGCCACTGATGTTTATCCTGTACATGTGCTCAGTTCTCTAAATTTTTCTCCTTTGTTCCACTCGTTCTTATCCAATATCTAGTACACGTACTCCCTGGAAGTCTCTCCGTGCGTTGTCTCATCTCCAGAAATCCACGTGCAGCCCTGAGCAGTGAGCACTAGCTTCTCCACGTCATATATCCCCTCACCCCATCGCTTAGGCAGCAGCAGCCGAGCTCCCTTCTCGTAGTGCCCCTCGCATTCCTGTTCTCAGCCCGCTCTCCTCTCTGCTCGGTCTCCCCAGTACTTGCCTCACCTGGACACGTCGTTCTGTTGTTACCACTTGCCAGTCACGATCTCTTCCTTCCTGGAGTTTGCGTGTTGGGAGTCCGTGGATCATGGCTGAAACTGCACGCGTTCTCGTCTCCTTCTCTGGCACATCATTGTGTGGAGCTGCTGAACGCCACTGTCTCTAGCTCCTGTATCGTCGTGCCGGCGCTCGGCTCCCCAACTTCGCTGTTGCCTACTGGACCTGCTGCTCTCTCTGCAACAGCTCGTCGGCTCCCTAGAAATTCCCCAGCCGTCGCCTGCCTTCTCGCGGACGTTCTCCCTCGTCGCGTCCGCAGCGCTACCGCGACTTCAACATCGCCCAGGTGCCCCCTACTCGGTTTCAGGCCATTGCACCAAACGCGCATCTCCAAAGTGCCATCGAGTTTCATCTCACCTCACGGTGGCCAGGGATCTTCCAAGGTTTCCTCGACCGTGTGGCGCTCGTTTTGTGCTCACGTAAGGTCAGTGAAGCTCATCAACTTGGAATTTTTAACTCTACTATTTTGTGCTGACCAGAACAGAACTCCGCCGCCGTGGTTTGGCGCCGTGAATTACCCCTGCGTCGACCCGTTAACTCGCGCCATTTCCGGTCGAGTTCACACGCGCACTATAGGTTTGTGAGATCACTGAAGCTCTCTGGTAAATGTGTTTTTGGGATCCTTAGTGCAGTTTACAAATTTTAAGTAATTTAAGTGTGTTCTAAAAAGGATTAATTGAATATTTAGGGAGCAAATGTGAGCACCAAAAATTGTGAGAACTTTTGAGAGTCTTGTTATCAGAAGATAAACTCTTGGTAAAAGTTTGTGGCTGTTTGTAAGCCATTTGCTCTGAAATCCTTGTAGAGTCCCTAATTGGAATAATAAGAAGAACATAATCACATGTGGATTAGAACTTTGGAAGAAGGAACAAGTTTAACAAGTGAAACCTGATCTTTGGATAAAGAAGTAAGAGTGCATAGTGGGATCTGGATTTTTGGCGTAGTTTGAAGATTGTTCTAATCCTCTAGAAGTTCAAGTTGTAGGATTCAAGTCAGAGAAGTAAGTCCTTACTTAAGGCAAGCATAGAGTTCTTGGTTATGGAGGCAGAGTTCCCTGGTGTGGTCTGAGAGCTTAGTGATGATATTAGAATGTTTAGCTCCCCTATTGTTTGGTTAGTTTTGTGTGCACCTTTAGTAAGGTGTAGTTTGTACTGCTTTAAAGTATTTTTGTAGTTGCATAAGTATATGCATTCATGTTCATATCATTTCATGTAGAGCTCCCAGCAGAAGGAGTGTAAATTCAAGATGAAGTGGTTGTGGAAGAGGAGTTTGCTCCAGTGCCTATTCATCAAGTGGATGGAGCTATCTAACTGGTTATTGGGTAGAAGATCTAGAACCTCTTCTCTGCAACAAAGGCAAGCCCCGGTGCATTTGCCACCTCCCTTGTGTTTACAAAATTTTATCACTTATATGTTGCATTAGGTAATAGGAGTTGATTGATTAAACACTTGATGCATTACCATCCTTGAAAGATTGATTATCATACCTTGTCACCTGTTTTATAAAAGCTAGAGATGCTTAGTCATGCTGATAGACTAAGAAAAATGTTTTTGATCTATGACTCATGTTTTTTTACAAACAAGAAAATGGGCTTGGGATAATGAAGGCATCAAGACGTTGATAAATTCATTATCCAAGCATGGCCCCTCTGTCAGGCGCCAAAATTTTGAAATAGTTTAAAATGGGACCAGACGCTGAGCAGGAAAGGTCGCCCGTCTGTGTCGATTAAGGACCGTACCGATTGTTGGCCTGATGATCTAGGACCTTTTAACTGGCCACATACCTCGTCATGGGTAAGCCTGAACCCGTCTATTCCATACGTGAAAAGACAACCGCGCACTGGGCGTGGGAGATGGTGGGAGTAGCAGTTACCCTCCTGGCAAGAGGCTGAATGGTAGGGTAATGTGCTCCCGGGTAGCGCGGATCGGTTCATGTAGTGGAGGATCCGTGGGAATGGTTGACATATGCAAGGGTTAAGTGCTACATATGTCGTGTGGTTGGAGATCCCCAGCTGGGTATTAATCGATTCGGATCGCCGTTACTTCTCGGATATGAAGACTGGATCGCTGCCCTTCATCGTAGATAACAAGCGAAACAAAATTTGGATTTTAAAAGAAAGTTAGTATAGGACAAGTGAATGATCTAGATTAGGAAATTGTTAGATTCAGGCTAGAAGATTCAGGTAATAAACTAACTTGTGAAATAAAACTTGGCTTAAGGACCCATTTCTAGTAAGCTTTTCTGCAAAGTGAGTCCTTGAACTTTGATGAGCTTTACCTTGATTCCCAAAAGCCAGCATACCCTTGAGAGTCTTTTCTTTAGTCGGGTAAGTCTTGCTGAGTAATTGCATACTCAGGGTTTTATCCCTTGTTGTTTTTGTAGGAGAAGTTTTATTCCCTTATCTTTGGGTTAGTTACTTCATGTGGAGGACTTGAAGCTTAGAAGGTTTTTATATATCTCTTATGGAAAGGCTTCACCCTTCCAATTATTGTAGTTAAGTTATGCCCTTCGAGTACTATCAGGACTTGTAATAAATACATCTCTTTCTACCATGTAAAACTTGAGTTCTGGAATGTAAAGTGTACTTTGTAAAAGTCTTCCGCTCTATCTCCAATGTGTGTGTATTAAATGTGATTACTGTAATATACCTGTTATGTGGGAGATCCTTGGGATGATGAGTTCCAGTTGGCGAACTCGATAGCCTTGTTAAGTTATCCGGTACACGTGTACAGCCATCTTAGGCCATTAAGGCAAGGATTGGTGCATGTGGGCCTGATAACTTGGGAGGGCTGTCACACCTTAAATGCCTACTAAAACATCTAAGGGAAATCCAAGCTTCAATCCACTATGCTTATCCCTAGGCAAAACCCAAACCTAAAGTTGATAAGCATAAACCACTAAGAGCCACGTATAACCAAGAAACCCTAAGTTACTAACTAACTTAGTTTTCTTTCACTTAGCATAATGTTTACTAAATCCTGCATAATCATGGCATACATATTCTTATTCATTGCATTCGATAGATTGCAACCTCGCTGACGGAGAGTACGTCCTCGTGCCGGAGCAAGGAGTTGCTCAGGAGGTAGCCCCGGATCCAGCACCAGAGCCTGCCCTAGAGGATCTGCCTGCCCTAGCTTTGGAAGGCAAGCCCCGGTTTTATGCATAACCTGTTCTGTATGATATTTTACTACACTTAATGATTGTAGGTTTGTATTGTGCACTTAAGTGTAAGAGTTGATTGAAACCCTAGTTGCATGAACTCAGGAATCCTTTTGTGATGGATACTAGTATGCTAGGTCGAGTAGCTGCTTTATTAATTAGGGATCTCGGTAGAAGTCGAGTGATTTTTCTAGCACTCGCGCGAGGTCAGGAATTGGTTGTACCCACTTTCATATCACAATGATGTTGGTCTGTGGACAACAATCCATGGGGATCGGTTGTCTACGAGATGAAAAAATGAATAAGGATTAAGGTGTGGTACCGTGTGTCAAGCGTTTGAACGTACTAAACACATGCCGAGAAATACGATAAATCGATAAACCTAGTACTTGAGTGAACCTGCCCGCAGATTGCCCTCCTCACACGACCTGAGACGTGGTCTCCCATTTCGGTTATGGTGGGTACAAGTGCGGTCACTGCACGACGGCAGTCGGGGTCAGTGAGGCATTGTACGCCAAGGCGGTGAGCCCCTTTCTGTTGCCAAGGAATCGATGGGGACGGTTGATGTGTGTGGGGACGGAGTGCCTCGCCATGTCGTGTGTTTAGGTTTACCTTGCAAGGTTTAAAAACTCGATTCGAATCGTCTGCTTCTCGCAGCTAATGAGACTGCTTGATCCATGCTGCTACATTGAGTAACAAGTGGACATGTGATGACTTGGGAAAAGTTGTTGATTGCTAAATGTTTGATACCATGTATGATTAGATAGGTATACATTTAGTCTTAAGAGAGTCACACTAAAACTTGACAAAGCTAAAACTTGATTTATGAACTCAGCTAGTGCTTTTGGCAACCAAACCCCCCAGCCAAACAGCTGCATGTCTAGAGGTAGAGGAGTAGACTCCTCACACCGGGTAAGTCTAGCTGAGTATTAGTATACTCAGCCTTGCTTGTGGCATAATTTTACGGGTTCTCTGGAGGACATGGTTGCTGGAGTGACTTGGCCGTCCATCTTGCCACCGGGTTGGACTATCGAGTGGGACCCTGCCTCGGCTAAGGAGGAGCATGAGGAGTGATGGGACAGGCTTCCCCATCTCTCTGTTTATTTACCGTTAGTTTTATTCCGCTGCACTTCGAACAATGATGACTACTTTTGCTAAAACTCCGATGATGATGTAATAAGTTTAATACTTCTTAATGTATGGTTTTATGCTTTATTGTATTTGCTCTATGACTCACCATCGAGTGAGGCTGTGGTACTTGATCGTGTAAGTGGCCTCGTCGGACTAGATCCGAGGGATTGACGGGTTATTCCCATTTAAGTGTGGTCTAGCCTCTAAGGCGGGACTTAGGCACTTAAGTTGGAATAATTCGGCCAGTTCCGCCACAGCTGGTATCAGAGCTTGTACCACCACAGAGGAATCAAGAAACTATAAATACCACCCTTTTTCAAAGTAAAATTGGTTAGAAACAAATGTTGGATAGATCGTTAGGACGATAAGGATAGACCTAGGACGTGAAGCCTTAGGATAATAGAGGGGTAGCTAGGTGGCTATTTGAGTAAGCCCTACCGGCTACTATAAGGGATGGGAGTTCTTCCCTATTCCCTCTAAGTTGATGTGAGGTCGTTCAGGACGAGCATGCATGCATCCTTAATTAAATTAATTGATAATTGGGTAAGAACTTTAATGCCAAAATGATGATGAACTAAGTACCCCAGTACCATTGTCGTAGTTAGGGAGAGGCTGAGTTGTGTTCCTTTTTCTTTTTATAGTTCTTTTTCTTTTACTTACGCTTAACCGTACACAGATGACTTCTCACGGATCATCGGACGAAGGGAATGCACAGTCCCACACTGACAGGCTTGCACGAGAGGGTTTTCCCCGTATTTTGTGGGAGGTACTTCAGGGAGCTGGTTACACGACGCCTCCCCAGTACGCGGTGCAGTTGTTCGAGAAGCACCGAGTGCCCCACTGTAGGGTGAGGATGACCCTAGAGCCTCATCCCCAGCAGCCAGGTTGGCGTTCGCTGGACTCTGAGTCTTTTGGATATAGGGCTGAGGATACTATCGAGGCGATTGCTCTTGACGGACTGACCACCTTCTGCGGATTCCACCCCTTGGAGCTGTCCACTCACCCCATTGGCTTGTTCCCCACGGAGAAGGAGGACGACCCAATGTGGAAGGACCGAGTGGAGCATGCCAAGGATATCTGGGCTATCTACCTAGGTCAGACTGCTCACTTGATGGTGCGATGCATGGATGCCCTGTATCATCTGCAAGTGATGCGTGGTGAGGCAATGTCCCATCTAATGGCATTGTTGGAGGCAACCAAGATCACTTTGGATAACAGAGAGGAACTTGTGGTTGATTTGTCCACTGAGATGGTGGAAAAAGACCTACAAGTGGAACAATTGTCGAATGAGATCCAAGAGCTCGAGGAGCTAGTGGGAACGAGGGAGAACACCATCGAGGTTCTCGAGGATCAGCTTATCAACACTCAGCAGCAGCTTGCGGAGGCTAACCAGCATCTGGATATGCATCATCAGGAGATCCAGCACATGGAGGCCAACGAGGATGTCGACATCGAGGGAGGAGAGGAGCCTGCCTCCAGCTTGGACACGGCTGGCTCAGGGAGACCACCTTCCCCTGAGTCGAGCATTGCCTCGTTTGCTCACTAGGTCGGCGAGATAGAGTTAGAAGTCGGTAACGGTAGAACTCCTCGAAGCTAGCTTAGCTTTTGCACCCTTGGGGTACTAGGCTAGATAGAGTTGCGTCTTGTGAGTTACTGATGTAATCATGACAAACTCTTTTGGAAGCATGGATGATGAATGATGCCAGTTTTAAATTTAAGAAGAAAAGTTTATGCCATGTGGGATCTTTTATAATTATGCAAAATATATTGGTTTTACCCTTTTGACTCTTTCACCACGGTTGAACCTTGAACCTCAGAAATGTTGTATTGAGAACATACATGATTTTTCAGATGACAGGAAGAGCGCGTCGTGGTCAGAATGAGTGCGTTCCTCCACCACCGCCACCGCCTCCTACTCTGCAAGAGTTGATGGCTCAATAGAACGAGATCTTGCGACAGCTAGCTCAGCGTCAGCCACCACCTCAGCACTATGGTGGTGGTGATCATCAGCGTCACCCCACAGCAGCCACTTATCAGGAGTTCCTCAGTACCCAGCCACCGTTGTTCACCAGGGCCGAGGACCCCATTGATGCTGATGTATGGCTGAGAGTAGTGGAATCCAAATTCCTGCTACTCCATGGAGTCTGTTCAGAGGTGAATAAGGTTAGGTTCGCCACCCAGCAGCTTCGCGGACCCGCGCGGACATGGTGGGACAACTTTCTTGCTATGCAGCCAGTTGACCGTGAGGTGGAATGGAGAGAGTTCAAGGCAGCTTTTAGGGGGCACCATATACGAGCAGGCATTATGGACCACAAGCTCAACGAGTTTCTGGCACTCACTCAAGGGAACCGGACAGTGTTACAGTATGCTCAGGCCTTCAATGACCTGTGCCAGTATGCCGGGTATCATGCAGACACCGATGAGAAGAAGAGGGACAGGTTGAGGAGGGGGCTCAGCACTAAGCTCCGTGACCGTCTCAACACCGTCAGGGCCAACAACTACAATGAGTTAGTCAACATGGCCATTTCTCAAGAGGACTATATCACAGCTCGTCAGGCAGAAAAGAAGAGGAAGACCTCTGTGGTAGGGCCCTCAACTCAGCCACAGCGCTTCAGGATCGTGTCTGACACTCAGAACAGGGGACCCCAGCAGCAACAAGGACGTTGGGTGATCCGGCCACAGCAGCAGCAGCAGGCACCCAACCGCACCCAGTTTCCAGTTCAGAGGAACAATCAGCCACAGCAGCAGCAGTACCGTCAGGCCAATGACAACAGGTGTTTCACTTGTGGTAACACCGGACATTATGCCAAGAATTGCCCCAGAAACCAGCAGGGACAGAATGCCAACCAGAACCAAGGCAAGAGGCAGAAGATGCAAGTGAGGCAAGGCAGGCTGAACTTCACCACCATGGCTGATATTCCAGAGGGAGCACCCGTCATGACTAGTATCTTTTCAGTTTTGAATTATCCTGCTATTATTCTCTTTGATTCTGGTGCATCACATAGTTTTATCAGTGCCAAATTTAGTGCCAAGTGCCAATTACCTTTTCACCACACCGATGGGGGTATTACAATTTCAACACCAGGAGGAAGGGTTGCCACCTATTAAAATTTGGCAGTCTTGTGATTAGAACCACCCTTCTCATCTTAGGATTGGATAGCGTGGACATTATATTGGGAACTGATTGGTTATCCAGGCATCAGGCAGTATTGGATATTGCAGCAAGGGCCATTGAGATTCACTCCCCTACTTATGGCGAGACTACTTTATACTTGCCTGATCAAGGTCGTACCCGTTCTTGTGCATTCACTATGATAGAGTCACCAGTTGAAAGAATCCCTGTGGTCTGTCACTACCCAGATGTTTTTCCAGATGAATTGCCAAGGATGCCACCCGATAGAGACATAGAGTTCGCAATTGAATTGCAACCCGGGACTGCTCCTATTTCCAAGAGACCCTATAGGATGCCTCCCGCGGAATTGGCGGAGTTGAAAAAGCAGCTACAAGGGTTGTTGGACAAGGGGTTCATTCGCCCAAGTACTTCACCTTGGGGATGCCCAGCCTTATTTGTGAAGAAAAAGGATGAGAGTTTGAGAATGTGTGTTGATTACCGCCCTCTCAATGCGGTGACCATCAAGAACAAATACCCACTACCCGGCATTGATATTTTGTTTGATTATTTGGTGGGAGCCAAAGTGTTCTCTAAGATAGACCTTCGCTCGGGCTACCATCAGATCAAGATCCGTGCCAGTGATATTCCGAAGACGGCTTTCTCTACCAGATATGGGCTCTATGAGTTTTTGGTGATGTCTTTTGGGCTGACCAATGCCCCGGCTTATTTCATGTACCTGATGAACTCAGTATTCATGCAGAGCTGGACAAATTTGTGGTGGTTTTCATTGATGATATTCTGGTCTATTCCAAGAATGAAGCCGAGCACACTAAACATTTGCATACCGTACTTCAGAGACTGCGTGACCATCAGTTGTATGCTAAGTTGTCTAAATGTGATTTCTGGCTAAGGGAAATTAAATTTCTGGGCCACACAATTTCTCAGGACGGGATATCAGTTGATCCTGAGAAGGTACATGAAGTAATGGATTTGAAACCTCCTACCACAGTGCGACAGATTCGGAGTTTTCTGGGATTGGCAGGGTATTATCGACGATTTATTCCAGATTTCTCCAGAATTGCAAAGCCGATGACTGAACTGTTGAAGAAGGGAGTCAAGTATGATTGGAGCCAGAAGTGTGAGGATGCCTTTCATACGCTAAGGCAACATTTGACAACAGCACCAGTGCTAGCTCAACCTGATAACACCAAGCCCTTTGAGGTTTATTGTGATGCTTCTGGTACTGGATTGGGATGTGTCTTAATGCAAGACAACAGAGTAATTGCTTATGCATCCCGAGCACTCAGACCCCATGAGCAGAACTACCCCACACATGATCTGGAGTTAGCAGTTGTGGTTCATGCTCTCAAGATATGGAGACATTACTTGATGGGAGCTCACTGCAACATTTACACTGATCATAAGAGTCTCAAATACATTTTCACCCAGGCTGATCTTAATATGAGGCAGAGGAGATGGTTAGAACTTATCAAGGACTATGATTTGGAGGTACATTACCATCCTGGCAAAGCCAATGTTGTGGCTGATGCCTTGAGCAAAAAGGCCCAGTGCAATTATATGAACATGGATGCAAGAGTCACCACCCTATGTGATGAGTTGTGCAAACTAAACCTGGAAGTTGTTTCCTCGGGTGCTTTAAATTATATCTCGGTGGAGCCCACATTACAAGAGCAAATAGTCAGGGCACAGATTGAAGACAAGGGTGTCCAGGTCATTAAGGAGATGATCAAGCAGAAAGCAGAAAAATACAAATGCTTCCGGCAGGACAGCAAAGGAATCCTATGGTTTGGAGACCGATTGGTTGTTCCCAAGGACCCTGAGCTCAGAAAGAAGATATTGGATGAAGCTCACCTTTCAAAATTCTCCATACACCCCGGCAGTAACAAGATGTATCATGATCTCAGATCCTTATACTGGTGGACCAGAATGAAGAGGGAAATTGCCAAGTACATATCCGAATGTGACACCTGCCAGAGAATCAAGGCCAGTCATTTGAAGGTAGCAGGACCTTTGCAACCCCTTCCCATACCATCTTGGAAATGGGAGGACATTTGCATGTATTTTATCGTGGGATTGCCCAATACCTCCCGGCACCATGATTCCATTTGGGTCATTGTGGACAGATTGACCAAGACAGCTCATTTCTTGCCGGTACACACCACCCACAGGACGGAGAAGTATGCAGAAATCTACATTGACCAGATAGTTCGCTTGCATGGAATACCAAGGACTATAGTATCGGATAGAGGAGCACCATTCGTGGCACGATTTTGGGAGCAACTACAGGAATCACTTGGGACCCATGTAATAAGAAGCTCAGCATACCATCCTCAAACAGATGGCCAGACAGAAAGGGTAAATCAGGTTTTGGAAGACATGTTGAGGGCATGTGTACTACACTATGGAAAGGATTGGGACAAGTGTCTTTCCTTGGCAAAGTTCTCTTATAATAACAGCTACCAGTCCAGTTTGAAGATGGCACCTTTTGAAGCCTTGTATGGAAGAAGGTGTAGGACCCCGCTAAATTGGTCTCAAGCAGGAGAAAGGGAAATTTTTGGACCAGACTTGGTACTTGAAGCAGAGGAAAAGGTCAGAGTTATTAAGAATAACCTAGAAGCTGCCTAGGCCAGGCAAAAGAGCTATCATGACAAGAGAAGGAAGCCTCTACAGTTTGAAATGGGAGATCATGTTTATCTTAAGGTGTCACCCACCAAAGGTGTCCAGAGATTTGGAATCAAGGGCAAGTTAGCTCCTCGCTACATTGGACCCTATGAGATCAAGGAAACTTGTGGACCTGTAGCATATCAATTGAAGTTGCCACCCCACATGTCAGCTGTTCATGATGTGTTCCATGTATCTCAGCTACGGAAATGTGTCCGCTTACCCACTGAAGTATTACCTGAACCAGAAATTGAGATAGAACCAGACTTGTCTTATCAAGAGCACCCCGTCAAGGTATTGGATCAGAAGGAGCAAGGTCGGTCAGAATGTATAAGGTTCAGTGGAGTCACCATTTAGTAGAAGAAGCTACATGGGAGACTGAGGATTTTCTACGCTCTCGCTTCCCTGACTTTCTGCCCAAGGGAGTCGGTTCGTAACCTAAAACCCCACCCCCACCTGCCCTTTGAATCTAAATATAAGAAAAACTTAGACGCTAAAGGTGTAGTAAGCTATAGAAATGACTTAAAAGGACTTCCTTCTGAAGTCGCAAAGAGAATGACATTCGAAGAGCAGTTAACTAGAGAACTTGGACAAAAGAAGGAGCAACCCACCAACGCACCTTCATGGCGCCCCTCCAAAGGACTCTACCTAAAATCTCGGGACGAGATTCCTTTAAGGGGGGAGGGCTGTAACACCCCAGGTGTTACTTAGGGTTTTCACTCAAGACTACACAAGTAAGCCATCATCACCTGTGACTTAAGTTGGGAAAAGTACACCAAAGTTGGAGCTCAAGATCCTAAGTAA
This sequence comes from Zea mays, assembly GCF_902167145.1. Classification (NCBI taxonomy): domain Eukaryota; kingdom Viridiplantae; phylum Streptophyta; class Magnoliopsida; order Poales; family Poaceae; genus Zea; species Zea mays. Next base: position 92,876,108 of record NC_050097.1, read on the forward strand.
GTGCAACCCACCTTAAAAGTCATACCTTGGCTTGTTATGCACATATAATGGGGAGAATTGCCCAAACCCTAATTCAACCCCTTTGGACAAGTGGAGCACTAGAAGTAAGCATGAACAAAAGGGTATGAAAACCACATGATCATGACTTGGGCCGATTATAAAAAAGGTAGTACACTTGATACCCCACAAGTGATAGTAAGAAAGTGACCCCAAAAAGAATTCAAAAAAACCCCAAAAGGTTCACCAAAGGGTTAAGCACAAAAGAAAAATCAGAATTCTTCTAAGTCCAAAACCACCCCCTTTTCAAAGATCAAACATGTTCACCTTAATCCCAAACTTAAAACCATTTGGCCCCATTGACAAAGTGGCGCCAAAATACCTCTAGAACACCCTGGAGAAGTTTGAACCCAACCCTAAACCATTTGACATGACTTGGCACAAGTTTTGTCTCGGTTTGGACGGCTAGGATAGAGACAACTTCCCACCCCCATATCTCTCTAACCCAACCACATATCCCCTTGGAACTCACATGAACTAGGTAGCCCTAGGTGCAGGGAAGAAATCTCTCATAGGTCTTAGGGCAAGATTCGCACGTTTTGGCCGCTCAGCAGAGGGTAGAACACGAACAGAAGCAAATAGCCACGTGTTCGACGCGCTCTGAGCTCGCCAGAGCACGCCCGCGCGCGCCCCCGCGAGCCCCGCGTCGCGCCAAAGCCGAGCCGGCGCCGTTGCCCGCGCCCGAGCCTATAAATTCCCCATAGACGTCGACTGTACTCCTCCGCGCACGCTCGACCTCACCGGAGCTAGACATCACCGGTGTTTGCCCTGCAGACAGCGTGCCCGCGGCCACCCGATTCTCCACCACCGTAGACCGGCCAGCAGAGCCCTTCCCAGCCACGCCCGACCCTCGGAAGAGACTGTGCTTGCCTCGGTGAAGCTCCCCGAGCAAGGAATCGGACTTTGCCTCGCCGGAGAAGCTAGTCCACGGTCGCCGGACTTCACCCGACCGCTGATGAACGTAGACCGGGTAAGCCTTTGCCCCATTTTTCGATTCCTTGCGCACATAGCCTCTACGTCATCCCGTGGAGCTCATCGTGTCGTTCAATTGAATTAGATCGCCGTGGTTAAGCCGGAACACCCACCGCCGACGAGATCACCCGCCTGCACACGTGGACCAGTCGATTCCGGCCACCACCGCTGTCGAGCCGTACCTCGCTGTGACCGCCAGGACCTCCCGAAGCCAACCCCGCCCCTCACCAGACCTCTCTCACCACCGGTAAGCCGTGCCGCCCTTTTCCTTTCCACGGGTACTGTTTGCATAAGGGGAGGGACCTCGGGGAAGAAGAAGGAAAGGCCAGGGGGTTTTGTGCGCTGTTAGTGACTCAAGGGAATAGTGGCGCAGGGGTAGAAATGAGTGGGTTGATTTAGAAAGAACCCAGGGTCTTCGATGCAAAGTAGTTTTCCAGGAAACCTTTTAAAATATTTTGATTTAAATCCAAACAGAACTTGAAAATTTTATAACTTCAGTTTGGTTTACCCAAATCGAGTCAAACCATTTTTGCGAGATCCTAAATAATGTAAACCACTTAGGAAAAATATAAAACCCCTAAGTGTTGCAGAAAACTTTAATGTTTTGATTTAAATGATTAACTGGTCAAAAGCTAAAAGAAATAAGGAAAAATAGTTACACTATTTGACTGGGGTTAAGAAAATTTAGAGAGGTACATAATCAATTCCTAACCTGTTTAAAAATAATAAACCCTTCTGTACACCCCATTAAGATAGGATTTGCCATTTAAAACACTTTTTGCTTAAAGTTAGAGAAAATATCAAAGGTAGTTTAAATAAAGAACCAGGGAGCACCCACATTTTTGTTAGTTTACTTATTCAGTGTAGTTCACTAGAAAAACCTATTATACCCTTGTTTAGTACAGAATAAATGAGATACCTTTTATTTTAGGAAAACAAGGAAAACTTAGAAAAACCCTAGAAAAATAACCCCAAGGAGAAAACACCCCAAACCTTGAGGTAACTTATGTTTTGTTATTAAGAACATAGGAAAAATATGAAATCTGTTGTTTGACATTTTTCAAATAACAAGATAGTAGTAAGTGCCTTTTTAGCATTAAACATTAGAAAATCACAACTAAATAACCACCAAATATCCTTCTGTGATTTTTGGCACAGAAATATGTTATTACTTTTAGATACCAGCAAAAATAACCCTTAGGACAGAACCCACCCCTAGTTAAGAATTGTAGTGCAAAGTGACCCCTTTGCCCCAACTTTTGTTATTTTTGTCCAGGGCATATTTTAATTATTCTGGACCTCAAATTTATAGAACAGTCTGCAATGACAACTAGTAACCCACTGTAATTTTTATAGAATTTTTGGAAAAAGTTAAACCACTGATGTAGTTCAAACCCACACTAGAATTCATAAATAGAAAATGAAAAAGGGAAATTAATAATGGAGATTAATGTCATCATAACCCAACCAGCAAAACCCCTTAAATGCCTACTAAAACATCTAAGGGAAATCCAAGCTTCAATCCACTATGCTTATCCCTTGGCAAAACCCAAACCTAAAGTTGATAAGCATAAACCACTAAGAGCCACGTATAACCAAGAAACCCTAAGTTACTAACTAACTTAGTTTTCTTTCACTTAGCATAATGTTTACTAAATCCTGCATAATCATGGCATACATATTCTTATTCATTGCATTCGATAGATTGCAACCTCGCTGACGGAGAGTACGTCCTCGTGCCGGAGCAAGGAGTTGCTCAGGAGGTAGCCCCGGATCCAGCACCAGAGCCTGCCCCAGAGGATCTGCCTGCCCCAGCTTTGGAAGGCAAGCCCCGGTTTTATGCATAACCTGTTCTATATGATATTTTACTAAACTTAATGATTGTAGGTTTGTATTGTGCACTTAAGTGTAAGAGTTGATTGAAACCCTAGTTGCATGAACTCAGGAATCCTTTTGTGATGGATACTAGTATGCTAGGTCGAGTAGCTGCTTTATTAATTAGGGATCTCGGTAGAAGTTGAGTGATTTTTCTAGCACTCGCGCGAGGTCAGGAATTGGTTGTACCCACTTTCATATCACAATGATGTTGGTCTGTGGACAACAATCCATGGGGATCGGTTGTCTATGAGATGAAAAATTGAATAAGGATTAAGGTGTGGTATCGTGTGTCAAGCGTTTGAACGTACTAAACACATGCCAAGAAATATGGTAAATCGGTAAACCTAGTACCTGAGTGAACCTGCCCGCAGATTGCCCTCCTCACGCGACCTGAGACGTGGTCTCTCATTCCGGTTATGGTGGGTACAAGTGCGGTCACTGCACGACGGCAGTTGGGGTCAGTGAGGCATTGTACGCCAAGGCGGTGAGCCCCTTTCTGTTGCCAGGGAATCGATGGGGACGGCTGATGTGTGTGGGGACGGAGGGCCTCGCCATGTCGTCTGTTTAGGTTTACCTTGCAAGGTTTAAAAACTCGATTCGAATCGTCTGCTTCTCGTAGCTAATGAGACTGCTTGATCCATGCTTCTACATTGACTAACAAGTGGACATGTGATGACTTGGCAAAAGTTGTTGATTGCTAAATGTTTGATACCATGTATGATTAGATAGGTATACATTTAGTCTTAAGAGAGTCACACTAAAACTTGACAAAGCTAAAACTTGATTTATGAACTCAGCTAGTGCTTTTGGCAACAAAACCCCCCAGCCAAACAGCTGCATGTCTAGAGGTAGAGGAGTAGACTCCTCACACCGGGTAAGTCTAGCTGAGTATTAGTATACTCAGCCTTGCTTGTGGCATAATTTTACAGGTTCTCTGGAGGACATGGTTGCTGGAGTGACTTGGCCGTCCATCTTGCCACCGGGTTGGACTGTCGAGTGGGACCCTGCCTCGGCTGAGGAGAAGCATGAGGAGTGATGGGACAGGCTTCCCCATCTCTTTGTTTATTTTCCGTTAGTTTTATTCCGCTGCACTTCAAACAATGATGACTACTTTTGCTAAAACTCCGATGATGATGTAATAAGTTTAATACTCCTTAATGTATGGTTTTATGCTTTATTGTATTTGCTCTGTGACTCACCATCGAGTGAGGCTGTGGTACTTGATCCTGTCAGTGGCCTCGTCGGACTAGATCCGAGGGATTGACGGGTTATTCCCATTTAAGTGTGGTCTAGCCTCTAAGGCGGGACTTAGGCACTTAAGTTGGAATAATTCGGCCAGTTCCGCCACACCAGTTACCACTCAGGCCTTGTTCAAGTGCACACAAGATCATGAGGAGTACCTTTAGGCGTACATCCGAAGGTTCTTGCGTTTGAGAGCACAAGCGCCAATAGTGCTCAATGAAATCGTCATAGAGGCCATGATCAAGGGTCTTCGGCCAGGACCTATGGCTCAATACTTCACCAGGAAACCCCCTCAGACCCTGGAGAAGCTGCTTCAGAAGATGGATGAGTACATTCGAGCCAATAATGATTTTCGCCAGAGAAGGGAAGAAGCTTATAGGTTTTCTGAGATGACACTAGTACGATTTGGCTCTATACAAGCGGTAGGCTTTTTACATCACAGGCGGTTCGGTTAGAAAACCGCATGTGATGTCCCAGGTGGTTCGGTACGCCTGTGATGTAATAGTATCACAAGCGGTTTTTGTTTAGGACCGCCTGTGGTGCTCTATCCTTTTCACAAACGGACCCTAAGGAAAAACCGCCTGTGATTGTGAAAATATGAAAATACAATTTAAATAAATTAATATTTTAATTTTTAACAGAAATATGCAAATACAATTTAAATGAATTAATATTTAATTTTTAACAAAAATATGCAAATACAATTTAAATGAATTATAATAGCACACATAGATAACTAGAGAGATTTTAAATTAATTGGCAACCACAATTCATAGTCGATCATACATGATAACAAATACAATTTGATTCATACAATTTTTCATGAACTACCATTTTTCCGCATGTATGGCTTTAAGTTCTTATCAATTTTCTTTTCCACACGCTTGATTCTCTCTGGACCGTTAAAGACGAACATCTCTTCATACTTATTGTATTCCTCATCTTGGTCTCCCACATTCTCAACTCCAACAATTTTTTGCTTTCCAGAAATAACTACATGCATCTTCTCATCTGCTGGATCGAGTACATAGAACACTTGTGCAACACATTCGGCGAGAACCCACGGGTCATCTTTATATCCTACTTTCTTTAAGTCTACCAGTGTGAGTCCGTAGTTATCCACTATCACCCCCACGGGATGTTGTACCCATTGGCACTTAAATAAGGGTATTTTCATGCTTGGGCCATAATCAAGTTCCCATATTTCCTCTATGAATCCAAAATATGTGGTCTTCTGTCCATGTAGGTCAAAAGCATCGATACGAACACCGCTATTTTGTGCAACACTTTTCATGTCTTTTGATTTAGTATAGAATGTGTACCCATTGATGTCATATGCTTGCCATGATGTCACAAAACACGATGGCCCAGAAGCCAAATTCTTCATTGTTTTCTCTTCCAAAGAGTCTCTGAATGGGATGTTTTTGTCCATTAACCATTTGCTGAAACGATGTTTGTGCTCCCTCATGATCCAGTCCTCTGTGCGGTTCTGATTTTCTTTACGAAGCTCATCTAGGTGTTCCTCTATGTAAGGCTTGGCTATCGTGAGATGTTGTAGTACACTACCATGAGCACAATGTACTAGCTTGTAATACTCAACGCGAAAAGTTTTCTTGCCCATTCTCCCTCTCCCACATAGTTTACCCTCATGTTTAGGTACATGCACACCTATCATTGTTCCGTCACTGATGTAATCTATACAGCTCTCAATCACTTCTTCTGTAGTGTATCCCTCCATGATTGAACCCTCTAGGTGAGCGCGATTTCGCACATAACCTTTTAATACTCCCAGGTATCGCTCCAACTGAAACATATGATGTAAATATAGTGGCCCTAATATTTTTATCTGATCCACGAGATGTATGATTAGGTGTACTTGCATATCAAAAAATGATGGAGGAAAACACATTTCAAGCTTGCACATAGTCTCGATGATGTATGCCTTTAGATAGTCCAAGTCTTCTAAAGCTATTACTTATTGTGAAACCGCATTGAAAAATTAACACAAGCGTGTGATGACAACTTTGACATGCTATGTTTCGAGGGCTCTTACCGCAATTGGGAGGAACACCGTCATCATCACATGGCAGTCATGAGAGTTGTAGCCAAATAGAGACAAGTCCTTCATCCTGACTAGTTTGCTGATATTGGATGAAAAACCTGTGGGCACTTTGACCCCACGCAAACATTTGCAAATCTTTGTTCTCTCCTCAACTGACAAGTTGTAGCTAGCTGGGGGTAGGTAAGGCTTCCCTTTGCCACTATCCACTGGAAGAAGTTCCGGTCTGATTTGAAGATCTACTAGATCATTGCGTGATTTAAGTCCGTCCTTTGTCTTACTCGGCATGCCCAGCAAGGTTCCAATGATGCTGTCAAAAACATTCTTTGTTACATGCATCAAATCAATGCTGTGGCAAATTTCCATATCCTTCCAGTATGGGAGGTACTTGAAAAAATTGATTGCTTCTTGAAAGTTGTGTAAGTTGAAGGGTCAGTTCTCTTTCTCTTTTCTCCTTTGTTTTTTCCCTTTCCGAATACAACATGAATGTTCTTTACAATTTCAAAAACAAATTTCCCACTATAAGGCTTTGGTGCACCTTCACTTTCTAGCTCATTGTTAAATTCCTCTTTCATCTTTCGGTAATTATGCTGCTTCATCAAGAACCGTCTGTGTCCCATGAACACCAACTTCTTGGATGATTTAAGGTACATGGAAGCAGTTCCATCGACGCACATTACACAACCATTCTTTCCTTTAGTCTTTTGCCCTGATAGTGTGGCGCCACCGGGAGAATCATGGATGGTAACAAATATAATTGCTCTTAAGTTGAAATACTCATGGCAATACTCATCTCATATTCTAACTCCTTCATTCCAGAGCTTTGTCATATCTTCCATAAGAGGTTCTAGGAACACATCAATATCAACACCAGCTGATTTCGGACCTTGAATAAGAATAGTCAACATAATGTACTTTCTTTTGTGACACATCCATGATGGAAGGTTGTACATCGTTAAAGTCAAGGGCCAGGTGCTATGTACACTTCTTTTTTCACCAAATGGATTCATTCCGTCTGTACCCAAAGCAAATCTTACATTTCTGGTTTCTTTGGCAAACTCAGGATACATAAGATCGAAATTTTTCCATTGTGATGCATCAGCAGGGTGTCGAATCTGTTTGTTATTCTGCTTGTGATTTTCAGTATGCCAACGCATAAGCTCAGCCTCCCTAGGATTTGAGAACAAACATTTTAAGCGATCAATTACTGGAAGATACCACATCACCAAAGCTGGGATCTTTGACTTCTTTTTCCCATCCATGTCATCAAAAGTGTCATCGTCACTTTCAGGTCCAATAGTGGATTTCTTGTTTTTATTTTTCTTCGGGAATTGTTTTACACAATCTTGATTGTAGCTCTTCTTGTATCGACTGACATTGCAAACTGGGCATCTTGAGGCGTTCTCAAAATCGCCACGATACAGAATACAATGGTTCGGACATGCATGAATTTTTTGCACACCCAGAGCTATGGGAGATATAAGCTTCTTCGCTTTATAAGTGCTTGTTGGTAGTTTGTTGGGTTTTGGTAGTAATTGGGACATAAAATTCAAAAGATCTGTGAAGCTAGTATCAGACCATCCGGCGCTATCCTTCAACTTAAGAAGTTCTAGAACTGTACGCAGTGTAGTAAACTCTTTGTCACAACCCTTTGATTCATCATATAAAGGTTCTTTTGAGGCACTTTCCAGTCCCTCCATTTTAGATAGCCCTTTCTGCGATCCCATAGAACTCAACATTTCTGGTTCCATATGGCGCAACATCTCTTCGCAATCAAATTCTTCAAAATCTTGATTAGCATCCACATAATCCACTTTACCATCAACTTTAAGATCTAAAATTCCGACAACTCTCTCATCATTATCAGGCACTTCACACGGATCCAACTCACCATGTTCTGACCATATCGTGTAATTGTTTTTAAACCCTCTTTTTAGCAGATGTGATTGGATTACTCCTGTATCTCTCCAAGCTATCTTATTATCACAATCGATCCACAGACATAATATCTCCTTACTTTTTCGCAAATTCGCATGCTTGTTGGCTGCTTCAATAAAGCTTCTCAAATTTCGAATGTACGACGGATGTGGTCTTGGCACATTGTACATCCAACCTTGGTCCATTACCTATCCCTATAAAGATTAACATCAATAAAATCATTAATTAATTGGATTCATCCATAAAACATGAAACGAATTGATGTGCATGAAAATAAAACAAACATTGCAGCAATAGGTACCTTGAGGTGAGACAACTGTGTTTCTAAATAATCTTTAAATTAGATCAACTACTACAAGTCCAAATCTTGGAATTCCTAAGCTTTTCTTCAAATCCGGTCTATATTACAAAATTGAGGCAAAAAATCGCATCAAAATGAGAAAGAAAACAAACGGAGATCATATATATGCATAAACTATTGAAATCAATCAATAAATTCAAAAACAAAACCTTCTCCCTGTAGATCTCAAAAAACACTCGCCGCCGCTTCAGTGCTGCGCTTGTTCTGGGAGTTAGGGTTCTGGAACCCGTGGGCTAGTCCTTTTATAGTGTACACACATCACAGGCGGATTTTTAGAAAAACCTCTTATGATATATCACATCACAGGCGGTTTTTTATTCTGACCGCCTGTGATAGATTAACTTCACAAGCGGTCGGAATAAAAAACCGCCTGTGATGTGATATATCACAAGCGGTTTTTTCTAAAAATCCGCCTGTGATGTGTGTACAATATAAAAGGCTATGGTTCTGGTAGGAACCCTAACTCGTCCCGCCTGAGCTGACACAGTTGCGCCGCCAGGCTGCCGCGCCCGTCCACGAGCCCGAGCGTCGCCGTCCCCGTCCACATCCCCGAGCCCGAGCGCCGCCGTCCCCGTCCCCGAGCCCGAGCGCCGAGTGCGCCGCCGTCCCCATCTCCGAGCCCGAGCGCTGCCGTCCCCATCTCCGAGCCCGAGCGCCACCGTCGCCATCTCCGAGCCCGAGCGCCGCCGTCCCCGCCCCCGAGGTCGAGCGCCGTCGTCCCCGTCCCCAAGGCCGAGCGCCGCCGTCCCCGTCCCCGAGCGCCGCCGAGCCCGAGCGCCGAGTGCGCCGCCGAGCCCGAGCACCGAGTGCACCGCCGTGCCCATCTCCGAGCCCTCGGTGCACTCCTTGATCATGCCTTAATTACTTGTTACAAATTCATGCCTTGATTACTTGTTTCTGCTAGTCATGCCTTGATTCCTCGGTGCACTCCTTGATCATGCCTTGATTACTTGTTACAAATTCATGCCTTGATTACTTGTTTCTGCTAGTCATGCCTTGATTCCTCGGTGCACTCCTTGATCATGGTGCACTACATTGCAGATTAGTGTACATTAGATTAATTATCAGTGCTTAGATTAATTATTGTTAATCTTATATTGTTACTGTTGGTCATTATGCTTATATTGTTGGTGTTTTCACTTACATATTTTGTTAAGGTCACCTTTTTTGCTTTAGTAGCTTGTATCCCTTGTGATTAAATGTTTGTATACCATTAAGGTGTTAGTATCCTTCGAATGAAGAATTTTGTGTCCCTCCATCGATGTCAGTTGTTTGATCTTGTCATGGATAGTTGATGCAACTACTACGACCCCTTCTTGGTAGAAAATCTCCATAGTGATTGGGGCAACAAGTCTATTTTTAGTGTTTTTTTGACTACCTATCTTTGTTTGATAATCATTAGGGCAAATGTGCTTATGGCCACATACATCATGGAAGTACATCATGGAACCCCTTATCGAGCACTGAGTATCTGCATTGTTGGCACACATGAATTCCCTGTGCTTCCCAACCCTATGTTATATATAAGCCACATGACAGTGTTATTTGGATCCCTCTTTTTCTTATCTCCCTTCTTTGACTTGTTCATAGCCATGACAGTGTTATTTGGACCCTTCTTTTTGCCCTACAAGCCACATCCTTGTTTTCCCTCTGATCCCTGCCTTTGTTGCGATCTCAATTTTGATTGTGAGACTTGGTCATTTTCAGTTTCAGAGATGGAAAAAGAGCCACTTGACATGGTTGAGAGCTCAGTTCGAGTCATCGAGACACATGTTGACATCATTCGCAGTCTAGTGACTGATGGGGTTGTGGATACTAGTGAACCGGAATCAGTGTACACACTTAAGACCACTTTGTTTCAAATTGGAGATGTATGCGACATGCTTGAGAAGTGTGCTCTGTCCATCAAAAAGTATGCTGACTCCAAGAAGGCTAAAATTATTCAAGATGAAGCCCTGCAATATGCTGAAGATGATGAAGCTGCAGATGATTTGGAGGAACTCCCAAGCCTAGATCTCCTTACTCAAGCCGACATATTGGAAAAATATTTTGGAATTGAGTATGATAGCGACTAGTCAAGGGGTTGTTGATGTTTAGTCCTAAACAACACGATATGAGTATCGTAGGTTTCACTCTTAGAGATAATGTATTTTGTATGAACCTCTTAGAGAGTGTCAAGTCAATGAACTATCTTCGAGTACTATTGGGAAGTGGATCTCTTTAATGTATTTGTTTTCCCTAGTGATATCGATGGTGCCGAGTAGCACCAAATTTGGACTTGTGTCCATATCTATAGATTCTAGTAGTTGAGCACTAGCGCCTACAATCTTGACTACCTCATCCCTATTCTCTGTTTGGGACTTATATGGAGAATGGCATCGGTTGAATGCTTGAATCGGGTCAGGACGCACGGAGCAGATAGAAGTGCACTTTCCAATGCAGTTAGACAGAGAAGGCATGGCTGTGATGTTATAATGCTGAAGGACACCAAGAAGAGATTATGGCCTGCCATCCACCACTGCCCGTTATTTGTGGGCTTCACCGAGGGCTGGAAACATTTGGTGATAGCAAACGATCTTCGGGCTGGGGACATCTGCGAGCTTGTTAAGGGGCCAGACGATGGTGAGCCGGTGTACTATGTCCGGATGTGTGGTCACAAAATTTAAAGCCGCCCCGGCTTCATGTGTGTGCTTCTCTTCTCTTAGGTGGGGTGCTAAGTGATCTTAGTAGCCGACATAAGAGAAGAGAAGCGCACAGATGAAGTCGGGGCGGCTTTAAATTTTGTGACCACACATCCGGACAGAGTACACTGGCTCACCATCGTCTGGCCCCTTAACAATCTCGTAGATGTCCCCAGTCTAAAGGTCGTTTGCTGTCACCAAATGTTTCCAGCCCTCGGTGAAGCCCACAAATAACGGGCAGTGGTGGACGACAGACCATAATCTCTTCTTGGGGTCCTTCAGCATTATAACATCACAGCCATGCCTTCTCTGTCTAACTGCATTGGAAAGTGCACTTCTATCTGCTCCGTGCTTCCCGGCCCGATCCTTCCCCGGAGGCGGGTTTGGGCTTTCTGTTTGGGGAGTAAAGGAGGGACACGAAGGCGGGTTTGGGCTCGATTTCTTTTGAATCACCTTTTCTCCAAGTTCCCTTATTGATGGAACCAGTATATCAGACTAACAGTATATCCCTTTATCGATGGAACCAGTTGTGCACTAGGTACCTACTAGGATGGATGTGGTCTGCACCGGTGCGTCTAACAAAGTTGATGAAGACGCGACCAAACTTGAATGGTAGACAACGAGCAGCTCCGGTGAAGGGAGCGGGGAGGATAGTTCTAGTGACGACAATCCTTGTACTCCTATTCCTCCAAGGAAGAAAAAAACATCAGATGAGCTTGATGCCGACTATATTCCCAACGATGAAGAGGTAAATAGAAATACGCCGACTATATTCTAAAATAATGTTCATATATGAAAGGCCATTAATTGTTTCAATATATAGATTTCAAATGAAGAGAAGAAAGAGGATGCATGTTCTACACGAAACACGGAGGATGCTCCGATGCCTGAATCATCCGTTTCACATAAGCGGAAACGAGGGCGACAAGGTCCCAATCAGATGAAAGAAGGTGCAGTTATGTACGTAACAAAACTAAATGTAGAGGGGTTTCCTGAAGAACCACTTGACGTGGTTACAAAGTTTCGAAATTCCTGCGGGTCTACTGTTAGAGATATAGTGCCAATCACACTTCAAAAATGGAAGGATTTAGATGAAGACACCCACAATAAGCTATGGGCTAAGTTGTCTGAGTCATTCAAGTTCCCAAAAGGCACAGAGGATGCAGTAAGGAAGTCGATGCTCTCTGCTATGGCCAAGATGTTTCGTGGGTGGAAGGCCGAGATGAATAGGGAATTTGTTAAGAAGAATAAGGTTCCTCCGCCCAAGAAAATGGGGAAAATCACTCAAGCTCAGTGGGAGGAATTTGTTCGTTAGAAGACCGAACTGAAGGCCAAAGAACTGGGCGAAACTAATTCTAAGAGAGCGAAGATGAACAAACACCCCCATCGCCTGGGGTCAACCAGATATCACTATAAAGTTGTGAAGTGGAACAGGATAATCGAGGAAGCTATAGCTAACGGCACTTTGGACCCAATATTAAAAGATATCGATGAGCGAGCTATTCGTTGGATCTTAGGTCGGGCAAGTTTGAGTGAGGACGGCAAACTTTTGCATCCAGAATTGGTAGGCGAAGTTTTGACAAAAATTCAAGAATATGCAGATAAGAGAAAGAAGGGCGAATTTAAGCCTCGAAGGGAGAATGACATACTAACTGCAGCACTAGGCAATCCTGAAAACACTGGACGGGCTCGGGGAATCTCTTTTAAGATTTCCTGGAGAGAGGCGTTTCCAGAGTAAGCGTCGTCATATAGGAAACACGAGAAGTCGAAAAGGACCCTTGAAGAGACTATTGATGAAAGGGTACAAAAGGCTATTAATGATGTGATGAACAAAATGAAGAAAACAGAATGCATATCATTTGAACTCAAGCCAGGCCACATGAGTCCACCTATAGTCCCTAGCAGCGTAGGATCTGTGCAAGACTTCACCAAGTACCCTGTAGACGATATTGTTGAGGACAAGCCTTGCTTTCTTCATATTCCAATCAATCGATCTGGGACAAAAACAAAACAAGCTGCTACTGGTTTGGTAAAACCAGGACTTGTTAACTACAAGGATAATCCTGTCCCGCCACACTATGCTGTGGTCCAAGTTCTAGAAATCACAGACAGTGGTTGTCAAGATTGGGAGATAGACTTTCCAATTTAGGGGATCATAACTTTGCAGGAGGCAATGAACGAGTTGGTCCTTTGGCATCGACGCGACATCAAGTTGGGTGATGAGCCGATCTTAAGCTGATCAACACCAATGCAACAGGAAGATAGTTCGATCATTCCATACCCCATGGTGCAGGAAAATATGACACCGACCTCCACAAAAATCGTTGAAACTTTCATATCACCTCTTGCGAAGGAACTCGACGAGGGGGACGTAGACAAAATTGTTCCTCAGAATGTCTTTGCAAACATCAAAAAGGAAGCAAAGGTTGACACCAATGTTGAAGGGCCAACTATTTCAAAGAAAATTCATCAGCGAATCGCCACTGACGATGTCAAGAAACCGTCAGAATCAGTGGCACGCTACCTGCATAAATTGCGGAGAGTTATGTCAAATCAATCAAAAGCGGAATCAGCATCTCATGGAGTACGCACACGGTCCCAAATAGACAATTTCGAAGTATGGGAACAAGATGGAATGATTAATACTCGAGAATCATTACGTCTTAAAACCAATATCTCGATATACAAGAAGGAGGATGTTCCTCCTAAATTTGTGAATGGGAGGCCGTTCTTGATGACGGTGCAACTTTCTAAGTTGTCGACTCCGGAGATTAGAATGCATGAGTGGTACATGGTGGCTAGCAACAAATACAAACTCGAGGACTTCACATTTGTTGTGCCAGAAGATGCATTTTGGAGCAATGATAATATAGATCCTGTGCGGCATTTATTCTTTGACGATCTCTAGTTGTTGTACCACCGACAAAGGATAGAAACCAACTACTTAACCCTCTTTTGCTTGTAAGTACCTCTAAACTTTCATATTTGTTAGTTTTGTACACGCACACATAAACGAGAGTCTAACGATTAACAATTTTACACGTAGGATGCAATACATGGATGATAAGAAGAAACAACTTAAGACATGGTTTCTTGACCCGTTGATGATATCCCAAGCTCGCTACAAAGAAGTTGCTCGGAGACATGGAGAAGAATACAAAGACTTGGATGATGCTGAATTTGAGAAAGCCATCAAACAAAATCAAAGAAAGAAAATGAAGGTAATGGCGGCATACATTGGATGAGCCATGTATAATCATGTACAACATGGCAAGGACTTAATAATAGCTCTGCACCACTTTAAGTAAGTTCTCGACGTGGTTTTGAACTATAAATTATGGCAATCGTGATCTTAACATGTGTTTTCGTCTATGTCTATATAGTGACCACTACATTTGTATCATGATCTTTCCAAAGCACGGTAAAGTCGTGGTCTTCGACTCACTGAGAATGGAAAAGGCTACGTATAATGACGTCTTGAAGATTTTAGATAAGTATGATTATTATTGCACACTTGTACTTATTACAACTTAACAAATGTATTCTTAATCTCACAATGCTATTCTTATATGCAGTGCATACCGTTTTTATTGGAAAGGTCTTGGCGGCGAACATCCAGAGGGCAAGCCTAATTTGTCAATATCATTATTTCCATATGGTGATAAACAACCTCTGGGTACTGTCATGTGTGGTTATTATGTATGCGAATGGTGTCGTGTCACCTTTCATTACATGGTCAATCGTAAGGATGTAAGTTCGCTATCATTGTCTATGTTGCAATTTTTATGTTATAATGTTGCTCATCACATTACTCTTAGTACTGCTTGCTTTTTGCTTTCATTGCAGGTTCCTAAATCCAAGATCAATGCTGAATGGTTAGAAAGAGATATGGTTTCCGTCGGCGTGGCTAAGGTTGTAAAAGACCTGCTTTACTTTATGCGTCGTGAAGTTCTTCATCAACAAGGGCTATTCTACAATACAAATGGAAATTTGCAACAATTCCGAGAACTAAGTTTGTACACGATATCACACAGTGTTTAATATTTAGTTAGGAACTTTAGATGTTTAGTTGTCTATGGAACTTTGAGATGTTGAGTTGTTATGCAACTTGATATGTGTATAAATCTGTGTATGATGGAACTTGATATGTGGATGAATATGTGTATGGAACCTGTTATGGAACTTATTAGGTATAAATCTATGTATGGAACCTGTGTATTATGAATCTGTGTATGGAATATGTGTTTGAATCTGTGTGTTGAATCTGTTATTAATTCTGTATATGAATCTGGAATTGAAATATGAATCTGGAATCTGTATATTGAAATACAGTCGGACTTATATTTAAAACCGCTTGTGATGTGTGTCTATCACAGGCGGTTCTTTTAAACTGGACCGCCTGTGATGTGTTTCTATCACAGGCGGTTCTTTTAAGCCGGACTGCCTGTGATGTGTTTCTATCACAGGCGGTTTTTGATTGACTGCCTGTGATATTGTTTTACATCACAGTCGGTGCACCACAAGCGGTTCCTGGAACCGACTGTGTAGAGGCTAACCGGACCGCCTGTACAGAGGTTTACTCTAGTAGTGTGACTAGGGGCTTCGGAGGAAGAATTCACCCTAGGCATGTTGGATCAATCCACAGCTCCAGTCAGAGTGATGACAAAGGAAGCCAGTTTCAGAGGCCACAACACAGCTCTCAGTCTTCAGGGCAGCAGCAAAGCTCCTTCAGGCCACCAGCTCCAAGGGGCAGAGGCGACAGGGGCTTCGGAGGAAGATATGGGGATCAGCCTAGGAAAATCTATTGCTTATTCCGTGGTGAAGACAAGGGTCACACTACAAGAACGTGCCAGATTACCATTCAGAAGCAAAAAGAGCTTGCCGAAGCAGAAGCCCGGCAGAACCAGCTGAAGCAGGTTTTACATACTGCTTCGTGCTACTCTCCCTACATACCAGAATATGTGGGCAATTAACCTGCAGCTTCTGTTGCTTCGGCAAGCCATTCATAAGCTTCCTGGCCTCAGCTTCCACCGCCACCACCAGTGCCACCTACTCATACCCAAAGCCAGCTGCTAGAAGGGCATCAGCACCCCCAACAGCAACATGACTTCATGGAGGAGTCCGAAGCTCGTACAGTCAAAAGCATTGTACCAGAATCGAAGCACATATACTGAGAAATATCCTAATACTGAAGTACCTTTATCTTTCATGCCATTTTACTTTCTGTATGAGAAACAAGTAATGAAAAACTCAGTTTCAATTTCTTGTAATATTTCTGCCTACACCAGAATGAAATATATCTTCTTTATAGATTTACGAAGCTCGAAAGACGACTCTTAAAGGAACGAAGTAGATTTTGAAGCTCAGAAGTCGTTCCTAAGGGAATGTAGAGCCAAAATTGACGAAGCTACAAAAAGTCGTTCCTAAGGGAGCACAGTGTAAGTTTTCTGCTCAAAAGTCGTTCCAAAGGGAATGCAGAGCCAAATACTACCGAAATATAAGGCGAAGAAGTTCAAAAGTCGTTCCTAAGGGGATGCAGAACTTATACCACCGAAATAGAAGGTGAAGAAGCTCAAAAGTCGTTCCTAAGGGGATGTAGAGCTTAGACTCAAAAGACATTCCTAAGGGGATGCAGAGTCTTCCATGTACCAGTGTGGGCGTATGTGTGGGTGCTAAAGCATCATCATATTGCATCATATCATCGCATCATTTAGCATAGCATCACATCATATATCATATCACATCAACAGAAATACTGAATACGAAGCAAATCCTTGGAAATACTTCGATTAAATGAAAATGTGCTAAGGCACGAAGCAAGCTTCGGGTGACAATTCTATCAGATCTTCCCTAGAAGGGGTTTCCTACTTTACGAAGCATGAAATTAAGAAGGGAAGGTGTTGTTTCGCCGAAGGCTCAAAAAACGGTATGTGTGTATGTTTCATGCATCGCAAAGAAATAAATTACAACAACTTACATATTCGGTTCAATATTACATACATCAAATTTTACATAGTTTTGTTACAACAGAAGCCTAATCTTCTTTCAATTGTTCCGTACATTAAGCATTTCAAAACATTATTACAACAAAATCTATTCTTCCCTAAGGACTTTTTCTGTGACTTCGTTCAAAAGTTTATCGACGACTTCGTCGATAATGGAGTTCGCCATGCTTATAATATCCAGTGCTTCCTTCATCTCTGGATCAGCTAGGGGATTGTACGGCTCCGGTGGCGGAGATAGTTCAGCTGTGGTAAGTAAACTGTTAGTTCGAATCTACATAGCAAGTACTAAAGCCAAAAAATCAAAAACGATACCTATGCGCCTTTCGCGCTCAACAGCCTCTTCAGCTCGCTTTGCTTCTTCCCGGGCATCGTGGGTGTCTTTTTCATTCTTTTTTATAATTTCGTTGGCCAGCTCTCGGCCACCGTTCACCCAAACATCAGAATAAAACTTCCCGCCCACTAAAGTTGCTTCGGCTGAAGGATCCTTCGTATCGTCTAAGGAGAAGGCAGCTTCGGCCTGGGCTATAGCCTTGACGTGATCACATTCGGCCTTCTCCAGAATGGCTGAGATTCCCCGAGCGCCGGAAAACGCACAAATATCCCCGCGATCATTCAAGATTTCCTCGAAGGCCTTGGCTTCTCCACTTATCCATTCAATAACGCCTTCGGGGTCGCCTCGGATAAAATTTTCTTCAGAAGAATAGGCGCCCACTTTGGAGAAGCTAGTTTTTAATTTCTTCACGCAATCCAAGGATTTTTCATAACACTTTTCCTTGGATTCGTGAAGTTTTTCAACATTTTTCTCTAGTTTATTCTTTCAAAACTCACTAATCTCTTGGTTAGCCTGTGCGAGCACACAGTTTTCCTTAGCTTTGGCCAGTTGTCTCCGAAGATCTTCAATCTCGGCTTTTTGGGCTTCGGCATGAGCATTGTACTTAGCTTCGTCTTCTTTTATTTTATTCACCAATGAAATCAAAATTTTGTCTTTCTCCATGCCTTCATTTCTTAGTTCAATCACCTCAGAGTGAAGGTTGTTAAGAGCCATTGTACAACCTTCATCTTCTGCGCTCTTTTATGCCCTCAAGGCATTACTAAGAATTAAGCTCTGCAAAGGAGAAGAAAGAATTGCGCATGGCAATAAAATATTTCATTTTCCAACTTCAAAGTTAACTTCTATACCTTTATACTGTTGTACATGAGGCTATCAGCAAGATCATCCTTTGACATAACCGAAAGGCCTTCCTCAAGCTTCGGAAATCCCATACTTTTAGCTATCTCCCGGGAAACGGATATTTCTTTGCTGTCCGGGAGACAATATAGGAAATCATCTTCATTAGTGCCATTAAACACTAAGGCCCCTTTCGAATATTTTAGTTTTTGGGCATAGTGTCTGGCTTCCAGGATTTCATCTGCGGATAATTTTTTCCCCGAAGCATGTCGAAAAATGTAATCAATATCTTCGACTGAAGCTTCGGGGGCAGGGGATTTTGCTTTTTCTGCCATGTCTTGCCCCGCTGCCATGCCAATATCTGAAGTCTGTTGATCGGCTTTATCTTCAGGTGCGACAGCCTTGGTCTCAATAGGTGCTGAAGGCCCAGCTTCGGCTCCGGTTTGGACTTTGGCAGCTTCAGCAATTTTCTTAGCAGGAGAAGGGCTCGAGGCCTTTGTGGTCTCCATAACAGCGTCCAGCACGCTGGCCATCCTCCTCCTCTTGGGAGTTGTGGCAGGAGCCTTTTGCACCTTCGGCAATTTTGCCTCTCCTAGTGGGATCAGAATTTCTGGCATTTCCACCTGTGGCTCTTCGGCCTTATCATCTTTAGCTTCAGCTGGCCCGACTGTAGGCACCTTAGGCACTACATTCGGCTCTTCAATGCTCTGCACAATCGGAGAAGCTTGTCTTGCTTCGGCAGTTGAAGAGGCCACTTCATCAAATTCATGCACTTCGGTTGGTTCAATATATCGAGGCCGGTGGGGTAGAACCTTCACTTTTTGCCCTTCGGCATAGTTGCGGTGGCCGAAGCGGCAGTCTTTCTCTTTTTTCCTTGCCCTCGTAGCGGGTAGCGATAATCAGGGTATACGAATCCAATCGCATCAAATACCTTGTTCAATCTTTTCTTCCCCGGCCCCCGAAGACTGTGGACAAGGCATCATCTTCGGCCTTAGAATATGTCCCAAGCAGCTCGTCACTGGTAGCTTCAATACATTTCAACCAGTCATCATTTGGCTCATCAAACTTCTCTCTAAACCTGAAGGTATACTTCAATCGGACTAGGCCACCTTCACTGGATTCGGCACTAGTCTCCTTCGGCATATCCCAGCTTTCCACAAGTGGCCACACCCTTAAGGATATGTGTTGTTGAATTAAATCCCTCATGCCAATGAAGGCGCAAACAGTACTAAAAGCCTTCTAGCATGTTTCAACATCGCCATCGATATCCACCTTCGGCCTTCGAAGGCCGAAGCGAGACTAGATGGGGCGCTGGATAATTTCCTTGATATCTTCACTTTTAATCAGATAATTTTTATCATAAAACCACTCCTCCATCTAGGCCCCGGGCCATCTTTTCCGGTAAGTTGGCACTGGGTAACTTGCATTAGAGCGGGCAATGAACCCGTAGAAGCCGAAGTTGTTGTGGTATTGTTCTTTGTCAATAGCCTTCGTCTCGTATAAAAGCTCGTGCATACTGTAGAAGCACTTCGCGCTCGGCTCCAGCACCTGGCTTCTTACAGCCTAGACAAACATCCCCATCCTAATTATAGCTTCGAGGGTAATCTGATGAAGAAAAATCTGAAAAATCTTTAATACCTCAACCACAAATTTGCTCAGTGGGAACCGGAGACCTGCTTTCAGGAAGCTTCGATAAATAACAACATCGTTTTCCTCAGGAGCAGGGGCAGTGTTGTCTCCTCCAACTCTAACAATAGACATGTCACGAAAATATCTCCCCTTCATGGTGTCAATATGACTCTGTTTGATAGTCGACTTTCCGAAGATAGTATGACTTGGCCGCCAGGGCCGATCCTTAGAATCTTCATCCCCACTCTCCACGTCATAGCTATCACTGTCATCAGAACCTTCGGACAAACCCTCCATGATCTCCTTAGTAATTTTCTCTGTATTCGTTTTTGTCATGGACTCATAAAACCCAGCGATGAAAGGATCTGCAACTTTCCTCTCTTCATACAGCTTCTTCTCCTCGTTTATTTTCTTCTCTTCCGTCATCTTCTTCTCCCCACTCATCTTCTTCTCCTCAAATTTGGAGCAAGCACGCCTTTAAACCGAAGCTCTAAAAGCTCAAAAATCAGGCGAGAGCTATTGAGTAAGAGCTAGAAATTTGAGAAAATAACGCGAATAGCAGAAATAGCGTACCAAATGCTGCCGATGTGGGTTCATATTTATACGCCTAGTGCTTTGCAACTTGGCGGGCCCCATCTGTCATTGACTATCATTATTCTAGCGAAGGGAAGGTGTTTTTTCGAACCTTCGGCTTAAGGCCTTTGTTGATATCGCAGTCTAAATCCGTTGTTGCAACAAATTAATACTGCGAGGGGCTACTGTTGGGGGCCTTCGTCTTCCGAAGGTCCTCAAAAACACGACTAACATGTTTCCCAAGTATAATACATGTACAGGAACCTTTTGACATGGGATGAAATCGTACATGATATGATGAGCACGGTTCCAGAGAAGGGTGAACCAGTGCCGAAGCTACCCGTGAAAAAGCTCCGACTTAGCGATGGAAAATGAAATCGACTTAAAGGGGAAAAGGTTGTCTAGTCCTCGATAGATTATCCCTAAGTCACTAGTAAATGTCAAGGGCATGAATGTAATTCTACACAAGTTGCGTCCTATGACTATAAATAGATGAACAGTGACATCGTACTGTTCACGCTGACTTGTATTTACTCGCACGTCACGCTTGGATTTTTGCCTTCTGTCAAGCCGAAGGTATAAATGTAATTCAATATTGTTCATGTTTATTCATGATGATATAATAAAGATATAATGATAATACCATATGATTATTCATGTTATCTTTCATGTTTCATATGCTTCTACTTTCATTATTAGATACTGAGATGATGAAGGTACGTCCTTCATAACCTTCGTCTAAGGATCATTATATCCTAAGGGAGATAATGCTTCAAAGGACAAAGTTCTTTAACCATTAACATTTTGCGTTGCCTTGTTCTTAACTCATAGTATTTGAGAACAAGTCTCCAATAGGGTCCAATCTATTTTCCCAGTATTATCTATCATGTTTGTCCATTAGATTAGATCTGATCAGATTAGATGGGATCCAAACTGGTGTAATTAGATTAGACTAGATAAGATCTACTTAATTTATTTTGGAATAGATCATGGTTGTTACACTATTATGATATAAGCAAAGTGGTGTGGATAAGTATGCTTATTAGGACAAGATGAGTCTATAAGAATAAGATAGAATCTTTTGAGATTAGTTAGATTCATTAGGGTAAGATAAAATCTTTTCAAGATAAGATGAATCTATTAAGGTAAGAAAGAATCTTTTCAGATAAGATGGATCTATTAAGATAAGAGAGAATTTTTTGAGATAAGGTGGATCTATATGAAATAGGTACACTTTAATAGAGGATAATCTAAGTTGTTTAGTTATCTTATGAATTTTATTTATTTATATTTATGCCTAAATGTATATGCAGATGTAATTATGGACATTACTCCACAACTAATCACACTCAATCGAAGATCCAAATCAGGGAAATATCATAAGAACAAACACTCAAGCGTATAGATACCTATAAAAATAGTTTTGTTTGTTTTTGTTCCTAGGATTAGGTCTCCTAGTCCTAAAAGTCACTTTAGGCACGGGATTTCAAAGTGTGAAATCCACATTTGTCTTCAAAGAAAAAGGTAAAGAATAATCAGAGTAAAGCAGAAATAGATGAGAAAAGATTAAGATAAGTTTAGAAAGAATCAGAGTAGCAAAGGTAAGTAGGTATTGGTTGTCCAGTTCTATCTAGGTTTTTTCCTACAGTCAACATTCCTCTGATACCACTTCTGTCACACCCGGGTTTAAGGGACAAAGTCTGGTGCATCTCATCTTCTGTCACACCCGGGTTTAAGGGACAAAGCCGGGTGCATCTGATCTTCTGTCACACCCGGGTTTAAGGGACAAAGCCGGGTGCATCTCATATATGCGCCAAAGAAGACAACAAATATAATAACAGAGTGTACAAAGATAAATGTCACAATATAATCAGAGTATTTATTACACAGCGGAAGTCTTACAACATAAATTATAAATATGAATCGAACTAAAGTCTATCCTTGGCGCCACAAAGTCAACTGGAAGACGACACCTAGATCGAATCGAACTCCTCGTTGAGTGGCTCCTCTTGAATCACCTGTTCTTCTCCTGTGGGGGGGTGTGAGACAGCAAGGGTGAGCTCACACATGATCATAGCTCAACAAGTTGTGGGGAAACCAGTGTGCATGAACTCACCAAAGGTGAGAGTTCATGTGATGTGTAAGGCTGATCAACAATAGGGGTTAAACCTGAGCATCGCTTTTAATAAGTTGGTCAAATTTTATTAGCAGTTACTAAGTGTAAGTAAATACGAAACCATAATAAATAATAGAACAAAATTAATAAATAATCCCATGCAATGCAAATAACAAATTGAATTTAAGTTCCATAAATTAATCATGCGAGAGTCCTGAGCTGCCCATGACCGTGAGCTCGGCTAGTATACCAATTTTACACTCTACAGAGGTTGTACCTTGTACCGACAAGTCATGTTTCCCATGTCGCCAGGGTTTGCAAGGCAATTAGACACTACCAAGGTGAATGGCTAGGGATCCACTACGAGGCCCTTACAAAGTTCCACTAGCTTCCGAAAACCCGCTACAGTTTATGAGAAGAGCACTTGCAAAAATCCCTTGTCTGACCGCCATCACAGCAAAATCAACCCAAGGACCTCCCTGCATGCAACTCCCCTACTGCCTTTGCCCCTATCGGGTAAGGTAGTCTTCCACTAGCTTTCCTAATTAGTTAGCCAAGGGTCCCATTCCTCCCTTGTGGTGGCACGTGTTTCTCAAGTTAAGCTCCATGTTCCAATTAAAGATAATGATCTTGACATGAACATAAATAAAATAACAGAATAATTGGAACATGGACATAATGTGATATTAATCCCAAAACCATATAGAGCAATAGCAAAAACTACCCAAATGATTCAGGGGTAAACAAGGTAAAAGATAATCAGACTAGGGTGACCTATTGGGTCCCATCAAAATTAAACATATGCATTGAATAGTGATAATAAAGAATATTATTGTGTAACAAAAGTGGATCAAGGGCACAACTTGCCTCGCACTTGAGATTCCAATTACCAGGATGATTCTTCAGATCCTCGTGACCTCACTACTAGTCATAGCAATACAAACAGACATGGTATAGACAAAATTAACATCACACTAAACATAAGAATAAACTGAATAATAATGATCTACGCGAAGCTACAAGATCGTGGGATCGAGAAGTACTAAGATCGGAGTTACGATTATCAAGTTATGAATTTCTGAAGTTATTACGTACCTAGAATAGAGTAATTCATGTGAATAATTTTAAATCAAGTTTCATGGTTACATCAAAGTACTAGGTTATAAACAATGCTTAAACAAAATTAATACCACTGGAATGAATCCATTTGGAGTTATGAATTTTAAGTTATGAATTTCTAAAGGTTTTATGTATTTGATACAAGATTAATTGAGAGATACATTTTAATATGGTTTTCATGTCAAAACAGAGATACTAGATGATAAACAATAATATTATAAAATTATAGGAATTGGAATTGATCTATTTGGAGTTCATATGAATTTTCTATGAATTAAACAAATTCTTAGCATTTATTTTTTATATTAAAAATCATTTTCTAATTCCATTTATTTGATTTCTTAACTTCCTGGACTGGGCGCTCTAATACAGAGAAGTTCAGGGTTTAACTCGCAAAACATCCCAGACACAGAACTATCCCGCAGGACGACGGGTTTATTAACTAAAAGTCCGAGGGCTTCTCTGTAAACCATGCTCAGCGAAGGGGTATCCTGCGATCTAAACCGCACTATTGGAAACCAGCGCTCTAGATTAGATCGGACCACTGCAAAAATTGGTACTTGACCACGACCATCGGATCACGATCCCGCGACCCAAAATCTTCCACGACTTGACTGAATCTAGTCCCTCAATCCTGAGATCAACGATCCGGATTCAAAATAGTGAAGCGATGCCTTGGGTTATTATAATCCTAGCCGCTCGGTCGCAGATTTGCGGTTGGGATCAGTCGTGCCCAAAATAGCATGTGCCCTCTAATCTCGACCACACGTGGCCAGATCAACGGTGCCGCGCCGTTCTCCCTCCCAGCAACAACAGGCGTGGCGGCGCACAGGTCTGACGGCGGAGAACTCACCGGAGATGTGAGAACCGGTGACGCAAAGCACCATTCTATCATCTAACGATTGCTACGCGATGTGGAGTGGTTATAGGAGCTTCTAAGGATAATCTTACTCGTGATTTTGTATCTAGGGTTCCCGGCCACGGTGCGAGGTGGTGTTGCGGCAGAGAGAAAATTCCGGCGAGAAATCGGTCGAAGGCGGAGGTCTTAATCCACCAAGTGATGCAACAAGAGGTTTCCATGGCGGCTGGCGAATCTCCCTAACCACCGATAGAGGCAAAACCGGTGACCTACGAAGGAATTGCCCGTGGCAGCGGCCTCCCTTGTTTTCCCTCTCTCTCTATGTGGAGTCTCCGTGGTGGTGCTGCTGCAATAATGGCGGACCCAGGGTTTATTGGCACGCGCAGGCTGCGGCGGGGTTGTTGAGCCCGCGCGGATTCCGCGCCATTGGCAACCGCGAGGATGAAGGCACGGTTCATACGGTGGCGCGCGAGATTCCGGCTGCAGTATCGCACGAGGCCGAGAAAAGATCAGAAGGGAGAAGGTGATAGACCCAACCAGTGGGTCCCACTCCGAAGCCGTGATGCGCGGGTTGAGTGGCTTAGGGCAGCGACTGTGTTTGTTACGCGAGATCCACGGGGGGATGACGGAAATTCGTTGGGGGAAGAAGAAGCACAATGTCGCGGCCCGGTGGTCAGTCAAACACGAGCGCTATCCGGCCCTGACGCGGAGGCCCCCATGGCAGCGACATTGGGCGAGGCCAGCGCGCGCAGTGTGAACGAGAGGCTGCCCCGTGGGGCCCTCCTGTCGGTGCGCACATGATGACGAATTGGGCCACACGGGAGGGGAAGGTAGTGGGCCGAGGCAGGTAAGAATGGGCCTAGATGCTGGATTCCCTTATTCTTTTTTTTTCATTTTCCTTTTTATTTTCAGTTTTCTTTTCTTTTTCTTATTTATTTTCAAATTCCTATTTGAATTCAAGTTTAAAGTTCATAGGCATGAGTGCCATAAAATTCCATATTTCAAATATCAAACCACAGTCTCATGGATTATGCTTCTATTGTCTAAATTAATATCATCTAGTATTTCCCTTGTCATTTATTTATGGGGGAATAAATGGGTCCATAAACATTTTTTCCTTCTCATTTTCTATCCTATATTTTCATTTGTACTTTGAGGTCAAATTTATGTGTTCAATAAAGTACCTCACAACAAAGTCATCAGTGAGAGATGCAGCACGTTTCTTTATTTATTTATTGTTTGCTTAATTAATTTAATACCATTAATTGATTATGAAAAAAAAGATCCAAATGAATTTTCCAAGGGTTTCAACAATTCTCAAAACACTATCATAAATATATTTGTTTATTTATTTATCTTATATTTGTTTTCTACCCAATTTTGGGTCTTACACGGTGCATATCTTGGAGTCCTCGGAGCGTGTCATGAGAAGGAGAACAATTAAGTATGTTAAGGTCTTGTGGACTATTCAGTCTCAGCACGAGGCTACCTGGGAGCTTGAGGGTCTGGTGCGGCAGAAGTACCCCGAACTTTTTGTTATTGGTGAGTTTTTGTCTTTGCCGATCTTTCTTGTCGTTTCGTTAGAAGCGTTGGAATTCGAGGTCGAATTCCTTTTAAGTGGGGGTAGAGTGTGATACCCAAATTTTATGAAAAAGAAGTTAAATTTCTTTTCCCTCTTCTTTCGTGCTCTGTGCCTCTGGAGTTTGGAGTTCTGGGAGGTGAATACCTCAATTGAACGGTAGTTTTTTGGCATTATTCGCTGGGGCCAGGAGCTCAAAGGGGAGCATGGGTTGTGAGCCATCGATTTCTCATCGAGTGGATGGGATGCCCCCTCATCTTTTCCCCCCTAACCCTAGTCGCCCCCACTCCCCTTGCAGTCGCCCCCTCCCAGCTATTCTTTTGCAGTCTTTTCCCCCTAACCCTAGTCGCCCCCCACTCCCCTTGCAGCTGCCCCCTCCCACCTATTCTTTTGCAGCCGACCCCCTCCCCCTCTCCCATTTTCCCCACTCCGCTTTGCAGCCGACCACCTCCTCCTCTCCCTCTCCCACCCATTTGCAGTTGCCGCCCCATCCTCCCCATCAAACCCTAGCCGCCCCTCCAATTCCTCCCCTCCAAGGTGCAGCCACTCCTTTCCTCTTGGATCTCCTTTGGGTTTGTGCAAGTCTCCATTGGAGTATTGGTGGGAGGAAGAAGAAAGGGGTGAAGGTGTCAAGGTGATCTTGTTTTCTATTTTGTAATTGTGCTGCAATTTCAATTGGTTATCCGTTCTCCTAGGAGAATTGGGAGGGATGCTGTCCTAAATTTTGTTGGCGGGCGGATAACAGTAGTATTAGCTGTTTATAGAATTTTTGTGAGGTCGATTAGCTATAATCACTGGGAAATTGATGTAGAGCATTATCATATCCTTCCATAGAGTACTTATGCGTTCAATTCGGTGTAATAATCTAGGAGATATCACATTTTGAACTCAACAAGGTTGCTGTCCAAAAAATAGAACGCAGGGAGTACTTTGTTGGCTATTTGGGGCCATCGAGATTTTGAAATTTAATTATCTTTTGAATGCAAAACATGTAGGGAATTTTATGCAAATGTTTCTGAAGTTTTTGTTTGATATCACTGCTGTTGTAATTTTGAAGTTATGAAATTATCAAACAGCGCTGCTGCAGTTTGGTGGGTGATGGGGAGAGGTGTTGTTCGCGATGGGTTGGGGTTGTGCGTAGGAGCGGCATTGGTTATTAGCGATTGTTATGTGAATATGTGCACCAAGTTTTATGTCAAAAATAGGTAGTGGACCTCCGAATCGTACTTAGTAACATTCCAAATTCCCGATGAAGGCAAGTAAATGCAGTGGTGGTTTATACCGTTTGGTTATGTCTAGTGCACTGTCTTTGAATTTATAAAAGTATTGACTGTGTTTGTTATTGAATTTCATTATAAGAATTGGTGTTTAACATTATTCATACTCTATTGTTTTAAATACATTGAGGCAATTGATTCGAGAATGTTATTTGTGGTTGATTCCTATTTTTGATGAAGTTGAAGTATCTATATAACACATGTTAACTGATGTGGAATTATGTTGGCTTGTCATGCATAGTGCATCCATCATTTTTTTGCATTGAAGTTATATCGTGATCATATGGTCCCACCATACCGATACAATAAGCATCGTACGTTGCTCGAGGAGGGGTACGATGCAGCTTCATATCCCTAGAGGTATGAAGGCAGAAGTCATAATTGCATTTATATTCATATGGACTCATGAGGAATATGTGGTACATGACATTGATATGTTACTATTGAGATTTTTCCTCTTTGTGGTTTGGGAACTAGGTGTTTGATACATTGTATTCTTGCTGCACTCTAATATTTAAGAAGCAAGTTCTGAAATCCGTGGTTGGCAAAACATTGTAGTTATGTTGTCTAACTGTTGGAAAATCATTTTACTTACTGAGATGTGTCATCTCACTCTTGCATTGCTTGATGCAGGTACATGAATCTTGCTTGGGAAAAGGAGGGAAGCAGCAGCATGTTCACCTACACTTTTAAATAACTTTGCCACTGATTAGTAATGAGTTTAATTGGGGACTTCGGGTCAAGGATGTTGGTCTTTTTTAAATAGTTTGTGCAAGTGGTTTAATCTGTTCTAGTCAATATGGTGGTCGTTCTTTTGTTGGCTGAATTAATAATGTTCTGAATGTTTATTCCTATCATGCATTATGTTATACACTATGGTATCCTCGTTTATGCAACTTTCAAGGGAGATGCTGCCGAATTTTTTAGCAGTTTGTGGGAAGGGTAATGTTGGTGACACCCGTAGTGTTTGGGGACCTTGGGGTGTTACAGAAGGAAAATGCGTCAATTGTTTAGCACACAACTCCTATCATCTAATGCATCAGACAAGGTTAAGTTTTTAAAACAACAAGGAAAGGGATAATGCGCAAGAGATTGCCTGGGATAACACTAGGTTAGTGTTAGTTAGATGATGACCACTTGACGATCATCTTCATCAAGGCTCTTAATGAGGTCGTCCATCCTTAGGTTCGTCCATCAGCATCACCTTAAGATCAATCCAGCTCTTGTTCTTTACATCACGTGATCAACTAGCGTACCTAAATGATATGCATAATGCACATGAATGAATATAAACAAGAATAGCACACGACTAATTAATGATTCACGGAAGTGAATAAACTCTTAGTGATGTTGCATTACAACACTTCAGAAGCAAACACTGGTTATCGACATATGACTAAGTGCAATAATCGCGCCTTTCTAGCTTAACAAAATATAATTCAAACATCAAGCAACAATAAATATAAATACATGCTATGTTATCCTTAGCTCAAGCATAACATCGGGAGTCTAAGAAACTCTAGCTCACCGTTACTGGATACCCATGACTTAGACTAAGGATAGAAACCATTCCACTAGCTTTTAAAATTACTATTCTTGGCTATTATGTATAACACCAACTAAATTAAATAACTCAGTTATCCTTAATCTAACAAGTAGAACATAATCATACATCATAGAGTTCTACAAAACGACCTTCAAAACAACCAAAGATCTAAACCGCTTATGTGAACTCTCCACTGACATTCCTCGGGTTTTCACAAGAATAGACTTATTGATGTTCTTCGCTTCCTAAATATTTTGTGTAACAACAATTATCTATTTATGACACTTAACCAATCAACAAACATAGAGTTTTTCACAAGATCATAATTTAGATCCTAAAGAATTAAATCATTAAGGTGTAAAGCCTACTATGTAGTTTTCAGAATTCACCTAAAGCGAACCTTATGGTGATACTTGCTTTAAACTAATTAAAACAATGATGAACATATATTCACGATGATTTACTTAAGTGACCAAATTCAAATATGACATTTAACTAATAGATAAACATGGAATACAACAACTACTAAGGTAATGCATCATTCCACCACTTAATTAAAATTGGCATAATCAATTCTAGAAGAACCTATCGACTAATCGCTAGAGACACTAGACATATTCCTCATATTATTACTTTGACCACATAGCATAGATATCTACCCATAAAGTTTTTGCATAATTAACAAGCTCAGATCCAAACTTCACTTCTGCCAAACATTCCTACTCTCCTATCGCGACATCAACTATAACACTGCACACACTAAGACATTTTCCCATACAACAATATAATTACTTCATGTAAGCTATAAAAAGATAATCATCGTGACTAATAAATATGCCCAATCTACTCCTCAATCCAACTAGCATAAACAACAATTTATCTCACCATGACCAATTCGATTTAAATCTGCGGGATCATCCACGCTCTTCGGTTCAAACAGTCCATCAAACACCGCATGGCTTTGCTTTCTTCCTTAATGACATCACGGAATAGCACACAGGCAATAACAAAGAATTTGAGAATCATCACCAAAATTGACTCAACATTCGTGAATTTCACCAAACAACAATGACTTACCTCAACTAAACTCGGCGTGCGGCGTCCGCGAACACAGTTATGGTTTGGGTTCGGTCCTTCTATCGGACACCTGACAAGCGGTGGCCGGACCTCGCTTGCTTTTGCCCAACGTCTGAGATTCTCTCCTCACAAGCATATACAAATGTACATGTTGGGGGCCTTCCTCTTCCAAAAGTCCTCAAAAACATGTGTAATCATATGTTTTCAGCATGATATGGATTATTACATGGAGCTTCGGCTTCAAGATGGAAGTTTTCTCCTAAGGTAAAGGCATACGAGGTAAAGATACAATTCGAAGATGATAAGAGTGAACGCCGAAGCTATAGCCGAAGAGTAAGGTTCAACATCGGAAAAGATGTACCTCTGCCAGGTACCAAACTTTGGGTTTGAAATGATAAAGCTGAGACCGGGCATGTGACTTGCACGAGAAGAGAGTCTCGGTGTAGTGTCTCCGTCTGAGTCGATTAAGGACCGTCTCGATGTAGGCTTGCTGATCGAGGACCCTTTAACTGGTCACATGCCTCATCATGGGTAAGCTTTTCCTCGGGCAGACTAATACCAGAATAAGATAACACGCAATGGGAGTGGAGAGATGGCGAGAGTAGCGTGTACCCTCTGTGGCAAGAGGATGGACGGTGGTGTATCTGTGCTCTCGGTTGGCGTGAACCTGATCTGGTCTTAAGAACCCCGGTGGTGAGTTGACATATGCAAGGGTTATGTGCTACATATATCGTGTGATTTGAGATCCTCAGCTGAGTATAATCGATTCGAATCGCCGTAACTTCGCAGATATGAAGACTTGGTCACTGCCCTACACGTAGCAATCCAGTGAAGATGAAGGGTTGTTAAGAAATTGGCTAGTATAGGTCAAGTGATTGAACTAGGGTAGAAAGAACTCTAGTTGCAGGTAATTTTACTTAACCTGACAAATAAAACTGGATTTTTAAGGTTCCACTATTAGTAAGCATTTCTGCAAACAAAGTCAATGATTATTGATAAGCCTTACCTTGACTCCCCTTAAAGCCAGCATATCCTTGAGAGTCTTTTACTTTGTCGGGTAAGTCTTGCGAAAGTACACTTCGTACTCAAGGCTTTGTCCCATGTTGTTTTAGGTGAAGAAGCAGCAAACTTTTGTTGCTTCTGTTCCAAGGTGGTAACAAAAGAAGAAAATCAAGACTAAAGCTGTGGGAGGAAAGGTCCTCCAAAAAGAAAAACTTTTACTGTTTATTTGGGAGGGGTTTTTGCCTCCCATGTCATGTAATAATAATACTCAGCACTCATATATTTTGGTTCTGGTCTGTAACTATATAACTCTGTCTTACTTTTCAATAAAGTAAGTTATTGTAACAGCTTCCGCACTTTCGTATCTCCGATGAATTGTAATGTCTGCGTGACGGGTGAAACACTCTTGGAAAGGTAAGGAATTCAGATACCGAACTTATCAAGTGATCAGGTGCACCTGCAGGGTTGTCTGAAGTCCGTGGGACAAGGACAACTGTAGGTGGGCCTAATGACTTGGGAGGTTCTATCACAACTACATTACGTCTCGTATGGCTCGTGAGTTAAAAATCTTTCCTTACGGAAGAAACATTGGTGCTGTTGTGTCAATAGTGATGGATAAGGACCGCTAGTGTGGTAGAACCTCCCAAGTTATTAGGCCCACATGCAACTGCCCTTGTCTCAAAGACCTCAGACGGCTATGCATGTGCACCAGATAACTTAACAGGATCCGTCCGAGTGTCCCAAGGACCCCGGATAAACCACTTACAACCAGGATCACAAGATTAAGTAAACACAACTCACATACAAACATTTGCAGTGGAAATAAATTCTTTATTACAACATGATTATAAGTTACACTAGTTACAAATTATAATTGGGTTACAATATATATCATCAGAGTTGATTACAAAAGAAAGTGTTTCAAAAGGATTACACTTTAAAATGTTATAGAATATTTGAAAATTTGAAATACATGCTAGCTTAAGTGACAGTCCACATTAAAGAAACTATAGAAGGGATATACTTATATAAGAAGGCTGAACCCACCAGCACTTGGCACCATCCACAACAGAACAAAATGACACCCTGAAAAACAACAGGAAATAAAACCCTGGGTACGCAATTACTCAGCAAGACTTACCCGACTAAAGAAAAGACTCTCAAGGGTATGCTGGTTTGTCGGGAATCAAGGTAAAGTTTATCAAATTTCAAAGACTCATTTTTGCAGAAAAGCTTACTAGTAGTGGATCCTTATGCAAAAATTTAACATCACAAGTTAAGTACTTTTCCTGAATCTAGATTTTACAAATTTAGAGCATTCACTTGTCCTGGTCTAGCTTTCTTTTACCATATTCTTAGTTTACTTATTAACTACGATGAGTGGTCGGAGGGAAGAGTCTCCATGACCGAGGAGCAACGACGATTCGAACCGATTATACCCAGCTGGGGATCCCTAACCACACGACATATGTAGCACTTAACCCTTGCATATGTTAATTGTTCCCACAGATCCTGCACAACGTGAACCGGTCTGCACTACTCGGGAGCATAGTACTCCTCTGTCCAGCCTCTAGCCAGGAGGGTACACGCTACTCCCACCATCTCCCACGCCCAGTGCGCGGTTTTCTTTTCACGTATGGAATAGCCAAGTTCAGGCTTACCGAAGCATGTGGCTAGTTGCAAAGTCTCCAACACAACAGGCCTACATCGAACCGTCCTTAATCGACACAGACGGGCAAACTTTCTTGCTCAACGTCTGGCCTACATTTCATATTATTTCCCAAAACTTGATACCTGAGAGAGGTACCCGACTTGAATGATGAAATCATCGTGGCCACACTGGGTTCATCATCACAAAGTCCTTTTATTTCACAAACTCCCATATCCCGTGTTACACATCATCTTTTAAAAACAATCCTAAATTAATAAGCAGGGCTAAGCATCACTAAATTTTCATAAAACAGGTATTAGGGTTTTTTAATCAAGGATGGAAATGCATCAACTGTTTGATCACACAACTCCTATCACCTAATGCATGCATCATTCAAGGTGATAAAACTTTTTAAAACAGAAGGAGGTGGCAAATACACCGGGGCTTGCTTGGGATAAAAACTACGTTAGTGTTGTTAGCAGATGACCACTTGACGATCATACTTTGTCTTGGTACTCGTTCAAGTCATCCATCCTTATGTTCATCCATCAGCATCACCTTGCGAAGAAGCCCATGCTTAACATCATCTTGTGGTTGACTCAGCTCTGGCCCTTCGCATCAAGTGCTCAACTAGCGCACCTAATGAAATGCAAAATGCGCATGTATGAACCTTCAGAGGAATGGCGCGAGATAATATGATGCTACACAAAATTGAAATAAAAGAATTAATGGTGAGGCCTTGCAACACTCTGGAGCAAACGCTAGATATCGGTAAATGACTAAGCACCATAATCTCGCTTCTCTAGCTTATCCAGATCTAACTCAAATATCAAGAAATATTAAATTATGAACAAGGCATATACCTTTATTAGGTAGCCCAGAACACAAAAAGATTAATTATACCTCGGCTCACCATTACCGGACACCCATGACTTAGAACAAAAAATAGAAATAATTTGACTAACCTTTTAGATCGTGTTTATAGACTAACTTGAATTCCACACTAACCGAATAGGGCATCACACTATTCAATCTAGTTGGTTGGCAATTATCAGACAACATATAATCTTGTGAGAGTATTTTTATCCACGAAAGATTTAAAACATTGGTATACACCCTTGTCAATGCTATTCACTTTAAAATACTCGAGTAATGATCAACATTCATTCATGACATCTAATCTATTACTAAATATAGAATATAATGACTATCAGAGCAAATCATTGACTTAATCAAACATCACTCATGATTACCAATATTTTTCACATAAATTTGCATCAAAATTCTATACCTCAGCCTCCGACTTGACTACTTTATAATTCTAAAAACAATGATATTGCCACGGCAAAGCATACCAACACAACAACGGATCTAGCCATAATCTTCAAGCGCATTTATGCTAAATAAAAGGATCACACACTAACACACTAATTTATTCAACGATCCAACTATCATGAATAACCCATCTCCTTACCAAGACCAAAACGATTTGATAATAGCAAATCGACGATGATCTATACTTCACTCATTTTAACGAACATCCGGAGAGTGCTACACTAGAGCTAATTTCACCACACAAACAAAAATCAGCTAACCACAAGCGACATCGATTAATCCTACTGAATGCATCATTCGCTTCATCCATCTAATAATTTAGCTAACAGGAATAATAGACTAGCTTACCGACCCAACCAACTAACAAAATAACCAACCCGCTCACCACACCTAAGGCCGACTCAGATTCTACAAGAACCACGATGATCACCGGTTCAAGCATAATGTCGAACATCTAACAAGCGCAACTTACGCACTTCACTACGTACCCCATTGTTGAGCTCTAAAAAGAGCAGTGCGGACGGTCCGGCCCCGAGGCCGGACGGTCCGCGGTCCGGACAGTCCGCGGTGGTGGCGCGGACGGTCCGCGCGTGCGCAGAGTCAGTTAGGGTTCATAGTTTCTCGCGGGATTGGTTACCTAAAACCGCGGGATTAACTCGGAAATCAGTTTGAAGCGGATCCAAACCTCCCCCTTTATATAGATGAAGGGCTACGGCCGATTGAACCCCCAACAATCGAACCAATACCACTTCTATCTCGCATTTATTTTCAGCACAATTAGGAGTAGTTCTAGTCTAGTTCTAGTTTAGCCCTAGTTTAGTATTCCAATCCCCAAATTCTCTGCCTCTCCTCGACTCTACGTCGATTAGAGGAGTCTAGGTCGGTCTGCCCGAGCCTAGACAACTCCTAGGATCTCTCCTCCCCGATGGGGTCCCTCCCGGGAGCGAGATCCAGGCGCCGCCGGCGATCTTCCGCCGCCCCTGCGCACGCGCGGACCGTCCGGCCCTAGGGCGCGGACCGTCCGGCCGTCAGGCAGGGGATCCTAGCTTCTGCACCAGGTCGCGGACCGTCCGGCCCTGTGCCGCAGACCGTCAGCGTCTGACCAGGGAGCACCGCCGCCTCGCGCCAGGTCGCGGACCGTCCGGCTCTGTGCCGCGGACCGTCCGCGCCTGACCAGAGAGCACCGCCGCTGGTTCTTTTGAAGTGATTGGCGCCTCCAAAAAGGTGTCAACATACTTTTTGGCGACTCCGCTGGGGACTAGGTGTCTAGACCTGCTAAAAATCGGCCCATAGATGGCCGGTTCTAAGGATCACACCAAGATCTCCACCACCAACATCATCAAGCCGGCCATGGAGGCGCTCCCGGCTGATGACCAAAGGCCCTTTGAAGACCTCGTAATGCGCGATGAGAAGGAGGTGATGCGGCAATGGAACGAACAACGCGACAAGGAAGAGGCGGAACTGCTGCATAAACTCTCCGAACGGCACAAGGAGGCGGCGGACAAGTACTTGTCACACTTCACGGTAGATCGCCACCAGAAGATCGTCCGTCAAGGGGAGATCGATATGGAATCTCTTCTACCTCCATTTCAGGGTCCCGCTGTAAGTACTCCAGATCTATCTCTTACGACTTTCATGGATCAACGAGGAGATCAGTTAAAGCAATATGTAGATGAATCTATTAAAATGCATTTACGTGCACACGAGAAATCAGCTGCTCCTAGCTTTCCATCGCGAGAGTCTAATACAGAACCACCCGCGTCAAACACATCGGCTCTAAATGGGTAACCCTTGACCCAGCCATCACATGGTATGTCGATGCACGCTTTCGTGTCACCATCACAGCCGCAACCACTAGGCACGCGGCAGGTACTGGACGCGACCGGACCGTCCGAGCATCATCTTAGACAGTCCGGTTATACCGCGGACCGACCGGCGTGTTTCATCGGACCGTCCGACCTGATGCAGACCCGCACACAAAACACTGAGGTCGCACTGTACATGGCCAGACCATCAGGGTACAACCCCGAACATTTCAGCCCCATCACGGACCGTCCGACGCATCACGCCGGACCGTCCGGATATGTTGCGGACCGTCCGCCATCATACATCGGACCGTCCGGATATGGCATGAACCGGCCGACGTATTACGCCGGACCATCCAACTCTACACAAGTCACGTGCAGACTGCCCAAGTCGTGCCATATATGACCGATCCGTCCGGGTACAACCCTGGACCATTCGGACCGATCACGGACCGTCCAGTTCTTTACGATAGACGGTATGGGTACGAGACTACCCACGTAACACCTTATACGACTGGGCATTCCGGATATACCTTCGGACCGTTTGGCCAGGTCGCGGACCATCCAGCCCCTTACGCCGGACCATCCGGATATGCGTACGCAGAGCCGAGAACTGCGCAATATGCACAGTTTCCACATTCATCGCAGCAACATTATGGTGCCCCACCAGCAACACATTATAATCATACCATACCACCTCATGGACATAGGGCTGAATACTGTTCGGCCACAAGAGAGCCTGAGAGGTATATGGTAGGAGCTGGTGACATTAATAGGACACCTAACACACACCTCAAACATCCCTGTGAGGAAAGCCGACAGAGTGATGTTAGGCAACCTGAGATTTCCACCCACAAACTCAATGGATGGTCGCCATACATGGCGGAGAGGATCAGAGACGAAGTAGCTGGGGTGTTCAGGGACAAACTCGGTGTTAGTGTGTCAGGTACAGGGCAATCGTATCGGAAGCCTTATAGCCACCGATTCGACACCGTGCCATATCCACAGGGAACTAGAATACCAGTCTTCTCTAAGTTTTCTGGTGAAGGTGGGAAAAGCACACACGAACATGTAAGCCAATTCATAGCACACTTGGGAGAATTGGCTGATGGGGAACCCTACCGCGTTCGTTTATTCTCGTTGTCCCTTACTGATACTGCATTTGCATGGTATGCAGCTTTGCCACCAAACTCTATTAACTCTTGGGAAGAATTACAGCAGAAATTTCATGAACACTTCTTCTCAGGAGAACATGAGTTAGAATTGGCTGACTTAGCTTCAGTCCGACAGGGGCCTGAAGAATCGGTTAATGACTATATCCGGAGATTCCGGGACACTAGAAACCGATGCTTTCAGATTCATGTCGCAGAAAAACAACTTACAGGGCTAGCTTTCAATGGGTTACGACCCTACTTAAAAGAAAAATTAGATGGCACCCAATTCTTTTCGCTAGTGCACTTACACCAGCGGGCTATGACCTGTGAAAGCCGAAGTAAGGAAACATCAAAATCGGCTAGCCATAAGATGCATCTAGTGGGATACGATAATTCGGACGATGAATCCACGGATGTATACACCGCCGAACTGGTTTGGCCAGGACAGGCTAAACCTTCAACGTGTTCTGCTTTACAGTCGATTCGAAAGAATCGACAAGAAGAAGTTAAGTTTACTTTTAATGTTGCCAAATGCGATAAAATATTTGACGAGTTACTGAAAAACGGCAACATTAAATTAACTCATACTATTCCTCCTCCTAATGAATTAAAGAGGCGTGCTTATTGTAAGTGGCATAATTCCTTTTCTCATGCCACCAATGATTGTAATGTTTTTCGTCGACAGATACAATTGACCATAAATGAGGGTCGATTGGCTTTTCAGGAGATGCAAGTTGACACACAACCCTTTCCTGTTAATACAATAGAACTCACATGCAAAAAGGTCTTGGTTCGGCCCGAAATGGCCGATAAAGGCAAAGGCAAGGGCATCGTCATCAGCAATCCTCGCATGTCAGATATATCACAAAAGGAGATTGCTCGAAAGGCTTCGGACGAGAAGGCTAAAAAGTCCGAAGATGCCGGGGGGCAGGCACAGTTAATAAACCAAACACATCAGCCTAGCCCCAGCATCGTAGATGGTCCGGCACCTACGTGCGGACAATCCGGTGCTCAGACAAACGGTCCGGCTAACTCAGCCGGACAGTCCACCTATGACCAAAGGCGTCAACCTCTACACAAAGCAAGGAAAAAGACGCAAGGTCAAAGCACATATAATCGGCTGATCAAAGCCGATCCTACTTTTGATTAGTTGCTCTCCAAAAATACTAGCAAAAAGACTGTTCCACGTGATCGGTCAACAAAGAAACCCCGGTCACCTGCTAAAACAAAACGGTCAAACAAAACGACCCGAAAGGCGACACAACAAGCATCGCCTATTCATTCTATGAGACCAGGGTACTTTCCACCTATTTACTCATCGTCGGTATATTATCCTGTTCAAACATGGAATGGCACGATGATGAATCCATGGTACATATATAGTCCCTTCGTCTATCCAGACTGGGGGCACCTTCATTCTATTCCTTTTGATCCATTGATCAAATGGTCATGGCCGAGAAAGATACAAATCCGAAACGACCTTTATATTGGTGCTTTATTGAATAATCTCCATATCGAAAAGCCGGTGACCTACATCAGGTTTAGTTCATATGCTTTTGGTTCATCAACCTTCACCAAAAGGCAGGGGGGCATATGTTGAGCTCTAAAAAGAGCAGTGCGGACGGTCCGGCCCCGAGGCCGGACGGTCCGCGGTCCGGACAGTCCGTGGTGGTGGCGCGGACGGTCCGCGCGTGCGTAGAGTCAGTTAGGGTTCCTAGTTTCTCACGGGATTGGTTACCTAAAACCGCGGGATTAACTCGGAAATCAGTTTGAAGCGGATCCAGACCTCCCCCTTTATATAGATGAAGGGCTACGGTCGATTGAACCCCCAAAATCAAATCAATACCACTTCTATCTCGCATTTATTTTCAGCACAATTAGAAGTAGTTCTAGTCTAGTTCTAGTTTAGCCCTAGTTTAGTATTCCAATCCCCAAATTCTCTGCCTCTCCTCGACTCTACGTCGATTAGAGGAGTCTAGGTCGGTCTGCCCGAGCCTAGACAACTCCTAGGATCTCTCCTCCCAAACGGGGTCCCTCCCGGGAGCGAGATTCAGGAGCCGCCGGTGATCTTCCGCCGCCCCTACGCACGCGCGAACCGTCCGGCCGTCAGGCAGGGGATCCTAGCTCCTGCACCAGGTCGCGGACCGTCCGGCCCTGTGCCGCGGACCGTCCGCGTCTGACCAGGGAGCACCGCCGCCTCGCGCCAGGTCGCGGACCGTCCGGCTCTGTGCCGCGGACCGTCCGCGCCTGACCAGAGAGCACCGCCGCTGGTTCTTTTGAAATGATTGGCCCCTCCAAAAAGGTGTCAACACCCATCTAGCTCTCTATGCCAATCTCATACTGTGATTCACACATACCATCACAGGAAAAACATAGATCACTACATATGGATGAAAACAACGCTGATCATAAATTATTTTTTTAGAACACCATACCTGCTACCCGAAACATGGACTCGGCGACGTAGAACTGGAGTTGTCGACGACGGGGTTCAGCATCATCGCAGCAGTACCCAATGACGGTGAGGTCTTTTCCCAAGGTTGTGAAGTGGTCCTTGACGAGAGAAAGAGAGCGAGCTCGATCCAAGGCATATACGCGAGCTAGAGTCAAGTGTACGCAGCCTAGCACTGGTGGATCATCGTGCGGATCGTGGACAAACTGCAAGACGGCGACAGACGCCATGTGCAGGAGCCCGTCTAGGGAGCGCAAACTGGAGAAGAGGACGCCGGAGAACGCTTGGAGCCGAGGCCGGAGCGAGGAGCGCAACTTGCTGTAGTTGAGCCCGTCCATTGCTCCGGCGTGCTATAGTTTTGCAGCACGGCAACAGGAGGACAAGGAGAGAGCAGAGAGGCGAGGCGAGCCAAGCTCGTGAGATATTAGAGGAAGAAATAACTGAGGGAGTGATATCCTGTGTGAGCAGGACGCGTGGGAGAGCAGATGTCGTGAGGGTCTGAGGGAGAGACGAGCAGCGGTCCACATAGTCACGGACGATGAAAAAAATCAGGGAGAATAGATGTCGAGAAATATCCAAGGAGTCAGACGTGAGGAAAGCACAATGGAGAACATCCAAGGGATTAAACGTACATGAGTATTCTAGTGCTTGCTTTATCTGGATGGAAGGGATGGATGACGTGGGGATAAAGATATGAGATATTTTATTTTTTTCCTCTTTTTTTAACAAACCATACGCACAAGATAGAACTAGGGAATAAGATTTTTCTTCTCATATAATGCTTTTATAACAAAAGCACATTTATCCATTCCTCTGGGTCTAGGGATAAAGTGTAAGCGAGATGCAAATCAGATGGTGTTTAATTTAGCTGAAATCGGGCAAAAATGTATCCGCCATCCGAAAAACTTTGATTTCTTTGCCTTGAATAACATGCTGGAAAAATAAAATCCTAATTTTTACTCCGTGCATAATTTCTTGGGTAGCGAGCGTGGTTCAGTTTATAAACGTCGAGAGCTTACTAATTTGTACTCGTATAATCAATTAACTTTTTTAACAGGCATTAGACTCGACATTCTAGATGGTTATTTAACTCTGAATTCTACGAAAAGTTTGGACAGTTCAGAGAGACGAAGATAGTTACAATATCAAAATTGTGATAGGCGAAGATGATTAAGGCTTGGAGGCCAATATTCTCACTGACATACCATGCTTAAGTCCATATTCGTTGTTAAATGTATAGTAACACTTGGGGTGTTACAGCCCTCCCCCTTAAAAGAATCTCGTCCCGAGATTCAGATCAAAAAACTTTGAAGGGTAGAGAAGTGTGTAACTACTGTTCATATCAGCGATAGCATAAGGCAGCTCCAAACAGAGGTGACTACTTCAAGATGTTTGTTTCTCTAGTGGATATAGCATGTACCACACTACCCTTATAAGATTCCATGTGTGCAGTTTGCTTTTTCTGACAACATTGTATTATCTGAGTCTTTGGAACGAGCACTAGATTGGATATTAATTATCCAAACCGAGTTAGATGCAACCTCTTGAGTGAAACACGTAGAAAGATGTTTTATTGATAAGCCAGCATGGCAAACCCATAGCATAGGAGACGGATGTGGATGTCGAACAACTTCACGGTCAACTCATGATTAGCCAGGGAATCCAATTCCAAGAAAGATAATAGGAACCTGAGAAAACATCAATGAAGGAATCCATAGATGTTGACGTCGCGATGACCCAACCTCATCTAGCGCTAGTGCGACTCCGCCTAATCACACATGTTGGATAATCACATGGGAGGCGGTCGACGCACAACTAGAGTGATGACTAGGTGGTTACCAGTCAACTTGACCTAAATTTTTTTAATCGCTCTTTCAAGGTAGATTGAACTAAAAAGGAAGTTTAGGCAATCAGAGAATTCTGTTTTTTATGGAGATTTCTAAATTGGTAGTGAATTCGTTAAAGAGCACATTAAAGTGGTATGCTCTTTTGATTCAACTAAGATGACAGAGGTTGCTCGATCATTTCACAAACAACATAAAAATTATTTCAAGGGAGAGATATATGGGAAATAACATATTAATGTAGTTCTATAATGGATCATGACTAGGGACCTCGATACCAGCATGCGCCAAGCAGCATAAGCTTGCGTGTACATTGACAAGGGGCTCTCAGTTCGCGGCGGCACCATAAGTCCTTAACCATGACACCATAATTAAACTTCACCAACAATGAATCCCACATAGCAAAAACAGATTGTGCCAAGGTAACACAGTGATATAGTCTCATAATGGATTACAACTACTAACTGTGATACCAGCACGTGCCGAGCAGCACAACCATGTGTGTACATTCACAGGAGGCCCTCGGTTTCGTCGCGACACCATCAATCTTAGTCATAACGTCATTACCAGACGTAAACAATGAGAAATCTCACATGGCACAGATAGACTGAGCAAGGGCACCAATATACCCAAGAAGATCAACAAGTAAGAATAATCCTTGAGAAAGAAGCTTATGAGATTATGGCCCAATGATATAAACAAGGCATAGCCAAAATATAAATTTGTTGACGAAGAGAATACGATAGGAGACTGTTAATTCAGCCCCAAGCATATTTCTATGCCCATCGCAGAGATTACAGGGTCAAGGATTAATATCTGATTAGATACGGAGGGAAAACAATCATAAGATTAAGTTGGTATGCCTTCGATAGATATGGGGAAACCAAAGGCATCAAACTCAAGAAAATAATCAGACATGTCTTTCCTGGATTAAGTTGATAAAGCAACATTGCAATCCTCAAGAATAGGCAAACTGGAATAGAGACCTCAGCTTGCGCCAATCGAACGAGGGCATGATCTAGGATGGAAATATGACAACTAAAACGTCACAGATTAAATAGCAAGAACACGGACTCGAGATCCTAACTTTAAGCCCATGCACATCTTGCATTGGATAAAGAAATTATCCAAACATCCATTTGCATGAGTCTGGTCATGGAGTAGTAACGGAAAATTCAAACCCATCCATGTTTGGAAACTTGGAAGGATTTTGGAGAAATGACACTGATTTGGATCATGGTTTACTAAACAAAGACATGGCCTAACTTTGGATTTATGCAAACAAGTCACCAACCTTCTATCGACACATCAAGTACAAGAGCAAACAAATATAACACCTAAATAGATTACCTAAAGAACGAAGGACAGCTATTTCATCGAAGTTCATAATACAACATTACACCACATTATCTACAATCACTGGTTACTGGAATAAAGGTGAGAGCAGCATTTTGGTGCACAGGTGACAAACACAATGCAACAATCAAGATGCATGTTCGTCCTAACCGTCCTCACAGGTTTTGCCAACTTAATGTGGCAGTAACGTTCTATCTCAGTGGCATACTTACGTCTCTCTCGGTATTTTGCTAGTCGACAGCTACACATACATTTTCGAGGTTAGTGTACCTGCAGAAAATTCCATCATAGCCCAGTTTCCCATGATGCAATTCACACATGATTGGTTATCACAGTTTATACTCCATATATTTCTATATGGAGGCCAGCTCCTCATTAAGCGCCGAGCCACGCATAGGCACCGCTGCCACACTTTAACCATAGGGCAGCCCATTATGGTAACTCACCTTCTTACCTGGACGTAGGTGTGTCATTACGAGTATATTACACTTCTCAGTATTCCCATGCATGTATACCCATACACACCCATGGGGTACCGAGTTCCTAGAAAAGTAATTACTCCACAGCCTTCGTATATACATATGTGTAACGTGTATATAATCAAGCACTTTTTTATGCTCTCCCCTAGACCGATGTTTGTTCGGTCATGCTCTCACATCTCACCATACCTAAGTGTCGATCCATTCAAGACTGAATGGCCTCAAAAACAACATTACACATGTATGCAATTATCCCCTGGTTGTGGGTTAGTGTTTTGAGCTAAGCCACATGATAGTCCTTAAATTAGGGCTTAACAGACGATGTCGCTAGCATTATAGTTTTTCAAATCTGTTTTTCCAAACCAAACAATGTGTTTAGTTGAAAATAGGTTTTCCAAAACCAAAACTTTATTTTGAAGATACGTATGTGATCGTATTATACTTAATCTTGCTCCGATACCAGGTGTGGTAGAACCTCCCAAATTATTAGGCCCACATGCAACTGCCCTTGTCTCAAAGACCTCAGACGGCTATGCATGTGCACCAGATAACTTAACAGGATCCGTCCGAGTGTCCCAAGGACCCCGGATAAACCACTTACAACCAGGATCGCAAGATTAAGTAAACACAACTCACATACAAACATTTGCAGCGGAAATAAATTCTTTATTACAACATGATTATAAGTTACACTAGTTACAAATTATAATTGGGTTACAATATATATCATAGGAGTTGATTACAAAAGAAAGTGTTTCAAAAGAATTACACTTTAAAATGTTATAGAATATTTGAAAATTTGAAATACATGCTAGCTTAAGTGACAATCCTCATTAAAGAAACTATAGAAGGGATATACTTATATAAGAAGGCTGAGCCCACCGGCACTTAGCATCATCCACAACAGAACAAAATGACACCCTGAAAAACAATACGGAATAAAACCCTGAGTACACAATTACTCAACAAGACTTACCCGACTAAAGAAAAGACTCTTAAGGGTATCCTGGTTTGTCGGGAATCAAGGTAAAGTTTATCAAATTTCAAAGACTCATTTTTGCAGAAAAGCTTACTAGTAGTGAATCCTTATGCCAAAATTTTACATCACAAGTTAAGTACTTTTCCTGAATCTAGATTTGCCTAATCTAGAGCATTCACTTGTCCTGGTCTAGCTTTCTTTTACCAAATTCTTATTTTACTTATTAACTACGATGAGTGGTCGGAGGGTAGAGTCTCCATGACCGTGGAGCAACGATGATTCGAACCGATTATACCCAGCTGGGGATCCCTAACCACACGACATATGTAGCACTTAACCCTTGCATATGTCAACTGTTCCCATAGATCCTCCACAACGCGAACCGATCCGCGCTACCCGGGAGCACAGTACTCCTCCGTCCAGCCTCTAGCCAGGAGGGTACACGCTACTCCCACCATCTCCCACGCCCAGTACGCGGTTGTCTTTTCACATATGGAATAGCCGAGTTCAGACTTACCGAAGCATGTGGCTAGTTGCAAAGTCCCACCACAACAGGCCTACATCGAACGATCCTTAATCGACACAG
The DNA here is from genome assembly GCF_902167145.1 of Zea mays. NCBI lineage: Eukaryota > Viridiplantae > Streptophyta > Magnoliopsida > Poales > Poaceae > Zea > Zea mays. The sequence continues at coordinate 92,920,887 of NC_050097.1, forward strand.
ATGGGCGAACTTTCTTGCTCAACGTATGGCCTACATTTCATATTATTTCCCAAAACTTGATACCTGAGAGAGGTACCCTACATGAATGATGAAAGCATCGTGGCCACAATGGGTTCATCATCACAAGTCCTTTTATTTCACAAACTCCCATATCGCGTGTTACACATAATCTTTTAAAAACAATCCTAAATTAATAAGCAGGGCTAAGCATCACTAAATTTTCATAAAACAGGTATTAGGTTTGTTTAATCAAGGAAGGAAATGCATCAACTGTTTGATCACACAACTCCTATCACCTAATGCATCATTCAAGGTGATAAAACTTTTTAAAACATAAGGAGGTGGCAAATGCACCGGGGCTTGCCTGGGATAAACACTACGTTAATGTTATTAGCAGATGATCACTTGACGATCATACTTTGTCATGGTACTCGTTCAAGTCATCCATCCTTAAGTTCATCTATCAGCATCACCTTGCGAAGAAGCCCATGCTTAACAGCATCTTGTGGTCGACTCAGCTCTCGCCCTTCGCATCAAGTGCTCAACTAGCGCACCTAATAAAATCCAAAATGTGCATTTATGAACATTCAGAGGAATGGCGCGAGATAATATGATGCTACACAAAAGAGAAATAAAACAATTAATGCTGAGGCCTTACAAAACTCAGGAGCAAACGCTAGATATCGGTAAATGACTAAGCACCATAATCTCACTTCTCTAGCTTATCCGGATCTAACGCAAATATCAAGAAATATTAAATTATGAACAAGGCCTATACCTTTATTAGCTAGCCTAGAACAACAAAAGATTAATTATACCTCGTCTCACCATTACCCGACACCCATGACTTAGAACAAAAGATAGAAATAATTTGACTAACCTTTTAGATCGTGTTTCTAGACTAACTTGAATTCCACACTAACCGAATAGGGCATCACACTATTCGATCTAGCTGGTTGGCAATTATCAGACAACATATAATCTTGTGAGAGTATTTTTATCCACGAAAGATTTAAAACATTAGTATACACCCTTTATCATGAAATCCACATATTTTAACTGAAACGGACTTGTCGATGCTATTCACTTTAAAATACTGGAGTAATGATCAACATTCATTGATGACATCTAATCTATTACTAAATATAGAATATAATGACTATTAGAGCAAATCATTGACTTAATCAAACATCACTCATGATTACCAATATTTTTCGCATAAATTTGCATCAAAATTATAGACCTCAGCCTCCGACTCGACTACTTTATCATTCTAAAAACAATTATATTGCCACGGAACAACACACCAACACGACAACGGATCTAGCCATAATAATCAAGCGCACTTATGCTAAATAAAAGGATCATCACACTAACACACTAATTTATTCAACGATCCAACTATCATGAATAACCCATCTACTTACCAAGACCAAAACAATTTGATAATAGCAAATCGACTGAAAGCATCTAGGACCCTGGTTGGTTTTAGTGATTAATGACAACATAATGTTATATGTGACTAACGTGTGTTTTGCAGAGACAAATGGTAAGTTAGGTCGCATTACAAGTAGAAGTACTACAACGGTGAAAACAATCCCGGAGATAAGAACTCGAAGCAACGGCTAAAGCAACGAAACACAAAGGAAAGGTCTACGTAGTCCGAGTGTCAAGGAGTTGCGGACACTCGTGATTTAGTTAGGTCTTTTATTTTGTTTTAGCCGTACTATAAAGAGGGGTTGTCGATGTGTAGTTTGACCAAGAGAGTTCTAGTGTAGTGTTGGTGCATATTCACACTCACATATAGTGCTAGGTGACACTCTAGAACATACTCACAAGGTAGAACGAAAACCGATTTGAAAAACAGAGGAAAACAGAAAATAGGGTTTCTGGCCTTGGGGCATCGGACTGTCCGGTGTGCACCAGACTGTCCGGTGCGCCCTCTGCCAGGTGAGGCCAGGCTGGCCCAGGGGAAGGGTTTCCCCACGCAGAAACCCGAGACCGCAAGGTTCCCGAGTGGAATTTTAGTGGCGCACCGGACAGCGCAACGGACAGTGCACCGGACTGTCCAGTGTGCCATCTACCCAATGGCTAGCTGTCAAAACTAGCCGTTGGAGTCGACCGTTGGCGCACCGATAGCGCACCGTTGGCACACCGGTGGCGCACCGGACTGTCCGGTGCGCCCATATGCAGAACAGTGCTGGTAATGGCTAGTTGGTGGGTAAGGGCTATTTATACCCCCTCCACCCACCATTTTCAATGTCTTGCTGCCCACATTAATTCCTACACATTGAAAGAGCATTGCAAGCACCAAAAGCCTAGTGAGGAGATTAGAGAATCTTAATCCCGCGTTTGGACCTCATTAGCGCTAGCGAGAGCCACCTAGAGCACACACCACTTGCATTAGGCTTCTCTTGGTCAAGCGAAAGTCTATGACTTGTTACTCTTGGTGATCGGTATCACCTAGATGGCTTGATGGCATTGAGAGCTCGGTGATGACCGTGGAGATCTTGTTGGTGACCCGACTCAAGTTTGTAAGCGGTCGTGAGGGATCCATCGCGCCGGAGTGGCAAAGGATCATCTCGTAGTGAGCACTTGGTTCTTGCGAGGACCAAGGGGGAGCGATACCCTTGCACAGTTGCGCGGGTGCTCCAACGACTAGTGGAGAGTGCCGACTCTTTGATACCTCGGGAAAAATTGGAGGAGTCTTCTAAACTTTTCTTTATATTCCGCACTTAATTCAAGCATTTTACATTGTGTATTTGTTTAGCAAGTATTTGAAGTATTGTCTTGGCATTGTTGTATTTCTAGTATTATTCTCTTAGTGCTAGTTGTTGGGGTGAAGTTGGGCTCTTGCTTAGGGTTTAATTAGTGTTGTTTTTTTAGAAAAGCCCAATTCACCCCCCCTCTTGGGCATCGTGATCCTTTCAATTGGTATCAAAGTCTTGTTGCTCTTAGATTAGCTTAACCGCTAGAGTAACGATGTCCGGTGGGGATGGACCTCCTCCCGTTTTTGATGGTGACGATTTTCCATATTGGAAATTCGTATGGAAGCATATTTAGAGGCTATAGACATTGGTGTCTACAAAGCCGCCACACAAGGATTCCCCGAACCTAGAGATCCCACAAATCTTGTAGGTGAAGAGTTTAATTATGAGAAATGGAATGCGAAGGCCAAAAACACCCTTTTAGAGGCCTTTGCAAAGATGTGTTCAATAGAGTTAGAAATCATAAAAATGCTCATGATTTGTGGATGGACATTTGTGCTCTACATGAAGGAACTAGGAGTGAGCGTGAGGAGAGATATCACATTGCTATGAGAAAGTTAAATTCTTTTGAAATGCTTGCTAATGAAAATGCCAATGCTATGTACTCACGTCTCAATATTCTTGTAGAGGAATTAAATGGCTTGGGGCTCACTCAAATCTCACAACCGGATGTTGTGAGGAAGATTCTCAGTGTCCTCCCAATTGACAAATATGGACACATTGTCACTGTGCTGCATCAAATGGATCTTTCAGTTACCACACCTACACAAATATTGGGAAAGATCAATGCTCATGAGATGTACATGCACATCAATGACAAGGATGAGTCATCTTCCAAAAGAAAGGATTTGGCTCTCAAAGCAAATCAAGAAAGAAAAGGAAAAGCTAAAGTAAAAATTGAGGAAGAGTCCTCAAGTGATGATGACCTTGATGCTAACATTGCCTTGATGGTGAGGAAGACCACCAAGATGTTAAAGAAGCTCAACAGAGAAGGCGTCAAATTTGATTCAAGAAAGAAGAAATTCTTTTCCAGCAAAAGAAAGCCCATTTCTGAGATGGGTTGCTACAACTGTAGAGATCTTAGTCATCTTGCTCATCAATGTAACAAGCCCAAGAAGAACAAGTTCAAGGGCAACAAAGAAGATGACAGCGATGATGAGAAAAAGGAAAAGAGATTCTTCAAGAGGAAGGATGGGAAGAACATGAGGTTCCACAAAAAGAAAAATGGAAAGGCATATATTGTTGGTGACTGGCTCACTAACATTGAGTCATCAAGTGGATCTTCTTCAAGTGAAGAAGAGAATGATGAAAAGTTGCCGCCATCGCTGGGGACTTCTCTTCACCATCACCATCGCCATCATCGACTTCTCACCCATGCCTCATGGCTAGAGGTGAACGGAAGGTACACAATGATATTGATATTACTGATGATAGTGATAGTGAAAGTGAAGAGGAATTTGCTTCACCTTCCTATGATGAACTAGCTGACTTGCTTAAACAATACACTCAAATCATTAGGAAGTCAAAAGCTAAATGTGATAAGTTGAAAAAAGAAAATGAATCTTTGAATGCCAAATATGACATAGTTATGAAAGCTAGTGATGAAATGAAGGAAGAAAACAAAACTATGTCATCCACTGTAAATGAGCTCACATCCTCCCTAAAAGATGCTAAGGATAAATGTGACAAGTTAAATGAAGCTAATAGGGAGTTGAAAGATAGACTAGTGAAAATCAAGGAAGACTATACTAAGATTAAATTTGATCATGATAATCTTCTTGTTGAAAATGAACTTTTATCTTGCAATACACATGAGGCTATTAACCCTGTTGTTAAGATTGATGTAGCAACCTCATGTGATGATTTTAGTCAAGGAGATCAAACTAGCCTACATGATGAATTGACCGAAAAAGTTGAAGTCTTGACTTTAGACAACCAAAAATTGAAGAGATACTTGACTGATGCAACTACTAGAGGAAAGGTTGCCATTGAGAACAATGATTTCAACAATGAGTTGGTAGTGGATAATGAAAGGCTTAAAAATGAGGTCAAGAAACTTAAGAGTGAAAATGAACATCTTGCAACAAGTGTGCAAAATTTCAACAAGGGCCAATACCTCCAAAATGAATTGCTCATGAACACTATCATGAAAAACAACAAGAGTGGTATTGGATACAATGCTTTTTTTGCAAAAGAAAGCTACTACTCAATACAAGTCAAAGCAGACTCACAAGCCTATCAAATGCTTTGAGTGTGGAAAAGAAGGTCACTTTGCCCACAACTGCAAAGCCAAACCACCAACTCCCATGCCTAAGCACTCAAGACCATTTGCTTTCAATGCTCATTATGTACTAAGAAAAGTTGCAAATGGAAAGGTCAAAGTTACATTCCTAGGTCCACCAAGCAAGAGTAGACCTAGACAAATTTGGGTTGCAAAGTCCTTGATTGAGAGAGTCACTAGTCCTATCCAATATAGGGCCCTCAAAACTCAAGCTTGATTTGTCTGTGGCTGTAGGTGAACTACAAGACCGGTGGGAGCCATTGGGTTATTGACAGTGGATGCACACAATATATGACAGGCAACCCACGGATGTTCACCTCACTTGATGAGAATGTTGATGGACAAGACAAAATCACATTTGGGGACAATTCAAAAGGGAAAGTTCAAGGACTTGGCAAGGTGGCAATTTCAAATGATCTATCCATTTCAAATGTTCTCTTGGTTGCACCTTTGAGCTTCAATTTATTATCAGTGGGTCAACTCTGTGATCTTGGACTTCAATGCTTATTCACTCCAAAAGAGGTTATTGTATCAAAAATGGATGATGAATCAATGGTGTTCAAAGGGTTTAGATACAACAATCTCTACTTAGTGGATTTCACCTCAGAAGATGCAGACTTAAGAACTTGCCTCTTCACCAAAGCATCACTTGGATGGCTTTGGCATAGGAGGCTTTCACATGTTGGGATGAGCACACTCAAGAAGGTATTAAAGAAGGACATGGTTAGAGGATTAAAGGATGTTGTATTTGAAAAGGACAAGCCTTGTAGTGCATGTCAAGCTGGGAAGCAAGTTGCTAATACACATCCTACAAAAGCTTTCATGTCAACATCAAGGCCACTGGAACTACTTCATATGGATTTATTTGGACCTACAAATTATGTAAGCGCTGGTGGCAACCTCTACTGTCTAGTGATTGTTGATGATTTCTCAAGATACACTTGGGTGTTCTTTCTCCATGACAAATCTAAAGTTGCATCTTTTATCAAGAAGTTTGCCAAGAAAGCTCAAAATGAATTTGATTGCAAGATCAAGAAGATTAGAAGTGATAATGGTAAAGAATTTGACAACACCAACATTCATGAGTACTGTGACGAGATTGGGATCAAGCATGAAGTATCTGCAACATATACACCTCAACAAAATGGAGTTGTTGAAAGGAAAAACAGGACCTTGATCACACTTGCAAGAACAATGATTGATGAGTATAACACACCGGAGAGGTTTTGGGCCGAAGCTGTCAACACTGCATGTTATGCATCAAACAGGTTATTTCCTCACCAGCTACTTGCAAAGTCTCCATATGAACTGTTAAATGGGAAAAAGCCAGACGTCTCCTTCTTCCGGGTGTGTGGATGCAAATGCTACATCTACAAGAAACGCCATCACCTAGGGAAGTTTCAAAGACGTTGTGATATTGGTTTTCTATTAGGTTATTCATTAAAGTCCAAAGCATATCGAGTATTCAATCATGCCACTGGCGTGGTAGAAGAAACATATGATGTGGAATTTGATGAGACTAATGGCTCCCAAGGAGCACTTGAAAATCTTGATGATGTAGGTGATGAGCCACTTAGGGAAGCAATGAAGAACATGCCAATTGGAGCTATCAAACCAAAAGAAGATGAAGAAGAGGTGCAAAACATTGACAAGACTTCTTCATCAAATGTACCACAAGATGATGAAAAAGATGAGAGGCATGCAAATGAAGATACATTTGTCTCTCATGAACAAGCAAGGGTACAAGCCGAAGATGTTGATGCTCCAGAATCTTCTTCCCAAGTGGTTGATAGGAGAAACTCATCACTACTTCAAGCTCATCCTCAAAACCAAATCATTGGGAGTCCTTCACAAGGGGTTATCACTCGATCACATAGACATGCTTCTTTTATTGAACATCACTCCTTTGTTTCTTGTGTTGAGCCTACATGTATAGATGAAGCGCTACAGGATCCGGACTGGGTGAACGCCATGCATGAAGAACTTAACAACTTCACCCGTAACCAAGTTTGGACCCTGGAGAAGCCCCCACAAGATGCAAGAATCATTGGAACAAAGTGGGTGTTTAGAAACAAACAAGATGATCAAGGCGTGATTGTAAGGAACAAGGCAAGACTTGTTGCAAAGGGATTCTCTCAAGTTGAAGGCTTAGATTTTGGAGAGACCTTTGCACCGGTTGCTCGACTAGAAGCCATCCGTATCCTACTTGCATATGCATCATGCTATGACATAAAGCTTTATCAAATGGATGTAAAAAGTGCATTTTTAAATGGCTTCATAAATGAACTTGTATATGTTGAGCAACCACCTGGATTTGAAGACCCTAGATATCCTAACCATGCTTACAGGTTGTCCAAGGCGCTATATGGGCTAAAGCAAGCTCCAAGGGCTTGGTATGAGCGTCTTCACGACTTCTTCATCGAAAAGGGCTTCAAGATCGGGACCGTCGACACAACTCTATTCACAAAGAAACATAATGGTGATAATTTTATTTGTCAAGTATATGTTGATGACATAATCTTTGGCTCAACAAATGACTATCATTGCAAGGAATTTGGTGAGTTGATGTCGAAGGAGTTCAAGATGTCAATGATTGGTGAGCTAATGTACTTCCTCGGCTTTCAAGTCAAGCAAATGAAAGATGGTAACTTTCTCTCACAAGAGAACTATACCAAAGACTTGTTGAAAAGGTTCAACATGGAGAAGTGCAAACCAATCAAGACACCTATGCCAACAAATGGACATCTCGACCTAGATGAGGGAGGTAACCCGGTTAATCAAACTCTCTACCGTTCCATTGTTGTTAGTTTATTGTATCTTACCGCATCTAGGCCCAATATCATGTTTAGTGTATGCATGTGTGCTAGATTTCAATCTAATCCTAAGAAAGCTCATCTTTGCGCTGTTAAAATAATTCTTAGGTATCTCAGGCACACCCCAAGCGTTGGTCTGTGGTATCCCAAAGGAGCTACTTTTGACTTAATTGGCTATTCATATTCGGATTATGCCGGTTGCAAAATTGATAGAAAAAGTACTTCTGGGGGGTGCCATTTTCTTGGGAGATCACTAGTATCATGGACATCCAAAAAGCAAAATAGTGTTGTCTTGTCAACCGCCGAAGCGGAATACATTGCCGCGGGTGCTTGTTGCACACAAATTTTATATATAAAACAAACTCTTCTAGACTATGGCGTAGTTCTAGAAAAGGTACCTTTGTTGTGTGACAATGAGAGTGCTGTTAAAATTGCCAATAATCATGTACAACACTCTCGCACCAAGCACATTGATATCCTACATCACTTCCTTAGAGATCATGTTGCGAAAGGAGGTATCATTTTAGAAGGAGTGAGGTCAGAAGATCAATTAGCGGATATTTTCACTAAGCCACTTGATAAGACCCGCTTTTGCATGTTGAGGAATGAATTAAATATACTTGATATCAGAAATTTTATTTAAGATGTCAAATTGTGTTGTCAAGCTTGCATTGCATATTTAAATTTCTTGTATTGCATCTAGGGCTTGTCTAACCTAGTTGAGATAACCGCCAACAAAGCGAGTGAAAAAGCTTAACTCGGATCAAACTTGACAAGTCTTAGTTTTAAGCTTTTAATACTTAAATTATTACTTTCTATGCAATTGTTGGTTCTTGAGATATGCATGAGGTACTACACTTAGGGGGAGTATTCAAAACTCAAATATTTCATGAAAACCCCTAGTGCAACGCCAAAATGCAAATCTCACCATTTGCCTATTTTCTCTAAAAATTATCTAGCCTACGGCAAAATATTTTGAAACTTATGAGAAAATATATGAGGGTGCCAATACCTGTCCCAACAAGTGTTATTTTGTGTGATTATAAGTTGGGATTTGGTTTGGTTGAAAACTAGATAGAAAATTTCAAAATTTCCCTCTGTTTGGGCTCACCGGACAGTCCGGTGTGCACCGGACATTGCACTGTGCACTGTCCGGTGCACCGGCCGTGCACGCAAGAGCTCCTTTTCATGTGCGCTGTCTGGTGGTTCACCGGACAGCGTATACTATGCGCTGTCCGGTGTGCAACGGACAGGCACTTTAGACTGTCCAGTGCGCCCATAATGCGTTTTAAAAAAAGGCCTCCAGCCCGAGACTGAGCTAGAGGCTCACTTTTTCCCTCTCTGCTCTCTGGATCTCTGCCCTCTCTAGCAATCCAAACCCCTCTCCGGTGATCTCCCTCACCGGTGGTCATGCTCCGGTGGATTTGCTCTAGCTCCTAATCGGCCGTGGTTCCCCTATGGTGAGCAGCTCTACCTCCCTCTCCTCTCTGTGTGGTTCACAGTTCACTGAAGCCTGCCCACCCCTTGATTTCCCAATTCAAATTCTTGTCAAAGCTATGTGAATCAAGTGCATGAATGAGTCCCTAGTCCTCTCTTGGATCCTCCTGCAGGTTTTGAGCTCCCTTTGGGAGGGTTTAACCACCTCAAATAGGCATTTCTCAAGAACCCTAATTCACCGCACGCCACATGCTCGGTGAAATGTCCACACCACTCAAAATTGCTCCGATTAAACCCAAACTTTTCAGGAACCTTCACAACACCTTCAGTAATATATTCACGCAATTTCACGCCAATCCGATATACCAGGCGTCAATTTCACACAATTCCCTGTTTCGAGCGATCAATTTCGAGCCGAGTGCCTAAATTTCATTTTATCTGCCTAAATTCAAACCAAGCACACACTTCACTCATATTTACCCATATAAACCTATTCGTGAAGTATCGGCTCAGTTCCACGTCATTTCATACCTCAATTCGAATTTCAAACCTCCTATGGCACTATTTCTCGTTCAAACGTCGTTTTCCCATAGTTTGACCTCTCGATCGCCATATCTCTCGTTTTCGGTGCCATAATTCTCTGTGTATGTATTTATTCACATTTCATATACTTATGATTATGTGACTAATACGTGCTCACCTCTTCTGTCATTTCAGTGACCTTGCCTGCCCGTGAGCCGTCTCCTCTCCTGCCTGGATTTTCACCTCTCGTGTGAGCTTTCCAGGTAGACATCCACTCTTTTGATATTCTATCGGCTGTTATCGACTTGTACTTAGCTTCTCTCTCTCATTTGCAGTCGTTGGGTCAGGATGCCATGCACGAAGAATGTGTCGGTGCCAGGGGGAGAAGATGACGAGGATCCTCCTCGCCCCTTCAGGCAGGTCAAGGGAAAGACCGTTTATTTGGAGCAGCAGGAAGGTCGCAAGAAGAAGCGTCTAGACAGAGCAGCCCGAGCAACGATAGCAGCAGCAACAGCCGCTGAGCAGGCAGAGCGAGGAGCTCAGTTGCAGATTCCTTCCGATCAGATTGCCTATCGAGTTCGTCGCCTCGCCTCTCGTCCTCGCTCCTCTGCTCCTAACACTCCCACCACTGCTACCACTCCACCACCACTTCGCCTGCCCCCGTCACTCCTGCACCATCCACCACCTCAGCCATACCCACCATCTTCACTACTCCAACTTCCACTGCTCCTCCTCCCGCTTCCGCTCCTCCTATCCCACCTGCTCGCTTCCGGGAGCGCGATGAGACTGAGGTGCGCCCTCTGGCTGCGGATCCTAGACTGTTTGATCTTCAGCGTGCTACAGCGGCACGGGTACATCAGTTCAGACACGTACCCGTGGAGTCTTGGTTACCTGCACAGAGAGACCCTGCAGCGGCAGATCCATTCAGCACCAGGATACATGAGTCTTTCTACAGAGCACAGTTGTCAGCTCAAATTGCTCTGTGAGCGCACTGGCTATTGGATCTCCCTGCCTTCTTGCTAGCAGCCGGTGCATACTGTGACACCCCAGGTGTCCATTTCGTGTTATGACTAGAGATTTATCCTAATCTCGGATGCTCAGTGAAAATTTCTATGTCTCGATCGCGTCTATCTCTGTTTATCTAGATTTATCATTCACATTTCACCGAGTTCGGAGTTACTCAGTCTCACAGAAGGCTAATTTTGGAGCCAGTTAAAACTTTTAATTCTCGGCATGAATACGAACTCGATAATCATTCTCAATTTATCAAACTCGTCTAAAGCTCATTTAATCAAACGCTCGACATCTGCTAGTCGAGCTGTGTCCGACTCCGATTTCTCGATGTTCGATCTATGTCCAAAAATTAATCCGACTCCATACTCTCAAACGGAATGCTCAATATGTCATTTTCTATTCAATTTTATCTGACTCGGCTAAATATCCCATGTTCGAACCGAACTCAAAACCCCGTATCAACAACAATTTTAAAGTATCACGATTCGCCTTCTCCGACTAAAAATCCAAAACCGATCAAATCTCAGGACGATTTATTTTCGAATCACGCGTAGGGAATTATTTCCGAGCAAATTCAAATCAAACTCTCGGTCGAATTAATCGCTCAATCGTTCGTTCGCTGAAACTCGAATTCGCTTTGTTCTCGGTAGAAACGAATTCCGCGGGAGCATTTTTATTCGAGAAAATAAATTAGCGCGACCCGATTTCGTGTTTTGGGCCAAGCCCATTCAAGCCCGGCCCATTTGGCCCATGAGAAAAACCTAACCCTAGGGCTTCTTTGCACTTGGGCTATTTTGCATTCCCACCCCTCCATTTTTTCCAGCCGCCACAGCCTCCCTGTCTTCTTCTCCATCACGCAACAGTCCTCCCATGGCAGCAGCAGCAGGGAGTCGTGCTCCTCTCCATGGCGCCCAGGCCTGCTCCCTCCCCTACCCCATGGGCGCGAGCTCCTCCCCTCGACTAGCCATGGCGCCCCCTGCTCCTTCTTCCTCCAGCAGCAAGAAGCCAGCGCCCCTCCATTTTCATCTGTGTTTCCCTCTGCTGTCCATGGCGTGGGTGAGCTCTGATCCATGGGCGCGCACCCCTCCTCCCCTTCTTCCCCATGGAAGCCGGCTCCCTCTCCATGCTCCCTCCCTAGCCGAGCACCTCCAGCAACCATGGCCGAGCTTCTTTTCTCCACTGCTGTTCCCCTGCGTGCAGGGAGCACCAAGGCCAGCGCCCCTTCTCCATGGTCGAGCCCCTCTCTCTGTTGCAGACCAGCGGCCCCCATCCTCCAGCCCTCGCCATGGTCGAGCTCAGTAGCGCAGGGCACCCCTGTTTTCCTCTCCCGGCCACGTGCTTTTCCTTGCTGCGACTGCCTCCCAAAGACAGCGCGCAGTGGCCTCCCCATGGCCATGGTCTGCAACAAGAGGTCATGCGCTGCATGTTCGATGTTTTGCGCAGCAGCCCCGACGCTTCCGCGCGCTGCCGTTTCACTGTTTTGGGAAGCCCAGCGGACAGCACGCCGTCGATGCTCGCTGGGTGTTTGCTGTTTTTGCGCAGCCCCAACATCGACATCGTTCACCCCCAGTGAGACCATGACGATCCTTGTTCGATTCCGCATCGACGTTATTTTCGTATGATTAATTTTGTATGTGTGCTGTTTTGTTTTGTTTTATGGAAGAGAGGAACCCCGTGTTTTGCGAGGAGAAGGCAAGTCGTTCAACGCTCGTCGAATGTTCGGAGCGATGCACAAATCGGAATCGCCATCGTCCTCACAAACACCGATTGGGTTTGTTTATGGTGAGCCGATGCATGTCGCTCTCGATCGACTCGTTTAATTAATTTGAATGGATGTGTGTAAAATGTTTCGGTTATGCGCATTGGTAGGATCGCGTTCGCGATTGGAAAACAAAAGGTTATGTGATGTATGTGATTTGTATTTGTCTAATTATGTTTTGGTCGATGTGGTGCATGTTTAAAAATTGTATTGGTATGGATTGAAGTTTGTGGCGAAAGAAAACATGTTAGAAAGAGGGCTCAGATGTTTTTAAGTTTCGGTAATAATGTATTTGATGTGTGGTTTGTTGTGAGGATAAATTTTTAAAATGCGGATTATGTGTTGGGAAATACATCGATAGGTGTCTATGTGAAAAGTGTATTGTTTTATGCATGTGATCGATGATTGGGATAGTCGAGGCGAATGAGGAGTATGATTAATCCTGTTAGAGTCACTATGTTGTTGATGCCTTGTGCGTAACATGGGGACACGTATGTGCGTTTGTGCTGTGGTGTATTATAGTGGTGGTGGCGTAAGATATTTGATTGAGGTGTGCGGGTATATGCCGTAATATGGTTATACTCGCAACGAGGAAAGATGTATGCATTGTGTAACACGACACTTAGGTCACTATTATATAATCGTGTTAAGGATGCTCATGATGGTCGTGTGATTGAGGAGTGATGTAGTGGCAAGCGAGAAGTAAGTTTAGTTTTTCAAACGGTTAGTGGATAGTATCTATCGGCTTCATCATGATTTTTGTTGTATGGCGGATCGATGCCTTGTCGTCGTAGTCTCGGGAAATTTTCGAAAATGTGCTGGTGCTTTACTGACGGGGTTGTATGTACTTGTGATGTATTACAATAGCTGTGTGTCGTGCAAGTATCCACAAATGGTGAAAGGTGGTGTATGTTGGTAATTAGAAAATGGTCACTTCGTTAGCCAATAGCCAAGCTTATGCCGTGATTTAAAATATGGGCAAGTTAAATTGAAATCTAGGCGTGTGGTTAAATAATAATAATTTTGGCTTGTGTAGTGAGGTGGTGACATGTCGAAGTAGTCATCGCTCCCTCTATGTTTTTAAGTCGAGTCAAAATGCGGGGTACTAGTAGTACGCTAGGCAGGCGGTGTTCCAAATAGATAAATCGGGTGATGTGGTAGTTGTCAAGCATGATAGAAGTTGAGTCACTTAGGTTATAAATTGATGCTCGACATGTGAGGTCTCCTAAAATATGGTGTTTTAAGTGACTTGTGCGTTGTCCAATTTAAGTTAAGAAAATGCTTAAGAAAAACTAATTAACCTGCTCCCACCTATGTTTTTGAGTTGCGAAGTCTAAAATACTTTGCTAAGTTTTATACTGGTTAACCAACTTGTTAGATGACTTTAGTTAAGCTCGTGGTCACGATGATTTGCTTGTTGTAGTCTAAATACGTATGGTTATGGTCGCGGATGAAAAGTATTAGTGCTCATGTGAGGTCTAAGTTAAAATGCAAATTATTGTGTGAACAACACTTCTATATCGATTATCGGGGAGAATGTGTTGTTAATTAAATATGGTACTTCTAGTGCTCATAATGACACGGATAAAAATTAGTAAGTCCACTTGTTAGTTCTCACTTGGTTATTTTAACTCTAACAATTGTCAAAGTGTTAGAATAATTCAAGTATCTAGAACGCGGCAATTCTTGAATTGTATAGGAGCCGAAATTTATTAATTGCTGTTTTGGACTGCACACAGCGATTTTCCCGTACTGTATGTTTGATGAACTAAATGGTGTTTTCTGTAGATATGTGCTATAGAAAAGTGGTAGATAACTTTATTATCTTGCTGGTGTTAAATTTTGACAGCCATAAGTCTGATCGTTTAGGAGTTATGCTTTTTACAAATTCAGTAACTGAATCTGTCCAATTTCTGTACAGATTTCAGAGATTGAATTGTTTGCTGAATATAATGTTACAATCTGTTCATGGTCATTATAAGAAAGTTGTAAATTATTTTCTGATCTTGCTTGTGTTAAAATTTCATAACCATAGACCTGATAGTTTAATAGTTATGAATTTTACAAACTGATTGTTGTGTTCTGTCCTCTGTCAGAACAGATTTCGAAAACTGTAATGTTTGATTTGATTAAACCTGGAATCACTTCTTTGTGATTATAAATGTTATGTAGTGATTTTGCCAAGCTTTCCAAAAAGTCTTGGATCACTCTTTTTGGTGGTCTGAAGATTAAGTTATGAATGTTTCAAATATGAAGACTGAATCTGTCCAGTTCTGGACAGCAAAGTCTTTTAGTGATGTTTATCCTTAGTTAAATATTGAATCACGTTGAGATGTTTATAATTAATATGTAGACAATCTTATTACCTTTCTAGAAAGTCTAGGATCAATTTGTTTGGATGTCTGAATCTTTAGTTGTGAATTTTTAAAGCTGCAAGTCTGAATCTGTCCAAATCTGGACAGAGCTACTGTGTTTGCACAATTCGACCTAGCTAAGTGTTGAATCATATTGTGATGACAATACCAAAGTTGTAGAAAACTTTTTAAGATTTCCAAAAAGTCCTAGTTTTCTATTTTTGGATTAATCTTTAAAGTTATGATTAAAACAAGTAACTGCTGTATTGCTGTCCAAAAATTCTGCTAGTGCTTATTTGATGGTTGAGTCACCCTTTTGGCTAAAAATGGTGATTAACACTTAATTAAGATAGACTTGCCATGACTAAGCTTAATAATGCATGTGTGTCATGTTTAGTATGTTTCTTTTCTAGTTCATTGTGATATAGTAGTTTCATAGACATTGATGCCTAGGTCCTATTTAAACTTACGTTGTCTTGTTGCTCTTGTGGGGTCAATAGGAGAACAAATGAATGATTAAGGTGAGCATAGTAAATACGTGTACTTGTGATGTCGTAATTGTGTTATGTAAATAAATATCATGTTGTCGTCTTTTTAAATGGTGTTAATGTTGAACGTCGATGACGTTTAGATAACTAAAGCTAACATGTGGTTGTCTGCGGTGTCCTCCAATTTAATGTTTAGTTCACCACCGTGTCTTTGTATATCTTGTGCTACTTTGTGCTACTTTCATTATATTCATCTATATGCATCTTGCATCTCATTTAGGACCGAGAGATGTTGATCGTGCACGTGATGTGGTGCCAACCACAAGATGCAGTTGGTGGACAACCCAAGGAAGGATGGACATAACCAGTGGATGCTCGCCAAGCGAGTACCTCCCCCAGCAAACACTATCTAAGTGTTAAACTAAAGGCAAGCCCCGATTTTATGCATAACTGTTTATATATGCTATTTTACTATACTTATTGTTTGTAGGCTTGTACTGTGCACTTAAGTGTAGGAGTTGACTGGAACCTTAGTTGCATGAACTCAGGATTCCTTTTGAGATGGATACTAATATGCTAGGTCGAGTAGCTGCTTTACTACTTAGGGATCTCGGTAGAAGTCGAGTGATTTTTCTAGCACTCGCGCGAGGTCAGAAATTGGTTGTATCCATTTTTATATCATAATGATGATGGTCTATGGACAACGATCTATGGGGATGCGTTGTCTATGAGACGAAAATTGGAATAAGGATTAAGGTGTGGTACCGTGTGTCAAGCGTTTGAAGGTACTAAACATATGCCAAGAAATATGGTAAATCGGTAAGCCTAGTACATGAGTGAACCTGGCAGCAGATTGCCCTCCTCACGCGACCTGAGACGTGGTCTCCCATTCCGGTTATGGTGGGTACAAGTGCGGTCACTGCACGACGGTAGTCAGGGTCAGTGAGGCATTGTACGCCAAGGCGGTGAGCCCCTCTCTGCTGACGGGGAATCGATGGGGACGGTTGATGTGTGTGGGGACGGAGTGCCTTGCCACGTCGTCTGTTTAGGTTTACCTTGCAAGGTTTAAAAACTCGATTCGAATCGTCTGCTTCTCGCAGCTAATGAGACTGCTTGATCCATGCTGCTACATTGAGTAATAAGTGGAAATGAGGTGACTGGCAAAAGATGTTGTTTGATAAAAATGTTTGATACAATGAATGATTAGCTAGGTACACATCTAGTTAAAAAGGATCATACTAAAACTTGAAAAGCTAAAACTTGATTTTAGACTCAGCTAGTGCTTTTGGAAAACCAAACCCCTCAGCCAAACAGCTGCATGTCTAGAGGTAGAGGAGTAGACTCCTCACACTCGGTAAGTCTAGCTGAGTATTAGTATACTCAGCCTTGCTTGTGGCATAATTTTTGCAGGTACTCCTTAGGATGATTGGTTGATGGTGTGATTTGGCCTTCATCCCTGCCACCGGGATAGATGGTCGAGAGGGCTATTGCTTCCACAGGAGAGGACCAGGAGGAGTAGCGTGGCCAGGCTTTGCCATGTTACTCGGTTTTCTCCGTTAGTTATTTCCGTTGCATTAAAATTTATGGTTATTATTTCTGAAACTCCGATAATGTAATCACCAATGATACTTATTAAATTTGTGTTATTATGTTTTATTGTATTTCTCTGTGCCTCACCTTCGAGTCGTTATTAAATTTGTGTGAGCTAGTGGTATTCGATCCTGGTAAGTGGCTTTATCGGAATAGATCCGAGGGACTGACGGGTTATTCATGTTTAAGTGTGTTGCTGCCCTTAAGGGTGCGACTTGGGCACTTAAGCTGGAATAATTCGGGTCGTTCTGCCACACATACTCTGAGGTTCACCTCTCCTATTTGCCTGGACTTCTGACTCTTCTGACTATCAGCGGCAAATATGTTGAGGAATGGGTCCGAGTTTTCTATGCTTCTATATGGATCGACCCTGATCACCAGTGGATGAGGTTCCGCTTCGAGCGAGAGGATGTCACTATTCATGCCAGCCAGATTCACTAGCTGTTTGGATTTCCCGAGTCATCGACTCGTCTTCACATCTTGTGCTACGGTACCTCTGATCCTCCTCGACGCCCTCATGGCGGAGTTGCTCCAGGTACAGCTCACATCGCGGCTTTGTTCCGACCGCCCTTCTCAGATGGGTCACGATGTTCTCCGGCAGACTTCACCACAGCGGCCAAGTTTCTATATCAGCTCATGAGGCAGACGCTTCTACCACGGATGGGTTACAGGGAGGCTGCCACTCATATTCAGCTTTGGCTACTTGGTGCCTTGGTCTCTCACTCCGAGTTTGACGTTGTGGATTTCCTCATTTGTGAGATCGAGGACACCGTGTTGGATGGACTTCGTGACCGGCATCAGCTGTCGTATGCTCACTATCTCTACCACATCTTCGCACAACTGATCCGGCCACCGTAGTTTCAGGGCACTCTTGAGGCCTCATGCCTATACTTTGGTTCCTACCATCCAACCCCTGAGGACCCCGTGCCAGCACCAGATCTAGTGGCCGACACTCAGGCAGAGGATACAACCTTCCATCAGTTCGAGACTCAGGGCGCAGCAGTCCATGATGATGATGATGATGACGACTTTGGGGTTCCACCTCCGCCTCCGCCTCCTATGCCTCCTCGCACACATGATCATGAGGTTGGGAGTTCCAGTGGTGCTGCCCCTGCTGCCCCTCCTGCCATGATCATGAGGTTGGGAGCTCTTGTGGCGATCCTCCAGACTCTTACTCAGCAGCAGGCTCACTTGGGAGCGGTCCAGCAGTAGATGTCCGAGAGAATGCTCTCGATGTTTCAGACGATTCAGGACAGGTAGAATACTCCACAGCAGTAGCTTCTCTAGGACCGGGCTGAGAACAGGGCTTTTATGACTCTCATGCTTCAGCACACCGGTGTGCCGATTCCCCGAGTTCAGTCAGCACCGCCTCCACCTCTTCAGGCTCCTGTTGTGCCTGCTATTCAGCCAGGACCCCCTCTTCCTACAGTTGGTCCTTCTTCCTCTCCGCTCCGACCGGTCACCCTGGTTTTCACGTCGCCGGTCATTGGCTCCGTCAGCTCTCAGCCGCCAGTGCCACCAGCTCCTGCTGTTACCACTGCCGCTGTGGCGGTGTCTATGACTTCTTCGGCTCCGGCAGCTCCTGCAGCGCAACCACCGTCTGAGTCAGTACCAGCTCCAGCTTCTACAGTAGATCCTGGATCCGAGACTGACTCTGACCCACAGCTGGCGTTCTCTCTACTGCCACGACCCGCGACCGGATGCGTCCCCGCCACCTCCTCCCTCTTCTGATGTGTAGGTTCGGGTTCCCTTTTGGTGTTTGACGCTAAAGGGGGAGAGATATGAGTTGTGAGAGCTAAGGGGAGTTAGGGAGTTAGTAGAGAGTCATTTTGATGTAATATATGTGCTTGTTACTCTCTGTACTAGCTTCACTTTTGTATGATGCTTTTGGCTCACAAACTCTATTATATACTCTCGATGCTCATGTTGACTGTGTGTATTATGTTTTCACTTTATATGTTCTCACCAGTCTTCTAGTTCTTGTTCATCGATTTGATTCCACTTTTATATATGAACAAGAAACTTACGATGTGTATGCGCTCATTCTTATTATTATGGTACACACTCTTTCTGTCAAAGATTACTGAGTATAATTAACCATCTTGTCTATTGACAGAAATTTCAAAACAAACTACTCTCACAAATCTTGTAGGGTTGTCATCAATCACCAAAAAGGGGGAGATTGAAAGCATCTAGGCCCCTGGTTGGTTTTAGTGATTAATGACAATGTAATGTTATATGTGACTAACGTGTGTTTGGCAGATACAAATGGTAAGTTAGGTCGCATTACAGGTAGAAGTACTACAACGGTGAAAACAATCCCAGAGATAAGAACTCGAAGCAACGACTAAAGCGATGAAACACAAAGTAAAGGTTTACGTAGTCCGAGTGTCAAGGAGTTGCGGACACTCGTGATTTTGTTAGGTCTTTTATTTTGTTTTAGCCGTATTATAAAGAGTGGTTGTCGATGAGTAGTTTGACCAAGAGAGTTCTAGTGTAGTGTTGGTGCATATTCACACTCACATATAGTGCTAGGTGATACTCTAGAACATACTCATAAGGTAGAACGAAAACCGATTTGAAAAACAGCGGAAAACAGAAAATAGGGTTTCTGGCCTTGGGGCACCGGACTGTCCCGTGTGCACCAAACTGTCCAGTGCGCCCTCTGCCAGGTGGGGCCAGGCTCGCCCAGGGGAAGGGTTTCCCCATGCAGAAACCCGAGAGCGCAAGGTTCCCGAGTGGAATTTTAGTGGCGCACCGGACAGTGACTGTTCACTGTCCGGTGTGCCATCTGCCCAACGGCTAGCTGTCAAAACTAGCCGTTGGAGTCGACCGTTGGCGCACCGGTGGCGCCTCGGACTGTCCGGTGCGCCCATGCGTAGAATAGTGCTAGTAACGGCTAGTTGGTGGGTGAGGGCTATTTATACCCCGTCCACCCACCATATTCAATGTCTTGCTGCCCACATTAATTCCTGCACATTGAAAGAGCGTTGCAAGCACAAAAAGCCTAGTGAGGAGATTAGAGAATCTTAATCCCGCATTTGGACCTCATTAGCGCTAGCGAGAGCCACCTAGAGCACACACCACTTGCATTAGGCTTCTCTTGGTCAAGCGAAAGTCTACGGCTTGTTACTCTTGGTGATCGGCATCACCTAGACAGCTTGGTGGCATTGGGAGCTCGGTGATCACCGTGGAGATCTTGTTGGTGACCCGACTCAAGTTTGTAAGCGGTCGTGAGGGATCCACCGCGCCGGAGTGGCAAAGGATCATCTCGTAGTGAGCACTTGGTTCTTGCGAGGACCAAGGGGGAGCGATACCCTTGCGCGGGTGCTCCAAAGAGGACTAGTGGAGAGTGCCGACTCTTCGATACCTCGGGAAAAATTGGAGGAGTCTTCTAAACCTTGCTTTACATTCCGCACTTAATTCAAGCATTTTACATTGTGTATTTGTTTAGCAAGTATTTGAAGTATTGTCTTGGCATTGTTGTATTTCTAGTATTATTCTCTTAGTGCTAGTTGTTGGGGTGAAGTTGGGCTCTTGCTTAGGGTTTAATTAGTGTTGTTTTTTAGAAAAGCCCAATTCACCCCCCTCTTGGGCATTGTGATCCTTTCATCGACGATGATCTATAATTCACTCATTTTAACGAACATCGGAAGAGTGCTACGCTAGAGCTAATTTCACCACACAAACAAAAATCAGCTAACCACAAGCGACAACGATTGATCCTACTGAACGCATCATTCGCTTCATCCATCTAACAATTTAGCTAACAGGAATAATAGACTAGCTTACCGACCCAACCAACTAAAAAAATAACCACCTGCTCACCACACCTTAGGCAAACTCAGATTCTACAAGAACCACGATGATCACTGGTTCAAGCATAATGTCGAACATCTAACAAGCGCAGCTTACACACTTCACTACGTACCCTATCTAGCTCTCTATGCCAATCACATACTGTGATTCACACATACCATCACATGAAAAAGATAGATCACTACACATGGATGAAAA
Source organism: Zea mays (assembly GCF_902167145.1). NCBI lineage: Eukaryota > Viridiplantae > Streptophyta > Magnoliopsida > Poales > Poaceae > Zea > Zea mays. The sequence goes on from NC_050097.1 coordinate 92,941,930, forward strand.
CAACGCTGATCATAAGTTATTTTTTTGAACACCATACCTACTACCCGAAACATGGACTCAGCGACGTAGAACTGGAGTTGTCAACGACGGGGTTCAGCATCGTAGCAGCAGTACCCGATGACGGCGAGGTCTTTTCCCAAGGTGTGAAGTGGTCCTCGACGAGAGAAAGAGAGCGAGCTCAATCCAAGGCATAGACGCGAGCTGGAGTCGAGTGTACGCAGCCTGGCTGGGACACCCCAGTGTCACCTAGGGCTTTTCTCAGTGCCAACCCAAGAACCATCATTTCATGTAAGCCAAATTGAGCATGAAGCACCAAATGAAATTAAGAATAAAAAATCCACTAAGTTTATATCTAAAAGAATCATGTTTAACACAATTGAGGTTTTCAAAAAGGGAAAATATTGAAACCCTAATATCACCCCTAATTAAGCTATTTAAGTAGAAATGAAGAAAAGGGATGAAAGACCATGAAAAACTTGAAATCATGGCTTAGGCCAATTAAAAAAAAGAAATACATTAAATAAGCTACAATTAAGATTATGAAAGCTTGGCCAAAATAGTTTATTAAAAACTCCAAACAAGCCATTCAAGTGGAGGTTCAATGGGGAAATCTGAAATTCATATTTCTGAATTTTCAGCCCTTGAACCAAAACCGAGCACGTTCACCTTGATCCTTAGCTCTAATCCTAATGTTCCCATTGACAAAAACGTGTCTAATTAACCCCTCTGTCACATGTCAGAAGATGGCATCGGAACGCGAGCCCTAGACACGACAAAACCAAAGATTTGCCTCGGGCTCGAGCTCGAGCTGGGAGACAGACCAGATTTCAGAGCTCCAAATCTTTGAAACTAGTAGGCCAAATCCTATGACCCCCACACAAGATCGGTAGCTTATAGGGAGGAGAAGAGGTTTTGTGCACTGACCAAGGCAAGAGCAGGCTCGGATGAATGACCACACGTGCCAGAACTCGGGCAGATTGAACGCGCACACGTGTTCGACCCTGGTCGGCATGCCGGCGTTCGCCCAACCCACACGCTCGCTCGCCCCAGTGTCCGGTCAAGTCCGCCGCGTGCCCTCGCCCTCGGCCGTGCTCGCCTGCACCTTTAAAGCCTCCCCCGGGTGTGCCACACCTCACCCCGTGCTCATCCTCGCTAGCCAGACGCCCCTCCTTAACTCCAGCGAGCTTTTCCTCCGCCCACCACCACTGCCCAAGCCTCGACCACCGTGGCCAGCCCGCTCCAGTCGCGTCCAAGTTCCGCCTGCCCCTTGGTTAGCTTCGCCAGTGGCTCGTGAAGCTTTCCAAGCGCTCAGACCCGGCAGAACCTCACCGAAGACCCAAAATCATCCTCGCCAGACTTTGGTCGCCCACCTGTGCGTGTAGATCGAGCAATCCGATGAGCCATTCTCCGATTCCTTGCACACACGCCTTCCTTGATCTCTGGTGAAGCTCACTGACCCATTTGATTGACCTATTGTGCCCTGGTTAGGCCGGACTCCTCGCCGTCGATGAGCTCCCCCGCCTGCGTACGTGGACTCCGACCATCCCCGATGGTGACCCGCACATCGCCGTGACACTCAGGACCTCCCCTACACCCTCAACCACCTCACCGAAGCAGTCTCGCCGCCGGTAAGCCCCTCCGCCCCTTTCTTCGTCTGCGGCCACTATTCCATTAGGGAAGGACTGCGGGTTCGATTTCCAGAAACCCTAAGGGGTTTTCTTTAGAGCCGTAGACTCATGTGAATAGTGCACCAAGGACCTGTCTGTAATTCACTTAAAATATTACGCCAGGGACCCCAGTGCAAAACCATTTTCCTTTATCCATTTCTTTTTAACATTTTTAAATTCAGCAGAAAACTTAGAGAATTTATATCTTGAGTTATATTCAACCAAATTTGACCAAACCAATTTTGCTGGATTCAAAATATTATGGGCTATCAATTAAAAATACTGAACCCTGTACTTTCTGTTTTAAATTTTAGAGTTTGGAATTGATTAAGGAAAATAACCAAACCTTATTAAATTAAAGAAAAATTGTTATGCTTCTGTGCTGAACTTAAGATAATTTGTAGATGTGTAAACCCCCCTTAGGCACTGTTTAAACATAGTGACCACCCCAGTATTGAAAGTTTAAGTAAGGTTATCTATTAAAAGCCATTTTTGCCCACAACTTAGGAAAATCAGAAAGGCATTAGAAAATAATGAACAGCGAATGCAAGTAACAGAAAACCTAGGAAAAATAAAGGGACCCCTAGTCCAGAACAGATTCAAAGTGAAATGTTTTATTAAGCACTAACCAAACTAGAAAAATAATTATTAGAATTATGAAAACAATTTCAAAATGATAAACACCCCAGCCCATCATTTTAAGTAGGGTAAACAAATAAAACTTGATATTGGGTCATATTTCAAATAAATCATGAGCAAACCAAAAATAGTGCAATAATAGGCAAATAAAATTTTACGAGATACGTAATGAAGTAGGCCACCAGAGAAAATTGTAAAACCCAATTGAAAGCTGCAAAATACTACCCATTGCCATCCTTCATGAAAAAGGCCATTTAGTTCAAGAAATTCCTACCACCCTTCCCTTAAGCAAAAAGTTGCCAAACTTTAGAATGATTGCTCTTGCACAAAGAAGAAGATAGGAAAAATTAGAAATCTGTTGTTTGATATTTTTCAAATATTGTGGTAGTAGAAAGCAGCCCTTTGACTAGAAACTTTAGAAAATCGTAGCAAAATAACTAATAAGTATTAATGGCTAAAAATTGGTACAAAGTCATGTTATAACATCTAGATGCCAGCAAAAATATGTCTTAGAGAATAACCCTGTCGGTGTTTCGATCCCGGGGGGTCCCTGGACCGACGAGTAAATTGTCGTTGCGTGTCCCAGCCCAGATGGGTCGGCGCGAGACAGAACACAAGGGGGGAAACAGTAAGGGGAAACCGCGGCCTCGTGTTGTCCTGCGCCCAGGGCGGATGCGCTTGCAGTAGGGGGTTACAAGCGTTCGCGTGGGAGAGAGAGAGAGAGCGTGAGCCTGTGCGTCAGCCCGTCCTCCCGCGCGGCCACCTTCGCGTACGAGAGCCCTGGACCTTCCTTTTATAGACGTAAGGAGAGGGCCCAGGTGTACAATGGGGGTGTAGCAATGTGCTAACGTGTCTAGCAGAGGGAAGCCAGAGTCCTATGTACATGCCGTCGTGGCTGTCGGAGAGGTGTTCCTGCCCTGTTCATGTGATGTCGTGGCCGTCGGAGGAGCGCTTGAGCCCTGTGGAAGTACAGCTGTCGGGGCTGTCGGATCCTTGCTGACGTCTCCTTGCTTCCGTAAGGGGCTGAGAACCGCCGTCGTCATGGAGCACGCGGGGTGCCATCATTACCTATTTTACCGGGGCGAGCCAGATGGGACACCGGTCTTGTTCCCCGTAGCCTGAGCTAGCTAGGGGTAGGGTAATGATGGCACCCCTGTGACGTGGTCGGTCCGAGCCCGAGGTCGGGCGAGGCGGTGACTCCTCTGAGGTCGAGGCTGAATCCGAGCCCTGGGGTCGGGCGAGGCGGAGACCGTCTTCCGGAGTCGAGGTCGAGTCCGAGCCCTAGGGTCGGGCGAGGCGGAGTTCGTCGTCCGAGGTCGAGGTTGAGTCCGAGCCCTGGGGTTGGGCGAGGCGGAGACCGTCGTCCGAGGTCGAGGTTGAGTCCGAGCCCAGGGGTCAGGCGAGGCGGAGTTCGTCATCCGAGGTCGAGGTTGAGTCCGAGCCCTGGGGTCAGGCGAGGCGGAGTTCGTCGTCCGAGGTCGAGGTTGAGTCCGAGCCCTGGGGTCGGGCGAGGCGGAGACCGTCTTCCAAGGTCGAGGTTGAGTCCGAGCCCTGGGGTCGAGCGAGGCGGAGACCGTCTTTCGAGGCCGAGACGGGGGCCGAGCCCTAGGGTCGGGCGAGGCGGAGCTTCCTATGGCGCCCGAGGCTGGACTTAGCTACTGTCGGCCTCACTCTGGCGAGTGGCACAACAGTCGGAGCAGGGCAGGCGGCGCTGTTTTCCTGTCAGGTCAGCCAGTGGAGCGGCAAAGTGACTGCGGTTACTTCGGCCTTGTCGACTGAGGAGCGTGCGTCAGGATAAGGTGTCAAGCGATCCTTGCATTGAATGCTCCTGCGATATGGTCGGTTGGCGTGGCGATCCGGTTAAGGTTGCTTCTCCGTGAAGCCTGCCCGAGCTGGGCCTCGGGCAAGGCGTGAATCTGCCTTGGTCTACATTTCCTGCCCGAGGCTGGGCTCGGGCGAGGCGAGATCGTGTCCCTTGAGTGGACGGAGCCTTGACCGGAATCGCGCCCATCAGGCCTTTGCAGCTTTGTGCTGATGGGGGTTACTAGCTGAGATTAGGAGTCTTGGGGGTACCCCTAATTATGGTCCCCGACAGTAGCCCCCGAGCCTCGAAGGGAGTGTTAGTACTCGCTTGGAGGCTTTTGTCGCACTTTTTTGCAAGGGGACCGGCCTTTCTCGGTTGCATTTCGTTCCGGTGGGTGCGCGCGAGCGCACCCGCCGGGTGTAGCCCCTGAGGCCTCGGAGGAGTGGTTTGACTCCTTCGAGGTCTCAATGCCTTTCGTGATGCCTCGGCCGGTCTGGTTGTTCCCTCATGCGAACTGGTCGTTGCCCGGGTGCATAGTCAGGTTCCAAGTTCTCGAGCTGGTATGTTGACGCTGTCAACGGTTTGGCCGGAGCCGGGTTTTTGAGAGCAGCCCCCGAGCCTCCGCACAGAGCGAGAGGACGGTCAAGGACTGACTCGGCTTTTATCATACGCCCCTTCGTCGCCTTTCCGCAAGGAGGAGGGGGGGAAGCGCCATGTTGCCCTTGGAGGGCGCCGAACATGGTGTCTCCAGTGAGTTGCTAACGGGTGATCCGAGTGGACGCCCGTGCCCCATTCGATAAGGGTCGGCTAGTGGCCCAGAGGCGTGCTCCAAAAGTACCTGCAGGTGATTTGCCGGACCCAGTCCCGTTTGATAGGGTCCGAGGGCTCGATGCCTCCCTCTGATGGGATTCCGTTACAGAATCGCTCATGCCGGTCTCGGAAATGTCCTAGGGTACCTCGGGAGCATAGCCCGAGCCTCGGCCATGTATCAGACGTACCCAGAGTCATCCCTCGCTCTGCATGCTCTGAGGCGGCTGTCGAACCCTTCGGGGGCCAGCCTACGAACCCCTGATCAGTAGTGGGCACGGAGCCCGATTGGCCTGAGGTGGCTGTCGAACCCTTCCTAGAGGCCAGCCTTCGAACCTCTGACCAGTAGCGGGCGTGGAGCCCGCGTGCTCTAAGGCGGTCGTCGATCCCTTCCGAGGGGCCAGCGTTTGAACCTCTGATTAGTAGGAGGGCTCGGGGCCCGCTTCCTTCGCGGAGAAGGATCCCTTTTGGAGTATCCCCTTTCCCGGTCCCTGTAGCAAGAGAGAGAAAGGGGAGGAGGAAAAGGATACGAAATTGAACGACGTGGCGCACCTTTTTTGACGCGGTCATCATGGCGGAGGTGAAGCGTCGCCCGCTTCGCCTTCCAAAGGTGTCGCCTGCCCTACCGTAGAGTTAATGCGACGGGACGAGTGGTTGGCGGGGCAGCCGTTGTGCGTGTGCGGGCCGCTCGAGGAACGAAACACGGGCGCGTCGTCTTCACGCCGTGGGAGAGGGCTCTCTCGCTGTCCCAGGAGGGGACATGAGCCTGCAGACGATTTGACTGTTGCTTCGGCCCGCCTGCCACCACCATTACTGCCGGCCCACTTTTGGCCATATCGACCGTCGCGCCTTCTCCCACGGCGGACTGACACGTGACCGATGTGCTCGGTTGGCACTGTTGGGCCATGCGCAGGGTTGCCCCGAGTCGCGGCACCGGTTCCGCAGTCGAGAAGGCGAGGTACTGGCGCAAGTGGCGGTGCAGTTTCTCGCACGTAGCAACCGGCGCGCCGGTTACATGACATGTGGGCCTGGGCCCCATGCTGGACGCGTCAAAGTCGAAAGGGTGCGCCCCCTTGGTGCGGTTGCATGCCACCTGCATGGCGATCCATCCTTTCACCCGCTGGTCTGGGCGAAAGTGGAGGAGTGCTTGTAACCGCAGGGCAGTTACGCGCTTCACGCGCGGTGGTTTGGCTTCTTCTGCCCTGGGCTAGCTTGCATGACGCGCGGGACCCAGCCCCCGTGTCGTAGGGGGAGGACCTTGGAGCGTGTTGGTGAAGACTCAGTCCGCGACGGCTGAGGACGCAAGTGGGGAGAGTCGCCTTTAAAAGGGGGTGACCCCCTTGGATGGCAGCCATGCCTTCGCACTCCCCTCATGCATTGCGTCCTTCCACCTTCTGAGCCCCCGGATGGGGAGCGCCCGTGTAGCTTTCGTCTTGCTGTCGTTGGAGGAGCGCAACTTCGCGGAAGTTGGTACCTTTCAGCCATCGCTCGGCTTCAAGGATTTTCATCAGGCAGCCCGGCTGCATTCCCTCGCCGATGGTCACCCAAGACGGTGACCACCAGTTTGATGGTGGGGAGAAGCAAGCCGGGCTGCGACCTCTGCCCCGCCCTTAGCTTCAAGGATCTTCATCATCCTTGCTGGGGAGGAGGGCGAGGCTGAGCCGGGGCCTGCCTTCGCGTGGGCTGGCGTCCCGCTTCTTCCTCCAGCTTCTGGTGGTGGAAACCATCCTCCAGCTCTGAGGAGAAGGCGCCCTCCAGCCGTGCCGGGGAAGGCGAACTGCTGCTGCCCAGTCTAGGGTGCAGCAATCTGTCCTCTGTCCGGGCGACGGTGGCCAGCTGCACCAGGGGGTCTCACAACACGTCGTACGCCGCGAGGGCGGTACTCGTGTTCTGGGGCGGTCCCATTCTCGTTTTCGTGGCGAGGATGGGAGTGAGGACCTACTGGTGCGCTTTGGGGCGGCCGGCGCCCGCTGGTGCGGTGTTGGTGGACAGGTGGACGCCGCCGTCGGTGCTGAGGTGGTGGCAGCTGGAGAAAGCTTCTCCGTCGACGAGACCGTCAGCGCTACCCACGGACCGACTTCCGGCTCTTTGGCTTTAATGTCTGGTTCTCGTCCCTTGAGTGGGGACGCGAACGAGAGCCTTCCGGCAGCAGCGTCCGTCCCGGGACCATCGCTGCTGCTGCAGACGTCGCTGGCGAGTCACTAGGAGTTTGTCGTCCCGCAGGCTCTCCGATGTGGAGGTTGTTCATACCCACGGGAGTGGAACCAGAGTTCCATTTGTAATGGCACCTTGAGTGCCGGTGTCTATTCATTGTGGTTATCGGGGCTTGAACATGTGTGTATTTATGCGTAAAGTCGTGTTTCTTCCTCCTTTCGAGCACCAGACTCGCCTGTCGGCTAGCTGAACCACTTAACCAAGTGTCAGTTGCCTCGTGCGGAAGGTGACGAGTGAGGTATCCGTATCCCAGAGGCGTAGGAGTCCCTCGGCTCGGTCGGCCTTGCCGCCTGAGGCTTCTCTTGCTTAGTTAAAGGAAACCCTCGGCTGCTCTACGATGAGCTGAAGCCGGAGGCTGTGGTGTCAGCATGGACAGAGGCAGAGTCGGCTGGAGAAGAAACTTCGTCGGCCCAGGAGCAGGGGACTTCTCGGGCCGAGGAGGCGTAGCAGCGGCGGCCGGAACTTGGCTGGGTTGTCCACTGGCGGGACCATCCCTGGAGTCGGGCTGTCGAGGCCATGAGCCGGGCTGATGTCCTCGGGGGGCAGCTGGCTGAGGCTTCGGAGCGGCCGGTCGAGCCGTCTGCTTGGGCCGGGTTCCTGGAGGAGACCCTAGCGGCGATGGCTCAGGCGCGATGCTGACGTCTTCCTTCGAGGTGGGGATCCCCCGACCGTGTTGCCGTCCGAGGCCGGGTCGGATTCCGCCGAAGGTGGAGTTGACGCCGAGGGTGCTGCTGCTCCCCCCTATTGATGTCTGAACCTGCAGGATCAGTTTGTCTGTAGTGTGTGTATGTTTTTGCGGCCACCGAGGCCCAAACATACCGTCGTCGTGTTGTAAAGCCGCGTTTCTTTTCCCCTTGTTTCGAGTATCAGGACTTATTTGTCGGTAACAGAATTGTTTATCCGAGCGTGAGTTACTTTTCACCGAAGGTGATGAGTGAGGTATCCGTATCCCGGAGGCGTAGGAGTCCCTCAGCTCGGTCGGCCTTGCCGCTTACGTGTACTCCGTCGTTTTCAGGATCCCACTATCGAAGCAGTCGAAAAGCACGAAAGATGTTCAGGCAAAAAGACTTTTCCCGAGGAAAATTTTGACGCAGAGGGGGTTCCCCCCTTCTAGCCCCCGAGGGAGGGTCGGGCTTTGCCGAGGCAAGGCTGACCCTTCCTTGATGGTTAGACTTTATTTGTGTATGTAAATGACGTATATGAACGACTCGAAAACATCTTAAGGGTAGAAGCGATGTAGATGTTGGATGTTCCAAGCGTTGTTGTAGACCTCGCCTTGACTGTTGGCCAGCTTGTACGTTCCGGGCTTCAAAATCTTGGCGATGATGAACGGCCCTTCCCAGGGAGGCGTGAGCTTGTGGCGCCCTCGGGCGTCTTGTCGTAGCCGGAGCACCAAGTCGCCCTCCTGGAGGTCTCGGGACCAAACCCCTCGGGCGTGGTAGCGTCGCAGGGACTGCTGATACCTTGCCGAGTGTAGTAAGGCCATGTCCCGAGCCTCTTCCAGCTGGTCCAGTGAGTCTTCTCGGCTGGTCTGGTTGCTTCGGTCGTTGTATGCCCTCGTCCTTGGGGATCCGTATTCTAAGTCTGTGGGCAAGATAGCCTCGGTCCCATAGACTAGAAAGAACGGCGTGAAGCCCGTGGCTCGGCTTGGCATCGTTCTCAGACTCCAGACCACCGAGGGGAGTTCCTTCATCCATCGCCTGCCGAATTTGTTGAGGTCGTTGTAGATCCTCGGCTTGAGTCCTTGTAGAATCATGCCGTTGGCACGCTCTACCTGCCCATTCGTCATGGGGTGAGCTACAGCGGCCCAGTCCACCTGGATGTGGTGATCCTCGGAGAAGTCCAGGAACTTTCTACCAGTGAATTGGGTGCCGTTGTCGGTGATGATGGAGTTCGGGACCCCGAAGCGATGGATGATGTTGGTGAAGAACGCCACCGCCTGTTCGGACCTAATGTTGTTTAGGGGTCTGACCTCGATCCACTTGGAGAATTTGTCGATGGCGACCAGCAGGTGAGTGTAGCCCCCGGGTGCCTTCTGCAAGGGACCGACGAGGTCCAGACCCCACACAGCAAACGGCCAGGTGATGGGTATTGTTTGCAGGGCCTGAGCGGGCAGGTGCGTCTGTCTTGCATAGAATTGACACCCTTGGCAGGTGCGTACAATCCTAGTGGCGTCGGCCACCGCGGTTGGCCAATAGAAACCCTGTCGGAAGGCGTTTCCAACAAGGGCTCGAGGCGTTGCGTGATGACCGCAAGCCCCCGAGTGTATTTTTTGCAATAGTTCCTGACCTTCGACGATGGATATGCACCTCTGGAGGATGCCTGAGGGGCTGCGGTGGTAGAGCTCCTTTCCGTCACCCAGTAAGACGAACGACTTGGCGCGCCGCGCCAGTCGCCGAGCTTCGGCTCTGTCGAGGGGTAGCTCTCCTCGGTGGAGATATTGCAGGTACGGGGTCTTCCAGTTTCGATTAGGCGGGACCCCATTCCGCTCTTCCTCGACACGTAGTGCCTCACCCTCGGGGGCCGAGGGTGGCTCGGGCTGAGCCGAGGGTGCCTCGGGCAGGGCCGAGACCTTCTCGGGCTCGGGCGTGTCGTCGGTCTTGACTGAGGGTTGATGTAGGTCTCGGGAGAAGACGTCCGGAGGAACTGTTGTCCGCCCCGAGGCTATCTTAGCCAGCTCGTCTGCAGTCTCGTTGTATCGTCGAGCGACGTGGTTGAGCTCGAGCCCATAGAACTTGTCTTCCAGGCGCCGAACCTCATCGCAGTAGGCTTCCATCTTCGGATCGCGGCAATGGGAGTTCTTCATGACTTGGTCGATGACATGCTGCGAGTCGCCACGAGCGTCGAGGCGTCGGACCCCTAGCTCGATGGCGATGCGCAACCCGTTAACCAGAGCCTCGTACTCGGCCACATTGTTGGACGCCGGGAAATGGAGGCGCAGCACGTAGCGGAGGTGCTTCCCGAGGGGTGAGATGAAGAGCAGGCCCGCGCCCGCTCCTGTTTTCATCAGCGACCCGTCGAAAAACATGGTCCAGAGTTCCGGTTGGATCGGAGCTGCTAGAAGCTGGGTGTTGACCCATTCAGCCATAAAGTCCGCCAAGACTTGGGACTTGATGGCCTTCCGAGGAGCGAACGAGATTGTCTCGCCCATGATCTCCACCGCCCACTTTGCAATCCTACCTGAGGCCTCTCGGCACTGGATGATCTCCCCCAGGGGAAGGATGACACCACAGTCACCGGATGAGACTCGAAGTAGCGCCACAACTTTCGCCACGTCAGAATTACCGCGTACAGTAGCTTCTGAATTTGTGGGTAGAGGATTTTGGTCTCGGACAGTACCTCACTGATGAAATAGACCGGCCTCTGGACGGGCAATGTGTGCCCCTCTTCTCGTCTCTCGACCACGATCGCGGCGCTGACCACCTGAGTGTTAGCGGTGACGTATATCAAGAGGGCTTCTCCGGCAGCGGGGGGCACCAAGATGGGTGCGCTTGTAAGGAGCGCCTTTAGGTTCCCGAGGGCTTCCTCGGCCTCGGGGGTCCAAGTGAAGCGCTCGGTCTTCCTTAAGAGGCGGTACAGAGGTAGGCCTCTTTCACCGAGGCGCGAGATGAAACGGCTCAGAGCCACAAGGCATCCCATGACCCTCTGTATGCCTTTCAAGTCCTTGATGGGCCCCATGTTGGTGATGGCCACGATTTTCTCCGGGTTGGCCTCGATGCCCCGCTCGGAGACGATGAACCCCAGGAGCATGCATCGGGGGACTCCGAAGACACACTTCTCGGGATTGTGTTTTACACCTTTCGCCTTGAGACACTTGAATGTCGTTTCAAGGTCGGAGAGGAGGTCGGAGGCTTTCCTCGTCTTGACTACGATGTCATCGACGTAAGCCTCGACCATTCGACCAATGTGATCTCCGAACACGTGGTTCATGCACCTTTGGTATGTCGCACCCGCATTCCTCAAACCGAATGGCATAGTAATGTAGCACTACATGCCAAAGGGTGTGATGAAAGAAGTCGCGAGCTGGTCGGACTCTTTCATCCTGATTTGGTGATACCCTGAGTAGGCATCGAGGAACGACAGGGTTTCGCACCCAGCAGTGGAATCCACGATTTGATCGATGCGAGGCAGAGGGTAGGGAACCTTCGGACATGCTTTGTTTAGACCAGTGTAGTCTACACACATCCGCCATTTCCCACCTTTCTTTCTCAAAAGCACAGGGTTGGCTAGCCATTCGGGATGGAATACCTCTTTGATGAACCCTGCAGCCATCAGCTTGTGGATCTCCTCGCCTATGGCTCTGCGCTTTTCTTCGTCGAATCGGCGCAGAGGCTGCTTCACGGGTCGGGCTCCAGCTTGGATATCCAGCGAGTGCTCGGCGACATCCCTCGGTATGCCCGGCATGTCCAAGGGACTCCACGTAAAAACCTCGGCGTTCGCGCGGAGAAAGTCGACGAGCACTGCTTCCTATTTGGGGTCGAGCTCGGAGCCGATCCAGACTTGCTTGGTGATGTCGTTGCTGGGGTCGAGAGGGACGGACTTAACCGTCTCAGCTGGCTCGAAGTTGCCGGCGTGGCGTTTCACATCCGGCGCCTCCTTGGAGAGGCTCTCTAGGTCAGCGATGAGGGCCTCGGATTCGGCGAGGGCCTCGGCGTACTCCACGCACTCCATGTCACATTTGTACGTGTGTCGGTACGTGGAGCCGACGGTAATGACCCCGTTGGGGCCCGGCATCTTGAGCTTGAGGTAGGTGTAGTTGGGGACAACCATGAACTTGGCGTAGCATGGTCTCCCCAGCACTGCGTGGTAGGTTCCTCAAAACCCGACCACCTCGAACGTGAGGGTTTCCTTTCGGAAGTTGGAGGGAGTCCCGAAGCAGACGGGCAGATCGAGTCGCCCAAGGGGTTGGACGCGTTTCCCGGGAATGATCCCATGAAAAGGCGCCGCGCCGACCCGGATCGAGGATAGATCGATCTGCAGGAGCCCGAGGGTCTCGGCGTTGATGATGTTGAGGTTGCTGCCTCCGTCCATGAGGACCTTGGTAAGCCTGACATTGCCGATGACGGGATCGACAATGAGCGGGTACTTTCCCGGGCTCGGCACGCGGTCGGGGTGGTCGCCTCGGTCGAAGGTGATGGGCTTGTCGGACCAGTCTAGGTAGACTGGCGCCGCCACCTTCACCGAGCAGACCTCCCGGCGCTCTTGCTTGCGGTGCCGAGCCGAGGCGTTCGCCACTTGCCCACCGTAGATCATGAAGCAGTCGTGGACCTCGGGGAACTCCTCTGCCTTGTGATCCTCCTTCTTGTCGTTGTTGTGGGCTCTGCCACCTTCCACCGGGGGCCCGGCCTTGTGGAAGTAGCGCCGAAGCATGACGCACTCCTCAAGGGTGTGCTTGACGGGACCCTGACGATAGGGGCACGACTCCTTGAGCATCTTGTCGAACAGGTTGCCGCCTCCGGGAGGCTTCCGAGGGTTCCTGTGCTCGGCGGCGGCGACAAGATCTGCGTCGGCGGCGTCGCGTTTCGCTTGTGACTTCTTCTTGCCCTTCTTCTTCGTGCCGCACTGTGCGGACGCCTCGGGGACGTCTTCCGGCTGGCGCCCCTGAGGCTGCTTGTCCTTCCAGAAGATGGCCTCGACCGCCTCCTGACCAGAGGCGAACTTGGTGGCGATGTCCATCAGCTTGCTCGCCCTGGTGGGAGTCTTGCGACCAAGCTTGCTCACCAGGTCGCGACAAGTGGTGCCGGCAAGGAACGCGCCGATGACATCCGAGTCGGTGATGTTGGGCAGCTCGGTGCGCTGCTTCGAAAATCGCCGGATGTAGTCCCGCAGGGACTCTCCCGGCAGCTGGCGGCAGCTTCAGAGATCCCAGGAGTTCCCAGGGCGCACGTATGTGCCCTGGAAGTTGCCGGCGAAGGCTTTGACCAGGTCGTCCCAGTTGGAGATTTGCGCCGGAGGCAGATGTTCCAGCCAGGCTCGGGCGGCGTCAGAGAGGAACAGGGGAAGGTTGCGGATGATGAGGTTGTCAACGTCCGTTCCACCCAGCTGGCAGGCCAGCCGGTAGTCCGCGAGTCACAGTTTCCGGCCTTGTCTCCCCCGAGTACTTGGTGATGGTAGTCGGGGTTCGGAACCGGGTCGGGAACGGTGCCCGTCGTATGGCCCGGCTGAAAGCTTGCGGACCGAGTGGTTCGGGCGAGGGGCTCCGATCCTCCCCGCTGTCGTAGCATACCCCATGCCTGGGGTGATAGCCTCGGCGCACCTTCTCATCGAGGTGGGCTCGACGGTCGCGGTGGTGGTGCTCGTTGCCGACGCGACCCGGGCCCGCAGGCGCTGTGTCCCGCGTGCGCCCGGTGTGGACCGAGGCTTCCCGCATGAATCGGGAAATCGCGGCGCGATGCTCTGGGGGGGGTATCCCTGCCTTCGGGAGGCAGAGCTTTCGGCCCGTCGGACCGCGGCATCTTCCAGGAGGTTCTTGAACTCTCCCTGGATACGCCGCCCCTCGGTGGTGGATGGTTCCGGCATCGCTCGGAGTAGTATAGCTGCTGTAGCCTGGTTCTGGCCGACCCCACTGGAACCCGGGGGCAGCCTTGCCCTGACATCGGCGGCGATGCGGTGCTGGACGTCCTGGGCCAGATGACGCGCTTCTCCGGCCGGTGCTCGGCCTGCCCACTCCTGCTCGATATTTTGCCGAAGCTGCACAAGTTGTCCTGCTTCCTCGTCGAGCCTGGCCTACATCTCGCGGATTTGCTCGAGCTGTGCGTCCTGACCCCTTGCAGGGACTGGGACCACAGCTAGCTCCTGAAGGATGTCAACGTGAGGCGCAGGCCTAGGGGGATCGCCGTCCTCCGGCATACCAAGGTGGTTGCCTTCGTCGAGACCCCCTAGATCGACGTGGAAACATTCGCGACTTGGGCCACGGTCCTCGTCGCCGAGGCTGTGGCTACTATCGGAGCAACCGGAGAGGCAGTAGTCACATGCGGTCATGAAGTCCCGCATGACACTAGGGTTACCGAGCCCAGAGAAATCCCAACCAGAGTCGGGCTTGTCATCTTCCTCGGAACCCGGGGGCCCGTAGGTCGAGACGGTCGTCAGTCGGTCCCAGGTTGACCACATATGATACCCCGGAAGGTTCGGATATGCCTTTATGAAAGCGTCCACCGAAGCGGGGTCACTCGGTGGGTCGAACCTGAATCTAAAAGGCACGGGATGGGAAACGGACGGTACCTCCTGATCGACGGATGATGATGAAGTCGTGTCGGGGACGGACTGCACCGTTATCTCAGGTACGAGGCTAACGCCCAGCAAGTCCTTCGCGAGCGTGCTGACGTCGTCCATCTGCTTGGGGTTGGCGTGTTGTGGGGAAACGACGCTCGTCTTCATCTCAGGCGTGAGGTCAACGCCCGACGTGTCCCCCGCTGGGGCGCCGGCGTCGTCGACTCGCTCGACAGCCGACGAGGTGCCGCCTCCTGCTTGGCCATGTCTGTCCCGCCTCCTCCTCCGTCGGCGGGGAAGGTGACGGGACAGACCCATATGTTGCTCTTCCGTCACGCGGGGAAGACGTCGTTGATTCCGCCGCCGGCGGGCGGGCTGACGGCCGCCATTGTCGTTGTCGCGCGGCGGAGGAAGGAGTATCATGTCGTAGCTGCCGTCGAGGGACATGAACTCGAGACTCCCGAAACGGAGCATCATCCCGGGTTGGAGAGGTTGCTGGAGACTACCCATCTGGAGCTTGACGGGAAGCTGTTCGTCACGCAGCAGGCCCCTACCTAGCGCGCCAACTGTCGGCGTTTTGACCCCGGGGGGTCCCTGGACCAACGAGTAAATTGTCGTTGCGTGTCCCAGCCCAGATGGGTCGGCACGAGACGGAACACAAGGGGGGAAAACAGTAAGGGGAAACCGCGACCTCGTGTTGTCCTGCGCCCAGGGCGGATGCGCTTGCAGTAGGGGGTTACAAGCGTTCGCATGGGAGAGAGAGAGAGCGTGAGCTTGTGCGTCAGCCCGTCCTCCCGCGCGGCCACCTTCGCGTACGAGAGCCTTGGACCTTCCTTTTATAGACGTAAGGAGAGGGCCCAGGTGTACAATGGTGGGTGTAGCAATGTGCTAACGTGTCTAGCAGAGGGAAGCCAGAGTCCTATATACATGCCATCGTGGCTGTCGGAGAGGTGTTCCTGCCCTGTTCATGTGATGTCGTGGCCGTCGGAGGAGCGCTTGAGCCCTGTGGAAGTACAACTGTTGGGGCTGTCGGATCCTTGCTGACGTCTCTTTGCTTCCGTAAGGGGCTGAGAACCGCCGTCGTCATGGAACACGCGGGGTGCCATCATTACCTGTTTTACCGGGGCGAGCCAGATGGGACGCCGGTCTTGTTCCCCGTAGCCTGAGCTAGCTAGGGGTAGGGTAATGATGGCCCCCCTGTGACGTGGTCGGTCCGAGCCTGAGGTCGGGCGTGGCGGTGACTCCTCCGAGGTCGAGGCTGAGTCCGAGCCCTGGGGTCAGGCGAGGCGGAGACCGTCTTCCGGAGTCGAGGTCGAGTCCGAGCCCTGGGGTCGGGCGAGGCGGAGTTCGTTGTCCGAGGTCGAGGTTGAGTCCGAGCCCTGGGGTCGGGCGAGGCGGAGACCGTCGTCCGAGGTCGAGGTTGAGTCCAAGCCCTGGGGTCAGGCGAGGTGGAGTTCGTCGTCCGAGGTCGAGGTTGAGTCTGAGCCCTGGGGTCGGGCAAGGCGGAGACCGTCTTCCGAGGTCGAGGTTGAGTCCGAGCCCTAGGGTCGGGCGAGGCGGAGACCATCTTCCGAGGCCGAGACGGGGGCCGAGCCCTGGGGTCGGGCGAGGCGGAGCTTCCTATGGTGCCCAAGGCTGGACTTAGCTGATGTCGGCCTCACTCTGGCGAGTGGAACAGCAGTCGGAGCAGGGCAGGCGGCGCTGTTTTCCTGTCAGGTCAGCCAGTGGAGCGGCGAAGTGACTGCGGTCACTTCGGCCTTGTCGACTGAGGAGCGTGCGTCAGGATAAGGTGTCATGCGATCCTTGCATTGAATGCTCCTGCGATACGGTCGGTTGGCGTGGCGATCCGGCCAAGGTTGCTTCTCCATGAAGCCTGCCCGAGCTGGGCCTCGGGCAAGTCGAAGGTGTGCCCGTCGCTTGAGGGGACCCTCGGGTGAGGCGTGAATCTGCCTTGGTCTACTGTTCCTGCCCGAGGTTGGGCTCGGGCAAGGCGAGATCGTGTCCCTTGAGTGGACGGAGCCTTGACCGGAATCGCGCCCATCAGGCCTTTGCAGCTTTGTGCTGATGGGGGTTACCAGCTGAGATTAGGAGTCTTGGGGGTACCCCTAATTATGGTCCCCGACAAACCCTCTATTAAAAAGGAGTTGTAGTTCAAAACACCCCTCTGCCCTAATCTTTGATAATTTTATACAGAGAGAACCCCTCTTTTTTTGAACCCCAAATTTTGAGACAGAGAATTATACACCAGTAAGAAGCCACTGGAATTTTTATAGAAGTTTTGGAAATATATTAAGTTAACTTGTAGTTCAAACCCACCTTAAAGACATAAAAGAAATAGAAGGAAAGAGAGGAATGATAAACCTCGCTCCAATAAGTTCAACTAGAAATCTTAATAAATTCTCACTAAGACATTAAAAGGAGATCAGTGGAACACCAAAATGGACTTACCACTTAGTTTAACTAAGATTGACCCTAAATTACTAAGTATACCCCAAGAATCTTCAAGTAGCAAGATTTAGCCCTACCTTATTAAAATGATCATTCACCATCCAAGTTTAATTGCTAAATTGCATATCATACCATGCATATATCTTACTCATTGCATTCATTAGATTGCAATCTCGCTTACGGAGAGTACATGCTCATCCCCGAGCAAGGAGCTATCCATGAGGAAGACCAGGAGCAAGCTCCCGAGACTGCCATCGAGGATCTCCCCGTAGCCCCAGCTATTGAAGGCAAGCCCCGGTTTTATGCATAACCGTATCTATATATGCTACTTTACTACACTTAATGTTTGTATGATTGTAATGTGCACTTAAGTGTAGGAGTTACTTGAAACCTCTAGTTGCATGAACTTAGGATTCCTTTTTGAGATGGATACTAGTATGCTAGGCCGAGTAGCTGCTTTGCTAATCAGGATCTCGATAGAAGTCGAGTGATTTTCCTAGCACTCGCGCGAGGTTAGGAATTGATTGTGTTTATCTTGATAACGGGATATATGTTAGTCTAGGGACTTGGATCCAGGGAGGATGCCTTGTCCATGAGACGGGAAAAAGGAATTAAGGATTAATGTGTGGATACCTGAGTCAAGCTTTTGAACGTACTAAACACATGTCGGAAAATATGGTAACCGGTAAACCTAGTACCTGAGTGAAGCCGGGCGCGGACTTTATCCCTCACGTGACCTGAGACTGGGTCTCCCATGCTAGCTATGGTGGGTACAAGTGCGGTCACTGCATGGCGGCAGCCGGGGTCAGTGGAGCATTGTATGCTAAGGCTGTGAGGCCTGGCCGCGAATGGGGAATCGATGGGGACAATTGACATGTGTGGAAACGGAGTGCTCTGACATGTCATGTGTTTAGGTTTACCTTGCAAGGATAAAACTCGATTCGAATCATCTTATTCTCGCAACTAATGAGACTGATTGACCCCTTGTACTACATTGAGTAAGAAGTGAAATGAGGTTACATGAGATAACTTGTTGTTTGTACTAAATGCTTGCTACCATGTATGCTTAGAAGGAGCAAACTCAGTTAAGATAATGATGCTAGAAATTGAAAAGCTAAAATTTGATTTTAGATACAGCTAGTGCTTTTGGCAAACCAAACCCCTCAGCCAAATAGCTGCATGGTCTAGAGGTACATGAGTAGATTCCTCACACCGGGTAAGTCTGGCTGATTATTAGTATACTCAGCCTTGCTTGTGGCATAATTTTTGCAGGTACGCTTCAGGATATGGTTGATGGTGTGACTTGGCCTACCACCCTGCCACCGGGTTGGATGGTCAAGTGGGATGCTGCTCCGGTAGGAGAGGAGCAAGAGGAGTAGTGGGCTAGGCCTTGCCCAATTCCTCACTACCGATGACATCGATTATCCGCTGCATCTTATTTTATGAACTTTTACCAGCTACTTGAAAAACTCCGATTTATGTAATAATTCAGTACTTTAATTTGAGGTTTTCCTGTTTTATTGTATTTCTTCTGTGACTCACCTTCGAGTGAGTATGTGGTATTTGATCCTGGTTAAGTGGCTTTATCAGACTAGATCTGAGGGACTGACGGGTTATTCCGATTAAAGTGTGTTACGGCCCCCGAGGCGTGACTTAGGCACTTAAGCTGGAATAATTCGGGCGGTTCTGCCACAGCTGGTATCGGAGCAAATACCGCCACAGAGAAGGACAATAAACCATGAATACTAATTTTCAAAATCTAAAACTTGCTTAGAAACTAATAAGAATCGTCAGGACTACACCGCTAGACCTAGGACGAAAGGCCTTAGGAATAGAGGGCGAAATAGGTGGCTAATTAAGTAGGCCCTGTGGGCCAGTATTTAGATTCTTAGAAGATGCCTTAAAGCACCCTTTTATTCGGAGAGGAGACGTTATTTTCAGCATGCATGCATTATAAAATTAAAAGGGATTAAGAACTAAAGAAGCAAAAACTTGAGCTAAACTGCTTCCTTTTTAAACCACTCAGGCTCTTTTATTTTCTTCCTTCCACCATAATATTTACATCTGATGCCCTTCCGCAGATGACTTCACCCACCCCCGCCAATGGAGGAGACACTCATTTCAGCTCTGACTTCCTTTCTCATGATGGCTTTCCTTCCATCTTGTGGGAAGTTCTTAACTCCGCTGGTTACCCTACGCCCCCTCTGTACACTGTGCAGTTGTACGAGGAGCATCGGGTACCACGTTGCCGAGTCTGGCTGACTTTGGAGGCTCATCCCCTTCAGCCGGGTTAACGTTCTCTTGACTCCGAGACGATTGGATTCAGGACGGACGACACCACTGAAGCAACAACCATGAAGACTCTGACAACTTTTTGTGGCTACCACCCCCTGGAGATGGTGATGCACCCCTTGGGACTCTTCCCTACTAAGAAGAAGGATGACCCCATGTGGTGTAACCGTGTGAGCCATGTGAAGGATGTGTGGGCAATGTATCCTGACTTGGTTGGGAGGGTCACTGTTCAGTGCATGAGTGCGCTATACCGACTTCAGGCCCTGCAAAGTGATGCTATGGCACATCTTGCTAACCTCGCTCAAACCACCAAGCTCACCCTCGATAGCAGAGAAGACTTTGTGGTCGACTTGTCCTCCGAGTTGGTGGAGAAGGACCTACAGGTGGAAAGGCTGAGCCAGCGCATTACCACCTTGGAGCAGCAGGTGGAAATCCGAGATAACACTATTGATGTCTTAGAGAACCAGCTCCATGATGTGCAGCGAGAACTTGAAGAAGCCAATGACCACCTAGACATGCACCACTTAGAGATGGAGGCCAATGAGGCCGGAAGCGAGGGAGAAGAGGCTCCCGAGGAGTTAGGACCAGCCCCTAGTGCCAACAGGACTACCTCCGCGATGCCCCCTTCACCCGCATCCAGTGTCGCTTCCACCGCTCAGGGTTGATCAGTTGTTTTGACGTCTTAGAGGATAGAAACCTACGCGAGCTTAGTTAATGACAGATTTTGGACTAGGCTTACGGGTACTTTCCCCTAATTGATGTAACCCTTGAGAACTTTTGAAATCTATGGGATGTTTGTAACCATGTTATCTTCATTCGAACTTAATGTTATGATTATGGCAATTTTCTTTCCATATGAGATAATAGCATGACGTTTGAAATTGTGGATCGGGATAACAATGGCGACAATCTCTGTTTTCAGATGGCAGCTAGGCAGCGTCGCGGGCATAACGAGCAAGTTCCCCCGCCACCTCCTCCAGCTCCCACAGTGCAGGAGCTAATGGCCCAGCAGAATGAGATTCTGCAACAGCTCTTGCAGCGCCAGCCCCACCCTCAGCAGTATGGTGGAGGCCAGCAGCAGCGACCTTCGGCAGCGGCAACCTACCAGGAATTCCTGAGCACGCAGCCGCCCTTGTTCACCAAGGTAGAGGATCCGTTGGATGCCGACGTGTGGCTCCGCGTCGTCGAGTCCAAGTTTCTCCTCCTCACGGGAGACTGCCCTGATGATACCAAGGCTCGCTTCTCCACGGAGCAGCTTCGTGGCCCTGCTCGGACTTGGTGGGACCACTTCCGTGCTATGCTACCCGCTGATCGTGAAGTGTCTTGGGAGGAATTCAAGACTGCTTTTAGAGGGCACCATATTCCAGTAGGAATTCTTGATCGCAAGCTGAATGAATTCCGGGCACTCAATCAAGGAACCCGCACGGTATTGCAGTATGCTCAGGCCTTCAACGACCTGTGCCAGTACGCAGGTTATCATGCTGATTCCGATGAGAAGAAGAGAGAACGCTTCTGCAGGGGTCTCAACACCAAGCTGCGGGAACGTCTCAACACTGTCCGGGCTGATAGCTTCAATGAGTTGGTCAACCTCGCCATCTCCCAGGAGGATTGTATTGTAGCTCACCGGGCAGAGAAGAAGAGAAAGGCACCAATGGCAGCACCATCCGCTCAGGCCCAGAGGTTCAGGATTGTTTCTCACAATCAGAGCACAAGATTTCAGCAGCAGGCAGGTAGATGGGTGATCAGGCCACCTCAGCAGCAGCAGCCAGCACCCAACCGCTTTCCAGCTCCCGCTCTAAGGAATAATCAGCCTCCGCAGCAGCAGCAGTTCCGCCAAGGCAATGGGAACAAGTGCTTCACTTGTGGCAATGTGAGCCACTATGCCAAGGATTGCCTAAGAAATCAGCAGAGGCAGATGCCAGCACCAAATCAAGACAAGGGAAGAAAGCAGAGGGTACAAGTCAAGCAAGGGAAGCTCAACTTCACCACTTTGGAGGAGTTACCTAAGGGAGCCCCCGTCATGACTGGTATCTTTTCAGTTTATAATCAACCTGCTTTAATTCTGTTTGATTCTGGTGCTAAATGTCAACTGCCTTTCTATCACACAAAAGGATCATTTATGATAGCCACGCCTGTAGGTAAAATTGCAACTAACCAATTAAACCAAAGTGTGCCTATTCAACTGGGAAGCCACATTATCAAAACCACCCTTCTTGTTTTGGGTTTGGAAAATGTGGATATTATTCTAGGAGCTAATTGGATGACCCTACACCAAGTAGTGCTTGATGTAGCCAGCCGCATCGTGGAAATCAATTCCTCAATGTGTGGGAATTTCACCTTGTTTCTGCCTCGTTAAGACTTTACACAATCATGTGCTTTTGCTATGACGGAGTTACCTCTGAAGAAGATTCCAGTGGTTTGTGAGTATGCAGATGTCTTTCCTGATGAATTGCCAGGAATGCCACCAGACTGGGATATTGAATTCACCATCGAGTTGCAATCGGGAACGACACCTATTTCCAAGAGGCCTTACCGGATGCCACCCGCTGAGTTGGCAGAATTGAATAAGCAATTGCAAGAATTGCTGGACAAAGGCTTTATTCGCCCAAGTACTTCGCCTTGGGGATGTCCAGCCTTGTTTGTAAAGAACAAAGATGAAAGCTTGAGGTTGTGTATAGATTACCGCCCACTTAATGCGGTGACTATCAAGAACAAGTATCCTTTGCCTCGTATTGATATTCTTTTTGATCAGTTGGTCGGAGCCAAAGTGTTTTCCAAGATAGACCTTCGCTCCTACTACCATCATATCAAGATACGAGCAAGTGATATTCCAAAGACTGCTTTCTCAACTAGATATGGGCTATATGAATTCTTGGTGATGTCTTTTGGGCTGACTAATGCACCAGCATATTTCATGTATCTGATGAATTCTGTTTTCATGCCTGAATTGGACAAATTCGTAGTGGTTTTCATCGATGATATCTTGGTGTACTCGAAGAACGAAGAAGAACATGCCGGGCATTTGCATGTAGTGCTTCAACGTCTGCGGGAGCACCATCTTTATGCCAAATTGTCAAAATGTGATTTTTGGCTAAAGGAGATCAAATTCTTGGGTCACACTATCTCTCAGGCAGGTATAGCTGTTGATCCTGATAAGGTGCAAGAGGTGATGAACTAGAAGCCGCCAACGACTGTCCGTCAGATTCGGAGTTTTCAGGGATTAGCTGGTTATTACCAAAGATTCATTCTGGATTTCTCTCGAATTGTGAAGCCCATAACTGAGCTATTGAAGAAAGAAGCCAAGTTTGTTTGGGGTCAGAAGTGCGAAGATGCCTTTCATGCATTGAGGCAACATCTGACCACAACGCCAGTGTTAGCACAACCCGACAGCAGCAAGCCATTTGATGTGTATTGTGATGCCTCTGGCACTGGACTAGGTTGTGTCTTGATGCAAGACAACCGAGTCATTGCTTACACATCAAGAGCACTCAGGCCTCATGAGCAAAATTATCCCACTCATGATCTGAAGTTGGCAGTCGTGGTTCATGCATTAAAAATGTGGAGGCACTATTTGATGGGAACCCACTGCAACATCTTCACTGATCATAAGAGCCTTAAGTATATCTTTACTTAGGTTGATTTCAACATGAGGCAGAGAAGATGGCTAGAGCTGATCAAAGATTATGACCTAGAGGTACATTATCACCCAGGAAAGGCCAATGTGGTAGCAGATGCCTTGAGTCAGAAATTGCAATGCAACTATGTTATGATGGATTCTCGCATTGACACCTTGTGTGATGAGTTGAGCAAGATGAAGATTGAAGTGATTCCTTCTGGTGCTTTGTCTCACATTTCCGTTGAGCTAGCTTTGCAAGACCAGATCATCATGGCCCAGCTCAGTGACAAGGGAGTGCAAATTATTAAGGAGAACCTCCATTAGAAGACAGAGAAGTATAAATGTTTCCGCCAAGATGGAAAGGGTATATTGTTGTTTGAAAGCAAATTGGTGGTTCCTAAAAATAAGGATCTCAAGAAGAAAATCTTGGACGAGGCCCATCTCTCCAAATACTCTATGCATCGAGGGAGCACCAAAATGTACCATGATCTGAAGCCCTTGTATTGGTGGACCAGAATGAAGAGGGAGATAGCCCAATATGTATCGAAATGTGACACCTGTCAGAGGATAAAGGCAAGCCACTTGAAATCAGCTGGAGCTTTGCAACCCCTATCTATACCTTCGTGGAAATGGGATGACATCAGCATGGATTTCATTGTGGGTCTGCCCAACACCTCTCGTCATCATGATTCGATTTTGGTTATTGTGGACTGACTGACTAAAGTGGTACATTTTCTCCCAGTGCACACCACTGATAAGGCTCAAAAGTATGCAGAGTTGTACATTGACTGGATCGTGTGTTTGCACGGATTGCCCCGGACTATTGTTTTTGACCGAGGAGCCCAATTTGTTGCTAGATTTTGGGAACAACTGCAAGAGTCTCTAGGAACCAAGCTAATCAGAAGTTCAGCTTACCACCCGCAGACTGATGGTCAGACCGAGAGGGTAAATCAAATTCTTGAAGATATGCTGAGAGCTTGTGCAATCGATTGTGGCAAGAACTGGGATAACCACCTCTCCTTGGCAGAGTTTGCTTATAACAACAGTTATCAATCTAGCCTAAGGATGGCACCCTTCGAAGCTCTCTATGGGAGAAGGTGTAGAACACCCCTCAATTGGTCTCAGCCTGGAGAAAGAGAAGTTTTCGGACCTGACTTAGTGACTGAAGCCGAAAGGAAGGTCAAACTAATCAGGAAGAATCTAGAAGCTGCTCAGGCCAGGCAGAAGAATTACCATGATAAGAGGAGG
Organism: Zea mays; assembly: GCF_902167145.1. NCBI lineage: Eukaryota > Viridiplantae > Streptophyta > Magnoliopsida > Poales > Poaceae > Zea > Zea mays. The sequence goes on from NC_050097.1 coordinate 92,965,874, forward strand.
AAACCTCTCCAGTGTGAGGTGGGAGATTTCGTATATTTGAAGGTATCACCCACCAAGGGAGTGCGGAGATTCAGGATCAAAGGCAAGTTAGCCCCTCGTTACATTGGGCCTTATGAGATCATAGAAACATGTGGACCCATAGCATACTGAAAGGGAATTAGGTTTACACCTAGTCCCTAATTAATTTTGGTGGTTGAATTGCCAAACACAAACAATTGGACTAACTAGTTTGCCCAAGTGTATAGATTATACAGGTATAAAAGGTTCACACTCAGCCAATAAAAAAGATCAAGTTCTGGATTCAACAAAGGAGCAAAGTGGGAACCGCAGGCTCTCTGGTCCGGGAGCACCGGACTGTCCGGTGTGCCACCGGACAGTGTCCGGTGCACCACCGGACAGTGTCCGGTGCACCAGAGGACTCCGACTTGAACTCGCCACCTTCGGGAATTTCCAGAGGCACTCGCGCTATAATTCACCGGACTGTCCGGTGTACACCGGACAGTGTCCGGTGCGCCAAAGAAGAGCGGCCTCAGGAACTCGCCAGCTTCGGGAAACTCCAACGGCTAGTCCGCTATAATTCACCGGACTGTCCGGTGTGCACCGGACTGTCCGGTGCGAGTCCAGAGCAACGGCTATCTCCGCGCCAACGGCTACCTGCGGCGCATTAATTGCGCGCGCAGCGCGCGCAGAAGTCAGGCGCGCCCATACTGGCGCACCGGACAAGGAACAGTAGATGTCCGGTGTGCACCGGACATCCAGGCGGGCCCACAAGTCAGAAGCTCCAACGGTCAGAATCCAACGGCAGTGATGACGTGGCGGGGGCACCGGACTGTCCGGTGCGCCATCGAACAGACAACCTCCCAACGGCCACATTTGGTGGTTGGGGCTATAAATACCCCAACCACCCCACCATTCATTGCATCCAAGTTTTCCACTTCCCAACTACTACAAGAGCTCTAGCATTCAATTCTAGACACACCAAAGAGATCAAATCCTCTCCAAATTCCACACAACGCCATAGTGACTAGAGAGAGTGATTTGCTTGTGTTCTTTCGAGCTCTTGCGCTTGGATTGCTTTCTTCCTTCTTGATTCTTTCATTGCGATCAAACTCACTTGTAATTGATACAAGAGACACCAAACTTGTGGTGGTCCTTGTGGGAACTTTGTGTTCCAAGTGATTGAGAAGAGAAAGCTCACTCGATCCGTGGGATCGTTTGAGAGAGGGAAGGGTTGAAAGAGACCCAGCCTTTGTGGCCTCCTCAACGGGGAGTAGGTTTGCAAGAACCGAACCTCGGTAAAACAAATCGGCGTGTCACACTCTTCATATGCTTGCGATTTGTTTTCCATCCTCTCTCGCAGACTCGTTTCTTTATTACTAACGCTAACCCGGCTTGTAGTTGTGTTTATATTTGTAAATTTTAGTTTCGCCCTATTCACCCCCCTCTAGGCGACTTTCAATTGGTATCAGAGCCCGGTGCTTCATTAGAGCCTAACCGCTCGAAGTGATGTCGGGAGATCACGCCAAGAAGGAGATGGAGACCGGCGAAAAGCCCACTACAAGCCACGGGAGCACTTCATCGGAAGAGTCCCACACCAAGAGGAGGGAGAAGAAGAAGAGCTCCTCCAACAAAGGGAAGGAGAAGAAATCTTCTTCTCACCACAAAGAGAAGAAAGAAAAATCTTCTTCCCACAAGCCGCATCGGAGTGGGGACAAGCAAAAAAGGATGAGGAAAGTGGTCTACTACGAGACCGACACTTCATCAACATCGACCTCCGGCTCCGATGCGCCCTCCGTAACTTCTAAACGCCAAGAGCGTAAGAAGTTTAGTAAGATCCCCCTACACTATTCTCGCATTTCTAAACATGCACCTCTACTTTCCGTCCCATTAGGCAAACCACCAACTTTTGATGGTGAAGATTATGCTAGGTGGAGTGATTTAATGCGATTTCATCTAACCTCACTCCACAAAAGTATATGGGATGTTGTTGAGTTTGGTGCACAGGTACCATCCATAGGGGATAAGGATTATGATGAGGATGAGGTGGCCCAAATCGAGCACTTCAACTCTCAAGCGACAACGATACTTCTCGCCTCTTTAAGTAGAGAGGAGTATAACAAAGTGCAAGGGTTGAAGAGCGCCAAGGAGGTTTGGGATGTGCTCAAAACCGCGCACGAGGGAGATGAGCTCACAAAGATCACCAAGCGGGAAACGATCGAGGGGGAGCTCGGTCGGTTCCGGCTTCGCAAAGGGGAAGAGCCACAACACATGTACAACCGGCTCAAGACCTTGGTGAATCAAGTGCGCAACCTCGGGAGCGTAAAGTGGGATGACCATGAAATGGTTAAGGTTATTCTAAGATCTCTTATTTTCCTTAACCCTACTCAAGTTCAATTAATTCGTGGTAATCCTAGATATACTAAAATGACCCCCGAGGAAGTAATCGGGCATTTTGTAAGTTTTGAGTGCATGATCGAAGGCTCGAGGAAGATCAACGAGCTTGATGATCCCTCTACATCTGAAGCTCAACCCGTCGCATTCAAGGCGATGGAAGAAAAGAAGGAGGAGTCTACACCAAGTCGACAACCAATAGACGCCTCCAAGCTCGACAATGAGGAAATGGCGCTCGTCATCAAGAGCTTCCGCCAAATCCTCAAGCAAAGGAGAGGGAAAGACTACAAGTCCCGCTCCAAGAAGGTTTGCTACAAGTGTGGTAAGCCCGGTCACTTTATTGCTAAATGTCCATTATCAAGTGATAGTGACAGGGGCGACGACAAGAAGGGGAGAAGAAAGGAGAAGAAGAGGTACTACAAGAAGAAGGGCGGCGATGCCCATGTTTGTCGGGAGTGGGACTTCGACGAAAGCTCAAGCGACTCCTCCGACGACGAGGACGCCGCCAACATCGCCGTCACCAAGGGACTTCTCTTCCCCAACGTCGGCCACAAGTGCCTCATGGCAAAGGACGGCAAAAGGAAGAAGGTAAAATCAAGATCCTCCACTAAATATGAAACCTCCAGTGATGAAAATACTAGCGATGAGGAGGATAACTTGCGTACCCTTTTTGCCAATCTTAACATGGAACAAAAAGAAAAATTAAATGAATTAATTAGTGCTATTCATGAAAAGGATGACCTTTTGGATTCCCAAGAGGACTGTCTAATTAAAGAAAACAAGAAACATGTTAAGGTTAAAAATGCTTATGCTCTAGAAATTGAGAAATGTGAAAAATTATCTAGTGAGCTAAGCACTTGCCGTGAGATGATTGACAACCTTAGTAATGAAAATGCTAGTTTAAATGCTAAGGTTGATTCACATGTTTGCAATGTTTCAATTCCTAATCCTAGAGATAATAATAATGATTTGCTTGCTAGGATTGAAGAATTAAACATTTCTCTTGCTAGCCTTAGAATTGAGAATGAAAAATTGCTTGCTAAGGCTAAAGATTTTGATGTTTGCAATGTTACAATTTCCGATCTTAGAGATAATAATGATATCTTGCGTGCTAAGATCGTAGAACTTAATTCATGCAAACCCTCTACATCTAGTGTTGAGCATGTTTCTATTTGTGCTAGATGTAGAGATATTAACATTGATGCTATTCATGATCATATGGCTTTAATTAAACAACAAAATGATCATATAGCAAAATTAGATGCTAAAATTGCCGAGCATAACTTAGAGAATGAAAAATTTAAATTTGCTAGAAGTATGCTCTATAATGGGAGACGCCCTGGCATCAAGGATGGCATTGGCTTTCAAAGGGGAGACAATGTCAAACTTAATGCCCCTCCTAAAAGATTGTCTAATTTTGTAAAGGGCAAGGCTCCCGTGCCTCAGGATAACGAGGGTTACATTTTGTACCCTGCCGGTTATCCTGAGAGCAAAATTAGGAGAATTCATTCTAGGAAGTCTCACTCTGGCCCTAATCATGCTTTCATATATAAGGGTGAGACATCTAGCTCTAGGCAACCAACCCGTGCTAAGTTGCCTAGAAAGAAAACTCCTAGTGCATCAAATGAGCATGATATTTCATTTAAAACTTTTGATGCATCTTATGTTTTAACTAACAAATCAGGCAAGATAGTTGCCAAATATGTTGGGGGCAAGCACAAGGGGTCAAAGACTTGTGTTTGGGTACCCAAAGTTCTTGTGTCTAATGCCAAAGGACCCAAAACCATTTGGGTACCTAAAGTCAAGAACTAAAATTGTTTTGTAGGTTTATGCATCCGGGGGCTCAAGTTGGATCATCGACAGCGGGTGCACAAACCACATGACAGGGGAGAAAAGGATGTTCTCCTCCTATGAGAAAAACCAAGATCCCCAACGAGCTATCACATTCGGGGATGGAAATCAAGGTTTGGTCAAAGGTCTTGGTAAAATAGCTATATCTCCTGACCATTCTATTTCCAATGTTTTTCTTGTAGATTCTTTAGATTACAATTTGCTTTCTGTATCTCAATTATGCAAAATGGGCTACAACTGTCTCTTCACTGATGTAGGTGTCACTGTCTTTAGAAGAAATGATGATTCAATAGCATTTAAGGGAGTGTTAGAGGGTCAGCTGTACTTGGTAAATTTTAATAGAGCTGAACTCGACACTTGCTTAATTGCTAAGACTAACATGGGTTGGCTCTGGCACCGCCGACTAGCCCATGTTGGGATGAAGAATCTTCACAAGCTTCTAAAAGGAGAACACATTTTAGGATTAACAAATGTTCATTTTGAGAAAGACAGGATTTGTAGCGCATGCCAGGCAGGAAAGCAAGTTGGAGCCCATCATCCACACAAGAACATCATGACGACCGACAGGCCACTGGAGCTCCTACACATGGACCTATTCGGCCCGGTTGCTTACATAAGCATCGGCGGGAGTAAGTACTGTCTAGTTATTGTGGATGATTATTCTCGCTTCACTTGGGTATTCTTTTTACAGGAAAAATCTCAAACCCAAGAGACCTTAAAGGGATTCTTGAGACGGGCTCAAAATGAGTTTGGCTTAAGGATCAAGAAAATAAGAAGCGACAACGGGACGGAGTTCAAGAACTCTCAAATCGAAGGCTTTCTTGAGGAGGAGGGCATCAAGCATGAGTTCTCTTCTCCCTACACTCCACAACAAAATGGTGTAGTGGAGAGGAAGAATAGAACTCTATCGGACATGGCGAGAACCATGCTTGATGAATACAAGACTTCGGATCGGTTTTGGGCGGAGGCGGTCAACACCGCTTGCTACGCCATCAACCGGTTGTATCTACACCGAATCCTCAAAAAGACATCATATGAACTCCTAACCGGTAAAAAGCCCAATATTTCATATTTTAGAGTTTTTGGTAGCAAATGCTTTATTCTTGTTAAAAGAGGTAGAAAATCTAAATTTGCTCCTAAGACTGTAGAAGGCTTTTTACTTGGTTATGACTCAAACACAAGGGCATATAGGGTCTTTAACAAGTCCACTAGACTAGTTGAAATCTCATGTGACGTTGTGTTTGATGAAACTAACGGCTCTCAAGTAGAGCAAGTTGATCTTGATGAGATAGGTGAAGAAGAAGCTCCATGCATCGCGCTAAGGAACATGTCCATTGGGGATGTGTGTCCTAAGGAATCCGAAGAGCCTCCAAATGCACAAGATCAACCATCCTCCTCCACGCAAGCATCTCCACCAACTCAAAATGAGGATAAAGCTCAAGTTGATGAAGAAGAAGATCAAACAAATGAGCCACCTCAAGATGACGGCATAGATCAAGGGGGAGATGCAAATGATCAAGACAAGGAGGATGAAGAACCAAGGCCGCCACACCCAAGAGTCCACCAAGCAATCCAACGAGATCACCCCGTCGACACCATCCTCGGCGACATTCATAAGGGGGTAACCACTAGATCTCGTGTTGCACATTTTTATGAACATTACTCGTTTGTTTCCTCTATTGAGCCACACAGGGTAGAGGAAGCACTACAAGATTCGGATTGGGTGGTGGCGATGCAAGAGGAGCTCAACAACTTCACTAGGAATGAGGTATGGCATTTAGTTCCACGTCCTAATCAAAATGTTGTAGGAACCAAATGGGTCTTCCGCAACAAGCAAGATGAGCATGGTGTGGTGACAAGGAACAAAGCTCGACTTGTGGCCAAGGGATACTCACAAGTCGAAGGTTTGGATTTCGGTGAAACCTATGCACCCGTAGCTAGGCTTGAATCAATTCGCATATTATTAGCCTATGCTACTTACCATGGCTTTAAGCTTTATCAAATGGACGTGAAAAGTGCCTTCCTCAATGGACCAATCAAGGAAGAGGTCTATGTTGAGCAACCTCCCGGCTTTGAAGACAGTGAGTATCCTAACCATGTCTATAAGCTCTCTAAGGCGCTTTATGGGCTCAAGCAAGCCCCAAGAGCATGGTATGAATGCCTTAGAGATTTCCTTATTGCAAATGGATTCAAAGTCGGAAAGGCCGATCCTACACTCTTTACTAAAACACTTGAAAATGATTTGTTTGTATGCCAAATCTATGTTGATGATATCATATTTGGGTCTACTAACGAGTCTACATGTGAAGAGTTTAGTAGGATCATGACACAGAAATTCGAGATGTCGATGATGGGGGAGTTGAAGTATTTTCTAGGATTCCAAGTGAAGCAACTCCAAGAGGGCACCTTCATTAGCCAAACAAAGTACACTCAAGACATTCTAAACAAGTTTGGAATGAAGGATGCCAAGCCCATCAAGACACCCATGGGACCTAATGGGCATCTCGACCTCGACACGGGAGGTAAGTCCGTGGATCAAAAGGTATACCGGTCGATGATAGGTTCTTTACTCTATTTATGTGCATCTCGACCGGATATTATGCTTTCCGTATGCATGTGTGCAAGATTCCAAGCCGATCCTAAGGAAGCTCACCTTACGGTCGTGAAACGAATCTTGAGATATTTGGCTTATACTCCTAAGTTTGGGCTTTGGTATCCTAGGGGATCCACATTTGATTTGATTGGATATTCGGATGCCGATTGGGCGGGGTGTAAAATCAATAGGAAGAGCACATCGGGGACTTGCCAGTTCTTGGGAAGATCCTTGGTGTCTTGGGCTTCAAAGAAGCAAAATTCGGTCGCTCTTTCCACCGCCGAAGCTGAGTATATTGCCGCAGGTCACTGTTGCGCGCAATTGCTTTGGATGAGGCAAACCCTGCGGGACTACGGTTACAAATTAACCAAAGTCCCTTTGCTATGTGATAACGAGAGTGCAATCAAAATGGCCGACAATCCCGTCGAGCATAGCCGCACTAAACACATAGCCATTCGGTATCATTTTCTGAGGGATCACCAACAAAAGGGAGATATCGAGATTTCTTACATTAATACTAAAGATCAATTAGCCGATATCTTTACCAAGCCTCTTGATGAACAATCTTTTAACAAACTTAGGCATGAGCTCAATATTCTTGATTCTAGGAATTTCTTTTGTTAAATTGCACACATTGCTCTTCTATATACCTTTGATCATGTCTCTTTCATATGCTATGACTAATGTGTTTTTCAAGTCTATTTCAAACCAAGTCATAGGTGTATTGAAAGGAAATTGGAGTCTTCGGCGAAGACAAAAGGCTTCCACTCCGTAACTCATCCTTCGCCGTTGCTCCAAGAGACTCTCCATCTTTTGGGGAGAGAGCAAAAGGACTTCGTCTTTGGTATAATCTAAACTCATTTGTTTATGACCAAAGGGGAACATAGCACTTCGAGGGCTCTAATGATTCCGTTTTTGGCGATTCATGCCAAAGGGGGAGAGAGTATGAGCCCAAAGCAAAAGGACCGCACCACCACCAAATTCAAAAACTTAAGTGTTGAATATTTTCAATTAGTATCCTATTGTGTTCAAAAGGGGGAGAAAGTAGTATTTCAAAATGATATATCAAAACCCTCTTGAACACTAAGAGGAGGATCTCATTTAGGGGGAGTTTTGTTTAGTCAAAGGAAAAGCATTTGAAACAGGGGGAGAAAATTTCAAATCTTGAAAATGCTTTGCAAAATCTTATTCATTTACCTTTGACTATTTGCAAAAAGAACTTTGAAAAGGATTTACAAAAGAGTTTGCAAAAACAAAACATGTGGTGCAAACGTGGTCCAAAATGTTATATAAGAAAGAAACAATCCATGCATATCTTGTAAGTATTTATATTGGCTCAATTCCAAGCAACCTTTGCACTTACATTATGCAAACTAGTTCAATTATGCATTTCTATACTTGCTTTGGTTTGTGTTGGCATCAATCACCAAAAAGGGGGAGATTGAAAGGGAATTAGGTTTACACCTAGTCCCTAATTAATTTTGGTGGTTGAATTGCCAAACACAAACAATTGGACTAACTAGTTTGCCCAAGTGTATAGATTATACAGGTATAAAAGATTCACACTCAGCCAATAAAAAAGATCAAGTTCTGGATTCAACAAAGGAGCAAAGTGGGAACCGAAGGCTCTCTGGTCCGGGAGCACCGGACTGTCCGGTGTGCCACCGGACAGTGTCCGGTGCACCAGAGGACTCCGACTTGAACTCGCCACCTTCGGGAATTTCCAGAGGCACTCGCGCTATAATTCACCGGACTGTCCGGTGTACACCGGACAGTGTCCGGTGCGCCAAAGAAGAGCGGCCTCAGGAACTCGCCAGCTTCGGGAAACTCCAACGGCTAGTCCGCTATAATTCACCGGACTGTCCGGTGTGCACCGGACTGTCCGGTGCGACTCCAGAGCAACGGCTATCTCCGCGCCAACGGCTACCTGCGGCGCATTAATTGCGCGCGCAGCGCGCGCAGAAGTCAGGCGCGCCCATACTGGCGCACCGGACAAGGAACAGTAGATGTCCGGTGTGCACCGGACATCCAGGCGGGCCCACAAGTCAGAAGCTCCAACGGTCAGAATCCAATGGCAGTGATGACGTGGAGGGGGCACCGGACATGTCCGGTGTGCACCGGACTGTCCGGTGCGCCATCGAACAGACAGCCTCCCAACGGCCACATTTGGTGGTTGGGGCTATAAATACCCCAACCACCCCACCATTCATTGCATCCAAGTTTTCCACTTCCCAACTACTACAAGAGCTCTAGCATTCAATTCTAGACACACCAAAGAGATCAAATCCTCTCCAAATTCCACACAACGCCATAGTGACTAGAGAGAGTGATTTGCTTGTGTTCTTTCGAGCTCTTGCGCTTGGATTGCTTTCTTCCTTCTTGATTCTTTCATTGCGATCAAACTCACTTGTAATTGATACAAGAGACACCAAACTTGTGGTGGTCCTTGTGGGAACTTTGTGTTCCAAGTGATTGAGAAGAGAAAGCTCACTCGATCCGTGGGATCGTTTGAGAGAGGGAAGGGTTGAAAGAGACCCGGCCTTTGTGGCCTCCTCAATGGGGAGTAGGTTTGCAAGAACCGAACCTCGGTAAAACAAATCGGCGTGTCACACTCTTCATTTGCTTGCGATTTGTTTTCCATCCTCTCTCGCGGACTCGTTTCTTTATTACTAACGCTAACCCGGCTTGTAGTTGTGTTTATATTTGTAAATTTCAGTTTCGCCCTATTCACCCCCCCTCTAGGTGACTTTCACATACAAATTGAAGTTACCTCCAAAAATGTCTGCCATCCACAATGTGTTCCATGTATCCCAACTAAAGAAGTGTGTTCGATTGCCGACCGAGATCATAGCAGAACCAGAATTGGAGATAGAGCCAGATCTATCGTACCAAGAGTACCCTTCCAAGGTTCTGGATTGCAAAGAAAGATCAACTCGGGCTAAATCGATCAGGATGTATAAGATCCAATGGAGTAATCACTCAGAGGAAGAGGCTACTTGGGAGACTGAGGAATTCCTGCGTTCCAACTTCCCCGATTGCCTACCTAAGGAAATTGGTACGTAATCATGCCCTACCCCTCCCCTGCCCTTCGAATCTAAAATTCAAAAAATGATCTTAAAGTAGAATGAGTTAATTATAGAATTAAAGTTAAAAGGACTTCCTTCTGAAGTTGCAAAGAGAATGACATTCGAAGAGCAGTTTGCCCTAATAAATAAAGCACTCACTTCAAGTAAGTCTCACCCTTCGCTTCACCCCGGGAGGACTCTGACCCGAATCTCGGGACGAGATTCCTTTAAGGGGGGAAGGATGTGACACCCCAGTGTCACCTAGGGCTTTTCTTAGTGCCAACCCAAGAACCATCATTTCATGTAAGCCAAATTGAGCATGAAGCACCAAATCAAATTAAGAATAAAAAAAATCCACTAAGTTTATATCTAAAAGAATCATGCTTAACACAATTGAGGTTTTCAAAAAGGGAAAATATTGAAACCCTAATATCACCCCTAATTAAGCTATTTAAGTAGAAATGAAGAAAAGGGATGAAAGACCATGAAAAACTTGAAATCATGGCTTAGGCCAATTAAAAAAAATAAATACATTAAATAAGCTACAATTAAGATTATGAAAGCTTGGCCAAAATAGTTTATTAAAAACACCAAACAAGCCATTCAAGTGGAGGTTCAATGGGGAAATCTGAAATTCAGATTTCTGAATTTTCAGCCCATGAACCAAAACCGAGCGCGTTCACCTTGATCCTTAGCTCTAATCCTAATGTTCCCATTGACAAAAACGTGTCTAACTAACCCCTCTGTCACATGTCAGAAGATGGCATCGGAACGCGAGCCCTAGACACGACAAAACCGAAGATTTTCCTCGGGCTCGGGCTGGGAGACAGACCAGACTTCAGAGCTCCAAATCTTTGAAACCAGTAGGCCAAATCCTATGACCCCCACACAAGATCGGTAGCTTATGGGGAGGAGAAGAGGTTTTGTGCACTGACCAAGGCAAGAGCAGGCTCGGATGAATGACCACACGCGCTAGAACTCGGGCAGAATGAACGCGCACACGTGTTCGACCCTGGTCGACACGCCGGCGTTCGCCCAACCCGCGCGCACGCTCGCCCCAGCGTCCGGTCAAGTCAGCAGCGCGCCCTCGCCCTCGGCCGTGCTCGCCCACACCTTTAAAGCCTCCCCGGGCGCGCCTCACCTCACCCCATGCTCACCCTCGCTGGCCAGACGCCCCTCCTTAGCTCCGGCGAGCTTTTCCTCCGCCCGCCACCACTGCCCAAGCCTCGGCCACCGCGGCCAGCCCGCTCCAGTCGCGTCCAAGTTGTGCCTGCCCCTCGGTTAGCTTCGCCAGTGGCCCGTGAAGCTTTCCAAGCGCTCGGACCCGGCAGAACCTCACTGGAGACCCAAGATCATCCTCGCCGGACTTTGGTCGCCCGTGTGCGCACGTACACCAAGCAATCCGGTGAGCCATTCTCCTATTCCTTGCACACACGCCTTCATTGATCTCTGGTGAAGCTCACTGACCCATTTGATTGACCTATCGTGCCCTGGTTAGGCAGGACTCCTCGCCGCCGACGAGCTCCCCCACCTGCGCACGTGGACCGACCGACTCCGACCATCCCCGACGGCGACCCGCACATCGCCGTGACCCACAGGACCTCCCCTACACCCTCGACCACCTCACCGGAGCAGTCTCGCCGCCGGTAAGCCCTTTCGCCCCTTTCTTCCTCCATGGACACTGTTCCACTAGGGAAGGACCGCGGGTTCGATTTCCAGAAACCCTAGGGGGTTTTCTGTAGAGTCGTAGACTCATGTGAATAGTGCACCAAGGACATGTCTGTAATTCACTTAAAATCTTTCGCCACGGACCCCAGTGCAAAACCGTTTTCCTTTACCCATTTCTTTTTAACCTTTTTAAATTCAGCAGAAAATTTAGAGAATTTATATCTTGAGTTATATTCAACAAAATTTGAGCAAACCAATTTTGCTGGATTCAAATAATTATGGGCTATCAATTAAAAATACTGAACCCTGTACTTTATATTTTAAATTTTAGAGTTTGGAATTGATTAAGGAAAATAACCAAACCTTATTAAATTAAAGAAAATTTGTTATGCTTCTGTGCAGAACTTAAGAAAATTTGTAGATGTGTAAACCCCCCTTAGGCACTGTTTAAAAATAGTGAGCACCCCAGTATTGAAAGTTTAAGTAATGTTATCTATTAAAACCATTTTTGCCCACAACTTAGGAAAATCAGAAAGGCATTAGAAAATAATGAACAGTGAATGCAATTATTTTTCCTAGTCTAATTAAGTAACAGAAAACTTAGGAAAAATAAAGGGACCCCTAGTCCAGAACATATTCAAAGTGAAATGTTTTATTAAGCACTAACCAAACTAGAAAAATAATTATTAGAATTATGAAAACAATTTCAAAATTGTTAATAAAAATCATGTGGACTTGTAACCACTAGAACCTCACTACAAAAATGAAAAACACCCCAGCCCATCATTTTAAGTAGGGTAAACAAATAAAACTTGATATTGGGCCATATTTTAAATAAATCATCAGCAAACCAAAAATAGTGCAATAATGAGCAAATAAAATTTTACCAGATAGGTAATGAAGTAGGCCACCAGAGAAAATTGTAAAACCTAATTGAAAGCTGCAAAATACTACCCATTGCCAATACTTCATGAAAAAGGCCATTTAGTTCAAGAAATTCCTACCACCCTTCCCTCAAGCAAAAAGTTGCCAAACTTCAGCATGATTGCTCTTGCACAAAGAAGAAGATAGGAAAAATTAGAAATATGTTGTTTGATATTTTTCAAATATAGTGGTAGTAGAAAGCACCCCTTTGGCTAGAAACTTTAGAAAATTGTAGCAAAATAACTAATAAGTATTAATGGCTAAAAATTGGTACAAAGTCATGTTATATCATCTAGATGCCAGCAAAAATATGTCTTAGAGAATAACCCTCTGTTAAAAAGGAGTTGTAGTTCAAAACACCCCCTCTGCCCTAATCTTTGATAATTTTATACAGAGAGAACCCCTCACTTTTTGAACCCCAAATTTTGGGACAGAGAACTATACACCAATAAGAAGCCACTGTGATGTTTACAAAATTTTTGGAAATTTATTAAGTTAACTTGTAGTTCAAACCCACCTTAAAGGCATAAAAGAAATAGAAGGAAAGAGAGGAAAGGTAAACCTCGCTCCAATAAGTTCAACTAGAAATCTTAATAAATTCTCACTAAGACATTAAAAAGAGATCAGTGGAACACCAAAATGGACTTACCACTTAGTTTAACAAAGCTTGACCCTAAATTACTAAGTATACCCCAAGAATCTTCAAGTAGCAAGCTTTAGCCCTACCTTATTAAAATGATCATTCACCATCCAAGTTTAATTGCTAAATTGCATATCATACCATGCATATATCTTACTCATTGCATTCATTAGATTGCAATCTCGCTGACGGAGAGTACATGCTCATCCCCGAGCAAGGAGCTATCCACGAGGAAGACCAGGACTAAGCTCCCGAGACTGCCATTGAGGATCTCCCCGCAGCCCCAGGTATTGAAGGCAAGCCCCGATTTTATGCATAACCGTATCTATATATGCTACTTTACTACACTTAATGTTTGTAGGATTGTAATGTGCACTTAAGTGTAGGAGTTGCTTGAAACCTCTAGTTGCATGAACTTAGGATTCCTTTTTGAGATGGATACTAGTATGCTAGGCCGAGTAGCTGCTTTGCTAATCAGGATCTCGGTAGAAGTCGAGTGATTTTCCTGCACTCGCGCGAGGTCAGGAATTGATTGTGTTCATCTTGATAACAGGATATATGTTAGTCTAAGGACTTGGATCTAGGGAGGATGCCTTGTCCATGAGATGGGAAAAATGAATTAAGGATTAATGTGTGGATACGTGAGTCAAGATTTTGAACGTACTAAACACATGTCGGGAAATATGGTAACCGGTAAACCTAGTACCTGAGTGAAGCCGGGCGTGGACTTTATCCCTCACGCAACCTGAGACTGGGTCTCCCATGCTAGCTATGGTGGGTACAAGTGCGGTCACTGCACGGCGGCAGCTAGGGTCAGTGGAGCATTGTATGCCAAGGGAGTGAGGCCTTGCCACGAACGGGGAATCGATGGGGACGGTTGACATGTGTGGGGATGGAGTGCCCTGACATGTCGTGTGTTTAGGTTTACCTTGCATGGATAAAACTCGATTCGAATCGTCTCCTTCTCGCAGCTAATGAGACTGCTTGACCCCTTGTACTACATTGAGTAAGAAGTGAAATGAGGTTACATGAGATAACTTGTTGTTTGTATTAAATGCTTGCTACCATGTATGCTTAGAAGGAGCAAACTAAGTTAAGATAATGATGCTAGAAATTGAAAAGCTAAAATTTGATTTTAGATACAGCTAGTGCTTTTGGCAAACCAAACCCCTCAACGAAATAGCTGCATGGTCTAGAGGTAGAGGAGTAGATTCCTCACACCGGGTAAGTCTAGATGAGTATTAGTATACTCAGCCTTGCTTGTGGCATAATTTTTGCAGGTACGCTTCAGGATATGGTTGATGGTGTGACTTGGCCTACCACCCTGCCACCGGGTTGGACGGTCGAGTGGGATGCTGCTCCGGCAGGAGAGGAGGAAGAGGAGTAGTGGGCTAGGCCTTGCCCAATTCCTCGGTACCGACGACATCGATTATCTGTTGCATCTTATTTTATGAACTTTTACCATATACTTGAAAAACTCTGATTTATGTAATAATTCAGTACTTTAATTTGAGGTTTTCCTGTTTTATTGTATTTCTTCTATGACTCACCTTCGAGTGAGTATGTGGTATTTGATCCTAGTTAAGTGGCTTTATCAGACTAGATCTCAGGGACTGACGGGTTATACCTATTTAAGTGTGTTACGGCCCCTGAGGCTTGACTTAGGCACTTAAGCTGGAATAATTCGGGCGGTTCTTCCACACTGGCACTGGTGGATCAACGTGCGGGTCGTGGACAAACTACAGGACGACGACAGACGCCATGTGCAGGAGCGGAGTGGCGCTGACGGTGTGGCTGCAGGGGAGCTCGTCCAGGGAGCAGCGTCTGGAACGAGCATGGAGATGGAGGAGCTGAAGACAAGCGATGGCAACTGGCGCGAACTGGAGAAGAGGATGCCAGAGAACGCTTGGAGCCGAGGCCGGAGCGAGGAGCGCAACCTGCTGTAGTTGAGCTTGTCCACTGCTCTGGCATGCTGTAGTTTTGCAGCACGGCAACAGGAGGACGAGGCGAGAGCAGAGAGGCGAGGGGAGCCAAGCTCGTGAGATATTAGAGGAAGAAATAACTGAGGGAGTGATATCTGTTAGACTACCCGTCTAGGGTTTGGGGCCTTCCCATTTAATTACCATCTCACCCTCGTTGTAATGGGCCAGGCCCAATTACTCAAGTCTATTAATACAACACCCAACCCTGATTAGGGTTATGGGTTCTTCCTACATGGTATCACAGAGCTAGGTTTAGTCTTTTTTCCTCCCAGCCGCTGGCCTCCCTCCCAGCTGCCGGCCTCCCTCCTCTCTCTCCCAGCCGCCGGCCCCCTCCACAGGCGCAGAGCGACCCTCTGCCCGCGCCACCCGCGCGCCCCGCCCCGCCATCCATATCTGGCCATCGACGGTGACGTGCCCCACCCCGGTCGCGCCCCACCCCGGCCACGCGCGCCACCCCGAACCGACCCCGGCCGCCTCAGCAGAGCTGCGCCCCACCCGGCTGCGCGTGACCCGACTCCGGCCGCCGAAGCAGAGCTGCACCCACCCAGCCGCGCCCCACCCCGACCCTGCTGCGACTCCCTCTAGCCATCGCCCCGATGGCCGCCATGGACGACACCACCACTGCCACCACCGGCCCTGGCACGCAACTCCCCGTCGCCCTACTGCGATCAGTAGCGAACTCGCCCATGGAGGGGCCCTCTACATCGCTGGCCTCGGGCCGCTCCACGCCGCTCCCCCGCTGACCCTGCGCCGAGGCTCCCCGCCGGGCTTTCCAACCCTCGCCTCACCCACCTGGAGCCACACCGTCGTGCCCTCCACACTCCCCACCACCGACTCCCCGCTCGTCGACACCCTCGCTACGATCCAGGCCACAGTGATGGCCTTGCGGGAGCGCGAGTGCGCCGCCTCCCTTGCCCTGGAGTGAGAGTGTGCCCTGGGCGCCGCTGTGACCACCCAGATGGCCACCACGCAGCGCTTCCTCGGTCGCCCGCCGGTCGCCCATGCGGAACCCCCGGAGGACCCCCTTGCCTCTAACCTCGACGCCGACCTCATCGCTGCTATCCACGCTCAAGCCACAAGACTGCACAACATCTGGGCCCTCGTGTCCGTGGTGTTGGATCCGGTGTCTTCCCACTACCCCCGTTGGCGAGGACAGGTCCTCCTCATGCTGCGGCGGTTCGTCCTCGACGATCACGTCCTCGTCGACCACGATGCTCCTAGTGCCTCATGGACAGTGTTGTCCTCTCGTGGCTCCACGGCACCATCACCGTTGAGCTACAGGACATCATCCGTGATCAGGCGGAGACTGCGCGCCAGGCGTGGTTCGCTCTCGAGGACTAGTTCCTCGGGAATGGGGATGTGCGGGCGCTCCACCTCGATGCCCAGTTCCACCTTTTCTCTCAGGGGGACCTCTCCATGGGAGAGTACTGCCGCTAAATGAAGGGCCTTGCAGACTCTCCACGACCTCGGTGAGCCAATCGCCGATCGTACCTTGGTGCTGAATCTCCTGCGTGGCCTTAGCCCCCGCTACGGCCACCTGAAGGCTCTCATCAAGAGGAGCGTGCCCTTCCCCACCTTCCACGCCGTGCGGAACGAGCTTCTCCTCAAGGAGCTCACCATGGCGAATGAGGCGCCCACTCCAGCCTCGGCTCTCTACAACGCTCCTACCAGCGCTCAGCCGCCTTCAGGGGGCCAGGCCACCCATCCTCCATCGACCGGGGCTCCTACCCTCCCTCCACCCACCGTTCTGGTGGATCCTTGTTCGGCTTCCACGACCGATGGAGGTCGTCTCTCCAACAAGGGCGGCCATGGGGGTGGCGTCCCCTCTCGTGGTGGTCCCTTCGGCCAGGGTTGCGGCCACGCGTGTCCGTCCTTCTACAACCCCTGGACCGGGACCATCGCCATGTGGCCGTGCCAGGCACCGAGTGCCTCCCGTCCCCCGGCACCGGCCCTCCTGACTGCACCTCACTACGGCATGCCCTCGACGCCTCCCTACGGTGTGCTCGTCGTGCCCCAGGCTCCACCCGCGCTCCTGCCCCCTGGGACCCCCACATCGACGACTTGGTACCCACCGGCTGATGGGTGGGACAATGCCTCCCTCGATGCTGCTTTCAGCACCATGGCAATGACCCCTCCCTCCTCCGACTGGGTGATTGACTCTGGTGCCTCATACCACACCACTCCCACTGCAGGCACGCTCTCTCGCTCTCATCCCCCCTTTCCTCTCACCCATCCTCGATCGTCATTGGAAATGGTTCCACTCTGCCAGTCACCTCAGTAGGTGCCTCGGTTCTCCCTAGGCCGTTTTACCTCAACGATGTTCTCGTAGCTCCCCACATCACTTACAATCTTCTTTCTGTCTGTCGATTCACCACTGACAACTCATGTTCCATTGAGTTTGACCCCTCTGGTTTTTCTGTGAAGGATCTGGCCACCAGGACCCCTCTCGCCCGCTGTGACAGCTCGGAACCGCTCTACACGCTCCAGCCCTCCACCGCCGGCGTGTCTCCACCTCACGTCCTGGTCTCCACACCTCCTCCACCACTTGGCATCGTCGTCTCGGCCATCCTGGACCCGACATCATGGCCAAGATTACCAGTAGTCTAGATCTTTCATGTAGTAGGGGACATTTTGAGGGTCTCTGTCATGCTTGTCAGTTAGGCCGACATACTCGTCTCCCATTTACTACTTCTTCTCGGACTGAGCAAGCTTTTGACCTGGTTCACTGTGATCTTTGGACCTCCCCTGTACTCAGTCTCTCTGGTTATAAATACTATTTGGTGATTTTGGATGATTTTTCCCATTTTCTCTGGACTTTCCCGCTTTGGTTGAAGTCTGACACATTCCCCACCCTCACACACTTCTTCGCTTGGGTATCCACCAGTTTCATCGCCCGGTCCATGCTCTGCAGTGTGACAATGGCCGCGAGTTTGACAACAACGCCTCCCGTTCATTCTTCCTCACTCATGGCGTCCAGTTGCGTCTCTCGTGCCCCTACACCTCTGCTCAGAACGGCCGGGCCAAACGCATGATCCGCACCACCAACAATATGCTCTGCTGCCTTCTCTTCCAGGCGTCTCTCCCTGCCAGCTATTGGGTAGAGGCCCTGCACACAGCCACCCACCTCCTGAATCATCTTCCCTCGAAGGCGTTGAGCCACCCTACCCCTCACTTCGCCCTATACGGCAAAACCCCTTCCTATGACCACCTTCGTGTGTTCGGCTGTGCCTGCTACCCTAACACTTCCGCTACCGCTCCTCATAAGCTTTCTCCTCATTCCACCCTCTGCCTATTCCTTGGCTACTCTCCTGACCACAAGGTGTACCGGTGTCTGGACCTCACCTCCCACCGCATCATCATCTCTCGTCACGTCGTCTTCGACGAAGATGTGTTTCCCCTTGCTGGCTCCACCCCACCCATCGATCTTGACTCCCTCCTCGAGTCCGATCTGGTTCCCCCCACCCCCTGCGCCCCGCCTTGCGCCGTTACCTACACCCCGTGCGGCCACGACGCCACCGCTCGCGCCCATTTCCACGCCACACGTGGCCCCAACGACCCCGCCTGCGCCACGCGCGGCCAAGCCAATCATGCCTGCACCACGCGCGACGCTGTCAACCATGCCTATGCCACACGTGGCCCCGTCGATCCCGCCTGCGCCACGCGCGACCCCGTCGACCCCGCCTACGCCACGTGTGGCCCCGTCGACCCTGGCTCGCTTCGCCAACCCCGCACTCGTCTACCACCGCCGCGGCCACGCCACTACCTCGGTGCCCCCTGACTCGGGCCCAATGACGAGCGCGGCCCGCTTTGCCGACCCCGCCGTCGTCTATCACCGTCGTGAGCCGGCCATACCTGCCGCTCTCGACGTTCCGGCGGTTCGCTCCGAGTCGTCCGTATACCACCCGGTCGCCATCCACCGCGACCCCGGGCACGTCCACCCAATGGTGACTCAGCGCACCGCTGGCGTTCTTCGCCCCGACGACCGGCTGATCCTGTCAGCTGATACGTCCAGCACTCCACCCGACGCTTGCCCGGTGCCCTCCTCCGTTCGCACTGCCCTCGCCGACCCACATTAGCGTCGTGCTATGGAGGAGGAGTACACGACCCTCATGGCCAACCACACCTGGGACCTGGTGCCGTGTCCACCAGGCACCAACGTGGTCACCAGCAAGTGGCTTTTTCACCACAAGCTGACCTCGGACGGCTCCCTCGACCACTACAAGGCCCGTTGGGTCCTTCGGGGCTTCACCCAGCGCCCCGGAGTGGACTACGACGAGACCTTCAGCCCCATCGTCAAGTTCGCCACTGTTCGCGCGGTCCTCTCCCTCGCCCTCTCCCACGACTGGGCGATCCATCAGCTCGATGTCAAGAATGCCTTCCTCCATGGCACTCTGACGGAGACTGTCTACTGCAGCCAGCCCACTGGCTTCGTCGACGCTGACCGTCCAGATCTGGTCTGCCGGCTGAACCAGTCCCTGTACGGCCTCAAGTAGGCGCCACGGGCATGGTACAGTCGCTTTGCCTCCTACCTGGCCTCCATCGGCTTCGTCGAGGCCAAGTCGGACACGTCCCTGTTCATCTATCGGCGCGGCGACAACACCGTCTACCACCTGCTCTACATCGACGACATTGTGCTCACGGCATCCACCGTCGACCTTCTACACCGCACGATCTTCGCCCTTCAGCGGGAGTTCGCGATGAAGGACCTAGGGCCCCTCCACCACTTCCTCGGCATCACCGCCGAGCGTCGGCCTCAGGGTCTCTTCCTCCACCAGCGCCAGTACGCCATCGATATCCTGGAGTAGGCTGGCATGTCTGACTGCAAGCCCTGCTCCACGCCTGTCGACACTCAGGCGAAGCTCTCTGAGACGACGGGCCTCTTGGTCGCCGACGCGACGTCCTACCGGAGCCTGACCGGCGCGCTTCAGTACCTCAATTTCTCCGGGCCTGACATCGCATACGCCGTCCAGCAGGTGTGTCTGCATATGCACACTACGCGGGAGCCCCATCTCATCGCGCTCAAGCGAATTCTGCGCTACCTCCACGACTCCCTCGACTACGGCTTCCTACTCCGACAATCCCCAACGTCAGAGCTCGTGGTCTACACCGATGCTGACTGGGCTGGTTGTCCCGACACGCGCTGATCCACCTCCAGTTACGCCGTATTCCTGGGTGCCAACCTCGTCTCTTGGGCCGCCAAGCGGCAGCCCGTCGTCTCTCGCTCCAGCGCTGAGGCCGAGTACCGTGTCGTGGCCAACAGCATGGCAGAGGCCTCCTGGCTGCGCCAGCTCCTCCACGAGCTCCACAGTTCCCTCCAGCGTGCCACCCTCGTCTACTGCGACAACGTCAGCACGGTCTACCTCTCCACCAACCCCGTGCAGCATCAGCGCACGAAGCACGTGGATATCGACCTGCACTTCGTCCGCGAGCGTGTCGCTGCCGGTGACGTTCGGGTTCTCAGCGTCCCCACCACGCTGCAGTTCGCCGACATCTTCACCAAGGGGTTACCATCGAGTGTATTTTTAGACTTTTGATCCAGTCTCAACATCTGTACAGGATAGAGTTGTGACTGCGGGCGGTGTTAGACTACCTGTCTAGGGTTTGGGGCCTTCCCCATATAATTACCATCTCACCCTCGTTGTAATGGACCAGGCCCAATTACTCAAGTCTATTAATACCACACCCAACCCTGATTAAGGTTATGGGTTCTTCCTACAATATCCTGTGAGAGCAGGACGCATGGGGGAGCAGGTGTCGTGAGGGTCTGAGGGAGAGACGAGCCGCGGTCCACATAGTCACGGACGATGAAACAAATCAAGGAGAACAGACGTCGAGAAATATCCAAGGAGTCAGACGTGAGGAAAGCACGATGGAGAACATCCAAGGGATTAAACCTACATGAGTATTCTAGTGCTTGCTTTATCTGGATGGAAGGGATGGATGACGTGGGGATAAAGATATGAGATATTTTATTTTATTTTTCTCTTTTTTTAACAAACCATACGCACAAAGATAGAACTAGGAAATAAGATATTTCTTCTCATCTAATGATTTTATAACAAAAGCACATTTATCCATTCCTCTGGGTCTAGGGATAAAGTGTAAGCATGATGCAAATCAGATGGTGTTTAATTTAGCTGAAATAGGGTAAAAATGTATCCGCCATCCGAAAAACTTTGATTTCTTTGCCTTGAATAACATGCTGGAAAAATAAAATCCTAAATTTTACTCCACGCACGATTTCTTGAGTAGCGAGTGTGGTTCAGTTTATAAACGTCGAGGGCTTACTAATTTGTACTCGTATAATCAATTATTTTTTTAACAGGCATTAGACTCGACATTCCAGATGATTATTTAACTCCAAATTCTATGAAAATTTTGGACAGTTTAGAGAGACAAAGATAGATACAATATCAAAATTGTGATAGGCGAAGATGATTAAGGCATAGAGGCCAATATTCTCACCGACATACCATGCTTAAGTCCATATTCGTTGTTAAATGTATAGTAACACTTGGGGCGTTACAACTAGGAGGCCCTGCGAATAAGCGAAAGGCCCCACTTCGGCTGGTGAACCCACACCGTGACGCCATGGTGTCATGCCCTAGCGTGAAGGGAGCTACTCCGGTTGCGGTGATGCCCCCTCCCACGGCGCCAGTGGCGCCCGAGAGCGTGTCTTCGCCACCGTGCGCTGTTGAAGGCGGAGGTTCTGGAGACTTGAGGACCGTCCAGGAGTTGTCTGTTGATGACTACCTGGTAGGAGGCGTCATCATGTTTGACGTCCAGACGGGGCTGTCTCCTGCTGGTAAGTAGGCTGTTTGTTTGTGGATTGGGTATGGTGACACGTATTTATGTTAATCTATTTCTGGTGCAGGAACTGAAACTGGGCAGTTGGTGGTGGCACTGGTGAGGCCGCCCACTGACCCATGGGCTTTGGTGAAGGCTGTGGCTATGACCTCGCAAGACCCGTGGCCACATTTTTACGCGTTGCTAATGGCGGTGGAGAAGTCATCGGTGCATCTGCGGCCGAAGGCATGTGGGGGCGGCTGTCGTGCGACAGTTGCGTTATTTGAGTTTTTTAACCCTGATTTTTGTAACATCAGATGGTTGTCTTTGCCGATCAAGTTGCGTTCGGAGCGCTCGTGAATGTTGCGACCTCGTAGCTGCGTTCCGAGAGGAGACGGCTAGAGGGAAAAATAGAGCGCCTTCGGATGCAACACACCGAAGCTATCAGGGATAGTTTGTGGCCGAGAACAAGATCCAAAACCTTCTCGATAAGGTAACTGTGCTTGAAAAATAAAATGAAGATCTCGGTCATCGGCTGAATGAAGGCTGGAGGGCAAAATAGAGCGCCTTCGGATGCAACACACCGAAACTGCATGCACGGAGGCCCAAGCTACCCGCAAGCATGCTGTCGAGCTTGAGCTCGAGGTGAAAAGTATGTGAGCCTACCACGAGAGAGCGGAGACCACCACGCGTGCTGGTGTGGACCGGGCGCACACACTCTTTGTGGATGCGTACCGCAACCTGGGTGCGCAAACTGCCCCTTCGACAAGTCGGGAGGGGAGGTGGGGACTCATTTTCTCTGGTGGCTGTAGGAGGAGCTGGATTCTCTCCCATCCAACGTGATAGGCCTGATGTCCTACGCGTCGCTCGTGTCCTATGAAGGGTCTGGCAGAACCTCCCAAGTTATTGGGCCCACATGCACCTGTCCTTGTCTCAAAGACCTCAAACGGCTGTGCATGTGCACCAGATAACTAAACAGGATCCGTCCGAGTGTCCTAAGGACCCTGGATAAACCACATACAACCAGGACCGCAAGATTAAGTAACACAAATCACACACCAACAATTTTACAGCGGAAATCTTATTACCAAATTTTACAAGTTACATCAAGTTTTATGATGTACATGATCAGAGTGATTACAAAAAGTGATTCAAAGAAATAACTTTGAACAATTATAAATTATTTGTAGTTTTGAAATATATGCTAGCTTATGTGGCCATCCTCAATAAGAAGTATAGAAGGGTTACTTAGACTTATAAGAAGGCCGAGCCCACCGGCACTTAACACCATCATCAGCAGCACAAAACTATAACCTGAAAAACAACAGGGAATAAAACTCTGAGTACGGAATTACTCAGCAAGACTTACCCAACTAAAGAAAAGAATCTCAAGGGTATGCTGGCTAGAGGGATTCAAGGTATGGCTTATCAAGAATCGAAGACTCTGTTTTGCAGAAAAGCTTACTATGAGTGGATCCTTAAAAATCCATTTTTACTTGTCAGGTGCTGATTTATTTTCTTCTGCGCCTAATCTTTTTAGAGCTTGGAGTAGATGAGGATGATGATCGATGACTTGTTTGTGCTGTTGTCGAGCACTTGGTGAATATCACGCTGCTAGCTTCGTCTTCACCCGATTCTTGGGATTTCTTGATGACGCACGGAACGACGACGAGATCGATTCTGGAGCGAGCTGGCGAGGACACGAATCCAGTGAGGGCTCTGGCGACAATGAAGTCACGAGCAAGGGAGGACAGGTTCAACAGCTCGATGACAAACGCGAGCACACGTGAAGCCTGATGAACGAAGAGAGAGTGCGATGTAGTGACAACGAGCAGGCACGCGAGCGTTAACTCGAGCCAGCGGCAAGCACGAGTGCTAAGGTACAACCGACAACACTCGGCGAGCACGCAGCGAAGCACACAACAGCGAAGACAGTCGAATTAGCAACAGAGTGTTGGCGAACTCAACGAACACGACCATGGTCGCATGCTGACGCGGATAGGACAACGACAGCTGACGAGCTTGCGACAGAAGCGATGACGGTGCGGCACGACAAACTGAAACAGGGATGCGGTCTAATGGGGCTTGACCCGGCGAACAGCGACGCGGAGAGCAAAGCGAGGTTGCAGCCGAGCGGGCTCGGACACAAGCACACGCAGCGTTTCACCGAGTCCAACACGCGCGTCACGGACTCGATGTCGACTGCGAGCAGTTTTGCGCGCACGACAACGCGACGAAGGAGAACTGAACAGGGAGCTGCGCGACGGCACGCCCAGGAACAACGGAACGCGCGCGACGCAGCCATGGAGGAACAGGGAGTAGGGACACTGGTGCTGGAGACGCGGCATCAAGCGGTGGAGTTTGTGAACAATCTAGGGCGGCCGACATCCATGGTTGAAGACAGGAGGCGAGCTAGGCGAGCTCGACCACCAGAGAGCAAGACGCGACGGCGGATCCGCGCACGCAGAAAGCTGAAGACCAAATCGAGCTAGGGCCAACGTCGGCGCAGGGCGCGACGAACAGAGAGGAGGCGCGGCCATAGGGGTGCACGGCAAGGGAAGGGGTGAGCACAGGGGAGGAGCTCGACCGCCATAGGATAGGGAAGCTCGTGGCCCACGCGAAGAGCTCGACGCGCAGAGGAAAGAATCAGAGAGAGAGAAGATCCAAGGGCACGCAGGGAAGACTCCAGAGCGTGCAGCGAAAAGAGAGCTCGCGGCCTGCGCGAGGGGGAAGAAGAAGAGCGCGCATAAAAGAAACAGCAGGGTGGCGGCTTGAGGGAGAGGCTCAGGGAGAGGGAGAGCTCGACAGAGCACCAGGAAAAGGGAGGTGAAGACGCCGGGAAGAGAGAGGAATCCAGGGCGGTGGAGAGCTCGGCTGCTTGCAGCGAGTAGAAGAAGGGTGCGCAGGGGAGCTTCAGGGAGGAACGAGCAGGGAGATGGGTGCCGCTCGACAGAGAGATGAGCGCGCGGCAAGTACCGGCAAGCAGCAGGGGAGAGAGTAGAGGGAGGGAGAGGGATACATGGCTACCATGGGAGATGGTCGGGCGAGCGCGCGTGAGAGGAGCAGGGGCTGGAAGAAGCAGACGCGCGTAGATCAAGGAGATGATAGAGAACGATGCGCGGTAGAGAAAAATCAAGGGAGGGCGGCGGGAAGATAAGAAGAGAAGATTTTTCCTTTGGGGATAACGACGGCTGGAGAGAAGATCCCACGGAGAAGAAAAGATTAGGGGAAGAGAGAGAGCGCGACTGAGAGATTTTCCCCCCTTTTTTAAACCAAAAAAATCACCGATATTTTGGATTCCAATTTTCTTAGCGATGTATACGATATAGACAGTAAGGGTGACATGGTTTTGATTTGGCGAATGCGTTGGAATCAGATGAGTTTGCGCCGTTATTTATATCCAAAGTTTTGGATCGGGGCGAGAAACGACGGCCCGAATATGACGGATTTCGTCTTCGATAATTTGCTCTATGGGATTCGACTAAAATTAGCCGAAACCATATCTGATTTATTAACCTTGCGCACAATTTCCTTTGGACGATGCGCGATCCTAATTATGTTGCGCTAAATATTTTAATCGTCAAGTTCAGATAAATTTAGTCACGATAGAAATCATCAGAGTGGGTCGGCCTTCCGAATTCGTATTCGCACGAGCGATGAATTTTAAATAATCACCGGACACACCAATTTTCGGAATAACTATTTCCGAACATCACGAAAATTTAGGAAGAACCCGGATAAATAACAACGATGTCGAACTCGCGATAAATGAAACAGATGCGATATTAAAATCACGATAGGCGAAGACGATTAAAATTTGGCATCCATTTTTTCCACTGATATTACGTGCTTAAATCCATACTCGTTGTCGGGCGGAATATAAACACCTGCGGTGTTACAAAGGGGCTGCGAATGCCTTGGCCCGCGAGGGCTGCAGGCACTTCGAGGCCTTTGACTGGAGCAACGAGGACTTCGACGCTATTGTATTCCAGGTTGAAGATGATGTGTTGAAGCGCTCGGCTGGGGTGCTTTATGATAGGATGTGAGGTCCTCACGGTCGCGTCGTCGTCCGAGAGAGGGGTGACTGGGCGCTGGCATAGGTATGTTTGCGCCCTTGGTAAGGGTGTCTTTTATGTTGGCCTTATCTAATGCATTGTTGTGCTGTCTTCGTAGGAAATGAGGGACAAATAAGTTGAGGACCTCACCGGCCTGGAGAGCTCGATATCCTGAAAAGATGACGAAAAGTTGAGGCGGGAGCTGAAGAGTTGTCTTCGCTCGCAAAAGTTGGCGCAGAAGACCCTGCGACGGCAGGGACTTCTGCGCGGGTGTAATGAATAGAGTAGGGGTAGTACAATAGTGTTTTTACTTTGTGCGATACTTAAAGTCGGCTGCTGTGCAGGTTCTGATGCCTGGGCCTGTGCAAGCAGATTTCGATGACAATGGAAATGACAAATCATTGATGTGACAAAGTTTGATAGTGCTTAGTAGTGGGGAATCTGATGTTTACCAGTGGTCATCGAAAAGTGAGGAGTTGCTGAGCCCGTTTTCTAGGATGAACGATGAGTCTTCGGAAGATGACTTAGATTATTTTATGGCGTTAGATTTGTCTGTGGCATAGTCTTCGCCTAGGGTTGCCCCGCCTGCGGTGGTGTCTTCATCTAGGGTTGCCCCGACTACGGTGAGGGGCAAGAGAAGGATTAGAGTGCCGAAATGAAGTGTGCGAACTTTAGGCAAGTCTTCACAAGGCATCGGAGGCCCTTGAAGTCATTGTCGTATGGGAAAGGAGGGGCCTTGTCCATGGGAAAGAATGTGGTTAGAGGAAGGGACTCACCGGATCATCCTTGTGCCGACAACTGAGCAACATTTCGAATAGGGAGATTTGAGGGCTCTATTTGATGGCGAGGAGCATAGACTAATGTTGTTTCATTTCTAGGAAGCTGGCCTGATCCCAAAGGCAGAGCCTATGTAAAGTGCCGACGTTGACATGGTCATTCTTTGTTGAATTCAAGTGGCAATGCTATGGGATCTTGCTTGCGGAACAGAATACCTTGTATATGAATGGTAGCTTCGTGCTCATTGTTTGCCCGTATTTGAATTAAGTTGTGCCCTTCATTGGCCGTATGCGGAATGCTTTGCCCTACTAGATTATTAAGGATGCGTTATATTTCTAATCCAACTGTACTTGTAGGTGATTTTGAGTTCGGATAGAGATAGGCATCTCTCGGACGACCTCACACCCTTAGGTGGTTTGATGCACTTGTTGTGCTCGTCCGGCTACACCTTTGGGTGACTTTTGCTCGGAGTGGTCATCTCTCGAACGACTTCGTGCTCTTAGTTATTAAAATGCACTTGTTGTGCTGATCCAGCTGCACCCTTAGGCAACTTTTGCTTGGATAGAAATGGGTGTCTCTCGTATGACTTCGCAACCTTAGGTGTTGAGATGCACTTGTTGTACTAATCTAGCTGCACCCTTGGGAGACTTTTGCTTGGATGGGTCTTGTTTGTCACACACAACGGTTGTTTATACTTGTCGTTGTGGTGACTGTCTTGCTGTCGAATGCCGAAGGTCGACTCCACGGTCTTTTTCGACATTTTGTAGTCATGATTGTGTTTTCTATGGGGGATTTTCTTAGAGCTTTATTACATGGCACCGCCTCATTAAAAACCTCACCCCTGTGAGGAAAAGAGTACGGGCACAACCAAAGTAATGTGTCTGTGGGTGTTATGGGGGCGCGAAGGCCCTGGCAATGGTTAGTTTACAAAGAAAATTTCCTTAGATTATCTATGTTCCATGAGTGCTCGAGGTCTTCTCCTGATTATGTTGCGATTCTATAGGAGTTTGGTGGCGTTTTCTTTTTTATGATGAAAGGCCCTTCCCATTTAGGCTCGACTTTTCCTCAGGATTCTGTTCTGCTGGTTTCTGATGAGGACGAGGTCACCCTCGTCGAACTCTTTAGGAGTAACAGTGTTGTCTCACTAGGCCTTCGTTTGTGCTTGATATTTGTTCAGTGCTTCGAGGGCAGCGACACGATCCCCATTGAGGAGGTATTTTGTTGTTGGCTCATCGATGTCTGGTATGGTTGTGGTGCTTGTTTGGGGTGATCTTTGCTTGAGTTCTTGTGGAGGCATGGCCTCTGATCCATACATTAGTTTGAAGGGAGTAAATCCAGTGCCTCGGGATTCGATCGTGTTGAGTGCCCAAATGACTTCGGGTAGTTGCTTGGCCCACTTGCCCTTTTTGTCGTCTAAAAGTCTCTTCTTTATGGCGCTGAAAATTTTGCCACTGGCGCGCTCTAGTACCCCATTGGATTGTGGGTCGTAGACAGACGCGAATACTGCCTTCGCTTCGATGGAGTCGTAGAATTCTATGAAATCCTAATTGTCGAATTGTTTTCTGTTGTCTACTGTCAACTCGGAGGGGACTCTGAAGCGACAGACGATGTTCTGCTAGAAGAACTTGTGTTGTCTTCGCTGTTATTGTTGAAACAGCTCTGGCTTCGATGTACTTAGTGAAGTATTCGACTACGACAAAAGCAAATTTGAGGTTGACTTGCGTGGTGGGCAATGGTCCGACGATATCGAGGCCCCATCGCTGCAGTGGCCAAGTGTGGGCGGTGAGCTTTGTGAATTGTGAGGGGGGCAACCGTTCTAGGTGAGAATTTTTGGCACGCTTCGCACAAGAGGACCACTCTGTTAGCTGCGCACACAATAGCTAACCAGTTGAAACCTTAGCACATGACTTTGGTAGCGAGGGCCCTAGGTCCCAAATGTGAACCGCATGTTCCTCTATGGACCTTGCGAAGGAGTTCTATGCCTTCGATTATTGTGATACATTTGAGCATTGGTTGGCTTATTCCCTTCTTGTATCATTGTCCATCTATCAATGCGAAGTCACGGCTTCTGTGCTTCAATCTTTTGGCTTCTCTCTAGTAAGAGGGGCGATAATGACCTTGGAGGTATAAGGTGATGAGTGCAGGCCAGTCTTCGGTCATTATTAGATGTACGATTCTGTGGCCGTCGGGGTCTTATGTCATCTGCAGGCCTTCAGGATTTCTTTCAGCTGGTGTGTCGATTGTGTGGAAGAACATGTCAGATGCCATTGGGTCGCCTTTCGCTGCTTCTTTTGCCAACATGCTAGTCTCTTCATTCTTGTTCCGCTCTATGTGCTACAATGTGAATCCTTTGAACTGTTTTTCCAGGCTTCGCACGACCGACAAATATTGCATGAGGACTGGTTCTTTGGCGGAACAATCCTTTTCGATTTGGCCTATGACTATCTTGGAATCAGTTTTGACTATACACGTTGTTACCCCTAGGGCTCGTAGTTTGCGGAGTCCAAGGATGACGACTTCAAATTCTGCTATATTGTTCGTGCATTTGTCTGATTCAAGTGCGAAACTGAGACACGCGGCATATATGTATTTGAGGCCTATGGGTGATGTAATAATTGCTGCAGCACCTGCTCCAACATGACACCATGCACCGCCATAGTGGATAGTCCAAATAGTCTCTGGGCGATGCTGGTGTGGTTCCGAAGGCCCTGTCAAGTCTATTATGAAGTCTGCCAAGACCTAGGATTTTATTGTTGTCCTTGGCTCGATTGTGATGTTGTATCCAGAGAGCTCGGCTACCCATTGGGCTATTCTGGCAGATGCTTCAGAATTTCTGAATAGGTCTTCCAGACCTCGATCAGTGGTGACCCTTACTCTGTGTGCCTCGAAGTAGTGCCTTAGTTTGCGCGAAGCCATGATGACCGTGTAGGCTATCTTCTCTAGCTCTGTCATATTGCACTTGGGAGCTGGTGAGTTACTCCGAGACAAAATATACTGGGCATTGCTAGGTATTGCCGTGTTTGCACCTTTCTTGTACCAGAGTTGTGCTAACTGCACTGGGTGACGCTGCGATGTAGAGCAGGAGGGGTAGCATGGGATCCGAGCTAGTAAGTGTCGCTAGATTAGATAGATACCGTTTTAAGGACTCAAAAGTTGCAGCCTGCTCTAAGCCCCAAGCGAAGTCCTTGGCTCCGTGTATCATTTAAGGAATGGAAGGCTTTGCTCAACGGACCGTGAAATAAATATGTTCAGTGCTGCTAGTCTTCCAATCAATCGTTGGATGTCTCGGGTCGATTATGGTTGAGCCTTGTACATTATAGCTTGTATCTTGCTTTGATTTGCTTCGATGCCTCTATGCGATACAAGGTAACCGAGTATCTTGCTTTGTCGGACTCCGAACATGCATTTTTTCGGGTTCAAGCGAAGTATAGCTTCACACATGTTGGCGAATGTCTCTACGAGGTCGGTGAAAGTCGCCTAGAGGGGGGTGAATAGGCGGAATCTGAAAATAATAAACTTAAGTACAACTACAAGCCGGGGTTAGCGTTAGAATTATAAACGAGTCCGAAAAAGAGAGGGCGAAAACAAATCACAAGCAAATAAAGAGTGAGACGCGGTGATTTGTTTTACCGAGGTTCGGTTCTTGCAAACCTACTCCCCGTTGAGGTGGTCACAAAGACCGGGTCTCTTTCAACCCTTTCCCTCTCTCACACGGTCACCTAGACCGAGTGAGCTTCTCTTCTCAATCAATCGGGACACTAAGTCCCCACAAGGACCACCACACAATTGGTGTCTCTTGCCTTGATTACAATTGAGTTGGAAACAAGAAAGGAAGAAGAAGAAAAGCAATCCAAGTGCAAGAACTCAAATGAACACAA
This sequence comes from Zea mays, assembly GCF_902167145.1. Classification (NCBI taxonomy): domain Eukaryota; kingdom Viridiplantae; phylum Streptophyta; class Magnoliopsida; order Poales; family Poaceae; genus Zea; species Zea mays. The sequence goes on from NC_050097.1 coordinate 92,996,484, forward strand.
TTGTTACTCTCTCTAGTCACTATTTGATTGGAATGAACTTTGGACTTGGGAGAGGATTTGATCTCTTGTTTGTGTCTTGGAATGAAGTCTAGAGCTCTTGTATGAGGTTTGATGGCTGAAAACTTGGATGCATTGAAGTGTGATGGTTGGGGGGTATTTATAGCCCCAACCACCAAGTTGACTGTTGGTGGAGGCTTCTGTCGTATGGCGCACCGGACAGTCCGGTGCGCCACCGGACACTGTCCGGTGCGCCAGCCACGTCACCAGGCCGTTAGGGTTCGACCGTTGGAGCTTCTGACATGTGGGCCACCGGACTGTCTGGTGGTGCACCGAATAGGTCCTATTCATTGTCCGGTGCGCCATCTGCGCCTGCTCTGACTTCTGCGCGCGCAGTCGCGCACTGTAGCGTTTCACTGTAGCGTTGCAGACGACCGTTGGCGTGGACGACCGTTGCTCCGCTTGGCACACCGGACAGTCCAGTGCTACACCGGACTGTCCGGTGAATTATAGTGGAGCGGCCTTCCCGAATTCCCGAAGGTGGCAAGTTCAGAGTTCGGTTCCCTGGTGTACCTGACACTGTACGGTGGTGCACCGGACACTGTCCGGTGGCACACCGGACAGTCCGGTGCGCCAAAGCAGGGCAGCCTTTGGGTTGTCTTTTGCTCTTTTTATTTGAACCCTTTCTTGGACTTTTTATTGGTTTGTGTTGAACCTTTGGCACCTGTAAAACTTATAATCTAGAGAAAAAACTAGTTAGTTCGATTATTTGTGTTGGACAATTCAACCACCAAAATTCATATAGGAAAAGGTTTGACCCTATTTCCCTTTCAATCTCCCCCTGTTGGTGATTGATGCCAACACAAACCAAAGCAAATAAAAAAGTATAGAATTGAACTAGTTTGCATAATGTAAGTGCAAAGGTTACTTGGAATTAAACCAATATTCATTTCATAAGATATGCATGGATGGTTTTCTTCTTATTTAAAATTTTGGACCACGCTTGCACCACTTGTTTTGTTTTGCAAATGTTTTGGGAAATATTTTTCAAGATCTTTTGCAAATAGTCAAAGGTATATAAATAAGATTTTGAGAAGCATTTTCAAGATTTGAAATTTTCTCCCCCTATTTCAAATGCTTTTCCTTTGACTAAACAAAGCTCCCCCACAATAAAATTCTCCTCTTAGTGTTCAAGCGGGTTTTAGATATTAGTTTTGAAAGGGGTTATACCAATTTGAAAATTTTATCAAAAATAAGATACTAATTGAAAAATCTTCTCTTAACATAAATTGAAAGACTACATTTTTTAAATTGGTGGTGGTGCGGTCCTTTTGCTTTGGGCTAATACTTTCTCCCCCTTTGGCATGAATCGCCGAAAACGGATAGTTGTGAGTGAAATATAAGCCCTTTTCAAACTTTCTCCCCCTTTGGTAAATAATATAGGAGTGAAGATTATACCAAATTGGAGAGCGGCGTGGAGCGACGACGAAGGATGAATAATTCGATGGAGTGGAGTGGAAGCCTTTTGTCTTCGCCGAGGACTCCATTTCCCTTTCAATCTATGACTTAGCATAATATTCACTTGAAAACACATTAGTCATAGCACATGAAAGAGATATGATCAAAGGTATATAAATGAGCTATGTGTGCAAAATATCAATCAAAATTCCTAGAATCAAGAATATTTAGCTCATGCCTAAGTTTGGTAAAAAAATTCTCATCTAATGGCTTGGTAAAGATATCGGCTAATTGATCTTTGGTGTTAATGTAAGCAATCTCGATATCTCCCCGTTGTTGGTGATCCCTCAAAAAGTGATACCGAATGGCTATGTGTTTAGTGCGGCTGTGCTCAACAGGATTATCCGCCATGCGGATTGCACTCTCATTATCACATTGGAGAGGAACTTTGGTTAATTTGTAACCATAGTCCCTAAGGGTTTGCCTCATCCAAAGCAATTGTGTGCAACAATGGCCTGCGGCAATATACTCGGCTTCGGCGGTAGAAAGAGCTACAAAATTTTGTTTCTTTGAAGCCCAAGACACCAGAGATCTTCCCAAGAACTGGCAAGTCCCTGATGTGCTCTTTCTATCAATCTTACACCCTTCCCAATCAACATCTGAATAACCAATTAAATCAAAAGTGGATCCCCTGGGGTACCAAAGGCCAAACTTAGGAGTATAAACTAAATATCTCAAGATTCGTTTCACGGCCCTAAGGTGAACTTCCTTAGGATCGGCTTGGAATCTTGCACACATGCATACGGAAAGCATAATATCTGGTTGTGAAGCACATAAATAGAGTAAAGAACCTATCATCGACCGGTATACCTTTTGATCTACGGATTTACCTCCCGTGTCGAGGTCGAGATGCGCATTGGTTCCCATGGGTGTCTTGATGGGCTTGGCATCCTTCATCCCAAACTTGGTAAGAATATCTTGAATGTACTTCGTTTGGCTAATGAAGGTGCCTTCTTGGAGTTGCTTGACTTGAAATCCTAAGAAATACTTCAACTCCCCCATCATTGACATCTCGAATTTTTGTACCATGATCCTACTAAACTCTTCACATGTAGATTTGTTAGTAGACCCAGATATAATATCATCAACATAAATTTGGCATACAAACAAATCATTGGCAATTGTTTTAGTAAAGAGAGTGGGATCGGCTTTTCCGACTTTGAAGCCATTAGCGATAAGAAAATCTCTTAGGCATTCATACCATGCTCTTGGGGCTTGCTTGAGCCCATAAAGCGCCTTAGAGAGTTTATAGACATGGTTAGGATACTCACTATCTTCAAAGCCGGGGGGTTTCTCAACATAGACCTCCTCCTTGATTGGTCCATTGACGAAGGCACTCTTCACGTCCATTTGATAAAGCTTGAAGCCATGGTAAGTAGCATAGGCAAGTAAAATGCGGATTGACTCAAGCCTAGCTACGGGTGCATAGGTTTCACCAAAATCCAAGCCTTCGACTTGTGAATATCCCTTGGCCACAAGTCAGGCTTTGTTCCTTGTCACCACACCATGCTCATCTTGTTTGTTGCGGAAGACCCACTTGGTTCCTACAACATTTTGGTTAGGACGTGGAACTAAATGCCATACCTCATTTCTCATGAAGTTGTTGAGCTCCTCTTGCATCGCCAACACCCAATCCGAATCTTGAAGTGCTTCCTCTACCCTGTGTGGCTCAATAGAGGAAACAAAAGAGTAATGTTCACAAAAATGAGCAACACGAGATCGAGTGGTTACCCCCTTATGAATGTCGCCGAGGATGGTGTTCACGGGGTGATATCGTTGGATTGCTTGGTGGACTCTTGGGTGTGGCGGTCTTGGACCCTCATCATCTTCCTTGTCTTGACCATTAGCATCTCCCCCTTGATCATTGTCCTCCTCTTGAGGTGGCTCCTCTTGATCTTTATCTTCATTATCTTGAGCTTGATCCTCATCTTGGGTTGGTGGAGATGCTTGCATGGAGGAAGATGGTTGATCTTGTGCTTGTGGAGGCTCTTCGGATTCCTTAGGACACACATCCCCAATGGACATGTTCATTAGTGCGATGCATGGAGCCTCTTCATGATCTAGTTCATCAAGATCAACTTGCTCTACTTGAGAGCCATTAGTCTCATCAAACACAATGTCACAAGAGACTTCAACTAGTCCAGTTGACTTGTTAAAGACTCTATATGCCCTTGTGTTTGAGTCATAACCAAGTAAAAAGCCTTCTACAGCCTTAGGAGCAAATTTAGATTTTCTACCTCTTTTAACAAGAATCAAGCATTTGCTACCAAAGACTCTAAAATATGAAACATTGGGCTTTTTACCGGTGAGGAGTTCATAAGATGTCTTCTTAAGGATTCAGTGTAGATATAACCGGTTGATGGCGTAGCAAGCAGTGTTGACCGCCTCGGCCCAAAACCGATCCGAAGTTTTGTACTCATCAAGCATGATCCTTGCCATGTCCAATAGAGTTCTATTCTTCCTATCCACTACACCATTTTGTTGTGGCGTGTAGGGAGAAGAGAACTCATGCTTGATGCCCTCCTCCTCAAGGAAACCTTCAATTTGAGAGTTCTTGAACTCCGTTCCATTGTCGCTTCTTATCTTTTTGATACTTAAGCCGAACTCATTTTGAGCCCATCTCAAGAATACTTTCAAAGTCTCTTGGGTTTGAGATTTTTCCTGCAAAAAGAATACCCAAGTGAAGCGAGAGTAATCATCCACAATAACTAGACAGTACTTACTCACGCCGATGCTTATGTAAGCTATAGGGCCGAATAAATCCATGTGGAGGAGCTCCAGTGGCCTGTCAATTGTCATGATGTTCTTATGTGGATGATGAACACCAATTTGCTTCCCTGCTTGGCATGCGCTACAAATCCTGTCTTTCTCAAAATGAACATTTGTTAGTCCCAAAATGTGCTCTCCCTTTAGAAGCTTGTGAAGATTCTTCATTTTAACATGGGCTAGTCGGCGATGCCAGAGCCAACCCATGTTAGTCTTAGCAATTAAGCAAGTGTCGAGTTCAGCTCTATTGAAATCAACTAAGTATAGCTGACCCTCTAACACTCCCTTAAAAGCTACTGAATCATCACTTCTTCTAAAGACAGTAACACCTACATCCGTAAAAAGACAATTGTAGCCCATTTTGCATAATTGAGAAACAGAAAGCAAATTGTAATCTAATGAATCTACAAGAAAAACATTGGAAATAAAATGGTCAGGTGATATAGCAATTTTACCCAATCCTTTGACCAAAACCTTGATTTCCATCCCCGAATGTGATAGCTCGTTGGGGATCTTGGTTTTCTCATAGGAGGAGAACATTCTTTTCTCCCCAGTCATGTGGTTTGTGCACCCGCTGTCAATGATCCAACTTGAGCCCCGGATGCATAAACCTACAAAACAAGTTTAGGCCTTGTTCTTAGGTACCCAAACGGTCTTGGGTCCTTTGACATTAGAAACAAGCACCTTGGGTACCCAAACACAAGTCTTTGACCCCTTGTGTTTGCCCCCAACATATTTGGCAACTACTTTGCCTGATTTGTTAGTGAGCACATATGAAGCATCAAAAGTCTTAAATGAAATATTAGGTTCATTTGATGCAATAGGAGTTTTCTTCTTAGGCATTTTAACATGTGTAGAACGCCTAGAGCTAGAAGCCTCATTCTTATAAATAAAAGCATGGTCAGAAACAGAGTGAGTCTTCTTAGCATGAATTCTCCTAATCTTATCCTCAGGATAACCAGCAGGATATAAAATATAGCCCTCGTTATCCTGAGGCATGGGAGCTTTGCCCTTAACAAAATTAGACAATCTTTTAGGAGGGGCATTAAGCTTGACATTGTCTCCCTGTTTGAAGCCAATGCCATCCTTAATGCTAGGGCGTCTCCCATTATAAAGCATGCTACGAGCAAATTTGAATTTCTCATTTTCTAGTTCATGCTCGGCAATTTTAGCATCTAGTTTAGCTATATGATCATTTTGTTGTTTAATTATAGCAAGGTGATCATGAATAGCATCAATGTTAACATCTCTACATCTAGTACAAATAGAGACATGATCTACGCTAGATGTAGAGGGTTTGCAATCATTTAATTCAACAATCTTAGCATGTAAACTAGCATTCTCATCTATAAGATTGGAAATAGAAGCATTGCAAACATCTAAGTCTTTAGCCTTAGCAATTAATTTTTCATTCTCATTTCTAAGGCTAGCAAGAGAGACATTCAATTTTTCAATCTTAGCAATTAAACTAGCATTATCATTTCTAAGATTGGCAATTGAATCATCACAAATATTTGACTTCTCAACCTTAGCAATCAAATTAGCATTCTCAATTCTAAGGTTGGAAATAGTGTCATGGCAAGTGCTTAGCTCACTAGTTAATTTTTCACATTTTTTTACCTCTAGAGCATAAGCATTTTTAACCTTAACATGCTTTTTGTTTTCTTTAATAAGGAAGTCCTCTTGGCTATCCATGAGTTCATCCTTCTCATGAATAGAACTAATCAATTCATTCAATTTCTCCTGTTGTTGCATGTTAAGATTGGCAAAGAGAGTAAGCAAGTTATCCTCATCATCCCTAGAATTTTCCTCATCACTTGAGGTTGCATACTTAGTGGAGGATCTTGATTTTACCTTCTTCTTCTTGTCGTCCTTTGCCATGAGGCACTTGTGACCGACGTTGGGGAAGAGAAGTCCCTTGTTGACGGTGATGTTGGCAGCGTTCTCATCGGAGGAGGACTCGGTGGAGCTCTCGTCGGAGTCCCACTCCCAGCAAACATGGGCATCACCGCCCTTCTTCTTGTGATATCTTTTCTTCTCCTTCTTCTTCCCCCTCTTGTCGTTATCCCTGTCACTATCACTAGACAAAGGACATTTAGCGATAAAATGACCGGGCTTACCACATTTGTAGCAAACCTTCTTGGAGCGGGACTTGTAGTCTTTCCCCCTCCTTTGCTTGAGGATTTGGCGGAAGCTCTTGATGATGAGCGCCATCTCCTCATTGTCGAGCTTGGAGGCATCGATGGGGACCCTACTTGGTGTAGAGTCTTCTTTCTTCTCCTCTGTTGCCTTGAATGCAACGGGTTGTGCCTCGGGTACGGAGGAGGAAGCGCATTGCTCGATGATCTTCTTGGAGCCTTTGATCATCAATTAAAAGCTCACAAATTTTCCTATTACTTCCTCGGGAGACATTAGTTTATATCTTGGATCACCATGAATTAATTGAACTTGAGTAGGGTTAAGAAATATGAGTGATCTAAGAATAACCTTGACCATTTCATGGTCATCCCATTTGGTGCTCCCGAGGTTGCGCACTTGGTTCACCAATGTCTTGAGCTGGTTGTACATTGCTTGTGGCTCCTCCCCTTGGTGAAGCATGAAGCGACCGAGCTCCCCCTCGATCGTTTCCCTCTTGGTGATCTTGGTCACCTCGTCTCCTTCGTGCGCGGTTTTGAGCACGTCCCAAATCTCTTTGGCGCTCTTCAACCCTTGCACCTTATTATACTCCTCTCGACTTAGAGAGGCGAGGAGTATAGTGGTGGCTTGGGAGTTTAAGTGCCGGATTTGGGCAACTTCGTCCAAGTCATAATCTTCATCCCCCGGCGATGGTACCTGTACTCCTATCTCAACAACACCCCAAATACTAGTGTGGAGTGAGGTTAGATGGTGCCTCATTTTGTCACTCCACATATTATAATCTTCACCATCAAACATGGGTGGTTTGCCTAATGGGACGGAAAGTAAAGGAGTACGTTTGGAAATGCGAGGATAGCGTAGGGGAATCTTACTAAACTTCTTGCGCTCATGGCGCTTAGAAGTGATGGACGGCGTGTCGGAGCCGGAGGTGGATGGCGATGAAGAGTCGGTCTCATAGTAGACCACTTTCTTCATCTTCTTTTTCTTTTCACCGCTCCGACGCGACTTGTCGTGTGAAGGGGGTCCCTTCATCTTATTGCCGGACTCCCCGGATGGAGCCTTCGCATGGCTTGAGGCGGGCTTCTCGCCGGTCACCATCTCCTTCTTGGCGTGATCTCCCGACATCACTTCGAGTGGTTAGGCTCTAATGAAGTACAGGGCTCTGATACCAATTAAAAGTCGCCTAGAGGGGGACAAGAACTCATTGAGCTTGCGATCCAGAATCCCTGCTGGAATGTGGTGTCCTCTGAAAGCAGTCTTGAACTCTTCCCATGTCACCACATGGTCAACGGTCAACATGATGCGGAAATGGTCCCACCATATCCTAGCAGGTCTATGAAGCTGCTGCGCGGCGAAGCGGGTCTTTGATTCGTCGGGGCAATCTCCCGTGAGGAGTGGGAACTTGGACTCCACAACTCTGAGCCGCATATCGGCGTCTAGCGGGTCCTCTGCCTTGGTGAACAAAGGCGGTTGCATGCTCAAGAACTCCTGGTACGTTGCCGCGCCGGAGGATGTTGCCGCTGGCCTCCACCATACTGTTGAGGGTGGGGCTGGCGCTGCACCAGCTGCCGCAGAATCTCATTCTGCTGAGCCATTAGCTCCTGGATCATGGGAGCTAGACGAGGTGGCGGGGGAATCTACTCATTCTGCACGCGACGCTGCCTAGCTGCCATCTGAAAACAGAAATTTTCTCCATTGTTACCTCGATTCACGATTTTGAGCAATATTCTTTATATCATATGGAGAAAATGACATAACATAATATTGAACCAAACGAGGGTAACATGACTGCATTCATTTCATTGCTCATAAAAGTTTTCCTTGGGTTACAACAATTTAGGGGGACTCACTCATAAGCCTAGTCCAAATATGATACCAAACTAAGCTCACGTGGGTTCCTGTCCTCCTAATATGTCAGACTAACCCATCAACCCTGAGTGGTAGAGGCAACGCTAGATGTGGGTGAAGGGGGCACTCCGGAGGGAGTCACATTTGGACCTGGAGCTAGTTCTAATTCCTCAGGATCCTCCTCTCCCTCGCTTCCTGCCTCATTTGCCTCCATGTCCTGGTGGTGCATATCCAGGTGGTCATTGGCTTCCTCAAGTTCCTCCTGCACATCATGGAGCTGGATCTTAAGGATATCGATGTTGTTATCCCGGATTTCCACCTGCTGCTCTAGGGTCGCGATGCGCTGGCTTAACTGTTCCACCTGTAGGTCTTTTTCCACCAATTCTGAAGACAAGTCGACCACGAAGTCCTCTCGACTATCGAGAGTGATCTTAGTAGTCTGAGCAAGATCAGTGAGGTGTGCTATGGCGTCGCTCTGTAGGGCATGTAGGCAATACCGCACACTCATACACTGAACAGTGATCCTCCCAACTTGGTCGGGATGCATGGCCCACACGTCCTTCACGTGGCTCACTATGTTGCCCCACATGGGGTCATCCCTCTTCTCGGTGGGGAAGAGTCCAATGGGTGCATCATCATAACTAGGGGATGATATCCACAGAAGGTTGTCATGGCTTTTAGCGCTGCGACCTCAGTGGTGTCGTCCGCCCTGAACCCAACAGTCTCAGAGTCAAGGGAACGCCATTCCAGCTGCAGAGCTTGAGACTTCAGGGTCAGCCAAACCCTGCAACGTGGCACCCGATGCTCCTCGTATAGTTGCACTATATACATAGGGGTGGGTAACCGGCGGAGCAGAGCACCTCCCACAAGATGGAGGGAAAACCCTCATGGGAAAGGTAGTCAAAACTGAAACAAGTGTCTCCTCCATTGATGGGTGTGGGTGAAGTCATCTGTGAAAAGAGGGTTAGATGTAAGTGTCATGATAGTGGTAAGGAGAAACGTGTGCTCGGGTTGTTAAAAGGAGGTGGGTTAAATTAGGTTTGTCTATTCCAACCCCTTTCATTATTCATTATTAACAATGCTTGTTAAGTTCATAATTAGATGCATTTTTCTTAGTTTCTAATTTCTTCATTTTTTTATAATGCATGCGTGCTGGAAAGAACGTCTTCTCACAGATCAAAGGGGTGCTTCTAGGGCATCGCTACTATTCTAAGATTGGCCTATATGGCCTACTTATATAGCCACCAAATTTCCCCACTACTTAAGGCCTTTCGTCCTAGGTCTAGCGTCCTAGTCCTGACGATCCAACACTAGTTTCTAAGCAAATTTTACTTTTGAAAAGTTGGCATTCAAGACTTATTGATTTCTCTCTAGTGGTACTCGCTCTGATACCAGCTTTGGTAGAACCGCCCGAATTATTCCAGCTTAAGTGCCCAAGTCTCACCTTAGAAGCAACGACGCACTTAAATCGGAATAAACCGTCAATTCCTCGGATCAAGTCCGATAAAGCCACTTACCAAGGATCGAATACCACTAGCTCACACGAAGGTGAGGCACAGAGAGAATATAATAAACATGAAACCACAAATTAAGGTACTGGAGTTATTACATAAATTGGAGTTTTAATAATAGATAACAAGTTCGAAATTAAATGCAGCAGATAACTGATACGTCGATACTGAGAAATAGGGCAAGGCCTAGCCCACTACTCCTCCTGGTCCTCTCCTGTCGAGGCAGCATCCCACTCGACCGTCCAACCCGGTGGCAGGGTGGAAGGCGAAGTCACAGCATCGACCATATCTTATAGCGTACATGAAAAAAATATGCCACAAGCAAGGCTGAGTATACTAATACTCAGCTAGACTTACCCGGTGTGAGGAGTCTACTCCTCTACCTCTAGACCATGCAGCTGTTTGGCTGAGGGGTTTGGTTTGCCAAAAGCAATAGCTGAGTCTATAACAAGTTTTAGCTTTTCCAGTTCTAACATTTTTAATTAATCTAGGTTTGCTCCTTTCTAAGCAGACATGGTAACAACAGTCTCATTAGCTGCGAGAAGCAGACGATTCGAATCGAGTTTTTAACCTTGCAAGGTAAACCTAAACACACGACATGTAGGGATACTCCATCCCCACACACATCAGCCATCCCCATCGATCCCCCGTTCGCAGCCAGGGCTCACCGCCTTGACATGCAATGCCCCACTGACCCCGGCTGCCGCCGTGCAGTGGCTGCACTTGCACCCACCATATCAGCATGGGAGACCTAGTCTCAGGACAAGTGAGTGATAAAGTCCGCGCCCAGCTTCACTCAGGTACTAGGCTTATCGGTTACCATATTTCCCGACATGTGTTTAGCACTTTCAAACTCTTGACTCAGGTATGCACACATTAATCCTTAATTCCATTTCCGTCTCATAGACAAGGCATCCACCCTGGATCCAAGTCCATAGGCCATCATAGATCCCGTTATCAAGATGAATACAATCAATTCCTGACCTCGCGCGAGTGCTAGAAAAATCACTCGACTTCTACCGAGATCCCTAATTAGCAAAGCAGCTACTCGATCTAGCATACCAGTATCCATCTCAAAAAGGAATCCTGAATTCATGCAACTAAGGGTTTCAAGCAACTCCTACACTTAAGTGCACATTACAAACCTACAAACATTAAGTGTAGTAAAGTAGCATATATAAATGGTTATGCATAAAACCGAGGCTTGCCTTCAATAGCTGAGGTTGTGGGGAGATCCTCGGTGGCAGGCTCTGGAGCTAGCTCCTGGACTTCCTCTTGAGCAACTCCTTGCTCGGGGATGAGCACGTACTCTCCGTCAAAGAGGTTGCAATCTAAATGAATGCAATGAAAAAGATAAATGTATGCTATGGTATGTAAGTCTAATAATTAAAATGTAAGGTGAAGTACTCAAGTTAGCAGGACAGGTCTTAGTTCCACTATTTAAGATTTTAGAGGTATTCTTGGTAATTAGAAGTAGGTGTGGCCAGTCTAGGAAGTTGGATTAAAGTTGTACTCAACAATCCTTCAATGTCTTAGTGAGGATTAAATAATGTTCTTGGATGAAGTTATTTATGACTTAATTTAGTACTTCATTAATCCCATCTTCCCTTTTCTTACTTGGGCTTTTAGAGTGGCTTTGAACTACAACACTGATTTAGAAATTTACAAAAAATCTATAAAAAATACAGTGGCTTCTCACTGGTTTGTATATCTCAGTCTCGAAAATTAAGGCTTACAATGAGAATGGTTTTCTATACACAAAAATATTAAAATTTAGGGTAGAGGGGGTGCTTTGAACTACAACTCTCTTCTAGGAGTGGGTTTTATCTTAAGGGTTATTTTTTCTGGTATCTAGGTATAATATTATGACCTTATGCCAAATTTTAGCCAAAGATACCTACTGGTTATTTTATGGGAATTTTCCAAAGCTTTAGGGCTTAGTGGTGCTTTCTACTACTATTATATTTGAAAAATGTCAAACAACAGATTTCTCAATTTTCCTACCTTCTTCTTTGCGCAAGACCAATCACTCTTCCAGTTGGTTAGCTTTGCTCATGGGGAAGGGGTTTTAAAATTTCTTGGAATATATGGTCTTTTTCCTGGGGTAGGAGGTGAGGTGCATTTCATCAAAATTTTACCTTAGCCTTATATTTTCTCTGGTAGTTTACATCATAAGTACTTGGGTAAACATTGGGTTGCTCATCGTTTCACATTTTTATTCTTTCTTTTGATTTATTTGAGGTATTGGCCAAACCCAAGTTCTATTTGTTTAACTCACTTGCTGTGATGGTTCGAGGTGTTTACCATTTTTGCAGTGGTATACTAGTGGTCAGGGGTCTACTAAATTTTTCTTGTTGTTATTGCATGTGCCCTTATATTTTTAATCATGGCCTTTGTTGACTTTTTAATGCCTAAATAAAATTATAACCTTAGATTACACTAGACCAGGGTTCCATACAGTTTTCCTGATCCATATCACTTAGGCATACAAGGAAAATTATGGTCACTCTCTGGTTTCTATTTTCTATCCCCTCTTCATTTTTCTAAAGTTTGGGTAGAAATAGTCTTTAAGGGATATTTTGTGGCAGAACCGCCCGAATTATTCCTGCTTAAGTGCTCAAGTCGCACCCTTAAAGGCAGCAACACACTTAAATCGGAATAACTCGTCAGTCCCTCAGATCTAGTCCGATAAAGCCACTTATCCAGGATCGAATACCACTAGCTCACTCAAAGGTGAGGCACAGAGAAATACAATAAAGCATAATACCACAAATTTAATAAGTATCAGTAGTAATTACGTTATTGGAGTTTCAGAAACAGTAACCAAAATTTTAAATGCAGCGGAAATAACTAACGGAGAAAACCGAGTAACATGGCGAAGCCTAGCCATGCTACTCCTCCTGGTCCTCTCCTGCGGAAGCAGTAACCCACTCGACCGTCTATCCCGGTGGCAGGGATGAAGGCCAAGTCACACCATCAACCAAATCAAGGAGGTACCTGCAAAAATTATGCCACAAGCAAGGCTGAGTATACTAATACTCAGCTAGACTTACACGGTGTGAGGAGTCTACTCCTCTACCTCTAGACCATGCAGTTGTTTGGCTGAGGGGTTTGGTTTGCCAAAAGCACTAGCTGAGTCTAAAAACAAGTTTTAGCTTTTCAAGTTCTAGAATAATAATTTAGACTAGATGAGAACCTATCTATTCATACATGGTATCAAACATTATATCAATCAACATCTTTTGCCAGTATCCCATTTCCACTTATTACTCAATGCAGTACAATGGATCAAGCAGTCTCATTAGCTGCGAGAAGCAGACGATTCGAATCGAGTTTTAACCTTGCAAGGTAAACCTAAACACACGACATGTCAGGGTACTCCGACCCCACACATGTCAACTGTCCCCATCGATTCCCCGTTCGCGTCCAGGCCTCACCGCCATGGCGTACAATGCTCCACTGACCCCGGCCGCCGCCGTGTAGTGGCCACACTTGTACCCACCATATCTAGAATGGGAGACCCAGTCTCAGTTCGCGTGAGGGATAAAGTCCGCGCCCGGCTTCACTCAGGTACTAGGTTTACCGGTTACCATATTTCCCGACATGTGTTTAGTACATTCAAACGCTTGACATAGGTATCCGCACGTTAATCCTTATTCCAATTTTGTCTCATAGACAACGCATCCCCATGGATCCGTGTCCACAGACCATCATCATTCTGTTATCAAAAATGGATACAACCAATTCCTGACCTCGCGCGAGTGCTAGAAAAATCACTCGACTTCTACCGAGATCCTGATTAGCAAAGCACCTACTCGACCTAGCATACTAGTATCCATCTCAAAAGGAATCCTGAGTTCATGCAACTAGGGTTTCAGGCAACTCCTACACTTAAGTGCACGGTACAAGCCTACAACCAATAAGTGTAGTAAAATAGCATATATAAACGGTTATGCATAAAACCGGGTCTTGCCTTTAATTTAACACTTAGATAGTGTTTGCTGGGGGGTACTCGCTTGGCGAGCATCCACTGGGTAAGTCCACCATTCTTCAGGTCGCCCACCAACTGCATCTTGTGGTTGGCACCACATCACTTGCTCGATCATCATCACTCGGTCCTAAATGAGATGCAAGATGCATATGTATGAATATAATGAAAGTAACACAAGACATACAAAGACACAGTGGCAAACTAAACATTAAATGAGAAGACACCGCGACAACTGTACGCAAGCGCTAGTTATCTAGACGTCATTGGGCACAACAAGTCAACATTACTGGAAAGACGACGAACATTTCCTATATTTGACCCACACAAACACGACATCACGAGTACAAGCATTTACCCTGTTCACTTTAATCGTTCATTGGCTACTTATGATTAAACTAGTTAAGTACACATAATTTACGATGACTTACACATAGACTGACTTAGTTAAAAAGGAATATTTACTTAATCGGGTTTTACAATTGTTCGCAATACTCTAATGCAAGCATACATCTAAGGGCACACAAGAAAGTGATAGCCTAATCACACTGCTTATTATAATAATCTATTGAGATTGGTTATTTATTAATACTCAGATTAGCAGCACAATTATTAGAAATGGTAACATCTCATTAATTTTGTTTTTCGTCCATATAGTGATACCTGCTAAATTGACGTTGATCGAAGCTAATTTCTTACTAGACGTCAACCATTTAATTTACTACTGCACTAGTTACTTGTATATCTCTAATTATATAATCTACTAATATAGGGATTATGAGATAACACTATCAATCATACTCAAGCAAGACAAGAGAGTAGAGCAATCAACCACAATCAACAAGATTAGGACAGCAGCACAACATTTACTTGTTTCAGTCGTAACTCTTCAAATATTTATCCAAAAATAGTGAAAAAATACTTTTTGGAAAGCTTGGGAAACGCTCTACAACTTTGGTATTATCGTCTCAATATGACTAGACTCTTAGCAAAGTCGAACTGTGCAAAAATAACAAGTCTGTCCAGGATGGACAGATTCAGACTTGCGACTTCAAAAATTCACAACTACAGGTTCAGACATCCAAACAAATTGATCCTAGACTTTCTGGAAAGGTAATAAAATGTTCTACAAATTATTTATAAACATCCCTGACTGGTTTAATATGTATCAAGCGTAAAATACACTATGAAGGCTGTGCTGTCCAGAACTGGACAGATTCCGTCTTCACACTTTAAACATCCATAACTTAATATTCAGATCACCAAAAAGAGTGATCCAAGACTTTTTAGAAAGCTTGGCAAAAGCACTACATACTTTTATAATAACCAAGAATCGATTTTATGCTGAATTGAATCAAACAATTCAGTTTTCGAAATCTGTTCTGTTAGTGGACAGAATACAGCAACCAGTTTGTAAAATTCATAGCTCCTAATCTGTCAGGCCTATGGTTATGAAATTTTAACACAAGCAAGATAAGAAAAGCATCTACAACTTTTGTATAACGACCATGAACAGATTGTAACATTAAATTAGGCAAACAATACAGTTTCTGAAATCTGTACAGAATTTGGGCACATTCAGTTACTGAATTTGTGAAAAGCATAACTCCTAAACGATCAGACTTATGACTGTCAAATTTTAACACCAGCAAGATAATAAAGTTATCTACCACTTTTCTATAGCACATATCTACAGAAAATAAAATTTAGTTCATCAAACATACAGCACAGCGAAAACAATGCGTGCAGCCCAAAACAACAACTAATAAAATTCAGCCCCTATTCACTTAAAAATTGTCGCGTTCTAGAGACTTGAATTATTTTAACACCTTACCATTTGTTAAAGTTGAAACAATCAAATTAGGGCCAACAAGTAGACTTACTAATTTTATACAATTCATTTGTGCACTAGAATTGCCATACACAATTAGCAACGCATCTACCACAATAATCTTACCCGGCATATATGTGTTTATTGATGCGCCCTCACACACTAATTTGCATTTTAACTTAGACATCACATGAACACTACTACTTTTCATACGCGACCATAACCATACACATTTAGATCACAACAAGCAATTCATCGTGATTACGAGCTTAACCAAGTCATCTAACAATTCGGCTAACTAGAGCAACGACATAGCCGCTACATAACATACACGTCGGCTTGCCTATTATCATCACAATCCGAGACACAACATATACTACAACATTTTTATAAACACACAGATTCACAAGTATATTCGCACATCGACCAATTTATATGAATCGTAAACCACTAATCTCCAAATCGCAATCACCATGCATTTACTTCTCCAATCATGAACGCATACATGTTTATCATATGAACCGAGTACTTCAATAATTATCCTAAAACAACTAACTCCATTACACACTTGTATCACAAACCTATTTGACTTACATGAAGCGTCTACTCGAAATCGTAAGCACAATCATACACTATATGCGAAGCCTAATTTATCGAACGCACAATACGCATCGTCTCGACTCGACTTATAAATATAGAGAAAGCGACGACTACCTTGGCATGTCACCACCTCTCTATATAAGCCAAAGTAATTTCTATCTACAACGACCAAACATTCATGTCGAGCACACTTTATTTTATCGTGTCTCGCATACAACCATATGGTGGCGTGCACTCGAGACACTTCAATCAACGTGGCGCGACCACTAATATATGAACTCCGACACTCAAGTATTAATAATTCATCCTCCACGCAAATTAGCATTGTCTAAACTACTCGTCACATTAACAATTATATCCCCTATATAATCACGAATCCCATCACATTGCATAAAACAAATACACTTTTCACATAAACACATATCGATGCATTTCCCAAAACAAAATCCGCATTTTGTAACTTAGTTTTCGCATTTAAACAACACATCGCATATTTTTCCTATCAAATATAAAAACATATGAGTTTCTTTCTACTTTGTTTTCTTTTCTACTCACGTCCATTCATACAATTATATTTTCATGCACATATTCACGCCATCGACTGAATCGTAAATAAAACAAAAACCACCATTTTTCTAAAGCGAACAACCTGGCTGAAACCCGAGTGGAGTTGTGCATGCATGCATGTCGTTTTGGCTTCCTGTCAAGAAACGACGCGCGAAGCGTGACGACGACAAGGGGCTGCGACTAACGACATACACAATTATTTCACAGCTTTATTAGTTCAGTTATTTTATAAAATCAGGGAACACAGGACAGCGAGGAGCTCACCGCGGGTTTCGACGACGACGCGCAAATGCTGCGCAGATCAATAGCGTGAGGCCCGTCCTGGCGAGCGCGAC
This sequence comes from Zea mays, assembly GCF_902167145.1. NCBI lineage: Eukaryota > Viridiplantae > Streptophyta > Magnoliopsida > Poales > Poaceae > Zea > Zea mays. Next base: position 93,013,581 of record NC_050097.1, read on the forward strand.
GCAGCGAAGGGCGTCGCTGCTGCTGCTGCGGCATTTCATCGAGCACGCCGAGGGCGCGACACAGCGAGAACCCATGTGGCTGCGCGAACTAGCGTCGTGGCTGCTGCGCGAGGTTGACGGCGAGCTCGCTGCGGCTGCTGTTTTGTGGGGAAGAGAGGAGGAGCAGGGGCCTAGAGCTAGGCGGCATTGCTCCTGCTGATTTCCATGGAAAAGTAGGGCGCAGGGAACAGCAGGGATGGCATGCCCATGGAGAAGCTTCTGCGCACCGGGGAGAAGAGCTCCCTACTGCAGAACGCCGTGGAGAAGGGGCGCGCCCATGGGGTGAGCTCAGGCTTGAGCCATGGAGCAGGGAGGGCAACACCCTAGAAGAGCTCTGCGAGCACCAACCATCGGAGCTGAGGGGGAGTGGCGAGGTTGGCCATGGGCGACGGTGGGCCACCTGCTCGAGCTTGGACCAGAGAAAGTCTCCGCCATGGCTGGAGCAGAGGCGTCATGGGAGTAGTTGCCTGCACCGACTCGCCGCCATGGAGGAGCAGGGGACGTCGGCTTCGACAAGAGCAAGGAGGGGCAAGACTCTGGACGAGAAGTTCCAGGGCGCCATGGACGAGTAGGAGCAGAGGGGCTTGCAGCTTGTCCTAGCAGGTTGAGCTCGGCCATGGGGAAGCAGGGGCACCCTGCGCGCGAACGAGAGGGCCGAGCGGGGCCCTGAGCTTATGCTCGCGCGCGGTCCCGACATTGGAGGTGGGAAAGCTCGTCGACGTCCTGTGGAAGATGTTGGCCGGCGAGTGGAGCGGGTCGACGGCGCACTGCTGAGGGAGGGCACCGACGCCATGGACGCCGGGTTGGAGCGCCGGCCGAGGAGGAGATCCTCCTAGCATCATGGATCCGCTAGGGGAAGGGGCGCCTACTCTCCCTGCTGGGTTCTGAGGGGAACAAGGAACCAGCCATGGTGCAGAGGGGGAGAAGGGGACGCAGGGACGCTCGGCATGAGGAGGAAGAGGGCCTGCACACCGGCCTGGGGAAGAAGGGCGCCGAGGGAAAGGGTGGCGCCATGGGAGAAGCCATAGCTCGGCTAGGGAAGGAGCTGGGCGGCCATGGAGCTTCGGTGTCCGAGGAGCCAGGGAGATGGAGTCGCTGCCTGCCGCCGTGTGGGAGAGAGGGATTGCGTAGGGAGAAGAGTGGCTGGCTGGGATTTAACGAAACGTCGCTGGTACTCCATTGGTTGGGACGGGGCGGCAGCCATCCACTGGCCAGCCAGGCGGTGCCCAGGCCGAGCGGCCACTCGGCGGCTCTGCTCGCCTGTTGGCAGGGGTGGCGTACGTGAGAAGCCTGGTGGCCAGGAAATGGAAGAAGGGAGCGACTGCCAGGGGCTTCTGCGCGTTGGGGAAGAACGACATCGCTCCACGGCTGGTTTTGGGGAAGGAGAGGAGCATCTGCTAGTTGATTTAACAGGACCCTGCTGGCAGCAGCCATTGGCTTGCGATTGGGCGGCGCGGGCTATTGGAGGCTTTGGCTTGCTGCTGCTGGTTGGCTGGTGCCAAGCATTAGCCAAGAAAATGGCGTCCAACGACTGGCTGAGGAGGGTGGAGACGCCGATTGGTTAGGAGGGAGGTGGTCAGCTGTTGGTTGATTTGCGCAGCTCACTCGTTGGCTGAGACCGACGCAGGGAATGGAGCGAACTGACGCACGGATGAACGAGAGGCCATAGAATAAAATAAACTGAGACATTTTATTTGGTGTTGCTTGGAAATTAAATTCTCGCGCATAAGTAGAAACAAAATGAATCGAGGTCGATCGGCTTCGGATTCGGCATCGAAATAAAACGAGTTGGATTAATAAAAATTATTGCCGATGTTGATTTTCGAATTTAGATGGGACAGAGAGATTTTAAGCCGAGTTGGATAAAAATTTATTAGAGGACGAAACATTGGAGATTCCGCTTGAGAATACGGACTGGGATAAATTTTTGGACATAGATCGAACATCGAGAAATTAGATTCGGACACAGCTCGACTAGCAACTGTCGAGCGTTCGATTAAATAAGCTTTGAACGAGATTTATAAATTGAGAATGATTATTGAGTTCGCATTCGTGCTGAGAAACAAAAGTTTTTAACAGGCTCCAAATTCGGCCTTTCTCGAGATCATTTAACTCAAAAAATCGAGGGCACTTTTCATGAGTAACTTGATAAACAGAGATAGACACGATTGAGAAGTAGAAATTTCCACTGAGCATTAGAGATTGGGATAAATCTTCCGACGTAACACGAAATTGACACCAGGGGTGTCACATATTTCTGGCTTATTCTTGTATACTGTGGTGTTCATTATTTTTAAACAGTGTATATACTAGGTGAGTGTCTCCACAATTTTTCTCAAGTCCAGTATAGAAGTATTTCTATTTTTCTCTGTATTATTAAGGTTTGGGCAGTTTTCTAATTTAATTCAAAACTCTAAAAATTAGTATAGAAAACATTGGGTTCAATATTTTTGTTTGACAGCTCATATTTTACAGAATCTAGCAAAATTTGTTTGACCAAATTTGGACGAATATTTTTCAAGTTATATATTTATCAAGTTTACATCAGATTTAAATAACTTAATATTCGAAAAGGGAAAGGAAAATACATCTTGCACTCGGGTCCTTGGTGTATTTTTCCCTTTTTCCTTATAGACTAGTCCTCAGTTTACTATTCAATCGAGTCACTGATAATGCAGAAAGCCCCTAGGGTTAGCCTAAATCTATACCGCGGTCCCTGAGTGGTCGGAACAGTGACCGGGGCAAAGAATACGGCGGTGAGACTTACTGGCGGCGATTTAGCTCTGGTGAAGTTGTCGACGACGTCGGGGAGGTCGCGGCGGTCACGTCGGTGTGCGGGTCAGTGTTAGAGATGGCTGGAGTTGGTCGGTCCTCGCACGCAAGCGGGGGAGCTCGTCGGTGGCGAGTGATTCAGCCTAACCACGACGGTATAGCTCAATCCAGTGAGTTGGGGAGCTTCACGGGAAGTCAGGGAGGTTGTATGCGCAAGGAATTGGTAAATGGCTTACCTGGGAGCCCGGTCTACGTGCGGTGGCGGGCAGCCGAAGTCTGGCGAGGTCGCGCTCGCTGCTCTGGTGGGGCAGGGTCTCGGATCAAGCTTGGAAAAGCTTCACGGCCTCCCTGGGAAATTTTCCAAGGGCTCGGGCGAGGCTAGGGGTCAACGGAAAAAGGTTGGCCACGACGGCCATGCTCGGGCAGTGGTGGCGGGCGGTGGCGCTTGCCTTTCGCGGCGAACTCCGGCGACCACTGGCTGAGGCGGGGGTTAGGGTGCACGAGTGAAGACGGCTAAGGCCTTGGGGCACTTATAGGCGGGGCGAGGCATAGGCGTGGGAGGCAGGGCGATCGTGCGCGGGGGCGCTACCGCGGCCAGTCTGTGCTCGGCCGGCCTGACAAGGCACCGAGCACGTGGCTCTTTGCTTCTGCCCACGTTCAAGCGTCCATAGGCTGCATATCGTCTTCGGGTATTTGCGCAAGATCACTATACAAGATATGTTCTCCCAACGTTGCTTTGTCGTTTTCGTGTGGAAGTTGAGAGGTTTCCGGCCGTGTACAGTGAGTTGTCTTATCGCCAAGTCTAATGTCTTGCTGCCGCATCCCGAGGTAAATCCATGCCAAGATCGTGTCAACGGCTGAGATTCTTTTTCAAACTTTGCCAGGGCGTGTTCAAGGTAATTTGGTGCCACTTTTATATTTGGATCATGTGGATTTGAGTTTTGGAATTTAGAGAACACGGTCGATCTTTATAAAGAGGTCAAAATTTAGATTTCTGAATTTTCTGAATTTCCTATTGAGTCTTCACTTAAGGGGCTGTTTTGGGAATTTTGCAAAACCATTTTGATTAAACTTCCTTACTATATTTTGTAGCTTTTTTAGTGTACTACAACATTGTTAATTGGTCCAAATTATGATTTAATGTTTTTCATAGTCTTTTCAATAAATTCCCTTTTTGTGTTCAAATGACTTAATTAGGGTAGTAGTAGGGTTTTGAATATTCTTCCTCCCTTGAGGTGCATGATGTGTTTATGGTATGTTTCTTGAGATGAAAAATACATGTTTAAGTCTTTTTATTTTAAATTTGGTGCCTTTTGCTCAATTACATTTACATGTGATAATGTTCACAAATGTGGGTGTGGAGGGAAAAAGAATCCTAGGTAACACCTATGGTGTTACAGCGATTGCGCCCTAGGGCCGTGGGATTTTAATGCACAGGTATAGTCCGTGTATGGCTGCCTCAAGTTTATTAATGGATCCTCACCCCATGATGGCATTGTAGGGATAGACTATGTCGACTATGTCGAAAGTGACTTGCTCACTTCTCGCATTTGGCACAGTGCCGAATGACAGTGGTAGCTCGATTTTGCCAAGTGGGAAAGTTCTTTTTCCTCCAAAGATATAAAGAGGGTTATCTGCTGGCTTGAGTAGGATTTGGCCTATGCCCATTCGATCAAAGGCGTGTAAGAAAATGATGTCTGATTGGTTGTCGTTATCGACGAGTACCTTGTGCAGATCCCACCCTGCTACTTGAAAATTTATCACCATTGCATCGGCATGGGTGCACTGCAGAGATCGACGTCTCTTGCATCGAAGGTGAGTGGTATATGGGACCACTTTGTTTGAACAACTGGCCCGGTGAGGGCTACATGATTGACCCTTCGATAGTGGTATTTCTTCTGTCGTTTTGTGTCGAATTCGGAGCTGGATCTTCCGGTAATCATGTGAATGACCCCTTGAAAGGGTTGATCAGCGAAGTCCTCTTGCTTTGGTGGGGGTGGTGGTGGTAATTGTTGATTTGGATGCCGTGGTGGTGGAGGCGGTAGAGCTAGGATTTTTTGGTGTTGTTGGTATATATTGTGGTTTTGTTGGTGAGGATGGAAATGTTCATTATGGAATTGGTGCTGGTTATACTGATGGGGATGGTAGGTGCGGGCGATAACTCTTTAGCTGTCAGTCGGATGGTTTCCGGCAATTTGATCTTTTGTTGCCTTGGTTTTAGGACAATCCCTGGTTGGGTGTGCTGAGTCTTCGCCATGTAAAAGAAAATAGAATCTTCGCTGTTGTGGGCCTCGACCTCTGCCCCTGCCTCTGGTTGCATTATTGTCGTGGCCTTGATGTAGTGGGTAATCATGACGACGAGCGGTGCCCCAGTCTACTACAGGTTTGCAATGTTGTGCACCTGGGACTGGGTGCGGTTTTGCCGGCCTGAGTCTGGATGCAAAGCCCTGACCCATGTCCTACTAGACTGGTGGAGTGTCCTTGCGCTTTCGCAGTGACTCGATTTTCCTTTGGTGGAGCTCTTCTAACCGGCCGTAATTTTCGAAGAGCTGATATAACTCTTGCAAGTTTTTGGGTGGGTCTCTTACGCAGTGGCTATATAGAACACATGCACGAAGGTCGTTGATTGCGTAGTGAATAGCTATGTGGTCATCAACCGAAGGCAGCTACGACTTTAACAGGAGGAATTTCTTATAGTACTCTCGAAGGGTCTCTTTCTCCTACTACCTGCAGAGTGATAATTCTGTCAGGGCATCTGTGTCTGCCCTGTACCCTTGAAAATTTAACAAGAACTTGTTGTGATGTGCTTTCCATGAGTTGATTTATAATGGAGGCAGTCTTGTGTACCATATGAGGGTTGGCCTTCAAGAGCTATGATGAAAGATTTTGCCTTGGTGGCTTCGTCTCCTCCGAATGATGCGACCGCAATTTGGTAGCTCATAATATACTATGTTCGATCAGTACTGCTGTTGTACTTGGGGTAGGTACCTGCCCTGATGTTGTTGGGCCAAGGTCAATCTTGGAGCTGTGGAGCGACAAGGCTTCGTTTATGAAGGTAGTTTAGTCCCTGAAAAGCAGCTAGAGCCAGGACTAGAATGTGGACATGGTTCTGCTGGTGGTGGTGGGGGTCTCCGCCTTGCATGTCTATGATTTGTTGTTCCAGCTCTTTGGCTTTCTACTCCTCATCAAGTATCATCTGCCTGACCCTGGCCTGCATGGTGATGCGCTGGCGCTTGGCTGCGAGTATTTCCTTTTGCTTCTGTAGGTGATTGTTTTTATGTGAAGTGCGTGCAACTTGAGCTGATCTTTGGCTAAGATGCCTAGGACTTCGCCGTCCTCAATGATATCGTCCGCCTATGGGGGGTGAAACCTAGCGGAGGGGCCCGAGGTAGTCGCTCAGAGCTACACGTGCGAACGGTGTCCTCTAGGGTGGGTGGGTTCTCTTGGCGGTGTTGCTTGCTATTGACTGCCCCATCCTCGAGTGCCTCATGTGGCACGTCGCCAACAAGGGCTGCGTTGCCCTTCTTCCAAGCGAGAAGGGCCGCCTATGTTGTGTCGTCGATGGAGGTGGTAGCCTTCGAAGTTGCTTTCTTGGAAGCATCGTAGGAATAGTTTTCGGAGCACGAATGGTGGATGCCAAATATTGGAACTCACTGACATGTGGCCGAGTGGGTCCAAGTAATGGGAAACAGGAATACTTCGAAACTTAACAACACGATGGATTAGAGCAATAGTGTTTTTAGCCTATCCCATCCGGTTGCAGTGTAGGAGTATTTATAGGCAACCCGGGGGCAGTCACACCCTCGTAAGTATAGTTATGCCCCTGGTTACCTACGCTATCCCCAGAATATTCCCCCATCAGGGATTATTACATGTCATTACAGTATGGTTAAGTACAACCTGGCCTTACACAACATCAATCTTACCCTGCGTTGGGGCTTACACGTGGGTCAGACGATCCCAAGACGACGCCGCATTCTCGCTTCAATAACATGCGCGGGTAGTGACTGTAGCCTTCGTCTTAGGGCGCCGAGTCTTTGGGAGCCTACAAGGCCTTCGCTTGTTCTGGTCGATCAGTGCCGGGTCTTCGGGAGTCGGCAAGGCCTTCGCGTGTCCTGGTCGAACTTTCTGTCCCTAAGCCTTTGCTTGGTTGAGGCAGACTTCGCTCTTCCTCTGTTGTGACCTGTCTTGTTCACGTTATAAATGAGCCGAGCGAAGGGGGTGAGCGGCCTTCGCTCCAACACAAAGCCTTAGACCTGTGGTTTGACGTGCGATGATAGACGATGGTATTTTTCTAGCTATAGCCTAAAAATTCGCCCACCCAGAGTCGAACCTAGGACCTAAGTGAGAGAGAGTGACTGGTACATAATGGTACAGTAAACCCTAACCCTAGCTATAGTACAGGTAACATAGAGACCCTAGTGCCGTGGAGAAAGGCGTTCTTCACGTCAAGCTAGTGTACCGGCTAGTCTCGGGACAGAGCGAGAGTCAAGACAGTCCGGACGGTGGCAGGTTTGACCACTGGACTGAAAGTCTCGTCGTAGTCAACCCCGGGACGTTGAGTGAAGCCCTGGAGCACAAAGCGAGACTTGTACCGCTTCAGGGACCCATCGGCGTGCAGCTTCAGCTTGAAGATCCATTTCCCGGTGACCACGTTGGCGCCATGGGGATGAGGTACTAGGTCCCAGGTGTGGTTCGCCTAGAGAGCCTCGTACTCCTCTTCCATGGCACGCCGCCATTGTGGATCGGCAAGCGCACCACGGATGGTCGTGGGCACCGAAGGTAGGGTTGGAGAAGAGGTCGCGGAGAGGATCGGTCGATCAGGGGCCCGAAGAACACCTGCTGCGCGCCGAGTGACCATCGGGTGGATGTGGCGAGGATCCCGATGGACGATGACGGGATGATAGGGCGAGGCTCGGCGCGAGGGTGGATCGGAGGACCACAACGACCACGGCGCTGGTACGTATGGATGGGGTTGGTGAAGCGGGACGATGGGGCCGCACGTGGCAATGCGGGACATGTCGAAGCCGGACTGGACCCGGCGGGTGATGCCGGAGTCGGGTGAGGCGACGAAGGGGACGCCGAGGCCGCACGTGGCTGTGCGGAGGAGGGTGGTGCCGGGGGGGTCGCGACAGGCGACGCGGGGACGTCGAGGCCTCACAAGGCTGTGCGGGGGAGAAGAGTCATCGGGGTCGCGCGAGGCGACGTAGGGGGCGCCGAGGCCGCACAAGGCTGTGCCGAGGCGAGCATCGCAGGAGGGGTCGTGTGGGTCGGCGTGGTGGACGGACCTATAGGGAAGGGTGGTACGACAGTGGGGGTCACGGGGTCGAGACCGAGGGACACGTTGAGGTCGGTGAGAGAGGTAGTGGAAGAAGAGGAGGAAAAGGGGAAATCCGACTCGTAGAAGACGACGTGACGGGAGATGAGGACTCTGTGGGAAAAGAGGTCAAGACACTGGTACCCCTTAAGGTCTGGGAAGTAGCCGAGGAAGACACAGCGAGTGGAGCGGGGCACTAATTTATGAGGGGCGGTGGAAGCGAGATTAGGGTAGAAAGCGCACCCAAAGACACGAAGATGATCATAGGAGGGGTGGATGCCAAAAAGAGCGAAGTAAGGAGTGGGGTGGGCAACCGCCTTGGTTGGCTAACGGTTGAGAAGGTAGGTGGCAGTGGTGAGGGCCTCAGCCCAGTAGTGAGGAGGAAGGGAAGCCTGAAAGAGCAGGGAGCGCGTGACATCGTTCACTGTGCGAATCATGCGCTCGACCCTACCATTCTAAGGGGACGTGTAGGGACACGACATACGGAGGTGGACGCCGCGAGAGAGGAAAAAATCACGGGACGCATTGTTATAGAACTCACAGCCGTTGTTACACTGGATGCTCTGGATGGTGTTACCGAACTGAGTGGAGACCCAAGCGAAGAAGTGAGACAGGGTGGGAAAAGTGTCTGATTTCTGACGTAAGGGAAAAGTCCACAAATAATGAGAGAAATCATCAAGGATGAGTGAATAGTACTTATAGCCAGAAATGCTGATTACAGGGGATGTCCATACATCACAGTGTATCAGATCAAAAAATGCATGCTGCCCTAGAAGAGGAGGTAGGGAATGGGAGCCGAACATGGCGACCTAAGTGACAAGCATGACAAAGGTGCTCAAAAGATCCCCTACAACCAGAAACGAAGGTACTACGAGAGATCTTGGCCATCACATCACGCCCGGGGTGGCCGAGACGTTGATGCCAAGTCACAGAGGAGGCGGCCGCTGCGAGAACAGGTGGGGCAGAGGTCGATGTAGAGGAAGCAGGAAGGCGAAGCGTGTAGAGGGGCCCGGGGCTGTCACACCGAGCCAGAAGGGTCCTGGTGGTAAGATCCTTCACAGACAGACCAAATGGGTCAAATTCCATAGAACAAGAGTTGTCAGTAGTGAATTGATGGGCGGAAAGAAGGTTTTGAATGATGTTGGGGGCGACAAGGACATTGGTTAAGCGAAAAGGACCGGGAAGGACAGCGGCACCTACTGAGGTGACGGGGAGGGCAGAGTCGTTTCCAACAACAATGGAAGAGGGAAGGGAGGGGTTGGGAGAGTGGAAGATAGGATGCCTGCGTCCGGGGTGGTGTGGTAGGAGGCACCGGAGTCAGCCTTCCAGTCAGAGACCGAGGTGGGTGGGGCCAGCGTCATCGTGGAAAAGGAGCTGGCAAGAGACTGGGCGTCCCACCCATTGGTCCAGGGCCCCCACACAGGCTGAGACGGAGGCCCCGGGAGTGGGAGGAGTCCCTGCTGAGGCCGGAGAGGAGCCGAGGGCGCAGCCGGCGGGGAAGCGGCGAAGAAGACTGGGTGGGAGGTGGCAGGGCGAGGGGCCGCAGCACCCGCGGATGGCCCGGGCCACATGTCAATGGTGCCAGTCCACGGGTTGTAGAGGGAGGGCCACTGAGAGCCACCTAGAGAGCTGCTCCGGCCGCCCGACGGGCCGCCGCGGCCACTCTTGCGACCGCAGCCACGACCCTCCGGAGACAGTAGTGGCGAGGAGCTCTAGAGGGCGGTGGGTAGGGATGGCAGCGGGTCGGGTTTTGTTCGGGTATAATAATACCCGACCCGAAATTGTACCCGAGACTTCTACAAATATTCATACCCACCAAGCCAATCGGGCGAGAAACTGTACCCGTACCCATGCCCATCGGGTATCCACCGGGTATCGGGTATCCAGTGGATATGTTATTGTAGACTAAATAACATTTGGTCAATGTTATAATAAATGCATAAAATATTTTAGTTTACATCTAATCACCAATGCAACACGAGAATGACTATATTTGGCTACACGTCGATACAATATCTCAACTCATAATTATCACATCCAATAAATTTAAATTTGAGTACAGAGAATAAAAGCTTAATGAGTTCATGACAGTTATAACATTATCAATGTCTCATTGGTCTCGATTACATTATAGTTGCATGTTAACACAACACAAATTAATATTCATTAACCAACAACACATGCAAGTGAGTTTTTCTAGTGAATGTAGCACATTTTTAGTGGATGTAGCACATTTAAAGAGGTATATTGATATTTCGGGTGTCCACTGGATACCCGTGGGTAAAGTATTTTACTCATACCCGACCCGATGTATTTCGGGTATCCGAGCCAATAGGACCCATGAGTGAGTTTTTGTACCCGTATCCATATCCGGTGGGTACGAAACCCGCGGGTATCCATACCCACGGGTCCAACTGCCATCCCTAGCGGTGGGGCCGAAGTGGGGTGAAGAGGAACCCCCTCGGAGTCAGATGGGGCAGTCTGAGGCGCGATGTAGAGCGTCGTGGCGAGTGCGGAGGTCGGAGTGGCGGAGAGGCTAAGCTCCTCGAGAAGGAGGTCGTTCTTCACCTCTGCAAAGTTGGGAAACAGCTTCATGCGAGTGAGGATGGGCGTCAAATGATCGAAGCGAGGGCTCAAACAACGTAGGAGGTTGAGCATGATGCCCTCATCGGTGATGGGGGCCAGAGGGTGCGGAGAGTGTCCGCCATCATCTTCATCTGGCGGCAGTACTCATCCACAAAGAGATCGCCCTAAGAAAGCTGGTGAAAGGCGGTCTCGAGATACAGAATCCGGGTCTGGTGGTTGCCGAGAAACTGGGCCTCAAGGGCACCCCAGATCTGGTGAGCCGTATCGTCCGAAACACGAACGATATCCTGAAGTTCGGCCGTGATGGTGCCATGGATCCAAGAAAGCACCACCTCATCCATCAGGAGCCAATCCTCCGTCGAGTCAGAATCTAGGGAGAGAACGTGGTCGGCGAGGGCATAGCGACGGAGGGTCTGAAGGACCTGGTCGTGCCACCGAGGGTACTGAGTGGAATCTGGCGTGAGAACGTCAGTGACGGTGGCCCGGATGCTGGTGAGGGCGGTCGTCTGAGCGTGAAGAGAAGCGTGAAGAGTGGAGGCAAGGGTGGGCGCAGACTCAAAGGTGTTGGCACAGTGACGAGCAGACGTGGGAGAACCATCTGACACACCCTTGCCGGCGAGGCAGCGGTAGGTCTCGGCGTACTGACGCTCGATGGCGTCAACAACCGCCTGCTCCTGCTCAAGAGCACGGGCGGCGTCGTCGGCCCGCTGGCGAGCCGCCACAACGGCGGCCCGAGTGGCAGCGTCATCCGGCGGGGCGCGCAGGGAGGAGGTGACGGCGGAGGGTTGGCTGTAGACGGTCACCGGCGGAGGGCAGTCATGCACGGGAGCCCCAACCGTCGTGCCGAGCGAGATTTGGGGAAAGCCAGGAGCTAGGAGTTGAGAGCGAAGGAAGACGACATCCGATAGGGAGAAGGCGGTGGAGGGGAAGTCGGGGGAGAAGATAGTGGCTGTCGGAGCAAGAGCTGCACCGGGAGCGGCGTCGCTACCGAGGGACTAGACGGGCGCCGGTGCCGAGGGCAGTGCCGCGGTCGGGGGCGGCGAAATGGTTACCATGGGCACGAGCGCCGGATCCGAAGGGGAGGACGATGGCGCGGGGCCCGGCGTTGGTGGGGCGGGCGCGGGGCCAGCGGCGGCGGCGTCCAGGGCGTGTCCTGGCGGAGCGCCGGAGGGGAGGGGCGCGGTCGCGGGGCCAGCGACGGCGGCGACCAGGGCGCGTCCTGGCAGCGCGCCGGAGGGCAGGGGCACGGCCGTGGAGCCAGCGGCGGCGGTGACCAGGGCGTGCCGGCGGGGAGGGGCGCGTGCGCGGCCACCGGGGGCGCGGCCAAAGCAGCGCGATAGGAGAGAGGAAGAGGGGGAAAAACGTCATCGGCGGCGGGGAAAGGGAGGAGGGAGGGCGGCGCACCGGCGGCGGGGGAGGGGGGAGGGAGGCGCGGCCAGTCGGCCATGGGGCGGCGGCGGCGGCGCTGGGGAGAGGAGAGACCTAGGCGGATGATACCATGAGAGAGAGAGTGACTGGTACATAATGGTACAGTAAACCCTAACCCTAGCTACAGTACAGGTAACATAGAAATCCTAATGCATGGGCCAGGCCCATGAACACTCTAACACTAAGAAGTGCTACTCAAACACCTAACCGGCTCGGCTAAAGGTATTTTCATATACCATTATACAAGAAGGCCAACAACAAATCACAGCTTAGAAAGAACAAAAGATCGATCTACCGATGCATGTACAACTACTGATGCATCAGTACAAAAGAGAAACACTCGGATTCTAAATTTCATTAAAATACAAAAGAGTACAAGAGGTGACCAGAACTCTAGTTTACCGAAACATACAGATACAGTCTCTTATTATTACCGTAAAGTACTAGGTGACACGGATACAAACTCCAGGCTAAATGACTGCATAAAGCTCACGCCTTGGGGAGGTTAATCGGATGCAGTAGCCTCATAAACCTACACAAGGTTATATATATTGTATACATAATTAATCAATGAAATATGTAAAAGTTATATATATTGTATACATAATTAATCAACTGTAAATAACGCTGCCTATATATTAGTGTATGTGTCACAATATATTTTGCTTACAGTGTAAATCCAGGCAGTATGCCTGTATATCTCGAGTTGAAACCAGCGGAATAAATGTATGCATATAAAACTGTCTCTCACTATATATTTGAAAAGCCATTAGAATAAAAGTCATGCTCTATATCTTTCCACCGTCGAATAACATCTGTCTATGTATATTGTGTGCACTCTCGACCTGGCTTTACATCTTTAGCAAGCAAGAAACCCGAAATATGTGAGTGACCCTATTTATAGGGTGTTTGGTTTAAGCAATAAGTTAGTCCATCATCTTCTTACTCTTCACTTTTTTGTTTGGTTTGTGTAATTGAATGAGTTTAATCTATCATCAACTTATTCTCTATAGTTAGTTAGTACTAACACGAGGAATTGGATAATCCCATCAAATTTAAGGATTAGACTCATGATGCACCATTTTATCTTTGATGTAGTTATTCCTCAAACTAAACATCCCCTAGCTTAGAGATCAAAATAAAAAAGTACATAGGTAAAGGATTCTGTTTTTTCCCAGAAAAATCTCTATTTGTATCTACTAGGGAGAATGCAAAGATATTCTTACGGTTAGTTTGGAAACTCCATTTTTCTAATAGATTTCTATTTTTCTAAGAAAATAAAAATTATTTGTGAAAATGGGTTTCCAAACTAGCCTTTATAGTTGCTCGTGTGAATAATTAATCTAGTATTTTACTTACACTAGTTGTAGTAGGCTTAATTCACTGGAGCGAAATAGGCATGTATTTTGAGTTCTGAGATCCTGGTATTGTCTTTGTACACAACTTCAGTGCGTTTGACAGTACCCATTGCCATAGTAAGTTGTCCTGTCCCTCCAACAATGCTCCACTCGCCATTTATTTGGGAGGTCCCTTGTATTTGGAGTGTGGACCCATTGAACCTGTACGTGTTGTGCAACAGAATATAAGAAACTAGTTTTCTCATGAACATATATATACTATATATCATTTAGTTGATGACAGCATTAATTACGTTTGTTACTTGCAGTTTTCTGATTAATGTATGTACATGAGTAGGCTTCTTTCTTGAAAAATGAGGTATACATCATCACGCGCGCGGGGTATGTTGAAGGAAAGCGAAAAATGCCGTGAGTAGGCTTTCTTTCTTGAAAAATGAGAACAGAAAAGATGAATAAACTACATGATCCTTGAGAGAGGTTGTGGAAGTACGTACTATACAAATTAGTTTTGTCTGCGCATCAGTTCTCACCTTTTATCCTCGAACACTAATCCCAGGGAGTAGTGGTACACCACAACGGGAGTATTGGCTACTTGAACACTAGTGCCCTGGAGTTGGCCGACGATGTTCGCATCAGGTGTTGGCCCATCGGCTACAGGCCACGAGAAGACCCAGGTTGTGCCCATGTTTGATCTCTCTGTGATGGTTACTCCGTTTTGATCTGGCCCAGAACGATACACCTCCTTGTTTGTGTATAGAGTCATCTTAAGCTCAGAATATTGAGGTGGTGCAGATGGAGCAAATGCGCAATAGGCCATGCCTAGCCAGACAGGGTGGTTCACTTAGGGACCTGGGAGAGAGCGGGGGCGTGTTGTTTGGATCGGTCAGCTATGATTTGCTCTTATTTGCTTGTGTCCGAGGACTGAAGATGACGACGGGGTGTGCTGTATTTATAGACATGAGCTAGGTTCTATATCTCCCGCCCCGCTATAGCTGCATCCTGCTACCTTCAGATATAGAGGTTTGCAAAGGGGACCTAAAGCAATTTGCTCCTATGTAAAATTTCGCCTCTACAGCAATATGTGTTGTGCCGGCCCGATCACCCGCTGGCGCGTCAGTGCCATGCCGGCCATCAGCCCCCTCGGTACAGCCAAGATCATAGATCACAGTTAAAATAACAGATTACACTACAGTTCACGGATAAATATCACGTCACAATAAAAATCTCAGATTACACATCAAAACCACAATAAAAACTCAGATTACATATTATCTCATCATAGATCACATCATCACAGATCAGATCACATCGTCAGGCCATCATAGATCAAATATTAATAAGTTTGAGCTACTACAATGATTGTCTCGTTAAAAATCTATTTAGATAAAACTCACACCTCATGAGAAGTGGAGGAGGGCTAGGAGAGGGGTCCAAAGTATTCCAAATGCCACATCCGGGACAGCGGGCCCAAGAATGGTGGTGGTATGCTTTTCTGGTAGCCGAGCCTACAGTGCCGGCCATTTTAAACGGGTCGGGCAGGGTCCGCACGTTGTGCCTGGCGGCTTAAACCCGGCACAGACATAGTGCTAGCGGTGGTATGCTTTCCTTGTATGTGTTGGCCATTTTTAAACAGGCCGGGTAGGGCCTAGACACTGTGCGTGGGTGGTGGCCCAACCCCGACACGGACATAGTGTCGACCCGGCACAAACTCGTTTCCCGTCGTGCCATGTCAGGTTGCGGCATGGTTTATCGGGCTCCCCTACCAGGCACGACCCTCTACCAGTGCCGTGCGGGGGGGGGGGGGGGGGGGGGGGGGTCGAGCCGTGCGCTCGATCTATAGGCCCCCACTTTCCCTAGGGTCCCCCGGCTAGCAGTCCCGCACATACACAACCACACAGGCGCGGCTCGAGCGCGCGCTCAGGTGGCGTGGCCCATGGCCATTGGCCATGAGGCAGGCCACTACCCGCACTTTGTGAATACGATTATACGAACCGCCGTTCGCGCGAACCGGTAGCGGTAGCCGCCGCTGCACCCCAGTCCCCAAGTCCCTACCCTACTACCTTAGACGGTTGGATCCTGCACGGCTACACGATCACCGAGACACCGACGCCGAGTCGCCGACGTCCAGTCTAGGCTCTGCCGTGGTGCCGCTCAGCACGACAGCGCTCAGGCTATAGCCTCAACTGCTGTCTGCTTAACTGCAAGGAGCCAAGGATCAACTGCAAGGATTAATGCAAGGATCCTCTCCTTTTTTGTAAGAAAATCAAACCTAGGTTTGATTATGTTCAAAGAGTGGTTTCTAAAGGAAGAAATTTATTTATTAGTAACGATTATTATTATTATTTTTTCTCTAAAGAATTTCCTTAAATTACCAGTTAGGATTTAGGGTGCTACATTGCTAGAGCACTAAATTATTTTTAGTTTAACAAAATAGAAATAGAGTCCGATCCTTACATTTTATAGTATAAAATTTAGAGCCTATTGTCACCCCTATCTATATCCGATTCTAACGACTTGTGACTGTTACATAAAATATCAGAGCTATTGTATTGTTGAGATATGCAACGAGAATGTTCGATCCAAGCTTTGGTTATTATTCTTTCTATCTGAAAATATAGTTCTTTCTAACGAACTATTTTTCGTCCATATTCATTCAAATGATAATAAATATAGATATACATAGAAACTACATTCATATGTTACTTAACAAATATGTTACTTAATTAATATATTATTAATCTAAAACTAGTTATATTTTAAGATGGATGGAGTATTATACAAACACAAATCTATATCTATATTATTATACTATCTATTAATAATCTAATGTGCGCACCTGGTGCTACCACGGCTTCACCCTCCCAACGCCAAGCGCCCACAAAAAATAGTGCAAAAACAGCACTCGAAACAACACCCCATCGATCTAGAAACCAACACTCGACCCACACCCCTCTGATCTAGAAATTTGGATCTAACTAATAGAGCACACATATTTTAGTATTTACAAATAAACAAATTTTTACTATCTATTAAGAACCTAATATAGCCACGTGGTGCTACCACGGATTCATCCTCCTCATGTCTGGCGCCCACAAAAAATAGTGCAAAAACACTTAAACCCACAGCCCTTTGTACTTTGTAGGCTAGGTGCTGCTCTCCGGCTGGTGACAACACACCAGCACATAGTATAATATAAAAATGAAATGCGCGCGTACGGGCGGACGCTTGTAGTTGGAGCCATGCGTGACGGAGATAATCGCTCTGTACGTAGCAGAGAGCGGGGCTGTAGTGTCGTCTGACGAGATGTGCAGAATGCACTAATGGCGGCCGTGAAACACGCATCGTGGGTGCATGCATACGTAGCGCTGCACGTTGCTGCAAAACAGTAAATATGGCAGGCCTTAAGGACTGGCTACTGAGCCAGACAGAATAGGTTCCAAGTCCCGTGACGGTCAATCAGTGAGACTCAGACATAGTCAATCAGTGAAGACTTAGACATAGACTTTGTTTGGCACAGCTTATTTTCAACTTCTTTACAAATTTAAGCTGAAGTTTTGTTAAATAGACAGCTTCTGCAGCAACTTATCAGTTCAGCTGTTTCTCAAAATAAACTAAAAGCAGACAACAAGAAAAAACTGCTTTTTACCAGCTTATCAGATAAGCTGTTTTTTCAACGAGCAGCAGCTGTACCAAACAGGACTATAGATAGTATTTTGCATGATATCAGGATACTCATTCACACGTAGCTGTGTTCAATTCTCAATCTATTTATACCAGCGTTTTAGAACCGCCGGTGCTAAAAGCCAATAAAAATTAATTTTTTATGAAAGATAATTAAGAACCGGCAGTGGAAATCGATTTCTACTGACCGTTGTGCTCTCGAATTTTACTGGCAGTCAAGATAATAAAATCGCCAGCAAAAATCATTTCCAGAAAACTTAAAAGTGGTTTAGAAATAGCAAATAAATTATTTTAATCAGGGAGGAATTGCTCGCCCGTCTCCATGCTAAATGATATTTTTCGTGCAGAATTCGCGTGCTACGCGTCGGATGAGAATCGAACCCATATCTCACCCTCAAGCTAAGCCTCCTCTACCACTTCACCTATGACGTACTTTGTGCTTAAACTACAGTTTTGTCGCCCACATATTATAACTATCTGAATATAAATTAACTATTTGAAGCCGTAAATTAATTGAAACAAAAGGGTTGTCAACTACAATGTTGAATAACTTTTGAAGTTCTACAATTTTTATTTTGATACTTTTTCTATCTGTGGTCGTTTGCAAAACTTACATTCTGAATTTGACAAATTTGGATTCAATTTTTGAGAGCCAGATTGATTTCAAATAAAAAAGTTGTCATCTACAAAGTTTCATAAATTTTCAAAATCTACAACTTTTATATTCATAGTTTTATCATCCGAGGTTCGTTTGAAAAACTCAGAAAAAAAATAAGGATAAAAATAATTTTCTAGTGATGGTTTTCTTAATGAACTGCCTGTAGATTTCTACGGATGGTTTTCTTAAGGAACCGCCTGTAGAAATAGAACTAGCGGTGGATAACCGAATCCGCATGTAAAAATTAGATCCCACCATAGGTTTTGAGCTTTTTTCTACTAGTGTCATACTCCTCATACGGTCAATCAGCGATACTCATACGTGGATAGTAATTCAAACATAATTGAGATCACGAGAATGTTTATTGGACAGATGGTTAGGTCAAGAAATAAACGTACTATTTGCTCTAATTCGGGGCCAAACAATATGAGTGTATCATCTGCCGGTGCTGTCTATGAAGGCGTGGACGACCCGTGGCTAGGGCCGAACGGTCCGCGATCTTGCTGCAGGAGCGAGTCTCCTTTGTGTCGTCGTGCACCGGGGCCAGATTGTCCACGACCACGCTGTAGGAGCGAGTCTCCTCTGTGTCACCGTGCACAGTGGTCGGACGGTCTGCGATAGTGCATGGTCGCTTTCCTCATCACAAAAACCTAGATCTCACTCCTAGGGGGAGATATCTTAAGGCGCTCCGGGGTCGGCAAGCCACCCAGGGCTTCCTCGGATGGCGTAGAGTCATCTTGGGTTAAGAAATTAGGCTGAGGAAGAGACATAAAGGTATTCACCCTCCTAGCAGATAACTAGGCTCATGCTCGACACGGTAAGATCCTAGGGCAGTCTTGGGATCGGTAAGCCACCTAAGTTGGATCTAGACAACATAGAGACGAATAGAGGTGGAGATGGATATGTGGAAAGATACAACTAAGAATATGCTACATTTACTCCTAGGCATGAATAGTAAATGAAGTAAAGTAGATTTGTTAGATTGGAATGTGTTTAAGGGTGCAACACCCGTCCAATCCCTGGACCAGTGGTACTTATTCCTGGCAGTTCTCTAGGATCATATATTGTCCCCACAGACCAACATAGGTCTTTTGTGCACACTTTGTCCTCACTCATGCGCACCCGAGAAAAACTTCTCAGTCGGTCACCCATCCCAAATTGCTCCAAGCCAAGCACGCTTAACTTGGAGGTTGTTTCGAGATAGGCTTCCGGAAAAGAAGATGCACCTTGTTGGTTTGGATACTCTATTAATTCTATTAAGCCTTGGGCCAGGACATCACCATCCTAGGGGCCAGGATATCACAATCCAGGAACCTCCCCTCTTAGCTACGTCTATGTGTCTAGTGTCGTCATATGCCATGCCATGTGACCACTCCGGGACCACATGCACCATGCGCCATATTGTCACACCCGGGTTTTATGGGTCCAAAACCTAGGCGCGAAATAATCACCAAGTGTGCTACATATGATGAATCATGGTACAGAAACGAATGCCACATCTTTACTATATAATAGGAGTTTTGTACAAAATAAATAAATAATTACATCATAAGGAGACGACGATCCAGCAACCCAATGTTGACTAGGAGACGACGACCTAGACCTCTCACGAACTCGTCACAGCATCCTCCATGCGCCTCATCCTGCGGTACCTGTTCTTGACCTGTGGGGGAGTGTGAGACAGCAAGAGTGAGCTCACATACGTTCATCGCTCAACAAGTGTGGGGAATACTGTGTATGAAATCGCCAAAGGTGGGAGCTCACGTGAAGTGTAAGGCTTACCAAAGAGGATGGTTAGAGCTGAGCATTGCTTTTCAAGTTGGTCAAATATTTATTAGCAATTACTAAGTATAAGTACATACCAACCCAATTAAGTAGTAGAACAAAAGTGATAACAACACTCGCAATGCAATGCTTATGACAAAGTGAATTTAGTTCCATAAATTAATCATGTGAGGGTCCCAGCTGCTCATGACCGTGAGCATGGCTGATATACCAGTTTTACACTCTGCAGAGGTTGCACATCTTTACCCACAAGTCGTGTTACCCATTTGCCACTGGATTGATCGGACCCCATACACCTGTACCAAGGAAGCGAGGCAGGGTACCACTACGAGGCCTTTACAAAGTTCCACTAGCTTTAGAAAACCCGCTACAGTTTCTAGGAAGCTCTAATGCAGGGATCCCTCGCATGACCGCCATCGCAGCAAAATCAACCCAAGGACCTCCCTACACTGATCGCTCCCCTACTGCCCTTGCCCCTTTTGGGTAAGGTAGTCCTCCACTAGCTTTCCTAATTAGTCAGCCAAGGGTGTCCCATACCACACTTGTGGTAGCACTGTTTTTCCCGGGTGGTCGCTCCATGTTCCAATTAACATAATGATCTTAACATGAACAATAACTAACAACTGATAATAAAAGTATGATAATGAATAATGTGTATCTCTATACCTAAAACCACATATAGCAATACCAGGTACTACCCAAGAATTCAGTGGTAAACAAGGTATAAAGATGATCAAATAGGGTAACCTATTGGGTCCCATCAAAATTAACCTATGTAGTTCATTATGATTAATAAAACATGAGCGGGTAAATAGAAGTGATCAAGGGCACAACATGCCTGGGACTTCAAATTCCAGGTACCAAGATGATCTTCAAGATTCGTAACCTCGCGCTAGTTGTAGCAATACAAATAAACAGGGTATTGGCAAAATTAACATCACACCAAACATAAGAATAAACTGCATAATAATAATCTACGCGTCGCTATGAGATCATGGGTTCGAGAACTAATAAGATCGGAGTTATGGTTAAGGATTTATGATTTACAAAGGATCTATGTAATTTAAATATTAAACTACATTATAAATTGGTTAGTACACATCATATGAGAGAATATTTTATAAATAATTAACTCAACTTTAATCTATATCATTACTTGATTATCAACCATGGGAGAAACATATAAAAATAATTTATTCAATTTTAGGCTAAGGCATAACATAATCATGTTCCAGTAAAATTATAGATACTCCGAATTGAAATCTCTACTACTTATTAAGGCAGTAAGGGGTAGGCTGCCATTCCGTGTTCTGCCATTCCCATTCCCTGTTCTGCCGTTCCATTCCCCCTTCCCCGCACAGTTGCCATTCTCATTCCGTGTTCTGCCTTTCCCATTCCCCCCTCCCCGCACAACCCATTCTCATGTTCTATCACCATTACCTGCCATTCTCATTCCTTGTTCTGCATTTCTCATTCCCCCTCCGCGCAAAGTCCATTCCCATTCCCACATTCCCATTCCCATTCCCACGTCTAGCTAAAATTAAATTAAATTAAAAAAACACAAATGGCTCCAAGGGTATTTGAACCCACGACCTCTCAAGCAAATGGGCTCATAGCTACCACAACACCACATGTGTGTTTATGTCTACATCTATTACAGTAAAAACGTCTACTACATCTCCCGAAGCCCACCTGCTACCCTTACATAATGTGTAGTAGTAGATAAGTATCACCGAGATTCTTGAATTATATTTTTGAATGCAGGGAGTAGTAGCCTTGCATGCAATTTCTTTTGTTTGAATAATGTTTTCAACTTAAATTCCTTTTTTGCATGTGTGACATTTATTCTTCGTAATATTTTTCCATGGATCTGGCTTGTGAGTCATTTTCATAAACTAACGCCAAAGATGAATACATGTTTCTTACAGGGAAACACCGAACAAACACAACTAGCAGGAGGCGCTCGCGTTGGTTTTGCTCATCGACGACGAGAAGAAGCTTGATGACTGCTAGTTCGACCTCTGGAAGCAGTCCTACGTGGCCGCATGCGCCGCTATGTACGGTAAGCTTCGGCGCAGCCGCCGCTTGGACGCGGTCCAGAGCGGCTGCACTGCGCTGTCCATCGTCAAGCAGGGGGACCTCATGGTCGTTGCCAACGCCAACGACTCTCGGGTTGTTCTGGGCACCGCATCCAACAACGGCGCCATCACACCATCCAGCTCATCATCCACCTGAAGCCCAACCTACCACATAAGTTGCTACTGACCGGCCATGTATTCTTGTGCGCTGGGACGATGGCCGTTGTTGACGTTGTGTTAGTGTCCTCGAACAAGATGTATGTAGAGGAGTAGCATATCCAGTGGTGCAATGACTAGGTGTACTTCCTCGCTGATGAGCCCGGGGTGCACTTCGTTTGGCAACCCAACCAAGAGTCATCGGTACTCGCCATGTCGAGCGCGTTCGATGACTACTATATCAAGGACTGTGGTGTCATCTTGGTGCTGGAGGTGACGCAGAGGAGGATGGACAACAATGACCACTCGCCATCGTCGGGGTAGCTTTTGTGCCGGCCTGTTTTTAATTCTCTTAGCAAACACACACACTTGCCTTTTTGTTTAAGCAAGCATGTATGGTGGTGTGTGCCTGATGACTGACGATGTACGAGAAAACTTCTACCGGCAGGTGTGGCACGTGTTCTCCAATGATGAGACCATGCAAATCGTGGCATATATCGAAGTCTGCATGATACTGATGGTTGCAATGTAGTAGTGAAACAGCTAAATTAAAATAACAAAATTTATGTATGGCCAGGATCACAAATGGATTATGAAACATTTTCTTATAACAATATAAGACACATTTTGTATATAAATTATCATGGTATTATATGTTCCCGTTGCAACGCACGGGCACTCACCTAGTACTATATTAACATGATAACCCAATAAACATAGGGTGAACAAATTAGTGAACTATTTTTTATAACATGTTATATGATAAAATAATGTTACTAAAGTGTGGACAATTTTATTACGAGGCTAGCGCATCTGGAAAGGGTCAATTCGGAGTTAAATCAGGGTTCTTAAGACTAGACCGGGTTCACGCCAACCGAGAGCACAGATACACCACCGTCCAGCCTCTTGCCACGGAGGGTACACGCTACTCTCGCCATCTCTCCACTCCCATTGCGTGTTGGCCTTTCTGGTATTAGTCTGCCCGAGGCAAAGCTTACCCATGATGAGGCATGTGACCAGTTAAAAGGCCCTCAATCATCAAGCCTACATCGAGACTATCCTTAATCGACACAGACCGAGACACTACACCGAGACTCTCTTCTCGTGCAAGTCACCCGCCCGGTCTCAGCTTTATCATTTAAAAACCCAAAGTGTGGTACCTGGCAGAGGTACATCTTTTCTGATGTTGAACCCATCATGGCCATGATGGATCCACCATCAAGTTTTATTTTTGAAAACATCCCATCCACTGTGAAGCATCACCTTTTGTTTTAAAACAAAACATTTGTTTTTCTAAGCAGGACTAAGCATTAGAAAAACCTTTTAATAAAACAGGTAATCAAGGAATGGTAAACAGTTCCAAGGAAGGAAATGTAGTAATTGGTTTAACACCCAACTCCTATCACCTAATGCATCATTCAAATGATAAAGAGGTTAAAACAACAAGGAGGTGGCAAATGCACCAGGGCTTGCCTTGTGTTGTAGGAGAGTCGGGCTCTGTTCCACAGATGTCAAAGTAAAAACAGTTTCTGGCAGGTGGATTTTCAGTCGATGGACCAGTCTCCTCTTCTTCAACAATTATTTCTTCCTCGTTCTCTATACATAACCATATATAACTATGAATGCTCATGTAATTCTTATGAAAATGCAATGATAGAAGAGATACGTCAAGTTGTATCTTGAATACAACTTTCCTTCACGGTGCACCAGGGAAACTATGGTTTTTCTATGTCAGTACCTTAGTAGGGTTAGACATTTTTACCCTAAGGAGCTAGGGTTTTGGGTTTAGGAATCAAACAATGTCCAAAGCAAGTCAAACTTCACCCATGGGATCTAAATACCATACTAGGCTTATCCAAAAAGTTTAGTGATTTTTGAAGTTATTAAATAATTTCTAAAATTCCAAGAGACTAGGTTTTGGTCTTTTTAAATACTACATAATTCCTAGTTTGGACTAAAAATCTTGGAACTATTTTTATTAAATACTAGAGAAATTTAGGAGTCCAACAAAATTGGTCTCATATTTTTATCATTTTTCTATAATTTATTATGGATTTCCTAAGTCTGGCAGAAAAGGAAAAAGAAAAAGTATGACTAGTAACGGGCTCAATTTAGCCCGATACGGCCCATGCCCAGGCGAAACGCGCCTACACGCGTGCCCGCACTAGCATCTTTGCACAGAGGACCTTGGCTGTTCGAATAACCCGTAAAGAGTCCTTAGCACTATTCACATGTGTCTCTGACGTTCGCAGATAGGCCATTGCAGTTCTATTTCTTCACAGTGCCGGGTCCACGACGGTGGACGGCGACGAGCAATTCTCCGGCGAGCCTGTACCGGCCAAGATACACAATGGCCGGCGCTCTAGCTTGACTGACACCTAATTCCACCTATAACGACCATAATCCCTCAATCAATTGCAAGATTCCAGCTCACAATTGTTCTGTCCACGGTGGCGATGGAAACCAGGGATAACTTAACGTGTTCTGGGTGATTCAAGGCGGTCTAATTCAATCGGATGGTGTTGTGAGCAACAGGGGACATGAGGGAGGTTAGAACATCCCACATAAGAGCACAAGCTAACCTGTAGACTTTTGGCCACGGTGAGGTGTTCACGGTTGCGGAAAACCGATTTGAGGAGAAAGAGGAATTAGCGAGCTATGGTGGCTAATCGGAGGCAGGAGCGGGTGCTCGGGCTTCGTGATTACCTAGCGGAGCTCATGGCATGCTCAATTTATAGGGCCCGAGGGCGGTGGCTCTTTAATTTGGAATGGCGCGCTGGTGGCCGAAGAGAGGGAAGAGCACTGGTGCAAGAGCTGCGTGGCTTTCACCGTGGCAGGCTTACCGGCGACGAGCCGGCAATCTAGAGCGGCTTACTGCGACGTGGTGAAGCTTCAAGGCATGTGGCACCCGATCGGCAGGCGGCCAACTCCGGTGAGCTTATCTGAACCGGCCGTAAGGCAAGGGGGTACGGCGGCCAGCCCCTGGTCTCATCCACGGCGAAGATCTTTTTACCCTGAAGCGTTATCCGGGCACCAGTTAGCACGAATCACATCGCCAGTGCGAATCTAGGCGCGGGGGTCGCCGGCGGCAAGGTGCACTACACCAGGGATCTTCTTCAGTTCACTGTACCATCAGAACACCATTCAAAACACCTGACAGAGAGGTTTGCAGCGCCCAGATCTCCAGTTTTTATGTGAGAACTTGTTAATCCACCTGTGACAAAGCTCTAGCCCTATAATCCAGCTACAATCTTGCTATAGTAACCATACTCAAATTCTCACTAGATTATCTTCAAAAGAGCTCCCAAAGTTCATCCCAAGTCAATGTCAGTAAAAGTTCAAAATCTGAGTTGACTGACAGCCAGACTTTGAGTCCATTTAACTCCAACTTTTGTGCAGCACTTATGTCTGCTGACTTAAACAAAGTTATACTGCTTTAGTAGCTCTACAAATTTGATTTATTGACCATAGGCAAATTCCTTGTAGATTTAAAAATATAGAGCTCCAAAGTCAGCCCTATTCAACTGAATTTGGACTTATAGGCTTATGAATTGCATGGGGTGCCTTTTTGCAAATAAGCCCAAATCCCACAATTTGACTTGGAATTCCTCAAAAGTGAAAAGTACTTGATTTATAATGCTCTAGTACTTTGATATTTGCACTTTGGTCCAAAAGTGCACAAAATTTACACTTAACCACCTAGGGTTCCAATTTAGGGTTTTCCAGGGGTCTTTTCAAGGTTTTTAGCACTTTAGGGTTTTGGTGTCACTAAATTCCGTCAAAGATGATATCTTATGATCATTTCTCATGTCTTTTAAGGGTTTCACATATTTGGGCTTCACTTATATCCATAAGCCCTACTTTAGGGTTAAGCACTCTACCCTAGGGTTAATCATACATCAAGTCATATCAGTACAGCTTGTTTGAAATTCGTACCTAGTGAATGCACTCTAGGTGTAACAAACACATGATGCTCATGCACATGATGTTATGCTCAAGTTTTAGTGTCAGTAAAATCAGAGGTGTTACATTTCTGTCCGAGTTCTAACGCTGATAGGGCGCAGATCTTTGCGAATTTGGGCAAGATCGCTATGCAAGATTTGTTCTCCCGACTACGCTCTGTCGTTTGCGCGTAGAGCTGAGCGATTTCGGGTCAAGGGCTGAGAGTTGTCGCCTGGTCAATGTGGAAGTGTCACAAGGCCGAGTTTCTAGGCAAATCCCTGCCAAGATCATGTCAAACGGCCGAGTCTTGCTCCCAAATTTTTCCAGGGTGTGTTCAAGGTAGTTTGGCGCTACTTTTTATATTTGGACTTATTTGATTCAAGTTTTGAAAAATAGAGAACACAGTAGATCTTTGAAAACGGGGTGAAATTCAGATTTCTGAATTTCTGAATTTTCCCATAGGGCATTAGCTCATGGGTTGATTTGGGGATTTTGGAAAATTCAAATAACCAATCTTCCTTACTACATGTTGTAGGTTATTTAGTGCACTAAAACTTTGTTAATTGGTTCATATCAAAATTTTGCATTTTTCCCTAGTCTTTCTTTCAATTCTTTCTATGTGCTTAAATGGCCTATTTGAAAGGTGTTAGTGTTTTAGATGTTTTGTATGATATGTTTAGAGTGTGGCTTTTGAGATGAAAGAGACTTAACTTAGGTTTTAGTTCCTTAAGTTTGATGTCTCTTGCTTAATTAAAATTACATGTGATAATGGTCATAAGTTGGGGCACTTGGGCAAACCCTAGGTAACACTAGGGTTTTACATTATGCTTTATTGTATTTCTCTGTGGCTCACCTTCGAGTGAGCAAGTGGTACTCAATCCTGTTAGTGGCTTTATCGGACTAGATCCGAGGGACTGACGGGTTATTCCGGTTTAAGTGTGTTGCTGCCTTTAAGGGTGCTACTTGGGCAGTTAAGCTGGAATAATCTGGATGGTTCCTCCACAGCTGGTATTGGAGAGATTACCACGTCCGAGAAGTCAATAAGTCATAAATACCAACCTTTCAAAAGTAAAAACTTGCCTAGAAACTAGTATCGGTTAAATTGTCAGGACGATCAGGATAGACCTAGGACGTGATGCCTTAAGACATTAGATGGGTAGCTAGGTGGCTAATTAAGTATGCCACACATGCTACTATGATATAGATGGGGAATTTCTATACCCCTATACTTGATGTGAGGACGCTTAGGTCGAGCATGCATGCATCATTATCACCCTCATCATAGTAAAATGTCATTATTAATAGGAAGTTACATAAATAAGGAGTCACCCGTAGTAAAATTGTAAATTTATAACGGAGGTCTCAACTTAAACCTAGAAAGGCCAAATCCTTAGAAATTTTTCTAATCTTTTGCACTTAACACCTCTTCTTTCGGTTCTTTTTATTTTTTTCGCTTACACTTACCGTTGCACAGATGACTTCCCACTTACCCACTGACGGAGGGGGCACACTTTCCCACACGGACGGTCACGCATAAGAGGGTTTTCCCCTCATCTTGTGGGAGGTACTGCAGGGAGCAGGTTACACTACACCTCCCCAGTACACGGTACAGCTGGTCGAGGAACACAGGGTACCTCGCTGTAGGGTGAGGATGACTCTGGAGCCTCATCCCCTACAGCGAGGGTGGCGTTCACTGGACTCAGAATCCTAAGGTTTCCGGGCCGATGACACTTCAGAGGCCACAACCATGCACGTCTGACGACTTTTTGTGGATTTCACTCCCCGGAGATGTCGACCCACCCCATCGGCTTGTTCCCTGCTGAAAAGGAGGATGACCCAATGTGGAAGGATCGGGTTATCATGCCAAGGACGTGTGGTCACTCTACCCTGGACATACCGCTCACTGACGGTTCGGTGCATGAGTGCCCTATATCGTCTGCAGGCCTTACGGGGCGAGGCGATGTCCTAGATTATGGGCCTGGTAGAGTCTACAAAGATCACCCTCGATAACAGGGAGGACCTTGTCGTAGACTTGTCTACTGAGCTAGTGGAGAAGGATCTCCAAGTTGAGCAAATGGCTAACCACATCCGTGAGTTCGAGGAGCAAGTGGAAGCCCGGGATAATATCATCGAGGTTCTGGAAGACCAGCTCCAGACCACCCAACAACAGCTCGAGGAGGTAAACCAGCACTCATGCACCATCAGGAGATAGAGGCCATGGAGGCAGACGGGGCCGTCGAGGACGTAGACATCTAGGGAGAGGAGGAGCCAGAGCCCACTTCTAGCCTAGACACTGCCGGCTCAGCTCACTCTGGAGGACCACCTTCCTCCCGAGTCCAGCTTTGCCTCTTTTGCGCATTGAGTTTCAGGGTTAGGGTAAAAGTGTTAGGAAGTAGCACTCAAAATGGCTTAGCTTTTGCACTCCGGATGTACTAGGCTAGAGAATTGAGTCCTTCAAACCTAATATAACCCCTGGAAACTTCTTTTTGAAAAATGAAAGATGAATGGTTTTAAGTTTTAAGAATATGAATCGAATTTTTATCCTGTTGGTACCAGTCATGAAAAGCGAGGCGAATTTAGAACTTTGCAAATCTCGCTACTTATTTATTTCATCACATTGCGCAACCACATATTATGATATAACAACAGAAACTCTGAAATTTTAAATGGCAGGAAGAGCGTGCCGTGGATAGAATGAGCGCATCCCTCCACCACCGCCGCAGCCTCCCACCATGCAGGAGCTAATGGCTCAGCAGAATGAGATTCTGCGACAGCTCGCGCAGCGTCAGTCACCGCCCCAGCACTATGGTGATCACCACCAGCGTGCCCCGACAGCAGCAACCTACCAGGAGTTCCTCAGCACTCAGCCACCGTTGTTCACCAGGGCAGAAGATTCGCTCGATGCTGACATCTGGCTTAGGGTGGTGGAATCAGAATTCCCATTGCTTAACGGAGAGTGCTCGGATGCGGCTAAGGTTCGCTTCACCGCCCAGCAACTTCGTGGATCCGCTAGGACATGGTGGGACCATTTCCTAGCCATGCAGCCAGCCAACCACGTAGTTGCATGGTAAGAGTTCAAGGCGGCATTCAGAGGGCATCACATACCAGTAGGCATCATGGACTGTATGCTCAACGAGTTTCTGGCACTCACCCACGGGAGCCGTATCATGCTGCAGTACGCCCAAGCTTTTAATAACCTATGTCAGTATGCAGGCTACCATGCTGACACTGATGAGAAGAAGAGGGACAGGTTCAGGAGGGGCCTCAACACCAAGCTCCGTGACCATCTCAACACGGTCAGGGCCAACAACTACAACAAGTTGGTCAACTTGGCCATCTCGCAGGAGGACTGCATCTTGGCTCACAAGGCAGAGAAAAAGATGAAGGCACCCACAGCAGGACCATCCGCACAGCCTCAGCGCTTTCGGATTGTTTCCAACACTCAGAGCAGGGGGCCTCACCAGCAGCAGGGGCGATGGGTGATCCGGCCACACCAGCAGCAACAAGCACCCAACCGCTCTCAAGCCCTAGCTCAGAGGAACAACAACCAACCCCAGCAGCAACAGCAACAGCAGCAGTACCGCTAGGGGAATGACAACAGATGCTTCACCTGTGGTAGCACTGGACACTATGCCAAGAATTGCCCTAGAAACTAGCTGGGGAAGAATGCAAATCAGAACCAGGGCTAGAGGTAGAAGGTGCAAGTGAGGCAGGGCAGGCTGAACTTCACCACACTAGCTGACATTCTAGAGGGAGCACCCGTTATGACCGGTATCTTTTCCATTTTGAATTACCCTACAGTCATTCTTTTTGATTCTGGTGCATCACACAGTTTCATCAGCACAAAATTTAGTACCAAATGCCAACTACCTTTTCATCACACAAGTGGGGCCATTATGATTGCAACACCAGGAGGCAAGGTTGCCACCTATCAACTCACCTAGCAAGTGCTAATAAAATTGGGTAGTAGCATATTTAGAACCACCCTCCTTATCATGGGATTGGAGAGCGTGGACATCATCTTGGGGACTGACTGGTTAACGCGGCACCATGCTTTAATTGATGTCGCAGCAAGAGCCATTGAAATACACTCACCAAGTTGTGGCGAGCTCACTTTGTACCTACCCAGCCAGGGTTGTACCCATTCTTGTGCCCTCACCATGTTGTGCCCTCACCATGGTAGAGTCACCCTTGGAAAAGATTCCAGTAGTCTGCGAGTACCTTGATGTCTTCCCAGACGAATTGCCGGGGATGCCACCCGACAGGGATATAGAGTTTGCCATAGAATTGCAACCAGGAACCACACCTATTTCTAAAAGGCCATATAGAATGCCTCTAGCAGAGTTGGCAGAATTGAAGAAGCGGTTGCAAGAGTTGCTGGACAAAGGTTTCATCCGCCCAAGTACTTCATGGGGATGTCCGACCTTGTTCGTAAAGAAGAATGATGAGAGCTTGAGATTATGTGTTGATTACCGCCGTCTCAATGCGGTAACTATCAAAAACAAGTATCCTTTACCCCGCATTGATGTTTTGTTTGATCAATTGATTGGAGCTAATGTGTTTTCCAAAATAGATCTTTGCTCCGGCTATCATCAAATCAAGATCAGGGCAAGTGACATTTCGAAGTCGACTTTTTCCACCAGATGCGGGCTTTATGAGTATTTGGTGATGTCATTCGGGCTGACCAATGCTCCAGCATATTTCATGTATTTGATGAATTTAGTGTTTGTGCCGGAATTGGAAAAATTCGTGGTGGTCTTCATTGATGATATTCTGGTATATTCAAAAAATGAAGACGAGCATACAATGCACTTGCACATAGTACTCCAGCGACTGCGGGATCATCATCTGTATGCCAAATTCTCCAAATGTGATTTCTGGCTAAGAGAGATCAAGTTCTTGGGTCATACAATTTCTCAAGACGGAATAGCAGTTGATCCTAAGAAAGTGCAAGAGGTGATGGATTGGAAGCCTCCTACCACCGTTCGATTCGGAGTTTTCTGGGACTGACAGGATACTATCGACGGTTCATTCCAGACTTCTCCCGAATTGCTAAGCCAATGACCGAGTTGTTGAAGAAGGGAGTGAAGTTTGATTGGGGTCAGAAATGTGAAGATGCCTTTAACACCTTGAGGCAGCATCTGACAACCGCACCCATACTAGCGCAGCCCGACAACGCCAAATCATTTGATGTATATTGTAATGCTTCAGAGATTGGACTAGGTTGTGTTTTGATGTAAGACAACCGAGTTATTGCCTTCGCATCAAGAGCACTTAGACCTCATGAGCAAAATTATCCCACACATGATCTGGAGCTAGCAGCGGTAGTTCATGCTCTAAAGATATGGAGGCACTATCTAATGGGAGCTCATTGTAATATATATACTGATCACATAGTCTCAAGTATATTTTCACTCAGGCTGATCTTAATATGAGGCAGAGAAGATGGTTAGAGTTGATTAAGGATTATGATATGGAAGTACACTATCATCCAGGCAAGGCAAATGTAGTAGCAGATGCATTGAGTCGTAAGACCCAGTGCAACTATCTAACCATAGACTCTCATGTCGCTGCTTTGTACGACAAGTTGAGCAAGATGAACGTGGAAGTGGTTTCTCCGAGTACTCTGGATTATATCTTAGTCAAGCTGACCTAACAGGATCAGATAATCATGGCACAACTTAGTGACAAGGGTGTTCAAATCATTAAGGTAATGCTCAACCAAAAGGTGGATAAGTATAAATGCTTTCGTCAGGACAACAAGGGCATTTTATGGTTCGAAGACCGACTTGTTGTTCCCAAGGATCCAGAATTCAGAAAGAAATTTTTGAACGAGGCTCATCTCTCCAAATTTTCCATGCATGCCGGAAGCAACAAAATGTATCATGACCTTAGGTCCTTGTATTGGTGGACCAGGATGAAGAGAGAAATTACTAAGTACGTATCTAAGTGCGACACTTGCTAAAGAATCAAAGCAAGTCATTTGAAGATAACAGGTACCTTACAGCCACTCCCTATACCATCTTGGAAATGGGAGGACATTAGCATGGACTTTATTATGGGATTGCCCAACACCTCCCGACACCATGATTCCATATGGGTCATTGTGGATAGGCTAACCAAGACAGCTCATTTCTTGCCAGTGCATACCACCCACAGGGCAGAAAGGTACGCAGAGATCTATATTGACCAAATAGTGCGCTTGCATGGAATACCAAGGACCATTATCTCAGATAGAGGAACACCATTCGTAGCACGTTTCTGGGAACAACTACAGAAGTCGCTTAGAACAACCGTGATTAGAAGCTCAGCATATCATCCTCAGACTGATGGCCAAACAAAGAGAGTAAATCAAATTCTCGAGGACATGTTGAGAGCATGTGTGATACACTATGGCAAAAATTGGGACAAATGTCTTTCACTGGCAGAATTCTGTTACAATAATAGCTACCAATCCAGCCTGAAGATGGCACCCTTTGAGGCCTTGTATGGGAGGAGGTGTAGAACACCGCTCAATTGGTCACAAGCTGGAGAAAGAGAAATCTTTGGATCCGACCTAGTACTCGAAGCTAAGGACAAGGTTAGAGTCATTAAGAAGAACTTAGAAGCTGCTCAGGCTAGGCAAAAGAGTTATCACGATAAAAGGAGAAAGCCTCTACAACTCGAAGTGGGAGATCATGTGTATCTCAAGGTCTCGCCCACTAAAGGTGTTCAGAGATTTGGGATTAAAGGCAAATTAGCCCCTCGCTATATTGGGCCCTATGAGATCAAAGAAACTTGTGGACCTGTAGCATACTAGTTGAAGCTACCTGTCACACCCAGTTTTGGAAGGTAAACCGAATGCAAACCATGTACGTGCCAGGATCAGAACTCACGTACACAGCGATTACATAATTGGACATCATCACACAATGCTTAAATTAAATAGCGGAAAGGTACTTAGTTACATCAAGATGTGTGACACATCCATAGAGTCTAATACATATCTATAGTGTTCAACATTAAATCAAAGTGCGGAGTAACGAAACGTAGAATGTAAGCCTACACAGGCAGCTGACTGGGGGTTTGCCACTAAAGTAAACTAGAACTCGTCGTAGTCTTGGAACTCCTCAAAGTCCTCCATGTTACCAGCTTCACCTCCTGAGCACTAAGAACAATGGGGACAACCTAGGGGTGGGGTGGTTTGTAAAGCAAGGGTGAGTACACATCAACGTACTCAGCAAATATCCCGTATGGCTAAAGTGGACTAGCTATATGTGGAGTTAACGTTAAGCAGTTTCTTTTAGTTGGTCAAGTTTTATTACTATAAGTATAACCAAATTTTAGTAATAACCCAGTTATTACCCAGAGGCACTCCCTCCAAGAGGAAATACCAATACCAGAGATCAGAATTATAA
The DNA here is from genome assembly GCF_902167145.1 of Zea mays. NCBI lineage: Eukaryota > Viridiplantae > Streptophyta > Magnoliopsida > Poales > Poaceae > Zea > Zea mays. Next base: position 93,046,778 of record NC_050097.1, read on the forward strand.
TCATCATGACTAATTATCATCATAAAAGTAACCAAAGTTCTTCTAATCAATGAGGATCCCAAGGCTGCTCATAACCGTGAGCACGACTGATATACCAGTTTCTAACACTCTGTAGAGGTTGCACACTTTACCCACAAGCCGTGATTCCCATTCTGCCCGGGGTTCTAGCCTCCCCATTGATCACTACCAAGGTGACCTAGCAGGGTCTCACTACGTAGCCTTTACAAAGATTTCCCAGAGGACATAGTCGCCCGTTATGTTTGTCCAGTTTGATAAACACAGTACATCTCCCCAAAGGAAGGGTGACTAACAAAACCAAATCAAAGAACCTCGACAGAGCAAGTACTGTGCCCGGACCCCATTGACGGCCCTACGGCGAAGCCAACTACTCCTCTGGTTCCTCTAATTAATCAGCTAAGGGCGTCCCATTCCACCATCATGGTTGCACTGTTATCCCGGGTTGTCATGCCCCAAACAGGTCCTTATGGAGAGGTACTCAGGAAACAGCCTGAGCCCCCTAAAGAATCATAAGAACCTCATCGGGATAACATCATCGTATCATAAAAGATCATATCATGTTCATTGATTAAGTTAAAGCAATAGCATAAGCTAACCATGATTAACCCAAAAAGGTAAACAAGGGTAGGGTAAATACAAACTAGTCAATCCTTAGGTTTTCAATAAAGTAATGCAGGACAGTGGATTATAAAGTAAAGTAGGACATGATAGGTCTGAGGACACTTGCCTTCACCAGGTTGTTGCTCAGAGGGATCTTCGGCAACACACTCAGGAACCACGAGCTACTCATTGTCTACATAAAGCAAGCATACATTCAATACATTTAGAAAGTAAAAATGAACATCACATCACAAATGTACAAACATTGGCACACAACTCAAAAAGGTATAGTATTAAGTACAGGGGAATGAGGTCAAGTTATAAAATGGACTAATCCTAAGTGGGGAATTGATTATTCTCTAAGTGTTGAAACATAACCTAAAAGAATAGAGTAATAATTAAACAAATAAAAGATTACATTATAAGATGAACTACTCTTATTTAGGAATTTGATTATCCTTCAAACATTATCTATAATTATATATCTAATTCTATTTATCACATTAGGGTCTAAAGGTTAAACCAAAAATGAATCCATGAAATGCATTACACTAATCTCACAAAATTTAAATATATTTTAACTCCTAGGATTCTCCTTTTATTTATTTCATTAAATAAATAAATCAACATATACTTTAATTCTATATTCTAAGTGTAAAAATTAAAGTATACAGATTACAGTTGGTCATATTTTATTTGGACAGAGAATAATCTTGTGAACATTTTACAATTTGAACCACTAAATTTGGAGTTCATATGAAAAAGATAAGAAATAAACATGTTTTGAAGTTTGAAATATGAAATTAGGGCTAAATTGGTGATTAAATAAAAGTCCAAGGGGCTATTCTAAAGAAACCAGGGACCTATGCACTAAAACCGAGGATGGCGGGTTGATTTCCTAAAACCAGAGGGTATCTTAAGCAAAACAACCACGCGAAGGGGTACGGGGTAACCTCAGTCGTCGGATCAGACATCAACAGCCCAGATTAGATCACGTGGGCGCGCACGGGCGCGGGCGCACGAGCGCGGCTGACAAGCGAGGCTAGGGAGCCAGCGAGCCAGGGTGGGCTAACCACCTGGGCCCAGGGGCAGAGACGCGGGTGAGGAGGAGAGAGGACAGAAGCTGGATGTGGATCGGAGGGCTACGATCAGATCCGCTCGGGTTGAATCTAAACCGCCCGATCTCGAGTGGACGGCCGAGATCTAACAGCAGGGGGGCGGACTTGGGCGCGGTGGCACCACTCGGTCCCACGGCAGGAGTTTGCCGGAGACGAGCAGACCGGCCACGGCGGGGATCTGGTGGCTTAGGGAAAGGGCCAGACATGTTCAGCGCGTCACAGCGAACACAAAGGTTCCGCAGCGGCACAACTAACTTCGGCGAGTTATTGCGCCGGCTTTGGTGCGGTACTTGGTGAATTAAGGGCATGGGAAGGTTGCTCACCTCGAGTGCGAACTCCGGGACGCTTGGAGAACGGTGAGGGTGCGGTGGAGCCTCGAGTCGACGGCGGTGGGGCTTCGACTGCGCAAGATCTGCTCCGGTGAGCATGGACCGGGCGCAGCAGGGAGGGAGAGGGCACACCGAAGGGTGTCCCGAGTAGCTGACGGCAAGGCGAAGCTCATCGTGGCACTGGACGGGGCACGGGAACGACAGCCACGGAACAGGCGGTGGACGTCGGCGGGCGGTGGTGGAGCTCTCGGTTCGTGCGGGCAGAGCGAGAGGGCGAGGGAGCTAGGCAGAGGGCGCAAATGGGAGAGGGGAGGTGGGCGAGGGTGCGGGGCTCAAAAGGGGCGTGGGGCTCGGACGTGGCCGGGGAACGCGCGGTCGTGGGCGCGTCCACGGCGGGGAGATCGTAGGCGAGAGGTTAGAAACGGCTGACAGGTGGGGACGGCGGGACAGAGAGAGAGGAGCGGGTGCGCGCGGGAGAACTAGCGCCGACAGGTCTGGCCCACGCGACATAGACAGAGAGGGAGAGAGGCGCGATCAGGTTGGTGCCGATAGGCGGGACCCGCCTGTCAGGTAGAGGGGGCGCGCGCGGGGGCTAGGCTAAATGGGCCGGCCTAGGCTGAAATGGCTTTTTCTATTTTCCTAGAATTTCTATTGCCTTTTCTATTTATTTTCTCTAGGGTTTTCAATTCAAATTCAATTCAAGTTTCAAATTCAAACCAAATCAAATATATGCAACAATTCAAAGAATATTTAGGCTCAATATGATGCAACATTCCATGACTCATATGTTTTGGGTAAAATAAAATAAATAATCCCTCACTAATGCAACTAACTCTAATTAAAAGAGAAATAGAGAGAGAGAAAACTAGAGAGAGAAACTAGAGCGAGATAGAGAAGAGTAACACATGAATTTGGGTGATCATTAGAAAGAAATTTTATACCCCCAAATTCAGGGTGTTACAGACCTATCCCCCTTAAAAGAATCTCGCCCTCGAGATTCAGGGCTGGTTAGCAAAGAGTTCAAGGTACTTGGCTCTCAGATCAACTTCTCTTTCCTAGGTTGCTTCTTGTTTTGAGTGATGGCCCCATTTGACTTTGCACATCCTGATGGTGTTCCTCCGAGTGACCCGATCTGCTGTCTCCAGAATCTGCGTTGGCTTCTCAATATAAGTCAGATCTTCTTGAACTTCAAGGTCTTCCATTGGCAACTGCTCTTCTAGCACTCTCAAGCATTTCTTCAACTGAGACACATGAAACACATCATGCACTGCTACAGGTTCTCTGGTAAGCTGAGTTGATAAGCCACTTCTCCACGTCTTGCCTAAATCTGGTACGGGCCGATATAGCGAGGGGCTAGCTTGCCTTTGACTCCAAACCTTTTGGTTCCTCTGATGGGTGACACTTTCAAGTAGACATAGTCTCCCACTTCGAAACTGAGTTCCCTTCTTCTAGTGTCAGCATAGCTTTGCTGTCTGGATTACGCTGCCTTCAGATTTTCCCGGACCATCCTGATATTCTCTTCATCTTCAAGTAAAATCTCTCAACCAAATACCTGTCTTTTGCCGGGTTGGTCCCAATGCAATGGAGTTCTACAATTCCTCCCATAGAGCGCTTCGAATGGTGACATCTTCAGACTGGCTTGATAGCTGTTGTTGTAGGAGAATTCTGCATACGGTAGCCTCTTGTCCCAACCTAACTGGTCTTGCAAAGCACAAGCTCTCAGCATATCCTCAAGAATCTGGTTGGTTCTCTCAGCCTAGCCATCTGTCTGCGGGTGGTAGGCTGAGTTGAACTTCAAGTGAGTACCCAAAGCTTCATGTAGATGCTGCCAAAAATGAGAGGTAAATTGAGTTCCTATAAAGATAATGTCTCTAGGTCTTCAATGCATGAACCACTGCTGCTAGCTCCAAATCATGAGTGGGGTAATTCTTCTCATGAACTTTCAATTGTTGGGACGAGTATGCCACTACTTTCCCTTCCTGCATTAACACACATCTCAGTCTGGTGTATGAGGCATCACAATATACTGAGAATGGCTTGTGAACATCTGGTAAAACCAACACCGGTGCTGTTGTCAACTTCTGCTTCAACATTTCAAATGATTCTTGGCACACTGGGGTCCACTTGAAATCAACCTTCTTTGCTAGCAAGGATGTCATTGGTCTGGCAATCTTGGAGAAACCCTCAATGAAATGCCGATAATAACCGACCATTCCAATGAAACTCTTGATTCCTCGGACATCTTTTGGTGCTTTCCAATCCAGAATCGCTGCTACCTTCTTTGGATCCACAACTAGTCCATCTCGGTTTATTATGTGACCCAAGAATAGAACTTTGCTGATCCAGAACTCGCACTTGCTAAGCTTGGCATACAACTGGCAATCTCGTAGTCTCTGAAGTACTTTCCTCAAATGTTCCTCATGCTCTTGCTCATTCTGGGAATATACAAGAATATCATCAATGAACACTACTACGAACTTGTCGAGGTAGTCCATGAACATGTTGTTCATCAGGTACATGAAGTAAGCTGGCGCATTCGTCAAAACGAATGACATAACCATGGACTCATATAATCCATACTTGGTGATGAATGCGGTCTTCAGTACATCTGAAGGTCGGATTCTGAGCAGTTGGTAACCTGACCTCAGATCTATCTTTGAGAACACACTGGCTCCTCTCAACTGATCAAATAGGTCCTCGATTCGAGGCAGGGGGTACTTGTTCTTGACAGAGACTTCATTCAGGGTTCTGTAATCAATGCACATCCTCTTCGTGCCATCCTTCTTCTCCACAAATAATACTAGGGCTGCCCAAGGTGAGGTACTTGGCCTGATGTAGCCTTTCTATAACAACTCATCAATTTGCTTCTTGAGTTCCACCAACTCTGGTTCGGACACTCGATAAGCTCTCTTGGAAATAGGGGCGGTGCCTGGGATAAGCTCTATGGTAAATTCAACTTTCCTTTCAGGTGGCATGCCTGGTAACTCCTCAGGGAATACATCGGGGAATTCTGACACAATCCTAATTGCCTCAATCGGATTGGACTCCTTGTCATCTACTGATAAATGGTGATAGGCTTCTTCTTCTAGTTCAGGTAAGCACAACTTAGTTACTACCTCCTTTCCGGATGGGGACACCAACTTAACTGTTCTCTTGTCACAACTGACAGTGGCTTGATTTCTGTGTAGCCAATTCATCCCTAAGATGACATCTAACCCTTGAGTTCCCATGACTACTAGGCTAGCGGGGAAATCTATCCCCTTATTTCAAGCCTTAGATTCGGACAAATCCTACAAGACTGAACTTTTCCCCCAACTGAATTAACTCTTAAAGGTGGGATCATTGGTTCTATGGGGATGTTATGTGATTCTACCCAAGATGTACAAACAAAAGAATGCGTGGCACCAGTATTAAATAGTACTTTTGCTGGGTAGGATTTGACTGGAAACATACCGACTACCATGTCCAGAGAATCCTGGATTGCTTCGGCCTCCAGGTGGTTCACCTTTCCACGGTTGTAGGCCTGACCACGGACTCCTGGTGCTTCCTGTGGCGCTCCTTGTCTTGCTGGGGCATTGACTGTTGGTGGCTGCTAAGCTGCTTTCTTGGGATAGTTCTTCGCCCAATGGTTTTGCTCTCCACAGTGAAAACATGTGCGGCCTCCCACTTGCGTTGGGGCTACTTGGCCATTCTGGTTGGTTACTGGGGCAGGAAGGCGAGCTGCCTGGTTGTTCTGACGCTGGTACTGATTTCCTCTCAACTGAGTGTTCGAACGGTACTGCTGCTATTGTTGCTGAAGAAACTGCCTCTGGTACTGGTGATGACGCGGATGCTGGTGAACTTGCTTGAATTGCTGGGGCGAGTTGCCTGAGTAGCGGGGACGACTGCTACTCCCAGCCTGAGGTCCACCAATCTTGCGCTTCCTATCCTCCATCTCCCAATGCCTCCTTTCAGTCATGATTGCTCTGTCTATCAACCAATCCTCTCAGAAAGCGGTACTGCCGCTTGGCATCTGTGTTCACGACTTCTAGGGCATAATGTGACACCTGCAAAAACTTATCCATGTACTCACTAACGGACAAGGGACCTTGCTTCAGGGCGAGAAACTCCTCCTTCCTCACTATCATCAGTCCTTCGGGCACATGGTAGCGGCGGAAGTTGTCCCTGAACTCCTCCCAAGTAATGGCTTCAGGGTTGGCATGGGTGGCGAGGTAAGACTCCCACCAATACTGGGCTGCTCCCCTCAGCTGTCGGGGACCATACAACACCTTCTCACGATCGTTGCACTGGGCAGTGTGCAACTCACGCTCCATAGTACGCAACCAATCTTCCGCGTCCATGGGATCAGCAGAGTGGGCAAAAACATGGGGATGGCCCCTCATGAACTCTGCCCGCTTGTCTCTAGGCACTTGGGGCATCTGGACCTGCATTGGAGGCTGTGGTGGGGGTGGCTACTGCTGCACTTGTTGCATCGCTGCTAATGTCTGACCAATTGCCTGAACTGCCTGAGTTTGCATCAAGAACATCTGCTCAATGGTCATCGGGAGTGGCAGTGGCAAATGCTGCTGCGGAGCTGCCTCCTCCTGGGGTGCCTGCTGCTCTAGCTGAGCACGCCTCACACCTCTGCGCCTATTCTCAGACATCTGTAGAAACCATACACATATCAGATCTAACTCTACACTCTTTCAGCATAAGAAAAGATATACATAAATCTTCAAAGCACTGAACAATTGATCATCTTCACTGACAGCTTCTCAGATAAATAGGAAAGTGGAAATAAATGGATTACCCAACTAAATAACTGACTTTATTAATAACTACACCAAGTTGTAGGAGATACCCAAACCTTGGTGGCAATCATTACAAAGATCCAACTTTATTACATGACCATCATAACAAGCATCCAACATAAGATAAGCAAACTAACTCTAACTAGACTGACTGGACTAAGACACTGAACTAAGCATTATTATAGACTCCAACTCTGTTGATATAGGGATCCAAATCTATCCGGGTCCTGCAGTCTGGGGTACCATAGTCGAAGCGACCACGGGGCGGTGAACGGTAAGGGTGCTGAATCCCGACAGGGGCGGGAGAACCACCATCAAAATAGTGGTGTGCCGCGCATTCAGCACACAATTCCGAAACCTCCGCCCGAACCTTGCCCAACTCGTCAAGGGCGTGGTCCAACTCTGTGTTGAGCACGACGGCCAGGTTGACCATGCTGCTCAGCCTGGGATTGCCCTCACCAACTGGCGAGACAATCACGCCTCCAGCACTGCCGGTCAAACAACAAGGGTAGTACTTCAGGTCAAGGTCGTCAGCTACCCCACTGAACAACGAGCAATACTAAGAAAGTGCCTGTCGTGCTGCATCCTGCATGGCTGCCTTGGCAGTGTCCCTCTCAGTGATATAATAGTGCTCTGAGAAGGCCTCTGCACCCCGGAGATCATCGTCCAGACGGCGCACCAAGCAAGTAGCCTCCCACTAGTCCAGGTATAACCCGCGATAATGCTGGTAGACTACACAATGGTACTCGATAGATCAAGTTTGTCGGTCGAAGGCCCGACGCAACAGGGTATCGAGAGCGTCGTGGAAATGACACCCACGTGCAGCGCACGAGTGATGGGTCTCGCGATCCACCCCTCTGGCTCCGGCTCCTCCGAGCGCTCCGTGTCGTGGCTCGAACTACCACCGGCATCGGCGTCGTCCCCGTCCCCATCGGGGTCTCCTCCAGCAGCTGGGATGCCCTATGGTGGCGCAGGGGGCATCTCTGGCTGAGGTGCAGGGGAAGGAGGCCTCTCAGACTCCACCTCCCGCTGAGGCAAAGGGGAAGTGTCCTACTGCTCCTGCTCCTGCTCCTGGCGTCGGTGCTCCTGCTCCTCGTGCAGGCAACGATGCAGTCTCTCCAGGTGACTGGACTGACCTGACACCGTGCGACGTAGGGGACGCTCCACCAGGCGAGAAGGCAAAAAGGGGATCATAGAGTTACGTGCAGTGCACCTGATACGGGCTTTCTACAAAAGACATCGTAAGCACAAGAGTAAGAGTGGAACTATGAAACCAGAAAGTAAACAGAAAGAAAAGTGAGACAAAACTTTTTAGATAAGTAAATAATATAGAGTTGGTCAAGATGACCAACTTTTGAGAAGACACTAAGGTCAAGGTAAGAGTAAGGGTCTATAGTCCTTAGGTTGACCATTCTAGTCTAGGTTAGCGGTCCTACAGTCAACAAGGCTTTGATACCACTTATGTCACACCCAGTTTTGGAAGGTAAACTGAATGCGAACCATGTACGTGCTAGGATCAGAACTCACGTACACAACGATTACATAATTGGACATCATCACACAATGCTTAAATTAAATAGCAGAAAGGTACTTAGTTACATCAAGATGTCTGAGACATCCATAGAGTCTAATACATATCTATAGTGTTCAACATTAAATCAAAATGCGGAGTAACGAAACGTAGAATGTAAGCCTACATAGGCAGCTGACTGGGGGTTTGCCACTAAAGTAAACTAGAACTCGTCGTAGTCCTAGAACTCCTCAAAGTCCTCCATGTTACTAGCTTCACCTTTTGAGCACTGAGAACAGTGGGGACAACCTGGGGTGGGGTGGTTTGTAAAGCAAGGGTGAGTACACATCAACGTACTCAGCAAATGTCCTGTTTCGCTAAAGTGGACTAGCTGTATGTGGAGTTAAGTTAAGCATTTTCTTTTAGTTGGTCAAGTTTTATTACTATAAGTATAGCCAAATTTTAGTAATAACCCAGTTATTACCCATAGGCACTCCCTCCAAGAGGAAATACCAGAGATCAGAATTATAATCATCATGGATAATTATCATCATAAAAGTAACCAAAGTTCTTCTAATCGAAGAGGATCCCAAGGCTACTCATAACCGTGAGCACAGCTGATATACCAGTTTCTAACACTCTGCAGACGTTGCACACTTTACCCACAAGCCATGATCCCCATTCTGCCCGGGGTTCTAGCCTCCCCATTGATCACTACCAAGGTGACCTAGCAGGGTCTCACTACATAGCCTTTACAAAGATTTTCCAGAGGACATAGCCACCCGTTAGGTTTCTCCAGTTTGATAAACACAATACATCTCCCCAAAGGAAGGGTGACTAACAAAACCAAATCAAAGAACCTCTGTAACCAACCTCGGCAGAGCAAGTACTATGCCCAGACCCCATTGATGGCCCTACGGTGAAGCCAACTACTCCTCTAGTTCCTCTAATTAATCAGCTAAGGGCATCCCATTCCACCCTCATGGTTGAACTGTTATCCCGGGTTGTCACTCCCCAAATAGGTCCTTACGGAGAGGTACTCAGAAAACAGCCTGAGCCCCCTAAAGAATCATAAGAACCTCATCGGGATAACATCATCGTATCATAAAAGATCACATCATGTTCATTGATTAATTTAAAGCAATAGCATAAGCTAACCATGATTAACCCAAAAAAGTAAACAAGGGTAGGGTAAATACAGACTAGTCAATCCTTAGGTTTTCAATAAAGTAATGCGGGACAGTGAATTATAAAGTAAAGTAGGACATGATAGGTCTAAGGAAACTTGCCTTCTCCATGTTGTTGCTCAGAGGGATCTTCGGCAACACACTCAGGAACCACGAGCTGCTCGTTGTCTACGTAAAGCGAGCATACATTCAATACATTTGGAAAGTAAAAATGAACATCACATCACACATGTACAAACATTGGCACACAACTCAAAAAGGTATAGTATTAAGTACTGGGGAATGAGGTCAAGTTATAAAATGGACTAATCCTAAGTGGGGAATTGATTATTCTCTAAGTGTTGAAACATAACCTAAAAGAATAGAGTAATAATTAAACAAAGAAAATATTACATTATAAGATGAACTACTCTTATTTAGGAATTTGATTATCCTTTAAACATTATCCATAATTACATATCTAATTCTATTTATCACAATAGGGTCTAAAGGTTAAACCAAAAATGAATCCATGAAATGCATTACACTAATCTCACAAAATTTAAATATATTTTAACTCCTAGGATTCTCCTTTTATTTATTTCATTAAATAAATAAATCAACATATACTTTAATTCTATATTCTAAGTGTAAAAATTAAAGTGTACAGATTACAGTTCATCATATTTTATTTGGACAGAGAATAATCTTGTGAACATTTTGCAATTTGAACCACTAAATTTGGAGTTCATATGAAAAAGATATGAAATAAACAAGTTTTGAAGTTTGAAATATGAAATTAGGGCTAAATCTGTGATTAAATAAAAGTCCAGGGGGCTATTCTAAAGAAACCAAGGACCTATGCGCTAAAACCGAGGACGGCGGGTTGATTTCCTAAAACCGGGGGGTCTGTTAAGCAAAACAACCATGCGAAGGGGTACGGGGTAACCTCAGCCGTCGGATCAGACATCAACGGCCCAGACTAGATCACGCGGGCGCGCGCGGCTGACAAGCGGGGCTAGGGCGCCAGCGAGCCAGGGTGGGCTGACCGCCCGGGCCTAGGGGCAGAGATGCGGGTGAAGGGAGAGAGGAGAGACAGCTGGATCTGGATCAGCGGGCTACGATCAGATCCGCTCGGGTTGAGTCTAAACCGCCCGATATCGGGTGGACGACCGAGATCTAACGGCAAGGGGGCGGACTTGGGCGCGGTGGTGCCACTCGGTCCCGCGGCGGGAGTTCGCTGGAGACGACCAGACCGGCCACGACGGAGCTCTTGTGGCTTAGGGAAAGGGCCAGACACGTTCAACACGTCACGGCGAACACAACGGTGGGCGCAGAACCGGCATGGGGGCGCCAGAGAGCGCAGACCGCGGTGAAAAAGGTTCCGCGGCGGCACAGATAACTCCGGTGAGCAAGTGCGCGGGCTCTAGTGTGGTACTTGGCGAATTAAGGGCATGCGAAGGTTGCTCACCTCGAGTGCGAACTCCGGGACGCTTGGAGAACGGCGAGGGTGCGGTGGAGCCTCGGGTGATATGAAAATGTTGGTGGAACACATGACCAGAGATATGAAAATGTTCACCCAAATGAGTGAGGAAGATTGCTCAAATTATGATAGTATCACATTTGGAGATAATCACAAAGGAAAGGTTAAAGGATTGGGTAAAATTGCTATCTCAAATGATCATTCCATATCAAATGTGCACTTGGTTGAGTCTTTGAATTTTAATTTACTATCTGTAGCTCAATTATGTGATTTAGGATTTAGTTGCAATTTCACGGTTGATGATGTTATTATCTCTAGTGTTGATGGTAGCAATCTTAAGTTTAAATGTTTTAGACATGAAAATCTTTACCTTGTTGATTTCTCATCTAGTGAGGCAAAGCTCACAACTTGCTTGTTCTCAAAGGCTTCACTAGGTTGGTTATGGCATAGAAGACTCGGTCATGTTGGAATGAAGCAACTCAATCGGTTAACCAAGCATGACTTAGTTTGTGGCTTGAAAGATGTGAAATTTGAGAAGAACAAATTGTGTAGCTCTTGTCAAGCTGGGAAGCAAGTGACAAATACTCATCCAAATAAAAGTCAAATGTCTACTCATCGACCTTTGGAATTACTTCACATGGATTTATTTGGGCCAACATCGTTTGTGAGTATTGGTGGTAATTCCTATTGTCTTGTGATTGTGGATGATTATTCTAGATTCACTTGGGTTTATTTTCTTCAGGATAAATCTAATGTGTTTGAAACATTCAAGTCATTTGCTATATGTTGGGGACTTGTTCTCAAATGCTTCGAATTAAGAACAAGGCAACATAAAATGTTAAATGGTAATGACCTTCGTCCATTGAAGCATTATCTCCACAAGGATATAATGAACTTCAGACGAAGGTCATGAGCAAAAATCACGAAGATCATACCTTCGTAACTAGAATTGAGAAATAATGAAAGATGAAATATAAAATAAAAGACATGAAGGAATAATATATCAAAACACATAAACTTATTCATATATTTCATTATATGAATTCAAATATCAAAACATAACATTTAATCACATTTATACCTTTGTCTTGACAGAAGGCAATAATCCAAGTGTCGCGTGCAAGCGATTACAAGATTGTGTGAACAGTACGGTGGTACTGTTCATCTATTTATAGGCACAGGGCGTAGCCTGTGTGAAATTACATTTATGCCCTTTACAATCGATTACAATCATGACACAAACTATCATGGGTTTATTGGTCATTTCATATTTAAGTCGGTTCACTCTTTCGTCTTGAGTCATGTCACTATGCCGAAGCTTTATGAGTGATAGCTTCGGCACTGCTTTTGAGAGGATCTACCGAAGGAGTTTCTTTCTTCAGGATCTTCGGCTACGAAGCATACCCCCAACAGTAGCCCCTTCGCGGTGCTAGATCGTTTTTCGTAACGAGCTTGATCCGTGAAAAAATCTCCTAGGCTTCGGGATGCCGAAGATCCGAAAAACACCTTCCCTGAGCTCGTTGCTGAGAAACGATTAAAATAATCCAAGCGGGAGGTGACCCCACTATGCAGTGATTGCGCGCGTCCTGGCGATTCACCTTCTCGGGCTCTGTGGCCCACCGTTCAGTGGGCGTGGGCGACTGTTTGTCCGGTGCGGAAGACTTGACGATTTACCTTCCCACCTGCGGCACTATATAAACAGACGGGTAGGTGTGAAGTTACCACAACATTCATTGCTATTGCACTATTTTGCTGCCAAAAATTTGACCATAGCCGAAGCTTGCTTACTGCATCCTCATTCGAAGCTATTCATTTTGCTCAAGCTTCGTAACAAGAAAGAGCTTCGGCAAAGTTAAAAAATTTCAACTTCGTCAAAAAACAAGAAATTCAATCATCAGATGGCTAGGGTACGCTCAACAGCTAGGGTTACTCGCGATGGAGAGGAAGCCGAAGGTGCCGAAACCGCTCCAATCTCTAAAGTGATGCAATGGTCAGGGCTGGTAGTATCGGAGGATGCACCTGCCGCTGAAGCTGAGCAGGTTGATGCTGAGGAAATTGAATCTGAAGATGATTACAGCGTCGTGCCATCTAAACCCAGCCACCTGGAGTTTGGGAAATCCACGATTACCGAAGGTGATATGTCTAAGCTGGTGAAGTTGGGCTATTTCAGTGAAGCAAAAAAGGAGCTGGTTCGTTTTGGCGGAGAGGAAATTACTCCGAAGCCGGAAAAGGATGAGGTGGTAGTGTTCAAAAGCTTCTTTAAAGCAGGATTAAGATTTCCTTTGAATGAGATGATTGCTGATGTTTTGAAGAAGTTTGGGATTTACCTTCATCAACTAACTCCTAACGCCATCGTTAGGCTTAGTGTCTATATCTAGGCCCTATGAAGCCAGGGGGTAGAACCATTTGCCGAAGGTTTCTGCCGAGTACATGAGCTTCATTATCAAACAAAAGATAGAGAGGATGGGCTGCATGAAAACTTCGGCTGCTACAATTTCGCCTATCGCAAAAATACAAAGTTTCCAGTTATCAGCTATCGTACCAAGTGGCCAGCTGGCTGGAAGACTGAATGATTTTACGTCAAAGTTGATGAAGAAAAGGAGAAGCTGGTCCAAAGTCCACTGGAATTAATCTTCGGAGAAACCACGCCCTAGTGCAACATGACACCGAAGAGTCCAAGCCAAATTGCACTAGGCGAATTTCGAGTTATTGTGGAGCATATTGGCACTAGGGATCTGGTGCAAGAATTCTTGGCTTTTAGAGTGTTCCCAACTTTGAAAGAGTGGGACATGCCGAAGCTTAAGGGAGAAAAGAAAAAGGGGGAACTTGTTCGGTTACCCTACTATTATAAATTCAAGAAACATTTCAAAGTACCTTGCCAAGAATGGTTAGACACAACTAATGATTGCAGCCTTTGACACTCGTCCAAAGCGAAGGTTAAACCGGGTAATGGATGCTCTGAACTTTGAGTATCCTGACTATGAGTGACTGGACCGAGGCGCCGAAGGACAGAAGAGAAAGAGAGTTGTCGGCATCCTGAATAAAGAAGATGTTAAATTGGTGAAAGATGATGAGGAAAAACTGAAAAAGAGAAAGCTGAGGCCTGAGCCGAAGACAGATGCTTCGAAGAAAAGAAAGGTTGCGGCTCCGAAGCAGAAGGCAACTGATATAGAAGAAGAAACTGCTGCAACACCTTCTGCCACCGACGTGGAGGAAATCTTAAAGGTAATGACTAAATCTTTGCCTATCAAGATAAGTCCACTAGGGCCGCATACGAAGCTTTTTCAGAAGGAAAATGAGCCCTCGATAACGAAGAAGGCAGCTGGGCCAAAAAACGAAGAATTGTTACAGTGACAGAAGTTATTGAAGGGACACCACCAACAGCTTCGGCTTCGAAGGCACCAGTTGTTGAGAGTGCAATAGCCACCGAAGCTGCACCTACTAAAGTTGCAGCTGCCGAAGCTGCCACAACCGAAGATGAACATTTAGAAAGCACACTTTCTAACATTGACAAGATACTTCTGGATATGACCACAGAAGAAGCTGCTGCAGCCGCTGAAGAAACCATGGCTACAGTTCCTGAGAAGGAGAAGGAAATAGCTGAAGAAGCTTCGGAAGTAGAAAACTTTAACTTTCAAAACTTAATTGGGCAAGAATTGTCGGAGGCTGAGAAAGAAGAGTTGAGGGAATACACCATATCGTGCGGGTATCAGCCAGGGGTAGTACTCTTCGGCGGTGTTGACGATGAAAAATTGGGCTGCGTCCGAGATCAAATCGGAGCGAAGGTTCTCGGTACTCTGTCAAAGATTATTGGTTTCCCAAAGCTTGAGACTGACATAAGCTGCTACCGACGACAACATCTTGTTGGTAGTTTATTCTATTCTAATTTCAAGGTAAAAACTTTTCTTCAACTTTTTATTATTTTGAACAACGAAGGTGTTTTCTAACGAAGGTTGCTTGTGCACAGAGTATGCTGTTGAGTAAAGCTTTGAGAATGCAACAAGATCTTGAAGATAAAAAACATGAAGTTATAATTGAGGGTTTAGAAAGCAAATTAAAAGATCAAGCAGCTACTCTTGAAAAGAATGATTTCGAGCTTCAGACAACAAAAGGTTTGTTGGCAAAAGCTGAAGCTAAAATTGCAAAGTTAAATACGGAGCTTCTCTCGAAGTCAGAAAGCTTTGAACAGGAGAAGCAAAAGTTAAATGCCAAATTTAAGACTGAGGTCGAGAAAAGTTCGAATCTGCAAAAATCATTGACAGAGCTTCAAAACAAATGTCTGGAGTTCAGTAGCCGATGTGTACAACGGCTGAAGCAGATCTTCAATTCGGTTGGAGCCAGCTGTGAAAAATTTAGTCCTTCGACTGAAGACTTGCCAGGGGCTTTCGAACATATCGAGGGTAAAATTGATGACCTTGATGAAATTATAGCCAAACATGGTGATTTCTGTGCCCTGGTAGCTTCTCGGGGCACAGCTGTCGCCTTCCTGAAATCTGGTTGCACACATGGAAAAGTTGTCAATAGACCCAACTTTAGTTTATCACCAGCAGATCTGGTTGATATTCCCAGTCTTGCCCGAAGCATAGGAAATAGATTTATAAAATTAGTATGGACGAAGGGTGGACAAAGCATAGCTAGTGACGAAGCTCGAAGTCATCTTAAGCCGGTAACAAAATCATACCTTGTGCTCATCTTTCCCTTTAAACTTGAATTTTCCTTACAATAATTTAATATGTACAGGATGACGAAGCTGAAGAGCAAGTTGACGAAGCTGAAGAGCGCGAAGCCGAAGCTTAATAGATAATGATGAAGCTTTGAATAGATAGCTGTGGAAAAAACTCTAAGAACTCTTGTAATAACCTTTGTAAATAATATTGTAATTTGAGAATTAGATTTTACTCTGTAAACTTTGTCCATACCTTGTAATATATTTTTACCTTTCCATCAATGTATGAAGTGCTTCGATGTGAACAAAACTTGTACTTGCATTGAACTGCTTTGCTGTGGACGAAACTAGCATTTTTTGAGCCGAAGGCGAAAAACACCTTCCCTTCTTTTCGTACACAACGAAGCATAAAACTGCTTCTTTTTCTCTTTTTGCCGAAGTCTTATTTTTAGAGCCGAAGCATCTGCCTGTGTCTGTATGTTATGATGATGATGATCTTATGTATGTCTAAATGAATGTTTATGAATGCAAATGTATGATGTAATGTGTCGTGCAAATGAATGTCCAAACACACATACGAAGCCACAACCATAGCTTTCATTCCCTTGGGAATGACCGAAGTCTCTTTGCCGCTTATTTTTCGGCTTCACCGCTTATTTTTCGGTGTATCAGCGCTGACTTTTCGCTGTAAGTTCTGCATCCCCTTAGGAACGTCTTTTGAACTTCTTCGCCTTCTATTTCGGCGGTATCGCGTTGACTTTTCGCGCTTCACATTATATTTCGGCGGAATCAGCGTTGACTTTTCACTGTAAGCTCTGCATTCCCTTTGGAACGACTTTTGAGCAGAAAACTTATGCTGCACTCCCTTAGGAACGGCTTTTTGTAGCTTCGTCGTGCTCTGCATCCCCTTAGGGACGGCTTTCGAGCTTCTCCCTTTTTTTTTCTTTTAGCCTGCACTCGATGGTGCATGCTCAGTTTTTACATTTACATTTTTGGGGGATTTTGCTCTCGTAGAGCTGAATAAGAAAAAGGGAAATTACATGCTATGGCCCCATTAAAAACCTTTCTCCCCCTTCGGAAAGGAAAAGGGTGCCATAGGAAAAATAAAAAGGTTACATCAAGCTAAACATAATATCGCCGAAGCTCATCCGCATTCCAAGATCTAGGAATGTCATTGCCGTCCATATCCTTCAGTCTGTAAGAGCCGGGTCTTGACGAAGATACTACCAGAAAAGGTCCTTCCCACTTCAGCTGTAGCTTGCCTACTGTATCTGGGTTGGCCACTCTCCGAAGTACCAAATGCCCTAGCTTAATGTTCTTTAGCCGAACTTTTCTGTCACGCCATTTTATTGTTTCGGCTTGATATTTATTGATGTTCTCCACGGCCTGAAGCCTGATCCCTTCTATAGCATCTTTTGCCACAGAACAATCAGCTTCGTCCTCTGCCGAAGCCACTGTTCTTATTGATCCTGCCTTAGCTTCTTTTGGGGTTATTGCTTCGTCACCAAACAGTAATTTGAATGGTGTGAAGCCTGTTGACCTTGATAGTGTTGTGTTGTGGCTCCACACCACTTTGATCAATTCATCTGGCCACTTTCCTCTGGGCTGATTGAAGATTAACTTCATTATTCCCGTCATTATAATGCCATTAGCTCTTTCAACAAGTACATTTGACTTCGGATGCCTGACTGATGCAAAATGAATCTTCGTGCCAATTTGTTCACAGAATTCTTTGAAAGCTTCAGCATCGAACTGTGTTCCGTTGTCCATAGTAATAGCCTTCGGCATTCCAAAGCGACAAACAATATTTTGCCAGAAAAATTTCTGCACAATGACCGAAGTTATTGTGGCTAAAGGCTTCGCCTCAATCCACTTGGAAAAATACTCTACCGCCACCACAACATATTTTAGATTTCCTTGTGCTGGTGGAAGTGGGCCTAGCAAATCGAGGCCCCACCTTTGCAGCGGCCAAGTGGGTTGTATTAATTGAGTGAGAGATGAAGGTTGCTTCTGATCTCTTGCACATTTTTGACAGCCTTCGCATTTTTGGACTAATTTTGTTGCATCCGAAGCTGCCTTCGGCCAATAAAATCCTTGTCGAAATACTTTTCCCAACAAGGGCCTAGATCCAATGTGAGATCCACACAGACCTGCATGTATCTCTTTCATTAATTCCATATCTTCAGTTCTTGATAACACTTAAGGAGTGGTGAGCAAACTCCATGTTTATACATATCCCCTTCTATTATTACATATGGTATTGTTCTTGCCTCCATTCTCTTGTTATAAGCTTCGTCACTTGAAAAACAATTTCCTTGGAGGGAAGATATTATTTCAGTTCTCCAGTCTTCACTGTGTACTGGAGAAATAGTAAGCACTGCTCTCTCCATGAGCTCAACCGAAGGTGCTTTTATTGCTTCAAAAAATACTTCGGAGGGTAGGGGGAGCCCCTGAGCCGCTGATTTGGCTAGCAAATCTGCATGCTCATTTTCACCTCTTGGAATATTTTTGACGGAAAAACCTTCGAAGGAAGCTTCCAACCTTCGGACTGCATCTAGATATTTTTCAAGCTTCGGATCTCGTGCCTTGCTGCTCTTATCCACATGGCCAGCAATAACATGAGAATCAGTCTTTAGGATGGCCCTTCTTATTCCCATTACCCTTAGTTTCCGAAGCCCTAATAGAAGTGCTTTGTACTCAGCAATATTATTTGTGCAACTGAAATCTAGTTTGACTGCAAAACATGTTTTGACTTTTGAAGGTGCCACTAGGACCGCAGCTGCTCCTGCACCGAAGGTTCCCCAAGAACCATCGCAGAACACCGTCCCAGCTTCGGTATCCTTGTTTGTCCCTTCTTCGTGAGCCCCTAGCGTCCAGTCAGCCATGAAGTCTGCTAGCGCCTATGATTCAATTGAAGATCTGTGCACGTAGTCAATGTTGAATTCATTGAGCTCCGCGACCCACTTTCCAACCCTTCCAGTAGCTTCTCTGTTCCTCATAATATCCTTCAGAGGCTGTGACGAGGGAACAATTATATGGTAAGCTTGAAAATAATGCCGAAGCTTCATGGAGGTCATTAATACAACATACAACACTTTCTCCAATTCTGTGTAATTTTTCTTTGATAAGCTTAATACTTCGGAGACAAAATATACTAGAACTTGCTTTTTAGTTTGTCCTTCAAGCTTCTCCTGTACAAGCGCCACACTTACTGCAGAGTGCGAAGCTGCCACATACAATAGCAGAGGAGCCCCTGGCGTGGGTGGAGTTAGCGTTGTTAGATCTATCAAGTATTGCTTCAGCTCTTCGAAGGCTTTCTGCTGAGCTGATCCCCATTGAAAGACTTCGGCCGACTTCAGCACTTCAAAGAATGGTAAATTTCTCTCTGCTGATCTAGATATGAATCGATTCAAAGTTGCCAGTCTTCCTGTCAGCCGTTGAGCCCCCTTCTTTGTACTTGGCGGCTCCATCCGAAGAATAGCTTCGATTTTGTTTGGATTAGCTTCGATCCCTTTCGTTGAAACTAGACATACAAGGAATTTTCCCTTCTTTACTCCGAAGACACATTTTTCTGGATTTAATTTCAAGCCAGCTTGCCTAAAATTAGCAAATGTTTCCTGTAGATCAGCAATGTGATTTTCCTGCTTCGTGCTCTTTATTATGATATCATCAACATATGTTAGCACATTTCTGCCTATCTGAGAGTGAAGGACTTTGCCTGTCATTCTACTGAAGCTTCCTCCAGCATTCTTGAGCCCCTCAGGCATCCGAAGATAGCAATATGTACCACTGGGGTTATGAAGCTGGTTTTTGGCTCATCTTCCTTCTTCATCCAGATTTGATGGTAGACTGAATAACAATCTAGTAGACTCATGAGCTCTGACGAAGCTGCTGCATCTACTAGAGAATCTATTCTTGGTAATGGGAACTCATCCTTTGGACAGGCCTTGTTGAGATCAGTAAAATCAATGCACATTCTCCATTTACCATTGGCCTTCTTCACCATAACAGTGTTGGCTAGCCATTTGGGTATTTTACTTCTCTGATGACTCCAGCACTAAGAAGTCTTTTCACTTCATTCCGAGCATCTTCGGCTTTGTCATCAGACATTTTCCGAAGCCTCTGCTTTCTGGGTCTGAAGGATGGATCGACATTGAGCGAATGTTCAATGACGTCCCTGTTAACACCACAGAGATCGTTGGCTGACCATGCGAAGACATCTTTGTTGTTGAACTAAAACCTTATTAGAGCTTTCTACTGCTCCTCAGATAATTGAGATCCCAGCAACACCTTCTGCTCTGCTATATCTTCACATAGAAGCATGGGCTTCGGCTGATCGGCCGAAGCAGCCTTCTCCCTTCTATACTTATACTACTCACAAGCTTCGGCTCCATCTATATTATGAATTGGTTTTGAATCTGTCTAGTTTCCTTCAGCCTTTCTAGTAGCTTCCTGACTTCCATGAATAGCAATAGGCCCTTGATCCGAAGGTATCTTCATGCATAGATATGCTGGATGAAGAATTGCTTCAAAAGCATTGAGTGTCCCACGACCAATGATTGCATTGTAGGGGTACTCCATGTCGACAATATCAAACACAACTTGCTCAGTCCTTGTATTGTTGACAAATCCGAAGGTCACTGGCATCGTGATCTTGCCGAGTGCTACGATCTGCCTTCCTCCGAAGCCACAAAGAGGGTGTGTAGCATCATGAATCTTATGCTCTGGCTCTTGCATCTGTCTGAAGGCCTTGGCAAATATAATATCCGCTGCACTGCCCGTATCAACCAGAACATTGTGGACCAGAAATCCCTTGTTGACACAAGAAATGACCATAGCATCATTGTGAGGGTAATCCTTGAGCTGAAGGTCTTCCTGGGAGAAGGTAATTGGGATGTGGGACCATTTCGACATGATGAAGGGTCCCTGCACCCCGACATGCTGTACCCTTCTCTGAGCCTTCTTCTTCTGCTTCTTGTTGGCCGGTTCTGAGCATGAACCGCCTGTTATTGGGAGCACCAGCTTCGTAGCCGAAGCAGCTTCAGCTTGGTTGTTGAACGAAGCCATCAACTCATAAAGTGGAAGTGAGTTCACCGGAGGTGGGCGCCAATGTTGGGGACTTGTTCTCAAATGCTTCGAATTAAGAACAAGGCAACATAAAATGTTAAATGTTAATGACCTTCGTCCATTGAAGCATTATCTCCCCAAGGATATAATGAACTTCGGACGAAGATCATGAGCAAAAATCACGAAGATCATACCTTCGTAACTAGAATTGAGAAATAATGAAAGATGAAATATAAAATAAAAGACATGAAGGAATAATATATCAAAACACATAAACTTATTCATATATTTCATTATATGAATTCAAATATCAAAACATAACATTTAATCACATTTATACCTTCGTCTTGACAGAAGGCAATAATCCAAGTGTCGCGTGCAAGCGATTACAAGATTGAGTGAACAGTACGGTGGTACTGTTCATCTATTTATTGGCACAGGGCGCAGCCTATGTGAAATTACATTTATGCCCTTTACAATCGATTACAATCATGACACAAACTATCATGGGTCTATTGGTCATTTCATCTTTAAGTCGGTTCACTCCTTCGTCTTGAGTCATGTCACTATGCCGAAGCTTTATGAGTGATAGCTTTGGCACTGCTTTTGAGAGGTTCTACCGAAGGTGTTTCTTTCTTCAGGATTTTCGGCTACGAAGCATACCCCCAACACTATATTGGCTCAAAACCAATTTGATTTTGATATCAAGAAAGTTAGAAGTGATAATGGGTCGGAATTCAAAAATGCAAGAATTGATGAATATTGTGATGACAAGGGTATTAAACATGAATTCTCTTCCAAATATACCCCGGAACAAAATAGTATTGTTGAAAGAAAGAATAGAACTCTCATTGATATGGTTAGATCTATGTTAGCGGAATATAATGTGTCGGATTCTTATTGGGCCGAAGCAATAAACACCGCTTGTCATTCATCAAATAGGCTATATTGTCACAAGCTGTTGAAGAAAACTCCTTATGAATTACTTATTGGTAGAAAGCCAAATATCTCATATTTTAGGGTGTTTGGTTGCAAATGCTATATTTTGAGAAAGGGAAGCCGACTCTCTAAATTTGAGAAGAAATGTGGTGAGGGTTTTCTTCTTGGATATTCATCAAATAGTAAGGCTTATAGAGTTTTTAACAAAACTCATGGTATTATTGAAGAAGCATATGATGTTGAGTTTGATGAAACTAATTGGTCTCAAGATGAAAGTGATAATCTTGATGATGTTGGTGGAACTCAATTGAAAAATGCTATGAAAACAATGGCCATTGGTGAATTAAGGCCAAAGGAAGATGATGATGAGAATAGTGTGGTTGTCATTCCTTCCTCTTCAACTCTAAATAAAGAAGATCACCAAAGCCAACAAAATGATGAAATTATGGATACTCATGATCATGATACATCAAGTCATTCGGTTCCTCCTCATGCTTCAACTAGCAATTATCAAACGGTATCAAGAATTCATCATTCTATTGTGAAGGATCACCCGGTTGATCAAATTGTGGGTGACATTAGTAAGGGTGTTCAAACTCGCCCTCGTATAGCTACATTTTGTGAACATTTCTCTTTTGTATCTTGTATGGAACCTAACCATGTAGATGAAGCTCTACTTGATGTTGATTGGGTGAATGCAATGCATGAAGAATTAAATAACTTCACTCGAAATGAAGTTTGGGAGCTTGTTGAGAGACCAAAGAACCACAATGTTATTGGTACAAAATGGGTGTTTCGCAACAAGCACAATGAAGATGGGGTAGTAGTAAGAAACAAGGCAAGATTAGTTGCACAAGGATATACTCAAATAGAGGGATTGGATTTTGGGGAGACATTTGCTCCCATGGCAAGATTGGAAGCAATCCGGATTCTTTTTGCTTATGCTTGTGCTCATAATATCAAGCTTTACCAAATGGATGTAAAGAGTGCCTTTCTAAATGGTAAGATTAGTGAACTAGTGTATGTTGAACAACCTC
This sequence comes from Zea mays, assembly GCF_902167145.1. Lineage (NCBI taxonomy): Eukaryota > Viridiplantae > Streptophyta > Magnoliopsida > Poales > Poaceae > Zea > Zea mays. The sequence continues at coordinate 93,069,501 of NC_050097.1, forward strand.
CCGGTTTTGAGGACCCCAAAAGACCTAACCACGTGTTCAAGCTTTCTAAAGCTCTCTATGGGCTTAAGCAAGCTCCACGCGCTTGGTATGAAAGGTTTAGGGATTTCTTGCTTTCCAAAGACTTTAAAATTGGGAAGGTTGACACTACCCTATTCACTAAAAGAATTGGAAAAGACTTATTTGTTTGTCAAATTTATGTTGATGATATTATTTTTGGTTCTACTAATGAATTGTTTTGTGAGGAATTTGGAAAAATGATGTCAAAAGAATTTGAAATGTCTATGATAGGAGAATTGAGCATCTTTCTTGGTCTTCAAATCAAACAATTGAAAGATGGAATCTTTATAAGCCAATCAAAATATTTGAAGGACATGCTCAAGAAGTTTGGCTTAGAGAATGCAAAGGCTATCAAGACTCCTATGGCAACAGATGGTCATCTAGACTTAGATGAGGGAGGTACTATGGTTGATCAAAAACTTTATCACTCAATAATTGGTAGTTTACTTTATATTATCGCATCTAGGCCCGATGTTATGTTTAGTGTTTGCATGTGTGCTCGATTTCAAGCTTCACCTAAAGAGATTCACTTGAAGGCCGCAAAAAAGAATTCTAAGATATTTGAAGTATACTCCCAATATTGGTCTATGGTATCCCAAAGGTGCTCAATTTGAATTAATTGGATATTCGGATTCATACTATGCGGGGTGCAAAGTTGATAGAAAGAGCACCTCCGGTTGTTGTCAATTTCTTGGAAGATCTCTTGTTTCATGGTCTTCTAAAAAGCAAAATTCCGTTGCTCTCTCTATCGCCGAGGCGGAATATATATCGACCGGTAATTGTTGTGCTCAATTATTATGGATGAAACAAACTCTATTGGATTATGGGATCATTTTCAAAAATGTGCCTCTCATGTGTGATAATGAGAGTGCGGTAAAATTGGCTACAAATCCGGTCCAACACTCAAGAAGTAAGCATATTGATACACGGCATCACTTCTTGAGGGATCATGTTGGAAAGGGAGACATCTCTATATATTCAGTTGGCACAGATGATCAATTAGCCGATATTTTTACAAAGCCATTGGATGAAACTAGATTTTGCTCATTGAGAAGTGAAATGAATGTGATTGATCTCTCAAATGTGGCTTGAGGTTGAACGCACATGTGTAGCATTGCATTTCGTTTCTAAGTATGCTCTCTAGGCTATTTATTGAGTAATTTTGATGAATTTTTCATTCTAAATTGATCTAAGTAGTTTGATATGAAAAAGTGCATTTCTCAAATACATAATGTGTATGTGCATGCATACTAACCCTTGAATTGGTCGAAATGTCCATATATGAGCATCAAATCAGATTTGAAATTCAAAATCAGAAAGTGGATATAGTTTGAAAAATTGAGTATTGGGCCACGGACCATCTGCCTATGGACCGTGGACCATCCGCAGTATCATGATCTGGACAGTCTGGGTAAGCAGTGTAGACAGTCTGAATAACCAGGGCGCGGACCGTCCGCCATCCCTGCGTGGACCATCCGCGATATGCTGTTATGTTGGGACAGAGGCAGTCATCTTGTCACTTTCACCCGTGGCCTTCTCCTCTCACACTCTCCTCTCGCCTAAAGGAGACTCTCGTCTCTTGTGAGCAGACCGTGAAGGGAACTTGCGCACGGACTGTCCGGAAGCTTGCTGGAAGTTCAACAATCATGTCTTCATCCCGGTATTTCATAAACTCATGGATTTCAATAAATTTCTTCAAATTTGGGGATTCTTCAGATTTTCTCTCTGATCTAGAATTAAGCAATGGATTTACAAATCTGATTGGTGGAATTGCTAGTGCTACTCATTGTGAATGTTGTGCAAAAATTTGAACAAGTTTGGATGGATATTTTCTGCTGAATCATTGATTGAGTGATTGGGGCGGCTAGGGTTCTTGAAAAATCGGCCCTGAACGGTCGCGGACCGTCCGCCAGGTGGGCGCGGACTGTCCGGACCCTTAGCGTGGATAGTCCGCCCCCTTAGCGCGGACAGTCCGGACCCTGACAGAGAGTTGCACCTTTTTTCTTATGATTGTGACGTTATCAACAATTCACCTATGGATGTTTCTCAAATTTATTGCAGTGGTCTGGGTGGTCTTCGAAAGAAGCTTGCCGGTCGCTTCAAATCAAAGCGCCCTCGTGCAGACGACGTAGACTACACTCCAACCACTAACTTAGAGGCCCAATCTTCAGCTGGGGGCAGTGTATCTATGGACACAGAGGACGTTCCGCATACTCATCCTGACTATCCGATTGACATCACAGGATAGACATTTCCAAACAGGAGGTTCTCTATGGCAGAATACTGCTCCAGGAGGACTGTCAATCAATATACTCTGCCATCAGTTACCAATGTTCAATTCTTTCACACTCAGCTCCAATTTGATGTCTTTTGGGGCACATTGATGGATACCAACTTTCAACATCAAGTGATTGATTGGACTTTTATGCTGGGACAATCAGTTATGGAGGACCTGGTCCCAAAATTTGAGACATGTGGTCTGTATCACTTTATGGGTCAGAGGGCTGATTTTAGTGAGATGGCAGTAAAGCAATTTCTGGCCACTGCTGAGATTGATATAGATGAGGAATCCATCACATGGATGACTGGTTTCAAGAGATATTCTGCAACATTTGCTGAATTTGCAGCTGCCAACAGTCTGGATTATGGTACCATTTCAGCTGGGATTGATCGATACACTGAAGATAACTTTGAAGACTTTGTGCAATTTTATGAGCCAGCAAGGCTGGGCATACCTAGGAGGTTTGGAGAGATAGCAGGACTGAGGCATCATCCTGATGTGATCAACAAAATTGCAAGAGGCACAATTCTTCCCAAGAGTGGGGACAAGAGCAAAATTAGGGACAAGTTCTGGAACATTATCCACCATGTCATGAATGGTGAGGTAATGAATGTTGTGCTTTTCATGATGAGATAGTTAAATGATCTAAAAATTGACAAAAACCAGAATTTAGCCTATGCTCCTTACATTATGGCTCTCATTAAAGCCAAGACCAGATTTGAGGGGCACTGTGAGACAGTTCATACACCTTTTAGACCCTTCAAGAATGAAATTGGGTTCCTCACCAGGACACTCACTCCCTTCCTAGATGATGAGGAAGATGTTGGTTATGATGCAGGAGAAGCTCCTGAAGCTGAGGCAGAGCAGATGCCTCCTCCTCCACCTCCACCTCCTCCTCAGCCTCAGCAGTACTGGCAGCCTGGTCCATGCTATTTTGACCCATACTTTCAAAACATGCAGCAGGGGCTTTAGACCCACATTGATAGCCGCTTCTAGGGAATGATGACACACATGGACTAGCGCATGGATGCCATGCAATCTCGTTTTGATGATAACTGGGATGCGCTAAACACTGAGTACTCTGAATTTCGCAGTCACATCCAAGATCATGTCACTGATCCCATCATGAACAGACTCAACAACATGCAACAGAGTTTTCAGGACAACATGGGAGCTCTGTCTAGTCAATTTGACAATCACTCTACAAATGACAGCATGCAAGAGATCAGTCAGAGGCAGCAGCAGCTCCAGCAGGGCTTTGGGCAGTTCTCCTCTCTCTTTGACACCTTCAGCACTCACTACTATAGCATGCATCCTCCACCAGGTGATTAGTGAAGCCCCTCCTTTGTGGCAATTGATGCCAAAGGGGGAGAGAAGAGAAGAAAGAGAAGTTGTCATATTCAGGGGGGCTTGTTTATGTGGACATTGAGACTATGCATGTGCATGTTTACCATTTTATGTCTTATACACTATTTTATGTCTTATGCACTTTGTATTGGCTACTATTTGAACTCTATGTCTTATGCATGTGGACAACTATTTGTAATATTCTGTGGGTTGAACTATGAACTATGTGTGTTAAATCTTATGTTTAACTTAGTTCAAATATTCTGTGAATGGTTAATCGAGGAGTGATTATAATTGCTGCGCTTACTTTACATATTACTTCTTGTATGCCTCGATAACCATGACTGTAGGAAGATCTCCATCAAAAACTCTGATCGATTATGTGTGTTGTATCTTCAACTAGAAATATCATGCACACACATAGGGGGAGCTATTCCTACATTCTGAGTTTTATTGGGATTTATCTATCTCTCGGACGATACTTCAAATAAAGATAAGTCTTATGAAACTCATCTCAAATCATTCTTATACCTAAGGTATGAAGGAGATTTGAAAAACAAAACTTCTCTTGAATATATTGTGTAGTGTTGTCATCAATTACCAAAAAGGGGGAGATTGTGAATCGTCTAGGCCCCTTAGTGATGTTTTGGTAATTAATGACAACTGTTGGTGGACTAACGGTTCTTGGAGAAATAAGAATGCAGGGTTGGACCACATAGAACAGGAAATCTTGGAGATTTATAAGCATTGGTTGTGGATCAAGTGAAGGCAAAGGTATAACATAGGTTTTGTTTTTGCCGGTCTCTAGGAGTTTAGAGAAGATACTTGATCGGATTAGTAGGCTAGATAGTCGTACTATTAAGAGGGGTCAATGACTTTGATCTGTGTAAAACTTAGTGCCTCATAGAGCTTCTAGTGGTTGCATTTGCATGAGGACTAACAACGCTTCAAATTTCATGAGTTAAAAATCCTTTCAAAAGCTTGTTTGAAAAGTGCCAAGTCTTTGGATGTGCGGACCGTCCGGGCCTTGCGGGCGGACCGTCCGCGATCCTCCAGTGAGGCACTCTGCAGAGGTTGCACACTTTACCCACAAGCCATGATTCCCTTTCTGTCCGGGGTTCTAGCCTCCCCATTGATCACTACCAAGGTGACCTAGCAGGGTCTCACTACGTAGCCTTTACAAAGATTTCCCAGAGGACATAGCCGCCCGTTAGGTTTCTCCAGTTTGATAAACACAGTACATCTCCCCAAAGGAAGGGTGACTAACAAAACCAAATCAAAGAACCTCTGCAACCAACCTCGACAGAGCAAGTACTGTGCCCGGACCCCATTGATGGCCCTACGGCGAAACCAACTACTCCTCTGGTTCCTCTAATTAATCAGCTAAGGGCGTCCCATTCCACCCTCATGGTTGCACTGTTATCCCGGGTTGTCACTCCCCAAACAGGTCCTTATGGAGAGGTACGCAGGAAACAACCTGAGCCCCCTAAAGAATCATAAGAACCTCATCGGGATAACATCATCGTATCATAAAAGATCACATCATGTACATTGATTAAGTTAAAGCAATATCATAAGCTAACCATGATTAACCCAAAAAGGTAAACAAGGGTAGGGTAAATACAGACTAGTCAATCCTTAGGTTTTTAATAAAGTAATGTGGGACATTGAATTATAAAGTAAAGTAGGACATGATAGGTCTGAGGACACTTGCCTTCACCAGGTTATTGCTCAGAGGGATCTTCGACAACACACTCAGGAACCACGAGCTGCTCGTTGTCTACGTAAAGCAAGCATACATTCAATAAATATGGACACTAAAAATGAACATCACAACACACATGTACAAACATTGGCACACAACTCAAAAAGGTATAGTATTAAGTACAGGAGAATGAGGTCAAGTTATAAAATGGACTAATCCTAAGTGGGGAATTGATTATTCTCTAAGTGTTGAAACATAACCTAAAAGAATAGAGTAATAATTAAACAAAGAAAAGATTACATTATAAGATGAACTACTCTTATTTAGGAATTTGATTATCCTTTAAACATTATCCATAATTACATATCTAATTCTATTTATCACATTAGGGTCTAAAGGTTAAACCAAAAATGAATCCATGAAATGCATTACACTAATCTCACAAAATTTAAATATATTTTAACTCCTAGGATTCTCCTTTTATTTATTTCATTAAATAAATAAATCAACATATACTTTAATTCTATATTCTAAATGTAAAAATTAAAGTATACAGATTACAGTTGGTCATATTTTATTTGGACAGAGAATAATCTTGTGAACATTTTGCAATTTGAACCACTAAATTTGGTGTTCATATGAAAAAGATATGAAATAAACAATTTTTGAAGTTTGAAATATGAAATTAGGGCTAAATCTGTGATTAAATAAAAGTCCAGTGGGCTATTCTAAAGAAACCAGGGACCTATGCACTAAAACCGAGGACGGCGGGTTGATTTCCTAAAACCAGGGGGTCTCTTAAGCAAAACAACCACGTGAAGGGGTACGGTGTAACCTCAGTCATCGGATCAGACATCAACGGCCCAGAATAGATCAGACGGGTGCGCGCTCGTGCGCGGCTCACAAGCGGGGCTAGGGCGCCAGCGAGCCAGGGCGGGCTGACCGGCCGGGCCGAGGGGCAGAGACGCGGGTGAGGGGGAGAGAGGAGAGACAGTTGGATCTAGATCGGAGGGCTACGATGAGATCCGCTCGGATTGAGTCTAAACCGTCCGATCTCGGGTGGGCGGCTGAGATCTAACGGCGGGAGGGCGGACTTGGGCGCGGTGGCGCCGCTCGGTCCCGTGGTGGGAGTTCGCCGGAGACGAGCAGACCGGCCACGACGGGGCTCTTGTGGCTTAGGGAAAGGGCCAGACACGTTCAGCATGTCACGGCGAACACAACCGTGGGCGCAGAACCGGCATGGGGGCGCCAGAGAGCGCAGACCGCGGAGAAAAAGGTTCCGCGGCGGCGCAGCTAACTCCGGCGAGCAATTGCGCGGGCTCTGGTGCGGTACTTGGCGAATTAAGGGCATGGGAAGGTTACTCACCTCGAGTGCGAACTCCGGGACGCTTGGAAAACGGCGGGGTGCGGTGGAGCCTCGGGTCGATGGCGGCGGGGCTCCGACTGCGCAAGAACTGCTCCGGTGAGCGTGGACCGGGCGCAGCAGGGAGGGAGAGGGCACACTGAAGGGTGTCCCGAGTAGCTGACGGCAAGGCGAAGCTCATCGTGGCACTGGACGGGGCACGAGCGCAACGGCGGCCACGGAATAGGTGTTGGACGTCGGCGGGCGGTGGCGGAGCTCTCGGTTCGCGCGGGCAGAGCAAGAGAGAGGGCGAGGGAGCTGAGTAGAGGGCGCAAATGGGAGAGGGGAGGTGGGCGAGCAGAGCGCAGGGCTCAAAAGGGGCGCGGGGGCTCGGACGTGGCCGGGGAACGCACGGTCGTCGGCGCATCCACGGCGGGGAGATCGTGGGTGAGAGGTTAGAGACGGTTGACAGGTGGGGACGGCTGGACAGAGAGAGGGGAGCGGGTGCACGCGGGACAACTAGCGCCAACAGGTATGGCCCACACGACAGAGAGAGAGAGGGAGAGAGGCGCGATCGGGTTGGCGCCGACAGTCGGGACCCGCCTATCAGGCAGAGGGGGAGCGCGCGAGTTCGTGGGCTAGGCTAAATGGGCCGGCCTGGGCTGAAATGGCTTTTTCTATTTTCCTAGAATTTCTATTGCCTTTTCTATTTATTTTCTCTAGGGTTTTCAATTCAAATTCAATTCAAGTTTCAAATTCAAACCAAATCAAATATGTGCAACAATTCAAAGAATATTTAGGCTCAATTTGATGCAACATTCCATGACTCATATGTTTTGGGCAAAATAAAATAAATAATCCCTCACTAATGCAACTAACTCTAATTAAAAGAGAAAGAGAGAGAGAAAACTACAGAGAGAGAGAATCTAGAGTGAGATAGAGAAGAGTAGCACATGAATTTGGGTGATCATTAGAAAGAAATTTTATACTGCCAAATTCAGGCTGTTACAGTCAACGACTCCAAACCTCAACAGTCGGCTAATGTCACACTCACCGGATAGTGAACAGTCCGGTGTGCCCATCGACAACAATGGCTGGAATAGTGGTTGGGGCTATAAATACCCCCCAACCACTACCATTCCAGCTATCCAAGCTTCTCACTCTTATCATTCAATACAAGAGCAAAGAATACACTCCGAAGACACAATCAAAGCATTCAATCCTCTCCAAGTTCCAAAATCAAGTAAAGTTATCAAAAGAGTTTAGTGACTTGAAGGGTGACTTGTGTTTCTTTTGTTGCTCTTGTTGCTTGGTTGCTTTCTTCTCCTCGCTCTAATCTTTCTAAGTGCTTTGTAAAGATAGGAAGAGACACCTAATTGTGTGGTGATCCTTGTGGGGTTTAGTGACCCGTCTGATTAAGAAGAAGCACTCGATTGGTCTAAGTGACCGATTGAGAGAGAGAAAGGGTTGGGATAGACTCATTCTTTGTGGCCTCCTCAACGGGAAGTAGGTTCTTAGGAACCGAACCTCGGGAAACAAATTGTTGGGTCACTTGTGTTGATCTGAACCCTTCAATTTGTTTCTTCCCTCTCCTCTCTCTCTCTAAAGTTCTCTTGCTCACATTGTTTTGAGTTTGTTCCCAAAGTTATCCGCATTGATTGAGCAACTCAAAGCAAGAGGAACTAACTTTTGCACTCTGAATTATTTCTAACACTAACCTCGGGTGTAGTGCATGTTCAAAGTTTATAAATTTCAGGTTTCGCCTATTCACCCCCCTTTAGGCGACTTTCAATTGGTATCGGAGCTCGGTGCTTCATTAGAGTTTAACAACTCAAAGTGATGTTGAAAGAACACGCCAAAAGGGAGATGATCACCGGCGAAAAGCCCGAAGCTTCAAGAAAGAAGAACGAAGAAAGGACTCCATCGAAGGATGCCGGCGACAAGCACAAGGAGCACAAGTAGGAATCCGTCGGCTCCATCAAAGTCACATAGGAAGGGTGACAAGAAGAAAAAAATGAAGAAGGTGGTCTACTACGAGATCGATTCTTCCTCACCCTCCACATCCGGCACTGAGTCTACATCTTCGAAGCGCCAAGAGAGTAAGAAATATAGTAAGATGCCTCTTCGCTATCCTTGCATTCCTGAACGCGCTCCTCTACTTTCCGTACCCCTAGGCAAACCACCATATTTCGATGGTGAAGATTATTGTATTTGGGATATTGTTGAGGCACCATCTAACCTCACTCCACGAAAGTATTTGGGATATCGTTGAGTTTAGAGAACAGGCAGCACAGGTGGGCGACGAGGATTACGACTCCGATGAGGCCACCTAAATAAGGCACTTCAATTCCAAAGCCACCTCAATACTCCTCGCTTCCTTGTGTCGAGAGGGGTACAACAAGGTGCAAGGGTTGATGAGTGGCAAAGAAATTTGGGGCATCCTCAAAATGATGCATGAAGGGGACGAGGTGACCAGAATCACCAAGCGTGAAACGATCGATGGAGAACTCGGTCGATTCGTCCTCAACAAAGGAGAGGAGCCACAAGAAATTACAATCGGCTCAAGACGATGGTCAACCAAGTCCACAACCTTAGTAGTACCAAGTGGGATGACCATGAAATGTTCAAGGTTATTCTAAGATCTCTTGTTTTTTGTAATCCCACTCAAGTTCAATTAATCCATGGAGATCCTAGATATAAACATATGCCTCCCGAGGAGGTCATTGGCAAGTTTGTGAACTTTGAGCTTATGATCAAAGACTCCAAATATATTGTCAACTTGGAGCAAGGCGTCACTTCCATGTCTGAGGCATAGCCCATTGCTTTTAAAGCAACGGAAGAAAAGAAGGAAGAGTCTACACCAAGTAGACTCCCAATCGATGCCTCAAAGCTCGATAATGAGGAGATGGCTCTTATCCTCAAGAGCTTCCGGTAAATCCTCAAGCAAAGGAAGGGGAAGGACTACAAACCTTGTTCCAAGAGGGTTTGCTACAGGTGTGGTAAGTCTGGTCACTTTATTGCAAAATGTCCATATACAAGTGACAGTGACAGGGACGATGACAAGAAAGGGTAGAAGAAGATGGAAAAGAAAAGATATTACAACAAGAAGGATGGCGAGGCGCACATGGGACAGGAATGGGACTTCGATGAGAGCTCCACTGACTCATCCGACGATGAGGACGCCGCCAACATCGTCGTCAACAAAGGCCTTCTCTTCCCCAACGTCGGCCACAAATGTCTTATGGCTAAGGATAGCAAAAAGAAGAAGGTATACTCTAGAGACACCCCAAATACACTACTTCCGATGATGAGGGTAACTCTAGTGATAATGAAGATGATTTGACTTCTGTTTTTGCAAACCTTACCAAAGAACAAAAGAAGAAAATTAATGAATTGATAGAAACCATTAATGAGAAGGATGATATCTTGGAAAGCCAAGAGGACTTGCTCGTTTAAGAAAATAAAAAATTTATTAAGCTAAAAAATGCTTATGCTCTTGAAGTTGAAAAATGTGAAATTTGTCTAAAGAGCTTGATGTTTGCAATGATTAAATTGCCTGTCTTAGAACTGAAAATGCTAGTTTAATTGCTAAGATTGAAGAATTGAATGCTTGCAATGTCTCTACATCTATTGTTGAGCATGTCACTATTTGCACTAGATGTAGAGATGTTAATATTGATGCTATGAATGATCACCTTGCTATGATTAAACCACAAAATGATCACATAGCTAAATTAAATGCTAAAATTGCCGAGGATGAACTAGAAAATGAAAAATTTAAATTTGCTCGTAGTATGTGTAATACCCCAGGTGTTTATCTCCTGTTCAACAGCGACTATGGATTTAAGCGCGGGATATCAGTAAATAAAATGGACACTAAAATGCACACTTTGGTTTAATTGATTAGTTGAAATTTTACCCCCAGGTGTGACTATCATAAATGACCCTTTTGAGTGAGAGAATGGCAGTTCACATTTAGCACTGAACTTTTGGCTAATGAAACTATGAGATGCACCAGAATCGAACAGAATTAAAGCAGGTTGATTATAAACTGAAAAGATACCGGTCATGATAGGAGCTCCCTCAGGTACTTCCTCTAGAGTAGTGAAGTTGAGCTTCCCCTCCTGACTTGTACCTTCTGCTTTCTTCCCTTGTCTTGATTTGGTGCTGGCACCTGCCTCTGCTGGTTCCTGGGACAGTTCTTGGCATAGTGGCCCACATTGCCACAAGTGAAACACTTGTTCCCATTGCCCTAGTGGAACTGCTGCTGCTACGGAGGCTGATTGTTCCTTGGAGCGGGAGCTGGAAAGCGGTTGGGTGCCGGCTGCTGCTGCTGAGGTGGCCTGATCAGCCATCTGCCTGCCTGCTGCTGGAAACCCCTGCTCTGATTGTGAGAAACAATCCGAAACCTCTGGGCCTGAGCGGATGGTGCTGCCATTGGTGCCTTTCTCTTCTTCTTTGCCCGGTGAGCTACAATGCAATCCTCCTGGGAGATGGCCAGGTTGACCTACTCATTGAAGCTATCAGCCCGGATAGTGTTGAGTCGTTCCCGCAGCTTGGTGTTAAGACCCCTACGGAAGCGGTCTCTTTTCTTCTCATCAGAATCAGCATGGTACCCTGCATACTGGCATAGGTTGTTGAAGGCTTGCGCATACTGCAGTACCGTGCGGGTTCCTTGATTGAGTGCCAGAAACTCATTCAGCTTGCGATCAAGAATGCCAGCTGGGATGTGGTGCCCTCTGAAAGCAGTCTTGAATTCCTCCCATGACACTTCATGATCAGCGGGGAGCATAGCACGGAAGTGGTCCCACCAAGTCTGAGCAGGGCCACGAAGCTGCTGCGCGGTGAAGCGAGCCTTGGCTTCATCAGGGCAGTCTCCCGTGAGGAGGGGAAACTTGGACTCAACGACGCGGAGCCACACGTCGGCGTGCAATGGATCCTCTGCCTTGGTGAACAAGGGCAGCTGCGTACTCAGAAACTCCTGGTAGATAGTCGCTGCTGGAGGTCGCTGATGCTGGCCTCCACCATGCTGCTGAGGGTGGGGCTGGCGCTGCAAGAGCTGTCGTAGAATCTCATTCTGCTGGGTCATCAGCTCCTGTACTGTGGGAGCTGGAGGAGGTGGCGGGGGAACCTGCTCGTTATGCCCGCGACGCTGCCTAGCTGCCATCTGAAAACAGAGATTGGCGCCATTGTTATCCCAATTCACGATTTCGGATGGCAAGATATTATCTCATATGGAAGGAAAAATGCCATAATAATAATATTAGGTTCGAAATGAAGATAACATGGTGACAAACATCCCACAGATTCCAAAAGTTCACAGGGTTACATTAGGGGAAAAGGTAACCGTAAGCCTAGTCCAAAATCTGACATTAACTAAGCTCGCATAGGGTTCTATCCACCTAAAAGTGTCGAAGTGACTGATTAACCCTGAGCGGTGGAAGCGACACTGGATACGGGTGAAGGAGGCATCGCGGAGGTAGTCCCATGGGCACAAGGGGCTGGTCCTAGCTCCTCGGGAGCCTCTTCTCCCTCGCTTCCGGCTTCATTGGCCTCCATCTCCAAGTGGTGCATGTCCAGGTGGTCATTTGCTTCTTCGAGTTCCCTGTGCACATCGTGGAGCTGGTTCTCCAAGACATCAATAGTGTTGTCTCGGATCTCCACCTGCTGCTCCAAGGTGGTAATGTGCTGGCTCAACCTTTCCACCTGCAGATCCTTCTCTACCAACTCGGTGGATCAATTGACCACAAAATCTTCTCGACTGTCGAGAGTGAGCTTGGCGGTTTGAGCGATGTTAGCAAGGTGTGCCATAGCGTCGCTCTGAAGGGCCTGAAGGCGGTACAACGCACTCATGCACTGAACGGTGACCCTCCCAACCAAGTCAGGATACATTGCCCACACATCCTTCACATGGCTCACTCAGTTACACCGCATGGGATCATCCTTCTTCTCAGCAAGGAAGAGTCCCAAGGGGTGCATCACCATCTCCAGGGGATGGTAGCCACAGAAGGTCATCAGAGTCTTCATGGCTGCCGCTTCAATGGTGTCGTCCGTCCTGAGTCCAATTGTCTCGGAATCAAGAGAACGCCAACCTGGCTGAAGGGGATGAGCTTCCAAAGTCAGCCAGACCCAACAACCAGGTACCCGATGCTCCTCATACAACTGCAAAGTGTACAAAGGGGGCGTAGGGTAACCGGCGGAGTTAAGCACTTCCCACAAGATGGAAGGAAAGCCATCGCGAGAAAGGAAGTTAGAACTGAAACGAGTGTCTCCTCCACTGGCGGGGGTGGGTGAATTCATCTGCGGAAGGGAATCAAAGGTAAAGATTATGGTGGAAGGAAAAAGAAAAAGAGAGCCCGGATGGTTTTTAAAGAAAGTGGGTTAGCTCAAGTTTTTAATTCCCTTTTGTGTTTATAATGCATGCATGCTGAAAGTAACGTCTCCTCTCCAAATAATAGGGTGCTCTTAGGGCATCCTTAAAAGTCCAAGTACTGGCCCATGGGGCCTACTTAATTATCCACCTATTTCTCCCTCTATGTCTAAGGCCTTTCGTCCTAGGTCTAGCGGTCTAGTCCTGACAATCCGTAGCAGTTTCTAGGCAAGTTTTAAATTTTGAAAATGGTATCCATGGTTTATTGTCCTTCTCTGTGGTGGAATTTGCTCTGATACCACCTGTGGCAGAACCACCCGAATTATTCCAGCTTAAGTGCCTAAGTCACGCCTCAGGGGCCACAACACACTTAAATCGGAATAACCCGTTAGTCCTCATATCTAGTCTGATAGAGCCACTTAACCAGGATCAAATTCCACAATCTCACTCGAAGGTGAGTCAAAGAAGAAATACAATAAACCAGGAAACCTCAAATTAAGTGCTAAATTATTACATAGATCGGAGTTTTTGAGTAGCAAATAAGAGTTCTCAAAATAAAATGCAGCGGATAATCGATGTCGTCGGTAATGAGGAAATGGGCAAGGCCTAGCCCACTACTCCTCGTGCTCCTCTCCTGCCGGAGCAGCATCCCACTCGACCGTCCAACCCGGTGGCAGGGTGGTAGGCCAAGTCACACCATCAACCATTTCCTGAATTGTACCTGCAAAAATTATGCCACAAGCAAGGCTGAGTATACTAATACTCAGCTAGACTTACCCGGTGTGAGGAGTCTACTCCTCTACCTCTAGACTATGCAGCTGTTTGGCTGAGGGGTTGGGTTTGCCAAAAGCACTAGCTGTTTCTAAAATTTACTTTTTGCTTTTCAAATTCTAACATCATTATCTTAGCTAGGTTCGCTCCTTCTAAGCATACATAGTAACAAGCATTTAGTTCAATCAACAAATTATCTCATGTAACCTCATTTCACTTCTTACTCGATGCAGTACAAGGGGTCAAGCAGTCTCATTAGCTGCGAGAAGCAGACGATTCGAATCGAATTTAATCCTTGCAAGGTAAACCTAAACACACGGCATGTCAGGGTACTCCGACCCCGCACATGACAACCATCCCCATCGATTCCTCGTTCGCGTCCAGGCCTCACCGCCTTGGCATACAATGCTCCACTGACCCCGGCTGCCGCCGTGCAGTGACTGCACTTGTACCCACCATAGCTAGCATGGGAGACCCAGTCTCAGGTCGCATGAGGGATAAAGTCCGTGCCCGGCTTCACTCAGGTACTAGGTTTATCGGTTACCATTTTTCCCGACATGTGCTTAGTACGTTCAAACGCTTGACTCATGTATCCACACATTAATCCTTAATTCCTTTTTTTCCCGTCTCATGGTCAAGGCATCCTCCCTGGATCCAAGTCCATAGACTAACATAGATCCTGTTATTAAGATGAATACAATCAATTCCTGACCTCGCGCGAGTGCTAGAAAAATCACTCGACTTCTACCGAGATCCTGATTAGCAAGCAGCTACTCGACCTAGCATACTAGTATTCATCTCAAAAAGGAATCCTAAGTTCATGCAACTAGAGGTTTCAAGCAACTCCTACACTTAAGTGCACATTACAATCCTACAAGCATTAAGTGTAGTAAAGTAGCATATAATAATACGGTTATGCATATAAACCGGGGCTTGCCTTCAATAGTTGGGGCTGCGGGGAGATCCTCGATAGCAGCCTCGGGAGCTTGCTCCTGGTCCTCCTCTGGGACAGTTCCTTGCTCGGGGATGAGCACGTACTCTCCGTCGGCGAGATTACAATCTAATGAATGAAATGCGTAAGATATATGCATGATATGATATGTGCTTTAGAAATTTCAACTTTTGATGGTGTATGGTCTACTTGAGTTAGATAGAGTTAAACCTTACTTAAGCGAGACTTTTGGGTGGTATACTTGGTAAATTGGATCAATCTTAGCTAAGTTAAGTGGTAGGTTTATTTTTGGGGTTCCACTGAATTCTTTTTAAAGTCTTAGTGAGAATTGACAAGAATTCAAGTCGGACTTATTGAAGTGAGGTTTATTTCTTCTTTCTTTTTCTTTATTCCCCTTAAGTTTTTGGAGTGGGTTTGAACTACAAGTTGCCTTAATAAAATTCCAAATATTCTGTAAAAATTACAGTGGCTTATTACTGGTGTATAGTTCTCTGTCTCAAAATTTGGGGATCAGAAAGTGAATAGCTTTCTCTGGACAAAATTACCAAATTTTAGGGCAGGAGGTGTGATTTGAACTACAACTACCATATAATAGTAGGTAATTCTCTAAAACTTATTTTTGCTGGCTTTTAGGTGCTATAACCAAACTTATTTTCTAAAGTTTCTAGCCAAAGGGGTGCTTTCTACTACCACTATATTTGAAAAATATCAAACAACAGATTTCTAATTTTTCCTAGCTTCTATTTTGCGCAAGAGCAATCATTCTGAAGTTTGGCATCTTTTTGCTTAAGGGAATGGGTGGTATGCATTAATTGGATTAAATGGCCTTTCTTGTAAAATATTAGCAATAGGTATTATTTTGCATTTTTTTAATGGGTTTGCATTTTTCTCTAGTGGCCTACCTCATCATTGACCTAGCAAAATTTTATTTGCCCATTATTGTATTATTATGGGTTATTCATGATTTATTTAGAAAATTACTCATTATCATATTATATTTATTTACCCTACTTAAAATGATGGGCTGGGGTGTTTATTATTTTTGCAGTGGAGTTCTGGTGGTTACAAGTCCACTGGATTTTTATTATCAATTTTGGGTCTGGTTTTGTAATTCTAATAATTGATTTCTAGTTGGAATAATGCTAAATAACACATTTCACTTTAAAACTGATCTGGACTAGAGGTCCCTTTATTTTTCCTAGGTTCTCTGTTACTTAAGCAAACTAGGAAAAATAACTTCACTCACTGTTCATTAATTTCTAATGCCTTTCTGTTTTTCTTAAGTTTTGGGCAGAAATGGCTTTTAATGGATATCTACACTAAATTTTTCAATACTGGGGTTCTTACTATTTTTAAACAGTGCTTAAATGGGGTTTGAACATCTACAATTTTTCTTAGCTTCAGCACAGAAGCAAAACTAATTTTCCTTAATTAAACAAGGTTTGGTCAGTTTCTGTTTTTAATTTTAAACTCTAAAAATTAGAACAGAAAGCATAGGGTTCATTATTTTTAAATGATAGCTCATATTATTCAGGATCTAGCAAAATTAGTTTGACAACTTTTGCTTAAGAATTCATCAAGTTATGAATTTTTTAAGTTCTCTGTTTATTAAAAAGATTAAACAGAATTGATTAAATGGAAAACTACTTTGCAACGGGGTCCCTGGCGGGTGTTTTAAGTTTTCCTTGCAGACTAGTCCCTGGGCTACTATTCAAATGAGTCACTGACATCTCAGAAAACCCCCTGGATTCTTCTAATCCTAACCCGAGGTCCTTTCCCCAAATTAAACAGTACCTGCGGCGGAAGAAAGGGCGGAGGGGCTTACCGGCGGCGAGATTGCTCCGATGAGGTGGCCGAGGGTGTAGGGGAGGTCCTGAGGGTCACGACGATGTGCGGGTCGCCGTCGGGGATGGTCGGAGTCGACCGGTCCGCGTGCGCAGGCGGGGGAGCTCGTCGGCGACGAGGAGTCCGGCCTATCCAGGGCGAAATTGACCAATCAAACGGGTCAGAGAGCTTCACCAGGGATCAAGGAAGGGGTGTGCGCGAGGAATTGAAGAATGGCTCACCGGAGAGCTCGGTCCACGCGCGGGGGCGGGCGACCGAAGTCCGGCGAGGGTGATCTTGGCCTTCCGGTGGAGTTCTGTCGGGTCCGAGGGCTTGGAAAGCTTCACAAGCTAATGGCGAAGCTAACCGAGCGGCTGGCGCGGCTTGGAAGTGACTGGAGTGGGCTGGCCACGGTGGTCGAGGCTCTGGCGGCAATGGCGGGCGGAAAAGAGCTCGCCGGAGCTAAGGAGGGGCGTCTGGCCGGCGAAGGTGAGCGCGGGGTGAAGTGAGGCACGCCCGGGGAGGCTTTATAGGCGCAGGCGAGCATGGCCGAGGGCAAGGGCGCGCGGCAGACTTGACTGAACGCTGGGGCGTGCGCGCGCGCGGGTTGGGCGAGCGCCGGCATGCCGACCAGGGTCGAACACGTGTGCCCTTTCGTTCTGCCCAAGTTCCGGCGCGTGTGGTCACTCATCCGAGCCTGCTCTCGCCTTGGTCAGTGCACAAAACCTCTTCTCCTCCCTACAAGCTACCGATCTTGTGTGGGGGTCATAGGATTTTGCCTACTGGTTTCAGAGATTTGGAGCTCGGAAATCCGGTCTGTCTCTCTGCTCAAACCCGAGGCAAATCCAGGGTTTTGTCGTGTCTAGGGCTCGCGTCCCAATGCCATCTTCTGGCATGCGACAGAGGGGTTAGTGAGACACGTTTTTGTCAATGGGGTCATTAGGATTTGAGCTAGGGATCAAGGTGAACACACTTGATCTTTGGCTCAAGGTCTAAAATTCAGAATTCTGAATTTCAGAATTCCCTATTGAGTCCCCAGTTGAGAAGCTTGCTTGGGGTTTTATTTAAATTATTTTGGCCAAGCTTCCTCAATCTTTATTGTTGCTTATTAAATATACTTTAATGTTTGTAATTAGCCCAAGCCATGATTCTAAATTTTTCATACTCTTTTCCCCATTTTCTTGAATTTTGTTTATAGTGCTCAATTAGGGTTTTTATTGGGTTGCACATTTTGCCTTTTTGAAAAACCCATTTGTTTTGATCCTGATACTTTTTAATTATAAGCTTAGTGGGTTCTTTATTCTTAAATCAACTTGATGTTCATGCTCAATTTTGGTTCACATAAGATAATGGTTCTTGGGTTAGCACTTGAGAGAAACCCTAGGTGACACTGGGGTGTCACACCTTCGGCTTCCGAAGGTCCTCAAAAACATGATTTAACAATGTTTCTGGAGTAAAGTACATGAAAAGGTATCTTCGGACTCGGATAAGAGCCATAGTATGAAGAAGCACAAAGAACACGAAGGTTGGCGCAGAGCCGAAGCTATGTGCAGGAGAGCTTCGGCACGATAGCAGAAAAGGAAACCGACTTAAAAGTGAAAAGGCTATTCAGACCTCGATGGTTTACTATAGAGTCATTAGCAAATGTAAAGGGCATGGGTGTAATTTTATATGGGTTGCGCCCCGTGCCTATAAATAGATGAACAGTGCTCCCGTACTGTTCACGCTGACTTGACATTTGCTTTTGCGTCACACTTATACTTTTATCTTCCCTCAAGCCGAAGGTACATTGTAATTTAATATCATTTCTATTTTTCCATAATAATAAAATAGAAATGATTTAATAATAATAAATAATTGTTTATGTTATCTCTTATACTTTATATGGTTCCCTCTTCATTATTATGTGTTGTGCTGATGAAGGTATGTCCTTCATAACCTTCGTCCGAAAATCATTATATCCCAAGGGAAATAATGCTTCGAAGGACGAAGGACTTTAACGTTTAACAATTTTTGTGTTGCCTTGTTCTTAACTCATAGCATTTGAGAAAAAGTCCCCAACAACTGATATATGTGAATTATTGTGTACAAAGAAAAGGCAAAAAATAATAAGAAAAATGCAATTTTGCTTTCACCGTGCAACCCTCTTCCTTATCCCACCACCCTAGAAATTTTCTCGAAGCCGCATGGCCTTATCACTAGTGCACACGTTGTCTTCATCTCCTTTTCCGTACATGTGCTTGCCGAGATTTATCCTCAGCCGCTCCTACTTTCTTCTCGTAGCTCCATTCCTAGAATATCATCTTCTCCCTACATATGCTGCTCATCAGGTTTCTTTTGCCCTTCACATCACGCACACAACGCTGTCCTTCCCTAGCACGCTCGCCTCTACATCCTAGCCACCATCCCCAAGCTCGCCCCCTCCCTGATCCCCGCAGGTCAAGCACGAGCTCCCTGCAACCATGCCATCGGATGTGCGCTCACCCGGATAAGTCTTGCTGAGTAATTACGTATTCAGGGCTTTATTCTCTGTTATTTTTCAGGTTATAATTTTGTTCTGTTGTGGATGGTGCTAAGTGCCGGTGGGCT
Source organism: Zea mays (assembly GCF_902167145.1). Classification (NCBI taxonomy): domain Eukaryota; kingdom Viridiplantae; phylum Streptophyta; class Magnoliopsida; order Poales; family Poaceae; genus Zea; species Zea mays. The sequence continues at coordinate 93,088,739 of NC_050097.1, forward strand.
CGACCTTCTTATATAGGTGTATCCCATCTTTAGCTTCTTTATTGAGGATTGTCACTTAAGCTAGCATGTATTTTAAAACTTATAAATGGTTTATACAGTTGGAGAATATGGTTAAGATAGATATGGATGAGATAGAGTACATGATGTAGGTCAAAAGTTTGTTTGATGTTAGGTGGGGATAGATAGGTTATACAATTCATCATGACTCTACTGGTTGGGTTAGATCTTCTCTGTTCATGGTTGAGTTGGTCTAATGTGCTTAAGTTAAGTTAACACCTAGCTAGTAGGGTCTAATCTCTTCTTACCAGTATCACTAATCTATTTAAGTTGACCACATTAGATTAGTTTAGTAGATGGCTATGAGTTAAATGAGATTAGTCAGAATCTGGTTTGGTTGTTTTTCTTCTGAATAGTTTGGATAGGTTATGTAACCTATTATGTAGGTCAAGTTGTTGGGTATGGACGAGTTGATCTAAGTCACAAATTTAGGCTTGAGTGAATTAGGAGTATGGCCTTATCCTTTGTTCCAGCATTAAGTAACTCACTCTAGATTAGATCATAATAGATTCGATAGAATCTAGATTAGGTTGGTATGACTAGATTAAACTAGTTAAGATATGATTAATTTATTTAGGGACAGGTAGGTAGATGTGGGTAGGATAAGTTATGATAGTTGAAAATCTTGGATGCTTATAATTTTATGTCGATCTATACAGATTTTGCAACCCAACACATAAGTCAAGTACTTGTATATGGCTGAGCTGGTATAGGGAACTGGTTTAGGTTAATCATGTTTATAGGAATAGGTTCTATTTTATGCCACCAGCATTATCCAACTTGCTTAAGCAACTTACATTAGATTCTATAATCCTATTTAAGAATATTATTTAGTTAAGCATATCAAGCTGACTTTATCTTTATGAAATTCTAGTATCCCCTTTTTTATCTAAGTGGAAATTCCAATTTAGAACTAGTCAATAACTAAGATTAATAATTAAGACCTGACATTTTACAGATTTCCTATATATATATATATATATATTTTTATTTGCTACACTCTTTTCTGTTAAGTCCGCATAACTCAGAGATTAGAGCATCGCATTTAGATATGACTGGATTAGGCTAGTTTAAATTAGATAGATCTACTAGGGTAGGATAAATGTTATTAGGATATGTTAGAATTTGTTGGGATAGTATGGATCATATGGTGTAGGTAGGTCAGAATCTCTGTTGGGTTAAAATAGAGCGGTTATGCAACTATCGGATGGTTAAGGTAGTTGCACATGGCCAAGTTGGTCTGTCATTCTTTATTTAGTGCAGAGTGAACTAAGTTAAAACATGTTCTATAGGAGTAGAGTCTGATCTATTTCATCAGTATTATCTAACATGTTTAGTATGTTACTTTAGATTAGATCAGATTAACCATATTAGTTTGGATCACATTATATTGCATTAATTTAGATGGGATCTAGATTGGATTGGTATGAGTATCTTAGATAGATAGGATCTAGTTAGTTTTGGATTAGATCATGGTCATGGTGGGACAAGTCAAGTGGTTTGGATAATATGAATCCTTTAGGATAAGATGAATCTATTAAGATAAGAGAGAATCTTTTAAGATAAGATGGATCTATTAGGCTTGATATATTATAATGGGGGTATTCTTAGTTGGTCTAGTTAATCTTATAAACAATTTATGAGGATAATTTTTTTAACATAAAATGAACTTGTTAGGATAAGATATAATCCTTTAAGTTAAGAGGGATCTATTTAAAATAGATACACTTTAATGGAGGATAATCTAGGGTGTTTACTTATCTTATGAATTTTATTTATTTATATTTATGCATATATATATGTAGATGTAATTGTGGACATTACTCCACAACTCATCGCACTCAATCAAAGATCCAAATCAGACATGTATCACAAGAACAAACATTCAAGCATACAAATATTTACTAAAAAATAGTTTTGATTTTGTTCCTGTGAGTAGGTCTCCTATTCCTAAAGATTACTTTAGACAGGATTTCAAAGTGTGAAATCCACATTTGTCTTTAGAAAAGAAAAGATAAGAGTAATCAGAGTAAAGCAGCAGTGGATGAGAAGAGATTAAGAAAAGTTTAGAAAGGGTCAGAGTAGCAAAGGTAAGTAGATAAGGGTTATCCAGTTCTATCTAGGTTTCGTCCTACAATCAACATCCCTCTGATACCACTTCTGTCACACCCGGGTTTTAGGGGTCCAAAACCCGGGCGCGAAATAATCACCAGGTGTGCTGGGACCAAGTCTCACACATATGATGAATAGTGGTACATAAACGAATGTCACATCTTTACTATATAATAGGAGTTCTGTACAAAATAAATAAATAAATAATTACATCATAAGGAGACAACGATCCAGCAACCCAAAGTTGACTGGGAGACAACGACCTAGACCTCTCACGAACACATCGCATCATCCTCCATGCGCCTCATCCTGTTGTACCTATTCTTGACCTATGGGGGATGTCAGACAGCAAGAGTGAGCTCACGTACGTTCATCGCTCAACAAGTTGTGGGGAATAATGTGAATGAACTCGCCAAAGGTGGGAGCTCATGTGAAGTGTAAGGCTTACCAAAGAGGATGGTTAGAGTTGAGCATTGCTTTTAAAGTTGGTCAAAATTTTATTAGCAATTACTAAGTATAAGTAAATACCAAATCAATTAAGTAGTAGAACAATAGTGATAACGACACCTACGATGCAATGCATATGACAAATTGAATTTAGTTCCATAAGTTAATCATGTGAGTGTCCGAGCTGCTCATGACCGTGAGCACGGCTAGTATAGCAGTTTTACACTCTGCAGAGGTTGTGCATGTTTACCCACAAGTCATGTTACTCATCTGCCAAGGGATCATGACTTCCCATACACCTCTACCGAGGAGGCGAGGCAGGGTAACACTACGAGGCCTTTACAAAGTTCCACTAGCTTCAGAAAACCCTCTACAGTTTCTAGGAAGCTCCAATGTAGGGACCCCTCGCCTGACCGCCATCAGAGCAAAATCAACCCAAGGGCCTCCCTACACTGCCCTTGCCTGTTTCGGGTAAGGTAGTCCTCCACTAGCTTTCCTAATTAGTCAGCCAAGGGCGTCCCATACCACCCTTGTGGTAGCACTGTTTTCCCGAGTGGTTCTCCATGTTCCAATTAACATAATGATCTTATCATGAACAGTAAATAACAAACTGATAATAAAAGCCTAGTCATGAATAATGTGTATCTCCATACCCAAAACCACATGAAGCAATAGCAGGTACTACCCAAAAATTCAGTGGTAAACAAGGTATAAAGATAGCCAAATTAGGGTAGCCTATTGGGTCCCATCAAAATTAACCTATGCAGATCATTATGATTAATAAGAACATGATTGGGTAAAAAGAAGTGATCAAGGGCACAACTTGCCTGGGAATTGAGATTCCAGGTACCAACTTGCTCTTCAGATGACTCATAACCTCGCGCTAGTCGTAGCAAAACAAACAAGTAGGGTACAGACAAAATTAACATCACATCAAACATAAGATCAAATTGCATAAGAATACTCCACGCGTCGTAACGAGATCGTGGGTTCGAGAATCGCTAAATTCGGAGCTACGGTTATAGAGTTATGGTTTATTGAAGATTTTAGTGTTGGGTACAAAATAAACTAGGTGCAAAATTTTTAATCTATGTTTCATGACAAAATGAGGTTTCTAGATGATAAACAATATTAAAATGAATTTAATGCAATAGGAATGGAACAAAAAGAAGTTAAAATGAATTAAATATGAATTCAACAAGTTTCTGGAATTATTTTCATACTAAAAATCATTTTCTATATTATTTTATCTCATTTTATTACTATTTGGGCTGCTGCCATAATTTCGTAGTTCCCTAGGGTCAAATCTACAAAGTCTAGGGCCTATGTGGAATTACTTTTACACAACAGTGGATCACGGGTTCTTTCTTATAAACGACAGAGACTCTTTTGCAACATATGTTGGCCGAAGGGGTACGGGCTCATTTGAGTCGTCTGATCTTAAGTGGGTGGCTCAGATTAGATCACACCCAAGCCAACCGGTACGCACTATTGGCCACTGGATTACGATCCAACGGACGGGATTCTATGTAACCAGAATCTAATCCTATTCGTTGATCCAAGGATCCACGGACCATAATTCAACCCTGCCCCTTTCTTCAACCCGATAGAGCACCGGTGGCGGCACAGCGCCCAACACGGTGGTGCCATGGCCGGCCACCGCCCCGAGCGACAGCCGATGCACGAAACTCAACCTGAGCTAATGCCATAAGAGGAGTAGGGCAACGCGGACACAGAGAGGTCCTTACCGGTGACTTCGGAACAGAGACACCCGACCACGGAGGAGCTCGGTTCCGCAGCGGACATCAACTCCTCCGGTAAGGAATTCCGATCTTCAATCCTATTCCGATCTTCATAGATTTAACCAAAAGCTCCGGTGTGACCATACGAAGCCCTGAGACCAAACCCCATGGCTACAGCTCCAATGTGCATGGATCCCCGGTGTGGTGGCACAGCGCGATTTTCTCCCCTTCGGTCGAAGGTCCCGGGCGGGCATATGACGGACGAGGGTTGCGACGTTCGGTTTTATAGCCGGGGATGGGTACGCCCATGGCCGGCCCGACCCCGAGATCAGCGCAGGATTGGGGGGTCAGTTGCGGCAAACTCGGTGGAAAATAGCTCCGGTCGCGGCGCTGTTCAGTTGAGATGGCGAGGACGGAGCTTATGGCGAAACGGTCCCACCAGGCAGAGGGGCGACCCGCGAATCTGGACATGTGCGCGCAGACTGGGTGGCCAACGAGGGAGGCTGACCACAAGGGTCCACATGACATAGGAAGAACCACGGCTGACAGGAGGGGCCCATGGCACGGCGACATGGCTGGGCGCCCAGTGTGTGACCCGGGGTTGGCGAGTGGGCCCTGAAACCCAGTGATTGCACGCAGAAAAATGCGTAAGGGGGCCGACGCGCACTCATGGAAAGGCGGAACTGGGCCAAGAGGTGCCAGAATCAGCCCATTTTGGTGAGTTCCTTTGTTCTTTTATTATCTGTTTTCTTTTCTATTTGTTTGCTTTTCAGTATTCAAATTCACATAAAAGCAATCAAACTCTGAATTTTATGTTCAGATGCTAGAATATGAATTCATAGTACTTATTTTCATATATTTATATTAATTATTTTATTCCTTTGTGTTAGGCCAAGGTCCAAAATGTGCTATGCACACATTCATTACATTTTAGAAAAGAAAATATTAATTTCAAAAAAATGAATATCCAATACCTTAATCTTTATCAAGGAACATTTTGCTTAATATGTTTTTAAGGAGTGCAAAACAATTAATATGTAATTCTTACCTCTAGTTATTGTCCTTCCATCTAAACTTGTATTCTTACTAATTTGAATACTGACGTGAAAATACAAGAATCTCAACATGAGGTTCATTTTCTTTTCTGTATTTATTTATTTTATTATTTTTTCTCTTATACAAAAATTTGGGCTTTACAGTATCAAAGAGTCTGTACTCTTCCCTAGTCCTCATTGGAGCACTCGTGCAAGGGTATCGCTCCCCTTGATCCTCGCAAGAACCAAGTGCTCTCTATGAGATGATGCTTTGCCACTCCGATGTGGTGGATCCCTCACGACCATGTACAATCTCAGAGTCGGTAACCAACAAGTCCTATGGGGTGATCACCGAACTCTAATCGCCACTAAGCCGTCTAGGTGATGTCGATCACCAAGAGTAACAAGCTATAGACTTTCACTTGACTAAGAGAAGCCTAATGCATGTGGTGTGTGCATTAGGTGCTTCTCATGCGCACTAATGAGGTCCTAACATGGGATTATGATTTTGCTAATCATCTCACTATGCTTTGTGGGCTTGCAATGCACTAGCAATGAATACAAGTGTATATGGGCAGCAAGACACTAAATGTGGCTAGTAAAGGGTGTATAAATACCCCCACCAATTAAAACTAGCCATTAATGTGGCTACAACGCATGGGCGCACCGGACAGCCCGGTGAGCCACTGATGCGCCAATAGTGCGCATCCAACGGCTTGTTCTGACAGCTAGTCGTTGCTCATACAGCGTACCAGACAATGAACAGTGACTGTCTGGTGTGCACCGGATAGTCTGGTGCCTGGCTAAAATTCGAGCCAGCAAATAGTAGGCTCTCGGGTTACTCGGGGGCAGAGGGTTGCTCTCGGGGCATTCTTGGGCCCGTTATCAAAGGACAAACCGGACAGTCCAGAGCACATCGGACAGTCCGGTGCCCCTAGGTCAGCAAGTCCAAGTTCTTTTCCTTAGTTTTTTCTAAACTGTTTTCGTTCAAACTTGTGAGTGAGTTAATGAGTGACACCTAGCACTAGTTGTGAGTGTGAACATGCACCAACACTACACTAGATTTCTCTTTGTCAAACTACTCATCCACAACCCCTCTTTATAGTACGACTAAAATAAAAATAGAAGACCTAACTCTATACCAAGTGTCCACAACTCCTTCGTGATAGGTATCGAGTTATATTCGGTACTAGGGTGGCCCGATCTTCACGATAGTAGGTCGACAAATAGGATGGTTGTCTATAAAGGTAACGAAATAACAAGGTAAATTTGCTGAAGAACAGCAGGTAACTGACTTTATACCTAATCAAGGTCGGAGGTGACGAAGCGACGGGGAGAGAGACATCGAAACTGTGTAGAATTCAACTCGATCTTCGAACGACCGCAGAACCACAACCGAAGCTAATCCACACATTGTGAGGCAGCCGTACTGGAACTCGCAAGGCACAGACTAGTGGATCCTAGAGGAATCTCTTCACAAGTCCAAGAGAACAAGGAAGAATAGAGGGTAGAGTTAACACTCAGCAGCTCGGCTGCGCTAATAACTTGGATTACAAAATCATCAAAGCTTATCAAAAGTTGTCTTACATCATAGACATAGGGGGGTATTTATACTATCTACAACCAGCCTTAGATAGGTATAAACATGAAAAGAAAGTATTTTAATGTGCTAATGTGAAGGGGCCTCTTTGGGAGATCTCGAGACCTGAATTCTGCGTGGTTGTTTAACTTCTGCGCAGCCTTCAATATTTTGATAATAACGTCTCCTAGGAGTCTCCAAATGGCGTGGGGCTAGTTATGTTGGAAAGCTGACTTGATAAGCTTTCCCACCATGTATAGCATACCTAATGAAACTTTGTAGAATGATGCAGTTTAATACAAAAACTTGGTCATCAAGCAGATTGTTAACCTTCTTACCAGTCAGCACTAAAGTAGGCCGACCGCCTTGCTGAGAATCAAACTATATACTTATGGGCCTTCATATCTTTTGGGAATCAAAAGATATGACTGTTTCTTCTTGATGGTTCTGTTGTGCTAGACTGACTCGAACATAGCTCTTCTCTTTGATTCGCCCTTGATATGTTTTGTCCTTCCTCTTTGGTGAACCTAAGCAATATCAACATACACGGCTTAGGTAGCATAAAGTTCTCATTAGTGTTTACTTGAAATTCATATAGTAGCGTGTGCACCTCTTGTTGTATCTTTTTTGCTTGGCTTCGAGTGATAGGTCCAGTAGAAATGGTCGGCAAGATTGACGATGCTGGTATGGTCACATCACTTCGACACTTAGAATATGAGGACCTTCATCTTTTGATTCACCTTTTTCAGCCGTCGCTTCAAGTTTTCATCTGAGGAATTGTTTTCACCATTGTAGCGCAACTTCCTATAATGTGACCTAACTTACCATTTGCTCTGCAAAACACACGTTAGTCACATATAATCTTATGTTGTCATTAATCAATAAAACTAACTAGGCGCCTAGATGCTTTCATAGTTGGTCCGACAAAGTGCAAGGGGTGATGGATTGGAAGCCTCCTACCACCGTCCACCAGATTCGAAGTTTTCTAGGATTAGCCGGGTATTATCATCGATTCATTCTAGACTTGATGAGGACATCACTTCTATACATACAATAAATGGACCGATAACACGATCGCGTGCACGACAGCTAATTTCCAGGTACGTTCTACCCTAATCAATTGTGTTTCAGAGCTTACGCTTGGGGCCATGGATGTTTTAATGATTAGGAACCTTGGAGAGGACCAGCAAGGACTTTGGAAAGGCCTAGTTGTTGAGGAGGAGCTGCAATGGCGCCCACAACAGGAAGGAGATCAAGTCCGACTCTGCTGCGACTCCATCTCGGGTTCCAGGACCAGCCTCCTACCACCGTCCACCAGATTCGAAGTTTTCTAGGATTAGCCAGGTATTATCATCGATTCATTCTAGACTTGATGAGGACATCACTTCTATACATACAATAAATGGACCGATAACACGATCGCGTGCACGACAGCTAATTCTCCAGGTACGTTCTACCCTAGTCAATTGTGTTTCAGAGCTTACGCTTGGGGCCCTGGATGTTTTAATGATTAGGAACCTTGGAGAGGACCAGCAAGGACTTTGGAAAGGCCTAGTTGTTGAGGAGGAGCAGCAAGGGCGCCCACAACAGGAAGGAGATCAAGTCCGACTCTGCTGCGACTCCATCTCGGGTTCCAGGACCAGTCTGCACTAAAATGGACGCCCAAGATGCATCCGGACTCCGATTGCGACGGACTTGATATGGTTGGAAAGATAAGGAGATTATTTAACCAAACCAACTGGTTCCACCCTAAATTTCGGCTAGAGTCAACGGGAATCGTCGAAATAATTTAGCGTTCAGATTCTGTTTTGGTGCTGCGACACCGTCTGTTGGGCCTTTGGGCCGTGTATCGCGTCGGAGCCCATTAGGGGCGCGTCCAGGGGTCACGCCCACCCTAATACTCTATTTATTCAGCAGCCGCCGCCACATTAGGGTGGGGTTTTGCTTAAGTTTAGATCTGTCGAGAACAGCCGCCGTCGATCGGTTTGTGAGACCCCAACTTGTGAGCTTAATCATTCATCCGCAATATTCTAGATTGTGTTCTTTCTTGTTCTTGCTTGTGTCTTTGATTCGCAGGCAAGGATTAGCCTTCGTGGTGAGGTCAATCGCGCAGCGCACAGTTGATAACCATAGGAGAAGTGGTGCTGCGATTGCGGGGTTCTAGTCGTGTTGATTGGAAGCCGGATCGTCTGTGTGACATCTCCACCAAATCGATAGTTATCTTCACCTGACGGAAGATCGGGCACCCCCGTTCCTATCAAGTGGTATCAAAGACTCAGGTATTACCGTCAGACTTACCCTAGTTTAGTTTAGGTTTTTCATCCTATAACTCTAGATAATTGCCATACAAAAAAATTTATGTTGTCCTATAACCCTGTTTAGCCTTGCAATTTCGTTTCAGATTGCTTTGTTGAGTTTGTGTCCATGTCGAGTCTTGTTGCTGGTTTAGGTCGTGTCGTAATCGTAGTTCAACCGCTCCGTTGATGTTATTTAGTTCCGCCGCTATCCCATCCACCTTTCCCAGATTACAAGTCGAGACACCACATTACTCGATTTGCCCTCGCTAGCCGCCTTGTGTGAATTCTCGCCACGCTAGCCCTAGATTAGGTTGCAAGCCGCATTGCATTGCAGCCCCTCCTTGTTTCATCATCTGGCGCTTACATATTAATTATACCAGGGAGGTTTGTGCCCCTGTGCTCTATAGCCGCCGCTATGGTTCCTACCAATTTGTGCCTGGAAAACCATAACTTGAGGTACCTTCCTTAAAACGGGCATAACTTTTCGCTCGGTGCTCTGTTTGAGCTCAAATTTTTACATCAGATTCCTGACTCCATTCTGGGGTGACCCAAACTAGCCTATGGCCTATTTTGTTCGGTCAAAAAATTCAAAAAAAATCGGGAAGATAATTTAAAAAATTGTTTAAGTGTTTTCAGGAATTTTAGAGATCCTTTGTGAATTTCTCTAGGCCACAATACAACTCTGTTTCAAGTGAAATTTTGTGTGCTTCCATCAATAGTGATTTTGGATCAGTGATAAAAAATTCAGAATATTTCGAGCTCGTTTGCTGGTACTCCTTTGGAAACGCGCCTTTGATTTCTACTAGTGCTGAAAAATCTGCGCTATTTACAGAACTGCCATTCTGCTAGTTTGTTCCTTTTATCTTGTTGTGCTTCGATAGGACACGTTTTAGCCAGCAATTGTGACTTGTGCTTTGGACACTTATTGAACTTCGCTAATCTGCACTCGATTTTGTTCCACATTCACATACATATTGTGCCTGTCCTACAGCTCCACATACTATATCTTCTGATCAATACATATTTGACCTTGCAATCGCGGTTTCACTACCTCTTGGTAAGTATCACGAACCAGCCTCCGATTGTACCATTCTTTGCTTGTATTTCATCAGACAATTGTAAGACCTTGGTAAGATACATTAGAGCGTGTTCCTGTGTTCCACCCAAGAGGAGCGTGTAGTGAGATTATTAGGGATAACCTTCACCGTTTGTTCCTATTTTTGTGTTTCGATGGCAGGCGACGACGAAGAAGCAAGGATCCCTACAGACTTTGATGAATGTGTTAGCCGCCAAGATCTTGAGGCAAACAACAAGCTCCTAAAGGAGCAAATGGAGGAGACGGTCCACAAGTCAGTGCATGATGCCTTCATTAACATGGACCTTGGCAGGACTTACGAGAGGCTAGATCGACGATTGTCCCAGATCATCGACAGACTTGCTGTGTTGGAGACACAACAACAAGCACCACCACCACCTCCTCGTCCACGTCTTCCGATGATGCGGTGATTGATGAAGAAGGTAATTATGATGAAGCGGCCACCAGAGATTTGCGCCTCTGTCGTCGTCTTCATCAAAACACAGAAGGTATGCCACACCGGCAGCAAGGAAATAACAATCGTGCTCCTGACGACCCTTATGCTAAGATTAAATTTTCTATACCATCTTTTTCGGGTCATTATGATGCTGAGGGATATCTTGATTGGGAGATGATGATAGAACAGAAATTTGCTGCCCACCTTGTACCTGAACGACATCAAGTTAGACAAGCCACTAGTGAATTTAAAGATTTTGCTATTGTTTGGTGGACTGGTCTAGTTGGGGATGGTAGAGCACCTACGACTTGGGAAGATCTTAAGGTAGCTATGCGCGATAGATTTGTTCCCCCATCTTATCATAGAGAATTGCGTAAGAAATTGATGCGTTTAGAGCAAGGGGATAAATCTGTTCAAGATTATTATGCTGAGCTTCAGAAGGGATTGCAGCGTTGTGGGATAGTAGAGGGACATGAGGACGCTCTTTGTTGTTTTTATTCAGGTTTGCTGCGTGACATTCAGGACATTGTGGAGTACAAAGATTTTAACACTGTCAACAAGTTGTTCCAGTTTGCTATGCTTGCAGAGAAAGAATTGCAGGGACGCCAACATCGACCTAGGACTACTTTTGGCGCCCCCTCTACATCACGGACGCACACACCTGCCTCGAGTCATACACCTTCGACCACTACAGCGCCCACGCGACCTCCCTCGACACCTTCTGCACATGTTGGTAAACTTCCTTTGCAGGTACCCGCCAAGAAACAGAATTCACCAGCACCTGCAGCACCTTCCAGTGGTCGTTCTTCGGGTATTGTTTGCAGCGTGTTCTTAGTGCTCAACCAGAATCATCAGAGAAGCAGCAACGCCATAATTTGTTCCAGACTTTCTTCGCCATAGAGAATCGACGTGCACGTGTTATTATTGATGGTGGAAGCTGCAATAATTTGGTGAGTTCAGATTTGGTCAAGAAGCTTGGCTTGACCACACGTCCACGGCCACATCCATACCACATTCAGTGGATCAATGATTCAGGCAAGGTTAAGGTAACACATATGGTACGAGTGCATTTCTCCATTGGTATGTATTCAGATTATGCGGATTGCGATGTAGTACCTATGAAAGCTTGTTCTCTTTTGTTGGGTAGACCTTGGGAATATGATATTGATGCATGTCACCATGGTAGGAGTAATACATACACTTTTAGGCATAAAGATAAAAACATTACTTTGCTACCTTTGACTCTTACTGAAATTGTACAAGCTGATAAAGATAGAGCTGCAAATACCCATAAGGAACCAACTAATGAGACAGAAATTCAGCAACAAATTAAATTGAAAGCTCCTGTCATGCTTGCTACTAAATCTGATCTTCTTGAAACTCATGCTACTGATGCTTGTTGCTATGCCTTGGTTTGCAAAGATGCTTTCTTTTCTATTGATGATATTACTAGCACTTTGCCTGCATCTGTGACTAACCTTTTGCACCAGTTCCAAGATATTTTTCCCTCTGAGTTACCTCCAGGTCTTCCTCCCATTCGTGGGATTGAGCACCAGATTGATTTGATTCCTAGAGCGACCTTGCCCAACCATGCTGCATATCGAGCAAATCCTGAGGAGACTAAGGAGATTCAGCGCCAAGTCCAAGACCTTTTGGACCGCGGGTATGTACGTGAGAGCCTTAGTCCTTGTTCTGTTCCTGTCATTTTGGTTCCAAAGAAAGATGGTAGTTGGCGCATGTGTGTAGATTGTAGAGCCATTAATAACATCACTATCCGATACCGTCATCCTATTCCTCGATTAGATGATATGCTTGATGAGTTAAGTGGTTCTAAAATATTTTCTAAGATTGATTTGTGCAGTGGATACCACCAAATTAGAATGAAATTAGGCGATGAATGGAAAACTGCTTTTAAAACTAAGTTTGGCTTGTATGAGTGGTTAGTGATGCCTTTTGGATTAACGAATGACCCTAGTACTCTTATGTGTTTGATGAACGAGGTTTTGCGCCCATTTATTAGAAAATTTGTGGTGGTTTATTTTGATGATATCTTGATCTACAGCACTTATTTATCTGAACATCTTGACCATCTACGTGTTGTTTTTGATGCTTTGCGCGTCGCACGCTTATTTGCTAACCTTGACAAATGCACCTTTTGCACCGCACGCGTATCGTTTCTTGGCTATGTTGTCACTACACAGGGTATTGAGGTTGATGAGGCCAAGGTGCATGCTATTTAGAGTTGGCCAACGCCATCGACGGTGACACAAGTACGGAGTTTTCTTGGACTTGCAGGATTTTATCGTCGTTTCGTGAAGGATTTCAGCACCATCGCTGCCCCATTACATGAGTTGACCAAGAAGGGTGTTTCATTTAATTGGGGGCAGTCACAAGAGGATTCTTTTGATCTTTTAAAAGAGAAGCTTACTCACGCGCCACTACTACAACTTCCTGACTTTGGTAAGACTTTTGAACTCGAATGTGATGCAAGTGGAGTTGGCATTGGTGCTGTTTTGATGCAAGGAGGTAAACCTGTTGCATATTTTAGTGAAAAATTGAATGGTCCTGTTCTTAATTATTCTACTTATGATAAAGAATTATATGCTCTCATACGATCTTTGCAAACATGGAAACATTATTTGTGGTCTAAGGAATTTGTTATTCATTCTAATCATGAGTCACTTAAGCATCTTCGTAGTCAAACAAATCTGAACCGTAGACATGCCAAGTGGGTAGAATTTCTTGAAACTTTTCCTTACATCATTAAATATAAAAAGGGGAATGATAATGTGATTGTCGATGCTTTGTCTAGACGCTATGCTATGTTGTCTCAACTTGATTGTCGTATTTTTGGACTTGAAACAATTAAGGGACAATATGCTTTTGATGATGATTTTAAAGAGGTTGCATTAAATTGTAAAGAGGGCCATACATGGAATAAATTTGTGCTAAATGATGGATACTTGTTTAGAGCTAACCGCTTATGCATTCTAGTTGGTTCGGTTCGTCTTTTGTTGTTGCAGGAAGCGCATGGTGGTGGTTTGATGGGTCACTTCGGTGCCAAGAAGACGGAGGCTGTGCTGTCCACACACTTCTTTTGGCCTCGAATGCGGCGTGATGTTGAGCGCTTTGTAGCAAGATGCACGACGTGTCAAAAAGCTAAGTCTCGATTGAACCCACATGGTTTGTATATGCCTCTTCCTATTCCTTCAATTCCGTGGGCGGATATTTCTATGGATTTTGTTTTGGGATTGCCTAGGACGAAGAGGGGGAGTGATAGTGTTTTTGTTGTGGTTGATCGTTTCTCTAAGATGGCACATTTTATACCTTGTCACAAAACGGATGATGCCATTCATATTGCTAACATGTTTTTCAACGAGATTGTTCGTTTGCATGGTATGCCTTCTACTATTGTTTCAGATCGTGATGTAAAATTCTTGAGTCATTTTTGGCGTACTCTATGGAACAAATTGGGGACAAAATTGCTGTTTTCTACTACTTGTCATCCCCAAACTAATGGACAAACAGAAGTTGTGAATAGAACATTGTCTGCAATGCTGCGAGCAATATTGAAGAAAAACTTGAAAATGTGGGAAGAGTGTTTGCCGCATGTGGAGTTTGCATATAATCAGGCGGAACACTCCACCACCATGGTAAGTCATTTTCAGGTAGTGTATGGTTTTAACCCTCGTGCTCCTATTGATCTTTTGCCTCTACCTACTACCGAGCAAGTACATAGTGATGCTAAGGAGCATGCTGACTTTATTTTGAAACTTCATGCTTCAGCTAAAGCAAACATTGAAAAGATGACTGAAAATATAGAATTGCTGGTAGTCAAGGTAGAAAACAAGTTATGCTTGAAGTGGGTGATTTAGTGTGGTTGCACTTGAGAAAAGATAGATTGCCAGAGTTAAGAAAGTCTACATTGATGCCACGTGGTGCTGGTCCATATAAGATTTTGGAGAAAATAAATGATAATGCATACTCCCTCCGGTTTCCTATTAGTTGTCGTTTTGGATAAGGTTCGAGTCACACTTATAAAATTTTGACTACAAATAACTATTTTGTTATTTAGTTTTGGGACCTAATATTTATATGCACCAATTTGTCATAAAAAGTACTTTTATAAAAGTATAAATGTATTAAGAGTTTATTTGTATTTTAACAAAAAAACATTGGTCAAAGTTATATTTTGGAGACCGTGTCGTTGTCCTAAACGACAACTAATAGGAAACCGGAGGGAGTATAAACTTGAGTTGCCTCCCGAGTTCCGGGTTAGTCCTACATTTAACATTGCAGATTTGAAACAGTATTTGGGGGAAGAAGATGAGCTTGAGTCGAGGACGACTCCGCTTCAAGAGGGGGAGGATGATGAGGACATCACTTCTATACATACAATAAATGGACCGATAACACGATCGCGTGCACGACAGCTAATTCTCCAGGTACGTTCTACCCTAGTCAATTGTGTTTCAGAGCTTACGCTTGGTGCCATGGATGTTTTAATTATTAGGAACCTTGGAGAGGACCAGCAAGGACTTTGGAAAGGCCTAGTTGTTGAGGAGGAGCAGCAAGGGCGCCCACAACAGGAAGGAGATCAAGTCCGACTCTGCTGCGACTCCATCTCGGGTTCTAGGACCAGTCTGCACTAAAATGGACGCCCAAGATGCATCCGGACTCCGATTGCGACGGACTTGATATGGTTGGAAAGATAAGGAGACTATCTAACCAACCCAACTAGTTCCACCCAAAAATTCGGCAGGAGTCAACGGGAATCGTCGAAACAAGTCAGTGTTCAGATTCTGTTTTGGTGCTGCGACACCGTCTGTTGGGCCGTTGGGCCGTGTATCGCGTCGGAGCCCATTAGGGGCGCTTCTAGGGGTCATGCCCGCCCTAATACTCTATTTATTCAGCAGCCGCCGCCATATTAGGGTGGGGTTTTGCTTAAGTTTAGATCTGTCGAGAACAGCCGCCAGCGATCGGTTTGTGAGACCCCAACTTGTGACCTTAATCATTCATCCGCAATATTCTAGATTGTGTTCTTTCTTGTTCTTGCTTGTGTCTTCGATTCGCAGGCAAGGATTAGCCTTCGTGGCGAGGTCAATTGCGCAGCGCACGGTTGATAACCAGAGGAGAAGTGGTGTTGCGATTGCGGGGTTCTAGTCGTGTTGATTGGAAGCCGGATCGTCTGTGTGACATCTCCACCAAATCGATAGTTATCTTCACCTGACGGAAGATCGGGCACCCTCGTTCCTATCAAGAATTCTCCAGAATCGCCAAGCCAATGACAGAGTTGTTGAAAAAGGGAGTAAAATTTGAGTGGAGTCAGAAGTGCGAAGATGCCTTCCACACCTTAAGACAGCACCTCACCACTGCACCAGTATTAGCATAGCCTGACAACACCAAGCCATTTGATGTGTATTGTGATGCTTTGGGCACTGGACTTGGTTGTGTTCTAATGTAAAACAGTCGGGTTATTGCCTACGCATCATAAGCACTAAGACCGCATGAGCAGAATTATCCAACACATGATTTGGAGCTAGCAGTAGTTGTTCACACTCTTAAAATATGGAGACACTACCTAATGGGAACACATTTCAACATCTACACCAACCACAAGTGCCTCAAGTACTGTTAAAACTTGCTCTCAGTTGCAAGGGGATCCAACAAGGGTGAACAATGACGTCAACAGGGTTCTCGCACAAGATGGCAATAGCTCTGTTAATCTGGCCTCTCACGGGCACTGTGCGGGGGTATTTATAGGTATCTGAGCGCCCAGCGTCTTGTGTTAAGGACACATGTGCCCTCAGACACCTAGGTTATCCCCAGAATATTCCCATAAAGCAGGGTTACAGACTGTAATTACAGGAATGCCTTTACAAATTAGGCCCGTAACACGCAGCGGCCACGCAGGGCCCGTTACAATGGGCCGGATCGCACGTGAGCCTCCGAGCTGGACGAGGCCGCCCGGTGGGATGACCTCGTCGCAGGCCTTCGTCTGATGTCGAGTCGAGCGAAGGGTGTCCCTGCACGTTTTATCTCCGTCGGATCAACGACTGCAGCGAAGGCCTCGAGCGAAGGGTGGCGTCTTTGCCTTCGCCCCAACAAGTACATTTTCACTCAGGTTGACCTCAATATGAGGCAGAGGAGATGGTTAGTGTTGGTCACTTGTTTTCAATTGCTGCATGGCACCAAAAACAAGGCAACATAAAATTGAGAAATGAGAACCTTCGTCCTCAAAGTAATACACCTTCGGTGTAACGGCTTGAGGACGAAGGTTCCAATGTATAACGAAAGACAAAGTCGTTGTATACTTGATTTCAATCCTTTGAAGGTAATAAAAAGCAAGGTAGTGCATGTTATTTAAACCATCGTCCTGATGTTGATACTCTTTCATAGAATGAATGTGAAGGACGAAGGTCTTCGGACAAGAATGCATGACAGAAGTGAAATGTGATGTGAAGAGACAAATGAAATAATACACCAATGCTTATCTCTTCTGCCTCAGCATTTTCAGTATGTCCCATATTACATTGGATGTATTTACAAGCATACCTTCGGCTCCTGAGCAATGGGATGCACGAAAGTTCTTCGAAGGCTAAGCACTACGAAGCTGGGGCTCTAGAATAGAGGTCACTTATATAGGGCACTGTTCATCTATTTATAGGAAGATGAACCGCCTTAATATAGATTTACAACAATGCTCATCCATTTTTACATAAGTCGTTTACAAATGATATCAGAACAGTAATGTACTTTCTCCATTCTCGGCTCTACAGATTCCAACCATCATCGTTCGATAGCCTTCCTTTTCGACTTATGCCCGAAGTTGCCTCCTTTGGCCATTATTTTTGTTGCTTATGTATAGACGAAGTTCCTTTGTGCGCTTCTTTAGCCAAATCTTAGTTTCGTTTGTCAGTGAGAACATTCCTGAGCTACACTTGTTAGTGACGAAGCCACATGTTAGATAAGTGATCTTCGCCTAATTAGTGATCTTCGGCATAAAAGGCCCCCAATTGTAGCCCCTTGCGAGATGAGTTCGTTTTCTTTATAACGTGCTTAGATCGCAAAAATTATAACTTGGAGGCCCTATGCCGAAGATCCAAAAAACACCTTCCTGAAGCTCGTTTAAGAAGAAGATGATTCATTTGCAGTGGAAACAGGCGACCCAGAAGTTGAGTCGTCAGGGGGGAGAAGTAGGGGATCCTGCGCGGGAATATTTTCAATGACCCACATCGCTTCACGCACATTTTCAGTATAAAAGCTGCCGAGGGGGTGAGGGCATATCACATTTATTGCCCTACATGCTGCCAAAAATTTTTGTGCCTCCAAAGCTTTTCGTTCAAAAGCACTTTGAAAGCTAGCTTCGGCTGAGCCATCCTTGTCTTGCTCAAATAGCCTTTATTAGCTCCACCGCGCGACTAATTAGTCCTACCTCCTTAGAGGTGCGACAAGACACCTTGCCTACCTTTGAGGCAATGGGGGCCTCATCATCGAGAGTTGTTGTAGACTTGCCGAAGGACAGGCCTTCGAAGCCAAGTTACATTGAGATGAGATTGGGTAATCTACTCTGAAGGAAAAGGATCTGCAGTCTATGAGGAGACTTGGGTATTTTAGAAGTAGAGTGAATGTGTGTCTTCCCAAGAAAGAGATAACGCCGAAGCCAGAAAAGGACGAAGTCGTTGTTTACAAGAGCTTCTTCAAGGGAGGACTTCGGCTCCCTATGTATAAGATGGTTGCAAAGGTGCTCCAGCTCTATGAAGTGTTTATCCATCAACTAACTTTGGATGTCTTGGTTTGGTTGAGTGTTTTCATCTGGGTTGTATGAAGCCAAAGGGGTCGTATGGATGCTGATGCGTTCTGCAATGCCCATGATTGGCATTACTAGACGAAGGCCAGGGAAGAGTCGGGCCTTCACAACAACTTCAGGTGCTACAGTTTTGCTTATCGCAAAGATGTGAGCGGTCCGGTTCTGGCCTATCGAACAAAGTGGCATGGCGACGTGACGAAGGAGTGGTTCTATGCCAAAGTGGATTCGAAACAGCGCGAGGACTTCAAGGGAATGCTGATGAGCCCTTTGGAAAGTAAGTTTTTCTTTGAAGAAGCCAAAGTGCGAAATGAGTGAAGCCGCAGCTTTCAGTGTAGTTATCAAGAAGATTGGGTCCTAAGATCTGGTTCAAGAGGCACTTGCATACAGCATATATCCAACTCGGACTGGATGGAAGTTGTCGAAGGAAGTGAAATGTAATGACGAAGGACTTATTACTTTAGCTTTTGATTTCAAAGAGTAGTCCACATATAAAACTCCTCCGGCTGAATTGTTGAAGTTTGTTAAAGAGAGATGCAACGAAATGTGTGGTAACTATCTTACTAGGAAGCATGAAGACACGCAATCTACCTTCGGAGGCCGAAGGACGCTTCGACTCAATAGGGTTGTGGATGCCTTGGGGTTTGAATACCCAGACTATGAAGATACTTCGACCAATACTAGGACTAGAGAGAAAATAAAAAGGTCTATGAATAAGGAGGACGAAGAGCCATCTTTTGGCCTGGTAAAAAAGAAAGCCAAAACACTTGTTTAGAAAGGCTTCGGCTCCAACGAAAACTGTAGGCCCTCAAGAACAGGAGAAGGGAAGCACGACCAAAACTTCATCATTGAACTACAATCGGATTCTTGAGGTAATGTCTGGACCGCTGTCGTTTTCCTCTTTAAGTCCCTTAGGACCCACTTTGGCTCGGTTTATGCCGACATCGAAGGACTCTGATGAAGAAGTGGAGAGCCAACGCATTTTGGGCCTTGGCAATGCAGACAACGTATCATCCTCTGGAAAATATGGTGTGTAGCACCCTAAATCCTAACTGGTGATTTAAGGAAATCCTTTAGAAAAAATATATAATAATAGTTACTAATAAAAAAATTCCTTTCTTTTGAAACCGCTCTTTGAACATAATCAAACTTAGGTTTGATTTTCTCACCAAAAAGGGAGAGGAAGAAAATATAATATAATGTGAAGAGATCCTTATATGAAATTAAGAGATAAGATATATTCTCTGAAATGTAAAGGTCGAGTATCCTTTAATAAATACTACACCTTAAGAATTTAAAGAACATAATTTCTTTCTGTTTGTATGTTTAAAAGCATCCGCATAAAGGGATTAATAACAATAATAGAGCAAATAAACATATATGAATCTCATTCCGGAATTTTATTGTGATTTTATTCTGAAGTTTAAATTTGGACCCAGAATCAAATTTGAATTTGAAATTTGCAAAACAACTAAAAAAGAAAAGAAATAATAAAAAAAGGGGAATCTCCTACCTGGCCAAAACCCTAGAGTTGGCCGCCTATGCGCACACCCACGGTCCACGCAGTCCGCTGCTCCCACCGTGCGCTCCTCTCCGCTCTCACTTGTCGGCGGGTGGACCCCACCCTCCAGCCTCTCGGCAGCTGGCGCACGCGCTGGCAACGCGGGTGTAGGGAGTCAGCCACCGGACGCTTGGAAACGCGCTCTGCACCGCATTGTGTAGCTGACATGTGAACCCCCGATTACTGTGGATCTTCTCCAGCCCCGAGTTTGGCGCAGTTAGGCGAACGGAAGCGCCGATTTTCCAGCACGCGAAACCCACGCGCGCGTCCTCCCCTTTCCTCGCGGCGGACGGTTGCAACGGAACCGCGCGCGCCGCGTCCGTTGCTATCGCCGACAGGTGGGCCCAGGCTTCCAGCTCGTTCACCTCACGCGAATCACGCCTCGACGTGCAGATGGGGGAGACCGGGATCCTAGGATTCCATTGGTGCTTCCTAGCCACCTAAGAGTATATAGGTGCGTCCTCGGTATCCTCCCTTCCTACTAGAACCCAGGAGAATAACGCAGAGGGGGATTGAAGAGAGCCGGCGTTGAGATCGGGATTGGAGTGTTCGCCGCGGACGCCGTTTACCACCGACGTTGGTGTGTGGAGAGCGTATTGCACTGGGGGATTGTCGCGGGGGGCGCGCCGGAGGAAGTTGCGGTGCTGCGATGTGCATCGGGTGAGCCTTGGGTGGAGAACTGTTCGTTGGCATTCTCTTCGCCTCGCTAATCGCTTCCCACCGTGGCCAATCTGCCTCCGTTGCTCCAAGCCACTGGTATGGTCTCGATTGGATTATAGCTGTCCATAGCTCTGTGTAGGTTCAATCGTATTCGAGTTTGAGGCTCTGGTACACCGGTTGGGGTCTGCCGGGGGGAATCTTCGCCGGGGCGGTGCGGGGCTGAGCACAGCTGACGCCGGCGTCGCCGTCTGGTGGAGAAGACACGGGCGAGCCATCGGATGCTAAATGAAGGGTTAGGATCAAAACCAGTGTATCATTTCGGTATGTTAGATCGTAACCGTCGTGATTCGATCCAACGGCTCGGGCGCAAGTTGTGCGTGCACAGGGCTAAGCCATGGATCTCGGATCCGACGGTGATGAGTGAAAGCGGGATTTTTAATCAGGGCCGGTCTAATCTGGGTCGTTCGTGCCCGATCGGACGACTGAAACCAACTCATACCCTTTTGGCCTGGTAATCTTTCCTAAGAGCCCATGTCCTTTTGTCATATCAACCCGCAGTCCACGCGTGATGTCTCTGTGTCTGGAGAATTTTTATAGGATAGCCCCTATCTATTCCTGTATTTTAAGCGCAGACCCGAGATTTAATAAAACTGAGAAATCCACTTAGAAAATGATTTACAGCATAAAATTAATGGTAGAAACTTGTTAAATCCCTAGAAAATTCATATTAAGTTCAAATTAGTTCATTCCAGTTCCTATAACTTTGTAATAATGTTGTTTATCACCCTGTGTCTCTGTTTAACATGAAAATGGAATTAAAGTTTATTTCTTAATTAATCTCGTATCAAATACATAAAACCTTAGGAAATTCGTAACTCCTCCGTTTTAAATCTGATTTGACTTGTTCCAGTTGTGTTAGCTTCGTATAAATATCTACTACCCAATAGCAACATTTATTATGTGATATCCCATACTTTTATAATTGGGTTAATCTATGTCTATTGGATTAACTTCTTTAATATTAATATAGTATTCTAATTTTATGGTTATAATTTAACGGGATAATCTTTAATCAAAATAATGACTTAGATTAAAGTTGAGATAATTATATATAGAATAATCTCTCATACAATCTATACTAACCAATTTATAATATAGTTTGGGTTTTTTAAATTGGTACCCTTAGTTTTGGTGGTGTGCTCACCTATACCCTTAGTCGTATTTTTTGTTCAGTTGTGCCCTTCTGTTCTATAGTACTGGAAGGGCACAGCTGAGCAAAAAACACGACTAAGGGTATAGGTGAGCACAACACCAAAACTAAGGGCGCCAATTTAAAAAACCCTATAGTTTAATATTTAAATCATGTAGATCTTCTATAAGATCATAACTCTTTAATTGTAACTCCGATCTTAGTAGTTCTCGATTCCACGATCTCGTAGTAACGCGTAGATTATTATTATGCAGTTTGTTCTTATGTTTGGTGGGATGTTAATTTTGTCTATACCATATTTGTTTGTATTGCTGCGACTAGCGCGAGGTTTCGAGGATCTGAAGAATCACCCTGGTACCTGGAATCTCAAGTGCCAGGCAAGTGGTGCCTTGACCACTTTTATTTTACCCAATAATGTTCTTTAATGTCATTTATTCATGCATAGGTTTAATTTTGATGGGAACCAATAGGTCACCCTAGTCTGTTTATCCTTTTTACCTTGTTTACCCCTTGGGTAGTTTTGCTATTGCTTTATATGGTTTTGGGCTAATATTTCATTATATCCATGTTCCAATTATTTTGTTATTTTATTTATGTACATGTCTAGATCATTATCTTTAATTGGAACATGGAGCTTAACTTGAGAAACACGTGCCACCACAAGGGTGGAATGGGACGCCCTTGGCTAACAAATTAGGAAAGCTCGTGGAAGACTACCTTACCTGAAAGGGGCAAGGGCAGTAGGGGAGTTGCATGCAAGGAGGTTTTCGGGTTGATTTGGCTAACTAATTAGGAAAGCTCAAGCGGCCTGTCGGTCGTCATGATGTTCTTGTGTGGATGATGGGAGCCAACTTGCTTTCCCGCTTGACATGTGCTATAGACCCTGTCTTTCTCAAAATGAACATTGGTTAGTCCTAAAATGTGCTCTCCCTTTAGAATCTTGTGAAGATTATTCATCCCAACATGGGCTAGTCGGTGATGCCAGAGCCAACCCATATTAGTCTTAGCAATTAAGCAAGTATCGAGTTCAGCTTTATTAAAATCAACTAAGTATAGCTGACCCTCCAATACTCCCTTAAATGCTACTGAATCATCACTTCTTCTAAAGACAGTAACACCTATGTGGCGGAACTGCCCGAATTATTCCAACTTAAGTGCCTAAGTCCCGCCTTAGAGGCTAGACCACACTTAAATAGGAATAACATGTCAGTCCCTCGGATCTAGTCCGACGAGGCCACTAACAGGATCAAGTACCACGTACTCACTCGATGGTGAGGCACAGAGCAAATACAATAAAGCATAAAACCATACATTAAGGAGTATCAAATTATTACATCAACATCGGAGTTTTAGCAAAAGTTGAGATCATTGTTCGGATTGCAGCGGAATAAAACTAGCGATAATCAAACAGAGAGATGGGGAAGCCTGTCCCATCACTACTCATGCTCCTCCTCAGCCGAGGTAGGGTCCCACTCGACTGTCCAACCCGGTGGCAAGATGGACGGCCAAGTCACTCCAGCAACCATGTCCTCCAGAGAACCTATAAAAATTATGCCACGAGCAAGGCTGAGTATACTAATACTCAGCTAGACTTACCCGGTGTGAGGAGTCTACTCCTCTACATCTAGACATGGAGCTGTTTGGCTGAGGGGTTTGCTTGCCAAAAGCACTAGCTGGGTCTAAAAATCAAGTTTTAGCTTTTTCCAGTTTTAGTGTGACTCTCTTAAGACTAAATGTGTACCTATCTAATCATACATGGTATCAAACATTTAGCAATCAACAACTTTTGCTAAATCATCACATTTCCACTTGTTACTCAATGTAGCAGCATGGATCAAGAAGTCTCATTAGCTGCAAGAAGCAGACGATTCGAATCGAGTTTTTATCCTTGCAAGGTAAACCTAAACACACGACGTGGCGAGGCACTCCGTCCCCACACACCTCAACCGTCCCCATCGATTCCCCGCCAGCAGATCAGGGCTCACCGCCTTGGCGTACAATGCCTCACTGACCCCGACTGTCGTCGTGCAGTGACCACACTTGTACCCACCATAACCGGAATGGGAGACCACGTCTCAGGTCGCGTGAGGGGTAAAGTCTGCTGCTAGGTTCAATCAGGTACTAGACTTACCGATTTACCATATTTCTCGGCATATGTTTAGTAAGTTCAAACGCTTGACTCACGGTACCACACCTTAATCCTTATTCCAATTTCCATCTCGTAAACAACCAATCCCCATGGATTGTTCTCCACAGACCAACATTATTATGATATGAAAGTGGATACAACTAATTCCTGACCTCGCGCGAGTGCTATAAAAATCACTCGACTTCTACCGAGATCCCTAATTAGTAAAGCAGCTACTCGACCTAGCATACAAGTATCCAACTCAAAAGGAAATCCTGAGTTAATGCAACTAGGGTTTCAGGCAACTCCTACACTTAAGTGCACAATTCAAGCCTACAATCATTAAGTACAGTAAATTAATATATAGAACTGGTTATGCATAAAACCGGGGCTTGCCTTCCAAAGCTGGGGCAGGCAGGTCCTCGAGGGCAGGCTCTGGTGCTGGATCCGGGGCTACCTCCTGAGCAACTCCTTGCTCCGGCACGAGGATGTACTCTCCATCAGCAAGGTTGCAATCTATCGAGTGCAATGAATAAGAAATATGTATGCTATGCCATGCCGGATTTAGTAACTATTATGCATAGTGAAGAAAAACTAAGTTAGTTGATAACTTGTGGTTTCCTTGTTATAAGAGGCTCTTAGTGGTTTATGCTTATCCATTTAGGTTTGAGGTTTGCTTAGAGGTAAATATAGTGGATTAAGACTTGGGTTGCCCCTTGAAGGTTTTAGGAGGTACCCAAGGGTTTTACTGTTTTGGTCAGGGTAACATTTATCTCCACTACTTAATTCCTTCTTTTATTCTCTTTTTAGGGTTACTTAGTGGTTATTCAGTTATGCTTTTCTAAGGTTTAATGCCAAGAAGTTACTTATAACTAACTTGTTATTTGAAAAATATCAAACAACAAAACTCATATTTTTCTTATGTTCATAATAACAAAGTATTAGTTATCCCAAGGGTTGGGGTGTTTTCACCTCAGGATTATTTCTCTAAGATTTTCCTAAGTTTTCCTTGTTTGCATAACATAAAAGGTATCTCATTTCTTTTGTACTAAACATGGGTCTAATAAATTTTTCCAGTGAACTACATTAAATAAGTGAGTTAGCAAAAATGTAGTTGCTCCCTCGTTCTTAATTTAAATTACCTTTTCTATTTTCTTTATCTTTAAGCTAAAAATGATTTAAATGGCAAACCCTACCTTAATTTGGTGTACTGAGGGGTTTACTATTTTTAAACAGATCAGGGAGTGATTAAGTACTTCTCTGATTTTTCTTAACCTCAGTCTAACAGTGTAACTATTTTTCCTTCTATTATTTAACTTTTAGCCAAATCAATATTTCAATCCAAACTTTAAATTCTTTTGCAATACTAAGGGGGTTTTGTATTTTTCCTAAATAGTTCACATTATTTAGAATCAGGCAAAATTGGTTTGACCAAATTTGGTTGAATAAAACTGAAGTTATGAATTTTATAAGCTCTGTTTGCATTTAAATTATAAATATTAAAAGATTTCCTAGAAAACCAGTTTACACCGAGGACCATGGGTTCTTCCTAAACTATTTCTTTAATTTATACCCATGCGCAACTATTCCCCTGAGTCACTGACAGTTCAAAAACCCCCCTGACTTCTATTCCTTCTTCCCTGAGGTCCCTCCCCCCCCCTTTTGAAAAGTGCCCGCGAAAGGAAAAAGGGCGGCGCGGCTTACCGGCGGCGAGGAAGGTCCGGCGAAGGGTGGGGTTGGCTTCGGGAGGTCCTTGCGGTCACAACGAGGTGCGGCTCGACGATGGTGATGGTCGGAATCGGCCGGTCCACGTGCGCAGGCGGGCGAGCTCGTCGGCAGCATGTGCTCCGGCCTATCCACGGCGATACAGGTCAATCCAAGGACACGGGGAGCTCCACGGGGTGCTAATGAGTCGACCCGTGCAAGGAATCGAAGACTAACTCACCGTGGAGCTCGGTCCACATTCGCCAGCGGTCAGGTGAAGTCCGGTGACCTTAATCCGGCATCTCCGGTGAGGCAGAGCTCGATTCCTCGCTCTGGGAGCTTCACCAAGGCACGTAGGATCTATTCCAAGGGTTGGATGGGGTTTGGGATGGCTCTGCTGGCCGGTCTACGGTGGCGGGGGATCGGGCGGCCACTGGCACGTCGTCTCTAGGACAAACGCCGGTGATCTCTTGCTCCGGTGAGGTCGAGAGCGCGCGGGGGAGTACGGCTGAAGCTTCGGCGGGCTTTATAGACGCGGGCGCGATTGGAGGCACGGGCATGGCTTGGCGCGGCGCGGGGCGTGCGGGGTTGGGCGCTGGGCGTGCTCTGGCGCGTTCAGAGCGCGTCGAACACGTGGAAGTGTTCTTCTGTCCTTATTCAATAGCTCGCCGAGATCGCAAACGTGCGAATCTTGGCAAAAATCCGGTGCAGGCCTTCTCCTAGCACCTAGGGTTGTCTCTTGTATGTGAGTTCCAATGGCAGATATGCCCTAGGTAGGGAGATTTGCGGACACCAAATCTGGCTTGTCCCTCTGTCCACCTCGCGACAAAAATGATGCCAAATCTTGTCAAACGAAATTGGCTTGGTTTCAAACTTTTCCAGTGGATGCATTAGGTGGTTTGGCACCTTTTTGGTATTCAACCCAAGTGGTTTTGGCGCCATTTACTAAGTGAACACGTCTGCTCTTTGGATTAGGGTTAGATTTTGACTTAGAGAGAATTAGAGAGCTCTAGTGTGCTCTCTACTTAAGGGGTGAAATTGGGGTCTTCAAGGGGTCTTTTTGCAATGTTCCTTCCCTGCATTTGGTAGGTTACAATGTTACTAAAACTTGTTTAAGGATTAGGATCATGCTTTGGTAATATGATTAACTTATTCACTGATCCCGTGCTTGGAAGTCTAGTGCCCTTAGGTGTCTTTAGGGTTTAACCTCCTTGGTTCAACATGACCATTGTTCCAAATGTGTGGGTGAAGCTTTTGTCATTAACCTCTCTTAGCTAACCCATGCTTCCAAGGTTTTAGGTGCTTCTTCTCCTCCACTTAACCACATATGATCACAAGTCATAATTGCATATATGAAGCCATTGTCTTGGTAACACCTGAGGTGTTACGGCCCTCCCCCCTTAAAGGAATCTCGTCCTGAGATTTTGGGTAGGGATCCTTTAGGGGTACCAAGAAGGTGTGTTGGTACGTTTCCTTTTTCCTTTAGTTGAGTTCCTCTAGTTAACTGCTCTTCGAATGTCATTCTCTTTGCAACTTCAGAAGGAAGCCCTTTTAAAGTTACTTTCAAAGCTTTCTATACTGTTAACATCTAAGTTTTTCTTATATTTAGATTCAAAGGGCAGGTGGGGGTGGGGTTTTGGATTACGTACCGATTCCTTTGGGCAGAAAGTCTGGGAAGCGAGAACGTAGAAAATCCTCAGTCTCCCATGTAGCCTCTTCCACTGAATGGTGACTCCACTGAACCTTATACATCCTGATCGACCTTGCCCGTGTTGATCTCTCCTTTTGATCCAATACCTTGATGGGGTGCTCTTGATAGGATAAGTCTGGTTCTATCTCCACTTCTGGTTCAGGTAGTACTTCCTTGGGTAAGCGGACACACTTTCGCAGCTGAGATACGTGGAACACATCATGAACTGCTAACATATGGGGTGGCAACTTCAATTGATATGCCACGGGTCCACAAATCTCTATGATCTCATAGGGCCCAATGTAGCGAGGAGCTAACTTGCCCTTGATTCCAAATCTCTGAACACCTTTGGTGGGTGATACCTTAAGATAAACATGGTCTCCCACTTGAAACTGTAAAGGCTTCCTCCTCTTGTCATGATAGCTCTTTTGCCTGGCCTGAGCAGCTTCTAGGTTCTTCTTAATAACTCTGACCTTCTCCTCGGCTTCAAGAACCAGGTCAGGTCCAAAAATTTCCCTTTCTCTAGCTTGTGACCAATTTAGCGGTGTCCTACACCTTCTCCCATACAAGGCTTCAAAAGGTGCCATCTTCAAACTGGATTGGTAGCTGTTGTTATAAGAAAATTCTGCCAAGGAAAGACACTTGTCCCAATCCTTTCCATAGTGTAGCACACATGCCCTCAACATGTCTTCCAAAATCTGATTTACCCTTTCTGTCTGACCATCTGTTTGAGGATGGTATGCTGAGCTTCTTATTACATGGGTCCCAAGTGATTCTTGCAATTGCTCCCAGAAACGTGCCACGAATGGTGCTCCTCTGTCAGATATGATAGTCCTTGGTATTCCATGCAAGCGAACTATCTAGTCAATGTAGATTTCTGCATATTTCTCTGCCCTATGGGTGGTATGAACCGGCAAGAAATGAGTTGTCTTGGTCAACCTATCCACAATGACCCAAATAGAATCGTGTTGTCGGGAGGTATTGGGCAATCCCACAATGAAATCCATGCAAATATCCTCCCATTTCCAAGATGGTATGGGAAGGGGCTGTAAGGTGCCTGCTACCTTTAAATGACTGGCCTTGACTCTCTGGCAAGTGTCGCATTCAGATATATACTTAGCAATTTCCCTCTTCATTCTGGTCCACCAGTACAAAGATCTGAGCTCATGATACATCTTGTTACTGCCGGGGTGCATGGAGAATTTTGAAAGGTGAGCTTCATCTAATATTTTCTTTCTGAGCTCGGGGTTCTTGGGAACAACCAATCGGTCTCCAAACCATAGAATCCCTTTGCTGTCCTGACGGAAGCATTTGTATTTTTCCGCCTTTTGTTCGATCATTTCCTTGATAACTTGAACACCCTTGTCACCAATCTGTGCCATGACTATTTGCTTGTGTAAGGTGGGCTCCACTGAAATATAACTTAAAGCATCGGAGGAAACGTCTTCTATGTTCAGCTTGCACAACTCATAACATAGGGTGGTGATCCTTGCATCCATCGTCACACAGTTGCACTGGGCCTTCCGACTTAGGGCATCTGCCACAACATTGGCTTTGCTAGGATGGTAATGCACCTCCAAATCATAGTCCTTGATTAATTCTAACCATCTTCTCTGCCTCATATTAAGATCAGCCTGGGTGAAGATATATTTGAGACTCTTATGATCAATGTAAATATTACAGTGAGCTCCCATTAAGTAATGTCTCCAAATCTTGAGAGCATGAACCACAGCTGCTAACTCCAGGTCATGTGTGGGGTAGTTCTGCTCATGGGGTCTGAGTGCTCGGGAGGCATAAGCAATGACCCTGTTGTCTTGCATCAAGACACATCCCAATCCAGTACCTGAAGCATCGCAATAAACCTCGAAAGATTTTGTGTTGTCCGGTTGAGCTAACACGGGTGCTGTTGTCAAATGTTGCCTTAGTGCATGAAAGGAATCCTCACATTTCTGGCTCCATTCATACTTGACTCCTTTCTTCAACAATTCAGTCATTGGCTTGGCAATCCTGGAGAAATCCGGAATAAATCGCCGATAATACCCTGCCAATCCCAGAAAACTCCGAATCTGCCGTACAGTGGTAGGAGGTTTCCAATTCATCACTTCTTGTACTTTCTCAGGATCAACAGATACCCCATCCTGAGAAATGGTATGACCCAGAAATTTTATCTCCTTCAGCCAGAAATCACATTTGGACAGCTTAGCATATAGACGATGATCGCGCAGTCGCTGAAGTACGATGTGTAGATGCTCAGCATGCTCAGCTTCATTTTTGGAATAAACCAGAATGTCGTCAATGAAAACCACCACAAACTTGTCCAGCTCTGGCATAAAGACTGAATTCATCAAATACATGAAGTAAGCCGGTGCATTGGTCAGCCCAAAAGACGTCACCAAATACTCATAAAGCCTATATCTAGTAGAGAAAGCCGTCTTGGGAATATTGTTGGCCCTGATCTTGATCTGATGGTAGCCCGAGCGAAGGTCTATCTTGGAGAATACTTTAGCTCCCACTAACTGATCAAACAATACATCAATGCAGGGCAATGGATACTTATTCTTGATGGTCACCGCATTGAGAGGGTGGTAATCGACACACAATCTCAGACTCTCATCCTTCTTCTTTACGAACAAGGCTGGACATCCCCATGGTGAAGTACTTGGGCAAATGAATCCCTTGTCCAACAATTCTTGTAGTTGCCTTTTCAATTCCGCCAGTTCTGCTGGAGGCATCCTATAGGGTATCTTGGATATAGGGGCAGTTTCGGGTTGTAATTCAATCGCGAACTCTATGTCTCTATCGGGTGGCATTCCTGGTAATTCATCCGGAAAAACATCTGGGTAGTCACCAACCACTGGGATTCTCTCAACAGGTGACTCTATCATAGTGAAGGCACAGGAACGGGTACAACCCTGATCGAGCAAATATAATGTGGTTTCACCACAAGTAGGCGAGTGCACCTCAATGGCCCTTGCTGCAACATCAATTATTGCCTGATGTCTTGTTAACCAGTCAGTTCCTAAAATGATATCCACACTATCCAATCCCAAAATGAGGAGGGTGGTCTTAACTATCAGACTACCAAACTTTATAGGTACATGCCTATTTATTTGATAGGTGGCAACCCTGCCTCCTGGTGTAGAAATTGTAATACCCCCATTGGTGTGATGGAAAGGTAACTGACATTTGGCACTAAATTTTGTACTGATAAAACTGTGTGATGCACCAGAATCAAAAATAATGATTGCAGGATTATTCAAAACGGAGAAGATACCAGTCATGACGGGTGCTCCCTCTGGAATATCAGCCATGGTAGTGAAGTTCAGCCTGCCTTGCCTCACTTGCACCTTCTGCCTCTTGCCTTGGTTCTGGATGGAATTCTGTCCCTGCCTCTGCTGATTTCTGGGGCAATTCTTAGCATAATGCCCGGTGTTACCACAAGTGAAACATCTGTTGTCATTTGCCTGACGGTACTGCTGTTGTGGCTGATTGTTCCTCTGAACTGGGGCTGAGAGCGGTTGGGTGCCTGCTGCTGCTATTGTGGTCGGATCACCCAACGTCCTTGCTACTGCTGAGGTCCTCTGTTCTGAGTGTCAGATACAATCCTGAAGCGCTGTGGCTATGCTGAAGGTCCTGCCACAGGGGTCTTCCTCTTCTTTTCTGCCTGACGGGCTGTGATGCAGTCCTCCTGAGATATGGCCATGTTGACTAACTCATTGTAGCTATTGGCCCTGACGGTGTTGAGACGGTCGCGGAGCTTAGTGCTGAGCCCCCTCTTGAACCTGTCCCTCTTCTTCTCATCAGTGTCTGCGTGGTATCCGGCATACTGGCACAGGTCATTGAAGGCCTGAGCATAATCATTAAGTGTAGTAAAATAATATATAGAACTGGTTATGCATAAAACCGGGGCTTGCCTTCCAAAGCTAGGGCAGGCAGGTCCTCGAGGGCAGGCTCTGGTGCTGGATCCGGGGCTACCTCCTGAGCAACTCCTTGCTCCGGCACGAGGATGTACTCTCCATTAGCGAGGTTGCAATCTATCGAGTGCAATGAATAATAAATATGTATGCTATGCCATGCAAGATTTAGTAACTATTATGCATAGTGAAGAAAAACTAAGTTAGTTGATAACTTGTGGTTTCCTTGTTATAAGAGGCTCTTAGTGGTTTATGCTTATCCATTTAGGTTTGAGGTTTGCTTAGAGGTAAATATAGTGGATTAAGACTTGGCTTGCCCCTTGAAGGTTTTAGGAAGTACCCAAGGGTTTTACTGTTTTTGTCAGGGTAACATTTATCTCCACTACTTAATTCCTTCTTTTATTCTCTTTTTAGGATCTTAAGGTAGGTTTGAACTACAACAGTGACTTCAAAATTTCTAAAAAATTCTGTAAAAATTTCAGTGGGTTACTATTGGTCACTGTAGTCTATCCTATAATTTTGAGGTCAAAAATAAATGGAATATGCCCTGGACAAAAATAACAAAAGTTGGGGCAGAGGGGTCACTTTGCACTACATCTCTTATCTAGGTGTGGGTTTTGTACTAAGAGTTATTTTTGTTGGTATCTATGGGTAATAACATGCCTCTGTGCCAAAAATCACAGAGGGTTACTTAGTGGTTATTTAGTTATGCTTTTCTAAGGTTTAATGCCAAAAAGTTACTTATAACTAACTTGTTATTTGAAAAAAATCAAAAACAGAACTCATATTTTTCTTATGTTCATAATAACAAAGTATTAGTTATCCCAAGGGTTGGGGTGTTTTCACCTCAGGATTATTTCTCTAAGATTTTCTTAAGTTTTCCTTGTTTGCATAACATAAAAGGTATCTCATTTGTTTTGTACTAAACAAGGGTCTAATAAATTTTTCCAGTGAACTACATTAAATAAGTGAGTTAACAAAAATGTGGTTGCTCCCTGGTTCTTAATTTAACTTACCTTTTCTATTTTCTTTATCTTTAGCTAAAAATGATTTAAATGGCAAACCCTACCTTAATTTGGTGTACTGAGGGGTTTACTATTTTTAAACAGATCAGTGAGTGATTAAGTACTTCTCTGATTTTTCTTAACCTCAGTCTAACAGTGTAACTATTTTTCCTTCTATTATTTAACTTTTAGCCAAATCAATATTTAAATCCAAACTTTAAATTCTTTTGCAATACTAAGGGGGTTTTGTATTTTTCCTAAGTAGTTCACATTATTTAAAATCAGGCAAAATTGGTTTGACCAAATTTGGTTGAATAAAACTGAAGTTATGAATTTTATAAGCTCTATTTGCATTTAAATTAGAAATATTAAAAGATTTCCTGGAAAACCAGTTTACACCGAGGACCGTGGGTTCTTCTTAAACCATTTCTTTAATTTATACCCCTGCACAACTATTCCCCTGAGTCACTGACAGTTCAAAAACCCCCCTGACTTCTATTCCTTCTTCCCCGAGGTCTCTCCCCCCTTTTGAACAGTACCCGCGAAAGGAAAAAGGGCGGCGCGGCTTACCGGCAGCGAGGAAGGTCTGGCGAAGGGTGGGGTTGGCTTCGAGAGGTCCTTGCGGTCACAACGAGGTGCGGCTCGACGACGGTGATGGTCGAAATCGGCCGGTCCACGTGCGCAGGCGAGCGAGCTCGTCGGCAGCGTGTGCTCCGGCCTATCCACGGCGATACAGGTCAATCCAAGGGCACGGGGTGATAATGAGTCGACCCGAGGAATCGAAGACTAACTCACCGTGGAGCTCGGTCCACATTCACCGGCGGTCAGGTGAAGTCCGGTGACCTTAATCCGGCGTCTCCGGTGAGGCAGAGCTCGATTCCTCGCTCTGGGAGCTTCACCGAGGCACGTAGGATCTATTCCAAGGGTTGGACGGGGTTGGGGATGGCTCTGCTGGCCGGTCTACGGTGGCGGGGGATCGGGCGGCCGCTGGCACGCCGTCTGTAGGGCAAACGCCGGTGATCTCTTGCTCCGGTGAGGTCGAGAGCGCGCGGGGGAGTACGGTTGAAGCTTCGGTGGGCTTTATAGACGCGGGCGCGGCAGGAGGCACGGGCGTGGCTTGGCGCGATGCGGGGCGCGCGGGGTTGGGCGCTGGGCGTGCTCTGGCGCGTTCAGAGCACGTCGAACACGTGGAAGTGTTCTTCTGCCCTTGTTCAACAGCTCGCCGAGATCGCAAACGTGCGAATTTTAGCAAAAATCCGGCGCAGGCCTCCTCCTAGCACCTAGGTCTATCTCTTGCATGTGAGTTCCAATGGCAGATATGCCCTAGGTAGGGAGATTTGCGGACGCCAAATCTGGCTTGTCCCTCTGTCCACCTTGTGACATAAACGATGCCAAATCTTGTCAAACGAAATTGACTTGGTTTCAAACTTTTCCAGTGGGTGCCTTAGGTGGTTTGGCACCTTTTTGGTATTCAACCCAAGTGGTTTTGGCGCCATTTACTAAGTGAACATGTCTGCTCTTTGTATTAGGGTTAGATTTTGACTTAGAGAGAATTAGAGAGCTCTAGTGTGCTCTCTACTTAAGGGTTGAAATTGGGGTCTTCAAGGAGTCTTTTTGCAATGTTCCTTCCCTGCATTTGGTAGGTTACAATGTTACTAAAACTTGTTTAAGGATTAGGATCATGCTTTGGTAATTTGATTAACTTATTCACTGATCCCTTGCTTGGAAGTCTAGTGCCCTTAGGTGTCTTTAGGGTTTAACCTCCTTGGTTCAACATGACCATTGTTCCAAATGTGTGGGTGAAGCTTTTGTCATTAACCTCTCTTAGCTAACCCATGCTTCCAAGGTTTTAGGTGCTTCTTCTCCTCCACTTAACCACATATGATCACAAGTCATCAGTGCATAAATGAAGCCATTGCCTTGGTAACACCTGAGGTGTTACAACCTATATCCATAAAAAGACAGTTGTAGCCCATTTTACATAATTGAGAAACAGAAAGCAAATTATAATCTAAAAAATCTACAATAAAAACATTGGAAATAGAATGGTCAGGTGATATAGCAATTTTACCAAGTCCTTTGACCAAACCTTGATTTCCATCCCCGAATGTGATAGCTCTTTGGGGATCTTCGTTTTTCTCATAGGAGGAGAACATCCTTTTCTCCCCTGTCATGTGGTTTGTGCATCCGCTATCAATGATCCAACTTGAGCCCCCGGATGCATAAGCCTGCAAAACAATTTAGGCCTTGTTCTTAGGTACCCAAACAGTCTTGGGTCCTTTCACGTTAGAAATAAGCACCTTGGGTACCCAAACAAAAGTCTTGGAGCCCTTGTGTTTGCCCCCCAACATATTTAGCAACTACTTTTCCTGATTTGTTAGTAAGCACATAAGAAGCATCAAAAGTTTTAAATGAAACATTAGGTTCATTTGATGCAGTAGGAGTTTTCTTTTTAGGCAATTTAACAAGGGTTGATTGCCTAGAGCTAGATGCCTCATTCTTATACATAAAAGCATGATGGGAAACTGAATGAGACCATGAATTCTCCTAATCTTATGCTCAGGATAGCCAGCAGGATATAAAATGTAACCCTCGTTATCCTGAGCTATGGGAGCCTTGCCCTTAACAAAGATAGACAATTTCTTTGGGGCATTAAGCTTGACATTGCTTCCCTGTTGGAAACCAATGCCATCCTTAATGCCAGGGCGTCTCCCACTATAGAGCATGCTTCTAGCAAATTTAAATTTTTCATTTTCTATCTCATGCTCATTAATTTTAGAAGTAAGTTGAGCTATGTGATCATTTTGTTGTTTAATTAAAGCAAGGTGATCATGAATAGCATCAACATTAATGTCTCTACATCTAGTACAAATTGTAACATGATCAACACTAGATGTAAAGGGTTTGCAAGTATTTAATTCATCAATCTTAGCATGTAACATGGCATTCTCATTTCTAACATTGGAAATAGAAATATTGCAAACATTCAAATCTTTAGCCTTAGAAATTAACTTTTCATTCTTAGTTTTAAGGCTAGAAATTGATTCACTCAGTTTATCAATCTTAGCAATTAAACTAGCATTATCATTTTTAAGATTGACAATTGAATCATGACAAATATTTGATTTTTCAACCTTAGCACTCAAATTAACATTCTCAGCTCTAAGGTTGGAAATGGTGTCATGGCATATGCTAAGCTCTTTAGTCAAATTTTCATTTTTCTCTATTTCCTAAGCATAAGCATTCTTCACCTTAATATGCTTTTTGGTTTCCTTAATAAGGAATTCCTCTTGGCTATCCAAGAGTTCATCCTTCTCATGAATAGCACAAATTAATTCATTTAATTTTTCTTTTGTTGCATGTTAAGGTTGGCAAAAAGACTAAGCAAGTTATCCTGATCATCACTAGAACTACCCTCATCACTAGATGTAGTATACTTGGAGTTGGTTCTAGCTTGTACCTTCTTTTTCTTGTCATCCTTTGCCATGAGGCACTTGTGGCCGACGTTGGGGAAGAGAAGTCCTTTGTTGACGGCGATGTTGGTGGCGTCCTCATCAGAGGAGGAGTCGGTGGAGCTCATGTCGGAGTCCCATTCTCGGCACACGTGGGCATCGCCGCCCTTCTTCTTGTAGTATCTCTTCTTCTCCTTCTTCTTCCATCTCTTGTCGTCGCCCCTGTCACTATCACTAGATATAGAATATTTTGCAATAAAATGATCGGGCTTACCACACTTGTAGCACACCCTTTTGGAACGGGGCTTGTAGTCTTTCCCCTTCCTTTGCTTGAAGATTTAGCGAAAGCTTTTGATGATGAGCGACATCTCCTCGTTGTCGAGCTTGGAGGCGTCGATAGGGAGCCAACTTGATGTAGACTCTTCTTTCTTTTCTTCCGTCGCTTTGAATGCGACGGGTTGCACCTCGGGTGTGGAGGTGGCGCCTTGCTCGACAATTTGTTTGGAGCCTTTGATCATCAACTCAAAGCTCACAAGCTTTCCTATTGCTTCCTCGGGAGACATTAGCTTATATCTAGGATCACCACGTATTAATTGAACTTGTGTAGGATTGCGAAAACAAGTGATCTTAGAATAACCTTGACCATTTCATGGTCATCCCATTTGGTGCTCCCGAGGTTGCGCACTTGGTTGACCAAGGTCTTGAGCCGGTTGTACATTGCTTGTGGCTCCTCTCCTTGGTTGAGGACGAATCGACCGAGCTCCTCCTCGATCGTTTCCCGTTTGGTGATCTTGGTCACCTCATCCCCTTCGTGTGCGGTCTTTAGTACGTCCCAAATCTCCTTCGCACTCTTCAACCCTTGTACCTTATTATACTCCTCTCCACATAGTGAGGAGAGGAGTATAGTAGTGGCTTGGGAGTTGAAGTGCCGGATTTGGGCGACCTCGTTTGAATCATATCCTTCGTGCCCTACGGATGGTACATGCGCTCCAAACTCAATAATGTCCCATATGCTATCGTGGAGTGAGGTTAGATGATGCCTCATTTTATCACTCCACATACAATAATCTTCACCATAAAAAACAAGTGGTTTGCCTAATGGGACGGAAAGTAAAGGAGTGCGTTAGAAATGCAGGGATAGCGTAGTGGGATCTTACTAAACTTCTTGCGCTCATGGCGCTTAGAAGTGACGGACGGCGCGTCGGAGCTGGAGGTGGATGGTGACGAAGAATTGGTCTCGTAGTAGACCACTTTCTTCATCTTCTTCTTGTGGCCACTCCGGTGTAACTTGACGCGGGGAGGTGATTCCTCCCTTCCTTTGGCGCCGGACTCCCTTGATGGAGCCTTCCCGTGGCTTGTGGTCGTTTCCATCTCCCTCTTGGTGGATCCTCCTGACATCACTTCGAGTGGTTAGACTCTAAATGAAGTACCGGGCTCTGATACCAATTGAAAGTCGCTTAGAGTGGGGGTGGATAGGCAAAAACTGAAATTTACAACTTTAAACACACTACAAGTCGGGGTTAGCGTTAGAATACAATCTAAGTCTAGGAGAGAGGGGAAAACAAATCAACCAAGAGAATAAAACGGATGACACAGTGATTTGTTTTACCGAGGTTCGGTTCCAAAGAACCTAGTCACCGTTGAGGTGGTCACAAAGATCGGGTCTCTTTCAACCCTTTCCCTCTCTCAAACGGTCACTTAGACCAAGTGAGCCTTCTCCTTAATCAAACGGGTCACTTAGACCCCACAAGGACCACCACACACTTGGTGTCTCTTGCTTTGATTACAAGTGTCTTGAGAACAAGAATGAGGAAGAAGAAAGCGATCCAAGAACAAGAGCTCAAAGAACACGGGCAAAAACTCTCTCTCTCTAGTCACTAGGAGTTTGGAGTGAATTTGGGACTTGGAGAGGCTTTGATTCTATTGAATTGTGCCTTGTATTGATTGCACTAGCTCTTGTATTGAATGAGATGTCTGAAAAACATGGATACTTGGAGTGGTGGTGGTTGGGCGGTATTTATAGCCTTCAACCACCACATAGCCGTTGGGGAGGCTATCTGTCGATGGGCGCACCGAACAGTCCGGTGCGCCACCGGACACTGTCTGGTGCGCCAGCCACGTCACCCAACCGTTAGGGTTCTAAAGATTTTGACCGTTGGAGCGTTGAATTCATGTCGCACCGGACAGGTGCTGTTCACTGTCCGGTGCACCTCCGACGCCTGCTCTGACTTCTGCGCGCACTGTTCACGCACTGTTCACGCTTTTGCAGACGACCATTGCGCTGGATACCGTTACTTCGCTGGCACACCGGATGGTCCGGTGAATTATAGCAGAGTGCGCCCTGAGAAACCCGAAGGTGAGGAGTTCAGAGTGTACGGCCCCTGGTGCACAGGACACTGTCCGGTAGTGCACCGGACAGTCCGGTGCGCCAGACCAGGGTTCTGTTCAGTTTCTTTTGCTCCTTTCTTTTGAACCCTACTTGATCTTTTTATTGGTTTGTGTTGAACCTTTAGCACCTGTAGAATATATAATCTAGAGCAAACTAGTTAGTTCAATTATTTGTGTTGGGCATTCAACCACCAAAATCATTTAGGAAAAGGTTAAACCCTATTTCCCTTTTAGGTAGCCGAAGCTACACAAACTACAGGCGAGGATGAGGAACTTGGCTTTTTCACAAGGCGTATTAGCGGTGAAGAATTCAGTGAAAAGGAAGTTTCAAAACTGGGAGACAAAGGCAAAGTTCTAGGCTACGGCCCTAGGGCTTTACTCTTCGGTGGAGAAGACCGGATGCTAATGTGTATACTAGATCCTGATGAATCAAATATTGTTCGGAATATCACTCGAAGCATCGGCTTCCCGGACAACGAGGAGAAACTTTGCTAGGCCAAGAAGAGGAAACTCTCCCATAGGTTGGCTTACACTAGCATCAAGGTACGAAGAGTTTTTATTTTGATGTAGCTTCGGGAAACTTTCACGTTTTGACTAAATCATTCATCATCATTTTTTATTTAATGCAGGGACTAATGCTAAGCAAAGCTTTGATAATGCAATAAGAAAAAGAATTTTCCACTCTTCGAGACGAAGTTGCCGAACATCGTAAATCCTTGGAGGAAAAAGATGCGAAGATAGTGTCTTTGAAGGAAAAGGCAGAAAAGCTAAAAAAGGAAAATGACAAAGCAAGAAAGATACATATTGTTGATGTTTCGAAGATAAAGAAATAGGATGAATCTATTAAAGAGCTTCAGGCCAACCTCGAAGCTGAAAAAGGAGCAATACCAATAAAGATATTGAAAATCAAAAGTCATTGGATGTTTTAAACAACTTCGAGAAAACTCATTTGTTGTTTCTTTGCGGTGCTGTAATACCCTTAGGAGGATTTTTTCTTCAACTGGTGCTACCTCAAGAGCAACTTCGTACACTAGTGGGGACACTGAAGGAGCACTCGGCTGGTGTTACACCCGGGCTTTAAGGAACAAAGCCGGGTGCATCTCATACAGGCGCCAAAGAAGACAACATATATAATAACAGAGTGTATAGAGATAAATGTTACAATTTAATCAGAGTACTTATTACATAGCGGAAGTCTTACAAAATATAAGATAAATATAACAGGATATAAAATCCATCCTTGGCGCCAGAAAGTCAACTGGGAAACGCCACCTAGATCGAATTGAACTCCTCGCTGTGGCTCCTCTTGAACCACCTGTTCTTCTCCTGTGGGGGGTGTGAGACAGCAAGGGTGAGCTCACACATGATCATAGCTCAACAAGTTGTGGGGAACCAGTGGGCATGAACTCACCAAAGGTGGGAGTTCATGTGATGTGTAAGGCTAATCAACAATAGGGGTTAAAGCTGAGCATTGCTTTTAATTAGTTGGTCAAAATTTTATTAGTAGTTACTAAATGTAAGTAAATACCAAACCATAATAAATAATAATAGAACAAAATTAACAAATGATCCCATGCAATCCATATGACAAATTGAATTTAAGTTCCATAATTTAATCATCAGAGAGTCCTGAGTTGCTCATGACCGCGAGCACGGCTAGTATACCAGTTTTACACTCTGCAGATGTTGTACCCTGTACCCACAAGTCGTGTATCCCATGTCGCCAGGGTTAGCTAGACCCTTAGACACTACCGAGGTGAATGGCTAGGGATCCACTACGAGGCCTTTACAAAGTTCCACTAGCTTCCGAAAACCCGCTACAGTTTATGGGAAGAGCACTTGCAAGAATCCCCCGTCTGACCGCCATCGCAACAAAATCAACCCGAGAACCTCCTTGCATGCAATCCCCTACTGCCCTTGCCCCTTTCGGGTAAGGTAGTCTTCCACTAGCTTTCCTAGTTAGATGGCCAAGGGCGTCCCATTAAACCCTTGTGGTGGCACATGTTTCTCAAGTTAAGCTCCATGTTCCAATTAACCTTAATGATCTTGACATGAACATAATAGTATAACAAAATACTGGAACATGGATATAATAAAATATTATCCCAAAACCATGTAAAGCAATAGCAAACTAACCAAGTGATTCAGGGGTAAACAAGGTAATGAGATAAACAATTTATGGTGACCTATCGGGTCCCATCAAAATTACCCTATGCATGAATAAGTGATATTAAAGAACATTATTGGGTAAAAAGTGATCAAAGGCACAACTTGCCTTCAATAAGCTCCTGTTCAGCTACTTCTATCTGCTGCTCACCAGGATCCTTAGTCACAGGCTCTTCTACTCACCACAATACAAACAAGCACAATATATAGATAAAATTAACATCACACCAAACATATAAACAAATTACACAGTAATAACCTACACATTAAAATAAAATCCTAGGAACCGGAATCATAATTTTTAGAGTTATAGATTTTAAGATATGAATTTACAAAGGTTTAATGTGTTTAAAATAGGATTAAGTTAGGAATTAATTTTCTTACTGTTTTCATGACAAAACAGATACTCTAAGTGGTACAGGATAAAATTACATAATTTTAGAAAGTGGAATGGATCAATTTGGACTAAAAATGGATTTTCTATGAATTTAACAAATTCTAGGGTTTATTTTCATATTAAAAATCAAATTTCCAATTCATTTAATCAATTTAACTGAGTAATGGACTGGGCCTCAAATTCAGAGAAACCCAGGGAGCTCGGGGTAACATTTCTAAGGCACAGGGAACAGTTCCTGTGGATGGAGGGTTGAATACTAAATAACATAGGGTTTTATTTGCATTTGTGCAACTGAATGGAGTGCGGATGAATCCCGACCGTCCGATCGAATCCCAACGGAGAGGATTAGATCCATAATCCAGCGAACTGGTACGTAGCGTGGTCACTCGGATCTAGATCTGACGGTCCAGATTTTAATGTGAAAGGATTCGATCGCATCCGACCGAACAGAGATCTATGGCTAGGGTTCTCTCGGTCGAAGGGTTATTCACAGCTCAGATCACGGTCGCTCCATGGCTATCCAACGGCCGAGACCTGTCCTTCCTCCTCGGAATCGAGCCAAGCAACAGCGGCGAGCTCGGCGGTGGCGCACCAACCGGTGAACATTAGGTTTGCGGCACCAGGGCCCCTATAGCTAAATGGTGTGCATCTACACGATCCCCAGAGAATGGTGAATGCGATGGGGTAGGTCATACCACTGATTATGCCGCAGAGATCCCTGTCCACGGTAGAAGGCGGTCGACGGCGATGCCTCCCCGCTCCGACGAGCAATTCCAGGTACACCAGACCGCCCCGGGCACTAGCGAACCACGAGCGCGCTTCTACAATCCTCTGTGGACCACTCTCCTGGGTTGCCCGAGACCGGATCGCACCGAAACCAAGGATGGCGCCCTGCGGCGAGCACCCGCTACACTTCCACTAGTGGCGGCGAAAGGAAGAGGGCAAGGAGAGGAGTCAAAGGGATAGGGGAAGGGGTAGGGGACTGCGACCCACGACGGCTTATATCTCGGTCAAGGAACACGCCCAAGGTGCGGTTGGTGCCGCGATAATTGTGCCCCCATTCAACAACCCCGGTCGGTGCGGCGAGTTGTTAGGGACGAACCTGATAAAGCCGGCCCATCGGTCAGTGGCAGAGAACACGAGCGCGAGCGCGAGAGACAGACAAGCGGGGCCCGGTTGTCGGTGAGTCGTCTGCGCCGTGCACGCGGTGCTGGTGGAGCTGGACTGGCGCGCGGTTTAGTGGGCCGAGCCCTGGGTCGGAAAGGGAGAATGGGCCAGAATTATTAGCAGTCGGCCCGGGTAGTGTTTTTCCCCTTTTCTTTTATATTTCTTCTTCCTTTTCTTTTGCCTTTTTTATTTGAACTTTAAATTTTGAATTCACCAACTATTGTGGTTTTATTATTCTCAACTAACACATAATTTGATCATCCCTATATTTTATTTATAATATTTATTTTATATATTTTCTTGTACCTTTCTCTCTTCTTCTCCAATTTTCAAGGTTGTGTTTTCAAATTAAGGTTTAAATTCTATGGACCCATTTATATGTTATTATTAACACTTTTATTTTTATTATCTACAGATGCACAATCACATAAACTCCAGCATGATGCACAATTTATTTGGGTGTCTCTTGTTAATGGTTTATTTGTGTAAGTAATGTGTTCACATGAAATGATAGATGGAGATGACACACTCATGTATACAAAGGGATATATTTTTTTCTCCTTTTTGGATTTTCTTACAAAGTGGGTATTACAAATTCTACCCCCCCCCCCCCTTAAAAATAATCTCGTCCTCGAGATTTAGGAGGAATGAGGGAAAAGATGGGGAAAATCTATGTGAAGCTCTTCTTCTCTTTCCCACGTTGCTTCATCCTCTCCATGGTGACTCCATTGTACTTTGCACATCTTTATCACCTTATTTCTTGTAACTCGAGTCAAAGTATCCAAAATCTTGATAGGATGCTCCGTGTAAGTCAAATCACCCTGAACACTGAACTCTTTCATTGGTAACTGTTCCTCAAGGACACGGAGACACTTTTTAAGTTGAGACACGTGGAACACATTGTGTACATCAGATAGAGTAGCTGGTAGCTCGAGTTGATAGGCCATCTCTCCAACTTGCCTAAAAACTCCGAATGATCCAATAAAGCAAGGGGACAATTTGCCCTTGACTTTAAATCTCCTCATTCCACGAAGTGGTGACACCTTGAGGTACACATGATCACCTTCCTCAATTTCCAGTGGTCTCCTTCTATTATCAGCATAGCTCCTTTGCCTGGTCTGAGCTACCCTCAAGTTCTCCCTGATTATACAGACTTGTTCTTATGCCTCTTGAATAAGTTCAGGTCCAAAGAACTGTGTTCCTCTAGTCTGGTCCAAAATAGGGGAGTCCTGCATTTCCTGCCATATAGAGTCTCGAACAGTGACATCTTCCGACTGGCCTGGTAACTATTATTATATGAGAACTCAGCATAAGGTAGACTCTTGTCCCAACTACTACCATGCTGAAGGGCACAAGTTCTTAACATGTCTTCCAATACTTGATTAGTCCTTTCAGTCTGTCCATCAGTCTGAGGATGGTAGGTCAAACTAAAATTCAACTTTGTATCCATATTCTCATAAAAAACTTTTTCCAAAATCCGGGGGTAAACCGTGATCCTCTATCCAAAATGATCTTCTTCGGTACACAGTGTAGAGACACAATCCAAGCCATATACAACTCAGCCAATTGAGATCACTTATAAGTAGTCTTGACCGGAATGAAATGAGCCACTTTGGTCAGTCCATCCATAATAACTCATATAGAATCATATCCTTTCGAGGTGCGTGGAAATCCAGTAATGAAATCCATACCAATCTCTTCCCACTTCCATTCGGGTATCTTTAATGGGTATAATAGTCCAGCTGGTCTTCGGTGTTAGGCCTTAACTCTTTGACACCCATCGCACATAGCCACATGTGCAGCCACATCTCTCTTCAATCCATACCACCAGTA
This sequence comes from Zea mays, assembly GCF_902167145.1. Classification (NCBI taxonomy): domain Eukaryota; kingdom Viridiplantae; phylum Streptophyta; class Magnoliopsida; order Poales; family Poaceae; genus Zea; species Zea mays. The sequence goes on from NC_050097.1 coordinate 93,132,620, forward strand.
TTTCTGCTTCAAATCCTGATCCATCTTGGTACTACCAGGATGAATAGAATAATCCAAGTTATGGGCTTCCTTTAAAATAGTCTCACGAAGGCTTTCAATACCAGGAACACATATCCTGTCCTTGAACCATATTGGGCCTTGTTCATCTTCCGTGAATTCTGGACCTCGACCTTCAGTAATCAGATCCTTAATATCTTGTATCTTAGCATCACCAATTTGTCCTTTGCGGATTTCTTGCTCCAAAGTAGATTCCACATAAATAGTAACTCCTTCAGTGTGAGCAACTATCCCCAGGTTAAGTCTCCTGAAATCCTCAACAATCTCATCAGGTAGCTGGGCAACAACAGCCGAATGAACATGCTCCTTTCGACTCAAGGCATCTGCAACCAAATTTGCCTTGCCCGGGTGATAGTGAATCTCCAAATCATAATCCTTAATAAGCTCCAACCAACGGCGTTGCCTAAGGTTGAGATCCTTCTGAGTGAATATATACTTCAAACTTTAATGATCCGTGTACACTTGACATTTGGTTCCCATGATATAATGTCTCCATATCTTAAGAGCATGCACAACGGCTACCAGTTCTAAGTCATGAGTGGGGTAGTTCAACTCTTGTTTCCGCAACTGTTGAGACGCGTAGGCAATCACGTGTCCTTCTCGCATAAGTACACATCCCAAGCCTTGGCCACATGCATCATAATAAATGTCAAATCCCTTCTGTAGATCTGGCATAACCAACACCGGTGGTGACATCAATCTTTTCTTTAATTGATCAAAGTTGTCTTGGCACTTCTCATCCCACTTGAACTCTCTTCCCTCCAGAAGCGAGGTCATAGGCTTAGCAATCTTAGAAAATCCTTCAATAAATCTCCGATAATATCCTACAAGTTCCAAGAAACTCCGGACCTCAGTAACTATAGTGGGTATGCTCCACGCCACTATCTCCTTGACTTTAGCAGGATCCACGGGTATCCCTCCATTAGAAATGATATGTCCAAGAAAGGGCACCTTGTCAATCCAGAACTCACTTTTGCTATACCTGGCGTAGAGTTGATTATCTCGTAGCTTCTTGTAGCACCAATCTCAGATGTTTCTCATGATCACTATCACTCTTGGAATAAATAAGAGTATCGTCGATGAAAACCACGACGAATCTGTCCAAATCATGAACACCTTATTCTTCAGATCCATAAAAATAGGCTGGTGCATTAGTTAGTCCAAATGACATAACAGTGAACTCATATAATCCATATTGAGTCGAGAAATCCGTCTTGGGCATATCCGATGGCCTAATCTTCATTTGGTGATAACCCGATCGGAGATCAACCTTCGAGAATACCCTTGCACCTCTCATTTGATCAAATAAATCTTCAATGTGGGGTAATGGATACTTGTTCTTCACAGTGACATCATTAAGGGTCCTATAATCCACGCACATCCCATGCGATCCTTCTTTCTTCTGTACAAATAGAACCGGCGCTCCATAAGGTGAAGAATTCGAACGAATGTACCCAGCCTCTTGTAACTCTGTTAATTGCTTCTTAAATTCCTTTAGTTCTTCTACGAACATCTTGTATGGCCGTTTAGAAATAGGAGCAGTCCTAGGTAAGAGATCAATAGCAAATTCAACTTCCCTATCTGGTGGCATCCCTGGTAACTCTTCTGGGAAGACATCCGGAAAATCTCTAATCACACGGATGTTGTCAGCCACAAACTTCTCATCTACTAAGAATGTCGCTAGTCTGATGGTGGTAGTTACTGCAACTTCAACTTCAAATCTTTGTCCTTTGGAACTGATGAGTTCTACGGTTCCCTTAGCACAATGTATATACTGCCTTTTCCTTTCTTAACCATGACATACCAAGGATCACGTCTATAGTGCTCTCTTCTAACACTATAGGGATAGCCCATCCGGGTTAGAAACACAGGGTAAGAAGGGAAGAATTGTAGACAACGAGAGTATTTACGAGGAATGTTACTGTGGGGGATTTATTAGCTAAGTAGATTAGTGTGTCACCTACTAAAGCAAATATATTACCTTGTGGTGGTACATGCTAAGATGCCCAACTATAATGTTTCAATCAATCAAAGAAGCAAATCAAGCATTTATCATCAGAACACTCAACCAATTTTTTTTATAGAGAAAATAGTTTTAATTTTTGTCTTAGGTCTCCTATCTCTTAAGAAGTTCATAAATGTAGGATTCCAAGGTGTGAAATCCATCATGTCTTAGAGCAGAAAAGATAAGAGTAATTAGAGTATGATAGCAAAGGTGAGACAGGATCAAAATAAGATAAGTATAGAATGAATCAGAGTAAGGTAAGAAGGTAAGGGTTTTGTTCATTTCTATCTAGGTTTTGTCCTACAGTCAACATTTGCTCTAATACCACTTGAGTCACACCCGGGCTTTAAGGAACAAAGTCGGGTGCATCTCATACATGCGCCAAAGAAGACAACATATATAATAACAGAGTGTATAGAGATAAATGTCACAATTTAATCAGAGTACTTATTATATAGCGGAAATCTTACAAAATATAAGATAAATATAACAGGATCTAAAATCCATCCTTAGCGCCAGAAAGTCAACTGGGAAACGCCACCTAGATCGAATCGAACTCCTCGATGTGGCTCCTCTTGAACCACCTGTTCTTCTCATGTGGGGGGTGTGAGACAGCAAGGGTGAGCTCACACATGATCATAGCTCAACAAGTTGTGTGGAACCAGTAGGCATGAACTCACCAAAGGTGGGAGTTCATGTGATGTGTAAGGCTAATCAACAATAGGGGTTAAAGCTGAGCATTTCTTTTAATTAGTTGGTCAAAATTTTATTAGCAGTTACTAAATGTAAGTAAATACCAAACCATAATAAATAATAATAGAACAAAATTAACAAATGATCCCATGCAATCCATATGACAAATTGAATTTAAGTTCTATCATTTAATCATCAGAGAGTCCTGAGCTGCTCATGACCGCGAGCACGGCTAGTATACTAGTTTCAAATTCTGCAGAGGTTGTACCCTGTACCCACAAGTCGTGTATCCCATGTCGCCAGGGTTAGCTAGACCCTTAGACACTACCGAGGTGAATGGCTAGGGATCCACTACGAGGCCTTTACAAAGTTCCACTAGCTTTCGAAAACCCGCTACAGTTTATGGGAAGAGCACTTGCAAGAATCCCCTGTCTGACCGCCATCGCAGCAAAATCAACCCGAGAACCTCCTTGCATGCAATCCCCTACTGCCCTTGCCCCTTTCGGGTAAGGTAGTCTTCCACTAGCTTTCCTAGTTAGTTGGCCAAGGGCGTCCCATTAAACCCTTGTGGTGGTACGTGTTTCTCAAGTTAAGCTCCATGTTCCAATTAACATTAATGATCTTGACATGAACATAATAGAATAACAAAATACTGGAACATGGATATAATAAAATATTATCCCAAAACCATGTAAAGCAATAGCAAACTATCCAAGTGATTTAGGGGTAAACAAGGTAATGAGATAAACAATCTAGGGTGACCTATCGGGTCCCATCAAAATTACCCTATGCATGAATAAGTGTTATTAAAGAACATTATTGGGTAAAAAGTGATCAAGGGCACAACTTTCCTTCAATAAGCTCCTGCTCAGCTACTTCTATCTGCTGCTCACCAGGATCCACGGTCACAGGCTCTTCTACACGCCACAATACAAACAAGCACATTATATAGAGAAAATTAACATCACACCAAACATATAAACAAATTACACAGTAATAACCTACACATTAAAATAAAATCCTAGGAACCGGAATCATAATTTTTGGAGTTATAGATTTTAAGATATGAATTTACAAATGTTTTATGTGTTTAAAATAGGATTAAGTGAGGAATTAATTTTCTTACTGTTTTCATGACAAAACAGAGACTCTAAGTGGTAGAGGATAAAATAACAAAATTTTAGAAAGTGGAATGGATCAATTTGGACTAAAAATGGATTTTCTATGAATTTAACAAGTTCTAGGGTTTATTTTCATATTAAAAATCAAATTTCCAATTCATTTAATCAATTTAACTCAGTACTGTACTGGGCCTTAAATTCAGAGAAACCTAGGGGGCTCGGGGTAACATTTCTAAGGCACGAGGAATAGTTCCTGTGGATGGAGGGTTGAATACTAAATAACAGAGGGTTTTATTTGCATTTGTGCAACTGAATGGAGTGCGGATGAATCCCGACCGTCCGATCGAATGCCAACGGAGAGGATTATATCCATAATCCAGCGAACCGGTACGTTGTGTGGTCACTCGGATCTAGATTTGACGGTCCATATTTTAATGTGACAGGATTCGATCGCATCCGACCGAACAGAGATCTATGGCTAGGGTTCTCTCGGTCGAAGGGTTATTCACAGCTCAGATCACGATCGCTCCCTGGCTATCCAACGGCCGAGACCCGTCCTTCCTCCCCAGAATCGAGCCGAGCAACAGCGGCGAGCTCGGCGGTGGAGCACCAACCGGCGAACATCAGGTTTGCGGCGCCAGGGCCCCAATAGCTAAATGGTGTGCATCTACACGATCCCCAGAGAATGGTGAATGCGATGGGGTAGGTCATACCACTGATTATGTCGCAGAGATCCCTGTCCACGGTAGAAGGCGGTCGACGGCGATGCCTCCCCGCTCCGACGAGCAATTCCAGGTACACCAGACCGCCCCGGGCACTAGCGAACCACGAGCGCGCTTCTACAATCCTCTGTGGACCACTCTCCTGGGTTGCCCGAGACCGGATCGCACCGAAACCAGGGATGGCGCCCTGCGGCGAGCACCCGCTACACTTCCACTAGTGGCGGCGAAAGGAAGAGGGCAAGGAGAGGAGTCGAAGGGATATGGGAAGGGGTAGGGGACTGCGACGCACGACGACTTATATCTTGATCAAGGCACACACCCAAGGTGCGGTCGGTGCCGCAATACTTGCGCCCCCATTCAACAACCCCGGTCGGTGCAGCGAGTTGTTAGGGCCGAACCTGGCAAAGCCGGCCCATCGGTCAGTGGCAGAGAACACGAGCGCGAGCGCGGGAGACAGACAAGTGGGGCCCGGTTGTCGGTGAGTCGTCTGCGCCGTGCACGTGGTGCTGACGGAGCTGGACTGGCGCGCGGTTTAGTGGGCTGAGCCCTGGGTCGGAAAGGGAGAATGGGCCAGAATTATTAGTAGTCGGCCTGGGTAGTGTTTTTCCCCTTTTCTTTTATATTTCTTCTTCCTTTTCTTTTGCCTTTTTGATTTGAACTTTAAATTTTGAATTCACCAACTATTGTGGTTTTATTATTCTCAACTAACACATAATTTGATCATCCCCATATTTTATTTATAATATTTATTTTATATATTTTCTTGTACCTTTCTCTCTTCTTCTCCAATTTTCAAGGTTTTGTTTTCAAATTAGGGTTCAAATTCTATGGACCCATTTATATATTGTTATTAACACTTTTATTTTTATTATCTACAGATGCACAATCACATAAACTCCAGCATGATGCACAATTTATTTGGGTGTCTCTTGTTAATGGTTTATTTGTGTAAGTAATGTGTTCACATGAAATGACAGATGGAGATGACACACTCATGTATACAAAGGGATATATTTTTTCTCCTTTTTGGATTTTCTTACAAAGTGGGTATTTCAGCTGGATGGAGAAAGAACTAGGAGCGGTTGGTTCAATAATTACTGCACACAGTGACTACCGCGCTATGATTGGGTCTCGTGGAATGGCCTCGGTACTTGAAAAAGCCGGCTGCGATCACGCCAAAACTATTGGAGAAGCTGGCTTCGATATAAGTGTTGATGATATAAAAACCCATCAAAGAATGTGATGAATGTTGCGAAGAGGTTCTTCAAATTATGGAACAAAGGAGGACGACAACTGGCTGCTTTGGAGGCCGAAGAGTACACCATAAAGGTTCGTCTTTAAACCTGTGCTTTTGAAGCTTTTCTTATGGGTTTTTGTAGCTAGTCACCATGTCTCTTTTTGTTTCATTTCTTGCAGAACAAGGAGTTGAGGAAAACGAAGAAAACAAAGTGAAGTAAGGAGGCTGAAGCCTAGTTAGGTCGTTAGGCTGGAGAGACTTGATTATAAAACAAACTCTTAGTGTAAAATGCTACTTTCTTGTAATTTAATGTCTTACTTTTTGTATTATAATGTCTGTCTCTTCGTTATTTCTCCCTCTTATATTTGTATGCTTTGTTGCGTGTGAAATTGAACTTTTATTGGTATTTTGAGACGAAGGCGAAAAACACCTTCCATTCTCTTCACCCGAAACAATGCATAGCTCTGCATTCCCTTAGGAATAGTAGTTTATCACACAACTCCAATCACCTAATGCATCATTCAAAGTTAATAAAACTTTAAAACATAAGGAAAGGGTAAATGTACCGGAGCTTGCCTGGGATTAAACACTAGGTGAACCCACCGTTGCAGGTGTTGATCCTGTGCTGCTGTGTTGGTGACTAAGCGCCGATGGGCTCGGCCTTCTTATAGTTCTAAGTAGCTCTTCTATACTTCTCATTGAGGATTGTCACTGAGCTAGCATATATTTCAAACATATAAATGTTTATACATTCAAAACATATGGTAATTACTCCAATCATGTATATTGTAAACTTGATGTAACTTGTAAAATTTGGTACTAAGAAATCCGCTGCAAAAATGTTGGTGTGGGATTTGTGTTTACTTAATCTTGCGATCCTAGTTATAAGTGGTTTATTCGGGGTCCCTAGGACACTCTGACGGATCCTATTAAGTTATCCGTGCATATGCATAGCCGTCTGAGGTCTTTGAGACGAGAACAAGCGCATATGGGCCCAATAATTTGGGAGGTTCTGCCGCATAGGCCACAATCCGGATGCTGACCGATGACAGGAACAAATTATGGTAGCGGTAGCGGCTTCTCGTGGCGCCAGGTATTGGTGGCTGGCTGGTATGGTTCGAAGATGAGAGGTGGCATGGATTTATACCCCCGTAGTTGAGGATTAGCAACTGTGGATGGCGGAAGCGATTCCAACGGCTTCAGGGAATCCAGGGATGGTTTGTTATGGGAATCGGTGTGATACGATGCGCATGCGTGAGCTCGGCTCGAACTCGAGGAGGAAACTTGACGTGCCGGTCCCACACGACAGCGACAGCGCTTGGGCACATGCAAGGATAGGGGAGGTTGCAAGCGGGTCCTGACCCATCAGTGCGTGGGGTGTGAAGTTGGGCTGGCGATCAAGAGTGCGCGCGGCGAGGCAGCTAGGCCGGCAGGGAAAGGAACGGGCCGAGTTGAGGGATTCCATCCCATGCATGATTTTATTCTTTTTTTGTTTTGTTTTTATTTTCCTGATTTCTCTCTATTTCAGTTTTACATTCACATTCATATTTGAATCCAGGTCTGAGTTTCAACTTCAAAACAAATGCACAAACAAACCTTCTGCATGTGATGCATGGTTTACTATTTCTATTTTCATTAATTACTTTATTCATCAGGCACATGCTTCATAACTCAATAAAGAATAAGTCACACCATTAAATATCCTATCATCTTTTTTCCTATTTTTAAACCACAAACCCAATTTCTGGATGTAATAGTTCAAGCCAAAGTTTAAATTACCTATTACTATCATGTATACATTTTCATTCTACAGTAGAATTTTGGGTGTTACAAATGCGTCACCAGACCGTTCGGTCCAGCCTCCACGTCAGCTAGTCATTGCACTTTGCAGGTACTATAGATGGTCTGGTCTCTGGTGTGCCACTCGGACGGTTCGGTGCCCGCCACGTCATGTGATCGTTAGCAACTAGCCGTTGGACCATGTTTTGTTGAACCACCAGACCGGTACAGTGCACCAGCAATCAGAGATCCATTTGTAGAGCTCTCTACATAACCGGTCCGATGAGCCACCGGTGCGCCAAGAAATCTTCAATCTTGTTTTCTTGGGCTCTTTTGGTTTTGTATTTTGGACTTGTGCTGAATATTTGTAGGTATTTTTTGAGGTGTTGTACCTCAAAGCCTAAGTCCAATCCACTTTGTATCCTATTAACTACAAAACACTTGGTAAACATTAGTTCATTAGTTATGTTGTTCAACAAACATCAAAATTCCTTAGTCAAATGGATCGGGTCCATTTTCCTTACATATATCTATATTGAAATAGATAATAATGAATCTAGACACATGTACCAAGCATATACATTAATTATTGTATGAACTATTAAAAGGCTAAAATGAATTTTAATTTGGGACATAGGGTAACTATTTTTTAGCCAAATCTTCATCTGGTTGTTAGCCATCTAACTGACCAACCATATATAATTTAGACTAGTTTTAAATCCAACTAATAACTAGCCATAGACATCAAACATGCCCGAAGCCTAACCACGAAGCAATGTACTTCTGCCAGCAGTCACCATAACAATGGACGTAGATACTATGAGAACTTCGTTGTTTCATTACAACGTCAGTAGTCACAGAATCGAGATGTGTCATCATAGAACTTGTTTATATAAAGATAACCGCACAAAATATATTTGCAAAATTTGGGAACTCAAACATGAAACAAACACTATGTATGAAGGATTTACACATGATATATTGATTTACTTGTACAAATTTATCAGTGTTTACACAATAATCAACATGGATAAAGCAGTGGAGTGGTTTGTCGCATTACTGCACTTCTGTGGGAGTGCCTGGGGACGCAATGTGAGCGAGCCAGTCCCAGTAAACCATGATTATGAACTGCATGATCCAAAAAAATAAGATTTTCCACTATTTGTCAGTCCAGGGAACTGAATATACCAAAATCTATACTTCTGCTATAAGATTATGAGCCTACCAAATGATTTGCCAACACTCGAGCAAACAGCACGAAGAAACAGCCACCAGGCTTGGTTTCACACTATCCTATCTTGTGAATTGCAGAGGTCAGTGCAGCAAGGCAAAGTTTGGGGGGCGCGTGACTCCCAATCCTGGACATAACCCATTTACAGATTGCTATCATCACTTCATCAGCATATAATGGTTGAAGCTTGAAAGGAAATTGAGAAACTTATAAAACTTCACGAGTAATGTTCTTCACCAAAATGACAGTCTTTGTCCTTGTATATATTGTGCAAAAAATTAATCAAACTATATGAATACAAAGACTCGAACATTGAATGCCTTTGCCTTGTAAACATCTTCGTTGTATCAATAAGTGGTCTTTAAAGAAATTATGCACAACAAATTGGTCCAATCTCGACGGTACATTTACTCAAGGGGTGATACTTTAAATATCAATACTGGGACTCCATCCTCAGAAAAGAGAATAATCTACCTAAATATGAAACAAAAACTTTACTAACTCCTTGTTTAAAATTTTCTCAAACAGCGCATGAGAGTTGCATAGTTGTCTCCTACTCCCTCGGTTCCAAATTAAAATTTGTTTTAGACTTTTAATGGATTCATACAATAATTAATATATGTGTTTTGTATGTGTCTAGATTATCATCATCTATTTGAATATAGACATAAAAGCTAAGAGCTAAAATAAATACTAATTTAGAACATATGAGTATTTGTTTATAAAAAAAAATTATTATTGTGTGGTACACTGTCTCACAATCTCTTTTTTACGTCTCTTCAATACACACTTGCTACTTGGGCCCACTATTCATAAGTTCCCCTGCTTAGCTTGTCACTTGCATCAGATCTAAGCTCTCCTCACTTCTCTTCTCCACGTCAACATTAACTTGGCTACCAGATCATTATTATTTCTTGGAAGCTACGTATCATTATATTAAGAAGAAAGTAATTAAGGTCCAAGCGGACCGTTGCAAGATAAAACCACCTTACGGTGGCCAAAAACAAGAATAAAAAAAAGAGGCCGTCCGACTAAACAAATAATGGCAACTGCGTCGCTACTAAGGAGACCCTACAATCCTGGAATCGAAGCCATAAGGAGAGACATGTTCTTAGCTCCAGCCATCTTGTAAAGCTCCCTCTCCTCTCTTAAAAGATCATTATTGTACTTGCTCTAGAGCAAAGCAGATCATACAAACAGGAGGGCTAGAATAAACCTTCTCAAACCCCCCCCCCACCCACCCACCTACCCACACACTATCACAGCCTATTGGAGATTAGTCTATCATTTAAACCAAACCATGTGCGCACCATCAAAATAAAGAATGTTCAGGATTGCTTTGCTGTGCATAACACCTCAGAGAGCAATTCAGTAACAATACATCAAGGAACTAAGCAATTAAATGTCACAACCACTCTTGTTTTGTCAGCAGTAATAACCTGGCAACCAATGCCTCAACTAGAACTGTTGTACAAATGTGCCATGCGCTTCAGTAGCCATATGAGAATATTCATGTGTAAACAGTAGACACTGAAAATTGGCGTGATGGCAAGGCTTATGAGGCTTAACATTTCAAAATCTATGAGACCGTATGGTATCTTCTCTATCAGTTGGTAATGAATTTGTCAGTAACCTGAAAAAGGGGTACCCGTTACTACGGTATGAAGGTGTTGTGTCCATGCGGCTATCTTTAGTCGCGTGGCAAACAACACATGACCCCACCACGTGGACAGCTCCAGGGCCTCCACGTGGCCAGAAAAGACGATATACCCCAGGTAATTAACAGTAGGTCTGGACCCCCATGGGAAAGTGCCGACCCCCTGTGGGTACGGACCGGACCTCCGGGTAAGGTCCAGAACCTCCACGGGCGTACCCGGACAACTGGGACGAGCCCCCGCCCCCCCCCCCCCCCCCTGTGCAGGGTTCGGGCCATTCACAGCAAGGTCCCAGGATTCCGGAGCAAAGGATACCCAGGCCTTGATCAAGGTCAGGCGGGGGTCCGGAACCAACACATGTCCGGACCATACCGCGTACGCTTTCGCTCCCCGCTCAGGCGGAGACCCGATGCTGCCACACGGCCTACTGCCCGTGACGTAAGCCAGCGGGCGGAGCCTGACGTAAGGCCTCTGGGCCGCACGGTCTCTGCATTTATTACGGATATGACGCGCCGCCTGACAGGCGATGTGTCGCCTCAGCATTTAATGTGCCCTGTCACTCTACTGGTGGACGGTGACCAGACCATCCCACAGGCAGCGTGCCTGTCCATACCCATGGCAGGCGGCACGACCATACCGCCGCATGCGCCACGATCATCATCACTCGTACGTTGCCAGGGAAGCTTCCCCTGCACACCAATACTACTCGCGCTGCGAATATCAGGGCGCAAAGAGATGGCACTGGTGACGAGCATTAGAAGTTCCAAGTATTACATCCGTTATGTTCCTGGGCCCACATGTCAGGGCTCAGCACCCTTGTACGTGCCCCCCTTGAGCTATAAAAGGGGAGGCACGCAGCGTTACAAGACAGACTCAGACACTGACTCAGACACAAACTCAAGCTCACTCAGACACACTTAGACGCTCACAAGTTCATACAAGCTCTCAAGCTCAATACATCACACAGTGGAGTAGGGTATTACGCTCCGACGGCCCGAACCACTCTAAATCCTTGTGTGTTCTTGCGTTCTTCCAGTTTCCACCTAACAGGCAAAACGCTTAGGCCCCTCCTCATCTAAGGATTTAGGGCGGGTGCATTCCGCCACCCGGCCGGAGATTTCCTCTCCGACAGAATTATTTACATCAACTAACTATAACTATTAGTAGAGCCATGTACATAGTGAGATGTGTTGCAGTATTTCCAAATAGATCTTCTCCCTTCCTAGATCTAATCCCTATCTGTCTATCAATTATTTTATTAATGATCAAAAGATCATTACAGAAGCATTATGAAATGCAAAATTGCAAACTTACAATTTCAACATGTAGTGTTCCTGCATCTTTATCTGCACCAAAGAGATTGAAAACCTGCTCAGATGATCATGCATATAGCATAGCTCTGTAAGATACTGGCCTCATGTTTTCTACGCAGTAACCAACAGTGGTATACTACAATTTACCCACATAACCTAGAGTCCTTGACAACAAGCCATCCAGACCACAAGGTGTATCACATGGTGAAAAGGTACCCAAACATTGTACTGTTAAGGCACATTAGGCCCAGGCCTACTGCCTACTGCCTATATATATTACCTATAGTCCTTAGGGACAAATCATCAATCTCAAGGTTAGTAACATGGTAACAGAGCAGGTTACGAAACCCTAATTTTCTCTTAGCCGCCGTCGTGGCTATCATGGTTTAGGGTTCGCGGCTGTCACCCGCCCTAGCCGCCGTCGCGGCCGTACGCCGCCCCAGCCGCCGTCGCGGCCGTCGCTAGCCGGCTAGCTGCCATCGCGGCTATCTTGGATCTCCTCCATCCTAGCCGTTGTCGAGGACTGCGGCTGCCGTGCTGTCTTCCGTGCGCGGGCCGCGCCTCTGTTGCTGTCGCGGATTCCTCTACGCGCGGGCTTCTCCCCCGTCCTCTGCATCTACGCCCCCTCTTCATCTGCGCGCCCTCTGTTGCACCGCGCGGCTGCTGTAGTCGAGGTCGTCCACCCGGCAGCGCCCTCTGCGCGCCCGCGCGGCTGCTGCAGTCGCGGTCGTCCGCCCGGCAGCGCCCTCTGCTGCTGTCTCCGTCCGCCCGGCGCAGTCGCGGCCCTCTGCTGCTACTGTCTTCGTCCGCCCGGCGCAGTCGCGGCCTCTTCGTCCGCCCTCTGCGCGCAGTCGCGGCCTGCGATGCTGCCGCGCTTGGTGTCTGCCATCTCTGCTGCAGTTGCGGCCTGCGGTGCTGCTGCGCCTGGTGTCTGCCATCACTGTTCATCCACTGCTCCCGCTAGGGATTTTGGTACCTTCCCGCCAGTTTGTTTCAAATTTGTTATTCTTCAGTGATTTATTAATCTGCAATATGTCGGCCAATGCTATTGTTGTCAACATTGTGCTTGATGGACAGAATTACCCAGAATGGGCTTTTTGTGTTCAGACTGCATTAAGAGGTCATGGTTTACTTTTTCATTTGACTGAAGATTCTCCAGTTTTAGCAGCTGATCGAAGCAATGCTGCTACAATTAAGACTTGGCAGATAAATGATGGCAAGATAATGGCTGCAATGGTCAACAACATTAAACCAACTATGATTATGTGGTTGTCCAAATTTACCACTGCTAAGGCTATCTGGTCACATCTTAAGGATCGGTTTGTTCAGGATAGCGGTGCTCTTTTACATACTCTTATGCAGCAGACTCATGTGATTGAGCAACATGATATGTCCATTGATGAATATTATTCCGCCTTTGATCGTCTTATGAGTGCATTGACCTCCACGGTGCCCGCTTGTACAGTTGTGCCTTGTCCAGCCCATAAGTTCATTGACAAGTTCTTTACCTACAAATTTGTTATGGGAGTTCGACCTGAATTCGATTCCCTTCGTGCAAGGCTGCTTCACAGTTTGGATACTCTCACCATGGCTCAGGCATTGTCCGAATTGCTTGCTGAAGAGACTCGTCTGAAATTTATGTCTTCTATTACTGGTGTGAGTTCTCACAGTGTGTTGGCAGCTGCTCAGAGGTCTAGGAACACCTCCTTTCAGCCTTGTGAACACTGCAAAAGACCACTCATCGGTCTGAGAACTGCTTTGCTAAGTTTCCAGAGAAGTTGGTTGATTTTCGTGTCCGTCGTGCTACTCGTGGTCGTGGTATAGGACCATCTCCTAAAGGCTCATTTGCGGTTGCTGCTACTTCTTCTGCTGGTGCTTTATCATCATCTTGGGTTCTTGATTCTGGTGCTTCTTTTCATGTGACATCTGATCAGTCACGTCTGCCATCTACTACACCTGTCACCGAGGGTACCTCTGTTCAGATAGCTGATGGTACATTATATCATGTGACCCACAAGGGTTCTCTTTCTGATTCTAATTTTACTGTTCCAAATATATTTTTTGTTCCTGAGTTATCCATGAATCTACTATCAGTTGGTCAAATTACCGATCACAATTGTTTTGTTGGATTTGATGACTCATCTTGTTTTGTACAGGATCGTCACACAGGGGATGTGATTGGGACTGGTCGTCGCCGTAAATCTTCGCCTCGCCTCTACTTCTTGGATACCTTGTGTCTTCCTTCCTACCATACCTCTACACCTCATGTGCTTGTTGCTTCGGGTTCCACGACGATGTTTGCTCAGTGGCATCATCGTCTAGGTCACTTATGTGGATCTCGTCTGTCCACCCTAATAAAGTCAGGATGTTTAGGTCCTACACATGCTGAGTCTAGTTTTCATTGTAAGGGTTGTCATCTTGGAAAACAAATACAACTTCCATATTTTACTAGTGATTCTCATTCTGCTAAACCTTTTGATTTAATTCACTCTGATATTTGGGGTCCTGCTCCATTTGTCTCAAAAGGTGGTAATAAATATTATGTCATTTTTATTGATGATCATTCTCGTTATACTTGGATTTACTTCATGAAACGCCGTTCGGAATTGCCTTCTATTTATAAGTCCTTCACTCCCATGGTACACACCCAGTTTTCTGCTACTATTAAAATATTCCGTTCCGATTCTGGTGGTGAATTTTTATCTGACAATTTCCGCCAGTTATTGACATTAAAAGGTACTCTAGCTCAACTTTCATGTCCTGGTGCTCATGCTCAAAATGGTGTTGCTGAACGGAAACACCGTCATATTATTGAGAGTGCTCGTACTATTTTGATATCTTCTTTTGTTCCTTCACACTTTTGGAGTTAAGTCGTTTCCACTGCTGTGTATCTCATTAATAGACAACCATCATCTAAACTTTCTGGCAAATCCCCGGGTGAAGATCTTTTTGGGATCCCCCACGATATGATCATCTCCGTGCGTTTGGATGTATCTGTTATGTCTTGTTACCACCACGTGAGCGGACCAAATTGACTGCTCAATCTGTAGAATGTGTATTCCTTGGATACAGTCCAGAACACAAAGGCTATCGTTGTTATGATCCTTCGACTCGTCGTATTCGAATTTCTAGAGATGTGAGTTTCAATGAAAATCGCCCCTTATTTTACAACCAGCCTACTCACTCCTCATATTATCCCCCACAGAATCTACTTCTTTCATGTGTCTTCCTTCCATTCCTGCATCTACACCATCATCTTCTACATCCACATCTAATGTTCTCATTCCAATAACACCACCTTCCACCTCCACGTCATCCTCTTCTTACTCTTCCAAACCACCTGTCATCCAAACCTACATTCGTCGTTCCCGCTCTATTTCTACGGCTGGTCCCGATACTAATCCTGTACCTGATTCTTGTACTAACCATAATGAGTCTAATGATGTTTTTAATCAGTGATATCGTCTTCGTGACCGTGGTACCATTGAACCTCCAGATCGCTATGGTTTTCCACGGGCTGGTGTGGCAATTGTTGAACCCACTACATATCAGGAAGCTTCTGGGATTCTTGAGTGGCAGCTAGCTATGATTGATGAATTGGCTGCTCTTGAACGCACTGGTACATTGGTACATGGTATATTGTTCCTTTACCCTCGCATGTTGTTCCTATTACATGTAAATGGGTCTTCAAAGTTAAGACAAAATCAGATGGGTCCATTGAGAGGTATAAAGCTCGTCTTGTTGCTCGTGGCTTTCAACAGACTCAAGGACTTGATTATGATGGGACTTTTGCACCTATTGCGCATATGACTACTGTTCGAACCTTGATTGCAGTTGCAGCCTCATCTTCTTGGACTATCTCCCAGATGGATGTTAAGAATGTTTTTCTCAATGGCGATCTACAAGAAGTTTATATGCATCCTCCTCCAGGGGTTGATACTCCCTCAGGGCATGTTTGTCGTCTCTGTCGCACATTATATGGGCTGAAACAAGCTCCTCGTGCTTGGTTTGAGCGATTCATCTTTGTCATCACATCTGCTGGTTTTTCTTCTAGTGAACATGATCCTGCATTGTTTGTTCATGTTTCTCCAAAAGGTCACACTTTACTTCTATTATATGTGGATGATATGCTAATTACAGGTGACAACTCAGAACATATTTCTCATGTCAAGCGGCATCTTAGTAAGGAATTTCAGATGTTTGATTTGGGACCGCTTAGCTATTTCTTGGGCATTGAAGTTCAGTAGACTCAAAAAGGCTTTTATCTGGCTCAGTCCAAATATATACAAGATCTTCTTAATCGCTCTGGACTTACTGATACACGCGCTGTTGCAACACCGATGGATCTTCATTTAAAACTTCATCCAAAGGATGGGACACCACTAGCAGACCCAACTCGGTATCGTCATATTGTGGGTAGTCTTGTTTATCTCACCATCACCAGACCTGATATTGCTCATGATGTTCATATGTTGAGCCAATTTGTATCAACACCTACTTCAGTTCATGATGATCATTTGCTTCGTGTGCTTCGATATTTACGCGGGACAAGATCCAGATGTTTACTCTATGCTTCTGATAGCCCACTTCAGCTTCATGCGTATTCTGATGCCACTTGGGCAAGTGATCCTATTGACCGTTGTTCTACTACAGGTTACTGTATTCTCCTTGGATCATCTCCCATTGCCTGGAAATCCAAGAAGCAAGCGGTCATAACTCGTTCTAGTGCTGAAGCCGAACTTCGGGCACTTGCTACTACCACTGCTGAAATTATTTGGTTGCGCTAGCTCTTGGCTGATCTTGGTATCACTTGTGACACTTCTACACCTCTGTTATGTGATAACTTGAGTGTTATACAGGTTGCTCATGATCCAGTGAAGCATGAACTTACTAAACACATAGGTGTTGATGCATCTTTTACTCGATCTCATTGTCAGCAGAAAACTATTGATCTTTAATATGTGCCCTCAGAATCTCAATTGGCAGATTTCTTCACCAAAGCACAAACAAGAGCACAACATCAGTTTCACTTGATCAAACTCAAAGCTTCAGATCCTCCTTTTCCACCTTGAGTTTGAAGAGGGGTGTTAAGGCCCATTAGGCCCAGGCCTACTGCCTATATATATTACCTATAGTCCTTAGGGACAAATCATCAATCTCAAGGTTAGTAACATGTACCATGCCAGAGTTTCAGCGAGGCATGTAGTTGTAATGTACTCTGTACTTTTTGTAGATGTTGTGAATATTTTCACAAGGGGGTAACTACCAAGTAGAATAAATACTGATAGAAGAACTTTACAAAAGTGTACAGCTTGTTCACTATTGCATAATTCATAATATGAAACTTCTCTTATAGGTATGACCCAATATGAGATTTAAGAAATGATCTCTAGCATGCTTTGAAATCAGAAAAAGTGGCCCAAGGCATAAACCTTATCACCTATGCAACAAGGCATAACTAGAGTGTCGAAGAGGAAATCTCCGGCCGGGTGGCGGAATGCACCCGCCCTAAATCCTTAGATGAGGAGGGGCCTAAGCGTTTTGCATGTCTACTAAGCGATGAACGAACACAAGAACACACAAGAGTTTAGAGTGGTTCGGTCCGCCGGAGCGTAATACCCTACTCCACTGTGTGGTGTATTGAGCTTGAGAGCTTGTATGAACTTGTGAGCCTGAGCTAGGTCTAATTGTGCTTGTGTGAGCTTGAGTTTGTGTCTGCTTAAGTGACCTTGTGTTGTAACGTTGCGTGCCTCCCCTTTTATAGCTAAAGGGGGCACGTACAAGGGTGCTGAGCCCCGACACGCGGGCTCAGGGACATAACGGATTTAATACTTGGAGCAACTAATGCCGGTCGCCAGTGCAATCTCCTTGCGCCCTGATATTCGCAGTCTGCGTAGTATCGGCGTGCGGCGGAAGCTTCACTGGCAACGTACGAGTGATGATGAGCACAGTGTATGCCGCAGCATGGGCGTACTGCCTGTCACCGGAGCGGACGGGCACGCCGCCTGCAGGATGGCCTGGCCGCCGCCCGTCAGCAGAGTGGACAGGGCACATTAAATGCTGAGGCGGCACATCGCTTGTCAATGGAGTAGACAGGGCGTATTTAATGCTGAGGCGGCACATCACCTGCCAGTTTGACAGACGGCGCGCCTCCTCCGCAATAAATGCGCGGCCTAGAGGCCTTACGTCTGGCTCCGCCCGCTGGCTTACGACACGGCCAGTAGGCCACGTGGCAGCATCGGGTCTCCGCCTGAGCGGGGAGTGGGAGCGCTTGCGGTATGGTCCGAACACGTGTCAGCACCGGACCCCCGCCTGGCCTTGATTAAGGCCTGGGTATTCTTTTCCTTGGAATCCCAGGACCCTACTGTGAGTAGCCCGGACCCCTCTTGAGGGGTCCCGGACCCGTCCCAGTGGTCTGGTTTGTACCTGTGGAGGTTTTGAACCCCGCCAGAAAGTCCGGGCTGTGCATCCAGGGGTCCGACACTTTCCCGTGGGGGTCCGGACCCACTGTCGCCAACTTGGAGTATATCGTCTTTCTTGGCCACGTGGCGGCCCAGTAACCGTCCACGTGGTGGGGTCAGGTACTGTTCGCCACGCGACTAAGGATAGCCGCATGGACAGCGCACCTTCATACTGTAGTAACGGGTACCCCTGTTCCAGGGTACTGACAGTGGCCCTCGGGCCCGCCTCAGGGGAGGATACGAGCCTGCAGGTGGGGCCAAAGCTGGATTGTCGATTGGCGCGCTGCTTCTGTGCGCTTGCTGGCGAAATTACTGCCAACCTGCCTTCGAACACGCCAACTGCCACGCTTGCCCCCGCGGCTGACTGACTTGTGACCTCCGCACTTGATGCTTTTGCTGGGCCACGCGCGGGGTGCCTCGATACCGCTGCATTGGTTTTGAAATTTTTTTTGTCTTCTGCGGAGGCTCCGAGGAGACGCGGTACTGGCACGAGCGGCGGTTCGACTTCTCTGCACCCAGGAACCGACGCCCATGAAGGATGACTCGTGGGCCCAGGGCCCCGTGTCAGAGACTGGGCTGTTGGTGTCACACCCGGTTTTAGAAGGTAAACCGAATGCGAACCATGTACGTGCCAGGATCAGTTATTCACGTACACAGCAGTTACATAATATGGACATCATCACACAGTGCTCAAAATAGTATTAAAAGGGGAAATAATAGTCGATTACATCATACGTCTGAGACGTCCATATAGTTCTTACAATAAATCAAAGTGCGGAAAAGAAACGTAGATAACGCGGCCTTCACAGGCAGCCGACTGGGGGTTGCCGCTAACCCACACCTAGAACTCGTCGTAATCTTGGAACTCCTGGAAGTCTCCTTCCACAGCTTCATCTTCTCCTGAGCAGTGGTTGCAATGCTGACAACCTGGGGGGGGTTTGGTGTGTAGAGCAAGGGTGAGTACACATCAACATACTCAGCAAGTATCCTGTTTGGCTGTAGTGGACTAGCTTTATGTGGGGATAAGTCAAGCAGTTGCTTTTAGTTGGTCAGGTTATTATTTACTAGTAGAAAGCCAGGTTTTAACATTAACCCAAGTTATTAGCCCATTGTATCCTTTCCAAACGGAAAGAATACCACTTACCAATACCATAATCATAACCGGAACCATCAATCTCATAACCATCTGTACCACAATGTCTCTGATCAAGTATCACTAATCTCTGGAGCTCCCTTGGCCGCTCATAACCGTGAGCACGGCTGATATATCAGTTTCATAACACTCTGCAGAGGTTGTGCACTTTACCCACAAGCCGTGATTCCCTCTCTGGCCCGGGCTTGCAAGACCCTTATTCACTCCCGAGGTGAATGGCCAGGGATTCACTACGAAGCCTTTACAAAGATTCCCCGGGGCTGTAGCCACCCGTTAGGTTTCCTAAATGCACCGCACTCCTCCCCAAGGGGCGAACCCAAACTTGGCAGAGCGAGCCGCATACACCGAGCCCCATTGACGGCACGACGGCTAAGTGAACTACACCCCGGATCCTCTAATTATTCAGCTAAGGGCACCCCATTCCACCCTCATGGTTGCACTGTTTTCCCGGGCGGTCATCCATAGAACAGGTCCTTACGGAGAGGCACTCGAGAAACCGCTCGAGTCCCCTTGAAAACCACAAGTATAATCATAAAGAAGAACGGGAAAACAGCGTATCATAGATAATCACATCATGTTCATTGATTAGAGTTGAGCAATAGCATCAGACTAAGTAGTAATAATCCGACCCAAATAGGTAAACAAGGACTTGGATAACAAAAGCTAGTCAATCCTTAGGTATAAATGTGTAAAGCGGGAGGTGAATTAAAGAATGAATAGGACAGAGATAGGTCAAAGGACACTTGCCTCCACCAACCGACTGCTGCTCAGGGGCTTCTCCTGCGAATTCCTCGGGCTCTTCGACCGGATCGTTCTCTATGCGAGCGCAAACATACATACATCCATCCACATATTTAATACAAAAGAACAGTACACCATACAAGATAACAAATAAAGTGAATATGCACCAAGTATGACATTCGATAACGCATTTGTTATGGTTAGAAAGAAACGGGAAAGGTCTCGCAGGGGGGTTAAATCTTATGCACTAATGACACAATTGGTTTTTAACAAAATAATTCTGTTATATAAATTTATATATACTAATGGAAACCTAATCACTTTTAGTTGATCAACATTGCACAGGGTAAACAATTAATTACGTGAATCAATAACATAACGGAATTTTAAACTAAACTTCCTATTTTCCCATAGCCTGAACAGTGATTAGCCTACTTAAAATACAGTAATTATGATCACAGAAAGTAAATAAAATAAAATAAAAAAAAATAAAAAAAAACAGAGGGGGGGGGCGGTTGAACCGGCCCTAGGGCGGTTGAACCGGCCCTAGGCGGGGCGTGCAGGGGGCGGCCGAGCGGCCGAGCAGGGGGGGGCGGGGCGGCCGAGCGGCCGAGCCGGCCATGGGGCCGAGCGGCGAGAGGAAGGGGAGGGAGGAGAGGGGAAGGGAGGAGAGAGGGAGGAGGGGGGGGGGCGCTCACCGGCGTTGGGGATCGACGGCGAGGGGCGGCCGGCGGCAGGGGGCGGCGCGGCGACCTAGGGCAGGGGGCGGGTAGGGGGGTAGGGGCGGCGGCCTAGGTGGGGAGGGAGAAAATGAGGGGGGAGAGGGAGAGGGTTAGAGGATAAGGGAAAGAGGGGGGGGCGGCTGGGCCTATTGGGCCCAAGGGGGGGCGCCAGGGGGCGGCTGGGCCGGCCGGGGTCGGCCCAGGGCGCGGGAGAGAGAGAGAGAGGGGAGAGAGAAAGAGAGAGAGAAGAGAAAGAAAGATCTTCTCCTCATTTTCGAAATCCGATCTTTCTACATGAATGCAATTGCGCTTTCAAAGCAATCAAAAGAAATGCAAGGTTCGGCATGGTGCATCGAACAACATAAAGTATTTAGGGTTTTTCCTACACGGGAGATCCAAACCGAATCCCGCTAAACTTTGGAAAAGGTCAAGGTTTAGCGAGGGGAAAAAGAAAAGGAAAAGGTAACGCCCGAATTTTGGCGAGTAAAGAAAAGAAAAAAATTCAACTGCAAAATTCGGGGCGTTACAAACCTATCCCCCTTAAAAGAATCTCGCCCTCGAGATTCAGGGCTGGCTAGCAAAGAGCTCCGGGTACTTGGCCATCAGATCATCTTCACGCTCCCAGGTTGCTTCTTCCTCAGAGTGGTGACTCCATCTGACTTTGCACATTCTGACGGTCTTCCTTCGGGTGACTCTATCTGCAACCTCAAGGATCTGAGCTGGCTTCTCAACATAGGTCAAGTCCTCCTGGACTTCCAGACCTTCCACTGGCAACTGCTCTTCCGGCACATGCAAACACTTCTTCAACTGAGACACATGAAAGACATTATGCACAGCAGACAAATTCTCTGGCAAACTGAGCTGATAAGCCACTTCTCCTCGTCTTGCAAGAATCTGATACGGACCAATGTAGCGGGGTGCTAGCTTGCCTTTCACTCCGAATCTTCTGACTCCTCTGATCGGTGACACTTTCAGATAGACAAAGTCTCCGACTTCGAAACTCAGCTCTCTTCTTCTTGTGTCTGCATAGCTTCGCTGCCTTGATTGCGCTATCTTCAGATTCTCTCGAACCATCTTGATGTTCTCTTCGGCTTCAAGCAAAATGTCTGGCCCAAACACTTGCTTCTCTCCAGGCTGATCCCATTGCAACGGAGTTCTGCAACTCCTTCCATACAGCGCTTGAAACGGTGACATCTTCAAACTGGCCTGGTAACTGTTGTTATAGGAAAACTCCGCATAAGGCAATCGCTTGTCCCATCCGGACTGATCTTGCAACGCACAGGCTCTTAACATGTCTTCGAGAATTTGATTGGTTCTTTCGGTCTGGCCATCTGTCTGCGGGTGATAAGCTGAACTGAAATTCAGATGCGTGCCCAAGGCTTCATGCAACTGCTGCCAGAAATGAGAGGTGAACTGCGTTCCTCTGTCTGACACTATCTTCTTTGGCACACCATGAAGACAAACGATCCGAGACATATACAATTCTGCCAATACTGCACTGTTGTAGTTGGTCTTGACAGGTATGAAGTGGGCTGACTTGGTCAAGCGGTCCACTACTACCCAAATGGAATCGTAGCCGGCTCGAGTGCGAGGCAATCCGACTATGAAATCCATACCAATTTCATCCCATTTCCACTGAGGGATCTGCAACGGTTGCAACAATCCAGCTGGTCTCTGGTGTTCTGCCTTAATTCTTCGACAACTATCGCACATAGCCACATGCTCTGCGATTTCTCTTTTCATTCCGTACCACCAGAATTTCTTCTTCAGATCCTGATACATCTTCTCACTACCAGGGTGAATCGAATAAGCTGTCTCATGAGCTTCCTTAAGAATCAACTCCCGAATAGACTGGACATTGGGAACACACAAGCGGTCTTTGAACCATACCACACCTTCTGCATCTTCTCGAAAATCTTTGCCTCTGCCATCTAGAATCAATCGCCGAATCTCACTGATCTTCTCATCATTTTTCTGCGCTTCTTTGATTTCGCGCTCCAAGGTAGGTTCCAACTCAACTGTAATTCCTCGCGAATTGTTCAGAAATCCGAGACTCAACCTGTCAAACTCCTTGGCCAACTCATAAGGCATCGGGCGAGCGACCATCAGATTGACTTGACTCTTTCTGCTCAAAGCATCTGCCACTACGTTCGCTTTTCCTGGATGGTAATGAATCTCCAACTCATAGTCTTTGATCAATTCTAACCATCTTCGTTGCCTCATGTTCAATTCTGACTGAGTGAATATGTACTTCAGACTCTTGTGGTCTGTGTAAACATCGCATTTCTGTCCATACAGATAGTGCCTCCATGTCTTCAGTGCGTGAACCACTGCTGCCAACTCTAGATCATGGATGGGGTAGTTCTTCTCATGAACCTTCAGCTGTCGGGACGAGTAAGCCACAACTCTTCCCTCTTGCATCAACACACATCCCAAACCTGTGTAACAAGCATCGCAATACACCGAGAAGGGCTTGTGCACATCAGGCAAGACTAGGACGGGCGCTGTAGTCAACTTCTCTTTCAGCGCTTCAAAGGCTTCTTGGCATTTCTGGGTCCACTTGAACTCAACCTTGTTGCCTAGCAACGCTGTCATTGGCTTCGCAATCTTCGAAAACCCTTCAATGAATCGCCGATAATATCCGGCCATTCCAATGAAGCTCTTGATTCCTCGAGCATCCGTTGGCGCTTTCCAGTTTAGAATGTCTGCCACTTTCTTCGGATCCACAGCCAATCCTTCTTTGTTGATTATGTGACCCAAGAACAGGACCTCACTGATCCAGAACTCACACTTGCTCAACTTTGCATACAACTGGTGCTCTAGCAATCTCTGCAATACCATCCTCAAATGATCTGCATGCTCTTCTTCGCTTTGAGAATAAACCAGAATATCATCAATGAATACCACCACAAACTTATCAAGGTAATCCATGAATACACTGTTCATCAAGTTCATAAAGAATGCTGGCGCATTGGTCAAACCAAAAGACATCACTGTGAACTCATATAAACCATACTTGGTAATGAATGCCGTCTTCGGAATGTCCGAAGGTCGGATCCTGAGCTGATGATAACCTGACCTCAGATCGATCTTGGAGAACACACTGGCTCCTCTCAACTGGTCGAACAGATCTTCTATTCTGGGCAAGGGATACTTGTTCTTGATCGTGACCTCATTCAAAGCTCGATAATCGATACACATCCTTTTGGTGCCATCTTTCTTTTCCACAAATAGGACAGGGGCGGCCCAAGGCGAGGTGCTTGGCCGGATGTAACCTTTCTCTGACAGCTCATCAATCTGCTTCTTAAGCTCAACCAACTCTGGTCCAGATATTCTGTAAGCTCTCTTAGAGATGGGGGCGGTTCCAGGAAGAAGCTCTATAGCAAATTCAACTTTCCGCTCTGGTGGCATACCCGGTAAATCCTTTGGAAACACATCTGGGAATTCAGACACAACCTTGATACTCTCAATTGGGTCTGCTTCACTGCTATCGACAGCCATCTGATAACAACTTCCTTTCTTTGGCTCAGGCGGGACTAACCCGGTCACCACTTCCTCTCCTAGTGGGGACACCAACTTGATTGTCCTTTTATCACAACTGATAACTGCCTGATACTTATCTAACCAATTCATCCCTAGGATGACATCTATTCCCTGAGTACCCATTACTATAAGGTTGGCGGGAAATGTTATCCCCCTTATTTCCACACTTACATTCAAACAAATGCTATCGGCCCGAATTCTACCACCGGCTGAGTCAATTTGAATGGGGGTTAACATGGTAGTAGTTGGAAGATTATGTGCTTCTACCCATGATGCAGTAATGAAAGAATGTGTTGCTCCAGTATCAAATAACACTTCTGCAATACGGGAATCGACTGGGAACATACCTACTATCATGTCGGGGGTCTCCTGAACTGCTTCAGCTTCCAAGTGGTTCAGCCTTCCATGATTATAACGCGGCTGAGGGCGATTGCCTGCTCCAGGCTGAGGCACATTCTGCTTCGCTGGGGCATTGGGGCCTGACTGCTGCTGGGCTGCCTTCTTCGGACATTGCATCACCCAGTGGCCTTGCTCTCCACAGTGGAAACACGCTCTGTTTCCAACTTGAGCCGGTGCTGCCTGACTGTTCTGCTGATTTGCTGGGGCAGGAAGACGAGGTGCTTGCTGATTCTGCTTCTGAAACTGACCTCCTGACTGATTGCTCTGACGGTTCTGGTACTGATTCTGAGGATACTGCCTTTGGAACTGCTGATACTGCTGACGCTGCTGATGCTGCTGAGGTGGACGCTGGTTCTGCCTGAACTGCTGAGGTTGATTGCCTGAGAAACGAGGACGGCTGCTGCTTCCAGGCTGGGGTCCACTGATCTTGCGCTTACGATCTTCCATCTCCTTACGCTTCCTTTCTGTCATGATTGCTCTGTCAATCAGGTGCTGGAATGTCGGGAAGGTGTGGTTCATCAGCTGATACTGCAGAGGGTCAACCAAGCCTCTCAGGAAACGGTACTGTCGCTTGGCGTCGGTGTCGACATCTTCAGGAGTATAGCGAGACAATTGCAGAAACCTGTCTCGATACTCACTGACAGACGATGACCCTTGCTTAAGGGCCAGGAACTCCTCCTTCTTCACTGTCATCAGACCTGCAGGGACATGGTACTGACGAAAGCTACCTCTGAATTCTTCCCAGGTGATGGTGTCGGGGTTGGCATGGGTGGCGAGGTAAGACTCCCACCATGATTGGGCTGCTCCCCTCAACAGACGGGGACCATACAAGACTTTCTCCCGGTCATCGCACTGAGCGGTATGCAACTCCCGCTCCACAGTGCGCAGCCAATCTTCAGCATCCATGGGGTCAGAAGAGTGAGCGAACGTTGGTGGATGACCTCTCATGAATTCAGCACGCTTGTCTCTAGGCATCTGAGGCATCTGAGGCTGGGGTGGTGCTTGCTGCTGTTGCTGCTGCTGCTGCTGCTGAATGGCGGCCAAAGTCTGACCGATGGCTTGAACTGCCTGAGTCTGCATCAGAAACATCTGCTCGATCGACATCGGGGGCGGGGGCGGCAGATGCTGCTGCTGGGGCACCTCATCCTGCGGAGCGGCTCGCTCCTGCTGAGCACGCCTTCCTCCTCTACGCCTGTTCTCTGACATCTGCAGAACGCAACCACACATCAGAACTGATCTGGCAAAGCTTGCAGCATAAGAAAAGAGTATAGAATTCTCCAACAGCACTGAACAGATGAGCATCTTCACTGATCTCCAACACAGACCACACAGCTTCTCAGATAAAGAGGAAAGGAGAATAATGGGTTTCCCAACTATATAACTAACTTTATTGACATAGTATGTAAACCAAAATGCAGGGGATACCCACACTCTGGTGACAATCATTACAAAGATCCAAACCAAACATAGTTCATCATGACAAACATAAATGCACAGGATATAGCAAACTACCCTGTCTAACTAAAACCAACTAAGACCGAGACTAACGCTAAGACTGAAGCTTCCATGTATATATTTATTTCGTATTAATTACAAGATCCAACTCTAACGATCTATGGTTCTAGGTTTATCTTGGTCTTGCAGGCGGGATTGCCATAAGACTGGTGTCCACGCTGAGGTGAGCGGTACGGGTGCTGAGTCCCAACGGGAGCGGGGGAACCACCGTCCAGATAACGACGTTCCGCGCGCTCAGCCCGCAGCAGGGCGATCTCAGCACGAGCCCTACTCAGCTCGTCTAATGCATGGTCCAGCTCCGTGTTTAGCACGGCGGCTAGGTTGACTGTGCTGCTCAACCTAGGATTGCCCTCACCGACAGGTGAGACAATCACGCCTCCTGTGCTGCCAGATGAACGGCGGGGGTAATACTTCAGGTCAAGACCGTCAGCTGCCCCACCGAAAACCGAGCAGTAGTGCGAAAGCGCACGCCGTGCAGCATCTTGCATGGCTGCCTCAGCTGAGTCCCGCTCAGAGATAGAATAGTGCTCTGAACAGGCCTCTGCACCCTGGAGACTGTCCTCCGGGCAGCGCACCAAGCAAGTCGCCTCCCAGCGGTCCGGGTAGACCCCGCGACTATGCTGGTAGACCACACAGCGATACTCGACGGACCAAGTATGCCGGTCAAATGCCCGACGTAGCAGGGTGTCGAGCGCATCGTGGAAGTGACACCCGCGAGCAGCGTCGCGAGTGATGGGTCGAGCAACCCATCCTTCCGGCTCAGGGTTAGCAGAGAAGTCGGTGTTGTGGCTCGAGCTGTCGTCGCCATCTCCGTCGTCTGGGTCTCCTCCAGCAGCTACTCCAGAGGCTGGGGCGCCCAGTGGTGGTGCAGGGGGCGGCTCCAGAGGAAGCACAGGGGAGCAGCTCCTCACAGACTCTATCTCCTGGTGGAGCGAGAGGGAAGAGCTCTGCTGCTCCCGTCGTCGACGTTCCTGCTCCTCACGCAGGCGGTGGTGTAGTCTCTCCAAGTGGCTGGACTGTCCGGCCACGGGACGGCGAAGCGGACGCTCAGCAAGGCGGGAGGGTAAGAAGGGGATGACTGACTTTCGTTCAGTGTGTCTAAGTCGAGCCATCTACAAAAGACATCGCAAGCAAAAGGGTGAGAACAGAATTAATATGACCAGCAAGTAATGAATCATAAATAGATGAAGGATTGGAATAGAACATAATTTTCAGCATGGTATAATATATAGTAGAACATAGGTTTGGTCAGTAGGACCAACTTTTGAAGGGGTACCAAAGTCAAGGCAGGGACAGAGGTCTTTAATCCTTAGAACGACCATTCTACTCTAGGTTAGCGGTCCTACAGTCAACCTGGCTTTGATACCACTTATGTCACACCCGGTTTTAGAAGGTAAACCGAATGCGAACCATGTACGTGCCAGGATCAGTTATTCACGTACACAGCAGTTACATAATATGGACATCATCACACAGTGCTCAAAATAGTATTAAAAGGGAAAATAATAGTCGATTACATCATACGTCTGAGACGTCCATATAGTTCTTACAATAAATCAAAGTGCGGAAAAGAAACGTAGATAACGCGGCCTTCACAGGCAGCCGACTGGGGGTTGCCGCTAACCCACACCTAGAACTCGTCGTAATCTTGGAACTCCTGGAAGTCTCCTTCCACAGCTTCATCTTCTCCTGAGCAGTGGTTGCAATGCTGACAACCTGGGGGGGGTTTGGTGTGTAGAGCAAGGGTGAGTACACATCAACATACTCAGCAAGTATCCTGTTTGGCTGTAGTGGACTAGCTTTATGTGGGGATAAGTCAAGCAGTTGCTTTTAGTTGGTCAGGTTATTATTTACTAGTAGAAAGCCAGGTTTTAACATTAACCCAAGTTATTAGCCCATTGTATCCTTTCCAAACGGAAAGAATACCACTTACCAATACCATAATCATAACCGGAACCATCAATCTCATAACCATCTGTACCACAATGTCTCTGATCAAGTATCACTAATCTCTGGAGCTCCCTTGGCCGCTCATAACCGTGAGCACGGCTGATATATCAGTTTCATAACACTCTGCAGAGGTTGTGCACTTTACCCACAAGCCGTGATTCCCTCTCTGGCCCGGGCTTGCAAGACCCTTATTCACTCCCGAGGTGAATGGCCAGGGATTCACTACGAAGCCTTTACAAAGATTCCCCGGGGCTGTAGCCACCCGTTAGGTTTCCTAAATGCACCGCACTCCTCCCCAAGGGGCGAACCCAAACTTGGCAGAGCGAGCCGCATACACCGAGCCCCATTGACGGCACGACGGCTAAGTGAACTACACCCCGGATCCTCTAATTATTCAGCTAAGGGCACCCCATTCCACCCTCATGGTTGCACTGTTTTCCCGGGCGGTCATCCATAGAACAGGTCCTTACGGAGAGGCACTCGAGAAACCGCTCGAGTCCCCTTGAAAACCACAAGTATAATCATAAAGAAGAACGGGAAAACAGCGTATCATAGATAATCACATCATGTTCATTGATTAGAGTTGAGCAATAGCATCAGACTAAGTAGTAATAATCCGACCCAAATAGGTAAACAAGGACTTGGATAACAAAAGCTAGTCAATCCTTAGGTATAAATGTGTAAAGCGGGAGGTGAATTAAAGAATGAATAGGACAGAGATAGGTCAAAGGACACTTGCCTCCACCAACCGACTGCTGCTCAGGGGCTTCTCCTGCGAATTCCTCGGGCTCTTCGACCGGATCGTTCTCTATGCGAGCGCAAACATACATACATCCATCCACATATTTAATACAAAAGAACAGTACACCATACAAGATAACAAATAAAGTGAATATGCACCAAGTATGACATTCGATAACGCATTTGTTATGGTTAGAAAGAAACGGGAAAGGTCTCGCAGGGGGTTAAATCTTATGCACTAATGACACAATTGGTTTTTAACAAAATAATTCTGTTATATAAATTTATATATACTAATGGAAACCTAATCACTTTTAGTTGATCAACATTGCACAGGGTAAACAATTAATTACGTGAATCAATAACATAACGGAATTTTAAACTAAACTTCCTATTTTCCCATAGCCTGAACAGTGATTAGCCTACTTAAAATACAGTAATTATGATCACAGAAAGTAAATAAAATAAAATAAAAAAAAATAAAAAAAAAACAGAGGGGGGGGGGGCGGTTGAACCGGCCCTAGGGCGGTTGAACCGGCCCTAGGCGGGGCGCGCAGGGGGCGGCCGAGCGGCCGAGCAGGGGGGGGCGGGGCGGCCGAGCGGCCGAGCCGGCCATGGGGCCGAGCGGCGAGAGGAAGGGGAGGGAGGAGAGGGGAAGGGAGGAGAGAGGGAGGAGGGGGGGGGGCGCTCACCGGCGTTGGGGATCGACGGCGAGGGGCGGCCGGCGGCAGGGGGCGGCGCGGCGACCTAGGGCAGGGGGCGGGTAGGGGGGTAGGGGCGGCGGCCTAGGTGGGGAGGGAGAAAATGAGGGGGGAGAGGGAGAGGGTTAGAGGATAAGGGAAAGAGGGGGGGG
Source organism: Zea mays (assembly GCF_902167145.1). Classification (NCBI taxonomy): domain Eukaryota; kingdom Viridiplantae; phylum Streptophyta; class Magnoliopsida; order Poales; family Poaceae; genus Zea; species Zea mays. The sequence goes on from NC_050097.1 coordinate 93,162,511, forward strand.
CGGCTGGGCCTATTGGGCCCAAGGGGGGGCGCCAGGGGGCGGCTGGGCCGGCCGGGGTCGGCCCAGGGCGCGGGAGAGAGAGAGAGAGGGGAGAGAGAAAGAGAGAGAGAAGAGAAAGAAAGATCTTCTCCTCATTTTCGAAATCCGATCTTTCTACATGAATGCAATTGCGCTTTCAAAGCAATCAAAAGAAATGCAAGGTTCGGCATGGTGCATCGAACAACATAAAGTATTTAGGGTTTTTCCTACACGGGAGATCCAAACCGAATCCCGCTAAACTTTGGAAAAGGTCAAGGTTTAGCGAGGGGAAAAAGAAAAGGAAAAGGTAACGCCCGAATTTTGGCGAGTAAAGAAAAGAAAAAAATTCAACTGCAAAATTCGGGGCGTTACAGTTGGTTTCGGCAGAGGTGAAGAGGCGCACTACCGCAGACGGTGGCGTGCTCCTTACGCGGCGGTTTGCCTTCTCCGCACACGGAGACCGACGCCCAAGGAGTATGACTCGTGGGCCCGGGCCCCCGTGTCAGGGGCTGGGCCACTGTTTTTGGCGGAGATGGAGAGGCGCACTACCACAGACGGTGGCGTGCTCCTCACGCGGCGGTTCGCCTTCTCTGCGCACGGAGGCCGACGCCCAAGGAGTATGACTCATGGGCCCGGGCCCCGGTCCAGAGGCTGGGTCACCTCGGCGCGCGTCGGGCGAGATCTTCTGCGGCGTTTCGAGGCGTTAGTGGGGGAATCCTTCTTTAAAAAGGGGATTCCCCCGAGCGTGGTAGCCATCTTCATCACTCACAGCGCCCTTTCGCTCTTGAGTTCTCCGCACTCTTCTGCCGCCGTGGCCGCCATGGCCTTCCTAGATCCTCCCGAGCGTCTCCAGCCCGAGGTGGCACTCAACTTGGTGCGCAACCTGCTCGGATGGGATGCGCCGGCGTTCGTCGGAAGGATCTGTGTCGGCGCCTCTGCTCACGGCGACCTCACCGTCGGGGAGTTCATGCTCTTTGTCTCCAACCTCCCCAGCGGTCTGGCGCTGCCGATTTCGTCTTTCTTCGTGCTGCTGCTGGAGGAGCTTGGCCTCCAACCTCAACACATTATGCCCTGCTTCATCCTTCAGGCGGCCATCACCGCCTACCTCCGCAGGATGTCCGTGGGGGTGACATTCCTTCCCGCTTCTTCCTCCAGCATTCGGGGGGAAGGATGTTCACCAGCCTCGTGAAGGTGGACAGCGGGCTGAGCAGCGGCTCCATCCCTCGCGCCCCCCAACTCTTTGGGGTGGGAAGCGAGCCGTGTTGTGGCTCCATCTCTTTGGCTTTGATGGTACGACCCCCGCCTCAAACGGGGGTCGTACAAGACGTCGTACGCCGTGGAGATGGCGGCCGCGCGCTTCCAGCACCACCCTACTGATGTCGAGTAGGTCATACCTGTAGACACAAGGCTAGGGTCCCGCTTGAAGGCGGATGTAATAACTTTGCTTTTGTAAGGTACTCTTGAGTACTAATTATCGAGCAGTATTAGTACTTATCTGCATACTACTTGTCCCTGTTGTGTGTGGCGTTGTCGACTCCTTCCTGGTACCTGGCCCCCTTGGGATGTGGGCTCGACGTGTCGAGACTGGATACCAACATACCTAAAAGAGTTGGGAACGGCCCCCAGGAGGCAGCCTCGACTGGGACCTGGGCCTGAACACAGCTTCGGCTAGGGAGCATTAGTAGTACACCCATAGGACCCATCGTCTGTCATTAGCCATCCTTTGATACATGCACGGGACCTGCAGGTTTTAGTCTGGGAAGCCAAGTTGTGTGTCCGGACCCCCTGGACCGCGGTTCCAAATACTAGGACACCCGTCGCAGAGTGGTGGAGCGTGCAGGCTTACGGTACGGGACCAGGCTAAGCGGCTACACAGCTCCGGACCACCCCAGGAGACAAGTATCCATTCTCTAGAGTCGGACCCCAGGTTGTCGGACCCACAGGACTATAGCTCCAAATACTAGGGTGTCCGTCACAGAGTGGTGGAGTGTGCAGGCTTTTGGGTACGGAACCAGGCTAAGCGGCCACACTGCTCCGGACCACCCCATGGAACGAGCTCCTGTTCTTTAGAACCGGCCCCCAGGCTACCGGACCCCCAGCTTTCGTAGAGGGGTCCTAAACTGCAGGCCTGGCTACTCAATTCGGATGTCATCATGCCAGGACAGATGGGACCTGTACGGGTGGGTTAGGTAAAAAATAATATCCGGAAACTGCAGGATGAAACCATGGAGGCAGGAGGATAAAACTGTCATAGGAGCACATCTGAGGGGGTAAATCTTCTCTTTATAACTCGACATGCATGGGTGCAGGCCAATAGGCCGGGCTTATGAGGGCGGACCTCACCGGGCTGGCGTACACGTATGCACAACCTAGTTACAAAAAGGGAGAAAAACTCGACCCCTCAGACTTGCTCCTATGGATAGAACTTACAGAGATGTTCCAGGGGTTAGGAAGAGGTACTCCAGCTGTAGCAAGGTGGTTACCCCCGGGTCGGCATATTTCCGTCACCTTGAAGGGTTCCTCCCAGCTGGGGGAGCGTTTACGGAACCCTCCTTGGTTCAGTACTCGCCATAGGGCTAGGTCCCGACCCAGGGTTCCCTACTATGCACGAACCGTTAGTAGCGCCTGGGTGCCTGGTTGCAACGTGCATTTTAGGCCGCTGCCTGCCAACTGCGTTCGTTGATGGAGTCCACATCCTTACGCTGTGGCCGCTCCTGCACATACTTATCAAAAGACTGGACCCGTGGTGAGTCCATAAGAGTTTCCGGGGGGAAGGCAGGCTTCAGCCCGGTAGACCAGGGAGCACGGGGTCCCCCTGGCGGTCCGTCTAGCTGTCATCACCGGAGACAGAGCCTCCGGCGAAAACATCCTTCAGGTCCCCCTCGGGTGATTGATACCCAAGGTCCTGTTCAGCCGCAGCCACCTCGCCGTCGTCGACCCTTTCCTTGCCAGGTCGGCGGCGAGGTGGGGAGCTGTCCTTGGAAGACTGCTCGCGCCGCCCGCTGACGCGCTTCACGAGCTCGATGATCTCGCGACACTCCTCAGCGCTATGGCGACTGTTGGGGTGTACAGGGCATGAGCCACTGTTACCCCTCTGCGGCTGTGGGCGCTTGTTGTGGTCGCCCCGGCCCCCAGTCGCAGCTGCGACGACTAGAGCGGTGGACTGCGGCTTCTCGTGGCCGCGACCCTTCTTTTTCTTTTTACCGTCCCGGGGGACGGCACCCGAGCCACCCGTCTGGGCAGCCCCGGTTTGTGGTGCCGAGTGCCATGCCCGGCCCTTGGCGGATCTGGCGCACTTGTCGGCCAGAGCGAAGAGTGTGGAGACAATCTCCACGTCATGCGTGGCTAACTTCTCCAACATCTTTTCATCACGTACTCCCTGACGGAAGGTTGTGGGCTTGTGGCATGCCTAAAAGAATCTGCCACACTTTTACAAGTCATTGACGAGTGGAACCTACGCAACATAAGAAAAATCTTACCACAATTACGGCTATAAACTAAACACATGTCTAACTCGGTCAAACATGCCTAACGTTAGGCATGGCAAACTGTGGCAGGTGAGGCAGCGAACCAAACACACCCTGCAGAAAAAGAGATCTCTAGACTGAAGAAACATAAGCCTAGGTGTCTATGCAACACCTTTGAAACAGAGATCTTTAGACTAAAGAAACATATGCCTAATAGACAGAACATGTAGAAAAAGAAACCTTCCAAACTAATAACAAAAATGTTCTTATCTCTAGTTTTCAGCCTACCATGTCCCTGTCCCTTGCCCTCCAACCTCCTTCCACTACAATCTACGCTTCCCACCCCGTACCAATCTAAGCCCATCACAAAGACAAATATAGTTCATCATTATTTTACATTTAGCTATCCATACCAATATTATGCATTTTTCAAGTGAATCCCTTCTATCCCACAGAAAAGCTACCAAATCCTCAAAGACGTTCATTTATAAGCTTCATTAAGGATGGGTAAAGTTCTGAAAAAACAGGATTCTTTAACCTTACTAAACCTCTTCAAAACTTTTACTAGGCTTATATTTCTAGAGAACTTGGATAAAACCTCTCTGAACCAGGTGCTAACTGTGACTGCTAGATCCCATTGGTTAGCAAAAAGGCCTCTAGCCTAGTGGTTAAAGGCTTCCGATTAGCACCTCCAAGACCCGGGTTCGATTCCCCTCGGGGGCGAATTTTCCAGCTTGGTTAAAAAAATTCCTTCGATGTGCCACATCCGCTTTCGAGTTACGATGTCATGTGCGCCACCCTCCAGTTGGGTTGTTGCTAAGTGGACGGTTGACGTCGGCCCGTTATTGATGGGGTTCGGGAATTTGCTTTCGGGTTACGATGTCATGTGTGCCACCCTCCAGTTGGGTTGTTGCTAAGTGGACGGTTGACGTCGGCCCGTTATTGATGGGGTTCGGGAATTTTCTCAGCCGAGACCATTGTTTCAGTCTCTTCTTAATATAATGCCGAGAGGGTGGTCATTCCCACCCTGGCCGAGTTTTTTATATCCCATTGGTGAGCAGTGATACTACAGAATAATGGCCAATTAAGCATGTATTCATTCTAGTAAGGAACAATTTATTCATTCAAACTGCAAATGATGCAAGACACATGCCAGTACAGTAAAATATAGCCTTTTGTAAGATAGTAACGTCTATTGAGCTCTTGGCCCTAATCATGGCAATAACACTTCACTGTTCATATTGTGGTATTTCTCACAATATGAAGACAAAGACAGAAAAAAAAAGAAAAAGAATAAAGCTCTCAACCCAGCCTAACACACTAGTTTTAGGTCAAACCTAACCAGCTGCTCTCCTCTCTCACCCGCCAGCGCAGCTCTCCTCTCTCTCCCTCTCCCCCACGCCTCTACCGGAGCCTACGCACCGCCATCCTCAGCCGCTCTCCTCTCTCTCCTCCCCTGTGTCGCCGCCGCACCTCTCCCAGCGCTCTGCGCGCCGCCGCGCCTCGCCTTACTCTCGGGCAAGGCCACAAGACGCCTTACGAGTCCAAGCTCGCCTTACCTCTTAAGCTTCGCTTGAGCGGCGCCTTAATAACCTTGACCATAGGACTGCTTTGTATCAGCGACAGCAAATGACTACATTGAAATACTGTGAGAAATACCACAATATGAACAGTGAAGTGTTATTGCCATGATTAGGGCCAAGAGCTCAATAGACGTTACTATCTTACAAAAGGTTGTTTCCACTGTTTATCTTTGAGAAACAACTGTAGTATCTTAATATTTGGGCATGACTAGTGTCAGTTTAGTCCTTGTTATCACCAGTTCTGCTGAAAATATACTCATACAACAACACTACTAGAGTCCTCGATAAATGCCTTATAAATAGTTTCTATTTCTTGTGACATTGAAACAAAAATGACTGCAAATAAATAACTACCAACAGCTGTATCTATGCTACAAATGTAAAAAAGTTGAAATGTGCAAGCACATATTAGTTGTGATAAACTTACAGATCAAATCTGTGATATGGCTCAATTTGTTTGGAGTCCAGCAACATAGTTATCTCTGAAGCACTTTAGCCCAATAGTGGTCCTTAGGTGCAGGAAATAAATGAGTTTAGTACTGCACCCAGAAAATACAGATATTTGTTTATTCTGGAAGATTGTACCAGAGATGAGATGAAAAACAATCAGGGTACTGCACAGAATGCACCTGCCTTCACCACTACCCGTCAGTAAAATTATGGCCTGATTACAACAGCCATGAAACAAGACAGACCATCAAGGTCATAGGATCTTGTGATGAGATGAATACAACTAGCTCCATCCAACTAGTCATATGAATTGATCTTTTCTAGTAACAGTGATGCATTAATCCCAAGCAAACAAGGGTTTAACTCTATCACTGCCTTTAAGTCCTGCATGGAGATGGAATTTGTCTCTGGAGGTATAATAGAACTCTGCCCAGAAACATGGGTATGTACTGATACACCATTTATTAGTTTTCGGCACATCTGCTGCTTCAATGCATCATGTCTTAGTTTGCCATGTCGAGACCTTGCTCTAACTAATTCAACACAAGATCCAATCAACTGCTTCATGAAAACATCAATGCCATTATTCAACAAATTGGCACACTCTATCGAGACCCCTTCCAACCCAGATGCTCCTGCCATTTTGTCCAACCTCTTCTTCACTGACAAAGTATCACAGAGTTCACCAACTTCGATACAAGTGTCAGAGGTATCCTTTGAACTCACAGAAGAAAGGGGTATTCGGGCCACACCAAAATTGCCAGGACGTAACTGAATGCCAAGTGGTGCTTGCACTGGACCTTCGGGTTGGTGTATAATTTCTTGTCCCAGGTTTTCTCTTGAAGCCTTAGCAGACCCATTGCTCTGCAGAGAATTATGTAAACTGAATGGTTCCTTCTCCATTCGCGGTCGCTTGAAAAGTGGCTCCACATGGTCACTGTTTTGAAATTGTGTACATCTCTTCAGATCACTCAAATGATGAACACCATTCTCCAGCATAATAGCGTCACAATGATTCAGTGATGGCTTTTGGGTTAGTAGATTTTCCCTTCTGCTTAATGGTCTGTTCTCTTTGACATTTAGGTTCAACGGACCACCATTGTCCCAGACAGGAGGAACAATCACATGGCCAGAAGTGGTGGCACCTCTGACCAGCCTAGGATCATTAATTACAGGTGGGCCACAAGCTCGACTGGCATTATGTAGGATGGAACGGATAAGGTGGTTGTGCAATGGGAGGTTATCACGGCCAAGTGCAACAAGACAAAGCTTCTCAAATTCATTCTTGCTCAGTTTTGAAGATAAGAACCTTTCCAGGTGCTGAAAGTATTTCTTTGCTCGTTCAGGCCCAATCGTCTTAAAAATCTTGGACTTGATCTCACGAACATCAATACGAGTACTCTGGCTTACTGCAGGAGATGGTAACGGTTGAAGGCTTGGTGTGGGTTGTACTGATGGTGGTGTAGAGGACGGCATTTCTCAGGGAAGGAATTCCATATATCTACAAATGAGCTGCAGAGTAGAATGCCACGAAGAACTCTGAATCTGATACTATACTGCCAATCATGGTTAATCACTGCAATAATAAATATCTCAATCAAAAACATATAACATGAAAAGTGTAAAGTAACAACAAAAGCATGGAAAAACATGCCACCACTAAACAATGGCTTACCCAAGAACAGTTATTCAGTATCTCCAACTAATAGAATACTAAAGATGTGTTTGGCATAAATTTGGTGGACGGGATTGGGATTGAGATATGAGGTGACTGTGGGATAAAAAAAACTTTAACAAAAGCAATCAGAAATTAGGATTAGTCTACCCCATATGTATGCATAAACCGAAGATGCATTAGCCCATAATGATACAAATTCTTGCAATCCAATACAGGCCAGAATAGATTGGACAAATGTAGGAATGGAATCAAACTCATTTTGAAAATGAACCGCAAACAATGGAACTCACACTACTAATTCCATTAAAAATGGCATGTTCAGGTCAACTCCAGACTAAAAGGAGAGAAGTTCTGAAACTGAAAATAAACAGAACAAAAAAAAAGGGGGCACATTTCCCTGATGAGACCAAGCTACCTTTACTCACACCAGCACAAAACTCAAACTGATGTTTTCTGGGGCAAACAGAACTATGGCATAACCAAGAACACTCCAATCCAGAGTCTACAACAACAACAATAACAACATAGCATTTTAGTCCCAAGCAAGTTGGGGTAGGCTAGAGTTGAAACCCAACAAGAAGTCACCAAAAAGAGAAAGGAAGAGAAAGGGGAGGGGAAAAAGCTTTTGAGAGCAATAAAAGGGAAAAGGCCTAATCACGGTTCGGGCACGTGGATAGCTTCTTTCCAAGCACTTCTATCCAAACACAACTCCATTGGGATATACCATTCCTTTAAGTCCCTTTTAATTACCTCCTCCCATGTCAAGTTTGGTTGTTCTATACCTCTCTTCACATTATTGTCCCGTCTTATGATGCTTCTGTGCACTGGTGCCTCTGGGGGTCTCCGGTGGACATGCTCAAACCATCTCAACCAGTGTTGAATAAGCTTTTCTTCAATTGGCGCTACTCCTATCTAATCGTGTATGTCATCGTTTCTCACTCGATCCAATCTTGTGTGCCCACATATCCAACGCAACATACGCATCTCTGCGACACTTAATTGTTGGATATGTCGTCACTTAGTAGGCCAACACTCAACCCCATATAACATAGCAGGCCTAATTGTTGTCCTGTAGAACTTGCCTTTAAACTTCTGTGGCACTCTCTTGTCACATAGAACTCTCGATGCTTGATGGCATTTCATCCACCCCGCTTTGATCCTATGGCTAACATCATCAATATCACCATCTCTCTGTAGCATCAATCCCAAATAATAGAAGGTGTCCTTCTTTGGTGCTACCTGGCCTCCCAAGCTTATTCTCCATCCTCACTAATTGTAGTACCAAAGTCACATCTCATATACTCGGTTTTGATCCTGCTAATTTTAAATCATTTTGACTATAGGATCTGACGCCATAACTCTAGCTTTCTATTTACTCTGTCCTGACTTTCATCTACTAGAACTACATCGTCAGTGAAAAGCATACACTAAGGGATATTCCTTATATATCCCACGTGACCTCATCTATCAATAAGGCAAATAGATAAGGGCTCAAAGTTGAACCTTGATGTAGTCCTATGTTAATCGGGAAAACATTTGTATCACCATATCCTTGATGAGTGTAACATACTTTGTTGGGACTTTATGCTTATCCAATTCCCACCACATGAGATTCCTAGATATTTTATCATAGGTCTTTTCCAAGTCGATAAAAAACATTTGCAATTCCTTCTTCTGCTCCTTATACCGCTCCATGACCTATCTTATTAAAAAAATTGCTTCCATGGTTGACCTTCCAGGCATGAATCCAAATTGGTTCATGGTGATATGTCATTCCTCTTAGGCGCTGCTTAATAACTCTCTCCCATAGTTTCACAGTGTGGCTCATGAGCTTAATCCCTCAATATTTGGTACAACTTTGAATATCTCCCTTATTCTTGAAGATTGGAACTAATGTACTCCTCCTCCACTCATCGGGCATCTTGTTTGATCGAAAAATATGGTTGAACAACTTGGTTAGCCAAACACCAATATCCCCAAGGCATTTCCACACATCTATTGGGATACCATTCGCCCATCGCCTTGCCCCCTTTCATCCTCTTTAAAACTTCTTTGACCTCTGATTCTTGGATCCTGCGTATAAAGCATCTATTTAAATCATCAAAGGAGTCATCCAATTTGGTGTCCATACTCTCATTCTTAGCATTGAAAAGATTGTCAAAATACTTCTGTCAACTTTGTTTGATGTCATGTCCTTTCACCAAGAGTTGATCCATCTCATCCTTAATGCATTTAACTTGGTTGAGGTCCCTCGTCTTCCTTTCCCGGATCCTAGTCATCTTATAGTCATTCTTCTCCCCTTCCTTTCTACTTGGTCTTCGGTAAAGATTATCATAGGCTCGACTCTTTGCCTCACTCATAGCTCGCTTTGCAGTCTTCTTTGGCACCTTATACCTCTCTATGTTGACCGCGCTCCTGTCATGTAACAAGCTCCTGTAACATTTTTTCTTTCCTTTATTGCCTTTTGAACGTCCTCAGTCCACCACCAAATTGTTGGAATAAGTCTCGTGGTCTTTACTGCAGTTCTTGACTGCTTTAAGGACAGCGAAGGACAACATCATCTGTTGTTGTTGGTCTTTACTGTAGTTTTTTTAGTGCTTTAAGGACAGCAGGTTGGGTAGAGGACAATAGTGCTTTGCTGCAGTTCTTTAGACTAGAAGACAGCGCATGGTCTTGTGAAGGACAGCATGCTGCAGGACAGCAGCATCTCCTTTGCTGCCTAGAGGACAGCAGGAGCTTTTTGACTGTCCTCCTTTAGCATCTAGAGGACAGCAGGGACAACAGCATTTCTAATACTGCAGAGTAGTGTGTAGTGCAGAGTAGTGTGTAGTGCAGTGTGTAGTGCCCTTAGGGCTATAAATATGTATCCCCAACCCTTAGATGGGTGCGTTTGGTTGTGGGACAGCCAGGACAGGGACGTCCTGTCATGGGCATCATAGGGAGCGGTCACTCATGTGGGGCCGCACCTATGCGCGCCAAAAGCGAGAGGCCGCAGGGGGCGCTGGCAGCATCGCGCACAAGGAAGGCACGGGCGCTGGCAGCAGCGCGCGCAAGGAAGGCATGGCAAAGGAAAGCGCGTGCAAGGAAGGCATGGCAAAGGAAAGCGCGCGCAAGGAAGGCATGGCAAAGGAAAGTGACTGATTTGGTGGCTAAATTAATAGACCTAAATTGTAGGGAGATAATTCCAATTAGTCACTTGCTTAATTAGTGGTTGCCTAGTTGGTCAACCGGTGGCCTATATATAGGCCTGTACGCAGGAGACAAAGGAATAAGGAATATATTATCAAACCAATCTCTCTCTCTTGTAATGACTCTCAAGCGCCTAGGGCTGCTACCCTAGAACCAAGCCTGCGGCAGAGGGGTATAACCTCGCCGGAGAAGACAGCTATCCCCATGGACCGAAGGTCCATGACACCTGGTATCAGCTCCAGGTTATCCTCACCACCACCAGCCGCCCATCCCTCACCACCACCAGCCGCCGCGCCATCAGCCGCCGCAACGCCCTCCCACCCGCCCTCTCCAACTCTAGATGCATTCACTCGGCTCAAAGAGAGTTTTGGCCGCTTCGCAGAGCAGTGGGATCAGTTTGTTGTAATGTTCCACCGCTATAAGGAGAAGACAGAGAAGGAACTCCAAGCAGCGGTGCGGCTTCAGACGGTAGCGCGAGGGTTCCTGGCACGCCGCCAGGTACAGTCCCTTCGTGGGGAGAAGCACCTTGTTGTGGCCTCCAGGGCCACCCCATGGCCGTCATCACATGAGCAGGCCGTGGTGCGCCTGCAAGCCGCAGTGCGCGGCTTCCTTGTTAGGCGGGTGGTGCGGAAGCTGCACTTGCTGATCAGCTCATCGCTGCAGCAACTCGCAGCCTGCGCGCCCAACCACCAGGTCTCGTTTATACTTTTTGAACCACCTGCAGAAGTCGAGATCTGGGTATGCAGCCCCCCTGCACGGCCAAAGAGGGCCGTCTCCTTCATTCGGGCACCTGCCTTGGTGCTGGACAGACCCAACATAAGAACGGGCTGGTTCCTCCTCCACCTTTCATCCAACATAAAGGCCGCAGTTCAGCTCTTTCCTTGGGATCCAGGAGAACAGGAGGACATAGCTGCAGTTCAAATTTATATTTTAGTTCCACAATTATTTTGTATTTTCGTCTTAAATAGTAAAGGTAAGCTGAGATGTAAAAGGCTTAACCTTAATTCGTGTCAGGTAAGTCTATGGCAGCTCGAGGACGAGCTGGTCCTCAAGGGAGGGGGAGATGTCATGGGCATCATAGGGAGCGGTCACTCATGTGGGGCCGCACCTATGCGCGCCAAAAGCGAGAGGCCGCAGGGGGCGCTGGCAGCAGCGCGCGCAAGGAAGGCACGGGCGCTGGCAGCAGCGCGCGCAAGGAAGGCATGGCAAAGGAAAGCGCGTGCAAGGAAGGCATGGCAAAGGAAAGCGCGCGCAAGGAAGGCATGGCAAAGGAAATTGACTGATTTGGTGGCTAAATTAATAGACCTAAATTGTAGGGAGATAATTCCAATTAGTCACTTGCTTAATTAGTGGTTGCCTAGTTGGTCAACCGGTGGCCTATATATAGGCCAGTACGCAGGAGACAAAGGAATAAGGAATATATTATCAAACCAATCTCTCTCTCTTGTAATGACTCTCAAGCGCCTAGGGCTGCTACCCTAGAACCAAGCCTGCGGCAGAGGGGTATAACCTCGCCGGAGAAGACAGCTATCCCCATGGACCGAAGGTCCATGACACGTCCCCTGGCGTCCTCTCTCGTCCCTCCAATTTTGAGGGATAACTAGGGACAACAGTGGGATAGTCCTGTCCCAACCTTTAACCCGAACCAAACAACCTTATTTGAGGGATCATCCCATCACATCTCGTCCCGTCATTGCAACCAAACGCATCCTAAGAGTCCCGTTGCTTACACAAGTATCTTTAGGTTCACCTCTGCTCTCTTTGGTGACTTCGAACACCTCTGACGACACCTTACTAATACAAGTTGCCACCTTCACACACATGTTGTTTGCGTCTTCTTCGGACCAAGCGCCCTCCACAAAAACTCTTTCCCAAAAACTTCGGATGTCACCCCTTTGAATTTCCACCACTTTGTCCTCGCAATTTTGGCTAATTCATCCCTATGAGTACGAATCCAAAAACGGAAGTCAGCCACCACAAGATTATGTTGGGGCACAACACCCTCTCCAGGCATCACCTTACAATCCAAACATGATTGTTTATCTTCTCTCCTTGTGAGAAAGAAATCGATCTGGCTCGAATGATGGCCACTGCTAAAAGTCACCAAATGAGAATCTCTATTTCTGAAGAAAGTGTTGGCTATCACTAGGTTGTAGGCTACAGCAAAGTCCAAAATATCCTCTCCTTGATTCCTACTACCATACCCGAAACCTCCATGAGCCAACTCATAACCTGCATTTGTTGAACCTACATGACCATTGAGATCTCCTCCTATGAAAAGCTTCTCATTGGTGGGTACTGCTCTAACCATGTCATCTAAGTCTTCCCAGAATTTCCCCTTCTCGCTCTCACTGACACCAACCTGAGGGACATGCACTTATAATGTTCAAGACTACATCCCCAAAACTAGTTTGACTAGGATAATCCTATCTCCCTGCCTTTTGACATCCACCACTCTATCCTTGAGGGTCTTATGTTCTTATCAATCAGGAATATTTACTCTATTTTTATTTGCCACTGTTGAGTACCAAAACTTGAAACCAGTGTTCTCCACCTCCTTCGCTTTTTGCCCCTTCCATTTTGTCTCCTGGACAGATAGGATATTAACACGCCTCCTGCTCCCTGCATCGACTAACTCTCTTATCTTACCTATAAGGAACCCTACGCTCCAACTACCTACACAGATCCTAGTCGGCTCAACTATCTTCCTTACCCCTCGCACCCGTTGAGACAAATGCGAAGACCCTTGCACATTTGTCACTACACCCGGGCACCAATGTAGCGCGCCACTAAGGAAACGACAACCCGATCCTTGCTCACATGACACCGCATCTAGATCACGACACGGCACGCCACCAAGGGGGTGGCGGCCCAGCCCTTGCCCATTTAACACCATACCCAGGTTCCGATATGCCACATCTCTAAGAGGGTTACGCTCCAACGGTTTTCTATTGGGTTTCATCTCCATTTGAGTGGCTAAGTTTTTATAGCTAACTAGCCACGCCTAACGCAACCCTCCTCCTTGTACCTGGACTTGGGACCAGGCAATGCTGCACCAACATATGCTAAGACAACATAGGCCTGCTGCCAGAACAAAGCTTCGATAAGGCTGATCCTGTAAAACCATCTTACTTCGAACGAGAAAAACATCTCCAAATATCCACCAAACAGAGAACCCAAATCGCAAGCTCCAGAGTGACCAAATTTTAGCTCCAGAGTGACCAAATTTTGGACAGACACTGTTGAAAAAGTTCAGATCATATATGTAATTCCACAAACCCAAGGTTTGCTGATCAAATCCACATCACCTCAATCAAAGAGACAATACATCTAGGGTTTCACACGAAATTTAAACTTTCAGACTCGAACTCATGGGGATAGCAAAGAGTACATTATACATCAAACAACAAAGGGAATGAAGAACCCGCAGCATAACTTACACGGCAATACCAAACCCTGCCACAACACGGGTGTAGAGCTCAAACTCCCCAATCCCCAGCTCGCCTTCTCTGATCCAATCAAGGTCACCACAATTCCGACCCCAAAGCGAAGCTTCCGCACCCGAATTCAGCTCCTCGGCTCCCAAATAGTGAGTCCGAGGCCGCGCTGGCAAGTGACGCGGCCGCCATTGGCGCCGGTCCGCCATTGCCGGCCGCGGCAGCCCCGCGCGTGAGGTTAGATCGAGGCGGGGGGATTGGGACGGGGGCGCAGAGCTCTCACCTTTGCTTCTGCTGCTGCGCACGCAGGCGTGGGCGAGGCCGTGGGTAGCAGGAGCGATCGGGAGCTGCTGCTGATGCTGCTCTCGTTGGGCTCCACGGGCTGCAGCAGATGTCGCCGCGATATCGCCGAGGCGTGCTCTACTGAACGCTCCGTTTGCTGGAGGGGACAAGTCCTGGGGTAATTCACGACGGCGCCCGGCGCCGCCGGCTGCTGGCCTGATGCTGCGACGGACGAGGTGGTGGTGCGAGCCTGCGAGGTTGCTGGCTGCTGTTGGGTTGGGCTGGGTGTTAGTGCTGCGTCCGTTCTCCGTTCCGTCTGTGTCCTGATGTTGTTGCACTTGTTTTCTCTGACTCGGCCCTCCCTTCTCCCTCATTGCAGTCTCCTTTGACCTTTCACAGATTTTTTTTTCTCTCATTTGCTTTTTTTTCTTTGTTATTTTGGCTTTACTGGCTCTAATACTAGGTACAGCAAACAAATTCTATAACACATTTAGGGGCTGTTTGGTTTATGGCTAAATGTGTCACACTTTACCTAAGGTTGGTCGTTCGAATTGAATAACTAACATTAGACAAAAAAGTTAGGCAAAATGTGGCAACCTAGGTAGTGAACCAAACATGCCTCTAATCTGTCCCGTTGCATTTTTAATCAAAAGGAGCGCAAGTAAAACCACGATTAAAACAGTGATACAAGTTCAACTACTAAATTTCTAACACAAAACATTTTAGTTCTGTATATATGGACACTCATGTCCGCCTAAATGAATAACGTTCAAATACTTTTTAAGTAAATCATGTTACTACATCATTAAAGCGTTACATCAACAAGAACCATGCATTCTTGGGGAAAAACACCGCGAGCGATTACTAGTGGAGATGATTAGATGATTGTACAACATCCATTAGTGATAAAAACTATGTATTTAATGTTAGTGGATCTAGAAACAAACTAAGAAAGAAAGTATATAATAGAAGTTTGTCAACGTCCAAGAAAGATCGTACTCCTAGACAATATCAAGACATGTTCTAAAGATCACGATAGGAGAAATTGTCGAGGATCCAACTAACACTGACAATATGCCCCTAAGGCTCTCGGTCTTAGAGACCTACCTCAGCTCTAACTAAAGTAGACGTCCATCACATTGAAAACCTACTCTCAAACCTCTATGGTTGTCCCAGCCATCGTCGCTCATCTGGACAGGCAAGACCTAGGCACCCTAAAGCCTCGAGATCTCTCTAGCCTTCAAGACGCTGGCTTTGGGCCTCTCCAACCTTCGAAACACCCCAAAACTATGGAGCTCTTCTAGTCACTTTAGGGACCTCGAGGCCTCAGATCTATAAGACCCCAAACCTCAGGATCCAAACCAATGATCGAGGCATGAGGTCCTTCATGTGGGATTAGAGCTTCTAACTCATCTAAGCATACTAAGGAATATGGGTGGCCCCTTCCCCCGTGGCAGGATGGCTCTCGAAGGTATAGCCCTAGTACCACATTCAACTCTACCCGTACGGTCTCTTGGTACTAATGTTCTAGATAAGGCTCATGTCCATTACATTAAATATTATAGATGATATTTGTTGGGGGCCTATCTTGCCTAAGGTCCTCAAGACGCCTCTACTTTGAAGTAAACAAATGTGTTTCAGGTATAAAGTGAAGGACAGACGAAGCTGGCCTTCGACCGAAGCGGTGTATAAAAAGCTTCGTCCATACATGCAAGCAACAAAGATGCGAGCCGAGGTCGTTAGCCTCGGTATGAAAAAAGCCTCGGATGCAAAGCGATGAAGGAGAAGAAGTCCAAGACTTGTGAAGCAAGAAAAAAAAGAGAAAAGACATTGATGTCCCTGTATCATTTGTAAATCATGTGTGCAAACTTTGTGGGCGTGTTTGTAATTTCCTACGAAGCTGTTCAACTTTCCTAGGTGAACAATGCCCTACATAAATTCACCTTTTCAGGGCCTTAAGCTTCATTTCGCTCAGCTTTCGAAGTATCTTCGAGCTATCTTGTGCAAAGAAGCCAAAGGTATGTTTATAAACTTATATAATATGAAGGAAGATGGAATAAATAATGTTAAAGGCTCAAGAGATGAGTTTCATACTTTATTGTCCATTATCGTCTTGTTCAATATTGTTTTGTTTGCATCTCCCTTTAAAGACCTTCGTCCTCAAGCTAACACTTCGAAGAAGGAAGTACGAAGGTCCAGACTTATTAACTTTTGTTGCCTTGTTTTTTTTGCCATGAAGCAATTGAAAACAAGTGACCAACATTAGCACACCTCCGGTGATTCCATGACCACAACAACCTACATCATGTCGCCGAAGAAGGCAGTGGCGACTGGCTCTGTCCTCAGGACCTTGGACCCCAACTAAGGAGATGAAGCTCTCATCAAGGAGGTAAGGAACCAAAAGAGGAAAGTCGTTAGCCCAAAACTACAAGACGAGGGGCTTGATCGTGAGATCAACGACCTAGAAGCAATCCATCAGCAAATGGAAAAGTGAAGGGAGAAGATACTTCGTCTCTCTGAGCTTCAAAAGAAGATAGAGAAGCAACCAAAGAAATGCACAACATCAAAGTGCACGAAGATCAGTACAACTACAAGGACCAGAATCACGAGGGCCATAATCATGACAACAATCTTTGTCATGAGGCATTCAACTTTCAAGACTTCCTCTATGATGAAGCTTCACCGCTGACACCAGAACTACATGCTACACCTTGGCTACCATTGTACAGACCTCCAACACTGTCAATGCATGATGGGTTATCTGACCCGAAGCAGATCCACATGAGCTATGAAGCTACCATATCCTCATACGATGGTAACTCAATAGTCATGGCGAAGTCATTTTTTTATGGCATTCAGGAATGTGGCCCAGACTTGGTACTCATCGCTTTGGTCAAGGCTGACACTTTGTGGCAGAAGCTGAAGGAAATGTGTTGGTGTTTTGGGTATCGGGGTCCTAACCAACAAGTGAATTTGTGTTGCGTGCCCTTGTCTAGATGGGTGATGCAAGAATACACAAGATTTATCCTGGTTCAGACAAGGGAAGGCCCTACTTCCAACGAGGGGGGATAAGACTGATATTATCTTGCACCTAGGTGCTCATAGTAGGGATACAAGCTAGTCGAGAGAGGGAGTAGGGCCCAAGTCTTTAAGTGTGATTGAGGTCAGTGCCAATATCAAGAGTGGAGTGGGCGGTGAAGCGTTGTGTTCTTGCCTCTCCCTCTGAAGGCCCCAGGCTCCTCCTTTTATAGTCGCAAGGAGGAAACCCAGGCGTACAGGTGTTTCTACGTTATTGTCGTTGTCACTAGTGGTGCGCTCGAGCCCAGTAGCAGCATGGTCGTAGGAAAGGCCTTTGGAGGGGGCGCGTCCGAGACCTGTAGCTGCACAGCCGGCGGGATGGCCCTGGTACTTTGCATTGTATATTGTGAGATAGAGAGCTGAGGCTGGGTAAGGAGCACGAGCAGGCATCCGAGCCCATCCTGGACGAGACGTTTTTCGAGTCGTAGTTGTTTAAAACAGCACTCGGCATGGCAGAAGAGTGTGGTGATCTGGTCCTAGCATCATCTGAGATGGCAAAAAGTAGATTGGGCATATGTCTTGTTGTTCCTGTAGCCATCTTGTCTTCAACGGGGTTGGCGGGAGAGCAGGTGGCATCGTGTGTTTTTCTGTTGGTGCAGTTGGCTGAGGTCGGGCTCGGGCGAGACGGAGATTTCTCTCAAGGCCGAGGCTGGGTTGGAACACTGATATGCAGTCACGATTGGAATGGTTGAAACAACAGTTGGAGTGGGGAAATAGCGCCCGATATTCACGCCCTGACCGTCGTTGTGGGTAGTAAAGAGTAGACTAGGCCGGGGCCGTGTCACCCTTTGTTGACTTTGGTGCCCACGTCGGGGTAGATGGTCGTACAGACTGTATTAAATGTACACATTCTAGGGTCTGAGAAGTCGGCCGAGGTCGGGCTCGTGCTGGGACCTTGCCTGAGATGCGTTTCTCACCCGAGGGTGTCCTCGGGTGAGTCGCGAACCCACGCAGGCGTGCTGTTCGCCGAGGTTGGGCTCGGGCAAAGCATAGTTGAGCGGCCGACACGTGATGCCTCGGGTGAATCGTGATTCAGGTCCCACATGGCCTTGGAAGGCTGGGAGCGTGTTTTTCTATGATCCCTCATTTCTTGGGTATCTATGTAAGTTAGGGATGGAATCTGGGTACCCCTAATTATAGTATCTGATAGTAGCCCCCGAGCGGGGTGCCTTTTCTGGTTTTTGAAAGTTGGTAGATTTTATCCGATGGGTGCGCGCGAGCCCCCACGTCGGGTGTAGCCTCGGAGGAGTGGTTACTCCTACGAGGTCTTTTATGTTTCCTTCTATGGACTTCGTTGATCTGTCAATTCCACACAACTTGGCCGGAGCCTGGGTGCCCTCTGATCCTCTGCGTTGGTTTGTTGATGCTATCAACAATTTGGACGCAACCTAGGTACAAGGGCAGCCCCGAGCCTCTACACTGGGCGAGAGGATGATCAGGGATTGCCTTGACTTTTGATGATACGCCTCTCTGTCGCCTTTCCACAAGGAGGAAGAGGGGGAAGGCACCATGCTACCCTTAGTGGGCAACGAGCATGTTGTTTTCTGGCGGGGTATTAGCGGATAATCCGAGTGGAGGCCCGAGCCCCATTTGATAGGGGTCGGCTAGCGGTCCAAAGACGTGCCCCAATACACCTGTGGGTGATTCGCTGGTCCCGGATCCATTCGATAGGATCCAAGGGCTCGATGCCTCCCTCCGATGGGATACCATTACAAATCATTCCTACTGGTCTCGGATATGTCCTAGGGTACCTCGGGATTTATAGCCCGAGCCTTGTCCATGTATAGACGTACCCATGGTCATCCCTGACTTTATGCTCTTGGGCGGTTGTCGAACCCTGCCGAGGCGCTAACCATCAAACCCCTGATCCGTAAAGGGCTTGGAGCCCATGTTCCCTAGGGTGGTTGCTGATCCCCACCGAGGTGCCGACCTTCGAACCCCTGATCATTAAGGGGCTTGGATCCCATTTCCTTCGCTGGGAAGAAAATCCAAACAAATATTTCTTTCCCATCACCTATGGAGAAGGAGAGAGAGAGAGAGAGAGACCTTTTTAGGCGCCCACCTTGGGGAGGCGGAACGGTACCTGTTGGTTGCGTCAGCTGGACGAGACGTGTGGCCCCTAGGCGGGGAATCAATGTGATGGGACGCGAAGCCCGCGAGCTATCCGTTGTCGCATGTGTGCACACGAGATTTGAGAAACAAAATCTGTTTTCGGATTTGGTTTTTAAATGCGGGGGGCTTGGCCTTAATCTTGGTGGGTTCGTCGGCTCCCCTTATATATATCTGGGAGGGGGCACCCTTGGCTCTCACCCCGCACCTGTATTCCCAGCCTCAACCACTCCTACTTTTTAGGTCGCAACCAAAGATTGTGTTGAGAGGAGTAAGAGATTCGTGTACCTCGCCACCCTCACCTTCTCGTTTCATCATGGCCGAGAAAGTGAGCGGTCGCTCCCCGTGACTCGTGGCCCTTCTCTACTGTGACCAAGGAGGATCTGTAGAGCCTCGTTGATGAAGGTCTACTCCACCCCTCCACCTTCGGAGCGTGCCCCGAATGGCTTGTGCCTGGGGATTAGGAGGAGCTGACTCCACCCGCGGGCTACATCGTTAGCTTCGTACCATTCCACGAGCATGGGTTTGGGGTGTCGGCGAGCCGCTTTATGCCAGCGCTCCCGCATTACTATGGGGTTGAGCTTCACAACTTCAACCCAAACTCCATTGCTCATGCAGCGATCTTCGCGACGGTCTACGAGGGATACCATGGGATCAACCTCATTGGGATCTCTGGGTCCATCTCTTCTGTGCGGAGCCGTTTTCTCTATCGACGGAGGTGAAAAAGGTCCACATTGCGATGAGGCCCGGCGGTTGTACGCTTCAGCCACTTTCGGATCGAGCGCAACTATACATCCCTCACTCCCTCACCTCTTCGAACAAGGGGTGGCAGAACCATTGGTTCTACCTCCGCAATGATGATGGGATGCTGCCCTCGTACACCAAGTGGGTCGTGACCGCTGCTGGGGAGAACTGGCGGTGGGGCGCTATGCAGGAGCATCAGCCCCAGCTAGAGCCTGGAGCCCTCTTAGATGCCCTGTAGAGGCTTCGCAACCGTGATCTTACCACAGTCGAGGTCGTTGTCGCCTTTCACCATTAGAGGGTACTGCCACTAGTTGAGCGATGACTGCGCTTGCATGAGATGACGCTCGAGGCTGAGGTGGAGAGCTCTCGGATGTTGTCGGCCACCCTTACCAATGACGACCTCCTCAAGCGGGTCAAGGGCACGGTGGGAAGGCTGATTACAATGCCCTTGTCCAGGTCCCGATGCGTCCCAACTATGGTTACGTGTTACTGGTAGGCCGCAAAACCTGCCTCTGGTTTATCCTCGTTTCTTCGTTTCAACCTGATTATCTGGACTTTCGTTTATTCTTAAGGGATATGGGGTTACAGGTCTGCCTTTCCTCTGGTCCCATAGGACGCGGTGGGTCAAGCGGCACATAGGTTCAGAGGAAGAAGGATGAGGAGAGGAAGCGAGCCAAGGAGAAAAGGGCGGCTCGTGACGAGCCCGAGAAGCAGGGGCGGAGCCAAGGGGGGGCCAGCAGGGGCCATGGCCCCTCCCAAGGCAACGATGTGTATATATATATTCTAAATGTTGTGTAGTCTAAATATATATACTATAAATTTTATCAACATAATTAATCTAAGGTTTAATATAGTTGTTGGTAATATATAATCCATAACTCTTGTAGTATGCCAACCAAAGTCTAAAATAGACAAAAAAATAAGATAAAATATTTGTTGAATGACCAATTGATGGCATAAGACGTTAAACCTAATTTGATTGCAGACGCTAATATCTAAACCTCACCTCTATATGATTCTTCTTATCATTTGGCTGGGTAGCTACCGATTGCCGCTGACCACTTGACTTGTCTATGACATAGACTCACAAACAAAGTCTAGAGAAGGTGATCACGTGAAGCAACAGAATGAGCGCTAACAGCATCGATCACTAGAACCACATGTCACAGTTGGGACGTCCGTATAGACTACAAAAACTAGATCCAAATATGACTAACTTATATACATACTACATTAGATCTCGTGGATAATAAAATCTACAAATTTCAACTAAAGTTGTCACCTCATAGTTGGTGTGTACACGACTAATTGGACATGTACCTATGCAGGTTGACGAATTTTCATGGATCCTCGAGGCTAGTTGAAATTTTGAATTCTCTCAAAAAATTGTTAGATGTCTCATGAATACTAGAGTCATTATATAAAAGTTGAATCTCATCAACCGGACATTCATCATTATGTCGTCTTTATTATTTTGGTATTGTTACTATGCCACAACTTTAGTTCAATATATCAATTAGCTAGAAAATGAACTCATGTACTAAGGTAATTTATAAAGAACTAGAAATCGTATTTCATATCGAGTGCTTAAGCTTGTAATATGATATAATATTTTTTCACCATATAATACTGATGAATTGATCGGCCCCCTTTATATCGTAATCCTGGCTCCGCCCCTACCGAGAAGTGTCGTCGTTGGCCAGTAGAAACCTTGCCTGAGGGCATGAGAGGGAAATGGCCTTAAACCATTTCATATATTGATTCTTGTGCTTGATGACCATCACAACCATTCAGACTAACTAGTTTGCCTAGTCTTTGATTCACAAGTTCATAAGTTTAACAGTTTAGTTTCTAAGTCACCATCAGCTCAGATCCAACCAAATAGGGGTAAAACATGGAATAGATGAACTACCAATTGTTCTACTCTTTGGATAAGTTCTAGAGCGGTTGGAAAGCTCGGAATCAATATCTCACTATTCTAGAGCTAGTTTGAGGAAAAGAAGAAATATGAGTTAAAGAATCAAAATGTTCATGATCCATGACTTAGACAGATGGAAAGCCACTTGAGATATTTTTCTAAGTCGTAGGATCTCTCTCAAGTTTAGCCAAAGCAACTTGGAGAAGATTGTTCAAAGATCAACGACAAATAAAAAACTCAAGTTCTGAAATCACCAAGTGCGGACCGTCGACCCCTTCTGGCGGATCGTCCGTGACACTACTATGACTTCAGACATGAACTATAAATCGTGGATAGTCTGGCTAAATCACGGACCGTTCGCACGTGAAGATCTGGTTCAGCCCGAAGGTGACAAGTTGAGCAAAAGGATTTTTAGAGCTGGCGTGGATCGTCTGGGACCAAGGGAAGACCGTCCGCGTGATTTCACCGAGGCAGATAGCCATTGATCTAGCCATTGTCTATCAGGCGTATCCGTTGAGATGTTAGAACTGACCGTTGAGAGTGTCGCGGACAGTTCGGGCTCAAGCCGCGGACACGGGCTTACAAAGAGGCATTTGGATAGCACAGATAACTGAGACAGGAATAGTTGTCACGAGATATGAGAGGGAGAGTTTCTAGATGAGCAAGAAGGCGTTAAATATATAATGCAAAAAGGAACTACCTAATAAGCCAACTCTATGGTTTTTGCAACGTTGCAACTAAACTAATTGGAAATGCCTGCTCTTCGATGTTACAAGCTAGCCTTGCTACGATTTCCATATAGGTACAGAAGATTGTGATACCCCTCCCAGAGTGTATGCTCCAGATGAAGCTAGCTTCCAAGCGAATGAACTATAAAATCTCTACTCTTTTGCCCGCTAGTGCGCATAATAGGCAGACAAGGTATAACGACTATATGGGTCATTGGAGGCTATAAAAGGGATCCCAACCAGCCCATTCTCATTGATTCATTGATCCATATCATACACAAGAGTTGGGTATTCACTCCTATCTACTAGAGCAACACTTCTATACACATCAAAGACTCACAAGTGCCACAAAAGAGAGATCAAGTAAGAAAGAGCTACTCGTGTGTATTTAGCAATAATTCCTTATGAGAATCATTGAGAGAAAGTGTGTGCTACCTCTTGTGATCATTTGAGTGTGGAGTTTTTACTCCCATCCATTGTAAAGTTAGCAAGAGACCCTTATCTTTGTGGTTGGCCTTGCAAAGACTTCAGTCTTTTGTTGATAAACAAGGAACACTCGCCGGTCATGGTGACCGTTGGAGTGGGAAAGGGTTGAAAAAGACCCGTCCTTTGTAGACTCCTCAATAGGGATTAGGTTCTTGGTGAACCAAACCTCGGTTAAACAAATCATTCATGTCACTTATGTTTATTGCTTGTGATTTGTTTGTCTTCTCGCTCTCTATGTTCTCTTGCTCTATTCTTGTTGATATCAATTTGTGTTGCTTCAAGTTAAATTCTCATATATAGAAGCAACACCTTGCAAGAAAGAACTTGTGATTGTTCCTCTTCTTATCTAAGCCCTCTTGCTTTATTCTCCATAGATATTTTAGTTGTGTTACTTTGTGTTAATTCCACATTCTTTGATAGCAACACTTTTGCAAGCAAAGGAATTAGTTTTATACTCCGATAATTGTTCGTCTTGTTCTAACCGCTAATCGAGGGATCAAGATTTGTGTTAAAGTTGTAAATTTCAGATTTCTCCTATTCAACCCCTCTAGGCGACTATTAATTGGTATTGGTGCTAGGCACTTCATATTGAGTCTAACATCTCGAAGTGATGGCTCAGAGAAAATCCCAAAAGAACAAGAAGACACCACCGAAGGAGAACAATGAGGTAACTCTTGAGATATTACTTTTTGATTGTTCTAATTATGCTTCATGGTCTACTATTGTGATAAATGCTTTTAGAACCATAGACCCACAATTAGAACAAATTTTTGACAAGAGTATTATACCTTCTAGTTATGATAATAAAAATTCTTCCGAGGAAGCTCGAAGATGTTTACGCTTAAATCATTTTGCTTATGACATCTTAGGTAATTCTCTTAGCAAAGAGGATTATAATGCCTTCATAATTAGATATGATGAACCTATTAATGATGCACATGATATTTGGACTACAATTAAAGATAAATTTGATGAGTCCAAACATGTTAGTTCATATGATGCTTCTACTTCCTCTAGTCCTTATGAAACTAACCCTTTAAAGGA
This sequence comes from Zea mays, assembly GCF_902167145.1. Taxonomy (NCBI): domain Eukaryota; kingdom Viridiplantae; phylum Streptophyta; class Magnoliopsida; order Poales; family Poaceae; genus Zea; species Zea mays. The sequence goes on from NC_050097.1 coordinate 93,186,722, forward strand.
AGAAGAAGAAAATGAATGTTGGAGACCAAACAATGAATTCACCTCTCCAAAAGGTTTGTCTTCCCATTTTGATTCCCACATTTGTTGGGTCGCTAATGATAGCAGAAGCACAAATGAGGATGAGGAGGATGAAAGAAGCTTCATGCAACTCTACGCTCACCTAAGCCTAGAAGATAAGGCGGTCATGCTCAAACTTCTAAAAAGAGCGAGAGAGCAAAGCGGAGCTCTTCACAAGCTAGAAGATGTCCTCATCACAAAAATCCAAATCTTCGAAGAGTTGACTAAAGAACATGAGGAGCTAAAGTTCTTTCATGTTGATTTAATCCAAAGGTATGAAACTATTTCAATTGAGCAAGACAATTCCTTATCATGTATCGTTCAATTAGTATATAGGAATACCTTGCTTAAGGACCAAGTAGAGGCTAAAAATTGAAAATCTAGCTTCTCAAGAAAAACATGATATGCTTCTATGTTCTCATAAAAGTCTTATGGATGATCATATCATGTTAAATATTTCTCATGAGGTTGTGCTAGCATACTTAAAATCTCAACAACCTCACGCATGCACATGTGTTCAAATTGAAACTATATTGCCATATGATAATGTTGGTTGCTCGCCAGCCAGCAAATCCTTCTTTGAGCTAGAATTTCCAGGAATAGATGATATTGTATATCAAGAGCTCAAGGAAGCAAATGAGAGGTTAAGAATGAGCTTGACACAACTGAAAGGGAAGTGCATTGCTCAACCTTCTCAAGATAACCGTGATGACATGGTGAAGAAGCTTGAGACGTGAACAACTGTAGCATGCACAAAATCCCTCGAGGAAAATGTCAAGGACTTCAGGAATGTCAAGAGGAAGGAACAAAAGAAGAAAATCAATACCTCTACCAAAAGCCTCAACCATGCCTCCATACAAGGTAACATCCAAGGTAATGATCAAGCTACACTCCACACTAAGAAAAATAAGAAATGTAGTGAATGCTTTGAAGAGGGGCACTTGATTAGGTCATGTCCCTATATTAAAGAAAATGGCTTGGTTATTAACAAGGATGATAAAAAAAATTAGATTCTCTGAGAAGGGACGTATGGTTAAATCATGTCCCTATGTAAAACAAAAGGCATAGTTTTAGAAAAGAAATATTTACTAACCATATAGCAAGCAAGAGACAAGGAAAGAAGAAATCTTCAAAACATGAAGATCGCCTTTGCTACATATGCCGAAGGAAGGGACATCTATGCAAGGATTGTCCCATTGGTAACCATTCCGCTCCTAGCTTGTCAATTGATTCATATGTAACTAGGCAACCAAAAATTGCAACTTGTGCTAGAAAGGTAATGAGTTTACCAAGTGCTAGCACAAAGGACATTTGGATTCCTAGATATTTGTTAACTAACCATGATGGACCCATCAAGAGATGGGGACCAAAATATGACTGACAAGCTTTGCATGGAGAAGGAGGTGATATGGAGCTTTGGGAGGCTTGAGCGGGTTAAGCCAAATTCTTAATTCAAACTATCAATCTTACAATGTTTTATATCTCTAAGATTGACCCAATGTTGTATTGAATTATTATATGTAAAAACTCATATCATGTCGAGCAAGTTTTTGATGTTGTAGGGAATAAAGGATTATCCTGTGTGGAAAATCAAGAAAATCCTACAACATAGAGGATAACCAAAGAATTGTAACACTTATGTATTTAAGTGCTAGTATTTTCAAACTATTATTTCTCTTGTGTCTTGTGTAGCCACATAGAAAAAGGAAGCACTTAAGAATGTTTTTAAATTATGTCACCATTCTTTGGAGAAAGTTCCTCTCATATGGTAGATTACATATTCATCATTTCTATATTTTGACAATCTACATGCTTTAAATGGTTGTAAGTATCTCATGACATGTTTTACATTAATTATCCTATTGTTGCCATGTTCTACACATAGAGAGAAATATTCCAAGTTCTTAAAAGAATAAGGTGTCATATAAGGAATTCAAATCCTTAGGACACTTATACAAGGGGAAGTTCTCTTTATGACTAGAATCGTGATACTAATGCTTTTGTGTAAGTGACTTAAGTAGTCTCACACAAGAAGATGAGTTTCTATATGGAATGCATAATATAACATAAAAAGAAAATCAATCCAATGATATGTGATGTATTTCTTCTTGCTTAAATTGATATGATTCTTCTACATTAATCGCTCTCCATATTATGAATTAGATTTTCCCCATGAACTTGAGATATTAACTATGCTTGTTTTATGAGTTAAAACTGTGCATAATATCATTTAAAGGATAATCTAGTTCATGCCATGAACTTTCCTTGTTTTAGTAATCTACCTGTCATTCCTACTAAAAATGATTACTAAATAGGAAACTAGGGCTTGTGTGACTAATGACATCTCTCTTGAGCATATTTATGAAAACCTGCAAAAGAGTGTGTGCATGTTCAATTTATTAAAAGACACAAGCCTGAAGGTTGCTCCTCACCTAAAAGGAAGAAAGGTAAAAAGAAAAGGTATGGGAACTCATCTCCTTAGTAATATCTAATCAATAATAGTTCCTATCAATTGATATTTCTTTCATACTGTCATAATATCTTTTATTTTAAAAAATTACTACCAATGTGAAGATTAGATTCCTTATTTGGCTTAAAACTGCTAAAAGTGCATATATAATCTTGACCGCTTTCATATGTGCACTAGTCCAATAGAATCTAATTCATGTCTTTGCAATACTTGTTCTCATATTGATATGCTTTAAAGTTATTTTAATCAATCCTTTGTGGAGAACCATCAATATGAAGAATAAAATTTCTATGTTGGCTTTAAATGCTAAAAGGTGCATATTCCTCTTCTAAAGCTATGCACTAATATTAAGGATTTTACTTCATGCATGTGTGACTTATGGATGATGATTTGTCTATATCTCTTATCTAAAGAAATCATCAATTTTCATATACTCCCTTGTGCTGCTAATATCTCTCGTTCGAGTATTTTCAATAAGTTTGAAAAGAAAAAGAGACAATTATAAAGGGAGGGCACTCCAATGATTTTTTTGAAGAACAACAACACCAACTTAGACAGTAAGATCTTCAAATTAACCAATGGTGTGGTTATAAGTATTCTAAACCTTTTTCATTTGGAGAATACTAGGCATAAGCACGTTATTGCAAATTCACTATGCCTTGATCAAGATGTTCAATGAATTTTCCTATTTGTCTTTAAGAGAAAGTGCATCAGTCCAAAGTCATTCAGATGCATATTCTTAGGGGGAGCACTTTCTATATCTTGATTATGTTGAGACTAACCCGTTCTCTTAGTCATATCATGCAGTCTCAAGTATGCGAATAAGTTTCTCATGAAGCATGCTACTATAAATCAATCCATTTTGTTAAAGAAGTATTACTTTTATCTTGGATTGCAACTTTCATTATTAAAGTTGCATATTTATTAGATTCTCCTGTCATAAGCTTATTTGATAATCTGGTACATATGTTGTTCATTTAATCACATTTGTTATACTCTTGATCATTGATTAGCTTCAATTGATACTTATGTTGCTTAGTGCTTCATGTACTATCAATTAATGTATCTCTTATGTATGCACTAAGTTAAAATGATAATTTAGGATAAGATATATGCAATTAAGTGATCTGCTTGATATTCGATAGTAATGATTTGTTTAAAAAAGGATCACTGGTTGTAGAATTCTCTCTTGTGCAAAATAATTCTATATATTGTCTTGAGCATAGGACTTAAGTAAACAAGACTAAGGACAAAGCACAATCATGAGAGTATCTCCATGTGCAGGTACGAAAAGGGTAAACTACTTCCTATCATTTACACTTGTACCTATTTTCCCTCTTGTATGTATATTGCATATCTTTAGTTACAAGAGGAATAAAAAGCAATGTCTATGCATAACCCTGCTTCCTACACAGTTTAACCTCTCAAGATTGCATTCATACTTTGATGCAATTTTTGTTAAATCTGGGCGAAGTAATATTCCTGTCAAAGAGCTTAAAGCTTACCCTTGTAACAAGGATAAGCTACCTTTGTTCCAAAGGTGGAGATTCCTTAAGTTTCTTTGAATCCTTAAGAGTAAATGCATCAAATGTTTATAACATGCTTTCTTAAGTGCGTAGTCTGTCATGAGCATCACATTTATACTATGACACATTGCACTTCATAATTCCTATGATATAGATATGTTCTCATTGACCTCATTATGTGCATTTGGCATTTAAGGCCAAAATATGTATTCCTCTCTATGCACATACTTTGGGGGAGCAGTCTATATTGTAGAACTATAATAAAGCTTAATTGACATATCTTTTGATCTTATATATCTCTGTCAATTGGTACTTGCTCTTAATTCATATTTTTGCTTATACCAAGATTCAATGTGTAGAAATTGAATCCTCGGACCTTGTTCGGGCGAAGGCGAAGACACTACCCTTCGCTCTAGGCCGTCGTCACCTTGCTGCACCAACGGAGGCAAGATGACGGGCACGGCCCACCCTTCGTCCTCCTCACTGCAAGACGAAGGCCTACAACGAAGTCTCTCTGTCTTACGTCCTCACTTAACATGGAGGCCCACGTGGGATTCAGCCCACAGTAACAGGCCCCACACGGAGAAGCGTGTTACGGGCCTGATTTGTAATAGCCTTACTGTAATGACGGTATGTAACCCTTCCTTATGGGAATATTCTGGGGATAGTCCAGGTGCCCGAGGGCATAAACGTCCTTACATTGGGACGTTGGACACTCGGGCACCTATAAATACCCCCGTACAGTACCCTTGAGAGGCTGGATTAACAGAGCAATTGCCATCTCGAGTTAAACCTTGCTTGCGCTCTTTCCACTCCCCCGTTGGATCAACTTGCCCAGGAGAGCAAGTTCCAACATTTAGCGCCCACCGTTCGTGCTACGAACAAACCACCCGCGATGGCACCCAAGAGAGCTAGTTCGAAGGCAGCCCCATCCGTCGATGAGGCAGCGAAGGCAACATCGCTAGCCGAGAAAAAGGGCAAGGCCCTCGCAGATAACACCCCCCAAGAAGCCTGCGAAGATGAAGCTCTCAGCAAGAGACAATGCAACAAACAACCCACTCCCGAAGGCACCCTATGCACTTGCAGCTTCAGAGGAAAACCACAAGCACCCCTAGGCTTTGCTCCACGAGAGGGCGAGGACACAACAGAGGACGGCGAAGTCATCAGCGTCTCAGCAGAAGAACAACTACAGCTACGGGCCCTGCACATCAAGAACCGCAACCTCCAAAAGCAGAAAGAAATCCTCGAGGCCAAGTGCCAACGTGTCTCCGCGCAGGCCAAGGTGCGCCAGATGATATGAGACGAGGAGCAGAGGGCTCAGGAACTCGAGCAAGAGATTGCGCTCATGAAGCGCGAAGGCCAACATGATCTGCAGCACGACCCGCCACTCCAACAGCGTGCGCCAGTCGGAGACTTATTCATTCCCCAGCACGGACCCTTCATCCCGCACGCCACAGCTTTTCAGGGCATCAACTACCTTGATGAGCGAAGCCCCCTGGCTCCGCAACTGCAAGTGTCACCATGGCCCGCCAACTTTAGGGCAGGGACCTACCCCAAGTACAACGGCAGCACTGACCCAACACAATACATCATGAGCTATCAAGTCGCCGTCGCATCATCCGGAGGGGACGACGCCACAATGGCCAAGTCTTTCATCATCGCCCTCGAGGGTCTGGCCTTTACTTGGTACACCAGGTTGCCCCCATTGTCCATCGACTCCTGGAGAAGTCTCCAGGACAAGTTTCTGCTTAACTTCCAAGGGTACCGCCCAGACACCGATGCCTTGGCCGAGCTGTCACTCTGCAAACAGCAAGAGAAAGAAACCCTGCGGGAGTACTACCGCAAGTTCCTGACTCTCAAGTCACAACTGCCCTCGATCGACGACCAAATTGCCATACACTACGCCATCAGTGGCCTTCGGGATGGCGTCCTATACAGTCACTGCATCAGGGACCCACCCAAAAACCTCCAAGAGCTCTATCAGTTGTTTGAGAAGTACGCCAGATCCGAAGAGCTCCATCAGCGCAAGGTCGAGTCTCAGAGAAAGCCGAAGGACCCTCCGCAGTCCAGCCGAACCTAGACAAGGCCTTCGCAGTTAGACTCCGGTCGGGACAGCCGCAGTCAGTAGCAGGTGCATAACATAGCCAACCAGCACCCCACCGGCGAGGCTCCTCGCCGTCAAGATTATCCCCCCAGGGCCGCGGCAATGGCACGCGTGGCCGGAGCCGGGGACAGGCGCAGCAGCCGCGCAGATATTACTGCCTGTTTCACGGTGAAGACTGCGCGCACCCAACGAGGGATTGCCCGGAAACAAAGGTCACCAGGGACAGGATGTCTCGGGCACAACCCGCCGACAACCAAAGAGTTGTCGCGCACACATATCAACACCACCACCCACAACCATACAACCACGGCCCCGCCCAGCATCTACCCAACCACGCATATCAGCACCACCAGGAGGTACAAGTTGTACCACCCCCACTCCCGCCTCTGCATCAACCAAACCTACACCACCAAAATCACCCCAAGCACCAAAACAAGAAGACTTTGCCGATCAGCCGTATCGCGGAGTCATTCACATGATCACCGGAGGGTGCAGCGTCGACTTCGACATGAAGCGGCAAAAGAGGGATCACTACAAAAGCATCAACCACGTCGCCATCACTGGCCCAGTCGTGCAAACAAAGTGGTCACATGTGCCACTAACCTTCGACGCCAGAGATGTTGATCTGCGCAGCGCACCCCACATCGACGCCATGGTAATCAACTGCAGTGTGGCAGGCTAGGACCTGCACAAAGTCCTAGTTGACAACGACAGCCAGGCGGACATCATCTTCCTCCATGCCTTCGACCGCATGGGCATCAGCCACAGCTTACTCAAGCCTTCGGACAATCCCCTATATGGCTTCGACGGCAAGGGTACCTTCCCTGTGGGCAAGATAGAGCTACCCCTGTCCTTCGGCGTAGCACCCAATGCGCGAAGCGAACAGGTCACCTTTGACATCGTTGACATGGTCTATCCCTACAATGCCATAATGGGTCGGGGCTCCATCAACAAATTTGAAGCGACCATTCACGGATTATACCTCTGCATGAAAATTTCGGGTCCGCAAGGCGTAATAACGGTGTACGGTAACCAGCAGACTGTGTGTAACATTGAGAGAGACTTCGTTCCAGGTCAGCGGAACATACACTGCCTTACGACGCAGCGCGAAGTCTCCGAGGCTACCCGCCCAGCCGCCAACGAACATGAAAAGGCATAGCTACAGAGCAACGACGGAATGAAGACAGTTCCCCTCGACCCGGCAACACCCAAGCAAACAATCATTATAAGCGAAGATCTGACTTTGCAAGACGAGGACAAACTCATCTCCTATCTCTCCAGAAATAAGGACGTCTTCGCCTGGTCTGCCCTCGACCTAGTCGGAGTCAGTCGCACCGTCATCGAGCACAGTCTGGGCATCGACCCTTCGGTGCGCCCAAAGAAGCAGCGGTTGCGCAAAATGTCCGATGAAAAAACAGAAGCCGCCAAAGCCGAAGTACACCGCCTGCTGGAGGCCAATTTCATCGAACCAATCGCCTACGCTACGTGGCTCGCCAACGTAGTCATGGTGCAAAAGAAAATCAGCAAGTGGCGGATGTGCATCGATTTCACCAGCATCAACAAGGCCTGCCCCAAGGATAATTTCCCACTGCCACGGATCAACAAGATAGTCGATAGTGCAGCCGGATGCGAAGTCATGTCACTTCTCGACTGCTTCTCCGGCTACCACCAAATATATATGAAGGAGGAAGACAAGGCCAGTACAAGTTTCATCACACCCTTCGGCACGTACTGCTTCATCAGGATGCCGGAGGGACTCAAGAACGCTGGGTCAACCTTCTCTCGCCTCACCAAGACGGTGCTCGAGAGCCAAGTAGGCCGGAACATTTTCACGTATGTGGACGACATCGTCGTCGCCAGCAAAAATAAGGAGGATCACCTGGCCGACCTCGCAGAGACGTTCGCAAATATGAGGGACGCACGACTTCGCCTCAACCCCGAGAAGTGTGTCTTCGGAGTCCGCCAGGGGAAGATACTGGGCTACCTGGTGTTGCACCGCGGGATCGAGGCCAACCCGACCAAGATTCAGGCAATCATCAACATGACACCCCCACAGTCAACCAGGGACGTCCAGCGTCTGACAGGCAGATTAGCCGCTCTGAACAGATTCATCTCCAAGTCCGTCGAGCAGAGTCTACCTATGGCAGAACCACCCGAATTATTCCAGCTTAAGTGCCTAAGTCACGCCTCAGGGGCCGTAACACACTTAAATCGGAATAACCCGTCAGTCCTTCAGATCTAGTCTGATAGAGCCACTTAACCAGGATCAAATTCCACAATCTCACTCGAAGGTGAGTCACAGAAGAAATACAATAAAACAGGAAACCTCAAATTAAGTACTGAGTTATTACATAAATCAGAGTTTTTGAGTAGCAAATAAAGTTCACAACATAAAGTGCAGCGGATAATCGATGTCGTCGGTATCGAGGAAATGGGCAAGGCCTAGCCCACTACTCCTCAGGCTCCTCTCCTGCCGGAGCAACATCCCACTCGACCGTCCAACCCGGTGGCAGGGTGGTAGGACAAGTCACACCATCAACCAATTCCTGCATGGTACCTGCAAAAATTGTGCCACAAGCAAGGCTGAGTATACTAATACTCAGCTAGACTTAACCGGTGTGAGGAGTCTACTCCTCTACCTCTAGACTATGCAGCTGTTTGGCTGAGGGGTTTGGTTTGCCAAAGCACTAGCTGTTTCTAAAATCAATTTTTAGCTTTTCAATTCTACCATCATTAACTTAGCTAGATTTGCTCCTTCTAAGCATACATGGTAACAATCAATTAGTTCAACCATCAAGTTATCTCATATAATCCACATTTCACTTCTTACTCGATGCAGTACAAGGAATCAAGCAGTCTCATTAGCTGCGAGAAGCAGACGATTCGAATCGAGTTTTAAACCTTGCAAGGTAAACCTAAACACACGGCATGTCAGGGTACTCCGACCCCGCACATGACAACCGTCCCCATCGATTCCCCGTTCGCGTCCAGGCCTCACCGCCTTGGCATACAATGCTCCACTGACCCCGGCTGCCGCCGTGCAGTGACCGCACTTATACCCACCATAGCTAGCATGGGAGACCCAGTCTCAGGTCGCATGAGGGATAAAGTCCGCGCCCGGCTTCACTCAGGTACTAGGTTTACCGGTTACCATTTTTCCCGGCATGTGCTTAGTACGTTCAAAAGCTTGACTCAGGTATCCACACATTAATCCTTAATTCATTTTTCCCGTCTCATGGACAAGGCATCCTCCCTGGATCCAAGTCCATAGACTAACATATATCCCATTATCAAGATGAATACAATCAATTCCTGACCTCGCGCGAGTGCTAGAAAATCACTCGTCTTCTACCGAGATCCTGATTAGCAAGCAGCTACTCGACCTAGCATACTAGTATTCATCTCAAAAAGGAATCCTAAGTTCATGCAACTAGAGGTTTCAAGCAACTCCTACACTTAAGTGCACATTGCAATCCTACAAGCATTAAGTGTAGTAAAGTAGCATATAATAACATGGTTATGCATAAAACCGGGGCTTACCTTCAATTGCTGGGGCTGCGGGGAGATCCTCAATAGCAGCCTCTGAAGCCTGCTCCTGGTCCTCTTCTTGGACAGGTCCTTGCTCGGGGATGAGCACGTACTCTCCGTCGGCAAGATTGCAATCTAATGAATGCAATGCGTAAGATATATGCATGATATGATATGTGCTTTTAGAAATTACAACTTCAAAGGTGTATGATCTTCTGAGTTTAAACAAGTTAACTTTACTTATGTAAAACCCTTAGTGGTATGCTTGGTAAGTTGGGTTAGACTTAGCTAAGGTAAGGGGTAGGTTTATTTTTTTGGGGTTCCACTGAATTCCTTTTAAGTCTTAGGGATAAATGATAAGTACTCAAGTTAGACTCATTGAGGTGGGGTTTATTTCTTCTTTCCTTTTTCTTTTATTCTTTTAATGTTTTGGAGTAGGTTTGAACTACAAGTTGCTTTTATAAAATTCTAAAAATTCTGCAAAAATTACAGTGGCTGGGTACTGGTGTATGTTTCCCTGTCTCAAAATATGGGGGTCAGAAAGTGAATGGTTTTCTCTGGACAAAATTACCAAAGTTTAGGGCAGAAGGGGTGCTTTGAACTACAACTATTATTTAACAGTGGGTAATTCTCTAAAACTTATTTTTGCTGGCTTTTAGGTGTCATAACATGACTTGATACAAATTTCTAGTCATTAATACCTCTTAATTATTTTTCTATGGTTTTCTCAAGTTTCTAGCCAAATGGGTGCTTTCTACTACCACTATATTTGAGAAACATCCAACAACAGGGTTCTTATTTTTCATAGTTAGTATTTTGTGCAAGAGCAATCATTCTGAAGTTTGGCCTCTTTTTGCTTAAGGGAAGGGGTGGTTTGCATTATTTGAATTAAGTGGCCTCTCTCTTAAATCATTAGCAAAAGGTATGGGTTTACTTTTTTTCATGGGTTTGCATTTTTCTCTGGTAGTTTACCTCATCATGGACTTAGCAATTTTTTGGTTGCCCATTATCACATTAAAAGGGGTTGTTCATGATTTATTTGAAAAATGCCTTATTATCACCTTGTATTTATTTTCTTTACTTAAAAAGTTGGGCTGAGGTGCTCTGTATTTTTGTAGTGGGGCTTTGGTGGTTACAAGTTCACTGGATTTTTATCAAGCATTTTGGTTATAGTTTTGCTTATTTAATAATTGATTTTCAGTCTATATAAGGCTAAACAAATCATTTTAATTTAAAACTGGTCCAAATTAATGGTCTCTGTATTTTTCGTAGGTTCTCTGTTGCATAAGTAAACTAGGAAAAATAATCTTAATCACTGTTCATTAATTTCTAAGGCCTTTCTGATTTTCTCTAAGTTTTGGACAAATTAGCTTTAAAGGAATAACTACATCATATTTTTCAATGCTGGGGTTCCCAATATTTTTAAACAATGTCTAAATGAGGTTTAAACATCTACAAATTTTCTTAAGTTCAGCACAGAAGAAAAACTAATTTTCCTTAATTAAACAAGGTTTAGTGGGTTTCTGTTTTTAATTCTAAACTCAAAAATTTAGAACAGAAAGCATAATGTCTACTATTTTTAAAAGATAGATTATAATATTCAGGAGCTAGCAAAATTGGTTTGACAACTTTTTATTAAGATTTCATCAAGTTATGGATTTTCTAAGTTCTCTGGTCATTTTAAAAGAATAACAGAATTGGTTTAAATGGAAATCCACTTTGCACTGGGGTCCCTGGCGGGTTTCTAAGTTTTCTTCGCGAATCAGCCCTTAAGCTACTATTCACATGAGTCACTGACATCACAGAAAACCCCTCGGGTTCTACAAATCCTAACCCGAGGTCCTTCTTCTACCTCAAACAGTAACCGCGGCGGAAGAAAGGGCGGAGGGGCTTACCGGCGGCGAGATTGCTCCGGTGAAGTGGTCGAGGACGAAGGGGAGGTCTCGGGGATCACAACGGTGTGCGGAACGCCGTCGGAGATGGCCGGAGTCGGTCGGTCCACGCGCGCAGGCGGGGATGCTCGTCGGCGGCGAGGCGACCGGCCTGGTCACGGCGAGATAGTTCAATCAAATGGGTCAGGGAGGTCCACGGGATGCCAGAGAAGATATCAGCGCAAGGAATTGGGCGGGGACTCACTGGATAGCTCGGTCCACGCGCGGCGGCGGAAGACCGAAATCCGGTGAGGTCGATCTCGGGCCTCCGGTGAAGTCCGGCCGGGTCCGAGGGCTTGGCGAGCTTCACGGGCTACTGGCGGAGCTAGCCGAAGCACTAGCTGGGCTTGAGGGTGGCTGGAGTTGGCTGGCCACGGTGGCCGAAGCTCTGGCGGCAATGGCGGGCGGAATTAAGCTCGCCGGAGCTAAGGAAAGGTGGCTGGCCGGTGAGGGTGAGTGCGGGGCGAAGAGAGGTGCGCCCGGGGAGGCTTTATAGGCGCGGGCGGGCACGGCCGAGGGCATGGGCGCGCGGCGAACTTGACTGGACGCCGGGGTGAGCTCGCGCGCCGGTTGGGCGAGCTCTGGCGTGCCGACCAGGGTCGAACACGTGTGCCCGTGCGTTCTGCCCAAGTTCTAGCGCGTGTGGTCGCTCATCCGAGCCTGCTCTCGCCTTGGTCAGTGCACAAAACCTCTTCTCCTCCCTACAAGCTACCATTCTTGTGTGGGGGTCATAGGATTTTGCCTACTGGTTGCAGAGATATGGAGCCAGGAAATCTGGTCTGTCTCCCTGCCTAAACCCGAGGCAAATCCAAGGTTTTGTCGTGTCTAGGGCTCGCGTCCCAATGCCATCTTCTGGCACACGACAGAGGGGTTAGGTAGACACAATTTTGTCAATGGGGCCATTAGGATTCGAGTTAGGGATCAAGGTGAACATCCCTGATCTTTGGCTCAAGGTCTGAATTTCAGAATTCCCAATAAGTCCCCATATGAGAAGCTTGATTTGGGGTTTTATTTGAGTTATTTTGGCTAAGCTTTCTCAACATTTCTTGTTGCCCATTAAATATACTTTAATTTTTATAATTGGCTCAAGTCAAAATTTTAAACTTTTCATTCCCTTTTTCTTATTTTCTTGAGTTTTGCTCATGGGGCTCACTTAGGGTTTTTAATTTGGGTTGCACATTCTTATCTTTTAAAAGTCTCAATTGTTTTGATCATGACACTTTTAAGTATATACTTGGTGAATTCTTTATTACTTAAGTTATTTTGATGCTCATGCTTACTTTGGCTCACATGAAATAATGATTCTTGGTTTGGCATTTGAGAAAAACCCTAGGTGACACTGGGGTGTCACAGCCTTCCCCCCTTAAAGGAATCTCGTCCCGAGATTCGGGCCAGAGTCCTCCCAGGGTGAAGCGAAGGGTGAAACTTATAGGAAATGGGTGATTATTGTTATTATTAGGGCAAAACTGCTCTTCGAATGTCATTCTCTTTGCAACTTCAGAAGGAAGTCCTTTTAAGTTTTACTTTATAGTTACTTCATTCTGAATTAAGATCATATTTTTGAAAGTTAGATTCGAAGGGCAGGAGGAGGGGGTTGGGGGTGATTACGTACCAGCTTCCTTAGGTAGGCAATCGGGGAAGTTGGATCTCAGGAATTCCTCGGTTTCCCAAGTAGCTTCCTCCTCTGAGTGATTACTCCACTGGACCTTGAACATCTTGATCGATTTAGCCCGAGTTGATCTTTCTTTGCAATCCAGAATCTTGGAGGGGTACTCTTGGTACGATAGATCTGGCTCTATCTCCAATTCTGACTCTGCTATGATCTCAGTCGGCAAGCGAACACACTTTTTCAGCTGAGATACATGGAATACACTGTGAATGGCAGACATCTTTGAAGGTAACTTCAGCTTGTATGCCACGGGTCCACATGCTTCGATGATCTCATAAGGTCCAATGTAACGAGGGGCTAGCTTGCCTTTGATCCCAAACCTCTGTACTCCTTTGGTGGGTGATACCTTGAGGTATACAAAACTTCCCACCTCGAACTGGAGAGGTTTCCTTCTTTTATCATGATAGCTCTTCTGCCTGGCCTGAGCAGCTTCTAGATTCTTCCTGATTAGCTTGACCTTCCTTTCGGCTTCAGTCACTAAATCAGGTCCAAAAACTTCTCTTTCACCAGGTTGAGACCAATTGAGTGGTGTCCTGCACCTTCTTCCATAGAGAGCTTCAAAAGGTGCCATCTTTAGGCTGGATTGATAACTATTGTTATAAGCAAACTCTGCCAAGGAGAGGTGCTTATCCTAGTTCTTGTCTCAATCGATCGCACAAGCTCTCAGCATATCCTCCAGAATTTGGTTTACCCTTTCCGTCTGACCATCAGTCTGTGGGTGGTAAGCTGAACTCCGGATTAGCTTAGTTCCCAAAGACTCTTGCAATTGTTCCCAAAATCTGGCAACAAATTGGGCTCCTCGGTCAGAAACAATGGTTCGAGGTAATCCGTGCAAACACACGATTCGGTCAATATACAATTCTGCATACTTCTGAGCCTTATCAGTGGTGTGCACAGGAAGAAAATGTGCCACTTTCGTCAATCGGTCCACAATAACCCAAATCGAATCATGATGACGAGAGGTGTTGGGCAGACCCATAATGAAATCCATGCTGATGTCGTCCCACTTCCACGAAGGTACGGATAGTGGTTGCAAAGCTCCAGCTGACTTCAAGTGGCTTGCCTTTATCCTCTGACAGGTGTCACACTCTGATACATACTGGGCTATCTCCCTCTTCATTCTGGTCCACCAGTACAAAAGCTTCAAATCATGGTACATCTTGGTGCTTCCCGGATGCATAGAGAATTTGGAGAGATGAGCCTCATCCAAAATTTTCCTCTTGAGCTCCTGGTCTTTAGGAATTACCAATCTGCTCTTGAACCATAATACACCCTTCTCATCCTGGCGGAAACAATTATACTTCTCAACCTTCTGATGGAGATTCTTCTTGATAATCTGCACTCCCTTGTCACTGAGCTGGGCCATGATGATCTGGTCTTGCAAAGCTGGCTCAACAGAAATGTGAGACAAAGAACCAGAAGGAATCACTTCAATTTGCATCTTGCTCAACTCATCACACAAGGTGTTAATGTGAGAATCCATCAGAATACAGTTGCACTGCAACTTCCGACTCAAGGCATCTGCTACCACATTAGCTTTCCCTGGGTGATAATGTACCTCCAGGTCATAATCCTTGATCAGCTCTAGCCATCTTCTCTGCCTCATGTTGAGATCAGCCTGAGTAAAAATGTACTTAAGGCTCTTATGATCAGTGAAGATGTTGCAGTGGGTTCCCATTAGATAGTGCCTCCACATTTTCAATGCATGAACCACTGCTGCTAACTCGAGGTCATGAGTGGGATAATTTTGCTCATGAGGCCTGAGTGCTCTTGAGGCATAAGCAATGACTCGGTTGTCTTGCATCAAGACACAACCTAGCCCGGTGCCAGAGGCATCGCAATATACATCAAAAGGCTTGCTGCTGTCGGGTTGCGCCAACACTGGAGCTGTGGTCAGATGCTGCCTTAATGCATGGAAGGCATCTTCGCACTTATGACTCCACACAAACTTGACTTCTTTCTTCAGCAACTCATTAATAGGCTTCGCAATTCGAGAGAAGTCCGGAATAAATCTTCGGTAATAACCAGCCAATCCCAGAAAACTCCGAATCTGGCGAACAGTTGTTGGTGGCCTCCAGTTCATCACTTCTTGCACTTTATCAGGATCAACAGCTATTCCAGCCTGAGAGATAGTGTGACCCAAGAATTTGATTTCCTTTAGCCAAAAATCACACTTGGATAACTTGGCATAAAGGTGGTGCTCTCGCAGACGTTGAAGCACTACATGCAAATGCCCGACATGTTCTTCTTCGTTCTTGGAGTACACCAGAATATCATCGATGAAAACCACCACGAACTTGTCCAATTCCGGCATGAAAACAGAATTCATCAGATACATGAAGTATGCTGGTGCATTTGTCAGCCCGAATGACATCACCAAGAATTCATATAGCCCATATCTGGTTGAGAATGCCGTCTTCGGAATATCACTTGCTCGTATCTTGATCTGATGGTAGCCAGAGCGAAGGTCTATCTTGGAAAACACCTTGGCTCCGACCAACTGGTCAAAGAGAACATCAATACGAGGCAAAGGATACTTGTTCTTGATAGTTACCGCATTAAGAGGGCGGTAATCTATACACACCCTCAAGCTTTCATCCTTCTTCTTCACAAACAGTGCTGGACATCCCCAAGGCGAAGTGCTTGGGCGAATGAAACCCTTATCCAGCAATTCTTGCAACTGCTTCTTCAATTCTGCCAACTCAGCGGGTGGCATTCGGTAGGGCCTCTTGGAAATTGGGGCCGTTCCCGGTTGCAACTCGATGGCAAATTCGATATCCCGGTCCGGTGGCATTCCTGGCAATTCATCAGGGAAGACATCTGCATACTCACAGACCACTGGGATCTTCTTCAGGGGTAACTCCGTCATAGAGAAAGCACATGACTGAGTAGAACCTTGACTAGGCAGAATTAAAGTGAAGTTCCCGCAGAAGGGAGAATTAACTTCCACGGTACGGCTGGCTATATCAAGCACAACTTGGTGCAAGGTCATCCAATTTGCTCCTAGAATAATGTCCACATTTTCCAATCCCAACACAAGAAGAGTGGTTTTGACAATGTGGCTTCCCAGTTGAATAGGCACACTTTGGTTTAATTGATTAGTTGCAATTTCACCTCCAGGTGTGACTATCATGAATGACCCTTTTGAGTGAGAGAATGGCAGTTTACATTTAGCACTGAACTTTTGGCTAATGAAACTATGAGATGCACCAGAATCAAACAGAATTAAAGCAGGTTGATTATAAACTAAAAAGGTACCGGTCATGATAGGAGCTCCTTCTGGTACTTCCTCTAGAGTAGTGAAGTTGAGCTTCCCTTGCCTGACTTGCACCTTCTGCTTTCTTCCCTTGTCTTGATTTGGTGCTGGCATCTGCCTCTGCTGGTTCCTGGGACAATTCTTGGCATAGTGGCCCACATTGCCACAAGTGAAACACTTGTTCCCATTGCCCTGGCGGAACTGCTGCTGCTGCTGAGGCTGATTGCTCCTTGGGGCGGGAGCTGGGTAGCGGTTGGGTGCCGGCTGCTGCTGCTGCTGAGGTGGCCTGATCACCCATCTGCCTGCCTGCTGCTGAAAACCCCTGCTATGATTGTGAGAAACAATCCGGAACCTCTGAGCCTGAGCGGATGGTGCTGCCATTGGTGCCTTCCTCTTCTTCTCTGCCTGGTGAGCAACAATGCAATCCTCCTGAGAGATGGCCATATTGACCAACTCATTGAAGCTATCAGCCCGGACAGTGTTGAGTCGTTCCCGTAGCTTGGTATTGAGACCCCTGCGGAAGCGATCCCTCTTCTTTTCATCAGAATCAGCATGATACCCTGCATACTGGCATAAGTCGTTGAAGGCTTGCGCATACTGCAGTACCGTGCGGGTTCCTTGATTAAGGGCCAGAAATTCATTCAACTTCCGATCAAGAATGCCAGCTGGGATGTGGTGTCCTCTGAAGGCAGTCTTGAATTCCTCCCAAGATACCTCACGATCAGCGGGGAGCATAGCACGGAAGTGGTCCCACCAAGTCCGAGCAGGGCCGCGAAGCTGCTGTGCGGCGAAGCGAGCCTTGGCCTCATCAGGGCAGTCTCCTGTGAGGAGGGGAAACTTGGACTCGACGACGCGAAGCCACACGTCGGCGTCCAACGGATCCTCTGCCTTGGTGAACAAGGGCGGCTGCGTGCTCAGAAACTCCTGGTATGTTGCCATAGCGGGAGGTCGCTGATGCTGGCCTCCACCATGCTGCTGTTGGTGGGGCTGGCGCTGCAAGAGCTGTCGCAGAATCTCATTCTGCTGGGCCATCAGCTCCTGCACTGTGGGAGCTGGGGGAGGTGGCGGGGGAGCTTGCTCATTCTGCCCGCGACGCTGCCTAGCTGCCATCTGAAAACAGAGATTGTCGCCATCGTTATCCCAACTTACAGTTTCGAACGGCAAGATATCATCTCATATGGAAGGAAAATGCCATAATCATAATATTGGGTTCGAAATGAAGGTAACATGGTGACAAATATCCCACAGATTTCAAAAGTTTACAGGGTTACATCAATCAGGGGAAAGTACCCATAAGCCTAGTCCAAAATGTGATACTACTAAGCTCGCATAGGTTTCTATCCGCCTAAAAATGTCAAAGCGACTACTTAACCCTGAGCGGTGGAAGCGACACTGGATACGGGTGAAGGAGGCATCGCGGAGGTAGTCCCATTGGCACCAGGGGCTGGTCCTAGCTCCTCGGGAGCCTCTTCTCCCTCGCTTCCTGCTTCATTAGCCTCCATCTCCAGGTGGTGCATGTCCAAGTGGTCATTTGCTTCCTTGAGTTCCCTCTGCACATCGTGAAGCTGGTTCTCCAAGACATCAATAGTGTTGTCTCGGATCTCCACTTGCTGCTCCAGGGTGGTGATACGCTGGCTCAGCCTTTCCACTTTAAGATCCTTCTCCACCAACTCTGTGGATAGGTCGACCACAAAATCTTCCCGACTGTCGAGAGTGAGCTTGGCAGTCTGAGCGGTGTTAGCAAGAAGTGTCATAACATCGCTCTGAAGGGCCTGAAGGCGGTACAGCGCACTCATGCACTGAACAGTGACCCTCCCAACCAAGTCAGGATACATTGCCCACACATCCTTCACATGGCTCACGCGGTTACACCACATGGGATCATCCTTCTTCTCAGCAGGGAAGAGTCCCAAGGGGTGCATCACCATCTCCAGGGGATGGTAGCCACAAAAAGTCGTCAGAGTCTTCATGGCTGCTGCCTCAACGGTGTCGTCCGTCCTGAGTCCAATCATCTCAGAGTCAAGAGAACGCCAACCCGGCTGAAGGGGATGAGCCTCCAAAGTCAGCCAGACCCGACAACGAGGTACCCGATGCTCCTCATACAACTGCACCATGTACAAAGGGGGCGTAGGGTAACCGGTGGAGTTAAGCACTTCCCACAAGATGGAAGGAAAGCCATCGCGAGAAAGGAAGTCAGAACTGAAATGAGAGTCTCCTCCACTGGCGGGGGTGGGTGAATTCATCTGCGAAAGGGAATCAAAGATAAAGATTATGGTGGAAGGAAAAAGAAAAAGAGAGCCCGGATGGTTTTAAAGAAAAGGGGGTTAGCTCAATTTTTAATTCCTCTTTATATTTTATAATGCATGCATGCTGGAAGAAACGTTGCCTCTTAAAGAGAAAATAGGGTGCCTTTTTAGGGCATCCTAAAAATATAAGTATTGGCCCACGGGGCCTAATTAATTAGCCACTTATTTCTCCCTCTATGCCTAAGGCCTTTCGTCCTAGGTCTAGCGGTCTAGTCCTGACGATCCGTAGCAGTTTCTAGGCAAGTTTTAAATTTTGAAAATTGGTATTCATGGTTTATTGTCCTCATCTGTGGTGGAATTTGCTCCGATACCAGCTGTGGCAGAACCACCCGAATTATTCCAGCTTAAGTGCCTAAGTCACGCCTCAGGGGCCGTAACACACTTAAATCGGAATAACCCGTCAGTCCTTCAGATCTAGTCTGATAGAGCCACTTAACCAGGATCAAATTCCACAATCTCACTCGAAGGTGAGTCACAGAAGAAATACAATAAAACAGGAAACCTCAAATTAAGTACTGAGTTATTACATAAATCGGAGTTTTTGAGTAGCAAATAAAGTTCACAACATAAAGTGCAGCGGATAATCGATGTCGTCGGTATTGAGGAAATGGGCAAGGCCTAGCCCACTACTCCTCAGGCTCCTCTCCTACCGGAGCAACATCCCACTCAACCGTCCAACCCGGTGGCAGGGTGGTAGGCCAAGTCACACCATCAACCAATTCCTGCATGGTACCTGCAAAAATTGTGCCACAAGCAAGGCTGAGTATACTAATACTCAGCTAGACTTAACCGGTGTGAGGAGTCTACTCCTCTACCTCTAGACTATGCAGCTGTTTGGCTGAGGGGTTTGGTTTGCCAAAGCACTAGCTGTTTCTAAAATCAATTTTTAGCTTTTCAATTCTACCATCATTAACTTAGCTAGATTTGCTCCTTCTAAGCATACATGGTAACAATCAATTAGTTCAACCATCAAGTTATCTCATATAATCCACATTTCACTTCTTACTCGATGCAGTACAAGGAATCAAGCAGTCTCATTAGCTGCGAGAAGCAGACGATTCGAATCGAGTTTTAAACCTTGCAAGGTAAACCTAAACACACGGCATGTCAGGGTACTCCGACCCCGCACATGACAACCGTCCCCATCGATTCCCCGTTCGCGTCCAGGCCTCACCGCCTTGGCATACAATGCTCCACTGACCCCGGCTGCCGCCGTGCAGTGACCGCACTTATACCCACCATAGCTAGCATGGGAGACCCAGTCTCAGGTCGCATGAGGGATAAAGTCCGCGCCCGGCTTCACTCAGGTACTAGGTTTACCGGTTACCATTTTTCCCGGCATGTGCTTAGTACGTTCAAAAGCTTGACTCAGGTATCCACACATTAATCCTTAATTCATTTTTCCCGTCTCATGGACAAGGCATCCTCCCTGGATCCAAGTCCATAGACTAACATATATCCCATTATCAAGATGAATACAATCAATTCCTGACCTCACGCGAGTGCTAGAAAATCACTCGTCTTCTACCGAGATCCTGATTAGCAAGCAGCTACTCGACCTAGCATACTAGTATTCATCTCAAAAAGGAATCCTAAGTTCATGCAACTAGAGGTTTCAAGCAACTCCTACACTTAAGTTAACTTTACTTATGTAAAACCCTTAGTGGTATGCTTGGTAAGTTGGGTTAGACTTAGCTAAGGTAAGGGGTAGGTTTATTTTTTTGGGGTTCCACTGAATTCCTTTTAAGTCTTAGGGATAAATGATAAGTACTCAAGTTAGACTCATTGAGGTGGGGTTTATTTCTTCTTTTCTTTTTCTTTTATTCTTTTAATGTTTTGGAGTAGGTTTGAACTACAAGTTGCTTTTATAAAATTCAAAAAATTCTGCAAAAATTACAGTGGCTGGGTACTGGTGTATGTTTCCCTGTCTCAAAATTTGGGGGTCAGAAAGTGAATGGTTTTCTCTGGACAAAATTACCAAATTTTAGGGCAGAAGGGGTGCTTTGAACTACAACTATTATTTAACAGTGGGTAATTCTCTAAAACTTATTTTTGCTGGCTTTTAGGTGTCATAACATGACTTGATACAAATTTCTAGTCATTAATACCTCTTAATTATTTTTCTATGGGTTTCTCAAGTTTCTAGCCAAATGGGTGCTTTCTACTACCACTATATTTGAGAAACATCCAACAACAGAGTTCTTATTTTTCATAGTTAGTATTTTGTGCAAGAGCAATCATTCTGAAGTTTGGCCTCTTTTTGCTTAAGGGAAGGGGTGGTTTGCATTATTTGAATTAAGTGGCCTCTCTCTTAAATCATTAGCAAAAGGTATGGGTTTACTTCTTTTTCATGGGTTTGCATTTTTCTCTGGTAGTTTACCTCATCATGGACTTAGCAAATTTTTGGTTGCCCATTATCACATTAAAAGGGGTTGTTCATGATTTATTTGAAAAATGCCTTATTATCACCTTGTATTTATTTTCTTTACTTAAAAAGTTGGGCTGAGGTGCTCTGTATTTTTGTAGTGGGGCTTTGGTGGTTACAAGTTCACTGGATTTTTATCAATTATTTTGGTTATAGTTTTGCCTATTTAATAATTGATTTTCAGTCTATATAAGGCTAAACAAATCATTTTAATTTAAAACTGGTCCAAATTAATGGTCTCTGTATTTTTCCTAGGTTCTCTCTTGCATAAGTAAACTAGGAAAAATAATCTTAATCACTGTTCATTAATTTCTAAGGCCTTTCTGATTTTCTCTAAGTTTTGGACAAATTAGCTTTAAAGGAATAACTACATCATATTTTTCAATGCTGGGGTTCCCATTAATTTTAAACAATGTCTAAATGAGGTTTAAACATCTACAAATTTTCTTAAGTTCAGCACAGAAGAAAAACTGATTTTCCTTAATTAAACAAGGTTTAGTGGGTTTCTGTTTTTAATTCTAAACTCAAAAATTTAGAACATGAAAGCATAGGGTATACTATTTTTAAAAGATAGATTATAATATTTAGGAGCTAGCAAAATTGGTTTGACAACTTTTTATTAAGATTTCATCAAGTTATGGATTTTCTAAGTTCTCTGGTCATTTTAAAAGAATAACAGAATTGGTTTAAATGGAAATCCACTTTGCACTGGGGTCCCTGGCGGGTTTCTAAGTTTTCTTCGCGAATCAGCCCTTAAGCTACTATTCACATGAGTCACTGACATCACAGAAAACCCCTCGGGTTCTACAAATCCTAACCCGAGGTCCTTCTTCTACCTCAAACAGTAACCGCGGCGGAAGAAAGGGCGGAGGGGCTTACCGGCGGCGAGATTGCTCCGGTGAAGTGGTCGAGGACGAAGGGGAGGTCTCGGGGATCACAACGGTGTGCGGAACGCCGTCAGAGATGGCCGGAGTCGGTCGGTCCACGCGCGCAGGCGGGGATGCTCGTCGGCGGCGAGGAGACCGGCCTGGTCATGGCGAGATAGTTCAATCAAATGGGTCAGGGAGGTCCACGGGATGCCAGAGAAGATATGAGCGCAAGGAATTGGGCGGGGACTCACTGGATAGCTCGGTCCACGCGCGGCGGCGGAAGACCGAAGTCCGGTGAGGTCGATCTCGGGCCTCCGGTGAAGTCCGGCCGGGTCCGAGGGCTTGGCGAGCTTCACGGGCTACTGGCGGAGCTAGCCGAAGCACTGGCTGGGCTTGAGGGTGGCTGGAGTTGGCTGGCCACGGTGGCCGAAGCTCTGGCGGCAATGGCGGGCGAAATTAAGCTCGCCGGAGCTAAGGAAAGGTGGCTGGCCGGTGAGGGTGAGTGCAGGGCGAAGAGAGGTGCGCCCGGGGAGGCTTTATAGGCGCGGGCAGGCACAGCCGAGGGCGTGGGCGCGCGGCGGACTTGACCGGACGCCGGGGTGAGCGCGCGCGCGGGTTGGGCGAGCTCTGGCGTGCCGACCAGGGTCGAACACGTGTGCTCGTGCGTTCTGCCCATGTTCTGGCGCGTGTGGTCGCTCATCCGAGCCTGCTCTCGCCTTGGTCAGTGCACAAAACCTTTTCTCCTCCCTACAAGCTACCATTCTTGTGTGGGGGTCATAGGATTTTGCCTACTGGTTGCAGAGATATGGAGCCAGGAAATCTGGTCTGTCTCCCTGCCCAAACCCGAGGCAAATCCAAGGTTTTGTCGTGTCTAGGGCTCGCGTCCCAATGCCATCTTCTGGCACACGACAGAGGGGTTAGTTAGACACAATTTTGTCAATGGGGCCATTAGGATTCGAGTTAGGGATCAAGGTGAACATCCCTGATCTTTGGCTCAAGGTCTGAATTTCAGAATTCTGAAATTCAGAATTCCCAATAAGTCCCCATATGAGAAGCTTGATTTGGGGTTTTATTTGAGTTATTTTGGCTAAGCTTTCTCAACATTTCTTGTTGCCCATTAAATATACTTTAATTTTTATAATTGGCTCAAGTCAAAATTTTAAAATTTTCATTCCCTTTTTCTTATTTTCTTGAGTTTTGCTCATGGGGCTCACTTAGGGTTTTTAATTTGGGTTGCACATTCTTATCTTTTAAAAGTCTCAATTGTTTTGATCATGACACTTTTAAGTATATACTTGGTGAATTCTTTATTACTTAAGTTATTTTGATGCTCATGCTTACTTTGGCTCACATGAAATAATGATTCTTGGTTTGGCATTTGAGAAAAACCCTAGGTGACACTGGGGTGTCACACTACCTTTCCTCAAGACACTGCGTGGCGCGAAAGTCTTCGCGTGGGGACCAGAACAGGCGGCAGCCTTCGCATCACTCAAGCAGCACCTGTCAGATTTGGCCATTCTCACAGTCTAGACCCCTCGCTACATCGCCGCCTCGCCATATGCAGTCAGCGCAGCCCTAGTCCAAGAGCAAGATAGGGAGGGCATGACCCGGCAGTGTCCAGCCTACTACGTCTCCGAGGTCCTCACGGCCTCCAAGTGCAACATGACCGAATTGGAAAAAATCTCCTACGCAGTCATCATGGCATCGCGCAAGCTGCGCCACTACCTCGAGGCATTCAAGGTGCGGGTCACTTCGGACAGGGGACTGGGAGAACTATTCCACAACCCAGAGGCGTCTGTCCGGATCGCCAAATGGGCAGCCGAGTTCTCCGGCTACCATATCACCTTCGAACCCAGGACAACAATCAAGTCGCAGGTCCTGGCAGACTTCATCGTTGACTGGACAGGGCCAATAACGCAGCAGGACGAGCCTACAGAGAAGGTGTGGACCATCCACTGCGACGCGCGCATGGTGCCATGCGGGGGCAGGCACAGCTGTAGTCATCATGTCACCCACATGAGTCAAACACAGATATGCAACACGCCTCAGCTTTGCTTTGGAGTCCGACAGATGCACCGACAACGTAGCAGAATACGAAGCTGTCATCCTGGGTCTTCGCAAGCTAAGAGCGCTTGGTGTCACCACCTGCATAATCAAGACAGATTCCAAAGTGGTTGCTGGCCAGGTCGAAAAAGAATATTCAGCAGAAGACCTCACACTCATGCAGTATCTCACGGCTGTTCGTAGTCTTGAGAGACAATTCAAGGGCTTCACCTTGCAGCATGTGGACCGCGCTAGGAATGAAGAGGCCGACGCGTTGGCTAAGGCAGCGGCCAGAGGTGAAGCCCTTCCCTCCGACGTGTTCTACCTTGTCATTGGCACACCAGCCGTCCGCAGTCCAGAGGGTCTACAAGTAACCAACGACACCGAAGGCCATCGCATCATCAACCTCATCATGACTGAAGATTGGCGGGCCCCAATAACCCTGTTCCTGCAAGGATATTACCACCCAAGTGACGTCAACGAGGCCAAGCGCCTCAAACACCGAAGCCGGGACTTCGTACTTGTTGAGGGCCAGCTATACAAGAAGGGGGTCAGTCAACCCATGCTCAAATGCGTAACCGAAACCGAAGGCAGTCAAATCCTTCGCGAAGTCCACAGCGGAACTTGTGGCTCCCACTCAGGGCCCAGGGCTCTCGTTGCCAAGGTGATCCGTCAAGGATTTTACTGGCCTACAATAATCTGCGCTGCGAATCGAGTCACGCGGTCTCTTCACCAAGCTGATTGCCCACACTCGGGCAACCCTTCGCAGTTCACCAAGCTGATTGCCCACACATGGCCTCTTCAACGCTGGGGGCTGGATATTTTCAGGCCGCTACCTACGGCTCAAGGGAACCTCAAGTTCACCTTCATCACCGTCGAATATTTTACCAAGTGGATCGAAGCCAGGGCAGTATCCACAATAACGTCGAAGACTGCCCAGAATTTATTCTGGCAAAACATTGTTTGCCGATTCGGAGTCCCGTCCGAGCTCACAATCGATAATGGCAAACAGTTTGACAGCCATGACTTCAGGAACTTCTGCTTCTCCATCGGCACCAAGCTTGCCTTCGCCTCGGTATACCACCCGCAATCCAACGACGTCGTCGAGCACGCCAACGGCAAGATTTTCACTGCAATTAAGAAAAGGCTCCTCGACGACAAGAAGGGTAAATGGGCCGACCAGCTACCCGAAGTAGTCTGGGACCTAAACACGACCGAATGCCGGGCGACCGGATTCACACCTTTCCGTCTACTATATGGATCGGAGGTCATGACGCCGCAGGAGATAAAGCATGGGTCGCCCCGAACAAGCACATCAGCAGTCCCCAACGTAGACGAACCAACGTCCAAAGACCTCATCGACGGAGACCGCGTCTTTGCCCTGCAGGCCCTCAACAAATACCAAGCTCAAACCAAGGCCTGGCGCAACCACGCGGTCATCCCAAGAGAGTTCAACGAAGGAGACCTCGTACTCGTCCGGACCACCCGGACAGAGTCACGGGGCAAACTGGAGCCGAAGTGGGAGGGTCCATTCATCGTCAAATCAAAGGCGTCCCCCAGCGCATATAGGCTGAGAACGCCATCCGGCGAAGACCTAGAGCATTCCTAGATTATTGACAATCTCTGTAAATTTTTTGTTTAAACCCTTAGGGCCCACGCGCCCTTGTAATACATCAAATAGTACTATTCTCGGCCCGCACTCTTTTCCTCCCGAGGGTGAGGTTTTTAACAAGGCGGAGCCATGTAATATACCTGCAAAATCCCCCGCAAAAAAAAAAAACAAAATATCAGACACAGCATGTCGAAAAAAGACCGCATCGACGGTCTTTGGCATTCGACCACTCCGAAGTCACCGCGAGAGGCAGCGTAGACTACCCTCGCGTGCGACAATCCGCGCAAAAGTCACCTAAGGGTGCAGCCGTAATAGCACAACAAGTGCATCAGTCGAAGTCTTTTATTTAAAAGACACTCCGCGCAAAAGTCACCAAAGGGTGCAGCCGGAACAACACAACAAGTGCATCAATCGAAGTCTTTTATTTAAAAGACACTCCGCGCAAAAGTCACCAAAGGGTGCAGCCGGAACAGCACAACAAGTGCATCAATCGAAGTCTTTTATTTAAAAGACACTCCACGCAAAAGTCGCCTAAGGGTGCAGCCGGAATAGCACAACAAGTGCATCAATCGAAGTCTTTTATTTAAAAGACACTCCGCGCAAAAGTCGCCTAAGGGTGCAGCCGGAATAGCACAACAAGTGCATCAATCGAAGTCTTTTATTCTAAGCACACACCGCGCAAAAAAATCGCCTAAGGGTGCAGCCAGAACAACACAACAAGTACGTTAATCGAAGTATTTTATTTAGACACTTCACGCAAATTCGCCCACGGGCGCAGCCGAAACCAACACAGGAGTACGAATACGGACAATATGCCACATTACCATACAAATTACAGTTACATACACACAGCGAGGGCATCACACATTACATCGGCTCAACCTTCGGGATGATACCCATCTCCCTGTAATTAAACAACATTATCCTCAATTCCTCACCCTCAAAAAGCTTCCGAAGATCCCCCTCGCCTATACTCGCCCCTATCGGCGATGACAACAATTCCCGTTTACCAACCCGGTCTACTCGGAGACGGCCACACTCCATTCCCATACGACGACGCCTACCACTTCGTGAAAGTTCACCCACACTATGCTTTCCCACCACCCTTCGACGCCTACACCCAGTACTCGCACTAGGAAGATCCCCGGCACCCTCCAGACGCGGCGAAGTCTCCGCCACAGCCACATCCAATGCAACAAAATAATCCAAGCCTTCATCCGAGGACTCCTCTGTCCAAGGAAACGAACTCCTAGATTCACCATTAGAATCAAAACACTCAGACACAGAACCAAACAAACTATCATCGGCACGCACTATGGTTGAGGCTGCCACAAAATCTGTATTGTCAGTAGTGGTTGCTTGCGCAGGCCCAAACGTCGGAACCTACGCAGCAACCGAGGTTCAGTATCACAGAAACAAAAGTTTACACTTAAATCCCTAACCCCTATTCCGCCACCTGCGAAGGCCCAGCTACCGCCGCTGGGTCTTCGGCAGCTGGTTCACCCAACGCCTTCGAGGCATCCTCGCCCGTCAGCATAGGGGCTGGAGCGGGGTCTTCGCCAGTTACAGTCGGCGCGGGGGTCATCGGGGGGCCCTCGCCGGCATCGGATGGCGGCGCCAGCTCCACCCCCGATGCCTCGGGCAGCGTGCTGTCAGGTAGCGTGCCGTCTAGATCACCAAGGTCCTCGACCTCTTTGGCATGCGCCATCTACAGCAATAACACACTCATTCAACAAAACCATGCATACCCACACATATAACCACACAAATGAGCCTTTACCTGATCCATTGCCCAGTTGGACCTCTCCCGGACCGTCTCTCGGCCGTGCGGGCCCCACATCCTGTCGAAGAGCGCCCCTGCCGACTGCTTTAGCACAGGGTCCTCGACCTTGAAGATTTTGTGTTCAAAGTTATCTTCCGATTGGTCGAAGACCTCGAAATGCCCGCACCCCTCGCGGGACAAAGCTTTCACGGCCCCCTCGCAGGTGACGAGGGAGGCAAAGGACGTGAGGCCCGTCACGATCGTTGGGAGCACCCCCAGCTCTTCCTGTAACCATTCAAGGAAGCGGAGGCCTGCCTCTTGGCCGGGCGCTTCGAAGGCGGTGGTCCGCGCACCCAGCTCCCGGTACGCGTCCACGAACTGTGCATGCGTCCGCTCGACCTCCGCGCGCGTCGAGGCCTCGGCTTTGTCCACGCGGTTGCGTAGGCTGTTGAGCCTCGCCTCCAGCTCCTCATCGCGTTGGCGGGCGAGACTGGCCTCCGCCCGCGCAAGTTTGGCCTCGGCTTGCGCAGCCTGCGCATCAGCAATGGTCTTGTTCGCGTCCCTCCTCTCCTCCACCAACTGGCGCCGGAGATCCCCCTTCTCGGCCTCCACAGCGTCCAACCTCTCCGTCAGCCTGCGACTTTTGTTTTCCGTAGCCGACTTCTCCCAAACAGCATCTGTATGCTGCGCCCGAAGACGTTCGACTTCGGCAGCAAACTCTGCAGTCAGAGCACCCAATGCGACACAGTCGGTGAAGTCGGCCGCCTGCCACAGAAACCCATGAGACTCGCAACCACATAAAACAACGAACCATCAAAGTCCAACATGACTTACATGCTTCAGCTGCTGCGACACATGCCTCAGCTGCCAGGACACGGAGCCCGCCACATCTTTAGCGACGACGGCCGACAAAATCTCGCCGCCCACGCAGAAGGTGGACCACGGGTCCTACGAAGCACCCTTCGCCCCAACCGCCGCCTTTGGCGAAGTGGCCGCCACCGGAGCTGGGACAACAACCAGCTGCCCCGCATCCGACCCTGCACCATGATCTTGGTTAAGACCTAGTCATCGCTAAAAAAACACCTACCAACGAGATAATCCCCCACGCAGATGTCCGTGTCAAAGTCGGCAACACGCGCCCCCCTCGTCAGTACACACCGGCGAGGGCAGCCTTCGCTCCTTCGCTAGTTCGCTCGAGGGCGCCTTGCCCGCGCCAGAAGGAGCAGCCTTCGCACCCGCCAAAGGCTTGCTAGGCCCGGGGGCGGTCGGCTTTGCAGCCGGCGGTGGTTTGCTGCTGCCAGGGGCGGCAGACTTCGCGCCTCCCCGCGCCTTCTTCACCTCGCGGAAAGGGTCACCGACCCTAACGACCGTCCGGCGCTTCCGCGCCGCATCTCGACGATCCTTCTCCATCACTGCCGATACAACAACAGCAATATTCTGCCCGTAAGAAAAAATCTTCAACTCATGAGCCATACGAGACATAAATATGTCTTCGCCGGCCGCGCGGGGGACCGGAACGTTCCTTGGCCATCGACCCCCAATAACCTTCAGCATACGCGCCGAAGACTCCCGGAGCTCGGGCGAAGACATCCTTCCCCCGAGGGCCGCGCAAGTCCCCATCAACTCCACAGCAAAACGATCAGAGACCCCCAATCCCCCACTGCAGTACCTATTTTTCTCTTCTTAGTGGCTGGGGTAGCCTCCCGCGAAGGGCCTTCCTCGGCCACGGCCACTGGTTTCTTCCCGCGGCGATCGACGACCACAATAGCGTCATCCCCGGGATAGCCGCCGTATGGCAAATGATTCAACTCGAAGATCCTATTCAAGTGAACGTTGGATCCACGGATATCCCAACTCCGCAGAGCCTCCGTCCTCGGCACATACCGCCCCACAATCCTCATAGCTCCGTCCTCCACTTCATGCACGAATGCGGCTGGGTCCCGGCCGTGCAGATCCAACGTGAAGGCCAGATTTTTCGCACTTGCTGATCGCCCAGGAAGGGCATCTGGCGAGGGCATACTTTGCCCAACGCCTAGCCATGCGCCAAGGGCCACACTCCATAACCGATGAATTCCTCAACAAAATTGCGCCCGCTACTCATGCGGGTAGCACACCGAAGGGCCCCTTCGTCCCTATCATCCTCTGCCACCTCAAACGGCGGGAACACCACATAACAGTGGGAGCACATCACGGCCGCCAGGAGTCCTGGGAGGTCTTCGACTTTGCCTCCCGACAAATAAAACCAATAATCAAACCAGTTACCCCACTTGTTGCGGGCGCAGGGAACTAGTTCCACAACTTCCACCGAAGTCTTCCCAGTCCTCGGCGTAAAGGTGCACGATCCGAACTGAGCAATCTTGCTTCCAATTTTTCTCTTCTACCAGTGCAGGCAATAATTCTTGGCGAAGACCTCTACGGAGGGCTGACCGCCATACGAAGTCACTGCCCAGACATACTTTGCCAGGGCCACCACGACATTAGGTGTCAGTTGGTGGATCTGCACGTCATACCTCCGCAAGACCTCCACCACAAAACGATGCACAGGTAGGCAAAGGCCGTCGGTAAAGAATGCCTTGAACACAACTATCTCACCCTCCGGCTCAGAAATCTCTTCCGCCCCCGGAACTCGTCCAACTCCATTCCCAAAATACCCCAACTGCTGCATGACTTGCACGCGAACCGAGGAGATCCTCGAAACACCGAACTCCACCATGTGGCCTGGGTGTAGCTCCACCGCCGCCAAGTCGCTCGTGGTATCCTCAGACGACGATCCGCCCAGCGGCATATTCGCAGTGGATGAAGAAGAAGACGACATTGCTACGTACCATCGGCGGCGGCGTGCAATTTGCTTGACGCAGGCCAGACCTCCGATGCAGAGGAGCAAGGAGGGCAGGCGAGCGGGCGAACGTTTCAGAATGTTAGGGTTTTGCGGCGCACAGTAAGGTAAGAGAGCCTGAGCCGCGCCGCCCCCTTTTTATACACAGGGCGCGACGCTTCGGGAAGCCCGCAGTCCAACAGTACCACGTCCATCAACGGTCACATAAAAAACCCCCGCGGCACCACTTCGAGCGAGGGCAGCGTCTCCACCATCTAGCGACATCTTTGGCACCAGATGACACAGTCGAACTGGTCCCTCGGAGGGCAAATGTTGGGGCGAAGGCGAAGAAACTACCCTTTAGGCCGTCGTCACCTCGCTGCACCAACGAAGGCAAGATGACAGGCGCGGCCCACCCTTCGTCCTCCTCACTGCAAGACGAAGGCCTACGACGAAGTCTCTCCGTCTTACGTCCTCACTTAACATGGAGGCCCACATGGGATTCGGCCCACTGTAACAGGCCCCGCACGGAGAAGCGTGTTACGGGCCTGATTTGTAATAGCCTTACTGTAATGACGGTCTGTAACCCTTCCTTATGGTAATATTCTGGGGATAGTCCAGGTGCCCGAGGGCATAAACGTCCTTACATTGGGACGTTGGACACTAGGGCACCTATAAATACCCCCGTACAGTGCCCTTGAGAGGCTGGATTAACATAGCAATTGCAATCTCGAGTTAAACCTTGCTTGCGCTCTTTCCACTCCCCCGTTGGATCAACTTGCCCAGGAGAGCAAGTTCCAACAGACCTCACAAGTCCTAAGTGCATTGATCTTACAAGTATTCATCACTTGTATGCACAAGTTTAGGGGGAGCAATTCTCTACACATTATATCTTTGAGACTAACCATTCTTCAAGTATATGTTGTGCTTAGTCTCGAATTGAAAGGGAAATGGAGTTCCGAGCAAAGGGAGTACTTCCACTTCATATTTGTTCGTTATCAAACACCCTTGCTCAAACTCATGTACTTCAATTCCATATCTATATTGAAAAGGCCTCAAAATTTCTTCATTTTTGGTGCTTAATGCCAAAGGGGGAGGAAGTATTAGGCCAAAGAAAAAGGACCGCACCACCACCATATTTTCTAAAAACTTTTTATCTTGAAAATTGGTAATATTGCATTTGCAAAAACCCTCTTGATAGCTAAGAGGAGAAAAACTATTTTATACCAAAAGGGAGAACCTGTTCAGGGGCTCTTCAGGGGGAGTTTTTAAATGGCCAAAGGAAAAGCATTTGAAAAAGGGGGAGAATCTTTAAATCTTAGAAATGTTTTTAAAATTCCATCTTGTACCATAGGCCATATGCAAATAACTTTGAAAAGATTTTATCAAAAGTTTGCAAAAACCATTACATGTGGTGCAAATGTGGTCCAAAATTGTAATCATGTCAATATCACTCATATTCACTAAGAGCTGCTTTCATTTCAGGAGCTTATGAATACTTGACCGCTTGTAAACTAGTTACAATTTCATACTTCATATTTGCTTTGGTTTGTGTTGGCATCAATCACCACAAAGGGGAGATTGAAAGGGAAATGTCCTTAAACCATTTCTTATATTGATTTTATTGCTTGATGACCATCACAACCATTCAAACTAACTAGTTTGCCTAGTCTTTGATTCACAGGTTCATAAGTTCAACATTTTAGTTTCTCAGTCACAATCAGCTCAGATCCAACCAAATAGGGGTAAAACATGGAATAGATGAACTACCAATTGTTCTACTCTTTGGATAAGTTTTAAATACCCCAAGAGAGGTTGGAAAGCTCGGAATCAACATCTCACAATTCTAGAGCTAGTTTGAGCAAAAGAAGAAATATGAGTTAAAGAATCAAAATGTTCATGATCCATGACTTAGACTAGATGGAAAGCCACTTGAGATATTTTTCTAAGTCATAGGATCTCTCTCAAATTTAGCCAAAGAACCTTGGATAAGATTGTTCAAAGATCAATGACAAGTCAGAAACTCAAGTTCTAAATTCGCCAAGTGTGGACCGTCTGGCCCCTTCTAGCGGACGGTCTGCGACACCACTATGACTTCGAACATGAACTATAAATCGTGGACAGTCCGGCAAATCACGGACCGTTTGGCTATAAAGAGCGTACCGTCTGCACGTGAAGATCTGGTTCATCCCGAAGGTGACAAGTTGAGCAAAAGGATTTTTAGAGCTAGAGCGAACCGTCCGGGACCAAGGGCAGATCGTCCGCGTGATGTCACCGAGGTAGATAGTCGTTGATCTAGTCGTTGGTCTGTCAAGCTTATCCATTGAGATGTCAGAACCGACCGTTGAGAGGGTCACAGACCGTCCGAGTTCAAGCCGCGAATCGTCCGCTAGTGTGCAAAACAGGCAAACATGGCATAACTACTATATGGATCATTGGAGGCTATAAAAGGGAGCCCAACCAGCCCATTCTCATTGATTCATTGATCCATATCATACACAAGAGTTGGGTATTCACTGCTATCTATTAGAGCAACACTTCTATACACATCAAAGCCTCACAAGTGCCACAAAAGAGAGATCAAGCAAGAAAGAGCTACTCGTGTGTGTTTAGCAATAGTGCCTTGTGAGAATCATTGAAATAAAGTGTGTGCTACCTCTTGTGATCATTTGAGCGTGGAGTTTTGACTCCCATTCATTGTAAAGCTAGCAAGAGCTCCTTATCTTTGTGGTTGGCCTTGTGGAGACTTCAGTCTTTTGTTGACAAAGAAGAAGGAACACTCGCTAGTCTTGGTGACCATTGGAGAGAGGGAAAGGGTTGAAAAAGACCCATACTTTGTGGAGTCCTCAACAGGGATTAGGTTCTTTATGAATCGAACCTCGGTAAAACAAATCATCCGTGTCACTTGTGTTTATTGCTTGTGATTTGTTTGTCTTCTCCCTCTCTAAGTTCTCTTGCACTATTCTTGTTGATATCACTTTGTGTTGCTTCAAGTTAAATTCTCATATATGGAAGCAACGCCTTGCAAGAAAGAACTTGTGATTGCTCCTCTTCTTATCTAAGCCCTCTTGCTTCATTCTCCATAGATATTTTAGTTGTGTTGCTTTGTGTTAATTATGCATTCTTTGATAGGAACAATTTTGCAAGCAAAGGACTTAGTTTTATACTCCGATAATTGTTCATCTTGTTCTAACTACTAATCGATGGAGCAAGTTTTGTGTTATAGTTATAAATTTCAGATTTCGCCTATTCACCCCCACTAGGAGATTATCAATGTGTTTCCCACGAGGGTTTGAGGCACAGCGTGGTGCCCGCAAGCCCTCGACTGGATTTTGCTTAGCAGCTCCTGGCCTTGATTGATGAGGATGCATCATTGGTGGATTCCTGAGGTGCTGCATCGGTACAACTCCTTCTCCTCCCCCAGCAGCACAAATGTCCTGGATCTTCGGACTAGTCACCGAGCCTTGGCCTTATCGGGGGGTAGCTCCCCTCGAAGAAGATATTCCAGGTATGGGCCCCGCCAGTCTGAGGCTGTCATGGCCTCATTTTGCTCTCCATCGATCTACATGGCTTCGGGCTTGACGGCTAGGGGCGTGCTGGTGTCA
Source organism: Zea mays (assembly GCF_902167145.1). Lineage (NCBI taxonomy): Eukaryota > Viridiplantae > Streptophyta > Magnoliopsida > Poales > Poaceae > Zea > Zea mays. The sequence continues at coordinate 93,220,700 of NC_050097.1, forward strand.
GGAGCTAATTTGGGTGCTTCATTGATTATGACAGATGCTTTGTGGACATTGCTAAAGAAAACATTTGGGGGAACTGTGGTTTGCCCCGAAGCTATCTTTGCTAGTTCGTTAGCGACTTATTTGTCTTTCAGGCGTAGGACCTCCTCACAAAAGGCCTCCATCTTTGGGTTGTGACAGCTCAAGTTTTCATGACCTGGTTGATGACGAGTTGGCAGTCCCCTCGAGCGTTGAGGCTCCGTACTCCCAGCTCGATGGCAATGCACAGGTCGTTGATTAAGGCTTCGTATTCGGCTACGTTGTTGGATGCGACAAAGTGGAGGCGTATCACGTAGTGTATGTGTATTGTGAGGGGTGAAATGAAGAGCAAGCTCGTGCCTGCTCCTGTTTTCATCAGCGACCCATCGAAGTACATGGTCCATAGCTCGGCTTGGATTGGAGCCATCGGTAGTTGAGTCTCGGTCCATTTAGCTAGGAAGTCTGCCAAGATTTGAGATTTGATATCCTTTCAAGGTGCAAACAAGAGTGTTTCTCCCATGAGGTCTATTGCCCACTTGGCTACTCTTCCTGAGGCTTCGCTGCTCTGAATGATCTCCCCCAGAGGGAAGGATGACACTATCATTATCGAGTGAGGCTCGAAGTAATAGTGTCGCTTGCGTCGATTCGAGAGAACTACATATAGCAATTTCTGGATTTGTGGGTAGCGGGTTTTTGTTTCGGACAATACCTCACTAATGAAGTAGACTGGCCTCTGAATGGGCAAAGAATTTCCCTCTTTGCTCCTTTCAACTACGATCACAATGCTGACCACCTGAGTGGTTGCGGTGACGTAAAGCAAAAGTGCTTCACCCTTTGTGGGGGTACCAAGATGGGTGTGTTGGTGAGGAGTGCTTTGGGATTTACGAGGGCTTCCACGACTTTAGGGGTCCAAGTGAAGCGCTCGATTTTTCTCAGGAGATGGTACAAGGGCAAACCTTTTTAGCCGATGCGTGAGATGAAACGACTTACAGGCGCAAGGCACCCCATGACCCTTTGAACTCCTTTCAAGTCTTTGATCAAGACCATGTTGGTGACCGCAATCTTTTCTTCGTTAGCTTCAATGCCTCGCTCAGACACGATGAATCCTAAAAGCATTCCTCAGGGGACGCCGAAGACGCACTTCTCCGGGTTTAGCTTGACACTTTTATTCTGTAGGCATGTGAATGCTATTTTCAAGTCGGAGACGAGGTTATGGGTCTTCCTCGTTTTGATCACTATGTCATCGACATAGGCCTCAACTGTTTTGCTAATGTGATCTCCGAACACATGGTTCATACACTGTTGGTACATGGCACCAAAGGGCATGGTAGTGTAGCAATTGTGGCGGAACCGCCTGAATTATTCCAGCTTAAGTGCCCAAGTCACGCCTTAGAGGCCGCAACACACTTAAATCGGAATAACCCGTTAGTCCCTCGGATCTAGGCCGAAAAAGACACTTATCCAGGATCGAATGCCACTAGCTCACTCGAAGGTGAGGCACAGAGAAATACAATAAAGCATAATACCACAAATTTAATAAGTATCAATATTGATTACATTATCGGAGTTTCAAAAGCAGTAACAATATTTTTAGTGCAGCGGAAATAACTAATGGAGAAAAACCGAGTAACATGGCGAAGCCTGGCCACGCTACTCCTGCTGGTCCTCTCATGCGGAAGCAGTAACCCACTCGACCGTCTATCCCAGTGGCAGGGATGGAGGTCAAGTCACACCATCAACCAAATCAAGGAGGTACCTGCAAAAATTATGCCACAAGCAAGGCTGAGTATACTAATGCTCAGCTAGACTTACCAGGTTTGAGGAGTCTACTCCTCTACCTCTAGACCATGAAGCTGTTTGGCTGAGGGGTTTGGTTTGCCAAAAGCACTAGCTGAGTCTAAAATCAAGTTTTAGCTTTTCAAGTTCTAGAATAATAATTTAGACTAGATGAGAACCTAGCTATTCATACATGGTATCAAACATTATATCAATCAACATCTTTTGCCAGTATCTCATTTCCACTTATTACTCAATGCAGTACAATGGATCAAGCAGTCTCATTAGCTGCGAGAAGCAGACGATTCGAATCGAGTTTTAACCTTGCAAGGTAAACCTAAACACACGACATGTAGGGGCACTCCGTCCCCACACATATCATCTGTCCCCATCAATCCCCCGTTCACGGCCAGGGCTCACCACCTTGGCATACAATGCTCCACTGACCCCGGTTACCACCGTGCAGTGACCGCACTTGTACCCACCATATCTAGAATGGGAGACCCAGTCTCAGGACAAGTGAGGGATAAAGTCCGTCCCGGCTTCACTCAGGTACTAGGCTTACCGGTGACCATATTTACCGACATGTGTTTAGTACGTTTAAACGCTTGACACAGATATCCGCACGTTAATCCTTATTCCAATTTCGTCTTGTAGACAGCGCATCCCCATGGATCCGTGCCCACAGACCATCATCATTCTGTTATCAAAAATGGATACAACTAATTCCTGACCTCGCGCGAGTGCTAGAAAAATCACTCGACTTCTACCGAGATCCTGATTTAGCATAGCAGCTACTCGACCTAGCATACTAGTATCCATCTCAAAAGGAATCCTGAGTTCATGCAACTAGGGTTTCAAGCAACTCCTACACTTAAGTGCACGGTACAAGCCTACAAACATTAAGTGTAGTAAAATAGCATATATAACAATTATGCATAAAATCGGGGCTTGCCTGGAATTCAACACTTAGATAGTGTTTGTTAGATGACACTCGCTTGGCGAGCATCCACTGGTTAAGTCCATCCTTCTTTGGGTCGTCCACCAACTGCATCTTATGGTTGGCACCACATCACTTGCAAGTATGTATGAATATAATGAATATATTATGACCTAAATGAGATGCAAGATGCATATGTATTAATATAATGAAAGTAGCACAAAAGTAGCACAAGATATACAAAGACACAGTGACGAACTAAGCATTAAATTGGAAGACACCGTAGACAACCACACGTTAGCTTTAGTTATCTACATGTCATCGGGCATACGTAGTCACTACCACTGGAAGGATGACGACACTTACTATACTTAACCAATACAAACATGACCTCACAAGCATGAGAATTTTTTTAGTTTGCTATGGCTTTTCATTAGTTCTTCTATTAATCACACAAAAGCATCCCAACACAAGTTTAACAGAGGGCATATGCATCAATGTCTATGGAACTCCTATATCACAATCAACTAGAGAAAGAAACATATAAAACAGGACACACATGTTATCTAAAGCTTGGCCATGGCAAGTCTACATTAATCAAGTGCTAACCAAACATCTTTCGCAAAAAGGGTGAACTAAACACTCAAATATGCACTTGCGGATTTTTGGACAGCAACACAACAATTTCTCGTTTTAATCATAACCTTTCAAATATTAATCCAAAAATAGCAAACTAGAACTTTCTGGAAAGCTTAAAAAGTGAACTACAACTTTGGTATTTTTACCTCAACATGATTCAACACTTAGCAAGGTCGAATTGTGCAAAAATAACAGCTTTGTCCAGGTTGGATAGATTCAGACCCTTTGTTTCAAAAATTCATAATCAGAGACTTATGCATCCAAAACAGGTGATTCTAGACTTTCTGGAAGGTTAATAAAATTTTCTACAAATCATTTATAAACATCCCAAGGTGATTCAATATGCAATTTAGGATAAAAGACATTATAAGGCTTTGCTGTCCAGAACTGAACAGATTCAGTCTTCACACTTTAAACACCTATAACATAACATTCAGACCACCCAAAAGAGTGATCCAAGACTTTTTGGAAAGCTTAGGAAAAGTACTACACATCTTTTATAATCACCAAGAAGTGATTCTATGTTTTACCAAATCAAACAATTCAGTTTTCGAAATCTGTTCTGTCAGTGGACAGAACACATCAACCATTTTGTAAAATTCATAACTTTTTTAATTATCAGGCCTATGGTTATGAAATTTTAACACAAGCAAAATAAGATAAGCATCTACAACTTTCTTATAACGACCATCAACTGATTGTAACATTAACTTAAGCAAAAATGCAATTTCTGAAATCTGTACAGAAATTGGACAGATTCAGGTACTGAACTTGTGAAAAGTATAACTTCTAAACCATTAATCCTTAGCTTATGAAATTTTTGGAAGAGCTAGATAAACAAGTTAATTACAACTTTTATATAGAACATATCTACAGAAAACAAACTTTACTTTACTAGATTAACCGCACAACAAAAATTGTACGTGCAGGAATTTCAGTTTACTAGCACAATAGCACTCAACTCAATCATCAATTAAAATCATGGAGATACACTACCACCAATTTCTCAAGTTTAAATCATTATGACTTAGTTATCAAGTTTTAATTTATATTGAGATACTTAAGCATTTCAAAAAAACATGCACGCTTTTGTTTACTTCTAATTTGTCTCTAATTCTTCTTATAATTGTAAAACGTGTGTCATTTTAGCACCATATGAAACTATCTAATTTGGGGCTGGAATTTTTATGAGGCATAGGTAACAACAAATCATGAATAATGTATAAATTTTCACATGCTCAGATTTTATATTGCATTTACTACAAAAATAACAAATTGTTAATGCAATAAAGCACGTGAGAGCAAGTTAAATCTAAAACTAATTATTTTCTGTGGATGCATGACCATATTAAGTTTTCTTGGGCTACTATAATATCATGCAAGGACAGTGGAACATCATTTTCCATTTTTACATTCATATATTATTTATAAACCATTTAAAACTACATAATATGCATCAAAAAAGTTAAATCACTAACTCAGTGATACGTTGACCATAAATCATGAAATGCTTACTAGTCCCTAAGCATCACACAGAGGGTCTACTATAAAAATTTCAATCCATTTGGAGCACTGGAGCTACAGATCCAAAAATAACAAGCAAAACAATAATCTTTTTTCCTATTTAACATGATTTAATTAGGACACCAAGAAAACAGTGAACAACATATAAGTTTTATATTTTTATTAGATGGAGTATGACAACATCTAACTAACAAAACAAGTTTCATCATTTTTGGATTTTTATAATTAAAACTATGGAGAGAAGAAAGTTCATTTGTTTTGTAAACCAGTTTTTAAATACGAATTTCTACTGAAAAAACTTTTCCACTAAAACATGCCAACTTATAGATCTAATAGTTAGAACATTTCATAAGGAAGCCAACAAAATAAGTTTCGTGGTTTTTGGAACTACCAAACAATAGATATGAATTTTAGAACATAACGTAAAAATCTGCAATTTGTGTGCACACTCACATTTAGCCCTGGGCCCACTTGTCATAGGCACATGGGGTCATCTTCTCCATGGGATGAATGTAGATGGCTGAGCGTGGCCATGGCAGGAGAGGGAGGCACGACATTGGCCAGGATGTTGTAATCGAGTTGATGAGCCTGCAATGGCAGGGGTCCGAGAGGAGAACGCCTTGAGGGAAGCTTCCTCGCGAGGTTGGGGAGATGACCAGAGCCTAGAGCTATGCTGGGAGTTCGCACCAGAGGGTGGCTGGCGTGGACAAGGCGAGGCCGGCACAAGCGCTGGTGCGTGAGGCAGTGGCTAGGCGAGCAGAGGCCATGGCACGAAAGGGCGCGACGAAGGCAGTATCCAGCACGCAGTTTTCAGATGACATGGCCCTGGAGAGAGGAGCGGCTGGGGATGGCACCATGGACAGGAAAAGCACGACGGGAGGAAGAAAGGCTCAGCCTGCAGTCGGCTATTCCATGTACGGAGAGGACAAAGAGCTGGGTGGGTTTTTTTAAAGGACATCGGCCTTTAGCTGGTTGGTTGCAGAGCACAGCGATCATTCACTGGGTAGCTTAAAAGGTGAGGCGAGCTCTGGACATTGGTGGGTGTGGGCGGCAGCATGACATAGCTGTTTTTCTTAGGGGTGAGGCGACGAACACGTGGCGGATGTGTCTTGAGGCGTTTTCAAACGGGGAAAAGAGATAGCAAACGTGCTCCTTTGGTCAAGGTCACTGCAGATGATCTTTTCCTTGTCCTACACTCTATATATCTTGTACAGAACTTGAGGTGATTCGAGCATCGGTTAGAGAGGTAATGATCCCCGAAAACAGGTTTGTCGCTGCCGCTGAACTAGTGGAAACTCAGTGTCAAAACAGGTCAAACGAAATCGGATGAATGCCATCTTTTAATATGTTGTGCCTCTATTAGTAAGTAACAACTTTTATATTTAGGTAAACTGGAGTTGCTCAACAAAAATTAGGGAACACGACACGTCGACCCGAACGACACTGATTTCAGACAGAAGAATTCGAATCCTGAAATCAGATTTTTATTCTGTCTTGATGGCACTGTTGGAGATACTTAGAGATTGCATCAAGGCTTGGTTTAAATATAAAAGTTGTTGTATAACATAGGTTCTACAATTTTTATTAAAGGTCAAACCTCATATCTTGAATATAAATTAAAGTTTCACTTTGGTCAAGGTAGCATCATTATAAAGCTTCAAATTATATTTTAAGGCAATCGGGGTATTTCTCGACATTTTCATGGCATTTTCTCTATATGAACCCTTAATAACTTTTGTTGTAGAGTTGGTATAGAGTTGTTTGAGCAAGATGATAAGGTTTTGTTGAATTTCAAAATTCGCATTTGTTCGGACGAGCAGTTTCAAGCATGTATAGGATTTATCTTTTCATGTGTGTATATGGTTCAAATTTCTAGAAATCTTTAGAATACACTTGATAGATAGAGATGAATGATGACATAAAGATAACAAGCTGATTTGCATAAAAATTAATTAGAGGTTGACAGAAAGAGATTCTGCGGGAGAATGCAGATTCAGATTAAATATTTGGACGTAGACCGACTATCGAGAAAGCGTATTCGGACACCGATTGGATAACATAACAACTATTGAGAGTCTGAATAAATGAGTTTGCACGGGAGTTGCGAGACGAGATTGACTTTCGAATTTGCATTTGCTTCAAGAAACAAAAAGTTTTAATAGGCTCCAAATTTGGCATTTCTTGAGATCGAATAATTCCAAACTTGGTGAAACATTCACGAGTACCTTGATAAATGGAGATAAATGTGATAAAGAGATAAAAATTTTCACTGAGCATCCGAGATTAGGATAAATCTCCCGACATAACACGAAATAGACACCTGGGGTGTAACAGCAATACATGTCATATGGAGTGATAAAAGAAGTCACGAGCTGGTCGGACTCTTTCATCTTGATTTGGTGGTAACCGGAGTAAGCGTCGAGGAAAGACAGGGTTTCACATCCTACAGTGGAATCAATGACCTGATCGATTCGAGGTAGGGGGTAGGGAATCTTTGGACATGCTTTATTTAAACCAATGTAATCTACATACATCCTCCATTTCCCTCCATTCTTCATGACTAGCACAGGGTTAGCTAACCACTCAAGATGAAAGACTTCCTTGATAAACCAGTCCGCCAAAAGTTTACGGACCTCCTCCCCGATGATTATGTGTTTCTCCTCGTTGAAGAGGCGTAGATGTTGCTTCACTGGTCTAGAACCGACGCGAATGTCAAAGGATTGCTCGACAACGTCCCTCGGTATGCCAGGCATGTCTGAGGGACTCCACGAGAATACCTCGACATTCCATGGAGAAAGACGATGAGCACTGCTTCCTATTTGGGCTCGAGCTCGGAGCCGATCTTCAACATCTTGTCGTTGCAACCGTTGGGATCGAGGGAGAGGGACTTAACTGTGTTGGCCGGCTCAAAATTGCTGGTGTGCCGCATGGGGTCGGACACCTTGTTGACACAGTTCTCTAGATCAGCGGTGAGGGCCTTGGACTCGATGAGAGCTTCGACGGACTCAATGTACTCAATGTCGCATTCGTATGCATGGCGATATGTGGGGTCGACGGTGTTGACCCCCTTCGGGCCCAACATCTTGAGCTTGAGGTAGTTGTAGTTTTGGATGGCCATAAACTTGGCGTAACATGGCCTCCCCAAAACAGCATGGTAGGCACCTCGGAACCCTACCACCTCAAAGGTGAGGATCTCCCTCCTAAAGTTAGAGGGGCCCCGAAGAAAACAGGGAAATCGATTTGTCCGTGAGGTTGGATTCACTTGCCAAGGGTGATGCCGTGGAATGGCGTGACTTCGGCTCAGATCTGGGACATGTTGGTCCCCATGAGTTCCAAGCTTTCCGCGTAGATGATGTTGAGACTGCTGCCTCCATGCATGAGGACCTTGGAGAGTCTGGTATTGACGATCACGGGGTCGACGACGAGCGGATACTTTCTTGGGTTCTGAATGTAATCTGAGTGGTCATCTCAGTCGAAGGTGATGGCCTTGTCTGACTAGTATAGGTAGACTGGCATCGCCACTTCAACCAAGAAGACCTGTCGTCACTCCTGTTTCTGCTGTCGTGCGGAGAGGTTTACCATTCTCCCACCGAAGATCATGAAACAGTTGTGGACCTCTATGAACTCCTTGTCCCTGTCATTGCCTTTGTCACCAGTGCCTTTCTTCTTACCGTTGTTCACCAAGGGGTTGGGTTTGTTGAAATAGCGTCGGAGCATGTCACATTCCTCGAGGGTATGCTTGACGGGGCCCTTGAGGTAGGGGAACGACTCTTTGAGCATCTTGTCAAACACGTTGGGACCCCCAAGGGGGCCTTGGGTCTTTCTGTGGTCCATAGCGGTGACAAGATTGGCCTCGAGGGCTTCGTGCTTCCCCTGCGGTGCCTTCTTCTTCTTTGTTCTTCCTAGGGTTCCGTTGGGTGGTCGCCTCGGGGGCATACTCCTTTTGTTTCCTATTGCTTTTGTCCTTAGGAAAAATGGCCTCGAGACCTCCTTCCCTGAAGCAAATTTGGTGGCAACATCCATCAACTCTCTTGCTTTGGTGGGGGTCTTACGAGCTAACTTGCTAACCAGAACCCGACAAGTGGTGCCGGCGAGGAATGCCCCGATTGTAACACTCCTGGTGTTACTAGAACTAAAACTTGGCATGACATCATGTGCACTGGCATCATTGTGTTTGATACACCTAGAATGCATTCACTAGAATAAAAAACAATCTAAGCGAGATGTGGTGATTAGCAGGGAATAGAAAACCTAGTTTGGAAAACTCTAGTTTTGACCCCAAAAATGGAAATTGTGATCTGATAATATTTTGCCAAAACTCAAAATAACAAAGTTATCAAGTTCTCCAAATCAAACAACTTTCATGTGTAAAGATTTCCATGTTTTACAGGGAAAAGTGGAGAAAACTCAAAATTGAGTTTTAGCTTAGGGTTGAATTTCTGAGAAATAGTATCAACTAACTGCCTTTTTGTCTGTGTAGCTGTTGATCTATGGACAGTTTAAAGATGATGTAGCAAATCTGTAGAGCTACACTAGGTGCACAAACTTGACTAAATAACTTAACCCTAAAACCATATGAAAATGTGTGCATCAAACTTGATTAAGTAACACTAGGTGCACAAACTGTGTGCACCACCTCAAAGATGGAAGGGTTAATTCTAAAATTCAGACTTGAAATCCTAGCCCTGCAGTTTTTGCAGTGTGAAGCAACTTTGAAAACCTGTTAGTGGCTGATCCATATAGTTATGGAGTAAGGGTACTGTAAAAAGTGGAAGACCACATGCTGGTGTACAAGTTTGATTAGAGGTCATACCCCTAAAGTTATTTGGAACTGGTAGTAAAAATTGGTCCAAAGATTCAGTGTTTAATTATGGATTCCAGACTTAGTGTAAGTTCAGGGCTGGATTTGTGTTTTGGAGCAGCTTTGGAGTTCTCTACTGCTCTATCCATAGAATTATATATTATGGCCATTATAACAAATCTATAGTATGACTATAGGAGTTTTCATATTTGTAACAGTGCACACATCTGGATTTCAGTGTTTGGCTCGACTTTGGAACCGTGTGGTGCCTGTTCTAGGTGGTTTTGGACTGAGGTTATTGTAGCAAGTTTGAAGACCTATAGTTGGTGATCAAAGTTGTTGTGGAATATGAGACATGGTACTATACAAAACAGTGAGTAAAATACTCCTAAATTGAGTCTGTCAGGTTGGATTGAGTGGTGTTGGTTTCAGTTAGTAAAGACTGTTTAGTTAAATGAGGTAGACTTTGGGGCATTATAACTTATGATCCTTGTGTTTTTGGCTCTAGAGTGTTTTAGTAAAGTGAAAGATCAATACTAGGTGAACCAGTTTGAAGTAGTGAGTGGGGTCTGTCCTTCTGCAGAATGTATAGAACAGAAGGGGTGAAGTGACAGGTTCAGTCAAGTATAGCAGTAGCAGTCAGGTCAGTTGCAAATATCTGAGAAAATCTCTCTATCCATAAGCTACTCTAGGTTCTTCTAGTGTTTGACAACTAAAGAAACTTGTTGCCTGGGGGAAGTAACTTGCCACAGTTTCACCACACCAAGGATGAGCTTGATGAGGTGGAATGTTTGTCTACTGCTGACTCAGCTATTTACTATGGCCTTGCTATCCAACATGCAGTGGGAGGGGGGTTGTAAACATCTCTCCTGTTTCTTGCCTTGCATGGTGACCGTGCAAAGGGGTTGGGAAATATATTAGTCATGAGTTCAGCCATATGTAAATCTCTGTGATAGCCTAGAAGCTCTAGTTCCTTGGGTGCTTGCCATAATGTTCTGAAACCCAAAAATTGAGCCCCACTGTGTCTTGTCAGTCCCGTAGCTTCTCCATCGTGTATAAGTTGTCCCCTGCACCTAGGTTGAGTCCTCAAACTTGCCCAGTCCTCTGGTTTCAATGCATCAGTTGGAATGTGAGGTTGGCGCTGACTATGGTGACCACGCCGACTTTTCTCCTTGGTTCACCATGGCTAGCTGGTTTCATGGTATGGCTCATTCATTTAACTGGAGTTTAGTGATCCCTGTATGGTCGTGATGCTCACCAAGTCATTCATTTGAATGCTATCACAGTACTCCAGCCAGAACGCCGTCGTTTCTCATCTAGAACAGCGCCGTGGGCCATCTTCACGTCGACCGACCAAACCAACGCCTCTCTGCGCCAACCAATGTGAGATCCGTGTACTAGATCGACTACTAGTACTTGTTGCGTCTTTGGATTGAATGCTACCCATTAGAACCTCGGTCCGACCTCGCTGGTGTTGGGGACTTGTTCTCAAATGCTATGAGTTAAGAACAAGGCAACACAAAATGTTAATGATTAAAGACCTTTGTCCTTCGAAGCATTATCTCCCTTAGGACATAATGATCTTCAGACAAAGGTTATGAAGGACGTACCTTCATCATCTCAGTATGTAATAATGAAAGTAGAAGCATATGAACATGGAAAGTAACATGAATAATCATATGACATCATTAGGATATTTTTATTATATCAACATGAATAAACATAAAGAATATCCAATTAGATTTGTACCTTTGGCTTGACAGAAGGCAAAAGTCCAAGTGTGACGTGCAAGTGAATACAAGTCAGCGTGAATAGTACGGTGCTACTGTTCATCTATTTATAGGCATAGAATGCAGCCTGTGTAAAATTACATTCATGCCCTTGACATTTACTATTGACTTAGGGATAATCTATCGAGGACTAGACAACCTTTTCCCCTTTAAGTCGGTTTCATTTTTCACCGCTAAGCCGAAGCTTTTCCACGGGTAGCTTCGGAACTGGTTCATCCTTCTCCCAAACCGCGCTTTTCATATCATGTACAACTTCATCCCATGTCCGAAGGTTCCTGTACATATATTATACTTGGAAAACATGTTAGTCGTGTTTTTTGAGGATCTTCGGAAGACGAAGGCCCCCAACAGTAGCCCCTCGCAGTATTCATTTGTTATAACAACGAATTCAGACTGCGACGTGAATGAAGGCCTTAAGCCGAAGGTCCGAAAAAACACCTTCCCTTCACTAGAATAGCAACAGTCAATGACAGACGGGGCCCGCCAAGTTGCAAAGCGCTAGGCATATAAATAGGAACCCACAACGACAACATTTGATACGCCATTTCTGCTATTTGCGCTTTTTTCTCAAATTTGTAACTCTTGCTCACCAGCCCTTGCTTGGTTTTTGAGCTTTAGCTTAAAGGCGTGTTTGCTCCAAATCTGAGGAGAAGAAGATGAGTGAGGAGAAGAAGATGACTGAAGAGAAGAAAATAACTAAGGAAAAGAAGCTGTATGAAGAGAAGAAAGTTGCAGATACTTTCATCGCTGGATTTTATGAGTCTATGGCAAAAACGAATACAGAGAAAATTACTAAGGAGATAATGGAGGGTTTATCCGAAGATTCTGATGACGGTGATAGTTATGATGCAGAAAGTGGGGATGAAGATTCTGAGGACCGGCCCTGGCGGCCAAGCCATACCATCTTTGGAAAATCAACTATCAAACAAAGTCATATTGACGCCATGAGAGGGAGATATTTTCACGACATGTCTATTGTCAGAGTTGGAGGAGACAGCACTGCCCCTGCTCCTGAGGAAAATGAAGTTGTTATTTACCAAAGCTTCTTGAAGGCAGGCCTTCGGTTCCCACTGAGTAAATTTGTGGTTGAGGTATTAAAGATATTCCAGATTTTTCTTCATCAGATTACCCCCGAAGCTATAATTAGGATGGGGGTGTTTGTCTGGGCTGTAAGAAGCCAGGGGCTAGAGCCGAGCGCGAAATGCTTCTGCAATATGCACGAGCTATTATACGAGACGAAGGCTATCGACAAAGAACAATACCACAACAACTTTGGTTGCTACGGGTTCATTGCCCGCTCCAATGCAAGTTACCTGGTGCCAACATTCCAGAAAAGATGGCCCGAGGCCTGAATGGAGGAGTGGTTTTATGTTAAAAATGATCTAATTAAAAGGGAAGACATCAAGGAAATTATCTAGCGCCCCATCTAGTCTCGCTTTGGCCTTCGAAGGTCGAAGGTCACTATTGAAGGTGACGTCGAAGCATGCCAGAAGGCCTTTAGCAAAGTTTGTGCCTTCATTGGTACAAGAGATATAATCCAAGAGCACATAGGCTATAGGGTGTGGCCACTTGTGGATAGCTGGGAAATGTCGAAGGAGACTACTGTGGAATCCAGTGAAGATGGCCTAGTTCAATTGAAATATACCTTCAGATTCAGAGAGAAGTTTGATGAACCAAATGATGATTGGTTAAAATGCATTGAGGCTACCAGCGACGAGCTGCTTGGGACATATTCGAAGGCCGAAGATGATGCCTTGTCCGCAGCCTTCGGGGGTCGAGGGAAGAAAAGATTGAACAGGGTGTTTGATGCAATTGGCTTCGTATACCCTGATTATCACTGCCCACTGCGAAGGCAAGGAAGGAAAAGAAAAACTGCCGCTTCGGCCACCACTGCTATGCCGGCTGTGCCAAAGGGTAAGAAAATAAAGGTTCTGACCCACCGGCCGCGATATATTGAACCGGCCATAGTGCCTGAATTTGGCGAAGGGACCTCTTCAACTATTGAAGCAAAACAAGCGGCCCCTGCCGTGCAGAGCGCTGAAGAATCGATTGTAGTGTCGAAGGTGCCTACAGTTGGTGTTGGGGACTTGTTCTCAAATGCTATGAATTAAGAACAAGGCAACATAAAATGTTAAATATTAATGTCCTTCGTCCGCTGAAGCATTATATCCCAAGGATTTAATGAACTTCGGACGAAGACCATGAGTAGAATATCACGAAGGTCGCACCTTCGTGATTAGACTTACAAAATAATACGAAGTAATATATAAAACATGAAACATTAAAGATAGATATATCAAAAATAGATAACATCATTCACCTATTTTATTATGAATCTAAAATGTCAGAACATAATGTTTAGGTACACTTATACCTTTGCCTTGACAGTTAATAATTCCCGAGCAATGCGTTTGCAATTACAGGAATGCGTGAACAGTAAAGGAATACTGTTCACTATTTATAGACATAGGACACAGCCTGTAAGGAATTACAATCATGCCCCTTATAAAAGTTTACAACAATGACTCAGACCCTTATGGGCTAAAAGGTCATTCTATCTTTAAGTCGGTTCGATCCTTCGTCTTCGGACATGCTATAACACCGAAGCTTCATGAGTGGTGGCTTCGGTCATCATGTATAAGCAGCTTTAGCCGAAGCTGTTTCTTCCTGCAGGACCTTCAGCGACGAAGCATGGTCCCAACAGTCGGGCTAGCCGAAGCCAAAGATGATGCGGCCGAAGAACCAAAATTGGAAAAATCAGTGAAAATGCCAGAAATTCTGAGCCCACCAGCAAAGGCAGAATTGCCAAAAGTGCAAAAGGCTCCTGCCACAACTTCCAAGAAGAGGAGGATGGCCAGCGTGTTAGATGCTGTTATGGAGACCACAAAGGCCTAGAGCCCTGCTCCTACAAAGAAAATTGTCGAAGATGTTAAAGTCTAGGCCGAAGCCGAAGCTGGGCCTTCAGTGCCCCTTGAGACGAAGGCTGTCGCGGCTGAAGATAAAGCTGACCAACAAACTTCAGATACCGGCATGGCAACAGGGCAAGATGTGACAGAAAGAGCAAAGTCTCTTGCCCCCAAAGCTCCAGCCAAAGATGTTGACTACATTGTTCGACATGCTTCAGGGAAAAATTATCCGAAGAAGAAATCCTAGAAGCCAGACACTATGCCTAGAAACTAAAATATCCGAAAGGGGCCTTAGTGTTCAATGGCACTAACGAAGATGATTTCCTATGCTGTCTACCGGACAACAAAGAAATCCGTTTGCCAGGAGATAGCTTAAAGTATGGGATTTCCGAAGCTTGAGGAAGGCCTTTCGGTTATGTCGAAGGATTATCTTGCTGATAGCCTTGCGTACAACAGTATAAAGGTATATAAGTGGACTTTAAAGTTGGAAATAAAGTATTTCATTGTCATGCTTAATTCTTTCTTTTTCTTTGTAGGGCTTGATTCTAAGCAATGCCTTGAGGGCACAAAAGAGCGCCGAAGATGAAAGTTGTACAATAGCTCTTAGCAACCTTCGCTCAAAGGTAATTGAGCTGAGAAGCGAAGGTCTAGAGAAAGACAAAATTTTAATTTCATTGGTGAGTAAAATAAAAGAAGACAAAGCTAAGTACAATGCTCAAGCCGAAGCCCAAAAAGACGAGGTTGAAGACCTTCGAAAACAACTGGCCGAAGCTAAAGAAAATTGTGAAGTCGTGAAGGCCAGCCAAGAGATAAGTGAATGGTGGAAGGCCAGGCTGGAGAAAAATATTGAGGAGCTTCGCGAGTCCAAGGAAAGATGCTTTGAAAAATCCTTGGACTGCGTGAAAAATTTGAAAAATAGTTTTGCAAAAGTTGGTGCCTACTCTAAGGAGAACTTTATTCGATGCGACCTCGAAGGCGTCATTGAGTGGATAAGCGGGGAAGTCGAAGCTTTTGAGGAAATTTTGAATGACCGCGACGATATTTGTGCTTTCTCCGGCACCCGAGGAATCACAGCTATTTTGGAGAAGGCTGGATGCAAACACGTGAAAGCTGTAGCTCAAGCCGAAGCCGCCTTCTCCTTAAGCGACATGAAGGACCCTTCAGCCGAAGCAACTTTAATGGGTGGAAAATTTTACTCTGATGTCTAGGTAAACGGTGGCCGAGAATTGGCCCATGAAATTATAAAAAAGAATGAAAAAGACACCCATGACGCCCGAGAAGAAGCTAGGCGAACTGAAGAGGTTGCTGAGCGCAAAAGGCGCATAGGTATTGTTTATTGAATTTTACCTTCGGTACATGCTTTATGGCTTCGAACTAATAGTTTTTTCTATTACAGCTGAGCTATCACCGCTGCCAAAGCCGTACAATCCCTTGGCTGATCCAGAAATGAAGGAAGCATTAGACGTTATGAGCCTTGTAAATTCTATTATCGACGAAGTTGTCGACAAATTATTAAACGAAGCTGCAGAAAAGATTCTTAGTGAAGAGTAGACTTTGATGTAATAATACCTCGTATCTTTATTGTAAAAATACTTCGTGACATTTGGTGTATGAAACAATTGATGAGACATGTAAATTACTGTGATATATTTCTTTACGATGCCTGAAATTTACACACATACCGTTTTTGAGCCTTCGGCGAAAAAACACCTTCCCTTCTTTTCATGCTTCGTAAAGAAAGAGCCCTTCTATAGCAAGCCTGATAAAAGTGTATTTCCTGAAGCTTACTTCGTGCCTCAGCACATTTTCATTTTGACGAAGCATTTTCCAAAGATTGGCTTCATATTGAATTCTTGAGTCGTCAATGCAATATGATGTATGATGTAATGTTATGCGAAATGATATGGTGATATGATGCAAAATGATGAGAATGCCGAAGACACAAACCCACACGCCCACACTAGAATACACAAGACTCTGCATCCCCTTAGGAACGTCTTTTGAGTCTTTAAGCTTTGCATCCCCTTAGGAACGACTTTTGAGCTTCTTCACTTTCTATTTCGGTGGCATTTAAGCTCTGCATCCCCTTAGGGATGACTATTGAGATTCTTCACCTTATATTTCGGTGGTATTTGGCTCTGCATCCCCTTAGGAACGACTTTTGAGCAGAAAACATACGCTGCGCTCCCTTAGGAACGATGTTTGCAACTTCGGATTGTAATTTTTTGGCTCTGCATTCCCTTAGGAACGACTTTTGAGCAGAAAACTTACAATGCGCTCTCGTAAGAACGACTTTTGAAGCTTCAGATCATAATTTTTGGCTCTGCTTTCCCTTAGGAATGACTTTTGAGCTTCGAGACTTACTTCGTTCCTTAGAGACATCTTTCGA
Source organism: Zea mays (assembly GCF_902167145.1). Classification (NCBI taxonomy): domain Eukaryota; kingdom Viridiplantae; phylum Streptophyta; class Magnoliopsida; order Poales; family Poaceae; genus Zea; species Zea mays. The sequence continues at coordinate 93,237,480 of NC_050097.1, forward strand.
GCTTCGTAAATCTATGGGGAAGATATATTTCACTCTGGTGTAGGCACAATTATTACAAGAAATTGAAATTATGTTCTTCATTACTTATTTCTCACACATAAAATAAAATGGCATAAATGATAAAGGTACATCAAAAGTAGGATATTTCTCAGTATATATGCTTCGACTCTGGTACAGTGTTGTTGACTGTACGAGCTTCGGACTCCTCCCTGAAGTCGCATTGTTAGGCGTGCTGGTGCCCTTCTGGCTGCTGGCTTCAGGTATGAGTAGGTGGCATTGGTGGTGGTAGTGGGAGCTGAGGCCAAGAAGCTTGCGAATGACTTGCCGAAGCAACAAAAGCTGTAGGTTGATTGCCCACGTATTCTGGTATATAGGGAGAATAGCACGAAGCAGTGTGTAAAACCTGCTTCGGCTGATTCTGCCGCGCTTCTGCTTCCGCAATCTCTTTTTGCTTCTGGATGGTGACCTGGCATGTTCTTGTAGTGTGGCCCTTATCTTCACCATAGAATAAGCAGTAGAGTTTCCTGGGTTGATCCCCATATCTTTCTCTGAAGCCCCTGCCACCTCTGCCCCTTGGAGCTGGTGGTCTGAAAGAACTCTATTGCTGCCCTGAAGACTGTGAGCTTTGCTGTGGCCTCTGAAACTGGCTTCCTCTGTCATCACTCTGGCTGGAGTTGTGTATTGATCTGACATGCCTAGGATGGATTCGTCCTCCGAAGCCCCTAGTCATTTCAGAAAACCTATAAGCTTCCTCCCTTCTTTGGCGGAAATCATTATCGGCCCGGATGTACTCATCCATTTTCTGAAGCAGCTTCTCCAGAGTCTGAGGGGGTTTCCTGGCGAAGTATTGAGCCGTAGGTGCTGGCCGAAGACCCTTGATCATGGCCTCAATGACGATTTCATTGGGCACTGTGGGCGCTTGTGCTCTCAGATGCAAGAACCTTCAGACATACGCCTAGAGGTATTCTTCGTGGTCTTGCGTGCAGTGGAACAAAGCATGTGCAGTAATCGGCTTCGTCTGAAACCCTTGGAAACTAGTGATCTGCATGTCCTTCAGCTTCTGTCATGATGTAATTGTTCCTGGCCGAAGAGAGGAGTACCAAGTTTGCGCAACATTCTTGACTGCCATGACGAAGGACTTCACCATGACTGCGGTATTGCCTCCATATGAAGATATGGTTGCTTCGTAGCTCATTAGAAACTGCTTCGGATCTGAGTGCCCATCATACATGGGGAGCTGGGGTGGCTTGTATGATGGGGGCCATGCGGTGGCCTGCAATTCTGCTGATAGAGGAGAAGCATCATCAAAAGCAAAATTTCCATGATGGAAATCATCTTACCACTCATCATCATCATAGGAATTGTCCTGATGAAGCTCTCTGCGTTGAGGTCTTCGGTCCTGGTCATCTTGAGTGAGATGACGCATTTCCTTAGCAGCTTCATCGATATTCTTCTGTAGACCGGAGAGACGAAGCATCTTCTCCTTCTTCCTCTGGACCTGATGATGGATGGCTTCGAGGTCCCTTATTTCTTGGTCTAGCTCTTCCTCCTGAGGCGTTGGACTTGTAGCCTTCCTTTTTTGATTTCTGGCTTCACGCAGTGTTTCTTGATTGACATCAAGTGGTGCAGTGCAGCCCCTAGCCCTGAAGCTTTCTTCGGCGGCATGACAAAGGTCACAACTTGCCGAAGGTGGTCGAATGAGTTCACCGGAGGTGGGCGCCAATGTTGGGACTTGTTCTCAAATGCTATGAGTTAAGAACAAGGCAACACAAAACGTTAATGATTAAACACCTTTGTCCTTCGAAGCATTATCTCCCTTAGGACATAATGATCTTCAGACGAAGGTTATGAAGGACGTACCTTCATCATCTCAGTATGTAATAATGAAAGTAGAAGCATATGAACATGGAAAGTAACATGAATAATCATATGACATCATTAGGATATTTGTATTATATCAACATGAATAAACATAAAGAATATCCAATTACATTTGTACCTTCGTGTGGCAGAACCACCCGAATTATTCCAGCTTAAGTGCCTAAGTCACGCCTCAGGGACCGTAACACACTTAAATCGGAATAACCAGTCAGTCCTTCAGATCTAGTCTGATAGAGCCACTTAACCAGGATCAAATTCCACAATCTCACTCGAAGGTGAGTCACAGAAGAAATACAATAAAATAGGAAACCTCAAATTAAGTACGGAGTTATTACATAAATCGGAGTTTTTGCGTAGTAAATAAAGTTCACAAAATAAAGTGCAGAGGATAATCGATGTCGTCGGTATCGAGGAACTGGGCAAGGCCTAGCCCACTACTCCTCGTGCTCCTCTCCTGCCGGAGCAACATCCCACTCGACCGTCCAACCCGGTGGCAGGGTGGTAGGCCAAGTCACACCATCAACCATTTCCTGAATGGTACCTGCAAAAATTGTGCCACAAGCAAGGCTGAGTATACTAATACTCAGCTAGACTTAACCGGTGTGAGGAGTCTACTCCTCACCTCTAGACTATGCAGCTGTTTGGCTAAGGGGTTTGGTTTGCCAAAAGCACTAGCTGTTTCTAAAATCAATTTTTAGCTTTTCAAATTCTATCATCATTAACTTAACTAGATTTGCTCCTTCTAAGCATACATGGTAACAATCATTTAGTGCAATCAACAAGTTATCTCATGTAACCACATTTCACTTCTTACTCGATGCAGTACAAGGGGTCAAGCAGTCTCATTAGCTGCGAGAAGCAGACGATTCGAATCGAGTTTTAACCTTGCAAGGTAAACCTAAACACACGGCATGTCAGGGTACTCCGACCCCACACATGACAACCGTCCCCATCGATTCCCCGTTCGCGTCCAGGCCTCACCGCCTTGGCATACAATGCTCCACTGACCCCGGCTGCCGCCGTGCAGTGACCGCACTTGTACCCACCATAGCTAGCATGGGAGACCCAGTCTCAGGTCGCATGAGGGATAAAGTCCGCGCCCGGCTTCACTCAGGTACTAGGTTTACCGGTTACCATTTTTCCCGGCATGTGCTTAGTACGTTCAAAAGCTTGACTCAGGTATCCACACATTAATCCTCCCTGGATCCAAATCCATAGACCAACATAGATCCCGTTATCAAGATGAATACAATCAATTCCTGACCTCGTGCGAGTGCTAGAAAAATCACTCGACTTCTACCGAGATCCTGATTAGCAAGCAGCTACTCGACCTAGCATACTAGTATTCATCTCAAAAAGGAATCCTAAGTTCATGCAACTAGAGGTTTCAAGCAACTCCTACACTTAAGTGCACATTGCAATCCTACAGGCATTAAGTGTAGTAAAATAGCATAATTAACAGGTTATGCATAAAACCGGGGCTTGCCTTCAATTGCTGGGGCTGCGGGGAGATCCTCAATAGCAGCCTCTGAAGCCTGCTCCTGGTCCTCCTCTTGGTCAGGTCCTTGCTCGGGGATGAGCACGTACTCTCCGTCGGCAAGATTGCAATCTAATGAATGCAATGCGTAAGATATATGCATGATATGATATGTGCCTTTAGAAATTACAACTTTAAAGGTGTATGATCTTTCTTGAGTTAAACAAGGTTAACTTTACTTATGTAAGACCCTTGGGTGGTATACTTGGTAAATTGGTTTAAACTTAGCTAAGGTAAGTAGTAGGTTTAATTTTTGGGGTTCCACTGAATTTCTTTTAAGTCTTAGGGAGAATTGATAAGTTCTCAAGTTAGACTTATTGGGGTGAGGTTTACTTCTTCTTCCTTTTTCTTTTATTCCTTTTAATGTTTTGGAGTGGGTTTGAACTACAAGTTGCTTTTATAAAATTCTAAAAATTCTGCAAAACTTACAGTGGCTGGGTACTGGTGTATGTTTCTCTGTCTCAAAATTTGGGGGTCAGAAAGTGAATAGTTTTCTCTGGACAAAATTATCAAATCCTAGGGCAGAAGGGGTGCTTTGAACTATAACTATTATTTAACAGTGGGTAATTCTCCAAAACTTATTTTTGCTAGCTTTTAGGTGTTATAACATGACTTGATACAAATTTCTAGTCATTAATACCTTTTAATTAGTTTTCTATGGTTTTCTCAAGTTTCTAGCCAAATAGGTGCTTTCTACTATCACTATATTTGAAACACATCAAACAAATGAGTTCTTATTTTTCTTAGTTATTGTTTTGTGCAAGAGCAATCATTCTGAAGTTTGGCATCTTTTTGCTTAAGGGAAGGGGTGGTACGCATTATTTGAATTAAGTGGCCTTTCTCATAAATCTCTAGCAATAGGTGTGAGTTTGCTTCTTTTTCATGGGTTTGCATTTTTCTCTGGTAGTTTATCTCATCATGGACTTAGCTAATTTTTGGTTGCCCATTATCACATTATTAGGGGTTGTTCATGATTTATTTGGAAAATGTCTTATTATCACTTTGTATTTATTTTCCTTACTTAAAAAGTTGGGCTGAGGTGCTCTTTATTTTTGTAGTGGGGCTCTGGTGGTTGTAAGTCCACTGGATTTTTATTAATCATTTTGGTTATAGTTTTGCTACTCTAATAATTGATTTTCAGTCCAAATAAGGCTAAATAAAACATTTTATTTTAAAACTGGTCCAAATTAATGGTCTCTGTATTTTTCCTAGGTTTTCTGTTACATAAGTAAACTAGGAAAAATAATCTTAATCACTGTTCATTAATTTCCAATGCCTTTCTGATTTTCTCTAAGTTTTGGGCAAAATAGCTTTAAATGAATAACTACATCATAATTTCTAATGCTGGGGTTACTACTATTTTTAAACAGTGTCTAAATGAGGTTTGAACATCTACAAATTTTCTTAAGTTCAGCACAGAAGAAAAACTAATTTTCCTTAATTAAACAAGGTTTGGTGGGTTTCTGTTTTTAATTTTAAACTTTAAAATTTAGAACAGAAAGCATAGGGTTTATCATTTTTAAATGATGGTTCATAATATTCAGGAGCTAGCAAAATTGGTTTGACAACTTTTTATGAAGAATTCATCAAGTTATCGGTTTTCTAAGTTCTCTGGTCATTTTAAAAAAGAATAACAGAATTGGTTTAATGGAAATCCACTTTGCACTGGGGTCCCTGGCGGGTTTTTAAGTTTTCCTCGCGAATCAGTCCTTAAGCTACTATTCACATGAGTCACTGACGTTACAGAAAACCCCTCGGGTTCTACAAATCCTAACCCGATGTCCTTCTTCTATCTTAAACAGTAACCGCGGCGGAAGAAAGGGCGGAGGGGCTTACCGGCGGCGAGATTGCTCCGGTGAAGTGGTCGAGGACGTAGGGGAGGTCTCGGGGATCACAACGGTGTGCGGGTCGCCGTCGGAGATGGCCGGAGTCGGTCGGTCCACGCGCGCAGGCGGGGATGCTCGTCGGTGGCGAGGAGTCCGGCCTGGTCACGGCGAGATAGAGCAATTGGATGGGTCAGAGAGGTTCACGGGATGCCAGAGAAGCTATGGGTGCAAGAAATCGGTCGGAGACTCACTGGATAGGTCGGTCCACGCGCGGCGGCGGAAGACCGAAGTCCGGCGAGGTCGATCTCGGGCCTCCGGTGAAGTCTGGCCGGGTCCGAGGGCTTGGCAAGCTTTACGGGCTACTGGCGGAGCTTGCCGAAGCACTGGCTCGACCAGAGGATGGCTGGAGTGGGCTGGCCACGGTGGCCGAAGCTCTGGTGGCAATGGCGGGCGGAATTGAGCTCGCCGGAGCTAAGGGAAAGTGGCCGGCCGGTGAGGGTGAGTGCGGGGCGAAGTGAGGTGCGCCCGGGGAGGCTTTATAGGCGCAGGCGGGCACGGCCGAGGGCATGGGCGCGCGGCGGACTTGACCGGACGCCGGGGCGAGCGCGCGCGCGGGTTGGGCGAGCTCTGGCGTGCCGACCAGGGTCGAACACGTGTGCCCGTGCGTTCTGCCCAAGTTCTGGCGCGTGTGGTCGCTCATCCGAGCCTGCTCTCGCCTTGGTCAGTGCACAAAACCTCTTCTCCTCCCTACAAGCTACCATTCTTGTGTGGGGGTCATAGGATTTTGCCTACTGGTTGCAGAGATATGGAGCCAGGAAATCTGGTCTGTCTCCCTACCCAAACCTGAGGCAAATCCAAGGTTTTGTCGTGTCTAGGGCTCGCGTCCCAATGCCATCTTCTGGCACACGACAGAGGGGTTAGTTAGACACAATTTTGTCAATGGGGCCATTAGGATTCGAGTTAGGGATCAAGGTGAACATCCCTGATCTTTGGCTCAAGGTCCGAATTTCAGAATTCTGAAATTCAGAATTCCCATTAAGTCCCCACATGAGAAGCTTGATTTGGGGTTTTATTTGAGTTATTTTGGCCAAGCTTTCTCAACATTTCTTGTTGCTCATTAAATATACTTCAATTTTTATAATTGGCTCAAGTCATAATTTTAAACTTTTCATCCCCTTTTTCTTATTTTCTTGAATTTTGCTCATGGGGCTCACTTAGGGTTTTCATTAGGGTTGTACATTCTTATCTTTTTAAAAGACTCAATTGTTTTGATCATGATACTTTTAAGTATATACTTGGTGAATCTTTCTTACTTAAGTTAATTTGATGCTCATGCTTACTTGGGTTCACATAAAATAATGGTTCTTGGGTTGGTATTTGAGAGAAACCCTAGGTGACACTGGGGTGTCACAACCTTCCCCCTTAAAGGAATCTCGTCCCGAGATTCGGGCCAGAGTCCTCCCAGGGTGAAGCGAAGGGTGAGACTTATAGGAAATGAGTGATTATTGTTATTATTAGGGTAAAACTGCTCTTCGAATGTCATTCTCTTTGCAACTTCAGAAGGAAGTCCTTTTAAGTTTTACTTCACAGTTACTTCATTCTGAATTAAGATCATATTTTTGGAAATTAGATTCGAAGGGCAGGAGGAGGGGTTGGGGGTGATTACGTACCAGCTTCCTTAGTTAGGCAATCGGGGAAGTTAGATCTCAAGAATTCCTCGGTTTCCCAAGTAGCTTCCTCCTCTGAGTGATTACTCCACTAGACCTTGTACATCTTGATCGATTTAGCCCGAGTTGATCTTTCTTTGTAATCTAGAATCTTGGAGGGGTACTCTTGGTACGATAGATCTGGCTCTATCTCCAATTCTGGCTCTGCTATAATCTCGGTCGGCAATCGAACACACTTCTTCAGCTGAGATACATGGAAAACACTGTGAATGGCAGACATCTTTGAAGGTAACTTCAGCTTGTATGCCACGGGTCCACATGCTTCTATGATCTCATAAGGTCCAATGTAACGAGGGGCTAGCTTGCCTTTGATCCCAAACCTCTGCACTCCCTTGGTGGGTGATACCTTGAGGTATACAGAACTTCCCACCTCGAACTAGAGAGGTTTCCTTCTTTTAGCATGATAGCTCTTCTGCCTGGCCTGAGCAGCTTCTAGATTCTTCCTGATTAGTTTGACCTTCCTTTCGGCTTCAGTCACTAAATCAGGTCCAAAAACTTCTCTTTCACCAGGTTGAGACCAATTGAGTGGTGTACTGCACCTTCTTCCATAGAGAGCTTCAAAAGGTGCCATCTTTAGGCTGGATTGATAACTATTGTTATAAGCAAACTCTGCCAAGGAGAGGTGCTTATCCCAGTTCTTGCCACTATCGATCGCACAAGCTCTTAGCATATCCTCCAGAATTTGGTTTACCCTTTCCGTCTGACCATCAGTCTGTGGGTGGTAAGCTGAACTCCTGATTAGCTTGGTTCCCAAAGACTCTTGCAATTGTTCCCAAAATCTGGCAACAAATTGGGCTCCTCGGTCAGAAACAATGGTTCGAGGTAATCCGTGCAAACACACGATCCGGTCAATATACAATTCTGCATATTTTTGAGCCTTATCAGTGGGGTGCACAGGAAGAAAATGTGCCACTTTCGTCAATCGGTCCACAATAACCCAAATCGAATCATGATGACGAGAGGTGTTGGGCAGACCCACAATGAAATCCATGCTGATGTCGTCCCACTTCCACGAAGGTACGGACAGTGGTTGCAAAGCTCCAGCTGACTTCAAGTGGCTTGCCTTTATCCTCTGACAGGTGTCACATTCTGATACATACTGGGCTATCTCCCTCTTCATTCTGGTCCACCAGTACAAAGGCTTCAGATCATGGTACATCTTGGTGCTTCCCGGATGCATAGAGAATTTGGAGAGATGAGCCTCATCCAAGATTTTCCTCTTTAGGTCCTGGTCCTTAGGAATCACCAATCTGCTTTTGAACCATAGCACACCTTTTTCATCCTGGCGGAAACAATTATACTTTCCAACCTTCTGATGGAGATTCTTCTTGATAATCTGCACTCCCTTATCACTGAGCTGGGCCATGATAATCTGGTCTTGCAAAGCTGACTCAACAGAAATGTGAGACAAAGAACCAGAAGGAATCACTTCAATTTGCATCTTGCTCAACTCATCACACAAGGTGTTAATACGAGAATCCATCAGAACACAACTGCATTGCAACTTCCGACTCAAGGCATCTGCTACCACATTAGCTTTTCCTAGGTGATAATGTACCTCCAGGTCATAATCCTTGATCAGCTCTAGCCATCTTCTCTGCCTCATGTTGAGATCAGCCTGAGTAAAAATGTACTTAAGGCTCTTATGATCAGTGAAGATGTTGCAGTGGGTTCCCATTAGATAGTGCCTCCACATCTTCAATGCATGAACCACTGCTGCCAACTCGAGGTCATGAGTGGGATAGTTTTGCTCATGAGGCCTGAGTGCTCTTGAGGCATAAGCAATGACTCAGTTGTCTTGCATCAAGACACAACCTAGCCCGGTGCCAGAGGCATCGCAATACACATCAAAAGGCTTGCTGCTGTCGGGTTGCGCCAATACTGGTGCTGTGGTCAGATGCTGCCTTAATGCATGGAAGGCATCTTCGCACTTCTGACTCCACACAAACTTGACTTCTTTCTTCAGCAACTCAGTGATAGGCTTCGCAATTCGAGAGAAGTCCGGAATAAATCTTCGGTAATAACCAGCTAATCCCAGAAAACTCCGAATCTGGCGAACAGTTGTTGGCGGCTTCCAGTTCATCACCTCTTGCACTTTATCAGGATCAACAGCTATTCCAGCCTCAGAGATAGTGTGACCCAAGAATTTGATTTCCTTTAGCCAAAAATCACACTTGGATAACTTGGCATAAAGGTGGTGCTCTCGCAGACGTTGAAGCACTACATGCAAATGCCCGGCATGTTCTTCTTCGTTCTTTGAGTACACCAGAATATCATCGATGAAAACCACCACAAACTTGTCCAATTCCGGCATAAAAACAGAATTCATCAGATACATGAAATATGCTGGTGCATTTGTCAGCCCGAATGACATCACCAAGAATTCATATAGCCCATATCTGGTTGAGAATGCCGTCTTCAGAATATCATATGCTCGTATTTTGATCTGATGGTAGCCAGAGCGAAGGTCTATCTTGGAAAATACCTTGGCCCCGACCAACTGGTCAAAAAGAACATCAATACGAGGCAAAGGATACTTGTTCTTGATAGTTACCGCATTAAGAGGGCGGTAATCTATACACAGCCTCAAGCTTTCATCTTTCTTCTTCACAAATAGTGCTGGACATCCCCAAGGCGAAGTGCTTGGGCGAATAAAACCCTTATCCAGCAATTCTTGCAATTGCTTCTTCAACTCTGCCAACTCAGCGGGTGGCATTCGGTAGGGCCTCTTGGAAATTGGGGCCGTTCCCGGTTGCAACTCGATGGCGAATTCAATATCCCGGTCTGGTGGCATTCCTGGCAATTCATCAGGGAAGACATCTGCATACTCACAGACCACTGGGATCTTTTTCAGAGGTAGCTCCGTCATAGAGAAATCACACGACTGAGTAGAATCCCGACTAGGCAGAATTAAAGTAAAATTCCCGCAGAACGGAGAATTTACTTCCACGGTACGGCTGGCTACATCAAGCACAGCTTGGTGCAAGGTCATCCAATTTGCTCCTAGAATAATGTCCACATTTTCCAATCCCAACACAAGAAGAGTGGTTTTGACAATGTGGCTTCCCAGTTGAATAGGCACACTTTGGTTTAATTGATTAGTTGCAATTTTACCCCCAGGTGTGACTATCATGAATGACCCTTTTGAGTGAGAGAATGACAGTTTACATTTAGCACTGAACTTTTGGCTAATGAAACTATGAGATGCACCAGAATCAAACAGAATTAAAGCAGGTTGATTATAAACTGAAAAGGTACCGGTCATGATAGGAGCTCCTTCAGGTACTTCCTCCAGAGTAGTGAAGTTGAGCTTCCCTTGCTTGACTTGCACCTTCTGCTTTCTTCCCTTGTCTTGATTTGGTGCTGGCATCTGCCTCTGCTGGTTCCTGGGACAATTCTTGGCATAGTGGCCCACATTGCCACAAGTGAAACACTTGTTCCCATTGCCCTGGCGGAACTGCTGCTGCTGCTGCGGAGGCTGATTGTTCCTTGGGGCGGGAGCTGGGTAGCGGTTGGGTGCCGGCTGCTGCTGCTGCTGAGGTGGCCTGATCACCCATCTGCCTGCCTGCTGCTGAAAACCCCTGCTCTGATTGTGAGAAACAATCCGAAACCTCTGAGCCTGAGTGGATGGTGCTGCCATTGGTGCCTTTCTCTTCTTCTCTGCCCGGTGAGCAACAATGCAATCCTCCTGGGAGATGGCCATGTTGACCAACTCATTGAAGCTATCAACCTGGACAGTGTTGAGTCGTTCCCGCAGCTTGGTATTGAGACCCCTGCGGAAGCGATCCCTCTTCTTTTCATCAGAATCAGCATGATACCCTACATACTGGCATAAGTCATTGAAGGCTTGCGCATACTGCAGTACCGTGCGGGTTCCTTGATTAAGGGCCAGAAATTCATTCAACTTCCGATCAAGAATGCCAGCTGGGATGTGGTGTCCTCTGAAGGCAGTCTTGAATTCCTCCCAAGATACTTCACGATCAGCGGGGAGCATAGCACGGAAGTGGTCCCACCAAGTCCGAGCAGGGCCGCGAAGCTGCTGTGCGGCGAAGCGAGCCTTGGCTTCATCAGGGCAGTCTCCCTTGAGGAGGGGAAACTTGGACTCGACGACGCGAAGCCATACGTCGGCGTCCAACGGATCCTCTGCCTTGGTGAACAAGGGCGGCTGCGTGCTTAGAAACTCCTGGTAAGTTGCCATAGCCGGAGGTCGCTGATGCTGGCCTCCACCATGCTGCTGAGGGTGGGGCTGGCGCTGCAAGTGCTGTCGCAAAATCTCATTCTGCTGGGCCATCAGCTCCTGCACTGTGGGAGCTGGAGGAGGTGGCGGGGGAACCTGCTCGTTCTGCCCGCGTTGCTGCCTAGCTGCCATCTGAAAACAGAGTTTGTCGCCATTGTTATCCCAACTCACAGTTTCGAACGACAAGATATCATCTCATATGGAAGGAAAAATGCCATAATCATAATATTAGGTTCGAAATGAAGATAACATGGTGACAAAGATCCCACAGATTTCAAAAGTTTACAGGGTTACATCAATCAGGGGAAAGTACCCATAAGCCTAGTCCAAAATCTGACATTAACTAAGCTCGCATAGGTTTCTATCCGCCTAAAAGTGTCGAAGCGACTGCTTAACCCTGAGCGGTGGAAGCGACAGTGGATACGGGTGAAGGAGGCATCGCGGAGGTAGTCCCATTGACACCAGGGGCTGGTCCTAGCTCCTCGGGAGCCTCTTCTCCCTCGCTTCCTGCTTCATTGGCCTCCATCTCTAGGTGGTGCATGTCCAAGTGGTCGTTTGCTTCTTCGAGTTCCCTCTGCACATCGTGAAGCTGATTCTCCAAGACATCAATAGTGTTGTCTTGGATCTCCACCTACTGCTCCAAGGTGGTGTTGCGCTGGCTCAGCCTCTCCACCTGCAGATCCTTCTCCACCAACTCTGTGGATAGGTCGACCACAAAATCTTCCCGACTGTCGAGAGTGAGCTTGGCAGTCTGAGCAGTGTTAGCAAGGAGTGCCATAGCATCGCTCTAAAGGGCCTGAAGGCGGTACAACACACTCATGCACTGAACGGTGACCCTCCCAACCAAGTCAGGATACATTGCCCACACATCCTTCACATGGCTCACGCGGTTACACCACATGGGATCATCCTTCTTCTCAGCAGGGAAGAGTCCCAAGGGGTGCATCACAATCTCCAGGGGATGGTAGCCACAGAAAGTCGTTAGAGTCTTCATGACTGCTGCCTCAACGGTGTCGTCCGTCCTGAGTCCAATCGTCTCAGAATCAAGAGAACGCCAACCCGGCTGAAGGGGATGAGCCTCCAAAGTCAGCCGGACCCGACAACGAGGTACCCGATGCTCCTCATACAACTGCACCGTGTACAAAGGGGGCGTAGGGTAACCGGCGGAGTTAAGCACTTCCCACAAGATGGAAGGGAAGCCATCGCGAGAAAGGAAGTCAGAACTGAAACGAGAGTCTCCTCCACTGGCGGGGGTGGGTGAATTCATCTGCGGAAGGGAATCAAAGAGAAAGATTATGGTGGAAGGAAAAAGAAAAAGAGAGCCCGGATGGTTTTAAAGAAAGGGGGTTAGCTCAAAATTTTAATTCCTCTTTGTGTTTTATAATGCATGCATGCTGGAAGAAACGTTGCCTCTCAAAAGAAAATAGGGTGCCTTTTTAGGACATCCTTAAAAATATAAGTACTGGCCCACGGGGCCTAATTAGTTAGCCACCTATTTCTCCCTCTATGCCTAAGGCCTTTCGTCCTAGGTCTAGCGGTCTAGTCCTGACGATCCATAGCAGTTTCTAGGCAAGTTTTAGATTTTGAAAATTGGTATTCATGGTTTATTGTCCTTCTCTGTGGTGGAATTTGCTCCGATACCAGCTGTGGCAGAACCACCCGAATTATTCCAGCTTAAGTGCCTAAGTCACGCCTCAGGGACCGTAACACACTTAAATCGGAATAACCCGTCAGTCCTTCAGATCTAGTCTGATAGAGCCACTTAACCAGGATCAAATTCCACAATCTCACTCAAAGGTGAGTCATAGAAGAAATACAATAAAACAGGAAACCTCAAATTAAGTACGGAGTTATTACATAAATCGGAGTTTTTGCGTAGTAAATAAAGTTCACAAAATAAAGTGCAGCGGATAATCGATGTCGTCGGTATCGAGGAACTGGGCAAGGCCTAGCCCACTACTCCTCGTGCTCCTCTCCTGCCGGAGCAACATCCCACTCAACCGTCCAACCCGGTGGCAGGGTGGTAGGCCAAGTCACACCATCAACCATTTCCTGAATGGTACCTGCAAAAATTGTGCCACAAGCAAGGCTGAGTATACTAATACTCAGCTAGACTTAACCGGTGTGAGGAGTCTACTCCTCTACCTCTAGACTATGCAGCTGTTTGGCTAAGGGGTTTGGTTTGCCAAAAGCACTAGCTGTTTCTAAAATCAATTTTTAGCTTTTCAAATTCTATCATCATTAACTTAACTAGATTTGCTCCTTCTAAGCATACATGGTAACAATCATTTAGTGCAATCAACAAGTTATCTCATGTAACCACATTTCACTTCTTACTCGATGCAGTACAAGGGGTCAAGCAGTCTCATTAGCTGCGAGAAGCAGACGATTCGAATCGAGTTTTAACCTTGCAAGGTAAACCTAAACACACGGCATGTCAGGGTACTCCGACCCCACACATGACAACCGTCCCCATCGATTCCCCGTTCGCGTCCAGGCCTCACCGCCTTGGCATACAATGCTCCACTGACCCCAACTGCCGCCGTGCAGTGACCGCACTTGTACCCACCATAGCTAGCATTGGAGACCCAGTCTCAGGTCGCATGAGGGATAAAGTCCGCGCCCGGCTTCACTCAGGTACTAGGTTTACCGGTTACCATTTTCCCGGCATGTGCTTAGTACGTTCAAAAGCTTGACTCAGGTATCCACACATTAATCCTTAATTCATTTTTCCCGTCTCATGGACAAGGCATCCTCCCTGGATCCAAATCCATAGACCAACATAGATCCCGTTATCAAGATGAATACAATCAATTCCTGACCTCGCGCGAGTGCTAGAAAAATCACTCGACTTCTACCGAGATCCTGATTAGCAAGCAGCTACTCGACCTAGCATACTAGTATTCATCTCAAAAAGGAATCCTAAGTTCATGCAACTAGAGGTTTCAAGCAACTCCTACACTTAAGTGCACATTGCAATCCTACAGGCATTAAGTGTAGTAAAATAGCATAATTAACAGGTTATGCATAAAACCGGGGCTTGCCTTCAATTGCTGGGGCTGCGGGGAGATCCTCAATAGCAGCCTCTGAAGCCTGCTCCTGGTCCTCCTCTTGGTCAGGTCCTTGCTCGGGGATGAACACGTACTCTCCGTTGGCAAGATTGCAATCTAATGAATGCAATGCGTAAGATATATGCATGATATGATATGTGCTTTTAGAAATTACAACTTTAAAGGTATATGATCTTTCTTGAGTTAAACAAGGTTAACTTTACTTATGTAAGACCCTTGGGTGGTATACTTGGTAAATTGGTTTAAACTTAGCTAAGGTAAGTAGTAGGTTTAATTTTTGGGGTTCCACTGAATTTCTTTTAAGTCTTAGGGAGAATTGATAAGTTCTCAAGTTAGACTTATTGGGGTGAGGTTTACTTCTTCTTCCCTTTTCTTTTATTCCTTTTAATGTTTTGGAGTGGGTTTGAACTACAAGTTGCTTTTATAAAATTCTAAAAATTCTGCAAACATTACAGTGGCTGGGTACTGGTGTATGTTTCTCTGTCTCAAAATTTGGGGGTCAGAAAGTGAATAGTTTTCTCTGGAAAAAATTATCAAATCCTAGGGCAGAAGGGGTGCTTTGAACTATAACTATTATTTAACAGTGGGTAATTCTCCAAAAATTATTTTTGCTGGCTTTTAGGTGTTATAACATGACTTGATACAAATTTCTAGTCATTAATACCTTTTAATTATTTTTCTATGGTTTTCTCAAGTTTCTAGCCAAATAGGTGCTTTCTACTATCACTATATTTGAAACACATCAAACAACAGAGTTCTTATTTTTCTTAGTTATTGTTTTGTGCAAGAGCAATCATTCTGAAGTTTGGCATCTTTTTGCTTAAGGGATGGGGTGGTACGCATTATTTGAATTAAGTGGCCTTTCTCATAAATCTCTAGCAATAGGTGTGAGTTTGCTTCTTTTTCATGGGTTTGCATTTTTCTCTGGTAGTTTATCTCATCATGGACTTAGCTAATTTTTGGTTGCCCATTATCACATTATTAGGGGTTGTTCATGATTTATTTGGAAAATGCCTTATTATCACTTTGTATTTATTGTCCTTACTTAAAAAGTTGGGCTGAGGTGCTCTTTATTTTTGTAGTGGGGCTCTTGTGGTTGTAAGTCCACTGGATTTTTATTAATCATTTTGGTTATAGTTTTGCTACTCTAATAATTGATTTTCAGTCCAAATAAGGCTAAATAAAACATTTTATTTTAAAATTGGCCCAAATTAATGGTCTCTGTATTTTTCCTAGGTTCTCTGTTACATAAGTAAACTAGGAAAAATAATCTTAATCACTGTTCATTAATTTCCAATGCCTTTCTGATTTTCTCTAAGTTTTGGGCAAAATAGCTTTAAATGAATAACTACATCATAATTTCTAATGCTGGGGTTACTACTATTTTTAAACAGTGTCTAAATGAGGTTTGAACATCTACAAATTTTCTTAAGTTCAGCACAGAAGAAAAACTAATTTTCCTTAATTAAACAAGATTTGGTGGGTTTCTGTTTTTAATTTTAAACTTTAAAATTTAGAACAGAAAGCATAGGGTTTATCATTTTTAAATGATGGTTCATAATATTCAGGAGCTAGCAAAATTGGTTTGACAACTTTTTATGAAGAATTCATCAAGTTATGGGTTTTCTAAGTTCTCTGGTCATTTTAAAAAAGAATAACAGAATTGGTTTAATGGAAATCCACTTTGCACTGGGGTCCCTAGTGGGTTTTTAAGTTTTCCTCGCGAATCAGTCCTTAAGCTACTATTCACATGAGTGACTGACGTTACAGAAAACCCCTCGGGTTCTACAAATCCTAACCCGAGGTCCTTCTTCTATCTTAAACAGTAACCGCGGCGGAAGAAAGGGCGGAGGGGCTTACCGGCGGCGAGATTGCTCCGGTGAAGTGGTCGAGGACGTAGGGGAGGTCTCGGGGATCACAACGGTGTGCGGGTCGCCGTCGGAGATGGCCGGAGTCGGTCGGTCCACGCGCGCAGGCGGGGATGCTCGTCGGTGGCGAGGAGTCCGGCCTAGTCACGGCGAGATAGAGCAATTGGATGGGTCAGAGAGGTTCACGGGATGCCAGAGAAGCTATGGGTGCAAGAAATCGGTCGGAGACTCACTGGATAGGTCGGTCCACGCGCGGCGGCGGAAGACCGAAGTCCGGCGAGGTCGATCTCGGGCCTCCGGTGAAGTCTGGCCGGGTCCAAGGGCTTGGCAAGCTTTACGGGCTACTGGCGGAGCTTGCCGAAGCACTGGCTCGACCAGAGGATGGCTGGAGTGGGCTGGCCACGGTGGCCGAAGCTCTGGTGGCAATGGCGGGCGGAATTGAGCTCGCCGGAGCTAAGGGAAAGTGGCCGGCCGGTGAGGGTGAGTGCGGGGCGAAGTGAGGTGCGCCCGGGGAGGCTTTATAGGCGCGGGCGGGCACGGCCGAGGGCATGGGCGCGCGGCGGACTTGACCGGACACCGGGGTGAGCGCGCGCGCGGGTTGGGCGAGCTCTGGCGTGCCGATCAGGGTCGAACACGTGTGCCCGTGCGTTCTGCCCAAGTTCTGGCGCGTGTGGTCGCTCATCCGAGCCTGCTCTCACCTTGGTCAGTGCACAAAACCTCTTCTCCTCCCTACAAGCTACCATTCTTGTGTGGGGGTCATAGGATTTTGCCTACTGGTTGCAGAGATATGGAGCCAGGAAATCCGGTCTGTCTCCCTACCCAAACCTGAGGCAAATCCAAGGTTTTGTCGTGTCTAGGGCTCGCGTCCCAATGCCATCTTCTGGCACACGACAGAGGGGTTAGTTAGACACAATTTTGTCAATGGGGCCATTAGGATTCGAGTTAGGGATCAAGGTGAACATCCCTGATCTTTGGCTCAAGGTCTGAATTTCAGAATTCTGAAATTCAGAATTCCCATTAAGTCCCCACATGAGAAGCTTGATTTGGGGTTTTATTTGAGTTATTTTGGCCAAGCTTTCTCAACATTTCTTGTTGCTCATTAAATATACTTCAATTTTTATAATTGGCTCAAGTCATAATTTTAAACTTTTCATCCCCTTTTTCTTATTTTCTTGAATTTTGCTCATGGGGCTCACTTAGGGTTTTCATTAGGGTTGTACATTCTTATCTTTTTAAAAGACTCAATTGTTTTGATCATGATACTTTTAAGTATATACTTGGTGAATCTTTCTTACTTAAGTTAATTTGATGCTCATGCTTACTTGGGTTCACATAAAATAATGGTTCTTGGGTTGGTATTTGAGAGAAACCCTAGGTGACACTGGGGTGTCACAGCCTTCCCCCCTTAAAGGAATCTCGTCCCGAGATTCGGGCCAGAGTCCTCCCAGGGTGAAGCGAAGGGTGAGACTTATAGGAAATGAGTGATTATTGTTATTATTAGGGTAAAACTGCTCTTCGAATGTCATTCTCTTTGCAACTTCAGAAGGAAGTCCTTTTAAGTTTTACTTCACAGTTACTTCATTCTGAATTAAGATCATATTTTTGGAAATTAGATTCGAAGGGCAGGAGGAGGGGTTGGGGGTGATTACGTACCAGCTTCCTTAGGTAGGCAATCGGGGAAGTTAGATCTCAAGAATTCCTCGGTTTCCCAAGTAGCTTCCTCCTCTGAGTGATTACTCCACTAGACCTTGTACATCTTGGTCGATTTAGCCCGAGTTGATCTTTCTTTGCAATCCAGAATCTTGGAGGGGTACTCTTGGTACGATAGATCTGGCTCTATCTCCAATTCTGGCTCTGCTATAATCTCGGTCGGCAATCGAACACACTTCTTCAGCTGAGATACATGGAAAACACTGTGAATGGCAGACATCTTTGAAGGTAACTTCAGCTTGTATGCCACGGGTCCACATGCTTCTATGATCTCATAAGGTCCAATGTAACGAGGGGCTAGCTTGCCTTTGATCCCAAACCTCTGCACTCCCTTGGTGGGTGATACCTTGAGGTATACAGAACTTCCCACCTCGAACTAGAGAGGTTTCCTTCTTTTAGCATGATAGCTCTTCTGCCTGGCCTGAGCAGCTTCTAGATTCTTCCTGATTAGTTTGACCTTCCTTTCGGCTTCAGTCACTAAATCAGGTCCAAAAACTTCTCTTTCACCAGGTTGAGACCAATTGAGTGGTGTACTGCACCTTCTTCCATAGAGAGCTTCAAAAGGTGCCATCTTTAGGCTGGATTGATAACTATTGTTATAAGCAAACTCTGCCAAGGAGAGGTGCTTATCCCAGTTCTTGCCACTATCGATCGCACAAGCTCTTAGCATATCCTCCAGAATTTGGTTTACCCTTTCCGTCTGACCATCAGTCTGTGGGTGGTAAGCTGAACTCCTGATTAGCTTGGTTCCCAAAGACTCTTGCAATTGTTCCCAAAATCTGGCAACAAATTGGGCTCCTCGGTCAGAAACAATGGTTCGAGGTAATCCGTGCAAACACACGATCCGGTCAATATACAATTCTGCATATTTCTGAGCCTTATAAGTGGTGTGCACAGGAAGAAAATGTGCCACTTTCGTCAATCGGTCCACAATAACCCAAATCGAATCATGATGACGAGAGGTGTTGGGCAGACCCACAATGAAATCCATGCTGATGTCGTCCCACTTCCACGAAGGTACGGACAGTGGTTGCAAAGCTCCAGCTGACTTCAAGTGGCTTGCCTTTATCCTCTGACAGGTGTCACATTCTGATACATACTGGGCTATCTCCCTCTTCATTCTGGTCCACCAGTACAAAGGCTTCAGATCATGGTACATCTTGGTGCTTCCCGGATGCATAGAGAATTTGGAGAGATGAGCCTCATCCAAGATTTTCCTCTTTAGGTCCTGGTCCTTAGGAATCACCAATCTGCTTTTGAACCATAGCACACCTTTTTCATCCTGGCGGAAACAATTATACTTTCCAACCTTCTGATGGAGATTCTTCTTGATAATCTGCACTCCCTTGTCACTAAGCTGGGCCATGATAATCTGGTCTTGCAAAGCTGGCTCAACAGAAATGTGAGACAAAGAACCAGAAGGAATCACTTCAATTTGCATCTTGCTCAACTCATCACACAAGGTGTTAATACGAGAATCCATCAGAACACAACTGCATTGCAACTTCCGACTCAAGGCATCTGTTACCACATTAGCTTTTCCTAGGTGATAATGTACCTCCAGGTCATAATCCTTGATCAGCTCTAGCCATCTTCTCTGCCTCATGTTGAGATCAGCCTGAGTAAAAATGTACTTAAGGCTCTTATGATCAGTGAAGATGTTGCAGTGGGTTCCCATTAGATAGTGCCTCCACATCTTCAATGCATGAACCACTGCTGCCAACTCGAGGTCATGAGTGGGATAGTTTTGCTCATGAGGCCTGAGTGCTCTTGAGGCATAAGCAATGACTCAGTTGTCTTGCATCAAGACACAACCTAGCCCGGTGCCAGAGGCATCGCAATACACATCAAAAGGCTTGCTGCTGTCGGGTTGCGCCAATACTGGTGCTGTGGTCAGATGCTGCCTTAATGCATGGAAGGCATCTTCGCACTTCTGACTCCACACAAACTTGACTTCTTTCTTCAGCAACTCAGTGATAGGCTTCGCAATTCGAGAGAAGTCCGGAATAAATCTTCGGTAATAACCAGCTAATCCCAGAAAACTCCGAATCTGGCGAACAGTTGTTGGCGGCTTCCAGTTCATCACCTCTTGCACTTTATCAGGATCAACAGCTATTCCAGCCTCAGAGATAGTGTGACCCAAGAATTTGATTTCCTTTAGCCAAAAATCACACTTGGATAACTTGGCATAAAGGTGGTGCTCTCGCAGACGTTGAAGCACTACATGCAAATGCCCGGCATGTTCTTCTTCGTTCTTTGAGTACACCAGAATATCATCGATGAAAACCACCACGAACTTGTCCAATTCCGGCATAAAAACAGAATTCATCAGATACATGAAATATGCTGGTGCATTTGTCAGCCCGAATGACATCACCAAGAATTCATATAGCCCATATCTGGTTGAGAATGCCGTCTTCAGAATATCATATGCTCGTATTTTGATCTGATGGTAGCCAGAGCGAAGGTCTATCTTGGAAAATACCTTGGCCCCGACCAACTGGTCAAAAAGAACATCAATACGAGGCAAAGGATACTTGTTCTTGATAGTTACCGCATTAAGAGGGCGGTAATCTATACACAGCCTCAAGCTTTCATCTTTCTTCTTCACAAATAGTGCTGGACATCCCCAAGGCGAAGTGCTTGGGCGAATAAAACCCTTATCCAGCAATTCTTGCAATTGCTTCTTCAACTCTGCCAACTCAGCGGGTGGCATTCGGTAGGGCCTCTTGGAAATTGGGGCCGTTCCCGGTTGCAACTCGATGGCGAATTCAATATCCCGGTCTGGTGGCATTCCTGGCAATTCATCAGGGAAGACATCTGCATACTCACAGACCACTGGGATCTTTTTCAGAGGTAGCTCCGTCATAGAGAAATCACACGACTGAGTAGAATCCCGACTAGGCAGAATTAAAGTAAAATTCCCGCAGAACGGAGAATTTACTTCCACGGTACGGCTGGCTACATCAAGCACAGCTTGGTGCAAGGTCATCCAATTTGCTCCTAGAATAATGTCCACATTTTCCAATCCCAACACAAGAAGAGTGGTTTTGACAATGTGGCTTCCCAGTTGAATAGGCACACTTTGGTTTAATTGATTAGTTGCAATTTTACCCCCAGGTGTGACTATCATGAATGACCCTTTTGAGTGAGAGAATGACAGTTTACATTTAGCACTGAACTTTTGGCTAATGAAACTATGAGATGCACCAGAATCAAACAGAATTAAAGCAGGTTGATTATAAACTGAAAAGGTACCGGTCATGATAGGAGCTCCTTCAGGTACTTCCTCCAGAGTAGTGAAGTTGAGCTTCCCTTGCCTGACTTGCACCTTCTGCTTTCTTCCCTTGTCTTGATTTGGTGCTGGCATCTGCCTCTGCTGGTTCCTGGGACAATTCTTGGCATAGTGGCCCACATTG
Organism: Zea mays; assembly: GCF_902167145.1. Taxonomy (NCBI): domain Eukaryota; kingdom Viridiplantae; phylum Streptophyta; class Magnoliopsida; order Poales; family Poaceae; genus Zea; species Zea mays. Next base: position 93,258,756 of record NC_050097.1, read on the forward strand.
CCACAAGTGAAACACTTGTTCCCATTGCCCTGGCGGAACTGCTGCTGCTGCTGCGGAGGCTGATTGTTCCTTGGGGCGGGAGCTGGGTAGCGGTTGGGTGCCGGCTGCTGCTGCTGCTGAGGTGGCCTGATCACCCATCTGCCTGCCTGCTGCTGAAAACCCCTGCTCTGATTGTGAGAAACAATCCGAAACGTCTGAGCCTGAGTGGATGGTGCTGCCATTGGTGCCTTTCTCTTCTTCTCTGCCCGGTGAGCAACAATGCAATCCTCCTGGGAGATGGCCATGTTGACCAACTCATTGAAGCTATCAGCCCGGACAGTGTTGAGTCGTTCCCGCAGCTTGGTATTGAGACCCCTGCGGAAGTGATCCCTCTTCTTTTCATCAGAATCAGCATGATACCCTACATACTGGCATAAGTCATTGAAGGCTTGCGCATACTGCAGTACCATGCGGGTTCCTTGATTAAGGGCCAGAAATTCATTCAACTTCCGATCAAGAATGCCAGCTGGGATGTGGTGTCCTCTGAAGGCAGTCTTGAATTCCTCCCAAGATACTTCACGATCAGCGGGGAGCATAGCACGGAAGTGGTCCCACCAAGTCCGAGCAGGGCCGCGAAGCTGCTGTGCGGCGAAGCGAGCCTTGGCTTCATCAGGGCAGTCTCCCTTGAGGAGGGGAAACTTGGACTCGACGACGCGAAGCCATACGTCGGCGTCCAACGGATCCTCTGCCTTGGTGAACAAGGGCGGCTGCGTGCTCAGAAACTCCTGGTAAGTTGCCATAGCCGGAGGTCGCTGATGCTGGCCTCCACCATGCTGCTGAGGGTGGGGCTGGCGCTGCAAGAGCTGTCGCAAAATCTCATTCTCCTGGGCCATCAGCTCCTGCACTGTGGGAGCTGGAGGAGGTGGCGGGGGAACCTGCTCGTTCTGCCCGCGACGCTGCCTAGCTGCCATCTGAAAACAGAGTTTGTCGCCATTGTTATCCCAACTCAGTTTCGAACGACAAGATATCATCTCATATGGAAGGAAAAATGCCATAATCATAATATTAGGTTCGAAATGAAGATAACATGGTGACAAAGATCCCACAGATTTCAAAAGTTTACAGGGTTACATCAATCAGGGGAAAGTACCCATAAGCCTAGTCCAAAATCTGACATTAACTAAGCTCGCATAGGTTTCTATCCGCCTAAAAGTGTCGAAGCGACTGCTTAACCCTGAGCGGTGGAAGCGACACTGGATACGGGTGAAGGAGGCATCGCGGAGGTAGTCCCATTGACACCAGGGGCTGGTCCTAGCTCCTCGAGAGCCTCTTCTCCCTCGCTTCCTGCTTCATTGGCATCCATCTCCAGGTGGTGCATGTCCAAGTGGTCGTTTGCTTCTTCGAGTTCCCTCTGCACATCGTGAAGCTGATTCTTCAAGACATCAATAGTGTTGTCTCAGATCTCCACCTGCTGCTCCAAGGTGGTGATGCGCTGGCTCAGCCTCTCCACCTGCAGATCCTTCTCCACCAACTCTGTGGATAGGTCGACCACAAAATCTTCCCGACTGTCGAGAGTGAGTTTGGCAGTCTGAGCGGTGTTAGCAAGGAGTGCCATAGCATCGCTCTGAAGGGCCTGAAGGCGGTACAACGCACTCATGCACTGAACGGTGACCCTCCTAACCAAGTCAGGATACATTGCCCACACATCCTTCACATGGCTCACGCGGTTACACCACATGGGATCATCCTTCTTCTCAGCAGGGAAGAGTCCCAAGGGGTGCATCACCATCTCCAGGGGATGGTAGCCACAGAAAGTCGTCAGAGTCTTCATGACTGCTGCCTCAACGGTGTCGTCCGTCCTGAGTCCAATCGTCTCAGAATCAAGAGAACGCCAACCCGACTGAAGGGGATGAGCCTCCAAAGTCAGCCAGACCCGACAACGAGGTACCCGATGCTCCTCATACAACTGCACCATGTACAAAGGGGGCGTAGGGTAACCGGCGGAGTTAAGCACTTCCCACAAGATGGAAGGGAAGCCATCGCGAGAAAGGAAGTCAGAACTGAAACGAGAGTCTCCTCCACTGGCAGGGGTGGGTGAATTCATCTGCAGAAGGGAATCAAAGAGAAAGATTATGGTGGAAGGAAAAAGAAAAAGAGAGCCCGGATGGTTTTAAAGAAAAGGGGTTAGCTCAAAATTTTAATTCCTCTTTGTGTTTTATAATGCATGCATGCTGGAAGAAACGTTGCCTCTCAAAAGAAAATAGGGTGCCTTTTTAGGGCATCCTTAAAAATATAAGTACTGGCCCACGGGGCCTAATTAGTTAGCCACCTATTTCTCTCTCTATGCCTAAGACCTTTCGTCCTAGGTCTAGCGGTCTAGTCCTGACGATCCATAGCAGTTTCTAGGCAAGTTTTAGATTTTGAAAATTGGTATTCATGGTTTATTGTCCTTCTCTGTGGTGGAATTTGCTCCGATACCAGCTGTGGCAGAACCACCCGAATTATTCCAGCTTAAGTGCCTAAGTCACGCCTCAGGGACCGTAACACACTTAAATCGGAATAACCCGTCAGTCCTTCAGATCTAGTCTGATAGAGCCACTTAACCAGGATCAAATTCCACAATCTCACTCGAAGGTGAGTCATAGAAGAAATACAATAAAACAGGAAACCTCAAATTAAGTACGGAGTTATTACATAAATCGGAGTTTTTGCGTAGTAAATAAAGTTCACAAAATAAAGTGCAGCGGATAATCGATGTCGTCGGTATCGAGGAACTGGGCAAGGCCTAGCCCACTACTCCTCGTGCTCCTCTCCTGCCGGAGCAACATCCCACTCAACCGTCCAACCCGGTGGCAGGGTGGTAGGCCAAGTCACACCATCAACCATTTCCTGAATGGTACCTGCAAAAATTGTGCCACAAGCAAGGCTGAGTATACTAATACTCAGCTAGACTTAACCGGTGTGAGGAGTCTACTCCTCTACCTCTAGACTATGCAGCTGTTTGGCTGAGGGGTTTGGTTTGCCAAAAGCACTAGCTGTTTCTAAAATCAATTTTTAGCTTTTCAAATTCTATCATCATTAACTTAACTAGATTTGCTCCTTCTAAGCATACATGGTAACAATCATTTAGTGCAATCAACAAGTTATCTCATGTAACCACATTTCACTTCTTACTTGATGCAGTACAAGGGGTCAAGCAATCTCATTAGCTGCGAGAAGCAGACGATTCGAATCGAGTTTTAACCTTGCAAGGTAAACCTAAACACACGGCATGTCAGGGTACTCCGACCCCACACATGACAACCGTCCCCATCGATTCCCCGTTCGCGTCCAGGACTCACCGCCTTGGCATACAATGCTCCACTGACCCCGGCTGCCGCCGTGCAGTGACCGCACTTGTACCCACCATAGCTAGCATGGGAGACCCAGTCTCAGGTCGCATGAGGGATAAAGTCCGCGCCCGGCTTCACTCAGGTACTAGGTTTACCGGTTACCATTTTTCCCGGCATGTGCTTAGTACGTTCAAAAGCTTGACTCAGGTATCCACACATTAATCCTTAATTCATTTTTCCCGTCTCATGGACAAGGCATCCTCCCTGGATCCAAATCCATAGACCAACATAGATCCCGTTATCAAGATGAATACAATCAATTCCTGACCTCGCGCGAGTGCTAGAAAAATCACTCGACTTCTACCGAGATCCTGATTAGCAAGCAGCTACTCGACCTAGCATACTAGTATTCATCTCAAAAAGGAATCCTAAGTTCATGCAACTAGAGGTTTAAAGCAACTCCTACACTTAAGTGCACATTGCAATCCTACAGGCATTAAGTGTAGTAAAATAGCATAATTAACAGGTTATGCATAAAACCGGGGCTTGCCTTCAATTGCTGGGGCTGCGGGGAGATCCTAAATAGCAGCCTCTAAAGCCTGCTCCTGGTCCTCCTCTTGGTCAGGTCCTTGCTCGGGGATGAGCACGTACTCTCCGTCGGCAAGATTGCAATCTAATGAATGCAATGCGTAAGATATATGCATGATATGATATGTGCTTTTAGAAATTACAACTTTGAAGGTGTATGATCTTTCTTGAGTTAAACAAGGTTAACTTTACTTATGTAAGACCCTTGGGTGGTATACTTGGTAAATTGGTTTAAACTTAGCTAAGGTAAGTAGTAGGTTTAATTTTTGGGGTTCCACTGAATTTCTTTTAAGTCTTAGGGAGAATTGATAAGTTCTCAAGTTAGACTTATTGGGGTGAGGTTTACTTCTTCTTCCCTTTTCTTTTATTCCTTTTAATGTTTTGGAGTGGGTTTGAACTACAAGTTGCTTTTATAAAATTCTAAAAATTCTGCAAAAATTACAGTGGCTGGGTACTGGTGTATGTTTCTCTGTCTCAAAATTTGGGGGTCAGAAAGTGAATAGTTTTCTCTGGACAAAATTATCAAATCCTAGGGCAGAAGGGGTGCTTTGAACTATAACTATTATTTAACAGTGGGTAATTCTCCAAAACTTATTTCTAGTCAAATTAGGATTCCTTTTTGCTGGCTTTTAAGTGTTATAACATGACTTGATTCAAATTTCTAGTCATTAATACCTTTAATTATTTTTCTATGGTTTTCTCAAGTTTCTAGCCAAATAGGTGCTTTCTACTATCACTATATTTGAAACACATCAAACAACAGAGTTCTTATTTTTCTTAGTTATTGTTTTGTGCAAGAGCAATCATTCTGAAGTTTGGCATCTTTTTGCTTAAGGGAAGGGGTGGTACGCATTATTTGAATTAAGTGGCCTTTCTCATAAATCTCTAGCAATAGGTGTGAGTTTGCTTCTTTTTCATGGGTTTGCATTTTTCTCTGGTAGTTTATCTCATCATGGACTTAGCTATTTTTTGGTTGCCCATTATCACATTATTAGGGGTTGTTCATGATTTATTTGGAAAATGTCTTATTATCACTTTGTATTTATTTTCCTTACTTAAAAAGTTGGGCTGAGGTGCTCTTTATTTTTGTAGTGGGGCTCTTGTGGTTGTAAGTCCACTGGATTTTTATTAATCATTTTGGTTATAGTTTTGCTACTCTAATAATTGATTTTCAGTCCAAATAAGGCTAAATAAAACATTTTAATTTAAAACTGGTCCAAATTAATGGTCTCTGTATTTTTCCTAGGTTCTCTGTTACATAAGTAAACTAGGAAAAATAATCTTAATCACTGTTCATTAATTTCCAATGCCTTTCTGATTTTCTCTAAGTTTTGGGCAAAATAGCTTTAAATGAATAACTACATCATAATTTCTAATGCTGGGGTTCCTACTATTTTTAAACAGTGTCTAAATGAGGTTTGAACATCTACAAATTTTCTTAAGTTCAGCACAGAAGGAAAACTAATTTTCCTTAATTAAACAAGGTTTGGTGGGTTTCTGTTTTTAATTTTAAACTTTAAAATTTAGAACAAAAAGCATAGGGTTTATCATTTTTAAATGATGGTTCATAATATTCAGGAGCTAGCAAAATTGGTTTGACAACTTTTTATGAAGAATTCATCAAGTTATTGGTTTTCTAAGTTCTCTGGTCATTTAAAAAAAGAATAACAGAATTGGTTTAATGGAAGTCCACTTTGCACTGGGGTCCCTGGCGGGTTTTTAAGTTTTCCTCGCGAATCAGTCCTTAAGCTACTATTCACATGGGTCACTGACGTTACAGAAAACCCCTCGGGTTCTACAAATCCTAACCCGAGGTCCTTCTTCTATCTTAAACAGTAACCGCGGCGGAAGAAAGGGCGAAGGGGCTTACCGGCGGCGAGATTGCTCCGGTGAAGTGGTCAAGGACGTAGGGGAGGTCTCGGGGATCACAACGGTGTGCGGGTCGCCGTCGAAGATGGCCGGAGTCGGTCGGTCCACGCGCGCAGGCGGGGATGCTCGTCGGCGGCGAGGAGTCCGGCCTGGTCACGGCGAGATAGAGCAATTGGATGGGTTAGAGAGGTTCACGGGATGCCAGAGAAGCTATGGGTGCAAGGAATCGGTCGGAGACTCACTGGATAGGTCGGTCCACACGCGGCGGCGGAAGACCGAAGTCCGGCGAGGTCGATCTCGGGCCTCCGGTGAAGTCTGGGCGGGTCCGAGGGCTTGGAAAGCTTTACGGGCTACTGGCGGAGCTAGCCGAAGCACTGGCTCGACCAGAGGATGGCTGGAGTGGGCTGGCCACGGTGGCCGAAGCTCTGGTGGCAATGGCGGGCGGAATTGAGCTCGCCGGAGCTAAGGGAAAGTGGCCGGCCGGTGAGGGTGAGTGCGGGGCGAAGTGAGGTGCGCCCGGGGAGGCTTTATAGGCGCGGGCGGGCACGGCCGAGGGCGTGGGCGCGCGGCGGACTTGACCGGACGCTGGGGCGAGCGCGCGCGCGGGTTGGGCGAGCTCTGGCGTGCCGACCAGGGTCGAACACGTGTGCCCGTGCGTTCTGCCCAAGTTCTGGCGCGTGTGGTCGCTCATCCGAGCCTGCTCTCTCCTTGGTCAGTGCACAAAACCTCTTCTCCTCCCTACAAGCTACCATTCTTGTGTGGGGGTCATAGGATTTTGCCTACTGGTTGCAGAGATATGGAGCCAGGAAATCCGGTCTGTCTCCCTGCCCAAACCTGAGGCAAATCCAAGGTTTTGTCGTGTCTAGGGCTCGCGTCCCAATGCCATCTTCTGGCACACGACAGAGGGGTTAGTTAGACACAATTTTGTCAATGGGGCCATTAGGATTCGAGTTAGGGATCAAGGTGAACATCCCTGATCTTTGGCTCAAGGTCTGAATTTCAGAATTCTGAAATTCAGAATTCCCATTAAGTCCCCACATGAGAAGCTTGATTTGGGGTTTTATTTGAGTTATTTTGGCCAAGCTTTCTCAACATTTCTTGTTGCTCATTAAATATACTTCAATTTTTATAATTGGCTCAAGTCATAATTTTAAACTTTTCATCCCCTTTTTCTTATTTTCTTGAATTTTGCTCATGGGGCTCACTTAGGGTTTTCATTAGGGTTGTACATTCTTATCTTTTTAAAAGACTCAATTGTTTTGATCATGATACTTTTAAGTATATACTTGGTGAATTCTTTCTTACTTAAGTTAATTTGATGCTCATGCTTACTTGGGTTCACATAAAATAATGGTTCTTGGGTTGGTATTTGAGAGAAACCCTAGGTGACACTGGGGTGTCACACTTCGGCTTGATAGAAGGCAAAAGTCCAGGTGTGACGTGCAAGTGAATACAAGTCAGCGTGAATAGTACGGTGCTACTGTTCATCTATTTATAGGCATAGAACAGAGCCTTTTCCCCTTTAAGTTGGTTTCATTTTTCACCGCTAAGCCGAAGCTTTTCCACGTGTAGCTTCGGAACTGGTTCATCCTTCTCCCAAACCGCACTTTTCATATCATGTACAACTTCATCCCATGTTCGAAGGTTCCTGTACATATATTATACTTGGAAAACATGTTAGTCATGTTGTTGAGGATCTTCGAAAGACGAAGGCCCCCAACAGCTGGAGCTCGGCTTTCCACCGCCACCGTGGCCAGTGGTGTTTGGAGTCATTACTACCTGATTAACCGTGGGTCTATGGTGTATTAGCCTCAAGGACCGTGTTTGTGTGCTTATCCTCGCCGGAGGAGGTCGCCACCAGCAAGTTTGTGTGGCGTTTGGTCGGTGCACGTCGGAGAGGGTTCGTGGACCTAGTGTTATGAAAGAGAAGAAGTCCAGTGTCTCGATGCGACTGTTAGTGAGAGATAGGAATAGTGCTTAGTTCTCTTTATCAATTAGTTGAACAAGCGAGGGCCTCTGTGCAAACGCGTGGTGCGGGTGCGAGCTACTAGTGCGAGGGTCGATTTCCTATGCACGTGGGCCGAACTCGTGGCTTTCGGCCCAACACTGTTTGTGGGTTTTCCTTTTCTTTTTACTGGCAAATTGTAAATCTATTAGAAAACAAAGAAAAATGCAAAAAAATATGAAACCAATTTTGTAGAGTCCATAAAATGCTGTTGCAGAGTCCATAAAATGGTGTAGTTTCTGTTTAAAAAAGTTTTAGAATTTTTCCAGAAAAAATGTAAATTATAGGTCATTTAAAAATGCCCTTATAAGTTAAAATGAATTTTAGGAATAAAACCAGAGCACCAAAAATGTGGCGGAATCGCACGAATTATTCCCACTTAAGTGCTTAAGTCCCACCTTAAAGGCTAGACCACACTTAAATAGGAATAAAACGTCAGTCCCTCGGATCTAGTCCGACGAGGCCACTAACAGGATCAAGTACCACGTACTCACTCGAAGGTGAGGCACAGAGCAAATACAATAAAGCATAAAGCCATACATTAAGGAGTATTTAATTTATTACAACATCATCGGAGTTTATCAAAAGTAGTGATCATTGTTCGGAATGCAGCGGAATATAACTAACGGTAAATAAACGAAGGGATGGGGAAGCCTGTCCCATCACTCCTCATGCTCCTCCTCTGCCGAGGTAGGGTCCCACTTGACTGTCCAAACCGGTGGCAAGATGGACGACCAAGTCACTCCAGCAACCATGTCCTCTAGAGAACCTGTAAAAAATTATGCCACAAGCAAGGCTGAGTATACTAATACTCAGCTAGACTTACCCGGTGTGAGGAGTCTACTCCTCAACCTCTAGACATGCAGCTTTTTGGCTGAGGGGTTTGGTTTGCCAAAAACACTAGCTGAGTCTAAAATCAAGTTTAGCTTTTCATGTTTTAGTGTGACTCTCTTAAGAATAAATGTGTATCTATCTAATAATACATGGTATCAAGCATTTAGCAATCAACATCTTTTGCCAATTCAACACATTTTCACTTGTTACTCAATGTAGCAGCATGGATCAAGCAGTCTCATTAGCTGCGAGAAGCAGACGGTTCGAATCGAGTTTTTACCCTTGCAAGGTAAACCTAAACACACGACGTGGCGAGGCACTCCATCCCCACACACATCAACCGTCCCCATCGATTCCCTGGCAACAGATCAGGGCTCACCGCCTTGGCATACAATGCCTCACTGACCCCGACTGCCGTCGTGCAGTGACCGCACTTGTACCCACCATAACCGGAATGGGAGACCACGTCTCAGGTCGCGTGAGGGGTAAAGTCTGTGGGCAGGTTCACTCAGGTACTAGGCTTACCGATTACCATATTTCTCGGCATGTGTTTAGTACGTTCAAACGCTTGACACACGGTACCACACCTTAATCCTTATTCCAATTTCCGTCTCGTAGACAACCAATCCCCATGGATCGTTGTCCATAGACCATCATCATTACGATATGAAAATGGATACAACAAACTCCTGACCTCACGTGAGTGCTAGAAAAATCACTCGACTTCTACCGAGATCCCTAATTAGTAAAGCAGCTACTCGACCTAGCATACTAGTATCCATCTCAAGGGAAAACCTGAGTTCATGCAACTAAGGTTTTAGTCAACTCCTACACTTAAGTGCACAGTACAAGCCTACAAACATTAAGTGCAGTAAAATAGCATATAGAATAGGTTATGCATAAAACCGGGGCTTGCCTTCCAAAGCTGGGGCAGGCAGATCCTCGATGGCAGGCTCTGGTGCTGGCTCCTGGACTACCTCCTGAGCAAATCCTTGCTCTGGAACGAGGATGTATTCCCCGTCAGCGAGATTACAGTCTATCCAATGCAATGAATAAGATATATGCATATTAATGATATGGTATTTGTAAAGGCTATGCATAGTAAAACAGTACTAAATTTAGTGGTACTCTAGGGTTTCCTTTGGTTATCCTTAAGGGTTTTATACCTTCATTTTTGGGATTTTGAATGAACTTACAATCTTTAATTACATCTTTAGGTTTCATGAGATTCTTAGAAGGTTTTAGTTGTACATTATCTAGTTCTCCCAAAATTCCCCTTTTTCTTCCTATTGTGCTTCTTATTAAGTATTTTTGAACTATCATGGCAAGTTAACATTTTTCAAAAATGTTATAAACATTACAGTGGGTAAACATTGACCTTTGTGGGTTATCCTATAAATTTGAGGTTGAAATTAGTTCAGATACTCTTTGTGCAAAATTAACAAAAGTAAGGGTAAAAGGGCACTTTACTCTATAGCTCTAATTTCTGTGAGGTTTCTGGGTCAACATTTATTTTTGCCAAGATTCCTAGGGGATAATAGGTCTTTGTGTTAAAAATCACAGAAAAAGACCTATTGGATATTTAGCTGTGATTTTCTAAAGTTTAATGCCAAAAAGGTACTTATAACTAACTTGTTATTTGAAAAATATCAAACAACAAAACTTACATTTTTCCTAGATTTATAGTAACCTATTATTAGTTATCCCAAGGTTTGGGGTGGGTTCTTCTCAAGATTATTTTTCTAGAATTCTTCTAAGTCCTCCTTGTTTTCATGAAATAAAAGGTAGTGCAAATCTTTTGTACTAACAGAGGGTCTAACAAAATTTTCCAGTGAACTATGTTAAATAAGTGAGCTAGCAAAAATGTGGTTGCCCCCTGGTTCTTATTTTAAACTCCCTTTTCTATTTTCTTTAACTTTGAGTCAAAGTGAGTTTAAATGGTAAACCCTTTCTTAATTTGGTGTACTGAGGGGTGTATTATTTTTAAATAGGCTAGGGAGTGGTTAAGTACCTCTCTAATTTTTCTTAACCCAGTCTAAAAGTGTAGCTATTTTCCCTTCTTTATTTATCCTTTGGTCAGTTTACTAATTAAATCTAAACTTTACAATCTTCTGCAATACTTAGGGTGTTTTGTATTTTTCCTAAGTAGTTCATATTATTTAGAACCTAGCAAAATTGGTTTGAACAAATTTGGTTGGATAAAACTGAAGTTATGAATTTTACAAGCTCTGTCTACATTTAAATGAATAATGTTTAAAGGTTTTATGAAAAACCAGTTTACACCGAGACCCCTGGGCTTTTCCTAAACCAAGTCTTCAACTTGTACCCCTGTGGAACTATTCACCTGAGTCTCTGACTATTTAAAAACCTCCCGGCTTCTTCTTATTTTTCCCCGAGCTCGTTCCCCCTTTAAACAGTAACAACGGGGATTAAACAGGGTGGCACGGCTTACCGGCGACGAGGGAGGTCCGGCGAAGGGCGGGGTTAGCTCCAGGAAGTCCTGGCGGTCACGTCGAGGTACGACTCGTCGACGATGATGGCCGGAATCGGTCGGGCCATGTGCAGACGGGTGGGCTCGTCGGTGGCGTGTGCTCCGGCCTGCTCACGGCGGTAGAGTTCAATCCAAGGGCACAGGGAGCTTCACGGGGTGCTAAGGAATCTACCCGTGCAAGGAATCGAAGGAAGACTCACCGTGGAGCTCGGTCTACATGCGCCGGCGGTCGGGTGAAGTCCGGCGACATCAATCCAGTGTCTCCGGCGAGGTAGAGCTCGATTCCTGGCTCTGGAAGCTTCACCGAGGTACGTAGAGGCTATCCCGAGGGTCGGACGGGGCAGGGAATGGCTAGGGTGTCTGGTCTATGGTGGTTGGGTCTCGGGCGGCCGCTAGCACGTCGTGCGCAGAGCGATCGCCGGTGATCTTGCGCTCCGGTAAGGTCGAGAGCAAGCGGGGGCGTACAATCGAGGCCTCGGTCGGCTTCATAGGCACGGGCACGGGCGTGGGCACGGGTCTGGCTTGGCGTGGCGCGGCACGCGAGGGGCCGAGCGTCGGGGCGTGCTCTGGCGTTGCCAGGGTGCGTCGAACACGTGGCTGTGTTATTCTGCCCAAGTTCTTGCACATGCTGAGCACCCAAACGTGCGACTCTTGCTATATGGCTTGTGTAAGATTTCTTCCCTGCACCTAGAGCTACCTAGTTCATGTAAGTTCCAAGTGGAGATCGGGTCTGGCTTAGAAGATATGGTGGCGCCAAGTCTTGTATGTCTGCACTGTTCAACCCGAGAAAAAACAGGTGTCAACTCGTGTCAAACGGTCTTGGCTTTGGTTCAAACTTTTCCAGTGTGTTCCTTAGGTAATTTGGCTCCTTTTTGTTATTTAGACCATGTGGTTTTGGCGCCATCAAATAGGTGAACACTTCTGATCTCTAGATTAGGGTTGATTTTTGACTTAGAGAAAATGTGGGTTACTCTATAGTGTCCTCCACTTAGGGGCTGATTTGGGGTCTTTGAGGGGTCTTTTTGTAACATTTCTCTTACTGTATTTTGCAGATATAATAATGTACTTAAACTTCGGTAAAGGGTTAAAGTCAAGAAATGTTCATTTTCTTATCCTTTCCATTAATCCAGTGTTTGTGGACTAATGGCTCAAGAAGGGGGTCTAGGGTTTGAGCCTCTTTTGTCCAAGGTGAGAATTGCATAAAATTCTTGGGTATTGCTTTTGTCATGAACATTCCTTAGTTAATCCATAGTTTCCAAGGTTTTGGTGCTCCTTCTCCTCCACTTAAACACATGTGATAACAGGTCATGAGTGCATGTATTGAGCCAGGGCCTTGGGTAACACCTGGGGTGTTACAAAAAATATTAAAATTTGTGGAAATACAATTTACCTTAATTTTAGCACTTGGTAAAAATTTGAACCAGTTTAGAGTTGATTTGCCCAGAAAACTTTGAAATAGCTAGATAAGGAGAATTACATCTATAAACCTTTATACTAATATATGGTTAGATGAAGAATCAACCATATAAATCCATGGACAAAAAACTTAGTGGATTTTAGTATATTTAGTTCTCTGGTTTGTCCAAGTAAGTTTAGTTTGGTCACTTTTAGCAAATGTTTAATTATGTAGAAATATGTGTAAACTTGTCATGTGCTTTTTTAAGAATATTTATGTTTTCCCAGCTCTCCTTATGAGAGTTTGCATTTCATATCATTACATAAGCATTAATGTACTTGTAATTGACTTATAGAACACCAAGAAGAAGAAGAAGTTGAAGTGGAAGTGGAAGGGGAACCAGTTCCTCAATCTGAAGCTTCTCCACCTGAAGGTCCTTCTGCGGATCCTCCTGAAGGCGCTCCATTGGGTTTTGCTGTAAACTTCAATATTTTGGTAGAAGAGCCTGACTCTCCTTCTCATCAAGGCAATCCATAGTGCATTTAACAAATTCCTTGTGCTTTCAAAACTTTTATCACTTATCTGGTGCATTAGGCGATAGGAGTTGAATGATTAAACCTTTGTTGTATGACTTTTCCTTGGAATATTGATTATCATCCTTGATACCTAACTTACAAAGCTAGACATGCTTAGTATGCTTATTGATTAGAAACAAAACATTTTGATGTATGAATCATGTTTTTACCAAAGAAAAGGGCTTGGAGTGATGAAGGTATCAATGGCCGTGATGAATTCATCATTTAAGATGGGTACCTCTGACATGTACAAAGTTTGGGAAATATTTGAAAATGAGACTAGATGTTGAGCATGAAAGGTCGTCCGTCTGTGTCATTTAAGGACCATAACAAAAGTAGGCTTGCTGATCTAGGACCTTTTAACTAGCCACATGCCTCGTCATGGGTAAGTTTAGCCTTGGCTGGACCAATATTAGAAAGGACGACCCCACAATAGGAGTGGAGAGATGGCGAGAGTACGTGTGCCCACCTGACAAGAGGTTGGATGGTGGGGTTTTGTTCTCTCGGTTGGCAGGAACCCATTCTGGTCTTGAGAAACCCGAATGTGAGTTGACATATGCAAGGGTTAAGTACTACATATGTCGTGTGGTTGGAGATCCCAAGTTGGGTATTAATCGATTCAAATCGCCATTACTATTAGGATATGTAGACTGGATTACTGTCCTACATCATAGATAACAAGTAAAACAAGTGTGTTTTATGTAAAAGAAAGCTAAATTAGGCCAAGTGAATGAGCTAGATTAGGACAATCTAGAGAAAGGTAATAACTTAACTTGGAAGGTAAAAGCTGGCCTATGGATCAAGTAATAGTAAGGTGTTATGCAAAACTTGAGTCCTTGAACATTGATAGCCTTTACCTTGATTCTCAAAACAACTAGCATACCCTTGAGAGTCTTTCCTTTAGTCGGGTCAGTTTGCTGAGTAATTGCGTACTCAGGGTTTTTGTAACACCCTAGGTGTTACTCAGGGTTTCTACCCTGCACCCACACCTTTGACATATTATCACATGTGGTTTAGTTGAGCCCAAGATAACCAAAACTTAGCAACCAAATTCTAAGTAGTATTTATTATCTTAAAATGCCTACCTTAACCTTATGGTGCATATAACAGCGAGAAAAGTTTCTAAAACCTTAAGTCTATTCACATGGAACACATGGAACACATGAAACAATGCAGAGATTAGCTAAAAAGAAAATGATGATAACATTATCATGAGTTGGGCTAATTACACAAGCTGTAGACCACAAAAATATCAACCGAATATAGTAAGAAATTTTCCCCAAAAAGAGTCTAAAACAGCCCCAAATTGATCACTCAACTAGAGAACTTAAAGGGAAAAATCAGCCTTTTCTCTAAGTCTTTTTGAGCCCTTTGCAATTATCAACGGTGTTCACCTAGTTTAAAAACCAATTGATCCAATGGACAAAGTAGCGCCAAAATACCTCAGACACACCCTGGTAAAGTTTGAAACCAAACTAAAACCGTTTGACTTGTTTTGGCCTAGCTTTTGTCATGGTCTGAGCTAAGAGACAAACCCAACTTGACACAAAGCTTTTCTCCTCACCCCAAGCATATCTACGCTCGGGACTCACATAGAAGAGATAGGATTTGGAGCAGGGAAGAGACCTTACACGGGATCTTTGCCAAGATATACACATTAGGGCAACTAAATAGACACTTGGATAGGAGCAGAAGCAAACCTCCACGTGTTTGATCTCGACTAGCACAAGGGAACGCGCCCTGACCACGCCCACGCACACCACGAGCTTCGGTCGGCACGACCGCACGCCCAGCCCCGCACCCATGCCCATGCCTTCGCCTATAAGAAGCCTTAGGCTCTGCCTTTCCACACGCCTCACACCCTCACAATTGCCTAGACGCCGATGATCGCCAGGAACCCGAGCGCAGCGCCACCCGCGAGCTCGCCAAAGCCTCGGCCACCACAGCCCAACCATCCTATTCCCTCTCCACCCAGTCTAGCTTCACTCCCAGCTTCCCTTGAGGCTAGTGAAACTCCCCAAACACTCAGACCGAACACTACTTCGCCGGAGACGCCAAATCACCCCGCCAGACTTCTTTCTCCCGCCGACGTTCGTGGTCTAGGTATTCTAGCCAACCATTCTTTGATTCCTTGCACACCCACACTCCCTACCACCCAGTGACGCTCCTCGTGCAGTCTAATTAAACTCTACCATCGTGGTTTGGCCGGTACAGACGTCGCTACTGAGCTCCGCCTGAGTCCAGGGCTAGATCGACTCCGGTCATCCCCGACACCGACCCGCACATCGACGTGACCTCTAGAGGCTCCCCAATCTTACCCGAACCTTTGCCAGAGCTCTACCATCGCCGGTAAGCCGCTCCACCATCTTTTTTGCCATGGTTACTGTTTACCTTAACCGAGACCGCGGGTTAGATGTTAGAAAAGCCTAGGGGGTCAAGTGTAAAGGCCTAGACTCAGATAAAATTTGCACGGGTTAGATGTTAGAAAAGCCTAGGGGGTCAAGTGTAAAGGCCTAGACTTAGTTGAATAGTGCACCAGGGCCTAATTCGTAAGGGAGAAGGGGAAGGAAAATCGAGGACTCATTTAGAAGAATGTTTTCCTTTTTCTTTTTGAAAATCTACTTCATTACATCTGTAGAAAACTTTAGAAATGCATAACTTGAACAAAATTTATCCAAATTTAGTCAAACTAGTTTTGTTAGGTTCTGGACAAGCTAAACTTTAGAATAAAAATAGAAAACTCATTAGTCCGGTACTGTTTCTGGAAGTTTGGATTTTTATTAGGATTTCAAGTAATATGCAAAAATAGAAGTAAAAATAGTAGAACTAAAGTACTGTGGCTAAGAAAATGTTAGTAGATACCCACTCAACAATAGAGTCATACAAAAATGTTGTGCACCATAGTTTCCTCAGTTAAGTAGAGATCATAATTATAATTAGGTTTCTGCCCATTTCTTTGGAAGATAAAATCAGAACATAAACATGTGAACCAGACGACACAACTAATTTTCTTATAGTAGTTGAACAACAAGGTTTCAAGAAAAAATATAAAAATGGCATAAGTTTAACAAGGAAATTTGTTTCCTCTGCCCCATGAGAGATTTATAGAAAACTTTAGAAAATCATATAGCCCAATCCCTGTAAGGAAAAATAACCAACCCTAGGAATGATTGCTCTTGTGCAAAGAAGAGAATGGGAAAATACCAAATATGTTGTTTGACATTTTTCAAAAGAAAAGTTAGTTATAAGCACCTTTTAGCCCCACAACTTTAGAAAATCATAGATAAATATCCACTTAGTATCATTAAGTAATTTTTGATACAAGACCATGATTTTGCATCTAAATACCAGTAAAATAACCTTTGGAACAGAAGTCATTTCTAGATAGAAAGTGTACTGTAAAGTAACCCCTCTACCCTAGTTTTTGTTAATTTTGTCTAAAACATATTCTAATTAGTTTTGACCTCAAATTCCTAGGACAACCTAGCTCAACCAGTAATAAGCTACTGTAATTTTTATAGAATTTTTGGAAAAAATCTAAATAACAGTTATAGTTCAAACCACTGTTGAAATCCTAAAGGAAAATAGAATAAAGAAGTTAAGAATTTCCCATGTTCATTAGGTAATTAATGTACAAAGACCTAGTTGAACCTGCACTGAATTCTTGAAAGAAATGATTAAGTCTCAACCCACTGTTATTTCTATTAGGTACCATGTTAACTTAAAAACCAAGAAGAGCACTATTAAGAAATTGGGTTAGAAAAGGGAAGCCCTAACATTACTAAATGACATAGTGTTGCTCAACCTTGCATCATATTTATCATCTGCATATTATAAATATACATGCATCTTATGCATCACATTAAATAGATTGCAACCTCGCTGACGGAGAGTACATGCTCATCCCCGAGCAAGGAGTTGACCAAGAGGAAGTTTAGGAGCCAGCTCCTGAACCTGCCACTAGGATTTCCCTGCTACCCCAGCAATTGAAGGCAAGCCCCAGTTTTATGCATAACCATTTATATATGCTATTTTACTGCACTCAATGTTTGTAGGCTTGTACTGTGCACTTAAGTGTAGGAGTTGCTTGAAACCCTAGTTGCATGAACTCAGGTTTCCTTTGATATGGATACTAGTATGTGTTGGTCAGTTGTTCTCAAATGTTATATTTCAAGAACAAGGCAACACAATTGTTAATGGTTAAAGACCTTCGTCCTTCGAAGCATTATTTCCTCTCGGATATAATGATCTTCAGACGAAGGTCATGAAGGACACACCTTCATCATTTTAACATATAAATGTAAATCTAAATAAGAAAGCGAAGGAGTACAAAGGAATAAAGATAATAATTGTAATGTATCAATAATTCATTTATTCTTATATTCCATAAACATGAATAAACATCAACAATATTCATATTACATTGGTGCCTTCGGCTTGCCAAAAGGTGAGAGAGCAAGGATGGCGTGAGAGTGATTACAATCTAGCGTGAACAGTACGGGGGTACTGTTCATCTATTTATAGTCGCGGGACGCAGCCCGGGTAAAATTGCATCCATGCCCTCGAATTCTTGTTTACAAGTAACTAAAACCAATAAGGCCTAACTAGTCCTTTTTCCTTCCTTGCTTGGTCTGGGCTGAGGCCATTGGGCTTCAGCATCTTGCACTGTCGCCTCTATACAGAGTCTTCGTCTTGAGGAGCTAAATCAAAGTTGAAGGTGGCTTCGACGATCCTTTGTATCATTTTGCCAAAGGTGTTTTTTCCTTGAGGACCTTCGGCGGAGAAGAAGACCCCCTACAGTAACCCCTTCGTGGTGCTAGATCGTTTTTCATAATGAGCTCGATCCGCGAAAAACACAAAGGCTTCGGAAATCCGAAGGTCCGAAAAACACCTTCTCTGAGCTTGTTGTCGAAAACGATTAAATTATTCCGCTCGTCGAACGGTCCATCGCTCAGCAAGTGTAAGCAGTGTGGCAGTTCGACTTCTTCCCCTGCAGCCCTATATAAACATACAGGTTGGTGAGGAGTTACCATAGCATTCATTGCCATTGCACCGTTGCGCTGTTAAAAATTTTAACCGAAGCCGAAGCTTTTCCAGATTGTCCCCTGCAAACACGTGCTTCATCATTCAGAATCAACTTCGGCTTAAAGAACCGCGAAACTTGAGATGGCTCGAGTTAGATCCACCGCTAGCATGTCCCACGAGACGGATGATGCTGAAACAACAGAGACAGTGCCAATATCAGAAATGATGAGGCGATCAGGTCTAGTGGTAACGGAAAAAGCTGTTTCCGAAGATGAAGCTACCGAAGGTGAGCAGATTGCGGCTGAAGACGGGAGTGATGATGAAGCTGGGGAAGACAACATTATTTTGAGCTCGTCGAAGCCAAGCCACATCGAATTTGGAAAATCTACTGTGACGACAGAGGACATGATTATGATGAAGAAGCTGGGTTATTTTGGAGAGGCTGAGAGCAAACTTGTTTGCTTTGCTGGGGAGGAAGTGGTTTCGGTGCCAAAAGAGGACGAAGTTGTTGTTTTCAAGAGCTTCTTCAGGGTAGGGCTTCGGTTCCCTTTATATGACATGATAGAAGAAGTTTTAAAGAATTTTGAAAAATATATCTTCATCAACTAACACCAAATGCCATCGTCAGACTCAGTGTTTTCATATGGGCTCTCCGAAGCCAGGGTATGAGCGCTAATGTCGAAGCTTTCTGTCGAGTGCATGAGTTGCACTACCAAACGAAGGCCAGAGCAGATGGCCTTCACAAGAACTTCGGTTGTTATAATTTTGCGTATCGAAGTGGCCGACTGGATGGACAAGTGAGTGGTTCTATATAAAAGCTGATGACAAAAAGAGGGAAAAACTAATGACTATGGTCATGAGTTCGATGAGATTAAGCTTCAGAATGACAAGGCGCTTGTGCCACATGCAACTTGGCTCCTCGTGCTAGCTGGCCGAAGTTGAATTTAGAGTGGTAGCTGCCGAGATTAACACTAGGGATCTAGTGTAGGAATATTTGGCGAATAGAACATTTCCGGCCTCTAGCGGTTGGGGGATGCCGAAGAAAAAGGAAGGGGAAAAAGTATGAGCTTGTTCGGCTCCCTTATCGCTTCAAATTTGAGAAACAGTTCAAGAAACCATGCCAGGAATGGCTATAAATGATTGAAACCATGTGCAATGAGATTCTTAGCAATTATACGAAGAAGGAAGACCAGCTAATGACTGCTGCCATCGGTACTCAACCAAAACGAAGGTTGAACTGAGTAATGGATGCATTGAACTTCGAATATCCAGATTATGAGAAGCTTGACGAAGGGGCAGGGGGTGCGAAAAGAAAGAGGATTGTTAGCATCCTAAGCAGGCAAGCTGCCCAGTTTGTAAAAGAAGATGAAAAGGCTCTGAAGAAGGCAAAGACAGCCCTAGAGCCAAAGGCGACAATTTCTAAGAAGCGAAAGCTTGATCAGATACCCTCTACTGAACTGAAAGTAGACGAAGCAGCAGAGAAAACCCCTCCGTCACCGTCTGCTATCAAAGTTGTCGAAATTTTGAAGGTAGTGACTGAATCTCCGCCATTCAAGCTGCTAAGTCCTCTGGGATTGGAACTCACAAAACTTTTACAGAGGACGGAACTGCCTTCGGTTACAAAAGAGTAGATTGAAGGGCAAAAGAAACAACGAATTGTGAATGCAATGCAAGCAATTGAGCAAATGCCGCCTTCCGCTTCAGCGACGAAAGCACCAATTCCTACAGATGCCGAAGACGCTAGCAAAGCCGAAGCTGAAGAACTTACAGCCACAATGTCGGAAGCTGACATGCTTATATCAGATGTGGTTGCAGATGTGGCTGCAGAGGAAAACATGGCCGTAGTGCCAGATAAAGGAAAGAGAATTGATAATACTCCTTCGGACGAAAAAGATTTTGATCTTCGGCACCTGGGCGGCCATGAACTTTTTGAGGAGGATAAGTTAGAATTAAAAGAATTTGCTGTATCTTGAGGTTACCAACCAGGGTCCATGCTCTTTGGCGGGGTCGATGATGAAATCTTAGGATGCATTCGCGACCGCGCTAGGGCGAAGATAGTCTGCACCCTATCCAAGAGTATTGGATTCCCGAAGTTGGAGACCGACATCAGTTGCTACCGACGGCAACATATTGTCGGTAGCCTATTTTATTCCAACTTCAAGGTGAGACTTTTGTCTAGATTTTTATTACCTTCGTAGTGGATTGAGGGTTCTAATTCTAACTTGTTTTGCAGAGCATGTTATTAAGCAAGACCTTAAAATGCAGCAGGATAATGAGGATAGAAGAAACAAAGTTATAATTAAAGGCTTAGAGGATAAAATCAAGGAACTTGAATCTTCTTTGAAGGAAAAATACAACCCGCTGCAATCAGTCGAAGGCTCCCTCGCAGAAGCACGATCTCAGAATAATAAGCTAAGCGAGAAACTAAATGAAGCTCGAACAATCTGGAACGAAAGTTCACAGTGCTTTGACCATGAGACAAAGGAGCTTAAAGCAAAGGTCAAAGTCGAAGCTGAAAGAAATACGAAGCTGCATGAAGCTATTGAGACCCTTTGGAACAATTGCTCCGACTTTGCCACTCGGTGCATTAATTGGCTGAAGGGAATATTTAACTTGGTTGGAGCCGCTTCTGAGGAGATTATTCCTTCGATGAAAGATATTCCCGGGGCCTTCGAGCATATTGAAAATGAAGTTGAAGCCCTTGATGAAGTTATAACCGGGCATGGAGATTTCTGTGCCCTAGTGGCTTCACGCGGCACAGCTGCGACATTTATGAAGGTCGGGTGCAACCACACCAAAACTGTTAATAAGCCAACTTTCAATTTTTCAACATCATATTTGATTGATATTCCAGCCAAAGCCCGAAGCATAGGGAACAAATTTATTACCCAAATTTAGGCAAAGGGCGGGCGTGAACTAGTCGGGGATGAAGCAAGAAAACTGCTAAACTTGGTATGAAACTTTTACCTTTGTCTTCTCTACCTGGGTTTTCCTTTATTATATTTCTGATTACTTTATACCTTCATCATTTCTGTAGGATGGTGGCGCCAAAAGTCGTTAAGGCGAAGCCTGTTCTGAAGGACTGAAGATTCTAGAACTTTCCTTTGTATTTATCTGTAGATGACTTAGGAACTCTTTGCATCATTTGGCAAAAAATGTAATTGTCAGTTGAACAAAATATTGTACTTATTTATGAATACCTTGTAATATAATTTTACCTTTTCGCTCCTGTATGAATTGCTTTGTTGTGGACGAAACCAATGCTTGCAATCTTTTGAGCCGAAGGCAAAAAACACCTTCCCTTCTTTTCATTCACATCGAAGCATTTTTTCATTAAAAACGAAGTACCTCCATACACCACAAAGTTTTATCTGAGACGAAGCAACTTCGCTTTCAACGAAGCATTTTGTCACTGGAGACAAGCATCTGTTGTCTTTCCTGTTAATGTATGTGCTTTATGTCATGATGATGATCCTACGAATATCTAATGAATGTTCCCTATGCTTCGGGCTTCTGTGCCACATGCAGCTTGGTTCCCCAAATTTATTACCAACATGCAGCTTGGTTCCTCAAATTGAAATTGAGCTTCGAGAAGACAAGGCCCCTGTGCCACATGCAGCTTGGTTCCCCATGCCAGGTAGCCGAAGTAGAATTCAGAGTGGTAGCGGCCGAAGTCAGCACTAGAGATCTAGTGCAAGAATACTTGGCAAATAGAATATTTCCTACCTCTAGTGGCTGGGGAATGCCTAAGAAGAAGGATGGGGGCAAAAAGCACGAACTTGTTCGGCTCCCTTACCAATTTAAATTTGAGAAACAATTCAAGAAGCCATGCCAAGAGTTGTTAGAAATGATTGAAACAATGTGCAATGAAATTCTTGGCAACTATACCAAGAAGGAGGACTAGTTAATGACTGCTGCCTTCGGCACCCGGCCAAAACGAAGGCTGAATCGAGTGATGGACGCGCTAAATTTCGAATACCCAGACTATGAAAGGCTTGACAGAGGTGCCGAAGGGGTGAAAAGGAAAAGGATTGTCAGCATCCTAAATAGGCAAGCTGCCAAGCTAATAAAGGAGGATGAGAATATTTTGAAGAAGGCAAAATCAGCTCCTAAGCCGAAAGCGACAATCTCTAAAAAGCGGAAGCTTGACATGACTCTCTCTACTGAGCCGAAGGTGGTTGAGACAAGAGAAGAAGCTCCTTCAACGCCCTCTACTGCCGAAGTAGCAAAAGTTTTAAAGGTAATGACTGATTCCTTGCCCATCAAGCTGCTAAGTCCTCTAGGACCGGAACTGACAAAATTTTTACAGAAGAAGGATCAACCTTCGGCCGCAAAGGAGAAGGTTGAAGGTCAAAAGAAACGAAGAATTGTCAATGTGATGCAAGCTATTGAGCGACACCGCCTTCAGCTTCGGCTTCCAAAATGGTGACTGCTGCAAGTGTCGAAGCCGAAGCTACTGCCAAAGCTACAAAACTTGCGACCAAAATGTCAGGAATTGACAAGCTCATATCAGATATGGTCGCAGAAGAGAAAGTTGAGACTAAAGAGGAAAACATGGCCATAGTGCCTGACAAAGGGAAAAAGTTGTTGATACTTTTTTTGGGAGAAAATGGTTTTGACCTTCGGTACCTGGGTGGTTAGGAATTATCTGAGGCAGATAAAGAGGAGCTAAAAGAATATGGAATATCTTGCAGCTATCAGCCGGGGTCTATGCTCTTCGGCGGGGTTGACGAAGAAATTTTGGGATGTATTCGCGACCACGCCGGGGCAAAAATAATCGGCACTCTGTCTAATAGTGTTGGTTTCCTGAAGCTAGAATATGACATTAGTGGTTACCGATGGCAACACATCGTCGATAGCCTATTTTACTCCAATTTCAAGGTGAAATATTTGCCTAGATTCTTGTTATCTTGATGAATTAAAATATTCTAAACTTAACTTGTTTTTGCAGAGCATGCTGCTAAGCAAGGCGCTAAGAATGCAGCAAGATTTTGAAGATAAGAAGAATGAAATAATAATTGAAGGCTTGGAGAAAAAAATTAAAGATTTTGAAGCTTCTCTTGAAAAGAAATATTTCTTGCTCCAAGCAACCGAAGGTTCCCTTGCGGAATTACAAGCTGAAAATGCTAAATAAACGAGGAACTTCTCAAAGCTCAAACAACTTTAAAGGAGAAATTAGAGTGCTTCAAGCAAGAAAGAAAAGAACTGCAAGCGAAATCCGAAGCCGAAGCTGAGAAGAATACAAAGCTGCAGGAATCGTTGAAAGACCTTCGGAATAGATGCTCGGATTTTGCCACCCGCTGCGTGCATCGATTAAAAGGAATATTCAGCTCGGTTGGGGCCAGCTCTGAAGAAATTGCCCCTTCGGCTGAAGATAAACCCAAGGCCTTCGAGCATATTGAGAATGAAGTTGATGCACTCGACAAAGTTATAACTGGGCATGGGGATTTCTGTGCTCTATTAGCTTCTCGTGGCACGACTGCTGCATTTTTGAAGGCCAGATGCACACATGCCAAAATAGTGAACAAGCCAAACTTTAGCCTATCACCATCATACTTAGTCAATATTCCTGCTGAAGCCCGAAGCATTGAAAACAGATTTATCACGCAAATTTGGGCTAAAGGCGGGCATGAGTTAGCTGGAGACGAAGCTCGGAAATTGCTTAACTTGGTATGAAACTTGTACATGTTGTTTACCTTGATTTTTCTTTATTACACTTGTATTTAACTTATACCGTTGTCTGTCTGCAGGATGGCGAAAGATCAGTAAGCCGAAGCGCGTTCTGAAGGTCGCTTGGCTGAAGCTTCTTTTTGTGACTTCCTGTATAGAGCTTAGGATCTATTTGCATTATGTTTGGAAAAGATTGTAATTGAGAGCTGAACACAACATTGTACATATTTGTCCATACCTTGTAATATAATTATACCTTTCCATCCATGTATAAATTGCTTTGTTGTGGACGAAACCCATAGGTACAGTTTTTGAGCCGAAGGCGAAAAACACCTTCCCTTCTTTTCGTGCACGTCGAAGCATTTTTCAATGTACAAAGTGTCTCTGTATTCTTGTCTGAACTGAAGCTTCTTTGTATTCAACGAAGCATTTTGTCACCATAGCCAGGCAACTCTTTCTTTCATATTATTTTTCGTGCTTCATGTCATGATAATGATGACTCTACAAATGTCTAATGAATGTTTGTATGAATGCAAAGAATGATGCGATGAAATATGCAAATGTATGACCCGAACACACAAGAATCCACACCCAGACTCTGCATCCCCTTAGGAACGACTTTTGAGTCTCTTCACCTTCTATTTTGGTGGAATTTAAGCTCTACATTCCCTTGGGAACGTCTTTTGAGCTTATTCACCTTCTATTTCGGTGGTATTTTTTCTCTGCATTCCCTTAGGAATGACTTTTGAGCTTCGGAACTTACTCTGCGCTCCCTTAGGAATGACTTTTGTAGCTTCGTCACCTTCGGAGTGATTATAGCTCTGCATCCCCTTAGGGATGACTTTTGAGCTTTACCATGTTCTTCTTTGCACTTGATGGTGCGGATTCTGATGTTAAATGTTACATTTTTGGGGGAATTTGGCCCTTGTATTGCATAGGGCTAATCAAAAAAAATGAAAATTACAAACTATGGCCCCATTAAAAACCTTTCTCCTCTCTTGAAAGGAAAAGGGTACCATAGGGAAGAAATAAAAAGATTACATCAATTACACATAATATCGGCGAAGCTCATCCGCATTCCAAGACCTGGGTATGTCGTTTCCGTCCATGTCCTTTAGTCTGTAAGAACCTGGTCTTGACGAAGATACTACCAGAAAGGACCTTCCCACTTCAGCTGTAGCTTCCCCACTGTATCTGGGTTGGCTATCCTTCGGAGCACCAAATGACCTGGTTTGATATTTTTCAATCGAACTTTTCTATCGTGCCATTTTATTGTTTTGGCCTGGTACTTATTGATGTGCTCTATGGCCTGAAGTCTGGTCCCTTCTATGGTATCTTTTGTTATTTGGTAATCAGCTTCAATCTCCGTCGAAGCTTTGGTTCTTATTGATCCTGTTCTTGCTTCTTCTGGTGTTATTGCTTCGTCACCGAATAAGAGCTTGAATGGAGTAAAACATGTTGACCTTGAGACAGCAGTGTTGTGGTTCCACACCACTTTTATCAATTCATCTGGCCACTTTCCTCTAGGCTGAATGAAGATTAATTTCATTATTCCTGTCATTATAATTCCATTTGCTCTCTCTACTAATCCATTTGATTCTGGATGCCTTACTGACGCAAAGTGTATTTTTGTACCAATCTGGTCATAAAAAATCTTGAACGTTTCATCATCAAATTGAGTTTCGCTGTCGACTGTAATAGCCTTCGGCACACCGAAGCGACAAACAATATTTTGCTAGAAGAACTTCTGAACTGTGGCCGAAGTTATTGTAGCTAGAGGTTTAGCTTCGATCCACTTTGAGAAATATTCCACTGCTTCTACAACATATTTTAAGTTTCCTTGTGCTGGTGGAAGCGGTCCTAACAAATCTAGGCCCCATCTCTGCAATGGCCAAGTAGGTTGAATCAGTTGTGTTAAAGACAAAGGTTGTGTCTAGTCTGTGGCACACTTCTGATAGTTTTCACATTTCTAGACCAAGTCCACTACATCTGAAGCTGCCTTTGGCCAATAAAAACCTTGTCTAAAAACCTTTCCTAGTAGAGGCCTAGATCCAATGTGGGCTCCACACAGTCCTGCATGTATTTCCTTCATTAATTCATGTCCTTCATTCCAGGATAAGCATTTAAGCAATGGGGAACGAACACCATGCTTGTATAACTCCCCTTCAATTATTACATAAGGTCTTGTTCTTGCTTCCATTCTCTTGTTATAAGCTTCATCGTCTGAGAGACAGTTGCCTTGGAGAAAGGATATTATTTCGGTCCTCCAGTCTTCACTATGTACATGTGAGATTGTGAGCACTGCTCTTTCCATGAGCTCGATTGAGGGTGCTTTTATTGTTTCAAAAATACTTCGAAGGCAAAGGGAGCCCCTGTGTCGCTGACTTAGCTAATAAATCTGCATGCTCATTCTCTCCCCTTGGGATATTCTTTACAGAAAATCTCTCGAAAGAAGCTTCCAATCTTCGGACTACATCCAAATACTTTTCAAGCTTCGAATCTCTTGCCTTGCTACTCTTATCCACGTGGCCAGAAATAACTTGCGAATCAGTTTTAAGGATTGCCCTTCTTATTCCCATTGCCTTTAGTTTCCGAAGCCCTAAAAGAAGAGCTTCCTACTCGGCAATGTTATTTGTACAACTGAAGTCTAACTTTATTGCATAACATGTTCGGACTTTAGAGGGTGCAACTAGGACAGCAGCTGCTCCTGCATCGAAGGTCCCCCAAGATCTGTCGCAAAATACCGTCCAAGCTTCGGCATCCTTTGTCGCTTCTTCACCCTGAGCCCCTGGCGTCCAATCAGCAATGAAGTCTGCTAACGTCTGAGATTGAATTGAGGATCTGTGCACATAATCAATGGTAAATTCGTTGAGTTCCGCAGCTCATTTTTTGATCCTTCATGTAGCTTTCTGTTCCTCATTATGTCTTTCAAAGGTTGCGATGAAGATACTATTATGTGATAAGCTTGAAAATAATGCCAAAGCTTTCTGGAGGCCATGAATACAACATACATTACCTTCTCCAACTTTGTGTAATTTTTCTTTATAAGGCTGAGTACTTCAGAGACGAAGTATACTGGTGCTTGCTTTTTTACCTAGCCATCTTGTTTTTCTTGTACAAGTGCTGCACTAACCGCAACATGGGAAGCAACCACATATAGAAGTAACAGAGCTCCTGATGAAGGTGGGGTTAGAGTTGTCAGATCTATCAAATACTGCTTCAGCTTTTCGAAGGCTTTCTGTTGAGCCGGACCCACTAGAAGACTTCGACTGATTTCTGTATTTCAAAGAAAGGTAAATTCCTCTCTATTGATCTTGATATAAATATATTCAACGATGCCAGCCTTCCTGCCAACCGTTGAGCGCCCTTCTTTGAATTTGGTGGCTCCATCTGAAGGATAGCTTCCATTTTGCTTGGATTAGCTTCGATACCTTTTGTTGATACCAAACAACCAAGAAACTTGCCCTTCTTCACTCCGAAGACGCATTTTTCTGGATTTAACATGAGACCAGCTTATCTGAAATTGGCAAACGTATCTTGCAAATCGGCAACATGATTTTCTTGCTTTGTGCCTTTTACTATAATGTCATCGACATAAGTCAGCACATTCCTACCAATTTGAGAGTGAAGAACCTTGGCAGTCATTCTGCTGAAGCTTCCTCCAGCATTCTTGAGCCCCTCAGGCATCCGAAGGTAGCAACAGGTACCACTAGGAGTTATGAAGCTTGTCTTTGGCTCATCCTCCTTCATCCAAATTTGATGATAACCCGAGTAGCAGTCTAATAGGCTCATGAGTTCTGAAGAAGCTGCTTCATCTACAAGGGAATCTATTCTTCGTAGTGGGAATTCATCCTTCAGACATGGCTTATTGAGATCTATGAAATCAATGCACATTCTCTATTTCCCATTAGCTTTTTTCACCATGACAATGTTGGCCAGCCGCTCTAGATACGTTACTTCTCTGATGACACCGACACTTAGAAGTCTCTTCACTTCATTTCATGCACCTTCGTGTAACACCCCAGGTGTTACCCAAGGCCCTGGCTCAATACAAGCACTCATGACCTGTTATCACATGTGTTTAAGTGGAGGAGAAGGAGCACCAAGACTTTGGAAACCATGGATTAACTAAGGAATGTTCATGACAAAAGCAATACCCAAGAATTTTATGCAATTCTCACCTTGGGCAAAAGAGGCTCAAACCCTAGACCCCCTCTTGAGCCATTAGACCTCCAAGCATGGGATTAGTGGGAAAGCTAATCAAATGACCATTTCATGACTTAAACCCTTTACCAAAGTTTAACTACATTAATATATCTATAAAATACAGTAAGGGAAATATTACAAAAAGACCCCTCAAAGACCCCAAATCAGCCCCCAAGTGGAGGACACTATAGAGTAACTCACATTTTCTCTAAGTCAAAAATGAACCCTAATCTAGAGATCAGAAGTGTTCACCTATTTGATGGCGCCAAAACCATAGGGTCTAAATAACAAAAAGGAGCCAAATTACCTAATGCACACACTAGAAAAGTTTGAACCGAAGCCAAGACCTTTTGACACGATTTGACACGAGTTTTGTCTCAGGTTGAACAGTGCCGACAGCGCTGACTTGGCGCCCCCATATCTTGTGACTTAGGGCATATCTCCCATCGGAACTCACACATAATATCTAGCCCTAGGTGCTAGGAAGAGATTTGCACAAGACCATTGGCAAGATTCGCACGTTTGTGAACCCTGCAAGCGTTTGAACAGAGGCAGAAACAAACACCCACGTGTTCGACGCGTTCTGGCACGCCAGAGCATGCCCCAGCGCTCGGCCCCGCGCGCGCCGCGCCAAGCCAGACCCGTGCCCACGCCCATGCCCGCGCTCGCGCCTATAAAGCCGACCGAGGCCTTGACCGTACGCCCCCGCTCGCTCTCAACCTCACCGGAGCGCAAGTTCACAGGCGATCGCTCTGCGCACAGCGTGCCAACGACCACCCGAGACCCGACCACTGTAGATCGGCCACCCTAGCCATTCCCCGCCCTATCCGACCCTTGAGATAGCCTCTACGTGCCTCGGTGAAGCTTCCAGAGGCAGGAATCGAGCTCTACCTCGCCGGAGACACCAGATCGATGTCGCCGGACTTCACCCGACCGCCGGCGTACGTAGACCGAGCTCCACGGTGAGTCTTTCTTCGATTCCTTGCACGGGTAGTTTCCTTAGCACCCCGTGAAGTTCCCTGTGCCCTTGGATTGAACTCTACCGCCGTGAGCAGGCCGGAGCACACGTCGCCGATGAGCCCGCCCGCCTGCGCACGTGGCCCGATCGATTCCGACCATCACCGACGACGAGCCGTACCTCGATGTGACCGCCAGGACCTCCCGGAGCTAACCCCGCCCTTCGCCGGACCTCCCTCGCCGCCGGTAAGCCGCGTCGCCCTGTTTACTTCCGCGGTTACTGTTTCAAAGGGGGGAGGGATCTCGGGGAGAAAGAAGAAGAAACCGGGGGGTTTGAATAGTCAAAGACTCAGGTGAATAGTTCCGCAGGGGCATAAGTTAAAGAATTGGTTTAGGAAAAGCCCAGGGTCCTCGGTGTAAACTGTTTTTTCATAAAACCTTTTAAATATTATTCATTTAAATGTAAATAGAGATTGTAAAATTCATAACTTCAATTTTATTCAACCAAATTTAGTCAAACCAATTTTGCTAGGTTCTAAATAATATGAACTACTTAGGAAAAATACAAAACACCCTAAGTATTGCAGAAGATTTTAAAGTTTAGATTTAATTAGTAAACTGACCAAAGGATAAGTAAAGAAGGGAAAAATAGCTACACTATTAGACTGGGGTTAAGAAAAATTAGAGAGGTACTTAACCACTCCCTAGTCTGTTTAAAAATAATACACCCCTCAGTACACAAAATTAAGGAAGGGTTTACCATTGAAACTCATTTTGGCCCAAAGTTAAAGAAAATAGAAAAGGGAGTTTAAAATAAGAACCAGGGGGCAACCACATTTTCGCTAGCTCACTTATTTAACATAGTTCACTGGAAAATTTTGTTAGACCCCTTGTTAGTACAAAAGAAATGCACTACCTTTTATTTCATGAAAACAATGAAAACTTAGAAAAACCTTAGAAAATAATCTTGAGGAGAACCCACCCCAAACCTTGAGATAACTAATAATATGTTATTATGAATCTAGGAAAAATATAAGTTCTGTTTTTTGACATTTTTCAAATAACAAGTTAGTTATAAGCACCTTTTTGGCATTAAACTTTAGAAAATCACAACTAAATATCCAGTAGGTATTTTTCTGTGATTTTTAACACAAAGACCTATTATCCCCTAGGAATCTTGGCAAAAATAAATGTTGACCCAGAAACCTCACAGAAGTTAGAGCTATAGTGTAAAGTGCCCTGTTACCCTTAATTGTGTTAATTTTGCACAAAGAGTATCTGAATTAATTTCAACCTCAAATTTTTAGGATAACCCACAGAGGTCAATGTTTACCCACTGCAATTTTATAACATTTTTGGGAAAATGTTAACTTGCCATGATAGTTCAAAAATACTTAATAAGAAGCACAAAAGGAAGAAAAAGGGAAATTTTGGGGGAACTAGATAATGTACAACTAAAACCTTCTAAGAATCTCGTGCAACCTAAGGATGTAATTAAAGATTGTAAGTTCATTCAAAACCCCAAAAATAAAGGTATAAAACCCTTAAGGATAACCAAAGGAAACCCTAGAGTACCACTAAATTTAGTACTGTTTTACTATGCATAGCCTTTACAAATTGCCATATCATTAATATGCATATATCTTATTCATTGCATTTGATAGACTGTAATCTCGCTGATGGGGAATACATCCTCGTTCCGGAGCAAGGAGTTGCTCAGGAGGTAGCCCAGGAGCCAGCACTAGAGCCTGTCATCGAGGATCTGCCTGCCCCAGCTTTGGAAGGCTAGCCCCGGTTTTATGCATGACCTATTCTATGTGCTACTTTACTGCACTTAATGTTTGTAGGTTTGTACTGTGCACTTAAGTGTAGGAGTTGACTAAAACCTTATGTTGGGGACTTGTTCTCAAATGCTAAGAGTTAAGAACAAGGCAACATAAAAAGTATTAAATGTTAAAGTCCTTCGTCCTTCAAGACATTATGTCCCTTCGGATATAATGAATTTTGGACGAAGGTTATAAAGGAAAAGACCTTCTTGACCTCGATGGATAATAAGGAAGAATATATGTATGAAATACAAATAGTAATACAGATATTATCATCAACTTATTATTATTTGCATTATCAAATTCATAATGATAAATTATAAATGTACCTTCGGATTGATGAAAAGTAAAGGTACAGGCGTGATGCAAAAAGCGAATGCCCAAGTCAGCGTGAACAGTACGGGAGTACAGTTCATCTATTTATAGGCACGGGACGCAGCCCGTGTAGAATTACATTAATGCCCTTTACTCTTATCAATAACTCTATAATAATTCTTCGAGGTCTAATTTGACTTTCCATATTTAAGTCGGTTCCTCTTTTCTGCCGTCATACCGAAGCTTTTCTGCACATAGCTTCGTGATCATCTTATCTTTCGTCATGATCGCCTTCCGTCCTGCTCAAGCTTCGTCTTGACCAGACACTTGTATACCCGTAACCTGATTCCGAAGATACCTGTTCACATATTTCACTTGGAAAACATTATCAAATCATGTTTTTGAGGACCTTCGGAAGACAAAGGCCCCCAATAGTAGCCCCTCGCAATATTAATTTGCTGTAATGATAAATTTATATTGCGACATGGACGAAGGCTTTAAGTCGAAGGTCCGAAAAAACACCTTCCCTTTGCTAGAATAGCAACAGTCATTGACAAGTGGGACCCTCCAGTTTTCGACGCACTGGGTGTATAAATAAGAGCTCAACACGATTTTATTTGGCACGCTCTCTTGCCATCTGCTCTTGCTCACCCAACTTTTAGCCTGTGCGCAACAACACTTGCTTGGCTTTTTTTTTTAATTTTTTAAGCTTCGGTTTCGAGAGCACTTTCTCAGCGTTTGCGAAGATGTCTGAAGATAAGAAAACTGTTGCTGAATCGAAGCTGAGCCTTTCTGAAGAGATGCATCTCGGCTTTCTTCAGTCAATAGCAAAGACCAATACGGAGAAGATCACTAGGGAGACCTTGGAGGGTTTATCTGAAGATATTGGTGACAGTGACAGTTATGATGTAGAAAGTGGGAGTGAAGACTCCGAAGATCGACCGTGGCGACCAAGTCACACAGTCTTCGGTAAATCGAGCATTAAGCAGAGTCATATTGATACCATGAAGGGAAGGTATTTTCGAGACATGTCTATTGTGAGGGCAGATGATGGGGAGAAAACTGTGCCTACTCCCGATGACAATGAAGTCGTAATCTTCCGAAGATTCTTGAAGGCTGGACTGCGATTTCCCTTGAGCAATTTTGTTGTGGAAGTACTGAAGGTATTTGAAGTCTACCTTCACCAACTTACTCCCGAATCAATCATAAGAATGGGCATCTTCGTCTGGGCCGTGAGGAGCCAAGGTTTAGAACCAAATGCAAAAAGTTTCTGCAATATACATGAGTTATTGTACGAGACGAAACCTTGGGGTAAAGAGCAGTATCACAACAATTTTGGCTGCTACAGCTTCGGCGCCCGATCTGGGTCAAGTTGTCCCGTGCCAACCTTTCGGAAAAGATGGCCCGACAACTGGATGTCAGAATGGTTTTATGTGAAGAATGATTTAAAAACTCAGGAAGATATTAAAGGTATCATTATGCGCCCTATTTGGCAACGCATCGGCCTTCGGAGGCCGAAGGTGGAGATGGATGAAACAACCGAAGAATGCCAAAGAGCCTTCGGCGCAGTGTGCTCTTTTATTGGGACAAGGGATTTAATGCAAGAACACATTGCCTTCAGAGTATGGCCACTTGCAGATAACTGGGAAATGCCAAAGGAAACCGTTAAGGAACCTGACGAAGGTGGACTAGTCAGGCTAAAATACACATTCAAGTATGGAGATAAGTTCGTTGAGCCAGATGATGACTGACTAAAAAGCATTGAGACCGTAAGAGATGAATTGCTTGGGGTATACTCAAAGGCCGAAGATACTGCATTATCAGCGGCCTTCGGGGGCCGAAAGAAGAAGAGGCTCAACCGAGTGTTTGATGCAATTGGGTTTGTTTACCCCGACTACCGTTATCCAGCGCGGGGTCAAAAAAGAAAGAATACATCTTCTGCGAAGGAAACTACTTCAGCCGCTCCTAGCGAGCCGGCGTCGAAGAGGAAAAGGGTAAAGGTTCTCACACACCGGCCACGTTATATTGAACCGGCCACAGTGCCTGAGTTTGTCGGTGAGACCTCTTCGGCCACCGAAGCTAAAGAACCAACTCCGCTGCCAAAAATCGAAGAGGTGGCCGAAGTGCCAGCAACAGAAAAGATAGAAGAACCGAGGACTGAAGAAACAAAAACATCAGAAGTTTTAAGTCCTTCAGCAAAAATTAAAAGGGTCCAGCAGCGACCCCGAAAAGAAAAAGGATGGTTAATGTGCTGGATGTTTTGGAGACAATTAAGTCTTCAAGCACAACTCCGAAGAAAACTGTTGAAACTTCTGAAGTGCATACTGAAGCCTTTGTTGCCGAAGCTTCAAAGCAACAATCTGAAACTGAAGCTAGGCCTTCAGAGCCCACCAAGGTAAAACCCTTGGAAGCCAAAGAAACAAAAATGGCAGAGCCAACTTTGGTTGAAAAAACTGACATTGCTGCCCCTGAAGCATCCTCCAAAGCCCTCGATTATATTGAACGACATGCTTCGGGAAAAAGATTATCTGAAGAAGAGATTTTTGAAGCTAATCACTATGCCCAAGAATTGAAGTATCCAAAGGGGGCCTTAGTATTCAATGGCACAGACAAAGATGACTTCTTATACTGCCTCCCAGACAACAAAGAATTATCTGTCTGCCGGGAGATGGCTAGAAGTATGGGGTTCCCGAAGCTTGAAGCTGGCCTCTGCGCTATGACAAAGGACGATCTTGCAGATAGCCTTGCATATAATAGTCTGAAGGTATGAAAATTGTATATTTGAAAATTTATAAATTTTGAATTATTCTTTTATTCTTATACTAATTCTTTTCATATAGGGTTTAATACTTAGCAATGCTTTGAGAGCGCAAAAGAATGCCGAAGACGAGAGCTATAATATTGCTTTCAACAACCTACGAACAGAGGTTATTAAGCTGAGGAATGAAGCTTTGGAAAAGATAAAATTCTTCTTACATTGGTGGATAAAATAAAAGAAAACGAAGCTACTTCTAAAGCTCAAGCTGAGACTCAAAAGCGCGAAATTGAAGATCTTCGGAAACAGCTAGCTAGAGCTAAAGAAGAACGCATACTTGAAGAGACGAAACGAGAACTTAGTGATCAGTGGGCAAATCATTTAGAAAGAAACGTTGAAGAGCTTCGTGCATCCAAGAAAAGGTGCTATGACAAATCTATAGAATGCGCTAAGAAAATAAAATCTAGCTCGCCAGCGTTGGCGCATTCGCGAGCGAGGAAAACTTCACAAGGGGTAATCCCGAAGGCCCGATTGAATGGATCAGTCACGAAGCTGAGGCTTTTGAGGAAATTTTGAATAGCCGCGGAGACATTTGTGCTTTTTCGGGTGCCAGGGGGATTGCTACTATTTTGGAGAGGAAAGGCTGTGAGCACGTGAAATCTTTAGCACAATCCAAAACTGCCTTATCCTCCGAAGATATAGAAGACCCCTCGGCCGAAGCAAGCCTGGTCGGTGGAAAATTTTTCACCGACATCTGGGACAATGGCGGCCGGGAAATGGCCCAAGAAATTATTCAAAAAAGTGAAAAAGGCATTCATGATGCTAGAAAAGTAGCAGAGGTCGCTGAGAAAAGCGCAGAGCCCGAAAGGCAAATAGGTATTAATTAGTGGTTTTTGACTCTTCGTTGTAATTTTTTTATTTCGAACTTGTTCATGGTTTGTAATAGTAATATATCCGTATTTTCTCTTCCCTCAGAACCTGCTGAGCTATCTCCG
Organism: Zea mays; assembly: GCF_902167145.1. Lineage (NCBI taxonomy): Eukaryota > Viridiplantae > Streptophyta > Magnoliopsida > Poales > Poaceae > Zea > Zea mays. Next base: position 93,293,574 of record NC_050097.1, read on the forward strand.
GGACCCCACACGAAGTGGATGATGAAATTAGACAAATGGCCGAAGCCATAATGGATAAAGTTGTTGATCAGCTTCTAAACGAAGCTGTAGAAGTAGTCTTAAGGGAAGATTAGATGTGCTGTAAAAACATTTAGATTGTAATGCTTGTTGAGAATCATGTGTAATATTGTGTAACTTTGGATGTAATATATTAGCTGTTTATAATTCTATTCTTTACGATGCATGAAACATTAGATACATACCGTTTTTGAGCCTTTGGCGAAAGAACACCTTCCCTTCTTTTCATGCTGCGTAAATAATATCCGTGTTCTCATAAAATCAGTGACCAATCCTCGTAAAATCAATAATCAATAGATCTTTCCATTTCAGAGTTTTGACGAAGATATAACTCTCCAATGGCTGTTGTTTGTGCCGTGTCACTATTTTTTCAAAACGATCTTCGAATAACAATTTTGAGACCCCCCTTCTTGCGTTGTTGATGCACTATGATGTATGATGTTATGTTATGCAAATGATGTAATGATGTGATGTTATGCAAAATGATATTTACCGAAGGTCGAAAATCTATTTTTCACTGTAAGCCTCCCTTAGGAGCTTCTTCGCCTTTTACTTCAGCGGAATCAACATTTATTTTTCGCTGTAAGCCTCCCTTAGGAGTTTCTTCGCCTTTTACTTTCAGCGGAATCAGCATTTATTTTTTGCTGTAAGCCTCCCTTAGGAGCTTCTTCGCCTTTTACTTTCAGCGGAATCAGCGTTTATTTTTCGCTGTGAGCTCTGCATTCCCTTCGGAACGACTTTTGAGCAGAAAACTTACACTGCGCTCCCTTAGGAACGACTTTTTACCGCTTCGAAGAAACTGCGTTCCTTAGAACAAATTTTTGATAATTCGAAGGTCCTCCGTGCCACCATAAATTCTTATGCTTCGGCAACTCAAGCCTATGGAGAAGGTATATTTTCATTATGGTAAAAAGCGAAACTGTTACAAGAGATTGAAAAACGATAAAAGACACTTTGTTTCTTACTAAAAAGAAAGTAATACTGAATGTGAAAATGCGAAAAGCTGCTGTCGAGGTAGGATATTTGTCAGTAAATGTGCTTCGACTCTGGCACAGTGCTATTGACTGTGCGAGCTTCGGACTCCTCTCTGAAGTCCCACTGGAGGTGAGTGTGCTGACTCCCTTCTGGCTGCTGACCTTGTTGTGTTGGTGGTGGCGGTGGAGGCTGTTGCCAAGATGCTTGGGGTTGGCTTGCCGAAGCAACAGAAGCTGCAGGGTGATTGCCTACATATTCTGGAATGTAAGGCGAATGGTACGAAGCAGTATGCATGACCTGCTTCGGTTGACTCTGTTGTGCTGCAGCTTCTGCTATCTCCTTTTGCTTCTGGATGGTAACATGGCACATCCTGGTGGTATGACCCTTGTCTTCACCACAGAATAGGCAGTAAATTTTTCTTGGCTGATCCCCAAATCTTCCCCCGAAGCCCCTGGCGCCTCTGCCCCTTGGCGCTGGCGGCCGGAAAGAGCTTTGCTGCTACCCCGAAGCTTGCGAGGAGTATTGTGGCCTTTGCTGTTGACTCCCTCTATCATCAGTTTGAGTAGAATTGTGAATTGACCTGACGTGCCTCGTATGGAATCTTCCTCCGAAGCCCCTGGTCATTTCAGAGAACCTGAATGCTTCCTCCCTTCTTTGGCGAAAGTCATTGTCAGCTCGAATATACTCGTCCATCTTCTGGAGCAGCTTCTCCAAAGTTTGGGGAGGCTTCCTGGCAAAGTATTGAGCTGAAGGTCCCGGCCGAAGTCCCTTAATCATGGCCTCAATGACAATTTCATTGGGCACTGTTGGTGCCTGTGCCCTCAGACGCAGGAACTTTCGGACATACGCCTGAAGGTACTCTTCGTGGTCCTGGGTGCACTGGAATAAGGATTGAGCAGTGACCGGCTTCGTCTGAAACCCTTGGAAGCTGGTTATCAACATGTCCTTCAGCTTCTGCCATGAAGTGATTGTTCCTGGCCGAAGAGAAGAGTACCAGGTTTGTGCAGCACTCTTGGCGGCCATGACGAAGGACTTTGCCATGACTGCAGTATTGCCACCATACGAAGATATGGTTGCTTCATAGCTCATCAAGAATTGCTTCGGGTCTGAATGACCGGCGTACATGGGGAGCTGGGGGGATTGTAAGACTGGGGCCATGGTGTAGCCTGCAGTTCTGTTGACAGAGGAGAAGCATCATCAAAAGCAAAATTTCCATGATGGAAATCTTCATACCAGTCGTCCTCGTTGTAGAAGCCCTCCTGATGAAGCTCTCTGCGTGGAGGCCTTCGGTTCTGGTCATCTTGAGCAAGATGACGAACTTCTTCCGAAGCTTCATCTATCTGCCTCTGTAGGTCAGCTAGACGAGCCATCTTTTCCTTCTTTCGTTGAACCTATTGATGGAGCATCTCCAAATTTTGGATTTCCTGATCCAAGTCGTCCTCTGGAGGCGTTGGACTGGTGGCCTTCCTCTTCTGGCTTCGGGCCTCCCTAAGAGAAAGGACATCCTGATTGGGATCCAGCGGCTGCAGAGTGGCAGCCCCTGTGGCTGAAGCTTTCTTCGGCGGCATGACGAAGGTGATGCTTGCCGAAGGTGTTCCTGCGCCTATAAATAGATGAACAGTACTCCCGTACTGTTCACGCTGACTTGGGCATTCGCTTTTTGCATCACGCCTGTACCTTTACTTTTCATCAATAACTCTATAATAATTCTTCGAGGTCTAATTTGACTTTCCATCTTTAAGTCGGTTCCTCTTTTCTGCCGTCATACCGAAGCTTTTCTGCACATAGCTTCGTGATCATCTTATCCTTCGTCATGATCGCCTTCCGTCCTGCTCAAGCTTCGTCTTGACCAGACACTTGTATACCCGTAACCTGATTCCGAAGATACATGTTCACATATTTCACATGGAAAACATTGTCAAATCATGTTTTTGAGGACCTTCGGAAGCCGAAGGCCCCCAACACCTTAGTTGCATGAACTCAGGTTTTCCCTTGTGATGGATACTAGTATGCTAGGTCGAGTAGCTGCTTTGCTAATTAGGGATCTCGGTAGAAGTCGAGTGATTTTCTAGCACTCGTGCGAGGTCAGGAATTGATTGTATCCACCTTGATAACAAAATGATGATGGTCTGTGGACATGGATCCATGGGGATGCGTTGTTTATGAGACAGAAATTGGAATAAGGATTAACGTGCGGATACTTGTGTCAAGCGTTTGAATGTACTAAGCACATGCCGAGAAATATGGTAAATCGATAAGCCTAGTACCTGAGTGAACCTAGCAGCAGATTGCCCTCCTCACGCGACCTGAGACGTGGTCTCCCATTCCAGTTATGGTGGGTACAAGTGCGGTTACTGCACGACGGCAGTCGGGGTCAGTGAGGCATTGTACGCCAAGGCAGTGAGCCCCTCTCTGCTGATGGGGAATCGATGGGGACGGTTGATGTGTGTGGGGACGGAGTGCCTCGTCACGTCGTGTGTTTAGGTTTACCTTGCAAGGATAAAAACTCGATTCGAATCGTCTGCTTCTCGCAGCAAATGAGACTGCTTGATCCATTGTATTGCATTAAGTAATAAGTGGAAATGTGTTTGGCAACAGATATTGAGTGCTAAATGTTTGATACCACGTATGATTAGCTAGTTACACATTTAGTCTTAAGAGAGTCACACTAAAACTAGAAAAGCTAAAACTTGATTTTAGACTCAGCTAGTGCTTTTTGGCAAATCAAACCCCTCAGCCAAACAGCTGCATGTCTAGAGGTAGAGGAGTAGACTCCTCACACCGGGTAAGTCTAGCTGAGTATCAGTATACTCAGCCTTGCTTGTGGCATAATTTTTATAGGTTCTCTGGAGGACATGGTTGCTGGAGTGACTTGGCCGTCCATCTTGCCACCAGGTTGGACAGTCGAGTGGGACCGTACCTCGGCAGAGGAGGAGCATGAGGAGTGATGGACCAGGCTTCCCCATCCCTCCGTTTATTTACCGTTAGTTATATTTCGCTGCATTCCGAACAATGATCACTACTTTTGATGAACTCCGATGATGTTGTAATAAATTAAATGCCCCTTAATGTATGGTTTATGCTTTATTGTATTTGCTCTTTGCCTCACCTTCGAGTGAGTACGTGGTACTTGATCCTGTTAGTGGCCTCGTCGGACTAGATCCGAGGGACTGACGTTTTATTCCTATTTAAGTGTGGTCTAGCCTCCAAGGCGGGACTTAGGCACTTAAGTTGGAATAATTCGGACGGTTTCGCCACAGCTGGTATCGGAGCTTGTACCACCACAGAGGAATCAATAAACCGTAATTACCATCCTTTTCAAAAAGTAAAACTTGTTAGAAACCAATGTTGGATAGATCGGTAAGGCGATAGGGATGGACATAGAGCGTGAAGCCTTAGGATACTAGATGGGTAGCTAGGTGGCTATTCGAATGTGCCCTACAGGCTACTATAAGGGATGGGGATTTCTCTATTCCCTATAGGTTGATGTGAGGTCGCTTAGGACGAGCATGCATGCATCATCTTAATCAAACTACTTAGTAAGTGGTCAAAAAAGTTTAAAAGCTATGCGACCCGGTAATAAAAGATTAAGGGTATCTCCCAGATCTCCACATAACCCTGGGAAAGCCAAGCACTAATTCTCTTTTATTTTTGTAATTCTTTTCCTTTTTCGCTTATGCTTACCCTCACACTGATGACTTCTTACGAATCCTCGGAAGGAGGGAACTCACATGCCCACACGGACGGACTTGCACGAGAGGGTTTTCCCCGCATTTTGTGGGAGGTGCTGCAGGGAGCCGGTTATACGACGCCTCCCCAGTATGTGGTGCAGTTGTTCGAGGAGGACCGGGTACCCCGCTGTAGGGTGAGGATGACTTTGGAGCCTCATCCCTTGCAGCCAAGCTGGCGTTCGTTGGACTCCGAGTCTTTCGGATACCAGGCTAAAGACACTATCGAGGCCATTGCTCTCCACGGGCTGATGACCTTTTGTGGCTTTCACCCCTTGGAGCTGTCCACTCATCCTATTGGCTTGTTCCCCGCGGAAAAGGAGGATGACCCAATGTGGAAGGATCGAGTGGAGCATGCCAAGGATGTGTGGGCTCTTTACCCAGGGCAGACTGCTCACCTGACGATGCGATGCATGAATGCCCTGTACCGTCTGCAAGCCGTGCGAGGTGAGGCAATGTCCTAGCTGATGGGCCTGGTGGACGCTACCAAGATCACCCTGGATAATAGGGAGGACCCTGTGGTAGACCTGTCCATTGAGCTGGTGGAGAAGGACCTCCAGGTAGAGCAAATGGCCACCCAGATCCAAGAGCATGAGGAGCAAGTAGGAGCCAGGGAGAACACCATTGAGGTTCTCGAGGATCAGCTCCTGAACACTTAGCAGCAACTTGAGGAAGCCAACCAGCACTTGGATATGCACCATCAGGAAATCCAAGACATGGAGGCCGAAGGGGCCGATGAGGATGTTGACATCGAGGGAGGAGAGGAGCCGGAGCCTGCATCCAGCTTGGACACTGCTGGCTCGGGAAGACCACCTTCCCCCGAGTCTAGTGTTGCCTCGTTTGCCCATTAGGTTTCAGAAGTTGGAATAGAAGAGTGCGGCAGTAGAACTCCTCGAAGCTAGCTTAGCTTTTGCACCTTGGGGTACTAGGCTAGAGAGAGTCGAGTATTTTGGACACTGCTGTAACTGTTGGGCCTATGCTTCGTCGCCGAAGGTCTTACAGGAAGAAGCGGTCTTCGGCGGAAGCTGTTTGTATAAAATGGCCGAAGGTTCCTCTTCGTGAAGCTTCGATATTGCAAACCGACTTAAAGATAGAATGACCTTTTAGTCCATAAAGGTCTGAGTCAATGTTGTAAGCTTTTATAAGGGGCATACTTGTAATTCCTCACAGGCTGCGTCCTGTGCCTATAAATAGTGGACAGTATTCCGTTACTGTTCACGCATTCAAGTTATTGCAATCGCATCTTCTGGAATCCAACCTTTTGCCAAGGCAAAGGTATTATTGTATTCAATGACTCAATATATTAAGTAGATATAATGTAATTCGTCTATGATGTATTCATCCCTTTTATACCTTTTATTTTATGTTATCTTATAATTTTTACTGAAATTTTATTACGAAGACTTAAGCTTCGTAATTATGCTCTTATCAGCCTTCGTCCAAGGCCCATTATCCTCAAGGGAATAATGTTTCATGGACGAAGGACATTGACATTTAACATTTCATGTTGCCTTGTTCTTAATTCATAGCATTTGAGAACAAGTCCCCAACACTGGCGCCCACCTCCGGTGAACTCACTTCCACTTTTTGAGCTGATGGCTTCGTTCAACGACCAAGCTGGAGCTGCTTCGGACCCGAAGCTGGTGCTCCCGATCACAGGTGGCTCGTCCTCAGAGCCAGCTAACAAGAAATAAAAGAAGGAAGCACAGAGAAGGGTACAGCATGTTGGGGTGCAAGGACCCTTCATCAAGTCAAGATGGTCTCACATTCCTATTACCTTCTCCCAAGAGGACCTTCAGCTCAAAGATTACCCACACAACGATGCCATGGTTATCTCTTGTGTTATCAAAGGATTTCTGGTCCACAATGTCTTGGTTGACACAGGCAGTGCAGCTGACATCATATTTGCTAAGGCCTTCAGACAAATGCAAGAGCCAGAAGATAAGATTCATGATGCTACACATCCTCTCTGTGGCTTTGGAGGAAGACAGATTGTAGCACTGGGCAAGATCACCATGTCAGTGACCTTCGGATTCATCAACAACACTAGAACTGAGCAAGTTGTGTTTGACATTGTTGACATGGAATACCCTTACAATGCAATTATTGGTCGTGGTACCCTCAATGCCTTCGAAGCAATCCTTCATCCTGCCTATCTTTGCATGAAGATACCTTCGGATCAGGGACCCATTGCTATCCATGGAAGTCAGGAAGCTGCAAGAAGGGCCGAAGGCAATTGGACTGACTCAAAAGCAATCCATAACATAGATGGAGCTGAAGCTTGTGAACAGTACAAATTCAGAAGGGAGAAAACAGCTTCAGCAGATCAGCCGAAGCCTATGCTCTTATGTGAGGACATAGCAGAGCAGAAGGTGCTGTTAGGCTCTCAATTATCCGAAGAGCAGGAGAAAGTCTTGATAAGGTTTTTGTTCAATAACAAAGATGTTTTTGCATGGTCAGCCAATGATCTCTGCGGAGTTAATAGAGATGTTATTGAGCACTCGCTCAATGTCGATCCATCCTTCAGACCCAGAAAGCAAAGGCTTCGGAAAATGTCAGATGATAAGGCCGAAGGTGCTCGCAACGAAGTCAAAAGACTCCTCAGTGCAGGAGTTATCAGAGAAGTGAAGTACCCAGAATGGCTAGCTAACACTGTTATGGTAAAAAAGGCCAATAGCAAGTGGCGAATGTGCATCGATTTTACAGATCTTAACAAGGCTTGTCCGAAGGATGAATTCCCACTACCAAGGATAGACTCTTTAGTTGATGCAGCAGCTTCTTCAGAGCTCATGAGTCTGTTAGACTGTTATTCAGGCTATCACCAAATTTGGATGAAGAAGGAAGATGAGCCGAAGACTAGCTTCATAACTCCAAGTGGCACATATTGCTATCTTCGGATGCCTGAGGGGCTCAAAAACGCTGGAGGGAGTTTCAGCCGAATGACTGCGAAGGTTCTCCAATCTCAAATAGGCAGAAATGTGCTAACTTATGTTGATGACATCATTGTAAAAAGCACGAAGCAGGAGAATCATATTGCTGATCTGCAGGAGACCTTCGCCAGTTTCAGGCAAGCTGGCTTAAAGTTAAATCCAGAAAAATGCGTCTTCGGAGTAAAGAAGGGGAAATTTCTTGGATGCTTGGTTTCAACAAAGGGAATTGAAGCTAATCCAAGTAAAATTGAAGCTATACTCCAGATGGAGCCACCAACTACAAAGAAGGGGGCTCAAAGATTGACAGGAAGATTGGCATCTCTCAATAGATTCATATCCAGATCAGCAGAGAGAAACTTACCATTCTTCGAAGTGCTGAAGTCAGCCGAAGTCTTTCAATGGGGACCAATCCAGCAGAAGGCTTTTGAAGAGCTGAAACAGTATTTGATAGATCTAACAACATTGACTCCACCAATGCCAGGGGCTCCTTTATTATTATATGTGGCAGCTTCGCACTCAGCGGTAAGTGCAGCGCTTGTCCAGGAGAAGCTTGATGGTCAAGTCAAGAGGCAGGCCCCAATATATTTTGTTTCCGAGGTTCTTAGTTTATCAAAGAAAAATTATACAGAGTTGGAGAAGGTACTGTATGCTGTCTTGATGGCCTCCAGGAAGCTTCGGCACTATTTCCAAGCTTACAACATAATTGTTCCTTCTTCACAACCTCTGAAGGATATTATGAGGAACCGAGAAGCTACTGGAAGGATTGGAAAATGGGCTGCAGAGCTCAATGAATTTTGTATTGAATATGTTCATAGATCTTCGATTCAGTCCCAGGCGTTGGCAGACTTCATTGCTGACTGGACGCCAGGGGCTCAGGAGGAAGAAACGAATAAAGACAACGAAGCATGGACAGTGTTTTGTGATGGATCTTGGGGAACCTTCGGAGCAGGAGCGGCTGCTGTGTTGGTTTCACCTTCCAAAGTCAAAACTTGTTATGCGGCAAAGCTTGATTTTAGTTGCACAAATAACATTGCCGAGTACGAAGCATTGCTTCTAGGTCTTCGGAAGTTAAAAGCAATGGGAATCAGAAGGGCCATACTTAAAACTGATTCCCAGGTTGTTTCAGGTCATATTGACAAGAGTTGCAAGGCTAAGGATTCGAAGCTTGAAAAATATCTGGACATGGTTCGAAGAGTTGAAGCTTCCTTCGAAGGGTTTTCTGTCAAAAATATACCTCGAGGACAAAATGAGCATGCTGATTTGCTAGCTAAGTCAGCAGCACAGGGGCTGCCTTTACCTTCGGATGTGTTCTTCGAAACAATAAAAGCACCTTCGGTGGAACTTCTTGAAAGAGCAGTTCTCAACATATCTCCTGTTTATAGCGAGGATTGGAGAACTGAGATCATCTCTTACCTTCAGGGGAAATTCCTTTCAGATGACGAAGCTTATAACAGGAGGATAGAGGCAAGAGCTCGTCCATATGTCATGATAGAAGGAGAGTTGTACAAGCATGGAGTTTGTGCTCCACTACTCAAGTGTTTATCTAGAACCGAAGGTATAGAGTTGATGAAAGAAATACATGCAGGCCTCTATGGATCTCACATTGGATCCAGGCCGTTACTTGGAAAAATTTTCCGCCAAGGATTTTATTGGCCGAAGGCAGCTTCGGATGCAGCGGAATTAGTCCAAAAGTGCGAAGGTTGTCAGAAATGTGCACGAGATCAAAAACAACCTTCGTCCTTAACACAGCTCATACAACCCATTTGGCCATTGCAAAGGTGGGGCCTTGACTTGTTAGGTCCGTTACCACCGGCCCAAGGGAACCTAAGATATGTTGTAGTGGCAGTGGAATATTTTTCTAAATGGATTGAAGCAAGGCCTTTAGCCACAATAACTTCGGCCACCGTCCAAAAGTTTTTCTGGCAGAATATTGTTTGTCGTTTCGGGGTACCAAAGGCTATTACTGTGGATAATGGAACACAGTTTGATTCCGAAGCTTTTAGGGATTTCTGTGATCAGATTGGTACGAAGATCCATTTTGCATCAGTCAGACATCCGGAGTCAAATGGACTCGTTGAAAGAGCCAATGGCATTATAATGACAGGAATAATGAAGTTAATCTTCAATCAACCCAGGGGAAAATGGCCAGATCAGTTAACCAAAGTGGTGTGGAGCCACAATACAACAACATCAAGGTCTACAGGCTTTACTCCATTCAAGTTATTATTCGGCGACGAAGCAATAACTCCGGAGGAAGCTAAAACCGGATCAATAAGGGTAATAGCTTCGGCAGAATCAGGTTCCGAAGCTGCTTATTCTGTGGAAAAAGATGCCTTAGAAGGGATCAGGCTGCAAGCCGTGAAGAACATCAATAAATATCAAGCCGAAACAATTAAATGGCGAGATAGAAAGGTTCGGTTAAAGAATATTGAGCCAGGACACTTGGTGCTTCGGAGAGTGGCCAACCCAGAAACAGTGGGCAAGTTGCAGTTGAAATGGGATGGACCTTTCTTAGTAGCATCTTCGTCAAGACCCGGTTCATACAGATTGAAGGATATGGACGGCAACGACATTCCTAGATCTTGGAATGCGGATGAGCTTCGGCGATATTATGTATAATTCGATGTAATTTTTCATATTTTTTATTTTTCTTTCGTGGCACCCTTTTCCTTTCCGAAGGGGGAGAAAGGTTTTTAATGGGGCCATCACATGTAATTTCCTTTTTTAGTTCTATAAGAGCAAAACCCCCCAAGGAATGTAAATGTAAAAACTGAGAACGCACCATCGAGTGCCGAAGAGTAAAAACGAAGAAGCTCCAAAGTCGTTCCTAAGGGAATGCAGAGCTTACAGCGAAAAGTCAACGCTGATTCCGCCAAAAGTAAAGGCGAAGAAGCTCCAAAGTCGTTCCTAAGGGAATGCAGAGCTTACAGCGAAAAGTCAACGCTGATTCCGCCAAAAGTAAAGGCGAAGAAGCTCCAAAGTCGTTCCTAAGGGAATGCAGAGCTTACAGCGAAAAGTCAACGCTGATTCCGCCGAAAGTAAAGGCGAAGAAGCTCCAAAGTCGTTCCTAAGGGGATGCAGAGCTGAGGTGTGATTGTTTTTAAGGAAATAATGGCTATGAGTATGGCTTGAAGTGTGATTGTTTGGCCATTCATTTGCACATCGCATTACATCATAACATTTGCATTCATAAACATTCATCCAGGCATATGTAGGATAATCATCTTCATAACATAAGCGGTTGCTTCGGCAAATAAAAAAAGAGCTTCGGAAAGAAAGAGCTTCGTGTACAAAAAGGAGAGCTTCGGAAAGAAGGAAATGTTGTTTTCTATGCTTCGTTGCGTACGAAAAGAAGGGAAGGTGTTTTTTCGCCTTCGGCTCAAAAAAAGAAAATTTCGTCCACATCAAAGCATTTCTCATACATCAATGGAAGGATAAGGATATATTACAAGGTATGAACAGAATACATTAAAAACAAGTTTTGGTTACATTTACAAAAGTTATCTCAAAAGTTTCTCAAGTACTGTCTACAGTCTACTATCTAATCTCCAAGGAGCTTCGGCTTCGGCGTCATTTTTGATCTTCGGCTTTGGCTTCGTCATCCTACATGAATAAGGTCGTTGTAAGTCAAAATCAAGCTTACAAGAAAAGGTAAGCACAAGGTATGGTTTCTTACTGGTTCAAGGTGGCTACGAGCTTCGTCTCCAGCCTTTTCTCGCCCACCTTTTGTCCATATCATTTTTACAAATCTATTCGAGATACTTCGGGCGAGATCAGGAATGTCATCCAGGATTGATGGTGATAAAGTGAAATTTGGTCTATTGACAATCTTTCCATGATCACAGCCAGCCTTCAGGAAAGCTGCAGCAGTGCCTCGAGAAGCCACCCAGGCACAGAAGTCACCATGCCCAGCTATGACTTCGTCGAGCTCGTCAATCTCCCCCTCAATATGTTCGAAGGTTTTCGGTAGATCTTCAGCTGAGGGGGTGAATTTTTCACTGCTGGCTCCAACTGAGTAAAAAATCTTTCTTAATCATTGAATGCATTTGTTGCTAAATTCCAAGCATTTTTCTTGAAGACTTGTCAGTAGTTTTCTCAAATCTGAATTTTGTTGAGCTTCGGCTTCAAGTTTTGCATTAAGATCTTGTTTTTCTCGTTCGAACTGCTCAGACTGGCGGAGAAGCTTCGTGTTCAGTTCTGTTATTTTTGCTTCAGCTTCCGCCAATAAACCTTCGGTTGCCTGGAGCTCAAAGTTCTTTTTCTCGAAAGCATCTGATCGTTCCTTTATTCTGCTTTCCAAATTTTCAATTATAACTTCGTGCTTTTTATCTTCAAAATCTTGTTGCATTTGCAAGGCTTTGCTCAACAGCATACTCTGCACGAAAACAACCTTTGTCAGACATGTTTTTATTATTAGAAACAATAAAAGTCAAGGGACAAGTAGTTCACCTTGAAGTTGGAATAAAATAAACTACCAACGACATGTTGTCGTCGGTAGCGGCTGATGTCTGTTTCTAGCTTCGGGAAGCCGATACTCTTGGACAAAGTACTGATAACTTTGGCTCCTGTTTGATCTCGAATACAATCTAATTTTTCATCATCAACGCCTCCGAAGAGGAGTGCCCCAGGTTTGTATCCACAGGATTTGGCATACTCTCTAAGCTCTTCCATTTCAGCTTTTGATAGTTGTTCTCCAACTAAATTCTGGAACATGAAGGCTTCGTTTTCTGAAGCTTCGTCATCAATTTCTTTTCCTTTCCCCGACGCTGCGGTCACGGCCTCTTCGGCGGTGGTGGTAGCTTCTTCTGTAGCCATGTCTAGCAGTATTTGGTCAATATGTTTAATTGTGCTCTCCAGGTTCAAATTTTCAGCTGAGGCAGCTTCGGCAGCTGCGGCCTCCGAAGGTGCAATTTCAATATATGTCCCCTCTGCAGCCGCTGGTGTTTTCTGCGCTGAAGCTCTTGGCGGCGTCTTGTCAATTACCTCTGTCACAGTGATAATTCTTTGCTTCTTTGCCTTGATTGTTTTCTTCGATATTTCGGGCTCCTTGTCCTTCTGAAAAAACTTTGTCAGTTGAGGGCCCAGTGGACTTAGCTTCGCAGGTAAGGATTCAGTCATTACCTTCAGAATTTCCTCAACGACAGCAGCAGAAGGTGATGCGGGGGTTTCTTCTGCTTCGGATATTTGTTGCTTCGGAGAAGAAGCTTTCCTCTTCTTCGGAATTTTCTTCTTTAATGGTTCTTTTTCACCTTCATTTAAGGCTTCAGTTATCCTTTTCCTTTTTTGGCCTCCGGCACCTTTGTTCAGATTTTCGTAATCAGGGTATTCGAAACCCAGGGCGTCCAGCACTCGGTTTAGTCTTCGCTTCGGACGGGTGCCGAAGGCCGCGGTCATCAATTGATCTTCTTTTTTGGAATAGTTCCCAAGTATTTCGTTGCACATTGCTTCAATTGTTTCCAGCCACTCTTGGCAAGGTGTTTTAAAGTATTTCTTAAATTTGTAATGGTAAGGCAAACGCACAAGTTCACCTTCTTTCTTTTTCCCCTTCAGCTTCGGCATTTCCCATTCTTTTAAACTAGGAAAAACTTGGAAAGCCAAGAACTCCTGAACCAGGTCTCTTGTACTAATATGATCTGCAACAATTCTGAATTCATTCATTGCTTGTTGTGTGGGACCGTCTACTGACATGTTGCAGAGAGGTCGGGTTTCTCCGAAGATTAGTTCGAGTGGACTTTGCACGAGCTTCTCCTTGTCATCATTAACCTTGACATAGAACCACTCAGACTTCCACCCTGCTGCCCATTTACTCCGATAGCTGATTACAGGAAACTTCGTAGTTTTCCGATAAGCAAAATTGTAGCAACCAAAATTGTCATGCAACCCATCCTTTCTAGCCTTCGTCTGATAATGCAGTTCGTGAACCTGGCAAAAGCTGTCTGCAAATGGCTCCACTGCTTGGCTTCGGAGTGCCCAGATATAAACACTGAGCCTAACGATAGCGTTAGGGGTCAGCTGGTGAAAATAGATACCGAACCTCTTCAGTACCTCTGCAATAATCCCATGAAGGGGGAATCTTAATCCAGCCTTTAAAAAGCTCTTAAAAATGACAATTTCATCCTTCTCCGGCTTCGGGGTAGTCTCTTCTCCCCCGAAGCGTAATAGCTTCTTCTGATCCTCATTGAAAAAGCCTGACTTTACCATCTTGGAGAGATCAGCCTTCGAAACGGTAGACTTTCCAAAGTCCAAGTGGCTCGGCTTGCTTGGCATAGCAATACGATAATCGTCTTCAGGATCAGTTTCCTCAATAACTTCTTCTTCTACTCCGGCAATTGCTTGTTTTGCTTGTTCTGCATCTTCACTAGGGATCTCTTCAGAAATTACCAGCCCGGATCGTTGCATGGCTTCGGAGATAGGAACAGTCTCCGAAGCTTCACTTTCGCCTCCCTCACGCTCAACCCTGGCGGTAGAACGCACTCTGGCCATTTAATTATGAATATGTGGAAATTTAACACTTTCTTCTTCCGAAGTTTTTTCTGACGAAGCAGGCTTCAAACTGGAGCTTCGTTTGATTCCGACAGACAAGCTTCGGCGGTGGTTAAAAATTTTGGCAGCAAAACAGTGCAAATAGCAATGAATGCTGTGGTAACTTCACACCTACTCGTCTGTTTATATAGTGTTGCAGGTAAGAAGGCGAAGCGCCAGGATTTTTACACCAGGCGGTCACCCGCTTGTACTCACTGTGTGGTGGGCCGCAGAGACCAAACAGTAACTCTGCAAGGTGGGACCGCTACGCGCTGGGAAATTAAATTGTTTCTCGGCAACGAGCTCAGGGAAGGTGTTTTTTGGACCTTCGGCTCCCTGAAGCCTAAGAGACTTTTTTCACGGACCAAGCTCGTTACGAAAAACGATCTAGCACCGCGAAAGGGGCTACTGTTGGGCCTATGCTTCGTCGCCGAAGGTCTTACAGGAAGAAGCGGTCTTCGGCGGAAGCTGTTTGTATAAAATGGCCGAAGGTTCCTCTTCGTGAAGCTTCGGTATTGCAAACCGACTTAAAGATAGAATGACCTTTTAGTCCATAAAGGTCTGAGTCAATGTTGTAAGCTTTTATAAGGGGCATACTTGTAATTCCTCACAGGCTGCGTCCTGTGCCTATAAATAGTGGACAGTATTCCGTTACTGTTCACACATTCAAGTTATTGCAATCGCATCTTCTGGAATCCAACCTTTTGCCAAGGCAAAGGTATTATTGTATTCAATGACTCAATATATTAAGTAGATATAATGTAATTCGTCTATGATGTATTCATCCCTTTTATACCTTTTATTTTATGTTATCTTATAATTTTTACTGAAATTTTATTACGAAGACTTAAGCTTCGTAATTATGCTCTTATCAGCCTTCGTCCAAGGCCCATTATCCTCAAGGGAATAATGTTTCATGGACGAAGGACATTGACATTTAACATTTCATGTTGCCTTGTTCTTAATTCATAGCATTTGAGAACAAGTCCCCAACAGTAACTATTAGAAAACTCTTTTGGGTTGATGAAGGATGGATGATCTCTAATTAAGTTATGAAGAAAGTTTTATGTCATGAGGTATCTTTTATGAAAATGCAAGGAAATGTTTGGCATTTTACAAACTTTGTCCTTTCAAATCTTTTACCATGTATGAACCCTGATGTCAAAAGTATGATATTAAGAGCATCCTAAATTTTCAGATGGCAGGAAGAGCGCGCCGTGGATAGAATGAGCGCATTCCTCCACCACCGTCGCCGCCTCCTACCATGCAAGAACTGATGGCTCAGCAGAATGAGATTCTGCGACAGTTGGCTCAGTGTCCCCCAACACCGGCCACTTATCAGGAGTTCCTTAGCACTCAGCCACCGTTGTTCACTCGGGCAGAGGATCCCCTTAATGCTAATGTGTGGCTCAGGGTAGTGGAATCCAAATTCCCACTGCTTAATGGAGTTTGTTCAGATGTGGCCAAGGTTCGTTTTGCCACCCAGCAGCTTCACGGACCCGCGCGGACATGGTGGGATCACTTCCTCGCTATGCAGCCAGTTGACCACGTGGTGGAATGGGGAGAATTCAAGGCAGCATTTAGAGGACATCACATAACGGTGGACATCATGGACCGCAAGCTTAATGAGTTTCTGGCACTTACTCAGGGGAATCGTACTGTGTTGCAGTACGCTTAGGCCTTCAATGACCTGTGTCAGTACGCAGGCTATCATGCTGACACAGATGAGAAGAAAAGGGACAGGTTCAGGAGGGGCTTCAGTACTAAGCTCCACGACTGTCTCAAAACAGTCAGGGCTAACAGCTATAATGAGTTAGTCAACATGGCCATTTCTCAGGAAGACTGCATCACAGCTCGCCAAGCAGAGAAGAAGAGGAAGACCCCTATGGCAGGACCTTCAGCTCAGCCTCATCGCTTCAGGATTGTGTCCGACACTCAGAGTAGGGGACCTCAGCAGCAAGGAAAGTGGGTGATCCGACCCCAACAGTAGCAGCAGACACCCAACCGCTCTCAGCCCCAGTTTAGAGGAACAACAACCAGCCACAGCAGCAGTACCATCAGGCCAATGACAAAAGATGTTTCACTTGTGGCAGCACTGGACACTATGCCAAGAATTGCCCCAAGAACCAGCAGAGGCAGGGGCAAAATTCCAATCAAAACCAAGGCAAGAGGCAGAAGCTGCAAGTGAGGCAAGGCAGGTTGAACTTCACCACTATGGCTGACATTCTAGAGGGAGCACCCGTCATGACTGGTATCTATTCCATTTTGAATTATCCTACAATCATTCTTTTTGATTCTGGTGCATCACACAGTTTTATTAGTGCAAAATTTAGTGCCAAATGCCAGTTACCTTTCCATCACACAAATGGGGGCATTACAATTTCAACACCAGGAGGCAGGGTTGCCACCTATCAAATCAACAGGCAGGTGCCTATAAAATTTGGTAGTCTTGTGATTAGAACCACCCTCCTTATCTTGGGATTGGATAGTGTGGATATCATTTTAGGAACTGACTGGTTATCAAGGCATCAGGTAGTAATTGATATCGTAACAAGGGCCATTGAGATACACTCACCTACTTGTGGTGAAATTACGTTATATTTGCCTAACCAGGGTTGTACCCATTCCTATGCCTTCACCATGATAGAGTCACCCGTCGAAAGGATTCCAGTGGTCTGTGAGTACCCAGATGTTTTTCCAGATGAATTGCCAGGGATGCCACCCGACAGAGACATAGAGTTTGCGATTGAGCTACAACCCGGAACTGCACCTATATCCAAGAGACCCTATAGGATGCCTCCAGCGGAGTTGGCAGAATTGAAAAAGCAGTTACAAGAGTTGCTGGACAAGGGGTTCATTCGCCCAAGTACTTCTCCATGGGGATGTCCAGCCTTGTTCATGAAGAAGAAAGACGAGAGTCTGAGATTGTGTGTTGATTACCGCCCTCTCAATGCGGTGACCATCAAAAAAAAGTATCCATTGCCCCGCATTGATGTATTGTTTGATTAGTTGGTGGGAGCCAAGGTGTATTCCAAGATATACCTTCGCTCTGGCTATCATCAGATCAAGATCAGAGCCAGCGATATTCCGAAGACAGCTTTCTCTACCAGATATGGACTTTATGAGTACTTGGTGATGTCTTTCGGGCTGACCAATGCCCCGACTTATTTCATGTATCTGATGAACTCAATGTTTATGCCCGAGCTAGACAAGTTTGTGGTGGTCTTCATTGATGATATTCTGGTTTATTCCAAGAATGAAGACGAGCATACTGAGCATCTACACCTCCTACTTCAGCGACTGCGCGATCATCGCTTATATGCTAAGTTGTCCAAATGTGATTTCTGGCTGAGGGAAATTAAATTTTTGGGTCACACCATTTCTCAGGATGGGATATCCGTTGATCTTGAGAAAGTGCAAGAAGTGATGAATTGGAAGCCTCCTACCACTGTACGGCAGATTCGGAGTTTTCTAGGATTGGCAGGGTATTATCGGTGATTCATTCCGGATTTCTTCAGGATTGCCAAGCCAATGACTGAATTGTTGAAGAAAGGACTAAAGTATGAATGGTGTCAAAAATGTGAAGATGCCTTTCATACATTGAGGCAGCATCTGACAACAACACCCGTGCTAGCACAGCCTGACAACACCAAATCTTTTGATGTTTATTGCGATGCTTCAGGCACCGGATTGGGATGTGTTTTAATGCAAGACAACAGAGTTATTGCCTATGCATCCAGAGCACTCAGGCCTCATGAGCAGAACTACCCCACACATGATCTAGAGTTAGCAGTCGTAGTTCATGCTCTGAAGATATGGAGACATTATTTGATGGGAGCTCATTGTAATATCTATACCGATCACAAGAGTCTCAAGTATATTTTCACTCAGGCTGATCTTAATATGAGGCAAAGAAGATGGTTGGAATTAATCAAAGACTATGATTTGGAAGTGCATTGCCATCCGGGCAAGGCCAATGTGGTAGCAGATGCCTTAAGTCGGAAGGCCTAGTGCAACTGTGTAACTATGGACTCCAAGGTCGCCACTCTGTGTGACGAGTTATGCAAGCTGAACCTGGAAGTTGTTTCCTCAGGTACCTTGAGTTATATCTCAGTGGAGCCCACTTTACATGAGCAAATAGTCATGGCACAGATTGGTGACAAGGGTGTTCAAGTCATTAAGGAAATGCTCGAACAAAAGGTGGATAAGTACAAATGCTTCCGTCAGGACAGCAAGGGAATTCTATGGTTTGGAGACCGATTAGTTATTCCTAAGAATCCCAAACTCAGAAAGAAAATATTGGATGAAGCTCACCTTTCCAAATTCTCCATGCACCCCGGTAGTAACAAGATGTATCATGATCTTAGATCTTTGTACTGGTGGACCAGGATGAAGAGGGAAATTGCTAAGTATATATCTGAATGCGACACTTGCCAAAGAGTCAAGGCCAGTCATTTGAAGGTAGCAGGCACCTTACAGCCCCTTCCCATACCATCTTGGAAATGGGAGGATATTTGCAGGGATTTTATTGTGGGATTGCCCAACACCTCCCGATACCATGATTCTAACCAAGGCAGCTTATTTCTTGCCGGTACATACCACCCACAAGGCAGAGAAATATGCAGAGATCTATATTGACCAAATAGTGTGTTTGCATGGAATTCCGAGAACTATTGTATCTGATAGAGGAGCACTGTTTGTGGCACGTTTTTGGGAGCAGCTCCAAAGGTCACTGGGAACCACTATGATTAGAAGCTTAGCATACCATCCTCAGACAGATGGACAGACGGAGATAGTGAACCAAATTCTCGAGGACAAGTTGCAAGCCTGTGTGCTACACTATGGGAGGAATTGGGACAAGTGCCTTTCTTTGGCGGAATTCTCTTATAACAACAGCTACCAGTCCAGCCTAAAGATGGCACCGTTCGAGGCCTTGTATGGGAGAAGGTGTAGAACACCGCTAAATTGGTCACAAGCTAGAGAGAGGGAAATATTTGGATCTGACCTAGTACTTGAAGCCGAGGAGAAAGTCAGAGTCATTAAGAAGAACCTGGAAGCTGCTCAGGCCAGACAAAAGAGCTATCATGAGAAGAGGAGGAAGCCTCTACAATTTAAAGTGGGAGATCATGTTTATCTTAAGGTGTCACCCACAAAAGGTGTTCAGAGATTTGGAATCAAGGGCAAGTTAGCTCCTTGCTACATGGGGCCCTATGAGATCAAAGAGACTTGTGGACCTGTAGCATATCAATTGAAGTTGCCACCTCATATGTCAGCAATCCATGATGTATTCCACGTATCTCAGCTACGAAAGTGTGTCCGCTTACCACGGAAGTGCTACCTGAACCAGAATTGGAGATCGAACCAGACTTGTCTTATCAAGAGCACCCCGTCAAGGTATTGGACCAAAAGGAAAGATCAACTCAAGCAAGGTCAATTAGAATGTATAAGATTCAGTGGAGCAACCACACAGAAGAAGAGGCTACGTGGGAGATTGAGGATTTTCTACGATCTCGCTCCCCCGACTTTCTGCCTAAAGGAGTCGGTACGTGACCCAAAACACCCATCCCCACCTGCCTTTTGAATCTAAATCTAAGAAAAACCTAGTTGTTAAGAGTAAAGTAAGTGGTGAAAATAACTCTAAAAGGACTTCCTTCTGAAGTTGCAAAGAGAATGACATTCGAAGAGCAGTTAAATAGAGAAACTTGGAAAATGCAACACACCAACACACCTTCTTGGTACCCCTCTAAAGGATCCCTACCCAAATCTCGGGACGAGATTCCTTTGAGGGGGGTGGGCTGTAACACCCCAGGTGTTACCCAAGGCCCTGGCTCAATACAAGCACTCATGACCTGTTATCACATGTGTTTAAGTGGAGGAGAAGGAGCACCAAGACTTTGGAAACCATGGATTAACTAAGGAATGTTCATGACAAAAGCAATACCCAAGAATTTTATGTAATTCTCACCTTGGGAAAAAGAGGCTCAAACCCTAGACACCCCTCTTGAGCCATTAGACCTCCAAGCATGGGATTAGTGGGAAAGCTAATCAAATGACCATTTCATGACTTAAACCCTTTACCAAAGTTTAAATACATTAATATATCTACAAAATACAGTAAGGGAATATTACAAAAAGACCCCTCAAAGACCCCAAATCAGCCCCCAAGTGGAGGACACTATAGATTAACTCACATTTTCTCTAAGTCAAAAATGAACCCTAATCTAGAGATCAGAAGTGTTCACCTATTTGATGACGCCAAAACCATAGGGTCTAAATAACAAAAGGAGCCAAATTACCTAAGGCACGCACTGGAAAAGTTTGACCCGAAGCCAAGACCTTTTGACATGGTTTGACACGAGTTTTGTCTCGGGTTGAACAGTGCTGACAGCGCTGACTTGGCGCCCCCATATCTTGTGACTTAGGGCATATCTCCCATCGGAACTCACACATAATAGCTAGCCCTAGGTGCCAGGAAGAGATTTGCACAAGACCCTTGGCAAGATTCGCACGTTTGTGATCCCTGCAAGCGTTTGAACAGAGGTAGAAACAAACGCCCACGTGTTCGATGCGTTCTGGCACGCCAGAGCATGCCCCAGCGCTCGGCCCCACGTGCGCCGGGCCGCGCCAAGCCAGACCCGTGCCCACGCCCGCGCCCGCGCCTATAAAGCCGACCGAGGCCTAGACCGTACGCCCCCGCTCGCTCTCAACCTCGCCGGATCGCAAGTTCACCGGCGATCGCTCTGCACACGGCGTGCCAGCGGCCGCCCGAGACCCGACCACCGTAGACTGGCCACCCTAGCCATTCCCCGCCCCGTCCGACCCTTGAGATAGCCTCTGCGTGCCTCAGTGAAGCTTCCAGAGCCAGGAATCGAGCTCTACCTCGCCGCAGACACTGGATCGACGTCATCGGACTTCACCCGACCGCCGGCGTACGTAGACCGAGCTCCACGGTGAGTCTTTCTTTTCCTTGCACGGGCAGTTTCCTTAGCACCCCGTGAAGCTCCCTGTGCCCTTGGATTGAACTCTACCGCCGTGAGAAGGCCGGAGCACACGCCGCCGACGAGCCCGCCCGCCTGCGCATGTGGCCCGACCGATTCCGACCATCACCGACGACGAGCCGTACTTCGACGTGACCGCCAGGACCTCCCAGAGCTAACCCCGCCCTTCCTCGGACCTCCCTCGCCGCTGGTAAGCCGCGCCGCCCTGTTTACTTCCGCGGTTACTGTTTTAAAGGGGGAGGGATCTCGGGGAGAAAGAAGAAGCGGGGGGTTTTGAATAGTCAGAGACTCAAGTGAATAGTTCCGCAGGGGCATAAGTTGAAGAATTGGTTTAGGAAAAGCCCAGGGTCCTCAGTGTAAACTGGTTTTTCATAAAACCTTTTAAACATTATTCATTTAAATGTAAAAAGAGATTGTAAAATTCATAACTTCAGTTTTATTCAACCAAATTTAGTCAAACCAATTTTGCTAGGTTCTAAATAATATGAACTACTTAGGAAAAATACAAAACACCCTAAGTATTGCAAAAGATTTTAAAGTTTAGATTTCATTAGTAAACTGACCAAAGGATAAATAAATAAGGGAAAAATAGCTACACTTTTAGACTGGGGTTAAGAAAAATTAGAGAGGTACTTAACCACTCCCTAGCTTGTTTAAAAATAATACACCCCTCAGTACACCAAATTAAGAAAGGGTTTACCATTGAAACTCATTTTGGCTCAAAGTTAAAGAAAATAGAAAAGTTAGTTTAAAATAAGAACCAGGGGGCAACCACATTTTTGCTAGCTCACTTATCTAACATAGTTCACTGGAAAATTTTGTTAGACCCTCTGTTAGTACAAAAGAAATACACTACCTTTTATTACATGAAAACAATGAAAACTTAGAAAAACCTTAGAAAAATAATCCTGAGGAGAACCCACCCCAAACCTTGGGATAACTAATGAATCTAGGAAAAATATAAGTTCTGTTGTTTGACATTTTTCAAATAACAAGTTAGTTATAAGCACCTTTTTGGCATTAAACTTTAGAAAATCACAATTAAATATCCAGTAGGTCTTTTTCTATGATTTTTAACACAAAGACCTATTATCCCCTAGGAATCTTGGCAAAAATAAATGTTGACCCAGAAACCTCACATAAATTAGAGCTATAGTGTAAAGTGCCATGTTACCCTTACTTTTATTAATTTTGCACAAAGAGTATCTGAATTAATTTCAACCTCATATTTTTAGGATAGCCCACAGAGGCCAATGTTTACCCAATGCAATTTTTATAACATTTTTGGGAAAATGTTAACTTGCCATGATAGTTCAAAAATACTTAATAAGAAGCACAATAGGAAGAAAAAGGGAAATTTTGGGGGAACTAGATAATGTACAACTAAAACCTTCTAAGAATCTCGTGCAACCTAAGGATGTAATTAAAGATTGTAAGTTCATTCAAAACCCCAAAAATGAAGGTATAAAACCTTTAAGGATAACCAAAGGAAACCCTAGAGTACCACTAAATTTAGTACTGTTTTACTATGCATAGCCTTTACAAATTGCCATATCATTAATATGCATATATCTTATTCATTGCATTCGATAGACTGTAATCTCGCTGACGGGGAATACATCCTCGTTCCGGAGCAAGGAGTTGCTCAGGAGGTAGCCCAGGAGCCTGCCATCGAGGATCTGCCAACCCCAGCTTTGGAAGGCAAGCCCTAGTTTTATGCATGACCTATTCTATATGCTACTTTACTGTACTTAATGTTTGTAGGTTTGTACTGTGCACTTAAAGTATAGGAGTTGACTGAAACCTTAGTTGCATGAACTCAGGTTTTCCCTTGTGATGGATACTAGTATGCTAGGTCGAGTAGCTGCTTTGCTAATTAGGGATCTCGGTAGAAGTCGAGTGATTTTCTAGCACTCGCGCGAGGACAGGAATTGATTGTATCCACCTTGATAACAGAATGATGATGGTCTGTGGACACGGATCCATGGGGATGCGTTGTTTACGAGACAGAAATTGGAATAAGGATTAACGTGCAGATACCTATGTCAAGCATTTGAACGTACTAAGCACATGCCGAGAAATATGGTAAATTGGTAAGCCTAGTACCTGAGTGAACCTGGCAGCAGATTGCCCTCCTCACGCGACCTGAGACTTGGTCTCCCATTCCAGTTATGGTGGGTCCAAGTGCGGTTACTGCACGACGGTAGTCGAGATCAATGAGGCATTGTACGCCAAGGCGGTGAGCTCCTCTCTGCTGACGGGGAATCGATGGGGACGGTTGATGTGTGTGGGGACGGAGTGCCTCGTCACGTCGTGTGTTTCGGTTTACCATGCAAGAATAAAAACTCGATTCGAATCGTCTGCTTCTCGCAGCTAATGAGACTGCTTGATCCATTGAACTGCATTGAGTAATAAGTGGAAATGTGTTTGGCAATAGATATTGAGTGCTAAATGTTTGATACCATGTATGATTAGCTAGGTACACATTTAGTCTTAAGAGAGTCACACTAAAACTGGAAAAGCTAAAACTTGATTTTAGACTCAGCTAGTGCTTTTTGGCAAACCAAACCCCTCAGCCAAACAGCTGCATGTCTAGAGGTAGAGGAGTAGACTCCTCACACCGGGTAAGTCTAGCTGAGTATTACTATACTCAGCCTTGCTTGTCGCATAATTTTAACAGGTTCTCTGGAGGACATGGTTGCTGGAGTGACTTGGCTGTCCATCTTGCCACCGGGTGGACAGTCGAGTGGGACCGTACCTCGGCAGAGGAGGAGCATGAGGAGTGATGGGCCAGGCTTCCCCATCCCTCTGTTTATTTACCGTTAGTTATATTCTGCTGCATTCCGAACAATGATCACTACTTTTGATGAACTCTGATGATGTTGTAATAAATTAAATGCTCCTTAATGTATGGTTTATGCTTTATTGTATTTGCTCTGTGCCTCACCTTCGAGTGAGTACGTGGTACTTGATCCTGTTAGTGGCCTCGTCGGACTAGATCCGAGGGACTGACGTTTTATTCCTATTTAAGTGTGGTCTAGCCTCCAAGGCGGGACTTAGGCACTTAAGTTGGAATAATTTGGATGGTTCCGCCACACTTCGGCTTTATCATCGGACATTTTTTGAAGCCTCTGCTTTCTTGGTCTGAAGGACGGGTCCACATTGAGCGAGTGCTCAATAACTTCTCTATTGACACCACAAAGATCATTGGCTGTCCAGGCAAAAACATCTTTGTTGTTAAACAAGAATCTTAAGAAAGTTTTTTCTGTTCATTAGACAGCTGGGATCCCAGCAATACTTTTTGCTCTGCTATGTCTTCACACAAAAGCATAGGCTTCGGTTGATCTGCTGAAGCAGCCTTCTCTCTTCTATGCTTATACTGCTGATAAGCTTCAGCTTCATCTATGTTATGAATAGCCTTTGAATCCGTCCAACTCCCTTCAGCTCTCCTGGCAGCTTCTTGACTTCCGTGTACCGCAATGGGCCCTTATTCCAAAGGTATCTTCATGCATATGTATGCTAGATGAAGTATTGCTTCGAAGGCATTAAGCGTCCCTCGACCAATAATTGCATTGTATGGATACTCCATATCAACAATGTCAAAGACAACCTGTTCTGTTCTTATGTTATGAACATAGCCGAAGGTAACTGGCATTGTTATCTTGCCAAGTGCCACAATCTGTCTTCCTCCAAAGCCACAAAGAGGGTGTGTTGCATCATGTATCTTATCCTCTAACTCTTGCATTTGCCTGAAAGCCTTTGCAAAGATGATATCCGCTGCACTGCCTGTGTCCACTAAGACATTGTGAACCAGAAATCCCTTGATAACACAAGATATTACCATTGCATCATTGTGAGGATAATCCTTAAGCTGAAGGTCTTCCTGAGAGAAGGTAATTGGAATATGAGACCACTTGGACTTGATGAAGGGTCCTTGCACCCCAACATGTTGTACCCTTCTCTTCGCTTCTTTCCTCTGCTTCTTGTTGGCTGGTTCAGAACTTGAGCCGCTTGTGATTGGGAGCACCAGCTTCGTGGCCAAAGGTGCTACAACTTGGTTGTTGTGCGAAGCCATCGTCTCAACTGTGGAAGTGAGTTCACCGGAGGTGGGCGCCAATGTTGGCCCTTGTTCTTGGATGCTATACATCAAGAACATAGCAACACAATTGTTAATGATTAAAGACCTTCGTCTTTCTAAACATTATCTCCTTTCGGGTATAATGATCTTCAGACGAAGGTCATGAAGGACATACCTTCATCATCTCGGTAAATAAATATAAATGATGATATATGAAACACAAAAGAATGTAAATAATGATGATATATCAATAAATTATTTACATTCTCATTTCATAAACATGAATAAATATTCACAGTATTTATATTTAATTGATACTTTCGTCTTGTCAGAAGGTGAAAATGTGAGAGCGACACGAGAGCGATTACAGTGCAGCATTATTCATCTATTTATAGGCACGGGACGAAGCCCGGACAAAATTACATCCTTGTCCCTGTTAAATAATTATAATCATAATGCAAACTATTAAGGACTATATAATCTTTTCCTCTTTAAGTCGATATCGTTCTTCGCCTTTATCACTATACCAAGCTGAAGCTCTTTAAGTCATAGCTTCGGCTTTTGTTTGCATCATCTTTGGCTTATACCTTCATATCACACCTGCCTTTGTATTGTCTTGCTGAAGGTGTTTTTGCCTTGAGGACCTTCGGCGGAGGAGAAGACCCCCAACAGGTAGTTACCATAATTTCAACTTCAAATCTTTCTCCTTTAGGGCTGGTGAATTCTACAGTACCCCTACCACATTGTAAAACAGCCTTTGCCTTTCTTAACCCTGACATACCAAGGATCAGATCTATACTGCTTTCTTCTAATATTATAGGGGTAGCCCAGAATTCTCTTCCCATAATTGTCAATGTCAATCTATGTGTCATATAATTTGCCTCAACAGGTCCTTTAGGTGTAATTACTAACATTGGTGTTTTCATATTTTTCAGTGGTAACTTATTTGTGTTGGCATATCAAGCAGACATAAATGAATGTGTAGCACCAGAATCAAATAATATTGTTGTAGGAATTGCATTAATATAAAACATACCAAGTCGATGTTAGCCCCTTCAGTAGTAGCATCAGCGCTGACTTGATTAACCTTGGCAATAGAGAATCCCTTGACAGGAGTCTGTTGCTTGTTCTGAGCTGGTGCACTGGAATTCCCCACCGGACAAGCATTAGCATAATGCCAAATCTGACTGCACTTGAAGCATGTAGGCCGGTCTTCTGTCCTGTGGGCCTCGCCGGGGTGCCAGTGGGGCAGCCTAACGAGTGTGGGGCGTCTGTGGAGTCCCCTGTGGATCATACTGAGCTAGACGTGGTCCTCCTCCTGGACGAGCAGGTGTACCCTGGGGCGGCATGTAGCGAGGGCGAATACTGCTTCTACCCTGCCCCTGGGCAATGACCTTCCTCTTCAAATCTCCCAATTGAACACAGCTTGTGTTCAATAGCTAGAGCTTTATCAAGCAGCCTCTGGAATGATGGGAATGTATGAGCGACCAATGCATACTGTAGTGGCCCATTGAGTCCTTCTGTGAAGTGCTCTTGCTTTCTTTCATCATCGGCCACTTCATCAGGATCATATCTTCATAGCTGGATGAATTTGTCACGATACTCGCTGACAGACATATTGCCTTGCTTCAATGACAAAAACTCCTTCTTTTTAATCTTCATCAACCCGGCAGGAATGTGGTAGTTTCTGAATTGTGTGGTGAATTCAGCCCAAGTAATAGTATTAGCAACATCATGGGCTGCAACATAAGAATCCCACCAGTCAGCAACAGGACTAGTCAGACGACCAGAAGCATAGAGAACCTTCTCCCGGTCGGAGCATTGAGCAATGTTTAGCATTTTCTCCACTAACTTCAACTAATCATCAGCATGCAGTGGATCTGGTGAGCTGGCGAAGGTAGGCGGCTTGTGGCTCATAAATTCCTGGTGCTTGTCCCAGGGTGGAATTGGTGGTGGTGGTGGCAATGGTGCTTGCTGCTATTGCACCCTCCTCTCCTGGCGCATCTCCTCTCTCTCTCTCTTGGCGCATCTCTTGGCGTTACTACCGCATCTGCTCGTGCATATCCACCATAGTGTCATCCATTTGTTGCATTATCCACATCTGGGCTACAACAGCTGGGTCACCTCCGGCTGGTGGAGGATTTGGAGGATTCATCTCATCTTCTTATTGTTGTGGTTGTCTAAATATCGTCCGATTGCGTCGATTGGGGGTAGATCAATTCCTCCACCCTTCCCAGTATT
Organism: Zea mays; assembly: GCF_902167145.1. Lineage (NCBI taxonomy): Eukaryota > Viridiplantae > Streptophyta > Magnoliopsida > Poales > Poaceae > Zea > Zea mays. Next base: position 93,321,103 of record NC_050097.1, read on the forward strand.
GACCATCTGAGTTAGAAACATATGGTAAGAAAGAAAGAATTGTAGGCAAGGCGAGTAATTACGAGGCATGTTACTTTGGGGGATTTATTAGCTAAGTGTGTCACCTACTAAAGCTAATACATTACCTTATGGTGGTACATGCTAAAATGCCCTGCTATACTGATTCAATCAATCAAAGAAGCAAATCAAGCATCTATCATAAGAACAAACATCCAATAATTTTAAGTAGAGAAAATAATTTTTACATTTTGTCTTGGGTCCTAGCTCTTTAGAGGGTCATGGATGTAGGATTCCAAAGTGTGAAATCCTCCTTGTCTTAGAATAGAAAAGGTAAGAATTGTGGCAGAACCGCCCGAATTATTCCAACTTAAGTGCCTAAGTCCCACCTTAGAGGCTAGACCACACTTAAATAGGAATAACACGTCAGTCCCTCGGATCTAGTCCGACGAGGCCACTAACAGGATCAAGTACCATGTACTCACTCGATGGTGAGGCACAGAGCAAATACAATAAAGCATAAAACCATACATTAAGAAGTATTAAATTTATTACATCATCATCGGAGTTTTAGCAAAAGTAGTGATCATTGTTCGGAATGCAGCGGAATGAAACTAACAATAAATAAATGGAGGGATGGGGAAGCGTGTCCCATCACTCCTCATGCTCCTCCTCAGCTGAGGTAGGGTCCCACTCGACTGTCCAATCCGGTGGTAGGATGGACGGCCAAGTCACTCCAGCAACCGTGTCCTCTAGAGAACCTATAAAAATTATGCCACAAGCAAGGCTGAGTATACTAATACTCAGCTAGACTTACCCGGTGTGAGGAGTCTACTCCTCTACCTCTAGACATGCAACTGTTTGGCTGAGGGGTTTGGTTTGCCAAAAGCACTAGCTGAGTCTAAAATCAAGTTTTAGCTTTTTCAAGTTTTAATGTGACTCTCTTAAGACTAAATGTATACCTATCTAATCATACATGGTATCAAACATTTAGCAATCAACAACTTTGGCCAAGCCATCACATTTCCACTTGTTACTCAATGTAGCAGCATGGATCAAGCAGTCTCATTAGCTGCGAGAAGCAGACGATTCGAATCGAGTTTTTTTATGCTTGCAAGGTAAACCTAAACACACGATGTGGCGAGGCACTCCGTCCCCACACACATCAACCGTCCCCATCGATTCCCCGCCAGCAGAGAGGGGCTCACCGCCTTGGCGTACAATGCCTCACTGACCCCGACTGCTGTCGTGCAGTGACCGCACTTGTACCCACCATAACCGGAATGGGAGACCATGTCTCAGGTTGCGTGAGGAGGGCAATCTGCTGCCAGGTTCAATCAGGTACTAGGCTTACCGATTTACCATATTTCTTGGCATATGTTTAGTACGTTCAAATGCTTGACTCACGATACCACACCTTAATCCTTATTCCAATTTCCATCTCGTAAACAACCAATCCCCATGGATTGTTGTCCACAGACCAACATCATTATGATAAGAAAGTGGATACAACCAACTCCTGACCTCGCGCGAGTGCTAGAAAATCACTCGACTTCTACCGAGATCCCTAATTAATAAAGCAGCTACTCGACCTAGCATACTAGTATCCATCTCAAAAGGATTACTGAGTTCATGCAACTAGGGTTTCAAACAACTCCTACACTTAGTGCACATTACAAACCTACAAACATTAAGTGTAGTAAAAAAGCATAATAAACGGTTATGCATAAAACCGGGGCTTGCCTTCCAAAGCTGGGGCAGGTAGATCCTCGATGGCAGGTTCTGGTGTTGGATCCTGGGCTACCTTCTAAGCAACTCCTTGCTCTGGCACGAGGATGTACTCTCCGTCAGCGAGGTTGCAATCTATCGAATGCAATGAATAAGAAATATGTAGGCTATGATATGCAGAATTTAGTAACCATTATGCATAGTGAAGAAAAACTAAGTTAGTTGATAACTTAGGGTTTCCTTGTTATAAAAAGCTCTTAGTGGTTTATGCTTAGCAACCTAGGTTTAAGGTTTTACTTACAGGCAAACGTAGTGGATTAAGACTTGGATTGCCCCTTAAAGGTCTTTGGTGGGTGACACCTTAAGATAAACATGATCTCCCACTTCAAATTGTAGAGGCTTCTTCCTCTTGTCATAATAGCTCTTTTGTCTGGCCTGAGCAGCTTCTAAGTTCTTCTTAATGACTCTGACTTTCTCCTCTGCTTCAAGAACCAGATCAGGTCCAAATATTTCCCTCTCTCCAGCTTGTGACCAATTTAGCGGTGTTCTACATCTTCTCCCGTACAAGGCTTCGAAAGGTGCCATCTTTAAACTGGACTGGTAGCTGTTATTATAAGAGAACTCTGCTAATGAAAGACACTTGTCCCAATCCTTTTCATAGTGTAGCACACATGCCCTCAACATGTCTTCCAAAATCTGATTCACCCTTTCTGTCTGACCATCTGTTTGAGGATGGTATGTTGAGCTTCTTATTACATGGGTCCCAAGTGATTCTTGCAATTGCTCCCAGAAACGTGCCACGAATGGTGCTCCTCTGTCAGACACATTAGTCCTTGGTATTCCATGCAAACGAACTATCTGGTCAATATAAATTTTTGCATACTTTTCTGCCCTGTGGGTGGTATGTACTCGCAAGAAATGCGCTGTTTTGGTCAACCTATCCACAATGACCCAAATGGAATCGTGGTGTCGGGAGGTATTGGGCAATCCCACAATGAAATCCATGCAAATATCCTCCCATTTCCACGAGGGTATGGGAAGGGGCTGTAAGGTGCCTGCCACCTTCAAATGACTGGCCTTGACTCTTTGGCAAGTGTCGCATTCCGATATATACTTAGCAATCTCCCTCTTCATTCTGGTTCACCAGTACAAGGACCTGAGATCATGATACATCTTGTTACTGCCTGGGTGCATGGAGAATTTGGAAAGGTGAGCTTCATCCATTATTTTCTTTCTGAGCTCGGGGTTCTTGGGAACAACCAATCGGTCTCCAAACCATAGAATTCCTTTGCTGTCCTGACGAAAACATTTGTATTTGTCCTCCTTCTGTTCGATCATTTCCTTAATGACTTGAACACCCTTGTCACCAATCTGTGCCATGACTATTTGCTCATGTAAGGTGGGCTCCACTGAAATATAACTTAAAGCACCAGAGGAAATGACTTCTATGTTCAGCTTGCACAACTCATCACACAGAGTGGTGATTTTTGCATCAATATTCACACAGTTGCACTGGGCCTTCCGACTTAAGGCATCTGCCACAACATTGGCTTTGCCAGGATGGTAATGCACGTCCAAATCATAATCCTTGATTAATTCTAACCATCTTCTCTACCTCATATTAAGATCAGCCCGAGTGAAGATATACTTGAGACTCTTACGATCAGTATAGATATTACAATGAGCTCCCATCAAGTAATGTCTCCAAATCTTGAGAGCATGAACTACGGCTGCTAACTCCAGATCATGTGTGGGGTAGTTCTGCTCATGGGGTCAATGACTCGGTTGTCTTGCATCAAGACACATCCCAATCCAGTACCGGAAGCATCGCAATAAACCTCAAAGGGTTTGGTGTTGTCAGGCTGAGCTAACACGGGTGCTGTTGTCAAATGTTGCCTTAGTGCATGAAAGACATCCTCATATTTCTGGCTCCACTCATACTTGACTCCTTTCTTCAACAATTCAGTCATTGGCTTGGCAATCCTGGAGTAATCCGGAATAAATCGCCGATAATACCCTGCCAATCCCAGAAAACTCCGAATTTGCCTCACAGTGGTAGGAGGTTTCCAATTCATCACTTCTTGTACTTTTTCAGGATCAACTGATACCCCATCCTGAGAAATGGTGTGACCCAAAAATTTAATCTCTCTCAGCCAGAAATCACATTTGGACAGTTTAGCATACAACTGGTGATCACGTAGTCGCTGAAGTACGATATGTAGATGCTCAGCATGCTCAGCTTCATTTTTGGAATAAACCAGAATATCATCAATAAAGACCACTACAAACTTGTCCAGCTCTGGCATAAATACCGAGTTCATCAAATACATGAAATAAGCCGGGGCATTGGTCAGCCCAAAAGACATCACCAGGTACTCATAAAGTCCATATCTGGTCGAGAAAGCCGTCTTGGGAATATCGCTGGCCCTGATTTTTATCTGATCATAGCCAGAGCGAAGGCCTATCTTGGAGAATACTTTGGCTCCCGCCAACTGATCAAACAATACATCAATGCGGGGCAATGGATACTTATTCTTGATGGTCACCGCATTGAGAGGGCGGTAATCGACACACAATCTCAGACTCTCATCCTTCTTCTTCACGAACAATGCTGGACATCCCCATGGTGAAGTACTTGGGCAAATGAACCCCTTGTCCAACAACTCTTGCAGTTGTTTTTTATCTCCGCCAATTCTGCTGGAGGCATCCTATAGGGTCTCTTGGATATAGGGGCAGTTCTGGGTTGCAACTCAATTGCGAACTCTATGTCCCTGTCGGGTGGCATCCCTGGTAATGAATCCGGAAAAACATCTGGGTAGTCACAGACCACTGGGATTTTCTCAACAGGCGACTCTATCATAGTGAAGGCACAAGATCGGGTACATCCCTGGTTAGGTAAATATAATGTAGTCTCGCCACAAGTAGGGGAGTGAATCTCAATGGCCCTTGCTGCAATATCAAGTACTGCATGATGCCTGGATAACCAATCAGTTCCCAATATGATGTCCACACTATCCAAACCCAAGATGAGGAGGGTAGTTCTAATCATAAGACTACCAAATTTTATAGGCACCTGCCTATTGATTTGATAGGTGGCAACCCTACCTCCTGGTGTTGAAATTGTGATACCCCCATTGGTGTGATGGAAAGGTAACTGGCATTTGGCACTAAATTTTGCACTGATAAAACTATTTGATGCACCAGAATCAAAAAGAATGATTGCAGGATTATTCAAAACAGAAAAAATACCAGTAATGATGGGTGCTCCCTCCGGAATGTCAGCCATGGTGGTGAAGTTTAGCGTGCCTTGCCTCAGTTGCACCTTCTGCCTCTTGCCTTGGTTCTGGTTGGCATTCTGTCCCTGCCTCTGTTGGTTTCTGGGGCAATTCTTGGCATAGTGTCCAGTGTTACCACAAGTGAAACACCTGTTGTCATTGGCCTGACGGTACTGCTGCTGCTATGGCTGATTGTTGTTCCTCTGAACTGGGGGCTGAGAGCGGTTGGGTGCCTACTGCTGCTGCTGTGGTCGAATCACCCAATGTCCTTGCTGCTGCTGATGTCCCCTGTTCTGAGTGCCAGATACAATCCTGAAGCACTGTGGCTGAGCTGATGATCCTGCCACAGGGGTCTTCCTCTTCTTTTCTGCCTGACGGGCTGTGATGCAGTCCTCATGAGAAATGACCATGTTGACTAACTCATTGTAACTGTTGGCCCTGACGGTGTTGAGACGGTCGCGGAGCTTAGTGCTGAGCCCCCTCTTGAACCTATCCCTCTTCTTCTCAGCAGTGTCTGCATGGTATCCAGCATACTGACACAGGTCATTGAAGGCCTGAGCGTACTGCAACACAATGCAATTTCCCTGAGTAAGTGCCAAAAACTCATTGAGCTTGCGATCCATAATGCCTGCTGGTATATAATGCCCTCTGAAGGCTGCCTTGAACTCTCTCCATTCCACCACATGGTCAACTGGCTGCATAGTGAGGAAGTGGTCCCACCATATCCGCGCGGGTCCGCGAAGCTGCTGGGTGGCGAACCTGACCTTAGCCTCATCTGAACAAACTCCATTGAGTAGTGGGAATTTGGATTCCACTACCATGAGCCATACATCAGCATCAAGCAGATCCTCTGCCCGAGTGAACAACGACGGCTGGGTGCTGAGGAACTCCTGATAAGTGGCTACTGCCAGGGGACGCTGATGGTGGTCACCACCACCATAATGCTGAGGTGGCGGCTGACGCTGAGCCAACTGTCACAGAATCTCATTCTGCTGAGCCATTAGTTCTTGTATGGTAGGAGGCGGTGGCGGTGGTGGACGAATGCGTTCATTCTGTCCACGACGCGCTCTTCCTGCCATCTGAAAAATTTAAGGATGCTCTCAATGACATATTTCTGATGTCAGGGTTCATACGCGGTAAAAGATAATTTATAAAAGATATCACATGGCATAAAACTTTTCTTCATAAATTAAAGCTGACATCATTCATCTTCCAAACTTCTAAAAGAGTTTGTTATGATTACATCAGTGACCCAAAAGACTCAACTCTGTCTAGCCTAGTACCCCAAGGGTGCAAAAGCTAAGCTAGCTTCGAGGAGTTCTACCGCCACACACTTCTAACTCTATCCCTGCAACCTAGTGAGCAAACGAGGCAACACTTGACTCGGGGGAAGGTGGTCTCCCTGAGCCAGCAGTGTCCAAGCTGGATGCAGGCTCCGGCTCCTCTCCCCCCTCGATGTCGACATCCTCGTTGGCCTCCATGTCCTGGATCTCCTGGTGGTGCATATCCAAATGTTGGTTAGCCTCTGCAAGTTACTGCTGAGTGTTGATTAGCTGATCCTCGAGAACCTCAATGGTGTTCTCCCTGGTTCCCACTAGCTCCTCAAGCTCCTAGATCTCGTTGGACATCTGTTCCACCTGTAGGTCTTTTTCCACCATCTCAGTGGATAGGTCTACCATTAGTTCCTCTCTGTTATCTAAGGTGATCTTGGTAGCCTCCAACAATGCCATTAGATGAGACATTGCCTCTCCTCGCATCACTTGCAGACGATACAGGGCATCCATGCATCGCACCATTAAGTGAGCAGTCTGCCCTAGGTAAAGAGTCCATATATCCTTAGCATGCTCCACTTGGTCTTTCCACATTGGGTCGTCCTCCTTTTCAGCAGGGAACAAGCCAATGGGATGAGTAGACAGCTCCAAGGGGTGAAAAACACAAAAGGTGGTTAGCCCGTGGAGAGCAATCGCCTCAATAGTATCCTCAGCCCAGTATCCGAAAGACTCGGAGTCCAACGAACGCTAGCCTGGCTGTAAGGGATGAGGCTCTAGGGTCATCCTCACCCTACAGCGAGGCACTCGGTGCTTCTCGAACAGCTGCACCGTGTACTGGGGAGGCGTCGTGTAACCGGCTCCCTGAAGTACCTCCCACAAGATACGGGGAAAACCATCTCGTGCAAGTCCGTCCGTGTGGGACTGTGCGTTCCCTCCATCCGAGGATCCATGAGAAGTCATCTGTGTATGGTTAAGCGTAAGTGAAAAATAAAATGAATTATAAAATAAAAGGGGATCAAAACTCGGCCTCTCTATGGCTACGACAATGTCACTGAGTGTACTTAATCTGTCATTATCATGTATTAAAGTTCTTACCTAATTATCAAGTAGTTTAAGTAAGGATGCATGCATGCTCGTCCTAAACGACCTCATTTCAACTTAGAGGGAATAGGGAAGAACTCCCATCCCTTATAGTAGCCTGTAGGGCTTACTCAAATAGCCACCTAGCGACCCACCTATTTCCTAAGGCTTCACGTCCTAGGTCTATCCTGATCGTCCTGACGATCTATCCAACATTTGTTTCTATCAAGTTTTACTTTTGAAAAGGATGGTATTTATAGTTTATTGATTCCTCTGTGGTGGTACGAGCTCCGATACCAGCTGTGGCGGAACCGCCCGAATTATTTCAACTTAAGTGCCTAAGTCCCACCCTAGAGGCTAGACCACACTTAAATAGGAATAACACGTCAGTCCCTCGGATCTAGTCCGACGAGGCCACTAACAGGATCAAGTACCACGTACTCACTCGATGGTGAGGCACAGAGCAAATACAATAAAGCATAAAACCATACATTAAGAAGTATTAAATTTATTACATCATCATTGGAGTTTTAGCAAAAGTAGTGATCATTGTTCGGAATGCAGCGGAATAAAACTAACGATAAATAAATGGAGGGATGGGGAAGCCTGTCCCATCACTCCCCATGCTCCTCCTCAGTCGAGGTAGGGTCCCACTCGACTGTCCAACCCGGTGGCAGAATTGAGAAGTGATGTTCGCCGCCTGCGAGATCAGCTCGCGGACCGAGATTTAGCGCTCGATTGGGTAGTTCAATCTCGTTCGCTTGCCTGGGCCAAGGAGGCAAAAGCTCAAGCTCGAGTAGCAGAGCTCAACTCGGCCATAGATGACCTGCAGACTTATTGCAATACTTTACATGAAGAAGTTCATGTACTGTATTCGCAACTGCACCCCAGTGAACCTGCGGATCCTGTCAGGATGGAAGCCGGGCCCTCTCATGTAGCGGGAGAAGCACTTGGTGGCGAGTTGGACCTTTTCAGGCCCCCTCCCTCTATGAGGTTGGTCGATGAATGGTCTCCCACGCCCGACGACGAGGCAGTAAGGAGCAACCGGAAGCAGGAGTAGTGGTGTAATAGTAGAAATAGAAGTAGTGTTATTGTATAATAGGTAGTGTTGTTGTATAATAGGTAGTGAAATCCTGTTGTAAAATTTGAGTCTGTAACATTACTCTTTTTAGTAATGTAAAATGGATGGTTTTCTTTGGCATATTATATGGTTTTTCAATGTTTATTACCACAGATGCCTTCCCGGACTCATGCACAGGACGGAGCTAGTACCTCCCGTGGGAGGGAGGCAACGCCAAATCCACCTCCAGTTCCTCCCACACTTGCCGAGGCTATCACCGCCTTGGTAAACGCAACAACGGATAATACCCGTTTTCTACGAGAGATGGCGGGTCAACAGCTCCAACAACAAGGCGAGCGGGGTTATCAGTAGGGCCCCCGTGAGACCTCTTATTTGGATTTCTCCGAGACGCGCCCACCATTGTTCGTTAAGGCAGAAGACTGTAAGACCCCAGGTGTTACTCAGGGTGTCCACCCAGGACTACCCTTTTTAACCTATTATCACTTGTGGATTGGTTTGGGCAAAGTACATCAAACTTGGAATTCAAGGTCCTAAACAAGTGCCACCCATCTTGGATATCATGCCCTAGATTGTCATGCACATCTAAGGGGAGATTTTCCCACAACCCTAAAGCAAACCCCTCTTGGGCAATAGGAACCCTAAATGTAAGTAGGATCAAAAGGCCATGTAAACCCTATGATCATGGCTTGGGCCAAATATAAAAGTTGTAATATACTTCATAACCTACAAATGATAGTAAGAAAGTAACCCTAAAAAGGTTTCAGAATAGCCCCAAAAAGTTCACCAAAGGTTGAGCACAAGAGAAAAATCCAGAATTTGCCTAAGTCTAAAAACTAACCTTTGAACAAAGACCCCACATGTTCACCTTAATCCAAAATTCAAAACACTTCGACCCAATTGACAAAGTGGCGCCAAATTAACCCTAGAATGCCCTGGAAAGAGGTGACACCTACCCTATGGCGTTTGACACGACTTGGCACCATTTTTTGTCTCGGCTTGGACCTAGCTGACATAGCCAACTTCTCACCCCTCTATCTCCCTACCCCGACCATATCTTGACTTGGAACTCACAGCAAAAAGGTAGGATATGGAGCAGGGAAGAGACCGTACACAGTGACTTTGCCAAAGATACCCACGCTAAGGTGCTCAAATCTGTCGTTGAACCATGGCAGAAGCGAGCTCCCACGTGTTCGGCGGGGGCTGAAACCCGGGGGCGCGCTCAGAGCACGCCCGTGCGCGGACCCCCGCGCGCCCGCGGCCGCCCGTGACCACGCCCACGCCCCGGCTATAAAGCCCGTCCCAGTGCTCGGCTGCCTTCCGTGTTGCCTCCTCCGTACCATGCCTGACTTCCCCGAGCCCGCCCTTAGCTCCGGCGACCTCCCCGCGACCCGCCCGAGAGCTACCACTGTGGCCAGCCCCTTTCTCGTCCTCCTCCGTTCGATCCAAGCCTTCAGATAGCTTCCTGGTGAGGCCGTGAAGCTTACTCAAGCTTGAACTGAGGACCCGCATCACCGGAATAACGAAACGGTGCTCGCCGGAGTTCATTCCCCCGCCGGCGCACGTGGACCGGGTAAATCACTGAGCCATTTTCCGATTCAATGCACAGATAGCCTCTGCATCACCCTAGGAAGCTCACCGTGCCGTTGGATTGGACTAGGTCACCGTGGTTTGGACGGCACACCCGCCGCCGACGAGGACACCCGCCTGCGCACGTGGACCGAGCGATTCCGGCCATCCCCGTCGGCGAGCCGTACGTCGTTGTGACCGCCAGAACCTCCCCGAGCCAACCCTACACCTCGTCGGACCTATCTCGCCGCCAGTAAGCCGCGCCGCCCCTTTCTTCTCTGCGGGTACTGTTTGCACTTGGGAGGGACCGCGGGGGAGAGGAAGAGAAAGCCAGGGGGTTTTGCGCATTGTCAGTCACACAGAGGAATAGTGGCGCAAGGGTAGAACTGCGAAGATTAATTAGGAAAGACCCTGGGGACCTCGGTGTAAACTGCTTTTTCAGAAAACCTTATTAAACCTGATTTTAAATTTGAACAGAAACTTTGAAAATCCATAACTTCTGTTTAGTTCATCCAAATTTGGTCAAACCAATTTTGTCAGGCTCTAAATAATGTAACCTACTTAAGAAAAATATAAAACCCCCTATGTACTATGGAAAACTTTAAGGTTCTGATTTAATTATAGTTTTGGCCAAAAGCCCAATAATAGAAAGAAAAATAGTTGTACTATTTGACTAGGGTTAGAAAAATTTGGAGAAGCTTATGTCCACCTACTGACCTAATTAAAAATGCTAAACCTCTCTGTCCACCCCATTAAGTTAGTTCTTACCACTTATTTTACAATATGCTTAAGGTTAAGAAAAATAGAAAATGTGATTTAAATAATGAACTAGAGGGCACCCCTATTTTTGTTAGGGTACTTATTCATTGTAGTTCACTGGAAAAATCTATCATACCCTGGTTTAGTATAAAATAAGTAGGATACCTTTTATTTTAATAAAACAAGGAAAACTTAGAAAAACCCTACAAAAATAAACCCAAGGTGAAAACACCCCAACCCTTGGGATAACTAATGTTTTGTTAATAAGAACTTAGGAAAAATATGAAATCTGCTGTTTGACATTTTTCAAATAACAATGTAGTAGAAAGTGCCTTTTTGGCATTTAACTTTAGAAAATCATAAATAAATGACCATCCCTTAGCTTTGTGTGATTTTTAGCATAGAAGCCTATTATTACTGTTAAATGCCAACAAAAATAACCCTTAGGGCAGAGCTCACCCCTAATTAAGAGATGTAGTGTAAAGTGGCCCATTTTACACAACTCTTGCTATTTTTGTCTAAAGCATAGCCTTTATATTTAAGCCTCAAATTCTTAAAACAGGCTAGAATAGCAAATGGCAACCCACTGTAATTTTTACAGAATTTTTGGAAAATATTAAACCACTGTCGTAGTTCAAACCTACACTAGAAACCATAAGTAGAAAATAAAGAAAAGGAAAAATGAGTAATAGGAAATTAGTGTCATCCTAAAAACCCTTTATAACTTGTCCACTGAAGTATATAAAGGCAATACCAATTCCCTATGTTTATCCTCAACAAAAACCTAAACTTAAAAGTGATAAGCATAAACTACTAAAAGCCACCTATGACCCGGAAACCCTAAGTTACTCTTTAACTTAGTCTTTCTTCTCCTAACATAGTGTTATTAAATCCTGCATAATCATGACATACATATTCATTTCATTTCGATAGACTGCAACCTTGCTGACGGAGAGTACGTCCTCGTGCCGGAGCAAGGAGCTGCTCAGGAGGTAGTCCTAGATCCAGCACCCGAGCCTGCTTCAGAGGATCTGCCTGCCACAGCCTTGGAAGGCAAGCCCCGGTTTATGCATAACCTGTTATTTATGCTATTTTACTATACTTAATGGTTGTAGGATTGAATGTGCACTTAGGTGTAGGAGTTGTTTGGAACCCTAGTTGCATGATCTCAGGAATCCTTTTGAGATGGATACTAGTATGCTAGGTCGAGTAGTTGCTTTATTTAATTAGGATCTCGGTAGAAGACGAGTGATTTTTCTAGCACTCGCGCGAGATCAGGAAATTGGTTGTACCCACTTTCAAACTATCATGATACTAGTTTGTGGACAACAATCCATGGGGATTGGTTGTTTCCGAGATGGGAAAATGGAATAAGGATTAACGTGCGGATACCTGTGTCAAGCGTTTGAACGTACTAAACACATGCCGAGAAATATGGTAAATCGGTAAGCCTAGTACCTGATTGAACCTGGCAGTGGACTTTACCCCTCACGCGACCTGAGACGTGGTCTCCCATTCCGGTTATGGTGGGTACAAGTGCGGTCACTGCACGACGGCAGTCGGGGTCAGTGAGGCATTGTACGCCAAGGCGGTGAGCCCTGATCTGCTGACGGGGAATCGATGGGGACGATTGATATGTGTGGGGACAGAGTGCCCTACATGTCGTGTGTTTAGGTTTACCTTGCAAGGATAAAAACTCGATTCGAATCGTCTGCTTCTCGCAGCTAATGAGACTGATTGATCCATTGTACTGCATTGAGTAACAAGTGGAAATATGATGAGTTGATATAAGATGTTGATTGCTGAAAATGTTTGCTACTATGTATGAGTAGATAGTACACATTTAGCCTTAAGAGAGTCACACTTAAATTGGCAAAGTTAAAACTTGACTTAGAAACTCAGCTAGTGCTTTTGGCAACCAAACCCCACAGCCAAACAGCTGCATGTCTAGAGGTAGAGGAGTAGACTCCTCACACCGGGTAATTCTAGCTGAGTATTAGTATACTCAGCCTTGCTTGTGGCATAATTTTACAGGTTCTCTGGAGGACATGGTTGCTGGAGTGACTTGGCCGTCCATCTTGCCACCGGGTTGGACTGTCGAATGGGACCCTACCTCGGCTGAGGAGGAGCATGAGGAGTGATGGGACAGGCTTCCCCATCTCTCTGTTTATTTACCGTTAGTTTTATTCTGCTGCACTTCGAACAATGATGACCACTTTTGCAAAACTCCGATGATGATGTAATAATTTAATACTCTTTAATGCATGGTTTTATGCTTTATTGTATTTGCTCTGTGACTCACCATTGAGTGAGATTGTGGTACTTGATCCTGTCAGTGGCCGTGTCGGACTAGATCCGAGGGATTGACGGGTTATTCCCATTTAAGTGTGGTCTAGCCTCTAAGGCGGGACTTAGGCACTTAAGCGGGAATAATTCGGGCAGTTCCGCCACAGCTGGTATCGGAGCTTGTACCACCACAGAGGAATCAATAAAATGTAAATACCATCTTTTTCCAAAATAAAACTTGATAGAAACAATGTTGGATAGATAGTAGGACGAGCAGGATAGACCTAGGACGTGAAGCCTTAGGGTGATAGAAGGGTAGCTAGGTGGCTACGTAATTAGGCCCTATAGGCCACCTTAAGGGATGGGAGATCTTCCCTATCCCCTTTATATTGGTAAGGTCGTTCAGGACGAGCATGCATGCATTCTTAATTTAAACAAATGGACATTTGAGTAAAGACTTAAAAACAAGATGATAAACAACTAAGTCCCCAGTACCATTTTATTTAACTAGAGAAAGGCTGAGTCTTATTTTTCTTGTTCTTTTTTTATTCTTTTTCTTTTACTTACACTTAACCGTACACAGATGACTTCCCATGGATCCTCAGATGACGGAAATGCACTGTCCCACACTGACGGGCTTGCACGAGAGGGCTTTCCCCGCATTTTGTGGGAGGTACTTCAGGGGGCCGGATACACGACACCCCCTTAGTACGCGGTGCAGCAGTTCGAGAAGCACCGAGTGCCCCGCTGTAGGGTGAGGATGACCTTGGAGCCTCATCCCCAACAGCCAGGCTGGCGCTCATTGGACTCCGAGTCTTTTGGATACCGGGCTGAGGACACGATCGAGGCGATCGCTCTGCACGGGTTGACCACCTTCTGCGGATTCCATCCCTTGGAGCTGGCTACCCACCCCATTGGCTTGTTCCCCGCCGAGAGGGAGGACGACCCAATGTGGAAGGATCGGGTGGAGCATGCCAAGGATATCTGGGCCATCTACCCAGGTCAGACTGCGCACTTGACCGTATGGTGCATGAATGCTCTGTACCGTCTACAAGTGATGCGCGGTGAGGCGATGTCCCATCTGATGGCACTATTGGAGGCGACAAAGATCACTTTGGACAACAGAGAGGAGCTTGTGGTTGATTTGTCCACTGAAATGGTGGAAAAGGACTTGCAGGTGGAGCAGCTATCCACTGATATCCAAGAGTTGGAGGAATTAGTGGGCACCAGGGAGAACACCATCGAGGTTCTCGAGGATCAGCTCATTAACACTCAGCAGCAGCTTGCTGAGGCTAACGAGCACTTGGATATGCATCACCAGGAGATCCAGGATATGGAGGCCAACGAGGACGTCGACATCGAGGGAGGAGATGATCCTACCTCTAGTGTGGACACTGCTGGCTCAGGGAGACCACCTTCCCCCGAGTCGAGTGTTGCCTCGTTCGCTCACTAGGTGTCCGGGATAGAGTTAGACGTCGGTGATTGTAGGACTCCTCGCAGCTAGCTTAGCTTTTGCACCCTTGGGGTACTAGGCTAGATAGAGTTGAGCCTTTTTGGGACCAATGATGTACCCATGATAAACTCTTCTGGAAGCATGATTGATGGATGTTATCAGTTTTAAATTTGGAAGGAAAAATTTATGTCTTTTGAAATCCTTTTTGTTTAAGTTGGAATCTACCTTTTTGCTTTTGACTCTTCCACCACGATTAAACCTTGAACTTGGAAATATGGTATTAAGTATATATGTGGTTTTTCAGATGGCCGGGAGACAGCGTCGTGGCCAGAATGAGCGCGTTCCTCCACTGCCGCCACCGCCTCCCACTCTGCAGGAGCTAATGGCTCATCAGAATGAGATCTTGAGGCAGCTAGCTCAGCGTCAGCCACCACCTCAGCACTATGGTGGTGGAGACCATCAGCGTCACCCCACGGCAGCTACCTACCAGGAGTTCCTCAGTACCCAGCCTCCATTGTTCACAAGGGCAGAGGACCCACTTGATGCAGATGTGTGGATAAGAGTAGTGGAATCCAAATTCCCGCTACTCCATGGGGCTTGTTCAGAGGTCACCAAAGTCAGGTTCGCCACCCAGCAGCTTCGCGGACCCGCAAGGACTTGGTGGGACCATTTTCTTGCCATGCAGCCAGAGGATCGAGAGGTGGAATGGAGAGAGTTCAAGGCAGCTTTCCGGGGACACCACACACCAGCCGGGATTATGGACCGAAAGCTCAACGAGTTTCTGGCACTCACTCAGGGCAACAGGACAGTGTTGCAGTATGCCTAGGCTTTTAATGACTTGTGCCAGTATGCGGGATATCACGCAGATACGGATGAGAAGAAGAGAGACAGGTTCAGGAGGGGGCTCAGCACTAAGCTCCGTGACCGTCTCAACACCGTCAGGGCCAACAGTTACAATGAGTTGGTCAACATGGCTATCTCCCAGGAAGACTGCATCACAGCTCGACAGGCAGAAAAGAAGAGGAAGACCCCTGTGGCAGGGCCCTCAGCTCAGCCACAACGCTTCAGGATTGTATCCGACACTCAGAGCAGGGGACCCCAACAGCAGCAAGGGAGATGGGTGATCCGACCACAGCAGCAGCAGCAGGCACCCAATCGCACCCAGTTTCTAGCTCAAAGGAACAACCAGCAGCAGCAGCAGTACCGCCAGGCAAATGATAATAGGTGTTTCACATGTGGCAACACCGGACATTATGCCAAAAATTGCCCCAGGAACCAGCAGAGGCAGGGGCAGAATGTTAATCAAAACCAAGGCAAGAGGCAGAAGGTGCAAGTGAGGCAGGGCAGGCTGAACTTCACCACCATGACTGATATCCCAGAGGGAGCACCCGTCATGACTGGTATCTTTATAGTTTTAAATTATCCTGCTATTATTCTTTTTGATTCTGGTGCTTCGCATAGTTTTATCAGTGCCAAATTTAGTGCCAAGTGCCAGTTGCCTTTTCACCACACCAATGGGGGTATCACAATTTCAACACCAGGAGGCAGGGTTGCCACCTATCAAGTCAACAGGCATGTGCCCATAAAGTTTGGTAGTCTTGTAATTAAAACCACCCTCCTCATTTTGGGTTTGGATAGCGTGGATATTATATTGGGAACTAACTGGTTAACCAGGCACCAAGCAGTTATTGATATTGCAGCCAGGGCCATTGAGGTGCACTCACCAACTTGTGGTGAAACCACACTATATCTGCCCGACCAGGGATGCACCCGTTCTTGTGCCTTCGTTATGATAGAGTCCCCAGTGGAAAAGATCCCAGTGGTCCGTGACTACCCGTATGTGTTTCCGGATGAATTGCCAGGGATGCCACCTGACCGAGACATTGAGTTCGCCATCGAATTGCAACCCGGGACTACTCCTATCTCTAAGAGACCGTATAGGATGCCTCCCGCGGAATTGGCAGAACTGAAAAAGCAATTGCAAGAATTGTTGGACAAGGGGTTTATTCGCCCAAGTACTTCGCCTTGGGGATGTCCCACCTTGTTTGTAAAGAAAAAGGATGAGAGTTTGAGGATGTGTGTTGACTACCGCCCTCTCAATGCGGTGACCATCAAAAATAAATACCCACTGCCTCGTATTGATGTTCTGTTTGATCAGTTAGTGGGAGCCAAAGTGTTCTCCAAGATAGATCTTCGCTCAGGCTACCACCAGATTAAGATCCGTGCCAGTGATATTCCCAAGACGACTTTCTCTACCAGATATGGGCTGTATGAGTTTTTGGTGATGTCTTTTGGGCTGACCAATGCCCCGGCTTATTTTATGTACCTGATGAACTCAGTGTTTATGCCAGAATTGGACAAGTTCGTGGTCATTTTCATTGATGATATTCTGGTCAATTCCAAGAATGAAGACGAACATACTTAGCACCTGCACATCGTGCTTCAGCGATTGCGCGATCATCGTCTTTATGCTAAGTTGTCTAAATGTGAATTCTGGCTGAAGGAGATCATATTCTTGGGTCACACAATTTCTCAGGATGGGATATCAGTTGATCCTGAGAAGGTACAAGAGGTGATGGATTGGAAACCCCCGACTACAGTGAGGCAAATTCGGAGTTTTCTGGGATTGGCAGGGTATTATCGACGATTTATTCCGGATTTCTCCAGAATTGCCAAACCAATGACTGAACTGTTGAAAAAGGGAGTCAAGTATGATTGGAACCAAAAGTGCGAAGATGCCTTTCACACTTTGAGGCAGCATTTGACAACGGCCCCAGTGCTGGCTCAACCTGACAACACCAAGCTGTTTGAGGTTTATTGTGATGCTTCTGGTACGGGATTGGGATGTGTCTTGATGCAAGATAACAGAGTCATTGCTTATGCTTCCCGAGCACTCAGACCTCATGAGCAGAACTACCCTACACATGATTTGGAATTGGCAGCTGTGGTTCATGCTCTTAAGATATGGAGACACTACTTGATGGGGGCTCACTGTAACATCTACACCGATCACAAGAGTCTCAAATACATCTTCACTCAGGCAGATCTGAATATGAGGCAGAGAAGATGGTTGGAGTTGATCAAGGATTATGATTTAGAGGTGCATTACCATCCTGGTAAAGCCAATGTTGTGGCAGATGCCTTGAGCAGAAAGGCCCAGTGCAATTGTATGAACATGGATGTGGGAGTTACCACCCTGTGTGATGAGTTGTGCAAGCTGAACCTGGAAGTTGTTGCTTCAGGTGACTTAAGTTATATCTCGGTAGAGCCCACATTGCAAGAGCGAATAGTCAGGGCACAAATTGAGGATAAGGGTGTTCAGGTTATCAAGGAAATGATCAAGCAAAAGGCCGAAAAATACAAGTGCTTCCGGCATGACAGCAAGGGAATTCTATGGTTTGGAGATCGATTGGTTGTTCCCAAGGACCCAGAGCTCAGAAAGAAGATACTGGACGAAGCTCATCTTTCAAAATTCTCCATGCACCCTGGTAGCAACAAGATGTACCATGATCTCAGATCTTTATATTGGTGGACCAGAATGAAGAGGGAAATTGCCAAGTATATATCCGAGTGTGACACCTGCCAGAGAATCAAAGCCAGTCATTTGAAGGCAGCAGGCCCTTTGCAACCCCTTCCCATACCATCTTGGAAATGGGAGGACATTTGCATGGACTTCATAGTAGGATTGCCCAATACCTCCAGGCACCATGATTCCATCTGGGTTATTGTGGATAGGTTGACCACGACTGCTCATTTCCTACCAGTGCATACCACCCACAAGACAGAGAAGTATGCAAAAATGTATGTTGATCAAATAGTGCGGTTGCATGGTATTCCAAAAACCATTGTATCTGACAGAGGAGCACTGTTTGTGGCACGCTTTTGGGAGCAGCTACAAGAATCCCTTGGGACCCAAGTAATACGAAGCTCAGCATACCATCCCCAAATAGATGGCCAGACAGAAAGGGTGAATCAGATTTTGGAAGACATGTTGCGAGCATGTGCACTACACTATGGAAAGGATTGGGACAAGTGTCTTTCCTTGGCAGAATTTTCTTACAATAACAGCTATCAGTCCAGTCTGAAGATGGCACCTTTTGAAGCCTTATATGGGAGAAGGTGTAGGACCCCACTGAATTGGTCTCAAGCTGGAGAGAGGGAAATTTTTGGGCCAGACTTGGTACTTGAAGCAGAGTTAAAGGTCAGAATTATCAAGAAGAACCTAGAAGCTGCTCAGGCCAGGCAAAAGAGCTATCATGACAAGAGGCGGAAGTCTCTACAGTTTGAGGTGGGAGATCATGTTTATCTTAAGGTATCACCCACCAAGGGTGTCCAGAGATTCGGAATTAAGGGCAAGTTAGCTCCTCGCTACATTGGACCCTATGAAATCAAAGCAAGTTGTGGACCCGTGGCCTACCAATTGGAATTGCCACCTCATATGTCAGCAGTTCACAATGTATTTCACGTATCTTAGCTGCGGAAATGTGTCCGCCTACCCACTGAAGTGCTACCTGAACCAGATCTTGAGGTAGAACCAGACTTATCTTATCAAGAGTACCCAGTCAAGATATTGGATCAGAAGGAGAGATCAACACGGGCAAGGTCAATCAGAATGTATAAAGTTCAGTGGAGTCACCATTCCGCAGAAGAAGCTACATGGGAGACTTAGTATTTTCTACGCTCCCGCTTCCCTGACTTTCTGCCCAAAGGAGTCGGTACGTACCCCCAAAAAACCCCACCCCCACCTGCCCTTTTAATTCAATTATAAGAAAAACTTAGATAACAAGGATAGTCTAAGTTGTGGATTTAACTCAAAAAGGGCTTCCTTCTGAAGTTGCAAAGAGAATGACATTCGAAGAGCAGTTAACAAGAGAAACTTGAGTATAAAGAAAGATGTGGCACACCAACACACCTTCAAGCACCCCCTCCAAGGAACTCTACCTGAAATCTCGGGACGAGATTCCTTTAAGGGGGGAGGGCTGTAACACCCCAGGTGTTACTCAGGGTGTCCACCCAGGACTACCCTTTTTAACCTATTATCACTTGTGGATTGGTTTGGGCAAAGTACATCAAACTTGGAATTCAAGGTCCTAAACAAGTGCCACCCATCTTGGATATCATGCCCTAGCTTGTCATGCACATCTAAGGGGAGATTTTCCCACAACCCTAAAGCAAACCCCTCTTGGGCAATAGGAACCCTAAATGTAAGTAGGATCAAAAGGCCATGTAAACCCTATGATCATGGCTTGGGCCAAATATAAAAGTTCTAATATACTTCATAACCTACAAATGATAGTAAGAAAGTAACCCTAAAAAGGTTTCAGAAAAGCCCCAAAAAGTTCACCAAAGGTTGAGCACAAGAGAAAAATTCAGAATTTGCCTAAGTCTAAAAACTAACCTTTGAACAAAGACCCCACATGTTCACCTTAATCCAAAATTCAAAACACTTCGACCCAATTGACAAAGTGGCGCCAAATTAACCCTAGTATGCCCTGGAAAGAGGTGACACCTACCCTAGGGTGTTTGACACGACTTGGCACCATTTTTGTCTTGGCTTGGACCTAGCTGACACAGCCAACTTCTCACCCCTCTATCTCCCTACCCCGACCATATCTTGACTTGGAACTCACAACAAAAAGGTAGGATATGGAGCAGGGAAGAGACCGTACACAGTGACTTTGCCAAGATACGCACGCTAAGGTGCTCAAATCTGCCGTTGAACCATGGCAGAAGCGAGCTCCCACGTGTTCGGTGCGGTCTGACACCCGGGGCGCTTAGAGCACGCCCGTGCGCGGACCCCCGCGCGCCCGCGGCCACCCGTGACCACGCCCACGCCACGGCTATAAAGCCCGTCCCAGTGCTCGGCTGCCTTCCCCGTTGCCTCCTCCGTACCACGCCTGACTTCCCCGAGCCCGCCCTTAGCTCCGGCGACCTCCCCGCGACCCGCCAGAGCCGCCCGAGAG
The DNA here is from genome assembly GCF_902167145.1 of Zea mays. Lineage (NCBI taxonomy): Eukaryota > Viridiplantae > Streptophyta > Magnoliopsida > Poales > Poaceae > Zea > Zea mays. Next base: position 93,341,562 of record NC_050097.1, read on the forward strand.
CAACCACCGTGGCCAGCCCCTTTCCCGTCCTCCTCCGTTCGATCCAAGCCTTCAGATAGCTTCCTGGTGAGGCCGTGAAGCTTACTTAAGCTTGAACCGAGGACCCGCGTCACTGGAATAACGAAACCGTGCTCGCCGAAGTTCATTCCCCCGCCGGCGCACGTGGACCGGGTAAATCACTGAGCCATTTTCCGATTCAATGCACAGATAGCCTCTGCATCACCCCAGGAAGCTCACCGTGCCGTTGGATTGGACTAGGTCGCCGTTGTTTGGCCGGCACACCCGCCGCCGGCGAGGACACCCGCCTGCGCACGTGGACCGATCGATTCTGGCCATCCCCGCCGGCGAGCCGTACGTCGTTGTGACTGCCAGAACCTCCCCGAGCCAACCCTACCCCTCGCCGGACCTATCTCGCCGCCAGTAAGCCGCACCGCCCCTTTCTTCTCTGCGGGTACTGTTTGCACTTGGGAGGGACCGCGGGGGAGAGGAAGAGAAAGCCAGGGGGTTTTGCGCATTGTCAGTCACACAGAGGAATAGTGGCGCAAGGGTAGAACTGTGAAGATTAATTAGGAAAGACCCTGGGGACCTCGGTGTAAACTACTTTTTCAGAAAACCTTATTAAACCTGATTTTAAATTTGAACAGAAACTTTGAAAATCTATAACTTCTGTTTAGTTCATCCAAATTTGGTCAAACCAATTTTGTCAGGCTCTAAATAATGTAACCTACTTAAGAAAAATATAAAACCCCTATGTACTATGGAAAACTTTAAGGTTCTAATTTAATTATAGTTTTGGCCAAAAGCCCAATAATAGAAAGAAAAATAGTTGTACTATTTGACTAGGGTTAGAAAAATTTGGAGAAGCTTATGTCCACCTACTGACCTAATTAAAAATGCTAAACCTCTCTGTCCACCCCATTAAGTTAGTTCTTACCACTTATTTTACAATATGCTTAAGGTTAAGAAAAATAGAAAATGTGATTTAAATAATGAACCAAAGGGCACCCCTATTTTTGATAGGGTACTTATTCAATGTAGTTCACTGGAAAAATCTATCATACCCCGGTTTAGTATAAAATAAGTAGGATACTTTTTATTTTAATAAAACAAGGAAAACTTAGAAAAACCCTACAAAAATAAACCCAAGGTGAAAACACCCCAACCCTTGGGTTAACTAATGTTTTGTTAATAAGAACTTAGGAAAAATATGAAATCTGCTGTTTGACATTTTTCAAATAACAATGTAGTAGAAAGTGCCTTTTTGGCATTTAACTTTAGAAAATCATAAATAAATGACCATCCCTTAGCTTTCTGTGATTTTTAGCACAGAAGCCTATTATTACTGTTAAATGCCAACAAAAATAACCCTTAGGGCAGAGCTCACCCCTAATTAAGAGATGTAGTGTAAAGTGGCCCATTTTACACAACTCTTGCTATTTTTGTCTAAAGCATAGCCTTTATATTTAAGCCTCAAATTCCTAAAACAGGCTAGAATAGCAAATGGCAACCCACTGTAATTTTTACAAAATTTTTGGAAAATATTAAACCACTGTCGTAGTTCAAACCTACACTAGAAACCATAAGTAGAAAATAAAGAAAAGGAAAAATGAGTAATAGGAAATTAGTGTCATCCTAAAAACCCTTTATAACTTGTCCACTGAAGTATATAAAGGCAATACCAATTCCCTATGTTTATCCTGAACAAAAACCTAAACTTAAAAGTGATAAGCATAAACTACTAAAAGCCACCTATGACCCAGAAACCCTAAGTTACTCTTTAACTTAGTCTTTCTTCTCCTAACATAGTGTTATTAAATCCTGCATAATCATGACATACATATTCATTTCATTTCGATAGATTGCAACCTTGCTGACGGAGAGTACGTCCTCGTGCCGGAGCAAGGAGCTGCTCAGGAGGTAGTCCTAGATCCAGCACCCGAGCCTGCTTCAGAGGATCTGCCTGCCACAGCCTTGGAAGGCAAGCCCCGGTTTATGCATAACCTGTTATTTATGCTATTTTACTATACTTAATGGTTGTAGGATTGAATGTGCACTTAGGTGTAGGAGTTGTTTGGAACCCTAGTTGCATGATCTTAGGAATCCTTTTGAGATGGATACTAGTATGCTAGGTCGAGTAGTTGCTTTATTTAATTAGGATCTCGGTAGAAGACGAGTGATTTTTCTAGCACTCACGTGAGATCAGGAAATTGGTTGTACCCACTTTCACACTATCATGATACTAGTTTGTGGACAACAATCCATGGGGATTGGTTGTTTACGAGATGGGAAAATGGAATAAGGATTAACGTGCGGATACCTGTGTCAAGCGTTTGAACGTACTAAACACATGCCGAGAAATATGGTAAATCGGTAAGCCTAGTACCTGATTGAACCTGGCAGTGGACTTTACCCCTCACGCGACCTGAGACGTGGTCTCCCATTCCGGTTATGGTGGGTACAAGTGCGGTCACTGCACGACGGCAGTCGGGGTCAGTGAGGCATTGTATGGCAAGACGGTGAGCCCTGATCTGCTGACGGGGAATCGATGGGGACGATTGATATGTGTGGGGACGGAGTGCCCCTACATGTCGTGTGTTTAGGTTTACCTTGCAAGGATAAAAACTCGATTCGAATCGTCTGCTTCTCGCAGCTAATGAGACTGCTTGATCCATTGTACTGCATTGAGTAACAAGTGGAAATATGATGAGTTGATATAAGATGTTGATTGCTAAAAATGTTTGCTACTATGTATGAGTAGATAGTACACATTTAGCCTTAAGAGAGTCACACTTAAATTGGCAAAGTTAAAACTTGACTTAGAAACTCAGCTAGTGCTTTTGGCAACCAAACCCCACAGCCAAACAGCTGCATGTCTAGAGGTAGAGTAGACTCCTCACACCGGGTAAGTCTAGCTCAGTATTAGTATACTCAGCCTTGCTTGTGGCATAATTTTACAGGTTCTCTGGAGGACATGGTTGCTGGAGTGACTTGGTCGTCCATCTTGCCACCGGGTTGGACTGTCGAGTGGGACCCTACCTCGGCTGAGGAGGAGCATGAGGAGTGATGGGACAGGCTTCCCCATCTCTCTGTTTATTTACCGTTAGTTTTATTCCGCTGCACTTCGAACAATGGTGACCACTTTTGCAAAACTCCGATGATGATGTAATAATTTAATACTCTTTTTAATGCTTGGTTTTATGCTTTATTGTATTTGCTCTGTGACTCACCATCGAGTGAGATTGTGGTACTTTATCCTGTCAGTGGCCGTGTCGGACTAGATCCGAGGGATTGACGGGTTATTCCCATTTAAGTGTGGTCTAGCCTCTAAGGCGGGACTTAGGCACTTAAGCGGGAATAATTCGGGCAGTTCCGCCACAAAGACCCTTTAGAAGCGGATGAGTGGATCCGCGTCATCGAGCAGAAATTTGGACTTCTTCGATGTTCCGAAACTCAGAAGCCCCTGTTCGCGGCACATCAATTGCGTGGCCCTGCCAGCACCTGGTGGGGAAATTTTGTTGCCGTACAACCGGCTGGTCATCAAGTAACCTGGGATGAATTCAAGTTAGCCTTCAGAGAACATTATGTGCCTGAGGGAGTCCTCCACCTGAAACAGGAGGAATTTATGAAGCTGAAGCAAGGAGGGGATACTGTTACTCAGTATCTCAATAAATTTAATCACTTATCCCAGTACGCAATCGATCAAGTTAACACAGATTTGAAGAAGAAGAATTGTTTTATGAGAGGTTTAAATGATCGGCTGCAAAGAAAGATGGCAACCTGCATTGACCATACTTATGGAAGAGCTGTTAGTACAGCATTGGCAGTTGAAGCAAAGTATGCAGGCGCCAGAAAATCCAAGGGTTTTGGAGGTGACAGGCCTAGTCAGGGCCCTGTGAAAAGGCAACGGTTAGTCATCCGACCTTTCAACCAGAATCGCTCTTTCTCTCGTCCACCCTCCTTCCCTTTTAAGCAACCAGTGTTCATCCGTCCCAATACTGCCCCCACTGCAACAAGTCAGCCAGGTGCCCCAGGCACTCAATTCCCTGCCCTTCCCAGTTCGTCAACGAGATGCTTCAATTGCGGAAAGTCTGGGCATTTTATCAAGGATTGCCCTTATCCGAAGCAGAACAATTCAAACAATCCACAAGGATCTGGGAATTCATCTCAAGCCAAGGGAAATACTATGGGCAAAAATACAAAGAATACGGGACACATTTATTACACCCAAGTGGCCACCACATCGGACGGTGAACCGGTAATGATGGGTACGTTCCTTGTGGCCAATCATCCCGCAATTATTCTCTTTGATTCTGGTGCTTCGCATACATTCATCAGCAAGAAATTTGTGGAGCAACATTGCATTTTATACCATGAATCAAAAGAAGGGTTTAAAATTCACTCACCCGAGGGACAAATATTTACTAGAGAAGTGGTCTATCAAGTGCCCGTAACATTGGCCGGATGGGACTTTCCTACTAATATGATTGTTCTGAAAGGCCAAGACATAGATGTCATTTTGGGCATGAATTGGTTGGCCCGACACAAAGCAACCCTCAACACAGATCAGAGAACCATCAGGTTGAGTCATAATCGAGAGGAAATTCTTTTGTCCATCCCCATTCCAACCAAAACTACTGGCAGAGTTTATGAAGCCATTATACCGGAGATCAAGGATATTCCGGTATTATGCGAGTTCCCAGATGTCTTTCCAGAAGATTTGCCTGGATTGCCACCCGAAAGAGATGTAGAATTTGTAATTGAGTTGAAGCCCGGTACGGCTCCCATATCTAGAAGATCGTACCGAATGACTCCAAATGAGCTGGCAGAACTGAAGATTCAATTACAAGATCTACTAGAGAAAGGATTCATCCGGCCAAGCTCGTCGCCATGGGGTTGTCCAGCCATATTCGTCAAGAAGAAGGATCAAACTTTACGGATGTGTGTGGATTATCGACCCCTAAATGAGGTCACTATCAAGAACAAGTACCCTCTTCCACGGATTGACATTTTATTTGATCAACTGACCGGAGCGAGGGTATTCTCCAAGATTGATCTCAGATTGGGCAATCATCAGATCCGTATTCGACCCGATGATATACCAAAAACCGCATTCACTACGTGGTATGGATTATTTGAATACCTAGTAATGTCTTTCGGACTGACAAGCCCACTTCACTTATTTAATGAACTCGATATTCATGCCCGAGTTGGACAAGTTTGTAGTGGTCTTCATTGACAATATTTTAATATATTTCAAGAATGAAGAGGAGCATGCCCAACACTTACGGATCGTGTTAACGCGCTTGAGAGAACATCAATTATATGCCAAGTTCAGTAAGTGCGCATTTTGGCTGGAAGAAATTCAATTTCTGGGACATGTACTGTCTGCCAGGGGGATTGCGGTGGATCCCAGCAAAGTCAAGGACATTTTGGAGTGGAAACCCCCGACCACTGTTCATCAAGTCCGAAGTTTCCTTGGACTAGCTGGCTATTACCGCCGATTTATACCAGATTTTTCCAAGCTTGTGAAGCCAATCACAAGTTTATTGAAGAATGATACTAAATTCAATTGGTCTTCAAAATGTAATGAAGCTTTTGAACAATTGAAGGTATTATTAACCACTGCTCCGGTATTGGCTCAACCGGATATCAATAAGCCCTTTGATGTGTATTGTGACGCATCGGGCAGTGGTCTCGGATGTGTGTTAATGCAAGAAGGCCGAGTAATCGCGTATGCTTCAAGGCAGTTACGCCGACATGAGGAGCATTATCCCACTCATGATCTGGAGCTAGCTGCAATGGTTCATGCCGTGAAGATCTGGCGTCATTATCTGCTGGGTAATATCTGTCACATTTATACAGATCATAAAAGCTTGAAGTATATCTTCACCCAGTCAGAGTTGAACATGAGACAAAGGCGATGGCTCGAGCTGATCAAGGATTATGAATTAGAAATCCATTATCACCCAGGCAAAGCAAATGTAGTGGCAGATGCACTTAGCCGTAAGGTTTCCTGTCATTGTCTTACGGTGAAGACCTCTGACAATACACTATGCCAGGAGATGGAGAAGTTAAACCTGGGAATGATCCAACAAGGAGCCTTAAGTCAACTAAAGCTTGAGTCAGTCCTTTTACAAAGGATAATTGACGCACAAAAGAACGATGAGGGTATGAAACACATCAGTGAGAAGATAAGGGCTGGAAAAGCCAAATGTTTCAAAGAAGATGATCAAGGTGTTGTATGGTTCAACAACTACATAGTTGTGCCAAAGAATGAAGAGCTCTGCTAGCAAATTTTGGATGAAGCACATCTTAGTCGCTATTCTATTCATCCTGGAAGCACTAAGATGTATCATGATCTAAAACAGAATTATTGGTGGACGAAGATGAAAAATGAAATTGCACGCTATGTGGCTAGGTGTGACACTTGCAAACGTGTCAAGGCCATACACATGAAGACTACCGGTCCATTACAATCTTTACCTATCCCAACATGGAAATGGGAAGATATAAGTATGTACTTTATTGTGGGATTGCCCAGGACCGCAAAGGGGTATGACTCTATCTGGGTTATTGTTGACCGGCTCACGAAAATTGCTCACTTTCTGCCAGTCAAGACATATTACCCGGTTCTTACCTATGCGGAATTATACATTGCTCGCATTCTCAGTTTGCACGGTGTTCCGAAGAATATAGTGTCGGATCTTGGACCTCAATTCGTATCCAAATTCTGGGAAGAACTCCATAAATCTCTGGGTACCAAATTGCTCCATAGTTCGGCCTATCATCCTCAAACAAGTGGGCAGACTGAGAGGGTCAATCAAATACTTGAAGATATGCTACGGGCATGTGTTCTGGAATTCCCACAAAAATGGGATGAATGTTTGCCGTTAGCGGAATTCTCATATAATAATAGCTATCAAGAAAGCATCAAGATGGCACCCTTCGAAGCTTTATATGGACGACGATGTCGTACTCCGCTAAATTGGTCTGAACCTAGTGAAAGGTACTTCTTCAGGACTGATATGGTGAAAGAGACCGAAGAAAAGGTTTAGAAAATAATTCATAATTTGAAGAAAGCTCAAGCTCGTCAGAAAAGTTATGCGGACAAACGGCGAATGCCTTTGTATTTTCTGATTGGAGATTATGTTTATCTGAAGGTCTCCCCGATGAAGGGGGTATCACGTTTCGGGGTTAAAGGGAAGCTTGCACCCCGGTACATTGGTCCTTTCCCTATACTTGAGCAATGTGGACCAGTGGTATACCGACTCCAACTACCCGAAACCTTGTCTGCTGTGCATAATGTGTTCCACGTGTCTCAACTGAAGAAGTGTCTTCGGGTTCCAGATCGAACCATTGAAGTGACAGATGTTGTCCTTGAACCAGACTTAACATATTCCGAACATCCCATTTAAGTCTTGGATCAAAAGGACAGGATTACCCGAAGAAAAACTCTTAAGTTTCACAAGATACAGTGGAACCAACATTCCAAAGATGAGGCTACATGGGAAACTCAAGACTTTTTAGATAAGAATTTCCCAGGCTTTTTAGCCTCTTGTAATTTGTAAAGTGTACAACATTGTTGTAATAAAGGAGTGAGTCCCAAACCACCCCTGCCTTGTACCAAAAATAAGGAAATAAAAGTATGTCGCGTTTCCTTTTCCATTACTTACCCTAGGACTTTTAATCTCGGGACGAGATTCTTTTATGGGGGGAAGGATGTAACACCCCTGGTGTTACTGTAACTAAAACTTGAGCATAACATCATAAGCATTGGCATTCCATATGTTTGATACACTTAGAGTGCATTCACTAGGCAAAAATTTCAAGCAAGTTGTATTGTTATGGCATTTTGCAAATAGAACCCTGGAATGGGGGACTTAACCCTAAATAGGGACCAGGAGGGTAAAACATGACCCAAATTGAGAAAACCCTAAGGGTTAAGTAAAACAATCATAAAATGTTACCAAAGATGGATCTACATTACATTCATACCCCTGAGATACTAGAAACCCTAATTGAAACCCTGGAAAACCCTAAATCCAAACCCTAGGGGCCTATGTGCAAAAATAGTGCACAATTGGACTAAAGTGTAAAAACTACAATGTTAAAGCATCTTGGGTCATTTGGTTCACAAATATGTGGGTTTGCAACTTGAACCCTAGGTTTTGGGCCTATTTGCATAAACACCACTTTTGTAACCATATGGCGAAGTCTGATTTTCAGAAATTAGGTTCAACTTTGGGACCTTGTAACTTTCAAACAAAAGGGATTTTGCTCTGGGTCACCACATCAATATTGTAGATCTATCATAGGGGAATAACTTTGCTTAAGAGAGTAAATATGGTTGTTATGCAAAGTTAAGAGAAAAATAGGCGCCAAGTTGGGATGTCAGTCGGTTTGCTGACTGAAATATGGTCACCAGTGGTAGTGGTCGAACTTGTGATCAGATTTGAGCTAAATCCAGTAGGAATTCGACTAGGATTGCTATAACAAAGATAAAGAGGATCTATAGGACTACAACTTTGCTGCAGAGCCTCGGATAGGTTGCCATGGAAATTTGAGAGAAAATTGAGCCCAAACATTGACTGTCAGGTGCACTAATGGCAGCTCACGATGGTATAGTAGACCAAAGGAGATCAGATCGACAGCTCCGCTCACCGCCGATGAGCCCCGCCGTGATTCGTGTCGTCGGTGTCCCGATTCGTGCCCGGGGTGGATAGATAACGACACGGGGTAGGAAAATCTTCACCGCCGGTGTGCTGGACATCACTCCGGCTAGCTGCCGTGCCTCCCCCTTGCTCACCGAACCCGTGGATAAGGTTCTCACCGCCGTTAAGCCACCACCGGCGTCCGCCGCGTGGCTCTACCTTTCCACCGCATCGCCGTGACTCACTCTAGCTCCCCGTTGATCGCCGGAGCAATTGCCACGGCACTGGACACCAAGCCATTGCGCCAGTAAACTTTCCCTTTCTCTGACCGCCGCGCGTCACCGTTCAAATTCCCGGCCACCGCCCTCCCGTAGTATAAATTGACCCTGCCGCGAGCTCCGTAAGGTAGTTAAGCATCCAGCCACCAAGAATTAGCCTCAATCGTTCACCAGGGTGTGCGAATTTTGAACTTCCCCCAAATCCGCGCAAGAACATCGTAGGAGAGACCTCGCCGCGGCCAGCTCAACTCAGGTCAGTCCAAGTCCCTCAATTGCTTGTTCTAGCGTCCCTAGGCCCTCCTCAAGCTCCTCGACCCCTTTAATTGAATTGGACCGCCATGGATCATCGGGAACGTGCTATTCGTTTGGTCAGTCGCACTGTCGTCGTGGCCAGAGGCCTTTGGGCAGCCACTCGTGAAATTAACTTGGGGGAAATATTCGGGAAGGGTTCAATCATGTGTCGGCTGCTTGGGAGCACCGGTCTTGGCTCCCTCCGGTCGGTCTTGCTCGCCGGAGCTCTGCTTCCCGTGCGGTGCGCCATCGAGGACTTTGGCGTGTGAAGAATCAGAAATTGGAGGGTTTCGGTGTTAATGTCAGCGACACAAAAAATAGTAGCTAGGACTCTTAATGGAATAATTAAACGCCAAGGTTCTTTCTGCAAAGTCTGCATCGCGGGCGCGGGCGCGCGCGCATTTTCCTTAGAGCTTGGGCTGTTTGAGCTGTTTCTGGCCCGATACTGTTCAAACCTTTTCCTTTTCTTTTTCGAGCAGAACTCCAACAATTTTAGAAAATGACAGAAAAATCCTAAAAATGTCAAACGAATTTTCATAGATTCCTTATTTTCCATAGAATTTAATAAAATAGTTCCATGATTTTTAGGTCAAATAAGGAATTTTGGAGCATTTAAAATAGCTTAAAATATTGGTTTTGGATTTTTAGAGAATATATAATAATTCCAAAAATGCCCAAACTTTTTATTTGAACTCTAAACATCATTTAGAAGCCTTGGGTAGAGTTTGGTTTGATTTGGACTTTGTTTGATACTTAGAACCCAAAACCCTACCCCCCCTGCCCTTTGAATTCCTTTACTTACTCCGAAAACCCTAAGTTCTCGGAGTTCCGTGAAGGAAAGTTGTATTCAAGACTTTAGATAATAAACTATTATTATCTTTGCACTCTCATGAGCATTACATGGCATTCATTCTTATATATATACCTATATGGTTATATTTAGAAAACGAGGAAGAGGTTGAGATAGAAGAAGAGAAGACTTCACCACCACCACCTTCGGAACATCAGGCAGGAAATTGTTTCTACTTTGACATCTGCGGATCCGAGCCTGACTCACCTATAAACGAAGGCAAGCCCCGGTGCATTTGCCACCTCCTTGTGTTTTAAAATTTTTTCTCACTTGCTTGATGCATTAGGTGATAGGAGTTGATTGATAAAACAATTCCTGCATTACCTTCCTTGAATTTGATTACCTTCCTTGATCACCGTTTTACAAAAGATTTTGATGCTTAGCCTTGCTCTAGAAAAACAAAATGTTTTGTTTTTACAAAAGATGATGTGGCAAAAGTGGGTGGGATGTTTTTGAAAATAAAACTTGATGGTGGATCCATCATGGTCGTGATGGGTTCAACATCGAAAAAGATGTACCTCTGCCAGGTACCAAACTTTGGGTTTGAAATGATTGAGCTGAGACCGGGCGGGTGACTTGCACGAGAAAGGAGTCTCGGTGTAGTGTCTCCGTCTGAGTCGATTAAGGACCGTCTCGATGTAGGCTTGATGACCGAGGACCCTTTAACTGGTCACATGCCTCGTCATGGGTAAGCCTTGCCTCGGGCAGACTAAGGCCAGAATAAGATAACACGGAATGGGCGTGGAGCGGTGGCGAGAGTAGCATGTACCCTCCGTTACAAGAGGCTGGACGGTGGTGTATCTGTGCTCTCGGTTGGCGTGAACCTGATCTGGTCTTAAGAACCCGGTGGCGGGTTGACATATGCAAGGGTTAAGTGCTACATATGTCGTGTGATTGGAGATCCTCAGCTGAGTATAATCGATTCGGATCGCCGTACCTTCGCGGTTATGAAGACTTGGTCACTGACCTATACGTAGAACTCCAATAAAGATGATGGTTTGTTAAGAAATTGGCTAGTGCAGGTCAAGTGATTGAACTAGGGTAGAAAGAACTCTAGTTGCAGGTAATTTTACCTAACTTGACAATAAAATTGGATTTTTAAGGATCCACTTGTAGTAAGCATTTATGCAAAACAGAGTCTTTGATCATTGAGAAACCTTACCTTGACTCCCTTATAACTAGCATACCCTTAAGAGTCTTTTCTTTAGTCGGGTAAGACTTGCTGAGTAATTCCATACACAGGGTTTTATTCCCCGTTGTTTTTAGGTGAGGAAGCGACAAACTTTTGTTGCTTCTGTTCTAAGGTGGTACCGAAGGAAGAACACCAGGAATGAAGTGCGGGAGGAAAGGATCCTCCATAAGAACTTTTGTTTAAAACTTTATGGGAGGAGTTTTTACCTCCCTTGGTATGTGTAATAATATTACTCTACACTCATAGGATATATTCTGGTCTATCAATATTCAACTTTATGTTACTTTTAAATAAAGGTAAGTTTATGTAATTGCTTCCGCATTCTCGTAACTCCGATGCTTGTAATGTCTACGTGACGGGTGAAACGCTCTTGGGAAAGGTAAGAAAAGCAGATACCGAACTTGTCAAGTAATTCAGGGGCACCTACAGGGTTGTCTGAGGTCCGTTGGACAAGGACAACTTTAGGTGGGCCTAATTACTTAGGAGGTTCCGTCACAGCGGGCCCGAGTGCTAGTGAGAAGATGAGGATCCGCAGTGGAGGCACGAGTGGGTCACGCAAGCCGAATTTGGCCCAGTTGCTGACTTCAATTTCTCCTTTTCTTTTTCCTATTTCCTTTTCTTCTTGTTTTTAAATCTCAATTTGAATTTCAAATTTGTGGTGAACTTGTCCTCAGTTAAATGTACAGTTTGAACATACCCATGTGGAAGGAATTTATCCTTATTTTTATTTCATATCATGCAGGATTGTCTCCTCCTCTTTTTAGGTTATTTTCCCAATTTTTATAAATTGAACATCTTTGGTTAAACCCTCATTCGATTATTAGCTTGCCCCTAGTAACATGGCTATTATTAAATGCACAACACAAAAGTCCAAAATGAGGCATATATTATTTTAGATATTATTAATTATTTATTCTCTTTAAATAAAGATATTCTCATGTTGGAATAGGTAGTTGGCAACACAATATAATGAGATATACTCTTTTCACATTATTTACAATTTGGGTCTTACACTGCTCATCTATTTATAGTCGCGGGACGCAGCTAGGATAAAATGACATCCACGCCCTCGAATTCTTGTTTACAAGTAACTAAAACCAATAAGGCCTAACCAGTCCTTTTTCCTTCCTTGCTTGGTATGGGCTGAGGCCATTGGGCTTCGGCATCTTGCACTGTTGCCTCTATACAGAGTCTTCATCTTGAGGAGCTAAATCGAGGCTGAAGGTGGCTTCGGCGATCCTTTGTATCATTTTGCCGAAGGTGTTTTTTCCTTGAGGACCTTCGGCGGAGAAGAAGACCCCCAACAGTATGCTAGGTCGAGTAGTTGTTATGCTAATTCAGGATCTCGGTAGAAGTCAAGTGATTTTTTCAAGCACTCGCGCGAGGTCAGGAATTGGTTGTATCCACTTTTGATAATGGAATTACGATGGTCTATGGACATTGATTCATGGGGATGCGTGGTCTTCAAGACGAAATTGGAATAAGGATTAATGTGCAGATACTTGTGTCAAGTGTTTGAAAGTACTAAGCACATTCTGAGAAATATGGTAAATCGGCAAGCCTAGTACCTGAGTGAACCTGCCTTCAGACATACCTCCCCACGTGTTCATGAGACAGGGTCTCCCATTCCGGTTATGGTGGGTACAAGTGCGGTCACTGCACGGTGGCAACCGGGGTCAGTGGAGCATTGTATGCCAATAACAGTGGTTCTGTCTATTGCGAGGGAATCTGTAACACCCAAAATCTTATATTGAGGGTTTATTAACGTTTTCCAAGTTTTTTATTTAAAATATATTTTAATAAGAATTTTGTTACCTTTGAGTGTACGTATCCCAAAATAAAAAACAATAGAGACTAGGTATAATTTTCAAGCAAGAGTTAAACTCAGGAAAGAAACAATATAGATCTTTTTCTATTGGGGAAATACTTCCCTTGCTAATGTACATCTAGAGGCATTTATTTAAATAAGAAAGAAATAATAAACTTAAATTTTGCATTCATGCTAGATTGTGTATTGTGCATTTTAAGTAAGTTTGAAGAATTCAAAAAAAGTTGAAATGGTAATTTGAAATGAATTTGGGAACTGAAATAGAAAAAAAAGGAAAAGCCACATGGGTCGAAATTCCCCCGGCCCACTTAAAGCTGGCATCGCGTGGGTCGCCCGATCCTATGCCACGCGCGCGCACCTAGGATTCATCTGCCTAGGGCTTTGTTCGTTTCCGTCGGATTGCACCCGGAATCAGTCCAGCTAATCAAAGTTTATATAAATTAAAGAAGCAATCCGGTTAGGAATCGTTCCGACCCACCAATCCCGGACAAATGAACAAGGCCTAGGTTGTCAGCTCCTTGCCCTTCTATGTAACAGATCTCGCGCACACATGAACAACCAACGCCATGGATTCCGCGCGGGATTCGTAGGGCACTTCCAACCTCCTAGCCAAGATCTCCTCGCATCGTTATATAAGGTGAACACCACACCCGATGACCCTCCACCCATAAACCGAAATTGGAGATTGGCGCTGAGAACAGAGAAATACGCCGTCGGTGGTATCGAAGGGATGATGGGGCTGCCATCTCCGGTCCACCTTTGGACTTGGCCGGGGAGCTCCACCCCAACACGCAGTGCACGGTTCTATTGAGCTCGGGCTCGGTGGATGGCAGCAGTGACCGAAATCCCGCACCGGGGTTGGGGATCGACCACGGATCCACGTGCCCCATGGGCAGCCAGCACTTCTGCACGACAACAGGTAAGAAGCCATCCCGTTGCGTTCGTCGTCGCCTCCTCTTGGAGTTGCACTGGTTCAATACCTCGGTAGGTCACCAGGGTGCAAGATTCGTGTTCGCCGACGACCTCACCGTCGTGCACCGTGGCGCTGCCGCTACGTTGGATCTGGTGGGGAAGACGGGCGCCAGCTGTCCATTCCTTGATTGATGACCATGAGTAGAGCACTCAGCCCCCTTCAATCCATTAGATCTAGGTCGTGCGATTGTGTCTGGGCGGGTTAGATGAGGTGTATGGCGTGGTTGAATCTGGGCCGACGATCTTTAATCTGATGGTCCTTATGGCTTACCGGTTCAAAGAAAGTAAAATCTAATCTGGACGATTGGTGATCGATCGGATGTCCAGATCACACCGTACCCCTTCGCCGAATCCTTTTTACATATGAGTCCCTGTGTTTTCTGTTTAATAACCCGCCTCCATCCTTATTTAAAGAACCTTACAACCATGCCTAGGATTTTATAAAAGTGACCATGTAATCCTCAGTATTTAGCACAGTAGTTCACATGGTATTAAAATCCTATAAAAGGTATTAGAAATAATGATTTTAATATTAAAATAATTCTAGAATCTTGTTTAATTCATAAGTAATTCATTTTAACTCCTTTTTGATCCATTCCAGTTGCAATAAACTCATATTAATATTGTTCACTATCTAGTAACCTTATTTTATCATGAAACCTATGGTTGCAATCTTGTACCTCATTTGTTGTATAATAGACACTTAAACCTTCAGAAATCATAATTCTTTAACCATAACTCCGAATTTAGTGGTTCTCGAACCTAGGCTCTCATTATAACGCGTAGAATATTCTTATGCTATTTGTTCTCATTTTTGGTGTACTGTTATTTTTATGTACTCCTTGTCTATTTGTATATATTGCTACGAGTAGCAGCGAGGTTACGAGTCACCTGAAGACCAACTTGGTACATGGAATCTCGAGTCTAAGGCAAGTTGTGCCCTTGATCACTCTTCTTTACCAAATAATGTTCTGGTTAATCACTATGAAATGCTCAAGTTAATTTGATGGGACCTAATAGGTTTTCCTAGATTTGTTTATCCCACACCTAGTTTACTACTGAACATTTGGGTAGTTTTGCTATTGCTCTATCTGGATTTAGGAAATTATTTTTACTGTTGGGGGCCTTCGTCCTCCGAAGGTCCTCAAAAACGTAATTTAACAATGTCTTCCAAGCATGGCTTATGGACAGGTACCTTCGGACTCAGGATAAAAGCATACACGATGGGAAGAGATCGTGACGAAGGTTGTCGTTGCTCCGAAGCCGCGCGCAAGGGAGCTTCGGCTCAATCGCAGAAAAAGTAACTGACTTAAAGGGGAAAAGGCTATCTAGTCCTCATAGATTTATCTATAAGTCAATAATAAATGTAAAGGGCATGAATGTAATTTCTCATAGGCTGCGTCCTGTGCCTATAAATAGATGAACAGTACCCCCATACTGTTCAGGCTGTCTTATACTTGCTTTTGCATCACGCTTGTACTTTTTGCCTTCTATCAAGTCGAAGGTACTTTTGTAATTCAATATTGTTCCTGCCTTTCCATGATTATATAATAAGAATGATTTAATAATGTTATATGATTGTTTATGTTGTCTCTTATATGCCATATGCTTCTTCTTTTATTTAACGTATACTGCGATGATGAAGGTATGTCTTTCATGACCTTCGTCTGAAGATCATTATATCCTAAGGGAAATAATTCTTCGAAGGCCGAAGGGCATTAACATTTAACATCTTGTGTTGCCTTGTTCTTAATTCATAGTATTTGAGAACAAGTCCCCAACATTGGCGCCCACCTCTGGTGAACCCCATTTCTACCACCTTCAGCAAGCACTGACCTTCGTCATGTCACCGAAGAAAGCTTTAGCGCCAGGGGCTGCTGCGCTACAGCCACTAGACCCGAACCAGGAGACTCTCTCTCTCCGAGAGGCCCGAAGCCAGAAAAGGAAGGCCACTAGTCCAACACTCCAGGAGGAGCAGTTGGACCAAGAAATCAGGGACATGGAAATAATCCATCAGCAAGTACAAAGGAAGAAGGAGAAGATGGCGCGACTGGCTGATCTTCAAAGGTAGATCGACGAAGCCACTGAAGAAGTACGTCATCTTGCTCAAGACAAACAAGATCGGAGGCCCCAACACAGGGAGCTTCGTCAAGAAGGCTTATTCAACGAAGATGGATGGTATGATGATTTTAATCATGATACCTTTACCTTTGATGATGCCTCTCCCTTGGCAGCAGAACTGCAGGCTATCCCATGGCCCCCATCATACAAGCCACCTCAGCTCCCCATGTATGATGGGCACTCAGATCCAAAGCAGTTTTTGATGAGCTATGAAGCAACTATATCTTCGTATGAATGCAATGCAGCTGTCATGGCCAAGTCCTTCGTCATGGCAGTTCGGAATGTGGCCCAAACATGGTATTCTTCTCTTCGGCCAGGGACTCTTACTTCGTGGTAGAAGCTCAAGGATATGCTGGTGACAAGTTTCCAAGGATTTCAGACGAAGCCAGTCACAGCTCAGGCCCTGTTCCAATGCACGCAAGATCATGAGGAATACCTCCAGGTGTATGTCCGAAGGTTCTTGTGACTAAGGGCACAAGCGCCTACAGTGCCCAATGAGATTGTCATTGAGGCCATGATTAAGGGCCTCTGGCCAGGACCTACGGCTCAGTACTTCACAAGGAAGCCCCCGCAAACCCTGGAGAAGCTGCTTTAGAAGATGGATGAGTACATCCGAGCTAACAACGACTTCCGCCAAAGAAGGGAGGAAGCTTACAGATTCTACGAAATGACCAGGGGCTTCAAAGCAAGAGTCTATCCGAGGCATGTTAGGTCAATCCATAACTCCACTCAAGGTGATGACAAATGAAGTCAGTCTCAAAGGTCACAGTATACCTCACAATCTTCGGGGCAACAACAAAGCTCATTCAGGCCACTAGCTCCAAGGGGTAGAGGCGCCAGGGGCTTCGGAGGAAGGCTTGGGGATCAGCCTAGAAAGATTTACTGCTTATTCTGTGGTGAGGACAAGGGTCATACTATAAGAATGTGCCATGTCACCATTCAGAAACAAAAGGAAATAGCAGAAGTCGAATCTCGGCAGAACCAGCCGAAGCAGGTCTTACACACTGCTTCGTGTCACTCTCCTTACATACCAGATTATGTGAACAATCATTCTGCAGCTTCTGTCGCTTCGGCTAGCAATTCACAGGCTTCTTGGCCACAACTCCCGCCTCCGCCACCACTACAACCGACCTATTTACGAAGCCAGCAGCCAGAAGGGCGCCAGCACTCTCAACAACAACGGGAATTCAGGGAGGAATCCGAAGCTCGCACAGTCAACAGTACTGTGCCAGAATCAAAACACATCTATTGAGAGATATCCTACCTCTGAAACATTTTTACATTCATTGTCATTTTCTTTTTAATAAGGAACAATCAATGTAAACCTAGTTTTAATTTCTTGTAATAGCTTCGCTTCTGTCAGAATGAAATATATCTTCTTCACAGACTTACGAAGCTAAAAAATTGTTGAAGCTCAAAAGACATTCCTAAGGGAATGCAGAGCTAAAAATCGGTGCAAGTTTCACTGAAGCTACAAAAAGTCGTTCCTAAGGAGCGCAGCGTAACTTTACCGAATCTACAAAAAGTCGTTCCTAAGGGAGCGCAGTGTAAGTTTTCTGCTCAAAAGTCGTTCCAAAGGGAATGCAGAGCCAAATATCGCCGAAATATAAGGCGAAGCGCGAAAAATACCGCCGAAATAGAAGGCGAAGAAGTTCAAAAGACGTTCCTAAGGGGATGCAGAACTTACACCGAAAAATAAGCGGTGAAGCCGAAAAATAAGCGGCAAAGAGATTTTGATCGTTCCTAAGGGGACACAGAGATTGTGTGTTTCAGCGTGGGTGCGTGTCTTCGGCATTAGCATCATTCTATGCATCATATCATCGCATCATCTCACATATCATCACATCATACATCATAGCACACCAATGACACGATCTTCAGAGAATGCTTTACAAAAATGAAAAGGTGCCAAGGCACAAAATAAGTTGAGAAGTACATCCTCATCAGCTCTGATATGGAAGAAGAGGCCTATTCTTTACGAAGCATTGATGTTTTTACGGAGCTTGGATGTTCTTTATGAAGTATGGATATTCTTACGAAGCATAAACACTCTTCTTTACGAAGCATGAAAAGAAGGGAAGGTGTTTTTTCGCCGAAGGCTCAAAAACGGTATGTACACAAAGTTTCATGCATCGCAAAGAACTGAATTACAAACAACTTACATATTAGATTCAAAATTATAAACATCAAATATTACAGACTTAGTTCAGCAAATATTACATTAATATCCTAGAAATGTTTTTACAATAACTACTATTTTTCCTTCAGAACTTTTTCTGCAACTTCGTTAAGCAGTTTGGTAACAACTTCGTCGACAATAGCTTCGGCCATACTAATGATTTCTATAGCTTTCTTCGTTTCTAGGTCGGCCAGTGGGTCGAATGGCTCTGGTGGAGGAGGTAGTTCAGCTGCGGTAGAAAACATCAATTAGTTCGAAGTCACGAAAACAAATGACGAAGCTAGAAGCTATTAAACGATACCTATCCGTCTCTCGCGTTTGGCAGCTTCTTCAGCTTTTTTCGACGCTTCTCGAGCCTCATGAATATCTTTTTCACTTTTCTTCATTATTTCATGAGCCATTTCTCGGCCGCCATTTTCCCAGATGTCAGTGAAAATTTTTCCACCCATATTCGGCCGAAGGATCCTTCGTGTCATCCACGGAGAAAGCAGCTTCAGCCTGGGCCAAGGTTTTAACATGATTGCAACCGCCTTCTCCAAGATAGCTGAAACTCCTCTCGCACCAGAGAACGCACAGCCATCCCCACGATCACTTAAAATTTCTTCAAAAGCTTCGGCTTCTCCACTGATCCACTCGATAACACCCTCAGGGTCGCCTCGTATGAAGTTGCCTTCGTTTGAATAGGCGCCCACATTGGCGAAGCTAGTCTTCATCTTTTTCACGCACCCCACAGATTTTTCAAAACATATTTCCTTGGATGCGCGAAGCTCTGCAACTGTCTTTTCTAAATAATTTTTCCAATATTCGCTGGCATCTCAATTAGCTTCAGCAATAGCGCATTTTTCTTTAGCCTAAGCTAATTATCTTCGAAGGTCTTCAATTTCACTCTTTTGGGCCTCAGCTTGAGCTTTGGAACTAGCTTCATCTTCTTTTATTTTGTTTACCAATGAAATTAATATCTTATCCTTCTCAAGACCTCCGTTCCTTAGTTCAATCACCTCCGAACGAAGGTTGTTCAGAGCCATTGTATACCCTTCATCTTCAATGTTTTTCTGTGCTCTAAGGGCATTGCTAAAGATTAAGCCCTACAAGAGGAGGATGGGATTAAACACAAGCAAATAAAACAACTCGTTTTCAAAATACAATAATAACTTTTATACCTTTATGCTATTATATGCTAAACTGTCAGCCAATTCATCCTTTGATAATACTGAGAGCCCATCTTCTAGCTTCGGAAATCCGAAGCTTCTACCCATCTCCCGGCAGACGGATATCTCTTTATTATCCGGGAGACAGTACAAAAAATATTCCTTCCCGCTGCCATTGAACACTAATGCCCCCTTCGGATATTTCAGTTTTTGGGCATAATGTTGAGCTTCTCGTTCTTCTTCCTTAGAAAGTCCTTTTCCCGAAGCATGGCAGATGATGTAGTCAATGCTCTCTTTTAAAGCTTTGAGAGCATGAGTTGTTAACTTTTCAGTCGAAATTTGCTCTGTGACCCTTTCTTCTGTTGCCACTTCTTCAATTTCGAGAGACTCTTTCTCAGCAGACTTTGAAGACCCAATATCTATTTCAGCCTCAATCGTTGTAGCTTCAACTTCTATCTGCTTAGTATCAGCTTCAGTTTGCGCTTTGACAGCTTCAGCAACCTTCTTTATGGAAGCGGGGCATTTGGAATCCGTTGTTTCCAAAATATCTGATACATTTACCATCCTTTTTCTTCTAGGGGTTATGGCAGAACTTTTTTCTGCCTTCAGCACTGTTGCTTCTGTTGAAGGACTTAGAAGCTCGGGCATCTTTGTTGCTTCTTCAGTTTTTGACCTTTCAGCCTTATCTTCATCAACCTTCGTTTCAATTAGCTCAGTCGAAGGTGCCTTCGGCATTACAGCCGGCTCTTCAATCTTCTGCATGGGAGGAACAGGTTCTTTCGGTTCAGCAACTGAAGAAGCCTCCCCGCCAAACTCAGATACCACGGCCGGTTCAATATAACGTGGCCGGTGGGTAAGGACTTTCAACTTTTTCTCTTCGGCGTAGGCTCATCTGGAGTGGCCGAAGCAGCAGTTTTGGCTGAAGCAGCAGTTTTCCTCTTCTTTCCCCGTCCTCGCAGCGGGTAGCAGTAGTCGGGGTAAACAAAACCAGTGGCATCAAAAACTCTGTTCAATCTCTTTTTTTCCCCGGCCCCCGAAGGATGTGGACAATGCATTATCTTCTGCTTTGGAATATGACCCAAGCAGTTCATCACTTGTAGCTTCGATACATTTCAGCCAGTCGTCATTTGGTTCATCAAATTTATCTCCATCTCTGAATGTATATTTCAGTTGAACCAGGTCACCTTCGCTAGACTTGGTGATAGTCTCCTTTGGCATTTCCCAGTTCTCTACAAGCGGTCATACTCTGAATATTGTATGTCCTTGAATCAAGTCTCTTGTACCAATGAAGAAGCATACAGTACCAAAGGCCTTCTGGCATGCTTTGGCGGCTTCATCTATTTCAACCTTCGGCTTTCGAAGGCCAAAGCGGGACCATATGGGACGCATAATAACCTCCTTAACATCCTCCCTCGCTACCAAGTCGTTCTTCACATAAAATCATTCCTCCATCCAATTTCCCGGCCATCTTTTCCGAAATGTTGGCACTGGGTAGCTTGAGTTGGGACGGGCGATAAATCCATAACAAACAAAGTTGTTGTGATACTGTTCTTTTCTCGTGGCCTTCGTTTCATACATAAGTTCGTGCATGCTGCAGAAGCATTTTGCGCTTGGGTCTATACCTTGGCTCCTTGCTGCCCAGACGAAGACTCCCATCCTCAATATGGATTCGGGGGTCAGTTGATGAAGGAAAATTTGGAAGGTTTTCAACACTTCAACTACAAACCTGCTCAGTGGGAACCGTTGCCCAGCTTTAAAGAAGCTTCGAAAGATCACAACTTCATTCTCCTCAGGCGCAGGAGTGTTATTGTCTTCGCCAGCCCTCACAATAGATATATCTCGAAAGTACCTCCCCCTCATGCTTTCAAGGTGACTTTGCTTGATGGTCGACTTTCCAAAAATTGTATGGCTTGGCTTCCACGGTCGATCTTCGGAATCTTCACCCCCACTTTCTACATCATAGTTGTCACTGTCACCAGTATCTTCAGACAGGCCCTCCAATATCTCTTTTGTAATCTTCTTTGTATTTGATTTTGCCATTGATTCTAAAACCCAGCTATATAAGGATTTGCAGCCTTCTTCTATTCAAAGAGCTTCTCCTCTTCGGTTAGCTTCGTCTCAGCAACAACCTTCTTGTCTTGAGACATATTTCCTTCAGCAATGACGAAAACATGTCTTTTTAACCGAAGCTCAGGAAGCTTGAAAAACTAGCAAGCGTTAGTGAGCAAGAGCTATAAAAATGAGCAAATAAAGCAAGTGGCGCAAACAGCGTACCAAATGTGGTCAGGGCGAGTTCTTATTTATATGCTCGGCGCGCTCCAAATTGGAGGGTCCCGTCTGTCATTGACTGTTGCTATTCTAGCAAAGGGAAGGTGTTTTTTCAGACTTTCGGCTTAAGGCCTTTGTCCATGTCGCAGTCTGAATTCGTTATCCTAAACAAATTAATACTGCGAGGGGCTACTGTTGGGGGCCTTCGTCCTCCGAAGGTCCTCAAAAACATAATTTAACAATGTCTTCCAAGCATGGCTTATGGACAGGTACCTTCGGACTCAGGATAAAAGCATACACGATGGGAAGAGCATGATCGTGTCGAAGGTTGCCGTTGCTCTGAAGCCGCGCGCAAGGGAGCTTCGGCTCAATCGCAGAAAAAGGAACCGACTTAAAGGGGAAAAGGCTATCTAGTCCTCATAGATTTATCTATAAGTCAATAATAAATGTAAAGGGCATGAATGTAATTTCTCATAGGCTGCGTCCTGTTCCTATAAATAGATGAACAGTACTCCCGTACTGTTCACGCTGTATTATACTTACTTTTGCGTCACGCTTGTACTTTTTGCCTTCTATCAAGTCGAAGGTACTTTTGTAATTCAATAGTGTTCCTGCCTTTCTATGATTATATAATAAGAATGAATTAATAATGTTATATGATTGTTTATGTTGTCTCTTATATGTCATATGTTTCTTCTTTTATTTAACATATACTGTGATGATGAAGGTATGTCTTTCATGACCTTCGTCTGAAGATCATTATGTCCTAAGGGAAATAATGCTTCGAAGGACGAAAGACATTAACATTTAACATCTTGTGTTGCCTTGTTCTTAATTCATAGTATTTGAGAACAAGTCCCCAACAGTTACATTATGATCATGTTCTAGTTATGCTGTTGTTTTCATTATTGTTCATGACAAGATCATTGTGTTAATTGGAACATGGAGCTTAACTTGAGATATCCGTGCTACCACAAGGGTGGAATGGGACGCCCTTGGCTGACTAATTAGGAAAGCTAGTGGAGGACTACCTTACCCGAAAGGGGCAAGGGCGGTAGAGGAGTTGTGTATAGAGAGGTTCTCAGGTCGATCATGCTGCGATGGCTTTTCGGATGAGGGATTCCTATATTGCCCTTCTTAGAAAGCGTAGCGGGTTTTCTGAAGCTAGTCGAACTTTGTAAAGGCCTCATAGTGGATCCCTAGCCATTCACCTCGGAAGTGTCTAAGTGCCTTGCAAACCCTGTCTAGACTGGATACACGACTTGTGGGTAAAGGGCGCAACCTCTGCAGAGTGTAAAACTGGTATATCAGCCGTGCTCACGGTCAAGGGTGACTCAGGACTCTCGCATGATTAATTTATGGAACTAAACTCAATCTGTCATATGCATTGCAGGTGTTATTATTAATTTTGATATCTTACTTATTTGGGTTGGTATCTACTTATAATTAGTAACTGCTAATAAAATTTTGACCAACTCTAAAAGCAATGCTCAGCTTTAACCATCTCCTTTGGTAAGCCTCACACTTCACATGAGCTGCCACCTTTGGTGAGTTCATGCACATTATTCCCCACAACTTGTTGAGTGATGAACTTATGTGAGCTCACCCTTGTTGTACTCACATCCCCCCAGGTCAATAGCAGGTACCACAGGATGAGGCACATGAGGGATGCCGTGATGAGTTCGTGAGGGGTCTAGACCGTCGTCTCGCAGTCAACTTTGGTTGTTGGATCGTTGTCTTCGTATGATGTAATTATTTAACTATTTTGTACAGAACTCCGTTATATATTAAAGATGTGACATTCATTTCTGTATCATGAGTCATCATATGTGTGAGACTTAATCCTAGGACACATGGTGATTATTTTGCGCCCGGGCTTTGGACCCCAAAAACCCGGGTGTGACGAAATCGATGGGGACGGTTGACGTGTGTGGGGACAGAGTACCCCTACATGTTGTGTGTTTAGGTTTTCCTTGCAAGGTTTAAAACTCGATTCGAATCGTCTGCTTCTCACAGCTAATGAGACTGCTTGATCCATTGTACCGCATTGAGTAATAAGGGGAATTGAGGTTACTGGCGAAAGATGTTGATTGACATAATGTTTGATACCATGTATTGATAGTTAAGTGCTCATCTATTCTAAAATCATTATTCTGGAATTTGAAAAGCTAAAACTTGATTTTGGACTCAACTAGTGCTTTTGTCAAACCAAACCCCTCAGCCAAACAACTTCATGGTCTAGAGTATAGGAGTAGACTCCTCACACCGGGTAAGTCTAGCTGAGTATTAGTATACTGAGCCTTGCTTGCGGCATAATTTTTACAGGTACCTTCCAGGAGGATATGGTTTCTGGGTTGACTTGGCCATCCACCCTGCCACCGGGTTGGATAGTCGAGTGGAACCCCGCCTCAGCAGGAGATGATCAGAAGGAGTGATGAGCCAGGCTTCGCCTCACTCCCTTTATTTTACCGTTAGTTATTTCCGCTGCAATGAGAACAATGTTTACTATTTTCAAACTCCGATGATGTAATAACACTAAGTACTTATTTAAATTTGTGGTATTATGCTTTATTGTATTTCTCTGTGCCTCACCTTCATGTGAGCAAATGGTACTTGATCCTTGGTAATAGCTTCAATCGGGCTAGATCCGAGGAATTGACAGTTTATTCCGGTTTAAGTGTGTGTCGTTGCCCTTGAGGCAAGACTAAGGCACTTAAGTTGGAATAATCTGGACGGTTCCGCCACAGCTGGTATCAGAGCGATTACCATTGCAGAGAAGCCAATAAACATGGTTACCAATCTTTTCAAAAGTAAAATTTGCTTAGAAACCAAGTTAGATAGATGTCAAGGCGATAAGGATAGACCTAGGACATGAAACCTTAGGAAATAGATGGGTAACTAGGTGGCTATTTAAGCATGTCATGCAGGCTGCTATTATTATAAGAAGGATGGCCAACATTCCTATGATTGATGGAGGACGTATAGGCCGGTTAAGCATGCATGCATCATTATATAATAAAAGCCAGGTGTAAACAAAAGTGGAGATGCCTCAAACAATTAAAATGATTGAATGAAAGGGTAATAGGGTCTTAAACGAGTAAGGAAAAATGTTAGTAAAAGGCAAGGAAGCCTCAAACCATCATGAGTTTTTACATTTTATTTTCCCACCTTATTATTTTTTCTTGTTTTCCACCTTACTTACAAACACCTTCGCACAGATGGCCTTACCCACACCCACTGAGGGAGGAGACGCACCTTTCCACATTGACAACCTTGCTCAGGAGGGCTTGGCCTTACCCACACCCACTGAGGGAGGAGACGCACCTTTCCACACTGACAACCTTGCTTAGGAGGGCTTTCCCATCATATTGTGGGAGGTACTGTAGGAGGCAGGATTCCATACACCTCCACATTACACTGTGCAGTTGTTTGAGGAACATGGAGTGCCTCGCTGTAAGGTGTGGCTAGCCTTGGAGCCCCACCCTTTGTAGCCAGGGTGGCGTTCATTGGACTCTGAGACCCTTGGTTTCCGAGCCCATGACACGATAGAGGCCACAACCTTGCATGTGTTGACGACCTTCTATGGATTTCACCCGTTGGATATGGTGACTCACCCCATCGGCCTATTCCCCGCTGAGAAGGAGGATGACCCAATGTGGAGGGACCAGGTTGACCATGCCAACGTGTGACGACAATCTACCCTGGAGCCACCGCTCGACTGACGGTTCTGTGCATGAGTGCACTATACGGCGCCCTACAACGCGAGGCCATGTCACACTTGATGGGCCTGGCTTAGGATGCAAAAGTCACCATCATGGATCGAGAAGATCTTGTGGTGGATCTATCTACTGAGTTGGTGGAGAAGGATCTCTAGACTGAGCAGATGGGTACTCGAATCCATGAGCTTGAAGAGCAAGTGGAAGAACAGAACCACGCCATTGAGGTTCTAGAGAACCAGCTTCAGAATACCCAGCAATAGCTTGAGGAGGCGAATGAGCACCTGGACATGCATCACCAGGAAATGCATCAGGACATGGAGGCAGATGAGGACATGGATATCGAGGGTGAGGATCTCGAGCCGGCTTCTAGCTTGGACATAGCTAGCGTAGCTCGCTCTGGGGGCCACCTTCTCTAGAGTCTAGCATTGCCTCATATGGCGTTAGGTGTTATGCTTGGAGTAGAAGTGGTAGGAAGTAGCACTCCTCAGGATAGCTTAGCTTTTGGCATCGTGGTATACTAGGCTAGGAGTCAAGTCTTTTCTCTTTACCAAGTGTTACACTTAAAACTTTCTTTCGGAGGGTTGGAGAAAAAATGAGATTGAGTCCCATCTATGAATTAATGCAACCAGATCTAAAGTTTAGAAATCCCACTGCGTACTCATAGCTTATCACAAATATAGATCATGAGTAACAACAGGAACTCCTTAATTTCAGATGGCAGGAAGAGCACGTCGTGGGCAGAACTAGCAGATTCCCCGCCACTAACCCAGCCTCCCACTATGCAAGAGCTGATGGCTCAGTAGAACGAGATTCTATGGTAGCTTGCACAATGCCAGCAGCAACCTCAGCACTTTGGGGGTGGCGAGCAGTATCAATGCCCACCGGCCGCAGCCACTTAATAGGAATTCCTTAGCATCCAGCCACCACTATTTAGGATCCACTTGATGCGGACGTATGGCTCTGAGTGGTGGAATCCAAATTCTCACTACTTGCGGGGGCATGTTCCGATGCCGCCAAGACCAGATTTTCCACACAGCAGCTTCGCGGACCTGCCAGGACATGGTGGGACCATTTCCTTGCTATGCAGCCAGTTGATCATATGGTTACTTGGGAGGAATTGAAGACGGCCTTCAGAGGACATCACATACCGGCAGGCATTATGGACCGTAAACTTAATGAGTTTCTGGCCTTGACTCAAGGGAATCACACAATGTTGCAATATACTCAGGCATTCAATGATCTGTGTCAGTATGCTGGCCACCATGCAGATACAGATGAGAGGAAGAGGGATAGATTTAGGAGTTGTCTTATCACCAAGGTCCAGGAATGCCTCAACATAGTCTGGGCCAATAGTTACAACGAGTTGGTCAACTTAGCCATCTCACAGGAAGATTGCATCATGGCCCACATAGTAGAAAATAAGAAGAAGGCACCATGGCAGGACCCTCTACACAACCTCATCATTTTAGGATCTTGTCTAACATCTAGAGCAGGGGGCCTCAGCAGCAACAAGGGAGATGGGTGATCAAGCCACCACAGCAGCAAGCACCCCATCGTTGTAATACTATAAAAACCATCAACTAAAATAATGCATTTAGTTTATTAATAGTAATTATGGTAATAAATTTTCTTTCTAGTGTTTGATTTTTATTTACATTTAGAATAATTATGTTTGCTCATATTTGATTTTTGGATGTTTAATAGATTTTTTATATTGAAAATCCAATTAAATAATATAGAAATATTGGTCCAAAAAAAATTTTAGTTATAAATAATTTTGGTATAATTATTATGGTTTTTAGAATTTTAAAAATATATTTATTTATATTTTTAAATAGAAAGAAAAAAAAGAAAAACGGACGAAACCCTAGCCTACCGTCCATTTTGCGCATTATGCCCAGCAGCTGCCGCGCCCCCCATTCCCCTCCCCTCTCTCTATGACCGGCGGGACCCACCCGTCCGGGCCCCGCGGCCCCTCTCCCTCCTTCTCCCTGTTGCCGCCGCCTGCATGTTGGCCGCGCGCGCCCGCACGTAACGCGCGCCGCCGTGCCGCGCCAAGCCGGCCACCCGCGCTCGCGCCCCGTGCTGCACTCCTGAACCCGCGTCCCCTTGACCTAATATGTGTCGTTGACTTTACAATCCACGACCCTGCCCTCGTCTTCAACCTCGCGCACAAGCCAGCGTGCCACTCCGACGGCCGGACACCCTCCCCGACAGCATACCGATCACCATCCCGCTCGTGCAAACGTAGGAAACATTGCGGAGCGCGGAGAGGAATCTCACCGCACCTAAGGCAAACAGGCCGACGCCACCGCTGTGGAGATGAAGCCCACGACGCCACTGCGATACCACGCCGAGATGTAGTTGTGATATCCTGGCCCCTGCGATGGTGATTTCCTAGCCCAAGGCTTAATAGAATTAATAGAGTATCCATACCAACAAGGTGCATCTTCATTTTCGGAAGCCTGTCTCGAAAGAACCTCCAAGTTAAGCATGCTTGGCTTGGAGCAATTAAGGATGGTTGACCGACCGGCAAGTTTTCTCGGGTGCGCATGAGTGAGGACAAAGTGCGCACAAAAGACCCGTGTTGGTCTGTGGGGACGATATATGATCCTAGAGAGCTGCCAGGAGTATGTTCCGCTGGTCCAGGGATTGGACGGGGTGTTACAAGTGGTATCAGAGCCGACCCTCGCGGTTTCACGGGCGTGTGTGCGTTAGGGGGTTCGGGTATATGGCGCATGGCGCATGTGGGCCCAGAGTGGTCACATGGCATGGCATATGACGACACTAGACACACAGACGTGGCTAAGAGGAGTGGTTCCTGGATTGGGGTTGACCGACGAGGACGTCGGTCTTCTAAGGGGGTGGATTGTGATATCCTGGCCCCTGGGATGGTGATTTACTGGCCCAAGGCTTAATAGAATTAATAGAGTATCCATACCAACAAGGTGCATCTTCTTTTTCGAAAGCCTATCTCGAAAGAACCTCCAAGTTAAGCGTGCTTGGCTTGGAGCAATTTAGGCTGGGTGACCGACCGAGAAGTTTTCTCAGGTGCGCATGAGTGAGGACAAAGTGCACACAAAAGACCCGTGTTGGTATGTGGGGACGATATATGATCCTAGAGAGCTACCAGGAGTAAGTACCACCGGTCCAGTTATTGGACGGGGTGTTACAGTAGTCGCAAGGTCCCGACGAGCACTGGACGACTCGGCTGGACGATGTCGCCCGTGCAATGCGCTCTAGCGATCAGCAGTGGCCTCGCGATGGGATCAATTTTCCACCAACGATGACCCTCGCCACAACTCTATCCTCGGCCCTCCCTCTCCTACCCGCGGCTACGAATGGAGAAGATCCTAGCGCGGCTCAAGCTCACGAGGCATCAGGCTAGGGATGGCAGTGGTCGGGTTTATATCGAGGTGTCCGAGAAGCTCGCGCGGATGGCGGTTACGGCCCGCCCGCGGGGCGAGATTCACGTGACGAAGAAGACCGTAGGCGGTAGAGGGTCTACCGACAGCGGCCATCACATAGGGAAGCGCACATGCGTAGACTGACACGCGGCCCCATCCGTCAGTTGGTCGCGTGGGCGAGGGAGGGAGGCTAACGGTTAGTTGGGCCGCACAGTGGTATACATTAACAGGTTCTTTTTATTTCCTGCTCCTTTCCTCTTCAATTTTATTTCCAAATCCAATTTCAATTCCATTTTAAATTCCAAGTGTGTGACAAATTCCTCTTCACATTAAATGTTCAATTTGAACATAGTATGGTAATTATTTATTTCTTTATAGCTTTTATTTTGTTTTGTATAGTATTTCTCTCTTTCTATATTATTTCCAATTTTCCCCAATTTGCACTTTTGGGATTAAATCCAATTCTCTTCTCATTATTATATTCCCATATTATTCTTTTTTGACTTACAAAATTCCAGTTCCAATCTAAGATAAAGTTTAAGAATTCAAATTTAATACCCACTTAAAATCAATCATGATACCTTATAATCTATTTATTCTAATTATTTTATTTGTTTAATAAATGTTGGAAATATGAAGCACACTCATATTGTTCCTTTCTTTTTAGGAGAATAATATTTTGATTGTGGGACAAGAGTTAAAATTTACTCCTAAAATTAAATATTCTTGTAAATAAATGCTTATGGCGCATCACTTAATGATATGAATATTCATTTAGTTGAATAGAAATATTTTCTATTACTCTTTTTCTAAAATATTTCTTGGTTTTCAAGATTCTGTCCTCAATTCTCAATACTCAAGTATAATTTGATATATCTAAATTTTCTATTTTATTTCTTCATATATTTATTTTATTATTGTTATATTTTTTATACCAAGTTTTGGGCCTTACAGGTTTGCTTAAGTGGTTTCACTTAAGTGCTTTTGATATACTCTTATACCTTTGTTTAATTGGGATACTTGGGATACACACTTTTTAGTAAGACATGTGTTGCTAATTGTTGGGGGCCTTCGGCTTCCGAAGGTCCTCAAAAACGTAATTTGACTATGTTTTCCAAGAGAAATATGTGAATAGGTACCTTCGAAGTCAGATTGCGAGTATACAAGAGCACGGTTAAGACGAAGCTTGACTGGGACGACGATCACAACGAAGGATAAGACGATCACGAAGCTATGTGCAGAAGAGCTTCGGCATAACGGCGGAAAAGGGAAACCGACTTAAAGATGAAAAGCCAAATTAGACCTCGAAGAATTACTATAGAGTTATTGATAAATGTAAAGGGCATTAATGTAATTTTGCATGGGCTGCGACCCGTGCCTATAAATAGGTGAACAGTTTTCCCGTACTGTTCACGCTGACTTGGCATTCACTTTTGCATCACGCCTGTATTTTCATTCCTTCAATCCGAAGGTACATTTGTAATTTACTATTGTTTACACAAGTAATATAAATGGAAATAGATTAATAATAATGTTTACAAAAATTATGTTACTTTCTGTATTTTGTACGAATGTTCTCCATCTTTTATCATGATCCTGAAGGTATGTCCTTCATGACCTTCGTCCTAGATTCATTATGTCCGAAGGGAAATAATGATTAGAAGGACGAAGGGCTTTGATATTTAACATTTTATGTTGCCTTGTTCTTGATTCATAGCATTTGAGAACAAGTCTCCAACATTGGCGCCCACCTCCGGTGAACTCACTTCCATTTCTTGAGCTTTGAATACCTTCGGCAAGCATCACCTTCGTCATGCCGCCGAAAAAAGCTTCAGCAACAGGGGCTGCCACTCTGCAGCCGCTTGACCCCAATCAGGACGTCCTTTCCCTTAGGGAGGCCCGAAGCCAGAAGAGGAAGGCCGCTAGTCCAACGCCTCCGGAGGACGACTTGGATCAGGAGATCCAAAACCTGGAGATCCTTCAGCAGCAGGTGCAACGAAAAAAAGGAGAAGATGGCTCGTCTAGCTGATCTTCAGAGACAGATAGATGAAGCTTCGGAAGAGGTTCGTCATCTTGTTCAAGATGATCAGAACCGAAGGCCTCCGCGCAGAGAGCTTCATCAAGAAGGCTTTTACAATGAGTACGACTGGTATGAAGATTTCCATCATGGGAATTTTGCTTTCGATGATGCTTCTCCTCTCTCAACAGAATTGCAGGCTACACCATGGCCCCAGTCTTACAAGCCACCCCAGCTCCCCATGTACAATGGTCATACAGACCCGAAGCAATTCTTGATGAGCTATGAAGCAACCATATCTTCGTATGGTGGCAATACTGTAGTCATGGCAAAGTCTTTTGTCATGGCCGTCAAGAGTGTCGCTCAGACCTGGTACTCCTCTCTTCGGCCAGGGACAATCACTTCTTGGCAAAAGTTGAAGGATATGTTGATAACTAGCTTCCAAGGGTTTCAGACGAAGCCAGTTACTGCTCAAGCTCTATTCCAGTGTACCCAGGACCACGAAGAATACCTCCAGGCGTATGTCCGAAGGTTTCTGCGCCTGAGGGCACAAGCGCCAACAGTGCCCAATGAAATTGTCATTGAGGCCATGATTAAGGGACTTCGGCCGGACCCTCAGCACAATACTTTGCCAGGAAGCCACCACAAACTTTGGAGAAGCTGCTCCAAAAAATGGACGAGTACATCCGAGCTGACAATGATTTCCGCCAGAGAAGGGAGGAGGCATTCAGGTTCTCTGAGATGACCAGGGGCTTCGGAGGAAGATTTCATCCGAGGCATGTCAGGTCAATTCATAATTCCACTCAAAGTGATGATCGAGGGAGCCAACAGAAAAGGCCACAATACTCTTCACAAGCTTCGGGGCAGCAACAAGGTTCTTTTGGGCCGTCAGCGCCAAGGGGCAGAGGCGCCAGGGGCTTCGGGGGAAGGTTTGGAGATCAGCCAAGAAAAATTTACTGCTTATTCTGTGGTGAAGACAAGGGTCATACCACTAGGATGTGCCACGTTACCATCCAGAAGCAGAAGGAGATAGCAGAAGCAGCAGCGCAACAAAGTCAGCCGAAGCAGGTCATGCATACTGCTTCGTATCATTCGCCTTATATTCCAGAATATGTAGGCAACCACCCTGCAGCTTCTGTTGCTTCGGCAAGCCAACCCCAAGCATCTTGGCAGCAGCCTCCACCGCCACCACCAACACAAAGAGGTCAGCAGCCAGAAGGGAGTCAGCGC
The DNA here is from genome assembly GCF_902167145.1 of Zea mays. NCBI lineage: Eukaryota > Viridiplantae > Streptophyta > Magnoliopsida > Poales > Poaceae > Zea > Zea mays. The sequence goes on from NC_050097.1 coordinate 93,373,713, forward strand.
AATAACCTTCAGCGGGACATCAGAGAGGAGTCCGAAGCTCGCACAATCAATAGCACTGTGCTAGAGTCGAAGCACATTTACTGACAAATATCCTACCCCAGCAGCAGCTCTTTCGCATTTTCATATTCACTATTATTTTCTTTTTAATAAGGAACAATTAAGGGTAGTTTTAATGTCTTTTATCGCCTTTTAATTTTCTGTAATAGTTTCGCTTTTTTCTGTAATAGAAATATATCTTCTCCATAGGCCTAACCTGCTGAAGCATGAGAATTTATGTTGGCAAGGAGGATTTTCAAAGTTATCAAAAATTTGTTCTAAGAGGCACACTGCAATTTATTCGAAGCAGTAAAAAGTCGTTCCTAAGGGAGCGCAGTGTAAGTTTTCTAAGCTTACAGCGAAAAATCAGCGCTGATTCCGCCGAAAGTAAAAGGCGAAGAAGCTCCTAAGGGAGGCTTACAACAAAAAATAAACGCTGATTCCGCTGAAAGTAAAAGGCGAAGAAGCTCCTAAGGGAGGCTTACAGCGAAAAATAAACGCTGATTCCGCTGAAAGTAAAAGGCGAAGAAGCTCCTAAGGGAGGCTTACAGCGAAAAGTCAGCGCTGATATAACAAGTGTGTGTGCTCTATTGCAGGGATATGTATCTGCGCACAAATATCATTTTGCATAACATAACATCATCACATCATTTTGCATAACATAAGCATCATACAGCATATTGCATGTGGAACAAGAAGGGGATACAGTATTGATCTTCGGAGAATATTTTGGAAAAGAGAAAATCGTGCTAAGGCACAAGATAAACCGAGACGAAGTGTAGCTTCATTAGAGAGAAAAGATTTTCTTCACGAAGCATGAAAAGAAGGGAATGTGTTTTTTTCGCCGAAGGCTCAAAAAATGGTATGTATGCAAAATTTCATGCATCGTAAAGAATTAAACTATAAATAGATTATATATTACATTCAAAGTTACAATGTATTACACACGTTACGTTCCAAATGTTTCTACAATAGCATTTAATCCTCCTTAAGAACTATTTCTGCAGCTTCGTTCAGTAGCTGGTCGACAACCTTGTCCATAATGGCTTCGGCCATTTTTCTAATTTCATCGTCCCCCATCGGGTGGGGGCCCGAAGACGCCTAAGCAGGTTCTGAGGGAAGAGAAGATACGGCTATATTATTATTACAAGCCGCGAACAAAGTCTGGAATAAAAAATTACAAATAAAAACCACTAACTAATACCTATTTGCCCTTCGGGCCCTGTACTTTTCTCGGCAGCCTCCGCTACTTTCCTAGCATCGTGGATGCCTTTTTCGCTCTTTTGAATAATTTCTTGCGCCATTTCTCGGCCGCCGTTGTCCCAGATATCGGTGAAAAATTTTCCGCCAATCATGCTTGCTTCGGCGGAGGGGTCTTTAATGTCTTCGGAGGACAAAGTAGCTTCGGTTTGCGCTAAAGATTTTACATGCTCACAACCTTTCTTCTCCAAAACAGTAGCAATTCCTCTAGCACCCGAAAAAGCACATATGTCTCCGTGGCTATTCAGGATTTCTTCGAAGGCCTCAGCTTCGTGACTAATGCATTCCATCGGACCTTCAGGATTGCCCCTTGAGAAATTCTCTTTGCTAGAGAATGCGCCAACGTTGGCGAAGCTGGATTTTATCTTCTTAACACATTCTATGGATTTAACATAGCATCTTCTCTAGGATGCACGAAGCTCTCTAACATTTATTTCTAAATGATTGGCCCATTGATCACTAAGCTCTCGTTTTGTCTCTTCAAGTATACGTTCTTCTTTAGCTCTAGCTAGCTGTTTCTGAAGATCTTTAATTTCGCGTTTTTGGGCTTCAGCCTGGGCCTTTGATGTGACGGAACCTCCCAAGTAATTAGGCCCACCTACAGTTGTCCTTGTCCAACGGACCTCAGACAACCCTGTAGGTGCCCCTGAACTACTTGACAAGCTCGGTATCTTTCCTTACCTCACCAGGAACGTTTTACCCGTCTTGCAGACATTACAGAACATCGGAGATAAAGAAATGCGGAAGCGAATTACATAAACTTACATTTATTTCAAAAGCAAGCTTGAGTTATTTTATTACAGACCAGACTAAAAGTGAGTGCAGAGTAGTAATATTATACAAACCAAGGGAGGCACAAACTCCTCCCGAAAGTTCTTTAAGCTAAAGATCTTAAGTGGAGGACCGAGTCCTCCCGCACTTCAGTCTTGTTGTTCTTCTTTTGGAACCACCTTGGCACAGAAGCAGCAAAAGTCTGCTAATTCCTCACCTAAAAACAACGAAGGGATAAACCCTGAGTATGGAATACTCAGCAAGTCTTACCCGACTAAAGAAAAGACTCTCAAGGGTATGCGGGTTATATGGGAGTCAAGGTAAGGCTTTTCAATATTCAAAGACCCTGTTTTGCAGAAATGCTTACTAAAGTGGATCCTTAAAAATCCAATTTTATTTGTCAAGTTAGGTAAAATTACCTGCACTAGAGTTCTTTCTACCCTAGTTCAATCACTGGTCCTGTACTAGCCAATTTCTCAACAAAAACCCTTTATCTTTAGTGGAATGCTACGTGTAAGTCAGTGGCCAAGTCTCCATAACCGCGGAGGTACGGCGATCCGAATCGATTATACTCAGCTGAGGATCTCCAATCACACGACATATGTAGCACTTAACCCTTGCATATGTCAACCCGCCACCGGGGTTCTTAAGACCGGATCAGGTTCACGCAAACCGAGAGCACAGATACACCACCGTCCAGCCTCTTGCTACGGAGGGTACACGCTACTCTCGCCACCGCTCCACGCCCATTTCGTGTTATCTTATTCCGGCCTTAGTCTACCCGAGGCAAGGCTTACCCATGACGAGGCATGTGACCAGTTAAAGGGTCCTCGGTCAGCAGGCCTACATCGACAAGGTCCTTAATCGACTCAGACGGAGACACTACACCGAGACTCTCTTCTCGTGCAAGTCACCCGCCCGGTCTCAGCTTAATCATTTAACCCAAAACTTGGTACCTGGCAGAGGTACATCTTTTCCGATGTTGAATCCATCACGGCCATGATGGATCCACCATTAAGTTTTATTTTTGAAAACATCCCACCCACTTTTGCCACAATATCTTTTGTAAAAACAAAACCTTTGTTTTTCTAAAGCAAAGCTAAGCATCAAAAAGCTTTTGTAAAACAGGTGATCAAGGAAGGTAATCAGATTCAAGGAAGGTAATGCAGGAATTGTTTTAGTAATCAACTCCTATCACCTAATGCATCAAGCAAGTGAGAAGAATTTTAAAAGTATCAAGGGAGGTGGCAAATGCACCGGGGCTTGCCTTCGTTTACAGGTGATTCGGGTTCGGATCCACAGATAAACTATTCCCGGCCTGGGATTCCGAAGGTGGTGGTGTCCTGTCTTCGGGGACTTCTACCTCTTCTTCACGTTCTAATCATAACCATACATAAGTATAAGAATGGATGCCATGGGATGCTCATGAGGATGCAAAGGTAGCATAACTTATTATTTACGTCTTGAATACAACTTTCCTTCACGGAGTTCCGGGAACTTAGGGTTTCCGGAGTCGGTAAAGGAGTTCATAGGGCAAGGGGGGGGTGGTTTGGGGTTTGGTGATCAAACAAGGTCCAAATCAATTCAAACTCTACCCAAGGCTTCTAAATATTATGAGGAACTCATATAAAAATTTTGAGCATTTTTGGACTTACCATTTGTTTTCTAAAAATCCATAACCAACATTTTTAACCACTTTAAATACCCTAAAATTTCTACCTTTCACTAAAAATCACAAACTTATTTTTACTAAATTCTAGGGAAAATAACAAGCCTAGGAAAATTAGTTTCACAATTTTAGCATTTTTCTACATATTTCTAAAGCTCTGTTGTAAAAGAAAAAGGAAAATGTTCCAACAGTGATGGGCCAGATTCAGCCCAGCGGCCCAGTTCCAGGGAGGAAAGGCGCCCGCGCGCCCTGGCGGTTTTGCGCAGAGACCCTCGCGTCTTTGTCTAACAGCGAACGAGCCCTTTCACTATTTTGAGGAGTCACTGACACTTCACAAAAAGACCCTCCGGTTTCTATCTATTCACGATTTGAAGTCCACGACGCCGTTCGTGCGTGGCCGTGCTCCGGCGAGCATCTACGCCGGCCGATTAGGGCAACGGCAGGGTCCTCCGAACAGCGGGCACGAAATTAACACTACCCCGACCATTTCCCCCAACTTAATTTGGCTATTCATCAACTATGGAGCTCTGGCCACGTTGGCCGCGAGCATCACGGCAAGACAGCCGTGTTCCCGGCGATGGGTGGCGGTCTAGTCAAATTAAAGGGGTCAGGGAGCATCGCAGACGTATGATAATGCTCAAACAAGGGAGCAGAGGACGGGAACTGACCGGAGTTGGGCTGGCGACGGTGAGCTTGGTTTCACGGTGGCGGAAGCTTGAATTGGGGGAAACTCCGAATTCGAGCAGATGAGTGGATGATTGAGGCCAATTAGCGGTGGTTAGCTAGCTGACTACCTCACGGAGCTGGACACGGGCTCAATTTATAGGGAGGATGGGCGGTGGCCGTGAATTTCGAGCAAGACGCGCGGCGGTCGGAGGTGGAGAAGAACACTGGCGCAGTGAATACGTGTTCAACGTCGTGGCAGCTATTCCGGTGAGCAACGGGGAGCTAAAGTGAATCGTGGCGGTGCAGTGGCGAGGCTCGGACACGCGGCGCAAGGCCGAGGGGCGGTGATCATCGGCGTAATTTTCCAGTTCCGCCGCGGTGAATGCTTGTACGGTGGCCGGAATACTTTACTGGCCGGAGTTATCCACGGCGATGATCTCCAAGCGCTATCCAGTTGATTTGGTCACGAGTCACGGCGGTGATGGCACGAATCTTTGCGCAGGGAGGTCGCCGGCGGTGGAGTTTGCTGCGCTGGCGATCTGATCCATGGGACACTGTACCATGGAGAGCACCCATCAGATGAACTGACAGAGCGACTTGGAGCACGATTTTCTCTCAATTTTCAATGGTAACATACTCCATGCTCTGCAGCAAAATTGTAGAGCTATAGATCAGCTACAAGTTTGTCACAGCAGCCATGGGCAGATTCTTGCTGGATCATAGTTGAATTTATGCTCAAAGTCGTAGTGATTGCACTGTCTGTCTGAAAATTCAGACCTTAGTAACCTGACAGTCCAACTTTAGACTTAATTATCACTAAATTCTTCTTAACAACTGATCTCACATTCTTAAGCAAAGTTGTTCTCCTATGATTGGTCTTCAACTTTGATGTGGTGACCTAGGGCAAAAACCCTATGCTTTGAAAGTTACAAAGCCCCAAAGTGGAGCCTTCAACACTGAATTTCAGACTTAGTATAGAACTCAAATGAGGTCCATTTTGCATTTAAGTCCAAAACTTAGGGTTTGGCTTTCAAGTCCACATATTTGTGAACCAATTGGCTTTAGATGCTTAAACATAGTAGTTTTTACATTTTAGTCCAAAGGTTCATCACTTTTGCACATAAGCCCCTAGGGTTTGGTTTCAGGGTTTTCCAGGGTTCCAATTAGGGTTTCTGGTATCCCAGGGGTATAAATGTGATTCAAATTTATTCTTAGGGTCATTTTATGACTTTTACCCTAAAGTCTTTAGGTTTTCTTAACTTGGGTTAAGTTTTACCCCTTTAACCACTATTTAGGGTTAAGTCCATTAACCAGGGTTCTATTTGCAAAAACATTAAAACAATACAACTTGTTTGAAATTTTTGCCTAGTGAATGCACTCTAGGTGTGTCACACATATGCAATGCCAATGCTTATGATGTCATGCTCAAGTTTTAGTTATAGTAACACCAGGGGTGTTACATCCTTCCCCCCATAAAAGAATCTCGTCCCGAGATTAAAAATCCTAGGGTAGGTAATGGTAAAGGAAACACATCACATTTTTATTTCTTAAGTTTTGGTACAAGGCAGGGGTAATGTGGGGGTTCATTCCTTTATTACACAGCTATACAGACTTTACAATTTACATGAGGCTAGAAAGCCTGGGAAATTCTTATCTAAGAAGTCTTGGGTTTCCCATGTAGCCTCGTCTTCCGAATGCTGGTTCCACTGTATCTTGTAGAACTTGAGAGTCTTTCTCCGGGTAACCCTGTCCTTTTGATCCAGAACTCGAATAGGATGTTCCGAGTATGTTAAATCTGGTTCCAGGACAACATCAGTCACTTCAATGGTTCGATCAGGAACCCGAAGACACTTCTTCAGTTGTGACACGTGTTGGGGACTTGTTCTCAAATGCTATGAGTCAAGAACAAGGCAACATAGAAAATGTTAATCGTTAAAGTCCTTCGTCCTTCGAAGCATTATTTCCCTTGGGATATAATGGTTTTCGGACGAAGGTTATGAAGGACGTACCTTCATAAATTCATTATACAGTGACGAAGGATGAATTGTGAGGAATATAAAAGATAACATAAACAATTATATATTATTATCAGGTATAAACAGAAATATCGTTGAATTACAAATGTACCTTCAACTTGAAGGAGATGATAGTACAAGCGTGACGCAAAAAGCGAATGCCAAGTCAGCGTGTCCAGTACGGGGGTACTGTTCACCTATTTATAGGCACGGGACACAGCCCATACAAAATTACATTCATACCCTTTACATTTGATAATAATTCTATAGTAGTCTATCGAGGTCTGAATGGCCTTTTCATCTCTAAGTCGGTTTCATTTTCTGCTACCATGCCGAAGCTTTCCTGCTCACATCTTCGGCGCTGTATCGACCTTCGTATTATTCTGGTCTTCTTCTATCGCGATACCGACTTGAGTCCGAAGATACCTGCTCACACATTATACTCCAGAAATACTGTCAAATCCTGTTTTTGAGGACCTTCGTAAGCCGAAGGCCCCCAACAGTAGCCCCTCGCAATATTAATTTGTTTAAAATAATAAATTTAGATTGCGACATGGACGAAGGCTTTACGCCGAAGGTCCGAAAAAACACCTTCCCTTTGCTAGAATAGCAACATTCACTGACAAGCGGGGTCTTTCAATTTTCAACGCACTAGGCGTATAAATACGGTCATACCGCAAACTCATTTGGCACGCTCTCTTGCCAACTGCTCTCGCTCACTCAATTTTTAGCTTTTGTGCACTAAGATTTGCTGAGCTTTTAGTTTTGAAGCTTCGGCTTTGAAAACAGTTTTTTAGCGTTTCCGAAGATGTCTGCAGATAAGAAGGCTGCTGCTGAGATGAAGCTGAGTCTTGACGAAGAGAAAAACTTGGGGTTTCTTATAGCGATGTCGAAGACCAACACAGAAAAAATCACCAAGGAGATTCTAGAAGGTTTGTCTGAGGATACTGGTGACAGCGACAGTTATGATGTGGACAGCGGTGGTGAAGACTCCGAAGATCGCCCCTAGCGACCAAGCCATTCAGTTTATGGTAAATCAACTATCAAAGAGAATCATCTTGTCAACATGAGAGGAAGGTATTTCCGGGATTTGTCCGTTGTGAGGGCCGACGAAGGGGAGAAGACTTGTCCACACCCTGAAGAAAATGAAGTCGTAGTGTACCGAAGCTTTTTGAAAGCTGGGCTGCGATTTCCCTTGAGCAGCTTCGTCGTGGAGGTGCTGAAAATCTTCGAAGTCTATCTTCACCAACTTACCCCCGAGGCAATCATAAGGCTGAATATCTTCGTGTGGGCCGTGAGAAGCCAAGGTCTGAAGCCTGATGCAAAAAGCTTCTGCAATATACACGAATTATCATACGAAACAAAACCTTGGGGTAAGGAACAGTATCACAATAATTTTGGTTGCTACAGTTTCGTTTCTCGGTCCGGGTCAAGCTGTCCCGTGCCAACCTTTCGGAAGAGATGGCCCGGCGACTGGATGACAGAATGGTTTTATGTGAAGAATGACCTGACATTACGAGAAGATATCAAGGGTATAATTATGCGCCCTATTTGGCAAAGCTTCGGCCTTCGGAGGCCGAAGGTTGAAATGAATGAAGCTGCCGAAGAATGCCAGAGGGCCTTCAGCGTTATCTGTTCTTTTATTGAAACAAGAGATTTAGTACAAGAGCATATTGCCTTCAGGGTATGGCCGCTCGCAGAGAAATGGGAAATGCCACAAGAAACCATAAAAGAGGCCGACGAAGGTGGACTTATCAGGTTGAAGTACACTTTTAAATTTGGAGATAAATTCGTTGAGCTAGATGATGACTGGTTAAAAAGCATTGAAAATTTAAGTGATGAACTGCTTGGGGCTTATTCGAAGGCTGAAGATACTGCACTGTCAGCAGCCTTCGGAGGCCGAAAAAAGAAAAGACTGAATCGGGTGTTTGATGCAATCGGGTTTGTCTACCCTGATTACCGTTATCCCATTCGAAGGCAGAAAAGAAAAAACACAACCTCTGCGAAAGAAGAAGCTGCAACTGCTCCTAGCGAGCCAGAACCGAAAAGAAAGAGGATAAAGGTCCTGACACATCGACCGCGCTATATTGAACCAGCTTCGGTGCCTGAGTTTACTGGGGAAACCTCTTCGGCCACCGAAGCTGAAAAACCAACCGATCCAACCTTGCTGCCAGAAGTCGCAGAAACGGCCGAAGTGCCAACAAAGATAGAATTGGAAGAACCAAAGATTTTGTTATCAGAAACGAAAGAGAAGGCCGAAGCGCCATCCACAGAAAAAATGGAAGAAGTAAAAGAAGCAACTGAGGGATCAAAAACATCAGAAGTTTTGAGTCCTGCAGCAAATATTGAGATAGTAAAAAACCAAAAGTTTCCAGCGGTGACTCCGAAAAGGAAGAGAATGGTCAATGTGCTAGATGTTCTGGAGACAATTAAATCTTCAAGCACACCTCCGAAGGAGACTGTTGTCATCCCCGAAGAAAAAACTGAAGTCTCTGATACTAAAGCTCCAGAGCAAGAAAGTGAAGCCGAAGCTGGGTCCTCAGAACCCACGAAGATAAAATCCCTGGAATTTGAGGAAGAAAAAATAACAGAGCCAACTTTTGTTGAAGAAATCAGTGCTGCTGCCCCCGAAGCATCCCCCAAAGTCCTTGATTATATTATTCGCCATGCTTCGGGGAAACAATTATCAGAAAAAGAAAAACAAGAGGCCCAACTTTACGCCCAAAAACTGAAGTATCCAAAGGGGGCATTAATATTCAATGGCAGTGGAGAAGAAGACTTTTTGTATTGTCTCCCTGACAGCAAAGAGATTTCTGTCTGTCGGGAGATGAGCAAGAGCTTCGGATTCCCAACACTGGAAGACGGGCTCTCAGTGCTATCGAAAAATGATTTGGCCGACAGCCTGGCATATAATAGTTTGAAGGTGCAACAAATGGGATCTTTGCATTTTTTGTTGAGACCAAAATTTTTCGTTTGTTTAAACCTATTAACGCACACATATTTCTCTTTGCAGGGCCTGATACTTAGCAATGCCCTCAGGGCACAGAAAGATGCTGAAGACGAAGGGTGTACTATAGCCCTGAGCAACCTTCGTTCCGAAGTAATTGAACTGAGGAACGAAGGTCTCGAAAAAGATAAAATATTACACTCATTGATAAATAAAATAAAGGAAGACGAAGCTGCTTTTAAAGGTTAAGCTGAAGCTCAGAAGCGCGAAATTGAAGATCTTCGGAAACAACTGGCCAGAGCCAAGGAAGAACGCATACTTGAAGAAACAAAGCGAGAACTCAGCGACCAATGGGCAGATCACTTAGAAGGAACTGTTGAAGAGCTTCGGTCGTCCAAGAAGAGATGCTATAACAAATCTATAGAGTGTGTTAAGAAGTTAAAGGCTAGCTTCGCCAGGGTCGGCGCATTCTCAAGCGAGGAAAACTTTACGAGAGGCAATCCCGAAGGTCCCATCGAATGGATCGACCACGAAGCTGAGGCCTTCGAAGAAATTTTAAATAGCCGTGGAGATATATGTGCTTTCTCGGGTGCCAGAGGAATTGCCACCATTTTAGAGAAAAAAGGCTGCGAACATGTAAAGATTTTAGCGCAATCCGAAGGTGCTTTGTCCTTCGAAGATGCAAGGGATCCATCGGCCGAAGCTAGCATGGTTGGTGGAAAATTTTTCACCGATATCTGGGATAATGGCGGCCGAGAAATGGCCCGAGAAATTATTCAAAAAAGCGAAAAGGGCATTCACGATGCTAGAGAAGTAGCTGAGGCTGCTGAGAAGAGCGCAGAGCCCGAAGGTCAATTAGGTATTATCTAATAGTTTTTATTGTGTTGTAATTTTAGGTTTTAAGATTCGTTTGCAATTTGTAATAGCAATGTAGCCGTATCCTGTCCTACTTCAGATTCTGCTAAAGCGTCTTCGGGCCCTCAGCCGAAAGGAGACGACGAAATAAAAAAGATGGCTGAAGCTATTATGGACGAAGTCGTCAATCGGCTCCTAAACGAGGCTGCAGAAGTCGTTTTGAGAGAGGATTAAGTATTATTGTAAAAACTTCTGAAATGTAATATATTGTAACATTTTGTAACCCTGAATGTAATATACCTGTTTTTATTGCTCAATTCTTTACGATGCATGAAACTTTACACGTACCGCTTTTGAGTCTTTGACAAAAAAACACCTTCCCTTCTTTTCATGCTTTGTGAAGAAGAATTTTTCAACAATATCCGGTGTTCTGATGAATAATATCCAGGCTTCGTGAAGATATTTTCCGAAGCTACACCTCCGAAGATCAATAATGTATCTCCTTGTGACATTATGATTTTTCCCTTTTTTCAAAATGTTCTTCTGTAGATTAATATTGTGTCCACCTCTTGTGCCATATGCAACATGATGTATGATGCTTATGCTATGCGAAATGATGCGATGATGTTATGTTATGTGAGGTGATGCTTATTCCGAAGATGCACACGCATCCCTGCAATAAAACACATAATCTTTTATAAGCCTCCCTTAGGAGCTTCTTCGCCTTTTACTTCAGCGGAATCAGCGTTTATTTTTCGCTGTAAGCCTCCCTTAGGAGCTTCTTCGCCTTTTACTTTCAGCGGTATTCGCGTTGACTTTTCGCGCTTCGCCTTTTACTTAGGCGGTATCAGTGTTGACTTTTCGTTGTGTGCTCTTCATTCCCTTTGGAACGACTTTGGAGCAGAAAACTTACACTGCGCTCCCTCTGGAGCGGCTTTTTGTGACTTCGGCAAACTTACTCTGCGTTCCTTAGAACGACTTTTTGTTGCTTCGAAGAATTTTCGATAATCCGAAGGTCCTCTTTGTTATCATAAATCTTTAATACTTCATCAACTTAGGCCTGTGAAGAAAATATATTTTCCTTGTGGCAAACAACGAAACTATTTACATGAAATCTAAACAATGTCCTTTATTACACAGAAAAGAAGACTGAATAAGAAAGACTGCTATTCAGGTAGGATATTTGTCAATAGATGTGCTTTGACTCTGGCACAGTGCTATTGACTGTACGAGCTTCAGACTGTTCTCTGAAGTCCCTCTGGTGTGGAGCATACTGGCTCCCTTCTGGCTGCTGGCCTTGTTGCAGCGGAGGTGGACGCGGAGGCTGCTGCCAGGAAGCTTGAGGTTGACTCGCCGAAGCAACAGAAACTGCAGGGTGGTTGCCCACATATTCTGGGATGTAAGGTGAATGATACGAAGCAGTATGCATGACTTGCTTCGGTTGAGCTTGTTGTGCTGCGGCTTCGGCTATTTCCTTTTGCTTCTGGATGGTGACATGGCACATTCTGGTGGTATGGCCTTTGTTCTCACCGCAAAACAAGCAAAAGATTCTTCTTGGCTGATCTCCGAATCTTCCGCCGAAGCCCCTGGCACCTCTGCCTCTTGGGGCTGGTGGTCGGAAGGAGCCTTGCTGTTGCCCCGAAGCCTGTGAGGAACATTGTGGCCTTTGCTGTTGGCTCCCTCTATCATCATTTTGTGTAGAGTTATGAATTGATCTGACATGCCTTGGATAGAACCTCCCTCCAAAGCCCCTGGTCATCTCAGAAAACCTGAAAGCCTCCTCCCTTCTTTGGCGAAAATCATTATCGGCCCGAATGTACTCGTCCATCTTCTGGAGCAGCTTCTCCAAAGTTTGAGGAGGCTTCCTAGCGAAGTACTGAGCTGACGGTCCTGGCCGAAGCCCCTTGATCATGGCCTCAATGACAATTTCATTGGGCACCGTTGGTGCCTGTGCCCTCAAACGTAAGAACCTCCGGACGTACGCCTGAAGGTATTCTTTGTGATCCTGGGTGCACTGGAATAGAGCTTGAGCAGTGACCGGCTTCGTCTGAAACCCTTGGAAGCTAGTTAACAGCAAGTCCTTCAGCTTCTGCCATGAAGTGATTGTTCCTGGTCGAAGGGAGGAATACCAGGTTTGAGCAACGCTCCTGACAGCCATAACAAAAGATTTGGCCATGACTGCAGCATTGCCACCATACGAAGACACTGTTGCTTCGTAGCTCATCAAAAACTGCTTCGGGTCTGAGTGGCCATCGAATACAGGAAGCTGAGGCGGTTTGTAGGACGGGGGCCAAGGTGTAGCCTGCAGCTCAGCAGACAGAGGAGAAGCATCATCGAAAACAAAATTCCCATGATGGAAATTATCATACCAGTCATCTTCGTTGAGGAAACCCTCCTGATGAAAGTCTTGGTGCTGAGGCCTTCGGTGCTGCTCATCCTGAGCAAGATGACGAACTTCTTCAGAGGCTTCGTCTATCTGCCTTTGTAGTTCAGCTAGCCTGGCCATCTTTTCTTTCTTCCTCTGCACCTGTTGATGAAGCATCTCCATGTCTCTGATTTCTTGATCTATCTCGTCCTCTGGTGGTGTCGGGCTGACAGCCTTCCTTTTCTGGCTTCGGGCCTCCCGAAGAGAGACAGTCTCCTGATTGTGGTCCAGCGGTTGAAGAGCTGCAGTGCTAGTTGCTGAAGCTTTCTTCAGCGCCATAACGAAGGTTTATGAATCAGCCCAGGGGAAAGTGGCCAGAAGAATTAATCAAAGTGGTGTGGAGCCACAACACAACAGTGTCAAGATCAACAGGTTTTACGCCATTCAAACAATTATTTGGTGACGAAGCAATAACCTCGGAAGAAGCCAAAGCAGGATCAATAAGAACAGTAGCTTTGGCAGAAGGCAAAGATGTGGTTGATCATTCTGTGGAAAAAGATGCTATAGAAGGGATCAGGCTTCAAGCTGTGGAAAACATCAACAAATATCAAGCTGAAACAATAAAATGGCGTGACAGAAAGGTTAGGCTGAAGAACATTGAGCCAGGACACTTGGTGCTTCGAAGAATAGCCAACCCTGAGACAGTAGGCAAATTACAGCTGAAGTGGGAATGACCTTTTTTGGTAGCATCTTCGTCAAGACCCGGTTCCTATAGATTGAAGGATATGGACGGCAACGACATTCCTAGATCATGGAATGCGGATGAGCTTCGGCGATATTATGTTTAGCTTGATGTAATTTTCTTTTTCTATTCTTTTTTGTGGCACCCTTTTCCTTTCAAAAGGGGGAGAAAGGTTTTTAATGGGGCCACAACATGTAATTTTCCTTATTTTAATTCTATAAGAATGATATCCCCCAAAAATGTAAATGTAAATGCAAAGGAAAAAAAAGAAAACAGGGAGAAGCTCAAAAGTCGTTCCTAAGGGAATGCAGAGCTTAGAGCGAAAAATAAACGCTGATTCCGCCGAAAGTAAAAGGCGAAGAAGCTTCTAAGGGAGGCTTACAGCGAAAAATAAACGCTGATTCCGCTGAAAGTAAAAGGCGAAGAAGCTCCTAAGGGAGGCTTACAGCGAAAAGTCAACGCTGATACACCGAAAAGTAAACGGTGAAGCCAAAAAGTAAACGGCCAAAAGATTTGAATCATTCCCAAGGGGATGAAGGGTTATGATTATGGTTTTTGAATATGTGTTTCGATATTCATTTGCATGATACATTACATCATGTCATTTTCATTCATAAACATTCATTTAGACATATATAGAATCATCATCATATCACACAAAAAGACAGATGCTTCGGCAATGAGGAAAAATTTCGAAGAAAGAGAAAATTTTTTATGCTTCGTTGTGTACGAAAAGAAGGGAAGGTGTTTTTCGCCTTCGGCTCAAAAAGAGAAGTTTCGTCCACAGCAAAGCAGATTGTACACGGATAAAGGAGACAAAATATATTACTAGGTATGTACAAATTTACATAAGTTTTTTCCATAATTATATTACAAAGATCCCTTCACAATTTTTTGTAGGAAAGTCTATTATAGCAACTATCAAGCTTCAGGCCGTCATACTTTAGCTTCGTCATACTTCAGTTTCGTCATACTTCAGCTTCGTCATCCTGCACATATTAAAGAGCAGAATAAGAAAGGTGCAAATTTCAAGAAGGTAAAAGTAACAAATATAAGTTTCTTACCGGCTTAAGGTGACTTCGAGCTTCGTCACCAGCCATCCTTCGCCCGCCATTTACCCAAATCTGGGTCATAAATTTATTTCCGATGCTTCGGGCTAGGCTCGGGATATCAATCAAGTCTGCTGCTGACAAGCTGAAGTTTGGTCTATTCACAATTTTTCCGTGCGTACAGCCAGCCTTCAGAAAAGCGGCAGATGTGCCTCGAGAAGCTACCAGGGCGCAGAAATCGGCATGCCCACCAATAACTTCGTCAAGAGCATCAACCTCGCCTTCAATATGTTCCAAGGTGCTGGGCAGGTTTTCGGCTGAAGGTGAAAATTTTTCAGAACTGGCTCCGATAGAGTGAAATACGTCCTTCAGCCGCTGCACGCATCGGCTGCCGAAGTTTAGGCATTTCTCTTGGAGATCCTTCAATGATTTTTTGCAAATTTGAATTTTTCTCAACCTCAGTCTTGAGACTTGCTTCAAGCTTCTTCTTTTCTTGCTCATATTTTTCTGACTTTTTGAGTAGTTCATTCTTTAAACTGTCATTTTCGGCTTGGATTTCAGCCAAGGAGCCTTCCATAGACTGAATAATAAAGTCTTTCTTCTCTAAAGCACCTTCGTGTTCTTTAGCCATAATTTCAAGATCTTGAATGGCGAAGTCCTTCTTCTTCAGAACAGCTTCGTAATTTTCAACTTTTTCTTCTAAATCTTGGATGATAGCTTTGTTCTTCTCCTCTTCAAGATCTTGTTGCATTTTTAGCACTTTACTTAATAATATACTCTGCCAAAACAACCTTCGTCAGAAAAAGACATAAAATAATAATAATAATGAAATAATAATAATATTTTTACCTTAAAATTCGCATAGAGCAAGCTGCCAGCGACATGATGTCGCTGGTACCTGTAGAGGTCTGCTTCTATCTTCGGCAGACCAACGCTTTTGGAGAGGGTTCTAACAATTTTGGCCTCGGTGTGATTCCGAAGGCATCTTAGCTTCCCTTCGTTGACCCCGCCAAATAGCGTAGCCCCTGATTTATATCCGCAAGATATGGCATATTTTTCAACTCTTCTTTTTTGGCGTCTGTTAACTCTTGTCCAAGCAAATCTTGAAAGTTAAAATCTCCTTCCTCCGAAATTTCATCAATATGCTCTTTCCCCTTTTCAGTTGCTGTGTTCACCGCAGCCACAACAGCTTCTTGTTCAGCCATTTTCAGAAGAATATTGTCAATAACTTCTAGTGTGGTTTCCAGGTTTGAATCTTCGGTGGCCTCGGCTTCGGCTCCGGTAGCTTCGGCTCCGGTAGGTAAAATTTCAGTGATTTCAGCCCCGGTAGCTTCGGCTGCGCCGGCTTCGGCTTCGGCAGTCTCGGCAACAACAATTTTTGACGCCGACATCGGTGGCGGCGTCTGATGAATCACATCTGTCACTTGAATGATTCTCCGTTTTTTCGGCTTCGCAGGGCTTTCTGCTGCCGAAGCTTCTTTGACCTTCTGAAAAAACTTCGTCAGTTCCGACGCCAGCGGACTTAGCTTGACAGGCAAAGATTCAGTCATTACCTTCAGAATTTCTTCTACTTCGGCAGTAGAAGGTGTCGCAGGAACTTCCTCATCTCGGACCAATCTCTCTGGTTCTGGAGATACGGGCTTTGGAGATGCAGCTTTTCTTTTTCTTGAAGCAGCTACTTTTGGTTCCAACTTTTCTTTCTTCTTTGGTTGATCTTCGTCGTCTTTAATTAAAGTGCTAGCTACTCTTTTCCTTTTCTGCCCTTCGGCACCCTTGTCTAGCCGATCGTAGTCAGGGTATTCAAAGCCTATAGCATCAAGCACTCTGTTTAGCCTTCGTTTCGGCCGGGTGCCGAAGGCTGCTGTCATCAATTGATCCTCTTTTTAGAATAATTCCCAAGAATTTCAGTACTCATTACTTCGATTGTTTCGAGCCATTCTTGGCAGGGTGCTTTAAAATATTTCTTGAACTTATAGTGGTAGGGCAGGCGGACAAGCTCCCCCTCCTTCTCTCTTTCGAGCTTCGGCATAGCCCATTCCTTCATAGTTGGAAATATTTTGAATGCCAGAAATTCCTGCACTAGATCTCTAGTGCCAATGTGCTCAGCAATAACCCTGAATTCAGCCAACGCGATTTGGGTTGGACCTTCTGGTGTCATACTGCATCGGGGTCTGGTCTCTCCGAAGATCAGTTCAAGCGGACTCTGTACCAGCTTCTCCTTGTCATCGTCAACTTTGACGTAGAACCATTCTGATTTCCAGCCTGCCGGTCATTTGCTTCGTTAGCTGATCACATGAAATTTTGTAGTCTTCCGATAGGCAAAATTGTAACAACCAAAATTTTCATGTAACCCATCCTTTCTGGCCTTAGTTTGGTAATGTAGCTCGTGTACCCGGCAGAAACCTTCGGCAAATGGCTCCACCCCCTGGCTTCGAAGAGCCCAAATATAAACACTAAGCCTACCAATAGCATTAGGAGTTAGTTGATGAAGATAGATCCCAAACTTTTTTACTACATCGGCAATCATCCTATTCAAAGGAAATCTCAAATTAGCTTTGAGGAAACTCTTGAAAATCACTATTTCATCTTTCTGTGGCTTCGGGGTAGTTTCTTCTCCACCGAAGTGAATCAGCTTTTTCTCATCTTCGCTAAAGTAGCCCGACTTTACCATCTTCGGAAAATCAGCCTTGGAGATGGTTGACTTTCCGAAGTCCAGGTGGCTAGGCTTGCTTGGTACTGCGATATTGTGATCATCTTCAGAGTCAGTCTCTTCAATATCTACTTGTTCTGCAATATCTGCTTGTTCTGCTTCGGTAGCAGGGGGGTCTTCCGATGTCACCAACCCAGATCGCCTCATTGCTTCCGAGATGGGAACAGTTTCCACAGCTTCGGCTTCGTCTCCTTCGCGCTCAACACTAGCAGTAGAACGCACTCTGGCCATCTGATTTTGAATTTCTTGAAAATTTCTTGGAAATTAATAACCTTTCTTCCGAAGCTCTTCTTCTAACGAAGCAGACACTAAACTGGAGCTTCGTTTGAATGCGAAAGTCAAGCTTCGGCTATGGTTAAAATTTTTGGCAGCAAAACAGTGCAATAGCAATGAATGATGTGGTAACTTCACACCTACCCGTCTGTTTATATAGTGTTGCAGGTAAGAAGGTGAATCATCAGGATTTTTACACTAGGCAGACAGTTGCTTGCACCCGCTGCACGGTGGGCCGCAAAAACCAAAATAGTGAACCTGCATGGTGGGACCGCTACGCGCTCGAAAACTGTATCGTTTCTCGACAACGAGCTCAGGGAAGGTGTTTTTCGGACCTTCGGCTTCCTGAAGCCTAAGAGACTTTTTTCACGGATCAAGCTCGTTACGAAAAACGATCTAGCGCCGTGAAGGGGCTACTGTTGGGACCATGCTTCGTCGCCGAAGGTCCTGCAGAAAGAGACAGCTTCGGCTGAAGCTGCTCGTACGTGATGCCGAAGGCATCATTCATGAAGCTTCGATATTACAGCATATCCGAAGATAAAGGGTTGAACCGACTTAAAGATAGAATGACCTTTTAGTCCATAAGGGTCTGAGTCATCGTTGTAAACTTTTATGAGGGGCATGATTGTAATTCCTCACAGGCTGTGTCCTGTGCCTATAAATAGTGAACAATATTCCTTTACTATTCACACACTCCTGTAATTGCTAACACATCACTCGGGAATTATTGTTTGCCAAGGCAAAGGTATAAATGTACCTAAACGTTGTATTCAAATATCTTGAATTCATATAATAATATATGTGAATGATGTCATTTATTTTCAATGTATTTATCTTTAATGTTTCATGTTTTACCTTACTTTGTGTTATCTTTATAAGATTAATTACGAAGGTGAAACCATCATAATATTATGCTCGTGACCTTCGTCCGAAGTTCATTAAATCCTTGTGGAAATAATGCTTCGGCGGACGAAGGGCATTGATATTTAACATTTTATGTTGCCTTGTTCTTAATTCATAGCATTTGAGAACAAGTCCCCAACAACTGATCATGTCCATCCTTCCGTAAGTAGTCCACCAACTGCATCTTGTTGTTGGCACCACATCATTTGCATGATCATCATCTATCGGTCCTAAATGAGATTCAGGATGCATATGTATGAATATGATGAAATAGCACAAGATATTCAAATATAAGGTAGCGAACTAAACATTAATTAGTAAGACACTGCAACAACTATACGCAAGCGCTAGTTATTTATATGTCTCATTGGGCACACGTAAACACTACCACTGGAAAGATAGCGACACTTACTATACTTAACCAACGCAAACATGACATCACAAGTATGAGCATTTATTTAATTTGCTACGGCTTTTCATTACTTCTTCTATTGATCACACAAGCATCCTAGACAACACAAGTTTAATAGAGGACATAGGCATCAATGTCTATGGAACTCCTATATCACAATAAACTAGAGAAAGAAACATATAAAACATGACACACATGCATTATTAAGCTTAGTCATGGCAAGTCTACATTAATTAAGTGCTAACCAAACATTTTTATCAAAAAGGGTGAACTAAACAATCAAATGTGCACTTGCAGATTTTTGGACAGCAACACAGTAGTTACTCGTTTTAATCATAACCCTTCAAATATTAATCCAAAAATAGCAAACTAGGACTTTCTGGAAAGCTTAAAAAGTGAACTACATCTTTGGTATTTTTACCTCAACACGATTAAACACTTAG
The DNA here is from genome assembly GCF_902167145.1 of Zea mays. NCBI lineage: Eukaryota > Viridiplantae > Streptophyta > Magnoliopsida > Poales > Poaceae > Zea > Zea mays. The sequence continues at coordinate 93,392,829 of NC_050097.1, forward strand.
CAAGGTCAAAAAGTGCTAACACGACAGCTCTGTCCAGATTTGGACAGATGCAGACTTGCGACTTTAAAAATCCACAGCAAGAGATTCATGCACCCAATTTAGGTGATCCCAGATTTTATAGAAAGGTAATGAAATTGCCAACAGAACATTTATAAACATCTCAAGGTGATTCAATATGCAATTAAGGATAAAATACACTAGAAGGCTTTGCTGTCCAGATTTGGACAGATTCAGTATTCGCACTTTAAACATCCATAACTTAATCTTCCAATCACCAAAAAGAGTGATCCAAGACTTTCTGGAAAGCTCAGCAAAAGTAATACATAACTTTTATAATCACCAAGAAGTGATTCTATGTTAACTAAATCAAACAATACGGTTTTCGAAATCTGTTATGACAGTGGACAGAACACAGCAACCAGTTTGTAAAATTCATAACTCTTAAACTATCAGGTCTATGGTTATGAAATTCTAACACAAGCAAGATAAGAAAAACATCTACAACTTTCTTATAACGACTATGAACTGATTGTAACATTAACTTAAGCAAACAATACAATCTCTGAAATCTGTATAGAAATTGGACAGATTCAGTTACTGAACTTGTAAAAAGCATAACTTCTAAACGGATCAGACTTATGGCTGTAAAATTTTAACACAAGTAAGATAATAAAGTTATCTACAACTTTTCTATATGACGTTTTTACAGAAAACATAATTTACTTCATTAAACAAACAGCAAGGCGAAAACAGTGTGTGCAGTCCAAGACAACAACTAATAAATTCCAGCTCCTATTTACTTCAAGAATTGTCGGGTTCTAGAGACTGAAATTACTCTAACACTTTACCATTTATTATAGTTAAAACAATCAAATTAGGAACAACAAGTCGACTTACAAATTTTATTCAAGTCATTTAGTGCACTAAAATTACCACATACATTAAGCAAACACATTCACCACGTAAGTAGCATCATCACACATGACCTCGACTTAACCGCAGGGGAAGCGATGACTACTTCGGCATGTCACCACCTCTCTACAGACCAAATCAATATTAACTACATCGATCGGACCTCATATCACGCAACACTTATAATTTTACTATCTCAAATACAACTATATCACGGCATGCACTTGAGACACTTCAGTTCAACTTAACGCAATCTACAACGCATTTCGACATACACGTTCGACAACACAGTGCTCAGACAAACCCACACTTCCAATCTACTTATCACATCCAACCAACACCACGTGCCCACTGCACTCTTATGACCAAATTTTAGCACAATTATTTATGACAACATTTATTGATTAGACGAGTGAAACACCAAACTGATTATTCGCACATCTCGTCTTCAAAACACCAATCACATGTCGCATAATTTATATTTTCAACCCATTCTAACCTATCCCAAAAACAAACCTACAAAATATAATTATCATATACTCACTCATTAGCCGACTGCGGAAGTTACCAAGCATGCTTTACACTTTATTAAATTTACCATAACTAACACACTGCTTTACGACGAGGCATTTTAACAAACGATTAATACATCCACGAACCATCCTTGCGACACATAAATGGACCATCGCAGCCACACATACACTTGTTGGCTTTCCAATCGCAAACACACCTACGCGTACCACTTTCTCCTCCATGAGTTTCGATTCGCATACAACATATTCACACACATATATATACATGAAAATGACAAATTTTACAAGTAAATCAATCACATGGATTCAACCTGAATGAGTCGGGACTAGCCGCATGGGATGTCCGCAAGGCTCGGCATTTCGTCGAACGGGCAAGGTGCGAAGCGCGGCGTCGACGACTAGCTGCGATAACACAAAATTTATTGGCGGGAGTTCATCAAACATTACAAATGCCGGAAAAACAGCGAGGACAGCGGGGTTCTCACCACGGGTTTCGACGACGGCAGGCAGGGGCTGCGTAGACCTGGCGAAGCGAGACACGGAGACGTCGGGGCTGCATGGATTGACGACGAGGCTGCTCTCGCCGAGCTGGAACAAGTCGTGGCGTTGTGGTTCTCGCTGCGCGCGACAAGCACGGTAAGCGCGAGGCGAGGTGTGGTTGTGGGATTTTTGATGTGGTGCGGCGTGCGGGAGCAGCAGGGGTGTGGCTGCATGGGGCGTTGCAAGGAGAGCGACGTCGAGATAACGCTGTGGATCCACAGCGCTACGACGCGCAGCGGGGCGGCACAGATGGAGCAGCGCGCCGGAGCAAAAGTCGACGATGTTGTCCCCGACATAGTGCTCCACACCGACATTTCAACAAACACCGAAAAGGAGCGAGCTGGGTGCTGCACGGATGGAGGAGAGGGGTCGGTCTGCCCTTCTCTTGGAGGAACAAGGGCGCCGCTGGGCTTCTCTGGCTGGTGTGCTGCTGGAAATGGGGTGTCAGGGAAGGGGAGGAAGGGCTGCTGCTCTTGGGTGCCGAGCTAAGGAGCCGCTGCCCCATGGATGGGAGGGGCTCGGCAGGGAGTGAGAGAGCGCAGTGGCACCTAGGAGGGAGAAGCAGGGCGCCGTCCTTGGGATGGAGCCGCTGCAAGGAAAGGCTGGCGGCCATGGAAGGAGCTTGGATGGGGAGGGAGATGGTAGGGAGGTGCTCCACGGTTGGAAAATGGGAGCGGCTGAGCAGGGGAGGGGCGCTGGCCATTGAGGAATGGAGCTCATTCCTAGGGAAAAAGGAAGGGGTAGAGGGAGGCGGCCATAGAAGCTTCTGCCCTGCGCAAGGGAAGCTAGGGAGAAGGGCGCCATGGATGGCAGAGCGCAGAGCTGCTGCTCGGCTGGGAAGAAGACAGGGAGAGGGTGTTGTGGCGGCTAGGGAAAATAGAGTGGTGGGGCAAATCCACAATCGATCATGTCCTTCAAGTCGCACGTTGCTTTCTACCACATCGTTTTAAACGAAGTTTTACCATAACATTCCTCTAATTTCATTGCAAAATGGTATCGAGAATTGATCCAATATGGATGGAATCATGAATAGTCATTGCTTTTGTATACTAATTCAAACCTGCTATCTATGGAGAAAATTGGATAAAAGAAATAAGTATTTATCGGGGAACACTCTGCAAAGATACAATTTATTTAAACCCACATTCTATCATATGAATGAAACAGGAAAAATACCCCAAGTGCAAGAGAGGGGGCACTTCTATTTATAGACATGTGCTAGGGTTAGGGTTTCTTAGTGGGCTGAGCTGGGCTGGCCCAAAACACTTAATCGGCCTGCGCTAATTATTTCCATTTTACTTTATGGTGTTTTGATTAAACACGGATTATCTGAACACTAATTATTACCCTCGCACGTAATTTAGTCTGATAACGCGCATAACCTAGATTTTGAGCTTCAAGCGCATTCTAAATATGACATTATATTTTTTGTTTTTGTTTTTGTCGTAGAAGGCGAATTGTGACATCTTAAAATTACTGCCGATACGGGGTTTGAGTTCGGTTCAGACACAGAGATATTTGGCCGAGTCACATAAGAATTAATTAGAGATCGACACAACAAAGCATTCTATTTGAGTGTACGAATCCAGATAAAATAGTCGGACATACATCAAAGTTCGAGGAATTGGACTCGAGCTCAGACCAAATAACAGCCGTCGAGAGTTTGATTAAATGAGCTTTAGATGAGATTTATAAGTCGACAATGATTTTTGAGTTTGCATTCGTTCCGAGAAATAAAAGTTTTAACAGGTTCCAAATTCGGCTTTTCTCGAGATCGGTGAAACCTTCACAAGTAGCTTGATAAAATGGGATAAATGCGATCAATAAATAGAAGTTTTCACTGAGCATCCGAGATTAGGATAAATCTCCCGACATAACATGAAATAGACACATGTGATGTCAAAATCTGGGCAGTTCCACCACAGTTTTATTCCCTATGTTGTTGCAGGTGAGGTCCTTGACACGTTTATTATCTTATTGTAAAGTCTTTCGCTCAAACTCCTATGTCTATGTTTGTGTTCATGTTTTCATTATGTTTGGTTATTGTGACGTTCTCAATAATGGGCGGATGATCCTTGGGAATGAATGAGTTCATCAAAACTCGACACCCTGAGTAACTTATCAGGTTCACTTACATATCCCTCTAAGGCCTTGAGGGCAAGGATTGGTGTATGTGGGCCCAATAATTTGGTTGGGTTGTGACACCGATGACATCTGAGTCGGTGATGTAGGGTAACTCTGTGCGCTGCTTGGAAAATCATTGGATGTACATAGGCAGGGTTTCATCAGTCTTCTGCCAGCAGCTCTGGAGATCTCAAGAGTTTCCAGGGCACACACATGGGCCCTAGAAGTTCCCCACGAAAACCATGATCAGGTCGTCCTAGTCATGGATTTGGGGTGGGTGGAAGGTGCTCGAGCCAGGCTCGGGCGACGTCAGACAGAAACAAGGGCAAATTATGAATGATGACATTATCGTTGTTTGTACCTCCCAACTAACAAGCCAGGCAGTAGTCGGTGAGCCATAGCTCTAGCTTCATTTCTCTCGAGTACTTGGCGATGGTAGTCGGTGCCTGGAACCGAGCCGGGAATGGCGCCCTTTGTATAGCTCGGCTGAAGACTTGGGGGCCTGGTGGCTTGAGTGAGGGGCTTTGGTCTTCCCCACTGTTGTAGTGACCACCTCATTGAGGGTAGTAGCCTTGCATGGCATGGCATTGGTAGTCATGGCGCGACCGCTCAACAAGGCGGGCCTGAACATCATGGTTCTGACAGTTGTCGAGTAGGAGGTCTCGGACCGTGGGGGCTTTGTCTCTTGCTGGCATGGGATGGACCGAACTTCTCTCTCATGGCAGGAGGGCCTCGCCTAGTGTACCGAGGCGGGCTCTCGAAGTCGGGAGGTAGAACTCTCACCCTATTGGACTGCTGCGCATTTCAGGAGACCTTTGATATCGTTGTGGATTCGGTGCCCCTCGGTGGTGGATGGCTCTATTATTGTTTGGAGCGATATTGCCGCCGTAGCGAGGTTCTGACTGGACCTGTTAAAAACTGGGGGGCTCGGCCCCGCGTCCTCCATGATGTGGCGGTAGACGTCACGCGATTTGGCACGAACACCCCGTTGGGGGCTCGACCGGCTGCTTCCTGCTCGAGGACGTGCCAAAGTTGTCATAGCCATTCCTGCTCTTCTTCGAGCTTGACATGTAATTCACAGAGTTGCTCCAGTTGTGTGTCCTGACTCCCTGTGGGGGTTTGAACCACATCTTGTTCCCTTGGTTCGCTAGCGTGTGGTGCTAGTGCTGGGGCGTTACCGTTCTTAGCATGCCAAGCTGGTTTTCTCCTCTGTGCTCCTCGTGCTCGAAGTGGAAGCACTTTTGAGTCGGTTCGTAACACTAATCGTTGGAGCTGTGGTAGCTAGAGCCATCGAAGAGCTAGTAATCGCACACGGACAAGAAATGCTGCATGACCCCCGGATCGTGGAGCCCGAAGAATTCTAGTCCAGGGTCCAGATCATCCTCTGCTTCGAAGCCCACGTGCTTTGAGGTTGGAGAGGTTGCAAGCAGGTCCAGTGTTGACCGCAGATGGTGACCTAGATGTTCAATGTATGTACTCGTTGTAATACCCAATTTGTAGATAATAAGAAAAGAGTTGATCTCATTAGATGTTTTGTCCTCTACTCATTATGACATGGGAATAACCATATTTAAAGTGAACAATTAGTAAATAACACCAAAATAATCAATGCATCATGTTGGATTTCTGTGTTTGTGCATTCCATACTAGCAATATTAATATAAATATGATGATGTTGAAGTTAGGATTTAACCCAAAAATTACAATTTAGAAAATTGGAAAATAACCAAGAAAGGGAAAGAGAAGATACTACATAATATAAAATATATATAAATAAATAAATTCTTCCCATACTGTATGTCTAATTCCTACCTTTGATTTGAATATGAAATCCACCACAATATTTGAAATTCAAGTTGAAGTTCAAAAATAATAAGAAAAGAAAACAGAAAATAAGAGAAAAGGAAGAAAAAAATTGTAACACCCCATGTGTTACCCAAGGCCCTGGCTCAATACATGCACCTATAGCCTATTATCACATGTGTTTAAGTGGGGAGAAGGGGGCACCCAAAACTTTAGAAACCATGGCTTAACTAAGTGATTATCATGATAGAAGGGATACCCTGGCTTTTCAGGTATCTCCACCTTGGAAAAAGATGCTCAAGCCCTAGCCCCCCCTCTTGAGCCATTAAACAACCAAGCATTGGATTAGTGAGAAGGATAAGCAAATGGCCATTTCATGACTTAAACCTTATACCGAAGTTGAAGTACATTTATATATCTACAAGAAATAGTAAGGAAGTTATTCCAAAAAGGTCCCACAAAATCCCCAAACTCAGCCCCCAAGTGAAGAGCACTTAAGAGCAACCGATTTTTCTCTAAGTTAATAATCAGCCCTCTTTCAAAGATCAGATTTGTTGACTTAGTTGCTGGCGCCAAATCCTTAAGGTCCAAATAACAAAAAGGAGCCAAATTACCCAAGGCACACCCCTGAAGAGTTTGAGTCCAAACCAGAACCGTTTGACATGGTTTGGCATCAGTTTTGTCGCGGGAAGAACAGTGCCGACCCCACTGACTTGGCGCCACCAAATCTCCCAAACTAGACCCAATCTTCCCTTGGAACTCACATGAAATAGGTAGCCCTAGGTACAAAGAAGAGATCTCACAAAAGTCTTATGGCGAGATTCGCACGTTTGGCTGCTCAACAAGGGCAAGAACTTAGGCAGAATGAAATGGCCACGTGTTCGATGTGCCCTGGCAACGCCAGAGCACGCCCTGACGCTCAGCCCCTCGCGTGCCACGCCGCGCCGCGCCAACCACGCGCCCACGCCCACGCCCACGCCCAAGCCCACGCCCGCGACTATAAAACCAACCCCGGCCTTGACCGTACACCCCCGTTCGCTCCCAACCCTGCCCGAGCGCAAGTTCACCATCGATCGCTCTGCGCACGGTGTGCCAGCGGCCGCCCAAGCCCCGGCCACCGTGGTCCAGCCACTCCAGCCCTCCACCACCCCAGCCAATCCCTCGGCTAGCCTAACCGGACCTCCGTGAAGCTCCCTGAGCCCTTGGACCAAACTTCATATCGCCGGAGGTGCTGGATTGACGTCGCAGGACTTCGCCCGACCGCTGACGAACGAAGACCGAGCTACACAGTGAGCCACTGGTCGATTCCTTGCGCATAGATCACCCCTGACCTCCTGTGAAGCTCCCTGTGCGGTTTGATTGAGCTCTACCGCCGTGTGCAGGCCGGAGCACGCGTCGCCGTCGAGCCCGACCGCCTGCGCACGCAGCCAGCCCTACTCCGGCCATCACCGCCGGCGATCCACCCCTCGACGTGACCGCCAGGAGCTCCCGGACCTCACCCAGCCCTCCACCGGACCTCTCCTACCGCCGGTAAGCCACGCCACCACTTTTCCTCTCTGCGGCTACTGTTCCGGCGAGGAGGGAGTTCGGGTTAAGAGAGAGAAAAGCTAGGGGGGTTATTGGAAATGTCGGTGACTCTGGTGAATAGTTCCGAGGGGCACGAATTTAAGGTTTTGGTTAAAGAAAACCCCAGGGGCCCCGGCGCAAAGCTGTTTTTCTTAAACCTTTAAGATTTATTCTTTTTAAATAAGTAGAGAACTTGAAAAATTCATAACTTGAGTTTATCCAACCAAATTTTGTCAAACAAATTTTGCTAGGTCCTAAATATTGTGAACTATCCAGCAAAAATAATAAACACCCTGGTTCCTGCAATACTTTTAGATTTTTAATTTAAATAAGCATACTGCCCAAAACTAAATAAACAGAGGGAAAATAAAAATACTTTAGGACTAAGGCTGAGAAAATTGGAGATGTACTTAGCTAGTAACTACACTGTTTAAAAATGTTAAACTCCCCAGTATACTAGGATAAGAAGAGATTGACAATTAAAACTTGTATTGACCCAAACCTTAAGAAAATGAAAAAGGGAAATAAAAATGAGAACCAGAGGGCAACCACATTTTTGCTAGCTTGCTTAGGTGATATAGTTCATAGGAAAATTTTGTTGAACCCTCTATTAGAACAAAGAAAATGCACCACATTTCATTTGATAAAAACAATAAGAACTTAGAAAAATCCTAGAAAAAATAATCGTAAGGAGGAACCACCCCAACCCTAAGGATAACTAATATTATGCTAGTGTGAATCTAGGAAAAATACAAGTTTTTTTGTTTGATATTTTTCAAATGACAAGTTAGTTATAAGTGTCTTTTTGACATTAAACTTTAGAAAATCATAACTAAATAACCATTAAATCACCTTCTGTGATTTTTTGGCACAGAAGTATGTTATTACCCATAGATGTTAGCAAAAATAATTTTTAGTGTAGAACCCTCACCTAAATCAGAGTTGTAGTGCAAAGTGACCATCTACTCTCACTTTTGTCATTTTTCCTAGAGTTTATCCTAATTATTCTTAACCACAAATTTATAGGATAGACTACAGTGACCAATGTTAACCCACTGTAATTTTTACCAAATTTTGGAGAAATTTAAATCACTATGGTAGTTCAAACCCACCTTAAAAGCATAAGTGGAAAAGGAAAAGGAGAATTAGTGAAAGGAAGGAATGTCACACACACCACTACAACCACACCTCCCTAAGTGCCCTCTAAAATTTTGGGGGATGACCAAAATCTTAATTCCACTCAAAACCTAGACCAGGTAAGTATAAAACACTAAGAGCATCGTACAATAAAGAAACCCTAGTTTACCCACTACCTTAATATTGCTTCACCATACATCGTGTTTAATAAACTTGCATATCATTAACATACATGTATCTTATTCATTGCATTCGATAGATTGTAACCTCACTGATGGAGAGTACGTACTCATTCCGGAGCAAGGAGTTGCTTAGGAAGGAATCCAGGAGCCAGCACCAGAGATTGCAACTGAGGATCTCCCTGCCCCAGCTTTTGAAGGCAAGCCCCGGTTTTATGCATAACTGTTATATATGCTATTTTACTGCACTTAATGTTTGTAGGCTTGTACTGTGCACTTAAGTGTAGGAGTTGTCTGAAACCCTAGTTGCATGAACTCATGATTCCTTTTGAGATGGATACTAGTATGCTAGGTCGAGTAGCTGCTTTACTAATTAGGGATCTCGGTAGAAGTCAAGTGATTTTTCTAGCACTCGCGCGAGGTCAGGAATTGATTGTATCCATTTTTATATCGGAATGATGATGGTCTGTGGACAATGATCCATGGTGCGTTGTCTACAAGATGGAAATTGGAATAAGGATTAAGGTGTGGTACCGTGTGTCAAGCGTTTGAACGTACTAAACACATGCCGAGAAATATGGTAAATCGGCAAGCCTATTACCTGAGTGAACCTGCCCGCGGATTGATCTCCTCACGCGACCTGAGACGTGGTCTCCCATTTCGGTTATGGTGGGTACAAGTGCGATCACTGCACGACGGCAGTCGGGGTCAGTGAGGCTTTGTACGCCAAGGCGGTGGGCCTCTTTCTGTTGCCAGGGAATCAATGGGGACATTTGATGTGTGTGGGGACGGAGTGCCTCGCCACGTCGTGTGTTTAGGTTTACCTTGCAAGGTTTATGTCACACCCGGTTTTAAGGGCAAAGCCGGGTGCATCTCATACATGCGCCAAAGAAGACAACATATATAATCACAGAGTGTATAGAGATAAATGTCACAATAATCAGAGTATTTATTACATAGCGGAAGTCTTACAAAATATAAGATAAATATAACAGGATCTAAAATCCTTCCTTGGCGCTAGAAAGCTGACTGGGAGACGCCACCTAGATCAAGTCGAAAGCCTCAAAGTTAGGCGGCTCCTCTTCTACCACCTGATCTTCTCCTGTGGGGGGGTGTGAGACAGCAAGAGTGAGCTCACACATGTTCATCGCTCAACAAGTTGTGGGGAATAATATGCATGAACTCACCAAAGGTGGAAGTTCATGAAGTGTAAGGCTGATCAATGAAATAAAGGTTGAAGCTGAGCATTGCTTTTATAAGTTGGTCAAAATTTTTATTCGCAATTACTAAGTGTAAGTAAATACCAAACCATAGTAATAATAAGTAAAAATAATAATAAAATAATCCCAATGCAATGTAATGACAAATTAAGTTTAAGTTCCATAAATTAATCATGTGAGTGTGCGAGCCGCTCATGACCGTGAGCATGGCTAGTATACCAGTTTTACACTCTGCAGAGGTTGCGCATCTTTACCCACAAGTCGTGTTACCCATTTGCCACGGAGTTGATCAGACCCCATACACCTCTACCAAGGAAGCAAGGCAGGGTACCACTACGAGGCCTTTACAAAGTTCCACTAGCTTCAGAAAACCCGCTACAGTTTATAGGAAGCTCCAATATAGGAATCCCTTGTCTGACCGCCATCGCAGCAAAATCAACCCAAGGACCTCCCTAGACTAACCACTCCTCTACTTCCCTTGCCCCTTTCGGGTAAGGTAGTCATCCATTAGCTTTCCTAGTTAATCAGCCAAGGGCGTCCCATTAAACCCTTGTGGTAGCACTGTTTTCCCTGGTGGTTCTTCATGTTCCCATTAACATAATGATCTTATCATGAACAGTAAATAATAAATGGATAATAAAAAGTATAATCATGAGTGTTGAATATCTCTATACCCAAAGCCACAGAAAGCAATAGCATGTACTACCCAAAAATTTAGTAGTAAAACCAGTGGTGAACAAGCAATAAAGATAGTCAAAATCTAGGGTAACCTATTGGGTCCCAGCAAAATTAACCTATGCAGATCATTATGATTAATAAGAACATGAATGGGTAAAAGAAGTGATCAAGGAACTGGAATGAACTAGTTTGGAGTTCATATGAATTTTCTACAAATTAAACAAGTTTCTGCAATTAAATTTGTACTAAAAACTATTTTCTAAATAATTTTCCTGGTTTTATCAACTAACTGGACGTCGCACAGATTTCTGGGAAGTGCAGGGGCTAGCGTGAAAGAATTCCCAAGACTCAGTCTAACTCGAGACGTACTGCGGGTTTATTCCGCAAGAATCCAGGGTTTCTTATGTAAAAGGTTCTGACCGAATGGGCACGGGCTATTCCTAGCCGCCCGATCTGATCCGGACGACCCGGATTAAATCGCGATTTTAAGTGAACCGGTATGCAACGGTGGCCACCAGATTCAAAAGCTACGGCTCCGATTTTAAAGAGTCTCGATCTAATCTACAACATCCACCGCATGATCAATGGTTCATAGTACCCTAGCTGAACCGTATATATTATTTTTAACCCTGGCCGTTGGACCCTAGATCAACGATTGTGTACGTGATCCCCCGCTCAACTCACCGGCGGAGCCGGCAAGGCTGCACCCACGGCGGCGCCATTGCTACGCAACTCGGTCGCGCATTCTGGAGCCTAAACAACTGAGCGGCTAGGCGCTAAACAACCCTAATCCCGTGGCAAATTAACGGGGCGATTTCTTACTCGTGATCACGGTGTAGATGCTGACCACGCCAGACAGTTAGTAGTTCCGCGACGTAGCTTGAACGACAGTGTGGACTCCCGTGGCTCTGGCTGGTCTTACTCACTAGGCAAGACTACGACCACACGGATGCCCAACAGTGATTCTCCCTGGTCCCTCAAAGATTCCTGTCGACGCCCGCAGCCTTGCTCCCAGTGCCACAACGTGATCTCAATCTTTCTCTCTCTCTCTCTACGTTCTTTGCGACGAAGGTGACGGGGTTGAGATCTGAGGGGAAAATCTCCTCTATTTATGCAGTGAGGAGCCGGACGTAGCGGACGGTTGCAACTGATTTTCCTAAACAAACTCCCCATGGATTGCTACGATATGCTACGGCCATGAACCCGAAGAAGAGAAGTCTGATGCCTGGACCCCACACGTCAATGAAACATGGCTGATGTCCTTGCTGAGGTCCTGATGACGCATGCTTCGGCCAACACAATAAAATATAATTGTTTGGAACGTGAGCAGGTGCTGTTGGTCAAAGCGGCTAGGTGCTTTTGGCCTGAGAGCCGTTTTGTTTCTTTCCTTTTCTATCTGTATTTTCTTGTTTTAAATTCAGTTTTCAATTAGTGTTTAAATTACAAATTAAACTCTATTTTGAAGTTTAAATACCAGTTCAGATGCACAGATCAAAATTCCAGCATGGAATACAACTTTGTTTATATTATTTATTTTATTCATCTATTGGAGCAAATGTTTCAGGTATGAAATGCACTATACACAACACGTGTTATAGAATCTTTATTATTCTTGCATTTATGTTGAATTTTAAAAGTATATTCAAAATTTGATATTCCCCTTTTTCTTAATATTTCCAAACTGGGTATTACAGTTTAAAACTCGATTCGAATCGTCTGCTTCTCGCAGCTAATGAGACTGTTTGATCCATGCTGCTGCATTGAGTAATAAGTGGAAATGAGATGACTGGCAAAAGATGTTGATTGATAAAATGATTGATACCATGTATGAACAACTAGGTACTTATCTAGTTTAAAAAGATCATACTTAAACTTGAAAGGCTAAAACTTGATTTTAGACTCAGCTAGTGCTTTTGTCAAACTAAACCCCTCAGCCAAACAGATGCATGTCTAGAGGTAGAGGAGTAGACTCCTCACACAGGGTAAGTCTAGCTGAGTATTAGTATACTCAGCCTTGCTTGTGGCATAAATTTTTACAGGTTCTCTGGAGGATATGGTTGCTGGAGTGACTTGGCCGACCACCTTGCCACCAGGTTGGACAGTCGAGTGGGACACTACCTCAGCAGGAGAGGAGCATGAGGAGTGATGGGCCAGGCTTTCCCATCCTCCCTTTTATTCACCGTTAGTTAATTTCCGCTGCATCGATAACAATGGTTACTACTTTTGCAAAATTTCGATAATGATGTAATAACATTAAGTACTTATTTAACTTATGGTTTATGCTTTATTGTATTTTCTATGTGCCTCACCTTCGAGTGAGTATGTGGTACTTGATCCTGTTAGTGGCCTCGTCGGACTAGATCCGAGGGATTGACGGTTTATTCCTATTTAAGTGTGGTCTAGCCTTTAAGGCGGGGCTTAGGCACTTAAGTTGGAATAATTCGGGCGGTTCCACCAAAAAATTGAAAAGAACAAAAATGCCATTGGGCCCAAAGCGGACCTCTCGGCTCAGGAGCTGACCCTGCCCGTAGCCACTCGCGCACACTAGCTCATTTACCGCATCCGCGCACTGTCTCGTGGGGCCGGGTGCCAGCCGCTTGCCTGGTGCCACTGACACGTAGGCCAATCTTGTCGGTCTCCTTTCCCCCAACTGACTTGTCGTGCTCGGAGGGCCGGCCATGACATTGTCGTGGGGCGGTTGCTGCGCCCCGGCCACCCTCGCGTCTATAAAGGGAGCTGTGAACCTGAGTTTGTTCCTTCCTTCCTGAAAGGGAATTAGGCTTACACCTATTTCCTAAATGATTTTGGTGGTTGAATTGCCCAACACAAATAATTGGACTAACTAGTTTGCTCTAGTGTATAAGTTATACAGGTGTCAAAGGTTCACATTTAGCCAATAAAAAGACCAAGAATTGGGTTCAACAAAGAGAGCAAAGGGATAACCGAAGGCACCCTGGTCTGGCGCACCGGACTGTCCGGTGCACCAGGGAACTCCAAACCAAACTCTTCACCTTCGGGAAAACTCAGAGGCGCTCCGCTATAATTCACCGGACTGTCCGGTGTACACTGGACAGTGTCCGGTGCTCCAGGAATGAAGCGACTCTGAACTCTCCAGCTTCAGGAATTCGCTCCGCTATAATTCACCGGACTGTCCGGTGTACACCGGACTGTCCGGTGAGCCAGCGAAGCAACGGCTACTTCGCGCCAACGGTCACCTACAGAAGCAATTAATGTGCGCCAGAGCGCGCAGAAGTCAGGAACGCGCGAAGTGGCGCACCGGACACTCTACAGTACATGTCCCGTGTGCCACCGGACATCCAGGCGGGCCCAGCAGTCAGAGCTCCAACGGTCGGAACCCAACGGTCTGGTGACGTGGCTGACGCACCGGATAGTGTCCGGTGTGCACCGGACTGTCCGGTGCACCATGCGACAGACAGCCTCCACCAAAACGGCTAGTTTGGTGGTTGGGGTTATAAATACCCCCAACCGCCCCACATTCAAGTCATCCAAGTTTTCCACCTTCCAACTACTTACAAGAGCTAGGCATTCAATACAAGACACACCCATGTGATCAAATCCTCTCCCAATTCCACAAAAGCTTTAGTGTTAAGTGAGAGTGATTTGTCGTGTTCTTTTGAGCTCTTGCGCTTGGATTGCTTTCTTCTTTCTCATTCTTTCTTGAGATCAATACTCACTTCTAACCAAGGAAAGAGACACCAATTGTGTGGTGATCCTTGCGGGGAAGTTTTGTTCCCGCTTGATTTGAGAAGAGAAAGCTCACTCGGTCCGAGTGACCGTTTGAGAGAGGGAAGGGGTTGAAAAAGACCCGGCCTTTGTGGCCTCCTCAACGGGGAGTAGGTTTGCGAGAACCGAACCTTGGTAAAACAAATCCGCGTGTCACACTCTTTATTCGCGTGCGATTTGTTTTGCACCCTCTCTCGCGGACTCGATTATATTTCTAATGCTAACCCGGCTTGTAGTTGTGATTAACTTTGTAAATTTCAGTTTTGCCCTATTCACCCCCCCCCCCCCTCTAGGCGACTTTCATTTGGTATCAGAGCACGATGCTTCATTAGAGCCTAACCGCTTGAAGTGATGTCGGGAGATCACGCCAAGAGGGAAATGGAGACCGGCGACAAGCCCATCGGTGACAAGCCCACTACAAGTCACGGGAAGGCTTCATCGGAAGAGTCCCGCAACAAAAAGAAAGGGAAGGAAAAGAAATCCTCTTCCCACAAGTCGCATCGGAGTGGTGACAAGAAAAAGAAGATGAGGAAGGTGGTCTACTACGAGACCGATACTTCATCACCTTCCACCTCCGGCTCCGACGCGCCCTTCATAACTTCTAAGCGCCATGAGCGCAAGAAATTTAGTAAGATCCCTTTACACTACCCTCGCATTTCTAGACATACTCCATTACTTTCTGTTCCATTAGGCAAACCGCCAACCTTTGACGGTGAAGATTATGCTAGGTGGAGTGATTTAATGAAATTTCATCTAACCTGACTCCACAAAAGTATATGGAATGTTGTTGAGTTTGGAGCACAGGTACCATCCGTAGGGGATAAGGATTATGATGAGGACGAAGTGGCCCAAATCGAGCACTTCAACTCCCAAGCCACAACCATACTCCTCGCTTCTCTAAGTAGAGAGGAGTACAACAAGGTGCAAGGATTAAAGAGCGCCAAGGAAGTTTGGGACGTGCTCAAGACCGCGCACGAGGGAGACGAGCTAACCAAGATCACCAAGCGGGAAACGATCGAGGGGGAGCTCGGTCGCTTCCGGCTTCGCAAAGGGGAAGAGCCACAAGACATGTACAACCGGTTCAAAACCTTAGTGAACCAAGTGCGCAACCTCGGGAGCAAAAAGTGGGATGACCACGAGATGGTTAAGGTTATTCTTAGATCACTTATTTTCCTTAACCCTACTCAAGTTTAATTAATTCGTGGTAATCCTAGATACACACTAATGACTCCCGAGGAAATAATCGGGAATTTTGTAAGCTTTGAGTACATGATCAAGGGCTCAAAGAAAATCAATGAGCTAGATGATCCTTCCACGTCCGAAGCACAACCGGTTGCATTTAAGGCGACGGAGGAGAAGAAGGAGGAGTCTACACCGAGTAGACAACCAATTGATGCCTCAAAGCTCGACAATGAGGAAATGGCGCTCGTCATCAAGAGCTTCCGCCAAATCCTCAAACAAAGGAGGGGGAAGGACTACAAACCCCGCTCCAAGAAAGTGTGCTACAAATGTGGTAAGCCCGGTCATTTTATTGCAAAATGTCCACTATCTAGTGACAGTGACAGGGGCAACGACAAAAAGGGGAGAAGAAAGGAGAAGAAGAGGTACTACAAGAAGAAGGGCGGCGATGCCCATGTTTGTCGCGAGTGGGACTCCGACGAAAGCTCTAGCGACTCCTCCGATGACGAGGACGCCGCCAACATCTCCGTCACCAAGGGACTTCTCTTCCCCAACATTGGCCACAAGTGCCTCATGGCAAAGGACGACAAAAAGAAGAAGGTTAAATCCAAATCCTCCACTAGATATGAGTCTTCTAGCGATGATAATGCTAGTGATGAGGAAGATAATTTGCGTACTCTTTTTGCCAACTTAAACATGCAACAAAAAGAGAAATTAAATGAATTGATTAGTGCTATACATGAGAAGGATGATCTCTTGGACTCCCAAGAGGACTTCCTTATTAAAGGAAACAAAAAGCATGTTAAGGTGAAAAATGCTTATGCTCTAGAAGTAGAAAAATGCGAAAAATTATCTAGTGAGATAAGCACTTGCCATGAGACTATTGACAACCTTAGAAATGAAAATGCTAATTTGTTAGCTAAGGTTGATTCAAATGTTTGTAATGTTTCAATTCCAAATGATAATGATTTGCTTGCTAAGATTGAAGAATTGAACATATCTCTTGCTAGCCTTAGAAATGAAAATGAAAAATTAATTGCTAAGGCTAAAGATTTTGATGTTTCCAATGCTACCATTTCCGGCCTTAGAAGTAAAAATGATATATTGCATGCTAAGGTTGTAGAATTAAAATCTTGCAAACCATCTACATCTACTGTTGAACATACCTCTATTTGCACTAGATGTAGAGATGTTGATATCAATGCTATACATGATCACATGGCTTTAATTAAACAACAAAATGATCATATAGCTAAACTAGATGCTAAAATTGCCGAGCATGAACTTGAAAATGAAAAATTTAAATTTGCTCGTAGTATGCTTTATAGTGGGAGACGCCCTGGCATCAAGGATGGCATTGGCTTCCAAAAGGGGGACAATGTCAAACTTAATGCCCCTCCCAAGAAATTGTCCAACTTTGTTAAGGGCAAGGCTCCCATGCCTCAAGATAACGAGGGTTACATTTTGTACCCTACAGGTTATCCTGAGAGCAAAATTAGGAGAATTCACTCTATGAAGTCTCACTCTGGCCCTAACCATGCTTTTATGTATAAGGGTGAGACATCTAGTTCTAGGCAACCAACCCGTGCTAAGTTGCCTAAGAAGAAAACTCCTAGTGCATCAAATGATCATAACATTTCATTTAAAACTTTTGATGCATCCTATGTTTTAACTAACAAATCCGGCAAGGTAGTTCACAAGTATGTTGGGGGCAAGCACAAGGGGTCAAAGACTTGTGTTTGGGTACCCAAAGTTCTTGTGTCTAATGCCAAAGGACCCAAAACCATTTGGGTACCTAAAGTCAAGAACTAAACATGTTTTGTAGGTTTATGCATCTGGGGGCTCAAGTTGGGTAATCGACAGCGGGTGCACAGACCACATGACAGGGGAGAAAAAGATGTTCTCCTCCTACGAGAAAAACCAAGATCCCCAACGAGCTATCACATTCGGGGATGGAAATCAAGGTTTGGTCAAAGGATTGGGTAAAATTGCTATATCTCCTGACCACTTTATTTCCAATGTTTTTCTTGTAGATTCATTAGATTACAATTTGCTTTCCGTTTCTCAATTATGTCAAATGGGCTACAACTGTCTATTTATTGATGTAGGTGTCACTGTCTTTAGAAGAAGTGATGATTCAGTAGCATTTAAGGGAGTGTTAGAGGGTCAGCTATACTTAGTAGATTTTGATAGAGCTGAACTCGACACTTGCTTAATTGCTAAGACTAACATGGGTTGGCTCTGGCACCGCCGACTAGCCCATGTTGGGATGAATAATCTTCATAAGCTTCTATGTAAAGGGAGAACACATTTTAGGATTAACAAATGTTCATTTTGAGAAAGACAGGATTTGTAGCGCATGCCAAGCAGGGAAGCAAGTTGGTGCTCATCATCCACACAAGAACATCATGACGACTGACAGGCCACTGGAGCTCCTACACATGGATCTATTCGGCCCGATTGCTTACATAAGCATCGGCGGGAGTAAGTATTGTCTAGTTATTGTGGATGATTATTCTCGCTTCACTTGGGTGTTCTTTTTGCAGGAAAATCTCATACCCAAGATACTTTAAAGGGATTCTTGAGACGGGCTCAAAATGAGTTCGGCTTAAGGATCAAAAAGATTAGAAGCGACAACAGAACGGAGTTCAAGAACTCACAAATAGAAGGCTTCCTTGAGGAGGAGGGCATCAAGCATGAGTTCTCTTCTCCCTACACCCCACAACAAAATGGTGTAGTGGAGAGGAAAAATAGAACTCTATTGGACATGGCAAGAACCATGCTTGATGAGTACAAGACATCGGATCGGTTTTGGGCCGAGGCGGTCAACACCGCCTGCTACGCCATCAACCGGTTGTATCTACACTGAATCCTCAAGAAGACATCATACGAACTCCTAACCGGTAAAAAGCCCAATATTTCATATTTTAGAGTCTTTGGTAGCAAATGCTTTATACTTGTTAAAAGAGGAAGAAAATCTAAATTTGCTCATAAGACTGTAGAAGGCTTTTTACTAGGATATGATTCAAACACAAGGGCATATAGAGTCTTTAACAAGTCCTCTGGACAAGTTGAAGTTTCTTGTGACGTTGTGTTTGATGAGACTAACGGCTCTCAAGTAGAGCAAGTTGATCTTGATGAAATAGGTGATGAAGAGGCTCCGCGCATCGCACTAAGGAACATGTCCATTGGGGATGTGTGTCCTAAGGAATCCGAAGAGCCTCCAAATGCACAAGATCAACCATCCTCCTCCACGCAAGCATCTCCACCAACTCAAAATGAGGATGAGGCTCAAGTTGATGAAGGAGAAGATCAAGCAAATGAGCCACCTCAAGATGATGGCAATGATCAAGGGGGAGATGCAAATGATCAAGACAAGGAGGATGAAGAACCAAGGCCGCCACACCCAAGAGTCCACCAAGCAATCCAACGAGATCACCCCGTTGACACCATCCTCGGCGACATTCATAAAGGGGTAACTACTAGATCTCGTGTTGCACATTTTTGTGAGCATTACTCTTTTGTTTCCTCTATTGAGCCACATAGGATAGAGGAAGCACTTCAAGATTCGGATTGGGTGGTGGCGATGCAAGAGGAGCTCAACAACTTCACGAGGAATGAAGTATGGCATTTAGTTCCACGTCCTAATCAAAATGTTGTAGGAACCAAATGGGTGTTCCGCAACAAGCAAGACGAGCATGGTGTGGTGACAAGGAACAAAGCCCGACTTGTGGCCAAGGGATACTGTGGCAGAACCACCCGAATTATTCCAGCTTAAGTGCCCAAGTCGCACCCTTAGAGGCAGCAACACACTTAAATCGGAATAACCCGTCAGTCCCTCGGATCTAGTCCGATAAAGCCACTTATCCAGGATCGAATATGTAACACCCTGAATTTGGGGGTATAAAATTTCTTTTCTAATATCCACCAAATTCAGGTGTTACCCTCTCTTTTCCTTGCTTTTCTTTTCTTTTTCCTAAATAGCGAAGAGTTATTTTGTTTTATATAATTGTAAGCCGAGTAAAATAAAACCCAAAAGGGGTCATGATTGTTGCACCACATGCTGGACCATCTTTTATTTTTGTATGTTAACTTATTCTGGTTGTGCATTCACGTAGTCTGCAAATTTGTGTTTGAATTTGAATTCAAACGAAAATAGCATAAAATAGAAAATAGAAACAAGAGCAAGAAATAGAGAAAAATGAAAGGGCCCACCTGGCTCCCCTCCCCTACTCGTGGCCCAACCCAGCCAGCCCCCCTCTCTCCTCTTTTTTTTCCTGGCTGGCCTGCCTAAGCCGCGCCGAGGCCTAGTGTGCCCCTCCTCTCCGCGGCCCAGCTGCGCAGCCCAACAGTCGCGCGCAGCCTAGCGGCGCCCTCCCCTTGGCCCACTCGCTCGCTCATGGCCCAGGCAGCAGCAAACGCGCCAGCCCAGCGCCCCAGCAAGCCACGCGCAGCCCATCCCGCGCCATGCCCCGCCAGCAGCCCACGCGTGCGCATGCAATGGTTGGTGCCCACCGCACACTAGCGCCCAACCGCCCACCTCCTATTCTTCTTCCCCAGGACTCCACCCACGATGCAAAACGCATGGCGCCCACTCTCCCCACGTCTCGGTCGTTCCAAAGAGGCTTCCAAAACACCTGCTCGTCCCTTCCTTTAGCGCAAGGCCATCCGCGCTCGGCCGGGCCTTCCTCTCCCCCAAACGGCTCCCCCTCCCCTCCGTCCTCGACCGGCCGGCCGGTGACTAGGCGCCCAGCACAGCGGTTTTGCGTAGCTCTGTAGCCAGCCCAGCGCAGCCGTTGCCCTGTCCTCGCTGGACCGCCCCCCTCGACGATCGTCCCCGTCGACCGCATCCTTCCCCATCGCATCCACGCCGAGGTAAACTCGCCCCCACCCTCCTTATTCCCCCACTTCCCCAGTCGAGACCTCGCCGTGTGCGGCCCAGTCGTGGCCATCGCGGCTCGCCTGAGCGCGACCAAGTGTGCCCTGCGGCCCTAGCGTGCGGCGCCGGCCAACCGTCGCGATAGCCTCCCCCTCCACGCACCATCGATCCCAGCCCGCTGCCGCTTGCTAGCATGTGTCGTCCGACTGCGAGCAGCCATGTTGCTAGCCCCACTCCCCGCAAGCCACCTCGCTGCGCCTAGCCACGCTGCCCCTGCACGATGTCGAGCAGCCCCGCGAGCCCTCGTTCGGCGAGCAGGATCGCCATCGCCTAGCCCGGCCGCCGGTGATCTCCAACGCACCCTGCGCTCGTGCTGGCCGGCGAGCCGCTCTGAGGACGAAGGCCTGGCATGGCCGAGGAGGGCCACTGCCGAAGCCCCTGTGGCTCCCCTGCCACCCACGCACCAGTGCAGCCCGCGCTATCGGCTAGAGCCTCGTCACGCTTCGTCGACCCGCCTCGCCGCCCGCCGTTGTCGCAAGGTGAGCTTCGTCTTCCCCTTGCGCGCAACCCCGTCACACCCTCGCTGTCGCATCATTCGCGTCGCGCAGCACGTCTGTTTTACGCGCAATTCACGGGGTGTCGCACATGTCATCATGCGTCGTCCGCATGCTGCCCGTGCGCGTCGTCGTTCGCGTAAATCGTTGTTTGCGCGCTTTAGTAAAATCATTTCGCTATATCGTTCACATTAAATAATTGATTACTTGTTTAGTTGTGTATTATTAAAATAACAATTCAATCGAACCCAATTAATGATTTTAATGATGCGTTTGTAGATACCTGTTAGTGTGTGTACGCCAACTTAAATGTTGTGTTTAACGCGTAGTTAGGATGAATACGACATAATTTAGCAGTACTCGTGTATCACGTTGTTTATAAGTTTATTATAGGTTTAAATGTATTAAGTCTCATGCGGCATAACTCGTTCGGTCACGTCAACTCTAGCGGCGTCAATTTTATATTAGGAACATTGTTTGATAGCGACACATGTTTTTTTTAAATTAATAAATTAATTATTTACCTATTAGTTATTAAAATAACTAATTTTTTATTTTAACTTACGCTTTATAAATATATGATAGTGTGATTAATGACTACACAAATGTCTTAAATTTAATACTTGTCTAGTATAGAGGCGACATCTATGTAGTAGTTCTCGTTTACGCGTCAGCGTGCTATTCGCGCGCGTAGTCGCGTTGACTCGCGTGTGTCGCACGCTGTTGTGCGCGTTATTTCGCGTACGCGCAGCGTGTTGTCGGGGTCCCGACGACATCCGTCTACCCCCTAGACGACTCCCGTCTACCCCCCCTCCTACCTCGTCTATTCCCCGGCGCTAATTAATTTCCTATTTAATTGTCGGTCAATCGGACTAAAATTATGATTTTAGTTAGGCGATTGTAAATATGTGATGATGTGATTTTAACAACTCAGATGTGGTATTTAATACCTATTTAGTGTTTAGTATAAATGTGTCACCTATTTAGTTTTCCTCGCCTCTCGCGCGTGTCGTTCCGTACGCGGTGGCGTGCTCGTTCGCTCGTCGTTCGCTCTAGTCGCGCGTACTATCTAGTGCGTTGTTTTGCGCGTTGTCCGCATGCTAAGCTATGCGTGTCCGCGCATCGTTTGCACGTTATCGTGTTGTTCACGGCTTCACACGTCGTAAATTCGTCTCGCTTAGAATTCCTCGTTTTAATTAAAATTACTTAATTAACTGACATTTGTTAGTGCAGCAGGCTAATCGAAACTAAAAGTTAGATATTATTTATATTTGATAGGATAATGTCAATTCATGTAATTATAATTATGTCGAACTAATATTCTAATTAATACTTGCTTAGTGTAAAACACGTTAGCTTTTCGACTGTGGTCTCGACCATGGTGTTTCTTTTTCCTCGCGTGACCGTGGTAACACGCTCTAATTCGTTTTGTATGTTTTATTACGTTGGTATTTGTATGGTGTAATGTTCTTATACATATATGTGTTTGCTTGCTTGTGTCTATTTGTCTTCGCTTCGCGTTGCGATTAGAGTGCGATCCATCTCCAAGCTTCGAGGGATCGAAGATCAAGCGTTGGCGGCCAAGTGATCAAGCTCTCTGAGTTCTAGAAGGTTGAAGACCCTGAGCATCTGTTTGGTGAAGGCAAGTGTCCTTTGACCTATTATGTCCCATTTACTTTATAATTCATCAACCCGCATATCATGATCAACCTAAGGATTGACTAGCTTTGTATTTACCTTGTCCTTGCTTACCTTTTGGGTTATTATGGTTAGCATTTTGCTATTGCCTTAACTTAATCAATGAACATGATGTGACTATTTATGATACTGTTATCTTGATTATACTGTTGATCTTGTGATACTCTAGGGGGCTCAGGCTGTTTCCTGAGTACCTCTCCGTAAGGACCTGTTCGTTGAGAGACCACCCGGGATAACAGTGCAACCATGAGGGTGGAATGGGGTGCCCTTAGCTAATTAATTAGAGGAACTAGAAGTGTAGTTGCTTCGCCGTCGTGCCGTCAATGGGGTCCAGGCACAGTGCTTGCTCTGCCGAGGCTGAGTGCCGAGGTTCTTTCGTTTTGTCTTTTTTAGTCACCCTCCTGCGGGGAGAGGTACTGTGTTTATCAAACTGGAGAAACCTAACGGGCAGCTATGACCTCTAGGGAATCTTTGTAAAGGCTTCGTAGCGAATCCCTGGCCATTCACCTTGGGAGTGAATAAGGGCCTTGCAAGCCCGGGCTAGAGAGGGAATCACGGCTCATGGGTAATGAAACTGATATATCAGCCGTGCTCACGGTTAAGAGCAGCCTTGGGATCCTCTTTGATTAGAGATACATATGATCCGAGATACAATGGTTATGTTTATGGTTTTTGTTCGACTATGATGCTGATGTTCCTCGATGAGGAAATGGTTCACAGGTTTGTTATTACTAAAATTTGGCTTCCACTGATAATAAATACCTGACCAACTAAAAGCAACTGCTTGAGCTTAACCCCACATAAAGCTAGTCCACCTCAGCCAAACGGGACATTTGCTGAGTACGTTGATGTGTACTCACCCTTGCTTTCACAAAACACCAGGTTGCCTTTGGTGCAATCTATGTTCAGGTAAAGAAGAAGGCGTCGAGGCGGATCTCTAGGAGTTCCGGGACTTCGACGAGTTCGAGGATTAGGCTAGCGACCACCCCCAGTCAGCTGCCTGTGGTGGGTTTATTTACGTTGGCTACGTTTCTATTCTGTGTACTTTGATTATATTATGTAAATGACTCTAGTCTTTTATATTATTACTTACTCTTTATTGTATTCGAAGCATTGTGCTATGATGAGTCATTTATGTAATCGCTGTGTACGTGAATTTCTGATCCTGGCACGTACATGGTTCACATTCGGTTTACCTTCAAAACCGGGTGTGACAGAATACCACTAGCTCACTCGAAGGTGAGGCACAGAGAAATACAATAAAGCATAATACCACAAATTTAATAAGTATCAATAGTGATTACATTATCGGTGTTTCAGAAATAATAACCATAAATTTTAATGCAGCGGAAATAACTAACGGAGAAGAACCGAGTAACATGGCGAAGCCTGGCCACACTACTCCTCCTGGTCCTCTCCTGCGGAAGCAGTAACCCACTCGACCGTCTATCCCGGTGGCAGGGATGAAGGCCAACTCACACCATCAACCAAATCAAGGAGGTACCTGCAAAAATTATGCCATAAGCACTAATACTCAGCTAGACTTAACCGGTGTGAGGAGTCTACTCCTCTACCTCTAGACATGCAGCTGTTTGGCTGAGGGGTTTGGTTTTCCAAAAGCACTAGCTGAGTCTAAAATCAAGTTTTAGCTTTTCAAGTTTTAGTATGATCCTTTTAACTAGATGTGTACCTAGCTATTCATACATGGTATCAAACATTTTATCAATCAACATCTTTTTGCCAGTCACCTCATTTCCACTTATTACTCAATGTAGTACAATAGATCAAGCAGTCTCATTAGCTGCGAGAAGCAAACGATTCGAATCGAGTTTTATCCTTGCAAGGTAAACCTAAACACACGACATGTCAGGGTACTCTGACCCCACACATGTCAACCGTCCCCATCGATTCCTCGTTCGCGTCCAGGCCTCACCGCCTTGGCATACAATGCTCCACTGACCCCGGCCGCCGCCGTGCAGTGGCCGCACTTGTACCCACCATATCTAGAATGGGAGACCCAGTCTCAGGTCGTGTGAGGGATAAAGTCCGCGCCCGGCTTCACTCAGGTACTAGGTTTACCGGTTACCATTTTTCCCGACATGTGTTTAGTACATTCAAACGCTTGACACAGGTATCCGCACGTTAATCCTTATTCCAATTTCGTCTCATAGACAACGCATCCCCATGGATCCGTGTCCACAGACCATCATCATTCAATTATCAAAATGGATACAACCAATTCCTGACCTCGCGCGAGTGCTAGAAAAATCACTCGACTTCCACCGAGATCCTGATTTAGCATAGCAGCTACTCGACCGAGCATACTAGTATCCATCTCAAAAGGAATCCTGAGTTCATGCAACTAGGGTTTCAACCAACTCCTACACTTAAGTGCACGGTACAAGCCTACAAACATTAAGTGTAGTAAAATAGCATATATAAACGGTTATGCATAAAACCGGGGCTTGCCTTTAATTTAACACTTAGGTAGTGTTTGCTGGGGGAGGTGCTCGCTTGGCAAGCATCCACTGGTTAAGTCCATCCTTCCTTGGGTCGTCCATCGACTGCACCTTGTGGTTGGCACCACATCACTTGCACGATCATCATCTCTCGGTCCTAAATGAGATGTAGGATGTATATGTATGAATATGATGAAATATATCACAAGATAATCCCAAAATGGACGATAGCGAACTAAACATTAAATTGTAAGACACCGCGACAACTGTACGCAAGCGCTAGCTATCTATACGTCATCGGGCATACGTAGTCAATCATCACCGGAAAACAACAAACACTTCCTATAATTATTTATTGCAAACATGACATCATAAGTACAAGCATTCGCCACGTTCACTTTTATCATTCATTGGTTACTTATTATTAAACTAGTTAAGACAGACTTAGTTAAATAGGAATAGTTGCTTAATCGGGTTTTACAATCATTCACAACCTTCTACTGCAAGCATACACCCTAGAGAACACACATGAGGAGATAGTTTATTCACAATTATAAATTATACTACTTTAATGACGTTGGTTACTTAGTAGTATTAGCAGAAGCCAAAGACAGGATATTATCATTTTGTTTCCCTAATATATAACTGCACTTGCTAACTGTTGATTAAGCTAAGCTACTTATTAGACCTTAACCAATTTAGTTCACTAACTTAGTGAGACGTGTACTACTTACTTATATATAACCCCAATTATACTAGTTACTTATTATTATTACTCATGTTCACTTAAAACCAAAACAAGCAAGCAATCACTCAAGTCAAACACAATAGAGTAGAGCAATCAATCACTTCTAACACATTTAGGACAGCAGCACAGTAGTTTTTGATTTAATCATAACTCTTCAAATATTAGTTTAAAATTATCAAACTAGAATTTTCTGGAAAGTTTAAAAAGTGTTCTACAACTTTGATTTTATCATCTCAAGGTGATTAGACACTTAATAAGGTTAAATAGTGATAAACGACAGCTTTATTCAAATTTGGGCAGATTCAGACTTATGCCTTCAAAAATTCGTAACTAGAGACTCTGACATCCAAATCATTTGATCTTAAACTTTCTATAAAGGTAATAAAATTTTCTACATATCATTTATAAACATTTCAAGGTGATTCAATATCTAACTAAGGACAAAAGACACTAGAAGGCTTTGCTGTCCAGAACTGGACAGATTCAGTCTTCACACCTTAAACATCCATAACTAAATCTTCAGATCACCAAAAAGAGTGATCCAAGACTTTTTGGAAAGCTTAGAAAAAGTACTACAAAACTTTTATAATCATCAAGAAGTGATTCTATGTTTAACCAAATCAAACAATTCAGTTTTCGAAATCTGTTCTGACAGTGGACAGAACACAACAACCAGTTTGTAAAATTCATAACTCCTAATCTGTAAGGCCTATGGTTATGAAATTTTAATACAAGAAAGATAAGAAAAGCATCTACAAATTTCTTATAACGACCATGAACAGGTTGTAACATTAAATTAGGCAAACAATGCAGTTTCTAAAATCTGTATAGAATTTGGGCAGATTCAGTTACTGAATTTGTGAAAAGCACAACTTCTAAACGATCAGACGTATGACTGTCAAATTTTAACAAAAGTAAGATATTAATGTTATCTACAACTTTATTGTGACCACCAATAACTGATTTCAACATTAACTTAAGCAACCATTGCAATCTCTGAAATCTGTTCAGAATTTCGACAGATTCAGGTGCTGGACTTGTGAAAAGTATAGCTTCTAAACCATCAATTCTCAGCTCATGCATTTTTAGGACGAGCTAGATACACAAGTGAACTACAACTTTTATATAGCATATATCTACAGAAAACATACTTTACTTAACTAGATTAATCGCACAACTAAAACTGTACACGCAGGAATTTCAGTTTGCAAGCACGAGAGCACTCAACTAAATTACCAAGCAAAATCATTGAGAGGTACTACCACCAATTTCTCAAGTTTAAATCACTATGACTTAGTTATCAAGTTTCAATTTATGTCGAGACACTTAATCATTTCAAGAAATATGGATGCTTTTGTTTACTTCTAATTTGTCTCTAATTCTTCTTATAATTATAAAACGTGTGTCATTTTAGTACCATATGAAACTATCTAATTTGGGGCTGGAATTTTTATGAGGCATAGGTAATAACAAATCATGATCAATGTATAAATTTCACATGCCCAGGTTTTATATTTTATTTAATACAAAAATAACAAATTGTTAATGCAATAACGCATGTGAGAGCAAGTTAAATCTAAAACTAATTATTTTCTGTGGATTCATGACCATATTAAGTTTTATTAGGCTACTATAATATCATGCAAGGACAGTGGAACACCATTTTACATTTTTGCATCTATACATTATTTTTAAATCATTTAAAACTACTTAAGATGCATTAAAAAAGTTAAATCACTAACTTAATCATACATGCACAACAATTCATGAAATTTTTACCGGCCATCAAACATCACACCAAGAGTCTACTGTAAAATTTGCAACCTATTTAGAGCACCAGAGCTACATATCCAAAAATAACAAGCAAATAAATCTTCTTTTCTCTATTTTACTTGTTTTAATTAACACACCAAGAAAACAGTAAACAACATATAAGTTTTATATTTTTCTTAGCTAGAGTATGACAATATCTAACTAACAAAACAGGTTTCATCATTTTTGGATTTTTATAAATAAAATGAGGGAGAGAAGCAAGTTCATTTGTTTTCTAAACCAGTTTTAAATACGAATTTCTACAGCCAAATATTTCTACTAAAACACTCCAAATTATGTATCCACGGAATAGAGAATTTCACAAGGATTCCAAAAAGTCCTTATTTGCCATTTTACGATTTGTCTACGAATTTTTAAAGTTAAGCACAGATTCTGCAAATTCAAGTGCTTCTACCTTTACTCCGGGCCCACGTGTCATACCTAAAGGGGGTCTTCTTCTACCTCTAGACCATCACGTACAGCAGAGGACAACGGAGGGACTGCCGATCTGCATTTCCATGGAAAGAAAAAATGGATAGGAAAATCACCTGCACGCTGGGGGAGAAGCTCCTGCGTCCCAAAGCTGAGGCGGACCAAAGGAAGGCAAAGCTCGAGTCCCAGAAGGCCTGTCCGGAAAGAAAAACAGCAGGGGCGTCGAATGGAACTGCTGCTCGGCCAGGGGAATAGGGCGCTTGGCTGGTGTGAGGAGTAGGGAAGGGAGTGCGAGCTGAGGCGAGTCAGGGGCTCAGCACGGTATAAATAGAGGAGGGGCGGCTTCAGCCATTGGCGGACAGGGGCGGCAGCTGCAGAGCTCTGCACATATCAGTCTGCTTGCATGTGATGGCAGGATGACTTTGGACGTCCAGTTTTGGTATTTTCCTTTTGGAATCGAACCCGGATCACTGCAGAAGATTTGTTCCTTGATGTATACTCTACAAATCGTGTATAGGACTTGAGGTGATTTGAGCACTGGTTAGAGAGTTATAGACCCACGAAAACTGGTTTGTCAGTGGGTTAGAAATCAGTGGAAACTCGTGAAAACTGAATGTCAAAGCATGTCAAACGAAATCGGATAACCGCCATCTTTTAATATGTTGTGGCCTTATTAGTTATTAACAACTTTTATATTTGGGAAAACTTGAGTTGTTCAACAAAAATTTGGGAACGCGAGACGTCGACCTGAATGATGCTGATTTCAGACTTAGAAAAATTCGAATCCTGAAATCAGATTTTTATTCTGTCTTGATGGCACTATTTGAGATTCTTAGAGATTGAATCAAGGCTTGGTTTAAATATAATATTTGTTGTATAACACCTGTTCTCCAACTTTTATTAAAAGTCAAACCTCATATCTTTAATATAAATTAAAGTTTCACTTTGGTCAAGGTAGCATTATTATAAAGCTTCAAACTATATTTTTAAGGCAATCGGGGTATTGTCTTGATATTTTCTTGGCATTTTCTCTACATGAACCCTTAATAACTTTTGTTGTAGAGTTGATATAGAGTTGTTTGAGCAATATGACAAGGTTTTGTTTAATTTCAAAATTCACATTTGTTCGGACGAGCAGTTTCAAGCATGTATAGGATTTATCTTTTTAGGTGAGCATTTGTTTCAAACTTCGAGAAATCTTTAGAATACACTTGATAGATAGATATGAATTATGATATAGATATAACAAGTCAATTTGCATAAGAATTAATTAGAGGTTCACATAACAGAGATTCTGCTGGAGAATGCGGATTCGGACTGCGTATTTGGACGTAGACCGACAATCGAGAAGGCGGATTCAGACACTGATTCGATAACATAACAACTATCGAGAGTTCGAATACAACTATCGAGAGTTCGAATAAATGAGTCTGGACGGGAGTTACGAGATGAGATTGACTTCCAAATCTGCATTCGTTTCAAGAGACAAAAGTTTTAACAGGCTCCAAATTTGGTTGTTCTTGAGATTGAATAAATTCAGAAATCGGTGAAACCTTCACAAGTAACTTGATAAAAGGAGATATATGCGATCGAGAAATAGAAGTTTTCACTGATCATCCGAGATTAGGATAAATTCACGGCATAACATGAAATAGACACCTGGGGTGTCACAGCCTTCCCCCCTTAAAAGAATCTCGTCCCGAGATTCGAATGAGGATCTTTAAGGGTGGAGAAGCATGTAACTTCCAAGTTGAAGATAGATGCAAATTCATGAGATGTCATCTGACAAGATACTGAAGATAGATTAGGACCGAATACCGTGACATATTGAGACAAAATGCCACGACCACTTTGAGAGAATGTTCACAAAAGATAGCACATCGGTACTGTCTCATAATGGATCACGATTATTAACCACGATACCAGCGTGTGCCGAGCAGCTCAACCTTGTGTGCACCATAGTAGGCTCTCGGTTTCATCGCGGCACCATCAGTCGTTAGTCATAATACCATTACCAAACGCAACCAACGATAAATCCACGTGACATAAATAGATGGAGCCCATGAGAGTATGGCTAAAAAAATAAGAATGTGATCGGAGTTGAAGCAGAGATTGCTGGCAGAAGAGCATCACATGAGAATTTTCTTCAACTCAGAGAATTATTTTATGATTAACATGGAGATTATCAGGTCAGAGATTTATACGAGAGTGGATATGAGGGGAACCAACCATGAGATCAAGTTTGGCAACTTGCTGAGACATTAGAGAACTAAAGACAACAACATAATCCATTGAACCAAATGGACACACTGCTTAGAGATAAAATCGATAAAACAATGTCATGATCCTCAGAGAGGGGGTATGAGAGTGAGAAAAAAAATGAGAGATATAGGCAAGATCAACATCTGATACTTGAGAACAGGTTATAGCAGATAACCAGATAACGGGGCAGAATCAGTAAAGGATTCGGAGATTTGGATGATAAGATCACAACACGATTCACAAAGGTAAAGATTTACTAGATCCAGGTGAAGAGAGAGGTAGTCAAATGAGATCGATTAGGATGAGCACCAGAAAGGTTTTGAAGATTCGGGACATGATCTATGGAAAGAAACATGGCCTTGATAGGGTTTGTGCAACTAGACACCAAACAACAATTTTTTTGACACAACAAGTGCACAAGGAGACTTGGGTTGGTGTAGCGGTCAAGCTGTGGGGGTCTATAAGCTGTGTAGGTGCAATTTCAAGTGTAAAACACACAAGGGCTAGAAACACCAAAACAAGCACGTGATTTGATTTTTTAAGGGTTTCACTTGCTAACCACTGGGTTGTTTAAAGTGGGGGGTCTTTTTATGAACAGGACAAGCAACAATTTTTTTTTGCAAAAAGGGTTGAACAATTACAATACCACCTAGATAGCAAGACAAGAGAAACACATAGCACAACCTAACAAGACTTACCAATCTGACACGAGGTAAGACATTTCTAACATAGCAGTACATCACATTATTCACAAGTTCTTATTATTGAAATAAAGGTGAGAGAAGCATGTTCATGCACAAGAGACAATTATAATGCGACAATCATGATGCATGCTCATTCTAGTCGTCTTCTCAGACCTAACTAATTTTTCGGGTGCTTCTAAAGCATCCTTCCTAATAGTAGTAGTAGCCTTTATGGCCTATATAAATAGCCACCTAGCTATCCATCTATTTCCTAAGGTTTCACGTCCTAAGTCTATCATTATCGTCCTGATATCTATCCAACTTTGGTTTCTAAGCAAGTTTTACTTTAGAAAAGGTTGGAAATCATGACTTATTGCCTTCTCTGTACTGGTACTCGCTCCGATACCAGCTGTGGCGGAACCAACCGAATTATTCCAGCTTAAGTGCCCAAGTCGCACCCTTAGAGGCAGCAACACAGTTAAATCAGAATAACCCGTCAGTCCCTCGGATCTAGTCCGATAAAGCCACTTATCCAGGATCGAATACCACTAGCTCACTCGAAGGTGAGGCACAGAGAAATACAATAAAGCATAATACCACAAATTTAATAAGTATCAATAGTGATTACATTATCAGAGTTTCAGAAATAATAACCATAAATTTTAATGCAGCGGAAATAACTAACGGAGAAGAACCGAGTAACATGGCGAAGCCTGGCCACACTACTCCTCCTGGTCCTCTCCTGCGGAAGCAGTAACCCACTCGACCGTCTATCCCGGTGGCAGGGATGAAGGCCAAGTCACACCATCAACCAAATCAAGGAGGTACCTGCAAAAATTATGCCACAAGCAAGGCTGAGTATACTAATACTCAGCTAGACTTACCCGGTGTGAGGAGTCTACTCCTCTACCTCTAGAAATGCAGCTGTTTGGCTGAGGGGTTTGGTTTTCCAAAAGCACTAGCTGAGTCTAAAATCAAGTTTTAGCTTTTCAAGTTTTAGTATGATCCTTTTAACTAGATGTGTACCTAGCTATTCATACATGGTATCAAACGTTTTATCAATCAACATCTTTTTGCCAGTCACCTCATTTCCACTTATTACTCAATGCAGTACAATAGATCAAGCAGTCTCCTTAGCTGCGAGAAGCAGACGATTCGAATCGAGTTTTATCCTTGCAAGGTAAACCTAAACACACGACATGTCAGGGTACTCCGATCCCACACATGTCAACCGTCCCCATCGATTCCTCGTTCGCGTCCAGGCCTCACCGCCTTGGCATACAATGCTCCACTGACCCCGGTCGCCGCCGTGCATTGGCCGCACTTGTACCCACCATATCTAGAATGGGAGACCCAGTCTTAGGTCGCGTGAGGGATAAAGTCCGTGCCCGGCTTCACTCAGGTACTAGGTTTATCGGTTACCATTTTTCCCGACATGTGTTTAGTACATTCAAACGCTTGACACAGGTATCCGCACGTTAATCCTTATTCCAATTTCGTCTCATAGACAACGCATCCCCATGGATCCGTGTCCACAGACCATCATCATTCAATTATCAAAATGGATACAACCAATTCCTGACCTCGCGCGAGTGCTAGAAAAATCACTCAACTTCTACCAAGATCCTGATTTAGCATAGCAGCTACTCGACCTAGCATACTAGTATCCATCTCAAAAGGAATCCTGAGTTCATGCAACTAGGGTTTCAACCAACTCCTACACTTAAGTGCACGGTACAAGCCTACAAACATTAAGTGTAGTAAAATAGCATATATAAACGGTTATGCATAAAACCGGGGCTTGCCTTTAATTTAACACTTAGGTAGTGTTTGCTGGGGAGGTGCTCGCTTGGCAAGCATCCACTGGTAAAGTCCATCTTTCCTTGGGTCGTCCATCGACTGCACCTTGTGGTTGGCACCACATCACTTGCACGATCATCATCTCTCGGTCCTAAATGAGATGCAGGATGTATATGTATGAATATGATGAAATATATCACAAGATAATCCCAAAATGGACGATAGCGAACTAAACATTAAATTGTAAGACACCGCGGCAACTGTACGCAAGCGCTAGCTATCTATACGTCATCGGGCATACGTAGTCAATCATCACCGGAAAACAACAAACACTTCCTGTCGGTGTTTCGAGACCGGGGGGTCCCTCGGGCCGACGAGTGAGTGTCGCCGCATGCCCCAGCCCAGATGGGTCGAGCGCGAGGGCGAGCGCGAAGGGGGGAAGGTGCGAGGCGGCCGGAGACCGGCGTGAGAGAGGTGGGAATCCCGCGGCCTTCGTGTTCGTCCCGCGCCCAGGTCGGGTGCGCTTGCAGTAGGGGGTTACAAGCGTCCACGCGGGAGAGGGAAGCGAGCGGCCCCAAGAGAGCGCCTGTCTCGTCCTCGTCCCCGCGCGGCCAACCCTCTCTAAGAGGGCCCTGGTCCTTCCTTTTATAGGCGTAAGGAGAGGATCCAGGTGTACAACGGGGGGTGTAGCAGAGTGCTACGTGTCTAGCAGGGGAGAGCTAGCGCCCTAAGTACATGCCGATGTGGCAGCCGGAGAGATTTTGGCACCCAGCTGGTGTGATGTCGTGGCCGTCGGAGGAGCGATGGAGCCTGGCGGAGGGATAGCTGTCGGAGCAGTTGAGTCCTTGCTGACGTCCTCTTGCTTCCGTAAGAGAGCTGAGAGCCGCCGTCGTCACAGAGCATGCGGGGCGCCATCATTGCCTATCTGGCGGAGCTAGCCAGATGGGACACTGGTCTTGTTCTCTGCGGCCCGAGTCAGCTCGGGGTAGGGTGATGATGGCGCTTCCTGTTGACGTGGCTGGCCTGCGCCCTAGGTTGGGCGATGTGGAGGCTCCTCCGAAGCCGAGGTCGAGTCTGTCTTCCATGGCCGAGGCCGAGTCCGAGCCCCTGGGTCGGGCGAGGCGGAGGTCGTCGGCAGAGGCCAGGGCGGAGTCTGAGCCCTGGGGTCGAGCGAAGCGGAGTTCGTCATCTTCTGGGGCTGAGCCCGAGTCCGATCCCCTGGTCGGGCGGAGCGGAGTTCGCCGTCTTCCGGGACTTAGCCCGAGTCCGAGCCCTGGGTCGGGCGGAGCGGAGTTCGCCGTCTTCCGGGACCTAGCCCGAGTCCGAGCCCTGGGTCGGGCGGAGCGGAGTTCGCCGTCTTCCGGGACCTAGCCCGAGTCCGAGCCCTGGGTCGGGCGGAGCGGAGTTCGCCGTCTTCCGGGGCTTAGCCCGAGTCCGTGCCCTGGGTCGGGCGAAGCGGAGCTTCCTATGGTGCCTTTGGCAGGGCCTGACTGCCTGTCAGTCTCACTTTGTCAAGTGGCACTGCAGTCGGAGTGCCGCAGGCGACGCTGTCCTTCTGTCAGGCCGGTCAGTGGAGCGGTGAAGTGACGGCGGTCACTTCGGCTCTGCCGGGGGGCGTGCGTCAGGATAAAGGTGTCAGGCCACCTTTGCGTTAAATGCTCCTGCGATTTGGTCGGTCGGTGCGGCGATTTAGTCAGGGTTGCTTCTTAGCGAAGGCAGGGCCTCGGGTGAGCCGGAGATATGTCCGCCGTTGGAGGGGGGCCTCGGGCGAGACGGAAATCCTCCGGGGTCGGCTGCCCTTGTCCGAGGCTAGGCTCGGGCGAGGCATGATCGAGTCACTCGAATGGACTGATCCCTGACTTAATCGGACCCATCAGGCCTTTGCAGCTTTATGCTGATGGGGGTTACCAGCTGAGAATTAGGAGTCTTGAGGGTACCCCTAATTATGGTCCCCGACAGTAGCCCCCGAGCCTCGAAGGGAGTGTTAGCACTCGCTTGGAGGCTTTCGTCGCACTTTTTTGCAAGGGGACAAGCCTTTCTCGGTTGCATTTTGTTCCGGTGGGTGCGCGCGAGCGCACCCGCCGGGTGTAGCCCCCGAGGCCTCGGAGGAGTGGTTTCACTCCTTCGAGGTCTTAATGCCTCGCGCAATGCTTCGTCTGGTCTGGTTGTTCCCTCATGCGAACTGGCCGTAGCCCGGGTGTACGGTCGGGACCCAAGTTCTCGGGCTGGTATGTTGACGCTGTCAACGGTTCGGCTGGAGCCGGGTTTGCGAGAGCAGCCCCCGAGCCTCTGCACAGGGCGAGAGGGCGATCAGGGACAGACTCGGCTTTTTTACATACGCCCCTGCGTCGCCTTTCCGCAAGGAGGAGGGGGGAAAGCGCCATGTTGCCCTCGATGGGCGCCGAACATGGTGTCTCCAGTGAGCTGCAAGCGGGTAATCCGAGTGGACGTCCGTGCCCCGTTCGTTAGGGGTCGGCTAGGGGCCCAGAGGCACGCCCAAAAGTACCTGCGGGTGATCTGCCGGACCCGGTCCCCTGGCGACGGGGTCCGAGGGCTCGATGCCTCCCTCTGATGGGATTCCGTTACAAGATCGCTCCCGCTGGTCTCGGAAATGTCCTAGGGTACCTCGGGAGCGCAGCCCGAGCCTTGGTTATGTATCGAACGTACCCATGGTCATCCCTCGCTCGGCGTCTGAGGCGGCTGTGAACCCTTCGGGGGCCAGCCTTCGGACCCCTGATCAGTAATGGGCGCGGAGCCCGAGTAGCCTGAGGCGGCCGTGGAACCCTTCGGGGGGCCGGCCTTCGAACCTCTGACCAGTAGTGGGTGTAGGGCCCACGTGATCTGAGGCGGCTGTTGAACCCTTCGGGGGGCCAACCTTCGAACCTCTGATCAGTAAGGAGGCTCGGAGTCTGGTTCCTTCACGGGGAAGGATCCTTTTCGGGGTATCCCCCTTTCCCGGTCCCTGTTGCAAGAGATAGAGAAAGAGTAAAAAAGGAAAAGGATACGAAATCGAACGACGCGGCGTACCTTTTTTGGCGCGGTTATTACGGCGAAGGCGAAGCGTCGCCCGCTGCTCCTGCCAGAAACGCCGCCTGTCCCGCCGCGGAGTTAATGCGACGGGGCGAGTGGTTGGCGGGGCGGCCATTGCGCGTGCACGAGCCGTTCGAGGGACGGATCACGGGCGCGTTGTCTTCACGCCGTGAGAGGGGGTTCTCTTGCTGCCCCCCGGATGGGACGTGAGCTTGGCTGACGACGTGACCGCTGCTCCCGCCCGCCTGCCACCGTCATTACTGCCGGCCCACTTTTGGCCGCATTGACCGTCGCGCCAGGCTGGCGCTGCTGGGTCGTGCGCTGGGTCGCCTTGAGTCGCGGTATTGGTTCCGCAATCGAGGAGGCGCGGTGGTGGCGCAAGTGGCGGTGCAGTTGCTTGCATGAAGCATCCGGCGCGCCGGTTGCGTGACGCGTGGGTCTGGGCCTCCATGCTGGGCGTGTCGGGAGTCGGAGAAGCGCGTCCACTTGGCGCGGTTGCATGCCGCCTGCATGGCTGCCCGCCTCTTTCGCCCGTTGGTCTGGGCAAAAGTGGAGGGTCACTTGTAATCGCTGGGTGGTCGTGTGCACCACGCGCGGCGGTTTGGCTTCTTCTGCTCTGAGCCGGCTTGCATGACATGCGGGACCCAGCCCCCGCGTCGCAGGGGAGGGCCTTGGAGCATGTCGGAGAAGACTCAGCCCGTGACGGTTGGGGGCGCAAGTAGGGAGAGTTGCCTTTAAAAGGAGGGTGACTCCCTTCGGAAGGCGACCATGTCTTCGCGCTCCCTTATGCATCGTGTCTTTCCACCTTCCAAGCCCCCGGATGGGGGATACCCGCCGTCTTTTCGCCTCATCGTTGGAGGAACGCAACTCCGTGGGAGTTGGTACCTTTCAGCCATCATTCGGCTTCAAGGATTTTCATCATGCAGCCCGGCTGCACCCCTCCGCCGGTGGTCACCCAAGATGGTGACCTCCAGCTTGATGGTGGGGGAAAGCGAGCCGGGCTGCGGCCTCTGCCCCTCCCTCAGCCTCAAGGATTTTCATCACCAGGGCTGGGGAGGGGAGTGTGCCGAGTTGGGGTCGGCCCCTGCGTGGGCGGTGGCCCGCTCCTTCACTCAGTGATCGGAGGGAAGGGCGGTCATCGTCCGTGGCGCCGGCAGCTGCACCGTGCCTGGCTCTCGGACGCGAGTGGCTTCGGAGCCGCTCGCGGCGCCGGCGTCTGCCACGGCAGCTGGAAGAGGTTCTTCCGCCGGCGAGATAGCCAGGGCCGGCCACGGACCGACCTCCAACTCTACGGCCTTCTACCCATCCTTGCCTCACCAGTTTGGGCATGGGCGGGGGCCTCCTGGCAGTAGCATCCGCCCTGAGGTTAGTGCTACCGTTGTTCGGCCCCCCGGAGCAGAAGTTGTCGTCGTCGCTGCTGCTGGAGCGGGCGACGGCGCGCCGTTCGTCGGTCTTCTGTTGCTCCGCAGGCCCTCCCCTATCGAGTGGGGTTGTTCGTACCTGCGGAGGGGGAACCGGAGTTCCGTTTGTAATGGCACTTTGAATGCCAGTGTTTTTGTTCATTATGGCTGTCGAGGCCTGAACATGTATGTAATTTTGGCATGGAGCCGTGTTTTTTCCTCATTTTCGAGCACTAAGACTCGCCTGTTGATTATCTGAACCGCTTCACCAAGCATGAGTCGCCCCGTGTCAAGGTGACGAGTGAGGTATCCGTATCCCGGAGGCGTAGGAGTCCCTCGGCTCGGTCGGCCTTGTTGTCTGAGGCTCCTCAGGCTTAGTTAAAGGGACCCCTTGGCCGCTCTTCGATGAGCCGAGGCTAGGGGTAGCGATATCAGCATGAACAGGGGCAGAGTTGGCTCAAAAATGATACCTGGTTGGCCGGGGCCTAGCCGGGTCGTCCGTTAGCGGGACCGACGCCGGAGTTGACCAGCCGAGGCCTCGGGTGTGGCGATGACGTCGTCCTCCAGAGTGGAGATCCTCGGACCGCGTCGC
Organism: Zea mays; assembly: GCF_902167145.1. NCBI lineage: Eukaryota > Viridiplantae > Streptophyta > Magnoliopsida > Poales > Poaceae > Zea > Zea mays. The sequence goes on from NC_050097.1 coordinate 93,430,793, forward strand.
CGTCCGAGGCTAGGTCGGACTTCGCTGAAGGTGTCGTCGATGCCGAGGGTGCTACTGCCCCCTTCCAGCGTCAAGACCCGAGCCTGGAGGATCAGAGTGTCTTGTAGCGTGTGCCTTCTGCGGCCGCCGAGGCCAGAATACACACCCTCGCTGTGTTGTAAAGCTGCGTCTCCTTTCCTCTTGTTTCGAGTATCTGGACTTTTTTTGTCGGTAACAGGGATGTTTGTGCGAGCGAGAGTTGCTTCTCGCGGAAGGTGATGAGTGAGGTATCCGTATCCTGGAGGCGTGGGAGTCCCTCGGCTCGGTCGGCCTTGCCGCTTACGCGCACTTTCACCCGTCCATGAGGCCCTGTCACCGACTCAGTCGAGAAGGCTCGAAGGATCGCTTCGGCAGAAGAGCTTCCGAACGTGAAGACTTGTTCGGTCCGCGGAATCACTTTATCCGAACGCGAGTTACTTATCGCAAAAGGTGATGAGTGAGGTATCCGTATCCCAGAGGCGTAGGAGTCCCTCGGCTCGGTCAGCCTTGGCTGCTTACGTGTACTCCGTCATTTTCAGCATCCACTTTTCGAAGCAGTCAAAAAGCACGAAAGATATTCTGGCAGAAGAGATCTTTTTTCGAGGAAAATTTCAACGCAGAGGGGGTGCCCCCCCCTTTTAGCCCCCGAGGGAGGGTCGGGCTTTGCCGAGGCGAGGCCGACCCTTCCTTGATGACTAAACTTTGCGTGGGTGCGAGGTATATGAACAACTTGAAAACATCTTAAGGGTAGAAGCGACGTAGCTGTTGGATGTTCCAAGCGTTGCCGTAGACCTCGCCTTGACTGTTGGCCAGCTTGTATGTTCCGGGCTTCAGAACTTTGGCGATGACGAATGGCCCCTCCCAGGGGGGCGTGAGCTTGTGCCTCCCTCGGGCGTCTTGTCGCAGCCGAAGCACCAGGTCACCCACCTGGAGGTCTCGGGGCCGGACCCCTCGGGCGTGGTAGCGTCGCAGGGACTGCTGGTACCGCGCCGAGTGTAGTAAGGCCTTGTCCCGAGCCTCTTCCAGCTGGTCCAGCGAGTCTTCTCGGCTAGCTTGGTTGCTTTGATCGTTGTAGGCCCTCGTCCTCGGGGAGCCGTATTCCAGGTCTGTGGGCAAGACGGCCTCGGCCCCGTAGACTAGGAAGAACGGCGTGAAGCCCGTGGCTCGGCTCGGCGTTGTCCTCAGGCTCCAGACCACCGAGGGGAGTTTCTTTATCCATCGCTTGCCGAACTTGTTGAGGTCGTTGTAAATCCGAGGCTTGAGCCCTTGTAGAATCATGCCGTTGGCACGCTCTACTTGCCCATTCGACATGGGATGAGCCACGGCGGCCCAGTCCACCCGGATGTGGTGATCCTCGCAGAAGTCCAAGAACTTTCCGCCGGTGAACTGGGTGCCGTTGTCGGTGATGATGGAGTTCGGGACCCCAAAGCGATGGATGATGTTGGTGAAGAACGCCACCGCCTGCTCGGACCTGATGCTGTTCAGAGGTCGGACATCGATCCACTTGGAGAATTTGTCGACGGCGACCAGCAGGTGCGTGTAGCCCCCGGGCGCCTTCTGCAAGGGGCCGACGAGGTCCAGACCCCACACGGCAAAGGGCCAGGTGACGGGTATCGTCTGCAGAGCCTGAGCGGGCAAGTGGGTCTGCTTCGCATAGAATTGACACCCTTCGCAGGTGTGGGCAATTCTAGTGGCGTCAGCCACCGCCGTTGGCCAGTAGAAGCCTTGTCGGAAAGCATTCCCGACAAGGGCTCGAGGCGCTGCGTGATGGCCGCAAGCCCCCGAGTGTATCTCCCGCAGGAGTTCCTGACCTTCGGCGACGGAGATGCACCGCTGGAGGATGCCTGAGGGGCTGAGGTGGTAGAGCTCCTTCTCATCGCCCAGCAAGAAGAACGACTTGGCGCGTCGCGCCACCCGCCGAGCCTCGGCTCGGTCGAGGGGTAGCTCTCCTTGGTGGAGATATTGCAGGTACGGGGTCTGCCAGTTTCGATCAGACGTGACCCCGCTTCGCTCCTCCTCGATGCGCAGTGCCTCACCCTCGAGGGCCGAGGGTACCTCGGGCTGAACCGAGGTCGCCTCGGGCCGAGCTGAGGGTGCCTCGAGCTGTGCCGAGGATACCTCGGGCGAGGCCGAGGGTACCTCGGGCTAGGCCGAGGGCGCCTCAGGCTCGGGCATGTCGTCGATCTTGACGGAGGGTTGATGCAGATCCCGGGAGAAGACGTCCGGGGGAACCGTTGCTCGCCCCGAGGCTATTTTAGCCAGCTCGTACGCAGTCTCGTTGTAGCGCCGAGCGATGTGGTTAAGTTCGAGCCCGTAGAACTTGTCCTCTAGGCGCCGAACCTCATCGCAGTAGGCCTCCATCTTCGGGTCGCGACAGTGGGAGTTCTTCATGACTTGGTCGATGACGAGCTGTGAGTCACCGCGGGCGTCGAGGCGCCGGACCCCTAGCTCGACGGCGATCCGCAACCCGTTGACCAGAGCCTCATACTCAGCCACATTGTTGGACGCCGGGAAATGGAGGCGCAGCACATAGCGTAGGTTTTTCCCGAGGGGCGAGATGAAGAGTAGGCCTGCGCCGGCCCCCGTCTTCATCAGCGACCCGTCGAAAAACATGGTCCAGAGCTCCGGTTGGATCGGAGCCGTCTGTAGCTGGGTATCGACCCATTCGGCCACGAAGTCCGCCAAGACCTGGGACTTGATGGCCTTCCGAGGGGCGAACAAGATTGTCTCGCCCATGATTTCCACCGCCCACTTTGCAATCCTGCCCGAGGCCTCTCGGCACTGGATGATCTCCCCCAGGGGGAAGGATGACACCACAGTTACCGGATGAGACTCGAAGTAGTGTCGCAGCTTCCGCCGCGTCAGGATCACCGCGTACAGCAGTTTCTGAACTTGTGGGTAGCGGATCTTGGTTTCGGATAGTACTTCGCTGACGAAGTAAACTGGCCTCTGAACGGGCAATGCATGCCCCTCTTCTTGCCTCTCGACCACAATCGTGGCACTGACCACCTGAGTGGTCGTGGCGACGTAGACCAAGAGGGCTTCTCCGGCAGCTGGAGGCACCAAGATAGGCGCCTTTGTGAGGAGCGCCTTCAGGTTCCTGAGAGCTTCCTCGGCCTCAGGGGTCCAAGTGAAGCACTCGGCCTTCCTTAAGAGGCGGTACAGAGGCAGACCTCTTTCGCCGAGGCGTGAGATGAAGCGGCTTAGAGCCGCGAGACATCCCATGACCCTTTGTACGCCTTTCAAGTCCTTGATGGGCCCCATGCTGGTGATGGCTGCGATCTTCTCCGGGTTGGCTTCGATGTCCCGCTCGGAGACAATGAACCCCAAGAGCATGCCTCGGGGCACCCCGAAGACACACTTCTCGGGATTGAGCTTGACGCCTTTTGCCTTGAGACATCGGAATGTCACTTCAAGGTCGGAAAGGAGGTCGGAAGCTTTCCTCGTCTTGACTACGATGTCATCGACGTAGGCCTCGACCGTGCGACCAATGTGTTCGTTGAACACATGGTTCATGCACCGCTGGTACGTTGCGCCCGCATTCCTCAAACCGAATGGCATGGTGACATAGCAGTACATGCCGAAGGGCGTGATGAAAGAAGTCGCGAGCTAGTCGGACTCTTTCATCCTGATTTGATGATACCCTGAGTAGGCATCGAGGAAAGACAGGGTTTCGCACCCAGCAGTGGAATCCACGATTTGATAGATGTGAGGCAGAGGGTAGGGAACCTTCGGACATGCTTTGTTGAGACCAGTGTAGTCTACACACATCCGCCATTTCCCCCCTTTCTTTCTCACAAGCACAGGGTTGGCAAGCCATTCGGGATGGAATACCTCTTTGATGAACCCTGCCGCCATTAACTTGTGGATCTCCTCGCCTATCACTCTGCGCTTCTCCTCGTCGAATCGGCGCAGGGGCTGCTTGACGGGTCGGGCTCCGGCCCGAATATCCAGCGAGTGCTCGGAGACATCCCTCGGTATGCCGGGCATGTCTGAGGGACTCCACGCGAAGACGTCGACGTTTGCGCGGAGAAAGTCGACGAGCACCGCTTCCTATTTGGGATCGAGCCCGGAGCCGATCCGGATTTGCTTGGAGGCGTCGCCGCTGGGGTCGAGGGGGACGGCCTTAACCGTCTCCACTGGCTCGAAGTTGCCGGCATGACGCTTCACGCCTGGCACCTCTTTGGAGAGGCTTTCCAGGTCGGCGATGAGGGCCTCGGACTCAGCGAGGGCCTCGGCGTACTCCACGCACTCCACGTCGCATTCGAACGCGTGCTTGTACGTGGGGCCGACGGTGATGACCCCTTGGGGCCCGGCATCTTGAGCTTTAGGTAGGTGTAGTTGGGGACGGCCATGAACTTTGCGTAGCATGGCCTTCCCAGTACCGCGTGGTAGGTTCCTCGGAACCCGACCACCTCGAACGTCAGAGTCTCCCTTCGGAAGTTGGAGGGCGTTCCGAAGCAGACAGGAAGGTCGAGTCGTCCGAGGGGCTGGACGCGCTTCCCGGGAATGATCCCGTGGAAGGGCGCAGCGCTTGCTCGAACGGAGGACAGATCGACGCGCAGGAGCCTGAGGGTCTCGGCATAGATGATGTTGAGGCTGCTGCCCCCGTCCATGAGGACCTTGGTGAGCCTAACGTCGCCGACGACGGGGTCGACAACGAGCGGGTATTTCCCCGGGCTCGGCAAGTGGTCGGGGTGGTCGGCTTGGTCGAAGGTGATGGGCTTGTCGGACCAGTCTAGGTAGACTGGCGCCGCCACCTTCACCGAGCAGACCTCCCGGCGCTCCTGTTTGCGGTGCCGAGCCGAGGCATTCGCCGCATGCCCACCGTAGATCATGAAGCAGTCGCGGACCTCGGGGAACTCTCCTGCTTGGTGATCTTCCTTCTTGTCGTCGTCGCGGGCCCTGCCACCCTCTGCGGGTGGCCCGGCCCTGTGGAAGTGGCGCCGAAGCATGACGCACTCCTCGAGGGTGTGCTTGACGGGCCCCTGATGATAGGGGCACGACTCCTTGAGCATCTTGTCGAAGAGGTTGGCACCTCCGGGGGGCTTCCGAGGGTTCTTGTACTCGGCGGCGGCGACAAGGTCCGCGTCGGCGGCGTCGCGTTTCGCTTGCGACTTCTTCTTGCCTTTCTTCTTGGCGCCGCGCTGAGTTGACGCCTCGGGAGCATCTTCCGATGGGCGGCCCTGGGGCTTCTTGTCCTTTCGGAAGATAGCCTCGACCGCCTCCTGGCCAGAGGCGAACTTGGTGGTGATGTCCATCAGCTCGCTCGCCCTGGTGGGGGTCTTGCGACCCAACTTGCTCACCAGGTCGCGGCAGGTGGTGCCGGCAACGAACGCGCCGATGACATCCGAGTCGGTGATGTTGGGCAGCTCGGTGCGCTGCTTCGAGAATCGCCGGATGTAGTCCTGGAGAGACTCTCCCGGCTGCTGCCGGTAGCTTCGAAGGTCCCAGGAATTCCCGGGGCGCACGTACGTGCCCTAGAAATTGCCGGCGAAGGCTTGGACCAGGTCATCCCAGTTGGAGATCTGCCCCGGAGGCAGGTGCTCCAACCAGGCGCGAGCAGTGTCGGAGAGGAACAGGGGGAGGATGCGGATGATGAGGTTGTCGTCGTCCGTTCCACCCAGTTGGCAGGCCAGGCGGTAGTCCGCGAGCCATAGTTCCGGTCTCGTCTCCCCCGAGTACTTTGTGATAGTAGTCGGGGGATCGGAACCGGGTCGGGAACGGTGCCCGTCGGATGGCCCGGCTGAAGGCCTGCGGACTGGGTGGTTCGGGCGAGGGACTCTGATCCTCCTCGCTGTTGTAGCGTCCCCCACGCCTGGGGTGGTAACCTCGGCGCACCCTCTCGTCGAGGTGGGCCCGACGGTCGCGATGATGGTGCTCGTTGCCGAGGCGGCCCGGGGCCGCAGGCGCGGTGTTGCGCGTGCGCCCGGTGTAGACCGAGGCTTCCCGCATGAATCGGGAAGTCGCGACATGAGGTTCCGAGGGGTATCCCTGCCTTCGGGAGGCAGATCTCTCGGCCCGTCGGACCGCGGCGCCTTCCAGGAGATTCTTGAGCTCCCCTTGGATTCATCGACCCTCGGTTGTTGATGGCTCCGGCATCGCACGGAGAAGCATCGCTGCTGCAGCCAGGTTCTGGCCGACGCCACTAGATGCGGGTGGCGGCCTGAACCTGGCGTCGTCGGCAACGCGGTGCTGGAGGCCCTGGGGCAGGTGACGTATTTCTCCGGCTGGGGGTTGGCCCGCCCATGCCTGCCCGACGTCCCGGCGGATTGGCTCAAGCGCTCCTGCTCCCTCGTCGAACCTGGCCTGTGCCCCGCGGACTTGCTCGAGCTATGGGTCTTAACCCCCCGCCGGAACGGGGACCACATCTAGCTCCTGCGGGATGTCAGCGCGAGGCACCGGCCTAGGGAGATCACCGTCCTCCGGCATGCCAAGATGATTGCATTCGGAGGGACCCCCTAGATCGACGTGGAAACATTCGCGGCTTTGGCCGCAGTCCTCGTCGTCGAGGCTGCGGCTACCGTCGGAATAGTCGGAGAGGCAGTAGTCACATGCGGTCATGAAGTCCCGCATGGCACTGGGGTTGCCAAGTCCAGAGAAATCCCAACAGATGCTGGGCTCGTCGTCTTCCTCGGACCCGGAGGGCCCGTAGGTCGAGACGTCCGTCAGCCGGTCCCAAGGCGACCGTGTGCGAAACCCCAGAGGGTTTGAACTCGCCTCTACGAGAGCGCCCACCAAAGCAAGGTCGCTAGGCGGGTTGAGGCTGAATCCAAATGACGTAGGATGGGAATCGGTCGGTACCTTTCGGTCGACAAGCGGCGATGAAGTCACGTCGGGGACTGACTGCACCGTCGTCTCAGGTACGAGGGTGACGCCCAGCAAGCTTTCCGCGAGCGCGCTGGCGTCGTCCGCTTGCTCGGGATTGGCGTGTCGCGAGGAGACGGCGCTCGCCTTCGTCTCAAACGCGAGGTCGATGCCCGACGCGCCCCCCGTTGGGGTGTTGGGGCCGTCGACTCGCTCGACAGCCGACGAGGTGCGGCCTCCCGCTTGGCCTTGGTTGCCCTGCCTCCTCCCCCGTTGGCGGGGGAGAGGACGGGGCGAGCTCGAATGTTGTTCTTCCTCCACGCGGGGAAGACGTCTTCGATTCCGCCGCCGGCGGGCGGGCTGTCGGCCGCCATTGTCGTTGTCGCGCGGCGGTGGAAGGAGTATCATGTCGTAGCCGCTGTCGAAGGACATGAACTCAAGACTCCCGAAACGGAGCACCGTCCCGGGTCGGAGAGGTTGCTGTAGATTGCCCATCTGGAGCTTGACGGGAAGCTGTTCGTCAACACGCAGCAGGCCCCTACCTGGCGCGCCAACTGTCGGCGTTTCGAGACCGGGGGGTCCCTCGGGCCGACGAGTGAGTGTCGCCGCGTGCCCCAGCCCAGATGGGTCGAGCGCGAGGGCGAGCGCGAAGGGGGAAGGAGCGAGGCGGCCGGAGACCGGCGTGAGAGAGGTGGGAATCCCGCGGCCTTCGTGTTCGTCCCGCGCCCAGGTCGGGTGCGCTTGCAGTAGGGGGTTACAAGCGTCCACGCGGGAGAGGGAAGCGAGCAGCCCCAAGAGAGCGCCTGTCTCGTCCTCGTCCCCGCGCGGCCAACCCTCTCTAAGAGGGCCCTGGTCCTTCCTTTTATAGGCATAAGGAGAGGATCCAGGTGTACAACGGGGGGTGTAGCAGAGTGCTACGTGTCTAGCGGGGGAGAGCTAGCGCCCTAAGTACATGCCGATGTGGCAGCCGGAGAGATTTTGGCACCCAGCTGGTGTGATGTCGTGGCCGTCGGAGGAGCGATGGAGCCTGGCGGAGGGACAGCTGTCGGAGCAGTTGAGTCCTTGCTGACGTCCTCTTGCTTCCGTAAGAGAGCTGAGAGCCGCCGTCGTCACAGAGCATGCGGGGCGCCATCATTGCCTATCTGGCGGAGCTAGCCAGATGGGACACCGGTCTTGTTCTCTGCGGCCCGAGTCAGCTCGGGGTAGGGTGATGATGGCGCTTCCTGTTGACGTGGCTGGCCTGCGCCCTAGGTTGGGCGATGTGGAGGCTCCTCCGAAGCCGAGGTCGAGTCTGTCTTCTATGGCCGAGGCCGAGTCCGAGCCCCTGGGTCGGGCGAGGCGGAGGTCGTCGGCAGAGGCCAGGGCGGAGTCTGAGCCCTGGGGTCTGGCGAAGCGGAGTTCGTCGTCTTCTGGGGCTGAGCCCGAGTCCGAGCCCCTGGTCGGGCGGAGCGGAATTCACCATCTTCCGGGACTTAGCCCGAGTCCGAGCCCTGGGTCGGGCGGAGCGGAGTTCGCCGTCTTCCGGGACCTAGCCCGAGTCCGAGCCCTGGGTCAGGCGGAGCGGAGTTCGCCGTCTTCCGGGACCTAGCCCGAGTCCGAGCCCTAGGTCGGGCGGAGCGGAGTTCGCCGTCTTCCGGGGCTTAGCCCGAGTCCGTGCCCTGGGTCGGGCGAAGCGAAGCTTCCTATGGTGCCTTTGGCAGGGCCTGACTGCCTGTCAGTCTCACTCTGTCAAGTGGCACTGCAGTCAGAGTGGCGTAGGCGGCGCTGTCCTTCTGTCAGGCCGGTCAGTAGAGCGGTGAAGTGACGGCGGTCACTTCGGCTCTGCCGGGGGGCATGCGTCAGGATAAAGGTGTCAGGCCACCTTTGCGTTAAATGCTCCTGCGATTTGGTCGGTCGGTGCGGCGATTTAGTCAGGGTTGCTTCTTAGTGAAGGCAGGGCCTCGGGCGAGCCGGAGATATGTCCGCCGTTGGAGGGGGGCCTCGGGCGAGACGGAAATCCTCCGGGGTCGGCTGCCCTTGTCCGAGGCTAGGCTCGGGCGAGACATGATCGAGTCACTCGAATGGACTGATCCCTGACTTAATCGCACCCATCAGGCCTTTGCAGCTTTATGCTGATGGGGGTTACCAGCTGAGAATTAGGAGTCTTGAGGGTACCCCTAATTATGGTCCCCGACACTTCCTATAATTATTTATTGCAAACATGACATCATAAGTACAAGCATTCGCCACGTTCACTTTTATCATTCATTGGTTACTTATTATTAAACTAGTTAAGACAGACTTAGTTAAAAAGGAATAGTTGCTTAATCGGGTTTTACAATCATTCACAACCTTCTACTGCAAGCATAGACCCTAGAGAACACGCATGAGGAGATAGTTTATTCACAATTACAAATTATACTACTTTAATGACGTTGGTTACTTAGTAGTATTAGCAGAAGCCAAAGACAGGATATTATCATTTTGTTTCCCTAATATATAACTGCACTTGCTAACTGTTGATTAAGCTAAGCTACTTATTAGACCTTAACCAATTTAGTTCACTAACTTAGTGAGACGTGTACTACTTACTTATATATAACCCCAATTATACTAGTTACTTATTATTATTACTCATGTTCACTTAAAACCAAAACAAGCAAGCAATCACTCAAGTCAAACACAATAGAGTAGAGCAATCAATCACTTCTAACACATTTACGACAACAGCACAGTAGTTTTTGATTTAATCATAACTCTTCAAATATTAGTTCAAAATTATCAAACTAGGATTTTCTGGAAAGTTTAAAAAGTGTTCTACAACGTTGATATTATCATCTCAAGGTGATTAGACACTTAATAAGGTTAAATAGTGATAAACGACAGCTTTATTCAAATTTGGGCAGATTCAGACTTATGCCTTCAAAAATTCATAACTAGAGACTCAGACATCCAAATCATTTGATCTTAAACTTTCTGTAAAGGTAATAAAATTGTCTACATATCATTTATAAACATTTCAAGGTGATTCAATATCTAACGAAGGACAAAAGACACTAGAAGGCTTTGCTGTCCAGAACTGGACAGATTCAGTCTTCACACCTTAAACATCCATAACTAAATCTTCAGATCACCAAAAAGCGTGATCCAAGACTTTTTGGAAAGCTTAGAAAAAGTACTACATAACTTTTATAATCATCAAGAAGTGATTCTATGTTTAACCAAATCAAACAATTCAGTTTTCGAAATCTGTTCTGACAGTGGACAGAACACAACATCCAGTTTGTAAAATTCATAACTCCTAATCTGTAAGGCCTATGGTTATAAAATTTTAATACAAGAAAGATAAGAAACGCATCTACAACTTTCTTATAATGACCATGAACAGGTTGTAACATTAAATTAGGCAAACAATGCAGTTTCTAAAATCTGTATAGAATTTGGGCAGATTCAGTTACTGAATTTGTGAAAAGCACAACTTCTAAACGACCAGACGTATGACTGTCAAATTTTAACACAAGTAAGATAATAATGTTATCTACAACTTTATTGTGACCACCAATAACTGATTTCAACATTAACTTAAGCAACCATTGCAATCTCTGAAATCAGTTCAGAATTTTCGACAGATTCAGGTGCTGGACTTGTGAAAAGTATAGCTTCTAAACCATCAATTCTCAGCTCATGCATTTTTAGGACGAGCTAGATGCACAAGTGAACTACAACTTTTATATAGCATATATCTACAGAAAACATACTTTACTTAACTAGATTAATCGCACAACTAAAACTGTACACGCAGGAATTTCAATTTGCAAGCACGAGAGCACTCAACTAAATTACCAAGCAAAATCATTGAGAGGTACTACCACCAATTTCTCAAGTTTAAATCACTATGACTTAGTTATCAAGTTTCAATTTATGTCAAGACACTTAATCATTTCAAGAAATATGGATGCTTTTGTTTACTTCTAATTTGTCTCTAATTCTTCTTATAATTATAAAACGTGTGTCATTTTAGTACCATATGAAACTATCTAATTTGGGGCTGGAATTTTTATGAGGCATAGGTAATAACAAATCATGATCAATGTACAAATTTCACATGCCCAGGTTTTATATTTTATTTAATACAAAAATAACAAATTGTTAATGCAATAACGCATGTGAGAGCAAGTTAAATCTAAAACTAATTATTTTCTGTGGATTCATGACCATATTAAGTTTTATTAGGCTACTATAATATCATGCAAGGACAGTGGAACACCATTTTACATTTTTGCATCTATACATTATTTTTAAATCATTTAAAACTACTTAAGGTGCATTAAATAAGTTAAATCACTAACTTAATCATACATGCACAACAATTCATGAAATTTTTACCGGCCACCAAACATCACACCAAGAGTCTACTGTAAAACTTGCAACCTATTTAGAGCACCAGAGCTACAGATACAAAAATAACAAGAAAATAAATCTTCTTTTCTCTATTTTACTTGTTTTAATTAACACACCAAGAAAACAGTAAACAACATATACGTTTTATATTTTTCTTAGCTAGAGTATGACAATATCTAACTAACAAAACAGGTTTCATCATTTTTGGATTTTTATAAATAAAATTATGGAGAGAAGCAAGTTTATTTATTTTCTAAACCAGTTTTAAATACGAATTTCTACAGCCAAATATTTCTACTAAAACACTCCAAATTATGTATCCACGGCATAGAGAATTTCACAAGGATTCCAAAAAGTCCTTATTTGCCATTTTACGATTTGTCTACGAATTTTTAAAGTTAAGCACAGATTCTGCAAATTCAAGTGCTTCTACCTTTACTCCGGGCCCACGTGTCATACCTAAAGGGGGTCTTCTTCTACCTCTAGACCATCACGTACAACAGAGGACAACAGAGGGGCTGCCGATCTGCATTTCCATGGAAAGAAAAAATGGATAGGAAAATCACCTGCACGCTGGGGGAGAAGCTCCTGCGTCCCAAAGCCGAGGCCGACCAGAGGAAGGCAAAGCTCGAGTCCCAGAAGGCCTGTGCGGAAAGAAAAACAGCAGGGGCGTCGAATGGAACTGCTGCTCGGCCAGGGGAATAGGGCGCTTGGCTGGAGTGAGGAGCAGGGAAGGGAGTGCGAGCTGAGGCGAGTCAGGGGCTCAGCGCGATATAAATAGAGGAGGGGCGGCTTCAACCATTGGCGGACAGGGGCGGCAGATGCAGAGCTCTGCACATATCAGTCTGCTTGAGGTGATGGCAGGACGACTTTGGACGTCTAGTTTTGGTATTTTCCTTTTGGAGTCGAACCCGGATCACTGCAGAAGATTTGTTCCTTGATGTATACTCTACAAATCGTGTATAGGACTTGAGGTGATTTGAGCACTGGTTAGAGAGTTATAGACCCACGAAAACTGGTTTGTCAGTGGGTTAGAAATCAGTGGAAACTCGTGAAAACTGAATGTCAAAGCATGTCAAACGAAATCGGATAAACGCCATCTTTTAATATGTTGTGGCCTTATTAGTTATTAACAACTTTTATTTTTAGGAAAACTTGAGTTGTTCAACAAAAATTTGGGAACGCGAGACGTCGACCCGAATGATGCTGATTTCAGACTTAGAAAAAATTGAATCCTGAAATCAGATTTTTATTCTGTCTTGATGGCACTATTTGAGATTCTTAGAGATTGAATCAAGGCTTGGTTTAAATATAATATTTGTTGTATAACACCTGCCCTCCAACTTTTATTAAAAGTCAAACCTCATATCTTTAATATAAATTAAAGTTTCACTTTGGTCAAGGTAGCATTATTATAAAGCTTCAAACTATATTTTTAAGGCAATCGGGGGTTGTCTTGATATTTTCTTGGCATTTTCTCTATATGAACCCTTAATAACTTTTGTTGTAGAGTTGATATAGAGTTGTTTGAGCAATATGACAAGGTTTTGTTGAATTTCAAAATTCGCATTTGTTCGGACGAGCAGTTTCAAGCATGTATAGGATTTATCTTTTTAGGTGAGCATTTGTTTCAAACTTCGAGAAATCTTTAGAATACACTTGATAGATAGATATGAATTATGATATAGATATAACAAGTCAATTTGCATAAGAATTAATTAGAGGTTTGCATAACAGAGATTCTGCTGGAGAATGCGGATTCGGACTGCGTATTTGGACGTAGACCGACAATCGAGAAGGCGGATTCGGACACTGATTGGATAACATAACAACTATCGAGAGTTCGAATACAACTATCGAGGGTTCGAATAAATGAGTCTGGACGGGAGTTGCGAGATGAGATTGACTTTCGAATCTGCATTCGTTTCAAGAGACAAAAGTTTTAACAGGCTCCAAATTTGGCTGTTCTTGAGATTGAATAAATTCAGAAATCGGTGAAACCTTCACAAGTAACTTGATAAAAGGAGATATATGCGATCGAGAAATAGAAGCTTTCACTGAGCATCCGAGATTAGGATAAATTCACGACATAACATGAAATAGACACCTGGGGTGTCACAGCCTTCCCCCCTTAAAAGAATCTCGTCCCGAGATTCGAATGAGGATCTTTAAGGGTGGAGAAGCATGTAACTTCCAAGTTGAAGATAGATGCAAATTCATGAGATGTCATCTGACAAGATACTGAAGATAGATTTGGACCGAATACCGTGACATATTGAGACAAAATGCCACGACCACTTTGAGAGAATGTTCACAAAAGATAGCACATCGGTACTGTCTCATAATGGATCACGATTATTAACCACGATACCAGCGTGTGCCGAGCAGCTCAACCATGTGTGCACCATAGTAGGCTCTCGGTTTCGTCGCGGCACCATCAGTCGTTAGTCATAATACCATTACCAAACGCAACCAATGATAAATCCACGTGACATAAATAGATGGAGCCCATGAGAGTATGGCTAAAAAAATAAGAATGTGATCGGAGTTGAAGCAGAGATTGCTGGCAAAAGAGCATCACATGAGAATTTTCTTCAACTCAGAGAATTATTTTATGATTAACATGGAGATTATCAGGTCAGAGATTTATACGAGAGTGGATATGAGGGGAACCAACCATGAGATCAAGTTTGGCAACTTGCTGAGACATTAGAGAACTAAAGACAACAACATAATCTATTGAACCAAATGGACACACTGCTTAGAGATAAAATCGATAAAACAACGTCATGATCCTCAGAGAGGGGGTATGAGAGTGACAAAAAAAATGAGAGATATAGGCAAGATCAACATCTGATACTTGAGAACAGGTTATAGCAGATAACCAGATAACGGGGCAGAATCAGTAAAGGATCCGGAGATTTGGATGATAAGATCACAACACGATTCACAATGGTAAAGATTTACTAGATCCAGGTGAAGAGAGAGGTAGTCAAATGAGATCGATTAGGATGAGCACCAGAAAGGTTTTGAAGATTCGGGACAGGATCTATGGAAAGAAACATGGCCTTGATAGGGTTTGTGCAACTAGACACCAAACAACAATTTTTTTGACACAACAAGTGCACAAGGAGACTTGGGTTGGTGTAGCGGTCAAGCTGTGGGGGTCTATAAGCTGTGCAGGTGCAATTTCAAGTGTAAAACACACAAGGGCTAGAAACACCAAAACAAGCACGTGATTTGATTTTTTAAGGGTTTCACTTGCTAACCACTGGGTTGTTTAAAGTGGGGGGGGGGGGGTCTTTTTATGAACAGAACAAGCAACAATTTTTTTTTGCAAAAAGGGTTGAACAATTACAATACCACCTAGATAGCAAGACAAGAGAAACACATAGCACGACCTAACAAGACTTACCAATCTAACACGAGGTAAGACATTTCTAACATAGCAGTACATCACATTATTCACAAGTTCTTATTATTGAAATAAAGGTGAGAGAAGCATGTTGATGCACAAGAGACAATTATAATGCGACAATCATGATGCATGCTCATTCTAGTCGTCTTCTCAGACCTAACTAATTTTTCGGGTGCTTCTAAAGCATCCTTCCTAATAGTAGTAGTAGCCTTTATGGCCTATATAAATAGCCACCTAGCTATCCATCTATTTCCTAAGGCTTCACGTCCTAAGTCTATCCTTATCGTCATGATATTTATCCAACTTTGGTTTCTAAGCAAGTTTTACTTTAGAAAAGGTTGGAAATCATGACTTATTGCCTTCTCTGTACTGGTACTCGCTCCGATACCAGCTGTGGCGGAACCACCCGAATTATTCCAGCTTAAGTGCCCAAGTCGCACCCTTAGAGGCAGCAACACACTTAAATCGGAATAACCCGTCATTCCCTCGGATCTAGTCCGATAAAGCCACTTATCCAGGATCGAATACCACTAGCTCACTCGAAGGTGAGGCACAGAGAAATACAATAAAGCATAATACCACAAATTTAATAAGTATCAATAGTGATTACATTATCGGAGTTTCAGAAATAATAACCATAAATTTTAATGCAGCGGAAATAACTAACGGAGAAGAACCGAGTAACATGGCGAAGCCTTGCCACACTACTCCTCCTCGTCCTCTCCTGCGGAAGCAGTAACCCACTCGACCGTCTATCCCGGTGGCAGGGATGAAGGCCAAGTCACACCATCAACCAAATCAAGGAGGTACCTGCAAAAATTATGCCGAAAGCAAGGCTGAGTATACTAATACTCAGCTAGACTTACCCGGTGTGAGGAGTCTACTCCTCTACCTCTATACATGCAGCTGTTTTGCTGAGGGGTTTGGTTTTCCAAAAGCACTAGCTGAGTCTAAAATCAAGTTTTAGCTTTTCAATTTTTAGTATGATCCTTTTAACTAGATGTGTACCTAGCTATTCATACATGGTATCAAACAATTTATCAATCAACATCTTTTTGCGAGTCACCTCATTTCCACTTATTACTCAATGTAGTACAATAGATCAAGCAGTCTCATTAGCTGCGAGAAGCAGACGATTCGAATCGAGTTTTATCCTTGCAAGGTAAACCTAAACACACGACATGTCAGGGTACTCCGACCCCACACATGTCAACCGTCCCCATCGATTCCTCGTTCGCGTCCAGGCCTCACCGCCTTGGCATACAATGCTCCACTGACCCCGGCCGCCGCCGTGCAGTGGCCGCACTTGTACCCACCATATCTAGAATGGGAGACCCAGTCTCAGGTCACGTGAGGGATAAAGTCCGCGCCCGGCTTCACTCAGGTACTAGGTTTACCGGTTACCATTTTTCCCGACATGTGTTTAGTACATTCAAACGCTTGACACAAGTATCCACACGTTAATCCTTATTCCAATTTCGTCTCATAGACAACGCATCCCCATGGATCCGTGTCCACAGACCATCATCATTCAATTATCAAAATGGATACAACCAATTCCTGACCTCGCGCGAGTGCTAGAAAAATCACTCGACTTCTACCGAGATCCTGATTTAGCATAGCAGCTACTCGACCTAGCATACTAGTATCCATCTCAAAAGGAATCCTGAGTTCATGCAACTACGGTTTCAACCAACTCCTACACGTAAGTGCACGGTACAAGCCTACAAACATTAAGTGTAGTAAAATAGCATATATAAACGGTTATGCATAAAACCGGGGCTTGCCTTTAATTTAACACTTAGGTAGTGTTTGCTGGGGGAGGTGCTCGCTTGGCAAGCATCCACTGGTTAAGTCCATCCTTCCTTGGGTCGTCCATCGACTGCACCTTGTGGTTGGCACCACATCACTTGCACGATCATCATCTCTCGGTCCTAAATGAGATGCAGGATGTATATGTATGAATATGATGAAATATATCACAAGATAATCCCAAAATGGACGATAGCGAACTAAACATTAAATTGTAAGACACCGCGACAACTGTACGCAAGCACTAGCTATCTATACGTCATCGGGCATACGTAGTCAATCATCACTGGAAAACAACAAACACTTCCTATAAATATTTATTGCAAACATGACATCATAAGTACAAGCATTCACCACGTTCACTTTTATCATTCATTGGTTACTTATTATTAAACTAGTTAAGTACGCATAAATTTACGATGACTTACACATAGACAGACTTAGTTAAAAAGGAATAGTTGCTTAATCGGGTTTTACAATTGTCGGGGACCATAATTAGGGGTACCCTCAAGGCTCCTAATTCTCAGCTGGTAACCCCCATCAGCATGAAGCTGCAAAGGCCTGATGGGTGCGATTAAGTCAGGGATCAGTCCATTCGAGGGACTCGATCTCGCCTCGCCCGAGCCTAGCCTCGGACAAGGGCAGCCGACCCCGGAGGATTTCCGTCTCGCCCGAGGCCCCCCTCCAGCGGCGAACATATTTCCGGCTCGCCCGAGGCCCTATCTTCGCCAAGAAGCAAACCTGCCCAAATCGCCGCACCGACCGACCAAATCGCAGGAGCATTTAATGCAAAGGTGGTCTGACACCTTTATCCTGACGCGCGCCCCCCAGCCGGCAGAGCCGAAGTGACCGCCGTCACTTCGCCGCTCCACTGACCGGCCTGACAGAAGGACAGCGCCGCCTGCGCCACTCCGACTGCGGTGCCACTTGACATAGTGAGACTGACAGGCAGTTAGGCCCGGCCGAAGGCACCATAGGAAGCTCCGCTCCACCCGACCCAGGGCTCAGACTCGGGCTACGTCCCGGAAGACGGCGAACTCCGCTCCGCCAGACCCAGGGCTCGGACTCGGGCTAAGTCCCGGAAGACGGCGAACTCCGCTCTGCCCGACCTAGGGCTCGGACTCGGGCTATGTCCCGGAAGACGGCGAACTCCGCTCCGCCCGACCCAGGGCTCGGACTCGGGCTAAGTCCTGGAAGACGGCGAACTCCACTCCGCCCGACCCAGGGCTCGGACTCGGGCTAAGTCCCGGAAGACGACGAACTCCACTTCGCCCGACCCTAGGGCTCGGACTCCGCCCTGGCCTCAGCCGACGGTCTCTGCCTCGCCTGAACCAGGGGCTCAGACTCGACCTCGGCCACGGAAGAAAGACTCGACCTCGGCTTCAGAGGAGCTTCCACATCGCCCAACCTAGGGCGCAGACCAGCCACGTCAACAGGAGGCGCCATCATCACCCTACCCCGAGCTGACTCGGGCCATAGGGAACAAGACCGGTGTCCCATCTGGCTCGCTCTGCCAGATAGGCAATGATGGCGCCCCGCATACTCTGTGACGACAACGGCTCTCAGCCCCCTTACGGAAGCACGAGGACGTCAGCAAGGACTCAACTGCTCCGACAACTGTCCCTCCGCCAGGCTCCAGCACTCCTACGACGGCCACGACATCACACCAACTAGGTGCCAAAATCTCTCCGGCTGCCACGACGGCATGTACTTAGGGCGCTAGCTCTCCTCCGCTAGACACGTAGCACTCTGCTATACCCCCCCATTGTACACCTGGATCCTCTCCTTACGCCTATAAAAGGAAGGACCAGGGCCCTCTTAGAGAGGGTTGGCCGCGCGGGGACGAGGACGAGACAGGCGCTCGCTTGAAGCCGCTCGCTCCCTCTCCCGCGTGGACGCTTGTAACCCCCTACTGCAAGCGCACCCGACCTGGGCGCGGGACGAACATGAAGGCCGCGGGATTCCCACCTCTCTCACGCTGGACTCCGGCCGCCTCGCTTTCCCCCCTTCGCGCTCGCCCTCGCGCTCGACCCATCTGGGCTGGGGCACGCGGCGACATTCACTCGTCGGCTCAGGGACCCCTCGGTCTCGAAACGCCGACAGTTGGCGCGCCAGGTAGGGGCCTGCTGCTTGTTGACGAACAGCTTCCCGTCAAGCTCTAGATGGGCAGTCTCCAGCAACCTCTCCAACCCGGGACGGTGCTCCGTTTCGGGAGTCTTGAGTTCATGTCCCTCGACGGCAGCTACGACATGATACTCATTCCACCGCCGGGCGACAGCGGCAATGGCGGCCGACAGTCCGCCCGCCGGCGGCGGAATCGACGACGTCTTCCCCGCGTGGTGGAAGAACAACCTTCGAGCTCATCCCGCCCTCTTCCCCGCCGAAGGAGGGGAAGGCGGGGCAACCAAGGCCAAGCAGGAGGCAGCGCCTCGTCGGCTGTCGAGCGAGTCGACGGCGCCGGCACCCCAACGGGGGGTGCACCGGGTATCGACTTCGCGCTTGAGACGGAGACGAGCGCCGTCTCCCCGCGACACGCCAATCCCGAGCAAGCGGACGACGCCAGCACGCTCGCAAAAAGCTTGCTGGACGTCACCCTCGTACCTGAGACGACGGTGCATTCAGTCCCCGACGTGACTTCATCACCGCCCGTCGACCAAGAGGTACCGACCGATTCTCATCCCACGTCATTTGGGTTCAGCCTCAACCCGCCTAACGGCTTCGCTTTGGCGGGTGCTCTTGTAGAGGCGAGTCCAAACCCTCTGGGGTTTCGTATGCGGTCACCTTGGGACCGGCTGACGGACGTCTCGACCTATGGGCCTTCCGGGTCCGAGGAAGATGACGAGCCCGGCTTCTGTTGGGATTTCTCTGGACTTGGCAACCCCAGTGCCATGCGGGACTTCATAACCGCATGTGACTACTGCCTCTCCGACTGTTCCGACGGTAGCCATAGCCTCGGCGACGAGGACTGCGGCCCAAGTCGCGAATGCTTCCACGTCGATCTAGGGGGTCCCTCCGAAGGCAACCATCTCGGCATGCCGGAGGACGGTGATCTCCCTAGGCCGGTGCCTCACGTTGACATCCCACGGGAGCTAGCTGTGGTCCCCGTTCAGGTGGGGGGCCATGACCCACAGCTCGAGCAAATCTGTGGGGTGCAGGCCAGGCTCGACGAGGGAGCAGGAGCGCTTGAGCCGATCCGTCGGGACGTCGGGCAGGCATGGGCGGGCCAGCCTCCGGCCGGAGAAATACGTCATCTACCCCAGGGCTTCCAGCACCGCGTCGCCGACGACGTCAGGCCACCACCCGCATCTAGTGGGGTCGGCCAGAACCTGGCTGCAGCAGCGATGCTTCTCCGCGCGATGCCGGAGCCATCAACCACCGAGGGGCGGCGAATCCAGGGGGAGCTCAAGAATCTCCTGGAAGGCGCCGCGGTCCGACGGGCCGAGAGCTCTGCCGGTAACTTTGAAGATAGTGAGGTCTATGTTGAGCTCTGCAGTTGAGGCCTATGTTGAGCAACCTCCCGACTTTGAAGATAGTGAGTACCCTAACCATGTTTATAAACTCTCTAAGGCGCTTTATGGGCTCAAGCAAGCCCCAAGAGCATGGTATGAATGCCTTAGAGATTTCCTTATCACTAATGGATTCAAAGTCGAAAAGGCCGATCCTACACTCTTTACCAAAACACTTGAAAATGATTTGTTTGTATGCCAAATTTATGTTGATGATATTATATTTGGGTCTACTAACGAATCTACATGTGAAGAGTTTAGTAGGATCATGACACAAAAATTCGAGATGTCTATGATGGGGGAGTTGAAGTATTTCTTAGGATTTCAAGTGAAGCAACTCCAAGAGGGCACCTTCATAAGCCAAACAATGTATACTCAAGATATTCTAAGCAAGTTTGGAATGAAGGATGCCAAACCCATCAAGACACCCATGGGAACCAATGGACATCTCGACCTCGACACGGAAGGTAAATCCGTCGATCAAAAGGTATACCGGTCGATGATTGGGTCTTTACTCTACTTATGTGCATCTCGACCGGATATTATGCTTTCCGTATGCATGTGTGCAAGATTCCAAGCCGACCCTAAGGAAGCTCACCTTATGGCCGTAAAACGAATCTTGAGATATTTAGTTTATACTCCTAAGTTTGGGCTTTGGTATCCTAGGGGATCCACATTTGATTTAATTGGTTATTCGGATGCCGATTGGGCGGGGTGTAAGATTAATAGAAAGAGCACATCGGGGACTTGCAAGTTCTTGGGAAGATCCTTGGTGTCTTGGGCTTCAAAGAAGCAAAATTCCGTAGCTCTTTCTACCGCCGAAGCCGAGTACATTGCTGCAGGCCATTGTTGCGCGCAACTACTTTGGATGATGCAAACCCTCAGGGACTATGGTTACAAACTAACCAAAATTCCTCTTCTATGTGATAATGAGAGTGCAATCCGCATGGCGGATAATCCCGTTGAGCATAGCCGCACTAAACACATAGCCATTCGGTATCACTTTCTAAGGGGTCACCAACAAAAGGGAGATATCGAGATTGCATACATTAATACTAAAGATCAATTAGCCGATATCTTTACCAAGCCACTTGATGAACAAACCTTTAACAAACTTAGGCATGAGCTAAATATTCTTGATTCTAGGAATTTCTTTTGATATCTTGCATGCATAGCTCATAAATATACCTTTGATCATATCTCTTTCATGTGCTATGACTAATGTGTTTTCAAGTGAATTTCAAACCAAGTCATAGGTATATTGAAAGGGAATTGGAGTCTTCGGCGAAGACAAAGGCTTCCACTCCGTAACTCATCCTTCGCCTTTGCTCCGAGCAACTCTCCGTCTGTGGTATAATCTTCACTCATTTATTTATGACCAAAGGGGGAGAAAGTAATTCTAAGGGCTCTAATGACTCCATTTTTGGCGATTCATGCCAAAGGGGGAGAGAGTATTAGCCCAAAGCAAAAGGACCGCACCACCACCCTGATTAAGTATTGGCCCAAAGCAAAAGGACCGCACCACCACCCTAATTTTAAAAAAAACTAATGATTTTCAATTGGCAATTTCAAATTGGTATCTTATTGTGTTCAAAATGGGAAGAAGTTAGTATTTTCAAAAGTGATATCTTAAAATCCTCTTGAACACTAAGAGGAGAATTTATTGAGGGGGAGTTTTGTTTTAGTCAAAGGAAAAGCATTTGAAACAGGGGGAGAAAATTTCAAATCTTGAAAATGCTTCACAAAATCTTATTCATTTACCTTTGACTATTTGCAAAAGAACTTTGAAAATGATTTACAAAAGAATTTGCAAAAACAAAACAAGTGGTGCAAGCGTGGTCCAAAATGTCAAAAATCAAAGAAACAATCCATGCATATCTCATAAGTATTTATATTGGCTCAATTCCAAGCAACCTTTGCACTTACATTATGCAAACTAGTTCAATTATGCACTTCTACATTTGCTTTGGTTTGTGTTGGCATCAATCACCAAAAAGGGGGAGATTGAAAGGGAATTAGGCTTACACCTATTTCCTAAATGATTTTGGTGGTTGAATTGCCCAACACAAATAATTGGACTAACTAGTTTGCTCTAGTGTATAAGTTATACAGGTGTTAAAGGTTCACATTTAGCCAATAAAAAGACCAAGAAATGGGTTCAACAAAGAGAGCAAAGGGATAACCGAAGGCACCCTGGTCTGGCGCACCGGACTGTCCGGTGTGCCACCGGACAGTGTCCGGTGTACCAGGGAACTCCAAACCAAACTCTTCACCTTCGGGAAAACTCAGAGGCGCTCCGCTATAATTCACTGGACTGTGCGGTGTACACCGGACAGTGTCCGGTGCTCCAGGAATGAAGCGACTCTGAACTCGCCAGCTTCAGGAATTTGCTCTGCTATAATTCACCGGACTGTCTGGTGTACACCGGACTGTCCGGTGAGCCAGCGGAGCAACGGCTACTTCGCGCCAACGGTCACCTGCAGAAGCAATTAATGCGTGCCAGAGCGCGCAGAAGTCAGGCACGCGCGAAGTGGCGCACCAGACACTCTACAGTACATGTCCGGTGTGCCACCGGACATCCAGGCGGGCCCAGCAGTCAGAGCTCCAACGGTCGGAACCCAACGGCCTCGTGACGTGGCTGGCGCATCGGACAGTGTCCGGTGTGCACCGGACTGTCGGGTGCACCATGCGATAGACAGCCTCCACCAAAACGGCTAGTTTGGTGGTTGGGGTTATAAATACCCCCAACCGCCCCACATTCAAGTCATCCAAGTTTTCCACCTTCCAACTACTTACAAGAGCTAAGCATTCAATACAAGACACACCCAAGTGATCAAATCCTCTCCCAATTCCACAAAAGATTTAGTGTTAAGTGAGAGTGATTTGTCGTGTTCTTTTGAGCTCTTGCGCTTGGATTGCTTTCTTCTTTCTCATTCTTTCTTGAGATCAATACTCACTTGTAACCAAGGCAAGAGACACCAATTGTGTGGTGATTCTTGCGGGGAAGTTTTGTTCCCGGTTGATTTGAGAAGAGAAAGCTCACTCGGTCCGAGTGACCGTTTGAGAGAGGGAAGGGGTTGAAAAAGACCCGGCCTTTGTGGCCTCCTCAACGGGGAGTCGGTTTGCGAGAACCAAACCTCGGTAAAACAAATCCGCGCGTCACACTCTTTATTCGCTTGCGATTTGTTTTGCACCCTCTCTCGCGGACTCGATTATATTTCTAACGCTAACCCGGCTTGTAGTTGTGATTAACTTTGTAAATTTCAGTTTCGCCCTATTCACCCCCCTCTAGGCGACTTTCACTTCCCCTCCTTTTTACCTTCGCGACCATCACCGTACGGCGGCTTGGCACCGGGAGGATTTGCGCCGCCAGGTGTGCGTTGTCGCGTCGTGGCAAGACAACCGCCAGCCTCTGCATGGGATCGCCGGCAAAGTTTTGCGGGAGTCCACCGAAGCACTGTGAGGGTTTAACACCTCGCTATGGGGGAAATCTTGGACCAAGACGTCGTGGATTTCTCACCGTTGGGCGGTGTCATTTCTTTCCGTGGTCGGAGTACGCCACAGATACATCGTGGGTATAATTGTGTGACCTGTTCGTTTTTGCCCCCCATGGCGTAGACCGTACTGGTAGAAGGTTTACGGGCGCTGTAGTCGGCACGGATTCTCCGGTGGGTGCCGCCGCCATAGGATGGGCGCGCCACCGTTACTTGTAGGCACGGGATTGAAGATGACCCATGAGTCGTTAATCTGATGATGAACGGTGCTGATTGAATCCAGGGACCCCCCTCGTTCGCTTTTGCTTCGTAAGACGGGGGCGGTCGGGTGGGGATCGAACTATACAGGATTGGTGCTGGCTCACGGGCCTTGGATCTGTGATCCGATGGCTGATGTTGGTTATGGGTTAAGATGTAATCTGGTGCGTTAGCTAGTGATCAGACGGCCGTAGTTTTGAGATACCCCTTCGCTATGGCAGATTTGCATATGAGGCCCTGGGATTTTTATTAATCAACCTGCCATACTTAGACGTTAGAAAGAAATTACAACATAGCCCAAAATTTTTTGAATTAAACCCTCGGTTCTCTGGAATTTGTCTCCACAGTGCATAGGTTAATTAAATTGAGTAAAATAACACCAAAAAGGGTTTTCTAGTATAAAAATAACCCTAGAACTTGTTTAATTCATAATTAATTGATTTTAACTCCTTTTTGATCCATTCCAGTTGCATTAATTTTGTATTAATATTGTTTATCCCCTAGTAACTCTATTTAGCCATGAAACATAGATTAAAATTACCTACTTAATTTATCCCATACTAAACACTTAATAACTTCGGAAAATTGTTATGACAAGATCATTATGTTAATTGGAACATGGAGGGGCCACCTGGAAAAACAGGGCTACCACAAGGGTGGTATGGGACGCCCTTCGCTGACTAATTAGGAAAGCTAGTGGATGAATACCTTACCTGAAAGGGGCAAGGGCAGTAGGGGAGTGGTCGGTGTATGGAGGTTATTGGGTTGATTTTGCTACGATGGTGGTTAGACGGGGGATCCCTGCACTGCGCTTCCTAGAAACTGTAGCGGGTTTTCTGAAGCTAGTGGACCTTTATAAAGGCCTCGAAGTGTTACCCTGACTCGCTTCCTTGGTAGAGGTGTATGGGGTTCATGACCCCTTGGCAGATGGGTAACATGACTTGTGGGTAAAGATGTGCAACCTCTGCATAGTGTAAAACTGGTATATCAGTCGTGCTCACGGCCATGAGCAGCTCGGACCCTCACATGAGTATTTTATGGAATTAAATTCAACTTTTCATTTGCATCGCATTGTGGTTTATTATTAATTACTCTGGTTTGGTATTTACTTACATTTAGTAACTGCTAATAAAATTTGACCAACTTATTAAAAGCAATGCTCAACTTTAACCATTATTTGTTGATTAGCCTTACACTTCACATGAGCTCCCACCTTTGGTGAGTTCATGCACATTATTCCCCACAACTTGTTGAACTATGATCTTTTGTGAGCGCACTCTTGCGATATATAACCCCCTAGGTGAAGAGCAGGTGGTCCAAGAGGAGCCTTACAACAAGGAATATGAGTTTATCTAGGTGGCGTCACCCAATCAGCTTGATGGCACCAAGGAATAGTTATTTAAGTTCGTTTTATTGTTATCATCTATTTTTGTAAGAATTTCGCTATGTAATAATGATACTTGTGACATTTATCTCTATACACTTTGTCATTATATGTGATGTTCTTCTTTGGCACACATATGAGATGCACTCAGCTTTATTTCCTTAAATTCGGGTGTGACAGAAGTGGTATAAGAGGAAATGTTGACTGTAGGACAAAACCTAGATAGAACTGGACAAAACTCTTATCTACTTACCTTTATTCTGATTCTTTATATACTTATCTTGATCCTGTCTCACCTTTTGCTGTTCTACTCTGACTACTCTTACCTTTGCTTTCCTAGATGGACAAGAAGGATTTCACACCTTCGAATCCTACATTTATGACCATTTTAAAAGAGATAGGAGACCTAAGACAAAATTAAAATTATTTTCTCTACCTGAAGTGATTGGATGTTTGTTCTGATGGTAAATGCTTGATTTGCTTCTTTGATTGACTGAATTAGTATAGTAGGGCATTCTAGCATGTACCACCATAAGGTAATAAATTAGTATTAGTATGTGACACACTAATCTACTTAGCTAATAAAACCCCCTAAAAGATTATGTCTCGCAATTACTCATCCTATCTACAATTCTATCTTACCATGTATTTCTAACACATATGGTCAATACCAGGAAGGGAAGCAGAATCGATCTACCTGCCAACCCCCAAAACAGGATGATTGTTAGACAACCACAACCAGAAATGAATCCTCTGAATCCTCCACCGGCTGGGACAGATCCAGTGGTTGCCACTCAGATGAAGATGCTACAGCAAATGGCAAACACGATGAATGAGATGCAGGCTCAAATGAGGCAAGAACGCCATGAGATGCGTCAGGAAAGGCAGGAGATGCGGGAGGAAATGAGGCAAGAACGACGGGAAAGGCAATAATAACCACCACTACCTCCACCACCACCACTAGTTCCACCCCAGGAGAAGCACCGGGAGTTCATGAGTCACAAGCCTCCTACATTCGCCAGCTCTCCAGATTCGTTACATGCTGATGATTGGTTGAAATCAGTGGAGATGATGCTAAATATCGCTCAATGCTCTGACCGGGAGAAGGTGCTCTATGCTTCTGGTCAACTTACTGGCCTCGCTGCTGATTGGTGGGACTCTTACACTGCTGCCCATGATGCTGCCAATACTATTACCTAGGCAGAATTTGCTACACAGTTCAGAAACTACCATATTCCTGCTGGACTGTTGAAGATAAAGAAGGAATTCCTATCACTATAGCAAGGCAGTAAGTCAATCAGTGAATATCGTGACAAATTTATTTAGCTATCAAGGTATGCTCCGGATGAAGTTGCTGATGATGAAAGAAAGTAGGAGGATTTCATGGAGGGACTGGTTGAACCACTTTAGTATCAACTGGTTGCTCACACCTTTCCATCATTCCAGAGGCTTCTGGATAAGGCTTTAGCTATTGAACACAAGCGTGTTCAACAGGGTGAAATGAAGAGGAAGGCTATCACCTTGGGGCAGGGGAGAAGTAGCATTCGTTCTTGCTATGTTCCGCCCTAGGGTACACCAGCTCATCATGGAGGAGGACAACGACCAGCTCAGTATGCACCATAGGGGACTCCACACACTCTTCAGGCTGCCCCCACTGGCACCCCGGCGAGACCTGCAGGACACAGTACAGTCACCACTTGCTTCAAGTGAGGTGAGGTTGGACACTACGCCAATGCTTGTCCAAATAAGAACCCTAACACACCCACTCGAAGCAATGTTCAGAGCAAGCAATAGACTCCAACATCGGCAAGGGATTCAGCATTGCCAGAGTCAACCAAGTCAGTGTTGATGCCACTATTGATGGAGTTGACATCGCTATCGATATGTTTTACATTAATTCAATTCCTGCATCCATATTATTTGATTCTAGAGCTACGCATTCGTTTATTTCTGCTCGCTATATCAACACAAATGAGTTACCACTTCAAACTATGCAAACACCACTGATAGTAATTACCCCTAAAGGGCCTATTGAAGCAAATTATATGACCCACAGATTAACACTGACAATTACAGAAGGGTATTCTAGTCTACACCTATAATATTAGAGGAAAGCAATATAGATCTGATACTCGGTATGTCATGGTTAAGGAAAGTAAAGGCAATTATACATTGTGCTAAGGGAACAGTAGAACTCACCAGTTCAAAAGGAGAAAGATTCGAAGTCGAGATTACCATAACCGCTTCTACCAGACCTGCCATATATCTAGTAGATGGAAAATTTGTGGGCAGAAACATTCATGTGGTTAGAGGCTTTCTAGATGTCTTTCTAGAGGAGTTACCCGGGATGCCACCAGATAGGGAAGTTGAATTTGTTATTGATCTCTTACCTAGAACCGCTCCTATTTCAAAAAGGCCATATATGATGCCAGTGGAGGAATTAAAAGAACTTAAGAAACAATTAACAGAGTTGCAAGAGGTAGGGTACATTCGTCCGAGTTCCTCACCTTGGGTAGCACCGGTTCTGTTTGTACAGAAGAAGGATGGTTCACAGAGGATATGTGTTGATTATAGATCACTAAATGATGTCACCATTAAGAATAAGTATCCTTTACCGCGTATTGAAGATTTATTTGATCAGATGAGGGGTGCTAGGGTATTCTCTAAAATTGATCTCAGATCGGGTTATCATCAAATGAAGATTAGGCCATCTAATATTCCCAAGACGACTTTCTCTACCCGATATAGTCTATATGAATTCACATTCATGTCGTTTGGCTTAACTAATGTACCAGCCTACTTCATGAATCTGATGAACAAGGTGTTCATGAAGTATCTTGATAGATTCATTGTGGTATTTGTTGGAGACTTGTTCTCAAATGCTATGAATTAAGAACAAGGCAACATAGATGTTAATGGTTAAAGACCTTCGTCCTCCAAAGTATTATCTCCCTTAGGATATAATGATCTTCAGACGAAGGTCATGAAGGACATACCTTCATCATCTCGATAAATAACAGGAAGTAAGATCATTTGACACATACAAAAAACATGAGTCACTACAACAGAACAACCCTGTAGCTACGCATATCTTGCAACGCATGGTTTTATATGTTGCAAGGAAGCATATAACAACACTTATTATGTGTTGCAAGTGTTATGTGTTGCTTAGGAGCACAAAGCAACACATATTATGTGTTGCAAGTGTTATGTGTTGCTAACGAGCATAGAGCAACACTTATTATGTGTTGCAAATATCATCGGTGTAGTTATTGTATGTTGCAATTAAACCATTAAGTGATTAGATTTGTAGCCACCATAGGCATGATTTATATATGTTGCAAGGTAATCCATACAGTATTGTAAGTATAACTACTGTAGAGAATTACTATTGTAATTATACATACTGTACAAATTTACGCAACTGTTTTATGTACACCGTAAAAATTTATAGAAAACTGATATTGCAAAAAACAAAATAGTATACCCTGGTAATTGATCCTGCAACCTAACCTATGGGCATACCATAATCTGTGCTTTAGTAACCAAATGAGCTATTGACGAGTTGTGATAGGAAAGTGTTTATAATTTACTTATTCTATCTTCTGAACGCGGTGGATCCAGGTCCCACACCGGAGGTACGCTAGGGTTCCACCTGAAATCTTCCTTCTTCCCGCTCTGCTCGTCTCCCCATTGGATTCCTCGCCGCTTGTGGTTTCTTCCCCGTTGTCATAGAGTCAGGCAAAGGTCCTGTGCGCCGTCGCAGATCTTAGGGAGGTCAGTGCGCCGTCGCTATTCCCTTTGTCTCTGTGCGCCCTCACTCATCTTCTCTTCGTCTCTGTGTGCCATAGCTCGTCTTCCCTTCATCGAATTCCCTGGTGGCGTGGATATTCTGGATAGTTCCCTGCATAGTTCCTAGCAGCACAACAGCATAAGTCAGAGGGGGAGAAGCCAATCATCATCCGGTACGTTTCTTGATTTCCTCTTCTTGTTGCCTCCGATCGACGAACACTAGGGATGCGCTTCGAACCAGTAGTCGGGTCTTAGTTTCTTAGGGAGTGCATCAAAGGTTGAACTAGTACCATTATTTATCGACTTTCTAACAATCAGAAGAGTAAGGTATGGAAAATTTTCTGAACATATCTAAAACATGATATTTGTTTATGTATAGACTAGCTGGGTAAATATAATTTTGAGCTATTATTGTGTTACTTGTAGACATCTAGAAATCAATATACTAATACAATTGAGAAATAAGTTTTAGATTTTTTATAGTAGAATTAACATCAGTATTTTTGATAGTTTCATAATGGATTTAGAGGTGGTGAAGCTTCTTTTGCAATGTTCTAAAGGCTCGGCTCAATATGTAGCCGGTGTAAAAGGCTTCTTAGAATTTGCATTCAAAGATAAACCTAAAGGAAGCAAGATTTATTGCCCTTGTCAGTCATGCGTGCACACTACTGTGCAACCAAGTGATGTTATGTTTGAGCATTTGGTGTGCAATGGGATACTTGAGAATTATGACCAATGGGATTTTCATGGAGATACTTCTGGGCATGGAAATAATAATATGGGTCAAAATAGTTGTAGTCACGAAAGACAAGTTAATATGACGCAAATGATTCATGATACAATACAACACATGTATGATGACACACCTATGGTTGATGGCAATGCTCCTACGAAAGGGTCCTGTTTGGATGCAGCAAAGTTTTATAAGATGATTGAGGAATCAAATTAGCTGCTATGGACAGGATGTGAGTTGACAATTCTAACTTTATTGGTGCTTCTATTTAATATAAAATCAATGAACAAATGGACGGATAAATCTTTTGGTGATCTTCTTGACATTCTTCGTATGGCTATTCCAAATGGACAACAACTCCCCAAGAATTTTTATGAAGCCAAAAAAATTATTTCAAAATTTGGATTAGGGTATGAGGATATTCATGCTTGTCCAAATAATTGCCAACTATATTGGAAGGGAAAAAAAGATGATGATTTCTGCTCTACCTGTAAGGCCTCACGGTGGAAGGGTATGCAACCTGAGTCGGTTTTAATAAAGAAACAAAGAAGGAAAGCTAGTCCTTGCAAAGTTTTGCGATACTTTCCTATTAAAGATAGGCTAAAAAGATTGTTTATGTGCAAGGATATAGCACCTCTCATAAGGTGGCATGATGAAGAGCGCATAAAGGATGGTGCATTACGTCATCCAGCAGATGCACCCGTATGGACCAGGTTCGATGAAAAGTTCCCATTTTTTGCATCAGAATCGCGTAATATTCGTTTTGGGTTGGCTACAGATGGGTTTAATCCATTTGGGATGTTGAGCAGTACTCATAGTTGTTGGCCAGTAGTTTTAACAGTATATAACCTACCTCCGTGGTTATGCATGAAAGATCATAATCTTATGATGTCCTTATTGATTCCTGGTCCTAAAAGTCCTGGAGACAAAATTCATGTGTTCTTGGAACCACTATTGGAGGACCTGAAAGATATATTTCAGAATGGCATGTCCACATATGACGCATCGAGAGATGAACTATTTAATTTGCGAAGGGCTGTTTTAATGACGACAAGTGACTTGCCAGGTTTAGGAATGCTCTCATCACATATGGTTCATGGCGAATTTGCTTGCCCGCCATGTGGTGACAATGCATGGACCAAACGTCTAAAGCACGGTCGTAAGTCATCTTTTATGGGACACCGTCAATGGCTTGATGAAGACCATCCTTATCGTTTTGATGCAGATTCATTTGATGGAACAATAGAGCTAAGATCAGCTCCTATGACCTATTATGATCGTTCGATTTTGCCTAACATAATTTCACTAGGGGATTTTAAGAATTCTAAAACTTACAAGTCTGTAAGTAGCCTGTTCACATTGCCATATTGGGATCATAATATTCTGAGATACAATCTTGATGTGATGCATATTGAGAAGAATGTTTTTGATAATCTACATGGTACACTGTTCAATTTAGATGGAAAGACAAAAGATAATCTCAAATCTCGTCTAGATTTACAAGACATGAACATTAGACAAGACCTGCACCCCCAAGAGAAACCTTCCGGCAAATGGTATTTGCCACCAGCAAGATATGCTATGAATAAAAGTGAGAGGCAAGCATTCTGTAAAGTACTTCGAGGAATAACAGTTCCTGATGGGTATTGTCGGAATATAGCGACATGTGTTAATGTTGCGGAAGGGAAAATTGTTGGTCTAAAAACTCATGATTGTCATGTCATGATGCAACAACTTATGCCTATTGCTTCCAGGGGGATTCTTCCAGATGATATTACAGCACTACTGTTTGAGTTGTCTGCATTCTTTCGAGGGATATGTTCAAAAGTTCTCCGTGTCGATGAGTTGGACCATTTGGAAAAATCTATTATTATTACTCTATGCAAAATGGAGATGGTTTTTCCTCCTGGTTTTTTCACGGTGATGGTTCATTTAATAGTTCATCTTGTGGCTGAATGTAAGATTGCTGGACCAGTCAATTATCGATGGATGTATTATATTGAGAGGTACTAATGAGCTATGGCAACAATATTCGTTATACAAATATTTTGGTTGTTCAATCTAATAATTTAGTTATTTTGTTTGTGTTGTAGGTACTTAGGAAAGCTAAAGTCATATGTTCGTAATAAAACTTATCCAGAAGCTTGTATTGCAAATTCATTTTTGGTAGATGAATGCATGGTGTTTTGTTCTAGGTACATCGATGGTTTCTCGACTAAACATAACAAACCATCAAGGAATGATGATACAATAGATGAGTTTGCTTCCAGCTTGTTTGGACATGCTTCTTCTTTGTTTCCTCCTACTGGGAAAGCTTTAGGAAAATCATCAAATTTCATTTTATCTGAGGTTGAGAAATTGCAAGTGCATAGATATGTACTTTTTAATTGTGAAGCTACGATTCCTTACCTCAAGTAAGATACTATACTTACTGTTTGATTTATTCCATATTTTTTTTGTAATTTTGTGTTAAATACTAAGTAGGGAGCATGCAAGTCATCTGAAAAGGAAAAGACGCCAACGTCGCCTAACTCCAAAAGCAATTGAACAACTACAGAATAAAGAATTCCCTCATTGGTTTACAGAACATGTAAGTATGTGGATAGGATTTTAGTATCGCAATGGTTATAATTATAAGTATTTAAACTATGTTTTTCTTACGATACACAGATCCTGCACCTGGAGGAAACAAATGGAAGTGATACCATCAATGAAGACATTAGATGGTTAGCTCGAGGGCCCCTAGATTCAACAAAACGTCATAGATCATATAACATTCGTGGTTTCAGATTTAGATCCAAAAGGTATGACAAGGCAACTCAGAATAGCGGCGTTGTTGTTAATGCAAAGACATCAAGTTATTCTTCTGCGGCTGATAGTAACCCTATTCCTGGAGATATTATGTACTACGGAAGGATAATTGATATAATTGAGGTCGATTATTACAGTAGATTTTCAGTGGTTTTGTTCAAATGTGAATGGGTCGATGTGACTAGAGGTAAAGGAGTGCAAACAGATAAATATGGGTTAAACCTAGTTAATTTTTCTCATCAAATTCATAAAGGTGACAAGGTTGAGGATGACCCATTTGTATTTGCCAATCAAGTTGATCAAGTTTTCTACATAAATGACCATATTAATAAAGGATGGTCAGTTGTTATGAAGATGAAGCCTAGAGATGTATTTGACATGGGAGATGAATGGAATGATGTAGAATGTGACCACTATCATGTCAGTACTGTGGCAGAACTATTTAATAATGCATATAACAAAAAATCATGGACTAGGCGAGATCAGGAAGGAATTACTGTAGATGCAGCAACAATATATACTTGTCCCAATTCAGATGAAGAAAATGAGTAATAATGTCAAAGGTGAGTGTTTTTTTGTTAGCAGTGGTAAAATAGCTTTCTACTTTTCTTGCTAATATCTTTATTTTTGTGCACTCAGATATTGGGCCATCTGTGTATGAAGATAGTTGATGTCAACAAATGCGTGGTGGTGTGATTCGACTAGAAGCCATGAAGCAGGAAATTTATGTTCGTAATTTCTTTTGCTGAACTGTCCTTTGTGAATTGTAGTGTATGAATTGTAGTGATCACTAATTCTGTATGGTAAGGAGCTGAAGCAGGAAACCTGTTTACTAATTTATAGAGTTCCGGAAGCAAATCTGTAAGCAGACATTTGCTTCAGGACTCTTTCTGCTGATGAGTGTATGGTTCTTGACATTTGCTTCAGGACACTTAAGCTGACCACCCCAGCTGTAAGCAGACTCTTTTCTTTCTCAATTTTATCTGTTCAGCATTGCAGATAATTCCTTGCTTGTACTAGTGTATTACTGTGTGTTTTAACAATGTGTATTTGTTATTTCCTGCAGTTGGTGATTTGAACCATTTGATCTCTGCAACCATGAGTGAAGTCACCTGCTGCCTAAGGTTCGCTGGTCAGCTGAACTCTGACCTCAGGAAGCTGGCAGTGAACCTAATCCCCTTCCCCCGCCTCCACTTCTTCATGGTTGGCTTCGCGCCGCTGACGTCCCGTGGCTCCCAGCAGTACCGAGCACTCAAAGTCCCCGAGCTCACACAGCAGATGTGGGACGCCAAGAACATGATGTGCGCCGCTGACCCTCGCCACGGGCGTTACGTCACCGCCTCGGCCATGTTCCGCGGGAAGATGAGCATCAAGGAGGTCGACGAGCAGATGATCAACATGCAGAACAAGAACTCGTCCTACTCCGTGGAGTGGATCCCCAACAACGTGAAGTCCAGCGTGTGTGACATCCCGCCGAGGGGCCTGTCCATGGCGTCCACCTTCGTGCTGCGCAGTTCCCATGGTGCTGCGCAGTGATTTTTTACCTTTTCTTTATGTCGGCCATGATTCTCTTGTTTAGCTACAAAGTACAGTCGTGTATCTACAGCCAGACCTGTGGGTTGTTTATTTTAGTTCAACATGTGGATCATTCCCTCAGTGATGGGGGCTGTTGTTGTTTGTAATATGTGCTATTGAATAGCCTTTTATTTTATGAACTGGCCAATGGCCTTTGTGGTTCAATTATTGTGCTTCCTGTGTTCTTCATTTTTTGACAATGGCCAATGGTGAATGATGGTCTGGACTGCAGCGCCGTTTCTTTGCCATTAAAACTGTGAAAAAGTAGGCAAACTGAAACTGTTTCAGCAGCTCAACTGCATAGCCAAACTGAATAAACCAATGCTGAATTACAGTGTCTTCCAGAATTTCAGAAGCACATTGACAGCTCATGTACAAGGTTTCTCGATCTACATATTAATTGACCAATGCTGAATAAACCAATGCTGAAATTGTGGCAAATGAACCCCCCTTTAACACAGATCTTCTTTAGCATATTACACAACAGAACTCCCTAGAAAAACTAGTGAAGAGAAAATATTTCTGGTATTTTGCAGTCTGCACTTAACTGCCCTGAACTTCTTCAGTTTACTGCACAAGCAAATCCATTCCTCTATTTCTCAAATTTCTCCACACAAACAAAGCTACCCTTCCACATCAAACCTGTTTACTGGACATTAGTCTTTGACTTTGTTGTAAACTTCCAGAGTCCATACCTCATAAATTTCGAGTTATAGAGCCCAAAGTGAGGCACATCAGACATGGACCATAGTTTCAGTCTACTGAAAACTGAACTCAGAATTTCAGACTGTGCTGGTTGAATGGTAGCTGTTTCTGGTAGTTGTTTTCTCTGTGTGCTGGTTGAATGGTAACTGTCTACTGTTTCTGGTAGCTGTTTTCTCTGTGTGCTGTTTTCTCTGTTTTCTCTGTGTGTTAGCTGAAATGTGTAGTTTCTGGTACCAGCTTGAGTTACTAGCCACAGTAGTAGTTTCTGGTAACTTGCGACAGTAGTAGTTTCTGGTACCAGCTTGAGTTTCTGGTAACTTGCGACAGCAGTAGTTTCTGGTAACTTGCGAAATGTGTAGTTTCTGGTAGCTGTTTTCGACAGCTTCATTTTATAGAATCAGCTCAACTGTTAGCTGAGAACTGAAAATCAAGCTGTTTTCAGGTTTGGACAACGACTGCAATGCTGTTTTCATTTACCAGCTTGAGTTACCAGCCACAGCCAAGCTTCAGTTACCAGCTTCAGTTACCAGCCACAGCCAAATTTGGAAAAAGAACTGAAATCAAGCTGTTTTCAGGTAGAAAATGAAGCTGTCCAAATCAAGCTGTTTACAGGCACAAAATGAAGCTGTCCAATTTCTTCAGCAATTCAACACTCGACAGAATGGACTGAAAATAGTAGACTGAAAACAGAA
The DNA here is from genome assembly GCF_902167145.1 of Zea mays. Classification (NCBI taxonomy): domain Eukaryota; kingdom Viridiplantae; phylum Streptophyta; class Magnoliopsida; order Poales; family Poaceae; genus Zea; species Zea mays. The sequence continues at coordinate 93,466,178 of NC_050097.1, forward strand.
ATTTGAATGGACAGAAATTTGACACAAGTTAAAGTTACCGAGTGCCATATTCAGATAACCTTAATGAAAACAGAATGGACAACGTTACAAAAGCTATCGAGTGCCATTCAACACTCGACGGAATGGACAACCCAGGTTCACAGTACTTCAGTACCAAGTTCAGTTACCTTACACAAGCTAACTATTACACGGATACCTTACACAAGCTGTCCCTTACACAAATAACACATCTAGTGCCGTTAAACAACACCCATATTACTCTACTTCATCTGACGATCCGAAAGCTCTTCAGAACTGACATCATCTAGTGCCCATTCCCCACCACCCATATGTTCATCTTCAGCAAATTGGTTGTTGAACCACTCAGATAATGGTGGCGATGGACCAGCTTCGAGATCTTCTAAACGTTGTGCTTCGTCCTCAAGTGACTGAGCAAGCTCATACACGCGCCACATTGCAAAGTTCACTGACACCTCTTTGGCCGTATCTGGCGAATCCATAATCTCGTCTCCAGCCAAATCTTTCAACTCCTTCCCAACTACACGCATCTTTGTAATGGCTTCGGCGAGGTCACTACGAACTGTTTCAAATCGGGTAATCTGCGAAACCCCAAAAATTGCTATTGGATTTCAACATAGTACTGCATATTATTGAACTTAGTTCAACCCTTACCGACACTGAACGAGGTGCCGAGCAGTGATTGACGCCGGCTGTGAGCTCTGTTCGACAGAAAACAGTTAACAATTAAAGCCACTCGCCCCCACCGTTTGTAGAGCACTAATGGTCGCTAGACAGTTTGGATAAAAACAGTTTAAAAAATGTTTTTGTTTTACTATATGCGCTTAGACATACAGTACGCTAGACAGTTTGGATAAAAAATACTGCGTCGCCTGCACATCAGTTTGGATAAAAAAACAGTACTCTACAAAAATCACTGCTCCATGACGACAGAAACAGGTACCTGATGTGGCCGCGCAGGTGAGTTCCTTGCCGCTGGTCCACTCCTTGCTGGTGGTGCGCTGCTTGCCGGTGGAGTGCTCGAAGCCGCAACCGTCGCCTGTACGCTTGGCAACGACTGAAACAGACAGTCGGCTGAAGGCGGAAGCCACTTCGACCTCACTGTCCAGCTCGAGATCGACGTCGACGACGAGCCGTTTCTTGCCTCTTGCCGGAGTAGCCATTGGAGGAATCGTGCTCTCGGAGGAGGAGGAGTGCGAGCACAGAGTAGTGGCGGCGCCAAAGGAGAGCCCCGTGGAAGAAGAGAGGAGTCAGGGGGAGTTAGGTTTTCACCGGCCTCGTGTAAACAGCAGGGACAATTTTGACTTTTACCTTAGCTAATGGAAGGTAACAGAGGGTGGGGGAATAACTGTCCCTATCTGGCAAGGATGTGAGCTCGAGAATACCATACTGGCGATGCGCGGCTGCGGAGTAACAAAGTGGTGAAGCCGCGCGACGAGATTATTATAATCTCAATTAGCTCTTCAGAACAAGCGATCAGATGGATGGCCGTGGTCTTTTGGAAGAATCCCACTCGGTAATAGTATATATATATAAGAGATTATATTTGTCAATATTTTATAATCAATTTAAAAACATTATAAATTTTATTACATTTGTAAATATTTCATAACCAATTTAAAAACATTATAATCAATATTTTTACATCTTTGTAATTTTTTAGCTCGGTTCGTATAAACTTTGGCCTCATCTCCGACTTGTGTCCTCTATCGAGATGTCCTAGAATCAGGTTGCATTTGTTTCGCATTGAACTTTTAGACCTATGATTTTTTAATACATATAGTGAAAAATTATTTTTATTTATGACCCATGATTTATCAATGTATGGAAGTTAGATTCGGCAAAGCTTCCTTTTTAATTCCCTCTAATAAGTATTTCCCTCCATTTTACCTCTGTCTCCAAAAGTATTTCCCTCCATTTTTTTACTGCTAAAGCAAATCTCATGACGCCTCCGTAATCATCGTGCAGCTTCCATCTTCAACTAGATAACCTCATCCGGGCTCCTCTCCTCGTCATCTTCCTCACCCGGGCTCCTCTCCGCTTCATCTTCCATCGTCGCGCTTGGGCCATCGTCGGCCCCCCGCCCCGCGCTCGTGCCGCCGTCAGGGACGTCCACTAGGGCCATCGTCGGCTCCCCGCCCCGCGCTCATGCCGCCGTCAGGTACGTCCCCTAGGGCCATCGTCGGCTCCCCGCCCCGCACTCGTGCCGCCGTCAGGAACGTCCGCTAGGGCCATCGTGGGCCCCCCACCCCGCGCTCGTGCCGCCGTCAGGAACGTGCCGCTCAAGTATAGAAGGTTAGCAGCCGACGAGAAGAATATTCTTTATTGGGATTGGATCTGGAATCATTGTTGTTAATAATTTAGCACAAATATGAATTGTTGGAGTTGTTGCTGATAGAACACTGACTCTCTGTCTACAGTTTCTGCTATTTTTGGGTGGCTAGGAGGTGGTGTTGCTTCTCAGTATCTTGTCAGGTAACAAAATGTCCAATATTTACCCATCTATTTACTCTTTGAAACAATTTCTTATCCATTTCACATTGTTTTTGGCCTAGCCGTATATGTTTACGATCTCGAAGTGGAAGCATTCAAATCTTGCAAGTGTAGTGAAAGGTTGAACTATTTTAAAGTCACCTACAATTGCAGATCCTAAGTACTAGCAGTGGTCCCTCCTCTTGGGTTGCATTTTTTCTAGTTAGTTATGAAATTCAGGAATTATGTTGAGGTTGCCTTGCTTCAGGGATAGCATTTTGTTAGGTTTAAAGGACTCCCAGTAATTTCATCTGACCACTTAGGGTCATATGTTATAGGATTCTAGTACAGAATATTTTCTGGCATATGTTATAAATTGTTAGAAAAATTCAGTGCATACTAGTTACTCGACAGTTGCTACCTGAGTTATAAATTGTTAGAAAAATTCAGTGCATACTAGCACAAGAAATCTGATAATTTATGTCATTGTGTAGTGGAGATGCCAAGGGGAAGGAGGAAGCAGACCGTTGAAAGCAATGAGGAGTATCTATCAGAGGACCATGTAGGGCAAAAAAAATCACAGCAAACTCTTGCACATGAATCAGATAGCGAGATGGAAGAAGAATCGTTTGCCGTAGGTGGACATCAAAGTGGTGAGGTTTCTAAAATGGAGCCTAATTCAAAGAACCCAACTGATATGGATGCAGACATTGAGGTTGAAGACGAAGGTACTGAAATAAGATAACGTACTTTTTAAGAATAGTCTAAATCATCCATTTGTAACCATTTGTTCCATTATTTTTGCATTTTGACCCCGGATAGAGAAAAACGTGGAGGTGAAAAGGCGGGGTAAGACAAAACTATTACTGGTGTGGAACATTCCTAGAGGGCATAGGATTGTAGTACACTGTAATGAACTTGACCAGCCAATTGGAGAAGAGGCAGGAATCATGGGAAAATTCCTTGGCATGGTAGCCAGGAATGGAAACTTGTGTAGCTTAAGCTACAAGGATTGGAGGCTTTTGATAGGTAAGAAAGAGAGATTGACTAATGAGCAGAAAAATAAGGAGGATATACATAAGCAAGTAAAGGTATGACACATTTATTCCAGTAATTATCTAGAAGATGATACATAGGGTAATTTTACCATTGTCTTTATATATTGTATGCAGAGGAGATTCCTTTATCCTGCTCGTATGGAAAAATGGGTACTAAAAACCATTGGAGAGAGATGGAGGCAACATAAATCTAACTTAAAATCCATATATTATGATGCACATAAGGGTTTGGAAGCTAATTACAACAACGTTCCACCTGGGGTAATTGCGGATCAGTGGATTGCACTTGTGAATCATTGGGTGACCACAAAAGCAAAGGTTCATGGCTACCTTTACATTAATCAATTATCTTGTTCATCTTTTCAGTTGCGATTACATTATCTATGTAATCATTTTATGGTAGGATATAAGCATGGCGAATACGAATAACTGTGGAAAAAAAGACTACCCATACAGCCGGCACAAAGAGTTTCGCTCGGACTAGAGAGGATTTGGTACTTATGTTCCAACTACACTTGTGAAGAACATGCTTTTTACAACCATATTTCTGTCACTAATCTTTATTACCTTACATGTCCAACAGAGGGAAAAAGATCATGAGAAGAAATACCCTCACAGGGCTATTTTATATATCCACACACACAAAGCAAACCCTACCAAGAACACAAATCCACATGTGATACAATTTTCTACAAATATTTACTGGTTCAAAATTTGTATGTACTTGTGACATGCTGAATAATTTAATCCTTTTAAAAGAATGATTTGAAGGAACTGTTAGCAGAACATCCAGAATTTGCAGACACTAGCCAAGGAAAGATTGCATGGAATGGAGATGCACTAAACAAGATATTAGGAGAAGAGAAGCCTGCTCTGTGCATGGCCTTGGTCTTGTTCCAAACCCGAACAAAGTGTTAGATGGGACAACATCAAGACGTCTTAATCAGCTACATGTAACATCTTTGGACCCAACAGCAAGTGAAGATGTCATCTCTTTGAAACTTCAGATGGAAAAACTCGTAAACCATGTACAGAAGCAAGATGCTACTATACAAGAGTTGCAACAAAAGAGTGTACTCTTCGAACAGCATCAAAGTGTACATGTAAAATTCTTGAACTCCATTTCACAATCAGTTCATACAGTAGGTCTATGTGTAACATCTAATCCATTTGGTTATTTGTTTGCTATGACAGGGATGTTTGGACGATCTTCCAGCGAATCAATTTCAAACGTCTTCAAAACGTAAAGTAGGCATCTGTATGGAATTTACACATCCGCACTTTCTTACATTTTAGTACCTACTACTTCATCTTGTAGTTATTTTTCATCAGCGTGTATATGTTGAGCCACAAAATCAAGAATTCAGGATGGACAATGAAAAAACTTACTCTCAGGTATGATTGCATTACATTGCCTTGTTTGCTTCAGATTGTTGTGGCTGCGCTATGGCTGTTTCTACAACACAACATAGTTATTTTACAATGTACAGCAGCAGCCACAGCAACAGCCCCAGCAAACAGTAGCGCTACTCAATACCCCCTATATTTTTTTTGCTAAACTACTAATCTGTATTTCATAAAGAGAGAGCAAGAGGCAAAGGAGTACGAGGATTTGCAACCAACATTCAGAAATACTTCTACTATCCATAAGGTCCTCTGCTACCTCATAACTCATCTTTCTAGATTTCATGGTATAATGCAAACATTAATAATATGTATTGAATTAAAGAAGATTAAGGTGGCTGATACTAGGCAAGGTAAATTACAACGAACTGATAGACTAGCCACTACCCATAAGGTCAGCTACATCAAAATTTCAATACATGGAATATATACGCCCTACAAAGTGATGTTTTATTATATTCATTTTTCAAATTAATATATTGGCAGACAAGGCAATTTGAGATGGAAAGAGACATTACCTTCGATAATACTAAGCTCGCTAATTCATCGAAGGTGGGAATGCAATAAATTTATTCAACATACATAATCATGATTGCTTATCTTTACATTGATGTCTCGCACATACAGAGTATGACCAAGGAAGCAACTTCTAATTCCTTAAATGAAGAAGCATCTAAGAACCAGGTACTTCTAACACACGACCCATGTATTGTATTCATTGTTCATTAGTAAATAGTGGTATCTCACATACTACTCATTCTTGAATGGAGATGCATTTTAATTGGCAGTACACTAGGGTGTTGCATAACTAAATTGAAGTTAATAATATTGAATACTCATTGTGATGTAATGACAGGTAAAAAGGAAAGATATGCGATCTGCAACTACCTTTGATAAAACCAAGTGTGCTACCACATCAAAGGTGACAGTGAAAATCAACTTTCTTGTTAAGTATATCGAATTGTTTTCATTACTAATATGCATTAGTTATAGGTTATGGTGCATGAAACAAAAGGTGACTCAAAAAATTTTGTACATTCATATTCTTAAATCCACTTTACTAATTCGATATTTTTGTCCATAAATCAGGGTACTCCAGGTGACCGACCAACAGATGAGTCAATATTGGTAAAATCAAATTTTTCTTACCATTATTGTGCCCACATTACATAAGTATTTACTGATACACTTAAGCATGTTTACTAGACTGGAGCACAAGTGTTCTTAAAAAGCTGGAGATGTCCAACCAAGACTGTTGCCTTAGGCACAATACTTGGTCGAGACCCAAATCATAAAGTTGGAGGTGTTAAGTTAGGCAGAGAATTTTGGATGGTGCGTGTTAGACTTGTAATACTGCCTATTGAGCCTTTGATTCGACCATACGACAACATGGAGGTTATTGGTGATGTCGGCAACAATCTTATAGCATGGCCTTCGTGTTGTGTATGAACTACCCTCTTACTTAACTAGTCATTACTACTCCGAACTACTACTATCAATTTCAGTATTATGATTATCCGTGCAGATTGAAGACGACAAAAACTGATATATGCTCATTTCAACTTCACGACGCTTCAACTCAGTTCAGGATGATATCATGATGTAAGTTCACTGTAATCCCCTCATTGTGGTTTATTGTTTTAGACTCTTGGACCCCTAAGAAGTTTACGATGTTCCTATATATGATAGTATAACACAAGGTGCTCAATTATTTTTGCATCATCAACATGAGTCCACCACAATTGTTTTTCTGAAATGCTATCTTATTGTTCATCAATTTCAGTTCAATGTTGCATATGAGCTATATTTCATTTCAAGCTACTGAAACTTCTTCATGAAAATATGTAATTATCATAGTTTGGGTGGGGATGGTTAGAGAAGAGGCACATTTCTGGTTTGGCTCGGCGCAATGTTAAATAGGCTTGTCCAATGTGTAACGGTACTTCAACATCAGTGCAATTCAGTGCAGATCGGTGCAGATCCGTGTTCTAATTTGGTTGGTTGTCTAGATGCAGGCCCCATCTATTTGGGTGGTAAAGTGTGAGGATTATTTTGGGTTATATCATGTCCCCGAGGCGATGAAGGTGGTAGCTGCATCCATGAACATGGAAGGCACTACAGCACGCTGGCTACAGGTGTACAGACTGAAGGGTGGATTAGGAGACTGGAGAGGTCTGGCCAAAGCAGTGATGGAGAAGTTTGGGGCTGATGTTTATCCTAAGGCCATGAGAAAGATGATGAATATTAAGAAGACATGAGAATTGGATGAATATATACATGAGTTTCAGGAGTTGAGATATGGTACTGCTATCCACAATCCAGAACTAGATGAGATATTTTTTGTTACTCAGTTTTTGAAGGGGTTGAGAAGTGAGTTGCAAGGTCCTATTATGGCACAATTACCTCATACAGTGGATAGGTTTGAGGTGCTAGCCCAGGTTTAACAAGAGATTGTTGACAAAGGAAAAGGCAAATTCCACAAAGGGGTGTTGCCAGCAAAGATGGGAGTCAGCAACGGGACTATGGTAAGAGGAGTGGCAGAGAATAGGGGATGTAGTAAGGAGAGAACTGAAAGAGTGCATGGCTTGTGTTTTGCTTTTGGGAGAAGTATGAACCAGGACATGCATTGAAATGTAGCAAGGTATTGGCTCCTCAGTTGCATGTTTTGACTCAGGAAGATCTGAAGCTGCCTTTGTCCCCTAACATGTGGGAATAGGTGGAGTAAGAGGAGGAACAGGAGGAGAAGGAACATCAATTATCCATGCATCACCAAGACATGCAATTCAGTGCAGATCGGTTTTGGGGAGAGGGAGTGGTTTGGAGTTGAGTACAATATTGTTCTAGTCTATACACATTCAGTAGCACATCCAGTTCTTAGGTTGTTTCGTCAGGGGTAATTGATATCGCAGGGATGTCCAACAACAATGATATTGTTGTTAACTTGATTCTTGTGTATAATTGGCTACCTCCATTTAAATTTATGCACGGGTACAATATAGAACATCATGAAACATTAATGTTGTTGATCACTAACTTATATTATTTTCTTTTCAGTTTCGAAGCTGCAAGATTTCTACAGAATCCAAAGACTACTTATTCCAAACCGGATGGCGTGGATCACTACGATGAATTTCAGATTTGTTTAGGATATGAGTCATATGTTGTTTATATCTTTGTCCCAAAAATACTTGAACACGCATCAAGCGGTGATTATTTTAAGTTCTGCTATGCTGAATCGTGAGTATTATTTTATTTAAATGCAAAATTATTTGTCCATTATTGTCATGTTTATGCCTATGATTATCAAAATTATTTCTCGTTTACTATTGGCAAATGTTGTTGTATAATCATTTTATTAATAAACGATTAATTCTTTGCAACACATGTATGTGCTGCCACAAATCCATTACAAATGTTACCATTGCTATATGCTTCAACCACCTTGCAACACATATATGTGTTACCATAAATCCAATCAAAATGTTTCCTTAACCTACTCGTCATTGCCAGTACAAACGCATGTAACTGTTGGAGTAGGGACTAAATATCCGTTGCAGCATAGCAACACTTATAGTTATGGCTTACCAACGTATATGTAAACGTTGCAATAGTACCTAGCAACGGCAATATAGGCAACACATAATTATGCGTTGGTATTAGGCTCAGCAACACTTATTTGGACTTCTAGCAACGCATAAATACGTTGCTATAGGGGTTTTTTTTGTAGTGAGTGATCATATGATATCATTTGGATATTCTTTATTGTGCAACCATGAATAAACACAAAATATATTGAATTACATTTGTACCTTCGGCTTGATAGAAGGTAAGAATCCAAGTGTGATGTGCACGTGAATATTGGTCAGCGTGAACAGTACAGGGGTACTGTTCACCTATTTATAGGCACGGGATGCAACCCGGTCGAAATTACATTTATGTCCTTGATAACAAATTATAAACATGACACAAATTATCAGGGACTGAATGGTCTTTTCCTCTTTAAGTCGGTGCCGTCCTTCGTCTCAAGGCGCATCATTATGCCGAAGCTCCCTAGAGTGCGGCTTCGGCTTATACCTTCGTGATGTATCTTCTTGCATGTCACCCTGCCGAAGGTGTTTTTGCTTAGAGGACCTTCCGCGTAGAAGAAGGCTCCCAACAGTAGCCCCTTCGCGGTGTTAGATCGTTTTTCGTAACGAGATCAATCCGCAAAAAATCTCAAAGGCTTCGGAATGCCGAAGGTCCAAAAAACACCTTCCCTGAGCTCGTTGCCGAGAAACGATTAAAATACTCCAGACGTCAAGTGGTCCACCATTCAGCGAACACAGACGATTTGGCTGTTCGCCTTCCAAGTACCGAGTGGTCCACCGTTTAGCGAGTATAGACGGTTTGACAATTTACCTTCCACCCTGCAGGATTATATAAATAGACGGGTTGGTGCAGAGTTACCACAACATTCATTGCCATTGCACTGTTGTGCTGTTATAAAATTTAACTATAGCCGAAGCTTTTTTCACTGCGCTCTCAAGCGAGCACTTCATCATTTAGAGCTAACTTTGTCAAAAGAGTGAACTTCGTCAAAACTGCAAAAAAGAAACGTCAACTTCGTAAGAACCACAAAAAATCCACCAGATGGCCAGAGTACGTTCGACTGCAAAGGTGACTCGTGAGATAGAAGAAACTGAGGTCGCTGAGACAGCGCCAATTTCCGAAGTTATGAAACAATCAGGTCTAGTTGTGATAGAGGGAACTACTGATGAAGGTGCTCCTGCTGCCGAAGCTGAACATACTGTTGCTGAAGAAGAAGATATTGATGAAGAGGAAGATTACAGTTGTTGGGGGCCTTCATCTTCCGAAGGTCCTCAAAAACATGATTAACAATGTTTCCAAGTAAAATATATGCACAGGAAACTTCGGACTCGGAACGAAGCTGTCCACAATATGGAGAGCATGATTGGGACGAAGGTTGATGCAATTCCGAAGCTACGCGAAGGGAGCTTCAGCTCAATGGCAGAAAGAGGAACCGACTTAAAGGGGAAAAAGGCTATCTAGTCCTTGATGGATTATCCTTAAGTCAATAGTAAACATAGAGGGCATGAATGCAATTTTACACAGGCTGTGCCCTGTGCCTATAAATAGATGAACAGTACCCCCGTACTGTTCACGCTGACTTGTACTCGCTCATGCGTCACACTTGGACTTTTTGCCTTCTGTTGAGGCGAAGGTACAAATGTAATTCAATATTGTTCTTGTTCATCCATGATGATATATAATAAAGATATATTAATATTGTCATTTGGGTATCCATGTTGTTTTTCATGCTTCATACGCTTCATCTTTTATTAACGTATATTGCGATGATGAAGGTACGTCCTTCATGACATTCGTCCGAAGATCGTTATATCCCAAGGGAAATAATGCTTCGAAGAACGAAGGACATTAACCATTTAACCTCTTTTTGTGTTGCCTTGTTCTTAATTCATAGCATTTGAGAACAAGTCCCCGACATTGGCGCCCACCTCCGGTGTACTCACTTCCACAATCTTCGGCAAAGCATCAACCTTCGTCATGCCGCCGAAGAAGATAATAGTGCCAGGGGCTGCACTGCAGCCACTGGACACAAACCAGGAGACTCTCTCTCTTCGAGAGGACAGAAGACAAAAGAGAAAGGCTACCAGTCCAACACTTCAGGAGGAAGAGTTGGACCAGTAGATCAGGAACATGGAAATCATTCACCAGCAGGTGCAAAGGAAAAAGGAGAAGATGGCTCGGCTCGCCGACCTTCAAAGGAAGATCGATGAAGCTACTAAGGAAGTGCGTCATCTTACTCAAGATGATCATGACCGAAGGCCCCAACACAGGGAGCTTCATCAAGAGGGCTCATTCAATGAAGACGAATGGTACGATGATTTTAATCATGGTACCTTTACTTTTGATGATGCTTCTCCCCTGGCAGCAGAATTGTAGGCTATTCCATGGCCACAATCCTACAAGCCACCCTAGCTACCCATGTACGATGCACACTCGGACCCAAAGCAATTCTCGATGAGCTATGAGGCAACAATATCCTCATATGGAGGCAACGCAGCTGTCATGGCAAAGTCCTTCGTCATGGCAGTACGAAATGTGGCCCAGACATGGTACTCTTCTCTTCGGCCAGGGACAATCACGTCATGGCAGAAGCTCAAGGATATGCTGGTTACCAGTTTTCAGGGCTTTCAGATGAAGCCAGTCACAGCTCAGGCCTTGTTCCAGTGCACACAAGACCATGAGGAATACCTGCAGGCGTATGTCCGAAGGTTCTTGCGACTGAGAGCACAAGCGCCCATAGTGCCCAATGAAATTGTCATTGAGGCCATGATCAAGGGTCTTCGGCCAGGACCTACGACCCAATACATCGCCAGGAAACCTCCCCAAACTCTGGAGAAGCTGCTTCAGAAAATGGATGAGTACATCCGGGCAGACAATGACTTCCGACAAACAAGGGAGGAAGCTTACAGATTTTCTGAGATGAGTAGGGGCTTCGGAGGGAGAATCCACCCTAGGCATGTCAGATCAATCCATAGCTCCAGTCAGAATGATGACAAAGGAAACCAGCTTCAGAGGCCACAACACACCTCACAGTCTTCGGGACAGCAGCAAAGCTCCTTCAGGCCGCCAGCTCCAAGGGGCAGAGGCAGCAGGGGCTTCAGAGGAAGATATGGGGATCCGCCCAGGAAAATCTATTTCTTATTATGTGGTGAGGACAAAGGCCACACTACAAGAACCTGCCAAATCACCATCCTGAAGCAAAAAGAGATTGCCGAAGCAGAAGCTCGGCTAAATCAGCCGAAGCAAGTCCTACATACTGCTTTGTGCCATTCTCCCTACATACCAGAATATGTGGGCAACCAACCTGCAGCTTCTGTTGCTTCGGCAAGCCATTCACAGGCTTCTTTGCCTCTGCTCCCACTGCCACCACTACTGCAACCTACTTACTCCCGAAGCCAGCAGCTAGAAGGGCGCCAGCACTCCCAACAACAACGTGAATTCTGGGAGGAATCCGAAGCTCGTACAGTCAATAGTACTGTACCAGAATCGAAGCACATATACTGAGCGATATCCTGCTTCTAAAATACTTTTATGTTCTATACCATTTTGCTTTTTAATAAGGAACAAGCAATGTAAATTTAGTTTTAATTTCTTGTAATGATTTTGCTTCTATCAGAATGAAATATATCTTCACAGATTTACGAAGATCAAAAGTCATTCCTAAGGGAATGTAGAGCTAAATTTGCCGAAGCTACAAAAAAGTCGTTCCTAAGGGAGCGCAGCGTAAGTTTTAAGCTCAAAAGTCGTTCCTAAGGGAATGCAGAGTCTAAATTTGCCGAAGCTACAAAAAGTCGCTCCTAAGGGAGCGCAGCGTAAGTTTTCTGCTCAAAAGTCGTTCCAAAAGGAATGCTGAGCCAAATACCGCTGAAATATAAGGTGAAGAAGTTCAAAAGTCGTTCCTAAGGGGATGCAGAACTTATACCGCCGAAATAGAAGGCGAAAAAGTTCAAAAGACGTTCCTAAGGGGATGCAGAACTTATATCACCGAAATAGAAGGTGAAGAAGCTCAAAAGTTCTTCCTAAGGGGATGCAGAGCTTGTGTGTTCCAGTGTGATGCAGAGCTTGTGTGTTCCAGTGTGGGCGTGTGGGTGTGTGTCTTCGGCATCATCATCATTTTGCATCATATCATCACATCAATTCGCATAACATCACATCATACATCATATCGCATCAATGACACGGGAATTGAATACGGAGCGGATTTTTGGCAAATGCTTCGTCAAAATGAAAAAGTGCTAAGGCACAAAGTAAGCTTCGGAAAATAAATTATGAAGCATGGATCTCTCTTTGCGAAGCATGGATATCTTTCTTTATGAAGCATGGATCTTTTTCTTTACGAAGCATGAGAAGAAGGGAAGGTGTTTTTTCGCCGAAGGCTCAAAAACAGTATGTATGTAAGTTTCATGCATCGCAAAGAAATAAATTACAATAATTTACATATTCAATTCAAAGTTACACACATCAAATATTACAGTCTTGTTACAATAAAAGCACAATGTCCATTCTAGTGTCTCATACATCGACTATTTCAAAATGTTTTTACAATAAGTGCTATTCCTCTTTAAGGACTTTCTCTGCAACTTCGTTCAGTAATTTGTTAACGACTTCATCGACAATAGATTCAGCCATGTTTATGATCTCCAGCGCTTCCTTCATTTTTGGATCAGCTAGGGGATCGTACGGTTCAGGCGGCGGAGATAGTTCAGCTGAAGTAGGAAAAATTTATTAGCTCGAAGCCATAAAGCAAGTACCGAAGCTGAAACACCAAAAAATAATACCTATACGCCTTTCGCGTTCTGCAGCTTCTTCAGCTTGTTTAGCTTCTGCTCGGGCATCATGGGTGTCTTTTTCACTATTTTTTATAATTTCATGGGCCATCTCTCGGCCACCATTCACCCAGACATCATTGTAGAATTTTCCACCCATCAAGGTTGCTTCAGTTGAAGGATCCTTCGTATCATCCACGGAGAAGGCAGCTTCGGCCTGGGCCATGGTTTTAATATGGTCGCATCCAACCTTCTCCAAGATGGCTGAAATTCCCCGCGCACCGGAAAACGTGCAAACATCCCCGCGATCACTCAAAATTTCTTCGAAGGTTTCGGCTTCTCCACTTATCCATTCAGCAACGCCTTTGGGGTCGCCTCGTATGAAGTTTTCTTCAGTAGAATAGGCACCCACTTTGGCGAAGCTAGCTTTTATATTCTTCACACAATCCAAAGATTTCTCAAAGCACCTTTCCTTGGATGTGCGAAGTTCTTCAACATTTTTCTTTAGATAATTTTTCCAATATTCGCTGATTTCTTGATTAGTTTGAGCGACTGCGCATATTTTTCATTAGCTTCGGCCAGTTTTCTCCGAAGATCTTCAATTTCTGTTTTCTAGGCTTCAGCCTGAGCTTTATAGTTAGCTTCGTCTTCCTTTACTTTATTTACCAATGAAATTAAGATTTTGTCTTTTTCCAGACCTTCGTTTCTCAATTCAATAACTTCTGAACGAAGGTTATTCAGAGCCATTGTATAGCCTTCGTCTTCAATATTCTTTTATGCCCTCACGACATTACTAAGAATCAAGCCCTGTAAAAAAGAAGAAAGAATTGAGTATGACAATGAAATATGCTAGTTTCCAACTTAAAAGTAAACTTTTATACCTTTATACTGTTGTATGCTAGGCTGTCAGCAAGTTCATCCTTCGATAAAATCGAAAGGCCGTCCTCCAGCTTCGGGAATCCTATGCTCTTACCTATCTCCCGACAAACGAATATTTCTTTGTTATCCGAGAGATAGTACAGAAAATCTTCTTCGTTACTACCATTGAACACTAACGCCCCTTTCGGATATTTCAACTTTTGGGTGTAGTGTCGTGCTTCTAGTATTTCTTCTTGGGATAGTTCTTTTCCCGAAGCATGACGAATGATGTAGTCAGTGCTTTTGTTCAAAGCTTCGGGAGCAGGAGCTTCGATCTTTTTAGATGCAATCTGCTCTGTTGTTTTTTCCTCAGGCGCGACAGGCTCCGTCTCGGTGGGCACTGAAGGCCTAGCTTCGGCTTTAGTTTGAAATTGCGCAGCTTCGACTTCTTCTTGCCTAGTTTTGGCTTTAGCCTGCGTTTTTGTAACTTCAGCAACTTTCTTTGGGGCAGCAGTGTAACACCCCAGGTGTTACTCAGGGTGTCCACCCAGGACTACCCCTTTTAACCTATTATCACATGAGGATTGAATTGGGCAAAGTACATCAAACTTGGAATTCAAGGTCCTAAGCAAGTGCAAACCATCTTGGATATCATGCCCTAGCTTGTCATGCACATCTAAGTGGGGAATTTCCCAAAACCCTAAAGCGAACCCCTCTTGGGCAATAGGAACCCTATTTGAAGCTAGGATCAAAAGGTCATGTAAACCTTATGATCATGGCTTGGGCCAAATATAAAAGTTGTAATATGCTTCATAACCTACAAATAATAGTAAGGAAGTACCCCCAAAAAGTTTTCAGAAAAGCCCCAAAAAGTTCACCCAAGGTTGAGCACAAGGGAAAATTCAGAATTTGCCTAAGTCTAAAAACTAACCCTTGAACAAAGATCCCACATGTTCACCTTGATCCAAAATTCAAAACACTTCGACCCAATTGACAAAGTGGCGCCAAATTAACCCTAGAATGCCCTGGAAAGAGGTGACACCTACCCTAGGGCGTTTGACATGACTTGACACCATTTTTGTCTCGGCTTGGACCTAGCTGACACAGCAAACTTCTCACCCCTCTATCTCCCTACCCCGACCATACCTTGACTTGGAACTCACAGCAAAAAGGTAGGATATGGAGCAGGGAAGCGACCGTACATAGTGACTTTGCCAAGATAAGCACGCTATGGTGCTCAAATCCGCCGTTGAACCATGGCAGAAGCGAGCTCCCACGTGTTCGACGCGGGCTGACATCCGGGGGCACGCTCAGAGCACGCCCGTGCGCGAACCCCCGCGCGCCCGCGGCCGCCCGTGACCACACCCGCGCCAAGGCTATAAAGCCCGTCCCAGTGCTCGGCTGCCTTCCCCGTTGCCTCCTCCGTACCTCGCCTGACTTTACCGAGCCAGCCATTAGCTTCGGCGACCTCCCCGCGACCCGCTAGTGCCACCCGAGAGCAACCACCGTGGCCAGCCCCTTTCCCGTCCTCCTCCGTTCGATTCAAGCCTTCAGATAGCTTCCTGGTGAGGCCGTGAAGCTTACTCAAGCTTGAACCGAGGACCCACATCACCGGAATAGCGAAACCGTGCTCACCGGAGTTCTTTCCCCCGCCGGCGCACGTGGACCGGGTAATCCGCTCAACCATTTTCCGATTCCTCGTGCACACGGTCTCTACGTTACCCCGTGAAGCTCACAGTGCCCTTGGATTGAACCAGATCGCCGTGGGATGGCTGGTACACTTGCCGCCGACGAGAATACCCGCCTGCGCGCGTGGACCGAACGATTCCGGCCACCCCCGCCGTCGAGCAGCACCTCGCTGTGAACGCCAGAGCCTCCCCGAGCCAACCCTGCCCTTCGCCGGACCTATCTCGCCGCCGGTAAGCCGCGCCACCCTTTTCTTTCCCGCGGGTACTGTTTACATTGGGGGAAGGACTGCGGGTGAGAGGAAGAGAAGGTCAGGGGGCTTTTTGAACTGTCAGCGGCCCAGGGGAATAGTGGCGCAAGGGTAGAACTGCGAAGATTGATTTAGCTTTAACCCAGGGACCTCGGTGTAAACTGCTTTTCCAGTAAACTCTTATTAAATCTGTTTTTAATTTGAACAGAGACTTTAAAAATTCATAACTTCTGTTTAGTTCATCCAAATTTGGTCAAACCAATTTTGTCAGTCTCTAAATAATGTAACCCACTTAAGAAAAATATAAAACCCCCTATGTACTATAGAAAACTTTAAAGCTCTGATTTAATTATAGTTTTGGCCAAAAGCTCAATAATAGGGCTAAATTTAGTTGCACTATTTGACTAGGGCTAGAAAAAGTTGGAGAAGTTTATATCTACCTACTAACCCAAATAAAAATGCTAAACCTCTCTATACACCCCATTAAGTAAGTTTTTGCCCCTTATTTTGCAATATGCTTAAGGTTAAAGAAAATAGAAAATTTGAGTTAAATAGTGAACCAGAGGACACCCCTATTTTTGTTAGGATACTTATTCAATGTAGTTCACTGGAAAAATCTATCATACCCTGTTTTAGTATAAAATAAGTAGGATACCTTTTATTTTAATAAAACAAGGGAAACTTAGAAAAACCCTACAAAAATAACCCCAAAGTTAAAACACCCCCACCCTTGGGATAGCTAATGTTTTGTTATTAAGAACTTAGGAAAAATATGAAATCTGCTGTTTGACATTTTTCAAATAACAATGTAGTAGAAAGTGCCTTTTTGACATTAAACTTTAGAAAATCATAACTAAATAACCACCCCTTAGCTTTCTGTGGTTTTTGGCACAGAAGCCTATTATTATTGTTAGATGCCAACAAAAATAACCCTTAGGACAGACCCTACCTCTAATTAAGAGTTGTAGTACAAAGTGGCCCATTTACCCAACTTTTATTATTTTTGTCTTAAGCATAGCCTTTATATGTTGAGCCTCAAATTCTTAAAACAGGCTAGAATAGCAAATTGCAACCCACTGTAATTTTTACAGAATTTTTGGTAAATATTAAACCACTGTCGTAGTTCAAACCTACACTAGAAACCATAAGTAGAAATTAAAGAAAGGAAAATGAATAATGGTAATTAGTGTCATCCTAAAACCCTTGTAATTTGTCCACTGAAATGTATAAAGACAATACAAATCCACTATGTTATCCTCAACAATAAAAAACCTAAGCCTAAAAAGTAATAAGCATAACCCACTGGAAGCCCCGCATGACCAAGAAACTCTAAGTTACTTCTTGACTTAGTTTCTTTTTAGCATAATGTTATTAAATCCTGCATAATAATGACATACATGTTCATTGCATTCGATAGACTGTAACATTGCTGACGGAGAGTACGTCCTCGTGCCGGAGCAAGGAGCTGCTCAGGAGGTAGCCCCGGACCCAGCACCAGAGCCTGCACCAGAGGACCTGCCTGCCACTGCTTTGGAAGGCAAGCCCCGGTTTATGCATAACCTGTTATTTATGCTATTTTACTGCACTTAATGATTGTAGGATTGATTGTGCATTTAGGTGTAGGAATTGTTTGAAACCCTAGTTTCATGATCTCAGGAATCCGTTTGAGATGAATACTAGTATGATAGGTCGAGTAGTTGCTTTATTTAATTAGGATCTCGGTAGAAGACGAGTGAGTTTTCTAGCACTCGTGCGAGATCAGGATTTGGTTGTACCCACCTTCATACTATTATGATACTAGTGGTAGACAACAATCCATGGGGATTGGTTGTTTACGAGATGGGAAAATGGAATAAGGATTAACGTGCGGATACCTGTGTCAAGCGTTTGAACGTACTAAACACATACCGAGAAATATGGTAAATCGGTAAGCCTAGTACCTGAGTGAACCTGCCCGCAGACATATCCCCTCATGCGACCTGAGACGAGGTCTCCCATTCCGGTTGTGGTGGGTACAAGTGCGGTCACTGCACGACGGCAATCGGGGTCAGTGAGGCATTGTACGCCAAGGCGGTGAGCCCTGATCTGTTGCCAGGGAATCGATGGGGACGGTTGATATGTGTGGGGACGGAGTGCCCCTACATGTCGTGTGTTTAGGTTTACCTTGCAAGGATAAAAACTCGATTCGAATCGTCTGCTTCTCGCAGCTAATGAGACTGCTTGATCCATTGTACTGCATTGAGTAACAAGTGGAAATATGATGAGTTGATATAAGATGTTGATTGCTAATAATGCTTGCTACTATGTATGAGTAGATAGTACACTTTTAGCCTTAAGAGAGTCACACTTAAATTGACAAAGTTAAAACTTGACTTAGAAACTCAGCTAGTGCTTTTGGCAACCAAACCCCACAACCAAACAGCTGCATGTCTAGAGGTAGAGGAGTAGACTCCTCACACCGGGTAAGTCTAGCTGAGTATTAGTATACTCAGCCTTGCTTGTGGCATAATTTTACAGGTTCCTTGGAGGACATGGTTGCTGGAGTGACTTGGTCGTCCTTCTTGCCACCGGGTTGGACTGTCGAGTGGGACCCCGCCTCGGCTGAGGAGGAGCATGAGGAGTGATGGGACAGGCTTCCCCATCTCTCTGTTTAATTACCGTTAGTTTTATTCCGCTCCACTTCGATCAATGACAACTACTTTTGCAAAACTCCGATGGTGATGTAATAATTTAATACTCCTTCATGTATGGTTTTATGCTTTATTGTATTTGCTCTGTGACTCACCATCGAGTGAGATTGTGGTACTTGATCCTGTCAGTGGCCGTGTCGGACTAGATCCGAGGGATTGACGGGTTATTTCCATTTAAGTGTGGTCTAGCCTCTGAGGCGGGACTTAGGCACTTAAGTTGGAATAATTCGGGCAGTTCCGCCACAGCTGGTATCGGAGCTTGTACCACCACAGAGGAATCAATAAAATGTGAATACCATCATTTTTCCAAAATAAAACTTGATAGAAACAATGTTGGATAGATAGTAGGACGAGCAGGATAGACCTAGGACGTGAAGCCTTAGGATGATAGAAGGGTAGCTAGGTGGCTAAGTGATTAGGCCCTACAGGCCACATTTACAGGATGGGAGTTTTTCCCTATTCCCTTCATCTTGATGTGAGGTCGTTCAGGACGAGCATGCATGCATTCTTAAAATTAAACAAATGAAAAGTTAAGTGAGGACCTAATTACAAAATGATAACCAACTAGGTCCCCAGTATTTTTTTTCTTTCTTATTTTATTTATTTAACTAGAGAAAGGCGGAGTTTTATTTTCCTTGTTCTTTTTATAATTCTTTTTCTTTTACTTACGCTTAACCGTACACAGATGACTTCCCACGGATCCTCAGAGGACGGAAATGCACTGTCCCACACTGACGGGCTTGCATGAGAGGGTTTTCCCCGCATTTTGTGGGAGGTACTTCAGGGGGCCGGATACACGACACCCCCTCAGTATGCGGTGCAGCAGTTTGAGAAGCACCGAGTGCCCCGCTGTAGGGTGAGGATGACCTTGGAGCCTCATCCCCTGCAGCCAGGCTGGCGCTCTTTGGACTCCAAGTCTTTTGGATACCGAGCTGAGGACACGATCGAGGCAATCGCTCTGCATGGGTTGACCACTTTCTGCGGATTCCATCCTTTGGAGCTGGCTACCCACCCCATTGGCTTGTTCCCCGCCGAAAGGGAGGACGACCCAATGTGGAAGGATCGGGTGGAGCATGCCAAGGATATCTGGGCCATCTACCCAGGACAGACTGCGCACTTGACCGTACGGTGCATGAATGCTCTGTACCGTCTGCAAGTGATGCGCGGTGAGGCGATGTCCCATCTGATGGCACTGTTGGAGGCCACAAAGATCACCCTGGATAACAGAGAGGAGTTCGTGGTTGATTTGTCCACTGAAATGGTGGAAAAGGATTTGCAGGTGGAGCAGCTATCCACTGATATCCAAGAGTTGGAGGAATTAGTGGGCACCAGGGAGAACACCATCGAGGTTCTCGAGGATCAGCTCATTAACACCCAGCAGCATCTTGCTGAGGCTAACGAGCACCTGGATATGCATCACCAGGAGATCCAGGACATGGAGGCCAACGAGGACGTCGACATCGAGGGAGGAGATGAGCCTGCCTCTAGTGTGGACACTGCTGGCTCAGGGAGACCACCTTCCCCCGAGTCAAGTGTTGCCTCGTTCGCTCACTAGATGTCCAGGATAGAGTTAGACGTTGGTGATGGCAGGACTCCTCATAGCTAGCTTAGCTTTTGCACCCTTGGGGTACTAGGCTAGATAGAGTTGAGTCTTCTTGGGACAAATGATGTAACCGTGATAAACTCATTTGGAAACATGTTTGATGGATGTTGTTATCAGTTTTAAATTTGGAAGGAGAAATTTATGCCTTTTTAAATCCTTTTGTTGAAGTTGGAGTCTATCATTTTGCGTTTGACTCTTTTCGCCGCGATTAAATCTTAAACTTGGAGATATGGTGTTAAGCATGTATGTGGTTTTTCATATGGCCGGGAGGCAGCGTCATGGCCAGAATGAGCGCGTTCCTCCACCGCCGCCACCGCCTCCCACTCTGCAGGAGCTGATGGCACAGCAGAATGAGATCTTGAGGCAGCTAGCTCAGCGTCAGCCACCACCTCAGCACTATGGTGGTGGAGACCATCAGCGTCACCCCGCGGCAGCTACTTACCAGGAGTTCCTCAGTACTCAGCCCCCATTGTGCACAAGGGCAGAGGATCCACTTGATGCAGATGTGTGGTTGGGAGTGGTGGAATCCAAATTCCCGCTACTCCATGGGGCTTGTTCAGAGGTTACTAAAGTCAGGTTCGCCACCCAGCAGCTTCGCGGACCCGCAAGGACTTGGTGGGACCATTTTCTTGCCATGCAGCCAAAGGATTGAGAGGTGGAATGGAGGGAGTTCAAGGCAGCTTCCAGGGGACACCACATACCAGCCAGGATTATGGACCGAAAGCTCAACGAGTTTCTGGCACTCACTCAGGGCAATAGGACAGTGTTGCAGTATGCCCAGGCTTTTAATGACTTGTGCCAATATGCTGGATATCACGCAGACACGGATGAGAAGAAGAGAGACAGGTTCAGGAGGGGGCTCAGCACTAAGCTCCGTGATCGTCTCAACACCGTCAGGGCCAACAGTTACAATGAGTTGGTCAACATGGCTA
The DNA here is from genome assembly GCF_902167145.1 of Zea mays. Taxonomy (NCBI): domain Eukaryota; kingdom Viridiplantae; phylum Streptophyta; class Magnoliopsida; order Poales; family Poaceae; genus Zea; species Zea mays. The sequence continues at coordinate 93,487,503 of NC_050097.1, forward strand.
TCTCCCAGGAGGACTGCATTACAGCTCGACAGGCAGAAAAGAAGATGAAGACCCCTGTGGCAGGACCCTCAGCTCAGCCACAGCGCTTCAGGATTGTGTCCGACACACAGAACAGGGGACCCCAGCAGCAGCAAGGAAGATGGGTGATCCGACCACAGCAGCAGCAGGCACCCAACCGCACCCAGTTTCCAGCTCAGAGGAACAATCAGCAGCAGCAGTACCGCCAGGCGAATGACAACAGGTGTTTGACGTGTGGCAACACCGGACACTATGCCAAGAATTGCCCCCGGAACCAGCAGAGGCAGGGGCAGAATGTCAACCAGAACCAAGGCAAGAGGCAGAGGGTGCAAGTGAGGCAGGGCAGGCTGAACTTCACCACCATGGCTGATATTCCCGAGGGAGCACCCGTCATGACTGGTATCTTTACAGTTTTGAATTATCCTGCCATTATTCTTTTTGATTCTGGTGCATCACATAGTTTTATCAGTGCCAAATTTAGTGCCAAGTGCCAATTGCCTTTTCACCACACCAATGGGGGTCACAATTTCAACGCCAGGAGGCAGGGTTGCCACTTACCAAATTAACAAGAATGTGCCTATAAAGTTTGGTAGTCTGATAATTAAAACCAACCTCCTCATTTTGGGGTTGGATAGTGTGGATATCATATTGGGAACTGACTGGTTGACCACAAATCAGGCTGTGATGGATATTGCAGCTAGGGCCATTGAGGTGCACTCACCAACTTGTGGTGAAACCACACTCTATTTGCCTGACCAAGGTTGTACCCGTTCCTGTGCCTTCGTCATGCTAGAATCCCCGGTAGAAAAGATCCCAGTGGTCTGTGACTACCCAGATGTTTTCCCAGATGAATTGCCAGGGATGCTGCCTGACCGAGATATTGAGTTCGTTATCGAATTGCAACCCGGGACTGCTCCTATCTCCAAGAGACCCTATAGGATGCCTCCCGCGGAATTGGCAGAACTGAAAAAGCAATTGCAAGAATTGTTGGATAAGGGGTTTATTCGCCCAAGTACTTCACCATGGGGATGTCCAGCATTATTTGTGAAGAAAAAGGATGAGAGTTTGAGGATGTGTGTTGACTACCGCCCTCTCAATGCGGTGACTATCAAGAACAAATACCCACTGCCTCGTATTGATGTTCTGTTTGATCAGTTGGTAGGAGCCAAGGTATTCTCCAAGATAGACCTTCGCTCAGGTTACCATCAGATCAAGATCCGTGCCAGCGATATTCCCAAGACGGCTTTCTCTACCAGATATGGGATGTATGAGTTTTTGGTGATGTCTTTTGGGCTGACCAATGCCCCGGCTTATTTCATGTACTTGATGAACTCAGTATTTATGCCAGAGTTAGACAAGTTCGTGGTCATTTTCATTGATGATATTCTAGTTTATTCTAAGAATGAAGCCGAGCACACCAAACATTTGCATACTGTACTTCAGAGACTGCGTGACCATCAGTTATATGCTAAGTTATCTAAATGCGAATTCTGGCTGAAGGAGATTAAATTCTTGGGTCACACAATTTCTCAGGATGGCATATCAGTTGATCCTGAGAAGGTGCAGGAGGTGATGGATTGGAAACCCCCGACTACAGTGAAGCAAATTCGAAGTTTTCTGGGTTTTGCAGGGTATTATCGACGATTTATTCCGGATTTCTCCAGGATTGCCAAACCAATGACTAAACTATTGAAGAAAGGAGTCAAGTATGATTGGAGCCAAAAGTGTGAAGATGCCTTTCATACTTTGAGGCAACATTTGACAACAGCCCCAGTGCTGGCTCAACCTGACAACACCAAGCCATTTGAAGTTTATTGTGATGCTTCTGGTACAGGATTGGGGTGTGTCTTGATGCAAGAGAACAGAGTCATTGCTTATGCTTCCCGAGCACTCAGGCCCCATGAGTAGAACTACCCTACACATGACCTGGAGTTGGCAGTTGTGGTTCATGCTCTTAAGATATGGAGACACTACTTGATGGGAGCTCACTGTAACATCTGCCCTGATCACAAGAGCCTCAAATACATCTTCACTCAGGCAGATCTGAACATGAGACAGAGGAGATGGTTGGAGTTAATCAAGGACTGTGATTTGGAGGTGCACTACCATCCGGGCAAAGCCAATGTTGTGGCAGATGCCTTGAGCCAAAAGGCCCAATGCAATTGTATGAGCATGGATGCAAGAGTTACCACCCTGTGCGATGAGTTGTGCAAGCTGAACCTAGAAGTTGTTTCTTCGGGTGACTTAAGTTATATCTCGGCGGAACCCACATTGCAAGAGCAAATAGTGAGGGCACAGATTGAGGATAAGGGTGTTCAAATGATTAAGGAAATGGTCAAGCAAAAGGCAGAGAAATACAAGTGCTTCTGTCAGGACAGCAAGGGAATTTTATGGTTTGGAGACCGATTGGTTGTTCCCAAGGACCCTGAGCTCAGAAAGAAGATACTAGATGAAGCTCACCTTTCCAAATTCTCCATGCACCCTGGTAGCAACAAGATGTACCATGATCTCAGAACTTTATATTGGTGGACCAGAATGAAGAGGGAAATTGCCAAGTACATATCCGAGTGTGACACTTGCCAGAGAATCAAGGCCAGTCACTTGAAGGCAGCAGGCCCTTTGCAACCCCTTCCCATACCATCTTGGAAATGGGAGGACATTTGCATGGACTTCATATTGGGATTACCCAATACCTCCAGGCACCATGATTCTATTTGGGTTATTGTGGACAGGTTGACCAAGACCGCTCATTTCTTGCCAGTGCACACCACCCACAAGACAGAAAAGTACGCAGAAATTTATGTTGATCAAATAGTAAGATTGCATGGTATTCCAAAGACCATTGTATCTGACAGAGGAGCACTGTTTGTGGCACGCTTTTGGGAGAAGCTGCAAGAATCACTTGGGACCCAAGTAATACGAAGCTCGGCATACCATCCCCAAACAGATGGCCAGACAGAAAGGGTAAATCAGATTTTGGAAGACATGTTGCGAGCATGTGCACTGCACTACGGGAAGGATTGGGACAAGTGTCTTTCTTTGGCAGAGTTTTCTTACAATAACAGCTATCAGTCCAGTATGAAGATGGCACCTTTTGAAGCCTTATATGGGAGAAGGTGTAGGACCCCACTGAATTGGTCTCAAGCAGGAGAGAGGGAAATTTTTGGGCCAGACTTGGTACTTGAGGCAGAGGCAAAGGTCAGGGTTATTACCAAGAACTTAGAAGCTGCTCAGGCCAGGCAAAAGAGCTATCATGACAAGAGGCGGAAGCCTATACAGTTTGAGGTGGGAGATCATGTTTATCTTAAGGTGTCGCCCACCAAGGGTGTCCAGAGATTCGGGGTCAAGGGCAAGTTAGCTCCTCGCTACATTGGACCCTATGAGATCAAAGCAAGTTGTGGACCCGTGGCCTACCAATTGGAATTACAACCTCACATGTCTGCAGTTCACAATGTGTTCCATGTATCTCAGCTGCGGAAATGTGTTCGCCTACCCACTGAAGTGCTGCCAGTACCAGATATTGAGATACAACCAGACTTGTCCTACCAAGAGTACCCCGTCAAGGTATTAGATCAAAAGGAGAGATCAACTCGGGCAAGGTCGGTCAGAATGTATAAGGTTCAGTGGAGTCACCATTCAGCAGAAGAGGCTACATGGGAGACTGAGGATTTTCTATGCTCTCGCTTCCCCGACTTTCTGCCCAAAGGAGTCGCTACGTAACCCCAGAACCCCACCCCCACCTACCCTTTGAATTCAATTATAAGAAAAACTTAGATAACAAGGATAGTCTAAGTTGTGGATTTAACTTAAAAAGGGCTTCCTTCTGAAGTTGCAAAGAGAATGACATTCGAAGAGCAGTTAACGGGAGAAACTGGAATATAAGGAAGAGTAACACACCGTCGTACCTTAGTAGCACCCCTCTAGAGGACTCTGCCTAAAATCTCGGGACGAGATTCCTTTAAGGGGGGAGGGCTGTAACACCCCAGGTGTTACTCAGGGTGTCCACCCAGGACTACCCCTTTTAACCTATTATCACATGAGGATTGAATTGGGCAAAGTACATCAAACTTGGAATTCAAGGTCCTAAGCAAGTGCAAACCATCTTGGATATCATGACCTAGCTTGTCATGCACATCTAAGTGGGGAATTTCCCAAAACCCTAAAGCAAACCCCTCTTGGGCAATAGGAACCCTATTTGAAGCTAGGATCAAAAGGTCATGTAAACCTTATGATCATGGCTTGGGCCAAATATAAAAGTTGTAATATGCTTCATAACCTACAAATAATAGTAAGGAAGTACCCCCAAAAAGTTTTCAGAAAAGCCCCAAAAAGTTCACCCAAGGTTGAGCACAAGGGAAAATTCAGAATTTGCCTAAGTCTAAAAACTAACCCTTGAACAAAGATCCCACATGTTCACCTTGATCCAAAATTCAAAACACTTCGACCCAATTGACAAAGTGGCGCCAAATTAACCCTAGAATGCCCTGGAAAGAGGTGACACCTACCCTAGGGCGTTTGACACGACTTGACACCATTTTTGTCTCGGCTTGGACCTAGCTGACACAGCCAACTTCTCACCCCTCTATCTCCCTACCCCGACCATACCTTGACTTGGAACTCACAGCAAAAAGGTAGGATATGGAGCAGGGAAGCGACCGTACACAGTGACTTTGCCAAGATACGCACGCTATGGTGCTCAAATCCGCCGTTGAACCATGGCAGAAGCGAGCTCCCACGTGTTCGACGCGGGCTGACATCCGGGGGCGCGCTCAGAGCACGCCCGTGCGCGAACCCCCGCACGCCCGCGGCCGCCCGTGACCACGCCCGCGCCAGGGCTATAAAGCCCGTCCCAGTGCTCGGCTGCCTTCCCCGTTGCCTCCTCCGTACCTCGCCTGACTTCCCCGAGCCAGCCATTAGCTCCGGCGACCTCCCCGCGACCCGCCAGTGCCACCCGAGAGCAACCACCGTGGCCAGCCCCTTTCCCGTCCTCCTCCGTTCGATTCAAGCCTTCAGATAGCTTCATGGTGAGGCCGTGAAGCTTACTCAAGCTTGAACCGAGGACCCGCGTCACCGGAATAGCGAAACCGTGCTCGCCGGAGTTCTTTCCCCCGCCGGCGCACGTGGACCGGGTAATCCGCTCAACCATTTTCCGATTCCTCGTGCACACGGTCTCTACGTTACCCCGTGAAGCTCAAAGTGCCCTTGGATTGAACCAGATCGCTGTGGGTTGGCCGGTACACTTGCCACCGACGAGAATACCCGCCTGCGCGCGTGGACCGAACTATTCCGGCCACCCCCGCCGTCGAGCCGCACCTCGCTGTGACCGCTAGAGCCTCCCCGAGCCAACCCTGCCCTTCGCCGGACCTATCTCGCCGCCGGTAAGCCGCGCCACCCTTTTCTTTTCCGCGGATACTGTTTACATTGGGGGAAGGACTGCGGGTGAGAGGAAGAGAAGGTCAGGGGGCTTTTTGAACTGTCAGCGACTCAGGGGAATAGTGGCGCAAGGGTAGAACTGCGAAGATTGATTTAGCTTTAACCCAGGGACCTCGGTGTAAACTGTTTTTCCAGGAAACTCTTATTAAATCTGTTTTTAATTTGAACAGAGACTTTAAAAGTTCATAACTTCTGTTTAGTTCATCCAAATTTGATCAAACCAATTTTGTCAGACTCTAAATAATGTAACCCACTTAAGAAAAATATAAAACCCCCTATGTAGTATAGAAAACTTTAAAGCTCTGATTTAATTATAGTTTTGGCCAAAAGCTTAATAATAGGGCTAAATTTAGTTGCACTATTTGACTAGGGCTAGAAAAATTTGGAGAAGTTTATATCTACCTACTGACCCAAATAAAAATGCTAAACCTCTCTGTCCACCCCATTAAGTTAGTTTTTGCCCCTTATTTTGCAATATGCTTAAGGTTAAAGAAAATAGAAAATGTGAGTTAAATAGTGAACCAGAGGACACCCCTATTTTTGTTAGGATACTTATTGTTGGGTCTATGCTTCGTCGCCGAAGGTCTCCTAGGAAGAAGCGGCTTTCGGCTGAAGCTGCTTGTGTGAGATGGCCGAAGGTTCCTCTTCATGAAGCTTCGGTATTAAAAACCGACTTGAAGATAGAATGACCTTTTAGTCCATAAAGGTCTGAGTCAATGTTGTAAACTTTTATGAGGGGCATAATTGTAATTCCTCACAGGCTGTGTCCTGTGCCTATAAATAGTGAACAATATTCCTTTACTGTTCACGCTTTCGGGCAATTGTAATCGCATCTTTCGGGAACCTATTTTTGCCAAGGCAAAAGGTATAATTGTATTCAATAATTCAATATATTAAGTAAATATAATTTAATTCGTTTATGGTTCATTTATCTTTTCATACCCTTTATTTTATGTTATTTATGTTATCTATTAGAATTTAATTACGAAGACTTAACCTTCGTAATTATGTTCTCATCAACCTTCGTCCATGGTTCATTATCCTCAAGGGAATATTGTTTCATGGGCGAAGGACGTTAACATTTAACATTTTATGTTGCCTTGTTCTTAATTCATAGCATTTGAGAACAAGTCCCCAACATTGGCGCCCACCTCTGGTGAACTCACTTCCACTTTTTGAGCTGATGGCTTCGTTCAACGATCAAGCTGGAGCTGCTTCGGACCCGAAGCTGGTGCTCCCGATTACAGGTAGTTCGTCCTCAGAGCCAGCCAACAAGAAACAGAAGAAGGAAGCACAGAGAAGGGTACAGCATGTTGGGGTGCAAGGACCCTTCATCAAGTCAAGATGGTCTCACATTCCTATTACCTTCTCCCAAGAGGACCTTCAGCTCAAGGATTACCCACACAACGATGCCATGGTTATCTCTTGTGTTATCAAAGGATTTCTGGTTCACAATGTCTTGGTTGACACAGGTAGTGCAGCTGATATCATATTTGCTAAGGCCTTCAGACAAATGCAAGAGCCAGAAGATAAGATTCATGATGCTACACATCCTCTCTGTGGCTTCGGAGGAAGACAGATTGTAGCACTGGGCAAGATCACCATGTCAGTGACCTTCGGGTTCATCAACAACACTAGAACTGAGCAAGTTGTGTTTGACATTGTTGACATGGAATACCCTTACAATGCAATTATTGGTCGTGGCACCCTCAATGCTTTCGAAGCAATTCTTCATCCTGCCTATCTTTGCATGAAGATACCTTCGGATCAAGGACCCATCGCTATTCATGGAAGTCAGGAAGCTGCCAGAAGGGCCGAAGGAAACTGGACTGACTCAAAAGCAATCCATAACATAGATGGAGCTGAAGCTTGTGAATAGTACAAATTCAGAAGGGAGAAAGCAGCTTCAGCAGATCAGCCGAAGCCTATGCTCTTATGTGAGGACATAGCAGAGCAGAAGGTGCTGTTGGGCTCTCAATTATCCGAAGAGCAGGAGAAAACCTTGATAAGGTTTTTGTTCAACAACAAAGATGTTTTTGCATGGTCAGCCAATGATCTCTGCGGAGTAAATAGGGATGTTATTGAACACTCGCTCAATGTTGACCCATCCTTCAGACCCAGAAAGCAGAGGCTTCGGAAAATGTCTGATGATAAGGCCGAAGGTGCTCGTAACGAAGTCAAAAGACTCCTCACTGCAGGAGTTATCAGAGAAGTAAAGTACCCAGAATGGCTAGCTAACACTGTTATGGTAAAAAAGGCCAATGGCAAGTGGCGAATGTGTATCGATTTTACAGATCTCAACAAGGCTTGTCCGAAGGAGTTATTTGCCCGTTCGCCATTATCAAAGGCGGGCTTCGCCTGAATGCCATCATGGCAATGGGTTTCGCCAGTACACCATTTTCAAACAACGTTTCACAGGCAAAATGCCATTTTGTCGTCTTCACCAACCTGGATGCTAGCCTTAACGCTTTACCTGACAATTTTACCCTTTGCTCTTAACGGCGTTAACTGTACACGAACGAAGTTGGCGCCTTGTTTGACTGCACACGTCCAAAACTGCTCCAACCTTGGTTCAGATAAACTGATAAAGCATTCAGACTGGCATTCTCTGTACTGCTTCCGGGAATAAACTGATAAAGCACAAACTGACAAAAAAAATGCACACGTCCAAAATATTTTGTGCTTTCTAGCGCACAGTACAGAGAAGCACAAGAATCGGCAAAAAAATGCACACGTTCATGGACGGAGGCTTTCTAGCGATGCCTGAGCTCGGGCGACGGCGGTGGCAAGGCCTGAGCTCGGTCGGCGGCGGTGGCGATGCCTGAGCTCGGGCGACGGCGGCGGCGCGGCCTGGATGGCCTAGGGCTTCGGCGGTGGCGAGGCCTTGGCTCCGGCGGTGGCAGTGGAGAGGTCTGGGCTCCAGCGGAGGCGCGGCCTGGATGGCCTTGGCCGGCGGCGGTGGCGAGTCCTGGGCGGCGCCGGGGGGCCTGGGCGGCGGCGGTGTCAAGTTCCAGATGGCTGCTGAGTTCAACAGAGGAACGGAGTCTCACGGTGCGGGTAAAAGAGTCTGATAAATGTGTTGAAGAGTAGAAATGGCATTTTGTCTGTGAAACAATATTTGAAAATGGCGTTGTGGCGAAGACCATTTCCACGATGGCATTGGGGCGAAAGCCACATTTGATAATGGCGAACTGGCAAATAACTCTTGTCCGAAGGACGAATTCCCATTGCCAAGGATAGACTCTTTAGTTGATGCAGCAGCTTCTTCAGAGCTCATGAGTCTGTTAGACTGTTACTCAGGCTATCATCAAATCTGGATGAAGAAGGAAGATGAGCCGAAGACTAGCTTCATAACCCCAAGTGGCACATATTGCTATCTTCGGATGCCTGAGGGGCTCAAAAACGCCGGAGGAAGTTTCAGCAGAATGACTGCGAAGGTTCTCCAGTCTCAGATAGGCAGAAATGTGCTAACTTATGTTGATGACATCATTGTAAAAAGCACGAAACAGGAAAATCATATTGCTGATTTGCAGGAGACCTTCGCCAGTTTCAGACAAGCTGGTTTAAAGTTGAATCCAGAAAAATGTGTCTTCGGAGTAAAGAAGGGGAAATTTCTTGGATGCTTGGTTTCAACAAAGGGAATCGAAGCTAATCCAAGTAAAATTGAAGCTATACTTCGAATGGAGCCACCAACTACAAAAAAAGGGGCCCAAAGGCTAACAGGGAGGTTGGCATCTCTTAATAGATTTATATCCAGATCAGCAGAAAGAAATTTACCATTCTTCGAAGTGCTGAAATCAGCCGAAGTCTTTCAATGGGGACCAAGCCAACAAAAAGCCTTCGAGGAACTGAAGCAATATCTGATAGATTTAACAACATTAACTCCACCAACGCCAGGGGCTCCTTTGTTATTATATGTGGCAGCTTCGCACTCAGCGGTAAGTGCAGCACTTGTCCAGGAGAAGCTTGATGGCCAAGTCAAGAAGCAGGTCCCAGTGTATTTTGTATCTGAAGTTCTTAGTATATCAAAGAAAAATTATACAGAATTAGAGAAGGTGTTATATGCTGTTTTGATGGCATCCAGGAAGCTTCGGCATTACTTTCAAGCATACAATATTGTTGTTCCTTCTTCACAGCCGTTGAAGGATATTATGAGAAACAGAGAAGCTACTGGGCGGATTGGAAAATGGGCTGCAGAGCTCAATGAATTTTGCATTGATTATGTGCATAGATCTTCGATCCAGTCCCAGGCGTTAGCAGATTTCATTGCTGACTGGACGCCAGGGGCTCAGGATGAAGAAACAAATAAAGATGCCGAAGTATGGACAGTGTTTTGCGATGGATCTTGGGGAACCTTCGGGGCAGGAGCAGCTGCTGTGTTGGTTTCACCATCCAAAGTTAAAACTTGTTATGTGGCAAGACTCGATTTCAGTTGTACAAACAATATTACCGAGTACGAAGCCCTACTTTTGGGTCTTCGGAAGCTAAAAGCAATGGGAATCAGAAGGGCCATTCTCAAAACTGATTCCCAGGTTGTTTCGGGTCATATCGACAAGAGTTGCAAGGCCAGAGATCCGAAGCTTGAAAAATATCTAGACATGGTCCGAAGAGTTGAAGCCTCCTTCGAAGGATTTTCTGTCAAAAATATCCCTCGAGGACAAAATGAGCATGCTGATTTGCTAGCTAAGTCAGCAGCACAGGGGCTGCCTTTACCTTCGGATGTGTTCTTCGAAACAATAAAGGCACCTTCAGTGGAACTCCTCGAAAGAGCAGTCCTCAATATATCTCCTGTTTATAGCGAAGACTGGAGAACTGAGATCATCTCTTACCTACAGGGTAAATTCCTTTCAAATGACGAAGCTTATAACAGGAGGATAGAGGCAAGAGCTCGTCCATATGTCATGATAGAAGGGGAGTTGTACAAGCATGGAGTTTGTGCTCCGCTACTCAAGTGTTTATCTAGAACCGAAGGTATAGAGTTAATGAAAGAAATACAAGCAGGCCTGTGTGGATCTCACATTGGATCTAGGCCGTTACTTGGAAAAAATTTCCGCCAAGGGTTTTATTGGTCGAAGGCAGCTTCGGATGCAGCGGAATTAGTTCAAAAGTGTGAAGGTTGTCAGAAATGTGCAAGAGATCAAAAACAACCTTCGTCCTTAACACAGCTCATACAACCCATCTGGCCATTGCAAAGGTGGGGCCTTGACTTGTTAGGTCCGTTACCACCGGCCCAAGGGAACGTAAGATATGTTGTAGTGGCTGTGGAATATTTTTCTAAATGGATTGAGGCAAAGCCTTTAGCCACAATAACTTCGGCCACCGTCCAAAAGTTTTTCTGGCAGAATATTGTTTGTCGTTTCGGGGTACCAAAGGCTATCACTGTGGATAATGGAACACAGTTTGACTCCGAAGCTTTCAGGGATTTCTGTGATCAAATTGGTACGAAGATCCATTTTGCATCAGTCAGGCATCTGGAGTCAAACGGACTCGTTGAAAGAGCCAATGGCATTATAATGACAGGAATAATGAAGTTAATCTTCAATCAACCCAGGGGAAAGTGGCCAGATCAGTTAATCAAAGTGGTGTGGAGCCACAACACAACAACATCAAGGTCTACAGGCTTTACTCCATTCAAGTTATTATTCGGTGACGAAGCAATAACTCCGGAGGAAGCTAAAACTGGATCAATAAGAGTAGTAGCTTCGGCAGAATCAGGTTCTGAAGATGCTTATTCTGTGGAAAAAGATGCTTTAGAAGGGATTAGGCTTCAAGCTGTGGTGAATATCAATAAATATCAAGACGAAACAATCAAATGGCGAGATAGAAAGGTTCGGCTAAAGAATATTGAGCCAGGACATTTGGTGCTTCGGAGAGTGGCTAACCCATACACAGTGGGCAAGTTGCAGTTGAAATGGGAGGGACCTTTCTTAGTAGCATCTTCGTCAAGACCCGGTTCATACAGATTGAAGGATATGGACGGCAACGACATTCCTAGATCTTGGAATGCGAATGAGCTTCGGCGATATTATGTGTAACTTGATGTAACTTTTTTATGTTTTTTCTTTTTCATGGCACCCTTTTCCTTTCTAAAGGGGGAGAAAGGTTTTTAATGGGGCCATCATATGTAATTACCTTTTTTAGTTCTATAAGAGCAAAATCCCCCAAAGAATGTAAATGTAAAAGCTGAGAACGCACCATCGAGTGCCGAAAAGTAAAAAGCGAAGAAGCTCCAAAGTCGTTCCTAAGGGAATGCAGAGCTTACAGCGAAAAGTCAACGCTGATTCCGCCAAAAGTAAAGGCGAAGAAGCTCCAAAGTCGTTCCTAAGGGAATGCAGAGCTTACAGCGAAAAGTCAACGCTGATTCCGCCAAAAGTAAAAGGCGAAGAAGCTCCAATGTCGTTCCTAAGGGAATGCAGAGTTGAGGTGTGATTGTTTCTAAGGAAATAATGGCTGTGAGTATGGCTTCGGATATGTGTTTGGACATTCATTTGCACATCACATTACATCATAGCATTTGCATTCATAAACATTCATCCAGGCATATGTAGGATAACCATCATCATGGCATAAGTGGTTGCTTCGGCCAAAAGAAAAAAAAGAAAGAAAGAGCTTCGTGTACAAAAAGGAGAGCTTCGGAAGAAAGGGAAATGTTGTTTTCTATGCTTCGCTGCGTACGAAAAGAAGGGAAGGTGTTTTTTCGCCTTCGGCTCAAAAAAGAAAATTTCGTCCACATCAAAGCACTTCTCATACATCAATGGAAGGATAAGAGTATATTACAAGGTATGAACAGAATTCATTAAAGACAAGTTTTAGTTACATTTACAAAAGTTATCTCAAAAGTTTCTTAAGTCTGTCTACAGTCTACTCCTATTTAATCTCCAAGGAGCTTCAGCTTCGGCGTCATTTTTTAATCATCGGCTTCGGCTTCGTCATCCTACATGAATTAAGTTGTAAGTCAAAATCGAGCTTGAAGGAAGAGGTAAGCACAAGGTATGGTTTCTTACTGGTTCAAGATGACTCCGAGCTTCGTCTCCAGCCTTTTCTCGCCCATCTTTTGTCCATATCATTTTTACAAATCTATTGGAAATACTTCGGGCGAGATCAGAAATGTCATCTAGGATTGATGGTGATAAAGTGAAATTTGGCCTATTGACAATCTTTCCATGATCGCAGCCAGCTTTTAGGAAAGCTGCAGCAGTGCCCCGGGAAGCTACCCAGGCACAGAAGTCACCATGCCCAGCTATAACTTCGTCGAGCTCGTCAATTTCACCTTCAATATGTTCGAAGGTCTTCGGTAGATCTTCAGCTGAGGGGGTGAATTTCTCACTGCTGGCTCCAACTGAGTGAACAATTTTTCTTAGTCGTTGAATGCATCTGTTGCTAAATTCCAGACATTTTTCTTGAAGGCCCGTTAATAGTTTTTTCAAATCTAAATTTTGTTGAGCTTCAGCTTCAAGTTTTATATTAAGTTCTTGCTTTTCTTGTTCAAACTGCTCAGATTGGCGGAGAAGCTTCGTGTTCAGTTCTGTTATTTTTGCTTCGGCTTCCGCCAATAAACCTTCGGCTGCCTGGAGCTCAAAGTTCTTTTTCTCGATAGCATCTGATTGCTCCTTTATTTTGCTTTCTAAATTTTCAATTATAACTTCGTGTTTCTTGTCTTCAAAATCTTGCTGCATTTTCAAGGCTTTGCTCAATAGCATACTCTGCACAAAAACAACCTTTGTTAGACATGTTTTTATTATTAAAAACAATAAAAGTTAAAGGAAAAGTAGTTCACCTTGAAATTGGAATAAAATAAACTACCAACGATATGTTGTCGTCGGTAGCGGCTAATGTCCGTTTCTAGCTTCGGAAAACCGATACTCTTTGATAGAGTACCGATAACTTTGGCTCCAGTTTGGTTTCGGATACAATCTAATTTCTCATCATCAATACCTCCGAAGAGGAGCGCTCCTGGCTTGTACCCACAAGATTTGGCATACTCTTTAAGCTCTTCTATTTCGGGTTTTGACAATTCTTCTCCAACTAAATTTTGAAACATGAAGGCTTCGTTTTCTGAAGCTTCATCAGCAATTTCCTTTCCTTTCCCCGACGCTGCGGCCGCGGCCTCTTCGGCGGCGGTGGTAGCTTCTTCTGTGGCCATGTCTAGCAGTATTTTGTCAATGTGTTCGATTGTGCTCTCCAGGTTCAAATCTTCAGCTGAGGCAGCTTCGGCAGCCGCGACCTCCGAAGGTGTGATTTCAATATCTGTCCTTTCCTCAGCCGCTGGTGTCTTCTGAGCTGAAGCTCTTGGCGGTGTCTTGTCAATTACCTGTGTCACACCGATGATTCTCTGTCTCTTTACTTTAGTCGTTTTCTTCATTTTTCGGGCTCCTTTTCCTTCTGAAAAAACTTTGTCAGTTGAGGCCCCAATGGACTTAGCTTCGCAGGCAGGGATTCAGTCATTACCTTCAAAATTGCCTCCACATCAGTGGCAGAGGGTGATGCGGGGGTTTCTTCTTCGTCGGATATTTTTCGCTTCGGAGAAGACACTTTCCTCTTCTTCGGAATTTTCTTCTTTGGTGGTTCTTTTTCATCTTCATTTAAGGCTTCAGTTATCCTTTTCCTTTTCTGGCCTCCGACACCTTTGTTCAGATTTTCATAGTCAGGGTATTCAAAACCCAAGGCGTCCAACACTCAGTTCAGTCTTCGCTTCGGACGGGTGCCGAAGGCCGCAGTCATCAATTGATCTTCTTTTTTGGAGTAGTTGCCAAGTATTTCATTACACATTACTTCAATTGTATCCAGCCACTCTTGGCAAGGTGTTTTAAAGTATTTCTTAAACTTAAAATAGTAAGGTAAACGCACAAGTTCACCTTCTTTCTTTTCCCCCTTTAGCTTCGGCATTTCCCATTCTTTTAAACTAGGAAAAACCTTGAAAGCCAAAAACTCCTGAACCAGGTCTCTTGTACTGATATGCTCTGCAATAATTCTGAATTCATTCATTGCTTTTTGAGTTGGACCTTCCGGTGTCATGTTGCAATGGGGGCGGGTTTCTCCGAAGATTAGTTCAAGTGGACTTTGCACAAGCTTCTCCTTGTCGTCATCAACCTTGACATAGAACCACTCCGACTTATAGCCTGCTGCCCATTTGCTTCGGTAGCTGATTACAGGAAACTTTGTAGTTTTCCGATAAGCAAAATTATAGCAACCAAAATTGTCATGCAATCCATCCTTTCTAGCCTTCGTCTGATAGTGCAGCTCGTGAACTCGACAAAAGCTGTCCGCAAACGGCTCCACCGCTTGGCTTCGGAGGGCCCAGATATAAACGCTAAGCCTAACGATAGTGTTAGGAGTCAGCTGATGAAAGTAGATACCAAACCTCTTCAGTACCTCTGCAATAATCCCATGTAGGGGGAATCTTAATCCAGCCTTTAGAAAGCTCTTGAAAATGACAATTTCATCCTTTTCCGGCTTTGGGGTAGTCTCTTCTCCCCCGAAGCGTAATAGCTTCTTCTGATTTTCATTGAAAAAGCCCGACTTTACCATTTTGGAGAGATCAGCCTTCGAAACAGTAGACTTTCCGAAGTCCAAGTGGCTGGGTTTGCTTGGCATGGCAATACGATAATCGTCTTCGGGATCGGTTTCCTCAATATCTTCTTCTTCTGCTTCGGCAATTGCTTGTTCTGCCTGTTCTGCATCATCACTGGGGATCTTTTCCGAAGTTACCAGTCCGGACCTTTGCATCGCTTCGGAGATGGGAACAGTCTCCGAACCTTCAGCTTCGCCCCCTCACGCTCAACCCTAGCAGTAGAACGCACTCTGGCCATTTAATTCTGAATTTGTAAAAATTTAATACTTTTTTCTTCCCAAGTCTTTTCTTCTGACGAAGCAGGCTTCAAACTGGAGCTTCGTTCGATTCCGAGAGTTAAGCTTCGGCGATGGTTAAAAATTTTGGCAGCAAAACAGTGCAAATAGCAATGAATGCTGTGGTAACTTCACACCTACTCGTCTGTTTATATAGTACTGCAGGTAAGAAGGCGAAGCGCCAGGATTTTTACACCAGGCGGGCACCCGCTCGCACTCGCTGCGTGGTGGACCGCAGGGACCAAACAGTAACTCTGCAAGGTGGGACCGCTACGCGCTGGGAAACTGAATCGTTTCTCGACAACGAGCTCAGGGAAGGTGTTTTTTGGACCTTCGGCTCCCCGAAGCTTAAGAGACTTTTTTCACGGATCAAGCTCGTTACGAAAAACGATCTAGCACCGCGAAAGGGGCTACTGTTGGGTCTATGCTTCGTCGCCGAAGGTCTCCTAGGAAGAAGCGGCTTTCGGCTGAAGCTGCTTGTGTGAGATGGCCGAAGGTTCCTCTTCATGAAGCTTCGGTATTACAAACCGACTTAAAGATAGAATGACCTTTTAGTCCATAAAGGTCTGAGTCAATGTTGTAAACTTTTATGAGGGGCATAATTGTAATTCCTCACAGGCTGTGTCCTGTGCCTATAAATAGTGAACAGTATTCCTTTACTGTTCACACTTTCGGGCAATTGTAATCGCATCTTTCGGGAACCTATTTTTGCCAAGGCAAAAGGTATAATTGTATTCAATAATTCAATATATTAAGTAAATATAATTTAATTCGTTTATGGTTCATTTATCTTTTCATACCCTTTATTTTATGTTATTTATGTTATCTATTAGAATTTAATTACGAAGATTTAACCTTCGTAATTATGTTCTCATCAACCTTCGTCCATGGTTCATTATCCTCAAGGGAATATTGTTTCATGGGCGAAGGACGTTAACATTTAACATTTTATGTTGCCTTGTTCTTAATTCATAGCATTTGAGAACAAGTCCCCAACACTTATTCAATGTAGTTCACTGGAAAAATCTATCATACCCTGTTTTAGTATAAAATAAGTAGGATACCTTTTATTTTAATAAAACAAGGGAAACTTAGAAAAACCCTACAAAAATAACCCCAAGGTGAAAACACCCCCATCCTTGGGATAGCTAATGTTTTGTTATTAAGAACTTAGGAAAAATATGAAATCTGCTGTTTGACATTTTTCAAATAACAATGTAGTAGAAAGTGCCTTTTTGACATTAAACTTTAGAAAATCATAACTAAATAACCACCCCTTAGCTTTCTGTGGTTTTTGGCATAGAAGCCTATTATTACTGTTAGATGCCAACAAAAATAACCCTTAGGACAGACCCCACCTCTAATTAAGAGTTGTAGTACAAAGTGGCCCATTTACCCAACTTTTATTCTTTTTGTCTTAAGCATAGCCTTTATATGTTGAGCCTCAAATTCTTAAAACAGGCTAGAATAGCAAATGGCAACCCACTGTAATTTTTACAGAATTTTTGGAAAATATTAAACCACTGTCGTAGTTCAAACCTACACTAGAAACCATAAGTAGAAATTAAAGAAAGGAAAATGAATAATGGTAATTAGTGTCATCCTAAAACCCTTGTAATTTGTCCACTGAAATGTATAAAGACAATACAAATCCACTATGTTATCCTCAACAATAAAAACCTAAGCCTAAAAAGTAATAAGCATAACCCACTGGAAGCCCCGCATGACCAAGAAACTCTAAGTTACTTCTTGACTTAGTTTCTTTTTAGCATAATGTTATTAAATCCTGCATAATCATGACATACATGTTCATTGCATTCGATAGACTGTAACCTTGTTGACGGAGAGTACGTCCTTGTGCCGGAGCAAGGAGCTGCTCAGGAGGTAGCCCCGGACCCAGCACCAGAGCCTGCACCAGAGGACCTGCCTACCACTGCTTTGGAAGGCAAGCCCCGGTTTATGCATAACCTGTTATTTATGCTATTTTACTGCACTTAATGATTGTAGGATTGATT
This sequence comes from Zea mays, assembly GCF_902167145.1. Taxonomy (NCBI): domain Eukaryota; kingdom Viridiplantae; phylum Streptophyta; class Magnoliopsida; order Poales; family Poaceae; genus Zea; species Zea mays. The sequence continues at coordinate 93,504,815 of NC_050097.1, forward strand.
GTGCATTTAGGTGTAGGAATTGTTTGAAACCCTAGTTGCATGATCTCAGGAATCCTTTTGAGATGAATACTAGTATGATAGGTCGAGTAGTTGCTTTATTTAATTAGGATCTCGGTAGAAGACAAGTGAGTTTTCTAGCACTCGCGCGAGATCAGGATTTGGTTGTACCCACCTTCATACTATTATGATACTAGTGGTAGACAACAATCCATGGGGATTGGTTGTTTACGAGATGGGAAAATGGAATAAGGATTAACGTGCGGATACCTGTGTCAAGCGTTTGAACGTACTAAACACATACCGAGAAATATGGTAAATCGGTAAGCCTAGTACCTGAGTGAACCTGCCCGCAGACATATCCCCTCACGCGACCTGAGACGAGGTCTCCCATTCCGGTTATGGTGGGTACAAGTGCGGTCACTGCACGACGACAGTCGGGGTCAGTGAGGCATTGTACGCCAAGGCGGTGAGCCCTAATCTGTTGCCAGAGAATCGATGGGGATGGTTGATATGTGTGGGGACGGAGTGCCCCTACATGTCGTGTGTTTAGGTTTACCTTGCAAGGATAAAAACTCGATTCGAATCGTCTGCTTCTCGCAGCTAATGAGACTGCTTGATCCATTGTACTGCATTGAGTAACAAGTGGAAATATGATGAGTTGATATAAGATGTTGATTGCTAATAATGCTTGCTACTATGTATGAGTAGATAGTACACTTTTAGCCTTAAGAGAGTCACACTTAAATTGACAAAGTTAAAACTTGACTTAGAAACTCAGCTAGTGCTTTTGGCAACCAAACCCCACAGACAAACAACTGCATGTCTAGAGGTAGAGGAGTAGACTCCTCACACCGGGTAAGTCTAGCTGAGTATTAGTATACTCAGCCTTGCTTGTGGCATAATTTTATAGGTTCCTTGGAGGACATGTTTGCTGGAGTGACTTGGCCGTCCATCTTGCCACCGGGTTGGACTGTCGAGTGGGACCCCGCCTCGGCTGAGGAGGAGCATGAGGAGTGATGGGACAGGCTTCCCCATCTCTCTGTTTAATTACCGTTAGTTTTATTCCGCTGCACTTCGAACAATGACAACTACTTTTGCAAAACTTCGATGGTGATGTAATAATTTGATACTCCTTCATGTATGGTTTTATGCTTTATTGTATTTGCTCTGTGACTCACCATCGAGTGAGATTGTGGTACTTGATCCTGTCAGTGGCCGTGTCGGACTAGATCCGAGGGATTGATGGGTTATTCCCATTTAAGTGTGGTCTAGCCTCTGAGGCGGGACTTAGGCACTTAAGTTGGAATAATTCGGGCAGTTCCGCCACAAGCAGGGCTCAAGACCTTCTTAGTTTCCAGCACAACATCTAGCACGTTGGCCATCCTCCTCCTCTTGGGAGTTGCGGGAGAAGTCTTTTGCACCTTCGGCAGTTTTGCCCCTATCGGAGGGCTTAGAATTTTTGGCATCCTTATTATTTCTTCAACCTTTGACTCTTCAGCCTTATCAAACTTATCTTCGACTGGCTCGACGGTATGTGTCTTTGGCATTACGGTTGGCTCTTCAGCGCTCTGTGTAATCGAAGCAATTTGTGTTGCTTCGGCTGCTGAAGTGGACCCTACGCCAAATTCAGGCACTGCGGCCGGTTCAATGTAGCATAGCCGGTGGGTCAGAACCTTAATCTTTTTGCCCTTCGGCTCAGCTATAGTGGCCGAAGCGGCGGTCTTCCTCTTTTTCTCTTGCCCTTTTATTGGATAATGGTAATCAGGGTATATGAAGCCAATAACATCAAATACCATGTTTAATCTTTTCTTGCCCCGACTTCCAAAGGCTCCGGACAGATCATTATCTTTGGCCTTGGAGTATGCTCCAAGTAGCTCGTCACTAGTAGCTTCGATGCACTTCAGCCAGTCATCGTTTGGCTCATCAAACTTTTCCCTGAATTTAAAGGTATACTTCAGTCGGACCAGTCCACCCTTAATAGAATCGGTGGTGGTCTCCTTCGGCATGTCCCAACTTTCCACAAGTGGCCATACCCTGAAGGATATATGCTCTTGAATTAGATCCCTTGTGCCAATGAAGGCACACACAATGCTAAAAGCTCTCTGACATGCTTCCACATTGCTATCAATTTCCACCTTCGGCCTTCGGAGAGCGAAGCGAGACCAAATGGGGCGCTGGATGATTTCTTTGATGTCTTCCCTTGCTTTTAAATCATTTTTAACATAAAACCACTCCCCCATCCAGGACCCAGGCCATCGTTTCCGGAATGTTGGTACCCGGTGGCTTGCATTGGGGCGAGCAATAAATCCATAACAACTGAAGTTGTTGTGGTACTGTTCTTTGCCAGTGGCCTTTGTCTCATACAGGAGCTCGTGCATGCTCCAGAAGCACTTCGCGCTCGGCTCCAGCCCTTGACTTCTTACAGCCCAGACAAAAATCTCCATCCTCATTACAACTTCGGGGGTGATCTGATGAAGGAAAATCTGGTATGTCTTCAACACTTCAACTACAAACTTGCTTAAACGAAACCGAAGACCAGCCTTAAAAAAGCTTCGGTAGATAACAACTTCATTTTCCTCAGGGGCAGGGACGATGTTGTCTCCGCCAACTCTCACGATAGACATGTCGCGAAAGTATCTTCCTCTCATGTTGTCAAGATGACTCTGTTTAATAGTCGATTTTCCAAAGACAGAATGGCTTGGTCACCATGGCCAATCTTCAGAATCTTCATCTCCACTTTCCGCATCATAACTATCACTGTCATCAGTATCTTCAGATAAACCTTCAAGTATCTCTTTAGTAATCTTTTCTGTGTTTGTTTTTGACATAGACTCAATAAACCCGGTGATAAAGGATCCACAACTTTCTTTTCTTCGAACAACTTTGTCTCCTCAGTCAGCTTTGTCTCCTCTATCAGTTTCTTCTCTGGAGTCATCCTTTTTTCCTCAGTCATCTTCTTTTCCTCAGTCATTTTTCCCCAGACATGGTGAAAGCACGTCTTTGAACTGAAGCTCGAAAAGCTTGAAAATCAGGCGAGAGCTAGTGAGCAAGAGTTAAAAAGTTTGAGAAAATAACGCGAATGCTAGAAATGGCGTATCAAATGTTGCCGGTGTGGGTTAATATTTATACGCTCAGTGCCTTGCAATTTGGTGGACCCCATCTGTCAGTGACTATTGCTATTCTAGCAAAAGGGAAGGTGTTTTTTTGGACCTTTGGCTTAAGGCCTTCGTTCATGTCGCAGTCTGAATTCGTTGATTATAACAAATTAATACTGCGAGGGGCTACTGTTGGGGGCCTTCATCTTCCAAAGGTCCTCAAAAACATGATTAACAATGTTTTCCAAGTGAAATATATGCACAAGAAACTTCAAACTCGGAATGAAGCTGTCCACAATATGGAGAGCATGATTGGGACAAAGGTTGATGCAATTCCGAAGCTACGCGCAAGGGAGCTTCGGCTCAACAGCAGAAAGAGGAACCGACTTAAAGGGGAAAAGGCTATCTAGTCCTCGATGGATTATCCTTACGTCAATAGTAAACATAGAGGGCATGAATGTAATTTTACAGAGGTTGCACCCTATGCCTATAAATAGATGAACAGTACCCCCGTACTGTTCACACTGACTTGTACTCGCTCATGCGTCACGCTTGGACTTTTTGCCTTCTGTTGAGCCAAAGGTACAAATGTAATTCAATATTGTTCTTGTTCATCCATGATGATATATAATAAAGATATATTAATAATGTCATTTGGGTATTCATGTTGTTTTTCATGCTTCATACGCTTCATATTTTATTAATGTATATTGCGATGATGAAGGTACGTCCTTCATGACCTTCGTTCGAAGATCGTTATATCCCAAGGGAAATAATGCTTCGAAGGACGAAGGACATTAACCATTTAACCTCTTATGTGTTGCCTTGTTCTTAATTCATAGCATTTGAGAACAAGTCCCCAACAACAATATTTTGATCCCAAGTAAACCCAGCCATCTAGATTTTGAGAAATCTACAGTGTATGAAGCTGACGTGCCCATGATGATGAAGCTGGGCTACCTTGGAGAAGCTGAAAGGAAACTTGTCCGATTTGCTGGAGAAGAAACCAGCCCAACGCCGAAGGATGATGAAGTAGTGGTTTCAAGAGTTTTTTCAAAGCAGGATTACGATTTCCTCTGAACGAGATGATAGGAGAAGTGTTGAATTTTTTTGAAATTTATCTTCATCAGCTGACCCCTAACGCCATCGTTAGGCTCAACATCTTCATCTGGGCCCTCCGAAGCCAAGGGATGGACCCAGATGCCGAAACATTCTGCCGAGTGCATGAACTGCACTACCAGACGAAGGCCAGGGCAGACGGTTTACATGAAAACTTTGGTTGCTACAATTTTGCGTATCGCAAGGATACGAAGGCTCCAGTTCTCAGTTATCGCACCAAGTGGCCAACCGGCTGGAAAGGTGAATGGTTTTATATCAAAGCTGATGAGAAGAAAAGGGGGAAGCTGATGGCGATGGTTATGTGCCCGCTATCTCTAAACTTCGGGATGACTAGGTCCCTGTGCATCATGCAGCCAGGGTGGTGGCTGAACAAATCAGTACTAGAGATGTGGTGCAAGAATACCTGGCCAACAGAACATCTCCAACGTCAAGTGATTGGGGCATGCCGAAGCTAAAGGGAACAAAGAAAAAACTTGAGCTTGTTTGATTGCCTTATCGTTTTAAGTTTGAGAAACAGTTCAAGGAGCCTTGCCAAGAATGGCTGGAAATGATTGAAACTATGTGCAATGAAATTTTGGGGAACTATACCAAAAAAGAAGACCAATTAATGACTGCAACCTTCGGCACCCGGCCAAAACGAAGGTAAAACCGGGTAATGGATGCTCTAAAATTTGAATACCCTGATTATGAGTGACTCAACAAAGGTGTCGAAGGAGGAAAAAGAAAAAGGATTGTTAGCGTTCTGAGCAGACAAGCTGCCAGGATGGTGAAGGAGGATGAGAAGGTTTTAAAGAAGAGAAAATCCACTCCTGAGCCGAAGGTGGCAGTTTTGAAGAAAAGAAAAGCTAAATCCCCAGAGCCGAAGGTGACTGAAGAGGAAGAAGAGACTCCCTCAACACCTCCTGCTGCCAAAGTGGCAGAAATTTTAAAGGTAATGACTGAATCTCTACCTATCAAGATGCTAAGCCCTCTGGAACAGGAACTGACGAAGCTTTTACAGAAGAAAGAAGAACCTTCGGCTACAAAGAAAGCAGATGGGCTGAAGAAGCAAAGAATTGGTAGCATAATGCAAGCCACTGAACGAACACCACCATCGACCTTGGCATCTAAGATAGCACCTACTGCAAGCGTCGAGGTCGCTGCCGAAGCAAACATTTCTGCCGAAGCTACAGCTACTACCGAAGCTGCCAACTTGGAGGCCACCCTATCTAGAATTGATAAATTGATATTGGGTATGCCTATAGAAGAAACAGCTGTGGCTGCAGAATAGGTCATGGCCCTAGTGCCTGGCAAAGGGAAGGAAATTGTCGATGCTGCTTCAGAAGTAAAAGATTTTGACCTTCGGAACCTGGTCGAACAAGAACATTTTGAGGCCAAAAAGAAGGAGCTACAGGAATATGGCATTTCTTGTGGCTACCAGCCAGGAGCCATGCTCTTTGGTGGGATCGACGAAGAGGCCTTGGGATACGTTCGCGACCGCACCGGGGCGAAGGTAATCGGCACTCTATCGAAGAGTGTTGCTTTTCCGAAGCTCGAAGCCGATATTAGCAGCTACCGACGATAACATATCGTTGGTAGTTTGTTTTATTCCAACTTTAAGGTAAAATTCTTGTGATGAAGCAAAATTTTACTTTTTATTTTTGTGACGAAGCAAGTTTGCTGATGAAGGTATATTTGTACAGAGTATGATGCTAAGCAAAGCACTACAAATGCAACAAGACCTCGAGGATAAAAAGAACGAAATTATAATCGAGGGTTTAGAGAACAAGATTAAAGAATACGAAGCTTCTCTTGAAAAGAAAAATTGCCTACTCCAAGCAATGGAAGGTTCCCTTGCAGAAGCGCAAACGAAAAATGCTAGATTAAATAGGGAGATTCTCCAAAAATCAGAGAGCTTCGAACAAAAAAGAAAAAACTTGCAGACAAAATACGAAGCTGAAGCTGTCGAAAATATGAAGCTGAAGCAATCTTTGAAAGAGCTTTGGAACATGTTTCTAGGTTTTGGCGGCCGCTGCATACAGCGATTGAAGAAGGTTTTCAACTCAGTTGGAGCCAGCGCTGAAAAGTTTACCCCTTCGGCCGAAAACATATCAAGCACCTTCGAACACATTTAAGGCGAAGTCGAGGCGCTTGACGAAGTAATAGCGGGGCACGGTGACTTCTGTGCCCTGCTAGCTTCTCGCGGCACAGCTGCAGCATTTCTGAAAGCTGGCTATACGGACGGGAAGATTGTCAATAGACCAACTTTCAACCTATCTTCAACGGATTTGGTTGACATTCCCAGCGAGGCCCGAAGCATAGGGAGCAGATTTATAACTCAGATTTGGGCGAAGGGTGGTCGAGATTTGGCTGGTGACGAGGCCCAAAGCTTGCTTAAACCAGTATGAAACTTATATCTGTTGCTTACCTTTTCTTGTGATTACTTTTTACCTTATACAACTTTGTCATGTGTAGGATGATGATGCCGAAGATTAATAATCTGAAGAATATTCCGAAGGGCCGCCGAAGCTGTTTTTTAGGCCTGCCTGCATAGATCTTTTAGAGGCATTTGTATTATCTCTGTAAAAGATAGTGTAATCGAGAATTGAACATTACTCTGTATATTTTTCCATACCTTGTAATATATTTTTACCTTTTCTTCCATGTGTAAATTGCTTTGTTGTGGACGAAACTTATATCTTTTGAGCCGAAGGAGAAAAACACCTTCCCTTCTTTTCGTACACAACGACGCATATCTTGCTTCTTCATGCTCATCGAAGCATTGTTATCAGAGCTGAAGTATCTTTTTGTGCTTTATGTTATGATGATGATGATTCTACGAATGTCTACATGAATGTATATGAATGCAATGAATGATGTAATGTAACGTGCAAATGAATGTCCCAAACACACACACGAAGCCACACAGACTCTGCATCCCCTTAGGAACGACTTTTGAGTCTTAATCTCTGCATCCCCTTAGAAACGACTTTTGTGCTTCTTCACCTTCTATTTCAGTGGCATTTAAGTTCTGCATCCCCTTAGGAACAACTTTTGAACTTATTCACCTTCTATTTTGGTGGTATTTAGCTCTGCATTCCCTTTGGAACGACTTTTGAGCAGAAAACTTACTCTGTGCTCCCTTAGGAACGACTTTCTTGAAGCTTCATCATGCTTTTGGCTCTGCATTCCCTTAGGAACGACTTTTGAGCAGAAAACTTATGCTGCGCTCCCTTAGGAACGACTTTTTTGCAGCTTCGTCATGCTCTGCATCCCCTTGGGGACTTCTTTTGAGCTTCTCCCTATTTTTCTTTTTGCACTGGATGGTGCATGCTTAGATTTTACATATTACATCTTTGGGGGATTTGGCCCTCGTAGGGCTAAATAAGAATGAAAAATTACAAGCTATGGCCCCATTCAAAACCTTCCTCCCCTCTTGAAAGGAAAAGGGTGCCATAGAAAAAATGAAAAAAAAATTACATCAAATTACACATAGTATCGCCGAAGCTCATCCGCATTCCAAGATCTGGGTATGTCGTTGCCGTCCATATCCTTCAATCTATAAGAACTGGGTCTTGACAAAGATACTACTAGAAATGGACCTTCCCACTTCAGTTGTAACTTGCCCACTGAATCTGGGTTGGCCACTCTCCGAAGCACCAGATGTCCTGGCTAGATATTTTTCAATCGAACTTTTCTATCACGGCACTTTATTATTTTGGCCTGATATTTATTGATGTGCTCTATAGCCTGAAGTCTGGTCCCTTCTATAGTATCTTTTGTTACTTGATAATCAGCTTCGTCTTCTGCCGAAGCTATTGTTCTTAATGACCCTGTCTTTGCTTCTTCTGGAGTTATTGCTTCGTCACCAAATAAGAGCTTGAAGGGAGTAAATCCTGTTGCCCTTGACGTAGTTGTGTTGTGGCTCCACACCACTTTAATCATCTCGTCTGACCACTTTCCTCTGGGTTGGTTAAAGATTAGCTTCATTATTCCTGTCATTATAATGCCATTTGCACTTTCCACCAGCCCATTTGATTCTGGGTGCCTAACTGATGCAAAATGAATCTTCGTACCTATTCGGTCACAAAAATCTTTGAATGCTTCGGCATCAAATTGCGTACCATTATCCACAGTTATCACCTTCGGCACACCGAAGAGACAAACAATATTCTGCCAAAAGAATTTTTGGACCGTGACCGAAGTTATTGTAGCCAATTTCGCTTCAATCCACTTAGAAAAATATTCTACTGCAACTACAACATACTTCAAGTTGCCTTGTGCTGGCGGGAGTGGACCCAACAAATCCAGGCCCCATCTTTGCAACGGCTAGGTTGGTTGTATTAATTGAGTTAGCGACGAAGGTTGTTTCTGTCTCTTGCACATTTTTGACAATTTTCACACTTTTGGACCAGATCTGCTGCATCCAAAGCTGCCTTCAGCCAATAAAATCCTTGTCTAAAAACCTTTCTCAACAAAGGTCTAGACCCAATGTGAGATCCACACAAACCTGCATGTATTTCCTTCATTAGCTCTATACATTCAGTTCTGGATAAACACTTGAGAAGTGGAGAGCAGACTCCATGTTTGTATAACTCCCCTTCTATCATGACATATGGTCTTGTCCTTGCTTCCATTCTTTTATTATAAACTTCGTCATCCGAAAGACAGTTACCTTGGAGGAAAGATATGATTTCAGTCCTCCAATCTTCACTATGTACAGGTGATATTGTGTGCACTGCTCTCTTCATAAGTTCAACCGAAGGTGCTTTTATTGTCTTAAAGAATACCTCCGTAGATAGAGGGAGCTCCTGTGCTGCTGACTTAGCTAGTAGATCTGCATGCTCATTTTCCCCTCTTGGGATATTTTTACAGAAAAACCTTTGAAAGAGGCCTCCAACCTTCGGACTGTGTCCAAATATTTTTCAAGCTTTAGATCCATTGCCTTGCTACATAGCATGTTCTGACTTTAGAAGGCGCTACTAGGACAGCAGCGGCTCCTGCGCCGAAGGTTCCCCAAGAACCATCATAGAAGACTGTCCATGCTTCGGTGTCTTTTGTTACTTCTTCCTGAGCCCCTAGCGTCCAATCAGCGATGAAATCTACTAATGCCTGGGACTAAATTGAGGACCTTTGTACATAGTCAATAGAAAATTCATTGAGCTCGGCAGCCCATTTTCTGATCCTCCCAGTAGCTTCTCTATTCCTCATTATGTCTTTCAAAGGTTGCGACGAAGGAACAATTATATGATATGCTTGAAAATAATGCCGAAGCTTCCTGGAGGCCATCAACACAACATATAGCACCTTCACCAATTCTGTATAATTTTTCTTTGATAAGCTTAGTACTTTGGGGACGAAATATACTGGTACTTGTTTTTTGACCTGGCCATCTTGCTTCTCCTATACAAGCGCCACACTGACTGCAGAGTGGGAAGCTGCTACATATAAGAGTAATGGAGCCCCTGACGAAGATGGAGTTAGAGTTGTCAAGTCTATCAAGTATTGCTTTAACTCTTCGAAAGCCCTTTGCTGAACCGGACCTCAATGGAAAACTTCGACTGACTTAAGTATTTCAAAGAATGGTAGATTCCTTTCTGCTGATCTAGAAATGAATCTATTTAACGAAGCCAGCCTTCCTGCCAACCTTTGGGCCCCCTTCTTTGTATTTGGCGGCTCCATCTGAAGGATAGCTTCGATCTTATTTGGGTTAGCTTCAATTCCCTTCGTTGATACCAGACAACCAAGGAACTTTCCCTTCTTTACTCCAAAAACACACTTTTCTAGATTTAATTTCAGACAAGCTTGCCTGAAATTGGCAAATGTCTCCTGCAAGTCAGCAATATGATTCTCCTGCTTCGTGCTTTTTACTATGATATCATCAACATAAGTCAGCACATTCCTGCCTATTTGAGTGTGAAGGACCTTGGCTGTCATTCTGCTGAAGCTTCCTCCAGCATTCTTGAGTCCCTCAGGCATCCGAAGGTAGCAATAAGTGCCACTAGAAGTTATGAAGCTAGTCTTTGGCTCATCTTCCTTCTTCATCCAGATTTGATGATAGCCTGAGTAGCAGTCCAGTAGACTCATGAGCTCCGAAGAAGCTACTGCATCTACAAGGGAGTCTATTCTTGGTAATGGGAACTCGTCCTTTGGGCATTCTTTGTTGAGATCTATGAAATCAATACACATTCTCCATTTTCCATTAGCCTTCTTCACCACAACAGTGTTAGCTAACCATTCTGGATATGTTACTTCTTTGATAACACCAGCACTGAGAAGTCTCTTTACTTTGTTCCGAGCACCTTCAGCTTTATCATCAGACATCTTCCGAAGTCTTTGCTTCCTTGGCCTGAAAGATGGATCCACATTAAGTGAATGTTCGATGACATCTCTGTTGACACCACAAAGATCATTGGCTGTCCAAGCAAAGACATCTTTGTTGTTGAACAGAAATCTTATCAGAGTTTTTTCTTGCTCATCAGATAGCTGAGATCCCAGCAGTACCCTTTGATCTGCTATATCTTCACATAGGAGCATAGGCTTCGCCTGATCTGCCGAAGCAGCCTTCTCTCTTTTGCGTTTATATTGTTGACAAGCTTCGACTCCATCTTAGTTGTGGATTGCCTTTGAATCTGTCCAACTCCCTTCAGCCCTTCTAGCAGCTTCTTGACTTCCATGGACAGCAATGGGCCCTTGTTCCAAAGGTATCTTCATGCATAAGTATGCTGGGTGAAGTATTGCTTCAAAGGCATTAAGTGTCCCTCGACCAATGATTGCATTGTACGAGTATTCCATGTCGATAATGTCAAAAACAACTTGCTCAGTTATTGTGTTGTGAACATATCCGAAGGTTACTGACATTGTGATTTTGCCAAGTGCCACAATCTGCCTTCCTCCGAAGCCACAAAGAGGGTATGTAGCATCATGGATCTTGTCTTCTGGTTCTTGCATATGCCTAAAAGCCTTTGCAAATATGATGTCCGCTGCACTGCTTGTGTCAACCAGAACATTGTGGACCAGAAATCCCTTGGTGACACAAGATATAACCATAGCATCATTGTGAGGATAGTCTTTTAGCTGAAGATCCTCTTGGGAGAAGACCACTTGGACCTGATGAAGGGTCCTTGCACCCCAACTTGCTGCACTCTTCTCTGTGCTTCCTTCTTCTGCTTCTTGTTGGCTGGCTCTGAACTTGACCCGCCCGTGATTGGGAGCACCAGCTTCGTGACCGAAGGTGCTACATTTTGGTTGTTGAACGAAGCCATCGTCTCAACAGTGGAAGTGAGTTCACCGGAGGTGGGCGCCAATGTTGGAGACTTGTTCTCAAATGCTATGAATTAAGAAAAAGGCAACATAGATGTTAATGGTTAAAGACCTTTGTCCTTCGAAGTATTATCTCCCTTAGGATATAATGATCTTCAGACGAAGGTCATGAAGAACATATCGTCATCATCTCGATAAATAACAGGAAGTAAGATCATATGACACATATAAAAAACATGAGTGATCATATGATATCATTTGGATATTCTTTATTGTGCAACCATGAATAAACACAAAGTTTATTGAATTACATTTGTACCTTCGACTTGATAGAAGGTAAGAATCCAAGTGTGACGTGCGTGTAAATACAGGTCAGCGTGAACAGTACATGGGTACTATTCACCTATTTATAGGCACGAGATGCAACCCGGTCGAAATTACATTTATGTCCTTCATAACAAATTATAAACATGACACAGATTATCAGGGACTAAACGGTCTTTTCCTCTTTAAGTCGGTGCCGTCCTTCGTCTCAAGGCGCATCATTATGCCGAAGCTCCCTGGAGTGCGGCTTCGGCTTATACCTTCATGATGTATCTTCTTGCATGTCACCCTGCCGAAGGTGTTTTTGCTTAGAGGACCTTCGGCGCAGAAGAAGGCCCCAAACAGTATTCATCGACCATATTCTGATCTATTCCAAGAATGATAGTGATCATGAGGAACATTTGCGATTGGTACTATAGAAGCTGAGAGATAATCAACTCTATGCCAAAATTTTGTAAGTGTTAGTTTTGACTTGATGAAGTACCATTCCTTGGGCATATCATCTGCAAAGGTGGAATCTTAGTGGATCCGGTTAAAGTAACGAAGATAGTGGGTTGGAAGATACCAAAAACAGTCACTGAGGTTCGGAGTTTCCTAGGACTCGTGGGTTACTATCGGTGTTGTATTGAAGGATTCTCCAAAGTAGCAAAGCCTATGACCTCACTGTTGGAGAAGGGGAAGGAGTTTAAATGGACTCACTAATGCCAAGAGAGTTTCAATCAAATGAGGTTTAAATTGATGTCACCCCCAGTGTTGATTATGCCAGATCTATAGAAGGGATTTGGCATACATTGTGATGCATGCCGCCAGGTCTTGGGGTGTGTTCTTATACAAGAAGGACATGTTATTGCTTACGCGTCTCGCTAGTTGCGAAAACATGAGTTGAACTACCCCACTCATGACTTAGAACTGGCAGCCATAGTGCATGCCCTCAAGATTTGGAGGCATTATATAATGGGGACTAAGTGCCAAGTCTACACTAATCATAAGATCTTAAAGTACATCTTCACTCAGAAGGATCTCATCCTTAGGCAACGCCGTTGGTTGGAGCTCATCAAAGACTATGACTTGGAAATCCATTATCATCTGGGCAAGACGAATCTGGTTGCGGATGCCTTGAGTTAGAAGGAGCATGTTCATGCAACTATTGTCGCCCAATTACCCGATGAGTTAGTATAAGACTTTGAAAAGCTCAATCTGGGAATAGTTGCTCACACTAAAGGGATTGCCATCAAAGTTGAACCTACCTTAGAACAAGAAATACGTAAAGGTCAGGTTGGTGTTGCCAAGATTCAAGAGATTAGAGACCTTATGGCAGAAGGCAGAGGTTCAGACTTCACGGAGGATGATCAAGGCACAATCTGGTTCAAGAACAAGATTTGTGTCCTCGAGATTGCTAGTCTCGTGAGACCATATTGAAGGAAGCACATGACTTAGCTTACTCCATCCATCCCGGTAGTACCAAGATGTAACAAGACCTAAAGCAGAAGTATTGGTGGTACGGCCTAAAGACGGATGTTGCTTCACATGTGGCATTGTGTTATGATTGCTAGAGGGTAAAAGCTGAACATAAGAGACTTGCCGGTTTGCTGCACCCGCTTAAAATACCTGAGTGGAAGTGGGAAGAAATTGGTATGTACTTCATCGTAGGTCTACCCCGTACATCTACTAGGTATGACTCCATATAGGTGATTGTGGATAGACTAACCAAAGTAGCCCACTTTATCCGAGTGAAGACCAAATATTCAGGAGCCAGGCTAGCAGAGTTGTACATGGAACAGATAGTTTGTCTAGACGGTGTGCCTAAGAAGATCGTGTCAGACCGAGGATCTCAGTTCACTTATCGGTTTTGGCAGAAGTTGCATGAATGCTTGGATACAAGACTGAATTTTAGTTCGGCCTACCATGCTCAAACTGATGGGCAGACCTAGAGAACCAACCAAGTACTAGAAGATATGCTAAGAGCATGTGCTTTTAAACATGGTGACAGTTGGGATAAGACTTTGCCCTATGCGGAGTTCTCTTACAATAACAGTTACCAGGCCAGTTTGAAGATGTCCCCATTTGAGGCTTTATATGGCAGAAAATGCAGGACTCCTCTATATTGGGATCAAACTAGTGAAAGGCAGTTCTTTGGGCCAGAAATTATACAAGAGACAGAATAACAAGTATGGTTGATAAGGAAGAACTTGAGAACCGCACAGTCAAGAAAGAAAAGCTATGCAAACACCCGGAGAAGGCAGTTGGAGTTTAAAGAGGGTGATCATGTGTATCTGAAGATGTCACCGATTCAGGGTATGCGGAGATTTAAAGTTAAAGGGAAGTTGTCCCCTCGCTTTATTGGGCCCTTCTTGATCCTAAAGTGAGTGGGGAAAGTTTCCTATCAACTAGAATTACCTGACCATCTTGCAGATGTACACATTGTCTTCCATGTATCACAGTTGAAGAAGTGTCTCAGGGTACCCGAAGAGCAGCTACCTATGGAGAATCTTAGTGTTCAAGAGGATCTGACTTATACTGAGTATCCTATAAAGATCCTTGATACTTTGACTCATGTCACGAGGAGTAAAGTGATCAAAATGTGCAAAGTGCAATGGAGTCACCATGGTGAAGATGAGGCTACTTGGGAGAGAGAAGAAGAGCTAAGAGTAGAATTTGCCCACCTCTTTCCTAGTTCATCCTAACCTCGAGGTCGAGATACTTTTTCAGGGGGTAGGTGTTGGGGGCCTTTCTCCTCCAGAGATCCTCAAAAATGTAACTGACCATATGTCTTTAGCATGACATAGATTATTGCAGGAGGCTTCAACTTCGGAATAGAGATCTTCTGTGATAAGAGTAGAGGTGTAACCCGAAGGTGACAAAAATGGACGACGAAGTTATAGTCAAAAGGACTTCGGCTCGGGTTGATGACAAAGACCAAATACAACAGTGACCAAAAAAGGATAAAAACTATTTAGTCCTTAATGTTTTGTATTATAATTGTAGACGGATGACAAGGACATAAATGTACTTTTACTCAGGCTGCGTCCTATGCCTATAAATATGTGAATAGTAGCACCGTACTGTTCACACTGGGTTGTAATCGCTCTCCCGCATCTTCACCTTCGAGCAAGCCGAAGGTATCAATGTAACATGGAATCTTTTAATATTTAAACATGTTTTGTGGGATGCAAATATAGATAAATCAATGAGATACAATTGTTGTCTACATCCTTTTGCATTCTTATTCATATAATAAATGATGAAGGTTTGTCCTTCTTGACCATCGTCTGATGAGTTTTATACCCATGTGGAGATAATACTTCGGAGGACGAAGGTATGTTATAATTAACAATTGTTTTGCCTTGTTCTTGACTCATAGCATTTGAGAACAAGTTACCAACAATGGCGCCCACCTCCGGTGAACTCACTTCCACAACCTTCGACAAGCATTCACCTTCGTCATGCCGCCGAAGAAGGCGACAATGCGAGGGGCTGCCCTGCAGCCATTGGACACAAATCAGGACGCACTCTCCCTGCGAGAGGCTAGGAGCCAGAAGAAAAAGGCCACTAGCCCAACGCTTCATGAGGAGCAGCTTGACCACGAGATCAGGGATTTAGAAGCAATCCACCAGCAAGTTCAGAGGAAAAAGGAAAGAATGCTTCGGCTAGCCGACCTTCAGAAGAAGATTGATGAAGCAACTGAGGAGATGCGTCATCTCACTCAAGATGACCAAGACCGAAGGCCCCAATACAAGGAGCTTCGTCAAGAAAGCCCAATCAACAAAGATGAATGGTACGATGACTTTCATCATGTCATCTTTGCTTTCGATGAAGCTTATCCTCTGGCAGCAGAATTGCAGGCTACCCCGTGGCCACCATCCTACAAGCCACCTCAGTTACCAAGTATGATGGGCATTCGGATCCAAAGTAGTTTCTGATGAGCTACAAGGCAACAATATCCTCGTATGGGGGCAACACTGCTGTCATGGTGAAGTCCTTCATCATGGCAGTTAGAAGCGTGGCTCAGACATGGTATTCCTCTCTTTGGCCAGGGACAATTACATCGTGGCAGAAGCTGAAGGACATGCTAGTCACCAGCTTCTAGGGCTTTCAGACGAACCCAGTCACTGCTCAGGCCCTGTTTCAATGCACGCAAGATCATGAGGAGTACCTACAGGCGTACGTCTGAAGGTTCCTACGTCTGAGAGCTCAAGCACCTACAGTGTCCAACGAGATAGTTATTGAGGCCATGATCAAGGGGCTTCGGCCAGGACCCACAACCCAATATTTTGCAAGGAAGCCACCATAGACCTTGGAGAAACTCCTCCAAAAAATGGATGAGTACATCCGGGCTAATAATGATTTCTGCCAAAGAAGGGAGGAAGCATATTGGTATTCAGAAATGACTAGGGGCTACGGAGGAAGACTTCATCATAGGCATGTCAAGACAATCCACAATCCCAATGCCAACGACGAAAGGGCCAACAATGCTCAGAGCAGTCATCACAGCTCACAGTCTTTGGGCATGTAGCAAACTTCTTACAGACCACCATCTCTGAGAGGCAGAGGAGGGAGAAGCTTCAGTGGAGGAAGGTACAGTAGCAGCCCAGGACATTGTTCTGCCTTTTCTGTTGCGAGGACAAGGGACACACAATGAGGACGTGCCAGGTCATGATCCAAATGCAAAAGGAAATTGCTGAAGCCAAGGCACGGCAGAATCAGCCGAAGCAGGTCCTGCATACTGCTTCGTGCTACTCTCCATATATCCCCGAATACGTTGGCAATCAACAGCCTACGGCTTCAGCTACTTCAGCAAGTCACTCTCAATCTTCCTGGGCTCAATTACCACCACCCCACCACTGGCGCCTGCCCCAAGTCATGATTAGCATCCAGAAGGGCATCTTCGGCCTCAGCAACAACGCGACCTTCGGGAGCAGTCTGAAGCTCGCACAGTTAACATTACTGTGCTCGAGTCCAGGCATATCTACTGAAGATGACACAATGTTTTGGCCAAAAGAAAGCCCGATTCGTTTTATTTCTACTCTTTTTTTTGCTTTTATGTTTCCTTCACAAAAGACAATACATGAAGGTTTAACCTTCAGCTCAATGTAATAAACCTGTGGTTGCACCATCAAGTCTGACAAGACCATGTTCCAAAGTGGGTCCCGCAAGTCAGTGTCATTCGCTATTCTAGCAAAGGGAAGATGTTTTTTCGGACTTTCGGCTAAAGGCCTTCGTTCACGTCACAGTCTAAATTTGTCACAAAGAAACAAATCAATACTGCGAGGGGCTACTATTGGGGGCCTTCCTCCTCCGAAGGTCCTCAAAAATGTAACTGAACATATGTCTTCAGCATGACATAGAGTATTGCAGGAGGCTTCAGCTTCGGAATAGAGATCTTCTTTTGTGATAAGAGTAGAGGTGTAACCTGAAGGTGACAAAAATGTACGACGAAGCTATAGTCAAAAGGACTTCGGCTTGGGTTGATGATGAAGACCAAATACAACAGTGACCAAAAAAGGATAAAGACTATTTAGTCCTTAATGTTTCGTATTATAATTGTAGACGGATGACAAGGACATAAATGTACTTTTATTTGGGTTGCGTTCCGTGCCTATAAATACGTGAACAGTAGCACCGTACTGTTCATGCTGGGTTGTAATCGCTCTCCCGCATCTTCAACTTCGAGCAAGCCGAAGGTATCAATGTAACATGGAATCTGTTAATATTCATACATGTTTTGTGGGATGCAAATATAGATAAATCAATGAAATACAATTATTGTCTACATCCTTTTGCATTCTTATTCATATAATAAATGATGAAGGTATGTCCTTCTTGACCTTCGTCTGATGAGTATTATACCCATGAGGAGATAATACTTCGGAGGATGAAGGTCTGTTATAATTAACAATTGTATTGCTTTGTTCTTGACTCACAACATTTGAGAACAAGTGACCAACAGTAGGATTTGTAATACCCAATTTGTAAATAATAAGAAAAGAGTTGATCTCATTAGATGTTTTTTCATCTACTCATTATGACATGGAAATAACCATATTTAAAGTGAACAATTAGTTAATAACACCTAAATAATCAATGCATCATGTTGGATTTCTGTGTTTGTGCATTCCATACTAGCAATATTAATAGAAATATGTTGATGTCCAAATTAGGATTTAACCCAAAATTTACAATTTATAAAATTGGAAAATAACCTAGAAAGGGAAAGAGAAGATACTACATAATATAAAAAATATATATAAATAAATTCTTCCCATACTGTATATCTAATTCCTACCTTTGATTTCAATATGAAATCCACCACAATATTTGAAATTCAAGTTGAAGTTCAAAACTAAGAAGAAAAGAAAACGGAAAATAAGAGAAAAGGAAGAAAAAAAAGAAAAGAATAAAAACGACATTGGGCCCAAAGCGGACCTCTCGGCTCAAGAGCCGACCCTGCTCGTAGCCACTCGCGCGTGCTGGCTCATCTACCACATCCGCGCACTGTCTCGTGGGGCCAGGATGCCAGTCGCTCGCCTGGTGCCACTAACGCGTGGACCAATCTTGTCGGTCTCCTTTCCCCAACTGACCTGTCGTGGTCGGAGGACCGACCGCACCATTGTCGTGGGGCAGTTACTGCGTCCCGGCCACCCTCGCATCTATAAAGGGAGCTGTGAACCTGGGTTTGTTCCTTCCTTCCCCTCCTTTTTACTTTCGCAACCATCACCGTACGGTGGTTCGGCGCCGGGAGGATTTGCGCCGTGGCAAGACTACCGCCAGCCTCTGCATGGGATCGTCGGCAAAGTGTTGCGGGAGTCCACCGAAGCACTGTGAGGGTTTAACATCTCGATGTGGGGGAAATCTTTGACCAAGACATCGGGAGTTTCTCACTGTTGGGTGGTGCCGTTTCTTTCCGTGGTTGGAGTATGACGCAGTTCCACCGTGGGTAAGTAACTGTGTGACCTGTTCATTTTTGCCCCCCGTGCGTAGACCGTACTGGTAGTCGGTAGGGATTCTCCGGTGGGCGCTGCCGCCATAGGTTGGGCGCACCGCTGTGACTTGTAGGCGCGGGATTGAAGATTACCCGTGACTCGTTAATCTGACGATGAACGATGGTGATTGAATCCAGGGACCTCCCCCCTCGTTCGCTTTTGCTTCAAAAGACGGGGGCGGTGGAATGGGAATCGAACTATCAGGGATTGGTGTTGGCTCGCGGTCCTTGGATTCACGATCCAATGGCCGATGTTGGTTATGGGTTAAGATGTAATCTGGTGTGTCAGCTAGTGATCAAACGACCGTAGTTTTGAGATACCCCTTCGCTATGGCAGATTTGCATATGAGGCCCTGGGATTTTTATTAATCAACCTGCCATCCTTAGTAGCCGTTAGAAATAAATTACAACAGAGCCCGAAAATTTATGAATTAAACCCTCGGTTCTCTATAATTTGTCTCCACAGTCCATAGGTTAATTAAATTGAATAAAATAACACCAAAAAGGGTTTTCTAGTATAAAAATAACCCTAGAACTTGTAATTCATAATTAAGTGATTTTAAATCCTTTTTGTTCCATTCCAGTTGCATTAATTTTGTATTAATATTGTTTATCCCCTAGTAACTCTATTTAGCCATGAAACATAGATTAAAATTACCTACTTAATTTATCCCATACTAAACACTTAATAACTTCTGAAAATCGTAACTCGATAACCGTAACTCTGAATTTAGTGATTCTTGTTCCTACGATCTCGTTACAATGCGTAGAATATTATCATGCATTTTGTTGTGTTGTTTGGTGTGATGTTAATTTCTCCTATACCATGTTGGCTTGTATTGTTGCGAATAGACGAGCAAGTGACCGAGGTCCTAGAAACTCAGCAAGTGGATACTACTGGCAGGAGCTCGATGAAGGCAAGTTGTGCCCTTGATCACTTCTATTTACCCAATATTGTTCATGTTAATCATTATGATCTGCATAGGTTAATTTTGATGGGACCTAATAGGTCACCCTAGTTTGACTATCTTTATACCTTGTTTACCACTGAAGTTTTGGATAGTACCTGCTATTGCTTTATGTGGTTTTGGGTATTGAGATACACATTAATCATGATCATGCTTTTATTATCAATTTGTTATTTACTGTTCATGACAAGATCATTTTGTTAATTGGAACATGGAGCGGCCACCGGGAAAACAGTGCTACCACAAGGGTGGTATGGGATGCCCTTGGCTGACTAATTAGGAAAGCTAGTGGATGACTACCTTACACGAAAGGGGCAAGGGCAGTTGGGGATTGGTCGGTTGCACTGGTATCACCGTTAGTAGTCATAATCCATTATGAGACTATATCGATATGTTATTGTCACACCCGGTTTTAGAAGGCAAACCGAATGCGAACCATGTACGTGCCAAGATCAGCAATTCACGTACACAGCAGTTACATAACATGGACATCCTCACACAGTGCTCAAATAGTATTAAAAGGGAAATAGTCGATTACATCATATGTCTGAGACATCCACATAGTCTTTACAATAAATCAAAGTGCGAAAATGAAACGTAGATAAACGCGGCCTTCACAGGCAGCCGACTAGGGGTTGCCGCTAACCCACGCCTAGAACTCGTCGTAGTCTTGGAACTCCTGAAAGTCTCCTTCCACGGCTTCATCTTCTCCTGAGCAGTGGTTGCAATGCTGACAACCTGGGGATGGGGGGGTTTGGTGTGTAGAGCAAGGGTGAGTACACATCAACATACTCAGCAAGTATCCTGTTTGGCTTGGACTAGCTTTATGTGGGGGTAAGTCAAGCATTTGCTTTTAGTTGGTCAGATTATTATTACTAGTAGAGAAAGCCAAGTTTTAGAATTGACCCACGTTACTAACCCAAACGTACTCCTTTCCAAACGGGAAGGGTACCACTTACCATTACCAGAGTCAAAACCAAGAACCATCAATCTCATTGCCACCTGCAAATCCGAACATCTCTGATCAAGTACCACTAATCACTGCAGCTCCCTTGGCCGCTCATAACCGCGAGCACGGCTGATATATCAGTTTCATAACACTCTGCAGAAATTGTGCACTTTACCCACAAGCCGTGATTCTCTTTCTGCCCGGAGATCATGACTCTCCATTGATCACTACCAAGGTGACCCAGCAGGGTTTCACTACGTAGCCTTTACAAAGACTCCCCGGGGCTGTAGTCGCCCGTTAGGTTTCCTAAATGTACCGCACTCCTCCCCAAGGGACAAATCAACCTTGGCAGAGCGAGCCGCATACACCGAGCCCCATTGACGGCACGACGGCGAAGCGAACTACACCCCGGATCCTCTAATTATTCAGCTAAGGGCACCCCATTCCACCCTCATGGTTGCACTATTTTCCCGGGTGGTCATCCAACGAACAGGTCCTTACGGAGAGGCACTCGAGAAACCGCTCGAGCCCCTTAAAGGCCACAAGTATAACATCATAATAAAAGAAGGGAAGACATTGTATCATTGATAATTCTCATCATGTTCATTGATTAGAGTCGAGCAATAGCATAAGACTAAGCAATAATAATCCAACCCAAATAGGTAAACAATGTAACACCTCAGGTGTTACCATGGCTAGAGCACACCTTGGTACTAAGGAATGTGATCACATGTGTATAAAACTTAAGGAGAACATAAGAACCTTGGAGACCATGTGTTAACCAAGATTTCTAATGACCTAAGAAGCATCACTCAAACTTTTGTGCACTTGCTACTTTGGGCAAGAGAGGGGAAAACCCTAGACCTCCCTTGAGCCCTATCTTCCAAAACCATGGTTAAGAGGGGGAGAGAATAAGCAATTGTGCAAACCATGAGTTAATCTTTAACCAAACTTTAAGTAACTTTTTAACCAGCAATTGTGGGAAGGAAATGTTGCAAAAAGACCCCTGGAGAAACCCCAAATCCATTCCTTAAGTGGAGAGAGAGCTAGAGCTCCCTATTTCTCTCTAAGTCAAAAACTACACCTACACTAAAGATCAGCCGTGTTCACCTTGGAGATGGCACCAAAACCACCTATGTTCTATACCAAAAATGTGGCATACCACCTAGGGCACCCACTGGAAAAAGTTGAGCCCGAGACCTCGACGTTTGACATGCCTTGGCATGGTTTTTGTCGCGAGGTGGGCAGAGTGACATACCTGATTTGGCGACCGAAGATCTCCCTACCTAGGCCATATCTGCCATGGCAACTCACGGATGGGAGACAACCCTAGGTGCCAGGAAAAGACTCGCGCCGGATTTTTGCCAAGATTCGCACGTTTGCGACTTGGGTGAGCTGTGGAACACGGGCAAAAGAAAAGCTCCACGTGTTCGACGCGCTCTGTGCACGCCAGAGCACGCCCGCGCGCGCCCCGCGTCGCGCCAAAGGCCAGCCGACGCCATGGCCCGCGCCCGCGCCTATAAAGCCCGCTCGGGCGTCGACCACACTCTTCCGCGCACGCTCACACCTCACCGGAGCTCAACTCATCGCCGTTTGCCCGTGCGCGGCGTGTCCGCGGCCACCCGAGCCCCTGCCTTCGTAGACCGGCCAGCCCAGCCTTTCCCAACCCCGTCCAACCCTCGGAGACGAGTGAGCACACCTCGGTGAAGCTCCCCGAGCGAGGAATCGAAGTCTGCTTCGCTGGAGAGGCCAGTCCACGGTCGCCGGAGTTCACAACCCCACTGGAGTGCGTGGACCGGGTAATCCACTGAACCATTTTCCGATTCCTTGTGCACACAGTCTATACGTCACCCCGTGAAGCTCATCGTGCCATTGGATTGAACCAGATCGCCTTGATTTGGCCGGCACACCCGCCGCCGACGAGGACACCCGCCTGCGCACGTGGACCGAGTGATTCCGGCCATCCCCGCCATCGAGCCGTACATCGCTGTGACCGCCAGAGCCTCCCCGAGCCAACGCCGCCCCTCGTCGGACATATCTCGCCGCCGGTAAGCCGCGCCACCCTTTTCTTTCTTGCGGGCACTGTTTAAACCTAGCGAAGGACCGCAGGGGAGAAGGAAAGAAGTCTGGGGGGTTTTGTGAAATGTCAGAGACTCAAATGAATAGTAGCGCTAGGGTATAACTGAGAGAGTTAGTTTGGAAATAACCCAGGGTCCTCGGTGTAAACTGCTTTTCCAGAAAACCTTTATTAAATCTGATTTTAAATTTGAACAGAACTTTACTAATTCATAACTTCTGTTTTATTCGTCCAAATTTAGTCAAACCAATTTTGTCAGACTCTAAATAATGTAAACTACTTAGGAAAA
Organism: Zea mays; assembly: GCF_902167145.1. Classification (NCBI taxonomy): domain Eukaryota; kingdom Viridiplantae; phylum Streptophyta; class Magnoliopsida; order Poales; family Poaceae; genus Zea; species Zea mays. The sequence continues at coordinate 93,527,857 of NC_050097.1, forward strand.
ATATAAAACCCCTATGTACTTCAGAAAACTTTAGGGTTCTGATTTAATTATGGTTTTGACCAAAAGCTAAATAATAGGGATAAAAATAGTTGCACTATTTAACTAGGGTTAGAAAAATTTGGAGAAGTTTATATCCACCTACTGACCTGTTTAAAAATGCTAAACTTCTCTGTCCAACCGATTAAGTTAGTTTTTACCAATTATTTTATAATATGCTTAAGGTTAAGAAAAATAGAAAAGGTGATTAAAATGATGAACCAGAGGGCACCCCTATTTTTGCTAGAGTACTTATTCAATGAAGTTTACTAGAAAAATCTATTATACCCTGGTTTAGTATGAAATAAGTAGGATCCCTTTTATTTTAAGAAAACAAGAAAAACTTAGAAAAACCCTACAAAAATAACCCTAAGGTGAAAACACCCCAACCCTTGGGATAACTGATGTTTGGTTATTAAAAACTTAGGAAAAATATAAAATATGTTGTTTGACATTTTTCAAATAACAATGTAGTAGAAAGTGCCTTTTTGGCATTTAACTTTAGAAAATCATAACTAAATGACCATCCCTTAGCTTTCTGTGATTTTTGGCACAGAAGCCTATTATTACTGTTAGATGCAACAAAAATAACCCTTAGGACAGAACTCACCTCTAATTAAGAGATGTAGTGCAAGTGGCCCATTTTACACAATTTTTGCTATTTTTGTCTAAAGCATAGCCTTTTATTTTAAACCTCAAATTCCTAGAACAGGCTATAATGACCAATGGCAACCCACTGTAATTTTTATAGAATTTTTGGAAAATCTTAAACCACTGTCGTAGATCAAACCTACACTAGAAACCATAAGTAGAAAATAAAGAAAGGGAAAAATGAATACTAGGAAATTAGTGTCATCCTAAAACTCTTTATAACTTGTCTACTGAAATTGTAATACCCACTTTGAAAGGAAGAATAAAAGGAGAAATTGTTTCCTTTATATATGTATGTGTGCCTCTAGTTATCATTACATGTGACCACTCATGTAAAAAAAAGTAGATCCTTAATAAGACACAAATAAACCATTGCATCATATTGGATTTTTGTTTGTGTATTAAAAGCAATAATAATATGATTTAAATAAAATGATAATGAGAAGAGGATTTGAGGAAAAAGGAGAAAGAAAGAGATAATATAAAATATAAAACAAAATTTACAAATACACAAACTTAACCATACTGGTATGATTAAAATCTATTTCTAATTTGAGTACAAATTCAAAGTCATACTTGAAATTCAAATTGGGAATTGAAAATAGGAGAAGAAGAAAATTAAAGGAAAAGAGAAAGGAATTCTAACCTAAATGGGCTACAGCTACCAAATCGGCCCATCCTTGATTTGCACCGCGCAGCCCGTCTTCGCTGGTGACACTGGTCTCTGGGACCCACCACTCGGCCTCTCTCGCGCTTGCCCTTCCTTATCGCATGGTGATGACCATTCAGGCCCACACGTCAGGTGCGTGCTCCTGTTCTTCTCCCCGCGCGAATCGCGCGTGCGCTAACAGACGGCGGATTTTTGCCGCGCGCCGCCGGACTCCGTCAACAGTCCGGCCGATTCGGCCGCAGCTGTTGCGCCCATGCCCTCCTCGGATTGGCTCCCTGTAGTCGATATAAATCAGGACCGCCTGGTCGTGTGCTCGTCGGGTTACAGAGAGGGTAGAGAGAGAGTAGAGCTCGCGGGAGTCGCGTTCTTTGCCACCGGGTCGCCGCAACCGCGCTCTGCGCCGCACGCCGAGCCGTGTGACGTTGATCGTGTGGGTCGCCGGGCGGGAGGCGAAGGATCCGCGCTCCACCACAAGTCCGCCGACGGCCATCTTCCCCGACACCATCCGGGTTCCGGTGCGTTAACCTCCCTGTGAGTCTCATAACGCATAACCCGCGCCTAGCTACTGCGGTCTGCGGTAGTTATTGCCTGTCAATCGTGGGCCCCGGTCTCTGGGGTACTCATCGCCATGTGGGGCTTCAGGCGAGCATACAACCATGATGAGAAAAAAGGGGTAGATGGGCGTGGGGAGGAAGAAGACAGCCGGTGATCCGTGGAGTGGGAGATGGACGGTGGGGATTGGTCGGTGCTGGGCCGTTGGATTCTGGTTGGGCGCTTGAGATTAGTGCTGGCGCGGTGATGAATTTCTTTAAATCAGAACCGTTGGTTTGGGAACAGACGGGTAGATTTGGTTCTGCGTTCCAACCCACGGATTGGCTATGGGTCGTAGGATCCCGATCCAACGGCTCTGGCTGGCCGATACCCCTTCACTTTACCAGTTCGCAGAAGAGACCCTAGAAAACTTAAGAATCAACCCACCGTCCAATACAACAGCCCTCTGAGTCTCTGGAATCTTTTTAGTTTAGCCCCTGCGTTTTCCAGAATTAGAGGCCCAGTCCAGAGATGTTTAAAAACAGAGAAATATTTATAGAAATTCGTTTTAATACAAAAAGAAATCTAGAAACTTGTAAAGTGCATAGTAAATTCATTTTAACTCCAAATTGAGTAATCCCAGTTGCAATAATTTTGTGTTAATATTGTTTATCACCTAGTACCTTTGTTTAACCATGAAACTTGAATTAAAATTGCTCGATTAAATTAATCTATTCTAGGTGCTAAATAATTTCAGAAATTCATAACTCAATAACCATAACTCCGTTTTGATCCATTCTGGTTGCGTTAGTCTCACCATAATATTTATTATCATCTGGTAACTTTGTTTTGTTGTGAGATATAGGTTAAAATTGTTGCACTTAGTCTATTATATACTTAACCACGTGGATCTTCGGGAAAACCATAACTTCATAACCGTAACCCCGAATCTAGCGATTCTTGTTCCCACGATCTCGTAGCGACGCGTAGATTATTATTACTCTGTTATTCTTATGCTTGGTGTGATGTTAATTTTGCCTATACATGTTTGTCTGTATTGCTACGACTAGCGTGAGGTCACGAGTCACCTGAAGAGCAAGTTGGTACCTGGAATCTCAAGTCCCAGGCAAGTTGTGCCCTTGATCACTTTTTTACCTATTCATGTTCTTATTAATCATAATGATCTGCATAGGTTAATTTTGCTGGGACCCAATAGGTTACCCTAGATTTGACTATCTTTATACCTTGTTTCACCACTGGTTTTACTACTAAACTTTTGGGTAGTACATGCTATTGCTTTATGTGGCTTTGGGTATAGAGATATTCATCACTCATTTTCATACTTGTTATTATCTGTTCATTATTTTCTGTTCATGATAAGATCATTATGTTAATGGGAACATGGAGAACCACCCGGGAAAACAGTGCTTCCACAAGGGTTTAATGGGACGCCCTTGGCTGATTAACTAGGAAAGCTAGTGGAGGGCTACCTTACCCGAAAGGGGCAAGGGCAGCAGGGGAGTGGTCATTGTAGGGAGGTCCTTGGGTTGATTTTGCTGCGATGGCGGTCAGACAAGAACCCTGCACTGGAGCTTCCTATAAACTGTAGCGGGTAGTCTGAAGCTAGTGGAACTTTGTAAAGGCCTCGTAGTGGTACCCTGCCTCGCTTCCTAGGTAGAGGTGTATGGAGTCTGATCAACTCCGTGGCAAATGGGTAACACGACTTGTGGGTAAAGATGCGCAACCTCTGCAGAGTGTAAAACTGGTATACTAGCCGTGCTCACGGTCATGAGCGGCTCGGACACTCACATGATTAAATTATGGAACCTAAACTCAATTTGTCATATGCATTGCATCGCAGGTGAGGTTGTTACTTTTGTTCTACTACTTAATTGGGTTGGTATTTACTTATACTTAGTAATTGCTAATAAAATTTTGACCAACTTTAAAAGTAATGCTCGGCTCTAACCATCCTCTTTGGTAAGCCTTACACTTCACATGAGCTCCCACCTTTGGCGAGTTCATGCACATTATTCCCCACAACTTGTTGAGCGATGAACGTGTGTGAGCTCACTCTTGCTGTCTCACACCCCCCACATGTCAAGAACAGGTACCACAGGATGAGGCGCATGAAGGATGATGTGACGAGTTCGTGAGAGGTCTAGGTCGTCGTCTCCCAGTCAACTTTGGGTTGCTGGACCGTTGTCTCCTTATAATGTAATTATTTATTTATTTTGTATAGAACTCCTGTTATGTAGTAAAGATGTGACATTCGATCCTGTGCCATGATTCATCATATGTGTGAGACTTGGTCCCAGCACACCTGGTGATTATGTTCGCGCCCGGGTTTTGGACCCTAAAATCCGGGTGTGACAGAAATATATAAAGGCAATACCAAATCCCTATGCCTATCCCTAGCAAAACCTAAACCTAGAAGTGATAAGCATAAACCATTAAAAGCCACGTATGACCCAGAAACCCTAAATTGCTCATTAACTTAGTTTTTCTTCTCTTAGCATAATGTTATTAAATCCTGCATAATCATAACATACATGTTCATTGCATTCCGATAGACTGTAACCTTGCTGACGGAGAGTACGTCCTCGTGCCCGAGCAAGGAGCTGCTCAGGAGGTAGCCCCGGATCCAGCACCCGAGTCTGCACCAGAGGATCTGCCTGCCACAGCCTTGGAAGGCAAGCCCCGGTTTTATGCATAACCGTTTATTATGCTATTTTACTACACTTAATGTTTGTAGGTTTGTAATGTGCACTTAAGTGTAGGAGTTGATTGAAACCCTAGTTGCATGAACTCAGGAATCCTTTTGAGATGGATACTAGTATGCTAGGTCGAGTAGCTGCTTTGCTAATTAGGGATCTCGGTAGAAGTCGAGTGATTTTTCTAGCACTCGCGCGAGGTCAGGAATTGGTTGTATCCACTTTTGGTAACAGAAGGATGATAGTGTGTGGACACGGATCCATGGGGATGCGTTGTTTACGAGACAGAAATTAGAATAAGGATTAACGTGCGGATACCTGTGTCAAGCGTTTGAACGTACTAAACACATACCGAGAAATATGGTAAATCGGTAAGCCTAGTACTTGAGTGAACCTGCCCGCAGACTTTACCCCTCACGCGACCTGAGACGTGGTCTCCCATTCCGGTTATGGTGGGTACAAGTGCGGTCACTGCACGACGGCAGTCAGGGTCAGTGAGGCATTGTACGCCAAGGCGGTGAGCCCTGATCTGTTGCCAGGGGATCGATGGGGACGGTTGATGTGTGTGGGGACGGAGTGCCCCTGCATGTCATGTGTTTAGGTTTACCTTGCAAGGATAAAAACTCGATTCGAATCGTCTGCTTCTCGCAGCTAATGAGACTGCTTGATCCATTGTACTGCATTGAGTAACAAGTGGAAATATGATGAGTTGATATAAGATGTTGATTGCTAATAATGTTTGCTACTATGTATGAGTAGATAGTACACATTTAGCCTTAAGAGTGTCACACTTATATTGACAAAGCTAAAATTTGACTTAGAAACTCAGCTAGTGCTTTTGGCAACCAAACCCCACAGCCAAACAGCTGCATGTCTAGAGGTAGAGTAGTAGACTCCTCACACCGAGTAAGTCTAGCTGAGTATTAGTATACTCAGCCTTGCTTCTGGCATAATTTTTCAGGTTCTTTGGAGGACATGGTTGCTGGAGTGACTTGGCCGTCCATCTTGCCACCGGGTTGGACTGTCGAGTGGGACCCTACCTCGGCTGAGGAGGAGCATGAGGAGTGATGGGACAGGCTTCCCCATCTCTCTATTTATTTACTGTTAGTTTTATTCCGCTGCACTTCGAACAATGATGACTACTTTTGCAAAACTCCGATGGTGATGTAATAATTTTAATACTCTTACATGCATGGCTTTATGCTTTATTGTATTTGCTCTGTGACTCACCATCGAGTGAGATTGTGGTACTTGATCCTGTCAGTGGCCGTGTCGGACTAGATCCGAGGGATTGACAGGTTATTCCCATTTAAGTGTGGTCTAGCCTCTAAGGCGGGGCTAAGGCACTTAAGTTGGAATAATTCGGGCAGTTCCGCCACATCTGGTATCGGAGCTTGTACCACCACAGAGGAATCAATAAAATATAAATACCATCCTTTTCCGAAGTAAAAACTTGATAGAAACAATGTTGGATAGATAGTAGGACGAGCAGGATAGACCTAGGACGTGAAGCCTTAGGAAGATAGAAGGGTAGCTAGGTGGCTAAGCGGTTAGGCCCTACAGGCCACTTTAAAGGATGGGAGTTCTTCCCCATTCCCTTTACATTAATGTGAGGTCGTTCAGGACGAGCATGCATGCATTCTTAATTAAGCAAATGGATAATTAAGTAAACACTTAAAAACAAAATGATGACCAACTAAGTATCCTAATACCATTTTTTTATATAGTTGGAGAGAAGCTGAGTTTATTTTGATTGTTCTTTTTATAATTCTTTTCTTTTACTTACGCTTAACCGTACACAGATGACTTCCCACGGATCCTCAGACGACGGAAATGCACTGTCCCACACTGACGGGCTTGCACGGGAGGGCTTTCCCCGCATTTTGTGGGTGGTACTTCAGGGGGCCGGATACACGACGCCTCCTCAGTACGCGGTGCAGCAGTTCGAGAAGCATCGAGTGCCCCGCTGTAGGGTGAGGATGACCCTTGAGCCCCATCCCCTATAGCCAGGCTGGCGTTCATTGGACTCTGAGTCTTTTGGATACCGGGCTGAGGACACGATAGAGGCGATTGCTCTGCACGGATTAACCACTTTCTGTGGATTCCATCCCTTGGAGCTGGCTACCCACCCCATTGGCTTGTTCCCCGCCGAGAGGGAGGACGACCCAATGTGGAAGGATCGGGTGGAGCATGCCAAGGACATCTGGGCCATCTACCCAGGTCAGACCGCGCACTTGACTGTACGGTGCATGAATGCTCTGTACCGTTTGCAAGTGATGCGCGGTGAGGCGATGTCCCATCTGATGGCATTGTTGGAGGCAACAAAGATCACCCTGGACAATAGAGAGGAGCTCGTGGTTGATTTGTTCACTGAGATGGTGGAAAAGGACTTGCAGGTGGAGCAGCTATCCAATGAGATCCAAGAGCTAGAGGAATTAGTGGGGACCAGGGAGAACACCATTGAGGTTCTCGAGGATCAGCTCCTTAACACTCAGCAGCAGCTAGCTGAGGCTAATGAGCACCTAGATATGCATCACCAGGAGATCCAGGACATGGAGGCCAACGAGGACGTCGACATCGAGGGAGGAGAGGAGCCTGCCTCCAGCGTAGACACTGCTGGCTCTGGGAGACCACCTTCCCCCGAGTTGAGTGTTGCCTCATTCGCTCACTAGGTGTCAGGGATAGAGTCAGAAGTCGGTGATGGTAGGACTCCTCGCAGCTAGCTTAGCTTTTGCACCCTTGGGGTACTAGGCTAGATAAGAGTTGAGTCTTTTGGGGCCATTGATGTAACCGTGATAAACTCTTTTGGAAGCATGGTTGATGATGTTGTTAGTTTTAAATTTGGAAGGAAAGTTTATGCCTTTTGAAATCCTTTTTAGTTTATGTCAGAATCTATCAATTTGCGTTTGACTCTTTCGCCGCGATTAAACCTTGAACTTGGAGATATGGTATTAAGTATATATGTGGTTTTTCAGATGGCCGGGAGACTGCGTCGCGTTCCTCCACCGCCGCCACCGCCTCCCACTCTGCAGGAGCTAATGGCTCAGCAGAATGAGATCTTGAGGCAGCTAGCTCAGCGTTAGCCACCACCTCAGCATTATGGTGGTGGAGACCATCAGCGTCACCCAGTGGCAGCTACCTACCAGGAGTTCCTCAGTACCCAGCCTCCATTGTTCACCAGGGCAGAGGACCCACTTGATGCAGATGTGTGGTTAAGAGTAGTGGAATCCAAATTCCCGCTACTCCATGGAGCTTGTTCAGAGGTCACTAAAGTCAGGTTCGCCACCCAGCAGCTTCACGGACCCGCAAGGACTTGGTGGGACCATTTCCTTGCCATGCAGCCAGAGGATCGAGAGGTGGAATGGAGAGAGTTCAAGGCAGCTTTCCGGGGACACCACATACCAGCCGGGATTATGGATCGAAAGCTCAACGAGTTTCTGGCACTCACTCAGGGCAACAGGACAGTATTGCAGTATGCTCAGGCTTTTAATGACCTGTGCCAGTATGCTGGGTATCATGCAGATACGGACGAGAAGAAGAGAGACAGGTTCAGGAGGGGGCTCAGCACTAAGCTCCATGACCGTCTCAACACCGTCAGGGCCAACAGCTACAATGAGTTGGTCAACATGGCTATCTCCCAGGAGGACTGTATCACAGCTCGTCAGGCCGAAAAGAAGAGGAAGACCCCTGTGGCAGGACCCTCAGCTCAGCCACAGCGCTTTAGGATTGTGTCTGACACTCAGAACAGGGGACCCCAGCAGCAGCAAGGGAGATGGGTGATCCGATCGCAGCAGCAGCAGCAGCAGGCACCCAACCGCACTCAGTTTCCAGCTCAGAGGAACAATCAGCAGCAGCAGCAGCATCGCCAGGCAAATGACAATAGGTGTTTCACATGCGGCAACACCGGACACTATGCCAAGAATTGCCCCAAGAACCAGCAGAGGCAAGGGCAGAATGTTAATCAGAATCAAGGCAAGAGACAGAAGGTGCAAGTGAGGCAGGGCAGGCTGAACTTCACCACCATGGCTGATATTCCAGAGGGAGCACCCGTCATGACTGGTATCTTTACAGTTTTGAATCATCCTGCTATTATTCTATTTGATTCTGCTGCATCACATAGTTTTATCAGTGCCAAATTTAGTGCCAAGTGTCAGTTGCCTTTTCACCACACCAATGGAGGTATCACAATTTCAACACCAGGGGGCAGGGTTGCCACCTATCAAGTCAACAGACATGTGCCCATAAAGTTTGGTAGTCTAATAGTTAAAACCACCCTCCTCATTTTGGGTTTGGATAGCGTGGACATTATATTGGGAACTGACTGGTTAACCAGGCACCAAGCAGTTATTGATATTGCAGCTAGGGCCATTAAGGTGCACTCACCAACTTGTGGTGAAACTACACTATATTTGCCCGACCAGGGATGCACCCGTTCTTGTGCCTTCGTTATGATAGAATCCCCAGTGGAAAAGATCCTAGTGGTCTGTGACTACCTAGATGTTTTTACGGATGAATTGCCAGGGATGCCACCTGACCGAGACATTGAGTTCGCAATAGAATTGCAACCCGGGACTGCACCTATCTCCAAGAGACCCTATAGGATGCCTCCCGCGGAATTGGCAGAGCTGAAAAAGCAATTGCAAGAGTTGTTGGACAAGGGGTTCATTCGCCCAAGTACTTCACCATGGGGATGCCCAGCCTTATTTGTGAAGAAAAAGGATGAGAGCTTGAGAATGTGTGTTGACTACCGCCCTCTCAATGCGGTGACTATCAAGAACAAATACCCACTGCCCCGCATTACCGTTCTGTTCGATCAGTTGGTAGGAGCCAAGGTATTATTCAAGATAGATCTTCGCTCAGGTTTCCATCAGATCAAGATCCGTGCCAGCGGTATTCCCAAAACGGCCTTCTCAACCAGATATGGGCTTTATGAATTTTTGGTGATGTCTTTTGGGTTGACCAATGCCCCGGCTTATTTTATGTACCTGATGAACTCAGTGTTTATGCCAGAATTGGACAAGTTCGTGGTCGTTTTTATTGATGATATTCTGGTCTATTCAAAGAATGAAGATGAGCATGCTAAGCACCTGCACATCGTGCTTCAGCGACTGCGCGATCATCGTCTTTATGCTAAGCTGTCTAAATGTGAATTCTGGCTGAAGGAGATTAAATTCCTGGGTCACACAATTTCTTAGGATGGAATATCAGTTGATCCTGAGAAGGTACAAGAGGTGATGGATTGGAAACCCCTGACTACAGTGAGGCAAATTCGGAGTTTTCTGGGATTGGCAGGGTATTATCGACGATTTATTCCGGATTTCTCCAGAATTGCCAAACCAATGACTGAACTGTTAAAGAAGGGAGTCAAGTATGATTGGAGCCAAAAGTGTGAAGATGCCTTTCATACTTTGAGGCAGCATCTGACAACAGCCCTAGTGCTGGCTCAACCTGACAACACCAAGCCATTTGAAGTTTATTGTGATGCTTCCGGTACTGGATTGGGATGTGTCTTGATGCAAGAGAACAGAGTCATTGCTTATGCTTCCCGAGCACTCAGGCCCCATGAGCAGAACTACCCTACTCATGATCTGGAATTGGCCGCTGTGGTTCATGCTCTTAAGATATGGAGACACTACTTGATGGGAGCTCACTGTAACATCTACACTGATCACAAGAGTCTCAAATACATCTTCACTCAGGCAGATCTGAACATGAGGCAGAGGAGATGGTTGGAGTTAATCAAGGACTATGATTTGGAAGTGCATTACCATCCTGGCAAAGCCAATGTTGTAGCAGATGCCTTGAGCAGAAAGGCTCAGTGCAATTGTTTGAGCATGGATGCAGGAGTTACCACCTTGTGTGATGAATTGTGCAAGTTGAACCTGGAAGTTGTTGCTTCAGGTGATTTAAGTTATATCTCGGTAGAGCCCACATTTCAAGAGCAAATAGTCAGGGCACAGATTGAGGATAAGGGTGTTCAGGTTATCAAGGAAATGATCAAGCAGAAGGCAGAGAAATACAAGTGCTTCCGTCAGGACAGCAAGGGAATTTTATGGTTTGGAGATCGATTGGTTGTTCCCAAGGACCTGGAGCTCAGAAAGAAGATATTAGATGAAGCTCACCTTTCCAAATTCTCCATGCACCCTGGTAGCAACAACATGTACCATGATCTCAGATCTTTATATTGGTGGACCAGTATGAAGAGGGAAATTGCCAAGTATATATCCGAGTGTGACACCTGCCAGAGGATCAAAGCTAGTCATTTGAAGGTAGCAGGCCCTTTGCAACCCCTTCCCATACCATCTTGGAAATGGGAGGACATTTGCATGGACTTTATCATAGGATTGCCCAATACCTCCAGGCACCATGATTCCATTTGGGTTATTGTGGACAGATTGACCAAGACTGCTCATTTCTTACCAGTGCATACCACCCACAAGACAGAGAAGTATGCAGAAATTTATGTTGATCAAATAGTGCGATTGCATGGTATTCCAAAGACCATTATATCTGACAGAGGAGCACTGTTTTTGGCACGCTTTTGGGAGCAGCTGCAAGAATCACTTGGGACCCATGTCATACGAAGCTCAGCATACCATCCCCAAACAGATGGCCAGACGGAAAGGGTAAATCAGATTTTAGAAGACATGTTGCGGGCATGTGCACTACACTACAGAAAAGATTGGGACAAGTGTCTTTCCTTGGCAGAGTTTTCTTATAATAACAGCTATCAGTCCAGTTTAAAGATGGCACCTTTTGAAGCCTTGTATGGGAGAAGATGTAGAACCCCGCTGAATTGGTCTCAAGCAGGAGAAAGGGAGATATTTGGGCCAGATTTGGTACTTGAGGCAGAGGAAAAGGTCAAAGTTATTACAAAGAACTTAGAAGCTACTCAGGCCAGGCAAAAGAGCTATCATGACAAGAGGCGGAAGCCTCTACAGTTTGAGGTGGGAGATCATGTTTATCTTAAGGTATCACCCACCAAGGGTGTCCAGAGATTCGGAATTAAGGGCAAGTTAACTCCTCGTTACATTGGACCCTATGAGATCAAAGCAAGTTGTGGACCCGTAGCCTATCAATTGGAATTGCCACCTCACATGTCAGCAGTTCACAATGTGTTTCATGTATCTCAGCTGCGGAAATGTGTCCGCCTACCCACTGAAGTGCTACTTGAACCAGATCTTGAGATAGAACCAGACTTATCTTATCAAGAGTACCCAGTCAAGGTATTGGATCAGAAGAAGAGATCAACACGGGCAAGGTCAATCAGAATGTATAAAGTTCAATGGAGTCACCATTCAGCAGAAGAAGCTACATGGGAGACTGAGGATTTTCTACGCTCCCGCTTCCCCGACTTTCTGCCCAAAGGAGTCGGTACGTAACCCCAAAACCCCACCCCCACCTGCCCTTTGAATACAATTATGAGAAAAACTTAGATAACAAGGATAGTCTAAGTTGTGGATTTAGCTTAAAAAGGGCTTCCTTCTGAAGTTACAAAGAGAATGACATTCGAAGAGCAGTTAACAAGAGAAACTTGAGTATAAGAAAGAGTAGCACACCAGCGTGCCTCGTAGCACCCTCTAGAGGACTCTGCCTAAAATCTCGAGATGAGATTCCTTTAAGGGGGAGGGCTGTAACACCTCAGGTGTTACCATGGCTAGAGCACACCTTGGTACTAAGGAATGTGATCACATGTGTAAAAAACTTAAGGAGAACATAAGAACCTTGGAGACCATGTGTTAACCAAGATTTCTAATGACCTAAGAAGCATCACTCAAACTTTTGTGCACTTGCTACCTTGGGCAAGAGAGGGGAAAACCCTAGACCTCCCTTGAGCCCTATCTTCCAAAACCATGGTTAAGAGGGGGAGAGAATAAGCAATTGTGCAAACCATGAGTTAATCTTTAACCAAACTTTAAGTAACTTTTTAACCAGCAATTATGGGAAGGAAATGTTGCAAAAAGATCCCTGGAGAAAGCTAGAGCTCTCTATTTCTCTCTAAGTCAAAAACTACACCTACACTAAAGATCAGCCGTGTTCACCTTGGAGATGGCACCAAAACCACCTATGTTCTATACCAAAAATGTGGCATACCACCTAGGGCACCCACTGGAAAAAGTTGAGCCCGAGACCTTGACGTTTGCCATGCCTTGGCATGGTTTTTGTCGCGAGGTGGGCAGAGTGACATACCTGATTTGGCGACCGAAGATCTCCCTACCTAGGCCATATCTGCCATGGCAACTCACGGATGAGAGACAGCCCTAGGTGCCAGGAAAAGACTCGCGCCGAATTTTTGCCAAGATTCGCACGTTTGCGACTTGGGTGAGCTGTGGAACACGGGCAGAAGAAAAGCTCCTCATGTTCGACGCGCTCTGTGCACGCCAGAGCACGCCCGCGCGCGCCCCGCGTCGCGCCAAAGGCCAGCTGACGCCATGGCCCGCGCCCGCGCCTATAAACCCCGCTCGGGCATCGACCACATTCTTCCGCGCACGCTCAAACCTCACCGGAGCTCAACTCACCGCCGTTTGCCCGTGTGCGGCGTGTCTGCGGCCACCCGAGCCCCTACCGCCGTAGACCGGCCAGCTCAGCCTTTCCCAACCCCATCCAACCCTCGGAGACGAGTGAGCACACCTCAGTGAAGCTCCCTGAGCAAGGAATCGAAGTCTGCTTCGCCGGAGAGGCCAGTCCACAGTCGCCGGAGTTCACAACCCCGCCGGAGTGCGTGGACCGGGTAATCCACTGAACCATTTTCCGATTCCTTGTGCACACAGTCTATACGTCACCCCGTGAAGCTCACCGTGACATTGGATTGAACCAGATCGCCTTGATTTGGCCGGCACACCCGCCTCGCACGTGGACCGAGCGATTCCGGCCATCCCCGCCGTCGAGCCGTACATCGCTGTGACCGCCAGAGCCTCCCCGAGCCAACCCCGTCCCTCGCTGAACATATCTCGCTGCCGGTAAGCCGCGCCACCCTTTTCTTTCTTGCGGGCACTATTTAAACCTAGCGAAGGACCGCGGGGGAGAAGGAAAGAAGTCTGGGGGGTTTTGTGAAATGTCAGAGACTCAAATGAATAGTAGCGCGGGGGTATAACTGAGAGAGTTAGTTTGGAAATAACCCAGGGTCCTCGGTGTAAACTGCTTTTCTAGAAAACCTTAATTAAATCTGATTTTAAATTTGAACAGAACTTTACTAATTCATAACTTCTGTTTTATTCATCCAAATTTAGTCAAACCAATTTTGTCAGACTCTAAATAATGTAAACTACTTAGGAAAAATATAAAACCCCTATGTACTACAGAAAACTTTAGGGTTCTAATTTAATTATGGTTTTGACCAAAAGCTAAATAATAGGGATAAAAATAATTGCACTATTTAACTAGGGTTAGAAAAATTTGGAGAAGTTTATATCCACCTACTGACCTGTTTAAAAATGCTAAACTTCTCTGTCCAACCCATTAAGTTAGTTTTTACCAATTATTTTACAATATGCTTAAGTTTAAGAAAAATAGAAAAGGTGATTAAAATGATGAACTAGAGGGCACCCTTATTTTTGCTAGAGTACTTATTCAATGAAGTTTACTAAAAAAATCTATTATACCCTGGTTTAGTATGAAATAAGTAGGATCCCTTTTATTTTAAGAAAACAAGGAAAACTTAGAAAAACCCTACAAAAATAACCCCAAGGTGAAAACACCCCAACCCTTGGGATAACTGATGTTTAGTTATTAAGAACTTAGGAAAAATATGAAATCTGTTGTTTGACATTTTTCAAAAAACAATGTAGTAGAAAGTGCCTTTTTGGCATTTAACTTTAGAAAATCATAACTAAATGACCATCCCTTAGCTTTCTGTGATTTTTGGCACAGAAGCCTATTATTATTGTTAGATGCCAACAAAAATAACCCTTAGGACAGAACTCACCTCTAATTAAGAGATGTAGTGCAAGTGGCCCATTTTACACAATTTTTGCTATTTTTGTCTAAAGCATAGCCTTTTATTTTAAACCTCAAATTTCTAGAACAGGCTATAATGACCAATGGCAACCCACTGTAATTTTTATAGAATTTATGGAAAATCTTAAACCACTGTCGTAGATCAAACCTACACTAGAAACCATAAGTAGAAAATAAAGAAAGGGAAAAATGAATACTAGGAAATTAGTGTCATCCTAAAACTCTTTATAACTTGTCCACTGAAATATATAAAGGCAATACCAAATCCCTATGCCTATCCCTAGCAAAACCTAAACCTAGAAGTGATAAGCATAAACCATTAAAAGCCACGTATGATCCAGAAACCCTAAATTGTTCATTAACTTAGTTTTTCTTCTCTTAGCATAATGTTATTAAATCCTGCATAATCATAACATACATGTTCATTGCATTCCGATAGACTGTAACCTTGCTGACGGAGAGTACGTCCTCGTGCCGGAGCAAGGAGCTGCTCAGGAGGTAGCCCCGGATCCAGCACCCGAGTCTGCACCAGAGGATCTGCCTGCCACAGCCTTGGAAGGCAAGCCCCGGTTTTATGCATAACCGTTTATTATGCTATTTTACTACACTTAATGTTTGTAGGTTTGTAATGTGCACTTTAGTGTAGGAGTTGATTGAAACCCTAGTTGCATGAACTCAGGAATCCTTTTGAGATGGATACTAGTATGCTAGGTCGAGTAGCTGCTTTGCTAATTAGGGATCTCGGTAGAAGTCGAGTGATTTTTCTAGCACTCGCGCGAGGTCAGGAATTGGTTGTATCCACTTTTGATAACAGAAGGATGATAGTGTGTGGACACGGATCCATGGGGATGCGTTGTTTACGAGACAGAAATTGGAATAAGGATTAACGTGCGGATACCTGTGTCAAGCGTTTGAACGTACTAAACACATACCGAGAAATATGGTAAATCGGTAAGCCTAGTACTTGAGTGAACCTGCCCGCAGACTTTACCCCTCACGCGACCTGAGACGTGGTCTCCCATTCCGGTTATGGTGGGTACAAGTGCAGTCACTGCACGACGACAGTCGGAGTCAGTGAGGCATTGTACGCCAAGGCGGTGAGCCCTGATCTGTTGCCAGGGGATCGATGGGGACGGTTGATGTGTGTTGGGACGGAGTGCCCCTACATGTCGTGTGTTTAGGTTTACCTTGCAAGGATAAAAACTCGATTTGAATCGTCTGCTTCTCGTAGCTAATGAGACTGCTTGATCCATTGTACTGCATTGAGTAACAAGTGGAAATATGATGAGTTGATATAAGATGTTGATTGCTAATAATGTTTGCTACTATGTATGAGTAGATAGTACACATTTAGCCTTAAGAGAGTCACACTTATATTGACAAAGCTAAAATTTGACTTAGAAACTCAGCTAGTGCTTTTGGCAACCAAACCCCACAGCCAAACAGCTGCAAGTCTAGAGGTAGAGGAGTAGACTCCTCACACCAGGTAAGTCTAGCTGAGTATTAGTATACTCAGCCTTGCTTGTGGCATAATTTTTCAGGTTCTTTGGAGGACATGGTTGCTGGAGTGACTTGGCTGTCCATCTTGCCACCGGGTTGGACTGTCGAGTGGGACCCTACCTCAGCTGAGGAGGAGCATGAGGAGTGATGGGACAGGCTTCCCCATCTCTCTATTTATTTACCGTTAGTTTTATTCCGCTGCACTTCGAACAATGATGACTACTTTTGCAAAACTCCGATGGTGATGTAATAATTTTAATACTCTTACATGCATGGTTTTATGCTTTATTGTATTTGCTCTGTGACTCACCATCGAGTGAGATTGTGGTACTTGATCCTGTCAGTGGCCGTGTCGGACTAGATCCGAGGGATTGACGGGTTATTCCCATTTAAGTGTGGTCTAGCCTCTAAGGCGGGGCTTAGGCACTTAAGTTGGAATAATTCGGGCAGTTCCGCCACAAACAAGGACATGGATAACAAAACTAGTCAATCCTTAGGCATAAATGTGTAATGCGGGAGGTGAATTAAAGAATGAATAGGACAGAGATAGGTCAAGGGACACTTGCCTCCACAACCGACTGCTGCTCAGGGGCTTCTCCTGCGAGTTCTTCGCACTCTCCGACCGGATCGTTCTCTATGTGAGCGCAAACATACATAGATCCACATATTTAATACAAAAGAACAGTACACCATACAATAGAATGCAGTAAGTAAACAGACGTTTCACACGGGCTCGCAATTACGGTTAAGAGAGAAAGAGGAACAGACAGTCGAGAAACGATCACGTTACATGATTATCAATTAAACTACTCGCTTAATAGAAGGGAATTAATTTGGACACTACGTTTGGCATAAAGTAAAGTTCCACATTTAATCATTATAAACAATTGAAGATGAATGAAAGGGAGTGGCCGCACGTCGAGACGTACGACACGACATTTAGATTGCATTAAGAAGTAAACGACTCGCTGCGCGACCAAGCGCACAACGAGACACTTGCACTAATTATAAATAGACGTTAAGCATCGCACGACGACATACTCCAACAGAGCTGAGTTTAAAGTGGAACGTCGCGTGTCTGGACGCGCGACATCGCACCTTAAACAACCTGAAATTAAAATAGATCGTCGCGCGACGAAGCGCGCGACACAACACTTTAATAAATATAAACTAAAAGAATCGTCGCGCGACGAAGCGCGCGACGCAGCACATTAATAAACTCAAATTTAAATTGAATTGTCACGCGACGAGGCGTGCGACGCACCACGCTAACTAACTAAGTTTGAAATCAACTACAAACCAGAAATATTCACCACGCGCGTAGGTTTACGCACGCGGGAACGCGTTAAGGGGTAAACGAGGAAGCGCGAGGCCATGCCAAGGCCACGCGAGCCACGCCGAGGGCCGGGACGCCGCGCGCAGGGGGCTGGGGCTGCGCGCCGGGGGCAGGGGAGGCCGTGCCGGGGCCGCGCCGTGCCAGGGCCATGCCCGCGCAGGGGCCGTGCGCCTGCACCGGGGCCGTGCCGAGCCGCGCCCGCGCAGGGGCCGCACGCCCACGCCGGGAAGGGGAGGGGAGGGGCGCCGCGCCGCCGGAGAGGGAAGGGGAGGGGCCGAGCGTCGCCGCAGGGGGGGAGAGGGGTCGGCCGAGCGCCGCCACGGGGGAGGCAGGGCGCGCCGCCGCGCTAGGGAGAGAGGAGGGAGCGCGCGCAGGGGAGAGAGGAGGGAGAGGGAGAGAGGGAGAAAGAGAAGAGGGGAGGGGCTCACCTCGGGATCCAACTCCGGCGATTCTTGACTCCAAACCCTAGGGCACCACGGGAGGGAGAGAGAGAGATGGGGAAGAGAGGTTGCTGCGCGGGAAATCCAAATGAGAGAGACAGAGGAGAGGAGGGGCGCCAGGGGGGGTGTGGGCGCTAGGGGCGCGCAGGGCCGGGCCGGGCCGGGACGGGCTGGTTTGGGTTGGGGTCGAGCCACTTCGCGGGTCGAAACCCACGACACGCACGACCATCAAACAAACTCCAATCGCGAACTGAAAACCGAGACGGAACGAGATGAACACGCAACATCAGACAAAGAAAAGTGCTTTGGCATGATGCAACACCCATGACACTTAGGTTTTTGTTCATACACGACACGGACACCTGTCACTATACTGGTTTGAAATTAGGAAGAAGGAGCGAAATAGGAAGAGAAAAGAGAGTAACGCCCGAATTTGGTGAGAGAAAAGAAGAAAAAATTCTACCCTCAAATTCAGGGCGTTACAAACCTATCCCCCTTAAGAGAATCTCGCCCTCGAGATTCAGGGTTGGCTAGCAAAGAGCTCAGGGTATTTAGCCATCAGATCATCTTCACGCTCCTAGGTTGCTTCTTCCTCAGAGTGATGATTCCATCTGACTTTGCACATTCTGATGGTCTTCCTTCGGGTGACTCTGTCCGCGGTCTCAAGGATTTGCGTTGGCTTCTCAACGTAGGTCAAGTCCTCCTGGACTTCAAGACCTTCAACTGGCAATTGCTCTTCTGGCACACGCAAGCACTTCTTCAATTGAGACACATGAAAGACATCATGCACAGCAGACAAATTTCCTGGCAGGCTGAGCTGATAGGCCACTTCTCCACGCCTTGCGAGAATTTGGTACGGACCGATGTAGCGGGGTGCTAGCTTGCCCTTAACTCCGAACCTTCTGACTCCTCTGATCGGTGACACTTTCAAATAGACAAAGTCTCCAACTTCGAAACTCAGCTCTCTTCTTCTTGTGTCTGCGTAGCTTCGCTGCCTTGATTGCGCTATCTTTAGATTCTCTCGAACCATCTTGATGTTCTCTTCAGCTTCAAGCAGAATGTCTGGCCCGAGCACTTGCTTTTCTCCAGGCTGATCCCATTGCAACAGAGTTCTACAACTCCTCCCATAAAGAGCTTGAAATGGTGACATCTTCAAGCTGGCCTGGTAACTGTTGTTATAGGAGAACTCTGCATAAGGCAATCGCTTGTCCCATTCGGACTGATCTTGCAACGCATAGGCTCTCAACATGTCTTCAAGAATTTGATTGATCCTTTCGGTCTGGCCATCTGTCTGCAGATGATACGCTGAACTGAAATTCAGATGTGTGCCCAAGGCTTCATGCAATTGCTGCCACAAATGAGAGGTGAACTGCGTTCCTCGGTCTGACACTATCTTCTTTGGCACACCATGAAGACAGACGATCCGAGACATGTACAACTCTGCCAATACTGCACTGCTGTAGTTGGTCTTGACGGGTATGAAGTGGGCTGACTTGGTTAAGCGATCCACCACTACCCAAATGGAATCGTAGCCGGCTCGAGTGCGAGGCAATCCAACTATGAAATCCATGCCGATTTCATCCCATTTCCACTAAGGGATTTTCAACGGTTGCAACAATCCAGCGGGTCTCTGGTGCTCTGCCTTGATCCTTCGACAACTATCGCACATAGCCACATGCTCTGCGATTTCCCTCTTCATTCCGTACCACCAGAATTTCTTCTTTAGATCCTGATACATCTTCTCACTACCAGGGTGAATCGAATAGGCTGTCTCATGAGCTTCCTTGAGAATCAATTCCCGAATAGACTGGACATTGGGAACACACAAGCGGTCTTTGAACCATATCACACCTTCTGCATCTTCCCGAAAATCTTTGCCTTTGCCATCTAGAATCAGTCGCCGGATCTCACTGATCTTCTCATCATTCTTCTGCGCTTCTTTGATTTCCCGCTCCAAGGTAGGTTCTAACTCAATTGTGACTCCTCGCGAATTATTCAGAAATCCGAGACTCAACCTATCAAACTCTTTGGCCAACTCATAAGGCATCGGACGAGCGACCATCAGATTGACTTGACTCTTTCTGCTCAAAGAATCTGCCACTACGTTCGCTTTGCCTGGATGGTAATGAATCTCCAACTCATAGTATTTAATCAACTCTAACCACCTTCGTTGCCTCATATTCAGCTCTGACTGAGTGAATATGTACTTCAAACACTTG
Source organism: Zea mays (assembly GCF_902167145.1). Lineage (NCBI taxonomy): Eukaryota > Viridiplantae > Streptophyta > Magnoliopsida > Poales > Poaceae > Zea > Zea mays. The sequence continues at coordinate 93,547,911 of NC_050097.1, forward strand.
TGGTCTGTGTAGACATCGCATTTCTGTCCATACAAATAGTGCCTTCATGTCTTCAGTGCGTGAACCACTGATGCCAAATCTAGGTCATGAATTGGGTAATTCTTCTCATGAATTTTCAGCTGACGGGACGAGTAAGCCACAACTCTTCCCTCTTGCATCAACACGCATCCCAAACCAGTGTAATAAGCATCACAATACACCGAGAAGGGCTTGTGCACATCAGGCAAGACTAAGACAGGCGCTGTAGTCAACTTCTCTTTCAGCGCTTCGAAGGCCTCTTGACATTTCTGGGTCCACTTGAACTCAACTTTATTGCCTAACAATGCTGTCATTGGTTTCGCAATCTTTGAAAACCCTTCAATGAATCGTCGATAATATTCTCTCATTCCAATGAAGCTCTTGATTCCTCGAGCATCTGTTGGCGCTTTCCAGTTCAGAATGTCTGCCACTTTCTTCGGATCCACAGCCAATCCTTCTTTGTTTATTATGTGACCCAAGAACAGGACTTCACTGATCCAGAACTCGCACTTGCTCAATTTTTCATACAACTAGTGCTCTCGCAATCTCTGCAATACCATCCTCAAATGACTTGCATGCTCTTCTTCGCTTTGAGAATAAATCAGAATGTCATCGATGAATACCACCACAAACTTATCGAGATAGTCCATGAATACACTGTTCATCAAGTTCATGAAGAAGGCCGGTGCATTGGTTAGACCGAAAGACATCACTGTGAACTCATACAACCCATACTTGGTAATGAATGTCGTCTTCGGAATGTCTGAAGGTCGGATCCTGAGCTGATGTGTAACACCCCACTGATCCCACACAATGGATGATACCAAAAGAAACCTTTCTACAAAACTTATGCAACACATAGAGAAAGAAAGTATTGCAAAATCCGGCAGCACCTCCCTTGAAAGTAGCATAACAAGGAAAGCATATAGTTTATACAGGATATAAAAGAAAGATAATTGACATAGTATAATCGAAATGCAACGGTAGAAAAGAACATTCATGACCAGACAAAAGATAGTCATCTCAGCCCACCAAACTAAACAGTTCAACTACCATGAAAGATTAGAATGTAATAATTCCCTAGACTCGACCCTTCCTGTTTAACATCATTAATAATCAGTTATTCCTTTATTTAAAAGTGTGGTGGCCGTGCTGCTACATCCCTTCTCCCAAAGCAAAGATCAGGTGCCTGCATCAGACAATGCAAGAGTGAGATGACACATCTCAGCAAGTAAAAAAAACAAAACAACAGTTGGACAATGCAAGCCAACCGTGCATAAGCAACCACATGGTTCCCAACTTCTTCCTTAAATATTAATTTGCAGCAAGTAAGCAAATACTCAATTACTCAATGCCAAGAAGAATTACAAAGTAAAGATCCACCTTATCCACATCACCAAAATAGGTTCCACACTTCACCCATGAATGCACATGGCTACAGATGCAACATGACTTCTGCCTTCATACCTCTAAGGATATGAAGCTGCATCATACCCCTTCTCGGGAAAACATATGATGCTCATTGTACCGGTACGGTCGGACCATAAGATCGCGACGAAAACTTCAATGCAATGGATGATGAATGCATTATGCATGTCAACAACATGAGTTCTTCCCAAATAAGATGTGCTAGACATATACCTCCACCCATTTCACATCAATAACCACATGGGTAACATGATCAAACCACACCCTCCACATGTATAATCAACAGAGCATGAATAATTTTCAAACGATGGTACCCAATTAGGAATATGGATATGAACACAAGTAGCACAAACATAATCAAGTATGAGACTCTTCAATCAAAAGACGAAATAACCATCACTGTTTTACTTGCCTTTACCGAAGTTCGGGCAAAATCCCTAAGAATGATCCGGAAGTCCACCACCTGTTTTTGACACCCAACTTAGCACCAAATTCTCATGAAAAAAAAAACTCAAAGACAACACCGCACCTACGCGCAATCTCAAACCCCGCCACGGTAACAATTCTCCCCTCACTAACCAAACTGCAGCGGCGCTGCTTAACAATTCCATAACTTAAAATTTAGGACAGCAGTGATGATAAACAAAAACTTCAGAGACAACTACATAAAATTCCCCACAAGTTTTGTATACAACTCATGATTGAATTCTAACATCTACTTACCTCTAAACGGTCCTCAAAATAAACCCTGCAATCTGTTTTTTTCTGATTTGAGCAGCGACATACGCGGATTCAAACAGCGATAACTTTTAAAATATAATTCCGATTTGAGCGCATAAGTACTTGTTGGAAAGATAAGAAAAAGCCCTACATGATTCTCATACTGATTAACACTAATTACTCCCGAAACATCCCCAGAAACTGCTAACACTGCTGCTGTTCATCACTCTGAAAAATCTGTTTTCTGGACAGCCACATACCCGGATTCAAACGATGATAACTTTTAATTTATAACTCCAAATTGAGCGCATAAATACTCGTTGGAAAGATAAAACAAAGTTATACAAGATTCTCATACTGATTAACACTAATTGCTCCCGAAAAATCCCCAGAAACTGCTAACACTGCTGCTGTTCATCACTCTGAAAAATCTGTTTTCTGGACAGCCACATACCCGGATTCAAACGATGATAACTTTTAATTTATAACTCCAAATTGAGCGCATAAATACTCGTTGGAAAGATAAAACAAAGTTCTATAAGATTCCCATACTGATCCCCATTAAATCTTCACGAAAAAAAACTAAAAACTGCTGGAACTACCGCTGTCCATCCACCACGCAAAATTCTGGACAGCCCCCCCTCTATCTAATCGCAAACGCAACATCTAATCCATTGAATCGCAGCGCAAATGAACAAGGGATGAACACAAAAGAAAAATCACCTTGGGTTCTCCCATTTTCCTTCCTCCCTTCTTCCTTCCACCAAAATGATTGGAGATTCGCACCAAAAGACGATGATCCGAGCGGCACGGAGTAGCACCTAGGGAGGAGGGGATTGGGGGGGGGGGGGGGCGGCTAGGGTTTTGGTGGCTGCAACAATGGAGGGAGGAGGAGGTGGACAGGGGGGGCGACGGCCAAGGGGAAAGGAGGAGTGGGGGGGGGGGGGGCGGCAGCACATGGGGTGGAGTAGATAGGAGGGTGGCGGCTAGGGTTTGGGAGGGCTAATGGGCCGAAACACCAATTGCGGCCCAACTAACCCACGCGACAGCTCCCGACCGCAACGCAAATGTCAAACCAAAAAAAATTCTACTGCCCTAGTTGCGAATGTTATTCACAAAATTCCAAATCCCCAAAACAACAACTGGATGAGGGAAAAAAAACAAAAAGAACAACCCCCAACTTCTCTTCTTTGCAAACCGGGTATCACATGATGATAACCTGACCTTAGATCTATCTTGGAGAACACACTGGCTCCTCTCAACTGGTCGAACAGGTCTTCTATTCTGGGCAAGGGGTACTTGTTCTTGATGGTGACTTCATTTAGAGCTCGATAATCGATACACATCCTTTTGGTGCCATCTTTCTTCTCCACAAATAGGACAGGGGTGGCCCAAGGTGAGGTGCTTGGCCGAATGTAAACTTTCTCTGACAGCTCATCAATCTGCTTCTTAAGTTCAACCAACTCTGGTCTAGATATTCTGTAAGCTCTCTTAAAGATAGGGACGGTGCCAGGAAGAAGCTCTATGGCAAATTCAACTTTCCGCTCTAGTGGCATACCTGGTAAATCCTTTGGAAACACATCTGGGAACTCGAACACAACCTTGATACTCTCAATTGGGTTTGCTTCACTGCTATCAACAGCCATCTGATAACAACTTCCTTTCTTCGGCTCAGGCGGGACTAACTCAGTCACCACTTCCTCTCCTAGTGGGGACACCAACTTAATTGTCCTCTTATCACAACTGATAACTGCCTGATACTTATCTAGCCAATTCATCCCTAGGATGACATCTATTCCCTGAGTACCCATTACTATGAGGTTAGCGGGAAACACTATCCCCCTTATTTCCACACTTGCATTCAAACAAATGCTATCGGCTCGAATTCTACCACCGGCTGAGTCAATTTGAATGGGGGTTAACATGGTAGTTATCGGAAGATTATGTGCTTTTACCCATGATGCAGTAATGAAAGAATGCGTTGCTCCAGTATCAAATAACACTTCTGCAATATGGGAGTCGACTGGGAACATACCTACTATCATGTCGGGGGTCTCCTGAACTGCTTCAGCCTCCAAGTGGTTCAATCTCCCATGATTATAGTGTGGCTGAGAGCGGTTGCCTGCTCCAGGCTAGGACACGTTCTGCTTCGCTGGGGCATTGGGGCCTGATTTCTGCTGGGCTGCCTTCTTCGGACATTGCATCACCCAGTGGCCTTGCTCTCCACAGTGGAAACATGCTCTGTTTCCAACCTGAGCTGGTGCTGCCTGACTGTTCTGCTGGGTTGCTGGGGCAGGAAGATGAGGTGTCTGCTGATTCTGCCTCTAAAACTGACCTCCTCCTGACTGATTGTTCTGACGATTCTGATACTGGTGCTGAGGATACTGCCTTTGGAACTGCTGATGCTGCTGAGGTGGACGCTGGTTCTGCCTGAACTGCTGAGGTTGATTGCTTGAGAAACAAGGACGATTGCTGCTTCCAGGCTGGGGTCCACTGATCTTGCGATTATGATCCTCCATCTCCTTACGCTTCCTCTCTGTCATGATTGCTCTGTCAATCAGGTGCTGGAATGTCGGGAAGGTATGATTCATCAGCTGATACTGAAGAGGGTCAACCAAGCCTCTCAGGAAACGGTATTGTCGCTTGGCATCGGTGTTGACATCTTCAGGAGCATAGCGAGACAATTGCAGAAACCTGTCTCGGTACTCACTGACAGACGATGACCCTTGCTTGAGGGCCAGGAACTCCTCCTTCTTCACTGTCATCAGACCTACTGGAACATGGTACTGACGAAAGCTACCTCTGAACTCTTCCTAGGTGATGGTGTCGGGGTTGGCATAAGTGGCGAGATAAGACTCCCACCATGACTGAGCTGCTCCTCTCAACAGACGAGGACCATACAGGACTTTCTCCCTGTCATCGCACTGAGCGGTATGCAACTCTCGCCCCACAGTGCGCAGCCAGTCTTCAGCATCCATGGGGTCAGAAGAGTGAGCGAACGTTGGTGGATGACCTCTCATGAATTCAGCACGTTTGTCCCTGGGCATCTGAGGCATCTGAGGCTGAGGTGGGGCCTGCTGCTGCTGCTGCTGAATGGCGGCCAGAGTCTGACCGATGGCTTGAACTGCCTGAGTCTGCATCAGGAACATCTGCTCGATGGACATCGGGGGCGGGGGCGGCAGTAGCTGTTGCTGAGGCACCTCATCCTGCTGAGTGGCTTGCTCCTGCTGAGCACGCCTTCCTCCTCTGCGCCTGTTCTCTGACATCTGCAGAATGCAACCACACATCAGAACTGATCTTGCAAATCTTGCAGCATAAGAAAATGGTATAGAATTCTTCAGCAACACTGAACGGATGAGCATCTTCACTAATCTCCAACACAGACCACACAACTTCTTAGATAAAGAGGAAAGTGGAACAAAAGGCTTCCCAACTAAATAGCTAACTCCTTTAACATATAACAGGTAAACCAAAATGCAGAGGATACCCACACTCTAGTAACAGTCATTAAAAAGATCCAAATCAAACATAGTTCATCATGGCAAACATAAATGCACAGGATATAGCAAACTACCCTGTCTAACTAAGACTAACTAAAAGCGAGACTAACGCTAAGACTGTAGCTTCTACGTATATATTTTGTATTAATTACAAGATCCGATTCTAACGATCTATGGTTCTAGATTTATCTTGGTCTTGCAGTTGGGATTGCCATAAGACTGGTGTCCACGCCGAGGTGAGTGGTACGGGTGCTGAGTCCCGACGGGAGTGGGGGAACCATCATCCAGGTGACGACGCTCCACGCGCTCAGCCCGTAGCAGGGCGATCTCAGCACGAGCCCTACTGAGCTCGTCTAGTGCATGGTCCAGCTCCGTGTTTAGCACAGCGGCTAGGTTGACTGTGCTTCTCAACCTAGGATTGTCCTCGCCAACAGGTGAGACAATCACGCCTCCTGTGCTGCCAGATGGACGGCGGGGGTAATACTTCAGGTTGAGACAGTCAGCTACCCCACCGAGAACCAAGCAGTAGTGCGAAAGCGCACGTCGTGCGGCATTTTGCATGGCCGGCTCAGCTGAGTCCCGCTCAGAGATGGAATAGTGCTCTAAGCAGACCTCAGCACCCTGGAGACTGTTCTACGGATGGCGCACCAAGCAGGTCGCCTCCCAGTGGTCCGGGTAAACCCCGCGACTATGCTGGTAGACCACACAGTGATACTCGATGGACCAAGTACGCCGGTCAAGTGTCCGACGTAGCAGGGTGTCGAGCGCATCGTGAAAGTGACACCCGCGAGCAGCGTCGCGAGTGATGGGTCGAGCAACCCATCCTTCCGGCTCCTGGTCAGCAGAAAAGTCGGTGGCAGGGCTCGAGCTATCGTTGCCACCTCCGTCGTCTGGGCCTCCTCCAGTAGCTACTCCAGAGGCTGGGGCACCCAGTGGTGGTGCAGGGGGCGCCTCCAGGGGAAGCATAGGGGAGCAGCTCCTCACGGAATCTATCTCCTGTTGGAGCGAGAAAGAAGAGCCCTTCTGCTCTCGTCGTCGACGCTCCTGCTCCTCATGCAGGCGGTGGTGCAGCCTCTCCATGTGACTGGACTGACCGGCCACGGGACGGCGAAGCGGACGCTCTGCGAGACGAGAGGATAAGAAGGGGATGACAGACTTCCGTGCGGTGTGTCTAAGACGAGCCATCTACAAAAGTCACCGCAAGCAAAAGAGTGAGAACAGAACTAGTATGAACAGCAAGTAATGAACCATAAATAAATGAAGGATTAGAATAAAACACAATTTTCAGCAAGGTATAATATACAGTAGAACATAGGTTTTGGTCGATATGACCAACTTTTGAAGGGATACCAAAGTCAAGGCAGGGACAGAGGTCTATAATCCTTAGAACGACCATTCTACTCTAGGTTAGCGGTCCTACAGTCAGCACGGCTTTGATACCACTTATGTCACACCCGGTTTTAGAAGGCAAACCGAATGCGAACCATGTACGTGCCAGGATCAGCAATTCACGTACACAGCAGTTACATAACATGGACATCATCACACAGTGCTCAAATAGTGTCGACGTTTCGAACCCGGGGGGTCCCTGGACCGACGAGTAAATTATCGCCGCGTGCCCCAGCCCAGATGGGTCGGCGCGAGACGGAGCGCGAAGGGGGGAAGAAGCCAGAGGGAGACAGGCGTGAGAGGTGAAATCCCGCGGCCTTCGTGTTTGTCCCGCGCCCAGGTCGGGTGCGCTTGCAGTAGGGGGTTACAAGCGTCCACGCGGGAGGGAGCGAGCGGCCTCACGCGAGCGCCGTCCCATCCTTCCCCGCGCGGCCAACCCTCGTAAGAGGGCCCTGGATCTTCCTTTTATAGGCGTAAGAAAAGGATCCAGGTGTACTATGGGGGTGTAGCAGTGTGCTAACGTGTCTAGCGGAGGAGAGCTAGCGCCCTAAGTACATGCCATCGTGGAAGCCGGAGAGGTTTTGGCACCCGGTTCGTGTGATGTCGTGGCCGTCGGAGGAGTGCCGGAGCCTGGCGGAAGGACAGCTGTCGGGGCTGTCGAGTCCTTGCTGACGTCCTCTTGCTTCCGTAAGGGGGCTGAGAGCCGCCGTCGTCATAGAGCGTGCGGGGCGCCATCATTACTTGTATAGTGGAGCGAGCCAGATGGGACGCCGGTCTTGTTTCCCGTAGCCTGAGTAAGCTTGGAGCAGGGTAATGATGGCGCCTTCTGTTGACGTGGTCGGTCCGTGCCCTGGGTTGGGCGAGGTGGAGGCTCCTCCGAGGTTGAGGTCGAGTCTGTCTTCCAAGGCCGAGGTCGAATCCGAGCCCCTGGGTCGGGCGTGGCGGAGACCGTCGGCTGATGCCAGGGCTGAGTCCGAGCCCTGGGGTCGGGCGAAGCGGAGTTCGTCGTCCTTCGGGGCTGTGCTCGAGTCCGAGCCTTGGGGTCGGGCGAAGCGGAGTTCGTCGTCTTCCGGGGCTGAGCCCGAGTCCGAGCCCTGGGGTCGGGCGAAGCGGAGTTCGTCGTCTTCCGGGGCTGAGCCCGAGTCCGAGCCCTGGGGTCGGGCGAAGCGGAGTTCGTCGTCTTCTGGGGCTGAGCCCGAGTCCGAGTTCCCTCGTGCAAAGGTGACGAGTGAGGTATCCATATCCCGGAGGCGTAGGAGTCCCTCGGCTTGGTCGGCCTTGCTGTCCGAGGCTTCTCTTGCTTAGTCAAATGAACCCTCGGCTGCTCTTCGATGAGCCGAAGCCGAAGGTAGCGGTGTGAGCACGGACAGAGGCTGAGTTGGCTCGAAAAGAAGACTTGGTCGGCCAGAGCCTGGCCGGGTCGTCCACTGGCGGGACCGACGCCGGAGTTGAATTGCCGAGGCCACAAACCGAGCCGATGTCCTCGGGGGACAGCTGGCTGAGGCTTCAGGGTGACCGGCCGAGCCGTCCGCTCGAGCCGGATTCCTGGAGAAGACCCTGGCGGCGATGGCCCGGGCGTGGTGCTGATGTCGTCCTTCAGAGTGGAGATCCTCCGACCGCGTCACCGTCCGAGGCTAGGTCGGACCTCGCCGAAGGTGTAGTTGACGCCGAGGGTGCTGCTGCTCCCTTCAATTGTCAAGATCCGAGCCTGCAGGATCGGATTATCTTGTAGTGTGTGTTTTCTGCGGCCGCCGAGGCCCAAACACACCATCGTCGTGTTGTAAAGCTGTGTTTCTTTTCCCCTTGTTGCGAGTATCTGGACTTATTTGCCGGTAACAGAATTGTTTGTGCGAGCGAGAGTTACTTTTCACGGAAGGTGATGAGTGAGGTATCCATATCCCGGAGGCGTAGGAATCCCTCGGCTCGGTCGGCCTTGCCGCTTACGCGCACTCTTACTCGTCCATAAGGTTCTGTCACCGACGCAGTCGAGAAGGCCCGAAGAATCGTTTCGGCAGAGGAGCTTTCGAGCGTGAAGACTTGTTCAGTCCGCGGAATCACCTATCCGAGCGCGAGTTACTTATCGCAGAAGGTGATGAGTGAGGTATCCGTATCCCGGAGGCGTAGGAATCCCTCGGCTCGATCAGCCTTGGCTGCTTACGTGTACTCCGTCGTTTTCAGGATCCACTTTCGAAATAGTCGGAAAGCACGAAAGACATTCTGGCAGAAAAGATCTTTTTCTGAGGAAAATTTTGAGCAGAGGGGGTCCCCCCCTTTTAGCCCCCGAGGGAGGGTCGGGCTTTGCCGAGGCAAGGCTGACCCTTCCTTGATGACTAAACTTTGCGTGGGAATGAGGTATACGAACAACTTGAAAGCATCTTAAGGGTAGAAGCGACATAGCTGTTGGATGTTCCAAGCGTTGTTGTAGACCTCGCCCTGACTGTTGGCCAGCTTGTACGTTCCGGGCTTCAGAACTTTGGCGACGACGAACGGCCGCTCCCAGGGAGGCGTGAGCTTGTGCCGCCCTCGGGCGTCTTGTCGCAGCCGAAGCACCAGGTCGCCCACCTGGAGGTCTCGGGACCGAACCCCTCGGGCGTGGTAGCGTCGCAGGGACTGCTGGTACCGCGCCGAGTGTAGTAAGGCCATGTCCCGAGCCTCTTCTAGCTGGTCCAGTGAGTCTTCTCGATTAGCTTGATTGCTTTGGTCGGCGTAGGCCCTCGTCCTCGGGGAACCGTATTCTAAGTCTGTGGGCAAGATGGCCTCGACCCCATAGACTAGAAAGAACGATGTGAAGCCCGTGGCTCGGCTCGGCGTTGTCCTCAGACTCCAGACCACCGAGGGGAGTTCCTTCATCCACTGCTTGCCGAATTTGTTGAGGTCGTTGTAGATCCGAGGCTTGAGTCCTTGTAGAATCATGCCGTTGGCACGTTCTACCTGCCCATTCGTCATGGGGTGGGCCACGGCGGCCCAGTCTACCCGGATGTGGTGATCCTCGCAGAAGTCCAGGAACTTCCTGCCGGTGAACTGGGTGCCATTGTCGGTGATGATGGAGTTTGGGACCCCAAAGCGATGGATGGTGTTGGTGAAGAGTGCCACCGCCTGTTCGGACCTGATGCTGTTTAGGGGTCGGACCTCGATCCACTTGGAGAATTTGTCGATGGCGACCAACAGGTGTGCGTAGCCCCCGGGTGCCTTCTGCAAGGGGCCGACTAGGTCCAGACCCCACATAGCAAAACGACCAGGTGATGGGTATGGTCTGCAGGGCCTGAACGGGTAGGTGGGTCTGCCTTGCGTAGAACTGACACCCTTCGCAGGTGCGGACAATTCTAGTGGCGTCGGCCACCGCCGTCGGCCAGTAGAAACCTTGTCAGAAGGCGTTTCCAACAAGGGTTCGAGGTGCTTCGTGATGGCCGCAAGCCCCCGAGTGTATCTCTTGTAGGAGCTCATGGCCTTCGGCGATGGAAATGCATCGCTGGAGGATGCCCGAGGGGCTGCGGTGGTAGAGCTCCTTCCCGTCTCCCAGCAAGACGAACGACTTGGCGCGCCGCGCCAACCGCCGAGCTTCGGCCTAGTCGAGGGGTAGCTCTCCTCGGTGGAGATATTGCAGGTACATGGTCTGCCAGTTTCGATTAGGCGTGACCCCGCTCCGCTCCTCCTCGATGCGCAGTGCCTCACCCTCGGAGGCTGAGGGTACCTCAGGCCGAGCCGAGGGTGCCTCGGGCCGAGCCGAGGGTGCCTCGGACTGAGTCGAGGGTGCCTCGGGCTCGGGCGTGTCGTTGGTCTTGACGGAGGGTTGATGCAGGTCTCGGGAGAAGACGTCCGGGGGAACCGTTGTTCGCCCCGAGGCTATTTTAGCCAGCTCGTCCGCAGTCTCGTTGTAGCGCCGGGTGATGTGGTTGAGCTCGAGCCCGTAGAACTTGTCTTCCAGGCGCCGAACCTCATCGCAGTATGCTTCCATCTTCGGGTCGCGGCAGTGGGAGTTCTTCATGACTTGGTCGATGACGAGCTGCGAGTCACCGCGAGCGTCGAGGCGTCGGACCCCTAGCTCGATGGCGATGCGCGACCCGTTGACCAGAGCCTCGTACTCAGCCACATAGTTGGACGCCGGGAAGTTGAGGCGTAGCACGTAGCGTAGGTGCTTCCCGAGGGGTGAGATGAAGAGCAGGCCTACGCCTGCTCCTGTCTTCATCAGCGACCCGTCGAAAAACATGGTCCAGAGTTCCGGTTGGATCGGAGCTGTTGGGAGCTGGGTGTCGACCCATTCAGCCACAAAGTCCGCCAAGACCTGGGACTTGATGGCCTTCCGAGGGGCGAACGAGATCGTTTCGCCCATGATTTCCACCGCCCACTTTGCAATTCTACCCGAGGCCTCTCGGCACTAGATGATCTCCCCCAGGGGGAAGGATGACACCATAGTTACCGGATAAGACTCGAAGTAGTGTCACAACTTCCGCCGCGTCAGGATCACCGCGTATAGCAGCTTCTGAATTTGTGGGTAGCGGATCTTGGTCTCGGACAGTACCTCGCTGATGAAGTAGACTGGCCTTTGGATGGGCAATGCATGCCCCTCTTCTCGTCTCTCAACTACGATCGCGGCGCTAACCACCTGAGTGGTCGCGGCGACGTAGATTAAGAGGGCTTCTCCGGCAGCGGGGGGCGCCAAGATGGGCGCGTTTGTGAGGAGCGCCTTCAAGTTCCCGAGGGCTTCCTCGGCCTCAGGGGTCCAAGTGAAGCACTCGGCCTTCCTTAAGAGGCGGTACAGAGGCAGGCCTCTTTCGCCGAGGTGCGAGATAAAACGGCTCAGAGCCACAAGGCATCCCGTGACTCTCTGTACGCCTTTCAAGTCCTTGATGGGCCCCATGCTGGTGATGGCCGCGATCTTCTCCGGGTTGGCCTCGATGCCCCGCTCGAAGACGATGAACCCCAAGAGCATGCCTCGGGGAACCCCGAAGACACACTTCTCGGGATTGAGCTTCACGCCTTTCGCCTTGAGACATCGGAATGTCACTTCAAGGTCAGAACGGAGGTCGGAGGCTTTCCTCGTCTTGACTACGATGTCATCGACGTAAGCCTCGACCGTTTGGCCAATGTGTTCGCCGAACACATGGTTCATGCACCGTTGGTACGTTGCACCCGCATTCCTCAAACCGAACGGCATGGTAACATAGCAGTACATGCCGAAGGGTGTGATGAAAGAAGTCGCGAGCTGGTCGGACTCTTTCATCCTAATTTGATGATACCCTGAGTAGGCATTGAGGAAAGACAGGGTTTCGCACCCAGCAGTGGAATCCACGATTTGATCGATGCGAGGCAGAGGGTAGGGAACTTTCGGACATGCTTTGTTTAGACTAGTGTAGTCTACACACATCCGCCATTTCCCTCCTTTCTTTCTCACAAGCACAGGGTTGGCAAGCCATTCGAGATGGAATACCTCTTTGATGAACCCTGCCACCATTAGCTTGTGGATTTCCTCGCCTATGGCTCTGCGCTTTTCTTCGTCGAATCGGCGCAGAGGCTGCTTCACGGGTCGGGCTCCAGCTCGGAAATCCAGCGAGTGCTCGGCGACATCCCTCGGTATGCCGGGCATGTCCGAGGGACTCCACGCGAAAACGTCGGCGTTCGCGTGGAGAAAGTCGACGAGCACTGCTTCCTATTTGGGATCGAGCTCGGAGCCGATCCGGATTTGCTTGGAGGCGTCATTGCTGGGGTCGAGAGGGACGGATTTAACCATCTCCGCTGGCTCGAAGTTGCCGGCGTGGCGCTTCACGTCTGGCGCCTCCTTAGAGAGGCTCTCCAGGTCGGCGATGAGGGCCTCGGATTCGGCGAGGGCCTCGGCGTACTCCACGCACTCCATGTCGCATTCGTACGCGTGTCGGTACGTGCGGCCGACGGTGATGACCCCGTTGGGGCCCGGCATTTTGAGCTTGAGGTAGGTGTAGTTTGGGACGGCCATGAACTTAGCGTAGCACGGCCTCCCCAGTACTGCGTGGTAGGTTCCTCGGAACCCGACCACCTCGAACATGAGGGTCTCCCTTCGGAATTTGGAGGGCGTCCCAAAGCAGACGGGAAGATCGAGTTGTCTGAGGGGCTGGACGCGCTTCCCAGGGATGATCCCGTGGAAAGGCGCAGCGCCTGCCCGGACCGAGGACAGATCAACACGTAGGAGCCCGAGGGTCTCGGCGTAGATGATGTTGAGGCTGCTGCCTCCGTCCATGAGGACCTTGGTGAGCCTGACGTCGCCAATGACGGGGTCGACAACGAGCGGGTATTTTCCCGGGCTCGGCACGCGGTCGGGGTGGTAGGCTTGGTCGAAGGTGATGGGCTTGTCGGACCAGTCTAGGTAGACTGGCGCTGCCACCTTTACCGAACGGACCTCCCGACGCTCTTGCTTGCGGTGCCGAGCCGAGGCGTTCGCCACTTGCCCTCCGTAGATCATGAAGCAGTCGCGGACCTCGGGGAACTCTCCTGCCTGGTGATCTTCCTTCTTATCGTCGTCGCGAGCCCTGCCACCCTCCGCGGGTGGCCCGGCCTTGTGAAAGTGGCGCCGAAGCATGGCGCACTCCTCAAGGGTGTGCTTGACGGGCCCCTGATGATAGGGGCACGGCTCCTTGAGCAACTTGTCGAAGAGGTTGGCACCTCCGGGAGGTTTTCGAGGGTTCTTGTACTCGGTGGCGGCGACAAGGTCCGCGTCGGCGACGTCGTGTTTCTCTTGCGACTTCTTCTTGCCTTTCTTCTTGGCGCCGCGCTGAGTTGACGCTTCGGGGACATCTTCCGGTGGGCGGCCCTGGGGCTGCTTGTCCTTCCGGAAGATAGCCTCAACCGCCTCCTGGCCAGAGGCGAACTTGGTGGCGATGTCCATCAGCTCGCTCGCCCTAGTGGGGGTCTTGCGACCCAGCTTGCTCACCAGGTCGCGGCAGGTGGTGCCGGCGAGGAACGCGCCGATGACGTCCGAATCGGTGATGTTGGGCAGCTCGGTGCGCTGCTTCGAGAATCGCCGGATGTAGTCCCGGAGAGACTCTCCCGGCTGCTGGCGGCAGCTTCGGAGATCCCAGGAGTTTCCGGGGTGCACGTACGTGCCCTGGAAATTGCCGGCAAAGGCTTGGACCAGGTCGTCCCAGTTGGAGATCTGCCCCGGAGGCAGGTGTTCCAGCCAGGCGTGAGCGGTGTCGGAAAGGAACAGGGGGAGGTTGCGGATGATGAGGTTGTCATCGTCCGTTCCACCCAGTTGGCAGGCCAGCCGGTAGTCCACGAGCCACAGTTCCGGTCTCGTCTCCCCCGAGTACTTTGTGATAGTAGTCGAGGTTCGGAACCGAGTCGGGAACGGCGCCCGTCGTATTGCGCGGCTGAAAGCCTGCGGACCGGGTGGTTCGGGCGAGGGACTCTGATCCTCCCCGCTGTCGTAGCGTCCCCCACGCCTGGGGTGGTAGCCTCGGTGCACCCTCTCGTCGAGGTGGGCCCAACGGTTGCGGTGATGGTGCTCGTTGCCGAGGCGACCCGGGGCCGCAGGCGCTGTGTTGCGCGTGCGCCCGGTGTGGACCGAGGCTTCCCGCATGAATCGAGAAGTCGCAGTGCGATGTTCCGAGGGGTACCCCTGCCTTTGGGAGGCGGAGCTTTCGGCCCGTCGGACCGTGGCGTCCTCTAGGAGATTCTTGAGCTCTCCCTGGATACGCCGCCCCTCGGTGGTTGATGTCTCCGGCATCGCGCGGAGAAGCATTGCCGCTGCAGCCAAGTTCTGGCCGACCCCACTGGAAACCGGTGGCGGCCTTACCCTGACATCGTCGGCGATGCGGTGCTGGATACCTTGGGGTAGATGACGCACTTCTCCGGCCGGAGGTTGGCCCGCCCATTCCTGCCCGATGTCCCGGCGGATCGGCTCAAGTGTTCCTGCTCCCTCGTCGAGCCTGGCCTGCATCTCGCGGATTTGCTCGAGCTGTGGGTCATGACCCCCCGCCGGGACGGGGACCACAGCTAGCTCCCGAAGGATGTCAACTCGAGGCACAGGCCTAGGGAGATCACCGTTCTCCGGCATACCAAGATGGTTGCCTTCGTTGGGACCCCCTATATCGACGTGGAAACATTCACGACTTGGGCCGCAGTCCTCGTCGCCGAGGCTGCAGCTACCGTCGGAACAGTCGGAAAGGCAGTAGTCGCACGCGGTCATAAAGTCCCGCATGGCACTGGGGTTACCAAGTCCGGAGAAATCCCAACAGAAGTCGGGCTCGTCTTCTTCCTCGGACCCCGAGGGCCCGTAGGTCGAGACGGCCATCAGCCGGTCCCAGGGTGACCGCATACGATACCCCAGAGGGTTTGGACTCGCCTCTACGAGAGCGTCCACCAAAGCGAAGTCGCTTGGTGGGTCGAGGCTGAATCCAAAAGGCGTGAAATGGGAATCGGTTGGTACCTCTTGGTCGACGGGCGGTGACGAAGTCACGTCAGGGACTGACTGCACCGTCGTCTCAGGTACGAGGGTGACGCCCAGCAAGTCCTTCGTGAACGTGCTGGCGTCGTCCGTTTGCTTGGGGTTGGCGTGTTGCGGGGAGTCGGCGCTCGTCTTCGTCTCAGACGCGAGGTCGATGCCCGACGCGCCCCCTGTTGGGGCGCCGGCGCCGTCGACTCGCTCGACAGCCGACGAGGTGCCGCCTCCTGCTTGGCCTTGGTTGCCCCGCCTCCTCCTCCGTCGGCGGGGGAGGGGACGGGACGAGCTCGAATGTTGTTCTTCCACCACGCGGGGAAGACGTCGTCGATTCCACCGCCGGCGGGCGAGCTGTCGGCCGCCATTGTCGCTGTCGCGCGGCAGGGGAAGGAGTATCATGTCGTAGCTGCTGTCGAGGGACATGAACTCAAGTGTAACACCTCAGGTGTTACCATGGCTAGAGCACACCTTGGTACTAAGGAATGTGATCACATGTGGTAAAAAAAACTTAAGGAGAACATAAGAACCTTGGAGACCATGTGTTAACCAAGATTTCTAATGATCTAAGAAGTATCACTCAAACCTTTGTGCACTTACTACCTTGGGCAAGAGGGGGGAAAACCCTAGACCTCTCTTGAACCCTATCTTCCAAAACCATGGTTAAGAGGGGGAGAGAATAAGCAATTGTGCAAACCATAAGTAATCTTTAACCAAACTTTAAGTAACCTTATAACCAGCAATTGTGGGAAGGAAATATTGCAAAAAGACCCCTGGAGAAACCCCAAATCCATTCCCTAAGTAGAGAGAGAGCTAGAGCTCTCTAATTCTCTCTAAGTTAAAAACTACACCTACACTAAAGATCAACCGTGTTCACCTTGAAGATGGCACCAAAACCACCTATGTTCTATACCAAAAATGTGGCATACCACCTAGGGCACCCACTAGAAAAAGCTGAGCCCGAGATCTTGACGTTTGACATGCCTTGGCATGGTTTTTGTCGCGAGGTGGGCAGAGTGACATACCTGATTTGGCGACCGAAGATCTCCCTACCTAGGCCATATCTGCCATGGCAACTCACAGATGAGAGACAGCCCTAGGTGCCAGGAAAAGACTCGCGCCGGATTTTTTGCCAAGATTCGCACGTTTGCGACTTGGGTGAGCTGTGGAACACGGGCAGAAGAAAAGCTCCACGTGTTCGACGCGCTCTGTGCACGCCAGAGCACGCCCGCGCGCGCCCCGCATCGCGCCAACGGCCAGCCGACGCCATGGCTCGCGCTCGCGCCTATAAAGCCCGCTCGGGCGTCGACCACACTCTTCCGCGCACGCTCAAACCTCACCGAAGCTCAACTCACCGTCGTTTTCCCGTACGCGGCGTGTCCGCGGCCACCCGAGCCCCTGCCGCCGTAGACTGGCCAGCCCAGCCTTTCCCAACCCCGTCCGACCCTCGGAGACGAGTGAGCACACCTCAGTGAAGCTCCCTGAGTGAGGAATCGAAGCCTGCTTCGCCGGAGAGGCCAGTCCACGGTCGCCGGAGTTCACAACCCCGCCGGAGTGCGTAGACCGGGTAATCCACTAAACCATTTTCCGATTCCTTGTGCACACGGTCTCTACGTCACCCCGTGAAGCTCACCGTGCCCTTGGATTGAACTAGATCGCCGTGATTTGGCCGGCACACCCACCGCCGACAAGGACACCCGCCTGCGCACGTGGACCGAGCGATTCCGGCCATCCCCGCCGTCGAGCCATACATCGTTGTGACCGCTAGAGCCTCCCTGAGCCAACCCCGCCCCTCGCCGGACCTATCTCGCCGCCGGTAAGCCGCGCCACCCTTTTCTTTCTTGCGGGCACTGTTTAAACCTAGGGAAGGACCGCAGGGGAGAAGAAAAGAAGTCTGGGGGGTTTTGTGAAATGTCAGAGACTCAAATGAATAGTAACGCGGGGGTATAACTGAGAGAGTTAGTTTGGAAATAACCCAGGGTCCTCGGTGTAAACTGTTTTTCCAGAAAACCTTTATTAAATCTGATTTTAAATTTGAACAGAACTTTACTAATTCATAACTTCTGGTTTATTCATCCAAATTTAGTCAAACCAATTTTGTCAGACTCTAAATAATGTAAACTACTTAGGAAAAATATAAAACTCCTATGTACTACAGAAAACTTTAGGGTTCTGATTTAATTGTTGTTTTTACCAAAAGCTAAATAATAGGGATAAAAATAGTTGCACTATTTGACTAGGGTTAGAATAATTTGGAGAAGTTTATATCCACCTACTGATCTGTTTAAAAATGTTAAACCTCTCTGTCCAACCCATTAAGGTAGAGTTTGCCATTTATTTTACATTATGCTTAAGGTTAAAGAAAATAGGAAAGGTAATTTTAAATAAAGAACCAGGGAACCCCCATATTTTTGTTAGTATACTTATTCAGTGTAGTTTACTAGAAAAATTGATTATGCCCTGGTTTAGTATAAAATAAATAGGATACCTTTTATTTTAAGAAAACAAGGAAAACTTAGAAAAGCCCTACAAAAATAACCCCAAGATAAAAACACACCAACCTTTGGGATAGTGAATCTTTTGTTATGAAGAACATAGGAAAAATATGAAATCTGCTGTTTGACATTTTTCAAATAGCAAGATAGTAGAAAGTGCCTTTTTGGCATTTAACTTTAGAAACTCATAACTAAATGACCATCCCTTAGCTTTCTGTGATTTTTGGCACAAAAGCCTATTAATACTCTTAGATGCCATCAAAAATAACTCTTAGGACAGAACCCACTCCTAGTTGAGGGTTGTAGTGCAAAGTAGCCCATTTATACAACTTTTGATTATTTTTGTCTAAAGCATAGCCTTTTTATTTTTTAACCTCAATTTCCTAGAACAGGCTATAGTGACCAATGACAACCCAGTGTAATTTTTACAGAATTTTTGGAGAAAGTTAAATCATGGTTGTAGTTCAAACCTACACTAGAATTTATAAATAGAAAATAAAGGAGAAAATGAATGATGGAAATTAGTGCCATCCTAAAACCCTTTGTAAATTGCCCACTGAATTATACAAGGGAGATACCAACCACTATGCTTATCCTTAATAAAACCTAAACCTAGAGTGATAATCATAAACCACTAAAAGCCACGTATGACCAAGAAACCCTAAGTTACTCATTAACTTAGTTTTTCTTCCTTTAGCATAATGTTATTAAATCCTGCATGATCATGACATACATATTCATTGCATTTCGATAGACTGTAACCTCGCTGACGGAGAATACGTCCTCGTGCCGGAGCAAGGAGCTGCTCAGGAGGTAGCCCCGGATCCAGCCCAGAGCCTGCACCAGAGGATCTGCCTGCCACAGCTTTGGAAGGCAAGCCCCGGTTTTATGCATAACCGTTTATATATGCTATTTTACTACACTTAATGTTTGTAGGCTTGTACTGTGCACTTAAGTGTAGGAGTTGACTGAAACCCTAGTTGCATGATCTCAGGAATCCTTTTGAGATGAATACTAGTATGCTAGGTCGAGTAGTTGCTTTATTTAATTAGGATCTCGGTAGAAGACGAGTGATTTTTCTAGCACTCGCGCGAGATCAGGAATTGGTTGTACCCACTTTCATACTATTATGATACTAGTTGTAGACAACAATCCATGGGGATTGGTTGTCTACGAGATGGGAAAATAGAATAAGGATTAACGTGCGGATACCTGTGTCAAGCGTTTGAACGTACTAAACACATACCGAGAAATATGGTAAATCGGTAAGCCTAGTACCTGAGTGAACCTGCCCGCAGACATATCCCCTCACGCAACCTGAGACATGGTCTCCCATTCCGGTTATGGTGGGTACAAGTGCGGTCACTGCACGACGGCAGTCGGGGTCAGTGAGGCATTGTACGCCAAGGCGATGAGCCCTGATCTGTTGCCAGGGAATCGATGGGGACAGTTGATGTGTGTGGGGACGGAGTGCCTCATCACGTCGTGTGTTTAGGTTTACCTTGCATGGATAAAAACTCGATTCGAATCGTCTGCTTGTCGCAGCTAATGAGACTGCCTGATCCATTGTACTGCATTGAGTAACAAGTGGAAATATGATGAGTTGATATAAGATGTTGATTGCTAAAAATGTTTGCTACTATGTATGAGTAGATAGTACACATTTAGCCTTAAGAGAGTCACACTTAAATTGACAAAGTTAAAACTTGACTTAGAAACTCAGCTAGTGCTTTTGGCAACCAAACCCCACAGCCAAACAGCTGCATGTCTAGAGGTAGAGGAGTAGACTCCTCACACCGGGTAAGTCTAGCTGAGTATTAGTATACTCAGCCTTACTTGTGGCATAATTTTTTACAGGTTCTCTGGAGGACATGGTTGCTGGAGTGACTTGGCCGTCCATCTTGCCACCGGGTTGGACTGTCGAGTGGGACCCTACCTCGGCTGAGGAGGAGCATGAGGAGTGATGGGACAGGCTTCCCCATCTCTCTGTTTATTTACCGTTAGTTATTTCCGCTGCACTTCGAACCTTGATGACTACTTTTGCAAAAACTTCGATGATGATGTAATAATTTAATACTCTTTAATGCATGGTTTTATGCTTTATTGTATTTGCTCTGTGACTCACCATCGAGTGAGATTGTGGTACTTGATCCTGTCAGTGGCCGTGTCGGACTAGATCCGAGGGATTGACAGGTTATTCCCTTTTAAGTGTGGTCTAGCCTCTAAGGTAGGGCTTAGGCACTTAAGTTGGAATAATTCGGGCAGTTCCGACACAGCTGGTATCGGAGCTTGTACCACCACAGAGGAGTCAATAAAATATAAATACCATCCTTTTCGAAGTAAAACTTGATTGAAACAAATGTTGGATAGGTCGTAGGACGATCAGGATAGACCTAGGACGTGAAGCCTTAGGATGATAGAGGGGTAGTTAGGTGGCTAAGTGATTAGGCCCTACAGGCCACTTTAAAGGATGGGAGTTCTTCCCTATTCCCTTTACATTGATGTGAGGTCGTTTAGGACGAGCATGCATGCATTCTTAATTAAGCAAATGGATAATTGAGTAAAGACTTAAAAACAAAATGATGACCAACTAAGTATCCTAATACCATTTTTATAGTTGGAGAGAAGCTGAGTTTTAATTTTCTTGTTCTTTTTATAATTCTTTTTCTTTTACTTACGCTTAAACCGTACACAGATGACTTCCCACGGATCCTCAGATGACAGAAATGCACTGTCCCACACTGACGGGCTTGCACGAGAGGGCTTTCCCCGCATTTTGTGGGAGGTACTTCAGGGGGCCGGATACACGACGCCTCCTCAGTACGCGGTGTAGCAGTTCGAGAAGCATCGAGTGCCCCGCTGTAGGGTGAGGATGACCCTGGAGCCTCATCCCCTACAGCCAGGCTGGCGTTCATTGGACTCTGAGTCTTTTGGATACCGGGCTGAGGACACGATAGAGGCGATTGCTCTGCACGGGTTGACCACTTTCTGCGGATTCCATCCCTTGGAGCTGTCTACCCACCCCATTGGCTTGTTCCCCGCAGAAAGGGAGGACGACCCAATGTGCAAGGATCGGGTGGAGCATGCCAAGGATATCTGGGCCATCTACCCAGGACAGATTGCGCACTTGACCGTACGGTGCATGAATGCTCTGTACCGTCTGCAAGTGATGCGCGGTGAGGCGATGTCCCATCTGATGGCACTATTGGAGGCGACAAAGATCACTTTGGACAACAGAGAGGAGCTTGTGGTTGATTTGTCCACTGAGATGGTGGAAAAGGACTTGCAGGTGGAGCAGCTATCCAATGATATCCAAGAGTTGGAGGAATTAGTGGGGACTAGGGAAAACACCATCGAGGTTCTCGAGGATCAGCTTATTAACACTCAGCAGCAGCTGGCTGAGGCTAATGAGCACCTGGATATGCATCACCAGGAGATCCAGGACATGGAGGCCAACGAGTACGTCGACATTGAGGGAGGGAGGAGCCTGCCTCCAGCGTGGACACTGCTGGCTCAGGGAGACCACCTTCCCCCGAGTCGAGTGTTGCCTCGTTCGCTCACTAGATATCAGGGATAGAGTTAGAAGTTGGTGATGGTAGGACTCCTCGCAGCTAGCTTAGCTTTTGCACCCTTAGGGTACTAGGCTAGGTAGAGTCGAGTCTTTTTGGGACCATTGATGTAACCGTGATAAACTCTTTTGGAAGTTGGTTGATGGATGATGTCAGTTTTAAATTTGGACGGAAAGTTTATGCTTTTTGGTTTATGTCGGGATCTATCAATTTGCTTTTGACTCTTTCGCCGCAATTAAACCTTGAACTTGGAGATATGGTATTAAGTATATATGTGGTTTTTCAGATGGCCGGGAGACAGCGTCGTGGCCAGAATGAGCGCGTTCCTCCACCGCCGCCACCGCCTCCCACTCTGCAGGAGCTAATGGCTCAGCAGAATGAGATCTTGAGACAACTAGCTCAGCGTCAGCCACCACCTCAGCATTATGGTGGTGGAGACCATCAGCGTCACCCCGCGACAGCTACCTACCAGGAGTTCCTCAGTACCCAGCCTCCATTGTTCACAAGGGCAGAGGACCCACTTGATGCAGATGTGTGGTTAAGAGTAGTGGAATCCAAATTCCCACTACTCCATGGAGTTTGCTCAGAGGTCACTAAGGTCAGGTTCGCCACCCAGCAGCTTCGCGGACCCGCAAGGACTTGGTGGGACCATTTTCTTGCTATGCAGCCAGATGACTGAGAGGTGGAATGGAAAGAGTTCAAGGCAGCTTTCAGGGGGCAACATATACCAGCCGGAATTATGGACCGAAAGCTCAACGAGTTTCTAGCACTCACTCAGGGCAACAGGACAGTGTTGCAATATGCTCAGGCTTTTAATGACCTGTGCCAGTATGCCGGATATCATGCAGACACAGACGAGAAGAAGAGAGACAGGTTCAGGAGGGGGCTCAGCACTAAGCTCCGTGACCGTCTCAACACCGTCAGGGCCAACAGCTATAATGAGTTGGTCAACATGGCCATCTCCCAGGAGGACTGTATCACAGCTCGTCAAGCAGAGAAGAAGAGGAAGACCCCTATGGCAGGACCCTCAGCTCAGCCACAGCGCTTCAGGATTGTGTCTGACACTCAGAACAGGGGACCCCAGCAGCAGCAAGGGAGATGGGTGATCCGACCACAGCTGCAGCAGCAGCAGGCACCCAACTGCACCCAGTTTCCAGCTCAGAGGAACAATCAGCAACAGCAGTATCGCCAGGCGAATGACAACAGGTGTTTCACTTGCGGTAACACCGGGCACTATGCCAAGAATTGCCCCCGAAACCAGCAGAGGCAGGGGCAGAATGTTAATCAGAACCAAGGCAAGAGGCAGAAGGTGCAAGTGAGGCAAGGCAGGCTAAACTTCACCACCATGGCTGATATTCCAGAGGGAGCACCCGTTATGACTGGTATCTTTACAGTTTTGAATTATCCTGCCATTATTCTTTTTGATTCTGGTGCATCACATAGTTTTATCAGTGCCAAATTTAGTGCCAAGTGCCAATTACCTTTTCACCACACCAATGGGGGTATCACAATTTCAACACCAGGAGGCAGGTTGCCACTTACCAAATTAACAAGAATGTGCCTATAAAGTTGGTAGTCTGATAATTAAAACCAACCTCCTCATTTTGGGTTTGGATAGTGTGGATATCATATTGGGAACTGACTGGTTGACCAAACATCAGGCTGTGATTGATATTGCAGCTAGGGCCATTGAGGTGCACTCACCGACTTATGGTGAAACCACACTATATTTGCCTGACCAAGGTTGTACCCGTTCTTGTGCCTTCGTTATGATAGAATCCCCAGTAGAAAAGATCCCAGTGGTCTGTGACTACCCAGATGTTTATCCGGATGAATTGCCAGGGATGCCACCTGACCGAGACATCGAGTTCGCCATTGAATTGCAACCCGGGACTGCTCCTATCTCCAAGAGACCCTATAGGATGCCTCTCGCGGAATTGGCAGAACTGAAGAAGCAATTGCAAGAGTTGCTGGACAAGGGATTCATTCGCCCAAGTACTTCACCGTGGGGATGCCCAGCCTTATTCGTGAAGAAAAAGGATGAGAGCTTGAGAATGTGTGTTGACTACCGCCCTCTCAATGCGGTGACTATCAAGAACAAATACCCACTGCCCCGCATTGATGTTCTATTCGATCAGTTGGTAGGAGCCAAGGTATTCTCCAAGATAGACCTTCGCTCAGGTTTCCATCAGATCAAGATCCGTGCCAGTGATATTCCCAAGACGGCTTTCTCAACTAGATATGGGCTTTATGAGTTTTTGGTAATGTCTTTTGGGCTGTCCAATGCCCCGGATTATTTTATGTACTTGATGAACTCAGTATTCATGCCAGAGTTAGACAAATTCATGGTCGTTTTCATTGATGATATTCTGGTTTATTCCAAGAATGAGGTCGAGCACACCAAACATTTGCATACTGTACTTCAGAGGCTGCGGGACCATCGGCTGTATGCCAAGTTGTCTAAATGTGAATTCTGGCTGAAGGAGATTAAATTCTTGGGTCACACAATTTCTCAAGATGGAATATCAGTTGATCCTAAGAAGGTACAACAGGTGATGGATTGGAAACCCCCGACTACAGTGAGGCAGATTCGGAGTTTTCTGGGATTGGCAGGGTATTATCGACGATTTATTCCGGATTTCTCCAGAATTGCCAAACCAATGACTGAACTGTTGAGGAAGGGAGTCAAGTATGATTGGAGCCAAAAGTGCGAAGATGCCTTCCATACTTTGAGGCAGCATTTGACAACAGCCCCAGTGCTGGCTCAACCTGACAACACCAAGCCATTTGAAGTTTATTGTGATGCTTCTGGTACGGGATTGGGATGTGTCTTGATGCAAGAGAACAGAGTCATTGCTTATGCTTCCCGAGCACTCAGGCCCCATGAGCAGAACTACCCTACACATGATCTGGAATTGGCAGCTGTAGTTCATGCTCTTAAGATATGGAGACACTACTTGATGGGAGCTCACTGTAACATCTACACTGATCACAAGAGTCTCAAATACATCTTCACTCAGGCAGATCTGAACATGAGGCAGAGGAGATGGTTGGAGTTAATCAAGGACTATGATTTGGAAGTGCATTACCATCCTGGCAAGGCCAATGTTGTGGCAGATGCTTTGAGCAGAAAAGCCCAGTGCAATTGTATGAGCATGGATGCAAGGGTTACCACCCTGTGTGATGATTTGTGCAAGCTGAACCTGGAGGTTGTTTCTTCAGGTGAATTAAACTACATCTCGGTGGAACCCACATTTCAAGAGCAAATAGTCAGGGCCCAGGTTGAAGACAAGGGTGTTCAGGTGATCAAGGAAATGATCAAGCAAAAGGTAGAAAAATACAAGTGCTTCCGTCAGGACAACAAGGGAATTCTATGGTTTGGGGATCGATTGGTTGTTCCCAGGGACCCTGAGCTCAGAAAGAAGATACTGGATGAAGCTCATCTTTCAAAATTCTCCATGCACCCTGGTAGCAACAAGATGTACCATGATCTCAGATCTTTATATTGGTGGACCAGAATGAAGAGGGAAATTGCCAAGTATATATCCGAGTGTGACACCTGCCAGAGAATCAAAGCCAGTCATTTGAAGGCAGCAGGCCCTTTGCAACCCCTTCACATACCATCTTGGAAATGGGAGGACATTTGCATGGACTTTATAGTAGGATTGCCCAATACCTCCAGGCACCATGATTCCATTTGGGTTATTGTGGACAGATTGACCAAGACTGCTCATTTCTTGCCAGTGCATACCACCCACAAGACCGAGAAGTATGCAGAAATTTATGTTGATCAAATACTGCGATTGCATGGTATTCCAAAGACCATTATATCTAACAGAGGAGCACTGTTTGTGGCACGCTTTTGGGAGCATCTGCAAGAATCACTTGGGACCCATGTCATACGAAGCTCAGCATACCATCCCAAACAGATGGCCACACAGAAAGGGTAAACCAGGTTTTGGAAGACATGTTAAGGGCATGTGCACTACACTACGGAAAGGATTGGGTCTTTCTTTGGCAGAGTTTTCTTACAATAACAGCTATCAGTCCAGTCTAAAGATGGCACCTTTTGAAGCTTTGTATGGGAGAAGATGCAGAACCCCGCTGAATTGGTCTCAAGCAGGAGAAAGGGAAATATTTGGGCCAGATTTGGTACTTGAGGCAGAAGAAAAGGTCAGGGTTATTACAAAGAACTTAGAAGCTGCTCAGGCTAGGCAAAAGAGCTATCATGACAAGAGGCGGAAGCCTCTGCAGTTCGAGGTGGGAGATCATGTTTATCTTAAGGTGTCACCCACCAAGGGTGTCCAGAGATTCATGATTAAGGGCAAGTTAGCTCCTCGCTACATTGGACCCTATGAGATCAAAGCAAGTTGTGGACCAGTAGCCTATCAATTGGAATTGCCACCTCACCTGTCAGCAGTTCACAATGTGTTTCATGTATCTCAGCTACGGAAATGTGTCCGCCTACCCACTGAAGTGCTACCTGAGCCAGACATTGAGATAGAACCAGACTTGTCCTATCAAGAGGACTCCGTCAAGGTATTGGATCGGAAGGAGAGATCGACACGGGCAAGGTCAATCAGAATGTATAAAGTTTAGTGGAGTCACCATTCAGCAGAAGAAGCTACATGGGAGACGGAGGATTTTCTACGCTCCCGCTTCCCCGACTTTCTACCCAAAGGAGTCGGTACGTAACCCCGAAACCCCACCCCCACCTGCCCTTTGAACACAATTATAAGAAAAACTTAGATAGCAAGGATAGTCTAAGTTGTGAATTTAACTTAAAAAGGGCTTCCTTCTGAAGTTGCAAAGAGAATGACATTCGAAGAGCAGTTAACTAGAGAAACTTGAACAAAAGAAAGGACATCACACCATCGTGCCCTCGTAGCACCCTCTAGAGGACTCTGCCTAAAATCTCGGGACGAGATTCCTTTAAGGGGGGAGGGCTGTAACACCTCAGGTGTTACCATGGCTAGAGCACACCTTGGTACTAAGGAATGTGATCACATGTGGTAAAAAAAATTAAGGAGAACATAAGAACCTTGGAGACCATGTGTTAACCAAGATTTCTAATGATCTAAGAAGTATCACTCAAACCTTTGTGCACTTACTACCTTGGGCAAGAGGGGGGAAAACCCTAGACCTCTCTTGAACCCTATCTTCCAAAACCATGGTTAAGAGGGGGAGAGAATAAGCAATTGTGCAAACCATAAGTAATCTTTAACCAAACTTTAAGTAACCTTATAACCAGCAATTCTGGGAAGGAAATATTGCAAAAAGACCCCTGGAGAAACCTCAAATCCATTCCCTAAGTAGAGAGAGAGCTAGAGCTCTCTAATTCTCTCTAAGTTAAAAACTACACCTACACTAAAGATCAACCGTGTTCACCTTGAAGATGGCACCAAAACCACCTATGTTCTATACCAAAAATGTGGCATAACACCTAGGGCACCCACTGGAAAAAGCTGAGCCCAAGATCTTGACGTTTGACATGCCTTGGCATGGTTTTTGTCGCGAGGTGGGTAGAGTGGCATACCTGATTTGGCGACAGAAGATCTCCCTACCTAGGCCATATCTGCCATGGCAACTCACGGATGAGAGACATCCCTAGGTGCCAGGAAAAGACTGGCGCTGGAGATTTGCCAAGATTCGCACGTTTGCGACTTGGGTGAGCTGTGGAACACGGGCAGAAGAAAAGCTCCACGTGTTCGACGCACTCTGTGCACGCCAGAGCACGCCCGCGCGCGCCCCGCCTCGCGCCAACGGCTAGCCGACGCCATGGCCCGCGCCCGCGCCTATAAAGCCCGCTCGGGCGTCGACCACACTCTTCCGCGCACGCTCAAACCTCACCGGAGCTCAACTCACCGCCGTTTGCCCGTACGCGGCGTGTCCGCGGCCACCCGAGCCCCTACCGCCGTAGACCGGCCAGCCCAGCCTTTCCCAACCCCGTCCGACCCTCGGAGACGAGTGAGCACACCTCAGTGAAGCTCCCCGAGCGAGGAATCGAAGCCTGCTTCGCCGGAGAGGCCAGTCCACGGTCGTCGGAGTTCACAACCCCGCCGGAATGCGTAGACCGGGTAATCCACTGAACCATTTTCCGATTCCTTGTGCACACGGTCTCTACGTCACCTCGTGAAGCTCACCGTGCCCTTGGATTGAACTAGATCGCCGTGATTTGGCCGGCACACCTGCCGCCGACAAGGACACCCGCCTGCGCACGTGGACCGAGCGATTCCGGCCATCCCCGCCGTCGAGCCGTACATCGCTGTGACCGCCAGAGCCTCCCCGAGCCAACCCCGCCCCTCGCCGGACCTATCTCGCTGTCGGTAAGCCGCGCCACCCTTTTCTTTCTTGCGGGCACTGTTTAAACCTAGGGAAGGACCGCGGGGGAGAAGAAAAGAAGTCTGGGGGGTTTTGTGAAATGTCAGAGACTCAAATGAATAGTAACGCGGGGGTATAACTGAGAGAGTTAGTTTGGAAATAACCTAGGGTCCTCGGTGTAAACTGTTTTTCCAGAAAACCATTATTAAATCTGATTTTAAATTTGAACAGAACTTTACTAATTCATAACTTCTGTTTTATTCATCTAAATTTAGTCAAACCAATTTTTTCAGACTCTAAATAATGTAAACTACTTAGGAAAAATATAAAACTCCTATGTACTACAGAAAACTTTAGGGTTCTGATTTAATTGTTGTTTTTACCAAAAGCTAAATAATAGGGATAAAAATAGTTGCACTATTTGACTAGGGTTAGAAAAATTTGGAGAAGTTTATATCCACCTACTGATCTATTTAAAAATGTTAAACCTCTCTGTCCAACCCATTAAGGTAGAGTTTGCCATTTATTTTACATTATGCTTAAGGTTAAAGAAAATAGGAAAGGTGATTTAAATAAAGAACCAGGGAACCCCCTTATTTTTGTTAGTACACTTATTCAGTGTAGTTTACTAGAAAAATTGATTATGCCCTGGTTTAGTATAAAATAAATAGGATACCTTCTATTTTAAGAAAACAAGGAAAACTTAGAAAAGCCCTACAAAAATAACCCCAAGGTAAAAACACCCCAACCTTTGGGATAGTGAATCTTTTGTTATGAAGAACATAGGAAAAATATGAAATTTGCTGTTTGACATTTTTCAAATAGCAAGATAGTAGAAAAGTGCCTTTTTGGTATTTAACTTTAGAAAATCATAACTAAATGACCATCCCTTAGCTTTCTGTGATTTTTTGGCACAGAAGCCTATTAATACTGTTAGATGCCAACAAAAATAACCCTTAGGACAGAACCTACTCCTAGTTGAGGGTTGTAGTGCAAAGTAGCCCATTTATACAACTTTTGATTATTTTTGTCTAAAGCATAGCCTTTTTATTTTTGAACCTCAATTTCCTAGAACAGGCTATAGTGACCAATGACAACCCACTGTAATTTTTACAGATTTTTTGGACAAAGTTAAATCATGGTTGTAGTTCAAACCTACACTAGAATTTATAAATAGAAAATAAAGAAGGAGAAAATGAATGATGGAAATTAGTGCCATCCTAAAACCCTTTGTAAATTGCCCACTGAATTATACAAGGGAGATACCAATCCACTATGCTTATCCTTAATAAAACCTAAACCTAGAGTGATAATCATAAACCACTAAAAGCCACGTATGACCAAGAAACCCTAAGTTACTCATTAACTTAGTTTTTCTTCCTTTAGCATAATGTTATTAAATCCTGCATGATCATGACATACATATTCATTGCATTTCGATAGACTGTAACCTCGCTGACGGAGAATACGTCCTCGTGCCGGAGCAAGGAGCTGCTCAGGAGGTAGCCCCGGATCCAGCCCCAGAGCCTGCACCAGAGGATCTGCCTGCCACAGCTTTGGAAGGCAAGCCCCGGTTTTATGCATAACCGTTTATATATGCTATTTTACTACACTTAATGTTTGTAGGTTTGTACTGTGCACTTAAGTGTAGGAGTTGACTGAAACCCTAGTTGCATGATCTCAGGAATCCTTTTGAGATGAATACTAGTATGCTAGGTCGAGTAGTTGCTTTATTTAATTAGGATCTCGGTAGAAGACGAGTGATTTTTCTAGCACTCGCGCGAGATCAGGAATTGGTTGTACCCACTTTCATACTATTATGATACTAGTTGTAGACAACAATCCATGGGGATTGGTTGTCTACGAGATGGGAAAATGGAATAAGGATTAACGTGCGGATACCTGTGTCAAGCGTTTGAACGTACTAAACACATACCGAGAAATATGGTAAATCGGTAAGCCTAGTACCTGAGTGAACCTGCCCGCAGACATATCCCCTCACGCGACCTGAGACATGGTCTCCCATTCCGGTTATGGTGGGTACAAGTGCGGTCACTGCACGACGGCAGTCGGGGTCAGTGAGGCATTGTACGCCAAGGCGATGAGCCCTGATCTGTTGCCAGGGAATCGATGGGGACAGTTGATGTGTGTGGGGACGGAGTGCCTCATCACGTCGTGTGTTTAGGTTTACCTTGCATGGATAAAAACTCGATTCGAATCGTCTGCTTTTCGCAGCTAATGAGACTGCCTGATCCATTGTACTGCATTGAGTAACAAGTGGAAATATGATGAGTTGATATAAGATGTTGATTGCTAAAAATGTTTGCTACTATGTATGAGTAGATAGTACACATTTAGCCTTAAGAGAGTCACACTTAAATTGACAAAGTTAAAACTTGACTTAGAAACTCAGCTAGTGCTTTTGGCAACCAAACCCCACAGCCAAACAGCTGCATGTCTAGAGGTAGAGGAGTAGACTCCTCACACCGGGTAAGTCTAGCTGAGTATTAGTATACTCAGCCTTACTTGTGGCATAATTTTTTACAGGTTCTCTGGAGGACATGGTTGCTGGAGTGACTTGGCCGTCCATCTTGCCACCGGGTTGGACTGTCGAGTGGGACCCTACCTCGACTGAGGAGGAGCATGAGGAGTGATGGGACAGGCTTCCCCATCTCTCTGTTTATTTACTGTTAGTTATTTCCGCTGCACTTCAATCCTTGATGACTACTTTTGCAAAAACTCCGATGATGATGTAATAATTTAATACTCTTTAATGCATGGTTTTATGCTTTATTGTATTTGCTCTGTGACTCACCATCAATTGAGATTGTGGTACTTGATCCTGTCAGTGGCCGTGTCGGACTAGATCCGAGGGATTAACGGGTTATTCCCATTTAAGTGTGGTCTAGCCTCTAAGGCAGGGCTTAGGCACTTAAGTTGGAATAATTCGGGCAGTTCCTCCACATCAAGACTCCCGAAACGGAGTACCGTCCCGGGCTGGAAAGGTTGCTGAAGACTGCCCATCTGGAGCTTGTCGGGAAGCTGTTCGTCAACACGCAGCAGGCCCCTACCTGGCGCGCCAACTGTCAGCGTTTCGAACCCGGGGGGTCCCTGGACCG
Organism: Zea mays; assembly: GCF_902167145.1. Taxonomy (NCBI): domain Eukaryota; kingdom Viridiplantae; phylum Streptophyta; class Magnoliopsida; order Poales; family Poaceae; genus Zea; species Zea mays. The sequence continues at coordinate 93,578,877 of NC_050097.1, forward strand.
ACGAGTAAATTATCGTCGCGTGCCCCAGCCCAGATGGGTCGGCGCGAGACGGAGCGCGAAGGGGGGAAGAAGCCGGAGGGAGACAGGCGTGAGAGGTGAAATCCCGCGGCCTTCGTGTTTGTCCCGCGCCCAGGTCGGGTGCGCTTGCAGTAGGGGGTTACAAGCGTCCACGCGGGAGGGAGCGAGCGGCCTCATGCGAGCGTCGTCCCGTCCTTCCCCACACGGCCAACCCTCGTAAGAGGGCCCTAGATCTTCCTTTTATAGGCGTAAGGAAAGGATCCGGGTGTACAATGGGGGTGTAGCAGTGTGCTAACGTGTCTAGCGGAGGAGAGCTAGCGCCCTAAGTACATGCCATCGTGGCAGCCGGAGAGGTTTTGGCACCCGGTTCGTGTGATGTCGTGGCCGTCGGAGGAGCGCCGGAGCCTGGCGGAGGGACAGCTGTCGGGGCTGTCGAGTCCTTGCTGACGTCCTCTTGCTTCCTTAAGGGGGCTGAGAGCCGCCGTCGTCATAGAGCGTGCGGGGAGCCATCATTACTCGTATAGTGGAGCGTGCCAGATGGGACGCCGGTCTTGTTCCCCATAGCCTGAGTAAGCTTGGGGCAGGGTAATGATGGCACCTCCTGTTGACGTGGTCGGTCCGTGCCCTGGGTTGGGCGAGGTGGAGGCTCCTCCGAGGTCGAGGTTGAGTCTGTCTTCCAAGGCCGAGATCGAATCCGAGCCCCCGGGTCGGGCGAGGCGGAGACCGTCGGCTGATGCCAGGGCTGAGTCCGAGCCCTGGGGTCGGGCGAAGCGGAGTTTGTCGTCCTTCGGGGCTGAGCCCGAGTCCGAGCCCTGGGGTCGGGCGAAGCGGAGTTCGTCTTCTTCCGGGGCTGAGCCCGAGTCCGAGCCCTAGGGTCGGGCGAAGCAGAGTTCGTCGTCTTCCGGGGCTGAGCACGAGTCCGAGCCCTGGGGTCGGTCGAAGTGGAGTTCGTCGTCTTCCGGGGCTAAGCCCGAGTCCGAGCCCTGGGGTCGGGCAAAGCGGAGTTTCCCATGGCGCCTAGGGCCGGACTTGGCTGCTGTCAGCCTCACTCTGTCGAGTGGCACAGCAGTCAGAGCGGCGCAGGCGGCGCTGTCCTCTTGTCAGGCCGGTCAGTGGAGCGGCGAAGTGACTACGGTCACTTCGGCTCTGTCAACTGGGGGGCGCGCGTCAGGATAAAGGTGTCAGGCCACCTTTGCATTAAATGCCCCTGCGATTTGGTCGGTTGGTGTGGCGATTTGGCCAAGGTTGCTTCTTTGTGAAGACTGGGCCTCGGGCGAGCCGAAGGTGCGTTCGTCGCCGTAGGGGGTCCTCGGGCGAGACGTAAACCCTCCGGGGTCGGCTGCCCTTGCCCGAGGCTGGGCTCGGGCGAGGCGCGATCGCGTCCCTTGAATGGACCGATCCTTGACTTAATCGCACCCATCAGGCCTTTGCAGCTTTGTGCTGATGGGGGTTACCAGCTGAGATTTAGGAGCCTTGAGGGTACCCCTAATTGTGGTCCCCGACAAATAGTATTAAAAGGGAAATAGTCGATTACATCATATGTCTGAGACATCCACATAGTCTTTACAAGAAATCAAAGTGCGAAAACGAAACGTAGATAAACGCGGCCTTCACAGGCAGCCGACTGGGGGTTGCCGCTAACCCACACCTAGAACTCGTCATAGTCTTAGAACTCCTGGAAGTCTCCTTCCACGACTTCATCTTCTCCTGAGCAGTGGTTGCAATCCTGACAACCTGGGGATGGGGGGGTTTGGTGTGTAGAGCAAGGGTGAGTACACATCAACATACTCAGCAAGTATCCTGTTTGGCTGTAGTGGACTAGCTTTATGTGGGGGTAAGTCAAGCAGTTTCTTTTAGTTGGTTAGATTATTATTACTAGTAGAGAAAGCCAAGTTTTAGAATTAACCCACGTTATTAACCCAAACGTACTCCTTTCCAAACGGGAAGGGTACCACTTACCATTACCAGAGTCAAAACCAAGAACCATCAATCTCATTGCCACCTACAAATCCGAACATCTCTGATCAAGTACCACTAATCACTGGAGCTCCCTTGGCCGCTCATAACCGTGAGCACGGCTGATATATCAGTTTCATAACACTCTGCAGAGGTTGTGCACTTTACCCACAAACCGTGATTCCCTTTCTGCCCGGAGATCATGACTCTCCATTGATCACTACCAAGGTGACCCAGTAGGGTTTCACTACGTAGCCTTTACAAAGACTCCCCGGGGCTATAGTCGCCCGTTAGGTTTCCTAAATGTATTGCACTCCTCCCCAAGGGACAAATCAACCTTGGCAGAGCGAGCCGCATACACCGAGCCCCATTGACGGCACGACTGCGAACCGAACTACAACCCGGATCCTCTAATTATTCAGCTAAGGGCACCCCATTCCACCCTCATGGTTGCACTTTTTTCCCGGGCAGTCATCCAACGAACAGGTCCTTACGAAGAGGCACTCGAGAAACCGCTCGAGCCCCCTTAAAGGCCACAAGTATAACATCATAATAAAAGAAGGGAAGACAGTGTATCATTGATAATTCTCATCATGTTCATTGATTAGAGTTGAGCAATAGCATAAGACTAAGCAATAATAATCCAACCCAAATAGGTAAACAAGGACATGGATAACAAAAATAGTCAATCCTTAGACATAAATGTGTAATGCGGGAGGTGAATTAAAGAATGAATAGGACAGAGATAGGTCAAGGGACACTTGCCTCCACCAACCGACTGCTGCTCAGGGGCTTCTCCTGCGAGTTCTTCGGGCTCTCCGACCGGATCGTTCTCTATGTGAGCGCAAACATACATACATCCACATATTTAATACAAAAGAATAGTACACCATACAATAGAATGTAGTAAGTAAACAGACGTTCCACGCGGGCTCGCAATTACGGTTAAGAGAGAAAGAGGAACAGACAGTCGAGAAACGATCACGTTACATGATTATCAATTAAACTACTCGCTTAATAGAAGGGAATTAATTTGGACACTACATTTGGCATAAAGTAAAGTCAAGTTCCACATTTAATCATTATAAACAATTGAAGATGAATGAAAGGGAGTGGCCGCACGTCGAGACGTACGACACGACATTTAGATTGCATTAAGAAGTAAACGACATGCTGCGCGACCAAGCGCACAACGAGACACTTGCACTAATTATAAATAGACGTTAAGCATCGCGCGACGAAGCGCACGACGACATACTCCAACAGAGCTGAGTTTAAAGTGGAACGTCGCGCGTCTGGACGCGCAACATCGCACCTTAAACAACCTAAAATTAAAATAGGTCGTCGCGCGACGAAGCGCGCGACACAACACTTTAATAAATATAAACTAAAAGAATCGTCGCGCGACGAAGCACGCGACGCAGCACATTAATAAACTCAAATTTAAATTGAATCATCGCGCGACGAGGCGCGCTAACTAACGGAGTTTGAAATCAACTACAAACCAGAAATAATCACCGCGCGTGTAGGTTTACGCACGCGGGAAAGCGTTAAGGGGTAAACGAGGAAGCGCGAGGTCGTGCCAAGGCCACGCGAGCCACGCCGAGGGCCGGGACGCCGCGAGCAGGGGGCCGGGGCTGCGCGCCGGGGGCAGGGGAGGCCGCGCCGGGGCCGCGCCGGGGCCGCGCCGGGGCCGCGCCGGGGCCGCGCCGGGGCCGAACCACGCCGGGGCCGCGCCCGCGCCGGGGAAGGGGAGGGGAGGGGCGCCGTGCCGCCGGGGAGGGAAGGGGAGGGGCCGAGCGCCACCGAGGGGGGAGAGGGGCCGGCCGAGCGCTGCCACGGGGGAGGCAGGGACGCGCGCGCAGGGGAGAGAGGAGGGAGCACGCGCAGGGGGAGAGAGGAGGGAGAGGTAGAGAGGGAGAAAGAGAAGAGGGGAGGGGAGGGGCTCACCTCGGGATCCAACTCCGGCGATTCTTGACTCCAAACCCTAGGGCACCATGGGAGGGAGAGAGAGAGATGGGGAAGAGAGGTTGCTGCGCGGGAAATCCAAATGAGAGAGAGAGAGGAGAGGAGGGGGCGCCAGGGGGGGTGGGCGCCAGGGCCGCGCAGGGCCGGGCCGGGCCGGGCTGGGTTGGGTTGGGGCCGAGCCACTTCGCGGGTCGAAAGCCACGACACGCACGACCATCAAACAAACTCCAATCGTGAACCAAAAACGGAGACGGAACGAGACGAACATGCAACATCAGACAAAGAAAAGTGCTTCGGCATGATGCAACACCCATGACACTTAGGTTTTTGTTCATACACGACACAGACACCTGTCACTATACTGGTTTGAAATTAGGAAGAAGGAGCGAAACAGGAAGAGAAAAGAGAGTAACGCCCGAATTTGGTGAGAGAAAAGAAGAAAAAATTCTACCCCCAAATTTAGGGCGTTACAGTTATCTTCCGTAGACCTCCTCCTTGAAACAATTTATATGTTGTTTGTGAAGTGATCAAGCAACATCTGTCATCTCTGTTGGATCAAAAGGGCATACCACTTCCATGTGTGGTCTTATTTCTTTTGATCTTGGTAGTGACTACTCATACAAGTTCCCTTTACATCCGTTGTGTAAAGGTGAAGCCTTGGACCTTTTTAGTGTCGAGAGACAACTGATTAGCTCTCAAAATGGAGATTGATTTTCCCCTGCTGCTGAGAAGCAGGAGTTTGTTCATTCGCACTCTTATTTAATCCATGTATTTCCTAACCAAGTGGATAATTCATCTCGCATGAGGAAACAGATGAACAATTTGACCAAATAGATTTTTACCCACATACATAATCTCTTGTTAACAAAGAGAGCTCTCGATCGTTGGCTTACCAATGGTACTGAGAGGACTTGCTCAATGTCAAAAGTAGTTCAACAAGTTGGTTTTACTAACTTGTAACTGCCCAATGAACAAAGCTTGAGTTTAGAGATCGTTTTATCGAGTTGTCTAAACTCACTTTTGTACAACCCCTCTTAAAGAAGTGTTTATGAGAATCGAGATTAAGTCGACTAGTAACAACCTAATTATCGCTCTAGTCATACCTCGATCGCCTCACGTGTGCTTTTCCAGCATGGGTGATCAAGTCGAGTCGTGCCTAGTGGTTGATAAAATGGACTGGTTGTAAAGTCAGCATCTACATATCCCTCCACTGGTGATTTTCTCGAATCTATATCACCTTTCGTGAACTTGGATTTTCCGGCAAACACGAGTTAACTGTGATGTATTCGACATCCATACCCGTCTCGTGTTCTATGAACTTACCGTGACCACTTGTTGGTAAACCTCTTTCTGTGTGTTTAACCCAAGAGGTTGCATCTGATTCTGTTTGGGTAAAGTCGCATATCCATCGCTCGCTCAACAGACTCAGATAGTACAGTGTCATAAAAAAAACAAACTACACACATGGAACCTATGTGTTCCTCTCGCAGACATCATTTCTAGTGATGGACATTTCTAAATTAGCCTAAGGTGATACATGTTATGTCCACTAGAGAAACGACATCCTGAGACACTCGCCTTTGTTTGGAAATGTCTCACGATTATCGCTGATATGAACAAGGGTTACATGTAGGGCTGTAACACCCCAGTTGTTTATATTCCGCTCGACAACGAGTATGGATTTAAACATGTAATATCAGTGGATAAATCGGATGCGAAATTTTAATCATCTTTGCCTATTGCGATTTTAATATCGCATCTGTTTCGTCTGTCGCGAGTTTGATATCGTTTTTATTTATCCGGGCTCTTCCTAATTTTCGTGATGTTCGGAGCATAATTATTCCGAAAATCGGTGCGTCAGGTGATTAATTAAAATTCATCGCTCGCGCGACTACGAATTCGGAAGCCCGACCCACTCGGATGATTTTATCCCGGGCAAATTAATTTGAACTCGACAACTAAAATGTTGGGGCAAAATAATTTGTATCACACAATGTCTGAGAGAAATCGTGCGCGAGGTTAGGATCTAATTTATCCGTCTGCACGCTGTTTTGACGACGAAATCGCGTATACATTAGCGGATATGGTTTCGGCTATGTTGGGGACCTTCGGCTTCCGAAGGTCCTCAAAAACAGGATTTAACAGTATTTCTGGAGTATAATGTGTGAACAGGTATCTTCGGACTCAAGTCGGCATCACAGTAGACCAGAATAATACGAAGGTTGGTACAGCGCCGAAGGTGTGAGCAGGAAAGCTTCGGCGTGGCAGCAAAAAGTGAAACCGACTTAAAGATGAAAAGGCTATTTAGACCTCGACAGATTACTATAGAATTATTATCAAGTGTAAAGGGCATGAATGTAATTTTGTATGGGTTGTGTCCCGTGCCTATAAATAGGTGAACAGTACCCCCGTACTGTTCACGCTGACTTGGCATTCGCTTTTTGCGTCACGCTTGTACTATCATCTCCTTCCAGTTGAAGGTACACTTGTAATTCAACGATATTTCTGTTTATGCCTGATAATAATACATAATTGTTTATGTCGTCTTTTATATTCCTTACATTTCATCCTTCGTCTTTGCATAATGAGTTTATGAAGGTACGCCCTTCATAACCTTCGTCCGAAAACCATTATATCCTAAGGGAAATAATGCTTCGAAGGACGAAGGACTTTAACGATTAACATTTTTTATGTTGCCTTGTTCTTAACTCATAGCATTTGAGAACAAGTCCCCAACATTGGCGCCCACCTCCGGTGAACTCACTTCCACTCTTTGAGTTTTTTGAACACCTTCGGCGATCATAAACCTTCGTTATGGCGCCGAAGAAAGCTTCAGCGACTGGGGCTGCATCTCTGCAACCACTGGACCACAATCAGGAGACAGTCTCCCTTTGGGAGGCCCGAAGCCAGAAAAGGAAGGCTGTCAGCCCGACACCACCAGAGGACGAGATAGATCAAGAAATCAGAGATATGGAGATGCTTCATCAACAAGTACAGAGGAAGAAAGAAAAGATGGCCAGGCTAGCTGAACTGCAGAGGCAGATAGACGAAGCCTCTGAAGAAGTTCGTCATCTTGCCCAGGATGAGCAACACCGAAGGCCTCAGCACCAAGACCTTCATCAGGAGGGTTTTCCCAACGAAGATGACTGGTATGACAATTTCCATCATGGGAATTTTGTTTTTGATGATGCTTCTCCTCTGTCCGCTGAGCTGCAGGCTACACCTTGGCCTCCGTCCTACAAGCCGCCTCAGCTTCCTGTATTCGATGGCCACTCGGACCCGAAGCAGTTTTTGATGAGCTATGAAGCAACAGTATCTTCGTATGGTGGCAATGCTGCAGTCATGGCCAAATCTTTCGTTATGGCTGTCAGGAGTGTTGCTCAAACCTGGTATTCCTCCCTTTGACCAGGAACGATCACTTCATGGCAGATGCTGAAGGACTTGTTGTTAACTAGCTTCCAAGGGTTTCAGACGAAGCCGGTCACTGCTCAAGCTCTGTTCCAGTGCACCCAGGATCACGAAGAATACCTTCAGGCATATGTCCGAAGGTTCTTGCGTTTGAGGGCACAGGCACCAACGGTGCCCAATGAAATTGTCATTGAGGCCATGATCAAGGGGCTTCGGCCAGGGCCGTCAGCTCAGTACTTCGCTAGGAAGCCCCCTCAAACGTTGGAGAAGCTGCTCCAGAAGATGGACGAGTACATTCGGGCCGATAATGATTTTCGCCAAAGAAGGGAGGAGGCTTTCAGGTTTTCTGAAATGACCAGGGGCTTCGGAGGGAGGTTCTACCTGAGGCACGTTAGATCAATTCATAACTCTACACAAAATGATGATAGAGGGAGCCAACAGCAAAGGCCACAATGTTCCTCACAGGCTTTGGGGCAACAGCAAGGCTCCTTCCGACCACCAGCTCCAAGAGGCAGAGGCGCCAGGGGCTTCGGAGGAAGATTTGGCAATCAACCGAGAAGAATCTTTTGCTTCTTCTGTGGTGAGAACAAAGGTCATACCACCAGGATGTGCCATGTTACCATCCAGAAGCAAAAAGAAATAGCCGAAGCGACAGCACAACAGGCTCAGCCGAAGCAGGTCATGTACACTGCTTCGTATCATTCGCCTTACATCCCAGAGTATGTAGGCAATCACCCTGCAGTTTCTGTTGCTTCGGCGAGTCAACCTCAGGCTTCCTGGCAACAACCTCCGCCTCCACCACCGCTGCAACAAGGCCAGCAGCCAGAAGGGAGCCAATATGCTCCACACCAAAGGGACTTCAGAGAGCAGTCCGAAGCTCGCACAGTCAACAGCACTGTGCCAGAGTCAAAGCACATCTATTGACAAATATCCTACCTTAATAGCAATCTTTTTCATTCAGTTTTATTTTCTGTAATAAAGGACATTGTTCAGATTTCATGTAAATAGTTTCGTTGATTCCCACAAGGAAAATATATTTTCTTCATAGGCTTAAATTGTTGAAAGACTTGTGACAACAAAGAGGACCTTCGAACTATCGAAAATTCTTCGAAGTAACAAAAAGTCGTTCTAAGGAACGCAGAGTAAGTTTGCCGAAGTCACAAAAAGCCGCTCCAGAGGGAGCACAGTGTAAGTTTTCTGCTCCAAAGTCGTTCCAAAGGGAATGCAGAGCATACAGCGAAAAGTCAACGCTGATACCGCCTAAGTAAAAGGCGAAGCGCAAAAAGTCAACGCGAATACCGCTGAAAGTAAAAGGCGAAGAAGCTCCTAAGGGAGGCTTACAGCGAAAAATAAACGCTGATTCCGCTGAAGTAAAAGGCGAAGAAGCTCCTAAGGGAGGCTTGTAAAAGATTATGTGTTTTATTGCAGGGATGCGTGTGCATCTTTGGAATAAGCATCGCCTCACATAACATAACATCATCGCATCATTTCGCATAGCATAAGCATCATACATCATGTTGCATATGGCACAAGAGGTGGACACAATATTAATCTACAGAAGAACGTTTTCAAAAAAGGGAAAAATCATAATGTCACAAGGAGATACATTATTGATCTTCGGAGGTGTAGCTTCGGAAAATATTTTCACGAAGCCTGGATATTATTCATCAGAACACTGGATATTGTTGAAAAATTCTTCTTCACGAAGCATGAAAAGAAGGGAAGGTGTTTTTTCGTCAAAGACTCAAAAGCGGTACGTGTAAAGTTTCATGCATCGTAAAGAATTAAGCAAGAAAAACAAGTATATTACATTCAGAGTTACAAAATGTTACAATATATTACATTTCAGAAGTTTTTACAATAATACTTAATCCTCTCTCAAAACGACTTCTGCAGCCTCGTTTAGGAGCCGATTGACGACTTCGTCCATAATAGCTTCAGCCATCTTTTTTATTTCGTCGTCTCCTTTCGGCTGAGGGTCTGAAGGGGCTTTAGCAGAATCTGAAGTAGAACAGGATACGGCTATATTGCTATGACAAATTGCAAACGAATCTTAAAACCTAAAATTACAACACAATAAAAACTATTAGATAATACCTAATTGACCTTCGGGTTCTGCGCTCTTCTCAGCAGCCTCAGCTACTTCTCTAGCATCATGAATGCCCTTTTCGCTTCTTTGAATAATCTCTCGGGCCATTTCTCGGCCACCATTATCCCAGATATCGGTGAAAAATTTTCCACCAACCATGCTAGCTTCGGCCGATGGATCCCTTGCATCTTCGAAGGACAAAGCACCTTCGGATTGCGCTAGAATCTTTACATGTTCGCAGCCTTTTTTCTCTAAAATGGTGGCAATTCCTCTGGCACCCGAGAAGGCACATATATCTCCACGGCTATTTAAAATTTCTTCGAAGGCTTCAGCTTCGTGGTCGATCCATTCGATGGGACCTTCGGGATTGCCTCTCGTAAAGTTTTCCTCACTTGAGAATGCGCCGACCCTGGCGAAGCTAGCCTTTAACTTCTTAACACATTCTATAGATTTGTTATAGCATCTCTTCTTGGATGACCGAAGCTCTTCAACAGTTCCTTCTAAGTGATCTGCCCATTGGTCGCTGAGTTCTCGCTTTGTTTCTTCAAGTATACGTTCTTCCTTGGCTCTGGCCAGTTGTTTCCGAAGATCTTCAAGTTCGCGTTTATGAGCTTCAGCTTGACCTTTAAAAGCAGCTTTGTCTTCCTTTATTTTATTTATCAATGAGTGTAATATTTTATCTTTCTCGAGACCTTCGTTCCTTAGTTCAATTACTTCGGAACGAAGGTTGCTCAGGGCTATAGTACACCCTTCGTCTTCAGCATCTTTCTGTGCCCTGAGGGCATTGCTAAGTATCAGGCCCTGCAAAGAGAAATATGTGGTTTAAACAAACGAAAAATTTTGGTCTTAACAAAAAATGCGAAGATCCCATTTGTTGCACCTTCAAGCTATTATATGCCAGGCTGTCGGCCAAATCATTTTTCGATAGCACTGAGAGCCCGTCTTCCAGTGTTGGGAATCCGAAGCTTTTGCTCATCTCCCGACAGACAGAAATCTCTTTGCTGTCAGGGAGACAATACAAAAAGTCTTCTTCTCCGCTGCCATTGAATATTAATGCCCCCTTTGGATACTTCAGTTTTTGGGCGTAAAGTTGGGCCTCTTGTTTTTCTTTTTCTGATAGTTGTTTCCCCGAAGCATGGCGAATAATATAATCAAGGACTTTGGGGGATGCTTCGGGGGCAGCAGCACTGATTTCTTCAACAAAAGATGGCTCTGTAATTTTTTCCTCGAATTCCAGGGATTTTATTTTCGTGGGTTCTGAGGACCCAGCTTCGGCTTCAGTTTCTTGCTCTGGAGCTTTAGTATCAGAGACTTCAGTTTTTTCTTCGGGGATGACAACAGTCTCCTTCGGAGGTGTGCTTGAAGATTTAATTGTCTCCAGAACATCTAGCACATTGACCATTCTCTTCCTTTTCGGAGTCACTGCTGGCACCTTTTGGTTTTTTACTGTCTCAATATTTGCTGCAGGACTCAAAACTTCTGATGTTTTTGATCCCTCAGTTGCTTCTTTTACTTCTTCCATTTTTTCTGTGGACGGCGCTTCGGCCTTCTCTTTCGTTTCTGATAAAATTTTTGATTGTTCCAATCCTATCTTTATTGGCACTTCGGCCGTTTCTGCGACTTCTGGCAGCAAGATTGGCTCGGTTGGTTTTTCAGCTTCGGTGGCCGAAGAGGTTTCTCCGGTAAACTCAGGCACCGAAGCTGGTTCAATATAGCGCGACCGATGTGTGAGGACTTTTATCTTCTTTCTTTTCGGTTCTGGCTCGCTAGGAGCAGTTGCAGCTTCTTCTTTTGCAGAGGTTGTGTTTTTTCTCTTCTGCCTTCGAATGGGATAGCAATAGTCAGGGTAGACAAACCCGATTGCATCAAATACCCGATTCAGCCTCTTCTTTTTTCGGCCTCCGAAGGCTGCTGACATTGCAGTGTCTTCGGCTTTCGAATAAGCCCCAAGCAGTTCATCACTTAAATTTTCAATGATTTTTAACCAGTCATCATCTGGCTCAACGAATTTATCTCCAAATTTAAAAGCGTACTTCAACCTGATAAGTCCACCTTCGTCGGCCTCTTTTATGGTTTCTTGTGGCATTTCCCATTTCTCCGCGAGCGGCCATACCCTGAAGGCAATATGCTCTTGTACTAAGTCTCTCGTTCCAATAAAAGAACAGATAACGCCGAAGGCCCTCTGGCATTCTTCGGCAGCTTCATTCATTTCAACCTTCGGCCTCCGAAGGCCGAAGCTTTGCCAAATAGGGCGCATAATTATACCTTTGATATCTTCTCGTACTGTCAGATCATTCTTCACATAAAACCATTCTGTCATCCAGTCGCCGGGCCATCTCTTCCGAAAGGTTGGCACGGGGCAGCTTGACCCGGACCGAGAAACGAACTGTAGCAGCCAAAATTATTGTGATACTGTTCCTTACCCCAAGGTTTTGTTTCGTACGATAATTCGTGTATATTGCAGAAGCTTTTTGCATCAGGCTTCAGACCTTGGCTTCTCACGACCCACACGAAGATATTCAGCCTTATAATTGCCTCGGGGGTAAGTTGATGGAGATAGACTTCGAATATTTTCAGCACCTCTACAACGAAGCTGCTCAAGGGAAATCGCAGTCCAGCTTTCAAAAAGCTTCGGTACACTACGACTTCATTCTCTTCAGGGTGTGGGCAAGTTTTTTCCCCTTCGTCGGCCCTCACAATGGACAAATCCCGGAAATACCTTCCTCTCATGTTGACAAGATGATTCTCTTTGATAGTTGATTTACCATAAACTGAATGGCTTGGTCGCCAGGGACGATCTTCGGTGTCTTCACCACCACTGTCCACATCATAGCTGTCACTGTCACCAGTATCTTCAGACAAACCTTCCAGAATCTCCTTGGTGATTTTTTCTGTATTGGTCTTTGACATCGCTATAAGAAACCCCAAGTTTTTCTCTTCGTCGAGGCTCAGCTTCATCTCAGCAGCAGTCTTCTTATCTTCAGACATCTTCGGAGACACTAAAAAACTATTTTCAAAGCCGAAGCTTCAAAACTAAAAGCCTAGCAAATCTTAGTGCACAAGAGCTAAAAATTGAGTGAGCGGGAGCAGTTGGCCAGAGAGCGTGTCAAATGAGTTTGCGGTATGACCGTATTTATACGCCAAGAGCGTTGAAAATTGAAAGACCCCGCTTGTCAGTGAATGTTGCTATTCTAGCAAAGGGAAGGTGTTTTTTCGGACCTTCGGCGTAAAGCCTTCGTCCATGTCGCAATCTAAATTTATTATTTTAAACAAATTAATATTGCGAGGGGCTACTGTTGGGGACCTTCGGCTTCCGAAGGTCCTCAAAAACAGGATTTAACAGTATTTCTGGAGTATAATGTGTGAACAGGTATCTTCGGACTCAAGTCGGCATCACAGTAGACCAGAATAATACGAAGGTTGGTACAGCGCCGAAGGTGTGAGCAGGAAAGCTTCGGCGTGGCAGCAAAAAGTGAAACCGACTTAAAGATGAAAAGGCTATTTAGACCTCGACAGATTACTATAGAATTATTATCAAGTGTAAAGGGCATGAATGTAATTTTGTATGGGTTGTGTCCCGTGCCTATAAATAGGTGAACAGTACCCCCGTACTGTTCACGCTGACTTGGCATTCGCTTTTTGCGTCACGCTTGTACTATCATCTCCTTCCAGTTGAAGGTACACTTGTAATTCAACGATATTTCTGTTTATGCCTGATAATAATACATAATTGTTTATGTCGTCTTTTATATTCCTTACATTTCATCCTTCGTCTTTGCATAATGAGTTTATGAAGGTACGCCCTTCATAACCTTCGTCCGAAAACCATTATATCCTAAGGGAAATAATGCTTCGAAGGACGAAGGACTTTAACGATTAACATTTTTTATGTTGCCTTGTTCTTAACTCATAGCATTTGAGAACAAGTCCCCAACAGGCTAATTTCGGCCGAATCACGCAGAGCAGATTAAAATATCGAAGTCGAACTCGTGTCGTTCTGGTCCATTTACATCGTGGCCGGAATAGTCACAAAAATTATCTAAACTAATTTTAGTCGGAATCGTAAGCCTCGGATGTTCCGTTTTGGGATCCAAGAAAATAATGTGCATAGTCAATTGTCGTATCACGCATCGACTCTTTGTTCGTGGCTAAAAATCCCGATTCAAAAATATCTGTGAATCTCTAAAAATCTGAAAAAGAAAAGAAAATATTCCAGGAGCTTATCCCCACGCCGCTTTGCTCTCTGATATTTTTCACCGCTGCTTTATCTACGCGTGCCCAGCCTATCTTCTTCACGGCGCCTAGATTTTTGTGCACGCACGATCTCATCCGATTGAGATTTTTCTGCCGCCCGTGAACCAGATATTTCCCTACGCGCTCTCCTTATCTTCTCCAGCGCGCATGTCTATCTTCTCTGCTCTTTCTTCTTCGCATGTCTCTTCCCAGCCGATCTCCTACGCGCGCACGGCTCCCACGGCGCGTCGGTTCCCTGCTCCGTGGTGCTTGCCGAGCTCAATCCCAAGCTACCGCGGCGTCCCTGCTCGGATCTCCTCCCTGCAGCGCCCAACCGAAGCTTCTATCGTGGAACGCGCGCCTCCTCTGCTTCTCCTCAAGTGGAGTCTTCCCTGCGCGCGCCTACGTCCTGCGCCGCGAACTCCCCTGTTGTTAGCAACCTCCAATCACATGAACACAATAGCCACCACCAAAGCAAGGGTATAAATCTGATACATGCATACACTAGTACAGAGATGGAGTTTGGGAAGTAGCAAGCAGGGAAGGGAAGAAGATGAACCGCATCGAGAGGTTAAGAAGCATCAGAAGCACATCTCAGCGGGATGAGGAGAGACGCCTAACCGCCATAGGAAGGAGTAGATGATACGAGTGGTGTATTCTGAGTATTCGATGGTCCCCAGCCCTTGCCTTGTTTCTGCTCTTTGTAGTGCTCATTTCAGTTAGTTGGACCAACGTGTACCGTATAGGTCAGGTTCCTAACATTCCCCCCTTCTTAAGCTTTGGCTTGCCCCCAAGTCGATGTAGAACCTTTGAAGCACCAGGATTCCAAGGGAAAGTGGTGAACTTGTTCTTAATTACATCGTGACTCACAAAAGGATCCTGATTGTATACGACATCATTTCCATAGTATACAATTTCCAGCTAACACGGAGCATCACATTGCTGCTGGTGTACTCCCTCTTGATTTGGAGGCTGCCATGGGAGCTTCTTGAACAGGTCACAACACCAAACTGTGGTAATTGTACCACTGATGGTGAAAGAAGGCCATAATACTTTCCACAAGTAGATGCAAAACAAGCTTGCAAATCCCCCATCAGCTATGTGGAATAATGCCCCTTGTTGCTGCGCCACTAGATACAACTCAATATATGCAGCACTGAACATTGCACAAAAGCTTCTTTCCGCTCCGCTAGCCAAAGTTACAAATATTTTGTTCAAGTTGTGGTCGAAAAACAGTAATAACTGAACAACCATGTCAACCAGATCAGTGCCACTTTTCTCCTTCATTATGCTAGCCAAGAACCCAACACGAAGAATAGATATTTCTAAAACTAAGTACATTTGTTGTGTGCAATGAAGGTGTTTGTCTTCTTCACGTTCAGATAATACTACAACAGAAAATATCACCAATTGGCATAGCATCTCAGAGAGGCCCTCATGAAAGGAGCAGGAAGTATAGCTTGGAACTATTAACCCATAGGAATGTTCGTCAGATGCAACAAGGCTCACATCATCGGTCTTCAGTTCTTGGGCAAGAGATAGTGTCCAAGACATGCATGTTTCACTTGTGATCAATAAATGCAAGATGACATAGCACTGCTCAGAAATTGTACTGACCATGTCCAGAGTGTCATGGACTCCAGTAGAAAAATTTACAAACTCGATCAGCACCAGCGACTCAGAGCTAGTGTTATGGTACTGCCAAGGTGGCTTCCAGACAACATTTCTCTCAAGCTGAAATGTAGATAATGATGAATTTGCATCCGTCAGCACACATGCTACTCCACTGTGATAGCACTGCAATAACATAGGCATACTTGAAATAACTGTCACCACAGCCACAACAATTGCATCTCCAACCAAATACATAGGCACAAATGGTGGCCAGGGAATTGCCGATAGTATCCAGAGAACCGATGCTTTGCACCTACTAGGCATGAGATCGAACACTAGCTGAATACCCAATGGAGCTGGTGGAGGTGTGCTTGAAACAACCCTCACCACAACTGGTAGGGGCTTGATGAGTTTGGTGATGTCATGTAACACAGCCGCAGAAAGTCTAGGCATCGCAACATCATTGTTGCTCTTGCATTCGTCGGTGACACTCTTAGGTGGGGAAGTCGGTGTAGCCAACGAGGTCGCTGGTGTAGCAGGAACACGTGCGACATCAGCAGCCACTGCTTGTGCACCACTTGCAGCAACCTTCACACACAACTTATCAGAGTTGATGTCATCAGATGTCGCCTTTACATGGTTGACGCTGGGGCCTTCAGCAAGGACCAGAGATGGCATGATGTTGATGATGCTAGGAACATCATTTGTGGCCGACACTGCTGCATTAGCAAGGTTGGTGACAGGTATGTGAACCTTCACTATGGATGAATATGAGCTCACATGATCGTAGCAGCTCTTATCTATATTGGCATTGCTGTGATCTTGAGATGCACCCCACTGAATGTTTAGCTCACAGCAACCATCATAGATGTTTCGACCATGTAAGTCTCCAAAAGCTCCTGCTGCCTCATGTTTTGTTTCAAATACCACATGAGCCAACACATGGTCTGAGTCCCCAAACATGTGGACATGCTCAACCTTTCCATATGGAGCAAAAACTGCATGGACCACGCTCTCAGTGATGGGGTAACAGACCTGGCGTATAGTGACTTCAAGGACGCGGCTTGGTGACCTCCAGTTGCTCTTGGGCATTTAACCGAACAGCTTGCGAGCACCGTTCTGCAGGCTGCGCCCCCTACCCAAATCTGAGCTCAAACCGCCATAATCGCGAGCACCAATCTCCCAAGCCATCTCGAAGCCAACAAATGAGGGAAAATTTCGAGAGATTCGAAAGCCTCTGAGTACCAATTGTTAGCAACCTCCAATCACATGAACACAATAGCCACCGCCAAAGCAAGGGTATAAATCTGATACATGCATACACTAGTACAGAGATGGAGTTTGGGAAGTAGCAAGCAGGGAAGGGAAGAAGATGAACCGGATCGAGAGGTGAAGAATCATCAGTAGCACATCTCAGCGGGATGAGGAGAGACGACTAACCGCCATAGGAAGGAGTAGATGATACGAGTGGTGTATTCTGAGTATTCGATGGTCCCCAGCCCTTGCCTTGTTTCTGCTCTTTGTAGTGCTCATTTCCGTTAGTTGGACCGACGTGTACCGTATAGGTCAGGTTCCTAACACCTGTGCACTTCTTCCCCGCCGCAGTCTGCTCCCTGGAACTTCCTTGCCGCGCCCAAGGTCCCTCCATGTCACACCCGGGCTTTAAGGGACAAAGCCGGGTGCATCTCATACATGCGCCAAAGAAGACAACATATATAATAACATAGTGTATAGAGATAAATGTCATAATATAATCAGAGTACTTTATTACATAGCGGAAGTCTTACAAAATAAGAGATAAATATCGCAGGATCTAAAATCTATCCTTGGCGCTAGAAAGCTGACTGGGAGACGCCACCTAGATCAAGTCAAAAGCCTCAGAGTTAGGCGGCTCCTCTTCTACCACCTGTTCTTCTCCTGTGGGGGGTGTGAGACAGCAAGAGTGAGCTCACACATGTTCATCGCTCAACAAGTTGTGGGGAATAATGTGGCATGAACTCACCAAAGGTGGGAGTTCATGAAGTGTAAGGCTGATCAATGAAATAAAGGCTGAAGCTGAGCATTGCTTTTATATGTTGGTCAAAATTTTATTAGCAGCTACTAAGTGTAAGTATATACCAAACCTTAGAAATAATAAATAAAAGTAATAGTAAAATAATCCCAAATGCAATGAAATGACAGATTGAGTTTAGGTTCCATATATTAATCATGTGAGTGTCCGAGGCGCTCATGACCGTGAGCACGGCTAGTATACCAGTTTTACACTCTGTAGAGGTTGCGCATCTTTACCCACAAGTCATGTTACCCATTTGCCACGGAGTTGATCAGACTCCATACACCTCTACCTAGGAAGCGAGGCAGGGTACCACTACGAGGCCTTTACAAAGTTCCACTAGCTTCAGAAAACCCGCTACAGTTTATAGGAAGCTCCAGTGCAGGAATCCCTCGCCTGACCGCCATCGCAGCAAAATCAACCCAAGGACCTCCCTACACTAACCACTCCCCTACTGCCCTTGCCCCTTTCAGGTAAGGTAGTCATCCACTAGCTTTCCTAGTTAATCAGCCAAGGGCGTCCCATTAAACCCTTGTGGTAGCACTTTTTCCCGGGTGGTTCTCCATGTTCCCATTAACATAATGATCTTATCATGAATAATAATAATAAACAGATAATAAAAAGTATAACAATGAGTGATGAATATCTTTATACCCAAAGCCACATAAAGCAATAGCATGTACTACCCAAAAATTTAGTAGTAAAACAAGTGGTGAAACAAGGTATAAAGATAGTCAAAATCTAGGGTAACCTATTGGGTCCCAGCAAAATTAACCTATGCAGATCATTATGATTAATAAGAACATGAATGGGTAAAAGGATGTGATCAAGGGCACAACTTGCCTTCAACGAGCTCCTGCTCAGCAGTCTCTACTAGCTAAACCTCGGAATCCTCTGTAGCTTGCTCGTCTACTCGCATCAACACAAAACATGCATAGTATAGCAAAAATTAACATCACACCAATCATGTAAATAAAATATACAGTAATAATCTAGACACTAAAATAAGGTCATAAGAACTGGAATCATTAAATTTGGAGTTATAGATTTTAAGTTATGAATTTCTGAAGGTTTTATTTATTTACTACAAGATTAAGAGATAGATAAATTTTAATATGTCTTTCATGCCAAAACAGAGGCATTAATTGATAGGAAATAATATTACAAAAATTTAGGAACTGGAATGGACCAATTTTGAGTTCATATGCATTTCCTACAATTTAAACAAGTTTTTGCATTTAAATATGTACTAAAAACTATTTTCTAAATGATTTTCCTGGTTTTATCAATTATCTGTACTGGGCGTCAATTTCTGTAAAGTACAGGGACTCTGGCGCAAAAGAAACTGAGACTCAGACAACCATGCTATGGACTGCGGGTTGATTACAGCAAAGACCAGGGACCTTTATGCAAGATGCGCGCGGTCAAAGGGTATGGGTGCGCACCAGCCGAACGATCACGTTTCTACGGCTGAGATTAAATCCGATCGCGACCGAAGCGGTACGCAATCGTGACCCTAGGATCAAAGATCCAGGACCAAAAATCCCTCTCTTGCCCTAATATGCTCTAACCCTTGGATCCAAAACTCACGGTCCAGATCCAATCCTCGAAACGGTACGCTGATTACTCTAATCTGCGCCGTCAATCATAGGATCAACGCCCCCGGCGCCTTCTCCTCCCACGCCGATGCCAGACGGCGGTGCCGCCCACCCACACGGTGGCGGACCTCATCGAAGGCCGGACCGACGGTGACCCCGAGCACTAAACTCCGATCTGATCAGCGCAAAACAAGAAGGGAAAGATTGCGAACGCATAAGGAGGCTTATTACCGTGATTTGGGTAGCAGAACTCCCAGCCCACGGGACCATGCGGGTCCACGGCGATCCACGACTTCGTCGAGGAATTCCCGGCGCGACGCATGCTAATCGAGCCCGGCGAGGCCACGAGCACCATCCCGGTGACGAGCTAGAGCTCCTAGACCCGACACCGGAACCCCGTAGAGGGTGTACGCACGAGTCTATAGTGGCGACTCTACTCTCTCACTCTAAACCTCTCTCCTTCTTCCATCGATTTCTCTCTGTCTCTGCGACTTGGTCGTTCTCAGAACTCAGCAGCCGCCACCAAAATTCAGCGCGATGCCAGGGAGAAAGCCCGGTTGCTTTTATGGAGGTCGGGGCGACCACGACTGCGTGCCCGCCAATGGCGGATCTCCTCCCCCAAACTCTCGCTACTTGGCAGGTTACCTCAACATGCGCGCATGCGTAAATGCGGGATGACCCCGGGGCGGCGTCCATGCTTCTCATACACGGGACGAGGCCGCGGAGATAGGAGGGATTTGGTGACCCGGTCGCCGCGCGTTTCTGTTTCCAGTCCGCGACCGAGAAGAACGGAGGAGCAAGACGCGCCTGACAAGGTGGGCCCGCGCGCCGGTGAGTTGAGGGCTGACGAGCAGGGGTCCGCCCGTCAGTGACACAACGCGGGTGAGCTGCTGGAGGGCTGCGCGTGGTGGATTCACGGTTGGGCCGCGCGGAGTGCAGGGTAGTGGGCCGAAAGTGGCATTCTGGCCCATTCAGGCGTTTTATTCATTTTTAATTTTATTTTATTTTCTCCCTTTCTCCATTCAATCTTCAATTTGAATTTAAATTCAAATTCTGTGGTAAACTTGTCTCCAAATTAAATAAACCACTTGAATATGACCTGAGATGAATTGGTATATTTTTAAGAAATTTATTTGGTGATGGATAATGCTTTTCCCCCTTCTCCACATTTCTTTAGAGTTTTGCTTCCCAATTTAAAGTTTAAATTCCATGTGTCCATTAATATATTAATATATTGTTAGTGGCACCTTTATTTCTACTATCCACATATGCACAATCAAATAAAACTCAGTATGATGCACATATTAATTTAAGTGTCACTAACTGATTAATGACTTTTGAAGTGTTGATTCACCTGTTATATAGAACAGGGCAAAACATGTGTGTAAATCAATTGTATTTTCAATTTTACATTTTTTAGTATTACAAATCCTACCCCCCTTAATAGGAATCTCGTCCTCGAGATTTAGGAAGGACTAGGGAAAAGATGAGGAAAATCTATGCGAAGCTCTTCTTCTCTCTCCCAAGTAGCTTCATCTTCTCCGTGGTGACTCCATTGTACTTTGCACATCTTTATCACCTTATTTCTTGTAACTCGAGTCAAAGTGTCCAGAATCTTGATAGGGTACTCAACATAAGTCAGGTTATCTTGAACACTAAGGTCTTCCATTGGTAGCTGCTCCTCAGGTACCCTAAGGCACTTCTTTAGTTGTGACACGTGGAATACATTATGCACATCAGATAGATTATCAGGTAGCTCGAGTTGATAGGCCATCTCTTCAACTCGCCTAAAAACTCTGAACAGTCCAATAAAGCGAGGGGACAATTTGCCCTTGCCTTTAAATCTCCTCATTCCACGAAGTGGTGACACCTTGAGGTACACATGATCACCTTCCTCAAACTTCAGTGGTCTTCTTCTATTATCAGCGTAGCTCTTTTGCCTGGTCTGGGCTACCCTCAAGTTCTCTGTTATTATACAAACTTGTTCTTCTGCCTCTTGAATAAGTTTAGGTCCAAAGAACTGGCTTCCTCTAGTCTGATCCCAATATAGAGGAGCCCTGCACTTCCTGCCATATAGAGTCTCAAACGGTAACATCTTCAGACTGGCTTAGTAATTATTATTATATGAGAACTCAGCATAAGGTTGACTCTTGTCCCAACTACTACCATGCTGAAGGGTACAAGCTCTCAACATGTCTTCCAATACTTGATTAGTCCTTTCAGTCTGTCCATCAGTCTGAGGTAGGCCAAACTAAAATTCAACTTTGCATACATATTCTCATGAAAACTTTTCCAAAATCTGGGGGGTAAACTGTGATCCTCTATCCAAAATGATCTTCTTCGGTACACCATGTAGATACACAATCCGAGCCATATATACTCTTCCAATTGAGATCCCTTATAAGTAGTCTTGACCAGAATGAAATGAGCCACTTTGGTCAGTCTATCCACAATAACCCAAATAGAGTCATATCCTGCTGGAGTGCGGGGTAGTCCAACAATGAAGTCCATACCAATTTCTTCCCATTTCCACTCAGGTTTCTTCAATGGGTGCAATAGTTCAGCTGGTATTTGATGTTCGGCCTTGACTCTTTGACACACATCACACTTAGCCACGTGTGCAGCAACATCTCTTTTCAATCCATACCACCAGTATTTCTGCTTAAAATCCTGATACATCTTAGTGCTACCAGGGTGGATAGAGTAATCAGAATCATGAGCTTCTTTCAATATAGTCTCACGAAGGCTACAATCTCTGGAACACATATCCGATCCTTGAACCATATAGCACCTTGCTCATCCTCCGTGAATTCCGGACCTCTACCTTCCGTAATCAGATCCTTAATCTCTTGAATTTTTGCATCACCCACTTACCTTTACGAATTTCTTGCTCTAAGGTAGATTCCAATTCAATGGTTACTCCTTCAGTATGTGCAACTATCCCTGGGTTAAGTCTCCTAAAATCCTCAACAATCTCATCGGGTAGCTAGGCAACAATAGCTGAATGAACGTGCTCCTTCCAACTCAAGGCATCTGCAACCAAATTTGCCTTGCCTGGGTGGTAGTGAATCTCCAAGTCATAATCCTTAATAAGCTCCAACCAACGGCGTTGCCTAAGGTTGAGATCCTTCTGAGTGAATATATACTTCAAACTCTTATGATCCGTGTATACTTGACACTTGGTTCCCATAATGTAATGTCTCCAAATCTTAAGCGCATGCACAACAACTGCCAATTCTAAGTCATGAGTGGGGTAGTTCAATTCATGTTTCCGCAACTGACGAGACGCATAGGCGATCACATGTCCTTCTTGCATGAGCACACATCCCAATCCTTGGCCACATGCATCACAATAAATGTCAAATCCCTTCTGTAGATCTGGCATAACCAACACTGGGGCGACATCAATCTTTCCTTTAATTGATCAAAGCTTTCTTGGCACTTCTCATCCCACTTAAATTCTCTTCCTTTCTCCTGAAGCGAGGTCATAGGCTTAGCAATCTTAGAAAACCCTTCAATAAACCTTCGATAATATCCTGCAAGTCCCAAGAAACTCCTGACCTCAGTAACTGTAGTGGGTATGCTCCACGCCATTATCTCCTTCACATTAGCAGGATCCACTGCTATTCCTCCATTAGATATGATATGTCCAAGAACTGGCACATTGTCAATCCAAAACTCGCATTTGCTGAACTTGGCATAGAGTTGATTATCTCGTAGCTTCTGTAGCACCAATCTTAGGTGTTCCTCATGATCAATTTCACTCTTAGAATAAATAAGAATATCGTCGATAAATACCACGACGAATCTGTCCAAATACTCCATAAACACCTTATTCATCAAATTCATAAAATAAGCTGGTGCATTAGTTAATCCAAATGACATAACAGTGAACTCATATAATCCGTATCGGGTTGAGAAAGCCGTCTTGGAATATCCGATGGTCTAATCTTCATTTGATGGTATCCCGATCGAAGATCAATCTTCGAGAACACCCTTGCACCTCTCATCTGATCAAACAAATCCTCAATGCGGGGTAACGGGTATTTGTTCTTCACAGTCACATCATTAAGTGATCTATAATCCACACACATCCGTTGTGATCCATCCTTCTTTTGTACAAATAGTACCAGCGCTCCCCAAGGTGAGGAACTCAGACGAATGTACCAGCCTCTTGTAACTCCGTTAACTGCTTCTTCAGTTCCTTTAACTCTTCTACAGACATCCTATATGGCCGTTTAGAAATAGGGGGCAGTCCCAGGTAAAAGATCAATAATAAACTCAACTTCCCTATCTGGTGGCATCCCTGGTAACTCCTCTAGAAAGACATCCGGAAAATCCCTAACCACACGGATGTTGACACCAACAAACTTCTCATCTACTAAGAATGCCGCTAGTCTGGTGGCGGTTGTTACAACAATTCCAACTTCAAATCTTTCTCCTTTGGAACTGGTGAGTGTATGGTTCCTTTAGCACAGTGTATAAACTGCCTTTGCCTTTCTTAACCATGGCATACCAAGGATCACGTCTATAGTGCTCTCTTCTAACACTATAGGGGTAGCCCATCTGGGTTAGAAACACAGGGTACGAAAGAAAAGATTATATACAAGGCATGTAATTACGAGGCATGTTACTTTGGGGGATTTATTAGCTGAGTGTGTCGCCTACTAAGCTAATTCATTACATTATGGTGGTACATGCTAAGATGCTCGTCTATACTATTTCAATCAATCAAAGAAGCAAATCAGTCATTGATCATCAACACAATCAACCAACATTTTTCTAATAGAGAAAATAATTTTAGTTTTGTCTCAGGTTTCCTATCTCTTAAAAGATCATAAGTGTAGGATTCCAAGGTGTGAAATCCATCTTGTCTCAGAGTAGAAAAGGTAAGAATGATCACAGTAGAATAGTAGAAGGTGAGACAGGATCAAGATAAGATAAGTGGAGAATGAATCAGAGTAAGGTAAGTACTTAAAGGTTTTGTCCATTTCTATCTAGGTTTCGTCCTACAGTCAACATTTTCTCTGATACCACTTCTGTCACACCCGGGCTTTAAGGGACAAAGCCGGGTGCATCTCATACATGCGCCAAAGAAGACAACATATATAATAACATAGTGTATAGAGATAAATGTCATAATATAATCAGAGTACTTTATTACATAGCGGAAGTCTTACAAAATAAGAGATAAATATCGCAGGATCTAAAATCTATCCTTGGCGCTAGAAAGCTGACTGGGAGACGCCACCTAGATCAAGTCGAAAGCCTCAGAGTTAAGCGGCTCCTCTTCTACCACCTGTTCTTCTCCTGTGGGGGTGTGAGACAGCAAGAGTGAGCTCACACATGTTCATCGCTCAACAAGTTGTGGGGAATAATGTGGCATGAACTAACCAAAGGTGGGAGTTCATGAAGTGTAAGGCTGATCAATGAAATAAAGGCTGAAGCTGAGCATTGCTTTTATATGTTGGTCAAAATTTTATTAGCAGCTACTAAGTGTAAGTATATACCAAACCATAGAAATAATAAATAAAAGTAATAGTAAAATAATCCTAGATGCAATGAAATGACAGATTGAGTTTAAGTTCCATATATTAATCATGTGAGTGTCCGAGCCGCTCATGACCGTGAGCACGGCTAGTATACCAGTTTTACACTCTGTAGAGGTTGCGCATCTTTACCCACAAGTCATGTTACCCATTTGCCACGGAGTTGATCAGACTCCATACACCTCTACCTAGGAAGCGAGGCAGGGTACCACTACGAGGCCTTTACAAAGTTCCACTAGCTTCAGAAAACCCGCTATAGTTTATAGGAAGCTCCAGTGCAGGAATCCCTCGCCTGACCGCCATCGCAGCAAAATCAACCCAAGGACCTCCCTACACTGACCACTCCCCTACTGCCCTTGCCCCTTTCAGGTAAGGTAGTCATCCACTAGCTTTCCTAGTTAATCAGCCAAGGGCGTCCCATTAAATCCTTGTGGTAACACTGTTTTCCCGGCTGGTTCTCCATGTTCCCATTAACATAATGATCTTATCATGAATAATAATAATAAACAGATAATAAAAAATATAACAATGAGTGATGAATATCTTTATACCCAAAGCCACATAAAGCAATATCATGTACTACCCAAAAATTTAGTAGTAAAACAAGTGGTGAAACAAGGTATAAAGATAGTCAAAATCTAGGGTAACCTATTGGGTCCCAGCAAAATTAACCTATGCAGATCATTATGATTAATAAGAACATGAATGGGTAAAATGATGTGATCAAGGGCACAACTTGCCTTCAACGAGCTCCTGCTCAGCAGTCTCTACTAGCTAAACCTCGAAATCCTCTGTAGCTTGCTCGTCTACTCGCATCAACACAATACATACATAGTATAGCAAAAATTAACATCACACCAATCATGTAAATAAAATACACAGTAATAATCTAGACACTAAAATAAGGTCATAAGAACTGGAATCATTAAATTTGGAGTTATAGATTTTAAGTTATGAATTTCTGAAGGTTTTATTTATTTACTACAAGATTAAGAGATAGATAAATTTTAATGTGTCTTTCATGCCAAAACAGAGGCATTAATTGATAGGAAATAATATTACAAAAATTTAGGAACTGAAATGGACCAATTTTGAGTTCATATGCATTTCCTACAATTTAAACAAGTTTTTGCATTTAAATATGTACTAAAAACTATTTTCTAAATGATTTTCCTGGTTTTATCAATTATCTGTAGTGGGCGTCAATTTCTGTAAAGTACAGGGACTCTAGCGCAAAAAAACTGAGACTCAGACAACCAGGCTATGGACTGCGGGTTGATTACAGCAAAGACCAGGGACGTTTATGCAAGATGCGCGCGATCAAAGGGTATGGGTGCGCACCAGCCGAACGATCACGTTTCTACGGCTGAGATTAAATCCGATCGCGACCGAAGCGGTACGCAATCGTGACCCTAGGATCAAAGATCCACGGCCAGAAATCCCTCTCTTGCCCTAATATGCTCTAACCCTTGGATCCAAAACTCACGGTCCAGATCCAATCCTCGAAACGGTACGCTGATTACTCTAATCTGTGCCGTCAATCATAGGATCAACGCCCCCGGCGCCTTCTCCTCCCACGCCGATGCCAGACGGCGGTGCCGCCCACCCACACGGTGGCGGACCTCGTCGAAGGCCGGACCGACGGTGACCCCGAGCACTAAACTCCGTTCTGATGAGCGCAAAACAAGAAGGGAAAGATTGCGAACGCATAAGGAGGCTTATTACCGTGATTTGGGTAGCAGAACTCCCAGCCCACGGGACCATGCGGGTCCGCGGCGATCCACGACTTCGTCGAGGAATTCCCGGCGCGACGCATGCTAATCGAGCCCGGCAAGGCCACGAGCACCATCCCGGTGACGCTCTGGAGCTCCTAGACCCGACACCGGAACCCCGTAGAGGGTGTACGCACGAGTCTATAGTGGCGGCTCTACTCTCTCACTCTAAACCTCTCTCCTTCTTCCCTCGATTTCTCTCTGTCTCTGCGACTTGGTCGTGCTCAGAACTCAGCAGCCGCCACCAAAATTCAGCGTGATGCTAGGGAGAAAGCCCGGTTGCTTTTATGGAGGTCGGGGCGACCACGACTGCGTGCCCGCCAATGGCGGATCTCCTCCCCCAAACTCTCGCTACTTGGCAGGTTACCTCAACGTGCGCGCATGCGTAAATGCGGGATGACCCTGGGGCGGCGTCCATGCTTCTCATACACGGGACGAGGCCGCGGAGATAGGAGGGATTTGGTGACCCGGTCGCCGCACGTTTCTGTTTCCAGTCCGCGACCGAGAAGAACGGAGGAGCAAGACGCACCTGACAAGGTGGGCCCGCGCGCCGGTGAGTTGAGGGCTGACGAGCAGGGGTCCACCCGTCAGTGACACAACGCGGGTGAGCGGCTGGAGGGCTGCGCGTGGTGGATTCACGGTTGGGCCGCGCGGAGTGCAGGGTAGTGGGCCGAAAGTGGCATTCTGTCCCATTCAGGCGTTTTATTCATTTTTAATTTTATTTTATTTTCTCCCTTTCTCCATTCAATCTTCAATTTGAATTTAAATTCAAATTTTGTGGTAAACTTGTCTCCAAATTAAATAAAACACTTGAATATGACCTGAGATGAATTGGTATATTTTTAAGAAATTTATTTGGTGATGGATAATGCTTTTCCCCCTTCTCCACATTTCTTTAGGGTTTTGCTTTCCAATTTAAAGTTTAAATTCCATGTGTCCATTAATATATTAATATATTGTTAGTGGCACCTTTATTTCTACTATCCACATATGCACAATCAAATAAAACTCAGTAAGATGCACATATTAATTTAAGTGTCACTAACTAATTAATGACTTTTGAAGTGTTGATTTCACCTGTTATATAGAACAGGGCAAAACCTGTGTGTAAATCAACTGTATTTTCAATTTTACATTTTTTAGTATTACACTCCATGGCGCGCCGTGCACCTCTGCTCTCTATCTGCGCGCGCGCTGTGCTTGGCGTCCTCCCCTGCCGCGACATCGACCCTCCATGGCCGTGGTTTTTCCTTCCCCTTCTCCTTCCTCCAGCTCGGTCTTTGCCCCTGCGTGCCTGGCCTTAGCTCGGTTGAGCTCCCTAGCAACCCTCGCGCCCTATGTTCCTGGGTCGAGCTTCGTGTGGTCGCCTGACCGCGCTATTCCTCGGCCACTGCTGCGCCTGCCGGCGTCCAGCCCCAACTCAGATTCCCCTCTCCTCTGGCGCGTCCCTGGCTCCCTGCTAGCCGTGGAGCTCCTCTGCGTCGCGCGATCCTCCTCCCTGTCCCAGATCTCGCCCGCGCCCTGGCCCTGGTCGGTTCCTGCACATTCCAGCCGTGGATGCCATGGGCTTGTTCCTAATCACGCCAGAGCTAGCGCGTAGGTCTCCCTCGCCTTCAATTTCCCGGCCGTGCGCTTGCCCTCAAGCTCGCTCTCCGGCGTCGCGTAGCGCGGCTCGGCTCAATGGCATGGAGAGTCTCGTCCTCGCCAAGATTTGGCCCCGCGAGCTTCACGCGCCTTGGATGCGCTCGTCGTGTCCTCCGTAGATCTTTTCGCCTAGCCGCGCAGACCTGGCCATTGTCTTGGTCGTCGATGCCACACATCCATCCACGTGGTGTTGTCCTCACGGACACCGCTTCACACCCTCACCCTGTTTTCACCATCCGTAGTGTCGTCGTCAGGTGTCCTGACTGCAGCACCAGCGCTCTTGACCTTGCCCAAAGCTCTATATTGGATTCTCAGCATGCTACTCGTCCGCTGGCTCCTCGCCGTCGACTCTCGGTACCACAAGCTCATTTTCCCTTATGCACATCTCCTCAGACCCTGTCTCATCACGCGTATGCGTTATCGATCTCGTCGTCGTTCCGTGTGTCATCAAGAAATCCCAAGAATCAGTTGAAGATGGAGCTAGCAGGGTGATATTCACCAAGTGCTCGACAAAAGCTCGAACAAGTCATCGATCGTCATCCTCATCTACGCCAAGCTCTGAGAAGATTAGGCGCAGAAGAAAATAAATCAGTACGCGACCGGAAAATTATCGATATGGACAAAGAAGAGGTGCGATTCGACGTAGCACTCACCCTATTTTCGGTGAAATGCTGAGCTGAAAGGCATCATCGATTTCGTGGTTTCAAGTCAGATGTCATAAAGGTAAGTTGATTCGTATTCCAGTCAACTTGGTCTATAAATAGATTAAATAGAATTGTTGGTCACAATAAATGTTATTAATTTAGCATGCATATATTGTGATGATCGATTTAGATAGATCGGTAAATCAAGTAATTAAGATACATAGTTAAAGAGTTAATAAAAAGCTAGGAATAAAAACTGATTTTCTAGTGTTATTATGTCAATTTGGTTAATGGATGAAGTCGATGCCCTACTTAATTAGTCAGCTTATTCTAGCTTTGGTGTTTAATTCGCTGTCGTATAAGTATTATTTAGGTTTGCGATATTCCTCCTTATATGCATACATGTGCGTTATGCATAACATTCAGGTATGTTAATTAATCACATGATGCGGAAGACGAGCCAAGTCGACCCCAAGTGCGGACTACTCCGCATGGTGATGCTGATGGACGAACCTGCCTGATCAAGTGCTAAGACAAGGATGATCGTCAAGTGGACGTCACCTAACAAACACTAACCTAGTATTTTTTCAGGCAAGCCCCGGTGCATTTGCCACATCCTTGATGTTTTAAAAATCTTTATCACCTTGTTTGATGCATTAGGTGATAGGAGTTGTGTGCTAAACCGTTGATGCATTTCCTTCCTTGAAAAATTGATTACCCTTCCTTGATACCCTTTCTGAAAAGAATTTTATGATGCTTAGCCTTGCTTGAGCAAACAAAAATGTTTTGTTTTAAAACAAAGGTGATGCTTCAGTGGGTGGGAATGTTTTCAAAAATAAAACTTGATGGTGAATCCATCATGGCCGTGATGGGTTCAACATCGGAAAAGATGTACCTCTGCCAGGTACCAGACTTTGGGTTGAAAATAATAAAGCTGAGACCGGGCGGTTGACTTGCACGAGAAAGGAGTCTCGGTGTAGTGTCTCTGTCTGAGTCGATTAAGTACCGCGTCGATGTAGGCCTGCTGACCGAGGACCCTTTAACTGGTCACATGCCTCGTCATGGGTAAGCTTTGCCTCGGGCAGACTAATACCAGAATAAGACAACACGCAATGGGAGCGGAGAGATGGCGAGAGTAGCGTGTACTCTCCATGGCAAGAGGCTGGACGGTGGTGTATCTGTGCTCTCGATTGGCGTGAACCTGATCTGGTCTTAAGAACCCCGGTGGCGAGTTGACAAATGCAAGGGTTAAGTGCTACATATGTCGTGTGATTGGAGATCCTCAGCTGAGTATAATCGATTCAGATCGCCGTAACTTCGCGGACATGCAGACTTGGTCACTGACTTACACGTAGCAATCTAGTGAACTGATGGGATGATAAAAGATGGCTAGTACAGGTCAAGTGATTGAACTAGGGTAGAAAGAACTCTAGATGTAGGTAATATTACTTAACCTGACAAGTAAAAATGGATTTTTAAGGATCCACTTTTAGTAAGCATTTATGCAAAACAGAGTCTTTGATTCTTGATAAGCCATACCTTGAACCCTCTAGCCAGCATACCCTTGAGAGTCTTTTCTTTAGTCGGGTAAGTCTTGCTGAGTAATTCCATACTCAGGGTTTTATTTTCTGTTGTTTTTCAGGTTATAGTTTGTGCTGTTGATGATGGTGTTAAGTGCCTGTGGGCTCGACCTTCTTATAAGTCTAAGTACTTCTTCTATACTTCTTATTGAGGATGGTCACTTGAGCTAGCATATATTTCAAACTTATACTTTTGCAATCACTCCTATAAAATAATGTAAAATTTTTGTAACTTGTAAAATTTGGTAATAAGATTTCCGCTGCAAAAATATTGGTGTGTGTGATTTGTGTTACTTAATCTTGTGATTCTGGTTGATCGTGGTTTATCCGGGGTCCTTGGGGCACTCGGACGGTTCCTGTTAAGTTATCTGGTGCACATGCATAGCAGTCTGAGGTCTTTGACACAAGGACAAGTGCATGTGGGCCCAATAACTTGGGAGGTTCTGCCACAAAAGCCCTCTCGTGCAAGCCCGTCTGTGTGGGAATGTGTGTTCCCTCCTTCTGGGATATGTGAGAAGTCATCTGTGTAAGGGTGAGTGTAAGCGAAAAAGAAAAAGAATCCCAAAATAAAAGGAAGCTAGTGTTTGGCTTTTCTATGGTTAAGTTGAGATCTTTGATGTCGACTTAAAATCTTATTACGGGTGTCTCTTTGCTTATATAGCTTTTTTATTAATATTGACATTTTACTAAGAGGCTAGAAAAATAATGCATGCATGCTCATCCTAAGCGACCTCACATCAAGTATATAGGGGTATAGAAATCCCCCACCTATATCATAGCAGCCTGTATGGCATATTCAAATAGCCACCTAGCTACCCACCTCGTATCCTAAGGCTTCACGTCCTAGGTCTATCCTTATCACCCTAACAGCTATCCAACTTGGTTTCTAAACAAGTTTTACTTTTAAAAAGGTTGGTAATTATGATTTATTGATTCCTCTGAGGTGGTACAAGCTCCGATAGCAGCTGTGGCAGAACCGCCCGAATTATTCCAACTTAAGTGCCTAAGTCCCGCCTTAGAGGCTAGACCACACTTAAATAGGAATAAAATGACAGTCCCTCGGATCTAGTCCGACAAGGCCACTAACAGGATCAAGTACCACATACTCACTCAAAGGTGAGGCATAGAGCAAATACAATAAAGCATAAAACCATACATTAAAAAAGTGTTTAAGGTTATTACAACATCATCAGAGTTTTGCAAAAGTAGTAATCATTGTTCTAGATGCAGCGGAAATTAACTAACGGTAAACAAAAGGGAGGATGGGGAAGCCTGGCCCATCACTCCTCATGTTCCTCTCCTGCTGAGGTAGGGTCCCACTCGACTGTCCAACCCGGTGGCAAGGTAGACGACCAAGTCACTCTAGCATCCATATCCTCCAGAGAACCTGTAAAAATTATGCCACAAGCAAGGCTGAGTATACTAATACTCAGCTAGACTTACCCGGTGTGAGGAGTCTACTCTTCTACCTCTAGACATGCAGCTGTTTGGTTGCGGGGTTTGGTTTGCCAAAAGCACTAGCTGAGTCTAAAATCAAGTTTTAGCTTTTCAAGTTTTAGTATGATCCTTTTAGACTAGATGTGTACCTAGCTAACCATACATGGTATCAAACATTTTATCAATCAACATCTTTTGCCGATCAACTCATTTCCACTTGTTACTCAATGCAGTACAATGGATCAAGCAGTCTCATTAGCTGTGAGAAGCAGACGATTCGAATCAAATTTTTAAACCTTGCAAGGTAAACCTAAACACACGACGTGGCGAGGCACTCTGTCCCCACACACATCAACCATCTCCATCGATTCCCCGTCAACAGAACAGGGTCACTGCCTTGGCGTACATTGCCTCACTAACCCCGACTGCCGTCGTGCAGTGACCGCACTTGTACCCACCATAACCGGAATGGGAGACCATGTCTCAGGTCGCGTGAGGAGTAAAGTCTGCGGGCAGGTTCACTCAGGTACTAGGCTTACCGATTTACCATATTTCTCGGCATGTGCTTAGTACGTTCAAACGCTTGACACATGTATCTGCAAATTAATCCTTATTCCAATTTTGTCTCGTAGACAACACATCCCCATAGATCCGTGAACACAGACCATCATAATTTTGTTATCAAAATGGATACAACCAATTCCTAACCTCGCGCGAGTGCTAGAAAAATCACTCGACTTCTACCGAGATCCCTAATTAGCAAAGCAGCTCCTCGACCTAGCATACTAGTATCCATCTCAAAAGGAATCCTGAGTTCATGCAACTAGGGTTTCAGGCAACTCCTACACTTAAGTGCACAATACAAGCCTACAAACATTAAGTGCAGTAAAATAGCATATATAATGGTTATGCATAAAACCGGGGCTTGCCTTCAAAAGCTGGGGCAGGCAGATCCTCGATGGTAGGTTCTAGTGCTGGCTCCTGGACTACCTCCTGAGCAACTCCTTGCTCCGGAACGAGGCCGTACTCTCCGTCAGCGAGATTACAATCTATCGAATGCAATGAATAAGATATATGCATATTAACGACATGTCAATTTGTAAATGCCGTGCATGGTGAATCAATATTAAAACAGTGGGTAAACTAGGGTTTCTTTATCGGATGGTGCCTTAAGTGTTCCATACATACTGTTGGGGACTTGTTCTCAAATGCTATGAATTAAGAATAAGGCAACACAAAATGTTAAATGTTAATGTCCTTCGTCCTTCGAAGCATTATTTCCCTTAGGATATAACGATCTTCGGACGAAGGTTATGAAGGACATACCTTCATAATTATGACATGTATAAATAGAGGATGAAGCTTATAAAACATAAGAAAAACAACATAAACAATTATATGATAATATAATATAAATATTTATTATTGAATAATCGTGAATACATGAAAGTAATATCAAATTACATTTGTACCTCGAGCTTGACAGTAGGCAAGGGTCAAAGTAAGATACGAAAGCGTGAACAGTACGGGGGTACTGTTCACCTATTTATAGGCACAGGGCGCAGCCTGTGTGAATTTACATTCATGTCCTCTACAAACGGTTACAATCATAACAAAGGTTGTCATGGGCCGATTGGTCATTTCATATTTAAGTCGGTGCATCTGGAAATACTCTACGAAGCTCCCTAATTGGTAGCTTCGGCATTGTTCCTGTTTTAGCCTTCCGAAGGTGTTTCTTCTCACAGGACCTTCGGCGACGAAGCAGACCCCCAACAGTAGCCCCTTCACGGTGCCAGATCATTTTTCGTAACGAGCTTGACCCGGGAAAAATTCTTTTAGGCTTCGAAATGCCGAAGGTCCGAAAAACACCTTCCCTGAGCTCGTTGTCGAGAAACGATTTAAATATTCCCAGCGCGAGGTGGTCCCACCATAGGACGGGTACACACGATCTGGTGATTCTCCTTCTCGCGCCCTGCGGTCCACCGTTTAGTGAACGCGAGCGACTGTTCGGCGGGTGCAAATGGCTTGACGATTCACCTTCCCACCTGCAGCACTATATAAACAGACGGGTAGGTGTGAAGTTACCACAACATTCATTACTATCGTACTGTTGTGCTGCTGAAAAATTTGACTATAGCCGAAGCTTATTCTTCGTATTCTCAGTTAAAGCATCGTCTTGTTTTTTAGCTTCGTCAAAAGAGGGAGCTTCGGCAAAATCAAAAAGTAATCAACTTTGTCAAAACCGCAAGAGATTCAG
The DNA here is from genome assembly GCF_902167145.1 of Zea mays. Lineage (NCBI taxonomy): Eukaryota > Viridiplantae > Streptophyta > Magnoliopsida > Poales > Poaceae > Zea > Zea mays. The sequence goes on from NC_050097.1 coordinate 93,612,697, forward strand.
CATCAAATGGCCAGGGTGCGTTCAACTGCTAGAGTCACACGCGACGGGGAGGAGACCGAAGCTGCCGAGACCGCCCCAATTTCTGAAGTAATGAGACAATCAGGCTTGGTTGTGACAGAGGGCGCCTCTGACGAAGGTGCCTCTGCTGCCGAAGCTGAACAAGCAGATATTGAAGAGGTTGATGTTGGTGAAGAAGAGATAGATTATTCCGTCATGCCATCTAAACCCAGCCACCTGGAATTTGGAAAGTCTACTGTCTTCGAGGCCGATATACCCATGATGACGAAGCTGGGTGTCACACTTGGTTTTGAAGGTAAACCAAATGCGAACCATGTACGTGCCAAAATCAGTAATTCACGTACACGACGATTACATAAATGACTCATCATAGCACAATGCTTCAAATTACAATAAAGAGTAAGTAATAATATTACAGACTAGGGCCATTTACATAATATAAATCAAAGTACACAGAATCGAAACGTAGCCAACGTAAGCAACCCACCACAGGCAGCTGATTGGGGGAGGTCGCTAGCCTAATCCTCGAACTCATCGACGTCCTAGAACTCCTGGAGATCCACCTCGACGCCTTCTTCTCTTTCTTTAACTGAGCATAGATTGCACTAAAGGCAACTTGGTGTTTTGTGAAAGCAAGGGTGAGTACACATCAACGTACTCAGCAAATGTCCTGTTTGGCTGAGGTGGACTAGCTTTATGTGGAGTTAAGTCAAGCAGTTGCTTTTAGTTGGTCAGGTTATTATTACTAGTAGAAAGCCAGGTTTTAGCATTAACCCAAGTTATTAACCCAAAGTACCCTTTCCAAACGGAAAGAATACCACTTACCATTACCATAGTCAAAACCATCATTCTCATTGCCACCTGTAATCCGAACATCTCTGATCAAGTACCACTAATCAATGGAGCTCCCTTGGCCGCTCATAACCACGAGCACGACTGATATATCAGTTTTCAAACACTCTGTAGAGGTTGCGCACTTTATCCACAAGCCGTGATTCCCTCTTGCCTCGGGCCGATCAAACCCTTAAACACTACCAAGGTGAATAGGCAGGGTCTCACTACGTAGCCTTTACAAAGATTCTCTGGGGCTGTAGCCACCCGTTAGGTTTCCTAAATGCACCGCACTCCTCCGCAAGGGGCGAACCAACCTTGGCAGACCGAGCCTCAGACACCGAGTCCCATTAACGGCACGACGGCAAAGCGAACTACACCCCAGTTCCTCTAATTACTTAGCTAAGGGCGTCCCACTCCACCCTTATGGTTGCACTGTTTTCCTGGGCGGTCATCCAACGAACAGGTCCTTACGGAGAGGCACTCGAGAAACCGCTCGAGCCCCCTAAAGTATCACCAGTCCAACGTCATAATCATAATGACAACATGGTATCATAAGTGTTCACATCATGTTCATTGATTAAGTAAAGCAATAGCATGAATCTAACCATAGTAACCCAGAAGGTAATCAAGGACAAGGTAAATAGAACGCTAGTCAATCCTTAGGTTGTTCATAGTATGCGAGACAGTGAATTATAAAGTAAATGGGACATAATGGGTCAGAGGACACTTGCCTTCACCAAACAGATGCTCAGGGTCTTCAATCTCGTAGAACGTGAAGAGCCAGATCACTTGGTCGCCAGCGCTTAATCGTCAATTCCTCGAAGCTTAGAAACGAATCGCGATCTAGTCGCAATGCGAGCCGAAGACAAACAGGCACAAGCAAACAAACATATATGTATAAGAACAGTACACCATTCAAAGAAAAACATAATAAAACATGCAAAATAAAATAGAGCGCGTTACTACGGTCACGCGAGGAAAAAAGAAATGTGATATCCGAAGCTACGGCCGAGAAGTTATAACGTTTACGCTACGCAAGTAGTCGTTAGGACATTTAATTCGATATTATAAAGTATAACTTATAGCCGCTATGTAGTTTCAATTAAATCTACCACACTAGCAGCTATCAAACAAATAACTAATATAATTAGCACGAGGGATTCTAAGCAATGCAAATTTACGACGCACGAAACAATACGACAGCGGGCAGACGACGCGCGGACACGCGCGACATAGCACGCTGACGACACACGAGACAGCGCGCGTGACCAGCGCGAACGAGAACGCCACCACGTGCGGAGCAACACGTGCGACAGGTGAGAAAACTAAATAGGTGACACGTTTGTACTAAACAAATATTAAATAAACAAAAAGTAGTTAACTTAATATTTTCCATGTCAATGTTTACTATAAACACGCAAGTTGAACACTACACATTTAATCTAATTGGGATATTAATCTAATAAATATTATTCGAGCAAAATTAAGTTAATTATCTAAAATATGTGACCTCACGAATTAACGTTATTAACATGAGCATTTATAGACAACAACAATTTATTATCACACGCAGATGCCGCGCGACACACGAACAAGACGCGCGGCACGAACGCGCGAAGGAAGTGACGACGACACGCAAACAGCGCGCGAATGTGTCGCGAACACGCGCGCGATAACGTGCGAGCAATGCGATAGTGCGCGAACAATACGCGACAACGCGAGGACACACGCGACTTAGCGCGCGGACCACGCGCGGCTACGCATGCGATCCTCACGCGTGATACATGCGGGCAACGCGTACAAAACAGCACGCACGACAGCACGCATGACACACGTGAATGACGCACGCCATACGCGAGAAAAGCTAAACAGATATCACGTTTACATTAAACAAATATTAGTTGAAAACATCTGAGTCGGAACTAACCACATTAATTTGCATCTATAAAATCACCATTTTAAAACTATACCTTAATTTAAATTAGAATGTCATTCAAATAAATCTTGGATTAATTACCTAATTAACGAAAACATGTGTTGCGACCAAATAATATTACTAAACGTAGTCGAGGTTATTACGAAGTCGCTACGACCGAAATGAGTCGACACGGACACGCCACACAACATGTATATTAAATAACTAACGTTTCTCGGATTTAGACTATGTGGCACTATTCTATTGGTCAAAGGCTAATCGTACAATGGACCACATGGGTCACAACCGTAGACAATCTTTAGGATCTATGGCATTAAGGGAACATGAGATTAAATGGCATGCAAGTGGGGGCCACATGATGCACGATTTGTGATGGGTTGGACGGCATGCATGTTTCCTGGTCGCATGCGGGGTGCATGTGGGTGGGGCCCAGGAGCAGTTTCTTTTCTCCTTCACGCAGAGACGGCAGTTTCTTCTCTCCTTTCTTTCTCTGCACATCTCACGCACACAGGAATGGAGAATTGACCATGGGGTTTCTTCCTCGGATCTTCAGCAGGTGATGGCTAGCAGGCGCCTGCAGGGGGAAGACAGCAGGGGCGCTACAAATGGTCTGCTGAGCACCGGCGAGGGGAGGGAGCGGCTGGACACGCCTGCCAGCACAAGGGCGAGCGGTTGCGCGAGACAGCGGCTACACGCGCGTGGTGGGGCGCTGTGCGGGGCTACGACTGGCCAGGCTTCGCCGACGGCAAGGCAAACGACGCGGCTGGGCTCGGGCGCTCGCCACCAAGGGCCTCTTGGTCGCGCTCTGGGCAAGGGGCAGGGGATGGGCGGGCTGGAGCCGCGCTCGAGGCAGACGACGCCGCGCCATGGGGTGCGCTGCGTCCACGACCGGTGCGCGATGCCGGGCCTGCGCTGGTTGCCTCGCGCGCACGCCGGGACGCCAGGCTCGCTGGACTTGGCCGCGACCTGGGGCCAGGGTGCGGACGAGGCAGGGGCAGGCGCGCTGCACGGATGGCCGGAGCTAGGTGCCACGCGCGGGGCTGTAGTGAGGATGCGTCGAGAGGGAGAGAGGATGTTGGAGAGGAGGGAAGGGAGAGGACTCACTTGGAACCGCCATGCGCAGGGACGTGGTGGTCCGGCCGGCGATGAAGCGCACTAGGGACGGTGACCGGTGAGCTCCGACGGGGGAGGAACCCGAGTAGGGATGGTGGTGCGGCCTGGGGAAGAAGAGGCGCTAGCCCAGGGCAACGCGGCTGAGGCTCAAGCGGACGTCGAGCGCGGCCGATGCCGAGGCGCCGAGCGCTGAGTGGCGGAGGTAAGCAGGGGAGGGTGCGCGCTTGAGCTCATGCTCCCAGGACAGAGGGAGGGGTGCTCGGCCATGGGGAAGAGCAGGGGATGGGGTGGAGTGCTGTGAGAGAGAGAGGATGGGGAGGGAGAGAAGACGGCATGGAGGAGAGGAGCAAGGATTGTTGGCGGTTGGGTGTAGGTGTGGGAGTGAGATGGGTCGAGGGGGCGCGCGGCGTGGGCTGTGGCTGGGAGCTGGGCCGCGCTCGGAAGCTGGGCCGCAAGGATGATTGGGAAAGGTTGTTTTCTCTCTTTTAATTTCTCTATTTCTTGCTATTGTTTTCTATCTTCTAATTTATGTTATTTTCTTTTGAATTCAACTTCAAACAAAAATTTGCGGACTACATGAATGCACAACTAGAATAAATCAACATACAAAAAGAAAAGATGATCCAGCATGTCGTGCAACAATCATGACCCTTATTGGGTTTTATTTTACTCAGCTTAAAACTTATATAAAATAACTCTCCATTATTTAGAAAAAAAGAGAAGAAAAGCGATAAGGGAGGGAGTAACACCTGAATTTGGTGGATATTAGAAAAAAAATTTATACCCCAAATTCATGGTGTTACAAATCTAATCCCCTTAACAGGAATCTCGCCCCCGAGATTCAAGAAGAAGCTAGCAAGGAAGCAAGGTTGGTTCAGAGGTTGTTCGCGGCTCTCTTGAGTTGACTTTGACTCTACAAGCTTAACTTGTGGACTGGTTGCTTTGACCTTCAGACGCTCAAGAACAAGCGATACACTTCTTGAGAATCCCTTGGACCTGTGGGTTAGGACCCACACACGCTTCCGTTGCACCACTTTGATCTTGTTGGTTGATGTTGATCGCATTGTCTTCATTGGGGTTAGCGGCTAACCCCCTTAACAGGAGCATTGTTATGCACTTGGTGAAGATGCTACCAACTCTGATCTTGACTGATTTGGAGGAGTTGGAGGTTGCCAAAAGGACATGTGCAAGAGGAAAGGCTACAGATAGAAAAGGTAAGCATAGATGGATTAAAAAGAGAAAAGGAAGGGCACCCAGCTACCAAACTCTATAGCACTCACCTAGCAAACTGATGTCATTGTGGACCAAGGGCCACAACACTTCAACACTTATCACAAAGAAGCAAATCAGTCATAACACAAAGACAACCAGCACCAACATGCAATAACAAACATCGCATTGCTATACGTTCCTTTTAATTAAATGGTGGTATTTCCTGAAAAGGGAATAACTACTCTCTAAGGTTGTTGAAGAACAAGGAGAAGAACAAGGCGTGTAGGATAGGGACACGAGCACAATAAGGGGTGGAGTTAAAGCAAGGATTGTAATCTACAAGGGAGAAAATGCAACCAAGGGCAGGGTAGGTAAACACCATTCTCAAATCAAGATGAGAAAGATGATAATTCAAAAGGTAGGCATAAGAAAAGCATAGTGGAAAGATCTAGTGATTACAAAGGTAAAGGGGTAATAGGCGAAAGCACATCAAAAGATCGAGTTAAGACAAGACTTGCCATGCGACAGAGGAAAAAGGGGAAAAACAAGAGCAGGGAGAGGTAAGACAACACTCTTGAAAGGAAGCTTTATAATATGAGTGCATGATAAACATCAAGGTAAAGATCGAGGGATGTTAAGGGTTTAAGGTGATAATGGTCAAACACACGACAAAGAATGTATTTGAGGAAAAGCTTGCAAGGTGTCAGAGAAGGGGGGGAAGTCAATGATGAGATAGATGAGGCATATTCCTCAAACAGGGATGGAAAAGAGGAGACTTTAGAGGATAGGTTCAAGATAAGCAGGAGGGTAAGTGCATAGATATCACGAGGGTTTTAAAGGTAATAACAGACAAGGATGTAGGAGAGGAGGTAAATAGGCATAAGACAAAAGATATAAGTATCATAAAGGATGGAGTTAAGACATGATCTGCAAGTGAAAAAGGAGAGGGTATGTCTAAGGGCCAGATGGGTAAATAGCCACTCTCAAATTAGGGTGGAAGAGAGAAGATTTTAAAAGAGCAGACATATAGATAAGTATCAAGGTAGGATTGATGGATGACAAGGTAATGGTGATAGAAATTAGAAACACACCACAAATGATGGAATTAAGACAAAACTTGTAAGGCGACAAGGAGTGAAAAGAAATCAAGGGAGAGATAGGTAACTCACAACTCTCAAACTTGGTCAAAAGAAAAGAGAGGCTTTTAAAGGATAAGTTCAAGGTAAGCATTCAGGTAGAAAACATCAATATTGCAAGGGTCAAAGGCGATAACTGGTATGAGAGAAAAGGTGAATGCATTGAAGAGCCTGTGGTATGAGTACAACAAAAAATGGAGTTACGTCAAGGCTTGCACGCAGTAAAGAAGAGGATATTGCCAAGGGTGAGATAAGTAAAGTATCGCTCTCAAATTGGGATAGAAGATTGGAGATTTTAGATAATAGAAATAATGTCATCACTAAGGTAAGGTCGAGAGATGGGAAAGGTCAAGGCAACGCTAAACAGAGGCACAACAAAGGATGGAGTTGAAGACTCACAAGCGACAAGGAAGAGGATACGACCAAGGGGAAAATAGGTAAAGTACAATGCTCGGATTGAGGTGGAAGAGGGGAGATTTATATGGGCAGGTATGAGACAAATATCAATGTAGGATATAGAGGTGTCAAGGGTAAACAAGAAAATAATGAAAAGCATAACAAAGGATAGAGTTAAGACAAGACTCGCAAACTGATGAAGTGGAGAAAACACTCAAGGGTAAGATAGGTAAGGTTCCAACAGAAGGGTTGGAGTAAAAATTCATTACCGAAGGAAGTTACAAGGAATTAACGAGATCACCAAGGATGTGCGAAATAAAATGAACGCTCATGGATCATCGAGAAACAAGGGTGGTCAAGGGCATGTTAACTGAAATGTCTTGAAAAGTCATTGGGGTATGAAGGTAAGCATACATGATAATATGAGAGTATGCAAGACTCCAAGGATACGAGCATACGAATACCAAGAGAATAGAGATTGCCAAAAGATAATGACTTAACAACAGAATGGGAAAGGATCTCACAAGACAGGAAGGTCATGGTCATATAAACCGAATTGTTTAAATAAACAACAGAGGTACAAGGGTAAGTACTTTGAATTAAGGGATAAGGATACTAAAAATGCAAGGATACGAGCATGTCAATAACAAAATGGAATAGAGATGGTCAAATGGTAGCAATTTAATAATGGACAAGGAAAGAGTCCCAAAAGACTAAAGGCTATGGTCAGGGACATCTACAAAGATGTCGCAAGCACAAGAGTGAGAACAGATCTAATAGATTGAGAAGAGTATAGACCACACTAGAATAAAATACTTTTGGCAAGGGGGCATATAGGAGCACAACATAGAATTAGTTGAGGTGACCAATATTTTGAAGCAGCATCAAGGATGAGGTGAAGTAACAGTCAAGAAGTCCTTAAAACGGCCAATGCTACTCTAGGTTAGCGGTCTTACAGTCAGCATGACTTTGATACCACTTATGTCACACCCGGTTTTGAAGGTAAACCGAATGCGAACCATGTACGTGCCAGGATCAGTAATTCACGTACACGGCGATTACAAAAATGACTCATCATAGCACAATGCTTCAAATTACAATAAAGAGTAAGTAATAATTTTACAGACTAGAGCCATTTACATAATATAAATCAAAGTACACAGAATCGAAACGTAGCCAACGTAAACAACCCACCACAGGCATCTGACTGGGGGAGGTCACTAGCCTAATCCTCGAACTCATCAACGTCCTAGAACTCCTGGAGATCCACCTCGATGCCTTCTTCTCTTTCTTTACCCGAGCATAGATTGCACTAAAGGCAACCTGGTGTTTTGTGAAAGCAAGGGTGAGTACACATCAACGTACTCAGCAAATGTCCTGTTTGGCTGAGGTGGACTAGCTTTATGTGGAGTTAAGTCAAGCAGTTGCTTTTAGTTGGTCAGGTTATTATTACTAGTAGAAAGCCAGGTTTTAGCATTAACCCAAGTTATTAACCCAAAGTACCCTTTCCAAACGGAAAGAATACCACTTACCATTACCATAGTCAAAACCATCATTCTCATTGCCACCTGTAATCCGAACATCTCTGATCAAGTACCACTAATCAATGGAGCTCCCTTGGCCGCTCATAACCGCGAGCACAGCTGATATATCAGTTTTCAAACACTCTGCAGAGGTTACGCACTTTACCCACAAGCCGTGATTCCATCTTGCCTCGGGCCGATCAAACCCTTAAACACTACCAAGGTGAATAGGCAGGGTCTCACTACGTAGCCTTTACAAAGATTCTCTGGGGCTGTAGCCACCCGTTAGGTTTCCTAAATGCACCGCACTCCTCCCCAAGGGGCGAACCAACCTTGGCAGAGCGAGCCGCATACACCGAGCCCCATTAACGGCATGACGCGAAGCGAACTACACCCCAGTTCCTCTAATTACTCAGCTAAGGGCGTCCCACTCCACCCTTATGGTTGCACTATTTTCCCAGGCGGTCATCCAACGAACAGGTCCTTACAGAGAGGCACTCGAGAAACCGCTCGAGCCCCCTAAATTATCACCAGTCCAATGTCATAATCATAATGACAACATCGTATCATAAGTGTTCACATCATGTTCATTGATTAAGTAAAGCAATAGCATGAATCTAACCATAGTAACCCAGAAGGTAATCAAGGACAAGGTAAATAGAACGCTAGTCAATCCTTAGGTTGTTCATAGTATGCAGGACAGTGAATTATAAAGTAAATGGGACATAATGGGTCAGAGGACACTTGCCTTCACCAAACAGATGCTTAGGGTCTTCAATCTCGTAGAACGCGAAGAGCCAGATCACTTGGTCGCCAACGCTTGATCGTCGATTCCTCGAAGCTTGGAAACGAATCGCGATCTAGTCGCAATGCAAAGCGAAGACAAACAGGCACAAGCAAACAAACGTATATGCATAAGAACAGTACACCATTCAAAGAAAAACATAATAAAACATGCAAAATGAAATAGAGCGCGTTACTACGGTCACACGAGGAAAAAAGAAATGCGATAGCCAAAGCTACGGCCCAGAAGTTATAACGTTTACTCTACGCAAGTAGTCGTCAGGACATTTAATTCGATATTATAAAGTATAACTTATAGCCGCTATGTAGTTTCGATTAAATCTACCACACGAGCAGCTATCAAACAAATAACTAATATAATTAGCACGAGGGATTCTAAGCGATGCAAATTTACGACGCACGAAACAATACGACAGCGTGCAGACGACGCGCGGACACACGCGACATAGCACGCTGACGACACACGAGACAGCGCGCGAGACCAGCGCGAACGAGAACGCCACCACGTGCGGAACAACACGTGCGATAGGTGAGAAAACTAAATAGGTGACACAAACAAATATTAAATAAACAAAAAGTAGTTAACTTAATATTTGCCATGTCAATGTTTACTATAAACACGCAAGTTGAACACTACACATTTAATCTAATTGGGATATTAATCTAATAAATATTAGTCGAGCAAAATTAAGTTAATTATCTAAAATATGTGACCTCACGAATTAACGTTATTAACATGAGAATTTATAAACAACAACAATTTATTATCATACGCAGACGCCGCGCGACACACGAACAAGACGCGCGGCACGAACTCGCGAAAGAAGAGACGACGACGCGCAAACAGCGCCGGAATGACATGCGAACACGCACGCGATAACGTGCGAGCAATGCGATAGTGCGCAAACAATGCGCGACGACGCGCGGACACACGCGACTTAGTGCGTGGACCACGCGCGGCTACGCATGCGATCCTCACGCGTGATACATGCGGGCAACGCGTACAAAACAGCACGCACGACAGCACGCATGCACACGCGAATGACGCGCGCCATACGCGAGAAAAGCTAAACAGACATCACGTTTACATTAAACAAATATTAGTTGAAAACATCTGAGTCAGAACTAACCACATTAATTTGCATCTATAAAATCACCATTTTAAAACTATACCTTAATTTAAATTAGAATGTCATTTAAATAAATCTTGGATTAATTACCTATATAACGAAAACATGTGTTGCGACCAAATAATATTACTAAATGTAGTCGAGGTTATTACGAAGTCGCTACGACCGAAATGAGTCGACACGGACACGCCACACAACATTATATTAAATAACTAACGTTTCTCGGATTTAGACTATGTGGCGCTATTCTATTGGTCAAAGGCTAATTGTACAATGGACCACATGGGTCACAACCGTAGACAATCTTTAGGATCTATGGCATTAAGGAACATGAGATTAAATGGCATGCAAGTGGGGGCCACATGATGCACGATTTGTGATGGGTTGGATGGCATGCATGTTTCCTGGTCGCATGCGGGGTGCATGTGGGTGGGGCCCAGGAGCAGTTTCTTTTCTCCTTCACGCAGAGATGGCAGTTTCTTCTCTCCTTTCTTTCTCTGCACATGTCACACACGCAGGAATGGAGAACCGACCATGGGGTTTCTTCCTCGGATCTTCAGCAGGTGATGGCTAGCAGGCGCCTGCACGGGGAAGACAGTAGGGGCGCTACAAATGGTCTGCTGAGCACCGGCGAGGGGAGGGAGCGGCTGGACACGCCTACCAGCACAAGGGCGAGCGGCTACGCGAGATAGAGGCTGCGCACGCGTGGTGGGGCGCTGGGCGGGGCTTCGACTGGCCAGGCTTCGCCGGCGGCAAGGCGAACGATGGGGCTAGGCTCGGGCGCGGGCCACCAAGGGCCTCTTGGCCGCGCCCTGGGCAAGGGGGCAGGGGATGGGCGGGCTGGAGCCGCGCCCGGGGCAGACGACGCCGCGCCATGGGGCGTGCCGCGTCCGCGACTGGTGCACGATGCCGGGCCTGCGCTGGTTGCCTCGCGCGCACGCCAGGACGCCAGGCTCGCCGGACTTGGCCGCGACCTGGGGCCGGGGTGGGGACGAGGCAGGGGCACGCGCGCTGCACGGGTAGCCGGAGCTGGGTGCCGCGCGCGGGGCTGCAGTGAGGATGCGTCGAGAGGGAGAGAGGATGGGGGAGAGGAGGGAAGGGAGAGGACTCACTTGGAACCGCCATGCGCAGGGACATGGTGGTCCGGCCGGCGATGAAGCGCACCAGGGACGGTGACCGGCGAGCTCCGATGGGGGAGGAACCGGAGTAGGGATGGTGGCGCGGCCTAGGGAAGAAGAGGCGCTAGCCCAGGGCAACGCGACTGAGGCTCGAGCGGACGTCGAGCGTGGCCGATGCCAAGGCGCCGAGCGCTGAGTGGCGGAGGTGAGCAGGGGGAGGGTGCGCGCTTGAGCTCATGCTCCCTGGACAGAGGGAAGGGGTGCTCGGCCATGGGGAAGAGCAGGGGATGGGGTGGAGTGCTGTGAGAGAGAGAGGATGGGGAGGGAGAGAAGACGGGGTGGAGGAGAGGAGCAAGAATTGTTGGCGGTTGGGTGTAGGTGTGGGAGTGAGATGGGTCGAGGGGGCACGCGGTGTGGGCTGTGGCTGGGAGTTGGGCCGCGCTCGGAAGCCGGTCCGCAGGGATGATTGGGAAAGGTTGTTTTCTGTCTTTTAATTTCTCTATTTCTTGCTCTTGTTTTCTATCTTCTAATTTATGTTATTTTCTTTTGAATTCAACTTCAAACACAAATTTGCGGACTACATGAATGCACAACTAGAATAAATCAACATACAAAAAGAAAAGATGATCCAGCATGTCGTGCAACAATCATGACCCTTATTGGGTTTTATTTTACTCAGCTTAAAACTTATATAAAATAACTCTCCATTATTTAGAAAAAAAGAGAAGAAAAGCGATAAGGGAGAGAGTAACACCTGAATTTGGTGGATAAAAAAAAATTTATACCCCCAAATTCGGGGTGTTACACTGGGCTACTTCGGGGAAGCCGAGAAGAAGCTAATTCGTTTTGGCGGAGAAGAAATCACTCCGAAGCCAGAAAGTGATGAGGTGGTAGTTTACAGAAGCTTTTTTAAAGCAGGATTGAGGTTTCCTCTACATGGAATGATTGCAGATGTCTTGGAGAATTTCGAAATTTATCTTCATCAGCTAACTCCTAACGCTATCGTTAGGCTCAGCGTCTTCATCTGGGCTCTTCGAAGCCAAGGAGTAGAGCCACTTGCTGAAGCCTTCTGCCGGGTGCACGAACTTCACTATCAGACGAAGGCTAGAGAAGATGGACTACACGAGAACTTCCGCTGCTATAATTTTGCCTACCACAAAGACATGAAGACACCGGTGGTTAGCTACCGCACCAAATGGCCAACCGGTTGGAAAACTGAATGGTTTTATGTTAATATTGATGAGAAGAAGGAGAAGCTAGTTCAAAGCCCACTGGACCTAACCTTCGGGTTGACTAGGCCCCAGTGCCGCATGACGCCAGAGTCATCATGCCCAGATGCTGTGGGCGAATTTAGAGTTGTGTCCGAGCATATTGGCACTAGGGATTTGGTTCAAGATTATTTAGCCAATAGAGTATTCCCAACATTAAATGAATGGAACATGCTGAAGCTCAATGGAGAAAAGAAAAAGAAAGAACTTCTTCGACTGCCCTATTAGTTCAAGTTTAAGAAACATTTCAAAGAGCGCAATCAAGAGTGGTTAGAGATGATCGAAGCCATGTGCAATGAAATCTTGGGCAATTATACGAAGAAAGAGGACCAATTGATGACGGCAGCCTTCGGCACCCGGCCAAAACGAAGGCTGAACCGAGTAATGGACGCTATGAATTTTGAATATCTAGACTAGGGGTGGAAACGAGCCGAGCCGAGCTCGGCTCGCTGCGGCTCGTTCATGCAACGAGCCGAGCTCGGCTCGGCTCGCTCATCTGGCGAGCTCGAAAAAGCGACTCTGCTCGGCTCGCTACGGGCTCGCGAGCCGGCTCGTCGAGCCAATGAGCCCAGCCATAAATATAAATCTGCTCTCTAAATTATAATATAAAATCTTAAAAATATTTTAATTAACATATTTTAAATTAGTAAAATAGATATATCACTAATATAATATAGAAAACAGATTATTTTTGTATAGTAATCTCAAATAACATAAAATATTGTCTAATTTGTACTAATATTATATGGTAATTAAGATTTTATGTAACAAATTGTTGTTGGGTCGAGCCACGAGCCAGCTCGCGAGCTGCACTGAGCCGAGCCGAGCTGGCTCGCTCTTATCACGAGCCACAAAAACAGGCTCGGCTCGGGCTCGTTCTGAGCGTCGAGCCGGTCCGAGTCGAGCTGAGCTGCTGCGAGCCCGAGCCAGCTCGTCGAGCTCGAGCTTTTTTTCCAGCCCTAATCCAGACTATGAACAGTTAAGCAAAGGTGCCGAAGGGCCAAAACAAAAAAGAGTTGTCAGTGTTATGCAAAGGCAAGCTGCCAGAATGATTAAAGAAGATGAAAATTTGGCAAAAAAGAAAAAATCCAGTCCTGAGCCGAAGTTGGCCGTTTCGAAGAAAAGAAAAGCTACAGCTTCGAAGCCAAAAGCTGATTTAGAAGAAGAAATTCCCTGAACACCTTCTGCCACTGACGTAGAAGAAATTTTAAAGGTAATGACCGAATCTCTACCTAACAAGCTAAGTCCACTGGGACCGGAACTGATGAAGCTTTTACAGAAGAAGAAGGAGCCTTCGCCTGCCGAGAGGCTCGCTGAACAAAAAAAGCGAAGAATTATTACTATGATTGAGGCTATTGAAGAAACACCTCCATCGGCCTTAGCGCTGAAAATAGCAGCAACCGAAGCCACAAATTTGGAATAATACACTTACTGATATTGATGAAATGATTTTGAATATGGCTGAGCAAGATACTGCTGCAGCTGCTGAGGAAACCCCGGCCGCAGTGCCTGAAGAAAGGGAGAAGATGCCTGAAAAAGAGAAGGAGATTGTCAAGGATGTTTCGGAAGAAGAAGATTTCAACTTTCAAAACATAATTCGGCAAGAGTTGTCTAAGGCTGAAAAAGAAGAGGTGAAGGACTATGCTATATCTTGCGGGTACCAGCCAGGGGCGCTGCTCTTCGGAGGTATAGACGAAGAGAGCTTAGGTTGCCTTCGAGACCGGACTGGCGCGAAAGTTGTCAGCACTTTATCGAAAAGTGTTGGCTTCCCGAAGCTCGAAGCCGATCTCAGCAGATATCGACGGCAGCATATCGCCAGCAGCTTATTTTATTCTAACTTTAAGGTAAAATTCTTCCCTTAACTTTTTATTGTTTTGATATGAAGATGTTTTATGATGAAGGTTATTTTGTCAGAGCCTACTACTGAGCAAAACCTTGAGGATGCAACAAGACCTCGAGGACAAGAAAAACGAAGTTATAATTGAGGGCTTAGAGAACAAGATTAAAGATCATGAAGCTGCCCTAGAAAAGAAAGACTTCGTAATCCAAACAATGGAAGGTTCACTGGCAGAAGCTCAAGCCGAGATCGCCAGATTGAACAGTGAACTTTCCATGAAGTCAAAAAGCTTTGAGCAAGAGAAGAAAGATTTTGAAACAAAACTTGAAGCTGAAGATGAAAAAAGTTCAAATCTGCAGATATCACTCAAAGATCTTCAAGAAAGATTTTTAGGCTTCGGCACCCAGTGCATTCAACAGCTGAAGCAGGTCTTCAACTCAGTTGGAGCCAGTTCCCAAAAAGTTTAAACCTTCGGTTGAAGACCTGCCGGGCACATTTGATCATATTGAAGGTGAAGTTGATGCTCTCGACGAAGTTATAGCTGGACATGGTGACTTTGTGCTCTGCTAGCTTCTCGAGGCACAGCTGTTGCTTTCATGAAGGCTGGCTGTACACATGGAAACATTGTAAACAGACCAAACTTCAGACTGTCACCAGCAGACTTGGATGACATCCCCGGCCTGGCCCGAAGCATTGGAAACATATTCATTACTCAAATCTGGGCAAAAGGCGGGCGAAACTTGGCTGGTGACGAAGCTCGAAGCCACCTCAAGCCGGTAAGAAACTTGTGCCTGCTGCTTTACTCCTTGAAGTTTGCACTTTCCTCATACCGCTTTGATATGTACAGGATGACGAAGCCGAGGAGCAGTGAGCCGAAGCTTGGCATATGATCCGAAGCTTAGTGGATGATGATGAAGCCGAAAACCTTGCTGCGAAAAAAAACTCTAGAAAAACTCTTGTATTATCCTTGTAAAGAATATTGTAATTTAAGAATCGGATACCATTCTGTAAATTTGTCCATACCTTGTAATATATTTCTACCTTTCCGTTCATGTATGAACTGCTTTGATGTGGACGAAACTTGTATTTTTTGAGCCGAAGGTGAAAAACACCTTCCCTTCTTTTCGTACACAACGAAGCATGAAACTGCTTCGTTTCCTTTCGCCGAAGCCTTATCCTTAGGGCCGAAGCAACTGTCTGTATTTGTATGATATGATGATGATGATCCTATGTATGTCTAAATGAATGTTTATGAATGCAATGTATGATGTAATGTATCGTGCAAATGAATGCCCAAACACACACATACGAAGGCACATCCATAACCTTCATTCCCTAAGGAATGGCTGAAGTCTCTTTGTCGTTTATTTTTCGGCTGCACCGCTTATTTTCGGTGTAAGTTCTGCATCCCCTTAGGAACGTCTTTTGAACTTCTTCGCCTTCTATTTCGGCGGTATTCGTGTTGACTTTTCGCGCTTCGCCTTATATTTCGGCGGTATTTGGCTCTGCATTTCCTTAGGAACGACTTTTGAGCAGAAAACTTACTCTGCGCTCCCTTAGGAACGGCTTTTTGTAGCTTCGTCGTGCTCTGCATCCCCTTAGGGACGACTTTCGAGCTTCTCCCTGTTTTTTTTTCTTTTCTCTGCACTCGATGGTGCATGCTCAGATTTTACATTTACATATTTTGGGGGATTTTGCTCTCGTAGAGCTAAATAAGAAAGGAAAAATTACAAACTATGGCCCCATTAAAAACCTTTCTCCCCCTTTGGAAAGGAAAAGGGTGCCATAAGAAAAATGAAAAAAGATTACATCAATTTATACATAATACCGTCGAAGCTCATCCACATTCCAAGATCTAGGAATGTCGTTGCCATCCATATCCTTTAATCTGTAAGAACCGGGTCTTGACGAAGATACTACCAGAAAGGGTCCTTCCCACTTCAGCTGAAGCTTGCCTACTGTGTCAGGGTTGGCCACTCTCCGAAGCACCAGATGTCCTGGCTAAATGTTTTTCAACCGAACTTTTCTATCATACCATTTTATTGTTTCGGCTTGATATTTGTTGATATTTTCCACATCCTGAAGTCTGGTCCCTTCTATAGTATCTTTTGCCACAGAATAATTAGCTTTGTCTTCTACCAAAGCTACTGTTCTTATTGACCCCGCTTTAGCCTCTTCGGGGCTTATAGGTTCGTCACCAAACAATAACTTGAATGGTGTAAAACCTATTGACCTTGATATAGTTGTATTGTGGCTCCACACCACTTTAACCAACTCATCTAGCCACTTTCCTCTGGGCTGATTGAAGATTAACTTCATTATTCCTGACATTATAATGCCATTTGCCCTTTCAACTAGTCTATTTGATTCCGGGTGCCTGACTGATGCAAAATGAATTTTTGTGCCGATCTGATCGCAGAAATCTTTGAAAGTTTCAGCATCAAACTGTGTTCCATTGTCCATAGTTATAGCCTTCGGCACACCAAAGTGACAAACTATATTCTGCTAGAAGAATTTTTGGACTGTAGCCAAAGTTATTGTAGCCAAAGGCTTCGCTTCGATCCACTTAGAAAAATATTCTACCGCCACTACAACATATCTCAAGTTGCCCTGCGCTGGTGGAAGTGGACCTAGCAGATCCAGGCCCCATCTTTGCAACGACCAGGTTGGTTGTATTAGCTGAGTCAACGACGAAGGTTGTTTCTGATCCCTTGCACATTTTTGGCAATTTTCGCATTTTTGAACCAAATATGTTGCGTCCGAAGCTGCCTTCGGCCAATAGAATCCTTGTCGAAAAACGTTTCCCAGAAGAGGTCTGGACCCAATGTGGGATCCACACAATCCTGCATGTATCTCCTTCATCGGTTCTATACCTTCGGTTCTGGATAAGCATTTGAGAAATGGGGAGCAAACTCCGTGTTTATATAATTCCCCTTCTATTATGACATATGGTCTTGTTCTGGCTTCCATTCTTTTGTTATAAACCTCATCATCCGAGAGACAATTACCCTGGAGGAAAGATATAATCACAGTCCTCCAATCTTCACTATGGATAGGAGATATTGTGAGTACTGTTCTTTCAAGGAGTTCAACCGAAGGTGCTCTTATTGTCTCAAAAAATACTTCCGAAGGTAGAGGAAGCCCCTGTGCCGCTGACTTGGCTAGCAGATCAGCATGCTCAATTTCCCCTCTTGGAATATTCTTAACAGAAAATCCTTCGAAAGAAGCTTCAAGCCTTCGAACTGTGTCCACATATTTCTCAAGCTTCAGATCTCTTGCCTTGCAACTCTTGTCAACATGACCAGAAATAACCTGAGAGTCTGTTTTAAGGACTGCCCTTCTTATTCCCATTGCCTTTAACTTTTGAAGCCCCAAAAGTAAAGCTTCGTATTCAGCAATATTATTTGTACAACTGAAGTCAAGCCTTGCTGCATAGCAAGTTCTGACTTTGGAAGGTGTAACTAGGACAGCAGCCGCACCTGCACCGAAGGTTCCCCAGGAACCGTCGCAGAACACTGTCCAAGCTTCATCATCTTTACTTGCTTCTTCTTCCTGAGCCTATGGCGTCCAATCAGCAATGAAGTCTGCTAACGTCTGGGACTGAATTGAGGATCTATGCACATAGTCAATACTGAATTCATTAAGCTCTGCAGCCCACTTTCCAATCCTTCCGGTAGCTTCTCTGTTTCTCATAATATCCTTCAGAGGCTGTGACGAAGGAACAATTATATGGTATGCTTGAAAATAATGCCGAAGCTTCCTGGAGGCCATTAACACAGCATACAACACCTTCTCCAATTTTGTATAGTTTTTCTTTGATAAACATAGAACTTCGGAGACAAAGTATACTGGGGCTTGCTTTTTAATTTGTCCTTCAAGCTTCTCCTCTACAAGCACCGCACTCACTGTAGAGTTCGAAGCTGCCACATATAATAGTAATGGAGCCCCTGGCGCATGTGGAGTTAATGTTGTTAGATCAATCAAGTATTGCTTTAGCTCTTCGAAGGCTTTCTGTTTAGCTAGGCCCCATTGGAAAACTTCGGCTGACTTTAGTATTTCAAAGAATGGCAAGTTTCTTTCTGCTGATCTAGATATGAATCTATTCAGTGATTCCAGTCTTCCTGTCAGCCGTTGGGCCCCCTTCTTTGTGCTTGGCGGCTCCATCCGAAGGATAGCTTCGATCTTGCTTGGGTTAGCTTCAATCCCCTTCGTTGAAACTAGACAGCCAAGGAACTTACCCTTCTTCACTCCAAAGACACATTTTTCTGGATTTAATTTCAGGCTAGCTTGCCTGAAATTAGCAAATGTTTCCTGCAGATCAGTAATGTGATTTTCTTGCTTCGTGCTTTTTACTATGATATCATCAACGTATAATCACATACTTATCTTAGGGTCTTGAGTGAACTTAAAACTTTTAATCATCTCCTTTATGTTTTAGGGGGCTCTTAGAGAGATTTAGTTGTATAATCTTAATTTCTTCTACAATTCCCCTTTTACTTTCTATTTATGCTTGTTTTTGAGTGCTCTTGAACTACCATGGTGATTTAGAAGTTTCCAAAAATGTTACAAAAATTACAATGGGTAAACATTGGTCTCTCTAGTTTATTCTACCAATTTGAGGTTAGAATTAATTTAGATAAACCTTGGGCAAAAATAACAAAAGTGAGGGTAAAGGGTCACTTTTGCACTATAACTCTGAGTTAGGTGAAGATTCTGGACTAAAATTTATTTTGCTAAGATTTATGGGTGATAATAGGTCTCTGTGCCAAAAATCACAGAAGGTGACCTAATGGTTATTTTGTTGTGATTTTCTAAAGTTTATTGTCAAAAGGGCACTTATAACTCACTTGTTGTTTGAAAAATATCAAACAACAAAACTCATATTTTTTTCTAGATTCATGCTAGCATATTAGTAGTTATCCCAAGGATTAAAGTGGTTTCTCCTTAGGGTTATTTTTCTAAGATTTTTCTAAGTTCTCACTGTTTTTAAGGAATAAAATGTGGTGCATTCCTTTTGTACTAACAGAGGGTTCACCAAAATTTTCTCATGAACTATGTTACTTAAGGAAAACCAGTTTGTACCGAGGCCCCTAGGGTTTTCTTTAACTATTTCTTTCAACGGTGCCCCTGCGGAACTATTTCCATGAGTCACTGACATCGCAAAAACCCCCCTAGCTTTTCTTTATTTCAACCCGGGCTCCTTCCCCATTGTAACAGTGACCGCAGAGAGGAAAAGGGTGGCGCGGCTTACCGGCGGCGAGGGAGGTCCGGTGAAGGGCTAGGTGAGGTCCGGGAGGTCCTGGCGGTCACGTCGAGGTGCGGATCGTCGACGGTGATGGCCGTAATAGGGCTGGCCGCGTGCGCAGGCGGTCGGGCTCGTCCGCGGCGTGTGCTCTGGCCTGCTCACGGCAGTAGGGTTCAATCAAATGGCACAGGGAGCTTCACGGGATGCTAAGGATGTTATAGGTACAAGGAATCGACGTATGGCTTACTGTGGGGCTCGGTCTACGTGCGACGACGGACAGTTGAAGTTCGGCGACATCGATCCGGTGCCTCTGGTGAGGTGATGTTCAATCCGCGGCTCGGGGAGCTTCACTGAGGTTCGAAGAAGCTATCCCAAGGGTCGGACGAGGTGGTGGATGGCCAGCTTGGTCGGTCTACGGTGGTCGTGGCTTGCGCGGCGGCTGGCACGCCGTTCTCCGGGCAAACACCGTCGAACTCGGGCTCGGGCGGGGTTAGGAATGTGCGGGGGTGTACGGTCGAGACTGGTGTGGGCTTTATAGCCACGGGCGTGGGCATGGGCACGGGGGTGACATGGCGCGGAGCTGCGCGCGCAGACCGAGCGTCGAGGGTGTGCTCTGGCATTGCCAGGGCGCGTCGAACACGTGGTCGTGTTCATCTGCCCAAGTTCTTGCGCCTGTAGAGGTCACAAACGTGTGAATCTCGCCAAATGTCTTGTGCAAGATTTCTTCCTGGCACCTAGAGCTAGCTAGTTCATGTGAGTTCCAAGGGAAGATCTGGCCTAGCTTAGAAGATATGGTGGCGCCAATTCTTGTCTGTCTGCACTGTTCACAGCGACAAAAAGGATGCCAAACCGTGTCAAATGACCTTGGTTTGGGTTCAAATTTTTCAGGGGTGTGCCTTGGGTAATTTAGCCACTTTTTGTTATCTGGACCAAGCGGTTTTGGCACCAGAACAAGGGTGAACACATCTGATCTTTAGGCTAGGGCTGATTTGGGACTTATAGAAATTTTGATGGCTCTAGTGTGCTTTCCACTTAGTGAACTGATTTGGGGTTTTTGTTGGGCCTTTTTGTAATATCTTCCTTAATACATTTTGTAGATTTACTATTATACTTCATCTTTGGTAAAAGGTTTCCTTTCATGATTTGGCCATTTGCATAATCTTTTCCCTTTTATCCCATGTTTAGGGTTTAATGGCTTAAGGGGGAAATTAGGGTTTTAGAATCTTTTCTTGAGTGAGAATGTATGAAGGCTAGGGTATCCCTATTAATATGATCAATACTTAGCTTAGCCATGATTCTAAAACTTTTAGTGCCTTCACTTTCTATTTTACATATTGGATAAGAGGCCATAGGTGGGCTCCTTTGGCCAGGGCCTTGGGTAACACCTGGGGTGTTACAATCACATGTGATTTTAATTGGACAAGAGACACCCAAATTTAAGGAACTAAAAACCCAAGTTAAGTCTATTCATCTCAAGAACCATACTTTAACACCATCATATACCTCAAGTGGGGAAAATATTCAATACCCTAAAACCACCCTAATTGAGCCATTTGGGCACCAATAAGGAATCTAATGAAAAGGATATGAAAAACATAAAATCATGTTTTGTACCAAATAACAAGTATGTAGCACACTAAATAATCTACAAAACATAGTAAGAAAGTCTACCAAAAAGGAGCTTGCAGCATCCACAAATCAGCCACTTAATTAGGAACTTCAACTAAAATTCAGGAAATTCAGAATTCTAAAATTTGACCTCTTCATAAAGATCGATCGTGTTCTCTAATTTCCAAAACTCAAATCCGTATGGTCCAAATATCAAAGTGGCGTCAAATTACCTTGAACACGCCCTGGCAAAGTTTGAAAGCAAATCTTAGCCGTTTTACATGATCTTGGCATGGATTTACCTCGGGACGCGGCAGCCAGACACTCAAGACTTGACTACGCGACAACTCTCTGTACACGACCGAAAACCTCTCGACTTCCACACTAAAACGACAAAGCAATGTAGGGAGAACATATCTTGTATTGTGATCTTGCCCAAATACACCAAGATATGGAGCCTATGAACGGTTAAACGCGGGCAGAAGCAAAGCGCCACATGCTCGGTGCCTCGCCAGCCCGCCCGAGCGAGGACTCGCCGCGGCAGCATGCACCCCCGCATGCCTACGCCTCGCCCCCGCCTATAAGTGCCGCAAGGCCTTAGGAAAGTAATAAACACATGTCCGGAAATATGGTAACCGGTAAGCCTAGTACCTGGGTGAAGCCGAGCACAGACTTTATCCCTCACTTGTCCTGAGACTGGGTCTCCCATGCTAGCTATGGTGGGTGCAAGTGCAGCCACTGCACGGTGGCAGCCGAGCTCAGTGGGGCATTGCATGCCAAGGCGGTGAGCCCTGGCCACGAACGTGGAATCGATGGGGACGGTTGATATGTGTGGGGATGGAGTGCCCCTACATGTCGTGTGTTTAGGTTTACCTTGCAAGGTTAAAACTCGATTTGAATCGTCTGCTTCTCGCAACTAATGAGACTGCTTGACCACTTGTACTGCATTGAGTAAAAAGTGGAACGAGGTCTTACTTGAGATAATATGCTCATTGTACTAAATGATTGTTACCATGTATGCTTAGAAAGGAGAAAACCTAGCTTAATAAAATATGTTAGAACTAATAAAGCTAAAACTATTTTTTTGACTCAGCTAGTGCTTTTGGCAAACCAAACCCCTCAGCCAAACAGCTGCATGGTCTAGAGGTAGAGGACTAGACTCCTCATACCAGATAAGTCTAGCTGAGTATTAGTATACTCAGCCGTGCTTGTGGCATATTTTTTTAGGTACACTACAAGATATGGTTGATGGTGTGACTTGGCCTTCCACCCTGCCACCAGGTTGGACGGTCGAGTGGGATGCTGCCACGATAGGGAGGACCAGGAGGAGTAGTGGGCTAGGCCTTGCCCTATTCCTCAGTATCGACGTTATCGATTATCCACTGCATTTTAATTATGAACTTGTTATCTTTTATTAAAACTCCGATTTATGAAATAACTCCAGTACCTTAATTTGTGGTTTCATGTTTATTGTATTCTCCTATGTCTCACCTTCGTGTGAGCTAGTGGTATTCGATCCTTAGTAAGTGGCTTTATCAGACTAGATCTGAGGGACTGACGTGTTATTCCAATTTAAGTGTGTTGCTGCCTCTAAGGCGTGACTCGGGCACTTAAGCTGGAATAATTCGGGTGGTTCTGCCATAGCTGGTATCGGAGCGAGTACCATTACAGGGGAATCAATAAGTCATGAATGCCAACTTTTCAAAACTAAAATTTTCTTAGAAACCAGTGTTGGATCGTCAAGACTAGAACGCTAGACCTAGGACAAAAGGCCTTAAGAATAGTGGGGAAAATAGGTGGCTATACAAGTAGGCCATATAGGCCAACCTTAGAATAGTAGGGATGCCCTAGAAGCACCCCTCTGATCGGTGAGAAGATGTTCTTTCCAGCACGCATGCATTATAAAACATGAAGAAATTAGAAGTTAATGAAAAATGCATCAAATTATGAACTTAACAAGCATTGTTATTAGTGGATAAGGAAATGAGTTGGAATAGATAAATCAGACTTAACCCACCTCCTTTTAACAACCCGGGCACAAGTTTCTCCTTACCACTACCATAACACTTACATCTGGCCCTCTTTTCACAAATGACTTCATCCACCCCTATCAATGGTGGAGACACTCATTTCAGTTTTGACTACCTTTCCCACGAGGGTTTTCCCTCCATCTTGTGGGAGGTGCTCTGCTCCGCCGGTTACCCTACACCCCTCTGTATACGGTGCAGCTATATGAGGAGCATCGGGTGCCACGTTGCAGGGTTTGGCTGACCCTATAGTCTCACCCTCTGCAGCCGAGATGGAGTTCCCTTGACTCCAAGATTGTCGGGTTCAGGGCGGACGACACCACCGAGGCCACAACACTAAAAGCCCTGACAACCTTCTGCGGATATCATCCCCTGGAGATGATGATGCACCCACTGGGACTCTTCCCCGCTAAGAAGAGGGATGACCTCATGTGGTGCAACCGAGTGAGTCACGTGAAGGACGTGTGGGCTATGCATCCCGACCAAGTTAGGAGGATCACTATTCAGTGTATGAGCGCACTTTATCGCCTACAGGCCCTGCAGAGCGACGCCATGGCACACCTCACTGATCTCGCCCAGACTACGAAGATCACTCTCGACAGTCGAGAGGACTTCGTGGTCGACTTGTCTTTAGAATTGGTGGAAAAAGACCTACATGTGGAACATTTGAGCCAGCGCATCGTGACTCTAGAGCAGCAGGTGGAGATCCGGGATAACACCATCAATATCCTAGAGATCCAGCTCCATGATGTGTAGGAGGAACTTGAAGAAGCCAACGACCACCTAGAGGTGCACCACCAGGACATGGAGGCAAACGAGGCAGGAAGCGAGGGAGAGGAGGATCCCGAGGAATTAGAGCCAACTTTCGGCCCAAATGCGGCTCCCTCCGGAGTGCCCCTTCACCTGCATCCAGCGTTGCATCTACCACTCAAGGTTGATGGGTTAGTTTGACATATTAGGAGGATAGGAACCCACACGAGCTTAGTTTTGGTATCAGATTTTGGACTAGGCTTATGGGTGAATCCCCCTAAAATGTTGTACCCCAGGGAAGACTTTTGTGAACAATGAAATGAATGCAGTCATATTATCCTGATTTGGTTAAATATTATGTTATGTCATTTTCTCCATATGATATAAAGAATATTGCTCGGAATCATGAATCGAGGTAACAAAGACGAAATTTCTGTTTTCAGATGGTAGCTAGGCACCGTCGCGGGCAGAACGAGCAGGTTCCCCTGCCACCTCCTCCAGCTCCCACGATGCAGGAGCTAATGGCTCAGTAGAATGAGATTCTGCGATAGCTGGTGCAGCGCCAGCCCCACCCTCAGCAGTATGGTGGAGGCCAGCAGCAACGTCCTCCGACCGCGACAATGCACTAGGAGTTCTTGAGCACGCAACCGCCTTTGTTCACCAAGGCAGAGGACCCACTGGACGCCAATGTGTGGCTAAGGGTTGTGGAGTCCAAGTTCCCACTCCTCATGGGAGCTTGCCCCGACGACGCAAAGACCCGCTTCGCCGCACAACAGCTTCATGGACGTGCTAGGACATGGTGGGACCATTTCCGTGCCATGTTACCCTCTGACCATGTGGTGGCATGGGAAGAGTTCAAGACGGCTTTCAGGGAACACCATATTCTCGTAGGGATTCTAGATCGCAAGCTCAATGAGTTCTTGGCATTGACTCAAGGAACTCGCATTGTGTTGCAGTATGCCTAAGCCTTCAACGACCTGTGCCAATATGCGGGCTATCATGCAGATTTAGACGAGAAGAAGAGAGAACGTTTCCGCAGAGGACTCAACACCAAGCTTCGTGAGTGCCTCAACATTGTTCGTGCTGACAGCTTCAATGAACTGGTCAACCTTGCCATATCACAGGAAGACTGTATTGTAGCTCACCAGGCAGAGAAGAAGAGGAAGGCACCAATGTCAGGATCCTCAGCTCTGCCTCAGAGATTCCGGATTGTCACCAATAGTCAGAGCTGAGGATGCCAACATCAAGCAGGAAAATGGGTCATCATGCCGCCACAGCAGCAGCAAGCACCCAACCATTTCCCCGCTCCCGCTCCAAGGAAGAATCAGCCTCAGCAGCAGTAGCAGTTCTGCCAAGGGAATGGAAACAAATGCTTCACGTGTGGCAATACATGCCACTATGCCAAGAATTGCCCACGGAATCCGCCAAGGTAGATGCCAGCACCCAACCAAGACAAAGGGAGGAAGCATAAAGTACAAGTCAGGCAAGGGAAGCTCAACTTCACTACTCTAGAGGAGCTACCTAAAGGAGCGCCCGTCATGACTGGTACTTTTTCCATTTTTAATCAACCTGCATTGATTCTGTTTGACTCTGGTGCATCACATAGCTTCAATAGCCAGAAGTTCAGTGTCAAATGTCAACTGCCTTTCTATCATACCCAAGGGTATTTCATGATAGCAAAGCCTGGGGGCAAAATTGCAACAAACCAACTAAACCGCAGTATATCTATCCAGCTGGGAAGCAAGGTGTGCAAGACCACCCTCCTCTTTTTGGGGATGGATAATGTGGATATCATTTTGGGCACTGATTGGATGACCCAGCACCAAGTAGTGCTAGATGTCGCCCACCGCATCGTTGAAGTCCATTCCCCCACCTGTGGAAAATTCACCTTATATCTGCCCAGCCAATAAACCACTCGGTCATGTGCTTTTTCCATGATAGAGCTACCCTTGAAGAAGATTCCAGTAGTATGTGGGTATGCAGATGTTTTTCCTGACGAGTTGTCAGGAATGCCGCCGGATCGGGACATCGAATTCGCCATTGAATTGCAACCAGGAACAACACCTATCTCCAAGAGGCCCTACCGGATCCCACCCGCCGAGCTGGCGGAATTAAAGAAGCAGTTACAAGAATTGTTGGACAAGGGATTCATCCGCCCAAATACTTCATCGTAGGGATGTCCAGCCTTGTTCGTAAAGAAGAAGGATGAAAGCTTGAGATTATGCATAGACCGCCCACTCAATGTGGTGACTGTCAAAAACAAGTATCATTTGCCTCGTATTGATGTTCTTTTCAACCAATTGGTTGGAGCTAAGGTGTTTTCCAAAATAGACCTTCGCTCCGGCTATCATCAGATCATGATACGAGCCAATGATATTCCAAAGACTGCCTTCTCAACCAAATATGGGTTGTATGAGTATCTGGTGATGTCGTTTGGGTTAACAAATGCACCCGCATACTTCATGTATATAATGAATTCAGTCTTCATGCCTGAACTGGACAAATTTGTGGTGGTCTTCATCGATGATATCTTGGTGTACACAAGAAACGAAGAAGAGCATGTTGGTCATTTGCATGTAGTGCTCCAACGTCTATGAGAACACCACCTTTATGCCAAATTATCAAAGTGTGATTTCTGGCTAAAGGAGATTAAATTCTTGGGTCACAATATCTCTCAAAAAGGAATAGCAGTTGATCCAGATAAGGTCAAGAAGTAATGATCTGGAAGCCACCAACAACTGTTCGCCAGATTCGGAGTTTTCTGGGATTGGCCGAGTATTATCGACGATTCATTCCAGACTTCTCCCGAATTGCGAAGCCCATGACAAAATTGTAAAGAAGGGAGCAAAATTTGAATGGGGTCAGAAGTGTGAAGGTGCCTTTCACACTTTGAGGCAACATCTTACCACAACACCTGTGTTAGCGCAGCCTGACGACAATAAGTCGTTTGATGTGTATTGTGATGCCTCTGGCACTGGACTAGGATGTGTTTTGATGCAAGACAACCGAGTCATTGCCTACGCATCCAAGGCACTCAGACCTCATGAGCAAAATTATCCTACTCATGATTTAGAGTTGGCAGTCGTGGTTCATGCATTGAAAATGTGGAGGCACTACTTGATGGGAACCCACTGCAACATCTATACAGATCATAAGAGCCTCAAGTACATCTTTACTCAAGCTTATCTCAACATTAGGCAGACAAGATGGCTGGAATTGATCAAGCACTATGACTTGGAAGTACACTACCACCTGGGGAAAGCCAATGTGGTAGCTGATGCCCTAAGTCGAAAGTCACAATACAACTATATGTTGATGGATTCTCGCATCAATACCATGTGTGATGAGTTGAGTAAGACGAGGATTGAAGTAATTCCTTCTGGTACATTGCCTTACATCTCCGTTGAACCAACCTTGTTAGACCAGATTATTATGGCCCAACTCGGTGACAAGGGAGTGCAAATCATCAAAGATAATCTTAATCAGAAAGTGGAGAAGTATAAGTGCTTTCACCAAGACAGCAAGGGGATAATATGATTTGAAGACAGATTTGTGGTTCCTAAAAATAGAGACCTCAAGAAGAGACTCTTGGATGAGGCTCACCTCTCCAAATTCTCCATGCACCCGGGAAGCACCAAGATGTACCATGATTTGAAGCCCCTGTAGTGGTGGACCAGGATGAAAAGGGAGATAGCCAAGTATGTATCGGAATGTGACACCTGTTAGAGGATAAAGGCAAGCCACTTAAAGTCAACTGGTGCCTTGCAACCCTTATCGATACCTTCATGGAAATGGGATTACATCAGCATGGATTTCATTGTGGGTCTGCCCAACACCTCTCGACATCATGATTCAATCTGGGTCATTGTGGACTAATTGACGAAAGTGGCACATTTTCTTTGAGTGCACACCACCAATAAGGCTCATAAGCATACAAAGTTGTACATTGACCGAATTGTGTGTTTGCATGGATTACCCAGGACAATTGTCTCTGACCGAGGAGCCCAATTCGTAGCCAGATTTTGGGAGCAACTGCAAGAGTCCTTTGGAACCAAGCTGTTAAGAAGTTCAGCTTACCACCCCTAGACTGATGGTCAGACCGAAAGGGTAAATCAGATTCTTGAAGATATGCTACAGGCTTGAGCGATCGATTACGACAAGAACTGGGATAAGTGCCTCACTTTGGCAGAGTTTGCTTATAACAATAGTTATCAATCCAGTCTGAAGATGACACCTTTTGAAGCCTTATATGGAAGGAGGTGTTGAACAACCCTCAATTGGTCACAACCCGGCGAAAGAGAAATCTTTGGGCCCGACCTGGTGTCGGAAGCCGAAAGAAAAGTCAAAATGATTAGAAAGAACCTAGAAGCTGCTCAGGAAAGGCAAAAGATTTACCACAACAAGAGAAGGATAGTTTGAAGTGGGAGATTTCATATATCTGAAAGTATCACCCACAAAAGGAGTGCAAAGGTTTGGGATCAACGGCAAGTTAGCTCCTCGCTACATTGGACCTTATGAAATCATAGAAGCATGTGGACCTATGGCATACAAATTGAAGCTACCTCCAAAGATGTCTGCCATCCACAATGTATTCCACGTATCCAAATTGAAGAAGTGTGTTCGGTTACCAATAGAGGTCATAACAGAACCAGATGTGGAGATAGAACCAGATCTATCATCCCAAGAACACCCTTCCAAGGTTCTAGATTCCAAGGAAAGATCAACTCGTGCAAGAACGATTAAAAGTATAAGATCCAATGGAGCAACCATTTGGAGGAGGAGGCTACCTGGGAGACTGAGGATTTTCTACGCTTGAACTACCCCGATTGGCTACCTAAGGAAGTTGGTACGTAACCATATCCCAGGCCCCTCGCCCTCTGAATCCAAATATAAGAAAGATGACCTTAACATAAACCAAGTTAAGCTATGAAACTAAAACAAGAAGGGCTTCCTTCTGAAGTTGCAAAAAGGATGACATTCGAAGAGCAGGTTTTCTAAAGAACCTTATCAATCAAACCAACCCCGAGAAATCAAGTTGTAACCTCCTCCTCACCCCTGGAGAACCCCGACCCAAATCTCGGGATGAGATTCTTTTAAGGGGGGAGGGTTGTAACACCCTAGTGTTACTCATGGTTATTTCCTCAGTACCCAACTGGTCACCATTATCACATGTGATTTTAAATGGACAAGAGACACTCAAATTTAAGGAACTAAAAACCCAAGTGAAGTCTCTTCATCTCAAGAACCATACTTTAACACCATCATATACCTCAAGTGGGGAAAATATTCAAAACCCTAAAACCACCCTAATTGAGCCATTTGGGCACCAATAAGGAATCTAATGAAAATGATATGAAAAACATAAAATCATGTTTTGGACCAAATAACAAGTTTGTAGCACACTAAATAATCTACAAAACATAGTAAGAAAGTCTACAAAAAAGAGCTTGCAGCATCCTCAAATCAACCACTTAAGTAGGAACATCAACTAAAATTCAGAAAATTCTGAATTCTGACCTCTTCATAAAGATCGATCGTGTTCTCTAATTTCCAAAACTCAAATCCACATGGTCCAAATATCAAAGTGGCGTCAAATTAACGTTGAACACGCCCTGGCAAAGTTTGAAAGCAAATCTCAGCCGTTTGACATGATCTTAGCATGGATTTACCTCGGGACGCGGCAGCCAGACATTCAAGACTTGGCGACGCGACAACTCTCTGTACACGACCGAAAACCTCTCGACTTCCACACAAAAATGACAAAGCAACATCGGGAGAACATATCTTGTATAGTCATCTTGCCCAAATACGCGAAGATATGGAGCCTATGAACGCTTAAATGCGGGCAGAAGCAAAGCGCCATGTGCTCGGTGCCTTGCAAGGCCGGCCGAGCACGGACTGGCCGCGGCAGCACGCGCCCCCGCGCGCGGTCGCCCATCGTGCCTGCGCCTCACCTCCACCGATAAGTGCCGCAAGGCCTTAGCTGTGTTCCCTCTTGCACCCAAACTCCCGCCCAAGCCAATGGTCACCGGAGTTCGTCGCGAGAGGCAAGCGCCACCGCCCGCCACCACTGCCCGAGAACGGCCGTCGTAGCCAGCCTCTTCCATAGACACCCAGCCGCGCCCAAGCCCTTGGACAACTTCCCCGAGAGGCCGTGATGCTTTTTCAGGCTTGAGCCGAGACCCTGCCCCACCGGAGCAGCGAGCGCGACCTCGCCGGACTTCGGTCGCCCGCCAACGCACGTAGACCGGCCTACTAGGTGAGCCATTTGCAAATTCCTTGCACCTACAACCTCCCTGACTTCTCGTGAAGCTCCCCAACTCACTGGATTGAACTATACCGTCGTGGTTAGGCCGAATTACTCGCTGGCGATGAGCTCCCCCGCCTGCGCGTGAGGTCCGACCAACTGCGACCATCTCCGATGCCAACCCACACACCGACGTGACCGCCGTGACCTCCCCGACGTCGTCGACCACTTCACCAGAGCTAAATCGCCGCCGGTATGTCTCGCCGACGTGATCTTTGCCCCGGTCACTGTTCCGTCTAGCCAGGGAATGCGGGATAGATTTAGGTTAACCCTAGGGGGTTTTCTGCAATGTTAGTGACTCAGTTGAATAGTAGACCGAGGACTAGTATGTAAGGAAAAAAGGGGAAAATACACCAGGGACCCGAGTGCAAGATGCTTTTTCCTTTCCCTTTTCGAATATTAAGTTATTTAAATCTGCAGTAACCTTGATAAATGTATAACTTGAGTATTGTTCATCCAAAAATTGTCAAACCAATTTTGCTAGGCTCTGCATAATGTAATCTGTCAAATAAAAATAGTGAACCCCATGTTTTTTGTACAAATTTTTAGAGGTTTGAATTAAAATAGGAAACTGCCCAAACCTTAATAATACAAAGAAAAATAGAAATGCTTGTATACTGGACTTGAGAAAAATTGTGGAGACACTCACCTAGTAGATACACTGTTTAAAAATAATAAACACCACAATATACAAGACTAAGTCAGATACATCCATTAATAACTATTTCTGCCCAAACTTTAGGAAAATGAAAAAGGGGATAGAAAATGGAAACCAGAGAGTGACTATATTTTTCCTAGTATGCCTAAGTGATATAGATCATAGGAAAAATATATGGAACCCTGGTCTAGTGCTAATCTAAGGTTATAGTTTTATTTAGCACTACAAAAATACCCCCCCCCTATTGCAACACTTTTTTGCTTTGCTAGAAGTTGAAATAAGTGTTGCTAAGGGTTATACCAACACATAATTATGTGTTGCCTATGCTGCCGTTGCTAGGGACTACTGCAACACTTATATATATGTTGGTAAGCCATGGTATAAGTGTTGCTGTGGTGCAATGGATATTTATTTCCTACTGCAACACTTACATGTGTTTGTACCGGCAAAGACGGGTTGACCTGTATTGGATTTGGCAACATTTTGTTTAGATTTATGGCAACACATTTATGTGTTGCAATGTTATTGAACCGTATAACAATGACAACATTTAGAATGGATTTGTGAGAGCACATATATGTGTGTCAATATACAGAGTAGCACAACTTAAAATAATCACCACTTGCAGCGTATACAAATATTTCTGGACACAAAGATAAAAACATATGACTCATCTTAAACAATATTCTAAACAATATTGAACTTCATCCTAGGTAAATTAGGAAAGCTTTTTCGGTAGCATAATCTTAAAGTTCTGTATAAATCTTGGAGCTCTAAAACTGAAAAGAAAATATAATCAAGTGTGGATCCATAGTGCAGCTCTGAAACTAGAATCTAGCAGCTCTGAAACTGAAATCAGCTGGCAGCTCTGAAACTGAAATCAGCTGGCAGCTCTGAAACTGAAATCAGCTGGCAGCTCTGAAACTTCATCCTAGGTACTGAAACTGATCAACAACAAGAAAGCATTTTAGAAAAATATATGTGCAAAAGAAATTGATAGTTGCATTACATAGTAGTATCAAGAAGTTGATCCAGGTTCGAAACTGAAAAAAGAAGCAAACAAAATGTAACATGTTAATATAAAGTAAATGAATGAAACATTCCTATGTTGTGTTTAGTTGGATTGGAACACATAAGCCAAGCAGAATTCAGATCCTATGCAATGCGAGGGCCTGGACGAAATTGAGTAGCATCTAACATCCTATTGCAGTACTTGAGTGTTGCCATCCACAAATAGTAACAACACCAAACATCATAATTCCTGTAATCATTCAGTCAGCCGAGGGATAAGGATTAAAGAGCTCACGACCTGCCGGGGTGGCCACTGGACATAACATCACACACATGTTGGTTTTTTGTGATTGTAAAAGATCAATCTCAGTAAAACACAGCCATGTTTATTACTATATATCTGATTGCAACAACTTCAAAAGAAAATCTGATTGAGTTAGGGAAGCTTCAATGTGAAATGATTCATGAATATTAACATTTTTGCTAGAGCACACTACTCAGTTTGACCCAGCCATGTCATATTTGCTGCCTTTTTTGCTTGTCCTCCTCACCAAAATCCCAAGCTCTCCCTCACCAAATTTATATATGTACATCTAACACACTGATGTCTCCTAACCTATTAGCTCAAACTTGATGTCTCTATTCATGGAAGATATAGAGTTTTTATGGGGCCAATTAAATACCTTAGCAATCCCGGCGCTATTATTCATCCCATGTTATCAGTTAACCTTTTCATTCTACAAAAGGAATTAGAATACTTTAACCAAATGCAATAATGAGGAGAATAATGTCTTGTTAAGTGAAGTGATGAACTTACACAACTTGAAGGCCATGCAATTGGATTATTGTCTACTTGTCCAAGAACCTTGAAGTTGTTATATGGCCTTATTAGTGGTTCATCATGCACAGATACTAGACTAACACGCACCATCCAAAATTCTTTGCCTAAAGCATCATCTCCAACTTTGGTTTTGGGGTCCTGGCTAAGTACTCTGCCTAAGGCAACCTTCCTGTTTGGATATCTTGTGCTCTTTAAGAAAATATCTGTGGAAACCTACAAGTGAATTTTGGATGTTAGTGGTTAGCAAGTAGCTATAAATATGCAGGATGCATAAAAATTTTTACTAATAAATAGTTACTTGATGGTTCTTATTTGGTGCATAATTAGAGGATTTCCGAGACGTGTAGACTACACTGAGTTTCAAAAGGACCACATTGATCACCTTGGCTGCATTAGTACTGTTGTTTTTACCTTTATTGATGCAGAAACTCTACTAGCATGGAGTGGTTCACGTCGTGACTGTGGTGGCTTGCTCTGCATTTAAAGAACACACATCAGTGAACTACTATGGAACGCAGTTTAGGAAATCTGATGCTTGCTGCTACTTTCAGCGTGTATACACTATCATATAAACTAGATTTCTTTCATGGACAAAAATATGATTGCTTCAGTATGGCCTTAGGGTGGAGTAAATCTAT
This sequence comes from Zea mays, assembly GCF_902167145.1. Taxonomy (NCBI): domain Eukaryota; kingdom Viridiplantae; phylum Streptophyta; class Magnoliopsida; order Poales; family Poaceae; genus Zea; species Zea mays. The sequence continues at coordinate 93,646,107 of NC_050097.1, forward strand.
GATTGCAGTTCCTCGTACTCATAATGTACTAACCTTATCCTGAATTTTAGAACATTTGTAGTGTGAGTGCAGTTCCTCGTACTCATCATCTTCGTTTTCATCCTCCTGTAGAGTTATTGGATAAATGACAGCTTGAAAATTTTAAAACTAGGATGGAATTCATGGTAATGCATTCATACCATTGTGTTATTCCGTTCACCAAACATACTAGAATCTTCACTACGAAGTTGACAATAAATTCGCTGTTATAGGGATATATATATATATATAAGATTTAGATATATATGCAAAAAATTAGTAAACTTATATATTTTCATAGAGATACATACTTGTCGTTTCATAGCAGGACGAACATCTGTTGGTGGCGATAAAGGAGCATCTAGATAGCCCTGTAATAGCATAAAAACATTAGGACATAAAAACATCTTATGTCCTAAACCCTAAATATTGAAGATTTCAATAGAAGTGACACTCTGCAAGAGAAACAATGGTTCTTGTGTGCACTTACATCAATCAGGATGTTTCAGGTTATTGAACATTAATAGAACTCCTGGCAAGTGAATGCTAGAATACTTAAATGGTTTCCTCAAACTTAGATTACAGTTAAGATTATATTCTTATGCTAAACATTTTGGTTATTGCGGCGCTTTGTTTTGAAATTTGATAATAATTGGCCATTTATTTTTCAGTTTCATTTTGCTTATATCATGTAAGTTCTCTTTCGGGTGCTGAGTTCCTAGCAAAAGATCTTGGTTTGTTGGTTGAAAATGCTACAGAGGAACAACTTGGCACAACAAGGAAAGTCACGATACATCAGACTACAACAACCCTCATAGCAGATGCAGCCAGTAAAGATGAGATCCAGGCGAGGATTGCATAACTAAAGAAGGAGCTTGCTGAGACTGATTCAGTTTATGATACTGAGAAATTGGCCGAGAGAATTTCTAAGCTTGCCGGTGGTGTTGCTGTTATCAAGGTTGGAGCTGCAACTGAGACTGAGCTTGAGGACCGCCAACTAAGAATTGAGGATGCAAAAAATGCCACTTTTGCAGCTATAGAGGAGGGCATCGTTCCAGGAGGTGGTGCGGCATATGTGCACCTATCTACGGTTGTCCCTAAGATCAAAGAAGCAATTGAGGACCCTGATCAGCGTCTTGGCGCTAATATTATTCAAAAGGTAACTTGGCTAGCATATTTGTAAACTGATCAGTGCTTATGCAGTTAGATGGTATGAACTATATTTGCCAGAGGTCCAATGCTGTTAATATGTTTATCTGTGCTGGTAAATGTGACTAGGACCCATCATCTATTATGTGTGGCACTAAGTTCATGAGTAGACCTATACCATCGTAGTGTGTGTTGCTGGCATTGGAATTTTTTTAAACAATTCAGACTAGTTCTTGTCACAGCAGACACATATACTGGATCCTTTAGAGCAATACATCACGTTTTTACATTATCTTCTCTACTTATGCAGGCATTGGTAGCACCTGCTTCATTGATTGCACACAATGCTGGAGTAGAGGGTGAAGTGGTTGTCGAGAAGATCAAGGAGAGCGATTGGGAGGTGGGCTACAATGCAATGACTGACAAGTACGAGATCCTGATGGAGGCTGGTGTGATCGACCCTGCCAAGGTGACCAGGTGTGCGCTCTAGAATGCGGCCTCAGTAGCTGGAATGGTCCTAACCACACAGGCCATTGTTGTTGAGAAGCCAAAGCCGAAGCCTCAAGTGGCAGAGCCACCGGAGGGAGCCCTTACCATTTAAAATTTAACGTTCTTGAGGCTGCTGTCCAGACGGTTCAGATCAGTTGAGAGGGTAGAACTTTGGTTTGAGAATTTTGGTTCAGATCCACTAGGAGTTGTAGAGTAGGATTGCTATTTTGCAGACGAAGAGTAATTTTACTCTGGTCTGAACTTATCCGAATCAAAGACATTTGCATCACCATTTTTTTAAAATAAGCTCATGGCGATGCTGGATTGTACGAGCATGTACAATAGTAAACTTATATATTTTCATAGAGATACATACTTGTCGTTTCATAGCAGGATGAACATCTGTTGGTGGCGATAAAGGAGCATCTACATAGCCCTGTAATAGCATAAAAACATTAGGACATAAAAATGCTAAGTCCATGCAATCTTTAGTGAGTTAGAAATGGTTCATGCTCAATTCTGTCACTTCTGTGAATTTGATGTGAGAAATTCACAAGGGATAAGCCAAACTTATCCCTTTTAACTCCCTTTCCTCGAGTGACATCAACCCATTCACATTTAAACAGTACCACTGAAAATCTTCCATAATAATCAATCTCTATTATATCAAGAATCCTGCCATAATACAAAATATCTCCAAGTATAGGCTTATTATCACCAGCTGAAGAATAGCTAGAGGTCTTTGCAGTGACAACAACTCCACTATTTTGTGTCGCCTTATCATACCTTTTGGCCCTAAATCTGAACCCACGTATGTTATATGCTCTATGTCTTCTTGCAAACTCCAATGAACCTCGTGCCAACCATCTAATGTCTTCGTTAATGCTGTCAGGTCCATTTTTTTCTTCTAAATGCAAGATCTGTAGACACACAAAAAGAGTGTATATTTATACATGTAAGAAAAACCAAATTCCATTCAATATAAATATCAGATTAGGCTACTTACATGTTGTCTAAACCATTCTGGAAATTCTTTATTCTTGTTGGGACTATGCTTCGTCGCCGAAGGTCTGGTACGAAGAAACAGCTTCGGCTGAAGCTGTCCGCATGTGATGACCGAAGGTTCCTCTTCATGAAGCTTCGGAATTACAAACCGACATAAAAGTAGAATGACCTTTTAGTCCATAAATGTTTGAGTCGCTGTTGTAATCCCTTATGAGGGGCATAATTGTAATTCCTCACAGGCTGTGTCCCGTGTCTATAAATAGTGAACAGTATTCCTTTACTGTTCACGGATTCCTGTATTTGCAATCGCATCATTCGGGAACCAATCTTTGCCAAGGCAAAGGTATAACTGTATTCAATGATTAAATATAATGAGTATATATGATATGGTTCGTTTATGATTAATTTACCTTTGATACTCTATATTTTATGTTATCTTATACAATCTATTAAAATTCAATTACGAAGATTTAACCTTCGTAATCGTATTGTCATCAACCTTCGTCCAAGGTCCATTAATCCCCAAGGGAATAATGCTTCGTTGGACGAAGGACATTAACATTTAACATTTTATGTTGCCTTGTTCTTGATTCATAGCATTTGAGAACAAGTCCCCAACATTGGCGCCCACCTCCGGTGAACTCACTTCCACTTTCCTGAGACAATGGCTTCGTTCAAGAACCAAGCTGGAGCTGCTTCGGCTCCGAAGCTGATTCTCCCGATAACAGGCGGTTCGTGTTCAGAGCCGGTTAACAAGAAACAGAAGAAGGAGGCACAGAGAAGAGTGCAGCATGTTGGAGTGCAGGGACCCTTCATCAAGTCATGATGGTCCCACATTCCAATCACCTTCTCCCAAGAGGATCTTCAGCTCAAGGATTTTCCTCATAACGATGTTATGGTTATTTCTTGCGTTATCAAAGGGTTTCTGGTCCACAATGTCTTGGTTGATACAGGCAGTGCAGCTGATATTATATTTGCTAAGGCCTTCAGACAAATGCAAGAGCCAGAAGACAAAATTCATGATGCTACACACCCTCTCTGTGGCTTCGGAGGAAGACATATTGTAGCACTGGGCAAGATCACCATGCCAGTGACCTTCGGCTTCATCAACAACACCAGAACCGAGCAAGTTATGTTTGACATTGTTGACATGGAATACCCTTACAATGCAATTATTGGTCGTGGCACCCTCAATGCTTTCGAAGCAATTCTTCATCCTGCTTACCTTTGCATGAAGATACCTTCGGATCAAGGACCCATTGCTATTCATGGAAGTCAGGAAGCTACCAGAAGGGCCGAGGGAAACTGGACTGACTCAAAAGCAATCCATAACATAGATGGAGCTAAAGCTTGTGAATAGTACAAATTCAGAAGGGAGAAAGCAGCTTCAGCAGATCAGCCGAAGCCCATGCTCTTATGTGAGGACATAGCAGAGCAGAAGGTGCTGTTGGGCTCTCAATTATCCGAAGAACAGGAGAAAACCTTGATAAGGTTTTTGTTCAACAACAAAGATGTTTTTGCATGGTCAGCCAATGATCTTTGCGGAGTTAACAGGGATGTTATTGAACACTCGCTCAATGTTGACCCATCTTTCAGACCCAGAAAGCAGAGGCTTCGGAAAATGTCTGATGACAAGGCCGAAGGCGCTCGGAATGAAGTCAAAAGACTCCTCAGTGCAGGAGTTATCAGAGAAGTAAAGTACCCAGAATGGCTAGCTAACACTGTTATGGTAAAAAAGGCCAATGGCAAATGGCGAATGTGTATCGATTTTACGGATCTCAACAAGGCCTGTCCGAAGGACGAATTCCCATTGCCAAGGATAGACTCCTTAGTTGATGCAGCAGCTTCGTCAGAGCTTATGAGTCTTCTCGATTGTTATTCAGGCTATCATCAAATTTGGATGAAGAAGGAGGATGAGCCGAAGACCAGTTTCATAACCCCTAGTGGAACATATTGTTACCTTCGGATGCCTGAGGGACTCAAGAACGCCGGAGGAAGTTTCAGCAGAATGACTGCGAAGGTTCTCCAGTCTCAGATAGGCAGAAATGTGCTAACTTATGTTGATGATATCATTGTAAAAAGCACGAAACAAGAAAATCACATTGCTGATTTGCAGGAGACCTTCGCCAGTTTTAGACAAGCTGGTCTAAAGTTGAATCCAGAAAAATGTGTCTTCGGAGTAAAGAAGGGGAAATTTCTTGGATGCTTGGTTTCAACAAAGGGAATTGAAGCTAATCCAAGTAAAATTGAAGCTATACTTCGAATGGAGCCACCAACTACAAAAAAGGGGGCCCAAAGATTGACAGGGAGGCTGGCATCTCTCAATAGATTCATATCCAGATCAGCAGAGAGAAATTTACCATTCTTCGAAGTGCTGAAATCAGCCGAAGTCTTTCAATGGGGACCAAGCCAACAAAAATCCTTCGAGGAACTGAAGCAATATTTGATAGATTTAACAACATTAACTCCACCAACGCCAGGGGCTCCTTTGTTATTATATGTGGCAGCTTCGCATTCAGCGGTAAGTGCAGCACTTGTCCAGGAGAAGCTTGATGGCCAAGTCAAGAAGCAGGTCCCAGTGTATTTTGTATCTGAAGTTCTTAGCATATCAAAGAAAAACTATACAGAATTGAAGAAGGTGTTATATGCTGTTTTGATGGCATCCAGGAAGCTTCGGGATTACTTTCAAGCATACAATATTGTTGTTCCTTCTTCACAACCGTTGAAGGATATTATGAGAAATAGAGAAGCTACTGGACGGATTGGAAAATGGGTTGCAGAGCTCAATGAATTTTGCATTGATTATGTGCATAGATCCTCGATCCAGTCTCAAGCGTTGGCAGATTTCATTGCTGACTGGACGCCAGGGGCTCAGGATGAAGAAACAAATAAAGATGCCAAAGTATGGACAGTGTTTTGCGATGGGTCTTGGGGAACCTTTGGAGCAGGAGCAGCCGCTGTGTTGGTCTCACCATCCAAAGTTAAAACTTGTTATGCAGCAAGACTCGATTTTAGTTGTACTAACAATATTACTGAGTACGAAGCCCTGCTTTTGGGCCTTCGGAAGTTAAAAGCAATGGGAATCAAAAGGGTCATTCTTAAAACTGATTCCCAGGTTGTTTCGGGTCATATCGACAAGAGTTGTAAGGCTAAAGATCCGAAGCTTGAAAAATATCTAGACACGGTCCGAAGGATTGAAGCTTCCTTCGAAGGATTTTCTGTCAAAAATATCCCTTGAGGACAAAATGAGCATGCTGATTTGCTAGCTAAGTCAGCAGCACAGGGGCTGCCCTTACCTTCGGATGTGTTCTTCGAAACAATAAAAGCACCTTCAGTGGAACTTCTTGAAAGAGCAGTCCTCAATATATCTCCTGTTTATAGTGAAGACTGGAGAACTGAGATTATCTCTTACCTTCAGGGTAATTTCCTTTCAGATGACGAAACTTACAACAGGAGGATAGAGGCAAGAGCTCGTCCATATGTCATGATAGAAGGGGAGTTGTACAAGCATGGAGTTTGTGCTCCATTACTCAAGTGTTTATCTAGAGCCGAAGGCATAGAATTGATGAAAGAAATACATGCAGGCCTGTGTGGATCTCACATTGGATCTAGGCCGTTACTTGGAAAAGTTTTCCGTCAAGGGTTTTATTGGCCGAAGGCAGCTTCGGATGCAGCGGAATTAGTTCAAAAGTGCGAAGGTTGTCAGAAATGTGCAAGAGATCAAAAACAACCTTCGTCCCTAACTCAGCTGATACAACCCATCTGGCCATTGCAAAGGTGGGGCCTTGACTTGTTAGGTCCGTTACCACCGGCCCAAGGAAACTTAAGATATGTTGTAGTGGCTGTGGAATATTTTTCTAAATGGATTGAGGCAAAGCCTTTAGCCACAATAACTTCGGCCACCATTCAAAAGGTTTTCTGGCAGAATATTGTTTGTCGTTTCGGAGTACCAAAGGCCATCACTGTAGATAATGGAACACAGTTTGACTCCGAAGCTTTCAGAGAATTATGTGATCAAATTGGCACAAAGATCCATTTTGCATCAGTCAGGCATCCGGAGTCAAATGGACTCGTTGAAAGAGCCAATGGCATCATAATGACAGGAATAATGAAGTTAATCTTCAATCAACCCAGGGGAAAGTGGCCAGATCAATTAATCAAAGTGGTATGGAGCCACAACACAACAACATCAAGGTCAACAGGCTTTACTCCATTCAAATTATTGTTTGGTGACGAAGCAATAACCCCGGAAGAAGCTAAAACTGGATCAATAAGAGTAGTAGCTTCGGCAGAATCAGATCCTGAAGCTGATTATTCTGTGGAAAAAGATGCTATAGAAGGGATCAGGCTTCAAGCTGTGGAGAACATCAATAAATATCAAGCCGAAACAATCAAATGGCGTGATAGAAAGGTTCGGCTAAAGAATATTGAGCCAGGACATTTGGTGCTTCGGAGAGTGGCTAACCCAGATACAGTGGGCAAGTTGCAGTTGAAATGGGAGGGACCTTTTTTGGTAGTATCTTCGTCAAGACCCGGTTCATACAGATTGAAGGATATGGACGTCAACGACATTCCTAGATCTTGGAATGCGGATGAGCTTCGGCGATATTATGTATAACTTGATGTAATTTTTTATATTTTTTATTTTTTCTTTCATGGCACCCTTTTCCTTTCTGAAGGGGGAGAAAGGTTTTTAATGGGGCCATCACATGTAATTTCCTTTTTTAGCTTTATAAGAGCAAAATCCCCCAAAGATGTAAATGTAAAAGCTGAGAACGCACCATCGAGTGCCGGAAAGTAAAAGGCGAAGAAGCTCCAAAGACGTTCCTAAGGGAATGCAGAGCTTACAGCGAAAAATAAACGTTGATTCCGCCGAAAGTAAAAGGCAAAGAAGCTCCAAAGACGTTCCTAAGGGAATGCAGAGCTTACAGCGAAAAGTCAACGCTGATTCCGCTGAAGTAAAAGGCGAAGAAGCTCCTAAGGGAGGCTTACAGCGAAAAGTCAGCGCTGATATGTGATTGTTTCTAAGGAAATAACGGTTGTGATTATGGCTTCGGATATGTGTTTGGACATTCATTTGCACATCACATTACATCATAACATTTGCATTCATAAACATTCATCCAGGCATATGTAGGATAACCATCATCATAGCATAAGTGGTTGCTTCGGCAAAAAGGAAAAAACTGTCTTTTGTACTTCGTCGTGTACGAAAAGAAGAGCTTCGGAAAAAAGGAAAAGTTGTTTTTTATGCTTCGCTGTGTACGAAAAGAAGGGAAGGTGTTTTTTCGCCTTCGGCTCAAAAAGATAATTTCGTCCACATCAAAGCGTCTCTCATACATTAATGGAAGGGTAAGAGCATATTACAAGGTATGAACAGAATTCATTAAGAACAGTTTAGTCATATTTACAAAAGTTATTTCAAAAGTTTCTTGAGTTTGTCTACAGTCTACTCCTACTGATCTTCATGAGGCCTCAGCTTCGGCGTCATACTCTTTAAACATCGGTCTCGGCTTCGTCATCCTACATGAATTAAGTTGTTGTGGGTCAAAACCAAGCTTGAAGGAAAAGGTAAGCACAAGGTATGATTTCTTACTGGTTCAAGATGACTCCGAGCTTCGTCTCCAGCCTTTTCTCGCCCGCCTTTTGTCCATATCATTTTTACAAATCTATTAGAAATGCTTCGGGCGAGGTCAGGAATATCATCTAAAATTGATGGTGATAGAGTGAAATTGGGCCTATTAACAATTTTTCCATGGTCGCAGCCAGCCTTCAGAAAAGCTGCAGCAGTGCCCCGAGAAGCTACCTAGGCACAGAAGTCACCGTGCCCGGCTATAACTTCGTCAAGCTCATCAATTTCACCCTCAATATGTTCGAAGGTCTTTGGTAAATCTTCAGTTGACGGGGTGAACTTCCCACTGCTGGCCCCGACTGAGTGGAAGATTTTTCTCAGTCGTTGAATACATTTATTGCTAAACTCCAAACATTTGTCTTGAAGGCTTGCCAATAATTTTTTCAAATCTGAATTTTGTTGGACTTCGGCTTCAAGTTTCGTATTAAGTTCTTGCTTTTCTTTTTCAAACTGTTCAGATTGGCAGAGAAGCTTCATATTCAATTCTGCTACTTTAGCTTCGGCTTCTGCCAATAAGCTTTCAGTTGTCTGAAGCTCGAAGTTTTTCTTTTCAAAAGTAGCTGATTGCTCTTTTATTTTGCTCTCTAAATTTTCAATTATAACCTCGTGTTTTTTGTCTTCTAGATCTTGCTGCATTTTCAAAGCCTTGCTCAACAGCATACTCTGCATGTAAACAACCTTCGTTAGACATGTCTTCATTATTAAAAACAATAAAAGTCAAGGGAAAAGTAGTTCACCTTGAAATTGGAATAAAATAAACTACCAACGATATGTTGTCGTCGGTAGCGGCTAATGTCCGTTTCCAGCTTCGGAAAACCGATACTCTTTGATAGAGTACCGATAACCTTAGCTCCAGTTTGATCCCAGATACATTCTAATTTTTCATCGTCAATACCCCCGAAGAGGAGTGCTCCTGGTTTATATCCGCAAGATTTGGCATATTCTTTAAGCTCTTCTATTTCGGTCTTTGACAATTCTTGTCCAACTAAATTTTGAAACATGAAGGCTTCGTCCTTTGAAGCTTCGTCAGCAATTTCCTTTTCTTTCTCAGACACTGCGGCCATGGCCTCTTCGGCGGCAGTAGTGGCTTCTTCTGTGGCCATGTTTAGCAGCATTTTGTCGATGTGTTCGATTGTGCTTGCCAAATTCAAATCTTCAGTTGAGGTAGCTGTGACTTCAATATTTGTTATTTCCTCAGCCGCTGGTATCTTCTAAGCTGAAGCTCTCGATGGTGTCTTGTCAATGACTTCTGTCACTGCGATGATTCTTTGTCTCTTTGTTTTAGTTGTTTTCTTCGTTTTTTCGGGCTCCTTTTCCTTCTGAAAAAACTTTGTCAGTTGAGGCCCCAATGGACTTAGCTTCGCAGGCAGGGATTCAGTCATTACCTTCAAAATCTCTTCCACGTCAGTGGCAGAGCGTGATGCGGGAGTCTCCTCTTCGTCGGATACTTTTTGCTTCGGAGATGATACTTTCCTCTTCTTCGGAATATTCTTTTTTTTGGTGGTTCTTTCTCATCTTCATTTAAAGCTTCGGCTACCCTTTTCCTTTTCCGGCCTTCGACACCTTTATTCAGATTTTCGTAGTCAGGGTATTCAAAACCCAGGGCGTCCAGCACTCGATTCAGTCTTCGCTTCGGACGGGTACCGAAGGCCGCAGTCATCAACTGATCCTCTTTTTTGGAGTAATTACCGAGTATTTCATTGCACATTATTTCAATTGTGTCCAGCCACTCTTGGCAAGGTGTTTTAAAATATTTCTTAGACTTGTAATAGTAAGGTAGCCGCACAAGTTCCCCTTCTTTCTTCTCCCCCTCTAGCTTTGGCATTTCCCATTCTTTTAAGGTAGGAAAAACCCTGAAAGCCCAAAACTCTTGAACTAGGTCTCTTGTGCTGATATGCTCTGAAATAATTTTAAACTCAGCCAACGCTTTTTGGGTTGGACCTTCTGGTGTCATGTTGCAATGAGGTCGGGTTTCTCCGAAGATTAGTTCAAGCGGACTCTGCACAAGCTTCTCCTTGTTGTCATCAACCTTGACGTAGAACCATTCCGATTTCCAGCCTGCCGGCCACTTGCTTCGATAGCTGATGACAGGAAACTTTGTGGTTTTTCGATAGGCAAAATTATAGCAACCAAAGTTATCATGCAATCCATCTTTTCTAGCCTTCGTCTGATAATGCAGCTCATGAACTCGACAAAAGCTGTCGGCAAACGGCTCCACCGCCTGGCTTCGGAGGGCCCAGATATAGACGCTAAGCCTAACGATAGCGTTAGGAGTCAGCTGATGAAAGTAGATCCCAAACCTCTTCAATACATCTGCAATAATCCCATGTAGGGGGAATCTCAACCCAGCCTTTAGAAAGCTCTTGAAAATGACTATTTCATCCTTCTCTGGCTTCGGGGTAGTTTCTTCCCCCCCGAAGCGTAGTAGCTTCTTCTGACTTTCACTGTAATAACCCGACTTCACCACCTTGGAGAGATCAGCCTTCGAAACAGTCGACTTTCCGAAGTCCAAGTGGCTGGGCTTACTTGGCATGGCAATACGATAATCATCTTCGGAATCAGTTTCCTCAATGTTTCCTTCTTCCGCTTCGGCAGTCGTCTGTTCTGTCTCAGCAATGGGGATTTCTTCCGGGGTTACCAGTCCGGATCGTTGCATCGCTTCGGAGATGGGAACAGTCTCCGATCCTTCAGCTTCGCCTCCCTCACCACTACACCAAAATAGTAAATTTCCTAGAGCCTAAACCCTAGGAAGTTAGGCCTAAACTCTAGGAAGTTAGCTAAACTCTCGGAAGTTAAGTCATCCCGTCGGAAGTTTGGCTCTCGAAAATTTTTTGTCGGAAGTTAGCTTAACTTCCTAGAGCCCTCTAGAAAGTTAGCTAACTTCCTACAGCCAAAAAAGTCTCTCGGAAGTTAGTAGATTCTCGGAAGTTAGTAGCTTCACGCCGTCAGCGCCGTCAGCTGACTAACTTCCTACGACTAACTTCCTACGGCTGACCGTAGCCCCTAGGAAGTTAGTTGGCTAACTTCCTACGGCTGACTGTAGACCCTAGAAAGTTAGTTGGCTAACTGACTACGGCTGACTATAGCCCCTAGGAAGTTAGCTGGCTAACTTCCTACGGCTTAATAAGCCTCTAGGAAGTTAATTTGACCAGCATTACAAATGTTGTTTATTTTTATTTTACACCACATTCCACAACATAACAAATATATCAATAGCTATACAGCACAACATATTTTCACATAAAACATCTCACACACAATCACATAACAATATTTAAATCCATAGTCTTCAATTACATCACAAAAGTCTCATCCATAGTTATAATAAGATACATCTCATCATCTAGTACTAATAAGAGACAATATCTCATACATAGTCATAATAAAAGTATCAAGTATCAGAACGCAATAACATGGAAGCTCACTATCGCCAATCACCATCGGGTTACAGTGACGAGTGATGGTCGATACCTCCACTAGTGAAGAGGGTTTTGACAAAGTCTAACCTGTCTTCTTTTTCATGCGTCGGCAAGGTAGCAGGAGGGGTCTAATATACATGTACACATGACATTTGCTGAGTTACATCATAATATAACTAACAACAAGTAAATGATGATGAATTTGCATACCTGATGTTCGGTAGATGGAGATGTAGGTATAGGTGGAGGTGAAGACCAAGGATAATGAACAGGAGGTGGGGGGCACCGGGACATGTATCCCTTGGGCCTGTGCTAGTTGCTACAAATTTGTCAAACTCATTCACATCAGTGTTTTAAATCAATACATATCTTAAAGTGAAAGTTATTATCTTTTGAAAGCTATTATCTTCACAACCACAATGCTGGACAGTTAGAATTTGGACGGTCCCTTTACATCAAATAATCTAGAAGTTTTTTGCTTTGTTTTGGCATATGACTTTTATGGAAGTACACTGAAAAAAGAATAACAGAATACTAGATAGAATGGCTATAGGCAAACATGATTAACATCAACAGAAACTTACAGGCATCTCAGGAAGCAATTTATATGCAAGAGACAAGACCCGAGAACCTTGCCGTGTGTATTTCTTATATGTCTCCACATATGCAGCAGGTAAATCAACTAATTTCTCTTGGATGGTCTCTAGTGCACCCTGAAGATCACAAAGTATAAGACACATGGATATATCTAGAAAAGAAAAGATCAAATTAAACAAGATCTTGGAAAAAAAAAATTAAAAGTAATCTCATAGGACCACCAAACAGAGAAGCAATTTGACTCACAAGTTCTTATGGACTGGGGAAAAACATGCCTTCTTGTTATCCAAATTACGAAACTCAACAGATATTGTGATTTCACTTTTTTTGCCAGCTGCCATATTCACCCTTTTAACAGCTACTCTAATGTAGACTGATCCAACCATAGTTTCAAATGGAACATTGGTTGCATCATTAGCTCACTGAGGTCCCTATGTTATTGCATTTTTTTCCTGAAGACTCGACATTGTTGGTTTGGGAAAATTCTAGAAAATGATTTCCTTTAGTTAGCAGAAAAAGAAAATGGAACTCCCATGGTAATTTCATTGAACAAATTGAGTTTATATACCGGCAAATAAAGATAATAAGTATACCAAAAATAATAATAATAGTAACTAGAAAATTTGAGATGAAACTTTTCAAAGATTTGCTCAAACTGCAGATGACCAAGATGAACTCAGCTTTCAACTTTAAACAAATAGAGATCGTGTGGCCAAATGTAAGGGAGCATGGAAGACATATCTGCTCTCAATATAAATCTCGTGAAATTTTTTTCCTATTTCCGGAGGAATAGTATAGACTACAGAAAATTGTCTTGTGATTTGCTCCAGACCTCAAACGGTAAATATTCAATGTATCAAAACCCTATATATGTAGTTCATTTTGGTTCCTCCAAAGTACAAATATCTTGGAACAAGAGAAATTACTATGTTTCATTATGTTACAACTACGATCACATTTACATAAGGCCAAAAGCGTATGTTTCTGAACTACCCCAAATAGGAACACTATATTAACAAAAAAAGGGGTAACAACTTGTGTAAACCCAGGAGACCAAAGTTTCATCATTGGATCTCTCAGAATTCTTACCTTAATGAAAGCATAAAATTTCTGCTGAATACAGACGATAACATACATTCTCTTCAAGTGAGAAGCAAAATGGTATCTGTGCACAATTTGAACAGGTTGACCACCAGGCCTGTGATGAGAGAAAATATGAATTAGCACGTACAATTTAATACTGCTCGCAGTGGAACAAGAAAAGCAGTAATAACTAATAAAAAAACTCGACCTACGGGTTAAACAGCCTCCGAGCATTGTATTAAGAAGACCTTCTCACACAGGTCGAAAAAAACCCGAACCCCTGCCCCACCCATACACAACGGTGCCGTAGCCCATGTGAGAACAACCACGACCGGGACCATGCCTTAAGACTTGTGCTTTGGCGTGGGACACACGAGTGATTTATTTAACAGCCTAAAGTTCTCTTCCACAGGGAGTCAAACTCACGACTAACTCAGGACTTGAGGACTGCTACTTATACCACCTAACCAAATCAGCTAGATGTCCTTTCGCGCAGTAATAACTAATAACCACATGAGATATTATTTCCTAGTGACAACAATAAAATTGGATTTTATGATTTCATCACGTTCACTCGATCATAAGCTCACTTGCTTACACATTTATGTAGGTTAATACATATAACAGCTTACTTTTTGGACATGGCCTTCTCATCAGATGTGTAGATCCAGTATATGCCCTTTATAGCAGCCTTTTCTAGGGATCACCAACCTTTCTTAACATGAAAGGTACCCTCAAACTTTTCAAGATTATTACTAGGTTATACTTCAGACCTTCTAAAAAGTCGTTAGTCATTAGATAATTTCAAAACACATACCAGCTTGTTGTCAACAAATACCAATGCATGGCAACTGGAAAGCACTTCTTGAGTTCGGAGAGGCAGCTTATTTGCATCAGATATTAAGTCATCACCTTCCGATGTAACAATACCTTGAAATTCCTGAAACACAAGGTTTGTCATCCAGCTCTTGTTGTTGAATAAGGAAATAAACTAAGCATATAGCTTACCATATCATCTGATGTCAGAGTCCCTATCTTATCAAAGCAGCATATGTCAACCTGATCAAAGAGAGCTCTTAAAAAGCTTGAAACGAAAGCCGAAACAGGGAATTATAAGGTTTCCTTACTAATCCTCCCAGCAAATGGTATTATGAATGGCTCTGTGCCAGAAAATACCATGCCGAGCCAATGCAATTAAAGATGTATTGACTGCTATGGAGAGCTCCATTAGTAATTCCGGTGGTATCACAGAAGTAATAATCAACGAAAAACTCAATAAAAGTTTATATCTGCTCCTTGTTGGGTCATCTAATCCCTATACACAGATAAAACAACAATCGAATAGAATGCTCGGCAGCAAAAATGAACTAAATAATAGGATAAAAACAATGATTCACTCTATAAATATATAGTTTCTGGTGTTACCTTCACAAGCACATAACCGGACGCAATGATTGCAAAGAAAAGCAAAAAGAGTATAAATAGGCCACTTTCTTTGTTATTTGCAGTAACCTGTTAATTTCATTAAAATGCAACCATCAGATTTTCATGACTTCAGATAATTTATTTTCAATACTGAAGAAAAAGATGGTACCCTCTCTGTTGAAAATAAGATAGTCCTCATCAATTTCCCTTGGCTAGTTTCAAATCCAGTCCTCAATACAAAAGCTAGACAGCCACCACCAGGTGATTGAAGATTTACAGACTACAAAACTAAACATGTAAGCAACGAAATTGGGCACAGACAGCTAGCTCAGAAGATGTATCTACCTTATCTGCAGTGTGTCGCAATACTTTAGTACCACCAAATAGGATATGGTTCTTATCTCGCCTTATAGATAGCATATCATCAGGACCACGTCCAGCAATTGAAACCTATCAGCAGATGTGGTCAGAGGCATGGTTTTAAAGGAGGGGGCGTCCGCGGCGGACGGGGCCGGGGGCGGCGGGGGCGGTGGCGGGCGTGGCCGGAGGCGGGGGCGGCTGATGGCGTGGTCGGCGGCGGGCGGCTCCAATGAAGAGACAGACGCGAGAGAGAACGGGTTGAGAAAGGAGAGAAGAGATAGTTGTGGAGAGGTTTAAAATAAAACAATAACTTCCTAGAGTAAAGCCGTAGTAAGTTACGTGACGGCTGTAGGAAGTTAGCTTTTCATTTGACTGGTCAAAAGCTGAAATCTAACTTCCTAGAGGAGGCCGTAGGAAGTTAGATGGGCAGCTAACTTCCTAAAGCCGGCCGTAGGAAGTTAGCTTTTTGTTTTACTGGTCAATAGCTGAAACCTAACTTCCTAGAGGATGTCGTAGGAAGTTAGCTAACTTCCTACGGTTTTTTAACTTCCGACAACTTTTATAAAATACCGTAGGAAGTTATGTTTATTTCCTAGAGCTACCAGTTGCCTCTCGGAAGTTATTTATTTCCTACGGTTTGTTATAAAAGCTGTAGGAAGTTAAAAAACCGTAGGAAGTGTATGATTTTGGTGTAGTGCACGTTCAACCCTAGCGGTAGAACGCACTCTGGCTATTTAACTCTGAATTTTTTGGGAACTAAATGCTTTTTCTTCCGAAGCTTTTTCTTCTGACGAAGTAGGCTTCAAACTGGAGCTTCGTCTGATTCTGAGAGTCAAGCTTCGGCTATGGTTAAAAATTTTGGCAGCAAAACAGTGCAAATAGCAATGAATGCTGTGGTAACTTCACACCTACCCGTCTGTTTATATAGTGATGCAGGTAAGAAGGCGAATCGCCAGGATTTTTACACCAGGCGAACAGCTGGCACCCACTGAACACTGGGCCACAGAACCCGAGAAGGTGAATCGCCAGGACACGTGTAACTGCTGCATGGCGGGTCCACCTCGCGCTCAGATTATTTTAATCGTTTCTCGGCAACGAGCCCAGGGAAGATGTTTTTTGGACCTTCGGCTTCCCGAAGCCTAAGATACTTTTTTCACGGATCAAGCTCGTTACGAAAAACAATCTAGCACCGCGAAGGGGCTACTGTTGGGACTATGCTTCGTCGCCGAAGGTCTGGTACGAAGAAAAAGCTTCGGCTGAAGCTGTCCGCATGTGATGACCGAAGGTTCCTCTTCATGAAGCTTCGGAATTACAAACCGACATAAAAGTAGAATGACCTTTTAGTCCATAAATGTTTGAGTCGCTTTTGTAATCCCTTATGAGGGGCATAATTGTAATTCTTCACAGGCTGTGTCCCGTGTCTATAAATAGTGAACAGTATTCCTTTACTGTTCACGGATTCCTGTATTTGCAATCGCATCATTCGGGAACCAATCTTTGCCAAGGCAAAGGTATAACTGTATTCAATGATTAAATATAATGAGTATATATGATATGGTTCGTTTATGATTCATTTACCTTTGATACTCTATATTTTATGTTATCTTATACAATCTATTAAAATTCAATTACGAAGATTTAACCTTTGTAATCGTATTGTCATCAACCTTCGTCCAAGGTCCATTAATCCCCAAGGGAATAATGCTTCGTTGGACGAAGGACATTAACATTTAACATTTTATGTTGCCTTGTTCTTGATTCATAGCATTTGAGAACAAGTCCCCAACAATTCTGTATCTGCTCAATATCTTTAGGAGTTAGGCGACGGTCGCGTCTGTTTCGTTTCAGATTAGAAGCATGTTCCCTATACCATGATTACCATATAATTATATAATTCATAATCTATATGCATAGTTCATTAGTTAACCAAAACACTTACTTTAGATATGGATTAACAACATCACAATTGTACAACACATATCTATGCGCTTGCAATTTCTCTAGATGACTTAATTCAAAATTGGCTGGTTTTCCCAATGATTTCCCTACTGAAGGGAATAAAGATGAATCTTGTCCAACCATCTTCGATTGGGTATGGTCCAAACTATCATCGTTCCTTGATGGTTTATTATGCTTGGTAGCGAAACCTTCTATGTACCTAGAACAAAACACCATACACTCATCTGCCAAGAATGAATTTGTTATTGAAGCTTCTGGATATGATTTGTTCCGAACATATGATTTCAATTTTCCTAGGTACCTACAACCAATGCAAGACAAGTGAATTATTCAACCCCACAAGAAATTCTTATAACATGAATCATGTAATAGTTAGAAGATGTACCTCTCAATAAAATACATCCATCTATAGTTAACTGGTCGACCAAGCTTACATTTAGTTGCTAGATGGACTACTAAATGAACCATAACCGTGAAAAACCCTGGTGGAAAGATCATCTACATTTTGCATAGAGTAATGCCAATTGATTTTTCCATATGGTCCAACTCGTTAACATGAAGCACTTTAGAACATATCCCTCGAATATAAGCAGACAACTCAAATATTACAGCTGTGATATCATCTGGAAGAAGACCCCTCAAACGAATATGCATGAGCTGCTGCATCAGGACATGACAGTCATGTGTTTTAAGGCCAACAATCTTTCCTTCAGTAACATTAACACATTTTGATATGTTTCTACAATAACCATCATGAACTTTAACCTTTCTAAGAAAATCACAAAATGCTCGTCTCTCACTTTTAGACATAGCAAATAAAGCTGGTGGCAAGTAAAACTTTCTTGAAGGTTTTTCTTGTGGATGGAGGTCCGGTCTAATGTTCATCTCGACAAGATCTAGACGAGCTTGTAGGTTATCTTTTGTCCTTCCATCCAAATTGGATATTGTACTATAACAATTGTCAAATACATTCTTCTCTATATGCATCACATCAAGATTGTATCGAAGAATATTATCATCCCAATATGGCAATTTGAATAGACTACTAACTGACTTGTAAGTTTTTGAGTTCTTGAAATCACCAAGTGTGATGATTTCATCCAAAATTGGACGATCATAATAGGTTTTAGGTTTTGTTCGAAGCTCTATCGTTCCATCAAATGAGTCTGCATCCAAGCGATAAGAATGATCAAGATCAATATATTGGCGATTTCCCATAAAACAAGATTTACGACCATTCTTCAGCTGTTTTGTCCAGACATTTTCACCACAAGGAGGGCATGCGAATTTCCCATGAACCATATGAGAAGCAAGCATTCCTAAACCAGGAAGATCACTTATGGTCATAAGCATGGCCCCTCGCATAGTAAAACTCTCATCTCTTGATGCATCATATGTGTACAAGCCAGTTAGAAATAATTCCTTTAGGTCATCCAAGAGTGGCTCAAGGAACACATGAATTCTATCTCTAGGACTTTTAGGACCAGGAATCAATAAAGAGAGCATAAGGTTGTGATCTTTCATGCAAAGCCATGGAGGAAGGTTATATACCACCAATATAACAGGCCAACAACTATGTGTAGAGCTCATCATCCCAAATGGATTAAATCCATCAGTAGCCAAACCAAAACGAATATTACGTGATTCTGATGCAAATCCTAGGAACTTTTCATCAAACCTCTTCCACACCGGTGCATCAGCAGGATGTCTTAATGCACCATCCTTAATGCGCTCCTCGTCATGCCATCTTAGAAGAGAAGTTGTTTCTCTACACATAAACATTCTTTCGAGCCTCTCTTTAATTGGAAAGTATCGTAAAACTTTGCAGGGTGTTGCTTTCTTTCTTTCCTTCTTTGTTAATACAGACGTGGGATCCTTATCCTTCCACCTCGAAAGCTTACAGATTGCACAAAAATCATCATTCTTCTTTTCCTTCCAATACAACTGGCAGTTGTTTGGGCAGGCATCAATATTTTCGTATCCAAGTCCAAATTTAGAGATTATTTTCTTAGCTACATGCAGAACCTCAAGTAGATCACCAAAAGATTTATCAGACCATTTGTTGATGGACTTGATATTAAACAGAAGCACAAATAAAGTTAGTTGTGTGAGCTCACAGCCTATCCATAATGGCCTTTTCGAATCTTCAAGTTGTGTATAAAACTGTTGTGCTTCAATATTGGGTCTCTGGGCCGATTCTTGACCTTCAGTCATAGGTGTGCCATCATACAGATGTCCAAGGGCATCTTGAATCAGCTGGTCAACATCAACATGCCTTTCATCAATATGTGAATTTGGTTCCGAACTACTTGTGTGTTGCACTGAATTATCACCATGAAAATTCCATTCATCATAATTCTCAAGTATCCCATTGCACACCAAATGCCCATACATCTCATCTCTTGTCTGAATAGTAGTGTGCACACATGTCTGACATGGGCATTAAATCTTGATGCCTTCAGCTTTATCTTTAAATGCAAATTCAAGGAACTTCTCTACACCAGCTATGTATGGATCAGAACCTTTAGGATAACATAAAAGACGCTTGACCAATCCAATATCCATTCCAACACTGGGTAAAAATTGTTCATCACGATGACAATGAAATCCTCAACGTTGTCGTAGTAGCCGTTACATCTGACGGAACAAGGTGGGAAGTGAGAGGGAGGAACAAGCGGGTACCCTGCCAGAACGCTTCACATGGACAGAGTAGGCCTTAATGAAGTCGTAGGGGATCACGTCTTCGTTGCTCGCACCATCGAGGTCGCGATCCTATTCCTCCTCTCCTCTCGCTGTCCACTCTATCCTTCGAAAGGTGGGGGCGTGCGCGTGGACAGCGGCCAGCGGGTGCGTCGACGTGGGTGGTGGTGGCAGGTGCTTGGGCGTGGACCTACCTGGGGATAGAGGCCCACGAGGGCGTGCAGGTGCTTGGGCGGCGGCCGTGGGCAGACCTAGGGGCTGCGGCCAGCGAGGACGTTGGCGTGGGTGGAGGTAGGCAGGTGCTCGGGCATGGCCATGTGGCAGACTGAGGGCGGACCAGGGGGCGGCGGTGGGCACACGTACATCAATCTGGAGAGGCTTGCCTGTAGAGATTTAGAGAGATTTAGCGTTTGTCAGGATTCTATAACAAAAATTGAGTGTAACAACTAAACGTACACATCAATAAGGTTTATTTGGTTAGTGAGTATTACTTTGGTGGAAGGTGTAGGTTGTGAGTTCAACTTCTCTTGAAGACATATTTTTTGCATATTTTTTGCAAATAATTAGAGATATGACAAATGTTTTAATAAGTGAAACACAATGACAATAAGATAAATTAAATATTTTAATAAATAAAACGATACAAAGTGGACTAAAAGACTTTGTATTGTTATCAATTCCCCCCACTTTACACATTTTTTGCGCAATTTAGCATCCCCAACTACAATGCTTTAGTTAAAAATAAAAGGCACAATTGCAAAATTGCTAAAGTACCAAAATTAATCTACAGATACGGTTTGCACCGCATGTAAACGTTACAAGCATTCTAGTTACTCTATGCATACGGCTGCAACACATGGTAATCGTTGCTATGATCGTATTTACTCTACGCATACAGTTTGCAACGCATGTTAAATGTTGCCAGTACCATTGTAACTCAACAGATATAAGTTGCAACACATAACAAGCGTTGGAACATAATCACTTCCAACACATATCATTGTACGTTGCTAGGTATACGATGCTATAGGGGGGTTTATTTTGTAGTGTAGGTATTAAGAAGTCCATAAAGGCACATGCAATAATGGCAAGAAAAATTCAGTAGACCCGTGACCACTAATATACCACTGCAAAAATAGTAAACACCCCAAACCATCAAAGTAAATGAGTTAAACAAATAGAACTTGGATTTGGCCAATACTTAAAATAAATCAAAAGAAAGACTAAAAATGGGAAACAATGAGCAACCCAATTTTTACCTAAGTACTTATGATGTAAACTACCAGGGAAAAATATAAGACTAAGATGAAAATATGATGTAATACACCTCACCCCCTGCCCCATGAAATAGACCATGTATCCCAAGAAATTTTACAACCCCTTCCCTATGAGCAAAGTTAACCAACTTAAAGAATGATTGCTCTTGCGCAAAGAAGAAGATAGGAAAATTAGGAAATATGTTGTTTGACATTTTTCAATTTTAGTAGTAGTAGAAAGCACCACTAAGCCCCAAAGCTTTGAAAAATCCCCATAAAATAACTATTAGGTATCTATGGCTAAAATTTGGCATAAGGTCATAATATTATACCTAGATACCAGCAAAAATAACCCTTAAGATAAAATCCACGCCTAGAAGAGAGTTGTAGTTCAAAGCACCCCCTCTGCCCTAAATTTTAATATTTTTGTGCAGAGAAAACCAGTCCCATTCTTGGCCTCAATTGTTGAGACTAAAATATATACACCAGTGAGAAGCCACTGAAAGTTTTACATAATTTTTGGAAATTTTTGAAACTATGTTGTAGTTCAAACCTACTCAAAAAAAGCATAAGTAGGAAAGGGAAAAAAGAGAGAATTAATAGAAGTGATAAATCTGAACTATAATAACTTCAGTAAAGACCTTGTTAAAACTTTCACTAAGACATTAAAGGGTAGTGGAGTACTAAATTAATCCAACCTCCAGACCTTGGCCACACCTAATTCTAAATGGTGAGGTATATGTCGGTGTTTGGGACCCGACCGCGCACCCGGGGTTACCCCTCGAGGTGCTTTTGGGTAGGACGGTGTTGCCAACTGTAGCTCGATGGTTCGTGCTAGGCGCACAAGAGACGATAGACAATTTTCTACAGGTTCGGGCCGCTTAGAAAGGCGTAACACGCTACTTCCTGGTGTGGATCTTTATGTGGTGGGTTACAGGAGGATTCTCTAGTATGAAGGATGCTAGAGAATGGAGTAGATGGCTGATGAATGACTTTTCTTTTGATGGGGTGCCCCCTAGGCCTTATATACTCGACCGTGGGGCGTTACATGCGGGTATGATAACAACGTGCACCTAAGTAATAGTGAACCGACTGAACTTATGTTCCTATAATCCTGCTGACTTATCTTCATTTAGTTCCGACGCCTGAGGGTGCTGCGCGGGAGAATTGGATCAATGCTGCAGATAATGCTTAAATACCATGAGCAGTCTAGGTCCGAGTTTATCCAATCTTGCGTCAATCCATTCTGCCAGCAGTTCCTCCCCTGGCCCACGAAGGGATGGCCTTGCGAAATAATGGGCCCAAAGCCTTTCGCTAGGCCTTCTAGCCTTCTAGTGGACCCGGGGGATATCTGTCCCCCACAAGCCCCAACCTTTGAGTTGATTTTGAAATAATCGGCCCAAAGATTCTAGGTCCAGCTTGCGGTTTTGATTTTGGTAATGAACGCTTTGAAAATACACCTGTCAAATCGTTGCTTCTGAACTCTGAGCCATTCAAAAACAATCTTCTATTATCCTCTTTTGGCACATTCAACGGTCTTCACCTTATACTTCAAAAATCGGTGCTCTATCACTAGCTTATGCTTTGGAGATCAACATTTTGTCCTTTGGGTTTGAGGATTCATTGGGTGTAGCCCCCAAGCTTTGAGTGGATTACTGAAAATAATCCACTCAAAGGTCTTCATCTCATGTTTTTTAGGAATCATCATTTTATCTTCGTCTCATGCTTTAGAAATCAGCATTTTATCATCGGTTCATGCTTTAGAGATCAGCATTCTGTCTTTTGGGGTTAATGATTTATTGGGTGCACCGGAGGTGCACCCAATGGGTGTAGCCCCCGAGCTTTGAGTGAATTACTGAAAATAATCCACTCAAAGATCTTCATCTCATGCTTTTTAGAAATCATCATTTTGTCTTCGTCTCATGCCTTAAAACTCAGCATTATATCATCAGTTTATGCTTTAGAGATCAGCATGTTGTCTTCATTTCATGCTTTAGAAACTAGCAGCGTGATCTGCCCATGTCCTATTTGGTTTGAAATTTATTTGATCGGCGACAGATGGGACGTCTAGTAGATGGCTCTTGGTTGGTCTTCATTTCGCTTTGCGCTTCAATGCTTCTGTTGATTAGACTTGTACTTCAGCAGCTATATTTGGCTTTCCTCTGATCTCCATAGATATCTTTCTTCTGTCTTGATACATTCATTGCGTATACTGTACGAATGTGACTGCTTGGGAAAATCTATTGAAAATTCTTGGACGTCCCCCCAATGGGTGTGACCGAGGGACGTTTTGGTACGCTGAGCATTTAGCAAACTGTCCTTGAGTAGTAACTTGACGTGACCGCGAGGTGTAATCATATCGTCCAAGCAGTTGACCTTAGTCCAAATGGTGTCGTGTTACGCGAAGCGGTGTCTACTGCCTGACTTGCTTCCAGACGATTTGAATTGCTTATTGAATACTTGCGACTGTTCGGTGAATGTGGTAGGAAACGAGCAGTTGCTTCCGGCCTCTATAAATAGACCGCTTGCCTCGTTGGTGTCTTCACACATCTTCTGATCGTCTATTGCTTATTTTCCCACTTTTCTCTTCTCTTCCAACCGACCATGGGCAAGAACAAGAAAGGTCGAGGTTCGTCGCACCACTCCGGCGATAAGCGGAAGCGTGAGCCAAGTCCTCCCTCAGAGGACTTTGGTGACTCCGAGTACTCGGAGGAGGAGTTTTCCTCCGAGTCTGAGGGGTCACCCGTCTACGCCTCTCCCCTGGTGTCGTCCGATGACTCAGACGATTCCCAGGGGATAGCCACCGAGGTGTGGACGTACATCCGGGCCGTCGAGCGCTCCGGGCTCGAGGGCTCGGATGAGTCGGAGGTCTCCTCGGACGAGGAGAACTCTTCCGACTCGTCCGAGGAGGAGAGCGGCAGTGACGGCGACGACGAGGGCGATGGCGGTGACAGCGGCGATGACAGCGACGACGACGGCAGCAAGGGTGATGGAGGCAACATCGGCGAGGGCGACGGCAACGGCGGCAAGGGCGACGGCAACGGCAAGGGCAGCGGTGGCAGCAGCAAGGCCAGTGGCAAAGCACCACTGGCTTAAATATTAGTTTAGATAATTAGTAGTAGCAGAATAATGTAGTAGTAGTTAGTAGTATAGTATAGTGTAGTGTGAGTAATGTAGTAATGAAGTAATGTAATGTAGTGAAAAAGGGAGAAAAAGCCTGACTCATAATGAGTTAGTCTTTAAATTTGTGAAAAACTTCCCTCGTCTAAGTATTGAAGAAATTTCAGCTATTCCCGGCAACCTCTCGCTTTTCCGTCGTTCATTCTTTATAGTCGATTGATAGTTTGTATTCGCGCCTAACGCTGCCGATGTTATTAGAAATAATTACCAGGCGATAACTGGTAACTGCTGAGTCATGCTTCGTTTTGCCGACGTTTTAGAGATAACGGCCGAGTTAAGACAAACACTGTCGGCGTTTTAGAGATAACAGCCGAGTGGTGCTTGATGTTGCCGGCGTTTTAGAGGTAACAGCTGAGTTATGCTTGACCCCGTCGGCATTTTAGAGATAACAGCCGAGTTATGCTTGACCCCGTCGGTGTTTTAGAGATAACACCCGAGTTATGACAGGCATTGTCGGTGTTTTAGAGATAACGGCCGAGTGGTACTTGATGTTGTTAGCGTTTTAGAGGTAACAACCGAGTTATGTCAAAAATCTTGTTTGCCCGAGCGATGATTTGGCACTTTTTAGAAATGGTGCCCAACCCGGGAAACCCCCATTTATACTCATGTCGACGTGCGCTTTTGAGTTCTGAGCCCTAACTTCACATTTCCGCCTCGAACCAGTCCTCTGTTTCCCTAAGATTTCGCCCTTGTTTGATCCGCCGGCGAAATTGCAATGGCGCGCAAGCAGAAGAATCAGAGTTCTGCTGCGGCAATCATTCCTCCCATTGATCCCAACAGTCAGTTGCCATTCGCAGGTAACCACATGTTTGTTGTCTCGGAATCAGATCTCCTCGACCTTGTTGGTGTTGGAGTTCTTCCTCCAAAAGAGCTCTACTCTTGGCGGATTTGCCGTGGGGTCACTGTTCCGACAGAAGATACCCACGAGTCCGTCGTCTATGTTCCTTTTCTCATCCGCGGCCTTGCTCTTCCCGTTTCTCCCTTCTTCCGCGGTCTCCTTGATTTTTACAATCTAAACTTGACCCATCTGAATCCCAATTCCATCTTGCAAATTTCTATCTTTGTGCATCTGTGTGAGGCCTACCTCAGAATTCTTCGTCATTTCGAACTATGGAAGTATTTGTATCACTGTCGGCCTGGGATGGCTGGGGGGCAGCACCAGCTTGTTGGTGGTGCAAGTTTGGAGATGCGCCGCGGGAGGAAGACATAATACCTCGACATTCCTCTCAAGG
Organism: Zea mays; assembly: GCF_902167145.1. Classification (NCBI taxonomy): domain Eukaryota; kingdom Viridiplantae; phylum Streptophyta; class Magnoliopsida; order Poales; family Poaceae; genus Zea; species Zea mays. Next base: position 93,671,611 of record NC_050097.1, read on the forward strand.
ATAACATCAAACGGTGGTGCCTTGAGTGGTTTATTGTGGAAAACCACTGCAAGTCCCTCCCCCTCGGTCGGGGAGACAGCCATATGTATGTACTCCGAGCTGGGTTGAGTCTCCAACTTCCTTGGAGATAACGGAGGCTAGAGTTCTGCTTGCTGAGATCTATCTACTGAAGAGAGAGGTCTGACTGCCGAAGCTGTGGTTGCTAACTTCGTTTTCAAGAATATTCATCCTTTGAAAGACAGGGCGTATATAGCTTACTTGTACAGTGGTATTACTGACTCTATTCGGGTCACCAACAAGAAAATTCCTACTGAGGATCTGGTGAGCCGACTAGACATGATCCTGAGGGGCAAGATATCAAATGTTGGTGCTCCTGTTGCCTATTCTGCTTAGAATCTGCCACCTCATAGGTAATTTTTCAATTTCGTGACCAACCCTCCTACTAGTGATGGTGGTCTGGGTCTTAGAGTGCGACCCTCTCCCGAGGACATTGAGGCTCTGGTTGCTCCCCTTTGTGATCTTCCCAGTGATGAGAGACAGATTCACTTTGAGATGCCAGCAAGTCCAGATGATGCAGAAATAGATGTTGTACTCAATGTGTTGGCTGAAGAATCTTCTGACTCGACCCATGCTGAACCGATGGCTATCACGGTTGGACAAGAGCTTAACAAAACAGTGGAGACCTGAAAGCATGAGGGTACCCACCCAAAGGGTCCTCGCCAAGTTAGCCGTCTGACTGCACCTGTTGAGGAAAAGAAGAAGAGGCGGCTTCGGCGACTGTCATGCTTGGACCAGGATGTCGGTCCTTCTGCTCCGGTTTGCAATGAAGTGCCAGCAGAGGTCCTTTTTAAGGTTGATCCCAATCATGGCGCCCATGTTGAAGTTGATCCCAATGGGTGTAACTGTTGGGGGCCTTCGGCTTCCGAAGGTCCTCAAAAACATGATTTGACAATGTTTTCCAAGAGAAATATGTAAACAGGTACCTTCGAAGTTAGATTGCGGGTATACAAAAGTACGGTTCAAGACGAAGCTCGACTGGGACGAAAGGCGATCACGACGAAGGAAAAGACGATCACGAAGCTATGTGCAGAAAAGCTTCGGCATAACGGTAGAAAAGGGGAACCGACTTAAAGATGAAAAGCCAAATTAGACCTTGAAGAATTACTATAAAGTTATTGTTAAATGTAATGGGTATTAATGTAATTTTGCATGGGCTGCGACCCGTGCCTATAAATAGGTGAACAGTATTCCCGTACTGTTCACGCTGACTTGGCATTTGCTTTTGCATCACACCTGTATTCACATTCCTTCAAGCCGGAGGTATATTTGTAATTTACCATTATTTACATGAGTAATATAAGTAGAAGATAAATTAATAATAATATTTACAGAGATTATGTTAGTTCTTATATTCTGTGTTTAAGTACTTCTTATCTTTTGTTATGTTCATGAAGGTTTGTCCTTCATGACCTTCGTCCGAAATTCATTATACCCGAAGGGAAATAATGATTCAAAGGACGAAGGGTTTTGATATTTAACATCTTGTGTTGCCTTGTTCTTGATTCAAAGCATTTGAGAACGAGTCCCCAACATTGGCGCCCACCTCCGGTGAACTCACTTCCATTTCTTGAGCTTTTGAACATCTTCGGCAAACATCACCTTCATCATGCCGCCGAAGAAGGCTTCAGCGACAGGGGCTGCCACTCTGCAGCCGCTGGACCCCAATCAGGACGTCCTTTCTCTTAGGGAGGCCCGAAGCCAGAAGAGGAAGGCCATCAGTCCAACGCCTCCGGAGGATGACTTGGACCAGGAAATCCAAAACCTGGAGATGCTCCAACAACAGGTGCAACGAAAGAATGAGAAGATGGCTCGTCTAGCTGACCTTCAGAGGCAGATAGATGAAGCTTCAGAAGAGGTTCGTCATCTTGTTCAGGATGACCAGAACCGAAGGCCTCCGCGCAGAGAGCTTCATCAGGAGGGTTTCTACAATGAGGATGATTGGTATGAAGATTTCCATCATGGAAATTTTGCTTTTGATGATGCTTCTCCTCTATCAACAGAATTGCAGGCTACACCATGGCCCCAGTCTTACAAGCCACCTCAGCTCCCCATGTATGGCGGTCATTCAGACCGAAGCAATTTCTGATGAGTTATGAGGCAACCATATCTTCGTATGGTGGCAATACGGCAGTCATGGCAAAGTCTTTTGTCATGGCCGTCAAGAGTGTTGCTCAAACTTGGTACTCCTCTCTTCGACCAGGGACAATTACTTCATGGCAAAAGCTGAAGGATATGTTGATAACCAGCTTTCAAGGATTTCAGACAAAGCCAGTCACCGGTCAGGCTCTATTCCAGTGTACCCAGGTGTAACACTCAAGTTGTATACCAAGAGTAATAAAGAGAGTTCCTCATTTTGTGTGTTTCATTTGCATCATAAAAAGTGCACCTATGTAATTGAGAGTGACTAAATAAAACAATTATTCTAAAATAAAGAAAAAGTGCATTTGTTGGAGTTTTATGTGTTGTGCATTAAATAAAACCATGATGATAAAAATGATAAGGTAATAATTATTTGAAGCTTGATTAAAGCCACATTGAAAAATAGGGTTTAAAGGAAGAAGAGAAATGTTATGAAAATAAAGAAAATAATGTAAATATATTCCAAAAATTTGTATTTCATATTCCAGAATATGATTTGATAACAAATGTGCACAAGGGTTGAAAACTAAATTCAAATTCAAATTTAAAAGAAAGAAAGCAGAAAAAAAAATAATAAAAACCTTACCTGGGCCGGAACCCCGTATTTTGGCCCACCAGCGTTTCTCACACGCGCGGCCCAGAACACAAAACCGGCGCCGACATGTGGGGACCCTCTGTCAGCCTCGCCCGCCTTCTCCACACGCACGCGGCCGATTTTCCCCTCTCGCTGCGTGTCGGGCCCGCTTGTCAGCCGCTTTTACACCGCGCACGCACCAACTCTCTGTTGTGTGGGTCCCGTTGGTCAGTCCCTCTCCGTTCCCGTCGTCAACCACGAACCGAGTCTTGCGGCGATGGAAACTCCACGGATCTCGCGTGGCCGGTGTGCTAGGTCCGGCCGCGGACTTCTCTTCGTGGGTGTTTAAGTATCGCTCCTGCGCCCCTTTCTTCGCTGCCCCACTCCACGCCAACACCTGCGCCGCCGCTAGAGTAGAGCTTAGCCCGCCGCCGTGATTGCCCTCACCCGCACCGCGACTGGTCCTCTGCGCTAGAGCCTGGGCACCTGCTTGGCGCGGCAAAGCTTCGGCCGCCGTCAATTTTCCCCGCCGGTGTCCTGCGCAAGCTCAATTCGTCGCCGTGGTGAAGACCTCCGCCGTGCGCCGTGGCCAGGCCTCCCGGTGACCTAATCCTCGGTAAAATTCCCACCTCTGTGTTCGCCACCTTCCTAATTTCATTGTGCACCAACTAATTTAGCAACCGACTCATCGTGGGGGCGAATTGGGTCACTCCGGCCATGGCCTTGCCGCGACGCGATGCTGTGTGCCGCCGTCGTTGGTCAGGAGGTAGGTGATGGCCCTGGTCCGTCGGATCGGATGTGTACGGTCAGGATTAGATTGTAGGATACCCCTTCGCGATAGTCGATCTGCGACGTCCGTTTCTGATCGGGCGAGCGCGATTCGATCGGGTTACTTTAAATCCGATGCGTTCGCTGATAATCGGACGGCAGAGTTCGGATACCGGTTCGCGGGGACTGTGATTTAATCTGGGCGCTCGGTCAGGGATCCAACGGCCGTGACTCGCTCGTACCCCTTCGCGGTGTATCATTTGCATAAGAGCCCTCGGCTTTGTGGTGAATAAACCCGCAGTCCGCGGTACAGAATTCTGAGTCTTAGGCATTTTTACGCGCCAGCCCCTGGGTTTACTGGAATTTGAGGCCCGATCCAGGGAACTTTGAAAATCAGAAATTAATATCAGAAATCAATTTTTAGTGCATAAATAAATGTTAAAACTTGTTTAATTCATAGTAAATGCATAAGAACTCCAAATTGGTCCATTCCAGTTCCTAAATTTTTGTAATAATATTGTCTACCCATTAGTGCCTCTGTTCTGTCATGACAAACACATTAAAATTATTCTTTCACTTAATCTTGTATTAAATGCATAAAACCTTAGAAAATCCATAACTTAAAATATATAACTCCAAATTTAATGATTCCAGTTCCAGTAATCTTATTTTAATGTCTAGTTTACTACTGTATATTCTATTTGCATGTTTGATGTGATGTTAATTTATGCTATGCTATGTATGAATTGTATTGATGCGAGTAGACGAGCAAGCCACCGTGGAAACTGAGGTTCAACAAGTAGAGATAGCTGAGCAGGAGCTCGTGGAAGGCAAGTTGTGCCCTTGATCACTTCTTTTACCTATTCATGTTCTTATTATTCATAATGATCTGCATAGGTTAATTTTGATGGGACCCAATAGGATACCCTAGATTTTGACTATCTTTATACCTTGTTTCACCACTGGTTTTACTACTAAATTTTTGGGTAGTACATGCTATTGCTTTATGTGGATTTGGGTATAAAGATATTTATGACTCATGACTACACTTTCTATTATCTGTTCATTATTTTATGTTCATGATAAGATCATTATGTTAATGGGAACATGGAGAACCACCCGGGAAAACAGTGCTACCACAAGGGTTTAATGGGACGCCCTTGGCTGACTAATTAGGAAAGCTAGTGGAAGACTACCTTACCCGAAAGGGGCAAGGGCAGTAGGGGAGAGGTCAGTGCGGGGAGGTCCCTGGTTGATTTTGCTGCGATGGCTGTCAGCCAGGAACCCTGTACTGGATCTTCCTATAAACTGTAGCGGGTTTTCGGAAGCTAGTGGAACTTTGTAAAGGTCTCGTAGTGGATCCCTAGCCATTCACCTCGGTAGTGTCTAAGGGCCTTGCAAACCCAGGCGACATGGGATACACGACTTGTGGGTAAAGATGCGCAACCTCTGCAGAGTGTAAAACTAGTATACTAGCCGTGCTCACGGTCAAGAGCGGCTCGGACACTCACATGATTAAATTATGGAACTTAAACTTAACCTGTCATTTTATTGCATTTGGGATTATTTTATTATTACTTTTACTTATTATTACTATGGTTTGGTATTTACTTACACTTAGTAACTGCTAATAAAATTTTGACCAACTTATAAAAGCAATGCTCAGCTTCAGCCTTTATTTCATTGATCAGCCTTACACTTCATGAACTCCCACCTTTGGTGAGTTCATGCCACATTATTCCCCACGACTTGTTGAGCTATGAACGTATGTGAGCTCACTCTTGCTGTCTCACACCCCCCCACAGGAGAAGAACAGGTGATAGAAGAGGAGCCGCCTAACACTGAGGAGTTCGATCTGATCTAGGTGGCGTGTCTCGGTCGATATTGGCGCCGACGATCCTTAGTTCGCTTTACCTTTATTATTTTATTTTGTAATAAGTCTTCTGCTATGTAATAAATACTCTGATGTTTTATGACATTTATCTCTATACACTCTGTTATTATATATGTTGTCTTCTTGGCGCATGTATGAGATGCACCCGGCTTTGTCCTTTAAAACCGGGTGTTACAGAAGTGGTATCAGAGGAAATGTTGACCGTAGGACGAAACCTAGATAGAAATGGACAAACCCCTTTCCTACTTACCTTACTCTGACTCATTCTGTACTTATCTCATCTTGATCTGGTCTCACCTTTTGCTATTCTGCTCTGATTAATCTTATCTTTTCCACTCTAAGACAAAATGGATTTCACACCTTGGAATCCTACCACTATGATATTCTTAAGAGATAGGGAACCTAAGACAAAAATTTAAAACTATTTTCTTTAAAAATGTTGGTTGATTGTGCTGATGCTCAATGTCTGATTTGCTTCTTTGATTGATTGAATTATAGATGGACATCTTAGCATGTACCAAAATAAGGTATTGAATTAGCTTTAGTAGGTAAAATATCAATCTGCTTAGCTAATAAAATTCCCCAAAGTAACCTGCTTTGTAAATACCTGCCTTGTCTACTATTTTCTTACCATATGTATCTAACTCAGATGGTCAATACCAGGCGGGGTGGTGGAATTGATTTGCCTCCCAATCGACACACTCGGAGAATATACAGACAACCCCAGCCACAACCTGCAGAGATGAATCCTCCTAATCCTCCACCAGGCGGAGTTGACCCACTGGTTGCTGCACAGATGGCGGTGATGCAGCAAATGGCAGACACTATGGCTGATATGCGTGCTCAGATGCAGCAGGAACGCCAAGAGATGCGTCAGGAAAGAGAAGATATACGGCAAGAGTTGCGCCAGGAGCGGGATGAGATACGCCAGGAGAGGAGGGCACAACAACAGCAACAACAACAGCAACAGCAGCAACAAGTGCCACTGCCTCCACCACACCACCAGTTCCACCCCGGGACAAGCATAGAGAGTTCATGAGTCATAAGCCACCTACATTCGCTAGCTCGCCTGATCCACTGGACGCGGATGATTGGCTGAAGTCTGTTGAGAAAATGCTGAATATTGCACAATGCACTGATCGGGAGAAGGTTTTATATGCTTCGGGACGTCTGACTGGTCCTGCTGCTGATTGGTGGGATTCATATACTGCTGCCCACGATGTTGCGGATACTATCACTTGGGCAGAGTTCAGTACACAGTTCAGGAACTACCATATTCCAGCTGGGATGATAAAGATCAAGAAGAAGGAATTTCTGTCGCTGAAGCAAGGAAGTATGTCAGTCAGCGAGTACCGCGACAAGTTTATTCAGTTATCCAGATATGCCCCTGAAGAAGTTGCTGAAGACGAGAGGAAGCAGGAGCATTTCATTGAAGGACTTAATGGACCCTTGCAGTACGCTCTAGTGGCACACACATTTCCATCATTTCAGAGACTGTTGGATAAGGCTCTTGCTATTGAACACAAGCGTGTACAACTGGGCGATTTGAAGAGGAAGGCTATCTCACAAGGACAGGGTAGCAGCAGTGTTCGTCCTCGCTACAGTTCACCACAGGGTACACCGACTCGACCCGGAGGACCACGCCCAGTTCCGCAATCACCACTGAGGACACCTACCCGACAGGCTACTCCCACGGGCACCCCGACAAAGTTTGCAGGACAGAGTCCGGGCACTCAATGTTTCAAGTGTGGGAAGATTGGTCATTATGCAAATGTCTGCCCACAGAGGATTGCTACTACTCCAGCTCAGAACAAGCAACAGACCCCTAGCAAGGGATATTCTATAGCCAGGGTGAATCAAGTCAGCGTTGATGATACTCCTGATGGTGGGGACCTCGTAATTGGTATGTTTTATGTTAATACAATTCCTGCAACCATATTATTTGATTCTGGTGCTACACATTCATTCATGTCTGCTCGATATGCCAACACAAATGAAATACCACTGCTAAATATGAGAAAACCCCTGATAGTAATTACACCTAAAGGGCCTGTTGAGGCGAATCAAATGACACGTAGATTGACATTAACCATTATGGGTAGAGAATTTGGAGCCACTGCTATAATATTAGAGTCAAGCAGTATAGATCTAATACTGGGTATGTCATGGCTAAGAAAGGCAAAGGCCGTTATAGCATGTGGTAGAGGTACCGTGGAACTCACTACCACCAAAGGAGAAAGGTTTCAAGTTAATATCGCAGTAACCTCCTCATCCATGCGTGCAATGTTCTTTATGCCTGAGGAGTTTGTTGGTAACAACATCAGAGTGGTTAGAGATTTTCCGGATGTCTTTCCAGAGGAGTTACCAGGGATGCCACCTGATAGAGAAGTTGAGTTTGTTATTGATCTCCTACCTGGAACTGCCCCTATTTCTAAACGGCCATATAGAATGTCCGTAGAGGAGTTGAAGGAACTTAAGAAGCAGTTGACGGAGTTACAAGAGGCTGGTTACATTCGTCCGAGTTCCTCACCTTGGGGAGCACCGGTGTTATTTGTGCAGAAGAAGGATGGATCACAAAGAATGTGTGTGGATTATAGATCTCTTAATGATGTTACGGTAAAGAACAAGTATCCGCTGCCCCGTATTGAGGATTTATTTGATCAGATGCGAGGTGCTAGAGTATTCTCGAAGATTGATCTCCGATCTGGATACCATCAGATGAGGATTAGACCATCGGATATTCCCAAGACGGCTTTCTCGACTCGATATGGATTATATGAGTTTACTGTTATGTCATTTGGACTAACCAATGCACCAGCTTACTTCATGAATTTGATGAATAAGGTGTTTATGGAGTATTTGGACAGTTTCGTCGTGGTATTCATCGACGATATTCTTATCTATTCTAGGAATGAAAGTGATCATGAGGAACATCTGAGGTTGGTGCTACAGAAGTTGCGAGATAATCAACTCTACGCTAAGTTCAGCAAGTGCGAGTTTTGGATTGACAAGGTGCCATTCCTTGGTCATATTATTTCTAATGGAGGAATAGCAGTGGATCCTGCTAAAGTGAAAGAGATAATGGAGTGGAGAGTGCCCACTACAGTTACTGAGATTCGAAGTTTCTTGGGACTCGCAGGATATTATCGGAGATTCATTGAGGGATTCTCCAAAATTGCCAAGCCTATGACATCGCTTTTGGAGAAAGAAAAAGAATTTAAGTGGGATGAGAAATGTCAAGAGAGCTTTGATCAATTAAAGGAGAGATTGATGTCACCCCCAGTATTGGTGATGCCAGACTTACAGAAAGGATTTGACATCTATTGTGATGCATGTAGACAGGGACTTGGATGTGTGCTTATGCAAGATGGACACGTGATTGCCTATGCGTCACGTCAGTTGCGGAAACATGAATTGAACTACCCCACCCATGATTTGGAATTGGCAGCAGTTGTGCATGCGCTTAAGATTTGGAGACACTACATTATGGGGACTAAGTGCCAAGTGTACACGGATCATAAGAGTTTGAAATATATATTCACTCAGAAGGACCTCAACCTCAGACAACGTCGTTGGTTGGAGTTCATTAAGGATTATGATTTGGAGATTCACTATCACCCGGGCAAGGCGAATTTGGTTGCAGATGCCTTGAGTCGGAAAGAACATGTTCACTCCGCTTTCGTTGCCCAGCTACCTGATGAATTAGCAAAAGATTTTGAGAGACTCAACCTGGGAATTGTTACACATACGGAAGGAGTGACTATTAAATTGGAACCTACCTTGGAGCAAGAAATTCGTAAAGGTCAGATTGGTGATGCCAAAATCCAGGAGATCAAGGATCTGATAACAGAGGGTAGAGGCCCGGAGTTCACGGAGGATGAACAAGGCACGATTTGGTTCAAGAATCGGATCTGTGTTCCCGACATTGAAAGTCTTCGGGAAACTATATTGAAGGAGGCACATGATTCAGTTTATTCTATCCATCCTGGGAGTACTAAGATGTATCAGGATTTGAAGCAAAAGTATTGGTGGTATGGACTAAAGAGAGATGTGGCTGCACATGTGGCTATGTGCGATGTATGCCAAAGAGTTAAAGCTGAACACCAGAGGCCAGCCGGATTATTGCACCCACTGAAGATACCCGAGTGGAAATGGGAGGAAATTGGTATGGATTTTATTGTTGGACTACCCCGCACTCCAGCAGGATATGACTCTATTTGGGTAATTGTGGACAGATTGACAAAAGTGGCTCATTTTATACCGGTGAGGACTAATTACACGGGAGCCAAGCTAGCAGAATTGTATATGACTCGGATAGTTTGTTTACATGGAGTACCTAAGAAGATCGTGTCTGATCGAGGATCACAGTTTACTTCTCGGTTTTGGAAGAAGTTGCATGAGAGCTTGGATACAAAGTTGAATTTTAGTTCAGCCTACCATCCCCAGACTGATGGACAGACAGAGAGGACTAATCAAGTGCTGGAGGATATGTTAAGAGCTTGTGCTCTCAAGCATGGTGGCAGTTGGGAGAAGAGCTTACCATATGCTGAGTTTTCTTATAATAATAGCTACCAAGCCAGTTTGAAGATGTCACCGTTTGAGGCTCTATATGGCAGAAGATGCAGGACACCACTGTATTGGGATCAAACTGGTGAAAGACAGTTCTTTGGGCCTGAACTTATTCAAGAGGCAGAAGAACAAGTTCGAATGATAAGAGAAAATTTGAGGATTGCACAATCCAGGCAAAAGAGCTATGCTGATAATAGGAGAAGGCTACTGGAGTTTAAGGAGGGTGATCAGGTCTATTTGAAGGTGTCGCCACTTCGGGGTATGAGGAGATTTAAAGTTAAAGGAAAGTTGTCCCCTCGCTTCATTGGACCTTTCTTGATCTTAAAGCGAGTGGGAGAGGTTGCATATCAACTGGAGTTACCCGATCATCTGTCAGATGTACATAATGTGTTCCATGTGTCTCAGCTGAAAAAGTGCCTCAGGGTACCTGAGGAGCAGTTGCCAATGGAGGACCTTAATGTCCAAGATGACCTGACTTATGCTGAGTATCCCGTCAAGATTCTCGATACACCGACTCGAGTTACGAGGAATAAGGTTATAAAGATGTGCAAAGTGCAATGGAGTCACCACGGTGAAGATGAAGCAACTTGGGAAAGAGAAGAAGAACTTCGTATAGATTTTCCCCACCTTTTCCCTAGATCTTCTTAAATCTCGAGGACGAGATTATTTTAAGGGGGGTAGGATTTGTAACACTCAAGTTGTATACCAAGAGTAATAAAGAGAGTTCCTCATTTTGTGTGTTTCATTTGCATCATAAAAAGTGCACCTATGTAATTGAGAGTGACTAAATAAAACAATTATTCTAAAATAAAGAAAAAGTGCATTTGTTGGAGTTTTATGTGTTGTGCATTAAATAAAACCATGATGATAAAAATGATAAGGTAATAATTATTTGAAGCTTGATTAAAGCCACATTGAAAAATAGGGTTTAAAGGAAGAAGAGAAATGTTATGAAAATAAAGAAAATAATGTAAATATATTCCAAAAATTTGTATTTCATATTCCAGAATATGATTTGATAACAAATGTGCACAAGGGTTGAAAACTAAATTCAAATTCAAATTTAAAAGAAAGAAAGCAGAAAAAAAAATAATAAAAACCTTACCTGGGCCGGAACCCCGTATTTTGGCCCACCAGCGTTTCTCACACGCGCGGCCCAGAACACAAAACCGGCGCCGACATGTGGGGACCCTCTGTCAGCCTCGCCCGCCTTCTCCACACGCGCGCGGCCGATTTTCCCCTCTCGCTGCGTGTCGGGCCCGCTTGTCAGCCGCTTTTACACCGCGCGCGCACCAACTCTCTGTTGTGTGGGTCCCGTTGGTCAGTCCCTCTCCGTTCCCGTCGTCAACCACGAACCGAGTCTTGCGGCGATGGAAACTCCACGGATCTCGCGTGGCCGGTGTGCTAGGTCCGGCCGCGGACTTCTCTTCGTGGGTGTTTAAGTATCGCTCCTGCGCCCCTTTCTTCGCTGCCCCACTCCACGCCAACACCTGCGCCACCGCTAGAGTAGAGCTTAGCCCGCCGCCGTGATTGCCCTCACCCGCACCGCGACTGGTCCTCTGCGCTAGAGCCTGGGCACCTGCTTGGCGCGGCAAAGCTTCGGCCGCCGTCAATTTTCCCCGCCGGTGTCTTGCGCAAGCTCAATTCGTCGCCGTGGTGAAGACCTCCGCCGTGCACCGTGGCCAGGCCTCCCGGTGACCTAATCCTCGGTAAAATTCCCACCTCTGTGTTCGCCACCTTCCTAATTTCATTGTGCACCAACTAATTTAGCAACCGACTCATCGTGGGGGCGAATTGGGTCACTCCGGCCATGGCCTTGCCGCGACGCGATGCTGTGTGCCGCCGTCGTTGGTCAGGAGGTAGGTGATGGCCCTGGTCCGTCGGATCGGATGTGTACGGTCAGGATTAGATTGTAGGATACCCCTTCGCGATAGTCGATCTGCGACGTCCGTTTCTGATCGGGCGAGCGCGATTCGATCGGGTTACTTTAAATCCGATGCGTTCGCTGATAATCGGACGGCAGAGTTCGGATACCGGTTCGCGGGGACTGTGATTTAATCTGGGCGCTCGGTCAGGGATCCAACGGCCGTGACTCGCTCGTACCCCTTCGCGGTGTATCATTTGCATAAGAGCCCTCGGCTTTGTGGTGAATAAACCCGCAGTCCGCGGTACAGAATTCTGAGTCTTAGGCATTTTTACGCGCCAGCCCCTGGGTTTACTGGAATTTGAGGCCCGATCCAGGGAACTTTGAAAATCAGAAATTAATATCAGAAATCAATTTTTAGTGCATAAATAAATGTTAAAACTTGTTTAATTCATAGTAAATGCATAAGAACTCCAAATTGGTCCATTCCAGTTCCTAAATTTTTGTAATAATATTGTCTACCCATTAGTGCCTCTGTTCTGTCATGACAAACACATTAAAATTATTCTTTCACTTAATCTTGTATTAAATGCATAAAACCTTAGAAAATCCATAACTTAAAATATATAACTCCAAATTTAATGATTCCAGTTCCAGTAATCTTATTTTAATGTCTAGTTTACTACTGTATATTCTATTTGCATGTTTGATGTGATGTTAATTTATGCTATGCTATGTATGAATTGTATTGATGCGAGTAGACGAGCAAGCCACCGTGGAAACTGAGGTTCAACAAGTAGAGATAGCTGAGCAGGAGCTCGTGGAAGGCAAGTTGTGCCCTTGATCACTTCTTTTACCTATTCATGTTCTTATTATTCATAATGATCTGCATAGGTTAATTTTGATGGGACCCAATAGGATACCCTAGATTTTGACTATCTTTATACCTTGTTTCACCACTGGTTTTACTACTAAATTTTTGGGTAGTACATGCTATTGCTTTATGTGGATTTGGGTATAAAGATATTTATGACTCATGACTACACTTTCTATTATCTGTTCATTATTTTATGTTCATGATAAGATCATTATGTTAATGGGAACATGGAGAACCACCCGGGAAAACAGTGCTACCACAAGGGTTTAATGGGACGCCCTTGGCTGACTAATTAGGAAAGCTAGTGGAAGACTACCTTACCCGAAAGGGGCAAGGGCAGTAGGGGAGAGGTCAGTGCGGGGAGGTCCCTGGTTGATTTTGCTGCGATGGCTGTCAGCCAGGAACCCTGTACTGGATCTTCCTATAAACTGTAGCGGGTTTTCGGAAGCTAGTGGAACTTTGTAAAGGTCTCGTAGTGGATCCCTAGCCATTCACCTCGGTAGTGTCTAAGGGCCTTGCAAACCCAGGCGACATGGGATACACGACTTGTGGGTAAAGATGCGCAACCTCTGCAGAGTGTAAAACTAGTATACTAGCCGTGCTCACGGTCAAGAGCGGCTCGGACACTCACATGATTAAATTATGGAACTTAAACTTAACCTGTCATTTTATTGCATTTGGGATTATTTTATTATTACTTTTACTTATTATTACTATGGTTTGGTATTTACTTACACTTAGTAACTGCTAATAAAATTTTGACCAACTTATAAAAGCAATGCTCAGCTTCAGCCTTTATTTCATTGATCAGCCTTACACTTCATGAACTCCCACCTTTGGTGAGTTCATGCCACATTATTCCCCACGACTTGTTGAGCTATGAACGTATGTGAGCTCACTCTTGCTGTCTCACACCCCCCCCACAGGAGAAGAATAGGTGATAGAAGAGGAGCCGCCTAACACTGAGGAGTTCGATCTGATCTAGGTGGCGTGTCTCGGTCGATATTGGCGCCGACGATCCTTAGTTCGCTTTACCTTTATTATTTTATTTTGTAATAAGTCTTCCGCTATGTAATAAATACTCTGATGTTTTATGACATTTATCTCTATACACTCTGTTATTATATATGTTGTCTTCTTGGCGCATGTATGAGATGCACCCGGCTTTGTCCTTTAAAACCGGGTGTTACACCAGGACCACGAAGAATATCTTCAGGCGTATGTCAGAAGGTTTCTGCGTCTGAGGGCACAGGCGCCAACAGTGCCCAATGAAATTGATATTGAGGCCATGATTAAGGGACTTCGGCCGGGACCTTCAGCGCAATACTTTGCCAGGAAGCCGCCACAGACTTTGGAGAAGCTACTCCAGAAGATGGACGAGTATATTCGAGCTGACAATGACTTTCGTCAAAGAAGGGAGGAAGCATTCAGGTTTTCTAAAATGACCAGGGGCTTCGGAGGAAGATTTCACCCGAGGCACGTCAGGTCAATTCATAATTCTACTCAAAATGACGATAGAGGGATTCAACAGCAAAAGCCACAATATTCTTCACAAGCTTCGGGGCAGCAGCAAAGCTCTTTTTGGCCGCCAGTGCCAAGGGGCAGAGGCGCCAGGGGCTTCGGGGGAAGATTTGGAGATCAGCCAAGAAAGATTTACTGCCAATTCTGTGGTGAAGACAAGGGCCACACTACCAGGATGTGTCATGTTACCATCCAGAAGCAAAAGGAGATAGCAGAAGCTGCAACACAACAAAGTCAGCCGAAGCAAGTCATGCATACTGCTTCGTATCATTCGCCTTACATTCCAGAATATGTAGGCAATCACCCTACAGCCTCTGTTGCTTCGGCAAGCCAACCCCAAGCATCTTGGCAGCAGCCTCTGCCGCTACCACCAACACAAAGAGGCTAGCAGCCAGAAGGGAGTCAGTGCACTAACCCCCAGCGGGACTTTAGAGAGGAGTCCGAAGCTCGCACAGTCAATAGCACTGTGCCAGAGTCGAAGCACATTTACTGACAAATATCCTACCTCGACAGCAGTTTTTCGCATTTTCACATTCAGTATTGCTTTCTTTTTAATAAGGAACAATTAAGGGTAGTTTTAACGTCTTTTATCGCCTTTCAATTTCTTGTAATAGTTTCGCTCTTTACTGTAATGAAAATATATCTTCTCCATAGGCCTGAGATGCCAAAGCATGAGAATTTATGATTGACAAGGAGGATTTTCGAAGTTATCAAAAATTTGTTCTAAGGAACACATTGCAATTTATTCAAAGTAGCAAAAAGCCGTTCCTAAGGGAGCGCAGTGTAAGTTTTCTGAGCCTACAGTGAAAAATAAGCGCTGATTCCGCCGAAAGTGAAAGGCAAAGAAGCTCCTAAGGGAGGCTTACAGCGAAAAATAAACGCTGATTCCGCTGAAGTAAAAGGAGAAGAAGCTCCTAAGGGAGGCTTACAGCGAAAAATAAATGCTAATTCCGCTGAAGTAAAAGGCGAAGAAGCTCCTAAGGGAGGCTTACAACGAAAAGTCAGCGCTGATATAAAAAGATTGTGTGCTTTGTTGCAGGGATGTGTGTACTTTTGGCACAAATATCATTTTGCATAACATAACATCATCACATCATTCAGCATAACATAAGCATCATACAGCATATTGCATGCGGAACAAGAAGGGGATACACTATTGGTCTTCGAAGGATGATTTGAAAAAGAGAAAATCGTGTTAAGGCACAAGATAAATCAAGAAGACGTGTAGCTTCATTAGAGAGGCAACATAAAACAGCTTCAGAGAATATTTCACGAAGCTTGGATATTCCCCATTAGAGAAGTTTGCAAATTCTTGTGATATATAAAAGATTTTCTTCACGAAGCATGAAAAGAAGGGAAGGTGTTTTTTCCCCGAAGGCTCAAAAAATGGTATGTATGCAAAATTTCATGCATCGTAAAGAATTGAACTGTAAATAGATTATATATTACATTAAAAGTTACAATGTGTTACACATGTTACGTTCCAAATGTTTCTACAATAGCATTTAATCCTCCTTAAGAACTATTTCTGCAGCTTCGTTTAGTAGCTGGTCGACAACCTTGTCCATGATGGCTTCGGCCATTTTTCTAATTTCATCGTCCCCCTTCGAGTGGGGGCCCAGAGATGCTTCAGCAGGTTCTGAGGGAGGAGAAGATACGGCTATATTACTATTATAAACCGTGAACAAAGTCTGGAATAAAAAATTACAATAGAATGAAAACCACTAATTAATACCTATTTGCCCTTCGGGCTCTGTACTTTTCTCAGCAGCCTCTGCTATTTTTCTAGCATCGTGGATGCCTTTTTCGCTCTTTTGAATAATTTCTTGGGCCATTTCTCGGCCGCCGTTGTCCCAGATATCGGTGAAAAATTTTCCGCCGATCATGCTTGCTTCGGCTGAGGGGTCTTTAATGTCTTCGGAGGACAAAGTAGCTTCGGATGGCGCTAAGGATTTTATATGCTCACAACCTTTCCTCTCCAAAACAGTAGCAATTCCTCTAGCACCCGAAAAAGCACATATGTCTCCACGGCTATTCAAGATTTCCTCGAAGGCCTCAGCTTCGTGACTGATCCATTCCATCGGACCTTCGGGATTGCCCCTTGAGAAATTCTCTTCACTAGAGAATGCACCAACGTTGGCGAAGCTGGATTTTATCTTCTGAACGCACACTATAGATTTATCATAGCATCTTCTCTGGGATGCACGAAGCTCTTTAACATTTATTTCTAAATGATTGGCCCATTGATCACTAAGCTCTCGTTTTGTCTCTTCTAGTATATGTTCTTCTTTAGCTCTGGCTAGCTGTTTCTGAAGATCTTTAATTTTGCGTTTTTGGGCTTCAGCTTGAGCCTTGGAGGTAGTTGCGTGTTCATTTATCTTGTCCACCAATGTAAGCAGAATTTTATCCTTTTTCAGAGCTTCGTTTCTCAGCTTAATAACCTCTGATCGTAGATTGTTGAAAGCAATATCACAGCTCTCGTCTTCGGCATTCTTTTGCGCTCTCAGCGCGTTGCTCAATATTAAACCCTATATATATACAAGAATTAGTATAAGAACAAAAGAATGATTTGAAAATTGTAAATTTCTAAATATATAGTTCTCATACCTTTAAACTATTATATGCAAGACTATCTGCAAGATCGTCCTTCGTCATAGCGCAGAGTCCAGCTTCAAGTTTCGGAAACCCCTTACTCCTAGCCATCTCCCGGCAAATAGATAATTCTTTATTATCAGGGAGGCAGTATAGGAAGTCATCTTCGTCTGTCCCATTGAACACTAGTGCCCCCTTCGGATATTTTAATTCTCTGGCATAGTGATCAGCTTCATAAATCTCTTCTTCAGATAATTTCTTCCCCGAAGCATGTCGCACAATGTAATCGCGTATGGAGGAAGGTGCTTCGGGGGCAGCAGTGTCAGTTTCTTCAACCAAAATTGGCTCTGACATTTTTTCGGCTTCCAAAGCTGCCTTTGTAGCTTTTTCTTCGGTTTCCAAAGGTTGTTCCTTGGTGGGCTCTGAAGGCCCAGCCTCAGCTTCAGCTTCAGGCTGTTGCTTTGAAGCTTCAGCACCAAAGGCTTCAGTAGACACTCCAGAAGTTTCAAGGGTTTTTTTGGAGTTATGCTTGAAGATTTAATTGTCTCCAGAACATCTAACACATTAACCATCCTCTTTCTTTTCGGGGTCACTGTTGGACCCATCTGGCTTTTTCCTGTTTCAACCTTTGCCGAAGGACCTGAAACTTCTGATGTTTTTGCTTCTTCAGCCCTTGGTTCTTCCATCTTTTTCTGTTGCTGGCACTTCGGCCAACTCTTGGATTTCTGGCAGCAGAGTTGAATCTTTAGCTTCGGTGGCCGAAGAGGTTTCACCGGCGAACTCAGGCACCGTGGCTGGTTCAATATAGCGTGGCCAGTGTGTGAGAACCTTTACCCTTTGTCTCTTCGGCGCTGGCTCGCTAGGAGCGGCTGAAGCAGTTTCTTTTGTAGAAGTTGTGCTTTTTCTTTTTTGACCCCGCGCTGGATAGCGGTAGTCGGGGTAGACAAACCCAATTGCGTCAAATACTCGGTTGAGTCTTTTCTTCTTTCGGCCTCCGAAGGTCGCTGATAATGCAGTGTCTTCGGCCTTTGAGTATACCCCAAGCAATTCATCACTTACAGTCTCAATGCTCTTTAACCAATCATCATCTGGCTCAACGAACTTGTCTCCGTACTTGAATGTGTACTTCAGCCTGACTAGTCCACCTTCGTCAGTTTCTCTAACAGTTTCTTTCGGCATTTCCCAGTTATCTGCAAGTGGCCATACTCTGAAGGCAATATGTTCTTATATTAAATCCCTTGTCCCTATAAAAGAGCAGACTACGCCGAAGGCCCTTTGGCACTCTTCGGCTACTTCATCCATTTCTACCTTCGGTTTCCGGAGTCCGAAGCGCTGCCAGATAGGACACATGATGATATCTTTAATATCTTCTCGAACCTTTAAATCATTTTTTACATAGAACCATTCTTTCATCCATTCCCCCGGCCATCTCTTCCGAAAGGTTGGCACATGATAGCTTGATCCAGAACGAGCATCGAAGCTGTAGCAACCAAAGTTGTTATGATATTGCTCCTTACCCCAGGGCTTCGTCTCATATATTAACTCATGTATATTGCAAAAGCTTTTCGCACTTGGTTCCAGGCTATGGCTCTCTACAGCCCAAACGAAGACTCCCATTCTTATTATTGCTTCAGGGGTAAGTTGATGAAGATAAACCTGATATGTTTTCAGAACTTCTACCACAAACCTGCTTAAAGGAAATCGTAGCCCAGCTTTAAAAAAGCTTCGGAAGATCACGACTTCATTATCTTCGGGAGTCGGCACAGTCTTCTCTCCGTCATCCGCCCTCACGATGGATATATCTCGAAAATATCTTCCCCTCATGTTTTCAAGATGACTTTGTCCAATAGTTGGTTTTCCGAAGACCGAATGGCTTGGTCGCCATGGTCGATCTTCGGAATCCTCACCTCCACTGTCTGCGTCATAGCTATCACTTTCACCAGTATCTTCGGATAAGCCTTCCAAAATTTCCCTAGTAATTTTCTCTGTATTTGTTTTTGCTATTGATTCAATGAAGCCCAGATTTTTCTCCTCAGAAAGGCTCAGTTTCACTCCGGCAACAACTTTCTTTTCCTGAGACATCCCTTCGGAAGTCCTTTTAAAACAAGGGCTTTTTGGTCCGAAGCTTAAAATCTAGAGAGGCAGTCAAATATTTGTGGACAAAGAGCTATTTGAGCAGGCACAGCAAATGGCAAGATAGCGTGCCAAATAAACTTGTGGTGAGCTCATATTTATACACCCAGTAAGTCGAAAACTGGGGGGTCCCGCTTGTCAATGACTGTTGCTATTCTAGCAAAAGGAAGGTGTTTTTTCGGACCTTCGGCTCATAGCTTTCGTCCGTATCGCAATATAAACTTATCTTTACAGTAAATTAATATTGCGAGGGGCTACTTTTGGGGGCCTTCGGCTTCCGAAGGTCCTCAAAAACATGATTTGACAATGTTTTCCAAGAGAAATATGTAAACAGGTACCTTCGAAGTTAGATTGCGGGTATACAAAAGTACGGTTGAAGACGAAGCTCGACCGGGACGAAAGGCGATCACGACGAAGGAAAAGACGATCACGAAGCTATGTGCAGAAAAGCTTCGGCATAACGGTAGAAAAGGGGAACCGACTTGAAGATGAAAAGCCAAATTAGACCTTGAAGAATTACTATAAAGTTATTGTTAAATGTAATGGGTATTAATGTAATTTTGCATGGGTTGCGATCCGTGCCTGTAAATAGGTGAACAGTATTCCCGTACTGTTCACGCTGACTTGGCATTTGCTTTTGCATCACACCTGTATTCACATTCCTTCAAGCCGAAGGTATATTTGTAATTTACCATTATTTACATGAGTAATATAAGTAGAAGATAAATTAATAATAATATTTACAGAGATTATGTTAGTTCTTATATTCTGTGTTTAAGTACTTTTTATCTTTTGTTATGTTCATGAAGGTTTGTCCTTCATGACCTTCGTCCGAAATTCATTATACTCGAAGGGAAATAATGATTCAAAGGACGAAGGGTTTTGATATTTAACATCTTGTGTTGCCTTGTTCTTGATTCATAGCATTTGAGAACGAGTCTCTAACAGTAACCGTGCTGAAGTTGAACCCAATGGGTGTGACCGTATTTTTGATGAGGACGAAGAAGAGGAAGAAGAAGTCCCGCTGATTCGTAAGAATAGCCGGCATTACAGAGGTAGTAGGGGGAATAGTGATATTCCTTCTCCAGCTCTATCCGCTCTTGTCAGCCTTCAAGAACTGTTAATAATGGATTTTGATCAGGCCCTTGAAGATGTCGTTCCTGAGGATATGCTATCGGAGCCGACTGCTGACGACATGATGGCTATTTGTTCTGAAATTCCAGACATAGGATTAGAGGTATCCCGAGCAGTGTCTCGAGCATCATCGACTTTGGAAGGCAGTCTTTGATGTCAAGATGCTGGTCAGGATTGCTTGACTCATATGGAGGTGACTGAGGATCCTTCAGCCTTAGAGGTGGCT
The DNA here is from genome assembly GCF_902167145.1 of Zea mays. NCBI lineage: Eukaryota > Viridiplantae > Streptophyta > Magnoliopsida > Poales > Poaceae > Zea > Zea mays. The sequence goes on from NC_050097.1 coordinate 93,691,962, forward strand.
GTTGCAGAAAACCCAGCCCCGAGGGTGGTGCTGGTAGTTACCCAGCCCCAAGGGTGTTGCCGGTAGTGATCCGGCTCTGGTGGGTAGCGTGAGCTGCAACTCAGCCCCCAAGGGTGTTGCCAGTAGTGATCCGGCTCTGGTGGGTGGCGTGAGCTGCAACCTAGCCCCTGAGGGTGTCCAAGTGAGCTCTCCTTCCCACACCTCCATGGATGTCCATGTCGGGTCGTCTCCACCATGATCTGATGGGGTGATGGCGATGCATGCTTCTTTGGCTTCGAGCAAACAAGTCGCCTTGGAGGTCGGCGAGCCAGATGCAAAAAAAAGTCTGACATCCGCTGGCGGTGCTGAGCCAACCCCTGACAACGTTCCTCAAATTGTTCCGGTTGATCTTCCTTTGTCGAGCTATGACGTAGCTCCTCCTGACTTGGTGTTACCATCATTCCTCTCCAATCTTCAGGTAACTCAGCTCTTGCGTTCTATTGTTACTCCTGGTAAATTATCTTCCCTATATTCATTTGTCTTCGATCACAGGCTTTGGTTGACAGAATGTCTGCTTAGTTGAGGTCACACGGTGCCACTATCCCAGAAGGGGCTCTGTCTCTGATGCAGTGGAACCCATTGGTGCTTTAGAAATAGATGGCTGACTTGAAGGCGTCAAACGCTGGTTAGTAACTTTGTTTCTTCCTTGGCTGATTGGTCAACTTCTTTTTAACCGTGTATCCTTCTTCGACTGCCTTGTCAGATATGGCTCGGCGGTGCTCTGAACTTGAGGAAAAACATCTTCAACATCAAGCCGACTCAACCCGATGGTACTCTGATCTTGAGGAGAAGTATTCTCAATGTCAGACCGACCTGGCTCGGGTTTCTGCTTCTCTGGATGATGCGCATTCTTTGAATTTTTCTCTCAATGCTCAGCTTAACTCCGAAAGGGCAGCACATGAGGTAAACTTCCTTAATTGGCTCTGTCGTGCTTACTGTTTACTGGATGCTGAAAGTTGATTCTTGTCTGTAGGAGGAGAAACGAGCGCTTGCAGCTTCTCGTGATAATCTGGACAGGTTTTATCGTGATGTCAGCAATTCTTTAACCATCTTGGAGAGGAGCCATCGCTTTACTATGTCAGATCTGGATCATCATCGTCGCGAGCTGCAAGTGTCCCAGGATGAGGTCCTGTGGCTTAGACAATTGGTGTCAAGCAAGGATTCCATCGTCAAAGATCTGTGTGCCTCCAAGAAGTTAGTCGCCCAGGAGCTAGAGGCCGCTCGACTGGCTACCAAAGTTTCAGAGGACAACTGCACCATTCTAAAGGCTCATCGCGACAAGGCTATCGACAAAGCCATTTGCGTGGGGCAGATCTTGATGAGGAGGCCCGGCGTAGTGGTTCCTGATGACATTGTTGCTGACGTTAACGCTGCGCCTGATGCCTCGAGTCGACCTTCTTCCTCGATTTCTCCAGCGAAAGATATTGCCAAATAGAGACGTTCCGATGTAGTGACATTCTAAGAGACACTGAATGTACTTGTGAATTCTATGTGCGTGTGATCATTGTGTTCGAATATTCGGTGGATAGGGCACTAGATGTGTCCTTGGTGCTGACAACTATAATATTTTGTTTCTGTTGTCAGGATGTAACAGTTATCCTGAACAATTGTGGAAGTAAATGCGGCATGCTGGTTTTGGAGTTTTTTCCTGACTTATACGAATTGCTTGGCTGGTAAGGCATAGTGGTCGCCCTAAGATGAGTAGGCGTGAGCATGTCGCACCGTCTTAAGTCGTCATCGACTTAAGCCGATTGCTCTGTCAGTAAGGTATAGTGGTCACCCTAAGTCGAGTAAGTGCGAGCATGTTGCGTCGCCTTAAGTCGTCAGCGACTTAAGCTGATTGCTCTATCAGTAGGGTATAGTGGTCACCCTAAGTCGAGTAATCGCGAGCATGTTGCACCGTCTTAAGTCGTCGCCGACTTAAGCCGATTGCTCCATTAGTAGGGTATAGTGGTCACCCTAAGTCGAGTAAGCATGAGCATGTTGCACCATCTTAAGTCGTCGCCGACTTAAGTCGATTGCTCCGTTAGTCGGGTATAGTGGTCACCCTAAGTCGAGTAAGCGCGAGCATGTTGCACCATCTTAAGTCGTCGCCAACTTAAGCCGATTGCTCCGTTAGTAGGGTATAGTGGTCACCCTAAGTCAAGTAAGTGCGAGCATGTTGCATCGTCTTAAGTCGTCGCCAACTTAAGCCAATTGCTCCGTTAGTAGGGTATAGTGGTCACCCTAAGTCGAGTAATCGCGAGCATGTTGCACCGTCTTAAGTCGTCGCCGACTTAAGCCGACTGCTCCGTTAGTAGGGTATAGTGGTCACCCTAAGTCGAGTAAGCGCGAGCATGTTGCACCGTCTTAAGTCGTCGCCGACTTAAGCCGATTGCTCCATTAGTAGGATATAGTGGTCACCCTAAGTCGAGTAAGCGCGAGCATGTTGCACCATCTTAAGTCATTGCCGACTTAAGCCGATTGCTCCGTTAGTAGGGTATAGTGGTCACCCTGAGTCGAGTAAGTGTGTTGATTCCAAGTCTAATCAAATCGAAGTCAATTGATAACCAACAATTTGTATGCCTTTGAGAATGAAATCTTTTATTGATGACGTATTCTCCAATTACAGAGTACAACATTGCTCCTATAGCTTTTCAGGTCTTGCTAAGGGTAAAACTTCCTAAGATGCTCTATATTCCATAAATTCCCCAGTTCCGTGCCATCCATTTGAGTAAGCCGATATGATCCTGGCCGAGTGACCTCCGATACCATGAATGGCCCTTCCCATAGTGGTGACAATTTGTGCCATCCTTCCCTTGTTAGAATTCGGTGAAGGACCAAGTCTCCCACTACAAAGGATCAATGTCGTATAGCCTTATCATGATAGCGCCTCAAGGTCTGCTGATATCTGGCTGACTGAATTACTGTGTTCAATCGCTCTTCCTCTAGCACATCAATATCTTCTAGCCTAGTAGCTTCGGCTTCAGCTATGCTTTAAATACCAGCCTTGGTGCCCCAAACATGAGGTCGGCAGGTAGTACTGCCTCTGAACCATAGACCATGAAGAAGGGGGTGTTTCCATGCAGAGCTCGACTGGGTTGAGTTCTTAATCTCCAAACCACATAAGCTAACTCTCTGATCCACTTTCATGCGAACTTTTCATTTTGTCGAACACTTTCTTCCTCAGTGCTTCTAGTATCATACCATTAGCCCTTTCCACCTGCCCATTAGCTCTTGAGTGTGCTACTGATGCATACTTGATCTGGATACTTCGTTGTTCACAGAAATCAAAGACTTAAGAGCTAGTGAAGTTGGATCCCAGGTCAGTTATGATGCTATTTGGTATCCCAAACCTGAATATTATGTCTTGTATGAATTCCACTGCCATGGCTGAAGTTAGAGAAGCAATGGGTTTGTACTCTATCCATTTGGTGAATTTATCGATGGCGACCAGCACGTGAGTATAGCCTCCTGAGCTTTCTTGAAGGGTCCAATCATGTCCAATCCCCAGCATGCCAATGGCCATGTTATAGGTATGGTCTGCAGCTGCTGTGATAGTAAATGTTGTTGCTTTGATAAGAATTGGCATTGGCAAGCTTCACATCTCAGGACTAACTTGGCTGTGTCACCCTTTGCTCTTGGCCAATAGAAACCAGACCTGAAGACTTTCCCCACCAGAGTTCTGTACGCTACATGTATTCCACACTGACCGACGTGGATCTCATCTAATAGCTACTTCCCAGTAACCGAGGAAATGCACTTCATGAGGACTCCTGTCGCACCCCTTCTATACAGTGCGTCCCCTATGAGGGTGTAGTGGGCCGACTGTCTCGTGATGCGTTCTGCTGCAGCCTTATCATCCGGTTCTTCCTCATTCTTTATATACCTAATGATAGGCTCTCGCTAGTCATTAGAGTCTGACTCTAGCTGGCTCAAAGTGTTGCACTCTTCCACCTGATCTGAGGAAATACTTGGGCATGACACTTCTTGGACGAAGACTCTAGGTGGGACTTGGGCCCGACTGGATCCTAGCTTCGACAACGCGTCTACCGCTGCGTTGCGATCTCTTTCCACGTGATGGAATTCCAAACCTTCAAATTTGTCTTCCAATTTTCGGACGGCCGCATAGTATTTGCCCATGGAATTAGTCGAGCAATCCCAATCTTTATTTATCTGGCTTGTGACCACTAGTGAATTTCTGTATACCATCATCCTCTTAATGCCCAGTGATATGGCAATGTTCAACCCATGGATCAGAGCCTCATATTCTGCTGCATTATTTGATGCTGGGAATTATAGCTGAAGAGTGTACTTGAGTTCACCTCCAGGGGCAATGAAGAGGATTCCTGCGCCTACTCCCTGCAGTTTCAGCGAGCCATCGAAATACATTCGCCATACTTCAGTAGCCTCCGGGTTGTCAGGGACTTGTTGCTCGGTCCACTCTGATACGAAGTCAACCAGTGCTTGAGTCTTTATTGTTGTGCGAGGCCGAAACTCTATGTCGTGAGCTCCCAGCTCGCAGGCCCACTTGGCTATTCTTCCGATGGCTTCTTTGTTGTGAAGAATATCCCCTATTGGAAACCCGGTGACTAGTATGACTTTGTGGTCGTCAAAGTAGTGACGGAGTTTGCGAGTAGTTAGAAGTACTGCGTACAATAGTTTTTGAACTTGGGGATACTTCTTTTTAGAGGGTCCCAGAACTTCACTGATGAAGTACACCGGATGTTGTACTGGATATGTGTGTCCTTCTTCTGCCCGCTCGACTACCAACGCGGTACTCACCACGTGAGTTGTGCAGGAGATGTATAACAACAGATCTTCTGCCGGCTGATCTGGCGTGGCTCGGCGTGATGGCTTCAGTACTGGTGGCGTGGTCAAGAACTTCTTCAATGCATCGAGACCTTCCTGTGCTTCTGCGGTCCACTGGAACTTGTCCACCTTCTTGAGCAATTTGTAGAATGGTAAGCCTTTTTCGCCTAGTCTTGATATGAACCTGCTCAAGGCTGCCATGCATCCAGTAAGCCTTTGCACTTTTTTTGTAATCGTAGTGCTTCCATTCTCATGATAGCCTCGATTTTTTCCAGGTTAGCTTCAATTCCTCGGTGGCTGACAATGAATCCGAGCAACTTCCCTACTGGTACTCCAAAGACACATTTTTCTGGATTGAGCTTCCACCGGTATCGCCTTAGGCTGTTGAAGACCAGCTGCAAATCTTCAATGAAGTTTTCTGAGTTTTCTATTTTGATCACCACATCATCAACATAAGCTTCTACCCGCTTGCCCCAGTGATTGGCTAAGCATGTTTGAATAGCTCTCTGGTAAGTTTCTCCAGCGTGCTTAAGGCCAAACGGCATGGAGGTATAGCAGAAAGCTCCAAACAGGGTTATGAATGCAGTTTTTTCCTCATCTTATTTTGCTAGGCTGATCTGATGGTATCCAGAGTAGCAGTCAAGGAAGGACAACATAGAACATCTGGTGGTCGAATCTACCACCTGATCTATTCTAGGGAGTCCGAGGGATCCTTCGGACAATGTTTGTTGAGATCTGTATAGTCGACGCACATGCGCCAATCCACTTTATTATTTTTGAGTACAAGAACAGGATTTGCTAGCCACTCAGGATGCAGTACTTCTCTAATGAACCCTGCTGCGACTAAGCGAGCTAGCTAAGCGCGAATAACCTCTGTCTTGTCAGGCGTGAAATGATGCAGTTTTTGTCGGATCGGCCTTGCCTGGGGATAGACCTTCAGTTTGTGCTCGGCCAGTTCTCTTGGGACTCCCGACATATCCGCAGGCTGCCATGCGAATACATCTCAGTTATCTTGCAGGAACTGGACGAGCGCGCCTTCCTACTTGTCATCCAGGCTGGAGCTGATGATGGCAGTATAGCGTTCATCGGCGAACCCAAGGTTGATTCTCTTTGTATCCACAGTCGGCCGCATAGAGGTCATGGCTTGAGCTTCATTCGCAGGTATCGCGAGGTCTTCCTCAGGCTTCGAGTTTGCCTGCACGAAGGAACTCGTCAGTAGTTTGGTAGTGAGGGCCGCCTGAATGGCCACTCGGAAACATTCTGCGGCGCCTTGGAAGTCCGCGCGCACGGTGATGATCCCTTGTGGTCCCGACATCTTCAATATCATGTACGAATAGTGCGGAATGACCATGAATTTCACCAATCCTGGCCTACCGATGATGGCATTATATCCGTAATCGAAGCTCGCTACCTCGAACCTCAGGAACTCGGTTCTATAGTTTTCCGGAGTTCCAAAGGTGACAGGCATGTAGATGTGTCCAAGCGGGTATAATCCTTCGGTCGGCACAATGCCGAAGAAAGGAGGGTCTGACTCGTGGAGCTCTTTGAGTGCAACTCCCAAGCCTAAGAGTGTCTAGGGGAAGGTGACGTTGATGTTGCTTCCCCCGTCCACCAATACCTTCTTTACCATGCTCTCTCGGATCACCGGATCGACGAGGAGCGGGTACTTGCCCGGATTATCGAAGTTGAGCCATTGATCCACCCGAGTAAAGGTGATCGGGTGTTCTGACCATCGATAGGGGGCGGGAGCACTGGTGGTCGCCACCAGTATCTATCAATCGTTGAGCTTCTGCTACCTTTTATTCTCTTGCGACCCGTGTCCTCCAAAGATGACGTTGACCTCTCCATCGACCCGCAGGAATGCTCTGCCTCCTCCCCCTTCCTGCTGCTGAGGTTGTCGAGGTTCTCCGGGTCCTCCTCGTGGTGGGGGAGGTGGTAGAGGTTGGAAGGGTCAGCCATTCCTGACAGAGTGCTTGAAGTCTCTGCAGTTCTGAAGGGTGTGGCGCATATCTTTGTGGTACGGGCACTGGGTGTCGAGGATGTCGTCCAATGTTTGTTCGCCTCCGCGGGTTGCCCCTCGGGCGCGAGAGACGGGTGGTCCAGCGGCGTGGACCTCTTCACGAGGCCTCTTCTCCCAGCGCTTGTCGGTCTGCTGGTGTTGGGGACTAGTTCTCAAATGCTATGAATTAAGAACAAGGCAACACAACAAGAAGTTAATGGTTAATGCCCTTCGTCCCTCGAAGCATTATTTCCCTTAGGATATAATGACCTTCGGATGAAGGTAATGAAGGACATACCTTCATCATCATAATTTACATTGATAAATGGAGAAGCATATGAAACATGAGAGAATAACATGAAAAATCACATAACATTATTTACATATCTTTATTATATAATCCTGGATGAATGAGAACAATATCGAATTACATTTGTAACTTCGGCTCGACATAAGGTGAAAGTACAAGCATAACGCACGAGCGAGTACAAGTCAGTGTGAACAGTACGGGGGTACTGTTCATCTATTTATAGGCATAGGTCGCAGCCCGTGTGAAATTACAATCATGCCCTTCATGTTCACTATTGACTTAAGAACAATCTATCGAGGACTAAATAGCCTTTTCCTCCTTATGTCGGTTCCTTTTTCTGCTATCGAGCCGAAGCTCCCTTGCGCACAGCTTCGGTGCTGGTTCAACCTTCGTTCCGACCCTGCTCTCCATATTGTGTACAACTTCATCTCGAGTCCGAAGGTTCCTGTACATATATTATACTTGGGAAACATTGTAAATCATGTTTTTGAGGACCTTCGGAAGACGAAGGCCCCCAACAGTTGCCCCTTGCAGAATTAATTTGTTATAACAACGAATTCAGACTGCGATGTGAACGAAGGCCTTAAGCCGAAGGTCCGAAAAAACTTGCTAGAATAGCAACAATCAATGACAGACAGGGCCCTCCAAGTTGCAGCGTACTAGGCGTATAAATATGATCTCACACTGGCTGCATCTGATACATTGTTTCTGCCATTTGCATTATTTTCTCAAACTTTTAGCTCTTGCTCACTAGCGCTCGCTAAATTTTTAAGCTTTTTGAGCTTCGGTTAAAAGACGTGTTTTTACCATGTCTGGTGAAAAAATGACTGAGAAGGAAAAGCTGACTGAGGAGACGAAGTTGTTTGAGGAGAAGAAGGCTACAGATCCCTATATTGTTGGATTCATTGAGTCGATGGCAAAGACAAACACAGAGAAGATTACTAAAGAGATACTGGAAGGTTTATCTAAAGATACTGGTGACAACGATAGCTATGATGTGGAAAGTGGGGATGGAGATTTTGAAGATCGGCCCTAGCGGCCAAGCCATGCTGTCTTCGGAAAATCGACCATTAAACAGAGTCATCTTGAGAACATGAGAGGGAGGTACTTTCGGGATATGTCTATTGTGAGGGCTGGCGGAGACAACCACATCCCTGCCCCTGAGGAAAACGAAGTTGTTATTTACCGAAGCTTCTTCAAGGCTGGACTTTGATTCCCTTTGAGCAAGTTTGTAGTTGAAGTACCGAAAATCTACCAGATCTTCATCCATCAGATCACCCCCGAAGCTATAATGAGGATGGGGATTTTTGTCTGGGCAGTAAGGAGTAAAGGGTTAGAGCCAAGCGCGAAGTGCTTCTGCAGTATGCATGAACTTTTATATGAGACGAAGGCCATTGGTAAAGAACAGTACCACAACAACTTTGGTTGTTATGGATTTATCGCTCGCCCCAACGCAAGCCACCCGGTGCCAACATTTCGGAAAAGATGGCCCAGAGCCTGGATGGAAGAATGGTTTTATGTGAAGAATGATTTAAAGGCAAGGGAGGACATTAAAGAAATCATCATGCGCCCCATCTGGTCCCGCTTCGGCCTCCGAAGGCCGAAGGTGGAAATTGATGACGCTGTTGAAGCGTGTTAGAAGGCTTTCAACACTGTTTGCTCCTTCATTGGTACAAGAGATTTGATTCAAGAACAAATAGCCTTCAAGGGATAAAGAGAAAGATTGCTGCTTCGGGAAAGGTTGCTGCTTCGGCCATCACATCTGAGCCGAAGGGCAAGAAGATGAAGGTTCTGACTCACCGGCCACGTTGTATTGAACCAGCCGTGATACCTGAATTTGGCGAAGGTATTTCTTCAGCTACCAAAGCAAAAGAAACTATTCCAATTATGTAGAGCACTGAAGAGGCGACCGTAATGCCGAAGGTGTCCATAGCCGAGCCAGTCAAAGATAAGGCTAATAAGGCTGAAGAATCAAAGGCTGAAAAAATAATGCAATTTCCAAAAAATTTGAGCTCTCCGATAGAGGCAACACTGCCGAAGGTACAAAAGGCTTCTGCTGCAACTCCTAAGAGGAGAATGATGGCGAATGTGCTGGATGTTGTGCTGGAAACGACAAAAGCCTTGAGTCATGTTCCTACAAGGAAAGTTGCTGAAGCTGCCAAAGCGCAACCCGAAACTGATACTAAGCAGGCAGAAGTCGAAGCTACAAAAACTCAGGTTGAAACCAAAGCTGGGCCTTCAACGCCCGTTGCGACGAAACCTATCGCACGTGAGGAAGAGATGACAGGACAGACTGCACCTCAAAAGGTCGAAGCTCCTGCTCCCGAAGCTTCGAACATTGACTACATTATTCATCATGCTTCGGGAAAAGAACTATCCCAAAAATTGAAATATCCGAAGGGGGCGTTAGTGTTCAATGGTAGTGACGAAAAGGATTTTCTGTACTGTCTCCCGGATAACAAAGAAATATCTGTTTGCCGGGAGATAGGTAAAAGCATCGGATTCCCGAAGCTGGAAGACGGCCTTTCGATTTTATCAAAGGATGAACTTGCTAACAGCCTAGCATACAATAGCATAAAGGTATAAAAGTTAACTTTGAATTTGAAAATGAGGTATTTTATTTGATATACTCAATTTTTCCTCCTCTTGCAGGGCTTGATTCTTAGTAATGCTCTTAGGGCGCAGAAAAATATTGAAGACGAAGGCTATACGATGGCTCTGAACAACCTTCGTTCAGAGGTGATTGAATTGAGAAACGAAGGTCTTGAAAAAGACAAAATCTTAATTTCTCTAGTTAACAAAGTGAAAGAAGATGAAGCTAGCTTCAAAATTCAAGCCGAAGCCCAAAAGATTGAAATTGAAGACCTTCGGAGGCAACTGGCTGAAGCTAAAGAAAAATGCGCACTCGCAGAAGCTAACCAAGAAATCAGCAAATATTGGAAAAATCATTTAGAGAAAAATATTGAAGAACTTCGCACTTCCAAGGAAAGATGCTTTGAAAAATCCTTGGACTGTGTGAAAAAATTTTTAAGCTAGTTACGCCAAAGTGGGTGCCTATTCTACCGAAGAAAACTTCATACGAGGCGACCCCAAAGGCGTTATTGAATGTATAAGTGGAGAGGCCGAGACCTTCGAAGAAATTTTAAGCGATCGCGGGGATGTTTGCGCATTTTCCTGTGTGCGGGGAATTTCAGCCATCTTGGAGAAGGCGGGATGCGATCATATTAATTCTGTGGCCCAGACCGAAGCTGCCTTCTCCATAGATGATACGAAGGATCCTTCAGCTGAAGCGACCTTGATGGACGGAAAATTTTACAATGATGTCTGGGTGAATGGTGGCCGAGAGATGGCTCACAAAATTATAAGAAAAGTGGAAAGGATACCCATGAAGCCCGAGCAGAAGCAAGGCAAGCTGAAGAAGCTGCAGAGCGTGAAAAACGTATAGGTAATGCTTTTTGGCTTTTAGCTTCGGTATATGTTTTTGTGGCTTTGGACTGATTAACTTTTCCTACTTCAGCTGAATTATCTCCGCCGCCGGAACCATTCGATCCCCTAGCGGATCCAGAAATGAAGGAAGCCCTAGACATTATAAACATGGCTGAATCCATTCTTGATGAAGTTGTTAACAAATTATTGCACGAAGTTGCAGAGAAGGTCCTTAAAGAGGAATAGCACTCATTGTAAAAACATTTTGAGATGGTCAATGTATGAGACACTAAAATGGACATTGTACTTTTATTGTAACAAGACTGTAATATTTGATGTGTGTCGCTTTGAATCGAATATGTAAATTATTGTAATTCATTTCTTTACGATGCATGAAACTTTACATACATACCGTTTTTTAGCTTTCGGCGAAAAAACACCTTCCCTTCTTTTCATGCTTCGTAAAGAAAAAGATCCATGCTTCGTAAAAATATCCATGCTTCGCAAATAGGGATCCCTTCTTTTGTGACAAGGATGATGAAGCTGTATTTCCCGAAGCTTACTTCGTGCCTTAGCACATTTTCATTTTTACGAAGCATTCGCCGAAGATCAACTCCGTGTCCGATTCTCGTTTCATTGATGCGATATGATGTATGATGTGATGCTATGCGGAATGATATGATGATATGATGCAAAATGATGCTGATGCCGAAGACACACACCCACACACCCACACTGAAACACACAAGCTTTGCATCCCCTTAGGAACGACTTTGGAGCCTTCTTCACCATTTTATTTTTCGGTGTTCACCGTTTATTTTTCAGTGTAAGTTCTGCATCCCCTTAGGAACGCCTTTTGAACTTCTTCTCCTTCTATTTCGGTGGTATAAATTCTGCATCCCCTTAGGAACGAGTTTTGAACATCTTCGCCTTATATTTCGGCGGTACTTTTCTCTGCATTCCCTTTCGAACAACTTTTGAGCAGAAAACTTACGCTGCGCTCCCTTAGGTACGACTTTTTGTAGCTTCGGCAATTTTAGCTCTGCATTCCCTTAGGAACGACTTTTGAGCTTTGGCAATTTTAGCTCTACATTCCCTTATGAACGACTTTTGAGCTTCGTAACTTTTGAGCTTCGTAAATCTATGAAGAAGATATATTCCATTCTGATAGAAGCAAAATCATTACAAGAAATTAAAACTAAATTTACACTGATTGTTCCTTATTAAAAAACAAAATGACATAGAACATAAAAGTATTTCAGAGGCAAGATATCGCTAAATAAATGTGCTTTGATTCTGGCACAGTACTGTTGACTGTACGAGCTTCAGATTCCTCCCTGAATTCACGTTGTTGTTGAGAGTGCTGGCGCCCTTCTAGCTACTGGCTTTGGAAATAAGTAGGTTGCAGTGGTGGTGGTGGTGGGAGCTGAGGCCAAGAAGCCTGTGAATGGCTAGCTAAAGCAATAGAAGCTGCAGGATGATTGCCCACATATTCTGGTATGTAGGGAGAGTGGCACGAAGCAGTGTGCAAGTCCTGCTTCTGTTGATTCTACCGAGCTTCGGCTTCTGCGATCTCCTTTTGCTTCAGAATAGTGATTTGGCATATTCTTGTAGTCACCACAGAATAAGCAATAGATTCTCCTGGGCTGATCCCCATATCTTCCTCCGAAGCCTCTGGCGCCTCTGCCCCTTGGAGCTGGCAGCCTGAAAGAGATTTGCTGCTGCCCCGAAGACTGTGAGGTGTACTGTGGCCTCTAAAGCTGGCTTCCTTTGTCATCATTCTGACTGGAGCTGTGGATTGATCTGACATGCCTAGGGTGGATTCTTCCTCCAAAGCCCCTGGTCATCTTAGAGAATCTATAAGCTTCCTCCCTTCTTTGGCGAAAGTCGTTGTCAGCCCGGATGTACTCATCCATTTTCTGAAGCAGCTTCTCCAGAGTCTGGGGGCTTCCTGGCGAAGTATTGAGCCGTAGGTCCTGACCGAAGACCCTTGATCATGGCCTCAATGACAATTTCATTGGGCATTGTGGGCGCTTGTGCTCTCAGTCGCAAGAACCTTCGGACATACGCCTGAAGGTATTCCTCATGGTCTTGCGTCCACTAGAACAAGGCCTGAGCTGTGATAGGCTTCGTCTGAAAGCCTTGGAAACTGGTAACCAGCATGTCCTTGAGCTTCTACCACGACGTGATTGTCCCTGACCGAAGGGAAGAATACCATGTCTGGGCTACGTTCCGGACTGCCATGACGAATGACTTTGCCATGACAGCTGCATTGCCTCCGTATGAGGATATTGTTGCCTCATAGCTCATCAAGAATTGCTTTGGGTCCAAGTTCCCATCGTACATGGGTAGCCGAGTCATTGGATCCCCGGTAGAAGTCCTCGATCACTGCTGCTTCAGCGACCTCGGGAATACAATTTCTCATGGTCTGAAACCTCTTGAGGTACGACCAAAGAGTCTCATCCCCTCGGCGCCTGATGGATTTGAGGTCCCACGGCTGCGCCGGCTTGTTGGAGAGGGATTGGAAGTTAGCGATAAAACACCGACTGAAGTCGCTCCAATCGTCGATGCAGTGCCGTGGTAGGTGTCGTAGCCATTGCAGTGCATCTTGCTCAAGGACGATGGGCAAGTATGCAGTCATCACATCTTCAGTTGCCCCAGCGGGCCGGGCGGCAGTGGTATAGACGGCCAACCAACCTCCCGGGTCCTGCTTAGGCTCATATTTGTCGATGTTGCAGACCTTGAAGTTTGGGGGCCATTGAATGGCCCTGAGACGTGGAGTGAGCGCAGATACTCCACACATGTCTTCCGGTCAACGACCGTGGTGCCGGTCCTGAGGAGGGGAGTTGCCGATGTGATGTCTTGACCGTCCCAGGGTAGTGCCACCAGTTGAAGCCGTTGTCGACTCAACTCTAGTGGTCGTTCGCATGATCCCGATCGTACTCCTCTTGGCACCGTATCTCTTTCTCATGTCACCGTTCACATGAAGCGTTGATGGAGCTCCGTGCGTCCCGCCAACTGTTGATGGCGTGCCGTAGATCGCTCGGAGTATGAGTGAGAGGTAGAAGATGATTAGTCGCCCAAGTGAGCAGCCGCCGATAGCCTTGAGCGTCTGAAGTCCGGGGGAGACCATCGGCTATCCAAGCCAATACTCCCCCGACCTCACTAGTGTGTTCATGGCGCGGGCGAATTCAGGGTTCAGGTTTCGCGCGAAGAGAGGGTTCTCTCGGTGTAGCCTCGCATCCTGTTCAGCTTGCTCTTGAGCCTGCCGTCGATCACATCGGCGGGAGTTCCTCCTTTCCCTGAAGACTCGTTCGTCAGGGGTTTCTCCCACCTCTGAGATCTCATCTTGAGATATAGGCTGCGCCGAGTCTCGTTCTCTAGCTTCATGATGTCGCCGAACATTTCGGCGTCGGTTCCTCCGTCGGCGAGCTTCTCGCTGAGGGGGTTCTTCCCTAGGCACGGTCGGCTTGTCGTCGGATATGGGAGACGATTCTATTCTTCCTCCGATGAAGAGGACGTCGGGGTAGAATGGAGTTGCTGTGGTGACAAGCTTCTTTCTGTCCTCCTTTGAGGGCGAAGGCGCCAGAAGAGCAGCTTGGCGGGCCTCTATCCCATGTGCTTCTTTTTTTCCTCATAACCCGTGTCCACTCTTCCGTGGATGAGGTGGACAACGGGGTTCTTCGCGTAAACGAACCCTCTGCTCCTGGCTTGCAGGAGGTAGTCTTCGCCCGGGGCGCTAGAGGTTGCGCTATTTGCTGCCTCGCTCTGGCTTTTTCGGAGATTTTCGAGGAAGGCTTCTTCTCCGGTGGATCCGCTATATGATGCAGAATTCCTTCTTCGTCTGCCACGGATCCAGGGCGGAGAGCAATCTTTTGATGGAAAATGATGGCCATTGAGCTAGCTTGGATCAGCGACACACCCCCTACCTGGTGCACTAGCTGTCGGTTTTTGGGACCCGACCGCGCACCCGGGGTTACCCCTCGAGGTGCTTTTGGGTAGGATGGTGTTGCTGACTGTAGCTCGATGGTTCGTGCTAGGCGCACGAGAGATGATAGACAATTTTCTACAGGTTCGGGCCGCTTATAAAGGCGTAACACCCTACTTCCTGGTGTGGATCTTTATGTGGTGGGTTACAGTAGGATTCTCTAGTATGAAGGATGCTAGAGAATGGAGTAGATGGCTGTAAAGCCCAAAATTTGTATAAGAAAAAAATAAATAAATATGCTTATAAGTGGGTGTTTTAGAATTATAAAACCTTTGAAGATTATTTGGTTTTCCTTTCTTTGTGCATATTCAATCAGTAGTATCAAATTAGTCAAGTGACCAATAAATAAATAAGAAGTATGCATCTCATGCTGATATTTTTTTGTGGTGCATTTCATTTGACCAAATAAATATTTGATATATAGAATAAAATAACCCACGTATAACATGTTGGAGTTTTGTTTGGACACTTAAATATACTTTAAGTTTAAACTCTATGTTGACTTAATTCGAAATTGAATTTGAATTTAATGAGAAATTAGAAAAAAAAAGGAAAGAGGACTACTCCTAGGCGTTTGGGCTGAATCCTCTCACCAGGCCCATTACCGTGCACCCATGCAGCCCACATCCCCTTCCTGCCGCGCGTCAGCCACAGCTTGCCGCTTCCGCGTCCCTGTTTCCCTGGCGTGTGGACCCCAACATCCATTAGCTTCTTCCTCGCGTAAACAGCTGAAGATCACCGCAACGGACCCCGCTGAAATCGCGCTCGGCACAGCAAATCCCGCCATGGGTCTCCTCGTCTGTCACTTCCCAGGGATCCGCCTTGTCAGCCGTCTTCCACCCCGCACCTGGGCGCTCGCAGGTAGCAACAAATCGCTGGATCCGCGGAGTTCGGTGGGAGAGAAATGTGCATCTCGGCCAAATTCGCGGGCCATTGTAACCGCCTGGGATCGATGCCCCTTGGTCGGACTCCAACTCGGGGTATAAATCATTGTCGTGGCCGCCGCGTAGGAGCCGTGCGAGGAGGAGAGAGGGCAGGAGGATCGCCGCCATGGAATCTTGTCTACAAAGCTATCTGGAACCCAATCCGCCCACCGTGGACTGCTCGCCCAACGGGGGAAAAGAAGGAGCCGCCGTCATCGTCGCTCCCTACCTTCGACGCCTTTTGAGACCTTGGAGCAATCGGGGAGGGTTGCCGTGGCCGCGGGTTTTGCGCGCGTGGACTCCTCGGACGAAGAACACCACTGAGCTCGCCCGTGTTCGTCGACGGTGCTTTGCGTGTGCCAGTGATCCGTGCCACGCTGTGGTCGAGCTTGCCCCGTCACAAGAGCCAGTAAGTCATATCCAGTAGTCTTTGCATTAACCTCTTGGTCACATAGCATCCAACCAGGCTCGATTTGGGGCATCGGGGCCCTGGATCACTTGCATTCCGGTGAGGCTCCGCCGTACCTATCGCGTGCGTCTCTGCCTGGGCCGCAGAAGGTAGAAAATGGCCCTTGACCGTCGATCTCGCGATATGCGGCGGCGATTAGATCTATCGTAACGGTTCGGCCAAAGTCGGTAGTTACCGTTGATCCTTGATTGGATGGCTGGGAGATCGCGTAGTTCAAGATCTTTCATGGGCCGTTGGATCTGGATCTGATGACCTTGGTCGCGTACCGGTTTGACCTAGGCGCGATCTAATCTGGACCGTTTGAATTGGATCGAACGGATCTGGTTTTAGGATACCCCTACAGCTGCGTTTATTTGCTAAAGAGACCCTTCCTTATTTCGGAATCAACCCGCGATCCTTTCCTATGTGTAGCTGAGTCTTGAGAGTATTTACAAATCAAACCCCGAGTTCCTCTATTTTTATGCGTGCAACCAGGGAATTAAGAAAAACAATATTGGAAGTTAATTTTAATACAAAAATAAATCCAGAACTTGTTTAATTCATATAAAATTCATATTAGGTCCAAATTGACCCATTTTAGTTGCTATAATTTTGTTTTAATATTTATTATCACTTAGTACCACTATTTTAACATGAAACCCATATTAAATTGGATCACCTAATTAATTTTGTATCAAGCACATAGAGACTTCAGAAAATCATAACTAATTTGTTTTATCTCGGTTTCAATCCGTTCAAGTTGCTTTAGCCTCATATAGATAATTACTACGCAGTAGCATTATTGATTATATGATATCCCATACTTTTATAATTAAGTAACTAATGGGATCAATCTATGTTTATTGGATTAACTTTTCTAATATTAATATAATATTCTGATCTTATGACTATAGTTTGATTAAAATATAACCTTTAGTAAAGTTATAATTAAGATTAAAGGTTAATTGATTATTTCATTAGATTATCTTTGTAAAATCAACTCAAGACCTAGTTTTAATTGCTTCATCACATAATCTCCCGTAAATTACAACTCAGTAACCATAACTACGATCTTAGCGGTTCTCGATCCCACGATCTCGTAGCAACGCGTAGATCATTATTATTCAGTTCTTACATTTGGTGTGATGTTAATTTTGCCTATACCATATCTGTTTGTATTGCTACAACTAGCAGCGAGGTTATGAGTCACCTGAAGAGCAAGTTGGTACCTATAATCTCAAGTGCCAGGCAAGTTGTGCCCTTGATCACTTCTTTTTACCCAGTCATGTTCTGATTAATCATAATGATCTGCATAGGTTAATTTTGATGGGACCCAACAGGTTACCCTAGTTTGATTATCTTTATACCTTGACTCCACTAAACTTTTTGGATAGTACCTGTTATTGCTTTATGTGGTTTCGGGTATGAAGATTACACTATTCATGATTATACTTTTGTTATCAGTTGTTATTTATTGTTCATGTTAAGATCATTATGTTAATTGGAACATGGAGAACCACCCGAGAAAACAGTGCTACCACAAGGGTTTATGGACGCCCTTGGCTGATTAACTAGGAAAGCTAGTGGATGATTACCTTACCCGAAAGGGGCAAGGGCAGTAGGGGAGTGGTCAGTGTAGGGAGGTCCTTGGCTGATTTTGCTGCGATGGCGGTCAGTCGAGGGACTCCTGCACTGGAGCTTCCTATAAACTGTAGCGGGTTTTCTGAAGCTAGTAGAACTTTGTAAAGGCCTCGTAGTGTTACCCTGCCTCGCCTCCTCGGAAGAGGTGTATGTGATTGGCCGTCTCTTGGCAGATGGGTAACATCACTTGTGGGTAAATATGCGCAACCTCTGCAGAGTGTAAAACTATGCGCAACCTCTGCAAAGTGTAAAACTGGTATACTAGCCGTGCTCACGGTCATGAGCAGCTCGGAATTTCACATGATTAAATTATGGAATTAAATTCAATTTGTCATATGCATTGCATCGCAAGTGATGTTATTACTTTTTGTTCTATTATTTAATTGGGTTGGTATTTACTTATACTTAGTAATTGCTAATAAAATTTTGACCAACTTTAAAAGCAATGCTCAGCTCTAACCATCCTCTTTGGTAAGCCTTACACTTCACGTGAGCTGCCACCTTTGGCGAGTTCATGCACATTATTCCCCACAACTTGTTGAGCGATGATCGTATGTGAGCTCACTCTTGCTGTCTCACACCCCCCACAGGTCAAGAACAGGTACCACAGGATGAGGTGCATGGAGGATGCTTTGGCGAGTTCGTGAGAGGTCTAGGCCGTCATCTCCCAGTCAACTTTGGGTTGCTGGACCGTTGTCTCCTTATAATGTAATTATTTATTTATTTTGTACAAAACTCATGTTATATAAGATGTGACATTCGATCCTGTGCCATGATTCATCATATGTGTGAGACTTGGTCCCAGCACACCTGGTGATTATGTTCGCGCCCGGGTCTTGGTGCCCCTAAAACCCGGGTGTGATAGAAGTGGTATCAGAGGAATGTTGACTGTAGGACGAAACCTAGATAGAACTGGACAACCAATGCTTACTTACCTTTGCTACTCTGATTCTTTCCAAAACTTTCCTTAATCTTTTCTCATCTATTTCCGCTTTACTCTGATTATTCTTACATTTTCCTTCTAAAGAGAAATGTAGATTTCACACATTGAAATCCTGTACCTAAAGTGACTTTTAGGAATAGGAGACCTACTCTTAGGAACAAAAACAAAACTATTTTTATAAGTATCTATACGCTTGAGTGTTTGTTCTTATGATACTTGTCTGATTTGGATCTTTGATTGAGTGTGATGAGTTGTGGAGTAATGTCCACAATTACATTTGCATATACATATAGGCATAAATATAAATAAATAAAATTCATAAGATAACTAAACAACCTAGATTATCCTTCATTAAAGTGTATCTATTTTTAAATAGATCCATCTTGGCTTAAAAGATTCTCTCTTATCTCAATAGATTCATCTCACCTTGACAGATTCGTCTTATCCTAACAACTTTGCTTATCTCATCCTAAAGTAACAACCATGATCTAATCCAAATTAATGAGATCTTATCTAGTCATAACAATCTAACCTAGATCTGATCTAATGTGATGGATTAATCTAACCTAACGAAGTCTAACCTTAAGTTGAGATAACCTAAGGTCAATCACTTAACCAGTTGATAGTGGTAAATTAATTGAGACTCTACCCCTATAAAACATATTTTAAATTATTGCACTCTGCACTAAATTAAGAACGATAGACCAACTCGTCCGTGAACAAACAACATAACCTACCTCACAGGCTACTTAGTCCATTTGTCCTAAAAGCAAAGAAAAACTTTGTTCAAACCTACCTACCTCGTGTACCCTGGTTATCCTAACTATATGTCCTTAACTCGGATGGCAACTCCAAGAAGAAAGGCCAAAGAAGACAAACCACGTCAAAGAAGAATAAGCATCAACTCAAGTCTTCAAGGATCAAGTGGAATCGCCAGCGGAATCAAGATCCATAGTTCTGGATGAAGTCTGTCCTTATTATACCCTTGCCATAACTGTGCCTCATATGACATAATAGATGGATAGACATACAATATCGATATATTCCAAATTGTCTACTAACTGTTATGAAAAAACTTGAACAAAATTTTGATTTCCAAAACCTTATGAGAAACTAAATTCTAAACCAAACCTATTGTATCCCTTTTCTTGCAAATCTCGGGGACGAGATTTCTATTAAGGGGGGTAGGATTTGTAAAGCCCAAAATTTGTATAAGAAAATAAATAAATAAATATGCCTATAAGTGGGTGTTTTATAATTATAAAACCTTTGAAGATTATTTGGTTTTCCTTTCTTTGTGCATATTCAATCAATAGTATCAAATTAGTCAAGTGACCAATAAATAAATAAGAAGTATGCATCTCATGCTGATATTTTTTTTGTGGTGCATTTCATTTGACCAAATAAATATTTGATATATAGAATAAAATAACCCACGTATAACATGTTGGAGTTTTGTTTGGACACTTAAATATACTTTAAGTTTAAACTCTATGTTAACTTAATTCGAAATTGAATTTGAATTTAATGAGAAATTAGAAAAAAAAGGAAAGAGGACTACTCCTAGGCGTTTGGGCTGAATCCTCTCACCAGGCCCATTACCGTGCACCCATGCAGCCCACATCCCCTTCCTGCCGCGCGTCAGCCACAGCTTGCCGCTTCCGCGTCCCTGTTTCCCTGGCGTGTGGACCCCAACATCCAGTAGCTTCTTCCTCGCGTAAATAGCTGAAGATCACCGCAACAGACCCCGCTGAAATCACGCTCAACACAGCAAATCCCGCCCTGGGTCTCCACGTCTGTCACTTCCTAGGGATCCGCCTTGTCAGCCATCTTCCACCCCTCACCTGGGCGCTCGCAGGTAGCAACAAATCGCTGGATCCGCGGAGTTCGGTGGGAGAGAAATGTGCACGCTCGGCCAAATTCGCTGGCCGTTGTAACCGCCTGGGATCGATGCCCCTTAGTCGGACTCCAACTCGGGGTATAAATCATTGTCGTGGCCGCCGCGTAGGAGCCGTGCGAGGAGGAGAGAGGGCAGGAGGATCGCCGCCATGGAATCCTGTCTACAAAGCTATCTGGAACCCAGTCCGCCCACCGAGGACTGCTCGCCCAACGGGGGAAAAGAAGGAGCCGCCGTCGTCGTCGCTCCCTACCTTCGACGCCTTTTGAGACCTTGGAGCAATCGGGGAGGGTTGCCGTGGCCGCGGGTTTTGCGCATGTAGACTCCTCGGACGAAGAACACCAGTTCGTCGACGGTGCTTTGCGTGTGCCAGTTATCCGTGCCACGCTGTGGTCGAGCTTGCCCCGTCACAAGAGCCATTAAGTCATATCCAGTAGTCTTCGCATTAACCTCTTGGTCGCATAGCATCCAACCAGGCTCGATTTGGGGCATCGGGGCCCTGGATCACTTGCATTCCAGTGAGGCTCTGCCGTACCTATCGCGTGCGACTCTGCCTGGGCCGCGGATGGTAGAAGATGGCCCCTGACCGTCGATCTCGTGATATGCAGCGGCGATTAGGTCTATCGTAACGGTTCGACCAAAGTCGGTAGTTATCGTTGATCCTTAATCAGATGGCTGGGAGATCGCGTAGTTTAGGATCTTTTATGGGCCGCTGGATCTAGATCTGATGACCTTGGTCGCGTACCGGTTTGACCTAGGCGCGATCTAATCTGGACCGTTCGAATTGGATCGGACGGATCTGGTTTTAGGATACCCCTACAGCTGCGTTTATTTGCTAAAGAGGCCCTTCCTTATTTCGGAATCAACCCGCGATCCTTTCCTAGGTGTAGCTGAGCCTTGAAGAGTTTTTACAAATCAAACCCCGAGTTCCTCTATTTTTATGCGCGCAACCAGGGAATTAAGAAAAACAATATTGGAAGTTGATTTTAATACAAAAATAAATCCAGAACTTGTTTAATTCATATAAAATTCATATTAGGTCCAAATTGACCCATTTTAGTTGCTATAATTTTGTTTTAATATTTATTATCACTTAGTACCACTATTTTAACATGAAACCCATATTAAATTGGATCACCTAATTAATTTTGTATCAAGCACATAGAGACTTCAGAAAATCATAACTAATTTGTTTTATCTCGGTTTCAATCCGTTCAAGTTGTGTTAGCCTAATAGATAATTACTACGCAGTAGCATTATTGATTATATGATATCCCATACTTTTATAAATAAGTAACTAATGGGATCAATCTATGTTTATTGGATTAACTTTTCTAATATTAATATAATATTCTGATCTTATGACTATAGTTTGATTAAAATATAATCTTTAGTAAAGTTATAATTAAGATTAAAGGTGAATTGATTATTTCATTAGATTATCTTTGTAAAATCAACTCAAGACCTAGTTTTAATTGCTTCATCACATAGATCTCCCGTAAATTACAACTCAGTAAACGTAACTCCGATCTTAGCGGTTCTCGATCCCACGATCTCGTAGCAATGCGTAGATCATTATTATTCAGTTCTTACATTTGGTGTGATGTTAATTTTGCCTATACCATGTCTGTTTGTATTGCTACGACTAGCAGCGAGGTTACGAGTCACCTGAAGAGCAAGTTGGTACCTATAATCTCAAGTGTCAG
Source organism: Zea mays (assembly GCF_902167145.1). Classification (NCBI taxonomy): domain Eukaryota; kingdom Viridiplantae; phylum Streptophyta; class Magnoliopsida; order Poales; family Poaceae; genus Zea; species Zea mays. The sequence continues at coordinate 93,714,073 of NC_050097.1, forward strand.
GCAAGTTGTGCCCTTGATCACTTCTTTTTACCCATTCATGTTCTGATTAATCATAATGATCTGCATAGGTTAATTTTGATGGGACCCAACAGGTTACCCTAGTTTGATTATCTTTATACCTTGACTCCACTAAACTTTTTGGGTAGTACCTGCTATTGCTTTATGTGGTTTCGGGTATGAAGATTACACTATTCATGATTATACTTTTGTTATCAGTTGTTATTTATTGTTCATGTTAAGATCATTATGTTAATTGGAACATGGAGAACCACCTGGGAAAACAGTGCTACCATAAGGGTTTATGGACGCCCTTGGCTGATTAACTAGGAAAGCTAGTGGATGATTACCTTACCCGAAAGGGGCAAGGGCAGTAGGGGAGTGGTCAGTGTAGGGAGGTCCTTGGCTGATTTTGCTGCGATGGCGGTCAGTCGAGGGAATCCTGCACTGGAGCTTCCTATAAACTGTAGCGGGTTTTCTGAAGCTAGTAGAACTTTGTAAAGGCCTCATAGTGTTACCCTGCCTCGCCTCCTCGGAAGAGGTGTATGTGATTGGCCGTCTCTTGGCAGATGGGTAACATGACTTGTGGGTAAAGATGCGCAACCTCTGCAGAGTGTAAAACTGGTATACTAGCCGTGCTCATGGTCATGAGCAGCTCGGACACTCACATGATTAAATTATGGAATTAAATTCAATTTGTCATATGCATTGCATCGCAGGTGATGTTATTACTTTTTGTTCTATTTTTTAATTGGGTTGGTATTTACTTATACTTAGTAATTGCTAATAAAATTTTGACCAACTTTAAAAGCAATGCTCAGCTCTAACCATCCTCTTTGGTAAGCCTTACACTTCACGTGAGCTCCCACATTTGGTGAGTTCATGCACATTATTCCCCACAACTTGTTGAGCGATGAACGTATATGAGCTCACTCTTGCTGTCTCACACCCCCCCACAGGTCAAGAACAGGTACCACAGGATGAGGCGCATGGAGGATGCTATGACGAGTTCGTGAGAGGTCTAGGCCATCGTCTCCCAGTCAACTTTGGGTTGCTGGACCGTTGTCTCCTTATAATGTAATTATTTATTTATTTTGTACAAAACTCATGTTATATAGTAAAGATGTGACATTCGATCCTGTGCCATGATTCATCATATGTGTGAGACTTGGTCCCAGCACACCTGGTGATTATGTTCGCGCCCGGGTCTTGGTGCCCCTAAAACCCGGGTGTGACAATGGCTGATGAATGACTTGTCTTTTGATGGGGTGCCCCCTAGGCCTTATATACTCGACCATGGGGCGTTACATGCGGGTATGATAACAACGTGCACCTAAGTAATAGTGATCCGACTGAACTTATCTTCCTACAATCCTACCGACTTATCTTCATTTAGTTCCGACGCCTGAAGGTGCTGCGCGGGAGAATCGGATCAATGTTGTGGATAATGCTTAAATCCCATGAGCCGTCTGGGCCCGAGTCTATCCAATCCTGCGTCAATCCATTCCATAGGAAGTTCCTCCCCTAGCACACGAAGGGATGGCCTTGCGAAATAATGGGCCCAAAGCCTTTCACGAGGCCTTCTAGCCTTCTACTGGACCCGCGGGACATCTGTCCCCCACAGTATACCACTAAAACCTCCAGTAGTAAGATTAAGCTTTATCTTACTGACTTAATCATTTCACCATGCATCATAATTACTAATTTACATATCATGGAATACATGTATCTTATTCATTGCATTTATTACAGTGCAACCTCGCTAATGGAGAGTACGTGCTCTTTCCTGAGCAAGGAGTTGTCCATGAGGAAGTCCAGGGGCCAACCCAAGAGCCTGCTACCGAGGATCTTCCCGCAGCTTCAGCTTTTGAAGGCAAGCCCCAGTTTTATGCATAACTGTTTATATATGCTACTTTACTACACTTAATGTTTGTAGGTTTGTAATGTGCACTTAAGTGTAGGAGTTGCTTGAAACCCTTAGTTGCATGAACTCAGGATTCCTTTTTTGAGATGGATACTAGTATGCTAGGTCGAGTAGCTGCTTTGCTAATTAGGGATCTCGGTAGAAGTCGAGTGATTTTTCTAGCACTTGCGCGAGGTCAGGAATTGATTGTATTTATCTTGATAACGGGATCTATGATGGTTTATGGACTTGGATCCAGGGTGGATGCCTTGTCTATGAGATGGAAATGGAATTAAGGATTAATGTGTGGATACCTGAGTCAAGCATTTGAAAGTACTAAACACATGTCAGGAAATATGGTAACCGGTAAGCCTAGTACTGAGTGAAGCCGGGCACAAACTTTATCCCTCACTTGTCCTGAGACTGGGTCTCCCATGCTAGCTATGGTGAGTGCAAGTGCAGCCACTACACGGCGGCAGCCAGGGTCAGTGGGGCATTGCATGCTAAGGCGGTGAGCCCTGGCCGCGAATGGGGAATCGATGGGGACGGTTGATATGTGTGGGGACGGAGTGCCCCTACATGTGTGTGTTTAGGTTTACCTTGCAAGGTTAAAACTCAATTCAAATCGTCTGCTTCTCGCAGCTAATGAGACTGTGTCACACCCGGTTTTTAGAAGGCAAACCGAATGCGAACCATGTACGTGCCAGGATCAGTTATTCACGTACACAGCAGTTACATAATATGGACATCATCACACAGTGCTCAAAATAGTATTAATAAGGGAAATAGTCGATTACATCATACGTCTGAGACGTCCATATAGTTCTTACAATAAATCAAAGTGCGGAAAAGAAACGTAGATAACGCGGCCTTCACAGGCAGCCGACTGGGGGTTGCCGCTAACCCACACCTAGAACTCGTCGTAATCTTGGAACTCCTGGAAGTCTCCTTCCACAGCTTCGTCTTCTCCTGAGCAGTGGTTGCAATGCTGACAACCTGGGGGGGGGGTTTGGTGTGTAGAGCAAGGGTGAGTACACATCAACATACTCAGCAAGTATCCTGTTTGGCTGTAGTGGACTAGCTTTATGTGGGGATAAGTCAAGCAGTTGCTTTTAGTTGGTCAGGTTATTATTTACTAGTAGAAAGCCAGGTTTTAACATTAACCCAAGTTATTAGCCCATTGTATCCTTTCCAAACGGAAAGAATACCACTTACCAATACCATAATCATAACCGGAACCATCAATCTCATAACCATCTGTACCACAATGTCTCTGATCAAGTATCACTAATCTCTGGAGCTCCCTTGGCCGCTCATAACCGTGAGCACGGCTGATATATCAGTTTCATAACACTCTGCAGAGGTTGTGCACTTTACCCACAAGCCGTGATTCCCTCTCTGGCCCGGGCTTGCAAGACCCTTATTCACTCCCGAGGTGAATGGCCAGGGATTCACTACGAAGCCTTTACAAAGATTCCCCGGGGCTGTAGCCACCCGTTAGGTTTCCTAAATGCACCGCACTCCTCCCCAAGGGGCGAACCCAAACTTGGCAGAGCGAGCCGCATACACCGAGCCCCATTGACGGCACGACGGCTAAGTGAACTACACCCCGGATCCTCTAATTATTCAGCTAAGGGCACCCCATTCCACCCTCATGGTTGCACTGTTTTCCCGGGCGGTCATCCATAGAACAGGTCCTTACGGAGAGGCACTCGAGAAACCGCTCGAGTCCCCTTGAAAACCACAAGTATAATCATAAAGAAGAACGGGAAAACAGCGTATCATAGATAATCACATCATGTTCATTGATTAGAGTTGAGCAATAGCATCAGACTAAGTAGTAATAATCCGACCCAAATAGGTAAACAAGGACATGGATAACAAAAGCTAGTCAATCCTTAGGTATAAATGTGTAAAGCGGGAGGTGAATTAAAGAATGAATAGGACAGAGATAGGTCAAAGGACACTTGCCTCCACCAAACGACTGCTGCTCAGGGGCTTCTCCTGCGAATTCCTCGGGCTCTTCGACCGGATCGTTCTCTATGCGAGCGCAAACATACATACATCCATCCACATATTTAATACAAAAGAACAGTACACCATACAAGATAACAAATAAAGTGAATATGCACCAAGTATGACATTCGATAACGCATTTGTTATGGCTAGAAAGAAACGGGAAAGGTCTCGCAGGGGGTTAAATCTTATGCACTAATGACACAATTGGTTTTTAACAAAATAATTCTGTTATATAAATTTATATATACTAATGGAAACCTAATCACTTTTAGTTGATCAACATTGCACAGGGTAAACAATTAATTACGTGAATCAATAACATAACGGAATTTCAAATTAAACTTCCTATTTTCCCATAGCATGAACAGTGATTAGCCTACTTAAAATACAGTAATTATGATCATAGAAAGTAAATAAAATAGAATAAAAAAAATAAAAAAAACAGAAGGGGGGGGGCGGTTGAACCGGCCCTAGGGCGGTTGAACCGGCCCTAGGCGGGGCGCGCAGGGGGCGGCCGAGCGGCCGAGCAGGGGGGGGGGGCGGGGCGGCCGAGCGGCCGAGCCGGCCGAGCCGGCCGAGCCGGCCATGGGGGCGCGCGCGGGGGGGGCCGGGGGCGCAGCCAAGGGGCCGAGCGGGCGGGGTGGGGCGGGCGGCCGAACCGGCCATGGGGCCGAGCGGCGAGAGGAAGGGGAGGGAGGAGAGGGGAAGGGAGGAGAGAGGGAGGAGGGGGGGGGGGCGCTCACCGGCGTTGGGGATCGACGGCGAGGGGCGGCCGGCGGCAGGGGGCGGCGCGGCGACCTAGGGCAGGGGGCGGGTAGGGGGTAGGGGCGGCGGCCTAGGTGGGGAGGGAGAAAATGAGGGGGGAGAGGGAGAGGGTTAGGGAATAAGGGAAAGAGGGGGGGGGGGCGGCATGGGCCTATTGGGCCCAAGGGGGAGGGGCGCCAGGGGGCGGCTGGGCCGGCCGGGGTCGGCCCAGGGCGCGGGAGAGAGAGAGAGAGGGGAGAGAGAAAGAGAGAGAGAAGAGAAAGAAAGATCTTCTCCTCATTTTCGAAATCCGATCTTTCTACATGAATGCAATTGCGCTTTCAAAGCAATCAAAAGAAATGCAAGGTTCGGCATGGTGCATCAAACAACATAAAGTATTTAGGGTTTTTCCTACACGGGAGATCCAAACCGAATCCCGCTAAACTTTGGAAAAGGTCAAGGTTTAGCGAGGGGAAAAAGAAAAGGAAAAGGTAACGCCCGAATTTTGGCGAGTAAAGAAAAGAAAAAATTCAACTGCAAAATTCGGGGCGTTACAAACCTATCCCCCTTAAAAGAATCTCGCCCTCGAGATTCAGGGCTGGCTAGCAAAGAGCTCCGGGTACTTGGCCATCAGATCATCTTCACGCTCCCAGGTTGCTTCTTCCTCAGAGTGGTGACTCCATCTGACTTTGCACATTCTGACGGTCTTCCTTCGGGTGACTCTATCTGCAACCTCAAGGATCTGAGCTGGCTTCTCAACGTAGGTCAAGTCCTCCTGGACCTCAAGACCTTCCACTGGCAACTGCTCTTCTGGCACACGCAAGCACTTCTTCAACTGAGACACATGAAAGACATTATGCACAGCAGACAAATTCTCTGGCAAACTGAGCTGATAAGCCACTTCTCCTCGTCTTGCAAGAATCTGATACGGACCAATGTAGCGGGGTGCCAGCTTGCCTTTGACTCCGAATCTTCTGACTCCTCTGATCGGTGACACTTTCAGATAGACAAAGTCTCCGACTTCGAAACTCAGCTCTCTTCTTCTTGTGTCTGCATAGCTTCGCTGCCTTGATTGCGCTATCTTCAGATTCTCTCGGACCATCTTGATGTTCTCTTCGGCTTCAAGCAAAATGTCTGGCCCAAACACTTGCTTCTCTCCAGGCTGATCCCATTGCAACGGAGTTCTGCAACTCCTTCCATACAGCGCTTGGAACGGTGACATCTTCAAACTGGCCTGATAACTGTTGTTATAGGAAAACTCCGCATAAGGCAATCGCTTGTCCCATCCGGACTGATCTTGCAACGCACAGGCTCTCAACATATCTTCAAGAATTTGATTGGTTCTTTCAGTCTGACCATCTGTCTGCGGATGATAAGCTGAACTGAAATTCAGATGCGTGCCCAAGGCTTCATGCAACTGCTGCCAGAAATGAGAGGTGAACTGCGTTCCTCTGTCTGACACTATCTTCTTTGGTACACCATGAAGACAGACGATCCGAGACATATACAATTCTGCCAATACTGCACTGTTGTAGTTGGTCTTGACAGGTATGAAGTGGGCTGACTTGGTCAAGCGATCCACTACTACCCAAATGGAATCGTAGCCGGCTCGAGTGCGAGGCAATCCGACTATGAAATCCATACCAATTTCATCCCATTTCCACTGAGGGATCTGCAACGGTTGCAACAATCCAGCTGGTCTCTGGTGTTCTGCCTTAATTCTTCGACAACTATCGCACATAGCCACATGCTCTGCGATTTCTCTTTTCATTCCGTACCACCAGAATTTCTTCTTCAGATCCTGATACATCTTCTCACTGCCAGGGTGAATCGAATAAGCTGTCTCATGAGCTTCCTTAAGAATCAACTCCCGAATAGACTGGACATTGGGAACACACAAGCGGTCTTTGAACCATACCGCACCTTCTGCATCTTCTCGAAAGTCTTTGCCTCTGCCATCTAGAATCAATCGCCGAATCTCACTGATCTTCTCATCATTCTTCTGCGCTTCTTTGATTTCGCGCTCCAAGGTAGGTTCCAATTCAACTGTGACTCCTCGCGAATTGTTCAGAAACCCGAGACTCAACCTGTCAAACTCCTTGGCCAACTCATAAGGCATCGGGCGAGCAACCATCAGATTGACTTGACTCTTTCTGCTCAAAGCATCTGCCACTACGTTTGCTTTGCCTGGATGGTAATGAATCTCCAACTCATAGTCTTTGATCAATTCTAACCATCTTCGTTGCCTCATGTTCAACTCTGACTGAGTGAATATGTACTTCAGACTCTTGTGGTCTGTGTAAACATCGCATTTCTGTCCATACAGATAGTGCCTCCATGTCTTCAGTGCGTGAACCACTGCTGCCAACTCTAGATCATGGATTGGGTAGTTCTTCTCATGAACCTTCAGCTGTCGGGACGAGTAAGCCACAACTCTTCCCTCTTGCATCAACACACATCCCAAACCTGTGTAACAAGCATCGCAATACACCGAGAAGGGCTTGTGCACATCAGGCAAGACTAGGACAGGCGCTGTAGTCAACTTCTCTTTTAGCGCTTCAAAGGCCTCTTGGCATTTCTGGGTCCACTTGAACTCAACCTTGTTGCCTAGCAACGCTGTCATTGGTTTCGCAATCTTCGAAAACCCTTCAATGAATCGCCGATAATATCCGGCCATTCCAATGAAGCTCTTGATTCCTCGAGCATCTGTTGGCGCTTTCCAGTTTAGAATGTCTGCCACTTTCTTCGGATCCACAGCCAATCCTTCTTTGTTGATTATGTGACCCAAGAACAGGACTTCACTGATCCAGAACTCACACTTGCTCAACTTTGCATACAACTGGTGCTCTCGCAATCTCTGCAATACCATCTTCAAATGATCTGCATGCTCTTCTTCGCTTTGAGAATAAATCAGAATGTCATCAATGAATACCACCACAAACTTATCGAGATAATCCATGAATACACTGTTCATCAGATTCATAAAGAAGGCTGGTGCATTGGTCAAACCAAAAGACATCACTGTGAACTCATATAAACCATACTTGGAAATGAATGCCGTCTTCGGAATGTCCGAAGGTCGGATCCTGAGCTGATGATAACCTGACCTCAGATCAATCTTGGAGAACACACTGGCTCCTCTCAACTGGTCGAACAGATCTTCTATTCTGGGCAAAGGATACTTGTTCTTGATCGTGACCTCATTCAAAGCTCGATAATCGATACACATCCTCTTGGTGCCATCTTTCTTCTCCACAAACAAGACAGGGGCGGCCCAAGGCGAGGTGCTTGGCCGGATGTAACCTTTCTCTGACAGCTCATCAATCTGCTTCTTAAGCTCAACCAACTCTGGTCCAGATATTCTGTAAGCTCTCTTAGAGATGGGGGCGGTTCCAGGAAGAAGCTCTATAGCAAATTCAACTTTCCGCTCTGGTGGCATACCCGGTAAATCCTTTGGAAACACATCTGGGAATTCAGACACAACCTTGATACTCTCAATTGGGTCTGCTTCACTGCTATCGACAGCCATCTGATAACAACTTCCTTTCTTTGGCTCAGGCGGGACTAACTCGGTCACCACTTCCTCTCCTAGTGGGGACACCAACTTGATTGTCCTTTTATCACAACTGATAACTGCCTGATACTTATCTAACCAATTCATCCCTAGGATGACATCTATTCCCTGAGTACCCATTACTATAAGGTTGGCGGGAAACGCTATCCCCCTTATTTCCACACTTACATTTAAACAAATGCTATCAGCTCGAATTCTTCCACCGGCTGAGTCAATTTGAATGGGGGTTAACATGGTAGTAGTTGGAAGATTATGTGCTTCTACCCATGATGCAGTAATGAAAGAATGTGTTGCTCCAGTATCAAATAACACTTCTGCAATATGGGAATCGACTGGGAACATACCTACTGTCATGTCGGGGGTCTCCTGAGCTGCTTCAGCCTCCAAGTGATTCAATCTTCCATGATTATAGCGCGGCTGAGGGCGATTGCCTGCTCCAGGCTGAGACACATTCTGCTTTGCTGGGGCATTGGGGCCTGACTGCTGCTGGGCTGCCTTCTTCGGACATTGCATCACCCAATGGCCTTGCTCTCCACAGTGGAAACATGCCCTGTTTCCAACCTGAGCTGGTGCTGCCTGACTGTTCTGCTGATTTGCTGGGGCAGGAAGACGAGGTGCTTGCTGATTCTGCTTCTGAAACTGACCTCCTGACTGATTGCTCTGACGGTTCTGGTACTGATTCTGAGGGTACTGCCTTTGGAACTGCTGATACTGCTGACGCTGCTGATTCTGCTGAGGTGGACGCTGGTTCTGCCTGAACTGCTGAGGTTGATTGCCTGAGAAACGAGGACGGCTGCTGCTTCCAGGCTGGGGTCCACTGATCTTGCGCTTACGATCTTCCATCTCCTTACGCTTCCTTTCTGTCATGATTGCTCTGTCAATCAGGTGCTGGAATGTCGGGAAGGTGTGATTCATCAGCTGATACTGCAGAGGGTCAACCAAGCCTCTCAGAAAACGGTACTGTCGCTTGGCGTCGGTGTTGACATCTTCAGGAGCATAGCGAGACAATTGCAGAAACCTGTCTCGATACTCACTGACAGACGATGACCCTTGCTTAAGGGCCAGGAACTCCTCCTTCTTCACTGTCATCAGACCTGCAGGCACATGATACTGACGGAAGCTACCTCTGAATTCTTCCCAGGTGATGGTGTCGGGGTTGGCATGGGTGGCGAGGTAAGACTCCCACCATGATTGGGCTGCTCCTCTCAACAGACGGGGACCATACAGAACTTTCTCCCTGTCATCGCACTGAGCGGTATGCAACTCCCGCTCCACGGTGCGCAGCCAATCTTCAGCATCCATGGGGTCAGAAGAGTGAGCGAACGTTGGGGGATGACCTCTCATGAATTCAGCACGCTTGTCTCTAGGCATCTGAGGCATCTGAGGCTGGGGTGGTGCTTGCTGCTGTTGCTGCTGCTGCTGCTGCTGCTGAATGGCGGCCAGAGTCTGACCGATGGCTTGAACTGCCTGAGTCTGCATCAGAAACATCTGCTCGATCGACATCGGGGGCGGGGGCGGCAGGTGCTGCTGCTGGGGCACCTCATCCTGCGGAGCGGCTCACTCCTGCTGAGCACGCCTTCCTCCTCTACGCCTGTTCTCTGACATCTGCAGAACGCAACCACACATCAGAACTGATCTGGCAAAGCTTGCAGCATAAGAAAAGAGTATAGAATTCTCCAACAGCACTGAACAGATGAGCATCTTCACTGATCTCCAACACAGACCACACAGCTTCTCAGATAAAGAGGAAAGGAGAATAATGGGTTTCCCAACTATATAACTAACTTTATTGACATAGTATGTAAACCAAAATGCAGGGGATACCCACACTCTGGTGACAATCATTACAAAGATCCAAATCAAACATAGTTCATCATGACAAACATAGATGCACAGGATATAGCAAACTACCCTGTCTAACTAAGACTAACTAAGACCGAGACCAACGCTAAGACTAAAGCTTCTATGTATATATTTATTTCGTATTAATTACAAGATCCAACTCTAACGATCTATGGTTCTAGGTTTATCTTGGTCTTGCAGGCGGGATTGCCATAAGACTGGTGTCCACGCTGAGGTGAGCGGTACGGGTGCTGAGTCCCGACGGGAGCGGGGGAACCACCGTCCAGATAACGACGTTCCGCGCGCTCAGCCCGCAGCAGGGCGATCTCAGCACGAGCCCTACTCAGCTCGTCTAATGCATGGTCCAGCTCCGTGTTTAGCACGGCGGCTAGGTTGACTGTGCTGCTCAACCTAGGATTGCCCTCACCGACAGGTGAGACAATCACGCCTCCTGTGCTGCCAGATGAACGGCGGGGGTAATACTTCAGGTCAAGACCGTCAGCTGCCCCACCGAAAACCGAGCAGTAGTGCGAAAGCGCACGCCGTGCAGCATCTTGCATGGCTGCCTCAGCTGAGTCCCGCTCAGAGATGGAATAGTGCTCTGAACAGGCCTCTGCACCCTGGAGACTGTCCTCCGGGCAGCGCACCAAGCAAGTCGCCTCCCAGCGGTCCGGGTAGACCCCGCGACTATGCTGGTAGACCACACAGCGATACTCGACGGACCAAGTATGCCGGTCAAATGCCCGACGTAGCAGGGTGTCGAGCGCATCGTGGAAGTGACACCCGCGAGCAGCGTCGCGAGTGATGGGTCGAGCAACCCATCCTTCCGGCTCAGGGTTAGCAGAGAAGTCGGTGTCGTGGCTCGAGCTGTCGTCGCCATCTCCGTCGTCTGGGTCTCCTCCAGCAGCTACTCCAGAAGCTGGGGCGCCCAGTGGTGGTGCAGGGGGCGGCTCCAGAGGAAGCACAGGGGAGCAGCTCCTCACAGACTCTATCTCCTGGTGGAGCGAGAGGGAAGAGCTCTGCTGCTCCCGTCGTCGACGCTCCTGCTCCTCACGCAGGCGGTGGTGTAGTCTCTCCAAGTGGCTGGACTGTCCGGCCACGGGACGGCGAAGCGGACGCTCAGCAAGGCGGGAGGGTAAGAAGGGGATGACTGACTTTCGTGCAGTGTGTCTAAGTCGAGCCATCTACAAAAGACATCGCAAGCAAAAGGGTAAGAATAGAATTAATATGACCAGCAAGTAATGAATCATAAGTAAATGAAGGATTGGAATAAAACATGATTTTCAGCAAGGTATAGTATATAGTAGAACATAGGTTTGGTCAGTAGGACCAACTTTTGAAGGGGTACCAAAGTCAAGGCAGGGACAGAGGTCTATAATCCTTAGAACGACCATTCTACTCTAGGTTAGCGGTCCTACAGTCAGCACGGCTTTGATACCACTTATGTCACACCCGGTTTTTAGAAGGCAAACCGAATGCGAACCATGTACGTGCCAGGATCAGTTATTCACGTACACAGCAGTTACATAATATGGACATCATCACACAGTGCTCAAAATAGTATTAATAAGGGAAATAGTCGATTACATCATACGTCTGAGACGTCCATATAGTTCTTACAATAAATCAAAGTGCGGAAAAGAAACGTAGATAACGCGGCCTTCACAGGCAGCCGACTGGGGGTTGCCGCTAACCCACACCTAGAACTCGTCGTAATCTTGGAACTCCTGGAAGTCTCCTTCCACAGCTTCGTCTTCTCCTGAGCAGTGGTTGCAATGCTGACAACCTGGGGGGGGGGGTTTGGTGTGTAGAGCAAGGGTGAGTACACATCAACATACTCAGCAAGTATCCTGTTTGGCTGTAGTGGACTAGCTTTATGTGGGGATAAGTCAAGCAGTTGCTTTTAGTTGGTCAGGTTATTATTTACTAGTAGAAAGCCAGGTTTTAACATTAACCCAAGTTATTAGCCCATTGTATCCTTTCCAAACGGAAAGAATACCACTTACCAATACCATAATCATAACCGGAACCATCAATCTCATAACCATCTGTACCACAATGTCTCTGATCAAGTATCACTAATCTCTGGAGCTCCCTTGGCCGCTCATAACCGTGAGCACGGCTGATATATCAGTTTCATAACACTCTGCAGAGGTTGTGCACTTTACCCACAAGCCGTGATTCCCTCTCTGGCCCGGGCTTGCAAGACCCTTATTCACTCCCGAGGTGAATGGCCAGGGATTCACTACGAAGCCTTTACAAAGATTCCCCGGGGCTGTAGCCACCCGTTAGGTTTCCTAAATGCACCGCACTCCTCCCCAAGGGGCGAACCCAAACTTGGCAGAGCGAGCCGCATACACCGAGCCCCATTGACGGCACGACGGCTAAGTGAACTACACCCCGGATCCTCTAATTATTCAGCTAAGGGCACCCCATTCCACCCTCATGGTTGCACTGTTTTCCCGGGCGGTCATCCATAGAACAGGTCCTTACGGAGAGGCACTCGAGAAACCGCTCGAGTCCCCTTGAAAACCACAAGTATAATCATAAAGAAGAACGGGAAAACAGCGTATCATAGATAATCACATCATGTTCATTGATTAGAGTTGAGCAATAGCATCAGACTAAGTAGTAATAATCCGACCCAAATAGGTAAACAAGGACATGGATAACAAAAGCTAGTCAATCCTTAGGTATAAATGTGTAAAGCGGGAGGTGAATTAAAGAATGAATAGGACAGAGATAGGTCAAAGGACACTTGCCTCCACCAAACGACTGCTGCTCAGGGGCTTCTCCTGCGAATTCCTCGGGCTCTTCGACCGGATCGTTCTCTATGCGAGCGCAAACATACATACATCCATCCACATATTTAATACAAAAGAACAGTACACCATACAAGATAACAAATAAAGTGAATATGCACCAAGTATGACATTCGATAACGCATTTGTTATGGCTAGAAAGAAACGGGAAAGGTCTCGCAGGGGGTTAAATCTTATGCACTAATGACACAATTGGTTTTTAACAAAATAATTCTGTTATATAAATTTATATATACTAATGGAAACCTAATCACTTTTAGTTGATCAACATTGCACAGGGTAAACAATTAATTACGTGAATCAATAACATAACGGAATTTCAAATTAAACTTCCTATTTTCCCATAGCATGAACAGTGATTAGCCTACTTAAAATACAGTAATTATGATCACAGAAAGTAAATAAAATAGAATAAAAAAAATAAAAAAAACAGAAGGGGGGGGGCGGTTGAACCGGCCCTAGGGCGGTTGAACCGGCCCTAGGCGGGGCGCGCAGGGGGCGGCCGAGCGGCCGAGCCGGCCGAGCCGGCCGAGCCGGCCATGGGGGCGCGCGCGGGGGGGGCCAGGGGCGCAGCCAAGGGGCCGAGCGGGCGGGGTGGGGCGGGCGGCCGAACCGGCCATGGGGCCGAGCGGCGAGAGGAAGGGGAGGGAGGAGAGGGGAAGGGAGGAGAGAGGGAGGAGGGGGGGGGGGCGCTCACCGGCGTTGGGGATCGACGGCGAGGGGCGGCCGGCGGCAGGGGGCGGCGCGGCGACCTAGGGCAGGGGGCGGGTAGGGGGTAGGGGCGGCGGCCTAGGTGGGGAGGGAGAAAATGAGGGGGGAGAGGGAGAGGGTTAGGGAATAAGGGAAAGAGGGGGGGGGGGCGGCATGGGCCTATTGGGCCCAAGGGGGAGGGGCGCCAGGGGGCGGCTGGGCCGGCCGGGGTCGGCCCAGGGCGCGGGAGAGAGAGAGAGAGGGGAGAGAGAAAGAGAGAGAGAAGAGAAAGAAAGATCTTCTCCTCATTTTCGAAATCCGATCTTTCTACATGAATGCAATTGCGCTTTCAAAGCAATCAAAAGAAATGCAAGGTTCGGCATGGTGCATCAAACAACATAAAGTATTTAGGGTTTTTCCTACACGGGAGATCCAAACCGAATCCCGCTAAACTTTGGAAAAGGTCAAGGTTTAGCGAGGGGAAAAAGAAAAGGAAAAGGTAACGCCCGAATTTTGGCGAGTAAAGAAAAGAAAAAATTCAACTGCAAAATTCGGGGCGTTACAGACTGCTTGACCCCTTGTACTGCATTGAGTAAAAAGTGGAACAAGGTTTTACTTGAGATAATATGCTGATTGTACTAAATGATTGTTACCATGTATGCTTAGAAAGGAGCAAACCTAGCTTAATAAAATATGCTAGAACTGATAAAGCTAAATCTGTTTTTAGACTCAGCTAGTGCTTTTGGCAAACCAAACCCCTCAGCCAAACAGCTGCATGGTCTAGAGGTAGAGGAGTAGACTCCTCACACCGGGTAAGTCTAGCTGTGTATTAGTGTTGGGGACTTGTTCTCAAATGCTATAAATTGAGAACAAGGCAACACAAAAATAGGTTATTTGTTAATGCCCTTCGTCCTTCGGAACATTATTTACCTAAGAATATAATGATCTTCGGACAAAGGTCATGAAGGACATACCTTCATCATCTCAACATATATATATATATACATATCAAAGGCGGATGAAGCATGTAAAACGTAATGGATAATGTGAACAAACATATAACATCATCATACACATTTCTTATTATATAATCATAAATGAACAAATGAATAATGACAATATTGAATTACATTTGTACCTTTGGCTTGACAGAAAATGAAAGTACAAGCACGACGCAAAAATGAGTACAAGTCAGCGTGAACAGTACGGGGTACTGTTCATCTATTTATAGGCACGGGACACAGCCCATATAAAATTACATCCATGCCCTTCACATTTTCTAATGACTTTAAGGTAATCCACCGAGGTCTAAATAGCCTTTTCCCTTTTAAGTCGGTTCCCTTTTTTACCGTTATGCCGAAGCTCCCTTGCGCGTAACTTCGGCGCTGCGTCAACCTTCGTATTGTTCGTGCTTTTCACACTGTGTGGCTATGATCCGAGTCCGAAGGCACCTGTTCATATATTACACTCGAGAAACATTGTTAAATCATGTTTTTGAGGACCTTCGGAAGACGAAGGCCCCCAACAGTAGCCCCTCGCAATATTAATTTGTTAGAATGACGAATTCAGATTGCAACATGGACGAAGGCCCTAAGCTGAAGGTCGTAAAAAACACCCTCCCTTTGCTAGAATAGCAACAGTCAATGACAGACGGGGCCCTCCAACTTGAAGCGTACTCGGCGTATAAATAGGAACTCACACCGACTGCACTTGATACACTGCTTGTGCCATTTGCCTTATTTTCTCAATTTTATAACTTGTGCTTACTAGCGCTTGATAGCTAATAATCTTTTGAGCCTCGGTTTGAAGGACATGTTTCTGTCATTTCCGAAGAGAAGATGTCTCAAGACAAGAAGACAATTGCTGAGACGAAGCTAACCGAAGCGGAGAAGCTCCTTGAGGAGAAGACTGCTGGATTTGTTGAGTCAATAGCAAAATCAAATACAGAGAAGATTACTAGAGAGATACTGGAAGGCTTGTCTGAGGATACTGATGATAGCGACAATTATGATGTGGAGAGTGGAGGTGAAGACTCTGAAGATCGGCCCTGGCGACCAAGTCATACAATTTTCGGGAAATCAACTATCAAAAAGAGTCATCTTGATAATATGAGAGGAAGGTATTTTCGAGATATGTCTATTGTGAGGGCTGACGTAGACAGGGCCATTCCTGCTCCCGAAGAAAACGAAGTTGTGATCTTCCGAAGCTTCTTCAAAGCTGGTCTTCGATTCCCGTTGAGCAGATTTGTGGTTGAAGTTTTAAAGACATACCAGATTTTCCTTCACCAGATTACTCCTGAAGCAATTATTAGAATGGGGATCTTCGTCTGGGCTGTGAGAAGTCAAGGTCTAGAGCCAAGTGCAAGATGTTTTTGCAGTATGCATGAACTTTCGTATGAGACGAAGGCCTGGGGTAAAAAACAATATCATAACAATTTCGGTTGCTATAGCTTCGTTGCTCGCTCTGGTGCAAGCAACCCAGTGCCAATGTTTCGGAAAAGATGGCCCAGGGCCTGGATGGAAGAGTGGTTTTATGTGAAAAATGATTTGAAGGCAAGAGAAGACATTAAAGAGATCATCATGCGCCCCATCTGGTCCCGCTTCGGCCTCCGAAAACTGAAGGTAGAAATTGATGAGGCAGCCGAAGCATGCCGAAGGGCCTTCAGCACTGTTTGCTCTTTTATTGGGAAAAGAGACTTACTTCAAGAACATATAGCCTACAGGATATGACCACTTATAGACAGCTGGGAAATGCCAAAAGAAACCATCACTAACCCTAGCGAAGGCGGCCTGGTTCGATTGAAATACACCTTCAGGTTTGGGGGCAAGTTTGTCGAACCAGATGATGACTGGTTGAAGCGTATTGAAAATACTAGCGATGAGTTACTTGGAGCATATTCCAAGTCCGAAGATAA
This sequence comes from Zea mays, assembly GCF_902167145.1. Classification (NCBI taxonomy): domain Eukaryota; kingdom Viridiplantae; phylum Streptophyta; class Magnoliopsida; order Poales; family Poaceae; genus Zea; species Zea mays. The sequence continues at coordinate 93,730,578 of NC_050097.1, forward strand.
TGCACTATATGCAGCCTTCGGGAGCCGAAAAAAGAAAAGATTAAATAGGGTTTTTGATGCTATTGGATTTGTGTACCCTGATTATGGCTACCCTCCACGGGGGCAGAAAAGAAAGGGTGCAACTTCTAGAAAGGTTGCTGCTTTGGCTGCTCCAAGCGAGCCTGCGCTGAAGAGTAAAAAGTTGAAGGTCCTTACCCACCGGCCGCGTTATATTGAACAGGCCGTGGTACCTGAGCTTGGCGAGAAGATTTCTTCAGCTGCTGAATCAAAGGAGCCCATTCCTCCTACGCAGAAAACTGAAGAATCAGCTACCATGCCGAAGCACCCTCAGCCGAGCAAGCTGAGGCAAAGACTGGTAAAGATAAGGCCGAAGAGCCAAAAACTGAAAAAATGTTGGGAATTTTAAGCCCTTCGGCGGAAGTAACAGTGCCGAAGATACAAAAAGGTCTTGCGGCAACTCAGAAAAGAAGAAGAATGGCAAATGTACTAGATGTGCTAGAATCAGTAAAGGCTTCAAGCTCTACTCCTTCAAGGAAAATTGCAGAGGCTTCGAAAATACAAATCGAAGCTGAAACAAAACCGACCGAAGTTGAAACTGCTGTAAGCCAGGCTAGTGCCGAAGCTGGGCCTTCAGAGCCTGCTGATAAACAACCCTCGGAAATTGAAAAGAAGGCAACAGATGAAGAGGCTATAGAACAGAATTTGCTTGAGAAAGCTGCCACTCCTGCTCCCGAAGCTTTGAAAGAAAGTATTGAGTATATCATCCGTCATGCTTCGGAAAAATACTCTCTAAAGAAGAAGAACGAGAAGCTCAACATTATGCCTAGAAGCTAAAATATCCGAAGGGGGCATTAGTGTTCAACGGCAGCGGAGAAGAAGATTTTTTGTACTGTCTCCCGGATAGCAAAGAGATATCTGTTTGCTGGGAGATGGGTAGAAGCTTCGGATTCCCAACATTAGAGGATGGGCTTTCAGTACTGTCGAAGGATGAATTGGCCGACAGTTTGGCATATAATAGTATAAAGGTGTGAAAATCAATTTTTGTATTTAAAAAGGAATTTTTCCATTTGTTTATACCTAATACTATGCTCCTCTTGTAGGACTTGATTCTTAACAATACCCTCAGGGCACAGAAAAATGCCAAAGATGAAGGGTGCACAATGGCTCTAAACAACCTTCGCTCAGAGCTGATTGAACTGTGGAACGAAGGCCTTGAAAAGGATAAAATATTAATTTCATTGGTAAACAAGATAAAAGAAGATGAAGCTAGTTCCAAAGTTCAAGCTGAGGCCCAAAAGAATGAAATTGAAGACCTTTAGAAACAATTAGCTGAGGCCAAATTAAAATGCGCTGTTGCCGAAGCTGATTGAGATGCCAGTGAGTACTGGAAAAATTATTTTGAAAAAACAGTTGCAGAGCTTCGGGCATCAAAAGAAAAATGTTTTGAAAAATCTGTGGAATGCGTAAAAAAATAAAGACTAGCTTCGCCAACGTGGGCGCCTACTCAAACGAAGATAACTTCATACGGGGCAACCCTGAGGGCGTCATCGAGTGGATCAGTAGTGAAGCCGAAGCTTTTGAGGAGATTTTGAGTGGCCGCGGGGACGTCTGTGCATTCTCTAGTGCTAGGGGAGTTGCAGCCATTTTGGAGAAGGCATGTTGTGAACATGTTAAAACCTTGGCCCAGGCCGAAGCTGCCTTCTCCGTTGACGATATGAAGGACCCCTCGGCCGAAGCGAGTTCAATAGGCGGAAGATTTTTCACTGATGTCTGGGAAAATGGCGGCCGAGGGATGGCTCATGAAATAATGAAGAAGAGCGAAAAATATATTCATGACGCTCGAGAAGCAACGAAAGAAGCTGAGAAAGCTGTGGAACTCGAAAGACGGATATGTATTACTTAATGGCTTTTAGCTTTGTTGTTTATTTTCGTGACTTCGAACAAATTGATGTCTTCTACCGCAGCTGAACTATCTCCTCCCCCAAAGCCATTCGACCCACTGGCCGACCCAGAGATAAAGAAAGCGATAGAAATTATTAATATGGCCGAAGCTATTGTCGACGAAGTTGTTACCAAACTGCTAACTGAAGCTGCAGAAAAAGTTCTGAAGGAAGAAGAGTAGCTATTGTAAAAACATTTGTAGGATATTAATGTAACATTTGCTTAACTAAGTCTGTAATGTTTGATGTTTAAATTCTTCAATATAATATGTAAATTGTTTGTAATTTAGTTCTTTGCGATGCATGAAACTTTATGTACATACCGTTTTTGAGCCTTCGGCAAAAAAACACCTTCCCTTCTTTTCATGCTTCGTAAAGAAGAATTTTTATGCCTCATAAGAATCATCCACACTTTCTAAAATCATCAATGCTTCGTAAACAATAGATCCCTCTTTTCACATCAGAACTGATAAAGCTGTAACTCTCAGCTTACTTTGTGCTTTGGCATCTTTTCATTTTTTGTAAAGCATTCTCCGAAGATCGGCCTCGCTTCCAATTGATGTCATTGATGTGATATGATGTATGATGTGATGCTATGTGATATGATGCGGTGATATGATGCAAAGAATGATGCTAATGCCGAAGACACATACCCACGCTGAAACACAATATTTGCGTCCCCTTAGGAACCATCAAAATCTCTTTGTTGTTTATTTTTCGGCTTCACCGCTTATTTTTCGGTGTAAGTTCTGCATCCCCTTAGGAACGTCTTTTGAACTTCTTCGCCTTCTATTTTGGCGGTATTCGCGTTGACTTTTCGCGCTTCGCCTTATATTTCGGCGGTATTTGGCTCTGCATTCCCTTTGGAATGACTTTTGAGCAGAAAACTTATATTGTGCTCCCTTGGGAACGACTTTATGTAGCTTCAGCACACTTACGCTGCGCTCCTTAGGAACGACTTTTGTAGCTTCGGTAAAACTCGCAATGCAATTTTTAGCTCTGCATTCCCTTAGGAACGACTTTTGAGCTTCGACAATTTTTGAGCTTCGTAAATATTAATTGTTTCTTATTGAAAAGAAAATGACAATGAATGTAAAAATGCTTCAGAGGTAGGATATCTCTCAATAGATGTGTTTTGATTCTGGCACAGTACTGTTGACTGTGCGAGCTTCGGATTCCTCCCTGAGATCTCGCTGCTGATGAGTCTGATGGCTCCCTTCTGGCTGCTGACCTTGTGAATAGGCAGGTTGTAATGGCGGCGGAGGCGGAAGCTGTGGCCAAGAAACCTGTGGCTGACTAGCCGAAGCAACAGAAGCTGCAGGATGATTACCCACATACTCTGGTATGTAGGGTGAGTGACACGAAGCAGTATGTAGGACCTGCTTCGGTTGACTTTGCTGCGCTTCGGCTTCTGCGATCTCCTTCTGCTTTTGGATGGCGATTTGGCACATTCTTGTAGTATGGACCTTGTCTTCACCACAAAATAGACAGTAAACCTTCCTAGGTTGGTCCCCATATCTTCCTCCGAAGCCCCTGGCGCCTCTGCCTCTTGGAGCTGGCGGCCGAAAAGAGCTTTGTTGCTGCCTCTGTCATCATTCTGAGTGGAGTTGTGAATTGACCCGACATGCCTCGGGTGGATTCTTCCTTCGAAACCCCTAGTCATCTCAGAGAACCTGTAAGCTTCCTCCCTTCTTTGGCGGAAGTCATTGTCAGCCCTGATGTACTCATCCATCTTTTGAAGCAGCTTCTCCAGAGTCTGTGGAGGCTTCCTGGCGAAATACTGGGCAGTAAGTCCTGGACGAAGCCCCTTGATCATGGCCTCAAGGACAATTTCATTGGGCACTGTAGGCGCCTGTGCTCTGAGACGCAAGAACCTTCGGACGTACGCCTGAAGATACTCATCATGGTCTTGCGTGCATTGAAACAGGGCCTGAGCTGTGACCGGCTTCGTTTGAAAGCCTTGAAAGCTTGTCAGTAGCATATCCTTGAGCTTCTGCCATGAAGTAATAGTCCCTGGCCGAAGAGAAGAATACCATGTTTGGGCCACATTCTGAACTGCCATGACGAAAGATTTGGCCATGACAGCTGCATTGCCTCCATATGAAGATATGGTTGCTTCATAACTCATCAAAAATTGCTTCGGGTCCGAATGCCCATCATACATAGGGAGCTGAGGTGGCTTGTATGATGGAGGCCATGGGATAGCCTGTAGTTCTGCTGCCAGAGGAGAAGCATCATCAAAGGTAAAGGTATCATGATTAAAATCATCATACCATCCATCCTCGTTGAATAAGCCTTCTTGGTGAAGCTCCCTATGCTGGTTTGTAATTCAGCTTTTAGTCTATAATTGGTTCAAAAATCCAGAGTCTCATTTTTTTATAGTCAATAATGGGTGATTGGGAGAGCATAGGTATCCAGCTACTTATTATGTAGGATATAAGCTGGACATGTTGAGGTAAGAAAGATTATGGCAAGGAAAAGACCTCCTCCGAAATGTTTAAATCTTGATTCGCTTTGACTGTTATATCCTCCCTTGTCGATGTTAATCTTTTCTTCTCCTGTCTTGGTCTCATTGATTCGATGTTAGTGTATATCATAGGGGTTGGGGAATCTGATTAAGATAGATATGGATGAGATATACTAAATGATGTAGGTCAAAATCTTGTTTGATGTTTGGTGGGGATAGATAGATTATGCCATCCATCCTGACTCTATTGGTTGGGTTAGCTCTCCTACTCATGGTTGAGTTGGTCTAATGTGCTAAGTTAAGTTATCATCTGGCTAGTAGGGTCTAATCTCTTCTACCAATATCACTAATCTGTTTAAGTAGACCACATTAGATTAGATCACATTGATCACACTAGATTAGATCACATTAGATTATATAATCCTTTTTTAAGAATACCATTTAGTTCATATCAAGCTGACTTTATCTTTATAAAATTCTAGTATCTTTTTTTATCTAGGTGGAACTTCTAATTAGTATTTTTATACACATAAAATTTTCATGCCATTAGCAGGTGTGGCATAGAAAACAGGGGTACATCAGGTTTTAGCTATTAGGTGAGTGTGGAGAAGATTTGGGGGTAAGAGAAAGTTAGGTAAGGGAGAATTTTATTCCGGGTGGTGGATCTTGATTCATCTGAAGATCTGTTTCTATCTCATATCCTTCATTGTCGAGGTTAACCTACTTCTTGGGTCTGATTTAGGGACCATCGGTCCTAGTGTTAGATGCCATTATCTGAGTTGGGATAACAATTGTGGGCACATGGGGTAGGTAGGTTAAACAGAGTTTTACTTTGCTTTTGGGATAAATGGGTTGGGCAACCTATAATATAGGCTAGGTTGTGGTTTCATGGACGAGTTGGTCTAAGGCACCCATTTAAGTTTAAAATCTATTTATAGGAATATGGTCTATCTATGTCACCAGTATTAACCATTTTGTTTAAGTAACTTACTTTAGATTGGATCATATTAGATTAGGTAGGACTAGATCAGGTTGGATATGACTAGATTAGACTAGGTTAGGTTAGATAGATCTACTAGGGTAGAATAAATATTATTAGGATATGTTAGAATCTTTTGAGATAGGATGACTTATATGGTGTAGGTAGGTCAGAATCTCCGATAGGTTAAAACATAGGGTTTATGCAACCATCAGATGGTTACAATAGTTGCATGAGGCCGAGTTGGTCTGTCATTCTTAATTTAGTGCAGAGTGAATTAAAACATATTTTGTAGGAGTAGAGTCTCATTTATTTCATCAGTATTATCCTTCTTCTTAAGCAACTTACATTAGATTAGCTCAACATGAGGTTAGCCTTCGTTAGGTTAGATTAATCTATCACATTAGATCAGATCTAAATTATATTTGTGTGACTAGATTAGACTAGATAAGATCTCATTATTTTGGATTAGATCCTGGTTGTTACTTTAGGATGAGATAAGTAAAGTGGTTAGGATAATAAGATGGTACCTTCAAGATAAGATGAATCTATTAAGATAAGAGAGAGTCTTTTAAGATAAGATGGATCTATTAGGCTTGATATAATCTAGTGGGGGTATTCGTAGTTGGTCTAGTTTATCTTATAAACAATTTATGAGGATAAGATATTTTTTAACATAAGATGAACCTATTAGGATAAGATAGAATCCTTTAAGTTAAGAGGGATCTATTTAAAATAGATACACTTTAATGGAGGATAATCTAGGTTGTTTAGTTATCTTATGAATTTTATTTATTTATATTTATGCTTATATGTATTTGCAGATGTAATTGTGGACATTACTCCACAACTCATCGCACTCAATCAAAGATCCAAATAAGACATGTATCACAAGAACAAACATTCAAGCATACAAAATATTTACAAAAATAGTTTTGATTTTGTTCCTAAGAGTAGGTCTTCTATTTCTAAAGGTCACTTTAGGTACAGGATTTCAAAGTGTGAAATCCACTTTTGTGTTTAGAAGTGAAAAGGTAAGAATAGTCAGAGTAGAGCGGAAATAGATGAGAAAAGATTAAGAAAAGTTTAGAATGGATCAGAGTAGCAAAGGTAAGTAAATATTGGTTGTCCAGTTCTATCTAGTTTTTGACGTACAGTCAACATTCCTCTTATACCACTTCTGTCACACCCGGGTTTTAGGGACCCCAAGACCCGGGCGTGAACATAATCACCAAGTGTGCTAGGACAAAGTCTCACACATATGATGAATCATGGTACAAAAATGAATGTCACATCTTTACTATATAATAGGAGTTCTGTACAAAATAAATCAATAATTATATCATAAGGAGACAACGATCCAGCAACCCAAAGTTAACTGGGAGACGACGGCTTAGACCTATCACGAAAACATCACAACATCTTTCATACGCCTCATCCTGCGGTACCTGTTCTTGACCTGTGGGGGTGTGAGACAACAAGGGTGTGCTCACATATGTTCATCGCTCAACAAGTTGTGGGGAATAATGTGCATGAACTCACCAAAGGTGGGAGTTCATGTGAAGTGTAAGGCTGATCAATAATAGGGTTAAAGCTGAGAATTGCTTTTAATAAGTTGGTCAAATTTTATTAGCAGTTACTAAATGTAAGTAAATACCAACCATAATAATAATAGAACAAAATTCATAATAAATCCCATGCAACACAAATGACAAATTGAATTTAGGTCCATAATTTAATCATGCGAAAATCCTGAGCTGCTCATGACTGCGAGCACGGCTAGTATATCAGTTATACACTCTGCAGAGGTTGTATCCTGTACCCACAAGTCATGTATCCCATGTCGCTAGGGTTAGCGAGACCCTTCGACACTACCGAGGTCAATGGCTAGGGACCCACTACGAGGCCTTTACAAAGTTCCACTAGCTTCAGAAAACCCGTTATATTTTCTAGGAAGAGCAATGCAGGAATCCCCGGTCTGACCGCCATCGCAGCATAATCAACCTGGGAACCTCCCAACACGCCTAGTCCCCTACTGCCCTTGCCCCTATCGGGTAAGGTAGTCCTCCACTAGCTTTCCTAGTTAGTCAGCCAAGGGTGCCCCATTCCACACTTGTGGTGGCACGTGTTTCTCAAGTTAAGCTCCATGTTCCAATTAAAATAATGATCTTGTCATGAACAATAAACAAAATAACAGTATAATTGGAACATGAACGTAATGTAATATTAAACCCAAAACCATATAGAGCAATAGCAAAAGTACCCAATTAGTTTAGCGGTAAACAAGGTAACAAGATAACCAGACTAGGGTGACCTATTGGGTCCCATCAAAATTAAGCCTATGCATGAATAAGTGATAATAAAGAACATTATTGGGTAATAAAAGTGGTCAAGGGTGCAACTTGCCTGGGACTTGAGATTCTAGGTACCAACTTGCTCTTCTAGTGACTCGTAACCTCGTGCTAGTCGTAGCAATACAAACAAACAGGGTATAGGTAAAATTAACATCACACCAAACACAAGAACAAACTTCATAATAATATTCTACGCGTAGCTATGAGATCGTGGGTTCGAGAATGGCTAAAATCAGAGTTATGGTTAAAGAATTATGATTTAAAGAAGACCTGTGTGGTTTAAATATTAAACTATATTATAAATTGGTTAGTGTATATCTTGTGAGAGACTATTATGTAATTAATTAATTCCACCGTAATCTTAATTATAACTTGACTAGAGATCATATTTTAATCAAATTATAATTATGGATATGATAGCTTTGGTTTAGAAGAGTTAATCTAGTAGACATAGGATAAATAAATATCTTACTATAAAAGTATGCGACATGGTATAATTAATGTTGTTACTGCGTAGTGAATATTTATACGACACTAATGCAACTGGAATGGGTCAATTCGGAGTTAAAATGGGTAAGATATGAATTTTACAAGTTTCTACATATATAAATATTATTTTATACCTAAAACAATTTCTGGGATTTATTTTAATAGAGTATGGACCGAGTAAACAAAATCCTGAGAGTTCGGGGTCATTTCTGTGAAATTCTGGGCCTTGGTGTTATTGTCTTTGAACAATAAGTGACTGTGGGTTCATTATAATGAAGCTGAGGGGCTTATATGCAAATTAGGCTTGGCGAAGGGGTATCCTCCAATCACAACCACCCGATCATAACCTGACGGCCCAGATCAGATCAACTTCATAACGAACCAATACGACCAAGTGTCCATTGGATCAAAATTCAGCGGTCAGATTTTAACGGATCCAGATCTAACTCTATCCGTTCGATCCCAATCTATGGCTCATATCTATCCTCCCAACAGGCATTCCCACGCCTAATCACCACCGCCCATACCCAGATCCACGGCCGCGACGCTGTCTTCCCTCACCCGAGCACACGCACGGCGGCACCCGCATACGCGGTGGCGGCATCGCCGATCGCACGGCAACACGGCCACCCCAAGCCCCATTTACCCAACCGGAAGGTTCAATACGCAGGGGTGATCATCACGAGTTAGGCTTTGTTCGGTTAATCCCATTAACCATGGATTGGATGGGATTGGAAAAAATTAAGAAATAGTTTAATCTACTTGGGATTTAAACCCACTCAATCCCACCCAATCCATATGGATTGAGAGCTAACCGAACAAGCCCTTAGTTGGTTGGTATTTACCCGGTGCTGTAGCGCGGGCACTGCCGCCCATAGGAGCAGTGGCATGGCGGTGGAATGTCCAACTTCCACGAGCAATTAGGGCGCTTCGGGTGGGTTTCTTCGCACGGCTAGGGCACGCCTTCACGCGGGATGATGCGGCAATTTCGCTATACTGCCCAAATCATCTCGAGCGGCGGCGCACGGGAATTGCCCCTGCGGCGGACCCACCACGTTTCCGCTGCGCTTGAGATTCATGGTGATTGTCTCACGGACAGGGGCGGGTTCACGAGTTTAGACGACCAGGAGGAGGTGAGCATTGATTTTTATACTTCCAAGGGAGGAGGAGGTCCAGCCCCGGACGAATCTTGCAGGAAAACAAGCCCTCGGATCACAACCGAAGTCGCGGTTTCGTGGGGGTTTGTTACGGGATTTCACGTGTTCTGTTACAAGGGAGAGGAAGAGAAGTTTCTGTCCGGTGGGGTCCACACGCTAGTGCCACAAAACGCGACCAACGACGTGGAGGTGGAGCCAGGGTGCGGACGCGCGAACCACGCAGAGCGAGGTTGGGCTAGCCGGCGCGCATGAGATTGTGGGCTGGTGCGTGGATGGAAGGGAGAAATGGGCCTAGATGGATTTTCTTCTTTTCTCTCTTTTTTATCTTTTCTTTTCAAATTCAAGACTCCAATTCAAATTCAAATTCTGTTTGAACATAAGCTTTCCAACTATCCAAAAAATCCTATTATAAAGATAACACCTATTATTTATTTATACTATATATATATTTATAGTGTTTATTCTTTTCCTTCTCTCCTCTTTTATCCTTCCGTTTTCAAATCCTAATTTTTCAAACTTAAATTTGTCTCACAAATTTGAATACCAATACAAAAGCTTAAGCATGATATGCATATTTCTTTATTCATTTATTTGGTAGTTGAATAATTTAATGCCATTAACTTAGTAGGCAGAAAGAAAAGGAAATCAAATAATTCTGAGAACACTAATCTATAAGTATACTTATTTATTTATCTCATTATTATTTTTTCTTATGCAGATTTCGGGATTGACATTTTCTCATTTAAGTAGAGATTATAAAATAAATTAGGTTTCTGCCCATTTCATTTGAAAATAAAATCATGACCTAGACATGTGAACCACAAGACAAGTTTATTTTTCTTAGGAGAATTAAGCAACAAGGTTTCAAGGAAAAATATAAAAATGACGTAAGTTTAACTAGGAAATATGTTTCCCCTGCCCATGAGAAATTATAAGGAACTTTCGAAAATCATACAGCCTATTCCCTATAAGGAAAAAATGACCAAACTTAGGAATGATTTCTCTGGCACAAAGAAAAGATTAGAAAATGTCAAATCTGTTGTTTGACATTTTTCAAAAGAAAAGTTAGATAAAGGCACCTTTTAGCCCCACAACTTTAGAAAACCATAGATAAATATTCACTAAGTATCATTAAGTAAATTTTTACACAAGACCATGATATTGCATCTAAATACCAGCAAAAATAACCTTTGGAACATAGGTCACTTGTATAGCAAGTTTACTATAAAGTGACCCGTTTACCCTAGTTTTTGTTATTTTTGTTTAAAACAGATTCTAATTAGTTTTGACCTCACATTCCTAGGACAGACTAGTTTAACCAGTATTAGTCTACTGTAATTTTTACATAATTTTTGGAAATTTCTAAATAGCATTCATAGTTCAAACCACCATTTAAAGGCTAAGGGAAAATAGAATAAAGAGGTAAGTCTTACCCATGCTCAAATTAAAATTACAAAGACTTAGCTGATCTTTCACTAATTTCTTAAAGAATAATTAAATCTCTACCCACTCTTATTTCCACTAGATATCAGTTTAACTTAAAAATCAACAAGAACACTACTAAGAGGTTGGGTTAGAAAAAGGAGAAACCCTAACATCTCTAAATGACCTAGTGTTACTCGACCATGCATCACATTTATCATCTGCATATTATAAATGTACATGCATCTTATGCATCATGTTAAATAGATTGCAACCTCACCGAGGGAGAGTACGTACTCATCCCCGAGCAAGGAGCTGACCAAAAGGAAGTTCAGGAGCCAGCTTTGAAGCCTGCTATTGAGGATCTCGATGCTGCCCCCGTAATTGAAGGCAAGCCCCGGTTTTATGCATAACCGTTTATATATGCTATTTTACTACACTTATTGTTTGTAGGCTTGTATTGTGCACTTAAGTGTAGGAGTTATTTGAAACCATTGTTGCATGAACTCAGGACTCCTTTTGAGACGGATACTAGTATGCTGGGTCGAGTACCTACTATGCTAATTCAGGATCTCGGTAGAAGTCGAGTGATTTTTCTAGCACTCGCACGAGGTCAGGAATTGACTGTATCCAATTTTGATAATGGAATTATAATGGTCTGTGGACACGAATCCATGGGGATGCGTGGTCTTCAAGATGGAATTGGAATACGGATTAACGTGTGGATACTTGTGTCAATCATTTGAAAGTTCTAAGCACATGCTGAGAAATATGGTAAATCGGTGAGCCTAGTACTTGAGTGAACCTGCCCGCGGACATACCTCCCCACGTGTTCATGAGACAGGGTCTCCCATTCCGGTTATGGTGAGTACAAGTGTGGTCACTGCATGGCGGCGACCAGGACAGTGGAGCATTGTATGCCAATGACAGTGGGCCCTGTTCTATTGACGGGGAATCGATGGGGACGATTGATGTGTGTGGGGACGAAGTGCTCCTACATGTCGTGTGTTTAGGTTTACCTTGCAATGGTTTAAACTCGATTCGAATCGTTTGCTTTTCGCAGCTAATGAAACTGATTGATCCATTATACTACATTGAGTAATAAGTGGAAATGAGATTACTCCAAAAGATGTTGATTGACATAATGTTTGATACCATGTATTGATAGTTAAGTGCTCATCTAGTCTAAATTATTATTCTACAACTTGAAAAGCTAAAATTTGATTTTAGACTCAGCTAGTGCTTTTGGCAAACCAAACCACTCAGCCAAACAACTTAATGGTCTAGAGGTAGAGGAGTAGACTCTTCACACTGGGTAAGTCAAGATGAGTATTAGTATAATCAGTCTTGCTTGTGGCATAATTTTTACAAGTATCTCCCAGGAGGATATAGTTTCTGGGTTGACTTGGTCATCCACCTTGCCATTGGGTTGGACAGTTTAGTGGAACGCTAGCTCAGCAGGAGATGATTAGGAGGAGTGATGGTCCAAGCTTGTCCTCACTCTTTATTTTTGTTAGTTAATTTCTGCTGCAACAAGAACAACGTTTACTACTTTCAAAACTCTGATGATGATGTAATAACTTCAAGTACTTATTTAAATTTGTGGTATTATGCTTTATTGTATTTCTCTGTGTCTCACCTCCGTGTGAGCAAATGGTACTCGATCCTTGTAAGTGGCTTCAATCGGCCTAGATCCGAGGAATTAACAGTTTATTCCATCTTAAGTGTGTGTCATTGCCCTTGAGGTGAGACCAAGACACTTAAACTGGAATAATCTGGGTGGTTTCGCCATAGCTGGTATCGGAGCGATTACCATTGCAGAGAAGTCAATAAAACATGGTCACCAATTTTTTCAAAAGTAAAACTTGCTTAAAACCAATGTTGGATAGATGTCAGGACGATAAGGATAAACCTAGGACATGAAGCCTTAGGAAGTAGATTGGTAACTAGGTGGCTAGTTAAGCATGTCATGTAGGCTGCTATTATTATAAGGATGGCTTACATCCCTATGATTGAAGAGAGGACGTATAGGTTAAGCAAGCATGCATCATTATACAATGAAAATCTAATGTAACCAAAAGTAGAGCTATATCCAACACCTAAAATGAATAGACGAAAAGGGGTAACCGAGTCCTAAATGGGTAAGGGAAAAAATTTAGTGAAAAACGAGGTCGCCTCAAACCTTTATGAGTTTTTACCTTTTATTTTTCCACCATCGATTTTTTTCTTTCCACCTTACTTACACCCACTTTCGCACAGATGGCCTCACCCACACCTATCGAGGGAGGAGACACACCTTACCACACTGATAGCCTTGCTCAAGAGGGCTTTGCCCTCATTTTGTGTGAAGTACTACAGGAGGCAGGATACCATACACCTCCACGGTACATGGTGCAACTGTTCGAGGAACATGGAGTGCCTCGCTGTAAGGTGTGGCTAGCCTTAGAGCCCCACCCCTTGCAGCCAGGGTGGCTTTAGTTGGACTCTGAGACCTTGGGTTTTCAAGCCCACGACACCACGGAGGCCGCAACCATGCACACGTTGACTACCTTCTATGGATTTCACCCGTTGGAGGTGGCAACTCACCCATCGGTTTATTCCCCGCTGCAAAGGAGGATGACCCAATGTGGAAGGACCGGGTTGACCACGCCAAGGAGGTGTGGGTACTCTACCCTAGGGGCACTGCTCGACTGACGGTTCAGTGCATGAGTGCACTATATAACCTGCAGGTCCTATAGCACGAGGCCATGTCACGTTTGATGGGCTTGGCTCAGGATGCAAAGGTCACCATCATCGACCGAGAAGATCTTGTGGTGGATCTATCTACCGAGTTGGTGGAGAAGGATCTCTAGACTGAGCAGATGGGTACCCAAATCCATGAGGTTGAAGATCATGTTGAAGAAAGGAACCACACCATTGAGGTTCTAGAGAACCAGCTCCAAAATACCCAGCAACAGGTCGAGGCACTACAAGAAACTGATAAATGTTCGTGGGTAGAATTAAGAACGTGGGTACCCACGTTCTTACTTGAGTTAAGTTCATGGGTTAATTTAAGAACGTGGGTACCCACGTTTTTAAGTTAAGTTCGTGGGCCGTGGATAAAACCGTCGAACTTAACGCGTTAGGAACGTGGGTACCCACGTTCTTAAGTTAAGTTCGTCGGGCTAGTGGATACCGTCGAACTTAACCGTGAAAACCTAAACCCACTCATCCCACGCGTGCGCGTCTCTCTCTCACTCTGTCTCCTCCCACGCGCCCACACGTACGCGCTCCTCCTCCCTCACCAATTCACCGCGCCACCGCGCCACCACCGCGCCACCGCCGGGAGCCCGCGCCGCCACCGCCGGGAGCCTGCGCCGCCACCGCCCGGAGCCCGCGCTGCCACCGCCCAGAGCCCGCACCGCCACCGCCCGGAGCCCGCGCCGTCACCACGACCGGGCCGCGCCGCCGCCGCGCCGCCGCGAGCGGGCCGCGCCGCCGCCCCGGCTCGCCAGCTCGGCACCGACCGCCCCGGCTCGCCCACCCCGCGCTCCTACTCGTCAATAGAAGGTGTCAGTTCTTTCTGCAGTTTTCTCGATTCTTCAACTATAAAGGTGTCAGTTCTTCAATATCACAGTTTACAAAATCTAATCTGAAAGCCTCTGAAGTCGAGATTGAAGCTCACGTGCCTATGTGGTTAAAATAGCTTTCTCGCCAAAAACCTCGCCAGCATGTTGTAGATAGAACAAATGTCAGATATCATGTACCATGACCCTAGGCAGATCAAAAGGTTTTATAAAATGATGATTGAATAGATATTAGGTCAGAGGATAAGACCATATCATTTGTAACTTGTGATATTGTAAACTGACACCTTAATCCATATTTCTGATCACATATTGTCAGTTCATTCTTGTGCTTTTGATATGCAGAATGAACCATAAGTTCATTCTTGTGCTTTTGAAGAATGAACCATAAGTTCATTCTTGTGCTTTATAGTTGAAGAAATATGGCCACAAGAACTGACACCTTAACCCACATTGTGAAACATTATGCATATCAATAGCACAAGAATGAACCACCAACCTCAACAACAATATGGCCACATATGGTTCTTTAGCAGTACAGCAGTATGTGAAGCATTTTTAATTTCAGCAGGAGTGTACAACCCAATATAACTGGATATGTATATATAGGATCTGGAATATTAATTATAATGATCACTGCATATGTTCTTTTAAATGTTTATTATAGCTCATTCATCATTTTGCTTAGTGGTACGGTCATAAAACTAAACAAAATACAGAAAGCCAAGAAAATTGATCAAGGGGAATCAGCTGGTAATAATAACTACGCACATATGATTATGGGAAATACTAGGAAACATTATATTCCAGACTAATAGTGATTTTGAGTAGACAGCTAAGTGCATATATAAGTATTGCATGATTTTGATTACTAATAGTGATTTTGATGATCTTTCTTTTGAAGACGGTCTAACATATAAGAGCATGATTTAGATGAACGAAATTACTTAATGATGTTTATTTACACTTTTTTATACATTGGGTTATTTAGTTTTGCAAATGGATGACAATAGAAGAAGGGCGATGTATGATGGATTCAATAGCGTGACTCTAGGTCACTCAAAGGCATGGGTTAGGGTTGCAAAACAATTCGTGGATCTCGCATTTTCCGGTGGACCTCGTGTGGTGAAGTGTCCGTGTACCAAGTGTCAGAATTTTAAGTATGTGAGAAAGATCGAAGAACTGGAGCATCACCTTTGCAAGAATGGGTTTATGCCTAACTATCTTGTGTGGCGCTCACATGGAGAAGTAGAGCAGAATATCACAGAGTCAGAAAGAATTGATGATGATGAGGAGGATCGGATGGATGACTTGGTGGCTGATATTAGTAGAGAGTATCCAACATTGGCCTCGGAACAGGGTACACCAGAGGAAGTGCAGGAGTTTTATAAGCTTCTTCACGCGTCAGAGGAAAAAGTGCATGATGACACCACTGTGAACGTGTTGCAGGTGGTTACACGTCTTATGGCAATGAAGGCAAAGTATAACTTCTCGAATAACTGCTATAACGATATAATCAATCTGATTATTGATCTCATCCCATCGAACCATAAGATGCCAAAAGACTTATACCAGTCTAAAAAGATCGTGTCCGGTCTTGGGATGAAGTATAAGAAGATTGATGTGTGCGAAGATAATTGCATGTTGTTCTGGAAGGAATATGAAGCGGCCACCCATTGTCAGATATGCGGTAAATCAAGATATGCGGAGGTACTAAAAGAGGATGGAGCTACTTTTGCTACAAAAGTGGCAGTTAAACAACTTCGATATATGCCTATCACCCCAAGGCTTAAACGTCTGTTTTTAACCCCAGAAACTGCGAAGCTAATGTTGTGGCATAAGGAAGGAGATCGTGAGAGCCAAGATCCAGACATTATGATGCATCCATCAGATGGCGATGCTTGGAAGGCTCTGGATCGTTTTGACCCAGAATTTGCAAGAGACGCTAGGAGTGTTCGTCTAGGCTTGTCCACTGATGGTTTCACTCCTTACGACAACAGTTCAACTTCATACTCTTGTTGGCCAGTTTTCATCATGCCCTACAACCCCCCTCCCAACAAATGCATGAAAGAAGGGTTCATATTTCTTGCCCTTATTATTCCAGGGCCTAAACATCCTGGAAAGAAGATCAATGTATTCATGCAACCGTTGATTGAAGAGTTCAAAGAGCTATGGGTAGGGGTAAAGGCTTATGATGGTCATCTAAAACGTGAATTTACCTTACGTGCTGTATATTTGTGGTCAATTCATGATTTGCCTGCTTATGGTATTTGGTCTGGCTGGTGTGTCCACGGTCGACTGTGTTGTCCCATATGCATGGGGGACACACAAGCATATCGATTGGAGCATGGTAAAAAGGTCTCATTCTTTGATTGTCATCGACGGTTTCTTCCATCCAATCACCCGTTTCAAAATGATACGAAGTCATTTAGAAGAGGCATAAAAGTTAAAGATGGTCCACCAAAACGTTTAATGGGTGAAGATATCCTGATACAACATCGTGCCCTCCAAAGGGCTGCAGAAGGTCATGAGTTTGAAGGCTATGGTCAAGATCACAACTGGACTCATATTTCTTTTCTCTGGGAACTTCCGTATGCGAAGGTATTGATTTTACCACACAACATAGATTTGATGCACCAAGAGCGCAATGTTGCTGAAAGCATCATAAGCATGTGTCTAAACATTAAGGGTAAAACAAAAGACAACATCAATGCCAGGAAAGATTTAGCTAATCTTTGCGATCGCCCTAGCCTTGAGGTCAAATTAAATCCTAATGGAAAGGAGAGGACACCACGAGCTCCATACTGTCTAAAGCCGGAAGAGAGAAAAGAAGTATTTCAATGGTTGAAAATGTTGAAGTTTCCAGACCGCTATGCAGCTAACATAAAACGTACTGTTAACCTCGACACTAATAAATTAAATGGTTTGAAGGCTCACGATTAACATATTTTGATGGAAAGACTTATGCCGGTAATGTTCCATGGCTATTTGAAGCCTCCTCTGTGGAAGATGATTGCTGAACTTAGTTACATATATAGACATATATGTGCTAAGCATATCTCAAAGAAATTGATGATTCAATTTGAGAAACAAATCGCGGTGCTTGTATGCAAGATGGAAAAAGTATTTCCGCCTGGATTTATGAATGTGATGCAACATTTGCTAGTGCACTTACCTTATGAAGCATTGGTAGGAGGACCAGTGCAGTTCCGATGGATGTATAGTCAAGAAAGAGAATTGAAAAAACTTAGAGCTACTATGCGGAACAAAGCAAGGGTTGAGGGGTGTATCGCAGAGGCCTTTGCAGCTAAAGAGATCACAATCTTCTCAAGTCAGTATTTATCACACACTAACAACATGAATGCTCAGTCAACACGATATCATACCGAAGAAGAAGGTCCTTCGACTGACCTTAGTGTTTTTCTATGGAAGGGGAAAGGGGTCGGGGCTTCTACTGCACATTATGTTGACATAAGAGAGCGTAATTTCACCATGCTCTACTTGTACACCAACATGGAGGAACTTGATCCATACTTTGAAATGTTTGATTCCATATATTTAGCTGGCCACAAACCTACACCAAAGGAACTGGATAATCTACGTATGAAAGGGATGAATGGAGGTCCATGTTTCGTTGAATGGTTCCACGAGCATGTAATTATCTCTTTATAATTTTCTTTTGTGTACTTAGTTTGCACATATGACTTGCTATTTACCTGTATCTTTTTTTTCTGCTCTATGTAGTGTAAGAAACTGGACTCTCTAGTCTCGGATGATTTGCGACAGATATCACATGGTCAGTTGAAAGCAAGAAAATATAGCCGCTATGATATTAATGGATACCGTTTTCGAACATCAAAATTAGAAAAAATCCGCCCGCAGGCAGCCATGACAAACAATGGAGTAGTAGCAACTGCCACAAATGCAGACGGAGGCACTCATGACTATTATGGTGTTCTTCAAGACATAACGGAGTACACTCTTGGTGGGGCCAAAGAGTTCATGTTTGTGTTATTTGATTGTGAATGGTTTGATCCTCAACAAACGCGAGAGGATGAATTTGGAATTGTGGAGGTAAAGCATGAATCACGGTTTAAAGGCAGCGATTATAGCAATGTTGTGCTTGCACATCAAGCACAACAGGTGTACTATCTAACATATCTTCATGAAAACTTGAAGTCTTGTTGGGTTGTATACAAAATTAATCCTGAAGTCCATCCGTTACGATATGATTATTACAACACAAATAACGAAGATGATGATTCTGTTAATATTTATCAAGAAGAAGGCGATCAGTTAGAAAATAGAGATTTTACTATATATGAGGACTTAGGGCTCAATGAAGTAGCTAGTCTCGCCATAGATTTGATGGCAGAAGAACCAGGTCCTTCTAGGGCAAGGACTCGTAGGTCACAGAGAATTCTTGAAAAACAACAAAGGCTTGAAATAATTGAGCAGCGCGTTGCTGAAGCAGATTCTGATGCCGATGATTTTTGAAAAGTATATGTTGGGACCATGCTTCGTCGCTGAAGGTCCTGCAGGAGGAAACAGCTTCGGCTGAAGCAGTCTGCACGTGATGCCAAAGGTTGCTGTTCATGAAGCTTCGGAATTACAAACCGACTTAAAAGTAGAATGACCTTTTAGCCCATAAGTGTTTGAGTCGTTGTTGTAAACTTTTATGAGGGGCATGATTGTAATTCCTCACAGGCTGTGTCCTGTGCCTATAAATAGTGAATAGTATTCCTTTACTGTTCACACATTCCTGTAATTGCAATCGCATCACTCGGGAATTATTCTTTGCCAAGGCAGAGCATTTGAGAACGAGTCCCCAACATTGGCGCCCACCTCCGGTGAACTCACTACCACTTTTCTGAGCTGATGGCTTCGTTCAATATTCAAGCTGGAGCTGCTTCGGTTCCGAAGCTGGTACTCCCGATAACAGGCGGTTCATGTTCAGAACCAGCCAACAAGAAGCAGAAGAAGGAATCACAGAGAAGGGTACAGCATGTCGGAGTGCAAGGACCCTTCATCAAGTCAAGATGGTCTCACATTCCTATTACCTTCTCCCAAGAGGATCTTCAACTCAAGGATTACCCACACAATGATGCTATGGTTATCTCTTATGTTATCAAAGGATTTCTGGTCCACAATGTTTTGGTTGATACAGGCAGTGCAGCTGATATCATATTTGCTAAAGCCTTCAGACAGATGCAAGAACCCGAAGATAAAATTCTTGATGCCACACATCCCCTTTGTAGCTTCGGAGGAAGGCAGATTGTAGCACTCGGCAAAATCTCAATGTCAGTGGCCTTCGAATTCATCAACAACACAAGGACTGAACAAGTTATGTTTGATATCATTGACATGGAGTACCCTTACAATGCAATCATTGGTCGTGGTACTCTTAATGCCTTCGAAGCAATTCTGCATCCAGCTTATCTTTGCATGAAGATACCTTCGGACCAAGGGCCCATTGCTATTCATGGAAGTCAAGAACCTGCCAGAAGGGCCGAAGGAAATTGGACAGACTCAAAAGCAATCCATAATATAGATGGAACTGAAGCTTGTGAGCAATACAAGTTCAGAAGGGAAAAAGCTGCTTCGGCTGACCAGCCGAAACCCATGCTCTTATGTGAAGATATAGCAGAGCAGAAGGTGTTATTGGGATCTCAATTGTCCGAAGACCAGGAGAAAACCTTGTTAAGGTTTTTGTTCAACAATAAAGATGTTTTTGCCTGGTCAGCTAATGATCTTTGCGGAGTTAACAGGGATGTTATTGAGCACACGCTCAATGTTGATCCATCCTTCAGACCCAGGAAACAGAGGCTTCGGAAGATGTCTGATGACAAGGCCGAAGGTGCTCAGAATGAAGTGAAAAGACTCCTCAGTGCCGGAGTTATTAGAGAGGTGAAATACCCAGAATGGTTGGCTAACACTGTTATGGTGAAGAAGGCCAATGGTAAATGGAGAATGTGCATCGATTTTACTGATCTCAATAAGGCCTGTCCGAAGGATGAGTTTCAATTGCCAAGGATAGATTCTTTAGTCGATGCAGCAGCTTCATCAGAACTTATGAGTTTGCTGGATTGCTATTCAGGCTATCATCAAATCTGGATGAAGAAGGAGGATGAACCAAAAACCAGTTTCATAACCCCTAGTGGGACATACTGTTACCTTCGGATGCCTGAAGGGCTTAAGAACGCTGGAGGAAGCTTCAGCAGAATGACAGCAAAGGTTCTCCATTCTCAGATAGGCAGGAATGTACTAACTTATGTTGATGATATCATTGTAAAAAGCACGAAGCAGGATAACCACATTGCTGATTTACAGGAGACCTTCGCTAATTTTAGACGGGCTGGTCTAAAGCTGAATCCAGAAAAATGTGTCTTCGGAGTAAAGAAGGGGAAATTTCTTGGTTGCCTAGTTTCAACAAAGGGCATTGAGGCCAACCCAAGTAAAATCGAAGCTATACTTCGAATGGAGCCACCAAGTACAAAAAAGGGGGCTCAAAGATTGACAGGAAGGCTGGCATCTCTCAATAGATTCATATCCAGATCAGCAGAGAGAAACTTACCATTCTTCGAAGTGCTGAAGTCAGCCGAAGTCTTTCAATGGGGACCAATCCAGCAGAAGGCCTTTGAAGAGCTGAAACAGTATTTGATAGATCTAACCACATTAACTCCACCTACGCCAGGGGCTCCTTTGTTATTATATGTGGCAGCTTCGCACTTAGCGGTAAGTGCAGCACTTGTTCAGGAGAAGCTCGAAGGCCAAGTTAAAAGGCAGGCCCCAATATATTTTGTATCAGAGGTTCTTAGTTTATCAAAGAAAAATTATACAGAATTGGAGAAGGTATTATATGCTGTTTTGATGGCCTCCAGGAAGCTTCGGCACTATTTTCAAGCTTACAACATAATTGTTCCTTCTTCACAACCTCTGAAGGATATTATGAGAAACCGAGAAGCTACTGGAAGGATTGGAAAATGGGCTGCAGAGCTCAATGAATTTTGTATTGATTATGTTCATAGATCTTCGATTCAGTCCCAGGCATTAGCAGACTTCATTGCTGACTGGACGCCAGGGGCTCAGGAGGAAGAAACAAATAAAAATGCCGAAGCATGGACAGTGTTTTGCGATGGGTCTTGGGGAACCTTCGGAGCAGGAGCGGCTGCTGTGTTGGTTTCACCTTCCAAAGTTAAAACTTGTTATGCGGCAAGACTTGATTTTAATTGCACAAATAACATCGCCGAGTATGAAGCTCTGCTTTTGGGTCTTCGGAAATTAAAGGCAATGGGAATCAGAAGGGCCATTCTTAAAACTGATTCTCAAGTTATTTCTGGTCATATTGACAAAACTTACAAAGCAAGAGACCCGAAGCTTGAAAAGTATCTAGATAAAGTCCGAAGGATTGAGGCTTCCTTCGAAGGTTTCTCTGTCAAAAATATTCCTCGTGGAGAAAATGAATACGCTGATCTATTGGCTAAGTCAGCAGCCCAGGGGCTGCCTTTACCTTCGGAAGTATTTTTTGAAACAATAAAAGCACCTTCAGTCGATCTTCTTGAAAGAGCAATCCTCAACATATCCCCTGTTTATAGTGAAGATTGGAGAACTGAAATCATCTCTTTCCTTCAGGGTAATTTTCTTTCGGACGACGAAGCTTATAACAGGAGAATAGAAGCAAGAGCTCGACCATATGTCATAATAGAAGGGGAGTTATACAAGCGCGGGGTCTGTTCCCCATTGCTAAGTGCTTATCCAGATCCGAAGGTATAGAATTAATGAAGGACATACATGCAGGTCTGTGTGGATCTCACATTGGATCTAGGCCCTTGCTTGGGAAAGTTTTTCGCCAAGGATTTTATTGGCCAAAGGCAGCTTCAGATGCAGTGGATTTAGTTCAAAAGTGCGAAGGTTGTCAGAAATGTGCAAGAGATCAAAAACAACCTTCGTCTTTAACTCAATTAATACAACCCACTTGGTCGTTGCAAAGGTGGGGTCTGGATTTGCTAGGTCCATTACCACCAGCACAGGGGAACTTAAGATATGTGGTGGTGGCAGTGGAATATTTTTCCAAATGGATTGAGGCGAAGCCCTTAGCCACAATAACTTCGTTTACTATTCAAAAGTTTTTCTGGCAAAACATTGTTTGTCGCTTCGGAGTGCCGAAGGCTATCACTGTGGATAATGGCACACAGTTTGATTCTGAAGCCTTCAGAGAATTTTGTAATCAAATCGGCACGAAGATCCATTTTGCATCAGTCCGACACCCAGAATCAAATGGACTTGTTGAAAGAGCCAATGGGATCATAATGACAGGAATAATGAAGTCAATCTTCAATCAGCCGAGGGGAAAGTGGCCAGACGAATTAATCAAAGTGGTGTGGAGTCATAACACAACCATCTCAAGATCAACAGGCTTTACACCCTTTAAACTATTGTTTGGTGATGAAGCAATAACCCTAGAAGAGGCTAAAACAGGATCAATAAGGACAGTAGCTTCGGCAGAGGGCGAAAACGAAGCTGATTGCTCTGTAGAAAAAGATGCTATTAAAGGGATCAGACTTCAAGCTGTGGAAAACATCAATAAATATCAAGCTGAAACAATAAAATGGCGTGATAGAAAGGTCAAGTTGAAGAACATTGAACCAGGACACTTGGTACTTCGAAGAGTAGCTAACCCTGAAACAGTAGGCAAATTACAGCTGAAGTGGGAAGGCCCCTTTTTGGTAGTATCTTCGTCAAGACCCGGTTCCTACAGATTGAAGGATTTGGACGGCAATGACATTCCTAGATCGTGGAATGCGGATGAGCTTCGGCGATATTATGTTTAATTCGATGTAATTTTTTATATTCTTTTTTGTGGCACCCTTTTCCTTTCCAAAGGGGGAGAAAGGTTTTTAATGGGGCCACAACATGTAATTTTTCTTTTCCTTGTTTCAATTCTATAAGAGCGATATCCCCCAAAAATGTAAATGTAAAAGCTGAGAATGCACCTTCGAGTGCAAAGAAAAAGAAAAGAAAACAGGGAGAAGCTCAAAAGTCGTTCCTAAGGGAATGCAGAGCTTACAGCGAAAAATAAACGCTGATTCCGCCAAAAGTAAAAGGCGAAGAAGCTCCTAAGGGAGGCTTACAGCGAAAAATAAACGCTGATTCCACCGAAAGTAAAAGACGAAGAAGCTCCTAAGGGAGGCTTACAGCGAAAAGTCAACGCTGATACACCGAAAAGTAAACGGTGAAGCCGAAAAGTAAACGGCAAAAAGATTTTTATCATTCTTGAGGGGACGAAGGGTCGTGCTTATGGTTTTTTGAACATGTGTCTTAATATTCATTTGCACATTACATGTCATCATGTCATTTGCATTCATAAACATCCATTTAGACATATATAGAATCATCATCATGCTACACAAAAAAGACAGGTGCTTCAGAAAATAAGGAAAAGATTCGAAGGAGAAATTTTCTATGCTTCGTTGTGTACGAAAAGAAGGGAAGGTGTTTTTCGCCTTCGGCTCAAAAAGAGAAGTTTCGTCCACAGCAAAGCAGACTGGATGCGGATAAGGGAGACAGAATATATTACAAGGTATGTACAAATTTACATAAATTATTCCATATCTATGTTACAAGAGTTTCTCCAAGAAGTTTTGCAGGAAAGCACATTATAAGCAATTTTAAGCTTCAACTAAGGCTTCATCTTCAGTTTTGTCAAACTTCAGCATTGTCAATCTTCAGCTTCGTCATCCTGTATATACCAAATAGCAGAGTAAGAAAGGTACAAATTTCAAAGGAGAAGGTAAAAGTAATAAACATAAGTTTCTTACCGGTTTAAGATGGCTTCGAGCTTCGTCGCCTGCCATTTTTCGCCCGCCACTTACCCAGATCTGGGTCATGAGTCTATTTCCGATACTTCTGGCTAAGCTTGGAATATCCATCAAATCTGAAGATGACAAGCTGAAGTTTGGTCTGTTCACAATGTTCCCATGCGTGCAGCCAGCCTTCAAAAAAGCCGTAGCTGTGCCCCGAGAAGCTACAAGGGCGCAGAAGTCGGCGTGCCCACCAATAACTTCGTCAAGGGCGTCAACTTCGCCTTCAATATATTCTAATGTTCTTGGCAGATTCTCAGCTGAAGGTGTAAATTTCGAAGAGCTAGCTCCGACAGAGTGAAACACATCCTTCAGCCGCTGCACACATCGGCTGCCGAAGCTTAAGCATTTCTCCTGAAGTTCTTTGAAGGATTTCTGCAAATTTGAGTATTTATCCACTTCAGCTTTTAGGCTTGCTTCAAAATATTTCTTTTCTTGCTCGAATTTTTCTGATTGTCGGAGCAATTCATTCTTTAATTTGTCATTTTCAGTTTGGACTTCAGCCAAAGAGCCCTCCATGGTTTGAATAACAAAATCCTTCTTTTCTAATGCACCTTCGTGCTCTTTGACCATGGTTTCAAGGTCTTGGATTATGAAGTTTTTCTTTTTCAGATTGGCTTCGTGATTTTCAACTTTTTCAGCCAAATCTTGAATGACGGCTTTGTTTTTCTCTTCCTCCAGATCTTGTTGCATTTTTAAAACCTTGCTTAATAATATGCTCTGTCGAAACGATCTTCGTTAGAACACGACCTAAAAGATAATAATAATGGTAATAAAATAACAAAAATATTCGTTACCTTGAAGTTAGCATACAGCAAGCTTCCGGCAATGTGTTGTCGTTGATAGCGGCACAAGTCCGCTTCCAGCTTCGGCAAGCCAATGCTTTTGGAGAGGGTTCTAACAATTTTGGCCTCGCTGCGGTTCCGAAGGCATCTTAGTTTCCCTTCGTTGACCCCACCAAATAGCATAGCCCCTGATTTATACCCGCAAGATATGGCATATTTTTTCAACTCCTCTTTTTCGGCGTCTGTTAAATCTTGTTCGAGCAAATCTTGAAAGTTAAAATCTCTTTCTTCTGAAATTTCATCAATCTGCTTTTTCCCCTTTTCAGATGTCGTATTCACTGCAGCCACAGTAGCTTCTTCTTCAGCCATTTTCAGGAGTATATTGTCAATAACCTCAAGTGTGGTTTCCAGGTTCGACTCTTCGGTGGCCCCGACTTCGGCCCCGGTAGCTTCGGCTTCGCCGGATTCAGCTTCAGTGGTTTTCATTCCAGTAGCTTCGGCCTCGGCAGTTTCGGCAAAGACAATTTTTGACACCGTTGCCGGTGGCGGCGTTTGATGGATCACATCTGTTACTTGAATAATTCTCCGTTTTTTCGGCTTCGCAGGACTTTCTGTCGCCGAAGCTGCCTTGTCCTTCTGAAAAAACTTCGTCAGTTCCAGTGCCAGCGGACTTAGCCTGATAGGCAAGGGTTCAGTCATTACCTTCATAATCTCTTCTACTTCAACAGCAGAAGGAGAAGCAGGAGTATCTTCTTCTCGGACCTGCGTTTCCGGCTCTGGGGATGTACTTTTTCTCTTTCTTGTAGTGGCCACCTTCGGCTCAGGATTTAACTCTTCAGCGCCAAGATTTTCAGAATCTTTCTTTTTCTTTTTGGCTACCTTGACGACTTCTTCGTCAGTAGCGCTGGCAATCCTCTTTCGCTTCGGGCCTCTAGCATCTCCGCCCAGTCGGCCGTAGTCAGCATATTCAAATCCTATGGCATCAAGCACCGTATTCAGCCTTCGTTTCGGTCGAGTGCCGAAGGCCGCTGTCATCAGTTGGTCCTCTTTTTTAGAGTAATTCCCAAGAATTTCATTACTCATTATTTCAATTGTATCAAGCCATTCTTGGCAGGGTATTTTAAAGTATTTCTTGAACTTATAATGGTAGGGCGGTCGAACGAGTTCCCCCTTTTTCTTTTCCCCTTTAAGCTTCGGCATTGTCCACTCTTTCATAGTTGGAAAAACCCTGAAGGCCAGAAATTCCTGCACTAAATCTCTAGTGCCAATATGTTCTGCAATAATTTTGAATTCGCCCAGTGCAGCCCAAGTTGGACCTTCTACTTCCATTCTGCATCGGGGCCTTGTTTCTCCGAAGGTTAGTTCAAGAGGGCTCTGAACCAGCTTCTCTTTGTCTTCGTCAACTTTGACATAAAACCATTCTGATTTCCAGCCTGCCGGCCATTTGCTTTGGTAGCTAATCACGGGAAACTTCGTAGTTTTCCGATAAGCAAAATTATAGCAACCAAAATTTTCATGCA
The DNA here is from genome assembly GCF_902167145.1 of Zea mays. Taxonomy (NCBI): domain Eukaryota; kingdom Viridiplantae; phylum Streptophyta; class Magnoliopsida; order Poales; family Poaceae; genus Zea; species Zea mays. The sequence continues at coordinate 93,757,117 of NC_050097.1, forward strand.
ATCCATCTTTTCTAGCCTTAGTTTGGTAATGCAACTCATGAACTCGACAGAAGCTGTCGGCAAACGGCTCCACCGCCTGGCTTCGGAGAGCCCAGATATAGACGCTGAGCCTGACAATCGCGTTGGGAGTCAGTTGGTGAAAATAGATACCAAATCTTTGCAGCACATCAGAGATCATCCTATTTAAAGGGAATCTCAATCCAGCTTTTAGAAAGCTCTTGAAAATAACTATTTCATCCTTTTCTGGCTTCGGGGTAGTTTCTTCCCCCCCGAAGCGAAGCAGCTTCTTCTCATTCTCGCTGAAATAACCCGACTTCACCATTTTGGAGAGATCAGCCTTGGAGACAGTCGACTTTCCGAAGTCCAAGTGGCTGGGCTTGCTTGGCACGGCAATATGGTAATCATCATCGGAATCAGCTTCCTCAACATTTCCTTCTTCTGCTTTGGCAGCAACTTGTTCTGTATCGACAACGGACTGCTCTGTCTCGGCAGTACGGATTCCTTCCAAGGTCACCAGTCCGGATCGTTGCATCGCTTCGGAGATGGGAACAGTCTCCGCTCCTTCGGCTTCGCCTCCTTCACGCTCAACTCTAGCGGTAGAGCGCACTCTGGCCATTTAATTCTAAATTTCTTGGGAACTAAAAAACTTTTTCTTCCGAAGCTTTTTCTTCTGACGAAGTAGGCTTTAAACTGGAGCTTCGTCTGATTGCGAGAATCAAGCTTCGGCTATGGTTAAAAATTTTGGCAGCAAAACAGTGCAATAGCAATGAATGCTGTGGTAACTTCACACCTACCCGTCTGTTTATATAGTACTGCAGGTAAGAAGGTGAATCGTCAGGATTTTTACACCGGGCAAACAGCTGCTCACACCCACTGCGCGGTGGACCGCAGAGACCAAATAGTAACCCTACAGGGTGGGACCGCTACGCACCCGGAAGCTGAATCGTTTCTCGACAACGAGCTCAGGGAAGGTGTTTTTCGGACCTTCGGCTTCCTGAAGCCTAAGAGACTTTTTTCACGGATCAAGCTCGTTACGAAAAACGATCTAGCACCGCGAAGGGGCTACTGTTGGGACCATGCTTCGTCGCCGAAGGTCCTGCAGGAGGAAACAGCTTCGGCTGAAGCTGTCTGCACGTGATGCCGAAGGTTGCTGTTCATGAAGCTTCGGAATTACAAACCGACTTAAAAGTAGAATGACCTTTTAGCCCATAAGTGTTTGAGTCGTTGTTGTAAACTTTTATGAGGGGCATGATTGTAATTCCTCACAGGTTGTGTCCTGTGCCTATAAATAGTGAACAATATTCCTTTACTGTTCACGCATTCCTGTAATTGCAATCGCATCACTCGGGAATTATTCTTTGCCAAGGCAGAGGTATAAATGTATTTAATATTCGAATACATTAAATTGATACAACATGAAAGTGATGTTGTTCATTTATAATTTATTTATCTCTGATGCTTCATATCTCGAATTATTTTATATATAATCCATTAGAATCCAATTACGAAGATTCAACCTTCGTAATTGTTCCGTCTTTAACCTTCGTCCGAAGTTCATTAAATCCTTAAGGGAATAATGCTTCAGCGGACGAAGGGCATTAACATTTAACATTCTATGTTGCTTTGTTCTTAATTCATAGCATTTGAGAACGAGTCCCCAACAGTATATATATTTAAATTCTTGTATATGCATTCCTATTTCAATACTAAAAGTATATATAATTACATTCTTGTAATGAAATTTGTGCAGATGATGAGGGTCATGGACAAGCTCAAAGGGAAGATGCGCGGAGATCGTGGTGACTCCTCGAGGTCACGGGGTTCAGGTGGTGGGGATACATCCTCTATGTTGTTCCAGGTATTTAATTTGTTTTATTTTCTTTTCTTCTATGTATGTAATAGTATTATCACCTTATTTTTGAGTACTTGATATATCTCATTGTTGATTATGTTTGTAGGGCTCTACAGCGTCAAGGCAACGGCTAGAGCAGCTCCTTGGTTGCATGGAGGAGCAGGGGCACGAAGTGGCAAGCCATAGTGCACCTGGGCAAGAGCGCGAGGTGGCAGGCCATAGTGCACCTGGGCAAGAGCGCGAGGTGGCTGGCCATAGTGCACCTGGGCAAGAGCGCGAGGTGGCATGCCACAATGCACTTGAGCCGGAGCGTGAGGCGATAGGCTCAAGTGGACCTATGCTAGAGCAGGACCACAATGCATTTGAGCAAGCGCGCGAGGCGGCAGACCACAATGCACCTAGTCAGGAGGACGAGCTGGCACGCCAAGGTTCACCAATGCGTGATGATGACTATGGGGAGGACTACGATGGAGAGGCCGATGGAGAGGCCGATGACGAGGTTGTTACAATGACACAGGCAACGAACTTCAGGTAATTTTATTTTGACGATGAGTTCTATTTTTTGTTGGATTGATATTTATACCAGTGCACAATTTACAATTTTGTAGGTTTTGGTGGTCCCTTAGAGTTCCACCGACACAACCCTTGGACCAATGTAGGGTCATAAACCCTGCAGGAGAGAGGAGCTGGGTGGAGGTGGCATGGAGTGGCAAAGGTCACCGGACACCAGTAAACACAGTGCTGGGATCTATAGCTCGTTTTCACTATCCAGGGCTGGTACAATTCAACGAGGCAGAGACAGGGGCGTATCACTGGGCTCACTGGGGCCTCAAACCATATGGACCCGACCGTACTCACCAAGACGCAGTGTGGTCATCATTTTGGGTGAGTTTATTATGTATTTTAAATTTACTTACCGTGGGCGTCTATAAATGAATTTAATTGCTTCTTCATTTTGCAGGAACAATTTAGATTGGACGAAACAGCGAACGAAGAACATGCAAAACGTGTATTCCACAATGCTGCTAGAAAAGTTATCAATGGTTCAATGTCAGATGCACGGGTCAAAGCTGTTACTGTGTACTTCAAGAAAGTGAAGGGTCAAAGAATGACCAACAAGCAGGCATGTGAAATCCACTTGACAGCTGAGGAGTACAAACAAAGTGAAGTGGACTGGCTCACTGCTCATCCTGAAGCTTGGGTCAAGCTCTGCGAGTACTGGGCCTCAGATGAGTACAAAGTGATTTCAGATAGAAATCGTTTGAACCGGAAGAGCAAACCGGGCCTCCATCGATTTGGAGCAGATGGATTTATTGGGAAATCACAACGAATGGTATGACGAGCTAAGTAACATTTATTCTTTTTCCCTCAGACAAATATGTATATTTTATTATGTCTCTTACTGCAGGAGGCTCGTGATGGTGTTGAACCCCGATTCATTGACGTTTACATGGAGGGACACCGAGGTCCAGATCCAGATCATCCTGAAGTTTTATGTGATGACAGCACGACAGAAAAGCTGGTAGGTGTAAATAATAACTATCTATTCTTAATTAACTTGTCACTCATTTATAATTAACATAAATTGTTTTGTAGACTCGTTATGCCGAGGAGGTTAGGAGGAAAGCAGGAGACGATGATCTAGATTGGAGGGAGGCACCTTTCGATCCGGATGTAGCATATGTTGCTGGTGGTGGGCTACCACATGGGAGGTATGATAAGATCAAAGTTGTGATATATAAAAACTATTGATTCATAACTTGTCATGTTTCTAGGTTGGGGATCGGTGATGGGGTTGTGAGTCGCGATAGCTTTGGTCGTCGGTCTGTTTCCTCGGTGGGGAGTAGATCTCGAACTTCAACTTCGAGGGAATCAGAGCTTGATGAGCAACTAAGACAGCAACAACAACAAGTTCAACAACTATCTCAACAAGTTCAGATGATGCAGGGAATGCCGATGCAGGTAATAATTTTAGTAATCCGCTCAGAAACTGCCCAATCTCATAATCTGCCCATATTTTTTATCTAACTTGCTCTCAACAAATTCTCAACAAATTCACCACCACCAACCAACCACACCTTCTTCCCATATAACCATCCATCGATCAGCAGCAACAACTCAAGGCCGGCCGCTGGGGAGTTTGGAGCAGACCTCTAGCATCCTCGCCTCTGTAGCTAGGAATTGTAGTAGAGGGGGTGAAGAAGAAGACTAGAAGAAGAGGGCCATGGCGACCTCCTTCCAGGGAACCACCATAGTGGCCTGCAGTGCACAGCAGCCTGCTGGGCAGTCAGCCGAGAGTAGGGGCTAGGAATTGTAGTAGAGGGGGTGAAGTCCACTGCAGTGCACAGCAGCCTGCTGGGCAGTCAGCCGAGAGTAGGGGCTTGCTCCCTCAGCTCTGCTCAGCTCTGGTCTGGGCAGTAACCGGAAAAAGTCTAATGCAGCAAATCTGGTCAGCTTGCTCCCTCAGCTATGCTTTTGCAGATGCAGCAAAACAAGTAGTTGCTCCTGCTCCTGTATTATGCTCCTGCTCGTGGCCTAATTTCTGTGTGTGTGTGTGCAACTGCTCCTGCTCCTGTATTATGCTCCTGCTCCTGCTGCTGCTTGACTGCTGCTGCACAAGTTACTGCTGCTGCACAAGTTCCTGCACAAGTTCCTGCTGTTGCACAAGTTCTTGCTCCTGTATTTCTGTGTGTATAGTATGATCTGTTTTTTTATAATGAAAAGGAGAGGTTGCAGTCAGGATCACCATTTCTGAAAAGGAGAGGTTGCAGTCAGGCTCCTGTATTTCTGCTGCACAAGTTCCTGGTCCTGTATTTCTGTGTGTATAGTACGGTTTCATCTTTGCTGGCTTGCTATATGGCAATAGCTTAGCCGTTGTGTTTCTGTGGTTCTGGTATTTCAGTAATTTCATTCAATGGCTCTGCAATGCCCACTGTTCCTTTGTATTTTTCATTACCTCTATCTAATATGTTAACTGTGAGCTCCTCGTGTTTACTGTTAGAACCTCCAGTCGTAGTTCATCATGTTTTAATTCCTTGAAGCGCGGCTGCTCTTTAATAGCGTGTTTGCTCCGTGTTTTGTGTTTTGTTTGAGGAATAAGATAGATCATCATCTTTTAATTCCTCACTTTTTATTTGGTTTGTGGAATAGAAAAAGTTGATCTATTACCATCACATTTCTCATAGACCAATAATTAGTAATAAAATGAGAATGCATTTATTCTACCAGATTCATGGAATCAAGATTAGCACATAGTAACACAATACAATAATATAAGCTTATTTTATTTGCAGATGTATAGTGCTCAGATGGGATCTCCAATGGGACCCCAGTTCACTCGTCCGTCACAATCTGGACAGACCCCAAACACCAACGAAACACAGGTATAGTTTTGTAGTATATTTACTTTAATTTATAATTATAATCATGCATTGTTTTATTTGTTTATAGGGTTCTGAGACCGGACAAGGAAACCCACAGATGGACATTCAGTGGTCGATGCCTCCTAGAGGACAGATTCTTCCTCCTCCACAACCAGGTATGGGATATTGGCCGCCACCACCATGGGGATATCCTACACATCCAATGGGGCCTTGGGGACGCCCCCCCCATGGCCAGCATAGCCACTTCCGTCACCAGCGGTACGTTCCTGAATTTAATGCTAGTTGATTTCAATGCTAGTTGATTTCCTCCTAAATAAACTAAGTCTAGATTGGTTTTATCGTCTAGCTTTAGTCACTTTCAGAGGGGGGCCACAGTGCACCATTTTTCTAGTGATTTCTGTTGGTAATCAGTCAGTTCCTCAACAATTTTTACTAATAACACAACACATCTGCTACCATAATCAGTCAGTTCCTAGTGATTTCTGTGTCGTTGTGCTTTCAATTTGTTGACTGGTTGCCTAGTGATTGCGGTGGCGTGTAGCGCCCCGGCTTGTCCCGCTCACGCTTCACAGCCTGCTTGTCCTGAGCTGCTGAGCCCACTACAGTAGTGTGAATTATTAGCCCCTGTGCAAAACATATATGTGACGAATTGGTTTCGGAAAAGTTAAGGATGAGTATGAATTATTGAAATTTCAAGCAGCTAGCTGTTTTTTACATTTTTAATTGGAAACTATTTTAATTGCTGACATTTTAATTGGAAACTATTTTAATTCTTGCAGAAAGAATTCTTTCTTGCATCGTTATCTATACCATGGAGACTTGATCCTTTGTTAATTCTCATATTCTTTCTGCAGAGCAGTGAAATGGTTTATGTTCTCGAAACCACAACTTGTTCTGTTTTTTTGTCCAGAGTACCTGGAATTTGATATGTTATTTTTTATAATGTCTTGTAGATTAATTTTAAGCATGGTTATCCTAAGAACACTTCCTGTCATCAGCACAGACCTTTTATTCTCCTGTGATTTTGACAAACATGTAAAAAACAGCTAGCTGCTTGAAATTTCAATAATTCATACCCATCCTTAACTTTTCCGAAACCAATTCGTCACATATATGTTTTGTATTTCTGCTATTGTGGGATTAATGCTGTACTTCAAATCATTAGATATTTTCAGGCCGGTGCATATATATGTCAGTTATATTCAGAATGCTCACTTTTTCTACTCTTTCACATCATGATAGTTCAAATTTACTCTTTCTACGAATATTATTGTCAAAAAGTTCCACTTTGTAAACGTGTCTATGTCCAAAGTGACTTGCATTTTACATATATATGAGAACCAACCATGCTGATGTGGGTAGCTGCTCAATCAGCTTGTGGTTGCTAAACAAACACTCTGAAGTTGATAAATGTGCCAGATTCTCTCTTATGGGTGTGTGTTGTTTTTTTGGGACCTTATTAATTAGTGCAGTTGGTAGGTAGGGTGATGATATCTAGTTTTAGTTGGCATTTATTTTAGTTTGCCTTTTGTTTTGGGCTACTGAAGCTGATTGGATTATATTCGTTCAGGTGGGTGGTGGGTGTTGGAACAGTACTGTTTTGTCATAAGTACATACTATGCAGTGTATTGCCAAAGCGTGGTTGATGCTTGAAGTATTCTCAAAGCACAGCATATATATTCATATGTTGTAGGTAGCATAGCTGTCTGTTGTCTGGCATATAAGCATAATTTACCACATGGCTGATTGGGTGCTGCGTCTTGAAATGAAGTTTGTTTTCACTCTCATGTTCATGTTCATGCACAAATATGGAAGCCACATTTTGTGTTTATCATGCTTTCCTATATCTTTGTGTACATGTGATTTGATACCAGTTGTGTATTTATGAGAATTTTGGTTTATTTTGTAGGATTCCGGCTCTCATCAAGTGACTCCTCCCCCTCACGTTGACTTTGCGGACAGATGTCTCAATTCTAGTGGTGGAGCTACGAACAACAATCTGATGTCCTGATCGAGAGTGATGGAGCTAATGTTTGAACTTGTGTGTTTGAACTTGTGAACTATGGATGTGAACCTGTGTGAATTTGTGAACTTATGTATTTGGACTTATGTGAATTTGCGAACTTATATATTTGGACTTATGTGAATTTGTGATATGAACATATATCAATGTGTTTGAAATCGGTATTGTATGTGATATATTGTGTTGCATGTGATATTATGTGTGTCTAATTTTACATTTCTGTATTTTTTATTTTTTTCTAGAAAAGGGTTAAGAACGTGGGTACCCACGTTCTTAAGGTTAAGAACGTGGGTACCCACGTTCTTAAGGTTAAGAACGTGGGTACCGTCGAACTTAATGGGCAGCCCTCGCCGACCCACGCACGACCCATAAGTTCGACGGCCACGTGGCCCCGTCGAACTTAAGGTTAAGAACGTGGGTGCCGTCGAACTTATGGGGAAAAATTCGACGGCCCCCGTCGAACTTAAAAACCCACGTTCTTAACCTTAAGTTCGACGGTACCCATGTTCTTAACCTTATGTTCGACGGCCCCCACGTTCTTAAGGTTAAGAACGTGGGTACCGTCGAACTTACTTCTTTAAGTTCGTCCAAAAATCGCCATCGGCTATGTTCGTGGGTAAACCCACGTTCTTATGTTAAGTTCGATGGCCTATTACATTAAGTTCGACGGTTTTTCACCCACGTTCTTTAACCAGTTTCTTGTAGTGAGGAGGCATACGAGCACCTGGACATGCATCACCTGTAGATGCATTAGGACATGGAAGCAGATGAGGTCGTGGATATCGAGGAAGAGGATCCTGAGCTAACTTCTAGCTTGGACAGAACTAGCGTAGCTCGCTCCAGGGGGGCCACCTTCCCCAGAGTCTAGCGTTGCCTCATATGCCCACTAGGTGTCGTGCTAGGAGTAAATTTGATAGGAAGTAGCGCTCCATAGGATAGCATAGCTTTTGGTTTCATGGTATACTAAGCTAGGAGTTGAGTCTTGTCTTGTCAATTGTAACAATGGAAAACTTTATTTTGGAAGATGGGAGAACAAATGAGATTAAGTTCATGTGTGAAATTACTGTGACCAGATCTAAAGTTTGGAATCCTCGCTGTTTGCTCATTACTTATCGCAAGTATATATTATGAGTAACAGCAAGGACTCCTTAGTTTCAGATGTCAGGAAGAGCGCACCGCGGGCAGAACTAGCAGACTCCCCCACCACCGCCATAGCCTCTCACTATGCAGGAGTTGATGGCTCATCAGAATGAGATTCTGCGACTGCTTGCGCAAAATCAGCAACAACCTCGGCACTTTGGGGGTGGTGAACAGTATCAGCGCCCACCGACTACAGCCACTTATCAGGAGTTCCTCAACACCCAGCCGCCTCTCTTTACAAGGGCAGATGATCCACTTGATGCGAACGTATGGCTCCGGGTGGTGGAATCCAAGTTCCCACTACTTGCGGTGGGGCATGTTTCGATGCCGCCAAGACCAAGTTTGCCACGCAGCAACTTCGCGGACCAGCTAGGACATGGTGGGACCATTTCCTTGCTATGTAGCCAGTTGATCACATAGTTACTTGGGAGGAATTCAAGACAACCTTGAGGGGAAATCATATACCGGCTGGCATTATGGACTGCAAGCTTAATGAGTTTCTAGCCTTAACTCAAGAAAATCTCACAATGCTGCAATATGCACAGGCATTTAACGATCTATGTCAGTATGTTGGCTGTCATGCAGATACAAATGAGAAAAAGAGGGGTAGATTTAGGAGGGGTCTTAGTACCAAGCTCCGAGAGCGCCTCAACACGGTCCGAGCTAATAGTTACAACAAGCTGGTTAATTTGGCCATCTCACAAGAAGACTGCATCATGGCCCATACAACAGAGAAGAAGAGGAAGGCACCTATGGCAGGACCCTCTACACAACCTCAGTGTTTCAAGATCTTGTCGAACATACAGAGTAAGGGAACACAACAACAACAGGGAAGATGAGTGATTAGGCCACCACAGCAGCAAGCACCCAGTCGCCCTGAAGCCCCAGCTCAGAGGAATGTCACCAACTAGCTTCCACAACAGTAGCAATAGCAATATCGCCAGGGCAATGGCAACATATGCTTCACTTGTGGCAATTTGAGCCACTATGCCAAGGACTGCTCTCGGAACCAGCCAAAGCCAGCTCAGAATGCAAATCAGAACTAGGGAAGGAAATAGAAGGTGCAAGTGAAGCAGGGCAGATTGAACTTCACCACATTAGCTGAATTTTCAGAAGGAGCACCCGTCATGACTGGTACCTTTTCCGTTTTTAATCATCCTGCCCTTATTCTATTTAATTTTGGTGCATCTCATAACTTCATCAGTCAAAGGTTTGGTGTCAAGTGCCAACTACCATTTTTCCACACAAAGGGGGCATCCATGATTGCAACGCTAGGGGGCAAGATTGCATCTCACCAAATTGTCCGGCAAGCACCTAAAGATGGGAACTAAATTATTCAAAACTAATCTCATTATTCTAGGGCTAGAAAACGTGGACATATCTTAGGAACTGCTTGGATGACCCAGCACCAAGTTTTGCAGGATGTCACAGCCCGATCCCTCAAAATACACTCCCCTACTTGTGGAGAGCTCATCTTATAACTTCCCAGCCAAGGTGGCACACATTCTTGTACTTTCTCCATGATTGAGTCACCCTTGGAAAGGATTCCCGTGGTTGGTGAGTACCCCGATGTCTTTCCATATGAATTGCCTGGAATGCCTCCTGACTGAGATATAGAGTTTGCCATAGAATTGCAGCCAGGAACCACACCAGTATCCAAAAGGCCATACAGAATGCCACCAGCAGAGTTGGCCGAATTGAAGAAGCAGCTACAAGAATTACTAGACAAGGGATTCATCCGTCCAAGTACTTCAGCTTGGGGATGCCCAACTTTGTTCGTAAAGAAGAAGGATGACAGTCTTAGGTTGTGTATAGATTACCTTCCTCTCAATGCGGTAACTATTAAGAACAAGTTTCCTTTACCCCGCATTGATGTTCTCTTTGATCAGTTAGTTGGAGCCAAAGTATTTTCTAAAATAGATCTTCGCTCCGGCTATCATCAAATCAAGATCAAGGCAAGCGATATTCCAAAGACAGCTTTCTTAACCAGATATGGGCTTTATGAGTATTTAGTGATGTTTTTTGGACTAACTAATGCCCCAGCTTATTTCATGTATTTGATGAACTCGATATTCATGCTAGAATTGGACAAATTTGTTGTGGTTTTAATCGATGACATCTTGGTGTATTCAAGGAATGAAGATGAACATACTATGCATCTGCGCGTTGTACTCCAACGCCTATGAGATCACCACTTATATGCCAAGCTTTCTAAACTTGAATTTTGGTTGAAGCAAATTAAGTTCTTGGGTCACACAATTTCTCAGGAAGGGATAGCTGTTGATCCCGACAAGGTGTAAGAAGTAGTGGAATGGAAGCCTCCTTCTACGGTTCGATAAATTCGGGGTTTTCTAGGATTAGCTGGATATTATCGGTGATTTATTCCGGACTTTTCTAGAATTCCTAAACCAATGACTGAGCTCTTAAAGAAGAGAGTCAAATTTGAGTGGAGTCAGAAATGCGAGGATGCCTTTCATGCCTTAAAGCAGCACTTGACAACCACACCCGTGTTAGCACAACCCGACAACACCATGTCTTTCGACGTATATTGCGATGCTTCAGGTACGAACTTGCATGTGTTCTGATGCAAGACAACTGTGTCATTGCATACGCGTCAAGAGCATTTAGGCCTCATGAGTACAGTTATCCCACCCATGACTTGGAACTAGCAGTTGTAGTCCATGCTCTAAAGATATGGAGGCACTACTTGATGGGAGCCCGATGTAACATCTACACTGATCACAAGAGCCTCAAGTATATATTCACCCAGGCTAACCTCAACATGAGACAGAGGAGATGGCTAGAACTGATCAAGGACTACGGTCTGGAAGTGCACTATCACCCTGGAAAGGTAAATGTGGTAGTCGATGCTATAAGCCATAAATCTCAATGCAACTGTCTAAGCGTGGACTCTCACATCACCACCTTGGGCGATGAGTTGTACAAGTTAAACATGGAAGTAATTTATTCGGAACTCTAGATTATATCTCGATCAAGCCAACCTTGCAAGATCAGATCATCTTGGCACAACTTGGGGACAAAGGAGTCCAAATCATCAAGGAGATGCTCACCCGGAAAGTGGAAAAGTATAAGTGTTTCCGCCAGGATAGCAAGGGTATATTATGGTTCGAGGACCAACTTGTTGTTCCCAAGGATCAAAACCTAAGGAAGAATTTGGATGAGGCTCATCTCTCCAAATTCTTCATGCACCCCGGAAGCAACAAGATGTATCACGGTCTTCGATCCCAATATTGGTGGACTAGGATGAAGAGGGAAATTGCTAAGTACGTGTATGAATGCGACACCTGCCAAAGGATCAAGGCAAGTCACTTGAAGACACCAGGCACCTTGCAACCACTCCCTATACCATCTTGGAAATGGGAAGATATCAGCATGTATTTTATTTGGGATTACCCAATACCTCTCGACACCATGATTCTATGTGGGCAATTGTGGACTGGCTAACCAAGACAACTCATTTCATGCCAGTACATACAACCTACCAGACCCAAAAATATGTGGAGGCGTACATCGATTGTATCACCTTTACACATGGAGTGCTGAAGACTACCCTCTCAGACTGAGGCACCCAATTCGTGGCGTGTTTTTGGTAGCAGCTACAAGAAGCACTTGGTACCAAGCTACTCTGGAGTTCAGCATACCATCGTCAGACTGATGGCCAAACAAAGAGGGTAAACCGGACTCTTGAGGATATGTTAAGGGCATGTGTGATTCACTATGACAAGAACTGGGACAAATGCCTTTCACAGGCCAAGTTCTCTTACAACAACAACTACCAAGCGAGTTTGAAGATGGCACCCTTTGAAGCTTTGTTTGGGAGAAGATGCTGAACACCCCTTAATTGCAAACAGGTGAGAAGGAAATTTTTGGACCTGACCTAGTACTTGAAGCTGAAGAAAAGGTCAAGATCATTAAGAAGAACTTAGAAGCTGCTCAAGCTAGGCAAAAGAGATATCACAATAGAAGAAGGAAACCCCTACGGTTCGAAGTGGGAGATCATGTGTATCTCAAAGTCTCGCCCACCAAAGGTGTGCAAAGATTTGGGATCAAGGGAAAAATAGCTCCTCGCTATATTGGACCTTATGAAATCAAGGAAGCATGTGGACCAGTAGCCTACAAGCTGAAGCTACCAACTAAATTGTCAGCAATACATAATGTATTCATATCTCAGCTAAACAAATGTGTTCGAGTACCGACAGAAATCCTGATTGAACCAGAAGTGGAAATAGAAACTTCCTGCCCATTTTTCTCCAATTTTTGTCTAGCATCAAGGCTCCGCCACTTAAGCAAAGTTATTCCCCCATAGCTCTATAAATTTGATGTGTTGACTTAGGGCAAAATCCTTGTAGATTTAGAGATATAAAGCTCCAAAGTTAACCTCATTTCACTGAAATTCAGACTTAACCCTATAGTGTTCATGGAGTACTTTTGCAAGTAAGTCCAAATTCCTCCACAGTACATGAAAATCCTCCAATGTAAAAGTTACTTGGTTTGTGATGTTTTATCTCTTTGATATTTGCACTTTGGTCCAAAAGTGCCTAGAATTTACATCTACCCCCTAGGGTTCCAATTAGGGTTTTTAGGGTTTTTTTTAGGGTTTTGAGTTCTTTAGGGTTTTTGTGTTACCAAATTTCATCAAATGTGATATTTTGTGAACATTTCTCATGGCTTATGAAATTTTTACTCATTTTGGCCTTAATTTAATCCATGGGCCCTAATTCCAGGTTAAGTACCCTACCCTAGGGTTGATCACACATCAAGTCACCTCATCACAACTTTTTGCAATTTTTACCTAGTGAATGCATTCTAGGTATGACAAACAACATGAAATGTCAATGCACATGATGTTATGCTCAAATTTTAGTGCTAGTAACACAAGGGTGTTACATCTTGTGAAGGAAAGAATGGCAGAATTTCAAAGTTGGAGGATGAGAAGAAACATGATACAAAGCGCATTGCTGAACTCGAAGCTAAATTGGTAGCACAAGCTGAAGCACATGGGTGTGTAATGTCTAAGCTGAAAGAGGAGTTCAGTGAGGATACCGGCTATGGAGGAACCGCCCAGATTATTCCATCTTAAGTGCCCAAGTCTCGCCTTAGAGGCAAAAATACATTTAAATTAGAATAAATTGTCATCCCTCGAATCTAGTCCGATAAAGCCACTTACCAAGGATCGAGTACCACTAGCTCACTTGAGGGTGAGGCACAGAGAAATACAATAAAGCATAATACCATAAATTAAGAAAGTATCAATAGTGATTACATTATTAGAGTTTCAAAAATGATAACCAGACTTCTTAATGCAGCGGAAATAACTAACGGAGAAAACCGAGTAACATGGCAAAGCCTGGCCATGCTACTCCTCCTGGTCCCCTCCTGCAGAGGCGGCATCCCACTTGACCATCCATCCCGACAGTAGGGATGAAGGCCAAGTCACAGTAGTAATCAATCATCCAAGGAGTTGTCGGGGACCATAATTAGGGGTACCCCCAAGACTCCTAATCTCAGCTGGTAACCCCCATTAGCACAAAGCTGCAAAGGCCTGATGGGCGCGATTAAGGTCAAGGCTCAGTCCACTCCAGGGACACGATCTCGCCTCGCCCGAGCCCAGCCTCGGGCAAAGGCAGCCGACCCCGGAGGATTCACGTCTCGCTCGAGGGCCCCCTCAAGCAACGGACACACCTTCGGCTCACCCGAGGCCCAGTCTTCGCAGAGAAGCAACCTTGGCCAGATCGCCACGCAAACCGACCGTATCGCAGGAGCATTTAATGCAAGGATAGCCTGACACCTTATCCTGACGCGCGCTCTCCATTCGACAGAGCCGAAGTGACCGCAGTCACTTCGCCGCTCCACTGACCGACCTGACAAGAAAACAGCGCCGCCTGCGTCGCTCCGACGGCTGTGCCACTCAACAGAGTGAGGCCGACAGCAGCTAAGTCCAGCCTCGGGCACCATAGGAAGCTCCGCCTCGCCCGACCCCAGGGCTCGGCTCAACCTCGACGCTGGACGACGGACTCCGCTTCACCCGACCCCAGGGCTCGGACTCAGCCTCGGCTCCAGAAGACGATGAACTCCGCCTCGCCCGACCCCAGGGCTTGGACTCAGCCTCGGCTCCGGAAGACGACGAACTCCGCCTCGCCCGACCCCAAGGCTCGGACTCAGCCTCGGCTCCGGAAGACGACAAACTCCGCCTCGCCCGACCCCCGGACTCGGACTCAGCCTCGGCTCCAGAAGACGACGAACTTCGCCTCGCCCGACCCTAGGGCTCGGACTCAACCTCGACCTCAGAGGAGCCTCCTCCTCAGCCCGACCTAGGGCTCGGACCGACCACGTCACAGGGGGGGCCATCATTACCCTACCCCTAGCTAGCTCAGGATACGGGGAACAAGACCGTCATCCCATCCGGCTCGCCCCGGTAAACAAGTAATGATGGCGCCCCGCGTGCTCCATGACGACAGCGGCTCTCAGCCCCTTATGGAAGCAAGGAGACGTCAGCAAGGATTCAACAGCCCCGACAGCTGTCCTTCCGCAGGGCTCCAGCTCTCCTCCGACGGCCACGACATCACATGAACAGGGTGCCAAAACCTCTCCGACTGCCATGATGGCATGTACTTAGGGCTCTAGCTCGTCTCTGCTAGACACGTTAGCACACTGCTACACCCCCCATTATACACATGGACCCCCTCCTTACGCCTATAAAAGGAAGGTTCAGGGCTCTTGTACGAGAAGGTTGGCCGCGCGGGAGAACGGGTCGCCGCGTAAGGCTCTCTCTCTCTCTCTCCCACACGGACGCTTGTAACCCCCTACTGCAAGCGCACCCGACCTGGGCGCAGGGCAACATGAAGGCCGCGGGTTCCCCCCTTTGCCTATTTTCTTCCCCCCTCCGTGCTCCGTCTCGCGCTGACCCATCTGGGCTGGGGCACGCGGCGACAATTTACTCGTCGGTCTAGGGACCCCCCGGGGTCGAAACGCCGACAGTTGGCGCGCCAGGTAGGGGCCTGCTGCGTGTTGACGAACAGCTTCCCGTCAAGCTCCAGATGGGTAGTCTCTAGCAACCTTTCTAGCTCGGGACGGTGCTCCGTTTCGGGAGTCTTGAGTTCATGTCCCTTGACGGCAGCTACGACATGATACTCCTTCCTCCGCCGCGCGATAGCGACAATGGCGGCCGTCAGCCTGCCCGCCGGCGGCGGAATCGACGATGTCTTCCCCGTGTGGCGGAAGAACAACATCCAGGACCGTCCCGTCACCTCCCCTGCCGACGGAGGAGGAGATGGGGCAACCATGGCCAAGCAGGAGGCGACACCTCGTCGGCTGTCGAGCGAGTCGACGACGCCGGCGCCCCAGCGGGGGACACGTCGGGCTTCGACCTTGCGTCTGAGACGAAGACGAGCGTCGTTTCCCCGCAACACGCCAACTCCGAGCAGACGGACGACGCCAGCACGCTCGCGAAGGACATGCTGGGCGTCGCCCTCGTACCTGAGACAACGGTGCAGTCCGCCCCTGACGTGACTTCGTCACCGCCCATCGACCAAGAGGTACCGACCGATTCCCATCTCGTGCCCTTTGGATTCAGCCTCGACCCACCAAGCGACCTCGCTTCGGTGGAAGCCTTCATAGAGGCAGGTACCAACCCTCCGGGGTACCATATGCGGTCGCCCTGGGACAGACTGACGGCCGTCTCGACCTATGGACCCTCGAGTTCCGAGGAAGATGACGAGCCCGACTTTTGTTGGGATTTCTCCGGGCTCGGTAACCCCAGTGCCATGCGAGACTTCATGACCGCATGCGACTACTGCCTCTCCGATTGTTCCGATGGTAGCCGCAGCTTCGGTGACGAGGACTGCGGCCCAAGTCGTAAATGTTTCCACATCGATCTAGGGGGTCCCGGCGAAGGCAACCATCTTGGTATACCGGAAAATGGCGATCCCTCTAGGCCTGCGCCTCGCGTTGACATCCTTCGGGAGCTAGCTGTGGTCCTAGTCCCTGCGGTGGGTCAGGACGCATAGCTCGAGCAAATCCGCGAGATGCAGGCAAGGCTCGACGAGGGAGCAGGAACACTTGAGCAGTTCCGGCGGAACATCGGGCAGGAATGGGCAGACCAAGCTCTGGCCGGAGAAGCGTGTCCTCTACCCCAGGGCATCCAGCACCGCATCGCCGACGACGTCAGGGCAAGGCCGCCACCGGCTTCTAGTGGGGTCGGCCAGAACCTGGCTGCAGCAGCAATACTACTCCGCGCGATGTCGGAACCATTGACCACCGAAGGACGGCGTATCCAGGGAGAGCTCAAGAATCTCCTGGAGGATGCCGCGGTCCGACGGGCCGAAAGCTCTACCTCCCGAAGGCAGGGGTACCCCTCGGAACATCGCGCCGCGACTTCCCGATTCATGCGGGAAGCCTCGGGCGCACGCGCAACACGGCGCCTGCGGCCCCGGGTCGCCTCGGCAACGAGCACCACCACCGCAACCGTCGAGCCCACCTCTACGAGAGGGTGCGCCGAGGCTACCACCCCAGGCGTGGGGGACGCTACGACAGCGGGGAGGATCGGAGCCCCTCGCCCAAACCACCCGGTCCGCAGGCTTTCAGCCGACCCATACGACGGGCGATGTTCCCGACCCGGTTCCGAACCCTGACTACCATCTCAAAGTACTTGGGGGAGACGAGGCCGGAACTGTGTCTCGCGGACTACCGACTGGCCTGCCAGCTGAGTGGAACGGACGATGACAACCTCATCATCTGCAACCTCCCCCTGTTCCTCTCCGACACCGCTCGAGCCTGGCTGGAGCATCTGCCTCCGGGGCAGATCTCCAACTGGGACGACCTGGTCCATGCCTTTGCCAGCAACTTCCAGGGCACGTACGTACGCCCTAGGAATTCCTGGGATCTCCGAAGCTGCCGCCAGCAGCCGGGAGAGTCTCTCCGAGACTACATCCGGTGATTCTCGAAGCAGCGCACCGAGCTGCCCAACGTCACTGACTCGGATGTCATCGGCGCGTTCCTCGCCGGCACCACCTGCCGCGACCTGGTGAGCAAGCTGGGTCGCAAGACCCCCACCAGGGCGAGCGAGCTGATGGACATTGCCACCAAGTTCGCCTCTGGCCAGGAGGCGGTTGAGGCCATCTTCCGAAAGGACAAGCAGCCCCAGGGCCGCCAGTCGGAAGACGTCCACGAGGCATCCGCTCAGCACGGCACCAAGAAGAAGGGCAAGAAGAAGTCGCAAGCGAAACGCGACGCCACCGACGCGGACCTTATCGCCGCCGCTGAGTACAAGAACCCCCGGAAACCTCCCGGAGGTGCCAATCTCTTCGACAAGATGCTCAAGGAGCCGTGCCCCTATCATCAGGGGCCCGTCAAGCACACCCTTGAGGAGTGCGTCATGCTTCGGCGCCACTTTCACAAGGTCGGGCCACCAGCGGAAGGTGGCAGGGCCCACAACAACGACAAGAAGGAAGATCACAAGGTAGAGGAGTTCCCCGAGGTCCACGACTGCTTCATGATCTACGGCGGGCAAGTGGCGAACGCCTCGGCTCGGCACCGCAAGCAAGAGCGTCGGGAGGTCTGCTCGGTAAAGGTGGCGGCGCCAGTCTACCTAGACTGGTCCGACAAGCCCATCACCTTTGACTAGGGCGACCACCCCGACCGCGTGCCGAGCCCGGGGAAATATCCGCTCGTCGTCGACCCCGTCATCGGCAACGTCAGGCTCACCAAGGTCCTCATGGACGGAGGCAGCAGCCTCAACATCATCTACGCCGAGACCCTCGGGCTCCTGCAGATCGATCTGTCCTCGATCCGAACAGGCACGGCGCCTTTTCACGGAATCATCCCCGGAAAACGCGTCCAACCCCTCAGACAACTCGATCTGCCCGTCTGGTTCGGGACTCCCTCCAACTTCTGAAGGGAAACCCTCACGTTCGAGGTGGTCGGGTTCCGAGGAACCTACCACGCAGTACTGGGGAGGCAATGCTACGCCAAGTTCATGGCCGTCCCCAACTACACCTACCTCAAGCTCAAGATGCCGGGCCCCAACGGGGTCATCACCGTTGGCCCCACGTACCGACACGCGTACGAATGCGACGTGGAGTGCGTGGAGTACGCCGAGGCCCTCGCCGAATCTGAGGCCCTCATCGCCAACCTAGAGAGCCTCTCCAAGGAGGCGCCAAACGTGAAGCGCCACGCCGGCAACTTCGAGCCAGCGGAGACGGTTAAGTCCGTCCCTCTCGACCCCAGCAACGACGCCTCCAAGCAGATACGGATCTGCTCCGAGCTCAACCCCAAATAGGAAGCAGTGCTCGTCGACTTTCTCCGCACGAACGCCGAAGTCTTTGCGTGGAGTCCCTCGGACATGCCTGGCATACCGAGGGATGTCGCCGAGCACTCGCTGGATATCCGAGCTGGAGCTCGACCCGTGAAGCAGCCTCTGCGCCGATTCGACGAAGAAAAGCGCAGAGCCATAGGCGAGGAGATCCACAAGCTGATGGCCACAGGGTTCATCAAAGAGGTATTCCACCCCGAATGGCTTGCCAACCCTGTGCTTGTGAGAAAGAAAGGAGGGAAATGGCGGATGTGTGTAGACTACACTGGTCTAAACAAAGCATGTCCGAAGGTTCCCTACCCTCTGCCTCGCATCGATCAAATCGTGGATTCCACTGCTGGGTGCGAAACCCTGTCTTTCCTCGATGCCTACTCAGGGTATCACCAAATCAGGATGAAAGAGTCTGACCAGCTCGCGACTTCTTTCATCACTCCCTTTGGCATGTACTGCTACATCACTATGCCATTTGGTTTGAGGAATGCAGGTGCGACATACCAAAGGTGCATGAACCACGTGTTTGGTGAACACATTGGTCGAACGGTCGAGGCTTACGTTGATGACATCGTAGTCAAGACGAGGAAAGCCTCTGACCTCCTCTCCGACCTTGAAACGACATTTCGGTGTCTCAAGGCAAAAGGCATAAAACTCAATCCCGAGAAGTGCGTCTTCGGAGTCCCCCGAGGCATGCTCTTGGGGTTCATCATCTCCGAGCGGGGCATCGAGGCCAACCCGGAGAAAATCCTAGCCATCACCAACATGGGGCCCATCAAGGACTTGAAAGGCGTATAGAGGGTCATGGGATGCCTTGTGGCTCTGAGCCGCTTCATCTCGCGCCTCGGCGAAAGAGGCCTACCTCTGTACCGCCTCTTAAGAAAGACCGAGTGCTTCACTTGGACCCCCGAGGCCAAGGAAGCCCTCGGGAACTTGAAGGCGCTCCTTACGAACGCACCCATCCTGGTGCCTCCCGCTGCCGGAGAAGCCCTCTTGATCTACGTCGCCGCTACCACTCAGGTGGTCAGCATCGCGATCGTGGTTGAGAGACGAGAAGAAGGGCATGCATTGCTCGTCCAGAGGTCGATCTACTTCATTAGTGAGGTACTGTCCGAGACCAAGATCCGCTACCCACAAATTCAGAAGTTGTTGTACGCGGTGATTCTGACGCGGCGGAAGTTGCGACACTACTTCGAGTCTCATCCGGTGACTGTGGTGTCATCCTTCCCCCTGGGGGAGATCATCCAGTGACGAGAGGCCTCGGGTAGGATTGCAAAGTGGGCGGTGGAAATCATGGGCGTGACAATCTCGTTCGCCCCTCGGAAGGCCATCAAGTCCCAAGTCTTGGTGGACTTTGTGGCTGAATGGGTCGACACCCAGCTCCCAACGGCTCCGATCCAACCGGAACTCTGGACCATGTTTTTCGACGGGTCGCTGATGAAAACAGGGGCAGGCGTGGGCCTGCTCTTCATCTCGACCCTTGGGAAGCACCTCAGCTACGTGCTGTGCCTCCATTTCCCGGCGTCCAACAACGTGGCTGAGTACGAGGCTCTGGTCATCGGGTTGCGCATCGCCATCGAGCTAGGGGTCCGACGTCTCGACGCTCGCTGTGACTCGCAGCTTGTCATCGACCAAGTCATGAAGAACTCCCACTGCCGCGACCCGAAGATGGAAGCCTACTGCAACAAGGTTCAGCGCCTGGAGGACAAGTTCTACGGGCTCGAGCTCAACCACATCGCCCGACGATACAACGAGACTGTGGACGAGCTGGCTAAGATAGCCTCGGGGCGGACAACGGTTCCCCCGGACGTCTTTTCCTGAGACCTACATCAACCCTTAGTCAAGACCGAAGACACGCCCGAGGTGCCCTCGGCTCAGACCGATGCACCCTCGGCTCAGCCCGAGGCACCCTTGGCTCAGCCCGAGGCACCCTCGGCCCCCGAAGGTGAGGCACTGCGCATCGAGGAAGAGCGGAATGGGGTCACGCCTAATTGAAACTGGCAGACCCCGTACCTGCAATATCTCCACCGAGGAGAGCTGCCCCTCGACCGAGCCGAAGCTCGGCGACTAGCGCGGCGCGCCAAGTCGTTCGTCTTGTTGGTGGACGGGAAGGAGCTCTACCACCGCAGCCCCTCAGGCATCCTCCAGTGATGCATATCCATCGCCGAAGGCCAGGAGCTCTTACAAGAAATACACTCGGGGGCTTGCGGTCATCACGCAGTGCCTCGAGCCCTTGTTGGAAACGCTTTCCGACAAGGTTTCTACTGGCCGACCGCGGTGGCCGACGCCACTAGAATTGTCCGCACCTGCCAAGGGTGTCAATTCTACGCAAGGCAAACGCACCTACCCGCTCAGGCTCTGCAAACAATACCCATCACCTGGCCGTTTGCTGTGTGGGGTCTGGACCTCGTCGGTCCCTTGCAGAAGGCACCCGGGGGCTACACGCACCTGCTGGTCGCCATCGACAAATTCTCCAAGTGGATCGAGGTCTGACCCCTAAACAGCATCAGGTCCGAGCAGGCGGTGGCGTTCTTCACCAACATCATCCACCGCTTCGGGGTCCCGAACTCCATCATCACCCACAACGGCACCCAGTTCACCGGCAGAAAGTTCCTGGACTTCTGCGAGGATCACCACATCCGGGTGGACTGGGCCGCCGTGGCTCACCCCATGACGAATGGGCAGGTAGAACGTGCCAACGACATGATTCTGCAAGGACTCAAGCCACAGATCTACAACGACCTCAACAAGTTCGGCAAGCGATGGATGAAGGAACTCCCCTCGGTGGTCTGGAGTCTGAGGACAACGCCGAGCTGAGCCACGGGCTTCACACCGTTCTTTCTAGTCTATGGGGCTGAGGCCATCTTGCCCACAGACTTAGAATACGGTTCCCCAAGGACGAGGGTGTACGACGACCAAAGCAATCGAACCAACCGAGAAGACTCACTGGACCAGCTGGAAGAGGCTCGGGACATGGCCTTACTACACTCGGCGCGGTATCAGTAGTCCCTGCGACGCTACCACACCCGAGGGGTTCGGTCCCGAGACCTCCAGGTGGGCGACTTGGTGCTTCGGCTGCAACAAGACGCCCGAGGGCGGCACAAGCTCACGCCTCCCTGGGAAGGGACGTTCGTCATCGCCAAGGTTTTGAAGCCCGGGACGTACAAGCTGGCCAACAGTCAAGGCAAGGTCTACAGCAACGCTTGGAACATCCGACAGCTACGTCGCTTCTACCCTTAAGATGTTTTCAAGCCGTTCATATACCTCGTTTATATATGAAGTCTAACCATCAAGGAAGGGTCAGCCTTGCCTCGGCAAAGCCCGACCCTCCCTCATGGGCTAGAAGGGGGGAACCCCCTCTGCGTCAAAATTTTCCTCGGAAAAGGTCTTTCTGCCAGAACGTCTTTCATGCTTTTCGACTACTTCAAAAGTGGGATCATGAAAACGACGGAGTACACGTAAGCAGCCAAGGCCGACCAAGCCGAGGGACTCCTACGCCTCCGGGATATGGATACCTCACTCATCACCTTCTGCGATAAGTAACTCACGCTCGGATAAGCGATTCCGCTGACCGAACAAGTCTTAATGCTCGGAAATTTTTCTGCCAAAACGATTTTTCGTGCCTTCTCGACTATATCGATAGCAGAATCCTACGGACGAGTAAGAGTACACATAAGAGGCAAGGCCGACCGAGCCGAGGGACTGCTACGCCTCCGGGATACGGATACCTCACTCATCACCTTCCGTGAAAAGTAACTCTCGCTCGGACAAACAATTCTGTTACCGACAAATAAGTCCAGATACTCGAAACAAGACGAAAAGAAATGCAGCTTTACAACGCGACGACACTATGTTTGGGCCTCGGTGGCCACAAAAAACATATGCACACTACAGGCGAACCGATCCTGCAGGCTCAGACGTCGATGGAAGGGGAGCAGCAGCACCCTCGGCGTCAACTCCACCTTCGGCGAAGTCCGACCGAGCCTCGAACGGCAACACAGGCGAAGGATCTCCGCTCCGAAGGACGACGTCAGCACCACGCCCGGGCCATCGCCGCCAGGGTCTCCTCCAGGGACCCGGCCCGAGCAGACGGCTCGGCCAGTCGCCGCGAAGCCTCAGCCAGCTGTCCTCCGAGGACACCAGCCCAGCTCATGGCCTCGGCAACCCGACTCCGGCGCTGGTCCCGCTAGTGGATGGCCCGGCCAGGCTCTGGCCGACGAAGTCTTCTTTTCGAGCCAACTCTGCCTTTGTCCATGCTGACACCGCTGCCTCCGGCCCCGGCTCATCGCAGAGCGGCCGAGGGTTCCTTTGACTAAGCAAGAGAAGCCTCGGGCGACAAGGCCGACCGAGCCGAGGGACTCCTATGCCTCCGGGATACGGATACCTCACTCGTCACCTTCGCACGAGGCAACTCACACTTGGTTAAGCGGTCCAGTTAGCCGACAGGCGAGTCCTAGTGCTCGAAATGAGGAAAAAATACCTACATGTTCAGGCCCCGACAGCCGCAATGAACAGACACCGGCACTCAAGGTGCCATTACAAGCGGAACTCCGGTTCCACCCCCGCAGGTACGAACAACCCCCCACATTGGAGGGCCTGCGGGGTGATGAGACTCCAGGTGGCTCACCGCCGCCCGCTCCGGCAGCAGCGACAACGACTTCCGCTCCGGGCGGCCAAACAACAGCAGCGATGACCTCAGGGCAGACGCTGCTGCGATAAGGCCCTCGCCCACGTCCCCACTCGAGGGGCGAGGACATGCAGAAGGCCGTAGAGTTGGAGGTCATTCCGCGGGTGGCGCCGACTATCTCGTCGGCGGAGAAACCTCTTCCGGCTGCCTCGGTGAAAGGTGGCACCGGAAGCACCGCCGAAACCGCTCAGACCGGAGAGCCAGACACGCGGAAGCTGCCAGCGCCACGAACGGCGAACGCCCTTCCCCCCGTTCACTGAGGGAAGGAGCGGGCCGCTGCCCGCGCGGAGACGGACCCCAACTCGGCGCACTCCCCTCCCCAGCACTGATGATGAACATCGTTGAAGCTAAGGGAGGGGCGGAGGCCGCAGCCCGGCTCGCTTCTCCCCACCCTCGAACTGGTGGTCGCCGTCTTGGGTGACCACCGGCGAGGGGATGCGGCCGGGCTGCCTGATGAAAATCCTTGAAGCCGAGCGATGGCTGAAAGGTACCAACTTCCGCGAAGTTGCGTCCCTCCAACGAGAGCAAGACGAAAGCGACGCGAGTGCTCCCCATCCGGGGGCTCGGAAGGTGGAAGGGCGCGATGCATGAGGAGAGTGCGAAGACATGGTTGCCATCCAAGGGGGTCACCCACCTTTTAAAGGCGACTCTCCCCACTTGCGTCCTCAGCCGTCGCGGGCCGAGTCTTCTCCAACATGCTCCAAGGTCCTCCCCCTACGACACGGGGGCTGGGTCCCACGTGGCATGCAAGCTAGCCCAGGACAGAAGGAGCCAAAACCGCCGCGCGCGGTGCGCGCAGCTGCCCAGCGGTTACAAGCATCCCTCCACTATCGCTTGGACCAGCGGGTGAAAGGGCGGACCGCCATGCAGGCGGCATGCAACCGCACCAAGGGGGCGCACCCTTTCGACTTCGACGCGTCCAGCATGGAGGCCCAGGCCCACACGTCATGTGACCGGCGCGCCGGTTACTACGTGCGAGAAACTGCACCGCCACTCGCGCCAGTCCCGTGCCTTCTCGACTGCGGAACCGATGCCGCGACTCGAGGCGACCCTGCGCATGACCCAACAATGCCAACCAAGCACATCGGTCACGGGTCAGTCAGCCGCGGGAGAAGGCGCGATGGTCAATACGACCAGAAATGAGCCGGTAGTAATGGTGGTGGCAGGCGGGCGGAAGCAGCAGTCAAGTCGTCAGCAAGCTCATGCCCCCTCCTGGGACAACGAGAGAACCCTCTCCCACGGCGTGAAGATGACGCGTCCGTGTTCCGTTCCTCGAACGGCTCGCGCACGCACAACGGCTGCCCCGCGAACCACTCGTCCCGTCGCATTAACTCTGCGGCAGGACAGGCGGCACCTTTGGTAGGCGAAGCAGGTGACGCATCACCTCCTCCATAATGACCGCGTCAAAAAAGGTGCGCCACGTCGTTCGATTTCGTATCCTTTTCCATTTCCTCTTTCTCTCTCTTGCCACAGGGACAGGGAAAGGGGATACTCCGAAAGGGATCCTTCTCCGCGAAGGAAGCAGGCCCAGAGCCCCCCTACTAATCAGAGGTTCGAAGGCTGGCCCCTCGGAAGGGTTCAACAGCCGCCTCAGAGCACTCGGGCTCCGCGCCCACTACTGGTCAGAGGTTTGAAGGCTGGCCCCTCGGAAGGGTTCAACGGCCACCTCAGGCCACTCGGGCTCCGCGCCCACTACTGATCAGGGGTTCGTAGGCTGGCCCCCGAAGGGTTCTGACAGCCGCATCAGAGCACGCAGAGCGAGGGATGACCCTGGGTACGTTCGATACATAACCAAGGCTCGGGCTACACTCCCGAGGTACCCTAGGACATTTCCGAGACCGACGGGAACGATTTTGTAACGGAATCCCAGCAGAGGGAGGCATCGAGCCCTCGGACCCCGTCAAAAGGGGACCGGGTCCGGCGAATCACCCGCAGGTACTTTTGGAGTGCGCCTCCGGGCCACTAGCCGACCCCTAATGAATGGGGCACGGGCGTCCACTTGGGTTACCCATTAGCAACTCACTGGAGACACCATGTTCGGCGCCCTCCGAGGGCAACATGGCGCTTTCCCCCCTCCTCCTTGCAGAAAGGCGACGCAGGGGCGTATGAAAAAAGCCGAGTCTGTCCTTGACCGTCCTCTCGCTCTATGCGGAGGCTCGGGGGCTGCTCTCGCAAACCTGGCTCCAGCCAAACCGTTGACAGCGTCAACATACCAGCCCGAGAACTTGGGACTCGACTATGCACCCGGGCTACGGCCAGTTCGCATGAGGGAACAACCAGACCGGCCGAAGCATCATAAAACGCATTAAGACCTTGAAGGAGTCAAACCACTCCTCCGAGGCCTCGGGGGCTACACCCGGCGGGTGCGCTCGCGCGCACCCACCGGAACAAAACGCAACCGAGGAAGGCCGCCCCCCTTGCAAAAAAGTGCGACAAAAGCCTCCAAGCGAGTATCAACACTCCCTTTGAGGCTCGGGGGCTACTGTCGGGGACCATAATTAGGGGTACCCCCAAGACTCCTAATCTCAGCTGGTAACCCCCATCAGCACAAAGCTGCAAAGGCCTGATGGGCGCGATTAAGGCAAGGCTCAGTCCACTCCAGGGACACGATCTCGCCTCGCCCGAGCCCAGCCTCGGGCAAAGGCAGCCGACCCCGGAGGATTCACGTCTCGCCCGAGGGCCCCCTCAAGCAACGGACACACCTTCGGCTCGCCCGAGGCCCAGTCTTCGCAGAGAAGCAACCTTGGCCAGATCGCCACGCCAACCGACCGTATCGCTGGAGCATTTAATGCAAGGATCACCTGACACCTTATCCTGACGCGCGCTCTCCAGTCGACAGAGCCGAAGTGATCGCAGTCACTTCGCCGCTCCACTGACCGACCTGACAAGAAAACAGCGCCGCCTGCGTCGCTCCGACGGCTGTGCCACTCAACAGAGTGAGGCCGACAGCAGCTAAGTCTAGCCTCGGGCGCCATAGGAAGCTCCGCCTCGCCCGACCCCAGGGCTCGGGCTCAACCTCGACGCTGGACGACGGACTCCGCTTCGCCCGACCCAAGGGCTCGGACTCAGCCTCGGCTCCGGAAGACGATGAACTCCGCCTCGCCCGACCCTAGGGCTCGGACTCAGCCTCGGCTCCGGAAGACGACGAACTCCGCCTTGCCCGACCCCAGGGCTCGGACTCAGCCTCGGCTCTGGAAGACGACGAACTCCGCCTCGCCCGACCCCCGGACTCGGACTTAGCCTCGGCTCCGGAAGACGACGAACTCCGCCTCGCCCGACCCCAGGGCTCGGACTCAACCTCGACCTCGGAGGAGCCTCCGCCTCGCCCGACCTAGGGCTCGGACCGACCACGTCACAAGGGGGGCCATCATTACCCTACCCCTAGCTAGCTCAGGCTACGGGGAACAAGACCGGCGTCCCATCCGGCTCGCCCCGGTAAACAAGTAATGATGGCGCCCCGCGTGCTCCATGACGACAGCGGCTCTCAGCCCCTTACGGAAGCAAGGAGACGTCAGCAAGGATTCGACAGCCCCGACAGCTGTCCTTCCGCAGGGCTCCAGCTCTCCTCCGACGGCCACGACATCACATGAACAGGGTGCCAAAACCTCTCCGACTGCCACGACGGCATGTACTTAGGGCTCTAGCTCCTCTCTGCTAGACACGTTAGCACACTGCTACACCCCCCATTGTACACCTGGACCCCCTCCTTACGCCTATAAAAGGAAGGTCCAAGGCTCTCGTACGAGAAGGTTGGCCGCGCGGGAGAACGGGCCGCCGCGTAAGGCTCTCTCTCTCTCTCTCTCTCTCCCACGCGGACGCTTGTAACCCCCTACTGCAAGCGTACCCGACCTGGGCGCAGGGCAACACGAAGGCCGCGGGTTTCCCCCTTTGCCTGTTTTCTTCCCCCTTCGTGCTCCGTCTCGCGCCGACCCATCTGGGCTGGAGCACGCGGCGACAATTTACTCGTCGGTCCAGGGACCCCCCGGGGTCGAAACGCCGACAGGAGTACCTGTAAAAATTATGATTCAAACAAGGCTGAGTATACTAATACTCAGCTAGACTTAACCTGTGTGACGAGTCTACTCCTCTACCTCTAGACCATGAAGTTGTGTCACACCCGGCTTTAAGGGACAAAGCCAGGTGCATCTCATACATGCGCCAAGAAGACAACATATATAATAACAGAGTGTATAGAGATAAATGTCACAAAACATCAGAGTATTATTACATAGCGGAAGACTTATTACAAAATAAAAGAATAAGTATAAAACAAACTAAGGATCGTTGGCGCCAATGTCAACTGAGAAACGCCACCTAGATCAGATCAAACTCCTCGCCTTGTGGCTCTTCCTGAACCACCTGCTCTTCTCCTGGGGGGGGGGGGTGAGACAGCAAGGGTGAGCTCACGTATGATCATAGCTCAACAAGTTGTGGGGAACCAATGGACATAAACTCACAAAGGTGTGAGTTCATGTGATGTGTAAGGCTAATCAATGATAGGGGTTAAAGCTGAGCATTGCTTTTAAGTAGTTGGTCCAAATTTTATTAGCAGTTACTAAGTGTAAGTAAATACCAAACCATAAGTAAAGTAATAGAACAAATTAATAATAAACCCATGCATATGCAAATGACAAAATTGAAATTAAGTTCCATAATTTAATCATCAGAGAGTCCTGAGCTGCTCATGACCGTGAGCTCGGCTAGTATACCAGTTTTACACTCTGCAGAGGTTGTACCCTTTACCCACAAGTCATGCTACCCATCTGCCAAGGGGTCGCGAATCCCATACACCTCTACCTAGGAAGCGCGGCAGGGCAACACTACGAGGCCTTTACAAAGTTCCACTAGCTTCCGAAAACCCGCTACAGTTTATAGGAAGTTCCAATGCAGGGTTCTCGGCTGACTGCCATCGCAGCAAAATCAACCAAGGACCTCCCTACACTGACCACTCCCCTACTGCCCTTGCCCCTTTCGGGTAAGGTAGTCTTCCACTAGCTTTCCTAATTAGTCAGCCAAGGGCGTCCCATTAAACCCTTGTGGTGGCACGTGGTTCTCAAGTTAAGCTCTATGTTCCAATTAACATTAATGATCTCAACATGAACATAAATAGAATAACAAAAAGGAATTGGAACATAGAGGTAATAAATGATTATCCCAAAACCAGGTAAAGCAATAGCAAACTACCCAAGTGAATCAGGGGTAAACAAGGTAATGAGATAAACAATCTAGGGTGACCTATCGGGTCCCATCAAAATTAACCTATGCATGAATAAGTGATATTAAAGAACATTATTGGGTAAAAAGTGGTCAAGGGCACAACTTGCCTTCTATGAGCACCTGCTCAGCTACTTCAATCTGCTGCTCACCAGGATCCTCGGTCACGGGCTCTTCTACTCGCCGCAATACAAACAAGCACAGTGCATATAGAGAAATTAACATTACACCAAACATATATACAAGATACACAGTAATAATCTACACATTAAAATAAAATTCTAGGAACAGGAATCACAATTTTTGGAGTTATAGAATTTAAGTTATGGATTTTCAAAGGTTTTATGTGTTTAAAATAGGATTAAGTGTGGGATTAATTTTCTTACTGTTGTCATGATAAAATAGAGGCACTAAGTGGTAGAGAATAAAATTACAAAATTTTAGGAACTGGAATGGATTATTTTGGAGCCCATATGAATATTCTATGAATTATACAAGTTCTAGGGTTTATTTTTATATTAAAAATCTAATTTCGAATTAATTTAATCACTTTAAAACAGCACTGGACTGGGCCTCAAATCTAGATAAACCTAGGGGCTATTCTACAACTAATCCAGAGACTCAGAGCACTGTTGCTCTGGACGGCGGGTTGATTATATAAAAACAGAGGGTTTTATTTGCATTTGTGCAACTGAATGGAGTTCGGATGAATCCCGACCGCCCGATCGAATCCCAACGGAGAGGATTAGATCCATAATCCAGCGAACCGGTACGCGCTCGATGCTGTCGGATCGAACACCAGCGCTCTGGATTTAAAATAACGTTGATCGACCATCGACCGCACGATCCCGATCTAACGGCTCCTACCCGATGTGGCGAACGGGTACGCAGATTCTAATCTCTGCCGTAAGAAACCGATCCAACGGTGCAGAGTGCCCCTCCCTACTCTGACGAGAGAGCGTGGCGGCGCACACGAGCCCGCGGCGGCGCTACCCACCGGAGTACCGCGCCAGACCCTGAGACTCATCCAATCCTATCCTGCTAAGGCCTAAATTGCGACGGGGGGTGCGACGAAGCACTGGGATAAGTTCATACCGGTGATTGGGATGGGAGGAAGGCAGGGCCACGGCGCAGGCGGCTTCACGCACTCCGACGAGAAATTCTCGAGTCCCCCAAGGTTCTCCGCTCGAATTAAGGGTTCCTACAGCTTCACTGGTTCCAAGCGAACGCCCGCCACCACCCGCGCAGACCCGAGCTCAGTCACGGACGAAAAACACCGGCGGCGGCCCGACCCTGCTCTCACTCACGGAACTATGGGCGACTGGGCAATGACGGCAACGCGCGCGAGGAGTTGGGGGAGGGGAAGTCACGGGCGAGCTCCACTTTTATCGTCTGAGTCCGCGAAGGGGGAAAACATGGCCTGCATGCGCGAAGGAAGGAGGAGGATCCGCGCATGGCGCGCGGTCCGTTGACGCAGCTGCGGGATGACCAGTGGGGTCGGCTTGACAGTCACCAGAGAGTAGCGCTCGTTGTTATGCTGTGACTGACCACTGGGGCCCGCGTTGCAGAGAGTAGCCAGCGCGCGCGCGAAGTAAGAGCGGCTGACATGCGGGCCCCGCCTGTCGGCGCGGAAGCACAGCGTGAGGGCGCGACAATGGGCTGAGTGCGTGAGTTAGGTGGGCCGAATAGGGTGCTTTTGGCCCAGTTAGGTTCCTTCTCTTTTTCTTTTTATTTTCTGTTTCATTTCTTTTTCAAATTCAAACTTCAATTCAAATTCAAACTTTGTGGCACTTTGTATACTGGCTAATTATTTATTTTGATCATATCATCTGTGGTGCAGATATTTTAATGATAATTTTATTTGTATTGAATAATATTCCTTTCTCTTCCCTATTTTCATGGTTTTATTTTCAAGTTAAACTTTAAATTCTATGGATCCATTGAGATGCTATTAATGATATCTTTATTTTATTAAGCACAAATGCACATCCAAATAAAAACTCAGCATGATGCATAAACTTTAATGGTATATCCTTTTATTACTTATTTGTTTTTTTTAATTTAGTGTTCACATGTGATGATGCATAAAGGTCAAACTCACCTAAGGAGAAATTGTTTCTCTATTGGTATTATTTCTAGCAAATTACAAAGTGGGTGTTACAAGTTGTTTGGTTGACGGGTATGGTTTGTCAAAAGCACTAGCTAAGTCTAAAATCAAGTTTTAGCTTATCCAAGTTCTAGAATAATACTTTTAGACTAGGTTAGCACTTAGCTATCCATACATGGTATCTGTTGGTCCTTGTTCTCAAATGCTATACATCAAGAACAAAACATTACAATTGTTAACGATTAAAGACCTTCGTCCTTCGATTCATTATCTCCTTTCGGGTTTAATGATCTTCAGACGAAGGTCACGAAGGACATACCTTCATCATCTTAGCAAACAAGTATAAATGAACATATAAGAAATATAAAATAATATAAATAATAATGGTATATCAATAAATTATTTTATTCTCCTTTTATAAACATGAATAAATATTCGTAATATTCACATTACATTAATACCTTCGGCTTGTTAGAAGGTGAAAATATGAGAGTGACGCAAGAGTGATTACAGTCCAGGGTGAACTGTACAGGGGTACTGTTCATATATTTATAGGCACGGGACGCAGTCCGGACAAAATTGCATCCATATCCCTGTTAACTAATTATAATTGTAATGCAAACTATTAAGGTGTGACACCCCAGGTGTCAATTTCGTGTTATGTTGGGAGATTTGTCCCTAACTTGAATGCTTAGTGAAAATTTCCTATTTCTCGATCGTGTCTATCTCAGTTTATCAGGATTATTCATGGAAGCTCACCGAAGTTGGAGTTATTTATCGCGAGAAACAACCGAATTTGGAGCCTGTTAAAACTTTTATTTCTCTGCACGAATGCAAACTCAAAAATCATTCCCGAATTATAAATCTCATCTGAAGCTCATTAAATCAAACGCTCGACGACTGTTATTTGATCTGAGCCCGAGTCTAATTTTTCGAACCTTGATCTATGTTCGACTATTTTATTCGGATCCGTACTCTCAAACGGAATACTCAGTATGTCGTCCTCTAATCAATTTTATCCGACTCGGCCAAATATCTTATGTCTGAATTGAACTCAAAACCCCGTATCAACAACGACTTTAAAATATCACGATTCGTCTTCTCCGACTAAAAATCCAAAGACGATCAAATCTCAGGACGATTTATTTTCGAATCACGCGTAGGGAATTATTTTCGAGCGAAATCAAATTAGACTCTCGGCCAAGTTAATCGCTCAATCATTCGTTCGTCCAAACTCTAGTTCACTTTGTTTTGCGTACAGACAAAATCCGCAGGAACATTTTTATTCCGAAAAATAAATTAGCGCGGCCCGATTTAGCGTTTTGGGCTAGCCCAATCCAGCCCATTTGGCCCACTAAAAACCCTAGCCCTCACATGGCTATAAATAGAAGTGCCTCCCCTTACCAATTTGGAAAATTGCATCTACCCCCCTAGCCGCCACAACATTTCTCCCTCTCCTCCTTCCAGCCAACGCACGCATCCTCCCTGCCTTCTTCCTCCCTGGCTCCCACGGCAGCAAGTAGCAAGCAGGGAGCCGAGCTCCAAGCTCCCATGCCGCCGAGCTCGGGTTCTTCTCCCATGGCGTCCTTACCTCCTCCCCTTCTTCCTCCAGCAAGCAGCGCCCTTCCTCCCTCCCTTGCTGTCCATGGCGAGCAGCAAACACCTCCCATGGCACCGGCAAATCTCGAGCAGGAGCTTCCGGGCCGCCCAGCTCATCCCCAGCGCCCCCTTCTTCTTCATGGCCGAGCCCCCTCCCTCTGTTGCAGACCGAGCTCCAATTCCGGCCAGCAGCCATCCCTAGCTCGACCCTCTCTTCCCCCGCAACAGCAGCAGCCCTGCTGCTCCCCTGGGCTTGGCTGTTGTTCGAGTGAGGTTGAAGAAGCCCCCCTGAGTCTATGATGAGTGGGCCCAAGGCCATGGGTAAGAACACACAATATTGCAGATTTTTGTTCTTCCTTCAAATATTCATATCTCTAGTTTTAGAGCTCCTAAAATCGTGGAACTTGTTTTGTTGGCTTTCTTATGAAATTCTCTAACTATTGGATCTATATGTTGGTATGGTTTAGTGGAAAAGTTTTTCTGTAGAAATTCGTATTTAAAAACTGGTTTACAAATAAATGAACTTGCTTCTCTCCATAGTTTTTTTTATAAAAATCCAAAAATGATGAAACTTATTTTGTTGGTTAGATGTTGTCATACTCCATCTAAGAAAAATATAAAACATGTAGGTTGTTCACTGTTTTCTTGGTGTGTTAATTTAAACATGTTAAATAGGAAAAAGATGATTGTTTTGCTTGTTATTTTTAGATCTGTAGCTCTAGTGCTCCAAATGGATTCAAAGTTTTACAGTAGACTCTTGGTGTGATGCGTGGTGACTGGTAAATATTTCATGAATTTTTGTGCATGTATGATTAAGTTAGTGATTTAACTTGTTTAATGCACCTTAAGTAGTTTTAAATGATTTAAAAATAATGTATAGATGCAAAAATGGAAAATGGTGTTCTACTGTCCTTGCATGGCATTATAGTAGCCTAAGAAAACTCAATATGGTAATGCATCTACAGAAAATAATTAGTTTTAGATTTAACTTGCTCTCACATGCTTTATTACATTGACAATTTATTATTTTTGTATTAAATAAAATATAAAACCTGGGCATGTGAAATTTATATGTTAGTCATGATTTGTTATTACCTATGCCTCATAAAAATTCCAGCTCCAAATTAGATAGTTTCATATGTTGCTAAATGACACACGTTTTATAATTATAAGAAGAATTAGAGACAAATTAGAAGTAAACAAAAGCGTGCATGTTTCTTGAATTGCTTAAGTGTCTCGGGTGCACGCCACCATATGGTTGTATGTGAGACAAGGTTATGCGCATGATGAGTTTAGTAAAAATCAATCAGTGTCACTAGTGTTAAGTTGAGATTTATTTGCGCATGGAAAGTAACCGTGTGTTTAATACTTAGAACTCTTAGTCGATAGTAGAAATTGTTTTGGCTTATGTAGAGAGGTGATGACATGCCGTAAGTAGTCATCACTTCCTCTATAATTATAAGTCGAGTCTATACGCGTTAGGCGTTCCTTAAATGGTGCTTCGCAAATAAGTGTATTTTGTGTAGTATGGATTGATTGTGAGTGCATGTGTCGCAAGAAAAGAATTAGTGCGCATATAGGCGATGAATGGGTGTGATGAAATGGTGACATGCCTTCGTAGTCATCATGTCGTCTATTGGTGACCTAACTGAAGGTCGTAGAGAAAGGTCGATTACCTGTGTGTTATTATTGTCACCTTGTGGTTCTGTATGAATTGCAACGTGAAGTAGTAGGCTCTGTATGTGATGCTAGATATCTAGGTAGATGTTCGTGAATTGTGGTGCTCGGACCGTCGAGATGAAGGTTAAGTCGGTCGATGCCGATTAAGTAGTTAAAATGATTAAGGGAATAATCATGGGGTTAAAACTAGAAACTAGTGTTCTTGCACCCGTTTGGGATGTTGTAGCCCAATTGTGCATGGTTATGATCGCGGGTAAAAATTAGTAGTGCTCATGTGGTGTCTAAGCTAAAATGCGAACTAGTGGATGAAAAGCACTTTGATATACATATATGTCGGATTTGATGATTGTGGTGAATGCATTGATTAATTGTGTATGGTAGTCCTAACGCACGTAATAACTTGTATAAAAATTAGTAACTCGACTTGTTGATCCTAATTTGATTGTTTTAACTCTAACAAACGGTAAAGTGTTAGAGTAATTTCAATCGCTAGAACATGGTGATTTTTTAAGTAAATAGAAGCTGAAATTTACTAATTGTTGTTTTGGACTGCACGCAGCGATTTTCCTGTGCTGTATGTTTGATGAACTAAATTATATTTTCTGTAGATATGTGCTATAGAAAAGTGGTAGATAAATTTATTATCTTGCTTGTACTAAAATTTGACAGCCATAAGCCTGATCGTTTAGGAGTTGTGCTTTTCACAAGCCCAGCACCTGAATCTGTCGAATTTCTGAACAGATTTCAGAAATTGCAATAGTTGCTTAAGTTAATGTTGAAATAAGTTATTGATGGTCACAAGAAAGTTGTAGATAACTCTATTATCTTACTTGTGTTAAAATTTGACAGGCATAAGTCTGATCGTTTAGGAGTTATGATTTTTACAAATTCAGTAACTGAATCTGTCCAAATTCTGTACAGATTTCAGAAACGGCATTGTTTGCTTAATTTAGTTTTACAATCAGTTCAAGGTCGTTAAAAGAACGTTGTAGAGTTTTTTCTTATTTTGCTTGTGTTAAAATTTTATAATCATAGGCCTGACAGTTTAGGAGTTATGAATTTTACAAACTGGTTCCTGTATTCTGTCCACTGACAGAACAGATTTCGAAAACTGAATTGTTTGATTCAGTTCAACAAAGAATCAATTCTTGGTGGTTATAGAAGTTATGTAGTGCTTTTTTCAAGCTTTCCAAAAAGTCTTGGATCACTCTTTTTGGTGGTCTGAATATTTAGTTATAGGTGTTTGAAATGTGAAGACTGAATCTGTCCAGTTCTGGACAGCAAAGTCTTCTAGTGTATTTTATCCTTAGTTAAATATTGAATCACCTTGAGATGTTTATAAATGGTATGTAGACAATTTCATTACGTTTCCGGAAAATCTAGAATCACCTTGTTTGGATGTCTGAATCTCTAGTTATGAGTTTTTAAAGTTGCAAGTCTGAATCTGTCCAAATCTGGACAGAGCTGCTGTGTTTGCACAATTCGATCTTGCTAAGAGTCTAATTATATTGAGATGATAATATCAAAGTTGTAGAGCCCTTCGTAAGCTTTCCAGAAAGTTCTAGTTTGCTATTTTTGGATTAATATTTGAAAAGTTATGATTAAAACAAGTAGCTGTTATGCTGCTGTCCTAAAAATCTGCATGTGCTCAATTAATTATTAGTTCACCCTTTTGGCTAAAAATGGTTGGTTAGCACTAAATTCCTATAGAATTGCCATGGCTAAGCTTGAGATAACATATGTGTCATGTTTTTATATGTTTCTTTCTCTAGTTAATTGTGATGTAGTATTGTGTTACGTAAATATCCAAAATGTTTGTCGTCTTTTTAGTGGTGTTAACGTTGTGCGCTCGACGATATGTAGTTAGCTAACGCTAGTGTGTGTGGTTGCTTGTGATGTCTCACTACTTAGTGTTTAATTCGCTAGCGTGTACTTAAAGTATCTTGTGCTCTTTCATTATTTTCATACATATGCATCTTGCATCTCATTTAGGACCGAGAGATGATGATCGAGCAACTGATGTGGTGCCAACTACAAGATGCAGTTGGTGAACGACCTAAAGAAGGATGGACTTACCCAGTGGATGCTCGCCAAGCGAGTGCCACCCAGCAAACACTATCTAAATGTTAAAGAAAAGGCAAGCCCCGGTTTTATGCATAACCTATATATATGGTATTTTACTGCACTTAATGTTTGTAGGCTTGTATTGTGCACTTAAGTGTAGGTGTTGACTGAAACCTTAGTTGCATGAACTCAAGATTCCTTTTGAGATGAATACTAGTATGCTAGGTCGAGTAGCTGCTTTACTAATTAGGGATCTCGGTAGAAGTCGAGTGATTTTTCTAGCACTCGCGCGAGGTCAGGAATTGGTTGTATCCATCTTCATATCGTAATGATGTTGGTCTGTGGACAACGATCCATGGGGATTGGTTGTCTACAAGACGGAAATTGGAATAAGGATTAAGGTGTGGTACCGTGTGTCAAGCGTTTGAACGTACTAAGCATATGCCGAGAAATATGGTAAATCGGTAAGCCTAGTACCTGATTGAACCTGGCAGCAGATTGCCCTTCTCACGTGACCTGAGACGTGGTGTCCCATTCCGGTTATGGTGGGTACAAGTGCGGTCAGTGCACGACGACAGTCGGGGTCAGTGAGGCATTGTACGCCAAGGCGGTGAGCCCCTCTCTGCTGGTGGGGAATTAATGGGGACGGTTGATGTGTGTGGGGACGGAGTGCCTCGCCACGTCGTGTGTTTAGGTTTACCTTGCAAGGATAAAAACTCGATTCGAATCGTCTACTTCTCGCAGCTAAGGAGACTGCTTGATCCATGCTGCTACATTGAGTAATAAGTGGAAATGAGGTGACTGGCAAAAGATGTTGATTGATAAAATGTTTGATACCATGTATGATTAGCTAGGTACACATCTAGTCTAAAGGATTCTACTAAAACTTGAAAAGCTAAAACTTGTTTTTAGACTCAGCTAGTGCTTTTGGCCAACCAAACCCCTCAACCAAACAGCTGCATTTCTAGAGGTAGAGGAGTAGACTCCTCACATCGGGTAAGTCTAGCCGAGTATTAGTATACTAAACCTTGCTTGTGGCATAATTTTTGCATGTACTCCTTAGGATGATTGGTTGATGGTGTGACATGGCCTTCATCCCTGCCACCAGGATAGATGGTCGAGAGGGTTATTGCTTCCGCAGGAGAGGACCAGGAGGAGTAGCGTGGCCAGGCTTCGCCATGATTACTCGGTTTTCTCCGTTAGTTATTTCCGCTGCATTAAAATTTATGGTTGTTATTTCTGAAACTCCGATAATGTAATCACTAATGATACTTTCTTAATTTATGGTATTATGCTTTATTGTATTTCTCTGTGCCTCACCTTCGAGTGAGCTAGTGGTATTTGATCCTGGTATGTGGCTTTATCGGACTAGATCCGAGGGACTGACGGTTTATTCTGGTTTAAGTGTGTTGCTGCCCTTGTGGGCGTGACTTGGGTACTTAAGCTGCAATAATTCGGGCGGTTCCGTCATAGCTGGTATCGGAGCGAATACCAGTACAGAGAAGTCAATAAGTCATGATTACCAACCTTTTGTAAAGTAAAACTTGCTAGAAACCAATGTTGGATAGATCGCCAGGACGATAAGTTAGACCTAGGACGTGAAGCCTTAGGAAATAGATGGGTAGCTAGGTGGCTATTTATATAGGCCATAAAGGCTATTACTACTACTATTAATAAGGATGTTGTAGCAAGCACCCGAAAAAGTAGTTAGGTCTGAGAAGACGACTAGAATGAGCATGCATCATGATTGTCGCATTATAATTGTCTCTTGTGCATCAACATGCTCCTCTCACCTTTATTCCAATAATAAGAACTTGTGAATAATGTGAGGTATTGCTATGATATGAACTATAAGAAATGCCTTATCTCTTGCCTAATTAGTAAGTCTTGCTAGGTTGTGTTATGTGTTTCTCTTGCCTTGCTATCTAGGTGGTATTGTGAATGTTCAACCCATTTTTACAAAAAAAAATGTGTTGCTTGTTCTGTTCATAAAAAGACCCCCATCCAAACAACCTTGAGTTTAGCAAGTGAAACGTCTTTTAAAAAAATCCTGCTTGTGCTGGTATTTTGTAGCCCTTGTGTGTTTCCCCCTTGAAGTTACACCTGCACGGCTTGTAGACCCCCATCGCTCGACGTCTAACCAAACCAAAGCTTCCTTGTGCACGTGTTTACGTCAAAAATTTGGTTGGTATTTGTTTGCGCAATACAATTTCCAGTCCCAAATTCTTCTTGGAAGCCTTTTACCAATCTTAATGGCCTTAATCTGCTCATCCTTGAAGCTGATCTTGTTGATGACCTCTCTTTCCAACTGGATCTAAGAATCTTTTTCCTTGGGAATCATGTTGTGGCTTTATCATCCGAATCTCTGATCCTTCATTGATTCTGCCCCGTTATCTGGTTATCTCCTATAACCCGTTCTCAAGTATCGGATGTTGATCTGCCTAAATCTCTCATTTTTGATCATTCTCATACCCCCTTCTCCAAGGATCATGATGTTGTTTTATCAATTTTTATCTCTAAACGGCATATCCATGTGGATTAATGGATGTTGTTATTATCTTTGGATCTCTCATGTCTCTAAAAGCTTATCAATCTCGATCTCATCACTATAGGAAACGCCTAAATTTTCGTGGGCCAAAAACCCACGAAAATAAGCCTAAACCGACGAAAATAGCATATTTTCGTCGGCAGGCCGATGAAAATAGACGCCGACAATAAGTTCGACGAAAATAGGCAACTATTTCCGTCGGTACCGACGAAAAAGACCTATTTTCGTCGGCTTTCCCAAGGCCGACGAAAATAGTTGGTCGACTGACTATTTTCGTGGGCCCGGTGGTGGCGGACGAAAATACGTGCCCGATATTTTCGTCGGCCCGATGGTGGCCGACGAAAATACGTGCCCAGGATATTTTCGTCGGCCCGGTGGTGGCCGACGAAAATACGTGCCCGATATTTTCGTCGGCCCGATGGTGGCCGACGAAAATACGTGCCCAGGATATTTTCGTCGGCCACCACCGAGGCCGACGAAAATTGATGGTTCCCCCCCCCAAAACAGATTTTTCTGCACCTTTTACTAATTCACAGCAAAATACACAAAATCACAATTCACATATACAGATTCACAAGCAAAATACACAATTCACAAAAGACATTCACATATACATAAATAGTCCATAGTCCATTCAAATAAGTCCAGAGTCCATAAGTCCATTGTCCATTCAAATACACAATTCACAAAACACACTCACTACTCACTCCGGCGGGCTGTGGGAGTTTTGGCCACTCCCTCCTCCGCCACGAGGAAGGTGGCCACTCCCTCCAGAACCATGGACGAGGAAGTCTTGGACGTTGACATCACCCTCCGATCCATGAGCATGTGACACTGAACCCTGCAATTCATCAATCATTCAAATAAGGCTGTGTTTTGCTATCCCTATACCTATACATTGCTGTGTTTGGTCAATATTTGCATAAAACTAAACATGGAACGTCACCTGTGATCCATGGTGATGAGGAGGCTGTGCATGCATCCACGGGTACATGAATTAATAAAGGAAATACATGCAGGACTGTGTGGGGCCTATATTGGATCCATGCCTTTACTAGGAATGGTTTTTAGACAAGGTTTTTATTGGCCTAAGACAGCTTTGGATGCAGCGGACTTGGTCCAGAAATGTGAAAACTGTCAGAAGTGTGCCAGAGACCAGAAACAACCTTCGTCTCTAACACAACTGATTCAACCCACTTGGTCATTACAGAGATGTGGCCTAGATTTGTTAGGACCGCTTCCACCAGCACAAGGAAACTTGAAATATGTTGTAGTAGCAGTGGAATATTTCTCAAAGTGGATTGAAGCTAAACCCTTAGCTACAATAACTTCGGCCACAATCCAGAAGTTTTTCTGGCAAAACATTGTTTGTTGCTTCGGCATGCCGAAGGCTATTACAGTTGATAACGGAACTCAATTTGATGCTGAAACGTTCAGGGCTTTTTATGACCAGATTGGTACAAAAATACACTTCACGTCAGTAAGGCATCCAGAATCAAATGGGTTAGTAGAAAGAGCAAATGGAATTATAATAACAAGAATAATGAAGTCAATCTTTAATCAGCCCAGAGGAAAGTGGCCAAACGAATTAATAAAGGTGGTATGGAACCACAACACTGCTGTCTCAAGGTCAAAGGGTTTTACTCCATTCAAGCTCTTGTTCGGTGACGAAACAATAACACCGGATGAAGCAAGAACAGGATCAATAAGAACCAAAGCTTCGATGGAGGATGAAGCTGATTGCTAAATAACAAAAGACACCATAGAAGGGACCAGACTTTAGGCCATAGATCACATCAATAAGTACCAGGCTGAAACAATAAAATGACGCGATAGAAAAGTTCGATTGATAAATATCAAACTAGGCCATTTGGTGCTTCGAAGGATAGCTAACCCAGATACAGTGGGGAAGCTGCAGCTGAAGTGGGAAGGTCCTTTTCTGGTAGTATCTTCATCAAGACCCGGTTCTAACAGACTGAATGATATGGATGGAAACGACATACCCAGGTCTTGGAATGCAGATGAGCTTCGGTGATATTATGTGTTATTGATGTAATCTTTTTATTCTTTCCTATGGCACATTTTTTCTTTCAAGAGGGGATAAAGGTTTTTAATGGGGCCATAGTTTGTAATTTTCATTTTTTGTTTAGTCCTATGCAATATAAGGGCCATATTCCCCCAAAAATGTAACATGTAATATCAGAATCCGCACCATTGAGTGCAAAAAGAACAGAGAAAAGCTCAAAAGTCGTCCCTAAGGGGATGCAGAGCTGTAATCACTCTGAAGGTGACGAAGCTACAAAAGTCTGGGCGTGGTTCGTGTGTGTTCGGGTCATACATTTGCATATTTCATCGCATCATTTTTTGCATTCATACAAACATTCATTAGACATTTGTAGGATCATCATTATCATAACTTGAAGCATGGACGATAATATGAAAGAAAGAGTTGCTCGGCTTTTGTGACAAAATGCTTCATTGAATACGAAGAAGCTTCGTCTCAGACAAGACGAACACAGAAGCACTTTATACAATGAAAAATGCTTCGATGTGCACGAAAAGAAGAGAAGGTGTTTTTCGCCTTCGGCTCAAAAGCTGTAACTGTGGGTTTCGTCCACAACAAAGCAATTTATACATGGACGGAAAGGTAAAATTATATTACAAGGAATGGACAA
Organism: Zea mays; assembly: GCF_902167145.1. Lineage (NCBI taxonomy): Eukaryota > Viridiplantae > Streptophyta > Magnoliopsida > Poales > Poaceae > Zea > Zea mays. The sequence goes on from NC_050097.1 coordinate 93,798,410, forward strand.
ATATGTACAATGTTGTGTTCAGCTCTCAATTACAATCTTTTGCAAAATAATGCAAAGAGATCCTAAGCTTTTTACAATCACAAAAAGAAGCTTCAGCCCATCAACCTTCGGAACACGCTTCGGCTTATTGATCTTCGGCGCCACCATCCTGCAGAAAGATGACAGTATAAGGTAAATGCAAGTGTAATAAAAAAACTCAAGGTAAAAGACAGGTACAAGTTTCATACCAAGTCAAGCAATTTACGAGCTTCGTCTCCAGCAAGCTCTCACCCCCCTTTAGCCCAATTTTGAGTGATAAATCTATTTCCAATGCTTCGGGCCTCACCAAGAATATTAACTAAGTCTGATGGTGACAGGCTGAAGTTTGGCTTGTTCACTATTTTAGCATGCGTGCACCCGACCTTCAAAAATGCAGCAGTCGTGCCACGAGAAGCTAACAGAGCACAGAAATCCACGTGCCCAATTATAACTTCATCGAGCACATCAAATTCATTTTCAATATGCTTGAAGGTTTTCGGGATATCTTCAGCCGAAGGGGCAATTTTCTCAGAGCTAGCCCCAACCGAGTTGAATATTCCTTTTAATCGATGCGCGCAGCGGGTGGCAAAATCCGAGCACTTATTCCAAAGGTCTTTCAGTCTTTCCTGTAGCTTCGTACTCTTCTCAGCTTCGGCTTCGGATTTTGCTTGCAGTTCTTTTCTTTCTTGTTCGAAGCGCTATGATTTTTCCTTTAAAGTTGTTCGAGCATTGAGAAGTTCCTCACTTAATTTAGCAATTTTAGCTTGTTCTTCTGCAAGGGAACCTTCGGTTGCTTGTAGAAGAAAATCTTTCTTTTCGAGAGAAGCTTCAAAATCCTTAATCTTATTCTCCAAGCCTTCAATTAATATTTCATTCTGTTGCATTCGTAGCGCCTTACTAAGCAGCATGCTCTGCGAAAACAAGTTAAGGTTAGAATATTTTAATCCATTACAAAGATAACAAGAACCTAGACACAGATTTCACCTTGAAATTGGAGTAAAATAGGCTGTCGACAGTGTGTTGCCGTCGGTAACCACTAATGTCAGACTCTAGCTTTGGGAAACCAACACTCTTAGACAGAGTGCCGATTATTTTCGCCCCGGCACGGTCGCGAATACATCCCAAAGTTTCTTCGTCAACCCCGCCGAAGAGCATAGATCCCGACTGATAGCCGCAAGATATTCCATATTCTTTTAGCTCCTCTTTATCTGCCTCGGACAATTCCTGACCAACCAGGTGTCGAAGGTCAAAACCTTTTTCTCCCAAAGAAGTATCAACAACTTTTTCCCTTTGTCAGGCACTGCGGCCATGTTTTCCTCTGCAGTCACAACTGTCTCTTCTGCGACCATATCTGATATGAGCTTGTCAATTCCTAACATTATGGTCGCAAGTTTTGCAGCTTCGGCTTCGGCACTTGCAGCAGTCACCATTTTGGACGCCGAGGCTAAAGGCGGTGTTCGCTCGATGGCTTGCATCACGTTGACTATTCTTCGTTTCTTTTGACCTTCAGCCTTATCCTTTGCAGCCGACGGTTGATCTTTCTTCTGTAAAAATTTTGTAAGTTCTGGTCCCAGAGGACTTAGTAGCTTGATGGGCAAGGAATCAGTCACTACCTTTAAAATTTATGCTACTTCGACAGCAGAGGGCGTTGAAGGAGCTTCTTCTCCTGTCTCATCCACCTTTGGCTCAGCAGAGGGAGTCATGTCAAGCTTCCGCTTTTTAGAGATTGCTGCTTTCGGCTCAGGAGCTGATTTTGCCTTCTTCAAAATATTCTCATCCTCCTTTACTAGTCGAGCAACTTGCCTACTCAAGATGCTGACAATCCTTTTCGTTTTCACCCCTTCGGTCCCTTTGTCAAGCCTTTCATAGTCTAGGTATTCGAAGTTTAACGCGTCCATCACTCGATTCAGCCTTTGTTTTGGCCGGGTGCCGAAGGCAGCAGTCATTAATTGGTCCTCTTTCTTGGTGTAATTGCCAAGAATTTCATTGCACATTGTTTCAATCATTTCTAACCACTCTTTGCATGGCTTCTTGAATTGTTTCTCAAATTTAAATCGGTAAGGGAGACGAACAAGTTCATGCTTTTTGCCCTCATCCTTCTTCTTAGGCATTCACCAGCCACTAGAGGTCGGAAATATTCTATTTTCCAAGTACTCTTGCACTAGATCTCTAGTGCTGACTTTGGCCGCTACCACTGAAAGGGAAATGTGCCCTTGGGCCATTTCGATAATGTTTTGGTGATTAAGTGCCCAACACATATAAGTAAGTTCCTATATGCTAAATGAAGAGAAAAGTGCAAATCAAGACATGAGGTATGTTTCTAGACTTGGTACATTGTTTTAAGTACTAACATATATTGTCTAAGTGCTAGAAACAGGAAAAGAGAGAAATGCAAAAGACTTGGCTTGGTACAGCCAAAGCCCAGCACGACGTGGCACACCGGACTGTCCGGTGGTGCAACAGATAGTGTCCGGTGCGCCAGGCCAGTCTTCGGTGAACAGGCCACTCTCGAGAAAGTTTGGCGGCGTACGGCTATAATTCACCGGACTGTCCGGTGGAGCACCGGACTGTCCGGTGAGCCAACGGCCGCCAGCGCAACGGTCGGTCGCGTTATCCGCGGGTGACACGTGGCCCGCGCCAACGGTCAGCAGGGGGCACCGGACAGTTCGGTGTGCACCGGACAATGTCCGGTGCGCCAACCAGCCCGGAGTTGCAACGGTCGTCTGCACTAGAAAAGGAAGGAGATCGCGCACGAACATGAACAGTGGCTGTCCGGTGGTGCACCGGACTGTCCGGTGCGCCACCCGACAGAAGGCAAGAATTGCCTTCCTTGTTGGCCTCCAACGACTCCTAGCTGTCTTGGGGCTATAAAAGAGACCCCTAGGCGCATGGAGGAGGCACCCAAGCATTCACTAAGCAATCTAATACTCCCACACTCCGTCTCCGCGCACTTGATCGATCGTGTTAGTGATTTGAGCTCCATTCTAGTTGTGAACTCTCTGTGCTTCATTTTGAGCTCAAGTCTTGGCTTGTGTGCGTGTGTGTGCTGCAGATTTGTGTGTGTTGCTCCCCAACCTTACTCTTGTGTTTTCATTGTGATCTTTGTTGTAAGGGCGAGAGGCTCCAACTTGTGGAGATTCCTCACTAACGGGAAAAAATATAAGGAAGAAAAGCTGTGTTATTCAAGTTGATCTTTGGATCACTTGAAAGGGGTTTAGTGCAACCCTCGTCCATTGGGACGCCACAACGTGGAAGTAGACAAGTGTTACTTGGCCGAACCACGGGATAAAATCGTGTGTCTCTTGTGATTGTTCCTTCTTTGATTGTTTGTGTTCGCAAGAGCTCGGCTCATTAACTTGATTAACCCACACTAATATTTTTTTAATCAAGGTTGTTGGTATTTAGTGTTGAATTTTATAGGATCACATATTCACCCCCCTCTAGGTGCTCTCAATTGGTATCAGAGCCGTTCTCTTCATCTAAGGGACTAATCGCCCGAAGAGATGGATCCTAAGGGAAAGGGGATGGTGATCAACAACAAGGAAAAGGAGTCCTTCCTCAACGAGCCTAGAGACGACAAGCCAACTGACTCAGGCTCGAGTCATAAGAAAAGAGATGGAAAGAAGAAGAGGCGTATCAAGAAGATCATCTACTACGACAGTGATGCCTCGTCTTCTTCACCACATGACAACGATGACTCGTCTTCAAAGAAGAAAACGGTTAATCAAAATTATTAATTTGATTACTCTCGTATTCCTTTAAATTCCAATGCTCATTTGCTTTCAATTCCTCTTGGTAAACCTCCACACTTTGATGGAGAGGACTACTCTTTTTGGAGTAACAAAATGCGTAGTCACTTATCTTCTCTCCATCCTAGTATTTGGGAGATAGTTGAAAATGGAATGCATTTCGACAGTACCGATGATCCTGTGTTCATTAATGAGCAAATTCATAAGAATGCACAAGCTACCACTGTTTTGCTAGCATCTTTGTGCAGGGATGAATACAACAAGGTGAGCGGCTTGGACAACGCCAAGCAAATTTGGGATACCCTCAAGATATCACATGAGGGAAACGACGCCACCATGATCACCAAGATGGAGTTGGTGGAAGGCGAGCTGGGAAGCTTCGCGATGATCAGGGGAGAGGAGCCAACACAAACATACAACATGCTCAAGACCCTGGTCAACAAAATTAGAAGCTATGGAAGTACAAGATGGACGAACCATGACGTCGTTCGTCTAATGCTAAGGTCATTTACGGTAATTGACCCCCATCTTGTCAACCTTATTCGTGAGAATCCCAGGTACACCAAGATGACGCCCGAGGAGATTCTTGGCAAGTTTGTGAGTGGGCGTATGATGGTGAAGGAGGTTCGATATGTGGACGATGCTCTAAACGGTCCACTCCCCATCCACGAACCTCAAACCGTTGCCCTTAAAGCAACCAGCAGCAGGGAGATGCTACCAAGCAAGGTGTCACAAGTGGAGGCCGCTGGCCTCAACGAAGATGAGATGGCGCTTATCATCAAGCGCTTCAAGACCGCACTAAAAGGACACAAGGAGTACCCCAACAAGAATAAGACAAGGGGAAAGCGCTCCTGCTTCAAATGTGGTAAGACATGTCATTTTATTGCTCAATGTCCCGATAATGAAAATGACCAGGGGAAGAAAGACATGGGAAGAAGGAGAAGAAGAAAAGCTATAGTAAGGCAAAAGGCGAGGCTCATCTTGGCAAAGAATGGGACTCGGACTGCTCTTCATCCGACTCCGACGATGAAGGACTGGCAGCCTCAGCCTTCAACAAATCTTCGCTCTTCCCTAACAAACGCCACACCTGCCTCATGGCCAAGGAAAAGAAGGTGAGTGTTCGAGATTCCCCCAAGTACTCTACTTCTAGTGATGAGGATTCTAGTGATTATGAAGTATATTACACTAGCTTGTTCAAAGGATTAGATAGAGCTAAAGTAGAAAAGATTAATGAGTTGATTGATGCTTTAAATGAAAAAGATAGACTGCTAGAGAGGCAAGAGGACATTTTGTATGAGGAACATGACAAATTTATTAGTGTTCAAAAGTCTCTTGCCTTAGAGATTAAAAGGAATGAATTACTATCTTCTGAGTTATCTACTTGCAATGAATCTATGTCTAGTTTAAAGACTTTGAACGATGATTTAAATGCTAAGCTAGAGGTAGCTAATAAATCAAGTTCATGTGTAGAACATCTTGTAATTTGCAATAGATGCAAGGATTTTGATATCAAAGCTTGTGATGAACATCTTGCGCCCATTGCTAAATTAAATGATGAGGTGTCAAGTCTTAATGCTCAACTTAAGACTTGCAAGGTTGATTTTGATAAATTAAAATTTGGTAGGGATGCCTACACCATTGGTAGACACCCCTCTATTAAGGATGGACTTGGTTTTCGAAAGGAAACCAAGAACTTAACAAGCCAAAAGGCTCCCGTTCTCAACAAGGAGAAAGGGAAGGCTCCTATGGCTAGTAATGCTCAAAGGAATCATACTTTCATTTATAATGATAGAAAATTTTTTAGAAATGCTCATAGGAGTTATGATCATGATGTCTTTAATTCACATGCTATGTTTGCTTCTAGCTCTACTTTTGTGCATGGTAGAAGTAAGCATAGGAGAAATCATGTTGTGCATCATGTGCCTAGGAAAGTATGTAATGAAGCTTCTACAATTTACCATGCTTGCAATACTTCTTTTGCAATTTGTTGTAAGAATGAGAAAGTAGTTGCTAGGAAGTTGGGATCCAAATGCAAGGGAGATAAGACTTGTTTTTGGGTTCCAAAGGCTATTGTAACTAACCTTGTAGGACCCAACAAGAGTTGGGTACCTAAAACCCAAGTGTAAATTGCCTTGTAGGTTTATGCATCCGGGGGCTCAAGCTGGATTATCGACAGTGGATGCACAAACCATATGATGGGGGAGAAGAAGATGTTCACCTCCTACGTCAAGAACAAGGATTCCTAGGATACGATCATCTTTGGAGATGGGAACCAAGGCAAAGTCAAAGGCTTAGGCAAGATAGCCATCACCAATGAGCACTCCATTTCAAATGTGTTTCTAGTAGAGTCGCTTGGTTACAATCTCCTTTCTGTAAGTCAATTGTGCCACATGGGCTACAATTGTTTGTTTACAAATGTTGATGTTTCTGTCTTTAGAAGGGGTGACGGTTCATTAGCATTTAAGGGTGTACTAGACAGCAAACTCTACTTAGTTGATTTTTCGAAAGAGGAGGCCAATCTAGATGCATGCTTAATAGCTAAGACTAGCATGGGCTGGCTGTGGCATCGCCGTCTAGCACATGATGGGATGAAGAACCTTCACAAACTTCTAAAGGGAGAACATGTGTTAGGACTAACCAATGTCTGCTTCGAAAAAGATAGACCTTATGCAGCTTGTCAGGCAGGGAAACAGGTGGGAAGCACTCATCGCAGCAAGAATGTGATGACAACGTCAAGACCACTGGAGCTTCTGCACATGGACCTCTTCGGACTCGTCGCCTACCTTAGCATCGGGGGAAGTAAGTATGGTCTTGTTATTGTAGATGACTTTTCCCGCTTCACTTAGGTGTTCTTTTTACAGGATAAATCTGAAACCCAAGGGACCCTAAAGCGTTTTCTAAGGACGAATTTGAGCTCAAGGTGAAAAAGATAAGGAGCGACAACGGGTCCGAGTTCAAGAACTTACAAGTTGAGGAGTATCTTGAGGAGGAAGGTGTCAAGCATGAGTTCTCCGCTCCCTACACACCACAACAAAACGGTGTGATAGAGAGGAAGAACAGGACACTTATTGACATGGCGAGGACAATGCTTGGAGAGTTCAAGATGCCCGAGCGGTTTTGGTCGGAAGCTGTGAACACAGCTTGCCACGCTATAAACCAACTTTATCTGCATCGTCTCCTCAAGAAGACCTCCTACGAACTCCTTACCGGTAACAAACCCAACGTCTCTTATTTTTGTGTATTTGGGAGTAAATGCTACATTTTGGTGAAGAAAGGTAGACATTCCAAATTTGCTCCCAAAGCTGTAGAAGGGTTTTTATTAGGGTATGACTCAAATACAAAGGCGTATAGAGTCTTCAACAAATCATTGGGTTTGGTTGAAGTCTCTAGCGACGTTGTATTTGATGAGACTAATGGCTCTCCAAGAGAGCAAGTTGATCTTGATGATATAGATGAAGATGATGTTCCAACGGCCGCAATACGCACCATGGCGATTGGAGATGTGCGACCACAGGAACAACAAGAGCAAGATCAACCTTATTCCTCAACAATGGTGCATCCCCCCTACTCAAGATGATGGACAGGTTCCTCAAGAAGAGGCGTGTGATGAAGGGGGAGCACAAGAAGAACAAATTATGGAGGACGAAGCACCACTGGCCCCTCCAACTCAAGTCCGAGCGACGATCCAAAGAAATCACCCCATCGATCAAATTCTGGGTGACATAAGCAAGGGAGTAACAACTCGCTCACGTTTAGCTAATTTTTGTGAGCATTACTTGTTTGTCTCTTCTATTGAGCTTTTCAGGGTAGAAGAGGCCTTGCAAGTTCTAGACTGGGTATTGGCCATGCAGGAAGAGCTCAATAACTTCAAAAGGAATGAATTTGGAGCCTGGTGCCATGTCCAAAGCAAAATGTTGTGGGAACCAAGTGGGTGTTCCGCAACAAGCAAGACGAGCACGGGGTGGTGACAAGAAATAAGGCTCGACTTGTGGCAAAAGGTTATGCCCAAGTCGAAGGTTTGGATTTCGAGGAGACTTTTGCTCCTGTGGCTAGGCTAGAGTCTATTAGAATATTATTAGCCTATGCCGCTCACCACTCTTTCAGGTTGTTTCAAATGGATGTGAAGAGCGCTTTCCTCAACGGGCCAATAAAGGAGGAGGTGTACGTGGAACAACCCCTTGGCTTTGAGGATGACAGGTACCCCGACCATGTGTTTAAGCTCTCTAAGGCGCTCTATGGACTTAAGCAAGCCCCAAGAGCATGGTATGGATGCCTTAGAGATTTCTTAATTGCAAATGCTTTCAAGGTTGGGAAAGCCGATCCCACTCTTTTCACTAAGACCTGTAATGGTGACCTTTTTGTGTGCCAAATTTATGTCGATGACATAATATTTGGTTCTACTAATCAAAAGTTTGTGAAGAGTTTAGCAGGGTGATGACTCAAAAATTCGAGATGTCAATGATGGGAAAGTTGAACTACTTCCTTGGGTTCCAAGTGAAGCAACTCAAGGATGGCACCTTCATCTCCCAAACGAAGTACACTCAAGATCTTCTCAAGCGGTTTGGGATGAAGGACGCCAAGCCCGCGAAGACACCTATGGGAACCGACGGACATGTCGACCTCAACAAAGGAGATAAGTCCATTAATCAAAAGGCATACCGGTCTATGATAGGGTCATTGCTTTATTTATGTGCTAGTAGACCGGATATTATGCTAAGTGTATGCATGTGTGCTAGATATCAATCCGACCCAAGGGCATGTCACCTTGCGGCCGTTAAGCGGATTCTTAGATATTTAGTTTCTATGCCTTGCTTTGGGATCTGGTATCCAAAGGGGTCTACCTTTGACTTGATTGGATATTCAGACTCCGATTATGCTGGATGCAAGTTTGATAGGAAGAGTACATCAGGGACGTGCCAATTCCTAGGAAGGTCCCTGGTGTCTTGGAGTTCAAAGAAACAAATCTCAGTTGCCCTATCCACCGCTGAGGCCGAGTATGTTGCCGCAGGACAGTGTTGCGCGCAACTACTTTGGATGAGGCAAACTCTCCGGGACTTTGGCTACAATCTGAGCAAAGTCCCACTCCTATGTGACAATGAGAGCGCAATCCGCATGGCAGAAAATCCTGTTGAACACAGCCGCACTAAGCACATAGACATCCGGCATCACTTTCTGAGAGACCACCAGCAAAAGGAAGATATCGAGGTGTTCCATATTAGCAATGAGAACCAGCTAGCCGATATCTTTACCAAGCCTTTAGATGAGAAAACCTTTTGTAGGCTGCGTAGTGAGCTAAATGTCTTAGATTCACGTAACTTGGATTGATCTATAGCATACATGTGTTTTATGCCTTTGATCATGTTACCTATACATTTATGCAATTTGTTGTTTATTTATGATGCTCAAGTTGTGCAAGGGATCCTCAGACCTCAAAAGTCCATGTGTGAATGATGCACATATTTAGGGGGAGATGTGCTACAACTTGACCCTTTGAGACTTACCTTGTGTTTAAGTGTACTTGATGTAGTCTCAAAGGTGAATTGAAAGGGAAAGTTGAACTTGGACCATGCAAAGACTTCCACTGCACTCCGGTATTAGTGTACTCACCTCCAAGTTCATTCTTATGCTCTTATTGCCTTTTGCTCTTAATTGACAATTTTGGTGAGGCAATGGGGTTAAAGGGCCAAGAATGATCCGGTTTTGGTGCTTGATGCCAAAGGGGGAGAAATTAAGGCCAAAGCAAATGGATCAGCTACCACTTGAGAATTTTGAAAATTGTAGAGTTAGGATTTTTGATTTGTCAAAAATACTCTTACTACAAAATTTGGTCTCTTGTGAGGGAGAATTTATGATTATGGAAAAAAGGGGGAGTTTTTGGCTCTTGATCAATTTCATTCTTGGATTATCTCTCTTTATGCCCAAACAAGTGAGTTTGACTTAGAGATAGGAAAATGAATGTGATTTGCAAAAACAAACCAAGTGGTGGCAAAGAAAGACCCAAATATGCCAAATTAGAGTCAAATACAATTTGGTCCTCATTTGCATTGTTGTTGCACATGTTTTGATTGCTTTTTGATGTGTTGGCATAAATCACCAAAAAGGGGGAGATTGAAAGGGAAATGTGCCCTTGAGCCATTTCGATAATGTTTTGGTGATTAAATGAGGACCAACAAGTAGACTTACAATTTTTTATCCAAGTCATTTCGTGCGCTAGAATTTCCACACACACAATTAACAAACGCATTCACCACAACAATCATACCCGGTATATATGTATATCGATGCGCTCTTCACCCAACAATTTGCATTTTAACTTAGACATCACATGAACACTACTACTTTTCACCCGCGACCATAACCATGCGCATTTGGACCAAAACAAGGAAATCACCGTGACCACGAGATTAACCAAAGCCATCTAACAAGTCGGCTAACTAGAGCAACGACATAGCCGGCTATACAATATACACGTTGGCTTGCCTATTATTATCGCAAACTGAGACACAACATATATATAACGATCACTTAAAGCAATTGACTCCTACTTAACAGGAGTTGACTAACACAGTATAAAACTTAGCAACCCATTTTAGACATTGCAACTTAAAACATGGGTGGGAGCAGATTAATTAGCTTTTCTTAATCATTTCTCAACTTAAACTGGACAACACACAAGTCACCTAAAACACCACATTTTAGGAGATCTAACATGAAGAGCGTTAACACATGGCATAAAATTCCATAAGACTACATTTTTACTACCGAAAGACTTAAGGCGCTTATGTGCATATCTTATCGGATTGTTCTTCAATTTTAACAAGGACTGACTTATGAATGCTACTCGCCTTTAATAATTATTGGGCTGCGGTAACGCTCATATAAGACCTCTAATCGATCAACAAGACATTTATTTATCCAATGGGCATGGAATGCAATGATTGACAAAGTGAAGCATCAATCTGCCATACAACAAAAATTATGACAACACCGATAGATACTATCAACTAACCGTTTAAAATACTAAACTTATTTCTATCTTTGCCACTACACCACCCTACAGTCACATGACCACCATGAGCATCCTTCACACGATATACAATAGCAATCTAAACATCATGTTACACAATACATACATCTTTCCTCATTGCGAGTATAACCATGTCATGGCATATACCCGCACTCCTCAATCAAATAACTTACGCGACCACTGATACAATGCACCATGGCACACACACACGTCCACTAATTCGATCCTTACATAACTTGTATTTCCAAACTTACTCATCACATTAGACAAGCACGACCCGTTCGTTTCTCCAATCTACCTATGCATCCACACATACACTTGTTGGCTTTCCGAACACAAACACACCCACGTGTACCACTTTCTCCTCCGTGAATTTCAATCCGCACATAACATATTCACACACATTTAAGTACCACATCTATATGCATGCCATCAATCGAATCACAATGATACTAAATTATAAATCCATCAACCTGTCAAAATCGGATTTGACTTGCGCATTCCGTTCACGGTTTAGGTGTTGCGTCGAACACGGGGTGCGCGAGGCGCGACAATGAGGGGTTGCAATCATTGACACACACATTTTTACTAATTTAGTCATTTTGCCGAACACATAAAGTGTGGAATAATGAGAAAAGCGAGGGGCTCACCGAGGTTTGACGACAACGCGCAAGGGCTTCTTAAATCCGGTGAAGCGAGACACCGAGACGGTCGAACTGCGCAGATCGATGACGCAGCATGGGGCTGTCCAAACCTCAACGCGACGACGTGGGTCGGGACTACGCAGTTCCAGGTCGGCGTACAACAATCTGGGGCTTGATGCTGAGGAAAGGGAGCAACCATGGATGGCGTGAGGAGGAGGAGGATTCCACGGCGAGGCACTAGAGCATGGGGAGAAGGAGCTCCCGCTAGGGAAAGGCGTCGGCCTACTCAAGCCAGGGAGAGGCATGGAGAGGCCATGCGAACCACAGGGAGGTACTCGCAGTGGTGGCCGAGAAGAGGAGGCAAGGAGGAAGATGACCGGGTGAGGGCCGGTGACCATGGATCCAGAGCTCGACGTCCATGGAGAAGAGGAGCACCAGGGGAAGGTGCTGGTAGGACGCCTGGCCCTAGGCAAGGCTGAGCACCATGAATGGTGGTGAAACGCCGGTAAGGGAGAAGCGGAGGTCGGCCATGGGAGGGCTCCAGCAGGACTGGCCGAAATCTCCACCATCGATGGGAAAACAGGCCACCAACGCGGCCATGGCAGAGACGGCAAAGGTCGAACGGATGTGGTTCTCCTAGGAGAAGAAAGACTCCCTGCTCGTGGGAAGCAGAGGAGGGGGCGAGCAGGAGGGCAGGTGGCATGGGGGAGGAATTGTAGAGGGCACTGGGATTCACCATAGAGAGAGGAGCATGGAGGTGGAGCTGTTGCTGCTCCTTGCTCTTTGGGAAGAAGGGCGCCGCCGAGGGAGGTGGAGCCAAGGGGGAGGGGTGGTGCCATGGAGGCCCTGCTCCTGCGCTAAACCAGAGAGGGTGGGAAAGTGGCGTGGGGAGGAAGACGACATGAATAAAAGAGTCGCTAGTGGCTAGGGGGTAGATGAATAAAAGCCAAGTGCAAGTGAGGGGGATCCGTATTTATAGAGAAGCCCTAGGGTTAGGGTTTTAGTGGGGTTGCTTAGGGTAGAAGGAAACCTAAAATACCCCTGGGTTTTGGCGGCGATTTATCTGTGCGAGACTGAAATTGATGCGACAAACGAGGAAGACCGGCGTCACGATGACAGACGATTGAGCACTTAATTTGGACCAAGAATTCGATTTGGCTTCGCTTTGAAATTTTCTCGCGCGCTATTTTAGAAACAAATTTTTTTCTTAAGATTTCGATCGGCTTTGGATTTTTAGTCGGAAAAGGCGAATCGTGACATTTTAAAATCACTGCCGATACGGGTTTTGAGTCTGGTTCAGACATAGAGATATTAGGTGTGACACCCCAGTGTCACCTAGGGTTTCTCTTAAAATGCCAAACCAAGAACCATTATTTCATGTGAATCAAAGTAAGCATGAGCATCAAATTAACATAAGTAAGAAAGAATCCACCAAGTATATACTTAAAAGTATCATGATCAAAAAAATTAAGTCTTTTAAAAAGGTAAGAATATGCAACCCTAATAAAAACCCTAAGTGAGCCCTATAAGCAAAATGCAAGAAAATAAGGAAAAGGGTATGAAAAATTTAAAATTGTGACTTGAGCCAATTATAAAACTTGAAGTATATTTAATAAGCAACAAGAAAGGTTGAGAAAGCTTAGCCAAAATAACTCAAATAAAACCCCAAATCAAGCTTCTCATGTGGGGACTTAATGGGAATTCTGAATTTCAGAATTCTGAAATTCAGACCTTGAGCCAAAGATCAGGGATGTTCACCTTGATCCCTAACTCGAATCCTAATGGCCCCATTGACAAAATTGTGTCTAACTAACCCCTCTGTCGTGTGCCAGAAGATAGCATTGGGACGCGAGCCCTAGACACGACAAAACCTTGGATTTGCCTCGGGTTTGAGCAGGGAGACAAACCGGATTTCCTGGCTCCATATCTCTGCAACCAGTAGGCAAAATCCTATGACCCCCACACAAGATTGGTAGCTTGTAGGGAGGAGAAGAGGTTTTGTGCACTGACCAAGGCGAGAGCAGGCTCGGATGAGCGACCACACGCGCCATAACTTGGGCAGAACGCACGGGCACACGTGTTCGACCCTCGTCGGCACGCCAGATCTCGCCCAACCCGCGCGCGCTCACCCCGGCGTCCGGTCAAGTCCGCCGCACGCCCTCGCCCTCGGCCGTGCCCGCCCGCACCTATAAAGCCTCCCCGGGCGCCCCTCACTTCGCCCCGCACTCACCCTCACCGGCCAGCCCCCTCTCCTTAGCTCCGGCGAGCTCAATTCCGCCCGCTATTGCCGCTAGAGCTTCGGCCACCGTGGCCAGCCCACTCCAGCCATCCTCAAGTCGAGCCAGTGCTTCGGCTAGCTCCGCCAGTAGCCTGTGAAGCTTGCCAAGCCCTCGGACCCGGTCGGACTTCACCGGAGGCCCGAGATCGACCTCACCGGACTTCGGTCTTCCGCCGCCGCGCGTGGACCGAGCTATCCAGTGAGTCTCCGACCAATTCCTTGCACCCATATCTTCTCTGGCATCCCGTGAACCTCTCTGACCCATCCAGTTGCTCTATCTCGCCGTGACCAGGCCGGACTCCTCGCCGCCGACGAGCATCCCCGCCTGCGCGCGTGGACCGACCGACTCCGGCCATCTCCGACGGCGACCCGCACACCGTTGTGATCCCCGAGACCTCCCCTACGTCCTCGACCACTTCACCGGAGCAATCTCGCCGCCGGTAAGCCCCTCCGCCCTTTCTTCCGCCGCGGTTACTGTTTAAGATAGAAGAAGGACCTCGGGTTAGGATTTGTAGAACCCGAGGGGTTTTCTGTAACGTCAGTGACTCATGTGAATAGTAACTTAAGGACCAATCCGCGAGGAAAACTTAGAAAACCCGCCAGGGACCCCAGTGCAAAGTGGATTTCCATTAAACCAATTCTGTTAATCGTTTTAAAATGACCAGAGAACTTAGAAAACCCATAACTTGATGAATTCTTCATAAAAAGTTGTCAAACTAATTTTGCTAGCTCCTGAATATTTTGAACTATCATTTAAAAATGATAAACCCTATGCTTTCTGTTCTAAATTTTAGAGTTTAAAATTAAAAACAGAAACTTACCAAACCTAGTTTAATTAAGGAAAATTAGTTTTTCTTCTGTGCTGAACTTAAGAAAATTTGTAGATGATCAAACCTCATTTAGACACTATTTAAAAATGGTAGGAACCCCAGCATTAGAAATTATGATGTAGTTATTCATTTAAAACTATTCTGCCCAAAAACTTAGGAAAAATCAGAAAGGCATTATAAATTAATGAACAGTGATTAAAATTATTTTTCCTAGTTTGCTTATGTAACAGAGAACCTAGGAAAAATACAGACACCATTAATTCAGACCAGTTTTAATTTAAAATGTTTTATTTAGCCTTATGTGGACTGAAAATCAATTATTAGAGTAGCAAAACTATAACAAAAATGAGTCATAAAAATCCAGTGGACTTACAACCACCGGAGCCCCACTACAAAAATAAAGAACACCTCAGCCCAACTTTTTAAGTAAAGAAAATAAATATAAAGTGATATAAAGGCATTTTCCAAATAATTCTTGAATAACACCTAATGATGCAATAATGGGCAACCAAAATTTTGCTAAGTCCATAGTGTGATGAACTACCAGAGAAAAATGCAAACCCATGAAAAAGAAGCAAACTCATACCTATTGCTAATAATTTAAAAGAAAGGCCACTTAATTCAAATAATGCATACCACCCCTTCCCTTAAGCAAATAGAGGCCAAACTTCAGAATGATTGCTCTTGCACAAAATAATAACCAAGAAAAATAAGAACTCTGTTGTTTGATGTTTTTCAAATATAGTGGTAGTAGAAAGCACCCATTTGGCTAGAAACTTGAGAAAACCATAGAGAAATAATTAAAAGGTATTAATGACTAGAAATTTGTATCAAGTCATGTTATAGCACCCAAAAGCCAGCAAAAATAAGTTTTAGAGAATTACCCACTGTTAAATAATAGTTGTAGTTCAAAGCACCCCTTCTGCCCTAGGATTTGATAATTTTGTCCAGAGAAAACTATTCACTTTCTGATCCCCAAATTTTGAGACCGAGAAACATACAGCAGTACCAAGCCACTGTAATGTTTGCAGAATTTTTAGAATTTTATAAAAGCAACTTGTAGTTCAAACCTACTCCAAAACATTAAAGAGAATAAAAGAAAAGGGAAGAAGAAGTAAACCTCACCCCAATAAGTCTAACTTGAGAACTTATCAATTCTCCCTAAGACTTAAAAGGAATTCAGTGGAACCCCAAAATTAAATCTACTGCTTACCTTAGCTAAGTTTAAACCAATTTACCAAGTATACCACCCAAGGGTCTTACATAAGTAAAGTTAACCTTGTTTAGCTCAAGGAAGATCATACACCTTTAAAGATGTAATTTCTAGAAGCACATATCATATCATGCATATATCTTACGCATTGCATTAATTAGATTGTAATCTTGCCGACGAAGAGTACGTGCTCATCCCCGAGCAAGGACCTGTCCAAGAGGAGGACCAGGAGCAGGCTTCAGAGACTGCTATTGAGGATCTCCCCGCAGCCCCAGCAATTGAAGGCAAGCCCCGATTTATATGCATAACCGTATTATTATATGCTACTTTACTACACTTAATGCTTGTAGGATTGCAATGTGCACTTAAGTGTAGGAGTTGCTTGAAACCTCTAGTTGCATGAACTTAGGATTCCATTTTTGAGATGAATACTAGTATGCTAGGTCGAGTAGCTGCTTGCTAATCAGGATCTCGGTAGAAGTCGAGTGATTTTTATAGCACTTGCGCGAGGTCAGGAATTGATTGTACTCATCTTGATAACGGGATAGATGTTAGTCTATGGATTTGGATCCAGGGAGGATGCCTTGTCCATGAGACGGGAAAAAGGAATTAAGGATTAATGTGTGGATACCTGAGTCAAGCTTTTGAACGTACTAAGCACATGCCGGGAAAAATGGTAACCGGTAAACCTAGTACCTGAGTGAAGCCGGGCGCGGACTTTATCCCTCATGCGACCTGAGACTGGGTCTCCCATGCTAGCTATAGTGGGTACAAGTGCGGTCACTGCACGGTGGCAGCCGGGGTCAGTGGAGCATTGTATGCCAAGGCGGTGAGGCCTGGACGCGAACGGGGAATCGATGGGGACGATTGTCATGTGTGGGGTCGGAGTACCCTGACATGCCGTGTGTTTAGGTTTACCTTGCAAGGATAAAACTCGATTCGAATCGTCTGCTTCTCGCAGCTAATGAGACTGCTTGACCCCTTGTACTGCATCGAGTAAGAAGTGAAATGTGGTTACATGAGATAACTTGTTGATTGAACTAAATGATTGTTACCATGTATGCTTAGAAGGAGCAAATCTAGCTAAGTTAATGATGATAGAATTTGAAAAGCTAAAATTTGCTTTTAGAATCAGCTAGTGCTTTTGGCAAACCAAACCCCTCAGCCAAACAGCTGCATAGTCTAGAGGTAGAGGAGTAGACTCCTCACACCGGTTAAGTCTAGCTGAGTATTAGTATACTCAGCCTTGCTTGTGGCACAATTTTTGCAGGTACCATTCAGGATATGGTTGACGGTGTGACTTGGCCTACCACCCTGCCACCGGATTGGACGGTCGAGTGGGATGTTGCTCCGGCAGGAGAGGAGCACGAGGAGTAGTGGGCTAGGCCTTGCCCAATTCCTCGATACCGACGACATCGATTATCCGCTGCACTTTATTTTGTGAACTTTATTTGCTACTCGAAAACTCCGATTTATGTAATAACTCAGTACTTAATTTGAGGTTTCCTGTTTTATTGTATTTCTTCTATGACTCACCTTCGAGTGAGATTGTGGAATTTGATCCTGGTTAAGTGGCTCTATCAGACTAGATCTGAAGGACTGACGGGTTATTCCGATTTAAGTGTGTTACGGCCCCTGAGGCGTGACTTAGACACTTAAGCTGGAATAATTCGGGTGGTTCTGCCACAGCTGGTATCGGAGCAAATTCCACCATAGATGAGGACAATAAACCATGAATACCAATTTTCAAAATCTAAAACTTGCCTAGAAACTGCTATGGATCGTCAGGACTAGACCGCTAGACCTAGGACGAAAGGCCTTAGGCATAGAGGGAGAAATAGGTGGCTAATTAATTAGGCCCCGTGGGCCAGTACTTATATTTCTATGGATGCCCTAAAAAGCACCCTATTTTCTTTTGAGAGGCAACGTTTCTTCCAGCATGCATGCATTATCAAACACAAAAAGGAACTAAAATTTGAGCTAACCCCCTTTCTTTAAAACCATCCGGGCTCTCTTTTTCTTTTTCCTTCCACCATAGTCTTTACCTTTGATTCCCTTCCGCAGATGAATTCACCCACCCCCGCCAGTGGAGGAGACTCTCGTTTCAGTTCTGACTTCCTTTCTCGCGATGGCTTTCCTTCCATCTTGTGGGAAGTGCTTAACTCCGCCGGTTACCCTACGCCCCCTTTGTACACGGTGTAGTTGTATGAGGAGCATCGGGTACCTCGTTGTCGGGTCTGGCTGACTTTGGAGGCTCATCCCCTTCAGCCGGGTTGGCGTTCTCTTGACTCTGAGATGATTGGACTCAGGACGGACGACACCGTTGAAGCAGCAGCCATGAAGACTCTGACAACTTTCTATGGCTACCATCCCCTGGAGATGGTGATGCACCCCTTGGGACTCTTCCCTGCTGAGAAGAAGGATGATCCCATGTGGTGTAACCGCGTGAGCCATGTGAAGGATGTGTGGGCGATGTATCCTGACTTGGTTGGGAGGGTCACTGTTCAGTGCATGAGTGCGCTGTACCGCCTTCAGGCCCTTCAGAGCGATGCTATGGCACTCCTTGCTAACACCGCTCAGACTGCCAAGCTCACTCTCGACAGTCGGGAAGATTTTGTGGTCGATCTATCCACCGAGTTGGTAGAGAAGGATCTGCAGGTGGAGAGGCTGAGCCAGCGCATCACCACCTTGGAGCAGCAGGTGGAGATCCGAGACAACACTATTGATGTCTTGGAGAATCAGCTTCACGATGTGCAGAGGGAACTCGAAGAAGCAAATGACCACTTGGACATGCACCACCTGGAGATGGAGGCCAATGAAGCAGGAAGCGAGGGAGAAGAGGCTCCCGAGGAGCTAGGACCAGCCCCTGGTGCCAATGGGACTACCTCTGCGATGCCTCCTTCACCCGTATCCAGTGTCGCTTCCACCGCTCAGGGTTAAGCAGTCACTTCGACACTTTTAGGCGGATAGAAACCTATGCGAGCTTAGTAATATCACATTTTGGACTAGGCTTATGGGTACTTTCCCCTGATTGATGTAACCCTGTAAACTTTTGAAATCTGTGGGATATTTGTCACCATGTTATCTTCCTTTCGAACCTAATATTATGATTATGGCATTTTTCCTTCCATATGAGATGATATCTTGTCGTTCGAAACTGTGAGTTGGGATAACAATGGCGACAATCTCTGTTTTCAGATGGCAGCTAGGCAGCATCGCGGGCATAACGAGCAGGTTCCCCCGCCACCTCCTCCAGCTCCCATAGTGCAGGAGCTGATGGCCCAGCAGAATGAGATTCTGCGATAGCTCTTGCAGCGCCAGCCCCACCCTCAGCAGCATGGTGGAGGCCAGCATCAGCGACCTCTGGCTAGGGCAACTTACCAGGAGTTTCTGAGCACGCAGCCGCCCTTGTTCACCAAGGCAGAGGATCCGTTGGACGCCGACGTATGGCTTTGCGTCGTCGAGTCCAAGTTTCCCCTCCTCACAGGAGACTGCCCTGATGAGGCCAAGGCTCGCTTCGCCACACAGCAGCTTCGCGGCCCAGCTCGGACTTGGTGGGACCACTTCCGTGCTATGCTCCCCGCTGATCGTGAAGTATCTTGGGAGGAATTCAAGACTGCCTTCAGAGGACACCACATCCCAGCTGGCATTCTTGATCGGAAGTTGAATGAATTTCTGGCCCTTAATCAAGGAACCCGCACGGTACTGCAGTATGAGCAAGCCTTCAACGACTTATGCCAGTATGCAGGGTATCATGCTGATTCTGATGAAAAGAAGAGGGATCGCTAACGCAGGGGTCTCAATACCAAGCTGCGGGAATGACTCAACACTGTCCAGGCTGATAGCTTCAATGAGTTGGTCAATATGGCCATCTCCCAGGAGGATTGCATTGTTGCTCACCGGGCAGAGAAGAAGAGGAAGGCACCAATGGCAGCACCATCCGCTCAGGCTCAGAGGTTCCGGATTGTTTCTCACAATTAGAGCAGGGGTTTTCAGCAGCAGGCAGGCAGATGGGTGATCAGGCCACCTCAGCAGCAGCAGCAGCCGGCACCCAACCGCTACCCAGCTCCCGCCCCAAGGAACAATCAGCCTCCGCAGCAGCAGTAGTTCCGCCAGGGCAATGGGAACAAGTGTTTCACTTGTGGCAATGTGGGCCACTATGCCAAGAATTGTCCCAGGAACCAGCAGAGGCAGATGCCAGCACCAAATCAAGACAAGGGAAGAAAGCAGAAGGTGCAAGTCAGGCAAGGGAAGCTCAACTTCACTACTCTGGAGGAAGTACCTGAAGGAGCTCCTATCATGACCGGTACCTTTTCAGTTTATAATCAACCTGCTTTAATTCTGTTTGATTCTGGTGCATCTCATAGTTTCATTAGCCAAAAGTTCAGTGCTAGATGTAAACTGCCATTCTCTCACTCAAAAGGGTCATTCATGATAGTCACACCTGGGGGTAAAATTGCAACTAATCAATTAAACCAAAGTGTGCCTATTCAACTGGGAAGCCACATTGTCAAAACCACTCTTCTTGTGTTGGGATTGGAAAATGTGGACATTATTCTAGGAGCAAATTGGATGACCTTGCACCAAGTTGTGCTTGATGTAGCCAGCCGTACCGTGGAAGTTAATTCTCCGTTCTGCGGGAATTTCACTTTAATTCTGCCTAGTCGGGATTCTACTCAGTCGTGTGCTTTCTCTATGACGGAGCTACCTCTGAAGAAGATCCCAGTGGTCTGTGAGTATGCAGATGTCTTTCCTGATGAATTGCCAGGAATGCCACCAGACCGGGATATTGAATTCACCATCGAGTTGCAACCGGGAACGGCCCCAATTTCCAAGAGGCCCTACCGAATGCCACCCGCTGAGTTGGCAGAATTGAAGAAGCAATTGCAAGAGTTGCTGGATAAAGGATTTATTCGCCCAAGCACTTCGCCTTGGGGATGTCCAGCGCTATTTGTGAAGAAGGATGAAAGCTTGAGGCTGTGTATAGATTACCGCCCTCTTAATGCGGTAACTGTCAAGAACAAGTATCCTTTGCCTCGTATTGATGTTCTCTTTGACCAGTTGGTCGGGGCCAAGGTATTTTCCAAGATAGACCTTCGCTCTGGCTACCATCAGATCAAGATACGAGCAAGTGATATTCCGAAGACGGCATTCTCAACCAGATATGGGCTATATGAATTTTTGGTAATGTCATTCGGGCTGACAAGTGCACCAGCGTATTTCATGTATCTGATGAATTCTGTTTTCATGCCGGAATTGCACAAGTTCGTGGTGGTTTTCATCGATGATATTCTGGTGTACTCAAAGAACGAAGAAGAACATGTCGGGCATTTGCATGTAGTGCTTCAACGTCTACGAGAGCACCACCTTTATGCCAAGTTATCCAAGTGTGCTTTTTGGCTAAAGGAAATCAAATTCTTGGGTCACACTATCTCTTAGGCTAGAATAGCTGTTGATCCTGACAAAGTGCAAGAGGTGATGAACTGGAGGCCACCAACAACTGTTCGCCAGATTCGGAGTTTTCTGGGATTAGCTGGTTATTACCGAAGATTTATTCTGGATTTCTCTCGAATTGCGAAGCCTATCACTGAGTTGCTGAAGAAAGAAGTCAAATTTGTTTGGAGTCAGAAGTGCGAAGATGCCTTCCATGCATTAAGGCAGCATCTGACCACAGCACCAGTATTGGCGCAACCCGAAAGCAGCAAGCCTTTTGATGTATATTGCGATGCCTCTGGCACCGGGCTAGGTTGTGTCTTGATGCAAGACAACCGAGTCATTGCTTATGCCTCAAGAGCACTCAGCCCTCATGAGCAAAACTATCCCACTCATGACCTCGAGTTAGCAGCAGTGGTTCATGCATTAAAGATGTGGAGGCATTACTTAATGGGAACCCACTGCAACATCTTCACTGATCATAAGAGCCTTAAGTACATTTTTACTCAGGCTGATCTCAACATGAGGCAGAGAAGATGGCTAGAGCTGATCAAGGATTATGACCTGGAGGTACATTATCACTCAGGAAAAGCTAATGTGGTAGCAGATGCCTTGAGTCGGAAAATGCAATGCAATTGTATTCTGATGGATTCTCACATTAACACCTTGTGTGATGAGTTGAGCAAGATGCAAATTGAAGTGATTCCTTCTGGTTCTTTGTCTCACATTTCTGTTGAGCCAGCTTTGCAAGACCAGGTTATCATGGCCCAGCTCAGTGACAAGGGAGTGCAAATTATCAAGAAGAATCTCCATCAGAAGGTTGAGAAGTATAATTGTTTCCGCCAGGATGAGAAAGGTGTGCTATGGTTCAAGAGCAGATTGGTAATTCCTAAAGATCAGGACCTCAAGAGGAAAATTTTGGATGAGGCTCATCTCTCCAAATTCTCTATGCATCCGGGAAGCACCAAGATGTACCATGATCTGAAGCCTTTGTACTGGTGGACCAGAATGAAGAGGGAGATAGCCCAGTATGTATCCGATTGTGACACCTGTCAGAGGATAAAGGCAAGCCACTTGAAGTCAGCTGGAGCTTTGCAACCACTGTCCGTACCTTCGTGGAAGTGGAACGATATCAGCATGGATTTCATTGTGAGTCTGCCCAACACCTCTCATCATCATGATTCGATTTGGGTTATTGTGGATCGATTGACGAAAGTGGCACATTTTCTTCCTGTGCACACCACTGATAAGGCTCAGAAATATGCAGAATTGTATATTGACCGGATCGTGTGTTTGCACGGATTTCCTCGGACTATTGTTTCTGACCGAGGAGCCCAATTTGTTGCCAGATTTTGGGAACAATTGCAGGAGTCTTTGGGAACCAAGCTAATCAGGAGTTCATCTTACCACCCACAGACTGATGGTCAGACGGAAGGGTAAACCAAATTCTGGAGGATATGCTGAGAGCTTGTGCAATCGATTGTGGCAAGAACTAGGATAAGCACCTCTCCTTGGCAGAGTTTGCTTATAACAATAGTTATCAATCCAGCCTAAAGATGGCACCTTTTGAAGCTCTCTATGGAAGAAGGTGCAGGACACCACTCAATTGGTCTCAACCTGGTGAGAGAGAAGTTTTTGGACCTGACTTAGTGACTAAAGCCAAAAGGAAGGTCAAGCTAATCAGGAAGAATCTAGAAGCTACTCAGGCCAGACAGAAGAGCTATCATGATAAAAGAAGGAAACCTCTCCAGTTCGAGGTGGGAAGTTTTGTATACCTCAAGGTATCACCCACCAAGGGAGTGCAGAGGTTTGGGATCAAAGGCAAGCTAGCCCCTCGTTACATTGGACCTTATGAGATCATAGAAGCATGTGGACCCGTGGCATACAAGCTGAAGTTACCTTCAAAGATGTCTGCCATTCACAGTGTATTCCATGTATCTCAGCTGAAGAAGTGTGTTCGATTGCCGACTGAGATCATAGCAGAGCCAGAATTGGAGATAGAGCCAGATCTATCGTACCAAGAGTACCCCTCCAAGATTCTGGATTGCAAAGAAAGATCAACTCGGGCTAAATCAATCAAGATGTACAAGGTCCAGTGGAGTAATCACTCAGAGGAGGAAGCTACTTGGGAAACCGAGGAATTCCTGAGATCCAACTTCCCCGTTTGCCTACATAAGGAAGCTGGTACGTAATCACCCCCAACCCCTCCTCCTGCCCTTCGAATCTAATCCTCAAAAATATGATCTTAATTCAGAATGAAGTAACTATGAAGTAAAACTTAAAAGGACTTCCTTCTGAAGTTGCAAAGAGAATGACATTCGAAGAGCAGTTTTACCCTAATAATAGCAACACTCCCCCATTTCCTATAAGTCTCACCCTTCGCTTCACCCTGGGAGGACTCTGGCCCGAATCTCGGGACGAGATTCCTTTAAGGGGGGAAGGCTGTGACACCCCAGTGTCACCTAGGGTTTCTCTTAAAATGCCAAACCAAGAACCATTATTTCATGTGAATCAAAGTAAGCATGAGCATCAAATTAACATAAGTAAGAATGAATCCACCCAGTATATACTTAAAAGTATCATGATCAAAACAATTAAGTATTTTAAAAAGGTAAGAATGTGCAACCCTAATAAAAACCCTAAGTGAGCCCTATAAGCAAAATGCAAGAAAATAAGGAAAAGGGTATGAAAAATTTAAAATTGTGACTTGAGCCAATTATAAAACTTGAAGTATATTTAATAAGCAACAAGAAAGGTTGAGAAAGCTTAGCCAAAATAACTCAAATAAAACCCCAAATCAAGCTTCTCATGTGGGGACTTAATGGGAATTCTGAATTTCAGAATTCTGAAATTCAGACCTTGAGCCAAAGATCAGGGATGTTCACCTTGATCCCTAACTCGAATCCAAATGGCCCCATTGACAAAATTGTGTCTAACTAACCCCTCTGTCGTGTGCCAGAAGATGGCATTGGGACGCGAGCCCTAGACACGACAAAACCTTGGATTCGCCTCGGGTTTGAGCAGGGAGACAGACCGGAATTCCTGGCTCCATATCTCTGCAACCAGTAGGCAAAATCCTATGACACCCCACAAGATTGGTAGCTTGTAGGGAGGAGAAGAGGTTTTGTGCACTGACCAAGGCGAGAGCAGGCTCGGATGAGCGACCACACGCGCCAGAACTTGGGCAGAACGCACGGGCACACGTGTTCGACCCTGGTCGGCACGCCAGACCTCGCCCAACCCGCGCGCGCGCTCACCCCGGCGTCCGGTCAAGTCCGCCGCGCACCCTCGCCCTCGGCCGTGCCCGCCCTTGCCTATAAAGCCTCCCCGGGCACACCTCACTTCGCCCCGCACTCACCCTCACCGGCCAGCCCCCTCTCCTTAGCTCCAGCGAGCTCAATTCCGCCCGCCATTGCCGCCAGAGCTTCGGCCACCGTGGCCAGCCCACTCCAGCCATCCTCAAGTCGAGCCAGTGCTTCGGCTAGCTCCGCTAGTAGCCCGTGAAGCTTGCCAAGCCCTCGGACCCGGCCGGACTTCACCGGAGGCCCGAGATCGACCTCACCGGACTTCGGTCTTCCACCACCGCGCGTGGACCGAGCTATCCAGTGAGTCTCCGACCAATTCCTTGCACCCATATCTTCTCTGGCATCCCGTGAACCTCTCTAACCCATCCAATTGCTCTATCTCGCCGTGACCAGGCCGGACTCCTCGCCGCCGACGAGCATCCCCGCCTGCGCACGTGGACCGACCGACTCCGGCCATCTCCGACGGCGACCCGCACACCGTTGTGATCCCCGAGACCTCCCCTACGTCCTCGACCACTTCACCGGAGCAATCTCGCCGCCGGTAAGCCCCTCCGCCCTTTCTTCCGCCGCGGTTACTGTTTAAGATAGAAGAAGGACCTCGGGTTAGGATTTGTAGAACCCGAGGGGTTTTCTGTAACGTTAGTGACTTATGTGAATAGTAACTTAAGGACCAATCCGCGAGGAAAACTTAGAAAACCCGCCAGGGACCCCAGTGCAAAGTGGATTTCCATTAAACCAATTCTGTTGATCTTTTTAAAATGACCAGAGAACTTAGAAAACCCATAACTAGATGAATTCTTCATAAAAAGTTGTCAAACTAATTTTGCTAGCTCCTGAATATTATGAACTATCATTTAAAAATGATAAACCCTATGCTTTCTGTTCTAAATTTTAGAGTTTAAAATTAAAAACAGAAACTTACCAAACCTAGTTTAATTAAGGAAAAATAGTTTTTCTTCTGTGCTGAACTTAAGAAAATTTGTAGATGATCAAACCTCATTTAGACACTGTTTAAAAATGGTAGGAACCCCAGCATTAGAAATTATGATGTAGTTATTCATTTAAAACTATTCTGCCCAAAAACTTAGGAAAAATCAGAAATGCATTAGAAATTAATGAACAGTGATTAAAATTATTTTTCCTAGTTTGCTTATGTAACAGAGAACCTAGGAAAAATACAGAGACCATTAATTCAGACCAGTTTTAATTTTAAATGTTTTATTTAGCCTTATATGGACTGAAAATCAATTATTAGAGTAGCAAAACTATAACCAAAATGAGTCATAAAAATCCAGTGGACTTACAACCACCAGAGCCCCACTACAAAAAAAAGAACACCTCAGCACAACTTTTTAAGTAAGGAAAATAAATATAAAGTGATATAAAGGCATTTTTCAAATAATTCTTGAATAACCCCTAATGATGCAATAATGGGCAACCAAAATTTTGCTAAGTCCATAGTGTGATGAACTACCAGAGAAAAATGCAAACCCATGAAAAAGAAGCAAACTCATACCTATTGCTAATAATTTAAAAGAAAGGCCACTTAATTCAAATAATGCATACCACCCCTTCCCTTAAGCAAATAGAGGCCAAACTTCAGAATGATTGCTCTTGCACAAAATAATAACCAAGAAAAATAAGAACTCTGTTGTTTGATGTTTTGAAAATATAGTGGTAGTAGAAAGCACCCATTTGGCTAGAAACTTGAGAAAACCATAGAGAAATAATTAAAAGGTATTAATGACTAGAAATTTGTATCAAGTCATGTTATAGCACCCAAAAGCCAGCAAAAATAAGTTTTAGAGAATTGCCCACTGTTAAATAATAGTTGTAGTTCAAAGCACCCCTTCTGCCCTAGGATTTGATAATTTTGTCCAGAGAAAACTATTCACTTTCTGATCCCCAAATTTTGAGACAGAGAAACATACACCAGTACCAAGCCACTGTAATTTTTGAAGAATTTTTAGAATTTTATAAAAGCAACTTGTAGTTCAAACCTACTCCAAAACATTAAAGAGAATAAAAGAAAAGGGAAGAAGAAGTAAACCTCACCCCAATAAGTCTAACTTGAGAACTTATCAATTCTCCCTAAGACTTAAAAGGAATTCAGTGGAACCCCAAAATTAAATCTACTGCTTACCTTAGCTAAGTTTAAACCAATTTACCAAGTATACCACCCAAGGGTCTTACATAAGTAAAGTTAACCTTGTTTAGCTCAAGGAAGATCATACACCTTTAAAGTTGTAATTTCTAGAAGCACATATCATATCATGCATATATCTTACGCATTGCATTCATTAGATTGTAATCTTGCCGACGGAGAGTACGTGCTCATCCCCGAGCAAGGACCTGTCCAAGAGGAGGACCAGGAGCAGGCTTCAGAGACTGCTATTGAGGATCTCCCCGCAGCCCCAGCAATTGAAGGCAAGCCCCGGTTTATATGCATAACCGTATTATTATATGCTACTTTACTACACTTAATGCTTGTAGGATTGCAATGTGCACTTAAGTGTAGAAGTTGCTTGAAACCTCTAGTTGCATGAACTTAGGATTCCTTTTTGAGATGAATACTAGTATGCTAGGTCGAGTAGCTGCTTGCTAATCAGGATCTCGGTAGAAGTCGAGTGATTTTTCTAGCACTCGCGCGTGGTCAGGAATTGATTGTACTCATCTTGATAACGGGATAGATGTTAGTCTATGGATTTGGATCCAGGGAGGATGGCTTGTCCATGAGACGGGAAAAAGGAATTAAGGATTAATGTGTGGATACCTGAGTCAAGCTTTTGAACGTACTAAGCACATACCGGGAAAAATGGTAACCGGTAAACCTAGTACCTGAGTGAAGCCGGGCGTGGACTTTATCCCTCATGCGACCTGAGACTGGGTCTCCCATGCTAGCTATGGTGGGTACAAGTGCGGTCACTGCACGCGGCAGCCGGGGTCAGTGGAGCATTGTATGCCAAGGCGGTGAGGCCTGGACGCGAACGGGGAATCGATGGGGACGGTTGTCATGTGTGGGGTCAGAGTACCCTGACATGTCGTGTGTTTAGGTTTACCTTGCAAGGATAAAACTCGATTCGAATCGTCTGCTTCTCGCAGCTAATGAGACTGCTTGACCCCTTGTACTGCATCGAGTAAGAAGTGAAATGTGGTTACATGAGATAACTTGTTGATTGAACTAAATGATTGTTACCATGTATGCTTAGAAGGAGCAAATCTAGCTAAGTTAATGATGATAGAATTTGAAAAGCTAAAATTTGCTTTTAGAATCAGCTAGTGCTTTTGGCAAACCAAACCTCTCAGCCAAACAGCTGCATAGTCTAGAGGTAGAGGAGTAGACTCCTCACACCGGTTAAGTCTAGCTGAGTATTAGTATACTCAGCCTTGCTTGTGGCACATTTTTTGCAGGTACCATTCAGGATATGGTTGATGGTGTGACTTGGCCTACCACCCTGCCACCGGGTTGGACGGTCGAGTGGGATGTTGCTCCGGCAGGAGAGGAGCACGAGGAGTAGTGGGCTAGGCCTTGCCCAATTCCTCGATACCAACGACATCGATTATCCGCTGCACTTTATTTTGTGAACTTTATTTGCTACTCGAAAACTCCGATTTATGTAATAACTCAGTACTTAATTTGAGGTTTCCTGTTTTATTGTATTTCTTCTGTGACTCACCTTCGAGTGAGATTGTGGAATTTGATCCTGGTGAAGTGACTCTATCAGACTAGATCTGAAGGACTGACGGGTTATTCCGATTTAAGTGTGTTACGGCCCCTGAGGCGTGACTTAGACACTTAAGCTAGAATAATTCGGGTGGTTCTGCCACATTAGGCTGCGTCGGATAAGAACTATTCAGGGACCGACGCAACAGAGCATTCCATTTGAGAGTGCGGATCCGGATAAAATAGTCGGACATAGATCAAAGTTTGAGGAATCGGACTCGAGCACAGATCAAATAACAGTAGTCGAGAGTTCGAGTTGGACGGGATTTGCGAGATGGGATTGACTTTCGAATTTGCATTTGCTTCAAGAAACAAAAGTTTTCACAGGCTCCAAATTTGGCATTTCTCGAGATCGAATAACTCCAAATTCGGTGAACTTCCATGAATAATCCTGATAAACAGTGATAGACACGATCGAGAAATAAAAATTTTCATTGGCATCCAAGCTTAGGACAAAACTCACGGCGTAACACGAAATAGACACCAGGGGTGTCACAGCCTTCCCCCCTTAAAAGAATCTCGTCCCGAGATTCGAACAAAGATCCTTAAGGGTGGAGAAGTATGTAACTCCCAGACTGATGGTAGATGTCAATTCATAAGATGTTATCTGACAATATACTGAAGATAGACTGATAGAATATCGCAACATGTTGAGACAAAATGCAGCGATCACTTTGAGAGAATGTGCACAAGAAATAGCACATCGGTATAGTCCCATAATGGATCACGACTATTAACCGCGATACCAGCATGTGCCGAGCAGCTCAACCATGTGTGCGCGCCCACAGGAGGCTCTCAGTTTCATCGCGACACCATCAGTTGTTTAGTCACAACACCCTTACCAAACGTAACCAATAAGAAATTCACATAACACAGACAGATGGAGCCCATGAGAATATGGCTCAGAAAATAAGAATGTGACCGGAGTTGAAGCAGTGATTGCTGGCCAAAGAGCATCAGATGAGAATTTTCTTCGACTCCATGAACTATTTCATGATCACCATAGGGATTATCAAGTCAGAGATTTATACGAGAGTGGATATGAGAAGGAGGCAACCATGAGATCAAATTGATAAGCTTGCAGAGACATGAGATAGCCAAGGGCAACAACAAAATCCATTTAACCAACTGGATACACTGTTTATAGATAAAATCGATAAAACAACGTCATGATCCTCGGAGAAAGGGGTATAAGAATGACAAGAAATGAGAGATTTAGGTAAATCAACATCTGATACTTGAGAACAGGTTATAGAAGATAACTAGATAATGGGGCAAAATCAATGAAGGATCTAGAGATTCGGATGATAAAGCCACAAAGTGATTCACAAGGAAAAAGATTACCAGATCTAGGTGAAAAGAGAGGCAGTCGCATGAGATCGCTTAGGATGAGCACCAGAAAGGTTATGAAGATTCGGGACAGGATCTATGGAAAGAAACTTGGCCTTGATAGGGTTTGTGCAACTAGACACCAAACAACATTTTTTTCTTTGACACCACAAGTGCACAAGGAGACTTGGGTTGGTCTAGTGTCACACCCGGTTCTGGGGGCAAAATCAAATGCATAGCATATCTGTGCCAAGATTCATTTTCCACACATATGTTGACGTCACAAGTGTAATATATCGAAAGACAATGCAATAAAGGCGTAAAGAGAGTAGAATAGTTTTTATTACAACATCCAGATAATAGTATCTTAAAATGTATCATCAAAGTAAAGTGGAAATAACAAGGGTAATCTCCCACAGGAAGATGACTAGTGCATCGTTAGACTCATTATTCATCGAAATCTCCATCAAGGTCTTCTTCAGCACCCTCTAATCAAAATATTAGCAAGGGTGAGCTCACTTATGGTCGGGTGTCACACCCGGGTTCGGGGCACCAAGACCTGGGCGTGAACATAATCACCAGGTGTGCTGGGACCAAGTCTCACACATATGATGAATCGTGGCATAGGATCGGATGTCACATCTTTACTATATAATAGGAGTTCTATACAAAATAAATAATTCCATTATAAGGAGACAACGGTCCAACAACCCAAAGTTGACTGGGAGACGACAACCTAGGCCTCTCACAAACTCATCACAGCATCCTCCAAGCGTCTCATCATGCGGTACCTGTTCTTGACCTGTGGGGGGTGTGAGACAGCAAGAGTGAGCTCACATACGTTCATAGCTCAACAAGTTGTGGGGAATAATGTGCATGAACTCGCCAAAGGTGAGAGCTCACAAAGTGTAAGGCTTACCAAAGAGGATGGTTGAAGCTGAGCATTGCTTTTAGAGTTGGTCAAAATTTTATTAGCACTTACTAAGCATAAGTAAATACCAACCCAATTATGTAGTAGAACAAAAGTAATAACAACACCTGCGATGCAATGCATATAACAAATTGAATTTAAGTTCCATAAATTAATCATGTGAGGGTCCGAGCTGCTCATGACCGTGAGCACGGCTAGTATACCAGTTTTACACTCTGCAGAGGTTGCGCATCTTTACCCACAAGTCATGTTACCCATTTGCCACGGGGTTGTACGGGCCCCATACACCTCTACCAAGGAAGCGAGACAGGGTAACACTACAAGGCCTTTACAAAGTTCCACTAGCTTCAGAAAACCCGCTACAGTTTATAGGAAGCTCCAATGCAGGGATCCCTCGCCTGACCGCCATCGCAGCAAAATCAACCAAGGACCTCCCCACACTGACCACTCCCCTACTGCCCTTGCCCCTTTCAGGTGAGGTAGTCTTCCACTAGCTTTCCTAATTAATCAGCCAAGGACGTCCCATTAAACCCTTGTGGTAGCACTGTTTTCCCGGGTGGTCGCTCCATGTTCCAATTAACATAATGATCTTGTCATGAACAATAAATAACAACTAATAACAAAAGTGTAATCATGAATAATGTATCTCCATACCCAAAACCACATATAGCACTAGCAAGTACTACCCAAAAAGTTCAGTGGTAAACAAGGCATAAAGATAGACAAACTAGGGTAACCTACTGGGTCCCATCGAATTAACCTATGCAGATCATTATGATTAATTAGAACATGAGTGGGTAAAAGAAGTGATCAAGAGCACAACTTGCCTGGGACTTGAGATTCTAGGTACCAGGATGATCTTCGGATGACACGTGACCTCGCGCTAGTCGTAGCAATACAAACATACATGGTATAGGAAAAATTAACATCACACCAAACATAAGAATAAACTGCATAATAATATTCTACGCTGTGTAATGAGATCATAGGAACAAGAATCACTAAACTTGGTTCTACGGTTATTAAATTATGAATTTCCGAAGTTATTGTGTACCTACAATAGCATAACTCATGTGAAAAATTTTAGTTCATGTTTCATGGCCAAACAAATTTACTAAGTGATAAACAATATTAAAACAAAATTAATGTCTCTGGAATGACTCAATTTGTAATTAAAATGGATTTAATATGAATTATACAAGTTTCTGATTTCTATAATTATTTTTATAATTCTTTCTGATCTCTAGATTGGGCGTTAAATTCTGAAAAACCCAGGGACTGATATACAAATTCACCCAAGACTCAGTGATCATCGCCCACAGACGGCGGGTTGATTTTTATGAAAGCCAGGGGCTCTTTTGCAAATCGGTCAGGCCGAAGGGGTATTGGTCACTACTGGCCGCCCGATCAAATATCGAAGGCCAGTATTAGATCTTGGCTTTATCGAACCGGTACGCAATCGTACCCGTTGGATCAGCGATCAGCTCTCTAGATTTTATGAAGTCCAGACAGTTCCTAGCCCAGGGATTTAGATCCAACGGCCCCAACGCGACCCCGAACCGGTACGCTCTATCAATCGTTGGATCAAAATCCGTTGGCCTAGATTTTAATGTGCCACGATCAGTTTAACTCGTGTGATCTCGATCCAACGGCCACGCGCCCATCGCCCTTAGACTCAATCGTGACCGTTGCGGATTAATCCAATGGCTAGGGCAGACGCTACCTTCCTTCTAATTTCAACCGTTCTCATCCGATCCAATGGATGACCGACATCTCCTTCCTCCGGTGTCCGAACGGCGGTGCGCTGCCTAGCGCGGTGGTGCCATTGCAGAGCCGCCCTATTCTACGATCACGAGCCCAAAACTCGGAGTAAACTGGCAATGAATGTTACAGTGGTTATTGTGAAACTGGGAGTGGGTTCATACCGGAGGGAATGATGCTCTGAAGATCCGGCTCACGGCGCAGAGCGGACCGCGGCGATGATTTCCCCCACGGCGAGGAAATCATGGCCAGCACACGCCACAATACAACAAACTTCTTCTTGGCACGCGCCGACGAACACATAGGGCTTGCTCATGTTCTCCGAACCCCATCTTGGTCGGATAATTGCAATGGCGGATCCTTTCTCCCATTCTGCTCTCTCACTCTCTCTCTCTCTGATTGATGAATATGAGGTGGCCAGCTCTCAATAGGATGGCCAATAGGGGGAAAGAACCTGGGTTTTTATATTACCATGGCCGAGAGTCCGAATGAGGACGATCCTGGGAGGATTCACGCGACCATCGGTGTTCTGTTGGGATTCGGTTGAGGGTGCTCCGTGAGGACCGCGCCTGATTGCCCAAGTCCGCGGAGGAAGACGGTCTGTTCAATGGACCCCACGAGTCAGAGGTCCGACGCGCAGACCTGGGGAAGCAAGCGGAGTGGGCCGTGCGGCGGGGAAAACAGTATTGGGCCGAGGGGGAAAGAATTCGGCCCAGATGATATTTTCTCTTTTTTTCCTTTTTCTTGTATGTTTTCTAATCCAAATCAAACCAAGTTTAAATTCTAAATTTCAATTTATGCACAAGCAAAACTTCAGCATGGGATGCAAGTATAATTTGATCTATTTGTACCTTATTTATTTAAATAAATTTTCACATTCGTTAAAGATAGGTAAGTGATTCACACCAATAATTAAAGAGTCCTTCATATCATTTATTCAATTCAATTAAGACCATCTATTTTAATCACAGAAAATGATGTTTATTATTTACCTAGAAAAACAATCTCTATATAGTCTTTTATTTACTTTAGATTCTTTAGAGAATATTTCTTAAATGTATAATCAAATTTGAAGTGCATACACAAAAAATTAAATGCTTATTACCTAGTTCCTTTAGGAGAAGTGAATATATAACCTTTAAATATTTTATTTCCAACCTTTTTATTTCTTTATTTTATTATTTTATGATATATATTTAATTTTTTTCTACAAAATTAGGTCTTACAAATCCTACCCCCCTTAACAGAAATCTCGTCCCCGAGATTTGTAAGAAAAGGATATAGGAAGAGTGGTTTGCAATTTAGCTTTCAGTTTCTAATTATTTCAAAAATCAAGAGCCTCTATTTTTTTTATTAGTGAGTGATTAGGAAAGCATGGGTATCCATATGTATAGTCATTTTATTATGTAGGACGAAAGATGGGTTGGTTAGGGCAAGAATATCCTGGTGTAAGAAAGTTTAGGGTGAGAAAGAACTCCTTGTTGGGTGGTAATGCATCTGAAGATCGAGTTTGACTTCTCTCCTTCCTTGACGGGGTTGATCTTGTCCTTTTCCAGTCTTGCTCTTTGGTGTCTCCATCCGGGTTTGGGACAAGAAGCTAAGATAGATCTGTTATGTAGGTCAAGTTGTTGGGTATGGCCAAGTTGATTTAGGTCACCAGTTTAAGCTTAAGTGGATTTGGAGTATGGCTTTATCCTTTGTACCAGCATTAAGTAACTTACTCTAGATTAGATCATAATAGATTAGATAGAATCTTGATTAGGTTGGTACGACTAGATTAAACTAGTTAAGATCTCATTATTTTGGATTAGGTCTCGGTTGTTTTGTTAGGATGAGTTAAGTAAAGTGATTAGGGTAAGACAAATCTTTCAAGATAAGATGCATCTATTAAGATAAGAGAGAATCTTTTAATATAAGATGGATCTATTAAGACAAAAGAGAATATTTTAAGATAAGGTGGGTCTATTAAGATAAGAGAGAATCTTTTAAGATAAGATGAATCTATTTGATATATTCTAGCGAGGAATATCCTTAGTAGATCTAGTTCATCTTATAAATATATCTAGTTTAATAGATCCATTTTTAATAGGGATTATTCTGTGTTGTCTATTTTGTCAATATTTTCCCTTATGTCTAGGTGTATATGTAGATGCAATTGTGGACATTACTCCACAACCCATCACACTCACTCAAAGATCCAAATCAAACAAGTATCATAAGAACAAGCCCTCAAGCGTATAGATACCTATAAAAATAGTTTTGTTTTTGTTCCTAAGATTTGGTCTCTTATTCCTAAAGGTCACTTTAGGCACAGGATTTCAAAAGTGTGAAATCCACATTTGTCTTTAGAAGGAAAAGGTAAGAATAATCAGAGTAAAGCGGAAATAGATGAGAAAAGATTAAGAAAAGTTTAGAAAGAATCAGAGTAGCAAAGATAAGTAGACAATGGTTGTCCAGTTCTATCTAGGTTTTGTTCTACAGTCAACATTGCTCTGATACCACTTCTGTCACACCCAGGTTTTGGGGCACCAAGACCCGGGCGTGAACATAATCACCAGGTGTGCTGGGACCAAGTCTCACACATATGATGAATCGTGGCACAGGATCGGATGTCACATCTTTACTATATAATAGGAGTTCTATACAAAATAAATAATTACATTATAAGGAGACAACGGTCCAGCAACCCAAAGTTGACTGGGAGACGACGACCTAGACCTCTCACAAACTCATCACAGCATCCTCCAAGCGCCTCATCCTGCGGTACCTGTTCTTGACCTGTGGGGGGTCTGTGACAGCAAGAGTGAGCTCACATACGTTCATAGCTCAACAAGTTGTGGGGAATAATGTGCATGAACTCGCCAAAGGTGAGAGTTCACAAAGTGTAAGGCTTACCAAAGAGGATGGTTGAAGCTGAGCATTGCTTTTAGAGTTGGTCAAAATTTTATTAGCAATTACTAAGTATAAGTAAATACCAACCCAATTAAGTAGTAGAACAAAAGTAATAACAACACCTGCGATGCAATGCATATGACAAATTGAATTTAAGTTCCATAAATTAATCATGTGAGGGTCCGAGCTGCTCATGACCGTGAGCATGGCTAGTATACCAGTTTTACACTCTGCAGAGGTTGCGCATCTTTACCCACAAGTCATGTTACCCATTTGCCATGGGGTTGTACGGGCCCCATACACCTCTACCAAGGAAGCGAGGCAGGGTAACACTACGAGGACTTTACAAAGTTCCACTAGCTTCAGAAAACCCGCTACAGTTTATAGGAAGCTCCAATGCAGGGATCCCTCGCCTGACCGCCATCGCAGCAAAATCAACCAAGGACCTCCCCACACTGACCACTCCCCTACTGCCCTTGCCCCTTTCAGGTGAGGTAGTCTTCCACTAGCTTTCCTAATTAATCAGCCAAGGGCGTCCCATTAAACCCTTGTGGTAGCACTGTTTTCCCGGGTGGTCGCTCCATGTTCCAATTAACATAATGATCTTATCATGAATAGTAAATAACAACTAATAACAAAAGTGTAATCATGAATAATGTATCTCCAAACCCAAAACCACATATAGCACTAGCAAGTACTACCCAAAAAGTTTAGTGGTAAACAAGGCATAAAGATAGACAAACTAGGGTAACCTATTGGGTCCCATCAAATTAACCTATGCAGATCATTATGATTAATTAGAACATGAGTGGGTAAAAGAAGTGATCAAGGGCACAACTTGCCTGGGACTTGAGATTCTAGGTACCAGGATGATCTTCGGATGACACGTGACCTCGCGCTAGTCGTAGCAATACAAACATACATGGTATAGGAAAAATTAACATCACACCAAACATAAGAATAAACTACATAATAATATTCTACGCTGCGTAATGAGATCATAGGAACAAGAATCACTAAACTTGGTTCTACGGTTATTAAATTATGAATTTCCGAAGTTATTGAGTACCTACAATAGCATAACTCATGTGAAAAATTTTAGTTCATGTTTCATGTTCAAACAAATTTACTAAGTGATAAACAATATTAAAACAAAATTAATGTCTCTGGAATGACTCAATTTGTAATTAAAATGGATTTAATATGAATTATACAAGTTTCTGAAATTGTTTTGTATTAAAAATCGATTTCTATAATTATTTTTATAATTCTTTCTGATCTCTAGATTGGGCGCTAAATTTAGGAAAACCCAGGGACTGATATACAAATTCACCCTAGACTCAGTGATCATCGCCCACGGACGGCGGGTTGATTTTTAAGAAAGCCAGGGGCTCTTTTGCAAATCGGTTAGGTCGAAGGGGTATTGGTCACTACTGGCCGCCCGATCAAATATCGAAGGCCAGTATTAGATCTTGGCTTTATCGAACCGGTACGCAATCGTACCCGTTGGAACAACGATCGGCGCTCTAGATTTTATGAAGTCCAGACCGTTCCTAGCCCAGGGATTTAGATCCAATGGCCCCAACGTGACCCCGAACCGGTACGCTCTATCAATCGTTGGATCAAAATCCGTTGGCCTAAATTTAAAGTGCCGCGATCAGTTTAACGCGTGCGATCTCGATCCAACGGCCACGCGCCCATCGCCCTTAGACTCAATCGTGACCGTTGCGGATTAATCCAATGGCTAGGGTAGACGCTACCTTCCTTCTAATTTCAACCATTCTCATCCGATCCAACGGATGACCGACATCTCCTTCCTCCGGTGTCCGTACGGTGGTGCGCTGCCTGGCGCGGTGGCGCCATTGCAGAGCCGCCCAATTCTACGATCCCGAGCCCAAAACTCGAAGTAAACTGGCAACGAATGTTACAGTGGTTATTGTGAAACTGGGAGTGGGGTCATACCGGAGGGAAGGATGCTCTGAAGATCCGGCTCACGGCGCAGAGCGAACCGCGGCGATGATTTCCCCCACGGCGAGGAAATCCTGGCCAGCACACGCCACAATACAACAAACTTCTTGGCAGGAGCCGACGAACACATAGGGCTTGCTCATGTTCTCCGAACCCCATCTTGGTCGGATAATTGCAATGGCGGATCCTTTCTCCCATTCTGCTCTCTCACTCTCTCTCTGATTGATGAATATGAGGCGGCCAGCTCTCAATAGGATGGCCAATAGGGGGAAAGAACCTAGGTTTTTATATTACCATGGCCGAGAGTCCGGATGAGGACGATCCTGGGAGGATTCACGCGACCATCGGTGTTCTGCTGGGATTCGGTTGAGGGAGCTCCGTGAGGACCGCGCCTGATTGCCCAAGTCCGCGGAGGAATACGGTCTGTTCAATGGACCCCACGAGTCAGAGGTCCGACGCGCAGACCTGGGGAAGCAAGCGAAGTGGGCCGTGCGGTGGGGAAAACAGTATTGGGCCGAGGGGGAAAGAATTCGGCCCAGATGATATTTTCTCTTTTTTTCCTTTTCTTTTATGTTTTCTAATCCAAATCAAACCAAGTTTAAATTCTAAATTTCAATTTATGCACAAGCAAAACTTCAGCATGGGATGCAAGTATAATTTGATCTATTTGTACCTTATTCATTTAAATAAATTTTCACATTCATGAAAGATAGGTAAATGATTCACACCAATAATTAAAGAGTCCTTCATATCTTTTATTCAATTCAATTAAGACCATCTATTTTAATCACAGAAAATGATGTTTATTATTTACCTAGAAAAACAATCTCTATATAGCCTTTTATTTACTTTAGATTCTTTAGAGAATATTTCTTAAATGTATAATCAAATTTGAAGTGCATACAAAAAAATTAAATGCTTATTACCTAGTTCCTTTAGGAGAAGTAAATATATAACCTTTAATTATTTTAGTTCCAACCTTTTTATTTCTTTATTTTATTATTTTATGATATATATTTAAATTTTTTTCTACAAAATTTAGGTCTAACATCGGGGCTCAACAAGTGGGTGAAAAATTAATGCAAGTTTAACAAGGTAAGGCTAAGGTTGAGTAGTAAGCATTTTAGTTGGTCAATATTTTATTAGCAACACCTATCTTACTAATAAGTGTGTATCCCAAGTAACCCAATTAAACAAAGGTATATGAGTATAACAAAAACACTTAAGTGAAACCACTTAAGCAAACCATTGGCAGATCATCAGATCTCGATTTATTGTCCATCTTTAAGTTCAATTATCATGTGAGGGTCCAGGTTGCTCTTAACCGTGAGCACGGATGACATATCAGTTTTACACTCTGCAGAGGTGGTACAACTTTATCGACAAGCCATGTATCCCATCTACCCTGGGTTGATCGTACCCATAAACACTAGCAAGGTGAATGGCTAGGGATCCATTATGAGGCTTTCACAAAATACACTTAATACAAAGCAACCCGCTAAGGTTTCCAAGTCGGTGTGGAGGCCCTCTGGGCGAGGTACCTTAGCCAAGAATACGTCCCCAAGTCACCAAGGAAGCATATAAAGCTAATTACCAAAGCCAGAGCCATGATAGCACTCGTGGTTGCACTGTTATCCTGGGTGGTCACTCCATGTTCTGATTAATATGAAATAATCTTGTTTAACCATCGGGTTAGCATCATAATACCAATTTCATTTTTGGAATATTAATATCAATAATGAGTGACATCAAAATTATCAAGTTGAGCGGTAGCACAAATTTGTTTGCAAAGCATAGTATTTTTTAGGGTAATCAAGGAATACAATCGATAAATCTAAGAAATCTTTAATTAAGCAAATCCCATCAAATTATGCAATATATCCAAAAAGTAAGCATTATTATATGCATGAATTGGGTACAAATAGAATATGCAGAGGGACAATCCACTTGCCTTGCTCGAAAGTTTCCTGTGGGTCGTCCTCGAACGTGTTTGGCTCGTCTACCTCACAGTCCACTTCTAGCATCGATTTGCGTACCGCACATACAAAAGAATACGTACACCAAATAAATAAACATACACCAGTACAGGGATAATCATTCACCATTACATTTACATTCATACATCACACTTATTACACTCATAAATACGTCTTAAAGCGTAAATACTAATTAATTCACTATGACTATTACTGCGAGTCATTATTGATGAAACTATGAGTACGTGGCTATAATACTGGTTTTATCTAGTATAATATGTATTAACATTCTTAATGAAAATAAAGATTAATTATTTTCTTTATTACTAATAATAGACTAATAGATTTCATTCCTTTTATTTCTAAACAGAACTTATGTGTATAGTTAAAAATGGTTTATTCATGATTCTTCTAACATTAATATTCTAAGAATCAATATAACTCACTAATTGGACTTTTTATAACATAGTCATGATTATTTTGACATAAACAAGTATTTTACTAATTCTAAGAAGTTAACTGCTATACTTGTGAACACATTTATTTTGGCTAGTAAAAACCTATTTTTATTACGACTAGTGATATTCTTTTAGTTTTCTCTTTTCTTTCTAAAAGAAAGTATCAATAATAATCAGAGGTCAAAACATCTAATAAATAACTTAGACCGATGATTAACCTATAATTCTGGCACCAAGATAAATTCTACACCACTTACTAATTCGGTGCTCAAGAATTTCCATTATTTATTTAGCGCCTAAATGAACCTTTTGATTATAACTTCTAAATAAACATTAAAATTCATCCTAAACAGAATTAGTTATAAAATCACTTGTTTAGTATTTGTACCACATGTCTACCAAATTTCGTTATTCTTTCTAATCCAAAACCAATGCACACCAATAACACATCTAATAATAATAATTCACTAATTCATCGCATATATATACCAAAAATCGATAGTTCACATACGTATGAATTCTAAATCACAACATTCTCATAGTACAACACAATTATTTTAAAACTCATAAACTAAATCAAAAAGTGATTTCGAAAATAAATAACATTATTTTGGGTTGTATTCAACCTCATACCTGCTTGTGTGAACGGGAAAAGCTCGACGGGGGGTTCAGCCGAGTGGGGAAGGGGCAGGAGCTCGACGTCGGGCGGGCTCCGGCGGTTGCTGCGCGGTCGACGAAGCTCCGGCGACGGCGTGGGCGAGCTTCGGCGAACGATCCGTGCACGGCGAACGGCGAGCAAGGAGAGTTAGAGAGAGAGGGGGCGAGCTCGGGGAGGGAGAGCTCGAGGGCGCGGCTGTCCAATTTATAGAGGAGGGAGGGGAGAGGAGAGGGCGACGAGGAGGGAGAATAAACGGTCGGCATAAACTCCATTGATGGCATTCATGGAGGTTTTGAATGAAAGGGAAAGGAGGGGGTAACGGGGGTGAAGAAGCGGCGGCGGCGGTTTCCATCGCGGGGAGAGGAAGGGTCGCGGGCGGGGTCGGCCGGGGTGCGCGGGGCTGGGCGCGGGCACACGCAGGCGCGGGCGCGGGCAGCCAGACGGCGGCGGCGACTGAGAGGGAGAGGAGGGAGGAGAGGCCGGGGCGGGCCCCACCTGCAAGTGAGAGGAGCGGAGGGGGAAGGGAGGTGGGCGCGCGGTTGGGCCCTAGTGGGCCATATTCGGCCAACCGGTTAGGATTTCAAATTTTCTCTATTTTTTAATTTAAAATATAAATAAATATATTTATAAATAATTCAAAAACCATAACAATTATACCAAAATTATTTATAGCTAAAATATTTATTTTTGGACTAATAATTATTATATTATTTACTTGGATTTTCATTAAGAAGAAAATTCTACTAAATATCCAAAATGAAACATGAATAAAACCAAAAATTATTCTAGATGCAAAATAAAAATCAAATATTAGAAAGAAAATTCATTACCTAATTATCATAATCTTAAATGTATTATTTTAGTTGATGGTTTTTATAGTGTTACAAACCTTTCCCTCTTAAAAGAATCTCGTCCTTGAGATTAAGGAACTTCTCAGAATAACTAGGGAAATTCTACTCTCAGTTCATCTTCTCTTTCCCAAGTGGCCTCATCTTTGGAATGATGACTCCACTGAACTTTGTACATGTTAATACCTTCACTCTGTGTAATTTTGTGAATGTTTTCAGAATTCTGACAGAGTATTTTGAATAAATCAAATCCTCATTAACATTTAGTTCTTCCATGGGTAACAGTTCCTCTCGTACTCTTAAGCACTTCTTGAGTTGTGACAAGTGAAATACGTCATGCACATCCGACAAACTATCAGGTAGCTCTAACTGGTACGCTACATCAGCTTTTCTCTCCAAAATCTTGAATGGGCCAATGTAGCGAGGAGATAATTTTCCCTTAACCTTAAATCATTTAATTCCTCTCATCGGTGAAACTTTAAGGTATACGAAGTCTCCTACTTCGAATATCAACTCTCTTCTTCTATTGTCAGCATAGCTTCTCTGTCTTGATTGTGCTGTCTTCAAATTTTCTCTGATAATCTGCATTTGCTTTTCTGCTTCTTGGAGAATTTCTAGACCAAATACTTGACTTTCTCCGGTCTGATTCCAATAAAGCGGTGTTCTACACTTTCGTCCGTAAAGTGCTTCAAATGGTGCCATTTTTAGACTTGCTTGATAACTATTGTTATACGATAATTCTGCATAAGGCAACCTTTTATCCCAGCTTCTACCTTGCTTTAGAGCGCAAGCTCTTAGCATATATTCCAACACTTGGTTTTTTTCTTTCCGTTTGCCCATCCGTTTGCGGATGATAAGTTGAACTAAAGTTTAGCTTGGTATCCATGGACTCATGTAGTCTTTTTCAAAAGCGCGATGTAAACTGGGTTCCTCGATCTGATACAATCTTCTTCAGTACTCCATGCAGACAAACAATCTTTGACATGTATAACTCTGCTAACTGGGCTCCTAAGTAAGTTGTCTTCACAGGTATAAAACGTGCCACTTTAGTCAACCTGTCTACTATGACCCATATTGGATCATAGCCATCCCGTGTATGGGGTAGTTCAACTATGAAATCCATACCAATTTGTTCCCATTTCCAATCAGGTACCTTGAGAGGTTGTAATAATCATGTTGGCCTTTGGTGCTCGACTTTAACTCATTGACACACATCACATAGTGCAACATGAGTGGCAACATCTCTCTTGAAACCATACCACCAATATTTTTCCTTCAATTCCTGGTACATCTTTGTGCTTCCAGGGTGAATAGAGTAAGCCGAATCATGAGCTTCTCTCAAAATAAGTTGGCGTAGGTGTTCGATTTCCGGTACACAGATTCTCTTTTTAAACCATATTGTGCCTTGATCATCTTCCGTGAAATCTAGGCCTTTACCCAAACAAATCAAAGTTTTAATTTCCTTAATTTTCTCATCAGCTTCCTGTCCTTTACGAATCTCTTGTTCCAAAGTAGATTAAACTTCCATAACCATTGCTTCCATATTATTGAGCATACCAAGGTTGAGTTGCTCCATTTCCTAGCACAATTCCTGTGACATCAAATGAGTAGTGATGTTGTTCACTTGACCCTTACAGCTCAAAGCATCAACCACTACATTTGCTTTTCCTAGGTGATATTGTATTTCCAAATCATAGTCTTTGATCAAATCAAGCCATCTAATCTGTCTTAGGTTGAGTTCTTTCTGAGTGAATATATATTTCAAGATTTTGTGATCCGTGAAGATTTTGCACTTGTTTCCAGTCATATAGTGTCTCCAAATCTTCAAAGCATGCACTACGCCAGCTAGTTCCAAGTCATGCATAGGATAATTCTTCTCATGCTTTCTCAACTGCCTTGAGGCATAAGCTATTACTTTTCCTTCTTACATTAGGACACATCCAAGTCCAAGGTGTGATGCATCACAATACACATCAAATCCTATGTGAATGTCTGGCATTACCAATATTGGTGCAGTGGTTAACCTTTTCTTGAGTTCCTCAAAACAATTCTGGCATGCTTCATCTCACTTGGGGACTTGTTCTCAAATGCTATGAATTAAGAACAAGGCAACACAAAAGGAGGTTAAATGATTAATGCCTTCATCCTTCGAAGCATTATTTCCCTTAGGATATAATGATCTTCGGACAAAGGTTATGAAGGACATACCTTCATTATTACGGCACATGATAGTGAAAATGAGAATCACATGAAATGCGAAAGATAACATGAACATTTATATATTATTATTAGCTCATTTCTATTTTATTAACATGGAAAAATAGAAATGACATTAAGTTACAAATGTACCTTTGGCTTGAAAGAAGGCAGAAGTACAAGCGTGACGCAAAAGCAAATGCCAAGTCAGCATGAACAGTACGGGGATACTGTTCACCTATTTATAGGCACGGGACGCAGCCCATGTAAAATTACACCCATGCCCTTTACATTTGCTAATGACCCTATAGTAACCCATCGAGGTCTGAATAGCCTTTTCCTTTTAAGTCGGTTCCCTTTTTTGCTATCATGCCGAAGCTCTCCTGCACATAGCTTCGGCTCTGCGCCAACCTTCGTGTTCTTTGTGCTTCTTCATGTTGTAGTTCTGATCCATGTCCGAAGATACCTGTTCATGTATTATACTCCAGAAATATTGTTAAATCATGTTTTTGAGGACCTTCGGAAGCCGAAGGCCCCCAACAGTAGCCCATCGCAATATTAATTTGTTAGAATGATAAATTCAGATTGCGATATGGACGAAGGCCCTAAGCCGAAGGTCCGAAAAAACACCTTCCCTTTGCTAGAATAGCAACAGTCGATGACAAGCGGGACCCTCCCACTTGCAACGAACTATTATAAGAGACGAAACCCTGGGGTAAAGAGCAATATCATAACAATTTTGGCTGTTATAGCTTCGGTGCTCGCTCTGGGTCAAGTTGTCCTGTGCCAACCTTTCGGAAGAGATGGCCCAGAGATTGGATGAA
Source organism: Zea mays (assembly GCF_902167145.1). Classification (NCBI taxonomy): domain Eukaryota; kingdom Viridiplantae; phylum Streptophyta; class Magnoliopsida; order Poales; family Poaceae; genus Zea; species Zea mays. The sequence continues at coordinate 93,842,472 of NC_050097.1, forward strand.
GGAATGGTTCTATGTGAAGAATGATTTGAAGGCACGAGAAGATATTAAAGATATCATTATGCGCCCTATCTGGCAGCGCTTCGGCCTTCGGAAACCGAAGGTGGATATTGATGAGGCAGTCGAAGAATGCCAGAGGGCCTTCGGCGTAGTTTGCTCTTTCATCGGGACAAGGGATTTAGTCTAGGAGCACATAGCCTTCAGAGTATGGCCACTTGTAGAAAAGTGGGAAATGCCAAAAGAAACTATCACCAAGCCTGACGAAGGTGGGCTGATTAGGATGAAGTTCACCTTCAGATACGAGGGTAAATTTGTTGAGCCAGATGATGATTGGCTGAAATGTATTGAAGCCACAAGCGATGAACTGCTTGGGCCATATTCAAAGGCAGAAGATACTGCGTTATCTGCGGCCTTCGGAGGCCAAAAGAAGAAAAGGTTCAACCGAGTTTTTGATGCTATTGGGTTCGTGTACCCTGACTACCGCTACCCTCTACGAGGGCGAAAGAGAAAAGATGCAACTTCCGGGAAAGATGACGCTTCAGCTGCTCCAAGCGAGCCTGTGCCGAAGAGGAAAACGGTAAAAGTCCTTACACACCGACCGCGCTTTATTGAACTGGCCATAGTGCCCGAGTTTGTCGGCGAGGCCTCTTCGGCTACTAAAGCCAAAAAAACCTATACCTGCGCAGAGAACTAAAGATCTGACTGCAACACCGAAGGCTGAAAGAATTGAAGAGCCGAAAGCTGAAGGGACAAAAATATCAGAAATTTTAAGCCCTTCGGCAGAAGTTGGAGTGCCACAAACTCAGAAAGGTCCAGCGGTGACCCCCAAAAGAAAAAGGATGGTTAATGTTCTGGATGTACTGGAGACAATAAAGTCTTCAAGCTCTACTCCGAGAAAAATTGCCAAAGCTCAAAAAGCACAGATTGAAACAACAGCCTCAGGAGCCGAAGCTACAAAGCACCAAGCTGAGATCGAAACTGGACCTTCAGAGTCTGCCAAGGAGAAATCCTTGGAAACTGAAGGAGAGACTACAAAGGAAGCCATAGTTCAATTAAATCATAAGCAAGCCAAAAAGAGTGCAATAATAGGCAAATAAATTTTTACCAGATTAATAATGAAGTAGGCCACCAGAGAAAAATGCAAAACTGTCACACCCGGATTTAAGGAACAAAGCCGGGTGCATCTCATATATGCGCCAGAGAAGGCAACACATATAATAACAGAGTGCATAGAGATAAATGTCATAAATATCATAAATGTACTTATTACGTAGCGGAAGTGTTAGATAACTAAATGATAAAATAAAGTGAACTAAATATTATTCCCTGGCGCCACAAAGCTGACTGGGAGACGCCACCTTGATCAAGTTGAATGCCTCAGTGTTAGGCGGCTCCTCTTCGACCACCTGTTCTTCTTCTGTGGGGGGTGTGAGACAGCAAGAGTGAGCTCACATATGATCATAGCTCAACAAGTCGTGGGGAATAATGTGCATGAACTCACCAAAGGTACGAGTTCATGTGAAGTGTAAGGCTGATCAACAGAATAGAGATTGAAGCTTAGCATTGCTTTTTTAAGTTGGTCAAAATTTTATTAGCAGATACTAAGTGTAAGTAAATACCAAACCTTAATAATAATAAATAAAAGTAATGATAAAATAATCCCAAATGCGATGCAAATGTCAAATTGAGTTTTAATTCCATAGATTAATCATGTGAGGGTCCGAGCTGCTCATGATCGTGAGCACGGCTAGTATACCAGTTTTACACTCTGCAGAGGTTGCACATCTTTACCCACAAGTCATGTTACCCATCTGCCAAGAGACGGCCAATCCCATACACCTCTACTGAGGAGGCGAGGAAGGGTAACACTACGATGCCTTTACAAAGTTCCACTAGCTTTAGAAATCCCGCTACAGTTTATAGGAAGCTCCAGTGCAGGAATCCCTCGCCTGACCGCCATTGCAGCAAAATCAACCCAAGGACCTCCCTACACTGACCACTCCTCTACTGCCCTTGCCCCTTTCGGGTAAGGGACATCCACTAGCTTTTCTAGTTAATCAACCAAGGGCGTCCCATTAAACCCTTGTGGTAGCATTGTTTTCCCGGGTGGTCGCTCCATGTTCCCATTAACATAATGATCTTAAACAGTAATAATAAAAAGATAATAAAAGAGTAATCATGAATAGTGTATCTCCATATCCAAATCCACATAAAGCAATAGCAAGTACTACCCAAAAATATTTCAGTGGTAGAACAAGGTATAAAGATAACAAAAACTGGGGTGACCTAAAGGATCCCATCAAAATTAACCTATGCAGATCATTATGAATAATAAGAACATGGCTGGGTAAAAGTAAGTGATCAAGGGCACAACTTGCCTTCAATGAGCTCCTGCTCAGCTACTTCTATCTGCTGAACCTCAGGATCCACAGTAGCTTGCTCGTCTACTCACATCAACACAATACATACATAGTATAGCAAAAATTAACATCACACCAAACATGTAAATAAAATACACAATAAAAATCTACACATTAAAATGAGATCATAAGAACTAGAATCATAAGAACTAGTGATTTCCCGCTTCGCTACTTTCCCAAGCTCACTAGAGTTTGCTTTTGGTATTTTAATTGTTATTATGTAGAACTATATACTATCTGATGAAATGAATGTGTTTACTAGCCTCCTGGGAGTAGTAATTGTATCACATTTGAGTCCCAAAGGATCAGGACGCTTTAGGTGGTATCAGAGCCATAGGACTGGCCGTAGATCGTAGCCCTGACCTAAAAAGCTTTTCTTAAAAGAAAACCTCTTAACTTTTTAAAGAGTCTTCCCTTCTTTCCCCAATATTAATAACTCTTCTTCTCTTACTACCAGATGGAGGGCACCTTTGTCCTTAAATCATCCTATTGCTCAGAGGTAGAAGGATTCCCTTACCTTCTTCGGAGTTGTACGCTTCGCCTAGGAGTTCGCAAGAATATGGAGTATGTCTGGAAGGAATACCAAGAAAATGGAGGCGAGTGGGTCTTCCAGCTGGCAAGTGGGGCCCACGGTTCGGTGGAAGCTAGCTCGCGGAACACCCTCGTGGACCCGCTGACGGATGGGCCCGCACGGTCAGCCGTAGCGTGGCTAGCGCGCGCGATGAGTGGATTGGGTCGCGCAGTGAAGGGGAAAACGTGGGCCGAAAGAAGTAAGCCGACCCAAGTAGGGTTTTTATCTTTTTATCTTTTATTGCCTTCTCTATATTTCTAAATTCAATTTGAATTCGAATTTTGAATTTAAACCCATGCCAAATTTATTCTCAAATCATGTGGTGAAATTAAAAACACCAATTTTGGAAATATAATTATATTATTTATATTTTTATATTATTTCTCTTCTTCTTACTTTCAAAACCCTAATTTTAATTTAGAGTTTAATCCAACCTTTGGAATTATTAAATTATTACTATTATTATTATCCTTATTATTTTATTTAATGCACAAACATATAAAACTCCAACAAGATGCAATTTCTTTTATTTTAGTATCATTTGTTTCAATTAACCATTCTTAATTATATGTATGCTCTTTTTATGATGCAAATAAGGCACATAAAATGAGGAGACCTCTATATAATCCTTTTGTAAAATTTTGAATATAACAAAAACCCAATTGAAAGCTGCAAAATAATACCCATTGCCCCTACTTCATGAAAAATGCCATTTAGTTCAAGAAATCCCTACCACCCTTTCCTTAAGCAAAAAGTTACCAAACTTCAGAATGATTGCTCTTGCACAAAGAAGAAGATAGGAAAAATTAGAAGTCTGTTGTTTGATATTTTTCAAATATAGTGGTAGTAGAAAGCACCCCTTTGGCTAGAAACTTTAGAAAATCATAACAAAATAACTAATAAGTATTTGTGGCTAAAAATTTGTACAAAGTCATGTTATAGCATCTAAATGCCAGCAAAAATATGTCTTAGAGAATAACCCACTGTTAAAAGGGAGTAGTAGTTCAAAACACCCCCTCTGCCCTAATATTTGATAATTTTATGCAGAGAGAACCCCTCACTTTTTAAGCCCAAAATTTTGATACAGAGGATTATACACCAGTAAGAAGCCACTGTAATTTTTGCAGAATTTTTGGAAATTTATTATGCTATCTTGTAGTTCAAACCCACCTTAAAAGCATAAAAGAAATAGAAAGGAAGAGAGGGAAAATAAATCTCACTCCAATGAATTCAGCTAGAAATCTTAATAAACTCTCACTAAGACATTAAAAAGAAATCAGTGGAACACCAAATTGAACTTACCAATTAGCTTAACCAAGCTTGACCCTAATTTGCTGAGTGTACCACAAAAACCTTCAGTAGTAAGAATAAGCTCCATCATATTAAACTGATCTTTCCCCCATCAAATCTTAATTGTAAATTACATACCATTCCATGCTTCTATCTTACTCATTGCATTCATTAGATTGCAATCTCGCTGATGGAGAGTACGTGATCATCCCTGAGCAAGGAGCTATCCACGAGGAAGACCAGGAGCAAGCTCCCGAGACTGCCATCGAGGATCTCCCCGCAGCCCCAACAATTGAAGGCAAGCCCCGGTTTTATGCATAACCTTATCTATATATGCTACTTTACTACACTTAATGTTTGTCGGCTTGTGATGTGCACTTAAGTGTAGGAGTTGCTTGAAACCTCTAGTTGCATGAACTCAGGATTCCTTTTTGAGATGGATACTAGTATGCTAGGTCGAGTAGCTGCTTTGCTAATCAGGATCTCGGTAGAAGTCAAGTGATTTTTCTAGCACTCGGGTGAGGCCAGGAATTGATTGTGTTCATCTTGAAAATGGGATCTATGATGGTTTATGGACTTGGATCCAGGGAGGATGCCTTGTCCATGAGACGGGAAAAGGAATTAAGGATTAATGTTTGGATACCTGAGTCAAGCGTTTGAACGTACTAAACACATGTTGGGAAATATGGTAACCGGTAAACCTATTACCTAAGTGAAGCCGAGCGCGGACTTTACCCCTCACGCGACCTGAGACTGGGTCTCCCATGCTAGCTATGGTGGGTACAAGTGCGGTCACTGCACGGCGGCAGCCGGGGTCAGTGGAGCATTGTGTGCCAAGGCGGTGAGGCCTGGCCGCGAACGGGGAATCGATGGGGACGGTTGACGTGTGTGGGGACGGAGTGCCCAGACATGTCTTGTGTTTAGGTTTACCTTGCAAGGTTTTAAAACTCGATTCGAATCGTCTGCTTCTCGCAGCTAATGAGACTGCTTGACCCCTTGTACTACATTGAGTAAGAAGTGAAATGAGGTTTTAGATGAGATAACTTGTTGATTGTACTAAATGCTTGCTACCATGTATGCTTAGAAGGAGCAAATTTAGCTAAGATAATGATGCTAGAAATTGTAAAGCTAAAAATTGATTTTAGACCCAGCTAGTGCTTTTGGCAAACCAAACCCCTCAGCTAAACAACTGCATGGTCTAGAGGTAGAGGAGTAGACTCCTCACACTGGGTAAGTCTAGCTGAGTATTAGTATACTCAGCCTTGCTTGTGGCATAATTTTTGCTGGTACGCTTTCAGATATAGTTGATGGTGTGACTTGGCCTACCACCCTTCCACTGGGTTGGACGGTCGAGTGGGATGCTGCTCCAATAGGAGAGGAGCAAGAGGAGTAGTGGGCCAGGCCTTGCCCTATTCCTCACTTTCGACGATATCAATTATCCGCTACAAGCTATCTTATGAACTTATTTCAGTTTACTTGAAAAACTCCGATTTATGTAATAACTCCAGTACTTTAATTTGAGGTTTTCCTATTTTATTGTATTCTTCTGTGACTCACCTTCGCGTGAGTGTGTGGTATTTGAACCTGGTTAAGTGGCTTTATCAGACTAGATCTGAGGGATTGATGGGTTATTCCGATTTAAGTGTGTTACGGCCCCTGAGGCGTGACTTAGGCACTTAAGCTGGAATAATTCGGGCGGTTCTGCCACAGGTGGTATCGGAGCAAATACCACCACAGAGTAGGACAATAAACCAAGAATACTGATTTTCAAAAATTTAAAACTTGCTTAGAAACTAGTGTGAATCGTCAGGACTAGACCTCTAGACCTAGGACGAAAGGCCTTAGGAATAGAGGGAGAAATAGGTGGCTAATTAAGTAGGCCCTTTGGGCCAGTATTTAGATTCTTAGAGGATGCCTTAAATCACCCTTTTATTCGGAGAGGAGACATTATTTTCAGCATGCATGCATTATAAAACTAAAAGGATTAAGAACTAGAGAAGTAAAAAAATTTGAGCTAACCCGCTTCCTTTTAAACCACCCAGGTTCCTTTTATTTTCTTCTTCCGCCATAATCTTTACATCTGATACCCTTCCGCAGATGACCTCACCTACCCCCGCCAGTGGAGGAGACACTCGTTTCATCTCTGATTTCCTTTCTCACGATGGCTTTCCTTCCATCTTGTGGGAAGTGCTTAACTCCGCCTGTTACCCTACGCCCCCTTTGTACACGGTGCAGTTGTACGAGGAGTTTCGGGTACCACGTTGTCGAGTCTGGCTGACTTTGGAGGCTCATCCCCTTCAGCCGGGTTGGCGTTTTCTTGACTCCGAGACGATTGGATTCAGGACGGATGACACCACCGAAGCGGCATCTATGAAGACTCTTACGACTTTCTGTGGCTACCATCCCCTAGAGATGGTGATGCACCCCTTGGGACTCTTCCCTGCTGAGAAGAAGGATGACCCCATGTGGTGCAACCGTGTGAGCCATGTGAAGGATGTCTGGGCGATGTATCCTGACTTGGTTGGGAGGGTCACTGTTCAGTGCATGAGTGCGTTGTACAGCCTTCAGGCCCTGCAGAGCGACGCTATGGCACATCTTGCTAACCTCGCTCAAACCACCAAGCTCACCCTCGACAGCCGAGAAGACTTTGTGGTCGACTTGTCCTCCGAGTTGGTGGAGAAGGACCTACAGGTGGAAAGGCTGAGCCAGCGCATCACCATCTTGGAGCAGCAGATGGAGATCTGAGACAACACTTTTGATGTCTTGGAGAACTAGCTCCATGATGTGCAGCGGGAACTTGAAGAAGCTAATGACCACCTAGACATGCACCACTTAGAGATGGAGGCCAATGAGGCCGGAAGCGAGGGAGAAGAGGCTCCTGAGGAGTTAGGACCAGCCCCTGGTGCCAATGGGACTACCTCCGCGATGCCCCCTTCACCCATATCCAGTGTCGCTTCCACTACTCAGGGTTGATAAGTTGTTTTGACATTTTAGGAGGATAGAAACCTACGCAAGCTTAGTAATGGCAGATTTTGGGCTAGGCTTACGAGTACTTTCCCCTAATTGATGTAACCCTTGTCAACTTTTGAGGTCTGTCGGATGTTTGTAACCATGTTATCTTCATTCAAACCTAATATTATAATTAGGGCAATTCTTCTTCCCATATGAGATAATAGCATGTTGTTCGAAATTGTGAATTGGGATAACAATGGCGACAATCTCTGTTTCAGATGCCAGCTAGGCAGCGTCGCGGGCATAACGAGCAAGTTCCCCCGCCACCTCCTCCAGCTCCCACAGTGCAGGAGCTGATGGCCTAGCAGAACGAGATTCTGCGACAGCTCTGCAGTGCCAGCCCCACCCTCAGCAGCATGGTGGAGGCCAGCCGCAGCGACCTCCGACAGCGGCAACCTACCAGGAATTACTGAGTACGCAGCCGCCCTTGTTCACCAAGGCAGAGGATCCGTTAGACGCCAACATGTGGTTACGCGTCGTGGAGTCCAAGTTTCCCCTCCTCGCGGGAGACTGCCCTAATGATACCAAGGCTCGCTTCGTCGCGCAGCAGCTTCGCGACCCTGCTTGGACTTGGTGGGACCACTTCCGTGCTATGCTACCTGCTGATCATGAAGTTGCTTGGGAGGAATTCAAGACTGCTTTCAGAGGGCACCATATCCCAGCTGGAATTCTTGATCGCAAGCTGAATGAATTCCTGTCACTCAATCAAGGAACCCGCACGGTATTGCAGTACGCTCAGGCCTTCAACGACCTGTGCCAGTACGCAGGTTATCATGCTGATTCCGATGAGAAGAAGAGTGACCGCTTCCGCAGGGGTCTCAACACCAAGTTGCGTGAGCGTCTCAATACTGTCCGGGCTGATAGCTTCAATGAGTTGGTCAACCTGGCCATCTCCCAGGAGGATTGTATTGTAGCTCACCGGGTAGAGAAGAAAAGAAAGGCACCCATGGCAGCACCCTCTGCTAAGACCCAGAGGTTCAAGATTGTTTCCCACAATCAGAGCAGGGGATTTTAGTAGCAGGCATGCAGATGGGTGATCAGGCCACCTCAGCAGCAGCAGCCAGCACCCAACCGCTTTCTAGCTCCCGCTCCAAGGAACAATCAGCCTCCGCAGCAGCAGCAGTTCCGCCAGGGTAATGGGAACAAGTGCTTCACTTGTGGTAATGTGGGTCACTATGCCAAGAATTGCCCAAGAAATCAGCAGAGGCAAATGCCAGCACCAAATCAAGACAAGGGAAGAAAGCAGAAGGTACAAGTCAGGCAAGGGAAGCTCAACTTCACTACTCTAGAGGAGTTACCTGAGGGACCCCCATCATGACTGGTATCTTTTCAGTTTATAATCAACCTGCATTAATTATGTTTGATTCGGGTTCATCTCATAGTTTCATTAGCCAAAAGTTCAGTGCTAAATGTCAACTGCCTTTCTATCACATAAAAGGGTCATTCATGATAGCCACATCTGGGGGTAAAATTGCAACTAACCAATTAAACCAAAGTGTGCCTATTCAACTGGGAAGCCACATTATCAAAACCACCCTTCTTGTTTTGGGTTTGGAGAATGTGGATATTATTCTGGTAACCAATTGGATGACCAGACACCAAGTAGTGCTCGATGTAGCCAGCGGCATTGTTGAAATCAATTCCCCAATCTGTGGGAGTTTCACCTTGTTTCTGCCCAGTCAAGATTCTACTCAGTCAGGTGCTTTTGCTATGACGGAGTTACCCCTAAAGAAGATTCCAGTGGTCTGTGAGTATGCGGATGTGTTTCCGGATGAATTACCAGGAATGCCCCTAGACCGGGATATCGATTTCGCCATCGAGTTGCAACCGGGAACGACACCTATTTCCAAGAGGCCTTACCGGATACCACCCACTGAGTTGGCAGAATTGAAGAAGCAATTGCAAGAATTGCTGGACAAAGGTTTTATCCGCCCAAGTACTTCGCCTTGGGGATGTCCAGCCTTGTTTGTAAAGAAGAAGGATGAAAGCTTGAGACTATGCATAGAATATCGCCCACTTAACGTGGTGACTATCAAGAACAAGTATCCTTTGCCTCGTATTGATGTTCTTTTCGATCAGTTGGTCGGAGCCAAAGTGTTTTCCAAGATAGACCTTCGCTACGGCTATCATCAGATCAAGATACGAGCAAGTGATATTCCGAAGGCTGCCTTCTCGACCAGATATGGGTTGTATGAATTCTTGGTGATGTCTTTTGGGCTGACTAATGCACCAGCATATTTCATGTATCTGATGAATTCGGTTTTCATGCCTGAATTAGACAAGTTCGTAGTGGTTTTCATCGATGATATTTTGGTGTACTCAAAGAACAAAGAAGAACATGTCGGGCATTTGCATGTAGTGCTTCAACGTCTACGAGAGCACCGTCTTTATGCCAAATTGTCAAAATGTGATTTTTGGCTAAAGGAGATCAAATTCTTGGGTCACACTATCTCTCAGGCAGGTATAGCTGTTGATCCTGATAAGGTGCAAGAGGTGATGAACTTGAAGCCGCCAACGACTGTCCGTCTAATTCGAAGTTTTCTGGGATTGGCCGGTTATTATCGAAGATTCATTCCAGATTACTCTCGAATTGCGAAGCCCATAACTGAATTGCTGAAGAAAGAAGCCAAGTTTGTTTGGGGTCAGAAGTGCGAAGATGCCTTCCATGCATTGAGGCAACATCTGACCACAGCACCGGTGTTAGCGCAACCCGACAGCAGCAAGCCATTTGATGTGTATTGTGATGCCTCTGGCACTGGACTGGGTTGTGTCTTGATGCAAGACAACCGAGTCATTGCTTACGCATCAAGAGCACTTAGGCCTCATGAGCAAAATTATCCCACTCATGACTTGGAGTTAGCAGCCGTGGTCCATGCATTGAAAATGTGGAGACACTATTTAATGGGAACCCACTGCAACATCTTAACAGATCATAAGAGCCTTAAGTACATCTTTACTCAGGCTGACCTCAACATGAGGCAGAGAAGATGGCTAGAGCTGATCAAGGACTATGACCTGGAGGTACATTATCACTCAGGAAAGGCCAATGTAGTGGCAGATGCCTTGAGTCAGAAATTGCAATGCAACTGTGTTATGATGGATTCTTTCATTGACACCCTGTGTGATGAGTTGAGCAAAATGAAGATTGAAGTGATTCCTTCTGGTGCTTTGTCTCACATTTTTGTTGAGCCAGCTTTGCAAGACCAGATCATCATGGCCCAGCTCAGTGACAAGGGAGTGCAAATTATTAAGGAGAACCTCCATCAGAAGAACGAGAAGTATAGATGTTTCCGCCAAGATGGAAAGGGTATATTGTGGTTTGAAAGCAGATTGGTGGTTCCTAAAAATAAAGATCTCAAGAATAAAATCTTGGATGAGGCCCATCTCTCCAAATTCTCCATGCATCCAGGGAGCACCAAAATGTACCATGATCTGAAGCCCTTGTATTGGTGGACCAGAATGAAAAGGGAGATAGCCCAATATGTATCAGAATGTGACACCTGTCAGAGGATAAAGGCAAGCCACTTGAAATCAGTTGGAGCTTTGCAACCCCTATCTATACCTTCGTGGAAATGGGATGACATCAGCATGGATTTCATTGTGGGTCTGCCCATCACCTCTCGTCATCATGATTCGATTTGGGTTATTGTGGACCGACTGACGAAAGTGGCACATTTTCTCCCAGTGCACACCACTAATAAGGCTCAAAAGTATGTAGAGTTGTACATTGACTGAATCGTGTGTTTGCACGGATTGCCCCGGACCATTGTCTCTGGCCGAGGAGCCCAATTTGTTGCCAGATTTTGGGAACAACTGCAAGAGTCTTTGGAAACCAAGCTAATCAGAAGTTCAGCTTACCACCCACCTAAGGATGGCAAGAGTCTTTGGCAGAGTTTGCTTATAACAATAGTAATCAATCCCGCCTAAGGATGGCACCCTTCGAAGCTCTCTATGGAAGAAGGTGTAGAACACCCCTCAATTGGTCTCAGCCTGGAGAAAGAGAAGTTTTCGGACCTGACTTAGTGACTGAAGCCAAAAGGAAGGTCAAACTAATCAAAAAGAATCTAGAAGCTGCTCAAGCCAGGCAGAAGAGTTACCATGATAATAGAAGGAAACCTCTCCAGTTCGAGGTGGGAGATTTCGTATATCTGAAGGTATCACCCACCAATGGAGTGCAGAGAATCGGGATCAAAGGCAAGTTAGCCCCTCGTTACATTGGACCTTATGAGATCATAGAAGCATGTGGACCCGTGGCATACAAATTGAAGTTACCTCCAAAAATGTCTACCATCCATAATGTGTTCCATGTATCCCAACTGAAGAAATGTGTTCGATTGTCGACTGAGATCATAGCAGAACCAGAATTGGAAATAGAGCCAGATCTATCGTACCAAGAGTACCCTTCCAAGGTTCTGGATTGCAAAGAAAGATCAACTCGGTCTAAATCGATCAATATGTATAGGATCCAATGGAGTAATCACTCAGAGGAAGAGGCTACTTGGGAGACTCAGGAATTTCTGCGTTCCAACTTTCCCAATTGTCTACCTACCGAAATTGGTACGTAATCATGCCCAACCCCTCCCCTGCCCTTCGAATCAAAACATAAGAAAAATGATCTTAAAATAGAATGAGTTAATTATAAGACTAAAGTAAAAAGGACTTCCTTTTGAAGTTGCAAACAAAATGACATTCGAAGATCAGTTGCCTTAATAAATAAAGCACCCACTTCAAGCAAGTCTCACCCTTCGCTTCACCCCGAAAGGACTCCGACCCGAATCTCGGGACGAGATTCCTTTAAGGGGGAAGGCTGTGACACCCCAGTGTCACCTAGGGTTCTTCTCAATACTAACTCAAGTGCCATCATTTCATGTAAACCAAATTGGACAAGAGGCACCAAATCAACTTAAGAATAAGTTATGTCTCTTTCATCTCAAAAGCCACACTCTAAACATATCATACACCTCAAGGGAGAAAAAACATCTAAAACCCTAACACTTTTCAAAGGGGCCATTTAAGCACATAGAGAGAATTGGAGAAAAGACTTGGGAAAAATGCAAAATTTTGATATGAACCAATTAACAATGTTTTGGTGCACTAAATAACCTACAAGATGTAGTAAGGAAGATTGGTCATTTGAATTTTCCAAAATCCCCAAATCAGCCCATGAGCTAATGTCCTATGGGAAAATTCAGAAATTCAGAAATCTGAATTTTAGCCCCTTTTCAAAGATCTACTGCGTTCTCTATTTTTAAAAACTTGAATCAAATAAGTCCAAATATAAAAATAGTGCCAAACTACCTTGAACACACCCTGGAAAAATTTGGGGGCAAGACTCGTCCGTTTGACATGATCTTGGCAGGGATTTTCCTCGGAACTCGGCCTTGTGACACTGCCACATTGACGAGGCGACAACTCTCTGCCCTTGACCCGAAATCGCTCGGCTCCACACGCAAACGACAGAGCTTAGTCGGGAGAACAAATCTTACACAGCGATCTTGCCCAATTTTGCAAAGATCTGCGCCCTATCGGCGTTAGAACTCGGGTAGAAACAATGGCGCCACGTGTTCGATCGCAGCTGACATGCCCGATTCACGCCAGTGCGCACACCCACACCCAGCCGTGCACGCCCGCGCGCCGACACTGGTCCACGCTCGCCCGTGCACCGCGCTGCGCCTATAAGAGCAGGAAAGCCTCGGCCATACTCCCTCCGTGCCTCACTTAACTTCTCAAGCCCAACACTTAGCTCCGACGAGCTCTGCGCCGCCCGCCAAGCAACCCGAGCGCTCGGCCGCCATGGCCAGACCACTCCCGGCCATCCCCACTCAATCCCATGCCTCGGTTAGCTTCCCCAGAACCCCGTAGAGCTCCCCGAAGCAAGAAACCGGGCGGTACTTCACCGGAGAAGCCGTTCCACCCTCGCCGGAGTTGTTCTCACCGCCGACGCGCGTGGCCACGACTAACCGGTAAGACATGGTCCAATTCCTCGCGCCTACACCTTCCCTAGCACCTAGTGAAGCTCAATGACCAGTTTGATTGAACTCTACCACCCTGGATAGGCCGGAGCCCTTGCCGCCGACGAGCTCGCCCGCCTGCGCACGTGGATCGGCCTACTTCGACCATCCCCAGAGACGATCCGCACATTGGCGTGACCGTCACGACCTCCCCTGCACCCTCGCCCACTTCACCGGAGCAATCTCGCCGCCGGTAAGCCCCTCCGCCCTTTTCCTCTGCCGCGGTTACTGTTTCATTAGAAGAAGGACCGCATGTTTAATTTAGAATCACCCCAGGGGGTTTTCTGCGTAGTCAGAGACTCATATGAATAGTCACCCGAGGACCAAGCTGTAAGGGAACTTAGAAACTTTCTCCAGGGACCCCGATGCAAGTTAGTTTTCCATTTAATCATTTCTAAATATTCTTTTTAATGAACAGAAACCTTAGGAAATTCATAACTCGATGAATATTTAACCAAATTTAGTCAAACCAATTTTGCTGGATTCAGAATATTATGAATTATCAAATAAAAATGTTGAACCCTGTGTTTTCTGTATCAATTTTTAGAGTTTTGAATTAAATAGGGAAACTGCCCAAACCTTATTTAAACAGGGAAAAATAGTTATGCTTCTGTGCTAGACTTAAGAAGATTTGTAGAAATACAAACCCAACTTAGGCACTTTTAAAAATACTAAGCTCCCCAGTATACAAGATTAACTCAGGATTATCTATTAAACACTAAATCTGCCTAAAACTTAGGAAATTAAGAAAGGAAATAAAAATTAATGAACAGAGGATGAATATATTTTTCCTAGTCTACTTAGGTAATGAGGAACCTAGGAACAATACAGAGAACCCTAGTCCAAGACTAATCCAGGGTTAAATAAATTATTAGGCAGCAAGAAACCAAGGAAAACCATGATTAAAAATATAAGAACCATTTCAAAAATAGTAAGAAAAATTCAGGGGACTCCTAACTAATAGAATACCACTTCAAAAATAATCAACATCCCAACCCCCCCAATAAGTGGGCTAAACAATTAAAATATGACTTTGGCCCATATTCTAATTAAATCATAAGAAAGTTTAAAATTGTGCATAAGTAAGCAAATAATTTTTGCCAAATTATTAAGAAAGTAGACTACCAAAGAAAAATAGGAAATCTAGTTAAAAATATAAGGTAGCGCCCATTACCCCTACCTCATGAAAAAGGCCATTTAATCCAAAAATTTCTACCACCCTTTCCCTTAAAAAAAGGTTGCCAAATTCTAGAATGATTGCTCTTGCACAAAGAAGAAGATAGGAAAAATTAGAAATCTGTTGTTTAATATTTTTCAAGTATAGTAGTAGTAGAAAGCACCCTATTGACCAAAAACTTTAGAAAATCATAGTAAAATAACCAATACGTATTAGTGGCTGAATCTTGGTAAAAAGTAATGTTATTACACCTAAATACCAGCAAAAATAAGCTTTAGAGAATAACCTACTATTAAAGGAGGGTTGTAGTTCAAAGCACCCCCTCTGTCCTAAAATTTGGTAATTTTGTGCAGAAAGAATCCTTCACTTTTTAAGCCCCAATTTTTGAGACAGAGAGTTATACACCAGTGAGGAGCCACTGTAGTGTTTGCAGAATTTTTGGAAATTTATAAAACTAGCTTGTAGTTCAAACCCACCTTAAGGGCATAAGAGAAAAAGAAAAGAAGTGCTAAGTCAAAAGGGATAATGAATCTCACCCCAATGATTTCAGCTAGAAATGTTATTAAAATTTCACTAAAACATAAGAGGGAAATCAATGGAACAAAGAAATCATAATCTGGCCATTCAACCTAACCAAACTTGACCCTATATGGCTAAGTATACCCCAAAAACTTCCAGTAGTAAGAATAAGCCTTACCTTATTAATCTGATCATTCACCACCACACCAAATTTTAATTACTAGATTGCATGTCATGGCATACGTATATCTTACTTATGGAGGAACCGCCCGAATTATTCCAACTTAAGTGCCTAAGTCCCGCCTTGGAGGCTAGACCACACTTAAATAGGAATAAAACGTCAGTCCCTCGAATCTAGTCCGACGAGGCCACTAACAGGATCAGGTACCATGTATTCACTCGAAGGTGAGGCACAGAGCAATTACAATAAATCATAAAACCATACATTGAGGAGTACTTAATTTATTACAACATTATCAGAGTTTATCAAAAGTAGTGATCATTGTTCGGAATGCAGCGGAATATAACTAACGGTAAATAAACGGAGGGATGGGGAAGCCTGGCCCATCACTCCTCATGCTCCTCCTCTGCCGAGGTAGGGTCCCACTCAACTGTCCACCCCGGTGGCAAGATGGACGACCAAGTCACGCCAGCAACCATGTCCTCGAGAGAACCTGTAAAAAATTATGCCACAAGAAAGGCTGAGTATACTAATACTCAGCTAGACTTACCCGGTGTGAGGAGTCTACTCCTCTACCTCTAGACATGCAGCTGTTTGGCTGAGGGGTTTGGTTTGCCAAAAGCACTAGCTGAGTGTAAAATCAAGTTTAGCTTTTCAAGTTTTAGTGTGAGTCTCTTAAGACTAAATGTGTATCTACCTAATCATACATGGTATCAAGCATTTAGTAATCAACATCTTTCGCCAAATCAACACATTTCCACTTGTTACTCAATGTTGCAGCATGGATCAAGCAGTCTCATTAGCTGCGAGAAGTAGACGATTTGAATCGAGTTTTTAAACCTTGCAAGGTAAACCTAAACACACGATGTGGCGAGGCACTCCGTCCCCACACACATCAACCGTCCCCATCGATTCCCTGGCAACAGAAAGGGGCTCACTGCCTTGGCGTACAATGCCTCACTAACCCCGACTGCCGTCGTGCAGTGACAGCATTTGTACCCACCATAACCGGAATGGGAGACCTCGTCTCAGGTCGCGTGAGGAGGGCAATCTGCGGGTAGGTTCACTCAGGTACTGGGCTTACCGATTTACCATATTTCTCGGCATATGTTTAGTATGTTCAAACGCTTGACACACAGTACCACACCTTAATCCTTATTCCGATTTCCGTCTCGTAGACAACTATTCCCCATGGATCGTTGTCCACAGACCATCATCATTATGATATAAAAATGGATACAACTAATTCCTGACCTCGCGCGAGTGCTAGAAAAATCACTCGACTTCTACCGAGATCCCTAATTAGTAAAGCAGCTACTCGACTTAGCATACTAGTATCCATCTCAAAAGGAATCCTGAGTTCAACTAAGGTTCCAAACAGCTCCTACACTTAAGTGCACATTACAAACCTACAAACATTAAGTGCAGTAAAATAGCATATAGAATAGGTTATGCATAAAACCGGGGCTTGCCTTCCAAAGCTGGGGCAGGCAGATCCTCGATGGCAGGCTCTGGTGCTGGCTCCTGGGCTACCTCCTGAGCAGCTCCTTGATCCGGAATGAGGATGTACTCTCCGTCAGCGAGATTACAGTCTATCGAATGCAATGAATAAGATATATGCATATTAATGATGGGCAATTTGTTAATGCTATGCATAGCAAAACAGTACTAAATTTAGTGGTACTCTAGGGTTTTCTTTGGTTGCCTTAAGGGTTTTATACATTCATTTTAGGGTTTTGAATAAACTTAAAATTTCAGTCACCCTTTAGAGGTTTGTTTAGGCTCTTGGAATAATTTAAGGTTGCACCCCACAAATCTTTCCAAATTTCTCATTTTACTTTCTATTATACTTCTTATTGAGTGCCTTTACACTATCATGGAAAGTTAACATCTTCCAAAAATGTTATAAAAATTACAGTGGGTAAACATTGACCTCTGAGGGTTATTCCAAAAATTTGAGGTTGAAATTAATTAAGATGCTCCTTGTGCAAAATTAACAAAAGTAAGGGTAAAAGGGCACTTTACACTATACCTCTGCTTTATGTGAGGTTTCTGTACTAAATTTTATTTTTGCCATGATTCCTAAGTGATAATGGGTCTTTGTGTTAAAAATTATAGCAAAAGACCCACTAGGTATTTAGTTGTGATTTTCTAAAGTTTAATGTCAAAAATGCACTTATAACTAACTTGTAATTCGAAAAATGTCAAACAACAGAACTTATATTTTTCCTTGATTCAAACTAGCATATTATTAGTTATCCCAAGGATTGGGGTGGGTTCTCCTCAGGATCATTTTTCTAGGATTTTTCTAAGTTCTCATTGTTTTCATGAAATAAAAGGTAGTGCATTTCTTTTGTACTAACAGAGGCCTTAGCATAAATTTCCAGTGAACTAAGTGAATGAAGTCAACTAGCAAAAATGTGGTTGCCCTCTGGTTCTTATTTTAAACTCCCTTTTCTATTTTCTTTATCTTTGAGTCAAAGTGAGTTTAAATGGTAAACCCTTCCTTAATCTGGTGTACTGAGGGGTTTATTATTTTTAAACAGGCTAGGGAGTGGTTAAGTATCTCTCTAATTTTTCTTAACCCCAGTCTAAAAGTGTATCTATTTTTCCTTTCTTTATTTATCTTTTGGTCAGTTTACTAATTAAATCTAAACCTTAAAATATGTTGCAATACTTAGGGTGTTTGGTATTTTTCCTAAGTAGTTCACCTTATTTAGAACCTAGCAAAATTGGTTTGAACAAATTTGGTTGGATAAAACTGAAGTTATGAATTTTACAAGCTCTGTCTACATTTAAATGAATACTGTTTAAAGGTTTTATGAAAAACCAGTTTACACCGAGACCCCTGGGCTTTTCCGAAACCAATTCTTTAACTTATGCCCTTGGAGAACTATTCACCTGAGTCTCTGACTATTCAAAAACCCCCCGACTTCTTCTTCTTTCTCCCCGAGATCCCTCCCCTCATTGAAACAGTAACCACAGAAGTAAACAGGGCGGCGCGGCTTACCGGCGGCGAGGGAGGTCCGGCGAAGGGCGGGGTTAGCTCCAGGAAGTACTGGCAGTCACGTCGAGGTACGACTCGTCGAGGGTGATGGCCGGAATCGGTCGGGCCACGTGCGCAGGCGGGCGGGCTCGTCGGCGGTGTGCGCTCCGGCCTGCTCACGGCGGTAGAGTTCAATCCAAGGGCACAAGGAGCTTCATGGGGTGCGAAGGATGCTACCCGTGCAAGGAATTGAAGAAAGACTCACCGTGGAGCTCGGTCTACGTACGCCGGCGGTCGGGTGAAGTCCGATGAGGTCGATCCTGTATCTCCGGCGATGTTTTGTTCGATTCCTGGCTCTGGAAGCTTCACCAAGGCATGCAGAGGCTATCCCGAGGGTCAGACGGGGCGAAAAATGGCTAGGGTGGCCGGTCTATGGTGGTTGGGTCTCGGGTGGCCGCTGGCACGCCGTGCGCAGAGCATCGCCGGTGAACTTGCGCTCCGGCGGGGTGGAGAGCGAGCGGGGGTGTACGGTCAAGGCCTTGGTCGGCTTTATAGGTGCGGGCGCGGGCACGGGCACGGGGTCTTGTTTGGTGCGGCGCGCGCGGGGCTGAGCGCCGGGGCGTGCTCTAGCGTCGCCAGGGCGCGTCGAACACGTGGCCATTTCCTTCTACTCGTGTTCTAGCCCTTGCTGAGTAGCTAAACGTGCGAATCTCGCCATAAGACTGTGGTGATATCTCTTCCCTGCACCTAGGGCTACCTAGTTCATGTGAGTTCCAAGGGAAGATATGCCCTGGCTTGGGAGATATGCGGGCGCCAAGATGGTTCTGTCGACACTCTTCATCCCAAGACAAAACAGGTGTCAACTCATGTCAAACGGTCTTGGCTTTGGTTCAAACGTTTCCAGTGTGTTTCTTAGGTAATTTGGCTCCCTTTTGTCAATTGGACCCCATGGATTTGGCGCCAGCAACTAGGTGAACATCTATGATCTTTTGAAGAAGGCTGGTTTTTGACTTAGGGAAAAATTGGTTGTTCTTGGGTGTTCTTCACTTGTGGGCTGAATTTGAGAATTTTGTGGGACCTTTTTGGATTACTTTCTTTACCATTTCTTGTAGATATATTAATGTACTTAAACTTTGGTAAAGTGTTTAAGTCATGAAGTGGTCATTTGATTAGCTTTCCCACTAATCCCATGCTTGGAGGTCTAATGGCTCAAGAAGGGGTCTAAGGTATGAGCCACTTTTTCCAAGGTGAAGATGTATGAAAATCTTGGGTATTTCTGTTGTCATGATCTTTCCTTAATCAATCCATGGTTTCTAAGGTTTTGGTGCCCCTCCTCTCCCAATTAAACACATGTGATAATAGACTATAAGTGCATGTATTGAGCCAGGGCCCTGGGTAACACCTGGGGTGTTACAGCCCTCCCCCCTTAAAGGAATCACGTCCCGAGATTGGGTAGAAATCCTTTAGTGGGGTACCAAGAAGGTGTAAGTTGGTGCGTTGCAGTTTCCTTTAACCAAGTTTCTCTAGTTAACTGCTCTTCGAATGTCATTCTCTTTGCAACTTCAGAAGGAAGTCCTTCTAGAGTTATCTTCACAACTTACTTTACTCCTTCTAACTAGGTCTCTCTTATATTTGGATTCAAAGGGCAGGTGGGGGTGGGTGTTTTGGGTTATGTACCGACTCCTTTAGGTAGAAAGTTGGGAATGCAAGATTGTAGAAAATCCTTAGTCTCCCACGCAGCCTCTTCTTCTGTGTGGTTGCTCCACTGAATCTTATACATTTGAATTGACCTTGCTCGAGTTGATCTTTCCTTTCGGTCCAATACCCTGACGGGGTGCTCTTGATAAGACAAGTCTGGCTCTATCTCCAATTCTGGTTCAGGTAGCACTTCCGTGGGTAAGCGGACACACTTTCGTAGCTGAGACACGTGGAACACATCATGAACTGCTGACATATGAGGGGGTAACTTCAATTGGTATGCTACAGGTCCACAAGTCTCTTTGATTTCATAGGGCCTAATATAGCGAGGAACCAACTTGCCCTTGATTCCAAATCTCTGAACACCTTTGGTGGGTGACACCTTAAGATAAACATGGTCTCCCACTTCAAATTGTAGAGGCTTCCTCCTATTGTCATGATAGCTCTTTTGTCTGGCCTGAGCAGCTTCCAGGTTCTTCTTAATGACTCTGACTTTCTCCTCAGCTTCAAGTACTAGGTCAGGTCCAAATATTTCCCTCTCTCCAGCTTGTGACCAATTTAGCGGTGTTCTACACCTTCTCCCATACAAGGCCTCGAACGGAGCCATCTTTAGGCTGGACTGGTAGCTGTTGTTATAAGAGAATTCCGCCAAAGAAAGAAACTTGTCCCAATTCTTCCCATACTGCAGCACACATGCCCTCAACATGTCTTCCAAAATATGATTTACCCTTTCTGTCTGACCATCTGTCTGAGGATGGTACGCTGAGCTTCTTATTACATGGGTTCCAAGTGACTCTTGCAACTGCTCCCAGAAACGTGCTACGAACGGTGCTCCTCTATCTAACACGATAGTCCTTGGTATTCCATGCAAACACACTATTTGGTCAATATAGATTTCTGCATACTTCTCCGCCCTGTGGGTGGTATGTACCGGCAAGAAATGAGTTGTCTTGGTTAACCTATCCACAATGACCCAAATAGAATCGTGGTGTCGGGATGTGTTGGGTAAACCCACAATAAAATCCATGCTGAGGTCCTCCCATTTCCAAGATGGTATGGGAAGGGGCTGTAAGGTACCTGCTACCTTCAAATGACTGGCCTTGACTCTTTGGCAAGTGTCGCATTCAGATATATACTTAGCAATTTCCCTCTTCATCCTGGTCCACCGATACAAAGATCTGAGATCATGATACATCTTGTAACTCCCGGGGTGCATGGAAAATTTGGAAAGATGAGCTTCATCCAATATTTTCTTCCTGAGTGTGGGATTCTTAGGAACAACCAACCGGTCTTCAAACCATAGAACTCCCTTGCCATCCTGATGAAAGCATTTGTTCTTATCCACCTTTTGTTTGAGCATATCCTTGATGACTTGAACAACCTTGTCACCAATCTGGGCCATAATTATCTGCTCATGTAAAGTGGGCTCCACTGAGATATAATTCAAGGTACCTGAGGAAACAACTTCCATGTTCAGCTTGCATAATTCATTACACAGAGTGGCGACTTGGAGTCCATAGTTACACAGTTGCACTTGGCCTTTCGACTTAAGGCATCTGCCACCACATTGGCCTTGCCAGGATGGTAATGCACTTCCAAATCATAGTCCTTGATTAATTCCAACCATCTTCTCTGCCTCATATTAAGATCAGCCTGAGTGAAAATATACTTGAGACTCTTGTGATCAGTATAAATATTACAATGTGCTCCCATCAAATAATGTCTCCATATCTTCAGAGCATGAACTACGGCTGCTAACTCCAGATCATGTGTGGGGTAGTTCTGCTCATGAGGCCTAAGTGCTCGGGATGCATAAGCAATAACTCTGTTGTCCTGCATCAAGACACATCCCAATCTAGTGCCTGAAGCATCGCAATAAACCTCAAAGGGTTTTGTGTTGTCAGGCTGTGCTAGCACAGGTGCTGTCGTCAGATGCTGCCTCAACGTATGAAAGGCATTCTCACATTTCTGACTCCATTCATACTTTACTCCTTTCTTCAACAATTAAGTCATTGGTTTGGAAATTCTGGAGAAATCTGGAATGAATCACCGATAATATCCTGCCAATCCCAGAAAACTCCGAATCTGTCGTACGGTGGTAGGAGGCTTCCAATTCATCACTTCTTATACTTTCTCAGGATCCATAGATATCCCATCCTAAGAAATAGTGTGACACAAAAATTTAATTTCCCTTAGCCAGAAATCACATTTGGACAATTTTGCATACAACTGATGATCGCGCGGTCTCTGAAGTACTGTATGCAAGTGCTTAGTATGCTCCCGTTCATTTCTTGAATATACCCGAATGTCATCGATGAAAACCACCACAAACTTATCCAGTTCTGGCATAAATACTGAATTCATCAAATACATGAAATATGCCGGGGCATTTGTCAGCCCGAAAGATATCACCAAGTACTCATAGAGTCCATATCTGGTAGAGAAAGCCGTCTTCGGAATATCACTGGCCCTGATTTTGATCTGATGATAGCCAGAGCGAAGGTCTATCTTGAAAAACACCTTGGCTCCCACCAACTGATCAAACAATACATCAATGCTAGGCAATGGATACTTATTTTTGATGGTCACCGCATTGAGAAGGCGGTAATCAACACACAACCTCAGACTCTCGTCTTTCTTCTTCACGAACAAGGCTAGACATCCCCATGGAGAAGTACTTAGCGAATGAATCCCTTGTCCAACAACTCTTGTAACTGCTTTTTCAATTCTGCCAACTCTGCTGGAGGCATCATATAGGGTCTCTTAGATATAGGGGCAGTTCCGGGTTGTAGCTCAATTGCAAACTCTATGTCTCTGTCGGGTGGCATCCCTGGCAATTCATCTGGGAAAACATTGGGGTACTCACAGACCACTGGAATCCTTTCGATGGGTGACTCTACCAGGGTGAAGGCACAGGAACGGGTACAGCCCTGGTTAGGCAAATATAACGTAATTTCACCACAAGCAGGTGAGTGTATCTCAATGACCCTTGCTGTGATATCAATCACTGCCATATGCCTTGATAACTAGTCAGTTCCTAATATGATATCCACACTATCCAATCCCAAGATGAGGAGGGTGGTTCTAATTACAAGACTACCAAATTTTATAGGCACCTGCCTGTTGATTTGATAGGTGGAATCCCTGCCTCCTGGTGTTGAAATTGTAATGCCCCCATTTGTGTGATGGAAAGGTAACTGGCATTTGGCACTAAATTTTGCACTGATAAAACTGTGTGATGCACCAGAATCAAAAAGAATGACTACAGGATAATTAAAAATGGAAAAGATACCAGTCATGATGAGTGCTCCCTCTAGAATGTCAGCCATAGTGGTGAAGTTCAGCCTGCCTTGCCTCACTTGCACCTTCTGCCTCTTGCCTTGGTTCTGATTGGAACTCTGCCCCTGCCTCTGCTGGTTCTTGGGGCAATTCTTGGCATAGTGTCCAGTGCTGCCACAAGTGAAACATCTGTTGTCACTGGCCTGACGGTACTGCTATTGTGGCTGGTTGTTGTTCCTCTGAACTGAGGGCTGAGAGCGGTTGGGTGCCTGCTGCTGCTGTTGTGGTTGAATCACCCACCATCCTTGTTGCTGCTGAGGTCCCCTACTCTGAGTGTCGAACACAATCCTGAAGCGCTAAGGCTGAGCTGAAGGTCCTGCCATAGGGGTTTTCCTCTTCTTTTCTGCCTGCCAGACTGTGATGCAGTCTTCCTCAGAAATGGCCATATTGACTAACTCATTGTAGTTGTTGGCCCTGACTGTGTTGAGATGGTCACAGAGCTTAGTACTGAGGCCCCTCCTGAACCTGTCCCTCTTCTTCTCATCTGTGTCAGCATGATAGCCTGCATACTGACACAGGTCGTTGAAGGCTTGGGCGTATTGTAACACTGTACGACTTCCCTAAGTGAGTGCCAAAAACTCATTGAGCTTACGGTCCATGATGCCCGCTGGTATGTGATGTCCTCTGAATGCTGCCTTGAATTCTCCCCATTCCACTACGTGATCAATCGGCTGCATGGCGAGAAAGTGATCCCACCATGTTCGCGCGGGTCCACGAAGCTGCTGGGTGGCGAAACGAACCTTGGCCACATTTGAACAAACCCCATTAAGTAGTGGGAACTTGGATTCCACCACTCTGAGCCACACATCAGCATCAAGTGGATCCTCTGCCTGAGTGAACAATGGCGGCTGAGTGCTAAGGAACTCCTGATAGGTGGCCGCTGCTGGGGGACACTAATGGTGATTACCACCACCATAGTGCAGAGGTGGTGGCTGACGCTGAGCCAACTGTCGCAGAATCTCATTCTGCTGAGCCATCTGTTCTTGCATGGTAGGAGGCAGCGGCGGTGGAGGAATGCGCTCAGTCTGTCCACGGCGCACTCTTCCTGCCATCTAAAAATTTAGGATGCTCTTAATATCATACTTTTGACATCAGGGTTCGCACATGGTAAAAGATTTGAAAGGACAAAGTTTGTAAAATTCCAAACATTTCCTTGCTTTTTCATAAAAGATACCACATGACATAAAACTATCTTCATAACTTCATTAGAGATCATCCATCCTTCATCAATCCAAAAGAGTTTTCTAATAGTTATAGCAGTGTTCAAAATACTCGACTCTCTCTAGCCTAGTACCCTCTAGGTGCAAAAGCTAAGCTAGTTTCGAGGAGCTCTACTGCCGCACACTTCTGTCACAATTTCTGAAACCTAATGGGCAAACGAGGCAACACTAGACTTGGGGGAAGGGGGTGTTCCTGAGCCAGCAGTGTCCAAACTGGATGCAGGCTCCGGCTCCTCTCCTCCCTCGATGTCGACATCCTCGTCGGCTCCTTCTGCCTCCATGTCCTGAATTTCCTAGTGGTGCATATCCAAGTGCTGGTTGGCTTCCTCAAGTTGTTGCTGCGTAGTCAGGAGCTGATCCTCGAGAACCACGATGGTGTTCTCTCTGGCTCCTACTTGCTCCTCAAGCTCTTGGATTTGGGTGGCCATCTGCTCTACCTGCAGGTCCTTTTCCACCAGCTCAGTGGATAGATCTACCACAAGGTCCTCCCTGTTGTCCAGGGTGATCTTGGTAGACTCCACCAAGCCCATCAGCTGAGACATTGCCTCTGCTCGCACTGCTTGCAGACGATACAGAGCATTCATGCATTGCACTGTCAGGTGAGCAGTCTGCCCTGGGTATAGAGCCCACACATCATTGGCATGCTCTACTCGATCCTTCCACATTGGGTCGTCCTCCTTTTCAGTGGGGAACAAGCCAATGGGATGATTTGACAGCTCCAAGGGGTGAAAGCCACAAAAGGTCGTCAGCCCGTGGAGAGCAATGGACTCGATAGTATCTTCAGCCCTAAATCTGAAAGACTCGGAGTCCAGCGAACGCCAACCCGGCTGTAAGGGATGAGGCTCCAAGGTCATCCTCACCCTACAACGGGGTACCCAATGCTCCTCGAACAACTGCACCGCATACTAGGGAGCCGTCGTATAACCGGCTCCCTGCAGTACCTCCCACAAAATGCGGGGAAAACCCTCGCGTGCAAGTCCGTCCATGTGGGAATGTGCGTTCCCTCCTTCCGAGGATTCGTGAGAAGTCATCTGTGTAAGGGTAAGCGTAAGCGAAAAAGAAAACGAATTACAAAAATAAAAGGGAATTAGTGCTTAGCTTTTCTAAGGTTACGTTGAGGTCTTGGAGTATACTTAATGCCTCATAGCTTTTAATGTTCTTGACCACTTACCAAGTAGTTTGAATAAAATGATGCATGCATGCTCGTCCTAAGCGACCTCACATCAACCTATAGGGATAGAGAAATCCCCCTCCCTTATAGTAGCCTGTAGGGCACATTCCATTAGCCACCTAGCTACCCATCTAATATCCTAAGGCTTCACCCTCTATGTCCATCCTTATCGCCTTACCGATCTATCCAACATTGGTTTCTAACAAGTTTTACTTTTTGAAAGGATGGAAATTAAGGTTTATTGATTCTTCTGTGGTGGTACAAGCTCTGATACCAGCTGTGGCGGAACCGCCCGAATTATTCCAACTTAAGTGCCTCAGTCCCGCCTTGGAGGCTAGACCACACTTAAATAGGAATAAAACGTCAGTCCCTCGGATCTAGTCCGACGAGGCCACTAATAGGATCAAGTACCACGTACTCACTCGAAGGTGAGGCACAGAGCAATTACAATAAAGCATAAAACCATACATTGAGGAGTACTTAATTTATTACAACATTATCAGAGCTTATCAAAAGTAGTGATCATTGTTCAGAATGTAGCGGAATATAACTAACGGTAAATAAACGGAGGGATGGGGAAGCCTGGCCCATCACTCCTCATGCTCATCCTCGGCCGAGGTAGGGTCCCACTCGACTGTCCATCCTGGTGGAAAGATGGATGGCCAAGTCACGCCAGCAACCATGTCCTCCAGAGAACCTGTAAAAAATTATGCCATAAGCAAGGCTGAGTATACTAATACTCAGCTAGACTTACCCGGTGTGAGGAGTCTACTCCTCTACCTCTAGACATGCAGTTGTTTGGCTGAGGGGTTTGGTTTGCCAAAAGCACTAGCTGAGTCTAAAATCAAGTTTAGCTTTTCAAGTTTTAGTGTGACTCTCTTAAGACTAAATGTGTATCTACCTAATCATACATGGTATCAAGCATTTAGCAATCAACATCTTTTGCCAAATCAACACATTTCCACTTGTTACTCAATGTAGCAGCATGGATCAAGCAGTCTCATTAGCTGTGAGAAGCAGACGATTCGAATCGAGTTTTTAAACCTTGCAAGGTAAACCTAAACACACGATGTGGCGAGGCACTCCATCCCCACACACATCAACCGTCCCCATCGATTCCCTGGCAATAGAAAGGGGCTCACCGCCTTGGCGTACAATGCCTCACTGACCTCGACTGCCGTAGTGCAGTGACTGCACTTGTACCCACCATAACCGGAATGGGAGACCTCGTCTCAGGTCACGTGAGGAGGGCAATCTGCGGGCAGGTTCACTCAGGTACTAGGCTTACCGATTCACCATATTTCTCGGCATATGTTTAGTATGTTCAAACGCTTGACACACGGTACCACACCTTAATCCTTATTCCGATTTCCGTCTCGTAGACAACCAATCCCCATGGATCGTTGGCCACAGACCATCATCATTACGATATAAAAATGGATACAACTAATTCCTGACCTCGCGCGAGTGCTAGAAAAATCACTCGACTTCTACCGAGGTCCCTAATTAGTGAAGCAGCTACTCGACCTAGCATACTAGTATCCATCTCAAAAGGAATCCTGAGTTCATGCAACTAAGGTTCCAAACAGCTCCTACACTTAAGTGCACATTACAAACCTACAAACATTAAGTGCAGTAAAATAGCATATAGAATAGGTTATGCATAAAACCGGGGCTTGTCATCCAAAGCTGGGGCAGGCAGATCCTCGATGGCAGGCTCTGGTGCTGACTCCTGGGCTACCTCCTGAGCAACTCCTTGCTCCAGAACAAGGATGTACTCCCCGTCAGCGAGATTACAGTGTATCGAATGCAATGAATAAGATATATGCATATTAATGATGGGGCAATTTGTAAATGCTATGCATAGCAAAACAGTACTAAATTTAGTGGTACTCTAAGGTTTTCTTTGGTTGCCTTAAGGGTTTTATACATTCATTTTAGGGTTTTGAATAAACTTAAAATTTCAGTTACCCTTTAGAGGTTTGTTTTGGCTCTTGGAATAATTTAAGGTTGCACCCCACAAATCTTTCCAAATTTCTCATTTTACTTTTCTATTATGCTTCTTATTGAGTGCCTTTACACTATCATGGCAAGTTAACATTTTCCAAAAATGTTATAAAAATTACAGTGGGTAAACATTGATCTCTGTGGGTTATTATAAAAATTTGAGGTTGAAATTAATTCAGATGCTCCATGTGCAAAATTAACAAAAGTAAGGGTAAAAGGGTACTTTACACTATAGCTCTGCTTTAGCTGAGGTTTCTGTACTAAATTTTATTTTTGCCATGATTCCTATGTGATAATGGGTCTTTGTGTTAAAAATTACAGCAAAAGACCCATTGGGTATTTAGTTGTGATTTTCTAAAGTTTAATGCCAAAAATGCACTTATAACTAACTTGTCATTTGAAAAATGTCAAACAACAGAACTTATATTTTTCTAAGATTTAGACTAGCATATTATTAGTTATCCCAAGGATTGGGATCGGTTCTCCTCAGGATCATTTTTCTAGGATTTTTCTAATTTCTCATTGTTTTCATGAAATAAAAGGTAGTGCATTTATTTTGTACTAACAGAGGGCTTAACATAAATTTCCAGTGAACTATGTGAATGAAGTCAACTAGCAAAAATGTGGTTGCCCCCTGGTTCTTATTTTAAACTCCCTATTTATTTTCTTTATCTTTGAGTCAAAGTGAGTTTTAATGGTAAACCCTTCCTTAATCTGGTGTATTGAGGGGATTTATTATTTTTAAACAGGCTAGGGAGTGGTTAAGTACCTCTCTAATTTTTCTTAACCCCAGTCTAAAAGTGTAGCTATTTTTCCTTTCTTTATTTATCTTTTGGTCAGTTTACTAATTAAATCTAAACCTTAAAATATTCTGCAATACTTAGTGTGTTTGGTATTTTTCCTAAGTAGTTCACCTTATTTAGAACCTAGCAAAATTGGTTTGAACAAATTTGGTTGGAAAAAACTGAAGTTATGAATTTTACAAGCTCTGTCTACATTTAAATGAATAATGTTTAAAGGTTTTATGAAAAACCAGTTTACACCAAGACCCCTGGGCTTTTCCGCAATTCTTTAACTTATGCCCCTGTGGAACTATTCACCTAAATCTCAGACTATTCAAACCCCTCCCCCGGCTTCTTCTTCTTTCTCCCCGAGATCCCTCCCCTCATTGAAACTGTAACCGCGGAAGTAAACAGGGTGGCGCGGCTTACCGGCGGCGAGGGAGGTCCGGCGAAGGGAGGGGTTAGCTCTGGGAAGTCCTAGCGGTCACGTCGAGGTACGACTCGTCGACGGTGATGGCCGGAATCGGTCGGGCCACGTGCGCAGGCGGGCGGGCTCGTCGGCGGCGTGCGCTCTGGCCTGCTCACGGCTGTAGAGTTCAATCCAAGGGCACAAGGAGCTTCACGGGGTGCGAAGGATGCTACTCGTGCAAGGAATCGAAGAAAGACTCACCGTGGAGCTCGGTCTACGTACGCCGGCGGTCGGGTGAACTCCGGCGAGGTTTAGTTCGATTCCTGGCTCTGGAAGCTTCACCGAGGCACACAGAGGCTATCCGGAGGGTCGGACGGGGCTGGGAATGGCTAGGGTGGCCGGTCTACGGTGGTTGGGTCTCGGGTGGCCGCTGGCACGCCGTGCGCAGAGCGATCGCCGGTGAATTTGCGCTCCGGCGGGGTGGAGAGCGAGCGGGGGTGTACGGTCAAGGCCTTGGTCGACTTTATAGGTGCGGGCACGGGCACGGACACAAGGTCTTGCTTGGCGTGGCGCGGCGCGCGCGGGGCCGAGCGCTGGGGCGTGCTCTGGCATCGCCAGGGCGCGTTGAACACGTGGCCATTTCCTTCTGCCCATGTTCTAGCCCTTGCTGAGCAGCCAAACGTGCGAATCTCGCCATAAGACTGTGGTGAGATCTCTTCCCTGCACCTAGGGCTACCTAGTTCATGTGAGTTCCAAGGGAAGATATGCCCTAGCTTGGGAGATATGCGGGTGCCAAGATGGGTCTGTCGGCACTATTCATCCCGAGACAAAACAAGTGTCAACTCATGTCAAACGGTCTTGGCTTTGGTTCAAACTTTTCCAGTGTGTTCCTTAAGTAATTTGTCTCCCTTTTGTCAATTGGACCCCATGGATTTGGCGCCAGCAACTAGGTGAACATCTATGATCTTTGGAAGAAGGCTGGTTTTTGACTTAGAGAAAAATTGGTTGTTCTTGGGTGTTCTTCACTTGGGGGCTGAATTTGAGAATTTTGTGGGACCTTTTTGGATTACTTTCTTTACCATTTCTTGTAGATATATTA
Source organism: Zea mays (assembly GCF_902167145.1). Classification (NCBI taxonomy): domain Eukaryota; kingdom Viridiplantae; phylum Streptophyta; class Magnoliopsida; order Poales; family Poaceae; genus Zea; species Zea mays. The sequence goes on from NC_050097.1 coordinate 93,872,361, forward strand.
ATGTACTTAAACTTTGGTAAAGGGTTTAAGTCATGAAGTGGTCATTTGATTAGCTTTCCCACTAATCCCATGCTTGGAGGTCTAATGGCTCAAGAAGGGGTCTAAGGTTTGAGCCACTTTTTCCAAGGTGAAGATGTATGAAAATCTTGGGTATTTCTGTTGTCATGATCATTCCTTAATCAATCCATGGTTTATAAGGTTTTAGTGCCCCTCCTCCCCCACTTAGACACATGTGATAATAGACCATAAGTGCATGTATTGAGCCAGGGCCGTGGGTACACTACAACACATATAGCCTTCTATGACGAATACATCGTGACAATAGACCAAACTGTCATAAATCTCTCCTATTTATGACGTTTTGTTGGGATCGATTGACTTCAGTGACGAAAAGGAAATGTTTGTCATTAAGACCAATGCAAAATCATCATAAACATGAACGATGTCATATTTGTGACAAACACCTTTTCAATTTCATGACAATTAGCTAGTGTCACTGTTTCATGACAATATTGGTCGCCATAAGTTCTCTTGTTAATTTCCCAAAAAAAATTTAGGCCCCACTACAAATAATGAAATACATCAAAATGGCAATGAAACAAGTTTAAATATCAAATCATGTTTAAATAAAAATTGATTAAGTTTGAATTTTCCACGTGTATTTTTCTATAAATATATTACTATAGACTTAGGTCTAATATATTCATGAGCAATTTGTTATATAAATAAAAACAATTTTAAAACAAAAAGTTTGGAAAAATACACCAACCCACAAGATTGAATATAAAATCATGCTTAAATAAAAATTGATTAAGGTTGAATTTCTCACATGTATTTTTTATAAATATATTACTAAAGACTTATATCTAATATATTCATGAGTAAATTGTAATAAGTTACAAAGTAAAAATGTTATCTTTTATATTGAAACTGTGGGGGGTTTAAGCGCCTCGTCGCGTTTTGGCTACAACACCACAATTGTGGTGCCAACACGTAGTCTCTGTGCAGACCCTAAAACCTCCTCTCTTAAAAGACGCGGGGAATAAGGCCTCCTCCGTGCTTCCCGTAGCAAGGAGCTGTCCACGAGGAAGACCAGGAGCCAGCTTTCGAGTCTGCCACAGAGGATCTCCCCGCAGCCCCAGCATTTGAAGGCAAGCCCCGGTTTATGCATAACTAGTTTATATATGCTACTTTACTACACTTAATGTTTGTAGGCTTGTAATGTGCACTTAAGTGTAGGAGTTGCTTGAAACCCTTAGTTGCATTAACTCAGGATCCTTTTTTTGAGATGGATACTAGTATGCAAGGTCGAGTAGCTGCTTGCTAATTAGGATCGCGGTAAAAGTCAAGTGATTTTTCTAGCACTCGCGCGAGGTCAGGAATTGATTGTATTCATCTTGATAACGGGATCTATGATGGTCTATGGACTTGGATCCAGGGTGGATGCCTTGTCCATGAGACGGGAAAAAGGAACTAAGGATTAATGTGTGGATACCTGAGTCAAGCGTTTGAACGTACTAAACACATGTCGGGAAATATGGTAACCGATAAGCCTAGTACCTGAGTGAAGCCGGGCATGGACTTTTCCCCTCACTTGTCCTAAAACTGGGTCTCCCATGCTAGCTATGGTGGGTACAAGTGCGGCCACTACACAGCGGCAGCCGAGGTCAGTGGAGCATTGTATGCCAAGGCGGTGAGCCCTGGCCGCGAACGGGGAATCGATGGGGATGGTTGACATGTGTGGGTACGGAGTGCCCCTACATGTCGTGTGTTTAGGTTTACTGAAGCGTCCCCAATCTTCTGGGACTCAAATATGATACAATTACTAGTCCCAGGAGGCTAGTAAACACATTTATACATCAGATGATTACAGATCTGCTTAAACGACAAACCTATAAAGGTGGCGAACAACTTTAAGAGTTGGTCCACAACTCGGGACATATCATCAGAGTGGGGCTGGAGCAGCCCGATATACGCAGCGAAGCAAATCAGCTGTCCAACAGCCACAGGCAAGGTTGGGAACAGTCGTAACTCTTACCCGATCTCCTTTTTCTGAAAAAAAGTAAATAAGCAAGGGTGAGTACAAACGTACTCAGCAGCCCACCTTCACCCGCGGAATGGGGAAATCAGATATAATGCATGGAATATCTGGAGCTCAGGATATTTTGCAGAAACAGCAATATTTTATGCAGGGTTGTTTTGTAAAACATTTTGTATTTTGCAAAGCGCATCCTCTCCAAAGGAGCAGGACGTTTTTCAGTATTATAATAAAATCCCCTGGACTAAACCATCCAGGTATCTCAGCAGTTTCCCACTGGTTTTCCTTTTCAAAAACAGCTACTGGACTTCCCGTCCACCATAGCTCACGGCTCAACCGCCGGACCTTTTAAAAACCATTTATCTCAAACGCAGCCTTTTTTGAAAACAAAACATTAATTGCCATACCATACCAGACTCGTCCATACCAGTGGACACGGACTATTCGAATAGGTTTAGACTCTGCGCAGAGGTGTACACTTTACCCACTAGTCCGGCTCTGCGATCTCATAGCTAGTGAGACCCGAATCTGAATCTCTTTCTTTCCCCGCACGTCCTAACCTTAATGGTTATACCGGAAGGAGTCAGGCCACCACCATGTCCAAACCGGACAATACATTCCCCCTCCTTATCCTCCCGGTGCTCCCCAGCCTTCATAACCCTAGGGTTGGACCGTACGAGTTTAGATTGAGTGACTGCCCACACAGTCTCGAGTGGTTGTACTTGTCATGAGTACAGGTAGTGAAAGATGACAAACTGGTCCTTATACGAGGGGACAATCCTTCTGCTCACGCCTAAACCAGCTGAGCCATCACCTTAGGCCCTCCCCTAAACCAGGGAGTCCCTGATTATCCCTACTCAAAGGTGATAAGGGTGAAAACCCTTCATCATACACATTTTGAAAAGCATTTTCTTTTGAAAACTCACACCTTTCCTCAAATCATTTGTAACAAATATATCAGGGATTGATTGCGGCAAGCGGCTGGGTAGCCATAATAACTTGTCTCAAAATCATATCATGCATAAAATAACAGGTTGAGGGTTGTGGTTGAAAAACATAGGTAATTTATGCATCAAAGGGATCCAGTGAGCTTGTCGTGCTTATCCGGCGAAGGGGGAAGAAGAGCTCGCGGAACTGGCTTCTGGCTCCTAGCGTAGACTTGTAGATCTGGCCTCGACGAGACAGTACGAACGCTCCAATAACTATGCAACATGAACAAGCAAACATACAAACAAGCAAGTATACCAACAAATATTTAGTATAGTGGTCAGAATAGAGATATATGGATGGGTAGAGTCTTGAGTAGAATCTGTGTCATGTGGTGTTGAGATACTACTAGTGGTGGAGCGGAGGTGCTTACCAGGAGGGTGGACTGGAGGCGAAGCGACACTATGCGTGTAGCCGGTAGAGCGGAGTAACTGAGTGGGTGGGCGTTTGCCTTGGCTGAGGGTGTTGAGTGTGTGTGGAGAGGGAGAGGGTAGCTAGGTGTATTTATAGCTAGGTGTATGTGCTGTAGCACAGTGAAGTTCACTGTTGGTGAGAATAGTGACGAATGAATCGTCTGACTTAGTCTGAACAGAGAGATTATAGGCAGAATATGAGATAAGAGTATTTTAGGAGTTTTCTGTATTATGAACCATGCTTATGGGATGACATGGTTGGATAGGGAATAATTCGATAAGAATTTAGAAACGAGAATTATTGGAATCTGAGTTTGGAAGCCTGGTTCGAAGGAATCTCAAGTTAAGCGTGCTCAACTTGGAGAAACCTAGGATGGGTGACCAGATGGGAAGTTCCCACTGGAAGGAAAATCACAGTCACCGGAGTTTGTAAAACTGGAATATGGGTCTGGCTGGTCTTAGGTGGACTGGACAGCATGATGGATGAGTAGTTGAAATTTGGGGTGATCGGATGATCGATGAATAGTAACGGTGAATAGTAACGGTGAATACTAACGGTAAAAAGTAACGGTAAATAGTAACGGTAAAAAGTAACGGTAAATAGTAACGGTAAAAAGTAACGGTAAAAAGTAACGGTAAAAAGTAACGGTAAAAAGTAACGGTAAATAGTAACGGTAAAAAGTAACGGTAAAAAATAACGGTAAATAGTAACGGTAAAAGTAACGGTAAATAGTAACGGTAAAAAGTAACGGTGAATAGTGACGGTAAATAGTAACGGTAAAGATAACGGTAAATAGTGATGGTGAATAGTTCGTATGAACGAACGATGAACGATGGATATGAACTATGAACGAACGATGAACGATCGAATGATCGAACGAACGAACGATCGGAATTTCGGCAGCATAACGACAGGAAAAAGATTATTTGGATGAACGAACGGACGAACGATCGAACGATCGGACGAACGGACGAACGAACCATGAACGATCGGACGAACGATCGAACGATCGGACGAACGAACGAACAAACTAAGAACAGGGGGACGAACGATCGAAGAACGACCGAACGATCCTTGTGCTAGTGTGTGCTTGTGTGGAACATGGAGTGGGTGTGTGGGGGGGGAGAGAGTTGCCATGAAATGGCTTGGGGTGGGATGAGAGGAGGCCCTTGCCCCTCTATTTATAGCCATGGTGGGGGGATTAGGGGGAGGGATGAGAGGATTAGTGGGAGGATGAGAGGATTAGTGGGAGATTAGCATGGATTTGTCTTATATGAGTGTAATTAGCTTGTAGAGCTCACCGTATGACACCGGAGGCATACATATACGTATGAGCATGAGGAAAGTTATGGAGAAAATATTTGTGGGGGCTTGAAAAATGATTCTGAAGGTATTTCTCAGGAAGAAAATACTTGGACATATATCGGTGGAATATTTGGGCAGTATTTCTGAAAGAGTTTGAGGGTGATCAGTGGGGAAATATTTGTAGGATATTTTGAGGAGGATTTTAGAGAGAATATAGACCACTATATTTTATTTGCTGATATCAACTCACAAACAGACATTTTGAAATGAAATTTGAAATTCATTTTGAATTTAGAGCGAGTTTGAGAAAATTTTAGGATTTGAATTTTTGGGATGCTACATTTACCTTGCATGGTTTAAATACTCGATTCAAATCGTCTGCTTCTCGCAGCTAATGAGACTGCTTGACCCCTTGTACTACATTGAGTAAGAAGTGAAATTAGGTTTTACTTGAGATAACCTGTTGATTGTACTAAATGATTGCTACCATGTATGCTTAGAAGGAGCAAACTTAGCTAAAAGTAATGATACTAGAATTGGAAAAGCTAATACTTATTTTAGACTCAGCTAGTGCTTTTGGCAAACCAAACCCCTCAGTTAAATAGTTGCATGGTCTAGAGGTAGAGGAGTAGATTCCTCACACCGGGTAAGTCTAGCTGAGTATTAGTATACTTAGACTTGCTTGTGGCACAAGTTTTGCAGGTACGCTTTAGGATATGGTTGATGGTGTGACTTGGCCTACCACCCTGCCACCGGGTTAGACGGTCGAGTGGGATGCTGCTCCAGCAGGATAGGAGCAGGAGGAGTAGTGAGCTAGGCCTTGCCCTATTCCTCATCTTTCGACGATATCAACTATCCGCTGCAATTTATCTTATGAACTTACTTCAGTTTACTTGAAAAACTCCGATTTATGTAATAACTCTAGTACTTTAATTTGAGGTTTCCTATTTTATTGTATTTCCTATGTAACTCACCTTCGAGTGAGCTTGTGGTATTTGATCCTGGATAAGTGGCTTTATAAGACTAGATCTGAGGGACTGACGGGTTATTCCGATTTAAGTGTGTTGCAGCCTCTGAGGCGTGACTTGGGCACTTAAGCTAGAATAATTCGGGTGGTTCTACCACATCTGGTATCGGAGCAAATACCACCACAGAGAGAGCAATAAATCATGAATACCAACTTTCAAAAAAAATAAAACTTGCTTAGAAACTAGCATTGGAATCGTCAGGACTAGAACGCTAGACCTAGGACAAAAGGCCTTAGAAATAGTGGAGAGAAAAATAGGTGGCTAATTAGGTAGGCCCTATGGGCCAGTCTTAGGATGTTAAGGATGCCCTAAAAAGCACCCTTCTGATTCGGTGAGGAGACGTTCTTTGCAGCATGCATGCATTATAAAACTAAAAGGGATTAGAAATTAAAGGAGTAAATTTTTTTATCTAACCCACTTCCTTTTTACCCACCCAGGCTCTTTTATTTTTCTTTCTTCCACCATAACATTTACCTCTGATTCTCTTCCACAGATGACTTCACCCACCCACGCCAATGGAGGAGACACTCGTTTCAGTTCTGATTTCCTTTCTCACGAGGGTTTTCCTTCCATTTTGTGGGAAGTTCTCAACTCCGCCAGTTACCCTATGCCCCCTTTGTACACGGTGCAACTGTACGAGGAGCATCGGGTGCCACGTTGCCGAGTTTGGCTGACTCTGGAGGCTCATCCCCTTCAACCAGGTTGGCGTTCCCTTGAATTCGAGACTGTTGGATTCAGGATGGACAACACCACCGAAGCAGCAGCTATGAAGACCCTGACGACTTTCTGTGGATACCATCCCTAGAGATGGTGATGCACTTGGACTCTTCCCCGCTGAGAAGAGGGATGACCCCATGTGGTGCAACAGAGTGAGCCATGTGAAGGACGTGTGGGCTATGTATCCTGACTTAGTTGGGAGGATCATTGTTCAGTGCATCAGCGCGTTCTACCGCCTATAGACCCTGCAGAGTGACACTATGGCACATCTTGCTAACCTCGCTCAGACCACCATGCTCACCCTCGATAACCGAGAGGACTTCATGGTCGACCTGTCCTCATAGTTGGTGGAGAAGGACCTACATGTAGAAAGGTTGAGCCAGCGCATCACCACCCTAGAGCAGCAGGTGGAGATCCGGGACAACACCATTGATGTCCTGGAAAACCAGCTCCACGATGTGCAGCTGCAGCTTGAGGAAGCTAATGACCACCTGGACATGCACCACCTGGAGATGGAGGCCAATGAGGCCGGAAGCGAGGGAGAGGAGGCTCCCGAGGAGTTAGGACCAGCCCCTGGTACCAATGCGACTGCCTCCGTGATGCCCCCTTCAACCGTATCCTGTGTCACTTCCACTACTCAGGGTTGATGGGTCATTCTGACACCTTAGGAGGATAGAAACCCACGCTAGTGCTGTCAGATTTTGGACTAGGCTTACGGGTGCTGTCCCCAAAAATTGATGTAACCCATGAGAACTTTTGAGATCAATGAAATGATTGTAATCATGTTATCCTAGTTCGAATTAATGTTAAGTTATGACATTTTATTTCCGTATGATATAAATCATATTGTTCGAAATTGTGAATTGGGATAACAATGGCGACAATCTCTTATTTTAGATGGGAGCTAGGCAGCATCGCGGGCAGAACGAGCAAGTTCCCCCGCCACCTCCTCCAGCTCCCGCGGTGCAAGAGCTGATGGCTCAGCAGAATGAAATTCTGCGACAGCTCTTACAGCGCCAGCCCCACCCTCAGCTGCATGGTGGAGGCCAGCCGCAGCGACCTCCGGCCACGACAACCTACCAAGAGTTCCTGAGCATGCAGATGGGTAATCAGGCCACCTCAGCATCAGCCAGCACCCAACCGTTTTCCAGCTCCCGCTCCAAGGAACAATCAACCTCAGCAGTAGCAGCAGTTCCGCCAGGGAAATGGGAACAAGTGCTTTACTTGTGGCATTGTGGGCCATTATGACAAGAATTGCCCAAGGAATCAGCAGAGACAGGTGCCAGCACCAAATCAAGACAAAGGGAGAAAGCAGAAGGCGCAAGTCAGGCAAGGGAAGCTCAACTTCACTACTCTAGAGAAGTTACCGAAAGGAGCCCCCATCATGACCGGTATCTTTTCAGTTTTTAATCAACCTGCATTAATTTTGTTTGATTCTGGTGCATCACATAGCTTCATTAGCTAGAAATTCAGTGCTAAATGTCAATTGCCTTTCTATCATACAAAAGGGTCTTTTATGAAAGCAACACCTAGGGGTAAAATTGCAACAAACCAATTAAATCAAAGTGTGCCTATCTCGCTGGGAAGTAAGATCTTTAAAACCACACTCCTGGTTTTGGGATTAGAGGGTATGGACATCATTCTCGGAGCCGATTGGATGACTCAACACCGAGTAGTGTTGGATGTAGCTGCCAGAGCTCTGGAGATCCGTTCTCCTACCTTCGAAGACCTTGTGTTGTATCTACCAAGCCAAGATTCTACTCGATCATGTGCTTTTGCTATGATAGAGTTGCCCTTGAAGAAGATTCCAGTGGTCTATGAGTATGCAGATGTTTTTCCTGATGAATTGCTAGGAATGCCACCAGATCGGGATATTGAATTCGCCATCGAGATGCAACCGGGAACGACACCTATTTCCAAGAGACCTTACCGGATGCCACCCGCCGAGTTGGCAGAATTGAAGAAGCAGTTGCGAGAGTTGTTAGACAAGGGTTTCATATGCCCAAGTACTTCGCGTTGGGGGATGTCCAGCCTTGTTTGTGAAGAAGAAAGATGAAAGCTTGAGGCTATGGATAGATTACCGCCCACTTAATGCGGAAGCCATTATTTGCTCCTCAACAACTGAGAGGGCCTGCTAGTACTTGGTGGGCGAATTTTGTAGCGGTCCAACCGACGGGACATCAGATCACCTCGGAAGAATTCAAGTTAGCATTCTGTGAGCACTATGTTCCAGAAGGAGTGCTTCATATGAAACAAGAAGAGTTCATTCGGTTAAAACAAGGAGAAGATACTGTAATGCAGTATCTCAACAAATTTAATCATCTATCTCAGTACGCCATCGACCAAGTAAATACAAATCTGAAGAAAAAGAATTGTTTTATGAGGGGACTCATCAACAGGCTTCAGAGGAAAATGGCCACTTGCCTGGATCTTACTTATAGCGGAGCTGTTAGCACGGTGCTGGAAGTAGAAGCCAAAAATACAGGCCATGGAAAATCAAAGGGATTTGGAGGTGACGGGTCTAACCAGGGACCTGAGAAGGGAACCAGGTTGGTGATCCTACCTTTTAATTAGAATCATTCTTCGCCTCGCCCACCCTCCTATCCGTTCAAGCAGCCTGTTTTCATTCGTCCCAATACTGCCCCTACTTCTACAAATCAGCGAGTGCCCCTGGTACTCGTTTCCCCACTCTCCCTAGTTCTTCTACTGGCTGCTTCAACTGTGGAAAGTCTGGTAATTTTATAAAGGATTGTCCATACCCGAAGCAGAATAAATTCAACACTCAGCAAAACTCTGGGAGCTCCAATCAAGGCAAAGGGAACATGGCTAATAATTCAACGGGCAAAAATGTCAAGAAGACAGGACAAATTTATTATACTCAAGTGGCCACTACACCGGAAGGCGAGCCGGTAATGATGGGTACGTTCCTTGTGGCCAATTACCCCGCAGTCATTCTCTTTGATTCTGGTGCTTCACATACTTTCATAAGCAAGAATTTTGTGGAAAAGCATTGCATTCCTTGCACTGAATCAAGGGAAGGATTTGTTATCCATTCACCTGGGGGACAAATATTTACTAAGGAAGTAGCCTTCCACATACCAGTAACATTGGTCGGAAGAGAATTCCCTACCAATATGATTGTTTTAAAGGGCCAAGACATAGATGTAATCCTGGGCATGAATTGGTTAGCCTAGCATAGAGCTATCCTCAATACTAACTTAAGGACCATCAAATTGAGCCATGATCATGAAGAGATTCAGTTTTTCATCCCTGTAGCTGTCCCAGCTAGACCCATGGGACAAGTTTATGAAGCTATCATACCGGAAATCCGGAACATTCCGGTGGTATGTGAATTCTCGGATGTTTTTCCTGAAGATTTTCCTAGATTGCCTCCAGAAAGGGATGTAGAATTTGTAATTGAACTAAAGCCCGGTACGGCTCCTATTTCTAGAACGTCGTATCGAATGCCACCTAATGAATTGGCAGAATCCAAGACTCAACTCCAAGACTTGCTTGAGAAAGGGTTCATTAGGCCTAGTTCATCACCATGGGGATGTCCAGCAATTTTCGTTAAGAAGAAGGATCAGACACTTTGAATGTGCGTGGACTACAGACCTCTTAATGAGGTCACTATCAAAAACAAGTACCCTCTTCCTCGAATCGATATCCTATTTGATCAGCTTACTGGAGCTCGGGTATTCTCCAAGATTGACCTCAGGTCAGGTTATCATCAGATCCGTATTCGACCCAAAGATATACCGAAGACCGCATTCACTACGCGGTATGGATTATTTGAATATTTGGTTATGTCTTTCGGATTGACAAATGCTCCAGCCCACTTCACATACTTAATGAACTCGGTATTCATGGCTGACTTGGATAAATTTGTGGTGGTCTTCATTGATGGCATCCTTATTTATTCCAAAAATGAGGTGGAGCATGCTAAGCACTTACGGATCGTACTAACGCGCTTAAAGGAGCACCAGTAGTATGCTAAATTCAGTAAATGCACATTTTGGTTGGAAGAAATCCAATTTTTGGGACATGTATTATCTGCAAAAGGAATTGCGGTTGATCCTAGTAAAGTTAAAGATATTCTAGAATGGAAACTGCCAACCACTGTACATCAAGTTCGAAGTTTCCTTGGACTAGCTGGTTATTACCACAGGTTCATTCTGGATTTCTCCAAAATTGTGAAACCTATCACAAGTTTATTGAAGAATGATACAAGGTTTGACTGGTCCTCAAAGTGCAATAAAGCCTTTGAACAATTGAAGGTATTATTGACCACTACTCCGGTGTTGGCTCAACCTGATATAGAAAAGCCTTTTGATGTGTACTGTGACGCATCGAGCAGTGGACTGGAGTGTCTCCTAATGCAAAAGGGTCGAGCCATCGCTTATGCTTCAAGACAACTACGTCGACATGAGGAGCATTATCCGACTCATGACTTGGAGTTAGCCGCATTTGTTCATGCCCTCAAGATATGGCGTCATTATCTGCTGGGAAATACCTGCCATTTGTATACAGATCATAAAAGTCTGAAGTATATCTTTACCCAGTCAGAACTGAACATGAGGCAGAGAAGATGGCTTGAGCTGATTAAAGATTATGATTTGGAAATCCATTATCACCTAAGAAAAGCTAATGTGGTAGCAGATGCCCTAAGTCGTAAGGCTTCATGCCATTGTCTTACCTTAAGAACCCCTGACACCACACTATGTCAAGAAATGGAAAAGTTAAACCTGGGAATGATACAACACGGAACTTTGACTCAATTGAAGCTTGAGTTAGTTCTTTTGCAAAAGATTATTGATGCCCAAAGCAGTGTCACACCCGGTTTTAAGGAACAAAGCCGGGTGCATCTCATACATGCGCCAAGAAGACAACATATATAATAACAGAGTGTATAGAGATAAATGTCATAAAACATCAGAGTATTTATTACATAGCGGAAGACTTATTACAAAATAAAGATAAATATAAAACGAACTAAGGATCGTCGGTGCCAATGTCGACTGAGAAACGCCACCTAGATCAGATCATACTCCTCGCCTTGTGGCTCCTCCTGAACCACCTGTTCTTCTCCTGTGGGGGGGTGTGAGACAGCAAGAGTAAGCTCACATACGTTCATCGCTCAACAAGTCGTGGGGAATAATGTGGCATGAACTCACCAAAGGTGGGAGTTCATGAAGTGTAAGGCTGATCAATGGAATAAAGGCTGAAGCTGAGCATTGCTTTTATAAGTTGGTCAAAATTTTATTAGCAATTACTAAGTGTAAGTAAATACCAAACCTTAATAATAATAAAGAAAAGTAATAGTAAAATAGTCCCAAATGTGATGCAAATGTCCAATTAAATTTAAGTTCCATAAATTAATCATGTGAGGGTCCGAGCCGCTCATGACCGTGAGCACGGCTAGTATACTAGTTTTACACTCTGCAGAGGTTGCGCATCTTTACCCACAAGTCATGTTACCCATCTGCCAAGAGACGGCCAATCCCATACACCTCTACCGAGGAGGCGAGGCAGGGTAACACTACGAGGCCTTTACAAAGTTCCACTAGCTTCAGAAATCCCGCTACAGTTTATAGGAAGCTCCAATGCAGGGTTCTTGCCTGACCGCCATCGCAGCAAAATCAACCCAAGGACCTCCCTACACTGACCACTCCCCTACTGCCCTTGCCCCTTTCGGGTAAGGAAGACCTCCACTAGCTTTCCTAGTTAATCAGCCAAGGGTGTCCCATTATACCCTTGTGGTAGCACTGTTTTCCCGGGTGGTCGCTCCATGTTCCCATTAATTTAATGATCTTAACATGAACAATAATAATAACAAGATAATAACAGAATAATCATGATTAGTGTATCTCCATACCCAATCCACATAAAGCAATAGCAAGTACTACCCAAAAATATTTCAGGGGTGAACAAGGTATAGAGGTAATCAAAACTGGGGTAACATAAAGGCTCCCATTAAAATTAACCTATGCAGATCATTAAAATTAATAAGATCATGGCTGGGAAAAGTAAGTGATCAAGGGCACAACTTGCCTGGCACTTGAGATTCCAGGTACCAACTCGCTTTTCAGATGACACGTGTCCTCGCGCTAGTCGTAGCAATACAAACAGATATGGTATAGATAAAATTAACATCACACCAAACATAAGAACAAACTGAATATTAATAATCTATGCGTTGCTACGAGACTAACGCAACTTGAATGGATCAAATCGGAGTTAAAACGGAGGAGTTATGAATTTTCTAAGATTTAATGTGATTAAAATAGAATTAAATGATAAATTAATTTTCTTACTGTTTTCATGTAAAAACAGAGACGCTAAATGATAGAGAATATTATTACAAAATTTTAGAAATTGGAATGGTTCAATTTGGACCAAAAATAGAATTTCAATGAATTTCTCAAGTTCTAGTGGTTATTTTCCTATTAAAATTCTATTTTCAATTCATTTATTCAATTTTAAATCACCCTGGACGAGGCCTCAATTAAACAGGAACACAGGGGGCTCCGGGGTAAAATCCCTAAGACACAGGGAACAGGATCCCTGGACGGCGGGTTATTTTCCATAAAACGCAGGGGCACTTTTGTAAAACGGACGAGTGAAGGGGTATCGTGATATGTCCACCATCCGATCGAACCTTGGCGGCCCAGATTAGATCGGCGCCTTCGCGAACCGGTACCTAATCCACGCCGTCCAATACTAAATCAACGGATCAGATTTTATGAAGGGCGATCCAATCCTACACGTACGCTACCAGATCTATGGTCACAATGCATCGCGCGGAAGGATACAGCTCGACCTAATCCTAGCCATTGGTGGTTAGATCAGCGGACGAGGGTTTTCTTCTACCCATAGCACACAGCTAGCGAGACTTCGATCTCCACGGCGGCGCGCCCCACGCCGGCGCAGACCGATCCTGCTACCCCCCTATCTTTGTCAAATTGAACGGAGCTACACGATTTACCCAACGAGACAAACTAGATGAGGGTTTCTTCACCTCGGATTGTGGCGGTGGTGGCCCTGACCACGCGGAGGTGGAGCTCCACGGCGGTGATTGAATTACGGCGAGAAATCCATCTTGGCCCAGTCGTCGCCCGTGCGTTTGGTCGCCCAGATCATGATTAGAAGACCCCGACGTCACAGCAAATCTCCCTGGCACCCTGTCTTGGCTCTGCGCAGCGGCGAATTGAGCAGCAACGGTGGCACAACCCGCTGCTATGGCTGCTACCCTCGCCTCTCTCCCCCAGTTCTCCGGAAACAATGGTACGCGGCGAGGGAGCCTAGTACTTCCGTCGTGGCGCCCCTTTCCAGGTCCCCACCGGACCACACTTGGCGATGAGGAGCAGACGCGACCCCGCTGGCACCCTCCACTTTCTCTTTCTCAATTCTTCTTCTCAGTACGGCGCGGCTGGCGGAACAAATCTGGGCACGAGCTGCACAAACATGGCGGCGGTAGAGTTTATACCTTAGGTCTAGGGTCGCCCCTACCCGAATCCCCGGTCCGAACGGCGCGAAGACCGCAACCACCATGCGAGGAACCCCGGGCGCGACGCGTACGGAGGAAATGGCGACTGGTAGCAGACCAGTCGATAGGGATGACGCTGTTCAAACGGGGCCCACATGGAAGGGAGAGTAGGCGCGCAGAATCACCAGCAGCGACCGACAGATGGGCCCCGGTGTGCAGTGAGGTGTGGACGCGGTGAAAACATGGGCCGCGCGGGTGGAAAGCTAGAGTGGGCCGGCAGTGGTTTCGGCCCAGGTGCAGGTTAGGGTATTTCTTTCCTTTTCTGTTTTATATTTCTTTTTTTATTTTCTTTTTGTTTGTAAATTTCAAATTTGAGTTTAAATAATGTTGTGATCTTGTACCAAAATCATAGGTACAGAATCACTTAATAGTATAAAAGGGTATAATTATTTATAGATTTATTTTCTTTATTTTTGTTTAGTATTCCTCCTTCCTTTTCTCCAATTCTTAATTTTCCAAATTAGATTAATGCCTATTTCACCATTTGTATATTTCTATTGTCACTATCTTTAGGAGTGAATGCACAAACATATAAAACTCCAACAATATGCACTTTATTTTATTTTAGAATCATTTGTTTTGATTAATCCCTCTTAATTACATGTATGCTCTTTTTATGATGCAAATATGGCACATAAAATAAGGAGATCTACTATATCCTTTGTATACAAATTTGAGTATTATAAATCCTACCCCCCTTAAAAATAATCTCGTCCTCGAGATTTAGGAAGATCTAGGGAAAAGGTGGGGAAAATCTATGCGAAGCTCTTCTTCTCTTTCCCAAGTTGCTTCATCTTCACCGTGGTGGCTCCATTGCACTTTGCACATCTTTATAACCTTATTCCTTGTAACCCGAGTCAGTGTATCAAGAATCTTGATAGGGTACTCCATGTAAGTCAAATCACCCTGAACACTGAGCTCGTCCATTGATAACTGTTCCTCAGGGACACAGAGACACTTCTTAAGTTGAGATACATGAGATACATTGTGCACATCAGATAGATTATCAGGTAGCTCGAGTTGATAGGACATCTCTCCATCTCGCCTAAAAACTCTGAATGGTCCAATAAAACGAGGGGACAATTTGCCCTTGACTTTAAATCTCTTCATTCCACGAAGTGGTGACACCTTGAGGTACACATGATTTCTTTCCTCAAATTCCAGTGGTCTTCCTCTATTATCCGCATAGCTCTTTTGTCTGGTCTGAGCTACCCTCAAATTCTCTCGAATTATACGAACTTGTTCTTCTGCCTCTTGAAAAAGTTCAGGTCTAAAGATCTGTTTTCCTCCAGTCTGATCCCAATATAGAGGAGTTCTGCATTTTCTCCATATAAAGCTTCAAGAGGTGACATCTTCAGACTAGCCTGGTAACTATTATTATACGAGAACTCAGCTTTAGGTAGACTCTTGTCCAACTACTACCATGCTGAAGGGCACAAGCTCTCAACATGTCCTCCAATACTTGATTAGCCCTTTTTAGTTTGTCCATCAGTCTGAAGGTGATAGGTTGTACTAAAATTCAACTTCGTATCCATGTTCTCATGAAAACTTTTCCAAGATCTGGAGGTAAATTGTGATCCTCTATCCGAAACGATCTTCTTAGGTACATTGTGTAGAGACATAATCCAAACCACATATACTCTACCAATTGAGATACCTTATAAGTTGTCTTGACCGGAATGAAATGAGCCACTTTGGTCAGTCTATCCACAATAACCCATATAGAATCGTATCCTTTCGAGGTGCGAGGCAATCCAGTAATGAAATCCTTACCAATCTCTTCCCACTCCCACTCAGGTATCTTTAGTGGGTGCAGTAGTCCAGTTGGCCTCTCGTGTTTAGCCTTAACTCTTTGACACACATCGCACATAGCCACATGTGCAGCCACATCTCTCTTCAATCGTACCACCAATACTTCTGCTTCAAATCCTGATACATCTTGGTACTACCAGGATGAATAGATTAATTCGAGTCATGGGCTTCCTTCAGTACAGTCTCACGAAGGCTATCAAACTTGGGAACTCATATCCGATCCTTGAACCATATTGTGCCTTGCTCATCTTCCGTGAATTCCAGACCTCTACCTTCTGTTATTAGATCCTTGTTCTCCTGGATTTTGGCATCACCAACCTGACCTTTACGAATTTCTTGCTCCAAGGTAGGTTCCAATTAAATAGTCACTCCTTCCGTATGTGTAACAATTCCCAGGTTGAGTCTCTCAAAATCTTTTGCTAATTCATCAGGTAGCTGGACAACGAAAGCGGAGTGAACATGCTCCTTCCGACTCAAGGCATCTGCGACCAAATTTGCCTTGCCTGGGTGGTAATGAATCTCCAAGTCATAATCCTTAATAAGCTCCAACCAACGGCGTTGCCTAAGGTTGAGATCCTTCTGAGTGAATATGTACTTCAAGCTCTTATGATCCGTGTATACTTGGCACTTAGTTCCCATAATCTAGTGTCTCCAAATCCTAAGTGCATGCACAACAGCAGCCAATTCTAAGACTTGAGTGGGGTAGTTCAATTCATGTTTCCGCAATTGACAAAACGTGTAGGCAATCACATGTCCTTCTTGCATAAGCACACATCCAAAGACTTAGCCACATGCATCACAATAAATGTCAAATCCCTTCTGTAGATCTGGCATAACCAACACTAGGGTGACATCAATCTCTTCTTCAATTGATCAAAGCTGTCTTGGCATTTCTCATCCCACTTGAATTCTCTTCCCTTCTCCAAGAGCGAGGTCATAGGCTTGGCAATTTTAGAGAATCCTTCAATAAATCTCCGATAATATCCTGCGAGTCCCAAGAAACTTTGAATCTCCATAACTGTAGTGGGTATGCTCCACGCCACTATCTCCTTGACTTTAGCAAGATCCACTGATATTCCTCCATTAGAAATAATATGACCAAGGAATGGCACCTTGTCAATCCAAAACTCGCACTTGCTGAACTTAGCGTAGAGTTGATTATCTCGTAGCTTCTGTAGCACCAACCTTAGGTGTTGTTCATGATCACTTTCATTCTTAGAATAGATAAGAATATCGTCGATAAACACCACGACGAATCTGTCCAAATACTCCATAAACACCTTATTCATCAAATTCATGAAATAAGCTGGTGCATTGGTTAATCCAAATGACATAACAGTAAACTCATATAATCCCTATCGAGTCAAGAATGTTGTCTTGGGAATATCCGATGATCTAATCCTCATCTGATGGTAACCGGATCGGAGATCAATCTTCGAGAATACCCTGGCTCCTCTCATCTGGTCAAACAAATCCTCAATACGGGGTAATGGATACTTGTTCTTTACCGTGACATCATTGAGTGATCTATAGTCCACACACATTCGTTGTGATCCATCCTTCTTCTGTACGAATAACACCGGTGCTCCCCAAGGTGAGGAACTCAGACGAATATACCCCGCTTCTTGTAACTCAGTTAACTGCTTCTTAAGCTCTTTTAACTCTTGTACACACATCCTATATGGCCACTTAGAAATAGGAGCAGTTCCAGGTAAGATATCTATGACAAACTCAACTTCCGTATCTGGTGGCATCCCTAGTAACTCCTCTAGAAAGACATCCGGAAAAATCTCCAATCCGCACGGATGTTGTCACCAACAAACTTCTCATCTACTAAGAATGCTGCTTGTCTGATGGTGGTAGTTACTGCAATTTCAACTTCAAATCTTTCTCCTTTAGAACTGGTGAGTTCTACGGTTCCCTTAGCACAGTGTATATACTGCCTTTGCCTTTCTTAACCATGACATACCAAGGATCACGTCTATATTGTTTCTCTTCTAACACTATAGGGGTAGCCCATCTGGGTTAGAAACATAAGGTACGAAAGAAAGGATTGTAGACAAGACGAGTAATTACGAGAAATGTTACTGCGGGGGATTTATTAGCTAAGTAGATTAGTGTGTTATCCACTAAAGCTAATACATTACCTTATGGTGGTACATGCTAAGATGCCCGTCTATACTATTTCAATCAATCAAAGAAGCAAATCAGGCATTGATCATCAGAACAATCAACCAACGTTTTTTATAGAGAAAATAGTTTTAATTTTATCTTAGGTTCCCTATCTCTGGAAAAGTTCATTGTTGTAGGATTCCAAGGTGTGAAATCCATCTTGTCTTGAAGTAGAAAAGATAAGAATAATCAGAGTAGAACAGTAGAAGGTGAGACAGGATCAAGATAAGTATAGAGAGAATCAGAGTAAGGTAAGTGTAGAATGAATCAGAAGAAGGTAAGTAGGGAAGGGTTTTGTCCATTTCTATCTAGGTTTCGTCCTACAGTCAACATTTCCTCTGATACCACTTCTGTCACACCCGGTTTTAAGGAACAAAGCCGGGTGCATCTCATACATGCGCCAAGAAGACAACATATATAATAACAGAGTGTATAGAGATAAATGTCATAAAACATCAGAGTATTTATTACATAGCGGAAGACTTATTACAAAATAAAGATAAATATAAAACGAACTAAGGATCGTCGGCGCCAATGTCGACTGAGAAACGCCACCTAGATCAGATCATACTCCTCGCCTTGTGGCTCCTCCTGAACCACCTGTTCTTCTCCTGTGGGGGGGTGTGAGACAGCAAGAGTGAGCTCACATACGTTCATCGCTCAACAAGTCGTGGGGAATAATGTGGCATGAACTCACCAAAGGTGGGAGTTCATGAAGTGTAAGGCTGATCAATGGAATAAAGGCTGAAGCTGAGCATTGCTTTTATAAGTTGGTCAAAATTTTATTAGCAATTACTAAGTGTAAGTAAATACCAAACCTTAATAATAATAAAGAAAAGTAATAGTAAAATAGTCCCAAATGTGATGCAAATGTCCAATTAAATTTAAGTTCCATAAATTAATCATGTGAGGGTCCGAGCCGCTCATGACCGTGAGCACGGCTAGTATACTAGTTTTACACTCTGCAGAGGTTGCGCATCTTTACCCACAAGTCATGTTACCCATCTGCCAAGAGACGGCCAATCCCATACACCTCTACCGAGGAGGCGAGGCACGGTAACACTACGAGGCCTTTACAAAGTTCCACTAGCTTCAGAAATCCCGCTACAGTTTATAGGAAGCTCCAATGCAGGGTTCTTGCCTGACCGCCATCGCAGCAAAATCAACCCAAGGACCTCCCTACACTGACCACTCCCCTACTGCCCTTGCCCCTTTCGGGTAAGGAAGACCTCCACTAGCTTTCCTAGTTAATCAGCCAAGGGCGTCCCATTATACCCTTGTGGTAGCACTGTTTTCCCGGGTGGTCGCTCCATGTTCCCATTAATTTAATGATCTTAACATGAACAGTAATAATAACAAGATAATAACAGAATAATCATGATTAGTGTATCTCCATACCCAATCCACATAAAGCAATAGCAAGTACTACCCAAAAATATTTCAGGGGTGAACAAGGTATAGAGGTAATCAAAACTGGGGTAACATAAAGGCTCCCATTAAAATTAACCTATGCAGATCATTAAAATTAATAAGATCATGGCTGGGAAAAGTAAGTGATCAAGGGCACAACTTGCCTGGCACTTGAGATTCCAGGTACCAACTCGCTTTTCAGATGACACGTGTCCTCGCGCTAGTCGTAGCAATACAAACAGATATGGTATAGATAAAATTAACATCACACCAAACATAAGAACAAACTGAATATTAATAATCTATGCGTTGCTACGAGACTAACGCAACTTGAATGGATCAAATCGGAGTTAAAACGGAGGAGTTATGAATTTTCTAAGATTTAATGTGATTAAAATAGAATTAAATGATAAATTAATTTTCTTACTGTTTTCATGTAAAAACAGAGACGCTAAATGATAGAGAATATTATTACAAAATTTTAGAAATTGGAATGGTTCAATTTGGACCAAAAATAGAATTTCAATGAATTTCTCAAGTTCTAGTGGTTATTTTCCTATTAAAATTCTATTTTCAATTCATTTATTCAATTTTAAATCACCCTGGACGAGGCCTCAATTAAACAGGAACATAGGGGGCTCCGGGGTAAAATCCCTAAGACACAGGGAACAGGATCCCTGGACGGCGGGTTATTTTCCATAAAACGCAGGGGCACTTTTGTAAAACGGACGAGTGAAGGGGTATCGTGATATGTCCACCATCCGATCGAACCTTGGCGGCCCAGATTAGATCGGCGCCTTCGCGAACCGGTACCTAATCCACGCCGTCCAATACTAAATCAACGGATCAGATTTTATGAAGGGCGATCCAATCCTACATGTACGCTACCAGATCTATGGTCACAATGCATCGCGCGGAAGGATACAGCTCGACCTAATCCTAGCCATTGGTGGTTAGATCAGCGGACGAGGGTTTTCTTCTACCCATAGCACACAGCTAGCGAGACTTCGATCTCCACGGCGGCGCGCCCCACGCCGGCGCAGACCGATCCTGCTACCCCCCTATCTTTGTCAAATTGAACGGAGCTACACGATTTACCCAACGAGACAAACTAGATGAGGGTTTCTTCACCTCGGATTGTGGCGGTGGTGGCCCTGACCACGCGGAGGTGGAGCTCCACGGCGGTGATTGAATTACGGCGAGAAATCCATCTTGGCCCAGTCGTCGCCCGTGTGTTTGGTCGCCCAGATCATGATTAGAAGACCCCGACGTCACAGCAAATCTCCCTGGCACCCTGTCTTGGCTCTGCGCAGCAGCGAATTGAGCAGCAACGGTGGCACAACCCGCTGCTATGGCTGCTACCCTCGCCTCTCTCCCCCAGTTCTCCGGCAACAATGGTACGCGGCGAGGGAGCCTAGTACTTCCGTCGTGGCGCCCCTTTCTAGGTCCCCACCGGACCACGCTTGGCGATGAGGAGCAGACGCGACCCCGCTGGCACCCTCCACTTTCTCTTTCTCAATTCTTCTTCTCAGTACGGCGCGGCTGGCGGAACAAATCTGGGCACGAGCTGCACAAACATGGCGGCGGTAGAGTTTATACCTTAGGTCTAGGGTCGCCCCTACCCGAATCCCCGGTCCGAACGGCGCGAAGACCGCAACCACCATGCGAGGAACCCCGGGCGCGACGCGTACGGAGGAAATGGCGACTGGTAGCAGACCAGTCGATAGGGATGACGCTGTTCAAACGGGGCCCACATGGAAGGGAGAGTAGGCGCGCAGAATCACCAGCAGCGACCGACAGATGGGCCCCGGTGTGCAGTGAGGTGTGGACGCGGTGAAAACATGGGCCGCGCGGGTGGAAAGCTAGAGTGGGCCGGCAGTGGTTTCGGCCCAGGTGCAGGTTAGGGTATTTCTTTCCTTTTCTGTTTTATATTTCTTTTTTTATTTTCTTTTTGTTTGTAAATTTCAAATTTGAGTTTAAATAATGTTGTGATCTTGTACCAAAATCATAGGTACAGAATCACTTAATAGTATAAAAGGGTATAATTATTTATAGATTTATTTTCTTTATTTTTGTTTAGTATTCCTCCTTCCTTTTCTCCAATTCTTAATTTTCCAAATTAGATTAATGCCTATTTCACCATTTGTATATTTCTATTGTCACTATCTTTAGGAGTGAATGCACAAACATATAAAACTCCAACAATATGCACTTTATTTTATTTTAGAATCATTTGTTTTGATTAATCCCTCTTAATTACATGTATGCTCTTTTTATGATGCAAATATGGCACATAAAATAAGGAGATCTACTATATCCTTTGTATACAAATTTGAGTATTACAAGCAGTGACAAGGGTATGAAACACATTCATGACAAAATAGAAGTCGATAAAGCTAATTGCTTCAGAAAGGATGATCAAGGAATATTATGGTTTAATGATTGCATAGTTGTGCCTAAAGTTGCTGAAGTTCGCCAGCAAATTTTGGATGAAGCTCATCTTAGTCGATATTCCATTCATCCGGGAAGTACTAAGATGTATCAATACTTAAAGTAGCATTATTAGTGGGCGAAAATGAAGAATGAAATTGCACACTATGTGGCAAGATGTGATACCTGCAGACGTGTCAAAGCAATACACATAAAGACCGCTGGACCATTGCAGTCCTTGCCCATCCTGAGTTGGCAATGGGAGGACATTAGCATGGACTTCATTGTGGGATTACCCAGGACGGCTAAAGGTTTTGACTCTATCTGGGTTACAATTGATCGACTTACAAAAATAGCCCATTTTTTACCGGTCAAGACATCCTATCTGGTCCTCACCTATGCCCAGATATATATTGCCCGTATTCTCAGTTTGCACGGAATTCCAAAGACCATAGTGTCGGACCGCGGACCACAATTTGTATCCAAATTCTGGGAAGAACTCGACAAATCTCTGGGTACTAAGCTGCTCCACAGTTCGGCCTATCAGCCTCAAACAAGTGGATAGACTAAGAGAGTAAATAAAATACTCGAAGACATGTTGCAGGCATGTGTCCTGGAGTTTCCGCAAAAATGGGATGAATGTCTGGCATTGGCAGAATTTTCATATAACAATAGCTATCAAGAGAGCATCAAGATGGCACCATTCGAGGCACTGTATGGGCGACGGTGTCGGACACCCTTAAATTGGTCAGAACCTGGAGAAAGTTGGTTTTTCGGGCCTGACATGGTTAAAGAGACGGAAGAAAAAGTCCAATCATACACAGCTTGAAAGAGGCACAAGCTCGACAAAAGAATTACGCAGATAAACGACGTCAGCCTTTGGTCTTTCAAGTTAATGATCATGTATACTTGAAGGTGTCACCAATGAAGGGTGTAAACCATTTCAGGGTAAAAGGGAAATTGGCACCTGTTGGGGACTTGTTCTCAAATGCTATGAATTAAGAACAAGGCAACACAAGATGTTAAATGTTAAAGCCCTTCATCCTTTGAAGCATTATTTCCCTTAGGATATAATGATCTTCAGACGAAGGTCATGAAGGACATACCTTCATCATCATCATCATCGCAGTATACGTTAAGTAAAAGAAGAAGAAGCATATGAAATGTAGGAAACAATATATATGCAATCACATAACATTATTGATTCATTTTATATAATCATGGAAAGGCAGGAACAATATTGAATTACAAAGAGTACCTTCGGCTTGATAGAAGGCAAAAGAATACAAGTGTAACGCACGAGCGAATACAAGTCAGCGTGAATAGTACGGGGGTACTATTCATCTATTTATAGGCACAGGACGCAGCCTGTGAGAAATTACAATCATGCCCTTTACATTTATTATTGACTTAAAGATAAATCTATGAGGACTAAACAACCCTTTCCCCTTTAAGTCGGTTCCCTCATCTGCGATTGAGCCGAAGCTTTCTTGAGCGTGGCTTCGGAGCAGCGACAATCTTCTTCATGACCATGCTCCTCCCGTCGTGTATGCTTTTACTCTGGGTCCGAAGGTACCTATCCATAAACCATACTTGGAAGACGTTGTTAAATTACGTTTTTGAGAACCTTCGGAGGACGAAGGCCCCCAACAGTAGCCCCTAACAGTATTAATTTATTTAGGATAACGAATTTAGACTGCGACATGGACGAAGGCCTTAAGCCGAAGGACCGGAAAAAACACCTTCCATTTGCTAGAATAGCAACAGTCAATGACAGACGGGATCCTCCAATTTGGAGCGCGTCGAAAGTATAAATAAGAACTCACCCTAACCACATTTGGTACGCTACTTGTGCCAGTTGCTTTGTTTGCTCAATTTTTTAGCTCTTGCTCACCAACGCTTGCTTAGTTTCTCAGACTTTTCTAAGCTTCGGTTTTAAGGACATGTTTTCGTTATTTATGAAGAAAAGATGTCTCAAGACAAGAAGACAGTTGCTGAGACGAAGCTAACCAAAGAGGAGAAGCTCCTAGAGGAGAAGACTGCTGGATTTGTTGAGTCAATAGCAAAAACAAATACAGAGAAGATTACTAAAGAGATACTAGAAGGATTGTCTGAAGATACTAATGACGGCGATAGCTATGATGTGGAGAGTGGAGGCGAAGACTCTGAAGATCGGCCCTGGCGACCAAGTCATGCAGTCTTCAGGAAATCAACTATCAAACACAGTCATCTTGATAATATGAGAGGAAGGTATTTTCGAGATATGTCTATTGTGAGGGCTGACGTAGACAGGGTCGTTCCTGCTCCCGAAGAAATCCGAAGCTTCTTCAAAGCTGGACTTTGGTTCCCGTTGAGCAGATTTGTGGTTGAAGTTTTAAAGACATACCAGATTTTCCTTCACCAGATCACTCCCGAAGCAGTTATTAGAATGGGGATCTTCGTCTGGGCTATGAGAAGTCAAGGTCTAGAGCCAACTGCAAGATGTTTTTGCAGTATGCATGAACTTTCGTATGAGACGAAGGCCTGGGGTAAGGAACAATATCATAAAAATTTTGGTTGCTATAGCTTCGTTGCTCGCTCTGGCGCAAGCTACCCAGTGCCAATGTTTCGGAAGAGATGGCCCGGGGCCTGGATGGAAGAGTGGTTTTATGTGAAAATGATTTGAAGGCTAGAGAAGACATTAAAGAGATCATCATGCGCCCCATCTGGTCCCGCTTCGGCCTCCGAAAGCCGAATGTACAAATTGATGAGGCAGCCGAAGCATGCCGAAGGGCCTTCAGCACAGTTTGCTCTTTTATTGGGACAAGGGACTTACTTCAAGAACATATAGCTTACAGGATATGGCCACTTATAGACAGCTAGGAAATGCCAAAAGAAACCATTGTTAGCCCTAGCGAAGGTGGCCTAGTTCGATTAAAGTACACCTTCAAGTTTGGGGATAAGTTTGTCGAACCAAATGATGACTGGCTGAAGTGCATTGAAAATACTAGCGATGAATTACTTGGAACATATTCCAAGACCGAGGACAATGCACTATTTGCGGCCTTCGGGAGTCGAAAAAAGAAAAGATTAAATAGGGTTTTTGATGCTATTGGATTTGTATACCCTGACTATAGCTACCCGCCACGAGGGCAGAAAAGAAAGGGTACAACTTCTGGAAAGGTTGCCACTTCGGCCGCTCCAGACGAGCCTGTTCCGAAGAGTAAAAAACTGAAAGTCCTTACCCACCGGCCATGGTATATTGAACCGGCCATGGTGCCTGAATTTGGCGGAGAAACTTCTTCAATTGCTAAACCAAAGAAGCCCATCTCCCCTACACAGAATGCTGAAAATCCGGCTGTAATGCCGAAGGCACCCTCAGCCGAGTTAGCTGAGTCAAAGACTGATAAAACTGAGGAGCCAAGAATCGAAGGAACAAAATATTAGAAGTTTTAAGCTCTTCGGCAGAAGCGACAGTGCCGAAGGCACAAAAAGGTCTTGCGGCAACTCCTAAAAGAAAAAGGATGGCAAGTGTACTAGATTTTCTAGAATCAGTAAAGGCTTCAAGCTCTATTCCTTCAGGGAAAATTGCCAAGGCTTCGGAAACGCAAATCGAAGCTATAGTGAGCCAGGCTAGTGCCGAAGCTGGCCTTCAGAGCCTGCTGATAAACAACCCTCGGAAATTGAAGAGAAGGCAGTGGAGGAAGAGGCTATAGAACAGACTTTGCCTAAGAAAGTTGTCGCTCGTGCTCCAGAAGCTTTAAAAGAAAGTATTTAGTATATCATCTGTCATGCTTCGGGAAAAAGACTCTCTAAAGAAGAAGAACGAGGAGCTCAACACTATGCCCAAAAGCTAAAATATCCGAAGGGGGCATTAGTGTTCTACGGCAGCAGAGAAGAAGATTTTTTGTACTGTCTCCTGGATAGCAAAGACATATCTGTTTGCCGGGAGATGGGTAGAAGCTTCAGATTCCCAACGTTAGAAGATGGGCTCTCAGTACTGTCGAAAGATGAATTGGCCGACAGTTTGGCATATAATAGTATAAAGGTGCGAAAATCAATTTTGTATTTAAAAACGAATTATTTCATTTGTTTATACTTAATACTATACTTCTTTTGCAGGGCTTGATCCTTAGCATTAGCAATGCCCTCAGGGCACAGAAAAATATCGAAGACGAAGGATGCACAATAGCTCTGAACAACCTTCGCTCAGAGGTGATTGAACTAAGGAACGAAGGCCTTGAAAAGGATAAAATATTAATTTCATTGGTAAACAAGATAAAAGAAGATGAAGCTAGTTCCAAAGTTCAAGCTGTGGCTCAGAAAAGTGAAATTGAATATCTTCGGAAACAGTTAGCCGAGACCAAATTAAAGTGCGCTGTTGCCGAAGCTGATCGAGATGCCAGCGAATACTGGAAAATTTATTTTGAAAAAACAGTTGCAGAGCTTCGCGCATCCAAAGAAAGATGTTTTGAAAAATCTGTGGAATGTGTAAAAAACATAAAGACTAGCTTTGCCAATGTGGGCGCCTACTCAAATGAAGACAACTTCATACGGGGCGACCCTGAGGGCGTAATCGAGTGGATCAGCGGTGAAGCCGAAGCTTTTGAAGAGATTTTGAGTGACCGTGGGGACGTCTGTGCATTCTCTGGTGCGAGGGGGGTTGCAGCCATCCAGGAGAAGGCAGGTTGTGAACATGTTAAAACCTTGGCCCAGGGCGAAGCTGCCTTCTCTGTCGACGATACGAAGGACCCCTCGGCCGAAGCGAGTTCAATAGGTGGAAAAATTTTCACTGATATCTGGGAAAATGGCGGCCGAGGGATGGCTCATGAAATAATGAAGAAGAGCAAAATAGATATTCATGACGCTCGAGAAGCAACGAAAAAAGCTGAAAAAGCTGCGGAACTCGAAAGACGGATAGGTATTACTTAATGGCTTTTAACCTTGTTGTTCATATTTGTGACTTCGAACTAATTTTGTCTTCTACCGCAGCTGAACTATCTCCTCCCCCAGAGCCATTCGACCCACTGGCCGACCCAGAGACAAAGAAGGCAATATAAATTATTAATATGGTCGAAGCTATTGTAGACGAAGTTGTTACCAAACTACTAACCGAAGCTGCAGAAAAAGTTCTGAAGGAAGAAGAGTAGCTATTGTAAAAACATTTCTAGAATATTAATATAACATTTGCTGAACTATGTTTGTAATATTTGGTACTTATAGATTTGAATGTAATATATGAATTGTTTGTAATTCAGTTCTTTGCGATACATGAAACTTTATGTACATACCGTTTTTTAGCCTTCGGCGAAAAAACACCTTCCCTTCTTTTCATGCTTCGTAAAGAAGAGTTTTTATGCCTCGTAAGAATCATCCACATTTTGTAAAATCATCAATACTTCGTAAACAATAGATTCCTCTTTCCACATCAGAACTGATGAAGCTGTAATTCTTAGGTTACTTTGTGGCTTGGCATCCTTCCATTTTTTGTAAAGCATTCTCCGAAGATCGGCCTCGTTCCCAATTGATTGCATTGATGTGATATGATGTATGATGTGATGCTATGCGATATGATGCGATGATATGATGCAAATAATGATGCTAATGCCGAAGACACATACCCACGCTGAAACACAATATCTGCGTTCCCTTAGGAACCATCAAAAATCTCTTTGCCGTTTATTTTTCGGCTTCACCGCTTATTTTTCGGTGTAAGTTCTGCATCCCCTTAGGAACGTATTTTGAACTTCTTCGCCTTCTATTTCAGCGGTATTCGCATTGACTTTTCACGCTTCACCTTATATTTCGGCGGTATTTGGCTCTGCATTCCCTTCGGAACGACTTTTGAGCAGAAAACTTACACTGCGCTCCCTTGGGAACAACTTTTTGTAGCTTCGGCAAACTTACGCTGCGCTCCTTAGGAACGACTTTTGTAGCTTCGGTAAAACTTGCAATGCAATTTTTAAGTCTGCATTCCCTTAGGAACGACTTTTGAGCTTCGGCAGTTTTTGAGCTTCGTAAGTTTGTAGGAAAGATGTATTTCATTATGACAAGAACGAAGCTATTACAAGAAATTAAAAGTGACAAGAAGACTAGATTTACATCAATTGTTCCTTATTAAAAAGAAAATGACAATGAATGTAAAAATGCTTCAGAGGTAGGATATCTCTCAATAGATGTGTTTTGACTCTGGCACAGTACTATTGACTGTGCGAGCTTCGGATTCCTCCCTGAGATCTCGCTGTTGATGAGTCTGATGGCTCCCTTCTGGCTGCTGACCTCGTGAATAGGCATGTTATAGTGGCGGCGGAGGTGGAAGTTGTGGCCAAGAAGCCTATGGCTGACTAGCCGAAGCAACAGAAGCTGTAGGATGATTGCCCACATACTCTGGTATGTAGGGTGAGTGACACGAAGCAGTGTGTAGGACCTGCTTCGGTTGACTTTGCCGGGCTTCGGCTTCTGCGATCTCCTTCTGCTTTTGGATGGTGATTTGGCACATTCTTGTAGTATGGCCCTTGTCTTCACCACAAAATAGACAGTAAATCTTCCTGGGTTGGTCCCCATATCTTCCTCCGAAGCCCCTGGCGCCTCTGCCTCTTGGAGCTGGCGGCCGAAAAGAGCTTTGTTGCTACCCCGAAGATTGTGAAGAATATTACGGCCTCTGCAGCTGACTTCCTCTGTCGTCATTCTTAGTGGAGTTGTGAATTGACCTGACATGCCTCGGGTGGATTCTTCCTCCGAAACCCCTGGTCATCTCAGAGAACCTATA
The DNA here is from genome assembly GCF_902167145.1 of Zea mays. Taxonomy (NCBI): domain Eukaryota; kingdom Viridiplantae; phylum Streptophyta; class Magnoliopsida; order Poales; family Poaceae; genus Zea; species Zea mays. The sequence goes on from NC_050097.1 coordinate 93,900,968, forward strand.
AGCTTTCTCCCTTCTTTGGTGGAAGTCATTATCAGCCCTGATGTACTCATCCATCTTTTGAAGCAGCTTCTCCAGAGTCTGTGGAGGCTTTCTGGCGAAATATTGGACAGTAGGTCCTGGACGAAGCCCCTTGATCATGGCCTCAATGACAATTTCATTGGGCACTATAGGCGCCTGTGCTCTGAGACGCAAGAACCTTCGGACGTATGCCTGAAGATACTCCTCATGGTCTTGCGTGCATTGAAATAGGGCCTGAGTTGTGACCGGCTTCGTCTGAAAGCCTTGAAAGCTTGTCAGTAGCATATCCTTGAGCTTCTGCCACGAAGTAATAGTCCTTGGCCGAAGAGAAGAATACCATGTTTGGGCCACATTCCGAACTGCCATCGCGAAGGATTTGGCCATGACAGCTGCATTGCCTCCATATGAAGATATGGTTGCTTCATAACTCATCAAAAACTGCTTCGGATCTGAATGCCCATCATACATAGGGAGCTGAGGTGGTTTGTATGATGGAGGCCATGGGATAGCCTTCAGTTCTGTTGCCAAGGGAGAAGCATCATCAAATGTAAAGGTATCATGATTAAAATCATCATACCATCCATCCTCATTGAATAGGCCTTCTTGATGAAGCTCCCTGTGTTGAGGCCTTCGATCTTGTTCGTCTTGAGCAAGATGGCGTACTTCTTCAGTGGCTTTGTCGATCTGCCTTTGAAGATCAGCCAATCGGGCCATCTTCTCCTTCTTCCTTTGAACTTGCATCTCCATGTTTCTGATTTCTTGGTCCAACTCCTCCTCCTGGAGTGTTGGGCTAGTGGCCTTCCTCTTCTAGCTTTGGGCCTCTCGAAGAGAAAGGGTCTCCTGATTTGGGTCCAGTGGCTGTAGTGTGGCAGCCCCTGGCGCTGAAGCTTTCTTCGGCGGCATGACGAAGGTAAGTGCTTCCGAAGGTGGTCGAAAAGGGTTCACCGGAGGTGGGCGCCAATGTTGGGGACTTGTTCTGAAATGCTATGAATTAAGAACAAGGCAACACAAGATGTTAAATGTTAAAGCCCTTCGTCCTTCGAAGCATTATTTCCCTTAGGATATAATGATCTTCAGACGAAGATCATGAAGGACATACCTTCATCATCATCATCATCGCAGTATACGTTAAGTAAAAGAAGAAGAAGCATATGAAATGTAGGAAACAATATATATGCAATCACATAACATTATTGATTCATTTTATATAATCATGGAAAGGCAGGAACAATATTGAATTACAAAGAGTACCTTCGGGTTGATAGAAGGCAAAATACAAGTCAGCGTGAACAATACAGGGGGTACTGTTCATCTATTTATAGGCACATGATGCAGCCTGTGAGAAATTACAATCATGCCCTTTACATTTATTATTGACTTATAGATAAATCTTTGAGGACTAAACAACCCTTTCCCCTTTAAGTCGGTTCCCTCATCTGTGATTGAGCCGAAGCTTTCTTGAGCGTGGCTTCGGAGCAGCGACAACCTTCGTCATGACCATGCTCCTCCCGTCGTGTATGCTTTTACTCTGGGTCCGAAGGTACCTGTCCATAAACCATACTTGGAAGTTGTTGTTAAATTACGTTTTTGAGGACCTTTGGAGGACGAAGGCCCCCAACAGCACCCCAGTATATTGGCCAACGTTGTCTGCCGTACATAATGTGTTCCATGTATCTCAATTGAAGAAGTGCCTTCGAGTTCCGGATCGAACCATTGATATAATGGATGTTATCTTAGAGCCAGACTTAACTTATTCAGAACATCCCATTCGTGTTTTGGATCAGAAAGACAGGATCACCTGAAAAAGGACTCTTAAATTCTATAAGGTACAATGGAACCAACATGCGGAAGATGAAGCTACTTGGGAAACTCAAGACTTCTTGGAGAAGAATTTCCTAGGTTTTTAGCTTCATGTAACTTGTAAAATATGTACATTGGTTGTAAAGGAGAAATAAACCCCATACCACCCCCTGCCCTGTAAGACAAATAAAGAAATAAAGATGTGACGTGTTTCCTTTTCCATTACTTGCCCTAGGACCTTAAATCTCGGGACGAGATTCTTTTATGGGGGGAAGGATGTAACACCTCTGGTGTTACTGGCACTAAAACTTGAGCATAACATCATGTGCATTGACATTTCATGTTGCTTGTTACACCTAGAATGCACACACTAGGTAAAATCTTCAAACAAAGTTATGAGGAGGTGACTTGATGTGTGATTAACCCTAGGGTAGGGTACTTAACCCTGAATTAAGGATTAATGGATGAAAGTGACACAAATCTCAAAAGACATTAGAAATCTTCACAGGATATCAAAGTTGATGGACTTTTGTGGCACAAAAAACCCTAATGTGCCTACAACCCTAGAAACAAACCCTAGAAACCATAATTGAAACCCTAGGGGGGTAGATGTAAATTTGGTGCACTTTTGGACGAAAGTGCAAATACTAGAGTGATAGAACACCACAAATCATGTGTTTTTCACATTTGTGAATTTCCAAGTTAAATAGTGGAATTTGGACTTATTTGCAAAAAGTACCCCATGAACTCTATGTGCTTAAGTCTGAATTCAGTTGAATGGGATCAACTTTGGAGCTCTATATCTCAAAGTTCTTGAGGATTTTGCTTTAGATCAATATAACAAACTTGTAGATCTATGTAAAGAGAACAAATTTGATTAAGTGAGTAAGTCCTAGCACTACATAGAAGTGGGAGAAAAATAGACCTGAAGTTGGTCTGTCAGTCGAGTGTAGCTCTGAAACTGGACTGACAGTGAACCAAGACAAAGTTTGGGAGCTATTTTGAGTATGATCCAGTGAGTATTTGAGTGTGGTTGCTATAGCAAGATTAAAGCTGGATTATAGGACAATAACTTTGTTACAGGAAGGTTAGTAAGTTGTCACATAGAAAATGGAGAACAAGGCTCCACAAATCACGCTGTCAGAACAAATGAAGATGATGGCCATGGTACAGTGCGCAAAAGATCTTCAGGTACATCACCCCTCGCCACCGGTGACCCTTGCGCTGTGATCTGCACCGTTGCTATGATTCGTGCTCTCTGGCGGGGAGATATTTGCGGCAGAGTAAAGATCTTGGCACCGGATCGGTTCGGACTCGGTCACGGTTAAGTTCGTCGTACCCACTTGGTCTGCGGCTGGCCGAGATGATCCTCACCGGCGTTAGCCGCTTAAAGATCATGCGCCACACGTCTTGGAAGCTTAGCACGTCGCAGTGAACCTATGTATCAAGCTCGTCCATCGCTAGAGGCCTTGCCACGGTGAAAGCGACGAATCACTTGCGCCAGTGACCTCCCCTCTCTCCGCCTACCAGTGTGCCTTCGCAAAATTGGACACCACCGCCGATGGAACCTAAAAATTACTGCCCAATGAGCTCTGCTAGGTAATCATGCATCCAGCGCACCCGCCCATGTCTCGGATTGTCCACCAGAGAGCTCTAATTTAGAGTTTCCCCCAAATCCATTCTCCGCGCCGTCGTGAACGCCATGCCGTGAACCACCGACTCCTGGTCCGTTCATACCCTCCCTGCCCTTGTTCGAGCACCCTTGGATGCTATAGATGCTTATCGGCCCAGCAATTGAACTAGACCACGTTAGATCACTGAGAACACCTTGGATTGTCCTCGGTTTGCGCCATCACCATGAACAGAGGGATTCTGACCCGGATTTGCGCAATTGATTGAGGGATGAGTGTCACTAGGGGTAGAAATAGGTGTCAATCGAGTTAGGGCTTTAGTCGTTGCGCATCCCGGCTGGTACAAGCTCGCCGGAGGGCGCGCTCACCGCCGTTTGACGTCGGGGACTTGGGTTTGTAAAGAAATAGAAAGGGAGGGGCCTTGGTGCAAATGTCAGTGACACATAGGAATAGTGTAGGATTCTTTACAGGTTATTTAAATGATTGGGGTCCTCTGCGCAAAGTGGACACCGCGGGCACGCGCGCAGGCGCGTTTCGCCTGTCGTGGGCCGACCTGGGCTGAATTGAACCCGTACTGTTCATTCTTTCTCTTTTTCTTTTTCTACCAGGATTTGGGAAATTATAAAGAATTCTAGAAAAATGGTAAAAATATGAGACCAATTTTATTGGACTCCTAAATTCCTCTAGTATTTAATAAAAATCGTTCCAAGATTTTTTAGTCCAAATCAAGAATTATTTAGTATTTAAAAGGGCCTACATCTATACTTTTGGAATTTTAGAAATTATTTAATAACTCCAAAAATCACAAAACTTTTTGGGTAAGCCTAATATGGTATTTAAAGCCCATGGGTGAAGTTTGACTTGTTTTGGACATTGTTTGATCCTCAAACCCCAAAACCCTAGTCTTCTAAGTAATATCTACCTTATGCTAATGAAGTACTGACTCTGAAAACCCTAGTTTCCCTGATGTACCATGAAGGAAAGTTGTATTCAAGATACAACTTGAAGAATCTCTATTACAATTGCATATTCATAGCATCACATGAGCATTCATGTATATGTATGGTTATGTATAGAAAACGAAGAAGAAGTAAGTGTTGAAGAAGAAGCTACTGCACCACCAGCTGAAAATCCACCTACCGGGAACTGCTTTTATTTTGATATGTGGAACAGATCCAGACTCCCCTACAACACATGGCAAGCCCCGGTGCATTTACCTTTCCTTGTGATTTTAAACTCTTTATCACTTGAATGATGCATTAGGTGATAGGAGTTGGGTGTTAAGCCAATTGCTGCATTTCCTTCCTTGGAACTGTTTATTCTTCCTTGATCACCTATTTTATTAAAAGGTTTTCTGATGCTTAGTCTGGCTTTAGAAAACAAAAAGGTTTTTTTTCACAAAAGATGATGCTTCAGGTGGAATGGGATGTTTTCAAAAATAAAACTTGATGATGAATCCATCATGGCCGTGATGGGTTCAACATCAGATAAGATGTACCTTTGTCAGGTGCCAAACTTTGGGATTTAAAATGATAAAGCTAAGACCGGGCGGGTGACTTGCATGAGAAGGAAGTCTCAGTGTAGTGTCTCCGTCTGAGTCGATTAAGGACCGTATCAATGTGGGCCTGATGATCGAGGACCTTTTAACTGGTCACATGCCTCGTCATGGGTAAGCTTTTCCTCGGGCAGACTAATACCAGAAAGGCCAACACACAATGGGAGTGGAGAGATGGTGAGAGTATCATGTACCCTCTGTGGCAAGAGGCTGGACAGTGGTGTATCTGTGCTCTCGGTTGGCGTGAACCTGGTCTGGTCTTAAGAAACCCAGCAACGAGTTGACATATGCAAGGGTTAAGTGCTACATATGTCGTGTGATTGGAGATCCTCAGCTGAGTATTAATCGACTCGGATCGCCGTTACTTCTCGGACATGAAGACTTGGTCACTGACTTACACGTAGCATTCCAGCAAACTGAAAGGGTTGATAAAAGACGGCTAATGCAGATCAAGTGCTTGAACTAGGGTAGAAAGAACACTAGTCACAGGTAATGACTTATCTTGCTAATAAAACTGGAGTTTTAAGGATCCACTATTAGTAAGAATTTCTGAAAAGAGAGTCTTTGATTTTTGAGTAGCCTTACCTTGACTCCCTCAAGCCAGCATATCCTTGAGAGTCTTTTCTTTTGTCGGGTAAGACTTGTGAAAGTACACTCCATACTCAGGGTTTTCAAACCCATGTTGTTGTAGGTGAGGAAACATCAGACTTTTGCTGTTTTTGCTCTAAGGTGGTACCCAAGGATGAACCCCAGTAGTGAAGTCCATCGCAGGAGGATGTTGGCCTCCCACTTAAAATAATATACTTTTATGCGGTAGGGGTTTTTGCCTCCCGAGTCTGTAATAATAATACTTATTCACTCATAGAACCCTGGTTTTGTAATAATAATAATACTCTCTCTATATATTGAAAGAATGTAAACTAAGTTATTTTTAGTTCGCTTCTGCTATCCTTTCCTTCGATGTGATGTAATATCTGTGTGACGGGTGAAGCGCTCTTGGGCAAGGTAATGAGGACACAGTTATCGAACTTGTTGAGAGATTACGTGCGTCTACAGGGTTGTCCAAGGTCCGTAGGACAAGGACAACTGTAGGTGGGCCTAATAACTTGGAAGGTTCCGCCACAGCTTTTGCCCGTGAGGATCACTTGAGGGGCCGTTTTCAGGATTTGGTTTTAGCCTATAAGACCTGGAGGATTACTCTAATGAGTTGCATGAAGAAGTCCACCAACTTTACTATCAGCTGCACCCCAATGATGCACCAGGGCCTGTGGAAGCAGAGGGTGGTGTGGTGCTAGCTGATGGTGGTGAGCCTGACGCAGACTTAGAGGATGGAGTCGTTCCTATGTATGTGCCAGGTGGTGAGTCTCCAGGGGGTAGTGATGCTTCTGAGATAGCTAGTGATACAGAGGGCTAGTGTGACATGTGTATGGTATCATGACCTCTAATGTAGACATAGCCTAAAGCTATGTCAATTTTGGTATTGTAATGAATAAAACATCATGTACCTATTTTTATGTAATATGTCTCATGGTTATGGATGTTTATTCATGAGTTTGTTTTACTCCAGATGCCTATGTGTACTCGTGGGTCGGATGGGGCTGGTACATCGCGTGGTGGTGCAGAAGCTGATAATAATCCTCCACCACCACTAATTCCACCTACATTGGCAGATGCCATTGCTGCCCTAGTAAATGCCACTCCTGATAATGCTAGGGTTTTGCATGAGATTGCTCACCATCAAAACAATCAGGGTGGGCCTCGTATTCCCTAAAATCAGCAATGCAATGCAACATACATGGAATTTATGGAAACTCAACCGCTAGTGTTTGCTAAAGGAGAAGAACCTCTTGATGCAATTGAGTGGCTACAGGTGATTAAGCAGAAGTTTGGTCTCATTCAGTGCACTGAGGTACAAAAGTCTATATTTGCTGCACAACAACTTCGCGGAGCTGCCAGTACTTGATGGTCCAATTTTGTTGCCATACAACTCTCCAGATCACCAGGTTACATGGGCGGAATATAAAGAGGCTTTCCGCGCTCATCATGTTCCTGATGGAATTTTGCAAATGAAGCTTGAGGAATTTTTGAGACTTAGGCAAGGGGCAGATACTGTAATGCACTATATTGGGAAGTTTAATCACCTTTCTCAATATGCTATTGAGCATGTGAACACGGATAACAAGAAAATAGATTGTTTTATGAGATGCCTCAACTGAAAACTGCAAAAGAAGATGGCCACTTGCTATGATCTTACTTTTAATCGAGCAATAAGTGTGGCCATAGTCGTGGAAGAAAAATCACGAGTACATCAAAATGTGAAGCAGGCATGGAAAGGTTCTAGGCGAGCGTTTTCTCAGCCAACAGCGAAGCATCAGAAGGTGGTAATCAGGACTGCGGGTTCAGCAAATGTTCCTTATTGTTCAAATACTTATCCATTCAAGAACCCTACTTATATTCATCCCACTAACTGGCCAAACTAGCTTCCACCTGCAAATGCCCAAGTTCCTCGCTTGCCTGCTCCCGCTGGTACTAAATATCCTTGCTACAACTGTGGAAAGGCGGAACATTTCATTAAAGATTGTCCCTATCGCCACCAGAATAACTCAAATTTCTAGAGACTAGCAGGAAATAGTTCTCAAAATTAGAACAAGAATACTTCTAGCAACAGTTCAAAAAGAAAGGACAACAGGAAATACGAGCGAGTATTCTATACACAAGTGGATGTGACTCCAGAAGGAAATCATGTGCTTATAGGTACATTCCTTGTTGCCCATCATCCTGCCAAAGTACTTTTTGATACTGGTGCATCTCATACATTCATTAGTATAACTTTTGTTGTGAACCATGATGTTCCAATTCAAGAAACAAATATGAGAGTTATTGTAAAATCTCCTGGGGGAAAGTTAGGCACAAAGGAAGTAGCATTTCATGTGCCAGTAGAATTGGTTGGGCATACCTACCCCACCAATATGATAGTAATGAAGGGCCAGGATATAGATGTGATCCTATGTATGAATTGGCTAGCTCAACATGAAGCCATTATTGACACGAGAAAACAGACTATTCAGATAAATGTAGTGATAGGACGAAGTCAGTTAAAACTCCAATTGTCTTCTCTAGAGGAAACTCCGAAAAGGGTTTATAGCTTGGTAGTCGAAGAGTTAGTCAATATTCCGGTGGTCCGAGGATTTCTAGATGTGTTTCCTGAAGAGTTGCCAGGTTTGCCACCAGAACGTGATGTGGAATTCTCTATTGAACTTGACCCTGGCACAGCTCCTATTTCCCGGAGATCATACAGAATGCCCCCAAATGAACTAGCATAATTGAAGACTCAATTACAAGATTTGCTAGAAAAGGGTTTTATTCGACCCAGTTCCTCACCATGGGGCTGCCCTGCAATTTTTGTGAAAAAGAAAGATCAAACCTTAAGGATGTGTGTTGACTATAAACCCATAAATGAGGTAACTAATAAGAACAAGTATCTATTGCCGCGAATAGACCTTTTGTTTGACCAGCTTGTTGGGGCAAAGGTATTTTCAAAGATTGATCTCCGTTCAGGTTATCATCAAATTCGGGTTCGGCCGGAGGATATTCCGAAGACAGCTTTCACGACAAGATATGGGTCGTATGAGTATTTAGTTATGTCATTTGGACTTACTGATGCTCCTGTCCATTTCACCAATTTAATGAACTCGGTATTTATGCCCGAATTAGATAAGTTTGTGGTGGTTTTTATTGATGATATCCTGATTTATTCCAAGAGTAAAGAAGAACATGCTACTCATCTTCGGGTTGTGCTGACTCGACTTCGGGAGCACAAGTTATATGCTAAATTCAGCAAGTGTGAGTTTTGGTTAGATCAAGTTTCATTTCTTGGTCATATTTTGTCAACGGAAGGAGTATCCGTGGATCCTAGTAAAGTGAAGGATATTCTAGAATGGAAGCCACCTACCACAGTTCATCTTGTTCGATGTTTTCTGGGCATGGCAGGATATTATCGTCGGTTCATTCCGGCATTTTCAAAAATCTCTAAGCCAATTATAGAATTGCTGAAGAACAATGTGAAGTTTAATTGGATGCCAGAATGTAATGAAGCTTTTGAAAAGCTAAATAAATTGCTAACTACGGCACCGGTGCTGGCCCAACCTGACATTGAGAAGTCCTTCGACGTTTATTGTGATGCTTCAGGTACAGGCATTGGATATGTATTGATGCAAGAAGGTTGTGTAATAGCATATGCCTCGCGGCAGTTGAAGAGACATGAAGAACACTATGCTACTTATGATTTAGTGCTTGCCGCAATGGTTTAGATATGAGACAGTGGAGGTGGCTGGAACTAATCAAGGATTATGATTTAGAAGTACATTATCATCCGGGAAAGGCAAATGTGGTCGCAGATGCGCTTAGTCGTAAGGAACATTTGTGTTATCTGTCGACTAGTTCATTCGAACCACAATCTGTCAGGAAATGGAACGACTGAATCTGAGTATGTTCCAACAAACCCTACTAGCCAATATGCAATTGGAATCAACTTTAATTAACCAAATTGTGGAAGCTCAGAGATCAGATGCCAGAATAACTCATATCAAGGAACGTATGGTAATGGGTCCCAATACCTGTTTTCGCCTTGATAACAAAGGTACTCTTTGGTTTAAAAATCGGTTAGTAGTTCCAAAGGTCCCGACATTGAGGCAACAAATACTTGATGAATCTGATACCTCCCGGTATTCCATTCATCCTGGGAGTAACTAGATGTATCAAGACTTGAAATCACGATTCTGGTGGACCAAGATGAAAATTGAGATTGCTCGTTACGTGGCGAGATGTGATGTTTGCCAACGAGTTAAAGTTGTACATCTAAAGTCTGCTGGGCCATTGCAATCGTTGCCTATCTCGGAAGGGAAATGGGAGGATATCAATATGGATTTTATTGTAGGTTTACCAAAGACATCAAAGGGTTATGACTCTATCTGGGTAATTGTGGACCATTTTACTAAAGTCGCACATTTCTTGCCGGTAAGAACTTTGTATCCAACGAAGACTTATGCTGAACTGTATATTGCTCAGATTATGAGTCTGCATGGTGTGCCTAAGACCATAGTCTAATCAAGGACCTCAGTTCGTTTCAAGATTTTGGGAGGAATTTCACAAGTCTATTGGTACTAAACTAATTCATAGTTTAGCCTATCATCCCCAAACCAGTGGGCAAACCGAAAGGGTGAATCAAATCATGGAGGATATGTTGCGAGCATGTGTATTAACCTATTCGGAAAAATGGGATGAGTGCTTGTCATTGGCTGAATTCTCCTACAACAATAGTTACCAATAGAGTATCCAGATGGCACCTTTTGAAGCTCTTTATGGGCAGCGGTGTAGAACTCCACTCAACTGGTCGGGGCTCGGTGAACGGTTTTTCTTTGGGCCAGATTTAGTAAAAGAGGCGGAAGAGAAAGTGAAACTTATTGAATACAGTTTAAAGGTTGCACAACATCGTCACCAACGTTATGCAGACAAGCGAAGACAACCCTTATTTTTCCAAATTGGCGATTTTGTGTATCTGAAGGTTTCACCTATGAAAGGGGTAAATCGTTTTGGCATTAACGCCCCGTTTGGATCATTGGAATTGAATTCCGTTCTAATAATAGTAATTTAGGCATATAAAGTGAAACTACCTAAACATCATTCGGCCATACATAATGTATTTCATGTATCCCAACTTAAGAAATGCCTTCAAGTGCCTGACAAAGTGGTAGAAATTTATGATGTCGATCTGGAACCGGATTTAACTTATTCCGAGCACCCTATTAAGATTGTAGATCAACAGGAAAGGGTTACCCGCAGAAAGACTATCAAATTCTACAAAGTGCAATGGAATAAGCATTCTGAAGATGAAGCTACATGGGAATCTGAGGAGTTCCTAAATAATCAGTTTCCTAATTTTTTAGAGTCTTGTGAGTCTTGAGTTTATTGTAAGTTAACTTAAAGTAAACCACCCGGGGCCCCCACACCCCTGCCTTGTAACAGAAATAAGGAAATGAGATTGTGACATGTTTCCTTTTCCATTACTTAGCCACGAGCTTTAAACTCAGGATGAGATTTCTTTTTAGGGGGAAAGGATGTAACACCCCCTGGTGTTACTGGAAACTAACACTTGGCATGACATCATATGCATTGGCATCCATGTGTTGTAATACACTTAGAATGCATTCACTAGGACCAAGTAAAACTCTAAGTGTAATGTGGTGATGGATAGAGAGTGGAAAACCTAGTTTGAAAAACTCCAGTTTTGATCCCGAAAGGCGAAATTTGTGATCTAGCAATATTTTGCCAAAAGTCAAAATATTAAAGTCATAGGGTTTTCCAAACCAAGCAACTTTCATATGTACATATTTCCAAGTCTAATAGGAAAAAATGGAGAAAACACAAAACTAAGTTTTGATCTAGGGTTTAGAATTCTGATATTTCTTATCAGTTAACTCTCTTTAGGCTTTTGTAACTTTTAATCTGTAGACCGTTTGAAAGTGGTCGCTGTAGCTAAGTTATAGAACTGCACCATGAGCACAAACTTGATTAAATCCCTTAGCCCTAAATCCATATGAAACTGGTGGAAAACTTAGCCCAAAAGTCCTATCCTCGAATCTGAATTTTCAGACTTAGTGATAATTCAGGGTTCTGAAATTTTGTGCTTAAGGCAACTTTGAAGCCCTTTTATTGTTCAGTCCATTGGGCTTTGGCTAAGAACCATTATATCAAAGTTGTAGAGGATCTATCAATGTGCAACTTTGTTTAAGGGAGATGGACTCAGTACTATATAAAAAGTGAAATTAATGGTGCCTGAAGATGGACTATCAGGCCCTTGGAGTATTTCAGAAAATGAATAGTGAACAGATTTGAGTTTCAGTATTTGGCTCAACTTTGGAGCTGTGTGGTACCTGTTCTAGACAGCTTTGGACTGAGACCCTTAAAACAAAGTTATAGTTCATCTATTAAAGAGAAAGTCCCATTAAGTGAGTTTTGGTTAGTTCCACATGAAAAGTGAAAACAAGACTTCTCAAATGGAGTGAACTGCTAAATCTGGATTCAGACTTAGCCTTAGTTCAGCACACAGGCAATGTGTGTTTGGCTCAACTTTGGGGCTCTCTAGTGCTTGATTCTTGGGGTATTAAGCCATACTTTTTTATAGCAAAGTTAAAGAACATATATTAGTGTGCAAGTTTGCTTAAGGGAGGCTAGCTTGATGTTATACAGAAATGGGAGTAAAATGTTCTCCAAGTTGCCCTGTCAGTTTATAACATCAGGTTCAGTTTCAGTAAACTAAAACCATGGTCCCTATATGATGTGCCTCACTTTGCGGCACCATAACTCGAGACCTATGAAGTATTAACCCTAGAAGTTTACAGCAAAGTGAAAGACCAATGTTCAGTGAGCAAGTTTGATGTGGGGAGGTAGCTCTGTCCCTATGAAGAAATGAGAGAAAAAGAGGGTGAATCTGGCTCTGCAGTCGAACTGAAGTAGATCAGGCAGTCTGAAAATATCTCAGGAAAAAGATCTACATCCACTAGCTGTTTCCAGATGACTTCCGATAAGTGCAGAACAAAAAAAGGATTCAGTCCTGGTAAAAGGGGGTGTTTTGGACGATTTTTACAGCCCAAGGGGTGTTTTGGATTGGATCAACCTGCAGCCTGACAGCAATGACTCGCCTGCTTGTACTGTGTTGGTTTGCTGTCCATGGGAGGATTGACCACCTCTGCGATTTCCCTGTGCATCTACCCCTACGTGGTGGTCATGCAAAGTGTTATGGATCATGTTGGCACCCGTTATTCCTCCCTGAAAGCCTCAATGAAGCCCCAAGCAAGCCACTAACTCCTATGCCTTCTCATAGTGTGCAAAAGTTCAAAACCTGAACTCCCTCATGTTGCGACTGTCCCCATAGTCTCCTCACCGTGTCATATCGTTCTTCTACACTTAGATTACTTCCTAGACGTTTCTCAACCCTTTGGCTCCATTACTTTAATCGGACCATGAAGTTCTAATGTAACGACCGAACCAGAGGTGAGTTCGGTGTAGTAGTAGATCTGGAGATCTATGTGGTTCTAGAAGCATTAGGGTTAATCTGGGCCATTGTGTGGCTTTTCTTTGATTGTAATCTGGCCCATCTAATGGCCTATAAATACTTGTACTGATAAACCGTCAGAGATTACGAATTGAATAAGAAAGGATTAGCCACAAATCTGTCTACTTCTTCTTCCTCGCCACCGAAGCTTACCACGGAAGCTGTCAGTTCCTGCTGTCACGGCTCACGTCTAGGGTTTGGTGAACCCTAGGCCACAGGTCGTGACAATTTGGTATCAAAGGGTGGTCGACTCCGGAGCTGTCAAGACGGCGCCGGTGGTGAAACCGTCTGTCCAGACGTGTCTCGTGCTGGAGGCTATGGCGACTGTGGAGCAGAAGGGAGAGGAGAATTGGGAACAGATGATGAAGATGATGGATCGAGAGGTGACAAAGTTGGATACGGTGGAAGCTAGACAACAGCTGGAAGGACAAGCCGAGCTCTCATCTACGGTGGCAAGGAAGGCAGAAGAAGAGTGTACTATATTGGCAAGGCAAATGGAGGAGACGGGCAAGGTGGTGGCGCAGTTGCGTTTGGAGACGATGGCGAAGGACTTGGAGGGCGATGGTGCTGGATCATCAAGGGAGGGTGCTGATCAAGGTGATCCAAACCGAAGAAGAAGAGAACCACAACAGGAGAGAGTAAGAGAAGAAGAAGATCAGGTGATGGGAGGGCGAGGACATCCATCTCTACCAAATATTTGTTTCCCAGATTTCAAGGGAAGGAACCTGGAATATGGTTAGCCAAGTGCCAAGACTACTTCACCATTTATCAGGTTCCTGAAGCTTTGTGGGCAATATTAGCATCCATGCACATGGAGGGGAATGCAGCGAGGTGGCTTCAAGTGTACAAGATGAGGCAGGGACTGGGAAACTGGATGCAGTTTGGCAGAGCTGTTAGGGCCAAATTTGGAGTGGAAGAATATCCCAAGGCCATGAGACATCTTCTGAACCTGTATCAGAAGAATGGAGTTGAAGAGTACACTCAAGAGTTTGAAGAAGCAAAGTATGCCACTGCTGTTCACAACCCGGGGATGGATGAGATTTTTTTGTCAATCAGTTTGTGAAGGGACTGAAGACAGAATTACAAGGGGGTGTAATGTGTCATCTGCCACAGTCTGTGGATAGATCAGTTATTTTAGCTCACATGCAGCAGGAGATATTAGAGAAGAATAGGTTGAAGATGCAGAGGAGTATTACTGCTAATAAGGCTTTGGGCAGTAATCTGAAGACTGACAATAAGGGAGGATTTATTCTGGGTGATCTAACAAAGGAGAGGCAACTCAAGGAGCTTAGAAGAGCTAATGGACTTTGTTTCACTTGTGGTGAAAAGTTTGAGCCAGGTCACCAAGGGAAGTGTCCCAAGAGGGTGGTGCCTCAGTTGCATGCCTTAACTGTGGAAGACATGGGCATGGTGTTGACTGATCCTGTGTTGGAACATCTGGAGTCCAAAGACAAGGAGGTTGAAGAATTGTATAAACTGTCTCTAAATGCTATCAATGGAATGGAAAGTGATGGATGTATGAGGGTGCAAGGTTTTATGCATAACCAGATGTTGGTGGTTCTGATAGACTCTGGCAGTTCTATGAGTTTTGTCAGTCAAAACTTAGTGGATAAAATAGGCTTGCCTGTGCAAAAGTGTGCAGCAGTGGAGGTGAAGGTGGCTAATGGAGAAAAGATGAGGAGTGACAAGAAGGTGGTTGATCTGGAGTGGTGGTCTGGGGGTCATACCTATACTACTACTCTGAGGGTATTGGAGTTGGATGTGTATGACCTGATTTTGGGTTTTGATTGGCTGAAAAAGCATAGTCCTATGCAATGTGATTGGCTGCAGAATGTGCTCACATTTGTGGACAAGGGAGTGACTGTTCAGCTAAGAGGAAATGCGGGTCAGCAGAAGGAGGTTCCACAAATTTCCATTCTACAAGTGAATAAATGGTTGAAAGGCAATGAGGTTTGGGCTTTGGTTATGCTGGAGCAAGTGGTGGATAAGAAAGAAGCATTAGTCCCTGAGCATTTACAAAGGTTGCTGGTGGAGTTTGAGGATATTTTTGCTGTCCCTACTGGTTTGCCTCCTTCCAGAGATTATGATCATCATATTTCTTTGGTACCAGGACATATACATGTGAACTCAAGGCCCTATAGGTGCTCACCATTGCACAAAACAGAGATAGAGAAGCAGGTCTCTGAACTATTAACTTCTGGTCTAATTATGCCTAGCATGAGTCCCTTTGCATCTCCAGTCTTGTTGGTTCAAAAAAAAGATGGAAGTTGGAGATTTTGTGTGGACTACAGAAAACTCAATGACATGACCATCAAGAACACATTTCCTATGCCCCTAGTAGATGAAATACTGGATGAGTTAGCAGGGACTCAGTATTTTACTAGTCTGGATATGACAGCGGGTTACCATCAAATAAGAATGAAGGAGGAGGATGAGTATATGACAGCCTTTAAGACACATCAGGGACATTATCAGTTCAGGGTAATGCCCTTTGGTCTCACTAATGCCCCTGCTACCTTCCAATGTGCAATGAATGCTATACTACAGCCTTTCCTCAGGAAGTTTGTCATGGTTTTTCTAGATGATATATTAGTGTATAGCTCCTGTCTGGCAGAACACTAGGGTCATTTGAGGTTGGTGTTTACTAAACTCAAGGAACATCAGTTTTTCTTGAAGAAGAAGAAGTGTTCCTTTGTCCAACCAGAGCTGCAGTACCTTGGCCATGTAATATCCAGAGAAGGGGTAGCTACTGACTCTTCCAAAACTGCAGCTATGCTGGCTTGGCCTATACCTCGGAATATTACTGAACTAAGGGGATTTCTGGGTCTCACTGGTTATTACAGAAAGTTTGTGAAAGGCTATGGATTCTTAGCCAAACCTTTGACCAAGTTATTGCAGAAGCAAAACAAGTTCAGTTGGGTAGAAGAAGCACAACAGGCATTTGAGGTTCTGAAACAAGCAATGACTACTACTCCAGTGTTGGCTTTGCGCAGATTTGATATTCCTTTTATTGTAGAGACTGATGCTTGTGATATAGGAATGGGGGCCGTTTTGATGCAAGAAGGGAGACCTATTGCTTTTCTAAGCAAAGCTTTAGGTGAAAAGAACAAGCACTTGTCTATATATGAGAAGGAGTTCTTGGCTTTGATTTTGGCTGTGGACAAATGGAGACCCTTACTTCAGAGAGCTCCTTTCATCATCAGGACTGACCACCAGTCCCTTACTTTTCTGGGAGAACAACAGTTACACTCTGAACTTCAGAAAAAGGCTATGGCTAAAATGATGGGGTTGCAGTTTCATATAGTATACAAAAAGGGGGTGGAAATGTTGTGGCAGATGCTCTGTCCAAAGTGAGTTATCTCATGGCCTTATCCCAAGTGTCTGAGGTACAACCTCTTTGGGTTCAGGAGGTTTTAAATTCATATGAAACTGATATGGAGGCTCAAGAGTTGAAGACTCAGCTTTTGATTCAAAGTCCTAATGAGCAGGGCTACAGTTTGCATCAGGGAATTATAAGGAGGAATGGGGTGATTTGGATTGGAGACAACTCTGCTCTAAGGACTAAGTTGATCACAGCTTTACATGACAGTGCTATTGGAGGGCATTCAGGAGTGCATGCTACTTATCACAGGGTGAAAAAAATGTTTTGGTGGAAGGGACTTAAGAATGATGTTACTCAGTTTGTGGGGCAGTGCCAAGTATGTCAGTAGGCTAAAAGTGAAAGAGTGCATCCACCAGGACTGTTACAGCCTCTGCCTATTCCTACAGGTGCTTGGGAGGATGTTTCTATGGATTTTGTGGAGGGGCTGCCTAAATCTGAAGGTTTTGACACTATTTTGGTAGTTGTGGACAGATTCTCCAAATATGCTCATTTTATTTCCCTGAAACATCCATACACTTCTCAAGGGGTAGCTCAGGTGTTTCTGGACACTATGGTTAAGCTTCATGGGGCTCCTAAAACTTTTGTGTCAGACAGAGATAAAGTGTTTACAAGTTCTTTCTGGACACATTTGTTTCAGCTTATGGGAGTGAAGTTGTTGTTTTCTAATGCATATCATCCTCAGACAGATGGGCAGACTGAGAGGGTGAATTAGTGTTTGGAACAATATCTTAGGTGTGCAGTCCATGATCATCCTCACAAATGGAGGCAGTGGTTGGCTTTAGCAGAGTTTTGGTATAACACCACCTACCATACTGCTCTGGACTGTTCTCCCTATAAAATTCTGTATGGTTATACACCTCCTGTGATGGTTGTTCCTTGATTGAGAGAGGAAGGGGACAGGGATGTTACTACCTGGTTGCAGGAAAGACATGTGGCCTCTGAACTGCTCAGAGAGAGGTTGGCACAAGCTCAGAATAGAATGAAACAAATGGCAGACAGAGGGCGAACTCCTAGGGAATTCCAGGTTGGAGAATTTGTGCTCCTCAAGTTACAACCTTATGCTCAAAAGACAGTGGTTAATAGGCCATATCCAAAGTTATCCTTTAAGTTCTTTGGTCCTTTCAAAATTGTGGCAAGAATTGGTGTTGTGGCTTATCGGTTGGAGTTGCCAGAAAATGCACAGATACACCCTGTTTTTCATGTATCCCAGTTAAAGGCATTTCACCCTAAACATACTCCAGTTTTGCTGAGCTTCCCAAGGTGGCAGATTTGTCTGGTCCAGGGATTTGGCCTGAGAAAATTGTGGACAGAAGGTTGGTTCGGAGGGGTAATCATGCAGTACCTCAAGTGATGATTAAATGGTCAGGTTTGCCTGTTTCTTCAGCAACCTGGGAAGATTTTTATGTGGTCAAAAATAGGTTTCCTGATGCCCTCGCTTGGGGACAAACAAGTTCTGTTGGGGGGGAAAATGTAACGACCGAACCAGAGGTGAGTTCAGTGTAGTAGTAGATCTGGAGATCTATGTGGTTCTAGAAGCATTAGGGTTAATCTGGGCCATTGTGTGGCTTTTCTTTGATTGTAATCTGGCCCATCTAATGGCCTATAAATACTTGTACTGATAAACTGTCAGAGATTACGAATTGAATAAGACAGGATTAGCCACAAACATGTCTACTTCTTCTTCCTCGCCACCGAAGCTTACCACAGAAGTTGTTGGTTCCTGCTGTCGTGGCTCACGTCTAGGGTTTTGGCGAACCCTAGGCCACGGGTCATGACATCTAGGTGTGTGTGGTGACTACGTTCCCCGAATCACTCACCTCCCCATGGCCAGCTTTTCCTAGGAGGTAAAATACTCGATTTGCTCATGTTTCATAGCCCATGTATGTTAGTGATGCTCATGGCGTGCTCGTTTGAACGCTACCGCAGTGATTTCACCAGAACACCGCCGCGCCACCTATGAACGCCACCGCTAGTAGCGTGTACGTCAACCGGTGAACCCGCATCTTCCCCGAGCAACTCAAAGTGAGAATCATGTTCTTGAGATGTCGCCGATACTTGTTGTGGCTTAGAATGGAACTCTACCGCGTTAGTGTCTCGGGTCGAGCTCGTCGGAGCTCGGTATGTCACCACCACCGTGGTGCGAGGTGCTTGGGAGCACTGTTGTCCGATTAACCGTGGTAGGGTGGCATGGTACTATCGAGGGTCGTGTAGGTGTGCTTCGTTTCACCGGAGGTGACCGTCGCCGGCGAGTCTGCACGAGTGATGGCCAGCGTCCGCCAGAGTGAGTCGTGGACCAAGGTTTGTGAAAAAACAAAATGGCAGGGACCTCGGTGCTCATGTCAGTGAAACAACCAAATAGGACACATGACCTTTATTCGATTAGCTAAGTTAGCAAGGGTCTTTGCGCAAAAATACGCAGCGCGGGCGCGGGGCAGATTTCCCTTGTGTTCGTGGCCGAGCGGTTGGTTTCGGCCCAGTCACTGTTGAAGTTTTGTCTTTTTCTTTTAGCCGACAACTTGTAAAATGCACCAGAAAATATAGAAAAATGCAAAAATTGTGAAACCAGTTTTGTTGAATCCGCAAAATTTTGTAGTTTCTGCTAAAAATAGTTTTATGATTTTTGCAGCAGTAGTTAAATTTTTGAGCATTCAAAGGTGCCTCTAGAATGCATAAATGAATTTTAGAAATAAAACCAGAGTACAAAAAATTATGAAAAATTTGTGGAAAAAGTTATTCATCACTAATTTAGTCTTTGGTAAAAATTTGAACCTGTTGGGAATTGATTTAACCAGAGAATCTTAAAATAGCTAAATAAAGAAGTTTAAATAAATAAAAACTTGGTGTTAATATATGTTTACTTAAGAATAGTTGGGCTTTCCACCCCTCCTTTGTGATAGTTTACATGGCATCTCATTACATGAGCATTCATATACTTCGAATTGACTTGTAGAGCACCTTGAAGAAGAATTTGAAGTAGATGTGGAAAGGGAGCATGTTCCTCCATCTGAAACTTCTCCAACTCAGGTGATCTCTGAAGGTCCTCCAGAAGGTGCTCCAGTAGGATTTGCTACCAACTGCAATATTTTGGTAGAAGAGCCTGACTCTCCTCCTCATCAAGGCAAGCCCTGGTGCATTTGCCACCTCCTTGTTGTTTTAAAAATTTATCACTTATATGTTGCATTAGGTGGTAGGAGTTGAATGGTTAAACCTTTGCTGCATAACTTCGTTGAGTTATTGATTATTGTCCTTGATACCTGATTTAAAAAGCTAGATCTGCTTACCATGCTTATAGACAAGGAACAAAATGTTTTGATGTATGAATCATGTTTTTACAAAGAAAAAGGGGCTAGAATGAAGAAAGTATCAAAGGCCTTGATGACTTCATCATTTAAGTAGGGTACCTCTGACAGGTACCCGGTTTTCAAAAATATTTTAATATGAGACCAGACGTTGAGCAGGAAAGGTCGCCCATTTGTGTCGATTAAGGACCGTTCTGATTGTTGGCCTGCTGATCTAGGACCCTTTAACTAGCCACATGCCTCATCATGGGTAAGCTTAGCCTCAGTGGAGCAATACTAGAAAGATCGGCCCGCAATGGGAGTGGAGAGATGGCGAGAGTATCGTGTATCCACCTGGCAAGAGGCTGGATGGTGGGGTACTAAGCTCTCGGTTGGTGGGGACCCATTCTGGTCTTGAGAAACTCGGTGGCGAGTTGACATATGCAAGGGTTAAGTGCTACATATGTCATGTGGTTGGAGATCCCCAGCTGGGTATTAATCGATTCGGATCGCCAAACTTCTTGGATATGAATGTAACACCCCAGGTGTTACTCAAGGCCCTGGCTCAGCACATGCACCTGTGACCTATTATCACATGTGATTTAGTGTGAGGAAGAAGCACCAAAATTTAGAAGCCATGGCTTAATCAAGTGATGATCATGATAAAAGGAATATCCTAGCTTTTCATGTATCTCCATTTGGGAAAAAGATGCTCAAAGCCCTAGATCCCCCCCTTGAGGCATTGGAGCCCCAAGATTGGATTAGGGGGAGAGCTATGTAGATTACCAAATCATGACTTAAATCTTTTACAAAAGTTGTAGCACATTTAAATACCTACAAGAAATAGTAAGGAAGTTATTCCAAAAAGGTCCCACAAAAACCCCAAATTAATCACCCAAGTGGAAAGCACTCAAGAACAACCCCTTTTTCTCTAACTCAAATTTCAGCCCTCTTCTAAAGATCAGATGTGTTCACTTAGTTGCAGACGCCAAATCAACATGGTCCAATTGACAAAAGGGCGCCAAATTACCCAAGGCACACCTTGGAAAATTTTGAACCCAAGCCAAGACCATTTGACATAGTTTGACATAAGTTTTGTCTCGGGTTAAACAGTGCCGACAGACCTGACTTGTTGTCCCCGTATCTCACAAACCAGACCAGATTTTCACTTGGAACTCACACAAACTAGATAGCCCTAGGGACATAAAAGAGACCTTACACAAGATTTTTGGCAAGATTCACACGTTTGGCTGCTCAGCAAGCTCTTGAACTAGGGCAGAAGAAAACACACACGTGTTCGACCTGCCCTGGCATGCCAGAGCATGCCACGACGCTCGGCCCCGCGCGCCCGCGCTGCGCGACGCCCGACCCTGCACCCACGCCCGCACTCACGCCTATAAAACAGATTGAGGCCTTGACCGTACTCCATCGCTCGCTCTCCGCCCCGCCCGAGCACGAGATCGCCGGAGTTTCCTCTATGCACGGCGTGCCAGCGGCCGCCCGAGGCTCGACCACCGTGGATCGGCCACTCCGACCCACCTCCATCCAGTCCAACTCCTCGGCTAGCCTCCCCAGAGCTTCGTAAAGCTTCCCGAGCCCTCAATCCGAACACCACTTCGCCGGAGGTGCCGGATTGCCATCGCCGGACTTCATCCGACTGCCGCCGCGCGTAGACCGAGCTGCACGGTGAGCCACGCTTCAATTCCTTGCGTCTACGACACCGTTGACCTCCCGTGAAGCTCCTCGAGCACTCTGATTAAGCTCTACCGTCGTGAGCAGGTCGGAGCATGCGCCGCCGACGAGCCCGACCGCCTACGCACGCGGCCAACCCTACTCCGGCCACCACCGCCAGCGATCTGCCCCTCAACGTGACCGCCAAGGACCCTCAGACCTCACCCGACCCTCCAATGGACCTCTCCCATCGCCGGTAAGCCGCGCCACCGTTTTTTCTCCCTTCGTCTACTGTTTCGGCGAGGAAGGAGCGCGGGTTAAGAAGGGAAAAGGCCAGGGGGTTATGTGCGAAGTCAGTGACTCTGTTGAATAGTCTCCCAGGGGCACGATTTAAACAATTCAGTTAAGGAAAACCCCAGGGACCCTGATGCAAAGCCATTTTCCTTTAAACTTTTAGAATTATTCTTTTGAAATAAGTAGTAGACTTGAAAAATTTATAACTTAAATTGTATTCAGCCAAATTTGGTCAAACAAATTTTGTTAGAACCTACATTTTATGAACTATCCAGCAAAAATGATAAACACCATGGTTCCTGCAACCCTATTTAGAGTTTGGATTTAAATAAGCAAACTGCCCAAACCTTAGTAACCAGAGGAAAAATAGAAATACTTTTGGACTAGGGCTGAGAAAAATTGGAGATATACTTAGCTAGTAACTACACTATTCAAAAATATTAAACTCCCCAGTATACTAGATTAAGGAAAGTTTATCCATTAAAATTTGTATTTGCCCAAACCTGAAGAAAATAAAAATGGGGATTAAAAATGGGAACCAGAGAGAAACCACATTTTTCCTGACTTATCAAAGTGATGTAGTTCATAAGAAAAATTGGTTGAACCCTAATCGAGTACAAAAAATGCAACATAATTTATTTAATGAAAACAGAGAGAACTTTGAAAAGTCATAGAAAAATAATCCTAAAAAGAAAACACCCCAACCTTAGTAATGACTACTATTATGCTAATCGGAATCTAGGAAAAATACAAGTTTTGTTGTTTGACATTTTTCAAATAACAAGTTAGTTATAAGTGTCTTTTTGGCATTAAACTTTAGGAAATCACCACTAAATAACCACTAAAGCACCCTCTGTGATTTTTTGCACAGAAGCATGTTATTACCCGTAAATACCAGCAAAAATAACCCTTAGTGCAAAAATCCCACCTAAATAAGAGATGTAGTACAAAGTGACCCTCTACCATAATTTTTGTTATTTTTGTCTAGAGTTTATCCTATTGAATTTTAACCTCCAATTTATAGGATAGACCACAGTAACCAATATTAACCCATTGTAATTTTTACAGATTTTTTGAAGATTTTAAAACACTATGGTAGTTTAAACCCACCTTAAAAGCATAAGTAGAGAATGAAAAAGAAAGTGGGTAGAAGAAAAATAATGTACACCCATCACTAGGAAAAGACCTCCCTAAGTGCCACTAAAACTTTAATGGGATGATCAAAATCTTAATCCACTCAAAAACCTAAACTGGTGTAATGCCTAAAATTGATATAAGAGAAAGGTAATAGGATAAATAAATAAATATACTTCTATGCTAGAATTTTGAAAATTTCTTGATCTTCTTTTCCTTGTGAAAAAAATCAACTAAAGAAAATAAAGTAGTCAAATGACAAATAAATAAATAGGTGAATGTGCATTTCATGCTGGAGTTCTAGTATGATTGCGTGTATACTCAAATTTTTTAGACAAGTTAGGTTGAAAGGTAGAATTTGTAACAACCAAAATCCTGATTTTGGGATTAGTAAAAGAAATCAAAATAAAGTGTCCTTAATGAATAATTATACTTTTGAATCCACCTCTATAAAATAAATGGTGATATTAATTTTTTGTTGTTAAAGTTTAGTTTTGAATAATTAAACCTTTTGCATCTGAATTCTATGATAAATACTTAAGGAGTTTCATTTGATGAATGAGTTATATCTCCATCAACTATATGTTGAGAAAACATCTATTATAAAATAAAATATATCGCATATATAATGATAGATTTTGAATCGTGCATTTAATTTTTAATTTTGGAATCCAACTCAGAACTGAAGTTTGAAAAATTTGCAAATTGGAAAAAGGATAAAAAGAAAGGAGAATGGAAAACATATTTTAAGACAAAAAAAGACCCTCCATACTCGTCATGGACCGTTTCTCCCTAGCTGGCCCATGAAGCACCTACCGCGCGCGGCCCACTTTTCCTTGCTGTGTCGCATACACATGGGGTCCACAAGTCATCTCTTCCCTGCTTCCACCGTAACAACCCAGTTGCTGGGCGCCATGAGCCTTCGCCGCCGCCAGGAAAGACCAGCCCCGACGTCGTGACCCTCCCCACGCGCCGACAAATGGGCCATCTCGCCAGCAACCTCCTCCGCACGCAACTGGCTCGCGCCGCCCTCTAACTGGTGGGGACCGAGCATTGGGTGATTTCTTCTCCAGTTCGTTGAAAGTCCACCGAAGTTTTAGGATCTCCCGCGATGACCGAGCGCCAGCTGCAGATTGCTGGGATCTTTCTAGTTCGACGTTTGCCAGGGCTACATGAACCTTCTGCACTTCCGCTCGCCCTAGACCGGCCCTGGTAGAACTCGTTGCCACTGTGATCACTTCAACACCAAATCGGCGCAGAGAGAGAGCGTCGGGGGTCACCGCTTCAGAGCCGAGCAAGGTGGAGAGGATGGCCCGTGGCCGGGGTGCCCCACTAGTATACAGAGGTCTATAGTGGCCGTTCTAGAGCTTTTTGTACTGACGTTTTTGAGTGCCACCAGTGCTAGGTGCCAGTGGAAATCGCCATTTCTACTTACGCTTATTCTAGAACCGTCATTGAAAATAGTATTTCCACTGGCAGTTTTCTTAAGAAACCGCCAGTGCAATTTTCACTGGCGGGTTTTTTTATTTAGCCGCCAGTGGAAGTTTTCCCGCCTTTTTTTAAATTTTCGTACTGAAATTTATATATATTTACACACAAACATATATATATATATATATATATATATATATATATATATATATATATATATATATATATATTGATAAACATGTATTATTGATATTAAAAGCAACATGGAATTAAATTCTATCATACATTTATATACATCAAAGTCTTGTTTACAACCATGTATGCATCACACATTATATACATCAAAGTTTTCACTTAAGCTCTAATAACTATCTCGGCTAAGAGATAGTCTACTAATTTATGTTAGTATTCTAAACTCTGGTAAAGATAATGTTCCGGAAGCATCGTGATATTTCCCTTCTGCGGGAATGACCTCTTTCAATATGAATGTGCACAGGTCCTCAACTATGCCATACAATGCACCTTCAGTTAAGCTCTCCGGGCTTCCTTGTTGAAATTGATGTAAAGGAAGTTTATAAACATCATCTATTTATACTCAATAATAACACATTTGCATCTTTAATGACATAAATACATACGTGATTATTACTAATAATACCTTGCCAGGGTTCGTGATGTATTGTCCGTTCATTCTCATGAACTCGCACACGTAGAACCCACATAGGACCGATCCGGGTGGTTGCTTGTGGCACTACATAACAGGAGATTGGTTATTTAGTTTCAACATTGTCCTATATACGTACATGTATGATATGTATTCATAAATTCACATACTTACCGGCCAGTTATAATGGATGTCTAGTGGCACGCCTTTTTTGGATGTGTCGTACTTTCCACCTCGTAGCTTATAAAACCTAAATGCCCTGTGATCTCAAATAGAATCACCATGTTATTCTACAATTCTCATCGATATAAGTATGCATGCATAGAAAAGGCTTACAGCTCTAAGAGGCCGAGGAATTTTGAATAGGCCGAAGGCTCGGTGTGCAAGGAGTCGAGCACCAGCACCTTTCCAACCTTAGGATAAATGAAGAAGCATATCCAGTGGTCCCTGTACGAATCAAACTTGTGATACATGTGTATTGAAATTATTAATTTTATTTATGCAAAATCACACTTATTTAAAGTTGTACGGGGCCACTATGGATTCCCTGTCTTGAAATTGAAGCATTGCGTGTCCTATGTAGGTGGCGTATCTTGCTTCAAAATCCTTCTTCAGATCCTGGATACGCACCTCAATTTCTTCGTCTGTTAGTCCCTGTAATGCTTCGTTGCCTTTTCCAATTCTAAAATTGTGGTTATTCTCGCATATCTTTATTGGGTTGAGATACCCAACCCTTTTACTGGCACTAGCATTGGGATTGGTACCATAAAGGATCTCCTGCTGATCATGTTGCATTCTGCAACGCACACGTGCATGTCAGATATTGAAAATTTATACAACTCACTAATAATAACACATATATGTGGAGTATGAGTGACACTTACAATGCAAATATGGTTACAAGTTGCACGTCGAGTCTCTGAAGGTTCATCATTAACCACATGTCCTTGAATGCAACAACGGCTTTTTGATTTGAACCAATAAAAGCATGGGCTGGTATATTAACACTGATGGTGTCGATGCCAACTGAAGATGCTCGAATATACCAATCATGCAACCTTTTAATATTAGTCGGGACCTTCCTTAGTTTCTCAAAAGTGAGTAGTGGTCTGCCCGGCACATATTTTTTAGGCACGTTTTTTATAATCTGCCTTAGTTGGCTTCTTTATCTTTGCGGCCATTGCCTCAGCCTTTTTTGCGGACTCCTCGAGATCGGCCAAATCAACAGTGTCTGACGTGAGGCTCCGTCCAATCCCTTTCAAAAAACGAGCTATGCCAGCAATGGATTTACTCTTTTTTTCTTCTCGAACAGGGACACTAATTTTGGTATAGAAACTTTAGATTTATTTGATGGTCGTGGAGATGGCTGTGGAGAAGGTAGATCCCTGAAGGGCGATGTATGTGGCGGAGACGGTGGGCCACCATGAGGATGACGAGAAGGAGGGTCAGAAAGAGGATGAGGAGCAACATGTGAAGTTTGAGGAGGTGATGATGGATGTACAATAGGAACAACAATTTGAGAAGGCGGAGACGGTTGGGCCTGCGACGACGGCTGTCGTGGTGGATCAACCAATTCGACATCCCTTCGAGGCCAAAGGATAAAATTCTTGATAGCTTATCCAAGTGTCTCGATACCTTCGGGCCCAGGGATGTCTAGCATGTCGTCCTCGGATCCTTGGACGACTGTCGTCACTTCTACCCTGCAATATTCTTTTGAAATGTCGTTTCCATGGAACTTGCGTCCTGGGATCGCAAGGCCTGTGGCTACTTTCTTTGTACGCTGATTGTTAATACCATATCTTATAACTAGTGTGCATGCCACAGGCCTTGTGATGTCATCAACTGGATAGCGGACCTTATTTCCCGTTGACGCGAAGAGCTTGGGATGGTCGTACCCTCGGTGGAAGCCGGCGTTTGAGCTGCTGGAATTATTTGCATCTGTGGAGTGGTCATCTGTTGAATAGACATCGCACTCGCCATCGCCAATTGCTGCATCAATTCTAGAGGAGGATTCCATAGCATTTCAGACATCAGGCCTTTGAACTCTTTCTTGGCCTCCTCCTTAAAATAATTCGCCATCTCTTCCTTGTATCGATCACGTTTCTTGTACAGACCTTCCCATTGTGGTCAGAATCCTTCCTTCCATCCTTCCTTAGATGAGATTCCTCGTACACGACCAGGATGCTCAGGGTTACCGAGACCAGCCGTTAGAATGTCTCTCTCCCTTTGCGGCTTAAATGTTCCTTGGCTCTGCTTAGCTGCAATTGCATATATGTTTTTTGCCGCTTCTTCGATAGTGGGATCATCAAAAGATACACCAGACTCAGTTTCCCTTGGTTTTCTAGCATGGATCCAATTAGCTGTCCTTTCACCAAGTTGCTCGGACAGCGTCGGCAACCCTGCAGCCTTCTTCTCGGCGTCTTCTTGTCTCCATTTAGGAACCTGACACTTGTAACCACCTGTGCCAAGGTGGTGGTGGTATTTGTTCTTCTTAGATAGTTCTGAATTTGCCTCACTTAGCGATATGAAATCGGGGCTACTCCTCTGCTCTAGAAATACTGCCCACTGACCTGCTGAGATTTTATATTTTTCGTCGGGTCTAGGTCTTTCTTTGCAAACTTTGTATTCATCTCAGACCTCCAGTTTCGGAAATTGATTGCAAACTGCTTCATCGTGTATTTTTTCACGAGTTCTTCTGAACCCCGAGGCAAAACGAACCTCGTTATTAGCTTATTCCACATTTGATTATTGACATCATCTGATACATCTGTCCACTGTCGGATTGTGATGTCAAGATTATCTCTAACTAAGAACCCAAGTGCATTCCGGAACTTAGGTAGTGCCTCTTCTGGAGCTAGGGGCTGACCATTCGGGCTCACGTCCGCGATTTTATATGTCTTGTCAGGAAACTTGTTTAGCCCCCTGTCACCTATGTTCCGATCGCTCTGCTTCCTTTTCCTTGACCTTTCGGTGGTTGTCTCGGTCGATTCCGGTGTGCCTTGGGTCGGTTCCGGTGCGCCTTGGGTCGGTTCCGGTGCGTCTTGGGTCGGTTCTGGTGCGTCTTGGTATCGTCTCGCAGCTTTTTTGAGCATCGCACGAAATTGAGACAAGACCTCCTATTCATGTAATAAAATGCACAAGAAATCATGCATGTGTAATAGACATTGTGAAATCAGCTAATTAATTAGGTACACACACGAAATTAAGGATGTGTAATTTACCTCATGGTCTTGTGGATCATAAGTAGGGTCACGTTGCAACTCACGCGCAGCGGCCCTATCTATGCTAGTGGTAGGAAAAGGGTCGCTAGGCGTTTCATATCCTTCACTGCTGGATTGTTCTTGAGCAACACTCTTGTCCATGTGGTCGGGCCCTAATCCTTGGTCCTTGATTGGAGAACTCATTGAGCTATATATATACAAATACATATTAACACATATTAACATAAGCAATAATTAAATTCATATTAACAAATACCCTAACCCTTAACCACTAACACTAACCCTAAGCCCTAACCCTAACCTCTAATATTGTGATACGGATATTATCGAGTTACATATAGAGAGGGAGAGTCGTATAGGACGTAGAGAGAGAGATGGAGAGTCGTATAGAACGTATAGAGAGGGAGAGTCGTATAGAACGTAGAGAGAGATGGAGAGTCGTATAGAACGTATAGAGAGGGAGAGAGGAGGAGTCGTATAGGACGTAGAGAGAGAGAGATGGAGAGTCGTA
The DNA here is from genome assembly GCF_902167145.1 of Zea mays. NCBI lineage: Eukaryota > Viridiplantae > Streptophyta > Magnoliopsida > Poales > Poaceae > Zea > Zea mays. Next base: position 93,929,671 of record NC_050097.1, read on the forward strand.
TAGAACGTATAGAGAGGGAGAGAGGGAGAGTCGTACGAATATTATCGAGTTGTGTACCCCTTTCATCAGATTGGAAAAAAAGATTAGAACATATATATAATATCATACTAAGTTCTTGCATAATACGTCGTCCATCATACTAAGTTCTTACAAAAGATTAGAACATAATACGTCGTCGGAGATGTTGGTGATCTACTCCTCTCTTCCCTTTCCCTCCCTCCTCTCCTCTCTCTTCTCCTCCCTCCTCTCTCTTCCCTCTCCCTCCTCTCTCTTCTCTCTCTCTCTCCCTCCCTCCTCTCTCTTTCCTCTCTCTTCCCTTTCCCTCTCTCCTCTCCTCTCTCTTCCCTCTCCCTCCTCTCTCTTCCCTTTCATTCTCTCCTCTCCTCTCCCTCTCTCTCACTCTCTGCAGAGACGCACACCCTAGGGTTTTCACACGCCGCGCGTGCACGGCGGCGGGAGAGGGAAAAGAGAGGAGGGAACGCGCGCCCTAGGGTTTTCGGCGCCCTAGGGTTTTCACGGCGGCAGCAGCGTGCCCGAGCGCGGTCGAAGTCGAAGAAGGGAGAGAGAGAGGGGAACGTACCTACGGCGCGGGGACGACGACGGGGATGATGGCGGCGCATGGCGGAGAAGATCGCCGGGGCGAAATTTCGGCAGCCTGACTGCGGGAAGTGTAAAAGACTGGGCGCCAAAGACTTAGAGAAATTTCGGCCCCGCGCGCTCCTTTATATGGGAGATATTTCTACTGGCGGTTGACAATGACAACCGCCAGTAGAAATCATTTCTACTCGCGGTTGTCATAGAGAACCGCCAGTAGAAATGGCTTCCACAAACTGTGGAGGCCATTTTTACTGGCGGTTGTCAATGACAACCGCCAGTAGAAATCATTTCTACTGGCGGTTGTCATAGTGAACCGCGAGCAGTAATATTTTTAGTATATTATTTTTATGATATATACATATATTAAGTATATAAATTTGTATACATATTAAATATATAATTATATATATTTAGTATACATAATATATATTTATATATTACTTTTCTCTCTCCCTCCTCTCTCTCCTCTCTCTCTCCTCTCCTCTCTCTCCTCTCCCTCCTCTTTCTCTCCTATCCTCTCTCTCTCCTCTCTGTCTCCTTTCTCTCTCCTCTCTCCCCTCTCCCCTCTCCCTCCTCTCTCTCTCCTCTCTCCCTCCTCTCTCTTCCCTCTCTCTCCCTCCTCTTTCTCTCTCTCCTCTCTCTCCTCTCTCTCCTTTCTCTCTCCTCTCTCTCCTCTTTCTCTCTCTACCTCTCCTCTCTCTCTCCTCTCTCTCCTTTCTCTCTTCTCTCTTTCTCCTATCTCTCTCTCCTCTCTCTCTCCCTCTCTCTCTCTCCTCTCTTTCTCCTCTCTAGAAAGTCACTAGAATGCCCGTTCTTGCAGTGTTTAAATACTACGTCGTCTCCTGGCTTCGCGTCTCTCGTCACCATTGGTGTGAAGTTCTTTCACAAGTATCAGATCTGGTAAACATCTGTCCAAGTTCTTTCACATCATGTTCTTTGAAGATGCTTGTTTCTTACTACCTGATATATATATATATATATATATATATATATATATATATATATATATATATATATATATATATATATATATATATATATATATATATTAGTCGAATACTCCTCCCTGCTTTTATTTTACCTCGCGTTCTAGGTGATAAACCATGACCGGGAAAAAGACCACGGCTTCCTCTGACGGCGGCACTCCAAAGAAAGCCAAGATGGTGGTGGAGGATGAGGAAGAGGCGGGGTTGGAGGATGAGGAAGAGGCGACTGTGACACTATCTGTGGAGAAGGACGCGCTCGAGTGCGACATCTGCTGCCTACCCTTCCAGTCCAAAGTTTTCATGGCAAGTCAGATTACCATGCATGTATATATACAGTACATATTGATCGGTAGGCTCCAGCATGATGCTCTGCTCGGTGTAAAATCAGTTCAAGAACGGGCATTCTGGATGTGCAAAGTGCTGCATCCGCATGGACGGTAAGTGCTGGACCTGCTCCGAGCGCATTGGCAACAATAGCTCTCTCTCCCTCTCCCTCTCCTCTCTAGAAAGTCACTAGAAAGTCGTGTAAAATTACATGCTTCGGTTTGTTGCTAACAATAATCAATTACATGACATGTCCTAACAATAATCAATTACATGACAACTATATAATCTAGGGAGCTATTGTTCTGCCTTGTCCATCGTGGCGTACCCAGGGCATCGAATTGCGTGGGATGCTTCGCTCAACGTTCCTTATCTTGGTTGGATGGTCTATGAAAAGAGACATGTCATTGAACTGGTTAAAATCCTCTAAATCAGATACACCATCAACTCCTATACCTTGTTGTTTTCCAGGAAAAACTACATGCTTCGGTTTGTCGGTGCTTTTCTTCTCATTGTTAGAAATGATCTGTTTAGCATAGAAGACCTGTGCATCACGATTAGCAAGGATCCATGGGTCATCTTTGTAACCTACCTTACTTAGATCAAGAACTTTGACCCCATAGTTGCCTACCGTGACATGTTTGTCTTCAACCCATTGACATCAGAAAACCGAGATCTAAAATGTACCATAGTCTAGTTCCCATATGTCCTCAATAAAGCCAAAATATGTAATAATCTCACCAGTTTCATCATCTATGGCCTCGCATCGAACACCACTATTTTGTGACATGCTCTTTTTGTCCTTGGACTTGGTACAAAATGTGAATCCACTAATGTCATAGGTTTGCCATGTTGTGACCTGGCGTGATGGTCCAGATGCCAACCCCTTGATGGTTTGTTCTTCTATTGTTTCTCCACGTGGAATGTCCTTCACCATTAGCCATGTGTTGAACCGCTGCTTATGTTGCTTCATTACCCAATCAGCCGTATGCCCAGGATTTTGCTCGTGAAGCTCATTGATGTGTTGTTGGATAAATGGCTCTATTATCGCTAGCTGATGTAGGATGCTGTGATGTGCATCAAGTACTGTATTGTAATCTGGTGGGATTAAAGATTTCCGTCCCATCCACCCGCTTCCATACAATCTACCCTCGTGTCGTGACGGAGGCAAACCTATTGCAACATGGTCTTTTAGGATACTATTGCAGAATAGACCTTCGGACTCAATGGCCTCTTCGGTACAGTACCCCTCTATCATGGATGCCTCGGGACGAGCACGGGTTGATACATAGACATTCAGTATTGACATGAAACGCTCGTACGTCCACATTTCATGCAAGTACATAGGACCCAATGCCTCTATTTGTGGCACCAAGTGCACCACAAGGTGCACCATAATATCAAAGAACGATGGAGGGAAACACATCTCAAACTGTGATATTGTCTCCACTGCGGATTCCTGAAGAGATGCCAACTCATCATGGTCAATTACCTTTTGTGAAATTCTGTTGAAAAAGTAGCACAACCGTGTGATTGCCATCTTTAAAAACAAAGGATTTATAGCCCTGATGGCAATAGGTAGGAATGTAGTCAGCATGACATGACAATCATGTGAGTTGTAGTTGGTGACTATCAGGTCTTTCATTGACACAATACTCTATATGCTAGAGCAGAATCCGGATGGGACTTTCAAATTCTTAAGCCAAACACACATCGCATGTTTCTCATCTACATTGAGATTGTAGCTTGCTGCTGGGAGATGGTACTTCCCATTTTCTTGAAGAACGGGATGTAGTTCCTTTTTTATGCCTAAATTTACCAAGTCCATGCGTGAATTGAGCCCTTCTTTTGTTTTGCCCTTTATGTCTAGCAAGGTGCCAATTATTCTTTCAAACACGTTCTTCTGAACGTGCATACCATCGATCGCATGTCGCACATCTAACTCTTTCCAGTAAGACAAGTACTCGAAGAAAATAGACTTTCTTGAATATAGCCCCCAGAGCTGGTTTGACATCCTTCCTTGTTTTTCCGTCTTTTGTCTTCTTCCCGAAAACAAACTTGATATTCCTGACTATTTCAAAAACTCTATGACCTCTATTGTTACCCGATGGAGCAGTAGAATGTAGTTCACCATTATTGTCAAAGTACTTATCCATTTTTCGCATGCGGTACCTGTGTCCTTCCAATAAAAAGCGTCTGTGCCTCATGTACACTATCTTCTTAGATGCAGTAAGGGACACGTAAGCAGTTCCATCAATGCATACTGTGCAGCCAACCTTTCCCTTAAATTGGCCTGATAATGTGAAGAGTGCAGGGTAATCGTTGATCGTAACAAAAATAATTGCTCTCAGCGTGAATGAATCTTTATGATACTCATCCAACATTTGAACACCCGTTACCCACAATATTTTCATATCCTCCATTAAGGGCTCTAAAAATACATCCATATCAACTCCAGGTTGTGTAGGTCCAGAAATAAGGATGGTTAGCAAAATATACTTGCGTTTCTGCATCAACTATGGAGGAAGGTTGTATATGGTGAGGATCACTGGCCATGTGCTATGCTTGCTGCTCCTTTCAACAAATGGATTCATTCCATCAGTACTCAGTGCGAACCTAACATTTCTTGGTTCATCGGCAAAGTCTCGGTGGTTCTCATTGAAATCTTGCCACTGCTTCCCATCGGCTGGATGTCGAAGCTTCCCATCGTTTTTGTGCTCATCAGAAGCATGCCAGCTCATAAGTTTGGCATCCTCAGGGTTAACGAACAAACACCTCAATCGATCGACGACGGGGAGGTACCACATCACCAAAGCAGGAATCTTTTTGAGCGCATAATAGTCTACTTCTTCTTTTTCTTTGCTCGTGGATTTTGAAGTCTTCTTTTTGGCTTTCTTTCGCTTCTTCCCTTTAGACACAGATGCAACACACTCTTCATCTCGATAGTCTTTATTCGTCTTGTACCTACTTGCACCACACTTTGGGCAGCTCTCCAAGTCTTTATAATCATCACCTCGATAAAGGATACAGTGATTTCTACACGCGTGGATCTTCTCCACGCCCATAGTGAGTGGACTGATTAGTTTCTTTGCATAGTACGTGTTAGCAGGCACTTTGTTCTCCTTTGGAAGCATGTCTGCGACAATACTCAAGAACGCATCAAAGCCAGCATCAGACATACCATATCTAGCTTTTAACATCAACAGCTTTAACACAGACCGGAGCATCGTGAACTCTTTGGTACAACCCTTAGACTCGTCGTACAAAGGCTCTTTTGCTGCCTTCTTCAGGGACTCGATACATTTCATGAAGAACATCGATGGATCTGTATGATGACGCAACATTGCCTCTAACAACTCTGCATCTTCCTCGTCCATAACATTTGGCAGAACATGGGTTCTTTCACGTTCATTTCCTCCAGCGTAACCATGATCAGTAACATTTGGCACTACATGTTCGCTCTATGGAAGAGGTTGTTGTGTCTCGTGAACGAACTGAAAGCTGTCGTCGATGTTCGCAGGGTTTCCAGCTGTATAAGGCGAAGAGCTACCCTCTCCATGCTTTGTCCAAATTATGTAATCCTTCACAAATCCTCGGCATACCAGATGAGATATGATTTGTTCTGTGTCATCAAATACAACAACATTTTTGCAGTCCATGCATGGACAATATATGTGCTTTGTCTTTGTTCTCCAAGCATAGTTCGTAGCGACAACAATAAACCTATGGACCTCAGATATGTATGATGGATCTAGCCTTGATAAGTTATACATCCAGGATATCCTCTCCATCATCACCTGTAAAAAAAGTAACATAAAACACACAAGAACACAAATTGGCAAGAGAAACATATACCAATATTTTCTAACAACTAAATATATCATGGATAAAGAAAATTGGCAAAAGAAACATGAACAACCTTTCTTAGTGACCTTCTTCCAAAAAATAAAGATCAAAACCTCCCCCTTGTATTTTGTGAAATCTGGCCTTACAATGAAAGTTGGGCTGCGCGCGAGCTACACAGTTTTTGTCGGGAAGGATGAAGGGGTATTTATACAACAAAGGTCATAGGCGGTTGGATTAAGCAACCTAACTACTTTATCTCTAACACATGGTGAATCCCTAGATCCAAAATGTGGCTAAAATGGAGGAAAAATAAACAAAATTTGGCAAAAGAAACATAAGCCAAACTTTCCTAGCAACTAATAAACAAAAAATCTTAATACCCAAACCTATCTCCTCTAACACATGGTGAAAGCCTAGTTTCAAAATGTAGTTAAAATTGAGCAAAATGAACAATAATTGGCAATTGAAACATAATTAAACCAACCTTTCATAACTAAATATGTGTCATGGATAAACTGATTTGAGAACTAAACATGAAAAATGAGAGGGAATAGACAAAATCTAACCATCTTAAGCAACCTCATTTGAGGAAATAGAGAAAATAACCTAGCTATACTCTTCTCTCTCACATGTAAAACCCTAGATCCAAAATGTGGCTAAAATTGAGCAAGAATGAACAAAAATTGACAAAGAAACATAAACCAACCTTTCTTATCCACCTTCTTCCAAAAAATGAAGACCAAAACCTCCCCTTGTATTTTGTGAAATCTGGACCTCCAAAATCGCTTCCAATGGAAGTTGGCTGCGAGCGTATAGCTCCTGTCGGGGGGAGGAAGAGTGGTATTTATAACACATAGTTCACTGGCGGTTGGCTTGAAAAACCGCCAGTGGAAATAGGATATTTCCACTGGCGGTTGGTGTAACAGAACCGCCAGTGAAAATCTAATTTTTATTGGCGGTTCTGTTACACCATCCTATTTCCACTAGCGGTTGTGTTAAGATAACTGCCAGTGGAAATATATTTCCACTGGCGGTTCCCAAGCCGGGGCACTTGGTTTTTTACTGGTGCGCGGTAACTGAAACCGCCAGTGATAATTTATGGGTGCCGCAGACTTTGAACTCTTTTCTACTAGTGCCTGCGGTGTGTGCCATCGGGCAGACGTTGCCGGGCGAGGTCACCACCAAGAGCTTCCTGGTGCCACCCTGGTGTAGACCGGTTGGAGTGGAGGAGAGAGAGTGCCGAGGGCCGTGGAATCGCTGGGTGCCGACTGCAGGTCCGAGGATAGGCCTAGGGGGCATCGCTGGGGGCATAGAAGTCTACCATCGCTGAGTCGTTTGTCTTCGTGAACTACACACATAGGCGTTTCCATCATTGGTAAGAAGAATATAGATTGCTTTGTTGTTTTCTCCATGTCGTTTTCCGCTCGTTCGTACTTTGATCCATGAACCAGGGCGCTTGGGGAAGGTTCTCGCCAGTGCGTGCATCAGCCATGGCTGTTGCCGTGTGGGCTCTACGCGCTGCCTTTGCTGGCCCTGTCAGGGGTAGAAGGCATGTCTCCAGCCATGTGATCTAGGAGTGGTCCAGATTATTAGTATACTGTTTCGCCTGGGTTTAATCACGACAGTAGGATCTCAGATGAACATATGGCGTTAGATCGGTCTTAATGGAATCTGGCGCGTTAATCATGGATCCGTGGGGTGAGGGTGGAGCGAGCTTCATAAAAAAAGATCTGGACCATTGAGGTTTAGATCAGTGGGTACGATTAGATGACTTCGTATCTCTTCGCGCAAATCAACCATATCCGCCAGATCGAGATCGGGCGGGTCTGTGTCGACCTCTGATGATTAAATCAGAGTCGTCGATCGTAATCTGATGGCCTGGTTCGCTCAACCCCACAGATCTTCGGCGCCCGCGGTCATGTAGCCCATCATGTGGCCGGACTTTGGCCATTGAGATCACAGCACGACGCCTATAATCCATGAAATATTATTTACTCAATATATTTGCGTGGTAGATCCATTTCAACCCGTGCCAATTGCATCAAGTTTGTAATAATATCGTCTGTGTTAGAAACATTATTTGTCACGACACGTTTTTGATTGATTGATTAATTAATTAATTGTTCATTCGATGATTATTAAAATGGCGATTTAGTTAAAACTAAGTTATAGTTTAAATTTGCGCTTTTGTAAATACGTGTTAATGTGGTTAATGTTTATTCTAATGTTTTTATTTAAAACTTATTTAGTATAAACACGATATCTGTAGTGATTCTCGTGTGTTGCGCTCGGTGTCGTCACGCTGTTCGCGCATGTTGCCGTGCATCGTTCACATGTATCACGTGCTGTCCGAGCCTGATATTAAATTGTTTCGCCATATCATTCATGTTAGATAATTAATTACCTGCTTAGTTGTTAGCTATTAAAATAACAATTCAATCGACTCACATTTATTTATAAATGCATGTTAATATGACTATACCGAACTAGGAGTTCGAATCAATACTCACTTAGCGTAAACGTGGTACCTTCTCAATCGTAACCTTGATTTTAGTAGTTCTTGAGCTCACGATACCGTAACGTCGCATAGCATATTCTTATGCAGTTTATTCTTATGTTTGATATGATGTTAATTTTGTCTATACCATGTTTGTTTGTATTGCTACGACTAGCAGTGAGGTCACGAGGATATGAGGAATCATCCTGGTAACTGGAATCTCAAGTGCCAGGCAAGTTGTGCCCTTGACCACTTTTATACCCAATAATGTTCTTTAATGTCAATTATTAATGCATAGGTTTAATTTTGATGGGACCCAATAGGTCACCCTAGACTGTTTATCTTTTTACCTTGTTTACCCCTGAATCATTTGGGTAGTTATGCTATTGCATTATTTGGTTTTGTGTTAATATTTCATTATAACCATGTTCCAATTATTCTGTTATGTTAATATTGTTCATGTCAAGATCATTAATTTTAATTAGAACATGGAGCTTAACTTAAGAAACACGTGCCACCACAAGGGAGGAATGGGACCCCTTGGCTAACTAATTAGGAAAGCTAGTGGAAGACTACCTTACCCGAAAGGGGTAAGGGCAGTAGGTGAGTTGCATGCAAGGATGTTCTCGGGTTGATTTTGCTGCGATGGCGGTCAGACGAGGGATTCTTGCAAGTGCTCTTCCCATAAACTGTAGCGGGTTTTCGGAAGCTAGTGAAACTTTGTAAAGACCTCGTAGTGGATCCCTAGCCATTCACCTCGGTAGTGTCTAAGGGCCTTGTAAACCCTGGCGACATGGGATACACGACTTGTGGGTACAGGGTACAACCTCTGTAGAGTGTAAAACTGGTATACTAGCCGAGCTCACGGTCACGAGCAGCTCAGGACTCTCGCATGATTAAATTATGGAACTTAAATTCAATTTGTCATTTGCATTTGCATGTGATTATTTATTAATTTTGTTCTATTATTTATTATGTTTTGGTATTTACTTACATTTAGTAACTGCTAATAAAAATTTGACAAACTTATTAAAAGCAATGCTCAGCTTTCACCTCTATTGTTGATCAGCCTGACACATCACATGAACTCTCACCTTTGGTGAGTTCATGCACACTGGTTTCCCCACAACTTGTTGAGCTATGATCATGTGTGAGCTCACCCTTGCTGTCTCACACCCCCCACAGGAGAAGAACAGGTGGTTCAAGAGGAGCCACACAGTGAGGAGTTCGATTCGATCTAGGTGGCGTCTCCCAGTTGACTTTTTGGCGCCAAGGATGGATTTTAGATCCTTTTATATTCATGTTTTATTTTGTAAGACTTCCGCTATGTAATAAATACTCTGATTATTGTGACATTTATCTCTATACACTCTGTTATTATATATGTTCTCTTCTTTAACACATATATGTGATGCACCCGGCTTTGTCCCTTAAATCTGGGTGTGACAACTGGTAGGTACACACTAACAAGAACTGCATACGACAAAGAAACCATAATCTACCAACTACCTTAGTAGTACTTCACCATGCATCGCAATTACTAAATTTGCATATCATTAACATACATGTATCTTATTCATTGCATTCGATAGATTGCAACCTCGCTGACGGAGAGTATGTACTCATTCCGGAGCAAGGAGATGCTCTGGAGGGAGCCCAGGAGCCAGCACTATAGCCTGCCACCGAGGATCTCCCTGCCCCAGCTTTTGAAGGCAAGCCCCGGTTTTATGCATAACCGTTATATATGCTATTTTACTGCACTTAATGTTTGTAGGCTTGTACTGTGCACTTAAGTGTAGGAGTTTCCTGAAACCCTAGTTGCATGAACTTAGGATTCCTTTTGAGATGGATACTATTATGCTAGGTCGAGTAGCTGCTTTACTAATTAGGGATCTCGGTAGAAGTCGAGTGATTTTTCTAGCACTCGCGCGAGGTCAGGAGTTGATTGTATCCATTTTATATCGGAATGATGATGGTCTGTGGACAACGATCCTTGGGGATGTGTTGTCTACGAGACGGAAATTGGAATAAAGATTAATGTGTGGTACCATGTGTCAAGCGTTTGAACGTACTAAACACATGCCGAGAAATATGGTAAATCGGCAAGCCTAGTACCTGAGTGAACCTGCCCGCAGATTGCCCTCCTCATGCGACCTGAGACGTAGTCTCCCATTTCGGATATGGTGGGTACAAGTATGGTCACTGCATGGCGGTAGCCGGGGTTAGTGGGACATTGTATGCCAAGGCGGTGAGCCCCTTTCTGTTGACGGGGAATCGATGGGGACGGTTGATGTGTGCGGGGACGGAGTGCCTCGCCGCGTCGTGTGTTTAGGTTTACCTTGCAAGGTTAAAACTCGATTCAAATCGTCTGCTTCTCGCAGCTAATGAGACTGCTTGATCCATGCTGCTGCATCGAGTAAGAAGTGAAATGAGGTTACTGACAAAAGATGTTGATTGACTAAATTGCTTGATACCATGTATGGTTAGTCAGGTTCTCATCTAGTCTAAATTATTATTCTAGAACTTGAAAAGATAAAACATAATTTTAGACTCAGCTAGTGCTTTTGGCAAACAAAACTCCTCAACCAAATAGCTTCATGGTCTAGAGGTAGAGGAGTAGACTCCTCACACCGGGTAAGTCTAGATGAGTATTAGTATACTCAGCCTTGCTTGTGGCATAATTTTACAAGTACTTTGGAGGATATGGTTGCTGGAGTGACTTGGCCGTCCACTCTGCCACCGGACTGGACAGTCGAGTGGGACCCTACATCAGCAGGAGAGGAGCATGAGGTGTGATGGGCCAGGCTTCCCCATCCTCCCTTTATTTTACCGTTAGTTAATTTCCGCTCCATTGAGAACACTGCTCACTGCTTTTGAAACACCGATGATGATGTAATAACATTAAGTACTTCTTTAAATTATGGTTTTATGCTTTATTGTATTTTCTCTGTGCCTCACCTTCAAGTGAGTATGTGGTACTTGATCCTGTTAGTGGCTTTATCGGACTAGATCCGAGGAACTGATGGTTTATTTCGATTTAAGTGTTTTGCTGCCTCTAAGGCGTGACTTGTGCACTTAAGTTGGAATAATCCGGGCGGTTCCGCCACAATGAATATTGGATCTTCGACCCTCAGCGTAGATAACAAGTGAAACTAAAGATGCTAAAATGAAGTTAGTGTAAGAAAAGTGAATGATCTAGATTAGGCAAATCTAGATTCAGGAAGAAACTTAACTTGTGAAGTAACATTTGGCATAAGGTTCCACTATTAGTAAGCTTTTCTGCAAAAACTGAGTCTTTGAAATTTGGTAAGCTTTACCTTGATTCCCATCAAACTAGCATATCCTTGAGAGTCTTTTCTTTAGTTGGGTCAGTCTTGCTGAGTAATTCCATACTCAGGGTTTTATTCCCATTGTTGCTGCAGGAGAAACTATCAACACGTTTGAGTTTTGTTAAACTCATAATAGCGACTTTTACTTATGTGCATTATATATGAACTGCGGGAAGATGGTTTCTTCCTAGTTGATGTAATAAGTTAGCACTCGACTCTACCTCAGGCATGTATTAATAATACCTACTACTTGGTTCGTATACTTTAAAAGCTTGTTAATGTATATTATTTTATTGTAAATTCTTCCGCTCAACTCCTGTTTAAAGTTTATGTTCTTGTGGGATTATTGTAATTCTTGCAACTATGGTGAATGGTCCTTAGGAATGAACGAGTTCATCGAAACTCGGCACCCCGAGTAAGTTATCTGATTCACTTGCATATCCATCCGAGGCCTTGAGGGCAAGGATTAGTGTACGTGGGCCCGATTACTTGGTTGGGTTGTGACATATATGCTATTGCTCTATGTAATTTTGTGTTAAGATTCACATTATTCATGACCATGCTATTTATTGTCAATGAGTTATTACTGTTCATTATAAGATCATTATGATCATTGGAACATGGAGATCCACCCGGGAAAACAGTGCTACCACAAGGGTGGTATCGGACGCCCTTGGCTGACTAATTAGGAAAGCTAGTGGAGGACTACCTTATCCGAAGGGGCAAGGGCGGTAGGGGAGTTATCGGTATAGGGAGGTTCTCGGGCTGATCATGCTGCGATGGCATTTCAGACCGGGGATTCCTATATCGCTCTCCTCAGAAACAGCAGCACGTTTTCTGAAGCTAGTGGAACTTTGTAAAGGCCTCGTAGTGCTACCCTGCCTTGTCTCCTTGGCAGAGATGAATGGGAAGTCGCGATCCCTTGGCAAATTGGTAACACGACTTGTGGGTAAAGATGCGCAACATTGGCAGTGTGTAAAACTAATATATCAGTCGTGCTCACGGTCATGAGCGGCTTGGACACTCACATGATTAAATTATGGAACTAAGCTTAAACTGTCATTTGCATTGTATTGTGGGATTATTATTAATTTTGATCTCTTATTTATTTGGGTTGGTATCTACTTATACTTAGTAACTGCTAATAAAGCATTGACCAACTTTAAAAGCAATGCTCAGCTTTAATCATCTTCTTTGGTAAGCCTTACACTTCACATGAGCACCCACCGTAAGTGAGCTCGTGCACATTATTCCCACAACTTGTTGAGCGATGAATGTATGTGAGCTCAACCTTGCTATACTCACATCCCTCCAGGTCAAGGACAAGTACGACAAGATAAGGAGCATGAAGGATGCCACGATGAGTTCGTGTGAGGTCTAGGTCGTCGTCTCCCAGTCAACTATGGTTGCTGTATCGTCGTCTTCATATGATGTAATTATTTTGCTATTTTGTACAGAACACCTATTATATAGTAAATATGTGACATTCGTTTTTGTACCATGAGTCATCATATGTGTGAGACTCGATCCTAGAACACATTTGATTCGCACCTGGATTTGCCCTTAAATCCGGGTGTGACACTTGCATAGGATATGCGTCTTGCAAACGACTTCGCACCCTTAGGGCAACTTTTTGCTCGGATAGAATTGGCGTCTCTTGGATGAATTTGCACCCTTAGGTGTTTTGATGCACTTTTTGTGCTGATCCGGCTGCACCCTTAGGCGACTTTTTGCTCGGATAAAATAGGTGTGTCACACTCGGTTCTGGGGGCAAAACCGAATGCATAGCATATGTGGGCCAGGATCCATTTCTCACACATATGTTGATGTCACAAGTGTAATATATCAAAAGACAATGCAATAAAGGCATAAAGAGAGTAGAGTACTTTATTACATCATCTGAATCATTGTATCTTTAACAAGTATCAAAATCAAAGTAGGGCGGAATTAAATATGGGCACACTTCCACAGGAAGGTGACTGGCGCATCGTTAGACTTATAACTCATCATCGTCATCAGCGAAGTCTTCAGCATCACCCTCTGATCAAAATATTAGCAAGGGTGAGCTCACTTATGGTCGAGGCTCAGCAAGTGGGGGAAAAGTTAATGCAAGTTAAAAAGGTAGTCTATGGATAAGCGGTAAACATTTTAGTCGGTCAATATTTTATTAGCAACACCTGTCTTACTAATAAGTGTGAATCCTAAGTATCCCAATTAATCAAAGATATAAGAGTATATCAAAAGCAATTAAGTGAAACCACTTAAGCAAACCATTGGTAGATCATAAGATCTCGATTTATTGTCCATTTTTAAGTTCAATTATCATGTGAGGGTCCAGGTTGCTCTTAACCGTGAGCACAGCTGACATATCAGTTTTACACTCTACAGAGGTGGTAGAACTTTACCCACAAGCCATGTATCCCATCTAGCCAGGGTTGATCGAACCTGTGAACACTGCCGAGGTGAATGGCTAGGGATCCATTATGAGGCTTTCACAAAATATCCTTAGTACAAAGCCACCCGCTATGGTTTCCACGTCAGTATTGATGGCCCTCTAGGTGAGGTAACTTAGCCAAGACTACCACCCCATGTTAACATGAGCTGCCACCAAACCACTGCCGCCCCCTCTTGCCCATCTTTTAGGTAGGGTTGCTAAGCACTAAGTCTATAGAGCTAACTGCCAAAGGCAGAGCCATGATAGCACTCGTGTTTGCACTGTTATCCAGGGTGGTCACTCCATGTTCCATTTAACACCATGTGTTCTTGTTTAACCATCAGGTTAACAACATAAATAAACTTCATTTCCGGAACATAGTATCATTAAAAGAGTGACATCATATTCATCAAGTTGAGCAATAGCAAAAAATTGCTATGCAAAGCATTTATCTCAGGGTAATTCAAGGAATAGGGTTGATAATTCTAGGAAATCCTTATTTAGGCAAATCCCATCAAATTATGCAATATATCCAAAAAGTAAACATTATTATATGCATTACTTGGGTACAAATAGAATATGCAGAGGGAGAATCCACTTGCCTTGCCCGAAAGTGTCATGTGGGTCATCTTCGAATGAGTTTGGTTCGTGTTGGGGCCATGCTTCGTCACCGAAGGTCCTGCAGGAAGAAACACCTTCGGCAAATCCGTTTAAACGTAGTGCCGAAGCTACCACTCATGAAGCTTCGGTACTATAACGTATCTGAAGACGAAGGTTCGAACCGACTTAAAAATGAAATGACTTCTTAGTCCATAAGGGTCTGAGTCATAATTGTAATCTTTTGTAAGGGGCATGATTGTAATTTCTCACAAGCTGCGTCTTGTGCCTATAAATAGATGAACAATACTCCTTTACTGTTCACACAATCCTGTAATCATCGACGCATCACACTGGAATTATTGTTCTTTGCCAAGGCAAAGCATTTGAGAACAAGACCCCAACATTGGCGCCCACCTCCGGTGAACTCACTTCCACTTTCTGAGTTGATGGCTTCGTTCAACAACAAAGCTAGCGTTGCTTCGGCTACGAAGCTGGTGCTCCCAATAACAAGCGGATCGTGCTCAGAACCGGCCAATAAGAAGCAGAAGAAGGAGGCACAGAGAAGGGTATAGCATGTCGGGGTACATGGACCCTTCATCAAGTCAAGATGGTCTCATATCCCAATTACCTTCTCCGAAGAGGACCTTCAGCTCAAGGATTACCCTCACAATGATGCTATGGTCATATCTTGTGTCATCAAAGGATTTCTAGTCCACAATGTTTTGGTTGATACAGGCAGTGCAGCCGACATTATATTTGCTAAAGCCTTCAGACAGATGCAAGAGCTAGAAGACAAGATTCATGATGCTACGCACCCTCTTTGTGGCTTCGGAGGAAGACAAATTGTAGCACTTGGCAAGATTACCATGCCAGTGACCTTCAGATTTGTCAACAATACAAGGACTGAGCAAGTTGTGTTTGACATTGTCGACATGGAGTACCCTTACAATGCAATCATTGGTCGCGGAACACTCAATGCTTTCGAAGCAATTCTTCATCCAACATATCTTTGCATGAAGATACCTTTGGATCAAGGACCTATTGCTATTTATGGGAGTCAGGAAGCTGCCAGAAAGGCTAAGGGGAACTGGACAGATTCAAAGGCGATCCATAATATAGATGAAGCCGAAGCTTGTGAGTAGTACAAGTACAGAAGGGAGAAGGCTGCTTCGGCCGATCAGCCGAAACCCATGCTTTTATGCGAAGATATCGCAGAGCAGAAGGTGTTGCTGGGATCTCAATTGTCTGAGGAACAGGAGAAAACCTTGATAAGGTTTCTGTTCAACAACAAAGATGTCTTTGCATGGTCAGCTAATGATCTCTATGGTGTTAACAGGGATGTCATTGAACACTTGCTCAATGTTGACCCGTCCTTCAGACCTAGAAAGCAGAGGCTTCGGAAAATGTCTGACGACAAAGCTGAAGGTGCTCAGAATGAAGTAAAAAGACTTCTTAGCGCTGGGATTATCAGAGAAGTGAAATACCCAGAGTGTCTAGCCAACAGTGTTATGGTGAAGAAAGCCAATGGTAAATGGAGAATGTGTATTGATTTTACTGATCTCAATAAGGCTTGTCCAAAGGATGAATTTCCATTGCCAAGGATAGATTCTCTAGTAGACGCAGCAGCTTCGTCAGAGCTTATGAGTCTGCTAGACTGTTACTCAGGCTATCATCAAATTTGGATGAAGGAGGATGAGCAAAAACCAGCTTCATAACCCCTAGTGGAACATATTGTTATCTTCGGATGCCTGAGGGGCTCAAGAATGCTGGAGGAAGCTTCAGCAGAATGACAGCGAAGGTTCTCCATTCTCAGATAGGCAGAAATGTGCTAACCTATGTTGATGATATTATAGTAAAAAGCACCAAGCAGGAAAATCACATTACTGATCTGCAGGAGACATTCGCTAACTTCAGACAAGCTGGTCTGAAGGTGAATCTAGAGAAGTGTGTCTTCGGAGTAAAGAAGGGGAAATTCCTTGGTTGTCTGGTCTCAACAAAAGGAATTGAAGCTAATCCAAATAAGATCGAAGCTATTCTTCGGATGGAGCCGCCAAGCACAAAGAAGGGGGCTCAACGACTGACCAGGAAGACTGGCATCTCTCAATCGATTCATATCTAGATCAGCAGAGAGAAATTTACCATTCTTCGAGGTGCTGAAGTCAGCCGAAATCTTTCAATGGGGATCAGCTCAACAGAGAGCCTTCGAAGAGCTGAAGCAGTATTTGATAGACCTAACGACGTTAACTCCACCAGCGCCAGGGGCTCCTCTGTTGCTGTACGTGGCAGCTTCACACTCAGCAGTGAGTGCGGCACTTGTTCAAGAAAAACTTGAGGGACAAACCAAAAAGCAAGCCCTAATATACTTCGTCTCCGAAGTTCTTAGTCTATCAAAGAAGAATTATACAGAATTGGAGAAGGTCTTATATGCCGTCTTAATGGCATCCAGGAAGCTTCGACATTATTTTCAAGCATATCATATAATTGTTCCTTCGTCACAACCTTTGAAGGATGTCATGAGGAACAGAGAAGCTACTGGAAGAATTGGAAAGTGGGCTGCGGAGCTCAATGAGTTCAGCATTGATTATGTGCACAGATCCTCAATACAGTCCCAGGCGTTAGCAGACTTCATTGCCGATTGGACGCCAGGGGCTCAAGGAGAAGAAACAACTAAAGATACTGAAGTATGGATGGTATTTTGTGATGGTTCTTGGGGAACCTTCGGAGCAGGAGCAGCTGCTGTGTTAGTTGCACCCTCCAAAGTTAGAACTTGCTACGCAACAAGACTTGATTTTAGCTGCACAAATAATATTGCTGAGTACGAAGCTTTGCTTTTGGGCCTTCGGAAGTTAAAGGCAATGGGGATTAGAAGGGCAGTCCTTAAAACCGATTCCCAGGTTATTTCTGGCCATATTGACAAGAGTTGTAAAGCAAGATACCCGAAGCTTGAGAAATATTTAGACATGGTCCGAAGGATTGAAGCTTCCTTTGAAGGGTTTTCTGTCAAAAACATTCCTCGAGGAGAAAATGAACATGCTGATTTGCTAGCCAAGTCAGCAGCACAGGGGCTGCCCTTACCTTCAGAAGTATTTTTTGAAACAATAAAAGCACCTTCGGTTGAACTTCTTGAAAGAGCAGTCCTCAATATATCTCCTGTTCATAGTGAAGATTGGAGAACTGAGATCATTTCTTTCCTTCAGGGTAATTTCCTTTCAGATGATGAAGCTTATAACAAGAGAATAGAGGCAAGAGCTCGACCATATGTTATAATAGAAGGGGAGCTGTACAAGCATGGAGTTTGTTCTCCACTACTCAAATGTTTATCTAGAGCCGAAGGTATAGAATTGATGAAGGAAATACACGCAGGCCTGTGTGGATCTCATATTGGATCTAGGCCTTTGCTGGGAAAAGTTTTTCGTCAAGGATTTTATTGGCCAAAGGCAGCTTCGGATGCAGCGGAATTAGTCCAAAAGTGCGAAGGCTGTCAGAAATGCACAAGAGATCAAAAACAGCCTTCGTTTTTGACTCAGTTAATACAACCCACTTGGCCATTGCAAAGGTGGGGCCTTGATTTGTTAGGCCCGCTACCACCAGCACAAGGAAATTTAAAATATGTTGTGGTAGCAGTAGAATATTTTTCCAATTGGATTGAGGCGAAGCCTTTAGCCACAATAACTTCGGTTACCATTCAGAAATTTTTCTGGCAGAATATAGTTTGTCGCTTCGGAGTGCCGAAGGCCATCACTGTGGATAACGGAACACAGTTTGATGCCGAAGCTTTTAAAGAATTCTGTGGACAAATTGGCACGAAGATCCATTTTGCATCGGTTAGGCATCCAGAGTCAAATGGACTTGTCGAAAGAGCTAATGGCATCATAATGATGGGAATAATGAAACTAATCTTCAATCAGCCGAGAGGAAAATGGCCAGATGAATTAATTAAAGTGGTGTGGAGCCACAATACAACGCCATCAAGGTCAACAGGCTTTACACCATTCAAGTTATTATTTGGTGACGAAGCAATAACTCCGGAAGAAGCAAAAGTAGGATCAATAAGAACAGTGGCTTCGGCAGAAGACAAAGCTGATTATTCTGTGGACAAAGATGCTATAGAAGGGATCAGGCTTCAGGCTGTCGAAAACATCAATAAATACCAAGCCGAAACAATAAAATGGCATGATAGAAAGGTTCGGCTAAAGAATATTAAGCCAGGACATTTGGTGCTTCGGAGAGTGGCCAACCCAGACACAGTAAGCAAGCTACAACTGAAATGGGAAGGACCTTTTCTGGTAGTATCTTCGTCAAGACCCGGTTCCTACAGATTGAAGGATATGGACGGCAACGACATTCCTAGATCATGGAATGCGGATGAGCTTCGACGATATTATGTCTAGCTTGATGTAATTTTTTTCTATTCTTTCTTATGGCACCCTTTTCCTTTCCAAAGGGGGAGAAAGGTTTTTAATGGGGCCACAGCATGTAATTTTTCTTTTTCTTATTTCAACTCTATAAGAGCAATATCCCCCCAAAGATGTAAATGTAAAAGCTGAGAACGCTCCATCGAGTGCAAAGAAAAAAGAAAAGAAAACAGGGAGAAGCTCAAAAGTCATTCCTAAGGGAATGCAGAGCTTACAACGAAAAATAAACGCTGATTCCGCCGAAGTAGAAGGCGAAGAAGCTCCTAAGGGAGGCTTACAGCGAAAAATAAACGCTGTTTCCACCGAAGTAGAAGGCTAAGAAGCTCCTAAGGGAGGCTTACAGCGAAAAGTCAGCGCTGATACACCGAAAAATAAACGGTGAAGCCGAAAAATAAGCGGCAAAGAGATTTGAGTCATTCCTAAGGGAATGAAGGCTATGATTATGGCTTCGAATGTGTATTTGGACATTCATTTGCATGATACATTACATCATGACATTTGCATTCATAAACATTCATTCAGACATACATAGGATCATTATCATCATATCATACAGAGAAGACAGATGCTTCGGCTATGAGGATAAAGCTTCGGGGAAAAACAGAAAGAAGAAATTTTCATGCTTCGTTGTGTACGAAAAGAAGGGAAGGTGTTTTTTGCCTTCGGCTCAAAAAGAAAGTTTCGTCCATAGCAAAGCAGATCGTACATGTACAAAGGGGTAAAGATATATTACGAGGTACGCACAAATTTACATAAACTTCTTTACAATCATATTACAAAATTTTCTCTAGAATCTTCTGCAGTTAAGTCTTTCGGAACATCTGTTAAGGCTTCAGTTCATCATTATTTAGCTTCATCATCCTGTACATATTAAAACGGAATGAGAAAAGCGCAGAGTTCAAGGAGAAGGTAAAAGTAACAAGTATAAGTTTCTCATTCTCACTGGCTTAAGGTGGCTTCGAGCTTCGTCACCAGCCATTTTTCGCCCGCCGTTTATCCAAATTTGAGTCATAAACCTGTTTCCTATACTTCGAGCTAGGCTGGGGATGTCAATCACATCTGCTGGTGACAAACTTAAGTTTGGCCTATTAACAATTTTCCCGTGCGTGCAGCTAGTCTTCAGGAAAGCAGTAGCTGTGCCTCGAGAAGCCAACAGGGCGCAGAAATCGGCATGCCCAGCGATAACTTCGTCAAGCGCATCAACTTCGCCCTCAATATATTCAAAGGTGCTTGGCAAGTCTTCAACTGAAGGTGTAAACTTTTTAGAGCTGGCTCCAATTGAATAAAAGACACCCTTCAGCCGCTGCACGCATCGGTTGCCGAAGTCTAAACATTTATCCTGAAGTTCTTTCAATGATTTCTGCAAATTTGAACTCTTCTCAATTTCGGTTTTGAGATTCGTCTCAAGATTCTTCTTTTCTTGCTCAGATTTTTCTGATTTTATAAGTAATTCGCTGTTTAATCTGTCAATCTCGGCTTGAGCTTCTGCTAGCGAACCCTCCATGGAGTGGATGACGAAGTCCTTTTTCTCCAAAGCAGCTTCGTGATCTTTGATTTTATTTTCTAGATCTTTAATTGTAGCTTCGTTTTTCTCGTCTTCGAGATCTTGTTGCATCCTCAGCACTTTACTTAGTAATATACTCTGGCAAAACAACCTTCATCAGAAAACATCTTAATTCAAAAAAATAACAAGTTAAGAGTTTTACCTTAAAATTAGCATAGAATAGGCTACCGGCGACATGCTGTCGCCGGTACCTGCAGAGGTCCGCCTCAATCTTCGGCAGGCCAACACTCTTCGAGAAAGTCCTAACGACCTTTGCCTTGGTTCGATTCCGAAGGCATCTCAATTTCCCTTCATTGACTCCGCCAAACAGTAAAGCCCCTGGTTTGTACCCACAGGATACAACATATTTCTTCAGTTCTTCTTTTTCAGTTTCTGATAACTCTTGCCCTAGTATATCTTGAAAATTGAAGTTTTCCTCTTCCAAAGTATCTTCAATTGGCTCTTTTCCTTTCTCAATTGTTGTGTCCACCGCGGCCGCAGCAGCTTCTTCCTCAGCCATTTTTAGAAGCATGTTATCAATATCACCAAGTGTGGTTTCAAGATCAGAATCTTCGGCGGTTTCGGCTTTGGCACCTTCGGCTTCGGTGGCTTCAGCTTCGGCAGCGCCAGCGTCTTCAGTAATTGGTATTTTTGACGCCGATGCCGGCGGTGATGTCTGATGAATAACATTGGCCACTTGGATAATTCTCCGTTTTTTCAGCTTAGCAGGACTTTCCGTTACCGAAGGCTCCTTTTCCTTCTGAAAAAGCTTCGTCAGTTGTGGCGCCAGCGGACTTAGCTTGATAGGCAAAGGTTCAGTCATTACCTTTAGAATTTCTTCCACATCGGCAGCAGAAGGCGTCGCAGGAGCTTCTCCCTCTTGGCCCGACGTTTTTGGTTTCAGGGCCGTAGCTTTCCTTTTCTTTGAAGTAGCTATCTTCGGCTCAGGGCTCAGTTTTCTTTTCTCAAAAGTTTCTTTGTCCTTTTTAGCCAATTTAGTAGCTTCTTTATCAAGGACGTTGGCAACTCTTTTTCTTTTCTGGCCTTCGGCACCTCTGCCCAATTGCTCATTGTCAGGATAATCAAAATTCAAGGCATCCATCACCCGATTCATTCTTCGCTTCGGACGAGTACCGAAAGCCACAGTCATTAAATGATCTTCTTTCTTAGAATAGTTGCCAAGGATCTCGTTGCACATAACCTTAATTGTGTCCAACCACTCTTGGCAAGGTGCTTTAAAATGTTTTTTAAACTTGTAATAATAAGGTAGCCGAACAAGCTCTTTCTTCTTCTTCTCCCCTTTCAGCTTCAGCATGTACCATTCCTTCAAAGTTGGGAATACTCTGAAGGCTAAGAATTCTTGGACCAGATCCCTAGTGCCAATGTGCTCTGCAACAACCCGAAATTCGCCCAATGCAATCTGGCAAGGACTATCTGGATACATGACGCATTGGGGCCTGGTTTCTCCGAAGGTTAAACTCAAAGGGCTTTGAACTAGCTTCTCCTTCTTCTCATCCACTTTGACATAAAACCATTCACTCTTCCAGCCAGCTGGCCATTTTGTAGGTATGTTGATAACTGGATACTTGGCATCTTTCCGATATGCAAAATTGTAGCAGCCGAAGTTATCATGTAGCCCATCTTCTCTAGCTTTTGTCTGGTAATGAAGCTCGTGTGCCCGGCAAAAACCTTCGGCAAGTGGCTCTACCTCCTGGCTTCGGAGTGCCTAGATGTAAACACTAAGCCTAACAATGGCGTTAGGAGTTAACTAATGAAGGTGAATCCCAAATCTCTCTAAAACATCTGCAATCATCCCATGCAGGGGAAATCTTAACCCTGCTTTGAAGAAGCTCTTAAAAACCACCACCTCATCTTTTTCTGGCTTCGGGGTAACTTCCTCTCCCCCGAAGCGGATCAGCCCCCTTTTGTCTTCACTAAAATAGCCTAGCTTCAGTAGCTTAGCCATATCACCTTTGGTAATAGTAGACTTCCCAAACTCTAAGTGGCTGGGTTTAGATGGCGTTGCACCGTACTCATCTTCAAATTCATCTTCTTCAACATCAGCTTGTTTTGCTTCGACGACAGATGTATCCTTTGATGTTGCCAGCCCAGACCGCCTCATTGCTTCGGAAATTGGGACAGTTTCAGTGGCTTCGGTCTCATCTCCCTCACGGTCAACCCTGGCAGTGGAGCGCACTCTAGCCATTTGATTATGAATTTCTAGAAGTTTTTTGAAATTAATGACCTTTTTTCTGAAGCTCTTTTTGCGACGAAGCAGAATCCGAGGTGGTGCTTCGTTTGAGTGCAAGGGTCAAGCTTCGGCTATGGTTAAATTCCTGACAGCAAAACAGTGCAATAGCAATGAATGTTGTGGTAACTTCACACCTACTCGTTTGTTTATATAGTGCTGCAGGTAAGAAGGTGAATCGTCAAGTCTCCTACACCGGACGAACAGTCGCTCGCACCCACTGAACGGTGGGCCACAAAACCCAAGAAGGTGAATCTGCATGGTGGGACCACTCCGCGCTCGGAAATTTTATCGTTTCCAGACAACGAGCTCAGGGAAGGTATTTTTCGGACCTTCGGCTTCCCGAAGCCTAAGAGACTTTTTCACGGATCAAGCTCGTTACGAAAAACGATCTAGCACCGCGAAGGGGCTACTGTTGGGGCCATGCTTCGTCACCGAAGGTCCTGCATGAAGAAACACCTTCGGCAAATCCATTTAAACGTAGTGCCAAAGCTACCACTCATGAAGCTTCGGTACTATAACGTATCTGAAGACGAAGGTTCGATCCGACTTAAAAATGAAATGACTTCTTAGTCCATAAGGGTCTGAGTCATAATTGTAATCTTTTGTAAGGGGCATGATTGTAATTTCTCACAGGTTGCGTCCTGTGCCTATAAATAGATGAACAATACTCCTTTACAGTT
This sequence comes from Zea mays, assembly GCF_902167145.1. Taxonomy (NCBI): domain Eukaryota; kingdom Viridiplantae; phylum Streptophyta; class Magnoliopsida; order Poales; family Poaceae; genus Zea; species Zea mays. The sequence goes on from NC_050097.1 coordinate 93,953,173, forward strand.
CACGCAATCCTGTAATCATCGATGAATCACACTAGAATTATTGTTCTTTGCCAAGGCAAAGCATTTGAGAACAAGACCCCAACAGTTCGTCTACCTCACTGTCAACTTCTAGCATCGATTTGCGTATTGTACATACAAAAGAATACGTACGCCAAATAAATAAACATACACCAGTACAGGGGTAATCATTCACCATTACATACACATTCATACATCACACTTATTATACTCATAAATATGTCTTAAATCCTAAATACTTATTAATCATTATGACTATTACCGCGAGTCATTATTGGTGAAAATATGAATCAGTGATTATGACACTAGTTTTATCTAGTATAATATAGATAAACATGTATTAACAATCTTCTTTCTTACTAATAATAGACTTTTGAGTTTTTATCCCTTTTATTTCTAAATAGAAATTATACGTATAGCTAAAAATTGTTTATTTATAATTCTTCTAACATTAATATTCTAAGAATTAATGTAAAGTACTAATTGGAATTTTAATAACATAATTATGGTTATTTTGACATGAACAAGTATTTTACTAATTCTAAGTAATTAAGTGCTATACTTATGAACACATTTATTCTAAGTAGTAAAAGTCTATTTTCATCTGACCAAAAATATGTGGCCTAGTATTTTCTTCTACTTTCTTATATCAATGAAATTATAATTTAAACACTACTAACAATTATCGTTCATGTGTTAAAGCGATATCAATCGTAATCGTCTCTAGTATAAAAATCACCAAGTTAGTGATTAGTGACATAATTTATTTTTTTTGAAATATAAATTCATACACCTGTCAAAATATTGTTGTGAGGCTTGTTTACGACTACATGTATACATTGGAAAGTTTCACATAAGGTTTTTCAATCTCTTTTACATACATTTGAAATGCAAAAAATACAGAAATAATTTTTGGTAATTCGGAGGGCCAAAACACAAAACCGCTTTCTTCTACCCTGGGCTTGTGCCTATATGCAGGGAGGTTGGCGAGCAGGGAGGTTCGGGCGAGCAGGGCGCGGACGGTTCGACGGGTTGGGCGCGGCCAGGCGGACGGTCCGGGAGTGGGCGAGCTTTGGCGCGGCGGGTGTGGCTCCGACGATCGACGACACGACAAACGGTGAGAGCGCGCGAGGGAGAGAGTGAGGGAGTGAGAGCGAGCTGGGGGAGGGAGAGAAGGAGCTTGGACCGGTCCTATTTATAGAGAGAGGAGAAGAGGAAGAGAGAGGGAGGGAGTAACGGCACTGGCGTTCTTCAAACGCCATTAATGGTGGCTTCAATGGGGGAGAGAACGTGGGCGAGGAGGGATAGAAAACAGGCGTCCGTTTCTGGCTTGGGGAGGCAGATGGGCACGGGCGCATGAGCAGAGCGGCGGCGCGGGGAAGGAGAGGAGGGAGGGAGAAGAGAGAGGGGGCTACGGTGGGGCCCACCTGACGGTGAAGGAGGGGTGGGGAATGGGGGCGCGGCCCGTTGGGCCTTAGTGGGCCGGTTAGGGTTAGGTTTTCTTTCCTTTTTTCTTTTTCATTTCTTTTCTACTTAAAAATATAAATAAATATATATTTTTAAATAATTCAAAATTCATAATAATTATACCAAAATTATTTATAACTAAAATATTTATTTGTCGACCATTATTTCTATATTAATCAATTGGATTTTCATTAAGAAAGAAATTCTACTAAACATCCAACAATCAAATATGAGCAAACAATAATTATTCCAAATGCAAATAAAAATCAAACATTTGAAAGAAAACTTCATTACCATATTTACCATTAATACTAAATGCATCATTTTTAGTTGATGGTTTTTATAGTGTTACAAGGCGTCTCTTGGAGAATTCGCACCCTTAGGTGTTTGATGCACTTGTTGTGCTAATCCGACTGTATCCTTAGCGACTTTTTGCTTGGATAGAATATATTTGTCGCACACGACGACTGTCGTTAGACTTGTCGTTGTGGTGACAGTCTTGCCTTCGAATGGCGAAGGCCGACCACGCAGCCTTTTTTGACTTTTTCGGGTTGTACTTTTTGTTTTGTGGGGGTGGGGATGTTCCTGTTTGCTTTATTACAAGGCACTGCCTCATTAAAAACCTCACTGCCCTACGAGGAAAAGAGTGCGGACCCAAACAAAGTAATGTGTCAGTAAAGGTTACAAAGGCGCGAAGGCCCTGGCTAGAGCTAGCTTACAAATAATTTTTTATCAGATTATCTACGTTCCATGAGTGTTCGAGGTCTTCACCTATTTGTGTTGCAAGTCTGTACGCGTTCGGCAATGTTTAATTTTTGATGATAAAAGGCCCTTCCCATTTTGGCTCGAGTTTGCCTCGGGATTCTGTTCTACTGGTTCTGATGAGGACGAGGTCCCCCTCCTCAAACTCTTTGGGAGTGACTGCTTTGTCTCGCGAGGCCTTCGTTTGTGCTTGATATTTGTTCAATGCTTCGAGGGCATCGACACAATCCCCATCAAGGAGATCTTTTGTTGTTAGTTTGTCAATGTCTGGGATGGCCTTGGGGTTTGTTTGGGGCGAGCCATGACTGAGTTCGTGTAGAGTCATGGCCTCTGATTCGTACATCAGTTTGAATGGAGTGAACCCGGTGGCACGGGACTCAGTTGTGTTAAGTGCCCAGATGGCTTCAGGTAATTGTTCGGTCCACTTGCCCTTCAGGTAATCTTTTTTATTGCAGTGAAGATTTTACAGTTGGCGCGCTCTACTACCCCATTAGGTTATGGGTGGTAGACTGACGCGAAGACTGCCTGCGTGACGATGAAAGCACAAAATTCCCTGAAATCTTGATTGTCAAATTGTTTTCCATTGTCTACTGTCAACTCGGAGGGAACTCCGAAGTGACAGACAATTTCTGCAAGAAGAACTTCTGCATTGTCTTCGCTATTATCATTGATACTGTGGCGAATCCTCCCAAGTTATACGGCCCACAAGCACTTGTCCTTGTCTCCAGGACCTCAAACAACTATGCATGTGTGCCATATAACTTAACAGGACATGTCCGAGTATCCCAGGGATCTCGGATAAACCACTTCACAACCAAGATCGCAAGATTAAGTAAACACAAATCACATACCCAAGTTTTTGCAGCGGATTTTTTATTACAAAGCTTTCAAATTACAACAAGTTTACATTATCGGGATGATTACAAATGTGATTAAAAATATTATACTTTGACATGTTATAAAATATTTGTAAGTTTCAATTATATGCTAGCTTAAGTGACAATCCTCATAAAGAAGATAAAGACAAGATATACTTATATAAGGAGGTCGAGCCCACGGGCACTTAGCACCAACACAACAGCTCACGATCAACACCAGCAACAGTGGGTTCAAAGAACCCTGAGTACGAAGGTACTTTCGCAAGTCTTACCCGACTAAAGATAAAGACTCCAAGGATATGTTGTCTTTTAGGAATCAAGGTAAGGCTAAGCAAAAATCAAGGACGACTCTAATAGTGGATCCTTAAGCCATCTTTTAATTATCAAGTTAAGTTCTTACCTAATTCTAGATTTGCCTAATCTAGATCATTCACTTGTCCTGATCTAGCTTTCTTTTACCAAATTTTGTTTTACTTATTAACTATGATGAGTGGTCGGAGGGTCAAGTCTCCATAAACGAGGAGCAACGACGATTCGAACCGATTATACCCAGCTAGGATCCCTAATCACACGACATATTGTGACACCCCTGGTGTCTATTTCGTGTATGTCAGGCCATCGAGCGCGCCGGGCTCGAGGGCTCGGATGAGTCGGAGTATTCCTCGGACGAGGAGAATTCCTCCGACCCGTCCGAGGAGGGCAGCGGTGGCGACGACGGTGACCGCGACGACGACGGAGCCGACGGTGACGGTGGCGGCAATAGCGGCAAGGGCGGTGACGACAGCGGCAAGGGTGGCAGCAGCGACGGCGGTGACGGCAGCAAGGGCAGCAGCAAGGGCAGCAACAAGGCCAGTGGCTAGACGCCACTGGTTTTAGATGTTAGTGTAGATTAGTAGAAATAGTATTAGCGAAATAATGTAGTAGTAGCTAGTAGTATAATTAGTGAAATGTAATGTAGTAGTAGCTAGTAGTATAGTTAGTGAAATGTAATGTAGTAGTAGGGAAGGCATCAGCTCATAATGAGTTGATTTTTAAGTTCAGTAACGCTTCCCTTATGAAGAATGATTTCGCCCCACTTCCGTGTGCATTATTTTGCCTTCTGGTCAGTCGTCGATCGTTTTAATATTTACCGCCAATGATGTTTTCTGTCTGCAAAGCTTGAGTAGCAACTTGGAGTCATCGGGTCACACTTTAGACTGCTTTATTTGCGACGTCAGTGCTTTGGTGGTAGCGGCCGAGTTATTATTGGTGATGTTGGCGCTTTTTGAAGTAATGGCTGAGTGAAAGTGGGCCACGTTGGTGTTTTAGAAGTAACGACCGAGCGGTCACTGGTGATGTCGGCGTTTTAGATGTAACAGCCGAATCCTTTGGAGCCACGTCACCGCTTTAGGAATAACAACCGAGTGACTGATGGCGACATCGGCGTTTTAGAGGTAACAGCCGAGTGATCGATGGCGACGTCGGTGTTTTAGAGGTAACAACCGAGTGATAACGGGCCACGCCGGCCGCTTTGGAAACAATGGCCGGGTGAAGTCTGGTAACGTCAGCGTTTTTAGAAATAACCGTTGAGTTAAAATGGGCCGCTTCGGCCGTTTTGGAAATAACGGCCGAGTGATGATGTGACACGCCCTCGTTTTAGAAATAACGGCCGGGTGATGACATGGCATGCCAACATTTTGGAAGTGGCGCCTGGCCCAGGAAAACCCCATATGTGCTGCACTGTCGCACGACTCCGCGTTCGGTGCCCTAGTTTTTTCTTTTCTGCATCCAGGCCTTCTTTGCTCTCCTGCAATATTGCTTTTGCTCCGCTCGCTAGCAAGGTTGAGATGGCGCCCAAGCGGAAAGCTTCGAGTTCGTCCGTCGCAATCATTCCCCCATCGATCCCAACAGTCAGTTGCCCTTCGCAGGTAACCATATGTCCATTGTCTCTGAATCCGACCTTCTTCATATCGTATCCATCAGAGTTCTTCCTCCGAAGGAGCTCTGTTCCTGTTGGATATGTCGTGGGGTCACTGTTCCGATAGAAGACACCCACGAATCTGTCACTTATGTTCCTTTTCTTATCTGCGGCCTTGCTCTTCCCATTTCTCCTCTATTCCGTGGTCTCCTTGATTTCTATCGCTTGAATCTGACCCATCTGAATCCCAATTCCATTCTGCAAGTGTCTGTTTTTGTTCATTTATGCGAAGCCTTCCTTGGTGTTTTGCCTCACTTCGGCCTTTGGAAGCATTTGTACCACTGTCGACCTGGGATGGCCGGAGGGCAGCACCAGCTTGTGGGGGGCGCGAGTTTGGAGATGCGCCGTGGGAGGAAGACTGACTATCTCGACATCCCACTCAAGGACAGCATCAAGGGATGGCGCCTGGAATGGTTCATCGTGGATAATCATGGGAATTCTCTCCCCCCACGGTCAGGGAGACAGCCAGATGTTCGCACTCCGAGCTGGACCGAATCCCCCACGAACCAGGAGGTGGCTGAGGCAGGGGCTTTGCTTGCTGAGGTTGGGCTGCTGAAAGAGAGGGGTTTGACTGCAGAGGCTGTGGTTGCCAACTTCATTTTCAAGAACATTCAGCCACTGAAAGACAGAGCATACCCCGTATATCTGTATCGAGGCCTGGCTGATTCAACCCGGGTAACCAACAGAAGAATTCCTGTTGTGGACTTGGTGAGCCGGCTCGAGGTGATACTCAGAGGCAAGGTGTCGAACATCGGCGCTCCTGTTGCATACTCGGCCTAGAATCTGCCTCCTTCCAAGGCCTTTACCAGTTTCGTGTCAAATCCTCCTGCTGGTGATAGCGGTTTGGGCCTTAGAGTGAGACCCTCTCCCGAAGAAGTTAGTGCTTTGGTTGCCTCACTTGAAGAAATTCCTGACGATGAGAGGCAGGTTCATTTTGAGGTGCCTTTGAATCCAAGTGACGTAGAGATAAGTGCCATGCTGGATATGTTAGCTGAGGATTCTTCTGATGCCGCTCCTGCTGAAACACTGGTGGTGGCGCCCATCCCTGAGGCCGGCAAAGCTTTGGATATTCAGAGGTCTGACAGTGTTCGCCCGAAGCGTTCTCGCCGAGCCAATCAACCCACTTCTCCTGCTGAGGGGAAGAAAAAGAAGAAGAGACATCTTCGTCGAGTGTCTAGCTTGGATCAGGATGCCGGTCCTTCTGTTCCTGCTGCTGAGGAAGTGCCAGTGCCTGCATTTGCTGAAGCTGACCCTAATGGGTGTGACCCGACTGCTGTGGATCCCAATGGGTGTGACCTAGATGACATTGAACCCAATGGGTGTACTGTCCGTGTTGTTGATGAAGATGAGGAAGAGGAAGATGAAATCCCTCTAATCCGGAAGAACAATCGGCGTTACCTAGCCAGCAGGGAAAGCAGTGGTGTTCCTTCTCCAGCTTTATCTGCCCTCATTGGTCTGCAAGTATTATCTCTGGCGAATTTTGATCAGACTCTTGAAGACATGGTCCCAGAAGATCTGTTGTCAGAGCCAGCAGATAGTGGCATGATGGATGTTTGCACTGATGTGCCTGATGCTGGGCTGGAGTTATCCCGGGCGGCGTCCCGCGCCTCATCGACCTTGGAGCGCGGTCTTAAGGGTTAGGAGGCTGGTCTAGATTGTTCTGCTCCCATGGAAGTGGGTGAAGGTCCTTCAGCCTTAGAGGTGGCTGTTACAGAGAGCTTGGCCCTCAAGGATGGCGCTAGCGCTTACCCAGCCTCGAGGGTGTTGCCGAGGATGACCCGGCTTGGATGGGTAGCGCGAGCTATGACCCAACCCCTGAGAGTGTTCGAGTCGGTTCTCCCTCTCACACTTCCATGGACGTTCACGTAGGGTCTTCTCCTCCACATTCTGGTTGCATGGCAGCAACCCAAGCTTCGAGTTAGGAAGTCGCCTTAGAGGCCAGCACTCTTGATGACAGAGTTTTGACCCCTGCTGATGATACTGATCTGGTCCCCACTGATGCATTGCGGGTTGTTCCGGTTGGTGATCCTTCATCGAGCCATCAACTAGCTTCCCACGACTTGGGAGTTGCTTCGTTCTTTTCCAACCTCCAGGTAACTTGGTTTTTACTGATCTGGTTGTACCCCAGGTGTGATATTGTTCTGATATTCATTTTTTTAATATCAGGCGTTGGTTGATGAAATGGTTGGTCAGCTGAGGTCACAGGGTGCTTCTGTCCTGGAAGGGGCTCTATCTCTGGCACATTAGAATCCAGTGCTGCTTCAGCGGCGAGTGTCTGATTTGGAGATGGCAAATAGTGGTTAGTGCCCTTTGTTTCTTCTTTGATTACTTGATTAATTCTGTTTTTTAACTGAACACCTTTGCTTGACTATTTCTTGACAGATATGGCTCGACGGTATTCTGATCTTGAAGAAAAATATTCTCAAGGTCAGACTGAACTGACCCAGGTTTCTTCTTCTCTGAATGATGCTAACACGCTAAGCTCCACCCTCCGTGCTCAGCTCGACTCTGAAAAGGTGACCAGTGAATCATGGCTTTGTTTGTTGTGTTCTTATTGCTTGCTCGACGTTTGGAGAAAGTGATTCTTGTCTACAGGAGGAAAAGCGCGCCCTTGCCACTTCTCGTGACAACCTTGACAAGCTATACCGCGATGCCAGCAACTCGTTGACCATCTTGGAGAGGAGTCATCGCTTCACCAGGGAAGAGTTGGATAATCATCGTTATAAGCTGCAAGAGTCCTTGGATGATGTGATTCGCCTCAGGCAGTTGGTGTCGACCAAAGATATTGTCATCAAGGATCTGCGTGCTTCCAAGAAATCAGTCGTCCAGGAGCTAGAAACGGCTCGGTTGGCTGTCAAAGCTGCTGAAGAGACTTCTTCTACTCTGAGGGCCCAGCGCGACAAAGCTATGGATAAAGCTATTCGCGCGGGGCGGATCCTGATGAGGAGACCCGGCGTGGTTGTTCCTGACGACATAGTGGCAGACGTGAATGCCACTCCTGATTCCTCGAGTCGTCCTTCTTCGTCAGTTGCTCCTGAGAAGAACATTACTAAATAGAAAACACTGAATGCTTTGAATGTGTGGTTAATGTGCTCGGATGTTGTAACACCCCGGGATCCATAAACTCCCCAGAATGCTACTAAACTACACATCTAACATTCATATATAAAATTTCGACAGTGTCTCCTTTGAAAATTGCATAAACGGGGAAGCAATAAAGTATAAATAGATATCATGATAAGAAAACATAATAGACATTAATAATCTGCTAGCAATGGGAAGACGACCATAACGACATAAACTGAATTAACCAGTGCGCACGACTAGTTAAAAACAAACATCCTTTGACAAGAAGTTTCTAATTAAATCATGAATGCGCCTGGGCAGCGTTATTATGAGAGTGAAGGTGTATGTGCTGCTACTTCCCACTCCCCTTGATGAGCAACAAGCACCTGCATTGTGTAATGCAAGAGTGAGATGAAACGTCTCAGCAAGCTAATTGTTTTGACGAGTTATTTAAACCACATTGAATTAATCAACATTTTAAAAGAATCACAATCAAGATCAGAAATCCTTGTAGATATAGAACTCAGTAGTCACAATATAACCAATACCATCTCATTTCCTCGAACAACCACAATAGGTTGTATAACACTTCCCTGCATCAACAATACCTGCAAATATCACTTCAATGTATGCATAGGAATGCAATGTGTAGGTCCTCTATCTTCATACCTCTGAGGGTATAAAACCACATCATCTGCAAATATCACTTCAATGTATGCATATGAATGCAATGCATATGTCCTCTGCCTTCATACCTCTAAGGGTATGAAGCCGCATCGTACCCCTTCTCGGGCAACGTACGATGCTAAGTTGTACCGGTACGGTCGGACCATAGGTCACGACAAAACTTCAGATGCAAATGAGTCATGCAATGTATATGGCATGCTGCATTTATCAATAAATTTCACTTCCTTTAGATACAATACAAACCTCAAATAATACTTTATCTGCCTTCAGATACAATGCAATCCTCAAATAATACTTCGTATGCCTTTAGATACAATGCAAACCTCAAATAAGACTTCATCTGCCTTCAGGGGTGTGAATTAATCTCATGGGTCATACTTGAACCATAATAATCATCAATATATGATAGAGCATCAACATAATACAATCAAGTAAAACATCATCATATAGTTCAATTATGAAAGAATCCAATAATTCTGCATATTAGAGTGTAGGTGATAGAAATAACAGGTCAAAACGATAGCAACCACCACTACATTCACTTGCCTTCATCGAAGAAGAAAAATGTACTAAGCATGATCTGGAGTGTAGCCACCTGCTAGCGGGCATAAAACTTAGTACAAATATTTCACAAACATTTGCCAACAATCAACAAAACACTCCTACACTTGAAACCAAGACCTAGTGGAAAGACTCCCACCCTGAACCACATGCTATACCGCAGCAGCGCTGTTTGTTAATTTTGTATCTTTAAAATTAAAACATTGGTGATATCAAACAAATACTCTAAGAGTATCTACACAAAACAATCTACAACTTCGGTATTCAATGGATAATTAAAATCTGCCATCAATATATTCTAAAACATCTGACAAGATAACTGACTGAATCTGTTTTAGACAGCAGCCTAGTTAACGTCAAAATTCGATATCTCCCAAACTATGGAACCAAAAATTATGAAATTCTGCTGGCAAACAGGAACAGTTGGAAGAGCCAATTCGGCCATTTACTATATGAAACCCACCAGTGAACAGACCCACTCATTTTTGTCAGGCAAACAGGAACAGCCACAGTAAAACAAACATAACTGGAGTTTTATAAATCATATGAATACACTCTTTAACAATCTGGAAAGCTTATAAAATTATCTACAACTTCTTTTACCAACCCACAGTTTAATTCTGTTGATAGAATTGCCTAACTCTTAAGAGAACAGATTCTGCACAGAATTATGAGACTGAAAAACTGCTATAATCAAACTGCAATAACTTTCTGTTCTGATGTTCGATTGAGGTGTTCTTCATGGCCACGAAAAGACCTACAAATTATCTACGACTCATATATAGACTTTTTATTTTTTTGAGGCCACTAAGACCACGGAAAACTGACATGAACAGAAACTGTCGAATCTGCCATTCTGCAGAAATTAAATTCGAGATCAAAACCTAACCCCACATCTAATCCAACCTCTAATCCTTCAATCCACATGATCCACAACCTCCAAAAGCATATAATTATAGGGAGGAACAAGGATCCTATCCTTACCTAGGGTTTCCCCAAGAAAATCTGCAAGAGATGGGGGTAGAACATCTCCTTGATCCTCTCTTCCTCTTCAATCCATCTTGCTCCTCCTCTTCTCGATACTTGCTGTGTGGGGGGAGATTTAGAGGGAGGAGGAAGTAGTGGAGGGTGGCTGCAAGGGGAAGGGGGAGGGGCGGCCAAGGGTGGGGAAAAGGGGGGGTTGGCGGCCAAGAAAAGGGAAAAATAGGGGGGGCGACCACTAGGGTTTTGTGTGAGAAAGAAACGACGCCTCAGATGTCTCTTGACTTTGCATCCAACGGCCCACAACGCTTTCCCCACATCCACGCACCGAAGATGAACCTTTGGCAACATTTTTTTTGGGATATTACAGATGTTTTGTTAGAGAACACTTTTAATACTGAATGCTACTATTGTTTTCCCATTGTTAGAATTCAACAGTATCTACAATTGTAGAAGTAAATGCAGTGTGATGGTTTTGAAATTTCGTCTTGGGGCATAGAGGTTGCCCTAAGATGGGTGATCGCAAACGTGCCGAGTGTGCCATGCCAATTTAAGTCAGTGCCAACTTAAACCGACCGCTCCGTTAGTAGGGCATAGTGGCCACCCCGAGTTAAGTAAGCGTGAGCATGTCGCACCGCCTTAAGTCATTGCCGACTTAAGCCAATTGCTCCGTTAGTAGGGCATAGTGGTCACCCCGAGTTTAGTAAGCGTGAGCATGTCGCACCGCCTTAAGTCATTGCCGACTTAAGCCGATTGCTCCGTTAGTAGGGCATAGTGGTCACCCCGAGTTTAGTAAGCGTGAGCATGTTGCACCGCCTTAAGTCATTGCCGACTTAAGCCGATTGCTCCGTTAGTAGGGCATAGTGGCCACCCCGAGTTAAGTAAGCGTGAGCATGTCGCACCGCCTTAAGTCATTGCCGACTTAAGCCGATTGCCCCGTTAGTAGGGCATAGTGGTCACCCCGAGTTTAGTAAGCGTGAGAATGTTGCACTGCCTTAAGTCATTGCCGACTTAAGCCGATTGCTCCGTTAGTAGGGCATAGAGGCCACCCTGAGTTAAGTAAGCGTGAGCATGTCGCACCGCCTTAAGTCATTGCCGACTTAAGCCGATTGCTCCGTTAGTAGGGCATAGTGGTCACCCCGAGTTAAGTAAGTATGCCAATTGACATCGAACAATTTGAGTGCCTTTGAAGACTTTTTATTGATGATATATTTCTTAATTTACAGAATACATCGTCGTCCCAATAGCTTCTGGGATGTAGCTAGGGGTAAAACTTCCTGAGGTGTTCTATGTTCCATGAGTTCCCAATTTCCGTGTCGTCCATCTGAGTGAGACGATATGATCCCGGCCGAGTGACTTCAGCTACTATGAATGGTCCTTCCCATAGAGGTGACAATTTGTGCCGTCCCTCCCCCGTTAGAATTCGGCGGAAGACGAGATCTCCCACTGCAAAGGATCGATGCCGTATGGCCTAATCATGATAGCACCTCAGAGTTTGCTGATACCGTGCTGATTGAATCACCGTGTTCAGTCGCTCTTCTTCGAGTACATCAACATCCTCCAGCCTAGTAGCTTCAGCTTCTGCTATGTTTTCAAAGATTAACCTTGGTGCCCCGAACTTGAGATCAGCAGGTAGCACTGCTTCCGAACCATAGACCATGAAGAAAGGTGTGTTTCCATGCAGAGCTCGATTAGGTTGAGTTCTCAGGCTCCAAACAACATACGACAGCTCTCTGATCAACTTTCCTGCGAACTTTTCATTCTTGTCGAAGACTTTCTTTCTAAGCGCCTCCAATATCATCCTATTAGCTCTTTCGACCTGCTCGTTGGCTCTTGGGTACGCCACCGAGGCATATTTGATCTGAATGCTCTTTTGCTCGCAGAAATCGAAGAACTCTGAACTTGTGAAGTTGGATCCCAGGTCGATTATGATGCTATTCGGTATTCCAAACCTGAATATTATGTCTTGTATGAATTCTACGGCCTTAGCTGAAGTTAGAGAAGCAATGAGTTTGAACTCTATCCATTTAGTGAATTTGTCGATAGCAACCAGTACATGAGTGTTTCCTCCTTGAGCCTTCTTGAAAGGTCCAATCATATCCAATCCCCAGCACGCGAACGACCAAGTCATAGGTATGGTTTGCAGTTGCTGTGCTGGTAGATGCTGCTGCTTTGATAAGTACTGGCAGGCTTCGCACCTCTGGACTAACTCGGCTGCATCACTCTTTGCTGTTGGCCAGTAGAAACCCGACATGAAGACCTTCCCAACCAGGGTCCTGGACGCTGCGTGTACTCCACATTTCCCAACATGGACCTCATCTAGAAGTTGTTTTTCAGTAGCTGAGAGAATACATTTCATGAGGACTCCTGATGCACCCCTTCTGTATAGCGTTTCCCCAATGAGTGTATAGTGAGCCGACTGCCTTGAAATGCGCTCAGCTGTATTTTTGTCATCTGGTTCCTCTTCATTCTTTATATATCTGATGATCGGCTCCCTCCAGTCATCAGAATTTGACTCTGGTCGGCTCAGAGTGTTACATTCTTCTACCCGATCCATTGAAATGCTCGGGCATGGTACTTCTTGGACGAAAACTCCAGGCGGGACCTGAGTCCGACTGGATCCTAGTTTAGACAATGCATCAGCTGCCGCGTTGCGGTCTCTCTCCATATGATGAAATTCCAAACCTTCAAATTTGTCTTCTAGTTTCCAGACAGCAGTGCAGTATTTTCCCATGGCGTCATTCGAGCAGTCCCATTCTTTGTTTATCTGACTTATGACCACCAGAGAATCTCCATATACCATCAGTCTCTTGATGCCCAGTGATATGGCAATGTTCAGTCCATGAATCAGAGCTTCGTATTTGGCTGCATTGTTAGATGCTAGGAATAACAATTGAAGAGCATACTTGAGTTGTTCACCTCTAGGTGCAATAAAGAGGATCCCTGCGCCTGCTCCCTGCAGCTTGAACGAGCCATCAAAATACATTCGCCACACTTCTGCGGTTTCCGGGTTATCCGGCACCTGCTGCTCAGTCCATTCTGATACGAAGTCAACCAGTGCTTGAGTTTTGATAGCAGTGCGAGGTCGAAATTCAATGTCATGAGATCCCAGCTCACATGCCCACTTGGCTATTCTCCCGATGGCTTCTTTGTTGTGAAGAACATCTCCTATCGGAAATCAGTGACTACTATGACTTTGTGGTTGTCAAAGTAGTGACGGAGCTTGCGTGCAGTTAGAAGTACTGCATATAATAGCTTTTGAACTTGAGAGTATTTTTTCTTCGAGGGACCCAGGACTTCACTGATGAAATAGACAGGGTGTTGTACTGGGTATGCATGTTTTTCTTCTGCTCGGTCGATTACCAACGCGGTGCTTACCACGTGAGTCGTGCAAGAGATTTATAATAGCAGATCTTCAGCCGGTTGAGTCGGCGTGGCTCGGCGCGGCAGTTTCAGCACTAGTGGTGTTGTCAAGAATTTTTTCAGCGCATCCAGAGCTTCTTGTGCTTCTGAAGTCCACTGGAATTTGTCTACCTTCTTGAGCAACTTATAGAATGGTAAGCCTTTCTCTCCCAGCCTTGATATGAATCTGCTCAGAGCTGCGATACATCCGGTAAGTCTTTGAACTTTCTTCTGTGATCGTGGTGCTTCCATCCTCATGATAGCCTTGATCTTTTCTGGATTGGCTTCAATCCCTCGGTGGCTGACAATAAACCCGACCAACTTTCCTGCTGGTACTCTGAAAACACATTTTTCGGGATTAAGCTTCCATCGATATCGCCGTAGACTGTTGAAGACCAGTTGTAAATCTTCAATGAAATTTTCTAAATTCTCTGTTTGATCACTACATCATCCACATAAGCTTCCACACGCTTGCCCCAGTGATCGACTAAGCATGTTTGAATAGCTCTCTGATAAGTCGCTCCAGCGTTTTTGAGGCCGAACGACATGGAGGTATAGCAGAAAGCTCTGAATGGAGTGATGAATGCTGTTTTTTCCTCGTCTTCTTTTGCCAGACTAATTTGATGATACCCAGAGTAGAAATCCAAGAAAGACAACCCAGAACATCCGGCGGTGGAATCTACCACCTGATCTATCCTAGGAAGCCCAAAGGGATCCTTTGGACAGTGTTTGTTGAGATCCGTATAGTCGACGCACATGCGCCAATCCACTTTATTCTTTTTGAGTACAAGAACAGGATTAGCTAGCCACTCAGAATGAAACACCTCTCTAATGAATCCTGCCGCGACCAAGCGAGCCAACTCAGCACGAATGGCTTCTCTCTTGTCGGGCGTGAAGCGACGTAACTTCTGTCGGATCGGCCTCGCCTCGGGGTAGACCTTCAATTTGTGCTCGGCCAGTTCTCTCGGGACTCCCGGCATATCCGCGGGTTGCCATGCGAATACGTCTAGGTTATCTCACAGAAATTGGACGAGTGTGCCTTCCTATTTATCATCCAGACTGGAACTGATGATAGCAGTTTTGCGCTCATCGGTGAACCCGAGATTGATTCTCTTGGTTTCTTCAGTCGGCCGCATAGAGTTCACAGCTTGAGCTTCATTCGCGGGTATTGCAAGATCTTCCTCAGGATTAGAATTCGCCTGCGCAGAAGAAGTCGCCGATGGTTTGGTGGTGAGGGCCGCCTGAATGGCCACTCGGAAACATTCTGCGGCGCCTTGGAAGTCAGCGCACACAGTTATGATCCCTTGCGGTCCTGGCATCTTCAATATCATGTATGTATAATGCGGGATGGCCATGAACTTTGCCAATCCAGGCCTCCCGATGATGGTGTTGTATCCGCAGTCGAAGTTTGCCACCTCGAACCTTAGGAACTCGGTTCTGTAGTTCTCCGGAGTTCCGAAGGTGACCGGCATGTAGATGTGGCCCAGCGGGTATTCTCCTTCAGTCGGCACGATGCCGAAGAAAGGAGTGTCCGACTCGTGGAGCTCTTTGAGGTGAACTCCCAAGCCTTAGAGTGTCCGAGGGAAGGTGACGTTGATGCTGCTCCCCCCGTCTACTAATACCTTCTTTACCCTGCTCTCTCGGATCACCGGATCGACGAGGAGCGGGTATTTGCCTGGGTGGTCGAAGTTGAGCCACTGATCTGCCCGGGTGAAGGTGATCGGGTGCTTAGACCATCGGTACGGGGCGGGAGGACCAATAGCCACCACCAGTATCTGACGGTCGTTGAGCTTTTGTTGTCTCTTGCTTTCCTGCGACCCATGTCCGCCGAAAATGACGTTGACTTCTCTGTCAACGCGCGGGACGGCTCCACCTCTTCCCTCCTCCTGCTGCTGGGGCTGTCGCGGTTCTCCTGGCCCTCCTCGCGGCGAGGGAGGAGGTAGAGGTTGGAAGGGTCGACCGTGCCCGACAGAATGCTTGAAATCTCTGCAGTTCTAGAGGGTGTGGCGCATGTCCTTGTGGTACGGACACTAGGCGTCGAGGATGTCGTTCAGCGTGTGTTCGCCTCCTCGAGGTCCTCCTCGGGCACGAGAGGCGGGCGGTCCGGCGGCGTGGACCTCTTCACGGGGCCTCTTCTCCCAGTGCTTGTCGGGTTGCTGGTTCGTGTCGCGTCGCGGTGCCGCTGGCGCAGGCTTTGCTCCCCTGATGAGGTCCTAAGCTCGTTCGTCGGCGGTGATGTAGAGATCGGCTTCCCGGAACAGCTGCTCGGAGGTTGTCTACGCCTTCTGTAGTATGGTTCGGACGAAGGTCGAGTCATTGGATGCCCTGTAGAAGTCCTCGATCACTGCTGCCTCCACGACCTCGGGGATACGATTTCTCATGGTCTGGAATCTTTTGAGGTACGACCGAAGAGTTTCGCCCCCTCGGTGCTTGATGGATTTGAGGTCCCATGGTTGCGCCGGTTTGTCGGAGAGAGACTGAAAGTTGGTGATGAAGCGCCGACTGAAGTCGCTCCAGTCGTCGATGCAGTGTCGGGGTAGGTGTCGCAACCATTGCAGGACGATAGGCAAGTATGTGGTCATTACGTCCTCGGTTGCCCCAGCAGCTCGGGCAGCGGTGGTGTAGACGGCCAGCCGGCCTCCTGGATCCTGCTTAGGTTCATATTTGTCGACGTTGGATATCTTGAAGTTAGGGGGCCATTGAATGGCCCTGATGCGCGGAGTAAGTGCCGATACTCCACACGTGCCCTCCTGTCGTCGATGATGTTGTCTGTCCCGGGGAGGAGAGTGGTTGTCGTGGTGCCTCGACCGTCCCCGGGTGGTGCCACCAGTTGAAGTCGTTGCCGACTCGGTCCTGGTAGCCTGACTCCGTGCTGGGATGCCGTGATCCCGGTCGTACTCTTCCCGGCGACGGATCTCGTTCTCATGTCGCAGTTCGCGCGAAGCGTTGATGGAGCTCCGTGCGTCCCACCGACTGTTGATGGCATGTCGTAGATCGTTCGGCGGGTGAGCGAGGGGTAGAAGATGATTGGCTGCTTGAGTGAATAGCCGCTGGTAGCCCTCGGCGTCGGGAGTCCGGGGGAGGCCATCAGCTATCCGAGCCAATACTCCACCGACTTCACTTGGCGTGTTCATGGCTCGGGCGAAGTCGGGGTTCAGGTTGCGCCCGAAGAGTGGATTTTCCCGACGTTGCCTTGTCTCCTGCTCGGCCTGTTCTTTAGCCCGTCGACGATCGCGTTGTCGGGAATTCCTTCTTTCCCTGAAGACATGTTCCTCCAGAGTTTCTCCCATCTCCGAGACCTCATCTCGTGATACAGGTTGCACCGGGTCCCGCTCTCCGGCCTCGTGATGTCGCCAGATATTTCGGCGTCGGTTCCTTCGTCGGCGGGATTCCCGCTGAGGAGGTTCCTCTCCGGGTGCGGTCGGTTTGTCGTCGGAGATGGGGGGCGATTCCACTCTCCCGATGAAGAGGACGTCGGGGTAGAATGGAGCAGCTGCCACGGCGATCTTCTTTCTGTTCTCCTTTGAGGACGGAGGCACAGAAAGACCAGCTTGATGATCCTTTGCTTCCTTTTTCCTTGTGATCTGTGTCCATTCCTCCGTCGGAGAGGTGGACAACGGAGTTCTCCGGGCTGAAGGACCCTCGACTCCTAGCTTGCTGAAGGTGATCTTTTTTCGGAGAACTGGAGGTTGCACTTTTTCTTGCTTTGCTCCGATTTTCTCGGAGATCTTTAAGGAAAACTTTCTCTCCGGCAGATCCGCGATGCGATGCAGAGTTCCCTCCTCATCCGCTACAGATGAGATAGTTCCGAAGCAGAACATGGATCCGGGGCGGAGGATGATCTTGTGCTGGAAGGTGACGGCCATTGAGCTAGCTTGGATCGATGACACACCCCCTACCTGGCGTGCCAGCTGTCGGTGTTTTGGGTCCGACCGTGCACCCGGGGTTACCCCTCAAGGTGCTTTTAGGAGTAGGACGATGTTACCGACTGTAGCTCGATGGTTCGTGCTGGGCGCACGAGAAATAGTGGACAATGATGTACAGGTTCTGGCCGCTTTGAGATGCGTAACACCCTACGTCCTGGTGAGAGTGTTTTATGTGATGGGTTACAAGGGAGTTCTCTAGTGCTGGAAAACGTAGAGAGCAGGGTGGATGGCTAAGTAATGGGTGATCGTTCTGAAGGAGTGCCCCCTAGGCCTTAGAGCATCTCCAACAACGTGACCTATAAAAATGCCTTATAATTTAAAAATAAGTAAATTTTATAGAATTTAGGGCACCAACAAAACACTTCGCTCCAACAGTAAAGCCCCAAATCTAGATTATAGGGCAGCCCACTGCGGTGTAGTATATTTGAGGCACTTGAGAGGGTGCCCTATAGTTTTTTGACAAAATTTGTTGAATTGAGGCACTGTTGGAGTGGTTTTTCCTATGTAGAGCCCTATATTTCGATTTGAGGCATTAGTTTGAGGCATTGTTGGAGATGCTCTTATATACTCGACCGTGGAGCATTACATGCAGATATGATAACAACGTGTGCCTAAGAAATAGTGAACCATCTGAGTCTATCCTCCTATAATTCAGCCGACCCATCCTCACTTGGTTCCGTTGTACGGGGCTCCTGCGCGGGAAGGTCGGGTCACTGTTGTGATTACTGCTCGAATTTGTTGGGCCGTCTCAGCTTGCGCCGACCCGGCCTTGTGTTAATCCGCTCCATTGGTCGTTCCTCCCAGGCCCACGAGGGGATGACCTTACGAATTATGGGGCCCTTGGGCCTTTCGTGAGGTCTTTTATCCTTCCAGTGGACCCGGGGGATATCTGTCCCCCACATGAACTAACTCCACGACTTCCATCGAAGTCTTTCCGGTGCTCGGCATAAACGTGCACGATCCAAACTTAATCTTGTGTCCAATTTTTCTTTTTTGCCAATGCAGACAGTAATGTTTGGCAAAGACCTCCACAGAAGGTTGACCGCCATACGAAGTCGCCGCCCAGACATACTTCGCCAGGGCCACCACGACGTTAGGTGTCAGATGGTGTACCTGGACCTCAAATCTCTGGAGGACCTCCGCCACAAAGCGATGTGCAGGCAGGCGAAGACCAGCGGTGAAAAACGCCTCAAACACGATCAACTCGCCCTCGGGCTCGAGAACCTCCTCCGCCCCCGGGACACGCCCAACTCCGCTGCCAAAATACCGTAGCTGCTGCATATCCTGCACGCGGACCGAGGAAATACTCGAAACGCCAAACTCCACTGTATCACCCGGATGTATCTCCACCGCCGCCACATTGCTCAAGGTATCCTCGGACGATGCGTCGGCCGACGGCGTGTTTGCAGCAGACGAGGAAGAAGACGACATGGCTATGTACCGTCGGCGGCGGCGAGCGGTCTGCTTGACGCGAGCCAGATCTCCGACAAACAGGAGCAAGAAGGGCAGGCGAGCGGGCGAACGGTTTCAAAAGGAGGCTAGGGTTTTGCGGCGCACAGAAAGGTAAGAGAACCTGACCCGCGCCGCCCCCTTTTTATACACAGGACGCGACGCTTCGGGAAACCCGCAGTCCAACAGTACTGCGTCCGTCAACGGTCACATCAAAAACCCCCGCGGAACCACTTCGAGCGAGGGCAGCGTCTCCACCATCTAGCGACGCCTTCGGCCCCAGATGACTTAGTCGAACTGGTCCCTCGGAGGGAAAATGTTGGGGCGAAGGCAAAGACGCTACCCTTCGCTCCAAGCTTTCATCAATCTCGCTGCACCAACGGAGGCAAAACGACCGGCGGGGTCCACCCTTTGTCCTCTACACTACAAGACAAAGGCCTACAACGAGGTCACGCCGTCCCACGTCCTCACCTAACCTAGAGGCCCACGTGGGATTCGGCCCATTATAACAGGCCCCACACGGAGATGTGTGTTACGGGCCCGACCTGTAATAGCTTTTCTGTAATGACAGTCTGTAACCCTCCCTTATGGGAATATTCCAGGGATAGTCTAGGTGCCTGAGGGCACATTCGTCCTTACATCAAGACGCTGGGCACTCAGGCACCTATAAGTACCCCCGTACAGTGCCCTTGAGAGGTTGGATTAACAGAGCAATCGCCATCTCGAGTTAAAACCTTGTTTGCATTCCTTTCACTCCCCCGTTGGATCATCTTGCCCAGAAGAGCAAGTTCCAACAGCGATCTCTCCTCCTCCATGGCGCTCGGCAGCTGGATGACTCCATGGTCGGCCAACTAACCATGTTGGTTGAGCTCCCTAGCGCTTCCCTCTCCCCCATGGCCCCCTTTCTTCCTCCTCTCATAATCAGCAGCTCTGCGCTCTCCCATCCATGGCGTTCGACTCTCTGCTGGCCTTCTTCCCCATCGCGCACAGCGCACCACCGACGTTCGCCCCTATGAGCTCCTTGCTCCACACGCCCTCAGCCATGGCGCACGGTCTCTGCTCCTCCATCAACGTCGTGGCAGGCTCCATCTCCAGCACCGGCCTCCGTCTGCTAGGACCACGCGTGAGCACAAGCCTAGGATGCCCCGCGATTCTCCAGCTCGCCATCGCGCCTTCCTCTTCTCCATGGCGCGCCCTGCTTCGTCCAGCGTCCGACCTCCTCTCCTTCCTTAAAGCCATGGTGCTTGGTGGCCTTGCTTGGGCGCTCGACGCCCCAATGGTTGGAATATGACCCCCCCTGTTCCCCTCAAATCCGAGCTCTCCTGGTGTTTTCTTGTTTTGTCCTGCAGAAACTCCAGTTGGCACTGGAGATGCCCAGCTCGCGCCGGAGCCCAGGGCCGCACCTCTGTCTCCGTGGCCGTCGCAGCTCCCTCGTGCCCCTGTGTTGGCTCGGTCTGCATAGCCGCGGCGCTGAGCTCCATTCCTCGCGAGTCAGGCTGGGGCACCGCTCCCTCACGCGCGCTCAGCCACGCCAGGGCCGCGCGAGGTCCTCCACTGGTGCGCCGGCAAGCCTGCAGCAGCCCCCGGATCCCCTTCGTGTCGCTTGCCTCGACCCGATCTGCGTAGTCCCTGCGTGCTGTCGTTGAAACCCGTGGTGAGACCCCACTGTCCTGCATGTTTCGTGTTCGATTAAATGACCGCACCAATAAATCGTGTAATAAGTTGTGCCGTGCTCGCAGCCCTTGTCATCGTCACGCCTCGCGCATCGCTCGTCGGCAAAGAGCCCAAACTGATGGCATGCATGCACAACTCCAATCGGATTTCGGCCAGGTTGTTCGCCTTGAATGATTCGCGATTTGTTTTTTTACGTGTTTGGTCGATGACGTGCATGTGCGAATATGTGTGGGAAAATATAATTGTATGAATGGAAGCGTGTAGAGAAGAAAATGAAGTAGAAAAGAACTTGGATGTTTTTATATTTTGATATGAATATATGCGTTGCGTTGTTTGATGCGAAGACTAAGTTACAAAATGCGGATTATGTTTTGGGAAATGCATCGATATGTGTTTATGTGAAAATTGTATTTGTTTTATGCAATGTGTGGGATTCGTGATTATATAGGGGGTATATTTATTGATGTGATGAGTAGTTTAGAAAATGCTAGTGTCCGTGGAGGATGTATTGTTAAGACATGAGTGTCAGAGTTCATATACTACTGGTTACCCTATGTTGATCAAAGTGTCTCGAGTGCACGCGACAACATGGTTGTATGCGAGACAGGGTAAAATAAGGTGTGCTCAACATGAATGTTCGATCGATGTAGGTAGAAATTGTTTTGGCTTATATAGAGAGGTGGTGACATGCCAAAGTAGTCATCGCTCTCTCTATATTTATAAGTTGAGTCGTGACAATGCGCATTATGTGTTCACTGAGATAAACCTCGCACATAGTGTAGGGTTGTGTTCAAGAAGTCGAGTAGACGCTTCAAGTAATCAAGTAGGGTCATGATACATGTTGTGGAATGGAGTTAGTTGTTTTAGAATAATTATTCAAATACTCTATTCATATGATAAATATGTATGTTTATAAAAATGTTGTAGTGTATGTTGTGTATCAGATAGCAATAATAATAGGCAAGCCGACGTGTATGTTATTTAGCGGGCTATGTTATTGCTCTGGTTAACCAACTTATTAGATGGCTTGGTTAAGCTCATAATCACGATGAATTGCTTGTTGTGGTCTAAATGTGTTTGGTTATGGTCGCGGGTAAAAATTTGTAGCGTTCATGTGATGTCTATGTTAAAATGCAAATTAGTGTCTGAATAACGCATCGATATACATATATACCGTGTTTGATTATTGTGGTGAATATGTTGTTAACTGTGTATGGTAATTCTAGCGCAAGAAATAACTTGTATAAAATTAGTAAGTCTACTTGTTGGTCCTTATTTGGTTGTTTTAACTCTAACAAATGGTAAAGTGTTAGAATAATTCAAGTCTCTAGAACACGACAAATTCTTGAAGTAAATAGGAGCTGAAATTTATTAGTTGCTGTTTTGAGCTGCACACACTGTATTCGTCTTGTTGTATGTTTGATGAACTAAATAATGTTTTCTATAGAAAAGCCCTATAGAAAAGTTGTAGATAACTTTATTATCTTACTTGTGTTAAAATTTTACAGCCATAAGTCTGATCGTTTAGAAGTTATGCTTTTCACAAATTCAGTAATTGAATCTATCCAATTCATGTATAGATTTCAGAGATCGTATTGTTTGCTTAAGTTATTTTTACAATCCGTTCATGGTAATTATAAGAAAGTTGTAGATGATTTTCTTATTTTGCTTGTGTTAAAATTTTATAACCATAGGAGTTATGAATTTTACAAAATGGTTGATGTGTTCTGTCCAATGTCAGAACAGGTTTCGAAAACTGAATTGTTTGATTTGGTTAAACATAGAATCACTTCTTCGTGATTATAAAAGTTATGTAGTACTTTTGCTAAGCTTTCCAAAAAGTCTTGGATCACTCTTTTTGGTGATCTGAAGATTAAGTTATGAATGTTTAAAGTGTGAAGACTGAATCTGTTCAATTCTAGACTGCAAAGCCTTCTAGTGTCTTTTATCCTTAAATGCATATTGAATCACCTTGAGATGTTTATAAATGTTTTGATGGAAATTTCATTATCTTTCAAGAAAATCAGGGATCACCTTATTTGGGGGCATGAATCTCTAGTTATGGATTTTTAAAGTTGCAAGTCTGAATCTGTCCAAATCTGGACAGAGCTGTCGTGTTCGCACTTTTTGACCTTGCTAAGTATTGCATCGTGTTGAGATAAAAATACCAAAGTTATAGAGCACTTTTTAAGCTTTCCAGAAACTCCTAGTTTGCTATTTTTGGATTAATATTTGAAGAATTATGATTAAAACAAACAACTGCAGTGTTGCTGTCCCAAATGTGTTAGATGTGATTGATTGCTCTACTCTATTGTGTTTGCCTTGAGTGACTACTTGCTTATTTTGGGTTTTAATTGAACATAAGTAATAATTATAGTGACTAATATAATTGAGCCTAAATATATAAGTAACTAGTACACGTCTCGCTAAGTTAGTGAACCAAATTAGTTAGGGTCTAATAACTATTTGCCTAGTGAATAATTGTAAAGCCCAATTAAGTGACTA
Organism: Zea mays; assembly: GCF_902167145.1. Taxonomy (NCBI): domain Eukaryota; kingdom Viridiplantae; phylum Streptophyta; class Magnoliopsida; order Poales; family Poaceae; genus Zea; species Zea mays. The sequence continues at coordinate 93,976,506 of NC_050097.1, forward strand.
ATTTCTTATCAACTAAGTTTGTCTATATATAAGTTGTAGCGAACTTAGGTACTTAACTCATTTAATGTTGGGTAACTAATGGATGATTAGAGTGAACGTGGTAAATGCTTGTGCTCGTGATGTCGTGTTGTGTTGGGTAAATACGGGAAATGTCTATCGTCCTTCTACTGGTGTTAATGTTGAAAGCTGATGACATGTAGTTAGCTAGCACTGGTGTGTGTGGTTGCTCATGATGTCTCGCTACTTAGTGTTTAATTCGCTAGCATGTACTTGTAGTATCTTGTGATATTTTTCATTATATTCATACATATGCATCTTGCATCTCATCTAGGACCGAGAGATGATGATCGTGCAAGTGATGTGGTGCCAACAACAAGATGCAGTTGGTGGACAACCTAAGGAAGGATGGACATGAAAAGTAGATGCTCGCCAAGCGAGTGTCACCTAGCAAACACTTTCTAAGTGTTGGGTTCCAGGCAAGCCCCGGTTTTATGCATAACCGTTTATATATACTATTTTACTACACTTAATGTTTGTAGGCTTGTATTGTGCACTTACGTGTAGGAGTTGCCTAAAATCCTAGTTGCATGAACTTAAGATTCATTTTGAGATGGATACTATGATATGTCGAGTAGCCGCTATGCTAAATCAGGATCTCGGTAGAAGTGGAGTGATTTTTCTAGCACTCGCGCGAGGTCAGGAATTGGTTGTATCCATTTTGATAACAGAATGATGATGGTCTGTGGAAACGGATCCATGGGGATGCGTTGTCTACGAGACGAAATTGGAATAAGGATTATCGTGCGGATACCTGTGTCAAGCGTTTGAACGTACTAAACACATGTCGGGAAATATGGTAACCGGTAAGCCTAGTACCTGAGTGAAGCCGGGCGTGGACTTTCCCCCTCACTTGTCCTGAGACGTGGTCTCCCATTCCGGATATGGTGGGTACAAGTGCGGTCACTGCACGGTGGCAGCCGGGGTCAGTGGAGCATTGTATGCCAAGGCGGTGAGCCCTGGCCGCGAACGGGGGATCGACGGGGACGGTTGATGTGTGTGGGGACAGAGTACCCCTACATGTCATGTGTTTAGGTTTACCTTGCAAGGTTAAAACTCAATTTGAATCATCTGCTTGTCGCAGCTAATGAGACTGCTTGATCCATTGTACTGCATTGAGTAATAAGTGGAAATGAGGTTACTTACAAAAGATGTTGGTTGACTAAATTGCTTGCTACCATGAATGGATAGTTAGGTGCTCATCTAGTCTAAAATTATTATTCTAGAACTTGAAAATCTAAAACTTGATTTTAGACTCAGCTAGTGCTTTTGGCAAACCAATCCCCTCAGCCAAACAGCTTCATGGTCTAGAGGTAGAGGAGTAGACTCCTCACACCGGGTAAGTCTAGCTGAGTATTAGTATACTCAGCCTTGCTTGTGGCATAATTTTTGCAGGTACCTCCTTGATTTGGTTGATGGTGTGACTTGGCCTCCATCCCCGCCACCAGGATAGATGGTCGAGTGGGTTACTGCTTCCGCAGGAGAGGACCAGGAGGAGTAGCGTGGCCAGGCTTCGCTATGTTACTCGGTTTTCTCCGTTAGTTATTTCCGCTGCATTAAAAATTATAGTTACTATTTCTGAAACTCCGATAATGTAATCACTACTGATACTTATTAAATTTGTGGTATTATGCTTTATTGTATTTCTCTGTGCCTCACCTTCGAGTGAGCTAGTGGTATTCGATCCTTGGTAAGTGGCTTTATTGGACTAGATCCGAGGGACTGACGGGTTATTCCGATTTAAGTGTGTTGTTGCCTTTAAGGGTGCGACTTGGGAACTTAAGCAGGAATAATCTGGGCGGTTCCGCCACAGCTGGTATCGGAGCGAATACCATTACAGAGAAGTCAATAAGTCATGATTATCAACCTTTTTAAAAGTAAAACTTGTTTAGAAACCAATGTTGGATAGATCGTCCGGACGAGAAGGATATACCTAGGACGTGAAGCTTAGGAAATAGATGTTTAGTTAGGTGGCTATTTATATAGGCCATATGTAACACCCCAGGTGTTACCCAAGGCCCTAGCCCAATGAGCACACTTTTGGCCTCTTACCCTATATGCTAAATTTCGGAAGTGAAGGCACTAAAAGCTTAGAAGCATGGTTAAGCCAAGTATAGATCATCACAAGGAAGGAACCCTAGCCTCCATACAATTTTCACCCATAAACAAGGTTCTAAAACCCTAATTCCCCTCTTAAGCCATTAAACCCTAACCATGGGATTAAAGGGGAAAGAGTGGGAAAATGGCCAAATCACAAAAGGGAACCTTTACCAAAGATGAAGTATATTAGTAAATCTACAAAATGTATTAAGAGAGGTATTACAAAAAGGCTCAACAAAAACCCCAAAACAATTCACCAAGTGGGGAGCACACTAGAGCCATTCAAAATTGTCTAAGTCCCCAAAACCAACCCTAGCCCAAAGATCAAATGTGTTCACCCTTGTGCTGGCGCCAAAACCACTTGAACCAAATAGAAAAAGTGGCCAAATTACCCAAGACAAATCCCTGAAAAAATTGAAATCAAACCAAGGTCGTTTGACGTGGTTTGACATCACTTTTGTCGCTGGTGAACAGTGCAGACAGACAAGACTTGGTGCCCACATATCTTGTAAACTAGGGTAGATCTTCCTAGGAAGAGATCTTGCACAAGACATTTGGCGAGATTCGCACGTTTTGGAGCTCTGTAGGCGCAAGAACTCGGGTAGATGAACACGACCATGTGTTCGACGCGCCCTGGCGACGCCAGAGCACGCCCTCGGCGCTCCGCCCACACGCACAGCCCCGCGCCATGCCAACCCCGCGTCCACGCCCGTGCCCGCGGCTATAAAAGCCACCCCGACCTCGACCGTACACCCCCGCGCATCCCTGACCCAGCCCGAGCACAAGTTCGCTGGCGATTGCCCAGAGAGCGGCGTGCCAGCGGCCGTGCAAGCCACGACCACCATAGACCGGCCAAACCAGCCACTCCTCGTCCCGTCCGACCCTCAGGTTAGCTTCTACGGACCTCAGTGACGCTCCCCGATCCGCGGATTGAACTATACCTCACCGGAAACGCCGGATCGACGTCGCCGGACTTCACCCGGCCACCGTCGCACGTAGACCGAGCTCCATGGTAAGCCATTTGTTGATTCCTTGTACCTGTAGCATCCTTAGCATCCCGTGAAGCTCCCCGCGCCATTTGATTGAGCCCTACCGCCGTGAGCAGGCCGGAGCACACGCCGCCGACGAGCCCGACCGCCTGCGCACGCGGTCAGACCTATTCCGGCCATCACCGTCGACGACTCACACCTCGACGTGACCGCCAGGACCTCCCGAACCTCACCCAGCCCTTCACCGGACCTCCCTCACTGCCGGTAAGCCGTGCCACCCTTTTTCCTCTCCGCGGTTACTGTTTCAAGGGGGAAGGAGCCCGGGTTGAAAGAAAGAAAAGCCAGGGGGATTTTTGCGAAGTTAGTGACTCAGAGGAATAGTTCCGCAGGGGCACGGTTTAAAGGATTAGTTAAGGGAAAACCCAGGGGCCTCGGTGCAAACTAGTTTTCCTTAAACCTTTTAAGCTTTATTCTTTAAAATGAATACAGAACTTGCAAAATTCATAACTCCATTTTTATCCAGCCAAATTTGGTCAAACAAATTTTGCTAGGTCGTAAATATTATGAACTACTTAAGAAAAATAACAAACACCCTAAGTACTGCAAGATTTTTAAAGTTTTGATTTAAATAGGTATACTGGCCTAAACTAAACATATAGAAGATAAATAGAAATAGTTTTGGACTGAGAGTAAAAAAAATCAGAGGTATGCCCAACTACTAACTACCCTGTTTAAAAATGTTGAACTCCCCAATATACTAGATTCAGAAGAGATTAACCACAAAAACTTGTTTTAATCCAAACATTAAAAAATGGAAAAGGGGATTAAAGATATGAACCAGAGAGCAACCACATTTTTCATAGCTTACTTAAGTAGCATAGTTCACAAGAAAATTTTGTTGAACCCTCTGTTAGTATAAAAGAAATGCACCACATTTTATTTCTTAAAAACAATGAGAACTTAGAAAAATCCTAGAAAAATAATCCTAAGGAGAAACCACCCCAATCCTTGGGATAAAACATAACATGTTAATAGGAAACTAGGAAAATATACGTTCTGTTGTTTGATTTTTCAAATGACAGGTTAGTTATAAGTATATTTTTGGTATTAAATTTTAGAAAATCACAACTAAATAACCATTGGGTCACTTTCTGTGATTTTTGGCACAGAGACCTATTATCATACATGAATCTTGGTAAAAATAAGTTTGAGTCTATAAACCGTCACCTAAATCAGAGCTGTAGAACAAAGGGCCCTTTTACCCTCATTTTTGTCATTTTTTCCCAAGGGTTATCTGAATTAATTCTAACCTCCAAATTTTAGAATAGACTACAGAGATCCATATTTACCCACTGTAATTTTTGTAACATTTTGGAAAATTATAATATGCCATGGTAGTTCAAAAGAACTCAATAGTAAGCTTAATAGAAAGTAAAGGGGGAATTATGGAAGAAATTAATATCATACAATAAATCTTCCTAAGTGTCAAATCAAACATAAAGGAGATGATTAAAATCCTTAAGTTTACTAAGACCCAAAAGAGTTGTATACCCAACACCAAGAGCCCCATCCGATAAAGAAAACCTTGTGCACCCACTGTTTTCATAATTGTTTCACCATGCGTAGTATTTACAAAGTGGCATATCATTAATATATATGTATCTTATTCATTGCATCCGATAGATTGTAATCTCGCTGATAGAGAGTACATCCTCATTCCGGATCAAGGAGTTGCTTAGGAGGTAGTCCAGGAGCCAGCACCAGAACCTGCCATCGAGGATCTGCCTGCCCCAGCTTTGGAAGGCAAGCCCCGATTTTATGCATAACCATTATATATATGCTATTTTACTGCACATAATGTTTGTAGGCTTGTACTGTGCACTTAAGTGTAGGAGCTGACTGAAACCTTAGTTGAATGAACTCAGGACTCCTTTTGAGATGGATACTAGTATGCTAGGTCGAGTAGCTGCTTTGCTAATTAGGGATCTCGGTATAAGTCGAGTGATTTTCTAGCACTCGCGTGAGGTCAGAAATTGGTTGTATCCATTTTATATCAGAATGATGATGGTCTGTGGACAACGATTCATGGGGATGTGCTGCCTACGAGACGGAAATTGGAATAAGGATTAACGTGCGGATACCTGTGTCAAGCGTTTGAACGTACTAAACACATGCCGAGAAATATGGTAAATCGGTAAACCTAGTACCTGAGTGAACCTACCCACAGACTTTATCCCTCACGCGACCTAAGACGTGGTCTCCCATTCCGGTTATGGTGGGTACAAGTGCGGTCACTGCACGACCCAAGTCGGGGTCAGTGAGGCATTGTACGCCAAGGCGGTGAGCCTAGTTCTGTTGCCAGGGAATCGATGGGGACGGTTGATATGTGTGGGGACGGAGTGCCTCGCCACGTCGTGTGTTTAGGTTTACCTTGCAAGGTTTAAAAACTCGATTCGAATCGACTGCTTCTCGCAGCTAATGACACTGCTTGATCCATTGTACTGCATTGAGTAATAAGTGGAAATGAGTTGATTGGCAAAAGATGTTGATTGCAAAAATGCTTGATACCATGTATGATTAGCTAGGTACACATTTAGTCTTATGAGAATCACACTAAAACTTAAAAAGCTAAAACTTGATTTTAGACTTAGCTAGTGCTTTTGGAAAACCAAACCCCTCAGCCAAACAGCTGCATGTCTAGATGTAGAGGAGTAGACTCCTCACACCGGGTAAGTCTAGCTAAGTATTAATATACTCAGCCTTGCTTGTGGCATAATTTTTTTACAGGTTCTCTGGAGGATATGGTTGCTGGAGTAACTTGGTCGTCTACCTTGCCACCGGGTTGGACAGTCAAGTGGGACCCTACCTTGGCAGGGGAGGAGCATGAGGAGTGATGGGTCAGGCTTCCCCATCCGTCATTTTATTTACCGTTAGTTAAATTCCGCTGCATTCCGAACAATGATCATTATTTTGCAAAAGTCCGATGATGTTGTAATAACCTTAAGCACTTCTTTATTGTATGGTTTTATGCTTTATTGTATATGCTCTGTGCCTCACCTTCGAGTGAGTATGTGGTACTTGATCCTGTTAGTGGCCTTGTCGGACTAGATCCGAGGGACTGACGTCTTATTTTTATTTAAGTGTGGTCTAGCCTCTAAGGTGGGACTTGGGCACTTAAGTTGGAATAATTCGGGCGGTTCCGCCACAGCTAGTATCGGAGCATGTACCACCACAGAGGAATCAATAAGTCGTAATTACCAACCTTTTCAAAAGTAAAATTTGCTTAGAAACCACTATTGGATAGATCGTTAAGACGATAAGGATAGACCTAGGACGTGAAGCCTTAGGATACTAGATGGGTAGCTAGGTGGCTATTTGAATATGCCCTACAGGCTGCTACGATATAGGTGGGGACTTCCTATTCCCCCATGTATTTGATGTGAGGTCGCTTAGAACGAGCATGCATGCCTTATTTTCTAGCTACTTAGTAAGAGGTCAATATTAATAAAAGGCTACTTAGTCAAAGAGACCCCAGTAATAAGAATTTAAGTCTACCTCAAAAATCTCAACTTAACCATGGGAAAGCCAAGCGCTAGTTTCCTTTTATTTTTGGTAATTCTTTTTCTTTTTCACTTACGCTTACCCTTACACAGATGACTTCTCACGACTCCTCGGAAGGAGGGAACACACATTCCCACACGGACGGGCTTGCACGAGAGGGTTTCCCCATATTTTGTGGGAGGTACTGCAGGGAGCTGGTTATGCTACGCCTCCCCAGTACGCGGTGCAGTTGTTTGAGGAGCACCGGGTACCCCGCTGTAGGGTGAGGATGACCTTGGAGCCTCATCCTTTGTAGCCTGGCTGGCGTTCACTGGACTCCGAGTCTTTCTATTTCAGGGTCGAGGATACTATTGAGTCCACTGCTCTCCACGTGCTGACGACCTTCTGCGGCTTTCACCCCTTGGAGCTATCAACCCATCCCATTGGCTTGTTCCCCACTGAGAAGGAGGACGACCCAATGTGGAAGGATCGAGTTGAGCACGCCAAGGATGTATGGGCTCTTTACCCTGGACAGACCACTCACCTGATGGTTCGGTGCATGAATGCCATGTATCGTCTGCAGGCAGTGCGAGGTGAGGCAATGTCCCAGCTGATGGTTCTAGTGGAGTCTACCAAGATCACCCTGGAATCCTGGATAACAGGGAGGACCTTGTGGTAGACTTGTCCACTGAGCTGGTGGAAAAGGATCTCCAGGTGGAACAGATGGCTACTCAAATCCAAGATCTTGAGGATCAGGTAGAGGCCAGGGAGAACACCATCAAGGTTCTGGAAGATCAGCTCCAGACCACACAACAATAGCTTGAGGAAGTCAACCAGCACTTGGATCTGCACCATCAAGAAATTCAAAACATGGAGGCAGAAGGGGCCGATGAGGATGTCGACATCGAGGGAGGAGAGGAGAGGAGCCGGAGCCTGCATCCAGTTTGGACACTGCTAGCTCAGGAAGACCACCTTCCCCCGAGTCTAGCGTTGCCTCGTTTGCTCATTAGATTTCAGGGCTAGGATAGAAGTGCGCAGTGGTAGAACTCCTCGAAACTAGCTTAGCTTTTGCACCTTGGAGGTACTAGGCTAGAGAGAGTCGAGTATTTTAAGCACTGCTGTAACTGTTAGAAAACTCTTTTGACTTGATGGATGATGGATGGTTTCTATTTTTAAGTTATGAAGGAAATTATATCATGTTGGTACCAATTGTGAAAAGCAAGGAAATATTTGGAATCTTACAAACCTTGTTATTTAAGATCTTTTATCATGTGCAATTATGGATTTCAAAGTATGATATTAAGAACATCCTAAATTTGAGATGGTAGGAAGAGCGCGCCGTGGATAGAATGAGCGCATTCCTCCACCCCTCCGCAGCCTCCTACCATGCAGGAGCTGATGGCTCAGCAGAATGAGATTATGCGGCAGCTCGCTCAGCGTCAGCCACCACCCCAGCATTATGGTGGTGGTTATCATCATCAGCGTCCCCCAGCAGCGGCCACCTATCAGGAGTTTCTTAGCACTCAGCCGCCGTTGTTCACTCGGGCAGAAGACCCACTCGACGCGGATGTTTGGCTCAGGGTAGTGGAATCCAAATTTCCAGTGCTTAATGGAGATTGTTCAGATGTGACCAAGGTCCGTTTCGCCACCCAGCAGCTTCGTGGGCCCGCGCGGACATGGTGGGACCATTTCCTCGCCATGCAGCCGGTTGACCACATGGTTGAGTGGGGAGAGTTCAAGGCAACATTCAGAGGACATCACATACCAGCAGGCATCATGGACCGCAAGCTCAATGAATTTCTGGCACTCACTCAGGGAGGTCGTATAGTGTTGCAGTATGCCCAAGCTTTCAATGACCTATGTTAGTAGGCACGCTATCATGTTGACATCGATGAGAAGAAGAGAGACAGGTTCAGGAGGGGCCTCAGTACTAAGCTCCGTGACCGTCTCAACACAGTCAGGGCCAACAGCTACAATGAGTTAGTCAACATGGCCATCTCTCAGGAGGATTGCATCACGACCCGTCAGGCAAAAAAGAAGAGAAAGAACCCTATGGTAGGACCTTTAGCTCAGCCTTAGCGCTTCGGATTATGTCCGACACTTAGAGTACAGGACCCCAGCAGCAGCCAGGACGATTGGTGATCCGACCCTAGCAGCAGCAGCAGCATGCACCCAATCGCGCTCAACCCCCAGTTCAGAGGAACAACAACCAGCCACAACAGCAGTACCGTCAGGGCAATGACAATAGGTGTTTCACTTGTGGCAACACCAGACATTATGCCAAGAATTGTCCCACAAACCAGCAGAGGCAGGGGTAGAATGCAAATCAGAACCAAGGCAAGAGGCAGAGGGTGCAAGTGAGGCAGGGCAGGCTGAACTTCACCACATTGGCTGACATTGCAGAGGGAGCACCCGTCATGACTGGTATCTTTTCCATTTTGAATTACCCTGCTGTTATTCTTTTTTATTCCGGTGCATCACATAGCTTCATCAGCGCAAAATTTAGTGCCAAATGTCAGCTAACCTTTTACCACACAAATGGGGGTCTTACGATTTCAACACCGGGAGGTAGGGTTGCCACCTATCAACTCAACCAGCGAATGCTAATAAAATTGGGTAGTCTTGTGTTTATAACCACCCTCCTTATCATGGGCTTGGAGAGCGTGGATATCATCTTGGGAACGAATTGGTTATCCCGACATCATGCATTAATTGACGTCGCATCGAGAGCCATTGAAATACATTCACCTTTTTGTGGAGACATCACATTGTACTTGCCTAACCAGGGTTGTACCCATTCTTGTGCAATCACCATGATAGAGTCACCCATAGAGAGGATTCCAGTGGTCTGTGAGTACCCTGATGTTTTTCTAGACGAATTGCTAGGGATGCCACCCGACAGAGACATAGAGTTTGCAATTGAGTTGCAACCTGTAACTGCACCTATATCCAAGAGACCCTATAGGATGCCTCCAGTAGAGTTAGCAGAACTGAAGAAGCAGTTACAAGAATTGTTGGACAAGGGGTTCATTCGCCCAAGTACTTCACCATGGGGATGTCCGGCCTTGTTCGTAAAGAAGAAGGATGAGAGTCTGAGATTGTGTGTGGATTACCGCTCTCTCAATGCGGTAACGATTAAAAATAAGTATCCTTTGCCGCGCATTGATGTGTTGTTTGATCAGTTGGTAGGAGCCAAGGTGTTTTCCAAGATAAACCTTCGCTCTGGCTATCATCAAATCAAGATCAGGGCCAGCGATATTCTGAAGACGGCTTTCTCCACCATATACGGGCTTTATGAGTACTTGGTGATGTCATTCGGGCTGACAAATGCCCCGGCATATTTCATGTATTTGATGAATTTAGTGTTTATGCCAGAGCTGGACAAGTTCGTGGTGGTCTTCATTGATGATATCTTGGTCTACTCAAAGAATGAAGACGAACATACCAAGCACTTGCATACAGTACTTCAGCGACTGCGCGATCATCGCTAATATGCTAAATTGTCCAAATGTGATTTCTGGCTAAGGGAGATTAAATTCTTGGGTCACACTATTTCTTAGGATGGAATATTAGTTGATCCTGAGAAGGTGCAAGAGGTGATGGATTGGAAGCCCCCTACCATAGTGCGGCAGATTCAGAGTTTTCTGGGATTGGCAGGATACTATCGGCGATTTATTCCGGATTTTTCTAGGATCGCTAAACCAATGACTGAATTATTGAAGAAGGGAGTAAAATTCGAATGGAGTCAGAAATGTGAGGATGCCTTTCATGCATTGAGGCAGCATTTGACGACAGCACCGGTGCTAGCACAACCTGACAACACTAAATCTTTTGACGTATATTGCGATGCTTCAGTCACTGGATTGGGTTGTGTTCTGATGCAAGACAATAGAGTTATTGACTACGCCTCCAGAGCACTCAGGCCCCATGAGCAAAATTACCCCACGCATGATCTGGAGTTAGAAGCAGTAGTTCATGTTGGGTCTATGCTTCGTCGCCGAAGGTCTTATAGAAAGAAGTGATCCTCGGATGAAGCTGTTTGTATAAGATAGCCGAAGGTTCCTCTTCGTAAAGCTTCGGCATTGCAAACCGACTTAAAGATAGAATGACCTTTTAGTCCATAAAGGTCTGAGTCAATGTTGTAAGTTTTTATAAGGGGCATACTTGTAATTCCTCACAGGCTGCGTCCTGTGCCTATAAATAGTGAACAGTATTCCGTTACTGTTCACGCATTCTGGTATTTGCAATCGCATCCCTCAGAATACAACCTTTGTCAAGGCATAGGTATCATTGTATTTAATGATTCAATATATTAAGTGAATATAATATGATACATCTGTGATTCATTCATCCATTTTGTACCTTTTATTTAACATTATTTTATAATGTTTATTGAAAGTTTATTACGAAGGTTCAACTTTGTAATAATACTCTCATCAACCTTCGTCCAAGACCCATTATCCTCAAAGGAATAATGCTTCACGGACGAAGGACAGTATCATTTAACATTTTATGTTGCCTTGTTCTTAATTCATAGCATTTGAGAACAAGTCTCCAACATTGGCGCCCACCTCCGGTGAACTCACTTCCACTTTTTGAGCTGATGGCTTCGTTCAACGACCAAGCTGCAGCTGCTTCGGACCCGAAGCTGGTGCTCCCGATCACAGGTGGCTCGTCCTCAGAGCCAGCTAACAAGAAACAGAAGAAGGAAGCACAGAGAAGGGTACAGCATGTTGGGGTGCAAGGACCCTTCATCAAGTCAAGATGGTCTCACATTCCTATTACCTTCTCCCAAGAGGACCTTCAGCTCAAAGATTACCCACACAACGATGCCATGGTTATCTCTTGTGTTATCAAAGGATTTCTGGTCCACAATGTCTTGGTTGACACAGGCAGTGCAGCTGACATCATATTTGCTAAGGCCTTCAGACAAATGCAAGAGCCAGAAGATAAGATTCATGATGCTACACATCCTCTCTGTGGCTTCGGAGGAAGACAGATTGTAGCACTGGGCAAGATCACCATGTCAGTGACTTTCGGATTCATCAACAACACTAGAACTGAGCAAGTTGTGTTTGACATTGTTGACATGGAATACCCTTACAATGCAATTATTGGTCGTGGTACTCTCAATGCCTTTGAAGCAATCCTTCATCCTGCCTATCTTTGCATGAAGATACCTTCGGATCAGGGACCCATTGCTATCCATGGAAGTCAGGAAGCTGCAAGAAGGGCCGAAGGCAATTGGACTGACTCAAAAGCAATCCATAACATAGATGGAGCTGAAGCTTGTGAACAGTACAAATTCAGAAGGGAGAAAGCAGCTTCAGTAGATCAGCCGAAGCCTATGCTCTTATGTGAGGACATAGCAGAGCAGAAGGTGCTGTTAGGCTCTCAACTATCCGAAGAGCAGGAAAAAACCTTGATAAGGTTTTTGTTCAATAACAAAGATGTTTTTGCATGGTCAGCCAATGATCTATGCGGAGTTAATAGGGATGTTATTGAGCACTCGCTCAATGTCGATCCATCCTTCAGACCCAGAAAGAAAAGGCTTCGGAAAATGTCAGATGATAAGGCCGAAGGTGCTCGCAACGAAGTCAAAAGACTCCTCAGTGCAGGAGTTATCAGAGAAGTGAAGTACCCAGAATGGCTGGCTAACACTGTTATGGTAAAAAAGGCCAATGGCAAGTGGCGAATGTGCATCGATTTTACAGATCTTAACAAGGCTTGTCCGAAGGATGAATTCCCACTACCAAGGATAGACTCTTTAGTTGATGCAGCAGCTTCGTCAGAGCTCATGAGTCTGTTAGACTGCTATTCAGGCTATCACCAAATTTGGATGAAGAAGGAAGATGAGCCGAAGACTAGCTTCATAACTCCAAGTGGCACATATTGCTATCTTCGGATGCCTGAGGGGCTCAAAAACGCTGGAGGAAGTTTCAGCCGAATGACTGCGAAGGTTCTCCAATCTCAAATAGGCAGAAACGTGTTAACTTATGTTGATGACATCATTGTCAAAAGCACGAAGCAGGAGAATCATATTGCTGATCTGCAGTAGACCTTCGCCAGTTTCAGGCAAGCTGGCCTAAAGTTAAATCCGGAAAAATGCGTCTTCAGAGTGAAGAAGGGGAAATTTCTTGGATGCTTGGTTTCAACAAAGGGAATTGAAGCCAATCCAAGTAAAATTGAAGCTATACTTCGGATGGAGCCACCAACTACAAAGAAGAGGGCTCAAAGATTGACAGGAAGATTGGCATCTCTCAATAGATTCATATCCAGATCAGCAGAGAGAAACTTACCATTCTTCGAAGTACTGAAGTCAGCAGAAGTCTTTCAATGGGGACCAATTCAGCAGAAGGCTTTTGAAGAACTAAAACAGTATTTAATAGATCTAACAACATTGACTCCACCAATGCCAGGGGCTCCTTTGTTATTATATGTGGCAGCTTCGCACTCAGCGGTAAGTGCAGCGCTTGTTCAGGAGAAGCTTGATGGTCAAGTCAAGAGACAGGCACCAATATATTTTGTATCCGAGGTTCTTAGTTTGTCAAAGAAAAATTATACAGAGCTGGAGAAGGTACTGTATGCTGTTTTGATGGCCTCCAGGAAGCTTCGGCATTATTTCCAAGCTTTCAACATAATTGTTCCTTCATCACAACCTCTGAAGGATATTATGAGGAACCGAGAAGCTACTGGAAGGATTGGAAAATGGGCTGCAGAGCTCAATGAATTTTGTATTGAATATGTTCATAGATCTTCGATTCAGTCACAGGCGCTGGCAGACTTTATTGCTGATTGGACGCCAGGGGCTCAGGAGGAGGAAATTAATAAAGACAGCGAAGCCTGGACAGTGTTTTGTGATGGATCTTGGGGAACCTTCGGAGCAGGAGCGGCTGCTGTGTTGGTTTCACCTTCCAAAGTCAAAACTTGTTATGCGGCAAAGCTTGATTTTAATTGCACAAACAACATTGCTGAGTATGAAGCATTAATTCTAGGTCTTCGGAAGTTAAAAGCAATGGGAATCAGAAGAGCCATACTTAAAACTGATTCCCAGGTTGTTTCGGGTCATATTGACAAGAGTTGCAAGGCTAAGGATCCGAAGCTTGAAAAATATCTGGATATGGTTCGAAGAGTCGAAGCTTCCTTCGAAGGGTTTTCTGTCAAAAATATCCCTCGAGGACAAAATGAGCATGCTGATTTCCTAGCCAAGTCAGCAGCACAGGGGCTGCCTCTACCTTCGGATGTGTTCTTCGAAACAATAAAAGCACCTTCGGTGGAACTTCTTGAAAGAGCAGTCCTTAACATATCTCCTGTTTTTAGCGAAGATTGGAGAACCGAGATCATCTCTTACCTTCAGGATAAATTCCTTTCAGATGACGAAGCTTATAACAAGAGGATAGAGGCAAGAGCTCGTCCATATGTCATGATAGAAGGGGAGTTGTACAAACATGGAGTTTGTGCTCCGCTGCTCAAATGTTTATCCAGAACCGAAGGTATAGAGTTAATGAAAGAAATACATGCAGGCCTGTGTGGATCTCACATCGGATCTAGGTCGTTACTTGGAAAAGTTTTCCGTCAAGGGTTTTACTGGCCGAAGGCAGCTTCGGATGCAGCAGAATTGGTTCAAAAGTGCGAAGGTTGTCAGAAATGTGCAAGAGATCAAAAACAACCTTCGTCCTTAACACAGCTCATACAACCCACTTGGCCATTGCAAAGGTGGGGCCTTGACTTGTTAGGTCCGTTACCACCGGCCCAAGGGAACCTGAGGTATGTTGTAGTAGCTGTGGAATATTTTTCTAAATGGATTGAGGCGAAGCCTTTAGCCACAATAACTTCGGCTACCGTCCAAAAGTTTTTCTGGCAAAATATTGTTTGTCGTTTCGGGGTGCCAAAGGCTATCACTGTGGACAATGGAACACAGTTTGACTCCGAAGCTTTCAGGGATTTCTGTGACCAAATTGGTACGAAGATCCATTTTGCATCAGTTAGGCACCCGGAGTCAAATGGACTCGTTGAAAGAGCCAACGGCATTATAATGACAGGAATAATGAAGTTAATCTTCAATCAACCCAGAGGAAAATGGCCAGATCAGTTAACCAAAGTGGTATGGAGCCACAACACGACAACATCAAGGTCTACAGGCTTCACTCCATTCAAGTTGTTATTCGGTGACGAAGCAATAACTCCAGAGGAAGCTAAAACCGGATCAATAAGGATAGTAGCTTCGGCAGAATCAGATTCCGAAGCTGCTTATTCTATAGAAAAAGATGCTTTAGAAGGGATCAGACTGCAAGCCGTGGAGAATATCAATAAATATCAAGCTGAAACAGTCAAATGGCGGGATAGAAAGGTTCAGCTAAAAAATATTGAGCCAGGGCACTTGGTGCTTCGGAGGGTGGCCAACCCGGAAACAGTGGGCAAATTGCAGTTGAAATGGGACGGGCCTTTCTTAGTAGCATCTTCGTCAAGACCCGGTTCATACAGATTGAAAGATATGGACGGCAATGACATTCCTAGATCTTGGAATGCGGATGAGCTTCGGCGATATTATGTATAATTCGATGTAATTTTTCATATTTTTTATTTTTTCTTTCATGGCACCCTTTTCCTTTCCAAAGGGGGAGAAAGGTTTTTAATGGGGCCAGCATATGTAATTTCCTTTTTTAGTCTTATAAGAGCAAAATCCCCCAAAGAATGTAAATGTAAAAGCTGAGAGTGCACCATCGAGTGCCCAAAAGTAAAAACGAAGAAGCTCCAAAGACGTTCCTAAGGGAATGCAGAGCTTACAGTGAAAAGTCAACGCTGATTCCGCCAAAAGTAAAGGCGAAGAAGCTCCAAAGACGTTCCTAAGGGAATGCAGAGCTTACAGCGAAAAGTCAACGCTGATTCCGCCAAAAGTAAAGGCGAAGAAGCTCCAAAGTCGTTCCTAAGGGAATGCAGAGCTGAGGTGTGATTGTTTTTAAGAAAATAATGGCTATGAATATGGCTTCGGATACGTGTTTGGCCATTCATTTGCACATCACATTACATCATAGCATTTGCATTCATAAACATTCATCTAGGCATATGTAGGATAATCATCTTCATCGCATAAAATGGTTGCTTCGGCAAGAAGAGAAAAAAAGAAAGGGAAAAAAGAGCTTCGTGCACAAAGAAGAAGGGAAAATGTTGTTTTCTATGCTTCATTGCGTACGAAAAGAAGGGAAGGTGTTTTTTCGCCTTCGGCTCAAAAAAGGAAATTTCGTCCACATCAAAGCATTTCTCATACATCAGTGAAAGGTTAAGGATATATTACAAGGTATGAACAGCATACATTAAAAACAAGTTTTGTTTACATTTACAAAAGTTATCTCAAAAGTTTTTCAAGTACTGTCTGCAGTCTACTATCTAAATCTCCAAGGAGCTTCGGCTTCGGCGTTATTTTTGATCATCAGCTTCGGCTTCGTCATCCTACACGAATAAGGTTGTTGGAAGTCAAAATCAAGTTTACAGAAAAAGGTAAGCACGAGGTATGATTTCTTACTGGATCAAGGTGGCTACGAGCTTCGTCTCCAGCTTTCTCTCGACCACCTTTTGTCCATATCATTTTTACAAATCGATTCGAGATGCTTCGGGCGAGATCAGGGATGTCATCCAGGATTGATGGTGACAAAGTGAAATTTGGCCTATTGACAATTTTCCCATGATCACAGCCAGCCTTCAGGAAGGCTGCAGCAGTCCCTCGAGAAGCCACCCAGGCACAGAAGTCACCATGCCCAGCTATGACTTCGTCGAGCTCGTCAATCTCCCCCTCAATGTGTTCGAAGGTTTTTGGTAGATCTTCAGCTGAGGGGGTAAATTTTTCGCTGCTGGCTCCAACTTAGTAAAAAATCTTTCTTAGTCGTTGAATGCACTTGTTGCTAAATTCCAGGCATTTTTCTTGAAGATTTGTCAGTAGTTTTCTCAAATCCGAATTTTGCTGAGCTTCGGCTTCAAGTTTTGCATTGAGATCTTGTTTTTCTCGTTCGAACTGCTCAGACTGGCGGAGAAGCTTCGTGTTCAGTTCTGATATTTTTGCTTCAGCTTCCGCCAGTAAACCTTCGGCTGCCTGGAGCTCAAAGTTCTTTTTCTCAAAAGCATCTGATTGCTCCTTTATTTTGTTTTCCAAATTTCCAATTATAACTTCATGCTTTTTATCTTCAAGATCTTGCTGCATTTGCAAGGCTTTGCTCAATAGCATACTCTACACAAACACAACCTTCGTCAGACATGTTTTTATTAGAAGCAATAAAAATTAAGGGACAAGTCATTTACCTTGAAGTTGGAGTAAAATAAACTACCAACGACATGTTGTCGTCGGTAGCGGCTGATGTCTGTTTCTAGCTTCGGGAATCCAATACTCTTGGACAGGGTACTCGATTTAGCCTTCGTTTCGGACGGGTGCCGAAGGCTGCGGTCATCAATTGATCTTCCTTTTTTGAATAATTGCCAAGTATCTCGTTGCACATCACTTCAATCGTATCCAGCCACTCTTGGCAAGGAGTTTTAAAGTATTTCTTAAATTTGAAGTAGTAAGGCAAACGTACAAGTTCACCTTTTTTCTTCTCCCCCTTCAGCTTCGGCATTTCCCACTCTTTTACACTAGGAAAAACCTTGAAAGCCAAGAATTCCTGGACCAGGTCCCTTGTACTGATATTCTCTGCAATTATTTTGAATTCATACATTGCTTTTTGAGTCGGACCCTCTGGTAACATGTGGCACTGGGGGCGGGTTTCTCCGAAGGTCAGTTCAAGTGGACTTTGCACAAGCTTTTCTTTATCATCATCAACCTTAACATAGAACCATTCCGATTTCCACCCTGCTGCCCATTTGCTTCGGTAGCTGATCACAGGATACTTCGTAGTTTTCCGATAAGCAAAATTATAGCAACCAAAATTGTCATGTAATCCATCCTTTCTAGCCTTTGTCTGATAGTGCAGTTCGTGAACTCGGCAAAAGCTGTCCGCAAACGGTTCCACCGCCTGGCTTCGGAGTGCCCAGATATAAACACTGAGCCTAACGATAGCGTTAGGGGTTAGCTGGTGAAAATAGATTCCGAAATTCTTCAGTATCTCTGCAATAATCCCATGAAGGGGGAATCTTAATCCAGCCTTTAGGAAGCTTTTAAAAATAACAATTTCATCTTTCTCCGGCTTTGGGGTAGTCTCTTCTCCCCCGAAGCGTAATATCTTCTTTTGATTTTCAGTAAAATAGCCTGACTTTACCATCTTGGACAGATCAGCCTTCGAAACAGTAGATTTCCCGAAGTCCAAATGGCTGGGTTTGCTTGGTGTGGCAAGGTGATAATCATCTTCGGGGTCAGTTTCCTCAGCATCTTCTCCTTCTGCTTCAGCGATTGCTTGTTCTGCATCATCAATAGGAATCTTTTCCGAAGTCACTAGCCCGGATCGTTGCATGGCTTCGGAGATAGGGACAGTCTCCGAAGCTTCCGTTTCGTCCCCCTCACGTTCAACCCTAGCGGTAGAGCGGACTCTGGCCATTTAACTATGAACTTGTGAAACTTTAATACTTTTCTCCTCCGAAGCAGGCTTCAAGATGGAGCTTCGTTCGATTCTGACAAACAAGCTTCGGCGACGGTTAAAAATTTTGGCAGCAAAACAGTGCAAATAGCAGTAAATGTTGTGGTAACTTCACACCTACTCGTCTGTTTATATAGTGCCGCAGGTAAGAAGGCGAAGCGCCAGAAGTTTTACACCAGGCGGACACCCGCTCACACTCGCTGTACGGTGGACCGCAGAGACCGAACAGTAACTCTGCAAGGTGGGGCCGCTACGCGCAGGGAAATTGAATCGTTTCTCGACAACGAGCTCAGGGAAGGTGTTTTTGAGACCTTCGGCGCTCCGAAGCTTAAGAAACTTTTTTCACGGATCAAGCTCGTTACGAAAAACGATCTAGCACCGCGAAAGGGGCTACTGTTGGGTCTATGCTTCGTCGCCGAAGGTCTTATAGAAAGAAGTGATCCTCGGATGAAGCTGTTTGTATAAGATAGCCGAAGGTTCCTCTTCGTAAAGCTTCGGCATTGCAAACCGACTTAAAGATAGAATGACCTTTTAGTCCATAAAGGTCTGAGTCAATGTTGTAAGTTTTTATAAGGGGCATACTTGTAATTCCTCACAGGCTGCGTCCTGTGCCTATAAATAGTGAACAGTATTCCGTTACTGTTCACGCATTCTGGTATTTGCAATCGCATCCCTCGGAATACAACCTTTGTCAAGGCATAGGTATCATTGTATTTAATGATTCAATATATTAAGTGAATATAATATGATACATCTGTGATTCATTCATCCATTTTGTACCTTTTATTTAACATTATTTTATAATGTTTATTGAAAGTTTATTACGAAGGTTCAACTTTGTAATAATACTCTCATCAACCTTCGTCCAAGACCCATTATCCTCAAAGGAATAATGCTTCACGGACGAAGGACAGTATCATTTAACATTTTATGTTGCCTTGTTCTTAATTCATAGCATTTGAGAACAAGTCTCCAACAGTTCATGCTCTGAAGATATGGAGACATTATCTAATGGGAGCTCATTGTAACATCTATACTGACCACACGAGTCTCAAGTATATTTTTACTCAGGCTGATCTTAATATGAGGTAGAGAAGATGGTTGGAATTGATCAAGGACTATGATTTGGAAGTGCATTACCATCCTGGCAAGGCCAATGTTGTGGAAGATGCCTTAAGTTGAAAAGCCTAGTGCAACTGTGTAACTATGGACTCTAAGATCGCCACTCTGTGTGTCGAGTTGAGCAAGCTGAACATGGAAGTTGTTCTCCAGGTACCTTGGATTATATCTCAGTGGAGCCAACTTTACAAGAGCAGATAATCATGGCACAAATTGGTGACAAGGGTGTTCAAGCCATTAAGGAAATGCTCGAATAAAAGGTGGATAAGTACCAATGCTTTCGTCAGGACGGCAACGGAGTTCTATGGTTTGAAGACCGATTGGTTGTTCCTAAGAACCCAGAACTCAGGAAGAAATTATTGGATGAAGCTCATATTTCTAAGTTTTCCATGCACCCCAAAAGTAACAAGATGTATCATGACCTCAAATCCTTATATTGGTTGACCCGGATGAAGAGGGAGATAGCTAAGTATGTATCTGAGTGCGACACTTGCCAAAGAGTCAAAGCTAGTCATTTGAAGGTAGCAGGAACCTTACAGCCTCTTCCCATCCCTTCTTGGAAATGGGAGGACATTTGCATGGATTTCATTGTGGGTTTGCCCAACACCTCCCGGCACCACGACTCTATTTGGGTCATTGTGGATAGGCTAACCAAGACAGCTCATTTCTTGCCAATACATACCACACACAAGGCAGAAAAATATGCAGAGATCTATATCGACCAAATAGTGCATTTGCATGGAATCCCAAAGACTATCATGTCAGATAGAGGAGCACTGTTTGTGGCACGTTTTTGGGAGCAGCTACAAAAGTCACTTGGAACAACCGTGATTAAAAGCTCAGCATACCATCCTCAAACAGATGGTCAGACAAAAAGAGTAAATCAGATTCTTGAGGACATGTTGAGGGCATATGTGTTACACTATGGTAAGAATTGGGATAAGTGCCTTTCTCTGACGGAATTCTCTTATAATAACATCTACCAATCCAGCCTAAAGATGGCACCTTTCGAGGCCTTGTATGGGAGAAGGTGTAGAACACCGCTAAATTGGTCACAAGCTAGAGAAAGGGAAATATTTGGACCTGACCTAGTGCTTGAAGCCGAGGATAAAGTCCGAGTCATTAAGAAGAACTTGGAAGCTGCTCAGACCATGCAGAAGAGCTATCATGATAAAAGAAGGAAGCCTCTACAATTCGAAGTGTGAGATCATGTATATCTCAAGGTGTCACCCACCAAAGGTGTTCAGAGATTTGGGGTCAAGGGCAAGTTAGCTCCTCGCTATATGGGGCCCTATGAAATCAAGGAGGCTTGTGGACCTGTAGCATACTAGTTGAAGTTGCCATCTCATATGTCAGCAATTCATGATGTGTTCCACGTGTCTCAGCTACGGAAGTGTGTCCGCTTACCCACGGAAGTGCTACCTGAACATAAATTGGAGATAGAACCAGACTTGTCATATCAAGAGCACCCTATCAAGGTATTGGACCAAAAGGAAAGGTCGACTCAAGCAAGGTCAATCCGAATGAATAAGATTTAGTGGAGCAACCATTCAGAAGAAGAAGCTACGTGGGAAACTGAGGATTTTCTGCACTCTCATTTCCCGGATTTTCTGCCTAAAGGCATCGGTACGTAACCCAAAACAGCCACTCCCCACCTGCCCTTTGAATCTAAATATAAGAGAAACATAGTTAATAAGAGCAGAGTAAGTTGTGAAACTAAATCTAGAAGGACTTCCTTCTGAAGTTGCAAAGAGAATGACATTCGAAGAACAGTTTACTAGATAATCTTAACCAAAAGAAAACACATTACACCAGCATGCACCTTCTTAGCACCCGGCTAATGGATCCCTACCAATCTCAGGACGAGATTCCTTTAAGGGGGGAGGGCTGTAACACCCTAGGTGTTACCCAAGGCCCTAGCCCAATGAGCACACTTTTGGCCTCTTACCCTATATGCTAAATTTAGGAAGTGAAGGCACTAAAAGCTTAGAAGCATGGTTAAGCCAAGTATTGAACATCACAAAGAAGGAACCCTAGCCTTCATACAATTTTCACCCATAAACAAGGTTCTAAAACCCTAATTCCCCTCTTAAGCCATTAAACCCTAACCATGGTGACTAAAGGGGAAAGAGTGGGCAAATGGCCAAATCACAAAAGGGAACCTTTACCAAAGATGAAGTATATTAGTAAATCTACAAAATGAATTAAGAGAGGTAATACAAAAAGGCCCAACAAAAACCCCAAAATAATTCACCAAGTGGGGAGCACACTAGAGCCATTCAAAATTCTCTAAGTCCCCAAAACCAACCCTAGCCCAAAGATAAAATGTGTTCACCCTTGTTATGGCGCCAAAACCACATGGACCAAATAGCAAAATGTGGCCAAATTACCCAAGACACATCCTTGGAAAATTTGAAATCAAACCAAGGTCGTTTGACATGGTTTGACATCAGTTTTGTTGCTGGTGAACAGTGCAGACAGACAAGACTTGGCGCCCACATATCTTGTAAACTAGGACAGATCTTCTATTGGAACTTACAAAAACTAGCTAGCCCTAGGTGCCAGGAAGAGATCTTGCACAAGACATTTGGCGAGATTCACACGTTTTGGAGCTCTGCAGGCGCAAGAACTCGGGCAGATGAACACGACCACGTGTCCGACGTGCCCTGGCGACGCCAGAGCACGCCCTCGGCGATGTGCCCACGCCCACAGCCCCGCGCCGTGCCAACCCCGCGTCCACGCCCGCGCCCGCGGCTATAAAAGCCACCCCGGCCTCGACCTTACACCCTCGCGCGTCCCTGACCCAGCCCGAGCACAAGTTCGCCGGTGTTTGCCCAGAGAGCGGCGTGCCAGCGGCCGCGCAAGCCACGACCACCATAGACCGGCCAAACCAGCCACTCCCCGTCCCGTCTGACCCTCGGGTTAGCTTTTACGGACCTCAGTGATGCTCCCCGATCCGCGGATTGAACTATACCTCACCGGAGACGCCGGATCGATGTCGTCGGACTTCACCCGGCCACCGTCGCACGTAGACCGAGCTCCACGGCAAGCCATTTGTCGATTCCTTGTACCTGTAGCATCCTTAGCATCCCGTAAAGCTCCCCGTGCCATTTGATTGAACCCTACCGCCGTGAGCAGGCCGGAGCACACGCTGCCAACGAGCCCGACCGCTTGCGCACGCGGTCAGACCTATTCCGGCCATCACCGTCGACGACCCGCACCTCGACGTGACCGCCAGGACCTCCCGGACCTCACCCAGCCCTTCACCGGACCTCCCTCACCGCCGGTAAGCCGCGCCACCCATTATCCTCTCTGTGGTTACTGTTTCAAGGGGGAAGGAGCCCGGGTTGAAAGAAAGAAAAGCCAGGGGGATTTTTGCGAAGTTAGTGACTCAGAGGAATAGTTCCACAGGGGCACGGTTCAAAGGATTAGTTAAGGGAAAACCCAGGGGCCTCGGCGCAAACTAGTTTTCCTTAAACCTTTTAAGCTTTATTCTTTAAAATGAATACAGAACTTGCAAATTCATAACTCCATTTTTATCCAGCCAAATTTGGTCAAACAAGTTTTGCTAGGTCCTAAATATTATTAACTACTTAAGAAAAATAACAAACACCCTAAGTACTGCAAGATTTTTAAAGTTTTGATTTAAATTGGTATACTGCCCAAAACTAAAAAATATAAGATAAATAGAAATACTTTTGGACTGAGAGTAAGAAAAATCAGAGGCATGCCCAACTACTAACTACCCTGTTTAAAAATGTTGAACTCCCCGGTATACTAGATTAAGAAGAGATTAACCACAAAAACTTGTTTTAGTTCAAATATGAAAAAATGGAAAAGGGGATTAAAAATATGAACCAGAGGGCAACCACATTTTTCCTAGCTTACTAGTTCACAAGAAAATTTTGTTGAAACCTCTGTTAGTACAAAAGAAATGCACCACATTTTATTTCTTAAAAACAATGAGAACTTAGAAAAATCCTAGAAAAATAATCCTATTGAGAAACCACCCCAATCCTTGGGATAAAACATAATATGTTAATAGGAAACTAGGAAAAATATAAGTTCTATTGTTTGATAATTTTTAAATGACAGGTTAGTTATAAGTACATTTTTGGCATTAAACTTTAGAAAATCACAACTAAATAACCATTGGGTCACTTTCTGTGATTTTTGGCACATAGACCTATTATCATACATGAATCTTGGTAAAAATAAGTTTCAGTCCAGAACTTTCACCTAAATCAGAGCCGTAGCACAAAGGGCCCTTTTACCCTCATTTTTGTCATTTTTGCCCAAGGGTTATCTAAATTAATTCTAACCTCCAAATTTTATAATAGATTACAGAGATCAATATTTACCCACTGTAATTTTTGTAACATTTTTGGAAAATTATAAATTGTCATGGTAGTTCAAAAGAACTCAATAGTAAGCATAATAGAAAGTAAAGGGGGAATTATGGAAGAAATTAATATCATACAACTAAATCTCCCTAAGAGTCAAATGAAACATAAAGGAGATGATTAAAATCCTTAAGTTTACTAAGACCTAAAAGAGTTCTATACCCAACACCAAGAGCCCCATCCGATAAAGAAAACCTAGTGCACCCAGTGTTTTCATAATTGTTTCACCATGCGTAGTACTTACAAAGTGGCATATCATTAATATATATGTATCTTATTCATTGCATCCGATAGATTGTAATCTCGCTGACGGAGAGTACATCCTCATTCCGGAGCAAGGAGTTGCTCAGGAGGTAGTCCAGGAGCCAGCACCATAACCAGCCATCGAGGATCTGCCTGCCCCAGCTTTGGAAGGCAAGCCCCGGTTTTATGCATAACCATTATATATATGCTATTTTACTGCACTTAATGTTTGTAGGCTTGTACTGTGAACTTAAGTGTAGGAGCTGACTGAAACCTTAGTTGCATGAACTCAGGACTCCTTTTGAGATGGATACTAGTATGCTAGGTCGAGTAGCTGCTTTGCTAATTAGGGATCTCGGTAGAAGTCGAGTGATTTTCTAGCACTCGCGCGAGGTCAGGAATTGGTTGTATCCATTTTATATCAGAATGATGATGGTCTGTGGACAACGATCCATGGGGATGCGTTGCCTACGAGACGGAAATTGGAATTAGGATTAACTTGTGGATACCTGTGTCAAGCGTTTGAACGTACTAAACACATGCCGAGAAATATGGTAAATCGGTAAGCCTAGTACCTAAGTGAACCTGCCCGCAGACTTTATCCCTCACGTGACCTGAGACATGGTCTCTCATTCCGGTTATGGTGTGTACAAGTGCTGTCACTGCACAAGGACAGTCGGGGTTAGTGAGGCATTGTACGTCAAGGCGGTGAGCCCTGTTCTGTTGCCAGGGAATCGATGGGGACGGAGTGCCTCGCCACGTCGTGTGTTTAGGTTTACCTTGCAAGGTTTAAAAACTCGATTCGAATCGTCTGCTTCTCGCAGCTAATGAGACTGCTTGATCCATTGTACTGCATTGAGTAATAAGTGGAAACGAGTTGATTGGCAAAAGATGTTGATTGCAAAAATGCTTGATACCATGTATGATTAGCTAGGTACACATTTAGTCTTAAGAGAATCACACTAAAACTTG
The DNA here is from genome assembly GCF_902167145.1 of Zea mays. Taxonomy (NCBI): domain Eukaryota; kingdom Viridiplantae; phylum Streptophyta; class Magnoliopsida; order Poales; family Poaceae; genus Zea; species Zea mays. The sequence continues at coordinate 94,001,487 of NC_050097.1, forward strand.
AAAAGCTAAAACTTGATTTTAGACTTAGCTAGTGCTTTTGGCAAACCAAACCCCTCATCCAAACAACTGCATGTCTAGAGTTAGAGGAGTAGACTCCTCACACCGAGTAAGTCTAGCTGAGTATTAGTATACTCAGCCTTGCTTGTGGCATAATTTTTTTATAGGTTCTCTGGAGGATATGATTGCTGGAGTAACTTGGTCGTCTACCTTGCCACCGGGTTGGACAGTCGAGTGGGACCCTACCTCTGCAGGGGAGGAGCATGAGGAGTGATGGGCCAGGCTTCCCCATCCTTCCTTTTATAACGTTAGTTAAATTCCACTGCATTCCGAACAATGATCATTACTTTTGCAAAACTCCAATGATGTTGTAATAACCTTAAGCACTTATTTATTGTATGGTTTTATGCTTTATTGTATTTGCTCTGTGCCTCACCTTCGAGTGAGTACGTGGTACTTGATCCTGTTAGTGGCCTTGTCGGACTAGATCTGAGGGACTGACGTCTTATTTCTATTTAAGTGTGGTCTAGCCTCTAAGGTGGGACTTAGGCACTTAAGTTGGAATAATTCGGGCGGTTCCGCCACACCATAAAGGCTACTACTACTATTACTAAGGATGTTGTAGAAGCACCTGAAAAGTAGTTAGGTATGAGAAGACGCCTAGAATTAGCATGCATCATGATTGTCGCATCATTGTCTCTTGTGCACCAACATGCTTCTCTCACCTTTATTCCAATAATAAGAACTTGTGAATAATATGATCTACTGCTATGTTAGGAACTATAAGAAATGTCTTACCTCGCGTCGGATTGGTAAGTCTTGTTAGGTCGTGTTATGTGTTTCTCTTGTCTTGCTATCTAGGTGGTATTGTAATTGTTCAACCCTTTTTGCCAATAAAAATTGTTGCCTGTTTTGCCCATAAAAGACCCCCTTCTCCAAACAGTCTATTGGTTCCCTAGTAAAACCTTAAAAAATCATATGCTTATGTCAGTGTTTTCTAGCCCTTGTGTGTTTATCCTTGAAATTACACCAACACAGCGTGTAGATCTCTATAGCTTGACCGCCAAATCAACCCAAGCTTCCTAGTGCACTTGTTGTGTCAAAAAAATTGTTGTTGGTGTCTAGTTGCACAAACATTACCAAGGGCATGTTTCTTTACATATATCCAGTCCCGAATCTTCATAACCTTTCTGGTGCTCATCCTAATCGATCTCATGTGACTACCTCTCCTTTCACCTGGATCTGGTAATCTTTTTCCTTGTGAATCATGTTGTGGCTTTATCATCCGAATCTCTAGATCCTTCGTGATTCTTCCCTATTATCTGGTTATCTGCTATAACCCGTTCTCAAATATCAGATGTTGATCTACCTAAATCTCTCAATTTTGGTCGTTCTCATACCCTTTCTTCAAGAATCATGATGTCGCTTTATCAACTAAATCTATAAATGGCATATCCATTTGGATCTAGGGATTTTGTTGTTATCTTGTGGTTCTCTCATGTCTCTACAAGTTCATCAACTTGATCTCGAGCTTGTTTCCTCCTCATATCAAATATTGTATCAATCTTTAACTTGATAATCCATGGGGTGATCATGACAAGTTTGCAGAGTTGAAGAGTTCTCATGTGATGCCCTTTTTGCCAGCAATCTCTGCTTCAACTCCGGTCACATTCTTATTTTTTGAGCCATACCCTCAAGGGCTCCATCTATTTGTGCCACGTGGATTTATCGTTGGTTGCATTTGGTAATGGTATTATGACTAACGACTGATGGTGCCACGACGAAACCGAGAGCCACCTATGGGTGCACACATAAGGTAGAGCTGCTCGGCACGCGTTGGTATCGTGGTTAATAGTCGTGATCCATTACGAGACTATACCGAGGTGCTATCTTTTGTGAACATTATCTCAAAGTGATCACTGCATTTTGTCTCAACATGTCACAATATTATATCCAAATCTCTCTTCAGTATCTTGTCAGATATCATCTCATGAATTTGCATCTATCTTCAGCCTCGGGGTTACATGCTTCTCCACCCTGAAAGATCCTCATTCGAATCTCAGGACGAGATTCTTTTAAGGGGGGAAGGCTGTGACACCCCTGGTGTCTATTTCGTGTATGTTGGGAGATTTATCCTAATCTCGGACGCTTAGTGAAAATTTATATCTCTTTATCACATTTATCCCCTTTTATCACATTACTTGTGAAGGTTTCGCCAATTTTTGAATTTCTTTGATCTCTAGAAAGGCTGAATTTGGAGCCAGTTAAAACTTTTATTTCTCGGCACGAATGCAAACTCGATAATCAATCTCAATTTGTACATCTCGTCTAAAGCTCCTTTAATCAAACTCTCGACAGTTGTTATCCGATTTGTATCCGAATCCAATTTTTCGATGTTCGATCTATGTCCAAAAATTAATCCGAGTCCAAACTCTCAAGCGGAATCTCCAATGTGTTGTCCTCGAATAAATTCTTATCCGACTCGCTTTATTTTGATGCCGAATCCGAAGCCGATCGACCTCAAGTCTTTTTATTTCTATTTGTGCACGAGGGATTATTCCGAGAGAAGTCAGATCAGACTCTCGGCCAAGTTAATCGCTCAATCTTCCGTTCGTCCGAACTCTAGTTCACTCTATTCTGCGTACAGACGAATTCTGCAGGAGCATTTTTATTCCGGGAAATAATTAGCGCAGCCCGGTTAAGTATTTTGGGCCAGCCTAGCCCAGCCCATTAAAAACCCTAACCCTAGGGCTTCTCTACAAATACGAACCCCTCACTTGCACTTGGCTATTTTTCATTCCCACCCCTAGCCGCCACCAGCCATTTTCTAGCAGCCACTCTTCTCCCACACGGCTCTAGCTCTCCCACTTTTCCCCACGCCATCTCTCCTCCTCCATGGCGCTCGGCAGGAGGATGTCTCCATGGTCGGCCAGCATACCTCGTTGGTCGAGCTCCCCAGCGCTTCCCAATCCCCCATGGCGCCCTCTTTCTTCCTCCTCTGATAATCAGCAGCTCTGCGCTCTCCCATCCATGGTGTCCGGCTCTCTGCTGGCCTTCTTCCCCATCGCGCGCAGGGCACCACCGGTGTTCGCCCCTGCGTGCTCCCTGCTCCACGCGCCCTCAGCCATGGTGCACGGTCTCTGCTCCTCCATCAACGTTGTGGCAGGCTCCATCTCCAGCACCGGTCGCCGTCTGCCAGGACCACGTGCGAGCACACTCCCAGGACGCCCGGCGATTCTCCAGCTCGCCAGCGCGCCTTCCTCTTCTCCATGGCGTGCCCTGCTTCGTCCAGCGTCCGACCTCCTCTCCTTCCTTGAAGCCATGGTGCTTGGTGGCCTTGCTTGGGCGCTCGACACCCCAATGGTTGGAATCCGACCCCCCTGTTCCCCTCAAATCCGAGCTCTCCTGGTGTTTTCTTGCTTTGTCCTACAGAAACTCCCGTAGGCGCTGGAGATGCCCAGCTCACGCCGGAGCCCAGGGCCGCACCTCTGTCTCCATGGCCGTCGCAGCTCCCTCGTGCCCCTGCGTCGGCTCAGTCTGCGTAGCCGCGACGCCGAGCTCCATTCCCCATGAGTCAGGCTAGGGCATCGCCCCCTCACGCGCGCTCAGCCATGCTACGGCCACGCGAGCTCCTCCACGGGTGCGCCGGCAAGCCTGCAGCAGCCCCAGATCCCCTCTGTGTCGCTTGCATCGACCCGATCTGCGTAGTCCCTGCGTGCCGTCGTTGAAACCCATGGTGAGACCCAGCTGTCCTGCACCTTTCGTGTTCGATTAAATGACTGCACCAATAAATTGTGTAATAAGTTGTGTCGTGCTCGCAGCCCTTGTCGTCGTCACGCATCGCGCATCGCTCGTCGGCAAAGAGCCCAAACTGATGGCATGCATGCGCAACTCCAATCAGATTTTGACCAGGTTGTTCGCCTTGAATGATTTGCGATTTGTTTTATTTACGTGTTTGGTCGATGATGTGCATGTGCGAATATGTGTGGGAAAATATAATTGTATGAATAGAAGCGTGTAGAGAAGAAAATGAAGTAGAAAAGAACTTGGATGTTTTTATATTTTGATAGGAATATATGCGAAGACTAAGTTACAAAATGCGGATTATGTTTTGGGAAATGCATCGATATTTGTTTATGTCAAAAGTGTATTTGTTTTATGCAATGTGATGGGATTCGTGATTATATAGGGGGTATATTTATTGATGTGACGAGTAGTTTAGAAAATGCAAGTTTGCGTGGAGGATGTATTGTTAAGACATGAGTGTCGGAGTTCATATACTAGTGGTTACGCTACGTTGATCGAAGTGTCTCAAGTGCACGCCACAACTTTGTTGTATGCGAGACAGGGTAAAATAAGGTGTGCTCAAGATGAATGTTCGGTCGATGTAGGTAGAAATTGTTTTGGCTTATATAGAGAGATGGTGACATGCCAAAGTAGTCATCGTTCTCTCTATATTTATAAATCGAGTCGTGACAATGCGCATTATGTGTTCACTGAGATACACCTCGCACCTAGTATAGGGTTGTGTTCAAGACGCCGAGTAGACACTTCAAGTAATCAAGTAGGGTCATGATACATGTTGTGGAATGGAGTTAGTTGTTTTAGAATAATTATTGAAATGCTCTGTTCATATGATAAATATGCATGTTTATAAAAATGTTGTAGTGTATGTTGTGTATCAGATAGCGATAATAATAGGCAAGCCGACGTGTATGTTATTTAGTGGCCTATGTTGTTGCTCTGGTTAACCAACTTATTAGATGGCTTGGTTAAGCTCGTAATCGTGATGAATTGCTTGTTATGGTCTAAATGCGTATGGTTATGGTCGCGGGTAAAAATTTGTAGCGTTCATGTGATGTCTATGTTGAAATGCAAATTAGTGTATGAAGAGCGCATCGATATCGGGTTTGATTATTGTGGTGAATACGTTGTTAATTGTGTATGGTAATTCTAGCGCACGAAATAACTTGTATAAAATTAGTAAGTCTACTTGTTGGTTCTTATTTCGTTGTTTTAACTCTAATAAATGGTAAAGTGTTAGAATAATTCAAGTCTCTAGAACATGACAAATTCTTGAAGTAAATAGGAGCTGAAATTTATTAGTAGCTGTTTTGGGCTGCACGCACTGTTTTCGTCGTGCTGTATGTTTGATGAACTAAATCATGCTTTCTGTAGAACATCCATATATAAAAGTTGTAGATAACTTTATTATCTTACTTGTGTTAAAATTTGACAGCCATAAGTCGGATCGTTTAGAAGTTATGCTTTTTACAAATTCAGTAACTGAATCTGTCCAATTCCTGTACAGATTTCAGAGATCGCAATGTTTTCTTACGTTAATGTTACAATCAGTTAATGGTAGTTATAATAAAGTTGTAGATCCTTTTCTGATCTTGCTTGTGTTAAAATTTCATAACCATAGGCCTGATAGTTTAGGAGTTATGAATTTTACAAAATGGTTGATGTATTCTATCCACTGTTAGAACAGGTTTCGAAAACTGAATTGTTTGATTTGGTTAAACATAGAATCACTTCTTGGTGATTATAAAAGTTATGTATTACTTTTGCTAAGCTTTCCAAAAAGTCATGGATCACTCTTTTTGGTGTTATTAAGATTAAGTTATGGATGTTTAAAGTGTGAAGACTTAATCTGTCCAATTCTAGACAGCAAAGCCTTCTAGTATCTTTTATCCTTAATTGCATATTGAATCACCTTGAGATGTTTATAAATGTTTTGCTGGAAATTTCATTATCTTTCTAGAAAATTAAGGATCACCTTATTTGGGCGCATAAATCTCTAGTTATAGATTTTTAAAGTCGCAAGTCTGAATCTGTCCAAATCTGGACAGAGCTGTCGTGTTCGCACTTTTTGATCTTGCTAAGTATTGAATCGTGTTGAGGTAAAAATACCAAAGTTGTAGAGCACTTTTTACTCTTTTCAGAAAGTCCTAGTTTTCTATTTTTGGATTAGTATTTGAAGAGTTATGATTAAAACAAACAAATGTGTTAGATGTGATTGATTGCTCTACTCTATTTTGTTTGCCTTGAGTGACTGCTTGCTTATTTTTGGTTTTAATTGAACATGAGTAATAATGATAGTGACTAATATAATTGAGCCTAAATATATAAGTAACTAGTACACGTCTCGCTAAGTTAGTGAACCAAATTAGTTAGGGTCTAATAAGTGTTTGCCTAGTGAATAATTGTAAAGGCCAATTAAGTGACTAATTTCTTTTCAACTAAGTTTGTCTATATATAAGTCGTAGTGAACTTAAGTACTTAACTAATTTAATGTTGTGTAACTAATGGATGATTAGAGTGAACGTGGTAAATGCTTGTGCTCGTGATGTCGTGTTGTGTTGGGTAAATGTGGGAAATGTATGTCGTCCTTCTACTGGTGTTAATGTTCAAAGCCGATAACATGTAGTTAGCTAGCACTGGTGTGTGTGTGGTTGCTCATGATGTCTCGCTACTTAGTGTTTAATTCGCTAGCATGTACTTGCAGTATCTTGTGATATTTTTTATTATATTCATACATATGCATCTTGCATCTCATCTAGGACCGAGAGATGATGATCGTGCAAGTGATTTGGTGCCAACAACAAGATGCAGTTGGTGGACAACCCAAGTAAGGAAGGACATGACCAGTAGATGCTCGCCAAGCGAGTGTCACCTAGCAAACATTATCAAAGTGTTAAATTCCAGTCAAGCACCGGTTTTATGCATAACCGTTTATATATGCTATTTTACTACACTTAATGTTTGTAGGCTTGTACCATACACTTAAGTGTAGAAGTTGCCTAAAACCCTAGTTGCCTGAACTTAGGATTCCTTTGAGATCGATACTAGTATCATAGGTCGAGTAGACGCTGTTGGGGGCCTTCTTCTCCATCGAAGGTCCTCTAAGTAAAAACACCTTTGGCAAGATGACATGCAAACAGGCTTGACGTGAGGATGTATGCCGAAGCTACCATCGAAAGAGCTTCGGCATGATGATACGCTTGAGTCGAAGGGTGGCACCGACTTAAAGAGGAAAATACCACATAGTCCTCGATAGTTTGTATCATGATTACGATTAGTTGTCAAGGGCATGAATGTAATTTTGTCTGGGCTGCGTCCCGTGCCTATAAATAGATGAACAGTACCCCCGTACTGTTCACGCTGACTTGTATTCACTTACACGTCACTCTTGGATTCTTACCTTCTGTCGAGCCAAAGGTATAAATATAACTTATATCGTTAATATCTGTTCATGATTTTATAATGAGAATATAGATAATCTAACAATTTAATATGATTATTCATATTCCTTATGTGTAACATATGTCCATGCTTTTCATTACATATTGAGATGATGAATGTATGTCCTTCATAACCTTCGTCTGAAGATCATTATATCCTAAAGGAGATAATGCTTCGAAGGATGAAGGTCTTTAACCATTAACATTTGTGTTGCCTTGTTCTTAACTCATAGCATTTGAGAACAAGTGACCAACATTGGCGCCTACCTCCGGTGAAGTCACTTCCACTGTTGTGACAATGGCTTCGTACAACGACCAAGCTGAAGCACTTTCGCTCATGAAGCTGGTGCTTCCAATCATAGGCGATTCAAGCTCAGAGCCAGTTAACAAGAAGCAGAAGAAGGAAGCACAGAGAAGAGTGTAGCATGTTGGGGTGCAGGTGTCGGTGTTTTGGGTCCGACCGCGCACCCGGGGTTACCCTTCAAGGTGCTTTTAGGAGTAGGACGGTGTTATCGACTGTAGCTCGATGGTTCGTGCTGGGCGCACGAGAAATAGTGGACAATGATGTACAGGTTCGGGCTGCTTTGAGATGCGTAACACCCTACGTCCTGGCGAGAGTGCTTTATGTGATGGGTTACAAGGGAGTTCTCTAGCGCTGGAAAATGTAGAGAGCAGGATGGATGGCTAAGTAATGGGTGATCGTTCTGAAGGGGTGCCCCCTAGGCCTTATATACTCGACCGTGGGGCATTACATGCAGATATGATAGCAACGTGTGCCTAAGAAATAGTGAACCATCTGAGTCTATCCTCCTATAATTCAGTCAACCCATCCTCGCTTGGTTCTGTTGTACGGGGCTCCTGCGCGGGAAGGTCGGGTCACTGTTGTGATTACTACTCGAATTTGTTGGGTCGTCTGGGCTTGCGCCGACCCGGCCTTGTGTTAATTCGCTCCACTGGTCATTCCTCCCAGGCCCACGAGGGGATGACCTTACGAATTATGGGGCCCTTGGGCCTTTCGTGAGGTCTTTTATCCTTCTAGTGGACCCGGGGGATATCTGTCCCCCACAAGCCCCCGATCTTTGGGTTGATTTTGAAATAAACGGCCCAAAGATCCTAGGTCCACCTTGCAGTCTTTGATTTTAACAGGGAATGCTTTGGAAATAAGCCTGTCGAGCCACTGCTTCTGAATTCCGAGTGATCCGGTTAAAACGATTTTTTTACTGTCTTCTTCTGCTATTATTCCTCGAAATTTGGTGTTCTATCTCAGGTTCATGCTTCAGAGGTCAGCATTTTGTACTGTAGGACTTTGAACTTCATTGGGTGCACTGAAGGTGCACCCAATGGGTGTAGCCCCCGAGCTTCGAGCGAATTTTTGCAAACAATCCACTCGAAGGTCTTCACTTCAAGTATTATCAGAAATCACTTTTATCTTCACTTGTGCTTTTTCAGAGGTCAGCCTTGTCTTAATTTTGCCTTATGCTTTAGAGGTCAGCATTTTGCTTCTTCGGGGATGATGATTCATTGGGTGCACCGAGGGTGCACTCAATGGGTGTAGCCCCCGAGCTTCGAGTGGATTTTTGAAAATAATCCACTCGAAGGTCTTCATTTCATGCCTTTTTCTGGGAATCATCCTTTCCTTTTGTCGAATACCTTTAGAGATCAGCATTATATTATTAACACTATGCTTTAGAGGTAAGCACACATTTTTGTCTTTGAGGCTGAGTACGCGATCTGCCCATATCTTGCTAGGTCCTGCAATTTATTTGATCTGCGACTGATTGGATGTTCGATAGATGGCCCTTGACTAGTCTTCATGTCACTTCATGCTTTGATGCTTCTATCGATTAGACTTGTACCTTATCAGCTATATTTGGCTTTCCTTTGATCCTTGCTGATATCTCTCTTCTGTCTTGGAGTATTCATTGCATATACTGTACGGATGTGACAGTTTTGGAAAATATACTGATAATTCCTAGGCGTCCCTCCCCAATGGGTGTAGGCAAGGGGCGGCTTGGTACGCTGAGCGTTTAGCAAACTACTTCTGAGTAGTAACTTGATGTGACCGTGGGTGTAATCATATCGCCCGCACAGTTGACTGGAGTCCCAATGGGTGTCGTGTTACGTGAAACGGCGTCAGCCGCCTGGCGTGTCTTCAGACGGTTTGAATTGCATATTGAATTTTTGCGACTGTTCGGTGGCCGTGGTAGGAGGTGAGCGGTTGCCTTCTTCTTCTATAAATAGTGTTCTTGCTTCTCCGGCATTTTCATATTTATTGCTGCTGCCTACTGTTTAATCTCCTCTTCTTCCTTCCACTCCACCATGGGCAAGAGCAAGAAAGGTGGTGGTTCTTCACATCATTCCGGCGACAAGCGCAAGCGCGAGCCGACTCCTCCCTCAGAGGACTTCGGCAACTCGGAGTACTCGGAAGAGGAGTTCTCCTCCGAGTCCGAGGGCTCTCCGGCTCCTGCCTCTCCCCCAGTGTCGTCTGATGATTCAGACGACTCCTAGGGGATCGCCACGGAGGTATGGACTTACATTCGGGCCGTCGAGCGCGCCGTGCTCGAGGGCTCAGATGAGTCAGAGTATTCCTCGGACGAGGAGAATTCCTCCGACCCGTCCGAGGAGGGCAGCGACGGCGACAGCGGTGACGGCGACGACGACGGAGGCAACGGTGATGGCGACGGCGACAGCGGCAAGGGCGGTGACGGCAGCGGCAAGGGTGGTAGCGGCGACGGCGGCGACGACAGCAAGGGCAGCAGCAAGGCCAGTGGCTAGACGCCACTGGTTTTAGATGTTAGTGTAGATTAGTAGAAATAGTATTAGCGAAATAATGTAGTAGTAGCTAGTAGTATAGTTAGTGAAATGTAATGTAGTAGTAGCTAGTAGTATAGTTAGTGAAATGTAATATAGTAGTAGGGAAGGCATCAGCTCATAATGAGTTGATTTGTAAGTTCAGTAATGCTTCCCTTATGAAGAATGATTTTGCCCCACTTCTGTGTGCATTATTTTGCCTTCTGGTCAGTCGTCGATCGTTTTAATATTACCGCCAATGATCTTTTCTGTCTGCAACGCTTGAGTAGCAACTTGGAGTCATCGGGTCATGCTTCAGACTGCTTTATTTGCGACGTTAGTGCTTTGGTGGTAGCGGCCGAGTTATTATTGGCTATGTTGGCGCTTTTTGAAGTAATGGCTGAGTGATAGCGGGCCACATCGGTGTTTTAGAAGTAACGACCGAGCGGTTACTGATGATGTCGGCGATTTAGAGGTAACAGTCGAATCCTTTGGAGCCACGTCACCGCTTTAGGAATAACAACCGAGTGACTGATGGCGACATCGGCGTTTTAGAGGTAACAGCCGAGTGATCGATGGCGATGTCGGTGTTTTAGAGGTAACAACCGAGTGATAACGGGCCATGCCGGCCGCTTTGGAAACAATGGCCGGGTGAAGTATGGTAACGTCAGCGTTTTTAGAAATAACCGCTAAGTTAAAATGGGCCGCGTAGGCCGTTTTGGAAATAACAGCCGAGTGATGATGTGGCACGCCCGCGTTTTAGAAATAACATCCGGGTGATGACATGGCATGCCAACGTTTTGGAAGTGGCGCCTGGCCAGGAAAACCCCATATGTGCTGCACTGTCGCACGCCCCCGCGTTCCCTGCCCTAGTTTTTGCTTTTCTGCATCCAGGCCTTCTTTGCTCTCCTGCAATATTGCTTCTGCTCCGCTCGCTAGCAAGGTTGAGATGGCGCCCAAGTGGAAAGCTTCGACTTCGTCCGTCGCAATCATTCCCCCCATCGATCCCAACAGTCAGTTGCCCTTCGCAGGTAACCATATGTCCATTGTCTCTGAATCCGACCTTCTTCATCTCGTATCCATCGGAGTTCTACCTCCGAAGGAGCTCTGTTCCTGGTGGATCTGCCGTGGGGTCACTGTTCCGACAGAAGACACCCACGAATCCGTCATTTATGTTCCTTTTCTTATCCGCGGCCTTGCTCTTCCCATTTCTCCTTTCTTCCGCGATCTCCTTGATTTCTATCGCTTGAATCTGACCCATCTGAATCCCAATTCCATTCTGCAAGTTTCTGTTTTTGTCCATTTATGCGAAGCCTTCCTTGGTGGTTTGCCTCACTTCGGCCTTTGGAAGCATTTGTACCACTGTCAGCCTGGGATGACTGGAGGGCAGCACCAGCTTGTGGGGGGCGCGAGTTTGGAGATGCGCCGTGGGAGGAAGACTGACTATCTCGACATCCCACTCAAGGACAGCATCAAGGGATGGTGCTTGGAATGGTTCATCATGTAGAATCATGGGGATTCTTTCCCCCCACGGTCAGGGAGACAGCCAGATGTTTGCACTCCGAGCTGGACCGAATCCCCCATGGACCAGGAGGTGGCTGAGGCAGGGGCTCTGCTTGCTGAGGTTGGGCTGCTGAAAGAGAGGGGTTTGACTGCAGAGGCTGTGGTTGCCGACTTCATTTTCAAGAACATTCATCCACTGAAAGACAGAGCATACCCCGCATATCTGTATCGAGGCCTGGCTGATTCAACCCGGGTAACCAACATAAGAATTCCTGCTGTGGACTTCGTGAGCCGGCTCGAGATGATACTTAGAGGCAAGGTGTCGAACATCGGCGCTCCTGTTGCATACTCGGCCTGGAATCTGCCTCCTTCGAAGGCCTTTACCAGTTTCGTGTCAAATCCTCCTGCTGGTGATAGCGGTTTGGGCCTTAGAGTGCGACCCTCTCCCGAAGAAGTTAGTGCTTTGGTTGCCTCACTTGAAGAAATTCCTGACGACGAGAGGCAGGATCATTTTGAGGTGCCTTTGAATCCAAGTGACGCAGAGATAAGTGTCATGCTGGATATGTTAGCTGAGGATTCTTCTGATGCCGCTCCTGCTGAAACACTGGTGGTGGCGCCCATCCCTGAGGCTGGCAATGCTTTGGATATTCAGAGGTCTGACAGTGTTCGCCCGAAGCGTTCTCGCCGAGCCAATCAACCCACTTCTCCTGCTGAGGGGAAGAAAAAGAAGAAGAGACGTCTTCGTCGAGTGTCTAGCTTGGATCAGGATGCCGGTCCTTCTGTTCCTGCTGCTGAAGAAGTGCCAGTGCCTGCATTTGCTGAAGCTGACCCTAATGGGTGTGACCCGACTGCTGTGGATCCCAATGGGTGTGACCTAGATGACATTGAACCCAATGGGTGTATTGTCCGCGTTGTTGATGAAGATGAGGAAGAGGAGGATGAAATCCCTCTAATTCGGAAGAACAGTCGGCGTTACCTAGCCAGAGGGGAAAGCAGTGGTGTTCCTTCTCCAGCTTTATCTGCCCTCATTGGTCTGCAAGAATTATCTCTGGTGAATTTTGATCAGACTCTTGAAGACATGGTCCCAGAAGATCTGTTGTTAGAACCAGCAGACGGTGGCATGATGGATGTTTGCACTGATGTGCCTGATGCTGGGCTGGAGTTATCCCGGGCGGTGTCCCACGCCTCATCAACCTTGGAGCGTGGTCTTAAGGGTCAGGAGGCTGGTCTGGATTGTTCTTCTCCCATGGAAGTGGGTGAAGGTCCTTCAGCCTTTGAGGTGGCTGTTATAGAGAGCTTGGCCCTCAAGGATGGCGCTAGCGCTTACCCAGCCCCTGACGGTGTTGCCGGGGATGACCCGGCTCGTATGGGTAGCGCGAGCTATGACCCAGCCCCCGAGGTTGTTCGAGTCGGTTCTCCCTCTCACACTTCCATGGACGTTCACATAGGGTCTTCTCCTCTGCATTCTGGTTGCATGGCAGCAGCCCAAGCTTCAAGTCAGGAAGTCGCCTTAGAGGCCAGCGCTCCTGATGACAGAGTTTTGACCCCTGCTGATGATACTGATCTGGTCCCCACTGATGCATTGCGGGTTGTTCCGGTTGGTGATCCTTCATCGAGCCATCAACTAGCTTCCCACGACTTGGGAGTTCCTTCGTTCTTTTCCAACCTCCAGGTAACTTGGTTTTTACTGATCTGGCTGTACCCCAGGTGTGATATTGTTATGATATTCATTTGTTTTTAATGTCAGGCGTTGGTTGATGAAATGGTTGGTCAGCTGAGGTCACAGGGTGCTTCTGTCCCGGAAGGGGCTCTATCTCTTGCACATTGGAATCCAGTGCTGCTTCAGCGGCGGGTGTCTGATTTGGAGATGGCAAATGCTGGTTAGTGCCCTTTGTTTCTTCTTTGATTACTTGATTAATTCTGTTTTTAACTGAACACCTTTGCTTGACTATTTCTTGACAGATATGGCTCGGCGGTATTTTGATCTTGAAGAAAAATATTCTCAAGGTCAGACTGAACTGGCCCGGGTTTTTGCTTCTCTGAATGATGCTAACACACTGAGCTCCACCCTCCGTGCTCAGCTCGACTCTGAAAAGGTGACCAGTGAATCTTGGCTTTGTTTGCTGTGTTCTTATTGCTTGCTCGACGTTTGGAGAAACTGATTCTTGTCTGCACGAGGAAAAGCGCGCCCTTGCCACTTCTCGTGACAACCTTGACAAGCTATACCGCGATGCCGGCAACTCGTTGACCATCTTGGAGAGGAGTCATCGCTTCACCAGGGAAGAGTTGGATAATCATCGTTATAAGCTGCAAGAGTCCTTGGATGATGTGATTCGCCTCAAGCAGTTGGTGTCGACCAAAATACTGTCATCAAGGATCTGCGTGCTTCCAAGAAATCAGTCGTCCAGGAGCTAGAAACTGCTCAGTTGGCTATCAAAGCTGCTGAAGAGACTTCTGCTACTCTGAGGGCCCAGCGCGACAAAGCTATGGATAAAGCTATTCGCGCGGGGCGGATCCTGATGAGGAGACCCAGCGTGGTTGTTCCTGACGACATAGTGGCAGACGTGAATGCCGCTCCTGATTCCTCGAGTCGTCCTTCTTCGTCAGTTGCTCCTGAGAAGAACATTACTAAATAGAAAACACTGAATGCTTTGAATGTGTGGTTAATGTGCTCGGATGTTTTGTTAGAGAACACATTTTAATACTGAATGCTACTATTGTTTTCCCATTGTTAGAATTCAACAGTATCTACAATTGTAGAAGTAAATGTAGTGTGATGGTTTTGAAATTTCGTCGTGGGGCATAGAGGTTGCCCTAAGATGGGTGATCGCAAACGTGCCGAGTGTGCCGTGCCAATTTAAGTCAGTGCCAACTTAAACCGACCGCTCCGTTAGTAGGGCATAGTGGCCACCCCGAGTTAAGTAAGCATGAGCATGTCGCACCGCCTTAAGTCATTGCCGACTTAAGCCGATTGCTCCATTAGTAGGGCATAATGGTCACCCCGAGTTTAGTAAGCGTGAGCATGTTGCACCGCCTTAAGTCATTGCCGACTTAAGCCGATTGCTCCGTTAGTAGGGCATAGTGGCCACCCCGAGTTAAGTAAGTGTGAGCATGTCGCACCGCCTTAAGTCATTGTCGACTTAAGCCGATTGCTCCGTTAGTAGGGCATAGTGGTCACCCTTAGTTTAGTAAGCGTGAGCATGTTGCACCGCCTTAAGTCATTGCCGACTTAAGCCGATTGCTTCGTTAGTAGGGTATAGTGGCCACCCCGAGTTAAGTAAGTGTGAGCATGTCGCACTGCCTTAAGTCATTGCCGACTTAAGCCGATCGCTCCGTTAGTAGGGCATAGTGGTCACCCCGAGTTATGTAAGTATGCCAATTGACAGCGAACAATTTGAGTGCCTTTGAAGTCTTTTTATTGATGATATATTTCTCAATTTACATAATACATCGTCGTCCCAATAGCTTCTGGGATGTAGCTAGGGGTAAAACTTCCTAAGGTGTTCTATGTTCCATGAGTTCCCAATTTCCGTGCCGTCCATCTGAGTGAGACGATATGATCCCGGCCGAGTGACTTCAGCTACTATGAATGGTCCTTCCCATAGAGGTGACAATTTGTGCCGTCCCTCCACCGTTAGAATTCGGTGGAGGACGAGATCTCCCACTGCGAAGGATCGACGTCGTATGGCCTTATCATGATAGCGCCTCAGAGTTTGCTGATACCGTGCTGATTGAATCACCGTGTTCAGTCGCTCTTCTTCGAGTACATCAACATCCTCCAGCCTAGTAGCTTCAGCTTCTGCTATGTTTTCAAAGATTAACCTTGGTGCCCCGAACTTGAGATCAGCAGGTAGCACTACTTTCGAACCATAGACCATGATGAAAGGTGTGTTTCCATGCAGAGCTCGACTAGGTTGAGTTCTCAGGCTCCAAACAACATACGGTAGCTCTCTGATCCACTTTCCTGCGAACTTTTCATTCTTGTCGAAGACTTTCTTTCTGAGCGCCTCCAATATCATCCCGTTAGCTCTTTCGACCTGCCCGTTGGCTCTTGGGTGCGCCACCGAGGCATATTTGATCTGAATGCTCTTTTGCTCGCAGAAATCGAAGAACTCTGAACTTGTGAAGTTGGATCCCAGGTCGGTTATGATGCTATTCGGTATTCCAAACCTAAATATTATGTCTTGTATGAATTCTACGGCCTTAGCTGAAGTTAGAGAAGCAATGGCTTTGAACTCTATCCATTTAGTGAATTTGTCGATAGCAACCAGTACATGAGTGTATCCTCCTTGAGCCTTCTTGAAAGGTCCAATCATATCCAATCCCCAGCACGTGAACGGCCAAGTCACAGGTATGGTTTGCAGTTGCTGTGCTGGTAGATGTTGCTGCTTTGATAAGTACTGGCAGGCTTCGCACCTCTGGACTAACTCGGCTGTATCACTCTTTGTTGTTGGCCAGTAGAAACCCGACCGGAAGACCTTCCCAACCAGGGTCCTGGATGCTGCGTGTACTCCACATTGCCCAGCATGGACCTCATCTAGAAGTTGTTTTCCAGTAGCTGAGAGAATACATTTCATGAGGACTCCTGATGCACCCCTTCTGTATAGTGTTTCCCCAATGAGTGTATAGTGAGCCGACTGCCTTGCAATGCGCTCAGCTGAATTTTTGTCATCTGGTTCCTCTTCATTCTTTATATATCTGATGATTGGCTCCCTCCAGTCATCAGAATTTGACTCAGGTTGGCTCAGAGTGTTACATTTTTCTGCCCGATCCATTGAAATGCTCGGGTGCGGTACTTCTTGGACGAAAACTCCAGGCGGGACCTGAGTCTGACTGGATCCTAGTTTAGACAATGCATCAGTTGCCGTGTTGCGGTCTCTCTCCACATGATGAAATTTCAAACCTTCAAATTTGTCTTCTAGTTTTCGGACAGCAGTACAGTATTTCCCCATGGCGTCATTCGAGCAGTCCCATTCTTTGTTTATCTGACTTATGACCACCAGAGAATCTCCATATACCATTAGTCTCTTGATGCCCAGTGATATGGCAATGTTCAGTCCATGAATCAGAGCTTCGTATTCAGCTGCATTGTTAGATGCCGAGAATAACAATTGAAGAGCATACTTGAGTTGTTCACCTCCAGGTGCAATAAAGAGGATCCCTGCGCCTGCTCCCTGCAGCTTCAACGAGCCATCAAAATACATTCGCCACACTTCTGCGGTTTCCGGGTTATCTGGCACCTGCTGCTCAGTCCATTCTGATACGAAGTCAACCAGTGCTTGAGTTTTGATAGCAGTGCGAGGTCGAAATTCAATGTCATGAGATCCCAGCTCACAGGCCCACTTGGCTATTCTCCCGATGGCTTCTTTGTTGTGAAGAATATCTCCTATCGGAAATCCAGTGACTACTATAACTTTGTGGTCGTCGAAGTAGTGACGGAGCTTGCGTGCAGTTATAAGTACTGCATATAATAGCTTTTGGACTTGAGGGTATTTTTTCTTCGAGGGACCCAGGACTTCACTGATGAAATAGACAGGGTGCTGTACTGGGTATGCATGTCCTTCTTCTGCTCGCTCGACTACCAACACGATGCTTACCACGTGAGTCGTGCAAGAGATGTATAATAGCAGATCTTCAGCCGGTTGAGTCGGCGTGGCTCGGCACGGCGGTTTCAGCACTGGTGGTGTTGTCAAGAATTTTTTCAGCGCATCCAGAGCTTCTTGTGCTTCTGAAGTCCATTGGAATTTGTCTACCTTCTTGAGCAACTTATAGAATGGTAAGCCTTTCTCTCCCAGCCTTGATATGAATCTGCTCAGAGCTGCCATACATCCGGTAAGTCTTTGAACTTTCTTCTATGATCGTGGTGCTTCCATCCTCATGATAGCCTCGATCTTTTTTGGATTGGCTTCAATCCCTCGGTGGCTGACAATAAACCCAAGCAACTTTCCTGCTGGTACTTCGAAAACACATTTTTCGGGATTAAGCTTCCATCGATATCGTCGTAGACTGTTGAAGACCAGCTGTAAATCTTCAATGAAATTTTTTGAATTCTCTGTTTTGATCACCACATCTGTAACACTCCAGGTTCCACAAACAACCCGGTATGCTACTGTACTACACTTCCGACGTCCATATATAAAATTTCGGTAGCATCCCCTTTGCAAGATTGCATAAAAGAGGGAGCAACAGAGTATAAACATATATCATGACTAAAACATACTAAGTATTATTACTCGGCTAGCAAGGAAAGATAAACATACGAACTGAATTAACCAGTGCGCACGACCATATAAAAAAATAAACAAACTTCCTTTGACAATAAGTTTCTAATTAAATCATGGCTGCGCCTGGGCAGCGTTATTGTGAGAGTGAAAGTGGACGTGCTGCTACTCCCCTCATTCCCAACATGTATCAAGGACCTGCATTGAGTAATGCAAGAGTGAGATGACACATCTCAGCAAGTAAAATAATATCAAACAGTTTAACCACATAAGAACATTGTTTTACCACCACTTAATTCCACAACCTTCTTATTACGAAGGTGCAGCACGTATACAACGTACAACGCACCTAGTTACCACACCTCGCAGGTAGAAACCACAATAGTAACATAGTAATGTCACACTTCATATATTCCTCATGAGTGCAAATGTCTGCAAATGCAAGGATGACTTCTGCCTTCATACCTCTAAGGATATGAAGCCGCATCGTACCCCTCCTCGGGCAACGTACGATGCTAAAAATGTACCGGTACGGTCGGACCATAAGATCACGACATAACTTCAAAATGCAAGATGGATGATGCGATGTGCATGTCATGCCTACAACACTTCATATAACATGATTAAAAAAGACACTTCAACTTCATCCAGATGGGAATCAACCACATATATCATTACCAAATTATGATCATCCACAATATTAGACAATTGAAAATTAATACTTCCAAACAAATAAACTTCATCATAGAATTCAATGATTAACATAATTAAAACTTATGCATACTCAATGACAGGGAATAGGATGCCAACCAAACGGTAGCAACCACCACTGTATTTACTTGCCTTTACCGGAAGTTCGGGCAAATCCCAAGTACGATCCGGAAGCCCACCACCTGTTTTTGACACCCAACTTAGTACACCAATTTCACATAATCAGGCTCATAAGCGACGCCGCACCTACGCACAAACTCAAACCCCGCCGCGGGTTACATCTCTCCCTACACCCACCAAACTGCAGCGGCGCTGCTTAATAATTTCATAACTTTAAAATTATGACAGCAGTGGTAACAAACAAAAACTCCAGAGGCATCTACATAAAATTCCCCACAAGTTTTGTATACAATTTATAATAAAATTCCAATATCTAATTAGCCCAAAACAGTCCACAAGATGAACTCTGTAATCTGTTTTTCTTTGTCTTTTGGACAGCGACATACCCAGATTCAAACAGCGATATCTTTTAAAATATAATTCCAAATCAAGCGCATAAGTACTCATTGGAAAGATAAGACAAATCCCTACATGATTACCATACTGGTTAACACTAATTACCCACGAAAAATTCCCAGAAACTGCTAATACCACTGCTGTTCACCCACCTGAAAAATCTGTTTTTTGGACAGCAACATAACCGGATTCAAACAACGATATCTTCTGAATTATAACTCCGAATCGAGCGCATAAGTACTTGTTGGAAAGATAACATAAAGCCCTACATGATTCTCATACTGATTAACACTAATTACTCCCGAAAAATCCCCAGAAACTGCTAATACTGCTGCTGTTTATCCCCTGAAAAATCTGTTTTTTTGGACAGCCACATACCCGGATTCAAACGGTGATAACTTTCAATTTATAACTCCAAATTGAGCGCATAAATACTCGTTGGAAAGGTAAGGTAAAGTTCTACATGATCCCCAAACTGATTTCCCTTAATTCCTCACGAAAAAAACACAGAAACTGCTAGACTACTGCTGTTCACCCACCACCTAAAATTCTGGACAGCCCCCCTCTACCCCAATCGCAAACGCAACCTCTAATCAATTAAATTGCAGCGCAAATGAACAAGGGATGAACACAAAAATCACCTTGGATTCTCCCCTTTCCTTCCTACCTTCTTCCCTCCACCAAAACGATTGAAGACTCGCACCACGACGACGATGATCCGAGCGGCAAGGATTGGCACCTTGGGAGGAGGGGATTGAGAGGGGGGGCGGCTAGGGTTTGGTGGCTGCAAGAATTGAGAGAGGAGGAGATGGGCAGGGGGGACGGCAGCCAAGGGGGAAGAGAAGTGGGGGGGGACGGCTGCACATGGGGGAAGGGGGTTAGGAGGGAGGCGGCTAGGGTTTGGGAGGGTTAATGGGCCGAAACTCCAATTGCGGCCCAACTAACCCACGCGACAGCTCCCGACCGCTACGCAAGCGTCAAACCAAATAAATTCTACTGCCCTAGTTGTGAATGTTTTCCACAAAATCCCAAATCCCCAAAACAACAACCGGATGAGGAAAAAAACAAAAAGAACAACCCCCAACTTCTCTTCTTTGCAAACCGGGTATCACACTCTACCCCTCTTAAAAAGAATTCGGCCTCGAATTCTGACGCTTCTATCGGAACAACAAAAGAAAGGTTAATGAATTAACAAAACTCACACATAAAGAAAAGTTCGAGTACTTCTGCCGTATTAGCTCCTCAAGCTCCTAGGATTCTAAGATACGCAGCAGACGACACTCTAGAGTCTGCTCTTGCTACACAGGAATCGGCTCTAGCTCGATTTGATGGTCTGGATTCCGCAAATACTTTCTCAACAAAAAGACATGGAATACTTGGTGTACTCTGATCACAGATTCCGACAATTACATGTGCTAAGCCCAGCTGCCAACTCGGCCAAGATAGCAGACGGTCCTATATACCTCGGACCAAGCTTTCCTGACACCAAATCAATCATTGACATATGCAAGTACTTCAAGGAATGTATATATGAATGCAAGGCATATAATGTTCCTATAGGCTAAACCAAACTTAGCCACACAAGAGCAACTTCAAGAGAGCAACTTAATGCTTGCATATTTCTAGATAGCAGCACAACGGTTAATTGTTTTGCTCCTAACTCACAAAAATATGCATCGAAAATTAGTAAACTAGGACTTTATGGAAAACTTATAAAGTCAACTATACCCTTGGTATTATCATCACAACAAGATTTGACACTTAGAAAGGTCAAACAGTGCTAAACGTAAATTCTGTCCAGACTTGGACATAATTCAACTACTCAATTCAAAAATCCATAATTGGAGTCTCAATCATCCAATTCAGGTGCTCCCAGACTTTTTAGAAAGCTAGTAGAATTGTCTATAATTCATTTATAAACATATCAAGTTAATTCAATGCATATTAAGGTCAAAAGACACGAGAAAGGCTCTGCTGTCCAAATTTGGACAGATTCAGAGATCACACTTAAAACAGCTGTAACTTAACTTATAGATCTCCAAAAAAATTAATCCAAAATTTGTTGTAACGATTAAGAAAAGTACTACAACTTATTTATAATTTATAATAAGTTATTCGAAGTTTAAATTGGGCAAACAAGGTCAGCTTCGAAATCTGTATAGAATCTGCACAGATTTCAAGACTGGACTTGAGAAAATCATAACTCCCAAACTACTAGACCTATGGTCATGAAATTTTTACACAAGTAAGATAAATAAGTTGGCTACAACTTTTATATATAACATCTCTACAGAAAAGATGGTTTACTTCACTGAACTAGCTGCATAACTAAAACTGGTCATGCAGTCCCAATAGCAAGCAATAGATTTTATTAGGTTCATTACTCTTCTAAGATTAAGCGTTCATTGAAAGACTAATAACTTTAGGTTCTTCATTACGAGACACCTAGAACAAATATAACTATAGAAGCAATATGATAACTTTTTAAATCATTTAAGCCTAATCTCACATCATGCAAACAAGAATCAATTTAAGCATGTTATGTCTGCCCACATATTCATCCCAGCACATTCTATACATGATATCATAACTCCCTGCAGCTAACAAAATTTTGCAAATATAAACTCACTGAAAAGATTATAACATTCCCTAGAACTTTTATTATAATGAGTGTCTCGGAATTGGTTTCCAAACCGATAAAACAATGCAACTCTTTTGTTTCAAAACTGATAAGATTGAAACAATGGACAACTAAAATTCAAAAACCTATAACTCCTGCTATACTCAACTTAAACTACAACGAACACGCATTGGAAAAGTTTTGAAAATTGTCCACGACTTTTGCAATAAAGTTGCACCCAAATTTATCCTTATAGCCCACAACTCTGCATGACCTACAGCTAAACTCAGCCTGAGATACTGCACATTAGAGATTCGACTTATATCCGGGCAACCACCTCTCCAAATCTATTTAACAGACAGTTACAAGTAAATACCCATTAAAAAGGTACTGAAAATACCTACAAGTTTTGCTTAAAGAGAATTCGCAAATTTGTGCTCTGGAACTATCAAAACGCGGTCGATTTATTGGTGATTATAACGACGCCTAAAGTTTAGACACAACAGTGCAACAACTTCAGAGCAACCTAACTCCAATTATATGCAATGAGAATTAGAAACCCATACTCTTTGAAAAGATCATGAAATTACTAAAACTTTCATAATCCACAAAGACCAAATTATACCGTCTTCAATGTCTACTCTTCCGTACAAAATTAAAGACTCACTCTGCTAGAGACACCAACAAAGATGTTTTAAGAAACCCATATCTCTCAAATGTTTAGACCAAACATGGTGATTAAGCATCCTATGGAAAGATGCAGAAACATACTACAAAACATTCTAGATAAGTGAGCCTGATTCAGCCTCCAACTAATTTAAAATGCCTCCCGGAACCAAACAACACATTATCAACAATAAAAAAACAATATAAAATGAAACCCAAGTCATTGGCAGGTGCCATCAACACTAGGATTTTCCACTACCAAACTAGGATGCAACTCCACAAAGTCTTTAAATAACACTCTACCAAATAGGTTAGAACACTAAGCACAACAATCAATGAATTCAACAACCTCGTTTGTTAATGCCACTAAGGTCAAACATCCATGTACCGACAATGTATGAAACACCTGACATACCCGTCTCCAGCTCTATAAAACATGGTTGTTATTACACTAGAATCCAACTACTAGAAATCTCCAAAACTATTCTGTTGACGTGAAGCAAATGGTGCTCATGTCATATAACATCTTTTCCCTCTCTCAAAAGAGATAAAATTTGCAATACTCATAAAGCAATGGAGGGATAACAACAAGAAAAAACTAATGTACTTCTTGACACGGACTCATGCAAAAGCTTCATAAATATTACTTTCAACACTAAAATAATAACACGATACTATGCTCAACAGGAGTAATTGGACTTCAATAAGATAATCCACCTAACCCAACTACTTTGATTAACCTCACATACAACAATACCTCCTATTATTGCACTTGAACAATTTGTACCTAGTGATGTCATAGGATGAATTCAAAGTAGTAGACATACATGATCTATCAAACCATCATTCATATAATAAAAATCTCCATCTAATGCAACAACCACATCATTATAGAGATAGATGACTAACAAACATAAGCAACTTCCAGTTAAACATTGACTTTGTTTAAGATAAAGCGGTCCAAATAATACTTCCACAAGCATGCATAGAGAACTGATCATATAAAAAAACTACCATGTATCATCGGCGATTAAAAACAATATAAAACGGGTTGTCCATATCGTCCGCATGACTAGCCTCCAACAAATAGAAATTATGCATAACCTTTTTGGCTATAGAAACAAACCATAGAAGGAAAACATGCATGCCTCTTCAACTATAATATAGACATAAAATCCACTTGAAATCACCCTATTTATTATTGAAGATAAGGTTGCACACAATAAGAAAACCTATCATATAAACATGGTTGGACTTATCTACCGACGTCATCTTGCAAATTCACTTGAGTTCTTCTAGTCTCAAGATTTCATAGACAGTACAACATTGCCTGTGCTCTATGGAGACAAACCTATTGTACTCTAAGATCAAGTTGGCAAGTAGCCACACTAGCCAAAAAAAAGTGAGGTGTAAAGCACTGCACCCATGGAAATATTACATTGATAAGTTGGGTTGTAACCCAACAATCAATCCAACTCAACAACACCATAAAACTTCATTGTATAGTGTTTTCACACTACACCAAGTCGGATTAGATCCTCTATACACAAGCTCAATAAACAATCGGTCCTACAAGTACTAGAACCCAAGAATCCTTTTGGGAAAAAAACATCCACAATCAAGCATATAGAAATATATGATGGTAATAGCTCAGAGATTAGTAAACATTGCATCCCAAAAAAACATCATGACGATATGTATATAAAACAAGTACATTAGTAGCTTCACTCGCATAATAATTTCAATATCAACCACATCAAGAAACCAATATTAAGTAGAAGTAACATTTCATATCAAGCATTACGTCGTTAACGACATACCTCATCAAACCATAAAGGGGTTTGGAGTAAGGAAATTCTAGTCATCTATACAATACAATACTAATATGAAAGATATATGAACCCATACCCTTCCTATATGTGCAAGTGTGTCAAATTTATCTTCAAATTGCGTAGAATCTAAAGCCTATCCTCTGATACCAACTGTAACACTCCAGGTTCCACAAACAACCCGGTATGCTACTGTACTACACTTCCGACGTCCATATATAAAATTTCGGCAGCATCCCCTTTGCAAGATTGCATAAAAGAGGGAGCAACAGAGTATAAACATATATCATGACTAAAACATACTAAGTATTATTACTCGGCTAGCAAGGAAAGATAAACATACGAACTGAATTAACCAGTGCGCACGACCATATAAAAAAATAAACAAACTTCCTTTGACAATAAGTTTCTAATTAAATCATGGCTGCGCCTGGGCAGCGTTATTGTGAGAGTGAAAGTGGACGTGCTCCTACTCCCCTCATTCCCAACATGTATCAAGGACCTGCATTGAGTAATGCAAGAGTGAGATGACACATCTCAGCAAGTAAAATAATATCAAACAGTTTAACCACATAAGAACATTGTTTTACCACCACTTAATTCCACAACCTTCTTATTACGAAGGTGCAGCACGTATACAACGTACAACGCACCTAGTTACCACACCTCGCAGGTAGAAACCACAATAGTAACATAGTAATGTCACACTTCATATATTCCTCATGAGTGCAAATGTCTGCAAATGCAAGGATGACTTCTGCCTTCATACCTCTAAGGATATGAAGCCGCATCGTACCCCTCCTCGGGCAACGTACGATGCTAAAAATGTACCGGTACGGTCGGACCATAAGATCACGACATAACTTCAAAATGCAAGATGGATGATGCGATGTGCATGTCATGCCTACAACACTTCATATAACATGATTCAAAAAGACACTTCAACTTCATCCAGATGGGAATCAACCACATATATCATTACCAAATTATGATCATCCACAATATTAGACAATTGAAAATTAATACTTCGAAACAAATAAACTTCATCATAGAATTCAATGATTAACATAATTAAAACTTATGCATACTCAATGACAGGGAATAGGATGCCAACCAAACGGTAGCAACCACCACTGTATTTACTTGCCTTTACCGGAAGTTCGGGCAAATCCCAAGTACGATCCGGAAGCCCACCACCTGTTTTTGACACCCAACTTAGTACACCAATTTCACATAATCAGGCTCATAAGCGACGCCGCACCTACGCACAAACTCAAACCCCGCCGCGGGTTACATCTCTCCCTACACCCACCAAACTGCAGCGGCGCTGCTTAATAATTTCATAACTTTAAAATTATGACAGCAGTGGTAACAAACAAAAACTCCAGAGGCATCTACATAAAATTCCCCACAAGTTTTGTATACAATTTATAATAAAATTCCAATATCTAATTAGCCCAAAACAGTCCACAAGATGAACTCTGTAATCTGTTTTTCTTTGTCTTTTGGACAGCGACATACCCAGATTCAAACAGCGATATCTTTTAAAATATAATTCCAAATCAAGCGCATAAGTACTCATTGGAAAGATAAGACAAATCCCTACATGATTACCATACTGGTTAACACTAATTACCCACGAAAAATTCCCAGAAACTGCTAATACCACTGCTGTTCACCCACCTGAAAAATCTGTTTTTTGGACAGCAACATAACCGGATTCAAACAACGATATCTTCTGAATTATAACTCCGAATCGAGCGCATAAGTACTTGTTGGAAAGATAACATAAAGCCCTACATGATTCTCATACTGATTAACACTAATTACTCCCGAAAAATCCCCAGAAACTGCTAATACTGCTGCTGTTTATCCCCTGAAAAATCTGTTTTTTTGGACAGCCACATACCCGGATTCAAACGGTGATAACTTTCAATTTATAACTCCAAATTGAGCGCATAAATACTCGTTGGAAAGGTAAGGTAAAGTTCTACATGATCCCCAAACTGATTTCCCTTAATTCCTCACGAAAAAAACACAGAAACTGCTAGACTACTGCTGTTCACCCACCACCTAAAATTCTGGACAGCCCCCCTCTACCCCAATCGCAAACGCAACCTCTAATCAATTAAATTGCAGCGCAAATGAACAAGGGATGAACACAAAAATCACCTTGGATTCTCCCCTTTCCTTCCTACCTTCTTCCCTCCACCAAAACGATTGAAGACTCGCACCACGACGACGATGATCCGAGCGGCAAGGATTGGCACCTTGGGAGGAGGGGATTGAGAGGGGGGGCGGCTAGGGTTTGGTGGCTGCAAGAATTGAGAGAGGAGGAGATGGGCAGGGGGGACGGCAGCCAAGGGGAAGAGAAGTGGGGGGGGACGGCTGCACATGGGGGAAGGGGGTTAGGAGGGAGGCGGCTAGGGTTTGGGAGGGTTAATGGGCCGAAACTCCAATTGCGGCCCAACTAACCCACGCGACAGCTCCCGACCGCTACGCAAGCGTCAAACCAAATAAATTCTACTGCCCTAGTTGTGAATGTTTTCCACAAAATCCCAAATCCCCAAAACAACAACCGGATGAGGAAAAAAACAAAAAGAACAACCCCCAACTTCTCTTCTTTGCAAACCGGGTATCACAACATCATCCACATAAGCTTCCACACGCTTGCCCCAGTGATCGGCTAAGCATGTTTGAATAGCTCTCTGATAAGTTGCTCCAGCGTTTTTGAGGCCGAACGACATGGAGGTATAGCAGAAAGCTCCGAATGGAGTGATGAATGTTGTTTTTTCCTCGTCTTCTTTTGCTAGACTAATCTAATGATACCCAGAGTAGCAATCCAAGAAAGACAACACAGAACATCTGGCGGTGGAATCTACCACCTGATCTATCCTAGGAAGCCCAAAGGGATCCTTTGGACAGTGTTTGTTGAGATCCGTATAGTCGACGCACATGCGCCAATCCACTTTATTCTTTTTGAGTACAAGAACAAGATTAGCTAGCCACTCAGGATGCAACACCTCTCTAATGAATCCTGCCGCGACCAAGCGAGCCAACTCAGCATGGATGGCTTCTCTCTTGTCGTGCGTGAAGCGACGTAACTTCTGTCGGATTAGCCCCGCCTGGGGGTAGACCTTCAATTTGTGCTCGACCAGTTCTCTCAGGACTCCCGGCATATCCGCAGGTTGCCATGCGAATACGTATCGGTTATCTTCCAGAAACTGGACGAGCGCGCCTTCCTATTTATCATCCAGACTGGAACTGATGATAGTAGTTTTGCGCTCGTCGGCGAACCCGAGATTGATTCTCTTGGTTTCTTCAGTCGGTCGCATAGAGGTCACGGCTTGAGCTTCATTCGCGGGTATTGCGAGATCTTCCTCAGGCTTAGAATTTGCCTGCGCAGAAGAAGTCGCCGATGGTTTGGTGGTGAGGGCCGCCTGAATGGCCACTCGGAAACATTCTGCGGCGCCTTGGAAGTCAGCATGCACAGTTATGATCCCTTGCGGTCCTGGCATCTTCAATATCATGTATGTATAATGCGGGATGGCCATGAACTTTGCCAATCCAGGCCTCCCGATGATGGCGTTGTATCCGCAGTCAAAGTTTGCCACCTCGAACCTTAGGAACTCGGTTCTGTAGTTCTCCGGAGTTTCGAAGGTGACTGGCATGTAGATGTGGCCCAGCGGGTATTCTCCTTCAGTCAGCACGATGCCGAAGAAAGGAGTGTCTGACTCGTGGAGCTCTTTGAGGTGAACTCCAAAGCCTTGGAGTGTCTGGGGGAAGGTGACGTTGATGCTGCTCCCCCCGTCCAATAATACCTTCTTTACCCTGCTCTCTCGGATCACCGGATCAACGAGGAGCTGGTATTTGCCTGGGTGGTCGAAGTTGAGCCACTGATCTGCCCGGGTGAAGGTGATCGGGTGCTCAAACCATCGGTACGGGGCGGGAGGACCGGTAGCCGCAACCAGTATCTGACGGTCGTTGAGCTTTTGTTGTCTCTTGCTTTCCTGCGACCCGTGTCTGCCGAAAATGACGTTGACCTCTCTGTCAACGCGCGGGAAGGCTCCACCTCCTCTCTCCTCCTTCTGCTGGGGCTGTCGCGGTTCTCCTGGCCCTCCTCGTGGCGGGGGAGGAGGTCGAGGTTGGAAGGGTCGACCGTGCCCGATGGAATGCTTGAAATCCCTGCAGTTCCGGAGGGTGTGGCGCATGTCCTTGTGGTACGGACACTAGGCGTCGAGAATGTCGTCCAGCGTGCGTTCGCCTCCTCGAGGTCCTCCTCGGGCGTGAGAGGCGGGCGGTACGGCGGCGTGGACCTCTTCACGGGGCCTCTTCTCCCAGCGCTTGTCGGGTTGCTGGTTCGTGTCGCGTCGCAGTGCCGCTGGCGCAGGCTTTGCTCCCCCGATGAGGTCCTGAGCTCGTTCATCGGCGATGATGTAGAGATCGGCTTCCCGGAACAGCTGCTCGGAGGTTGTCGGCGCCTTCTATAGTATGGTTCGGACGAAGGCCGAGTCATTGGATCCCCTGTAGAAGTCCTCGATCAGTGCTGCCTCCGCGACCTCGGGGATACGATTTCTCATGGTCTGGAATCTTTTGAGGTACGACCGAAGAGTTTCGTCCCCTCTGCGCTTGATGGATTTGAGGTCCCATGGTTGCGCCGGTTTGTCGGAGAGAGACTGAAAGTTGGCGGTGAAGTGCCGACTTAAGTCGCTCCAGTCGTCGATGCATTGTCGGGGTAGGTGTCGCAGCCATTGCAGCGCGTCTTGCCCGAGGACGATAGGCAAGTACGCGGTCATTACGTCCTCGGTTGCCCCAGCAGCTCGGGCAGCGGTGGTGTAGACGGCCAGCCAGCCTCCCGGATCCTGCTTAGGTTCATATTTGTTGACGTTGGATACCTTGAAGTTAGGGGGCCATTGAATGGCCCTGAGGCGCGGAGTAAGTGCCGATACTCCACACGTGTACTACTGTCGTCGATGATGTTGTCTGTCCCGGGGAAGGGAGTGGTCGTCGTGGTGCCTCGACCGTCCCCGGGTGGTGCCACCGGTTGAAGCCGTGGCCGACTCGGTCCTGGTAGCCTGACTCCGTGCTGGGATGCCGTGATCCCAGTCATACTCTTCCCGGCGACGGATCTCGTTCTCATGTCGCCATTCGCGCGAAGCGTTGATGGAGCTCCATGCGTCCCGCCGACTGTTGATGGCGTGTCGTAGATCGTTCGACGAGTGAGCGAGGGGTAGAAGATGATTGGCTGCTTGAGTGAATAGCCACCGGTAGCCCTCGGCATGGGGAGTCCGAGGGAGGCCATCAGCTATCCGAGCCAATACTCCACCGACTTCACTCGGCGTGTTCATGGCTCGAGCGAAGTCGAGGTTCAGGTTGCGCCCGAAGAGTGGATTTTCCCGACGTTGCCTTGTCTCCTGCTCGGCCTGTTCTTAAGCCCGTCGACGATCGCGTCGTCGGGAATTCCTTCTTTCCCTGAAGACACGTTCCTCCGGAGTTTCTCCCATCTCCGAGACCTCATCTCGCGATACAGGTTGCGCCGGGTCCCGCTCTCTGGCCTCGTGATGTCGCCGGATATTTCAGCGTCGGTTCCTTCGTCGGCGGGATTCCCGCTGAGGAGGTTCCTCTCTGGGTGTGGTTGGTTCATCGTCGGAGATGGGGGGCGATTCCACTCTCCCAATGAAGAGGACGTCATGGTAGAATGGAGCAGCTGCCACAGCGATCTTCTTCCTGTTCTCCTTTGAGGACGGAGGCACAGAAAGACCAGTTTGATGATCATTTGCTTCCTTTTTCCTTGTGATCTGTGTCCATTCCTCCGTCGGAGAGGTGGACAGCGGAGTTCTCCGGGCTAAAGGACCCTCGGCTCCTAGCTTGCTGAAGGTGATCTTTTTTCGAAGCACTGGAGGTTGCGCTTTTTCTTGCTTTGCTCCGATTTTCTCGGAGATCTTTGAGGAAAACTATCTCTCCGGCGGATCCGCGATGCGGTACAGAGTTCCCTCCTCATCCGCTACAGATGAGATAGTTCCGAAGCAGAACATGGATCCGGGGCGGAGGATGATCTTGTGCTGGAAGGTGACGGCCATTGAGCTAGCTTGGATCGACGACACACCCCCTACCTGGCGCGCCAGCTGTCGGTGTTTTGGGTCCGACCGCGCACCCGGGGTTACCCCTCCAGGTGCTTTTAGGAGTAGGACAGTGTTACCGACTGTAGCTCGATGGTTCATGCTGGGCGCACGAGAAATAGTGGACAATGATGTACAGGTTCGGGCCGCTTTGAGATGCGTAACACCCTACGTCCTAGCGAGAGTGCTTTATGTGATGGGTTACAAGGGAGTTCTCTGGCGCTGGAAAACGTAGAGAGCAGGGTGGATGGCTAAGTATTGGGTTATCGTTCTGAAGGGTGCCCCCTAGGCCTTATATACTTGACCGTGGAGCATTACATGCAGATATGATAACAACGTGTGCCTAAGAAATAATGAACCATCTGAGTCTATCCTCCTATAATTCAGCCGACCCATCCTCGCTTGGTTCCATTGTATGGGGCTCCTGCGTGGGAAGGTCGGGTCACTGTTGTGATTACTGCTCGAATTTGTTGGGCTGTCTGGGCTTGCGCCGACCCGGCCTTGTGTTAATCCGCTCCACTGGTCGTTCCTCCCAGGCCCACGAGGGGATGACCTTACGAATTATGGGGCCCTTGGGCCTTTCGTGAGGTCTTTTATCCTTCTAGTGGACCCAGGGGATATTTGTCCCCCACAGCAGGGACCCTTCATCAGATCTAAGTGGTCTCATGTCCCAATCACCTTCTCCCAGGAGGATCTTCATCTTGAATACTATCCTCACAATGATGCCAAGGTTATATCTTGTGTCATCAAGGGATTCCTGGTCCACAATGTTCTGGTTGAACTAGGCAGTGCAGCGGATATCATATTTGCAAAGGCTTTCAGACAAATGAAAGAACCAGAAGACAAGATTCATGATGCAACACACCCTCTTTGTGGCTTCAGAGGGAGACAGATTGTGGCACTTGGCAAAATGACAATGTCAGTTACCTTCGGTTACGTACACAACACAAGGTCTGAACAAGTTGTCTTTGACATCGTTGACATGGAATATCCATACAATGCAATCATCGGTCGAGGAACGCTTAATGCCTTCAAAGCCATACTTCACCTAGCGTACTTATGCATGAAGATACCTTCGGAACAAGGGCCCATTACTATTGACGGGAGTCAAGAAGCCGCCAGGAGGGCTGAAGGGAGTTGGACGGATTCAAAGGCGATCCATAATATAGATGGAACCGAAGCCTGTCAACAATATAAGCACAAAAGAGAGAAGGTTGCTTCGGCAGATCAGCCGAAGCCTATGCTCCTGTGTGAAGATATAGCAGATCAACGGGTACTGCTGGGATCTCAGTTATCTGATGAACAAGAAAAGACTCTGCTAAGATTTTTGTTCAATAACAAAGATGTCTTCGCTTGGACAGCTAATGATCTCTGTGGTGTTAACAGAGATTTCATTGAACATTCACTCAATGTGGATCCATCTTTCAGCCCAAGGAAGCAAAGACTTTGGAAAATGTCTAAGGATAAAGCCGAAGGTGCTCGGAATGAAGTAAAGAGACTTCTCAGTGCTGGCACTATCAGAGAAGTAACATATCCAGAATGGCTAGCCAACACTGTTATGGTGAAGAAGGCTAATGGAAAATGGAGAATGTGTATTGATTTCACAGATCTCAACAAGGCATGTCCAAAGGACGAGTTCCCTTTACCAAGAATAGACTCCCTTGTAGATGCAACAGCTTCTTCGGAACTCATGAGTCTATTGGACTGCTACTCGGGCTATCACCAAATTTGGATGAAGAAAGAAGATGAGCCAAAAACAAGCTTCATAACTCCCAGTGGTACTTATTGTTACCTTCGGATGCCTGAAGGGCTCAAGAATGCTGGAGGAAGCTTCAACAGAATGACAGCCAAGGTTCTTCACTCTCGAATAGGTAGGAATGTGCTGACTTATGTTGATGACATCATAGTAAAAAGCACAAAGCAAGATAATCATATTGCTGACCTGCAAGAGACGTTTGCTAATTTTAGGCAAGCTGGTCTTAAGCTAAATCTAGAAAAGTGTGTCTTTGGAGTAAAGAAGGGCAAGTTCCTTGGCTGTCTGGTATCGACTTAGGGAATCGAAGCTAACCCAAGTAAGATCGAAGCTATCCTTCGGATGGAGCCGCCTAATTCAAAGAAGGGGGCTCAACGATTGGCAGGAAGGCTGGCGTCGTTAAATAGTTTTGTATCAAGATCAACAGAAAGGAATATGCCATTCTTTGAAATACTGAAGTCAACCGAAGTTTTTCAGTGGGGTCTGGCTCAACAAAAGGCTTTCGAAGAGCTAAAGCAATACTTAATAGACTTGACAACTCTAACTCCACCTTCATCAGGGACTCCGTTACTCTTGTATGTGGTAGCCTCTCATTCTGCAGTTAGTGCAGCACTTGTACAGGAGAAGCAAGATGGCCAAGTAAAAAGACAAGCACCAGTATACTTCGTCTCCGAAGTACTCAGTTTATCAAAGCAAAATTACACAGAATTGGAGAAGGTGTTGTATGCTGTGCTAATGTCCTTCAGAAAGCTTCGGCATTACTTTCAAGCCTATCATATAATTGTACCTTCATCACAACCTCTGAAGGACATAATGAGAAACAGAGAAGCTACAGGAAGAATTGGAAAATGGGCTACGGAACTCAATGATTTCACTATTGATTATGTACATAGATCCTCAATTTAGTCTCAGGCGTTAGCAGATTTCATTACTGATTAGACGCCAGGGGCTCAGGGAGAAGAAGCAATAAGAGATACCGAAGCCTGGACAGTATTCTGTGACGGTTCATGGGGAACCTTCGACGCAGGAGCGACTGCTGTTCTAGTAGCGCCCTCTAAAGTCAGGACATGCTATGCATCAAGACTGGACTTTAGTTGCACAAATAACATTGCTTCGGATCCCTTCTATTGGGCTTCGGAAGCTAAAGGCAATGGGAATAAGAAGGGCAGTTCTTAAAACTGATTCCCAAGTTATTTCTGGCCATGTAGACAAAAGCAGCAAGGCAAGGGATCCGAAGCTTGAAAAATACTTGGATACAGTCCGAAGATTGGAGGCCTCTTTCGAAGGGTTTTCTGTAAAAAATATTCCAAGAGGGGAAAATGAGCATGCAGATCTGCTAGCTAAGTCAGCGGCACAGGGGCTCCCTCTACCTTCGGAAGTATTCTTTGAGACAATAAAATCACCTTCGGTTGAACTTATGGAGAGAGCAGTGCTTGCAATATCACCTGTACATAGTGAAGATTGGAGGACTGAAACTATATCTTTCCTCCAAGGTAATTGTCTTTCGGACGACGAAGATTATAATAACAGAATGGAAGCAAGGACAAGACCATATGTGATAATAGAAGGGGACTTATACAAACATGAAGTCTGCTCTCCACTACTCAAGTGTTTATCCAGAACCGAAGGCCAAGAGCTGATGAAGGAGATACATGCAGGTCTATGTGGATCTCATATTGGGTCTAGGCCTTTGCTGGGGAAGGTTTTGAGACAAGGATTTTATTGGCCGAAGGCAGCTTCGGATGCAGCAGATCTATTTCAAAAGTGTGAAAATTATCAAAGATGTGCAAGAGACCAGAAGCAACCTTCATCTCTAACCCAGTTAATACAGCCAACTTGGCCACTGCAAAGGTGGGGTCTAGATTTGTTAGGTCCACTTCCACCTGCACAAGGAAATTTGAAATATGCTGTTGTAGTAGTGGAATATTTCTTTAAGTGGATCGAAGCAAAACCTTTAGCCACAATAACTTCGGCCACAGTACAGAAATTCTTTTAGCAGAACATTGTTTGCCACTTCGGCGTGCCGAAGGCAATAACCATGGACAATGGAACACAATTTGATGCCGAAACATTCAAAGATTTCTATGACCGAATTGGTACAAAAATCCATTTTGCATCAGTAAGGCATCCGAAATTAAATGGGCTAGTAGAAAGAGCAAATGGCATTATAATGATAGGAATAATGAAGTTAATCTTTAATCAGCCCAGAGAAAAATGGCCAGATGAGTTAGTTAAAGTGGTGTGGAGCCACAACACAACTATGTCAAGGTCAACAGGATTCACACCCTTGAAGCTCCTGTTTGGTGACGAAGCAATTACACCAGAAGAAGCAAAGGCAGGATCAATAAGAACAACAGCTTCGGCGGAAGACGAAGCTGATTATCAAACAACAAAAGATACTATAGAAGGGACCAGACTTTAGGCTATAGAACACATCAATAAATATCAGGCCGAAACAATAAGGTGGCATGATAGGAAGGTTCGATTAAAAAACATCAAGACAGGGCATATGGTGGTTCGAAGAGTGGCTAACCCAGATATATTAGGCAAGTTGCAACTGAAGTGGGAAGGTCCTTTTCTGGTAGTATCTTCGTCAAGACCCGGTTCTTACAGATTAAAGGATATGGACGGCAACGACATACCCAGATCTTGGAATGCGGATGAGCTTCGATGGTACTACATGTAATTTGATGTAATCTTTTTCCATTCTTTTTCTATGGCACCCTTTTCCTTTCAGGAGGGGAGAAAGGTTTTTAATGGGGCCATAGCTTGTAATTTTTTCTTATTTAGCCCTACACAATACAAAGGCCAAAATCCCCCAAAGATATAATATGTAAAATCAGAGTTTGCACCATCGAGTGCAAAAAGGAAAAAACAGGGAGAAGCTCAAAAGACGTCCCTAAGGGGATGCAGAGCATGACGAAGCTACAAAAAGTTGTTCCTTAAGGGAGTGCAGCGTAAGTTTCGAAGCTCAGAAGTCGTCCCTATGGGGATGCAGAGCATGACGAAGCTACAAAAAGTCGTTCCTAAGGGAGCACAGAGTAAGTTTCTGCTCAGAAGTCGTTCCTAAGGGAATGCAGAGCCAAATACCACCGAAATATAAGGTGAAGAAGCTCCAAAGTTGTTCCTAAGGGGATGCAGAGCTTAAATGCCACCGAAATAGAAGGTGAAGAAGCTCCAAAGTGGTTCCTAAGGGGATGCAGAGCTTAAAGACTACAAAGTCGTTCCTAAGGGGATGCAGAGTCTGGGTGTAGCTTCGTTTGTGTTTGGGACATTCATTTGCACATTGCATTACATCATTCATTGCATTCATACACATTCGATTAGACATTTGTAGGTTCATCATCATCATAACATGAAGCACGAACAGAAATACTCTATCTTCGACGACAGTGCTTCAATGAATGCAAAGAAGCTTCGTTTCAAATGAGTACATGTGACGCAACAGCATGCTTCATTGTGTACGAAAAGAAGGGAAGGTGTTTTTCGCCTTCGGCTCAAAAAATACAAGTTTCGACCACAGCAAAGCAACTTGTACATGGATGAAAAGGTAAAAATATATTACAAGGTGTGGACAGTTATACATCACATTGTTCGATCCTCGATTACAGTTTTTTCTACAAAGTCAATACAAATGTTCCTAAGCTCTATACAGGCAGGCCTAAAGAGAAGCTTCAGCAGCTTTCGGAACGTGCTTCGGCTTATCAATCTTCGGCACCACCATCCTGCAAACAAACTGTTGGGACCATGCTTCGTTGCCAAAGGTCCTGCAGGAAGAAACAGCTTCGGCTAAAGCTGCTTATACATGATGACCGAAGCTACCACTCATGAAGCTTCGGTGATTATAGCATATCCGAAGATGAAGGGTCGAACCGACTTAAAGATAGAATGACATTTTAGTCCATAAGGGTCTGAGTCATTGTTGTGAACTTTTATAAGGGGCATGATTGTAATTCTTTACAGGCGGTGTCCTGTGCCTATAAATAGTGAACAGTATTCCTTTACTGTTCACGGATTCCTGTAATTGCAAACGCATTGCTCGGAAATTGTTATTTGTCAAGGCAAAGGTATAAATGTACCTAAACATTATGTTCTGACATTTTTAGGTTCATATAATAAAATATGTGAATGATGTTATCTATCTCTGATATATTTATCTTTAATGTTTCATGTTATATATATTATTTCATATTATTTTGTAAATCTAGTCATGAAGGTACAACCTTCGTGATATTCTGCTTATGGTCTTCATCCGAAGTTCATTAAATCCTTGGGGAGATAATGCTTCAGCGGACGAAGGGCATTAATATTTAACATTTTATGTTGCCTTGTTCTTAATTCATAGCATTTGAGAACAAGTCCCCAACATTGGCGCCCACCTCCGGTGAACTCACTTCTACTTTCCTGAGACAATGGCTTCGTTCAAGAACCAAGCTGGAACTGCTTCGGCTCCAAAGCTGATCCTCCCGATCACAGGCGGTTCATGCTCAGAACCGGCTAACAAGAAACAGAAGAAGGAGGCACAGAGAAGAGTACAACATGTAGGGGTACAAGGACCCTTCATCAAGTCAAGATGGTCTCACATTCCAATTACCTTCTCTCAAGAGGATCTTCAGCTCAAGGATTACTCGCACAATGATGCTATGGTTATCTCTTGTGTGATCAAAGAATTTCTGGTCCATAATGTTTTGGTTGATACAGGCAGTGCAGCTGATATCATATTTGCTAAGGCCTTCAGACAGATGCAAGAGCCCGAAGACAAGATCCATGATGCCACACATCCCCTTTGTGGCTTCAGAGGAAGGCAGATTGTAGCACTTGGAAAAATCACGATGCCAGTAACCTTCGGATTTATCAACAACACAAGGACTGAACAAGTTGTGTTCGATATTGTTGACATGGAATACCCTTACAATGCAATCATTGGTCGTGGTACTCTCAATGCCTTCGAAGCAATTCTTCATCCAGCATATCTTTGCATGAAGATACCTTCGGACCAAGGACCTATTGCCATTCATGGAAGTCAGGAAGCTGCCAGAAGGGCCGAAGGAAACTGGACAGACTCAAAAGGAATCCATAACATAGATGGAGCTGAAGCTTGTGAGCAGTACAAGTTTAGAAGGGAGAAAGCTGCTTCGGCCGATCAGCCGAAGCCCATGCTTTTATGTGAGGACATAGCAGAGCAGAAGGTGCTATTGGGATCCCAACTGTCTGAAGAACAGGAGAAAACCTTGATAAGGTTTCTGTTCAACAACAAAGATGTTTTTGCATGGTCAGCCAATGATATTTGTGGAGTCAACAGGGATGTCATTGAACACTCGCTCAATGTTGACCCATCCTTTAGACCTAGAAAGCAGAGGCTTCGGAAGATGTCTGATGACAAGGCCGAAGGTGCTCGGAATGAAGTGAAAAGGCTCCTCAGTGCCGGAGTTATCAGAGAGGTAAAATACCCAGAATGGCTGGCTAACACTGTTATGGTAAAAAAGGCCAATGGTAAATGGAGAATGTGTATTGATTTTACTGATCTCAACAAGGCCTGTCCGAAGGACGAGTTTCCGTTGCCAAGGATAGATTCTCTAGTTGATGCAGCAGCTTCATCAGAGCTTATGAGTCTGCTGGATTGTTATTCAGGTTATCATCAAATTTGGATGAAGAAGGAGGATGAGCCAAAAACCAGCTTCATAACCCCTAGTGGAACATATTGTTACCTTCGGATGCCTGAGGGGCTCAAGAATGCTGGAGGAAGCTTCAGCAGAATGACAGCGAAGGTTCTTCATTCTCAGATAGGCAGAAATGTGCTAACTTATGTTGATGATATCATTGTAAAAAGCACGAAGCAAGATAATCACATTGCTGATCTGCAGGAGACCTTCGCTAATTTTAGACAGGCTGGTTTAAAGTTGAATCCAGAAAAATGTGTCTTCAGAGTGAAGAAAGGGAAATTTCTTGGCTGTATAGTTTCAACAAAAGGGATTGAAGCTAATCCAAATAAAATCGAAGCTATCCTTCGAATGGAACCACCAAGTACAAAAAAGGGGGCTCAAAGACTGACAGGAAGATT
This sequence comes from Zea mays, assembly GCF_902167145.1. Lineage (NCBI taxonomy): Eukaryota > Viridiplantae > Streptophyta > Magnoliopsida > Poales > Poaceae > Zea > Zea mays. Next base: position 94,039,517 of record NC_050097.1, read on the forward strand.
AGCATCTCCCAACAGATTTATATCTAGATCAGCAGAGAGAAATTTACCATTTTTCGAAGTGCTGGAGTCAGCCGAAGTTTTTCAATGGGGACCAGTTCAGCAGAGAGCCTTCGAAGAGCTGAAGCAATATTTGATACACCTAACAACACTAACTACACCAACGCAAGGGGCTCCTCTGTTGTTATATGTGGCAGCTTCGCACTCAGCGGTAAGTGCAGCACTTGTCCAGGAGAAGCTTGAAGGCCAAGTCAAAAAGCAAGCCCCAATATACTTTGTATCTGAAGTTCTTAGTTTATCAAAGAAAAATTATACAGAATTGTAGAAGGTGTTGTATGCTGTTTTGATGGCCTCCAGGAAGCTTCGGCATTACTTTTAGGCATACAATATAGTTGTTCCTTCTTCACAACCGTTGAAGGATATTATGAGAAATAGAGAAGCTACTGGAAGGGTTGGAAAATGGGCTGCGGAGCTCAATGAATTCTGTATTGATTATGTGCATAGATCTTCGATTCAATCTCAGGCATTGGCAGACTTCATTGCTGACTGGACGCCAGGGGCTCAAGAAGAAGAAACGAGTAAAGATGCCGAAGTTTGGACAGTATTTTGCGATGGATCTTGGGGAACCTTCGGAGCAGGAGCAGCTGCTGTGTTGGTTGCACCTTCCAAAGTTAAAACTTGTTATGCAACAAGACTTGATTTCGGTTGCACAAATAATATTGCTGAGTACGAAGCTTTGCTCTTAGGTCTTCGGAAGTTAAAGGCGATGGGAATCAGAAGGGCGGTTCTTAAAACTGATTCTCAGGTTATTTCTGGTCATATTGATAAAAGTTATAAAGCAAGAGATCCGAAGCTTGAAAAATATTTAGACACTGTCCGAAGGATTGAGGCTTCCTTTGAAGGGTTTTCTGTTAAAAATATTCCTCGTGGAGAAAATGAATATGCTGATTTATTAGCTAAGTCAGCAGCACAGGGGCTGCCCTTACCTTTGGAAGTATTTTTTGAAACAATAAAAGCACCTTCGGTTGAGCTTCTTGAAAGAGGAGTCCTCAACATATCCCCTGTCTATAGTGAAGACTGGAGAACTGAGATAATCTCTTTCCTTCAGGGTAACTTTCTTTCAGATGACGAAGCTTATAACAAGAGGATAGAGGCAAGAGCTCGACCATATATTATAATAGAAGGGGAGCTATACAAGTGTGGGGTCTGTTCTCCGTTACTCAAGTGTTTATCCAGAACCGAAGGTATAGAACTGATGAAGGAAATACACGCAGGCCTGTGTGGATCTCACATTGGATCTAGGCCTTTGCTTGGAAAAGTTTTTCTCCAAGGATTTTATTAGCCAAAGGCAGCTTCGGATGCAGCGGAATTAGTCCAAAAGTGCGAAGGTTGTCAGAAATGTGCAAGAGATCAAAAACAACCTTCGTCTTTAACTCAGCTAATACAACCCACTTGGTCGTTGCAAAGGTGGGGCCTTGATTTGTTAGGTCCGTTACCACCAACACAAGGGAACTTAAGATATGTTGTAGTGGCAGTGGAATATTTTTCTAAATGGATTGAGGCAAAGCCTTTAGCCATAATAACTTCGGTTACTATTCAAAAGTTTTTCTGGCAAAATATTGTTTGTCGCTTCGGAGTGCCGAAGGCCATTACTGTGGATAATGGGACACAGTTTGATTCCGAAGCTTTTAGAGAATTTTGCGAGCAAATTGGCACGAAGATCCATTTCGCATCAGTTCGACATCCGAAGTCAAATGGACTTGTAGAAAGAGCTAATGGTATCATAATGAAAGGAATAATGAAGTTAATCTTCAATCAGCCCAGGGGAAAGTGGCCAGACGAATTAATCAAAGTGGTGTGGAGACACAACACAACAATGTCAAGATCAACAGGCTTTACGCCATTCAAACTATTGTTTGGTGACGAAGCAATAACTCCGGAAGAAGCTAAAGCAGGATCAATAAGAATAGTAGCTTCGGTAGAAGGCGAAGATGAAGCTGATTACTCTGTAGAAAAAGATGCTATAGAAGGGATCAGGCTTCAAGCTGTGGAAAACATCCACAAATACGAGGCTGAAACAATAAAATGGCGTGATAGAAAGTTTAGGCTAAAGAACATCGAACCAGGACATTTGGTGCTTCGAAGAGTAGCCAACCCAGAAACAGTAGGCAAATTACAGTTGAAGTGGGAAGGACCTTTTCTGGTAGTATCTTCGTCAAGACCCGGTTCCTACAGGTTGAAGGATATGGACGGCAACGACATTCCTAGGTCATGGAATGCGGACGAGCTTCGGCGATATTATGTATAGCTTGATGTAATTTTTTCTATTCTTTCTTGTGGCACCCTTTTACTTTCCAAAGGGGGAGAAAGGTTTTTAATGGAGCCACAACATGTAATTTTTCTTTTCCTTATTTCAATTCTATAAGAGTGATATCCCCCAAAGATGTAAATGTAAATGCAAAGGAAAAAGAAAAGAAAACAGGGAGAAGCTCAAAAGTCATTCCTAAGGGAATGCAGAGCTTACAGCGAAAAATAAACGCTGATTCCGCCGAAAGTAAAAGGCAAAGAAGCTCCCAAGGGAGGCTTACAGCGAAAAATAAACGCTGATTCCGCTGAAAGTAAAAGGCGAAGAAGCTCCTAAGGGAGGCTTACAGCGAAAAGTCAGCGCTGATACACCGAAAAGTAAACGGTGAAGCCGAAAAATAAACGGCAAAAAGATTTGAGTCATTCCCAAGGGAATAAAGGCTATGATTATGGTTTTGAATATATTACGATATTCATTTGCACGATACATTACATCATGACATTTGCATTCATAAACATTCATTTAGACATATATAGAATCATCATCATAACACAAAAAACTGATGCTTCGGCTATGAGAAAAAACTTCGAAGAAAGAGAAAATTTTCATGCTTCGTTGTGTACGAAAAGAAGGGAAGGTGTTTTTCGCCTTCGGCTCAAAAGTGAAGTTTCGTTCACAGCAAAGCAGATTGTACACGGATAAAGGAGACAAGATATATTACAAGGTATGTACAAATTTACATAAGTTTTTCCACAATTATATTACAAAGATTTCTCCAGAATTTTTTGCAGGAAAGTCTTTTATAGCAACTGTTAAGCTTCAGCCCGTCATTCTTCAGCTTCATCATCCTGCACATATTAAAAAGCAGAATAAGAAAGGTGCAAATTTCGAGAAGGTAAAAGTAACAAATATAAGTTTCTCACCGGCTTAAGGTGGCTCCGAGCTTCGTCACCAGCCATTTTTCGCCCGCCATTTACCCAAATCTGGGTCATAAATCTGTTTCCAATGCTTCGGGCTAGGCTTGGGATATCAACCAAATCTGCTAATGACAAGCTGAAGTTTGGCCTATTTACAATTTTTCCGTGCGTACAACCAGCCTTCAGGAAAGTGGTAGTTGTGCCTCGAGAAGCTACCAGGGCGCAGAAGTCAGCATGCCCAGCAATAACTTCGTCAAGTGCATCAACCTCGCCTTCAATGTATTCCAAGGTGCTAGGAAGGTTTTCAGCTGAAGGTGTAAATTTTTTAGAGCTGGCTCCGATAGAGTGAAACACATCCTTCAGCCGTTGCACGCATCGGCTGCCGAAATTTAGGCATTTCTCTTGAAGCTCCTTCAATGATTTTTGCAAATTTGAATTCTTCTCGATCTCAGTCTTGAGACTTGTTTCGAGGTTCTTCTTTTCTTGCTCAGATTTTTCTGACTTTTTGAGTAATTCATTCTTTAACCTGTCATTTTCGGCTTGGACCTCAGCCAGTGAGCCTTCCATAGAATGAATAACGAAGTCTTTCTTTTCTAAGGCAGCTTCGTGTTCTTTAACTATGATTTCAAGGTCTTGAATGACGAAGTCCTTTTTCTTCAGAGCAGCCTCGTAATTTTCGACTTTGTCTTCTAGATCTTTGATGATAGTTTTGTTCATTTCCTCTTCAAGATCTTGTTGCATTCTTAGCACTTTACTTAATAGTATACTCTGCAAAATAACCTTCGTCAGAAAACAACTCAAATTTCCTTCTTATAATAATAACAATAATAAAAAAATTGAGAGTTTGTTACCTTGAAATTAGCAAAGAGCAGGCTACCGGCGATATGTTGTCGTTGATACCTGCAGAGGTCCGCTTCTATCTTCGGCAGGCCAACACTTTTGGAGAAGGTTCTAACAACTTTGGCCTCGGTTTGATTCCGAAGGCATCTTAGCTTCCCTTCGTTGACCCCACCAAATAGAAGAGACCCTGGTTTGTATCCACAGGATATGGCATATTTCTTCAGCTCTTCTTTTTCAGCGCCTGTTAACTCTTGTCCAAGTAAATCTTGAAAGTTAAAATTTCCTTCTTCCAAAATGTCTTCAATCTGCTCTTTTCCTTTTTCAGTTGCCGTGTTCACCGCAACCACAGCAGCTTCTTCTTCAGCCATTTTCAGAAGTATATTGTCAATATCATCAAGTGTGGTTTCCAGGTTAGGATCTTCGGTGGTCCCGGCTTCGGCTCCGGTGGCTTCGGTTCCGGTAGCTTCGGCTCCGGCGGTTTCAGCCTCAGTGGTTTCGGCTTCGGTAGCTTCGGCTCCGGTGGCTTCGGCTTCGGTGGTCTCGGCAATGACAATTTTTGACACCGATGTCGGTGGCGGTGTCTGATGAATCACATCTGCCACTTGGATAATTCTTCGTTTTTTCGGCTTTGCAGGACTTTCTGCTGCCGAAGCTTCTTTGTCCTTCTGAAAAAACTTCGTCAGTTCTGGCGCCAGTGGACTTAGCTTGACAGGCAAAGGTTCAGTCATTACCTTCAGAATCTCTTCTACTTCGGTAGCAGAAGGTGTTGCAGGAGCTTCCTCCTCTCGGACCAATGCCTTTGGTTTTGGAGATGCGGGTTTTGGAGATACAACTTTTCTTTTGCTTGGAGCGGCTACCTTTGGCTCTGGGCTCAGTTTTTTAGAAATTTCTTGTTCCTTTTTGGCCAATTTGGTGCTTTCCTTGTCAAGGGCGCTGGCAATTCTTTTTCTCTTTGGGCCTTCGGCATCTCCGCCCAGTTGCTCGTAATCAGGATAGTCAAAGTTCAAGGCATCTAGCACCCGATTCAACCTTCGTTTGAGGCGACTGCCGAAGGCTGCTGTCATCAACTGATCTTCTTTCATAGAATAATTTCCGAGGATATCGTTGCACATAATCTCGATTGTGTCCAACCACTCCTGGCAGGGTTTTTTAAAGTGTTTCTTAAACTTGTAATAAAAAGGCAATCGAACAAGCTCTCCCTTTTTCTTTTCTCCCTCCAGCTTCGGCATCTCCCAATCCCTCATTGTTGGGAACACTTTAAAAGCCAAAAATTACTGCACCAAGTCTCTAGTGCCAATGTGATCTGAAATCACACGAAATTCAGCCATAGTAATTTGGCTCGGGCTCCCCCTTATCATGTTGCATCGGGGCCTCGTTTCTCCGAAGGTTAGCTCTAGTGGACTCTAGACCAATTTATCTTCATCTTTATCAACTTTCACATAAAACCACTTAGATTTCCATCCAGCTGGCCATTTGCTTTGGTAGCTTATCACTGGAAACTTCGTAGTTTTGCGATAAGCAAAGTTGTAACATCCAAAATTCTCATGAAGACCATCTCCTCTGGCTTTAGTCTGATAGTGTAGTTTATGAACTCGGCAGAAACCCTAACCAAACGGTTCCACTCCCTAGCTGCGAAGGGCCCAAATGTAAACACTTAATCTAACAATAGCATTGGGGGTCAGTTGATGAAGGTAAATCCCAAACTTCTTCAGCACAATAGCAATCATCTCATTCAGGGAAAATCTTAGGCCAGCTTTAAAGAAGCTTTTGAACACCACAACCTCATTTTTTCTGGCTTCGGAATAGTTTCCTCTCCGCCGAAACGAACCAACTCCTTTTTTGCCTCACTAAAGTAGCCCAGCTTCACCATTTTTGGGAGATCACCTTCAGAGATGGTGGACTTTCCAAAGTCTAAATGACTAGGTTTGCTTGGCATCCCACAGCTGTATTCATCTTCGGAACCAGCTTCTTCAACATCAGCTTGCGTTGCTTCGGCAGCAGGTGTGTCCTCTGATGGAACCAGCCCAGAGCGCCTCATTGCTTCAGAAATCGGAACAGTTTCAATAGCTTCGGTCTCGTCTCCATCACGCTCAACCCTAGCAGTGGAGCTTATTCTGGCCATTTGATTTTAAATCTTCTTGAACAATTCTTTGGAAGTCAATAACCTTTTTTCCGAAGCTCTTATCGGGACGAAGCACAATCCAAACTGAAGCTTCGTTTAAATGCAAAAATCAAGCTTCGGCTATGGTTAAATTTTTGGCAGCAAAATAGTGCAATAGCAATGAATGCTGTGGTAACTTCACACCTACCTGTCTGTTTATATAGCTGCAGGTAAGAAGGTGAATCGTCAGGATTTTTTCCACCGGGCAAACAGTCGCCCGCACTCACTGCGTGGTGGGCCGCAAAAGCCTAGAAAGTGAACCTGCATGGTGGGACCGCTCCGCGCTCGGAAACTGTATCGTTTCTCGGCAACGAGCTCAGGGAAGGTGTTTTTCAGACCTTCGGCTTCCCGAAGCCTAAGAGACTTTTTTCACGGATCAAGCTCGTTACGAAAAACGATCTAGCACCGCGAAGGGGCTATTGTTGGGACCATGCTTCGTCGCCGAAGGTCCTGCAGGAAGAAACAGCTTCGGCTAAAGCTGCTTATACATGATGACCGAAGGTACCACTCATGAAGCTTCGGTGATTATAGCGTATCCGAAGATGAAGGGTCGAACCGACTTAAAGATAGAATGACATTTTAGTCCATAAGGGTCTGAGTCATTGTTGTAAACTTTTATAAGGGGCATGATTGTAATTCTTTACAGGCAGTGTCCTGTGCCTATAAATAGTGAACAGTATTCCTTTACTGTTCACGGATTCCTGTAATTGCAAACGCATTGCTCGGAAATTGTTATTTGTCAAGGCAAAGGTATAAATGTACCTAAACATTATGTTCTGACATTTTTAGGTTCATATAATAAAATATGTGAATGATGTTATCTATCTCTGATATATTTATCTTTAATGTTTCATGTTATATATATTATTTCATATTATTTTGTAAATCTAGTCATGAAGGTACAACCTTCGTGATATTCTGCTTATGGTCTTCGTCCGAAGTTCATTAAATCCTTGGGGAGATAATGCTTCAGCGGACGAAGGGCATTAATATTTAACATTTTATGTTGCCTTGTTCTTAATTCATAGCATTTGAGAACAAGTCCCCAACACAAACAAACGGTATAAGGTAAAAAGTAATTACAAGAGAAGGCAAGCAACAGGAATAAGTTTCATACCGGTTTGAGTGTTTCGGGCTTCGTCTCCAGCCAGCCCTCGCCCACCCTTGGCCCAAATTTGTGTTATAAATATGTTCCCTATGCTCCGGGCTTCACTGGGGACATCAACCAAATCTGTTGGAGATAGGCTAAAGGTAGGCCTATTCACAGTCTTTGCGTGCGTGCAGCCAGCCTTCAAAAATGCTGCAGCTGTGCCACGAGAAGCTAGCAAGGCACAGAAGTCACTGTGCCCGGCTATTACTTCATCAAGAGCATCAACTTCATTTTCAATATGATCAAAGGTGCTTGATATGTCTTCAGCCGAAGGGGTAATATCTTTGGAGCTAGCCCCAACCGAGCTGAAGACCTTTTTCAATCACTGCACGCAACTACTACTGAATTCCAAACGCTTATTTTGAAGCTCTTTCAAAGACTTATGCAGCTTCGAATTGTTACCAGCTTCGGCTGTGCATTTTTCTTGCAGTTCTTGTTTCTCTTGCTCGAAGCATTCTGAATTTTTCTTTAAAATTTCTTGAGCCTGGAGAAGCTCCTTGGTTAATCTGGCATTTTTAGTTTGAAGCTCTACGATGGAGCCCTCCGTTGCCTAAAGCAAGAAGTCTTTCTTTTCAAGCGAGGCTTCGTAATCTTTAATTTAGCTTTCCAAGCCCTCAATTATGATTTCATTCTTCTTGTCTTCAAGGTCTTGTTGCATTCTCAGCACCTTACTCAGCAGCATACTCTGTAGAGATAATCTGACATCAAAAAACCTTGCTTCATCACAAAAATAAAAGAAATTCAGATAGCAGAATTTTACCTTGAAGTTGGAGTAAAACAAACTGTCGACGATATGCTGTCGTCGATAGCCGCTGATATCAGCTTCAAGCTTTGGAAAACCGACACTCTTCGACAGAGTACCAATTATCTTTGCCTCGGCCCGGTCTCGAATACATACTAAGGCCCTGTCGGTACCCTGAAACTAGGGTACCCCTTACTACAGTATGAAGGCGTGGTGCCCATGCGGCTATCTCTAGTCATGTGGTAAACAACACCTGTCCCCACCGCGTGGACGGCTCCGAGGCCGCCACGTGGCCAGAGAAGATGATATACTCCAAAGTATCAACAGTGGGTCCGGACCCCCATGGGAAAGTGCCGGACCCCTGTATATACAGACCGGACCTCCGGGTAAGGTCCAAGACCTCCACGGGCGCAAACCGGACCCCTTGGATGGGTTCCAGATCCCTCTATGTGGGGCCCAGGCCACTCATAGTAGGGTCCCGGGATTCTGGGACAAAGAATACTTAGGCCTTAATCTAGGCCAGGCAGAGATCCAGAGCCGACACATGTCCGGACCATACCGTATACGCTTCTGCTCCCCGCTCAGACGGAGCCCCGATGCCGCCACGTGGCACGGTGCACGTGACGTAAGCCAACGGGCGGAGCCTGACGTAATGCCTCTAGGCCGCATGGCCTCTGCATTTATTGCGGATAAGGCGCGCCGCCTATCCATTCCGCTGGCAGGCAATGTGCCGCCTCAGCTGTGACAGAACCTCCCAAGTAATTAGGCCCACCTACAGTGTCCTTGTCCAACAGACATCAGACACCCTGTAGATGTTCCTAAATCACTTGACAAGTTCGGTATCTGCCTTCTTACCTTTCCAGGAACGTTTCGCCCGTCTTGCAGACATTACAGATCATCGGAGATAAAGAAATGCGGAAGCGATTACATAACTTACATTTATTTAAAAAGTAAGATCGAGTTACTTATTACAGACCAGAGTCATCCTAGGAGTGCAGAGTAATATTATTACAATACCAAGGGTGGCAAAAACTCCTCCCGATAGTTTTTAAACAAAAGTTCTATATGGAGGACCAAGTCCTCCCGCAGCTTCACTCTTGCTTCTCTTCCTTAGGAACCACCTTGGAGCAGAAGCAACAAAAATTTGTCGCTTCCTCACCTAAAAACAACGGAGGGATAAACCCTGAGTATGGAATTACTCAGCAAGTCTTACCCGACTAAAGAAAAGACTCTCAAGGGTATGCTGGCTTAAGGGTGTCAAGGTAAGGCTTTTCAATAATCAAAGACTCTGTTTTGCAAAAATGCTTACTAAAGTGGATCCTTAAAAATCCAGTTTTATTTGTCAAGTTAAGTAAGATTACCTGCAACTAGAGTTCTTTCTACCCTAGTTCAATCACTTGTCCTGCACTAGCCAATTTCTTAACAAAACCATCATCTCTTAGTGGATTGCTACGTGTAAGTCAGTGACCAAGTCTTCATAACCGCGAAGGTACGGCGATCCGAATCGATTATACTCAGCTGAGGATCTCCAATCACACGACATATGTAGCACTTAACCCTTGCATATGTCAACCCGCCACCGGGGTTCTTAAGATCAGATCAGGTTCACGTAAACCGGGAGCACAGATACACCACCGTCCAGCCTCTTGCCACGGAGGGTACACGCTACTCCCGCCACCGCTCCACACCCATTTCGTGTTATCTTATTCTAGCCTTAGTCTGCCCGAGGCAAGGCTTACCCATGACGAGGCATGTGACCAGTTAAAGGGTTCCCGGTCAGCAGGCCTACATCGAGACGGTCCTTAATCGACTCAGACGGAGACACTACACGAGACTCTCTTCTCGTGCAAGTCACCCGCCCGGTCTCAGCTTAATCATTAAACCCAAAAACTTGGTACCTGGCAGAGGTACATCTTTTCCGATGTTGAATCCATCATGGCCATGATGGATCCACCATCAAGTTTTATTTTTCGAAAACATCCCACCCTCTTTTGCCAAATCATCTTTTGTAAAACAAAACATTTTGTTTTTCTAAAGCAAGGCTAAGCCTCAAAAATCTTTTTGTAAAACGGGTGATCAAGGAAGGTAATCAAATTCAAGGAAGGTAATGCAGGAATTGTTTAATCAATCAACTCCTATCACCTAATGCAGCAATCAAGTGAGAAAGATTTTAAAAACATCAAGGAAGGTGGAAAATGCACTGGGGCTTGCCTTCGTTAGTAGGTGAGTCAGGCTCGGTCCCGCAGATATCGAAGTAGAAACAGTTCCCGGCCTGAGAGTCCGAAGGTGGTGGTGTCTTTTCTTCGGTCACTTCAATCTCTTCTTCGTTTTCTAAATATAACCATATAGGTATATATATAAGAATAAATGCCATGTAATGCTCATGAGAGTGCAAAGATAATAAAGATTTATTAACTAAGTCTTGAATACAACTTTCCTTCATGGAACTCCGAGAACTTAGGGTTTCCGGAGTCAGTAAAGGAGTTCAAAGAGCAGGGGGGTTTAGGTTCTAAGTATCAAACAAGGTCCAAATCAACCCAAATTCTACCCAAGGCCTCTAAATAATGTATAGAACTCATATAAAAAGTTTGGACATTTTTTGGAAATTCCATTTATTTTCTAAAAATCCAGAACTAATACTTTAAACTACTTAAAATGTCTTAAAATTCCTTATTTCTTCTAAAAATCATAAAACTATTTTTATTAAATTCTAGGGAAAATAAGAAGCCTAGGAAAATTGGTTTCATAATTTTAGGATTTTTCTATAGTTTTTAACAAATTTCCAAAGCTCTACTGAAAAAGAAAAGGAAAAAGATTGAATAGTGTTGGGCTGATTCTGACCCAGGTCGGCCCAACAACGGGCGAAAGCGCGCCCGCGCCCGCACGCGCACTGGCTGCTTTGCAGAATGGCCCCCACAGTTTTGAATAACCCGAGAAAGTCCGAACACTATTCAAAACAGTCGCTGACACTTTACACAGGGGTCCCCCGACTTCTGTTTCTTCACCGGATAAACCCCCGACGTCGAACAACGTTGCGCAGAGCTCCGGCGAGCTCGCGCACCGGCCAAATCGCGCCAAGACCGGCGCCCTGCTTCGGCCTAAACCAAATTCACGCCCCAATCAGCGTTTCACCTAAGTCAATTGCATGAACGGAGACCCTAATATCCCTGGCCACGGTGACCGCGCGGATGATCCAAAGAACAACGCGTTCCCGACGGTCAGTGGGCCCCTAGTCCAATTGGACGGGTCAGCAAGCATCGTAGGCATGTGAGAAAGCTTAAACGAGGGAGAGGGAGGGTTGGACTGACCGAGAAGGGAGCTGGCCGCGTTGAGGTCGGTTTTGGGTGGCGGAAAATTGATTTGGGGGAAGTTGGAAATTGGGACTCACTGGCGATCAACTGAGGACGATTCTTGGTGGCTGCGTGCTGGATGACTTAGCGGAGCTGGTGGAGGGCTCAATTTATAGGGAGAGCGAGCGGTGGCCGGGAATTTTAACGGCGACGTGCGGCGGTCGGAGATAAGGAAGAACTGTGGCGCAGTGGATTCGTGTCCACAGTCGTGGCGAGCTCACTGGCGGTGATTTGACGGCTGTAAGGAGCCACGGCGACACGATGGAAAGGTAAAGCCACGCGGCGCAAGGCCGGGAGGCGGCGGTCACCGGCGAAGCTATCCGCGCCAGCCGCAAAGCAGAAGGGGAAGATGACGGTGAGTCACCGGAGTGACGTCCAGCGCACGGGCTGTGAAGATCTTTTACCCCGCAAGGTTATCTATTAGCCACGAGCGCGAATCCGGACGGCGGCATCACGAATCTTCGCGCGGGGGGGGGGGGGGGGGTCGCCGGCGGCGAGCAAGCTACGCTGGCAGTCTGATCCACACCGGCTACTGTACCATCGCGTCTCATTTCAGTTAACCTGACAGAGCAACTTGAAGCATGATTTACTCTCAATTTCCAATGACAACTCCCCCAAGCTCTACAGCAAAATTGTAGAGCTATAAACCAGCAATAATTCGACTATAAGGCTTGAACTCATTTGAGCACTAGATCAAGGTTGAATTCATACTCAAAGTTGGCTCTGTTACACTGAACATCTGAATTTCAGAGTGGAACCAGCCTGACAGCCAAATTTTAGGCTTAATTATCTCCAATTTTTTCTTAACAACTATGCTCACACTCTTAAGAAAAGTTGTTCTCCTTTGATTGGGCTACAATTTTGATGTGGTGACCTAGGGCAAAAACCTTAAAATTTGAAAGATACAAAGCTCAAAAGTTGAGCCTACAACACTGTTTTTTAGACTTTGGTGTATAGGGTTTAAGTGGTGCTTTTTGCAAATAGACCCAAAACTTAGGGTTTGGGTTGAAAATCTTCCCAAATGTGAACCATGTGACTTTATATGTTTAAATATAGTAGTGTTTACACTTTAGTCCAAATGTGCACAGTTTTTGCACATAGGCCCCTAGGGTTTGGGCTTAGGGTTTTCTAGGGTTCCAATTAAGGTTTTTGGTATCCTAGGGGTATAAAAGTGATTCAAGTTCATTCTTGGGAACATTTTATGACTATTCCCCTAAAGCTTTTAGGTTTTCTTAATTTGGGTTATGTCTTACCCCTTTAATCCCTATTTAGGGTTATGTTCCCTATCAGGGTTCTATTTGCAAAATACCAAAACAATACAACTTGTTTGAAATTTTTACCTAGTGAATGCACTCTTGGTGTGTCAAACATATGCAATGCCAATGTTTATGATGCCATGCTCAAGTTTTAGTTACAGTAACACCAGGGGTGTTACATCCTTCCCCCCATAAAAGAATCTCGTCCCGAGATTAAAAGTCCAAGGGCTTATAATGGAAAAGGAAATGCGGCATACTTTTATTTCCTTATTTCTGGTACAAGGCAGGGGTGGTTTGGGAATTTACTCCTTTATTACAACAGCTATACATATTCTTTACAAATTACAAGAGGCTAAAAATCCTGGGAAATTCTTATCTAAAAAGTCTTGAGTTTCCCATGTAGCCTCATCTTCGGAATGTTGGTTCCACTGTATCTTGTAAAACTTGAGAGTTTTTCTCCGGGTAACTCTGTCCTTTTGGTCCAAGACTCGAATAGGGTGCTCAGAATATGTCAAGTCCGGCTCAAGGACAACATATGTCACTTCAACGGTTCGATCGAGAACCCGAAGACACTTCTTCAATTGTGACACGTGGAACACATTATGCACAGCAGACAAGGTTTCGGGTAACTGGAGTCGGTATGCCACTGGCCCATATCTTTCCAGGATAAGAAAAGGACCAATATATCGTGGTGCAAGCTTTCCTTTAACCCCGAAACGTGATACGCCCTTCATTGGTGAAACCTTTAAGTAGACATAGTCTCCCTCAAGGAAATATAAGGGCATTCGCCGTTTGTCTGCATAACTCTTCTGACGAGCTTGGGCTTTCTTCATATTATGAATTATTTTCTGAACTTTTTCTTCAGTCTCTTTCACCATATCAGGCCTGAAGAAGTACCTTTCACCAGGTTCAGACCAATTTAGCGGAGTACGACATCGTCGTCCATATAAAGCTTCAAAGGGTGCCATCTTGATACTTTCTTGATAGCTATTATTATATGAAAACTCCGCTAACGGCAAACATTCATCCCATTTTTGTGGAAATTCCAGAACACATGCTCGCAGCATATCTTCCAGTATTTGGTTCACTCTCTCAGTCTGTCCACTAGTTTGAGGATGATAGGTCGAACTGTGGAGCAACTTAGTACCCAAGGATTTGTGAAGTGCTTCCCAAAACTTGGCTACAAATTGAGGTCCACGATCCGACACTATGGTCTTCGGAACACCATGCAGACTAAGAATACGAGCAATGTACAATTGGGCATAGACAGTAACCGGGTGATCTGTCTTGACCGGCAGAAAGTGAGCAATCTTCGTAAGCCGATCAATTATAACCCAGATAGAATCATACCCTTTTGTAGTCCTGGGTAATCCCACAATGAAGTCCATACTAATATCTTCCCATTTCCATGTTGGGATCGGCAAAGATTGTAATGGACCAGCTGTTTTCATGTGTATGGCCTTGACACATCTGCAAGTGTCACACTTAGCCACATAGCGTGCAATTTCAATTTTCATCTTCGTCCACCAGTAGTGCTGCTTTAGATCATGATACATCTTAGTGCTTCCCGGATGAATAGAATAGCGACTAAGATGCGCTTCATCTAAGATTTGCTGGCGGAGCTCTTCATTCTTTGGCACCACTATGCGGTTATTGAACCATACCACACCTTGATCATCTTCTTTGAAACATTTGGTTGTTCCAGCCATTATCTTCTCACGTATGTGCTTCATACCCTCATCATCTTTTTGTACGTCAATTATTCTTTGTAAGATGACTGACTCCAGCTTGAAATGATTTGAAGTCCAATGTTGAATAATTCCCAGGTTCAAATTCTCCATCTCCTGGCATAATGTGATGTCAGGAGTCCTTACTGTTAAACAATGGCAGGAAGCCTTGCGACTGAGCGCATCTGCCACTACATTTGCTTTTCCTGGGTGATAATGGATTTCTAATTCATAATCCTTGATTAGCTCGAGCCATCTTCTTTGTCTCATATTCAATTCTGACTGGGTGAAGATATATTTCAAGCTTTTATGGTCTGTATAGATATGACAGACATTACCCAGCAGATAATGACGCCAGATCTTTAGAGCATGAACCACCGCAGCTAACTCCAGATCATGAGTAGGATAATGTTCCTCATGTCGACGTAACTGCCTTGAAGCATATGCAATTACTCGGCCTTCTTGCATTAACACACAGCCGAGTCCACTGCCTGATGCATCACAATATACATCAAAGGGCTTGGTGATGTCCGGTTGAGCCAATACCGGAGCAGTGGTTAATAATGTCTTCAATTGTTCAAAAGCTTCATCACACTTTGAAGACCAATTGAACTTAACATCATTCTTCAATAAACTTGTGATTGGCTTCACAAGCTTCGAAAAATCTGGTATGAATCGGCGGTAATATCCAGCCAGTCCAAGGAAACTTCGGACCTGATGAACAGTGGTCGGGGGTTTCCACTCCAAAATGTCCTTGACTTTGCTGGGATCTACCGCAATCCCCTTGGCAGATATTACATATCCCAGAAATTGGATTTCCTCCAACCAAAACGTGCATTTGCTGAACTTGGTATATAACTGATGTTCTCTCAAGCGCGTTAACACGATCCGTAAATGTTGTGCATGCTCCTCTTCATTTTTGGAGTATATCAAAATATCGTTAATGAAGACCACCACAAACTTGTCCAACTCGGGCATGAATATCGAGTTCATCAAATACGTGAAGTGGGCAGGAGCATTTGTCAATCCGAAAGACATTACCAGATATTCAAATAATCCATACCGCGTAGTGAATGCGGTGTTTGGTATATCTTCGGGCCGAATACGGATCTGGTGATAGCCCGATCTGAGATCAATCTTGGAAAATACCCTTGCTCCAGTCAGTTGATCAAATAGAATATCAATCCTTGGAAGAGGGTACTTGTTTTTTATGGTGACCTCATTCAGGGGTCGATAATCCACACACATCCGTAAAGTTTGATCCTTCTTCTTGACGAATATGGCTGGACAACCCCATGGCGATGAGCTTGGCCGGATAAATCCTTTCTCAAGTAGGTCTTGTAATTGAATTTTCAATTCTGCCAACTCATTAGGAGGCATTCGATACGATCTTCTAGATACTGGAGCCGTACCGGGCTTCAACTCAATTACAAATTCTACCTCCTGTTTAGGTGGCAGTCCGGGCAAATCCTCGGGAAAGACATCGGGAAACTCGCATACCACCGGAATATCTTTGATCTCCGGTATAATGGCTTCATAAGCTCTGCCAGTAGCTTTGGTTGAAATGGGGATAGGCAAAAGAATTTCTTCCTGGTTATGACAACCTGATAATTCTCTGATCAATGTCGAGAGTTGCTTTATGTCAGGCTAACCCATTCATGCCCAAAATGACGTCTATATCTTGGCCTTTCAGGACAATCATATTAGTAGGAAAGTCCCGTCCGGCCAAAGTTACGGGCACTTGATAGGCCACTTCTCTAGTAAATATTTGTCCCCCAGGTGAGTGAATTTTAATCCCCTCTTTTGATTCATGGCATGAGATGCAATGTTGCTCCACAAATTTCTTGCTGATGAATGTATGCGAAGTACCAGAATCAAAGAGAATAACTGCGGGATGATTGGCCACAAGAAACGTACCCATCATTACCGGCTCACCGTCCGGTGTAGTGGCCACTTGCGTATAATATATGCGTCCCGTCTTCTTTGTATTTTTGCCCATATTATTTCCCTTGGCTTGAGATGAATTCCTAGATCCTTGTTGATTATTCGACTGGTTCTGCTTTGGATAAGGGCAATCCTTGATAAAATGGCCAGACTTTCCACAATTAAAACATCCAGTCGATGAGCTGGGTAAAGCAGGGTATCGAGTGCCTGGGGCACCCGGCTGACTTGATGCAGTAGGGGCATTATTGGGACGAATAATTATTGGCTACTTGAAAGGGAAGGATGGTGCACGTGAATGATTCTGGTTAGAAGGCCGGAGAATAAACCGTTGCCTCTTTACCGGGCCCTGACTAGGCCTATCACCTCCAAATCCCTTAGATTTTCCGACACCTGCATACTTTGCTTCCACAGCCAAGGCTGTACTAACAGCTCTTCCATACGTAAGATCTATGCAGGTTGCCATTTTTCTCTGCAGTCGATCATTTAGACTTCTCATAAAGCAATTCTTCTTTTTCAAATCAGTGTTCACTTGATCGATTGCATATTGTGACAAATGATTGAACTTATTGAGATACTGATTAACAGTATCCCCTCCTTGTTTCAGCTTCATAAACTCTTCTTGCTTCATGTGAAGAACACCTTCTGGTATATAGTGCTCGCGGAAGGCCACCTTGAATTCTTCCCAAGGTATCTGATGATTGGCCGGTTGAACAGCCACAAAATGACCCCACCAAGTGCTGGCAGGTCCGCGCAGTTGCTGGGCTGCGAATAAAGGCTTCTGGGTTTCTGAACATCGCAGCAGTCCGAACTTTTGCTCAATCACACGAAGCCATTCATCTACTTCTAACGAATCTTCGGCTTTAACAAACAAGGGTGGACGTGTCTCTGAGAAGTCCAGGTAAGAAGTTTCATGGGGGCCCTGTTGATAACCCCGCCCACCTTGCTGCTGGAACTGTTGGCCCGCCATCTCTCTGAGAAAACGGGTATTATCTGCGGTTGCATTTACTAAGGCGGCAATCGCCTCGGCCAGTGTGGGAGGAACAAGAGGTGGATTTGGGGTAGACTCCCTCCCACGGGAGGTACTAGCTCCATCCTGTGCTCGAGTTTTGGAAGGCATCTGTGGCAACAACATTTGAAAACAATATGATATGCCAAAGAAAAACCATCCATTTTACATTACCAAAAACAGTAATGTACAGACTCGAACTTTTACAACAGGATACATTACCTATTATACAAATACACTACCTATTATACAATAGTGCAACCTATTATACAATATACTACTTCTACTTCTACTACCCCATTATTCCTGTTTTCCATTGCTTTTGGCGGCCTCGTCGTCGGGTGTGGGAGACCATTCGTCGACCAGCCTCATGGAAGGAGGGGGCTGAAAAAGGTCTAACTCACCACCAAGCGCGTGTCCCACAACATGCGAGGGTCCGGCTTCCGACTCAGCAGGATTCGTAGGCTCACTGGGGTGCAGTTGCGAATATAATATATGAACCTCTTCATGTAAGTTATTGCAATATGTCTGCAGGTCTTCGACGGCCAAGTTGAGCTCGGCTATTCGAGCTTGAGCTTTGTGCTCCTTGTCCCATGCAAGCGAACGGGATTGAACAACCCAGTCGAGTGCCAAATCCCGGTCCGCGAACTGATCTCGCAGATGGCGGACATCTCTTCTTAACTCATTTATGCGGTCGCCATATACGACCCAGATAGCCGTCCTGCGGCGGAGTTCCGCTTGGAGCCGACTTACTTCAGCTTCAAGATCCCCTATAGGATCATTGCTTCCGCTACTACTATTTTCATGCCTCGGGGCCAGCTGGTGACTCGGCACACCAATCGGTCCAGTATGTTTGCACGCTGTTCTCCTTCTGCGCGACGGCATTTTCTAAGGGGGGAAATTTAATTAGTATGGTTCTTAGCATGATGCATGTATAATTACAGAATCAACCTTAGTTGATTCACACCTTCTATATGTTGCACTCTTACTACCTGGTCTTTAAGATAGACTCTTCAGAATACTTAGGTAAGAAGAGAAGAGAGTTTCTAGGTAAGACTTTTAGAAAATCTTTTTGAAGATGCCTCATAATACTTGCAAAGAAGGGCTACGCTCCGATACCAGTTGTGACGGAACCTCCCAATTAATTAGGCCCACCTACAGTTGTCCTTGTCCAACAGACATCAGACACCCTGTAGATGTTCCTAAATCACTTGACAAGTTCGGTATCTGCCTTCTTACCTTTCTAGGAACGTTTCGCCCGTCTTGCAGACATTACAGATCATCGGAGATAAAGAAATGTGGAAGCGATTACATAACTTACATTTATTTAAAATATAAGATCGAGTTACTTATTACAGACCAGAGTCATCCTAGGAGTGCAGAGTAATATTATTACAATACCAAGGGAGGCAAAAACTCCTCCCGATTGTTTTTAAACAAAAGTTCTATATGGAGGACCAAGTCCTCTCGCGGCTTCACTCTTGCTTCTCTTCCTTAGGAACCACCTTGGAGCAGAAGCAACAAAAATTTGTCGCTTCCTCACCTAAAAACAACGGAGGGATAAACCCTGAGTATGGAATTACTCAGCAAGTCTTACCCGACTAAAGAAAAGACTCTCAAGGGTATGCTGGCTTAAGGGTGTCAAGGTAAGGCTTTTCAATAATCAAAGACTCTGTTTTGCAAAAATGCTTACTAAAGTGGATCCTTAAAAATCCAGTTTTATTTGTCAAGTTAAGTAAGATTACCTGCAACTAGAGTTCTTTCTACCCTAGTTCAATCACTTGTCCTGCACTAGCCAATTTCTTAACAAAACCATCATCTCTTAGTGGATTGCTACGTGTAAGTCAGTGACCAAGTCTTCATAACCGCGAAGGTACGACGATCCGAATCGATTATACTCAGATGAGGATCTCCAATCACACGATATATGTAGCACTTAACCCTTGCATATGTCAACCCGCCACCGGGGTTCTTAAGACCAGATCAGGTTCACGCAAACCGGGAACACAGATACACCACCGTCTAGCCTCTTGCCACGGAGGGTACACGCTACTCCCGCCACCGCTCCACGCCCATTTCGTGTTATCTTATTCTGGCCTTAGTCTGCGCGAGGCAAGGCTTACCCATGACGAGGCATGTGACCAGTTAAAGGGTTCCCGGTCAGCAGGCCTACATCGAGACGGTCCTTAATCGACTCAGACGGAGACACTACACCGAGACTCTCTTCTCGTGCAAGTCACCCGCCCGGTCTCAGCTTAATCATCTTTTGTAAAACAAAACATTTTGTTTTTCTAAAGCAAGGCTAAGCCTCAAAAATCTTTTTGTAAAATGGGTGATCAAGGAAGGTAATCAAATTCAAGGAAGGTAATGCAGGAATTGTTTAATCAATCAACTCCTATCACCTAATGCAGCAATCAAGTGAGAAAGATTTTAAAAACATCAAGGAAGGTGGAAAATGCACCGGGGCTTGCCTTCGTTAGTAGGTGAGTCAGGCTCGGTCCCGCAGATATCGAAGTAGAAACAGTTCTCGGCCTGAGAGTCCGAAGGTGGTGGTGTCTTTTCTTCGGTCACTTCAATCTCTTCTTCGTTTTCTAAATATAACCATATAGGTATATATATAAGAATGAATGCCATGTAATGCTCATGACAGTGCAAAGATAATAAAGATTTATTAACTAAGTCTTGAATACAACTTTCCTTCACGGAACTCCAAGAACTTAGGGTTTCCGGAGTCAGTAAAGGAGTTCAAAGAGCAGGGGGGTTTTAGGTTCTAAGTATCAAACAAGGTCCAAATCAACCCAAATTCTACCCAAGGCCTCTAAATAATGTATAGAACTCATATAAAAAGTTTGGACATTTTTTTGGAAATTCCATTTATTTTCTAAAAATCTAGAACTAATACTTTAAACTACTTAAAATGCCTTAAAATTCCTTATTTCTTCTAAAAATCATAAAACTATTTTTATTAAATTCTAGGGAAAATAAGAAGCCTAGGAAAATTGGTTTCATAATTTTAGGATTTTTCTATAATTTTTAACAAATTTCCAAAGCTCTACTGAAAAAGAAAAGGAAAAAGATTGAATAGTGTGGGGCTGATTCTGACCCAGGTCGGCCCAACAACAGGTGAAAGCGCGCCCGCGCCCGCACTGGCTGCTTTGCAGAAAGGCCCCCACAGTTTTGAATAACCCGAGAAAGTCCGAACACTATTCAAAACAGTCGCTGACACTTTACACAGGGGTCCCCCGACTTCTGTTTCTTCACCGGATAAACCCCCGACGTCGAACAACGTTGAGCCGAGCTCCGGCGAGCTCGCGCACCGGCCAAATCGCGCCAAGACCGGCGCCCTGCTTTGGCCTAAACCAAATTCACGCCCCAATCAGCGTTTCACCTAAGTCAATTGCATGAACGGCGACCCTAATATCCCTGGCCACGGTGACCGCGCGGATCATCCAAAGAACAACGCGTTCCCGACGGTCAGTGGACCCCTAGTCCAATTGGACGGGTCAGCAAGCATCGTAGGCATGTGAGAAAGCTTAAACGAGGGAGAGGGAGGGTTGGACTGACCGGGAAGGGAGCTGGCCGCGTTGAGGTCGGTTTCGCGTGGCGGAAAATTGATTTGGGGGAAGTTGGAAATTGGGACTCACTGGCGATCGACTGAGGACGATTCTTGGTGGCTGGCTGCTGGATGACTTAGCGGAGCTGGTGGAGGGCTCAATTTATAGGGAGAGCGAGCGGTGGCCGGGAATTTTAACGGCGACGTGCGGCGGTCGGAGATAAGGAAGAACCGTGGCGCAGTGGATTCGTGTCCATAGTCGTGGCGAGCTCACCGGCGGTGATTTGACGGCTGTAAGGAGCCACGGCGACGCGATGGAAAGGTAAAGCCACGCGGCGCAAGGCCGGGAGGCGGCGGTCACCGGCGAAGCTATCCGCGCCAGCCGCAAAGCAGAAGGGGAAGATGACGGTGAGTCACCGGAGTGACGTCCAGCGCACGGGCGGTGAAGATCTTTTACCCCGCAAGGTTATCCATTAGCCACGAGCGCGAATCCGGACGGTGGCAGCACGAACCTTCGCGCGGGGGGGGGGGGGGGGCCGCCGGCGGGGAGCAAGCTACGCTGGCAGTCTGATCCACACCGGCTACTGTACCATCGCGTTTCATTTCAGTTAACCTGACAGAGCAACTTGAAGCATGATTTACTCTCAATTTCCAATGACAACTCCCCCCAAGCTCTGCAGCAAAATTGTAGAGCTATAAACCAGCAATAATTTGACTATAAGGCTTGAACTCATTTGAGCACTAGATCAAGGTTGAATTCATACTCAAAGTTGGCTCTGTTACACTGAACATCTGAATTTCAGAGTGGAACCAGCCTGACAGCCAAATTTTAGGCTTAATTATCTCCAATATTTTCTTAACAACTATGCTCACACTCTTAAGCAAAGTTGTTCTCCTATGATTGGGCTACAATTTTGATGTGGTGACCTAGGGAAAAAACCTTAAAATTTGAAAGATACAAAGCTCAAAAGTTGAGCCTACAACACTGTTTTTCAGACTTAGGTGTATAGGGTTTAAGTGGTGCTTTTTGCAAATAGACCCAAAACTTAGGGTTTGGCTTGCAAATCTTCCCAAATGTGAACCATGTGACTTTATATGTTTAAACATAGTAGTTTTTACACTTTAGTCCAAATGTGCACAGTTTTTGCACATAGGCCCCTAGGGTTTGGACTTAGGGTTTTCCAGGGTTCCAATTAAGGTTTTTGGTATCCCAGGGGTATAAAAGTGATTCAAGTTCATTCTTGGGAACATTTTATGACTATTCCCCTAAAGGTTTTAGGTTTTCTTAATTTGGGTTATGTCTTACCCCTTTAATCCCTATTTAGGGTTAAGTTCCCTATCCAGGGTTCTATTTGCAAAATACCAAAACAATACAACTTGTTTGAAATTTTTACCTAGTGAATGCACTCTAGGTGTGTCAAACATATGCAATGCCAATGTTTATGATGCCATGCTCAAGTTTTAGTTACAGTAACACCAGGGGTGTTACATCAGCATTTAATGAGCCCTGTCCATTCCACTGGCAGGCGATGTGCCGCCTCAGCATTTAATGAGCCCAGTCACTCCGCTGGCAGACGACGACCAGACCATCCCACAGGCGGCGTGCCTGTCCATTCCATTGGTAGGCAGCACGTCTATACTGCCTCATGCGCTACACTCATCATGACTCGCGCGTTACCGAGGAAGCAGCCGCGACATATCAATACTGTATGGACTACAGACATTATGGCGCTCGGAGTCCGCCCAAGCGTTAGAGGCATTAGTTATTTTCCTTCCATTTTGCCCCTGGGCCCACATGTTGGGGCTCAGTATCCATGTACGTGCCCCCTTGAGCTATAAAAGGGAGGGCACACGACGTTACAAGGCAGCTTCACTTAGACCCAACTTAGACGCTCTCAAGCTCACAGATTCACTTAGGCTCTCATACAATACACAGACAGTGGAGTAGGGTATTACGCTCCGGCGGCCCAAACCACTCTAAACCCTTGTGTTTTCTTGTGTTCATCCCGAATCCATCTAGCAGGCAAAAAGCATAGGCC
Organism: Zea mays; assembly: GCF_902167145.1. Classification (NCBI taxonomy): domain Eukaryota; kingdom Viridiplantae; phylum Streptophyta; class Magnoliopsida; order Poales; family Poaceae; genus Zea; species Zea mays. Next base: position 94,062,504 of record NC_050097.1, read on the forward strand.
CCTCCTCATCTTAGGATCTAGGGCGGGTGCGTTCCACCACCGGCCGGAGAATTTCCTCTCCGACATTTGGCATGCCAGGTAGGGGTCTTAGGCTTTAGGTTTTTGCTTATTTTCTTGCTCAACACCATGGTCCACATCGTCGAGCACCATGACTTTGTCCCCGAGGACTTCCCGATGGAGGAAGAGGTTGTGTCTTCCACGCCACGGGCCGCCAACCGCCTAGTGCCTTGTGTTGCTGCAGTGCACTCTGCGTGGCAGCACACTCCTGCGTAGACATCCAGAGTGTCTAGGGCTACGCCTGGGGCGCTGTCTGCAGCCAGGGAGTTACTGCGCCACCCTCCTAGCTCTATAGCCTTGTCGGAGGCCATGAAGTAGTGGCGGGACGATGTCGACCGTCTGCTCGGCATGGCGTATTATGGCTCAGCCAGACCCAGGCCTCGGTCATCCCGGCGTCAACATGAGGCATCAGCGTCAGTGCGCTCACCCTCTGTGAGGGCCGCACCGACTGAGGACCTGCGGGCGGAGCTCAACCGCAGGCATGCAGGAGAGGACGCTCCAGCCTCTCTGGAGAGGACTGATGATCTATGGGCAAAACTCAACCGCAGGCGTGCGGGCGAGGATGCCCGCATCTCTCTGGAGAGGGCGCGCGAGCGCCGACAGAACGTCGAGGGTCGCAACCTCAACTACGACTTCATTGCGGTCGCACTGCAAACTCCGAGGGGTGCCCGAACTCAGGCGGGTGTCCCGTTGGCCCGCGTGGGCTGCGCCGCACTAGCGGATCATCTCCGCACGGCGACTTAGCCATCCAAGTTCCGGCCACACCTGCCGGAAAAGTATGATGTTACGTCAAACCCGTCGGAATTCCTGCAGGTATATGTCACCGCTATTACGGCAGCAGGTGGAGACACTATTGTGATGGCGACATATTTCCATGTAGCCTTGCCTGGGCCAGCCCAGACATGGCTCATGAACCTCACCCCAGGATCGATCTACTCCTGGGAAGAGCTCTGCGTGCGGTTCACAGCAAACTTCGCCAGCGCTTATCAACAGCATGGCATGGAGGCTCACCTCCATGCAGTGAGGCAGGAACCCGGGGGAAACTCTCCGAGCCTTCATCTCCCGCTTCACTAAGGTACGAGGGACTATACCCCGTATCACCGATGCTTCCATCATCACCGATTTCCGCCAGGGGGTACGTGATGACAAGATGCTGGAGAAGTTGGCCACGCATGACGTGGAAACTGTCACCACGCTCTTCGCTCTGGCCGACAAGTGTGCCAGAGCTGTCGAGGGCCGTGCATGGCACTCGGCACCACAGACCGGAGTCGCCCAGACGGGTGGCTCGGTGCTGTCACCCAAGACGGCAAGAAGAAGAAGAAGAAACGCGGCCAAGAGAGGCCGCAGACTGCTGCTCCGGTCGTCGCTGCTACGACTGGGGGCCGGAACGAGCGCAACAAGCGCCCACGACCCCAGGGAGGCAACAGCGACTCATGCCCTGTGCACCCCAACAGTCGCCACAGCGTCGTGGAGTGCCGCGAGATCATCAAGCTCGCGAAGCGCGTCAGCGAGCGGCACGAGCAGTCTTCCAAGGATGGCTCCCCACCTCGTCGCCGGCCTGGCAAGGAGAGGGTCGACGACGGTGAAGTGGCCGCGGGGGAACGAGAACTCGGGTATCAGTCACTCGAGGGGGTCCTCAAGGACGTTTTCACTGGAGACTCTGACTCCGGTGACGACGGCGACCGCTGCAAGAAGCTGTACGTGATGTACGGCGGGAGCTAGGAGCTCACCTCCCACAGGAACATCAAGTCCCTGCGTCGAGAGGTCCTTTCGGCGGTCTCGGGGGTCCCAAAGGCTGCTCCACATCAGCGGTGGAGGAGCACCACTATCTCCTTCGAGGCATCCGACTGCCCCGAAAACATGGCAGGGGCCGGTGTACTACCGCTCATCACCGCCCCTGTCATCGCCAACATGCGGCTGCACCATGTTCTGATTGACGGAGGGGCCGGCCTCAACGTCATCAGTCATGCTGCATTCAAGCAGCTGCAGATCCCAGGGTCCCGAATGGGACCCTCTCTCCCATTCTCTGGAGTGGGCCCACAACCGGTGTATCCCCTTGGGAGCATCACACTCCCGGTAACATTCGGGACCGAGGAGAACTTCCACACGGAGAACGTCCAGTTCGACGTCGCGAAGGTTAACCTCCTCTTCAACGCCATCATCGGCAGGCCGGCCCTGTACCGGTTCATGGCCATTGCTCATTACGGGTATTTGGTCCTCAAGATGTCGTCTCCGGCCGGGGTCCTCACTCTGCGGGGCGACCGCGCCGCTACGCTTACGGCTGTGGAAAAGTTGCACGCCCTGGTGGCAGAAGTTGCCCGCCCGGATGACAGAGGGAGGAACCCCTCGACCTCCGGGACCAAGGCGCCTACCAAGTTGCCGAAGGTGCGACCATCCGAAGCGGACGACGTCCCCATCAAGGCCGTCTATCTCGGCGCGAGTTCCTCCCAGACCACTCACATTGCGGGTGATCTGGAGGAAAAATAGGAACTCGCGCTCGTCGCCTTCCTCCAGGCAAATGCCGACGTGTTCGCATGGGAGCCATCGCAAATGCCTGGGATCCCTAGGGAGGTGATCGAGCACCATCTGAAGATCAACCCTGACGCCAAGCCGGTGAGTCAGAAGCCTCGTAGACAGTCCGTTGAGCGGTAGGACTTCATCTGAAAGGAGGTCCGGAAGCTTCTAGACGGCGGCTTCATAGAAGAGGTTCATCACCTAGTGTGTCTGGCCAACCCAGTCATCGTCCCCAAGGCAAATGGGAAGCTTCGGATGTGCATCGACTACACCAGCCTTAATAAGGCTTGACCCAAGGACCCTTATCCACTTCCACGTATAGATCAAATCGTGGACTCTACCTTCGGGTGTGACCTCTTGTCCTTCTTAGATGCTTATTCTGGTTTCCATCAAATCCAGATGTCTAGGGAAGATAGGAAGCATACCGCTTTTGTAACAATGGATGGGCTTTACTGCTATGTCGTAATGCCTTACGGTTTGGAAAACGCCTTGCCAACGTTTGTGCGAGCGATGAGTAAGACTTTTGGGGACCTGATTAGGGACAAGGTGGAAGTATACGTCGATGACATCATGGTCAAGACTAAGAGAGGTTCGACCCTAGTGGAAGACTTAACCCTGGTCTTCGACAGACTGCGGGCAACCCGCACAAAGCTGAACCCAGACAAGTGCATCTTTGGTGTCTCCGCAGGGAAGTTGCTAGGGTGTTGGAACTTGCTCTCAGTCGCAAGGGGGGCCAACAGGGGTGAACAATGACGTTAACAGGGTTCTCACGCAAGATGGCAATAGCTCTGTTAATCTGGCCTCTCACGGGCACTGTGCGGGGGTATTTATAGGTATCTGAGCGCCCAGCGTCTCGTGTTAAGGACGCATGTGCCCTCAGACACCTAAGTTATCCCCAGAATATTCCCATAAAGCAGGGTTATAGACTGTAATTACAGGGATGCCTTTACAAATTAGGCCCGTAACACGCAGCGGCCACGCAGGGCCCGTTACAATGGGCCAGATCGCACGTGGGCCTCCGAGCTGGACGAGGTCGCACGGTGGGAAGACCTCGTCGCAGGCCTTCGTCTGATGTCGTATCGAGCGAAGGGTGTCCCTGCCCGTTTTATCTCCGTCGGACCAGCGACTGCAGCGAAGACTTCGAGCGAAGGGTGGCGCCTTTGCCTTCGCCCCAACATTTGCCCTCCGAGGGACCAGTTCGACAAAGTCACCTGGTGCCAAAGACGTCGCTAGATGGCGGAGACGCTGCCCTCGCTCGAAGTGGTTCCGCGGGAGTTTTTGACATGACCGTTGATTGACGCCGTACTGTTGGATTGCGGGTTTCCCGAAGCGCCGCGCCCTGTTGGATTGTGGGTTTCCCGAAGCGCCGCGCCCTGTCTATAAAAGGGGGCGGGGTCGGCTCTTTTTGAACTTCACTTTCCGCGCTCCGTGAAAACCCTAGCTGCCTTTTCCACCGTCTTGCTGCTCGTCTGCCCTCCTTGCTCTTGTTCGCCGGAGTTCTGGCTCGAGTGAAGCAAACCGCCCGCCGCCGCCGACGGTACGTAGCGATGCCGACCTCTTCTTCTTCTGCTGCCGCTACGCCGCTAACCGACGCCTCGTCTGAGGGGATGCCGAGTACTCTGGTGGCGGAGGAGTTGCGCGCCGGCGATACAGTGGATTTTGGTGTGTCGCGGATGTCATCGGTCCGCGTGCAAGATATGCAGCGGCTGGGCTACTTTGGCGGCGGAGTTGCCCGCGTCCCGGGGACGGAGGAAGTTCCTGAGCCGGAAGGAGAGTTGGTTGTGTTCGAGGCGTTCTTCGCCGCCGGTCTCCGCCTGCCTGCGCACCGATTTGTTGGAGAAGTGCTGCGCAGATTCAACGTTCAGATCCATCAGCTGACTCCGAATGCCGTGGTGGCTCTGTCGAAGTATGTTTGGGCGATGACTTCGTACGGCGGGCAGCCATCAGTCAAAGTCTTTGCGAATTACTATTGCCTGCACTGGCAGAAGAGGATGATTGGGGATGAAGTTGCCCAGTTTGGGTCCTGTACGTTTACGCCGAAGACCGGCAAGACCACGATGGAGGTAGTCGAGTTGGTTCCTTGCGCCCGCAACAAGTGGGGCAATTGGAATGAGTTTTTGTTTTACGTCGCGGAGGGTACCGTCGAAGACCATGAGGGGCTCCCCGTGTTCGAAATGTGTTCGCATTTTTACTCAGCATACCCGCCCTTTGAGGTGGCGGAGGAGGATGCGGACGAAGGGGCCCTTCTGTGCGCCGTCGGCCTGAGCAGTGGACGCGACTTGGTTGAAGAATTTGTGGCGTACGGGGTATGGCCCTTGGCGCATGGTTGGGCGTTGGGCGAAGTGTGCCCTCGCCGGATGCCTTCCCATGGTGGGAAGATGGTTCGAAGTCCTGCCTTCGCGCTGGATCTGCAAAGCCGCGATCCGGCTGCCTTTGTGCGTGAGGTGGAGGATGGGGCGGCGCGGATCGTTGGTCGGTACGTGCCGAGGACAGAGGGCCAGCGTAGCTGGGATATCCGCGGGTCGAATGACCGTTTGAACATGGTTTTTGAATTGAATCGACTGCCGTATGACGGCTATCCGGGCCAAGATGATGTGGACCGCCGCGGGAAGAAGCCGGTGGTAGTGTCTAGAGACGACCCTGCGCCGGCGGCCGCCCCATCCTCTAAGAAGAGGAAACTAGGTACTGTTATGGGTGGACTTGGGGTTTCCGATGGTTTTGCTAGAGAGTTGATGAGGACATGCACGACCCCGGGGGGAAGGATGTCTTCGCCCGAGCTCCGGGAGTCTTCGGCGCGGATGCTGAGGGTTACCGGGGGTTGGTGGCCTAGGAATGTTCCTATCCCCCGCGCGGCCGGCGAAGACTTTTTTACATCTCGTATGGTTCGTGAATGGAAAGTGTTTCCTTACGGGCGGAATATTGCTGCTGTTGTGTCGGCAGTGATGGACAAGGATCGCCAGGGAGCTGCACAGAAGCGCCAGGCGGTTGTCAGGCTTCATGAAGCCAGGCCGAAGAGGCAGCGAGGGGCTGCGAAGGCTGCTGCCCCGGTGGAGGCAAGCCGCCGCTGGCGGCGAAGTCGGCCGTTCCTGCATCCAGCAAGGCGCCGGAGGCTGCGGCTGGCGCCGGTGGTTCCAGGCCCGCGAAGACTTTGCCGGCGTCCAGCAGGGTGCCGGAGGTCGCGAAGGCCCGAGGGTTGCCGTCGCTGGGCAAGGCCGTCGCCGACTTCGCCACTGATATTAGCGTGGACGACTATCTTGGTGGTAAGCCATTGGCTCGTTTTTTTTAATTCGTTGATACGTCGCAGGGTCGGGCGAAGGCCAACTTGTTATTGTTGCGCCTGCCGCGGCGACCACGGCGGCAGCCGTTGTGCCGAAGGCGAAGGGCGGTGCACTTAGTGCCGGAGGCGACATGCCGGCACTCGCGGCTGTCAGGGACGAGGCGGGCGCTATGTCCCGCCGGCTGAAGGAGATGAAGGAGGCGCTAAGTCAGGTCCGTTGAGCTAGACTTCGGGTTTTTTTATTATTTTTTTGGGGCCGCGGTCTTACGTGTGTTTTGCAGGCGACTGACTTCGCAGACCGCGCGGCGTCTGGGGCCCTCACGGCAGTTGTGTCTGCCGAAGTCGAGAGACTTCGGACGCAACATGCTGACGCCGTCCGGGAAAAATCGGCCGCCGACAGTAAGTGCCGCAAGCTATCGGACAAGGTGACCGCACTAGAGGGGGAGAAGGCTGACCTCCGGCGCCAACTGGCGGGGGAGAGGAGGGAGGCCAACGAGGCCCTCGCCAAGGCGTAGGCTGCGCAGGCGGAGGCCAATCTGGCACGGGCGGAGGGCAATCTTGCCAGGGAGCGCGCCGAGCAGTTGCAGGAGCGGCTCAGCGCCCTGGAGAGCCGTGTGGAGAGGGCCGAGGCCGCGACGCGCGCGGAGGCTGAGCGGACGCGCAAACAGCTTATGGATTCATACCATGAGCTGGGCGCGCGGACCGGTGACTTCGAAGTGCCGGACCGAGAGCCCGGACTTCGCTGCCTGGAGTGGGTATAGGAGGAGTTGCAGGCACTCCCTACTATCGTGGAGGGGTTTATGTCGTATGCCTCCCTGGTCACCTGCGAGGGGGCGATGAACGCGCTCTCTCGCGAAGGGTGCCGGCACTTTGAGGTCTTCGACCAAGCTGATGAAGATTTTGAGCGAGATATCTACAAGGTTGAGGACCCCATAGTGAAGGAATCCACCGGAGCCATGTACGACCGGATGTGGGGTCCGCACGGTCGCGAGGTGGTCAGGGAGCGGGTCGAGACGGCGAGGGCTCAGGTAACGTTTGACGTTTGTTTGGCGTTTGCTGGATGTGGGCTATGTGTGGGTTTGCTGAATTTGTGTGCTGTGTCTTAGGCGGCGCGTGGCGAGAGGGTGGATGACTTCGGGGCGTTGAACAGCGCGTTGCCTGACCTGGAGCCGATCCCGGTGGAGGCCGTGTCCGGGGCCGCTCTGGAGCCGCCCCTGGAGACTGCGGAAGGCGCTCCGGATGCCCCCACAGCTGCTGCGGCCAGCGGAGACCCGCCCCCAGAGACCGCCGAAGGCGCGCCTAATGCCCCCGCAGCCGCTGCGCCGAGGGCTGAAGATCCTGCGACGGTGGCGGCGGAGGCGACAGCGGAGGCAACGACGGAGGCTCCCGCGACGGCTGGGTCTTCGCAGGTGGCGTAGTGGGTGTGGATAGTTAGGGAATTTTGGATATGTTGCTGAATTTTGGTTGCTGCGCAGGTTCAAGATTTTGGGCCTGCGCACGCAACCGCCACTACTAATTTTTTGGCGGCTTCGACCGTGGATGGTGGTAATAAATATGATGGTTCTGCATCTGAGTTTTCTGATTTTGCTGACTCTGGGAGCTCGGTTGAGTGGACTGAGGAGTCGTCGGAGGAGGACTTGGACTACTTTGCGGCCTTGGATGTGGCAGCGGCGGAGGCTTCACCGCACGCTGCGGACACAGAAGATGTGCCTGGTCCGAGTACCAGGCGTCGGAGGCGAAGGGCGGTTGCGAAGCGTAGAGTGAGTGAGGCGGAGGGAGGTCGGCTTCGTGTGAGTAGGGCTGGCCGGCAGGAACTGTTGTCTTTGCCAGCCGCCGCGAGTACAGGTGAAGGGGAATTGCGAAGTCTTTTTGCGGGTGAGGAGCTTAGGATAATGTTATTTAACTATAGGGAGATGGGAATTATTCCTAAGGTTGAGCCGATGTAGAGTGTGGTGCCCTCGCTTGTACATGTGTAAAGGCTTGTATGATGAGGTTGTGTGCCCCCGCACACTTGGCTATGCTTGCGAGGGCGTTATGTACTTGGTCGGGTGTATTTTGTTATGCTGTGCTGGTGCGCATATAGTCGGTCTTGGCGCGGACAGTTTGGTGTGGTCGTTTTTGCTTTTGTTGTGCTAGTCCGGCTGCACCCTTAGGCGACTTCTGCACGGATAGTCGTCGTGGTAGACTTCGGTTTTTCGCACTTGTTGTGCTAGTCCGGTTGCACCCTTAGGTGACTTCTGCACGGATAGTCTTCGCGGTAGACTTCGGTTTTTCGCACTTGTTGTGCTAGTCCGGCTACACCCTTAGGCGACTTCTGCACGGATAGTCTTCGCGGTAGACTTTGGTTTTTCGCACTTGTTGTGCTAGTCCGGCTGCACCCTTAGGCGACTTCTGCGCGGATTTGTCGCACGCGAGGGTGGCTAGCGCTGAGCCTCGCGGTGACCTCGTATTGGTCGAATGTCGAAGACCGTCGTCGCGGTCTTTTTTTGATGCATGTTTTTGCGGGGGATTTTTCACACATATATTACATGGCTCCGCCTCGTTAAAAACCTCACCCCCCGGGAGGAAAAGAGTGCGGGCCAGAATAAGATTGTTTTTGCGAATTACAAGGGCGAATCAGCCCTGATGAGTCAAACAAAAAATTTGCGGAGGTTGTCGATGTTCCAGGAGTGCTCCAGGTCTTCGCCGTTTGGCGTTGTGAGCCTGTAAGCGCTGGGGGAAGCTTTCGTCTTGACTATGAAGGGGCCCTCCCACCTAGGCTCTAGCTTGCCCCTGGACTCTGTCCGAGCTGTTCGGACGAGTACGAGGTCCCCTTCGCTGAATTCCCTCGGGATGACTGCGTGGTCGCGCCATGCTTTTGTCTGGGCTTGGTATTTGTTTAGGGCCTATAGGGCGAAGACTCGGTCTCCGTCAATGAGATCCTTTGAAGTTGGCTCGTCCACGTCGGGGACGGCTGACGGAACTGTTCGTGGGGACCCATGTTTTATTTCTTGTGGGGTCATGGCCTCCGATCCGTATAGAAGGCGAAAAGGAGTGAACCCGGTCGCCCTGCACTCAGTCGTGTTTAATGCCCAGACCGCCTCGGGTAACAAATCGGCCCACTTGCCCTTTTTTCGTCGAGGAGCATCTTTTTGACAGCTGTGAAGATTTTTCCGTTGGCGCGTTCCACAACTCCGTTGGACTGCGGGTGATAGACTGAGGCGAAGGCAAGCTTGGTGCCAATGGAGAAGCAAAAATCCTTGAAGTCTTGGCTGTCAAATTGCTTGCCGTTGTCGACTGTTAGTTCGGACGGTACTCCGAAGCGGCAAACAATGTTTTGCCAGAAGAATTTTTGGGCAGTCTTTGATGTTATTGTGGAGACAGCCCTTGCCTCAATCCATTTGGTGAAGTATTCGACAGCGACGAAGGCGAACTTAAGGTTCCCCTGAGCCGTGGGCAGGGGCCCGATGATGTCTAGGCCCCAGCGCTGGAGAGGCCATGTGTGGGCGATCAGCTTTGTAAACTGCGAAGGGCTGCCTGATCGAGGGGAAAACTTCTGGCAGGCTTCGCAGGACTTTGTGACCCGATTTGCGGCGTAGATCATTGCGGGCCAGTAGAAACATTGGCGGATCACCTTAGCAGCTAGGGCCCTTGGCCCTGCGTGAGAGCCGCAGGTACCACTGTGGACTTCGCGTAGGATCTGGACACCTTCGGTTTCGGTGACGCATTTGAGCATTGGCTGACTGACCCCCTTCTTGTAGAGTTGGCCCTCAATCAATGCGAAGTCCCGGCTTCGATGCTTGAGGCGCTTGGCCTCGTTGATGTCGGTTGGGTGATAATACCCCTGTAGGAACAGAGTTATTGGTGCCCACCAGTCTTCGGTCATGATAAGGTTGACTATGCGGTGGCCCTCGCTGTCATTGGTTATTTGGAGCCCTTCGGGGCTCCGGACGGCTGGTGTGCCGATGACATGGTAGAACACGTCGGAGGGCAAGGACTCGCCTTTGGCGGCGGCCTTGGCTAATGCGTCGGCCTCTTCATTCTTGGCCCGGTCCACATGCTGCAAGGTGAATCCTTTGAATTGTCTCTCGAGACTTCGGATGGCCGCGAGGTATTGCATAAGTGCGGGGTCCTTTGCTGCATAGTCTTTCTCGACTTGGCCGGCAACTACCTTGGAGTCTGTTTTGATGATGCAGGTGGTGACTCCGAGGGCCCTCAGCTTGCGGAGGCCGAGGATGACTGCTTCGTATTCTGCTATATTATTTGTGCATCTGTCAGATTCCAGAGCGAAGCTGAGGCGTGCTGCATATCTGTGCTTGACCCCGGCTGGTGAGGTGATGACTGCAGCGGCGCCTGCCCCCGCATGGCACCATGCGCCGTCGCAATGGATCGTCCAAACCTTCTCTGCGGACGGATCCGGCTGTGTTATTGGCCCAGTCCAGTCGACGACGAAGTCTGCCAGGACTTGTGACTTGATGGCTATCCTGGGCTCGAAGTTGATGTGGTAGCCGGAGAGTTCGGCCGCCCACTTGGCAATTCTCACCGATGCATCCGGGTTTCTGAACAATTTGCCGAGTCCCCTGTCTGAAGTGACTCGGACCTTGAATGCTTCGAAATAATGGCGCAATTTGCGTGAAGACATAACGACTGCGTAGGCAATCTTCTCCAGCTCTGTCATGTTACACTTGGATGGTGTCAGCACTTCGGAGACGTAATAAACTGGGCACTGCCTAACCACGCCCTCAACTGTCTGCTCCTGCACTAGTGCCGCGCTGACCGCGTGCGGCGAAGCCGCAACATAGAGCAACAGGGGGAGCGAGGAGTCGGGGCTTGTGAGGACGTCCAACTCCGACAGGTACTGCTTTAATGAGGCGAAGGCCGCTGCCTGCTCTGGTCCCCAGGCGAAGTCTTTTGCACCACGAAGTGTTTTGAGGAAGGGGAGACTTCGCTCAGCGGACCTGGAGATGAATCTGTTCAGAGCGGGCAATCTGCCTGTCAGGCGCTGGACGTCTCTGGCGGACTGCGGAGGCGTCATGTTCATGATGGCCTGAATCTTGGTTGGGTTGGCCTCGATGCCGCGGTGTGATACCAGGTAGCCCAATATTTTGCCTTGGCGAACGTCAAAGACGCACTTTTCCGGGTTTAGGCGAAGTCGTGCGTCTCGCATGTTCGCGAATGTCTCGGCGAGGTCGGCGAGATGGTCCTCCTTGCTCTTGCTGGCGACGACGATGTCGTCCACATATGTGAATATATTTCTGCCAACTTGTGCGTCGAGCACTGTCTTGGTAAGCTTGGAGAAGGTGGACCCGGCGTTCTTGAGTCCCTCCGGCATTCTGATGAAGCAATAAGTGCCGAAGGGTGTTATAAAGCTGGTGCTGGCCTTGTCTTCCTCCTTCATGTATATCTGGTGGTAACCGGAGAAGCAGTCGAGGAGTGACATGACCTCGCACCCGGCCTCGCTATCGACTATTTTGTCGATCCGCGGCAACGGGAAGTTGTCCTTTGGGCAAGCCTTATTTGAGACTGGTGAAGTCGATGCACATTCGCCACTTCCCGCTCTTTTTCTGCACCATCACAACGTTGGAGAGCCATGTGGGGTAAGCCACCGGCTCGATGAATTTGGCTTCCAGGAGGCGGTGCACCTCTGCCTTGGCGGCCTCTGTCTTCTCGTCGGACATCTTGCGGAGCCGCTGTTTTTTCGGCCTCACCGAAGGGTCGATCCCCAAGCTGTGTTCAATTATTGATCGGCTGACCCCGACCAGGTCGAGGGCTGACCAGGCGAAGACATCTTTGTTCTTGGACAGGCAGCAGAGGAGCTTCTCCTCTTCGTGCGAAGTGAGGTCTTCGCTGATAGTGACTGTCTGCTTGGGCGTGGCCTGGTCGAGGGGGACAGTCTTGGTCCCGTCGTTGCTCTGCAGTTGTGCCTTGTCGTGCTGTTTATCGGTTGGGCTAGCGGGCGCGGGGACCTCGCACTGTGTCGTGAGGCAGTGTACGTTTCTCTGACCGGGCACGAAGTCCCGCTCTATGTTGCGCGCCGCCTGCTGGTTGCTGTAGACCGAAATAACGCCTAACGGACCTAGTATCTTCATACATAGGTACAGTCCGTGAATGGCTGCCTCGAACTTATTGATGGAGCCCCGACCCATGATGGCATTGTATGGATACACCATATCCACAATTTCAAAGGTTACTTGCTCACTTCGGGCATTGGGTGCTACACCAAAGGAGAGAGGCAATTCTATCTTGCCGACAGGAAAGGTGCCCTTGCCGCCGAAGCCATACAACGGGTTGTCCGAAGGCTTGAGCAGGTTGTGGCTTATGCCCATGCGATCGAAGGTGTGGAGGAAAATGATGTCCGCCTGACTGCCATTGTCGACTAGGACTTTGTGCAGGTCCCAGCCTGCCACGCTGCAATTGATAACCATGGCGTCGATGTGGGGGGCGCTGCGCATATCGACGTCTCGTGCGTCGAAGGTTAGCGGTATGTGGGACCACTTTGTCTGCACGAATGGGCCAGTGACGGCGACGTGGTTGATGCTGCGGTAGTGGTCCCGCTTCTGCCGCTTTGTGTCGAAGTCAGTGCTGGACCCCCCAGTTATCATGTGAATGACTCCGCGATACGGCTGATCAGCGAAATCTTCCTACTTTGGGGCGTGGGGGATGTTTTGATGTTGCTGGTGTGGTGGTGGGGGTGGGGGAGGTACGATTTGTACTTCCTGATGGTGTTGGTAAGCGTGGTGCGGTGGATGCGGGGCGGGGGCGTGGATATATGGTGGAGGGGGTTGCTGGTAAGTGTGTGCGACAACTCTAGGGTTGTCGGCTGGCTGCGCCCGTGCCATCCTGTCTCGGGTGGCCTTCGTTTCTGGGCAGTCTTTGGTTTGGTGGGCACAGTCTTCGCCATGGAAGAGGCAGTAGAATCGACGCGGCGGCTGCGCACGCCCCCGACCCCTACCGCGAGTTCCATTTCCGCGGCCCTGGGGGGATATTCCTGGCGACGAGGGGCGTCTGCAGCGGGGTGCTGGTTGGCGATGTTGTGCACTTGCTGTTGATTACGGCCGTCTCGACCGGAGTCTGGCTGCGGAGTCCTCGTCCACGTGCGGCTGGACTGCGGAGCATCTTTGGGCTTCCTTTGGGACTCAACCTTGCGCTGGTGGAGCTCTTCGGATTTGGCGTATTTTTCAAACAGCTGATATAATTCCTGGAGGTTCTTGGGTGGATCTCTGATGCAGTGGCTATAGAGGACGCCAGCGCGAAGGCCACTGATAGCGTAGTGGATAGCGATCTGGTCATCGACTGAGGGCAGCTGTGACTTGAGTGTTAAAAATTTGTGGTAGTACTCCCGCAGAGTCTCCTTTTCCAGCTGCTTGCAGAGCGAGAGTTCGGCCAAGGCGTCGGTGTCTGGGCGGTACCTTTGGAAGTTGAGCAGGTACTTGTCCCGGAGGCTTCTCTAGGAATCAATGGACAGCGGAGGCAACCTGGTGAACCAGGTGAGAGCTGGGCCCTCTAGGGCGATGATGAAAGACTTCGCCATTGTGGCGTCGTCCCCTCCAGAAGATGCAACGGCGACCTGATAACTCATTATGTATTGTGATGGGTCGGTGCTGCTGTTGTACTTGGGATAGGTCCCTGCCCGGAAGTTAGCTGGCCAAGGCGTCACTTGCAGGTGTGGCGCTAGGGGACTTCGCTCGTCGAGGTAGTTGACCCCTTGGAATGGAGCGGCGTGCGGGAAGGTGTGGTCGCGCTGGGGGAAGCGCGGGCCTTCCGGTTGTGCGCGCTATTGCAGGGGTGGCCCATGCTGCAGGCCGAGGTGGCCTTCGCGTGTGTCTTTCAGTTGTGCGCGCTGCTGGAGGGGTGGTTCGTGCTGCAGGCCAAGGTGGCCTTCGCGCTGCATCAGCGCGATCTCCCGCTCGAGGTCCTGGGCCTTCTGCTCTTCGTCGCGTATCATTTGCCGCACTTTGGCTAGTGCGGACACGCGCTGGCGCTTGGCCTCTAGTATCTCTTTCTGCCTCTGGAGATTGCGGTTCTTGAGGCGTAGGGCGTGCAGCTGTAGCTGTTCTTCCGCTGAGACACCGAGGACTTCACCGTCGTCGGTGAGGTCCGCGCCCTCTAGTGGGGCGAAGCCTAGGGGTGGCTGCGATTGTCCTTCAGGGCCGCAGGTGCGGAGGGTGTCGTCTTCGCAGGTGAGGAGAACGTCGTCTTCAGTGGCCTCTTGGTGGGTGGATTGGGTGAGGGCGAGGGCCTTGCCCTTTCTTGCAGCAAGTAGTGCTGCCTTCGCAGCCTCGTCAGCCTTCGGGTTAGCTTTCTTGGGTGCCATCGCGGGTGGTTTTCTCGTAGCACGAACGGTGGGCGCCAAATGTTGGAACTTGCTCTCAGTCGCAAGGGGGGCCAACAGGGGTGAACAGTGACGTTAACAGGGTTCTCGCGCAAGATGGCAATAGCTCTGTTAATCTGGCCTCTCACGGGCACTGTGCGGGGGTATTTATAGGTATCTGAGCGCCCAGCGTCTCGTGTTAAGGACACATGTGCCCTCAGACACCTAAGTTATCCCCAGAATATTCCCATAAAGCAGGGTTACAGATTGTAATTACAGGGATGCCTTTACAAATTAGGCCTGTAACACGCAGCGGCCACGCAGGGCCCGTTACAATGGGCCGGATCGCACGTGGGCCTCCGAGCTGGACGAGGTCGCACGGTGGGAAGACCTCGTCGCAGGCCTTCGTCTGATGTCGTATCGAGCGAAGGGTGTCCCTGCCTGTTTTATCTCCGTCGGACCAGCGACTGTAGCGAAGGCTTCGAGCGAAGGGTGGCGCCTTTGCCTTCGCCCCAACATGGGGTTCCTGGTTTCGTACCGGGGCATTGAAGCAAACCCGGAGAAGATCAAAACGATTGAGGCGATGAGGCCTCCGGCCCGTATCAAGGACGTCTAGAAGCTCACGGGGTCATTAGCCGCCATTAGCCGCTTCATTTCAAGGCTGACTGAGAGGGCGCTACCCTTCTTCAAGCTGTTGCGGAAGTCTGGCCAATTCTCTTGGACCGAAGAGGCGGAACAAGCCTTCTAGGAGTTGAAGCAGCATCTGGTGTCCCTGCCAATACTGGTAGCCCTAGAGCCTGGGAAGCCGTTGTATTTATACATCGCGGCGGCTGCGGAAGCAGTGAGTATGGTGCTGGTCGTCGAAAGGACGACACAAGAAGGCCAGGAACCTGAGGACTCGGGACCAGCTGCCGGGGACCGGACTGTTCAGAGGCCGATCTACTACGTCAGCGAGGTCCTCCATGAGGCGAAGACCAGGTACCTTGAGATGGACAAACTTCTCTATGCTGTGCTTGTTGCGTCCAGGAAGTTGCGCCACTATTTCTAGGCACACAGGGTTGTGGTGGTGACCTCCTTTCTGTTAAAGGCCATCCTCCACAACTCTAACGCCACAGGCAACATCGCCAAGTGGGCCACGAAGCTCGCTGAGTTCCAGTTGGACTTCCAGCCTCGCCACGCCATCAAGAGCCAGGTCCTGGCTGACTTCATCGTGGAGTGGACACCTCCCCCGAGCGCTCCTGGGGGTCCCGATCCCGGTTCGGACCCCACACCTGCGGAGCCCAGGGGTCTAGTCCTCACTGAGCCACACTGGACGCTCTTTTTCGACGGATCCGCCCGTAAGCAAGTTGGTGGAGCTGGAGTGGTCCTCATCAACCCAAGCGGAGATCAAGTGAAGTACATGGTGCACCTTGAGTTCAAGGCCACCAACGACATGGTGGAGTATTAAGCACTGATCTTCGGCTTGTCGGCGGCCCTATCCCTAGAGATCCGCCAGCACCTAGTGAAGGGGGACTCCCAGCTGATCATCAAGCAAGTCCGCGAGGAGTGTAACTGCAACGAGCCCAGGCTCGCAGCGTACCTTCTTCACATGAGGAAGCTGGAAAAGGACTTCACTGCGCTAGAACTGCAACACGTTCCTCAGGCTGATAACTCGGCGGCAGATGACCTCTCCGTGAGGGCATCAATTTGGGCACCCGTGCCCGAGGGCGTCTTTGAAAGACAGCTCCTGAGACCACCGCCTAGCCGGCCAAACTGGGCGAAGGGGGCGAGACTAGCACCTCGAAGCTAGCGGTCCCGGTGGCGTCCCATCTACAGAACCCACCGAAGACTGTGTGTGCTATAGAAGATCCTGCCAGTCCCTTAGCGCCACAGTCAATACCTCAGAGTGGTCCCGATGCATGGATCTCCGAGATCCGGGACTACCTAAAGGAAAATATCCTTCCTGAAGACCATGTGTCCGCAGAGCGCATAGTGCGGTTGGCTAAATGCTACGCGGTGGTGGAAAGGGATCTCTACCGCCGTGGAGCCAACGGCATTCTCATGCAGTGCATTACCCAGGAGGACGGCCGTGAGTTGCTCACGGAGATCCATGGAGGAGAGTGCGGAAGTCATTCATCATCCCGCACGCTGGTCGGTAAGGTCTTACGGCATGGCTTTTACTGGCCAACCGCTCTCCAGGATGCAGCTGAGATGGTAAAGTCCTGCAAGGCGTGCCAGTTCCACGCAAAGCAGATAGACACACCAGCTCAAGCTCTGCAGATGATTCCACCCTCCTAGCCATTCGCCGTATGGGGTGTGGATATCCTGGGACCATTCCCCAGGGCCATCGGCGGGTACCGATTCCTCTTCGTCGTCATCGACAAGTTCACAAAGTGGCCTGAGGCCACCCCTGTGGTTAGCATCACCCAGGGTGCTGCTGTTGCCTTCCTCAAGTTGATCGTCTATAGATTCGGGGTCCCAAGTCGTATCATTACGGACAACGGGACCTAGTTTACAAGTTGACTCTTCTAGGAGTATTGCGAGGGCATCGGCACCCAACTCTGCTTTGCGTCTGTGGCTCATCCCAGGAGCAACGGCCAAGTTGAGAGGGCAAATGCAGAGATCTTCAGGGGACTCAAGACACGCACCTATGACTGCTTGAAAAAGCATGGTGCAAATTGGGCCAATGAGCTACCGTCCGTGCTATGGGGGAACTGGACCACACTCAGCCGAGCTACCGGGGAGACCCCGTTCTTCTTGGTCTACGGGGCCGAAGCTTGCCTTCCCCCGAAAATCCTTATGGGCTCCCCACGGGTCTAGTCGTTTGATGAGTCTATGCAGGAACAACTATGGCGTGAGGACATGGACTTCATCGACGAGCGCAGATGGCAAGTAGCAATCTGAAATGCATGGTACAACCAAGTGCTCAGGCGTTACCACCAGCGGTTCGTGAATAGTAGGAAACTCCGGGTCGGGGACCTAGTCCTAAGGCGAGTACTGAACCGAGAAGGGCTCCACAAACTCTCCACCAGTTGGGAAGGACCCTTCAAGGTGACGGAAGTATGCCGACCCGGGTGTGTCTGCCTTGCCACAACTTAAGGAGTGCCTCTTCCCAATCCCTGGAACATAGAGCATCTCCGTAAGTTCTATCCATAGGAGCAAGTCTGTGGGGTTAAGGTTTCTTCTTCTGTTAACTAGGTTGTGCATACGTGTACGCCAGCCCGGTGAGGTCCGCCCTCATAAGCCCGGCCTATTGGTCTGCATCCATGCATATCGAGTTATAAAGAAAGGATTTACCCTTCCAAATGTGCTTCTGTGATGATTTTATTCTGCTGCAGTTTCCAGATATTATTTTTTATCTAACCCACCCACACAGTTCCCACCCTTGCTGGTATGACGACATCCGAATTGAATGAGCTAGGCTTGCAGTTCGGGACCCCTATCCTCATACAGGGGGTCCAGCAACCTGCAGGTCTGGTTGTAAAGAATTGGCGCTTGTTTCCTGGGGTGGTCCGGAGCTCTGTAGCCACTTAGCCTGGTCTCATACCCTAAGCCTGATCCTCCACCACTCTGCAACGGGTGCCCTAGTATTTGGAGCTGTGACCGTGTAGGTCCGGACATGAGTCTTGGCTTCCCAGACTCAATCCTGCAGGTCCTGTTGCATGAATCAAAAGATGGTTGATACCAGACGATGGGTCCTATGGGTGTGCTACTAACACTTCCTAGCCGAAGCTGTGTACAGGTCTAGGTCCCAGTCGAGGCTACCTCTTGGGGGTTGGGTCACCAACTCTTTCTTAGGTATACTGGTATCCAGCCTCGACACGTTAAGCCTACATCCCAAGGGGGCCAAGTACTAGGGAGGAGTTGGTAATGCCATACACAGCAAGGACAAATAGCATACATATAAGTGATAATACTGCTCGATAAGTAGTAATCAAAAGTATCTTACAAAACCAAAAAATATTACAAAGCCGCTTCCTAGAGGGACCCTGCCTTCTCTCTGTAGATCTAGCTACTCATCATCAGCAGGACCCGGCACGATGCTCCGCCCGGATCTTCAAGTGCCTTCTTCGTCGCCTCGACCGCCTCGGGCCCCGGTGCCGCATGCGCCGCCTAGAACCCTCGTCGTCGTCTTCCCACGGAGGCGACGTCGAGGCCATCAAGGCCAAGATCATCTCGCACCCATACTACTACTCGATCCTCACTGCCTACCTCGAGTGCAACAAGGTGGGGGCACCACCGGAGGTGTCGACGAGGCTGACGGAGATAGCGCAGGAGGTGGAGGCGAGGCAGCGCAGGGCGCTTGGCAGCCTGGCCGCTGTGATGGAGCCGGAGCTGGACCAGTTCATGGAGGCGTACCACGAGATGCTGATGAAGTTCAGGGATGAGCTGACGAGGCCGCTGCAGGAGGCGATGGAGTTCATGCGAAGGGTGGAGTCGCAGCTCGACTCACTTTCCATCTCCGGAAGGTCGCTGCGCAACATCCTTTCATCTGAGCACTGGCGGAAGTGGGCCTCCCGTACGAACATCTCACAGAGTTGGACGAAGATGGATGCCTGGAGGATGGAGTGGGGCGTGAGGTGCTGAAGCTGGAGCCCGAGCTCCTCCAACAGCAACATGAAGAAAGGTGAGATCGGTCGTGCCAACCCGCAGGAGAGGTAGGAGACGAACAACATGAACTCCTCGACGGCGAGATCACCGAGGGGAGTGGCGTCGGCGCAAATCCTTCCGGCGTGCACCGGCGCGATCCATCCGAGCAGGTTGCGCACCAGGTTGAGCGCCCTCTCAGACTAGAAGCGCTCGGGATGACCTAGCAAAGTCATGGTGTCGACGGCAGCGCGGGCGCAAAGCAGGAGAGCGCGAAGGCAAAGGGGCGCAGAGAGCTTGGAGGCGAAAGGGCGCAGCAGTTGGGAGAGAATGCGAAAGCGTATCTACTGCACGCGGGGTGAATCCCTTTTCAAGACAGACTCTCCCGCTCGCGCCCCGAGATGCCGCAAAAAATCTCACCTAATGCAACCAAAACAGCCCAGTCTATGACACGGGGGCCCGAGCCCACAAGTCATACAGCTGGTGTGCTGGTCTCCGAGTGCGAAGGTGAACCACCACGCGAGGAGCGAGCCGCCGCCCGCGGTAGCGCGCCTCTTCATCTCCGCCGAAAACAACGGCCCAGTCTATGACACGGGGGCCCGGGCCCACAAGTCATACATCTGGTGTGCTGGTCTCCGAGTGCGAAGAAGGTGAACCGCCATGCAGGAGCGAACCACCGCCTGCGGTAGCGCGCCTCTTCATCTCCGCCGAAAACAACGGCCCAGTCTATGACACAGGGGCCCATGCCCACAAATCATACTCCTTGGACGTCGGTTCCTGGGTGCAGAAAGAGCGAACCGCTGCTCACGACAGTACTGCGCCTCCTCGGGGCTGCCGCAGAACATAGAGAAGGTGATTTTTTAAACCAATGCAGCGGTACCGAGGCGCCTCGCGTGTGGCCCGGCGAAACCATCAGGCATGGGGGCCGCGGGTCAGTTAGCCGCGGGGACAGACATGGCAGTTGGCGTGACCGAAGGTGGATTGGCGATGATTACGTCAGCAAACGCACGGAGGCGGCGCGCCATTCGCCAATCAAGCTTTGGCCCCACCTGTAGGCTCGTATCCTCCCTTGAGGTGGGCCAGGGGGCCACTGTCGGTACCCTGAAACTAGGGTACCCCTTACTACAGTATGAAGGCGCGATGCCCGCGCGACTATCTTTAGTCACGTGGTAAACAGCACCCGTCCCCACCGTGTGGACGGCTCCAAGGCCGCCACGTGGCCAGAGAAGACGATATACTCCAAAGTATCAACAGTGGGTTCGGACCCCATGGGAAAGAGTTGGACCCCTGTATATATAGACCGGACCTCCGGGTAAGGTCCAAGACCTCCATGGGCGCAAACCGGACCCCTTGGATGGGTTCCGGACCCCTTTGTGTGGGGCCCGGGCCACTCACAGCAGGGTCCCATGATTCTGGGACAAAGAATACCCAGGCCTTAATCTAGGCCAGGCAGGAGTCCGGAGCCGACATGTGTCCGGACTATACCGTGTACGCTTCTGCTCCCCGCTCAGGCGGAGCCCCAATGCCGCCACGTGGCGCTGTGCACGTGACGTAAGCCAACGGGTGGAGCCTAACGTAAGGCCTCTCGGCCACGCGGCCTCTGCATTTATTGTGGATAAGGCGCGCCGCCTATCCGTTCCGCTGGCAGGCGATGTGCCGCCTCAGCATTTAATGAGCCCTGTCCATTCCACTGGCAGGCGATGTGCCGCCTCAGCATTTAATGAGCCCTGTCACTCCACTGGCAGACGGCGACCAGACCATCCCGCAGGCGGCATGCCTGTCCATTCCATTGGCAGGTGGCACGTCCATACTGCCGAATGCGCTACACTCATCATGACTCGCGCGTTACCGAGGAAGCAGCCACGATATATCAATATTGTATGGACTACGAACATTATGGTGCTCGGAGTCCGCCTAGGCGTTACAGGCATTAGTTATTTTCCTTCCATTTTGCCCCTGGGCCCACATGTCGGGGCTCAGTATCCTTGTATGTGCCCCCTTGAGCAATAAAAGGGAGGGCACACGACGTTACAAGGCAGCTTCACTTAGACCCAACTTAGACGCTCTCAAGCTCACGGATTCACTTAGACTCTCATACAATACACAGACAGTGGAGTAGGGTATTACGCTCCGGCGGCCCGAACCACTCTAAACCCTTGTGTGTTCTTGTGTTCATCCCAAATCCATCTAGCAGGCAAAACGCTTAGGCCCCTCCTCATCTTAGGATCTAGGGCGGGTGCGTTCCGTCACCCGGTCGGAGAATTTCCTCTCCGACAGGCCCCTTCGTCAATTCCACCAAAGAGCATAGCTCCTAGCTGGTAGCCACAGGACATACCATATTCCTGAAGCTCTTTCTTTTCAGCCTCGGATAATTCTTGACCAACTAGGTTCCAAAGGTCGAAGTTCATTTTTTCCGAAGCGGCATCGACAATCTTTTTCCCTTTGCCAGGCATTGTGGCCATCGTCTTCTCTGCAACCGCAGCTATTTCTTCCGTAGCCATATCCAAGAGCATTTTATCAATCCCAGACAATGTACTCTCAAGGTTGGCAGCTTCGGCAGCAGCTGCAGCTTCGGCAGCGACCTCGGCGCTTGCAATGGGTGTTATTTTGGATGCCGAAGCCGACGGTGGCGTCCGTTCAATGGCTTGCATAACAGTAATGATCCTTCGTTTTTTCTGCCCATCCACCTTCTTTTTTGTAGCTGAAGGCTCATCCTTCTTCTGTAAAAGTTTCGTCAGTTCTGGCCCTAGAGGACTTAGCAGCTTGACAGGTAAAGATTCAGTCATTACCTTTAAAATTTCTGCTATTTCGGCAGCAGGAGGCGTCGAAGGAATCTACTCTGCTGCCTCGGTTATCTTCGGCTCTGGACTTTCAGCCTTCCTCTTCTTCACAGCAGCAGCCTTCGGCTCAGGAGTGGTTTTTCTTTTCTTTGAAATCTTTTCATCCTCCTTCACCATTCTAGCAGCTTGCCTGCTTAGAATACTGACAACTCTCTTTCTTTTTACACCTTCGACACCCTTATCAAGTCTTTCATAATCAGGATATTCAAATTTCAGGGCATCCATCACCAGGTTTAACCTCTGTTTTGGCCTAGTGCCGAAGGCTACTGTCATCAATTGATCTTCTTTCTTTGTATAATTATCAAGTATTTCATTACACATTGTCTCGATCATGTCCAGCCATTCTTGGCAAGGCTCTTTAAATTGTTTTTCAATCTTGAAACGATAAGCTAGTCGAACAAGTTCATGCTTCTTCGTTTCTTTCATCTTCGGCATTCCCCAGCCGTTTGACGTTGGATATGTCCGGTTAGCCAGATATTCCTGTACCAGGTCCCTGGTACTGATTTGCTTAGCTACCACCCTGAACTCTACTTCAGCTAGCGGACATGGCGATCCCAGTTGCATGTTGCATAGAGGCCTGATCATCCCGAAGCTTAGAGACAACGGACTCATGACCATCGTCATCAGTTTCCCTCTCTTTTTCTCATCAGCTTTCATGTAAAACCATTCATTTTCAAGCAAGTCGGCCACTTTGTACGGTAGTTGAGGACTGGTGCCTTCGTATCCTTGTGATACGCAAAATTGTAACAACCAAAATTTTCGTGAAGACCATCTGCTCTGGCCTTTGTTTGATAGTGCAGCTCGTGCACTCCGCAGAACGCTTCGACATCTGCGCTCATCCCTTGGCTTCGGAAGGCCCAGATGAAGACGCTAAGCCTAACAATGGCGTTAGGGGTCAACTGATGAAGATATATTTCGAAATTCTTTAGGACTTCCCCTATCATCTCGTTCAACGGAAATCGCAGTCCTGCCCTGAAGAAGCTTTTAAAAACCACTACTTCATCATTCCTCGGTGCTGGGGTAGTCTCTTCTCCGGCAAATCGGACAAGTTTACTTTTAGCTTCCCCAAAATAACCTAGTTTCATCATCATGGGCATGTCGTCTTCGGACACAGTAGATTTCTCAAAATCCAAATGGCTGGGCTTTGTTGGGATCAAAATACTGTAATCTTCACCTTCATCAACATTTTCTTCTTCAGCAACAGTCTGTTCAGCTTCGGCATCGGGAGCACCTTCGTCAATAGCTCCCTCTGTCACAACTAGGCCTGATCGTTCCACGACTTCTAAAATTTGTGCTGTCTCGGTAACCTTGGTCTCTACTCCCTCACGAGACACCCTTGCAGTTGATCGCACTCTGGGCATTTGGATGGTTTTCACAATTTGATTGTGACACCCCAGTGTCACCCAGGGTTTTTCTCAAATGCCAAACCAAGAATCATTATTTTATGTGAGCCAAAGTAATCATGAGCATCAAAATAACTTAAGTAGCAAAGAATTCACCAAGTAAATACTTAAAAGTGTCATGATCAAAACAATTGAGACTTTTGAAAGTTAAGAATGTGCAACCCAAATTAAAAACCCTAAGTGAGCCCATGAGCAAAACTCAAAAAAATAAGAAAAAGGGAATGAAAAGTTTAAAATTTTGACTTGAGCCAATTATAAAAATTAAAGTATATTTAATGGGCAACAAGAAATGTTGAGGAAACTTAGCCAAAATAACTCAAATAAAGCCCCAAATCAAGTTTCTCATGTGGGGACTTAATGGGATTTTTGAATTTCAGAATTCTGAAATTCAGACCTTGAGCCAAAGATCAGGGATGTTCACCTTGATCCCTAACTCGAATTCTAATGGCCCCATTGACAAAATTGTGTCTAACTAACCCCACTGTCGTGTGCCAGAAGATGGCATTGGGTCGCGAGCCCTAGACACGACAAAACCTTGGATTTGCCTCGGGTTTGGGCAGGGAGACAGACCAGATTTCCTGGCTCCATATCTCTGCAACCAGTAGGCAAAATCCTATGACCCCCACACAAGAATGGTAGCTTGTAGGGAGGAGAAGAGGTTTTGTGCACTGACCAAGGCGAGAGCAGGCTCGGATGAGCGACCACACGCGCCAGAACTTGGGCAGAACGCACGGGCACACGTGTTCGACCCTGGTCGGCACGCCAGAGCTCGCCCAACCCGCGCGCGCGCTCACCCCGGCGTCCGGTCAAGTCCGCCGCGCGCCCACGCCCTCGGTCGTGCCCGCCCGCGCCTATAAAGCCTCCCCGGGCGCACCTCTCTTCGCCCCGCACTCACCCTCACCGGCCAGCCCCCTTTCCTTAGCTCCGGCGAGCTTGTTTCCGCCCGCCATTGCCGCCAGAGCTTCGGCCGCCGTGGCCAGCCAACTCCAGCCACCCTCAAGCCCAGCCAGTGCTTCGGCTAGCTCCACCAGTAGCCTGTGAAGCTTGCCAAGCCCTCGGACCCGGCCGGACTTCACCGGAGGCTCGAGATCGACCTCACCGGACTTCGGTCTTCCGCCGCCGCGTGTGGACCGAGCTATCCAGTGAGTCTCCACCCAATTCCTCGCGCTCATATCTTCTCTGGCATTTTGTGGACCTCCCTGACCCATTTGATTGAACTATCTCACCGTGACCAGGCCGGTCTCCTCGCCGCCGACGAGCATCCCCGCCTGCGCGCGTGGACCGACCGACTCCAGCCATCTCCGACGGCGTTCCGCACACCGTTGTGATCCCCACCACCTCCCCTTCGCCCTCGACCACTTCACCGGAGCAATCTCGCCGCCGGTAAGCCCCTCCGCCCTTTCTTCCGCTGCGGTTACTGTTCAAGGTAGAAGAAGGACCTCGGGTTAGGATTTGTAGAACCCGAGGGGTTTTCTGTAACGTCAGTGACTCATGTGAATAGTAGCTTAAGGGCTGATTCGCGAAGAAAACTTAGAAACCCGCCAGGGACCCCAGTGCAAAGTGGATTTCCATTTAATCAATTCTGTTATTCTTTTTAAAATGACCAGAGAACTTAGAAAATCCATAACTTGATGAAATCTTAGTAAAAAGTTGTCAAACCAATTTTGCTAGCTCTTGAATATTATGATCTATCATTTAAAAATAGTAAACCCCATGCTTTCTGTTCAAAATCTTAGAGTTTAAATTTAAAAACAGAAACCCACTAAACCCTGTTTAATTAAGGAAAATTAGTTTTTCTTCTGTGTTGAACTTAAGAAAATTTGTAGATGTTCAAACCTTATTTAGACACTGTTTAAAAATAGTAGGAACCCCAGCATTGGAAATTATGATGTAGTTATTCATTTAAAGCTATTTTGTCCAAAACTTAGAGAAAATCAGAAAGGCATTAGAAATTAATGAACAGTGATTAATAATATTTTTCCTAGTTTACTTATGCAACAGAGAACCTAGGAAAAATACAGAGACCATTAATTTGGACCAGTTTTAAATTAAGATGATTTGTTTAGCCTTATATAGACTGAAAATCAATTATTAAATAGGCAAAACTATAACCAAAATGAATAATAAAAATCCAGTGGACTTACAACCACCAGAGCCCCACTACAAAAATACAGAGCACCCCAGCCCAACTTTTTAAGTAGGGAAAATAAATACAGAGTGATAATAAGGCATTTTTCCAATAAATCATGAACAACCCCTTTTAATGTGATAATGGGCAACCAAAAATTTGCTAAGTCCATGATGAGGTAAACTACCAGAGAAAAATGCAAACCCATGAAAAAGAAGTAAACCCTTACCTTTTGCTAGTAATTTATGAGAAAGGCCATTTAATTCAAATAATGCAAACCACCCCTTCCCTTAAGCAAAAAGAGGCCAAACTTCAGAATGATTTCTCTTGCACAAAATAATAACCAAGAAAAATAAGAACTCTGTTGTTTGATGTTTTTCAAATATAGTGGTAGTAGAAAGCACCCATTTGGCTAGAAACTTGAGAAAACCATAGGAAAATAATTAAAAGGTATTAATGACTAGAAATTTGTATCAAGTCATGTTATAACACCTCAAAGGCAGCAAAAATGAGTTTTAGAGAATTACCCACTGTTAATTAATAGTTGTAGTTCAAAGCACCCCTTCTGCCCTAAAATTTGGTAATTTTATCCAGAGAAAACTATTCACTTTCTGACCCCCAAATTTTGAGACAGAGAAACACACACCAGTACCCAGCCACTGTAATTTTTGCAGAATTTTTATAATTTTATAAAAGCAACTTGTAGTTCAAACCTACTCCAAAACATTAAAAGAATAAAAGAAAAAGGAAAGAAGAAATAAACCCCACCCCAATAAGTCTAACTTGAGAACTTATCATTTATCACTAAGACTTAAAAGGAATTCAGTGGAACCCCAAAAATAAACCTACCCCTTACCTTAGCTAAGTCTAACCCAATTTACCAAGTATACCACTAAGGGTTTTACATAAGTAAAGTTAACTTGTTTAAACTCAGAAGATCATACACCTTTGAAGTTGTAATTTCTAAAAAGCACATATCATATCATGCATATATCTTACGCCTTGCATTCGTTAGATTGCAATCTTGCCGACGGAGAGTACGTGCTCATCCCCGAGCAAGGACCTGTCCAAGAAGAGGACCAGGAGCAGGCTTCAGAGGCTGCTATTGAGGATCTCCCCGCATTCCCAGCAATTGAAGGCAAGCCCCGGTTTTATGCATAACCATATTATTATATGCTACTTTACTACACTTAATGCTTGTAGGATTGTAATGTGCACTTAAGTGTAGGAGTTGCTTGAAACCTCTAGTTGCATGAACTTAGGATTCCTTTTTGAGATGAATACTAGTATGCTAGGTCGAGTAGCTGCTTGCTAATCAGGATCTCGGTAGAAGTCGAGTGATTTTTCTAGCACTCGCGCGAGGTCAGGAATTGATTGTATTCATCTTGATAACGGGATAGACGTTGGTCTATGGATTTGGATCCAGGGAGGATGCCTTGTCCATGAGACGGGAAAAATGAATTAAGGATTAATGTGTGGATACCTGAGTCAAGCTTTTGAACGTACTAAGCACATGCCGGGAAAAATGGTAACCGGTAAACCTAGTACCTGAGTGAAGCCGGGCGCGGACTTTATCCCTCATGCGACCTGAGACTGGGTCTCCCATGCTAGCTATGGTGGGTACAAGTGCGGTCACTGCACGGTGGCAGCCGGGGTCAGTGGAGCATTGTATGCCCAAGGCGGTGAGGCCTGGACGCGAACGGGGAATCGATGGGGACGGTTGTCATGTGCGGGGTCGGAGTACCCTGACATGCCGTGTGTTTAGGTTTACCTTGCAAGGTTAAAACTCGATTCGAATCGTCTGCTTCTCGCAGCTAATGAGACTGCTTGATTCCTTGTACTGCATCGAGTAAGAAGTGAAATGTGGTTATATGAGATAACTTGTTGATTGAACTAATTGATTGTTACCATGAATGCTTAGAAGGAGCAAATCTAGCTAAGTTAATGATGGTAGAATTTGAAGAGCTAAAAATTGATTTTAGACACAGCTAGTGCTTTTGGCAAACCAAACCCTTCAGCCAAACAGCTGCATAGTCTAGAGGTAGAGGAGTAGACTCCTCACACCGGTTAAGTCTAGCTGAGTATTAGTATACTCAGCCTTGCTTGTGGCACAATTTTTGCAGGTACCATGCAGGAATTGGTTGATAGTGTGACTTGGCCTACCACCCTGCCACCGGGTTGGACGGTCGAGTGGGATGTTGCTCCGGCAGGAGAGGAGCACGAGGAGTAGTGGGCTCGGCCTTGCCCATTTCCTCATTACCGACGACATCGATTATCCGCTGCACTTTATTTTGTGAACTTTATTTGCTACTCAAAAACTCTGATTTATGTAATAACTCAGTACTTAATTCAAGGTTTCCTGTTTTATTGTATTTCTTCTGTGACTCACCTTCGAGTGAGATTGTGGAATTTGATCCTGGTTAAGTGGCTCTATCAGACTAGATCTGAGGGACTCACGGGTTATTCCGATTTAAGTGTGTTACGACCCCTGGGGCGTGACTTAGGCACTTAAGCTGGAATAATTCGGGTGGTTCTGCCACAGCTGGTATCGGAGCAAATTCCACCACAGAGAAGGACAATAAACCATGAATACCGATTTTCAAAATCTAAAACTTGCCTAGAAACTACTACGGATCGACAAGACTAGACCGCTAGACCTAGGACGAAAGGCTTTAGGAATAGAGGGAGGAATAGGTGGCTAATTAATTAGGCCCCGTGGGCCAATACTTATATTTTTAGGATGCCCTAAAAAGGCACCCTATTTTCCTTTGAGAGGCAACGTTCCTTCCAGCATGCATGCATTATAAAACACCAAGAGGAATTAAAAATTGAGCTAACCCCCCCCTTTTCTTTAGAACCATCCGGGCTCTCTTTTTCTTTTTCCTTCCGCCATAATCTTTATCTTTGGTTCCCTTCCGCAGATGAATTCACCCACCCCCGCCAGTGGAGGAGACTCTCGTTTCAGTTCTGACTTCCTTTCTCGCGATGGCTTTCCTTCCATCTTGTGGGAAGTGCTTAACTCCGCCGGTTACCCTATGCCCCCTTTGTACACGGTGCAGTTGTATGAGGAGCATCGGGTACCTCGTTGTCGGGTCTGGCTGACTTTGGAGGCTCATCCCCTTCAGCCGGGTTGGCGTTCTCTTGACTCTGAGACGATTGGACTCAGGACGGACGACACCGTTGAGGCAGCAGCCATGAAGACTCTGACGACTTTCTGTGGCTACCATCCCCTGGAGATGGTGATGCACCCCTTGGGACTCTTCCCTGCTGAGAAGAAGGATGATCCCATGTGGTGTAACCGTGTGAGCCATGTGAAGGATGTGTGGGCAATGTATCCTGACTTGGTTGGGAGGGTCACTGTTCAGTGCATGAGTGCGCTGTACCGCCTTCAGGCCCTTCAGAGCGATGCTATGGCACTTCTTGCTAACACCGCTCAGACCGCCATGCTCACTCTCGACAGTCGGGAAGATTTTGTGGTCGACCTATCCACAGAGTTGGTGGAGAAAGATCTGCAAGTGGAAAGGCTGAGCCAGCGTATTACCACCCTGGAGCAACAAGTGGAGATCCGAGACAACACTATCGATGTCTTGGAGAACCAGCTTCACGATGTGCAGAGGGAACTCGAGGAAGCCAATGACCACTTGGACATGCACCACCTGGAGATGGAGGCCAATGAAGCAGGAAGCGAGGGAGAAGAGGCTCCCAAGGAGCTAGGACCAGCCCCTGGTGCCAATGGGACTACCTCCGCGATGCCTCCTTCACCCGTATCCAGTGTCGCTTCCACCGCTCAGGGTTAAGCAGTAGCTTTGACATTTTTGGCGGATAGAAACCTATGCGAGCTTAGTAGTATCATTTTGGACTAGGCTTATGGGTACCTTCCCCTGATTAAGGTAACCCTATAAACTTTTGATATCTGTGGGATCTTTGTCACCGTGTTATCTTCATTTCGAACCCAATATTATGATTATGGCATTTTTCCTTCCATATGAGATGATATCTTGTCGTTCGGAAATGTGAGTTGGGATAACAATGGCGACAATCTCTGTTTTCAGATGGCAGCTAGGCAGCGTCGCGGGTAGAACGAGCAGGTTCCCCCGCCACCTCCCCCAGCCCCCACAGTGCAGGAGCTGATGGCCCAGCAGAATGAGATTCTGCGATAGCTCTTGCAGCGCCAGCCCCACCCTCAGCAGCATGGTGGAGGCCAGCATCAGCGACCTCCGGCTATGGCAACATACCAGGAGTTTCTGAGCACGCAGCCGCCCTTGTTCACCAAGGCAGAGGATCCATTGGAAGCCGACGTGTGGCTTCGCGTCGCCGAGTCCAAGTTTCCCCTCCTCACAGGAGACTGCCCTGATGAGGCCAAGGCTCGCTTCGCCGCACAGCAGCTTCGCGGCCCTGCTCGGACTTGGTGGGACCACTTCCGTGCTATGCTCCCCGCTGATCGTGAGGTATCTTGGGAGGAATTCAAGACTGCCTTCAGAGGACACCACATCCCAGCTGGCATTCTTGATCGGAAGTTGAATGAATTTCTGGCCCTTAATCAAGGAACCCGCACGGTACTGCAGTATGCGCAAGCCTTCAACGACTTATGCCAGTATGCAGGGTATCATGCTGATTCTGATGAAAAGAAGAGGGATCGCTTCCGCAGGGGTCTCAATACCAAGCTGCGGGAACGACTCAACACTGTTCGGGCCGATAGCTTCAATGAGCTGGTCAACATGGCCATCTCCCAGGAGGATTGCATTGTTGCTCACCGGGAAGAGAAGAAGAGAAAGGCACCAATGGCAACGCCATCCGCTCAGGCTCAGAGGTTCCGGATTGTTTCTCACAATCAGAGCAGGGGTTTTCAGCAGCAGGCAGGCAGATGGGTGATCAGGCCACCTCAGCAGCAGCAGCAGCCGGCACCCAACCGCTACCCAGCTCCCGCCCCAAGGAACAGTCAGCCTCCGCAGCAGCAGCAGTTCCGCCAGGGCAATGGGAACAAGTGTTTCACTTGTGGCAATGTGGGCCACTATGCCAAGAATTGTCCCAGGAACCAGCAGAGGCAGATTCCAGCACCAAATCAAGACAAGGGAAGAAAGCAGGAGGTGCAAGTCAGGCAAGGGAAGCTCAACTTCACTGCTCTGGAGGAAGTACCAGAAGGAGCTCCTATCATGACCGGTATCTTTTTAGTTTATAATCAACCTGCTTTAATTCTGTTTGATTCTGGTGCATCTCATAGTTTCATTACCCAAAAGTTCAATGCTAATTGCAAACTGCCATTCTCTCACTCAAAAGGGTCATTCATGATAGTCACACCTGGAGGTAAAATTGCAACTAATCAATTAAACCAAAGTGTGCCTATTCAACTGGGAAGCCACATTGTCAAAACCACTCTTCTTGTGTTGGGATTGGAAAGTGTGGACATTATTCTAGGGGCAAATTGGATGACCTTGCACCAAGTTGTGCTTGATATAGCCAGTCGTACTGTGGAAGTTAATTCTCCGTTCTGCGGAAACTTCACTTTAATCCTGCCTAGTCAGGGTTCTTCTCAGTCATGTACTTTCTCTATGACGGAGTTACCCCTGAAGAAGATTCCAGTGGTCTGTGAGTATGCAGATGTCTTTCCTGATGAATTGCCGGGAATGCCACCGGACCGGGATATTGAATTCGCCATCGAGTTGCAACCGGGAACGGCCCCAATTTCTAAGAGGCCCTACCGAATGCCACCCGCTGAGTTGGCAGAGTTGAAGAAGCAGTTGCAAGAGTTGCTGGATAAGGGTTTTATTCGCCCAAGCACTTCGCCTTGGGGATGTCCGGCGCTATTTGTGAAGAAGAAGGATGAAAGCTTGAGGCTGTGTATAGATTACCGCCCTCTTAATGCGGTAACTATCAAGAACAAGTATCCTTTGCCTCGTATTGATGTTCTTTTTGACCAGTTGGTCGGGGCCAAGGTGTTTTCCAAGATAGACCTTCGCTCTGGCTACCATCAGATCAAAATACGAGCAAGTGATATTCCGAAGACGGCATTCTCAACCAGATATGGGCTATATGAATTCTTGGTGATGTCATTCGGGCTGACAAATGCACCAGCATATTTCATGTATCTGATGAATTCTGTTTTCATGCCGGAATTGGACAAGTTCGTGGTGGTTTTCATCGATGACATTCTGGTGTACTCAAAGAACGAAGAAGAACATGCCGGGCATTTGCATGTAGTGCTTCAACGTCTGCGAGAGCACCACCTTTATGCCAAGTTATCCAAGTGTGATTTTTGCCTAAAGGAAATCAAATTCTTGGGTCACACTATCTCTCAGGCTGGAATAGCTGTTGATCCTGATAAAGTGCAAGAAGTGATGAACTGGAGGCCACCAACAACTGTTCGCCAGATTCAGAGTTTTCTGGGATTAGCTGGTTATTACCGAAGATTTATTCCGGACTTCTCTCGAATTGCGAAGCCTATTACTGAGTTGCTGAAGAAAGAAGTCAAGTTTGTGTGGAGTCAGAAGTGCGAAGATGCCTTCCATGCATTAAGGCAGCATCTGACCACAGCACCAGTATTGGCGCAACCCGACAGCAGCAAGCCTTTTGATGTATATTGCGATGCCTCTGGCACCGGGCTAGGTTGTGTCTTGATGCAAGACAACCGAGTCATTGCTTATGCCTCAAGAGCACTTAGGCCTCATGAGCAAAATTATCCCACTCATGACCTCGAGTTAGCAGCAGTGGTTCATGCATTGAAAATGTGGAGGCACTATCTAATGGGAACCCACTGCAACATCTTCACTGATCATAAGAGCCTTAAGTACATTTTTACTCAGGCTGATCTCAACATGAGGCAGAGAAGATGGCTAGAGCTGATCAAGGATTATGACCTGGAGGTACATTATCACCCAGGAAAAGCTAATGTGGTAGCAGATGCCTTGAGTCGGAAGTTGCAGTGCAACTGTATTCTGATGGATTCTCGCATTAACACCTTGTGTGATGAGTTGAGCAAGATGCAAATTGAAGTGATTCCTTCTGGTTCTTTGTCTCACATTTCTGTTGAGCCAGCTTTGCAAGACCAGATCATCATGACCCAGCTCAGTGACAAGGGAGTGCAGATTATCAAGAAGAATCTCCATCAGAAGGTTGAGAAGTATAATTGTTTCCGCCAGGATGAGAAGGGTGTGTTATGGTTCAAAAGCAGATTGGTAATTCCTAAAGACCGGGATCTCAAGAGGAAAATTTTGGATGAGGCTCATCTCTCCAAATTCTCTATGCACCCGGGAAGCACCAAGATGTACCATGATCTGAAGCCTTTGTACTGGTGGACCAGAATGAAGAGGAAGATAGCCCAGTATGTATCAGAATGTGACACCTGTCAGAGGATAAAGGCAAGCCACTTGAAGTCCGCTGGAGCTTTGCAACCACTGTCCGTACCTTCGTGGAAGTGGGACGACATCAGCATGGATTTCATTGTGGGTCTGCCCAACACCTCTCGTCATCATGATTCGATTTGGGTTATTGTGGACCGATTGACGAAAGTGGCACATTTTCTTCCTATGCACACCACTGATAAGGCTCAGAAATATGCAGAATTGTATATTGACCGGATCGTGTGTTTGCACGGATTACCTCAGACCATTGTTTCTGACCGAGGAGCCCAATTTGTTGCCAGATTTTGGGAACAATTGCAAGAGTCTTTGGGAACCAAGCTAATCAGGAGTTCAGCTTACCACCCACAGACTGATGGTCAGACGGAAAGGGTAGACCAAATCCTGGAGGATATGCTGAGAGCTTGTGCGATCGATTGTGGCAAGAACTGGGATAAGCACCTCTCCTTGGCAGAGTTTGCTTATAACAATAGTTATCAATCCAGCCTAAAAATGGCACCTTTTGAAGCTCTCTATGGAAGAAGGTGCAGGACACCACTCAATTGGTCTCAACCTGGTGAAAGAGAAGTTTTTGGACCTGATTTAGTAACTGAAGCCGAAAGGAAGGTCAAGCTAATCAGGAAGAATCTAGAAGCTGCTCAGGCCAGGCAGAAGAGCTATCATGATAAAAGAAGGAAACCTCTCCAGTTCGAGGTGGGAAGTTTTGTATACCTCAAGGTATCACCCACCAAAGGAGTACAGAGGTTTGGGATCAATGGCAAGCTAGCCCCTCGTTACATTGGACCTTATGAGATCATCGAAGCATGTGGACCCGTGGCATACAAGCTGAAGTTACCTTCAAAGATGTCTGCCATTCACAGTGTATTCCATGTATCTCATCTGAAGAAGTGTGTTCGATTGCCGACTGAGATCATAGCAGAGCCGGAATTGGAGATAGAGCCTGATCTATCGTACCAAGAGTACCCCTCCAAGATTCTGGATTGCAAAGAAAGATCAACTCGGGCTAAATCGATCAAGATGTTCAAGGTCCAGTGGAGTAATCACTCAGAGGAGGAAGCTACTTGGGAAACCGAGGAATTCCTGAGATCCAACTTTCCCGATTACCTACCTAAGGAAGCTGGTACGTAATCACCCCAACCCCTCCTCCTGCCTTTCGAATCTAATTTCCAAAAATATGATCTTAATTCAGGATGAAGTAACTATAAGATAAAACTTAAAAGGTCTTCCTTCTGAAGTTGCAAAGAGAATGACATTCGAAGAGCAGTTTTGCCCTAATGATAACAATCATCACCCTTTTTCCTATCACTCTCACCCTTCGCTTCACCCCGGGAGGACTCTGGCCCGAATCTCGGGACGAGATTCCTTTAAGGAGGGAAGGCTGTGACACCCCAGTGTCACCCAGGGTTTTTCTCAAATGCCAAACCAAGAATCATTATTTTATGTGAGCCAAAGTAATCATGAGCATCAAAATAACTTAAGTAGCAAAGAATTCACCAAGTAAATACTTAAAAGTGTCATGATCAAAACAATTGAGACTTTTGAAAGTTAAGAATGTGCAACCCAAATTAAAAACCCTAAGTGAGCCCCATGAGCAAAACTCAAAAAAATAAGAAAAAGGGAATGAAAAGTTTAAAATTTTGACTTGAGCCAATTATAAAAATTAAAGTATATTTAATGGGCAACAAGAAATGTTGAGGAAACTTAGCCAAAATAACTCAAATAAAGCCCCAAATCAAGCTTCTCATGTGGGGACTTAATGGGATTTCTGAATTTCAAAATTCTGAAATTCAGACCTTGAGCCAAAGATCAGGGATGTTCACCTTGATCCCTAACTCGAATCCTAATGGCCCCATTGACAAAATTGTGTCTAACTAACCCCTCTGTCGTGTGCCAGAAGATGGCAATGGGACGCGAGCCCTAGACACGACAAAACCTTGGATTTGCCTCGGGTTTGGGCAGGGAGACAGACCAGATTTCCTGGCTCCATATCTCTGCAACCAGTAGGCAAAATCCTATGACCCCCACAAAAGAATGGTAGCTTGTAGGGAGGAGAAGAGGTTTTGTGCACTGACCAAGGCGAGAGCAGGCTCGGATGAGCGACCACACGCGCCAGAACTTGGGCAGAACGCACGGGCACACGTGTTCGACCCTGGTCGGCACGCCAGAGCTCGCCCAACCCGCGCGCGCGCTCACCTCGGCGTCCGGTCAAGTCTGCCGCGCGCCCACGCCCTCGGCCGTGCCCGCCCGCGCCTATAAAGCCTCCCCGGGCGCACCTCTCTTCGCCCCGCACTCACCCTCACCGGCCAGCCCCCTTTCCTTAGCTCCGGCGAGCTTGTTTCCGCTCGCCATTGCCGCCAGAGCTTCGGCCGCCGTGGCCAGCCAACTCCAGCCACCCTCAAGCCCAGCCAGTGCTTCGGCTAGCTCCACCAGTAGCCTGTGAAGCTTGCCAAGCCCTCGGACCCGGCCGGACTTCACAGGAGGCCCGAGATCGACCTCACCGGACTTCGGTCTTCCGCCGCCGCGCGTGGACCGAGCTATCCAGTGAGTCTCCGCCCAATTCCTCGCGCTCATATCTTCTCTGGCATTTCGTGGACCTCCCTGACCCATTTGATTGAACTATCTCGCTGTGACCAGGCCGGTCTCCTCGCCGCCGACGAGCATCCCCGCCTGCGCGCGTGGATCGACCGACTCCGGCCATCTCCGACGGCGTTCCGCACACCGTTGTGATCCCCGCGACCTCCCCTTCGCCCTCGACCACTTCACCGGAGCAATCTCGCCGCCGGTAAGCCCCTCCGCCCTTTCTTCCGCCGCAGTTACTGTTCAAGGTAGAAGAAGGACCTCGGGTTAGGATTTGTAGAACCCGAGGGGTTTTCTGTAACGTCAGTGACTCATGTGAATAGTAGCTTAAGGGCTGATTCGCGAAGAAAACTTAGAAACCCGCCAGGGACCCCAGTGCAAAGTGGATTTCCATTTAATCAATTCTGTTATTCTTTTTAAAATGACCAGAGAACTTAGAAAATCCATAACTTGAATATTATGATCTATCATTTAAAAATAGTAAACCCCATGCTTTCTGTTCAAAATCTTAGAGTTTAAATTTAAAAACAGAAACCCACTAAACCCTGTTTAATTAAGGAAAATTAGTTTTTCTTCTGTGTTGAACTTAAGAAAATTTGTAGATGTTCAAACCTTATTTAGACACTGTTTAAAAATAGTAGGAACCCCAGCATTGGAAATTATGATGTAGTTATTCATTTAAAGCTATTTTGTCCAAAACTTAGAGAAAATCAGAAAGGCATTAGAAATTAATGAACAGTGATTAATAATATTTTTCCTAGTTTACTTATGCAACAGAGAACCTAGGAAAAATACAGAGACCATTAATTTGGACCAGTTTTAAATTAAGATGATTTGTTTAGCCTTATATAGACTGAAAATCAATTATTAAATAGGCAAAACTATAACCAAAATGAATAATAAAAATCCAGTGGACTTACAACCACCAGAGCCCCACTACAAAAATACAGAGCACCCCAGCCCAACTTTTTAAGTAGGGAAAATAAATACAGAGTGATAATAAGGCATTTTTCCAATAAATCATGAACAACCCCTTTTAATGTGATAATGGGCAACCAAAAATTTGCTAAGTCCATGATGAGGTAAACTACCAGAGAAAAATGCAAACCCATGAAAAAGAAGTAAACCCATACCTTTTGCTAGTAATTTATGAGAAAGGCCATTTAATTCAAATAATGCAAACCACCGCTTCCCTTAAGCAAAAAGAGGCCAAACTTCAGAATGATTGCTCTTGCACAAAATAATAACCAAGAAAAATAAGAACTCTGTTGTTTGATGTTTTTCAAATATAGTGGTAGTAGAAAGCACCCATTTGGCTAGAAACTTGAGAAAACCATAGGAAAATAATTAAAAGGTATTAATGACTAGAAATTTGTATCAAGTCATGTTATAACACCTCAAAGCCAGCAAAAATGAGTTTTAGAGAATTACCCACTGTTAATTAATAGCTGTAGTTCAAAGCACCCCTTCTGCCCTAAAATTTGGTAATTTTATCCAGAGAAAACTATTCACTTTCTGACCCCCAAATTTTGAGACAAAGAAACACACACCAGTAACCAGCCACTGTAATTTTTGCAGAATTTTTAAAATTTTATAAAAGCAACTTGTAGTTCAAACCTACTCCAAAACATTAAAAAAATAAAAGAAAAAGGAAAGAAGAAATAAACCCCACCCCAATAAGTCTAACTTGAGAACTTATCATTTATCACTAAGACTTAAAAGGAATTCAGTGGAACCCCAAAAATAAACCTACCCCTTACCTTAGATAAGTCTAACCCAATTTACCAAGTATACCACTAAGGGTTTTACATAAGTAAAGTTAACTTGTTTAAACTCAGAAGATCATACACCTTTGAAGTTGTAATTTCTAAAAAGCACATATCATATCATGCATATATCTTACGCGTTGCATTCGTTAGATTGCAATCTTGCCGACGGAGAGTACGTGCTCATCCCCGAGCAAGGACCTGTCCAAGAAGAGGACCAGGAGCAGGCTTCAGAGGCTGCTATTGAGGATCTCCCCGCAGCCCCAGCAATTGAAGGCAAGCCCCGGTTTTATGCATAACCATATTATTATATGCTACTTTACTACACTTAATGCTTGTAGGATTGTAATGTGCACTTAAGTGTAGGAGTTGCTTGAAACCTCTAGTTGCATGAACTTAGGATTCCTTTTTGAGATGAATACTAGTATGCTAGGTCGAGTAGCTGCTTGCTAATCAGGATCTCGGTAGAAGTCGAGTGATTTTTCTAGCACTCGCGCGAGGTCAGGAATTGATTGTATTCATCTTGATAACGGGATAGACGTTGGTCTATGGATTTGGATCCAGGGAGGATGCCTTGTCCATGAGACGGGAAAAATGAATTAAGGATTAATGTGTGGATACCTGAGTCAAGCTTTTGAACGTACTAAGCACATGCCGGGAAAAATGGTAACCGGTAAACCTAGTACCTGAGTGAAGCCGGGCGCGGACTTTATCCCTCATGCGACCTGAGACTGGGTCTCCCATGCTAGCTATGGTGGGTACAAGTGCGGTCACTGCACGGTGGCAGCCGGGGTCAGTGGAGCATTGTATGCCAAGGCGGTGAGGCCTGGACGCGAACGGGGAATCGATGGGGACGGTTGTCATGTGCGGGGTCGGAGTACCCTGACATGCCGTGTGTTTAGGTTTACCTTGCAAGGTTAAAACTCGATTCGAATCGTCTGCTTCTCGCAGCTAATGAGACTGCTTGATTCCTTGTACTGCATCGAGTAAGAAGTGAAATGTGGTTATATGAGATAACTTGTTGATTGAACTAATTGATTGTTACCATGAATGCTTAGAAGGAGCAAATCTAGCTAAGTTAATGATGGTAGAATTTGAAGAGCTAAAAATTGATTTTAGAAACAGCTAGTGCTTTTGGCAAACCAAACCCCTTAGCCAAACAGCTGCATAGTCTAGAGGTAGAGGAGTAGACTCCTCACACCGGTTAAGTCTAGCTGAGTATTAGTATACTCAGCCTTGCTTGTGGCACAATTTTTGCAGGTACCATGCAGGAATTGGTTGATGGTGTGACTTGGCCTACCACCCTGCCACCGGGTTGGACGGTCGAGTGGGATGTTGCTCCGGCAGGAGAGGAGCACGAGGAGTAGTGGGCTCGGCCTTGCCCATTTCCTCATTACCGACGACATCGATTATCCGCTGCACTTTATTTTGTGAACTTTATTTGCTACTCAAAAACTCTGATTTATCTAATAACTCAGTACTTAATTCGAGGTTTCCTGTTTTATTGTATTTCTTCTGTGACTCACCTTCGAGTGAGATTGTGGAATTTGATCCTGGTTAAGTGGCTCTATCAGACTAGATCTGAGGGACTGACGGGTTATTCCGATTTAAGTGTGTTACGACCCCTGGGGCGTGACTTAGGCACTTAAGCTGGAATAATTCGGGTGGTTCTGCCACATTGATGAAGCTAACTTGTCTGACGAAGTTAACTTTAAATGATGAAGTGCTTGCTTGAGAGTGCGGCGAAAAAAGCTTCGGCTATGGTTAAATTTTTAACAACACAACAGTGCAATGGCAATGAATGTTGTGGTAACTCCTCACCAACCTGTCTGCTTATATAGTGCTGCAGGTGGGAAGACGAACCGCCAAGTTGCCCGCACTCGCTGAACGGTGGACCACTCAGCGCTGGAATATTATAATCGTTTCTCGGCAACGAGCTCAGGGAAGGTGTTTTTCGGACCTTCGGTATTCTGAAGCCTTCGAGTTTTTTCGCGGATCAAGCTTGTTACGAAAAACAATCTAGCACCGCGAAGGGGCTACTGTTGGGGGCCTTCTTCTCCGCCGAATGTCCTCTAAGTAAAAACACCTTTGGCAAGATGACATGCAAACGGATGGGACGTGAGGCTGTATGCCGAAGCTACCATCGAAAGAGCTTCGACATGATGATACGCTTGAGATGAAGGGTGGCACCGACTTAAAAAGGAAAATACCACATAGTCCTCGATAGTTTGTATCATGATTATGATTAGTTGTCAAGGGCATGAATGTAATTTTG
Source organism: Zea mays (assembly GCF_902167145.1). Taxonomy (NCBI): domain Eukaryota; kingdom Viridiplantae; phylum Streptophyta; class Magnoliopsida; order Poales; family Poaceae; genus Zea; species Zea mays. The sequence continues at coordinate 94,101,552 of NC_050097.1, forward strand.
TCCGGGCTGCGTCTCGTGCCTATAAATAGATGAACAGTACCCCCATACTGTTCATGTTGACTTGTATTCACTTACACGTCACTCTTGGATTCTTACCTTCTGTCGAGCCGAAGGTATAAATATAACTTATATCGTTAATATCTGTTCATGATTTTATAATGAGAAAATAGATAATCTAACAATTTAATATGATTATTCATATTCCTTTTGTGTAACATATGTCCCTGCTTTTCATTACATATTGAGATGATGAAGGTATGTCCTTGATAGCCTTCGTCTGAAGATCATTATATCCTAAAAGAGATAATGCTTCGAAGGACGAAAGTCTTTAACCATTGACATTTGTGTTGCCTTGTTTTTAACTCTTAGCATTTGAGAACAAGTGACCAACAACCCTTATGCTAAATCAGGATCTCGGTAGAAGTCGAGTGATTTTTCTAGCACTCGCGAGAGGTTAGGAATTGGTTGTATCCATTTTGATAACAGAATGATGATGGTCTGTGGACATGGATCCATGGGGATGCGCTGTCTACGAGACGAAATTGAAATCAGGATTAACGTGCGGATACCTGATACCTGTGTCAAGCGTTTGAACGTACTAAACACATGTCGGGACATATGGTAACTGGTAAGCCTAGTACCTGAGTGAAGTCGGGCGCGCACTTCCCCCTCACTTGTCCTAAGACGTGGTCTCCCATTCCGGATATGGTGGGTACAAGTGCGGTCACTGCATGGCGGCAGCTGGGGTCAGTGGAGCATTGTATGCCAAGGCGGTGAGCCCTGGCCGCGAATGGGGGATCGATAGGGACGGTTGATGTGTGTGTGGATGGAGTGTCCCTACATGTCGTGTGTTTAGGTTTACCTTGCAAGGTTAAAACTCAATTCGAATCGTCTGCTTCTCGCAGCTAATGAGACTGATTGATCCATTGTACTGCATTGAGTAATAAGTGGAAATGAGGTTACTTACAAAAGATGTTGGTTTACTAAATTGCTTGCTACCATGAATGGATAGTTAGGTGCTCATCTAGTCTAAAATTATTATTCTAGAACTTGAAAATCTAAAACTTGATTTTATACTCAGCTAGTGCTTTTGGCAAACCAAACCCCTCAGCTAAATAGCTTCATGGTCTAGAGGTAGAGGAGTAGACTCCTCACACCGGGTAAGTCTAGCTGAGTATTAGTATACTCAGCCTTGCTTGTGGCATAATTTTTGCAGGTACCTCCTTGATTTGGTTGATGGTGTGACTTGGCCTACATCACCGCCACCGGGATAGACGGTCGAGTGGGTTACTGCTTCCGCAGGAGAGGACCAGGAGGCGTAGCGTGGCCAGGCTTCGCCATGTTACTCGGTTTTCTCCGTTAGTTATTTCCACTGCATTAAAAATTATGGTTTCTATTTCTGAAACTCCAATAATGTAATCACTACTGATACTTATTAAATTTGTGATATTATGCTTTATTGTATTTCTTTGTGCCTCACCTTCGATTGAGCTAGTGGTATTCGATCCTTGGTAAGTGGCTTTATCGGACTAGATTCGAGGGACTGATAGGTTATTCCGGTTTAAGTGTGTTGCTGCCTTTAAGGGTGCGACTTGGGCACTTAAGCTGGAATAATCTGGGCGGTTCCACCACACATAAGTAGCACTTAACCCTTGCATATGTCAACCATTCGCACAGATCTTGCACAACGATAACCGGTCCGCGCTACCCAGGAGCACTGTACTCCTCCGTCCAGCCTCTAGCCAGGAGGGTACACGCTACTTCCACCATCTCCCACGCCTAGTGCGAGGTTGTCTTTTCACATATAGAATAGCTGGGTTCAGGCTTACCAGGGCATGTGGCTAGTTGCAAAGTCTCAACCACAACTGGCCTACATCGAACGGTCCTTAATCGACACAGACGGAGCACTACACCGACTAATTATACGATGCAAGCCACCCGCCCGGTCTCATATTAATTAACTAGCTCAAGTTCTTTCACACATAACAACATTCAGTGATCAAAATAAGTTTCAAAACCCTATCTCATTAAGAAGGGCTAAGCAGCACTAGTTTTTCATAAAATAGGTATCAAGGAATAATCATTCAACTTCTCAAGGATGGTAATGCATCAATTGTTTGATCACGCAATCTCCTATCACCTAATGCATCATATCGATTGATAAAAGTTTTGTAAACAACAAGAAAAGTGGTGAATGCACCGGGGCTTGCCTTTGTTGCAGAGAAGAGCTGAAGAATAAAGAAATAAAATTTCACAAGTCTTCGGGGTGATGGCCAGCCTCTAGGAAATTGTTTCACCAAGCGATTGATCCACTAATAACATGATCTACACGTAAAGTAAAGATGCATGCTTTGATTATGATGTGATGATGAAATGGACACAAATGCAATATAAAGAATTTAAACGATAAACCCCTTGAGTACAACTTTCCTTCACGAAGAAGTTGCACTCAACTATCGATATAAAATCTAATTACTTCGCTAACAATATAATTTATAGTTGCTTTGCTAAGCGAGTAAAGTAAGACAGTCAAAAATATTTTACACATGCCATGGACCAACTTAAGAATTGTGGCCCAAGGACTTTACATAAAACCAAAAATAAGAGCAACAATTTAATTCTTTTATTACTTCCATTAAGTTATTTATTCTATTACGCCCTGTTTCGATAATTGGAATTGAATTCCATTCTAATAATAATAATTTAGTCATATATCAATTAAGCTAATTCAGTTTTATGCAATATATATTTGTATATTATTATTAGCAAGATGTCGGAGATATTTATGTGCTACATTTTTATTATAGAGGAGTGAGACGAAGAGTGTCATGTAAGTTACAGAATAGAAACAAATTCTAGTAATGCATAAAATCATTTCCCATCCTCGACCACATGAATTTGAGATAGACTTATATCTGAACTTTGATAAGTGGTGGAATATCAAATTCCAAACTAAATAAGTGACTTTATTGAGTGAATTCCAATTCCTCTAAAATGAAGGGATCCAAACGGCCCGTTAAGTTATTTATTCCATGGTTAGATACTTCTAATTAAGTGTTTAATTGACAACTAACGGAAAATCTATTTCTAATTACGCAGATAATCAGCGACTAACGGAATACGCTCCAATTAAATCAAAATGTACTCCAAGAAAATCTAAGCCTACGCAATACCAAAGCCGAGTGGAGCCAAAATGGTGGTGAACCTGACTCAGGCATTTTTTTATATCTAGCGAGCGACGTATAGAAATCCACTTTTCTTCACTATCTAATTCCTTCCTACCACTAATCGCACTACTGCGATTCACCCACACAGGATATAGACCGATGGCGCTGACCACCAGTCAACTAATACCACACATGAAACAATTTCTCAGACCACGCTCTCCTATAATCAAAACACAAAACCATCCTTACTGAGGCAAGCATAAATCTACGATATTAAAATTACAGTCGCAAGAAGCGGCATACTTAGCGAACAGCTAAGATGTCTAGACACATGCAGCTACACCATCCACGCACTAGAGAACAACTACCGAACGATGCCATTTATCAGACAAGCTCTTCGCACCCACTATAATTTCAGACATTGGAGCACTTACTCGGGCTTTCCACAAGCATCGTTGACCTGGAGGAAACGAAGTGTGAGGAGCGCAATGTCATGAGACAGCAGGAACAACGACGCGACAAACTGCATGAGGTGATGTGGAACAAAGCTAAGAATTTCGACCGGCAGTTTCAAACAAATAATGACAACGGCGACGAACCGGCGAGGCAATGAAGTCGGGCGACGACTGGGGAATTTCTAGAGAGCCGATGATGGACAGGAAGGGACGACCGACGAGCACTAGAGGGTGCAGCTTGAAGACGATAGGATCGATGGCGAGGTGAAGCACATAGACAACAAGCAGTGGAGGGAGCACGTCTTGGGGCGGGTGGCTGGCGTGCTCGCTGGGAACCGACGTCGAGCCAGGAACTGGCGTGGAGCAGGAAGCTCGACGCTAAGAAACCATGCACTAGTGCAGGGAGCTTTAGGCCTGTGCGAGGGATATGGAGAGGTGGCGTATACGTGAAACTTCCAGGAAGCCAACATGTACATGGCAGAGGCATGAGAGATTTTTGCTTAAGGGAAAGGAAGGGCTGAGAGTTGGACATGTGTCTGGAACAGTAGAAGTAACATGAAGATGAGATAGGGACAGCTATGCACCTGCGTGGAGGGAGCAGAAGATGTGAGGGAGAGAGATGGCGTGAGAGAGAACACATGTTCATCTCGCCGTCTAAACAAAGTGATGAAGGGATAAGGAAATGGAGCTAACGGTAGAGAAATGGAAAAGTTAGATTTTCCATACTTTTCTTTTTAATATAATTTTTTCCATTAATTTGAATTATTACCTTTAATAATTTTTTTATCACGAACTTAAAGCTAGTGCTTATTTAAAACTCGAATTTGTGCCACAAAAATCTAACAACCCAAATTTGACCTAAAATGTGAGTTCCATTTCGATCAAATTCACTGAGGTCCGAATAATTGTGGTGCGAGCCATAAAACCTAAATTTTTATCCTTAAGTTTATTATTAACTCATTTCGGCAATTATTAATAACTAGCCCCTTGCTACTCCGCCAAGCGACTTATTTGATACCGAAGTACCCATCTTGCACCAAAGAATTTAATAAGGTTTTCTACATTTTATTCACCTGAGAGCATAAAATATAATCTCCCAAATTCGACTCCTAAATAGGACTTTTAACAAATCGTCACACACTTTCATCCCAACCATACATAAGCATACAAGTTTCATTTTCTTAAAGTGAATGCAACACGTGGCCAATTGTTATGGATGACCACACGTGAGGATAATGCTCAAGATGTTGTCATGCTTCAATTTTTAGTGGCGCTTAACACCTGTGGTGTTACAGATACAACTCTAGCTTTCGATCCACTTGGTGAAGTATTCTACTGTGACGAAAGCAAATTTGAGGTTGCCTTGCGCAGTGGGCAATGGTCCGACGATATCAAGGCCCCATCATTGTAGCAACCAGGTGTGGGCGATAAGCTTTGTGAATTGTGAGGGGGCACCCGTTCTAGGTGAGATTTTTTGGCACGCTTCGCATGAGCCGACAACTCGGTTTGCTGCGCATATGATAACTAGCCAGTAGAAACCTTGGCCATGACCTTGGCGGCGAGGGCTCTAGGTCTCGAGTGTGAACCGCATGTTCCTCTATGGACTTCGCGAAGGACTTCAATGCCCTCGACCGCAGCGATGCATTTGAGCATAGGTTGACTTATTCCCTTCTTGTATAGTTGTCCATCTACTGTTGTGAAGTCATGACTTCTGTGCTTCAATCTCTTGGCCTCAGCCTGGTCAGCGAGTTGATAGTGACCTTGGAGATATAAGGTTATGGGTGCGCGCTAGTCTTCGGTCATTATTAGATTTACAATTCTATGGCCTTGGGGTCTTGTGTGATTTGTAGGCCTTCGAGGTTCCTTACAGCCTATGTGCCAATGAAGTGGAAGGACACATCTAATGGCAATGGGTCTCCTTTCGCTGCTGCTTTTGCCAGCGTGTCGGCCACTCTGTTCTTGTTCCACTCTATGTGCAATAATGTGAACCACCTTGAACTATTTTTCCAGGCTTCGTATGGCTGATAGAAATATTGCATGAGGACTGGCTCTTTGGCTGAAAAGTATTTTTCAATTTGCCCGGCGATGATCTTGGAGTCGGTTTTGACTATACATGTCTCCACCCCCAAGGCTCTAAATTTCCGAAGTCCAAGGGTGATGGCTTCATATTCTGTTATGTTGTTTGTGCATTTGTCTGATTCAAGCGTGAAGCTAACAAGCACAGTGTATTTGTATTTGATGCCTATGGTTGATGTAATGATTGCTGCAATACCTGCCCCTGCGTGGCACCATGCGCCATCGCAATGGATAGTCCAAATAGTTTTTGTGTGTTGCTGGTGTGAGTCCAAAGGCCCTGTCCATTCTACTATGAAATCAGCCAAGACATAGGACTTTATTGTTGTTCTTGGCTCAAATGTGACATTGTATTTGGATAGCTCGGTTGCCCATTGGGCTATTCCAGCGGATGCTTCGGGATTTCTGAATAGGTCACCTAGACCTCGGTCGGTGGTGACCCTTACTCTATGTGCCTCAAATTAGTGCCTGAGTTTGCGTGAAGCCATGTTGACTACGTAGGCTATCTTCTCTAGCTCTGTCATGTTGCACTTGGAACTGGTGAGTACCTCAGAGACAAAATGGAACACCCTGAATTTGGTGGTATGAAATTTCTTCTCTAATACCTACCAAATTCATGTGTTACTCCTTTTCTCACCTCTATAGTTTTTCTTTTCTATTCTCTTTAATAGGGTTTTGGGTTAATTATGTGAGAGATTGTCACGCCCGGATTTCGGGGCACCAAGTCCTGGGCGCGAACATAATCACCAAGTGTCCTAGGACCAAGTCTTACACATATGATGACTCATAGTACAAAAACAAATGTCACATCTTTACTATATAATAGGAGTTCTGTACAAAATAAATAAATAATTACATCATATGAACACAACAATCCAGCAACCCAAAGTTGACTGGGAGACGACGACCTAGACCTCTCACGAACATATCGCAACATCCTCCATGCGCCTCATCCTACGGTACCTGTTCTTGACCTGTGGGGGTGTGAGACAGCAAGGGTGAGCTCACATACGTTCATCGCTCAACAAGTTATGGGAATAATGTGCATGAACTCGCCAAAGGTGGGAGCTCATGTGAAGTGTAAGACTTACCAAAGAGGATGATTGAAGCTAGTGCTGGAATCTGGGCCGGGCTTTTTGGGCCAGCACGAGCACGGCCCGAAAATAAGAGCCCAAAGCACGGCCCGACACGAAATAATATGGGTCGGGCTAGCACGGCCCGAAGGCGGGCCTGGGCCGAGCCTCAAATTCTGACCCGCCGGTCCACCAACACGGCCCACATAGATGGGCCGGGCTTGGGCCGACACGGCCCAATTAAGCCCAATCTATTTAATTTCTTAATTTAGTAAGATATCGACTTTATATTGTTGTTATATTTGGAGTTTATGTGGTTAAATGATGCTATAATTGTTTAATATCTTTAATTTAGTAAGCTATGAACTTTATATGGTTATAATATTTTGATTTTATGTGGTCAAATATACAGGCCGGGCTTGGGCCGACACGACCCAATGAAGGCACGACACGGTTTAGGGTCGGGCTGGGTCACTGTTTTTACACTTCGGACTGGCACGACATGGCCCAAAAATTATTTGGGCTTTCCTGACCCGAACCCGTTTGGCACGAAGCATGATGGGCTTGGGCCGGGCTAGCCCGGCCCGGCCCAATTCATAGCACTAGTTGAAGCTGAGCATTGCTTTTAAAGGTGGTCAAAATTTTATTAGCAATTACTAAGTATAAGTAGATACCATCCCAAATAAGTAGTAGATCAAAATTGGTAACAACACCCGCGATTCAATGCATATGACAAATTGAATTTAGTTCCATAAATTAATCATGCGAGAGTCAAGAGCTGCTCATGACCGAGAGCACGGCTAGTATACCAGTTCTACACTCTGTAGAGGTTGTACACTGTACCCACAAGTCGTGTATCCCATGTTGCCAGGGTTTGCAATGCCCTTAGACACTTCCGAGGTGAATGGCTAGGGATCCACTACGAGGCCTTTACAAAGTTCCACTAGTTTCAGATAACCCGCTACAGTTTCTAGGAAGAGCAATGTAGGAATCCCCTGTCTGACCGTCATCACAGCAAAATCAACCTGGGAACCTCCCTACACGCCTACTCCCCTACTCCCTTGCCCCTATCGGGTAAGGTAGTCCTCCACTAGCTTTCGTAGTTAGTCAGCCAAGGGCGTCCCATTCCACCCTTGTGGTGGCACGTGTTTCTCAAGTTAAGCTCCATGTTCCAATTAAAATAATGATCTTGTTGAAAGGGAATTAGGCTTACACCTATTTCCTAATTGATTTTGGTGGTTGAATTGCCCAACACAAATAATTGGACTAACTAGTTTGCTCTAGTCTATAAGTTCTACAGGTGCCAAAGGTTCACAATAAGCCAATAAAAAGACCAAGAAAAGGGTTCAAACAAAGAGAGCAAGGGACAACCGAAGGCTGCCCTGGTCTGGCGCACCGGACTGTCCGGTGTGCCACCGGACAGTGTCCGGTGCACCAGGGGACTCCAAGCTGAACTCTTCACCTTCGGGAATTCTCAGAGGCGCTTCGCTATAATTCACCGGACTGTCCGGTGCACCACCGTACAGTGTCCGGTGCCCCAAGGGAGAGCGACTCTGAACTCGCCAGCTTCGGGAATCCGCTCCGCTATAATTCACCGGACATGTCCGGTGCACACCAGACTGTCTGGTGAGCCAGCGGAGCAACGGCTACTTCGCGTGCAACGGTCGACTGCAACGCATTAAATGCGCGCCAGCGCGCGCAGAGGAGCAGAGCACGCGCGGGTGGCACACCGGACAGTCTATAGGACTTGTCCGGTGCACCACCAAACAGTCAGGCGGGCCCACAAGACAGAGCTCCAACGGTCGGAACCCAACGGCCAGGTGACGTGGCTGGCGCACCGGACACTGTCCGGTGGCGCACCGGACTGTCCGGTGCGCCATGCGGCAGCAGCCTCCACCAAACGGCTAGTTTGGTGGTTGGGGTTATAAATACCCCAAACCACCCCACATTCAAGTCATCCAAGTTTTCGCACTTCAACTACTTACAAGAGCTCTAGCATTCAATTCTAGACACACCCAAGTGATCAAATCCTCTCCCAATTCCACACAACGCTTTAGTGATTAGTGAGAGAGATTTGCTTGTGTTATTTCGAGCTCTTGCGCTTGGATTGCTTCTTTCTTTCGTTCTTTCTTGCGAACAACTCAATTGTAACCGAGGCAAGAGACACCAATTGTGTGGTGGTCCTTGCGGGGAAGTTTGTTCCCGTTTGATTGAGAAGAAGAAGCTCACTCGGTCTGAGGGACCGTTTGAGAAAGGGAAAGGGTTGAAAGAGACCCGGTCTTTGTGACCACCTCAACAGGGAGTAGGTTTGCGAAAACCGAACCTCGGTAAAACAAATCTGCGTGTCACACTCTTTATTCGCTTGCGATTTGTTTTGCACCCTCTCTCTTGGACTCGATTATATTTCTAACGCTAACCCGGCTTGTAGTTGTGATTAAGTTTGTAAATTTCAGATTCGCCCTATTCACCCCCCTCTAGGCGACTTTCAATTGGTATCAGAGCCCGATGCTTCATTAGAGCCTAACCGCTCGAAGTGATGTCGGGAGATCACGCCAAGAAGGAGATGGAGACAGGCGACAAGCCCACTACAAGACACGGGAAGGCTTCATCGGAAGAGTCCCAAAACAAGGGAAAGGGGAAGGAGAAGAAATCCTCTTCTCACAAGTCGCATCGGAGTGGCGACAAGAAAAGAAGATGTTCTCCTCCTACGAGAAAAACCAAGATCCCCAACGAGCTATCACATTCGGGGATGGAAATCAAGGTTTGGTCAAAGGATTGGGTAAAATTGCTATATCTCCTGACCATTCTATTTCCAATGTTTTTCTTGTGGACTCATTAGATTACAATTTGCTTTCCGTTTCTCAATTATGCAAAATGGGTTACAATTGTCTTTTTACTGATGTAGGTGTCACTGTCTTTAGAAGAAGTGATGATTCAATAGCATTTAAGGGAGTGTTAGAGGGTCAGCTATACTTAGTAAATTTTGATAGAGCTAAACTTGACACTTGCTTAATTGCTAAGACTAACATGGGCTAGCTCTGGCATCGCCGACTAGCACATGTTGGGATGAAGAATCTTCATAAGCTTCTAAAGGGAGAGCACATTTTAGGACTAACAAATGTTCATTTTGAGAAAGACAAGATTTGTAGCGCATGCCAAGCAGGGAAGCAAGTTGGTGTTCATCATCCACACAAGAACATCATGACGACTGACAGGCCACTGGAGCTCCTACACATGGACCTATTCGGCCCGATAGCTTATATAAGCATCGGCGGGAGTAAGTACTGTCTAGTTATTGTGGATGATTATTCTCGCTTCACTTGGGTGTTCTTTTTGCAGGAAAAATCTCATACCCAAGAAACCCTAAAGGGATTCTTGAGACAGGCTCAAAATGAGTTCGGCTTAAGGATCAAGAAAATAAGAAGCGACAACGGGACGGAGTTCAAGAACTCTCAAATTGAAGGCTTCCTTGAGGAGGAGGGCATCAAGCATGAGTTCTCTTCTCCCTACACACCACAACAAAATGGTGTAGTGGAGAGGACGAATAGAACTCTATTGGACATGGCAAGAACCATGCTTGATGAGTACAAGACTTCGGATCGGTTGTGGTCAACACCGCCTGCTACGCCACAACAAAATGCTTGATGAGTATCTACACCGAATCCTCAAGAAGACATCATACGAACTCCTTATCGGTAAAAAGCCCAATATTTCATATTTCAGAGTCTTTGGTAGCAAATGCTTTATTCTTGTTAAAAGAGGTAGAAAATCTAAATTTGCTCCTAAGACTGTAGAAGGCTTTTTACTTGGATATGACTCAAACACAAGGGCATATAGAGTCTTTATCAAGTCCACTGGACAAGTTGAAGTTTCTTGTGACGTTGTGTTTGATGAGACTAACGGCTCTCAAGTAGAGCAAGTTGATCTTGATGAGATAGGTGATGAAGAGGCTCCGTGCATCGCGCTAAGGAACATGTCCATTGGGGATGTGTGTCCTAAGGAATCCAAAGAGCCTCCAAATGCACAAGATCAACCATCCTCCTCCACGCAAGCATCTCCACCAACTCAAAATGAGGATGAGGCTCAAGTTGATGAAGGAGAAGATCAAGCAAATGAGCCACCTCAAGATGACGACAATGATCAAGGGGGAGATGCAAATGATCAAGACAAGGAGGATGAAGAACCAAGGTCGCCACACCCAAGAGTCCACAAGCAATCCAACGAGATCACCCCGTCGACACCATCCTCGGCGACATTCATAAGGGGGTAACCACTAGATCTCGTGTTGCACATTTTTGTGAGCATTACTCTTTTTGTCACACCTGGTTTCAGAAGGCAAACCGAATGCGAACTATGTACGTGCCAGGATCAGAATTCAAGTACACAGCGATTACATAAATGAACATCATCGCACAGTGCTCGAATAATAACATAAAAGAGTATTAACTTATTACATCACAGAGTCATAGACATCCACATAGTCATCAACTTAACAGTTAAATCAAAGTGCTAGCGAAACGCAGTAAAGATAAGGCCTTCACAGGCAGCTGACTGGGGGTTGCCGCCAACCCACACCTAAAACTCGTCGTAGTCTTGGAACTCCTGGAAGTCTCCTTCCACGACTTCGTCTTCTCCTGAGCAATGGTTGCAATGTGGACAACCTGGTGTTTTGTGGTAAAGCAAGGATGAGTACACATCAACGTACTCAGCAAATGCCCCGTTTGGCTGAAGTGGACTAGCTTTATGTGGGGTTAGGCTCAAGCAATTGCTTTTAGTTGGTCAGGTATTTATTATTAGTGAAGCCAGGTTTTAGCAATAACCAACCCATGAACCATTTCCTCATCGAGGAACATCATTATCATCATCGAACCAAAATCATAAATGGAACCATTGTATCTCGAACCATTTGTATCTCTAATCAAAGAGGATCCCAAGGCTGCTCTTAACCGTGAGCACGGCTGATATACCAGTTTCACTACCCTGTGCAGAGGTCGCACACTTTACCCATGAGCCGTGATTCCCTCTCTAGCCCGGGCTTGCAAGACCCTTATTCACTCCCAAGGTGAATGGCCAGGGATTCACTACGAAGCCTTTACAAAGATTCCCTAGAGGTCATAGCTGCCCGTTAGGTTTCTCTAGTTTGATAAACACAGTACCTCTCCCCGCAGGAGGGCGACTAAAAAGCAAAACGAAAGAACCTCGGCACCCAGCCTCGGCAGAGCAAGCACTGTGCCTGAACCCCATTGACGGCACGACGGCGAAGCAACTACACTTCTAGTTCATCTAATTAATTAGCTAAGGGCACCCCATTCCACCCTCATGGTTGCACTGTTATCCCGGGTGGTCTCTCAACGAACAGGTCCTTACGGAGAGGTACTCAGGAAACAGCCTGAGCCCCCTAGAGTATCACAAGATCATCAACATCAGCAGGATAACAGTATCATAAATAGTCTCATCATGTTCATTGATTAAGTTAAAGCAATAGCAGAATGCTAACCATGATAACCCAAAGGTAAACAAGGATAAGATAAATGGAAAGCTAGTCAATCCTTAGGTTTTCAATTGAGTAATGCGGGACAATAAATTATAAGTGAATGGGACATAATAGGTCAGAGGACACTTGCCTTCACCAAGCTACTGCTGCTCAGGATCTTCTCCTGCAATTCCCTCAGACTCCACGAACGGCCCGATATCTACGCGAGTGCAAACATACATCCAACATTCTTGAAGTGGTAGAAAACAGTACACCATACAACAGTATAGATCAAGTAAATATGCACGCAACAAAGAATTCACATCTACGACTACGCGAGAACGGAACCGAGGCGACTGATACTACGGCCGAGGGATATCACATGTATACTAAGCGAGTATGAATTATAATATTTAATTCGGCTTAATCATATTAACAGACAATAATCACACGCCGAGTAAAATTACTACTTAGTCCCGATTAGAGTGTTGTTCGAATAATTGTTGCTTAAATATATATTTACTTAGCGCGAGCTAATCTAGGTGAGATGAATCATTAGCGTGCGTAAAACGCACGACGACACGTGTGAATAGCACGCACAACGCGCGCGGACAGCACGCGACGATTTATTGCGCGACGTGCGGGCGATGGCGAACAACACGAACGCGCACGGGGTTAGACGGGGGTAGACGGGGATAGACGAGAGTCGTCTAGGGGTAGACGAAGGGTAGGCGAACGTAGACGGAGTCCCGTCGACGCACTGCGCGCAAGCAACCGCGAGCTCGCGCACTAGTTGCGCGACGCACGACACATTAAATAATTAGCAAACCGTGGCTAATTAATGACGTGACGACGAACAACCTATATTACGTTTAAACGTGAAAGTTATATTTCTAAGTTCAATTTAGTTGACGTAAACTACTTGTGTGGAATATTTTAGATAACAAAAGAATTATCAATTAATCGGTGATTAATACGAGAACTAATTGACTAACGCGTACGAACGATTATAACGAAGTAAATAATTATTGCGCGCAAACTGCGCGCGCGACACGCGCGAAACAGCGCGAGGACACTACAAACAACGACGACGGCGCGCGCGATACCCGTGATCACGTGCGAAACTGCGCACGCGAGACTGACGAGTACGCGATGCGCTAGGTGACCGTAGCGAGGCACGGCGACGGTAGACGAACGGCCGGGGCGAGCTGGGCAGCGGCGAGCACGCAGCAACACAGCTGCGACGCGCAGGGGCGAGGTTCGACGGCGAACGGCTGCTACGTCGCTAAATGTAAACGCGGCTGGGCGTGCTGCGTGGCATGGGGACGGGTCTGAGCGCGCCGAGTGCGCAGCTACTCGGCCGCTGCACGCAGGGACGAGACGAGGGCGCGCGGGGTCTGCACGTCGAAGGATCGGGCTTGCTGCGCGCTGCAGGCCGCGACAGGAGGGAGTTCAGTTGCGCACAAGGGAGCTGGGCTGCGCGCTGGCCGGAGGGGAGTCCGCGGCAGGGACGAGTCGCTGCGCAGGTCCCCCTGACCGCGACGCCGGGCAGCGACTGCGCGAGGTCTCGCGGGCGAAGTTAAACGGCGCGACGGGGGGCTACGGGTACGCAGCAGACGCGTACGGCGGGGGAGGAAGAACGGGAAAGGAGAGAGAGGATGGGGCAGGCTCACCTTGGCGTTTCGCACGACGACGGCCGCAGCCGGGCGCGGCACTCCGGCGACGGGAACGCAGAGAGCGGGGGCGAGGCGAGGCTCCGGCGGCGGATCGGCGAGGCGAAGCGGCAATGGAGAGAACTGCGCGGGGGGTCGTGGGCGTTCGTGGCGAGGAAACTGGACAACGGGTGGAAGAAATCGTGCGCAACTAGCGAAGAAAACTGCGCGCGGGCGGTTTTCTTCCCTGGAAATTCGCTCAGGCGTTCTGATTTGGAAGAAGCACAACGCGCAAGCTACTGACGTGCGGGCCCGGCTGGAGCGGCGGCGGCACTGGGCGCTCCACGCGAGCGAGCGCAGCAAGGGCGCGCTAAGCGCGGCTGAGCGCGCGGCCTGGGCGCGGCGCTGGCTGGGCTTGGGCTGCTTTGCGCGCGCGGGTGGGAGCTGGGGCTGGGCCGCCGCGGAGCTGAGCTGCACGCGGGCCCGCGCGGGGGGGTTGGCGCGGTGGGCTGGCGGGGGAAAAACCGGAAGCTGGGCCGCCGCGGAGCTGGCCCACGAGAGAGAGGGTTGGCGCGGTGGGCCGAGGGGGGAGAAAGAGAGGGGGAGGGGGGCGCGGGTGGGCTGGCCGAAATGGGCCAGGGAAGCGGGCTGGGCCACTTTTCCTTTTCCTTTTTCCTTCTCTTTTCTTTCTGTTTTCTATTTATTTCAGTTTAACTTTATGTGCAAATAAATGATTAGATGAAAGATCAAGCAAACCATTCATCAAGCAAAAAGAAACAAATGCTTTCTAACATGATGCAACAACCATTGCCCCCTTAAGGTTTTTAACCCACTAGATTATAATTGCATTTATAAATAAAATAACCACTCCTCTTCAATAGAAAAGAGAAAAACAGAGATTGGGGAAGATGATATGAGAGGAATAACACCTGAATTTGTGGATATGAGCAAAGAAATTTTATACCCCCAAATTCAGGGTGTTACAAACCTACCCCCCTTAAAAGAATCTCGCCCCGAGATTCAAGGTTGGTTAGCAAAGAGTTCGGGGTATTTGGCTTTCAGATCATCTTCGCGTTCCCAGGTTGCTTCTTCCTCAGAGTGGTGGCCCCATCTGACTTTGCACATTCTGATGGTGTTCCTCCGGGTGACTCTGTCTGCAAACTCCAGAATCTGCATTGGCTTCTCTATGTAGGTCAAATCCTCTTGGACTTCCAAGCCTTCCACTGGCAACTGTTCTTCTGGTACTCGCAGACACTTCTTCAATTGCGACACGTGGAACACATTGTGCACTGCCGACAAACTTTCTGGTAAGTTGAGTTGGTAGGCCACTTCTCCACGCTTTGCTTGAATCTGATATGGTCCAACGTACCGGGGTGCTAGCTTGCCTTTGACTCCGAACCTTCTGACTCCCCTGATAGGTGACACCTTCAGATAGACGTAGTCTCCCACTTCAAAACTCAGTTCTCTTCTCCTTCTGTCCGCATAGCTTCGCTGCCTTGATTGTGCTATCTTCAGATTCTCCCGAACCATTTTGATATTCTCTTCGGCTTCAAGCAAAATGTCGGGGCCAAACACCTGTCTCTCTCCAGGCTGGTCCCAATGCAGCGGAGTCCTACAACTCCGTCCATAGAGCGCCTGAAACGGTGACATCTTCAAGCTGGCCTGGTAACTATTGTTGTAGGAGAATTCTGCATAAGGTAACCTTTTGTCCCATCCTGACTTGTCTTGCAACGCACAGGCTCTCAACATATCTTCTAGGATCTGATTAGTTCTTTCAGTCTGACCGTCTGTCTGCGGGTGATAAGCCGAGCTGAAGTTCAAATGCGTGCCCAAAGCTTCTTGTAGCTGCTGCCAGAAATGAGAGGTAAATTGTGTTCCTCGATCTGACACTATCTTCTTCGGCACACCATGAAGGCAGACTATTCGAGACATGTATAACTCATCTAACACTGCTCCGGTGTACGTTGTCTTCACAGGTATAAAATGGGCTACCTTTGTTAAGCGGTCCACAACCACCCAGATGGAATCATAGCCGGCCCGGGTACGAGGTAGGCCAACTATGAAATCCATCCCGATCTCATCCCACTTCCACTGAGGGATCTGCAATGGCTGCAACAGTCCAGCGGGCCTTTGATGCTCTGCTTTGGTTCTTTGACAGCTATCACAGATGGCGACATATTCTGCGATTTCTCTTTTCATGCCATACCACCAAAATCTCCTTTTTAAATCCTGATACATCTTTTCACTTCCAGGGTGTATGGAGTAGGCTGTCTCATGAGCTTCCTTTAGGATCAGCTCCCGAATAGGTTTGATGTCGGGAACACACAATCGGTCTTTGAACCATATTACTCCCTCTTCATCCTCTCGAAAGTCTTTGCCTCTTCCTTCAAAGATCAGCTGCCGGATATTGTTGATGTTTTCATCATCCTTCTGTCCTTCTTTGATCTCCCGCTCTAGGGTGGGCTCTAATTCCACTGTTACTCCTTGTGTGCTGTTCAGGAAACCGAGACTCAGTCTGTCGAACTCCTTGGCTAACTCATATGGCATTGGGTACGTGGCCAACATATTGACTTGACTCTTCCTGCTCAGAGCATCTGCAACAACGTTGGCTTTGCCTGGATGGTAATGTATCTCCAACTCGTAGTCTTTGATCAATTCCAACCATCTTCGCTGCCTCATGTTTAACTCTGACTGGGTGAATATGTATTTCAGACTCTTGTGATCTGTGTAGATGTCGCACTTCTGCCCATATAGGTAATGTCTCCATGTTTTTAACGCATGAACCACTGCTGCCAACTCCAGGTCGTGTGTGGGGTAATTCTTCTCATGGATCTTCAGCTGTCGAGATGAGTAGGCTACAACTCTTCCTTCTTGCATTAGCACACATCCCAATCCGGTGTAAGAAGCATCGCAGTACACCGAGAATGGCTTGTGAACATCAGGCAGAACTAACACCGGTGCTGTGGTCAATCTATTCTTCAGTTCTTCAAATGCTTCTTGACACTTTTGGGTCCACTTAAACTCAACTTTCTTCGCTAGCAACGCTGTCATTGGTCTAGCAATCTTTGAAAAGCCTTCAATGAAACGCCTATAGTATCCGGCCATTCCAATGAAGCTCTTGATCCCACGAACATCCTTCGGTGCCTTCCAATTCAGGATATCTGCTACTTTCTTTGGATCCACAGCTAACCCATCTTGGTTTATGATGTGACCCAGAAACAAGACTTCATGAATCCAGAACTCGCATTTACTCAGCTTGGCATACAACTGATGCTCTCGTAGTCTTTGCAATACCATCTTCAAATGCTCCACATGTTCTTCCTCACTTTTGGAATATATGAGAATGTCGTCGATGAACACTACCACAAACTTGTCTAGGTAGTCCATGAACACACTGTTCATCAGATACATAAAGAAGGCTGGTGCATTTGTCAAACCAAAGGACATAACTGTATACTCATATAACCCATACTTGGTGATGAATGCTGTCTTCGGTATGTCCGAGGGTCGGATTCTGAGTTGATGGTAGCCTGACCTCAGATCTATCTTCGAGAATACGCTGGCACCTCTGAGTTGGTCAAACAGATCTTCTATTCTTGGCAGAGGGTACTTGTTCTTAATAGTGACTTCATTCAGGGCTCTGTAATCTATGCACATCCTTTTGGTACCATCTTTCTTCTCTACAAACAATACTGGGGCGGCCCAAGGCGAGGTACTTGGTCTGATGTAACCCTTTTCTAACAGCTCGTCAATCTGTTTCTTGAGTTCCACCAATTCTGGTCCAGACACTCGATAGGCTGTTTTGGAAATGGGGGCGGTACCAGGGATAAACTCTATGGCGAATTCGACTTTTCTCTCGGGTGGCATGCCCGTTAGCTCCTCGGGAAACACATCCGGAAAGTCTGACACAACCTTGATAGCCTCAAGTGGTTTGGCCTCCTTACTATCAACTGAAATCTGGTGACAATCTCCCTCCGCTGATTTAGGCATCCTTAGCTCAGCCACTACCTCCTCTCCGGATGGGGACTTCAATGTTACGGTCCTCTTGTCACAGCTAACATTCGCTTCATATTTCATTAACCAATTCATCCCTAGGATGACATCTACCCCAAGGGTGTCTATTACTATTAGGTCACTGGGGAACCCTATCCCCCTTATTTCCACCCTTATATTTGAGCATATTCTATCTGCTTGCACTTTACCACCAACCGAATTAATCCTCATGGGCGACATCATTGCCTCTACTGAGATGTTATGCATTTCTACCCATATTGCAGTGACAAATGAATGAGTTGCACCAGTATCAAATAGCACTTTCGTGGGATGAGATTCGACTGAGAACATACCTACTGCCACATCTGGTGCATCCTGGATTGCTTCGGCCTCCAAGTGGTTCACCTTCCCACGGTTGTACGCTTGGCTACGATTGCCTGCTGCCGGCTGCAGTACACCTTGCCTTGTTGGAGCATTGGGGTTGGTCTGCTGCTGCGCCATCTTCTTTGGGCAATGCATCGCCCAGTGACCTAGTTCTCCACAGTGGAAACATCCTCTGCCTCCTCCTTGTGCTGGGGCTGCTTGATTGCTCTGATTCGCTGCTGGGGCAGGAAGGCGAGGTGCCTGGTTGTTCTGCTTCTGATACTGATTACCTCCCTGCTGGCTGTTCTGACGATACTGCTGCTGCTGTGGATACTGCCTTTGAAACTGCTGCTGATGCGGACGCTGATTCTGATTCTGATATCCCTGTGGATGACCATGCTTGCCTTGTTGAGATGAACTGCCTGAGAAGCGGGGATGGCTGATGCTCCCGGACTGTGGTCCGTTCATCTTGCGCTTCCGATCTTCCATATCCTTGCGCTTTCTCTCAGTCATGATCGCCCTATCGATCAGGTGCTGGAAGGTGGGGAAGGTGTGGTTCATCAGCTGGTAATGCAGGGGATCCACCAAACCCCTCATGAACCTGTACTGCCTTTTAGCATCAGTGTTGACGTCTTCAGGTGCATAACGAGATAGCTGCAGAAACTTGTCCCTGTATTCACTAACAGACTGGGGTCCCTGCCTCAGAGCCAAGAACTCCTCTTTCTTCACGATCATCAGTCCCTCTGGAACATGGTACCGACGGAAACTCTCGCTGAATTCCTCCCAAGTGATAGCTTCGGGGTCAGCATGGGTAGCGAGGTAGGACTCCCACCAAGACTGGGCTGCTCCCCTTAGCTGGCGGGGACCATACAGGACCTTCTCCCTGTCGTCACATTGGGCGGTGCGCAGTTCCCTTTCCACTGCACGCAACCAGTCTTCTGCATCCATGGGGTCAGCAGAATGGGCGAAGGTGGGAGGGTGCCCTCTCATGAACTCGCCACGCTTATCCCGTGGCATCTGGGGCATCTGCACTTGCAACTGGGGTTGGGGTTGCTGTTGAGCCTGCTGCATGGCTGCCAGAGTCTGCCCAATAGCCTGCACTGCCTGAGTTTGCATCAAGAACATCTGCTCCACTGTCATCGGGGGTGGCGGGGGAGGCTGCCTCTGATGTTCCTCCTGCTGGGCACGCTGCTCTTGCTGAGCACGCCTGTTGCATCGGCGCCTATTGTCAGACATCTGTGGAAGACATTCACACATCAGCATTGATCTTACAATCCTTCAGCATAAGAAAAGAGAGTATACAGAATTCTTCATGACACTGAGTGAACAAAGAGCTTCACTGATCCTCACTATGATTCAACACAGCTTCTCAGATAAGAAGGAAAGTAGAAGTAAATGGTTTCCCAACTAAACAACTGACTTCATTAACATTACTAGCTAAGCCAAACTGCAGGGGAAACCCACATGTTGGCTACAGTCATTACAAAGATTCAAATCCAGCACAAGTTCATCATAACAAGCATGTAAACAACTAATAAGCAAACTAAACTGAATGGAAGCAACTGATAAGCAAACTAAACTAACTACCTAAGACTGAGACATCTGACTTAAGGATTATTACAAAATCCTACGCTAACGATCTAAGGATCCAGATCTATCCTGGTCTTACAGGCGGGGGAACCATAAGTGTGGTGACCACGTGGCGGCGAGCGCTATGGGTGCTGAGTCCCAACAGGAGCGGGAGAACCACCCTCCTGGTGGCGGCGCTCTGCTAGCTCAGCCCGCAACTCAGCAATCTCCGTTCGAGCCCTGCTCAGCTCGTCCAGAGAGTGATCCAGCTCGGTGTTAAGCACCGCGACTAGGTTGACTGTGCTGCTCAACCTAGGGTTACCCTCACCAACAGGTGAGACAACCACACTCTCGGTGCTGCCAGTAGGACGGCGGGGGTAGTATCTAAGGTTAAGACCGTCGGCCACCCCACCGAACAAGGAACAGTACTGGGAGAGTGCACGTCGTGCTGCATCCTGCATAGCCGCCTCTGCAGTGTCCCTCTCGGAGATGGAGTAGTGCTCCGAAACGGCCTCCGCACCCCGGAGGTCATCCTCCGGACGGCGAACTAGGCAGGTAGCCTCCCAGCGGTCCGGGTACCTCCCGCGACTGTGCTGGTAGACTACACAACGGTACTCGATCGACCAGGTGTGCCGGTCGAAAGCCTGGCGCAGCAAGGTGTCGAGTGCGTCGTGGAAGTGACAACCGCGAGCGGCATCACGGGTGATGGGTCGGGCGACCCATCCTTCCGCCTCCTGCGGCTCAGAGGACTCCGTGCTGTGGTCTGAGTCGTCGTCGTCGGGGTCTCCTCCAGGACCTCCTCCAGTAGCTCCTCCAACAGCCGGGGCGTCCCGCGGTGGTGCAGGGGGCGCCTCCAGCTGGGGAACAGAGGAGCGGCGCCTCACGGACTCCACCTCCTGCTCAGGTGGGGAGGAAGAGCCCTGCTGCTCCCTGTGCTGACGCTGGCGCTCCTGCTCCTCACGCAGGCGGTGGTGCAGTCTCTCCAGGTGACTCGACTGACCGGACACAGTGCGGCGCAGGGGACGCTCCGCAAGGCGAGACGGCAGGAAAGGAATCACCGACTTACGAGCAGTGTGTCTAAGTCGAGCCATCTACAAAAGACACCGTAAGCACAAGAGTAAGAACATAACTAATATGACAAGTGAGTAAACCATAGATAGAACAAAATAAAATTTTAACAAGGTATAATACAGTATATATATATCTATGTAGTAAAACATAGGGTTGGTCGAGGTGACCGACTTTTGAAGTAACATCAGAGGTCAAGGTGAGAGGGAAGGTCAATAGTCCTTAGTACGACCAGTGCTACTCTAGGTCAGCGGTCCTACAGTCAGCACGGCTTTGATACCACTTATGTCACACCCGGTTTCAGAAGGCAAACCGAATGCGAACTATGTACGTGCTAGGATCAGAATTCACGTACACAGCGATTACATAAATGAACATCATCGCACAGTGCTCGAATAATAACATAAAAGAGTATTAACTTATTACATCACAGAGTCATAGACATCCACATAGTCATCAACTTAACAGTTAAATCAAAGTGCTAGCGAAACGCAGTAAAGATAAGGCCTTCACAGGCAGCTGACTGGGGGTTGCCGCCAACCCACACCTAAAACTCGTCGTAGTCTTGGAACTCCTGGAAGTCTCTTTCCACGACTTCGTCTTCTCCTGAGCAATGGTTGCAATGTGGACAACCTGGTGTTTTGTGGTAAAGCAAGGATGAGTACACATCAACGTACTCAGCAAATGCCCCGTTTGGCTGAAGTGGACTAGCTTTATGTGGGGTTAGGCTCAAGCAGTTGCTTTTAGTTGGTCAGGTATTTATTATTAGTGAAGCTAGGTTTTAGCAATAACCAACCCATGAACCATTTCCTCATCGAGGAACATCATTATCATCATCGAACCAAAATCATAAATGGAACCATTGTATCTCGAACCATTTGTATCTCTAATCAAAGAGGATCCCAAGGCTGCTCTTAACCGTGAGCACGGCTGATATACCAGTTTCACTACCCTCTGCAGAGGTCGCACACTTTACCCATGAGCCGTGATTCCCTCTCTAGCCCGGGTTTGCAAGACCCTTATTCACTCCCAAGGTGAATGGCCAGGGATTCACTATGAAGCCTTTACAAAGATTCCCTAGAGGTCATAGCTGCCCGTTAGGTTTCTCCAGTTTGATAAACACAGTACCTCTCCCCGCAGGAGGGCGACTAAAAAGCAAAACGAAAGAACCTCGGCACCCAGCCTCGGCAGAGCAAGCACTGTGCCTGGACCCCATTGACGGCACGACGGCGAAGCAACTACACTTCTAGTTCATCTAATTAATTAGCTAAGGGCACCCCATTCCACCCTCATGGTTGCACTGTTATCCCGGGTGGTCTCTCAACGAACAGGTCCTTACGGAGAGGTACTCAGGAAACAGCCTGAGCCCCCTAGAGTATCACAAGATCATCAACATCAGCAGGATAACAGTATCATAAATAGTCTCATCATGTTCATTGATTAAGTTAAAGCAATAGCAGAATGCTAACCATGATAACCCAAAGGTAAACAAGGATAAGATAAATGGAAAGCTAGTCAATCCTTAGGTTTTCAATTGAGTAATGCGGGACAATAAATTATAAGTGAATGGGACATAATAGGTCAGAGGACACTTGCCTTCACCAAGCTGCTGCTGCTCAGGGTCTTCTCCTGCAATTCCCTCAGACTCCACGAACGGCCCGATATCTACGCGAGTGCAAACATACATCCAACATTCTTGAAGTGGTAGAAAACAGTACACCATACAACAGTATAGATCAAGTAAATATGCACGCAACAAAGAATTCGCATCTACGACTACGCGAGAACGGAACCGAGGCGACTGATACTACGGTCGAGGGATATCACATGTATACTAAGCGAGTATGAATTATAATATTTAATTCGGCTTAATCATATTAACAGACAATAATCACACGCCGAGTAAAATTACTACTTAGTCCCGATTAGAGTGTTGTTCGAATAACTGTTGCTTAAATATATATTTACTTAGCGCGAGCTATTCTAGGTGAGATGAATCATTAGCGTGCGTAAAACGCACGATGACACGTGTGAACAGCACGCACAACGCGCGCGGACAGCACGCGACGATTTATTGCGCGACGCGTGGGCGATGGCGAACGACACGAACGCGCACGGGGTTAGACGGGGGTAGACGGGGATAGACGAGAGTCGTCTAGGGGTAGACGAAGGGTAGGCGAACGTAGACGGAGTCCCGTCGACGCACTGCGCGCAAGCAACCGCGAGCGCGCGCACTAGTTGCGCGACGCACGACACATTAAATAATTAGCAAACCGTGGC
The DNA here is from genome assembly GCF_902167145.1 of Zea mays. Classification (NCBI taxonomy): domain Eukaryota; kingdom Viridiplantae; phylum Streptophyta; class Magnoliopsida; order Poales; family Poaceae; genus Zea; species Zea mays. Next base: position 94,124,718 of record NC_050097.1, read on the forward strand.
TAATTAATGACGTGACGACGAACAACCTATATTACGTTTAAACGTGAAAGTTATATTTCTAAGTTCAATTTAGTTGACGTAAACTACTTGTGTGGAATATTTTAGATAACAAAAGAATTATCAATTAATCGGTGATTAATACGAGAACTAATTGACTAACGCGTACGGACGATTATAACGAAGTAAATAATTATTGCGCGCAAACTGCGCGCGCGACACGCGCGAAACAGCGCGAGGACACTACAAACAACGACGACGGCGCGCGCGATACCCGTGATCACGTGCGAAACTGCGCACGCGAGACTGACGAGTACGCGATGCGCTAGGTGACCGTAGCGAGGCACGGCGACGGTAGACGAACGGCCGGGGCGAGCTGGGCAGCGGCGAGCACGCAGCAACACAGCTGCGACGCGCAGGGGCGAGGTTCGACGGCGAACGGCTGCTACGGCGCTAAATGTAAACGCGGCTGGGCGTGCTGCGTGGCATGGGGACGGGTCTGAGCGCGCCGAGTGCGCAGCTACTCGGCCGCTGCACGTAGGGACGAGACGAGGGCGCGCGGGATCTGCACGTCGGAGGATCGGGCTTGCTGCGCGCTGCAGGCCGTGACAGGAGGGAGTTCAGTCGCGCACAAGGGAGCTAGGCTGCGCGCTGGCCGGAGGGGAGTCCGCGGCAGGGACGAGTCGCTGCGCAGGTCCCCCTGACCGCGACGCCGGGCAGCGACTGCGCGAGGTCTCGCCGGCGAAGTTAAACGGCGCGACGGGGGGCTACGGGTACGCAGCAGACGCGTACGGCTGGGGAGGAAGAACGGGAAAGGAGAGAGAGGATGGGGCGGGCTCACCTTGGCGTCTCGCACGACGACGGCCGCAGCAGGGCGCGGCACTCCGGCGATGGGGACGCAGAGAGCGGGGGCGAGGCGAGGCTCCGGCGGCGGATCGGCGAGGCGAAGCGGCAATGGCGAGAACTGCGCAGGGGGTCGTGGGCGTTCGTGGCGAGGAAACTGGACAACGGGTGGAAGAAATCGTGCGCAACTAGAGAAGAAAACTGCGCGCGGGCGGTTTTCTTCCCTGGAAATTCGCACAGGCGTTCCGATTTGGAAGAAGCACAGCGCGCAAGCTACTGACGCGCGGGCCCGGCTGGAGCGGCGGCGGCGCTGGGCGCTCCACGCGAGCGAGCGTAGCAAGGGCGCGCTACGCGCGGCTGGGCGTGCGGCCTGGGCGCGGCGCTGGCTGGGCTTGGGCTGCTTTGCGCGCGCGCGGGTGGGAGCTGGGGCTGGGCCGCCGTGGAGCTGGGCTGCACGCGGGCCCACGTGGGGGGGTTGGCGCGGTGGGCTGGCGGGGGAAAAACCGGAAGCTGGGCCGCCGCGGAGCTGGCCCACGAGAGAGAGGGTTGGCGCGGTGGGCCGAGCGGGGAGAAAGAGAGGGGGAGGGGGGCGCGGGTGGGCTGGCCGAAATGGGCCAGGGAAGGGGGTTGGGCCACTTTTCCTTTTCCTTTTTCCTTCTCTTTTCTTTCTGTTTTCTATTTATTTCAGTTTGACTTTATGTGCAAATAAATGATTAGATGAAAGATCAAGCAAACCATTCATCAAGCAAAAAGAAACAAATGCTTTCTAACATGATGCAACAACCATTGCCCCCTTAAGGTTTTTAACCCACTAGATTATAATTGCATTTATAAATAAAATAACCACTCCTCTTCAATAGAAAAGAGAAAAACAGAGATTGGGGAAGATGAGATGAGAGGAATAACACCTGAATTTGTGGATATGAGCAAAGAAATTTTATACCCCCAAATTCAGGGTGTTACACTTTTGTTTCCTCTATTGAGCCACACAGGGTAGAGGAAGCACTACAAGATTCGGATTGGGTGGTGGCAATGCAAGAGGAGCTCAACAACTTCACTAGGAATGAGGTATGGCATTTGGTTCCACGTCCTAATCAAAATGTTGTAGGAACCAAGTGGGTGTTCCGCAACAAGCAAGACAAGCATGGTGTGGTGACAAGGAACAAAGCCCGACTTGTGGCCAAGGGATACTCCCAAGTTGAAGGTTTGGATTTCGGTGAAACCTATGCACCCGTAGCTAGGCTTGAGTCAATTCGTATATTATTGGCCTATGCTACTTACCATGGCTTCAAGCTTTATCAAATGGACGTGAAGAGTGCCTTCCACAATGGACCAATCAAGGAAGAGGTCTATGTTGAGCAATCTCCCGGCTTTGAAGATAGTGAGTACCCTAACCATGTTTATAAACTCTCTAAGGCGCTTTATGGGCTCAAGCAAGCCCAAGAGCATGGTATGAATGCCTTAGAGATTTCCTTATCACTAATGGATTCAAAGTCGGAAAGGCCGATCCTACACTCTTTACCAAAACACTTGAAAACAATTTGTTTGTATGCCAAATTTATGTTGATGATATTATATTTGGGTCTACTAACGAATCTACATGTGAAGAGTTTAGTAGGATCATGACACAAAAATTCGAGATGTCTATGATGGGGGAGTTGAAGTATTCCTTAGGATTTCAAGTAAAGCAACTCCAAGAGGGCACCTTCATTAGCCAAACAAAGTATACTCAAGATATTCTAACCAAGTTTGGGATGAAGGATGCCAAACCCATCAAGACACCCATGGGAACCAATGGGCATCTCGACCTCGACACGGAAGGTAAATCCGTCGATCAAAAGGTATACCGGTCGATGATAGGCTCTTTGCTCTATTTATGTGCATCTCGACCGGATATTATGCTTTCCGTATGCATGTGTGCAAGATTCCAAGCCGACCCTAAGGAAGCTCACCTTACGGCCGTAAAACGAATCTTGAGATATTTAGTTTATACTCCTAAGTTTGGGCTTTGGTATCCTAGGGGATCCACATTTGATTTGGTTGGTTATTCGAATGCCGATTGGGCGGGGTGTAAGATTAATAGAAAGAGCACATCGGGGACTTGCCAGTTCTTGGGAGGATCCTTGGTGTCTTGGGCTTTAAAGAAGCAAAATTCTGTAGCTCTTTCTACCGCCGAAGCCGAGTACATTGCTGTCGGCGTTTCGAGACCGGGGGGTCCCTAGGCCAACGAGTGAAATGTCGCCGCGTGCCCTAGCCCAGATGGGTCGGCGCGAGGCCGATCGCGAAGGGGGGAAAAGGCGGCCGGAGACGGGCGTGAGAGAGGTGGAAATCCCGCGGCCTTCATGTTCGTCCCGCGCCCAGGTCGGGTGCGCTTGCAGTAGGGGGTTACAAGCGTCCACGCGGGAGAGGGAGCGAGCGGCCTCACGCGAGCGCCTGTCTCGTCCTCGTCCCCGCGCGGCCAACCCTCTGTAAGAGGGCCCTGGTCCTTCCTTTTATAGGCGTAAGGAGAGGATCCAGGTGTACAATGGGGGTGTAGCAGAGTGCTAACGTGTCTAGCGGAGGAGAGCTAGCGCCCTAAGTACATGCCATCGTGGCAGCCAGAGAGGTTTTGGCACCCGGTTCGTGTGGTTCGTGGCCGTCGGAGGAGCGTTGAAGCCTGGCGGAAGGACAGCTGTCAGAGCTGTCGAGTCCTTACTGACGTCCTCTTGCTTCCGTAAGGGGGCTGAGAGCCGCCATCGTCATAGAGCGTGCGGGGCGCCATCATTACTTTGTCTGGCGGAGCGAGCCAGATGGGACGCCGGTCTTGTTTCCCATAGCCTGAGTCAGCTTGGGGTAGGGTAATGATGGCGCCTCCTGTTGACGTGGCCGGTCCGCGCCCTAGGCTGGGCGATGTGGAGGCTCCTCCGAGGTCGAGGTCGAGTCTGTCTTCCGAGGCCGAGGTCGAGTCTGAGCCCCTGGGTCGGGCGAGGCGGAGACCGTCAGCTGAGGCCAGGGCTGAGTCTGAGCCCTGGGGTCGGGCGAAGCGGAGTTCGTTGTCTTCAGGGGCTGAGCCCGAGTCCAAGCCCTGGGTCGGGCGGAGCGGAGTTCGCCGTCTTCAGGGGCTGAGCCCGAGTCCGAGCCCTGGGTCGGGCGGAGTTCGCCGTCTTCCGGGGCTTAGCCCGAGTCCGAGCCCTGGGTCGGGCGGAGCGGAGTTCGCCGTCTTCCGGGGCTTAGCCCGAGTCCGAGCCCTGGGTCGGGCGGAGCGGAGTTCGCCGTATTCTGGGGCTGAGCCCAAGTCCGAGCCCTAGGTCGGGCGAAGCGAAGCTTCCTATGGAGCCTGAGGCTGGGCCTGACTGCCTGTCAGCCTCACTCTGTCAAGTGGCACTGCAGTCGGTGCGGCGCAGGCGACGCTGTCCTTCTGTCAGGCCAGTCAGTGGAGCGGCGAAGTGACTGCGGTCACTTCGGCTCTGCTGACTGAAGGGCGCGCGTCAGGATAAAGGTGTCAGGCCACCTTTGCATTAAATGCTCCTGCGATTTGGTCGGTTGGCGCGGCGATTTGGTTAGGGTTGCTTCTTGGCGAAGACAGGGCCTCGGGCGAGCCGGAAGTATGTTCGTCGCTGGAGGGGGGCCTCGGGCAAGACGGAGATCCTCCGAGGTCGGCTGCCCTTGCCCGAGGCTAGGCTCGGGCGAGGCGTGATCGAGTCCCTCGAATGGACCGATCCCTGACTTAATCGCACCCATCAGGCCTTTGCAGCTTTGTGCTGATGGGGGTTACCAGCTGAGAATTAGGAGTCTTGAGGGTACCCCTAATTATGGTCCCTGACAGTAGCCCCCGAGCCTCGAAGGGAGTGTTAATACTCGCTTGGAGGCTTTTGTCGCACTTTTTTACAAGGGGACCAGCCTTTCTCGGTTGCATTATGTTCCGGTGGGTGCGCGCGAGCGCACCCTCCGGGTGTAGCCCCCGAGGCCTCGGAGGAGTGGTTTGACTCCTCCGAGGTCTTAATGCCTCGCGCAATGCTTTGGCTGGTCTGGTCGTTCCCTCATGCGAGCTGGCCGTAGCCCGGGTGCACGGTCGGGTCCCAAGTTCTCGGGCTGGTATGTTGACGCTGTCAACGGTTTGGTCGGAGCCGGGTTTGTGAGAGCAGCCCCCGAGCCTCTGCACAGGGCGAGAGAACGGTCAGGGACAGACTCGACTTTTTTACATACGCCCCTGCGTCGCCTTTCCACAAGGAGGAGGGGGGGAAAGCGCCATGTTTCTCTCGGAGGGCGCCGAACATGGTGTCTCCGGTGAGCTGCTGGCGGGTAATCCGAGCGGACGTCCGTGCCCCATTTGTTAGGGGTCGGCTAGAGGCCCAGAGGCGCGCCCAAAAGTACCTGCGGGTGATTTGCCGGACCTGGTCCCCTGTCGACGGGGTCCGAGGGCTCGATGCCTCCCTCTGATGGGATTCCGTTACAAGATCGTTCCCGCTGGTCTCGGAAATGTCCTAGGGTACCTCGGGAGCGCAGCCCGAGCCTTGGTTATGTATCGAACGTACCCATGGTCATCCCTCGCTCTGTGTCTGAGGCGGCTGTGAACCCTTCGAGGGCCAGCCTTCGAACCCCTGATTAGTAGTGGGCGCGGAGCCCGAGTGGCCTGAGGCGGCCGTTGAACCCTTCCGAGGGCCGGCCTTCGAACCTCTGACCAGTAGTGGGTGTGGAGCCCACACGCTCTGAGGCGGCTGTTAAACCCCTCTGAGGGGCCAGCCTTCGAACCTCTGATCAGTAGGGAGGCTCGGAGCCTGTTTCCTTCACGGAGAAGGATCCTTTTCGGGGTATCCCCTTTCCCGGCCCCTGTTGTAAGAGAGAGAAAGAGGAAAAAGGAAAAGGATACGAAATCGAATGACGTGGCATACCTTTTTTAACGCGGTCATTATGGCGAAGGCGAAGCGTCGCTCGCTTCCCCTGCCAGAGGCGCCGCTTGCCCCGCCGCGGAGTTAATGCGACGGGGCGTGCGGTTCGCGGGGCGGCCGTTGCGCATGCGCGAGCCGTTCGAGGAACGGAACACGGGCGCGTCGTCTTCACGCCGTGAGAGAGGGTTCTCTCACTGCCCCAGGATGGGACGCAAGCCTGGCTGACGACGTGACCGCTGCTCCTGCCCGCCTGCCACCGCCATTACTGCCGGCCCATTTTTGGCCGCATTGACCGCCGCGCCAGGCTGGCGCTGCTGGGTCGCGCGCTGGGTCGCCTCGAGTCGCGGTACTGATTCCGCAATCGAGGAGGCGTGGTGGTGGCGCGAGTGGCGGTGCAGTTGCTTGCACGTAGCGACCGGCGCGCCGGTTGCATGACGCGTGGGCGTGGGCTTCCATGCTGGGCGCGTTGGAAGTCGGAGAGGTGCGCCCACTTGGCGCGGTTGCATGCCGCCTGCATGGCTGCCCGCCCTTTCACCCGCTGGTCTGGGCAAAAGTGGAGGGACGCTTGTAACCGCTGGATGGTTGCATGCACCGCGCACGGCGGTTTGGCTTCTTCTGCCCTGGGCCGGCTTGCATGACGCGTGGGACCCAGCCCCCGCGCCGTAGGGGGAGGACCTTGGAGCGTGTTGGAGAAGACTCAGCCCGTGACGGCTGGGGACACAAGTAGGGAGAGTCTCCTTTAAAAGGAGGGTGACCCCCGCAAGGCGACCATGTCTTCGCGCTCCCTTATGCATCGTGTCATTCCACCTTCCGAGCCCTCGGATGGGGGATGCCCGCAGTCCTTCCGCCTTGTCGTTGGAGGAATGCAACTCCGTGGGAGTTGGTACCTTTCAACCATCGTTCGGCTTCAAGGATTTTCATCAGCCAGCCCGGCTGCATCCCCTCGCCGGTGGTCACCCGAGACGGTGACCACCAGGCCCTGGGTGGGGATGAGCAAGCCGGGCTGCGATCTTGGTCCCACCCTCAGCTTCAAGGATGTTCACCATCCTCGCTGGGGTGGAGGCCGGGCTGAGACGGAGCTCTACTTCCCGCACGGTTTCGTGGGTCAGCCTCTCCTTCAGCGTTCGAGGGAGAGGGCGCTCACTGGCCCTGCGAGAGGGGCGGACTTCGACAACGCGGGGCTGGTCGACGGCGGGCGTCGTCAGCCTCAGTGCGTTGGGCTCGCCAGCTTGGCTCCCGGTGCCCCCTCCTGCCGCGAAGGCGGTTGTCGCGCCGTGCGCTCGGGAGGACCGCCCAAGATGTCGCGCGCTGCCAGGGCGACGTTCGTGTTCTGGGGCGGTCCTGCCTTTGCACCGGTACGGTGCCTCCACGCGGAGGTCGGTGCCCCACTCGTCCGGGAGGATCTGAGTGGGGATCTGCCGGAGGGCTGATGGCCCCGGTCATCGGTGCCGAGGTGGAGGCGGCTCGAGAAGTCCCCGTTGCCGACGGGATCACCGCCACCATCCGCGCTTCGGGCCTCTAGCTCTTTGTACTTGTCCTCGCCCCTCGAGCATCGGCGTGGGCGAGGGCAAGGTTGCAGCAGCGTCCGCCCTGAGGCCATCGCTGCGGCAGTTCGGCCACCCGGAGCGGGGGCCGTTGTCGTTGCCGCAGGAGCGGGCGACGGCGAGCTGCCCGTCGGTCCTCTGTTGCTCCGCAGGCCCCCCCATTGAGTGGGGTTGTTTGTACCTGCGAAGGTGGAACCAGAGTTCCGTTTGTAATGGCACCTTGAATGCCGGTCTTTTGTTCATTGTGGCTGTCGGGGCCTGAACATGTATGTATTTTTGGCGCGGAGCCGTGTTTTTTCCTCATCTTCGAGCACTAAGACTCGCCTGTTGGTTGTCTGAACAGCTTCACCAAGCGCGAGTCGCCCCGTGCAAAGGTGACGAGTGAGGTATCCGTATCCCGGAGGCGTAGGAGTCCCTCGGCTCGGTCGGCCTTGCTGTCCGAGGCTTCTCTTGCTTAGTTAAAGGAACCCCTCGGCCGCTCTTCGATGAGCCGGAGCCAGGGGTAGCGGTGTCAGCGTGGACAGAGGCAGAGTTGGCTCGAAAAGAAGACTTGGTTGGTCGGAGCCTGGCCGGGTCGTCCGTTAGCGGGACCGACGCCGGAGTCGATCTGCCGAGGCCTCGGGCCGGGCTGATGTCTTCGGGGGACAGCTGGCCGAGGCCTCGGGGTGACCAGCCGAGCCACCTGCTCGAGTCGGATTCTTGGAGGAGACCTAGGCGGCGATGGCCCGGGCGTGATGTTGAAGTCGTCCTTCAGGGTGGAGATCCTCGGACCGCGTCGCCGTCCGAGGCTAGGTCGGACCTCGCCGAAGGTGTAGTCGATGCCGAGGGTGCTGCTGCTCCCTTCAACTGTCAAGATCCGGGCCTGCAGGATCGGATCATCTTGTAGTGTGTGTTTTCTGCGGCCGCCGAGGCCCAAACACACCCTTGCCGTGTTGTAAAGCTGCACTTCTTTTCCTCTTGTTTCGAGTATCTGGACTTTTCCGTTGGTGACAGAATTGTCTGTGCGAGCGAGAGTTGCTTTTCATGGAAGGTGATGAGTGAGGTATCTGTATCCCAGAGGCGTAGGAATCCCTCGGCTTGGTCGGTCTTGCCGCTTACTCGCGCTCTTGCCCGTCCATGGGGTTCTGTCACCGACGCAGTCGAGAAGGCCCGAAGAATCGCTTCGGCAGAGGAGCTTTCGAGCGTGAAGACTTGTTCGGTCCGCGGAATCGCTTATCCGAACGCGAGTTACTTATCGCAGAAGGTGATGAGTGAGGTATCCGTATCCCGGAGGCGTAGGAGTCCCTCGGCTCGGTCAGCCTTGACTGCTTACGTGTACTCCGTCGTTTTCAGGATCCACTTTCGAAGTAGTCGAAAAGCACGAAAGACATTCTGGCAGGAAGGATTTCTTTTCGAGAGGAAAAAAATTCGACGCAGAGGGGGTTCCCCCCTTTTAGCCCCCGAGGGAGGGTCGGGCTTTGCCGAGGCAAGGCTGACCCTTCCTTGATGACTAAACTTTGCGTAGGAACGAGGTATGCAAACAACTTGAAAGCATCTTAAGGGTAGAAGCGACGTAGGTGTTGGATGTTCCAAGCGTTGCTGTAGACGTCGCCTTGGCTGTTGGCCAGCTTGTACGTTCCGGGCTTCAGAACTTTGGCGATGACGAACGGCCCTTCCTAGGGAGGCGTGAGCTTGTGCCGCCCTCGGGCGTCCTGTCGCAGCCGAAGCACCAGGTCGCCCACCTGGAGGTCTCGGGACCGGACCCCTCGGGCGTGGTAGTGTAGCAATGCCATGTCCCGAGCCTCTTCCAGCCGGTCCAGCGAGTCTTCTCGATTAGCTTGGTTGCTTTGGTCAGGATAGGCCCTCGCCCTCGGGGAACCGTATTCTAAGTCTGTGGGCAAGATGGCCTCGGCCCCATAGACTAGAAAGAACGGCGTGAAGCCCGTGGCTCGGCTCGGCGTTGTCCTCAGGCTCCAGACCACCAAGGGGAGTTCCTTCATCCATCGCTTGCCGAACTTGTTGAGGTCGTTGTAGATCCGAGGCTTGAGTCCTTGTAGAATCATGCCATTGGCACGCTCTACTTGCCCATTCGTCATGGGGTGAGCCACGGCGGCCCAGTCCACCCGGATGTGGTGATCCTCGCAGAAGTCCAGGAACTTTCTGCCGGTGAACTGGGTGCCGTTGTCGGTGATGATGGAGTTCGGGACCCCAAAACGGTGGATGATGTTGGTGAAGAACGCCACCGCCTGCTCGGACCTGATGCTGTTTAGGGGTCGGACCTCGATCCACTTGGAGAATTTGTCGATGGCGACCAACAGGTGCGTGTAGCCCCCGGGTGCCTTCTGCAAGGGGCCGACGAGGTCCAGACCCCACACGGCAAAAGGCCAAGTGATGGGTATTGTCTGTAGAGCCTGAGCAGGCAGGTGGGTCTGCCTTGCGTAGAACTGACACCCTTCGCAGGTGCGGACAATTCTAGTGGCGTCGGCCACCGCCGTCGGCCAGTAGAAACCTTGTCGGAAGGCGTTTCCGACAAGGGCTCGAGGTGCGGCGTGATGGCCGCAAGCCCCCGAGTGTATCTCTCATAGGAGCTCCTAACCTTCGGCGATGGAGATGCATCGCTGGAGGATGCCTGAGGGGCTGCGGTGGTAGAGCTCCTTCCCGTCTCCCAGCAGGCCAAAGACTTGGCGCGCCGCGCCAACCGCCGAGCTTCGGCTCGGTCGAGGGGTAGCTCTCCTCGGTGGAGATATTGCAGGTACGGGGTCTGCCAGTTTTGATTAGGCGTGACCCCGCTTCGCTCCTCCTCGACGCGCAGTGCCTCACCCTCGGGGGCCGAGGGTGCCTCGGGCTGAACCAAGGGTGCCTCAGGTCGAGCTGAGGGTGCCTCGGACTGAGCCAAGGGTACCTCGGGCTCGGGCGTGTCGTCGATCTTGACGGAGGGTTGATGCAGGTCTCGGGAGAAGACGTCCGGGGGAACCGTTGTTCGCCCCGAGGCTATTTTAGTCAGCTCGTCCGCAGTCTCGTTGTAGCGCCGGGCGATGTGGTTGAGCTCGAGCCCGTAGAACTTGTCTTCCAGGCGCCGAACCTCATCGCAGTAGGCCTCCATCTTCGGGTCGCGGCAGTGGGAGTTCTTCATGACTTGGTCGATGACGAGCTGCGAGTCACCGCGAGCGTCGAGGCGTCGGACCCCTAGCTCGATGGCGATCCGCAACCCGTTGACCAGAGCCTCGTACTCAGCCACATTGTTGGATGCCGGGAAATGGAGGCGTAGCACGTAGCGTAGGTGCTTCCCGAGGGGCGAGATGAAGAGTAGGCCTGCGCCGGCTCCACTCTTCATCAGCGACCCGTCGAAGAACGTGGTCTAGAGCTCCGGTTGGATCGGAGCTGTTGGGAGCTGGGTGTCGACCCATTCAGTCACGAAGTCCGCCAAGACCTGGGACTTGATGGCCTTCCGAGGGGCGAACGAGATTGTTTCGCCCATGATTTCCACCGCCCACTTTGCGATTCTACCCGAGGCCTCTCGGCACTGGATGATCTCCCCCAGGGGGAAGGATGACACCACAGTTACCGGATGAGACTCGAAGTAGTGTCGCAACTTCCGCCGCGTCAGGATCACCGCGTACAGCAGCTTCTGAACTTGTGGGTAGCGGATCTTGGTCTCGGACAGTACCTCGCTAATGAAGTAGACTGACCTCTGGACGGGCAATGCATGCCCCTCTTCTCGTCTCTCAACCACAATCGCGGCGCTAACCACCTGGGTGGTCGCGGCGACGTAGATCAAGAGGGCTTCTCCGGCAGCAGGGGGCACCAAGATGGGCGCATTCGTGAGGAGCGCCTTCAGGATCCCGAGGGCTTCCTCGGCCTCAGGGGTCCAAGTGAAGCACTCGGCCTTCCTTAAGAGGCGGTACAGAGGCAGGCCTCTTTCGTCGAGGCGTGAGATGAAGCGGCTCAGGGCCGCAAGACATCCCATGACTCTCTGTACGCCCTTCAAGTCCTTGATGGGCCCCATGCTGGTGATGGCTGCGATCTTCTCCGGGTTGGCTTCGATGCCCCGCTCGGAGACGATGAACCCCAAGAGCATGCCTCGGGGTACCCCGAAGACACACTTTTCAGGATTGAGCTTCACGTCTTTCGCCTTGAGACATCGGAATGTCACTTCAAGGTCGGAAAGGAGGTCAGAGGCTTTCCTCGTCTTGACTACGATGTCATCGACGTAGGCCTCGACCGTCCGGCCAAAGTGTTGGCCGAACACATGGTTCATGCACCGCTGGTACATCGCACCCGCATTCCTCAAGCCGAACGGCATGGTGACATAGCAGTACATGCCGAAGGGCGTGATGAAAGAAGTCGCGAGCTGGTCGGACTCCTTCATCCTGATTTGGTGATACCCTGAGTAGGCATCGAGGAAAGACAGGGTTTCGCACCCAGCAGTGGAATCCACGATTTGATCGATGCGAGGAAGAGGGTAGGGAACCTTCGGACATGCTTTGTTTAGACCAGTGTAGTCTACACACATCCGCCATTTCCCTCCTTTCTTTCTCACAAGCACAGGGTTGGCAAGACATTCGGGATGGAATACCTCTTTGATGAACCCTGCCGCCATTAGCTTGTGGATCTCCTCGCCTATGGCTCTGCGCTTTTCTTCGTCGAATCGGCGTAGAGGCTGCTTGATGGGTCGGGCTCCGGCTCGGATGTCCAGCGAGTGCTCGGCGACATCCCTCGGTATGCCGGGAATGTCCGAGGGACTCCACGCGAAGACGTCGGCATTCGCGCGGAGAAAGTCGACGAGCACTGCTTCCTATTTGGGACCGAGCTCAGAGCCGATCCGGATCTGCTTGGAGGCGTCGCTGCTGGGGTCGAGGGGGACGGACTTAACCGTCTCCGCTGGCTCGAAGTTGCCGGCGTGACGCTTCACGTCTGGCACCTCCTTAGAGAGGCTCTCCAGATCGGTGATGAGGGCCTCGGATTCGGCAAGGGCCTCGGCGTACTCCACGCACTCCACGTCGCACTCGAACGTGTGTTTGTACATGGGGCCGACGGTGATGACCCCGTTGGGGCCCGGCATCTTGAGCTTGAGGTAGGTGTAGTTGGGGACGGCCATGAACTTTGCGTAGCATGGCCTCCCCAGTACCGCGTGGTAGGTTCCTCGGAACCTGACCACCTCGAACGTGAGGGTCTCCCTTCGGAAGTTGGAGGGCGTTCCGAAGCAGACGGGAAGGTCGAGTTGTCCGAGGGGCTGGACGCGCTTTCCGGGGATGATCCCGTGGAAAGGCGCAGTGCCTGCCCGGACCGAGGACAGATCAACACGCTGGAGCCCGAGGGTCTCGGCATAGATGATGTTGAGGTTGCTGCCTCCGTCCATGAGGACCTTGGTGAGCCTGACGTCGCCGATGACGGGGTCAATGACGAGCGGGTATTTCCCCGGGCTCGGCACGTGGTCGGGGTGGTCCGCTTGGTCGAAGGTGATGGGCTTGTCGGACCAGTCTAGGTAGACTGGCGCCGCCACCTTCACCGAACAGACCTCCCGACGCTCTTGCTTGCGGTGCCGAGCCGAGGCGTTCGCCGCTTGCCCACCGTAGATCATGAAGCAGTCGCGGACCTCGGGGAACTCTCCTGCCTGGTGATCTTCCTTCTTGTTATCGTCGCGAGCCCTGCCACCCTCCGCGAGTGGCCAGGCCCTGTGGAAGTGGCGCCGAAGCTTGGCGCACTCCTCAAGGGTGTGCTTGACGGGCCCCTGGTGATAGGGGCACGGCTCCTTGAGCATCTTGTCGAAGAGGTTGGCACCTCCGGGGGGTTTCCGAGGGTTCTTGTACTCGGCGGCGGCGACAAGGTCCGCGTCGGCGGCGTCGCGTTTCGCTTGCGACTTCTTCTTGCCCTTCTTCTTGGCGCCACGCTGAGTTGACGCCTCGGGGGCATCTTCTGGTGGGCAGCCCTGGGGCTGCTTGTCCTTCCGGAAGATAGCCTCAACCGCCTCCTAGCCAGAGGCGAACTTGGTGGCGATGTCCATCAGCTCGCTCGCCCTGGTGGGGGTCTTGCGACCCAGCTTGCTCACCAGGTCGCGGCAGGTGGTGCCGGCGAGGAACGCGCCGATGACATCCGAATCGGTGATGTTGGGCAGCTCGGTGCGCTGCTTCGAGAATCGCCGGATGTAGTCCCGGAGAGACTCTCCTGGCTGCTGTCGGCAGCTTCGGAGGTCACAGGAGTTCCCAGGGCGCACGTACGTGCCCTGGAAATTGCCGGCGAAGGCTTGGACTAGGTCGTCCCAGTTGGAGATCTGCGCCGGAGGCAGGTGCTCCAACCAGGCGCGAGCGGTGTCGGAGAGGAACAGGGGGAGGTTGCGGATGATGAGGTTGTCATCGTCCGTCCCACCTAGTTGGCAGGCCAGCCGGTAGTCCGCGAGCCATAGTTCCGGTCTCGTCTCCCCCGAGTACTTTGTGATAGTAGTCGGGGGTCGGAACTGGGTCGGGAACGGCACCCGTCGTATGGCGCGGCTGAAAGCCTGCGGACCGGGTGGTTCGGGCGAGGGACTCCGATCCTCCCCGCTGTCGTAGCGTCCTCCACGCCTGGGGTGGTAGCCTCGGCGCACCCTCTCGTCAAGGTGGGCCCGACGGTCGCGGGGATGGCGCTCGTTGCCGAGGCGTTCCAGGGCCGCAGGCGCTGTGTTGCGTGTGCGCCCGGTGTGGACCGAGGCTTCCCGCATGAATCGGGAAGTCGCGGCGCGATGTTCCGAGGGGTACCCCTGCCTTCGAGAGGCGGAGCTTTCGGCCCGTCGGACCGCGGCGCCCTCCAGGAGATTCTTGAGCTCTCCCTGGATTCGCCGCCCCTCGGTGGTTGATGGCTCCGGCATCGCGCGGAGAAGCATTGCCGCTGTAGCCGGGTTCTGGCCGACCCCACTGGAAGCGGGTGGTGGCCTTACCTTGACATCGTCGGCGATGCGGTGCTGGAAGCCCTGGTGTAGATGACGCATTTCTCCGGCCGGAGGTTGGCCCGCCCATTCCTGCCCGACGTCCTGGCGGATCGGCTCAAGTGCTTCTGCTCCCTCGTCGAGCCTGGCCGGCACCTCGCGGATTTGCTTGAGCTGTGGGTCATGACCGCCCGCCTGAACGGGGACCACTGCTAGCTCCCGTAGGATGTCAACGCGAGGCACAGGCCTAGGGAGATACCGTTCTCCGGCATACCAAGATGGTTGCCTTCGGAGGGACCCCCTAGATCGACGTGGAAACATTCGCGACTCGGGCCGCATCCTCGTCGCCGAGGCTGCGGCTACCGTCGGAACAGTCGGAAAGGCAGTACTCGCATGCGGTCATGAAGTCCCGCATTGCACTGGGGTTACCAAGTCCAGAGAAATCCCAACAGAAGTCAGGCTCGTCATCTTCCTCGGACCCAGAGGGCCCGTAGGTCGAGACGTCCGTCAGCCAGTCCCAGGGTGACCGCATGCGATACCCCAGAGGGTTTGGACTCGCCTCTACGAGAGCGTCCGCCGAAGCGAAGCCGCTTGGCGGGTCGAGGCTGAATCCAAGGGGCGTGAGATGGGAATCGGTCGGTACCTGTTGGTCGACGGGCGGTGATGAAGTCACGTCGGGGACTGACTGCACCGTCGTCTCAGGTACGTGGGTGACGCCCAGCAAGCCTTTCGCGAGCGTGATGGCGTCGTCCGTTTGCTCGGAATTGACGTGTTGCGGGGAGACGGCGCTCGTCTTCGTCTCAAATGCGAGGTCGATGCCCGACGCGCCCCCCGTTGGGGCGTCGGCGCCGCCGACTTGCTCGACAGCCGACGAGGGGCCGCTTCTGCTTGGCCTTGGTTGCCCCGCCTCCTCCTCCGTCGGCGGGGGAGAGGGCGGGGTGAGCTCAAATGTTGTTCTTCCACCACGCGGGGAAGACGTCGTCGATTCCACCGCCGGCGGGCGGGCTGTCGGCCGCCATTGTCATTGTCGCACGGCGGGGGAAGGAGTATCATGTTGTAGCTACCGTCGAGGGACATGAACTCAAGACTCCCGAAACGGAGCACCGTCCCGGGCTGGAGAGGTTGCTCGAGACTGCCCATCTGGAGCTTGACGGGAAGTTGTTCGTCAACACGCAGCAGGCCCCTACCTGGCGCGCCAACTGTCGGCGTTTTGAGACCGGGGGTCCCTAGGCCGACGAGTGAAATGTCGTCGCGTGCCCCAGCCCAGATGGGTCGGCGCGAGGCAGAGCGCGAAGGGGGGAAAAGGTGGCCGGAGACGGGCGTGAGAGAGGTGGAAATCCCGCGGCCTTCGTGTTCGTCCCGCGCCCAGGTCGGGTGCGCTTGCAGTAGGGGGTTACAAGCGGCCACGCGGGAGAGGGAGCGAGCGGCCTCACGTGAGCGCCTGTCTCGTCCTCGTCCCTGCGCGGCCAACCATCTGTAAGAGGGCCCTGGTCCTTCCTTTTATAGGCGTAAGGAGAGGATCCAGGTGTACAATGGGGGTGTAGCAGAGTGCTAACGTGTCTAGCGGAGGAGAGCTAGCGCCCTAAGTACATGCCATTGTGGCAGCCGGAGAGGTTTTGGCACCCGGTTCGTGTGGTGTCGTGGCCGTCGGAAGAGCGTTGAAGCCTGGCGGAAGGATAGCTGTCGGGCCTGTCGAGTCCTTGCAGACGTCCTCTTGCTTCCCTAAGGGGGCTGAGAGCCGCCATCGTCATAGAGCGTGCGGGGCGCCATCATTACTTTGTCTGGCGGAGCGAGCCAGATGGGACGCTGGTCTTGTTTCCCGTAGCCTGAGTCAGCTTGGGGTAGGGTAATGATGGGGCCTCCTGTTGACGTGGCCGGTCCGCGCCCTAGGTTGGGCGATGTGGAGGCTCCTCCGAGGTCGAGGTTGAGTCTGTCTTCCGAGGCCGAGGTCGAGTCTGAGCCCCTGGGTCGGGCGAGGCGGAGACCGTCGGCTGAGGCCAGGGCTGAGTCCGAGCCCTGGGGTCGGGTGAAGCGGAGTTCGTCGTCTTCAGGGGCTGAGCCCGAGTCCGAGCCCTGGGTCGGGCGGAGCGGAGTTCGCCGTCTTCAGGGGCTGAGCCCGAGTCCGAGCCCTGGGTCGGGCGGAGCGGAGTTCGCCGTCTTCCGGGGCTTAGCCCGAGTCCGAGCCCTGGGTCGGGCGGAGCGGAGTTCGCCGTCTTCCGGGGCTTAGCCCGAGTCTGAGCCCTGGGTCGGGCGGAGCGGAGTTCGCCGTCTTCTGGGGCTGAGCCCAAGTCCGAGCCCTGGGTCGGGCGAAGCGGAGCTTCCTTTGGAGCCTGAGGCCGGGCCTGACTGCCTGTCAGCCTCACTCTGTGAAGTGGCACTGCAGTCGGTGCGGCGCAGGCGGCGCTGTCCTTCTATCAGGCCGGTCAGTGGAGCGGCGAAGTGACTGCGGTCACTTCGGCTCTGCTGACTGAAGGGCGCGCGTCAGGATAAAGGTGTCAGGCCACCTTTGCATTAAATGCTCCTGCGATTTGGTCGGTTGGCGCGGCGATTTGGTCAGGGTTGCTTCTTGGCGAGACAGGGCCTCGGGCGAGCCGGAAGTATGTTCATCGCTGGAGGGGGGCCTCGGGCGAGACGGAGATCCTCTGAGGTCGGCTGCCCTTGCCCGAGGCTAGGCTCGGGCGAGGCGTGATCGAGTCCCTCGAATGGACCGATCCCTGACTTAATCGCACCCATCAGGCCTTTGCAGCTTTGTGCTGATGGGGGTTACCAGCTGAGAATTAGGAGTCTTGAGGGTACCCCTAATTATGGTCCCCGACAATTGCCGCAGGCCATTGTTGCGCGCAACTACTTTGGATGAGGCAAACCCTTAGGGACTATGGTTACAAATTAACCAAAGTTCCTCTTCTATGTGATAATGAGAGTGCAATCCGCATGGCGGATAATCCCGTTGAGCATAGCCGCACTAAACACATAGTCATTCGGTATCATTTTCTAAGGGATCACCAACAAAAGGGAGATATCGAGATTGCATACATTAATACTAAAGATCAATTAGCCGATATCTTTACCAAGCCACTTGATGAACAAACTTTTAACAAACTTAGGCATGAGCTAAATATCCTTGATTCTAAGAATTTCTTTTGATGTTTTGCATGCATAAGCTTATGAATATACCTTTGATCATGTCTCTTTTATATATGCTATGCTTAATGTGTTTTCAAGTGAATTTCAAACCAAGTCATAGGTGTATTGAAAGGGAATTAGAGTCTTCGGCGAAGACAAAGGCTTCCACTCCACTCCATAACTCATCCTTCGTCGTCGCTCCGAGCAACTCTCTGTCTTTGGTATAATCTTCACTCATGTTTTATTTGCCAAAGGGGAGAAAGTAGTTAGAATAAGGGCTTATATTTCACTCAAAGTATCTGTTTTTGGCGATTCATGCCAAAGGGGGAGAAAGTATTAGCCCAAAGCAAAAGGACCGCACCACCACCTAATTTTAAAAACTAATGATTTTCAATTGGTAAATTTCAAATTGGTATCTTATTGTGTTCAAAAGGGGGAGAGAGTAGTATTTTCAAAATTGATATCTTAAAACCCTCTTGAACACTAAGAGGAAAATTTCATTGAGGGAATTTTGTTTAGTCAAAGGAAAAGCATTTGAAACAGGGGGAGAAAATTTCAAATCTTGAAAATGCTTTGCAAAATCTTATTCATTTACCTTTGACTATTTGCAAAAGAACTTTGAAAAGGATTTACAAAAGAATTTGCAAAAACAAAACATGTGGTGCAAGCGTGGTCCAAAATGTCAAAAACTAAAGAAACAATCCATGCATATCTTATAAGTGTTTATATTGGCTCAATTCTAAGTAACCTTTACACTTTCATTCTGCAAACTAGTTCAATTATGCACTTCTATATTTGCTTTGGTTTGTGTTGGCATAAATCACCATAAAGGGGGAGAATGAAAGGGAATTAGGCTTACACCTATTTCCTAATTGATTTTGGTGGTTGAATTGCCCAACACAAATAATTGGACTAACTAGTTTGCTCTAGTCTATAAGTTCTACAGGTGCCAAAGGTTCACACTAAGCCAATAAAAAGACCAAGAAAAGGGTTCAAACAAAGAGAGCAAGGGACAACCGAAGGCTGCCCTGGTCTGGCGCACCGGACTGTCCGGTGTGCCACCGGACAGTGTCCGGTGCACCAGGGGACTCCAAGCTGAACTCTTCACCTTCGGGAATTCTCAGAGGCGCTTCGCTATAATTCACCGGACTGTCCGGTGCACCACCGTACAGTGTCCGGTGCACCAAGGGAGAGCGACTCTGAACTCGCCAGCTTCGGGAATCCGCTCCGCTATAATTCACCGGACATGTCCGGTGCACACCGGACTGTCTGATGAGCCAGCGGAGCAACGACTACTTCGCGTGCAACGGTCGACTGCAACGCATTAAATGCGCGCCAGCGCGCGCAGAGGAGCAGAGCACGCGCGGGTGGCACACCGGACAGTCTACAGGACTTGTCCGGTGCACCACCGGACAGTCAGGCGGGCCCACAAGATAGAGCTCCAACGGTCGGAACCAACGACCAGGTGACGTGGCTGGCGCACCGAACACTGTCCGGTGGCGCACTGGACTATCCGGTGCGCCATGCGACAGCAGCCTCCACCAAACGGCTAGTTTGGTGGTTGGGGTTATAAATACCCCCAACCACCCCACATTCAAGTCATCCAAGTTTTCCCACTTCAACTACTTACAAGAGCTCTAGCATTCAATTCTAGACACACCCAAGTGATCAAATCCTCTCCCAATTCCACACAACGCTTTAGTGATTAGTGAGAGAGATTTGCTTGTGTTCTTTCGAGCTCTTGCGCTTGGATTGCTCCTTTCTTTCGTTCTTTCTTGTGAACAACTCAATTGTAACCGAGGCAAGAGACACCAATTGTGTGGTGGTCCTTGCGGGGAAGTTTGTTCCCGTTCGATTGAGAAGAAGAAGCTCACTCGGTCCGAGAGACCGTTTGAGAGAGGGAAAGGGTTGAAAGAGACCCGGTCTTTGTTACCACCTCAACGGGGAGTAGGTTTGCGAAAACCGAACCTCGGTAAAACAAATCCGCGTGTCACACTCTTTATTCGCTTGCGATTTGTTTTGCACCCTCTCTCCAGACTCGATTATATTTCTAACGCTAACCCGACTTGTAGTTGTGATTAAGTTTGTAAATTTCAGATTCGCCCTATTCACCCCCCTCTAGGTGACTTTCACTTGTCACGAACAATAAGTAAAACAATAGTATAATTGGAACATAATCATAATGTAATACTAATCCTAAAACCATATAGAACAATAGCAAAAACTACCCAAGTAGTTCAGGTGTAAACAAGGTATAAAGATAACCAGACTAGGGTGACCTATTTGGCCCCATCAAAATTAAGCATATGCCTGATAAAATGATTGTAAAGAACATTATTGGGTAAATAAATGTGGTCAAGGGCACAACTTGCCTAGGACTTGAGATTCTAGGAACCAGGATGATCTTTAGTGACTCGTGACCTCACTCCTAATCGTAGCAATACAAACAAACAGTGTATATGCAAAATTAGCATCACACCAAACATAAGAACAAACTGCATAAGAATATTTTACGCGTCGTAACAAGATCGCATGTCTAAGAACCAATAAATTCGGAGTTACTGTCGAGAAGTTATGATTTATGGAAGATCTATGAGATTTAAATATTAAACTATATTATAAATTAGTTAGTATACCCCATATGAGAGAATATTCTATGAATAATTTAACTCAACTTCAATCTAAGTCATTACTTGATTAATGATCATCTTTTAGTCAATTTATAACTATAAGATCAAAATACTATATTAATATTAGAAAGCTAATCCAATAAACATAGATTAATTAAATTAGTTACCTAATTATAGAAGTTCGTAATATGGTATAATTAATGTTGCTACTGTGTAGTAAATATTTCTATGAAGCTAACGCGACTCGAATGGATCAAATTGGGGTTAAAGTGTAAAGGTTATGATTTTATGAATAATTTAGGTGTTAAACATAAAACAAAATGAGTGTTATTTTTATAACTAAGTTACATAGTAAAATAAGGTTACTAAACGATAGACAATATTATCATGAGTTTAATGCAATTGGAATGGATCAAAACGGAGTTAAAATGCATAAGCTATGAATTAAATAAGCTTATGGGATCCCTTTTCCTATTAAAACTGAATTTCTATATTTATTTCGTAGTTTTAGGTAACTTGTGGATAGCAAGTGCTATTCCCAGGAAGTTTAGGGTCTGAATTATAAAATTCAGGACTGTTTTGCGATAACTCATACACATGTAAGGACGGCGGGTTGATTTAATGAAAGAACAGGGGCTCCTTTGCAAGCTGACGCGACCGAAGAGGTATCATGCATCCAGGACCATTGGATCACCAGCCGAGGGCTCAGATTAGATCGGCCCATAATGTGAATCGGTACCCAAAGCAAGTCATCGGATTAGACTTCAACGGACCGGATTTAAAGCTGCCCACAATGATTCCACCGCTCTAGATCACGATCGAATGAACCAGATTGGTTCCATCAAATCGGTAAATGTGGACCAATCCTAGCCGCTGAAAAGGATCCAACGGCCAAAACACACCCATAGATTTCCCTGGTAGCCTAGGCAAGGCGGCGCCGCACGGCTAGCGGTGGCGCCATGACAGGAAAAACGAAGCCCACTGCCAGGCGACCAAATCATCCCAATAAACGCGCATGGCAAAATTCACGCATCCGCGATCTCGATAGAAGGTGCCTTACCGGCTGTCTCTGCACAGAGAGCACCCGGCCACAGTGCAGCGTGGCCCGCGGCGGAATAGGGGCACCAGTGACCAATTCTGGTGGCCACAAGGTCTTTTCCCGCCTAGCGACGCCACCCCAAGCATCCACGCCTGCCGCTGAACCCCATATTGCCATTGCCGAGCCTCCGACGATGGTGAGGTCCCATTTCACAGGTGGTGGCGTGACGACCCTCTCTTTCGCCTCCCAAGATTTGCTCTGTGCTGCGCGCGGTTGCCCGCCACCTCGTTGGGATGGACCACGGGAAGGGATGCAAGCCTATTTATATGCACAAGCCCGGGTAAGGAGGGGAGGGTACGGATGAATCCCGCCCAGATTTCTCGCCAACAACCCGGTGGAAACAGCACTAGGAACGGAGGTGGTGATGGGTCTTACACGGTGGCCCCACCTGCCAGTGTCCATGCCACGACTCGCGCGTGCGTGTGCGGCAGACGGGGCTGGCCCACATGTATGTGGTTGCACCCGCGTGTGTGTGAGCGTGGGTTGGTGTTGGGCTGGCATGGGAGACTTTAGATGGGCCGACGTGCTAGGGTTCCAGCCCAGGTAGGTTTTCTGTTTTCTCTATTTCCTTTTTATTATTTCCAAATTTCAAACTGAATTTTAAATTCTGGTTTTGAAATTTAAATTTTGAAGTGGCAGAAATAATCCAAATGTGAAAATAAACTCCACTATTTACAATACTATTATTTATTCTACTTCCTATTATTTATTTATGGAAGGAAAAATGATTTTTATTAAATCTCCTTTCTCATTTTCTATTTTATATCTTCATTTATAATTTGAGGTCAAATTTAAGTTATGTTTCCTTTATTCAATTATATGCATCGCAACAAAATCATCAGCATGAGATGCACATTTCTATATTTATTTATTTGTTATTTGACCAATATAATTTCAATAATTATATTTATTTATTTATATCATTATTATTATTATTTTCCTAATACAAATTTTTGGGCTTTATAGAGATATATTATTTTCTTTAGAATATTAAAACCTAGGGGAGATATGAATGTTTGCATCATGCTGAGACTAAACTTTGTTTTTGATTGATGCACATATTTGAAATATTTGAATTTGAATTGTAGTTTGATTTGAATTGAATTCCATAGAGAAAATAAAAAGAAAAGGAATTAGAAATTCAAAGGAAAAAGGAAAAGCGTTTTCATCAACACCAGCCCACCTCGACCCAACTCGCGCCCACGCATCCCCACTCCCTCTCTCCCTGTGCCCGATGGGGCCGTCCTGTCGGCGCCCTTTTCCCTTGCTTGTGCGCCCCGTTCTCTCTCTGCGTAGCGGGCCCCGCCCGTTAGCGCTAACCGCCAGTTCGCGCACCCTCTCTCGCTGGCCCGTGGACCCCGCCTGTCAGACCCGTCCCTCGAAACCGCCCGCACGTATGACCCGTGCGTCGCCGTGGACTCCGTGCCCACAACGCACGCCGAAGCCACGCCCGCCCACATCCCGGTCATTTCTAGCTGTCCGCACCCCACTCGCTCTCCCTTCTCCCTCATTCGCGCACTTGTAGAACCCCAGCACCTGCCTCGCACCACGCGTGCACCTGAGCAGCTCCGCCGCTGTCCGCCGCCTCTCGGTTAACCCCTTCCCCATGTATCTTTCTCTACTCGCTCTGACCGGACCACCACCATGCAGCCGAAGTCTACCACCGTTCTAAGGTCCTAGAGCCCTTTCTCAAGGTAACCAACCTCCCTCTGCCCTTGTGTGTGCGCAATCGCTTGCCAGAGTTGAACTGTGCGGCCACCGAGTCACTCCGCCGCGGACCGCCACCCTCCGGTGCTCCTGCACCGGTGTCACGCCCACGGTTGTGTTCGTCGCGTCACCCCGAACCCACCTGAGCCCTTCCCAGCGCCCTAGGGCCCCCGGCGTGCCCATGCCCTCGCCTCCGGCAAAGCTCCGCCATGGAGTCGGGTGGCACCGCCGCTGGCAGCTAGGTAGAGCCGAACAGGTTTGGTCGTTTGATCTCAGACGCCTATCCTGGATCGGACGACCCTGTTTTAAAAAAAACTAGATCTAATCCTAATCGTTCGCTCGGGATCTGGCCGCTCAGGTCTATTCCCTCACCTGCGCCCCTGCAGCAGGGCCCAGCCGGTCAGCCTGCCTCGTACCCCTTCGCATGGCTATTTTGTTAAAGAGCTCCTCGATTTCCTAGAAATACAACCCACAGTCTTGTTTCTTGCGCTCAGGACCCTGGTTTCTTGCAGAGAAGCCCCAGGCCTTTATTTTAATCATGGAGAAGGGTCTAATTTAGTGCTTTGGAATTCTAAAACTTGTGAATTTCATATCTTTTGCATATGAACTCCAAATTGAGTGGTTCAAATTGCAAAATGTTCATAATACTATTCTCTATCTGTTTAAATTATAATCTTTTACTGTCTGTATGTCTGAATTTTATGGCTAGACAATAGGTTTATTTAAAGTGATGGATTATTTATTAAAAAGAAAAATAAAAAGGAAACACTAATGAATAGTTAGGTGGTTAACTTTGTGAAATTGACCTCATGTAATATATGATCCCACCCCTAGAATAACTTTGGTAATTCATTAGTATAGCTATAGTTAAGTTATGTAATCCACTGAGATAGACTGTACTTAGAGAACCACAAGCCTCTAGATGTATTAATCTACTCTAGAACCTAGATTTCACTTTTGTGTTTATAATTTTCTATTGAACTGGTGTTTTCTCTGTTGCATATGTTTGGTGTATTGTTCTTTTGTCATTTCCCCAAATGTATTGAATGAATGATTACTTTGCGTAGACAACGAGCAGTCCGACGTTTTCGAGTGTGTTGCAGGAGACTTCCCTGAGCAGTAACCTGGTGAAGGCAAGTGTCCTCTAACCCATTATGTCCTATTTATTTTATAATTCACTGTCCCGCATTACATAATTAAAACCTAAGGATTTACTAGCTTTGTATTTGTGGTGGAACCGTCCAGATTATTCTAGCTTAAGTGCCTTAGTCTCTCCCCAGGGGCAATGACCCACACTTAAGATAGAATAAACTGTCAATTCCTCGGATCTAGTATGATTGAAGCCACTTACCCAGGGATCGAGTACCAATTTCTCAAACAAAGGTGAGACACAAAGAAATACAATAAAGCATAATACCACAAATTTAAATATATACTTAGAGTTATTACATCATCATCGGAGTTTGAAAATAGTAAACATTGTTCTTGTTGCAGCGGAAATTAACTAACGTTAAATAAAGAGTGAGGCAAAGCCTGGCCCATCACTCCTCTTGGTCATCACCTGCTGAGGTGGGGTTCCACTCGACTGTCCAGCCCGGTGGCAAGTTGGACGACCAAGTCAACCCAGAAACCATGTCCTCCTCAAAGGTACCTGTATAAATTATGCCACAAGCAAGGCTGAGTATACTAATACTCAGCTAGACTTAACCGGTGTGAGGAGTCTACTCCTCTACCTCTAGACCATGAAGCTGTTTGGCTGAGGGGTTTCGTTTGCCAAAAGCACTAGCTGAGTCTAAAATCAAATTTTGGTTTTTGCAACTTTAATAATATTCCTTAAGCTAGGTTTCATCCTTCTAGACATTCATGGTAACAAACATTTAGTGCAAGCAACACTTTATCTCATGAAAACTCATTTCACTTCTTACTCAATGCAGCAACATGTATCAAGCAGTCTCATTAGCTGCGAGAAGCAGACAATTCAAATCGTGTTTTAAACCTTGCAAGGTAAACCTAAACACACGACATGTAGGAGCACTCCGTCCCCACACACATCAACTGTCCCCATTGATTCCTCGTCAGCAGATCAGGGTCCACTATCATTGGCATACAATGCTCCACTGACCCCGGTCGACGTCGTGCAATGACCACACTTGTACCCACCATAACCGGAATGGGAGACCCTGTCTCATGAACACGTGGGGAGGTATGTTCGCTGGCAGGTTCACTCATGTACTAGGGTTACCGATTTACCATATTTCTCGGCAGGTGCTTAGTACTTTCAAACGGTACCACACATTAATCCTTATTCCAGTTTCATCTCTTAGACAAGGCATCCCCATGTATCCTTGTCTAGAGACCATCATAGTTCCAGTTTCAATGTGGATACAATCAATTCCTGACCTCGCGCGAGTGCTAGAAAAATCACTCTACTTCTACCGAGATCCTGAATTAGCCTAGCAACTACTCGACCTAGCATACTAGTATCCATCTCAAAAGGAAACCTGAGTTCATGCAGCTAGGGATTCAAACAACCCCTGCACTTAAGTGCACAGTCCAAGCCTACAAACATTAAGTGTAGTAAAATAGCATATATAAACGGTTATGCATAAAACCGAGGCTTGCCTGGAATCCAACACTAGATAGTGTTTGTTGGATGACACTTGCTTAGCGAGCATCCATTGCAACTAGGGATGTTCCTAAAACATCCGACTTGTATCACAAATATAATATTTTAGCATAGATATACATAGAATTTAAAGATAATTTTTGGCAATGTTATTAAGAATATTATGTAGTATTTAAATAAATTTTTATATATTTTTTATGTATATTATTTTCTCCTTACAATAAAAAAGGTGAAAAAACACCCGAATCCGTATTCGAATACACATCCGAATTTTATATCAATTATTTAAAAAGATATATAATGAATTTAATGTTCATTTTTTGTGAAGATTAACAGTCTCAATGCTAAAAACAGGAATGTAAATTTACATAGCAAATTCTATATGTTATTTGTTCGCAATCGAAGAAACAAGACCAAAAATTTGACATCCGAATAAATATCCAGATCCACAAGGATTGATCATTGATTTTTACGAAGCATGAAAAGAATGGAAGGTGTTTTTTCGCCGAAGGCTCAAAAATGGTACGTATGTGATGTTTCATGTATCGTCAAAAATAGAATTATAAACAGCTAAAATGCTATAACCAAAGTTACACCATATTAAGCAAGCATTACAATCTAAATGTTTTTACAACAGCATTTAATCTTCCTTTAAGACTACTTCTGCAGCTTCATTTAGAAGCTGATCAACAACTCTATCCATGATGGCTTCGGCCATTTGTTTAATTTCGTCATCCCCCTTCGTGTGGGGGCCTGGTGATAGCTCAGTAGATTCTGAGGGAAGAGAAGATATGGATATATTACTATTACAAACCACGAACAAGTTCGAAATCAAAAAATTACAACGAAGAGCCAGTTATCACTAATTAATACCTATTTGTCCTTCGGGCTCTGTGCTTTTCTCAGCAGCCTCTGCTACCTTCCTAGCGTCGTGGATGCCTTTTTCGCTTTTTTGAATGATTTCTTAGGCCATTTCTCGGCCGCCATTGTCCCAGATGTCGGTGAAAAATTTCCCACCGACCAGGCTTGCTTCGGCCGAGGGGTCTTTTATATCTTCGAAAGACAAGGCAGTTTCGGATTGCGCTAAAGATTTCACATGCTCACAGCCTTTTCTTTCCAAAACAGTAACAATCCCCCTGGCGCCCAAAAAAGCACAAATATCTCCGCGGCTATTC
Organism: Zea mays; assembly: GCF_902167145.1. Lineage (NCBI taxonomy): Eukaryota > Viridiplantae > Streptophyta > Magnoliopsida > Poales > Poaceae > Zea > Zea mays. The sequence goes on from NC_050097.1 coordinate 94,151,210, forward strand.
AAGATTTCCTCGAAGGCCTTAGCTTCGTGACTGATCCATTCAATCGGGCCTTCTGGATTACCCCTTGTGAAATTTTCTTCGCTAGAGAATGCGCCAACGCTGGCGAAGCTGGATGTTATTTTCTTAGCACATTCTATCGATTTGTCATAGCACCTTTTCTTGGATGCACGAAGCTCTTTAACATTTATTTCCAAATGATTTACTCATTGATCACTAAGTTCTCGTTTTGTCTCTTCAAGTATGCGTTCTTCTTTAGCTCTGGCTAGCTGTTTTCGAAGATCTTCAATTTCACGTTTTTGGGCTTCAGCTTGAGCCTTAGAGGTAGCTTCGACTTCCTTTATTTTATCCACCAATGTAAGCAGAATTTTATCTTTTTCCAAAGCTTCGTTCCTCAGCTTAATAACCTCTGTTCGTAGGTTGTTGAAAGCAATATTGTAGCTCTCGTCTTCGGCATTCTTTTGCGCTCTCAAAGCGTTGCTCAGTATTAAACCCTATATGAAAAATAATTAGTATAAGAATAAAAGAATGATTCAAAAGTTATAAATTTCCAAATATACAATTCTCACACCTTCAGACTATTATATGCAAGGCTATCCGCAAGATCGTCCTTCGTCATAGCGCAAAGTCCAGCTTCAACCTTCGGAAACCCCATACTTCTAGCCATCTCCCGGCAGACAGATAATTCTTTGTTGTATGGGAGACAGTATAAGAAGTCATCTTCGTCTATGCCATTGAACACTAAGGCCCCCTTCGGATACTTCAGTTCTCGGGCATAGTGGTTAGCTTCAAAAATCTCTTCTTCAGATAATCTCTTCCCCGAAGCATGTCGTACAATGTAATCACGTATTTTGGAAGATGCTTCGGGGGCAGCAGTACCAGTTTCTTCACTCGAAATTTGTTCTGCTATTCCTGTTTTTTCGGCTTCCAAGGATTTCACCTTGGCAGGCTCTAAAGGCCCGGCTTCAGTTTCAGACTGTGGCTTTGAAGCTTCGGCGTCAAAGGTTTCAGTGTGCACTTTTCTTTGGAGTTGTGCTTGAAGATTTAATTGTCTCTAAAACATCTAGCACATTAACCATCCTTTTTCTTTTAGGGGTCACTGCTGGACCCTTATGGCTTTTTGTTGCCTCAGTTTTTGCCGAAGGACTCAAGACTTCTGATGTTTTTACTTCCTTAGCCCTAGTTTCTTCTATTTTTTCAGTCACTGGCACTTCGGCCAGCACTTCAATATTTGGCAGGGGAGCTGTCTCTTTAGCTTCAGTGGCCGAAGGAGTCCCACCGACAAATGCAGGCACTGTGGCCGGTTCAATATAACGTGGCCGGTGTGTGAGAACTTTTACCCTTCTCCTCTTCGGCGCCGGCTCGCTAGGAGCGGCAGAAGCAGTTTCTTTCGCAGAAGATGTGTTCTTTCTTTTTTCACCCCGTGCCGGATAATGGTAGTCGGGGTAGACAAACCCAATTGCATAAAAAACTCGATTGAGCCTTTTTCTTTTTCGGCCTCCGAAGGCCGCCGATAATGCAGTATCTTCGGCCTTTGAGTATACACCAAGTAATTCATCACTGATGGCCTCAATACTTTTCAACCAGTCATCATTTGGCTCAACGAATTTATCTCCGTATTTAAATGTGTATTTCAACCTAACTAGTCCACCTTCGTCAGTTTCTTTAATGGTCTCCTTCGGCATTTCCCATTTTTCCACAAGTGGCCATATTCTGAAGGCAATGTGTTCTTGGACTAAATCCCTTGTCCCAATAAAAGAACAAACAACACCGAAGGCTCTCTGGCATTCTTCGGCTGCTTCATCCATTTCCACCTTCGGCCTCCGCAGGCCGAAGCGTTGCCAGATGGGACGCATGATGATCATTTTTATATCTTCTCGTGATTTCAAGTCATTCTTCACGTAAAACCATTCCATCATCCAGTCGTCGGGCCACCTTTTTCGAAAGGTCGGCACGGGGCAGCTTGACCCAGACCGGGAGCCGAAGCTGTAGCAGCCAAAATTGTTGTGGTACTGTTCTTTACCCTAGGGTTTTGTCTCGTACAGTAATTCATGTATGTTGCAGAAACTTTTCGCATTAGGTTCCAAACCTTGGCTTCTCACGGCCCACACAAAGATATTCATCCTTATGATTGCTTCGGGGGTAAGTTGGTGAAGGTAGATTTCAAATATCTTCAGTATTTCTACAACAAAACTGCTTAAGGGAAATCGTAGTACAGCTTTCAAGAAGCTTCGGAATACCACGACTTCATTTTCCTCAGGAGTTGGGCAAGTCTTCTCTCCTTCATCAGCCCTCACAATGAACAAGTCCCGGAAATATCTGCCCCTCATATTGACAAGATGATTTTCTTTAATACTTGATTTACCAAAAACCACATGGCTTGGTCGCCAAGGTCGATCTTCGGAGTCTTCACCACCACTATCCACATCATAGTTGTCACTATTACCAGTATCTTCAGATAAACCCTCCAAAATTTCTTTAGTAATCTTCTCTGTATTAGTCTTCGACATTGATTGAAGAAAGCCTAGATGCATCTCCTTAGAAAGACTTAGCTTCGAATCACCAACAGCTTTTTTATCTTCAGACATCCTTGCAAACGCTGAGAAAGTCCTCTCGAAACCGAAGCTTAAAAATCTAAAAAGCCAAGCAAGTGTTGTTGCGCGCAGGCTAAAAGTTGGGTGAGTAAAAGCAGTTGGCAAGAGAGCGTGCCAAATAAACTCGTCATGAGCTCTTATTTATACACCTAGTGCGTTGAAAACTGGAGGGTCTCGCTTGTCAAAGACTGTTGCTATTCTAGCAAAGAGAAGGTGTTTTTTCGGACCTTCGGCTTAAGGCCTTCGTCCATGTCGCAATATGAATTTATCATTCCAGCAAATTAATATTGCGAGGGGCTACTGTTGGGGGCCTTCGGCTTCCGAAGGTCCTCAAAAACATGATTTGACAATGTTTTCCAAGTATGCGAGCAGGCATCTTCGGAATCAGGTTACGGGTAAACAAGAGCATGGTCAAGACGAAGCTTGACTGGGATGGAAGGCGATCATGACGAAGGTTGAGACGATCACGAAGCTATATGCAGAAAAGCTTCGGCATGACAGCAGAAAAAGGGAACCGACTTAAAGATGAAAAGCCAAATTAGACCTCGAAGAATTACTATAGAGTTATTGATAAAAGTAAAGGGCATTAATGTAATTTTACACGGGCTGCGTCCCGTGCCTATAAATTGACTTGGCATTAGCATCACGCTTGTACCCTTATTTTCCTTCAAGCCGAAGGTACATTTGTAATTTGTTGTTGTTTATATAAGTAAAATAAATAGAAATAAATTAATAATAATGTTCAAAGTAATCATGCTATTTTCCGTGTTTGTGTATAAATCTCTTTTATCTTTTATTATGATTATGAAGGTGTGACCTTCATAACCTTCGTCCGAAATCCATTATATCCAAAGGGAAATAATGTTTCGAAGGACGAAGGGCTTTGATATTTAACATTTTATGTTGCCTTGTTCTTAATTCATAGCATTTGAGAACAAGTCCCCAACATCTTCTAATCTTATTGACCAGGGTCTTGAGCCTATTGTAGGTTTGTGTTGGCTCTTCACCCTTGATCATGGTGAATCTCCCTAGCTCGCCTTCCACCAGTTCCATCTTGGTGATCATTGTAGCATCATTTCCCTCATGTGAGATCTTGAGGGTGTCCCAGATTTGCTTGGCGTTGTCCAAGCCGCTCACTTTATTGTATTCATCCCTGCAAAGCGAAGCTAACAAGACAGTAGTAGCTTGGGCATTCTTATGAATTTGTTCATTAATGAATACGTGATTATCCGTACTATCAAAATGCATCCCATTTTACACAATTTCCCAAATGCTAGGATGGAGAGAAAATAGATGACTACGCATTTTATGACTCCAAAATGAGTAGTCCTCTCCATCAAAGTGTGGAGGTTTTCCTAGAGGAATAGAAAGTAAATGTGCATTCGAATTGTACGGCATGCGAGAATAGTCAAAAGAGTAATTTTGATTAACCGTCTTTTTCTTCGACGAAGAATCGTCATCATCGTCATCTCTTGGTGAAGAAGAAGATGCATCACTGTCGTAGTAGATGTTTTTCTTGATGCGCCTCTTCTTCTTCCCGTCCTTTTTCTTGTGACTCGAGCCTGAGTCAGTGGGCTTGTCATCTCTTGGCTCGTTGAAGATGGACTCCTTCTCTTTGTCGTTGACCACCATCCCCTTTCCCTTAGGATCCATCTCTTCAGGCGTTTAGTCCCTTATGTGAAGAGTACGGCTTTGATACCAATTGAGAGCACCTAGAGGGGGGGGGGTGAATAGGTGATCCTGTAAAATTCAACACTAAATTCCAACAAGCTTGATTAAAGATATATTAGTGCAAGTTAATCAAGTCTACGAGGCGAGCTCTTGAACACAAATAATCACAGAGAAAGCAATCACAAGAGACACGAGATTTTATCCCATGGTTCGGCCAAGTAACACTTGCCTACTTCCACGTTGTGGCGTCCCAATGGACGAGGGTTGCACTCAACCCCTTTCAAGTGATCCAATGATCGACTTGAATACCATGGCTTTCTTCCTTATAGTCTTCTTCCCATTTGCGAGGAATCTCCACAAGTTGGAGCCTCTCGCCCTTACAATATTGATCACAAAGAATGCACAAGAGTAAGGTTGGGAAGAGCAACACACACAAGACTCAAATACGCAGCACAACCACGCACACAGGTCACGACTTGAGCTCGAAACACAACACACAGAGTTCACGACTCAAATGGAGCTCAAATCGCTAACACAAATAATCGAATGTATAGAGTTGGAGTCTTGGAGTCTTAGGATGCTTAGTGAATGCTTGGGTGACTCCTCCATGTGCCTAGGGATCCCTTTTATAGCCCCAAGGCAGCTAGGAGCCGTTGGAGGCCAACAAGGAAGGCCAAACTTGCCTTCTGTCGGGTGGTGCACCGGACAGTCCGGTGCACCACCGGACACTCAATGTAGTTGTCCAGTGCGCGATCTCCTTCCTTTTCTAGCGCATCCGACCGTTGGTCCTCGGGGGCAGTTGGCACATTGAACACTGTCTGGTGCCCCCTGTCGACTGTTGGCGCGACCACATCGCCTTTCAGTTTCCCGAGATCGACGAGTTCGCCGCGGACGACTCACCGGACAGTCCGGTGCACCACCGGACAGTCCGGTGAATTATAGCCGTACGCCGCCGTCGAGTCCCGAGAGCGGCCTTTTCACGCGGACCAGCTTGGCGCACCGGAAACTGTCTGGTGCACCACCGGACAGTCCGGTGTGCCAAGCCGAGCTGGAGTTGGCTGCACAGAGCCAAGTCTTTTTCCAATTCTTTTCTCCCTGTTTCTAACACTTAGACAAAATACATTAGTACTCAAAACAATGTACTAAGTATAGAAACGTACCTTTTTCTTTGATTTGCACTTCTCACTTTATTTGGCACATTAGAACTTAATTTAGACATGTTGGGCACTTAATCACCAAAACATTATAGAAATTGCCCAAGGGCACATTTCCCTTTCAATAAGCATTGCAAACATAGCATTGAATCATGGGAGGGATTTGTTATCCACTCACCTGGGGGTCAGATACTTACTAAGGATGTAGTCTTCCAAGTACTCGTAACCTTTGTCGGACGTGAGTTCCCTACAAACATGATTGTTGTAAAGGGACAAGATATAGATGTGATTTAGGGAATGAACTGGTTAGCCCAGAATAAGGCCATCATCATTGCGGACCAAAGGACCATTAAATTGAGTTATGGTCATGAAGAAGTCCAATTGTCCATCCTTATAGTTGTCTCAGTCAAAGCATCTAGACAAGTTTTTGAGGCCATAGTACAAGAAATCCAGGATATTCTGGTTGTATGTGAATTTCCAAATGTATTTCTCGAAGACTTACCCGGATTGCCTCCAGAAAGGGACGTGGAATTTGTGATCGAGTTGAAGGCCGGTACGACTCCTATTTCTAGAAGGTCGTACCATATGCCACCTAATGAACTGGCGGAACTCAAGACACAACTACAAGACTTGTTGGAAAAAGGGTTCATTAGGCCAAGTTCATTGCCGTGGGGATGTCCAACAATCTTCGTAAAGAAGAAGGATCAGACTCATCGAATGTGCGTGGACTATAGACCCCTCAATGAAGTTACTATTAAGAACAAGTATTCTCTCCCTCGGATCGATATTTTATTCGATCAACTCACTGGAGCCCGGGTGTTTTCAAAAATTGATCTCAGATCGGGCTATCATCAGATTCGTATTTGACCCGAGGATATACCCAAGACCGCTTTCACCACTCTTTATGGGTTATTTGAATACTTGGTTATGTCTTTTGGATTAACAAATGCTCCAGCCCACTTCACATACTTGATGAATTTGGTATTCATGCCCGAGTTAGACTAGTTTGTGGTGGTCTTTATGTGGTGGTCTTTATTGACAACATTCTGATTTATTCTAAGAATGAGGAGGAGCATGCAAAACACCTACAGACTGTGTTAATGCGCTTAAGGGAACATCAACTATATGCCAAATTCAGCAAATGCACGTTCTGGTTGGAGGAAATCCAATTACCTGGACATGTTTTATCTTCTAAAGGGATTGTGGTCGATCCTAGCAAAATCAAGGATATTCTGGAATGGAACTCACCTACTACAGTACATCAAGTCCGGAGTTTCCTAGGATTGGCTGGTTATTACCGCAGATTTATTCCGGATTTCTTCAAAATTGTTAAACTGATTACTGGTTTATTGAAGAATGGTACAAAGTTTGACTGGTCCTCTAAATGCAACGAGGCCTTTGAGCAGCTGAAAGTGTTGCTCACCACTGCACCGGTGTTGGCCCAACCGGATATTGAAAAGCCTTTTGATGTGTATTGTGACGCATCAGGCAGTGGACCTGGTTGTGTCTTGATGCAAGAAGGATGAGTGATAGCCTATGCTTCAAGGCAGCTGCGCCGGCATGAAGAACATTATCCAACCCATGATTTAGAATTGGCTGTAGTAGTTCATGCCCTTAATATTTGGCGTCATTATCTGCTGGGGAATATATGCCATGTATATACAGACCACAAAAGTTTGAAGTATATCTTTACCCAGTCAGAACTAAACATGAGGCAAAGAAGGTGGCTCGAGCTAATAAAAGATTATGAGAAAATGAAGGCTGGCAAGGCAAATTGTTTTAGAAAAGATAATAAGGGAGTAATATGGTTTAAGGATTGCATAGTTGTGCCAAAAGATGCTGAAGTCCGCCAACAAATCTTGAACGAAGCTCATCTTAGTCGATATTCCATTCATCCTGGAAGCACTAAAATGTAGCAAGACTTAAAACAACATTATTGGTGGACTAAAATGAAGATTGAAATTGCACGCTATGTGGCAATGTGTGACACTTACAGACGGGTCAAAGTGATACATATGAAGGCTGCTAGGCCATTACAATCTTTGCCCATCCCAACCTGGAAATGGGAAGATATCAGTATGGATTTCATTATGGGATTACCTAGGACAGCTAAAGGATTTGACTCTATCTGGGTCATAATTGACCGGCTTACAAGGACAACTCATTTTCTACCAGTTAAAACATATTACCCGGTCATTACTTATGCTCAGATATATGTGGCTCGTATTCTCAGTTTACATGGAATCCCAAAGACGATAGTGTCGGACCGGGGACCGCAATTTGTATCCAAGTTTTGGGAGGAGTTGCACAAATCCATGGGTACTAAATTACTCCACGGTTCAGTTTATCATCCTTAGACAAGTGGGCAAATTGAGAGGGTAAATCAGATACTTGAAGATATGCTACGAGCATGTGTCCTGAAATTTCCACAGAAGTGGGATGATTGTCTGCCATTGACAGAATTTTCTTATAATAATAGCTATCAAGAAAGCATTAAGATGGCAACGTTTGAAGCACTGTACGGACGACGATGTTGAACACCCTTAAATTAGTCTGAACTGGGAGAACTGTGGTTTTTCAGGCCTGACTTGGTTAAAGAAACGGAGGAACAAGTTCAACGGATAAGACACAACTTGAAAGAAGCTCAAGCTCGGCAGAAAAGCTATGCGGATAAACGACACCGACCTTTGGTCTTTCAAGCCGAGGATCATGTATACCTGAAAGTATCACCGATGAAGGGTGTTAACCAGTTCGGGGTAAAAGGAAAGTTGGCACCCCGATATATCGGCCTGTTTCCCATTCTTGAACAATGCGGACCAGTGGCGTACAGACTTCAACTATCGGAATCATTATCTGCGGTGCATAATGTGTTCCATGTATCTCAGTTGAAGAAATGCCTTCGAATTCCTGATCGAACCATAGATGTGGTGGATGTTACTTTGGAACCAAACTTGACTTATTTGAAACATCCCATCCGAATTCTGGATCAAAAGGACAGAATCACTCGAAAAAGGACCCTCAAGTTCTATAAGGTACAATGGAACCAACACACTGAAGACGAAGCTACTTGGGAAACTCAAGATTTCTTAGAGAAAAATGTTCCTTGGTTTTTAGCTTCATGTAACCTGTAAAGTTTGTATAGCTTATTGTAAAGTTGGAACAAGCCCCATACCACCCCCTGCTCTGTAGGATAAATAAGAAAATAAAGTTGTGACGTGTTTCCTTTTCCATTACTCACCCTAGGACCTTAAATCTCGGGACGAGATTCTTTTATGGGGGGAAGGATGTAACACCCTGTTGGGGGCCTTCGTCCTCCGAAGGTCCTCAAAAACATAATTTAACAATGTCTTCCAAGTATGACATATGAACAAGTATCTTCGGTTTCGGGTTAAAAGCATGTACGACATGAAAAGCATGGTTGGAACGAAGGATTGAACCAGCGTCGAAGCTATGCGCGAGGGAGCTTCGGCTAAAAGCGGAAAAAGGAACCGACTTAAAGGGGAAAAGGCTATCTAGTCCTTATAAGTTTGTCTATAGATCAATAGTAAATATAAAGGGCATGAATGTAATTTCTCACAGGCTACGTCCTGTGTCTATAAATGGATGAACAGTATCCCCGTACTGTTCACGCTGACTTGTACTTGCTTTTGCGTCACACTTGTACTTTTACCTTCTATCAAGCCGAAGGTACATTTGTAATTCAATATTGTTTCTATCTTTTTATGATAAAGATAATGAGAATGAATTGATAATATTACATGGTTGTTTACGTTGTCTTTTACATTTCATATACTTCTCTTATTAACATATACTGCGATCATGAAGGTATGTCCTTCATGACCTTCGTCTGAAGATCATTATACCCCAAGGGAAATAATGCTTCGTAGGACGAAGGGCATTAATATTTAAGATTTTGTGTTGCCTTGTTCTTAATGCATAGCATTTGAGAACAAGTTCCCCAACATTGGCGCCCACCTTCGGTGAACCCTTTTCGACCACCTTCGGCAAGCACTGACCTTCGTCATGCCGTCGAAGAAAGCTTCAGCGATAGGGGCTGCTGCACTGCAACCACTGGACCCAAACCAGGAAACCCTTTCTCTCCGAGAAGCTCGGAGCCAGAAAAGGAAGGCCACCAGTCCAACACTCCAGGAGGAGGAGTTGGACCAAGAGATCAGGGACATGGAGATCATCCATCAGCAAGTACAAAGAAAGAAGGAGAAGATGGCGCGACTGGCTGATCTTCAAAGGAAGATCGACGAAGCCACTAAAGAAGTGTGCCATCTTGCTCAAGATGAACAAGATCGAAGGCCCCAACATAGGGAGCTTCGTCAAGAAGGCTTATTCAACGAGGATGGATGGTATGATGATTTTAATCATGATGCCTTTACTTTTGATGATGCTTCTCCCTTGGCAGCAGAATTGTAGGCTACCCCCTGGCCCCCATCATACAAGCCACCTCAGCTTCCCATGTATGATGGGCACTCAGATCCAAAGCAGTTTCTGATGAGCTACGAAGCAACTATATCTTCGTATGGGGGCAATACTGCGATCATGACGAAGTCCTTCGTCATGGCAGTCCGGAATGTAGCCCAAACATGGTATTCTTCTCTTCGGCCAGGGACTATCACGTCGTGGCAGAAGCTTAAGGATATGTTGGTTACCAGTTTCCAAGGTTTTCAAACAAAGCCAGTCACAGCTCAGGCTTTGTTCCAATGCATGCAAGACCACGAAGAATACCTTCAGGCATATGTACGAAGGTTCTTGTGGCTGAGAGCACAAGCGCTTACAGTGCCTAATGAAATTGTCATTTAGGCCATGATCAAGGGTCTTAGGCCAAGGCCTACTGCTCAATACTTCGCCAAAAAGCCCCCACAAACTCTGGAGAAACTGCTTCAGAAGATGGATGAGTACATCCGAGCTGACAACGATTTTCGCGAAAGAATGGAGGAAGCTTACAAATTCTCAAAAATGACCAGGGGCTTTGGAGGAAGATCCATCTGAGGCACGTCAGGTCAATCCATAACTCCACATAGAGTGACGATAAAGGAAGTCAGTCTCAGAGGTCACAATACACCTCACAATCTTTGGGGCAACAACAAAGCTCTTTCATGCCACCAGCTCCAAGGGGCAGAGGCGCCAGGGGCTTCGAAGGAGGATTTGGGTATCAGTCTAGAAAGATATACTGCTTATTCTGTGGCGAGGACAAGGGCCATACTACAAGAATGTGCCACGTCGCCATTCAGAAGCAAAAGGAGATAGTAGAAGCCGAAGCTCGGCAGAATCAGCCGAAGCAGGTCTTGCACACTGCTTCGTGTCACTCTCCTTACATACCAGAGTATGTGAGCAATCATACTGTAGCTTCTGTTGCTTCGGCTAGCCATTCACAGGCTTCCTGGCCACAACTCTTGCCCCCACCACCACTACAACCGACCTATTCCCGAAGCCAGCTTCCAGAAGGGTGCCAGCACTCTCAACAGCAACGGGAATTCAAGGAGGAATCCGAAGCTCGCACAGTCAATAGTACTGTGCCGGAATCAAAACACATCTATTGAGAGATATCCTACCCCTGAAACATTTTTACGTTCATTGTCATTTTGTTTTTTAATAAAGAACAATCAATGTAAATTTAGTTTTAATTTAATGTAATAGTTTCGCTCCTGACAGAATGAAATATATCTTCTTCACAGACTTACGAAGCTCAAAAGTCGTTCCTAAGGGAATGCAGAGCTAAAAAATTGCAGAAGCCACAAAAAGTCGTTCCTAAAGGAGCGCAGTGTAAGTTTTGTCGAAGCTACAAAAAGTTGTTCCTAAGAGAGCGCAGTGTAAGTTTTCTGCTCAAAAGTCATTCCAAAGGGAATGCAGAGCCAAATACCGCCGAAATATAAGGCGAAGAAGTTCAAAAGACGTTCCTAAGGGAATGTAGAACTTACACCGAAAAGTCAACGGTGATACCGCCGAAATAGAAGGCGAAGAAGTTCAAAAGACGTTCCTAAGGGGATGCAGAACTTACACCGAAAAATAAGCGGTGAAGCCGAAAAATAAACGGCAAAGAGATTTTGATCGTTCCTAAGGGGACGCAAAGATTGTGTGTTTCAGCGTGGGTGTTTATCTTCGGCACTAGCATCATTCTTTGCGTCATATCATCATATCATCCCGCATAGCATCACATCATACATCATATCGCACCAATGACACGAATTGAATACGAAGTCGATCTTTGGAGAATGCTTTACAAAAATGAAAAGGTGCTAAGGCACAAAGTAAACTAAGAAATACAGCCTCATCAGCTCTAATGTGAAAGAAGGGATCCCTTATTTACGAAGCATTGATGTTCTTACGAAGCATGGATATTCTCACGAAGCATGGATATTCTTCTTTACGAAGCATGAAAAGAAGGGAAGGTGTTTTTTCGCCGAAGGCTCAAAAACGGTATGTATATAAAAGTTTCATGCATCACAAAGAAGCAGATTGCAAAATAGTTTACATATTAGATTCAAAACTATACACATCAAATATTACAGACTTAGTCCACCAAATGTTACATTAATAGCCTAAAAACCTTTTTACAATAACTACTATTCTTCCTTCAGAACCTTCTCCACAACTTCAGTAAGCAATTATTAACGACTTCATCAACAACAGATTCAGCTATATTAGTAATTTCCAGTGCTTCCTTTGTTTCTGGGTCGGCCAGGGGATCAAACGGTTCTGGTGGCGGAGACAATTCAGCTACAAAAAGAATTTTTAATCAGTCCGAGGCCACAAAAACGAATGCTGAAGTTAGATGTCGCGAAGCAATACCTATGCGTTTTTCACGCTCAGCAGCTTCTTCAGCTCGTTTTGCTTCGACTCGTGCCTCATGGATGTCTTTTTCGCTTTTCTTCATAATTTCATGAGCCATTTCTCGGCCACCATTATCCCACACATCATTATAAAAGTTTTCGCCCATTAAGGTTGCTTCAGCTGAAGGGTCCTTCGTGACATCCGTGGAGAAGGCAGCTTCGGCCTGGGCCATGGTTTTGATGTGATTGCACCCCACATTCTCCAAGATTGCTGAAATCCCGCGTGCACCAGAAAATGCACATACATCCCCTCGATCACTTAAGATTTCTTCAAAAGCTTTGGCCTCTCCGCTTATCCATTCAATAACACACTCAGGGTCGCCTCGTATAAAGTTATCTTTGTTGGAATAGGCGCCCACGTTGGCGAAGCTAGCCTTTATTTTTTCCACGCAGCCCAAGGATTTTTCGAAGCATCTTTCTTTGGATGCGTGAAGTTCTTCAACTGTTTTTCCTAAATAGTTTTTCCAGTACTCACTAATATCTCGGTTGGCCTCTGCAAGACCACATTTTTCTTTGGCTTCGGCCAGCTGTTTTCGAAGGTCTTCAATCTCAATTTTTTGGGCCTCCGATTGAGTTTTGAAGCTAGACTCACCTTCCTTTACTTTATCCACCAATGAAAGTAGAATCTTGTCTTTTTTCGTAGCTTCGTTTCTCAGCCTGATAACCTCTGATCGAAGGTTGTTGAGAGCTATAGTGCAACTCTCATCTTCAGCATTCTTTTGTGCCCTTAGTGCGTTGCTAAGTATTAAGCCCTGCGAGACAGAATAAAGGATTAACATAAGAATAAAAAGACCCCATTCCAGAGTCCATAAGCTTCAAAATTCACAACTTCTGTACCTTCAGACTGTTGTATGCAAGGCTATCTATGAGATCGTCCTTCGTCATGGCGCAGAGGCCAGCTTCGAGCTTCGGAAAACCCATACTTCTGGCCATCTCCCGACAGACAGATAGTTTTTTGTTGTCCGTGAGGCAGTACAGGAAATCATCTTCGTCTGTACCATTAAACACTAAGGCCCCCTTCGGATACTTCAGTTCTCGGGCATAGTGTTTGGCTTCAAAAATTTATTCTTTGGATAATCTTTTTCCCGAAGCATGTCGAATGATATAATCAAAATCTTCGGAGAGTGCTTCAGGAGCAAGGGATTTGACTTCTTTGGCCGCACTTTTCTCAAACGCTATATTACTATCTGGAGTTATTCCTTCGGCCCTCTGCTCCGTTGTGGCAGGCTTTGTCTCAACAGGCACTGTGGGCCCTGCTTCGGTTTCAGCCAGGGTTATTATAACTTTAGTTTCTATTTGCTTAGTATCAGTATTGGGTTGCGTTTTATCAACTTCAGCAACCTCCCTATGGGAACGGGACTTGTGGAGTCGGTTGTCTCCAACACATGTAATACATTTACCATCCTTCTCCTTTTAGGAGTCACAACAGAACCCATTTGTACCTTCGGTACTGTTGCTTTTACTAAAGGGCTCAAAACCTCTGGCATCTTCGTTGTTTCTACAGTTTCTGGCTTGTCAGCCTTATCAACCTTCGTTTCAACTACCTTAGCTAAAGGCACCTTTGGCATTATAGTCGGCTCTTCAGTCCTCTGCACGGCAGTAATAGTTTCTTTTGTTTTGGCAGCCGAAGAGGTCCCTTCGCCAAATTCAGGTATCACGGCCGGTTCAATATATCGCGGCCGGTGAGTTAAGACCTTCAGCTTTTTTTCCCTTCGGCACAGATTTGTCTGGGGTGGCCAAAGTGGCAGCTTTCCTCTTTTTCCCTTGCCCTCGCAGTGGGTAGCGGTAGTCGGGGTAAACGAAGCCAATGGCATCAAAAACTCTGTTCAATCTCTTTTTTCCCCGACCTCCGATGGCTGCGGATAGCGCATTATCTTCTGCCTTGGAATATGCTCCAAGCAGTTCATCACTTGTAGCTTCGATGCATTTCAGCCAGTCATCGTTTGGTTCATCGAATTTATCCACATACCTGAATGTATACTTCAGCCGAACCAGATCACCCTCGCTGGACTTGGTAATGGTCTCCTTCGGCATTTCCCAGCTATCTACAAGTGGCCATACTCTGAATGATATATGCTCTTGAATCAAATCTCTTGTACCAATGAAGAAGCAGACGGTACCAAATGCCTTTTGACAAGCTTCTGCAGCTTCATCAATTTCAACCTTCGGCTTTTGGAGGCCGAAGCAGGACCAAATGGGGCGCATAATGACTTCCTTAATTTCTTCTCTTGCCTTCAAATCATTCTTCACGTAAAACCATTCCTCCATCCAAGCCTCGGGCCACCTTTTCCGGAACGTTGGCACCGGGTGGCTTGCATTAGGGCGAGCGAGAAATTCATAACAACCAAAATTGTTATGATATTGTTCTTTGCCCATGGCCTTCGTCTCATATACAAGTTCATGCATACTGCAAAAGCATTTCACGCTTGGCTCCAGCCCTTGGCTTCTCACAGCCCAGACAAAAATCCCCATTCTAATAATAGCTTCGGGTGTTATCTGATGAAGGTAAATCTGATATATTTTCAGCACTTCAACTACAAACCTGCTCAGTGGGAACCGAAGCCTAGCTTTGAAGAAGCTTCGGTAAATCACAACTTCGTCTTCCTCGGGGGCAGGGACGTTGTTGTCTCCACCAGCTCTCACAATGGACATATCCCGAAAGTACCTTCCTCTCATATTGTCAAAATGACTCTGTTTAATTGTCGATTTCCCAAAAATTGTATGACTCGGCCTCTAGGGCCGGTCCTCAGAATCTTCTCCCCCGCTTTTAGCATCATAATTATCACTGTCACAAGTATCTTCAGACAGACCCTTTAGTATTTCCTTAGTAATCTTCCCTGTATTTGTTTTTGCCATCGATTCGATAAATCCAGCAATGTAAGGATTCATAGCCGTCTTCTCCTCAAAAAGCTTCTCCTCTTCAGTCAGCTTCATCTCAGCAGCAGCCTTCTTTTCTTGAGACATTTCTCCTTCAGAAATGACGAAAATACGTCTTTTTAACCGAAGCTCGGAAAGCTCGAAAACTAGCAAGCGTTAGTGAGCAAGAGCTATGAAATTGAGAAAATAAAGCAAATGGCACAAGCAGCGTATCAAATGTGGCTCGCGTGAGTCCTTATTTATACGTTTAACGTACTCCAAAATGGATGGGACCCAACCGTCATTGACTGTTGCTATTCTAGCAAAGGGAAGGTGTTTTTTTGGACCTTCGACTTAAGGCCTTCGTCCATGTCGCAGTCTAAATTCGTTATCTTAAACAAATTAATACTGCGAGGGGCTACTGTTGGGGGGCCTTCGTCCTCCGAAGGTCCTCAAAAACATAATTTAACAATGTCTTCCAAGTATGACATATGAACAGGTATCTTCGGTTTTGGGTTAAAAGCATGGACGACATGAAAAGCAGGGTTGGAATGAAGGATTGAACCAGCGCTGAAGCTATGGACGAGGGAGCTTCGGCTAAAAGCGGAAAAGGAACCGACTTAAAGGGGAAAAGACTATCTAGTCCTTATAAGTTTGTCTATAGATCAATAGTAAATATAAAGGGCATGAATGTAATTTCTTACAGGCTGCGTCCTGTGCCTATAAATAGATGAACAATATCCCCGTACTGTTCACGCTGACTTGTACTTGCTTTTGCATCACGCTTGTACTTTTACCTTCTATCAAGCCGAAGGTACATTTGTAATTCAATATTTTTTCTATATTTTTATGATAAAGATAATGAGAATGAATTGATAATATTACATGGTTGTTTACGTTGTCTTTTACATTTCATATACTTCTTCTCTTATTAACATATACTGTGATCATGAAGGTATGTCCTTCATGACCTTCGTCTGAAGATCATTATACCCCAAGGGAAATAATGCTTCGTAGGACGAAGGGCATTAATATTTAACATTTTGTGTTGCCTTGTTCTTAATTCATAGCATTTGAGAACAAGTCCCCAACACACCCCTGGTGTTACTAGAACTAAAACTTGAGCATGACATCACATGCATTGACATGCCATTAGGTTTGTTACACCTAGAATGCATCCACTAGGCTAAAACATCAAAACAAGTGTGATGTGGTGACTTGAAGTGTTCTTAACCCTAGAATAGGGTACTTAACCAGGGGTTTGGGGTATATGGGTGAATGTGGGGCCAAATTGAGTATTACTTCAAAATTTATTGGAAATGTTCACAAGAGATTAAGTTTGATGAATTTGAGTGGCACACAAACCCTAGAGTACTCAAAACCCTAAAGAGAACCCTGGAAACCCTAATTTGTGCCTTATATGGTGATTTTGATTTCTAGGCACTTTTGGACCAAAATGCATATATCAAAATGATAAAGTATTAAAAAACTAAACAACTTTTGCATTGGAGGATTTTCAAGTAATGTGGAACAATTTGGACTTAATTGCAAAAAGCCTCAAGAGCATCTATATGGCTTAACTCTAAAAATGAGTGTGATTAGGCCAAGTTTGGGGCCTTGTATTTCCTAATCCATGAAGATTTTGCCCCAAGTCATTGCAATAAACTTGTAGAAATATGCTAGGGGTACAAGTTTGATTAAGTGACTAAGCATTGACGCTATACAGAAATTAGAGAAAAATAGACATGAAGTTGGACTCTCAGTCACCCCTGAAGCTGAATTTTGACTGACAGTGAACTCGGACAAACTTTGTGGGCGATTATGAGTAAGATCCAGTGGATGTTTGATTATGGTTGCTATAACAAAATCAAAGCTGGATTATAGGAGATCAACCTTGCTACAGACAGATTAGTAGGTTGTCACATGAAAAATTGAGATCAAAGCTCTTCAATTCGCTCTGTCAGAACATCTGATGAAGAACACAATGGTACATTATCTGCAAAAGATCATAAATGCAGTGAACCTGTCGCCGCCGATGAGCTGCGCTGCGATCCTCGCGTGCTTGCGATTTATGCTCTCTGGCGTGCGGATAACGGTCGATGGTGAAAAGATCTTGCGCATGGATGACATTGGGGCACTGTTTTGCCTAGTCGTCATACCCACTTGCATCGGCGACGTGCCTACGCGACCGTCACCGTCGTGCCACCGTCTAGCTCGGTTGTTACACGCCTTAAGTCATCTCACCACTCGTCGCAAGCCGTGAAGACTCGGCAGTGACCGCCGTAGACCGTAAACCAGTGACCGTAGGCTAGACGGTGGTGTATCTCTGCTCTGGGTTGGTGTGAACCCTTTTTGGTCTTGAGAAACCTGGTGGCGAGTTGACATATGTAAGGATTAAGTGCTACATATGTCGTGTAGTTGGAGATCCCCAGCTGGGTATTAATCGATTCGGATCGCCGTTACTTCTCGGACATGAAGACTTGGTCACTGACTTACACGTAGCAATCCAGTGAACTCAAGGGGTGATAAAAGATGGCTAGTATAGGCTAAGTGCCTGAACTAGGATAAAAAGAACCCTAAATATAGGTAATGACTTAACCTGCTAATAAAACTGGATTTTTAAGGATCCACTGTTAGTAAGCTTTTCTGCAAACAGAGTCTTTGATTCTTGATCAGATTTACCTTGAATCCCACAAGCCAGCATATCCTTGAGAAGTCATTTCCTTTGTCGGGTAAGACTTGCGAAAGTACACTCCGTACTCAGGGTTTTCGAACCCATGTTGTTGTAGGTGATGAAACAGCCGAGTTTTGTTGTTTCTGCTCGAAGGTGGTGCCAAAGCAAGAGAAAAATCAGTAAACTTTGTTCATGGGACAATGTTTTACCTCCCTGTTATGTAATAATAAGTTTTGCATCATACACCCAGTGTTGTAATAAATACTCTCTCTATATTTTATATGAATGTAAATTATGTTATTGTAACCCTTCCGCTTATTCTTTACTCCGATTATGTGTGTAATGTCTGCATGATGGGTGAAGCGCTCTTGAGCGATATGATGAAGATACATATTACCGAACTTGTCGAGTGATTATGCGCATCTACATGGTTGTCCGAGGTCCTTAGGACAAGGACATCTGTAGGTGGGCCTAATACCTTGGGAGGTTCTATGACACTATGGTTACGAATTTTTAACACCAACAAGATAAAAAAGTTATCTACAACTTACTTATGATTGACAAAAACGGATTCTAAGCTGAACTTAAACAAACATTGCAATCTCTAAAATTTGTACAGAAATTGGACAGATTGAGGTACTGAATGTGACACCCCAGGTGTCAGTTTCGTGTTATGACGGGATATTAATCCTAATCTCGGACGCTAAGTGAAAATTTCTATCTTTTTATCACATTTATCTCCTTTCATCAAGTTAATCATACATACTTCACCGAATTCGGAGCTATTCGATCTCGACGAATGCCGAATTTGGAGCCTGTTAAAACTTTTATTTCTCGGAACGAATGCAAACTCAAAAATCATTCTCGAATTATAAATCTCATCTGAAGCTCATTTAATCAAACTCTCGATGACTGTTATTTGATCTGAGCCCGAGTCTAATTCCTCGAACCTCGATCGATGTCCGACTATTTTAATCCGAGTCCGTACTCTCAAACGGAATACTCAATATGTCGTCCTCTAATCAATTTTATCCGACTCGGCCAAATATCTCATGTCGAACCGAACTCAAAACCCCGTATCGACAGCGATTTTAAAATATCAAGATTCGCCTTCTCCGACCAAAAATCCAATGCCGATCAAGTCTTAAGACGATTTATTTTTCGAATCATGCGCGAGGAGTTATTTCCGAGCGAATTCAAATCAGACTCTCGGCCAAGTTATTCGCCCGCTCTTCCGAAATCTATTCGCTCTGTTCTCCGTAGAAACGAAATCTGCAGGAGCATTTTTATTCCGAGAAATAAATTAGCGCAGCCCATTTGAGTGTTTTGGGCCAGCCCAACTCAGCCAATTTGGCCCACTTGGGAACCTTAACCCTAGGGTTTCTCTATAAATACGGACCCCTTCCCTTGCACTTGGTAATTTTCCACTCCCACCCCTATTCTTTTTCAGTCGCCACTCCCTTTCTCTCTTCTCCCAACCGTCTCTTCCGTGGAGTCTTCTTCCCCAGCGCGCAGACCCCTCCATGGCCGTCAACGGCGCTCGAGCTCTTCTCCCCCATGGCCGCGAGCTCTCCCCTCCAGCTGCTCGACGCCCACTGCTCCTTCTCCCTCGCGCAGTAGCAGCCGGCGACGCTTTTTCTTCCTCCCTAGTCTCCACGGCAATCAGCAGGGAGCAAGACCAGCAGCCATGGACGCCATGGCCGAGCTCCCTGTCCCCCTGCAGGCGAGCAGCAACTTCGACCAGCAAGAAGCCCACGCCCCTTGCTTCCACCGATGGCCGACGCCCTGCACAATGTCCGACCCCCTCTCCTTCCCAAACAGCTAGCGACGTTCATCTTCCTGCTCCTGGCGAGCAGCTGCAGCGGGGAGCTAGGCTCCTCCCCTCCCATGGCGCCCCTGTTGTTGCTCGCCTTGCTTGGATGAGGAGCAGTCGTACCCTCCAAGCAGCGCCCCTGCTCCATTTTTTCCCCTCTGCTCCCTGTGCGGCATGCTCTGCTCGCCGGCGAGCTCATGTGCTCACAACACCTCTCCCTGCCTTCTCTCTGTCCCCAACGACCAGCAGCAAGGACAACCCCCTTCCCTCGCTCCTTTCCGATGTGCGCGAGGTGTTCGACACAATGCCTGCGAGGAAGATATGTTGTCACAGCACCATCGAAGCTCGCGCGGGTATTTTGCTATTTTTGCGCAGCCCCGTCGTCGTCGTCGTTCACCCCGATGAGACCGCGACGCTCCTTGTTCGATTCCACATCAACGTTATTTTCATATGATTAATCATGTATGTGTGCTGCTTTGTTTTGTTTTGTGGAGGAAAGAAACCCCGTGTTTTGCATGGAGAAGGCAAGCCGCTCGACGCTCGTCGATGTTCTTAGCGATGCACAAATCGGAATCGCCATCGTCCTCACAAACACCGATTGGGTTTGTTTATGGTGAGCCGATGCATGTAGCTCTCGATCGACTCGTTTAATTAATTTGAATGGATGTGTGTAAAATGTTTTGGTTATGCGCATTGGTAGGATCGCGTTTGCGATTGGAGAACAAAAGGTTATGTGATGTATGCGATTTGTAGTTGTCTAATTATGTTTTGGTCGATGTGGTGCATGTTTAAAAATTGTATTAGTATGGATTGAATTTTGTGGCGAAAGAAAAAGAAGTAGAAAAGAACTTGGATGTTTTTATATCTTGGTAGGAAAAATATGTGATGCGTTGTTGGATGCGAAAAACTAAGTTACAAAATGTGGATTACGTTTGGTAAATGTATCGATATGTGGTTATGCGAAAACTATAATTGTTTTATGCAATGTGATGGGATTCATGATTATATAGAGAGTATATTTATTGATGTGACGAGTAGTTTAGAAAATGCTAGTTGCATAGAGGATGAATTATTAAAACATGAGTATCGGAGTTCATATATTAGTGGTCGCGCCACATTGATTGAAGTGTCTCGAGTGCACGCCACCATATGGTTGTATGCGAGACAAGGTTATGCGCACGATGAGTCTAGTAAAAGTCCATCGGTGTCGGCATGGTTTCTGTTGTATGGCGGATTGATGCCTTGCTTGGTCAAGTATCGCGTTCCATTCCCATTGGATAAATAAATGTCTTGTTGATCGATTAGAGGTCTTATATGAGCGTTATCGCAGCCCAATAATTATTGGAAGCAAGTAGCATTCATAAGTCAGTCCTGGTTAAAATTGGAGAACAATTCGATAGCATATGCACCTAAGTGCTTTAGGTCCCTCAGTAGCCAATGTAAGTCTTACGGAGTTTTATGCCAGGTGTTAATGCCTTTATGTTAGACCTCCTAAAATATGATGCTTTAAGTGACTTGTGTGTTGTCCAGTTTAAGTTGAGAAAAGGTTAAGAAACATTAATTAACTTGCTTCCACCCATGTTTTGAGTTGCAATGTCTAAATGGTTCGCTAAGTCTTCTACTGTGATTAGCCAACTCATGTTAAATAGGAGTCGATTTCGTTAAGTGTTTGTTATATATATATGTTGTGTCTCGGATTGCGATAGTAATAGGCAAGCCGACGTGTATGCTGTCGAGCGGACCGTGTCGTTGCTCTAGTTAGCCGACTTGTTAGATGACTTGGTTTATCTCATAATCACGGTAAATTACTTGTTGGGGTCTAAATGTGTATGGTTTTGGTCGCGGGTAAAGAGTAGTAGTGCTCAAGTGATGTCTAATTTAAAACGCAAATTGTTGGGTGATTATCGTGGAGAATGCGTTGTTAATTGGTTGTAGTAATTTTAGTGCACTAAATGACTTGGATAAAATTTGCAAGTTGACTTGTTGGTTCTAATTGATTGTCTTAACTCGAATGAATAGTAAAGCGTTAGAGTAATTCAAGTCTCTCGAACGCGGCGATTCTTGAATTATATAAGAGCTGAAATTTATTGATTGCTGTTTTGGACTGCACGCACTGTCTTAGTTGTGCTGTATGTTTGATGAACTAAACTGTGTTTTCTGTAGATATGTGCTATAGAAAAGTGGTAGATAACTTTATTATCTTGCTGGTGTTAAAATTTGACAGCCATAGGTCTGACAGTTTAGGAGTTATGCTTTTTACAAATTCAGTAACTGAATCTGTCCAAATTCTGTACAGATTTCAGAAACTGCATTGTTTGCTTAAGTTAATGTTGCAATCAGTTCATAGTCGTTATAAGAAAGTTGTAGATGTTTTTGCTATCTTGCTTGTGTTAAAATTTCATAACCATAGGCCCGACAGTATAGGAGTTATGAATTTTACAAACTGGTTGTTGTGTTCTGTCCACTGACAGAACAAATTTCGAAAACTGAATTGTTTGATTCAGTTCAACATAGAATCAATTCTTGGTGATTATAAAAGATATGTAGTGCTTTTACCAAGCTTTCCAAAAAGTCTTGGATCACTCTTTTTGGTGATCTGAAGATTAAGTTATGGATGTTTAAAGTCTGAAGACTAAATCTGTCCAATTCTGGACAGCAAAGCCTTCTAATGTCTTTATTCCTAAATTGCATATTGAATCACCTTGATATGTTTATAAATGATATGTAGACAATTTTATTACCTTTCCAGAAAGTCTAGGATCACCTTGTTTGGATGTCTGAATCTGTAGTTGTGAATTTTTTAAGTTGCAAGTCTGAATCTGTCCAAATCTGGACAGAACTGTTGTGTTAGCACAGTTTGACCTTGCTAAGTGCTGAATCCTGTGGTGGTAAAAATACCAAAGTTGTAGATCACTTTTTAAGCTTTCCGGAATGTCCTAGTTTGCTATTTTTGGAGTAATCTTTGAAAAGTTATGGTTAAAGCAAGTGACTGATGTGCTGCTGTCCTAAAATTCTGCAAGTGCTTAATTGATTGTTGAGTTGACCCTTTTGGCTAAAAATGCTTAGTTAACACTTAAGTAATGTAGACTTGCCATGACTAAGCTTAATAATGCACGTGTGTCACGTTTTGTATGTTTCTTGCTCTAGTTGATTGTGATATAGAAGTTCCGTAGTTAGTGATGCCTATGTCGTATTCAAGCTTATGTTGTCTTGGTTGGACTGGTGTGGTCGGTGATGCTTTTGCGCGATCCGTAGGAGAACTAATGAAAAGTCGTATCCAAATAAATAAAATGCGCATACTTGTGATGTTATTTTTGTGTTGCATAAATATATAAAATGTTGTCATCTTTTTAATGGTGTTAATGTTGATCGACGATAAAGCGTAGATAACTAATGCTAACGTGTGGTTGTCTACGGTGTCTTCCAATTTAAATGTTTAGTTCGCCACTAGGTCTTTGTATATCCGTGCTACTTTTGTGATCCTTTCATTATATTCATACATATGCATCCTGCATCTCATTTAGGACCGAGAGGTGATGATCGTGCACGTGATGTGGTGCCAACAACAAGATGTCGTTGATGGACGACCTTAAGAATGGTGGACTTACCCAGTGGTTGCTCGCCAAGCGAGTACCTCCCCCAGCAAACACTACCTAAGTGTTAAATTAAAGGCAAGCCCCGGTTTTATGCATAACCTATTTATTATGCTATTTTACTACATCTAATGATTGTAGGATTGAATGTGCACTTAAGTGTAGGAGTTGTTTGAAACCCTAGTTGCATGATCTCAGGAATCCTTTTGAAGTGGATACTAGTATGCTAGGTCGAGTAGCTGCTTACTAATTAGGGATATCGGTAGAAGTCGAGTGATTTTTCTAGCACTCGCGCGAGGTCAGGAATTGATTGTATCCATTTTTATATCGTAATGATGGTAGCCTGTGGACAACGATCCATGGGGATGCGTTGTCTACGAGATGAAAATTGGAATAAGGATTAAGGTGTGGTACCGTGAGTCAAGCGTTTGAACGTACTAAACATATGCCGAGAAATATGGTAAATCGGTAAGCCTATTACCTGAGTGAACCTGGCAGCCGGCATATCCCCTCACGCGACCTGAAATGTAGTTTCCGATTCCGGTTATGGTGGGTACAAGTGCGGTCACTGCACGACGGCAGTCAGGGTCAGTGAGGCATTGTACGCCAAGGCGGTGAGCCCTGATCTGCTGACGGGGAATCGATGGGGACGGTTGATGTGTGTGGGGACGGAGTGCCCCTACATGTCGTGTGTTTAGGTTTATCTTGCAAGGTTTAAAAACTCGATTCGAATCGTCTGCTTCTCGCAGCTAATGAGACTGCTTGATCCATGCTGCTACATTGAGTAACAAGTGGAAATGAGATGACTTGGCAAAAGTTGTTGATTGCTAAATATTTGATACCATGTATGATTAGATAGGTATACATTTAGTCTTAAGAGAGTCACACTACCTTAGAACTTCAGAGACAAAGTATACTAGGGCTTGCTTTTTGATTTGTCCTTCCAATTTCTCCTGCACAAGCGCCGCACTCACTGCAGAGTGCGAAGCTACCACATACAACAGTAACGGAGCCCCTGGCACAGGTGGAGTTAATGTTGTTATATCAATTAAGTATTGCTTCAGCTCTTCGAAGGCTTTCTGTTGAGCTGGGCCCCATTGAAAGACTTCGGCTGACTTTAGTATTTCAAAGAATGGAAAGTTTGTTTCTGCTGATCTAGATATAAATCTATTCAATGAAGCCAGCCTTCCTGCCAGCCGTTGGGCCCCCTTCTTTGTGCTCGGCTGTTCCATTCGAAGGATGGCTTCGATCTTGCTTGGGTTAGCTTCAATCCCCTTTGTTGAAACCAGACAGCCAAGAACTTACCCTTCTTCACTCCAAAGACATACTTTTCAGGATTTAATTTCAGGCCAGCTTGTCTGAAATTAGCAAATGTTTCTTGCAAATCAGTGATGTGATTTTCTTGCTTCGTGCTTTTAACTATGATATCATCAACATATGTTAGCACATTTCTATCTATCTGGGAATGAAGGACCTTGGCCGTCATCCTGCTAAAACTGCCTCCAGCATTTTTGAGCCCCTCAGGCATCCGAAGATAGCAATAGGTTCCACTGGAGTTATGAAGCTAGTCTTCGGCTCATCCTCCTTCATCCATATTTGATGATATCCTGAGTAGCAATCCAGAAGACTCATAAGTTCTGAAGAAGCTGCTGCATCCACAAGAGAGTCTATCCTTGGTAATGGAAATTCGTCCTTCGGACAGGCCTTGTTGAGATCCGTGAAATCAATACACATTCTCCATTTGCCATTAGCCTTCTTCACCATAACAATATTGGCTAGCCACTCTGGATATTTTACTTCTCTGATGACACCAGCACTGAGAAGTCTTTTTACTTCATTCTGAGCACCTTTGGCTTTATCATCAGACATTTTCCGAAGCCTTTGCTTTCTGGGCCTGAAGGATGGATCGACATTGAGTGAATGTTCAATGATATCCTTGTTGACACCACAGAGATCATTGGCCGACCATGCAAAAACATCTTTGTTGTTGAATAAAAATCTTATCAAAGTTTTTTCTTGCTCTTCAGATAATTGAGACCCCAGCAGTACCTTCTGCTCTGCTATGTCTTCACACAGAAGCATGGGCTTCGGCTGATCAGCCGAAGCAGCCTTCTCTCTTCTGTACTTGTACTGCTCACAGGCTTCGGCTCCATCTATATTGTGGATGGCTTTTGAGTCTGTCCAATTTCCCTCAGCCTTCCTAGCAGCTTCCTGACTTCCATGAATTTTAATAGGCCCTTGTTCCGAAGGTATCTTCATGCATAGGTATGCTGGATTAAGAATTGCTTCGAAAGCATTAAGTGTCCCACGTCCAATAATTGCATTGTAGGGGTATTCCATGTCAACAATATCAAACACAACCTGTTCAGTCCTTGTGTTGTGGACAAATCCGAAGGTCATTGGCATTGTGATCTTGCCAAGTGCTACGATGTGCCTTCCTCCAAAGCCACAAAGAGGGTGTGTAGCATCATGAATCTTGTCCTCTGGGTCTTGCATCTGTCTGAAGGCCTTAGCAAATATGATATCCGCTGCACTGCCTATATCAACCTGAACATTGTGGACCAGAAATCCCTTGATGACACAATATATAACCATAGCATCATTGTGAGGGTAATCCTTGAGCTGAAGGTTCTCCTGGGAGAAGGTGATTGGGATGTGGGACCATTTTTACTTGATGAAGGGTCCCTACACCCCAACATGCTGCACCCTTCTCTGAGCCTCCTTCTTCTGCTTCTTGTTGGCTGGTTCTGAACATGAACCACCTGTTATCGGGAGCACCATCTTCGTAGCCAAAGGTACTTCAGCTTCATTGTTGAACGAAGCCATCAGCTCAATCAGTGGAAGTGAGTTCACCGGAGGTGGGCGCCAATGTTTGGTACTTGTTCTCAAATGCTATGAATCAAGAACAAGGCAACACAATGTTAAAGGTTAATATCCTTCGTTCTTCGAAGCATTATTTCCCTTAGGATATAACGATCTTCGGACGAAGGTCATGAAGGATATACCTTCATCATCATGACAAGTGGTAATGAAAGACAAAGCATATGAAACATGAAAGATAACATGAACAATCATATAACATTATTCACATATCTTCATTACATAAATTCAAGTATTTAAATACAATATTTAATCACATTTATACCTTCGGCTTGACAGAAGGCAAAAAATCCAAGCGTTGCGCACGAGCGAGTACAAGATAGCGTGAACAGTACAGGGGTACTATTCATCTATTTATAGGCACAAGACGCAGCCTATGAGAAATTACATTCATGTCCTTTACAAAGGTTTACAATCATAATACAAGTTATCACGGGCCAATTGGTCATTTCATCTTTAAGTCGGTGCATGTTGGGGACTCATTCTCAAATGCTATGAATTAAGAACAAGGCAACATAAAATGTTAAATGTTAATGCCCTTCGTCTGCTGAAGCATTATTCCTTTAGGGATTTAATGAACTTCGGACGAAGGTTAAGGACGATACAATTACGAAGGTTGAATCTTCGTAATTGAACTCTAATAGATTATGTAAGGTAATATTAAATATGAAGCATCAAAGACAAATAAATTATAAATGAACAACATCACTTTCATATTATATTAACTTAATGCATTCAAATATTAGATACATTTATACCTCTGCCTTGGCAAAGATTAATTCCCGAGTGATGCGATTGCAATTACCGGAATGTGTGAACAGTAAAGGAATACTGTTCACTATTTATAGGCACAGGACACAGCCTGTGAGGAATTACAATCATGCCCCTCATAAAAGTTTACAACAACGACTCAAACACTTATGGACTAAAAGGTCATTCTACTTTTAAGTCGGTTTGTAATTCCGAAGCTTCATGAACAGCAACCTTCGGCATCACATGCAGACAGCTTCAGCCGAAGCTGTTTCTTCCTGCAGGACCTTCGGCGACGAAGCATGGTCCCAACAGTAGCCCCTTCGCGGTGCTAGATCGTTTTTCGTAACGAGCTTGATCCGTGAAAAAAAGTCTCTTAGGCTTCAGGAAGCCGAAGGTCCAAAAAACACCTTCCCTGAGCTCGTTGTCGAGAAACGATTCAGTTTCCGAACGCGTAGCGGTCCCACCCTGCAGGGTTACTATTTGGCCTCTGTGGTCCACCGCGCAGCGGGTGAAAGCAGCTGTTTGCCTGGTGTAAAAATCCTGACGATTCACCTTCTTACCTGCAGCACTATATAAACAGACGGGTAGGTGTGAAGTTACCACAGCATTCATTGCTATTGCACTGTTTTGCTGCCAAAATTTTTAACCATAGCCGAAGCTTGACTCTCGCAATCAAACGAAGCTCCAGTTTAAAGCCTACTTCGTCAGAAGAAAAAGCTTTGGAAGAAAAAGTTTTTAGTTCCCAAGAAATTCACAATTAAATGGCCAGGGTGCGCTCTACCGCAAGGGTTGAGCGTGAGGGAGGCGAAGCTGAAGGAACGGAGACTGTTCCTATCTCCGAAGCGATGCAACGATCTAGACTGGTGACCTCGGAGACAGAGCAGACTGTTGCCGAGACAGAACAAGTTGCTGCCGAAGCAGAAGAAGGAAATATTGAGGAAGCTGATCCCGATGATGATTACCATATTGCCGTGCCAAGCAAGCCCAGCCACTTGGACTTCGGAAAGTCGTCTGTCTCCAAGGCTGATATCTCCAAGATGGTGAAGTCGAGTTATTTTAGTGAGAATGAGAAGAAGCTACTCCGCTTCGGGGGGGGGGAAGAAACTACCCCGAAGCCAGAAAAAGGATGAAATAGTCATTTTCAAGAGCTTCCTAAAGGCTGGGTTGAGATTCCCCTTAAATAGGATGATCTCTGATGTGCTGCAAAGATTTGGCATCTATTTTCACCAACTTACTCCCAACGCGATTGTCAGGCTCAGTGTCTATATCTGGGCTCTCCGAAGCCAGGCGGTGGAGCCATTTGCCGACAGCTTCTGTCGAGTTCATGAGCTGCATTACCAAACTAAGGCCAGAAAAGATGGATTGCATGAAAATTTTGGTTGCTATAATTTTGCTTATCGGAAAACCACGAAGTTTCCCGTGATCAGCTACCGAAGCAAATGGCCAGCAGGCTGGAAATCAGAGTGGTTTTATGTCAAAGTTGACGAAGACAAAGAGAAGCTAGTTCAGAGCCCTCTTGAGCTAACCTTCGGAGAAACAAGACCCCGATGCAGAATGGAAGTAGAAGGTCCAACTTGGGCTGCACTGGGCGAATTCAAAATTATTGCAGAACATATTGGCACTAGAGATTTAGTGCAGGAATTCCTGGCCTTCAGGGTTTTTCCAACTATGAAAGAGTGGACAATGCCGAAGCTTAAAGGGGAAAAGAAAAAGGGGGAACTCATCCGACTGCCCTACCATTATAAGTTCAAGAAATACTTTAAAGTACCCTGCCAAGAATGGCTTGATACAATTGAAATAATGAGTAATGAAATTCTTGGGAATTACTCTAAAAAAGAGGACCAACTGATGACAGCGGCCTTCGGCACTCGGCCGAAACGAAGGCTGAACAGGGTACTTGATGCCATAGGATTTGAATACGCTGACTATGGTCGACTAGGCGGAGATGCTGGGGGCTTGAAGCGAAAAAGGATTGCCAGCGCTACTGACGAAGAGGTCGTCAAGGTAGCCAAAAAGAAAAAGAAAAATTCTGAAGATCTTAGCGCTGAAGAGTTAAATCCTGAGCCGAAGGTGGCCACTACAAAAAAGAGAAAAAATGCATCCCCAGAGCCGGAAACACCAGTCCGAGAAGAAGATACTCCTGCTTCTCCTTCTGCTGTTGAAGTAGAGGAAATTATGAAGGTAATGACTGAACCTTTGCCTTTCAGGCTAAGTCCGCTGGCACTGGAACTGACGAAGTTTTTTCAGAAGGACAAGGCAGCTTCGGCAGTAGAAAGTCCTGCGAATCCGAAAAAGCGGAGAATTATTCAAGTAACAGATGTGATCCATCAGACGCCGCCACCGGCAATGGTGTCAAAAATTGTTTTTGCTGAAACTGCCGAAGCCGAAGCTACTGGAATGAAAACTACTGAAGCTGAAACCGGCGAAGCCAAAGCTACAGGGGCCGAAGCCGGGGCCACCGAAGAGTTGAACCTGGGAACCACGCTTGAAGTTATTGACAATATACTCCTGAAAATGGCTGAAGAAGAAGCTACTGTGGCTGCAGTGGATACGGCAACTGAGAAGGGGAAAGAGGAGATTGACGAAATTTCAGAAGAAGAAGATTTTAACTTTCAAGATTTGCTCGGACAAGAATTAACAGACGTCGAAAAAGAGGAGCTGAGAAAATATGCCATATCTTGCGGATACAAATTAGGGGCTATGCTATTTGGTGGGGTCAACGAAGGGAAACTAAGATGCCTTCGGAACCGCACCGAGGCCAAAATTGTTAG
Organism: Zea mays; assembly: GCF_902167145.1. Taxonomy (NCBI): domain Eukaryota; kingdom Viridiplantae; phylum Streptophyta; class Magnoliopsida; order Poales; family Poaceae; genus Zea; species Zea mays. Next base: position 94,180,808 of record NC_050097.1, read on the forward strand.
GACCCTTTCCAAAAGCATTGGCTTGCCGAAGCTGGAAGCGGACTTGTGCCGCTATCAACGACAACACATCGCCGGAAGCTTGCTGTATGCTAACTTCAAGGTAACGAATATTTTTGTTATTTTATTACCATTATTATTATCTTTTAAGTCGTGTTCTAACGAAGATCATTTCGACAGAGCATATTATTAGGCAAGGTTTTAAAAATGCAACAAGATCTGGAAGAGGAGAAAAACAAAGCCGTTATTCAAGATTTGGCTGAGAAGGTTGAAAATCACGAAGCCAATCTAAAAAAGAAAAACTTCGCAATCCAAAACCTTGAAGTCATGGTCAAAGACCACGAAGGTGCATTAGAAAAGAAGGATTTTGTTATTCAAACCATGGAGGGCTCTTTGGCTGAAGTCCAAACTGAAAATGACAAATTAAAAAATGAATTGCTCCGACAATCAGAAAAATTCGAGCAAGAAAAGAAATATTTTGAAGCAAGCCTGAAAGCTGAAGTGGATAAATCCTCAAATTTGCAGAAATCCTTCAAAGAACTTCAGGAGAAATGCTTAAGCTTCGGCAGCCGATGTGTGCAGCGGCTGAAGGATGTATTTCACTCGGTCGGAGCTAGCTCTTCGAAATTTACACCTTCAGCTGAGAATCTACCAAGAACATTAGAATATATTGAAGGCGAAGTTGACGCCCTTGACGAAGTTATTGGTGGGCACGCCGACTTCTGCGCCCTGGTAGCTTCTCGGGGCACAGCTACGGCATTTTTGAAGGCTGGCTGCACACATGGGAGCATTGTAAACAGACCAAACTTCAGCTTGTCAGCTTCAGATTTGATGGATATTCCAAGCTTAGCCAGAAGTATCGGAAATAGATTCATGACCCAGATCTGGGTAAGTGGCGGACGGAAAATGGCGGGCGACGAAGCTCGAAGCCATCTTAAACCGGTAAGAAACTTATGTTTATTACTTTTACCTTCTCCTTTGAAATTTGTACCTTTCTTACTCTGGTATTTGGTATATACAAGATGACGAAGCTGAAGATTGACAATGCTGAAGCTTGGCAAAACTGAAGACGAAGCCTTAGCTAAAGCTTAAAGTTGTTTATAATGTGCTTTCCTGCAAAAATTCTTGGAGAAACTCTTGTAATATAGATATGGAATATCTTATGTAAATTTGTACATACCTTGTAATATATCCTGTCTCCCTTATCCGTATTCAATCTGCTTTGCTGTGGACGAAACTTCTCTTTTGAGCCGAAGGCGAAAAACACCTTCCCTTCTTTTCGTACAAAACGAAGCATAGAAAATTTTTCCTTCGAATCTTTTCCTTATTTTCTGAAGCACCTGTCTCTTTTTGTGTAGCATGATGATGATTCTATATATGTCTAAATGGATGTTTATGAATGCAAATGACATGATGATATGTTATGTGCAAATGAATATTAGGACACATGTTCAAAAAACCATAAGCACGGCCCTTCGTCCCCTCAAAAATGATAAAAATCTTTGTGCCGTTTACTTTTCGGCTTCACCGTTTACTTTTCGGTGTATCAGCATTGACTTTTCGCTGTAAGCCTCCCTTAGGAGCTTCTTCGCCTTTTACTTTCGGCGGAATCAGCGTTTATTTTTCGCTGTAAGCTCTGCATTCCCTTAGGAACGACTTTTGAGCTTCTCGCTGTTTTCTTTTCTTTCTCTTTGCACTCGAAGGTGCGTTCTCAGCTTTTACATTTACATTTTTTGGGGATATCACTCTTATAGAATTGAAATAAGGAAAAGAAAAATTACATGTTGTGGCCCCATTAAAAACCTTTCTCCCCCTTTGGAAAGGAAAAGGGTGCCACAAAAAAGAATATAAAAAATTACATCGAACTAAACATAATATCGCCGAAGCTCATCCGCATTCCACGATCTAGGAATGTCATTGCCGTCCATATCCTTCAATCTGTAGGAACCAGGTCTTGACGAAGATATTACCAAAAAGGGCCTTCCCACTTCAGCTGTAATTTGCCTACCGTTTCAGGGTTAGCTACTCTTCGAAGTACCAAGTGTCCTGGTTCAATATTCTTCAGCTTGACCTTTCTATCACGCCATTTTATTCTTTCAACTTGATATTTACTGATGTTTTCCACAGCTTGAAGTCTGATGCCTTCAATAGCATCTTTTTCTAAAGAGCAATCAGCTTCGTTTTCGCCCTCTGCCGAAGCTACTGTCCTTATTGATCCTGTTTTGGCCTCTTCTGGGGTTATTGCTTCGTCACCAAACAATAGTTTAAAGGGTGTAAAGCCTGTTGATCTTGACATGGTTGTGTTATGACTCCACACCACTTTAATTAACTCGTCTGGCCACTTTCCCCTGGGCTGATTGAAGATTGACTTCATTATTCCTGTCATTATGATCCCATTGGCTCTTTCGACAAGTCCATTTGACTCTGGGTGTCGGACTGATGCAAAATGGATCTTCGTGCCAATTTGATTACAAAATTCTCTGAAGGCTTCAGAATCAAACTGTGTCCCATTATCCACAGTGATAGCCTTCGGCACTCCGAAGCGACAAACAATGTTTTGCCAGAAAAACTTTTGAATAGTAAATGAAGTTATTGTGGCTAAGGGCTTCGCCTCAATCCATTTGGAAAAATATTCCACTGCCACCACCACATATCTTAAGTTCCCCTGTGCTGGTGGTAATGGACCTAGCAAATCCAGACCCCATCTTTGCAACGGCCAAGTGGGTTGTATTAATTGAGTTAAAGACGAATGCTGTTTTTGATCTCTTGCACATTTTTGACAACCTTCGCACTTTTGAACTAAATCCGCTGCATCCGAAGCTGCCTTTGGCCAATAAAATCCTTGGCGAAAAACTTTCCCAAGCAAGGGCCTAGATCCAATGTGAGATCCACACAGACCTGCATGTATATCCTTCATTAATTCTATACCTTCGGATCTGGATAAGCACTTGAGTAATGGGGAACAGACCCCGCACTTGTATAACTCCCCTTCTATCAATTCTCCTGTTATAAGCTTCATCGTCTGAAAGAAAATTACCCTGAAGAAAAGAGATGATCTCAGTTCTCCAATCTTCACTATAAACAGGGGATATGTTAAGGATTGCTCTTTCAAGAAGCTCGACCGAAGGTGCTTTTATTGTTTCAAAAAATACTTCCGAAGGTATAGGTAGCCCCTGGGCTGCTGACTTAGCCAATAGATCGGCGTATTCATTTTCTCCACGAGGAATATTTTTGACAGAGAAACCTTTGAAGGAAGCCTCAATCCTTCAGACTGTATCTAGATACTTTTCAAGCTTCGGGTCTCTTGCTTTGTAACTTTTGTCAATGTGACCAGAAATAACTTGGGAATCAGTTTTAAGGACGGCTCTTCTGATTCCCATTGCCTTTAATTTTCGAAGACCCAAAAGCAGAGCTTCATACTCGGCAATGTTATTTGTGCAACTAAAATCAAGTTTTGCCGCATAACAAGTTTTAACTTTGGAAGGTGAAACCAACACAGCAGCCGCTCCCGCTCCGAAGGTTCCCCAAGACCCATCGCAAAACACTGTCCATGCTTCGGCGTCTTTATTTGTTTCCTCCTCCTGAGCCCCTGGCGTCCAGTCAGCAATGAAGTCTGCTAACGCCTGGGACTGAATCGAAGATCTATGAACATATTCAATGCAAAATTCATTGAGCTCTGCAGCCCATTTTCCAATCCTTCCAGTAGCTTCTCGATTCCTCATAATATCCTTCAGAGGTTGTGAAGAAGGAACAACTATGTTGTAAGCTTGAAAATAGTGCCGAAGCTTCCTCGAGGCCATCAAGACAGCATACAGTACCTTCTCCAACTCTGTATAATTTTTCTTTGATAAACTAAGAACCTCAGATACAAAATATATTGGGGCCTGCCTCTTAACTTGGCCTTCAAGCTTCTCCTGAACAAGTGCCGCACTTACCGCTGAGTGTGAAGCTGCCACATATAATAACAAAGGAGCCCTTGGCGTAGGTGGAGTTAGTGTTGTTAGATCTATCAAATACTGTTTCAGCTCTTCAAAGGCCTTCTGCTGGATTGTTCCCCATTGAAAGACTTCGGCTGACTTCAGCACTTCGAAGAATGGTAAGTTTCTCTCTGCTGATCTGGATATAAATCTATTGAGAGATGCTAGCCTTCCTGTTAATCTTTGAGCCCCCTTTTTTGTACTTGGTGGCTCCATTCGAAGTATAGCTTCAATTTTACTTGGGTTGGCCTCAATTCCCTTTGTTGAAACTAGGCAACCAAGAAATTTCCCCTTCTTTAATCTGAAGACACATTTTTCTGGATTCAGCTTTAGACCAGCCTATCTAAAATTAGCGAAGGTCTCCTGTAAATCAGCAATGTGGTTATCCTGCTTCGTGCTCTTTACAATGATATCATCAACATAAGTTAGTACATTTCTGCCTATCTGAGAATGGAGAACCTTCGCTGTCATTCTGCTGAAGCTTCCTCCAGCATTCTTAAGCCCTTCAGGCATCCGAAGGTAACAGTATGTCCCACTAGGGGTTATGAAACTGGTTTTTGGTTCATCCTCCTTCATCCAGATTTGATGATAGCCTGAATAGCAATCCAGCAAACTCATAAGTTCTGATGAAGCTGCTGCATCAACTAAAGAATCTATCCTTGGCAATGGAAACTCATCCTTCGGACAGGCCTTATTGAGATCAGTAAAATCGATGCACATTCTCCATTTACCATTAGCCTTCTTCACCATAACAGTGTTAGCCAACCATTCTGGGTACTTTACCTCTCTAATAACTCCGGCACTGAGGAGTCGTTTCACTTCATTCCGAGCACCTTCGGCCTTGTCATCAGACATCTTCCGAAGCCTCTGTTTCCTGGGTCTAAAGGATGGATCAACATTGAGCGAATGCTCAATAACATCCCTGTTAACTCCGCAAAGATCATTAGCTGACCAAGCAAAAACATCTTTATTGTTGAACAAAAACCTTATCAAGGTTTTCTCCTGCTCTTCGGACAATTGAGATCCCAATAGCACCTTCTGCTCTGCTATATCCTCACATAAGAGCATGGGTTTCGGCTGGTCAGTCGAAGCAGCTTTTTCCCTTCTGAACTTGTATTGCTCACAAGCTTCAGTTCCATCTATATTATGGATTGCTTTTGAGTCTGTCCAATTTCCTTCGGCCCTTCTGGCAGCTTCTTGACTTCCATGAATAGCAATGGGCCCTTGGTCCGAAGGTATCTTCATGCAAAGATAAGCTGGATGCAGAATTGCTTCGAACGCATTAAGAGTACCACGACCAATGATTGCATTATAAGGGTACTCCATGTCAACAATATCAAACATAACTTGCTCAGTTCTTGTGTTGTTGATGAATCCGAAAGCCACTGACATTGAGATTTTGCCGAGTGCTACAATCTGCCTTCCTCCGAAGCCGCAGAGGGGATGTGTGGCATCAAGAATTTTATCTTCGGGCTCTTGCATCTGTCTGAAGGCCTTAGCAAATATGATATCAGCTGCACTGCCTGTATCAACCAAAACATTGTGGACCAGAAATCCTTTGATAACACAAGAGATAACCATAGCATCGTTGTGTGGGTAATCCTTGAGTTGAAGGTCCTCTTGGGAGAAGTGTCGGCGTTTCGAGACCGGGGGGTCCCTGAGCCGACGAGTGAGTGTGTCGCGTGCCCCAGCCCAGATGGGTCGAGCGCGTGGGCGAGCGCGAAGGGGGGAAAGCAAGGTGGCCGGAGACGGGCGTGAGAGAGGTGGAAATCCCGCGGCCTTCGTGTTCGTCCCGCGCCCAGGTCGGGTGCGCTTGCAGTAGGGGGTTACAAGCGTCCACGCGGGTGAGGGAAGCGAGCGGCCCCAAGAGAGCGCCTGTCCCGTCCTCGTCCCCGCGCGGCCAACCTTCTCTAGGAAGGCCCTGGTCCTTCCTTTTATAGGCGTAAGGAGAGGATCCAGGTGTACAATGGGGGTGTAGCAGAGTGCTACGTGTCTAGCGGGGGAGAGCTAGCGCCCTATGTACATGCCGATGTGGCAGTCGGAGAGATCTTGGCACCCAGTCGGTGTGATGTCGTGGCCGTCGGAGGAGTGGCGGAGCCTGGCGGAGGGACAGCTGTCGGAGTGGTCGAGTCCTTGCTGACGTCCTCCTGCTTCCGTAAGAGAGCTGAGAGCCGCCGTTGTCACAGGGCACGCGGGGCGCCATCATTGCCTATCTGGCGGAGCTGGCCAGATGGGACACCGGTCTTGTTCTCTGCGGTCCGAGTCGGCTCGGGGTAGGGTGATGATGGCGCTTCCTGTTGACGTGGCGGGCCCACGTCCGAAGTCGGGCGACGTGGGGGCTCCTCCGTGGCTGGGGTCGAGTCTGTCTTCCGTGGCCGAGGCCGAGCCCGAGCCCCTGGGTCGGGCGAGGCGGAGGTCGTTCGGCGGAGGCCAGGGCGGAGTCCGAGCCCTGGGGTCGGGCGAAGCGGAGTTCGTCGTCTTCTGGGGCTAAGCCCGAGTCCGAGCCCTGGGTCGGGCGGAGCGGAGTTCGCCGTCTTCCGGGTCTTAGCCCGAGTCCGAGCCCTGGGTCGGGCGGAGCGGAGTTCGCCGTCTTCCGGTTCTTAGCCCGAGTCCGAGCCCTGGGTCGGGCGGAGCGGAGTTCGCCATCTTCAGGGGCTGAGGCCGAGTCCGAGCCCTGGGTCGGGCGGAGCGGAGTTCGCCGTCTTCTGGGGCTGAGCCCGAGTCCGAGCCCTGGGTCGGGCGGAGCGGAGTTCGCCGTCTTCCGGGTCTTAGCCCGAGTCCGAGCCCTGGGTCGGGCGGAGCGGAGTTCGCCGTCTTCCGGGGCTTAGCCCGAGTCCGAGCCCTGGGTCGGGCGGAACAGAGTTCGCCGTCTTCCGGGTCTTAGCCCGAGTCCGAGCCCTGGGTCGGGCGGAGCGGAGTTCGCCGTCTTCCGGGTCTTAGCCCGAGTCCGAGCCCTGGGTCGGGCGGAGCGGAGTTCGCCGTCTTCTGGGGCTGAGCCCGAGTCAGAGCCCTGGGTCGGGCGGAGCGGAGTTCGCCGTCTTCTGGGGCTGAGCCCGAGTCCGAGCCCTGGGTCGGGCGGAGCGGAGTTCGCCGTCTTCCGGGTCTTAGCCCGAGTCCGAGCCCTGGGTCGGGCGGAGCGGAGTTCGCCGTCTTCCGGGGCTTAGCCCGAGTCCGAGCCCTGGGTCGGGCGGAACGGAGTTCGCCGTCTTCCGGGGCCTAGCCCGAGTCTGAGCCCTGGGTCGGGCGGAGCGGAGTTTCCTATGGCGCCTTCGGCAAGGCCTGACTGCCTGTCAGTCTCACTCTGTCAAGTGGCACTGCAGTCGGAGTGGCGCAGGCGGCGCTGTCCTTCTGTCAGACCGATCAGTGGAGCGGCGAAGTGACGGCGGTCGCTTCGGCTCTGCCGGGGGCGCGCGTCAGGATAAAGGTGTCAGGCCACCTTTGCGTTAAATGCTCCTGCGACTCGGTCGGTCGGTGCGGCGATTTAGTCAGGGTTGCTTCTTAGCGAAGGCAAGGCCTCGGGCGAGCCGGAGATGTGTCCGCCGTTAAAGGGGGGCCTCGGGCGAGACGAAAATCCCCCGGGGTCGGCTGCCCTTGCCCGAGGCTAGGCTCGGGCGAGGCGTGATCGAGTCGCTCATATGGACTGATCCCTGACTTAATCGCACCCATCAGGCCTCTGCAGCTTTATGCTGATGGGGGTTACCAGCTGAGAATTAGGCGTCTTGAGGATACCCCTAATTATGGTCCCCGACAGTAGCCCCCGAGCCTCGAAGGGAGTGTTAGCACTCGCTTGGAGGCTTTCGTCGCACTTTTTTGCAAGGGGACCAGCCTTTCTCGGTTGCATTTTGTTCCGGTGGGTGCGTGCGAGCGCACCCGCCGGGTGTAGCCCCCGAGGCCTCGGAGGAGTGGTTTCACTCCCCCGAGGTCTTAATGCCTTGCGTAATGCTTCGGCTGGTCTGGTTGTTCCCTCATGCGAACTGGCCGTAGCCCGGGTGCACGGTCGGGGCCCAAGTTCTCGGGCTGGTATGTTGACGCTGTCAACGGTTCGGCCGGAGCCGGGTTTGCGAGAGCAGCCCCCGAGCCTCTGCACAGGGCGAGAGGGCGATCAGGGACAGACTCGGCTTTTTTACATACGCCCCTACGTCGCCTTTCCACAAGGAGGAGGGGGGAGAGCGCCATGTTACCCTCGATGGGCACCGAACATGGTGTCTCCGGTGAGCTGCAAGCGGGTAATCCGACTGGACGTCCGTGCCCCGTTCGTTGGGGGTCGGCTAGGGGCCCAGAGGCACGCCCAAAAGTACCTGCGGGTGATCTGCCGGACCCGGTCCCCTGGCGAAGGGGTCCGAGGGCTCGATGCCTCCCTCCGATGGGATTCCGTTACAAGATCGCTCCCACTGGTCTCGGAAATGTCCTAGGGTACCTCGGGAGCGCAGCCCGAGCCTTGGTTATGTATCGAACGTACCCCTGGTCATCCCTCGCTCGGTGTCTGAGGCGACTGTGAACCCTTCGGGGGCCAGCCTTCGAACCCCTGATCAGTAATGGGCGTGGAGCCCGAGTAGCCTGAGGCGGCCGTGGAGCCCTTCGGGGGGCCGGCCTTCGAACCTCTGACCAGTAGTGGGTGTAGGGCCCACGCGATCTGAGGCGACTGTTGAACCCCTCGGAGGGCCAGCCTTCGAACCTCTGATCAGTAGGGGGGCTCGGAGCCCGGTTCCTTCACAGGGAAGGATCCTTCTCGGGGTATCCCCCTTTCCCGGTCCCTGTTGCAAGAGATAGAGAAAGAGGAAAAAAAGGAAAAGGATACGAAATCGAACGACGTGGCATACCTTTTCTTGGCGTGGTTATTACGGCGAAGGCGAAGCGTCGCCCGCTTCTCCTGCCAGGAGCGCCGCCTGTCCCGCCGCGGAGTTAATGCGACGGGGCGAGTGGTTGGCGGGGCGGCCGTTGCGCGTGCGCGAGCCGTTCGAGGAACGGATCACGGGCGTGCCGTCTTCACGCCGTGAGAGGAGGCTCTTTCGCTGCCCCTGGATGGGACGTGAGCCTGACTGACGACGTGACCGCTGCTCCCGCCCGCCTGCCACCGTCATTACTGCCGGCCCGCTTTCGGCCGCATTGACCGTCGCGCCAGGTTGGCGCCGCTGGGTCGCGCGCTGGGTCGCCTCGATTCGCGGTATTGGTTCCGCAACCGAAGGGGCGCGATGGTGGCGCAAGTGGCGGTGCAGTTGCTTGCATGCAGCATTTGGCGCGCCGGTTGCGTGACGCGTGGGCCTGAACATGTATGTAATTTTGGCACGGAGCCGTGTTTTTTCCTCATTTTCGAGCACTAAGTCTCGCCTGTTGATTATCTGAACCGCTTCACCAAGCGTGAGTCGCCCCGTGTCAAGGTGACGAGTGAGGTATCCGTATCCCGGAGGCGTAGGAGTCCCTCGGCTCGATCGGCCTTGTTGTCTGAGGCTCTTCTTGCTTAGTTAAAGAGACCCCTTGGCCGCTCTTCGACGAGCCGAGGCCAGGGGTAGCGATATCAGTACGAACAGAGGCGGAGTTGGCTCGAAAATGGGAACTGGTTGGCCGGAGCCTAGCCGGGTTGTCCGTCAGCGGGGCTGACGCCAGAGTCGATCAGCCGAGGCCTCGGGTCGGGCTGACGCCCTTGAAAGATGGTTGGCCGAGGCCCCAGGGGTAACCGGCCGAGCCGCCTACTCGGGCCGGATTCCCGGAGAAGTCCCTGGACCGCGTCGCCGTCCGAGGCTGGGTCGGACCTCGCTGAAGGTGTCGTCGATGCCGAGGGTGCTACAGCCCCCTTCCAGCATGAAGACCCGAGCCTGCAGGATCATATTGTCTTGTAGCGTGTGCCTTCTGCGGCCGCCGAGGCCAGAAAACACACCCTCGCTGCGTTGTAAAGCTGCGTCTCCTTTCCTCTTGTTTCGAGCATCTGGACTTTTTTGTCGGTAACAGGGATGTTTGTGCGGGCGAGAGTTGCTTCTCGCGGAAGGTGATGAGTGAGGTATCCGTATCCCGGAGGCGTAGGAGTCCCTCGGCTCGGTCAGCCTTGGCTGCTTACGTGTACTCCGTCGTTTTCAGGATCCGCTTTTCGAAGTAGTCAAAAAGCACGAAAGATATTCTACTGAAAGAGATCTTTTTTCGAGGAAAATTTCGACGCAGAGGGGGTTCCCCCCCCTTTTCGCGCCAACTGTCGGCGTTTCGAGACCGGGGGGTCCCTGAGCCAACGAGTGAGTGTGTCGCATGCCCCAGCCCAGATGGGTGGAGCGCGTGGGCGAGCGCGAAGGGGGGAAAGCGAGGTGGCCGGAGACAGGCGTGAGAGAGGTGGAAATCCCGCGGCCTTCGTGTTCGTCCCGCGCCCAGGTCGGGTGCGCTTGCAGTAGGGGGTTACAAGCGTCCACGCGGGTGAGGGAAGCGAGCGGCCCCAAGAGAGCGCCTGTCCCATCCTCTTCCCCGCGCGGCCAACCTTCTCTAGGAAGGCCCTGGTCCTTCCTTTTATAGGCGTAAGGAGAGGATCCAGGTGTACAATGGGGGTGTAGCAGAGTGCTACGTGTCTAGCGGGGGAGAGCTAGCGCCCTATGTACATGCCGATGTGGCAGCCGGAGAGATCTTGGCACCCAGTCGGTGTGATGTCGTGGCCGTCGGAGGAGTGGCGGAGCCTGGCGGAGGGACAGCTGTCGGAGTGGTCGAGTCCTTGCTGACGTCCTCCTGCTTCCGTAAGAGAGCTGAGAGCCGCCGTCGTCACAGGGCACGCGGGGCGCCATCATTGCCTATCTGGCGGAGCTGGCCAGATGGGACACCGGTCTTGTTCTCTGCGGCCCGAGTCGGCTCGGGGTAGGGTGATGATGGCGCTTCCTGTTGACGTGGCGGGCCCACGTCCGAAGTCGGGCGACGTGGGGGCTCCTCCGTGGTTGGGGTCGAGTCTGTCTTCCGTGGCCGAGGCCGAGCCCGAGCCCCTGGGTCGGGCGAGGCGGAGGTCGTTCGGCGGAGGCCAGGGCGGAGTCCGAGCCCTGGGGTCGGGCGAAGCGGAGTTCGTCGTCTTCTGGGGCTGAGCCCGAGTCCGAGCCCTGGGTCGGGCGGAGCGGAGTTCGCCGTCTTCCGGGTCTTAGCCCGAGTCCGAGCCCTGGGTCGGGCGGAGCGGAGTTCGCCGTCTTCCGGGTCTTAGCCCGAGTCCGAGCCCTGGGTAGGGCGGAGCGGAGTTTGCCGTCTTCTGGGGCTGAGCCCGAGTCCGAGCCCTGGGTCGGGCGGAGCGGAGTTCGCCGTCTTCTGGGGCTGAGCCCGAGTCCGAGCCCTTGGTCGGGCGGAGCGGAGTTCACCGTCTTCCGGGTCTTAGCCCGAGTCCGAGCCCTGGGTCGGGCGGAGCGGAGTTCGCCGTCTTCCGGGGCTTAGCCCGAGTCCGAGCCCTGGGTCGGGCGGAACGGAGTTCACCGTCTTCCGGGTCTTAGCCCGAGTCCGAGCCCTGGGTCGGGCGGAGCGGAGTTCGCCGTCTTCCGGGTCTTAGCCCGAGTCCGAGCCCTGGGTCGGGCGGAGCGGAGTTCGCCGTCTTCTGGGGCTGAGCCCGAGTCCGAGCCCTAGGTCGGGCGGAGCGGAGTTCGCCGTCTTCTGGGGCTGAGCCCGAGTCTGAGCCCTGGGTCGGGCGGAGCGGAGTTCGCCGTCTTCCGGGTCTTAGCCCGAGTCCGAGCCCTGGGTCGGGCGGAGCGGAGTTCGCCGTCTTCCGGGGCTTAGCCCGAGTCCGAGCCCTGGGTCGGGCGGAACGGAGTTCGCCGTCTTCCGGGGCCTAGCCCGAGTCCGAGCCCTGGGTCGGGCGGAGCGGAGTTTCCTATGGCGCCTTCGGCAAGGCCTGACTGCCTGTCAGTCTCACTCTGTCAAGTGGCACTGCAGTCGGAGTGGCGCAGGCGGTGCTGTCCTTCTGTCAGACCGATCAGTGGAGCGGCAAAGTGACAGCGGTCGCTTCGGCTCTGCCGGGGGGCGCGCGTCAGGATAAAGGTGTCAGGCCACCTTTGCGTTAAATGCTCCTGCGACTCGGTCGGTCGGTGCGGCGATTTAGTCAGGGTTGCTTCTTAGCGAAGGCAAGGCCTCGGGCGAGCCGGAGATGTGTCCGCCGTTAAAGGGGGGCCTCGGGCGAGACGGAAATCCCCCGGGGTCGGCTGCCCTTGCCCGAGGCTAGGCTCGGGCGAGGCGTGATCGAGTCGCTCGTATGGACTGATCCCTGACTTAATCGCACCCATCAGGCCTCTGCAGCTTTATGCTGATGGGGGTTACCAGCTGAGAATTAGGCGTCTTGAGGGTACCCCTAATTATGGTCCCCGACAGTAGCCCCCGAGCCTCGAAGGGAGTGTTAGCACTCGCTTGGAGGCTTTCGTCGCACTTTTTTGCAAGGGGACCAGCCTTTCTCGGTTGCATTTTGTTCCGGTGGGTGCGCGCGAGCGCACCCGCCGGGTGTAGCCCCGAGGCCTCGGAGGAGTGGTTTCACTCCCCCGAGGTCTTAATGCCTTGCGTAATGCTTCGGCTGGTCTGGTTGTTCCCTCATGCGAACTGGCCGTAGCCCGGGTGCACGGTCGGGGCCCAAGTTCTCGGGCTGGTATGTTGACGCTGTCAACGGTTCGGCCGGTGCCGGGTTTGCGAGAGCAGCCCCCGAGCCTCTGCACAGGGCGAGAGGGCGATCAGGGACAGACTCGGCTTTTTTACATACGCCCCTACGTCGCCTTTCCACAAGGAGGAGGGGGGAGAGCGCCATGTTACCCTTGATGGGCACCGAACATGGTGTCTCCGGTGAGCTGCAAGCGGGTAATCCGAGTGGACGTCCGTGCCCCGTTCGTTGGGGGTCGGCTAGGGGCCCAGAGGCACGCCCAAAAGTACCTGCGGGTGATCTGCCGGACCCGGTCCCCTGGCGACGGGGTCCGAGGGCTCGATGCCTCCCTCCGATGGGATTCCGTTACAAGATCGCTCCCACTGGTCTCGGAAATGTCCTAGGGTACCTCGGGAGCGCAGCCTGAGCCTTGGTTATGTATCGAACGTACCCCTGGTCATCCCTCGCTCGGTGTCTGAGGCGACTGTGAACCCTTCGGGGGCCAGCCTTCGAACCCCTGATCAGTAATGGGCGCGGAGCCCGAGTAGCCTGAGGCGGCCGTGGAGCCCTTCGGGGGGCCGGCCTTCGAACCTCTGACCAGTAGTGGGTGTAGGGCCCACGCGATCTGAGGCGACTGTTGAACCCCTCGGAGGGCCAGCCTTCGAACCTCTGATCAGTAGGGGGGCTCGGAGCCCGGTTCCTTCACAGGGAAGGATCCTTCTCGGGGTATCCCCCTTTCCCGGTCCCTGTTGCAAGAGATAGAGAAAGAGGAAAAAAGGAAAAGGATACAAAATCGAACGACGTGGCGTACCTTTTCTTGGCGCGGTTATTACGGCGAAGGCGAAGCGTCGCCCGCTTCTCCTGCTAGGAGCGCCGCCTGTCCCGCCGCGGAGTTAATGCGATGGGGCGAGTGGTTGGCGGGGCGGTCGTTGCGCGTGCGCGAGCCGTTCGAGGAACGGATTACGGGCGTGTCGTCTTCACGCCGTGAGAGGAGGCCCTTTCGCTGCCCCTGGATGGGACGTGAGCCTGACTGACGACGTGACCGCTGCTCCCGCCCGCCTGCCACCGTCATTACTGCCGGCCCGCTTTCAGCCGCATTGACCGTCGCGCCAGGCTGGCGCCGCTGGGTCGCGCGCTGGGTCGCCTCGAGTCGCGGTATTGGTTCCGCAACCGAAGGGGCGCGATGGTGGCGCAAGTGGCGGTGCAGTTGCTTGCATGCAGCATTTGGCGCGCCGGTTGCGTGACGCGTGGGCCTGGGCCTCCATGCTGGCGCGTTGGGAGTCGGAGAAGCGCGTCCACCTGGCGCGATTGCATGCCACCTGCATGGCTGCCCGCCCCTTTCGCCCGTTGGTCTGGGCAAAAGTGGGGGGTCGCTTGTAACCGCTGGGCAGTTGTGTGCACCATGCGCGGCGGTTTGGCTTCTTCTGCTCTGAGCCGGTTTGCATGACATGCGGGACCCAGCCCCCGCGCCGCAGGGGAGGGCCTTGGAGCGTGTTGGAGAAGGCTCAGCCCGTGGCGTTTGGGGCGCACGTAGGGAGAGTTGCCTTTAAAAGGAGGGCGACCCCTTTCGGAAGGCGACCATGTCTTCTTCCTCCCTCATGCGTCGTGTCTTTCCATCTTCCAAGCCCCCGGATGGGGGGTACCCGCCGTCTTTCCGCCTCATCGTTGGAGGAACGCAACTCCATGGGAGTTGGTACCTTTCATCCATCGTTCGGCTTCAAGGATTTTCATCATGCAGCCCGGCTGTATCCCCTCGCCGGTGGTCACCCAAGATGGTGACCTCCAGTTTGACGGTGGGGAAAGCGAGCCAGGCTGCGGCCTCTGCCCCTCCCTCGGCCTCAAGGATTTTCGTCATCCAGGCCAAGATGGAGGATGAGGCGAGTCGGGGGGCTGCCCCCGCATGGGTCGGCTGCCCTTTTCTTCCCCTGGCGTCTGGGGGAGAATGGCATCCTCCAGTTTTGCGGGGACTTCCTCCAGCCATGCCGGGATAGGTGGGCCGCCGTCACTTGGCTAGGGCGCCAGTAACCCTAGGTCTCCGTCTCCCGGCCTGAATGGCTGGTTCTCGTCCTCTGCGGGTGAGAGCCCTCCTGTCGTAACACCTGCCCCGAAGCCGCTGCCGAAGCCGCTTCGCCGCCCGGGGCGGAGGTGGTTGCCGCTGTTGCCGGATCGGGCGGCGGCGGGCCGCCCGTCGACTCGTGATCGCTCCGTGGGTTCCCCGATTTTGTGGGGTTATTCGTACCCGCGGGGACGGAACCGGAGTTCCGTTTGTAATGGCACTTTGAATGCCAGTGTTTTTGTTCATCGTGGCTGTCGAGGCCTGAACATGTATGTAATTTCGGCACGGAGCCGTGTTTTTCCTCATTTTCGAGCACTAAGTCTTGCCTGTTGATTATCTGAATCGCTTCACCAAGCATGAGTCGCCCCGTGTCAAGGTGACGAGTGAGGTATCCGTATCCCGGAGGCATAGGAGTCTCTCGGCTCGATCGGCCTTGTTGTCTGAGGCTCTTCTTGCTTAGTTAAAGAGACCCCTTGGCCGCTCTTCGACGAGCCGAGGCCAGGGGTAGCAATATCAGTACGAACAGAGGCGGAGTTGGCTCGAAAATGGGAACCTGGTTGGCCGGAGCCTAGCCGGGTTGTCCGTCAGCGGGGCCGACGCCGGAGTCGATCAGCCGAGGCCTCGGGTCGGGCTGGCGCCCTTGGAAGATGGTTGGCCGAGGCCCCAGGGGTAACCGGCCGAGCCGCCTACTCGGGCCGGATTCCCGGAGAAGTCCCTGGACCGCGTCGCCGTCCGAGGCTGGGTCGGACCTCGCTGAAGGTGTCGTCGATGCCGAGGGTGCTACAGCCCCCTTCCAGCGTGAAGACCCGAGCCTGCAGGATCAGATTGTCTTGTAGCGTGTGCCTTCTGCGGCCGCCGAGGCCAGAAAACACACCCTCGCTGCGTTGTAAAGCTGCGTCTCCTTTCCTCTTGTTTCGAGCATCTGGACTTTTTTGTTGGTAACAGGGATGTTTGTGCGGGTGAGAGTTGCTTCTCGCGGAAGGTGATGAGTGAGGTATCCGTATCCCAGAGGCGTGGGAGTCCCTCGGCTCGGTCGGCCTTGCCGCTTATGCGTACTTTCGCCCGTCCATGAGGCCCTGTCACCGATTCAGTCGAGAAGGCTTGAAGGACCGCTTCGGCAGAAGAGCTTCCGAACGTAAAGACTTGTTCGGTCCATGGAATCACTTTATCCGAACGCGAGTTACTTATCGCAGAAGGTGATGAGTGAGGTATCCGTATCCCGGAGGCGTAGGAGTCCCTCGGCTCGGTCAGCCTTGGCTGCTTATGTGTACTCCGTCGTTTTCAGGATCCGCTTTTCGAAGTAGTCAAAAAGCACGAAAGATATTCTGCTGAAAGAGATCTTTTTTCGAGGAAAATTTCGACGCAGAGGGGGTTCCCCCCCCTTTAGCCCCCGAGGGAGGGTCAGGCTTTGCCGAGGCGAGGCCGACCCTTCCTTGATGACTAAACTTTGCGTGGGTGCGAGGTATATGAACAACTTGAAAACATCTTAAGGGTAGAAGCGACGTAGTTGTTTGATGTTCCAAGCGTTGCCGTAGATCTCGCCTTGATTGTTGGCCAGCTTGTATGTTCCGGGCTTCAGAACTTTGGTGATGACGAATGGCCCCTCCCAGGGGGCGTGAGCTTGTGCCTCCCTCGGGCGTCTTGCCGCAGCCGAAGCACCAGGTCGCCCACCTGGAGGTCTCGGGGCCGGACCCCTCGGGCGTGGTAGCATCGCAGGGACTGCTGGTACCGCGCCGAGTGTAGTAAGGCCTTGTCCCGAGCCTCTTCCAGCTGGTCCAGCGATTCTTCTCGGCTAGCTTGGTTGCTTTGATCGTTGTAGGCCCTCGTCCTCGGGGAGCCGTATTCCAGGTCAGTGGGCAAGATGGCCTCGGCCCCGTAGACCAGGAAGAACGGCGTGAAACCCGTGGCTCGGCTTGGCGTTGTCCTCAGGCTCCAGACCACCGAGGGGAGTTCCTTCATCCATCGCTTGCCGAACTTGTTGAGGCCGTTGTAAATCTGGGGCTTGAGCCCTTGTAGAATCATGCCGTTGGCACGCTCTACTTGCCCATTTGACATGGGATGAGCCACGGCGGCCTAGTCCACCCGGATGTGATGATCCTCGCAAAAATCCAAGAATTTTTTGCCGGTGAACTGGGTACCGTTGTCGGTGATGATGGAGTTTGGGACCCCGAAGCGATGGATGATGTTGGTGAAGAACGCCACCGCCTGCTTGGACCTGATGCTGTTCAGGGGTCGGACCTCGATCCACTTGGAGAATTTGTCGATGGCGACCAGCAGGTGCGTGTAGCCCCCGGGCGCCTTCTACAAGGGACCGACGAGGTCCAGACCCCATACAGCAAAGGGCCAGGTGATGGGTATCGTCTGCAGAGCCTGAGCGGGCAAGTGGGTCTGCTTCGCATAGAATTGGCACCCTTCGCAGGTGCGGACAATTCTAGTGGCGTCAGCCACCACCGTTGGCCAGTAGAAGCCTTGCCGGAAAGCATTCCCGACAAGGGCTCGAGGCGCTGCATGATGGCCGCAAGCCCCCGAGTGTATTTCTTGCAGGAGTTCCTGACCTTCGGCGATGGAGATGCATCGCTGGAGGATGCCCGAGGGGCTGCGGTGGTAGAGCTCCTCCTCATCGCCCAGCAAGACGAACGACTTGGCGCGTCGCGCTACCCGCCGAGCCTCGGCTTGGTCGAGGGGTAGCTCTCCTTGGCGGAGATATTGCAGGTACGGGGTCTGCCAATTTCGATCAGGCGTGGCCCCGTTCTGCTCCTCCTCGACGTGCAGTGCCTCGGCCTCGGGGGCCGAGGGTACCTCGGGCCGAACCGAGGGTGCCTCGGGCTGGGCCGAGGGTGCCTCGGGCTGAGCCGAGGGTGCCTCGGGCTCGGGCGTGTCGTCGATCTTGACGGAGGGCTGATGCAGATCCTGGGAGAAGACGTCCGGGGGAACCGTCGTTCGCCCCGAGGCTATTTTAGCCAGCTCGTCCGCAGTCTCGTTGTAGCGCCGAGCGATGTGGTTAAGCTCGAGCCCGAAGAACTTGTCTTCCAGGCGCCGAACCTCATCGCAGTAGGCCTCCATCTTCGGGTCGCGGCAGTGGGAGTTTTTCATGACTTGGTCGATGACGAGCTGCGAGTCACCGCGGGCGTCGAGGCGTCTGACCCCTAGCTCGATGGCGATCCGCAACCCGTTGACCAGAGCCTCGTACTCAGCCACATTGTTGGACGCCGGGAAATGGAGGCGTAGCACGTAGCGTAGGTGTTTCCCGAGGGGCGAGATGAAGAGCAGGCCCGCGCCGGCTCCCGTCTTCATCAGCGACCCGTCGAAAAACATGGTCCAGAGCTCCGGTTGGATCGGAGCCGTCGGCAACTGGGTATCGAGAGGGACGGCCTTAACCGTCTCCGCTGGCTCGAAGTTGCCGGCATGACGCTTCACGTCTGGCACCTCTTTGGAGAGGTTCTCCAGGTCGGTGATGAGGGCCTCGGACTCGGCGAGGGCCTCGGCGTACTCCACGCACTCCACGTCGCATTCGAACGCGTGTTTGTACGTGGGGCCGACGGTGATGACCCCGTTGGGGCCCGGCATCTTGAGCTTCAGGTAGGTGTAGTTGGGGACGGCCATGAACTTCGCGTAGCATGGCCTCCCCAGTACCGCGTGGTAGGTTCCTCGGAACCCGACCACCTCGAACGTCAGGGTCTCCCTTCGGAAGTTGGAGGGCGTTCCGAAGCAGACGGGAAGGTCGAGTCATCCGAGGGGCTGGACGCGCTTCCCAGGGATGATCCCGTGGAAGGGCGCAGCGCCTGCTCGGACGGAGGACAGATCGACGCGCAGGAGCCTGAGGGTCTCGGCGTAGATGATGTTGAGGCAGGTGCCCCCGTCCATCAGGACCTTGGTGAGCCTGACGTCGCCGATGATGGGGTCGACGACGAGCGGGTACTTTCCCGGGCTCGGCACGTGGTCGGGGTGGTCAGCTTGGTCGAAGGTGATGGGCTTGTCGGACCAGTCTAGGTAGACTGGCGCCGCCACCTTCACCGAGCAGACCTCCCGGCGCTCTTGCTTGCGATGCCGAGCCGAGGCATTCGCCGCATGCCCACCGTAGATCATGAAGCAGTCGCGGACCTCGAGGTACTCTCCTGCTTGGTGATCTTCCTTCTTGTCGTCGTCGCGGGCCCTGCCACCCTCTGCGGGCGGCCCGGCCCTGTGGAAGTGGCGCCGAAGCATGACGTACTCCTCGAGGGTGTGCTTGACGGGCCCCTGATGATAGGGGCACGGCTTCTTGAGCATCTTGTCGAAGAGGTTAGCACCTCCGGGGGGCTTCCGAGGGTTCTTGTACTCGGCGGCGGCGACAAGGTCCGCGTCGGCGGCGTCGCGTTTCGCTTACGACTTCTTCTTGCCTTTCTTCTTGGCGCCGCGCGGAGTAGACGCCTCGGGAGCCTCTTCCGATGGGCGGCCCTAGGGCTGCTTGTCCTTTCGGAAGATAGCCTCGACTGCCTCCTGGCCAGAGGCGAACTTGGTGGCGATGTCCATCAGCTCACTCGCCCTGGTGGGGGTCTTGCGACCCAACTTACTCACCAGGTCGCGGCAGGTGGTGCCGGCAAGGAACGCGCCGATGACATCCGAGTCGGTGATGTTGGGCAGCTCGGTGCGCTGCTTCGAGAATCGCCGGATGTAGTCCCGGAGCGACTCTCCCGGCTGTTGCCGGCAGCTCCGGAGGTCCTAGGAATTTCCGGGGCGCACGTACGTGCCCTGGAAATTGCCGGCGAAGGCTTGGACCAAGTCATCCCAGCTGGAGATCTGCCCCGGAGGCAGGTGCTCCAACCAGGCGCGAGCGGTGTCGTAGAGGAACAGGGGGAGGTTGCGGATGATGAGGTTGTCGTCGTCCGTTCCACCCAGTTGGCAGGCCAGGCGGTAGTCCGCGAGCCACAGTTCCGGTCTCGTTTCCCCCGAGTACTTTGTGATAGTAGTCGGGGGTTGGAACCGGGTCGGGAACGGCGCCCGTCGGATGGCCCGACTGAAGGCCTGCGGACCGGGTGGTTCGGGCGAGGGACTCCGATCCTCCCCGCTGTCGTAGCGTCCCCCACGCCTGGGGTGTCAGCCTCGGCGCACCCTTTCGTCGAGGTGGGCCCGACGGTCGCGACGATGATGCTCGTTGCCGAGGTGGCCCGGGGCCGCAGGCGCGGTGTTGCGCGTGCGCCCGGTGTAGACCGAGGCTTCCCGCATGAATCGGGAAGTCGCGGCGTGAGGTTCCGAGGGGTATCCCTGCCTTCGGGAGGCAGTGCTCTCGGCCCGTCGGACCGCAGCGCCTTCCAGGAGATTCTTGAGCTCTCCCTGGATTCGCCGACCCTCGGTGGTTGATGGCTCCGGCATCGCACGGAGGAGCATCGCTGCTGCAGCCAGGTTCTGACCGACCCCACTGGATGCGGGTGGCGGTCTGACCCTGACATCGTTGGCGACGCGGTGCTGGAAACCTTGGGGCAGGTGACGTATTTCCCCGGCTGGGGGTTGGCCCGCCCATACCTGCCCGACGTCCCTTCGGATCGGCTCAAGCGCTCCTGCTCCCTCGTCGAGCCTGGCCTGCGCCCCGCGGACTTGCTCGAGCTGTGGGTCGTGACCCCCCGCCGGAACGGGGACCACAGCTAGCTCCCGCGGGATGTCAGCGCGAGGCACCGGCCTAGGGAGATCTCCGTCCTCCGGCATGCCGAGATGGTTGCCTTCGGAGGGATCCCCTAGCTCGACGTGGAAACATTCGCGGCTCGGGCCGCAGTCCTCGTCGTCGAGGCTGTGGCTACCGTCGAAACAGTCGGAGAGGCAGTAGTCACATGCGGTCATAAAGTCCCGCATGGCACCGGGGTTGCCAAATCCGGAGAAATCCCAACAGATGCTGGGATCGTCATCTTCCTCGGACCCAGAGGGCCCATAGGTCGAGACGTCCGTCAGCCGGTCCCAAGGCGACCGCATACGAAACCCCAGTGGGGTTGCACTCGCCTCAACGAGAGCGCCCGCCAAAGCAAGGTCGCTAGGCGGGTTGAGGCTGAGTCGAAATGACGTAAGATGGGAATCAGTCAGTACCTTTTGGTCGACGAGGAGCGGCATAGTCGCGTCGGGGACTGGTTGCACCGTTGTCTTAGGTACGAGGGCGACGTCCTGCAAGTTCTCCGCGAGCGTGCTGGCGTCGTCCACTTGCTCAGGATTGGCGTGTCGCGGGGGGACGACGCTCGCCTTCGTCTCGAATGCGAGGTCGACGCCTGACGCGCCCCCCGTTGGGGCGCCTGGGACGTCGATTCGCTCGACAACCGACGAAGCGCGGCCTCCCGCTTGGCCTAGGTTGCCCCGCCTCCTCCTCCGTTGGCGGGGGAGAGGACGGGGCGAGCTCGAATGTTGTTCTTCCACCACGCGGGGAAGATGTCGTCGATTCCGCCGCCGGCGGGCGGGTTGTCGGCCGCCATTGTCGTTGTCGCGCGGCGGTGGAAGGAGTATCATGTCGTAGCCGCCGTCGACGGACATGAACTCAAGAATCCCGAAACGGAGCACCGTCCCGGGCCGGAGAGGTTGCTGGAGACTGCCCATCTGGAGCTTGACGGCAAGCTGTTCGTCAACACGCAGCAGGCCCCTACCTGGCGCGCCAACTGTCGGCGTTTCGAGACCGGGGGGTCCCTGAGCCGACGAGTGAGTGTGCCGCGTGCCCCAGCCCAGATGGGTCGAGCGCGTGGGCAAGCGCGAAGGGGGGAAAGCGAGGTGGCCGGAGACGGGCGTGAGAGAGCTGGAAATCCCGCGGCCTTCGTGTTCGTCCCGCGCCCAGGTCGGGTGCGCTTGCAGTAGGGGGTTACAAGCGTCCACGCGGGTGAGGGAAGCGAGCGGCCCCAAGAGAGCGCCTGTCCCGTCCTCGTCCCCGCGCGGCCAACCTTCTCTAGGAAGGCCCTGGTCCTTCCTTTTATAGGCGTAAGGAGAGGATCCAGGTGTACAATGGGGGTGTAGCAGAGTGCTACGTGTCTAGCGGGGGAGAGCTAGCGCCCTATGTACATGTCGATGTGGCAGCCGTAGAGATCTTGGCACCCAGTCGGTGTGATGTCGTGGCCGTCGGAGGAGTGGCGGAGCCTGGCGGAGGGACAGCTGTCGGAGTGGTCGAGTCCTTGCTGACGTCCTCCTGCTTCCGTAAGAGAGCTGAGAGCCGCCGTCGTCACAGGGCACGTGGGGCGCCATCATTGCCTATCTGGCGGAGCTGGCCAGATGGGACACCGGTCTTGTTCTCTGCGGCCCGAGTCGGCTCGGGGTAGGGTGATGATGGCGCTTCCTGTTGACGTGGCGGGCCCACGTCCGAAGTCGGGCGACGTGGGGGCTCCTCCGTGGCTGGGGTCGAGTCTGTCTTCCGTGGCCGAGGCCGAGCCCGAGCCCCTAGGTCGGGCGAGGCGGAGGTCATTCGGCGGAGGCCAGGGCGGAGTCCGAGCCCTGGGGTCGGGCGAAGCGGAGTTCGTCGTCTTCTAGGGCTGAGCCCGAGTCCGAGCCCTGGGTCGAGCGGAGCGGAGTTCGCCGTCTTCCGGGTCTTAGCCCGAGTCCGAGCCCTGGGTCGGGCGGAGCGGAGTTCGCCGTCTTCTGGGGCTGAGCCCGAGTCCGAGCCCTGGGTCGGGTGGAGCGGAGTTCGCCGTCTTCCGGGTCTTAGCCCGAGTCCGAGCCCTGGGTCGGGCGGAGCGGAGTTCGCCATCTTCCGGGGCTTAGCCCGAGTCCGAGCCCTGGGTCGGGCGGAACGGAGTTCGCCGTCTTTCGGGGCCTAGCCCGAGTCCGAGCCCTGGGTCGGGCGGAACGGAGTTCGCCGTCTTCCGGGGCCTAGCCCGAGTCCGAGCCCTGGGTCGGGCGGAGCGGAGTTTCCTATGGCGCCTTCGGCAAGGCCTGACTGCCTGTCAGTCTCACTCTGTCAAGTGGCACTGCAGTCGGAGTGACGCAGGCGGCGCTGTCCTTCTGTCAGACCGATCAGTGGAGCGGCGAAGTGACGGCGGTCGCTTCGGCTCTGCCGGGGGGCGCGCGTCAGGATAAAGGTGTCAGGCCACCTTTGCGTTAAATGCTCCTGCGACTCGGTCGGTCGGTGCGGCGATTTAGTCAGGGTTGCTTCTTAGCGAAGGCAAGGCCTCGGGCGAGCCGGAGATGTGTCCGCCGTTAAAGGGGGGCCTCGGGCGAGACGGAAATCCCCCGGGGTCGGCTGCCCTTGCCCGAGGCTAGGCTCGGGCGAGGCGTGATCGAGTCGCTCGTATGGACTGATCCCTGACTTAATCGCACCCATCAGGCCTCTGCAGCTTTATGCTGATGGGGGTTACCAGCTGAGAATTAGGCGTCTTGAGGGTATCCCTAATTATGGTCCCCGACAAGAAGGTAATGGGAATGTGAGACCATCTTGACTTGATGAAGGGTCCTTGCACCCCGACATGTTGTACCCTTCTCTGTGCTTCCTTCTTCTGTTTCTTGTTGGCTGGTTCTGAACATGAACCGCCCGTTATCGGGAGTACCAGCTTCGGAACCGAAGCAGCTCCAGCTTGAATATTGAACGAAGCCATCAGCTCAGAAAAGTGGAAGTGAGTTCACCGGAGGTGGGCGCCAATGTTGGGGACTCGTTCTCAAATGCTATGAATTAAGAACAAGGCAACATAAAATGTTAAATGTTAATGCCCTTCGTCCGCTGAAGCATTATTCCTTTAGGGATTTAATGAACTTCGGACGAAGGTTAAGGACGATACAATTACGAAGGTTGAATCTTCGTAATTGAACTCTAATAGATTATGTAAGGTAATATTAAATATGAAGCATCAAAGACAAATAAATTATAAATGAACAACATCACTTTCATATTATATTAACTTAATGCATTCAAATATTAGATACATTTATACCTCTGCCTTGGCAAAGATTAATTCCCGAGTGATGCGATTGCAATTACCGGAATGCGTGAACAGTAAAGGAATACTGTTCACTATTTATAGGCACAGGACACAGCCTGTGAGGAATTACAATCATGCCCCTCATAAAAGTTTACAACAACGACTCAAACACTTATGGACTAAAAGGTCATTCTACTTTTAAGTCGGTTTGTAATTCCGAAGCTTCATGAACAGCAACCTTCGGCATCACATGCAGACAGCTTCAGCCGAAGCTGTTTCTTCCTGCAGGACCTTCGACGACGAAGCATGGTCCCAACAGTGCATTTGGAAATGTACTCCGAAGCCCTTTGATTGATAGCTTCGGCTTTGTGCCATTCTTCCGAAGGTGTTTCTTCTTATGGGACCTTCGGCGACGAAGCAGGCCCCCAACACCAGCAAAGCGAATAAGTTTATTTTCTTCCTCCCCAATGTAGCCTAGTTTTTTCATCATAACCAGGTCCTCTTCTATTACGATCGATTTTCTGAATTCATTATGACTAGGTTTTGATGGGCTTAGAATATTGTTGTCTTCTTCGATTTCATCGTCACTACTGTCTTCAACTACAATCTGCTCAGCTTTGGCAGTTCCACCTAACAGTTTCTTTCGGCACAAGTAGACCTGATCGTCTCATCACTTCAGATATTGGCGCTGTTTCTATCACTTCAGTTTCATCTCCCTCGCGGGACACCATAGCAGTGGATCTTACTCGGGCCATTTCAAGTGTTTTGGTTCCTTAAGACGAAGCTAATTTCGAATGACGAAGAGCTTGTTTGGAAAGCGCAATCCAGAAAGCTTCGGCTTTGGTTAAAATTTTTAACAGCACAACAGTGTGATGGCAATGAATGTTGTGGTAGCTCCTCACCAACCTGTCTGCTTATATAGTGCTGTAGGAGAAGAAGGCGAACAGCCAGACCATCTACACTGACTGAACGGTGGACGGGCCGAAGCTCGGAATATTTTAATCGTTTTTCGATAACAAGCTAGGGGAGGTGTTTTTGGACCTTCGGCATTCTGAATCCTTTGTGTTTTTCACGGATCGAGCTCGTTACAAAAAACGATCTAGCACCATGAAGGGGCTACTGTTGGAGGTCTTCTTCTTCGCCGAAGGTCCTCAAGTCAAAAACACCTTCGGCAAAATAATACAAAGGCATGCCGAAGCTATCATCAACCTCGGTGTACAAGCAACGTTGCAGAATGCCGAAGCTCAGTAGCTTCGGCTCAGACCAAGCAAAGAAGGAAAAGACTAAGTAGACCTTATTGCCTTTAGTTGCTTGTAAATAAACGTTTAAGGGTACGGTTGTAATTTCACCCGGACTACGTCCCGTGCCTATAAATAGATGAACAGTAACTCCGTACTGTTCACGCTGGATTGTATTCACTTTCTCGCATCCACATCTTCAAGCAAGCCGAAGATATCAATGTAATATTAACATTGTTGATATTCATTTATGTTTTATGGAATGCAAGAATAAATGAGTTAATGAGATGCAGTTTTCATATTTATCCTTTCACATTTATCCTTTCACATTCCTATTCACATATTAAATGATGAAGGTATGTCATTCTTGACCTTCGTCTATTGAAGCATTATGCCCATGAGGAGATAATGCTTCGGAAGACGAAGGTCCATAATAACTAACAATTGTGTTGCCTTGTTCTTGATATACAACATTTGAGAACAAGTGACCAACACAAACAAACATGGCATAGGAGAAATTAACATCACACCAAACATAAGATCAAACTGCATAATAATGTACTATGTGACGTTACGAGATCGTAGGTTCGAGAACCTCTAAAATCGGTGTTTCGGTTAAGAAGATATGACTTTCAGAAGCTTTTGATGATTAAATAGTGATACAATGTTCTTTGTTGAGTAAATTTTTACAAAGAAGTGACTAATTCAACAATATATTGCCCTATCTTGATTATAGATTATGGGTTGGTCAGATTTGATTATAGATAGTTTGACTTTGACTATAAAGATAGGCTAAACTAATTTTCATTTACAAAACTATGGGATATGACAAGATAATAACACTATTGTGTAGACCATTTCATTATGAAGCTAACGCAACTTAAACGGATTAAATCAGAGCTAAAGTGTAGAAGATATGATTATTCTAAGTTTGTAGAATTATTTTCGCACTAAGAAATTAATTTTAGAATTGTTTTATGTAAACTATAACTATCTTGGACAGTGACACCTATTCTATAGAAGTTCGAGGTCTCATCTGTTAATTCGAGGGCCTGGTTAGAATTACTTTTAACTATGAGAGGATTGCAGGTTGATTTGCTAAAAGATGAGGGGCTCATTAATTAAAATTGCATAGTGAAGCGGTACCCAGAAACACTGGCCGCCCGATCAGATCTCATCGGCTAGGATTTAGTGATTCATTAACCGAACCATTACACAATGTTGTCCAATAAATACTAAATCAATGCCCTGGATTATACTAAATTGTGAACTAACTGATGCCGCAGCCGCTAATTCACCACCACTCCGACCGGGCACGACGGCGCCATTAGCCCCCACGGCGGCAGTCCACGCCGGAGACCCCCAACCCGGCGACGCAGGGCTCCGATTGCAGCACCGGTTTGTGCAAATAAAAGATAAGGAAAAGGGTGTTAGACTATTGTAATTATAGAAACACTAATTATGGTAGTCAGCCCTTGATTGTAGGCTTGTACACCTGTGCGGTTGGCTGTGAGCCACCCCGGCCTCTCCTATGTATACGCATACATTGCCATGGAATAGATTGATTCATTCCCAAAATTACTCTTTCATGGTATCAGAGGTTCTGATCCACCACACTTTCGTAACCCAAGACCGCGCTGTCGCTGATCCGATCGCTGGTCCTACAGACTTCATCGCCTGGAGCGCCGCTGATCCCATCGCCTACGTCGTCCGTTCGATCGCCCGCCCCGTCGCAGTTCCAGCCGGGTGCGGCCACTGATCCGTTCTCCCACCCCGTCGCTCCTCTACCCGGGCGCGGTCGTGGCTCCAGACCGCGGGCGCGGCCGCTGATCCGAGTGCCCGCACCGGTCGCGGCTCCAGGGTGGCTGGCCGATGATCCCCGTCGTGTCTCCCTCCCGTCAAGACCACGGGGATCCGTTCGCCCGCCCCCAGACCGCAGGCGCGACCGCTGATCCGAGCGCCCACACCGGTCACGGCTCTAGGGCGGCTGGCCGCTAATCCCCGTCGTGTCTCCCTCCCGTCCAGACTACGACCACGGCTGCTGATCCGAGCGCCCACAACAGTCGCTGATCCGACGCGGCTCCATATCGGCTGCCTAGCCATTGCGTCTCCCTCCTGATGGCGGACGACCACGACGCTGCCGCCGCCGCCTGGACCGCGGAGGACCAGCGCCTCACGGCTGAGGCCACAACCCGTCGTGCCGAAGACGCCCGCCACGCCGAGGAAGGCCGCCTCCGTGCTACCGCTCTAGACGAGTATGACCGTGCCCAATAGGCCCTCTGGGCGCAGGCCACTACCGTCATCAATGTGAAGGCGCTCATCCCTGTCCTTCTCGATCAGGCGACAAATACCTACACCAAGTGGTGTGGCATGTTCCTCACCGTCCTTGGCAAATATGCCCTGACTCGTCACCTCCTTGAAGATGAAGCTTTCCCGTCGCGCCTGGCATGGGTTCAAGCCGATTGCTGCATCCTGACATGGATCTACAGCACCGTCTCCAGTGACCTGCAGCAATCTCTGATGATGCGGCAGGGCCCCGCTTGCGGAGCGCGGTGCTACCTCGAGGACGAGTTCCTCGACCAAAGGGAGTCCCTGGCGTTTCTGCTCGAAACAAAATTCCGCAACTTCCGCTAAGAATCCCTGAGCATCACCAACTACTGCCGCCAGCTCAAATCGATGGCGGCTTCCCTTGCTGAGTTCGATGATCCCATCGGCGATCGGCAGATGGTGCTCACTCTCCTTCGCGGCCTCAGCGGTAAGTTCCGCCACATGGTGTCCATCCTCAAGATGCACAGGTCGTTCCCCACGTTCGCAGAGGCACGAGCGCACCTGCTGTTGGAGGAGCAGGAAATCGACGCACGACCTCCATCCCCGCCATCCGCACTCGTCGCTGCAACGCCGTGACCTGCGGCTCCCGAGGCTCCAGCACCTCCACATCTAGGGGCACTTCCTCCAGCATGCCCCTCGGCGCCAAACAGCCAACATAACAACCATCGACACGGCCGCGGTGGACGCAACGGCCAACACCAGGCCAACCAGCCACTACAAGAAAAAAGGCAAGGAGTGTCGGCCAAAAACCCACACTGTTACTAAAATAAGCCAACACTCTTAGTATAAGAGTGTCGGCCGACACTCTTAGCCGACACTCCAAAATGGACGCTCTTATTCATATAGAAGTGTGGGGACTGACACTCTTAAGGTAAGAGTGTCGGTTCTGTGCGCAACCGACACTCTTATGTTAAGAGTGTCGGCCAGTGACGTGGCGGACACTCTTACTGCGTGCGCGGTCACCAGCCTCCCTGGGCGCATATAAGAATGTGGGGGCCGACACTCTTACTGAATAAATTTTTTTAATATCCAGTTTTATTTTTATCCCTCTCCAGATGGGAAGCCTCCATAACAGCACAATACAAGCACAATATTCAATAAATCACAACACAAGCACCATATTCAATATATCATAACACAAGCACCATATTCAATATTCATACAAGTTCAAGTCCATAAGAAAGAAGTTCAAATCCATCTGAAACAAGTTCAAGTCCATACAAAACGCAATGCTAGTAAGTTCCACACAAGCATCCATATTAATTCATTCCGTCGATGGGTCACTGGAGTCGCCGCCACTTGTGTTCATCAATAAGTCCATAAACGTGCTCTGATCCGGAGGTGGACTAGCATGATGTGAGCCAAACCCTTTAAAAGAAAGAAACATTTGTTAGTTTACCGAGTAACAAATTAAACATATACATAGGCTGCAACATCGAATAACCCTTTAAAAGAAACAAACATCTGTGTTTGCGTCGGTGGCCAAATGCCGTGCTGGCGAGGTGCCCACGGCATCATTTGCCCTCCTAACAGACCCAATGGCATCAATTGGTCTTGGACAGCAGTTGCAGAACCCTGAAACAGAAGACACACTCTTGTTTATGATTAAGAAGTTGCGGTGATCAACAATAAAAGTAACTATAGATCATGCGAATGACAAACGTTTAAAATAGATCATGTACAAGCAAACATGTAGAAAGACAGAGAGCAAGCAACCAATGATTATCAGACAAATGATGTTTAGTAGACGATTGTACCTGTGATCCATCCGTCGCTGCAGTGGAGCGATCCGATGATTGTCCAGACATCAGATGTGTGATGATAGGGGGTTGTTGAAAAGGCGGCATGCCGAACTGAGTTCTGGCACCTCCGTACATCTGCAAATAGATTATTCATCATTTTTTCAGTTAATTGGACTTGAGAAACAACGAAAAAACAAAAATTGATACCTGATGCAGCATCCAATTTTGCATTTGTTGCATCTGTTGCTGCACTTATTTCTTATATTGCGCCATACTCTCCTCCATCTGAGTCATCTTCTCAAGCAGCTCTCCTTCACGTGCATATGATCGTCGGGGTCGATTTGACCCAGCTGAGAAATTGGACCGTCTAGTGTAACTCCGACGGGGGACAACACCGTTGTCGATTGCTAACCTGTAAGAGTATCATATATATATATATATATATATATATATATATATATATATATATATATATATATATAGTAAATGACAAGACTTCACTAAACAGTAACAATGTGACAAGCGTATATAACAAGCATTATGTTGCTACCAGCTGAAACATTATCTCCATGATAAGTAGTATAACCGGTCTTTGACCACATGTTACTGAAACTGCGGGCCTTCTGCTACTTACCCTTTTTCTGGTTTGGTTTTCTAGCATAAAATGTATCATCATTTATGTAATGTCCTATTGTAATGACCTCACGGAATGGAGCTCTTGGGAAGTGTGCACGTGCTACAATATGTCCTCAAGCAGCCATGGTACATGAACTAGTCGTAGCAGGAGTTGATCGTTGCATCCTTTTCATCTTCTATGCTGCTTTCCTAGAGACAACTTCCTGAGAATCACCACCATTGCTAGAATAACCGCTGCAGAGCAAGGCTTCTTGGCTACAGCCAGGACCGACTGCTAATAAACTGAAGCTTTGATGATGAACATTTGGTCTGTTTCCTTCACCACTCGTCGTCTTGCGCCTAAAACCTCGTGAATCTGTAGAATCTGATGCGGACAATGACGGCTCACTTCTCGCATCTGACAAGCTGCCAGCATAATCACCCATGGTGCAGTTCCATGCATTGCCACCAGTATAATAGTCGATGAACGACTAGCAGCAGTGGTGTATGAAGTAGTGCTCTCAAAGCTTTTGAAGTCATCATTGCTGCTAGAAGCAGATAGTTCCTTGTCGTTACCAGAAGATGCACTGCTTACAGCAGAAGTGATGACAAGTTTTGCTGTCACCCGACAGCTGGAGGAGGAAGAACTGTATTCCAGCAGTGGCACCCGAACGGCAACACGGCTGGACAAGGACGCCGAGGTTTCGCCACCGGTCGCGTTAGCGCATGTGGAAGAAGGTTGTTGGGTGGGTGGCTCAGTCTACGCAGATAGCCGCCCGACTCGTTGATAGCCGCCCGGCGTTCGGCTTGGCGAGGCCACTTGGCTCGGCGAGGCACTGCGCGGCGCCCGGAGCTTGGAGCTCGGCGAGGCCGCCCGGCTCCGCGATGTCCGCCCGACGTCTGGCTAGGTGAGGCCGCCTGCCTCGGCGAGGCCGCCTGGCGCTTGGCTCGGCGAGGCCGCCCGACGTGCAGCTTGGCGAGTCCGATGGCGCGCCGCCGGACAGGGAGACTGGGTAGGAGAGACGGCAGCGGATTGGCAAGCAGACTAAAGTGGAAGACGCGCGGCGATAGAAGACGTGCGGACGACTGTAGAATAGGATTGGGGATTATGGTAAAATCCATAAGAGTGTCGGTGTGGAAAAAACCCACACTTTTAAATTAAAAGTGTCGGTTTCTGCAGGACCCCGACACTCTTAAATTAAGAGTGTCGGTGCAGTAAAACCCACACTTTTACTTCGATTAAGAGTGTCGGCCCCGACACTCTTTAATTAACTGACACTCCTTCAACTTTTTCTTGTAGTGAGCGCCTCCTGGTGGCGGACAGGGAGGTGCACCCCCCGACATGCATTCGTCCTTCGCGCATCCATGGGCTGGCACTATACGGCTGTGGCCATACGAGCAGTCTGGGCGCCCACCACCGCCTCCAGCGTTTAGCACTGTACCATAGTACAGCGCTTATGGTGGTTTCTACGGCGCTTCATCCCCTCCGTACGGTATGCACTACGGGGGAGCTGCACCCCCAAGTTTCCAGGCGCCCGCACTAGCGTACCAAGCGGCGCCCTGGAACCCCACTCACGGTGGTGCATGGCATCAGGACGCAATTGCACACTCTTTCAACACCATGACGCTCAACCTGTCGAACGCTACTTCTGAGCGGTACGCCGACTCCGGTGCAAGATCACACATGACCTCGGACGCTGGTAAACTTTCCACCATTTCCTCGCCCACTTCATTCACTCCTTCATCTATCATTGTGGGAAACGGTGCCTTGCTTCCTATCACAGCCACTGGATCACATACTTTTTCTTTCCCGCATCGCAATTTAGTTCTCAATAATGTCCTGGTGTCTCCTAACATTATTAAGAATTTAATTTCTATCAATCGTTTTACCACCGACAATAATTGCTCCATTGAGTTATCCCTTTGGCCTTTCTATGAAGGATTTGCAAACCAGGAACGTGGTCGCCAGGTGCAATAGCTCCGGTGACCTCTACTCGTTCTATGCACCCTCCACCAGCACCCCTGCATTCCTCGCTGCACCCACCTCCCTATGGCATCGCCGTCTCGGTCATCTTGGGCGCCAAGCTTTGTCCAAACTTATTACCTCTAGTGTTATTTCCTGTAATAAAGATGATGCCAACCACATATGTCATGTGTGTCAACTTGGTCGTCATGCTCGTTTGCCGTTTAGTTCATCCAGCTCTCGAGCTTCTCATAATTTTGACTTAATACATTGTAATTTATGGACCTCCCCAATTGTTAGTGTGTCGGGCTATAAATATTATCTGGTAATTCTTGATGATTGCTCCCACTACATTTGGACGTTTCCACTCCGCCTAAATCCGAGACTTTTTCTGCCCTTGCCACCTTTTCACCTATATTTGCACCAAATTCGGCACCATCATCAAGAGCATCCAGTGCGACAATGGCCGTGAATTTGATAATTCCCAGGCCCGCACGTTCTTTCTCTCCCAAAGCATTGCCTTACGCATGTCGTGACCCTACACTTCTCAGCAAAATGGGAAAGCAGAACGTTCTCTTCGCACCATAAATGACATTCTGCGTTCTCTTTTGTTTTAGGCTAGTCTCCCTCCGACTTATTGGGTTGAAGCCCTTCACACTGCGACATATCTTGTGAATCAGCTCCCCACTAAAACCCTTGATTTCTCCACACCATATAGTGCCCTCTTTTTCTCCCAACCCTCCTATGATCATCTTAAAGTTTTTGGGTGTGCCTGTTATCCTAACATGTCCTCCACAGCACCTCACAAACTTGCCCCCCCCCCGGCTCTTCCTTATGCGTTTTTCTCGGCTATTCCTCGGAACACAAAGGCTATCAGTGTCTCCAACTTGAGTCGAACCGCATTCTTATTTCTAGACATGTCGTTTTTACGAGTCCTTCTTCCCTTTCACAGCCATGTCTACCACTCCCATGGCATCCTCTGTCTTGGATTTTCTCCTTGATGAACATGATCTAACCGCTCCTATTCTTAGAGCAAGACTTGTGCATGCAGGTACACCTCACGTCACCCATGGGCGTGTAGAGGCACCCACGCCTCCTCCCACTCGATTGGTGATGCCCAGTCCCTCTCCTGGTACCTCCGCCACGTCGACCAGTGCTGCTGCCCCTATGCACCCTACACAGGCTGCTGCCAGCAGCGCCCCGCCGCCTCACCGACCGCATCGACGGGTGTTGCTGCCCCCGTGCCTCCTGCACAGGCCGTTGCCAGTAGCACCGCGACCACCGGTCGCACGGCAGACACTCGCCCGGTCTCCATCACCCTTGTCGCCAATGCGCATCCCATGCGCACTCGCGGCAAAGCCGGCATGGCATAGCCCGTGGATCGCCTCAACCTCCACGCTATGTCTATGTTGTCACTGCCTCGCTCTGTTCGTGATGCATTGTCAGACCCCAATTGGCGCTCCGCTATGCAAGCTGAGTATGATGCTCTACTCGCCAATGACACCTAGAGTTTAGTAGCACAACCTTCTGGAGTCAATGTGGTAACTGGCATGTGGATTTTTCGACACAAACTGCTCGCAGATGGGTCTCTTGATCACTACAAGGCTCGATGGGTCCTCCGTGGGTTTACCCAGCGCCCCGGTGTGGATTATGATGAGACTTTCAGTCCAGTTGTCAAGCCTGCGATAGTTCGAGTTGTTCTCTCTTTGGCTCTATCTCAAAACTGGCCCATTCATCAGCTAGATGTGAAGAATGCATTCTTACATGGCACCCTCACCGAGACAGTGTACTGCGTACAACCCTCTAGTTTTGTGGATTCCTCTCGTCTGGATCTTGTCTAGCGGCTCAACAAATCCCTATATGGCTTGAAGCAGGCTCCTCATGCTTGGCATCACAGGTTCGCATCCCACCTTTTTTCCCTTGGATTTACTGAAACCAAGTCAGATAGTTTATTGTTCATCTATCATCGAGGGCCAGACACTGCCTATTTCTTATTGTATGTTGATGATATTGTTCTCACTGCCTCCTCTGCAATGTTTCTCCAGTATGTGATTGGGGCTCTCCAGTGTGAGTTTGCTATGACGGACATGGGTCAGCTTCACCATTTTTTGGGCATTTCTGTGACACGCTTTGTCAATGGTCTGTTTCTCTCTCAATGACAGTACACTCAGGATATTTTGGAGCGCGCCGGGATGAGCGTGTGCAAGTCGTGCAGCACACCTGTTGATCTCCACTCCAAATTATCTGCAAATGGACCTCCCGTTGATGACGCTACTCAGTACCGTAGCCTGGCAGGTGCTCTATAGTATTTGACTTTCACCCATTCGGACATTGCCTTCGCTGTTCAGCAGATTTGCCTCTATATGCATGATCCACGAGAGCCCCACCTCGTGGCTCTCAAGCGCATCTTGCGCTACCTGCAAGGCACTATGTCTCTTGGACTGACTATGCGCCGGTCTTCCCACACGGAGCTCCTTGTCTACACGGATGCTGACTGGGCTGGATGTCTCGACACTCGCCGGTTGACCTCTGGCTACGAAGTGTTCCTCGGAGACAACCTAGTGTCGTGGTCCTCCAAGCGCCAGCACACGGTTTTCTGGTCCAGCGCCAAGGCCGAATACCGTGTTGTGGCAAATGGCATTTCTGAAGCTACATGGTTACGTCAGTTACTCCTTGAGCTTCGGCACCTGCCGCACCGTGCCACCCTAGTCTACTGTGACAACGTCAGTGCTGTATATCTCTCCAGCAATCCAGTGCAACATCAACGGATGAAGCATGTTGAGATCGATCTCCACTTTGTTCGAGAGAAGGTCGCTCTCGGACACGATCGGGTTCTTCATGTTCCTACGACATCTCAGTACGCAAACGTCTTCATCAAGGGCCTACCCACCTCATTGTTCTAGGAGTTTCGGTGCAGCTTAACGGTTAGCGATGGTCCCGATTAGACTGCGCGAAATGTTAGACTATTGTAATTATAGAAAGACTAAATATGGTAGTCAGCCCTTGATGGTAGGCTGTCCTTGATTGTAGGCTTGTACGCCTGTGCGATTGGCTGTGAGCCACCTGACCTCATACATTGTCGTGGAATAGATTGATTTATTCTCACAATTACTCTTTCAAAAGCAAACTTCAGGAAGGTAATCTCACCGCGAGTTTGGGCACCTGCTGAGCTGTCCACGTTAAGCAATGGGTCAGCGGCGGCGTGGGAAATCCGGTGAGAAATCTCCCCAATCCCAGTACTCTATTCCATATCCCGACCTGAGCTACACGTTGAGGATACCAAGGCGAATCGGTTTAGGAAGCTCTCACCGTAAGATGCCATAGAACACTCGACATCGATGTGAGGTGGATCTGCGGCGATGGTCATGTTCAACGGCGAGCAATTGCTGCCCCTCCGGTGCACGTGCACTTGGTGGCTCCTCAGACATGATCGGCGCTCACAGGCGTGGAGGCGAAGAACGACGATGGTGGATCCTCGTGCACTCTCCGGCTTCGACCTGCTCCCCCTCCCTCACCGGCTCGCCGCTAATGGCTATGGACTCCTCGGCATGGGCACAAATGAATGAGGGGTTGGTGGAGGCTAGTTGTTTATAGTCCGAAGACAAGGTCCAGGCATTCCACAGGGCCGATTACACCGCCACCGAACGGAATCCAAGGTAGGCGGGGCGGCTGCATCGTCGACATTCTCGGCCGGGGTCGTTGAGACAGGAAACTTGGCTATCGAGCCCCACCTGCCAGCGACAGTACTAAGGAGCATGTCGCAAAGCGAGGCTGACCGGTGGGCCAGTGGTGCACGCAGTCTTTGCCACGGGCGCGGGCGTGGAGAGCGCTCGCAGATGACCAACTGACAGGGTGACCCCAGCAGGCGGCGCCGGGCTCCATCCCCCACTGGGCTACGCGCGGCATTGGTGTAGTCGGCCAAAAACAGGGATGGTCCGACCAATATCCTTGTTCTTTTTCCTTTTCTTTTCTTTTTTCTATCTATATATATACTACTTAAGACTCCACTGTAGGCGTTCATAGTCCGTGCGCCATGTTCTGCCTCCTCCCACCGCTCGTCCGTGCCGCAGCTCCCGTCGCCGCAATCCGTGCCTCCGCCGCCGCAATCCGTGCCCGCAATCCCCTCCCGTCGTCGCAGCAACCCACACTAGCTCTCCTGCCCTCGCCACCGCCCCTGCGCGCCCACCATGGCACACACGGAGAAAGGAAAAAAACATGCCCCTCCCGATGTCGAGTGGGCCTCCATGGAGACGACACCCAGATCCGACCATTGAGTCCCTCGACGCCGCTGCTTACTCCTCCATCGCCGTGGTGACCTCCTCGGGCTCGATGGCGCTGCCATCATCTTACTCCTCCGTCACCCGTGGCTAGCGCGTGGGTTTGATTCCCGACATTTTCTTGCGAATTCGGGAGTGATTTGGGGCCCCTATATGGCGAGGATTTGAGTGGATTTGAGAGGAACAAGTGGAGGTCGGCGACATGGCCATCACAAGCCTCCTGGTCCTGGACCCCTACTTCCGAGGGAAGAAGCCGAGGGGAGACTACGGGACGGCGAGCGTAGAAGGCAGGCTAGACGACGGTGCTGCCATCACGGGCCTCTTACTCCTGTACCCATACTTCTAGGGGAAGAAGCCAGTGGCCGAGAGACAACAGACCGCGTGAGGCAGCGACAGTACGAGGCACGCCACCTAGCCTGCAGAGAGGTAAATATTATTTCACCTTAAGCACCAGTCTGGTGGCAATTCGTTTAACTCATCTGTATTCATTCCTTAGTTTTGCTGTGGAAAAATCTCCAACTTTGCGTTCGTCTGAAATATCGGCAGCACCATTTGTGGGCACCTGGATACTAGGCAAAGTTATCTGGATTCTTCACAGGCATGGGCTAGGAAGGGCATCAGTTTGTCCCATGCTCCCATGGTTGGAATAAATAAATAATGGTACCACCTGTAAACGAACGGGGATAACATTTTCTTAGTTTAAAGTTCAACAGATTTTCCTTTGTTACCTGATGTAAGTGCATTTGTTCATTGATTGGAAACAGAAAAATATAATGTGTTACTTCTTAAGTCACGCGCTAAAATTGTTATTATGCAAAGCTGGAAACTGATAGCTTTAAGTCTGGAACCAATTCCATTCCTTCTGGCGATGAAAAAAACGAGCTTTTCTTTCATTTGTTCTCTTGTTATTTTTTCTCCTGTCATTACTGTTGTACATTTTTGGTTTTATATTCGTAGCTTTCGCAGCTCAGTACTCAATATTTCTTTCCATTTTGGCAGTTGAAACCTTATTAGACTATATCTGTGATGGCTTTCCTTATCACTGTATAGGGTCATCTGCACACCAACAGGGTTTGCGACAATGTCTAGACCTTCATTCTAACAGATGCAACCTTAAAGAGTGCTGAGATTCAAGAAACACTGAGCAAGGTGAATTTGTTGTCCCCTCTGAGCTTTGTTTGTGTGAATCTAAACAATCGGCCATGCAATTGACTAGAGTACCATGGCTACCAACATGTTATCTGTATTGAATATGGAATATGGTTTTGCTCTTTTCTGTTGATAGTTTCACATGAATGACTAGATGAACCGATCATTTGACATGAATTCTTGGTGCCTTACATAGTTGTGCTTTGCTTTAGGTGAACAGGTCAAACTAGAAGTAATATAGATGGTAGATGTGTAAATTCCTTGTTCCATCCTCTGCTACTTTGATGCAGATGGGTCTCGATGCCGTGGTGGCCGCCTGCTACGTCTTTCTAGTACTTGTCTCTGTGCTCACAGTTCGCTTCTTCTACGTACTGTGGCACAGTGGCCAACCAGAGTCAAGGTTGTGCACCACCAGATTGCGTTGTCTCAATGTCCTTGGCTCCGGTGAGTACGTATTGCAGTCTTGCCTGTCAAATACCTTATGGACAAGTTTTAGATATGGTTGCCTGGTATATAAAACGGTACTCATACGTGTAAGCTCATACGGTACTCATACGGCAAATAAAAACATTCTCAATCTGGGTAGTAAAATTGTCTATAAATAAAAACATTCTAAATCTACTAAAGAAAAGGTCCAGATTACCAGCTCCGGGTGATGCTGATGAGCTATCTGTCATTGAAGACCAAATTGCATGGATTGTTCACATAATTACATCCATTGTCAAGTAAGTCAGGTAACAGGTGTTAGGTGAGCAATATATTTTTTCTTTTATTTGTAAATTTTGTTCTTTTAAATGTTGTCCTTGCTTGCTCTACATATATGCGATTCAGGAAGAGCCCGCAGAGAGGTCGAGGAGCAGCACTAGTTGTTTCTCTAACGTTGATCAAGGCAAGCACATCAAGGGGTCTCGGGCACCTCCCTCTCATTGGTGTTGTCGTTGAACTAGTTATGGTACATTGGTATGGCTGCAAATTGAGAGAGAAAGACCTGGAAACAGTGATGCAGCATGTTCACACGAAGATGGCAACAATGGTAACATTTGCATTGGTCCTGTAAATAAGGTAAATTGAGGGCTAAGATTGCTTGTTGAACCTTATAAAAGGAGGTGTAGTTTTATTTATCCTATTCTTGCTGCAGCCATCACAAGGTCAGATGCTAGCAACTTTAATAGATTTATTTACTCTCTTAGAAGAAAAGGCCAAGATGTTTGAGATTTTAGTGCTTCATTTAACTTTCAGCTTGTGTTGTCTTAGCTTACTATGGCATTAACCCACTACTCTCCTGAATTGTCATGTGATCTGTATCATGTATTCATGAAAAATGCATTTTATACTACAAGCACTTGTGGTTTTGATAACTATATCCAGTTATGAAATCCACAACCCTTTGTTGTATCATGTATTCATGAAAAATGCATTTTATGCTACAAGCACTTGTGGTTTTGCTAACTATATCCAGTTATGCAATCCACAACCCTTTGTAATAGTGTAGGATTATGCCAAACAAGACATTGGTTGAATGATATGTTCAAACTATTCAAATGTTTTCTCTTTGTAACAGTTTGTGATATTGGAATGATATGTTCAATCCACAGTCCTTTGTTTGGGATGGATTTCTTTATCTTGACTCTTGAGTATAGTGTATTTCTGACTATCATTTGTCAATTTTGTTGACTTTTATGCTCATAACTTGAGAAACTTTTATTATAAGTGTACACTGTGTTTTATTTTTTAATGTTGTTTGACTGATTACTGTAAGGAATCTTGTGTAGGTATTGAATATGCTTGCTTGATGGACTAAAGATCCAAACTCGAATACCTTCTAACTTCATAAGTTCATATCCCACGAGTCTGATTACTTGTGGCTTGCTGAAGATGACATGAAGATGCAGGTGATTATTGCTTGTTTGTGGCTTATTTCCTTTTACTTAGTTAACTTCCTATTAGGCAGCTACTGCACCAACAAACCTGTCAACATAGAGAGAGGCTTGTTCTGTAAACCTACTAATCCAGGACTCATGAGGATAAGAAAGCAAGGATGTCATGGATACAATATTTGTGTGGCAACAATATTAGACATTGTACTCTTTTCTTTTCAAATTATAACCATTCTCTTCTTTTTAAATTATAAGTCGTTCCAATATTTTTAGATATATAACAAAAACTATACATTTGAATAGTATGTCTAGAGCATGTATACTTGAGTGACCAATGAGCATTGAATTTTACTGCATATGATGGATTTATTCAATATGTAATGCTTTTAAGGTATGCAATTTTTTTTTAGTTTTTAAAAGATGTTTACAACAACATAAAATGGCAGTTAGTATTCTTTGAATTTTAATATATCTTATATTAGAATATGTTCACTGCATAGCAAGGCACGGACATTCACCTTGTGTACACAACATGAGACTATTGATTTGAAATCTAAACTTCAGTCCAAGGTTCTTTTACTAATAATGTTCTTCCATTTTTTGTATTTGGGCCCCTTTTGCAGTACATATTCTTCAACATACAATATTCATGGTTTGGTTACTGACCTTTCACCAAATTTTCTGTTGCATCCTTCCTGTAATTCTACTTGATAGAAATAGTATGCATGTTCATTAGATGGCTATAGGCAAACTACTTGTGTTTTATGCTTTCCTTGTTGACATTAAAGCCAACCAACTTTGATGATGTACTTTGACAGGAAGCTAAAATTGAAAAGATGAAATATGAGCATCTGACGAGGGAGGCTGCTTTGGCAGAGAAGGAGCTTCTTGAAGAGGAGTACAAGAAAAAGTTTGATGAGGCAAAGAAGGAACTATCTCTGGAGAATGATCTAGCAGGCATGTGGGTTCTTGTTGCTAAGTTGAAAAGAGGGGCTTTAGACATATCTGATTTGAATGTTGATGATTGAACTAAAGTGTAAGGGCGTACCGATCACCACATTGTTGTCTCATAATTGGTGTTAATGAAAATAACATGGTGCTACACGGAATCTCTACTTTCTCTTGTAAGAAGGATTGTTTGTCAGCATAATTTGATTTGCATGTAAAATGTCTTCATGCTTTACTTGCCCTTTTGTGAAATGTGGCGATCGGTCCTCTTGCCTTCCTTTTCTGTTTCTGTTCTGCGGTAGAATGATTGGAGTAGATTATAAGTATGGTGCTAATTTCATATAAATAATAATAATTGTTGCTAATTTATGGTCAAGTTAGTAGGATAATAATTTAGTCCCCAGAACAAAATGTATTGTTAAGTCTTAGCAAAAGATTTAAATTGGGTGCCATGTCTGTGTGGATGCAAAAAAATGACAACTTTCTGCTTCGTGCTAGCTTGCGCGCCGTGGTGGTGCAGTGCATTTGTGCCTAGAAGAAGCGGATGGCGACGAAGGCGCTACAGGGTAGCGACAGTTATGTGCCTTGTTTTCATAATTATTGTCGTTGTAACGCATGAGCACCATACTAGTTCTCTTTTAATTCTTCAAAGTTCAAATTTCAATCTTACCAAGTTAAAACTTAAAAATAAATTTCTTAAATCAGTGCACAAACCCAGAACCCCAACATGATGCATAGTTTTATATGTTTACTTAATATGTATTTAAAAACAGGAACTATGTTCCACAAATAAAATATTACCATAATTTCTCACTTTGTTTTCTCGAGGAGTCAATTAGTACCTTAATACTATGCATAGTTTTATGTACATACATTTAAGGGTTTACACCTAGGCTAGAGCTTGGCGAATTGTGATGTTAGGCATTTTGTGAAGGAGAATAATTCTGGGTAAGTGAGTTTTGGTAACTGACTATTCCAAATATCTCCTCAGTGCTTTACGGTCTGCCCTCCTCCAACTTTTACTATTGCAAGACCTTTATACCCATCAATCAACTTCACAATATCTTTCCACTAGAATGAACCCTTTCTATGATCTCCTGGTAGCCTACCATTATGATAATAGTCATCCCATATCAGAGTGACCCATGGTATATATGTCTTGTTAAATAACTTATCCAAATGCCACATGAGAAGAGCATCATTTCGCACTTGTATCTTCAAAATTCCAAGCCCCCCTTCAGATTTTGGCTTTGTAAACATGGACCAAGCTGCCATTGTAGACTTCCTTGCATTGATATCTCATCCTCTCCATAGACAATTCTTTCGGTATTTGTCAATTTTTTAATGATTGTTTTGGCAGCTTCATAGAGCCCATGTAATAACTTGGCAGCGATGAGAGTTGACTATTTGTAATTTTCGAGCTTGTGACGGAAACAAGGAGGTGCAAGTCAACCTTTTTTATCCTGTTGACCATAGGTAGAAAATCTTGGATTCTTGGTTTCGTAGTTCGAAGAGGAAGCCCAAGCTAAGTGAATGGGAAAGATCCATTATGGCAATTAAAAGTCTTAAATAGAAGGTCCATTTTTCTGTAGAGACATTTATGGGATAAATATTTGATTTTGCATAGTGTGAATACATGGACTTGTTAAATACTTTTGGTCTAATAACCAACACCATGCTATGAAAAATACTTTGGGATACTACAAATTTCAAAAACTCACAAATATATAAAATAAAAATAATTTTGTCATCCATAAAGGTACATACTAAAATTTTGCATTGAAGTGTCACAAAATATATAAATTCAATAGTTTAAAATATTAGTTATATTGAAGTAGTGAAGATAAAATAGCAGCATGGATTCAATACCATTAAACATTACTAAAAAACATATTGCATTAAGTTACAAAATAATGTTGCAAACTAGCGGAACATGTGACATTCAAGAAATGGAGTATGCTGTGCTAGGGATGGTGAAGAGGTAGGTGTACACAATATATCAAATCTAGAAAATTAATGTACAAATCTCCCTAGATAGCATTATTTAGTAGTATAAATTAAATAATATGTACCAAATATATTATTATATTTTGACAACGGTTCATTTATTCCTTTAAGGATGCTTTGACCAGTCTAGTATCTTCTGTCCTGCTTTGACCAGTCTTGTATCTTCTCTCCTGATTTATGCCCCAAGAGACCTTTAAATTCCACAATAGCTTCTATTGAGGCCACTCATAGTTAGAGCCATCGATAAAAAAAACTCCAAAGCTCAAGTTGTTCGGTCACCAAGTTCGACCTGCCGCCGCCCTTACCGGAGATCCCACCGCACAACAACAATTCTAAAATATTCTTGTGTGCTTTGGACAACTCACGAAATCAAAGGTATACTTATGTGGAGTAAATTCAAAGTATATATTTTGCATATTTTAGAAGTCCATGATTTCATCTAATTTTAGAGATCTAGTTTCTCGAGAAAAGAGATCCCTTGTGCAACTAGTTGCTCTATTTTCTTATGTGTCTTAAGAGAGATATTTAAAAACTATTATTCAACCGAGTTCTACCTCAGATCCGCTCGTCCTCATTTGAATGCATCAACATAACATGGCAAGACAACACACTCCTGAAGTACGTCCATGTTACAGTATAATAAGGACTAAACCACGAATTACATATTTCGTTAACACTGACATTCTACAATAAGCTAAATCCATATATAGGTGCTCGTGATCTTGAATTGCTGGTATCTGAGAAAAAATACTATTTATTTCTAATATTATTAATTTTTAGAACCATAAGCAGAGGCATTGGGTTCACCTTGGCATCAAAAAAATATTTTCGTACTATGTAAAACATGTTGGAAAGGAAAACTTATTGCTTCATCCTGTCTCATGTGTACCTGGCATGCTAGTAACCAGCAAGATCTTCCTTCTGTATGTTTTTATCTTGTTTTTCCTGCTTTTCCAAGTGCATTGGCTGCTGCCTGCTCCTAGGTTGTCTTCTGCTTTGAAATTATTGACAATCTCCCGTTCTATCCATATATGTTACTACAACTGTTTCAAAGCTATCTTATTCGTTACGTACATATTTTACCACAAGTATATACCTTGAATTTATATATTTTGTTTCCTATTTTTAATGTATTACATATGAATACATGGACCTGTTAAATACATTCAAGCTATTAACCAACACAATGCTATGAAAAAATATTTTGAGGCACCTCAAAATTCAAAAACTCACATATATATGAAATAAAGATAATTCTCCCATGTACATAGAGCTAATCACTATTTATTTATTTTTTACTTGATATGGGTCCATCTCTTAAAGCAATCAAATCAAATGTTAAAATTTGGCGTGGTTCTCAACCTCTAAATTTTTGCATATTATTTTATGGCTTTTTAATTGGTCAAGAAGAGTTTATGGATAGGAACTTTACTATTTATCCTACAACAACGTTTCGTTTTCCAAATTTTACTTACGCTTTTGTAGTTATCTGGTTACTATGGTGCACGAGGGGCAGCTGAAGAACACTGAACCGGATATCGGCGTCAACATGGGAGATGATGAGTTAATCTATCTGCCAGACATAGAAGAATATGATATGGATGCTCTCATGGGAGACGAGGACCAGTTGAACACTGATCAGGCTATTTTTTGTGAGGAACACAACCTCGACAAGGTGTCATCGTCCAAGCGTCCCAAACGCTTCACCGTGCAGCAGCTTCAGCAACTTGAATCGTAAAACAAAATAAACACATGCTATTAATTTTAAACCACTGAATATTTTTGTACCGTTAACATATTACGTGAGCTAGCTTATCTGGTTTTTTCATGATGCAGTTCGTTCCAAAAGTGTAGCCATCCAGATGATGAAATGCGCCAGGAACTGGCTGCCAAGGTTGGTATAAGTGCAAGGCAGGTTAAGTTTTGGTTTCAAAACCGACGCTCTCAGATTAAGGTATATCTCTACGGGTGCCTAGCTCGATGGTTTGGAATCATGGCCAGTAACATTCATATAAAAATATCATGCATATAAAAAAATGCCACTAGCCCACACTATACATACATAGGTTCTTATGGAGGGAATGGTGAATTGGTGACCGGTGAGGTACAAAATACTCCCAGGAGTTTCATGCGTGTTTTCAGCCTTGTGCTTTAGATCTGGTAAAAAAATTAGAGAATGGATTTTCACATTATGGTCAAAATATCATGCATATAAACTACCATCAATTTATTTTCA
The DNA here is from genome assembly GCF_902167145.1 of Zea mays. Taxonomy (NCBI): domain Eukaryota; kingdom Viridiplantae; phylum Streptophyta; class Magnoliopsida; order Poales; family Poaceae; genus Zea; species Zea mays. The sequence goes on from NC_050097.1 coordinate 94,224,624, forward strand.
ACTATGTAAACACATATATGTTTAATAGTTGGTACCATAGTGTGAGTTAGCAGGAGTCATTCATATATGCTTCATCTAAGCATCTAATTAAGTGTCCATGCATTGTTCAAGCCTTACAGTAACTTCAAAACTATAACTCATTGTACAATGTTTTGTGCCCTTAATTTCCATTCATAATTTAAGGCTAAACACACTCATACATTATATGAAAAGTAATCACATGTATTAATTTCTTAAGATGAAACATACAGGTGAGGTCCTGTGGAACTGAGAACAACAAATATCGGCGACAAAACGCTGAGCTGCTCGCAACGAACATGGAACTCAAGGAGCAACTGAAAGGAATGACATGCAGTAGATGCGATGCCCCAACAATAATGCAGAAATGGCAGTTGATGGATGAAAATGCTAAGCTTAGGGAAATGTACTCGCTCGCCAGTGCAGAACTGACCAAGCTCATGCAGGAAGCAAATCTCCCTCCCTCTGTGATACTAGAGGATATGGCATTAGTTACTTCCATGAACCCATTGTCCAGCAATGCTAGCAGCAGTCGTAGCACCATCAACCAGGATGAGCTTCTCTCATATGTTGAGTGTGCTATCAAAGAGTTTGAGATGCTAGTAAGGGATGGTACGCCGTTGTGGCTGCCGACCATCGGTGGCGACGTGCTCAACAGTAAGGAGTATGCCTGCCAGAGATTCCCAAGATTACATGGGACGATCCGCCCAGAAGGGTTTGTTGTGGAGGCCACAAGGGACACTGCCATAGTCAAGGGATCAGCCCCAGACATTGTTGACATCCTCACTGATGTGGTAAGCTTGATGCAGCTATTTACATGTACCAACATTCGTCCATCAATAATGCACTCTCTGCTAGTGTTGTAATAACGATGTTTTTTTTTCAGCCACGATGGTACAAGGCGTTCCCTTGCATTGTAGCAGCACTAAGGGCCTACCACGTCATCTTTAGTGGACCTTTTGCATCTGGCAACGTGCTAATTCAGGAGGTGAGTTCATGCAACATCTATGTAGACAAGTATATAATTGATCATGAGTTTGATGAGCTTCAATGATTTTATGGAGCTCCTGCAGATAAATGTAGATCTATCTGTGGAATCACCTCGCCCGCCTCTTCGCAACATGAAATTTCTAAGGATTACCAAGCAGAATGCAAATGGGGACTTTGTTGTAGTGGATGTGTCAATCAATGATGTCCAAGGAATTCATGAACAACAAGGCAGCCAACATAAGCATACCATGCTACCCTCTGGTTGCCTCATTAAAGACAAGGGCGATGGCTATTGTCAGGTACTCTAGTATAACTGGGAATAAATAAGATTGCAATGCACAGATGATGTGTGGCTTATATTAGTTAGCAGTTGTTGTAGCTATAAATTGTCTGAATTTGTTGCATAGGGGATTTGTGATTTCATAGCATCCAATTGTATGTGGCACCATTTTTGTAGCCTTCAAATTCTGTGGACAAACACAGAAACGTTTTGCTCTAAAATCAAATGCTTGACATTAAATTGAAGAATGTAAAAGCTTAATTATCTATCACCAGAAATCAGAGTGTGCCTCAAACTAATTTCACGAAACTATAAAATAACTTCAATTGTATATGGTATAGATTCAAGAAGATGTTTTATATGCCGTAAATGCTCTTATCACTTAACAACGCTCAAATATTTGTACTTCATTTCAACATGTCAAATAAAAGTATATGACATACAAATTCATGTCGAAATGTGTGATTTCCGATGTTTCTACAATATAAGTAAGAGTTTGCTTTCATTTGGAGAAGGGCACTACAAATCTTGTATATCACAGGATTCATATTGTGTAATCATGCATGTCCTTTGTTTTAATGAGTCAAAATATCTTAATTTATGTTCTATACTATCATGATCTTTTCCCACTATGACGAAGTTGCATTACAAGGTGTATGAGTATATGGTCAGGACTCAGGACTCAATATTTTTCGTGCATTATACTGTTTCAGGTCACATGGATTGTCCATGCAGAGTACGAGGAGGCCTCCGTGCCACCCCTCTTCCGACAGTTCTACCAGTCTGGGCTGGCATTCGGTGCAAGCCGTTGGCTTGCATCACTCCAAAGGCACTGTGAATACATGGTTGTTAAGCATTCCATCCAAGTTCCAACTGGTTGTGTCTCTGGCTCAGGTACGTTGACCTAATTGAAGTAACAAAACAAAGCCTTATTGTGCAATCAAGTCACTTTTGTATATATTGAGACTATATTCAAAAAGATTAATTATTTTGTTTGTTTCTCGTAAACCTCACAGGGGTGCTCACCTTGTCTGCTCTGGGTAGATGGAACCTCCTAGAGCTGGCACAGCGGATGATGGCGATCTTCTACAAGACTACATCTGGGCTGCCCACCGTGGAACCAGGCAACATTGTCACCAGGTGGGGTCGTGGCTGCATGGGCACTACAGGCGAGATGCTTGAGCCAGCTGTGCGCATGGTACTAGGGAATTACTTTGGCGCCATGGATGGGCAGCCATCGCCCCTCCAAGTGCTAAGCGCCACCACAACTGTGTGGCTGCCAGGAACGCCTCCGGAGAGTGTTTTTAACTACCTGTGCAATGGGCAACGCCGTGGCGAGTGGGATGCCTTCGTCTGTGCCGGCGCAGTGCAGGAGTTGAGCTCAGTTGCCACGTGCCCCCACCTTCATGGCAATGCTGTTTCTGTTCTCTGCCCTAATGTAAGTATGCCTGCCTGCAGCTCGTTTTGTTTGTCTCCACGATGGTTTAAAAAGAAATTGCTAATAATTAACAAGTATTCTTTTTGTGGCATATTATACACTGCGTGCAGGTGACCAATGCAGCTAACAACGCCATGCTGTTCCTGCAACAGACAAGCATCGATGTCTCGCGCGCGCTAGTTGTGTACAGCGTTGTTGAAGAGACCATGCTTCGTTCCGTCCTGGATGTTAGCGACGACACTTCAAACTTAGTCCTCCTGCCATCTGGATTCGCCATCCTCCCAGATGGCCATGGCAGGGCTCACCATGCCGCTGCTTCCAACTCCTCCAGCGCTCTTGCCGGACTCAACGGAACTGCAGGATGTCTTCTCACCGCAGCCTACCAGGTACCGGTGCCATTCAACAATCTCCGTCATCCAGATGTGCAAGAGACCTACGAGAATGCTGGAAAGCGGATCTGCCATGCGATAAAGAAGATCATGGATGCTGTTGGGGCACCTATTGTTGTCCCAATCTAATGCGGGTTTATTTGTTACATAAACATGGCGGTGATACCATTTGGGTCAAGGTTGGAGCAAACTTTTTACTCTTATTTCCGCAGCAGCTTTGTTTCTGAAAGACGACTCCATGACTTCTGTTATCCAATTAAGTTAGTTTACCGAATTTTAAGAACCATTTTGTTTTCCAGACTATACAATACAATGCCACCATGAACTAATTATGCTGGTTTTAATTATGCCGACTATTTATGATTTGTTGTGACATTCTGACTAGTGATTTTGTATGATTTGTCATCTCATTAGTGTTTCTCGCGTTGAGATTTAGAGAGTTAGCAAATGGAACAAGGATTATTTATACTGCTTCAATTACAGGGAATCCTATATATGCCCTGTAGAAACAGCTTCCTTATGCCGATAATGCGTGGGTGAATGACAATGAATCAGCCAACTAATCCACATAGACCTGGTATTTAGATGGACATCCAAACCTAAACATTCCAATTAGCATCTAAACGAAATTGAGCTCCCATCCAATCCCATTCAAAAAGTTTTTGCATCATCAAATCCTGTCCAAACCAACTTCTCTTATTAGATACAAAGTCATCCAACATCAATTTGAGTAGCATGAAGGTTCTTCGAAGGCTAAACAACACGGAGTTGTAGCCTCCAAAAGGTGAATTTATGCAAGGAAATATTCACCTATTTATGGGTGAGAGGTACAACTTCGTACAAAATTACAAGTGTGCTCATAAAGTTTACACACATGATTTACAGATATAATAATGGCATTACTGTCTTTTCTCCTTTGTTCTTGCTGTACAAGCCTTAGACTTCTTCTTCCTCGTTATTTCACGTTCGAGCTCTCTTCATGTTGAGGCAGTTAGCTTCGGACTGCATCTTCGCCGCCCTCGTATAACTGATGGAGCTTCTTTGTATGTTGCTTCGACTTTTCTTGATAGTACTTTGTTCACATGCTAGCTTCGTTCATCGATAGTAGTGTACCAGCCTGAAACACACTTGTTCACACCGAAGTGAAGGTTAAATGAGGACCTTCGACAGAATGGCCCCCCAACAGTTATTTTTAAGAATAGGTTCTCCTAGTGACTAGCCTTTGTTAAGAAAGGTTTTTAAATTAATTATATATATTCAAGGGAGGATTTAATCCATTTAGAGCTCTTTTGTTTTAATATTTCATTAGAAAACATATTCATTTTGGGAGAAATGACTTTGAAAGTGAGAAAATTCTTATTAAAAGATATTTTGGTCTAAATACTTTAGGAGAAACTTTTATAGATCCTAGAATAGAATTTTAGGGTGTTACAGAATTCCTAGTATCAGCAATAGCCACATTTGCAATTTTCTGACCATCAACTTTCTTGCCCTTCTTATTGCGGCATTTTCTAGCTATGTGACTAGTTTCACTGCACACAAAGCAAAAAAGGTATAAGAGGTTTTTTTCTTCTTTTTAAAATCACTGTTCTAATGGGCCTTTGGTTTTCAGTTCTTTTTTTGTTTCTTCCACCAGATTTGATTGCTTTCAACCACGTTGGCATTTGAGGTGCCACTATCCATTGGACCAGAACGAGGCACATCTTTAGATCTCGACTTCTCCTCAATATCAAGAGTGGCAATTTGAATTTCAACTGTCATTGTCTCCTTGTGTTTGAGGGTTGTTGCAACATTCCTCCACGTAGGAGGTAATTTGGCAATGATGCCATCAACCACGAACTTGTTATGGAAGACACAATCAAAGTGTGCTAGTTTCCCATCAGAAGCTGGATTTCATGAGCCTGCTCCACGATAGAAAGCCCATTGACCATCATGTATTCATGGTACTGGTCATTAACATAAAGTTCACATCCAGCATCTGATTCTGTATATTTCTGGTCTAGGGCCTCCTATAAATCACGAGCCACATCGTGCTGCATGTATATTCATATAGTTGATCTGACAACAGCGTCAATATACAACCAATGCAGTTCAAGTTATCCGACTCGTAGTTATGGTCCTGCTCCTTAGAGAGAGGAAGAATTGGAGAAATCACCCACCAGATCCTTCACGACATGAGCCAAAACTTAACCCTAGTCTACCATCACTTAAAAATTTTATCGTCAAATCACTTAGGGTTTAGTGCATCCGAAGGTCCAGGTTTATAGATTTTTACAAAATTAATAGGACCTGAGATTAATTTGATAATACGACATAAAACACAAAAACTAGATCTACTAGCACATAAAAATCATGACTTTAGAACAATACAGATCTGAACTAACTCAACAAGATTAACACATAAAAATTGACAACGGATCTAACCATAAGACTGTCATCGCAATAAACTGAAAATGCAGATTTACTTATAGTATTTTCCATGGGTGATGGTGAGGAACTCGAGAGAACGCGCGAGAAGCACTTCCTAAACCTGATTCTCCGGCACCCGTGCAGGTCATCAAATCGCCGACGTCAGTTCAAAGACACCGCTCTCACTTGATCTACTTACATGGCTGACCCAGGGACGGCAGGGCAGAGATACCGCGGCGCGAAGGGTTGACAAAGCGATGATGGATGTGTGCCCGTAACCCCCTCATGCACCGAACGTCTCATATATAGATAGGGTCGCCTCAACATCTCAGATTTGATCTGCTAAATTCCAGGAATTGCCCGCTGGAACCTCTCTACGTTCAACCGCATGGAGATCTCGCACGTAACGTGCGCGCCATTACTCCGGGTTGACGAGGTAGTCTAAGTGTGGTATTCGATAACTAAATAAACAAAAGGCAAAAAAAATTGTTGTTTAGAACACGTCATGATAAATAACGCAAAAACCCGAAACGTGAGCAAACGGGCGTGGCAACCTTCATATCCATTTTTTGTCTCATGAAAAGAGTAGTTAACATTCCATATATAAGTTAGTTATCTTCTACCTAGATAATCAATATGGGACTAAAGCCACATGTCATCTCTACATAATGCATTGGCTTCCTTATTTGAATTGGGCCCCACACAAGTAGGCTAGATTCCAACAAAACTTTGGGTTGTAAATGCCCCTAGGACCATGCAAATCTTGAATGGCTGCTGTTACGCTGTTGTCGGTGGCGGTCCCGGTGCTGGCACCGGCAAGGACGGCATATGCAGCATTTTGAGGCGTGCTCTTGAGGGAAAGGACATGATGAGTGGAGGTGGTGGAAGAAACAACGATTCGTGGCTCCAGCATCCAAGTTTCACTGATAAAGCCGGCACCTTATTAGTTATACGTCAAGAGGTATTCTGCTTTCATGTTTAGTTATACGTCAAGAGGTATTCTGCTTTCATGTATCGTTGCTTGCTGTCTGAACACGACATGGTACCTACTCTGCTCGTGGATCGCACACTAAGCTCAAAAGTTGTGTGGATGCCCGACGGAAAATGGGCTAAAGCAAGCTCATCATGACCATATTTGCGGCTGTCTGGTCAGATGCCGCTAAGCCGCATTCTGATTTTTAGTCCGTTCATGCATTTGCTGGTCCTCGATAGTTTGTGCGGGATAACCTCATTTACAAATTACATGTGTAAGCATGGTGGTCGGTGATCAAGTGGAGAGAAATGCATAACTTTTTTTTAGGGCCCGTTCGTTTCTGCACGAATGCAACAAGAATTGTTTCTGTTGATTAAAACTTATACTAATTACAGAAACAATCTGGTTAGGAACAGTTTCGATCTTCCATTCCATGTCAACCGAACGGGCAATCCTCCTGATTAAAATTGAATAGAAAGGAATTTAATCCCTTTCAGTCTATCTCAATCCACTTGTAACTCTGATGATTTGTATTGCTAGCTATGTGATCAAGACAAATGGGCATTCACATATGATTCACAACAAATTAAGAAGCAAGAGAAATCATTCAGTTTATATATCAGCTTTGCAAGGTCTTCGCAAGATGCCATATACTTCAATAACAGAATCAATTAGCTGACACAATCAAGTAAATAATCCCATAATTATTTCAAGACATGCTACTAGCTAGCAACCAAGATCTCGATGGTCGAACCAACCAGCAAATGCACAACACAACCGATCAACAATCACGCATGCGTGTAGTACCCGTGGGCAGAGCAATCACTTGTGGAGCTGCTAGCTCAGTGGGGGCACTGGTATATGTTACTGCAGCCCCGGCCGGTGTACGGCCGCCCGCGCGCTGGGCACGACTTTATGCAGGCCGCCTTGTCTGGATTCAGCACGTTTGATTTCACGAAGCCGCCGGCCAGGACGCGGCGGTGAAGCTCCACATCCACCGTGAGCTCCGGCGCCACGCCGTCCTCCAGCCTCGTCGTCATCAGATGCCGCAGCACCGCCGTGTCGGCGGCGACGCCCACCCCCGCCGCGAACGTGGCCTTCATCCCCGCTGCGACGGGGTCTGCCAGAGCGAGTAGGATGCTGATGAGCACGAGCAAGGAGGTGGACGACGCCCTCTTGTCCATGCTCGGTCGCTGATCTCTCTTTCTCCCTCTTCCACGCGATTTGCAAATTAGCTAGGAAAGTTGGTGCTGCCTAGTGCCTTGGATGCGTATTGGACGTCTTCCACCTAGCGGGGGCACTTATAAATTGGAGGGGCTGGTAGGTGTATTGGGCGATTTTCGTGCTGGGGCCATCTTGGTTCTCTTTGTGCGTTTTGTTTCAACTTGTTGATTTGCTCTCTACTTTCTGAAACTCCCACCTCAATAATATGCCTCGCTAATCATCCAACAGCTGACATGTTGCGTCTTATCTCTACAGCTCCCTCTCCGTCTCTTTTCATCTGTGCTGGTGGTTTCCAAGATGTCAAATATATTTTAATTTTAATTGAATATATAATAAAATATTAATATTTATCTTGGATAATTATTTTCATATTAAATTTATTAAATACGAAACCAATATTAATTTGTTCCTTATGATTCGGATTGATGATGAGTAATTGTTAACGGGTAGTGTGTCATGTTGAGTTATACAATAAAATATTAATATTTATCTTGCATAGTTATTGTTTTATTAAATTTATTAAATTCGGGTTGATGATGAGTGATTGTCAACGGGTTCCATCTCAGGTTGAGTCGTGGACTAACCGGGGTTTGAATATATGTGTTGTGCAATCATGTCTGTCGGCTTGTGGTGTGCAGGTGTGGGCACATGGACAGTGGTCGACGACGAATGTGTAGGTCATACAGGTTCGTGCCGAGGACCGGGAGCTGCGAATGATAAGCATGGAGACTTGACAGAAGGACCGGTCCAGCCGAGCGAATAGTCGTGGCAGCTGGCACCTGGGACATGCTTAGGCGCAATGATGTGGCAGAGAAGATCGTGTCGCTGGCGCGGTCGAGGACTGGCGGGACACATGTCCAGGACGCATGGCATGTGCATGCGGTGTGCTACTCACGACGGTTTCAGTGGTTGAGCCTCAAACCACCCAGTTGTTGGTTTTGCTGAGTTTGGGCCTCAAAACTCGGCGGTGCAGTTCAGGTGGGAATCGAAGGCGGCACGTGGCATCATCGAAAAAGGTGCATCGAAGCGAAGCAACTTTGTGTGGAGCATGTGGCCGTCAGATCAAAATCCTATGAGTTGGTCCATTTTGTCCCCTGCTAAGTGGATAGACGTTATATATCTAGGGGTAGTTTAGACGAGTGAAATAACCCTCTAAAAATAGATGGGTGGGTTGTTGTGGATAGCCATCTCTTTGGCTAGCACTATTGTGTTTTTGTTTAGAATATCCTAGTTTTTCATTCCCTAGTTTGGCCGAGATTCGCAGGTGTTTTGCTCTCATCTGTGTGCTTGTAATCTTGAACTCTGTATTCGAAGGAAGGGTGGCGAAATCCATCCACGGAGTAGTTTGGATCGTGTACTCTATTTTGTTTGTGCTACAATTTTTATCAGAGTTTGTGTCCATTCTAGTTTCCTCCCCTCTCCTTTGGATTTTGGAAGAATCCTTGATTTCTTTAGCTAGGGATTGCCTTAGGTGGAGAGCCTCGTGGATGAGGAGCTGCCGCTTGTGTCTAGTCGGTTCACGCGGTTCCACAACAACGCTTGAGCCGATGGCATGGCGGGTCCAAGGATGGATGCTACAACTACGGCGACCCTCATCACTTCATCGCCAGTTGACCCAAAAAGGTCAAGCAGGAGGCTGACCCGCGAGACCATCACTCTAGTCAGCACAAGAGCAAGCGGGAGCACACCTCTGGCAAGCATAAGTCCAGGAGAGGTTCTACAAGGAGGGGCTCAAGAACAAGTACCTCCAAAAGGCGAAGATCAAGGAGCATGCCTTCCTCGCCTCCCTAAGCGACCCCAACCACGACTTCAATGAGTCGACCTCTTCTTCGAGCGACAAGGAGCCCATCCTTAGAAACAAGTGTGGTGTCATAAACCTAACCATCCCAAGAACCCACTTGACACTCTGCCAGATGTCTCTAATGATCCCCTTCCTAGGGAACCCCAACCACCCAAAAAGCCTAGTTCCCACAAACAGACTCCACCTAAGAGAGAGGTGAGATTTCACTATGATTATTGTGAGAGGGAGGGTCATTGGATTTCTTTTTTGCTTTAGAAGGAAGGGAACATGAACCGCCCTTCTCATGATGTCCACGATCCTTCTGTTTAGAGACGTCCTATGAGGACTAGATGTACTTTGCCTCTTATTGCTTGGCCTTAAGCAATGAGACCATGTGGTGGTCGTGCCCGGCGGGGTATTGATCATGTGCCATATGGCCAAGGACCCGCTGCTAGTGGTTTTGGTTCCCACTTCTCTAGCGGAACACAGTTTCCTTTTCTTGGTGATCGCTACCCTTTTAGGACTAAGGATGTTTGGTGTTTTCCCAAACACTTTTCAGGGGAAAATGTCGCAACACTAATTTCCTTATCATTACCCTAACCCCAGTGTTGTGCTATTTGCTCATCCCGTGTCTTTCTATTGATGTAGGACGAGGGCCTAGTGAACATGTGGCTCATGGATTCCATCTGTTCGCGCTACTTGACTAAAAGCTCCAAATGGTTCTCCAGCCTCCACCACATGATTAGTAATGAATACATCACATTCAGGGATAATTCAAGTGGTAAGAACATCTCTCGTGGCACCACTCGGGTGAACGAGAACTTTGTGCTCAAGGATGTTACTTTAGTTTCGAACTTGCATTTGAATATGCTTTTTGTTTCGCAGCTTCTTGAGGACGATTATGAAGTGCGCTTTAAGAGGGGGCTTTCCCATGTTTTGGATGCAAAGGGAGATCTTGTTCGTCAGATTTCTCCATTTGGATGAGTTTTTCGAGCTGATTTTTCACACTATTCTGGCCCCTCTCGGTGTCTTTTGGCAGGATCTTCCTCTTTGATTTGGAAGTGGCATAGAAAGCTAGGTCATTTGAGCTTCAATGTTTTATGTCGTTTGAGCTCACTTAACCTTATCCAAGGATTGCCCAAATTAGAATTTGAGAAAGATCTTCTCTGTCACCTTGTCGTCATGGCAAGATGGTTGATGCTTTCCATTCCTCGGTGACCAAGGTGATGACCATGTAGCCTCACGAATTGCTTCACATGGACACTATTGGTCTAGCTCGTGCTTGCTCTTTCGGGAGGGGGGATGTGGTAAGTGCTGGTGATTGTCGATGAATTTTCTCTCTATTCTTGGGTGCTCTTTATGATGGCGAAGGATGAGGCTTTTGCTCATGCTCGGGATTGGATCCTTAGGTTGCAAAATGAGTTTTCCAAAAATTCCATGAGAGCGATTCATAGTGACAATGGCACAAATTTAAAAATAATCATTTGAGACCTTTTGAGCTTCTTTGGGACTCAGTTTTCCTCTCCATATGTGCCTCAGCAAAATGGCACTATTGAACGCAAGAATCAAACACTTGTTGAGATGGCCAATACGATGTTTGATGAGCATAGGACTCCTAGGAATTTTTCGGCTGAAGCAATCAACAATGTCTGTCATGTGGCCAATCACATCTTTCTTTGTGCTTTTTCTGAACAAAACTTCTTATGAGTTGCAATTTGGACGACTGCTCAAAGTTATCCATTTCAGAGTGTTTGACTGCAGATGCTTTGTTTTGAAGCAAGGAAATCTGGACAAGTTTGAGTCACGATCTTCTGACGGTATTTTTCTTGGTTATCCATTTCACTCCCATGCTTATCGTGTTCTTAACCATGGAACTAACTGTATCATGGAGACCTATGAGGTGACTTTTGATGAGACTTTGCCTAGTCCATCCTCTATTCTTGAGCATGCAGGTCTAGATCAGATGGGTGAAACCATCTTTATGGTGGAGGAGCAAGACGATGATGATTGGTGTCATTCAGAGCAATCTCTAACAGTTGTCCCAGTCAAGCCAGCTTCCACTATTTCTGCTGACGGACCCAATATCACTTCTTCCGCGACTGGAGTCCACTCGAGCCGAAGCCTGCTATTGAGGGGGGCAGCAACCTCTTCAAGGGTGTGAAGCATTTAGGCCCCGAAGTGATGTTTTCATAATTATTGACAACTATTTGTGGACTAACAAATTATTGGAGAAATAATAATGTAGGTTGGACCATAGGGAGAAGAGCTTTAATGAAATTCTTGGAGACTTAAAAGCAACTGGATCAACCACCAATTAGAGTTTTAAAAAGTTTTGAGCTTTTAACTTGTCATTTAGATCAAAACCCTCTTGATAGCAAAGAGGTGCCCCTTATTGCAAAAACTACTCTCATGTGTGGGAATGGTTATCTTACGATAAAAGGGGGAGTTTTTGGGAGTTTGATCAAAACAAGAATTTGAAACTGATTTGTTTTGCAAAACCAAGAGTTTTTCACTTAGAAGTTAGAAAAATGAGTTTGATTGCAAAATACAAAACACATGGTGGCTAAAGGATCCAAATATGCCAAATCCTATGTGAATCTCTTTTAGTTTGAGTTTGAGCTTCATTTTCTCTCTTTTAAGTGCTTTAGTTAGTCAAATTTGAGATTGAAAGGGAAATGTTCCATAGGGCCATTTCTACCTATTTTGGTGATTAAGTGCTCAACACACCACATTGGACTAACTACTTTAATATGAGCATGAGGACATGTTCTAGCAAGAGCAAATTGAAGGCAACGCGTCCAAATGAGTAGAAATGAAAGCCAAAAGTGCAACTTTGGGTAAAACTACAAAAACATGATGTTTAAAATATTTGAACAAATTGCACATACCTTATACTATGTTTCTTGCACCTTGGTTTGGGTACTGACTCTTTTATGCAAGAAAAGTGACTTTTGAACTTAGTTTTTGACATATTACAAACCCTAGTGAAACAATGGCAAAAAGGTATGTTTCCAACACTTAGTAAATTGTATTAAGTGCTAACTATGTTTGTCTAAGTCGTAGGGAAGCTACTAAGAAAATCCAAAAAAGTTTGGAGAAGTTATGCTCAAAAGAGTCTAACTTAGTCTAGTCTGGGGAGCACCAGACTGGGTTCGTGCCACCTAGATGAATAGTGTGTTCTCGGGATTTTCCTTCAAAAATCACTTGACGGCTATCTGCAACGACTCTATGGCAATCATCGGCTAGCTTACATCACCGGATGGTCCGTTGGCACACCAGACCAAATTGGTGCCCATTAGCTAAGGAAGGTGGCCAATCAGGATCCCAGTCTATGATCTACAGGACCCAGTCTGGTGCGCCCACAGATAGGAATTTTTTGGGCTTCCATATGAAGAAGCCAAAGACTGCTAGGCACCTTGGGGCTATAAAAGGTACGCCTAGGCGCCTCCTACCTGTACCCAAGCATCTCAAGAGCATAGCAACAATTTGAAACTCTGCGACCACGCCTTCTAGGGTTTTTAGTGAGATTCGAGCACCAATTTTGTCCTGTCATTGTGATACTATGTTCTTGCACTCATTTCATGGCTTTCCTACGTGTGTTGCTGCGTTATGCTTTTGTGTGTGTATTCTATCTCCATTCCTTACTCTGAGTTGTGGCTGTGATATTTTTGTAAGACTGTGTGAGACTCCAAGTTCTGGAGATTCCTCACAAACGGGAATACTGATATAAGGAAGAAACTGTGGCACTCAAGTTGATCTAAGTGATCACTTGAGAGGGGTTGATTGCAACCCTTGTCCAAAGGAGGACACCACAACGTGGAGGTAGGGTTTGGTCAAACCACGAGATAAAAATCGATGTGTCTCTTGTCTCATTTACTTTATTGAGATTTTTCCCTCTTCCGAAGTTCTCTCAACTCACTTGGATTATTACTCATAGAATCTTCCATATCTTGAAAGTGAAATCAAGTTAAGGGAACTTTTTTACCATCTTCTCCATTCAAACTTGGTTCTAGTTTACTCTAACACATTTATTAGACCAAATTTGTGTGTTTTGAAGCTATTTTGCAGGATCACCTATTCACCCTTATTTAGGTGCTCTCATTCCTAAAGTATCTATAGTCATGCAATAGAGTGGAACTCATAATAAACTTATAGGGCAAACAAGGTGATGTGATTGATGTTGAGGACCTTGCGCCATAGTAGACTATGTACATTGTGGAAATCTATGATGATTTTGGTGTCTTCGACAAACTAGAATGCTCCCATTGGAATTTTTACATCAAATCAGTGTAGGCGTGGTTTTGCTACTTCCATGTACCAGCGATGGAACCTCCTTATTTCTCATAGGTCCTCTTCTAGCTAGCCCAAGTTAGCATGTATTTGTCATGCACGTAATTCATGGGGCAATCATCTAAAAGGGGCCATCCAACTGGCGTTGACATCTTGTTGGGTGACTTGGTAGTGAGAAACTCTTTGAGCGATACCTCATGCACATGTGAAATTCAATGCAAAACATCAGGTCCAATGCAACCTTCATTAAACTAGTATTCACCAACACACCAAATACACTTTTAACAACTCTAGTGGTGAGGCTTGAGCTGGTAGAAGTTAGCTATTAATGGTGACAATGCCATACTTTGACATACACAAGAATGAATCAAGTACCTTAGAGTGAAAGGAAGACAACCATAACATGAGAATATTTTATCAAATAACAAGTTCCATCTGTACCATGGGCATTTCTAGGTAGATTAAATCTTAATAAAGGATATGGGGGTAATGGGCCACCATATGTGGTCGTCCGACCACACCTTTATGGCCAACTAGCCTCCCAAGCTACCATAATCCACGACACACTCTCTCGGACCATTATCCACCCTTAGATGAAGCTTATGCTTCCCCTGATTAGTGGAAGATGAAAACCTAAGAATTTAATGACCCACATGTAAGGTAAACCATTAACCTTGTGATTGACCCACAAGCTCAAATACCCAGTATAGAAGCTTCCAAGGGGACACAGTTGTAGCAGAGGAACCACATGCCATAAAGGGGGTTGGTCGACTTCCCCTAGGTTCCACAACCACAATTTTGGCCCCATTAATCTCTATCACCATCAAGGATGCTTAAATGAATGAAACAACAACTTCGGTGCATCTCTACCCTTCAATCAATGGCAGGTTACACTTAAGGCTTACAAGGTTAACAATAAAGATCCATGGGTCCATTTGGAGTAGTATAAGTAGAAGGAAACATTCCCTTACCCATTCTTGAAAGCAAGTAAGAAGAAAAGAACAAGCTTAGTCTAGTTCCACTTTATCTTTAGTAGGATAGTCTAGTTGCGAGTTAAAGTAGAGTGAGCTTTGCTTGAGTTTTCAAAGCCAAATAGGTTAGCTAGTATAGCAGTCGTACCTTTTGTTTTCATAAGATTTTACTTTGTCTAAGATGTTATTCTTCCTTTACTTTACTTTGTAATTACTTTACTTAGTATTTACTTTATGCAACATTATGCTAGTTATAGTCTTAGCATATAATTGATATATACTAGATTGATCATCTAGGACCCACATTTGTATATGATCGTTGCCTTTAAGTTGTTGCTCTAGTTGACCTACGTGTACACAATTGGAGTAGTGAGAGAAGGTGTACGACTAGTGCTTATACACAATCTTATCTTTAGTGACTCCTTATTAATAGATGGCTTATGAGTGCTAGCAAGTGGTGACAACATTGTCTAGAATTTTGTAACACTCGATTTTTATAATGCACAACCCTATTGTAACTTTTGTAACTCCAAAGAATCATGAAGTATTTTGTTTCACCATATGTAACTCATTATTTCCAAATAAATAAAGGGAGGAAATTATTTTTGTATAAAATCATTACCATGAAATGTGCCCAAACATTGCTAAACAATTTTTGTAGTTGATTTTAAATTTCATACAAATTGTGAAATAATTTGGATCTCAATTTAAAGTTTAAACTTAAATTCTAATTCTAGAGAAGAATAAAGTTAACATAGTGGCACTGAGTCGACCAGATGGTTTTTTGCTCAGCGCTAGCAAGCCACACATGCCCAACCCCTCTCCACTCGAAGTAGCTGATAGTCAGGATAGTTCGGTCAATTGCGCACGAGTGCACGCTCGCTCAATCTACATTGACACTGGAGGCCCACATGTCATCGTTGACCTCCTACCTTCTCTATATACTATATTATTCACCGACGAACGTGCCACTGCCAAATTTGCCTCTATGAAGTCTAGCCATGATCCCTGTCACCACCAGTCGATGGCGGAGATCCTCCCAACATCCCCAACCACTTCTCCCACCTAGTCGTCCCAGATCGGCGCACTTTAATGCTTGGGAGCGTCGCGGAAGCCGCCATTACCTCCTTGCCTACGCCTTTCCGAATAAAATAGCATCTTGTTGTTGTAATTTTAGATAAATAAGTGACATACTTTCAAAATATTTAAATAAATGAAATATTTTAATTTCGAATAAAACAAGCATATAACACAGATAAATGCCATATGTAATTATAACAGCAATAAACTGTAGCAATTCTAGTAAATGAAAACATGAAACATAGCTATCCAGGTCCATTTGTAAATAAAACATGGCTTGTAGATGAAGAAGGCAGATTTAACAAATAAACATATTTGTTTATATTAAGATATTGCTCTCAAAATAGCGGGTTGCTGCACTAAACAACCCTCCAAAGCTAAGTGGTGATCAGAGATTCTCAACTAACGTGACAGTCCTACCTTACCAAATCAGGGTTTTAGAATAATTATTATGATCCTAGAAATCAAGCATGAATATCAAGATCAAAACAGGGTGCACAAGGATTTAGGAACAATAATGAACTTAAATAATCAACCTGCATAATATTGAAAGAAATAACTAGACATAAATAATATTAATGCTGAAAATAACAACACACTAAAACCCAGAGTGTCACGTCGTCTCACTACACCGCTATCATCATAGAGCAATCAAATCCGCCCACAAATTGTGCAATCACACCCAAGTAAATAATACTAGCAGATTGCACAAAATTACTCAATAAATATAGAGAGGCAACGGGTAACTCACAGCACGTAGATTGTCTACGTGGGAAGACCAGCTCAGCGAACACAAGGTTCTGTCCCAGAAAACCAATTCTGCAGCCCACGTTCGGACCTGCACGGCGGGAGGTTGACGGAGATACTAGAGCCGCTGCCGGAGCCGAGGGAGACGTCCATGGCACTAGCCCGGGAAGAGGAACACCGCACAACAGGGAGCCCAAGCACCAGGCCACGGTGGACAACAATCAGAACAGAACGGCACCGCACATGCGCTGGAATACAGCAACAGGGCGCAAGAAATCCACGAGCGCAGCTCCACTTTCTCTCACTTCCAATCACCAATGGCTCTCTCAACACAAGAATACTAGGAACGATCGAATTGATCCAAAATCGCGACTGAAATGGTGGAAGGAAGAGAGAACAGAAAACATCGCGTTTCCAGGGTGAAGCTCCAGGGGATTTTCCGCCCATGCCTTTTAAGGAGCCGAGAAGGGGAGGAGGAGGCAAACGGATGAGCATCACCGCTGGCCAATCTCGCCGAAGGACTCAGAGAGGTCGTTCAGCCAGCCGCCGCCGCTCAGCTCCTAACCGCCCTCTCTCCCATGGTCTCTGCGAGAGGCACCAAAGTGCCCTGGCATTTACCAGCCGACTGGGCTGCTCGGCTTACGGGCCTTTAAGCGGCCCAGCCTGGCTGGCCCCCTTGCTCCTCTTTTTTTAATAATAAGGGGAAAACCCCAAAATGAACAGCACCTGTTGCACTCTCTGCTTGCCATATAGCTCGACCATCCAGCCACTAGAACCTCCTCGCCACCAGTGCCATCGCCGTCGTTTCAAAGTTTTCATGCAACAACCATGAAGAACTTCGAGGAGCAATCTAATGTGACCTAGGTGGCAAGCGTAACCAAGCGAACTGAGAGAGAAGACTTAATACCATTTGGCAATGCTCCTGGTGGCAAGCAGAAGTTTGGTGTGGGCCTAGAGATGTCGGTCGACGACGACTAGGGCATGGTATGGTTAGGTCACTGTTGTCTAGGGCGCAAGCATTGGTAGATTTCCCTCTAAGGTGTGTCACAGGTGTTCTGAATGTCACTACAACACATGTGACCTTTTATGATATTATTATGTCACAAACAGAAATTTCTTTGCCATAGATGACTCTGTGATGAAAAGGTCATCATCACAGAAGGTGTGTGATAAAAGAACTTTTGTGGCGAAAGACAACAAAACGTCATAAATGTAGTGACCTAAAATGTATCGTCATAAAATCTATATTGCCCTAAATTATCATGAACGAAGTCCAAAACGTCATAGAGTGTAGCATTAGGTCATTGCCACATGTCAGTTTTGTGATGGATATGTTCGTCATTAATGGGTTCGCATAGCAGTCGATGTGGGAAAAAATTGTGACTATTGATATCATCACGTGAGATAAGATGGTACGTGACATGGCAGCGAACATGGCAAATAAGTTGTGACAATTTTTTGGTCATAAAGTTTGGTGGCATGGCAGCTAACATGGTGGTTTTATAAAGTTTTTAGTTTTTCATTAATTAATAAAAATTAGCATTTAATTGCATTGACACCAAATCGTGCATACAATTTCATCAAACAACAAGATTGTACATACGTTTTTCAGCATCCACATATAATTCAAGCATAAAGCATCTA
Organism: Zea mays; assembly: GCF_902167145.1. NCBI lineage: Eukaryota > Viridiplantae > Streptophyta > Magnoliopsida > Poales > Poaceae > Zea > Zea mays. The sequence continues at coordinate 94,242,857 of NC_050097.1, forward strand.
ACACAAGTAGAATAGATTTAACATCCATAAGCTACAGTTGCACAACGTTCTGAAACTAACATGAAGCTTCACTCCAACATGTGGTTTAATTCCTCGGAACCATTGACCCCTCCCTCATCAAGCTGGAGGGTGACATCAAATCTATCCATGAAGAAATGAAAAAGAAAAACTGGATCTATAGTATAGATAAAGATTCGAACTAAAACAATTTACAATTGAACTTTAGGACTAATGAAGCTTAAAACCTGCATATATTTTGGATTATGAACCCTGCAACTCATCATGCCTCCCTCTTCTGGAGATCTCGATACGTTTCAGTTCTAAAATAAAAAGAGCTCTGGATATCCTGAAAAAAGTGACCTCGCAATTCATATAACATAGCCTAGAAGGATGCACTACATGAGTTCGAATGATTTTTAATGGCTTCACCCTCGCCGCCAAATATAACTAGTAAATTTCGGTGGTTTTTACTAGCCGACAAAAATAAAGAAAATTTCGGCGGCTTAGGCCCATGGCCGCCAAAATTTATATTATTTTTGGTTGCCCATGCTTTGGCCGCCGAAATTTAACCGTTTTACCACCGAACCCCTGTATTCTTTCTTATTTTCGTTTCTTCCTGCTCGCTTCCGACGACGCGCGCTTGTGCCCGATGGCACTACCCTCACGTCCGCATTCGGCTCGCCGCGCCGCCACCCACGGCTGCATCTTTCTAGCCACCGGCTCCCACCCCCACGTGCGGCAGCACTCGCCGCGTCGTCCTGCGCCTCCGACGTGCCGCCCTGCGCCAGCGTGTTTGCCGGTGCCGCCCCTCGGTCGCGCTCTGGGTGAGAGCTCGCGGACAACGCCCCTTCCCCACGCGCATCTGCTGGACACGGGCTCAAGCGCCGCCCCAGTGTCCAACCAATCACACGCGACCTGTCTCTGACTTCGGCAGCCACGCCATAGCATCGACCATCACAATTTCGTCTCGAGAGTTTAGTTTTTTTGTATTTTATTATTTATTTTCGGTGACCATTTTTAATTAGCCACCAAAATTAGTAAGTAATAGTTTATGCAATCAATGTTTAGATGAAATTGTTTGTTTGATTAAGCCGTTTGCATTACTTTTGATTAGTTATATGTTTATGCATTTAAAATATAATTAATCATAGGTTTAGTTAATGATGTGTTGACATGTCAGTTTCATTCTATTAATTAATATAACATTTAACTTCAATTCCATATTAGCATGTATTTTTGTTTGTTTTGATTTCATTAATAGCACATGATTTTGTATTTAGTGGTTCAAGTTATATTAATTTCATATTGTTATGCATTATTATTTAGTTTGTGAAGTGTGTTATAGTATTTTTAGTCAATTACTATCTTATTAGCATGTGTTATTTTATTTGTTAGTAGCGTAACCTATGTGTCACCCATTTCAGACAAGTTCGTCTCATGAGACGTACCCATCCGGAATTCGAAGGAAATTTTGGTGGCATAACCTCAATGTTCCACACTACACCATATTTGGCGTGCAGTTGGAGAATAGCGAGGTTATGCTGCCGAAATTTCCTTCATATCCTGTTGGCTTGTCATAAATCTACATTATGTCGATCACTCTTGGGTGGTGAAAGCATCTAGGCCCCTAGTTGGTTTTAGTGATTAATGACAACGTAATGTTATATGTGACTAACGTGTGTTTTGCAGAGACAAATGGTAAGTTAGGTCGCATTACAGGTAGAAGTACTACAACGGTGAAAATAATCCCGGAGATAAGAACTCAAAGCGACGACTAAAACGACGAAACAAAAAGTGAAGTACTACATAGTCCGAGTGTCAAGGAGTTGTGGACACTTGTGATTTAGTTACGTCTTTTATTTTGTTTTAGCCGTACTATAAAAAGGGGTTGTCGATGAGTAGTTTGACCAAGAGAGTTCCAGTGTAGTGTTGGTGCATATTCACACTCACATATAGTGCTAGGTGACACTCTAGAACATACTCATAAGTTAGAACGAAAACTGATTTGAAAAACAGCAGAAAATAGAAAATATCACTATACGACGGTTGATCTTTAGCGACCCTTATTAGGTACCAACTATTGGTTGCTAAAGGTTAGGGACTGACGGTCAGTCGCTAAATCCTTTTGTAGCAACAGTCGGTTGGTCGCTAAAAGTCTAGAAATTTAACAACTTATGGTTGGTCGCTATAGATGTCGTCGGGGACTATCGGTGGGTCGCTATAGAGCAATATCAAATCTTATAGCTTGAACGTACCTGTAGATGTTAGTGACTAAAAATTAATTAAAACAAGTAAACATTGATCGCTAAATTGCGTGGTGAATCATGGTAACAATGATGATGAGTTTAGCGAGCATCATACAGTGGATGATGCAATATCTGAGTTGTTGTAACACTATAAAAGCCATCAACTAAAAATAATGAATTTAGTTATTACGATAAATAGGGTAATAAATTTTATTCAAATGTTTATTATTTATTTGCATTCGTAATAATTTATTCAAATATTTATTATTTATTTCATAAATTTTTTATGAATTTTTGAGTAATTTAAAAATGCATTTCGAAATAAATAAAAAAAAGAAAACCCTCCCTAACCCTAAGGCCCACTAGGGGCCCATCTACCTAAACCTAGCAGTCGCGCGCCCTGGCTTCTCTCCCAGCCGCCGCCGCCTCTATCTCTCCCCTCACCTCTCTCCTCGAGCCATGGACGTCGTCGAGCCGCCCGTGACTGCGCGTCCGCCGGCGCAACGAACACCAGGCCGTGACCCCGCGTCCGCCGGCAACAGTGGCGCGGGCGCGACAGCGGACGCCGCGGCACGCAGCGAGGGGCGGCGCCTCCTGAGGCGCGGCCGCCTCCGTTCGAGCGGTTCTTCCGGTACCTGCAGTACGCGTGGCGCCACGCGGCGGCGCGGGAGGACGCCGTCATGGCCGTGGAGGACGAGGCGAGCTGCGCCTCCATGGTGGCGGACATGGAGGTGGGCCTAGTGGTGGACGCGCACGCCAGCCTCCGCGTGATGGCGCCGCGGCGGCCCGGGTATCTGCTGAGGCTGGTGGCCGGGGTGCAGGCGCTCGGCCTCGCCGTGCTGCACCTCAACGTGGCCACCGCGCCCGACGCGACGGCGCTCTACACGCTCAGCCTCAAGGTACGTACGACGTCGACACTCGACACACGCTTCCTGATAAGCATAACATAGCTAGCAACGGTCTCTTGCTTTCCTCCGTTCACGGGCCAACCGTCGCCGTGAAAGACTCAACACTCATCAGCATCATTCCCTGGCTCGTTTCGTTGCGCTGCCTGAAACGGTGCATCGCCGTACCAACATGCACTTTTGTCACAAAGTCACCAGTGCCACTATGCAAGCACACATGGCCAAATCATCTGTCCTTTGTCTACGCAAAAGCTCTCTGCTTCAAACATTTCCATCTTTCTGAAGCAATGTGGATCCTCTTTTTTGTAGTTGCATTTTTAGAGATAATGGTGCCACTTTGTTTGCTTTCTTAATATTTTGATAATCTTAGCGCTAGGAAGTGTGATAGATCTTTGATTTCTAAATTTGTGAACAAATTAGCTCTCACCCTTGATCATGTCTACAATATTACATTAGGAAATTATTAACAATTGTGATGTTCACGTAGGCCATTTGTTAAATAGCATTAGATAAAATCATATAGCGACCCTAACATTGTAGTGGAAGTTAGTTTGCAACTCAGTCACCAATAATTTGTAAGTTTGTTGCTGTTGTGGTAATGAATTTGTGGATTGCTTTTTACATATCAGAAAAAGATTAAGATTATAGCTCAAATTAACAACAACAAGACTCAAAGAGATAAGATCAAATTAAAAACGTATATGATCGAGGAATCTACCTAACACCTTTTACTCAAATCATGCTTAGTATTTCATTTCAGTCATGTTTTGTGTGAAGTGATCTATGGAGATGTATTGGTCGACAGGTTAAACATGCATATAGAGGAGTGTGGTGATCAGGGCGCCATGAGAACTCATTATGGGCATGAACAAGATTTGAACAGCTACAGAACTTTATAGCTGGGGCAACCACTGCCATATGATCAAGATCTGGGGCAACCACTGCCATATGAACAAGTTTTGAAGAGAGAAGTGAGTCATAAAATTAGAGATATCTGCATTCATTGTGATCTATCTTTAACACTTCATTTTTACTGTAGACATCAAGTAAGTGCCGACATCACAACCCCTACAAGCTTGTGCCTTAAAACAAGAGGATACAAGAAGTTGGAGTGCTTTTGTGAAGGCTTTTGTGACTCACTTGAAGCATTGGTACTTTTGTGAATGATTTTGTAAAGTGTTTGTAAATATGTGCAAAATATAATAACATGTGTAGGTTTTGTGAATGATTTTGTTGTGGTGCTTGTTGATGGTTTATGTGATGTGGATCTATCATTGTGCAATACTAATTAAATTTGTATATCTATGTGATTATGTGTATAAAAATTGGTGATTTGTGATGCTTTTGTATATATAACAGTTGTTGAATGCTAATTAATGGTATATTATCATTATTAACGACTATAACTAGGAGCAACTTTCTGTTGGTTGCTAATTGTATAGTATAACGACTCATGATTGGTTGCTAAATCTACAGTACAACAACCCACGGTTGGTCGCTAAATATACAATATTAGCAACGGACGGTCGGTCGCTAAAAAGATGTCGGTCGCTAAAGCCTTTAGCGACGGCACTTACAGCGACCATCCTTATGGGTCGCTAAAAGTTTTTAGCGACCAACCGTAGGTCGCTGAAGGTCGTTTTAGCAACCAACCGTAGGTCGCTGTAAGTGAACCGTCGTGTAGTGTATGTTTTCTGACTTTGGGGCACCGGACTGTCCGGTGCGCCCTCTGCCAGGTGGGGCCAGGCTAGCCCAGGGGAAGCGTTTCCCCATGTAGAAACCCGAGAGGCAAGGTTCCCGAGTTGAATTTTAGTGGCGCACCGGATATCACACCGGACAGTGCACCGGACTGTCCGGTGTGCACCGGACAGTGACTGTTCACTGTCCGGTGTGCCATCTGTCCAACGGCTAGCTGTCAGAACTAGCTGTTGGAGTTGACCGTTGGCGCACCGGTGGCGCACCGGACTGTCCGGTGCGCCCATGCGCAGAACACTGCTTGCAACAGCTAGTTGGTGGGTGAGGGCTATTTTTACCCCCTCCACCCACCATATTCAATGTCTTGCTGCCCACATTAATTTCTGCACATTGGTAGAGCATGGCAAGCACCAAAAGCCTAATGAGGAGATTAGAGAATCTTAATCCCGCATTTGGTCCTCATTAGCGCTAGCGAGAGACACCTAGAGCACACACCACTTGCATTAGGCTTCTCTTGGTCAAGTGAAAGTCTATGGCTTGTTACTCTTGGTGATCGGCATCACCTAGACGGCTTGGTGGCGTTGGGAGCTCGGTGATCACCGTGGAGATGTTGTTGGTGCCCCGACTCAAGTTTGTAAGCGGTCGTGAGGGATCCACCGCGCCGGAGTGGCAAGGATCATCTCATAGTGAGCACTTGGTTCTTGCGAGGACCAAGGGGGAGCAATACCCTTGCGCGGGTGCTCCAACGAGGACTAGTGGAGAGTGCCGACTCTTCGATACCTCAGGAAAAATTGGAGGAGTCTTCTAAACCTTGCTTTACATTCCGCACTTAATTCAAGCATTTTACATTGTGTATTTTTTAGCAAGTATTTGAAGTATTGTCTTAGCATTGTTATATTTCTAGCATTATTCTCTTAGTGCTAGACTTTGGGGTGAAGTTGGGCTCTTGCTTAGGTTTTAATTCGTGTTGATTTTTAGAAAATCCCAATTCACCCCCCTCTTGGGCATCGTGATCCTTTCAATTGGTATCAAAGCCTTGTTGCTCTTAGATTAGCTTAACCGCTAGAGTAATGATGTTCGGTTGGGATGGACCTCCTCCCGTTTTTGATGGTGACAATTTTCCATATTGGAAAATTCATATGGAAGCATATTTAGAGGATATAGACATTGGTGCCTACAAAGCCGCCACACAAGAATTCCCCGAACCTAGAGATCCCACAAATCTTGTAGGTGAAGAGTTTAATTATGAGAAATGGAATGCTAAGGCCAAAAACACCCTTTTTAGAGGCCTTTGCAAAGATGTGTTTAATAGAGTTAGAAATCATAAAAATGCTCATGATTTGTGGATGGACATTTGTGCTCTACATGAAGGAACTAGGAGTGAGCGTGAGGAGAGATATCACATTGCTATGAGAAAGTTAAATTATTTTGAAATGATTGCTAATGAAAATGCCAATGCTATATACTCATGTCTCAATATTCTTGTAGAGGAAGTAAATGGTTTGGGGCTTACACAAATTTCACAACTGGATGTTGTGAGGAAGATACTCAGTGTCCTCCCAATTGACAAATATGGGCACATTGTCACTGTGCTGCATCAAATGGATCTTTCAGTTACCACACCTACACAGATATTGGGAAAGATCAATGCTCATGAGATGTACATGCACATCAATGACAAGGATGAGTCATCTTCCAAGAGAAAGGATTTGACTCTCAAAGCAAATCAAGAAAGAAAAGGAAAAGGTAAAGTACAAATTGAGGAAGAATCCTCAAGTGATGATGACCTTGATACTAACATTGCCTTAATGGTGAGGAAGACCACCAAGATGTTAAAGAAGCTCAACAGAGAAGGCATAAAATTTGATTCAAGAAAGAAGAAATTCTTTTCCAGCAAAAGAAAGTCCATTTCTGAAATGGATTGCTACAACTGTGGAGAGCTTGGTCATCTTGCTCATCAATGTAACAAGCCCAAGAAGAACAAGTTCAAGGGCAAGAAAGAAGATGACAGCGATGATGAGAAAAAGGAAAAGAGATTCTTCAAGAGGAAGGATGGGAAGCACAAGAGGTTCCACAAAAAGAAAAATGGAAAGGCATATATTGTTGGTGACTGGCTCACTGACATTGAGTCATCAAGTGGATCTTCTTCAAGTGAAGAAGAGAATGACAAAAAAGTTGCCACCATCGCCTGGGACTTCTCTTCACCACCACCATCGCCATCATCAACTTCTCACCTATGCCTCATGGCTAGAGGTGAACGGAAGGTACAAAATGATATTGATATTACTGATGATAGTGATAGTGATAGTGATGAGGAATTTGCTTCACCTTCCTATGATGAACTAGCTGACTTGCTTAAAGAATACACTCAAATCATTAGGAAGTCAAAAGCTAAATGTGATAAGTTGAAAAATGAAAATGAATCTTTGAATGCCAAATATGACATAGTTATGAAAGCTAGTGATGAAATGAAAGAAGAGAACAAAACTATGTCATCCACTATAAATGAGCTCACATCCTCCCTAAAAGATGCTAAGGATAAATGTGACAAGTTAAATGAAGTTAATAGGGAGTTGAAAGATAGACTAGTGAAAATCAAGGAAGACTATACTAAGATTAAATTTGAATGTGATAATCTTCTTGTTGAAAATGAACTTTTATCTTGCAATACACATGAGGCTATTAACCCTGTTGTTAAGATTGATGTAGCAACCTCATGTGATGATTTGAGTCAAGGAGAGCAAACTAGTCTACATGATGAATTGACCGAAAAAGTTGAAGTCTTGACTTTAGACAACCAAAAATTGAAGAGATACTTGATTGATGCAACTACTAGAGGAAAGGTTGCCATTGAGAACAATGATTTCAACAATGAGTTGGCAGTGGATAATGAAAGGCTTAAAAATGAGGTCAAGAAACTTAAGAGTGAAAATGAACATCTTGCAACAAGTATGCAAAAGTTCAACAAGGGCCATTACCTCCAAAATGAATTGCTCATGAACACTGTCATAAAAAACAACAAGAGTGGTATTGGATATAATGCTTTTGTGCAAAAGAAAGCTACTACTCAATACAAGCCAAAGCAGACTCATAAGCCTGTAAAATGCTTTGAGTGTGGAAAAGAAGGTCACTTTGCCCACAACTGCAAAGCCAAACCACCAACTCCCTTGCCTAAGCCCTCAAGACCATTTGCTTTCAATGCTCATTATGTTCTAAGAAAAGTTGCAAATGGAAAGGTCAAAGTTACATTCCTAGGTCCACCAAGCAAGAGTAGACCTAGACAAATTTGGGTTGCAATGTCCTTGATTGAGAGAGTCACTGGTCCTATGCAATATAGGGCCCTCAAAACTCAAGCTTGATTTGTCTGTGGATGTAGGTGAACTACAAGACCGGTGGGAGCCATTGGATTATTGACAGTGGATGCACACAACATATGACAGGCAACCCACGGATGTTCACCTCACTTGATGAGAATGTTGATGGACAAGACAAAATCACATTTGGGGACAATTCAAAAGGGAAAGTTCAAGGACTTGGCAAGGTGGCAATTTCTAATGATCTATCAATTTCAAATGTTCTCTTGGTTGCACCTTTGAGCTTCAACTTATTATCAGTGGGTCAACTCTGTGATCTTGGACTTCAATGCTTATTCACTCCAACAGAGGTTATTGTATCAAAAATGGATGATGAATCAATGGTGTTCAAAGGATTTAGATACAACAATATCTACTTAGTGGATTTTACCTTAGAAGATGCAGACTTAAGAACTTGCCTCTTCACCAAAGCATCACTTGGATGGCTCTGGCATAGGAGGCTTGCACATGTTGGGATGAGCACACTCAAGAAGGTATTAAAGAAGGACATGGTTAGAGGATTAAAGGATGTTGTATTTGAAAAGGACAAGCCTTGTAGTGCATGTCAAGCTGGGAAGCAAGTTGCTAATACACATCCTACAAAAGCTTTCATGTCAGCATCAAGGCCACTGGAACTACTTCATATGGATTTATTTGGACCTACAAATTATGTAAGTGTTGGTGGCAACCTCTACTGTCTAGTGATAGTTGATGATTTCTCAAGATACACTTGGGTGTTCTTTCTCCATGACAAATCTGAAGTTGCATCTATATTCAAGAAGTTTGCCAAGAAAGCTCAAAATGAATTTGATTGCAAGATCAAGAAGATTAGAAGTGATAATGGTAAAGAATTTGACAACACCAACATTCATGAGTACTGTGATGAGATTGGGATCAAGCATGAAGTATCTGCAACATATACACCTCAACAAAATGGAGTTGTTGAAAGGAAAAACAGGACCTTGATCACACTTGCAAAAAAATGATTGATGAGTATAACACACCGGAGAGGTTTTGGGCCAAAGCTGTCAACACTGCATGTTATGCATCAAATAGGCTATTCCCTCACCGGCTACTTGTGAAGACTCCCTATGAACTGCTAAATGGGAAAAAGCCAGACGTCTCCTTCTTCTGGGTGTTTGGATGCAAATGCTACATCTACAAGAAACGCCATCACCTAGGAAAATTTCAAAGACGTTGTGATATTGGTTTTCTATTGGGTTATTCATTAAAGTCCAAAGCATATCGAGTATTCAATCATGCCACTGGCGTGGTAGAAGAAACATATGATGTGGAATTTGATGAGACTAATGGCTCCCAAGGAGCACTTGAAAATCTTGATGATGTAGGTGATGAGCCACTTAGGGAAGCAATGAAGAACATGCCAATTGGAGCTATCAAACCAAAAGAAGATGAAGAAGAGGTGCAAAACATTGACAAGCCTTCTTCATCAAATGTACCACAAGATTATGAAAAAGATGAGAGGCATGCAAATGAAGATACATTTGTCTCTCATGAACAAGCAAGGGTACAAGCCGAAGATGTTGATGCTCCAGGATCTTCTTCCCAAATGGTTGACAGGAGAAATTCATCACTACTTCAAGCTCACCCTCAAACCAAATCAATGGGAGTCCTTCACAAGGGGTTATTACTCGATCACATAGACATGCTTCTTTTATTGAACATCACTCCTTTGTTTCTTGTGTTGAGCCTACATGTATAGATGAGGCGCTACATGATCCGGACTAGGTGAACGCCATGCATGAAGAACTAAACAACTTCACCCATAACCAAGTTTGGACCCTGGAGAAGCCTCCACAAGATGCAAGAATCATTGGAACAAAGTGGGTGCTCAGGAACAAACAAGATGATCAAGGCGTGATTGTAAGGAACAAGGCAAGACTTGTTGCAAAAGGATTCTCTCAAGTTGAAGGCTTTGATTTTGGAGAGACCTTTGCACCGGTTGCTCGACTAGAAGCCATCCATATCCTACTCGCATATGCATCATGCTATGATATAAAGCTTTTATCAAATGGATGTAAAAAGTGCATTTTTAAATGGCTTCATAAATGAACTTGTATATGTTGAGCAACCACCTGGATTTGAAGACCCTAGATATCCTAACCATGCTTACAGGTTGTCCAAGGCGCTATATGGGCTAAAGCAAGCTCCAAGGGCTTGGTATGAGCATCTTCGCGACTTCCTCATCGAAAAGGGCTTCAAGATCGGCACCGTCGACACAACTCTATTCATAAAGAAACATAATGGTGATATTTTCATTTGTCAAGTATATGTTGATGACATAATCTTTGGCTCGACAAATGACTATCATTGTAAGGAATTTGGTGAGTTGATGTCGAAGGAGTTGGAGATGTCAATGATTGGTGAGCTAACGTACTTCCTCGGCTTTCAGGTCAAGCAAATGAAAGATGGTAACTTTCTCTCACAAGAGAAGTATACCGAAGACTTGTTGAAAAGGTTCAACATGGAGAAGTGCAAACCAATCAAGACACCTATGCCAACTAATGGACATCTCGACCTAGATGAGGGAGGTAACCCGGTTAATCCAACTCTCTACCGTTCTATGATTGGTAGTTTATTGTATCTTACCGCATCTAGGCCCGATATCATGTTTAGTGTCTGCATGTGTGCTAGATTTCAATCTAATCCTAAGAAAGCTCATCTTCGCGCTGTTAAAAGAATTCTTAGGTATCTCAGGCACACCCCAAACGTTGGTCTGTGGTATCCCAAAGGAGCTACTTTTGACCTAATTGGCTATTCTGATTCGGATTATGCCGGTTGCAAAATTGATAGAAAAAGTACTTCTGGGGTGTCATTTGCTTGGGAGATCACTAGTATCATGGACATCCAAAAAGCAAAATAGTGTTTCCTTGTCAACCGCCGAAGCGGAATACATTGCCGATGGTGCTTGTTGCACACAAATTTTATATATGAAACAAACTCTTCTAGACTATCGCGTAGTTCTAGAAAAGGTACCTTTGTTGTGTGACAATGAGAGTGCTGCTAAAATTGCCAATAATCCTGTACAACACTCTCGCACCAAGCACATTGATATCCGTCATCATCCTTAGAGATCATGTTGCAAAAGGAGATACCATTTTAGAAGGAGTGAGGTCGAAAGATCAATTAGCGGATATTTTCACTAAGCCACTTGATAAGATCCACTTTTGCATGTTGAGGAATGAATTAAATATACTTGATCTCATAAAATTTATTTAAGATGTCAAATGGTGTTGTCAAGCTTGCATTGCATATTTAAATTTCTTGTATTGCATCTAGGGCTTTCCTAACCTAGTTGAGATAACCGCCAACAAAGCGAGTGAAAAAGATTAACTGGGGCTCAAACTTGACAAGTCTTAGTTTTAAGCTTTTAGTACTTAAATTCTTACTTACTATGCAATTGTTGGTTCTTGAGATATGCATGAGGCACTACACCTAGGGGGAGTATTCAAAACTCAAATCTTTCATGAAAACTCCTAGTGCAACGCCAAAATGCAAATCTCACCATTTGCCTATTTTCTCTAAAATTATCTAGCATATGGCAACATATTTTGAAAATTATGAGAAAATATATTAGGGTGCCAATACCTGTCCCAACAAGTGTTATTTTGTGTGATTATAAGTTGGGATTTGGTTTGGTTGAAAACTAGATAGAAAATTTGAAAAATTTCAAAATTTCCCTCTGTCTGGGCTCACCGGACAGTCCGGTGTGCACCGGACATTGCACTGTGCACTGTCCGGTGCACCGGCCGCGCGCGCAAGAATTCTTTTCCTGTGCGCTGTCCGGTGTGCACCGGACATGTACTGTAGACTATCCGGTGCGCCCATAATGCGTTTTAAAAAAAGGCCTCCAGCCCGACCATCGAGCCAGAGACCTCCACTTCTCATTTTCTCTCTGGCTCCTCTCTGCTCCCTTGGCGACTTCCCCTCTCCGGCGACCTGCTCTCGCCGGCGACCGAGCTCCGGTGAAACAGTGACCTCTTCACTCCTCTCTGGTGAGAAGCCTCAGCTCTCTCTACTCTTCTCCTTTCCCTCTGTTTCAGGCAGCAGTGCAGCTTATGTTCCACCTCTATTGCTCCCATTTCAAATTCCTATCAAATCCAGTGAATGGAGTGAATCCCAGTGCATGGTTGTGTGCCCTAGTTCTCCATTGAATCCCTTGCAGGTTCTTAGCTCCTTCGGGAGGGTTTCCCCACCACCAATAGCCATTTCATTCAAAACCTAAATCCCCGCACATCACATGTTCGATGAAATGCACCAACCACTCAAAATTGGTCCGATTGAACCCAAACTTTTCAGGCACCTTCACAACACCTCCAGTAACACATTCGCGCAATTTTACACCAATCCGATATACCAGGCTTCAATTTCACACAATTCCCCGTTTCGAGCGATCAATTCCGAGCCGAGTGCCCAAATTCCATTTTCTTTGCCTCAAAACAAACCAAGTGCACACTTCACTCATATTTACCCATATAAACCTATTCGTGAAGTATCGGCTCAATTCCCCATCATTTCATGCCTCAATTTGAATTTCAAACCTCATATGGCACTATTTCTCGTTCAAACGCCGTTTTCGCGTCGTTTGACCTCTCGATCGCCATAACTCTCAATTTCTATGTCATAACACTCTGTGTATGTATTTATTCACATTTCATATAATTATGACTATGTGACTAATATGTGCTCACCTCTTATGTCATTTCAGTGACCTTGCCTGCCCGTGAGCCGTCTCCTATCCTGCCTGGACTCTCTCCCTCTCGTGTGAGATTTCCACGTAGCTATTTGTTCTTTTGACATCCTATCGGCTGTTATCATCTTGTGCTTAGCTTCGCTCTCTCATTTGCAGTAGTCAGGTCAGGATGTCGCGCACAAAGAATGTGTCGGCGCTAGGCGAGGAGATGACGAGGACCCTCCTCGCCCCTTTAGGCAGGTCAAGGGGAAGACTGTTTATTTGGAGCAGCAGGAAGGCCACAAGAAGCGGCGTCTGGACAGAGCAGCCCAAGAAGCGATAGCAGCAGCAGCAGCCGCTGAGCAGGCAAAGCGAGGAGCTCAGTTACAGATTCCTTCTGATCAGATTGCCTATCGAGTTCGTCGCCTTGCCTCTCGTTCTCACTCCTCCGCTCCTACCACTCCCACCACTGCTACCACTCCACCACCCGCTTCGCCTGCTCCCGTCACTCCTGCACCATCCACCACCTCAGCCATACCCACCACCTCCACTACTCCAGCTTCCACTGCTCCTCCTCCCGCTTCCGCTCCTCCTATCCCACCTGCTCACTTTCGAGAGCGCGATGAGACTGAGGTGCGACCTCTGACTATGGATCCCAGGCTATTTGATCTTCATCGTGCTACAGCGGCATGGGTACGTCAGTTCAGACACGTACCCATGGAGACTTGGCTACCGGCTCAGAGGGACCCTGCTGCAGTTGATCTCTTCAGCACCAGGATTCAGGAGTCCTTCTTCAGAGCACAGATGTCTGCACAGATTGCTCTGCGAGTGCACCGGCGTTTGGACCTTCCTGCGTTTCTGCTAGCCACCTGTGCTGACTCTGAGGTACACCTCTCCTATCTGCCTAGACTTCTCACTCTTTTGACTACCAGCGACAGATATGTTGAGGAATGGGTCCGAGTTTTCTATGCTACTGTATGGATCGACCCTGATCACCACTAGATGAGATTCTGATTTGAGCGAGAGGATGTTACCATTCATGCTAGTCAGATTCACTAGTTGTTTGGATTCAATGAGTCATCGACTCGTCTTCACAGCATGTGCTATGGCACCTCTGATCCTTCTCGTCGCCCTCACGGCGGAGTTGCTCCTGGTACAGCTCACGTCATGGCTTTGTTCCAACCGCCTTCTCAGATGGGTCGCGATGTTCTCCGGCGGACTTCACCACATCGGCCAAGTTTCTCTATCAGCTAATGAGACAGACACTTCTGCCGCGGATGGGTTACAGGGAGGCTGCTACTCATATCCAGCTTTGGCTACTTGGTGCCCTGGTCTCTCACTCAGAGTTTGATGTTGTGGATTTCCTCATTTGTGAGATCGAGGACACCGTACTGGATGGTCTATGTGCTCGTCGACAGCTACCGTATGCCTACTATCTTTGCCACATCTTTGCTCAGCTGATTCAGCCACCACAGTTCCAGGGTACTCTTGAGGCCTCTCGCCTCCTCTTTGGGTCCTACCGTCCAGCTCCAGAGGATCCTGTGCTGGCACCTGCTCCAGTGATTGATACTCAGGCCGAGGATACCACCTTTCACCAGTTCGAGACTTAGGGTGCAGCAGTCCCTGATGATGATGATGATGATGATGATGACTTTGGGGTCCCGCCTCCGCCTCCGCCTCCTATGCCTCCATGCACTCATGATCATGAGGCTGGGAGTTTCAGTGGTGCTGCCCCTGCTGCCCCTCCTGCCATTGACCCCGCTCTTGCTGTGATCCTCCAGACTCTTACTCAGCAGCAGGCTCACTTGGCAGCGGTCTAGCAGGAGATGTCCGAGAGAATGCTCTCGATGTTTCAGATGATTCAGGACAGATAGGATACTCTGCAGCAGCAGCTTCTCCAGGATCGGGCTGAGAACAGGGCATTCATAACTCTCATGCTTCAGCATACCGGTGTTCCGATTCTCTAGTTTAGTCAGCATCGCCTCCACCTCTTCAGGCTCCTGTTGTGCCAGCTATTCAGCTAGGACCCCTCTTCCTACAGTTGGTCCTTCTTCCTCTCCGCTCCGGCCGGTCACCCTGGTTTTCATGTCGCCCGTCATCGGCTCCGTCAGCTCTCAGCCGCCAGTGCCACCAACTCCTGCTGTTACCACTGCCACTATGACGGTGTCTATGACTTCTTCGGCTCCGGCAGCTCCTGCAGCATAGCCTTCGTATGAGTCAGTACCAGCTCCAGCTTCTACCGCAGATCCTGGATCCGAGACTGACTCTGACCTACAGCTGGCGTTTGCTCTACTGCCTCGACCGCGACTGGATGCGCCCCGCCACCTCCTCCCTCTTCTGATGTGTAGGTTCGGGTTCCCTTTTGGTGTTTGACGCCAAAGGGGGAGAGATATGAGTTGTGAGAGCTAGGGGGAGTTAGGGGGTTAGTAGAGAGTCATTCTGATGTAATATATGTGCTTGTTACTCTCTGTACTAGCTTCACTTTTGTATGATGGTTTTGGCTCACAAACTCTATTATATACTCTTGATGCCTATGTTGATTGTGTGTGTATTATGTTTTCACCTTATATGTTATCACCAGTCTTCTAGTTCTTGTTCATCGATTTGATTTCTTTTTTTTTATATAAACAAGAAACTTACGATCGTGAATGGATGTACAATGGATGGAGTAGGAATGGACGAAATTCTGATGAGTGGGTAGCCAAGACTAAAGATTTTGTGGACCGTGCGTTCTCCTTGTCATTAATCGGCACTGTCAGATGCCCATGTAGGTGGCACGAAAACAATATATTCTTTGATAAGGAAAGAGTTAGCCTAAATCTATGTCAGTTTGGATTTATGCTGGGTATATAAGGTGTGGGAACATCATGGTGATGTAGTACCCAACCCTAATATAGAAGAGGAGGAGAATAATAAGTGAACCGGCGGTGATGCGATGCATGAGATGCTAGATTCTCTACGTCCAGAGTTAAACCTAAGCTCCGAGGATCCTTCCACACCAAATGTTTCAAGATTTTTTAAGCTACTAAAAGACTGAAGAGCCGTTGCATGAACACACATATATGAGTATACTCGCTTTTGTGACCCGGCTCATGTCCATAAAGTCCAAGTATTTTTTTCTCAAGCAACTATTACAATGAGATTTTAAAGTTATTCGTGGATATGTTGCCAAAGCCTAATAAGTTGCCTAAAGACATGTACCATTCAAAGATTATTATCAAAGGTCTTCGTATGGATTATGCAAATATTGATGTGTGCAAAATAATTGTATGCTTTTCATGAAGTAGCATGCAGGAGAGAAAAATGTATGAAATGTGGACAATCTAGATTTGTGGAAATTAATAATGATGAGGGTAACAAGGTGATGCCAGATGTTGCAAATAAGTAGCTTCGTTACTTGCCACTAACTCCTCGAGTGAAACGGTTGTTTCTATCGAAAAGAACCGCCATGCACATGTGATGGCATAAAGAAAGTGTCTGTGAAAACGATGAGCTAGTGGTGCACCCTTCAGATGGGGATGCTTGGAAGGCTCTCAACACGTTTGATCCAGACTTTGCTGCTGAACCAAGAAATGTTCGAATCGGCCTCACAACCAATGGCTTCACACCTTTTGGTCAAATGGCATCATCATACTCATGTTGCTTCTTCTTTGTTACTCCATACAACCTTCCACCTTCTCTTTGTATGAAGTATGAATTTATATTTCTTTGGTTGATCATACCTGGCCCGGACCATCATAGAAAGAAATTCAATATCATGTTAAACCCTTGATTGAAGAGTTGAAGGAGCTTTGGAAAGGAGTCGAAGCATACGATGTTTTTAAAAACCAGATATTCAAACTTCGAGTCGCGTATTTGTGGTCGGTGCATGACTTCATGGCATATGCTATTTTTGTGTAACACCCACTTTGTAATTGCTAGAAATAATACCAATAGAGAAACAATTTCTCTTTATGTGAGTTTGATCTTTATGCATCATCATATGTGAACACCATGTCCAAGAACAATTAATAAAAAGATATGCTACTAAATCCTTGCATCATGCTGAATATTTTATTTTTTGTGTGCATTTTGTAACAAGAAAATATTAAAGACCAAAAAAGGGAAAATTAAATCCTAAAAGAAATTCTTGAATCTAGAAAAGGGAAGGAATATGAAAACATGAATAATATATTTGAATAAATATTCTCAAACCTAATACTTTTAATTGCACAAATATGGTTTGAGAATGAACTAGTCACAAGTTTGAATTTAAATTAGTATTTAAATTTGAATTTGTGAAAGAATGGAGAAAGAAGAAATAAAAGAAAATAAAAAGGAAAAAGAATACTATACCTGGATGGGCCAACGAACCTGAATTCGGCCCATCTCTACTCCATGCCGCCCGGCCCAGCTCCTGGAGGTGGCGCCGACAGGTGGGCCATGACTGTAAGTCACGCGCGTGCCTGTGCCCCCTCCTCGTCACTGACCGCGGGCCCGTTTCGTCAGCCGCTCTCCCACGCGCCTGCGCATCTCTCTGTTACACCGACGTGCTGGGCCCGTTGCCAGTCGCACACCACCTCCGCGCGAACTCGCTCGTGCTGACGGTCACGGACGCGTGGACCCCTCCTTGTCAGCGGTCTCTTCCCCAGCGCACCGGAACTGCGCGAGATTGCCGCCGCGCGGCGCGGTGCATGGGCGACCCCTTCTCCATCCTGTGCCAGGTCCGCGGGAGATAAATTGACGCCCCTGCGCCCCTCTCCACTTGCCAGTCCACCTCGCGCCGACTCTAGCCACCCTCTACTGCGATTTTACAGCGCCGCAACATCAGGCCACCGCCGCGGCCGTGGACTCGCGCCTACGCCGCCGCTCTAGGGCTCACTGGTGTTCTGGTGGGGTTCGCCTGAGCTGGGCGGAAGTTTTGGTGGCGTGGTGGTGTTGGGAGATCGGCGGTAGCACCGTCAATTTCTCACCGGAGCTGCGTCCGGTCCGCCTATCCGCGCAACACCGTGGCCGGGCCCCTGTACTGCGCATCCTCGGTAAGAAACCCATCGCCAGTGTTCGTATTATTCCCCGCATGGTAAATCTCGATTTAATTTGATGTTTAGCGCTTGGGGAACGCTGATTGGCGATCTCACCGGCGCTCGGCGGGGTGAGAAGCGGCGGCGCCGCCGTCGCGCGTGACCGCGTGGGAAGATGCCCTCGGGGCCGTCCATCTCGGATGTGCGGCTACGATTAGAAATAGGATACCCCTTCGGCCGGGGCCGATCTGGGCCGTGAATCTCTAATCGGGCGGTCCAGAACCCTCCTTACCTCTTTAAAACTTCTGCCGTCGATCTGTGATCTCACGGTCACTGTCCCGTACCCCCTTCGGTTCTAATCTGGGCCGTCAACACTTGATCGGACGTCCGTCCGCGCACCGTACCCCTTCACCGAGCCATAGTTGCAAAAGAGACCCTGGAAAATGTTTGAATCAACCCGCGGTTCACAGTAACAGTGCGCTGAGCCTCAGGAATATTTGTAGAATAACCTCTGTCTTTCTCCGAAATAGTGCGCCCAGTCCAGAGATAGTTTAAATCGAATAAATGAATAGAAAATGGATTTCTAACATGAAAATAATTACTAGAACTTTATAAATTCATAGAAAATTCATACTAACTCCAAATTACTCCATTCCAGTTCCTAAAATTTTGTAATTTTATTCTCTATCACCTAGAGCCTCTGTTTTGTCATGAAAACAGTAAGAAATTTATTTATCACTTAATCCTATTTTAAACACAAAACCTTGGGAAATTCATAACTTAAAATCTATAACTCCAAAAATTATGATTCCTGTTCCTAGGATTTTATTTTAATGTGTAGATTATTACTGTGTATCTTGTTTATATGTTTGATGTAATGTTAATTTCTCTATATGCACTGTGCTTGTTTGTATTGTGGCGAGTAGAAGAGCCCGTGACTGAGGATCCTGGTGAGCAGCAGGTTGAAGTAGCTGAGCAGGAGCTCATTGAAGGCAAGTTGTGCCCTTGATTCACTTTTTTTACCCAATAATGTTCTTTATAATCATCTACCATGCATAGGTTAATTTTGATGGGACCCGATAGGTCACCCTAGATTGTTTATCTCATTACCTTGTTTACCCCTGAATCACTTGGGTAGTTTTGCTATTGCTTTACATGGTTTTGGGATAATCATTTATTATATCTATGTTCCAATTCTTTTGTTATTCTATTTATGTTCATGTCAAGATCATTAATGTTAATTGGAACATAGAGCTTAACTTGAGAAACACGTGCCAGCACAAGGGTTTATGGACGCCCTTGGCTGATTAATTAGGAAAGCTAGTGGAAGACTACCTTACCCGAAAGGGGCAAGGGCAGTAGGGGAGTTGCATGCAAGGAGGTTCTCGGGTTGATTTAGCTGCGATGGCGGTCGGACGGGGGATTCTTGCAAGTGCTCTTCCCATAAACTGTAGCGGGTTTTCAGAAGCTAGTGGAACTTTGTTAAGGCCTCGTAGTGGATCCCTAGCCATTCACCTCGGTAGTGTCTAAGGGCCTAGCTAACCCTGGCGACATGGGATACACGACTTGTGGGTAAAGGGTACAACCTCTGCAGAGTGTAAAACTGGTATATTAGCCGAGCTCACGGTCATGAGCAGCTCAGGACTCTCTGATGATTAAATTATGAAACCTAAATTCAATTTTGTCATTTGCATATGCATGGGTTTATTATTAATTTGTTCTATTACTTTATTTAAAGTTTGGTATTTACTTACACTTAGTAATTGCTAATAAAATTTTGACCAACATTAAAAGCAATGCTCAGCTTTAACCATTCTCTTTGATAAGCCTTACACTCCATGAGCTCCCACCTTTGGTGAGTTCATGTCACATTATTCCCCACAACTTGTTGAGCGATGATCATGTGTGAGCTCACCCTTGCTGTCTCACACCCCCCCCCCACAGGAGAAGAGCAGGTGGTTCAGGAGGAGCCACAAGGCGAGGAGTTCGATCTGATCTAGGTGGCGTTTCTCAGTTGACATTGGCGCCAACGATCCTTAGTTCGTTTTATATTTATAATTTATTTTGTAAGTCTTCCGCTATGTATTAAATACTCTGATGTATTGTGACATTTATCTCTATGCACTCTGTTATTATATATGTTGTCTTCTTGGCGCATGTATGAGATGCACCTGGCTTTGTCCCTTAAAGCCGGGTGTGACAGAAGTGGTATCAGAGGAAATGTTGACTGTAGGACGAAACCTAGATAGAAATGGACAAACCCTTACCTACTTATCTTATTCTTATTCATTCTATACTTACCTTACTCTGATTCTTTCTATACTTATCTTGATCCTGTCTCACCTTCTATGGTTCCACTCTGACCATTCTTATCTTTTCTACTTTAAGACAAGATGGATTTCACACCTTGGAATCCTACAACTATAAACTTTTTCAGAGATAGGGAACCTAAGACGAAATTAAAATTATTTTTTCTATTAAAAATGTTGGTTGATTGTTCTGATGATCAATGCCTGATTTGCTTCTTTGATTGATTGAAATAGTATAGACGGGCATTTTAGCATGTACCACCATAAGGTAATGAATTAGCTTTAGTAGATGACACACTTAGCTAATAAATCCCCCAAAGTAACATGCTTCGTAATCACTGCCTTGTCTACAATCCTTTCTTTCGTCCCCTGTGTTTCTAACCCAGATGGGCTACCCCTATAGTGTTAGAAGAGAGCACTATAGACGTGATCCTTGGTATATCATGGTTAAGAAAGGCAAAGGTAGTATATACACTGTGCTAAGGGAACCATAGAACTCACCAGTTCCAAAGGAGAAAGATTTGAAGTTGGAATTGCAGTAACTACCGCCACCAGACTAGCGACATTCTTAGTAGATGGGAAGTTTGTTGGTGTCAACATCCGTATGGTTAGAGATTTTTCGGATGTCTTCCCAGAAGAGTTACCAGGGATGCCACCATATAGGGAAGTTGAGTTTGTCATTGATCCCTTACCTGGGCTGCCCCTACTTTCAAACGGCCATACAAGATGTCTGTAGAAGAGTTAAAGGGACTGAAGAAGCAGTTAACGGAATTACAAGAGGCTGGGTACATACGTCCGAGTTCCTCACCTTGGGGAGCGCCGGTTCTGTTTGTACAGAAGAAGGATGGATCACAGCGGATGTGTGTGGATTATAGATCTCTTAATGATGTCACTGTGAAGAACAAGTATCCATTGCCCCGTATTGAGGATCTATTTGATCAGATGAGAGGTGCTAGAGTATTCTCGAAGATTGATCTCCGATCCGGTTACCATCAGATGAGGATTAGACCATCGGATATTCCCAAGATGGCTTTCTCGACTCGATATGGATTATATGAGTTTACAGTTATGTCGTTTGGATTAACCAATGCACCAGCTTATTTTATGAACTTGATGAATAAGGTGTTTATGGAGTACTTGGATAGATTTGTCGTGGTGTTCATCGACGACATTCTTATTTATTCCCAGAGTGATAGCGATCATGAGGAACATCTGAGATTGGTGCTGCAGAAGCTACGAGATAACCATATGCCAAGTTTAGCAAGTGCGAGTTTTGGATTGGCGAGGTGCCATTTCTTGGTCATATTATTTCTAATGGAGGAATTTCAGTGGATCCTGCTAAAGTTAAGGAGATAATGGAGTGGAGAGTACCCACTACAGTTACTGAGATTCGGAGTTTCTTGAGACTTACAGGTTACTATCAGAGATTTATTGAAGGATTTTCTAAGATTGCTAAGTCTATCATCTCGCTTCTGGAGAAGGGAAGAGAATTTAAGTGGGACGAGAAGTGTCAAGACAGCTTTGATCAATTGAAGAAAAGATTGATGTCGCCACCAGTATTGGTTATGCCCGACCTACAGAAAGGATTTGATATCTATTGTGATGCATGTGGCCAAGGCTTAGGTAGTGTGCTTATGCAAGAAGGACATGTGATTGCCTATGCGTCTCGTCAGTTATGGAAACATGAATTGAACTACCCCACTCATGACTTGGAATTGGCAGCCGTTGTGCATGCGCTTAAGATTTGGAGACACTATATCATGGGGACCAAGTGCCAAGTATACACGGATCATAAGAGTTTGAAGTATATATTCACTCAGAAGGATCTCAACCTTAGGCAACGCCGTTGGTTGGAGCTTATTAAGGATTATGATTTGGAGATTCACTATCACCCGGGCAAGACAAATTTGGTTGCAGATGCCTTGAGTCGAAAGGAGCATGTTCATTCAGCTATTGTTGCCCAGCTACCTGATGAGATTATCGAGGACTTCAGGAGACTCAACCTGGGGATAGTTGCTCATACTAAAGGAGTTACGATTGATGTGGAACCTACTTTGGAGCAAGAAATCCGCAAAGGTCAACTTGATGATGCTAAAATAAAAGAAATTAAGGATCTGATTACTGTGGGTCGAGTTCCGGAATTCACGGAAGATGAGCAAGGCACTGTTTGGTTCAAGGACAGGATATGTGTTCCTGATATTGAAAGCATTCGAGAGACTATTTTAAAGGAGGCCCATGACTCGGACTATTCTATTCATCCTGGTAGTACTAAGATGTATCAGGATTTGAAACAGAAGTATTGGTGGTATGGATTGAAAAGAGATGTAGCTGCACATGTGGCTATGTGCGACGTATGTCAAAGAGTTAAGGCTGAACACCAGAGGCCAGCCGGACTACTGCATCCACTGAAGATACCCGAGTGGAAATGGGAAGAGATTGGCATGGATTTTATTACTGGATTGCCTCGCACCCAGAAAGGATATGATGCTATATGGGTGATTGTGGATAGATTGACTAAAGTGGCTCACTTTATTCCTGTCAAGACTACTTATAAAGGTTCTCAACTAGCAGAGTTATATATGGCTCGGATTGTGTGTTTGCATGGAGTACCAAAGAAGATCATGTCTGATCGAGGTTCGCAGTTTACCTCAAGATTTTGGAGAAGCTTTCATGAGAATATGAGTACAAAGTTGAATTTCAGTACAGCTTATCACCCTCAGACTAATGGACAGACTGAAAGGACTAATCAAGTATTGGAAGATATGTTGAGAGCATGTGCTCTTCAGCATGGAGGAAGTTGGGATAAAAGTCTACCATATGCTGAGTTCTCATATAATAATAGTTATCAGGCCAGTCTGAAGATGTCACCTTTTGAAGCTTTATATGGGAGGAAGTGCAGGACTCCTCTGTATTGGGATCAAACTGGAGAAAGACGATTCTTTGGGCCTGAACTGATTCAAGAAGCAGAAGAACAAGTTCGTATAATTCGAGAGAATTTGAGAGTGGCTCAAACCAGGCAAAAGAGCTATGCTGATAATAGAAGGAGGCCACTGGAATTTGAAGAAGGAGATTATGTGTACCTCAAGGTGTCACCACTTCGTGGAATGAGGAGATTTAAAGTTAAGGGCAAATTGTCCCCTCGCTATATTGGACCATTCTTGATCTTTAGGCGAGTTGGGGAGATGGCATACCAACTCGAGTTACCCGCTACTTTATCAGATGTGCATAATGTGTTCCACGTATCTCAACTAAAGAAGTGTCTCCGTGTCCCTGAGGAACAGTTACCCATGGAAGAGCTCAGTGTTCAAGGTGATTTGACTTACACGGAGTACCCGATCAAGATTTTGGATATATTGACTAGAGTTACAAGAAATAAGGTGATAAAGATGTGCAAAGTCCAATGGAGTCACCACGGTGAAGATGAAGCAACTTGGGAAAGAAAAGAAGAGCTTCGTATAGATTTTCCTCACCTTTTCCCTAGATCTTCCTAAATCTCGAGGACGAGATTATTTTTAAGGGGGTAGGATTTGTAACACCCACTTTGTAATTGCTAGAAATAATACCAATAGAGAAACAATTTCTCTTTATGTGAGTTTGATCTTTATGCATCATCATATGTGAACACCATGTCCAAGAACAATTAATAAAAAGATATGCTACTAAATCCTTGCATCATGCTGAATATTTTATTTTTTGTGTGCATTTTGTAACAAGAAAATATTAAAGACCAAAAAAGGGAAAATTAAATCCTAAA
This sequence comes from Zea mays, assembly GCF_902167145.1. NCBI lineage: Eukaryota > Viridiplantae > Streptophyta > Magnoliopsida > Poales > Poaceae > Zea > Zea mays. The sequence goes on from NC_050097.1 coordinate 94,266,812, forward strand.
AGAAATTCTTGAATCTAGAAAAGGGAAGGAATATGAAAACATGAATAATATATTTGAATAAATATTCTCAAACCTAATACTTTTAATTGCACAAATATGGTTTGAGAATGAACTAGTCACAAGTTTGAATTTAAATTAGTATTTAAATTTGAAGTTGTGAAAGAATGGAGAAAGAAGAAATAAAAGAAAATAAAAAGGAAAAAGAATACTATACCTGGATGGGCCAACGAACCTGAATTCGGCCCATCTCTACTCCATGCCGCCCGGCCCAGCTCCTGGAGGTGGCGCCGACAGGTGGGCCATGACTGTAAGTCACGCGCGCGCCTGTGCCCCCTCCTCGTCACTGACCGCGGGCCCGTTTCGTCAGCCGCTCTCCCACGCGCCTGCGCATCTCTCTGTTACACTGACGTGCTGGGCCCGTTGCCAGTCGCACACCACCTCCGCGCGGACTCGCTCGTGCTGACGGTCACGGACGCGTGGACCCCCCCCCCCCTTGTCAGCGGTCTCTTCCCCAGCGCACCGGAACTGCGCGAGATTGCCGCCGCGCGGCGCGGTGCATGGGCGACCCCTTCTCCATCCTGTGCCGGGTCCGCGGGAGATAAATTGACGCCCCTGCGCCCCTCTCCACTTGCCAGTCCACCTCGCGTCGACTCTAGCCACCCTCTACTGCGATTTTACAGCGCCGCAACATCAGGCCACCGCCGCGGCCGTGGACTCGCGCCTACGCCGCCGCTCTAGGGCTCACTGGTGTTCTGGTGGGGTTCGCCTGAGCTGGGCGGAAGTTTTGGTGGCGTGGTGGTGTTGGGAGATCGGCGGTAGCACCGTCAATTTCTCACCGGAGCTGCGTCCGGTCCGCCTATCCGCGCAACACCGTGGCCGGGCCCCTGTACTGCGCATCCTCGGTAAGAAACCCATCGCCAGTGTTCGTATTATTCCCCGCATGGTAAATCTCGATTTAATTTGATGTTTAGCGCTTGGGGAACGCTGATTGGCGATCTCACCGGCGCTCGGCGGGGTGAGAAGCGGCGGCGCCGCCGTCGCGCGTGACCGGGTGGGAAGATGCCCTCGGGGCCGTCCATCTCGGATGTGCGGCTACGATTAGAAATAGGATACCCCTTCGGCCGGGGCCGATCTGGGCCGTGAATCTCTAATCGGGCGGTCCAGAACCCTCCTTACCTCTTTAAAACTTCTGCCGTCGATCTGTGATCTCACGGTCACTGTCCCGTACCCCCTTCGGTTCTAATCTGGGCCGTCAACACTTGATCGGACGTCCGTCCGCACACCGTACCCCTTCACCGAGCCATAGTTGCAAAAGAGACCCTGGAAAATGTTTGAATCAACCCGCGGTTCATAGTAACAGTGCGCTGAGTCTCAGGAATATTTGTAGAATAACCCCTGTCTTTCTCCGAAATAGTGCGCCCAGTCCAGAGATAGTTTAAATCGAATAAATGAATAGAAAATGGATTTCTAACATGAAAATAATTACTAGAACTTTATAAATTCATAGAAAATTCATACCAACTCCAAATTACTCCATTCCAGTTCCTAAAATTTTGTAATTTTATTCTCTATCACCTAGAGCCTCTGTTTTGTCATGAAAACAGTAAGAAATTTATTTATCACTTAATCCTATTTTAAACACAAAACCTTGGGAAATTCATAACTTAAAATCTATAACTCCAAAAATTATGATTCCTGTTCCTAGGATTTTATTTTAATGTGTAGATTATTACTGTGTATCTTGTTTATATGTTTGGTGTAATGTTAATTTCTCTATATGCACTGTGCTTGTTTGTATTGTGGCGAGTAGAAGAGCCCGTGACTGAGGATCCTGGTGAGCAGCAGGTTGAAGTAGCTGAGCAGGAGCTCATTGAAGGCAAGTTGTGCCCTTGATTCACTTTTGTTACCCAATAATGTTCTTTATAATCATCTACCATGCATAGGTTAATTTTGATGGGACCCGATAGGTCACCCTAGATTGTTTATCTCATTACCTTGTTTACCCCTGAATCACTTGGGTAGTTTTGCTATTGCTTTACATGGTTTTGGGATAATCATTTATTATATCTATGTTCCAATTCTTTTGTTATTCTATTTATGTTCATGTCAAGATCATTAATGTTAATTGGAACATAGAGCTTAACTTGAGAAACACGTGCCACCACAAGGGTTTATGGATGCCCTTGGCTGATTAATTAGGAAAGCTAGTGGAAGACTACCTTACCCGAAAGGGGCAAGGGCAGTAGGGGAGTTGCATGCAAGGAGGTTCTCGGGTTGATTTAGCTGCGATGGCGGTCGGACGGGGGATTCTTGCAAGTGCTCTTCCCATAAACTGTAGCGGGTTTTCGGAAGCTAGTGGAACTTTGTAAAGGCCTCGTAGTGGATCCCTATCCATTCACCTCGGTAGTGTCTAAGGGCCTAGCTAACCCTGGCAACATGGGATACACGACTTGTGGGTAAAGGGTACAACCTCTGCAGAGTGTAAAACTGGTATACTAGCCGAGCTCACGGTCATGAGCAGCTCAGGACTCTCTGATGATTAAATTATGAAACCTAAATTCAATTTTGTCATTTGCATATGCATGGGTTTATTATTAATTTGTTCTATTACTTTATTTAAGGTTTGGTATTTACTTACACTTAGTAATTGCTAATAAAATTTTGACCAACATTAAAAGCAATGCTCAGCTTTAACCATTCTCTTTGATAAGCCTTACACTCCATGAGCTCCCACCTTTGGTGAGTTCATGTCACATTATTCCCCACAACTTGTTGAGCGATGATCATGTGTGAGCTCACCCTTGCTGTCTCACACCCCCCCCACAGGAGAAGAGCAGGTGGTTCAGGAGGAGCCACAAGGCGAGGAGTTCGATCTGATCTAGGTGGCGTTTCTCAGTTGACATTGGCGCCAACGATCCTTAGTTCGTTTTATATTTATAATTTATTTTGTAAGTCTTCCGCTATGTATTAAATACTCTGATGTATTGTGACATTTATCTCTATGCACTCTGTTATTATATATGTTGTCTTCTTGGCGCATGTATGAGATGCACCTGGCTTTGTCCCTTAAAGCCGGGTGTGACATTTTGCTGGTTGGAGTACACATAGTAGATTGACATGTTTGTACTGTAGTTTAGATACATATTGCTTTCGTCTTGCTCATGGTGGAAAGATTGTCATCGACGCTGGTTGCCTAAGAAACACCCCTTTAGGAGCGACAAGAAAACTTTATAAAGAACACTATGGTCACGAAAGGACCACCAAAACGTCTGAACACAATAGAAATTTATGGACAGCTGAACAATCTTGACCTAAATGAAAAAGGGGACAAGTACCAAGGATTCGGACTGGACCACAACTGGACATATATATGTGGTCTATGGGAACTCCCTTATATGTCATTGATTTTTGCACACAATATTGATGTCATGCACCAAGAAAGTAATGTTGCCCAAGGCCTGATACACACCCGCATGAATATATAATAAAACAAAGAACAATCCAAAAGCTCAAAGAGATCTAGCAATGATTTGTGACTGGCCAACCGAAGTGCTCAATGACAATGGCAAACCGCCATGTGCCTTGACCCTTGTTCTGTCTTACCCCTAAGGAAAAGATCGAGGTGATGAGATGGATGAAAAAAATAAATTTCCTGATAGTTATTGTAATACCCAAATTGTAAATAATATGAAGAGAGTTGAACTCCTTAAATATTTTGCCATCTATTCATTTCAACATGGGAACATCCTGATTTAAGTGAACAAATGACTAATAAAATACTCGATGCATCATGTTGGAGTTTTGTTTGTTTGTGCATTTAATAAGAATACCAATAATATAAATAAAAATATAATAATGAGATGAGAAGATTTAACCTAAAAGTACAATTTAGAAAATTGGAAAAATAACCTAGAAAGGGAAAAGAGAAGATACTACATAATATAAAATATACATATATATAAATAAATTATTCCCATATTGGTATGTTTAATTCCTACCTTTGATTTGATTATGAAATCCATCACAATATTTGAAATTCAAATTGAGATTCAAAAATAATAAGAAAAAGGAAATAGAGAAGAAATGGAAAAGGAAATACAAATTCTGCAACTAGGTGGATTCCTCTCCTAGAGGCCCACTAACCCGCGCCACTCACCCGCGTTCCTACACTATGGCTGACAAACGGGGCCCAACTGTCAATCCCTTATCTCCGCTTCACCTCCGCGCGGCCACGCCCGTGCTGCTGGCTGATGGGGCCCTTGCTGCAGAACCACGTTTCTCCTGCGCTGTGACTGTCGCGTTGGGCCGCACTGTTAGGGTTTGTCTTCTTCATCGGATCCTCTGCATCCGCCGCGGCCAACCAGTGAGGCGCCGTGATTCTCGGCCGTGGGGTCCCCGAATTTGGCGGTCTTGACCGGAGTATAAAAACACTGGTATTCCGCCAACCACGTTCCTTACTTGACCGCCTGGGTGCAACAGCCATCGGGGGAAGAAGGACTGTTGGGAAGCTTGCTCCACACAGCCGGGTGGAGTGGGAAGGCCATCTCCGCCGCTTCGATTGCCATAAGTCTTCTTTCGGACATGCGCCCACACCTTATCCTTCGTTTGCGCTCGGTTTTGTTCGGGGGAAAGCGCCGCACTACTGGCGATTGCTCGCTGGAGCAGTGCCTCCGCCGCGGACCCAACTTTGGCCATGAACGTGTAGTCTGCAAGCAGTAATCCATTGATGGGTGGTCTCTATCAAATTCTGGGTGGTTCACCCATTCTTACCCTCTGGAATCCGGTCGACGTCGGTCTCTGGGCGCTGGATTGTCGTGCACCGGTGGAGTGTGCCACCGCGGGCCTCTGCGCCATTGAACATGTGTAGTGGGTTTGGGGCAACGCACGGACGCCGTTGGATGTACGTAAGATGGAAAAGATTAGATCACGCTCTGGATGGATTTCTGCCATACATGTGTAGATCACCGATCACGATTAAATGGATGATACCCTTTCGGTTGAATTGCGCTCGGGCCGTTGAGATCGAAGCCAAGGGCCGGATGTGGGTCTTTGTAATTTTGCGCCGAGGGATTCTAATCTGGGCCGCCCATTGGAGATCCAGTGGCCAGGAATACGGGATACCCTTTTGGACGATCCTTTTTACTAAAGAAACCCTAACCTATCTCGATATAAACCCGTCGTCCAACTTAAATGTAAAGTAACTGCGATCACGTCCTAAAATTTGCAGATCAAACCCCGAACTCTCTGGAAATATGGCGTGCAGTCCAGAGCCATGAGAAAATAGGAAAAATGAATTTAGAAAATGGTTTTCTAATATAAAAAGAATTCTAGAACATATTTAATTCATAGAAAATCCATATTAAATTCTTTTTGATCCGTTCTAGTTGCATTAATCTTGTATTAATAATGTCTACCACCTAGTAACTCTATTTAGACATGAAACCTGGATTAAAATTGTCTACTTAATTTATCCCATACCAAACACTTAAAAAACTTCAGAAATTCATAACTCGAGAACCGTAACTCTGAATTTAGTGATTCTTGTTCTTACGATCTCGTTACAACATGTAGAATATTACCATGCATTCTATTTTGCTTTTTGTTGTGATATTAATTTCTGCTATCCTATGCTTGTTTGTATTATTGCGAGTAGACAAGCAAACCACCGAGAACCCAGGTGTTCAGCAGGTGGAGACTGCTGAGCAGGAGCTCATTGAAGGCAAGTTGTGCCCTTGATCACTTCATTTTACCCGATAATGTTCTTATTAATCATAATGATCTGCATAGGTTAATTTTGATGGGACCCAATAGGTTACCCTAGTTTTGCTATCTTTATACTTTGTTTACCACTGAATTTTTGGGTAGTACTTGCTATTGCTTTATGTGGTTTTGGGTATTGAGATACACATTATTCATGATCATACTTTTATTATCAGTTTGTTATTTACTGTTCATGATAAGATCATTATGTTAATTGGAACATGAAGCGACCACCCGGGAAAACAGTGCTACCACAAGGGTGGTATGGGACGCTCTTGGCTGACTAATTATAAAAGCTAGTGGATGACTACCTTACCCAAAAGGGGCAAGGGTAGTAGGGGAGTGGTCAGTGTAGGGAGGTCCTTGGGTTGATTTTGCTGCGATGGTGGTCAGGTGAGGGATCCCTGCATTGGAGCTTCCTAGAAACTGTAGCGGGTTTTCTGAAGCTAGTGGAACTTTGTAAAGGCCTCGTAGTGTTACCTTGCCTCTAGGGGTGGGCACTTTTTTTTACCATAAACTGAACCGAATCGAAATTTTGATTTTTTCGGTAGTTTGGTTCGGTTTCAGTTTTTGTATCTCAAAAGTCCGGTTTCGGTATTGTAATCGGTTTTCACCGTATACGGAACCAAAATACCAAAAAACGAATTACCAAACTTTATCAATTCTAAAATTTGACTATTCGGTTATGTGAACTATATGTGTGAAGCAATTAAATTGTTATTCAATTATTTATATGTGATGTATGATGTATCTCTAAATATTTGTACCTATATAATTTTTACTTTTTAAAATTATGTGTAATTTATCATATAAACTTGTTGTATGTGTTGTCATGAGTATAAGTTTGGTAATCGGTTTTTATCGAAAAACCAAAGTAAAAAACCAAAACCGAACTTCTCGGTTTTTTCATTTTCAAGAAAACTGATCAGTTTCTAATGTCTAGAAAACCGAAGTTTTTTAAAACCGAAAAACCAAACCGAAGTTTAAAAAAACAGAATGCTCAGCCCTACCTGCCTCGCTTCCTTGGTAGAGGTGTATGGGAGTCGCGATCCCTTGGTAGATGGGTAACATGACTTGTGGGTAAAGATGTGCAACCTCTGCAGAGTGTAAAACTAGTATATCAGTCGTGATCACGGTCATGAGCGGCTCGGACCCTCAAATGTTTAATTTATGGAATTAAATTCAATTTGTCATTTGCATCGCGCATTGTGGTTTATTATCAATTTTGATCTATTATTACTCTAGGTTGGTATTTACTTACATTTAGTAACTGCTAATAAAACTTGACCACTTATTAAAAGCAATTCTCAGCTTTAACCACTATTTGTTGATCAGCCTTACACTTCACATGAACTCCCACCTTTGGTGAGTTCATGCACATTATTCCCCACAACTTGTTGAGTTATGATCTTTTGTGAGCTCACTATTGTGATATATAAACCCCCCACAGGTGAAGAGCAGGTGGTCCAAGAGGAGCCCTATAATGAGGAGTACGAGTTGATCTAGGTGGCCGTCTCCCAGTCAGCTTTATGGCACCAAGGAATAATACTTAGTTCATTTTATTGTTCTCATTTATTTATGTAAGACTTCCGCTATGTAATAATGATACTTGTGACATTTATCTCTATACACTTTGTCATTATATGTGGTGTTCTTCTTTGGCACACATATGGGACGCACCCGACTTTATCTCTTAACTTCGGGTGTGACAGAAGTGGTATCAGAGGAAATGCCTACAAAACCTAGATAGAACTGGACAAAACTCTTACCTACTTACCTTACTCTGATTCTTTCTATACTTTTCTTGATCATGTCTCATCTTTTGCTGTTCTATTCTGATTACTCTTACCTTTTCTATTCTAAGACAAGGAGGATTTCACACTTTGGAATCCTACATTTATGACCCTCTAAAGAGATAGGAGACCTAAGACAAAATTAAAATTATTTTCTCTACTAGAAGTAATTGGCTATTTGTTCTGATGGTAAATGCTTGATTTGCTTCTTTGATTGATTGAAATAGTATAGCAGGGCATTCTAGCATGTACCACCATAAGGTAATTAGTATGAGTAGGTGACACACTAATCTACTTAACTAATAAAACCCCAAAAGATTCTGTCTCGTAATTACTCGTCTTATCTACAATTCTATCTTACCATGTATTTCTAACCCAGATGGTTTGTTGGGGGCCTTCGTCCTCCGAAGGTTCTCAAAAACGTAATTTAACAATGTCTTCCAAGCATGGCTTATGGACAGGTACATTCGGACTCAGGTTAAAAGTGTGATACCCGGTTTGCAAAAAAGAGAAGTTGGAGGTTATTCTTTTTGTTTTTTTTTCTCATTCGGTTGATGTGTTTTGGGAATTTTGAATTTGGGGAAAATCTTTCACCAGTAGGGCAGTAGAATTTGTTTGGTTGGGCGCTTGCGATGGGGTCGGGAGCTGTCGCGTGGGCGAGTTGGGCTGCGATTCGTGTTTTGGCCCACTAACCTTCCCTAACCCTAGCCGCCCCTTTTCCCCTAACCCCCCCCTTGTGCAGCCGCCCCCCAGTCTCCCCACCTTTGGCCGCCCCCCCTCTCATCTCCTCCTTTTCCAAACTCTTGCAGCCACACACCAAACCCTAGCCGCCGCCCCCCCCCCCCCATCTCCTCCTCCCAAGGTGCTTTTCGTTGCCGCTCGGATCTACGTCGCGTGGTGCAAATCTTCGATTGTTTTAGGTGGAGGGAAGAAGGGAGGAAGGAAAGGGGGAGAACCCAAGGTGATTTTTGTGTTTATCTCTTGTTCATTTGTGCTGCAATCCAATTGTTTAGATGTTGCGTATGCGATTGGGTAGAAGGGCTGTCCAGAATTTTAGGGGGTGGACGAACAGCAGCAGTATTAGTGGTTTCTGGGCATTTTTCGTGGAGAATTAATGGGAATCAGTTTGGGAATCATGTAGAACTTTGGAATACCTTTCCAACGAGTATTTATGCGCTCAATTTGGAGTTATAAATTAAAAGTTATCACCCTTTGAATCCGGGTATGTGGCTGTCCAAGAAACAGATTTTCAGGGGGATGAACAGCAGCAGTATTAGCAGTTTCTGAGGATTTTTCGTGAGTAATTAGTGTTAATCAGTATGAGAATCATGTAGGGATTTTTCTTATCTTTCCAACAAGTACTTATGCGCTCGATTCGGAATTATATTTTAAAAGTTATCGCTGTTTGAATCCGAATATGCCGCTGCCCAAATCAGGGAAAAACAGATTGCAGGGTTTATCTTGTGGACCGTTTAGGGGTAATTAGATGTTAGAATTTAATCATACATTGTATACAAAACTTGTGGGGAATTTTATGTAGTTGTCTCTGGAGTTTTTGTTTGTCACCACTGCTGTCTTAATTTTAAAGTTATGGAATTGTTAAGCAGCGCCGCTGCAGTTTGGTTGGTGTGGGGAGAATTGTTACCCGCGGCGGGGTTTGGGATTGCGCGAAGGTGCGGCGTTGTTTTTGAGGCTTATTATGTGAATTTGGTGCACTAAGTTGGGTGTCAAAAAAACAGGTGGTGGACTTCTGGATCGTTCTTAGGGATTTGCCCAAACTTCCGGTGAAGGCAAGTAAAACTGTGATGGTTATTCCGTCTGTCAAATGAGGAGTCTTATACTTGATTATGTTGTGCTATTGTGTTCGTATTCATATTTTTAATTGAGTACCATCATTTGAAGATGTTCATGTTTTATTTATTTTATATGTTGAGTTTCAGGTTTGATCATGTTACTCAAGTGGTTATTATGTGGAATGGGTGGAAGTATATGTCTAGCACATTTTATTTGGGAAGAACTCTTGTTGTTGCCATGCATAATGCATTCATCATCCATTGCATTGAAGTTTCATCGTGATCTTATGGTCCGACCGTACCGGTACATTGAGCATCATATGTTGCCCGAGAAGGGGTATGATGCAGCTTCATATCCTTAGAGATATGGAGGCAGGAGTCATTATTGCATCTGTAGCCATGTGCATTCATGGGAGAGGTGTGGAATCTATTATGTTGATGTGGATGATCTGGATTTTTACATGGTGATTCTTCTGGGTGTTAAGTAATTAGTTACTTGTTTACTTGCACTATTTTTTCTCTTTATTACATCTCTTGTGTTGCATAAGTTTAGTGGGAGGAGTGTTGGTAACATCCAATGTGTGTGACCAGTGGGGTGTTACAAAAAGCATACACGACGAGAAGAGTGTGATCGGGACGAAAGTTGTCGTTGCTCCGAAGCTACGCGCAATGGAGCTTCGGCTCAATCGCGGAAAAAGGAACCGACTTAAAGTGGAAAAGGCTATCTAGTCCTCATAGATTTTTCTATAAGTCAATAGTAAATGAAAAGGGCATAACTATAATTTCTCACAGACTGTGTCCTGTGCCTATAAATAGATAAACAGTACCCCTGTACTGTTCACGCTGACTGGTACTTGCTCATGCGTCACGCTTGTACTTTTTACCTTCTGTCAAGTCGAAGGTACATTTGTAATTCAGCATTGTTCCTGTATTTTTAGAATAATATACTGATAATGAATTAATAATATTATGTGATTGCTTATCTTGCCTCTTGTATCCCATATGCTTTTTCTTTTGTTAACATATATCATGTTGATGAAGGTATGTCCTTCACAACCTTCGTCTGAAGATCATTATATCCTAAGGGAAATAATGCTTCAAAGGACGAAGGACATTAACATTTAACATTCTATGTTGCCTTGTTCTTAATTCGAAGCACTTGAGAACAAGTCCCCAACATTGGCGCCCACCTCCGGTGAACCCTTTTCGACCACCTTCGGTAAGCACTGACCTTCGTCATGCCGCCGAAGAAAGCTTCAGCACCAGGGACCGCTGCACTAAAGCCGCTGGACCCAAACCAAGAAAGTCTTTCTCTTCGAGAGGCTCGAAGCCAGAAGAGGAAAGCCACCAGTCCAACACTCCAGGAGGAGGAGTTGGACCAAGAGATTAGGGATATGGAGATCATCCATCAGCAAGTACAAAAGAAGAAGAAGAAGATGGCACGATTGGCTGATCTTCAAAGGAAGATCGACGAAGCCACTGAAAAAGTGCGTCATCTTGTTCAAGATGAACAAAATCGAAGGCCCCAACACAGGGAGCTTCATCAAGAAGGCCTATTCAACGAGGATGCATGGTATGATGATTTTAATCATCATGCCTTTACTTTTGATGATGCTTCTCCCTTGGTAGCAGAACTGCAGGCTACCCCATGGCCCCCATCATACAAGCCACCTCAGCTCTCCATGTATGATGGACACTCAGATCCAAAGCAGTTTCTAATGAGCTACGAAGCAACTATATCTTCATATGGGGGCAACACTGCAGTCATGGCGAAGTCCTTCGTCATGGCAGTCCGTAATGTAGCCCAAACATGGTATTCTTCTCTTCGACCAGGGACCATCACGTCGTGGCAGAAGCTTAAGGACATGTTGGTTACTAGCTTCCAAGGCTTTCAAACGAAGCCGGTCACAGCTCAGGCTCTGTTCCAATGCACGCAAGACCACGAAGAATACCTTCACGCATATGTATGAATGTTCTTGCGACTAAGGGCACAAGCGCCTACAGTGCCCAATGAGATTGTCATTGAGGCCATGATTAAGGGCCTTTGGCCAGGACCTACGGCTCAGTACTTTGCCAGGAAGCCCCTGCAAGCACTGGAGAAGCTGCTTCAGAAGATGGATGAGTACATCCGAGCTGACAATGACTTCCGCCAAAGAAGGGAGGAAGCTTAAAGATTCTCCGAAATGACCAGGGGCTTCGGAGGAAGAATCCATCCGAGGCACGTCAGGTCAATCCATAACTCCACTCAAAATGATGACAAAGGAAGTCAGTCTCAGAGGTCACAATATACCTCACAATCTTCGGGGCAACAGCAAAGCTCCTTCAGGTCACCTGCTCCAAGGGGTAGTGGCGCCAGGGGCTTCAGAGGAAGGTTTGGGGATCAGCCTAGAAAGATTTACTGCTTATTCTGTGGTGAGGACAAGGGCCATACTACAAGAAGGTGCCATGTCACCATTCAGAAACAAAAGGAAATAGCAGAAGCTGAAGCCCGTGAACCAGCCGAAGCAGGTCTTACACACTGCTTCGTGTCACTCTCCTTACATACCAGAGTATGTGAACAATCATCCTGCAGCTTCGGTCGCTTCGGCTAGCCATTCACAGGTTTCCTGGCCACAACTCCCGCCTCCGCCACCACTACAACCGACCTATTCCCGAAGCCAACAGCCAGAAGGGCGCCAGCACTCTCAACAGCAACGGGAATTCAGGGAAGAATCTGAAGCTCGCACAGTCAACAGTACTGTGCCAGAATCAAAGCACATCTATTGAGAAATATCCTACCTCTGAAACATTTTTACGTTCATTGTCATTTTGTTTATAATAAGGAACAATCAATGTAAACCTAGTTTTAATTTCTTGTAATAGCTTCGCTCCTGTCAGAATGAAATATATCTTCTTCACAGACTTACGGAGCTCAAAAATTGTTGAAGCTCAAAAGACATTTCTAAGGGAATGCAAAGCTAAAAATCGCAGTGCAAGTTTCACCGAAGCTACAGAAAGTCGTTCCTAAGGAGCGCAACGTACGTTTGCCGAAACTACAAAAAGTTGTTCCTAAGGGAGCGCAGTGTAAGTTTTCTGCTCAAAAGTCGTTCCAAAGGGAATGCAGAGCCAAATACCACCGAAATATAAGGCGAAGCGCGAAAAGTCAACGCGAAAAATACTGCAAAAATAGAAGGCGAAGAAGTTCAAAAGACGTTCCTAAGGGGATGCAGAACTTACACCGAAAAATAAGCGGTGAAGCCGAAAAATAAATGGCAAAGAGATTTTGATCGTTCCTAAGGGGACGCAGAGATTGTGTGTTCCAGTGTGGGTGTGTGTCTTCGGCACTAGCATCATTCTTTGCATCATATCATCACATCATCTCGCATAGCATCACATCATACATCATATCGCACCTGTAACACCCCAGGTGTTACTCAGGGTGTCCACCCGGGCTACACCATTTAACCTACTATCACATGTGGGTTAGTTTGAGCAAAGTACATCAAACTTAGAATTCAAGGTCCTAAGCAAGTGCAACCCATCTTGGATATCATGCCCTAGCTTGTCATGCACATCTAAAGGGGAGAATTGCCCAAAACCCTAAAGCAAACCCCTTTTGGACAATAGGAACCCTAGATGTAAGTAGGATCAAAAGGTCATGAAAACCTTATGATCATGGCTTGGGCCAAATATAAAAGTTGTAGTACACTTAATAACCTACAAATAATAGTAAGAAAGTAACCCCAAAAAGATTTCAGAAAAGCCCCAAAAAGTTCACCAAAGGTTTGAACACAAAAGAAAAATCAGAAAATGCCTAAGTCCAAAACTAACCTTTGGACAAAGATCACACATGTTCACCCTCATCCAAAATTCAAAACACTTCGACCCAATTGACAAAGTGGCGCCAAATTACCCCTAGAATGCCCTGGAGGAAGTTGACACCTACCCTAAGTCGTTTGACATGACTTGGCATAGCTTTTGTCCCGGTTTGGACAGCTATGACATAGGCAACTTCTCACCCCTCTATCTACCTACCTCGACCGTATCTTGACTTGGAACTCACAACAAAAAGGTAGGATATGGAGCAGGGAAGATACCGTACATAGTGGTTTTGCCAAGATACGCACGCTAAGGTGCTCAAATCTGCCGTTGAACCATGGCAGAAGCGAGCTCCCACGTGTTCGACGCGGGCTGACACACGGGGGCGCGCTCAGAGCACGCCCGTGCGCGAACCCCCACGCGCCCGCGGCCGCCCGTGACCACGCCCGCGCCACGGCTATAAAGCCCGTCCCAGTGCTCGGCTGCCTTCCCCGTTGCCTCCTCCGTACCACGCCTAACTCCCCCGAGCTCGCTCATAGCTCCGGCGACCTCCCCGCGACCCGCCAGAGCCGCCCGAGGGCAACCACCGTGGCCAACCCCTTTCCCACCCTCCTCCGCTCGATCCAAGCCATCGGATAGCTTCCTTGGGAGGCCGTGAAGCTTGCACGAGCTTGAACCGAGGGCCCGCGCCACCGGAATAGCGAAATCGTGCTCGCCGGAGTTCAGAACCCCGCCGGCGTACGTGGACTGGGTAAGTCACTGCACAATTTTTCGATTCAATGCACAGATAGCCTCTACATCACCCCGTGAAGCTCACCGTGCCATTGGATTGAACTAGATCACCGTGGTTTGACCGGAACACTCGCCGCCGACGAGAGCCCCCGCCTGCGCACGTGGACCGGACGATTCCGGCCATCCCCACCGTCGAGCCGTACACCGTTGTGACCGTCAAAACCTCCCGGAGCCAACCTCGCCCCTCGCCGGACCTCTCTCACCGCCGGTAAGCCACGCCGCCTTTTCTTTCTTGCGGGTACTGTTTAAACCTAGGGAGGGACCGCGGGGGAGAAGAAGAGAAAGCCAGGGGGTTTTGCGCAATGTCAGTGACTCGGATGAATAGTAGCGCGGGGGTATAACTGAGAGAGTTAGTTTAGAAATAACCCAAGGACCTCGGTGCAAAGTGGTTTTCCAGGAAACCTTTTATTAAATCTGATTTAAAATTTGAACAGAACTTGAATAATTCATATCTTCTGTTTTATTCATCCAAATTTAGTCAAACCAATTTTGTCAGATCTTAATTAATATAAACTACTTAAGAAAAATATAAAACCCCTATGTACTACAGAAAACTTTAGGGTTCTGATTTAAATACTGATTTGACCAAAAGCTAAATAATGGGAAGAAAAACAGTTGCACTATTTAACTGGAGTTAAGAAAATTTGGAGAAGTTTATGACTACCTACTGACCCATTTAAAAATGCTAAACCCCTCTGTACACCCCATTAAGGTAGCTTTTGTCATTTATTTCACATTGTGTTTAAAATTAAAGAAAATAAGAAAGGGGATTTAATTAAGGAACCAGGGAGCACCCATACTTTTGTTAGTCCCCTTATTCAGTGTAGTTCACTAGAAAAATCTATTATACTCTGGTTTAGTATAAAATAAATAGGATACTTTTTTTTAAGAAAACAAAGAAAACTTAGAAAAACCCTACAAAAATAACCCCAAGGTGAAAACACCCCAACCTTTGGGATAGTAAATCTTTTGATAGGAAGAACATAGGAAAAATATGAAATCTGCTGTTTGACATTTTTCAAATAGCAAGGTAGTGGAAAGTGCCTTTTTGACATTAAACTTTGGAAAATCACAACTAGATAACCATCCCTTAGCTTTCTGAGATTTTTGACACAGAAGCTTATTAGTGCTGTTAGATGCCAACAAAAATAACCCTTAGGACAGAACCCACACCTAGTTAAGAGTTGTAGTACAAAGTTGCCCATTTACACAACTTTTGTTATTTTTGTCTTGAGCATAGCCTTTTTAATTTGAACCTCAAAGTCCTAGAACAGGCTATAGTGACCAAGGGCAACCCACTGTAATTTTTTCAGAATTTTCGGAAAAAGTTAAACCACTGTTGTAGTTCAAACCTACACTAGAATCCCTAAATAGAAAATAAAGAAAGGGAAAATGAATAATGGAAATTAGTGTCATCCTAAAACCCTTTGTAAATTGTCCACTGAAATATATAAAGGAAATACCAAATCCACTATGCTTATCCTTAACACAACCCAAACCTGGAGTGATAAGCATAAACCACTAAAAACCACGTATGACCAAGAAACCCTAAGTTACTCATTAACTTAGTTTTTCTTCCTTTAGCATAATGTTATTAAATCCTGCATAATCATGACATACATATTCATTGCATTTCGATAGACTGTAACCTCGCTGACGGAGAGTACGTCCTCGTGCCGGAGCAAGGAGCTGCTCAGGAGATAGCTCCGGATCCAGCACCAGAGGATCTGCCTGCCACTGCTTTGGAAGGCAAGCCCCGATTTTATGCATAACCTGTTATTTATGCTATTTTACTATACTTAATGATTGTAGAATTGATTGTGCACTTAGGTGTTGGAGTTGACTGAAACCCTATTTGCATGATCTCAGGATTCCTGTTGAGATGAATACTAGTATGCTAGGTCGAGGTAGCTGCTTTATTAACTAGGATCTCGGTAGAAGTCGAGTGGTTTTTCTAGCACTCGCGCGAGGTCAGGAATTGGTTGTACCCACTTTCATATCATATTGATGATTGGTTTGTGGACACGAATCCATGGGGATGCGTGGTCTACGAGATGAAATTGGAATAAGGATTAACGTGTGGATACCTGTGTCAAGCGTTTGAACGTACTAAACACATACCGAGAAATATGGTAAATCGGTAAGCCTAGTACCTGAGTGAACCTGCCCGCAGACATATCCCCCTCACGCGACCTGAGACGTGGTCTCCCATTCCGGTTATGGTGGGTACAAGTGCGGTCACTGCACGACGGCAGTCGGGGTTAGTGAGGCATTGTACGCCAAGGCGGTGAGCCCTGATTTGTTGCCAGGGAAGCGATGGGGACGGTTGATGTGTGTGGGGACGGAGTGCCCCTACATGTCGTGTGTTTAGGTTTACCTTGCAAGGATAAAAACTCGATTCGAATCGTCTGCTTCTCGCAGCTAATGAGACTGCTTGATCCATTGTACTGCATTGAGTAACAAGTGAAAATATGATGAGTTGATACAAGATGCTGATTGCTAAAAATGTTTGTTACTATGTATGAGTAGATAGTACACATTTAGCCTTAAGAGAGTCACACTTAAATTGGCAAAGTTAAAACTTGACTTAGAAACTCAGCTAGTGCTTTTGGCAACCAAAACCCACAGCCAAACAGCTGCATGTCTAGAGGTAGAGGAGTAGACTCCTCACACCGGGTAAGTCTAGCTGCGTATTAGTATACTCAGCCTTGGTTGTGGCATAATTTTACAGGTTCTTTGGAGGACATGGTTGCTGGAGTGACTTGGCCGTCCATCTTGCCACCGGGTTGGACTGTCGAGTGGGACCCCGCCTCGGCTGAGGAGGAGCATGAGGAGTGATGGGACATGCTTCCCCATCTCTCTGTTTATTTACCGTTAGTTTTATTCCGCTGCACTTCGAACAATGATGGTTACTTTTGCAAAACTCCGATGATGATGTAATAACTTAATACTCCTTAATGTATGGTTTTACGTTTTATTGCATTTGCTCTGTGACTCACCATCGAGTGAGATTATTGTACTTGATCCTGTTAGTGGCCTTGTCGGACTAGATCCGAGGGATTGACGGGTTATTCCCATTTAAGTGTGGTCTAGCCTCTAAGGCGGGACTTAGGCACTTAAGTTGGAATAATTCGGGCAGTGCCGCCACAGCACCAATGACATGAATTGAAAACGAAGTCAATCTTCGTAGAATGCTTTACAAAAATGAAAAGGTGCTAAGGCACAAAGTAAGCTGAGAAATACAGCTTCGTCGGCTCTATTGCAAAAGAAGGGATTTTTTGTTTACGAAGCTGGGAGGTTTTCACGAAGCATGGATATTTTCACGAAGCACGGATTTTCTTCTTTGTGAAGCATGAAAAGAAGGGAAGGTGTTTTTTCGCCGAAGGCTCAAAAACGGTATGTACATAAAGTTTCATGCATCGCAAAGAACTGAATTACAAACAACTTACATATCAGATTCAAAATTATACATATCAAATATTACAAACTTAGTTCAGCAAATGTTACATTAATTGCCTAAAAATGTTTTCACAATAACTACTATTCTTCCTTCAGAACCTTCTCTGCAACTTCATTAAGCAATTTGTTAACAACTTCGTCAACAATAGCTTCAGCCATATTGATGATTTCTATTGCTTTCTTTGTTTCTGGGTCCGCTAGTGGGTCGAACGGCTCCGGAGGAGTAGGTAATTCAGCTGTGGTAGAAAACATCAATTAGTTCGAAGTCATGAAAACAATCAACGAAGCTAAAGGCCATTAAACGATACCTATCTGTCTCTCGAGTTCTGCAGCTTCCTCAGTTTTTTTCGCTGCTTCTCGAGTGTCATGAATATCTTTTTCGCTTTTCTTCATTATTTTGTGATCTATTTCTTGGCTGCCATTTTCCCAGATGTCAGTGAAAAATTTGCCGCTCATTAAACTTGCTTCGACCGAGGGATCCTTTGTGTCATCCACGGAGAAGGCAGCTTCGGCCTGGGCTAAGGTTTTAACGTGATTGCAACCCGCCTTCTCCAAGATAGCTGAAACTCCTCGCGCACCAGAAAACGCGCAGACATCCCCACGATCACTTAAAATTTCTTCAAAAGCTTCGGCTTCACCGCGGATCCACTCGATAACACCCTCAGGGTCGCCTCGTATGAAGTTATCTTCGTTTGAATAGGCGCCCACGTTGGCGAAGCTAGTCTTTATCTTCTCCACGCAGCCCAAAGATTTTTCAAAACATCTTTCCTTGGATGCGCGAAGCTCTTCAACTGTCTTTTCTAAATAATTTTTCCAATATTCGCTGGCATCTCGGTTAGCTTCAGCGACAACGCATTTTTCTTTGGCCTCTACTAGTTGTTTCCGAAGGTTTTCGATTTCATTCTTTTGGACCTCAGCTTGAGCTTTGGAACTAGCTTCGTCTTCTTTTACTTTGTTTACCAATGAAATTAATATCTTGTCTTTTTCAAGACCTTCGTTCCATAGTTCAATCACCTCCGAACGAAGGTTGTTCAGAGCCATTGTATACCCTTCATCTTCAATGTTTTTCTGTGCTCTAAGGGCATTGCTAAGGATTAAGCCCTGCAAGAGGAGGACATGATTAAGTGTAAGCAAATGAAACAATTCGTTTTCAAATACAAAATTGACTTTTCTACCTTTATGCTATTATATGCTAAGCTGTTAGCCAATTCATCCTTTGACAGTATTGAAAGGCCATCTTCTAGCTTCGGAAATCCGAAGCTTCTTCCCATCTCCCGGCAGACGGATATCTCTTTGTTATCCGGGAGGCAGTACAAAAAATCTTCTTCCCCACTGCCATTGAACACTAATGCCCCCTTCGGGTATTTTAGTTTTTGGGCATAATGTTGAGCTTCTCGTTCTTCTTCCTTAGAGAGTCCCTTTCCCGAAGCATGGTGGATGATGTAATCAATGCTCTCTTTTAAAGCTTCGGGAGCAGGAGTGGCAACCTTTTCAGGCGAAATTTGCTCTGTAGCCTTTTCTTCTGTTGCCTTTTCTTCAATTTCTGAAGGTTTTTTCTCAGCGGGCTCTGAAGGCCCAGCTTCGGTACCAGCTTGGATTACTGCAGCTTCAGTTTCGGCCGGCTTTGTTTCAGCTTCGGTTTGCGCTTTTGAAGCCTCGGCAATTTTTCTTGAAGGAGTAGAGTTCAAAGTCTTTACTGTTTCCAACACATCTAGCACATTTGCCATCCTTCTCCTCTTGGGAGTTGCGGCAGAACTTTTTTGTGCCTTTAGCAATGTTACTTCTGATGAAGGGCTTAAAATTTCTAGGGCTTTTGTTTCTTCAATATTTGGCTTTTCAGCCTTATCTTTCTCAGTCTTCGACTCAGCTAGCTCAGTTGAGGGTACCTTCGGCATTATAACCAGCTCTTCAGTCTTCTGTGTGGGGGGAACGGGTTCTCTTAGTTCAGCAGCTGAAGAAGTCTCCCCGCCAAATTTAGGCACCACGACCGGTTCAATATAACGTGGCCGGTGGGTAAGTACCTTCATCTTTTTGCTTGCAGCCTTCGGCACAGGTTCGGCCGAGACGGCCACAGTAGTAGCTTTCCTGTTCTTCCCTTGCCCCGCAGCGGGTAGCGGTAGTCGGGGTAGACGAAGCCAATAGCGTCAAAAACTCTGTTCAATCTCTTCTTTCCTCGACTTCCAAAGGATATGGATAATGCATTATCTTCTGCCTTGGAATATGATCCAAGCAGTTCATCACTTGTAACTTCGATGCATTTTAACCAGTCATCGTTTGGTTCATCGAACTTATCCCCATATCTGAAAGTATACTTCAGCCGGACCAGTTCACCTTCGCTAGACTCGGTGATAGTTTCCTTCGGCATTTCCCATTTCTCTACAAGCGGCCATACTCTGAAGGCTATATGCTCTTGGATTAAATCTCTTGTACCAATGAAAAAACTGACAGTACCAAATGCCTTCTGGCATGCTTCGGCGGCTTCGTCAATTTCAACCTTTGGCTTTCGGAGGCCGAAGCAGGACCAAATGGGGCGCATAATAACTTCCTTAATATCTTCTCTTGCCTTCAAGTCATTCTTCACGTAAAACCATTCCTCCATCCAGGCCCTGGGCCACCTTTTCCGGAATGTTGGCACCGGGTAGCTTGCGTTGGGGCGGGCGACAAATCCATAACAGCCAAAATTGTTATGATATTGCTCTTTGCCCATAGCCTTCATCTCATATACAAGTTCATGCATGCTGCAAAAGCATTTCGCGCTTGGCTCCAGCCCCCTGGCTTCTCACAACCCAAACAAAAATCCCTATTCTAATAATAGCTTCGAGGGTTATCTGATGAAGGTAAATCTGATAAATTTTCAGCACTTCGACTACAAATCTGCTCAATGGAAACTGAAGCCCAGCTTTGAAGAAACTTCGATAAATCACAACTTCGTCTTCTTCAGGGGCAGGGACGTTGTTGTTTCCACCAACTCTCACAATAGACATATCTCGAAAGTACCTTCCTCTCATATTGTCAAGATGACACTGTTTAATTGTTGATTTCCCAAAAATTGTATGACTTGGACTCCACGACCGATCCTCAGAATCTTCTCCCCCGCTTTCAGCATCATAATCATCACTGTCACCGGTATCTTCAGACAGGCCTTCCAGTATCTCCTTAGTAATCTTCTCTGTATTTGATTTTGCCATTGACTCGATAAACCCAGCTATGTAAGGATTTGCAGCCTTCTTCTCTTCAAAGAGCTTCTCCTCTTCAGTCAGCTTCGTCTCAGCAGCAATCTTCTTGTCTTGAGACATTTTTTCCTTCGGAAATGACGAAAATGTGTCTTTTAAACCGAAGCTCAGGAAGCTTGAGAAACTAGCAAGTGTTAGTAAGCAAGAGCTATAAAATTGAGAAAACAAAGCAAATGGCACAAGCAGTGTACAAAATGTGGTTGGTGCGAGTTCTTATTTATACGCTCGGCACACTCCAAATTGGAGGGTCCCGTCTGTCATTGACTGTTGCTATTCTAGCAAAGGGAAAGTGTTTTTTTGGACCTTCGGCTTAAGGCCTTCGTCCATGTCGCAGTCTGAATTCATTATCGTAAACAAATTAATACTGCGAGGGGCTACTGTTGGGGGCCTTCGTCCTCTGAAGGTCCTCAAAAACGTAATTTAACAATGTCTTCCAAGCATGGCTTATGGACAGGTACATTCGGACTCAGGTTAAAAGCATACATGACGAGAAGAGTGTGATCGTGACGAAGGTTGCCATTGCTCTGAAGCTACGCGCAAGGGAGCTTCGGCTCAATCACGGAAAAAGGAACCGACTTAAAGGGGAAAAGGCTATCTAGTCCTCATAGATTTTTCTATAAGTCAATAGTAAATGTAAAGGGCATAACTGTAATTTCTCACAGGCTGTGTCCTGTGCCTATAAATAGATGAACAGTACCCCCGTACTGTTCACGCTGACTGGTACTTGCTCATGCGTCACGCTTGTACTTTTTACCTTCTATCAAGTCGAAGGTACATTTGTAATTCAGCATTGTTACTGTATTTTTAGAATAATATACTAATAATGAATTAATAATATTATGTGATTGCTTTTATTGGCTCTTATATCCCATATGCTTCTTCTTTTGTTAACATATATCATGTTGATGAAGGTATGTCCTTCATAACCTTCGTCTGAAGATCATTATATCCTAAGGGAAATAATGCTTCGAAGGACGAAGGACATTAACATTTAACATTTTGTGTTACCTTGTTCTTAATTCAAAGCACTTGAGAACAAGTCCCCAACATGGTCAATACCAGGAAGGGAGGCGGAATCGATCTACGTGCCACCCCCACAACAGGAGGATTGTTAGACAACAACAAGCAGAGATGAATCCTCCAAATCCTCCACCGGTTGGGACAAATCCAGTGGTTGCAGCTCAGATGCAGATGCTGCAACAAATGGCAAATACTATGACGGATATGCAAGCTTAGATGTGGCAGGAGCGTCAAGAGATACGCCAGGAGAGGCAAGAGATGCTAGAGGAAATGAGACAAGAGGGGATGGTGCGACAACAACAACCACCAATGCCTCCTCCACCACCACTAGCTCCACCCCGGGACAAGCACCGAGAATTCACGAGTCATAAGCCACCTACATTCGCCAGCTCTCCAGATCCGTTACATGCTGATGATTGGTTAAAATCAGTGGAGAAGATGTTGAATATCGCCCAATGCTTTGACCGGGAGAAGGTGCTCTATGCTTCTGGTCGTCTTACTCGACCTGCTGCTGATTGGTGGGATTCTTACACTGCTGCCCATGATGCTGCAAATACTATTACCTGGGCAGAATTCACTACACAGTTCAGAAACTACCACATTCCCGCTGGACTGATGAAGATAAAGAAGAAGGAATTTCTGTCTCTGAAGCAAGGCAATATGTCAGTCAGCGAATACCGTGGCAAATTTATTTAGTTATCACGGTATCCTTGTGATGAAGTTGCAGATGATGAGAGAAAGCAAGAGCATTTCATGGAAGGACTTAATGGACCACTACAATATTCACTAGTTGCTCACACCTTTCCGGCGTATTAAGCAAGTAGTAGCCACCAAAGAACTCAAGTTTTTGTTTGATGTAAGTTTAGCCTTTGCTACTTCCTTGTAAACGCGTGTGTTGGCTAGACCACCCGGTTACTTGAAACAGGACCCCAACTTCTTTAGATCCGTGAGTGTCTACTTGTTATCTTGTTCTTGCTTGTTCTCGATTGCTTGCAGGTTCAAGGTTGTTCTAGGCACGACAAGAGCAGCAACAACAGGAGATGGTGTAAATATCACTAAGGCACAACACCCTTATGGTTGTTGTAGTCAGATAGCACAATGTCTACCTCCACCCCCAAATTGTAGTTATCAGGAGACAATGTACCTATTGCTTAAGGCGCCACACCATCTTGGTTGTGGTAGTCGGGCAGCCAACGTCGTTCTCCAACCATTTTCCAACCATCATCAACTCTCATCGAAAGATCAAGCTCCCTTCTACCTGTTGGTTTTATCAAGTGGACCCAACGGGTAGAAGGGAGCCTGATCTTTCGATGAGAGTTGATGATGGTTGGAAAATGGTTGGAGAATGATTTTTGGCTGCCCGACTACCACAACCAAGATGGTGTGGCGCCTTGAGTGACAGGTACATCGTCTCCAGATAACTACGATTTTGGGGTAGAGGTAGATTTGTGCTATCTTACAACAACAACCACAAGGGTGCTGCACCATAGCAATAGTTACACCGACTCATGTTGCTGCTGCACTTGTCGTCCCAAGAACAACCATGAACTTGCAAGCAATCGAGAACAGGCAAGAACAAGATAACAAGCAGACACTCAAGGATCTGATGAACTTGGGGTCCTGTTTCAAGTAACCGGGTGGTCTATCTGACAAACGTGTTTACAAGGAAGTGGCAAAGGCTAAACTTACATCAAACAAAAACCCGAGTTCTTTGGTGGCTGCTAGTTACTTAAATAGAGGAATAGAAAGAAGATTTGGTGGAAAACGAAGCTCTCTCAGTAGTTTCTAGACGCCTCATTTTGTTTCTCTCATTGATTCTTGATCTAACAGAAAGTATATGAAGAGAGCTTTCCAACAAGTACTTATTTGCATTAAACAACCTGGGGAGTTGAAAGATATGCTCCATTTAATCTAGTGCTTGTTGCAGTTACGAAATCCCCTCGGGCTGTTGGAGTCATGAAGTTGTCTCGGCCGTTCCTAGACGCCTTGGTTGCATTCTCTCATTGATTCTAGATCCACTAGAAAGTAGACAAAGAGGCATTTCAACAAGTACTTATTTGCATTGAAATGCCTTGGGAGTTGAAAGTTATGCTCCATTTAATCTTGTCCTTGCTGCAGTTACCAAATAACTTCGGGTCCAACAACTTTTATTGTCTTGTTGCCTTCTCCACTCCAAGATGGTTCAACTCCCAAACACCTAAGCATAATAAAGTTATTGCCATGCTTTAGTACCTCATTTAAATAAGAATTAACTTCAACAGCAAGCAACGAGTTCGCCTGATAAATAAGTTTACGTGCACACGTGTGTGTCCTTGCTTAGTAATAACTACTTAAGGGTTATCGCTGTGGTTGTATCAATGACAGCGATGTCCTCATCATCCTCCCTTTCTTGCAATAGAGTTGTCCTCTACTCTAGCATGATGTGGTTGCCTGATTGGGAATGTTGGAAATATCATTACTTGGTCCCCGATCAACTTCTTTGTACCTCAATGCCTTCGTTGTACAGTTAACACATCGCTTGATCCACGTAATAAGTTCTACAAATAAAAGTATATACACTTTATGGCGCAATATCAATTCTTCAAATACATCGAAGGTAGTCACAATGTGGAAGAGTTTCACCTTCATAGTAGGAGCCATTAACATGGTCATTTCTGAGCGGGTTATGTTCTCATCATTCTCCCCTTCTTGACAGCAAACCGTCCTCGGTTTTGCATCATGATTGATGTTCATGACTGAGGTTTTATCTTGATCTTCTAAGAACAAACCTGGAACTTCTACTAAAGTACATGGAAACAATAATTTCTCCTCTTCTGGAGAACATACCAATATCTTATTTGCATAATGTGAAGAAACACCAAATATTGATGAAATATAAACTCTATGCACTAAAAATTGACCTATTTTGTTGTACTTGCCAGCAATGTAAAATGTAGCATGAGAAGGACAAGGCATAGTTGATCTATCAAAAAAAATATTGTCCAAATTACTGAGCTCACAAAGATCATCAAACTCAATATAGCCCCAAGTATTTAAAGAAGAGAGCAGTTTTAGTTCTTCAGTTTTGTTTGCAATGCAAATGACATGTTCCTTTTTAGCCAAAATGTTTGGTTCAATATCAAATGTAACATATTCATTTACTAGTTGTTGCCTGAGAACAAGTGAATCATTATCCCACAAATCTTCGCTATAACAAGGGTCTACAATCAATTCTTCTTGTGATGAAGGAAAAACAATAACAAGTTTCACTTTGTTGTGCTCTTGATCATCATGCAGAGCAGATGAAAAAGAGGAACTATAGGCCATATGTTCGGTGCATGTATAATTGTATAATACAATTTCCTCTTCAGCTTTACATGCAAGCAAAAACAAGTGAGAAATGTGTCCATAAGCTTCATGCATGACCTTTGTTTGAATTTAAAATTGAGTCCATTCATAAACCTAGTCATTAATCTCCCATGCATTCATCTAAACCAGCAAACATGGTACAAATTTTAAAATCATGGTAATATTCTTTCACAGTCATAGCACCCTGCTTTAAGTTACCTAATTTAGAAAGCAAGTGATCAACATAGTATGCATGAATGAATGCATTTTTAAAATAAAGTTTGAATTCTTCCCGAGATTGTGGAACTTTGTTATGCCTACAAATGTATTTCCATTCCATCAATGCTTAATTAACACATTAGAGGCAATATAAATCTTTTGTTTTTGAGATAGATCATGCGCATCAAATTCCTTATCTATCTTTAGTTCCCATCAATGTATGCATGAGGATCAAATTTACTAGCATATGAAGGTAAGTATTGAATTATGACTTGAATATAATGTTGGGTTGGCTCCAACATCTCCGTATCACCTGCCATGTTCAGCAAAAACAAGAAACAAACACATAATATCTCTGATCATATAAACTACGACGAATCATTGTTGTAATCTCTCATTCTCAAATTGGTCTAACAAGTTCTTACAAGCTCTTACCACACGATGCAGGAGGTGCCGACAAACAACAAAAACAACAACAACGATGGCTGCTAGCACAATCTGATGGTGTTGTAGAAATTTTGTGGATTTATAGGCAACTGCTAAAATAATATTTTTAAGGAATAGCTAATACCACGTTAGGCACAACCAATTGAATAAACGTTCCACAATAGCGTTGTGCTGGTCCTAGTCCAAACCGTGCTAGAGACGCGAGTCGATACACAAATGGTCTCACCAAAAGCTTAGAACACCAATCTGAAATCTAAAACTATAAAATGAATGTACACAAACTGCCTTTTGCTTTGTTGCACATGGAAACATCAATCTAAAATCTAATCCTATAATCTTGCTGCAATTTTCCTTTTCTTTTCTATTGTACATGCTCACTTTTTTATAATTAGTGCGGCTTTTTTGTGCACTTGCCTTTTCCTTTGTTTTTTTTGTTTTTGATTGCAGCTAGAGGTCTAAAATGGTGATCTAAACAAGGTGATACGAACTCGAAACTCTAGTGGTAAGAAAACTTTAGACCAGAGCAACTCCACACAAAATGCTGCTACCGTGAATTCAACTAGTCGAAAACTAAGTAACAAAGCAAAGGCACAAAATGTTTTTGGTGATTTTCATATCTGAATTTATCTTTGGGAAAAAGTGGACTTTAGGTAAATAAACAAGGAAGGTGAAGATCTCTCACCGAGCAACCGGAAATTTGATAACAGATGATAAACCCAACGGGTAGAAGGGGGCCCGATCTTTCAATGAGAGTTGATGATGATTGGAAAATGGTTGGAGAACATTGTTGGCTTCCCAACTACCTGAACCAAGATGGTGTGGCGCCTTGAGCGATCGGTACACCATCTCCAGATAACTACGATTTAGGGCTAGAGGTAGATGTTGTGCTATTCGAATACAACAACCACAAGGGTGCTGCGCCTTAGCGATAGTTACACCGGCTCCTGTTATTGCTGCTCTTGTCCTGCCAAGAACAGCCTTGAACCTGCAAGCAATTAAGAACAAGCAAGAACAAGATAACAAGTAGACACTCACATATATGATAAAGTTGGGGTCCTATTTCAAGTAACCGGGTGGGCTAGCCGACACACGCGTTTACAAGGAAGTAGAAAAGGCTAAACTTACATCAAACAAAAACCCAAGTTCTTTAGTGGCTGCTAGTTGCTTAAATAGAGGAATAGAAAGAAGTTCTGGTGGAGAATGAAGCTCTCTCGGCGGTTTTTGGTCGCCTTGTTTGGTTTCTCTCATTGATTCTTGATCTACCAGAAAGTAGATGAAGAGAGCTTTCCCACAAGTACTTATTTGCACTAAACAACCTTGGGAGTTGAAAGATATGCTCCATTTAATCTACTACTTGTTGCAGTTACGAAATCCCCTCACCCTGGTGGAGTCATGAAGTTGTCTCGGTCGTTCCTAGACACCTTGGTTGCATTCTCTCATTGATTCTTGATCCACTGGAAAGTAGACAAAGAGGCATTTCCAACAAGTACTTATTTGCATTAAATGGCCTTAGGAATTGAAAGTTATGTTCCATTTAATCTTGTGCTTGATGTAGTTACAAAATCCATTCGGGTCCAACAACTTTTATTGTCTTGTTGCCTTCTATACTCTAATATAGTTCAACTCCCAAACACCTAAGCATAATAAAGTTATCGTCATGCTTTAGTACCTCATTTAAATAAGAATTAACTTCAACAGCAAGCAAAGAGTTCACCTGATAATTAAGTTTACGTGCACGCGCGCATGTCCTTGCTTAGTCATAACTAGTTAAGGGTTGTCACTATGGTTGTATCAATGACAGTGATGTCCTCATCATCCTCCCCTTCTTGCAATAGAGTCGTCCTCTACTCTAGCATGTACTCCTCACCTAGATATGGGGTCAAATATGATGATGTGATTTCCTAATTGGGGTTGTTAGAAATATCATTACTTGGTCCCCAATCAACTTCTTTGTTCCTCAATGCCTTCCTTGTACACTTAACACATCGCTTGATCCATGTAAGAAGTTCTACAAATAAAAGTATACTCATTTTATGATGCAATGTCAATTCTTCAAATACATCGAAGGCAGTCACAATGTGGAAGAGTTTCACCTTCGCAGTAGGAGCCATTAACATGGTCATATCTGAGTGTCTTATATTCTCATCACAGGCTCAATCTAGAGTTGTCCCGAGCCCAATCGATGTTTATAAGCAAGGGCATAGAGGGAAAACAGTGAAGACCTCAAAGAGCTATGCAATCAGGCTGTCGTTGAGCGTCTGGCTAATAGTTGTTAGGATTAATGTTTTCTTGCCATATAGCTATACAATACATGTTTGATGATCCTTCATATTGTATGGCAGGAGACCTACGGTCAGGAGATGGTTAAGCATGGTGAAGACTATGATTGGTGAGGAGCGCCTACCATTGACGCTGAAGTTGTGCATTCAGTTGGAGGAAAGGCCCATGGACGGTATGAACTTGTGAATTTTTTTCAATAAGATTGAAATTATGACCGAATAGCTAATTTTCTTGTTTTTCAAGGTATTCTATGTTTACCGATGTGATCAATTCAACGAAGTTGCATTCTTGTGGGGGCTCTTCGTCGTAGACTGGTTGTGGTAGCAGTCGTAGTCGGCGCTCGAACATGGAGGAGGCTATGCGGAAGCAGCAAGAAAGATTTCATGAAGAGTTGTGGCAGCAGCAAATCACATTCGTCTAACAACAATCAGAGTACATGGCTGCTTACAACACACATGAGCAACAAACAATGAATGTGAGTGCATTATTTATTCTTAACACGATCATATATTTGTCCTATAACTAATATACTTTATTTGCAACAGTCTTGATTTTCAGAGCAGGCACAACAACAATCATTCATTTTCCCTCAGTTTCAGTCACCGATGCCTCAGTGGGGATTACATGTTCCGACACCTCGTCCAGCTCATGTGTGTCGATAAGTATCTCTACTCGAATGTATTATGAACTAAAAGTTACTATGAACCATCTCCGGTGCGTCGTTCAAAATCAATTTAGTTTAGACTTGCCATTTGTATTAACTTTTGAAATCTTGGCTTAACTTGACTTTGTAGGGATCGGAGGTTATGGGCCACAACATGCCACCACCGGTGATACCAGCACTAGGAGGAGCTTCTGGAGAGGAGGGAGCTACTAGAGAGGATGTTAGTTTGACAAACAATTCATTTGAATAGTTGTCAACTTAACATTGTAGTTATTACTGCATTCTTGTTTTTCAGACTCCAAAACCAGATAGACGACTTCGTCAACAACTTCTTCGCTTCTTGAGGTAGTGGTCACAACTCAAACGTCCCCTATATGTGATGATTTGACTCTTGTGGTGAATTTGGCTGATGCGATGGATTTTGATGTATTTGTGATGTCATTGTGAGTTTGTGGTAGATTGTAATGGTTCTGTGAGGTATTTTGGTGGAGTGTGATGCATTTGTGAGGAATTGTGGTGAATTGTGATATTTGTGGTGAATGTGTGTGATTTTGATAATTTGTGTTGCTGTCATAATGTTGTGATTGTATTGTTGTTGAATTGCTATTAATTTTACATTTTTCAAATTTTTTCTTTAAAATTGCTTATTTTCGATGGCCTGGTCCAGACCGCTGAAATTTATTCCTTAGTTTCGATGGCCAGAGGAAAAACCAGCGAAAATAAATTATTTTCGGCGGCCTACATGTGGCTACCAAAATTAACAGGTAATTTTCAGCCACATCTTTTATACGGCCAGTCACCGCTGAAAATAGGTCATATGCCGCCAAAAATAGGATATTTTTGGTGGCATATGGTCTATTTTCGACGGCGCCTAACCACCGAAAATGATCGATTGTCCTGTTGTGATGTCTCATACTAGAATAATAAGAAAGGCCTTTAATGTTATTTAGCAACTTACATCCTATGAACTTCGCAATTTAGCAACTTATATCCTATGAACTTGGCATCGCAACCTGTATGTGAGGGAGTAAAAGTAATATGTATCATAACATAAATCTATATATTCATTTGGACAAACAAAAGATCATGATAATCAACCAGACAATTTTTTGTTCATCTACACATCCTCCAGTACATTTTTTTTGCTGAAGAAGTTCCTTTAGCACTCATGCCAACTGGAGAACATTGCAGCACCAACAAATCTAAATTTTTCTAGAGTATTATTTCCATTAGAATGCTTAGCAAATGGATTTGGCTGTAGATAATTTGTAACCTCTCCTAGTAGGTATAACGAGATGCAAACATATATAAAGAATTCATCTACAACACAGCTTTTAAGTGCTGCTCATATAAAGTCTAAATAAAATATGAGTATACTAGGTCAGTACCCGTGCGTTGCAACGAGGACATATAATATCTCGATAACTTATATATGCACATATGTGTTATATAGTTATGAGATAAAGGATGACATATATGAGCTGTCCGAGATGACATCGAAGAGAAACTCGGGCCTGTGACGCACGAGCACTCACCTAGTGTATTATATAAGATAGCTCAGTGTTCGTGCATTGCATCTGGAACATATAATATCTCGATAACTTATATATACAAATATGTGTTATACGATTATGAGATGGATGACAATATCCACAAGCCATCCGAAATGATATCAAAGAGAAACTCAGGCCTATAACGCACGGACACTCACCTAATAGTGTATTATATAAAATTTAACAAGAAGATTTAATGGCAAAAATTCAAAATCAATAAATATAAAATAAACATAAGCATAACTATTTATTTCATCTAGATTTTTTTCCATAATACGATCAAGGTACTCTTGTATATTTCCAGGACTGTTAAATCGATGTGTTCCTCTCGTATGTCAACAGATCAATAAATAAATTCCTACGCAGAATCGCACCATCATGTAAAGAAATGTTATAAGTAATATTATCCTTAACTACAAATTACATATATGCTATTATTCTCACCATACTAAGTTGCGCTCTTAAACCACTGTCCCACCACTCCATAATGTGCAGAGCAAAATGACCAGTATTAAGACTGAAAAAGTTGCCAACTTTGTTATATTATGAAATTATAAACATAACATCTATATATATGACATAATAATTTTAAGTAATTACCCTTTTAATTAGATTGGAGCATCAGGTCGAATTGAATGTCACCACATATAAATGTCATGTGACCATCCAATACGTTTGACACCGTATGTAACCTTATATTTCTTTGAAATAAGAAGAATAGTTTCCCAAAATCTTTTTAGTGGTATATCTTTGCACCATTCTGGAGTAGGTGTGAAATTAAACACAGACACAAATTTGTTTGCATGATTAATACGAAAAGTACATAGCCTGTAGAGTATCTCCATGGCATAAGAACCTACAAACCATGAGACATTAGAATTATATGTTTGCACAATTTATTTAACTATATAGATCAAAGGAATTCTGACTTACAAATTTGCAAAGTGTGATGTAATAATTCATTTGAGGCCAATTATTTTATGTTTTTACCAACTCTATCACGCTAGGATCCTTATATGACTTCGCTTCTTCGTCAAAACCACACATTTTCTAGAGAAAACATAATAATATAATAGAGAATGCAACGGAACATATAATACCATGATAACATATAATAACACGATAACTCATGTACAAATATGTGTTATACCATTATAAGAAAATGTTTCGTAATCCATTTGTGATCCTAGTCATACATAAATTTTGTTATTTTAATCTAGTTATTTCACCACTATATTGCAATATCATACAAACTTCTATATATGACAGTACAATACTTGTGTGTTGCAACAACATACAAATATTGGATGAAATGTTAGTACGCAACGATAAATAAACAATACATATACTATCATCAACCTCAATGTGTGTAAGTGTGTTATATGCAAAGGGAGCATTGCTCAATCCAGGCCCAAAGAAATGTAGGAAGGTCTGATTTTATTTTTGATAACAATAAACCTATAATTTCAGATGATATGCGATTATATTTTATAATAAACCTATCTTATGTTTCCTTTTTAGATGAATTAGATCCTTTATTCTTTATTTTTTCTATTTATTAGGCTTTGGTAACGAGAGTCATATACTCATATCGATGCCTTTATCGATTGATCCACGGATACACAAAAGATGGAAATAAGAAAAATAAAAGTACTCATGTAATCAAGCCACAAAATTGCATGAAGACTTCATCCGATGGGGTACAATATATTGCAAAAAAAGTGCAAGAGTGCGGGGCTGCACCAACAAAATAACAACTGTGTGAAAGAGGAGCCACCTAAAGATAAATCTTGTACAAGAAATATGAGAATTCAATCATAGACCAACTAATAGAATAATCATATAAAAATAACTTTGGCCAGCAAGCAATGTTCTTAATTAAATATCCTGATGTTTGCAACCATATCATTTAACACTATGACCAAATAAGAAGTGACTCAGTACCAGCAGTGGTGAGGTCACACGTTTCTCAATGGCGAGAACAACACCATCCTTCATCTTCAACCCAATTGCAGTGGATCCCAACTGTATTAGCAAAACAAACAGCAACATAAGCATCACTTCGTCACGAACCTCCATATGAATCCTGCAACTAAAACAACTGTAGTTGGCTTGGTTAAGCGTGTGCTTCTCTACCGAATCGGTCACAGTTCGATTCCTGCTCGCCACATATTTTTGCTGCGCGGGTGGGAGGCCACGGCTAGTGGCAGAACAGCGAGAGGCAGGCTACCCTTAAAGCCTTAATAACTCTTATATCTTCTACTATAACATCAAAATAAGACGTGGTGTGGTGGATATGTTGTCTCTAATCTAGCAGCAGGTCTTGAGTTCGATTCACAATTCTTGCAAATTTTATTTTTTGAGCCATAACAGGGATGAGGGCAAAACAGGAAATGAAAAAAGGCAGGTCGGCAGGCTACCCTTACCGCCTTAATAAGTAGTAGAGATATATAAATATATATAACAAACGAGAGCTATGTCAAATAAAACCTTCCAACTTATAGGAAATAAACATATATTGTGTATAATTGCTATATCTTAACAGTAATTTTCTCAGATATTGAAACAAGTTTAACACTCCAGCCTAACTTAAGGGTCGAGAAGATGCGAACATAAAATCAAAAATATCGCTGCAAAGGGCCTTACCTTCTTTGGACCTATCCCCAATAATGTCCAAGCTTAGTAAAGCTGCCGAAATAAGATGGACAGTTAGCATGATTATTTCCTAATGAATTTAGTAAACATGGGCAAGATAGTTCAGGTGATATTTGTGTAAAGCTCACTAGCATTAAGAAGATTATGCTCGGCCAAGCACAGTAGACCTATCTGATATTAAAGCTTTCTATGTAGATTGATACAAAATGATGATGACATCCTCAACTATTACCCGTTGGCAAAGACGCAATTGGCCTAGTTGGTCCAATTGTAGTCGGAAGACGACCGTGTGAGCCTTAGAATTATTCCATCTCGCTTAACTTGGACTTGGAAGGAGGAAGCCACATTAAAAGCAGAGCCAACCTTGCCCTATCGGGCTAGTGTTTTGGTGTGATTGGGCCTTTCCCTGAGTTATGTGTGCTTAATGAACTATTGGGCTCCGGATAACCCTAATTTGTTGGGCTCATCCATCCCCACCTAGGCTGGGTGTATCATCTGGTATCAGAGTTAGGGCCCATTTTAAGAAGGTGGGAAATGATAAGGACATCCTCCACTATTACCCGTTGGCAAAGAAGCAATTGGCCCAGTTGGTCCAATTGTAGTTGGGTAGCGACCATGTGAGCCTCAGAATTATCACACCTTGCTTAACTTGGGTGGAGGAAGCCATCTTAAAAGGGAGTCACCCTTCCCCCATCAGATTAGTTTTTTGGGACGATTGGACCTTTTCCTGTGTTGGGTGTGCTTAGTGAACTGTTGGGCTCCGGACAACTCTAATTTGTTGGGCCTCAGCCAACCCCACTTGGGCTGGGTGTATCACAAGGCACACTGTTAAGACACCATAGATAACAAATTGTTTTAAAAGAGAGGATATAATGCATGGAAATTAATTACTAATAGCACAAAGCTTTTGCAGTATTAGGTATGTCTTCAACATTGAGCTGTTAGCAGAAACGGTAGGAAAAATGTAGATCAACCAACAAATCACAGAGCACGACACACAAATTTACGTGGAAAACCATACAATGCAAAGGGAAAAACCACGGGCACCAGCCAGGCGAAACCTTCACTATATGTGGAGTGTTTACAGAACGTCGTCTGTAGACGGTGGCTTACAAGAGGAGTAAAAAGACGACGCACACCAAACCCTAATTAGGGTCACTCGCTACGCTCCGGCCCAAGCCTCCTGGCAATGGGCCTTTGCTCCGCTCGCCAACATGGCCTCCATATGTAGAATTTGGATCACAAACTCAACAATCTCCATCTTGAGACAAATTCCATCTTGTAGCCATAACTTGTAATCAACATTCTCAATAATAGAAGGAACAAACTGCTGGTGCTAACATAGCCACTAGGGCTAAGCAATTATACCAACTAAGTTTGATTAGCTCCAGGAACATGTTTAGTCATGTTGTCAGTTGGATTGAAGTGTGTACTGATTTTGCATACCCTCAATTTACCTTCTACAACTATTTCCTGGATATAATGATACTTAATATCAATATGTTGTGTCCTCTCATGGAACATCTGATCCTTTGTAAGCCAAATAGCACTTTGACTGTCACACAACAATGTAATACAAGATGTATCTCCATAAAACTCAGCATATAGACCTTTCAACCAGACGACCTCTTTGCTAGCATCAGAAGCTGCAACATATTGTGCCTCTATAGTAGACAAAGCAATTGTGAGTAGGGATGAAAACGGTCGGAAACGGTCGGTAAACACTAAAACCATTACCGTTTTCATATTTTTTATCGGAAACAAAATTTAAAACGGTAACTCCAAAAACGGAAACGATATCGGTATTTCGAAAACATCGGAAACGAAAGTTCGGTGCGGAAAATACACCGGTAACGGTCGAAATCTAAAATACGATCGGTAAACATATCAAACTTCACAATAAAACAAAATTGACAAAAGATCACAAATACCACAAGTTCACAATTCATGATATAACAAGTTCACAAGGATCACAAATTTATAATATAAAAAGTTTACAAAGATCACAAGTTCACAATATAACAAGTTCATAAAGATCACAAGTTAACTCAAAGTTCACAATTCACAATATCCACTCGATTTAGTTGACATGGCATGCTTACTCATGAAATATTTTTTCCTCACATAAAGGGTTTTTTCATAGCCTCATAAGAAAACCCTAAAATCTAGTGTGTGAAAAAGACAGACTGTCGGCTCTCTATCATTATATATTACTAATACATAACATATGCATAGAAAATGATGGATTCGTTCGAGAGACCAAATCGTTAATCTCAACTGCCTTCCAACAACATCTAACCCTAAATAAATCTTAAAGCATCCAAAAAATACAAAAATAAGTAATCCTTATCCAAAAATGTATAGGCGATGCGAAAAAATCACATGCTGGAAAATTCCGAAAAAAATTCCGAAAAAATTCCGAGACACAATTCCGGAAATTTCCGAGAGACAAATCCGGTAATTTCCGACAAAAACCGGTAACCGATGGAAACGGTCGGTAAAACACCACGCCGATTCCGTACCGATTCCGATAGAAAATTCCGAAAACCGATTCCGTTTTCGAAAAATACCGTTACCGGTGAATCCGATCGAAAAATTTCGAAATCGGTTTCCGGAATTCCGAAACCGTTTTCATCCCTAATTGTGAGCTGTAGACAAGCCCTCCAACTGACTGCACATCCACCAACTGTTAATATATAACCTGTCAATGTTCTTCTCTTGTCCAAATCTTCTCCATAATATGAATCAATATATCCAACAAGTCCCACTTTGATCTTGCCAAACTGCAAACAAGCATTAGACGTACCTGAGAGCACCTAGAGGGGGGGTGAATAGGTGATCCTTTAAAAAATCAACACTAATAGCCACAAAACTTAGTTATGAGTGTTAGTACGGCTAAGTAGCTTGAAGCGAGTTCTTGTGAACACAAACAATCACAGAGAGATCAACACATGACACGCGATTTTTATCCCGTGGTTCGGCCAAGTAACACTTGCCTACTTCCACGTTGTGGCGTCCCAATGGACGAGGGTTGCACTCAACCCCTTTCAAGTGATCCGATGATCAACTTGAATACCACGGTATTTTCCTTAGAGTATTTTCTCGTTTGCGAGGAATCTCCACAACTTGGAGTCTCTCGCCCTTACAATTGAGATCACAAAGAAAGCACATAGTAAGGTTGGGAAGAGCAACACACACAAGACCCAAATACGCAGCACAACCACACACACAAGTGAAGACTTGAGCTCAAATGACAAATCGGTGAGTGCACAACTCGAATGGAGCCCAAATCACTAACACAATGAAGCGAATGCGCGAGAGTGGAGTCTGGATGCTTGAGAATGCTTAGAGTATGCTTGGGTGACTCCTTCATGTGCCTAGGGGTCCCTTTTATAGCCCCAAGGCGGCTAGATGCTGTTGAAGACCAACTTGGAAGGCCAAACTTGCCTTCTGTCGAGTGGTGCATCGGAGTACCGGACAGTCCGGTGCACCACCGGACAATCACTGTAGCTGTCCGGTGCGCGATCTCCTTACTTTTCTGGTGCATCCGACCGTTGGTCCTCGGGGCAGTTGGCACACCGGACACTGTCCGGTGCACACCGGATAGCCGGTGTGCCCAACCGACCGTTGCTGCGGGCCACGCGTCGCCCGCGGATTGCACGGCCGACCGTTGCGCTGGCGATCGTTGGCTCACCGGACAGTCCGGTGAATTATAGCCATAGGTCGTCGTCGAATCCCGAGATCGGCGAGTTCATCGCGGACAAGCTTGGCGCACCGGACACTGTCCGGTGCACCTGACTAGAGTTGCTGTTTGGCTGCACACAGCCAAGTCTTTTCCAATTTGTTTCTTTTCTTCTTTGCTCTGTTTCTAACACTTAGACAAATACATTAGTATACAAAAACAAATTACTAAGTCTAGAAACATACCTTGTTATGTGATTTGCACTTCTTGCTTGTTTAGCACATAGCAACTCACTCACTATGTGTTGAACACTTAATCACCAAAACACTTTAGAAATGGCCCAAGGGCACATTTCCCTTTCAATCTCCCCCTTTTTAGTGATTTATGCCAACACAACAAAAAGCAACAAAAGAAGTGCAACATCAATGCAATTGAAGACCAAATTGTTTTTGCACAAGATTTGACATATTTGGATCATTCTTTGCCACCACTTGGTTTGTTTTTGTAAATCAAATCCTTTTTCCTATCTCTAAGTCAAACACACTTGTTTGGGCAAATCAAGATATATTCCAATGGAAAAATTGATCAAGTACCAAAAACTCCCCCTTTTTCCCATAATCAAAAATTCTCCCCCATAAGAGACCAAATTTTGCAATAAGAGTATTTTGGACAAATCAAAAGTTCTAACTCTATTGTTTTCAAAATTCACAAGTGGTAGCTGATCCATTTGCTTTGGCCTTAATTTCTCCCCCTTTGGCATTAAGCACCAAAACGGGATCATTCTTGGCCCTTTAACCCCATTGCCTCACCAAAAATTTCAATTAAGAGCAAAAAGGCAATAAGAGCGTGAATATGAACTTGGAATTGAGTACACTAAAACCATAGTGCAGTGGAAGTCTTTGCAGGGTCCAAGTTCGCCTTTCCCTTTCAATGCACCTTTGAGACTACATCAAGTATACTCAAACACAAAGGTTAGTCTCAAAGGGTCAAGTTGTAGCACTTCTCCCCCTAAATATGTGCATCATTCACACATGGACTTGTGAGGTCCGGGGATCCCTTGCACAACTTGAGCACCATAAATAAGCAACAATTCATATAAATGCATGAAGTAACATGATCAAAGGCATAGAACACATGTATGCTATAGATCAATCCAAGTTACGTGAATCTAAGACATTTAGCTCACCACGCAACCTGCAAAAGGTTTTCTCATCCAACGGCTTGGTAAAGATATCAGCTAGCTGGTTCTCGGTGGTAATATGGTACACCTCGATATCTCCCTTTTGCTGGTGGTCTCTCAGGAAGTGATGCCGGATGTCTATGAGCTTAGTGCGGCTGTGTTCAACAGGATTATCCGCCATGTGGATAGCACTCTCATTGTCACATAGGAGTGGGACTTTGCTCAGATTGTAGCCAAAGTCCCGGAGGGTTTGCCTCATCCAAAGTAGTTGCGCGCAACACTGTCCTACGGCAACATACTCGGCCTCAGCGGTGGATAGGGCAACGGATGTCTGTTTCTTGGAACTCCAGGACACCAGGGACCTTCCTAGAAATTGGCACGTCCCTGATGTACTCTTCCTATCAACCTTGCACCCGGCATAATCGAAGTCTGCGTATCCAATTAAGTCAAAGGTAGACCCCTTTGGATACCAGATCTCGAAGCAAGTAGCAACTAAATATCTAAGAATTCGCTTAACAGCCACAAGGTGACGTTCCCTTGGGTCGGATTGATATCTAGCACACATGCATACACTAAGCATAATGTCCGGTCTACTAGCACATAAATAAAGCAATGACCCTATCATAGACCGGTATGCCTTTTGATCAACGAACTTACCCGTCGGTTCCCATAGGTGTCTTCGCGGGCTTGGCGTCCTTCATCCAAACCGCTTGAGAAGATCTTGTGTGTACTTCGTTTGAGAGAGGAAGGTGCCGTCCTTGAGTTGCTTCACTTGGAACCCAAGGAAGTAGGTCAACTCGCCCATCATCGACATCTCGAACTTTTGTGTCATTACCCTGCTAAACTCCTCACAAGACTTTTGATTACTAGAACCAAATATTATGTCA
This sequence comes from Zea mays, assembly GCF_902167145.1. NCBI lineage: Eukaryota > Viridiplantae > Streptophyta > Magnoliopsida > Poales > Poaceae > Zea > Zea mays. The sequence goes on from NC_050097.1 coordinate 94,305,354, forward strand.
TCGACATAAATTTGGCACATAAAAAGATCACCATCACAAGTCTTAGTAAAAAGAGTGGGATCGGCTTTCCCAACCTTGAAAACATTAGCAATTAAGAAATCTATAAGGCATTCATACCATGCTCTTGGAGCTTGCTTAAGTCCATAGAGCGCCTTAGAGAGCTTGAACACATGGTCGAGGTACCTGTCATCCTCAAAGCCAGGGGGTTGTTCCACGTATACCTCCTCCTTGATTGGCCCGTTGAGGAAAGCGCTCTTTACGTCCATTTGAAACAACCTGAAAGAGTGGTGAGCGGCATAGGCTAATAAAATTTGAATAGACTCTAGCCTAGCCACAGGAGCAATAGTCTCCTCGAAATCCAAACCTGCGACTTGGGCATAACCTTTTGCCACAAGTCGAGCCTTGTTTCTTGTCACCACCCCGTGCTCGTCTTGCTTGTTGCGGAACACCCACTTGGTTCCCACAACATTTTGCTTTGGACATGGCACCAGGCTCCAAACTTCATTCCTCTTAAAGTTGTTGAGCTCTTTCTGCATGGCCAACACCCAGTCCGGATCCTGCAAGGCCTCTTCTACCCTGAAAGGCTCAATAGAAGAGACAAACCAGTAATGCTCACAAAAATTAGCTAAATGTGAGCGAGTTGTTACTCCCTTGCTTATGTCACCCAGAATCTGATCGACGGGGTGATTTCTTTGGATCGTTGCTCGGACTTGAGTTGGAGGGACCCGTGGTGCTTCTTCTTCCATCACTTGTTCTTTCTGTGCTCCCCCTTGATCCTATCCCTCTTTTTGAGGTACATGTTCACCGTCTTGAGTTTGAGGATGCATCATTGTGGAGGAAGATGGCTGATCTTGCTCTTGTTGTTCCTGTGGTCGCACATCACCTATCGCCATCGAGCGCATTACGGTCGTTGGAACATCATCTTCATCTATGTCATCAAGATCAACTTGCTCCATTGGAGAGCCATTAGTCTCATCAAATACAACGTCGCTAGAGACTTCAACCAAACCCGATGATTTGTTGAAGACTCTATATGCCTTTGTATTTGAGTCATACCCTAGTAAAAACCCTTCTACAGCCTTGGGAGCAAATTTAGAATGTCTACCTTTCTTCACCAGAATGTAACATTTGCTCCCAAATACGCGAAAGTAAGAAACGTTGGGTTTATTACTGGTAAGGAGTTCATACGAGGTCTTCTTGAGAAGGTGATGTAGGTAGAGCCGGTTTATGGCGTGGCAAGCTATGTTCACAGCTTCCGACCAAAACCGCTTGGGCGTCTTGAATTCTCCAAGCATCATTCTTGCCATGTCGATAAGCGTCATGTTCTTCCTCTCTACCACACTATTTTGCTGTGGTGTGTAGCGAGCGGAGAACTCGTGTTTGACGCCTTCTTCCTCAAGATACTCCTCCACTAGCAGATTCTTGAACTCAGACCCGTTGTCGCTTCTTATATATCTTTTTCACCTTGAGCTCAAATTCGTTTTGAGCCCTCTTTAGAAAGCGCTTTAGGGTCCCTTGGGTTTCTGATTTATCCTGCAAAAAGAAAACCCAAGTGAAGCGGGAAAAATCATCAACAATTACAAGACCATACTTACTTCCCCCGATGCTTAGGTAGGCAACGGGTCCGAAGAGGTCCATGTGAAGAAGCTCCAGTGGTCTTGATGTTGTCATCACATTCTTGCTGTGATGAGTGCTTCCCACCTGTTTCCCCACCTGACATGCTGCACAAGGCCTATCTTTCTCGAAACAAACATTGGTTAGTCCTAACACATGTTCTCCCTTTAGAAGTTTATGAAGGTTCATCATCCCAACATGCGCTAGACGACGATGCCACAGCCAGCCCATACTAGTCTTAGCTATTAAGCATGAATCTAGATCGGCCTCCTCTTTCGAAAAATCAACTAAGTAGAGTTTGTCGTCTAATACATTCTTAAAAGCTAATGAACCATCACTCCTTCTAAAGACAGATACATCAACATTTGTAAAAAGACAATTGTAACCCATGTGACACAATTGACTTACATACTGTTGGGGATATGCTTCATAGTCGAAGATCCTGAAGAAAGAAACACCTTCGGCAGATCCTTTCAAAAGCAGTGCCGAAGTCATCACTCATAAAGCATCGGCCTAGTGACATGGCTCAAGACGAAGGAGTGAACCGACTTAAAGATGAAATGACCAATAGACCCATGATAGTTTGTGTCATGATTGTAATCGATTGTAAAGGGCATAAATGTAATTTCACACAGGCTGTGCCCTGTGCCTATAAATAGGTGAACAGTACCCCCGTACTGTTCACGAAATCTTGTAATCACTTGCATGCGACACTTGGATTATTGCCTTCTGTCAAGACGAAGGTATAAATGTGATTAAATGTCATACTTTAATATTTAAGTTTGTATAATGAAATATACAAATAAGTTTATGTGTTTTGATATATTATTCTTTCATGTTTTATATTTTATATTTCGTCTTTCATTATTTCACAACTCTAGTCACGAAGGTATGACCTTCGTGATTTTTGCCCATGACCTTCGTCCAAAGTTCATTATATCCTTGGGGAGATAATGCTTCAATGGACGAAGGGCATTAACATTTAACATTTTATGTTGCCTTGTTCTTAATTCGAAGCATTTGAGAACAAGTCCCCAACATTAGTGCCCACCTCCGGTGAACTCACTTCCACTTTTTGAGCTGATGGCTTCGTTCAACAACCAAGCTGAAGCTGCTTCGGCTACGAAGCTGGTGCTCCCGATAACAGGCGGTTCATGCTTAGAGCCGACCAACAAGAAGTAGAAGAAGGAGGCTCAGAGAAGGGTACAACATGTCGGGGTGCAGGGACCCTTCATTAAGTTGAAATGGTCTCATATCCCAATTACCTTCTCCCAGGAGGACCTTCAGCTCAAGGATTACCCTCACAATGATGCTATGGTCATTTCTTGTGTCATCAAGGGATTTCTGGTCCACAATGTTCTGGTTGATACAGGTAGTGCAGTAGATATTATATTTGCCAAGGCCTTCAGACAAATGCAAGAGCCAGAGGATAAGATTCATGATGCTACACACCCTCTTTGTGGCTTCGGAGGAAGGCAGATCGTAGCACTCGGCAAGATCACGATGCCAGGACTGAGCAAGTTGTGTTTTATATTGTCGACATGGAGTATCCCTACAATGCAATCATTGGTCGTGGGACACTCAATGCTTTTGAAGCAATTCTTCACCCAGCATATCTATGCATGAAGATACCTTCGGATCAAGGGCCTATTGCTATTCATGGAAGTCAGGAAGCTGCCAGAAAGACTGAAGGAAACTGGACAGATTCAAAAGCAATCCATAATATAGATGGAGCCGAAGCTTGTGAGCAGTATAAGTACAGAAGAGAGAAGGCTGCTTCGGCTGATCAGCCGAAGCCCATGCTTCTATGTGAAGACATAGCAGAGCAGAAGGTATTGCTGGGATCCCAACTATCTGAAGAGCAGGAGAAAACCTTGTTAAGGTTTTTATTCAACAACAAGATGTCTTTGCATGGTCAGCCAATGATCTCTGTGGTGTCAACAGGGACATCATTGAACATTCGCTCAATGTTGATCCATCCTTCAGACCCAGAAAATAGAGGCTTCGGAAAATGTCTGGTGACAATGCCGAAGGTGCTCGGAATGAAGTGAAAAGACTTCTTAGTGCTGGAGTCATCAGAGAAGTAAAATACCCAGAACGGCTAGCCAACACTGTTATGGTGAAGAAGGCCAATGGTAAATGGAGAATGTGCATTGATTTTACTGATCTCAACAAGGCTTGTCCAAAGGATGAGTTCCCATTACCAAGAATAGATTCTCTAGTGGATGCAGCAGCTTCGTCAGAGCTCGTGAGTCTACTAGATTGTTATTTAGGCTACCACCAAATCTGGATGAAGAAGGAAGATGAGCCAAAAACCAGCTTCATAACCCCCAGTGGTACATATTATTATCTTTGGATGCCTGAGGGGCTCAAGAATGCTGGAGGAAGCATCAGTAGAATGACAGCCAAAGTCCTTCACTCTTAGATAGGCAGAAATGTGCTAACATATGTTGATGATATCATAGTAAAGAGCACGAAGTAGGAAAATCACATTGCTGATTTGCAGGAAACATTTGCTAATTTTAGGCAAGCTGGCCTTAAATTAAATCCAGAGAAATGTGTCTTCGGAGTAAAGAAGGGAAAATTCCTTGGTTGTCTAGTTTCAACGAAAGGGATCGAAGCTAATCCGAACAAAATCGAAGCTATTCTTCGGATGGAGCCGCCAAGCACAAAGAAGGGGGCTCAACGGCTGATAGGAAGACTGGCATCTTTGAATCGATTCATATCTAGATCAGCAGAGAGAAATTTACCATTCTTTGAAGTGCTAAAGTCGGCCGAAGTCTTTCAATGGGGATCAGCTCAGCAGAAAGCCTTCGAAGAGCTAAAGCAATTCCTGATAGATCTAACAACGCTAACTCCACCCACGCCAGGGGCTCCTCTGCTATTGTATGTGGCAGCTTCGCACTCTGCAGTAAGTGTGGCGCTTGTACAGGAGAAGCTTGAAGGACAAACTAAAAAGCAAGTCCCAGTATATTTTGTCTCCGAAGTATTAAGCTTATCAAAGAAAAATTACACAGAATTGGAGAAAGTGTTGTATGATGTATTAATGGCCTCCAGGAAGCTTCGGCATTATTTTCAAGCTTACCATATAATTGTTCCCTCGTCACAGCCTCTGAAGGATATTATGAGGAACAGAGAAGCTACTGGAAGGGTTGGAAAGTGGGCCGTGGAGCTCAATGAATTCACCATTGACTACGTGCATAGATCTTCAATTCAATCCCAGGCGCTTGCAGACTTCATCGCTGACTGGACGCCAGGGGCTCACGAAGAAGGGACAAGCAAGGATACCGAAGCTTGGACAGTGTTCTGCGTTGGTTCTTGGGGAACCTTCTGTGCAGGAGCAGCTGCGGTCTTAGTGGCACCATCAAAAGTCAAAACATGTTTTGCAGTCAAACTGGATTTCAGTTGCACAAATAATATTGCTGAGTACGAAGCACTTCTATTGGGGCTTCGGAAACTAAGGGTAATGGGAATAAGAAGGGCCATCCTATAGACTAATTCTCAAGTTATTGCTGGTCATGTGGATAAGAGCAGCAAGGCACGAGATCCGAAGCTTGAAAAATATTTGGATGCAATCCGAAGGTTGGAAGCTTCCTTCGAAGGTTTTTCCGTCAAGAATATTCCAAGAGGTGAAAATGAGCATGCAGATTTGCTAGCCAAATCAGCGGCTGAGGGGCTCCCCTTCCCTCCGAAGTATTTTTTGAAGCAATAAAAGCACATTCGGTTGAGCTCATGGAGAGAGCAGTGCTTACTATTTCTCCAGTACACAGTGAAGACTGGAGAACTGAAATAATATCTTTCCTCCAAGGCAATTGTTTTTCAAGCGACGAAGCTTATAACAAGAGAATGGAGGCAAGAACAAGACCATATGTAATAATAGAAGGGGAATTGTATAAACATGGAGTTTGCTCATGACTCCTTAAGTGTTTATCAAGAACCGAAGGTATGGAATTAATGAAAGAGATACATGCAGGTCTGTGTGGATCTCACATTGGATCTAGGCCCTTGTTAGGAAAAGTTTTTCGACAAGGATTTTATTGGCCGAAGGCAGCTTCGGATGCAGCATAATTAGTCCAAAAATGCGAAGGCTGTCAAAAATGTGCAAGAGATCAAAAGCAACCTTCATCTCTCACTCAATTAATACAACCCACTTGGCCATTACAAAGGTGGGGCCTCGATTTGCTAGGCCCGCTTCCACCAGCACAAGGAAATCTAAAATATGTTGTGGTGGCGGTAGAGTATTTTTCCAAGTGGATTGAGGCGAAGCCTTTAGCCACAATAACTTCGGTCACTGTCCAGAAATTTTTCTGGCAAAATATTGTTTGTCGCTTCGGAGTGCCAAAGGCTATTACTGTGGACAACGGGACACAATTCGATGCTGAAGCTTTCAAAGAATTCTGTGGACAAATTGGCACGAAGATTCATTTTGCATCGGTTATACATCCGGAGTCAAATGGACTTGTTGAAAGAGCTAATGGCATTATAATGACGGGAATAATGAAGTTAATCTTCAATCAGCCCAGAGGAAAGTGGCCAGATGAATTGATCAAAGTGGTGTGGAGCCACAACACAACAATATCAAGGTCAACAGGATTTACACCATTCAAATTACTGTTTGGTGACGAAGCAATAACCCCAGAAGAAGCTAAGGCAGGATCAATAAGAACAGTGGCTTCGACAGAAGACGAAGCTGATTGTTCTGTGGCAAAAGATGTTATAGAATGGATCAGGCTTCAGGCCATGGAGAACATCAATAAATATCAAGCCGAAACAATAAAGTGGCGTGACAGAAAAGTTCGGCTAAAGAACATTAAGCCAGGGCACTTAGTACTTCGGAGAGTGGCCAACCCAGATACAGTAGGCAAGCTACAGCTGAAGTGGGAAGGACCTTTTTTGGTAGTATCTTCGTCAAGATCCGGCTCTTACAGACTGAAGGATATGGACGGCAACAACATTCCTAGATCTTGGAATGCGGATGAGCTTCGGCGATATTATGTTTAGCTTGATGTAATCTTTTTATTTTTCCTATGGCACCCTTTTCCTTTCCGAAGGGGGAGAAAGGTTTTTAATGGGGCCATAGCATGTAATTTCTCTTTTTCTTATTCAGCTCCACGAGAGCAAAATACCCCAAAAATGTAAATGTAAAAACTGAGCATGCACCATTGAGTGCAGGCAAAAAGGAAAAAACAGGGAGAAGCTCGAAAGTCGTCCCTAAGGGGATGCAGAGCACGACGAAGCTACAAAAAGCCGTTCCTAAGGGAGTGTAGCGTAGGTTTTCTGCTCAAAAGTCATTCTCAAGGGAATGCAGAGCTTACAGCAAAAAGTCAACGCTGATACCACCGAAATATAAGGCAAAGCGCGAAAATTCAACGCGATACCGCTGAAATAGAAGGCGAAGAAGTTCAAAAGACATTCCTAAGGGGATGCAGAACTTACAGCGAAAAGTCAGCGCTGATACACCGAAAAATAAGCGGTGAAGCCAAAAAATAAACGACAAAGAGACTTCGTTCATTCCCAAGGAAATGAAGGCTATGGTTGTGGCTTCGTATGCGTGTGTTTGGACATTCATTTGCACGACACATTACATCATACATTTGCATTCATAAACATTCATTTAGACATACATAGGGTCATCATCATCATAACATAGGCGGATGCTTCAGCTCTAAGGATAACGCTTCGATAAAAAGAAAAGAAGCAGTTTCATGCTTTGTTGTGTACGAAAAGAAGGGAAGGTGTTTTTTGCCTTTGGCTCAAAAATGCTAGTTTCGTTCACATCAAAGCACTTCATACATTGGTGGAAAGGTAAAAATATATTACAAGGTATGGACAAAATTTACAGAGTAAAATCTAATTCTTAAATTACAATATTCTTTACAAAGGTTATTACAAGAGTTCTTAGAGTTTTTTCCACAACTATCTATTCAAGCTTCTATTGAGTGTCGGATCGTCTATTAAGCTTCGGCTTTGTGCTCTTCAGCTTCGTCATCTTGCTCCTCAGCTTCGTCATCCTGTATATATTAAAGTATTATAAGGAAAATTCAAGTTTAAAGGAAAAGGTAAGCACAAGGTATGATTTTGTTACCGGCTTGAGATGACTTCGAGCTTCGTCACCAGCTATGCTTCGTCCACCCTTCGTCCATACTAGTTTTATAAATCTGTTTCCTATGCTTCGGGAAAGACTAGAATATCAATCAGATCTGCTGGTGATAAACTAAAGTTGGGTCTATTGACAACCTTTCCATGTGTGCAACCAGATTTCAGGAAGGCGACAGCTGTGCCCCGAGAAGCTACCAGGGCACAGAAATCACCATGTCTGGCTATAATTTCATCAAGGTCATCAATTTCACCCTCGATATGTTCGAAGGCCCCTGGCAAGTCTTCAGTTGAAGGACTAAATTTTTCACAGCTGGCTCCAACCGAATTGAAGATATGCTTCAGCCGTTGTACACATCGGCTACTGAACTCCAGACATTTGTTTTGAAGCTCCATCAATGATTTTTGCAAACTTGAACTTTTCTCAACCTCAGTCTTAAATTTGGAATTTAACTTCTGCTTTTCCTGTTCGAAGCTTTAGACTTTGAGAGAAGCTCCGTATTTAACTTTGCAATTTTAGCTTCAGCTTCTGCCAATAAACCTTGTGTTGTCTGAAGCTCGAAATCCTTCTTTTCAAGAGCAGTTGCTTGATCTTTTATTTTGCTTTCTAAACCCTCAATTATAACTTCATGTTTTTTATCTTCAAGATCTTGTTGCATTCTCAAAGCTTTACTCAACAACATACTCTGTGCATAAGCAACCTTCATTAGAAAACACCTTCGTTGTTAAAGACAATAAAAAGATGAAGAAAAGTTTTTTACCTTGAAATTGGAATAGAATAAACTACCGACAAGATGTTGTCGTCGGTAGCGACTTATGTCAGTCTCGAGCTTCGGGAAACCAATACTCTTTGATAGAGTACCGATAACCTTCGCCCCGGTTTGATCTCAGACGCAGCCTAACTTTTCATCGTCAACACCACCGAAAAGTAGTGCCCCTGGTTGATATCCGCAGGATATGGCATATTCTTTTAACTCTTCTTTCTCAGCCTTCATCAACTCTTGTCCAACTAAGTTTTGAAAGTTGAAAATTTCCTCTTCTGAAGCGTCTTCGGCTATTTCCTTCTCCTTCCCAGGTACTGTAGCCATGGCTTCTTCAGCGGCTACGGCAGCTTCTTCTGTGGCCATGTCCAGAAGTATCTTATCAATGTTGGAAAGTGTGCTTTCTAAATGTACATCTTCGGCCGTGGCAGCTTCGGCAGCTGCAGCTTCAGTAGGTGCAACTTCGGTGGCTGTTGCGCTCTCAACAGCCGGTGCCTTCGAAGCCGAAGCTGACGGTGGTGTCCCTTCAATAACCTCTGTCACTGTAATAATTCTTCGTTTTTCGGCCCAGCTGCCTTCTTCGTTAGCGAGGGCTCCTTTTCCTTCTGAAAAAGCTTCGTCAGATGCGGCCCCAGTGGACTTAGCTTGATAGGAAAAGATTCAGTCATTACCTTTAAGATTTCCTCCACGTTGGTGGCAGAAGGTGTTGCAGCAGTTTCTTCTTCTTTATCAGTTACCTTCTGCTTCGGAGCCGCAGCCTTTCTTTTCTTCGAAGCATCTGTCTACGGCTCAGGCCTCAACTTTCTCTTTTTTAGTTTTTCTTCATCATCTTTCACCAATTTAGCATCTTCTTTATTCAGGACGCTGGCAACTCTCTTTCTCTTCTGTCCTTCGGTGCCTCGGTCCAGTCGCTCATAGTCAGGTTACTCAAAGTTCAGAGCATCCATTACCCGGTTTAACCTTCGCTTTAGACGAGTGCTGAAGGCTGCAGTCATTAGTTGATCTTCTTTTTAGAATAATTGCCAAGAATGTCGTTGCACATAACTTCAATTGTGTCTAACCATTCTTGACAAGGTGCTTTGAAATGTTTCTTGAATTTATAATAATATGGCAACCAAACAAGTTCCTCATTTTACTTTTCTCCCTTGAGCTTCGGCATGTCCCACTCTTTCAAAGTTGGGAACACTCTAAAAGCCAAGAATTCTTGCACTAGATCCCTAGTGCCAATATGCTCCGCAATAACTCGAAATTCGCCCAGTGCAATTTGGCTCGGACTCTTCGGCGTCATGTTGCACTGGGGCCTGGTTTCTCCGAAGATTAATTCTAGTGGACTTTGGACTAGCTTCTCCTTTTCTTCATCAACTTTGACGTAAAACCATTCAGTCTTCCAGCCAGCTGGCCACTTGGTACGATAGCTGATAACTGGAAACTTCGTATTTTTGCGATAAGCAAAATTGTAGCAGCCGAAGTTTTCATGCAGCCCATCTTCTCTAGCTTTTGTTTGATAATGAAGCTCATGTACTCGACAGAAGCCTTTGGCAAATGGTTCTACCCCCTGGCTTCAGAGGGCCCAGATGTAGACACTAAGCCTAACAATGGCGTTAGGAGTTAGCTGATGAAGATAAATCCCAAACTTCTTCAAAACATCAGCAATCATCCCATTCAAAGGAAATCTTAATCCTGCTTTAAAGAAGCTTTTGAAGACTACCACCTCATCCTTTTCCGACTTCGGAGTAATTTCCTCTCCGCCAAAACGAACCAGCTCCTTCTTTGCTTCACTAAAATAGCCTAACTTCATCAGCTTAGACATATCACCTTCGGTAATGGTGGATTTCCCAAACTCTAGGTGGCTGGGTTTAGATGGCACGGTGCTGTAATCATCTTCAGATTCAATTTCCTTAGCATCAACCTGCTCAGCTTCAACGGCAGGTGCATCCTCTGATACTACCAGCCCTGACCGTTGCATCACTTCAGAGATTGGAGCGGTTCAGCACCTTTGGCTTCCTCTCCATCGCGAGCAACCCTAGCTGTTGAGCGTACCCTAGCCATCTGATGATTGAATTTCTTGTTTTTTTGACAAAGTTGAAATTTTTTTAACTTTTCCGAAGCTCTTTTTTGTTATGAAGCTTGAGCAAAATGAATAGCTTCGGTTGACGATGTAGTAAGCAAGCTTCGGCTGTGGTCAAATTTTTGGCAGCAAAATAGTGTAATAGCAATGAATGTTGTGGTAACTTCACACCTACACGTCTGTTTATATAGTGCCGCAGGTGGGAAGGTAAATCGTCAAGTCTTCCGCACCGGACAAACAGCCGCACGCACCCACTGAACGGTGGGCCACAGAGCCCGAGAAGGTGAATCGCCAGGACGCGTGTAACTGCTGCATGGCGGGGCCACCTTGCACTCGGATTATTTTAATCGTTTCTCGGCAACGAGCTCAGGGAAGGTGTTTTTCGGATCTTCGGCATCCTGAAGCCTAGAAGACTTTTTCACGGATCAAGCTCGTTACGAAAAATGATCTAGCACCGCGAAGGGGCTATTGTTGGGGATATGCTTCGTAGCGGAAGATCCTGAAGAAAGAAACACCTTCGGCAGATCCTTTCAAAAGCAGTGCCGAAGTCATCACTCATAAAGCTTCGGCATAGTGACATGACTCAAGACGAAGGAGTGAACCGACTTAAAGATGAAATGACCAATAGACCCATGATAGTTTGTGTCATGATTGTAATCGATTGTAAAGGGCATAAATGTAATTTCACACAGGCTGCAAAATTTTTGGAAGGTCATGGGCAAAAAATCACGAAGGTCATACCTAGTCACGAAGGTATGACCTTCATGATTTTTGCCCATGACCTTCGTGATTTTTGCCCATGACAATCGATTACAATGATAGTTTTATATTCTTTCATGTTTGCCTCTCGTTGGGTCCTACAAGGTTAGTCACAGTAATTTTTGGAACCCAAATACAAGTCTTGTCTCCCTTGCATTTGGCTCCCAACTTCCTAGCAACCACTTTTTCATTCTTACATGAAAGTACAAAAGAAGTGTTGCAAGCATGGAAAACAGTAGTAGGTATATTACACATTTTTCTAGGCACATGATGCACAACATGATTTCTCCTAGGCCTACTTTTACCATGAACAAAAGTAGAACTAGAGGCAAACATAGCATGTGAATTAAAAGCATCAGGATCATAACTCCTATTATAGTGAGCACGATTAGCAATTTTCCTATCATAAATAAAAGCATGGTACCTTTGAGGACTACTTGCCATAGGGGCCTTCCCTTTCTCCTTGTTGAGAATGGGAGCCTTATGGCTTGTTAAGTTCTTGGTTTCCCTTCGAAAACCAAGTCCATCCTTAATTGAGGGGTGTCTACCAACATGTAGGCATCCCTAGCAAACTTTAATTTATCAAAATCATTTTTGCAAGTCTTAAGTTGAGCATTAAGACTCACCACTTCATCATTCAACTTAGTAATAGAAATAAGATGTTCATTACATGCATCAACATCAAAGTCCTTACATCTATTACAAATACTAACATGCTCTACACATGAATTTATTTTACTAACTTCCTCTAGCTTAACAGTTAATTCATCATTTAAACTCTTTAAACTAGATATAGTTTCATGGCAAGTAGATAACTCAGAAGATAGCATTTCATTCCTCTTAGTTTCTAAAGAAAGTGATTTTTGAACACTAATAAATTTGTCATGCTATTCATACAAAATATCTTCTTGCTTTTCTAGCAATCTATCTTTTTCATTTAGAGCATCAATTAATTCATTATTTTTCTCTACTTTAGCTCTATCTAAACCTTTAAATAAGCTAGAGTAATCTACTTCATCATCGGAAGCATCATCATTGCTAGAAGTAGTGTACTTAGGGGTATCTTGAACATGTACCTTCTTTTCCTTGGCCATAAGACATGTATGGCGTTCGTTGGGGAAGAGAGAAGATTTGTTGAAGGCCGAGGCAGCGAGACCTTCGTCGTCGGAGTCGGAAGAAGAGCAGTCCGAGTCCCATTTCTTTCCAAGGTGCGCTTCGCCCTTTGCCTTCCTGTAGCTCTTCTTTTTCTCCTTCTTCCCGCTCTTTTCTTGTCCCTGGTCACTATCATTATCGGGACAATTTGCAATAAAGTGACCAGTCTTACCGCATTTGAAGCAGGAGCGCTTCCCCCTTGTTTTACTCTTGGAGGGGTATTCTTTGCGTCCTTTGAGTGCGGTCTTGAAGCGCTTGATGATAAGCGCCATTTCATTCTCGTTGAGCCCGGCAGCCTCTACTTGTGCTACCTTGCTTGGTAGCGCCTCGTTGCTGCTTGTTGCCTTGAGCGCAACGGGCTGCGGCTCGTAGATGGGTAGTGGACCGTTCAAGGTGTCATCCACATATCGTGCCTCCTTTACCATCATGCGCCCGCTCACGAATTTTCCGAGTATCTCCTCGGGTGTCATCTTTGTGTACCTGGGGTTTTCACGGATAAGATTCACAAGATGGGGGTCAATAACTGTAAATGACCTGAGAATGAGTTGGACGACGTCATGATCCGTCCATCTTGTGCTTCCATAGCTTCTAATCTTGTTGACCAGGGTCTTGAGCCTGTTGTAGGTTTGTGTTGGCTCTTCTCCCCTGATCATGGCAAATCTCCCTAGCTCGCCTTCCACTAGTTCCATTTTGGTGATCATTGTAGCATCATTTCCCTCATGTGAGATCTTGAGGGTGTCCCAGATTTGCTTGGCATTGTCCAAGCCACTTACTTTATTATACTCGTCCCTGTAAAGAGATGCTAACAACACAGTAGTAGCTTGGGCATTCTTATGGATTTGCTCATTAATAATCACAGGGTTATCCGTACTATCGAAATGCATTCCATTTTCCACTATTTCCCAAATGCTAGGATGGAGAAAAAAATAGATGACTACGCATTTTATGACTCCAAAATGAGTAGTCTTCTCCATCAAAGTGTGGAGGTTTTCCTAGAGGAATAGAGAGTAAATGTGCATTCGAATTGTATGGCATGCGAGAATAGTCAAAAGAGTAGTTTTGATTAACCGTTCTCTTTTTCGACGAAGAGTCATCATCGTCTCTTGGTGAAGAAGAAGATGCATCGCTGTCGTAGTAGATGATCTTCTTGATGTGCATCTTCTTCTTCCCGTCCTTCTTCTTGTGACTCGAGCCTGAGTCAGTGGGCTTGTCGTCCCTTGGCTCGTTGAAGAGGGACTCCTTCTCCTTGTCGTTGACCACCATCCCCTTTCCCTTAGGATCCATCTCTTCGGGCGGTTAGTCCCTTAGATGAAGAGTACGGCTCCGATACTAAATGAGAGCACCTAGAGGGGGGGCGAATATGTGATTCTGTAAAAAATCAACACTAATAGCCACAAAACTTAGTTATGAGTGTTAGTACGGCTAAGTAGCTTGAATCGAGTTCTTGTGAACACAAACAATCACAGAGAGATCAACACAAGACACGCGATTTTTATCCCGTGGTTCGGCCAAGTAACACTTGCCTACTTCCACGTTGTGGCGTCTCAATGGACGAGAGTTGCACTCAACCCCTTTCAAGTGATCCGATGATCAACTTGAATACCACGGTATTTTCCTTAGAGTATTTTCCCGTTTGCGAGGAATCTCCACAACTTGGAGTCTCTCGCCCTTACAATTGAGATCACAAAGAAAGCACAGAGTAAGGTTGGGAAAAGCAACACACACAAGACCCAAATACGCAGCACAACCACGCACACAAGTGAAGACTTGAGCTCAAATGACAACTCGGTGAGTGCACAACTCGAATGGAGCCCAAATCACTAACACAATGAAGCGGATGCGCGAGAGTGGAGTCTGGATGCTTGAGAATGCTTAGAGTATGCTTGGGTGACTCCTCCATGCGCCTAGGGGTCCCTTTTATAGCCCCAAGGCAGCTAGGAGCCGTTGAAGACCAACTTGGAAGGCCAAACTTGCCTTCTGTCAGGTGGTGCACCGGACAGTCCGGTGCACCACCGGACAGTCACTGTAGTTGTCCGGTGTGCGATCTCCTTCCTTTTCTAGCGCATCCGACCGTTGGTCCTCGGGGGCAGTTGGCGCACCGGACAGTCCGGTGTGCCCAACCGACCGTTGTTGCGGGCCACGCGTCGCCCGCGGAATGCGCGACCGACCATTGCGCTAGCGACCGTTGGCTCACCGGACAGTCCGGTGCACCACCGGACAGTCCGGTGAATTATTGTCGTACGCCGCCGTCGAATCCCGAGAGCGGTGAGTTCATCGCGGACAAGCCTGCACCACCGGACACTGTCCGATGCACCACCGGACAGCCCGGTGCACCTGACCAGAGCTGCTGTTTGGCTGCACATAGCCAAGTCTTTTTCAATTTGTTTCTTTTCTTCTCTGCTCTGTTTCTAACACTTAGACAAATACATTAGTATACAAAAACAAATTACTAAGTCTAGAAACATACCTTGTTATATGATTTGCACTTCTTGCTTGTTTTGCACATAGCAACTCACTCACTATGTGTTGGACACTTAATCACCAAAACACTTTAGACATGGCCCGAGGGCACATTTCCCTTTCAGTACCACACAGGTACTTAAAAATCCACTTAACAGCTTCCCAATGTGTTCTACCAGGATTAGCCACGTATCTAGTAACCAAACTCATAGCATACGACAAATCAGGACGTGAGCAAACCATAGCATACATCAAAGAACCAACTGCACTAAAATAAGGCACCTTTGACATATACTTTAAATCTTCATCTTTGGTTGGACATTGAGCAGATGACAACTTGAAGTGAGGAGCAATGGGAGTACTTACTGGATTAGAATCATGCATATTGAAATGGCGCAGAACCTTCTGAATATAACTGCGCTGACTAGGGAACAACAAACCCTATTTCCTGTCTCTCCCAATCTCCATGCCAAGAATCTTTCTAGCGGCTCTCAGGTCCTTTTTGTCAAACTTGCTACTCAACTGTGCCTTTAAGGTTGCGATCTCCTTCTTGCTATTGGCGGCAATCAACATGTCATCAACATATAATAGCAAATAGATAGGTGAACCATTAACAAATTTAATATAGACACAGCTATCATACTGGGACCTTTTAAAGCCATTAGAAATCATAAATGAATCAAACCTCTTGTACCACTGCCTCAGAGACTGCTTCAAACCATAAAGGGACTTCTTCAATTTGCAAACAAAATTCTCCTTACCAGGAACCATAAACCCTCAGGCTGATCCATATAAAATTCTTTCTCCGACTCTCCATGTAAGAAAGCAGTCTTCACATCTAACTGTTCAAGCTCAAGATCTTGCATAGCAACAATACTTAAGAAAGTATGAATAGAGATATACTTTACCACTGGAGAGAAAACATCATTATAATCAATTCCTAGTATTTGACTGAAACCTTTTGCAACTAACCTTTCCTTAAACCTTGGAGGCTCAATTGGAGATGGACCTTCTTTTCTTTTGAAGATCTATTTGCAGCGAACAGTCTTCTTTTATTCAGGAAAGCGAACAATGTCCCATCTACCATTTTTCTCAAGTGGTTGCATCTCCTCTTGCATAGCAAACACCCATTTGTCACAATCATTGGAAACCATTGCTTCATTATAAGTGGAAGGCTCTGTACTGCAGTCAACATCCTCCGCATAACTCAGAGCAAAAGCAATGTTGCATTCTTCAATCAATATCTTCGGCGGTCTAATATCTCTTTTGGCCCTCACAACTGCAACACGATGTTGTGGTTGCTGCACAATAGGAGAAGAATGCTCAGTAGACAAAGAATCATCAATTATAGGTGAAATATCATGAACCTATGGATCTGGAATAGCAGCATCATGAACATATTGTCATCCTCATCTAAGTTCTGCACCTGCAGATTTACTTTATGTGGAACTAACTGCTGAACATTAATCAATGATTAGCATAATATATTTCATATTCTTTGAACACAACACTTCTACTCAACACGATCTTCTTGGTTTCTAGGTTCCACAATTTATATCCTTTTACCCCTAAACCATAACCCAAAAAGACACACTTCGCTGCTCTAGGCTCTAATTTTCCATTATCAACATGTGCATTGTCACACCCGGTTTTGGAAGGCAAACCGAATGCGAACCATGTATGTGTCACGATCAGAAACTCATGTACATAGTGATTACATAGTTGGACATCATCACACATTGCTCAAAATAATAGCTGAAAGGGTACTTTATTACATCAAGATGTCCAAGACATCCACAGAGTCATTAACTTGACATAGTCATTAACATAATCAAAGTGCAGAATACAAAACGTAGAAGATAAGGCGTTCACATACAGCTGACTGAGGGTTTGCCAATAAACGCGACTAGAACTCATCGTAGTCCTGAAACTCCTAGAAATCCTCCATGTTGCCTTCATCTCCTACTGAGCATTAATTCCAGTGGGGACAACCTGGAGTTGGGTGGTTTTTAAAGCAAGGGTGAGTACACATCCATGTACTCAACAAATGCCCCATTTGGCTAAAGTGGACTAGTTGTATGTGGAGTTAAGGTTAAAGCAGTTGCTTTTAGTTGGCCAAATATTTATTACTTGTAGTAAGCCAAGTTTTAGTAATAAACCTAGTTATTACCCAATAGTACCCCCTCCAAGAGGAAATACCAGAAACCATAGTCATAATCATCGCCATTAAGCATCATCGTAAAAGTATCCAAAGTTATTCTAATCAAAGATGATCCCAAGGCTGCTCTTAACCGTGAACACGGCTGATATACCAGTTTCTAACACTCTACAGAGGTTGCACTTCACCCACAAGTAGGGATTCTCTATGTAGCCTTTACAAAGATTCCCTAGAGGTTAAAGCCGCCCGTTAGGTTTCTCTAGTTTGATAAACACAGTACTTTTTCCCCACATGAAGGGTGACTAACAAAACCAAATCAAAAGAACCTCGACAACCAGCCTCGGTAGAGCAAGTACTATGCCTGAATCCCATTGGCAGCCCTATGGCAAAACCGACTACACCTCAAGTTCCTCTAATTAATCAGCTAAGGGTGTCCCATTCCACCCTCATGGTTGTACTGTTATCCCGGGTGGTCTCTCAACGAACAGGTCCTTACAGAGAGGTACTCAGAAAATAGCCTGAGTCCCCTAAAGTATCATAGTTAATCATCATAATCAAGATAACATCATCATATCATAAATATTCTCATCATGTTTGTTGATTAAATTAGAGCAATAGCATGAAGCTAACAATAATAACCCAAAAGGTAATAAAGGACAAGGTAAATACAAAGCTAGTCAACCCTTAGGTTTCAATTAAGTAATGCGGGACACTGAATTATAAAGTAAGTAGGACATAATGGGTCAGAGGACACTTGCCTTCACCAGGTTGTTGCTCAGGGAAGTCTCCGACAATACACTCATGAACCATGAACTGCTTGTTGTCTATGCAAAGCAATCATGCATTCAACACATTTGGGAACAGTACACCAAACATGTGCAACCAAGTGAACACAATTCCAATCGAAAAGTAACAAACACAAAAGTGAAGTCTAGGTTCTACGGTGGACTAATAGACTTAGGGATTTGTGGTTCTCTAAGTACTGCATATCTCAGTGGATTACATAACTTAACCTCATTTATCTTAATGAACTATTTACCAAGTTAAAGTTATTTCAGAGATGGGACTACATGATAATAACTTCACAAAGTTAATCACTTAATTATCATTAGTGTTTCCCTTTTTATTTCCTTTTAAATAATAAACCATTACTTCAAATGCACCTATAGTCTAGACATTAAATTAAGATATGCAGACAGTGAAATATAGTAATTTAAACAGATAAAGAATACTCTTATGAACATTTTGCAATTTGAACCACTCAATTTGGAGTTCAAATGCAAAAGATATGAAATAAACAAGTTTTGGAATTCAAAATACAAAATTAGGCCTATTTATGTGATAAAAATAAAGGTCAGGGGCATTTCTGCCAAAACTCAGAGGCCTGCGCACGAAAACCCGGGACGGTGGGTTGATTTCTAAAAAGCTGAGGGTCCCTTTAACAAAAAGACCACGCGAAGGGGTACGGGGTATTTCAGCCGTTCGATCGCAGTTCTACGACCGAGATCAAATCTGAGCGCGAGTGCGCGCGCGGATGCGCAGAACAGTGCTGACAGGCATGCCAGGGTTGTCAGCGGCCAAGGGATGAGGCGACCTGACCGGCCGGGCCCAGCTACAGGTCGCGGGTGAGGGGAGCGGATCCGAGTAGCCAAATCCGAATCGGATGGGTAGGATAAGGTCTGCTCTAATTGAATCTGGGCCACTTGATCTCAGACGGACGCCTGAGGTACCACGGTGGTCTCCCTGGCTGCCAGCGGCGGCACCGCCCGACTCCATGGCGGACCTCCTCCGGAGGCGAGGGCGCCGCCACGCCGGGGCCTTGGGGCGCTGGGAAAGGGCTTCAGCGCTTTTGGGGTGGCACGTCAGACTCGGTCGTAGGCACAATACCGGCACAGAGGCACCGGAGGGTACTAGTCCGCGGCGGAGTGGCCCAGCGGCTGCAGTAGCTTACTCCGGTGAGCGATTGTGCGAGCAACAAGGCAGGAAATGGGAAATTAGGGGCCTAGGAAGGTGAGTTACCTCAAGAGATGGCCCCGGAGCGCTTGAGCGATGGCGAGGACACAACGAGGGTCCTAGTCGACGGTGGTGGCGACACGGCTGCACGGGGAGGATTCTGGTTAGCGCGAGCAGAGGGGAATAGAGGGGGTAGGGACAAACCAAGGGGTGTCTTGGGTTGCTGGCGAGGAGGCGGAGCTCTTCAGGGCAACTGACACGACCGAGGCTCGACGGCGGGCGCGGAATGGTACCGAGGTCGCGACAAACGGCGATGGTGCTCCACGGGCGCGTGCTGTGCGAGGGAGAGGTGCAAGAGGTCTACAGAGGGGCGCTACTGGGCGAGGGGAGTGAGTGAGTGGGGTGCGGGCTTAAAAAGGTCGTGATGCGCGTGGGGAGGTGGCCGAGAAATGCGCGACATGGGCGCGTCCAGGGCAAGGTGTGCGGGCGAGAGGTTAGGGAAGTGGAGGTGGCTGATGGGTGGGGTCCGTGGCCCATGTCACACCCGGATTTCAGTGACAGAGCCGGGTGCATCTCATACATGCGCCAAAGAAGACAACATATATAATAACAGAGTGTATAGAGATAAATTTCACAATATAATCAGAGTACTAATTACATAGCAGAAGTCTTTACAAAATAAAATATAAATATAGATCAAACTAAAGTCCATCCTTGGTGCCATAAAGTCAAGTGGGAGACGCCACCTAGATCAAATCGAACTCCTCATTGTGTGGATCCTCTCGAACCACCTGTTCTTCTCCTGTTGGGGTGTGATACAGCAAGGGTGACCTCACATATGTTCATCGCTCAACAAGTTGTGGGGAATAATGTGTACGAACTCACCAAAGGTGGGAGTTCATGTGATGTGTAAGGCTGATCAACAATAGGGGTTAAAGCTGAGCATTGCTTTTAATAAGTTGGTCAAATTTTATTAGCAGTTACTAAATGTAAGTGAATACCAAACCATAATAAATAATAGAACAAAATTAATAAATAATCCCATGCAATGCGAATGACAAATTGAATTTAAGTTCCATAAATTAATCATGCGAGAGTCCTGAGCTGCTCATGACCGTGAGCTTGGCTAGTATACCAGTTTTACACTCTGCAGAGGTTGTACCCTGTACCCACAAGTCCTGTATCCCATGTCGCCAGGGTTTTCAAGGCCCTTAGACACTACCGAGGTGAATGGCTAGGGATCCACTACGAGGCCTTTACAAAGTTCCACTAGCTTCCGGAAACCCGCTACAGTTTATGGGAAGAGCACTTGCAAGAATCCCTCGTCTGACCGCCATCGCAGCAAAATCAACCCGAGAACCTCCCTGCATGCAACTCCCCTACTGCCCTTGCCCCTTTCGGGTAAGGTAGTCTTCCACTATCTTTCCTAATTAGTCAGCCAAGGGTATCCCATTCCACCCTTGTGGTGTTACGTGTTTCTCAAGTTAAGCTCCATGTTCCAATTAAAATTAATGATCTTGACATGAACATAAACAACATAACTGAATAATTGGAACATAGATATAATAAAATATTATCCCAAAACCATAATAAGCAATAGCAAAAACTACCAAAGTGATTCAGGGGTAAACAAGGTAAAAGATAATCAGACTAGGGTGACCTATTGGGTCCTGTTGGGGACTTGTTCTCAAATGCTATGAATTAAAAACAAGGAAACACAAATGTTAATGGTTAAAGACCTTCGTCCTTCGAAGCATTATCTCCCTTAGGATATAATGATCTTGATGTGCACCCGTTGGGTGATTGCCCGATCTTTCGATGAGAGGGTGTGGAATAACTCGATTAGGGGAGGAGACGACGTTCACGGCCCGACTACAGCCTTCCAAAGACGTTGCGCCTTAGCAACCGATACACCACCTCCTATGGCTGTCATGATCTTGTGGAGCGTGCACCCTGGCCACTAGGGCACTCGTCCTGCAAGCAATCGAAGAACTAGCAAGAACAAGTAGAACAAGTACTGAATTACCAGATCTAAATGTAGGTTTCAAAATCAAACTCCAATATGGTGGGGTTCCGAAGACAAGAAGACGGGCGGCTGAACCAGCACGCGCGCTTACAAGCAAGTAGCGAGAGCTAAACTTGATCTAAACAAAACCCGCTGTTCTTGGTGGCGGCTAGGGGGTTTATAAACATGGGAGGACGACCACAAGGGTATTGGGGTCGTGCTGCAACCCTAGGATGCGTCCCTAATGGACCCAACTTGATACACGACCAATTGGGCCAAAATAGGGTCACGCAGCACCATGGGCAGAAAAGGCAGGAAATGTCTCGGTAAGGAAACAATGATTACGACGGCCTCAGAACAGATATGACTATAATTCTAGATCCATATGAAAGTAGACTTGATAAGCTTTCCATGTTGTGCTTGAACATTCCAATCCGAGCCCGCATGTGACCGTGGTGACCGTCACAAGTTGGTGTTCTTCTGCAGTCCGAATCCAGCAAGTTCAAATCCTTTTCCCTTTCGGTCTTCTCCCTGATTCCTAAGCAAAACAAGAGTGCACTGGTCTCCATGGTATAAATATGATGGACATGCACTCAAGAGTGTAATCACCTGATGGTTGAGTTGACGAGCACGAGCGCGAGTAATGGGACCAGAAATTGGTACTTGTATTGGCAAAGATGTATCAGTAGTGTGGATGTCTTCATCATTCTCCCCTTCTTGCATTTGAGTCATCCTCGACTCAAGCTCAACTTCCTCTCCCAAGTAGGGCTTTAAATCTGCAATGTTAAATGTGGGGCTAACCCCAAAGTCTGCAGGCAGATCTAGCCTATATGCATTGTCGTTAATTTTCTCTAGCACTTTAAACGGTCCATCGGCTCGAGGCAACAATTTAGAATTTCGCAATTCAGGAAACCTTTCCTTTCTCAAATGCAACCAAACTAAATCTCTAGGTTCAAAATTTATTTCCTTTCTACCTTTATCACTAACAAACTTATATCTAGCATTCATACGCTCTATGTTTTCTTTAGTAGTTTCATGCAGTTTTAACATCAATTCAGCACGCCTAGTAGCATCAAAATTTAGTTTTTTAGAAGATGGCAAAGGCATTAAATCAATAGGAGCACGAGGCAACAAACCATATACAATATGAAATGGACACATCTTTGTAGTAGAATGCAATGATCGATTATAAGCAAATTCAACATGAGGCAAACAGTCCTCCCACATCTTAATATTCTTCTTTAGAACCGCCCTTAACATAGTAGACAAAGTTCTATTCACAACTTCAGTTTGACCATCAGTTTGAGGATGACATGTAGTAGAAAATAAAAGCTTAGTCCCCAATTTTGCCCACAAAGTCCTCCAAAAATGACTAAGAAATTTAGCATCACGATCAGAAACGATTGTGTTGGGCACACCATGCAAGCGAACAATTTCACGAAAGAACAAATCAGCAATATGAGTAGCATCGTCAGTTTTATGACATCCTTTCCCATCTTTACAAAGCAGCAACACATCTTTAAAATCAGCATCATGAACATATTGGTCTTTAATCGTCTCTAATCCAAAGATTTTGTAGTCAAGTTGATTCAGCAAAGTATATCTCCTAGACAAAGCGTCAGCAATGATATTCTCTTTTCCTTTCTTGTGCTTAATAACATAAGGAAACGATTCGATAAATTCAACCCACTTAGCATGTCTACGGTTCAGTTTTCCTTGACTACGAATATGTTTCAAAGATTCATGATCAGAATGAATAACAAACTCTTTGGGCCACAAATAATGCTGCCATGTTTCTAATGTTCGCACAAGAGCATATAATTCCTTATCATAAGTAGAATAATTTAGAACAGACCCACTCAATTTTTCACTAAAATATGCAACAGGTTTGCCTTCTTGTAACAAAACACCACCCAATCCAATTCCACTAGCATCACATTCAAGCTCAAAAGTCTTATTAAAATCAGGAAGTTGGAGGAGAGGTGCATGTGTCAACTTATCTTTCAGCACGTTGAAAGAGTGCTCTTGTACTTTGCCCCAACTAAAATGCACTCCCTTCTTCGTAAGCTCATTCAAAGGTGCAGCAATGGTGCTAAAGTCCTTCACAAAACGGCGATAGAAGCCGGCAAGTCCTAGGAAACTCCGCACTTGTGTGATAGTCTTTGGCATAGGCCATCCATGTATCGCTTCTACCTTGGCTTGATCAACCTCAATTCCCTGTGGAGTCACAACATAACCAAGAAAAGAAACTCGATCGGTGCAAAATGTGCACTTCTCAAGGTTACCAAATAAACGTGCATCTCGTAAAGCATTAAAAACTGCACGCATGTGATCAACATGTTCATCCATAGATTTGTTGTAGATCAATATGTCATCAAAGTATACTACCACAAATTTTCCAATGAAGGCATGCAAAACCTCGTTCATTAATCTCATGAAAGTGCTAGGTGCATTAGTTAACCCAAAAGGCATGACTAACCACTCATACAATCCGAACTTAGTTTTGAAAGCAGTTTTCCATTCATCTCCCAATTTCATACGAATCTGGTGGTACTGAAAGGGAAATGTGCCCTTGGGCCATTTCTAAGTATTTTGGTGATTGAGTGCCAACACAAAGTGCTTAAATGTGAATTTATGCCCATGGATGAACAAAGTGCAAATCACAAGTAAAGGTATGTTTCTAAGCCTTAGTACATTGGTTTTGTGTACTAATATATTTGTCTAAAGTGTTAGAAACAGAGAGAAGAAGAAAAGGAGAATGTTGGCTGTGTACAGCCAACAGACTGTTTCGGTCTGGGGCACCGGACTGTCCGGTGGTGCACCGGACAGTGTCCGGTGCGCCAGGCTGCCTCGACCTGAAGACGCCGCTCTCGGGAATTTGCCGACGGCGTACGGCTAAAATTCACCGGACTGTCTGGTGTGCACCGGACTGTCCGGTGAGCCAACGGTCGGCTGGGCCAACGGTCGGCCGCGCGATCTGCGCGAGACACGTGGCCGAGCCAACGGTCGGAAGGGGGCACCGGACTGTCCGGTGTGCACCGGACATGTCCGGTGCGCCAGATCTGCAAACGTCGGCAACGGTCGACTACGCTGTTTAAGGAAAGAAATCGGGCACCGGACAGTGTCCGGTGTGCACCGGACTGTCCGGTGCGCCCGACGACAGAAGGCAAGGATGGCCTTCCAGATTTGTTCTCAACGGCTCCTAGCTGCCTTGGGGCTATAAAAGGGACCCCTAGGCGCATGGAGGAGGACACCAAGCATTCCTACAACATTCCTAAGCACCAAGACATCGATCTCGCGCATTCGTTTTATTGTGATAGCATATAGAGCTCTTGTGGAGTTGTGAACTCTTTGAGTTGTGTTGTGAGCTCTTGTTGCTGCTTGTGTGCGTGTTGTTGCTCTGATCTTTTGAAGTCTTGTGTGCGTTGCTCATTCCCTCCCTTACTCCGTATTTCTTTGTGAATCTCAAGTGTAAGGGCGAGAGACTCCAAGTTGTGGAGATTCCTCGCAAACGGGATATTGAAAGGCAAAGCAAAACACCGTGGTATTCAAGTTGGTCTTTGGACCGCTTGAGAGGGGTTGATTGCAACCCTCGTCCGTTGGGACGCCACAACGTGGAGTAGGCAAGCGTTGGTCTTGGCCGAACCACGGGATAAACCACTGTGTCATCTCTGTGTTGGATCTCTTGTGGTATTGTGTTTTGTTGAGACTCCTCTCTAGCCACTTGGCAATAATTGTGCTAACACTCAACAAGTTTTTGTGACTATAAGTTTAAGTTTTACAGGATCACCTATTCACCCCCCCCCTCTAGGTGCTCTCAATTGGTATCAGAGCCATTCTCTTCAAGAAAGGGACTAACCGCCCGAAGAGATGGATCCTAAGGGGAAGGGAATCGTGATCAACGACAAGGAGGAGTCCTTCGTCAACGAGCCAAAGGATGACAAGTCCAACGACTCGGGCTCGGGCCATAGACGAAAAGATGGGAAGAAGAAGAAGACAAGGCGCATCAAGGAGATCGTCTACTATGATAGCGACGAATCTTCCTCTTCCCAAAAGGATGACGACAACGACTACAGGAAGACAGTCAATTCGAACTTTTCATTTGATTATTCTCGTATTCCACATAGTTCGAATTCGCATTTGCTTTCCATTCCTCTTGGCAAACCTCCACACTTTGATGGAGAGGACTACGGATTTTGGAGTCACAAAATGTGTAGTCATTTATTCTCTCTCCATCCAAGCATATGGGAGATTGTAGAGAATGGAATGAAATTTGATAGCTCGGATAGCCCTATGTTTATTAATGAACAGATTCATAAAAATGCACAAGCTACTACTGTGTTGCTAGCCTCTTTGTGCAGGGACGAGTACAATAAGGTGAGCGGCTTGGACAATGCCAAGCAGATATGGGACACCCTCAAGATTTCTCACGAGGGGAACGACATCACCATGCTCACTAAAATGGAGTTGGTGGAGGGCGAGCTTGGAAGGTTTGCGATGATAAGGGGCGAGGAGCCAACCCAAACATACAACCGGCTCAAGACCCTTATCAACAAAATAAGGAGCTATGGAAGCACGCGATGGACGGACCATGACGTCGTCCGACTATTACTAAGGTCCTTTACCATTCTTGATCCTCATTTGGTGAATAATATTCGTGAGAATCCCAGGTACACCAAAATGTCGCCCGAAGAAGTCCTAGGAAAATTCGTCAGCGGGCGAATGATGATTAAGGAAGCAAGGTACGTGGACGACGCCTTGAATGGACCGATCAACGAGCCGCAACCTCTTGCTCTCAAAGCAACAAGAAGCAAGGAGGCGCTACCTAGCAAGGTGGCACAAATTGAGGCGGCCGGACTTAATGATGAAGAGATGGCTCTCATCATCAAACGCTTCAAGACGGTGCTAAAGGGTCACAAGGGGCAGCCAAGCAAGACCAAGACAAAGGGGAAGCGCTCATGCTTCAAGTGCGGTAAGATTGGTCATTTTATCGCTAACTGCCCCGAAAATGATAGTGACCAGGAACAGGGAGACAAGAGGGAAAAGAAGAAGAATTACAAGAAGGCAAAGGGCGAGGCGCATCTAGGCAAGGAATGGGACTCGGACTGCTTCTCTTCCGACTCCGACAATGAAGGACTCGCCGCCACCGCCTTCAACAAGTCATCCCTCTTCCCCAACGAGCGTCACACATGCCTTATGGCAAGGGAGAAGAAGGTATGTAATCAAAACAATGTTACTTATGATTCTTCCAGTGATGATGAGTCTAGTGATGATGAAATAGATTACTCTAGTTTGTTCAAGGGATTGGATAGAACTAAAATAGATAAAATTAATGAATTGATTGATGCCTTGAATGAAAAAGATAGACTCTTAGAAAAACAAGAGGACCTTTTGTATGAAGAGCATGACAAATTTGTAGAGGCACAAAAGTCTTATGCTTTAGAAGTTAAAAGAAATGAAGTGCTTTCTAGTGAACTATCTTCTTGTCATGAAACTATTGCTACTTTAAAGAGTGTTAATGATGACTTAAATGCTAAAGTAGCTAGTAAATCTAATTCTTGTGTAGAACATGTTGAGATTTGCACTAGGTGTAAAGATTTCGATGTTGATGCTTGTAGTGATCATTTAATTTCAATTTCTAAATTAACTGAGGAATTGGCTAGTCTTAATGCCCAATTTAAGACTAGCAAGAATGAATTTGATAAACTAAAATTTGCAAGGGATGCCTACACGATCGGTAGACACCCCTCAATTAAGGATGGACTTGGCTTCAAGAGGGAAGCCAAGAACTTAACAAGCCATAAGGCTCCCATTCCCGCTAAGGAGAAAGGGAAGGCCCCTATGGCTACTAGTGCTAAAAAGAACCATGCCTTTTTGTATCATGATAGGAGACAAACTAGAAATGCTCATAGGAGTTATAATGCGTACGATGATTTTTCTCATGCTATGTTTGCTTCTAGTTCTTCATATGTGCATGATAGAGATGTTGGTAGAAGAGATGTTGTTCATAATATGCCTAGGAGAAATGTTGTTAATATTCCTAGGAAAGTTAATGAGCCTTCTACAATATATCATGCTTTGAATGCTTCCTTTGCAATTAGTAGAAAGGATAGAAAGGTAATTGCTAGGAAGTTAGGGGCAAGATGCAAGGGAGACAAAACTTGCATTTGGGTCCCTAAGAATATTTGTGCTAACCTTGTAGGACCCAACATGAGTTGGGTACCTAAAACCCAAGCCTAAATTTGCCTTGCAGGTTTATGCATCCGGGGGTTCAAGCTGGATTATTGACAGCGGATGCACAAACCATATGACGGGGGAGAAGAAGATGTTCACCTCCTACGTCAAGAATAAGGATTCCCAAGATTCAATCATATTCGGTGATGGGAATCAAGGCAAGGTAAAAGGGTTAGGTAAAATTGCAATTTCTAATGAGCACTCTATCTCTAATGTGTTTTTAGTAGAGTCTCTTGGATATAATTTGCTATCTGTTAGTCAATTGTGCAACATGGGGTATAACTGTCTATTTACAAATGTAGATGTGTCTGTCTTTAGAAGAAGTGATGGTTCACTAGCTTTTAAGGGTGTATTAGACGGCAAACTTTATTTAGTTGATTTTGCAAAAGAAGAAGCCGGTCTAGATGCATGCTTAATAGCTAAGACTAGCATGGGCTGGCTGTGGCATCGCCGCTTAGCACATGTGGGGATGAAGAATCTTCACAAGCTTCTAAAGGGAGAACACGTGATAGGTTTGACTAACGTTCAATTCGAAAAAGACAGACCTTGTGCAGCTTGTCAAGCAGGTAAACAGGTGGGAGGAGCTCATCATAGCAAGAATGTGATGACCACTTCAAGACCCCTGGAGCTGCTGCATATGGACCTCTTCGGACCCGTCGCCTATCTGAGCATAGGAGGGAGTAAGTATGGTCTAGTTATTGTTGTAGATTTTTCCCGCTTCACTTGGGTGTACTTTTTGTAGGATAAGTCTGAAACCCAAGGGTCCCTCAAGCGCTTCCTTAGGAGAGCTCAAAATGAGTTTGAGCTCAAGGTGAAGAAGATAAGGAGCGACAACGGGTCCGAGTTCAAGAACCTTCAAGTGGAGGAATTCCTTGAGGAGGAAGGGATCAAGCACGAGTTCTCCGCTCCCTACACACCACAGCAAAATGGTGTGGTAGAGAGAAAGAACAGGACGCTCATCGACATGGCGAGGACGATGCTAGGAGAATTCAAGACCCCCGAGTGTTTTTGGACGGAAGCCGTGAACACGGCTTGCCACGCAATCAACAGGGTCTACCTTCACCGCCTCCTCAAGAAGACTTCGTATGAGCTGCTAACCGGTAACAAACCCAATGTATCTTACTTTCGTGTATTTGGGAGCAAGTGCTACATTCTAGTGAAGAAAGGTAGAAATTCTAAGTTTGCTCCCAAAGCAGTAGAAGGGTTTTTATTAGGTTATGACTCAAATACAAAGGCATATAGAGTCTTCAACAAATCATCGGGTTTGGTTGAAGTCTCTAGCGATGTTGTATTTGATGAGACTAATGGCTCTCCAAGAGAGCAAGTTGTTGATCTTGATGATGTAGATGAAGAAGATGTTCCAACGGCCGCTATGCGCACCATGGCGATTGGTGATGTGCGACCACAGGAACACTTGGAGCAAGATCAACCTTCTTCCTCAACAACGGTGAATCCCCCAACTCAAGACGATGAACAGGTTCATCAACAAGAGGCGCGTGATCAAGGGGGAGCACAAGATGATCATGTGATGGAGGAAGAAGCGCAACCGGCACCTCCAACCCAAGTTCGAGCGATGATTCAAAGGGATCATCCCGTCGACCAAATTCTGGGTGACATTAGCAAGGGAGTAACTACTCGATCTCGATTAGTTAATTTTTGTGAGCATTACTCCTTTGTCTCTTCTATTGAGCCTTTCAGGGTAGAGGAGGCCTTGCTAGATCCGGACTGGGTGTTGGCCATGCAGGAAGAGCTCAACAACTTCAAGAGGAATGAAGTTTGGACACTGGTGCCTCGTCCGAAGCAAAATATTGTGGGAACCAAGTGGGTGTTCCGCAACAAACAGGATGAGCACGGGGTGGTGACGAGAAACAAGGCTCGACTTGTGGCAAAAGGTTATGCCCAAGTCGCAGGTTTGGATTTCGAGGAGACTTTTGCTCCTGTGGCTAGGCTAGAATCAATTCGTATCTTGCTAGCATATGCCGCTCACCATTCTTTCAGGTTGTACCAAATGGATGTGAAGAGCGCTTTCCTCAACGGGCCAATAAAAGAGGAGGTGTACGTGGAGCAACCCCCTGGCTTTGAGGATGAACGGTACCCCGACCACGTGTGTAAGCTCTCTAAGGCGCTCTATGGACTTAAACAAGCCCCAAGAGCATGGTATGAATGCCTTAGAGATTTCTTAGTCGTTAATGCTTTCGAGGTTGGGAAAGCCGATCCAACTCTTTTCACTAAGACTTGTGATGGTGATTTGTTTGTGTGCCAAATTTATGTCGATGACATAATATTTGGTTCTACTAATAAAAAGTCTTGTGAAGAGTTTAGCAGGGTGATGACGCAGAAATTCGAGATGTCAATGATGGGCGAGTTGAACTACTTCCTTGGGTTCCAAGTGAAGCAACTCAAGGACGGCACCTTCATCTCTCAAACGAAGTACACGCAAGATCTGCTGAAGCGGTTTGGAATGAAGGACGCCAAGCCCGCAAAGACTCCGATGGGGACCGACGGACACACCGACCTCAACAAAGGAGGTAAGTCCGTTGATCAAAAAGCATACCGGTCAATGATAGGGTCATTACTTTATTTATGTGCTAGTAGACCGGATATTATGCTTAGCGTATGCATGTGTGCTAGATTTCAATCCGATCCTAAGGAGTGTCACCTAGTGGCGGTGAAGCGAATCCTTAGATATTTGGTTGCTACGCCTTGCTTCGGGCTCTGGTATCCAAAGGGGTCTACCTTTGACTTGATTGGATATTCAGAGTCCGACTATGCTGGATGTAAGGTCGATAGGAAGAGTACATCGGGGACGTGCCAATTCTTAGGAAGGTCCCTGGTGTCATGGAATTCTAAGAAACAAACCTCCGTTGCCCTATCCACCGCTGAGGCCGAGTATGTTGCCGCAGGACAGTGTTGCGCGCAACTACTTTGGATGAGGCAAACCCTCAGGGACTTTGGCTACAATCTGAGCAAAGTCCCACTCCTATGTGATAATGAGAGTGCTATCCGCATGGCGGAAAATCCTGTTGAGCACAGCCGCACAAAGCACATTGACATCCGGCATCACTTTTTGAGAGACCACCAGCAAAAGGGAGATATCGAAGTGTTTCATGTTAGCACCGAGAACCAGCTAGCCGATATCTTTACCAAGCCTCTAGATGAGAAGACCTTTTGCAGGCTGCGTAGTGAGCTAAATGTCTTAGACTCGCGGAACTTGGATTGAATTGTAGCATACATGTGTTTATGCCCTTGATCATGTTCATTCTGCATTTTGTTGCTTATTATGGTGCTCAAGTTGTACAAACACTCCCTGGACCTCACAAGTCCGTTGCAAAGCGATGCATATGTTTAGGGGGAGTTGTGTTACAACTTGACCCTTTGAGACTAACCATATGCTTGAGTTTGCTTGATTTAGTCTCGAAGGAGTATTGAAAGGGAAAAGGTGGACTTGGACCATGAAAGACTTCCACTGCACTCCGATGAGAGGGTAACTTATTCCAAGTCCATCTCATGAACTCTAGTTGCCATTTGCTCTTAATTGAAGATTTTGGTGAGGCAATGGGGTTATGGGGCCAAGATTGATCCCGTTTTGGTGCTTGATGCCAAAGGGGGAGAAAATAAAGGCCAAAGCAATAAATGGATCAGCTACCACTTGAGAGATTTTGAAAATAGTAAACTCCTTTATGGTCTCTTTTATCAAAAGTTGGCTTCTTGTGGGTAGAAGTAGTGATTATGGGAAAAAGGGGGAGTTTTTGAAATCTTTGATCAATCTCGTTTGGAATGACTCTCTTTATGCTTCAACATGTGTGTTTGACTTAGAGATAGAGATTTGAGTTCGATTTGCAAAAACAAACCAAGTGGTGGTAAAGGATGATCCATATATGCCAAAAATGAATCAAAATAGATTTTTGTTTTATTTGAAGTGATTTTGCACTTGTTCGAGTTGCTTTATGTTGTGTTGGCATAAATCACCAAAAAGGGGGAGATTGAAAGGGAAATGTGCCCTTGGGCCATTTCTAAGTATTTTGGTGATTGAGTGCCAACACAAAGTGCTTAAATGTGAATTTATGCCCATGGATGAACAAAGTGCAAATCACAAGTAAAGGTATGTTTCTAAGCCTTAGTACATTGGTTTTGTGTACTAATATATTTGTCTAAAGTGTTAGAAACAGAGAGAAGAAGAAAAGGAGAATGTTGGCTGTGTACAGCCAACAGACTGTTTCGGTCTGGGGCACCGGACTGTCCGGTGGTGCACCGGACAGTGTCCGGTGCGCCAGGCTGCCTCGACCTGAAGACGCCGCTCTCGGGAATTTGCCGACGGCGTACGGCTAAAATTCACCGGACTGTCCGGTGTGCACCGGACTGTCCGGTGAGCCAACGGTCGGCTAGGCCAACGGTCGGCCGCGCGATTTGCGCGAGACACGTGGCCGAGCCAACGGTCGGAAGGGGGCACCGGACTGTCCGGTGTGCACCGGACATGTCCGGTGCGCCAGATCTGCAAACGTCGGCAACGGTCGACTGCGCTGTTTAAGGAAAGAAATCGGGCACCGGACAGTGTCCGGTGTGCACCGGACTGTCCGGTGCGCCCGACGACAGAAGGCAAGGATGGCCTTCCAGATTTGTTCTCAACGGCTCCTAGCTGCCTTGGGGCTATAAAAGGGACCCCTAGGCGCATGGAGGAGGACACCAAGCATTCCTACAACATTCCTAAGCACCAAGACATCGATCTCGCGCATTCGTTTTATTGTGATAGCATATAGAGCTCTTGTGGAGTTGTGAACTCTTTGAGTTGTGTTGCGAGCTCTTGTTGCTGCTTGTGTGCGTGTTGTTGCTCTGATCTTTTGAAGTCTTGTGTGCGTTGCTCATTCCCTCCCTTACTCCGTATTTCTTTGTGAATCTCAAGTGTAAGGGCGAGAGACTCCAAGTTGTGGAGATTCCTCGCAAACGGGATATTGAAAGGCAAAGCAAAACACCGTGGTATTCAAGTTGGTCTTTGGACCGCTTGAGAGGGGTTGATTGCAACCCTCGTCCGTTGGGACGCCACAACGTGGAGTAGGCAAGCGTTGGTCTTGGCCGAACCACGGGATAAACCACTGTGTCATCTCTGTGTTTGATCTCTTGTGGTATTGTGTTTTGTTGAGACTCCTCTCTAGCCACTTGGCAATAATTGTGCTAACACTCAACAAGTTTTTGTGACTATAAGTTTAAGTTTTACAGGATCACCTATTCACCCCCCCCCCTCTAGGTGCTCTCAGGTACCCACTACACAAATCAACTTTAGAAAAGACGATGGCACCACTCAATTCATCAAGCATATCATCTAAACGTGGAATAGGGTGTCGATACCGTATCGTGATATTATTAATAGCCCTACAATCAACACACATATGCCATGTTCCATCTTTTTTAGGCACTAAAATAACCGGAACAGCACACGGACTAAGAGACTCACGCACGTAACCTTTGTCGAGTAGTTCTTAAACATGTCACTGAGTTTCTTTTGTTTCCTCCGGATTTGTCCTATATGGAGCACGATTTGGCAAAGATGCACCAGGAATAAGATCAATTTGGTGCTCAATCCCTCATATAGGTGGCAGCCCCTCTGGTATCTCACTTGGAAATACATCAGAATACTCCTGCAAAATGTTAGTAACAACATGAGGCAAAGAATGCTGCATATCTTGAATTGAAATCAAAGCATCCTTGCATACCAAGGCGTAGGCAACAGAAGTGGAAGCAAATAATTCATTAACATTAGTTTTTGTCGCAAGCAAGCAATGTCCTTTCAATTTTATCCCATCTTAGTTATTACCAATAGCTTTAATATTCTTGTTGTTCTCAGTTTTAGCTTTGGTAGCTTTAGCAACATCATCACGCACAATAGCCTCAGGGGACATGGGAAGCAAAATAATTTTCTTATCATGGTGTATGAGAGAATATTGATTTGATCTACCATGATGCATACAATCTGAATCAAATTGCCATGGTCTACCTAGCAGAATATTACAAGCATCCATAGGCACAACATCACAGTCAACAACATCACGATATGAACCAATAGCAAAATTAATTCGTACCAGCTTGGTTACCTTGACCTTACCACTATTGTTAAGCCATTGAATGTGATATGGATGCGAGTGCGGTTTGGTCGTAAGTGCAAGCTTCTCCACCATGTCGTTGCTAGCCAAGTTGTTGCAGCTACCTCCATCAATGATCAAACGACATGAACGCTCCTTAATGACACACTTTGTTTGAAACAACGTATGTCGCTGATTCTGCTCTGCCTTCTCCATTTGTGCACTAAGCACACGCTGTACAATGAGGCTCTCATAATGCTCTGCATCATCTGCACCAATCTATTCTTCGGGTGGTTCCATAGTGCCTGCATCATCTGCCGCAAGCAAAGCAAGTGTAGCTTCATCCAAATCACTAGCAGAGGAATACCCACCATCGTCTTTTACCACCAAAACACGCTGATTAGGACAATCACGCTGCACGTGTCCATAGCCCTTGCATCGATAACACAGAACATCTCTTGTTCTACCCGTGGAGGCTACTGAAGAGGCACTACCTGCTGGTTTCTGGGCAGATTTGGTTGCTGAATTTGTGGAAGATGCACGTGGTTTGTCGCCGGAGGAAGGCGGTGGTGCTGGTCGACTCGGCGAGGGAGCTGGTGTTAGGGTACGGCCGGTCATGGACGTAGTCGTGCGCTGTTGCCATGGTGTAGATTTTCCTGCAGAAACATTAGACCTTGCACTAGCACGTCGTCCCTGCACTTCCCTTCAGCTTTGCAAGCAAGATGAAACAATCGGGTTACATTAGCATAATCTTTATAAGCAAGGATGTCCTGAATTTCCCTATTTAACTCGCCCAAAAATCTAGCCATAGCAGATTCCTCACCCTCCTCTATGTTACAACGCAGCATACCCATTTGTAATTCCTGATAATATTCTTCTACACTTTAGTACCCTGTCTCAATTGTTGCAACTTGTTTAACATATCACGTGCATAATAAGAAGGAACAAATCTAGCCCGCATGACCGGTTTCAACGCATCCCAAGTTTGTGGCATGTTATTAGGATTCTTCTTACCATGTTCTATCCACCAAACAGAAGCAAATTCATTAAACTCACT
Source organism: Zea mays (assembly GCF_902167145.1). NCBI lineage: Eukaryota > Viridiplantae > Streptophyta > Magnoliopsida > Poales > Poaceae > Zea > Zea mays. The sequence continues at coordinate 94,339,745 of NC_050097.1, forward strand.
AGTAGCAGCTCTAACCCGCGCATTCTCAGGAAATTCATGGCATGCAAACTTTTGATCAACCGCAATCTCCCAAGTAATGTAAGCATCAGGGTCATATTTACCATCAAAAGGAGGTATTTTAAATTTAACCTTACTAAAAGCATCATCATTACCATGTACCTCACGTCGGCAAATACCACCCATACCTCTACGGTTAGTACGTAGTCGCCGGCGATTAGGTGCTTCTTGGTCATCTTGTTCAGTATCAGCAACATAGTCATCCCAGTTACCTTCGGCGCCCTCATCACGCCCACCATTGGTATTAGCATGCATCTCATCAAATCGCCTCAAGAGTGCGACAAGGCTTTTGTCAATATGAGCAACTGTCATTTCCACATTTGCAAGTTTGGTGTTTGTGTCGATCTGTGTGGCCTCCAATTGCCCCATCTTTTCATTTGTCACCTGCATGTCATTATCAAGACCTTCCATGTGCGTCTTCACCAGCCTTACAAAGTGTTGTATGATACCCTTGGTGCGAGGAGAGTGTGGCATATTACGAGAAGCATCATAAAACTCCAATCCTGCCATGGTTAGACGAACAGAGGCAACAAGAAAAAAAACGTGAAGGAATAAAAACTCTACAACTATTAGGATGTAGCTACTGCAAGGCGCTCACTCTCAACCTGCCATACAAGCTCTTACCAATTCTTACCTTGCACAACAGGAGGGGTCAGCAACCAACAAGTCTGCAACTGTGGAATAAGTGTATCGGTGCCGCAGCAACACGACCTGTCAAACTGTAGTCGAAATATGTAGAGTTGTAGGTGGGCTGAAGCAAGGAATACACTAGTACCACGTTAGTTACAAAAGCAAGCTGAATAATCGTTCAACGGTGGTACTGTGCTGGTCCTAGGCTAAACCATGCTAGAGACGTGAGCCTAGGCACAAAGGTAGTCACTGAAAAAGAACAACTAGCACAGCACAAAGAGAAACAACAGATTTAGAGATTCAGTCCCCTTCTTTCTTCTTCTTTTCCTTTTTTTCTTTTTCTTTTCTTTTTTCTTCTTCTTTTTTTTGTAGGGGCCTAAACCCTTTTTTCACTATGACAACCCAAACAATAAGGATATTGCTAACAGCCCCTTTAAATCAGATTTAACAAATCTTGTTAATATAGAAAGTCCAGAAATCTCTATGATGATTGCGGAGCGCTCAGAATGAATTTTGAGACAAGGTCAGATCCGTTGGAAAGAAGATAAGATAAGCTTTCCAGATTGTATTTAAACTTCCAAATCGGACATGAGATGTATCCGTGGTGGCAAAAACGAACCAGAGATGTTTATGGTGATGGTGGATCTCGTGGTGACCAAAACGTGGTAGAACTCAAAACTCTAAAGGAATAAACTAAGACCAGCAACTCGACACAACCGATGCAACCAAAAACTCAACAAGCCCTAGCTAAGTAGTACTAGTAAATGCTCAATGGTTTATAGGATTGCGGTAAAACTAATCTACTATTTTTTTGGCTTTTTCTGGACTATAGGAGATAAGAAAACAGCGAAGAAAAGTAAATCTCTCACCGATAAACCTTGCTCTGATTACCATGTGATGTGCACCCGTTGGGTGATTGCCCGATCTTTCTATGAGAGGGTGTGGAATAACTCGATTGGGGGAGGAGACGACGTTCACGGCCCGACTACAGCCTTCCAAAGACGCTGCGCCTTAGCAACCGATACACCACCTCCTATGGCTGTCACGATCTTGTGGAGCGTGACACCCTGGCCACTAGGGCACTCGTCCTGCAAGCAATCGAAGAACTAGCAAGAACAAGTAGAACAAGTACTGAATTACCAAATCTAAATGTAGGTTTCAAAATCAAACTCCAATATGGTGGGGTTCCGAAGACAAGAAGACGGGCGGCTAAACCAGCACGCGTGTTACAAGCAAGTATCGAGAGCTAAACTTGATCTAAACAAAACCCGCTGTTCTTGGTGGCGGCTAGGGGGTTTATAAACATGGGAGGACGACCATAAGGGTATTGGGGTCGTGCTGCAACCCTAGGATGCGTCCCTAATGGACCCAACTTGATACACGACCCATTGGGCCAAAATAGGGTCACGCAGCACCATGGGCAGAAAAGGCAGGAAATGTCTCGGTAAGGAAACAATGATTACGGCGGCCTCAGAACAGATATGACTATAATTCCGGATACATATGAAAGTAGACTTGATAAGCTTTCCATGTTGTGCTTGAACATTCCAATCCGAGCCCGCATGTGACCATGGTGACCGTCACAAGTTGGTGTTCTTCTGCAGTCCAAATCCAGCATGTTCAAATCCTTTTCCCTTTCGGTCTTCTCCCTAGTTCCTAAGCAAAACAAGAGTGCACGGGTCTCCATGGTCTAAATATGATGGACATGCACTCAAGAGTGTAATCACCTGATGGTTGAGTTGACGAGCACGAGCGTGAGTAATGGGGTAGAAGTAATGGGACCAGAAATTGGTACTTGTATTGGCATAGATGTATCAGTAGTGTGGATGTCTTCATCAGATCTTCAGACGAAAGTCATGAAAGACATACCTTCATCATCTCAATACATAATGAAGAACAGAAGCATATGACATATATAAAGAAAACATAAGTAATCATATAATATCATTAGATTATTTTTATTCTCATTATATAAAGATCATCAATAATATTGAATAACATTTATACCTTCGGTTTGATGGAAGGTGAGAATTCAAGTGTGACATGCGAGAAAACACAAGTCAGCGTGAACAGTACATGGGTACTGTTCACCTATTTATAGGCACGGGATGCAACCCGGTTAAAATTACATTCATGCCCTTAATAGCTAATTACAAACATGGCACAAGTCATCATGGACTAAAGGGCCATTTCCTTTTCAAGTCGGTGTTGGCCTTCGTCTTAAGGCGTGTCGTCATGCCGAAGCTCCCTGGATTATGGCTTCGGCATATACCTTCGTGTTGTGTCCCACTTGCATATCACCCTGCCGAAGGTGTTTTTGCCTGGAGGACCTTCGGTGAAGAAGAAGGCCCCCAACAGGTCCCGTCAAAATTAAGCCTATGCACGAATAAGTGATAATAAAGAACATTATTGGGTAAAAGTGGTCAAGGGCACAACTTGCCTAGCACTTGAGATTCCAGGTACCAAGATAATCCTCAGGTGACTCGTGACCTAACTGCTAGTCGTAGCAATACAAACAAACATAGTATAGACAAAATTAACATCACACCAAACATAAGAACAAACTGAATAATAATGATCTACACGAAGCTACGAGATCGTGGGATCGAGAGCTACTAAGATCGGAGTTACGATTAAAGAGTTGTGATTCTATAGAAGATCTATGTGATTAAAATATTACACTATATCATAAATTGATTAGTGTAAATCATATGAGAGGTTATTCTATAAATAATTATCTCTACTTTAATCCAAATCATTATTTGATTAAAGATCATCTGGTCAAATCATATCCATAAGATGAGAATTAATATAAAGGCAGTTAATCCTATTAGTTACCTAATTATAAAAGTATGGAATATCATATAACAAGTGTTGCTACTGCATAGTAAATATTTATATGATGCTAACGCAACATGAACGGATCAAATCGGAGTTAAAACGAAGGAGTTATGAATTTCCTAATGTTATATGTATTTGATATAAGATTAATTAGGAAATAAAATTTTATATTGGCTTTCATGTCAAAAAAGTGGCACTATATGATGTACAATAATATTACAAAATTATAGGAACGGGAATGGATCAATTTGAAGTTCATATGAATTTTCTATGAATTATACAAGTTTTACAATTATTTTTATACTCAAAATCAATTTCTGGATCTCCTTTTCCTGTTTTCTTTAATTCCTGGACTGCGCCTCGAATTCTACAAAAGACAGGGGCTAACTCAGAAGATTGTCCAGACCCAGGTAATAGTCGAACAAGGACGGCGGGTTAGTTTTTATAAAACTCAGGGGCTCATATGAAAGACAGCCAGCTGAAGGGGTATCGGTTCACTGCCACCGTCCGATCGAAATAAGGTGGTCCAGATTAAAGAGCAAACCAGTTTGCGCTATCCACCATTGATTCTGAGATCTGTGGTGAGGATTCAATTAAAGCGAGATCTAATCATGCCCGCGCGATGTGGATCCAACGGACACCGATCACCCAACGAACCTGCACCTAGTTGATCTAATCTGAGCCATACAACACAGATCCAACGACCAACGCTCGTCTTCTACCCAGAGCCGAGCCACGGCGACGCGCACCCATGGCGACGGAAGCCCACCGGTAAACACGCCCTACTGTGAACCCCGTCCGATTCACACACCCGAATCAGTTTCCATGAACACTCGACTACCACGAATCACATGGATAACTCCCAATCACGAACCGATGCGCCCAGGCCCCAGCCGATGCCAAAGCACCGATTCACGGCGGCGCCATTGCTGGGAAAGCGCAATCCAAGGCAGTGGCACACTAATAGCCGAATCCCGGGGTTTTCCGCGCAATTGGGTTGTCCGTGAATTTAAGGAAGGTATTTTTACGGGCGCGGACGACTCACCCTAGACAGTCGACGGTCGGTCTATTTATGTAGTTTATTAACAACACATGGGATCTCAAAAAAATATGCACAAACAAAATCTCAGCATCATGCATACTTTATTAACAACACATGGGATCAATTAGACCTTATTATTCCTCCTAAAATAGTATCATACCGACCACTAACTAAAGTAACATTTAGATCTTACAAATAGTAGTAGATATATATATTTATGTAGCTTGGTGGAGCTGGTGGTGGTGGAGGTAGTGGTTGTTGTTGTCGTTGTCTCTCCAACCGTGCTTGCCTTATTTCTCGACGTATCTCTAGGCGGTCCTGACGTATTTCCTCGCGTTCTTGTCTTATCTGATTTTGTAATTCGGTAACCATGTTTGTCATTTGTTGTATTACCATCATTTGGGTGGCAATCACTTGATCGATTCCAACTGGTGGAGGATCAGAAGGATTCATTCTGTTTGTTGTTGCCTGATAATCTTCCCTTCCTGGTATTGACCATGAAAGTTAGAAGCATATGGTAGGATAGCTTTGCAATGAAAAGTATTTGGTAAGCAGAATGAATAGGCTAGTAATTGTTTATGATCTGAAGATTCTTTAGCCGGGCTTAATCTGTTTTATGTCCAGATTGGGGTAACTAGTCGTATAAGGTGAATATCCAAAGGTAGGATAGAATTTTATCAAGATGAGATAGATTACATGATGTAGGTCAAAAGTTTGTTCGATGTTAGGTGGGGATAGATAGATTATACAATCCATCATGAATCTATGGGTTGGGTTAGCTCTTCTGTTCTTGGTCGGGTTGGTCTAATGCACTAATTTTAGGTTTAAGTGCATGAGAGGAAAACAAGGTTTATAGGTGTAGGATCTAGTTTATTTCACTAGTGTTAACTTGTTAAGTGACCCACATTAGATTTTATACTCCCATTTAAGAATATCATTTAGTTAAGCATATCAAGCTGACTATCTTTATGAAATTCTAGTATAATGTTTTTTTATCTTAGTGGAACTTCCAATTAGTATATATTTTATACATCTAAAATTTTCATGCCATTAACAGGTGTGGCATAAAAAAACAAGGGTACATCAGGTTTTAACTATTAGGTGAGTGTAGAGAAGATTTGGGGGTAGAAGGAAGTTTGGTAGGAGAGATTTTTTTATTCCGGGTGGTGGATCTTGATTCATCTGAAGACCTGTTTCTACTAATATCCTTTCTTGTCGAGGTTAACCTTCTTCTTAAGTCTGATTTAGGGAACATTGGTTGTAGTGTTAAATGCCTTTATCTGAGTTGGGATAATCATTGTGGGTACATGGGGTAGGTAGATTAAACAGAGTTTTGCTTTTTTTGGATAAATGGGTTGGGCAACTTATAACATAGGCTAGGTCGTGGTTTCACGGATGAGTTGGTCTAAGACACCAATTTAGGTTTAAAACCCATTTATATGAATATGGTTTAGGTAATACTTGTAACACAGATTAGACCATATTAGATTAGGTAGGGTCTAGATTAGATTGGATATAACTGGATTAAACTTAGTTTAAGTTAGATAAATCTACCAGGGTAGAATATGTATTATTAAGATATGTTAGAATCCTTTGAGATAGGATAGATTACATGGGTAGGTAGATCAGAATCTCTGTTAGGTTAAAACAGAGGGGTTATGCAACCATCGGGTGTTTAAGGTAGTTGCATATGGCCAGGTTGGAGTATGGCTCCAATTTGGATTAAAACGTAATTATAAAAGTAGGATCCAATCTTATTTTACCGGTATTATCTAACATGTTTGTCCATTAGGTTAGATCTGATCAGGTTAGATGAGATCAACATTAAATTGGTGTAATCAGATTAGACTAGATAAGATCTACTTAATTTATTTTGGAATAGATCATGTTTGTTACACTATTATGAGATAAGCAAAGTGGTGAGGATAAGTATGCTTATTTGGACAAGATGAGTCTCTAAGAATAAGATAGAATCTTCTTATATTAGTTAGATCTATTAGGGTAAGATAAAATCTTTTGAGATAATATGAATCTATTAAGATAAGAGAGAATCTTGTAAGATAAGATGGATCTATTAAGATAAGGGAGAACCTTCCAAGATAAGATGGATCTTATTTGATATATTCTCGTGGGGATACTTTTAGTTGGTCTAGTTTATCCTATAAACAATTTAAGAGGATAAGATATATATATTTAACACAAGATGAACCTATTAGGATAAGATATATTATATTTTTTTAACTTTAAAAGATTCTATCTGAAATAGATACACTTTAATGGAGGATAATCTAGGTTGTTTATTTATCTTATGAATTCTATTCATGCCTATATGTATAGGCAGATGTAATTGTGGACATTACTCCACAACTAATCACACTCAATCAAAGATCCAAATCATACAAATATCATAAGAACAAGCACTCAAGCGTATAGATACCTAAAAATAGTTTTGTTTTTGTTCCTAAGATTTGGTCTCCTATTCCTAAATGTCACTTTAGGCACATGATTTCAAAGTGTGAAATCCACTTTTGTCTTTAGAAGGAACAGGTAAGAATAATCAGAGTAAAGCAGAAATAGATGAGAAAAGATTAAGAGAAGTTTAGAAAGAATCAGAGTAAGGTAAGTAGGTAATGGTTATCTAGTTCTATCTAGGTTTCGTCCTACAGTTCACATTCCTCTGATACCGCTTCTGTCACACCCAGATTTAAGTGACAAAGCCGGGTGCATCTCATACATGCGCCAAAGAAGACAACATATATAATAACAGAGTGTATAGAGATAAATGCCACAATATAATCAGAGTACTTATTACATAGCGGAAGTCTTTACAAAATAAAATATAAATATAGATCGAACTAAAGTCCATCCTTAGCGCCATAAAGTCAACTGGGAGACGCCACCTAGATCGAATCGAACTCCTCTTTGTGTGCTCCTCTCGAACCACCTGTTCTTCTCCCGTGGGGGTGTGAGACAGCAAGGGTGAGCTCACACATGTTCATCACTCAACAAGTTGTGGGGAATAATGTGTATGAACTCACCAAAGGTGGGAGTTCATGTGATGTGTAAGGCTGATCAACAATAAGGGTTAAAGCTGATCATTGCTTTTAATAAGTTGGTCAAATTTTATTAGCAGTAATAAATGTAAGTGAATACCAAAACATAATAAATAATAGAACAAAATTAATAAAAAATCCCATGCAATGCGAATGATAAATTGAATTTAAGTTCCATAAATTAATCATGCGAGAGTCCTGAGCTGCTCATGACCGTGAGCTCGGCTAGTATACCAGTTTTACACTCTGCAGAGGTTGTACCCTATACCCACAAGTCATGTATCCCATGTCGCCAGGGTTTGCACTACCGAGGTGAATGGCTAGGGATCCACTACGAGGCCTTTACAAAGTTCCACTAGCTTCCGAAAACCCGCTACAGTTTATGGGAAGAGCACTTGCAAGAATCCCTCGTCTGACCGCCATCGTAGCAAAATCAACCCGAGAACCTCCCTGCATGCAACTCCCCTACTGCCCTTGCCCCTTCCGGGTAAGATAGTCTTCCACTAGCTTTTCTAATTAGTCAGCCAAGGGCGTCCCATTCCACCCTTGTGGTGGCACGTGTTTCTCAAGTTAAGCTTCATGTACCAACTCAAAATTAATGATCTCGACATGAATATAAATAACATAACAGAATAATGGAACATGGATATAATGAAATATTATCCCAAAACCATAATAAGCAATAGCAAAAACTACCCAAGTTATTCAGGGGTAAACAAGGTAAAAGATAATCAGACTAGGGTGACCTAGGGTCCCATAAAAAATAAGCCTATGCATGAATAAGTGATAATAAAGAACATTATTGGGTAAAAAGTGGTCAAGGGCACAACTTGCCTGGTACTTGAGATTCCTGGTAGCAAGATGATCCTCAGGTGACTCGTGACCTGACTGCTAGTCGTAGCAATACAAACAAACATAGTATGGACAAAATTAACATCACACCAAATATAAGAACAAACTGAATAATAATGATCTACGCGAAGCTACGAGATCGTGGGATCGGGAGCTACTAAGATCGAAGTTACGATTAAGGAGTTGTGATTCTATAGAAGATCTATGTGATTAAAATATTACACTATATCATAAATTGATTAGTGTAAATCATATGAGAGGTTATTCTATAAATAATTATCTCTACTTTAATCCAAATCATTATTTGATTAAAGATCATCTTGTCAAATCATATCCATAAGATGAGAATTAATATTAAGGCAGTTAATCCTATTAGTTACCTAATTATAAAAGTAAGGAATATCATTTAACAAGTGTTGCTACTGCGTAGTAAATATTTATATGATGCTAACGCAACTTGAACGGACCAAATCGGAGTTAAAACAGAGGAGTTATGAATTTCCTAAGGTTTTATGTATTTGATATAAGATTAATTAGGAAATAAATTTTAAAGTGGCTTTCATGTCAAAACAGTGGCACTATATGATGAAAAATAATATTACAAAATTATAGGAACTTGAATGGATCAATTTGGAGTTCATATGAATTTTCTATAAATTATACAAGTTTTACAATTATTTTTATACTCAAAATCAATTTCTAAATCTCTTTTTCCTGTTTTCTTTAATTCCTGGACTGCTCTCGATTTCTACAAAAGACAGGGGCTAACTTAGAAGATTGTTCAGACCCAGGTAACAGTTGAATAAGGACGGCGGGTTGGTTGGGGCTCATATGAAAGACAGCCAGCTGAAGGGGTATCGGTTCACTGCCACCGTCCGATCGAAATCAGGTGGTCTAGATTAAACAGCGAACAGTATGCGCTATCCGCCATTGATTTTGAGATCTGTGGTGAGGATTTAATTAAAGCGAGATCTAATCATGACCGCGCTGTGACGGAACCTCCCAAGTAATTAGGCCCACCTACAGTTGTCCTTGTCCAACGGACCTCAGACAACCACTAGTACACAGAAGCTCTATAGTGGCGGTTCTAAACCTATTTACACTGGCGTTTTTCAGTACCGCCAGTGCTAGGGGCCAGTGGAAATCAGCATTTCCACTGGCGGTTATTTTGGAACCGCCAGTGGAAATTCTATTTTCACTGGCGGTTTTCTTAAGGAAACCGCCAGTGAAAAAGTGCATTTCCACTGGCGGTTTTCTTAAGGAAACCGCCAGTGATAATAGAATTTCCACTGGCGGTTTGCTTTATAAAACCGCCAGTGGAAATGCACTTTTCACTGGCGGTTTTCTTTATTTAGCCGCCAGTGGAAGTTTTCCCGCCTTTTTTCAAAATTTCAAACAATACTGAATTATATATATATTTATTTACACACACACAAACATATATATATATATCTATATTGATATTGAAAGCAACATGAAATTAAATTCTATCATACATTTATATACATCAAAGTATTCTGTTTACAACCATATATGCTTCATGCATTCTATACATCATAAGTTTTCACCTAAGCTCTAATAACTATCTCGGCTAAGAGATAATCTACTAATTTCTGTTAGTATTCTAAACTCTGGCAAAGCTAATGTTCCGGAAGCATCGTGATATTTTCCTTCTGCAGGAATGACCTCTTTCAATATGAATGTGCAGAGGTCCTCGACTATGCCATACAATGCAGCTTCGGTCAAGTTCTCCGGGTTTCCTCGTTGAAATTGCTGTAAAGGAATTTTATAAACATCATCTATTTATACTCAATAATAACACATTTGCATCTTTAATGACATAAATACATACTTGACTATTACTAATAATACCTTGTCAAGGTTCGTGATGTATCGTCCATTCACTCTCATGAACTCGCACGCATAGAATCCACATAGGACCGATCCTTGTGGTTGCTTGTGGCACTACATAACGGGAGATTGGTTATTTAGTTGCAACATTGTGTATGATATGTATTCATAAAATCACATACTTACCGGCCAGTGATGATGGATGTCTAGTGGCACGCGTTGTTTCGACAGGTCGTACTTTCCACCTCTTATCTTATAGAATCTATAAGCCCTGTGATCTCAAATAGAATCACCATGTTATTCTCAAATTTTAATCGATAAAAGTATGCATGCATAGAAAAGGCTTACAGCTCTAAGATGCTGAGGAATTCTGCATATGTCGAAGGGTCGAAGTTCAAGGAGTCGAGCACCAGCACCTTTCCAACCTTAGGATAAATGAGGAAGCATATCCAGTGGTCCCTGTACGAATCAAATTTGTGATGCATGTGTATTGAAATTATTAATTTTATTTATGCAAAATCACACTTACTTAAAGTTGTACGGGGCCATTATGGCTTCCCTGTCTTGAAATTGAAGCATTGCATGTCCTATGTAGGTGGCGTATCGAGCTTCAAAATCCTTCTTCATATCCTTTATACGCTTCTCAACTTCTTCGTCCGTCTTTCCCCGTATTTCATCATTGTCTTTCCCGATTCTAAAAGTGTGGCTTTCCTCGGATATAAGTATTGGGTTGAGATACCCAACCCTTTTAGTGGCACTAGCATTGGGCTTGGTACCGTAAAGGATCTCCTGCTGATCATGTTGCATTCTGCAAGTCACACGTGCATGTCAGATATTGAAATTTTATACAGCTCACTAATAATAACACACATATGTGGAAGTATGAGCGACACTTACAATGCAAACATCGTTACAAGTTGCACGTCAAGTCTCTGAAGGTTCATCATTAACCACATGTCCTCGAATGTAACAACGACCTTTTGGTCCGAACCAATAAAAGCATGGTCTGGTATATGCACACTGATGGTGTCGATGCCAACCGATGATGCCCGCATGTACCAGTCATGCAACCTTTTAACACCAGCCGGGACCTTTCTTAGTTTCTCAAGAGGTAGCAGAGGTCTGCCCGGCACATATTTTTTAGGCACGTTTTTGTAATCTGCCTTAGTTGGCTTCTTTATCTTTGCGGCCATTGCCTCAGCCTTTTTTGCAGACTCCTCGTGCTCGGCCAAATCAACAGTTTGTGACGTGAGGCTCCATCCAATCCCTTTCAAAAACCGAGCTGTGCCAGCAGTACTAGCTTTACTCTTCTTTTTCTGATACGGGGACACCAATTTTGGTATAAGAAGTTTAGATTTCTTTGATGGCTGTGGATCCTTTGATGGTTGTGGAGAAGGTGGATCCCTTGATGGTGGCGTAGACAGTTGGTCACCAAGAGGATGGGGAGGAGAAGGTGGTGGAGCCCTGAATGGTGATGCTTGTGGCGGAGACGGTGGGTCAGAAAAAGGATGAGGAGCAGCATGTGAAGTTTGAGGAGGTGATGATGGATGTACAATAGGAACAACAATTTGAGAAGGCGGAGACGGTTGGGCCTGCGACGAATTCGACCAATCAAGCAATTCGACATCCCTTCGAGGCCAAAGGATAAAATTCTTGATAGCTTGTCCAAGTTTCTCGATACCTTCGGGCCCAGGGATGTCTAGCATGTCGTCCTCGGATCCTTGGACGACCGTCGTCACTTCTACTTTGCAATAATCATCTCGAATATCGTTTCCATGGAACTTGCGTCCTGGGATCGCAAGGCCTGTGGCTACTTTCTTTGTACGTTTATTGTTAATACCATATCTTATAACCAGTGTGCACGCCACAGGCCTTGTGATGTCATCAACTGGATAACGGACCTTATTTCCCGTTGAAGCAACAGAGCTTGGTAATGTCGTACAATCGGTGGAAGCCGGCGGTTGAGCTGCTGGAATTATTTGTATCTGTGGAGTGGTCATCTGTTGAACAGACATCGCACTCGCCAACTATTGCATCAATTCTGGAGGAGGATTCGATAGCATTTGAGACATCATGGCTTTGAACTCTTTCGTGGCCTCCTCCTTAAAATAATCCGCAATCTCTTCCTTGTATCGATCACGTTTCTTGTACAGACCTTCCCACTGTGGTCCGAATCCTTCCTTTCATCCTTCCTTAGACGAGATTCCTCGTACACGACCAGGATGCTCAGGGTTACCGAGACCAGCCGTTAGGATGTCTCTTTCCCTTTGTGGCTTAAAAGTTCCTTGGCTCTGCTTAGCTGCCATTGTATATATGTTTTTTGCCGCTTCTTCGACAATGGGATCATCAAAAGATACACCGGTCTCGGTTTCCCTTGGTTTTCTAGCACGGAGCCAATTTGCCGCCCTTTCACCAAGTTGCTCGGACAGCGTCGGCAACCCTGCGGCCTTCTTCTCGGCGTCTTCTTGTGTCCATTTAGGAACCTGACGCTTGTAACCACCTGTGCCTAGGTGGTGGTGGTACTTGTTCTTCTTTGATAGTTCCGAATTTGCCTCACTTAGAGATATGAAATCAGGGCTGCTCCTCTGCTCTAGAAATACTGCCCACTGACCTGCTGAGATTTTATATTTTTTGGTCGGGTCCAGACCTTTCTTTGCAAACTTTGTGTTCATCTCAGACCTCCAATTTCGGAAATTGATTGCAAGCTGCTTCATCGTGTATTCCTTCACGAGTTCTTCTGAACCCCGAGGCAGAACGAACCTCATTAATAGCTTATTCCATATTTGATTCTTGACATCATCTGACACATCTCTCCACTGTCGTATTGTTATGTCAAGATTATCTCTAACTAAAAACCCAAGTGCATTCCGGAACTTAGGTAGTGCCTCTTCTGGAGCTAGGGGCTGACCTTTCGGGTTCACGTCTGAGATTTTGTATGTTTTGTCGGGAAACTTGTTCAGCCCCCTGTCACCTCTTTTTCGATCGCTCTGCTTCCTTTTCCTTGACGTCTCGGTTGTTGTCTTGGTCTGTTCCGGTGCGTCTTGGGTCGGCTCCGGTACGTCTTCGTATCGTGCCACGGCTTCTTCGAGTATCGCACGAAATTCAGACACGACCTCCTATTCATGTAATAAAATGCACAAGAGATCATGCATGTGAAATCAGTAGGGTACACATACGAAGCTAAAGATGCGTACTTTTACCTCAGCTTCTCGTGGATCATAAGTAGGGTCACGTTGCAACTCACGGAGAGCGGCCCTATCTATGCTAGTGGTAGGAAAAGGGTCGCTAGGCGTTTCATATCCTTCACTGCTGGATTGTTCTTGAGCAACACTCTTGTCCATGTGGTCGGGCACTAATCCTTGGTCCTTGATCGGAGAACTCATTGAGCTATATATATACAAATACATAAGCAATAATTAAATACATATTAACACATATTAACGTAAGCAATAATTAAATTCATATTAACAAATACCCTAAACCCTTAACCCTAACCCTAACCCAAAACCCCAACCCTTAACCCTAACCCTAAACCCTAACCCTAACCCTAACCCTAACTATAACCCTTAACCCTAACCCTAACCCTAACCCTAACCCTTAACCATAACCCTAACCCTAACCCTAAACCCTAACCATATAGTATCGTATAGTCGTATAGTATCGTGTTACGGATATTATCGAGTTACGTATATTATCGAGTTACGTATAGAGAGGGAGAGAGGGAGAGTCGTATAGGACGGGGAGAGGGAGAGAGGGAGAGTCGCATAGGACGTATAGAGAGGGAGAGAGGGAGAATCGTATGGATATTATCGAGTTACGTATAGAGAGGGAGAGAGGGAGAGTCGTATAGGACGAGGAGAGGGAGAGAGGGAGAGTCGCATAGGACGTATAGAGAGGGAGAGAGGGAGAGTCGTACGGAAATTATCGAGTTCAGATCGAATTCAGATCGGATCGGATACGTATATTATCGAGTTGTGACGGATAAAATTACAATGTATATATTCAACCCGATGATTTTGAACACATATGAACACATATATATATTGAACACATACATTTGAACACATATGAACACACATATGAATAAAAATAAGTATTGTATGAATACTCTCATCTCCTCTCCTCTCTCTCCCTCTCCCTCCTCTCTCTATCTCTCTCCCTCTCCCTCTCTCTATCTCTCTCCTCTCCCTCCTCTCTCTCTCTCACCCTCCTCTCCCTCCCTCTATCTCTCTCCCTCTCCCTCCTCTCTCTTCCCTCTCCCTCTCCTTCCTCTCTCTTCCTCCCTCTCGGCGGCGGCGGCGCGTGCCCTCCTCTCTCTTCCCTCTCCCTCTCCCTCCTCTCTCTTCCCTCTCCCTCTCCTTCCTCTCTCTTCCTCCCTCTCGGCGGCGGCGGCGCGTGCCCTCCTCTCTCTTCCCTCTCCCTCTCCCTCCTCTCTCTTCCCTCTCCCTCTCCTTCCTCTCTCTTCCTCCCTCTCGGCGGCGGTGCGTGCCCTAGGGTTTACTAAACACGGCGGCGGCGGCTGCCGGCGCGGTAGACGGCGGCGGTACGGCAGAGGGGAAATAGAAAGAGAAAGTTACCTGACGGCGGTGCGGGGGCGCGGGGCGGGGATGGCGGCGTGGGGACGGGCGCGGGGACGATCGCCGGCGAAACCCTCGGGGTCGAAATCCAGCAGCCTGACGGCGTCTTGAAGTGAACTGGCGCCAGAAGACTTGTAAATTTTTCGGCTCCCGTGCGCCACCCTTTATATAGGCGCCATTTCTACTGGCGGTTGACAACGAGAACCGCCAGTAGAAATTATTTCTACTGGCGGTTGTCATAGAGAACCGCCAGTAGAAATGGCTTCTACAGTCTGTGGAAGCCATTTCTACTGGCGGTTCTCTATGACAACCGCCAGTAGAAATTGTTTTTTATTATTATTTAACATAGTTTTTTATATATTGATTTACTTCACTTTTTATATATTATATTAAGTATACTTTTATATATTGTTTAGTATACTTTTTATATATTTAATTAGTATAGTTTTTATATATTACATTAAGTATACGTTTTATATATTACATTTACCTCTCTCCATCCCCTCTCTCTCTCCTCTCTCTCCATCCTCTCTCTCCCTCTACCTCTCCTCTCTTTCCATCCTCTCTCTCCTCTCCACTCTCTCTCCCCTCTCCCTCTCCATCCTCTCTCTCCTCTCCACTCTCTCTCCTCTCCCCTCTCCCTCTCCATCCTCTCTCTCTCCTCTCTCTCCATCCTCTCTCTCCTCTCCCTCTCCTCTCTCTCCTCTCTCTCTCCCTCTCCTCTCTCTCCATTTACCTCACTCCTCTCTATAAAGTCAATAGAAAGTCATGTAAAATTGTAAATGGTAGCCACGAAAATTGAATGAAGACAATTACATGCTTCGGTTTGTCGCTAACAATAATCAATTACATGACAAGTCCTAACAATAATCAATTACATGACAAGTATATAATCTAGGAAGCTATTGTTCTGCCTTGTCCATCGTGGCGTACCCAGGGCAACGAATTGTGTGGGATGCTTCGCTCAACGTTCCTTATCTTGGTTGGATGGTCTATGAAAAGAGACATGTCGTTGAACTGGTTAAAATCCTCTAAATCAGATACACCATCAACTCCTATAGCTTGTTGTTTTCCAGGAAAAACTACATGCTTCGGTTTGTCGGTGCTTTTCTTCTCATTGTTAGAAATGATCTGTTCAGCATAGAAGACCTGTGCAGCACGATTAGCAAGGATCCATGGGTCATCTTTGTAACCTACCTTACTTAGATCAAGAACTCTGACCCCATAGTTGTCTACCGTGACATGTTTGTCTTCAACCCATTGACATCGGAAAACCGAGATCTGAAATGTACCATAGTCTAGTTCCCATATGTCCTCAATAAAGCCAAAATATGTAATAATCTCACCAGTTTCATCATCTATGGCCTCGCATCGAACACCACTGTTTTGTGACATGCTCTTTTTGTCCTTGGACTTGGTACAAAATGTGAATCCACTAATGTCATAAGTTTGCCATGTTGTGACCTGGCGTGATGGTCCAGATGCCAAGCCCTTGATGGTTTGTTCTTCTATTGTTTCTCCACGTGGAATGTCCTTCACCATTAGCCATGTGTTGAACCGCTGCTTATGTTGCTTCATTACCCAATCATCCGTATGCCCAGGATTTTGCTCGCGAAGCTCATTGATGTGTTATTGGATAAATGGCTCCATTATCGTTAGCTGATGTAGGATGCTCTGATGTGCCTCAAGTACTAGAGACAATCCCCTCCGTGCCATCAAAATCTATACCAAACCTTTGTATGCCATCAAAACTTATGAGTTCCCTTCAATACCATCAATTTAGATTTTAAATCTCTTCAATACCATTACAGTCATTGATGCCATTTGCTACCGTTACCTATTCAATTGGGCGTTATCAAGAGATTGGTTTTGCGTGTCCGTTTAACAACTTTGCTGTTCTTGACAGCAAACGGCGCGAACGGCATGAGTTTCTTGTTAAGTCCTCTCTCCTCGCTACCCTTGCCTACCGGCAGCGCACAACACAGATCTTGGAGATCCCTCACCGTCGAGACCAATCGGACGACCACCACAGCGTCGTCGTTGTTTTGAGCACCTCAGCCCCTTCCTCTCCCCCGCTGCTGCTTCGAGCTCCTCCAAACTGGCACAGCTTCTCGAGTTCTCGTCCTCGTTTGCCACCGTGTCCGACGTCAGCTCAGGCCCAACAGGCAGGAGGCATAGCGTAGGAGCCTGCTTTGCCCTTGTTCATCTTAGATATTTTTGCTTCTCTACTAATATTGCATGTATTTAATACGAACTAGCAGATAGGACATTTGGGTGATGTAAATAAAAAACTTATGACACATTATTAGTGTTCAGTTCAAACAATCCGCATCATCAGTGTTCAGTTCAAACGATCACATACTATTGTTAGCAGCCCCATGGTTGCTGTCCTCGTGCCATCACACTCTGCAGTACTCTATACGCTAACGGTGAGCACCGCAGCGGCTGCCGCTGCGCCAAGCGAGAAGCTGAGGGCCTTGCCTTCGAACCCGTTTGGTCCCTGTTGGCAGCGGCATTGGCGCTTGGGAAGAGGTCCCCGGCGTGGAGGCCCCATAAGTCTAGCGCATTGATGGACGCGTCGGCACGACGAGGAGGAGCAGCGTGGTGCCGTTCGTAGGCGAGGCGCGCGCGGCCTCTGTTGGCGTGGAGAACTGCATATACGCAAGCACCGCCGTGCTGCCATAGAGCACGACCACCATGGCCGACGCCTACGGCGGACAGGCCATACCGGCCGGTGGGGCTTTATCGTCCTCCGCAGCGTGCTTGAACGCCGAGCACAGGTTTTGGTTTCAAATTAAATTGGGGCATATGGAGATTAGGGTATGACGAGTGGGTCCAATTGAATAGATAACGGCAGGAGACGGTAGCAATAACAGCCATGGCATAGAAGGGACTTAAAATCTAAATTGATGGTATTAAAGGAAATTCATAATTTATGATGGCATATAGGGGTTCGGTTTAGATTTTGATGGTACTGAGGGAATTTTCTCCAAGTACTATATCGTAATCCGGTGGGATGAAAGATTTCCGTCCCATCCTCCCGCTTCCATACAGTCTACCCTCGTGTCGTGACGGAGGCAGACCTATTGCAACCTGGTCTTTTAGGATACTATTGCAGAATGGACCTCCGGACTCAATGGCCTCTTCGGTACAATACCCCTCTATCATGGATGCCTCGGGACGAGCACGGGTTGATACATAGCCATTCAGTATTGACATGAAACGCTCATACGTCCACATTTCATGCAAGTACATAGGACCCAATGCCTCTATTTGTGGCACCAAGTGCACCACAAGGTGCACCATAATATCAAAGAACGATGGAGGGAAACACATCTCAAACTGTGATATTGTCTCCACTGCGAATTCCTGAAGAGATGCCAACTCATCACGACCAATTACCTTTTGTGAAATCCTGTTGAAAAAGTAGCACAACCGTGTGATTGCCATCTTTAAAAACAAAGGATTTATAGCCCTGATGGCAATAGGTAGGAATGTAGTCAGCATGACATGGCAATCATGTGAGTTGTAGTTGGTGATTGTCAGGTCTTTCATTGACACAATACTCCGTATGCTAGAGCAGAATCCGGATGGGACTTTCAAATTCTTGAGCCAAACACACATCGCATGTTTCTCATCTACATTGAGATTGTAGCTTGCTGCTGGGAGATGGTACTTCCCATTTTCTTGAAGAAGGGGATGTAGTTCTTTTTTTATGCCTAAATCTACCAAGTCCATGCGTGAATTGAGCCCTTCTTTTGTTTTGCCCTTTATGTCTAGCAAGGTGCCCATTATGCTTTCAAACACGTTCTTCTGAACGTGCATACCATCGATCGCATGCCGCACATCTAACTCTTTCCAGTAAGGCAAGTACTCGAAGAAAATAGACTTCTTCTTGAATATAGCCCCCGGAGCTGGTTTGGCATCCTTCCTTGTTTTTCCGTCTTTTGTCTTCTTCCCGAAAACAAACTTGATATTCCTGACTATTTCAAAAACTCTATGACCTCTATTGTTACCCGATGGAGCAGTAGAATGTAGTTCACCATTATTGTCGAAGTACTTATCCATCTTTCGCATGCGGTACCTGTGTCCTTCCAATAAAAAGCGTCTGTGCCTCATGTAAACTATCTTCCTAGATGCAGCAAGGGATACGTAAGCAGTTCCATCAATGCATACTGTGCAACCAACCTTTCCCTTAAACTGGCCTGATAATGTGAAGAGAGCAGGGTAATCGTTGATCGTAACAAAAAGAATTGCTCTCAGCGTGAATGAACCTTTACGATACTCATCCAACATTTGAACACCCGTTTCCCACAATATTTTCATATCCTCCATTAAGGGCTCCAAAAATACATCCATGTCAACTCCAGGTTGTGTAGGTCCAGAAATAAGGATGGTTAGCAAAATGTACTTCCGTTTCTGCATCAACCATGGAGGAAGGTTGTATATGGTGAGGATCACCGGCCATGTGCTATGCTTGCTGCTCCTCTCAGCAAATGGGTTCATTCCATCAGTACTCAGTGCGAACCTAACATTTCTTGGTTCATCGGCAAAGTCTCGGTGGTTGTCATTGAAATCTTGCCACTGCTTCCCATCGGCTGGATGTCGAAGCTTCCCATCGTTTTTGTGCTCATCAGAAGCATGCCAGCTCATAAGTCTGGCATCCTCAGGATTAGCGAACAAACACCTCAATCGATCGACGACGGGGAGGTACCACATCACCAAAGCAGGAATCTTTTTGAGCGCATAATAGTCTACTTCTTTTTCTTTGCTCGTGGATTTTGAAGTCTTTTTTTGGGCTTTCTTTCGCTTCTTCCCTTTAGACACGGATGCAACACACTCTTCCTCTCGATAGTCTTTATTCGTCTTGTACCTACTTGCACCGCACTTTGGGCAGCTCTCCAAGTCTTTATAATCATCACCTCGATAAAGGATACAGTGATTTCTACACGCGTGGATCTTCTCCACACCCATAGTGAGCGGACTGATTAGTTTCTTTGCATAGTACGTGTTAGCAGGCACTTTGTTCTCCTTTGGAAGCATGTCTGCGATAATACTCAAGAACGCATCGAAGCCAGCATCAGACACACCATATTTAGCTTTTAACATCAACAACTTTAGCACAGACCGGAGCGTCATGAACTCTTTGGTACAACCCTTAGACTCGTCGTACAAAGGCTCTTCTGCTGCCTTCTTCAGGGACTCCATACCTTTCATTAAGAACATCGATTGATCTGTATGACGACGCAACATTGCCTCTAGCAACTCTGCATCTTCCTCATCCATAACACTTGGCAGAACATGAGGTCTATCATGTTCATTTCCTCCAGCGTAACCATGATCAGTAACATTTTGCACTACATGTTCACTCTGTGGAAGAGGTTGGTGTGTCTCGTGAACGAACTGAAATCTGTCGTC
Source organism: Zea mays (assembly GCF_902167145.1). Lineage (NCBI taxonomy): Eukaryota > Viridiplantae > Streptophyta > Magnoliopsida > Poales > Poaceae > Zea > Zea mays. The sequence goes on from NC_050097.1 coordinate 94,360,066, forward strand.
GATGTTCTCAGGGTTTCCAGTCGTATAAGGCGAAGAGCTACCCTCTCCATGCTTTGTCCAAATTGTGTAATCCTTCATAAATCCTTGGCATACCAGATGAGATATGATTTGTTCTGTGTCATTAAATACAGCAGCATTTTTGCAGTCCATGCATGGACAATATATGTGTTTTGTCTTTGTTCTCCAAGCATGGTTCGTAGCGACATCAATAAACCTATGGACCTCGAATATGTATGATGGATCTAGCCTTGATAAGTTATACATCCAGGATGTCCTCTCCATCACCACCTGTAAAAAAGTAACATAAACACACAAGAACCAACCTTTCTTAGCAACCTTCTTCCAAAAAATAAAGATAAAAACCTCCCCCTTGTATTTTGTGAAATCTGGCCCTCTAATGGAAGTTGGGCTGCGAGCTATAGTTTTTGTCGGGAAGGATGAAGGGGTGAAACCCTATATCCAAAATGTGGCTAAATTTATGGAAAATGAACAAAAATTGGCAAGAGGAACATAAAACCAAACTTTCCTAGCCATACTCTTCTCTCTAACACATGGCGAAGGCCTAGTTCCAAAATTGAGCAAAGATGAACAATAATTGGCAATTAAAACATAACTAAACCAACCTTTCATAGCAACTAATAAAAACAATCTTAATTAACAAACCTATCTTCTTCTCTCTCCACACAACACATGAACCATTCATTAAACAACTTAATATGTCATGGATAAACTGATTTGAGAACTAAACATGAAAAAGGAGAGAGGATAGACAAAATCTAACCATATTAAACAACTTTATTTGAGGGAATAGAGCAAAAATGTGGCTAAAATGTGGCTAAAATTGAGAGAGGATACACTTTCTCTCAAATGGTGAAACCCTAGATCCAAAATGTGGCTAAAATTGAGCAAAAATGAATAAAAATTGACATTAGCAACATAAACCAACCTTTCTTAGCAATCTTCTTCCAAAAAATGAAGATCAAAACCTCTCCCCATGTATTTTGTGAAATCTGGACCTCCAAAATCGCCTCCAATGGAAGTTGGCTGCGAGCATACAGTTCACTGTCGGGGGAAGAAGAGGGGTATTTATAACAGACAGTTCACTGGCGGTTGGCTTTAAAAACCGCCAGTGGAAACCTATTTCCACTGGCGGTTATCTTAACACAACCGCCAGTGGAAATAGGATGTTTCCACTGGCGGTTAAGTTAAGATAACCCCCAGTGGAAATCAATTTTCACTGGTGGTTGGTGTTACACAACCGCCAGTGGAAACATCCTATTTCCACTAGCAGTTGTGTTAAGATAACCGCCAGTGGAAATAGGTTTCCACTGGCGGTTTTTAAAGCCGGGCCCACCTGTTTCTTTCACTAACGTTTGATAACGGAAACCGCCAGTGAAAAGTTGAACGTGCCGCAGGCTTTGAGCTCTTTTCTACTAGTGAACCCTGTAGGTGCCCCTGAACTACTTGACAAGTTCGGTATCTATCCTTACCTTTCCAGGAACGTTTCACCCGTCTTGCAGACATTACAGACCATCGGAGATAAAGAGATGCGGAAGCGATTACATAAACTTACATTTATTAAAAAGTAAGATCAAGTTGTTTATTACAGACCAGAAATATAAGCGAGTGCAGAGTAGTATTATTACATAACTAAGGGAGGCAAAAACTCCTCCCGATAAGTTTTTCCCAAAAGTTTTCTATATGGAGGACCAAGTCCTCCCGCATCTTCACTCTTGTTTCTCCTCCTTAGGAACCACCTTAGCACAGAAGCAACAGAAATCTGCTACTTCCTCACCTAAAAACAACGAAGGGATAAACCCTGAGTATGGAATTACTCAGCAAGTCTTACCCGACTAAAGAAAAGACTCTCAAGGGTAAGGGAGTCAAGGTAAGGCTTTTCAATAATCAAAGACTCTGTTTTGCAGAAATGCTTACTAAAGTGGATCCTTAAAAATCCAATTTTATTTGTCAAGTTAAGTACAATTACCTGCAACTAGAGTTCTTTCTACCCTAGTTCAATCACTAGTCCTGCACTAGCCAATTTCTTAACAAAAATCTATCATCTTTAGTGGAATGCTACGTGTAAGTCAGTGGCCAAGTCTCCATAATCGCGGAGGTACGGCGATCCGAATCGATTATACTCAGCTGAGGATCTCCAATCACACGACATATGTAGCACTTAACCCTTGCATATGTCAACCCGCCACCAGGGTTCTTAAGACCAGATCAGGTTCACGCAAACCGAGAGCACAGATACACCACCGTCCAGCCTCTTGCCACGGAGGGTACACGGTACTCTCGCCACCGCTCCACGCCCATTTCGTGTTATCTTATTCTGGCCTTAGTCCACCCGAGGCAAGGCTTACCCATGACGAGGCATGTGACCAGTTAAAGGGTCCTCGGTCAGCAGGCCTACATCGAGACAGTCCTTAATCGACTCAGACGGAGACACTACACCGAGACTCTCTTCTCGTGCAAGTCATCCGCCCGGTCTCAGCTTAATCATTTTAACCCAAAAACTTGGTACCTGGCAGAGGTACATCTTTTCCAATGTTGAATCCATCACGGCCGTGATGGATTCACCATCAAGTTTTATTTTTGAAAACAACCCTCCCACTTTGCCAAACATCTTTTGTAAAACAAATCCTTTTGTTTTTCTAAAGCAATACTAAGCATAATAAAACCTTTTTATAAAAACAGGGTTTCAAAGAAGGTAATCAAGTTCAAGGAAGGTAATGCAGGAATTGTTTAATCAATCAACTCCTATCACCTAATGCAGCAAGCAAGTGAGAAAGATTTTAAAAACATCAAGGGAGGTGGCAAATGCACCGGGGCTTGCCTTCGTTCACAGGTGAGTCTGGCTCGGATCCACAAATATCAAAGTAGAAGCAGTTGCCTGCCTGAGAATCCGAGGGTGGTGGTGTCCTTTCTTGAGTGACTTCCACTTCTTCACGTTCTAACATAACCATATATATACATATATAAGAATGAATGCCATGTAATTCTTATGAGAGTGCGAAGATAATAAAGATTTATTATCTAAGTCTTGAATACAACTTTCCTTCACGGAACTCTGAGAACTTAGGGTTTCCGGAGTCGGTAAAGGAGTTCAAAGCGCAGGAGGGGGGGTTTTGGGTTCTAGTTATCAAACATGGTCCAAATCAATTCAAACTCTACCCAAGTCTTTTAAATAATGAGGGGAGCTCACATAAAAAGTTTGGGCAATTTTGGGATTACCAATTATTTTCTAAAAAATCCATAACTAACACTTTTAACTACTTTAAATGCCTTAAAATTCCTTATTTAACCTAAAAATCATGAAACTATTTTTATTAAATACTATGAAAAATAATAAGTCTAGGAAAATTGGTTTCACAATTTTAGGATTTTTCTACAATTTTTAACAGATTTCCAAAGCTCTGTTGAAAAAGAAAAAGGAAAAGGCTGAATAATATTGGGCTGGTTTCGGCCCAAGCGGCCCAGTCCAAAGGAGAAAGCGCACGCGCGCGCGCCCGCGCTAGCGGCTTTGCGGAAAAGCCCTCGGTGTTTTCACTAACTGGGGATAGGTCCTTCCACTGTTTAACACAGTCACTGACACTTTGCAGAAGAGTCCTCCAACTTCTAAGTCTTCACAGGGAGAGGTCCACGACGGCGGTGGGCGCAGGGACGCTCCGGCGAGCACTTGCACCGGCCGATTGACTTAAGGACGGGTGCCCTACTTCGGTTGAAACCGAATTCAAGTCCTATCCAGTGTTTTCCCCAAGTTAATTTCAAGAATGATGAGCTAATTTGGCCTGGCCACGGTAACCGCGCGGATGAACCAAAGAACCACGCGTTCCCGGCGATTGGTGGCGGTCTAATTCAATTGGAGGGGTCGAAGAGCTTAAGGAGGACATAAGGATGCTAGAACAAGCAGCAGAGGGACTTGAGCTCACCTAAATCGAGCTGGCCACGGTGAGGTACCCTTTGCGGTGGCGGAGAACCGAATTAGGCGGAATTCAAAATTTGTGCTCGCTAGTGGGGAATTTGGGATGCAGGTGGGTGCGGTAGCTGCTTGGGTACATGGCGGAGCTGGGGGCACAGTCAATTTATAGAGGCCGCGAGCGGTGGCCGGGGATTTGGGCGACGACGCGCGGCGGCCGGAGGTAGAAGAAGGTACTGGCGCACGTGAATTCGTGGCATCTACCGTGGCAGTTACTCCGACGAGCCACGAAGAGGCACAAGGGTTCACGGCGATGCAGTGGAGGGGCTGAGCCACGCGGCGCAAGGCCGGGAGGCGGCTGTCGCCGGCGAGCATATCCACATCCGCCGTGGTGAGTGCGATACGGCGGCCGGGATTGTTTACTGTCCGGAGTTATCCACGGCGACGATATTTTCGCGACCCCGCAGTGCTATCCAACACCATCCGAGCACCAATCGTGGCGAAGACGGCATGAATCACGGCGGGGACCCACCGGCGGTGAGATCTTTTCTGGTGCTGGCGATCTGATCCTCAACGGTCACTGTACCATGGGTTGCAGCATTCAGTCAACCTGACAGCCATAGTTTAGGCTCGATTTTCTCACAAATTTTTATGGCAACATACCCAATGATCTGCAGCAAAGTTGTAGAACTACAATCCATCTATAACTTTGCTACAATGTGCTCCCACAAAAAGTCACTGGATCTTGCTTAAAATCAAGCCCTAAGTTCATGTCATCCCATTGTTAATCTGAATTTCAGACTTCAAGCAGTCTGACAGTCCAACTTCTGGCTCAATTATCTCCAGTTTTTTCTTAACAACTATGCTCACACCCTTAAGCAAAGTTGTTATCCTATGATTAGGCTATAATTTTGATGTGGTGACCTAATATGAATTCTCACTATTTTGAAAGCTATACAGCTCTAAAGTTGGGCCTATAACCCTGATTTCAGACTTAGCATAGGAATCACAATTGGGGTCCTTTTGCAAATAGGTCCAAAACTTAGGGTTTGGCTTGTAAATTCACATATTTGTGACCCAAATGACTTAGGATACTTATTTAACTTGGTTTTCGCACTTTAGTCCAAAAGTGGACTAATTTTGCACATAAGCCCCTAGGGTTTGGTTTTAGGGCTTTCCAGGGTTCCAATTAGGGTTTCTGGTATCCCAGGGGTATAAATGTGATTCAACTTTATTTTTGGGGATATTTTATAACTATATCCCTAAAGCCTTTAGGTTTTCTCAATTTGGGTTAGGTCTTACCCCTTTAATCTCTATTTAGGGTTAAGTTCCCTATCCAGGGTTCTATTTGCAAAACACTAAAACAATACAACTTGTTTGAAATTTTTGCCTAGTGAATGCACTCTAGGTGTATCAAACATATGCAATGCCAATGCTTATGATGCCATGCTCAAGTTTTAGTTACAGTAACATCATGGGTGTTACATCCTTCCCCCCATAAAAGAATCTCGTCCCGAGATTAAAAGTCCTAGGGTAAGTAATGGAAAGGGAAACGCGGCATACTTTTATTTCCTTATTTCTGGTACAAGGCAGGGGTGGCTTGGGAATTTACTCCTTGATTACACAGTTATACAGGCTTTACAATTTACAAGAGGCTAAAAAGCCTGGGAAATTCTTATCTAAAAAGTCTTGAGTTTCCCATGTACCCTCATCTTCAGAATGCTGGTTCCACTGTATCTTATAAAACTTGAGGGTTTTTCTCCGGGTAACCCTGTCCTTTTGATCCAAGACTCGAATAGGGTGCTCAGAGTATGTCAAGTCCGGTTCAAGGACAACATCTGTTACTTCAATGGTTCGATCAGGAACCCGAAGACACTTCTTCAATTGGGACACGTGGAACACACTATGTACAACAGACAATGTTTCGGGTAACTGGAGTCGGTATGCCACTGGCCCATATCTTTCAAGTATAGGAAATGGACCAATGTACCTGGGTGCAAGCTTTCCTTTTATCCCGAAACGCGATACACCCTTCATTGGTGAAACCTTCAAGTAGACGTAGTCCCCTTCAAGAAAATACAAGGGCCTTCGCCGTTTGTCTGCATAGCTCTTCTGCCGAGCTTGGGCTTTCTTCATATTATGAATAATTTTCTGAACCTTTTCCTCGGCCTCTTTCACCATATCAGGCCTAAAGAAGTACCTTTCCCCATGTTCAGACCAATTTAGCGGAGTACGACACCGTCGTCCATATAAAGCTTCAAAAGGTGCCATTTTGATATTTTCTTGATAGCTATTATTATATGAAAACTCCGCCAAAGGCAAACATTCATCCCATTTTTGTGAGAAGTCCAGAACACATGCTCGCAACATATCTTCGAGTATTTGATTAACCCTCTCAGTCTGTCCACTCGTTTGGGGATGATAGGCCGAACTGTGGAGCAACTTAGTACCCAAGGATTTGTGAAGTGCTTCCCAAAACTTGGCTACAAATTGAGGTCCACGATCCGACACTATGGTCTTCGGAACACCATGCAGACTAAGAATACGAGCAATGTACAATTGGGCGTAGACAGTAACCGGGGAATCTGTCTTGACCGGCAGAAAGTGAGCAATCTTCGTAAGCCGATCAATTATAACCCAGATAGAATCATACCCTTTTGCAGTCCTGGGCAATCCCACGATAAAGTCCATACTGATGTCTTCCCATTTCCATGTTGGTATTGGTAGTGACTGCAATGGACCGGCAGCTTTCAAATGTATGGCCTTGACACGTCTGCAGGTGTCACATCTAGCCACATAGCGTGCAATTTCGATCTTCATCTTTGTCCACCAGTAATGTTGCTTCAAGTCTTGGTACATCTTAGTGCTTCCGGGATGAATAGAGTAGCGGCTAAGATGTGCTTCCTCAAGAATTTGCTGGCGGAGCTCTTCATTCTTTGGCACCACTATGCGGTTATTAAACCATACAATGCCTTGATTATCTTCTTTGAAACATTTGGCTTTTCCAGCCCTTAACTTCTCACGAATGTGTTTCATGCCCTCATTATCCTTTTGGGCATCAATTATCCTTTGCAAGAGGACTGACTCAAGCTTTAACTGATTCAGAGTTCCTTGTTGGACCATTCCCAGGTTTAGCTTCTCCATCTCTTGACATAAAGTGTTGTCAGAGGTCTTCATTGTAAGACAATGACAGGAAACCTTACGGCTTAGTGCATCTGCCACAACATTGGCTTTGCCTGGGTGATAATGAATTTCCAGTTCATAGTCCTTAATAAGCTCAAGCCATCGTCTCTGCCTCATATTCAATTCTGACTGGGTGAAGATGTACTTCAAACTTTTATGATCTGTATAGATATGACAGACATTTCCCAGCAGATAGTGACGCCAAATTTTCAGGGCATGGACCACAGCAGCTAGCTCCAGTTCATGAGTTGGGTAATGCTCCTCATGTCGGCGCAACTGCCGTGAAGCATACGCAATTACTCGGCCTTCTTGCATTAGCACGCAGTCGAGTCCACTGCCAGATGCATCACAATATACATCAAAAGGCTTGGTGATGTCCGGTTGAGCTAATACCGGACCAGTGGTTAACAATGTCTTCAATTGTTCAAAGGCTTCGTCACACTTCGAAGACCAATTGAATTGTCATTCTTCAATAAACTTGTGATTGGCTTCACAAGCTTAGAAAAGTCTGGTATAAATCTGCGGTAATATCCAGCCAGTCTAAGGAAACTTCGGACCTGATGAACAGTGGTCGGGGGTTTCCACTCCAAAATGTCCTTGACTTTGCTGGGATCTACCGCAATCCCTCTGGCAGATAGAGCATGTCCCAGAAATTGAATTTCCTCCAGCCAAAACGCGCACTTGCTGAACTTGGCATACAACTGATGTTCCCTCAGGCGCGTTAACATGATCCGTAAATGTTGGGCGTGCTCCTTTCTTGGAATATATCAAAATGTCATCAATGAAGACCACCACAAACTTGTCTAGCTCGGGCATGAATACCATGTTCATCAAATATGTGAAGTGGGCCGGAGCATTTGTTAACCCGAAAGACATTACCAGATATTCAAACAACCCATACCGCGTAGTGAAGGCGGTCTTTGGTATATCTTCAGGCCGAATACAGATCTGGTGATAGCCCGATCGGAGATCAATCTTTGAAAATACCCTTGCTCCAGTCAATTGATCAAATAGAATATCAATCCTTGGAAGAGGGTACTTGTTTTTGATGGTGACCTCATTCAAGGGTCGATAATCCACGCACATTCGTAAGGTGTGATCCTTCTTTTTGACGAATATGGTCGGACAACCCCACGGCGATGAGCTTGGCCGGATAAATCCTTTTTCCAGGAGATCTTGTAATTGAATCTTCAACTCTGCCAACTCATTAGGAGGCATCCAGTACGATCTTCTAGATATTGGAGCCGTACCGGGCTTCAATTCTATTACAAACTCTACCTCCCTTTCAGGTGGCAATCCCGGCAAATCCTCGGGAAAGACATCAGGAAACTCGCATACTACCGGAATATCCTTGATTTCCGGTACCATAACTTCATAAACTCTGCCAGTAATTTTGTTTGGAATAGGGATGGGCAAAAGAATTTCTTCTTGATTATGACTCAACCTGATGGTTCTTTGATCAGTATTGAGTGTTGCTTTATGCTTGGCCAACCAATTCATACCCAAAATAACATCTATGTCTTGGCCTTTCAGGACGATTATATTGGTAGGAAAGTCCCGTCCGGCCAATGATACGGGCACTTGATAGGCCACTTCTCTAGTAAAGATTTGTCCCCCATGTGAGTGTATTTTAAATCCCTCTTTTGATTCATGGCATGCAATGTGATGTTGCTCCACAAATTTCTTGCTAATGAACGTATGCGAAGCACCAGAATCAAAAAGAATAATTGCAGGGTGACTGGCCACGAGAAACGTACCCATCATCACCGGTTCACCTTCCGGTGTAGTGGCCACTTGAGTATAGTATACGCGTCCCGTCTTCTTGAAATATTTGCCCTTAACATTTCCCTTGCTTTGTGATGAATTCCCCGATCCTTGTTGATTATTTGCTTGATTCTGCTTGGGATATGGGCAGTCTTTGATGAAATGTCCAGACTTGCCACAATTAAAACATCCGGTTGAAGAGCTGGGCAAGGCAAGGAATCGAGTGCCTGGGGCACCCGGCTGACTTGGGGCAGTGGGGGCTTTATTGGGACGAATAATTATTGGCTGCTTGAAAGGGAAGGTTGGTGCACATGGAGGAGTCTGGTTAGAAGGTCGGAGAATAAACCGTTGCCTTTTTGCCTAGCCCTGATTAGTCTTCTCACCACCAAATCCCTTGTTCTTTCTGGAACCTGCATATTTTGCTTCAACGGATAGGGTTGTGCTGACAGCCTTTCCATACGTGAGATCTATGCAGGTGGCCATTTTTCTCTGCAATCTATCATTTAATCCTCTCATAAAGCAATTTCTCTTTTTCAGATCAGTGTTCACCTGATCGATTGCATATTGCGACAGGTGATTAAACTTGTTGAGATACTGATTGACAGTATCTCCTCCTTGTTTTAGCTTCATGAACTCTTCTTGCTTCATATGCAAAACACCTTCGGGTATAATGCTCGCGGAAGGCTACTTTGAATTCCTCCCAGGTGACTTGATGATTGGCCAGCTGAACGGCCACAAAATTACCCCACCAAGTGCTGGCAGGGCTGCGTAGTTGTTGCGCTGCGAATAAAGGCTTCTGTGACTCTGAACAGCGCAGAAGACCAAATTTCTGCTCAATAACCCGTATCCATTCATCGGCTTCCAGTGGATCTTCAGCTTTAACAAATAGTGGTGGACGGGTTTCCGAGAAGTCCAGATAAGAAGTTTCGCGGGGGCCTTGTTGATAGCCCCGCCCACCAAGCTGCTGGAACTGTTGGCCCGCCATTTCTCTCAGAAAGCGGGTATTGTCAGCAGTTGCGTTCACTAAGGCAGCAATTGCCTCAGCCAATGTGGGAGGAACAGGAGGTGGATTGGGTGTGGATTCCCTCCCCCGGGAGGTACCAGCTCCGTCCTGAGCTCGAGTCTTGGAAGGCATCTGTGGCAACAACATTTAAAAACAATATGATATGCCAAAGAAAAAGCCATTCCATTTTACATTACCAAAAGTAATGTTACAGACTCAAGACTCTTACAACAAGATACAATACCTAGTATACAATAGCACTACCTATTATACACCAGTACAACCTACAATACACTACACTACTTCGACTATACCACTAGTCCTGCTTCCCGTTGCTTTTAGCGGCCTCGTCGTCGGGTGTGGGAGTCCATACATCGACCAGCCTCATGGAAGGAGGGGGCTCGAAAAGGTCTAACTCCCCACCAAGCGCGTGTCCCGCAACATGGGAGGGTCCGGCTTCCGCCTCAACAGGGTGCGCAGGTGCACTAGGGTGTAATTGCGAATACAGTACATGTACTTCCTCATGTAACGTATTGCAATAGACCTGCAGGTCGTCGACAGTTGAGCTAAGTTCCTTGATTCGGGCTTGAGCCCTTGCTTCCTTAGCACATGCCAGCAAACGGGACTGTACTGCCCAGTCGAGTGCTAAGTCCGGATCAGCAAGCTGATCCCGCAGGTGACGGATGTCTCTTCTTAGTTCATTTATTCTATCTCCGTCCGCAACCCATGCATTGGTCCTGTGTTGCAACTCCGCTTGAAGTCGACTTACTCGGGCTTCAAAATCCCCTATTGGGTCATTACTCCCGCTGCTACTGTTCTCATGTCGAGGGGCCAGTTGATGTCGGGGCACACCGATTGGTCCAGTTGACTTGCGCGTCGTTTTCCTTGTGCGTGGCGGCATCTTTCTAAGGGGGGAAATTTTATTAGTATAATTCTTAGCATGATGCATGTGTAAGTACAGAATCAACCTTAGTTGATTCAACCTTCTATACATTGCACTCTTCCTATCTGGTCTTTAAGATAGACTCTTCAGAATACTTAGGTAAGAAGAGAAAAGAGTTTTTAGGTAAGATTTTTAGAAAATCCTTTTGAAGATGCCTCATAATATCTGCAAAGAAGGGCTACGCTCCGATACCAGCTGTGACGGAACCTCCCAAGTAATTAGGCCCACCTACAGTTGTCCTTGTCCAACGGACCTCAGACAACCCTGTAGGTGCCCCTGAACTACTTGACAAGTTTGGTATCTATCCTTACCTTTCCAGGAACGTTTCACCCGTCTTGTAGACATTACAGAACATCGGAGATAAAGAGATGCGGAAGCGATTACATAAACTTACATTTATTAAAAAGTAAGATCAAGATGTTTATTACAGACCAGAAATATAAGCGAGTGCAGAGTAGTATTATTACATAACTAAGGGAGGCAAAAACTCCTCCCGATAAGTTTTTCTCAAAAGTTTTCTATATGGAGGACCAAGTCCTCCCGCATCTTCACTCTTGTTTCTCCTCCTTAGGAACCACCTTGGCACAGAAGCAACAGAAATCTGCTACTTCCTCACCTAAAAACAACGAAGGGATAAACCCTGAGTATGGAATTACTCAGCAAGTCTTACCCGACTAAAGAAAAGACTCTCAAGGGTATGCTGGCTTAAGGGAGTCAAGGTAAGGCTTTTCAATAATCAAAGACTTTGTTTTGCAGAAATGCTTACTAAAGTGGATCCTTAAAAATCCAATTTTATTTGTCAAGTTAAGTACAATTACCTGCAACTAGAGTTCTTTCTACCCCAGTTCAATCACTGGTCCTGCACTAGCCAATTTCTTAACAAAAATCCATCATCTTTAGTGGAATGCTACGTGTAAGTCAGTGGCCAAGTCTCCATAACCGCGGAGGTACGGCGATCCGAATCTATTATACTCAGCTGAGGTTCTCCAATCACACGACATATGTAGCACTTAACCCTTGCATATGTCAACCCGCCACCAGGGTTCTTAAGACCAGATCAGGTTCACGCAAACCGAGAGCACAGATACACCACCGTCCAGCCTCTTGCCACGGAGGGTACACGCTACTCTCGCCACCGCTCCACGCCCATTTCATGTTATCTTATTCTGGCCTTAGTCCACCTGAGGCAAGGCTTACCCATGACGAGGCATGTGACCAGTTAAAGGGTCCTCGGTCAGCAGGCCTACATCGAGACGGTCCTTAATCGACTCAGACGGAGACACTACACCAAGAATCTCTTCGCGTGCAAGTCATCCGCCCGGTCTCAGCTTAATCATTTTAACCCAAAAACTTGGTACCTGGCAGAGGTACATCTTTTCCGATGTTGAATCCATCACGGCCGTGATGGATTCACCATCAAGTTTTATTTTTGAAAACAACCCTCCCACTTTGCCAAACATCTTTTGTAAAACAAATCCTTTTGTTTTTCTAAAGCAATACTAAGCATAATAAAACCTTTTTGTAAAAACAGGGTTTCAAAGAAGGTAATCAAGTTCAAGGAAGGTAATGCAGGAATTGTTTAATCAATCAACTCCTATCACCTAATGCATCAAGCAAGTGAGAAAGATTTTAAAAACATCAAGGGAGGTGGCAAATGCACCGGGGCTTGCCTTCGTTCACAGGTGAGTCTGGCTCGGATCCACAAATATCAAAGTAGAAGCAGTTGCCTGCCTGAGAATCCGAGGGTGGTGGTGTCCTTTCTTCAGTGACTTCCACTTCTTCTTCACGTTCTAACGTAACCATATATATACATATATAAGAATGAATGCCATGTAATGATTATGAGAGTGCGAAGATAATAAAGATTTATTATCTAAGTCTTGAATACAACTTTCCTTCACGGAACTCCAAGAACTTAGGGTTTCCGGAGTAGGTAAAGGAGTTCAAAGGGCAGGAGGGGGGGGGGTTGGGTTCTAGTTATCAAACATGGTCCAAATCAATTCAAACTCTACCCAAGTCTTTTAAATAATGAGGGGAGATCACATAAAAAGTTTGGGCAATTTTGGGATTACCAATTATTTTCTAAAAAATCCATAACTAACACTTTTAACTACTTTAAATGCCTTAAAATTCCTTATTTAACCTAAAAATCATGAAACTATTTTTATTAAATACTATGAAAAATAATAAGTCTAGGAAAATTGGTTTCACAATTTTAGGATTTTTCTACAATTTTTAACAGATTTCCAAAGCTCTGTTGAAAAAGAAAAAGGAAAAGGCTGAATAGTATTGGGCTGGTTTCGGCCCAAGCGGCCCAGTCCAAAGGAGAAAGCGCACGCGCGCTCGCCCGCGCTGGCGGCTTTGCGGAAAAGCCCTCGGTGTTTTCACTAACTGGGGATAGGTCCTTCCACTGTTTAACACAGTCACTGACACTTTGCAGAAGAGTCCTCCAACTTCTAAGTCTTCACAGGGAGAGGTCCACGACGGCGGTGGGCGCAGGGACGCTCCGGCGAGCACTTGCACCGGCCGATTGACTTAAGGACTGGTGCCCTACTTCGGTTGAAACCGAATTCAAGTCCTATCCAGTGTTTTCCCCAAGTTAATTTCAAGAATGATGAGCTAATTTGGCCTGGCCACGGTAACCGCGCGGATGAACCAAAGAACCACGCGTTCCCGGTGATTGGTGGCGGTCTAATTCAATTGGAGGGGTCGAAGAGCTTAAGGAGGACATAAGGATGCTAGAACAAGCAGCAGAGGGACTTGAGCTCACCTAAATCGAGCTGGCCACGGTGAGGTACCCTTTGCGGGGCGGAGAACTGAATTGGGGGGAATTCAAAATTTGTGCTCGCTAGTGGGGAATTTGGGATGCAGGTGGGTGCGGTAGCTGCTTGGGTACATGGCGGAGCTGGGGGCATGGTCAATTTATAGAGGCCACGAGCGGTGGCCGGGGATTTGGGCGATGACGCGCGGTGGCCAGAGGTAGAAGAAGGTACTGGCGCACATGAATTCGTGGCATCTACCGTGGCAGTTACTCCGACGAGCCACGAAGAGGCATAAGGGTTCACGGCGATGCAGTGGAGGGGCTGAGCCACGCGGCGCAAGGCCGGGAGGCGGCTGTCGCCGGCGAGCATATCCACATCCGCCGTGGTGAGTGCGATACGGCGGCCGGGATTGTTTACTGTCCGGAGTTATCCACGGCGACGATATTTTCGCGACCCCGCAATGCTATCCAACACCATCCGAGCACCAATCGTGGCGACGACGGCACGAATCACGCCGGGGAGCCACCGGCAGTGAGATCTTTTCTGGTGCTGGCGATGTGATCCTCAACGGTCAATGTACCATGGGCTGCAGCATTCAGTCAACCTGACAGCCATAGTTTAGGCTCGATTTTCTCACAAATTTTCATGGCAACATACCCAATGATCTGCAGCAAAGTTGTAGAACTACAATCCATCTATAACTTTGCTACAATGTGCTCCCACAAAAAGTCACTGGATCTTGCTTAAAATCAAGCCCTAAGTTCATGTCATCCCACTGTTAATCTGAATTTCAGACTTCAAGCAGTCTGACAGTCCAACTTCAGGCTCAATTATCTCCAGTTTTTTCTTAACAACTATGCTCACACCCTTAAGCAAAGTTGTTCTCCTATGATTAGGCTATAATTTTGATGTGGTGACCTAATATGAATTCTCACTATTTTGAAAGCTATACAGCTCTAAAGTTGGGCCTATAACCCTGATTTCAGACTTAGCATAGGAATCACAATTGGGGTCCTTTTGCAAATAGGTCCAAAACTTAGGGTTTGGCTTGTAAATTCACATATTTGTGACCCAAATGACTTAGGATACTTATTTAACTTAGTTTTTGCACTTTAGTCTAAAAGTGGACTAATTTTGCACATAAGCCCCTAGGGTTTGGTTTTAGGGCTTTCCAGGGTTCCAATTAGGGTTTCTAGTATCCCAGGGGTATAAATGTGATTCAACTTTATTTTTGGGGATATTTTATAACTATTTCCCTAAAGCCTTTAGGTTTTCTCAATTTGGGTTAGGTCTTACCCCTTTAATCTCTATTTAGGGTTAAGTTCCCTATCCAGGGTTCTATTTGCAAAACACTAAAACAATACAACTTGTTTGAAATTTTTGCCTAGTGAATGCACTCTAGGTGTATCAAACATATGCAATGCCAATGCTTATGATGCCATGCTCAAGTTTTAGTTACAGTAACACCAGGGGGGTTACACGCGCGATGTGGATCCAACGGACACCGATCACCCAACGAACATGCACCTAGTTGATCTAATCTGAGCCGTACAGCACAGATCCAACGGCCAGCGCTCGTCTTCTATCCAGAGCCGAGCCACGGCGACGCGCACCAATGGCGACTAAAGCCCACCGGCGAACGCGCCCTACGGTGAACCCCGTCCGATTCACGCACTCGAATCGGTTTCCATGAACACTCGACTACTAAGAATCACGTGGATAACTCCTAATCATGAACCGATGCGCCCAGGCCCCAGCCCACGGCGAAGCACCGATTCACGGTGGGGCCATTGCCGGGAAAGCGCAATCCAAGGCAGCGGCGCACTAATAGCTAAATCCTGGGGTTTTACGAGCAATTGGGTTGTCCGTGAATCTAAGGAAGGTACTTTTACGGGAGCGGACGACTCACCCTGGACAGTCGATGGTCGGTCACAGAGGAAGCTTGCGCATGCACTCCGGTGAGGGATTACCGGGCTGCCAGCACGCCGCGCACCCCAATTGTGAGGGTAACACCCCGCCGGACCCTCCTCTATTGGCTCGGATCATTTCACGAGGCTAGGTGGACGACGCGCATCAAGATTGTCTACGGCGGCGACAACACCAGAACACACCGCAGTTCGCTCGGTAGGGCAGAGGACGCAAGGCGAGGTCGGTTGTGGGGTTGGGAAGAGCTTTATACCGCAGAGAGGTCGTGACATATGCGGTATCGTGGCCCGAGCGAGTCCCACTGTGATTTGTTGTTGATTCAGCGGACGTGCGGCGCAGCTCCACAGAAGTCGCCATGGTTGTTGCGGTAGTGGACGAGAACGACGCTGACATCGTGGTCCCACGCGGAAGTGGCTAGCGCGAGGGGAAGACTATACCATGGGTCCCACCCGTCGGCGTTGTTTACGCGCGAGGGGAGACAGATCGGGCGGGCCCGCCTGCTAGGACCCCAGCGCATGGAGGCAGGTGTCATGCGATTTACTGACATGATGGTCCCACATGACAGTGGTTAACATAGGAGGCACGTGATGGGGCGGCTGACGCGTGGGGTAGGGGTGTCGGCACCCACCACAGTGTGCGCGGACGACCATGATGGGCCGCGCGGTAGGATTTGACAACTGAGCCGAAAGGAATGAAGTTGGCCCAGGCGCATAGTTTCCCCTTTCTTTTTCTTACTCTTTTCTCTTTTTTTCTTATTTTCTAATTTATTTTCTAATTCAAATTCAAATTTAGTTTGGGATTCACACTCAAAGTTTGAGTTCAACTTTTAAAGGCACAGCCAAAACTCCAAGCATGAGTGCAAGGTTCACTTACTTCTTTTATTTATTTTCAATTCCAAGTTTTACTTAAATTTCACATAGAGTTGAAGCTTCAAGTAAATTCAAATTTATGTTTTGAATTTCCATTTTCTAATTGTCACAATTTATCAAAAAGGGGTATAAACACTATTGTTTTACCTTGTTTATTATTTATGGAAGGAATAAATGGTTTCCTTAAAAATCCCCTTCCTCATTTACTATTTTATGTTTTTATTTAGAATTGGAGGTCAAGTTTATGTTCTCCATAAAATGCTTCACCCAAAATTATCATCAAGAGGTCAAACTTACCTTAACTATTCATTAGTTATTTATTTACTTAAAGAAGATAATCCCTAATATAATCTTTATTAATAGGTGACTTAACTTAAGTTTCTTCTTTAAGAGTAGCTTCAAATTTATTATTAAGAGGGATATCTTAATAATATATTTTTTATAGGGTCTATTTATTTACATTTTATAGAAAGATTTTCCCCAAATACCAGTAGTGGGATATTAGGGTGTTATAGCCCAGCGAGAGAGGACTCGCGAACGGGCGATCAACGCTAACATGGCGGACCCACCGGATAGAGGGAGAGAGCGTGCAAGAGAGCAAGACGCGGCGGCGACAGGATGGCCCCACCAGGCTGAGGGGGAGATGGAGCAAGGGCACGCGAGCAAAGGCTGGAACTGACAGGTGGGGCCCACCGGTCAGCAGACGTGGGCGCGCGTGGCTTAGCTAGGCCGGACTAGGCTGTTTGGGCCAAAACGAGTTTTTCTATTTTCCTTAATTTCTAAATGCCTTTTCTTTTTATTTTCTCTAAGGAATTCAAATCAAATTCAACCAAAAATTCAAATTCAAATAATTCAAACATGTGCATCAAACAAAAGAATAATTTAGGCTCACCGTAATGCAACATTTCATGACTCACATAGGTTTTTGATATAGTAAAGAAATGGTTAATCTCCCACCCAATAGACATAATTCTAATAAAAAGCAAGAGAGAAGAAAACTAGAGAGAGAAATAAGAGGTAACAACTGAATTTGGTAGGCATTAGAGAAGAAATTTTATACCCCCAAATTCAGGGTGTTACATGCATAGGCAGTGGAACCGAAAACCTTTAACTGTGAATAATCTGAAGGAGTACCAAACCATACCTCAATAGGTGTCTTCTTGTTTAGAGCAATGGAAGGTGATCTATTAATTAAATAACATGATATGGAAGTTGCTTAAGCACAAAAATGTCTATCCATACTAGCATTGAACAACATGCAACGTGCCCTAGAGATGATGGTCATGTTCATCCTTTCTGCTACTCCATTCTGCTATGGAGTATATGGAATGGTATGGTGCCTCACAATACCTTCCTGTCTGCAGAAAGACTTAAAAGCATCTGAGCAAAATTCCATGCCCTTGTTAGTACGTGGAACCTTTACCTTCTTCTCGGCTGCCTTTCTACCATAACTTTCCAATCTTTAAAAGCATCATATTTATGTTTCAGAAAACAAGACCACACCCTTCTAGAGTAATCACCAATAATAGTAAGCACGTAAGGACAACCACCAAGAGAAGTTTTTCTAGAGGGTCCCCCAAATCAGCATGCAAATAATCCAATATGCCTTTACTTTTATGAATAGAAGTATTAAATTTTACCCTCTTATGCTTACCAAAAATACATTACTCACATAAATCCATCTCCTTACTTTGTATCCCTTTAGAAGGTCTCTCTTGCTCAACTCTGTCAAACCGAGATGCATATGCCCCAGACGCATATGCCATAACTTAGAATCACTGCACTTATCAGACGTAACAGTAGTAGTGGGAAAACAACATCATCAGCAATATCATCAGGTTTAGAAATATCAATAGCATAAGAAACAACAACAGCAGCACTAGTAATAGCATCACCTCTGAGTACATATAAATTTGCTGATTTCATATCACCTTTCATAATAATGAGAGAACCTTTTGATACCTTCAAAACTCCACCTGAAGCAGAGTACTTATACCCTTTGAGATCAAGGGTACTCAACGAGATGAGATTTGTGGACATTGTTGGAACGTGTCTCAGTCTATCAATGTATGAATCATGCCATCATGCATCCTGAACTGAACTTATTCATAGTCAGTGACCTCACATGCGGTGTTTTCTCCAATCCGCACAACTCCTCCATTCTGCACAGACTCATGGGCATTAAAATAATCTCTGCTAGTACACACATGATAT
Source organism: Zea mays (assembly GCF_902167145.1). Taxonomy (NCBI): domain Eukaryota; kingdom Viridiplantae; phylum Streptophyta; class Magnoliopsida; order Poales; family Poaceae; genus Zea; species Zea mays. The sequence continues at coordinate 94,378,652 of NC_050097.1, forward strand.
GAGCTAGTGGAATCAAGAATCCATTCATCCTTTATTGAGACACAACCAGCAAAAGCAATCAAAACAACACCCTGATCAGAATTTTCACTAGCAATAGAAGGCTTACCATCATCTTCAGATCTGTTCATGTTTGAGGATTTACCGTTTCTTTTTTCTTTGTTCTTTATCCAACAATCTTCAATAAAATGATTAGTCTTCTTGCAGTACTTGCAGAACTTATCATTTCCTTTGGACTTCGAACGTCCTTTGTTTTCCCATCTGTTTCTAGGCTTCGAACTTCTATGCTCATCCCTACCCTGAACTACCAATGCATCGTCCTTTGAGGACGATTCTTCTAAGCGAAGCATCTGTTTCATCTTCTCTATCTACGCAAGAGTCTCACATACTTCATGTAGGGTTAGTTTATCACGATTGTAAAGAATTGTATCTCGGAAATTTGCAAAAGATGTAGGTATAGAGCATAATAGAATTAAACCTAGATCCTCATCATCATACTCAACCTCCATGATTTCAAATCAGTGACTATCTCCTTGAAGGCTGCTAGGTGATCCAACACAGAGCCGCCTTCCTGCAGCTTATGTGTAAACAACTTCATCTTCATGTGCATCTTGCTGGTTAGATCTTTTGACATACAGATCGATTCTAGCTTCAAGATGAGTCAGCTGAAGGTGAATAAACCCTAAACCCTAAACCTCCTTCAAGATATTATTGGACATATGAAGGTGAATATGTGTCAGCGCCTTACGGTCCTTATGCCTCTCCTCATCAGTCTATGTCTTGACGTCCTTCTTGCCAAACCCATCTAATGCATCATCCAGGTCGTGATCGGACTGCGAGAGAATCACCCACATCTTGACCTACCATAGTGAGAACGAACCTCATGTCATGATCCAACATCGTTAGATCATACTTCACCGACGCCATGCCAATGATCAATCTGTTAACCAAAGCTTTGATACCACTTGTTAGCAAAAAACAGGAAAAATGAAGTAGATCAACCAACAAATCATAGAGCACCACACATAGATTTACGTGGAAAACCCTTCAATGTGAAGGGAAAAACCACGGGCACCAGCCAAGCGAAACCTTCACTATATGTGAAGTGTTTACAGAACGTCGTCCGTAGACGGCGACTTACAAGAGGAGTAAAAAGACGACGCACACCAAACCCTAATTAGGGTCACTAATATATACATAAGGTGGATCACAAACTCTAGCCCAAGCCTCCCAGCGAGGGGCCTCCGCTCCGCTCGCCAATATGGCCTCCATATGTAGAATTTGGATCACAAACTCAACATGAGCAGTAAGTACCATTTACCCTAAAAGGGGCATCATGCAGTAAGAGGCAAAATAAACAATTCAACACATCGAGTGTAATAATGTAAATGAAGGAAAAGAGACAAACAACCATGGTTGGCCTAGCCATGCGGGTGGCCGACATGTGGTGGTAGCGGTTGGTCTGTCGAGAAGAGCCGCAAGGGGTGGGCGAGCGGGGGCCATGGGGGTCCTGCACCATGTGGCTAGCCTGAGTGCCACGGTTGGAACTAGAGGGGGTGAATAGGTGATCATGCAGAAATAGCTTAAAACAACACAAACTTGGTCTAATAACTTAGAACAAACTAAAACCATGTTTGGGTGAGAAGAAGAGAGAAAAGTTCCCTTCACTTGATTGCTCTTCCAAGATATGAAATATTCTAAAAGCAATATTACAAGTGAGAAGAGAGAATTTAGAAAGATGGAAAATTTGCAATAAAATAAATGAGGCAAGAGACACAGCGATTTTTAATCCGTGGTTCAGTCATGCCTACCTCCACGTTATGGTGTCATCCTTTGGACAATGGTTGCAAAACTTACAATAACACACTTCTAAAACTAAATAATAATGCATGTTGATATGAAACTAAAGTAAAATATGTCGAATATCTAAAAACAAAAACACGTGCTATTAACGGAATCAAACTAAACAATAATGCATATTATTGTTAATATCAAATTTAAGTTTAACATATTATCAGTTATTATCAGTTAACAGAATCAAACTACTATTACAACACATCATTGACTAAACATGTGATTAATTATGTTTTCTAAATGGCTAAACAAATAACTAATCAAAAGTAATGAAAAACATCCTAATTAAATAAACAATTTACTCTGAAAACTAATTAAATAAACTCTTAATCACTAATTTGGGCAACTAATGAAAAACTACAACCGAAAATAAATAATAAAATACACAAATTATTACATCCCGTACTAGCACGATGGCTATTTGGTCACGATCGATACGGTGGACGACAGTGGTGTGGGCGGGGCTGCAGGCCACCGGAGGTGTGGTGTGGCTGGCAAGGGGCAGGTCGTGGCCGGCGGCGGGGACCGCCGGGGCAGAGACGGTCGCGGTGGTGGCGGCACGGTCAGGGTCTAGGTGGGGTGCGGCGTCCGGCGCGGGTGTGTGGCGAGAGGAAGCTAGAAAGAGAGGGCGTTGTGGCGGCGTGCAACGTATATGGTGACATGCTAATTTTGTGTGGCTAGGTTAAGACCGCCAAAAATAACCCTCGCCAATAAAAATGCTTCGAAATGCTGTTGTACAATAACTTACGTCGATCATATCATTAGTTGGCAAAAATTTGCTAACTTTCGTCGTCTAGTGATGTTGGCGACGAAAGTTATGATAATTTTCTGTCGGCTTAGAACTGGCAGACAGAAATTAGCTAATTTCGGTCGCTTTACCTAGATAGTAGATACCAACGAAAATTACCTTCGCTGACAGAATTTTTTTTTGTTGTTGTGGTATAACTTGTAAAATGCCGTGATGTCTCTCCTAAAGATAAAACACGCTTCTAGCAACGAAGTTGGTAATAATTACACTGGTTTTCATTTCCTTTTCTTGCAGTCAAAGTAAAACGGTAGGTTTAAAACATTGCCAAAACTATGTTAGCTTAGTAAGGCATGAAATAAGTGGTGTAAATCAGTGCTACGGGTGACACCCAAGAACGGGGTATTCCATAATGAACTAAATGAAAGAAGAATCTTCCTGGAAAGTATTGTACTCTAGTAGTGAGAAGCCTGTACTAAAGTATTTTGTCACATTTTTAGCAGCGCATTTGCTCTACGTTCACGTTTCGAACCACTCATCGTTACCCCATTCTATTTTTTTGTTCCTTTTACCCCCGGAGCTCCTTTTAAATACTACCTTGGACACAATAATTTGGACGTGTAGATAGGCTATTCTCACAGCCAGAGGCATATTTTGTTAAGTTAAATCAGCAACCCAACATGTTTTTCGACTTCGCACTGCTACTGGACAGAAATCCCTAGCTTGTGTGAACAGGACAACACCTGCTGCAATCGAAGGTATAATTACTTGACGAAATTCTAGTAACTATTAATTTTTCTTTGTAAGGTCATTCCTAGCTAAAGTTTCATCGTAGATTCATTCTCATTAAATGAGATATTAAATGAGATGATACATCACCATATTTGATGATATGACACAGTATTTATGATGAAAGAGATGGGGAGAGTTTCATGTGAAGAGAGAGAGTTTCATTCAAATAAAACTCAGGTTACACGGTTTCATATACAAAAGCTGATGTGTCAATTTTAGAAAACCGTGCAATAAAACTTCCAATCGAAATGGCCTAAGACATCGATTATCCCCGGGTCTCGATATTTCGCGTGGGCCATATTTGCATCATTGTTATTGGCTATTTGAGGCTTATATAAATCAGTTGCTTGTGCATTGTCACGGTTTATGTATATCATATAATATAATAGACTTTGTTTTAATGAAAAAGAAAATTATATTTGTTTATTTATTAGTTGGGTGTAAATGTGGACTAACAACCAAAGTTCAATCCTCCATTTTTGCACAGTTTAATTTTATTTTATTTTTGCATTAAGTGGGAAGGGTAATATGGGCCGACCATTGAAACTGATGCTTTATGTAGTAGAGATTTTTTAAAACAAATTAGATAAATTATTGTCTTTTGTACTGTAACATAAAAGTAAAATAAAATGTTAAGTTATGATGCATTATAGTTTTGAGAAAAGAAAACGAATTTTGAGGAAACAATTGCTTATGTATCTTCTTATGGATGAAGAAGTCTATTATGTTCGGCATGTGTAAATTGCACACGTGAATAACTTAAAATAAGGCAATTTCTACATGCTGCGGTCGTTAGGGATTTGAATCATTTGATGTGTAATGTATAAGTGTGGTAATGGATCACGATTTAAATGTTTTCCTCACGATTCATACCTAACCTACTGCAACATAAATTGCCCACCTCAATAACTTAAAATGAGGCACATTTTTGTATGTTGCAGTCCGTAGGGATTTTAATCATTTGGTGTGTAATATATATATATATATATATATATATATATATATATATATATATATATATATATATATATATATATATATATATATATATATATATATATATATATATATATATATATTGAAAACCGGCAAGTGGGTGTCTGTTATATTAAAAAGATAAGTAGGCCCAAGAAGGCTAAGTTCACAATTCATGAATCATGGCAGAAGAGAAATGACCGAAATGATCATTATGTGTTTACTCGACGCCACAACCCAAAAGACCCTAAATTACAGCAAATTGGTAAGATGTTTTGCCCCTCCTCGTAACCACAAATGGGTTTCCTCCTTAATCTTTGCGACAATCTTGGCCATGGGCACCTATTTATGCTTAAAAAATCACGAGTTCCTCTTGCACCAGAGCGTCCAAACCATGAGAATGATGAGGCACCATAAACCCCTCTACTCTCTCACTGTGGATGTCGCAAGAGTCGATCACCAATGGTGCATAGAGTCTGCAAGTTAGCAGAAAGAGTGATGGATCTCCTCAATTGCAGTCCACTGGCTCATCTTGGCCCAAATGCACCTAGTGAAACTACACTAAATAAATAGGTGGAGTCCAGATTCCATGTATTGGGAGCACAGCACACACCATGGGTTGTGAGGCCATCCCCTTGTTGCCAACATGTCCGTTGTCTAAATTCTATTTTAAACAGCAAGCTAACTGAAGAATTTGCTCTTTGGTGGTGCCAAGACTCCAAATTATGGAGTTGACGTTATTTAGAGTGGAGCCCAAAAATTGCACTTGGTAGGTTGTTTGAGTTGTGCAAAGACCATTTGGAGTAAACTTACATCGGATGAGACCGGAGTATTTTCCAACAAGTGAGGTTGATTTACCTCTACCCACAATTGACAATATTCATTGATATGCTGAGTTGTGAATTCGTTATAGTTGAAATTTAGATCATGCATCCAACAATTATTTAAAAGAGCTTCATGAATGGTCCTATTTTTCCTTCTAGAAATGGAAAATATGAAGGGGTAGGTGACACTTGGCCTCATACCACTTAGCCAAGCATTTTCCCAGAATTTAGTGGATTTACCATACCCCACAGAGATTGACGTGGCTGTTTCAAATAGTCACTTCTCCATCATAGTGCATGGTAGATCTTTCACCACCCTCTGACTAGCCAACACCTTGGATTCCTACCACAACCATCTGAGAAGCAATGCCCTCGAGAATTTGCCAAGATGTAGAATGCCTAGCCCTCCATGTTTCTTTGGCCTTGCTGCACGGCTCTAGCTGACCTTGCACTTTCCATCGGTCAACCTTTCAGTAACAGTCTAAAGATTTTTTTTTTGCATTAGCGGTATCATCCAAGCCAAACACGTCTCCTCAGTCAAGGGTCTTCCGCCTAGTGCTTAGAACGAAAGCCATTGCAAAGAAGCGAAGGGCGCTAAGCGGGGATGGTCAAAAAGTAGAAACTTATACTTTCTGGTAAACAACTGGTTAGAAAACCGTATCTTTGTATCTATCAGTTTCATCACCTCTCTAGGCGACCTGAGGACTAGAAGTACATAGATGACCTACAAGGTTAGGACCGCTTTGACCAATGTGAGATGACGAGCTATAGATAAGTATTTTTCTTCCGATCCATACGCTCAGATTTTTTGAAATTTTGTCAATCAAGGGCTGAAATTATCCCGCTCTAGCCTAGTTAAGAACAAATGCCGCCTGAAATATTTGAGGGGGAAGGATGCCCTCTTTGTTGGCAGCCTCAATAGAATGTTGTCTAGGTTGATACTGTTGCACTGAATTGGGAATACTATCTTTTGTCAAAATTTGTTGCCAGGCCCGTGACTCTATCGAAAAGGTCCAGGGTCCTTGCAAGCATAGATATTCTGCTTTGGTGAGTGTGACAAATATGGTTCCGTCGTCCACAAACATAGATATGTGCAGGCCAAGTGTTTGACAACAAAGCTTGGCGAGCATATTGAGTCCAGTAGCTGTTTAGAGCAGTCTTTGCAATGTGTCTATTGCAATGACAAAGAGTAGAGGCGAAAGGGGATCACCTTGTCTGAGGCCTCATCCATGTCGAAGAGGATAATTACGTACGTTGTTGAGAAGCACCCTTGAGGTTGATGAAGAGAGAATTGCTACAGTCCATCCCTGCCATCTCATAGGAAAGCCTAGGTGTTTGAAAAGAGTAAGGAGGTACTCCCATCTTATGGAATCAAAGGCTTGAGACATGTGCAATTTCATTAGAAGTGTCGGGGTATTGGTTCTGCGAAGGTGGTGGGTTGCATTGCGCACTGCCATGAAACTATCATGAATGCTCCTATGTTTGGTTAAGACACTTTGACAAGTGAAGACAATCACACTCATATGAGGTTGTAGCCTCAAAGCTAATGTTTTGGAAATGAGCTTAATGAAGGAATGGATTAGGCTTGTCGGACTATAGTCGGCCACTTCAATAGCTCCCTTTTTGGAGTGAGTATTACATTGGCGGTGTTGACGAGTGACAAGATGCCACATCGTAGAGCATGCAAAAATTGGTCACATTTAGGATATCCCCTTTTATTATGTTCCAGCACATGAATTATGTAGATGATATATAAACAAATATGACCTTGAAGGACCAGTGAGACGACCAGAGGGGGTGAATGGAAGCCACAAAAATTTCTCTACTCGATATCACCGTGACTTGATCCCACTTCAATCCACACCCTACGGGACTCACAAAACTGCGTAGCATCATGCAAATCATTCCAGTGTCGATGGACTGCACCTAACTACTAGAAAGGAACCAACTCAACTGTTTGTAAAAAACTAGAAGCAAAACCACAGAAAAAAGCAAGCGGCAGTGCCTCTCTAAAGGTCGATAGAGCCGGACTGTGACAATGTTGTGCAGATGGGTGGCAGTGTCATGCCTCTAAATCTGTTCAGAATCCTCTCAAATTTCATGGATAACAAGCACAAAGGAAAAGAAGATCTTTCATGGATTTTGAACTGGAACAAATCAAAACTATGTGAACAGATTCAAACTCTCGTTTTAATTGGGGTTTTGTTGGGGGTTTTCTCAAACAAACTCAAAACGAGGTGAACTTGGATCACAATCACAAACTGCTTAAACTTGATGTTTGCAATGGTCTAGAGAGTGATCTTCACCCCAAGGCAATCCCCACACAAACCATAACTCAAGGAATCGAAAGTTCTCCCAAAATCCAAAGAGAGAAGAGGGGTCGAGAGCGGAGACAAAATCAAATTGAAAATGTAGCTAAACAAAACTAAGCATGTGATTTGAGCAAATGCTAGATGACATGTCGTTATGGCCACACTTCCTCTCAAAATCACGAGTACATAGATGTGAGAATTACAAAACACCTATGGATCTCAGGGCAAGACACCAGCAGACTAGAGAATGGAAACTAGGGTTTTCTAAGCAAGTGCCAAATGAAATATCCGAAAGTGATGGCTACACAACCATTCCTCCCCTCCTATTTATAGAGGGTTAGTTCACTAACCTAAACTACCCCTAGATATATATAGCTCGTCAACATAACTGAGGAAAAATGGACCAACTCCTAGGATTTTCATCTAACGACCACGCTCTCCACACAAAGTTGCTTTGCCTTGACTCACCCTTCATGATGGCGCCACATGCCGCCTTTGATTCCCGCCAAAACCACTACCGCTGACTTTTGAGGCCCAAACTCGGCGAAACTAGCCCTACATAGCGCTCAGTGGTTTTGAGGCTGAACAACTAAAACCGCTGCAAGTAGCGCACCGCATGCATGTCCCCCCATGTCTTGGACATGTGTCCCCACCAGTCCTCGATCACACCAACGACACGATTTGCTATGCCACATCCTCGCACTAGTGCGTGTGCCAGAGTGTCAGCCACTGCGACTAGTCACATGGCTTCTCCGATCCCTCAATCAAGGCCTAGTGCTCATCCTTCACCGCTCCTAGTCCACTGACACAAACCTGCATGATCTTCACATTCGCCATTAACCATTGTCCATGTGCTCCACACTTGCACACCACAAGACGAGAGACATGTCACACAAAACACAACTCGTACTCTGGTTAGTCCACCAACTCACACCAAAGCACTACCAATGTTGACAATCATTCATCATCAACCTGAACCACAAATGACAAATCAACCTTGTGTTCACAAATCTTTACTTTTAGTTTGACTTATGTGCATTAACCAATAGCACTACAGAACATTCTTCCTTATATGCACACCCTAAGTGAGAATTGAACCTTTTCCCTCAGGTGGAGTATTATTATTCCTTGTATGCACAACATTTGTTCTTTTGCCACCAACGGTTTTTGGTCTCGAGCATTTTTTTCATCTAAAAACACAACATTTTGTTTTCTAAAACATTTTTCATTTGTGTGAACATTTTTCCTTCTTCACATGGATCAATATGTTTCCAAAATTATTCTATAGAGTAGGTATAATTACAATTCGTTGCTAAGCTATAATGCTATGGCAACGTTATTCATGGCCAGTGCATAATGTATAATCCACTGCTCACCTAAACAACAGTGTCAAATAGATGACTAACTATTTATCATATAAATGGTTTAGGTGAAAGTTATATTATTTATTTCTATATAGTTTTAGCATCATGCACACAAGTAGAAAAAAGCTCTATGCATGTGGTAGAGTATAATTTTTACAGGTAGTTTTCATTATCGAACGTCAGTGAAATAAAATGGCACGTCCGACATATGGAAGCGCCAGTGAAAACACTAGTAGAAATAATTTAAAACAATGTTTTTGAGTAATGGATGCGTACGACACATGGAAGTTTTCTTTAATAAAAACCGCCAGTGAAAATCAATTTCTACTAGCGATTTTCTTAATAAACCACTAGTAGAAATAATTTAAAACAGTTTTTTTAGTTTTTCAAATGACCTTTATGATAAAACCATCCAAATAAAAGTTGTAGATCTCTAAAAGTTATAAAACTTTGTAGTTAACAACGTTTTCATTTGAAATCATTTGGGCTCTCAAAATTATATTTGAATCTATCAAATTAAAAATGTAAATTTTTGCAAATGAGCTCGGATGGAAAAAGTAACAAAATAAAAGTTGTAGTACATAAAAAGTTACGCAACTTTATAGTTGACAACTTTTTCGTTTGAATTTTTTTGCAATATCAAACAATGAATTTACATTCGATTTGTTCTAATATGTGGGCAACAAAACACCTATCTAGACATAAGAGCAACTCCAAGAGATTATCTAAAAAGACTAGCAAAATTTACTGATTTAGCTACTCTCTAAAATATAATTTACAGAAAAAGTGTATGCTAATCCAACAGACTTGGTAAACCTATGGACTGAATGCAGAGTGAAGCAGGCTATCCAAAAATAGAGAGCGAAGGTAGAAGGATAGAGAGCCAATAAATTTCAAAAGTCATTTACAGAGTCTATTGGATACACTTTTCTTTTAATATTAACTAAATTTACCTTTAGAAAATCATATACCTAGTCTCTTAGAGTTGTTCTAAGGCATGTTATAGGTGGAGTGAGGAGACTTTGCGCAAGGGTAAGGTCACGTGTTCGCTTCCTAGCTGCAACGTAATGCACGAAAAATACCGCGATTTGCAACTTTGACGGAGACGGGTGGATGGACCTCGCTAATTAAAATAATTTTTTGCTATTTAAAACCTAACTTTTGTTTCTTGAAAAATGTTTCTACCGGTGATTTTATTACCTTGACCGCATGTGGGGCGGTTTTATTAACTCACTGTTAGTGAAAATTGATTTGCACTAGTTTAACCGTTTGTGTAGTGCTGCCATTTCTAAAGCCCCCCAGTTCATGCAGTTCTATAAGAATAGATTTTTCGATATGGTTTGGAAACATACATGCTATATGGTGTTTGGTCTAACATTATTCAATTTGCTCATTGGCGCTCATTATTTGTGTTATGAGGTTACCATGGAAAAGGAAGGGCACCAGAACAATAGCAGCAGCAATGAACAAGATCATGACGGCTTCACCATGGACGAAATACCGGATCTTTCCTGGAGCAGCCATACGGAATATGACGTGGATGCTCTCCTAGGAGCAGTGGACCAAGTGAACACTACTCAGACAGATGATGATGAGGACCAGAGTAGTCATGTGAGTGAGCAGACACCTTCGAACCGTACGAAACGTTTCACTATGGATCAGATTCAACAACTCGAAGCGTAAGACACAACCGACAAAACATTGAATTTTTGCGCATGGATGTATGGGATAATATTTCGTCTTTTTTTATGTATATAAATATGCAGTCAGTTCAGAGTGTGTCGCCACCCAAATCTTGACGCGCGTCAGGAACTTGCCGCTAAAACTGGTTTAGAGGAAAGGCAGGTGAAGTTCTGGTTCCAAAACCGGCGCTCGCAGATGAAGGCAAGTTTATTACACTAGCACATAGTACCACCAACCAGCTAGTAATGTCGGCAACTATGTCACAGAGTGTAGCCTTGTGGACATCTCTGACAAGTTCCTGAATGTAGTGACCTTACAAAATTTGTTGTTCCATTAATTGCAACTATGATTTGATAAATTGACATATACGTACGCAGGTGAAGGCTTGTGGTGACGAGAACAAGGGCATTCGGCAAGAACTTGGCAAGCTGAAAGCTGAGAATGAGGAGCTGAAGCAACGCATGCTGAATCCAATATGCTTCAGGTGTCGCAACCCTACACTGGCAACCCAGCCAACGTCAGAGAAACGGCGCCTTCTGAACGAAAACGCGAGGCTCAGGGACGAGTACGTGCGCGCCAAGGCTTACCTGGACAGGCTCATCCGCGAGGGAGCGGAGCGCCGTGCCTCACCCTCTGCTCATCTGCATCTGGGAGGATCTGCTACACTCGTCTCGCACGCTGAACGTGCCATGGAAGAGTTGGTGATGTTAGCAACAAAAGGTGAGCCGATGTGGCTGCCGGCCATGGACGGCGAGACGCTCAATCACCAGGAGTACGTCCTGCAGACGTTCCCAGGGCTACTTGGGCTCTGTCCTCCGGGGTTTGTGGAGGAGGCAACAAGGGAGTCTGATACGATCAGAGGCACTGCCATGTACCTCGTCAGCGTCCTCACGGATGCGGTAACAGCTACACACACACACCTACCTTCAACTACATAATAATAATACTCTACTGCATTTTTCAGCTGCCTGTATTTTCCCCTGCAGAACCAGTGGTGTGAGATGTTTCCTGGCACCGTGGCGTATGTGAGTTCCAGCAACGTCATCACGGGCGACAGTTCCTCCTCGCACGACGGGTTGATTCAACTGGTGATGACGACATGATCACGCTCCATCTTGTATTATCATGTTCATTTTGGTCGCAACTGAACTGGTATTCTCATGCTTTGCAGATGGATGCAGAGCTGTGGGTGCAATCGCCGCGCCTGCTCAACCGCAGCGTCAAGTTCCTGAGGTTTAGCAAGAAGTTGTCCAACAGGCGGTGGGCGATGGCAGACGTGTCAGTAGTTGATGGCGTCTGTGGAGTTGAGCCCGGTGGCAGCAGCACCGGCTGCAGGTTGCTGCCCTCCGGCTGCCTCCTTGAGGACATGAGCGGTGGCTATTGCAAGGTACTCAGTACAAAAACTTTTGGATCACCGTACTTATGTCTCTGTTAATTTTTGTGAGAGAATTTTTTACTATCTATTGCATACATCTCACATTCCAGTTCACAGAATTCGATCGAGAGTGTATGTAATCTGTCTAATCGTTTGTGCATTGCAGGTCACATGGGTCGTCCACGCCGAGTACGACGAGACTAGTGTGCCATCCCTCTTCAGACCTTTTCTACAATCTGGGCAGGCCCTTGGTGCCTACCGTTGGCTCAGATGTCTCCAGAGGCAGTGCGAGTACATCACTGTCCTGCGATCCAGCCTTGTTCTTCCAAGCAGTAGCAGCAGCTTCTCAGGTAAAAAAAAAATCAAAGAAACGAACAAAACAACAAAATTCTGCTGCCTTTATATTCATATGCATGGAAACATAAATAACTGTGATGGTAGCCATATCGACGCTGGGCGTGGGGAGAAGGAGCGTCATGGAGCTGGCGCGCCGAATGACAGCGAGCTTCTACGCCGCCGTCTCCGGGCCGGTGACTGTGCCGGCAACCAGCAGCGTTGACGAGTGGCGCGTTAGCAGTGGCAGCGGCGCCGAGAGGGTGGAGGCAGTGGTGCGCCTGGCGGTATGGAACTGCGCCGACATCATGCCAGGGGAACCAGCCGTCACGGTTCTGAGCGCCACCACCACCGTGTGGCTGCCAGGCACGCCGCCAATGCGTGTCCGCGAGTACCTCTTCGATTTGCAGCGCCGTGGTGAGTGGGATGCCCATGCCGATGGCGGTGAAGTGCAGGAACTGGGCTCCGTCGCCACGTCTTCGCGCCTCCATGGCAACGCCGTCTCCGTCCTCCAATCCACTAGTTCTGTGAGTCTTGACGCCTCTTGTTTTTGTATCTTACCAGATGTATGTAAATCTCCTTAACGACTCTTGCAATAATTTTACCTAGCTTATTAGTATCGTTTTTGTTTTTTTGCTTCCGTTGTATTAACTGTAGGTGGACACTGATGGGACGGACAGCAAAGTGCTGATCCTGCAAGAGACGACCACCGACGTGTCATGCTCTCTAGTGGTGTACAGCCTCGTTGAGGAGAACTTGATGCGTGGCATCATGGACGGCCGCGAGAGGAGCAACGTTTTCGTCCTGCCGTCTGGGTTTGCCATCCTGCCAGACGGCCATGGGAGGGCTCACGCTGGCGACACTGCTGCAACAAACAGCTCCGCTAGTGCTGCCATCGACGACGACCACAGCAGCAATGCTGCAGGGTCACTTGTCACCGTTGCCTTCCAAACACCGTTGCCTGGCAACCCTGACACCGGGGCCTTTGAAGACGCATGTCTCCAGCTCTGCCATGCCATAGCGAAGATCAAGGCTGCCGTGGGTGCTAGTGACATAATCCCTGTCTGATACCCGGTTTTAATATGTCTGACGTTGGGCTCGTTGTCGATTTGAGAGTGGCCGAGAGAACAAAATTGGAATCGAGCAGTTTATGGTTTTAGTACTGTATTCTGTGGCCCTATATGCAGTGGAAATTATAGGAGTACTTCAAGTAGTACTGCAAATGGATCATGCTCTAAGACTTGCGCTGGGCATAATGCATTCGTTTAGTTTTAGACTGACCGCCCAGTTAACAGTGACAGTACTAGTTTTGAAACATTTGTTATCATATAAACTTGTGATACAATGTCATGAATTTCCGTAGTTTGTGACTGACCGCCCAGTTAACGGTGACAGTACTGTTCGATAATGATGGGCAGTTAGTGACAACTAGCCTTAGCGTGACATGTGGTGTTGGCGGCCTTTATTGATAAAGATCCTCAAAACCCTTTATTATCCAATTGAAAAGGTATGTTTCAGGTACAATGCGAAGGACCAGTGAAGCTAACATTCGTCAAAAGCAGCCTACAAACACTTTGATTTTGAGATCAAGAAGGACAGATTATCTATAATCCGAACTTTGGTGCATATAATTTAAACTGACACCATTTGAAGGATATTACTTATACAAACAAGCATTAGTGTCATCTACTTAGGAATTTTACTTAATCTATGTGCATTGCTTAATTAATCATTTTAAACCATGTAGGTTTGCTCAAGCATATGAAATTGAAACCGAGTAATCCTACCATATGAACTAACTAACATGCATGCAATTCAATTGAAACAAAATAATAATTAGAAAGACATGAATAATACTCATTTGAAAAACATAACAATTGAAAAGCAACTACTAACCACGAATGGTGTACTAGATACAAGGAAATAGATACACATATCTAAAAGGAATTACAATATATCTAGTTACCTTAGTCATGGGTGGGGTATTTGGGTCTAACTTATTCACTAACCCACTTGGCAAAAGAATTGATCCGATATTATGCATCACATGATATACATCCCACTTTGTCAAGTCTCTAAATTCCCCGAAGTCTTTCGAACTTATCACTTCCCTCTCGGGACCCAAACCTTCTTGGTGCTTTTCATGTTTGAAATAATCTCCTTAGGCACTCAAATACGTTTGCCCTCTTTCCCTTGTTGTCTTGCTTGTTGGTCTTGATGTTTATCATCTTTCCATTCTTTTTCTTATTGATTAAGTATGGTGTAGCCACCTTTTTATCCACCTTGATGTATAGGTGTTGGAGATTTTGCTTGTTAGCTTTTTCTTCTTCTCTCCCTGGTCTTTGCCTTGCATTGGTAAGACATGTGTCCTTCCTTGTGACACAGCTAGCAAACCACAGTTTCACCCTCCTCAAGCTTATTCACTCTTGTAGTGGAGTTATCCAGAGGAGGATGGGTTTGTTTGGTTTTGCCTTTCTTTTCATATAAAGCCTTACCATGGTGAGCCACCTCTTGCAATCCAATAACTCATTCGCTAATGCAATCCCATCTAAACAAGTTTTTATAATAACATTTTTAACAAGAACATGATTGCAAGAGTTAGAATCATCAATTAAATGTAAGCAAGAAGTAGTGCATCCTTTTTTAATAATTTTAGGAATTTCAACTAAAGATGCTCTTGGGATACTACCAATGCTCTCTAGCTTAGTAGTAAGCTCATTGTTATGTATGCTAAGAATTCTATTTTTCTAGCAAATTTAAAATAGCATTTTGAGAGCTAGCTAACATAGCCTTAAGTTTTTTTATTCTTTTTAACAAGACTATCATCGATAGTTGTGGATGGAGCTTTTGATTCTAATTGCTAAATTTTAGTTGTTAGCTCAAAATTCAAATTTGCAAATATTTCTAATTTTTCTAGCAAATATTTATAATCATCTTGGGAGCTAAGTAACTTAATTTTCAATGTTTTTAGTTGAGCCTTTTGTTTTATGTATACATCCTCAAAAAAATTTATGGCTCATGCAAGTTCATTTAAGGAGGGCTTTCCTTCACCTTCGCAATCATCATCACTAGAAGATGGGTCATGTGATTTACCTTTTGCCATATGCCATTTGTGTGATGATCGTGAAGAGCGTGATGAAGAGCGATGGCCGCGGCTCCTTGGAGAATCATCTTCACTTGAAGAATCATCTCAAGTCTTGATAGTTGTGAGTGCTTTGCCTCTACTCCACCTTTTCTTGGGTTAAGCCGTATTTGGGCAATTGTCCCGAATGTGGCTATTTTCCCCCACATGCAAAGCATCATCTCTTTCTTTGCTTTTTCCTTTCAATGTTAAAGAGAAGATCTTCGACCTACAGGGGAACACCCATTAGATTAATCTTATGAATCATCTTCATTACCTTCCTGACGTGTCGGATCATTTTTCGTCCTTGGAGGATGATGTTGAGGCTTGATCAACTTCATCATCATCATCTTCTTTGTATTCCTCTACTTCTTCACTTGAGGAACTTGAGCTAGGAGCCTTCTTCTTTAATTTATTCTTTTCAACACATGCAAAAGCATATGCCACAATTTTCCTGATCACCAGTGCCGGGGTCATTTGACTCAAGTCCTCCAAGTTGTGAAGGATGATGATGATGCTCTCATATTTTGATTCAGGTAGCAGAGAGATTGTAATACCCACTCTTTAAGAAAACCTAAAAGGAGAAAGTTATGTTACTTTATATACATGTGTGTCATATCTATTTGTCATTTCATGTGAACACCTTATTTGAAAACGGAGAATTAATAAAAGGCATGCCACGAAATTATGCATCATGCTCAGTTTTACTTGATTATGCATTTACGGATAATAAAACAAATGAGTCATTAACAATATATTAATGGACCCATAGAATTTAGCCTCTAACTTGTAAACAAAACCACGAAATTAGAGGAAAGAAAAAAATAATATCCAATATAAAATAATATTATAATTAAAATAACCTCACCACAAGATGGTATGACCCAATTGCATAGCTAATATGAATTTAAATTTGCACTTAAGTTGAGTACAAAATTTAGAATCAAAGGAATTAAGAATAAAAGAAAACATGAAATGAAA
Source organism: Zea mays (assembly GCF_902167145.1). Classification (NCBI taxonomy): domain Eukaryota; kingdom Viridiplantae; phylum Streptophyta; class Magnoliopsida; order Poales; family Poaceae; genus Zea; species Zea mays. The sequence goes on from NC_050097.1 coordinate 94,395,008, forward strand.
ATAAAAGAAAAAAAAGGGCAGACCAGCGCTTGGGCCATTTCTGCTCTCCAATCAGCCCAGCTATCACATACGCGGCCCACTTATCCGCTCCCGTGGTACCATCCCTTGGCATTCACCACCAGGTGGGCCCCACTCCCCAGGGTCGCCTAGCTCCGGATCGTGGATCGGCGCTTCCGTGACGGCGGCCGACTGATGGGACCCACGTCCCAGTCTCTGTATTCCGCTCGCCCGCGCCGTGACATTGTCTTGTGGGGTCTCCGTGCCAGGGTCAGCTGTCGCAACATTGTGGATCTTCCTTCCCCTCCCCGCACGCTAACAACCCGGAGCTCTCGCCACGGACCCCGCCAACGCTAACAGCCAGCCCTCAACCACCCTCGCCTACTACTCCGGGTATAAGACCCATACCCTTCACGTCGCCCAAATCCTCCAGTAAATAATCAGGTGCCACCGTCGGGCATGTCGCTTGTTTAGGCAAACGCGGGCCAAGAGAGAGAGATTGGGAGCGGGGGAAGAAATTGCCGCCATGGATCCCCACCGATGTGGTCGTTCGAAGCGCAATTGGGGACCCCAGAGATTCGCGTGGGACCACTGATGGTTGTTCCCTGCTCGTTCGGGCCGGTGGGGCAGCCGGTGTGGCGGGATTCCTCGCCGGAGGGCGCCACCACCATGTGATCTGCACCGTGCTGATTACTGGGTCCATCATCGTGGTAAGTTGACTCTCCTGTGTTCCACTCGCTTCCTTCTTTGAGTTACACCGTTCCGTTGGGCAAATTGGTAGCCGGAGTGCGGAGCATGGTTGCTCCGATGAGGGCGCCACCTCCCTGGGCGGAGCGCCGCCGCCTGGTCACGGCATGAGGAAGAGAAAGGCGCGGGCGTTGATCTTGTAATCAACGGCTCCGGTTGGACGAGGGGGGGAATGAGTCAAGGACCGTAGATCTCCATGCGTGCGGCTACGATTAGGGCATAGCTTATCGGTTCGTCGTGGACCGTTGATCCCTATAGGAGTGGTCGAGATTAGATTTTGGATTCCGTTTCAGTCAATTGGATTTGGACCGACGGATCTTGATCCAGCGGCCCTCATCTGAGAATACCTTTTTCTCCCAAGCACAATTGCTTGAGAGCCCCTGAACTATGCAGGAATTATCCCGCCGTCCGTTGTGGGTGTTCTCTGAGTCTTGGAAATAGTTACTCTGAAACCCCTGCGCTTCCCAGAAATATGTGCGCAGTCCAGTTAGTTGATAAAACCAGGAAAATAGTTTAGAAAATAGTTTTTAGTACAAATTTAATTACAGAAACTTGTTTAATTCATAGAAAATGCATATGAACTCCAAATTGGTCCATTCCAGTTTCTAAATTTTCATAATATTATTGTCTATCTACTTGTGCCTCTGTTTTAACATGAAAGATGATTTAAAATCTATCTAGTACTTAATCATGTATTAAATACACAAAACCTTGGAAAATTCATCACTTAAAATATATAACTCCAAATTTAATGATTCCAGTTCTTATGATCTCATTTTAATGTCTAGATTATTACTGTGTATTTTAGTTACATGCTTTTGTGATGTTAATTGTTGCTATACTATGTATGTATTGTGTTGATGCGAGTAGACGAGCAAGCACCGGGGGATCCTGAGGTTCAGCTAGTAGAGACTGCTGAGCAGGAGCTCGTTAAAGGCAAGTTGTGCCCTTGATCACTTCTTTTACCCATTCATGTTCTTATTATTCATAATGATCTGCATAGGTTAATTTTGATGGGACCCAATAGGATACCCTAGATTTTGACTATCTTTATACCTTGCTTCACCACTGGTTTTACTACTAAAGTTTTGGGTAGTTCATGCTATTGCTTTATGTGGATTTGGGTATAGAGATATTCATCACTCATCCTTATACTTGTTATTATCTGTTCATTATTTTATGTTCATGATAAGATGATTATGTTAATGGGAACATGGAGAACCACCCGGGAAAACAGTGCTACCACAAGGGTTTAATGGGACGCCCTTGGCTGATTAACTAGGAAAGCTAGTGGAGGGCTACCTTACCCGAAAGGGGCAAGGGCAGTAGGGGAGTGGTCAGTGTAGGGAGGTCCTTGGGTTAATTTTGCTGCGATGGCGGTCAGGCAAGAACCCTGCACTGGAACTTCCTATAAACTGTAGCGGGTAGTCTGAAGCTAGTGGAACTTTGTAAAGGCCTCGTAGTGGTACCCTGCCTCGCTTCCTTGGTAGAGGTGTATGGAGTCTGATCAACTCCATGGCAAATGGGTAACACGACTTGTGGGTAAAGATGCGCAACCTCTGCAGAGTGTAAAACTGGTATACTAGCCGTGCTCACGGTCATGAGCGGCTCAGACACTCACATGATTAATTTATGGAACTTAAACTTAATTTGTCATCTCATTGCATTTGGGATTATTTTATTATTACTTTTACTTATTATTTCTAAGGTTTGGTATTTACTTACACTTAGTAACTGCTAATAAAATTTTGACCAACTTATAAAAGCTATGCTCAGCTTCAGCCTTTATTTCATTGATCAGCCTTACACTTCATGAACTCCCACCTTTGGTGAGTTCATGCCACATTATTCCCCACAACTTGTTGAGTGATGAACGTATGTGAGCTCACTCTTGCTGTCTCACACCCCCCCACAGGAGAAGAACAGGTGGTTCAGGAGGAGCCACAAGGCGAGGAGTATGATCTGATCTAGGTGGCGTTTCTCAGTCGACATTGGCGCCGACGATCCTTAGTTCGTTTTATGTTTATTCTTTTATTTTGTATTAAGTCTTCCGCTATGTAATAAATACTCTGATGTTTTATGACATTTATCTCTATACACTCTGTTATTATATATGTTGTCTTCTTGGCGCATGTATGAGATGCACCCGGCTTTGTTCCTTAAAACCGGGTGTGACAGAAGTGGTATCAGAGGAAATGTTGACTGTAGGACGAAACCTAGATAGAAATGGACAAAACCCTTACCTACTTACCTTATTCTGATTCTTCTAAACTCACCTTACTCTGATTCTCTCTATACTTATCTTGATCCTGTCTCACCTTCTACTGTTCTACTCTGATCACTCTTACCTTCTCTACTCTGAGACAAGATGGATTTCACACCTTGAATCCTACATTTATGAACTTCTTAAGAGATAGGGAACCTAAGACAAAATTAAAACTATTTTCTCCATTTAAAAATGTTGGTTGATTGTTCTGATGATCAATGCCTGATTTGCTTTTTTGATTGATTGAAATAGTATAGATGGGCATTTTAGCATGTACCACCATAAGGTAATGAATTAACTTTAGTAGGCAACACTTAGCTAATGAATCCCCCAAAGTAACATGATTCGTAATTACTCGCCTTGTCTACAATTCTTCCCTTCTTACCCTGTGTTTCTAACCTAGATGGGCTACCCCTATAGTGTTAAAAGAGAGCACTATAGACGTGATCCTTGGTATGGCATGGTTAAGAAAGGCAAAGGCAGTTTATGCACTGTGCTAAAGGAACCATAGAACTCACCAGTCCAAAAGGAGAAAGATTTGAAGTTGGAATTGCAGTAACTACCGCCACCAAACTAGCGGCATTCTTAGTCGATGGGAAGTTTGTTGGTGACAACATCTGTGTGGTTAAGGATTTTCCGGATGTCTTTCTAGAGGAGTTACCAGAGATTCCACCATATACGGAAGTTGAGTTTGTCATAGATCTCTTACCTGGAACTGCTCCTATTTCTAAATGGACATATAGGATGTCTGTAGAAGAGTTAAAAGAACTAAAAAAGCAGTTAACAGAATTACAAGAGGTTGGGTACATTCATTCGAGTTCCTCACCTTGGGGAGCACCGGTGTTATTTGTGCAGAAGAAGGATGGATCGCAACGAATGTGTGTGGACTATAGATCACTTAATGATGTCACGGTGAAGAACAAGTATCCATTACCCCGTATTGAGGATTTATTTGATCAGATGAGAGTAGCCAGGGTATTCTCGAAGATTGATCTCCGATCGGGATACCATCAGATGAAGATTAGACCATCAGATATTCCTAAGACGACTTTCTCAACCCGATATGGATTATATGAGTTCACTGTTATGTCGTTTGGATTAACTAATGCACCAGCCTATTTTATGAATATGATGAATAAGATGCTTATGGAGTATTTGGACAGATTCGTCGTAGTATTCATCGACGATATTCTTATTTATTCCAAGAGTGATAGTGATCATGAAGAACATGTGAGATTGGTGCTACAGAAGCTACGAGATAATCAACTCTACACCAAGTTCAGTAAGTGCGAGTTTTGGATTGACAAGGTGTCATTCCTTGGACATATTATTTCTAATGGAGGAATAGCAGTGGATCCTGCTAAAGTGAAGGAGATAATGGAGTGGAGAGTGCCCACTACAGTTACGGAGATTCGGAGTTTCTTGGGACTCGCAGGATATTATCGGAGATTCATTGAAGGGTTCTCTAAGATTGCCAAGCCTATGACCTCGCTTTTGGAGAAAGGAAGAGAATTCAAGTGGGATGAGAAGTGCCAAGAAAGCTTTGATCAATTGAAGGAGAGACTAATGTCGCCACCAGTATTGATTATGCCAGATCTGCAGAAGGGATTTGACATTTATTGCGATGCATGTGGCCAAGGATTGGGATGCGTGCTTACGCAAGAAGGTCATGTGATCGCCTATGCATCTCGTCAGTTGCGGAAACATGAATTGAACTACTCCACTCATGACTTAGAGCTGGCAGCAGTTGTGCATGCACTTAAGATTTGGAGACACTACATTATGGGAACTAAGTGCCAAGTATATACGGATCATAAGAGTTTGAAGTACATATTCACTCAGAAGGATCTCAACCTTAGGCAACGCCGTTGGTTGGAGCTCATTAAGGATTATGATTTGGAGATTCACTACCACCCAGGCAAGGCAAATTTGGTTGCAGATGCCTTGAGTCGGAAGGAGCATGTTCACTCCGCTTTCGTTGTCCAGCTACCTGATGAATTAGCAAAAGATTTTGAGAGGCTCAACCTAGGAATTGTTACACATACGGAAGGAATTACCATTGAATTGGAACCTACCTTGGAGCAAGAAATTCGTAAAGGTCAGGTTGGTGATGCTAAAATTCAAGAGATTAAGGATCTTATTACGGAAGGTCGAGTTCCGGAATTCGCGGAAGATGAGCAAGGTACTATATGGTTCAAAGATCGGATATGTGTTCCAGAGATTGATAGCCTCCGTGAGACTATATTGAAAGAAGCCCATGATTCTGATTATTCTATCCACCCTGGTAGCACTAAGATGTATCAAGATTTGAAGCAAAAGTATTGGTGGTATGGACTGAAAAGAGATGTTGCTGCTCATGTGGCTAAGTGTGATGTGTGTCAAAGAGTTAAGGCCGAACATCAAAGACCAGCTGGATTATTGCACCCATTGAAGATTCCTGAGTGGAAATGGGAAGAAATTGGTATGGATTTCATTGTTGGACTACCCCGCACCCCTACTGGGTATGACTCTATTTGGGTAATTGTGGACAGATTGACAAAAGTGGCACATTTCATACTTGTGAGAACTAATTACACGGGAGCCAAGCTAGCAGAATTGTATATGACTCGGATAGTTTGCCTACATGGAGTGCCTAAGAAGATTGTGTCTGATCGAGGATCGTAGTTTACTTCTCGATTTTGGAAGAAGTTGCATGAGAGCTTAGATACAAAGTTGAATTTTAGTTCAGCCTACCATCCCAGACTGATGGACAGACAGAGAGGACTAATCAAGTGCTAGAAGACATGTTAAGAGCTTGTGCTCTTAAGCATGGTGGCAGTTGGGAGAAGAGCTTACCCTATGCTGAGTTTTCTTATAATAATAGCTACCAGGCCAGTTTGAAGATGTCACCATTTGAGGCTCTATATGGCAGAAAGTGCAGGACTCCTCTATATTGGGATCAGACTGGAGAAAGACAATTCTTTGGACCTGAGCTTATTCAAGAGGTAGAAGAACAAGTTCGAATGATAAGAGAAAATTTGAGAATTGCACAATCCAGGCAAAAGAGCTATGCTGATAATAGGAGAAGACTACTGGAGTTTAAGGAGGGTGATCACGTGTATCTGAAGGTGTCACCGACCCGGGGTATGAGGAGATTTAAAGTTAAAGGAAAGTTGTCCCCTCGCTTCATTGGGCCTTTCTTGATCTTAAAGCGAGTGGGAGAAGTTGCATATCAACTAGAGTTACCCGATCATCTATCAGATGTTCATGATGTATTTCATGTGTCCCAGCTAAAGAAGTGCCTCAGGGTGCCTGAGGAGCAGCTACCTCTGGAGGACCTTAGCGTTCAAGATGATCTGACTTATGCAGAGTACCCTATCAAGATTCTGGACACTTTGACTCGTGTTACAAGAAATAAGGTGATAAAGATGTGGAAAGTACAATGGAGTCACCACGGAGAAGATGAGGCCACTTGGGTAAGAGAAGAAGAACTTTGCATAGACTTCCCCCATCTTTTCCCTAGATCTTCTTAAATCTCGAGGACGAGATTATTTTTAAGGGGGGTAGGATTTGTAATACCCACTCTTTAAGAAAACCTAAAAGGAGAAAGTTATGTTACTTTATATACATGTGTGTCATATCTATTTGTCATTTCATGTGAACACCTTATTTGAAAACGGAGAATTAATAAAAGGCATGCCACGAAATTATGCATCATGCTGAGTTTTACTTGATTGTGCATTTACGGATAATAAAACAAATGAGTCATTAACAATATATTAATGGACCCATAGAATTTAGCCTCTAACTTGGAAACAAAACCACGAAATTAGAGGAAAGACGAAAATAATATCCAATATAAAATAATATTATAATTAAAATAACCTCACCACAAGATGGTATGACCCAATTGCATAGCTAATATGAATTTAAATTTGCACTTAAGTTGAGTACAAAATTTAGAATCAAAGGAATTAAGAATAAAAGAAAACATGAAATGAAAATAAAAGAAAAAAAGGCAGACCAGCGTTTGGGCCATTTCTGCTCTCCAATCAGCCCAGCTATCACATACGCGGCCCACTTATCCGCTCCCGTGGTACCATCCCTTGGCATTCACCGCCAGGTGGGCCCCACTCCCCAGGGTCGCCTAGCTCCGGATCGTGGATCGGCGCTTCCGTGACGGCGGCCGACTGATGGGACCCACGTCCCAGTCTCTGTATTCCGCTCGCCCGCGCCGTGCCATTGTCTTGTGGGGTCTCCGTGCCAGGGTCAGCTGTCGCAACACTGTGGATCTTCCTTCCCCTCCCCGCACGCTAACAACCCGGAGCTCTCGCCACGGACCCCGCCAACGCTAACAGCCAGCCCTCAACTACCCTCGCCTACTACTCCAGGTATAAGACCCATACCCTTCACGTCGCCCAAATCCTCCAGTAAATAATCAGGTGCCGCCGTCGGGCATGTCGCTTGTTTAGGCAAACACGGGCCGAGAGAGAGATTGGGAGCGGGGGAAGAAATTGCCGCCATGGATCCCCACCGATGTGGTCGTTCGAAGCGCAATTGGGGACCCCAGAGATTCGCGCGGGACCACTGATGGTTGTTCCCTGCTCGTTCGGGCCGGTGGGGCAGCCGGTGTGGCGTGATTCCTCGCCGGAGGGCGCCACCACCATGTGATCTGCACCGTGCTGATTACTGGGTCCATCATCGTGGTAAGTTGACTCTCCTGTGTTCCACTCGCTTCCTTCTTTGAGTTACACCGTTCCATTGGGCAAATTGGTAGCCGGAGCGCGGAGCATGGTTGCTTCGATGAGGGCGCCACCTCCCTGGGCGGAGGGCCGCCGCCTGGTCACGGCATGAGGAAGAGAAAGGCGCGGGCGTGATCTTGTAATCAACGGCTCCGGTTGGACGAGGGGGGGAATGAGTCAAGGACCGTAGATCTCCATGCGTGCGGCTACGATTAGGGCATAGCTTATCGGTTCGTCGTGGACCGTTGATCCCTATAGGAGTGTCGAGATTAGATTTTGGATTCCGTTTCGGTCAATTGGATTTGGACCGACAGATCTTGATCCAGCGGCCCTCATCTGAGAATACCTTTTTCGCCCAAGCACAATTGCTTGAGAGCCCCTGAACTATGCAGGAATTAACCCGCCGTCCGTTGTGGGGGTTCTCTGAGTCTTGGAAATAGTTACTCTGAAACCCCTGCGCTTCCCAGAAATATGTGCGTAGTCCAGTTAGTTGATAAAACCAGGAAAATAGTTTAGAAAATAGTTTTTAGTACAAATTTAATTACAGAAACTTGTTTAATTCATAGAAAATGCATATGAACTCCAAATTGGTCCATTCCAGTTTCTAAATTTTCATAATATTATTGTCTATCTACTTGTGCCTCTGTTTTAACATGAAAGATGATTTAAAATCTATCTAGTACTTAATCATGTATTAAATACACAAAACCTTGGAAAATTCATCACTTAAAATATATAACTCCAAATTTAATGATTCCAGTTCCTATGATCTCATTTTAATGTCTAGATTATTACTGTGTATTTTAGTTACATTCTTGGTGTGATGTTAATTGTTGCTATACTATGTATGTATTGTGTTGATGCGAGTAGACGAGCAAGCACCGGGGGATCCTGAGGTTCAGCTAGTAGAGACTGCTGAGCAGGAGCTCGTTAAAGGCAAGTTGTGCCCTTGATCACTTCTTTTACCCATTCATGTTCTTATTATTCATAATGATCTGCATATGTTAATTTTGATGGGACCCAATAGGATACCCTAGATTTTGACTATCTTTATACCTTGCTTCACCACTGGTTTTACTACTAAAGTTTTGGGTAGTTCATGCTATTGCTTTATGTGGATTTGGGTATAGAGATATTCATCACTCATCCTTATACTTGTTATTATCTGTTCATTATTTTATGTTCATGATAAGATCATTATGTTAATGGGAACATGGAGAACCACCCGGGAAAACAGTGCTACCACAAGGGTTTAATGGGACGCCCTTGGCTGATTAACTAGGAAAGCTAGTGGAGGGCTACCTTACCCGAAAGGGGCAAGGGCAGTAGGGGAGTGGTCAGTGTAGGGAGGTCCTTGGGTTAATTTTGCTGCGATGGCGGTCAGGCAAGAACCCTGCACTAGAACTTGCTATAAACTGTAGCGGGTAGTCTGAAGCTAGTGGAACTTTGTAAAGGCCTCGTAGTGGTACCCTGCCTCGCTTCCTTGGTAGAGGTGTATGGAGTCTGATCAACTCCGTGGCAAATGGGTAACACGACTTGTGGGTAAAGATGCGCAACCTCTGCAGAGTGTAAAACTGGTATACTAGCCGTGCTCACGGTCATGAGCGGCTCGGACACTCACATGATTAATTTATGGAACTTAAACTTAATTTGTCATCTCATTGCATTTGGGATTATTTTATTATTACTTTTACTTATTATTTCTAAGGTTTGGTATTTACTTACACTTAGTAACTGCTAATAAAATTTTGACCAACTTATAAAAGCTATGCTCAGCTTCAGCCTTTATTTCATTGATCAGCCTTACACTTCATGAACTCCCACCTTTGGTGAGTTCATGCCACATTATTCCCCACAACTTGTTGAGCGATGAACGTATGTGAGCTCACTCTTGATGTCTCACACCCCCCACAGGAGAAGAACAGGTGGTTTAGGAGGAGCCACAAGGCGAGGAGTATGATCTGATCTAGGTGGCGTTTCTCAGTCGACATTGGCGCCGACGATCCTTAGTTCGTTTTATGTTTATTCTTTTATTTTGTATTAAGTCTTCCGCTATGTAATAAATACTCTGATGTTTTATAACATTTATCTCTATACACTCTGTTATTATATATGTTGTCTTCTTGGCGCATGTATGAGATGCACCCGGCTTTGTTCCTTAAAACCGGGTGTGACAGAGATGATCTTCCTCATATTGTCTGCATCACCTAGTGTCATACCCAGTTCTGGGGGCAAAACCGAATGCATAGCATATGTGGGCCAGGATCCATTTCCCATACATATGTGGATGTCACAAGTGTAATATATCAAAAGACAATGCAATAAAGACGTAAAGAGAGTAGAGTACTTTATTACATCATCTGAATCATTGTATCTTTAATAAGTATCAAAATCAAAGTAGGGCAGAATTAAATATGGGCACTCTTCCATAGGAAGGTGACTGGCGCATCGTTAGACTTAAAACTCATCATCGTCATCAGCGAAGTCTTCAGCATCACCCTCTGATCAAAATATTAGCAAGGGTGAGCTCACTTATGGTCGGGGCTCATCAACTGGGGGAAAATTCATGCAGGTTAACAAGGTAGGCTATGGATAAGCGGTAAGCATTTTAGTTGGTCAATATTTTATTAGCAACACCTATCTTACTAATAAGTGTGTATCCCAAGTATCCCAATTAATCAAAGATATAAGAGTATATCAAAAGCACTTAAGTGAAACAACTTAAGCAAACCATTGGTAGATCATCAGATCTCGATTTATTGTCCAACTTTAAGTTTAATTATCATGTGAGGGTCCAGGTTGCTCTTAACCATGAGCACAGCTGACATATCAGTTTTACACTCTGCAGAGGTGGTACAACTTTACCATGGTTATTAAAGCGGTAAAACGTTAAAACGTTATGAACCAACTTTTCAACGTTTAAATGTTTAAACGAACGTTGAAACCTCTTTTCAGACTTGACATAGAATTTCAAATATAGAATAAGTTCATACAAAAGTTGAGTTCACAAACCAAATAGCATTAGCATAAAAAGAAACATATCAAGTTCAACAACACAAGTTCAACCACACAACACAAGTTACAACTTTCATGCATGATTAGTAACCATCATCGAACTCATCAAAATTAAGACCATGAGCATCCACGCCTTGATCATCACCATCGTTTCCACTATTGCTTCCTTCAATTTCATCTTCCACATCAAGATCATCAAGAATATATTCCTCATCCTCGTCATCTTCATTTGCTAAATTAGTCTCCTCTTCCTCAAGGTCTTCATTCCTTCTCACACACCCACCAGCAGCTCTCCTAGGAAAATTACGACCTCTGAGATGTGCAGATGCACCAATAGCTTCATCAACTTGGTCCCACGATAAATTGAAATCATCTCCAAGAGCATTGCTAACATGAGAAGAATTAGCTAATGGATCAACCCATTCATTGTCCCAATCAAAGTCTTCTAAAATCAAAGGATCAAAGTTTTTCCTTCCTCACGTATTTTTTGAAACCTATCAGCCATCTTTCTGTTGTATGAAACATATACCAAGTCATTCAACCTTTTGTGCTCTAACCTATTCCTATTTTTGGTATGCATCTACAAGTGCAAATAAAAGTAACCATTTAACCAATGAAGAACTAAGGATAAAAGTAGTGGCGAATAGAAATTGAATAATTTGACTAGCTCACTTATAAATTAAAATGTACTCCAATTCCGCTCACAACCGGATGATGAAGCACAAAGACTAACAATCCGTCTTGAAAACTTATATAATTCAATAGTACGACCACCATATGCAAGCCACCAATCAACTAAAATGGCAAGAACAAAGATTATATGTTACATGCTGAAAATGGATGGAAGGCTATCAATTTTAGAATACTTACGTGGATTCCTTGTTTGTGCATTTTTTATAGCCATTGGATTTGCAAATGCCTCTCTTTTGTTCTCATAAAGAACATCTTGGGCATCAATCTTCTCTCTAAGATCCTCATCTACCACCATTTTGACAAGCACGTCATTAAAGCAACCCCTTAGCTCTCCAACATAGCCTTCATCAACACCTGCTTTGATATTGTAGAATTTTCCAGGGTTCAAATATAGTGCTACTCCATATAATGGGGTATCCATTTGGTTCGCCCAACGTCGATCCACAATGCTCATGGTACGTTTTAGACATGCTTTCTAGTTTTGAGTAGAAAATGAGGAGGTAATCTTATTCTTTGCTATAGTCATGGCTGCAACAACCTCAGCCAAGGCTGGCTTCTCATCACCATCAACCAATCTCAGCATAACAAGAAGCGGTAAAGAAGCTCTAAGATAATCCTCAATTGAATTCCAAAATTCTTGAGAGGAAACAATGTCATATGCTTTTTTACCTGCCTCTGTTTTGGATACCTTGGATTGAGTAAAAACATCACTTGAAAATAGACCTTTCAATGAGTTCTTGATGAGGACATCACTATGAGTACGACTACACCAGCAGCACCTCCACATCAAGCGCCACTTCCTTCATTAGCTGGGCCAATCACTCGGGCCCGTACCAGAGATCTTAACTTCGTCATGCTACTGAAGAATGAGGGCCCAGAAGAATAGACGACCAGCCCAACTGCGGCCCATAGTGGACGACCTAGGGTTGGCCGCCCCTAGGGGCTGCGCCCCTCTCTATTTATCCAGGAGCTGCGCCTCCTTTGTTTTCTAGTTTTGTTTTACGTTAGCTTTAGCTACTCTCGAACACGCGCAAATCTGCGCTGTCTTCGTGTATTCAGAACTCCACCCTCGAGTAATAGATTTTTTGCTCGCATCTTTTTCTTGTTCGTTCTTCGATTGCGCACAGGAAACGATCTTCGTGATCAGGCCGATCTCGCATCAGCAAGGTCGGTAACCACAGGGAGTTGGTTCAGCGATTGCATTGGCGCCTCGGGCTTGCTCGTCGTAGTCGGATCGCAAGGGTCATCTTCCGCCAAATCGGAATTATCTCTACTCGCCGAAAGATCGGGCACCTCAGCTACATCAATTGGTATCAGATTTCCAGGTTGATCGGTGAGTTTATCGAGTGTTTTTTTTTCTCCTACAGTCCACAAAACCACATAAAATTTCAGGTTAGACCTTATACCAGCACCCTTTTGAGCCTCGCACCTTCTTTCAATAATCTGCATTGTTGAATTTGTGTGCTTTTGCGTCATTTGTTGCTGGTCGCATTGTGTTTTTTTCTCACCATCCTTCTTCTTCCTTGTTTTTCTCCTTCGGTTACATCAAACCCTAGCGCGCCGCAACCATCTTCCTTGTTTTTCTCCTTCGGTTACATCAAACCCTAGCGCGTCGCAACCATCTTCCTTGTTTCTCTCCTTCGGTTACATCAAACCGATTCAACGCCACAAACCGAGTCAACGCCGCTTCCTTGTTTTTCTTCTTCGGTTACGTCAAAAAAACAGAAACAAAAAAAAAGAAAAGAAAAAAAAGAAAAAGAAAGAGAAAGGATAGAACCAGAGAACAAACAAAAAATAGGGAAAGGAAACAAAGCGGTTGTCTCATCTCGGTCGTTTTAAACATAACTTGAGGTATCTTCCTTAAACCGGGCATAACTTTTCGCTCGGTTGTCCAAAAAATCTGAAATTTTTACAGGAGCTAGTTGACACCATTCTGAGGCCGGCCAAACTTACCTATGGTCTATTTGGGTTTCGACAAAATTGTCAAAAAAATTCAGGAAAATAAAGAAAAAATTCGTCAAAGTTCTCGCACGCTTTTCAGAGAACTTCCTGATTTTCTGTAGACCACATCTGAACTCTGTTTTAGGTGAAACTTCGTGCGGCTCCTATTTTGTTGCTTCTTGTGCTGAGATAAATATCAAAAAAATCATACAAAAAAGAAAAACAAAATCACCTGTGATTCCTACTAGTGCCTTTTTGGCATCGCTAGTACAATATTTACGGTACTGCCATTCTGCTAGTTCCATCCATCCTTTGCACCTGTGGCCAGCAATATAGTTTCATGTTTTGCACTATAATTCAACTTTGCATTATTGTTTGATCGTGCTAATCCTTGACTCGAGTGCAGCCTACCCAGAACTCCACATATTTCTACGACGAGCAGGTTTCTGTTTCTCCACACAATCGCTCATCCAATCTTTCACCGGTTCCACCTGTTGGTTGCAGTTCACCACTATGGCATTGGTAAGAACGGATAAGAACTTGATAACAACATTCCATTGAGCGAGCAAGTTGTCACCACCATTCCCCTGTTGTCGTCGGTTTTTCTCCTTTTGGTGTTTTGGTGTTTGCGCTAACTATGGCAGGAGCACACGACATGGTGGATGCCCAGTTGCAGGAAGTAAGGGGACAAGTTGATGGACTTGCTGCTGACATTAGGACGATGCATGAACGGCTTGATTCAACGATCACTTCGACGACCGAGCGTTTCAACCAACTTGACCTTGCTCAAACGGCGACTCGCACCACACTCGACACCATCGTGGCACGCCTTGATGCATTGACCACAAAGATGGAGCAGGAATACGGCGGTGACACTGAGCAGGACGATGGAGATCGCCGTGGTCGTGCACGTCGTGTGGTTCGTCATCCCCCTAATGACTTATTTTCTAAGATTAAATTTAAAATTCCATCTTTTAATGGTAAATATGATCCTGCTGCATATCTTGATTGGGAATTGGAGGTAGAACAGAAATTTTCATGCCATGATATTCCTGCTAATAGCCAAGTGAAGGCTGCCATTAGTGAATTTACTGATTTTGCTTTAATTTGGTGGCGTGAGTATAAACAAAAGCTTTCCATTAACAGTGTCATTACTTGGACCCAATTAAAAACTGTCATGCGCCACAGATTTGTTCCTTCCTATTATGCTCGTGATTTGCTTAACAAAATGCAGCGTTTTCAACAAGGTTCACAATCTGTTGAGGAATATTACCAGGAGTTACAAAAGGGTATGCTTCGTTGTGGTTTGGTTGAGTCGGATGACGCTGCTATGGCCCGTTTTCGTGGTGGTTTGAACAGGGAAATTCAGGATATTCTTGATTATAAGGATTATTTTGATAACCACATTGTTTGAATATGCTTGCAAAGCTGAACGTGAAGTGCAGGGACGACGATCAAAGACATATACTAACTCTTTTGCAGGCCGGGGTCCAACACACAGCTCAACTCCTTCCAGCCCTGCACCTTCTACGCCTAGCACTACATCGCGCACAGGGACGACCAAGCCAGTGGCGCCCCCCGCCAAAGGCGCCGCTTCTTCCACAGGACGTACACAGGATATTCAGTGCCATCGTTGCAGAGGATTTGGGCACATGATTTGGGACTGCCCAAACAAGCGTACCTTGCTTATACGTGACAATGGTGAGTACTCTTCAGCCAGTGATTGTGAGGAAACTAGTCATGCTATGATTGCCACTAACCATGCAGAAAATGAGGAAGTCCACGTTGATCCCATCGACGCTGATAGGTATGAGAGTCTTGTTGTGCATCGTGTTCTCAGCACACAGGTTGCCCAGGCCGAAAAAAATCAGCGACACACTCTATTCCATACCAAGGGCGTTGTGCACGAACGGTCGATTCGCATCATCATCGATAGTGGCAGCTGCAACAATTTGGCAAGTACAGCGTTGGTAGAGAAATTATCCTTGCCCACTCGCACACACCCACATCTGTATCACATTCAATGGCTTAATGATGGTGGTAAAAATAAAGGTAACACGTTCGGTACGTGTCCCCTTTTCGCTGGGTTCTTATTCTGATTATGCTGATTGCGATGTTATTCCTATGGAAGCATGCTCTTTGTTATTGGGTCGACCTTGGCAATATGATACTGATAGTTTACATCATGGTCTTTCAAATCATTATTCTTTCATGTTTAAAGGCTAGAAAATAATTATACATCCAATGACCCCTGGCCAAATTTTGATAGATGATCTTACTAGGGCTGCTAAAACTGCACAACAAGTCAAATCGACATCAGCCGCACCTATTAAATCTGAAATCAAGTTGCACTCTCCTGTTTTACTTGCTACACGTGCTGATTTTGATGATCTCCATGAAGCTCATATGCCCTGTTATGCACTTGTATGCTCGCGCATGCTTGTTCCGCTTGATGATGCACCGTCTTTGGATATACCCCCTCTATTGTTAACCTTTTGCAGGAGTATGCTAATGTTTATCCTACGGACTTACCACCGAGTCTTCCTCCCCTCCGTGGCATTGAGCATCAGATCGATCTCATCCCCGGCACTTCTCTTCCAAACCGCGCCCCGTACCGTACAAATCCAGATGAGACGAAGGAGATCCAGCGCCAGGTGCAGACACTACTTGATAAAGGTTACATTCGTGAGTCTCTTAGCCCTTGCTCGGTTCCTGTTTTACTCGTTCCAAAGAAAGATGGGTCATGGCGTATGTGTGTAGATTGTCGTGCTATTAATAACATCACAGTTCGTTATCGATATCCTATTCCACGCCTTGATGATATGTTAGATGAGCTTAGTGGTGCCGTTATTTTCTCTAAGGTTGATTTGCGTAGCGGTTACCATCAGATTAGAATGAAACTCGGTGATGAATGAAAAACGGCTTTTAAAACGAAATTTGGTTTATATGAATGGTTGGTTATGCCATTTGGATTGACTAATGCTCCCAGCACCTTTATGCGTTTAATGAACGAAGTTCTACGGGCCTTCATAGGTTTGTTTGTTGTTGTTTATTTCGATGATATCCTTATTTACAGCAAGTCTATAGAGGAGCATTTAGAACATTTGCGTGCTGTTTTTGATGCTTTGCGTGCTGCTCGCTTGTTTGGTAACATGGAAAAGTGCACATTTTGCACGCAATGTGTCTCGTTTCTTGGTTATGTGGTTACTCCGCAGGGTATTGAGGTGGATAGCAGCAAAATTGCTGCCATTCGGGAGTGGCCTACACCGACGACGGTCACACAAATTCGGAGCTTCCTTGGACTTGTCGGTTTCTACCGCAGATTTGTTCGTGATTTTAGCTCCATTGCAGCGCCTCTACATGAGCTTACAAAGAAAGATGTGCCGTTTGCTTGGAGTGATTCGCAGGAGGTAGCGTTCAGCACTTTGAAAGATAAGTTAACCCAAGCTCCCCTCTTGCAATTGCCTGATTTTAATAAAGTTTTTGAGCTTGAATGCGATGCTAGCGGTATTGGGCTAGGTGCTGTTTTGTTACAAGAAGGAAAACCAGTTGCTTATTTTAGTGAAAAATTAAGCGGTGCTAGTCTGAAATATTCTACTTATGATAAGGAGCTTTACGCTTTAGTGCGCACTTTGCATACTTGGCAGCACTATCTTTGGCATCGTGAGTTCATAATTCATTCTGATCATGAGGCTTTAAAACATATTCGTACCCAAACAAATCTGAACCGTCGTCATGCTAAATGGGTCGAATTCATTGAGTCCTTTCCTTACATTATTAAACACAAGAACGGGAAGGACAATGTTATTGCTGATGCTTTGTCTCGTCGCTATACCATGCTGTCACAATTAGATTTTAAAATCTTTGGTTTGGACACTGTGAAGGATCAATATGTTGACGATGCTGATTTTAAAGATGCTTTCGGCCATTGTATTAATGGGATACCATGGGGCAAATTTCACATACAGGATGGGTTCCTGTTTCGCGCTAACAAGCTGTGTGTTCCAGCTAGCTCGGTTCGTCTTTTGTTGTTACAGGATGCGCATGGAGGCAGTCTCATGGGGCATTTTGGCGTCTACAAAACGCATGAGGTGTTGGCTGCCCACTTCTTTTGGCCTCGTATGCGCGCTGATGTTGAGCGCCTTGTTGCACGCTGCACTACTTGTCAGAAAGCTAAGTCACGGTTGAACAACCATGGTTTTTATATGCCTTTGCCTGTCCCTTCTCCTTGGCTTGATATCTCTATGGACTTTGTTTTGGGCTTGCCTAGAACTAAGAAGGGGAGGGATAATATTTTTGTGGTTGTTGATAGATTCTCTAAAATGGCTCACTTTATACCTTGTCATAAAACTGATGATGCTAGCATTGTTGCTGAATTGTTCTTTAGAGAAATTATTCGTTTACATGGTATTCCAAAAACAATAGTCTCTGATCGCGATGCTAAGTTTCTAAGCCATTTTTGGAGATCTCTTTGGAATAAATTGGCAACTAAATTGTTGTTTAGCACTACTTGTCACCCTCAGACTGATGGACAAACTGAGGTAGTAAATAGAACTTTATCTACCATGCTTAGGGCTGTTTTAGACAAGAATTTGAGACGTTTGGAGGATTGCTTGCCTCATGTTGAATTTGCTTACAATCATGCCACACATTCTTCTACAAAGATGTGCCCTTTCCAGATTGTTTATGGTTACATCCCTAGGGCACCTATTGATTTGATTTCACTTAATGCTGCGAACGCCCCACATGTAGATGCTGCTACACATGTTGAACAAATGATTACCATACATGAACAAACGAAATAGAACATTGCTGCTACTAATGCAAAAAATCAGGTTGCTGGTAGTAAAGGAAGAAAACATGTTACTTTTGAGCCAGGTGATATGGTTTGGTTGCACTTGAGAAAGGATCGGTTTCCTACTTTGCGCCGTTCTAAATTAATGCCTCGTGCTGCTGGTCCTTTTAAGGTGCTAAGAAAGATTAATGATAATGCTTATATCCTTGACCTGCCTGCGGAATTTGGTGTTTCCACTAGTTTTAATGTTGCAGATTTGAAACCATATATGGCTGAGGATGAGGAGTTGTCGTCGAGGACGACTTCACTTCAAGAAGGGGAGGATGATGAGGACATCACTATGAGTACGACTACACCAGCAGCACCTCCACATCAAGCGCCACTTCCTTCATTAGCTGGGCCAATCACTCGGGCCTGTGCCAGAGATCTTAACTTCGTCATGCTACTGAAGAATGAGGGCCCAGAAGAATAGACGACCAGCCCAACTGCGGCCCATAGTGGACGACCTAGGGTTGGCCGCCCCTAGGGGCTGCGCCCCTCTATTTATCCAGGAGCTACGCCTCCTTTGTTTTCGAGTTTTGTTTTACGTTAGCTTTAGCTACTCTCGAACACGCGCAAATCTGCGCTGTCTTCGTGTATTCAGAACTCCACCCTCGAGTAATAGATTAGATTGCTCGCATCTTTTTCTTGTTCGTTCTTCGATTGCGCACAGGAAACAATCTTCGTGATCAGGCCGATCTCGCATTAGCAAGGTCGGTAACCACAGGGAGTTGGTTCAGCGATTGCATTGGCGCCTCGGGCTTGCTCGTCGTAGTCGGATCGCAAGGGTCATCTTCCGCCAAATCGGAATTATCTCTACTCACCGAAAGATCGGGCACCTCAGCTACATCAGTTCTTGTGCTTGTGCAAACTCTTCATGGTAAGGAAGGCAGTAGAAAATCTAGTAGCAGCAGGTCTCACAAGATCCATCCCATTTGTATGCACCCTCATTTCACTAAGTATCCTCCCATGTCTATAAATAAAAGTGGTGACATGACGAGCACGAGCAATAGGCTTCTTAAAATCCTTCAGCTTTGCTATGTCCTCCAACATAAGGTCCAAGCAATGTGCCGCACAAGGAGTCTAGAACAAGGTAAGAATCCTCTCCATTAAAATCTTACCTGCTGCCTTATAATTAGCACCATTATTAGTGACAATCTGAGTAACGTTTTCCTTACCAATCCCCTCAATTCTCTTTTGTAACAAGTCTGCAAGTATCACTGCACTGTGTGACTCATTTGATGCATCAAATGACTCCAAGAAGAATGTTTCTTGAGGGCTATTAACAAGGAAATTGATCAAATGGTGACCTCTTTTTTTCTGTCCAACCATCAGACATGAGTGTGCAACCATATTGGCTCCATGCTTCCTCATGCTTCTTCCTCTCATCATCTATGTCTTTGACAGCCCTAGCAAGTAAAGGCTCACGTAGCTCATGTAAAGTAGGAGGCTTGAACCTAGATCCATATTGAGCAATAGCCTCCACAACTACCTCAAATTGCCTTGAGTTCGCAGCATTGAATGGTATACCACACTCATAGAAAAACATGGCTATCTCCAAACAAATAGAATTTCTTTCTTCCTTAGGCTTCATGGTAGCACTTATGGTAGTTTGAGCAGGTCCCTTTGCATGTCTCTCTGCTACAACCTCTTGAGGTGTACGTCGAATCATAGATGCAATGGACTTCTTTGGAGCTGCAATTGGGTGGGGCTTCAATTGGAAAATTGCTTTGTTTCTTTTGGCAGCTGTTCCAGAACTTGGCACAGTACACGAGGAAGCCTTGGATGATGCTGACATTGACCTGCTTCCCATAACTTGGACATCATCTTCTTGTCCTGCTTCATCTTCCATTACATCGTCATCTAGGTACAACGGCCTAGCCCGCTTCCCATTATTCAAAGCTTCATTCATCTCTTTAGCAATCTCTCTAGTAGTGTTAGGACACTTGACAATGTCTCCATAGCCACCAGCTAGATGCTGTTTCAACCTCATGATACCTCCTTTTACTTGTTTGGGGCACAAAGCACATTGAATCAGCTCTCGCTTTCCCGCCTCAACATAGTATGCATATTTCCATCCTGGATCATTTGACTTTGGCCTTTGTGACTGATCTTTGAGTGGGTCATAGGAGTCATTAGCCTCGCTATTTGTTTCCATTGAAATTGAAATTCACTGCCACACTTTCGCTAAATGCCCCAAAATCAGTAGAATGGCAGATAATGCATGGCTTCCTGCAACACACACAGTAGAATGGTATTATACATTTATACTGTTGCAACCACACTGGGCAGCGGCGGCTGGAGCACTGCGCACGGGCTGGTGGCTGCTTCACTGTGCACTGGCTGGAGCACTACGCACTGGCTGGCGGCTGGAGCACTGCGCACTGGGTGGGGGCAAGGGCAACGGCTGGAGCACTGCTGCACTGGGCGGTTGCGCCTGGAGTAATGGCGCCATGGCGGGTTGGCGCCTATAGGTGGAGGGAAGAGGGAGGACCGGAGGAGGGAGGAGGGGGCCGGCGGCGTACCTGGAGGGCGGTGGAGGACGGCCGACGGTGGCTGGCATCTGGCTCCGGCGGCTCCGCGGATGTGGCGTGTGGGCGCGATGCTAACGACAGCTGGCATCTGCCTGGTTGGCGGCTGGGCAGCGGCGGCTAGAGCTGGCTGGTTGGTTAAAGGCCAATTAAGGCCCACGAACACATAGACGCATAGAACGTCCGTAGATCGGGTAAAACATCCAAAACGCGCGTTCCGACGTTTAAACGTCGCTTAAACGTCCAAAACAGACGTTCTACATAGTTTTTTAAAAACGTATGGACGCTTTAACTCCTAATCACGTTTTAGCGCTTAAACGACGCTTAATCATCGTTTAAACGACGCTTTAATAACCATGAACTTTACCCAAAAGCCATGTATCACATCTAGCCTAGGTTGATCGGACCCGTAAACACTGCCGAGGTGAATGGCTAGGGATCCATTATGAGGCTTTCAGAAAATATCCTTAGTACAAAGCAACCCGCTAAGGATTCCACGTCCGTATTGATGACCCTCTGGTGAGGTAACTTAGCCAAGACTACCACCCCATGTTAACATGAGCTGCCACCAAACCACTGTCGCCCCCTCTTGCCTATCTTTCAGGTAGGGTTGCTAAGCACTAAGTCTATAGAGCTAATTACCAAAGCCAGAGCTATGATATCACTCGTGGTTGCACTGTTATCCTAGGTGGTCACTCCATGTTCCATTTAACACAAAATGTTCTTGTTTAACCATCGGGTTAACAACATAAATAAACTTCATTTCTGGAACATAGTATCATTAAAAGAGTGACATCATATTCATCAAGTTGAGCAATAGCAACAATTGCTAAGCATAGCATTTATCCCACGGTAATTCAAGGAATAGGGTTGGTAATTCTAGGAAATCCTTAATTAGGAAAATCCCATCAAATTATGCAATATATCCAAAAAGTAAACATTATTATATGCATTACTTGGGTACAAATAGAATATGCAGAGGGAGAATCCACTTGCCTTGCTCAAAAGTGTTGTGTGGGTCGTCCTCGAATGAGTTTGGTTCGTCTACCTAACAGTCAACTTCTAGCATTGATTTGCGTATCGTACATACAAAAAATACGTACACCAAATAAATAAACATACACCATTACATGAGTAATCATTCACCATTACATACACATTCATACATCACACAATTATACTCATAAATACGTCATAAAGCGTAAATACTTATTAATTCATTATGACTATAGCGGAACCGCCTGAATTATTCCAGCTTAAGTGCCCAAATCGTACCTTAAAGGCAGCAACACACTTAAATCGGAATAACCCGTCAGTCCCTCAGATCTAGTCCAATAAAGCCACTTACCAAGGATCGAATACCACTAGCTCACTCAAAGGTAAGGCATAGAGAAATACAATAAAGCATAATACCACAAATTTAAGGAGTATCAGTAGTAATTACATTATTGGAGTTTTAGAAATAGTAACCATAGTTTTTAATGCAGTAGAAATAACTAACAAAAAAAACCGGGTAACATGGCGAAGCCTGGCCACGCTACTCCTCCTGGTCCTCTCCTGCGGAAGCAGCAACCCACTCGACCGTCTATCTCGGTGGCAGGGATGAAGGCCAAGTCACACCAGCAACCAAATCATCCAAGGAGTACCTGCAAAAATTATGCCACAAGCAAGGCTGATTATACTAATACTCAGCTAGACTTACCCGGTGTGAGGAGTATACTCCTCTACCTCTAGACCATGAAGCTGTTTGGCTGAGGGGTTTGGTTTGCCAAAAGCACTAGCTGAGTCTAAAAACAAGTTTTAGCTTTTCAAGTTCTAGAATAATAATTTAGACTAGGTGAGCACCTAACTATCCATACATGGTATCAAACATTATATCAATCAACATATTTTGCCAGTCATCTCATTTCCACTTATTACTCAATTGCAGTACAATGGATCAAGCAGTCTCATTAGCTGCGAGAAGCAGACGATTCAAATCAAGTTTTAACCTTGCAAGGTAAACCTAAACACACGACATGTAGAGGCACTCCATCCCCACACATATCAACCGTCCCCATCGATCCCCTATTCACGGCCAGGGCTCACTGCCTTGGCGTACAATGCTCCACTGACCCCGGCTGCCGCCGTGCAGTGGCCACACTTGTACCCACCATATCCGGAATGGGAGACCACATCTCAGGACAAGTGAGGGGGAAAGTCTGCGCCCGACTTCACTCAGGTACTAGGCTTACTGGTTACCATATTTCCCGACATGTGTTTAGTACTCCCTCTGGTTTCCTATTAGTTGTCGTTTTGGATAAGGTTTGAGTCAAACTTATAAAATTTTGACTACAAATAACTATTTTGTTATTTAGTTTTGGAACCTAATATTTATATGCACCAATTTGTCATAAAAAGTACTTTTATAAAAGTATAAATGTATTAAGAGATCATTTGTATTTTAACAAAAAACATTGGTCAAAGTTATATTTTGGAGACCGTGTCGTTGTCCTAAACGACAACTAATAGGAAACCGGATGGAGTACGTTCAAACGCTTGACACAGGTATCCGCACATTAATCGTTATTCCAATTTCGTCTCGTAGACAACGCATCCCCATGGATCCGTGTCCACAGACCATCATCATGCTGTTATCAAAATAGATACAACCAATTCCTGACCTTGCGCGAGTGCTAGAAAAATCACTCGACTTCTACCGAGATCCCTAATTAGAAAAGCAGCTACTCGACCTAGCATACTAGTATCCATCTCCAAAGGAATCCTGAGTTAATGCAACTAGGGTTTCAGGCAACACATACACTTAAATGCACAGTACAAACCTACAAACATTAACAGCAGTAAAATAGCATATATAACGGTTATGCATAAAACCGGGGCTTGCCTGGAATTTAACACTAGTAGTGTTTGCTAGATGACAATCGCTTGGCGAGCATCCACTACTCACTAATAATAAATCACGCGCGACAGATACCACATCGACCGGTTAATTTATTTGGAACACCGCCTGCCTAGCGTACCACTAGTACCAACATTTTGACTCAAGCTCAAATATATATCCTTCGCACAAGCCTATATTTTTAAATCCCTACTCATCATATCAAACAACACAACACATTTGCTTACCAAAACGTGAATGTGACCTTGCCACTGCATATAACTAAAACATTATATACCCACACATATTCAAACACCAATATACCCCATATCGACCAAAACATAATTATACAAACTACAAATCGCACACATCAAACAACCTGGTCGACTCGTGTCGCGCATGCCTGCATGCTGTCCACGGCTTAGGGCTTTCATCGAGCATGAAATGTGTGAGGCATGACGTCAAGGGGCTGCGAGCACAGCACAATTTATTAGTTTGGTTATTTTATCGAACACGAGAAACACGGGACAACGGGGTCTCACCATGGGTTTCGACGACGGCACGTAGGGACTGCGCAGATCGACGGCGGGTGGCCCGACCTGGCGAGTGCGATGCAGCGGAGGGCGTCGCCGCTGCTGCTCGTGCGGGGACGTAGACCAGCGGAGGAGCACATGAGGAGGAGCTCGGCGAGCACAGTACAGGCGCTGCTTGAGCTCGGACCAGAGAAGGTCCCTGCGTGCCAGGTGCTGGGAGGAGGGGAGCTCGTTGCGGCCACCAAGAAGAGACCCGGCAGGGAGGCAAGCTACAAGAAAAAGGGAAACACCATGGTCATTCAAGGCACCATGGGGGCTCCCGCGCCGAACAGGGAACTAGGTGGAGGGGCGCTCGGTAGAGAGGAGCAGGGGGCGTCGACCACGACTTGGGAGAGGCAGCCAGCTGCAGGTTAGAGAAGGATATGGCGGCACCCATGTCTAGAGCTGGATGGAGCAGAGAGGCGCTTGGAGGAGGGAGATGAGGAGTCCCACTGGTGGAAGGCGCCGGCTTGGGTGAGACCACGAGCAGGGCATTGGGGAAGCAAGGGCCGATGACCTGGCCAAGTCTTGCGTGTCTGGCACCTTGGCCCTGTCGCTACTGGAAGGGAGGGCGTCCATGGTGAGGGGCGCGGTCACCAGGGCTCCATGGGCGAGCAGGAGCAGAGGGAGGAAGATGGCCGGAGGTGGAAGACGAGCAGGCTGCATGCGTGAGAAGCCTGGCGGCCAGGAAATGGAAGAAGGGAGTGGCTGGCTGATTGATTTAACGGGACGCTGCTGGCAACCCATTGGCCAAAGGCGTGGTCGCTCGACACTGGTTGATGGAGCGGCTGCAGGCCATTGGCTGCTATGCGGGTGCGCTAGGACCAGGTGCTTGCGTGCATGAATGGAGAAGGGTGGCATGCGTTGTGTGCATAAGCGTTTTCTCTTTTCTGTTCTTTTTTGTAACACTACTAACATGACACACGAGAGAAATCAAGAAATAAATAATTAAAGTCTTAATCTCTCTAATTTAATTAACTATTAATGTGTTTCGCATCCAACAGTTTGTGATCGAGATGGACGAGAAAGCTCAAATTTTGGCAGAAAGATCGGATCAACGTCGTCTTACAAAATTTCTTGCGCCCTGTTTGCAAAATAAATTTAACTCAAGGTTTGACCACACTTTTAGGTTTACGATCAAAGGATGCGAGTCGTTCTTATAAATTTGTGCCGATTTAGTTTGTGCCGAAATGTAAAATTGCTCCATTGAAAATTTATAGTCGCTTTTGTTCGTGTCAAAACTTAAAATTACGCCCCATTTTTATTTGTGGCTAAAAAAATACCGTTGCCATGAATTTAGGTTGACCATTTTGTGTGAGTTTTGATTTTACGTTTTCGGATTCAGATCGGCTACGGGCATTAGCAAGTCGGGTTGGGTAAAATTTATTTTGAAGCTGACTGTAACGCCCCGAATTTTGCAGTTGAATTTTTTTTCTTTTCTTTACTCGCCAAAATTCGGGCGTTACCTTTTCTTTTTCTTTTTGCCCTCGCTACACCTTGACCTTTTCCAAAGTTCTAGCGGGATTCGGTTTGGATTTCCCGTGTAAGAAAAACCCTAAATACTTTATGTTGTTTGATGCACCATGCCGAACCTTGCATTTCTTTTTGATTGCTTTGAAAGTGCAAATGCATTCATGTAAAAAGATCGGATTTCGAAAATGAGGAGAAGATCTTTTCTTTCTTTTTTTTCTCTCTCTTTCTCTCTCCTCTTTTTCTCTCTCTCCCGCGCCATGGGCCGACCCCGGCCGGCCCAGCCGCCCCTGGCGCCCCCCCCTTGGGCCCAAAAGGCCCAACCGCCCCCCACCTCCCCTTTTTTCCCCAAATTCTTTCTCCCTCCCTCTCATTTTCTCTCATTTTCTCTCCCTCACCCTAAGCCGCCGCCGCCCCTACCCCCTGCCCTAGCGCCGCCCCTCCCCGCCCCGCTCGGCCGCCCCGCCCCGCCCCGTCCCCGTCGCCGGTGAGCCCCCTCCCCCTCTCCTCCCTTCCCCATTTTCCCCCCCTCCCCTTTCCCCTTGCCGCTCGGCGCCTTGGCCGCCGCCATGGCCGGCTCGGCCCGCCCCGCCCGGCCGCGCCCTGGCCGGCTCGGCCAGCCCCCAGCCGTGCCCCCCGCCGGCGCGCCCCCTGGCCGCCTTGGCTGCGCGCTCGCCTGGCCGTTTGGCCGGCTCGGCCGCCTGGCCAGCCCGACCCCCCCCGCGCGCTCGCCTGGCCGCCGGTTCAACCGGGCCGGCTCAGCCGCCCCGCCGCCCAGCTCGCCGCCCAGCCGGCCGGTTCAACCGCCCCTAGAGCCGGTTCAACCGCCCCCCCCTGTTTTTTATTTTTTTTATTTATTTTATTTTATTTACTTTCTGTGATCATAGCTATTTTATTTTAAGTAGGCTAATCGTTGTTCATATGCCATTGAAATAGGAAGTTTAATTTAAAATTCCGTTATGCTAATTGATTCATGTAGTTAATTGTTTATCTCGTGCGATGTTGATCAACTTAAAACGATTAGGTTCCCACTAGTGCATATAACAGAATTCTTTTGTTGAGAACCAATTGTAATTGATCATTAGCGCATAAGATTTAACCCCCTGCGAGACCCTTTCCCGTTTCTTTCTAACCATAACAAATGCGATATCGAATGTCATACTTGATGCATACTTACTTTATTTGTTCCCTTGTATGGTGTACTGTTCTTTTATATTAAATGTGGATGGATGTATGTATGTTTGCAATCGCATAGAGAACGATTCGGTCGAAGAGCCCGAGGAACCCGCAGGAGAAGCCCCTGAGCAGCAGTCGTTTGGTGGAGGCAAGTGTCCTTTGACCTATCTCTGTCCTATTCATTCTTTAATTCACCCCCCGCATTACATATTTATACCTAAGGATTGACTAGCTTTTGTTATCCATGTCCTTGTTTACCTATCTGGGTTGGATTATTACTGTTTAGCTTTATGCTATTGCTCAACTCTAATCAATGAACATGATGTGGTTATCTATGATACGCTGTTTTCCCTTCTCTTATTATGATGTTGTACTTGTGACCTTCAAGGGGGCTCGAGCGGTTTCTCGAGTGCCTCTCCGTAAGGACCTGTTCTATGGATGACCGCCCGGGAAAACAGTGCAACCATGAGGGTGGAATGGGGTGCCCTTAGCTGAATAATTAGAGGATCCGGGGTGTAGTTCACTTAGCCGTCGTGCCGTCAATGGGGCTCGGTGTATGCGGCTCGCTCTGCCAAGTTTGGGTTCGCCCCTTGGGGAGGAGTGCGGTGCATTTAGGAAACCTAACGGGTGGCTACAGCCCCGGGGAATCTTTGTAAAGGCTACGTAGTGAAACCCTGCCTATTCACCTTGGTAGTGTTTAAGGGTTTGATCGGCCCGAGGCAAGAGGGAATCACGGCTTGTGGGTAAAGTGCACAACCTCTGCAGAGTGTTATGAAACTGATATATCAGCCGTGCTCACGGTTATGAGCGGCCAAGGGAGCTCCAGTGATTAGTGGTACTTGATCAGAGACATTGTGGTACAGGTGGCAATGAGATTGATGGTTTTGGTTATGACTATGGTGCTGGTAAGTGGTATTCTTTCCGTTTGGAAAGGGTACATCGGGTTAATAACTTGGGTTAATGCTAAAACTTGGCTTTCTACTAGTAAATAATAATCTGACCAACTAAAAGCAACTGCTTGACTTATCCCCACATAAAGCTAGTCCACTACAGCCAAACAGGATACTTGCTGAGTATGTTGATGTGTACTCACCCTTGCTCTACACACCAAACCCCCCCCCTCCCAGGTTGTCAGCATTGCAACCACTGCTCAGGCGAAGATGAAGCTGTGGAAGGAGACTTCCAGGAGTTCCAAGATTACGACGAGTTCTAGGTGTGGGTTAGCGGCAACCCCCAGTCGGCTGCCTGTGAAGGCCGCGTTATCTACGTTTCTTTTCCGCACTTTGATTTATTGTAAGAACTATATGGACGTCTCGGACGTATGATGTAATCGACTATTTCCCTTATTAATACTATTTTGAGCACTGTGTGATGATGTCCATATTATGTAACTGCTGTGTACGTGAAATAACTGATCCTGGCACGTACATGGTTCGCATTCGGTTTGCCTTCTAAAACCGGGTGTGACATAAGTGGTATCAAAGCCGTGCTGACTGTAGGACCGCTAACCTAGAGTAGAATGGTCGTTTTAAGGACTATAGACCTCTGTCTCTTCCTTGACTTTGATATCCCTTCAAAAGTTGGTCATACCGACCAAACCTATGTTCTACTATATATTATACCTTGCTAAAAATTGTGTTTCATTCTGATCCTTCATTTACTTATTACTTGCTGGTCATATTAATTCTGTTCTCACCCTTTTGCTTGCGATGTCTTTTGTAGATGGCTCGACTTAGACACACTGCACGAAAGTCAGTCATCCCCTTCTTACCCTCCCGCCTTGCTGAGCGTCCACTTCGCCGTCCCGTGGCCGGACAGTCCAGCCACTTGGAGAGACTACACCACCGCCTGCGTGAGGAGCAGGAGCGTCGACGACAGGAGCAGCAGGGCTCTTCTTTCTCGCTCCACCAGGAGATAGAGTCTGTGAGGAGCTGCTCCCCTGTGCTTCCTCTGGAGCCGCCCCCTGCACCACCACTGGGCGCCCCAGCTTCTGGAGTAGCTGCTGGAGGAGACCCAGACGACGGAGATGGCGACGACAGCTCGAGCCACGACACCGACTTCTCTGCTAACCCTGAGCCGGAAGGATGGGTTGCTCGACCCATCACTCGCGACGCTGCTCGCGGGTGTCACTTCCACGATGCGCTCGACACCCTGCTACGTCGGGCATTTGACCGGCATACTTGGTCCGTCGAGTATCGCTGTGTGGTCTACCAGCATAGTCGCGGGGTCTACCCGGACCGCTGGGAGGCGACTTGCTTGGTGCGCTGCCCGGAGGACAGTCTCCAGGGTGCGGAGGCCTGTTCAGAGCACTATTCTATCTCTGAACGGGACTCAGCTGAGGCAGCCATGCAAGATGCTGCACGGCGTGCGCTTTCGCACTACTGCTCGGTTTTCGGTGGGGCAGCTGACGGTCTTGACCTGAAGTATTACCCCCGCCGTCCATCTGGCAGCACAGGAGGCGTGATTGTCTCACCTGTTGGTGAGGGCAATCCTAGGTTGAGCAGCACAGTCAACCTAGCCGCCGTGCTAAACACGGAGCTGGACCATGCATTAGACGAGCTGAGTAGGGCTCGTGCTGAGATCGCCCTGCTGCGGGCTGAGCGCGCGGAACATTGTCACTTGGATGGTGGTTCCCCCGCTCCCGTCGGGACTCAGCACCCATACCGCTCACCTCAGCGTGGACACCAGTCTTATGGCAATCCCGACTGCAAGACCAAGATAACTCTAGAGCCATAGATCGTTAGAGTTGGATCTTGTAATTAATACGAAATATATATACATAGAAGCTTCAGTCTTAGTGTTAATCTCGGTCTTAGTTAGTCTTAGTTAGACAGGGTAGTTTGCTATATCCTGTGCATTTATGTTTGTCATGATGAACTATGTTTGGTTTGGATCTTTGTAATGATTGTCACCAGAGTGTGGGTATCCCCTGCATTTTGGTTTACCTATTATGTTAATAAAGTTAGTTATATAGTTGGGAAACCTTTTATTCCACTTTCCTCTTTATCTGAGAAGCTGTGTGGTCTGTGTTGGAGATCAGTGAAGATGCTCATCTGTTCAGTGCTGTTGAAGAATTCTCTTCTCTTTTCTTATGCTGCAAGATCTGCCAGTTCAGTTCTGATATGTGGTCGCATTCTGCAGATGTCAGAGAACAGGCGCAGAGGAGGAAGGCGTGCTCAGCAGGAGCGAGCCGGTCAGCAAGATGAGGCGCCCCAGCAGCAGCAGCTGCCGCCCCCGCCCCCGATGTCGATTGAGCAGATGTTTCTGATGCAGACTCAGGCAGTTCAGGCCATCGGTCAGACTCTGGCCGCCATTCAGCAGCAGCAGCAGCAGCAGCAGCAAGCACCACCTCAGCCTCAGATGCCTCAGATGCCCAGAGACAAGCGTGCTGAATTCATGAGAGGTCATCCACCAACGTTTGCTCACTCTTCTGACCCCATGGATGCTGAAGATTGGCTGCGCACTGTGGAGCGGGAGTTGCATACCGCTCAGTGCGATGACAGGGAGAAAGTCTTGTATGGTCCCCGTCTGTTGAGAGGAGCAGCCCAATCATGGTGGGAGTCTTACCTCGCCACCCATGCCAACCCCGACACCATCACCTGGGAAGAATTCCGAGGTAGCTTTCGTCAGTACC
Source organism: Zea mays (assembly GCF_902167145.1). NCBI lineage: Eukaryota > Viridiplantae > Streptophyta > Magnoliopsida > Poales > Poaceae > Zea > Zea mays. The sequence goes on from NC_050097.1 coordinate 94,425,483, forward strand.
ATGTGCCTGCAGGTCTGATGACAGTGAAGAAGGAGGAGTTCCTGGCTCTCAAGCAAGGGCCATCATCTGTCAGTGAGTATCGAGACAGGTTTCTGCAATTGTCTCGCTATGCTCCTGAAGATGTCAACACCGATGCCAAGCGGCAGTACCGTTTCTTGAGAGGCTTGGTTGACCCTCTGCAGTACCAACTGATGAATCACACCTTCCCAACATTCCAGCACCTGATTGATAGAGCGATCATGACGGAGAGAAAGCGCAAGGAGATGGAAGATCGTAAGCGCAAGATCAGTGGACCCCAGCCTGGAAGCAGCAGTCGTCCTCGTTTTTCAGGCAATCAACCTCAGCAGTTCAGGCAGAACCAGCGTCCACCTCAGCAGCATCAGCAGTTTCAAAGGCAGTACCCTCAGAATCAGTACCAGAACCGTCAGAGCAATCAGTTAGGAGGTCAGTTTCAGAAGCAGAATCAGCAAGCACCTCGTCTTCCTGCCCCAGCAAATCAGCAGAACAATCAGGCAGCACCAGCTCAGGTTGGAAACAGAGCATGTTTCCACTGTGGAGAGCAGGGCCATTGGGTGATGCAATGTCCGAAGAAGGCAGCCCAGCAGCAGTCAGGCCCCAATGCCCCAGCAAAGCAGAATGTGCCTCAGCCTGGAGCAGGCAATCGCCCTCAGCCGCGCTATAATCATGGAAGATTGAACCACTTGGAAGCTGAAGCAGTTCAGGAGACCCCCGGCATGATAGTAGGTATGTTCCCAGTCGACTCCCATATTGTAGAAGTGTTATTTGATACTGGAGCAACGCATTCTTTCATTACTGCATCATGGGTAGAAGCACATAATCTTCCAATTACTACCATGTCAACCCCCATTCAAATTGACTCAGCCGGTGGTAGAATTCGAGCTGATAGCATTTGTTTGAATATAAGTGTGGAAATAAGGGGGATAGCGTTTCCCGCCAACCTTATAGTAATGGGTACTCAGGGAATAGATGTCATCCTAGGGATGAATTGGCTAGATAAGTATCAGGCAGTTATCAGTTGTGATAAAAGGACAATCAAGTTGGTGTCCCCACTAGGAGAGGAAGTGGTGACCGAGTTAGTCCCGCCTGAGCCAAAGAAAGGAAGTTGTTATCAGATGGCTGTCGATAGCAGTGAAGCAGACCCAATTGAGAGTATCAAGGTAGTATCTGAGTTCCCGGATGTGTTTCCAAAGGACTTACCAGGGATGCCACCAGAGCGGAAAGTTGAGTTTGCCATAGAGCTTCTTCCTGGAACCGCCCCCATCTTTAAGAGAGCTTACAGAATATCTGGACCAGAGTTGGATGAACTTAAGAAGCAAATTGATGAGCTGTCAGAGAAAGGTTACATTCGGCCAAACACCTCGCCTTGGGCCGCCCCTGTCTTGTTCGTGGAAAAGAAAGATGGTACCAAGAGGATGTGTATTGATTACCGAGCTTTGAATGAGGTCACGATCAAGAACAAGTATCCCTTGCCCAGAATAGAAGATCTGTTCGACCAGTTGAGAGGAGCCAGTGTATTCTCTAAGATTGATCTGAGGTCAGGTTATCATCAGCTCAGGATCCGACCTTCGGACATTCCGAAGACGGCATTCATTTCCAAGTATGGTTTGTATGAGTTCACAGTGATGTCTTTTGGTTTGACCAATGCGCCATCATTCTTCATGAACTTGATGAATAGTGTATTCATGGATTACCTTGATAAGTTTGTGGTGGTATTCATTGATGATATTCTGGTTTATTCTCAAAGCGAAGAAGAGCATGCAGACCATTTGAGGATGGTATTGCAGAGATTGCGAGAGCACCAGTTGTACGCAAAGTTGAGCAAGTGTGAGTTCTGGATCAGCGAAGTCCTGTTCTTGGGTCATATAATCAACAAGGAAGGATTGGCTGTGGATCCGAAGAAAGTGGCAGACATTTTGAACTGGAAAGCGCCAACAGATGCTAGAGGAATCAAGAGCTTCATTGGAATGGCCGGATATTATCGGCGATTCATTGAAGGGTTTTCGAAAATTGCGAAGCCAATGACAGCGTTGCTAGGCAACAAAGTTGAGTTCAAGTGGACCCAGAAATGCCAAGAGGCCTTTGAAGCGCTGAAAGAAAAGTTGACTACAGCGCCTGTCCTAGTCTTGCCTGATGTGCACAAGCCCTTCTCGGTGTATTGTGATGCTTGTTACACAGGTTTGGGATGCGTGTTGATGCAAGAGGGAAGAGTTGTGGCTTACTCGTCCCGACAGCTGAAGGTTCATGAGAAGAACTACCCAATCCATGATCTAGAGTTGGCAGCAGTGGTTCACGCACTGAAGACATGGAGGCACTATCTGTATGGACAGAAATGCGATGTTTACACAGACCACAAGAGTCTGAAGTACATATTCACTCAGTCGGAGTTGAACATGAGGCAACGAAGATGGTTAGAGTTGATCAAAGATTATGAGTTGGAGATCCATTACCATCCAGGCAAAGCAAACGTAGTGGCAGATGCTTTGAGCAGAAAGAGTCAAGTCAATCTGATGGTCGCTCGTCCGATGCCTTATGAGTTGGCCAAAGAGTTTGACAGGTTGAGTCTCGGATTTCTGAACAATTCGCGAGGAGTCACAGTTGAGTTGGAACCTACCTTGGAGCGCGAAATCAAAGAAGCGCAGAAGAATGATGAGAAAATCAGTGAGATCCGGCGACTGATTCTAGATGGTAAAGGCAAAGATTTTCGAGAAGATGCAGAAGGCGTGGTATGGTTCAAAGACCGCTTGTGTGTTCCCAATGTCCAGTCTATTCGGGAGTTGATTCTCAAGGAAGCTCATGAGACAGCCTATTCGATTCACCCTGGCAGTGAGAAGATGTATCAGGATCTGAAGAGGAAATTCTGGTGGTACGAAATGAAAAGGGAGATCGCAGAGCATGTGGCTATGTGTGATAGTTGTCGAAGAATTAAGGCAGAACACCAGAGACCTGCTGGATTGTTGCAACCGTTGCAGATCCCTCAGTGGAAATGGGATGAAATTGGTATGGATTTCATAGTCGGATTGCCTCGCACTCGAGCCGGCTACGATTCTATTTGGGTAGTGGTGGACCGTTTGACCAAGTCAGCCCACTTCATACCTGTCAAGACCAGCTACAACAGTGCAGTATTGGCAGAGTTGTATATGTCTCGGATCGTTTGTCTTCATGGTGTGCCAAAGAAGATAGTGTCAGACAGAGGAACGCAGTTCACCTCTCATTTCTGGCAGCAGTTGCATGAAGCTTTGGGCACACATCTGAATTTCAGTTCAGCTTATCACCCGCAAACAGATGGCCAGACTGAAAGGACCAATCAAATTCTCGAAGATATGTTGAGAGCCTGTGCGTTGCAAGATCAGTCCGGATGGGACAAGCGATTGCCTTATGCAGAGTTTTCCTATAACAACAGTTACCAGGCCAGTTTGAAGATGTCACCGTTTCAAGCGCTTTATGGAAGGAGTTGTAGAACTCCGTTGCAATGGGATCAGCCTGGAGAAAAGCAAGTGTTTGGGCCAGACATTTTGCTTGAAGCCGAAGAGAACATCAAGATGGTTCGAGAGAATCTGAAGATAGCGCAATCGAGGCAGCGAAGCTATGCAGACACAAGAAGAAGAGAGCTGAGTTTCGAAGTCGGAGACTTTGTCTATCTGAAAGTGTCACCGATCAGAGGAGTCAGAAGATTCGGAGTGAAAGGCAAGCTAGCACCCCGCTACATTGGTCCGTATCAGATTCTTGCAAAGCGAGGAGAAGTGGCCTATCAGCTCAGTTTGCCCGAGAATTTGTCTGCTGTGCATAATGTCTTTCATGTGTCTCAGTTGAAGAAGTGCTTGCGTGTGCCAGAAGAGCAGTTGCCAGTGGAAGGTCTTGAGGTCCAGGAGGACTTGACCTATGTTGAGAAGCCAGCTCAGATCCTTGAGATTGCAGATAGAGTCACCCGAAGGAAGACCATCAGAATGTGCAAAGTCAGATGGAATCACCACTCTGAGGAAGAAGCAACCTGGGAGCGTGAAGATGATCTGATGGCTAAGTACCCAGAGCTCTTTGCTAGCCAGCCCTGAATCTCGAGGGCGAGATTCTTTTAAGGGGGATAGGTTTGTAACGCCCCGAATTTTGCAGTTGAATTTTTTTCTTTTCTTTACTCGCCAAAATTCGGGCGTTACCTTTTCTTTTTCTTTTTGCCCTCGCTACACCTTGACCTTTTCCAAAGTTCTAGCGGGATTCGGTTTGGATTTCCCGTGTAAGAAAAACCCTAAATACTTTATGTTGTTTGATGCACCATGCCGAACCTTGCATTTCTTTTTGATTGCTTTGAAAGTGCAAATGCATTCATGTAAAAAGATCGGATTTCGAAAATGAGGAGAAGATCTTTTCTTTCTTTTTTTTCTCTCTCTTTCTCTCTCCTCTTTTTCTCTCTCTCCCGCGCCGTGGGCCGACCCCGGCCGGCCCAGCCGCCACTGGCGCCCCCCCTTGGGCCCAAAAGGCCCAACCGCCCCCCCCACCTCCCTTTTTTTCCCCAAATTCTTTCTCCCTCCCTCTCATTTTCTCTCATTTTCTCTCCCTCACCCTAAGCCGCCGCCGCCCCTACCCCCTGCCCTAGCGCCGCCCCTCCCCGCCCCGCTCGGCCGCCCCGCCCCGCCCCGTCCCCGTCGCCGGTGAGCCCCCTCCCCCTCTCCTCCCTTCCCCATTTTCCCCCCCTCCCCTTTCCCCTTGCCGCTCGGCGCCTTGGCCGCCGCCATGGCCGGCTCGGCCCGCCCCGCCCGGCCGCGCCCTGGCCGGCTCGGCCAGCCCCCAGCCGTGCCCCCCGCCGGCGCGCCCCCTGGCCGCCTTGGCTGCGCGCTCGCCTGGCCGTTTGGCCGGCTCGGCCGCCTGGCCAGCCCGACCCCCACCCCCCCCCCCCCCCCCCCCCCCCCCCGCGCGCTCGCCTGGCCGCCGGTTCAACCGGGCCGGCTCAGCCGCCCCGCCGCCCAGCTCGCCGCCCAGCCGGCCGGTTCAACCGCCCCTAGGGCCGGTTCAACCGCCCCCCCCTGTTTTTTATTTTTTTTATTTATTTTATTTTATTTACTTTCTGTGATCATAGCTATTTTATTTTAAGTAGGCTAATCGTTGTTCATATGCCATTGAAATAGGAAGTTTAATTTAAAATTCCGTTATGCTAATTGATTCATGTAGTTAATTGTTTATCTCGTGCGATGTTGATCAACTTAAAACGATTAGGTTCCCACTAGTGCATATAACAGAATTCTTTTGTTGAGAACCAATTGTAATTGATCATTAGCGCATAAGATTTAACCCCCTGCGAGACCCTTTCCCGTTTCTTTCTAACCATAACAAATGCGATATCGAATGTCATACTTGATGCATACTTACTTTATTTGTTCCCTTGTATGGTGTACTGTTCTTTTATATTAAATGTGGATGGATGTATGTATGTTTGCAATCGCATAGAGAACGATTCGGTCGAAGAGCCCGAGGAACCCGCAGGAGAAGCCCCTGAGCAGCAGTCGTTTGGTGGAGGCAAGTGTCCTTTGACCTATCTCTGTCCTATTCATTCTTTAATTCACCCCCCGCATTACATATTTATACCTAAGGATTGACTAGCTTTTGTTATCCATGTCCTTGTTTACCTATCTGGGTTGGATTATTACTGTTTAGCTTTATGCTATTGCTCAACTCTAATCAATGAACATGATGTGGTTATCTATGATACGCTGTTTTCCCTTCTCTTATTATGATGTTGTACTTGTGACCTTCAAGGGGGCTCGAGCGGTTTCTCGAGTGCCTCTCCGTAAGGACCTGTTCTATGGATGACCGCCCGGGAAAACAGTGCAACCATGAGGGTGGAATGGGGTGCCCTTAGCTGAATAATTAGAGGATCCGGGGTGTAGTTCACTTAGCCGTCGTGCCGTCAATGGGGCTCGGTGTATGCGGCTCGCTCTGCCAAGTTTGGGTTCGCCCCTTGGGGAGGAGTGCGGTGCATTTAGGAAACCTAACGGGTGGCTACAGCCCCGGGGAATCTTTGTAAAGGCTACGTAGTGAAACCCTGCCTATTCACCTTGGTAGTGTTTAAGGGTTTGATCGGCCCGAGGCAAGAGGGAATCACGGCTTGTGGGTAAAGTGCACAACCTCTGCAGAGTGTTATGAAACTGATATATCAGCCGTGCTCACGGTTATGAGCGGCCAAGGGAGCTCCAGTGATTAGTGGTACTTGATCAGAGACATTGTGGTACAGGTGGCAATGAGATTGATGGTTTTGGTTATGACTATGGTGCTGGTAAGTGGTATTCTTTCCGTTTGGAAAGGGTACATCGGGTTAATAACTTGGGTTAATGCTAAAACTTGGCTTTCTACTAGTAAATAATAATCTGACCAACTAAAAGCAACTGCTTGACTTATCCCCACATAAAGCTAGTCCACTACAGCCAAACAGGATACTTGCTGAGTATGTTGATGTGTACTCACCCTTGCTCTACACACCAAACCCCCCCCCCCCCCCAGGTTGTCAGCATTGCAACCACTGCTCAGGCGAAGATGAAGCTGTGGAAGGAGACTTCCAGGAGTTCCAAGATTACGACGAGTTCTAGGTGTGGGTTAGCGGCAACCCCCAGTCGGCTGCCTGTGAAGGCCGCGTTATCTACGTTTCTTTTCCGCACTTTGATTTATTGTAAGAACTATATGGACGTCTCGGACGTATGATGTAATCGACTATTTCCCTTATTAATACTATTTTGAGCACTGTGTGATGATGTCCATATTATGTAACTGCTGTGTACGTGAAATAACTGATCCTGGCACGTACATGGTTCGCATTCGGTTTGCCTTCTAAAACCGGGTGTGACACTGACGCATTAGAGGTTTCGCTTGAGAATACAGACCCAGATAAAATATTTGGACATGGATCGAAGGTCGAGGAATTTGATTAGAACACAGCTCGACTAGCAACTGTCGAGCGTTTGATTAAATAAGCTTTGAACGAGATTTATAAATCGAGAATGATTTTCGAGTTTGCATTTGTTTCGAGAGACAAAAGTTTTAATAGGCTCCAAATTTGGCCTTCTGTGAGACTGAATAACTCCGAATTCGGTGAAATGTGCACGAATAGTCTGGATAACCAGAGACATACATGAGCGAGAAATAGAAATTTTCACTGAGCATCCGAGATTGGGATAAATCTCCTGACAAAACACGAAATAGACACCATGGGTGTCTCAGCCTTCCCCCCTTTAAAGAATCTCGTCCCGAGATTCGAATGAGGATCTTTAAGGGTGGAGAAGCATGTAACTCCTAGGCTGAAGATAGATACAAATTCATGAGATGGTATCTAACACGATACGAAAGATAGATTTGGACCAAATACCGTGACATATTGAGACAAAATGCCACGATCACTCTGAGATAATGTCCACAAAACACTGCACATCGGTGTAGTTCCATAATGGGTCATGACTATTAACCGTGGTACCAGCGTGTGCCGAGCAGCTCAACCATGTGTGCACCCATAGGAGGCTCTCGGTTTCATCTCGGCACCTTCAGTCGTTAGCCATAACACCATTACCAAACGTAACCAATGAGAAATCCACATAGCACAGATAGATGGAACCCATGAGAGTATGGCTCAGCAAATAAGAATGTGGTCAGAGTTGAAGCAGAGGTTGCTAGCAAAAGAGCATCACATGAGAATTTTCTTCAACTCAGAGAACTATTTCTTGATCATCATGGGGATTATCGGGCCAGAGATTAGTACGAGATTTGATGTGAGAACAAAACAACCATGAAATCAAGATTGATGAGCCTTTTAGAGACATCAGAGAGCCAAAGACAACAACAACATCCATTGAACCAAATGGATATGCCATTTAGAGATAAGGTTGATAAAACGACATCATGATCATCGAAGAAAAGAGTATGAGAATGACCATAAATGAGATATTAGATTGATGCACATTTAATGCTTGAGAGTGGGTTATAGCAGATAACAAGATGACGGGGTAGATCTCAATGAATGATCTAGAGACTCGACGGATATGGTCTCAACATGATTCACAAGGAAAAAGATTACTAGATGCAGGCAGAAAGAGACGTAGTCGCATGAGATCGATTAGGATGAGTAGTAGAAAGGTTATGAAGATTCGGGACGGGATCTGTGGAAAGAAACATGGCCTTGATAGGGTTTGTGCAACTAGACACCAAACAACAATTTTTTTCTTTCTTAGACACAACAAGTGCACAAGGAGACTAGGTTTGGTTTAGCTGTCAAGCTATAGAGATCTACAAGCTGTGCAGGTGTAACTTCAAGGGTAAAACACACAAGGGTTAGAAGATACCAACTGAAGCATGATTTTTTAAAAGAGGTTTCACTTGCTAAACTCAAGGTTGGTTGGACGGGGGGTCTTTTCATGAACAAAACAAGCAACAATTTAAATATTTTTTTGCTGGTTGGGGGCAAAAAGGTTGAACAACTACAACATTTCCTAGATAGCAAGACAAGAGGAACATATAACACACCTAATCAAGTTTATCACAACAACACATGACAAGGCATTTCTTTTTTTGCAGTTCATAAAATAGCAATACATCACATTATTCTCAATTTTTTTATTATTGGAATAAAGGTGAGAGAAGCATGTTGGTGCACAAGAACAATGATGCGACAATCATGATGCATGCTCATTCTAGGCGTCTTCTCAGACCTAACTACTTTTTCGGGTGCTTGCTACCGCATCCTAATAGTAGTAATAGTAGCCTTTACGGCCTATATAGATATAGCCACCTAGCTACCCATCTATTTCCTAAGGCTTCACGTCCTAGGTCTATCCTTATCGTCCTGACGATCTATCCAACATTGGTTTCTAAGCAAGTTTTACTTTAGAAAAAGTTGGAAATCATGAATTATTGACTTCTCTGAAGTGGTAATCGCTTTCATACCAGCAGCTGTGACGGAACCACCCGAATTATTCCAGCTTAAGTGCCCAAGTCGTACCTTAAAGGTAGCAACACACTTAAATCGGAAAACCCGTCAGTCCCTCGGATCTAGTCCGATAAAGCCACTTACCAAGGATCGAATACCACTAGTAGGGGTGGAAACGAGCCGAGCCGAGCTCGGCTCGGCTCGGCTCGTTGCGGCTCGCTCATGCAACGAGCTGAGCTCGGCTCGGCTCGCCCATCTGACGAGCTCAGAAAAGAGGCTTGGCTCGGCTCGCTCTGAGCTCGCCGAGCCAACGAGCCTAGCCATAAACATAAATCTACTCTCTAAATTATAATATAAAATCTTAAAAATATTTTAAATAACATATTTTAAATTAGTAAAATAGACATATCACTAATGTAATATAAAAAATAGATTATTTTTGTATAGTAATCTCAAATAACATAAATTATTGTCTACTCTGTACTAATATTATATGCTAATTAAGATTTTATGTAACAAATTATTGTTGGCCGAGCCACGAGCCAGCTCGCGAGCTGCACCGAGCCGAGCCGAGCCGGCTCGCTCTTTTCACGAGCCACAAAAACAGGCTCGGCTCGGGCTCGTTATAAGCGTCGAGCCGGTCCGAGCCGAGCCGAGCTGCTGCGAGCTGGAGCCAGCTCATCGAGCTCGAGCTTTTTTTCCAGTCCTAACCACTAGCTCACTCGAAGGTGAGGCACAGAGAAATACAATAAATCATAATACCATAAATTTAAGGAGTATTAGTAGTGATTACATTATCGGAGTTTCAGAAATAGTAACCATAGTTTTTAATGCAGCGGAAATAACTAACGGAGAAAACTGGGTAACATGGCGAAGCCTGGCCACGCTACTCCTCTTGGTCCTCTCCTGCGAAAGCAGCAACGCACTCGACCGTCTATCCCGGTAGCAGGGATGAAGGCCAAGTCACACCAGCAACCAAATCATCCAAGAAGTACCTGCAAAAATTATGCAACAAGCAAGGCTGAGTATACTAATACTCAGCTAGACTTACCCAGTGTGAGGAGTCTACTTCTCTACCTCTAGACCATGAAGTTGTTTGGCTGAGGGGTTTGGTTTGCCAAAAGCACTAGCTGAGTCTAAAAACAAGTTTTAGCTTTTCAAGTTCTAGAATAATAATTTAGACTAGGTGTGCACCTAACTATCCATACATGATATCAAACATTATATCAATCAACATCTTTTGCCAGTCATCTCATTTCCACTTATTACTCAATGCAGTACAATGGATCAAGCAGTCTCATTAGCTGCGAGAAGCAGACGATTCGAGTCGAGTTTTAACCTTGCAAGGTAAACCTAAACACACGACATGTAGGGGCACTCCGTCCCCACACATATCAACCGTCCCCATCGATCCCCCGTTCGCGGCTTGGGCTCATCGCCTTGGCGTACAATGCTCCACTGACCCCAGCTGCCACCGTGCAGTGGCCGCAATTGTATCCACCATATCTGGAATGGGAGACCACGTCTTAGGACAAGTGAGGGGGAAAGTCCACGCCCGGCTTCACTCAGGTATTAGGCTTACCGGTTACCTTATTTCCCGACATGTGTTTAGTACGTTCAAACGCTTGACACAGGTATCCGCATGTTAATCCTTATTCCAATTTCATCTCGTAGACAGCGTATCCCCATGGATCCGTGTTCATAGACCATCATCATGATGTTATCAAAATGGATACAACCAATTCCTAACCTCGTGCGAGTGCTAGAAAAATCACTCGACTTCTACCGAGATCCCTAATTAGCAAAGCAGCTAGTCAACCTAGCATAGTAGTATCCATCTCAAAAGGAATCCTGAGTTCATGCAACTAGGGTTTCAGGCAACTCCTACACTTAAATGCACAGTACAAGCCTACAAACATTAAGTGCAGTAAAATAGCATATATAACAGTTATGCATAAAACCAGGGCTTGCCTGGAATTTAACACTCGTAGTGTTTGCTAGATGACACTCGCTTGGTGAGCATCCAGTGGTTAAGTCCATCCCCCTTTAGGTCGTCCACCAACTGCATCTTGTGGTTGGCACTACATCACTTGCATAATCATCATCTCTCGGTCCTAAATGAGATGCAGGATGCATATGTACGAATATGATGAAATATATCACAAGACATTCAAATACACGGTAGCGAACTAACATTAAATTGTAAGACACCATAAACAACGACACTCTAGCATTAGTTATCTACACGTTATCGGCGTTCAACATTAACACCATTAAAAAGACGACAAACATTTTATATATTTACGCAACACAAATACGACATCACAAGTACACGCATTTACTACGCTCACCTTAATCATTCATTGGTTCTCCTATTGACCACAAAAGAGCAACCAAAACAACATAAGTTTAAATAGGACATAGGCATCAATAACTACGGAACTCCTATCCACAACCAACTACAGCAAGCAAGCACATTAATCATGAAATGCATGTTAACCTAAGTTTAGCTATTACAAGTCTATGTCCGTTAAGCGCTAACTAAGCATTTTTAGCCAAAAGGGTGAACTCGACCATCAAATGAGCACTTGCAGATTTTTGGACAGCAACACAGCAGTTACTCGTTTTAATCATAACTCACAATGTATTCATCCAAAAATAGTGATCAAATACTTTTTGGAATGTTTAAGAAATTCTCTACAACTTTGGTATTGTAATCTCAAGGTGATTAGACACTTAACAAGGTTAAATAGTGATAAACGACAACTCTATTCAGATTTAGACAGATTCAGACTTGCAACTTCAAAAATTCATAACTAGAGATTCATGTATCCAAACAAAGTGATCCTGGACTTTCTGGAAAGATAATGAAATTGTCTATATATCATTTATGAACACCTCAGGTTGATTTAACATGTATCAAGAGTAAAAGACACTAGAAGGCTTTGCTGTCCAGAATTGGACAGATTCAGTCTTCACACTTTAAACACCCATAACTTAATCTTCAGATCACAAAAAAGAGTGATCCAAGACTTTCCGAAAAGCTTAGCAAAAGTACTACATAACTTTTATAATCACCAAGAAGTGATTCTATGTTTAACTAAATCAAACAATATAGTTTCTGAAATCTGTTCTGACAGTGGACAGAAAACACCAATCATCTTATAAAATTCATAACTCCTAAACTATCAGGCCTATGGTTATGAAATTTTAACTCAAGCAAGATAAGAAAAGCATATACAACTTTCTTATGACGACCATGAACTGATTGTAACATTAACTTAAGCAAACAATGCAGTTTCTGAAATCTGTACAGAAATTGGACAGATTCAGTTACTGAACTTGTGAAAAGCATAACTTATAAACGATCAAACTTATGGCTGTCAAATTTTAACACAATCAAGATAATAAGGTTATCTACAACTCTTCTATATGACTTTTCTACAGAAAAAATCATTTAGTTCAAAAACATACAGCACGACGAAAACAGTGCATGCAGTCCAAAACAACAACTAATAAATTTCAGGTCTTATTTACTTCAAAAATTGTCATGTTCTAGAGACCTGAATTATTCTAACACCTTACCATTTGTTAGAGTTAACATCATCAATTGAGGACCCACAAGTCGACCTACTAATTTTTATCCAAGTTATTTCGTGCCTAGAATTACATACACAATTAACAACACATCTACCACAATAATCGTACCCGGTACATATATGTTTATCGATGCGCCCTTCACACACTAATTTGTATTTTTAACTTGGACATCACATGAACATTACTACTTTTCGTCTGCGACCATAACCATGCACATTTAGACCACAACAAGCCAATCATCGTGACCACAAGCTTAACAAAAACCATCTAACAAGTCTGCTAACCCATTATTATCGCAACCCGAGACACAATATGTATATAACAATCACTTAATGCAATTGACTCCTACTTAACATGAGTTGGCTAATGACGTGACTATTTCCCAATTACCAACATACACCACCTTTCACAATTTTTGGATAACCTGCACGACACACAACTATTGTAATACATCTCAAATTCATTCAACCTCATCAGTAGAACACTAGCACATTTCTGAAAATTTCCTAAGACTACAATGACAAGGCATCGATCTTATCATGCACATAAAAGCATCACAAGCATATTTACGGAACCTATCGGTTAACTTGATCGACACACTACACATGTTCTTCGCTCTTCAAAATTTGTCGCACAACCAAAATCATCCCACTTGCTAATGACACCAACAATACCTACTGATCTATTATTCACAACACGAACACAGTTACACGCCACATACTCGTTTCTAACATAATCCTCACATAACTCGTAATCCAACTACTCACTAACAATAAATCACGCGCGACAGATACCACATCGACCTGTTAATTTATTTGGAACACCGCCTGCCTAGCGTACCACTAGTACCAGCATTTTGACTCAAGCTCAAATATATATCCTTCGCACAAGCCTATATTTTTAAATCCCTACTCATCACATCAAACAACACAACACATTTGCTTACCAAAACGTGAATGCGACCTTGCCACTACATATAACCAAAACATTTTATACCCACACATATTCAAACACCAATATACCCCATATCGACCAAAACATAATTAGACAAACTACAAATCGCACACATCAAACAACCTGGCCGACTCTAGTCGCGCATGCCTGCATGCTGTCCACGGCTTGGGGCTTTCGTCGAGCATGAAATGCGCGAGGCGTGACGACAAGGGGTTGTGAGCACAGCACAATTTAATACACGATTTATTAGTTTGGTTATTTTATCGAATACGAGAAACACGGGACAGCGGGGTCTCACCATGGGTTTCGACGACGGCACGCAGGGACTGCACAGATCGATGGCGGGTGGCCTGACCTAGTGAGCACGATGCAGCGGAGGGTGTCGCTGCTGCTACTCGTGCGGGGACGCAGACCGACGGAGGAGCACGTGAGGAGGAGCTCGACGAGTGCAGTGTAGGCGCTGCTTGAGCTCGGACCAGAGAAGGTCCCTGCGTGCCAGGTGCTGGGAGGAGGGGAGCTCGTTGTGGCCACCGAGAAGAGACCCGACAGGGAGGCAAGCTACAAGAAAAAGGTAAACACCATGGACATTCAAGGCACCATGGGGGCTCCTGCGCCGAACAGGGAACAGGGAGGAGGGGCGCTCGTTAGAGAGGAGCAGGGGGTGTTGACCACGACTTGCGAGAGGCAGCCGGCTGCAGGTTAGAGAAGGATATGGCGGCACCCATGGCTAGAGCTGGAAGGAGCAGAGAGGCGCTTGGAGGATGGAGATGAGGAGTCCCACTGAGGGAAGGCGCCGGCTTGGGGTAGACCACGAGCAGGGTGCTGGGGAAGCAGAGGCCGACGGCTTGGGCGAGTCTTGCATGTCCGGCGCCTTGGCCCTGTCGCTACTGGAGGGGAGGCCGTCCATGGTGAGGGGCGCGGTCACCAGGGCTCCATGGGCGAGCAGGAGCAGAGGGAGTAAGAAGGCCGGAGGTGGAAGACGAGCAGGCTGCGTGCGTGAGAAGCATGGCGGCCAGGAAATGGAAGAAGGGACTGGCTGGCTGATTGATTTAACGGGACACTGCTGCCAACCCATTGGCCGTAGGCACGGTCGCTCGGCACTGGTTGAAGGAGCGGCTGCAGGCCATTGGCTGCTATGTGGGTGCGCTAGGACCAGGTGCTTGCGTGCGTGCAGGGAGAAGGGTGGCGTGCGTTGTGTGCGTAAGCGTTTTCGCTTATCGGTTCTTTTTTGTAACAGTAGTAACATGACACACGAGAGAAATCAAGAAATAAATAACTAAAGTCTTAATCTCTCTAATTTATTTAACTATTAATGTGTTTCGCATCCAACAGTTCGTGATCGAGATGGACAAGAAAGCTCAAATTTTGGCAGAAAGATCGGATCAACGTCGTCTAACAAAATTTCTTGCGCCCTATTTGCAAAGTAAATTTAACTCAAGGTTTGACCACACTTTCAGATTTACAATCAAAGGATGCGAGTCGTTCTTATAAATTTGTGCCGATTAAGTTTGTGCCGAAATGTAAAATTGCTCCATTGAAAATTTATAGTCGCTTTTGTTCGTGTCAAAACTTAAAATTACGCCCCATTTTTATCCGTGGCTAAAAAAATACCGTTGCCATAAATTTAGGTTGACCATTTTGTGTGAGTTTTGATTTTACGTTTTCGGATTCAGGTCGGCTACGGGCATTAGCAAGTCATCTCTCGGTCAAACTTATACATATAGCTAAAAGTTGTTTATTAATAATTGTTCTAACAGTAATATTCTAAGAATTAATGTAAATTACTAATTGGATATTTAATAACATAATCATGGTTATTATGACATAAACAAGTATTTTACTAATTCTAAGTAATTAAGTGCTATACTTATGAACACATTTATTTTGACTAGTAAAAATATTTTTTCATCTGACCGAAAATACGTGGTTTTGTATTTTCTTCTACTTCCTTATATCAATAAAATTACACTTAAAACACTACTAACAATTATCATTCATGTGCTAAAGAGAAATTAATCGTAAACATTTCTAGTATGAAAATCACCAAGTTAGTGACTAGTGACATAATTTGTTTTTGAAATATAAATTCATACACCTGTCAAAATATCACCACCCGGAATAAAAGTCTTCTTTACCTAACTTTCTCTTACCCCAAATCTTCTCTACGCTCAACTAATAGCTAAACCTGATGTACCCTTGTTTTCTATGCCACACCTGCTAATGGCATGAAGAATTTTAGGTGTATAAAAAATATACTAATTGGAAGTTCCACTTAGAAAAAAATATACTAGAACTTCATAGAAATAAAGTCAGCTTGATATGCTTAACTAAATGATATTCTTAAATAGGATTATATAATCTAATGTAAGTTGCTTAAGCAAGTTGGATAATGCTGGTGGCATAAATTAGACCCTACTCCTATAAACATGATTAACCTAAACCGGTTCCCTATACCTACGCAGCCATATACAAATACTCGACTTATGCGTTGGGTTGCAACAATTTGTATAGACCGACATAAAATTTTAAGCACCCAAGATTTTCAACTATCATAACTCATCCTACCCACATCTACCTACTTGTCCCTAAATAAATTAATCAGATCTTAACTAGTTTAATCTAGTTATACCAACATAATCTAGATTCTATCTAATATATTATTATCTAATCTAGAGTGAGTTACTTAATGCTGGTACAAAAGATAAGGCCATACTCCTAATTCACTTACGCCTAAAGTGGTGACTTAGATCAACTCGGCCATACCCAACAACTTGATCTACATAATAGGTTACATAACCTATCCAAACCATTTAGAAACAAAATAACCAAACCAGATTCTGAATAATCTCATTTAACTCATGGCCATCTACTAAACCAATCTAATATGGTCTACTTAAACAGATTAGTGATACTGGTAGAAGAGATTAGACCCTACTAGCCAGGTATTAACTTAACTTAGCACATTAAACCAACTCAACCGTGAGCAGAAGAGCTAACCCAACCCATATACTCATGATGGATTGTATAATCTATCTGTCCCCACCTAACATCAAACAAGATTTTGATCTACATCATGTAGTCTATCTCACCATATCTATCTTAAACATATTCATATACACTAACCCCGAAGCAATGAGACCAAGATCGGAGAAGGAAAAGATCAACATCGACAAGGAAGGAGATGAGTCAAATCCAACTTCAAGAGGAATCAAGATCCACAGTTCAGGATGAAGTCTTTCCTTATTATACTCTTCCTGGCCACGAACTATACTTGCTATAACCATACTTCATCTGACCTAATAAGATGGCTAGGCATACTATGTCCATATTTTCCTAATCATCTTCTAACTAGTATTTAAGAGCTTGGAACAAAACTTTTGGTTCCTAAATCATATGAGAAACTAAATTTTAAACCAAACTTGTTGCATCTCTTTCCTTACTAATCTCGAGGATGAGATTACTTTTAAGGGGGTAGAATTTGTAACACCTCAAATTTGTGCTTGAGAATTTAAGAAAAATTTATACGAATATTTAAATAATTATGTTTTGAAATAAGAGATTAACAAAAAAATCTTTTAATAAGGATTTTATGGTAGAAAGTGTTTTCCACCAAAACAAATGAATATGAACTTATATTTTGACCACACCTTTAGAATAATATTTTCTTAAAATAAATAATAAATTGTGTGAGACATATTGGAAGCAATTGGTTTAAAGAAAGGGAAAAAATAATTAATAAAATATGTAAATATGACTTGCATCTCATGCTGAGTAATTATGAATTGTTGCATCTTGTGTGTAAAATTGAAATGGATTTGGAACTTGAAAATAAAATAAAATAGAACACATGGAAAGAAAATAAAAAAATAAAAGGAAAAATGGGCTGAAAGAGACGTCGTGGCTCATCTCCTCACCTCACTCAGCCCAACCCCCCCCCCTTGGCCCAAGCCACTTTTTTTATTTCTGCTTGACTCTGACGCGTGGGGGCCGCTTTCCAGCTTCTGTCGCCTCGCGCGCCCTGGTCACCAAGTCACTGACGCGTGTGTCCCATTTGTCAGATCAATCTTCCAGGATCGCAACAAATCCTGGCCTCCGCCGCGCGAACTCCGCGCTTGCCGCGGCAAATCAATCGCGATATTGGGCATGAGCTCATCTTTCCTCGTGCCTATATATCGTGACCGCTCCTTTCCCCTCTACTAATCCATCCGTGAGCTTTCCTCGACCTCGGACCGTGAGCGAGAACGCAGGAGGAGGCCGCCACCATGAAGTAGAGAGAGGAAGAGAGCAAATCACGTTACCGGTTGATTCGTGATGTCAAGTCCCCGGTGGGCGACGGGGGGATCAACAATATTATTCGCACGTGGTTGTGGCCTTTCCAAGCGGGGAGATCCACCAGTGATTCCCCAATTGCTCGTCGGAGTACTTTCAACACCGTGATGTCGCGGGTCGTCGTGGGCCGGCTCCCCGGAACTCGATTGCCGGTAAAATCATCTCCACATCTTTCACCTTGTGCTTCTCGTAGCGTAGCGCCCGTTGGTTTGCGTATTAGAGCATCGGGGCGCCGGTCGTGGCCACACCGACAGGCTGCGCCGCTGGGGGATTGTTTGGCGCTGCCGCTTTGGTGGCTGGAGGTGAAGGGAGATGCGACAGCCACTGATCAGAAAATCGACGACAAGGATTAAGTCTTGCGTACCGATTCGTATGGATTCCATCTGAGTCGTAGGATTCTGATCGGGCGCAGGTGATCAGATCATGATTATTTAAATCATGGCATTTGTTTACAGATCCGACGATCGGTGATGCGTACCGGTTCGTATGGGGGTTCGATTTAATCTGGGCCGTCCGCGTTGGATCGGGCGACCATGACTTAATACCGGTTCAGAGGGGACTGGATTTAATCTCATGCGTCCAACTCTGATCCAACGGTCCAGATTTGCACATACCCCTTCACCCGGATTATTATGCAAAAGAGACCCCATAATATTTACAAATTAATCCGTCGTCCACCCTAATTCATTTAACATTGCGGATTGATCCTTTTTCTTGTGGTTTGGCCCCTAAGCTTTCAAGATTTTGTGGCCGCCGTCCATTAATCCAGAAAATTAAGGAAACGATTTCTAAGTAATGTTTTTAAGTGTAAACTAAATATAAAAAATACCTAGAAGCGTAGAAAAATCATAACTTCTTTGTGATAGCTCTGATTTAACCCGTTCTAGTTGCATTAGGTTCGTATTAACACTACCTACCACCTTGTAGCTTTATTTTGTTATGAAACCTAGATTAAAATTTTGGTACTTAATTTCTGTTACACCCGAGTCCTAAATCTTTAGAAATTCATAACTATTTAACCATAATTCTGAATTTAGTGGTTCTCGATCCCACGATCTCGTAGCTTCGCGTAGATCATTATTATTCAGTTTATACTTATGTTTGATGTGATGTTAATTTTGCCTATGTCGTGTTTGTTTGTTTTGCTATGTTTAGCAGTGAGGTCACGAGTCACCTGAAGAGCAAGTTGGTACCTGGAATCTCAAGTCCGAGGCAAGTTGTGCCCTTGATCACTTCTTTTTACCCAATCATGTTCTTCTTAATCATAATGATCTGCATAGGTTAATTTTGATGGGACCCAATAGGTTACCTAGTTTGGCTATCTTTATACCTTGTTTACCACTGAATTTTTGGGTAGTACCTGGTATTGCTTTATGTGGTTTTGGGACACATTATTCATGATCATACTTTTATTATCATTTTGTTATTTACTGTTCATGATAAGATCATTATGTTAATTGGAACATGGAGAACCACACGGGAAAACAGTGCTACCACAAGGGTGGTATGGGACGCCCTCGGCTGACTAATTAGAAATGCTAGTGGAGGACTACCTTACCCGAAAGGGGCAAGGGCAGTATGGGAGTGGTCAATGTAGGGAGGCCCTTAGGTTGATTTTGCTGCGATGGCGGTCAGGCGAGGGGTCCCTGCATTGGAGCTTCCTCGAAACTGTAACGGGTTTTCTGAAGCTAGTGGAACTTTGTAAAGGCCTCATAGTGTTACCCTGCCTCGCCTATTCGGTAGAGGTGTATGGGAAGTCGCGATACCTTAGCATATGGGTAACATGACTTGTGGGTAAAGATGCACAACCTCTGCAGAGTGTAAAACTGGTATACTAGGTGTGCTCACGGTCATGAGCAGCTCAGACACTCACATGATTAATTTATGGAACTAAATTCAATTTATCATATGCATTGGATTGCGGGTGTTGTTATCACTTTTGTTCTATTACTTATTTGGGTTGGTATATACTTACACTTAGCAACTGCTAATAAAATTTTGACCAACTTTAAAAGCAATGCTCATCTTTAACCATCCTCTTTGGTAAGCCTTACACTTCATATGAGCTCCCACCTTTGGCGAGTTTATGCACATTATTCCCCACAACTTATTGAGCGATGAACGTATGTGAGCTCACTCTTGCTGTCTCACACCCCCACTGGTCCAGAACAGGTACCGCAGGATGAGGCGCATGGAGGACGTTGTGACGAGTTCGTGAGAGGTCTAGGTCGTCGTCTCCTAGCCAACTTTGGGTTGCTGGATCGTTGTCTCCATATGATGTAATTATTTATTTTGTACAGACTCCTATTATATAGTAAAGATGTGACATTCATTTCTATACCACTATTCATCATATGTGTAAGACTTGGTCCCAACACACCTGGTGATTATTTCGCACCCGGGTCTTGGTGCCCCCGAAACCCGGGTGTGACACCTAGATAGCGTGCAGCCCTCTACTCCTTCCTTGGGCTCGCTCATGCCACCATGGCTGGAGTTGAAGAAGAAGATGAAGTGTGGATCATTGATCGCGGTGCGGACACCCCATATTAAGTCACACCGTACCGGTTCGGTCGTGTGCTCTGGGACCGTTGGATCTTGATGGGTAGTCCAGATTAGATATAGGCAGTAAAACTCAAGCCATTTGATCGCTATCCAATGGTGGAGATCGAGTAGCGGTTCACGAGGCTTCGATCTAATCTGGGCCACTGATCTTGGATTTGGCGGCTCACAACTGAAGGTACCCCTTCACCGAGGTCTATTCGCATAAGAGTCCCTCATGTTTTTCCTAAATAACCCGCCGTACTTGGTTGTGGGAAAACCTTTACACTCATGTCCCTGCAATTTACGAATACACCCATGGACTTATATTTTGCTTAAAAAGTGGCCATAAAAATTTGTTTAGTCGAAAAGTTCCCCAATTTAACTCCGATTTGACTCGTTCAAATTACGTTAGCCTCGTGATAATATTACCTACACTTTAGTAAACTTGTTTTACCACATAACATGTCCTTAAAAATGAATAATTAATTTGTCCCACCTATGTTATTGGATTAACATGTTTAATTTGAGTTAATATAGGATTTTAATATAGATCATCTACTTAAATAGGATTATGTGAAACTTAGATTAAAAGTTGAGTTAGTTATGTCTTTTCCCACATGACTTAAATATTGTTTTATTTTTAATCACCTATGACTTCAGAAAATCATAACTCTTAAACCGTAACTCCGAACTTAGTGATTTTCGAACCTACGATCTTGTTACGACGCATAGAACATTGTTATGCAGTTTGTGCCTATGTTTGGTGTGATGATAATTTTGCCTATACCATGTTTGCTTGTATTGCTACGGTTAGTAGTGAGGTCACAAGAATCTGAAGATCATCTTGGTACCTGGAGTCTCGAGTCCTAGGAAGTTGTGCCCTTGATCACTTTTATTTACCCAATAATGTTCTTTATAATCATTTTGGCATGCATAGGCTTAATTTTTATGGGACCCAATAGGTCACCCTAGTTTGGTCACCTTTACACCTTGTTTACCCCTGAACTTCTAGGTAGTCTTTGTTATTGCTATATATGGTTTCGGGTGTTGAGATAACTATTACACATGGTCATTCTTTATTATTATTGTTCTATTTCTGTTCATGATGAGACTACTATGTTAATTGGAACATGGATCTTAACTTGAGAACTCGTTCCACCACAAGGGTGGAATGGGACGCCCTTGGCTGACTAATTAGGAGAGCTAGTGGAGGACTACCTTACTCGAAAGGGGCAAGGGCTATAGGGGAGTAGGCGTGTAGGGAGGTTCTTGGGTTGATTTTGCTGCGATGGTGGTCAAACGGGGGATTCCTACATTGCTCTTCCTAGAAACTGTAGCGGGTTTTCTGAAGCTAGTGGAACTTTGTAAGGGCCTTGTAGTGTTACCCTACCTCGCTTCCTTGGTAGAGGTGTATGGGGCCCGTACAACCCCGTGGCAGATGGGTAACATTACTTGTGGGTAAAGGGTACCACCTCTACATAGTGTAAAACTGGTATACTAGCTGTGCTTGCGGTCATGAGCGGCTTAGGACTCTCGCATGATTAATTTATGGAATTAAATTCAATTTGTCATTTGCATCGCATTGTGTTTCATTATTAATTTTGATCTATTATTACTCTGGTTTGGTATCTACTTATACTTAGGAACAGCTAATAAAATTTTGATCAACTTTAAAAGCAGTGCTCAGATTTAACCATCCTCTTTGGTAAGCCTTACACTTCACATGAGCTCCCACCTTTGGTGAGTTCATGCACATTATTCCCCACAACTTGTTGAGTGATGAACGTATGTGAGCTCACCCTTGCTGTCTCACACCCCCATAGGTCAAGAACAGGTACCACAGGATGAGGCGCATGGAGGATGCTGTGATGAGTTCGTGAGAGGTCTAGGCCGTCGTCTCCCAGTTAACTATGGTTGCTAGATCATTTTCTTCATATGACGTAATTATTTAACTATTTTGTACAGAACTCCTATTATATAGTAAAGATGTGACATTCGTTTCTGTACCATGAGTCATCATATGTGTGAGACTTGGTCCCAGCACACTTGGTGATTATGTTCACGTCCGGGTCCCTAAAACCCGGGTGTGACACTTTATCCAAATGTATTGAATGCATGATTGCTTTTTTAGACAACGAGGGGCCCTTGGTTCCTGAGTGTGTTGCCGAAGATCTTCCTGAGCAACATCCTGGTGAAGGCAAGTGTTCTCTGACCCATTATGTCCTACATAATTTATAATTCATCGTCCCACATTACTTTATTGAAACCTAAGGATTGACTAGTCTGTATTTACCTTATCCTTGTTTACCTTTTGGGTTATCATGGTTAGCCTTATGCTACTGCTTTACTTTAATCAATGAACTTGATGTGAATATTTATGATACGAAGATGTTATCCTGAAGATGATCTTGTGATACTTTAGGGGACTCAAGCTGTTTCCTGAGTACCTCTTCGTAAGGACCTGTTCATTGAGTGACCACCTGGGATAACAGTACAACCATGAGGGTGGAATGGGACGGCCTTAGCTGATTAATTAGACAAACTCAAGGTGTAGTTGGCTTCGCCATAGGGCCATCAATGGGGTCCGGGCACAGTTGTTGCTCTGCCGAGGTTGGTTGCCGATGTTCTTTCAATTTGGTTTTGTTAAGATGTGTTGTGTTTATCAAACTGGAGAAACCTAACGAGCGTTTATGACCTTTGGGGAATCTTTGTAAAGGCTACATAGTGAAACCGTGCCTACTCACCTTGGTATTGTTTGAGAGTTTGATCAACCCGAGGCAAAAAGGGATCACGACTTGTTGATAAAGTGTGCAACCTCTATGGAGTGTTAGAAACTGGTATATCAGCCGTGCTCACAGTTAAGAGCAGCCTTGGGATCCTCTTTGATTAGAAGAACTTTGGATATTTTTATGATGATGGTTAATGATGATTCTGATCTCTCGTATTTCCTCTTAGAGGGAGTAGTTTTGGTTAATAACTGGGTTTATTACTAAAACATGACTATACTATTAGTAATAAATACTTGAGCAACTAAAAGCAACTGCTTAACATTAACTCCACATATAGCTAGTCCACTTTAGCCAAACGAGACATTTGCTGAGTACGTTGATGTGTACTCACCCTTGTTTTAAAAACCACCCCCACTCTAGGTTGTCCCCACTGTATATAGTGCTCAGGAGGAGATGCAGGCAACATGGAGGATTTTGTGGAGTTCCAGGATTACGACAAGTTCTAGTTATGTTAGTGGCAAAACCCCAGTCAGCTGCCTGTGAAAACCTTATCTGCTACGTTCGCTTTTCCTCACTTTGATAATGTTAATGACTATGTTAAGTAATGACTCTGTGGATGTCTTGGACATCTTGATGTAATAAAGTATTATTTTTGCTATTTACTTTGAGCAATGTGTGATGATGTCCAATTATGTAATTGTTGTTTATGTGAGTTTCTGATCGTGGCACGTACATGGTTCGCATTTGGTTTGACTTCCAAAACCAGGTGTGACATAAGTGGTATCAAAGCTTTGCTGACTGTAGGACCGCTAACCTAGACTAGAATGGTCACCCTAAGGACTATAGACCCTTACTCTTACCTTGTCCTTTGGTGTCTTTTCAAAAGTTCATCATCTTGACCAATTCTATATTATACTTTTATCTATATTCTCATCTTATGAAATTTTTGTCTCACTTTGCTTTTGGTTTACTTGCTGGTCATATAGTTCTATTCTCACTCTTGTGCTTACGATGTCTTTTGTAGATGGCCCGTATTAGATGCATTGCACGTAAGTCAGTGATCCCCATTTTGCCCTCTCGCCATGCGGAGCGTTCACTACGTCGCATGGTGACAGGTTAGTCTAGCTACCTGGAGAGACTGCATCGCCGCCTGCACAAGGAGCAGGAGTGCCACTACCAAGAGTAGGAGCAGCAGGACTCTTCCCCCTCGCCTCAGTATGAGGTGGAGTCTGGGAGGCAGCATTCCCCTGCACCTTAGCCAGAGATGCCCCGTGCATCCCCATAGGGCATCCCGGCTGCTGGAGGATACCCTGTCGGAGACGGAGACGACAACGACGACGGTGGCAGTTTGAGCCACAACATGGAGCTCTTGGAGAAGCAGGAGTTGGAGGGATGGATTGCTAGACCCATCACTCGTGACGCCGCTCATGGTTGTCACTTCCACGACGTTGTCGACACCTTGTTGCGTCGGGCCTTCGACCGACACACTTGGTCCATTGAGTATCGTTGTGTAGTCTACCAGCATCATCACAGGTTATACCCAGACCAGTGGGAGGCTACTTGCTTGGTGCGCCATCCGGACGATGATCTCCGGGGTGCAGAGGACTTTTCAGAGCATCATTCTATCACTGAGAGGGACACTACCGAGGCAGCCATGCAAGATGCTGCATGGCATGCACTTTCACTTTACTGCTCGTTGTTTAGTAGGGTAGCTGACGGCCTCGGCCTGAAGTACTACCCTCATCATTCGACCGGCAGTGCTGGAGGTGCGATTGTCTCGCCCTTTGGTGAGGGCAATCCCAGGCTGAGCAGCATGGTCAACCTGGTCGTCGTGCTCAACACCGAGCTGGACCACGCCCTTGACGAGTTGGTAAAAACTCGGGCGGAGATTGCGGAACATGTGATGAGTGTGTTGTGCGCCACTATTAGGATGGTGGTTCCCCCGCTCCTATCGGGACTCAGCACCCTTACTGCTCGCTGTACCATGGTCGCTTTGCTTCTGGCACCCCTAACTGCAGAACCCAGATAGATTTAGAGCCATAGATCAATAGAGCCAGAGTATGTAATAATGCTTAATTCAGTGTCTTAGTCTTAGTCAGTCTTAGTTAGAGTTAGTTTGCTTATCTTGTTTTTTCTATGTATGTCGTGATAAACTCATAATGAAGTTGGATCTTCGTAATGATTGTAATCAATGTGTGGGCATCCCCTACCACTTGGTGTAGTTATTAATAAAGTCACTTATTTAGTTAGGCATCCCACTTATTCCCACTTTACTCTTTATCTGAGAAGCTGTGTTGGCTATGTTGAAAATAAGTGGAGATGATCAATTGTTCAGTGTTATGAAGATTTCCATATATCTTTTCTTATGCTAAAAAACTACGGAGTCAGATCTGTAATGTGTGTGCTTTCTACAGATGTCTCAGAACAGACGCAGAGGTTGAAGGCATGCTCAGCAGGAGCAGCAGGCACCCCAAGAAGAGGCACCTCAGCAGCAGTTGCCACCGCCACCCCCGATGACTATTGAACGGATGTTCCTGATGCAAACCCAAGTAGTCCAAGTGATTGGCCAAACTTTAGCAGCAATGTAGCAGGTGCAGCAGTAGCAACCCCCACCTCAACCTCAGATGCAAGTTCAGATGCCACTGATGCCTAGAGACAAGCATGCAAAGTTCATGAGGGGTCATCCCCTGTCTTTTCCCATTCTGCTGACCCCATGGACGCCGAGGATTGGCTACATACAGTGGAGCGTGAGTTGCACACTGCTCAGTGCAACGATCGTGAGAAGGTTCTATATGGTCCCCGCTTGCTAAGGGGAGTAGCACAGTCTTAGTGGGAGTCTTACCTCGCCACCCATGCAGACCCTAAAGCCATCACCTAGGAGGAGTTCAGGGACAACTTCCGTCGTTAGCATGTACGTGAAGACCTGATGATAGTAAGGAAGGAGGAATTTCTGGCATTGAAGCAAGGTCACATGTCTGTCAGTGAGTACAGGGACAAATTTCTGCAGTTGTCATGCTATGCACTTGAAGATGTCAATACAGATGCTAAGAGGCAATACCGTTTCCTGAGAGGTTTGGTTGATCCCTTCACTATCAGCTGATGAACCACACCTTCCCTACCTTCCAGCATTTGATCGACAGAGCAATCATGACTGAAAGGAAGTGCCGGGAGATGGAGGACAGGAAACAAAAGATTGGTGGATCCCAGGCTAGGAGCAGCAGCCGCCCCCGCTACTCAAGCAATTGACCTCAACAGTTCAAGCAAGGTCGCCCCAAGGTCATCAAACCAGCATCAGCATCAGCGTCAGCACCAGCAGTAGTATGAGAGGTAGTTCCCTTAGCAGCAGCAGTAGTACCGTCAGAACAACCAGCAAGAAGGAAATCAATACCAGTGCTAGAACAACCAGGCACCTCGCCTTCCTGCCCTAGCAACCAACCAGAACAATCAGGCAGCACCAATACAAGGAGGAGGTCGTGGATGTTTCCGGTGTGGGGAACAAGGTCACTGGGTGGATCATTGCCCAAAGAAGGCAACTCAGTAGCCACCAACTTTTAACACTTCAGCAAGAAAAGGAGCACCGCAACAAGCACTAGGAGGCCATGACTATACCTACAACCGTGGGAAGGTGAACCACTTGGAGGCCGAAGCAATCCAAGATGCACCAGATGTGACAGTAGGTATGTTTCTAGTCGAATCCTATCCAGCAAAAGTACTATTTGATAGTGGTGCCACACATTTTTTTTCTACATCTTGGGTAGAAGCACATAACATCCCCGTAGAACCAATGATTCCACCTTTAAGAGTTAATTCAGTTGGGGGAAAGGTTCAGTCCGATAAGATGTGTCCAAATCTAAGGATTGAAATAAGGGGGATTGTGGCGGAACCGCCCGAATTATTCCAACTTAAGTGCCTAAGTCCCACCTTAGAGGCTAGACCACACTTAAATAGGAATAACCCGTCAGTCCCTCGGATCTAGTCCGATAAAGCCACTTATCCAGGATCGAATACCACTAGCTCACTCGAAGGTGAGGCACAGAGAAATACAATAAAACATAATACCACAAATTTAATAAGTATCATTAGTGATTACATTATCGGAGTTTCAGAAATAATAACCATAAATTTTAATGCAGCGGAAATAACTAACGGATAAGAACCGAGTAACATGGCGAAGCCTGGCCACGCTACTCCTCCTGGTCCTCTCCTGCGGAAGCAGTAACCCACTCGACCATCTATCCCGGTGGCAGGGATGGAGGCCAAGTCACACCAGCAACAAATCATCCTAAGGAGTACCTGCAAAAAATTGTGCCACAAGCAAGGCTGAGTATACTAATACTCAGCTAGACTTACCTGGTGTGAGGAGTCTACTCCTCTACCTCTAGACATGCAGTTGTTTGGCTGAGGAGTTTGGTTTGCCAAAAGCACTAGCTGAGTCTAAAATCTTTTTTTTAGCTTTTCAAGTTTTAGTATGATCTTTTTTAAACTAGATGAGTACCTAGCTATTCATACATGGTATCAAACATTTTATCAATCAATATCTTTTGCCAGTCACCTCATTTCCACTTATTACTCAATGTAGCAGCATGGATCAAGCAGTCTCATTCGCTGCGAGAAGCAGACGATTCGAATCGAGTTTTTAAACCTTGCAAGGTAAACCTAAACACACGACGTGGCGAGGCACTCCGTTCCCACACACATCAACCGTCCCCATCGATTCCCCGTCGGCAGATCAGGGCTCACCGCCTTGGCGTACAATGCCTCACTGACCCCGACTGCCGTCGTGCAGTGACCGCACTTGTACCCACCATAGCCGGAATGGGAGACCACGTCTCAGGTCGCGTGAGGGGTAAAGTCCACTGCCAGGTTCAATCAGGTACTAGGCTTACCGATTTACCATATTTCTCGGCATATGTTTAGTACGTTCAAACGCTTGACTCACGGTACCACACCTTAATCCTTATTCCAATTTCCACCTCGTAGACAATCAATCCCCATGGATTGTTGTCCACAGATCAACATCATTATGCTATGAACGTGGATACAACCAATTCCTGACCTCGCGCGAGTGCTAGAAAAATCACTCGACTTCTACCGAGATCCCTTATTAGCAAAGCAGCTACTCGACCTAGCATACTAGTATCCATCTCAAAGGGAAATCCTGAGATAATGCAACTAGGGTTTCAGGCAACTCCTACACTTAATTGCACAATACAAGCCTACAATCATTAAGTGTAGTAAAATAATATATAGAACTGGTTATGCATAAAACCAGGGCTTGCCTTTATTTTAACACCTAGATAGTGTTTGCTGGGGGAGGTACTCGCTCGACGAGCATCCACTGGTTAAGTCTATACTTTAGGTCGTCCACCAACGGCATCTTGTGGTTGGCACCACATCAATGGCTCGATCATCATCTCTCGGTCCTAAATGAGATGCAATATGCATATGTATGAATATAATGAAATAGCACAAGATACTTTAAGTACACGCTAGCGAATTAAACACTAAGTAGCGAGACATTACAAGCAACCACACCCACTAGCGTTAGCTAACTACATATCGTCGAGCGCACAACATTACATCACTAAAAAGACGACAACCATTTTGGATATTTACGCAACACAATACTACATCACAATTAACTAGAGAAAGAAACGTATAAAAACATGACACGTATATTATCTCAAGCTTAGCCATGGCAATTCTATGTGAATTTAGTGCCAACCAATTATTTTTAGCCAAAAGGGTGAACTAACAATTAAATGAGTGCTTGCAGATTTTTGGGACAGCAGCACAACAGTTAATTGTTTTAATCATAACTTTTCAAATATTAATCCAAACATAGCAAACTAGGACTTTCTGGAAAGCTTAAAATGTTCTCTACAACTTTGGTATTTTTACCTCAACAAGATTCAAAACTTAGCAAGGTTAAAAGTGCTAACACAACAGATCTGTCCAGATTTGGACAGATTCAGACTTGTGAATTTAAAAATTCATAACTAAAGATTCAGACATCCAAACAAAGTGATTTTAGACTTTCTGGAAAGATAATTAAATGTTCTACAAATTATTTATAAACATCATTGGCTAGTTTAATATGTATCAAGGGTAAAATACACTATGAAGGCTGTGCTGTCCAGAACTGGACAGATTCAGTCTTCAGACTTTAAACATCCATAACTTAATCTTCAGACCACCAAAAAGAGTGATCCAAGACTTTTTGGAAAGCTCAGCAAAAGCACTACATAACTTTTATAATTACCAAGAATTGATTTCAGGTTTAAGCAAACCAAACATTACAGTTTTCAAAATCTATTCTGATAGTGGACAGAACACAGCAATCAGTTTGTAAAATTCATAACTCTTAAACTGTCAGGCCTATGGTTATGAAATTTTAACACAAGCAAGATGAGAAAATCTTCTACAACTTTCTTATAATCGACAAGGACTGATTTTAACATTAACTCAAGCAAACAATGCAGTTTCTGAAATCTGTACAGAATTTGGACAGATTCAGTTACTGAATTTGTAAAAAGCATAACTCCTAAACGATCAGACTTATGCCTGTCAATTATTAACAGAAGTAAGATAATAGAGTTGTTTACAACTTTCTTGTGAACACCAATAACTGATTTCAACATTAACTTAATCAACTATTGCAATTTCTGAAATCTGTTCAGAAATTCAACAGATTCAGGTGCTGGGCTTGTGAAAAGCACAACTCCTAAACGATCAGGTTTATGACTGTCAAATTTTAGTACAAGCAAGATAATCATGTTATCGACAACTTTTCTATAGCACATATCTAGAGAAAACACAATTTAGTTCATCAAACATACAGCACACCGAAAACAGTACGTGCAGCCCAAAACAGCAATCAATACATTTCAGTTTCTATACAATTCAAGAATTGCCGCGTTCTAGAGACTTGAATGATTGTAACACTTTGACATTTGTTAGAGTTAAAATAACCATGTGAGAACTAACAAGTGGACTTACTAATTTTTATCCGTGTCATTATGAGCACTAGAAGTACTATATTTAATTAACAACACATTCTTCCCGATAATCGATATCGAAGTGTTGTTCACACAATAATTTGTATTTTAACTTAGACTTCACATGAGCACTAAAACTTTTCATTCGCGACCATAACCATACGTATTTAGACTACAACAAACAATTCACTGTGATTACGAGCTTAACCACGTCATCTAACAATTCGGTTAACTAGAGCAACGACATCGCCGCTAAATAACATACACGTCAACTTGCCTTTTATTGCCGCAATCCGAGACACAACATATACTACAACATTTTTATAAACCCACAGATTCACAAGTATATTCGCACACCGACCAACTCCTATGAATCATAAACCACAAATCTCCAAATCGCAATCACCACGCATTTACTTCCCAAATCATGAACGCTTACATGTTTATCCTACGAACCGGGTATTTCAATAATTAGCCTAAAACAACTAACTCCATTATATCCTTGTATCACAAACCTACTTGACTTACGTGAAGTGTCTACTCGAAATCGTGAGCACAATCATACACTATATGCGAAGCCTAATTTAACGAGCGCATAATACGCATCGTCATGACTTGACCTATAAATATAGAGAAAGTGATGACTACTCTGGCATGTCACCACCTCTCTATTTAAGCCAAGACAATTTCTACCATCGACTAAGAGTCGTAAGCATTAAATACCTTACTACTTTACATGCACAAATAAACTTCAACTTAACACAACTGACACCGATGGAATTTTTACTAAACTCATCATACGCATAACCCTGTCTCGCATACAACCATATTATGGCGTGCACTCGAGACACTTCACTCAATGTGGCGTGACCACTAATATAAATGAACTCCGACACTCATGTCTTAACGATACATCCTCCACGCAAACTAGCATTCTCTAAACTACTCGCCACATCAATAAATATATCCCCTCTAAAATTACGTATCCCATCATATTGCTTAAAACAAATACACTTTTCACATAAACACATATCGATGTATTTCCCAAAACAAAATCAACATTTTGTAACTTAGTTTTCGCACCAAACAACGCATCGCATATTTTCCTATCAAAATAAAAATACCCGAGTTCTTTTCTATTTCATTTTCTTCCCTACACGCGTCCATTCATACAATTATACTTTCACACACATATAACCACATGCACATCATCGACCAAAACATAATTAGACAACTACAAATCGCGCACATCAATTAACCTCTTGTTCTCCAATCGCAAACACGATCCTACCAATGCACATAATCGAAACATTTTACACACATCCATTCGAAATAATTAATCAAGTCGATCGAGAGCGACATGCATTGGCTCACCATAAACAAACCCAATCGGTGTTTGTGAGGACGACGGCGATTCCGATTTGTGCATCGCTACGAACATCGACGAGCGTCGAGCAGCTTGCCTTCTCCCCGCAAAACACGGGGTTCGTCTCCTCCACAAAACAAATTCCACTACAGGAAACTGGTTAAAGAACGTGGGTGAAAAACCGTCGAACTTAATGTAATAAGCCGTCGAACTTACCGTAAGAACGTGGGTTTACCGACGAATATAGCCGACGGCGATTTTTGGATGAACTTAGAGAAGTAAGTTCGACGGCCCCGTCGAACTTAATCTTAAGAACGTGGGTACCGTCGAACTTAAGGTTAAGAACGTGGGTACCGTCGAACTTAACATTAAGAACGTGCGTTTTTAAGTTCGACGGGGGCCGTCGATTTTTTCCCATAAGTTCGACGGCACCCATGTTCTTAAGGTTAAGTTCGACGGGGTCACGTGGCCGTCAAACTTATGTGTCCTACGGAGGTCTGCGCGGATTGCCCAATAAGTTCGACGGTACCCACGTTCTTAACCTTAAGAACGTGGGTACCCACGTTCTTAACCTTAAGAACGTGGGTACCCACGTTCTTAACCCTTTTCCAGAAAAAAATAAAAAATACAAAAACGAAAAATTAGACACACATAATATCACATGCAACACAATATATCACATACAATACAGATTTCAAACACATTGATATATGTTCATATCACAAATTCACACAAGTCCAAATATATAAGTTCACAAATTCACATAAGTCCAAATACATAAGTTCACAAATTCACACAAGTTCACATCCATAGTTCACAAGTTCAAACATTAGCTAAATCGCTCTCGATCAGGACATCGGATTGTTGTTCGTAGCTCCACCACTAGAATTGAGACATCTGTCCGCAAAGTCATCGTGAGGGGGAGGAGTCACTTGATGAGAGCCGGAATCCTACAAAATAAACCAAAATTCTCATAAATATACAACTGGCATTAAATCACATGTACACAAAGATATAGAAAAGCATGATAAACACAAAATGTGGCTTCCATATTTGTGCATGAACATGAACATGACAGTGAAAACAGACTTCATTTCAAGACGCAGGACTGTGTTATTTAAAGTGATACATCGTGCAAAGGATCCACGATGTTAACTGTCCAAGAAACTACTTTGGACTCAAGGCCTAATAGACCGATGTAACTAAAGCTATTGGAGAAATGTCTACATAGTACAGCAAGCGACCAGTGGCTATTATCAGATGTAACTAAAGCTATTGGAAAATTGAGCCTAGACAATTATCAGATGTAATAGAAATTAAACTGATCTAGACAACATGTGAAAAGGGATCAATATATTTATCAAAGCAAATAAAAGCTGAAACAAAACTTCAGTCCATTCTTATAACTCAGATTGTTACGAAACCAAAGCTAGCAATAAAAACTGGTGTGCTAAGTGATAAGAAATGCTTACTCATGGTCAAAGTAGAATTGAGTCTCGGACCTCGTCTCTTGTTTTCTAAAACCTTTCCCCCTTAATGGATCGGCAGTGCTCCTGCCATTTTATTCAAAAAAGTAGAATTGAGGCTAGATAGTTATCAGATGCAGAATGAATTAAATTGATTCAGACAACATGTGAAAGGGATCAATATATTTACCAAAGCAAATAAAAGTTGAAGCAAAACTTCAGTCCATTCCTAGAACTCAGATTATTGTTATGAACAGAATGTAAAATGTGTACATCTGAAACATAGGTCATAGATATTTGTGAACTGAAGCTATGTAAAAAACAGAATTAAAGTAGGTAGGTGAATGACAATGTATGACACATAAGTCAATTATTATGTGATTGAAGCTATAGTAGAGGAGTCATAAAATATTTCTACAGTGCCGTTGAAACTGAATTTATATGTTAGAAGATGTTCCTTACGTTGAAATGACTATTGCTAGCTGAGGCTCATAACCCACTAACAATGGTAATCATATAGGCAAGTCAATTTATAGTAACAATATTGGGCAAGTGAAAGATATTCATGAAAAAATTATCAAACCATAAAAATCATGATTGTTTCTCATGCGTGCAAATTAAATCCACCATCACCTTGTGGTTCGTATACCTAGACACCATGGTGAAAGTGAAAGGTGAAACACCACTAAAATACTGAATACTGAAATGAAATCATGATTGGAAAGCAAAAGCCATAAATTCAGTATACAAGCTAAAAGGTTGGTACTGTTACTTTCCCACCTTTCTTGAAATAATGATTAACATATTACCATAATAGTATTTCGAACAGAACATATACAATGTGTCAAAAACCTTCCCTATAAAAAAATGGTAGACATTTTTTCAGACCATGAATCCTAATCCTAAGAGTAAAAGGTAACATTGAAATGACCCATAATGCGAAGATAATAATAAATCATGATAAAATAATAAACCGTGATACATTTTAGTTTTCACCACTGCTGCACCACATAAATCAAGAATGTTTAGATTCAGTTACACTATACTGATCAATGTGTCGCTTAACATGGATAGACCTAACCAACATGCTGCTGAGACAAGTCTATAGGAAGCCTCATAATCATTCCATTTTTAAGGTGTACTAACTGCAAAGTCTCACAAAAAATACAATAAGTTAAGAAATAGGAGAACAATTAATCTTGGATAAGATGGACCACCATAATTCCACTATGAAATGGTCAGGAAGCAACAACAGTAAACAAAATAAGTGGCCATAAAAGGGAAGAAGCTTGCTTGTCGAATCCATGTGAGCAGGTTAATACAGTGTCATCGGGAAGATCACCCCCACCAACCTAATGTAATAAAACGGGTTCATAGTTGCATCCACACACAAAAAAACAAATGTAAACATGAAGACGGGAGGGTACTATACTATTATACCACTGTAGGCAACAATAGCTGGAATCAAGAAGTCAAAACATATCATAATCAATTCGCTGATAGATAAAAAAGTGAGTCCAAGACAGTGGAATTTTAAGATAGGGAAATAATATGTAAAGTCTGGTGAGAAAAAAGATTATATGAACTAATAGCATGCCATTAACTATGAACTCAACAAACAACAATCAAGATTATAATAATCATACATTGTGAGGGTCCAATAATATCACAAGAACTCTGTATCCATAATAAAGGGGGAAAAGGTATCATAGAGACTAAATTAGAAGGAGAAAGAAAAAGATGACACTTACATCTTATCATTGGTTTCCTCAAGTTCATAAGTTTCTTTGCCAATTATTACCTTCGAAATTCAGAGGCAACTCACAATTGGCTCTCACAATTGTGTGCTCTCAGGCATCATTGGAGCATCATAGTTGTGTGCTCCACAGTTGTGTCATTGGAGCATCCTACTTCACTAGACTTGGCTCTCACAATTGTGTGCTCCATCTTCTCTAGCTTCTTTGCAAAACTGAAAAGAGTAACCAGTCATTGCGATCAGAAATATTTTGAGAATAGAATGAAAAAGACATTGTAGTGCATTATTTTATCGAAATTAATTCGCGAGCATCATAGTTGTGTGCACTAATTGTTTATTGTTTCAAGAAGTGCAGACACAGAACTAAGACAAGAACCAAAACCATGTTAATGGATTGCACTAGCCACATATAATTCATTTATTAGTTAAAAAGGTTAAAAAAATCTCGAATACGCAGGAGAACTACATATCATTATATTAAGAAGAATAGAAAGGTCTAAAAAAACCAAGTACAAGACGCCAATATGGTAGCAGAAACTAAAAAAAACTTAGCTAAAAAACCCAAAACCAAACCCCCCAAAAAATAAAAAACCACCTCAAAGCACAGGGAAACTAAACAATGGTTGTATGAAAATAAAGGAACATATATGTTTTTTAAATTAAGACAAGACTAACAATGGTGGAAGATCAACATCTGTGATGGTGTCACTTAGCATGCGTTCATGTTCTTGGATGTTTTGCTTCAGTTCACGTGTAAATGCTTCATGCTGCTTCAATTTTGCAATGCTAGGATAATGAGCTCTTGCCATAAAAAGTTGATCTTTAAGCTTCTTGACATTGGCATCCTTCATTACTTCCCTGTGTTCAGTAGACCAGAGGCAGTAACTCCCATATTCATGTTCACAGGACTTGGTATTCTCCTCATGCACTGTCTCTTTATCATGGTTCTCTTTCCCATTGACAGTAGTATCCTGTCACAAAACAAATTAAGTTTCCTATGGTAGAAAATGAAAAAAAAAGTTCTGAAACATTCACTATTTCCTGACCCTGTTCTTAAAGAACAGACCATTACAAGAGCACAGGAGTCATATCCTGCACCGACAACTTGAAAACCATTGTGGCGATATTTGAACTAATTACGCTTGGCCCTAACAACAAGAGGTTTTCTAAAGAACTAACAACAACTGCACATAATTGTACACCATGGAATCATGGGTAAATTCTATAGAAGGTGGGGGAAAAGCATACGGTGTGTTTAAGGGAACACAATTGTACATTACCCTGCACCAGAATATATATCATTACCTGATTTAAAGTATTTACTGTTTGGAAAGAAAACATCTTACTAGCAGATGGGAATGTGCAAAATGTGGCCTATCAACTTTATTTGTAAAATCTCAATGGATGCTCAACCCGTAGAAACAAGGCACAAGATTATTACTAATGGGCAGCAATGTTCCTATCATCTCTATATATTCAAGAAAAGTATTGAGTGTTGTAGGAAACGGGTGACGCCTAAGAGGGGGGGGGTGAATTAGGACTTCTAAAACTTTTACTAAACTTGGCCACAATTAAATCCCTAGAGCAAAACCTATGCAAGAATCAAAACTAGAATGTGCAAACTAGGTTTTGTCTAAGTGTTGCTATCTCTACCGCAAAGGCTAAGTTTCAATCTACACTAAATAAGTATGACAACAAGATTGAAACTTAAATGCTTAATATAAATGCGGAATGTAAAGAGCTAAGTAGAGAAGCAAACTCTCGTGGATGACGCCGGTATTTTTACCGAGGTATCCGGAACCGCGCAAGGTCCCGACTAATCCTCGTTGGTGCCCCTACGCAAAGGGAAGCCCACGCGAGGGCCAAGCACCTCGGACGAGTAACTCCGTAGAGAGCCGCGGGCCTTCTCCACGCGCAAGTGGTGCTCCGCTTCCGGCTCCTCTCGGACGCTCCCCGCCGTCTCCACTATCGAGCTTCCGGCCGAAACGCCGCGGGCCTCGTTCCCTCCGGTACACGGTGGCGGCCGTGACACAAACACGGTTGTCACGGTCTCGCAAGACTCTCGCCCCACTCGGTACAATTACAACGGCTCGCGCAAGAGCCGAGGGGTTGTGAGGTTTATCTAAACTCACTCAACTAACTAGGATTCACCTAGAGCAAGCGCTAAAGCGGTCTAACTAACCTAAGCACTTCGCAAAGCACCTACGCTAATCACCGAGTGATTCTATTAAGCACTTGGGTGTTTGAGCACTTGGAAATATGCACTATGTGTATTGGAATGTTGCTTGGGCTCTCACACTTGAGAATGGCCGGTTGGGGTGGTATTTATAGCCTCCACACCCCAAACTAGCCGTTGGACAGAAAGCAGCAGCTTTCTGTCGTCGGGTGCACCGGACAGTCCGGTGCACCACCGGACACTGAACAGTAGATGTCCGGTGCACGCCACGTCAGCCGACCGTTGGCGCCTGTAGCAGTCGACCGTTGGATCCGACCGTTGCCGTCTGCCTGTTGGCACACCGGACAGTCCGGTGCACACCGGACAGTCCGGTGCTACAGCCAGAGAGCGCCTTTCTGCGGCCTCTCTGCGCAGACTGTCCGGAGCCTCACCGGACAGTCCGGTGCACACCGGACACCAGTGTCCGGTGCGCCACCAGGCGCTGGCTGACAACCCTTATCTTGGATTTCTTCGCTGATTTCTTCGGGCTTCTTTGTTCTTGAGTATTGGACTCCTATGCATCTTTTTATGTCTTCTTTTGAGGTGTTGCATCCTCATTGCCTTGGTCCAATTCTCTTCGCATCCTGTGAACTACAAAACACAAACACTAGAAAACTTATTAGTTCACGGATTGTGTTGTTCATCAAACACCAAAACTCAACTGGCCAAATGGCCCGGGGTCCATTTTCCTTACAATCTCCCCCTTTTTGGTGATTGATGACAACACAACCAAAGCAAGCAAATAATACAAGTATTTGAATGAAAATATGCATTTTACTTGCTAAGATGCATGATTGTCCCCACAATGTGACATTATGGACTTAAGCCTCCCCCTAACTCCATAATTCACTTACTTCCTATTTTTGGACCAAATAACCAAAACCACTTAAAAAGCCATTAGTAGATATAAAATTTTAAATTGGTGGTGTTTGGTGTTTGATATAGTTTTCATTGCTTTGGCCTTGCTTTGGCCCCTAAACTTCTCCCCCTTTGGCATCAACCACCGAAAAGGAAGACATTAAAAGCATGTAGGAAGTAAATAAAAGCTTGCCCTCAACAAATGATATCACTAGAAGGATATTAAATTAAGCCATGAAAGATACCACTTGTAGATCATGAAAGATACCATGAGTGGGAATTCCTCAAAAGATTATTCCCCCTAAATGAGTACTCTCCTTTGGAAAGAGTTTTTCTCCCCCTTTAGAGATGAAGAAATACTCCCCCTGACAGAGATCCTCTACTTAGGAAAAAGCATGTGAAAATTAGAGGTGCAAGACATGATTTGAAAAGACTAACTTCCCTTATGCATAGGTAACAGAATATGAGTTAACTACTTATGCATTTTTAGCAACATGGAAGCATATGATATGAAATATAGTCTAATCAAATATTGGAGAAGACATGTAAATGATACTGAATGTAGTCTCAAAAGATACCAATTGAAGATCAATGGCGAGCTTGAGAGACATGAGAGTTCTTGGAGATTTTGCAGTGGAAGATTGTTGTCTTTCTCCGGGAACTTCATTTTCCTTACAATGAGACTATCACATGAAATAGACTTGAAAAAGTGTTAGTCTCAAAGTGTTAGATTATAGAGTAACCTCCCCCTAAAGGTGTGCATACAAGTTTTGAATACTTGTAGGAGACATGCACTTTGATTTGATATCAAGAGGGGCAAATTATCCATAATCCAAACTTTGGCACATATAAGTTAAATGATACACTTGTAGAAATCAAAAATTTTCAATTTATGCATCATTTACTATGGAGTGATATAAAAGCTATGTGCCCTGCTTAAATAAACATTTTAAGCCATGTAGGTTTGCTTAAGAGTATGAATTAAGAACAAGCAATCCTACCATATGATTTACCTAGTATGCATGATTTTGAACAAAAGTACATAACAAATGTAATACTAGGCAAGAAAGGTAAACTAGATAAAAGGTAAATAAATACCAATTGTAAAAACAAAGAATACAATAAAACTAGTTACCTAAGTCATGGGTGGGAAATTTGGGTCCAAAGTTTTCACTAACCCGCTTGGCAATAAACTTGATCCAATATGAAGTATCCCATGATATACATCCCAATTTTGCCAAGTCTCCAAATTTCCTGTCGACCTTTGGTCCACTCACTTCCCTTTCGGGATCCAAACCTTCTTGGTGCTTTTCATGGTTGAAATTATCTCTTTTGGCACCCAGATGCGTTTGGCCCCCTTTCCTTTGTTGGCTTGCTTGTTGGCCTTGATTGCTATCACCTTTCCATTCTTTTTCTTCTTGATCAAATATGGTGTAGCGTCCTTTTTGTTCACCTTTTTGATGTAGGTGCTGGAGATTTTGCTTGTTGGCTTTTGCTTGAGCTTTTGCCTTTGTTTATCCCCGGTCATCGCCTTGCATTGGAAAGACTTGTGGCCTTCCTTGTGGCATAGCCTACAAATCACAGTTTCTCCCTCTACAAGCTTGTTCACTCCCGCAGTGGTGTTATCCTGTGGAGGTCGGATTTGTTTGGCTTTGCCTTTCTTGTCATACAAAGCCTTGCCAAGACGAGCCACTTCTTGCTTTAATTGTTCATTTTCCTTTGCAACCTCATCAGAGCATGTCTCTATAACAATATTCTCAACAACAACTTGGTTGCAGGGGTTAGAATCATCAATTAAGTCAAAGCAGGAAGTAGAAGCATCTTTCTTAATAATTTCAGGAATTTCAACTAAAGATGCTGCTGGGGTGCTACCAATGTTTTCTAGCTTAGTAGTTAGCTCATTATTGTGTATGCTAAGAATTTCCATTTTCTCTAGCAAATTTTCAATAGCTTCTTGGGAGCTAGCTAACTTAGCCTTAAGTTTTTCATTCTTTTTAATAAGGCTATCATCAGTAGCAGTGGATGGAGCACTAGATTCTAATAGCTCAAGTTTAGTTGATAGCTCACTATTTAAGTTTGCAAAAGTTTCAAATTTTTCTAGCAAACCTTTGTAATCATTTTGAGAGCTAACCAACTTATTTTTCAAAGTTTTAAGTTGAGCTTTTTGCTTAGTGCAAACATCCTGGAAAAATTCTACGGCTTCCGCAAGCTCATCTAGAGAGGCTTTTCCCTCACCTTCATCATCACTACTACTTTCATCACTAGAGGATGGAGTGCTTTTGTTACCTCTTGCCATAAGGCATTTGTGTGATGACCGTGATGATCGTGACGAGGACCGGTGGCTGCGCGTCCTTGGAGGTTCATCTTCACTTGAAGAATCATCCCACGTTCTAACACTTGTTAGCGCCTTGCCTTTGCTCCTCTCCTTGTTGGGTTTGGCCATATTTGGACAGTTGTCCCTGAAGTGGCCCTTCTCCCCACATGCGAAGCATCCTCTCTTCCTTTGCTTTTTCCTGTCAATGTTAAAGAGAAGATCCTCGACCTGCAGGGGCACACCCATTAGATTAATCTTGCGGATCATCCCCATTACCTTTCCGACGCGTCGGATCGTTTCTTCGTCCTCGGAGGATGATGTGCATGGTTGATTATCTTCATCATCATCACTTTCTTCTTCTTCCTCTTCTTCACTTGAGGAACTTGGAGTGGGAGCCTTCTTTTTGCCCTTCCTTTCATCACATGCAAAAGCATATGGTCTTGAGGAAGTTGGCTCCTCTCCCCGACTCATTTTTCGCGACATCTCAAAGGCCGCGATTTTCCCAATCACAATGGTCGGGGTCATGTTGCTCAAGTCCTCCATGTTGTGAAGGATGGTGATGATGCTCCCATATCTTTGTTGTGGTAGCAGGGAGATAATCTTCCTCACAATGTCCGCATCACCTAGCTTATTAATGCCAATAGAATTGAGCTCATTGATAATTAGATTCAAGCGAGAATACATGTCTCTAACAAGCTCATCATCTTTCATAGCAAAAGAATTATACTCATTTAAGACTAGGCAATGTTTTTGCTCACGGACATTGGATGTGCCGTCATGGAGCTCATGCAATTTTAGCCAAATCTCATTAGCAGTTTTCAGGGTAAATACTTGATTGAAAATATCCATGCTAAGAGATTCATACAAGCAATTTTTGGCTCTGGCATTTAAATGAATTTCTTTTTCCTCACTCGTGGTGGGTTTCTCGGGATTCTTGAGGGGTTTCATCCCGTCACGAGTGACTCTCCAAACACCTAGATCAACGGCCTCTAGGTAACAAGCCATTCTAGCACTATAATATGGGAAGTTAGTGCCGTCGAAGTGTGGTGGCCTATGGGTATCCATCCCTTCCTCTAAAAAGCGTCGGCCCTTTTAGCGGTGAAGCTAAAACGTTTCAAATGAGCCAAACCTGCCTCTGATACCAATTGTAGGAAACGGGTGACGCCTAAGAGGGGGGGGGGGTGAATTAGGACTTCTAAAACTTTTACTAAACTTGGCCACAATTAAATCCCTAGAGCAAAACCTATGCAAGAATCAAAACTAGAATGTGCAAACTAGGTTTTGTCTAAGTGTTGCTATCTCTACCGCAAAGGCTAAGTTTCAATCTACACTAAATAAGTATGACAACAAGATTGAAACTTAAATGCTTAATATAAATGCGGAATGTAAAGAGCTAAGTAGAGAAGCAAACTCTCGTGGATGACGCCGGTATTTTTACCGAGGTATCCGGAACCGCGCAAGGTCCCGACTAATCCTCGTTGGTGCCCCTACGCAAAGGGAAGCCCACGCGAGGGCCAAGCACCTCGGACGAGTAACTCCGTAGAGAGCCGCGGGCCTTCTCCACGCGCAAGTGGTGCTCCGCTTCCGGCTCCTCTCGGACGCTCCCCGCCGTCTCCACTATCGAGCTTCCGGCCGAAACGCCGCGGGCCTCGTTCCCTCCGGTACACGGTGGCGGCCGTGACACAAACACGGTTGTCACGGTCTCGCAAGACTCTCGCCCCACTCGGTACAATTACAACGGCTCGCGCAAGAGCCGAGGGGTTGTGAGGTTTATCTAAACTCACTCAACTAACTAGGATTCACCTAGAGCAAGCGCTAAAGCGGTCTAACTAACCTAAGCACTTCGCAAAGCACCTACGCTAATCACCGAGTGATTCTATTAAGCACTTGGGTGTTTGAGCACTTGGAAATATGCACTATGTGTATTGGAATGTTGCTTGGGCTCTCACACTTGAGAATGGCCGGTTGGGGTGGTATTTATAGCCTCCACACCCCAAACTAGCCGTTGGACAGAAAGCAGCAGCTTTCTGTCGTCGGGTGCACCGGACAGTCCGGTGCACCACCGGACACTGAACAGTAGATGTCCGGTGCACGCCACGTCAGCCGACCGTTGGCGCCTGTAGCAGTCGACCGTTGGATCCGACCGTTGCCGTCTGCCTGTTGGCACACCGGACAGTCCGGTGCACACCGGACAGTCCGGTGCTACAGCCAGAGAGCGCCTTTCTGCGGCCTCTCTGCGCAGACTGTCCGGAGCCTCACCGGACAGTCCGGTGCACACCGGACACCAGTGTCCGGTGCGCCACCAGGCGCTGGCTGACAACCCTTATCTTGGATTTCTTCGCTGATTTCTTCGGGCTTCTTTGTTCTTGAGTATTGGACTCCTATGCATCTTTTTATGTCTTCTTTTGAGGTGTTGCATCCTCATTGCCTTGGTCCAATTCTCTTCGCATCCTGTGAACTACAAAACACAAACACTAGAAAACTTATTAGTTCACGGATTGTGTTGTTCATCAAACACCAAAACTCAACTGGCCAAATGGCCCGGGGTCCATTTTCCTTACAAGTGTGAAGTCCCAGTGATTAAATGGTCATGTCAGTATAAGCGCAACAGACTGACCTCACCATTTTGGGCATGGTAATCCTAAAATGCATGGAAACAAGAGATTGCAGTTAGCCCAGTCACCTTTGATCTCCAGGACATGTCCTTCAACTGAAACCTTTTGGAGGTACGAGGTCCTGAAACACAACTAAATACAGTAAGATGGACACCATCAACGTCTCGCGCTGTTCGTACTCTCCTTAATGCTCACATTTACCTTTGAAGGTGTCATTGTTCAGTCCAAGTAAAGAGAAAGCGCCCTTGAGCTTTGCTTTTGATTTGGCAGCATGATCCTGGCTAAACCTCGATCTAGTAGATCTCTTAGCGGAAACCCCATCAGATCCAGACACCTTTTTGGAAACATCCTGGGTGCACAATCAGAAAAGAGAGGAGGTCATCAGTCATGATTGAAAAGCAAACACGAACAATTCAGCACAGCAGACTCCTGATGATGGGTTTAGGTATGCCAGGAAATGCCAATGTGGCAAAAGGAGATTAGAGGGTACAACAAAAGGAGATTAGAGGGCACAGCAGACTCCTGATGTGCCAATGTGTCCACTCTTCAGATTCAGTTATGGGTTTGTTTGACACAAAGGTGCTTACAGAAAATAGATAGCAAGGCAAACCAGATTGTTCGAAATACTAAGAAGAAGGTACAACACTACATTAAGAGGGCATCTTGCCAGCGAGAGCACTACAGCGAGCGTGACGAGGCAGGTGAGGTTGGCGAGCGCGCCGGGGATGGCGCTGTCGAAGGCGTTGAAGGAGAGGTCGAGCACCTGGAGCGCGGGCAGCCCCACGAAGGCAGCGGGGAGCGCACCGGAGAAGGCGTTGCGGTGGAGGTGGAGGCCCGCGAGCGCGGGCAGGCGGTGGCGCCGCGGCCCACGCCGGAGAGGAACGCCAGCAGCACTGCCTTGTCGATGTTGGGCTCGGA
The DNA here is from genome assembly GCF_902167145.1 of Zea mays. Taxonomy (NCBI): domain Eukaryota; kingdom Viridiplantae; phylum Streptophyta; class Magnoliopsida; order Poales; family Poaceae; genus Zea; species Zea mays. The sequence continues at coordinate 94,469,059 of NC_050097.1, forward strand.
GGAGGCCAAGCGGCGTGGGGCTGGCGAGCAGGCGGCGTGGTGCGGCGTGCCGGGTGGAGGCGTGGGGTGGCGCCACGGGGCGCGCGGTGGCGGCGCGGGGCGCACGAGCTGGCGGCGGGCGGGGGGCGTGAGCTGGTGGGAAGCGGGAAAGGAGAGGAAGAGAGACGCGCGCGGGGTTAGGGATTTAGGTTTTTTGTTAAGATCGACGGTGTCCACGTGGCCCACGAATTTAATTTAAGAACGTGGGTACCCACGTTCCTAATAGGTTAAGTTCGACGGTTTTGACTAGGGCCCACGAATTTAATTTAAGAACGTGGGTACCCACGTTCTTAAAAAAACCCATGAACTTAACTAATGTAAGAACGTCGGTACCCACGTTCTTAACAAAACCCACGAACATTTATTAGTTTCTTGTAGTGAAAACAAAGCAACATATACACAATTAATCACCGGAGAATAATGTCGATGTGATATCAAACAAGAATTGTCGTGGTCTCACCGGGGTGAACGACGACGATATTGGGGCTGCGCAAAACAGCAAACACCCGGCGGGCATCCCGGCGTGCTGTTCGCTGCGCAGCACAAAGCAGCGAGTCGCGCGGAGACGTCGGGGCTGCTGCGTCAACGGGGAAAAATAGAGGGGTTGCACGTTGTTGGACAACGAGCAGCGACAATGTGGCTACGCAATACGTCGAGCAGTTGGCATGCAAGCGACATGGAGGGAGTTCGGGGCTGCTGTCTTTTGGACCGGCGTCGCTGCGCAGAGAAAAAATATGGACGCCATGGCTGCTGCTGCCGTGTGCCATAGATCAGAGATAAAATGTGGCGTGGGAGAGGGAATGGGGTAGAGAGGCAGTGGATCTCGGGTGCCGAGAGGCCGACGATGATGGAGGCCTGAGCGAGCTCGGCCATGGAGCTCCTGCTGGAATTTCTGGGCGCCTGCTTTTCCCTACGCGATGGCGAGGCCGAGCTGGGAGGGGGAAGCCGCGGAGGAGGGTGCCATGGATGGCCGAGGGGAGAAACCGAGCTGGGGGCCGGTCATAGGTGGAAGAAGAGGGCGCTGCGAGAGGGAGAGCAGAGGCGCCACGCCATGGACGCCGGCGAGCTCGCTGCTCGAGCTCGAACCAGAGGAGATGTCGCGCCCTGGCTGGAGCAGAGGTGGCGTTGGGGAAGAAGGCCCCCTGTCCCAGCCGCTCGCCAGGAGGAACAGGGAGGGTGCCATGCCATGGCTGGCCTTGCTCCCTGCGCTCTGCCTGCTGCGCGTGGGGGAAGAAACCAGGGAGAGAAGAAATGGCAGCTAGGAAAAATAGAGGGGTGGGAATGGAAAATTTCCAAGTGAGCACCCCTATTTATAGAAGCAGCCCTAGGGTTAGGGTTTCCTAGTGGGCCAAATGGGCTGAGTTGGGCTGGCCCAAAACACTCAAACGGGCTGCGCTAATTTATTTCTCGAAATAAAAATGCTCTCGCGGAAGTCGCCTGTGTAAAAACAGAGCGAGCTGGCGCTCTGTCGGACAGAACGACGGATTATCCGTACTGAGAATTTGATTTGTTTAGCGTCGCTCGGAAAAAAATATAATTTCCCGCACCCAATTAGGAACAAAATGAATAGTGACCGATTGGTTTCGGATTCGTGATCGAGATCAATCGGGTCGGGTTAATAAAATCATTGCCGGTGTTGATTTTCGAATTTCGGATCAAACGCAGAGGTATTAAGCCGAGTCGGATAGGAATTTATTTGAGGACAACCCATTGGAGATTCCACTTTGAAATTTTGTCGCGCACTATTTTAGAGACAAGTGCTTCTCTCAAACTTTTTATCGACTTTGGATTTTTAGTCGGAGAATGGCGAATCGTGGCATTTAAAAATCGCTGTCGATACGGGGTTTTGAGTTCGGTTCGAACATGAGATATTTGGCCGAGTCGGATAAAATTGATTAGAGGACGACATATTGAGTATTCTGTTTAAGAGTACAGACTCGGATTAAAATAGTCGGACATCAACCGGGGTTCGAGGAATTAGACTCGGGCTCAGATCAAATAACATCCGTCGAGAGTTTGATTAAATGAGCTTCAGATGAGATTTATAATTCGAGATGGATTATCGAGTTTGTATTCGTGCCGAGAAATAAAAGTTTTAACAGGCTCCAAATTTGGCTTTCTGTGAGATTGAATAATTCCGAATTCGGTGAAATGTGAATGAATAATCTGGATAGTCAGAGACATACGCGAGCGAGAAATAGAAATTTTTACTGAGCATCCGAGATTAGGATAAATCTCCCGACGTAACATGAAATAGACACCTGGGGTGTCACAGCCTTCCCCCCTTAAAATGAATCTCGTCCCGAGATTCGAATGAGGATCTCCAAGGGTGGAGAAGCGTGTAACTCCCAGGCTGATGATAGATGCAAATTCATGAGATGGGATCTGACAAGATACTGAAGACAGATTTGGATAGAATATCGCGACATATTGAGACAAAATGTAGCGATCACTTTGAGAGAATGTTTATAAAGGATAGCACATCAGTATAGTCTCGTAATGGATCACGACTATTAACCACGATACCAGCGCGTGCCGAGCAGCTCAACCATGTGTGCACCATAGTAGGCTCTCGGTCTCGTCACGGCACCATCAGTCATTAGTCATGACATCATTACCAAACGTAACCAATAAGAATTTCACATAGCACAGATAGATGGAGCCCATGAGAGTATGGCTCAGAAAATAAGAATGTGATCGGAGTTGAAGCAGAGACTGCCGACAAAACAACATCACATGAGAATTTTCTTCAACTCATAGAACTATTTCTTGATCATCACAGAGATTACCAGGCCAGAGACTTGTACGATATGGGATATGATGGGGAAGCAACCATGAGATCAAGATTGGCAACTTGCCGAGACATGAGAGAACTAAAGACAAAAGCAACTCCATTGAACTCGATGGATACACCATTTAGAGATAAAAATCGATAAAATGGCGTCATGATTCTTGGAGGAAGAGCATGAGATCGGCCAAAAATGAGAGATTTAGGCAGATCAACATCCGATACTTGAGAACGAGTTATAGCAGATAACTAGAGAACGGGTCAGAGTCAATAGGGGATCCAGAGATTCGGATGATAAGGCCAACATGATTCACAAGGAAAAGGATTACTAGATCCGGGTGAAAGAGAGGTCATCAACCTAGATGGCTTCTAGGTTGACCAGAGGAGAATCTAATGAGGATTTTGGACAAGGTTTCCAAAAAGAATTTGAAGCTACACATGGTTTGCGTGAACAGACAATAGACCCCTTTTTTTACATACACAAGTGCACAAGGAAGCTTTGGTCTATTTAGGGGTCAAGTTATGGGGTCTATAAGTTGTGCAGGTTTAACTTCAAGGGTAAAACACTCAAGGGCTAGAAAATACCAACACAAGCAGGATTTTTTTAAGAGGTTTCACTTGCTAACCACTAGGCTGGTTAAGGTGGGGGGTCTTTTTATGGGCCAAACAGGCAACATTTTTTTTGGTTAGAGGCAAAATGGACTAAACAACTATCGTACCTTCTAGAAAGCAAGGCAAGAGAAACACATATCACGACCTTGTCAAGACTTACCAATCCGACACAAGGTAAAGCATTTCTAACATAGCAGCACATCACATTATTCACAAGTTCTTATTATTGGAATAAAGGTGAGAGAAGCATGTTGATGCACAAGAGACAATGATGCGACAATCATGATGCATGCTCATTCTAGTCGTCTTCTCAGACCTAACTAATTTTTCGGGTGCTTGCTACAACATCCTTATTAATAGTAGTAGTAGCCTTTATGGCCTAAGTAACTAGCCACCTAGCTACCCATCTATTCCTAGGGCTTCACGTCCTAGGTCTATCCTTATCGTCCTAACGATCTATCCAACTGGGTTTCTAAGCAAGTTTTACTTTTGAAAAGGTTGGTAATCATGACTTATTGACTTCTCTGTACTGGTATTCGCTCCGATACCAGATGTGGCGGAACCGCCCGAATTATTCCAACTTAAGTGCCTAAGTCCCACCTTAGAGGCTAGACCACACTTAAATAGGAATAACCCGTCAGTCCCTCGGATCTAGTCCGATAAAGCCACTTATCCAGAATCGAATACCACTAGCTCACTCGAAGGTGAGGCACAGAGAAATACAATAAAACATAATACCACAAATTTAATAAGTATCATTAGTGATTACATTATTGGAGTTTCAGAAATAATAACCATAAATTTTAATGCAGCGGAAATAACTAACGGATAAGAACCGAGTAACTTGGCGAAGCCTGGCCACGCTACTCCTCCTGGTCCTCTCCTGCGGAAGCAGTAACCCACTCGACCATCTATCCCGGTGGTAGGGATGGAGGCCAAGTCACACCAGCAACAAATCATCCTAAGGAGTACCTGCAAAAAATTGTGCCACAAGCAAGGCTGAATATACTAATACTCAGCTAGACTTACCCGGTGTGAGGAGTCTACTCCTCTACCTCTAGACATGCAGCTGTTTGGCTGAGGGGTTTGGTTTGCCAAAAGCACTAGCTGAGTCTAAAATCTTTTTTTAGCTTTTCAAGTTTTAGTATGATCCTTTTTAAACTAGATGAGTACCTAGCTATTCATACATGGTATCAAACATTTTATCAATCAATATCTTTTGCCAGTCACCTCATTTCCACTTATTACTCAATGTAGCAGCATGGATCAAGCAGTCTCATTAGCTGCGAGAAGCAGACGATTCGAATCGAGTTTTTAAACCTTGCAAGGTAAACCTAAACACACGACGTGGCGAGGCACTCCGTTCCCACACACATCAACCGTCCCCATCGATTCCCCGTCGGTAGATCAGGGCTCACCGCCTTGGCATACAATGCCTCACTGACCCCGACTGTCGTCGTGCAGTGATCGCACTTGTACCCACCATAACCGGAATGGGAGACCACGTCTCAGGTCGCGTGAGGGGTAAAGTCCACTGCCAGGTTCAATCAGGTACTAGGCTTACCGATTTACCATATTTCTCGGCATATGTTTAGTACGTTCAAACGCTTGACTCATGGTACCACACCTTAATCCTTATTCCAATTTCCACCTCGTAGACAATCAATCCCCATGGATTGTTGTCCACAGATCAACATCATTATGCTATGAACGTGGATACAACCAATTCCTGACCTCGCGCGAGTGCTAGAAAAATCACTCGACTTCTACCGAGATCCCTAATTAGCAAAGCAGCTACTCGACCTAGCATACTAGTATCCATCTCAAAGGGAAATCCTGAGGTAATGCAACTAGGGTTTCAGGCAACTCCTACACTTAAGTGCACAATACACGCCTACAATCATTAAGTGTAGTAAAATAATATATAGAACTGGTTATGCATAAAACCGGGGCTTGCCTTTATTTTAACACTTAGATAGTGTTTGCTGGGGGAGGTACTCGCTCGACGAGCATTCACTGGTTAAGTCCATTCTTCAGGTCGTCCACCAAAGGCATCTTGTGGTTGGCACCACATCAATGGCTCGATCATCATCTCTCGGTCCTAAATGAGATGCAATATGCATATGTATGAATATAATGAAATAGCACAAGATACTTTAAGTACACGCTAGCGAATTAAACACTAAGTAGCGAGACATTACAAGCAACCACACCCACTAGCGTTAGCTAACTACATATCGTCGAGCGCACAACATTACATCACTAAAAAGACGACAACCATTTTGGATATTTACGCAACACAATACTACATCACAATTAACTAGAGAAAGAAACGTATAAAAACATGACACATATATTATCTCAAGCTTAGCCATGGCAATTCTATGTGAATTTAGTGCCAACCAATCATTTTTAGCCAAAAGGGTGAACTAACAATTAAATGAGTGTTTGCAGATTTTTGGGACAGCAGCACAACAGTTACTTGTTTTAATCATAACTTTTCAAATATTAATCCAAACATAGCAAACTAGGACTTTCTGGAAAGCTTAAAATGTTCTCTACAACTTTGGTATTTTCACCTCAACAAGATTCAACACTTAGCAAGGTTAAAAGTGCTAACACAACAGATCTGTCCAGATTTGGACAGATTCAGACTTGTGAATTTAAAAATTCATAACTAAAGATTCAGACATCCAAACAAAGTGATTTTAGACTTTCTGGAAAGATAATTAAATGTTCTACAAATTATTTATAAACATCATTGGCTAGTTTAATATGTATCAAGGGTAAAATACACTATGAAGGCTGTACTGTCCAGAACTGGACAGATTCAGTCTTCAGACTTTAAACATCCATAACTTAATCTTCAGACCACCAAAAAGAGTGATACAAGACTTTTTGGAAAGCTCAGCAAAAGCACTACATAACTTTTATAATCACCACGAATTGATTCCAGGTTTAAGCAACCCAAACATTACAGTTTTCAAAATCTGTTCTGATAGTGGACAGAACACAGCAATCAGTTTGTAAAATTCATAACTCTTAAACTGTAAGGCCTATGGTTATGAAATTTTAACACAAGCAAGATGAGAAACGATTCTACAATTTTCTTATAATCGACAAGGACTGAATTTAACATTAACTCAAGCAAACAATGCAGTTTCTGAAATTTGTACAGAATTTGGACAGATTCAGTTACTGAATTTGTAAAAAACATAACTCCTAAACGATCAGACTTATGCCTGTCAATGTTTAACACAAGTAAGATAATAGAGTTGTCTACAACTTTCTTGTGAACATCAATAACTGATTTCAACATTAACTTAATCAACCAGTGCAATTTCTGAAATCTGTTCAGAAATTCGACAGATTCAGGTGCTGGGCTTGTGAAAAGCACAACTCCTAAACGATCAGGTTTATGGCTGTCAAATTTTAGTACAAGCAAGATAATCATGTTATCGACAACTTTTCTATAGCACATATCTGGAGAAAACACAATTTAGTTCATCAAACATACAGCACACCGAAAACAGTACGTGCAGCCCAAAACAGCAATCAATACATTTCAGTTTCTATACAATTCAAGAATTGCCGCGTTCTAGAGACTTGAATGATTGTAACACTTTGACATTTGTTAGAGTTAAAATAACCAAGTGAGAACTAACAAGTAGACTTACTAAATTTTATCCGTGTCATTATGAGCACTAGAAGTACTATATTTAATTAACAACGCATTCTTCCCGATAATCGATATCGAAGTGTTGTTCACACAATAATTTGTATTTTAACTTAGACTTCACATGAGCACTAATACTTTTCATTCGCGACCATAACCATACGTATTTAGACTACAACAAACAATTCACTGTGATTATGAGCTTAACCACGTCATCTAACAATTCGGTTAACTAGAGCAACGACATCGCCGCTAAATAACATACACGTCAACTTGCCTTTTATTGCCGCAATCCGAGACACAACATATACTACAACATTTTTATAAACCCACAGATTCACAAGTATATTCGCACACCGACCAACTCCTATGAATCATAAACCACAAATCTCCAAATCGCAATCACCACACATTTACTTCCCAAATCATGAACGCTTACATGTTTATCCTACGAACCGGGTATTTCAATAATTAGCCTAAAACAACTAACTCCATTATATCCTTGTATCACAAACCTACTTGACTTACGTGAAGTGTCTACTCGAAATCGTGAGCACAATCATACACTATATGCGAAGCCTAATTTAACGAGCGCATAATACGCATCGTCATGACTTGACCTATAAATATAGAGAAAGTGATGACTACTCTGGCATGTCACCACCTCTCTATTTAAGCCAAGACAATTTCTACCATCGACTAAGAGTCGTAAGCATTAAATACCTTACTACTTTACATGCACAAATAAACTTCAACTTAACACAACTGACAACGATGGAATTTTTACTAAACTCATCATACGCATAACCCTGTCTCGCATACAACCATATTATGGCGTGCACTCGAGACACTTCACTCAATGTGGCGCGACCACTAATATAAATGAACTCCGACACTCATGTCTTAACGATATATCCTCCACGCAAACTAGCATTCTCTAAACTACTCGCCACATCAATAAATATATCCCCTCTAAAATTACGAATCCCATCACATTGCTTAAAACAAATACACTTTTCACATAAACACATATCGATGCATTTCCCAAAACAAAATCCACATTTTGTAAATACCCGAGTTCTTTTCTATTTCATTTTCTTCCCTACACGCGTCCATTCATACAATTATACTTTCACACACATATAACCACATGCACATCATCGACCAAAACATAATTAGACAACTACAAATCGCGCACATCAATTAACCTCTTGTTCTCCAATCGCAAACACGATCCTACCAATGCGCATAATCGAAACATTTTACACACATCCATTCAAAATAATTAATCGAGTCGATCGAGAGCGACATGCATTGGCTCACCATAAACAAACCCAATCGGTGTTTGTGAGGACGACGGCGATTCCGATTTGTGCATCGCTACGAACATCGACGAGCGTCGAGCGGCTTGCCTTCTCCCCGCAAAACACGGGGTTCGTCTCCTCCACAAAACAAAACAAAGCAACATATACACAATTAATCACCGGAGAATAATGTCGATGTGATATCAAACAAGAATTGTCGTGGTCTCACCGGGGTGAACGACGACGATATTGGGGTTGCGCAAAACAGCAAACACCCGGCGGGCATCCCGGCGTGCTGTTCGCTGCGCAGCACAAAGCAGCGAGTCGCGCGGAGACGTCGGGGCTGCTGCGTCAACGGGGAAAAATAGAGGGGTTGCACGTTGTTGGACAACGAGCAGCGACAATGTGGCTACGCAATACGTCGAGCGGGTGGCATGCAAGCAACACGGAGGGAGTCCGGGGCTGCTGTCTTTTGGACCGGCGTCGCTGCGCAGAGAAAAAAAAATGGACGCCATGGCTACTGCTGCCGTGTGCCATAGATCAGAGATAAAATGTGGCGTGGGAGAGGGAATGGGGTAGAGAGGCAGTGGATCTCGGGTGCCGAGAGGCCGACGACGATGGAGGCCTAGGCGAGCTCGGCCATGGAGCTCCTGCTGGAATTTCTGGGCGCCTGCTTTTCCCTACGCGATGGCGAGGCCGAGCTGGGAGGGGGAAGCCGCGGAGGAGGGTGCCATGGATGGCCAAGGGGAGAAACCGAGCTGGGGGCCGGTCATAGGTGGAAGAAGGGGGCGCTGCGAGAGGGAGAGCAGAGGCGCCACGCCATGGACGCCGGCGAGCTCGCTGCTCGAGCTCGAACCAGAGGAGATGCCGCGCCCTGGCTGGAGCAGAGGTGGCGTTGGGGAAGAAGGCCCCCTGTCCCAGCCGCTCGCCAGGAGGAACAGGGAGGGTGCCACGCCATGGCTGGCCTTGCTCCCTGCACTCTGCCTGCTGCGCGTGGGGGAAGAAACCAGGGAGAGAAGAAATGGCGGCTAGGGAAAATAGAGGGGTGGGAATGGAAAATTTCCAAGTGAGCACCCCTATTAATAGAAGCAGCCCTAGGGTTAGGGTTTCCTATTGGGCCAAATGGGCTGAGTTGGGCTGGCCCAAAACACTCAAACGGGCTGCGCTAATTTATTTCTCAAAATAAAAATGCTCTCGCGGAAGTCGCCTGTGTAAAAACAGAGCGAGCTGGCGCTCGGTCGGACAGAACGACGAATTATCCGTACTGAGAATTTGATTTGTTTAGCGTCGCTCGGAAAAAAAATATAATTTCCCGCACCCAATTAGGAACAAAATGAATAGAGACCGATTGGTTTCGGATTCGTGATCGAGATCAATCGGGTCGGGTTAATAAAATCATTGCCGGTGTTGATTTTCGAATTTCGGATCAAACGCAGAGGTATTAAGTCGAGTCGGATAGGAATTTATTTGAGGACAACCCATTGGAGATTCCGCTTTGAAATTTTGTCGCGCACTATTTTAGAGACAAGTGCTTCTCTCAAACTTTTTATCGACTTTGGATTTTTAGTCGGAGAATGGCGAATCGTGGCATTTAAAAATCGCTGTCGATACGGGGTTTTGAGTTCGGTTCGAACATGAGATATTTGGCCGAGTCGGATAAAATTGATTAGAGGACGACATATTGAGTATTCCGTTTGAGAGTACAGACTCGGATTAAAATAGTCGGACATCAACCGGGGTTCGAGGAATTAGACTCGGGCTCAGATCAAATAACATCCGTCGAGAGTTTGATTAAACGAGCTTCAGATGAGATTTATAATTTGAGATGGATTATCGAGTTTGTATTCGTGCCGAGAAATAAAAGTTTTAACAGGCTCCAAATTTGGCTTTCTGTGAGATTGAATAATTCCGAATTCGGTGAAATGTGAATGAATAATCTGGATAGTCAGAGACATACGCGAGTGAGAAATAGAAATTTTTACTGAGCATCCGAGATTAGGATAAATCTCCCGACGTAACATGAAATAGACACCTGGGGTGTCACAGGGATGGACTTCACCGCTAACCTAGTAGTAGTGGGTATTATCGCTGTTTAGTGTCCGAACGCACAGCCAGGGATACCCTCGTGGTGCTTTTGGGTAGGACGGTGGCTGATCGTAGCTCAATGGTTCGTGCTAGGCGCACAAGAGAGTAAGAGAGAGACATGCGATTTTCTGCAGGTTCGGGCCGCTTTGAGAGGCGTAATACCCTACTTCGTAGGGTGGCTCTGTATGTGTGGTGTGTTACGAGTGGTGTCTCTTGAATGGAGAGAGGCTAGTATATCAAAATGATGGGGTTCCCTTTGGGCCTTATATACACGACCGTGGGACACTCCCTGCGTACATGATGATCACATTCTTCCAGTATATCTCCTATCTAATAGTGAACTGACTTAGCTTATCCTAAAAACACGCTGACTCCATCCCGATCTATCCCGACGTCCGAGGGCACCGGGCGCGGGAAAAACAGACGGTTCCTTGAGATTGTGCGTAATCCACAGACAATCCGGGTACGGGCCAATTGCCTTCTCACTTGCGGTCTTTGCCCGACCAACAACGAGACGACCTTGTGGGGCAACTGGTCTGTGGACCCATGCAAAGGTCTTTCGCCTTCTAGTGGACCCGGAGGATATCTGTCCCCCACAAGCCCCCAATCTTTGAGTTGATTTTGAAATAATCGACTCAATGGTTCCTGGTCCTTCCTGTGGGTTCGTTGCATGGCCTGATTTTTGTACTGCTGTTGGGTGTAGCCCCCGAGCTTTGAGTGGATTTTAAAAATAATCCGTTCAAAGGTCTTCATTTTATGCTTTTGAAATCAACTTTTTGGCTTCAAGGTATTGTGAATCTATTGGGTGCACCGAAGGTGCACCCAATGGGTGTAGCCCCCGAGCTTTGAGTGGATTTTAGAAATAATCAATCCAAAGGTCTTCATTTTTATGCTTTTAAAATCAGCATTTTGGCTTCAAGGTATTGTGAATCTATTGGGTGCGCCGAATGTGCACCCAATGGTTATAGCCCCCGAGCTTTGAGTGGATTTTAGAAATAATCCATTCAAAGGTCTTCATTTTTATGCTTTTGAAATTAGCATTTTGGCTTCAAGGTATTGTGAATCTATTGGTGCACCCAATGGGTGTAGCCCCTGAGCTTTAAGTGGATTTTAGAAATAATCCATTCAAAGGTCTTCATTTTTATGCTTTTGAAATCAACATTTTCAGAATAACCAGGCGACGCCATCTGTCCACGCCTTGTTAGGTCTGAAATCAATTTGATTAGTGACAAGTTGGACATCTGGCTGGTTGAGACAGATGCCCTTTGGCTGGACACCATGCTCTATGCTTCAATGCTTTTGTTGATGGGAATTGCACTTCAGTAACCACAATTGTGCTTCCTTCCGTTTCAGTCGATCTCCTTTTGTCGCGATACATTCATTGAGTATATTTTGTGGATATTGTTTCTTCAGAAAATCTTGAAAATCCTAGGTGATACACCCAATGTGTGTCTTGGTGCGCTGAGTGTTTATCGCATTGTCCTGAAGTAGTAACTTGATGTGATGGAGAGGTGTAATCATTTGCCTGAGCAACTGACTTGGGTCCAACCAGTGTCGTGTTACGCAAAACGGCGCCAGTTGCCTGACTCATTTTTAGGCGGCTTGAATTGCTTATTGAATTCTTGCGACTGTTCGGCGAGCGGGAGAGGAGGTGGACGGTCACCCCTCGGTCCCTTTAAATAGTCCGCTTGCCCTAGCTGTTTTCTTGACTCGTTCTTAATCACTTGCTCTCTTCTTCTTCTTCTTCACTTCTCCACTTTCTACATGACCATGGGTAGGGGCAAGAGGGGCAAGGGCTGGCCTCGCCGCACTGATGACAAGCGCAAGTGTCCCCCAAGTCCTCCCTTGGAGGATTTTGGTGACTCGGAGTACTCGGAGGAAGCTTCCTCCGAGTATGATCGATCGCCCGCTCCCGCATACCCCGTGGCGTCATCCGAGGACTCGGATGACTCCATGAGGCTGTCCACTACGGCCCAAGCATACTGGCGCTCCATCGAGCGTGCCGGGCTCGGTGGGTCGGATGATTCGGACAAGGTCTCCTCGAAAGAGGTGTACTCCTCCGACTCCTCCGAAGAGTGGAGTGGCAGCGAGGGTGATGGCGGCAATGATGATGGCAGCGGCGGCGACGACGATGGCAAGGGCGGTGGTGGTGGCGACGGCGAGGGCGATGGCAAAGGCGACGACAAGGGCGACGACGGTGACGACAAGGGAGACGGTGATGGCGACGACGACGGTAAGGGCGACGGTGACGACAAAGGCGACGACGGCAAGGCCGGCGGCAGAATGCTGCAAGGGGTGAGAAGGCCGACTCATAATGAATCGGTCTCAAGTTTTCAACGATCTCCCCCTATGAATAAAAATGCGGCTCTTTGCTAGTCCACTGTTCCATGCTTTTGTTTGCGCAATTGATGGCTCGCCGACATTTTAGAGGTAATTCCTGAGTGATGCTTATGATCTCCGCTTTTCCGAGTTATGATCTAGCACTTTTGCGCCAAACTTATTGAGCCGACTCATATTTATGTTGACATATCCCCTTGAGTTCTGAACCCTAATTCTCGCTTTTTTCTCTGCCGCTTCTCTGTTTCCTGAGTTCTTGAGCCCGCTCGCTTTGCTTGAGAGATTGCGATGGTTCCCAAAAGGAAGAGACAGAGTGTTGTTGTTCCAATTATCCTGTCAATCGATACTAATAGCCAACTTCCATTTGCTGGCAACCACATGCCCGTTGTTTCCGAGTCTGACCTCTTGCACCTCGTCAAAACTAGTGTTCTTCCGCTAAAGGAGCTGTGTTCGTGGCGAACCTGGTGCGGGGTTACCGTTCCGACAGAGGATACCCACGAAGCTGTCGTCTTCGTGCCCTTTCTCATCCGAGGATTGGCCCTACCGGCCTCTCCCTTTTTCCGTGGACTCCTCGATTTTTATGCTCTGAATCTTACACATTTAAACCCCAATTCTGTTCTTCAAATTGATGTTTTTGTTCACCTCTGCGAGGCTTTCCTTGGAATTGTTCCTCATTTCGGGCTTTGGAAATACCTCTACCACTGTTGGCCCGGGATGGCTGGAGGACAGCATCAACTTGTTGGTGGTGCCAGCTTGGAGCTTCGTCGGGGTAGGAAAGTCGAATATCTTGATATCCCCCTTAAGGACAGCATTAAAGGATGGCACCTTGAGTGGTTTACCATGGAGAACCACAACAACTCCCTCCCCTTGATCGGGGAGGTAGCCCAACGTCCGCACGCCCAGCTGGACAGAGTCCCCCACAGCTTCAGAGCTAGTCGAGTCCAGGGTGCTGCTTGCCGAAATATGTGCATTGAAAGACAAGGGCCTGACTGCCGAAACTGTTGTTGCTGACTATGTCTTCAAGAACATAAAACCTCTGAAAGATAGAGTGTACCTATCTTATCTGTACACCGGGGTCAACGACCCTACCCGAATTACCAATAGACGAATTCCTAACTAGGACCTACTGAGCCAGATTGACTTGATGCGAAGGGGCAAGGTTTCGAATGCTGGTGCTCCCCTATCTTATTCTGCCTCGAATCTACCTCCACAGAGTCCCTTTTCTGAATTCACTTCCAATCCTCCTGTTCAAGATGGCAGTCTTGGATGACATCGAGGCTTTCATCGCTCCATTCTAGAATCTTCCTGAAGCAGAGAGGCGGACTCACTTCCAGATGCCGACCAGTGCTGATGAGGCTGAGGTGAACGTTGTTCTCAGCATGCTGGCTGGAGAATCGTCTGACTCTACCCATACTAAGTCGATGGCTGTTGCGATTGGGCAAAACCTTGGTGAGGACGAAGAAGTTCAGAATCCTAAAGGTGTTCGTTGCAAGTGCTCACGCCAGACGAGCTATCTAGCTGCGCCCCATGAGGAGAAAAAAGAGAAAGAAAGACTCTGGTGGTTATCAAGCTTAGAACAAGATGCTGGTCCCTCGACATCACTCCTCGGTGGTGGCCCAACGAGCACCACCCTCAAGGACAATATCAGAGGTTGTGATGATGCCAGAGTTGGCAGTTGTGTGCTTGATGAGGACGAAGAGGAGAAAGAAGAACTTCCCTTGATTCGTAAGAACAGTCACATCAGCAGGAGCAGTGACATCCCGAGGTAGGCCTTATCAGGACTTGTTAGCCTCCAGGGGTTGACAATGTCTGCCTTTGACCATGCATTAGAAGAGATTATCCCTGAGAACCTTTTATCAGAGCCCCCTAAGGTTGACAGTTCCATCGTCTGTTCAGAGGTCCCAGATGATGTTCCTTTGTCATGTGATCCTATCAGGCAAGAGGTAACCTGGACAGTTTCTCGCGCTTCATTGACCTTGGAGGGCAGTCTAGCTTGCGAGGACACACTAGCCCTTGACGCTACTGATCAGAGTGACCCGGCTCCTCTAGGTACGACCAAGGGTGCTTCAGCTTCGAAAGTTGCTGCTAAGCACGACCTAGCCCCCGAGGGTGGTGCTAAGGGCGACACAACCCCCGAGGGTGTTAGGCCAAGCTCCTCTTCGGCTGCTTCTATGAACATCCACGTTGGATCACCACTGGTTCAATCTGAGCAACTCGTGGTGACAAATTTATCTGCTGCTCTCGTCGGTCCGGTCACCTTAGAGGCTAATGACCCGGATGCTAAGAATCCGCTGCCTGCTGATGGAGCTGAGGTCTCTCCGAGTTATGATTTCAACATCATTCCTGTTGATGCCCCCTCAACAAGCAGTGCATCGATGCTTCCAACTTTTGGTCTTCCCATATTTCTCTCCAATCTTTAGGTGAGTCGACTTTTGCTTCTTATTGTTCATGTTGGCAAATGGGTTCTCTTGCCGATTTTTGAAATTGCAGATTTTTTAAAGTATTCGATTATGTATCTGTCCAGTTGAAATCTTGTGGCACCTCTATCCCCGACCAAGTTTTGTCTTTGATGCAGTGGAAACCTCTACTACTTCAGAGGCAGATAGAAGATCTGAAGGCCTCCAACCTTGGTTAGTGAGTTTGTGGTTTCCTTTTTTGATGTTTATTGCTTTTCTTATCTCATATCTTGTGTTCTTTTCCTGCCGCTTTACCAGTTCTGATTCAGCGGTGCTCCGATGCTGAAGAGAAGTATACTCAGAGCGAGGCTAACCTGAACCAAGTCTCTGCCTTCTTGGACAATGCCTTTGCCTTGAATTCTTCTTTGAATGGTCAACTTGACTCAGAGAAGATGGCTTATGAGGTAAATTTTCTTGACTGCTTCTGCTTTGCTTCGATGCTCAGTGCTGTTCTTGCTTGCAGGAGGAGAGGCGGATGCTCCTTGCTTCTCGCGACAATCTGGACAAATTATATCGTGATGCCAGCAATTATTTGACTATCCTGGAGAGAAGTCACTGCTTGTCACACCCGGTTTTAGAAGGTAAACCGAATGCGAACCATGTACGTGCCAGGATCAGTTATTCACGTACACAGCGATTACATAAATGACTCATCATAGCACAATGCTTCGAATTACAATAAAGAGTAAGTAATAATATTACAGACTAGAGCCATTTACATAATATAAATCAAAGTACACAGAATCGAAACGTAGCCAACGTAAACAACCCACCATAGGCAGCTGACTGGGGGAGGTCGCTAGCCTAATCCTCGGACTCGTCGAAGTCCTAGAACTCATGGAGATCCGCCTCGACACCTTCTTTACCTGAGCATAGATTGCACCAAAGGCAACCTGGTGTTTTGTGAAAGCAAGGGTGAGTACACATCAACGTACTCAGCAAATGTCCCGTTTGGCTGTAGTGGACTAGCTTTATGTGGGGTTAAGGTCAAAGCAGTTGCTTTTAGTTGGTCAAGTATTTATTATTAGTGGAAGCCAAGTTTTAGCAATAACCAACCCGTGAACCATTTCCTCATCGAGGAACATCATCATCATAGTCGAACCAAAACCATAAACATAATCATTGTATCTCAGATCATATGTATCTCTAATCAAAGAGGATCCCAAGGCTGCTCTTAACCGTGAGCACGGCTGATATATCAGTTTCATTACCCTCTGCAGAGGTCGCACACTTTACCCATGAGCCGTGATTCCCGTTTTGCCCGGGGATCATGACTCCCCATTGATCACTTCCTAGGTGGTTCGGCAGGGTATCACTACGTAGCTTTTACAAAGATTCCCTAGAGGTCATAGCCGCCCGTTAGGTTTCTCCAGTTTGATAAACACAGTACCCCTCCCCACAGGAGGGTGACTAACAAAAGCAAAACGAAAGAACCTCGGCACTCAGCCTCGGCAGAGCAAGCATTGTGCCTGGACCCCATTGACGACACGACGGCGAAGCAACTACACCTCTAGTTCCTCTAATTAATTAGCTAAGGGCGCCCCATTTCACCCTCATGGTTGCACTGTTATCCCGGGTGGTCTCTCAACGAATAGGTCCTTACGGAGAGGCACTCGAGAAACAGCCCGAGTCCCCTTAAATGCCACAAGTATATCATCATATCCAGAATAAAATCATAGTATCATCATTGTATCTCATCATGTTCATTGATTAGAGTAAAGCGCTAGCATGTAGCTAACCATAGTAACCCAAAAAGGTAAATCAAGGACAAGGTAAATAGAAAGCTAGTAAATCCTTAGGTTGTTCATAGTATGCGGGACAGTGTATTATAAAGTAAATGGGACATAATGGGTCAGAGGACACTTGCCTTCACCAAACATATGCTCAAGGTCTTCAATCTCGTGGAACTTGAAGAACTGGATCACTTGGTCGCCAATGCTTGATCTTTGATCCCTCAAAGCTCGGAAACGGATCGCAATCTATTCGCGACGCACAACGAATACAAACAGGCACAAACAAACAAACATATATATGCATAAGAACATTACACCATTAAAATAAGAACATAATAAAATATGCAAAACGAAATAGAGCGCGTTACTACGGTCGCGCGAGGAAAAAGAAATGTCAAACTCGAAGTTACGGTCAAGAAGTAAACGGGTTTACGCTAAACCAGTATCAACAATAACTTTTAGTTCGACCTTATCAAATATAAATATTATACACCATTTAGTTCGATTAATCTGCTACACTAACAAATGTCAGTTAATTAAGTTATTTTAATTAAAACGGGAGATTCTAAGCAAGACGAATATACGACGCGTGAAACAGCACGACAGCGTGCAAACGACGCGCGTACACACATGACTTAGCATGCGGACAACGCGCGAAACAACGCACGAGACAGCACGCGCGACTAGAGCGAACGACGAGCGAACGAGCACGCCACCGCGTACGGAACAGCACGCGCGACAGGCGAGGAAAACTAAATAGGTGATGCATTTATACTAAACAAATATTAAATAAATAAAAAAAGTTAAGCTAAAATTAGCCAGGTTAATGTTTATTATAAAAGAGCGAGATAAACACCATTTAATCTAATTGAAATATTAGTCTAATAAATATTAGTCAACGAACTTTAAGCTAATTATCTAACATATATGACTTGACGAATTAACGTCACTAATATGAGTCTTTACAAGCGAAAAGAAATTATTATCACGCGTAGACGTCGTGCGACACACGTGATCGACACGCGAGATACGCGCGACAGGCGCGAGCAACGCGTGGCGAGGCGCGCGACACACGCAAACGACACGCGACAACGTGTGCGAACGGCACGCGTGACACTCACGAACGACACGCGACGACCCGTGCGAAACAGCACGGTGACGCGTGAACGATGCCACGTGCGAAAAAAAACAAACAAACAAATAAATAAAAATAGTTAAGTTGGTATTAATCAAGTTAATATTTATTTATAAAAAACCCGAGTTAAAAAACTATAAAACAGGTTTAGTTAGAAGATCATTTTAATAAGTATCGAATGGATAGCTAATTAGATAATATAGGCTTGTGACATGATAAAATACATTACTAATACGAAATCGACGCGACTGAATAATTAATTTAGAACGAACACGATATGTCGCATTGCTAATCGATATCGTGTCTACACTAACCAAACATAAATAAAAACGCTTTGGATTGACACAACTACCTTAATAGCTATTGACGAAGCGTATAATTAAAATTACCAGTTCGTTTTCGGTTGAATTGTTATTTTAATAGCCGACCACTAAACAACTAATTACTAATTAATTATTCAACATTCACGAAGTGGCGAAACGATTTTACCAAAACGCGCAACTAGCGATTTGCGCGAACGACGGCTCGCGCACGCGCGGCAGCACGCGAATCGGATGGCGATGAAGCACGCGGACAGCGTGCGCGCCACGCGAGAATCACTAACGTATACTGTGCTCATACTATATATGTATCAAACTACAAGCATTTAAGTTAGTACAATTCCTATCAACATTTATATTTGTAAAAGCAATAGTTAAAAATTATAACTAGGTTTACCTAGCAAGCTAAATTAATTAACATTGATTAAACAAATGCTTACTTAATTACTTACAACATACGACATGGTCAAACAAAATTACTAACGCGTCGACGATGCTCACCTAGGTGCGGACATGGACGGCGTGGACGCGCGGCGCGACGTCGATGGACGCGCGACGGCGGTTCTTCCTCGTCGATGCCTAGGAACAGCCGAGCACGATGGCGACTTGCTGACCGAACAGGGCCACAAGCTGCGCCGCCGCGGGCTGGCTGGCCACGCCGCCGCGCAGGCAGGCTGCCGAGCCAGACGAGCGCCCGGGCAGAGGCCGGGACGCGGGCGGTTCTAGCTGAGCTGGGCGCGAGTGGGCGAGAAAACTGCTTCGTGGGCTCTCTTCGGGGAAGATGAACAGGGGCTAGGCGAGATCGTGGCGGCAGTTTCCATTTGCAAGGCACCAGCGATAGACGGGCAGCAGCGCATCGCAGCCAGCGGCCAGGAGCAGCGGCAAGGCATGGCGAGCGTGCTGGGCTGCGGCGCTGCACCGCGGCTAGGCCGCGCATAGCGCAGCTGCGCAGGGACGAGCATGGGGGAGCGACGCGCTGGGCTATGCAGTGGCGAGCGTCGAGATCGGCTGGGATGGCGGAGGATCGAGAGATGCTGGGGGTTTTTTATGCGCGAAATTAGGAAGGGGTGGTTGCAGACTTGCAGTTGCAGCTTCGTGCGTTCGGAGCGGGAGAAACAGTTTTCTCCACGGAAGCGCGGGTGACAGGTGGGCCTGCATGAAATGTGAGAGGAGAGGATGACGGTCGGGAGCCACATGACAGCCAATGAGAGGATAGGGAGCGTTCACAATTTGGCCTAGCCGCTAGGCCTCTCGCACGAACGTTTCACATTTGCTCTTTTCTTTCTTTATTTTTTTATTATATGGATATAGATATAAATTTATATTTGTATATAAATATATTTATTTATTCATTTCCTTTCCAAGTAATTTAAATGCGATAATTTCTTTTTCTTCCAAACATAAACATCGCCAAAATCTTTTTTAGCAAAAGAAAGAATGTGCCCCAGCATGAAATGAAACGCACGGTTTATTGAAAATAGCACCTATAGATAGTAGGTTAACTCTCTTTTTCTGAGGAAAAAAGAAAAGAGGACAAAAAAAGAAAGGTAACACCTGAATTTGGTGAATATTTAAAAAGAAATTTTATACCTCTAAAATCAGGGTGTTACAAATCTAACCCCCTTAACAGAATCTCGCCCTCGAGATTCAAGAAGAGGCTAGCAAGAACAACAAAGCTGGTTCATCGGTTGTCCAAGGCTTTCTTGAGTTAACTTTGACTCGGTAAGTTTAACTTGCGAATTGGTTGCTTTGACCTTCCGATGCTCGAGACCAATCGATACAATTTTCTTGAGGATCCCTTGGACCTGTGGGTTAGGACCCACACACGCTTTCGCTATGCCACTCTGATTTTGTTGGTTGATGTTGATCACATTGTCTTCATTGGGGTTAGCGGCTAACCCCCTTAACAGAAGCGTTGATATGCACTTGGTGAAGATGCTGTCGACTCTGATCTTGACTGATTAAGAGAGGGCTGAGAATGCCAACCGGACAGGCACAAGAGGAGAGGGTATAGATAGAAAAGGTAAGCATAGATGGATTAAAGAGAGAAAAGGGAGAGCACCCAGCTACCTAACTCTATGGCACTCACCTAGTAAACTGATGTCATTGCGAACCAAGGGCCACAACACATCAACACTCATCACAAAGAAGCAAATCGGTCATAACACAAGGATGATCAGTACAAGCATACAACAACAAACATCTCGTTGCTATACATTCCTTTTAGTTATATGGTGGTCCTTCTTAAAAAGGGAATAACCGCTCTCTAAGGTTGTTGAAGGACAAGGAGAAGAACAAGACGTGTAGGATAGGGACACAAGTACAATAAGGGATGGAGTTAAAGCAAGGACTGTAATCTACAAGGGAGAAAATGCAACCAAGGGTAGGGTAGGTAAAACACCATTCTCAAATCGAGATGGGAAAAATGGTACTTCAAAAGATAGGCATAGGATAAGCATCATGGAAAGATCTAGATATTAAGAAGGTAAGGGTGACACCGAGCAAAAGATAAGACTTGCAATGCGACAAAGGAAAAGGGAATGAACAAGAGCAGAATGGGTAAGACATCACTCTTGAAATGAAATGGGAGAGACAACTTTAAAATGCAGGTACAGGATAAGCATCAAGGTAAAGATCGAGGGATGACAAGGGTTAAGGTGATAATGGATAGACACACAATAAAGGATGTATTTTAGGCAAAGCTTGCAAGGCGTTAAAGAAGAGGAAGCAACCAATGGTGAAGTTGGGGATGTTTTATCCCCGAACAAGGATGGAAAAGAGGAGGCTTTAAAGGGTAGGTTCAAAGTAAGCATGAGGGCAAGGGCATAGATATCATGAGGGTTTAAAGGTGATAACTGACAAGGATATAGGAGGGGAGGTAAATGGGCATAAGAACCAAGGATATAAATACCATAAAGGATGGAGTTAAGACAGGACCTGCAAGTGGAAAAGAAGAGGATATGTCCAAGGTCTAGATAGGTAAATTGCCACTCTCCAATTGAGGTGGAAGAGAGGAGATTTTTAAAGAGCCAAAATAAATATGAGTATCAAGGCATGATCGATGGATGACAAGGAGATGGTGATAGCAAACAAAACACACAACAAAGGATGGAATTAAGACAAAACCTGTAAGGCAACAATGAGTGAAAATAAATCAAAGGAGAGATAGGTAACTCATAGCCTCAAACTGGGTTGAAGGAAAGGGGAAGCTTTTAAAGGATAAGTTTAAGGTGAGCATTTAGGTAGAAAACCTCAATATCGCAAGGGTCAAAGGCGATACTAGACAAGGGGTATGAGAGAAAAGATGAAGGCATTGAAGAGCCAGTGGTATGAGTACAACAAAGAATGGGGTCACGCCCAGGCTTACACGCGGTAAAGAAGAGGATATAGCCAAGGGTGAGGTAAGTAAAACACCGCTCTCACATTGAGATAGGAGATTGGAGATTTTAGAGAACGGACATAATGTAATCACCAAGGTAAGATCGAGGGATGAGAAAGATAAAGGTAATAGCAAACAAAAGTGGGCAAAGGATGGAGTTAAAAACTCGCAAGGGACAAAGAAGATGATACACCCAAAAGAAAAATAGGTAAAACACACAACTCTCAGATTGAGATGGAAGAGGGGAGACTTTAAAAGTGTTGGGGGCCTTCGGCTTCCGAAGGTCCTCAAAAACATGATTTAACAATGTTTCTGGAGTATAATGTGTGAACAGGTATCTTCGGACTTGAATCAGAAAGGGAGAAGCTCAAAAGATACGAAGGTTGACACAGTGCCGAAGCTGTGGAGCAGGAAAGCTTCGGCATGTTCGCAGAAAGGGGAACCGACTTAAAGATGAAAAGGCCATTTAGACCTCGATAGAATGCTATAGAATTATCACCAAATGTAAAGGGCATGTATGTAATTTTGTATGGGTTGTACCCCGTGCCTATAAATAGGTGAACAGTACCTCCGTACTGTTCACGCTGACTTGGCATTTGCTTTTGCGTCACACTTGTATTTTCATCTCCTTCCAAGCCGAAGGTACATTTATAATTCAATATTGTTTCTATTTCTTTATGATGAGTTAATAAAGTTAAATGAATAATGTTATATGATTATTCACGCTATCTTTTATATTTCATATGCTTCGTCTTTTACTAATGTATATTGTAGTGATGAAGGTTAATCCTTCATGACCTTCGTCCGGAGATCGTTATATCCTAAGGGAAATAATGCTTCGAAGGACGAAGGATCTTAATGTTTAACATTTTCTGTGTTGCCTTGTTCTTAACTCATAGCATTTGAGAACAAGTCCCCAACATTGGCGCCCACCGTCCGGTGAACTCACTTCCACTTCGAGTCTTCGTGAACACCTTCGGAAGCTATAGACCTTCGCTATGGCGCCGAAGAAAGCTTCAGCGGCTGGGGCTGCAGCACTACAACCGCTGGACCACAACCAGGAGACCGTCTCTCTTCGGGAGGCCAGAAGCCAGAAGAGAAAAGCTGTTAGCCCGACGCTTGAGGAAGAAGAGCTAGACCAAGAAATCAGAGAGATGGAGATGCTACATCAACAAGTGCAGAGGAAGAAGGAGAAGATGGCCCGCCTAGCTGAGTTGCAAAGGCAAATTGACGAAGCTTCTGAGGAAGTTCGCCATCTCACTCACGATGAGCAGAACAGAAGGCCTCATCAGAAAGACCTCCATCAGGAGGGCTTCGTCAACGAAGACGACTGGTATGATAATTTCCATCAGGGAAATTTTGTTTTTGATGATGCTTCTCCTCTGTCTGCTGAGCTGCAGGCTACACCTTGGCCTCCATCCTATAAGCCACCCCAGCTCCCCATGTTTGACGGCCACTCCGACCCGAAGCAATTCTTGATGAGCTACGAAGCAACAGTGTCTTCGTACGGGGGCAACGCTGCAATCATGGCGAAGTCTTTCGTCATGGCCGTCAGGAATGTTGCTCAGACCTGGTATTCCTCCCTTCGGCCAGGAACAATCACTTCATGGCAGAAGCTGAAGGATATGTTACTGACCAGCTTTCAAGGATTTCAAACGAAGCCGGTTACAGCTCAAGCCCTCTTCCAGTGTATTCAGGATCACGAAGAATACCTTCAGGCGTATGTCCGAAGGTTCTTACGATTGAGGGCGCAGGCACCAACGGTGCCCAATGAAATCGTTATCGAAGCCATGATCAAGGGGCTCCGTCCTGGACCTGCAGCTCAATACTTTGCTCGGAAGCCTCCTCAGACCTTGGAGAAATTGCTCCAAAAGATGGATGAGTACATTCGTGCTGACAATGACTTTCGCCAAAGAAGGGAGGAGGCCTTCAGATTTTCTGAGATGACCAGGGGCTTCGGAGGAAGATACTACCCGAGGCATGTCCGTTCCATTCACAACACTCAGAATGATGATAAGGGGAGTCAGCAAAACAGGCCGCAGTGCTCCTCACAGGCTTCGGGGCAACAACAAACTTTCTTTCGGCCACCAGCTCCAAGAGGCAGAGGCGCCAGGGGCTTCGGCGGAAGATTCGGAGATCAGCCAAGGAGACTGTTTTGCCTATTCTGTGGAGAGGGCAAGGGCCACACCACTAGGACGTGCCATGTTACAATCCAGAAGCAAAAGGAACTAGCCGAAGCTGCATCTCAACAAGCTCAGTCGAAGCAGGTTATGCATACTGCTTCGTTTCATCCGCCTTATGTCCCACAATACATAGACAACCACCCTGCGGCTTCTGTAGCTTCGGCAAGTCAACCTCAAGCTTCCTGGCAGCAGCTTCCGCCTCCACCTCCATTGCAGCAAGGTCAACAGCCAGAAGGGAGTCAATACGCTCCACATCAGAGGGACTTCAGAGAACAGTCCGAAGCTCGCACAGTCAACAGCACTGTGCCAGAGTCGAAGCACATTTATTGACATATCCTACCTTTGATAGCAGTCTTTTCTATTCAGTTTTATTTTCTGTGAAGCAAAAAACATTGATAGTTTTCATGTAATAATTTCGTTGTTTCCCACGAGGAAAATCTATTTGCTCCACAGGCCTAAGTTGCTGAAGCCTAAAACTTTTTCCGTTACCAAGGAGGACCTTCGGATTAAAAATCCTTCGGAGTAACAGAAAGTCGTTCTAAGGAACGCAGAGTAAGTTTATGAAGTCACAAAAAGCCGTTCCAAAGGGAGCGCAGTGTAAGTTTTCTGCTCAGAAGTCGTTCCTAAAGGAATGCAGAGCCTACAGCGAAAAGTCAACGCTGATACCGCCTAAGTAAAAGGCGAAGAAGCTCCTAAGGGAGGCTTACAGCGAAAAGTCAACGCTGATACCGCCTAAGTAAGAGGCGAAGAAGCTCCTAAGGGAGGCTTACAGCGAAAAGTCAACGCTGATACCGTCTAAGTAAAAGACGAAGAAGCTCCAAAAACGTTCCCAAGGGAATGCAGAGCTTACGAATATATTTTATGTGTATCTCCGGAACAAATGTCACATGCATAACATAACATCATCACATCATTTTGCATAGCATAAGCATCATACATCATATTGCATTTGGCAAGAGAAGGAGATACTCTCAACCTTCGAAAGGATGCTTTGAGAAAGTGACATCGAAATTGTACAGCTTCGGAATACAGCTTCGGAGAATATTTTTACGAAACATGGGCGAGCTTTATCAGATCAATATCGAAGTTGTATAGCTTCGGAGTATAGCTTCGAAGAATGTTTTGACGAAGCATGGATGTGATTCATCAGAATAATTTTAACGGAGAATGCCTTCTTCACGAAGCATGAAAAGAAGGGAAGGTGTTTTTTCGCCAAAGGCTCAAAAATGGTATGTATTTAATGTTTCATGCATCGTAAAGAATTCAATAATGAAAGGAGACTTGTATATTACATTCAAATGTACAAAGTGTTACATAGATTACACTTTAAATGATTTTTCCAAATAGCATCTAATCTTCTCTCAATACTTCTTCGGCGGCCTCATTTAGAAGTTGGTCAACAACCTTGTCCAAGATAGTTTCGGCCATTTGTTTAATTTCTTCGTCGACATTTGATCCAGCAGTTTCTGAGGGAAGAGAACATTTCTTCATTACTTTTGCAAACCTTGAGCAAAGTTTGGAATAAAAATTACAACACAATAAGAGCGACTAATTGGTACCTAATTGCCTTTCGGGCTCTGTACTCCTTTCGGCAGCTTCTGCCACTTTTCTGGCGTCATGAATGCCTTTTTCGCTCCTTTGGATGATCTCTTGCGCCATTCCTCGGCCGCCGTCGTTCCAGATATCAGTAAAAAATTTGCCACCAACCACGCTTGCTTCGGCCGAGGGGTCCTTGACGTCTTCGGAAGATAAGGTAGCTTCGGATTGAGCTAAAAATTTTACATGCCCGCAACCTTTCTTCTCTAAGACAGAAGCAATTCCTCTGGCGCCCGAAAAAGCGCATATGTCGCCACGACTGTTCAGAATCTCTTCGAAGGCCTCTGCTTCGTGGCTAATCCATTCCAGCGGACCTTCGGGATTGCCTCGAGAGAAATTCTCTTCGCTGGAAAAGGCGCCTACGCTGGCGAAGCTGGATTTAATTTTATTCACACATTCTACAGATTTGACATAGCATTTCCCCTGAGATGTGCGAAGCTCCTTAACTTTTGATTCCAATTTGTTGACCATAAAATCACTAAGTTCTCGTTTCGTTTCCTCAAGCGCGCGCTCCTCTTTAGCTCTAGCCAGCTGTTTCTGAAGATCTTTAATCTCGCGTTTTTGAGCTTCGGCCTGGGCCTTTGAAGCAGCTTCGTCTTTTTTCACTTTATCTACCAGTGTAAGCAGAATTTTATCTTTTTCCAAAGCTTCGTTTCTCAGTCTGATAACTTCGGAGCGTAAATTATTAAACGCAATGTCATAGCTTTCATCTTCGGCGCTCTTTTGGGCTCTTAGTGCGTTGCTTAGGATCAGGCCCTATACGAAAAAGAATTCATATAAGAAAAAAGGAATGAGTTGCGTAAAAATAAGGGGGTTTTTCAAGTGTTTAATTCCTATACCTTCAGGCTGTTGTACGCAAGACTGTCTGCGAGATCTTCTTTCGTCATGGCGCTTAATCCAGATTCAAGCTTCGGGAAACCAATACTTCTGGCCATTTCTCGGCAGACAGATAGCTCTTTGTTATCAGGCAGGCAGTATAAGAAGTCATCTTCATTCGTTCCATTGAATATTATTGCCCCCTTCGGATATTTTAGTTCCTTTGCATAATGGATGGCTTCATGAGTTTCTTCTTCAGATAGCTTCTTCCCCGAAGCATGTCGTATCATGTAATCACGCATGCTGGCAGGTGCTTCGGGGATGGCGGTGTCAGTTTCTTCAACTAATACTGGTTCTGGAATTTTTATTGCTTCGGCTTCAAAAGGTTGCTCCTTGTAGGGCTCTGAAGGCCCAGCTTCAGCTTCAGCTTGTTGAGCCGAAGCTTCAGTAGAAGCTTCAGCAACTTCAACACTTTTTTTTGGAATTGTGCTTGAAGACTTAATTGTCTCCAAGACGTCTAGTACATTTACCATTCTTTTCCTTTTTGGGGTCACTGATGGCCCCTTTTGGTTTTTTGCTGTCCCAATGATTGCTGTAGGACTCAAAACTTCTGATGTTTTGGAGCCCTCAGTTGCTTCTCTTACCTCCTCAATTTTTTCTGTGAGCGGCGCTTCGGTTTTCTCTTTTGTTTCTGACAACAAAATGTTTGATTGTTCTGATTCTATCTTTGGTGGCACTTCGGCCGTTTCTGCGATCTCTGGCAACAAGGCTGGCTCGATTAGTTTTTCAGCTTCGGTGGCTGAAGAAGTTTTCCCGGTAAACTCCGACACCGAAGCTGGTTCAATATAACGCGGCCGATGCGTAAGAACCTTTATCTTTTTCCTTTTCGGTTCTGGCTCGCTAGGAGCAGCTGCAGCTTCTTCTTTTGCAGAGATTGTGTTTTTTCTCTTCTGCCTTCGAATGGGATAGCAGTAATCAGGGTAGACAAACCCAATGGCATCAAATACCCGATTCAGTCTCTTCTTTTTTCGGCCTCCGAAGGCTGCTGACATTGCATTATCTTCAGCCTTCGAGTAGGTCCCGAGTAGCTCATCACTTAAATTGTCAATGCTTTTCAACCACTCATCATCTGGCTCAATAAATTTATCTCCAAATTTGAAGGTGTACTTCAGTCTCACAAGCTCACCTTCGTCGGCCTCTTTTATGGTTTCTTGTGGCATTTCCCATTTCTCAGCAAGCGGCCACACCCTGAAGGCGATATGTTCTTGTACTAAGTCCCTTGTTCCTATAAAAGAGCAGACAACGCCGAAGGCTCTTTGGCACTCTTCGGCGGCTTCGTTCATTTCAACCTTCGGCCTCCGAAGGCCGAAGCTTTGCCAAATAGGACGCATAATTATACCTTTGATGTCTTCTCGTGCTGATAAGTCATTCTTCACATAAAACCATTCTGTCATCCAATCCCCGGGCCATCTCTTCCGAAAGGTTGGTACGGGACAGCTTGCCCCGGACCGAGAAACGAAGCTGTAGCAGCCAAAGTTGTTATGGTACTGTTCTTTGCCCCAAGGCTTTGTTTCATATAATAATTCATGAACATTACAAAAGCTTCTTGCGTCAGGCTTCAGACCTTGACTCCTCGCGGCCCACACGAAGATATTTAGCCTTATAATTGCCTCGGGAGTAAGTTGATGAAGATAGACTTCGAAGATTTTCAACACCTCCACGACGAAGCTGCTCAAGGGGAATCGCAATCCAGCTTTCAAAAAGCTTCGGTACACCACAACTTCATTTTCTTCAGGGTGTGGACAAGTTTTTTCCCCTTCGTCCGCCCTCACAATGGACAGATCCCGGAAATACCTTCCTCTCATATTAACAAGATGATTCTCTTTGATAGTTGATTTACCATAAACTGAATGGCTTGGTCGCCAGGGGCGATCTTCGGAGTCTTCGCCACCGCTGTCCATATCATAACTTTCACTGTCACCAGTATCTTCAGACAGCCCCTCCAGAATTTCCTTGGTAATCTTTTCTGTGTTGGACTTCGACATCGCTATAAGAAACCCTAGGTTCTTCTCTTCATCAAGACTCAGCTTCATCTCAGCAGCAGCCTTCTTAGCAGCTTCAGACATCTTCGGAAGCGCTAAAAAACTGTTTTTAAAAGCCGAAGCTTCAAAGCTAAAAACTTAGCAGATCACAGTGCACAAGAGCTAAAAAATGAGTGAGCAGGAGTGGTTGGCCAGAAAGCGTGCAAAATAAGTTTGCGGTATGGCCGTATTTATACGCTTGATGCGTTGAAAGTTGAAAGACCCCACTTGTCATTGAATGTTGCTATTCTAGCAAAGGGAAGGTGTTTTTTCGGACCTTCGGCATAAAGCCTTCGTTCATATCGCAATCTGAATTTATTATTTCAAACAAATTAATATTGCGAGGGGCTACTGTTGGGGGCCTTCGGCTTCCGAAGGTCCTCAAAAACATGATTTAACAATGTTTCTGGAGTATAATGTGTGAACAGGTATCTTCGGACTTGAATCAGAAAGGGAGAAGCTCAAAAGATACGAAGGTTGACACAGTGCCGAAGCTGTGGAGCAGGAAAGCTTCGGCATGTTCGCAGAAAGGGGAACCGACTTAAAGATGAAAAGGCCATTTAGACCTCGATAGAATGCTATAGAATTATCACCAAATGTAAAGGGCATGTATGTAATTTTGTATGGGTTGTACCCCGTGCCTATAAATAGGTGAACAGTACCTCCGTACTGTTCACGCTGACTTGGCATTTGCTTTTGCGTCACACTTGTATTTTCATCTCCTTCCAAGCCGAAGGTACATTTATAATTCAATATTGTTTCTATTTCTTTATGATGAGTTAATAAAGTTAAATGAATAATGTTATATGATTATTCACGCTATCTTTTATGTTTCATATGCTTCGTCTTTTACTAATGTATATTGTAGTGATGAAGGTTAATCCTTCATGACCTTCGTCCGGAGATCGTTATATCCTAAGGGAAATAATGCTTCGAAGGACGAAGGATCTTAATGTTTAACATTTTCTGTGTTGCCTTGTTCTTAACTCATAGCATTTGAGAACAAGTCCCCAACAAAAAGGTAGGTATAAGATGAACATCAATGCAAGATATAGAAGTGTCAAGGGTAAAGGTGATAATAACAAAGAGCATAGGAAAGGATGGAGTTAAGGCAAGACTCACGAAATGGCGAAATGGAGAAAACAATCACGGGTAAGGTAGGTAAGGTTCCAACAGAATGGTTGAAGTAAAATAAATTATTACCAAGGGAAGTTTTATGGAAACGATGAGATCGTTAAGGATGTGTGGAATAGAATGATTGCTCATGGATCATGAAGAAACAAAGGTGGTCAAGAGTATGTAAACTAAAATGTTTTAAACAGACATTGGGGTGCAAAGGTAAGCATTTATATACAAAGTAAAAGTATGCAAGATTACGAAGGTGCGAGCATACCAAGACCAAGGGAGTATGAATTGCCGAAAGATAGCGACTTAACAACAGAATAAGAAAGGGTCTCAAAAGACAGGATGATCATGGACAGATAAACTGAAATGTTTAAGTAGGCAGTAGAAATTCAGAGGTAAGTATTTGAAACAAGAGTATTAAAGGGATACAAGCATGTCAATACCAAAGGACTAGAGTTCGCCAGATGGTAGCAATTTAATGACGAAAGAGGAAAGAATCCCAAAAGGACAAGAAGGTTATGGGCAGGGGGCATCTACAAAGATGTTGCAAGCACAAGAGTGAGATCAGATCTAATAGATTGAGAGAAGTATAGACCATACTAGAATAAAATACTTTTTGGCAAGGGGGTATATAGGAGCACAACATAAAATTAGTCGAGGTGACTAATATTTTGAAGCAGAATCAAGGATGAGGTGAAGTAATAATCAATAAGTCCTTAAAATGGCCAATGCTACTCTAGGTCAGCGGTCCTACAGTCAACCTGGCTCTGATACCACTTATGTCACACCCGGTTTTAGAAGGTAAACCGAATGCGAACCATGTACGTGCCAGGATCAGTTATTCACGTACACAGCGATTACATAAATGACTCATCATAGCACAATGCTTCGAATTACAATAAAGAGTAAGTAATAATATTACAGACTAGAGCCATTTACATAATATAAATCAAAGTACACAGAATCGAAACGTAGCCAATGTAAACAACCCACCACAGGCAGCTGACTGGGGGAGGTCGCTAGCCTAATCCTCAGACTCGTCGAAGTCCTAGAACTCATGGAGATCCGCCTCGACACCTTCTTTACCTGAGCATAGATTGCACCAAAGGCAACCTGGTGTTTTGTGAAAGCAAGGGTGAGTACACATCAACGTACTCAGCAAATGTCCCGTTTGGCTGTAGTGGACTAGCTTTATGTGGGGTTAAGGTCAAAGTAGTTGCTTTTAGTTGGTCAAGTATTTATTATTAGTGGAAGCCAAGTTTTAGCAATAACCAACCCGTGAACCATTTCCTCATCGAGGAACATCATCATCATAGTCGAACCAAAACCATAAACATAATCATTGTATCTCAGATCATATGTATCTCTAATCAAAGAGGATCCCAAGGCTGCTCTTAACCGTGAGCACGGCTGATATATCAGTTTCATTACCCTCTGCAGAGGTCGCACACTTTACCCATGAGCCGTGATTCCCGTTTTGCCCGGGGATCATGACTCCCCATTGATCACTTCCTAGGTGGTCCGGCAGGGTATCACTACGTAGCTTTTACAAAGATTCCCTAGAGGTCATAGTCGCCCGTTAGGTTTCTCCAGTTTGATAAACACAGTACCCCTCCCCGCAGGAGGGTGACTAACAAAAGCAAAACGAAAGAACCTCGGCACTCAGCCTCGGCAGAGCAAGCATTGTGCCTGGACCCCATTGACGACACGACGGCGAAGCAACTACACCTCTAGTTCCTCTAATTAATTAGCTAAGGGCGCCCCATTTCACCCTCATGGTTGCACTGTTATCCCGGGTGGTCTCTCAACGAATAGGTCCTTACGGAGAGGCACTCGAGAAACAGCCCGAGTCCCCTTAAATGCCACAAGTATATCATCATATCCAGAATAAAATCATAGTATCATCATTGTATCTCATCATGTTCATTGATTAGAGTAAAGCGCTAGCATGTAGCTAACCATAATAACCCAAAAAGGTAAATCAAGGACAAGGTAAATAGAAAGCTAGTAAATCCTTAGGTTGTTCATAGTATGCGGGACAGTGTATTATAAAGTAAATGGGACATAATGGGTCAGAGGACACTTGCCTTCACCAAACATATGCTCAAGGTCTTCAATCTCGTGGAACTTGAAGAACTGGATCACTTGGTCGCCAATGCTTGATCTTTGATCCCTCAAAGCTCGGAAACGGATCGCAATCTATTCGCGACGCACAACGAATACAAACAGGCACAAACAAACAAACATATATATGCATAAGAACATTACACCATTAAAATAAGAACATAATAAAATATGCAAAACGAAATAGAGCGCGTTACTACGGTCGCGCGAGGAAAAAGAAATGTCAAACTCGAAGTTACGGTCAAGAAGTAAACGGGTTTACGCTAAACCAGTATCAACAATAACTTTTAGTTCGACCTTATCAAATATAAATATTATACACCATTTAGTTCGATTAATCTGCTACACTAACAAATGTCAGTTAATTAAGTTATTTTAATTAAAACGGGAGATTCTAAGCAAGACGAATATACGACGCGTGAAATAGCACGACAGCGTGCAAACGACGCGCGTACACACATGACTTAGCATGCGGACAACGCGCGAAACAACGCACGAGACAGCACGCGCGACTAGAGCGAACGACGAGCGAACGAGCACGCCACCGCGTACGGAACAGCACGCGCGACAGGCGAGGAAAACTAAATAGGTGATGCATTTATACTAAACAAATATTAAATAAATAAAAAAAGTTAAGCTAAAATTAGCCAGGTTAATGTTTATTATAAAAGAGCGAGATAAACACCATTTAATCTAATTGAAATATTAGTCTAATAAATATTAGTCGAGCGAACTTTAAGCTAATTATCTAACATATATGACTTGACGAATTAACGTCACTAACATGAGTCTTTACAAGCGAAAAGAAATTATTATCACGCGTAGACGTCGTGCGACACACGTGATCGACACGCGAGATACGCGCGACAGGCGCGAGCAACGCGTGGCGAGGCGCGCGACACACGCAAACGACACGCGACAACGTGTGCGAACGGCACGCGTGACACTCACGAACGACACGCGACGACCCGTGCGAAACAGCACGGTGACGCGTGAACGATGCCACGTGCGAAGAACAACAAACAAACAAATAAATAAAAATAGTTAAGTTGGTATTAATCAAGTTAATATTTATTTATAAAAAACCCGAGTTAAAAAACTATAAAACAGGTTTAGTTAGAAGATCATTTTAATAAGTATCGAATGGATAGCTAATTAGATAATATAGGCTTGTGACATGATAAAATACATTACTAATACGAAATCGACGCGACTGAATAATTAATTTAGAACGAACACGATATGTCGCAGTGCTAATCGATATCGTGTCTACACTAACCAAACATAAATAAAAACGCTTTGGATTGACACAACTACCTTAATAGCTATTGACGAAGCGTATAATTAAAATTACCAGTTCGTTTTCGGTTGAATTGTTATTTTAATAGCCGACCACTAAACAACTAATTACTAATTAATTATTCAACATTCACGAAGTGGCGAAACGATTTTACCAAAACGCGCAACTAGCGATTTGCGCGAACGACGGCTCGCGCACGCGCGGTAGCACGCGAATCGGATGGCGATGAAGCACGCGGACAGCGTGCGCGCCACGCGAGAATCACTAACGTATACTGTGCTCATACTATATATGTATCAAACTACAAGCATTTAAGTTAGTACAATTCCTATCAACATTTATATTTGTAAAAGCAATAGTTAAAAATTATAACTAGGTATACCTAGCAAGCTAAATTAATTAACATTGATTAAACAAATGCTTACTTAATTACTTACAACATACGACATGGTCAAACAAAATTACTAACGCGTCGACGATGCTCACCTAGGTGCGGACATGGACGGCGTGGACGCGTGGCGCGACGTCGATGGACGCGCGACGGCGGTTCTTCCTCGTCGATGCCTAGGAACAGCCGAGCACGATGGCGACTTGCTGACCGAACAGGGCCACAAGCTGCGCCGCCGCGGGCTGGCTGGCCACGCCGCCGCGCAGGCAGGCTGCCGAGCCAGACGAGCGCCCGGGCAGAGGCCGGGACGCGGGCGGTTCTAGCTGAGCTGGGCGCGAGTGGGCGAGAAAACTGCTTCGTGGGCTCTCTTCGGGGAAGATGAACAGGGGCTAGGCGAGATCGTGGCGGCAGTTTCCATTTGCAAGGCACCAGCGATAGACGGGCAGCAGCGCATCGCAGCCAGCGGCCAGGAGCAGCGGCAAGGCATGGCGAGCGTGCTGGGCTGCGGCGCTGCACCGCGGCTAGGCCGCGCATAGCGCAGCTGCGCAGGGACGAGCATGGGGGAGCGACGCGCTGGGCTACGCAGTGGCGAGCGTCGAGATCGGCTGGGATGGCGGAGGATCGAGAGATGCTGGGGTTTTTTATGCGCGAAATTAGGAAGGGGTGGTTGCAGACTTGCAGTTGCAGCTTCGTGCGTTCGGAGCGGGAGAAGCAGTTTTCTCCACGGAAGAGCGGGCGACAGGTGGGCCTGCATGAAATGTGAGAGGAGAGGATGACGGTCGGGAGCCACATGACAGCCAATGAGAGGATAGGGAGCGTTCACAATTTGGCCTAGCCGCTAGGCCTCTCGCACGAACGTTTCACATTTGCTCTTTTCTTTCTTTATTTTTTTATTATATGAATATAGATATAAATTTATATTTGTATATAAATATATTTATTTATTCATTTCCTTTCCAAGTAATTTAAATGCGATAATTTCTTTTTCTTCCAAACATAAACATCGCCAAAATCTTTTTTAGCAAAAGAAAGAATGTGCCCCAGCATGAAATGAAACGCACGGTTTATTGAAAATAGCACCTATAGATAGTAGGTTAACTCTCTTTTTCTGAGGAAAAAAGAAAAGAGGACAAAAAAAGAAAGGTAACACCTGAATTTGGTGAATATTTAAAAAGAAATTTTATACCTCTAAAATCAGGGTGTTACACTGCTTCACCATGTCGGACCTGGACCATCATCGGGATGAACTAAGGGCGTCCCAGATTGAAGTGTCTCGACTTGGTAAGGTGCTGTCTACAAAGGATTCTGTCATCAAGTAGCTGTGTGCTTCAAAGAAGCTTGTCACACAAGAGCTGGAGGCCACCCGCCTCAACATCAAGGCCTTAGAGGATGACCGTGTTGTGATGAATGCGATGTGCGACAAAGCCATGGACAAGGTTGTCCGTGCGGGGCGGATCCTGATGAGAAGGCCTAGTGTTGTGGTGCCTGAAGACATTGTTGCCGATGTTCTTGCTGTGCCCGATGTCGTGAGCCGACCATCTTCTTCTGTCACTCCTGCAGCTGGGGCTTCCTGCAAAAATGCTCCTGCACACTGACTTGCTCAGATGGAAAACACCTTTTACTGAGTTAATACTTTTTAGTGAAACAGTGTATCGTGAATTTCTTGTGCATGTAATTGTGCTACGTTTGAACTAATCGCTCTATTAGCAGGGTGCTGAAACCACCCTCGGGCATGTGAACGAGTCACTTTCTTTGAAGTGCTCCCAATTTGAGTTGATTATTTTGCTAGTAGGTATAGTGATCAACCTGAGTCGCGCAGGCGTGAGCATGTCGCACCGACTTAAGGCATTTCTGACTTAAGCCGATTATCCTGCTAGCAGGGTATAGTGATCACCCTGAGTCGTGTAAGTGTGAGCATGTCACACCGACTTAAGGCGTTTCTGACTTAAGCCGATTGTGTAAAGCCCTAAAATTTGTATAAGGTAAAAAAATAATAATAAAATAAATAAATACAAGGATTTACATAAAAGCGTTTTGGTAATTATGTGTTTCCCTTTTCTTTGTGCATACTCACTTAAGAGAAATAAAGCAGTCAAATAACAAATAAATAAATATAGAAATAGGCATCTCATGCTAAAGTTTTCTTGTATGATGCATTTGTATTCAAATGTATGAGACAAGTTTAAGTTTGAAAAAAATAGAATTTAAAAATAGAAAAGGAATTAAGAAAATGAGAGAGGAAATTTTTAATGAAACCATTTATTCCCCCCATAAATAAGTAATAAGGAAAATAAGAAATAATAATATTGAAAACTCTAGAGTTCATATTTATATTAGTATTAATTCAGACACTTGGGAGATTTGAAATAGGAATTTTGAATTTGAATTACATTTGGAGGAAGAACTCTGAAATAAAAAAAGAAAAGATCAAACCTATCAGCCTCGTGGGCCAAATCTACACCCCTCGGCCCATCTCACTCGCCTAGCCAGCCCAGCTAAACCCCCACTACGCCAACACCTGGGGCCGCGATATTAGTCGCCTTGTGCATCACTGCCGGTCGGGCCCGCAATGCCAGCCACTGTGTTCCGCTCCCGTCTCGTGCCCCGCAGTCTCTGTCATGTGGTACCGCCTCGTCAGTTCTCCCTTCAACATAATGCGTCTTCCTCGCGTGTGCACCAGCTGATGGAGAAATCACTGGGTTGTCGAGATCCGACCGAGATCCTCGCTGGTGGCAGCCCACCTCCCTCTGCACGGAACCTCCCTCTCTGTGCCATATGACCGGTGGGACCCACGTCTGCGCGTTCTTCTAGCTCAAGTTGTTTCCCTGATTCCTTGGGCGCGGACTCGGCGGGCAGGCCGGATTTCTCTCGTCAGCCATTGGTAGCCTGGGACCGAACCCCCTAACTCCACGTATATAAGCATGGTCATGTGCCTGGTCATTGCGAGGAGCCGGTGGGTAAGCAAGTACGTCAACGGAGCGTAGCGTTACAGAACCGAGAGCGTGCAGGGCGGCCGCCACCATGGGACCTCATCGGCGTCTGCGATTGGAGGGCAAGATTTGGTCTGGGAGCTTCAGGGTGTCGCACTGGTGGTGCACATGGTGGTTCCGGGCGAGATTCTTGGTAGACGACGCCGCAATTCCTCGCCGTGGTCCGCCGTCGCCGCGGACCCACCCTCCTCCATGGGCAACGGATTCCACTACGTGATTGTAGGTAACGAAACCCCCTGCGTGTTTGTTTGAATCTCCACATCGTTTTCATAGAGCTTCCACGGAGTTTGGTACACCTACGCGCCGAATCGGGGAACGCCAGCCACGGCTCCGCCGTCGTCGGGCTCCATTAGGGCAGGATTTGGAAGAGGGCCGCCTGGCCGTTGGATTTCCGATGAGCGTATGGGATTGAGTTGGGCTATAATGTTTCAAGGATTCGATCACGACTGTGGATTGGCGATCGGGTGGTATTCCTGGGGCCCTGGTATCCACCATTGATCTTAGGATCAATGGTCTTAGAGAAATGCCTCGTATGGTTGGGTCGGTCTAATCTGGACCCTAGATTTCGGATCGGACGACCAGAATCTCTGTGTACCCCTTCGTGGCATCAGCTTTACTAAAGAGCCCCTGCACTTTTATACAATCAACCCGTCGTCCATTTGGGGGTTATGTTGAGTCTAGGAAACTATTGCGAGTTAGCCCTCTATGCACCGGTCCAGAAACAAGAAAATGAGGGAAAAGTAATTAGAAATGGATTTTTAATATGAAAATAATGGCTAGAATTTGTTTAATTCATAGAAAATTCAAATTAGGTCCTAATTAATCCATTCCAGTTTCTATAATTTTGTAATATTATTGTTTATCACTCAGGTACTAGGCTTATCGGTTACCATATTTCCCAACATGTGTTTAGTACGTTCAAACACTTGACTCAAGTATCCACACATTAATCCTTAGTTCCTTTTCCCGTCTCATGGGCAAGGCATCCACCCTGGATCCAAGTCCATAGACCATCATAGATCCCATCATAAAGATGAATACAATCAGTTCCTGACCTCGCGCGAGTGCTAGAAAAATCACTTGACTTTTACCGAGATCCTAATTAGCAAAGCAGCTACTCGATCTAGCATACCAGTATCCATCTCAACAAGGAATCCTGAGTTAATGCAACTAAAGGTTTCAAGCAACTCCTACACTTAAGTGCACATTGCAAGCCTACAAACATTAAGTGTAGTAAAATAGCATATATATAAACTGGTTATGCATAAAACTGGGGCTTGCCTTCAAATGCTGGGGCTGCGGGGAGATCCTCGATGGCAGGCTCGGGAGCTGGCTCCTAATCTTCCTCGTGGACAGCTCCTTACATTTTTAATTAGGTTTCATATTTTTCTCTGGTGGTCTATTTCATCAATAGTTGGGCAAAATTTTATTTGCCTAATGTTGCACAATTTTAGACTTTCTTATGATTTAATTAGAACATGGCCAAAATCAAGTTTTAATTGTTCAACCCACTTGTTATGATGGGTTGGAGTGTTTATTATTTTTGTAGTGTTGTTCTAGTAGTTAGGAGTCTACTGAATTTTTCTTACCATTTTTGAAATGGTTCTTATATTTTTAACCATGGTTTTCCTTGGTTCCTTGTTGCCTAATAAATTATTTAACCCTGGATTAGTCTTGGACTAGGGTTCTCTGTATTTTTCCTAGGTTCCTCATTACTTAAGTTGGCTAGGAAAAATATGTTCATCCTCTGTTCATTAATTTCTATTGCCTTTCTTAATTTCCTAAGTTGTGGGCATATACAGTTGTTATTAGATAATCTTGAGCAAACCTTGTATACTGGGGTGCTCAGTATTTTTAAATAGTGCCTAAGTCGAGTATGTATCTCTATAAATTTTCTTAAGTCTACTACAGAAGCATAACTATTTTTCCTTATTTTAATAAGGTTTGGGTAGTTTCTCTACTTAATTCCAAACTCTAAAAATTAATACAGAAACCATAGGGCTCAGTATTTTTGTTCAATAGTTCATATTATTTGGGATCCGGCAAAATTGGTTTGACTAAATTTGGTCGAATATTTCTCAAGTTATGAATTTCCTAAGTTTTCTGTTCATTAAAAAGGATATTCAGAAATGGTTAAATGGAAAACTAACTTGCATCGGGGTCCCTGGCGAAAGTTTCTAGGTTTCCTTACAGACTAGTCATCGTGTTACTATTCACATGAGTCTCTAACTATGCAGAAAACCCCCTGGGGTGATTCTTAATTAACTCTGTGGTCCTTCCCCTAATGAAACAGTAACCGCGGCAGAGGAAAGGGCGGAGGGGCTTACCGACGGCGAGATTGCTCCGGTGAGGTGGCCGAGGGTGTAGGGAGGTCGTGATGGTCACGCCGATGTGCGGATCGTCTCCGAGGATGGTCGAGGTAGGCCAGTCCACGTGCGCAGGCGGGTTAGCTCGTCGGCGGCGAGGGCTTCGGCCTATCCAGGGCGGTAAGGTTCAATTAAACTGGTCAGTGAGCTTCACCAGGTGCTAGGGAAGGTGTAGGCGCGAGGAATTGGACTATGGCTTACCGGTTTGTCGTGGCCACGTGCACCGGTAGAGAGAACAACTCTAACGAGGGTGGAACGGCTTCTCCGGTGAAGCAGCGTCTGGTTTCTTGCTCCGAGGAGCTCTACGGGGCTCTGGGGAACTAGCCGATGCACGAGATTGAGCAGAGATGGCCGGGAGTGGTATGGCCACGGTGGCCGAGTGCTCGGGCTACATGGCGGGCAGCGCAGAGCTCGCCGGAGCTAAGTGTTGGGCTTGGGGAGTCAGGTGAGGCGCGGAGGGAGTACGACCGAGGCTTCCCTGTTCTTATAGACGCAGGCGCGGTGCACGGGCAGGCGTGGACCAGCGTGGGCGCGTGGGCGTGCACGGCTTGGTGCGGGTGCGCGGACTGGCATGAACCGGGCATGTTAGCCGCAATCGAACACGTGGCACCATTGTTTCTGCCCGTGTTCTAATGCTGATAGGGCACAGATCTTCGTGAAATTGGGCAAGATCGCTGCATAAGATTTGTTCCCCCGACTGAGCTCTGTCGTTTGCGCGTGGAGCCGAGCGATTTCAGGTCAAGGGCAGAGAGTTGTCGCCTCGCCAATGTGCCAGTGTCACAAGGCCGAGTTCCGAGGTAAATCCCTGCCAAGATCATGTCGAACGGTCGAGTCCTGCTCCCAAGTTTTTCTAGGGCATGCCCAAGGTAGTTTGGCGCCATCTTTATATTTGGACCTATTTGATTCAAGTTTTGAAAAACAGAGAACACAGTCGGTCTTTGAAAAGGGGCTGAAATTCAGATTCTGAATTTCTGAATTTTTCCATAGGGCATCACTTCATGGGCTGGTTTGGGGATTTTGGAAAATTCAAATGACCAAACTTCCTTACTACATTTTGTAAGTTATTTAGTGGACTAAAACTTTGTTAATTGGTTCAAATCAAAATTTTGTATTTTCCCAAGTCTTTTCTCCAATTTACTTCATGTGCTTAAATGGCTCATTAGAAAGGTGTTAGGGTTTTAGATGTTTTTCTCACTTGAGGTGTATGATTTGTTTAGAATGTGGTTTATGAGATGAAAGAGACTTATCTTAGGTTTTTGTTCCTTAAGTAAGATGTCTCTTGCTTAATTAAAATCATATGTGATAATGGTCACAAGTTGGGGCACTGGGGCAAACCCTAGGTAACATTGGGATGTTACAACCTTCCCCCTTAAAGGAATCTCGCCCCGAGATTCGGGTCGGAATCCTCAGGGGTGAAGTGAAGGTTAAGGCTTGCTTGAATTTGGTGGTTTGTTCATTAAGGTTCTTCTTAGTAAACTACTCTTCGAATGTCATCTTCTTTGCAACTTCAGAAGGAAGTCATCTTAGTTTAAGTCTTACAATTAACTCCTTTTATGTTAAGACCATTTTTCTTATATTTAGATTCAAAGGGTAGGGGGAGGGGTTGGGCATGGTTACGTACTGATTCCCTCAGGTAGACAATCGAGAAAGTTCGGATGCAGAAAATCCTCAGTCACCCAAGTAGCCTCTTCCTCTGAGTGATTACTCCATTGGATCTTATACATTTTGATCGATTTAGCTCGAGTTGATCTCTCTTTGCAATCTAGAACCTTGGAAGGGTACTCTTGGTACGATAGATCTGGCTCTATCTCTACTTCTGGTTCTACTATGATCTCGGTCGGCAATCGAACACATTTCTTTAGTTGGGATACATGGAATACATTGTGGATGGCAGACATTTTTGGAGGTAGCTTCAATTTGTATGCCACGGGTCCACATGCTTCCCTGATCTCATAAGGTCTAATGTAGCGAGGGGTAAACTTGCCTTTGATCCCAAACCTCTACACTCCTTTGGTGGGTGATACTTTTAGATATACGAAATCTCCCACTTCAAACTGGAGAGGTTTTCTTCTCTTATCATGGTAACTCTTTTGCCTGGCCTGAGCAGCTCCTAGATTTTTCCTGATTAGTTTGACTTTCCTTTCAGCTTCAGTCACTAAGTCAGGTCCAAAAATTTCTCTTTCTCCAGGCTGAGACAAATTGAGGGGTGTTCGACACCTTCTTCCATATAGGGCTTCGAAAGGTGCCATCTTTAGGCTAGATTGATAACTGTTGTTATAAGCAAACTCTGTCAAGGAGAGGTACTTATCCCAGTTCTTGCCGCAATCGATCGCACAAGCCCTTAGCATATCTTCAAGAATTTGATTTACCCTTTTGGTCTGACCATCAGTTTTGTAACACCCACTTTGTAATTTGCTAGAAATAATACTAATAGAGAAACAATATCTCCTTATGTGGGTTTAACCTTTATGTATCATTCCATGTGAACACCATATTCAAAAGCAAATAACTAATAAAAGAATATATGCCATTAAAATTGTGCATCATGCTCGGATTTTATTTTTGTGTGCATTTTGTGACAATATAAATATAAAGAGACAAGAAATATATATTAATTCAAAAAGGAAACCTAGAATCCAAAAGAAATTCTAGAATTTAGAAAAGAAAAGAAAATAAATATTATGTGGATAAAAATAAGTAAACATATATTATTCCTACACTAGAGTGTGAATTTGTAAAATGGACTCAAAGGTGAAACTCATATTTAAAAATTCAAATTGGATTTAAAATAATTATCAAAGAAAACAGAAAAGAAAACAGAAAAGAAAAGGAAAAGGAGAAAAACAGTAACTGGGCTCGCTCAGTCGCTTTTCAGCCCATCTGGGGATTCCCTTCCGCGTGGCCCAGCTTCCATCCTTCACCGACACGCTGGGCCCCTTTGCCAGTCGCACCCACCTCGCGTGAGACCTCTGCCGCGTGGACCCCGCAAGTCATCCCCGACCTCCAGTAAAATCGCGCTGCGCCGCAGCGGAACTCCGATTTTGTCGCGCGCGTTCAAGATTGGGCGGGGGTTTCCGGGTCCATGGCATCTATATCTATGCCCGTCCTCCCTAGAGTCGCTAATCGTCCTGTCGTTCACGCGAAGGCGTCTCCATCCGCGCCGCCACAACCGCAGACAAATCT
Organism: Zea mays; assembly: GCF_902167145.1. Taxonomy (NCBI): domain Eukaryota; kingdom Viridiplantae; phylum Streptophyta; class Magnoliopsida; order Poales; family Poaceae; genus Zea; species Zea mays. Next base: position 94,511,075 of record NC_050097.1, read on the forward strand.
CTCCGCGCTGCCACCATCGATCCTCGCCACATTGACGCACTGCCCCCGGGGTTAGAGCCCCGCACCTTGCTTAGTCGTGTGGAGTGTGTGCGCGGAGCCAATTGAGCTTGGAACATCGTCCTGACTCAAGACGTCGCCGCCAGTATCCCCTCTTCCACCGTGGTGCGTGGTCACGGCCTCCGACATCGAGTCTTCAGGTAATAAGCAGTTCCGATAGTCCGTTTTCGCTTATGGATCACGTAAGACCAATTAGAAGTTTGATCGAGACCCCTATTCGCGGATTGGCCGCACTCCGGCGAAGCTCCGCCGCATCCCGTGTCAGCTCAGCCGAGGCCGTCGACGTTAGGAAAGGAGAGGGCTCTGGGGCGTAGATCCTCGGTTCAAGGTCTGAGATTAAATCCACGCGGTACCGATTCAGGGATTGCTGCTCGGCCGCTGATCCACCATCGTGCGGTCATGTGTGTGTAGATCGTTGAGCGCGGGGAACCGTAGATCTTTGATCAAACGGTCGGTGATGCGTACCGTTTCAGTGATACTGCGATTTAATCTGGAGCGTAGGTGTATGATCGGACGGCTTAGATCTGTCCATACCCCTTCGGCCTGGGGTTTTGCAGATGAACCCTTATGGTTTTAGAGAATAGTGCCCGCAGTCCAGCCCAGTGTCAGCCTGAGTCTCGGACCCTTTTTTCATAAAAGCCCCTGCACTTCTCTGTTAATGAGGCCTAGTCCAGAGCTGTTTTAATTTGAGTAAATAAATAGGAAAAGGGATTTTTAATAGGAAAGTAATTGCTAGAACTTCAATAATTCATAGAAAATGTATATGAACCCCAAATCACTCCATTCCAGTTCCTAAAATTTTGTAATTTTATTCTCTAACACTTAGAGTCTCTGTTTTATCATGACAACAATAAGAAAATTAATCCCTCACTTAATCTATTTTAAACCCATAAAACCTTTGAAAATCCATAACTTAAAATCTATAACTCGAAAAATTATGATTCCTGTTCCTAGGTTTTTATTTTAATGTGTAGATTATTACTGTGTATTTTGTTTATATGTTTGGTGTAATGTTAATTTCTCTATATGCACTGTGCTTGTTTGTATTGTGGCGAGTAGAAGAGCCCGTGACCGAGGATCCTGGTGAGCAGCAGGTTGAAGTAGCTGAGCAGGAGCTCATTGAAGGCAAGTTGTGCCCTTGACCACTTTTTACCCAATAATGTTCTTTAATACCATTTATTCATGCATAGGTTAATTTTGATGGGACCCAATAGGTCACCCTAGATTGTTTATCTCATTACCTTGTTTACACCTGAATCACTTGGGTAGTTTTGCTATTGCTTTACATGGTTTTGGGATAATCATTTATTATATATATGTTCCAATTCTTTTGTTATTCTATTTATGTTCATGTCAAGATCATTAATGTTAATTGGAACATAGAGCTTAACTTGAGTAACACGTGCCACCACAAGGGATTAATGGGACGCCCTTGGCTGACTAATTAGGAAAGCTAGTGGAAGACTACCTTACCCGAAAGGGGCAAGGGCAGTAGGGGAGTTGCATGCAAGGAGGTTCTCGGGTTGATTTAGCTGCGATGGCGGTCAGACGGGGGATTCTTGCAAGTGCTCTTCCCATAAACTGTAGCGGGTTTTCGGAAGCTAGTGGAACTTTGTAAAGGCCTCGTAGTGTTGCCCTGCCTCGCCTCCTAGGTAGAGGTGTATGGGAGTCGCGACCCCTTGGCAGATGGGTAACATGACTTGTGGGTAAAGGGTACAACCTCTGCAGAGTGTAAAACTGGTATACTAGCCGAGCTCACGGTCATGAGAAGCTCAGGACTCTCTGATGATTAAATTATGAAACTTAAATTCAATTTTGTCATTTGCATATGCATGGGTTTATTATTAATTTTGTTCTATTATTTATTAAGGTTTGGTATTTACTTACATCTAGTAATTGCTAATAAAAGTTTGACCAACATTAAAAGCAATGCTCAGCTTTAGCCATTCTCTTTGATAAGCCTTACACTCCATGAGCTCCCACCTTTGGTGAGTTCATGTCATATTATTCCCCACAACTTGTTGAGCGATGAACATGTGTGAGCTCACTCTTGCTGTCTCCCCCCCACAGGAGAAGAGCAGGTGGTTCAGGAGGAGCCACAAAGCGAGGAGTTTGATCTGATCTAGGTGGCGTTTCCCCAGTTGACTTTGCGCCAAGGACGATCCTTAGTTCGTTTTATGTTTATCCTTTTATTTTGTAATAAGTCTTCCGCTATGTAATAAGTACTCTGATGTTTTGTGACATTTATCTCTATTCACTCTGTTATTATATATGTTGTCTTCTTGGCACATGTATGAGATGCACCTGGCTTTGTTCCTTAAAGCCGGGTGTGACAAGTTTGTGGGTGGTAAGTTGAACTCCTTATCAGCTTGGTTCCCAAAGACTCTTGCAGTTTTTCCCAAAATCTAGCAATGAATTGGGCTCCTCGATCAGAGACAATGGTTCGGGGTAATCCATGCAAACACACGATTCAGTCAATATACAGCTCTGCATACTTCTGAGCCTTATCGGTGGTGTGCACTGGAAGAAAATGTGCCACTTTTGTCAATCAGTCCACAATGACCCAAATTGAATCATGATGTCGAGAGGTGTTGGCAGACCCACAATAAAATCCATGCTGATGTCATCCCATTTCCATGAAGGTATTGATAGGGGTTGCAAGGCACCAGCTGATTTCAAGTGGCTTGCCTTTATCCTCTGACATGTGTCACATTCTGCTACATATTGGGCTATCTCCCTCTTCATTCTGGTCCACCAATACAAGGGCTTCATATCATGGTACATTTTGGTGCTTTCTGGATGCATAGAGAATTTGGAGAGGTGAGCTTCATCCAAAATTTTCTTCTTGAGATCCTTATTTTTAGGAACCACCAATCTGCTTTCAAACCACAATATACCCTTCCCATCTTGGCAGAAACACTTATACTTCTCTGTCTTATGAAGGAGGTTATCTTTAATGATTTGCACTCCCTTGTCACTGAGTTGGGCCATGATTATCTGGTCTTGCAAACTTGGCTCAACGGAAATGTGAGACAAAGCACCAGAAGGAATCACTTCAATCTTCATTTTGCTCAACTCATCACATAGGGTGTTGATGCGAGAATCCACCATAACACAGTTGCATTGTGATTTCCGACTCAAGGCATCAACTACTACATTGGCTTTCCCTGGGTGGTAGTGTACCTCTAGGTCATAGTCCTTGATCAGCTCTAGCCATCTTCTCTGCCTCATGTTGAGATCAGCCTGAGTAAAGATATACTTGAGGCTCTTATGATCTGTGAAGATGTTGTAGTGGGTTCCCATCAAATAGTGTCTCCACATTTTCAATGCATGAACCATAGCTGCTAACTCCAAGTCATGAGTGGGATAATTTTGCTCGTGAGGCCTGAGTGCTCTTGATGCGTAGGCAATGACTTGGTTGTCTTGCATCAAAACACAACCTAGTCTAGTGCCAGAGGCATCATAGTACACATCAAATGCTTGCTGTTGTCAGGTTGCGCTAACACCGGTGCAGTGGTCAGATGCTACCTCAAGGTGTAGAAGACATCTTCGCACTTCTGACCCCGAACAAACTTGGCTCCTTTCTTCAACAACTCAGTCATCGGCTTCGCAATTCGGGAGAAATCCAGAATGAATCTTCGATAATAACCAGCCAATCCTAGAAAACTTCGAATCTGACAGACAATTATTGGCGGCTTCCAGTTCGTCACTTCTTGCACCTTATCCGGATCAACAGCTATGCCTGCTTGAGAGATAGTGTGACCCAAGAATTTGATTTCTTTCAGCCAAAAATCACATTTTGACAATTTGGCATAAAGACGGTGCTCTCGCAGACGTTGAAGCACTACATGCAAATGACTGGCATGCTCTTTTTCGTTCTTTGAGTACACCAAGATATCGTCGATGAAAACCACCACGAACTTGTCCAGTTCAGGCATGAAGACAGAATTCATCAGATATATGAAGTATGCTGGGGCATTAGGCAGCCCAAACGACATTACCAAATATTCATACAACCCATATCTGGTTGAGAAGGCAGTCTTCGGAACATCACTTGCTCGTATCTCGATCTGATGATAGCTGGAGCGAAGGTCTATTTTGGAAAACACTTTGGCTCCGACCAATTGATTGAAAAGAACATCAATGCGAGGCAAAAGTGTAACGCCCTAAATTTGGTGGTAGCATTTTTTCTTCTTTTCACTCACCAAATTCGGGCGTTACTCTCTTTTCTCTTCCCGTTTCGCTCCTTCTTCCCAATTTCAAACCAGTATAGTGACGGGTGTCCATGTCATGTATAAACAAAACCTAAGTGTCATGGGTGTTGCATCATGCCGAAGCACATTTCTTTGTCTGATGTCGTGTGTTCGTCTCGCCCCGTTTCGGATTTTTGGTTCGCGATCGGATTCCGTTTAGTGCTCGTGAGTGTCGTGGGTTTTGATCCGTGATGTGTCACAGCCTGGCCCAGCCCGGCCCGTGTAACACCCCTGGTGTTACTGTTACTAAAACTTGAGCATAACATCATGAGCATTGGCATTTGCATATGTTTGATACACCTAGGATGCATTCACTAGGTAAAAATTTCAAACAAGTTGTATTGTTATAGCATTTTGCAAATAAGACCCTAGTGTAAGGTACTTAACCTTAAATAGGGATCTGAAGGGCATAACATGGACTAAATAGAGAGAACCCCAAAGATTAAGTGAAATAGTCATAAAATATTACTAAGGATGGGTTTAAGTTACCTTTACATCTCTAAGATACCAAAAACCCTAATTAAAACCCTGGAAAACCCTAAAACCAAACCATAGGGGGTTAAGTGCAAAATTAGTCCACTTTTGGACTAAAGTGCAAAAACCATGTTAATAAAGCATCTTAAGTACTATGGTTCCCAATCATGAGGGTTTGCAATCCAAAACTTGAGATTTGGACTTAAGTGCAAAAGAGCCACACTTGACCCTTTTGGTTAAGTCTGAATTTCAATATGGTTGACTCAACTTTGAGCCCTTGTATCTTTCAAATTAGTGAGAATTTGCCTTAGGTAACCACATAAATATTATAGACCTATCAAAGGAGAACAACTTTGCTTAAGAGTGTAAGCATAGTTGTTGAGAAGAATTTGGAGATAATTAAGCCCAAAGTTGGACTGTCAGACTACTTAAAGTCTGAAATCAGACTAACAATGGAATTGCATGAACTTCAAGCTCAATTCTGAGCATGATCTTGTGACTGTTTGTGGATGCATGATGTATCAAAGTTGGAACTAGTCTATTAAGCTATAATTTTGTTGTAGAGTGCTGGTCACATTGCTATAGAAATCTGAGAGGAATTTGGCCCTAAACCGTGACTGTCAGTTAGATGATGTGGCAAAAGTGGGTGGGAAGTTTTCGAAAATAAAACTTGATGGTGGATCCATCATGGCCGTGATGGGTTCAACATCGGAAAAGATGTACCTCTGCCAGGTACCAAACTTTGGGTTTGAAATGATTAAGCTAAGACCGGGTGGGTGACTTGCACGAGAAAGGAGTCTCGGTGTAGTGTCTCCGTCTGAGTCGATTAAGGACCGTCTCGATGTAGGCCTGCTGACCAAGGACCCTTTAACTGGTCACATGCCTCGTCATGGGTAAGCTTTGCCTCGGGCAGACTAAGGCCAGAATAAGATAACACGCAATGGGCATGGAGCGGTGGCGAGAGTAGCGTGTACCCTCCGTGGCAAGAGGCTGGACGGTGGTGTATCTGTGCTCTCGGTTGACGTGAACCTGATCTGGTCTTAAGAACCCCGGTGGCGGGTTGACATATGCAAGGGTTAAGTGCTACATATGTCATGTGATTGGAGATCCTCAGCTGAGTATAATCGATTCGGATCGCCGTACATTCGCGGTTATGAAGACTTGGTCACTGACTTATACGTAGAACTCCAGTAAAGATGATTGTTTGTTAAGAAATTGGCTAGTGCAGGTCAAGTGATTGAACTAGGGTAGAAATAACTCTAGTTGCAGGTAATTTTACTTAACTTGACAAATAAAACTGGATTTTTAAGGATCCACTTTTAGTAAGCATTTCTGCAAAACAGAGTCTTTGATTATTGAGAAGCCTTACCTTGACTCCCTTATAACCAGCATACCCTTGAGAGTCTTTTCTTTAGTCGGGTAAGACTTGCTGAGTAATTCCATACTCAGGGTTTTATTCCCCATTGTTTTTAGGTGAGGAAGCGACAAACTTTTGTTGCTTCTGTTCTAAGGTGGTACCGAAGGAAGAACACCAGGACTGAAGTTGCGGGAGGAAAGGATCCTCCATAAGAACTTTTGTTTAAAAACTTTATGGGAGGAGTTTTTGCCTCCCTTGGTGTGTAATAATATTACTATGCACTCATAGATGTATTCTGGTCTGTAAATATTCAACTCTATCTTACTTTTAAAATAAAGGTAGGTTCATGTAATTGCTTCCGCATTCTCGTAACTCCGATGCTTGTAATGTCTGTGTGACGGGTGAAACGCTCTTGGGAAAGGTAAGAAAAGCATATACCGAACTTGTCAAGTGATTCAGGGGCACCTACAGGGTTATCCGAGGTCCGTTGGACAAGGACAACTGTAGGTTGGCCTAATTACTTGGGAGGTTCCGTCACAGCTGGTATTGGAGCGAAGCCCTTCTCTACAGATATTATGAGGCATCTTCAAAAGGATTTTCTAAAGACTTATCTAGAAAATTTCTTCCCTTTTTACCTAAGTATTTCTGAAGAGTTTATCTTTAAGACCAGATAGTAAGAGTGCAACATATAGAAGGTGTGAATCAACTAAGGTTGATTCTGTAATTACACATGCATCATGCTAAGAACTATGTTAATAAAATTTTTCCCCTTAGAAAAATGCTGCCGCACACGAGAAGAACTGCGCGCAAGCATACTGGCCCAATTGGTGTGCCATGTCATCAACTGGCCCCAAGATACGAGGATAGCAGTAGTGGGAGTAATGATCCGATCGGGGATCTTGAAGAGCAAGTGAATCGGCTCCAAGCGGAACTCTGCCGCAGGACTGACATATAGGTCGCAGATGGCGACAGAATTAATGAATTGAGAAGTGACGTCCGCCGCCTGCGAGATCAGCTCGCGAACCGAGATTTAGCGCTCGACTGGGTAGTTCAATCTCGTTTGCTTGCCTAGGCCAAGGAGGCAAAAGCTCAAGCTCGAGTAGTAGAGCTCAACTCAGCCATTGATGACCTGCAGGCTTATTGCAATACTCTACATGAAGAAGTTCATGTACTGTATTCACAATTGCACCCTAGTGAACCTGCGGATCCTATCGGGAGAGAAGCCGGACCTTCTCATGTAGCTGGAGAAGCTTTTGGTGGTGAGTTGGACCTTCTCAGGCCCCCTCCCTCTATGAGGTTGGTTGATGAGTGGTCTCCCACACCCGACGACGAGGCTGCCAGGAGCAACATGAAGCAGGAGTAGTGGTGTAATAGTAGAAATAGAAGTAGTGTTATTGTATATTAGGTAGTGTTATTGTATAATAGGTAGTGTAATCCTATTGTAAAAATTCGAGTCTATAACATTACTCTTTTTATTAATGTAAAATGGATGGTTTTCTTTGGCATATCATATTGTTTTCAAACGTTCGTTGCCACAGATGCCTTCCCGGACTTGTGCACATGACGGGGCTAGTACCTCCCATGGGAGGGAGGCAACACCAAACCCACCTCCAGTCCCTCCCACACTTGCCGAGGCTATCGCCGCCTTGGTAAACACGACAGCGGATAATACTCATTTTCTATGAGAGATGGTGGGTCAACAGCTCCAACAACAAGGCGGGCGGGGTAATCAGCAGGGCCCACGTGAGACCTCTTATTTGAATTTCTCCGAGACGCGCCCACCGTTGTTCGTCAAGGCGGAAGACCCTTTAGAGGCGGACGAATGGATCTGTGTTATTGAGCAGAAATTCGGACTTCTTCGGTGTTCCGAAACTAAGAAGCCCCTATTCGCGGCATAGCAATTGCGTGGCCGTGCCAGCACCTGGTGGGGAAACTTTGTTGCCGTACATCCGGCTGGTCATCAAGTAACCTAGGATGAGTTTAAGTTGGCCTTCAGAGAACATTATGTACCTGAGGGAGTCCTCCACCTGAAACAGGAGGAATTTACGAAGCTGAAGCAAGGAGGGGATACTGTTAATCAGTATCTCAATAAATTTAATCACTTATCCCAGTACGCAATCGATCAAGTTAACACATATTTGAAGAAGAAGAATTGTTTTATGAGAGGTTTAAATGATCGACTGCAAAGAAAGATGGCAACCTGCATCGACCTTACTTATGGAAGAGCTGTCAGTACAACATTAGCAGTTGAAGCAAATTATGCAGGCGCCGGAAAATCCAAGGGTTTTAGAGGTGACAGGCCTAGTCAGGGCCCTGTGAAAAGGCAACAGTTAGTCATCCGGCCTTTCAACCAGAATCGCTCTTTCTCTCGTCCACCCTCCTTCCCTTTTAAGCAACCAGTGTTCATCCGTCCCAATACTGCCCCCACTGCAACAAGTCAGCCGGGTGCCCCAGGCACTCGATTCCCTGCCCTTCCCAGTTCGTCAACGGGATGCTTCAATTGCGGAAAATCTGGGCATTTTATTAAGGATTGCCCTTACCCGAAGCAGAATCGCTCAAACGATCAACAGGGTACTGGGAATTCTTCTCAAACAAAGGGAAATGCGGGCAAGAACATGAAGAAGACGGGACGAGTTTATTACACCCAAGTGGCCACCACACCGGACGGTGAACCGGTAATGATGGGTACGTTCCTTGTGGCCAATCATCCCGCAATTATTCTCTTTGATTCTGGTGCTTCCCATACATTCATCAGCAAGAAATTTGTGGAGCAACATTGCATTTAATACCATGAATCAAAAGAAAGGTTTAAAATTCACTCACCTGGGGGACAAATATTTACTAGAGAAGTGGCCTATCAAGTGCCCGTAACATTGGCCGGACGGGACTTTCCTACTAATATGATTGTTCTGAAAGGCCAAGACATAGATGTCATTTTGGGCATGAATTGGTTGGCCCGACATAAAGCAACCCTCAACACTGATCAGAGAACCATCAGGTTGAGTCATAATCAAGAGGAAATTCTTTTGTCTATCCCCATTCCAACCAAAACTACTGGCAGAGTTTATGAGGCCATTATACCGGAGATCAAGGATATTCTGGTAGTGTGTGAGTTCCCAGATGTTTTTCCAGATGATTTGCCTGGATTGCCACCCGAAAGAGATGTAGAGTTTGTAATTGAGTTGAAACCCGGTACGACTCCCATTTCTAGAAGATCGTACCGAATGCCTCCAAATGAGCTGGCAGAACTGAAGATTCAATTACAAGATCTACTAGAGAAAGGATTCATCCAGCCAAGCTCGTCACCATGCGGTTGTCCAGCCATATTAGTCAAGAAGAAGGATTAAACTTTATGTATGTGTGTGGATTATCGACCCCTGAATGAGGTCACTATCAAGAACAAGTACCCTCTTCCGTGGATTGACATTTTATTTGATCAACTGACCGGAGCAAGGGTATTCTCCAAGATTGATCTCAGATCGGGCTATCATCAGATCCGTATTCGACTAGAGGATATACCAAAAACCGCATTCACTACGCGGTATGGATTATTTGAATACCTGGCAATGTCTTTCGGACTGACAAATGCTCCTGCCCACTTCACTTATCTGATGAACTCGGTATTCATGCCAGAGTTGGACAAGTTTGTGGTGGTCTTCATAGATGATATTTTAATATATTCCAAGAATAAAGCGGAGTATGCCCAACACTTACGGATCGTGTTAACGCGCTTAAGAGAACATCAATTATATGCCAAGTTCAGTAAGTGCGCGTTTTGGCTGGAAGAAATTCAATTTCTGGGACATGTACTGTCTGCCAAAGGGATTGCGATGGATCCCAGCAAAGTCAAGGACATTTTGGAGTGGAAACCCCCAACCACTGTTCATCAAGTCCGAAGTTTCCTTAGACTGGCTGGTTATTACCGCCGATTTATACCAGATTTTTCCAAGCTTGTGAAGCCAATCACAAGTCTATTGAAGAATGATACTAAATTCAATTGGTCTTCAAAATGTAATGAAGATTTTGAACAATTGAAGGTATTATTAACCACTGCTCCGGTATTGGCTCAACCGGATATTACTAAGCCCTTTGATGTGTATTGTGACGCATCAGGCAGTGTTCTCGGCTGCGTATTAATGCAGGAAGGCCGAGTAATAGCGTATGCTTCAAGGCAGTTGCGCCGGCATGACGAGCATTATTCAACTCATGATCTGGAGCTAGCTGCAGTGGTTCATGCCCTGAAGATCTAGCGTCATTATCTACTGGGTAATATCTGTCACATTTATACAGATCATAAAAGCTTGAAGTATATCTTCACCCAGTCAGAGTTGAACATGAGACAAAGGCGATGGCTTGAGCTTATTAAGGACTATTAATTGGAAATTCATTATCACCCAGGCAAGGCCAATGTAGTGGCAGATGCACTTAGCCGTAAGGTTTCTTGTCACTGTCTTACAGTGAAGACCTCTGACAATACACTATGCCAAGAGATGGAGAAGTTAAACCTGGGAATGATCGAACAAGGGGCCTTAAGTCAGCTAAAGCTTGAGTCAGTCCTTTTACAAAGGATAATTGACGCACAAAAGAATGATGAGGGTATGAAACACATCCGTGAGAAGATAAGGGCTAGAAAAGCCAAATGTTTCAAAGAAGACGATCAAGGTGTTGTATGGTTCAACAACCGCATAGTAGTGCCAAAGAATGAAGAGCTCCGCCAGCAAATTTTGGATGAAGCACATCTTAGTCGCTATTCTATTCATCCCGGAAGCACTAAGATGTATCATGATCTAAAGCAGCACTACTGGTGGACGAAGATGAAAATTGAAATTGCACGCTATGTGGCTAGATGTGACACTTGCAGACGTGTCAAGGCCATACACATGAAGATTGCCGGTCCATTACAATCTTTACCAATACCAACATGGAAATGGGAAGATATTAGTATGGACTTCATTGTGGGATTATCCAGGACTGCAAAAGGGTATGATTCTATCTGGGTTATAAATGATCGGCTTACGAAAATTGCTCATTTTCTGCCAGTCAAGACAGATCACCCGGTTACTGTCTACGCCCAATTGTACATTGCTCGTATTCTTAGTCTGCATGGTGTTCCAAAGACTATAGTGTCGGATCGTGGACCTCAATTTGTAGCCAAGTTTTGGGAAGCACTTCACAAATCCTTGGGTACTAAGTTGCTCCATAGTTCGGCCTATCATCCTCAAACCAGTGGGCAGACTTAGAGGGTGAACCAAATACTTGAAGATATGCTGCGGGCATGTGTTCTGGAGTTCCCACAGAAATGGGACGAATGTTTGCCGTTAGCGGAATTCTCATATAATAATAGCTATCAAGAAAGCATTAAGATGGCACCCTTTGAAGCTTTATATGGACGACGATGTCGTACTCCGCTAAATTGGTCTGAACCTGGTGAAAGGTACTTCTTCAGACCTGATATGGTGAAAGAGACCGAAGAAAAAGTTCAAAGAATAAATCATAATTTGAAGAAAGCTCAAGCTCGTCAGAAAAGCTATGCAGACAAACGACGGATGCCCTTATACTTTCTAGTTGGAGATTATGTCTACCTAAAAGTTTCACCAATGAAGGGCGTAACACATTTCGGGGTCAAAGGGAAGCTTGTACCACGATATATTGGTCCTTTTCCTATCCTTGAAAGATACGGACCAGTGGCATACCGACTTCAGTTTCCAGAAACCTTGTTCGCCGTACATAATGTGTTCCATGTGTCACAATTGAAGAAGTGTCTTCGGGTTCTAGATCAAACCATTGAAGTAACAGATGTTGCCCTAGAGCCAAACTTGACATATTTAGAGCATCCTATTCGAGTTTTGGATCAAAAGAACAGGATTACCCGAAGAAAAACTCTCAAGTTTTATAAGATATAGTGGAACCAACATTCCGAAGATGAGGCCACTTGGGAAACTCAAGACTTCTTAGATAAGAATTTCCCAGGCTTTTTAGCCTCATGTAATTTGTAAGTGTGTATAGTTGCTGTAATAAAGGAGTAAATCCCAAACCACCCCTGCCTTGTACCAAAAATAAGGAAATAAAAGTATGTCGCATTTCCTTTTCCTTTACTTACGCGAGGACTTTTAATCTCGGGACGAGATTCTTTTATGGGGGGAAGGATGTAACACCCCTGGTGTTACTGTTACTAAAACTTGAGCATAACATCATGAGCATTGGCATTTGCATATGTTTGATACACCTAGGATGCATTCACTAGGTAAAAATTTCAAACAAGTTGTATTGTTATAGCATTTTGCAAATAAGACCCTAGTGTAAGGTACTTAACCTTAAATAGGGATCTGAAGGGCAAAACAGGGACTAAATAGAGAAAACCCCAAAGATTAAGTGAAATAGTCATAAAATATTACTAAGGATGGGTTTAAGTTACCTTTACATCTCTAAGATACAAAAACCCTAATTAAAACCCTAGAAAACCCTAAAACCAAACCATAGGGGGTTAAGTGCAAAATTTGTCCACTTTTGGACTAAAGTGCAAAAACCATGTTAATAAAGCATCTTAAGTACTATGGTTCCCAATCATGAGGGTTTGCAATCCAAAACTTGAGATTTGGACTTAAGTGCAAAAGAGCCACACTTGACCCTTTTGGTTAAGTCTGAATTTCAGTATGGTTGACTCAACTTTGAGCCCTTGTATCTTTCAAATTAGTGAGAATTTGCCTTAGGTCACCACATAAATATTATAGACCTATCAAAGGAGAACAATTTTGCTTAAGAGTGTAAGCATAGTTGTTGAGAAGAATTTGGAGATAATTAAGCCCAAAGTTGGACTATCAGACTACTTAAAGTCTGAAATCAGACTAACAGTGGAATTGCATGAACTTCAAGCTCAATTCTGAGCATGATCCTGTGACTGTTTGTGGATGCACGATGTATCAAAGTTGGAGCTGGTCTATTAAGCTACAATTTTGCTGCAAAGCCTCGAATCAGTTGCCATATGAATTTGAGAGAAAATCGAGCTCAAAGATTGACTGTCAGTTGATCTGAATGGAACTCGCCATGGTACAGTGCCTGAACAGATCAGACCGCCAGCGCGGCAATCTCACCGCCGACGACCAATCTCCGCCGCGATTCGCGCCGCCGCCGTTGTGATTTACGCCACCGGTGACCAGATAAGCCTGCCAGATAGTAGCTTTTCGCCTAAGGATAACTCCGGTGACTCACCGCCGTGCCTCCCCCCTTGCTCACCGAACCCGTGGATAAGGTTCTCACCGTCGTTAAGCCATCACCGGCATCCGCCGCGTGTCTCTACCTTTCCACCGCATCGCCGTAGCCTACTCTCACTCTTCGTTGATCACCGGAGTAATCGCCACGGCGTAGGACACCAAGACACTGCGCTAGTAACTTTCTATTTTCTCCGGCCGCCGCGTGTCGTCATCCAAATTCCCAGCCACCGCTGTCGCATCCTATAAATTGAAGCTACCGTAAGCTCTGTTGGATCATCACGAACCCAGTCGCCAAGAATCATCCCCATTCGATCACCAATGTGCCCGAATTTTGGGTTTTCCCCAATTCGGTTTCCGCCGCCGTGAAACACACTTCGCCGTGGTCAGCGCAAATCAGGTCCGATCATGTTGTCTTTAGTCTTGTTCTAGCATCCTCATGTGTCTATGATGCTCACCGACCCGCCCAATTGAACTAGACTGCCACCGTTTGCCGTGAACGCGTTGTTCTTTGGTTCATCCGCGCGGTCACCGTGGCCAGACCAAATTAGATCATCATTCTTGAAATTAACTTGGGGGAAACACTCCTCATGGCTAGAATTAGGTTTAAACCAGAGATTAGTGTCAGTCCTGGCCCCAATCGGCCAGTCTACAAGCTCATCGGACCTCTGCCGTACTCGCCGTCGTCGTGGACCTTGGTCTGCGAAGGAATAGAAATCCAGGGACCTTTCTGCAATCTGTTAGTGACTCGCGTAAACAGTGCATAGTGCCCACTTGCGGTTATCCAAAAGGACAGGGCCTTATCTGCAAAGACCGCAGCGCGGGCGCGCGCGCGCTTCTGCTGGCAGTGGACTGACCTGGGCTGGATTCGGCCCAATAGTGTTCAGGATTTGCCCTTTTCTTTTTCAGTAGAACTTTGGAAATCTGTAGAAAATAGTAGAAAAATCCTAAAAATGTCCAACCAATTTTCCTAGATTCCTTATTTTTCATAGTATTTTATAAAAATAGTTGACTGATTTTTAGAACAAATAGGGAATTTTGGAGTATTTAAAATAGCTTAAAACATTGTTTCTGGATTTTTAGAAAATAGATAATAATTCCAAAAATGGCCAAACTTTTTATTTGAACCCTAAACATTATTTAGAAACCTTGGGTAGAATTTGGTTTGATTTGGACCTTTTTGAAACTAGAACCCAAAACCCTACCCCCTGCTCTTTGAACTTCACTAATGACTCCGGAAACCCTAAGTTCTCGGACTTCCGTGAAGAAAAGTTGTATTCAAGACTTTAGATAATAAACTCTTATTATCTTTGCTAGGGATGAAAGTGGTAATCCGAACTGTTAGAACAAATTTAATATTTTAAAATAGATACGTATAAAATTTGATGTTGATCTTTTCTTATGTTATCAAGCACATTAGTACAAATATGAATAAAATATTACATAAATTGTTTTATGTATTATTTGCTCCCTACAACACAAAATGTTGAAAAAATTACCGAATTTGTTTCCGAATCCATACCGAAGTTTATAACTATTATTTGAAAAAATATAGGATGAATTTGAGATTTACCTTTTATGAATCTTAACAAGCTGGATGTTAAAAACAAGAATACAAATTTGTATTGTATATTCTATATCCTATTTATTCGCAATCAAAGAAAAACGACCAAAAAACTGATTACCGGATAAATACCGTTTCCGACTGTTTTCATCCCTAATCTTTGCACTCTCATGAGCATTACATGGCATTCATTCTTATATATACCTATATGGTTATATTTAGAAAACGAGGAAGAGGTTGAGATAGAAGAAGAGAAGACTGCACCACCACCACCTGCGGAACATCAGGCAGGGAATTGTTTTTACTTTGACATTTGCGGATCCAAGCCTGACTCACCTATAACGAAGGCAAGCCTCGGTGCATTTGCCACCTCCTTGTGTTTTTAAAATCTTTTTCCCTTGCTTGATGCATTAGGTGATAGGAGTTGATTGCTAAAACAATTCCTGCATTACCTTCCTTGAATTTGATTACCTTCCTTGGAATCCCTGTTTTACAAAAGATTTTGATGCTTAGCCTTGCTTTAGAAAAACAAAATGTTTTGTTTTACAAAAGATGATGTGGCAAAAGTGGGTGGGAAGTTTTCGAAAATAAAACTTGATGGTGGATCCATCATGGTCGTGATGGGTTCAACATCGGAAAAGATGTACCTCTGCCAGGTACCAAACTTTGGGTTTGAAATGATTAAGCTGAGACCGGGTAGGTGACTTGCACGAGAAAGGAGTCTCGGTGTAGTGTCTCCGTCTGAGTCGATTAAGGACCGTCTCGATGTAGGCCTGCTGACCGAGGACCCTTTAACTGGTCACATGCCTCGTCATGGGTAAGCTTTGCCTCGGGCAGACTAAGGCCAGAATAAGATAACACGCAATGGGCGTGGAGCGGTGGCGAGAGTAGCGTGTACCCTCTGTGGCAAGAGGCTGGACGGTGGTGTATCTGTGCTCTCGGTTGACGTGAACCTGATCTGGTCTTAAGAACCCCGGTGGCGACTTGACATATGCAAGGGTTAAGTGCTACATATGTCGTGTGATTGGAGATCCTCAGCTGAGTATAATCGATTCGGATCGCTGTACCTTCGCGGTTATGAAGACTTGGCCACTGACTTATACGTAGAACTCCAGTAAAGATGATGGTTTGTTAAGAAATTGGCTAGTGCAGGTCAAGTGATTGAACTAGGGTAGAAAGAACTCTAGTTGCAGGTAATTTTACTTAACTTGACAAATAAAACTGGATTTTTAAGGATCCACTTTTAGTAAGCATTTTTGCAAAACAGAGTCTTTGATTATTGAGAAGCCTTACCTTGACTCCCTTATAACCAGCATACCCTTGAGAGTCTTTTCTTTAGTCGGGTAAGACTTGCTGAGTAATTCCTTACTCAGGGTTTTATTCCCCGTTGTTTTTAGGTGAGGAAGCGACAAACTTTTGTTGCTTCTTTTCTAAGGTGGTACCGAAGGAAGAACACCAGGACTGAAGTTGCGGGAGGAAAGGATCCTCCATAAGAACTTTTGTTTAAAAACTTTATGGGAGGAGTTTTTGCCTCCCTTGGTGTGTAATAATATTACTATGCACTCATAGATATATTCTGGTCTGTAAATATTCAACTCTATCTTACTTTTAAAATAAAGGTAAGTTCATGTAATTGCTTCCGCATTCTCGTAACTCCGATGCTTGTAATGTCTGCGTGACGGGTGAAACGCTCTTGGGAAAGGTAAGAAAAGCAGATACCGAACTTGTCAAGTGATTCAGTTGCACCTACAGGGTTGTCCGAGGTCCGTTGGACAAGGACAACTGTAGGTGGGCCTAATTACTTGGGAGGTTCCGTCACAGCCCGGTCCGGCCCACGCGCCCCTGGCGCCCCCTGCCCTCCCCATGCGCGCCCCCTCCCCCTGATCCATTTGTCTCCGAGCCCCTCCCCGGCGAGCCCCCCTCCTCGCGCGCCCTCCCCGCGCCCAGCGAGCACCCTCCCCCCGACGAGCCCCCCCTCGGCCCCGCGCCGCCCTCGCGAGCCGCGCCCCTGCGAGCCCCACCCCGGCGACCTCCCCACGCGCCTGGCGAGCCCCTCCCCGCGTGCGCCCTCCCCGGCTCCAGCGAGCCCTCACCCCGCCGCGGTCCCTCCCCGGCGGCCCTCCCTGCCCGCGCCCTCCCCTGCCCCCCCGACGAGCCCCGCCCTAGCCCCCGCATGCCGCGCCCTGGCCGCGCCCCGCCGTGTCTCGGCTGCGCGCCAGCACGGTTCGCGTGCCTTCGGCACGCACAGCGTGCTCCCGCGAGTGCGACCATAGTCGCGCTGCGTTTAACCCTCGTTCTAATCTATTTTAATTTTAGTTTCGTCGATGTGCTGTGTCGCGCGCTTCGTCGCGCGACGATTCTTTTAATTTATATTTATTAAAGTGCTGCGTTGCGCGCTTCGTCGCACGACGATTCGTTTAAATGCAGTTCAGTTGATGTAAGTAGTCGTGCGTTTCGTCGCGCAACGCTTAACGTTTATCTATGATTAATGCAAGAATCTCGTTGCGCGCTCTGTCGCGCGGCGAGTCGTTTACTTCTTAATTCAATCTAAATGCTGTGTCGTACGTCTCGCCGTGCGACCACTCCCTTTCATTCATCTTTATCTATTTATAATGATTAAATGTGGAACATGACATTACTTTATGCTCAATGCATTGGCCAAATTAATGCCCTTATGTTAAGCGAGTGGTTTAATTTATACTTATGTAACGTGATCGCTTCTTGGCCGTAGACCCGACTGTCTTTTCCTCTTTCTCTCTTAACCTTGCGAGCCCCGCGTGGAACGTCTGTTTATTTATTGCATTCTATTGTATGGTGTACTGTTCTTTTATATTAAATGTGTGGATGTATGTATGTTTGCGCTCGTATAGAGAACGATCTGGTTGAAGAGCCCGAGGAACTCATAAGAGAAGCCCCTGAGCAGCAGCTGGTTGGTGGAGGCAAGTGTCCCTTGACCTATCTTTGTCCTATACATTCTATAATTCACATCCCGCATTTACACAGTTATACCTAAGGATTGACTAGCTTTTGTTATCCATGTCCTTGTTTACCTATTTGGGTTGGATTATTACTGTTTAGCTTTATGCTATTGCTCAACTCTAATCAATGAACATGATGAGAATTACCAATGATACGCTGTTTCCCTTCTTTATTATGATGTTATACTTGTGTCATTCAAGAGGCTCGAGTGGTTTCTCGAGTGCCTCTCTGTAAGGACCTTGTTGGGGGTATGCTTCGTCGCCGAAGGTCCCATAAGAAGAAGGCTTCGAAGTACATTTCCAAAGGCGATGCTACCATTCAGAAGGCTTCGAAGTACATTTCCAAAGGCACCGACTTAAAGATGAAATGACTAATCGACCCATAACGATTTGTACTATGATTGTAGACCTTTATAAAGGCATGAATGTAATTCCTCATAGGCTGTGTCCTGTGCCTATAAATAGATGAACAGTACCCCTGTACTGTTCATGTGGATTTGGCATTTGCTTTTGCGTCACGCTCGTACCTTTACCTTCTTTCAAGCCAAAGGTACATTTGTAATTTAATATCATTTCTATTTTTCCATAATAATAAAATAGAAATGAGCTGATAATGTTGTATAATTGTTCATGTTATCTCTTACATCCCATATGGTTTTCTTTTCATTATCGTATGCTACAATGATGAAGGTATGCCCTTCATGACCTTTGTCCATAGATCATTATATCCTAAGGGAAATAATGTTTCGAAGGACAAAGGGCAAGAACATTTAACATTCTTTGTGTTGCCTTGGTCTTAACTCATAGCATTTGAGAACAAGTCCCCAACATTGGCGCCCACCTCCGGTGAACTCACTTCCACTTTTTGAGCTGATGGCTTCGTTCAACAACCAAGACGAAGCTATTTCGGTTATGAAGCTGGTGCTCTCGATAACAGACGGTTTATGCTCAGAGCCAGCCAACAAGAAGTAGAAGAAGGAGGCCCAGAGAAGGGTACATCATGTTGGGGTGCAGGGACCCTTCATCAAGTCAAAATGGTCTCACATTCCAATTACCTTCTCCCAAGAGGACCTTCAGCTCAAGGATTACCCTCACAATGATGCTATGGTCATATCTTGTGTCATCAAGGGATTTCTAGTCCACAATGTTCTGGTTGATACAGGCAGTGCAGCGGATATCATATTTGCTAAGGCCTTCTGACAGATGCAAGAGCTAGAGGATAAGATCCATGATGCTACACACCCTCTCTATGGTTTCGGAGGAAGGCAGATTATAGCACTTGGCAAGATCACAATGCCAGTGACCTTCGGATTTGTCCATAATACAAGAACTGAACAGGCTGTGTTTGATATTGTTGACATGGAATACCCCTACAATGCAATTATTGGTCATGGAACACTCAATGCATTCGAAGCAATTCTTCATCCAGCATATCTATGCATGAAGATACCTTCGGATCAAGGGCCCATTGATATTCATGGAAGTCAGGAAGCTGCCAGAAAGGCTGAAGGAAATTGGACAGACTCAAAAGCAATCCACAATATAGATGGAGCCGAAGCTTGTGAACAATATAAGTACAAAAGAGAGAAGGCTGCTTCGGCTGATCAGCCGAAGCCTATGCTTCTATGTGAAGACATAGCAGAGCAGAAGGTACTGCTGGGATCTCAATTATCTGAAGAGCAGGAGAAAACCTTGATAAGGTTTTTATTCAACAACAAAGATGTTTTTGCATGGTCAGCCAACGATCTCTGTGGTGTCAACAGGGACGTCATTGAACATTCACTCAATGTCGATCCATTCTTCCGACCCAGGAAACAAAAGCTTTAGAAAATGTCTGACGATAAAGTCGAAGGTGCTCGGAACGAAGTAAAAAGACTTCTCAGTGCTGGTGTCATTAGAGAAGTGAAATACCCAGAATGGCTAGCTAACACTGTTATGGTGAAGAAGGTCAATGGTAAATGGAGAATGTGCATTGATTTTACTGATCTGAACAAGGCTTGTCCAAAGGATGAGTTCCCATTACCAAGAATAGATTCTCTAGTAGACGCAACAGTTTCGTCAGAGCTCATGAGTCTGCTAGATTGTTATTCAGGCTACCACCAAATCTGGATGAAGAAGGAAGAAGAGCCAAAGACCAGCTTCATAACTCCAAGTGGTACATATTGTTATCTTCGGATGCCTAAGGGGCTCAAGAATGCTGGAGGAAGCTTCAGCAGGATGACAGCCAAGGTCCTTCAATCTCAGATAGGCGGAAATGTGCTAACATATGTTGATGACATTATAGTAAAGAGCACGAAGCAAGAAAACTACATTACTGATCTACAGGAAACATTTGCTAATTTTAGGCAAGCTGGCCTGAAATTAAATCCAGAAAAATGTGTCTTTGGAGTGAAGAAGGGCAAGTTCCTTGGCTGTCTAGTTTCAACGAAGAGGATCGAAGCCAACCCAAGTAAGATCGAAGCTATCCTTCGAATGGAGCCGCCAAGCACAAAGAAGGGGGCCCAACGGCTGACAGGAAGGCTGGCATCTTTGAATCGATTTATATCTAGGTTAGCAGAAAAAATTTACCATTCTTTGGAGTACTAAAGTCAGCTGAAGTCTTTCAATGGGGCTCAACTCAACAGAAAGCTTTCGAAGAGCTGAAGCAATATCTGATCGACTTAACAACATTAACTCCACCTGTGCTAGGGGCTCCATTGCTATTGTATGTGGCAGCTTCGCACTCTGCAGTGAGTGCGACACTTGTACAAGAGAAGCTTGAAGGACAAGCTAAAAAGCAAGTCCTAGTATACATTGTCTTCGAAGTTTTGAGTTTATCAAAGAAAAACTATACAGAGTTGGAGAAGGTGTTGTATGCTGTGTTAATGGCGTCCAGGAAGCTTCGGCATTATTTTCAAGCATATCACATAATTGTTCCTTCATCACAACCTCTGAAGGATATCATGAGGAATAGAGAAGCTACTGGAAGGATTGGAAAATGGGCTGCGGAGCTTAATGAATTCACTATTGACTACGTGCACAGATCTTCAATCCAATCTCAAGCGTTAGCGGATTTCATAACTGATTGGACGCCAGGGGCTCACGAAGAGGGGACAAGCAAAGATACCGAAGCTTGGACAGTGCTTTGCGATGGTTCTTGGGGAGCTTTCGGTGCAGGAGCAGCTACGGTCTTAGTGGCACCTTCGAAAGTCAAAACATGTTATGCAGTCAAACTGGATTTCAGTTGCACAAATAATGTTGCTGAGTACGAAGCACTTCTATTGGGGCTTCGGAAACTAAGGGCAATGGGAATAAGAAGGGCCATCCTAAAAGCTAATTCTCAAGTTATTGCTGGCCATGTGGATAAAAGCAGCAAGGCATGAGATCCGAAGCTTGAAAAATATCTAGATGTTGTTCGAAGGTTGGAAGCTTCCTTCGAAGGTTTTTCCGTTAAAAATATTCCAAGAGGTGAAAATGAGCATGCAGATTTGCTAGCCAAATAAGCGGCTCAGGGGCTCCCACTACCCTCCGAAGTATTTTTTGAAACAATAAAAGCACCTTCAGTTGAGCTCATGGAGAGAGCAGTGCTTACTATTTCTCCAGTACACAGTGAAGACTGGAGAACTGAGATAATATCTTTTCTCCAAGGCAATTGTCTTTCAACTGACGAAGCTTATAACAAAAGAATGGAGGCAAGAACAAGATTATATGTGTTAATAGAAGGGGAATTATACAAACATGGAGTTTGTTCACCACTCCTTAAGTGTTTATCAAGAACTGAAGGTATGGAATTAATGAAAGAGATACATGCAGGTCTATGTGGATCTCACATTGGATCTAGGCCCCTGTTGGGAAAAGTTTTTCGTCAATGATTCTATTGGCCGAAGGCAGCTTCGGATGCAGCAGAATTAGTCCAAAAATGTGAAGGCTGTCAAAAATGTGCAAGAGACCAGAAGCAACCTTCATCTCTCACTCAATTAATACAGCCCACTTAGCCGTTGCAAAGGTGGGGCCTCGATTTGCTAGGCCCACTTCCACCAGCACAAGGAAATCTAAAATATGTTGAAATCTAAAATATGTTGTGGTGGCGGTAGAGTATTTTTCCAAGTGGATTGAGGCGAAGCCTTTAGCCACAATAACTTCGGTCACTGCCCAGAAGTTCTTCTGGCAAAACATTGTTTGTCGCTTCGGAGTGCCGAAGGCCATTACTGTAGACAACGGAACACAGTTTGATGCTAAAGCTTTCAAGGAATTCTATGAACAAATTGGCACAAAGATTCATTTTGCATCGGTCAGACATCCAGAGTCAAATGGACTTGTTGAAAGAGCCAATGGCATTATAATGACGGGAATAATGAAGTTAATCTTCAATCAGCCCAGGGGAAAGTGGCCAGATGAATTGATCAAAGTGGTGTGGAGCCACAATACAACAATATCAAGGTCAACAGGTTTTACACTGTTCAAACTATTGTTTAGCGACGAAGCAATAACCCCAGAAGAAGCTAAGGCAGGATCAATAAGAACAGTGGCTTCGGCAGGAGAATTAGCTAATTATTCTGTGGCAAAAGATGTTATAGAAGGGATCAGGCTTCAGGCCGTGGAGAATATCAATAAATACCAAGCTGAAACAATAAATGGCGTGACAGAAAAGTTCGGCTAAAGAACATTAAGCCAGGGCACTTGGTACTTCGAAGAGTGGCCAACCCAGATACAGTAGTCAAGCTATAGCTGAAGTGGGAAGGACCTTTTTTGGTAGTATCTTCGTCAAGACCCGGTTCTTACAGACTGAAGGATATGGACGGCAACGACATTCCTAGATCTTGGAATGCGGATGAGCTTCAGCGATATTATGTCTAGCTTGATGTAATCTTTTTATTTTTTCTATGGCACCCTTTTCCTTTCCGAAGGGGGAGAAAGGTTTTTAATGGGGCCATAGCATGTAATTTCTCTTTTTCTTATTCAGCTCTACGAGAGCAAAATCCCCCAAATATGTAAATGTAAAAACTGAGCATGCACCATCGAGTGCAGGGAAAAAGGAAAAAACAAGGAGAAGCTCGAAAGTCATCCCTAAGGGGATGCAGAGCACGACGAAGCTACAAAAAGTCGTTCCTAAGGGAGCACAGCATAAGTTTTTTGCTCAAAAGTCATTCCCAAGGGAATGCAGAGCTTACAGCGAAAAGTCAACGCTGATTCCGCCGAAATAAATGGCGAAGCGCGAAAAGTCAACACGATACCGCCGAAATAGAAGGCGAAGAAGTTCAAAAGACGTTCCTAAGGGGATGCAGAACTTACAGCGAAAAGTCAGCGCTGATACACCGAAAAATAAGCGGTGAAGCCGAAAAATAAACGGCAAAGAGACTTCGGTCATTCCTAAGGGAATGAAGGCTATGGTTGTGGCTTCGTATGCGTGTGTTTGGACATTCATTTGCACGACACATTACATCGTACATTTGCATTCATAAACATTCATTTAGGCATATATAGGATCATCATCATCATAACACAGGCAGGTGCTTCGGCTTTAAAAATAAGGCTTCGGAAAAGAGAAAAAGAAGCAGTTTCATGCTTCGTTGTGTACGAAAAGAAGGGAAGGTGTTTTTCGCCTTCGGCTCAAAAAATGCTAGTTTCGTCCACAGCAAAGCAGTTCAACACATGGACAAAAAGGTAAAGATATATTACAAATATTTACAATGATTCTTAAGTTACAAATATTTACAATGATATTACAAGATTTTTCTCTAGAATTTTTCTAGCAAGGTTTTCAGCTTTATCATTAGTCAGCTTCGGATCATCTTAGCTTCGGATCACTTGTCAAGTTTCGGCTCATTTTTCTTTAGCATCATCATCCTGTACATATTAAAATGGTATGAGAAAAGTGCAGACTTCAAGGAGAAGGTAAAGTAACAGGCATAAATTTTTTACCGGCTTAAGATGGCTTCGAGCTTCGTCGCCAGCCATTTTTCGCCCGCCTTTTACCCAAAATTGAGTTATGAATCTGTTTCCTATACTCCAAGCTAGGCTAGGGATATCAATTAAATCTATCGGAGATAAGCTAAAGTTTGGTCTGTTGACAATTTTTCCATGTTCACAGCCAGATTTCATGAAGGCAACAGTTGTGCCCCGAGAAGCTAGTATAGCGCAGAATCGGCGTGTCCACCTATAACTTCGTCGAGTGCATCAACTTCGCCCTCAATATGTTCGAAGGTTTCCGATAGGTTCTCAATCGAAGGATTAAATTTCTCAGCACCAGCTCCGACCGAGTTGAAAACTTGTTTTAGTCGCTGCAGACATCGGCTACTGAACTCCAGACATTTGTTTTGAAGCTCTGTCAATGATTTTGCAAATTTGAACTTTTCTCGACCTCAGTCTCAAATTTTGCATTAAACTTTTGCTTTTCCTGTTCGAAGCTTTCTGACTTTGTGAGAAGCTCCGTATTTAACTTTGCAATTTTAGCTTCAGCTTCTGCCAGTAAACCTTCTGTTGTCTGAAGCTCGAAATCCTTCTTTTCAAGAGCAGCTGCTTGATCTTTTATTTTGCTTTCTAAACCTTCAATTATAACTTCATGTTTTTTATCTTCAAGATCTTGTTGCATTCTCAAAGCTTTACTCAATAGCATACTCTGTGCACAAGCAACCTTTGTTAGAAAATACCTTCGTTGTTAAAGACAATGAAAAGTTGAAGAAAAGTTTTTTACCTTGAAATTGGAATAGAACAAACTACCAACGATGTGATGTCGTCAGTAGTGGCTAATGTCTGTCTCAAGCTTCGGGAAACCAATACTCTTTGATAGAGTACCGATAACCTTCGCTCCGGTTTGATCTCGGACGCAGCCTAACCTTTCATCGTCAACACCGACGAAGAGTAGTGCCCCTGGTTGATACCCGCAGGATATGGCGTATTCTCTCAACTCTTCTTTCTCAGCCTTCGACAATTCTTGCCCAATTAAGTTTTGAAAATTAAAGTTTTCTTCTTCTAAAGCATCTTCAGCTATTTCCTTATCCTTCTCAAGTACTGTAGCCATGGTTTGTTCAGCAGCTGCAGCAGCTTCTTCTGTGGCCATGTCCAGAAGTATCTTATCAATGTTAGAAAGTGTGCTTTCTAGGTTTACATCTTCACCAGGTTCAGCTTCGGCAGTTGCAGCTTCGGCCGGTGCAGCTTTGATAGCTGTAGCACTCTCAACAACTGGTGCTTTTGAGGCCGAAGCTGGTCGTGGTGTCCCTTCGATAGCTTCTATCACAGTAATAATTCTTCGTTTTTTCGGTCCAGCTGCCTTCTTCGCTATCGAAGGCTCCTTCTTCTTCTGAAAAAGCTTCGTCAGATGTGGCGCCAGTGGACTTATCTTGATAGGCAAGGATTCAGTCATTACCTTTAGAATTTCTGCCACGTCGGTAGCAGAAGGTGATGCAGGAGTTTCCTCTTCAGTATCAGTCACCTTCTGCTTCAGAGCTGCAGCCTTTCTCTTCTTCGGAGCAACCATCATCGGCTCAGGGCTCAATTTCCTCTTCTTCAGTTTTTCTTCATCTTCCTTTACCATTCTAGTTGTTTGTCTGCCCACAACACTAACAACTCTTTTTCTTTTCTGCCCTTCGGCGCCCTTGTTCAACCGCTCATAATCAGGATATTCAAAATGTAGAGCATCCATTACTCGATTCAATCTTCGCTTCGGTCGGGAGCCGAAGGCTACAGTCAACAACTGATCTTCTTTTTCGTATAGTTCCCTAAAATCTCGTTACATATAACTTCGATCGTGTCCAGCCATTCATGGCAGGGTTCCTTGAACTGTTTTTTGAACTTGAACTGATAAGGCAGCCGAACGAGTTCACCCTCTTTCTTCTCTCCTTCAAGCTTCGGCATACCCCACTTCTTCAGCATTAGGAACACTCTGTTGGCTAGGTATTCCTGGACTAAGTCCCTAGACCCAATGTGTTTAGACACAATTCTAAACTCATACACAACATCTTGGCATGGATCCCCTGGTGTTATGTTGCATTGAGGTCTAGTCAGCCCGAAGATTAGCTTCAGCGGGCTTTGAACTAGCTTCTCCTCTTCTTCATCAATTTTAACATAAAACCATTCAGATTTCCAACCGGTCGGCCATTTAGTGCGATAGCTGACCACCTGTGTCTTCATATCCTTCCGATAAGCAAAATTATAACAACCGAAGTTCTCATGCAACCCGTCTTCTCTAGCCTTCGTCTGATAATGAAGTTCATGTACTGGACAGAATGCATCGGCGAGTGGCTCTACCCCTTGGCTTCGGAGAGCCCAGATGAACACGCTGAGCCTAACAATGGCATTGGAGGTCAGTTTATGAAGATAAATCCCGAATTTTTCCAAAACTTCTGCAATCATTCCATGCAGAGGAAATCTCAACCCTGCTTTGAAGAAGCTCTTAAAAACTACAACTTCATCATCTTTCGGCTTTGGGATAGTCTCTTCCCCGCCAAAGCGAACCAATCTCTTATCGGCTTCCTTGAAGTAACCTAGCTTCATCATCATAGTCATATCAGCTTCAGATACAGTTGATTTCCCAAAATCCAGATGGCTGGGCTTTGATGGCATAATAACATCATAATCAATCTCTCCTTCATTAACATCACCCTCTTCAATATCTGCCTGCTCGGTTTCAACAGCGGGTGACTCTTCGTCAGCAGCGCCTTCAGTCACAACCAATCCCGACCGCCTCATAACTTCGGAGATCGGAGCAGTTTCAGCAGCTTCGGTTTCGTCTCCGTCACGAGTAACTCTAGCTGTCGAACGTACCCTGGCCATTTGATGTTGAATTTTTTGCGTTTTGACGAAGTTGAAAATTTTTATCTTTGCTGAAGCTCTTTCTTGTCATGAAGCTAGAGCAAGATGATTTTTCAATTCAGAATACAGTGAGCAAGTTCCGGCTGTGGTCAAATTTTTTGACAGCACAAAAGTGCAATGGCAATGAATGCTGTGGTAACTCCACACCTACCCGTCTGTTTATATAGTGTTGCAGGTGGGAAGGTGAATCGCCAAGTCGCCTGCACCCACTGAGCAGTCGCCCGCACCCGCTGAACGGTGGAGCACTCGACGCCTGACAAGTGAATTACCAAATCGATTTGTACCGGCTGCGTGGTGGCCCACGTTGTGCTCCAAATATTGTAATCGTTTCTCAGCAACGAGCTCAGGGAAGGTGTTTTTCGGACCTTCGGCATTTCGAAGCCTTTGAGATTTTTTCCGGATCAAGCTCGTTACGAAAAACGATCTAGCACCACAAAGGGGCTACTGTTGGGGGTATGCTTCGTCGCCGAAGGTCCCATAAGAAGAAGCACCTTCGGAAGATTGACACAAAGCCGAAGCTACCAATCAGAAGGCTTCAGAGTACATTTCCAAAGGCACTGACTTAAAGATGAAATGACTAATCTACCCATAACGATTTGTACTATGATTGTAGACCTTTATAAAGGGCATGAAAGTAATTCCTCACAGGCTGCGTCCTGTGCCTATAAATAGATGAACAGTACCCCTGTACTGTTCACGCGGATTTGGCATTTGCTTTTGCGTCACGCTCGTACCTTTACCTTCTTTCAAGCCGAAGGTACATTTGTAATTTAATATCATTTCTATTTTTCCATAATAATAAAATAGAAATGAGCTGATAATGTTGTATAATTGTTCATGTTATCTCTTACATCCCATATGGTTCTCATTTGATTATAGTATGCTACAATGATGAAGGTATGTCCTTCATGACCTTCGTCCGAAGATCATTATATCCTAAGGGAAATAATGTTTCGAAGGACAAAGGGCATTAACATTTAACATTCTTTGTGTTGCCTTGTTCTTAACTCATAGCATTTGAGAACAAGTCCCCAACAGACCTGTTCGTTGGTTGACCGCCCGGGAAAACAGTGCAACCTTGAGGGTGGAATGGGATGCCCTTAGCTGAATAATTAGAGGAACTAGGGTGTAGTTCGCTTAGCCGTCGTGCCTTTAATGGGGCTCGGTGTATGCGGCTCGCTCTACCAAGTTGGTTCGCCCCTTGGGGAGGAGTGCGGTGCATTTAGGAAACCTAATGGGCGGCTACAGCCCTAGGGAATCTTTGTAAAGGCTACGTAGTGAAACTATGCTGGGTCACCTTGGTAGTGATCAATGGAGAGTCATGATCTCCGGGCAGAAAGGGAATCACAGCTTGTGGGTAAAGTGCGCAACCTCTGCAGAGTGTATGAAAACTGATATATCAGCCGTGCTCGCGGTTATGAGCGGCCAAGAGAGCTCCATTGATTAGTGATACTTGATCAGAGATGTTCGGATTACAGGTGGCAATGAGATTGCTGATTTTTGGTATTGACTTAATGGTAAGTGGTACTCTTTCCGTTTGGAAAGGAGTACATTTGGGTTAATAACGTGGGTTCATACTAAAACTTGGCTTTCTCAACTAGTAATAATAATCTGACCAACAAAAAGCAACTGCTTGACTTATCCCCATATAAAGCTAGTCCACTACAGCCAGACAGAATACTTGCTGAGTATGTTGATGTGTACTCACCCTTGCTCTACACACCAAACCCCCCCATCCCCAGGCTGTCAGCATTGCAACCCCTACTCAAGAGAGGATGAAGTCGTGGATGGAGACCACCAAGAGTTCCAAGATTACGATGAGTTCTAGGCGTGGGTTAGCGGCAACCCCCAGTCGGCTGCGTGTGAAGGCCGCGTGTATCTATGTTTCGTTTCCACACTTTGATTATTGTAAAGACTATGTGGATATCTCAGACATATAATGTAATTGACTATTATTTCCCTTTTATATTATCATTTGAGCATTGTGTGATGATGTCCAGTTATGTAACTGTTGTGTACGTGAATTGCTGATCCTGGCACGTACATGGTTCGCATTCGGTTTGCCTTCTAAAACCGGGTGTGACATAGGTGGTATCAGAGCCGTGCTGACTGTAGGACCGCTAACCTAGAGTAGAATGGTCATTCTAAGGATTATAGACCCTTATTCTCACCTTGACTTCGGTATCCCTTCAAAAGTTGGTCATATCGACCAAACCTATGTTCTACTATATATTATACCTTGCCAAAAATCTTTTTGTTCATTCTAATTCCTCATTTATTCATGGTTTACTTGCTGGTCATACTAGTTCTGTTCTCACTCTTATGGTTGCGGTGTCTTTTGTAGATGGCTCGTCTTAGACACACTGTATGGAAGTCTGCCATCCCCTTCTTACCCTCCCGTCTCGCGGAGCGTCCGCTTCGTCGTCCAGTGACCGGTCCGTCCAGCCACTTGGAGAGACTGCACCACTGCCTGCATGAGGAGCAGGAGCGTCGACGACAGGAGCTGGAGCAGCAGGGCTCTTCTTTCTCACTCTAGTAGGAGATAGAGTCTGTGAGGAGCTGCTCCCCTGTGCTCCCACTGGAGGCGCCCCTACACCACCACTGAGCGCCCCAACCCCTGGAGTAGCTGCTGGAGGAGACCCAGACGACGGAGGTGGCGATAGCAGCTCGAGCCACGACACCGACTTTTCTGCTGACTAGGAGCTGGAAGGATGGGTTGCTTGACCCATCACTCGAGACGCTGCTCGCGGGTGTCACTTCCACGATGCGCTCAACACCCTGCTACGTCGAGCACTTGACCGACGCACTTGGTCCATCGAGTATCGCTGTGTGGTCTTCCAGCACAGTCGCGGGGTCTACCCGGACCGCTGGGAGGCGACCTGCTTGGTGCACCGTCCGGAGAACAGTCTCTGGGGTGCTGAGGTCTACTCAGAGCACTATTCCATCTTTGAGCGGGACTCAGCTGAGGCGGCCATGCAAGATGCCGCACGGCGTGCGCTTTCGCACTACTGCTCAGTGCTCGGTGGGGTAGCTGACGGTCTCAACCTGAAGTATTACCCCCGCAGTCCATCTGGCAGCACAGGAGGCGTGATTGTCTCACCTGTTGGTGAGGACAATCCTAGGTTGAGCAGCACAGTCAACCTAGCCGCCCTGCTAAACACGGAGCTAGACAATGCACTAGACGAGCTGAGTAGGGCTCGTGCTGAGATCGCCCAGCTGCGGGCTGAGCGCGCGGAGCGTCGTCACCTGGATGATGGCTCCCCCTTTCCCGTCGGGACTCAGCACCCGTACCGCTCACCTCGGCATGGACACCAGGCTTATGGCAACCTCGACTGCAGGACTAAGATAAATTTAGAACCATAGATCGTGAGCGTCATATCTTGTAATTAATACGAAAATATATACATAGAAGCTATAGTCTTAGCGTTAGTCTTGCTTTTAGTCAGTCTTAGTTAGACAAGATAGTTTGCTTATCCTGTGCATTTATGTTTGTCATGATGAACTGTGTCAGATTTGGATCTTTGTGATGACTGTCACCAGAGTGTGGGCATCCTCTGCATTTTGGTTTACCTGTTATATGTTAATGAAGTTAGTTATCTAGTTAGGAAGCCTTTCATTCCACTTTCCTCTTTATCTGAGAAGCTGTGTTGGTCTGTGTTGGAGATCAGTGAAGATGTTCATCTGTTCAGTGTTGTGGAGAATTCTATACTCTTTTCTTATGCTACAAGGTTTGCTAGATCAGTTCTGATGTGTGGTTGCATTCTGCAGATGTCAGAAAACAGGCGCATAGGAGGAAGGCATGCTCAGCAGGAGCGGCCAGCTCAGCAGGATGAAGCACCCCATCAGTAGTAGCTGCCACCCCCGCCCCTGATGTCCATCGAGCAGATGTTCCTGATGCAGACTCAGGCAATTCAAGCCATCAGTCAGACTCTGGCCGCCATTCAGCAGCAGCAGCAGCCACCACCTCAGCCTTAGATGCCTCAGATGCCCAGGGACAAGCGTGTTGAATTCATCAGAGGTAATCCCCCAACGTTCGCTCATTCTTCTGACCCCATGGATGCTGAAGACTGGCTGCGCACAGTGGAGCGGGAGTTGTATACCGCTCAGTGCGACGACAGGGAGAAAGTTCTGTATGGTCCCCGTCTGTTGAGAGGAGCAGCTCAGTCTTTGTGGGAGTCTTATCTCGCCACCCATGCCAACCCCAACACCATCACTTGGGAAGAGTTTAGAGGTAGCTTTCGTCAGTACCATGTTCCTGCAGGTCTAATGATAGTGAAGAAGGAGGAGTTCCTGGCACTCAAGCAAGGGTCATTGTCGGTTAGTGAGTACCGGGACAGGTTTCTGCAACTGTCTCGCTATGCTCCTGAAGATGTCAACACCGACGCTAAGAGATAGTATCGTTTCCTGAGAGGCTTGGTTGACCCTCTGCAGTATCAGCTGATGAATCATACCTTCTCGACATTTCAGCACCTGATTGACAGGGCAATCATGACAGAGAGGAAGTGTAAGGAGATGGAGGATCACAAGTGCAAGATCAGTGGACCCCAGCCTGGAAGCAGCAACTGTCCTTGTTTCTTAGGCAATCCACCTCCGCAGTTCAGGCAGAACCAGCGTCCACCTTAGCAACAGCAGTTTGAAAGGCAGTATCCTTAGCATCAGCATCAGAATCACCAGAACAATCAGTCAGAAGAAGGTGAGTTCCAGAGGTAGAATCAGCAGGCACCTCGTCTTCCTGCCCCAGCAAACCAGCAGAACAGTCAAGCAGCATCGGCCCAGGGTGGAAGGAGGGCATGTTTCCACTATGGAGAGCAAGGCCATTGGGTGATGCAATGTCCGAAGAAGGCAGCCAAGCAGCAGTCAGGCCCCAGTGCCTCAGCAAAGCCAAATGTGTCTCAACCTGGAGCAGGCAACCGCTCTCAACCACGCTACAACCATGGGAGACTGAACCACTTGGAGGCTAAAGCAGTTCAGGAGACCCCCGACATGATAGTAGGTATGTTTCCAGTCGACTCCCATATTGCAGAAGTGTTGTTTGATACTGGAGCAACACATTCATTCATTACTGCATCATGGGTAGAAGCACATAATCTTCCAATCACTACCATGTCAACCCCCATTTAAATTGACTCAGCCGGTGGTAGAATTCAAGCCGATAGCATTTGCTTGAATGTAAGTGTGGAAATAAGGGGGATAGCGTTTCCCGCTAACCTCATAGTAATGGGTACTCAGGGAATAGATGTCGTCCTAGGGATGAATTGGCTAGATAAATATCAGGCAGTTATCAGTTATGATAAGAGGTCAATCAAGTCAATGTCCCCGCTAGGAGAGGAAGTGGTGACTGAGTTAGTCCCGCCTGAGCCGAAGAAAGGAGGTTGTTATCAGATGGCTGTTGTAGCAGTGAAGCAGACCCAATTGAGATTATCAAGGTTGTGTCTGAGTTACCAGATGTGTTTCCAAAGGACCTACCAGGTATGCCACCAGAGCGAAAAGTTGAGTTTGCCATAGAGCTTCTTCCTGGAACCGCCCCCATCTTTCAAAGAGCCTATAGAGTATCTGGACCGGAGCTGGTTGAACTTAAGAAGCAGATCGATGAACTGTCAGAGAAAGGTTACATCCGGCCAAGCACCTCGCCTTGGGCCACCCCTGTCCTGTTCGTAGAGAAGAAAGATGGCACCAGAAGGTTGTGTATCTATTATCGAGCTCTAAATGAGGTCACAATCAAGAACAAGTACCCCTTGCCCAGAATAGAAGATCTGTTCGACCAGTTAAGAGGAGCCAGCGTGTTCTCAACGATAGATCTAAGGCTAGGTTATCATCAGCTCAGGATTTGACCTTTAGACATTCTGAAGACGACATTCATTACCAAGTATGGGTTGTACGAGTTCACTGTGATGTATTTTGGCCTAACAAATGCACCAGCCTTCTTCATGAATCTGATGAACAGTGTATTCATGGATTATCTTGAAAAGTTTGTGGTGGTGTTTATTGATGTTATTCTCATATATTCTCAAAGCGAAGAAGAGCATGTAGATCATTTGAGGATGGTATTGCAAAGATTGCGAGAGCACCAGCTGTATGCAAAGTTGAGCAAGTACGAGTTCTGGATCAGTGAAGTCCTGTTCTTGGGTCATATAATTAACAAAGAAGGATTGGCTGTGGATCCGAAGAAAGTGGTAGACATTCCGAACTGGAAAGCGCCAACAGATGCCCGAGGAATCAAGAGCTTCATTGGAATGGCTGGATATTATCGGCGATTCATTGAAGGAATCTCGAAGATTGTGAAACCAATGACAGCTTTGCTAGGCAACAAAGTTGAGTTCAAGTGGACCCAAAAATGTCAAGAGGCCTTCGAAGCGCTGAAAGAGAAGTTGACTACAACACCTGTCTTAGTCTTGCCTGATGTGCACAATCCCTTCTCGGTGTATTGCGATGCTTGTTACACCGGTTTGGGATGCATGTTGATGCAAGAGGGAAGAGTGGTGGCTTACTCGTCCCGATAGCTGAAGGTTCATGAGAAGAATTATCCAATCCATGACCTAGAGTTGGCAGCAGTGGTTCACGCACTGAAGACATGGAGGCACTATCTGTATGGGCAGAAATGTGATGTTTACACAGACCACAAGAGTCTAAAGTACATATTCACTCAGTCGGAGCTGAATATGAGGCAACGGAGATGGTTGGAGTTGATCAAGGACTATGAATTATTAATTCATTATCATCCAGGCAAAGCAAACGTAGTGGTAAATGCTTTGAGCAGGAAGAGTCAAGTCAATCTAATGGTCGCTCATCCGATGCCCTATGAGTTGGCCAAAGAGTTTGACAGGTTGAGTCTCGGATTTCTGAACAATATGCGAGGAGTAACAGTTGAGCTAGAACCCACCTTAGAGCGGGAAATCAAAGAAGCACAGAAGAATGATGAGAAGATCAGTGAAATCTGGCGACTGATCCTAGACGGCAGAGGCAAAGACTTTCAGGAAGATGCGGAAGGCTTGATATGGTTCAAAGATCGCTTGTATGTTCCCAATATCCAGTCTATTCGAGAATTGATTCTCAAGGAAGCTCATGAGACAGCTTATTCAATACACCCTGGAAGTGAGAAGATGTATCAAGATCTGAAGAAAAAATTCTGGTGGTACGGAATGAAAAGGGAAATCGCAGAGCATGTGGTTATGTGTGATAGCTGTCGACGGATCAAGGCAAAGCATCAAAGGCCAGCTGGATTGTTGCAACCGTTGCAAATTCCTCAGTGGAAATGGGATGAAATTGGTATGGATTTCATAGTCGGATTGCCTCGCACTCAAGCCGGCTACGATTCCATTTGGGTAGTGGTGGACCGCTTAACCAAGTCAGCCCACTTCATACTAGTCAAGACCAACTACAACAGTGCAGTATTGGCAGAGTTGTACATGTCTCGGATCGTTTGTCTTCATGGTGTGCCAAAGAAGATAGTGTC
The DNA here is from genome assembly GCF_902167145.1 of Zea mays. Taxonomy (NCBI): domain Eukaryota; kingdom Viridiplantae; phylum Streptophyta; class Magnoliopsida; order Poales; family Poaceae; genus Zea; species Zea mays. The sequence continues at coordinate 94,545,209 of NC_050097.1, forward strand.
AGACAGAGGAACGCAATTCACCTCTCATTTCTGGCAGCAGTTGCATGAAGCCTTGGGTACACATCCGAATTTCAGTTCATCCTATCATCCGCAGACAGATGGTCAGACCAAGAGAACCAATCAAATCCTTGAAGACATGTTCAGAGCCTGTGCGTTGCAAGATCAGTCCGGATGGGACAAGAGGTTGCCTTATGCAGAGTTCTCCTATTACAACAGTTACGAGGCCAGCTTGAAGATGTCACCATTTAAGGCGCTTTATGGGAGGAGTTGTAGAACTCTGTTGCAATGGGATCAACCTGGAGAAAAGCAAGTGTTCGGGCTGGACATTCTGCTTGAAGCCAAAGAGAACGTCAAGATGGTCCAGGAGAATCTGAAGATAGCGCAATCAAGGTAGCGAAGCTATGCAGACACAAGAAGAAGAGAGCTGAGTTTCGAAGTTGGAGATTTTGTCTGTCTGAAAGTGTCACCGATCAGAGGAGTCAGAAGATTTGGAGTCAAAGGCAAGCTAGCACCCCGCTACATTGGTCCGTATCAGATTCTCGCAAGGCGTGGAGAAGTGGCCTATCAGCTCAGTTTGCCAGAAGGCTTGTCCGCAGTGCATGATGTCTTTCATGTATCTCAGTTTTAGAAGTGTTTGCGTGTGCCAGAAGAGCAGTTGCCAGTGGAAGGTCTGGAGGTCCAGGAAGACTTGACCTACATAGAGAAGCCATCGCAGATTCTTGAGACTGCAGATAGTCACCTGGAGGAAGACTATCAGAATGTGCAAGGTCAGATGGAGTCACCACTCTGAGGAAGAAGCAACCTGGGAGCGTGAGGATGATCTGATGGCTAAATACCCTGAGCTCTTTGCTAGCCAACCTTGAATCTCGAGGGCGAGATTCTTTTAAGGGGGATAGGTTTGTAACGCCCTGAATTTGGGGGAAGAATTTTTTTCTTCTTTTCACTCACCAAATTTGGGCGTTACTCTCTTTTCTCTTCCCGTTTCACTCCTTCTTCCCAATTTCAAACCAGTATAGTGACGGGTGTCCGTGTCATGTATAAACAAAACCTAAGTGTCATGGGTGTTGCATCATGCCGAAGCACATTTCTTTGTCTGATGTCGTGTGTTTGTCTCGCCCCGTTTCGGATTTTTGGTTCGCGATCGGATTCCGTTTATTGGTTGTGCGTGTCGTGGGTTTCGATCCACGATGTGTCACAGCCTTGCCCAGCCTGGCCCGCGCGCCCCTGGCGCCCCCTGCCCTCCCCATGCGCGTGCCCCCCTCCCCCTGATCCATTTGTCTCATTTGATTTTCTCCCACGCAGTAACCTTCATCTCCCTGTTCCACCTCTCTCTCTCTCCCCGTGGTGCCCACGGGTTTGGAGTCGAGATCGCCAGAGTTTGGATCCCTGGAGGTGAGTTTTTCCCCTCCCCTTCCCTTCTCTCTCTCCTCCCCCTCCCCTTCTTCTCCCCCGCGCGGCCTCCCTACCCGCGTGCCCCGCGTCGCCCTCGGCCATGCCCGCGTGCCCCGCGCCGCCCCCTCGGCCCGACCCCGCGCTCGGCCTCTACCTCTTCCCCGGCGAGCCCCTCCCCGGCGAGCCCCCTCCACGCGAGCCCTCCCCGCGCCCGGCGAGTGCCCTCCCCCCGGCGAGCCCCTCCCTGGTGGCCCACGCCCCCTCCCCCGGTGAGCCCCACCTCGGCCGTGCCCGCGCGCCCTCCTGGCCCCGCGTCCCGCGCCGCCCCGACGAGCCACGCCCCCGGCGAGCCCTCCCCGCCCCCCGGCGAGCCGCGCCCCTGCGAGCCCCACCCCGGTGGCCTCCCCGAGCGCCCGGCGCGCCCTCCCTGCCTGTAAAACCCAGTTTGTAACATATAATAAAAGAGGAGAAATTAATTCCTTTATCTATATGTGTGTTATTTCTACTTACCATCATATGTGAACACACCACTTACACAATTAAATAAATACCCCAAAGACACCTAAATAAATCTTGCATCATGCTGAGTTTTACTCGATTGCGCATTTGTGGTTAATAAAATAAGTGAGCCATTAACAACATATCAATGGATCCATAAAAATTTAAACTCTAACTTGGGAATAAAACCATGAAAATGGAGGAGAGAAATGAATATTAGTTAATATAAAGTAATATTATAACTAAATAATTTCACCATATGTTGATGTGACCAAATTGCATGGTTAAAACGAATTTGAATTTGCAATTAAGTTAATTCAAAAATTTGAATTCAAATGAATTATAAATAAAGAAAAACAGAAAATAGAAACAAAAGAAAATGAGAAAATCAGTTATGGGCTCGCGTTGGTGCAATTCGGCCCAACTCCACTACTCCTTTCCTGCATGGCCCAGCTACTCCCGCTTCCTCTGTCTTGCGGGGCCACACGTCATACCGCGCGCGCCAGCGAAATCCACTGACCGCACGTTCTTTTCACTGGAGCCGGGGCCCACCTGTCACCCTGCTCGCGTCCGCGTGCGACCAAGCCCTCACTGCTTGTGGGCCTCCCTCGCTCGGTTTCCGTCCCCGCGCAAGCCGCGCGCCGGCGTAACAGAACGCCGCCGCGTCCGCGCTATCCCCGCCGTGCGTTCTGGAGCCCGAGCACCGGTATTAAAAGTCGGACGCCGTTCCTTCCTCCCCGACTCTTGCCCTCGCGTTCGCTAGTTTCGCACTGCATATTCACCGCGCCATTGGAGAGGAAACAGAGAGAGGGGCAGGATCGTCCGCTGCCGTTGACTGCCGCAAGGAGAGCATTTCAGACCCCGATTGGGTTACCCAAAGCTCGAGTTGCTCGCGTATAAGCAGTGCGTGGGCGTAATCGAAGAAAGGTTAACGGCGGCCACAGGAATCTTTCGCCGGAGTTGGAGGTCCGCCACTCACCGTGACCGGATCTCTCTGCGGCGTGCTGTGGGGTACGTGCTCGTCCATTGCATTTATCATGTTTAGGGCATCGTGCGGAGAGATTCGGGTCTGAGCTGTGTGTTCGGGTAGAGCTTTGGGGCGTTGCGGCCATGGCGCCGCCGCGCCTGGCGTCTGTGCCACCGCGTGGGATCGGTGAGAGAGCGGAGTTGGGTCGTGCCGTCGGATTCAGTGCGAACGGCCAGATTTGTACCGAGCGAGTCCCCCTGGTCGATTCGATCGGGACCGTTAGATCGGATCGGTCGGTTCTGGGTGACCCGAGCTACATTAAATCGGGACCGTAGATTGTTGATCCAAAGACTCCTATAGCGTACCGGTTCAATCCCATGCGGATGTAATCCTGGTCGTCCAAAGTAGATCGGATGGTTGTGAGCGCCCCGTACCCCTTCGCGGCACATTTTTGCAAAAGAGCCCCTCTGGAATTATAGATTATAACCCGCCGTCCACTACCTAGTATTCTGAGTCTTAGAAGATTATGCGCTGGGGCCCCTGACCTTTCTGGTAAATGAGGCCCAGTCCAAACCCCATTTAATTTGAATAAATGAAATAGAAAATGGATTTTTTAATATGAAAATAATTACTAGAAATTGATAAATTCATAGAAAATCCATTTTCAGTCCAAATTAGTCAATTCCATTTTCTAAAATTTTGTTATTTTATTCTCTAACACTTAGAGTCTTTGTTTTGTCATGACAACAGTAAGAAAATTAATTTCTCACTTAATCCTATTTTAAGCACATAAAACCTTTGGAAATTCATATCTTAAAATCTATAACTCCCAAAATTATGATTCCTGTTCCTAGGATTTTACTTTAATATGTAGATTATTATTGTGTATTTTGTATACATGTTTGGTGTGATGTTAATTTCCTCTATATATTGTGCTTGTTTGATTGTGGCGAGTAGAAGAGCCCATGACCGAGGATCCTGGTGAGCAGCAGATAGCAGTAGCTGAGCAGGAGCTCATTGAAGGCAAGTTGTGCCCTTGATCACCTTTTTACCCAATAATGTTCTTTAATATCATCTATTCATGCATAGGTTAATTTTGATGGGACCCGATAGGTCACCCTAGATTGTTAATCTCATTACCTTGTTTACCCCTGAATCACTTGGGTAGTTTGCTATTGCTATACGTGGTTTTGGGATAATCATTTATTACAACTATGTTCGAATTCTTTTGTTATTCTATTTATGTTCATGTCAAGATCATTAATGTTAATTGGAACATAGAGCTTAACTTGAGTAACACGTGCCACCATAAGGGATTAATGGGACGCCCTTGGCTGACTAATTAGGAAAGCTAGTGGAAGACTACCTTACCCGAAAGGGGCAAGGGCAGTAGGGGAGTTGCATGCAAGGAGGTTCTCGGGTTGATTTAGCTGCGATGGCGGTCAGACGGGGGATTCTTGCAAGTGCTCTTCCCATAACTGTAGCGGGTTTTCGGAAGCTAGTGGAACTTTGTAAAGGCCTCGTAGTTTGCCCTACCGCGCTTCCTAGGTAGAGGTGTATGGGAGTCGCGACCCCTTGGCAGATGTGTAACATGACTTGTGGGTAAAGGGTACAACCTCTGCAGAGTGTAAAACTGGTATACTAGCCGAGCTCACGGTCATGAGCAGCTCAGGACTCTCTGATAATTAAATTATGGAACTTAAATTCAATTTGTCATTTGCATTGCATGGGATTATTATTAATTTTGTTCTATTATTTTTATCAAGGTTTGGTATTTACTTACACTTAGTAATTGCTAATAAAGTTTTGACCAACTAATTAAAAGCAATGCTCAGCTTTAACCCCTGTCATTGATTAGCCTTACACATCACATGAACTCCCACCTTTGGTGAGTTTATGCCACATTATTCCCCACAACTTGTTGAGCGATGAACATGTGTGAGCTCACCCTTGCTGTCTCACACCCCCCACAGGAGAAGAACAGATGGTTCAAGAGGAGCCATATATCGAGGAGTTCGATTCGATCTAGGTGGCGTCTCCCAGTTGACTTTCTAGCGCCAAGGATGGATTTTAGATCCTGTTATATTTATCTTTTATTTTTGTAAGTCTTCCGCTATGTAATAAGTACTCTGATTATTGTGACATTTATCTCTATACACTCTGTTATTATATATGTTGTCTTCTTTGGCGCATGTATGAGATGCACCCGGCTTTGTCCTTTAAAGCCCGGGTGTGACAGAAGTGGTATCAGAGGAAATGTTGACTGTAGGACGAGACCTAGATAGAAATGGATAAAACCCTTACCTACTTACCTTACTCTGATTCATTCTATACTTATCTCATCTTGATCCTATCTCACCTTTTGCTGTTTCACTCTGATTAATCTTATCTCTTCTATTCTAAGACAAGATGGATTTCACACCTTGAGATCCTACATTTATGACATTCTTAAGAGATAGGGAACCTAAGACGAAATCAAAATTATTTTCTATTAAAAACGTTGGTTGATTGTTCTGATGATCAATGCCTGATTTGCTTCTTTGATTGATTGAAATATTATAGACGGGCATCTTAGTATGTACCACCATAAGGTAATGTATTAGCTTTAGTGGATAACACACTAATCTACTTAGATAATAAATCCCCCACAGTAACATTCCTCGTAATTACTCGCCTTGTCTACAATCCTTTCTTTCGTACCCTATGTTTCTAACCCAGATGGGCTACCCCTATAGTGTTAGAAGACAGCACTATAGACGTGATCCTTGGTATGTCATGGTTAGGAAAGGCAAAGGCAGTTTATACACTATGCTAAAGAAACCATAGAACTCACATGTTCCAAAGGAGAAAGATTTGAAGTTGGAATTGCAATAACTACCGCCATCAGACTAGTGGCATTCTTAGTAGATGGGAAGTTTGTTGGTGTCAACATCCGTGTGGTTAGAGATTTTCCGGATGTTTTCCCATAAGAGTTACCAGGGATGCCACCATATGGGGAAGTTGAGTTTGTCATTGATCCCTTACCTGGACTGCCCCTACTTTCAAATGGCCATACAGAATGTCCGTAGAGGAGTTAAAGGAACTTAAGAAGCAGTTAACTAAGTTACAAGAGGCTGGGTACATTCGTCCGAGTTCCTTACCTTGGGGAGCGCCGGTTCTGTTTGTCCAGAAGAAGGATGGATCACAGCGGATGTGTGTGGATTATAGATCACTTAATGATGTTACTGTGAAAAACAAGTATCTGTTACCCCGTATTGAGGATTTATTTGATCAGATGAGAGGTGCAAAGGTATTCTCGAAGATTGATCTCCGATCGGGTTACCATCAAATGAAGATTAGACCATCGGATATTCCTAAGACAGCTTTCTCGACCCGATATGGATTATATGAGTTCACTGTGATGTCGTTTGGATTAACCAATGCACCAACATATTTTATGAATTTGATGAATAAGTTGTTTATGGAGTATTTGGACATATTCGTCGTGGTATTCATCAACGATATTCTTATCTATTCCAAGAGTGATATTGATCATGAGGAACGTCTGAGATTGGTGCTAGAGAAGCTTCGAGATAATCATCTCTACGCCAAGTTTAGCAAGTGCGAGTTTTGGATTGGCGAGGTGCCATTTCTTGGACATATCATTTCTAATGGCGGAATATCAGTGGATCCTGCTAAAGTCAAGGAGATTATGGAGTGGAGCGTACCCACTACAATTATGGAGATTCGGAGTTTCTTGGGACTTGCAGGATATTATCGGAGATTTATTGAAGGGTTTTCTAAGATTGCTAAGCCTATGACCTCACTTCTGGAGAAGGAAAGAGAGTTTAAGTGGGACGAGAAGTGCCAAGATAGCTTTGACCAATTAAAGAAGAGATTGATGTCGCCACCAGTGTTGGTTATGCCAGATCTACAGAAGGGACTTGATATTTATTGTGATGCATGTGGCCAAGGAATGGGATGTGTACTCATGCAAGAAGGACATGTGATCACCTACGCGGAAACATGAATTGAACTACCCAATACATGACGCATGACTTAGAACTAGCAGCCGTTGTGCATGCGCTTAAGATTTGGAGATATTGTATTATGGGAACCAAGTGTCAAGTATACACGGATCATAAGAGTTTGAAGTATATATTCACTCAGAAGGATCTCAACCTTAGGCAACGTCATTGGTTGGAGCTTATTAAGGATTATGATTTGGAGATTCACTATCACCCGAGCAAGGCAAATTTGGTTGCAGATGCCTTGACTCGAAAGGAGCAGGTTCATTCAGCTGTTGTTGCCCAGCTACCCGATGAGATTGTTGAGGATTTCAGGAGACTTAACCTGGGGATAGTTGCTCACACTGAAGGAGTTACTATTGATGTGGAACCTACTTCAGAACAAGAGATCCGCAAAGGACAAATTGGTGATGCTAAAATACAAGAGATTAAGGATCTAATTGCTGAAGGTCGAGGTCCAGAATTCACAGAAGATGAGCAAGGCACCGTATGGTTCAAGGACAGGATTTGTGTTCCTGATATTGAAAGCCTTCGGGAGACTATTTTAAAGGAGGCCCAAGACTCAGATTATTCTATTCATCCTGGTAGCACTAAGATGTATCAGGAATTGAAGCAGAAATACTAGTGGTATGGATTGAAGAGGGATGTGGTTGCACATGTGGTTATATGCGATGTGTGTCAAAGAGTTAAGGATGCACACCATAGGCCAACTAGACTACTGCATCCACTGAAGATACCGAATGGAAGTGGCAAGAGATTGGTTTGGATTTTATGACTGGATTGCCTCACACCGCGAAAGGATATGATTCTATATGGGTTATTGTGGATAGACTGACCAAAGTGGCTCATTTCATTCCAGTCAAGACTGCTTATAAGGGATCTCAATTGGTAGAGTTATATATGGCTCAGATTATGTCTCTACACGATGTATCGAAGAAGATCGTTTCAGATAGAGGATCATAGCTTACCTCTAGATTTTGGAAAAGTTTTCATGAGAAAATGGATATGAAGTTGAAATTTAGTTCAGCCTATCATCCTCAGACTGATGGACAGACTAAAAAGGACTAATCAAGTATTGGAGGACATGTTGAGAGCTTGTGCCCTTCAGTATGGTAGTAGTTGGGACAAGAGTCTACCTTATGCTAAGTTCTCATATAATAATAGTTACCAGGCCACTCTAAAGATGTCACCGTTCGAGACTTTGTATGGCAGGAAATGCAGGACTCCTCTATATTGGATCAGAGTAGGGGAAGACAGTTCTTTGGACCTGAACTTATTCAAGAGGCAGGAGAACAAGTCCGTATAATTCAGGAGAATTTGAGGGTAGCTCAGACCAGACAAAAGATCTATGCGGATAATAGAAGACCACTGGAATTTGAGGAAAGAAATCATGTGTACCTCAAGGTGTCACCGCTTCGTGGAATGAGGAGATTCAAAGTTAAGGGCAAATTGTCCCCTCGCTTTATTGGACCCTTTAGAACTTTTTTAGGCAAGTTGGAGAGATGGCCTATCAACTCGAGCTACCTGATAATCTATCTAATGTGCATAATGTATTCCATGTGTCTCAACTTAAGAAGTGTCTCTGTGTTCCTGAGGAACAGTTACCAATGGAAGAGCTCAGGTTTCAGGGTGATCTGACTTACACGGAGTATCCAATCAAGATTCTTGATACTTTGACTCGAGTTACAAGGAATAAGGTGATAAAAATGTGCAAAGTGCAATGGAGTCACCACAGTGAAGATGAAGCAACCTGGAAAAGAGAAGAAGAGCTTCGCATAGATTTTCCCCATCTTTTTCCTCGTTCCTCCTAAATCTCGAGGACGAGATTATTTTTATGGGGGGTAGGATTTGTAACACCCAGTTTGTAACATATAATAAAAGAGGAGAAATTAATTCCTTTATCTATATGTGTGTTATTTCTACTTACCATCATATGTGAACACACCACTTACACAATTAAATAAATACCCCAAAGACACCTAAATAAATCTTGCATCATGCTGAGTTTTACTCGATTGCGCATTTGTGGTTAATAAAATAAGTGAGCCATTAACAACATATCAATGGGTCCATAAAAATTTAAACTCTAACTTGGGAATAAAACCATGAAAATGGAGGAGAGAAATGAATATTAGTCAATATAAAGTAATATTATAACTAAATAATTTCACCATATGTTGATGTGACCAAATTGCATGGTTAAAACGAATTTGAATTTGCAATTAAGTTAATTCAAAAATTTGAATTCAAATGAATTATAAATAAAGAAAAATAGAAAATAGAAACAAAAGAAAAGGAGAAAATCAGTTATGGGCTCGCGCTGGTGCAATTCGGCCCAACTCCACTACTCCTTTCCTGCTTGGCCCAGCTACTCCCGCTTCTTTTGTCTCGCGGGGCCACACGTCATACCGCGCGCGCCTGCGAAATCCACTGACCGCGCGTTCGTTTCACTGGAGCCGGGGCCCACCTGTCACCCTGCTCGCGTCTGCGTGCGACCAAGCCCTCACTGCTTGTGGGCCTCCCTCGCTCGGTTTCTGTCCCCGCGCAAGCCACGCGCCGGCATAACAGAACGCCGCCGCGTCCGGGCTATCCCCGCCGTGCGTTCCGGAGCCCGAGCACCGATATTAAAAGTCGGGCGTTGTTCCTTCCTCCCCGACTCTTGCCCTCGCGTTCGCTAGTTTCGCACTGCATATTCGCTGCCGCCATTGGAGAGGAAATAGAGAGAGGGGCGGGATCGTCCGCCGCCGTTGACTGCCGCAAGGAGAGCATTTCAGACCCCGATTGGGTTACACAAAGCTCGAGTTGCTCGCATATAAGCAGTGCGTGGGCGCAATCGAAGAAAGGTTAACGGCGGCCACGGGAATCTTTCGCCGGAGTTGGAGGTCCGCCACTCACCGTGACCGGATCTCTCTGCGGCGCGCTGTGGGGTACGTGCTCGTCCATTGCATTTATCATGTTTAGGGCATCGTGTGGAGCGATTCGGGTTTGAGCTGTGTGTTCGGGTAGAGCTTTGGGGCGTTGTGGCCATGGTGCCGCCGCGCCTGGCGTCTGCGCCACCGCGTGGGTTCGGTGGGAGAGGGGAGTTGGGTCGTGCCGTCGGATTCGTGCGAACGGCCGGATTTGTACCGTGCGAGTCCCCCTGGTCGATTCGATCGGGACCGTTAGATCGGATCAGTCGGTTCTGGGTGACCCGAGCTACATTAAATCTAGACCGTAGATTGTTGATCCAAAGACTCCTATAGCGTACCGGTTCAATCCCGTGCGGATGTAATCCTGGTCGTCCAAAGTAGATCGGACGGTTGTGAGCGCCCCGTACCCCTTCGCGGCACATTTTTGCAAAAGAGCCCCTCTAGAATTATAGATTATAACCCGCCGTCCACTGCGTAGTATTCTGAGTCTTAGAAGATTATGCGCTGGGGCCCCTGACCTTTCTGGTAAATGTGGCCCAGTCCAGCACCCATTTAATTTGAATAAATGAAATAGAAAATGGATTTTTAATATGAAAATAATTACTAGAAATTGATAAATTCATAGAAAATCCATTTTTAGTCCAAATTAGTCAATTCCATTTTCTAAAATTTTGTAATTTTATTCTCTAACACTTAGAGTCTCTGTTTTGTCATGACAACAATAAGAAAATTAATTTCTCACTTAATCCTATTTTAAGCACATAAAACCTTTGGAAATTCATATCTTAATATCTATAACTCCAAAAATTATGATTCCTGTTCCTAGGATTTTACTTTAATATGTAGATTATTACTGTGTATTTTGTTTACATGTTTGGTGTGATGTTAATTTCCTCTATATACTGTGCTTGTTTGATTGTGGCGAGTAGAAGAGCCCGTGACCGAGGATCCTGGTGAGCAGCAGATAGCAGTAGCTGAGCAGGAGCTCATTGAAGGCAAGTTGTGCCCTTGATCACCTTTTTACCCAATAATGTTCTTTAATATCACCTATTCATGCATAGGTTAATTTTGATGGGACCCGATAGGTCACCCTAGGTTGTTTATCTCATTACCTTGTTTACCCCTGAATCACTTGGGTAGTTTGCTATTGCTATACGTGGTTTTGGGATAATCATTTATTACAACTATGTTCCAATTCTTTTGTTATTCTATTTATGTTCATGTCAAGATCATTAATGTTAATTGGAACATATAGCTTAACTTGAGTAACACGTGCCACCACAAGGGATTAATGGGACGCCCTTGGCTGACTAATTAGGAAAGCTAGTGGAAGACTACCTTACCCGAAAGGGACAAGGGCAGTAGGGGAGTTGCATGCAAGGAGGTTCTCGGGTTGATTTAGCTACGATGGCGGTCAGACGGGGGATTCTTGCAAGTGCTCTTCCCATAAACTGTAGCGGGTTTTCGGAAGCTAGTGGAACTTTGTAAAGGCCTCGTAGTTTGCCCTGCCGCGCTTCCTAGGTAGAGGTGTATGGGAGTCGGGACCCCTTGGCAGATGTGTAACATGACTTGTGGGTAAAGGGTACAACCTCTGCAGAGTGTAAAACTAGTATACTAGCCGAGCTCACGGTCATGAGCAGCTCAGGACTCTCTGATAATTAAATTATGGAACTTAAATTCAATTTGTCATTTGCATTGCATGGGATTATTATTAATTTTGTTCTATTATTTTTATCAAGGTTTGGTATTTACTTACACTTAGTAATTGCTAATAAAATTTTGACCAACTAATTAAAAGCAATGCCCAGCTTTAACCCCTGTCATTGATTAGCCTTACACATCACATGAACTCCCACCTTTGGTGAGTTTATGCCACATTATTCCCCACAACTTGTTGAGCGATGAACATGTGTGAGCTCACCCTTGCTGTCTCACACCCCCCACAGGAGAAGAACAGATGGTTCAAGAGGAGCCATATATCGATGAGTTCGATTCGATCTAGGTGGCGTCTCCCAGTTGACTTTCTAGTGCCAAGGATGGATTTTAGATCCTGTTATATTTATCTTTTATTTTTGTAAGTCTTCCGCTATGTAATAAGTACTCTGATTATTGTGACATTTATCTCTATACACTCTATTATTATATATGTTGTCTTCTTTGGCGCATGTATGAGATGCACCCGGCTTTGTCCTTTAAAGCCCGGGTGTGACACCGCCCTCCGGCGAGCCGCGCCCCCAGCAGCCCCATGCCCGGCGAGCCCCTCCCCGCGCGCGCCCTCCCTGTCCCCAGCGAGCCCCGCCGCGGTCCCTCCCCGGCGGCCCTCCCTGCCCGCTCCCTCCCCTGCCCCCCAGCAAGCCCCGCCCTGGCCCCCGTGCCGTGCCCCGCCGTGCCTCGGTCGCACCCCTGCCAGCACCCTCGCGCGCCCCTGCCCGCGCCCGTGCCCCGGCGACTCGCATCCCGCGTGCCTGCACGGTTCGCGTGCCTTCGGCATGCGCAGCGTGCTCCCGCGAGTGCGACCGTAGTCGCGCTGCGTTTAACCCTCGTTCTAATCTATTTTAATTTTAGTTTCGTCGATGTGCTACGTCGCGCGCTTCGTCGCGCGACGATTCTTTTAATTTATATTTATTAAAGTGTTGCGTTGCGCGCTTCGTCGCGCGATGATTCGTTTAAATGCAGTTCAGTTGACATAAGCCGTCGTGCGTTTTGTCGCGCAATGCTTAACGTTTATCTATGTTTAATGCAAGAATCTCGTTGCGCGCTCTATCACGCGGCGAGTCATTTACTTCTTAATTCAATCTAAATGTTGTGTCGTACATCTCGCCGTGCGACCACTCCCTTTCATTCATCTTTATCTATTTATAATGATTAAATGTGGAACATGACTTTACTTTATGCTCAATGTAGTGGACAAATTAATGCCCTTCTGTTAAGCGAGTCGTTTAATTTATACTTATGTAACGTGATCGCTTCTCGGCCATAGACCCGACTGTCTTTTCCTCTTTCTCTCTTAACAGTAATTGCGAGCCCCGCGTGGAACGTCTGTTTATTTATTGCATTCTATTGTATGGTGTACTGTTCTTTTGTATTAAATGTGTGGATGTATGTATGTTTGCGCTCGTATAGAGAATGATCTGGTTGAAGAGCCCAAGGAACTCACAGGAGAAGCCCCTGAGGAGCACCTGGTTGGTGGAGGCTAGTGTCCCTTGACCTATCTTTGTCCTATACATTCTATAATTCACTTCCCGCATTTACACAGTTATACCTAAGGATTGACTAGCTTTTGTTATCCATGTCTTTGTTTACCTATTTGGGTTGGATTATTACTGTTTAGCTTTATGCTACTGCTCAACTCTAATCAATGAACATGATGAGAATTATCAATGATACGTTGTTTCCCTTTTTTATTATGATGTTATACTTGTGTCATTCAAGGGGGCTCAAGCGGTTTCTCGAGTGCCTCTCCGTAAGGACCTGTTCATTGGATGACCGCCTGGGAAAACAGTGCAACCATGAGGGTGGAATGGGATGCCCTTAGCTGAATAATTAGAGGAACCGGGGTGTAGTTCGCTTAGTCGTCGTGCTATTAATGGGGCTCGGTGTATGCGGCTCGCTCTGCCAAGTTGGTTCGCCCCTTGGGGAGGAGTGCGGTGCATTTAGGAAACCTAACGGGCGGCTACAGCCCCAGGGAATCTTTGTAAAGGCTACGTAGTGAAACCCTGCTGGGTCACCTTGGTAGTTGTTGGGGACTTGTTCTCAAATGCTATGAATTAAGAACAAGGCAACATAAAATGTTAAATATCAATGCCCTTCGTTCGCCGAAACATTATCTCCACAAGGATTTAATGAACTTCGGACGAAGGTCACGAACATAATATTACGAAGGTTTCACCTACGTAATTAAACTTATAAAGATAATACAAAGTAAAGTTAAAACATGAAACATTAAAGGTAAATATATTGGAAACAAATGACCTCATTCACATATCTTATTATATGAATTTAAGATATTTGAATACAACGTTTAAGTACATTTATACCTTTGCCTTGACAAACAATAATTCCCGAGTGATGCGTTAGCAATTACAGGAATGTCTGAACAGTAAAGGAATACTGTTCACTATTTATAGGCACAGGACACAGCTCATGAGGAATTACAATTATGCCTCTCATAAAAGTTTACAACAATGACTCAGACCTTTGTAGGCTAAAAGGTCATTTTATCTTTAAGTCGGTTCGACCCTTCGTCTTCGGATATGCTGTAGTTCCGAAGCTTCATGAACGGTGTCTTCGGCATCATGTTCAAGCAGCTTCAGCTGAAGCTGTTTCTTTTTGCAGGACCTTCGGCGACGAAGCATGGTCCCAACAGTAGCCCCTTCGCGGTGCTAGATCGTTTTTCGTAACGAGCTTGATCCGTGAAAAAAAGTCTCTTAGGCTTCAGGAAGCTGAAGGTCCGAAAAACACCTTCCCTGAGCTCGTTGTCGAGAAACGATACAGCTTTCGAGCGCGTAGCGGTCCCACAATGCAGGTTCACTGTTCTGGTTTTTGCGGCCCACCGTTCAGCGGGTGCGAGCAACTGTTTGCCTGGTGTAAAAATCCTGACGATTCACCTTCTTACCTGCAGCACTATATAAACAGACGGGTAGGTGTGAAGTTACCACAGCATTCATTGCTATTGCACTGTTTTGCTGCCAAAATTTTTAACCATAGCCGAAGCTTGACTTTCGCATTCAAACGAAGCTCAAATTTGGTGTTTGCTTCGTCAGAAGAAGAGCTTCGGAAGAAAAGGTTATTATTTTCCAAGAAATTTTTCAAGAAATTCAAAATTAAATGGCCAGAGTGCGCTCTACTGCTAGAGTTGAGCGCGAGGGAGATGAAGCCGAAGGTGCGGAAACTGTTCCTATCTTTGAAGCAATGAAGCGATCTGGATTGATGACATCAGAAGACATCCCTGCTGCTGAAGCAGAACAAGCAGATATTGAGGAGGCTGATACTGACGGTGATTACAATATCGCAGTACCGAGCAAGCCTAGTCATCTGGACTTCGGGAAGTCGACCATCTCGAAGGCTGATTTCCCAAAGATGGTGAAGTCGGGCTACTTCAGCGAAGATGAGAAAAAGATGATTCGCTTTGGTGGAGAAGAGATTACCCCGAAGCCACATAAAGATGAAATAGTGATTTTTAAGAGTTTCCTCAAAGCTGGTTTGAGATTTACTTTGAATAGGATGATTGCCGATGTGCTGAAAAAATTTGGGATCTATTTTCACCAACTAACTCCTAACGCTATTGTTAGGCTTAGTGTTTATATCTGGGCTCTCCGAAGCCAGGCAGTGGAGCCATTTGCCGAAGGTTTCTGCCGAGTACACGAGCTACACTACCAAACTAAGGCCAGAAAGGATGGGCTACATGAAAATTTTGGTTGTTACAACTTTGCATATCGGAAAACTACAAAATTTCCTGTGATCAGCTATCGAAGCAAGTGGCCGGCAGGCTGGAAATCGAAATTTTGGTTGTTACAACTTTGCATATCGGAAAACTAGATTTACCTAGTATGCATGCATTGTTAATCTAAAGCAAGTACCAAATGAAATACTAGGCATGAAAGGTAAAACTAGATACAAGAAAATAGATACACATATCTAGAAATAAGGAATACAATAAATCTAGTTACCTTAGTCATGGGTGGGAAATTTGGGTCCAAAATATACACTAACCCACTTGGCAATGAACTTGATCCAATATGATGTATCCCATGATATACATCCCAACTTTGCCAAGTCTCCAAATTCCTGTTGTCCTTCGGACCACTCACTTCCCTTTCGGGATCCAAACCTTCTTGGTGCTTTTCATAATTGAAATTATTTCCTTTGGCACCCAGATGCGTTTGGCCCCCTTTCCTTTGTTGCCTTGCTTGTTGGCCTTGATTGCTATCACCTTTCCATTCTTTTTCTTCTTGATCAAATATGGTGTAGCATCCTTTTTGTTCACCTTTTTGATGTAGGTGCTGGAGATTTTGCTTGATGGCTTTTGCTTGAGCTTTTGCCTTCGATTATCCCCGGTCATCACCTTGCATTGGAAAGACTTGTGGCCTTCCATGTGGCATAGCCTACAAATCACAGTTTCTCCCTCTACAGGCTTGTTCACTCCTGCAGTGGTGTTATCCTGTGGAGGTCGGATTTGTTTGGCTTTGCCTTTCTTGTCATACAAAGCCTTTCCAAGGCGAGCCACTTCTTGCTTTAATTGTTCATTTTCCTTTGCAACCCCATCCGAACATTTCTCTACAACAATATTCTCAACAACGACTTGGTTGCAGGAGTTAGAATCATCAATTAAATCAAAGCAGGAAGTAGAAGCATCTTTCTTAATTATTTCAGGTATTTCAACTAAAGATGCTGCTGGGGTGCTACCAATGTTTTCTAGCTTAGTAGTTAGCTCATTATTGTGTATGCTAAGAATTTCCATTTTCTCTAGCAAATTTTCAATAGCTTCTTGGGAGCTATCTAACTTAGCCTTAAGTTTTTCATTCTTTTTAATAAGGCTATCATCGGTAGTAGTGGATGGAGCACTAGATTCTAATAGCTCAATTTTAGTTGACAGCTCACTATTTAAGTTTGCAAAAGTTTCAAATTTTTCTAGCAAACCTTTATAATCATTTTGGGAGCTAATCAACTTATTTTTCAAAGTTTTAAGTTGAGCTTTTTGCTTAGTGCAAACATCCTGGAAAAATTCTACGGCTTCCGCAAGCTCATCTACAGAGGGCTTTCCCTCACCTTCATCATCACTACTACTTTCATCACTAGAGGATGGAATGCTTTTGTTACCTCTTGCCATAAGGCATTTGTGTGATGACCGTGATGAGCGTGATGAGGACCGGTGGCTGCGCGTCCTTGGAGGTTCACCTTCACTTGAAGAGTCATCCCAAGTTCTAACACTTGTTAGCGCCTTGCCTTTGCTCCTCTCCTTTTTGGGTTCGGCCATAGTTGGACAGTTGTCCCTGAAGTGGCCCTTCTCCCCACATGCGAAGCATCCTCTCTTCCTTTGCTTTTTCCTGTCAATGTTAAAGAGAAGATCTTCGACCTGCAGGGGCACACCCATTAGATTAATCTTGTGGATCATCCCCATTACCTTTCCGACGCGTCGGATTGTTTCTTCGTCCTCGGAGGATGATGTGCATGGTTGATTATCTTCATCATCATCAATTTCTTCTTCTTCCTCTTCTTCACTTGATGAACTTGGAGTGGGAGCCTTCTTTTTGCCCTTCCTTTCATCACATGCAAAAGCATATGGCCTTGAGGAAGTTGGCTCCTCTCCCCGACACATTTTTCGCGACATCTCAAAAGCCGTGATTTTTCCAATTACAATGGTTGGGGTCATGTTACCCAAGTCCTCCATGTTGTGAAGGATAGTGATGATGCTCCCATATCTTCGTTGTGGTAGTAGGGAGATAATCTTCCTCACAATGTCCGCATCACCTAGCTTATTAATGCCAATAGAATTGAGCTCATTGATAATTAGATTCAAACGAGAATACATGTCTCTAACAAGCTCATCATCTTTCATAGCAAAAGAATTATACTCATTTAAGACTAAGCAATGTTTTTGCTCACGGACATTGGATGTGCCGTCATGGAGCTCATGCAATTTTAGCCAAATCTCATTAGCAGTTTTCAAGGTAAATACTTGATTAAAAATATCCATGCTAAGAGATTCATACAAGCAATTTTTGGCTCTAGCATTTAAGTGAATTTCTTTTTCCTCACTCGTGGTTGGTTTCTCGGGATTCTTGAGGGGTTTCATCCCATCACGAGTGACTCTCCAAACACCTAGATCAACGGCCTCTAGGTAGCAAGCCATTCTAGCACTATAATATGGGAAGTTAGTGCCGTCGAAGTGTGGTGGCCTATGGGTATCCATCCCTTCCTCTAAAAAGCGTCGGCTCTTTTAGCGGTGAAGCTAAAACGTTTCAAATGAGCCAAACCAGCCTCTGATACCACTTGTAGGAAACGGGTGACGCCTAAGAGGGGGGGTGAATTAGGACTTCTAAAACTTTCGCTAAACTAGGCCACAATTAAATCCCTAGAGCAAAACCTATGCAAATAGTCAAACTAGAATGTGCAAACTAGGTTTTGTCTAAGTGTTGCTATCTCTACCGCAAAGGCTAAGTTTCAATCTACACTAGATATGTATGAATACAAGATTGAAACTTAAATGCTTAATATAAATGCGGAAACTTAAAGAGCAAAGTAGAGAAGCAAACTCTCGTGGATGACGCCGGTATTTTTACCGAGGTATCCGGAACCGTGCAAGGTCCCGACTAATCCTCGTTGGTGCCCCTACGCGAAGGGAAGCCCACGCGAGGGCCAAGCACCTCGGTCGAGTAACTCCGTAGAGAGCCGCGGGCCTTCTCCACACGCAAGTGGTGCTCCGCTTCCGGCTCCTCTCGGACGCTCCCCGCCGTCTCCACTATCGAGCTTCCGGCCGAAACGCCGCGGGCCTCGTTCCCTCCGGTACACGGTGGCGGTCGTGACACAAACGCGGTTGTCACGGTCTCGCAAGACTCTCGCCCCACTCGGTACAATTACAATGGCTCACGCAAGAGCCGAGGGGTTGTGAGGTTTATCTAAACTCACTCAACAATCTAGGGTTCACCTAGAGCAAGCGCTAAAGCGGTCTAACTAACCTAAGCACTTCGCAAAGCACCTACGCTAATCACCGAGTGATTCTATTAAGCACTTGGGTGTTTGAGCACTTGGAAATGTCTACAATATGCCTTGGTATGTTGCTTGGGCTCCCACACCTCCAAATGGCCGGTTGGGTGAAGTATATATAGGCCCCAACTCAAATATAGCCGTTGGAAAGCAGTTCTGCAGCTTTCTGCGGCGCACCGGACAGGTGCACCGGACTGTCCGGTGGTGCACCGGACATCCCACGTGTACTAGCTGTTAAAAGTAGCCGTTTGAGCTTCCGAAGATGGCGCACCGGACATGGCGCACCGGACGGTCCGGTGTGCACCGGACAGCCAATGTCCGCTTGTCGTATTTTGGCCGTAACTTTTAGCTCCGAACTCCGATTTCGATGATCTTGTACTTTTTGGAAAGCTTATGAAATTCTCTACATCCCAGAGTTGAAGCCATACCAGTTTGAGCAAATTTGGCACACCGGACAGTCCGGTGTGCACCGGACATCCCATATGCTGCTCTTGTTTTTTCAGCAATTCCGACTTCGTATTGTGGGCATAACTTTTAGCTCCGAACTCCGATTTTGATGATCTTGGACTTTTTGGAAAGCTTATAAAATTCTCTACATCCCAGAGTTGAAGCCATGTCAGTTTGAGTAGATTTGATTTTGTGAAACACTTCCAATTCAATCAGCCCTTCCTCTCAACTTTGTCAAGTTCACTTTTGTTTTGCATCTTTGTATCTCACTTCTACTTCTTGATGTGTTGGACTCTTAGCATATATAAATTGTCTTCAATATGACTTTGTAATGTCTTATATGTGTATTATAATATCTTCTTTGAGGTGTTGCATCCTCAGAGCCTCAGTCCAATCCACTTTGCATCCTGTGGACTACAACACACAAACACTTGGAAAATACATTAGTTCACAGGTTGTGTTAATCATCAAACACCAAAATCTATTAAGCCAAATGGCCCGGGGTCCATTTTCCTTACAGGTTCTACGTCAAAGTTGATGACGACAAGGAGAAACTTGTACAGAGTCCGCTTGAACTAATCTTCGGAGAAACCCGACCCTAGTGCAGTATGACACCAGAAGGTCCAACCCAAACGGCGTTGGCCGAATTCAGAATTATTGCAGAGCATATTGGCACTAGGGATTTGGTGCAGGAATTTCTGGCCTTCAAAGTATTTCCAACTATGAAGGAATGGTCTATGCCGAAGCTTAAAGGATAGAAGAAAGATGGGGAGCTTGTTCGACTACCCTATCATTATAAATTCAAGAAATATTTTAAGGCACCCTACCAAGAATGGCTCGATACAATCGAAATAATGAGTACTAAATTCTTGGAAATTACTCTAAAAAAGAGGACCAATTGATGACAGCAGCCTTCGGCACCCGGCCGAAATGAAGGCTAAACAGAGTACTTGATGATATAGGCTTTGAATATCCTGACTATGGGCGATTGGGCGGAGATGCTGGCAGCCCGAAGAGAAAAAAGAATTGCCAGTGCCGTTGACGAAGAGAGCACCAAAGTGACCAAAAAGAAAAAGGAGATTTCTGAAAAGCTGAGCCCTGAAAAGTTGAGCCCTGAGCCGAAGGTGGTCGCTGCAAGAAAAAGGAAAACTGCATCTCTAGAACCAAAAACGTTGGTTTGAGAAGAAGACACTCCTGCGACGCCTTCTGCTGCCGAAGTAGAAGAGATTATGAAGGTAATGACTGAACCCTTGCCTGTCAAGCTAAGTCCGCTGGCGCCGGAACTGACGATGTTTTTTCAGAAGGACAAAGCAGCTTTGGCAGCAGAAAGTCCTGCACTGCCGAAAAAACGAAGAATTATTCAAATAGCAGATGTGATTCATCAGACGCCGCCACCGGTGATAGTGTCAAAAATTGCTTTTGCCCAGACCGCTGAAGCCGAAGGCGCCGCAGC
Source organism: Zea mays (assembly GCF_902167145.1). Taxonomy (NCBI): domain Eukaryota; kingdom Viridiplantae; phylum Streptophyta; class Magnoliopsida; order Poales; family Poaceae; genus Zea; species Zea mays. The sequence goes on from NC_050097.1 coordinate 94,565,588, forward strand.
CGAAGCTTCCAGAGTGGAAACCACCGAAGCTGAAACCGGCGACGCCGAAGCTGCTGGGGCCGAAGCTGGGACCACGGAAGGTTCGAATCTGGAAACCACCCTTGAAGTTATTGACAATATTCTCTTGAAAATGGCTGAGGAAGAAGCTGTTGTGGCTGCGGTAACCACGACAACTGAAAAGGGAAAGGAGCAGATCGATGACATTTTAGAAGAAGAAAGTTTTAACTTTCAAGATTTGCTTGGACAAGAGCTAACAGGCGCCGAAAAAGAAGAGTTGAAAAAATATGATATATCTTGCGGGTATAAGCCAGAGGCTACGCTATTTGGTGGGGTCAACGAAGGGAAGCTAAGATGCCTTCGGAACCGCACCGAGGCCAAAGTTGTTAGAACCCTCTCCAAAAGCGTTGGCCTGCCGAAGCTAGAAGCGGACCTCTGCAGGTACCAGCGACACCATATCGCCGGAAGTCTGCTCTATGCTAATTTTAAGGTAACAAATTTTATTATTATTATTATATTTTTTATTTTTTAGGTCGTTTTCTGATGAAGATCGTTTTGGCAGAGTATACTATTAAGTAAGGTTCTAAAAGTGCAACAAGATCTCGAAGAGGAGAAGAACAAAACTATCATCAAAGATTTGGAAGAAAAAGTTGAAAATTACGAAGCTGTTCTAAAAAAAGAAGGACTTCACCATCCAGGACCTTGAAATCATGGCTAAAGAACACGAAGGTGCATTAGAAAAGAAAGACTTTGTTATTCAGTCTATGGAAGGCTCCTTGGCTGAGGTCCAAGCCGAGAATAACAGTTTAAAGAATGAATTGCTCAAACAATCAGAAAAATTTGAGCAGGAAAAGAAACACCTTGAAGCAAGCCTTAAAACTGAGATGGAGAAGAATTCAAATTTGCAAAAATCCTTGAAGGAGCTTCAAGAGAAATGCCTAGGCTTCGGCAGTCGATGCGTGCAGCGGCTAAAGGATGTGTTTCATTCTATCGGAGCCAGCTCTGAAAAATTTACACCTTCAGCTGAAAACCTGCCTAGCACATTAGAATATATTGAAGGCGAGGTTGATGCTCTTGACGAAGTTATTGGTGGCCATGCTGACTTTTGCGCCCTGGTAGCTTCTCGGGGCACAGCTACCGCTTTTCTGAAGGCTGGCTGCACGCATGGAAAAATTGTGAATAGACCAAACTTCAGCTTATCATCATCAGATCTGATAGATATTCCAAGCCTAGCCCGAAGCATCGGAAATAGATTTATGACCCAGATTTGGGTAAATGGCGGGCGGAAAATGGTGGGTGACGAAGCTCGAAGTCATCTTAAGCCGGTAAGAAACTTATATTTATTACTTTTACCTTCTCCTTGAAATTTGCACCTTTCTTATTCTGTTCTTTAATATACGTAGGATGACGAAGTTGAAGTATGACGAAGCTGAAGTATGACGACCTGAAGCTTGATAGTTGCTACAATATTCTTTCCTGCAAAAATTCTGGAGAGACTTTTGTAATATCATTATGGAAAAACTCATGTAAATTTGTACATACCTTGTAATATACTTTGTTTCCGCTATCTGTGTACAATCTGCTTTGCTGTGGACGAAACTTCTTTTTTGAGCCGAAGGCGAAAAACACCTTCCCTTCTTTTCGTACACAACGAAGCATAAAATTTTTTTCCTTTTGCGAAGTCTTTCCTTATTGCCGAAGCACCTATCTTTTTGTGTGGTATGATGATGATTCTATATATGTCTAAATGAATGTTAATGAATGCAAATGACATGATGAAATTTATTGTGTAGATGAATATTGGGACACATACTCAAAAACCATAATCATAGCCCTTCATTCCCTTGGGAATGATTCAAATCTTTTTACTTTTCAGCTTCATCGTTTACTCTTCGGTATATCAGCGTTGACTTTTCGCTGTAAGCCTCCCTTAGGAGCTTCTTCGCCTTTTACTTTCAGCGGAATCAGCGTTGACTTTTCGCTGTAAGCCTCCCTTAGGAGCTTCTTCGCCTTTTACTTTCAGCGGAATCAGCGTTGACTTTTCGCTGTAAGCTCTGCACTCCCTTAGGAACGACTTTTGAGCGTCTCCCTGTTTTCTTTTCCATTTGGCATTTACATTTACATTTTTTGGGGATATCACTTTTATAGAATGGAAATAAGGAAAAGAAAAATTACATGTTGTGGCCCCATTAAAAACCTTTCTCCCCCTTTGGAAAGGAAAAGGGTGCCACAAAAAAGAATAGAAAAAATTACATCAAACTAAACATAATATCGCCGAAGCTCATCCGCATTCCATGATCTAGGAATGTCGTTGCCGTCCATATCCTTCAATCTATAGGAACCGGGTCTTGACGAAGATACCACCAAAAAAGGTCCTTCCCACTTCAGCTGTAGTTTGCCTACTGTTTCAGGGTTGGCTACTCTTCGAAGCACCAGATGTCCTAGTTCAATGTTCTTGAGCTTAACCTTCCTGTCACGCTATTTTATTGTTTCGACTTGATATTTATTGATATTTTCCACAGCTTGAAGTCTGATTCCTTCTAGAGCATCTTTTTCCACAGAGCAATCAGCTTCGTCTTCACCTTCTGCTGAAGCTACCGTTCTTATCGATCCTACTTTGGCCTCTTCCGGGGTTATTGCTTCATCCCCAAACAATAGTTTGAATGGCGTAAAGCCTGTTGATCTTGACATGGTTGTGTTATGGCTCCACACCACTTTGATTAACTCGTCTGGCCACTTTCCCCTGGGCTGATTGAAGATTGACTTCATTATTCCTGTCATTATGATCCCGTTAGCTCTTTCGACAAGTCCGTTTGACTCCGGATGTCGAACTGATGCAAAATGGATCTTCGTGCCAATTTGATCACAAAATTCTCTGAAAGCTTCAGAAACAAATTGTGTCCCATTATCCACAGTAATAGCCTTCGACACTCCGAAGCGACAAACAATATTTTGCCAGAAAAACTTTTGAATAGTAACCGAAGTTATTGTGGCTAGAGGCTTTGCCTCAATCCACTTAGAAAAATATTCCACTGCCACTACAACATATCTTAAGTTTCCCTGTGCTGGTGGTAATGGACCTAGTAAATCAAGGCCCCACCTTTGCAACGGCCAAGTGGGTTGTATTAATTGAGTTAAAGACGAAGGTTGTTTTTGATCTCTTGCACATTTCTGACAACCTTCGCACTTTTGGACTAAATCCGCTACATCCGAAGCTGCCTTTGGCCAATAAAATCATTGACGAAAAACTTTCCCAAGTAAAGGCCTAGATCCAATGTGAGATCCACACAGGCCTGCGTGTATTTCCTTCATTAATTCTATACCTTCGGATCTGGATAAACACTTGAGCAACGGGGAACAGACCCCACACTTGTACAGCTCCCCTTCTATTATGACATATGGTCGAGCTCTTGCTTCTATTCTTTTGTTGTAAGCTTCGTCGTCTGAAAGAAAGTTACCCTGAAGGAAAGAGATGATTTCAGTTCTCCAATCTTCACTATAGACAGGGGATATATTGAGGACCGCTCTTTCAAGAAGCTCGACCGAAGGTGCTTTTATTGTTTCGAAAAATACTTCCGAAGGTAAAGGCAGCCCCTGTGCTGCTGACTTGGCAAATAGATCAACATATTCATTTTCTCCACGAGGAATATTTTTAACAGAGAATCCTTCAAAGGAAGCCTCGATCCTTCGGACTGTATCTAGATATTTTTCAAGCTTCGGATCTCTTGCTTTATAGCTCTTGTCAACATGACCAGAAATAACTTGGGAATCAGTTTTAAGAATGGCCCTTCTGATCCCCATTGCCTTTAACTTCCGAAGACCCAAGAGCAGAGCTTCGTATTCAGCAATATTGTTTGTACAACTGAAATCAAGTCTTGCCGCATAACAAGTTTTAACTTTGGAAGGTGAAACCAACACAGCAGCTGCTCCTGCTCCGAAGGTTCCCCAAGACCCATCGCAAAACACTGTCCATGCTTCGGCATCTTTATTCGTTTCTTCCTCCTGAGCCCCTGGCGTCTAGTCATCAATGAAGTCTGCCAACGCTTGGGACTGAATCGAAGATCTATGGACATAATCAATACAAAATTCATTGAGCTCTGCAGCCCATTTTCCAATCCTTCCAGTAGCTTCTCGGTTTCTCATAATATCCTTCAAAGGTTGTGAAGAAGGAACAATTATGTTGTAAGCTTGAAAATAATGCCGAAGCTTCCTGGAGGCCATCAAAACAGCATACAGTACTTTCTCCAATTATGTATAATTTTTCTTTGATAAACTAAGAACTTCGGATACAAAATATATTGGGGCCTGCTTCTTGACTTGGCCTTCAAGCTTCTCCTGGACAAGTGCTGCACTTACCGCTGAGTGCGAAGCTGCCACATATAATAACAAAGGAGCCCCTGGCGTTGGTGGAGTTAGTGTTGTTAGATCTATCAAATATTGCTTCAGTTCTTCAAAGGCTCTCTGCTGGACTGGTCCCCATTGAAAAACTTCGGCTGACTTCAGCACTTCAAAAATGGTAAATTTCTCTCTGCTGATCTAGATATGAATTTGTTGAGAGATGCCAGCCTTCCTGTCAATCTTTGAGCCCCCTTCTTTGTGCTTGGTGGTTCCATTCGAATTATAGCTTCGATTTTTCTTGGATTAGCCTCAATTCCCTTTGTTGAAACTAGGCAACCAAGAAATTTCCCCTTCTTCACTCCGAAGACACATTTTTCTGGATTCAGCTTTAAACCAGCCTGTCTAAAATTAGCGAAGGTCTCCTGCAGATCAGCAATGTGATTATCTTGCTTCGTGCTTTTTACAATGACATCAACATAAGTTAGCACATTCCTGCCTACCTGAGAATGGAGGACCTTCGCTGTCATTCTGCTGAAACTTCCTCCGGCATTCTTAAGCCCCTCAGGCATCCGAAGGTAACAATATGTTCCACTGGGGGTTATGAAGCTGGTTTTCAGTTCATCCTCCTTCTTCATCCAGATTTGGTGATAGCCTGAATAGCAATCCAGTAGACTCATAAGATCTAATGAAGCTGCTGCATCGACTAAGGAATCTATCCTTGGCAATGGAAACTCGTCCTTCGGACAGGCCTTATTGAGATCAGTAAAATCGATACACATTCTCCATTTACCATTGGCCTTCTTTACCATAACAGTGTTAGCCAACCATTCTGGGTATTTTACCTCTCTGATAACTCTGGCACTGAGGAGTCTTTTCACTTCGTTCCGAGCACCTTCGGCCTTGTCATCAGACATCTTCCTAAGCCTTTGCTTTCTTGTTCTGAAGGATGGATCAACATTTAGCGAGTGCTCAATAACATCACTGTTAACTCCGCAAAGTTCATTAGCTGACCAAGCAAAAACATCTTTATTGTTGAACAAAAACCTTATCAAGGTTTTCTCCTGTTCTTCGGACAGTTGAGATCCCAATAGCACCTTCTGCTCTGCTATGTCCTCACATAAGAGCATGGGCTTCGGCTGATCAACCGAAGCAGCTTTTTCCCTTCTGAACTTGTATTGCTCACAAGCTTCAGCTCCATCTATATTATGGATTGCTTTTGAGTCTGTCCAATTTCCTTCGGCCCTTCTGGCAGCTTCCTGACTTCCATGAATAGCAATGGGCCCTTGGTCCGAAGGTATCTTCATGCAAAGATAAGCTGGATGAAGAATTGCTTCGAAGGCATTGAGAGTGCCTCGACTAATGATTGCATTGTAAGGGTATTCCATGTCAACAATATCAAACACAACTTGTTCAGTCCTTGTGTTGTTGATAAATCCGGAGGTCACTGGCATTGTGATTTTGCCGAGTGCTACAATCTGCCTTCCTCCGAAGCCACAAAGGGGATGCGTGGCATCATGAATTTTGTCTTCGGGCTCTTGCATTTGTCTGAAGGCCTTAGCAAATATGATATCAGCTGCGCTGCCTGTATCAACCAAAACATTATGGACCAGGAATCCTTTGATCACACAAGAGATAACCATAGCATCGTTGTGTGGGTAATCCTTGAGTTGAAGATCCTCTTGGGAGAAGGTAATTGGAATGTGAGACCATCTTGACTTGATGAAGGGTCCCTGCACCCCGACATGCTGTACCCTTCTCTGTGCCTCCTTCTTCTGTTTCTTGTTGGCTGGCTCTGAGCATGAACCGCCTGTTATCGGGAGTACCAGCTTCGGAGCCGAAGCAGCTCCAGCTTGAATGTTGAACGAAGCCATCAGCTCAAAAAAGTGGAAGTGAGTTCACCGGAGGTGGGCTCCAATGTTGGGGACTTGTTCTCAAATGCTATGAATTAAGAACAAGGCAACATAAAATGTTTAATATCAATGCCCTTCATCCGCCGAAACATTATCTCCACAAGGATTTAATGAACTTCGGACGAAGGCCACGAACATAATATTACGAAGGTTTCACCTTCGTAATTAAACTTATAAAGATAATACAAAGTAAAGTTAAAACATGAAACATTAAAGGTAAATATATTGAAAACAAATGACCTCATTCACATATCTTATTATATGAATTTAAGATATTTGAATACAACGTTTAAGTACATTTATACCTTTGCCTTGACAAACAATAATTCCCGAGTGATGCGTTAGCAATTACAGGAATGTCTGAACAGTAAAGGAATACTGTTCACTATTTATAGGCACAGGACACAGCTCATGAGGAATTACAATTATGCCCCTCATAAAAGTTTACAACAATGACTCAGACCTTTGTAGGCTAAAAGATCATTTTATCTTTAAGTCGGTTCGACCCTTCGTCTTCGGATATGCTGTAGTTCCAAAGCTTCATGAACGGTGTCTTCAGCATCATGTTCAAGCAGCTTCAGTTGAAGCTGTTTCTTTTTGCAGGACCTTCGGCGATGAAGCATGGTCCCAACAGTAGTGATCAATGGAGAGTCATGATCTCCGGGCAGAAAGGGAATCACAGCTTTTGGGTAAAGTGCGCAACCTCTGCAGAGTGTATGAAAACTGATATATCAGTCGTGCTCGCGGTTATGAGCAGCCAAGGGAGCTCCATTGATTAGTGATACTTGATCAGAGATGTTCGGATTACAGGTGGCAATGAGATTGGTGGTTTTTGGTATTGACTCTGGTAATGGTAAGTGGTACTCTTTCCGTTTGGAAAGGAGTACGTTTGGGTTAATAACGTGGGTTCATTCTAAAACTTGGCTTTCTCTACTAGTAATAATAATCTAACCAACTAAAAGTAACTGCTTGACTTATCCACACATAAAGCTAGTCCACTACAGCCAGACAGGATACATGCTGAGTATGTTGATGTGTACTCACCCTTGCTCTACACACCAACCCCCCCATCCCCAGGTTGTCAGCATTGCAACCCCTGCTCAGGAGAGGATGAAGTCATGGAAGGAGACCACCAGGAGTTCCAAGATTATGATGTGTTCTAGGCGTGGGTTAGCGGCAACCACGAGTCGGCTGCCTGTGAAGGCCGCGTGTATCTACGTTTCTTTTCTGCACTTTGATTATTGTAAAGACTATGTGGATGTCTTAGGCATATGATGTAATCGACTATTATTTCCCTTTTATATTATCATTTGAGCAATGTGTGATGATGTCTAGTTATGTAACTGCTGTGTACGTGAATTGCTGATCCTGACACGTACATGGTTCGCATTCGGTTTGCCTTCTAAAACTGGGTGTGACAAAAGGATACTTGTTCTTGATAGTCACCGCATTAAGTGGGCGGTAATCTATACACAATCTCAAGCTTTCATCCTTCTTCACAAATAAGACTGGACATCCCCAAGGTGAAGTACTTGGGCGAATGAAACCCTTGTCTAACAACTCTCGTAGCTATTTCTTCAATTATGCCAATTCAGTGGGTGGCATCAGGTAAGGCCTCTTGGAAATACGTGACGTTCCCGGTTGCAACTCGATGGCGAATACAATATCCCGGTCTGGTGGCATTCCTGGCAATTCATCAGGAAAGACATCTGCGTATTCACAGACCACTAAAATCTTCTTCAAGGGCAACTCTATCATAGTAAAAGCACATGATTGAGTAGAATCTCGGCTAGGCAGAAATAAGGTGAAACTCCCATAGATTGGGATCTGATTTCAACGATGTGGTCGGTTATAGCTAGCACCACTTGGTGCCGGGTCATCAAATTGGCCCACAAAACAATGTCCACATTTTCCAATCCTAGAATAAGGAGGGTGGTGATGCGATGGCTCAACCGTTCCACCTGTAGGTCTTTTTCCACCAACTCTGAGGAAGGTTCGACCACGAAGTCCTCTCGGCTGTCGAGGGTGAGCTTGGTGGTCTGAGCAAGGTTAGCAAGATGTGCCATAGCGTCGCTCTGCAGGGCCTAAAGGCGGTATAGTGCGCTCATGCACTGAACAGTGATCCTTCCAACTATGTCGGGATACATAGCCCATACGTCCTTCACATGGCTCACACGGTTGCACCACATGGGGTCATCCCTCTTCTTAGTAGGGAAAAGTCCCAAGGGGTGCATCACCATCTCCAGGGGATGGTAGCCACAAAAAGTCGTCATGGTCTTCATTGCTGTCGCCTCGGTGGTGTCGTCCATCCTGAATCCAACAGTCTCGGAGTCAAGGGAACGCCAACTCGGCTGAAGGGGGTGAGCCTCCAGAGTCAGCCAGACTCGGCAACGTGGCACCCGATGCTCCTCGTACAGTTGCACCGTGTACAAAGGGGGCATAGGGTAACCGACAGAGTTAAGTACCTCTCACAAGATGGAAGGAAAACCCTCGTGAGAAAGGAAATCGAAACTGAAACGAGTGTCTCCTCCATTGGCGTGGGTGGGTGAAGTCATATGTGGAAGAGGATCTGATGTAAAGTTATGGTGGAAGAAAGACAAATAAAGGATCCTTGGTGGTTTAAAAAGAAGCGGGTTAGATCAAATTTTTACTCCTTTAATTTCAAATCCTTTTAGATTTATAATGCATGCATGCTGAAAATAACATCTCCTCACCGAATCAGAAGGGTGCTCTTTAGGGCATCCTAGGTCTAGCGTTCTAGTCCTGACGATTCCAATACTGGTTTCTAAGCAAGTTTTATTTTGGAAAAATTGGTATTCATGGTTTTTTGCTTTCTCTGTGGTGGTATTTGCTCCGATACCAGCTATGCAAGAACCGCCCGAATTATTCCAGCTTAAGTGCCCAAGTCCCGCCTTAGAGGCAATGACACACTTAAATCGAAATAACACGTCAGTCCCTCGGATCTAGTCCTATAAAGCCACTTATCCAATATCAAATACCACTAGCTCACTCGAAGGTGAGTCACAAAGGAAATACAATAAATCAGGAAACCTCAAATTTAAAAGTACTAGAGTTATTACATAAATCGGAGTTTTTCATCTAAACTGAAATAAGTTCATAAGATAAACTTGTAACGTCCTGAATTTGGGGGTAGAATTTTTTCTTCTTTTTACTCACCAAATTCAGGCGTTACTCTCTTTTCTCTTCCCGTTTCGCTCCTTCTTCCCAATTTCAAAGCAATATAGCGACTGGTGTCCTTGTCATGTGTAAACAAAACCTAAGTTGACAAGAGTGTTGCATCATGTCGAATCATATTTCTTTTGTCTGATGTCGTGTTTAGTCGCGTGTGTTGCTTAGTCCCGTTTCGGATTTTGCTTCGCGAATTGAATTCTGATCTATGGTTGTGCGTGCCACGGGGTTTTGACCCGCGGTGCGGCCTAGCTTGGTCCGGCGCGCCCCTGGCGCCCCCTACTCTCCATGCGCACCCCCTGGTCTTTTTCTCTCATTTGATTTCTCCCGCGCAGCAACCTCTCTCCCACCTCTCTCTCCCCGTGGTGCCCTAGGTCTTGGAGACGGTGATCGCTGGAGTTTGGATCCTCGAGGTGAGCTCCCTTCTCCCTCTCTCCCTCTCTCTTCCCCTCCCCCTCCCCTTCTTCTTCCCTACGCGGCCTCCCTGCATGCGCCCCTGGCGCCCCTGCACGCCCCCTCGGCCGCGCCCGGCGGCTCGCCCCTCCCTGGCGACCGTGCCCCCATGGCCGCGCCCCCGCGCGCTCCCTGGCCGCGCCCTCGTGCGCCCTCCCCGGTCGCGCCCTCGCGCGCCCCTGCCCGCCCCTGCCCGCCCCTGCCCGCGCCCCTGCCCGTGCCCGTGCCCCGGCGGCCCTCGCGTGCCCCCGGCGCGCAACGTGCTCTCGCGCGCACGATCATAGTTGCGCGACGTTCAGCTCTCATTTTAATCCATTTTAATTTTAGTTTAGTCGATGTGCTGCGTCGCGCATTTTGTTGCGTGATGATTCATTTTAAATTCATCCTTATTAATGTGCTGTGTCGCGCGCTTCGTCGCGTGATGATTCAATTTAAGTTCATCTTTATTAATGATCTGTGTCGCGCGCTTCGCCGCACAACATTTCGTTTTAAACTCAGTTCAGTTGACGTATGCCGTCATGCGTTTCGTCGCGTGACGCCTAACGTCTCTTTATAATTATTGCTAGTGTCTTGTTGCGCGCTCTGTCGCGTGATGATTCGTTTATTCCTTAATTCAAGTTAAATGTTGTGTCGCGCGTCTCGCTGCGCGACCATTTCCTTTAATTCACCTTCATCTGCTTATAATAATTTAATACGGAACATGACTACACCCTATGCTTAATGCAATGTCCAAATTAATACCATTCTGTTTACATGAGTAGTTTAATTTATAATTGGGTAACGTGATCGCTCTTCGACCGTAGCCTCGACCGTTACTTTCTCTTTCTCGCTTAGTCGTAAGTGTGAGCCCTACGTTGCTCGTCTGTTTATTTATTGCATTCCATTGTATGGTGTACTGTTCTTTCGTATTAAATGTGTGGAATGTATGTTTGAACTCGTATAGATAACGGTCAGTTGGTGGAGTCCGAAGGAGTTGCAGGTGAAGACCCTGAGCAGCAGTCGGTTGGTGAAGGCAAGTGTCCCTTGACCCATCTATGTCCTACTCATTCTTATAATTCACTCCCCGCATTTACATAGTTTATACCTAAGGATTGACTAGCTTTTGTCTATCTTGTCCTTATTTACCTATTCTGGTTAGGTTATTTCAGTTTAGCTTTATGCTAGTGCTTCACATTAATCAATGAACATGATGAGATATCTATGATACGCTGTTTTCCCTTTTGATTATGATGATGGTACTTGTGGCCCTTAAGGGGACTCGAGCTGTTTTCTCGAGTATCTCTCCGTAAGGACCTGTTCGTTGGATGACCGCCCGAGAAAATAGTGCAACCATGAGGGTGGAGTGGGACGCCCTTAGCTGAGTAATTAGAGGAACTGGGGTGTAGTTCGCTTCGCGTAGTGCCGTTAATGGGGATTAGTGTATGCGGCTCGCTCTGCCAAGGTTGGTTCGCCCCTTGGGGAGGAGTTCGGTGCATTTAGGAAACCTAACGAGCGGCTACAGCCCCAGGAAATCTTTGTAAAGGCTACGTAGTGAGACCCTGCCTATTCACCTTGGTAGTGTTTAAGGGTTTGATCGGCCCGAGGCAAGAGGGAATCACGACTTGTGGGTAAAGTGCACAACCTCTGCAGAGTGTTATGAAACTGATATATCAGCCGTGCTCGCGGTTATGAGCGGTCAAGGGAGCTCCATTGATTAAAGATACTTGATCAGAGATGTATGGTTTATAGGTGGTGACAAGGATGATGGTTAGGATTATGCTTATGGTACTAGTAAGTGGTATTCTTTCTGTTTGGAAAGGATACATCAGGTTAATAACTTGGGTTAATGCTAAAATCTGGCTTTCTACAAGTAAATAATAACCTGACTAACTAAAAGCAACTGCTTGACTTAACTCCACATAAAGCTAGTCCACTACAGCCAAACGGGACATTTTGGTGAGTATGTTGATGTGTACTCACCCTTGCTTTACACACCAACCCCCCCCCCCAGGTTGTCAGCGTTGCAACCACTGCTCTGGTGAGGATGAAGTCGTGGAGGACTTCCAGGAGTTCCAAGAGTACGATGAGTTCTAGGCGTGGGTTAGTGGCAAACCCCCAGTCGGCTTCCTGTGTAGGCCGTGTGTATCTACGTTTCTTTTCCGCACTTTGATTATTGTTAAAGACTATGTGGATGTATCGGACATCATGATGTAATCGACTATTATACCCTCTTTTATGTCATTATTTGAGCACTGTGTGATGATGTCCAGATATGTAACTGCTTTGTACGTGAATTGCTGATCCTGGCACGTACATGGATCGCATTCGGTTTGCCTTCTAAAACTGGGTGTGACATAGGTGGTATCAGAGCCGTGCTGACGGTAGGACCGCTAACCTAGAGTAGAATGGTCGTTCTAAGGATTATAGACCCCTATTATCACCTTGACTTTGGTATCCCTTCAAATGTTGGTCATATCGACCAAAGCTATGTTCTACTATATATTATACCTTGCTAAAAATTTTGTTTTATTCTAATTCCTCATTTATTTACGGTCTACATGCTGGTCATATTATTTCTGTTCTCACTCTTATGCTTACGGTGTCTTTTGTAGATGGCTCGTCTTAGACACACTACACAGAAGTCCGTCATCCCCTTCTTACCCTCTCGTCTCGCGGAGCGTCCGTTTCGCCGTCCGATGACTGGTCAGTCTAGCTACTTGGAGAGGTTGCACCACCGCCTGCACTAGGAGCAGGAGCGTCGACGACAGTAGCTAGAGCAGTAGGACTCTTCTTTCTCGCTTCAGCAGGAGATAGAGTCTGTGAGGAGTTGTTCCCCCGTGCTCCAACTGGAGGTGCCCCCTGCACCACCACTGAGCGCCCTAGCTGCTGGAGTAGCTACTGGAGGAGACCCAGACGACGGAGGTGGCAACAGCAGCTTAAGCCATGGCACCGACCTTTTTGAGGAGCAGGAGTTGGAAGGATGGGTTGCCCAACCCATCACTCGCAACGCTGCTCGCGGATGTCACTTCCACAACACGCTCGACACCCTGCTACATCGGGCACTCGACCGGCGTACTTGGTCTATCGAGTATCGCTGTGTGGTCTTCCAGCACAGTCGCGGGGTTTACCCGGACCGCTGGGAGGCGACCTGCTTGGTGTGCCGTCCGGAGAACAGTCTCCGAGGTGCAGAGGTCTGCTCAGAGCACTATTCCATCTCTGAGCGGGACTCGGCTGAGGCGGCCATGCTGGATGTCGCACGGCGTGCGCTTTCGCACTACTGCTCAGTGCTCGGTGGGGTAGCCGATGGTCTCAACTTGAAGTATTACCCTCGCCGTCCATCTGGCAGCACAAGAGGTGTGATTGTCTCACCTTTTGGTGAGGACAATCCTAGGTTGAGTAGCACAGTCAACCTATTCGTCGTACTAAACACGGAGTTGGACCATGCATTAGACGAGCTGAGTAGGGCTCATGCTGAGATCGCACAGCTGCGGGCTGAGCGTGCGGAGTGTCTTCACCTGGAGGATGGCTCCCCTGCTCCCGTCGGGACTCAGCACCTGTACCGCTCACCTCGGCGTGGACACCAGTCCTATGGCAACCCCGACTGCAGGACCAAGATAAATTTAGAACCATAGATCGTCAGCGTCAGATCTTGTAATTAATACGAAAATATATATATAGAAGCTATAGTCTTAGCATCAATCTTACTCTTAGTTAGTCTTAGTTAGATAGGGTAGTTTGCTTATCCTGTGCCTTTATGTTTGTCATGATGAACTATGTTGGATTTGGATCTTTGTAATGACTGTCGCCAGGGTGTAGGCATTCCCCTGTACTTTGGTTTACCTGTTAAGTGTTAATAAAATTAGTTATTTAGTTGAGAAGCCCTTTTGTTCTACTTTCCTCTCTATCTGAGAAGCTGTGGTTGTCTGTGTTGGAAATCAGTGAAGATGTTCATGTTCAGTATTGTGGAAGAATTCTATACTCTTCTCTTACGCTGCAAGATTTGCAAGATCAGTTCTGATGTGTGATTGCATTATGCAGATGTCAAAAAACATGCGCAGAGGAGGAAGGCGTGCTCAGCAGGAGCGGCCAGCTCAGCAGGATGAGGCACCCCAGCAACAACAACTGCCACCATCACCCCCGATGACGATCGAGCAGATGTTCTTAATGCAGACTCAGGCAGTTCAAGCCATCGGTCAGACTCTGGCCGCCATTCAGCAGCAGCAGCAGCAGCCACCACCTCAACCTCAGATGCCTCAGATGCCTAGGCACAAGCGTGCTGAATTCATGAGAGGTCATCCCCCAACGTTCGCTCACTCTTCTGACCCCATGGATGCTGAAGATTGGCTGCGCACTATGGAGCGGGAGTTGCATACCGCTCAGTGTGATGACAGGGAGAAAGTTCTATATGGTCCCCGTCTATTGAGAGGAGCAGCTCAGTCTTGGTGGGAGTCTTACCTCGCCACCCACGCCAACCCCAACACTATTATCTGGGAGGAATTCAGAAACAATTTCCGCCAGTACCATGTTCCTGTAGGTCTAATGACAGTGAAGAAGGAGGAGTTCCTGGCGCTCAAGCAAGGGTCAATGTCTGTCAGTAAGTACCGAGACAAGTTTCTGCAGCTGTCTCGCTATGCTCCCGAGGATGTCAACACAGATGCCAAGAGGCAGTATAGTTTCTTGAGAGGCTTAGTCGACCCTCTGCAGTATCATCTGATGAATCATACCTTCCCCACATTTCAGCACCTGATTGACAGAGTGATCATGACAGAGAAGAAGCGCAAGGAGATGGAGGATCGCAAGCGTAAGATCAGTAGACCCCAGTTTGGAAGCAGCAATCACCCTTGTTTCTCAGGCAATCCACCTCAGCAGTTCAGGCAGAACCAGCACCCACCTCAGCATCATCAGTTCCAAAGGCAGTATCCTCAGCACCAGCATCAGAACCGTCAGAACAATTAGTTAGGAGGAGGCCAGTTCTAGAGGCAGAATCAGCAGGCACCTCGTCTCCCTGCCCCAGCAAACCAACAGAACAGTCAAGCAGCACCAGTTCAAGGCGGAAACAAGGCATGTTTCCACTGTGGAGAGCAAGGCCATTGGGTGATGCAATGTCCGAAGAAGGCAACCCAGCAGCAGTCAGGCCATGGCGCCCCAACAAAGCAGAATGTGTCTCAGCCTGGAGCAGGCAACCGCTCTCAGCCACGCTATAACCATGGGAGACTGAGGCTAAAGCAGTTCAGGAGACCCTCGGCATGACAGTAGGTATGTTCCCAGTCGACTCCCATATTGCAGAACTGTTATTTGATACTGGAGCAACGCATTCATTTATAACTGCATCATGGGTAGAAGCACATAATCTTCCAATCACTACTATGTCAACCCCCATTCAAATTGACTCAGTCGGTGGTAGAATTCGAGTCGATAGCATTTGCTTGAATGTAAGTGTGGAAATAAGGGGGATAGTGTTTCCCGCTAACCTCATAGTAATGGGTACTCAGGGAATAGATGTCATCCTAGGGATGAATTGGCTAGATAAGTATCAGGCAGTTATCAGTTGTGATAAGAGGACAATCAAGTTGATGTTTCCACTAGGAGAGGAAGTGGTGACTGAGTAAGTCCCGCCTGAGCCAAGGAAAGGAAGTTATTATCATACGGCTATTGATAGCAAGGAGCCAGATCCACTCGAGATTATCAAGGTTGTGTTAGAATTTCTAGATGTGTTTCCGGAAGATTTACCAGGTATGCCACCTGAGCGGAAAGTTGAGTTTGCTATAGAGATTCTTCCTGGCACCGCCCCCATTCCTAAAAGAGCCTACAGAGTATTTGGACCAGAGTTAGTTGAACTCAAGAAGCAGATTGATGAGCTGTCGGAGAAAGGTTACATCCGGCCAAGCACCTCGCCTTGGGCTGCCCCTGTCCTGTTCGTGGAGAAGAAAGATGGCACTAGAAGGATGTGTATCGATTATCGAGCTTTGAATGAGGTCACGATTAACAACAAGTACCCCTTGCCCAGAATAGAAGATCTGTTCGACCAGTTGAGAGGAGCCAGCGTGTTCTCAAAGATAGATCTGAGGTCAGGTTATCATCAGCTCAGGATTCGACCTTCAGACATTCCGAAGACGACATTCATTACCAAGTATGGGTTGTATGAGTTCACTGTGATGTCTTTTGGCCTAACAAATGCACCAGCCTTCTTCATGAATATGATGAACAATGTATTTATGGATTATCTTGACAAGATCGTGGTGGTATTCATTGATGACATTCTTATATATTCTCAAAGCGAAGAAGAGCATGCAGATCATTTGAGGATGGTATTGCAGAGATTGCGAGAGCACCAGTTGTATGCAAAGTTGAGCAAGTGTGAGTTCTAGATTTATGAAGTCATGTTCTTGGGTCACATAATCAACAAAGAAGGATTGGTTGTGGATCCGAAGAAAGTGGCATATATTCTGAATTGGAAAGCGCCAACAGATGCTCGAGGAATCAAGAGTTTCATTGGGATGGCCGGATATTATTGGTGATTCATTGAAGGGTTCTCGAAGATTGCAAAACCAATGATAGCTTTGCTAGGCAACAAGGTGGAGTTCAAGTGGACCCAGAAATGCCAAGAAGCCTTCGAAGCGCTCAAAGAGAAGTTGACTACAGCGCCTATCTTAGTCTTGCCTGATGTGCACAAGCCCTTCTCGGTGTATTGTGATGCTTGTTACACTGGTTTGGGATGCGTGTTGATGCAAGAGGGAAGAGTTGTGGCTTACTCATCCCGACAGCTGAAGGTTCATGAGAAGAATTATCCAATCCATGATCTAGAGTTGGCAGCAGTGGTTCACGCACTGAAGACATGGAGGCACTATCTTTATGGGCAGAAATGTGATGTTTACACAGACCACAAGAGTCTAAAGTACATATTCACTCAGTCAGAGCTGAATATGAGGCAACGAAGATGGTTAGAGTTGATCAAAGACTATGATATGGAGATTCATTACCATCCAGGCAAAGCGAATGTAGTGGCAGATGCTTTGAGCAGGAAGAGTCAGGTCAATCTAATGGTCGCTCATCCGATGCCTTATGAGTTGGCCAAAGAGTTTGACAGATTGAGTCTCATATTTCTGAACAGTATGCGAGGAGTGACAGTTGAGTTAGAGCCTACCCTAGAGCAGGAAATCAAAGAAGCGCAGAAGAATGATGAGAAGATCAGTGAAATCCGGCAGCTGATTCTAGAAGGCAAAGGCAAAGATTTTCAGGAAGATGCAGAAGGTGTGATATGGTTCAAAGACCGCTTGTGTGTTCTCAACGTCCAGTCCATTGGGGAGTTGATCCTCAAGGAAGCTCATGAGTCAGCTTATTCTATACACCCTAGAAGTGAGAAGATGTATCAGGATCTGAAGAAGAAGTTCTGGTGGTACGGAATGAAAAGGGAGATCGCAGAGCATGTGGCTATATGTGACAGTTGTCAAAGGATCAAGACAGAGCATCAGAGGCCAGCTGGATTGTTGCTACCGTTGCGAATTCCTCAGTGGAAATGGGATGAAATCGGAATGGACTTGATAGTCAGATTGCCTTGCACTCGAGCTGGCTACGTTTCCATTTGGGTAGTGGTCGACCGCTTAACCAAGTCAGCCCACTTCTCAAGACTAACTACAACAGTGTAGTGTTGGCAGAGTTGTTCATGTCCCAGATCATTTGTCTTCATGGTGTGCCAAAGAAGATAGTGTCAGACAGAGGAACACAGTTCACCTCTCATTTCTTACAGCAGTTGCATGAAGCTTTGGGCACACATTTGAATTTCAGTTCAGCTTATCATCTGTAGACAGACGGTCAGACTCAATGAACTAATCAAATCCTCGAAGATATGTTGAGAGCTTGTGCGTTGCAAGATCAGTCCGGGTGGGACAAGAGGTTACCTTATGCAGAGTTCTATAACAATAGTTACCAGGCCAGCTTGAAGATGTCACCATTTTAGGCGCTTTATGGAAGGAGTTGTAGAACTCCGTTGCAATGGGATCAGCCTAGAGAAAAGCAAGTGTTTGGGCCAGACATTTTGCTCGAAGCTGAAGAGAACATCAAGATGGTTCGAGAGAACCTGAAGATAGCACAATCAAGGTAGCGAAGCTATGCACACACAAGAAGGAGAGAGCTGAGTTTTGAAGTCGGAGACTTCGTCTATTTGAAGGTTTCGCCTATCAGAGGAGTCAGAAGATTCAGAGTCAAAGGCAAGCTAGCGCCCGCTATGTTGGTCTGTATCAGATTCTCGCAAGGTGTGGAGAAGTGGCCTATCAGCTCAGCTTGCCAGAAGGCTTGTCCGCAGTGCATGATGTCTTCCATGTGTCTCAGTTGAAGAAGTGTCTTCGTGTCCTAGAAGAGCAGTTGCCATTAGAAGGTCTGGAGGTCTAGGGGGACTTGACCTATATTGAGAAGCCAATGCAGATTCTTGAGACTGCAGATAGAGTCACCCGGAGGAAGACTATCAGAATGTGCAAGGTCAGATGGAGTCACCACTCTGAGGAAGAAGCGACCTGGGAGCATGAAGATGATCTGATTGCCAAATACCCTGAACTCTTTGCTGGCCAACCTTGAATCTCGAGGGCGAGATTCTTTTAAGGGGGGTAGGTTTGTAACGCCCTGAATTTGGGGGTAGAATTTTTTCTTCTTTTTACTCACCAAATTTAGGCGTTACTCTCTTTTCTCTTCCCGTTTCGCTCCTTCTTCCCAATTTCAAAGAAGTATAGCGACTGGTGTCCGTGTCATGTGTAAACAAAACCTAAGTTGACAAGAGTGTTGCATCATGTCGAATCATATTTCTTTTGTCTGATGTCGTGTTTAGTCGCGTGTGCTGCTTAGTCCCGTTTTGGATTTTGCTTCGCGAAGTGAATTACGATCTGTGGTTGTGCGTGCCACGGGGTTTTGACCCACGGTGCGGCCCAGCCCAGCCTGGTTCGGCGTGCCCCTGGCACCCCCTACTCCCCATGCGCGCCCCCTGGTCTTTTTCTCTCATTTGATTTCTCCCGCGCAGCAACCTCTCTCCCACCTCTCTCTATCCCCGTGGTGCCCTAGGTCTTGGAGACGGTGATCGCCGGAGTTTGGATCCCCGAGGTGAGCTCCCCTCCCCTCTCCCTCTCTTCCTCTCTCTTCCCCTCCCGCTCCCCTTCTTCTTCCCAACGCGGCCTCCCTGCCCTCGCTCCTGGCGCCCCTGCGCGCCCCTTCGGCCGCGCCCACACGCCGCTCCTCGGCCGCGCCCTCGCGCCGCCCCATGGCCGCGCCCGACGGCTCGCCCCTCCCCGGCGGCTCGCCCTCCCCAGCGGCTCGCCCCCCACGGCGGTCGTGCCCCCCTGGCCGTGCCCCCGCGTGCTCCCTGGCCGCGCCCCGCGCCGTCCTGGACGCGCCCCCCCGCGCCCCCTGGCCACGCCCCGCGCCGTCCTTGCCGCGCCTTCGCGCGCCCTCCCCGGTAGCGCCCTCGCACGCCCGTGCCCGCGCCCGTGCCCGTGCCCGGCGGCCCTCGCGCCCCGCGCGCCTGGACGGCTCGCGTGCCCCCGGCGCGCGCAACGTGCTCTCGCGCGCACGACCGTAGTTGCTCGGCGTTCGACTCTCAGTTTAATCCATTTTAATTTTAGTTTAGTCGATGTGCTGCGCCACGCGCTTTGTCGTGCGACGATTCATTTTAAATTCATCCTTATTAATGTGCTGTGTCACGCGCTTCGCCACGTGAGATTCAATTTAAGTTCATCTTTATTAATGATCTGTGTCGCGCGCTTCGCCGCGCGACATTTCGTTTTAAACTCAGTTCAATTGATGTATGCCGTCGTGCATTTCATCGCTTGATGCCTAACGTCTCTTTATAATTATTGCTAATGTGTTGTTGCGCGCGATGAGTCGTTTATTCCTTCATTCAAGTTAAATGTTGTGTCGCGCGTCTCGCCTCGCAACCATTTCCTTTAATTCACCTTCATCTGCTTATAATAATTTAATATGGAACATGACTTCACCCTATGCTTAACGCAATGGCCAAATTAATACCATTGTATTTACACGAGTAGTTTAATTTATAATTGGGTAACGTGATCGCTCATCGACCGTAGCCTCGACCGTTACTTTCTCTTTCTCACTTAGTCGTAAGTGTGAGCTCTGTGTCGATCGTCTGTTTATTTATTGCATTCCATTGTATGGTGTACTGTTCTTTTGTATTAAATGTGTGGAATGTATGTTTGAACTCGTATAGATAACGGTCAGTTGGTGGTGTCCAAAGGAGTTGCAGGTGAAGACCCTGAGCAGCAGTCGGTTGGTGAAGGCAAGTGTCCCTTGACCCGTCTATGTCCTACTCATTCTTATAATTCACTCCGCGCATTTACACAGTTTATACCTAAGGATTGACTAGCTTTTGTCTATCTTGTCCTTGTTTATCAATTCTGGTTGGGTTATTTTAGTTTAGCTTTATGCTAGTGCTTCACATTAATCAATGAACATGATGAGATATCTATGATACGCCGTTTTCCCTTTTGATTATGATGATGGTACTTGTGGCCCTTAAGGGGACTCGAGCTGTTTTCTCGAGTGCCTCTTCGTAAGGACCTGTTCGTTGGATGACCGCCCGGGAAAACAGTGCAATCATGAGGGTGGAGTGGGACGCCCTTAGCTGAGTAATTAGAGGAACTGGGGTGTAGTTCGCTTCGTCGTCGTGCCGTTAATGGGGCTCGGTGTATGCGGCTCGCTCTGCCAAGGTTGGTTCGCCCCTTGGGGAGGAGTTCGGTGCATTTAGGAAACCTAACGAGCGGCTACAGCCCCAGGAAATCTTTGTAAAGGCTACGTAGTGAGACCCTGCCTATTCACCTTGGTAGTGTTTAAGGGTTTGATCGGCCCAAGGCAAGAGGGAATCACAGCTTGTGGATAAAGTGTGCAACCTCTGTAGAGTGTTATGAAACTGATATATCAGCCGTGCTCACGGTTATGAGTGGCCAAGGGAGCTCCATTGATTAGAGATACTTGATCAGAGATGTATGGTTTACAGGTGGTGACAAGGATGATGGTTATGATTATGCTTATGGTACTGGTAAGTGGTATTCTTTCCATTTGGAAAGGATACATCAAGTTAATAACTTGGGTTAATGCTAAAATCTGGCTTTCTATTAGTAAATAATAACCTGACTAACTAAAAGCAACTGCTTGACTTAACTCCACATAAAACTAGTCCACTACAGCCAAACAGGACATTTTGCTGAGTATGTTGATGTGTACTCACCCTTGCTTTACACACCAAACCCCCCAGGTTGTCAGCGTTGCAACCACTGCTTAGGTGAGGATGAAGTCGTGGAGGAGGACTTCCAGGAGTTCCAAGAGTACGATGAGTTCTAGGCGTGGGTTAGCGGCAAACCCCCAGTCGGCTGCCTGTGTAGGCCATGTGTATCTACATTTCTTTTCCGCACTTTGATTATTGTTAAAGACTATATGGACGTCTCGGACATCATGATGTAATCGACTATTATACCCTCTTTTATGTCGTTATTTGAGCACTGTGTGATGATGTCCAGTTATGTAACTGCTGTGTACGTGAATTGCTGATCCTGACACGTACATGGTTCGCATTCGGTTTGCCTTCTAAAACCGGATGTGACAAAACTGCAGCGGGTAATCGATATCGTCGAAGGACGAGGAATAGGGCAAGGCCTAGTCCACTACTCCTCTTGCTCCTCTCCTGCTGGAGTAGCATCCCACTCGACCGTCCAACCTGGTGGCAGGGTGGTAGGCCAAGTCACACCATCAACCATATCCTGAAGCGTACCTGCAAAAATTATGCCACAAGCAAGGCTGAGTATACTAATACTCAACTAGACTTACCCGGTGTGAGGAATCTACTCCTCTACCTCTAGACCATGCAACTGTTTGGCTGAGGGGTTTGGTTTGCCAAAGCACTAGCTGAGTCTAAAATCAATTTTTAGCTTTTCCAATTCTAGTATCATTACTTTAGCTAAGTTTGCTCTTTCAAAGCATACATGGTAACAATCATTTAATACAATCAACATGTTATCTCAAGTAAAACCTCATTTCACTTCTTACTCAATGTAGTACAAGGGGTCAAGCAGTCTCATTAGCTGCGAGAAGTAGACGATTCGAATCGAGTTTTAACCTTGCAAGGTAAACCTAAACACATGACATGTCAAGGCACTCCGTCCCCACACACGTCAACCGTCCCCATCGATTCCCCGTTCACGGCTAGGACTCACCGTCTTGGCATACAATGCTCCACTGACCCCGGCTGCCGCCATCCAGTGACCGCACTTGTACCCACCATAGCTAGCATGAGAGACCCAGTCTCAGGACGAGTGAGGGGTAAAGTCCACGCCCGGCTTCACTCAGGTACTAGGCTTACCTGTTACCATATTTCCTGACATGTGTTTAGTACATTCAAACGCTTGACTCAGGTATCCACACATTAATCCTTAGTTCCTTTTCCCGTCTCATGGGCAAGGCATCCACCCTAGATCCAAGTCCATAGACCATCATAGATCCTGTCATCAAGATGAATACAATTAGTTCCTGACCTCGCGCGAGTGCTAGAAAAATCACTCGACTTCTATTGAGATCCTAATTAGCAAAGCAGCTACTTGACCTAGCATACTAGTATCCATCTCAACAAGGAATCCTGAGTTAATGCAACTAAGGGTTTCAAGCAACTCCTACACTTAAGTGCAATTTGCAAGTCTACAAATATTAAGTGTAGTAAAATATCATATATATAAATTGGTTATGCATAAAACTGGGGCTTGCCTTCAAATGCTGGGCTGCGGGGAGATCCTCGATGGCAGGCTCGGGAGCTGGCTCCTGATCTTCCTCATGGACAACTCCTTGCTCAGGAATGAGCACGTACTCTCCGTCAACGAGGTTGCAATCGAATGAATGCAATGAGTTAGATACATGCATGGCTTGATATGCAATTTAGCAATTATAATTGGATGGTGAAAGATTAAATTAATAAGGTAGAGCTTAATCTTACTACTGGAGATTTTTGTGATATACTTGGCAAATTAGGGTCAAGTTTGGTTAAGCTGAATGGTCAGATTATTTTAGTGTTCCACTGACTTTCTTTTTTATGTTTTAGTGAAATTTTAATAAGATTCCTAGCTGAATTCATTGGGGGTGAGATTCATTATTCTTTCCCAATTTCTATCTTCTTTCCCTTTTCTCTTATATTTTAAGGTGGGTTTGAACTACAGTCTAGTTTTATAAATTTCCAAAAAATCTGCAAACATTACAGTGGATTCTCACTAGTGTATAACTCTCTGTCTCAAAAATTGGGGCCTAAAAAGTTAAGGGTTCTCTCTGTACAAAATTATCAAATTTTAGGGAAGAGGGGTGCTTTGAACTACAACTTTCGTTTAACAGTAGATTATTTTCTAAGGCTTATTTTTCTAGCATTTAGGTGTACTAACATGACTTTGTACCAAATTTTAGCCACTAATACTTATTGGACATTTTACTATGATTTTCTAAAGTTTTAGGCCTAAGGGGTGCTTTCTACTACCACTATACTTGAAAAATATCAAACAACAGATTTCTAATTTTTCCTATCTTCATCTTTGCGCAAGAGCAATCATTCTAGAATTTGGCAACTTTTTGCTTAAAGGAAAGGGTGGTAGAAATTCTTGGATTATATGGCCTTTTTCATGGGGTAGGGGTAATGGGTGTTACCTTACATTTTTAATTAGGTTTCATATTTTTCTCTGGTGGTCTATTTCATCAATAGTTGGGCAAAATTTTATTTGCCTAATGTTGCACAATTTTAGACTTTCTTATGGTTTAATTAAAACATGGCCAAAATCAAGTGTTTAATTGTTCAACCCACTTGTTATGATGGGTTGGGGTGTTTATTATTTTTGTAGTGGTGTTCTAGTAGTTAGGAGTCTACTGAATTTTTCTTACCATTTTTGAAACGGTTCTTATATTTTTAACCATGGTTTTCCTTGGTTCCTTGTTGCCTAATAAATTATTTAACCCTGGATTAGTCTTGGACTAGGGTTCTCTGTATTTTTCCTAGGTTCCTCATTACTTAAGTAGGCTAGGAAAAATATGTTCATCCTCTGTTCATTAATTTCTATTGCCTTTCTTAGTTTCCTAAGTTTTGGGCAGATATAGTTTTTATTAGATAATCTTGAGTAAACCTTGTATACTGGGGTGCTCAGTATTTTTAAATAGCGACTAAGTCGGGTATGTATCTCTATTAGGGATGTTCCTAAAACATCCGACTTGTATCACAAATATAATATTTTAGCATAGATATACATAGAATTTAAAGCTAATTTTTGGCAATGTTATTAAGAATATTATGTAGTATTTAAATAATTTTTTATATAATTTTTTATGTACATTATTTTCTCCCTACAATAAAAAAGGTGAAAAAACATCTGAATCCGTATTCGAATAGACATCCGAATTTTATATCAATTATTTAAAAAGATATATAATGAATTTAATGTTTATTTTTTGTGAAGATTAACAGTCTCAATGCTAAAAACAAGAATATAAATTTACATAGCAAATTCTATATGTTATTTGTTCGCAATCGAAGAAACAAGACCAAAAATTTGATATCCGAATAAATATCCGGATCTATCCCTAATCTCTATAAATTTTCTTAAGTCTAGTACAAAAGCATAACTATTTTTCCTTATTTTAATAAGGTTTGGGCAGTTTCTCTACTTAATTCCAAACTCTCAAAATTAATACAGAAACCATAGGGTTCAGTATTTTTGTTCAATAGTTTATATTATTTGGGATCCAGCAAAATTGGTTTGACTAAATTTGGTCGAATATTTCTCAAGTTATGAATTTCCTAAGTTTTCTGTTCATTAAAAAGAATATTTAGAAATGGTTAAATGGAAAACTAACTTACATCGGGGTCGTTTCTAGGTTTCCTTACAGACTAGTCCTCGGGTTACTATTCACATGAGTCTCAGACTACGCAGAAAACCCCCTGGGGTGATTCTTAATTAACTCCGCGGTCCTTCCCCTAATGAAACAGTAACCGCGGCGGAGGAAAGGGCGGAGGGGCTTACCGGCGATGAGATTGCTCCGGTGAGGTGGCCGAGGGTGTAGGGGTGGTCATGATGGTCACGCCGATGTGCGGATCGTCTCCGGGGATGGTCGGGGTAGGCCGGTCCACGTGCACAGGCGGGTGAGCTCGTCGGCGGCGAGGGCTCTGGCCTATCCAGGGCGGTAGAGTTCAATTAAACTGGTAAGTGAGCTTCACCAGGTGCTAGGGAAGGTGTAGGCGCAAGGAATTGGACTATGGCTTACCGGTTAGTCGTGGCCACGCGCACCGGCAGAGAGAACAACTCCGACGAGGGTGGAACAACTTCTCCAGTGAAGCAGCGTCCAGTTTCTTGCTTTGAGGAGCTCTACGGGGCTCTAGGGAAACTAGCCGAGGCACAGGATTGAGCGGAGATGGCCAGGAGTGGTCTGGCCACGGTGGTCGAGTGCTCGGGCTGCTTGATGGGCGGCGTAGAGCTCGCCGGAGCTAAGTGCTGGGCTTGGGGAGTCAGGTGAGGCGCGGAAGGAGTACGACCGAGGCTTCCCTGTTCTTATAGATGCAGGCGCGGTGCACAGGCAGGTGTGGACAAGCGCGGGCGCGCATGGCATGGTGCGAGTGCGCGGACTGGCGTTTACCGGCATGTCAGCCGCGATCGAACACGTGGCGCCATTGTTTCTATCCGTGTTCTAACGCTGATAGGGTGCAGGTCTTCGCGAATTTGGGCAAGATCGCTGCGTAAGATTTGTTCCCCCGACTGAGCTCTATCGTTTGCGCGTGGAGCCGAGCGATTTCAGGTCAAGGGCCGAGAGTTGTCGCCTCGCCAATGTGCCAGTGTCACAAGGCCGAGTTTCGAGGTAAATCCCTGCCAAGATCATGTCAAACGGCCGAGTCCTGCTCCCAAGTTTTTCTAGGGCATGCCCAAGGTACTTTGGCGCCATCTTTATATTTGGACTTATTTGATTCAAGTTTTGTAAAGTAGAGAACACAGTCGGTCTTTGAAAAGGTGCTGAAATTCAGATTTCTGAATTTCTGAATTTTTCCATAGGGCATCACTTCATGGGCTGGTTTGGGGATTTTGGAAAATTCAAATGACCAAACTTCCTTACTACATTTTGTAGGTTATTTAGTGCACTAAAACTTTGTTAATTGATTTAAATCAAAATTTTGTATTTTTCCCAAGTCTTTTCTCCAATTTCCTTCATGTGCTTAAATGGCTCATTACAAAGGTGTTAGGGTTTTAGATGTTTTCTCAATTGAGGTGTATGATATGAGTTCAATTAAACTAGTTAGTGAGCTTCACCAGGTGCTAGGGAAGGTGTAGGCGCGAGGAATTGGACTATGGCTTACCGGTTAGTCGTGGCCACGCGCACCGGCAGAGAGAACAACTCCGACAAGGGTGGAACAACTTCTCCAGTGAAGCAGCGTCCGGTTTCTTGCTTTGAGGAGCTCTACGGGGCTCTAGGGAAACTAGGCGAGGCACAGGATTGAGCGGAGATGGCCGGGAGTGGTCTGGCCACGGTGGTCGAGTGCTCGGGCTGCTTGATGGGCGGCGTAGAGCTCGCCGGAGCTAAGTGCTGGGCTTGGGGAGTCAGGTGAGGCGCGGAAGGAGTACGACCGAGGCTTCCCTGTTCTTATAGATGCAGGCGCGGTGCATGGGCAGGTGTGGACCAGCGCGGGCGAGCATGGATTGGTGCGGGTGCGCGGACTGGCGTGAACCGGCATGTTAGTCGCGATCGAACACGTGGCGCCATTGTTTCTATCCGTGTTCTAACGCTGATAGGGTGCAGATCTTCGCGAATTTGGGCAAGATCTCTGCATAAGATTTGTTCCCCCGACTGAGCTCTATCGTTTGCGCGTGGAGCCGAGCGATTTTAGGTCAAGGGCCGAGAGTTGTCGCCTCGCCAATGTGCCAGTGTCACAAGGCCGAGTTCCGAGGTAAATCCCTGCCAAGATCATGTCAAACGGCCGAGTCCTGCTCCCAAGTTTTTCTAGGGCATGCCCAAGGTACTTTGGCGCCATCTTTATATTTGGACTTATTTGATTCAAGTTTTGAAAAGTAGAGAACACAGTCGGTCTTTGAAAAGGTGCTGAAATTCAGATTTCTGAATTTCTGAATTTTTCCATAGGGCATCACTTCATGGGCTGGTTTGGGGATTTTGGAAAATTCAAATGACCAAACTTCCTTACTACATTTTGTAGGTTATTTAGTGCACTAAAACTTTGTTAATTGGTTTAAATCAAAATTTTGTATTTTTCCCAAGTCTTTTCTCCAATTTCCTTCATGTGCTTAAATGGCTCATTACAAAGGTGTTAGGGTTTTAGATGTTTTTCTCACTTGAGGTGTATGGTATGAGTTCAATTAAACTGGTCAGTGAGCTTCATCAGGTGCTAGGGAAGGTGTAGGCGTGGGGAATTGGACTATGGCTTACCGGTTAGTCGTGGCCACGTGCACCGGCAGAGAGAACAACTCCGACGAGGGTGGAACAACTTCTCCAGTGAAGCAGCGTCCGGTTTCTTGCTTTGAGGAGCTCTACGGGGCTCTGGGGAAACTAGCCGAGGCACGGGATTGAGCGGAGATGGCCGGGAGTGGTCTGGCCACGGTGGTCGAGTGCTCGGGTTGCTTGATGGGCGGCGTAGAGCTCGCCGGAGCTAAGTGCTGGGCTTGGGGAGTCAGGTGAGGCGCGGAAGGAGTACGGCCGAGGCTTCCCTATTCTTATAGATGCAGGCGCGGTGCACGGGCAGGTGTGGACCAGCGCGGGCGCGCATGGCTTGGTGCGGGTGCGCGGACTGGCGTGAACCGGCATGTCAGCCGCGATCGAACACATGGCGTAATTGTTTCTATCCGTGTTCTAACGCTGATAGGGTGCAGATCTTCGTGAATTTGGGCAAGATCTCTGCGTAAGATTTGTTCCCCCGACTGAGCTCTATCGTTTGCGCGTGGAGCCAAGCGATTTCAGGTCAAGGGCTGAGAGTTGTCGCCTCACCAATGTGCCAGTGTCACAAGGCCGAGTTCCGAGGTAAATCCCTGCCAAGATCATGTCAAACGGCCGAGTCCTGCTCCCAAGTTTTTCTAGGGCATGCCCAAGGTACTTTGGCGCCATCTTTATATTTGGACTTATTTGATTCAAGTTTTAAAAAGTAGAGAACACATTCGGTCTTTGAAAAGGTGCTGAAATTCAGATTTCTAAATTTCTGAATTTTTCCATAGGGCATCACTTCATGGGCTGGTTTGGGGATTTTGGAAAATTCAAATGACCAAACTTCCTTACTACATTTTGTAGGTTATTTAGTGCACTAAAACTTTGTTAATTGGTTTAAATCAAAATTTTGTATTTTTCCCAAGTCTTTTCTCCAGTTTCCTTCATGTGCTTAAATGGGTCATTACAAAGGTGTTAGGGTTTTAGATGTTTTTCTCACTTGAGGTGTATGATATGTTTAGAATGTGGTTTATGAGATGAAAGAGACTTAACTTAGGTTTTAGTTCCTTAAGTAAGATGTCTCTTGCTTAATTAAAATCATATGTGATAATGGTCACAAGTTGGGGCACTGGGGCAAACCCTAGGTAACACTGGGATGTTACAACTATGACTTTGTGGTCGTCAAAGTAGTGCTAGAGCTTGCGAGCGGTTAGAAGTACCGTGTTTAACAGCTTCTGAACATGGGGGTACCTTATCTTTGAGGGTTCGAGGACTTCGCTGATGAAGTAAACCAGATGCTACACTGGGTATGCGTGCCCTTTTTCCGTCCGCTCGACTACTAACGCGGTGCTTACCACGTGAGTCGTGCTGGAGATATATAGTAGCAAATCTTCTGTCAGTTGACCGGGCGTAGCTCGGCGTGGTGGCTTGAGTACTGGCGGAGTGGTCAAGAATTTCTTCAGTGCCTCTAAAGCCTCCTGTGCTTTTGTGGTCCACTTAAATTTGTCCACCTTCTTCAGAAATTTATACAATGGCATTCCTTTCTCGCCTAGCCTTGATATGAATCTCCTTAGCGCTGGCATGCATCCAGTGAGCCTTTGTACCTTTTTCTGAGACCATGGCGGTTCCATCCTCGTAATGGCCTCAATCTTCTCCGGATTTGCTTCTATTCCCCGATGACTGACAATAAACCCATGTAGCTTTCCGGCTGGCACTCCGAATATGCATTTTTCTTGGTTTAGCTTCCACCGGTAGCGTCTCAAGCTGTTGAAGACTAGTTGCAGAGCCTCGATGAAGTTTTATGAGTTTTCTATCTTGATAACCACATCGTCAACATAAGCCTCCACTCGCTTACCCTAGTGATCGGCTAAGCATGTCTGGATGGCTGTCTGGTAAGTCGCTTCAGCGTTCTTGAGGCCAAACAACATGGAGGTATAGCATAAAGCTCCAAATGGTGTGATGAAGGCAGTCTTCTACTCGTCCTCTTTTGCCAGACTGATCTGATGATACCCGGAGTAGAAGTCTAGGAAGGAGAGCATAGAGTAGCCAGCGGTCGAATCAACTACCTGATCTATCCTAGGGAGTGCGAAGGGATCCTTCGGGCAGTGCTTATTGAGATCAATATAGTCGATGCACATGCGCCAGTCAACTTTATTCTTTTTGAGTACAAGAACAGGGTTTGCCAACCACTCAGGGTGCAGTACTTCTCTAATGAATCCTGTCGACACTAGGCGAGCTAACTCTGCACGAATAACTTCTCTCTTATCAGGCGTGAAAAGAACCATCTTCTGTCGAATCGGTCTCTCCTGAGGGTACACTTTAAGTTTGTGCTCGGCTAGTTCTCTCGGGACTCCTAGCATGTCTGCGGGTTGCCATGCGAATACATCCAAATTATCTTGCAGGAACCGGACAAGCACGCTTTCCTATTTGTCATCGAGGCTGGAGCTAATGATGGCAGTCTTGTGTTCATCAAAGAATCCCAGATTAATCCTTTAAGTTTTTTCAGTCGGTCGCATAGAGGTCGCGCCCTCAGCTTCATTCGAGGGGATTGTGAGACTTTCTTCCTCCAGTCTGCAGTTTGCCTGTGTGGGAAGGGCTACTGGGGGCCCAGCGGTGAGAGCTATTTGGATGGCGCCCTAAAAGCATTGCGTGGTGCCTTGGAAGTTGGTGCGCACAGTGATAATTCCCTGAGGTCCCGGCATCTTTAGTATCTTGTATGAGTAATGCGGAATAGCCATGAATTTCGCCAGTCCTGGTCTTCCGATGAGGATGTTGTACCTACAGTCGAAGAGTGCCACCTCGAACCTCAGGAACTCGGTTCTGTAGTTCTCTGGGGTTCCAAAGTTGACGGACAGGTAGATGTGTCCGAGCGGGTACTCCTCTTCGGTTGACACGATGCCGAAGAACGGAGTATTCGACAGCGACCCCCAGGGCTTGGAGTATTCGAGGGAAGGTGACGTTGATGCTGCTTCCCTCGTCCACCAACACTTTCTTTACTCCACTTTCTCGAATCACCGGATCAACGAGTAGCGGATACTTGCCGGGGTGATCAAAGTTGAGCCATTGATCAGCTTGGCTAAAGGTTATCGCGTGCTCTGACCACCGGTAAGGAGCCAGGGCGCTGGTTGTGGCTACCAGAACCTGTCGGTCGTTGAGATTTTGTTGCCTCCTATTTTCTTGTGCCCCATGACATCCGAAGATAACGTTGACCTGCCTGTCAACGCGCGGGAAAGCTCCACCCCTCCCATCTTCCTGCTGCTGAGGTTGCCTAGGCTCGCCAGGCTCTCCTCGTGGCGGTGGAGGTGGTAGTGGCTGGAATGGTTGGCCATGCACGATGGAATGTTTGAAGTCTCTGCAATTCCGCAGGGTGTGGCGCATGTCCTTGTGGTACGGACACTGGGAGTTGTGGATTTAATCCAGTGTCCGTACTCCGCCGCAGGGTGCGCCGTGGGCCCGAGTGGAAGGTGGCCTGGCGGTGTGCACCTCCTCGCGAGGCCTTTTCTCCCAGCTCTTGTCCAGATGCTGGTTCATATGCCATCGTGGCGCGCGCGGCATGGATTTCGTGCCTCTAATGAGGTCCTAGGCCCACTCATCCGTGGTGATGTAGATGTCCGCCTCCTGGAACAATTGTTCGGAGGTGGCTGGCGCTTTTTGGAGTATGGCTCGAATGAAGGCTGAGTCATTGGATTCCAGATAGAAGTCTTCAATTACGGCCGCCTCAGCTACCTCAGGGATGCGGTTCCTCATTATTTGAAACCTTTTGAGGAATGACCGGAGGGTCTAATCGTTCTAGCGCCTGATGGATTTGAGATCCCATGGTTGCGCCGGTTTATCGTAGTGAGACTAGAAGTTCGCCATAAACCAGCGACTAAAGTCGCTCCAATCGTCGATGTAGTGCCGAGGTAGATGTCGGAGCCATTACATCATGTCTTGCCCTAGGACAATGGGCAAGTACGCTGTCATGACGTCCTCTGTTGCCCCAGCAGCCCAGCACGGCAGTCATGTAGATAGCCAACCAGCCGCCCAGGTCCTGCTTAGGCTCATACTTGTCGACGTTGGAGACCTTGAAGTTGGGAGGCCACTAGATGGCCCGGAGACATGGAGTGAGCGTGGAAACTCCACACGTGTCCTTCTATCGGTGTTCATGTCATCGGTCCTAGGGAGGGGAGTCGGTAGTAGGTCGTCTCGACCGTCCTCGGTATGGGCCATTGGTTGAGGCAACCGTTGACTCAACTCGGGTAGCGTGACTCTGTGCTGGTATGCCGTGATCCCAAACGTATTCCTCCCGACACATTATCTCATTTTCATGTCGTCGGTCGCGCGAAGCGCTAATGGTGCTCTGCGCGTCTCGTCGGCTATTGAAGGTGTGATGCAGGTCGTTCGCTGGATGAGCGATGGGTAGAAGATGATTAGCTGCTTGAGTAAGCAGCCGCCGGAAACCTTCCTCGTCTGGGGTCCGTGGGAGGTCGTCGGCTATCTGTGCCAGTACTCCTCCAACTTCGCTCGGTGTGTTCAGTGCTCGAGCAAAATCGAGGTACAGGTTCGGAGCGAGGAGAGGGTTCTCTCGCCGAAGCCTAACGTCTTGTTCGGCAAGCTCTCGCTCCCGATCTTGAGCCTATCGACGATCACGGTGATAGGAGTTACGCCTTTCTCGATGCACTCATTCATCGGGAGTTTCTCCCACCTTCGAAGCTTTGTCTCGGGATATGGGCTGCGCAGGATCCCGTTCCCCGGCATCATGAGGTTGCCGCACGTTCCGACGTCTGTTTCTCCATCACCGAGCATCACGCTGGGGAGGTTCCTCCCCTTGCATGGTAGGATCGTCGTCGAAGATGGGCGCTGACTCCAATCTCCCCTGGATGAAGAGGATGTCGGGGTAGAAAGGAGCCGACGTGATGGTGCTCTTCTTCCCGTCCTCCTTTGAGGGCGGAGGTATCGGAAAGGTGGCTTGACGTGTTTTCCTTCCCTGACTTGGGATGCTTATTTCCTTCTTCTGATTGATCCGTGTCCACTCCTTAGTGGGCGAGGTGGACAATGGAGTTTTTTGGGTAAGCAAAATCCTGACCTTCCGATCTTTCTTCTCCTGAGGGCTCCTGAGTCTCGGTCCGCAAGGGATCATCTTACCCCGAGCTGCGGGCGGTCGCACTGGCCACTGTCTTGCTCTAGCTTCCCTCGGGATTCTTGGGTGGATCCGCTATGCGTTGTAGAGTCCCTTGTTCATCTTCTATGCATGAGATGGTTCCAAAGCGGAACATAGCTCCTAGGCGAAGAGTGATCTTGTTCTTGAAAGTGATGGCCATTGGGCTACCTTTGATCAACGACACACCCCCTACCTAGCGCGCCAGCTGTCGGTGTTTAGTGTCTGACCGCACACCCGGGGATACCCTCATGGTGCTTTTGGGTAGGACGGTGTTGCTGATCGTAGCTTGATGTTTCATGCTAGGCGCACGAGAGAGTAAGAGAGAGACATGTGATTTTCTGCAGGTTCGTGCCACTTTGAGAGGCGTAATACCCTACTTCCTAGGGTGGCTTTGTATGTGTGGTGTGTTACTAGTGGTGTCTCCTGAATGGAGAGAGGCTAATATATCAAAATGATGGGGTTCCCCTTGGGCCTTATATACACGACCGTGGGACAATCCTTGGGTACATGATGATCACATTCTTCCAGTATATCTCCTAGCTAATAGCGAACTGACTTAGCTTATCTTAAAAAACCCACCGACTCCATCCCGATCTATCCCGACGTCCGAGGGCGCTGGGCGCGGGAAAAACGGACGGTTCCTTGAGATTGTGCGTAATCCACGGACAATCCGGGTACAAGCCCATTGCCTTCTTAGGTCGGCCCACTTCACTTGCGGTCTTTGCCCGACCCACGATGAGACGACCTTGTGGGGCAACTGGTCTATGGACCCATGCAAAGGTCTTTCGCCTTCTAGTGGACCTGGAGGATATCTGTCCCCCACAGGTACCCAAGGGTTAGATGTCATCCTAGGGATGAATTGGTTGCACAAAAACCAAGCTACTGTCAGTTGTGACAAGTGGACATTAAAGTTAGTGTCCCCATCCGAGAAATAAGTAGTAATTGAAATCTTCATGCCTAACCTAAAAGCAGTAGTCTGTCACCATTTGTCTATAGATGGCAAGGAGGCCAACCTGCTTGAGGATATTAGAATTGTGCCGGAGTTCCCCGATGTGTTCCCTCAGGAGTTACCAGCCATGCCACCCGAGCGTAGAGTTGAGTTTTCCATAGAGCTTATCCCAGGCACCACCCCTATTTCAAAGAGAGTCTATTGAGTGTCCGGACCAGAATTGGTGGAACTCAAGAAGCAGATAGACGAACTGTTAGAGAAAGGCTACATCAGACCAAGTACTTCGTGCAGTTGCAGAAGCTAAACGAGAAATCAGTGAACAATGGGCAAATCATTTAGAGAAAAACGTTGAAGAACTTCGTGCATCCAAGGAAAGGTGTTATGAAAAGTCTATAGAATGTGTTAAGAAAATAAAAACTAGCTTCGCCAACGTTGGTGCGTATTTAAGCGAGGAAAATTTCGTAAAGGGCGACCCCGAGGGCCTAATTGAATGGACCAGCCACGAGGCCGAAGCTTTTGAAGAAGTTTTGAATGGCTGTGGAGACATATGTGCCTTTTCGGGTGCTAGGGGGATTGCCACTATTTTGGAGAGTAGAGGCTGCGATCATGTGAAATCCTTGGCACAAGCCGAGGCCGCCTTATCTTCTGAAGATATAAAAGACCCCTCGGCCGAAGCAAGCTTGGTTGGTGGTAAATTTTTCACCGACATCTGGGAAAATGGTGGTCGGGAGATGGGTCAAGAAATTATAAGGAAAAGTGAAAAAGGTATTCATGACGCTAGAAATGTAGCAGAGGCCACTGAGAAAAATGCGGATCTCGAGAGGCGAATAGGTATTGACTACTAAGTTTTGACTTTATGTTGTAATTATATGATTTCGGACTTATTTACACTTTGTAACACAGCCGCACTATCTTCTCCCCCAGAGCCCGCCGAGCCATTGGCGGACCCCAACGCAAAGGGGGATGACGAAATTAGAAAAATGGACCAAGCTATTATGGATAAGGTTGTTGATCAACTACTAAACGAAGCTGCGGAAGTAGTCTTAAGAGAAGATTAGCTGCTATTGTAAAGACATTGAGGATGTAATATTTGCTGGACAAAGTGTGTAATATTTTTATAACCTTGAATGTAATATATAAGCTGCTTGTAACTCAATTCTTTACGATGCATGAAACTTTACGTACATACCGTTTTTGAGCCTTCGGCGAAAAAACTCCTTCCCTTCTTTTCATGCTTCGTGAAGAATATCCATATTTCATAAAAACATCCAATCCTCATAAAAAATATTGTGCCTCGTAAGCAATAGGTCTTTTCATTTTAGAGTTTGACGAAGGTATGCTTCTTCAATAATTATTTTGTGCCTTAGCACTGCTTCTTCAAAACAATCTCCGATGATCAACATTGAACCCCCTTCTTGCGTCATTGATGCAATATGATGTATGATGTTATGCTATGCAAATGATGTGATGATGTGATGTTATGCAAAATGATATTTGTGCTGAAGATCAGTGCTGACTTTTCACTCCAAGCCTCCCTTAGGAGCTTCTTCGCCTTCTATTTCGGCGGAATCAGCGTTTATTTTTCACTGTAAGCCTCCCTTAGGAGCTTCTTCGCCTTCTATTTCAGTGGAATCAGCGTTTATTTTTCGCTGTAAGCCTCCCTTAGGAGCTTCTTCGCCTTCTATTTCGGCGGAATCAGCGTTTATTTTTCGCTGTAAGCCTCCCTTAGGAGCTTCTTCGCCTTCTATTTCGGCGGAATCAACTTTTATTTTTCGCTGTAAGCTCTGCATTCCCTTTGGAACGACTTTTGAGCAGAAAACTTATGCTGCGCTCCCTTAGGAACGACTTTTTGTAACTTTGGCAACTCACACTGCGTTTCGTAGAACGACTTTTTCTGTAATCAAGAGCTCTTAAGACTGAACTTTCGTGCTTCGGCAATTTTTCTGACATCGTAAATCTATGGAGAAGATATATTTTCACTATGGTAAAAAATGAAGCTGTTACAAGAAATTGAAAATGAGAAGAAAAACTTAAGCTTTAATGATTGTTCCTTATTTAAACAAAAATGAAAACGAATGCAAGAACTGTTGCCGAGGTAGGATATCTTCTAGTAGATGTGCTTCGACTCTGGCACAGTACTGTTGACTGTGTGAGCTTCGGACTCCTCTCTGAAGTCTCGTTGCTAATGAGAGTGCTGGCTCCCTTCTGGCTGCTGGCCTCGTTGCACTGGTGGTGGAGGTGGAGGCTGTTGCCAAGGCGTCTGAGGTTGGCTTGCCGAAGCAATAGAAGCTGTAGGATGGTTACCCACATACTCTGGAATGTACGGTGAGTGATATGAAGCAGTATGCATAACTTGCTTCGGCTGGCTCTGTTGGGCTGCATCTTCTGCTATCTCTTTCTGTTTCTGGATGGTGACATGGCACATCCTGGTAGTATGGCCCTTGTCCTCACCGCAGAATAAGCAATAAATTTTCCTGGGCCGGTCCCCAAATCTTCCTCCGAAGCCCCTGGCGCCTCTACCCCTTGGAGCTGGCGGCCGAAGATAGCTCTGTTGTTGCCCCAAAGCCTGAGAGGAGTATTGTGGCCGCTGTTGCTGACTTCCTCTGTCATCATTTTGAGTGGAATGGATTGATCTTACATGTCTTGGGTGGATTCTCCCTCCGAAGCCCCTAGTCATTTCGGAGAACCTGTAAGCTTCCTCTCTTCTTTGACGAAAATCATTATCAGCGCGGATGCATTCATCCATCTTTTGGAGCAGCTTTTCAAGGGTCTAAGGGGGTTTCCTGGCGAAGTATTGGGCCGTAGGTCCTGGCCGAAGCCCCTTTATCATGGCCTCAATGACAATTTCATTGGGCACCATTGGTGCCTGTGCCCTCAGATGCAAGAACCTTCGGACATACACCTGAAGGTATTCTTCGTGATCCTGGGTGCACTAGAATAAAGCTTGAGCGGTGACCGGCTTCGTTTGAAACCCTTGGAAACTGGTAATCAGCATGTCCTTCAGCTTCTGCCATGACGTGATTGTTCCTGGCCGAAGAGAGGAGTACTAGGTTTGTGCAACATTCTTGACAGCCATGACGAAAGACTTCGCCATGACTGCAGTATTGCCACCATACGAAGATATGGTCGCTTCGTAGCTCATCAAAAACTGGTTCAGGTCTGAGTGTCCGTCGTACATGGGAAGCTGGGGTGGCTTGTAAGACAGGGGCCAAGGTGTAGCCTGCAGTTCTGCTGACAGAGGAGAAGCATCATCAAAAGAAAAATTTCCATTATGGAAATCCTCATACCAGTCATCCTCATTGAAGAAACCCTCTTGATGAAGCTCTCTGTGTTGAGGCCTTCGGTTCTGCTCATCTTGAGCTAGAAGACGAACTTCTTCAGAAGCTTCATCTATCTGCCTTTGCAAATCAGCTAGCCGAGCCATCTTTTCCTTCTTCCTTTGTACTTGCTGATGGAGCATCTCCATATTCCTGATCTCTTGGTCCAAGTCATCCTCCTGGGGCGTTGGACTGGTGGCCTTCCTCTTCTGGCTTCGGGCCTCTCGAAGAGAAAGGGTCTCCTGGTTCGGGTCCAGCGGCTGTAGAGCTACAGCCCCTGTCGCTGAAGCTTTCTTTGGCGGCATGACGGAGGTCGATGCTTGTCGAAGGTGTTCGAAATTCAAAAAGTGGAAGTGAGTTCACCGGAGGTGGGCGCCAATGTTGGGGACTTGTTCTCAAATGCTAAGAGTTAAGAACAAGACGACACAAAAAACGTTAAACGTTAAAGTCCTTCGTCCTTCAAAGCATTATTTCCCTTGAGATATAATGATTTTCGGACGAAGGTTATGAAGGACATACCTTCATAAACATTACATATCATAATGAAAAGGGAATTACATGGAATATAAAGGATAACATGAATAGTTATGTATTATTATCAACTCATTTTCATTTTTGTTTTATTGCTATAGAAGAATATGAATGGTGTTGGGTTACAAATATACTATTGACTTGAAAGAAGGTAAAAGTACAAGCGTGATGCAAAAGCAAATGCCAAGTCAGCGTGAACAGTACGAGAGTACTGTTCACCTATTTATAGGCACGGGACGCAGCCCATGTAAAATTACATTCAGGCCCTTTGCTTTTGATAATAACTCTATAGTAATCTACTGGGGTCTAAATAGTTTTTTCCTCTTTAAGTCGGTTTCCTCTTTTCTGCCATCATGCCGAAGCTTCCTTGCACAGCTTCGGCTCTGTTCCATCCTTCGTTCTCTTTGTGTTTCTTCATACAGCAATTTTGACTTGTCCGAAGGGTTCGTGTCCGAAGGTACCTGCTCATGTATTATACTCCAGAAACATTGTCAAATCATGTTTTTGAGGACCTTCGGAAGCCGAAGGCCCCCAACAATTCTATAATAAAAGATGCTTGCAACAAGAAAATCATCTTATCTAAGAGGCAGATATTGTACATTTTGGAAACCATCCTATTAAGATTTAAACAAAATGACTTACAAGGCAGTATATTCTTAAAAACAACGAACAACTCATCAAAAAGCCAATATCATGGTACGAAGAGTGTTTCCCATGCTCCTCACAAAAATAATGAACAACCCATATTATTCTTTAGTCGAGGATAATACAAATAATATCTTGGGACGAGTCTGATATCCTAGCAGCCTCGGTAATCCTGAGAGCCATGATAAATTTGTATGTTGTGAGCTCTGTGTTTGTCATGAGAATTGGACCTTGTTGCGCAGTCGAATAGCTCTTTGTATAGCCTATTTTGCCGCACGTTCAGCTTGGGCAACTCTCTGCAATGCTGCCTCCTCTTCATCATTGTCTATCAACCATAATGCACAAACAAATGAAATAAGATTATTCTACCTCGGGAAAACCACATTGATGCGATAAATACTTGATTGGACACCACTTCACCAATTTAATGTCATTAAACGTATCATATTTAGGACACATTTTTTTATTTTATTGCCAAGTGCATAACAAGGTTGGCCTGAGAAGTCCATGACATGGTCTTAATGTTAGGGATCTCAAATGTCAAATAGAGGAGAAAATTGTTGTTTACTTTACAGCCAGAACAAAATAAAAAACTAGAAAGGAGGAGCACAAGAATTGAGGGTTTATTAAGCAGTACTAATTACCATGCAATAAAATTTCAAGCTTTCTATGACCAACTTGGCTTTTTGTCTCTTGAAAGATCTCTTTCGCTTCATGACAGACTTTTGTGATAGATGCCCTCTCCTTATGGGTGCACCCTAAGATTGGAACATTGTTTCAATTAGATAATTTACCATGAATCTTGACAAAAAAACAACGATAGGGGGACATAGCAAGAACCAATATATGTGAATTGAATGAAGAAGTAGAAGGCATTTCAGTAATATTCTCTTACGGCATCAAGGAGCCTGCAAGTCATCACAATATAGAGTTAGTAGTTCAGCATAAATAATTTCATATTTTTACTAGTTCACTTGCTCCTACTTAAGCAACCCTTAGTTATTCGGTACTTTAAAATCAATTTAAGGAAAAAGAATGCATGTCTCTATCAAAAACAAGTGCTTTGATTACCAAGCACTTGCTTGATCTTCTTAAAAGTTAAATACATAATGCAGTGAATGTATAAGTAGTAGAAAGAATAGAAATGCAACAGACTTGCTCATACCTAGGTCTAAGTAGTAGAAAGACAATGTATACTTTTGGTAGGATGCAGAGCATAAAAATAGTTGCAAGTTTTGTGAAATTGAAAGGTCGAAGAATTACTAGTAGATCATATGAACAAAGGTCATATTTCAGTAAATATAGCAAAAAAACAGTGAAGAATAGAACTTGCACAGTTTCTTTATAGACCTGAAATGGGAACTTCCTGCTTAGTGATGCAATAACAACATGCCCACCAGGCAGTACACAGATATCCCTAATAGCTTTAGTATCAGGAGGGGGTAGATCTTCTCCATTCCATGTCCATGAAACATGCTAATCAGTTGAAACTAAGAATTGATATGCGAAAGGTGAATATTCACCAAAGTTTGCTATAAACATTGGTACTCACATGAAGTCATTAAGCAAAACTTGTATTAAGAGTTAAGACATGTGCCTTTGTAAGTTTGTGTTCAGCACAAAATCCATGTACCCTTCCCCAAGTGAACACGATCTGACTGGATGCATATATTACCCACAACCCGAGCTCCATCAACCAAAAACTCATTATACAAAACATGCAACAATTATGAGTCAGTGAATGATAAAGTTCCTTCATAACTCTACTGCTATAGACCTATAGTGATAGTGCAGTTCCACTCATTGTAGTCACGATTCTCTTCAATGTTGTAACTATGTTGTGAAGTATGTACCACCACACCTTTACACAGAGCAAAATCGAGACCCCATCCATGAACTAATCCATTATGCAAGAACAAAAAGATATCAACCAAACAAAGCCAAGTGGATGGACAGTGCAGACACTGAAACTGTGTTATACTGTTATACCTTAATCATATTGTTGGGGACTTGTTCTCAAATGCTAAGAGTTAAGAACAAGGCAACACAAAAAATGTTAAATATTAAAGTCCTTCGTCCTTCAAGTCATTATGTCACTTCGGATATAATGAATTTTGGACGAAGGTTGTGAAGGAAAAAACCTTCGTAAGCACAATAAATGATAAGGAAGGATTCGTGTATGAAATATGAAAATTTAACATAAACATTATTATCAACTTATTTTTATTTGTATTACCATATCTTGAATGACAAATTATAAATGTACCTTCGGTTTGACGGAAGGTAAGGGTACAGGCGTGATGCAAAAAGCGAATGCCAAGTAAGCGTGAACAGTACGGGAGTACTATTCATCTATTTATAGGCAAGGGACGCAGCCCATGTACAATTACATTCATGCCCCTTACAGTTGCTAATAACTCTATAGTAATTCTTCGAGGTCTAATTTGCCTTTTCATCTTTAAGTCGGTTCCCATTTTCTGCTATCATGCCGAAGCTTTTCTGCGCACAACTTTGTGATCATCTAGACCTTCGTCATTATCATCTTACGTCTCGTTCAAGCTTCGTCCTGACTGTGCTCTTGTATACTCATGATTCGATTCCGAAGATACCTGCTCACATATTTCACTTGGAAAAAATGTCAAATCATGTTTTTGAGGACCTTCGGAAGCCGAAGGCCCCCAACAGTAGCCCCTCGCAATATTAATTTACTAGAATGATAAATTCATATTGCTACATGGACGAAGGCCTTAAGCCGAAGGTCCGAAAAACACCTTCCCTTTGCTAGAATAGCAATAGTCATTGACAAGCGGGACCCTCCAGTTTTCAACGCACTAGGTGTATAAATAAGAGCTCACCACGAGTTCATCTGACACGCTTTCTTGGCATCTGCTCTTGCTCATTCGACTTTTAGCCCTTGCGCAACAACACTTGCTTGGCTTTTTAAATTTTTAAGCTTCGGTTTCGAGAGCACTTTCTCAGCATTTTCGAAGATGTCTGAAGAAAAAAAGTTGTTGCTGAATCGAAGCTGAGCCTTTCTGAGGAGATGCATCTTGGTTTTCTTCAATCAATAGCAAAGACAAATACAGAGAAGATTGCTAGGGAGATTTTAGAGGGTTTATCTGAAGACACTGGTGACAGTGACAGTTATGATGCGGATAGTGGTGGGGAAGATTTCGAAGATCGACCTTGGCGACCAAGCCATGCGGTTTTTGGGAAATCAAGTATTAAACAAAGCCATCTTGTCAATATGAGGGGTAGATATTTTCGGGACTTGTCTATTGTGAGGGATGACAAAGGAGAGAAAACTTGTCCGACTCCCGAGGAGAATGAAGTCGTGATATTCCGAAGCTTCTTAAAGGCTGGACTGCGGTTTCCCTTCAGCAGTTTTGTTGTGGAAGTACTGAAGATATTTGAAATCTGCCTTCATCAAATAACTCTCGAAGCAATCATAAGGATGGGCATCTTCGTCTGTGCCGTGAGGAGCCAAGGTTTAGAACCAAATGCAAAAAGTTTCTGCAACATACATGAGCTATTGTATGAGACAAAACCCTGGGGTAAAGAGCAGTATCACAACAATTTTGGATGCTACAACTTCGGTGCCCGATCTAGGTCAAGCTGTCCCGTGCCAACCTTTCGAAAGAGATGGCCCGGTGACTGGATGATGAAATGGTTTTATGTGAAAAATGATTTGAAAACACGGGAAGATATTAAAGATATCATTATGCGCCCTATCTGGCAACGCTTCGGCCTCCGGAGGCCGAAGGTGGAAATGGATGAAGCAGCCGAAGAATGCCAGAGAGCCTTCGGCGTAGTTTGCTCTTTTATTGGGACAAGGGATTTGATCCAAAAACACATTGCCTTCAGAGTATGGCCACTTGCAGAAAAGTGGGAAATGCCGAAGGAGACTGTTAGGGAAACTGACGAAGGTGGATTAGTTAGGCTAAAATACACATTCAAATATGGAGATAAATTCGTCGAGCCAGATGATGACTGGCTGAAAAGTATTGAGGCCATAAGTGATGAATTGCTTGGATTATACTCGAAGGCGGAGGACACTGCACTATCTGCGGCCTTCGGAGGTCGAAAGAAGAAAAGACTCAACCGAGTATTTGATGCAATTGGGTATGTCTACCCCGACTACCGTTATCCAACACGGGGTCAAAAAAGAAAGAATACATCTTCTGCGAAGGAGGTTGCTTCAGCCCCTTCTAGTGAGCCGGCGCCGAAGAGGAAAAAGATGAAGGTTATCACACACCGGCCACGCTATATTGAACCGGCCACAGTGCCTGAGTTTGTCGGTGAAACCTCTTCGGCCACCAAAGCCAAGGAGCCAACTCTCCTGCCAAATATTGAAGGGCCGACCAAAGTGCCAGCGATGGAAAAAATAGAAGAACCGAGGGCTGAAGAAACAAAGACATCAGAAATTCTAAGTCCTTCAGCAAAAGCTGAAGCACCAAAAAGCCAAAAGGGTCCATCAATGACCCCCAAAAGAAAAAGGATGGTTAATGTTTTGGATGTTTTGGAGACAATAAAGTCTTCAAGCACTACTCCGAAGAAAATTGTTGAAACTTCCGAAGTGCAATTTGAAGCCTCTGGTGCCGAAGCTTCAAAGCATCAATCTGAGACTGAAGCTGGGCCTTCAGAGCCCACCAAGGTGAAATCCTTGGAAGCCGAAGAAACAGAAACAACAGAACAAATTTTGGCTGAAGAAACTGGCACTGCCGCCCCCGAAGCATTTTCCGAAGCTTTCAATTATATTTTACGACATGCTTCGGGGAAAAAATTGACTGAAAAAGAAAAGCAAGAGGCCTAGTTTTACGCCCAAAAACTGAAATATCCAAAGGGGGCGTTGATATTCAACGACAGCGGAGAAGAAGACTTCTTGTATTGTCTCCCTGACAGCAAGGAGATTTCTGTCTGTCGGGAGATGAGCAAGAGCTTCGGATTCCCAACACTAGAAGACGGGCTCTCGGTGCTGTCGAAAAACGAGCTAGCCGACAGCTTGGCGTACAATAGCTTAAAGGTTCAAAAATGAGGTCTTTGTATTTTTTCTTGAAACCAAAATTTTTCGTTTGCTTAAATTTATTGACGCACACACATTTTTCTTTGCAGGGCCTTATACTTAGCAATGCCCTCAGGGCCCAAAAAGAAGCCGAAGACGAAGGGTGTGTTATGGCCCTGAGCAACCTTCGTTCCGAAGTAATTGAACTAAGGAACGAAGGTCTCGAAAAAGACAAAATATAACATTCATTGATAAATAGAATAAAAGAAGACGAAGCTACTTTTAAAGGTCAAGCTGAGGCTCAGAAGCGTGAAATTGAAGATCTTCGAAAACAACTAGCCAGAGCTAAAGAGGAACGCACACTTGAAGAAACAAAACGAGAAATCAGTGAACAATGGGCAAACCATTTAGAAAAAAAGCGTTGAAGAGCTTCGTGCATTTAAGAAAAGATGCTATGAAAAATCTATAGAATGTGTTAAGAAAGTCAGAACCAGCTTCGCCAGCGTTGGCGCTTTTTCAAGTGAAGATAACTTCATAAGGGGTGACCCCGAAGGCCCAATTGAATGGATCAGCCACGAAGCTGAAGCTTTTGAAGAAATTTTGAATAGTCGTGGAGACATATGTTCCTTTTCGGGTGCCAGGGAGATTGCTACCATTTTGGAGAGGAAAGGCTGTGACCATGTGAAATTCTTGGCACAATCCGAAGTCACCTTATCCTCCAAAGATATAAAAGACCCCTCGGCCGAAGCGAGCCTGGTCGGTGGAAAATTTTTCACCGACATCTGGGACAACGGTGGCCGGGAAATGGCCCAAGAAATTATACGAAAAAGCGAAAAAGGCATTCATGACACTAGAAAAGTAGCAGAGGCCACTGAGAAAAGTGCGGAGCTCGAAGGGCAAATAGGTATTGACTAGTGGTTTTTGGCTCTTTGTTGTAATTTTTTGATTTCGAACTTGTTCATGGTTTGTAATAGTAATATAGCTGTATCTTCTCCTCCCTCAGAACCTGCCGAGCCATCTGCGGACCCCCACGCGAAGGGGGACGACGAAATTAGGAAAATGGCCGAAGCCATCATGGATAAAGTTGTTGATCAGCTACTAAACGAAGCTGCAGAAGTAGTTCTAAGGGAAGATTAGATGCTGTTGTAAAAACATTTAGAATGTAATGTTTGTTGAGGAACATGTGTAATATTTTGCAACTTTGAATGT
The DNA here is from genome assembly GCF_902167145.1 of Zea mays. Lineage (NCBI taxonomy): Eukaryota > Viridiplantae > Streptophyta > Magnoliopsida > Poales > Poaceae > Zea > Zea mays. The sequence continues at coordinate 94,609,677 of NC_050097.1, forward strand.
AATATATTAACTATTTATGGTTCTATTCTTTACGATGCATGAAACTTCATATACATACCGTTTTTGAGCCTTCGGCGAAAAAGCACCTTCCCTTCTTTTCATGCTTCGTAAATAATATCATCAACCAATCCTTGTAAAATCAATAATCAATAGATCTTTTCATTTCAGAGTTCGACGAAGGTATAATACCTCAATAGCTATTTTTTGTGTCCTGTCACTATTTCTTCGAAACAATCTTCAAATATCAATACTGAGGCCCCCTTCTTGCGTTGTTGATGCAATACGATGTATGATGTTATGCTTATGCAAATGATGTAATGATGTGATGTTATGCAAAATGATATTTGCCGAAGATCGACGTTTTTTCACTGCAAGCCTCCCTTAGTAGCTTCTTCGCCTTTTACTTCAGCGGAATCAGCGTTTATTTTTCGCTGTAAGCCTCCCTTAGGAGCTTCTTCGCCTTTTACTTTCAGCGGAATCAGCGTTTATTTTTCGCTGTAAGCCTCCCTTAGGAGCTTCTTCGCCTTTTACTTTCAGCGGAATCAGCGTTTATTTTTCGCTGTAAGCCTCCCTTAGGAGCTTCTTCGCCTTTTACTTTCAGCGGAATCAGCGTTTATTTTTCGCTGTAAGCCTCCCTTAGGAGCTTCTTCGCCTTTTACTTTCAGCGGAATCAGCGTTTATTTTTCGCTGTAAGCTCTGCATTCCCTTTGGAACGACTTTTGAGCAGAAAACTTATGCTGCGCTCTCTTATGAACGACTTTTTGCTGCTTCGAGGAAACTATACTGCGTTCCTTTGAACAAATTTTTGATAATTCGAAGGTCCTCCTTGCCACCATAGATTCTTATGCTTCGGCAACTTAAGCCTATGGAGAAGACATATTTTCATTATGGTAAAAAGAGAAACTGTTACAAGAGATTGAAAATGACAAAAAGCACTTAAGCTTCCCATAGTTGTTCCTTATCAAAAAGAAAATAATACTAAATGCGAAAAGCTGCTGTCGGGGTAGGATATTTGTCAGTAAATATGTTTCGACTCTGGCACAGTACGATTGACTGTGCGAGCTTCGGACTCTTCTCTGAAGTCCCGTTGGAGGTGAGTGTGCTGACTCCCTTCTGGCTGCTGGCCTCGTTGCATTGGTGGTGGAGGTGGAGGCTGTTGCCAAGATGCCCGAGGTTGACTTGCCGAAGCAACAGAAGCTGCAGGGTGGTTGCCTACATACTCTGGAATGTAGGGCGAATGGTACGAAGCAGTATGCATGACTTGCTTTGGCTGACTCTGTTGCGCTGCAGCTTCTGCTATCTCCTTTTGCTTCTGGATGGTAACATGGCACATCCTGGTGGTGTGGCCCTTGTCCTCACCACAGAATAGACAATAAATTTTCCTGGGCTGATCCCCAAACCTTCCTCCGAAGCCCCTGGCGCCTCTGCCCCTTGGAGCTGGCGGCCGGAAAGAGCTTTGCTGCTGCCCCGAAGCTTGCGAGGAATACTGTGGCCTCTGTGTTGACTTCCTCTGTCATCACTCTGAGTAGAGTTGTGAATTGACCTGACGTGCCTCGGGTGGATTCTTCCTCCGAAGCCCCTGGTCATTTCAGAGAACATGTATGCTTCCTCCCTTCTTTGGCGGAAGTCATTGTCAGCTCGAATATACTCATCCATCTTCTGGAGCAGCTTCTCCAAAGTTTGAGGGGGTTTCCTGGCAAAGTATTGGGCTGAAGATCCCGGCCGAAGCCCCTTAATCATGGCCTCAATGACAATTTAATTGGGCACCGTTGGTGCTTGTGCCCTCAGACGCAAGAACCTTCGGACATACGCCTGAAGGTATTCTTCGTGGTCCTGGGTGCACTGGAATAAAGCTTGAGCAGTGACCGGCTTCATTTGAAACCCTTGGAAACTGGTTATCAGCATGTCCTTCAGCTTCTGCCATGAGGTGATTGTTCCTGGCCGAAGAGAGGAGTACCAGGTTTGTGCAACACTCTTGACAGCCATGACGAAAGACTTTTCCATGACTGCAGTATTGCCACCATACGAAGATATGGTTGCTTCATAACTCATCAAGAATTGCTTTGGGTCTGAATGTCCGTCGTACATGGGGAGCTGGGGTGGCTTGTAAGATTGGGGCCAAGGTGTAGCCTGCAGTTCTGTTGACAGAGGAGAGGTATCATCAAAAGCAAAATTTCCATGATGGAAATCTTCATACCAGTCGTTCTCGTTGTAGAAGCCCTCCTGATGAAGCTCTCTGTGCGGAGGCCTTCGGTTCTGCTCATCTTGAGCAAGATGACGAACTTCTTCAGAGGCTTCGTCTATCTGCCTTTGCAGGTCAGCTAGACGAGCCATCTTTTCCTTCTTCCATTGGACCTGCTGATGGATCATCTCCAAGTTTTGGATTTCTTGATCCAAGTCGTCCTCCTGAGGCGTTGGACTGGTGGCCTTCCTCTTCTGGTTTCGGGCCTCCCTAAGAGAAAGGGCATCCTGATTGGGATCCAGCGGCTACAGAGCGGCAGCCTCTGTTGCTGAAGCTTTCTTCGGCAGCATGACGAAGGTGATGCTTGCTGAAGGTGTTCAAAACTCAAAGAGTGGAAGTGAGTTCACCGTAGGTGGGCGCCAATGTTGGGGATTTGTTCTCAAATGCTAAGAGTTAAGAACAAGGCAACACAAAAAATGTTAAATATTAAAGTCCTTCGTCCTTCAAGTCATTATGTCCCTTCGGATATAATGAATTTCGGACGAAGGTTGTGAAGGAAAAAACCTTCGTAAGCACAATAAATGATAAGGAAGGATTCGTGTATGAAATATGAAAATTTAACATAAACATTATTATCAACTTATTTTTATTTGTATTACCATATCCAGAATGACAAATTAAAAATGTACCTTCAGTTTGACGGAAGGTAAGGGTACAGGCGTCATGCAAAAAGCGAATGTCAAATCAGCGTGAACAGTACGGGAGTACTGTTCATCTATTTATAGGCAAGGGACGCAGCCCATGTACAATTACATTCATGCCCCTTACAGTTGCTAATAACTCTATAGTAATTCTTCGAGGTCTAATTTGTCTTTTCATCTTTAAGTCGGTTCCCATTTTCTGCTATCATGCCGAAGCTTTTCTGCGCACAACTTCATGATCATCTAGACCTTCGTCATTATCATCTTTCGTCTCGTTCAAGCTTCGTCCTAACTGTGCTCTTGTATACTCATGATCTAATTCCGAAGATACCTGCTCACATATTTCACTTGGAAAACAATGTCAAATCATGTTTTTGAGGACCTTCGGAAGCCGAAGGCCCCCAACACATATGCTAGACACATCACCACACATCTCTAGAGAAAACTACAACCATTATCTCAACAAACGTGTATTGAATTATTAAAATATGGAAAAAGGATTTACCATAAACTTTGATGAACTTTAAGGCCTTACCCAGGAATGTTGTAGTGCCATCAGCATGGACAAGTGCAAATGTTGCTGGTCTGCTAAATACATGCTTATCCTCCGCTGCAATAAATTGAATTTGTTTATTTGTATTCCAATTCCATGATAATATTCAGTCCCTCCCTGCCAAATCATAATAATAAAGAAATACACAAAAATTCTCGATTCAAACAGAACCACCAAATATTTCCGTCAGAAGCATAAATCCCCAGCCCTAGCGCGTGAGCGCGTCCGCGTGTGCCGTGTAGGTTTGGGATGACTCGGCCGCTCTCAGGTGTAGGATGCCGCCGCTGCTTCTAGAACATGAACCACCGCTCGTACACGACCATCTCCAAACAACCCATGTTGTGGTAGGGCAGCACGTCGCCATCGGTGGCCACCAAGACGCGGAGGAGTTCTTCACTGAGACCGTGTATTTCTTTATTATTATGATACGAGCCAGTGCGGCGCTGGCGCAGCTGAAGGGAGAGGGGTATTCGTTGCAGCGAGGGACGGGCCTCCATTACAGCGAGGGACGGGCGTGCTGATACGAGTGACGTGGCTTCGGCGAGTGGAGGCCTAGAGGTTAGGGGATGAGGGCCACGACGGTGGCGGCGACGCAGGATCAAGGAGCCCTAGGTCTGAAGCCCGGAGAGGTGGGAAGGAAATAGGAACGGGAACGCTCAAAACTCAAAAGTGAATTCGGGTCCATTTTACTTAGTAATGTTGTGTGACACATTAACGACCAGGACACAAGATGGGTCCATTTTACCCTATAATCAAATTGCAGAGATAAGTTTTACATCTTATATCATATATATATCATCAAACTAAGTTGAATTTATTATTTGCTATATTTTTTATAATACGTCTTATCAGAACTATAATACGATGGTTTCATATTTATATAAGTGTATAGTATATACTCACTAATATTAAGACAGTTCTTATAGTGTAGACGACTCTAATAATATCTTTATTTGAGATGGTTTATTATACCGAGGTGTCTAATATACTAACCAAAATATAAGATGATTTTTGCAATCTTAATGACTCAAAAGGTATATTTATTTGAGACAATTTTCAATAACAATATGTCTTCAATCAATATAAGACATTTCCTATGATGTAACTGTCTCAAAATACTTCTTTATTAAAGACGTATCTCCAACAAACCGTCTTAATTTACTCATCACCATATGATAAAAGACTCTTCTATAAAATATGCTGATATCCGTCTTAAAATGTGTGTCTTAAATAAGCATATCTCTAGTAGTGTAGCTGAGTCTAAAAACAGTTTTAGCTTTTCCAGTTTTCTTCTAATAAGTTGGTCAAGTTTTATTAGCAGTTACTAAATGTAAGTAGATAGCAAACCAGAGTAATAACAGATCAAAATTAATAAATCCCAATGCGATGCAAATGACAAATTGAATTTAATTCCATAATTTAATCAGGATTGGAACATAGGGTGAAAAACTCCTTTTTATAGTAGAGATAGCAACACTTATACAAAACATAGTTCGAACATTTTAGTTTACTTATTTGCATAGATTTTGTTCTAGGGATCTATTTGAGGCCTAGATTAGTGAGATATTTAGATGTCCTAATTCACCTCCCTCTTAGGCGTATGTGTTCCTTTCAATTGGTAGCAAAGCTAGGTTTGACTCATTTGGAACTTTTTAGCTTCACCGCTAATAGAGCCGACATTTTTAAGAGGAAGGGGATGGATACCCATAGGCCACCACAATTCAATGGCACTAGCTTCCTTTATTATAGTTCTAGAATGGCTTGTTACGTAGAAGCGGATGATCTTGGTGTTTGGAGAGTCACTCGCGAGGGGGAAACCCCCTAGAAATCACGAGAAGCTCACCGCGAGTGATAAAAAGGAAATTCATTTAAATGCTAGAGCAAAAAAGCATGGATATTTTCAATCAAGTATTTACTTTGAAAGTTGCTAATGAGATTCGGCTAAAATTACATGAGCTCCATGACGACACATCCAATGTCTGTGAGCAAAAACATTGCATAGTCTTAAATGTGTATAATTCTTTTGCTATGAAAGAAAATGAGCTTGTTAGATATATATACTCTCGTTTGAATCTAATTATTAATAAGCTCAATTATATTGGAATTAACAAGCTAGGTGTTACACTATAAAAACCATGAATTTAAAATAATGTATTTAGTTTATTAATGATAAATATGGTAATGAATTTTCTTTCAAGTGTTTGATTTTTATTTGCATTTAAAGTAATTTTGTTTGCTCATATTTGATTTTTGAATGTTTAGTAGAATTTCTTTCATATTGAAAATCCAATTAATTAATATAGAAATATTGGTCCAAAAATAAATATTTTGGTTATAAATAATTTTGGAATAATTATTATGATTTTTTATAATTATTTTAAAATATATTTATTTATATTTTTAAATAGAAAAGAAAAGAAAACAAAGAAAAAAAACGGACAAAACCCTAGCCGCGTAGGCCATTTCGGCCCACTAAGGACCAACCGGTCGCGCGCCCTAACTCCCCTCCCCCTCTCTCTTACAGGTGGGCCCCACCCGGGCCCCTCTCTCTTCTCCCTCTCTTCTCCCTCTCGCCCCACCACTGCCACGTCGTGCCCCGCGCCCATCCGCCTCCCGAGCAAAAACCGCCGCGACCCTCTCTCTCCCCCCTCCCTCACGTTCTCTCCCTAATGGCGCCATTGATGGACGACTGCCCTCCCTCTCCCCCGGTGCACTCTCCTCTCCCTCTCTCGCTCTATAAAAGGCCGAGCTTCTCCCTCTCTCTCCCTCCCCGAGCTCTCTCTCTCTCTCGCTCTCCTCGCTCCCTAAGCTCGCCCGCGCTCGCTGTCAACCGAAGCCGCGCCTCGCCGGAGCTGCGCCCCACACCCCGGCCAAGCCCCTCCCCTGCTCCCCTGCCTGACCGAGCCCTCTCCTGCTCATCGAGCCCTCCCTGCACATGAGCAAGAGCTCAAGGTAGAAGAAAGTCGTTTTGCGTTTTGGCCTTCCGAATTTCCGAAAATTATTTCAGTATTTTCTGCATCACAAATGTATGTAAAAGTGATTCAAAAACCTTATGTAATACTCTTCGATGTATACGTGTAGTCGTAAACAAGCCTCGCAACAATATTTTGACAGGTGTATGAATTTTTATTTCAAAAACAAATTATGTCACTAGTCACTAACTTGGTGATTTTCATACTAGAAATGTTTACGATTAATTTCGCTTTAGCACATGAACGATAATTGTTTGTAGTATTTTAAGTGTAATTTTATTGATATAAGGAAGTAGAAGAAAATACTAGACCACGTATTTTCGGTCAGATGAAAACAGATTTTTACTAGTCAAAATAAAAGTATAGTAAATTACTTGTTTATGTCATAATAACCATGATTATGTCATTAAAATTCCAATTAGTAATTTACATTAATTCTTAGAATATTAATGTTAGAAGAATTATAAATAATTTTTTTAGCTATACGTATAATTTTTTATTTAGAAAGAAAAGGGATAAAACTAGATAAAACTAGTGTCATAGTGTAACAGCCCTGGTGTTACTGTAACTAAAACTTGAGCATGGCATCATAAGCATTGACATTGCATATGTTTGACACACCTAGAGTGCATTCATTAGGCAAAAATTTCAAACAAGTTGTATTGTTATAGCACTTTGCAAATAGAACCCTGGATAAGAAGCTTAACCCTAAATAGGGATTAAAGGGGTAAGACCTAACCCAAAATGAGAAAACCTAAAGGCTTTAGGGAAATAGTTATAAAATATCCCCAAAAATAAAGTTGGATCACATTTATACCCCTGGGATACCAGAAACCCTAATTGGAACCCTGAAAAACCCTAAAACCAAACCCTAGGGACCTATGTGCAAAATTAGTCCATTTTTGGACTAAAGTGCAAAAACCAAGTTGAATAACTATCTTAAGTCACTTGGGTCACAAATATGTGAGTTTGCAAGTTAAACCCTGAATTTTGGACCTATTTGCAAAAGGACCCTATTTGTGTTCTAAAGCTAAGTCTGAAATTCAGTGTTGAGGGCTCAACTTTAGAGCTGTGCAACTTTCAAGATAGTAAAAATTTACCTTAGGGCACCACATCAACTTTGTAGCTCTATGTTAGGGGAACAATTTTGCTTAAGAGTGTGAGCAAGCTTGTTATGGAAAATTTGGAGATAAGTGAGCCCAAAGATGGGCTGTCAGAATAAAATAAGCTGAAGATTATATGGTCAGTGACATTGGATCATCTTTGGAGACAAATTATGACTAATCTATTAAGAATTTGCCCATGGCTGCTATAACAAAGATGGAGATGGTATGTTAGTCTACAACTTTACTGCAGAGCCTCGGATTAGTTGCCATGTGAATTTGAGAGAAAATGATGCCCAAACTTTGTCTGTCAGACGGACTGAATACCATGTCCCCATGGTACAATAACCAAACGGATCAGATCGGCCGTGGCAGAAAAATCTCACCGCCGGCGACCTCTCTACGCGAAGATTCGCGCCGCCGCCGTTAGGATTTGCGCTCGCTGGTAACCGGATAACGTCGCGGGGTAAGGAGAATCTTCACCGCCGATGAGCTGGGCTCCATTCCGACGACCCCCGTGCTTTTCCCCTCAACCCTACGGTTGAGCAGATAAGCCCGCCGGTGACCGCCGCCTTCCGGCCTTGTGCCGCGTGTTTACCCCTTTCCACCGCATCGCCGCGACTTACCCTCGCTCCCCGTTGATCGCCGGAACAACTGCCACGCCACTGGACACGAATTCACCGCACCCGCCTTCTTCTTCATTTCCGGTCGCCGTGCGTCCTCCCCAAATTCACTGGCCACCGCTTTACCCTCCTATAAATTGATGGCCGCGCTGTTGCGCCAAGTTACCACGAAGCCAACGCACCCACGCTTGCCTCCAATTATCCACCAGCAACCGCGAATTGTTCATTTCCCCCAAATCGACTCTCCGCCACCGCAAAACTCAGCTCGCCGCGGCCAGTTCAACTCAGGTCAGTCCAAGTCCCTATGTTGCTTGTTCTAGCATCCCTAGGCCCTCCTAAAGCTCTTAGACCCGCCCAATTGAACTAGACCGCCACCCATCACCGAGAACGCTTGTGGTCATCCGCCTCACCCGCGGTCACCGTGGTCAGGGCGTCTCGGTGTGTCGTTCCTGAAATTAACCTAGGGGAAACGTTCTCTAGGTCCTGAATCTGGTTTAAGCCGAAGCTAGGCGCCGGTCTTGGAGCTATTTGGCCAGTGCGTGAGCTCGCCGGAGCTCTGCGCAGCGCCGTTCGTCGTCAGGGGTTTATCTGGTGAAGAAACAGAACTTGGAGGACCCCCGTGTAAACTGTCAGTGATACATAGAAACAGTGAACGAATGTGTATCCAGTTAGTCTATAACCCGAGGCCCCTTCTGCAAAAACTCCACAGCGGGCGCGGGCGCGCGCGCTTTTTCCCCCTAAACTGGGCCGTTGGGCTGAAATCAGCCCACTACTGTTGCTACCTTTTTCTTTTCTTTTTATTCCAGAACTAAAACAATTATAGAAAAATGTAGAAAAATCCTAAAATTGTGAAACTAATTTTCCTAGGCTTCTTATTTTCCATAGTATTTAATGAAAATAATTTTATGATTTTTAGAGGAAATAAGGAATTTTAAGGCATTTTAAATAGTTTAAAGTCTTAGTTCTGGATTTTTAGAAAATAGATAATAAGTCCAAAAATGCCCAAACATTTTATATGAACTCCCCACATTATTTAGAAGCCTTGGGTAGAGTTTGAATTGATTTGGACCATGTTTGATACCTAGAACCCAAAACCCCCCTGCTCTATGAAATCCTTTACTAACTCCGGAAACCCTAAGTTCTCGGAGTTCCGTGAAGGAAAGTTGTATTCAAGACTTAGATAATAAATCTTTATTATCTTCGCACTCTCATGAGCATTACATGGCATTCATTCTTATATATGTATATATATGGTTATGTTAGAACGCGAAGAAGAAGTGGAAGTCACTGAAGAAAGGACACCACCACCCTCGGATTCTCAGGCAGGAAACTGCTTCTACTTTGATATTTGTGGATCCTAGCCAGACTCACCTGTTAACGAAGGCAAGCCCCGGTGCATTTGCCACCTCCCTTGATGTTTTTAAAATCTTTCTCACTTGCTTGCTGCATTAGGTGATTGGAGTTGATTGATAAAACAATTCTTGCATTACCTTCCTTGAACTTGATTATCTTCCTTGAAACCCTGTTTTTACCAAAAAGGTTTTACTATGCTTAGTATTGCTTTAGAAAAACCAAAGGATTTGTTTTACAAAAGATGTTTGGCAAAGTGGAGGGTTGTTTTCGAAAATAAAATTTGATGGTGGATCCATCATGGCCATGATGGATTCAACATCGGAAAAGATGTACCTCTGCTAGGTACCAAGTTTTTGGGTTGAAATAATTAAGCTGAGACCGGGCGGGTGACTTGCACGAGAAGAGAGTCTCGGTGTAGTGTCTCCGTCTGAGTCGATTAAGGACCTTGTCGATGTAGGCTTGATGATCGAGGACCCTTTAACTGGTCACATGCCTCATCATGGGTAAGCCTTGCCTTGGGCAGACTAAGGCCACAATAAGATAACACGAAATGGCGTGGAGCGGTGGCGAGAGTAGCGTGTACCCTCCGTGGCAAGAGGCTGGACGGTGGTGTATCTGTGCTCTCGGTTTGCGTGAACCTGATCTGGTCTTAAGAACCCCGGCGGTGGGTTGACATATGCAAGGGTTAAGTGCTACATATGTCGTGTGATTAGAGATCCTCAGCTGAGTATAATCGATTCGGATCGCCGTACCTTCGCGGTTATGAAGACTTGGTCACTGCCCTACACGTAGCAATCCACTAAAGATGATGGGTTTTTGTTAAGAAATTGGCTAGTGCAGGCCCAGTGATTGAACTAGGGTAGAAAGAACTCTAGTTGCAGGTAATTGTACTTAACTTGACAAATAAAATTGGATTTTTAAGGATCCACTTTAGTAAGCATTTCTGCAAAACAGAGTCTTTGATTATTGAAAAGCCTTACCTTGACTCCCTTAAGCCAGCATACCCTTGAGAGTCTTTTCCTTAGTCGGGTAAGACTTGCTGAGTAATTCCATACTCAGGGTTTATCCCTTCGTTGTTTTTAGGTGAGGAAGTAGCAGATTTCTGTTGCTTCTGTACCAAGGTGGTTCCTAAGGAGGAGAAACAAGAGTGAAGATGCGGGAGGACTTGGTCCTCCATATAGAAAACTTTTGTGAAAAAACTTATCGGGAGGGGGTTTTGCCTCCCTTAGTTATGTAATAATACTACTCAGCACTCGTTTTATATTTCTGGTCTATAATAAACAACTTGATCTTACCTTTTAAATAAATGTAAGTTATGTAATCGCTTCCGCATTTCTTTATCTCCGATGTTCTGTAATGTCTGCAAGACGGGTGAAACGTTCCTGGAAAGGTAAGGAAAGATAACGAACTTGTCATGTGACTTAGGAACATCTACAGGGTGTCTGAGGTCCGTTGGACAAGGACAACTGTAGGTGGGCCTATATACTTGGGAGGTTCCGTCACACATAGTCACTTACCCATATTTTCACCAATAATGACTCGCAGTAATAGTCATAATGAAATAATAAGTATTTACACTTTAAGACGTATTTATGTGTATAATTGTGTGATGTATGAATTGTATGTAATGGTGAATGACTAATCCTGTAATGGTGTATGTTTATTTATTTGGCGTACGTATTCTTTTGTATGTACGATACACAAATCGATGCTAGAAGTTGACAGTGAGTTAGACAAACCAAACTCGTTCGAGGACGACCCACATGACACTTTCGAGCAAGGCAAGTGGATTCATCCTCTGCATATTCTATTTGTATCCAAGTAATGTGTCGGGGACCATAATTAGGGGTACCCCCAATACTCCTAATCTCAGCTGGTAACCTCCATCAGCATAAAGCTTCAAAGGTCTGATGGGCGCGATTCCGGTCAAGGCTCCGTCCACTCAAGAGAACACGATCTCGTCTCGCCCGAGCCCAGCCTCGGGCAGGAACAGTAGACCAAAGCAGATTCACGCCTCGCCCGAGGGTCTCCTCAAGCAACGGACGCACCTTCGACTCGCCCGAGGCCCAGCTCGGGCAGGCTTCGCGGAGAAGCAACCTTGGCCGGATCGCTACGCAAACCGACCGTATCGCAGGAGCATTCAATGCAAGGATCGCTTGACACCTTATCCTGACGCACGCTCCTCAGTCGACAAGGCCGAAGTGACCGCAGTCACTTCGCCCCTCCACTGGCTGACCTGACAGGAAAATAGCGCCGCCTGCGCTGCTCCGACTGCTGTGCCACCCGTCAGGGTGAGGCTGACAGCCGCCAAGACCGGACTCAGGCGCCATAGGAAGCTCCGCCTCGCCCGACCCCAGGGCTCGGACTCAACCTCGACCTCAGACAACGGACTCCGCCTCGCCCGACCCCTGAGCTCAAACTCAGCCTCGACCTCAGAAGACGGTCTCTGCCTCGCCCGACCCCAGGGCTTGGAATCATCCTCGACTCCGGAAGGCGGTCTCCGCCTCGCCCGACCCTAGGGCTCGGACTCAACCTCGACCTCGGGCGACGGTCTCCGCCTTGCTAGACCCTAGGGCTCGGACTCAGCCTCGACTCGGGAAGGTGGTCTCCACCTCGCCCGACCCCTGAGCTCGGACTCAGCCTCGACCTCGGAAGACGGTCTCCGCCTCGCCCGACCCCAAGGCTCGGACTCAGCCCTGACTCCCGAAGGCGGTCTCCGCCTCGCCCGACCCCAGGGCTCGGACTCAACCTCGACCTCAGACGACAGTCTCCGCCTCGCCCGACCCCAGGGCTCGGACTCAGCCTCGACTCCAGAAGGCGGTCTCCGCCTCGCCCGACCCCAGGGCTTGGACTCAACCTCAACCTCAGACGACGGTCTCCGCCTCGCCCGACCCCCGGGGCTCGGACTCAACCTCGACCTCGGACGACGGTCTCCGCCTCGCCCGACCCCCGGGCCCGGACTCAGCCTCGACCTCGGAGGAGCCTCCGCCTCGCCCGACCTCGGGCTCGGACCGACCACGACACAGGGGGGGCCATCATTACCCTACCCCTAGCTAGCTCAGGCTATGGGGAACAAGACCGGCGTCCCATCTGTCTCGCCCCGGTAAAACAAGTAATGATGGCACCCCGCGTGCTCCATGACGACGGCGGCTCTCAGCCCCTTACGGAAGCAAGGAGACGTCAGCAAGGATCCGACAGCCTCGACAGCTATACTTCCACAGGGCTCAAGCGCTCCTCCGACGGCCACGACATCACATGAACAGGGCAGCAACACCTCTCCGACAGCCACGACGGCATGTACATAGGGCTCTGGCTCCCCTTTGCTAGACACATTAGCACATTGCTACACCCCCATTGTACACCTGGGCCCTCTCCTTACATCTATAAAAGGAAGGTCCAGGGCTCTCGTACGAGAAGGTGGCCGCGCGGGAGAACGGGCCGACGCACAAGGCTCGCGCCCTCTCTCTCTCTCTCCCTCGCGAACGCTTGTAACCCCCTACTGCAAGCACATCCGCCCTGGGCGCAGGACAACACGAGGCTGTGGTTTCCCCTTACTATTTTCCCCCCTTGTGTTCCGTCTCGCGCCGACCCATCTGGGCTGGGACACGCAGCTACAATTTACTCGTCGGTCCAAGGACCCCCTAGGGTCGAAACGCCGACTGTTGGCGCGCCAGGTAGGGGCCTGCTGCGTGTTGACGAACAGCTTCCCGTCAAGCTCCAGATGGGTAGTCTCCAGCAACCTCTCCAACTCGAGACGATGCTCCGTTTCGGGAGTCTTGAGTTCATGTCCCTCGACGGCAGCTACGACATGATACTCCTTCCTCCGTCGCACGACAACGACAATGGCGGCCGTCAGCCCGCCCGCCGGCGGCGGAATCGACGACGTTTTCCCCGCGTGACGGAAGAGCAACTTCCGGGTCTGTCCCGTCATCTTCCCCGCCGATGGAGGAGGAGGCGGGGCAGGCATGGCCAAGCAGGAGGTGGCACCTCGTCGGCTGTCGAGCGAGTCGACGGCGCCGGCGCCCCAACGGGGGACACGTCGGGCATTGACCTCGCGTCTGAGACGAAGACGAGTGTCGTTTCCCCGCAACACGCCAACCCCAAGCAGACGGACGACACCAGCACGCTCGTGAAGGACTTGCTAGGCATTATTCTCGTACCCGAGATAACGGTGCAGTCCGTCCCTGACACGACTTCGTCACCATCCGTCGATCAAGAGGTACCGTCTGTTGTCCATCCTATGCCTTTTAGATTCAGCTTCGACCCACCAAGTGACCCCGCTTCGGTGGATGCTTTCATAAAGGCATACCCGAACCCTCCGGGGTATCATATGCGGTCAACCTGGGACCGACTGATGGCCGTCTCGACCTACGGGCCCCTGGGTTCCGAGGAAGATGACGAGCTCGACTATGGTTGTGATTTCTCCAGACTCGGTAACCCCAGTGCCATGAGGGACTTCATGACCGCATGTGACTACTGCCTCTCCGATTGCTCCGATAGTAGCCATAGCCTCGGCGACGAGGACTGTGGCCTAAGTCGCGAATGTTTCCATGTCGATCTAGGGGGTCTCGACGAAGGCAACCACCTTGGTATGCCGGAGGACTGCGATCCCCATAGGCCTGCGCCTCGCATTGACATCCTTCGGGAGCTAGCTGTAGTCCCAGTCCCTACGGGGGGTCAGGACGCACAGCTCGAGCAAATCCGCAAGGTACAGGCCAGGCTCGACGAGGAAGCAAGACAACTTGTGCAGGTTCTGCAAAATATCGAGCAGGAGTGGGCAGGCCGAGCACCGGCCGGAGAAGCGCATCATCTGGCCCAGGACGTCAGGCACCGCATCACCGACGATGCTAGGGCAAGGCTGCCCCCGGCTTCCAGTGGGGTCGGCCAGAACCTGGATGCAGCAGCAATACTACTCCGAGCGATGCCGGAACCATCCACCACCGAGGGGCGACGTATCCAGGGAGAGCTCAAGAATCTCCTGGAGGATGCCGCGGTCCGACGGGCCGAAAGCTCTGCCTCCCGAAGGCAAGGGTACCCCCCGGAGCGTCGCGCCGCGACTTCCCGATTCATGCGGGAAGCCTCGGTCCACACCGGGCGCACGCGGGACACATCGCCTACGGCCCCGGGACGCCTTGGCAACGAGCACCACCGCCACAACCGTCGAGCCCACCTCGACGACAAGGTGCGCCGAGGCTACCACCCCAGGTGTGGGGGACGCTACGACAACGGGGAGGATCGGAGCCCCTCGCCCGAACCACCCAGTCCGCAAGCTTTCAGCCGGGCCACATGACGGGCGCTGTTCCCGACCCGGTTCCGAACCCCGACTACCATCACCAAGTACTCAGGGGAGACAAGGCCGAAACTGTGGCTTGCGGACTACAGGCTGGCCTGCCAGCTGGGTGGAATGGACGATGACAACCTCATCATCCGCAACCTCCCCCTGTTCCTCTCCGATGCCGCCCGAGCCTGGCTAGAGCATCTGCCTCCTGCGCAGATCTCCAACTGGGACAACCTGGTCGAAGCTTTCGCCGGCAACTTCCAGGGCACATACGTGCGCCCTGGGAACTCCTGGGATCTCCGAAGCTGCCGCCAGCGGCCGGGAGAGTCCCTGCGGGACTACATCCTGCGATTTTCGAAGCAGCGCACCGAGCTGCCCAACATCACCGACTCGGATGTCATCGGCGCATTCCTCGCCGGCCCCACTTGCCGCGATCTGGTGAGCAAGCTGGGTCGCAAGACTCCCACCAGGGCGAGCGAGCTGATGGACATCGCCACCAAGTTCGCCTCTGGTCAGGAGGCGGTCGAGGCCATCTTGCGGAAGGACAAGCAGCCTCAGGGGCGCCAGCCGGAAGACGTCCCCGAGGCGTCCGCTCAGCGCGGCACCAAGAAGAAGGGCAAGAAGAAGTTGCAATCGAAACGCGACGCCGCCGACGCAGACCTTGTCGTCGCCGCCGAGCACAGGAACCCTCGGAAGCCTCCTGCAGGCGCCAACCTGTTCGACAAGATGCTCAAGGAGTCGTGCCCCTATCATCAGGGTCCCGTCAAGCACACCTTTGAGGAGTGTGTCATGCTTCGGCGCTACTTCCACAAGGCCGGGCCCCCGGCCGAAGGTGGCACATCCCACAACAACGACAAGAAGGAGGGCCACAAGGCAGAAGAGTTCCCCGAGGTCCATGATTGCTTCATGATCTACGGTGGGCAAGTGGCGAACGCCTTGGCTCGGCACCGCAAGCAAGAGCGCCGAGATATCTGCTCGGTGAAGGTGGCGGCGCCAGTCTACCTAGACTGGTCCGACAACCCCATCACCTTCGACCAAGGCGACCACCCCGACCGCGTGCCGAGCCCGGGGAAGTACCCGCTCGTTGTCGATCTCGTCATTGGCAACGTCAGGCTTACCAAGGTCCTCATGGACGGAGGCAGCAGCGTCAACATCATCTACGCCAAGACCCTCGGACTCCTGCAGATCGATCTGTCCTCGATCCGAGCCGGCGCGGCGCCCTTTCACGGGATCATCCCCGGGAAGCGCGTCCAGTGTCACACCCGGCTTTAAGGAACAAAGCCAGGTGCATCTCATATATGCGCCAAGAAGACAACATATATAATAACAGAGTGTATAGAGATAAATGTCACAAAACATCAGAGTATTTATTACATAGCGGAAGACTTATTACAAAATAAAAGAATAAATATAAAACAAACTAAGGATCGTCGGTGCCAATGTCAACTGAGAAACGCCACCTAGATCAAGTCGAATGCCTCAGTGTTAGGCGGCTCCTCTTCGACCACCTGCTCTTCTCCTGTGGGGGGGTGTGAGACAGCAAGAGTGAGCTCACATATGTTCATAGCTCAACAAGTCGTGGGGAATGATGTGACATGAACTCACCAAAGGTGGGAGTTCATGTAGTGTAAGGCTGATCAATGAAATAAAGGCTGAGGCTGAGCATTGCTTTTATAAGTTGGTCAAAATTTTATTAGCAATTACTAAGTGTAAGTAAATACCAAACCTTAATAATAATAAAGAAAAGTAATAATAAAATAATCCCAAATGCGATGCAAATGTCAAATTAACTTTAAGTTCCATAAATTAATCATGTGAGGGTCCGAGCCGCTCATGACCGTGAGCACGGCTAGTATACTAGTTTTACACTCTGCAGAGGTTGCGCATCTTTACCCACAAGTCATGTTACCCATTTGCCAAGGGATCGCGACTTCCCATACACCTCTACCGAGGAGGCGAGGCAGGGTAACACTACGAGGCCTTTATAAAGTTCCACTAGCTTCAGAAAACCCGCTACAGTTTATAGGAAGCTCCAATGCAGGGTTCTTGCCTGACCGCCATCGCAGCAAAATCAACCAAGGACCTCCCTACACTGACCACTCCCCTACTGCCCTTGCCCCTTTCGGGTAAGGTAGACCTCCACTAGCTTTCCTAGTTAATCAGCCAAGGGCGTCCCATTAAACCCTTGTGGTAGCACTGTTTTCCCGGGTGGTCGCTCCATGTTCCCATTAATTTAATGATCTTAACATGAACAGTAATAATAACAAGATAATAATAGAATAATCATGAATAGTGTATCTTCATACCCAAATCCACATAAAGCAATAGCAGGTACTACCCAAAAATATTTCAGGGGTGATCAAGGTATAAAGATAACCAAAACTGGGGTAACCTATTGGATCCCATCAAATTTAACCTATGCAGATCATTATAATTAATAAGAACATGGCTGGGAAAAGTAAGTGATCAAGGGCACAACTTGCCTTCAATGAGCTCCTGCTCAGCTACTTCAACCTGCTGCTCACCAGGATCCTCAGTCACGGGCTCTTCTACTCATCACAATACAAACAAGCACAATATACAGGGGAAAATTAACATCACACTAAGCATGTGAACAAAATACACAGCAATATTCTACATATTAAAATAAAATCCTAGGAACAGAAATCATAATTTTTGGAGTTATAGATTTTAAGTTATGAATTTTCAAAGGCTTTATGTACTTGAAATAGGATTAAATGAGGGATTAATTTTCTTACTGTTTTCATGACAAAACAGAGACTTCAGGTGATAGAGAATAAAATTACAAAATTTTAGAAAGTGGAATGGAGTAATTTGGAGCAAGTATGAATTTTCTATGAATTTATTAAGTTCTAGTAGTCATTTTCCTTTTAAAAATCCATTTCCTATTTCATTTATTCAATTTAATAGATCTCTGGACTGGGCCTCAATTTCTGTGAAGCACAGGGGGCTCGGGACAAGAAACCCGAGACACAGCGCATAGTTACTATGGACGGCGAGTTGATTTTAATGAAACCGAGGGGCTATTTTGCAGTTTTGGCTCCGCGAAGGGGTAAGCTCAATTCTGGGCCGTTCAGATCTGATCCGAGGGCCACAAATAGATCCCGCACATCGCTCAACCACCCACTCCCGTGACCGCCCGATTAAATTTTAACGGTCACGATATAAAAGAACCCGGATCTAATCCGATGCGCACACTACGGGATCAACGACTCGGATCAACGCAGCGAAGGGGTAAGATGTGATCTAATCTCAGCCGCAGGGAACCAATCCAACGGACATGGCGGCACGCGCGCTCTCCTTCTCAAACACCGTACAGCGACGGCGGCGCCGCCCACCAGGCTGCGGCGCCGCATCGCCGGAGTCGGGCTAAATCCCATCGCGAACGCGTTAATCTCGGAATAAAATGACGCTGTACATTGGCGGGGGAAAGGCGAACCTTATGGGCGGGGGAATTCACCCGCGGTGCCGGTGCAGAGGACTCCAGGGACGAGAACGCGCGGCCCACGGCGGTCTGAGCAGCTCCGACAAGCAATTCGAGGTCGACCGCCGCGCAATCCGCCGAGGCGAAGTCCCGGTCGTAACCCGCTCGACCAGAAGAAGCTCCCACACCCAGACCGAGGCCTAAACGTTGGGGAACCAGCCGGTCGACGACGGTGGCCCGAAGCTTGCCCCGATCGTGATTCAAGACGACGAAGCCCTCGCTTCAAGGTGGCTTGCCGGTGCTTTCGGAGGTTGGGTAAACGAGAGAGGGAGCCACGCCTGATCCCTTATAGCCCTGCGCACAGAGCCGGTCCACAACGCCGTGCCCGTTTTCCCTGGCGAGAGCTCCGCACCCGCCACGGTGATTCTATTACGAGCAGCGCAAGGGAGGGGAAAGGCGCTGACGTGCGGGGGCCACAAGTCAGCGAGAAGCCGAGCGCGCGCTGAAGACCGACAAGCGGGCCCCGGCTGGCAGCCAACGGAGAGCGTGCGCGCGGTGAGTGGATGCCAGTGGGCCCCGCCGGTCAGCGCAGGGGCGCGACAGTCTGCTGGTGTTTGGGCCGCGCGGGTGGAAAGCCTGGGAATGGGCCGAGCGCGTGGGGGGGGGGAAGTCGGGCCGGAATGTGGTAATGCGGCCCAAGGGGGTTTTATTCTTTTTCTTTTTTTCTTTCTTTACCTTCTTTTCTTTTATCTTCTCCTTCTCTACAAATTCAAACTTCACTTTAAATTCAAACTTTGGGGTACATTTGTACACAGACTAATCACTTATTTTGATCATACCAACTGTGGTGAAGTTATTTAATTATGATTTTATTTTGTATTATATAAAATCTTCATTTCTTTCCTCTTTTCTAAATTCTAGAGTGCAAATAGGGTTGGAACTAATTCTCTTCTTTTATGTATTCTTATCATCATTACCACTGTGTACAAATGCACAAACCAATAAACGCCAGCATGATGCACAATTTTAATGGCATATATTCTTTTATTAATTATTTGCTTTTGAATATGGTGTTCACTTGGGATGATGCATAAAGGTTAAACCCACATAAGGAGAAATTGTTTCTCTATTGGTATTATTTCTAGCAAATTACAAAGTGGGTGTTACAAATCCTACCCCCTAAATATAATCTCGTCCTCGAGATTTAAGAAGATCTAGGGAAAAGGTGGGGGAAATCTATGCGAAGCTCTTCTTCTCTCTCCCACGTTGCTTCATCTTCACCGTCATGACTCCATTGCACTTTGCACATCTTTATCACCTTATTTCTTGTAACTCGAGTCAGTGTGTCAAGGATCTTGATCGGGTACTCCGTGTAAGTCAAATCACCCTGAACACTGAGCTCTTCCATTGGTAACTGTTCCTCGGGGACACGGAGACACTTCTTAAGTTGAGACACGTGTAACACGTTATGCACATCCGATAGACTATCAGGTAACTCAAGCTGGTATGCCATCTCTCCAACTCGCCTAAAGATCAAGAATGGTCCAATATAACGAGGGGACAATTTGCCCTTAACTTTGAATCTCCTCATTCCACGAAGTGGTGACATCTTGAGGTACACATGATCACCTTCCTCAAATTCCAGTGGTCTCCTTCTGTTATCAGCATAGCTCTTTTGCATGGTCTGAGCTACCCTCAAGTTCTCCCTGATTGTACAGACTTGTTCTTCTGCCTCTTGAATAAGTTCAGGTCCAAAGAACTGGCTTCCTCTAGTCTGATCCCAATATAGAGGAGCCCTGCACTTCCTGCCATATAGAGTCTCGAATGGTGACATTTTCAGACTGGCCTGGTAACTATTATTATATGAGAACTCAGCATAAGGTAGACTCTTGTCCCAACTACTACCATGCTGAAGGGCACAAGCTCTCAACATATCCTACAATACTTGATTAGTCCTTCAGTTTGTCCATCAGTCTGAGAATGGTAGGCCGAACTAAAATTCAACTTTGTATCCATATTCTCATGAAAACTTTTCCAAAATCTGAAGGTAAACTGTGATCCTCTATCCGAAACGATCTTCTTCGGTACACTGTGTAAACACACAATCTGAACCATATACAACTCTGCCAGCTGAGAACCTTTATAAGTAGTCTTGACCGGAATGAAATGAGCCACTTTGGTCAGTCTACCCACATAGAACCATATCCTTTCGAGGTGCGAGGCAATCCAGTCATGAAGTCCATACCAATCTTTTCCCACTTCCATTCGGGTATCTTTAATGGGTATATTAGTCCAGCTGGTCTTTGGTGTTCGGCCTTAACTCTTTAACACACATCACACATAGCTACATGTGCAGCCACATCTCTCTTCAATCCATACCACCAGAACCTCTACTTCAAATCCTGATACTTCTTCGTATTACCAGGATGAATAGAATAATCCGAGTCATGGGCCTCCTTCAATATAGTCTCACGAAGGCTTTCAATATCAGGAACACACATCCTGTCCTTGAACCATACAGTGCCCTGCTCATCTTTCGTGAATTCCGGACCTCGACCTTCCGTAATCAGATCCTTAATCTCTTGTATTTTCGCATCACCAATTTGTCCTTTGCGGATTTCTTGCTCCAAAGTAGGTTCCACATCACTAGTAACTCCTTCAGTGTGAGCAACTATCCTTAGGTTAAGTCTCCTGAAATCCTCAACAATCTCATTAGGTAGTTGGGCAACAATAGCTGAATGAACATGCTCCTTGCGACTCAAGGCATCTGCAACCAAATTTGCCTTGCCCGGGTGATAGTGAATCTCCAAATCATAATCCTTAATAAGCTCCAACCAACGGCGTTGCCTAAGGTTGAGATCCTTCTGAGTGAATATATACTTCAAACTCTTATGATCCGTATATACTTGGCACTTGGTTCCCATAATGTAATGTCTCCAAATCTTAAGCGCATGCACAACGGCTGCCAATTCCAAGTCATGAGTGGGGTAGTTCAATTCATGTTTGCGTAAGTGACGAGAAGCATAGGCAATCACATGTCCTTCTTGCATGAGCACACACCCTAAGCCTTGGCCACATGCATCACAATAGATAGCAAATCCTTTCTGTAAGTCTGGCATAACCAACACTGGTGGCGATGTTGGGGACTTCTTCTCAAATGCTATGAATTAAGAACAAGGCAACATAAAAAATGTTAAATGTTAATGCCCTTCGCCCAACGAAACATTAATCCCTTAAGGATTAATGAACTTTGGACGAAGGTTAAAGACAATACGATTACGAAGGTTAAATCTTCGTAATCGAATTATAATAGATTATATAAGGTAAAATACGAAGCGTCAAAGGTAAACAAATTATAAATGAACAATATTACTTTCATATTATATCGATTTAATGTATTTAAACATAGAATACAATTATACCTTTGCCTTGACAAAGATTGATTCCCGAATGATGTGATTACAATTACAGGAATGCGTGAACAGTAAAGGAATATTGTTCACTATTTATAGG
Source organism: Zea mays (assembly GCF_902167145.1). Taxonomy (NCBI): domain Eukaryota; kingdom Viridiplantae; phylum Streptophyta; class Magnoliopsida; order Poales; family Poaceae; genus Zea; species Zea mays. Next base: position 94,631,400 of record NC_050097.1, read on the forward strand.
CACGGGACACATCCTGTGAGGAATTACAATTATGTCCCTTATAAGGAATTACAATAGCGACTCAAACATTTATGGACTATAAGGTCATTCTACTCTTAAGTCGGTTTGTAATTCCGAAGCTTCATACTGAGGAACCTTCGGTCATCACATGCGGACAGCTTCAGTCGAAACCGTTTCTCCCTACAAGACCTTCGGCGACGAAGCATAGTCCCAACAGTAGCCCCTTCGCGGTGCTAGATCGTTTTTCGTAACGAGCTTGATCCGTGAAAAAAGTATCTTAGACTTCAGGAAGCCGAAGGTCCGAAAAACACCTTCCCTGAGCTCGTTGTCGAGAAACGATTCAGTTTCCGAGCGCGTAGCGGTCCCACCTTGCAGAGTTACTATTTGGTCTCTGCGGTCCACCGCGCAGCGGGTGCAAGCAGCTGTTCGCCTGGTGTAAAAATCCTTGCGATTCACCTTCTTACCTGCATCACTATATAAACAGACGGGTAGGTGTGAAGTTACCACAGCATTCATTGCTATTTGCACTGTTTTGCTGCCAAAATTTTTAACCATAGCCGAAGCTTGACTCTCGAAATCAAACGAAGCTCCAGCTCGAAGCCTACTTCGTCAGAAGAAAAACGCTTCGGAAGAAAAGTATTTAGTTCCCAAAAAATCCAAAATTAAATGGCTAGAGTGCGTTCTACCGCTAGGGTTGAGCGTGAGGGAGGCGAAGCTGAAGGATCGGAGACTGTTCCCATCTCCGAAGCGATGCAACGATCCGGACTGGTAATCTCGGAAGAAATCCCCACTGTTGAAACAGAACAGGTAACTGCCGAAGCGGAAGAAGGAGACATTGAGGAAACTGATTCCGAAGATGATTATCATATTGCCATGCCAAGTAAGCCCAGCCACTTGGACTTCGGAAAGTCGACTGTCTCTAAGGCTGATCTCTCCAAGATGGTGAAGTCGGGTTATTTCAATGAGAGTCAGAAGAAGCTACTTCGCTTCGGGGGGGAAGAAACTACCCCGAAGCCGGAGAAGGATGAAATAGTCATTTTCAAGAGCTTTCTAAAGGCTGGGTTGAGATTCCCCCTCCATGGGATTATTGCAGATGTATTGAAGAAGTTTGGGATCTACTTTCATCAGCTGACTCCCAACGCTATCGTTAGGCTTAGTGTTTATATCTGGGCCCTCCGAAGCCAAGCGGTGGAGCCGTTTACCGACAGCTTTTGTCGAGTTCATGAGCTGCACTACCAGACGAAGGCTAGAAAAGATGGATTGCATGATAACTTTGGTTGCTATAATTTTGCTTATCGGAAAACCACAAAGTTTCCTGTAATCAGCTACCGAAGCAAATGGCCGGCAGGCTGGAAGTCGGAATGGTTTTATGTGAAGGTTGACGAAGACAAAGAGAAGCTGGTACAAAGCCCTCTTGAATTGATCTTCGGAGAAACAAGACCGCGATGCCAAATGTCATTAGAAGGTCCGACTTGGGCTGCACTGGCTGAGTTTAAAATTATTTCAGAGCATATCGGCACAAGAGACCTGGTTCAAGAGTTCTTGGCCTTCAGGGTTTTTCCTACTTTAAAAGAATGGGAAATGCCGAAGCTAGAGGGGGAGAAGAAAGAAGGGGAACTTGTACGGTTACCTTACTATTTCAAGTTTAAGAAATACTTTAAAACACCTTGCCAAGAGTGGCTGGAAACAATTGAAATAATGTGCAATGAAATACTCAGTAATTACTCCAAAAAAGAAGATCAGTTGATGACTGCGGCCTTCGGTACCCGTCCGAAGCGAAGACTGAATCGAGTGCTGGACGCCTTGGGTTTTGAATACCCTGACTACGAACAACTGAATAAAATTGTCGAAGGCCGGAAAAGGAAAAGGGTAGCCGAAGCTTTAAATGAAGATGAGAAAGAACCACCAAAAGAGAAGAAAATTCTGAAGAAGAGAAAAATATCATCTCCGAAGCGAAAAGTATCTGACGAAGAAGAGACTCCCGCATCACGCTCTGCCACTGACGTGGAAGAGATTTTAAAGGTAATGACTGAATCCCTGCCTGTGAAGCTAAGTCCATTAGGGCCTCGACTGACAAAGTTTTTTCAGAAGGAAAAGGAGCCCGAAAAAATGAAGAAAACAACTAAAACAAAGAGACAAAGAATTATCGCAGTGACCGAAGTCATTGACAAGACACCACCGAGAGCTTCAGCTCGGAAGACACCATCGGCTGAGGAAATATCAAATGTTGAAATCGCACCTTCGGCAATCGCGGCTACCGAAGCTACCTCAGCCGAAGATTTGAACTTGGAAACCACAATCGAACATATCGACAAAATACTGCTAGACATGGCCACAGAAGAAGCTACTACTGTCGCCAAAGATACCATGGCCGCAGTGTCTGGGAAAGAAAAGGAAATCGCTGACGAAACTTCAGAGGATGAAGCCTTCATGTTTCAAAATTTAGTTGGACAAGAACTGTCAAAAACCGAAATAGAAGAGCTTAAAGAATATGCCAAATCTTGCGGATATAAACCAGGAGCACTCCTCTTCGGGGGTATTGACGATGAAAAATTAGACTGTATCCGGGATCAAACTGGAGCTAAGATTATCGGTACTCTATCAAAGAGTATCGGTTTTCCGAAGCTGGAAACGGATATTAGTCGCTACCGACGACAACATATCGTTGGTAGTTTATTTTATTCCAATTTCAAGGTGAACTACTTTTCCCTTGTCTTTTATTGTTTTTAATAATGAAGACATTTCTAACGAAGGTTGTTTATGCGCAGAGTATGCTATTGAGTAAGGCTTTGAAAATGCAGCAGGATCTGGAAGACAAAAAACACGAGGTTATAATTGAAAATTTAGAGAGCAAAATAAAAGAGCAATCAGCTACTATTGAAAAGAAGAACTTCGAGCTTCAGGCAACTGAAGGCTTATTGGCAGAAGCCGAAGCTAAAATAACAGAATTGAATACGAATCTTCTCTGCCAATCTGAAGAGTTTGATCAAGAAAAGCAAGAACTTAATGCGAAACTTGAAGCCGAAGTCCAACAAATTTCAGATTTGAAAAAATTATTGGCAAGCCTTCAAGACAAATGTTTGGAGTTTAGCAATAAATGTATTCAACGACTGAGAAAGATATTCCACTCAGTTGGGGCTAGCAGTGAGAAATTCACCCCGTCAACTGAAGATTTACAGAAGACCTTCGAACATATTGAGGGTGAAATTGATGAGCTTGACGAAGTTATAGCCGGGCACGGTGACTTCTGTGCCTGGGTAGCTTCTCGGGGCACTGCTGCAGCTTTTCTGAAGGCTGGCTGCGACCATGGAAAAATTGTTAATAGGCCCAATTTCACTCTATCACCATCAATTTTAGATGATATTCCTGACCTCGCCCGAAGCATTTCTAATAGATTTGTAAAGATGATATGGACAAAAGGCGGGCGAGAAAAGGCTGGAGACGAAGCTCGGAGTCATCTTGAACCAGTAAGAAATCATACCTTGTGCTTACCTTTTCCTTCAAACTTGGTTTTGACTCACAACAACTTAATTCATGTAGGATGACGAAGCCGAGACCGATGCTTAAAGAGTATGATGCCAAAGCTGAGGCCCCATGAAGATCAGTAGGAGTAGACTGTTTAAAAACTCAAGAAACTTTTGAAATAACTTTTGTAAATATGGCTAAACAGTTCTTAATGAATTTTGTTCATACCTTGTAATATGCTCTTACCCTTCCATTAATGTATGAGGTGCTTTGATGTGGACAAAATTGTCTTTTTGAGCCGAAGGCGAAAAAAAAACTCCTTCCCTTCTTTTCGTACACAGCGAAGCATAAAAAACAGCTTTTCCTTTTTGCCGAAGCTCTTCTTTTCGTACACGACGAAGTACAAAAGACAGTTTTTTCCTTTTTGCCGAAGCAACCACTTATGCTATGATGATGGTTATCCTACATATGCCTGGATGAATGTTTATGAATGCAAATGTTATGATGTAATGTAGTGTGCAAATGAATGTCCAAACACATATCCGAAGCCATAATCACAACCGTTGTTTCCTTAGAAACAATCACATATCAGCGCTGACTTTTCGCTGTAAGCCTCCCTTAGGAGCTTCTTCGCCTTTTACTTTCGGCGGTATCAGCGTTGACTTTTCGCTGTAAGCCTCCCTTAGGAGCTTCTTCGCCTTTTACTTTCGGCGGTATCAGCGTTGACTTTTCGCTGTAAGCTCTGCATTCCCTTTGGAACGACTTTTGAGCAGAAAACTTACACTGCGCCCCCTTTGGAGCGACTTCTTTAGTAGCTTCGTCGTGCTCCGCATCCCCTTAGGGACGGCTTTCGAGCTTCTTCCCTGTTTCGTTTCAGCACTCGATGGTGCGTTCTCAGTTTTTACATTTACATCTTTGGGGGATTTTGCTCTTATAGAGCTAAAAAAGAAAATTACATGTGATGGCCCCATTAAAAACCTTTCTCCCCCTTCAGAAAGGAAAAGGGTGCCATGAAAGAAAAAATATAAAATATAAAAAATTACATCAAGTTATACATAATATCGCCGAAGCTCATCCGCATTCCAAGATCTAGGAATGTCGTTGTCGTCCATATCCTTCAATCTGTATGAACCGGGTCTTGACGAAGATACTACCAAAAAAGGTCCCTCCCATTTCAACTGCAACTTGCCCACTGTATCTGGGTTAGCCACTCTCCGAAGCACCAAATGTCCTGGCTCAATATTCTTTAGCCGAAACTTTCTATCACGCCATTTGATTGTTTCGGCTTGATATTTATTGATGTTCTCCACAGCTTGAAGCCTGATCCCTTCTATAGCATCTTTTTCCACAGAATGATCAGCTTCAGAGTCTGATTCTGCCGAAGCTACTACTCTTATTGATCCAGTTTTAGCTTCCTCCGGAGTTATTGCTTCGTCACCAAACAATAATTTGAATGGAGTAAAGCATGTTGACCTTGATGTTGTTGTGTTGTGGCTCCATACCACTTTGATTAATTGATCTGGCCACTTTCCCCTAGGTTGATTGAAGATTAACTTCATTATTCCTGTCATTATGATGCCATTGGCTCTTTCAACAAGTCCATTTGACTCCGGATGCCTGACTGATGCAAAATGGATCTTCGTGCCAATTTGATCACAGAACTCTCTGAAAGCTTCGGAGTCGAACCGTGTTCCATTATCTACAGTGATGGCCTTTGGTACTCCGAAACGACAAACAATATTCTGCCAGAAAAACTTTTGAATGGTGGCCGAAGTTATTGTGGCTAAAGGCTTTGCCTCAATCCATTTAGAAAAATATTCCACAGCCACTACAACATATCTTAAGTTTCCTTGGGCCGGTGGTAACGGACCTAACAAGTCAAGGCCCCACCTTTGCAATGGCCAGATGGGTTGTATCAGCTGAGTTAGAGACGAAGGTTGTTTTTGATCTCTTGCACATTTCTGACAACCTTCGCACTTTTGAACTAATTCCGCTGCATCCGAAGCTGCCTTCGGCCAATAAAACCCTTGACGGAAAACTTTTCCAAGTAACGGCCTAGATCCAATGTGAGATCCACACAGGCCTGCATGTATTTCTTTCATTAACTCTATGCCTTCGGCTCTAGATAAACACTTGAGTAATGGAGCACAAACTCCATGCTTGTACAACTCCCCTTCTATCATGACATATGGACGAGCTCTTGCCTCTATCCTCCTGTTATAAGTTTCGTCATCTGAAAGGAAGTTACCCTGAAGGTAAGAGATGATCTCAGTTCTCCAGTCTTCACTATAAACAGGAGATATATTGAGGACTGCTCTTTCAAGAAGTTCCACTGAAGGTGCTTTTATTGTTTCGAAGAACACATCCGAAGGTAAGGGCAGCCCCTGTGCTGCTGACTTAGCTAGCAAATCAGCATGCTCATTTTGTCCTCGAGGGATATTTTTGACAGAAAATCCTTCGAAGGAAGCTTCAATCCTTCGGACCGTGTCTAGATATTTTTCAAGCTTCGGATCTTTAGCCTTACAACTCTTGTCGATATGACCCGAAACAACCTGGGAATCAGTTTTAAGAACGACCCTTCTGATTCCCATTACTTTTAACTTCCGAAGGCCCAAAAGCAGGGCTTCGTACTCAGTAATATTGTTTGTACAACTAAAATCGAGTCTTGCCGCATAACAAGTTTTAACTTTGGATGGTGAGACCAACACAGCGGCTGCTCCTGCTCCGAAGGTTCCCCAAGACCCATCGCAAAACATTGTCCATACTTCAGCATCTTTATTTGTTTCTTCATCCTGAGCCCCTGGCGTCCAGTCAGCAATGAAATCTGCCAACGCTTGAGACTGGATCGAAGATCTATGCACATAATCAATGCAAAATTCATTGAGCTCTGCAGCCCATTTTCCAATCCGTCCAGTAGCTTCTTTATTTCTCATAATATCCTTCAACGGTTGCGAAGAAGGAACAACAATATTGTATGCTTGAAAGTAATGCCGAAGCTTCCTGGATGCCATCAAAACAGCATATAACACCTTCTCCAATTCTGTATAGTTTTTCTTCGATAAAATAAGAACCTCAGATACAAAATATAGTGGGACCTGCTTCTTGACTTGGCCATCAAGCTTCTCCTGGACAACCGCTGCACTTACCGCTGAGTGCGAAGCTGCCACATATAATAACAAAGGAGCTCCTGGTGTTGGTGGAGTTAATGTTGTTAAATCTATCAAATATTGCTTCAGTTCCTCGAAGGCTTTTTGTTGGCTTGGTCCCCATTGAAAGACTTCGGCTGATTTCAGCACTTCGAAGAATGGTAAATTTCTCTCTGCTGATCTGGATATGAATCTATTGAGAGATGCCAGCCTCCCTATCAGTCTTTGGGCCCCCTTTTTTGTATTTGGTGGCTCCATTCGAAGTATAGCTTCGATTTTACTTGGATTAGCTTCAATTCCCTTTGTTGAAACCAAGTATCCAAGAAATTTCCCCTTCTTTACTCCGAAGACACATTTTTCTGGATTCAGCTTTAGACCAGCTTGTCTAAAACTGGCGAAGGTCTCCTGCAAATCAGCAATGTGATTTTCTTGTTTCGTGCTTTTTACAATGATATCATCAACATAAGTTAGCACATTTCTGCCTATCTGAGACTGAAGAACCTTCACAGTCATTCTGCTGAAACTTCCTCCAGCGTTCTTGAGCCCCTCAGGCATCCGAAGGTAACAATATGTTCCACTAGGGGTTATGAAACTGGTCTTCGGCTCATCCTCCTTCTTCATCCAAATTTGATGATAGCCTGAATAACAATCTAGAAGACTCATAAGCTCTGACGAAGCTGCTGCATCAACTAAGGAGTCTATCCTTGGCAATGGGAATTCGTCCTTCGGACAGGCCTTGTTGAGATCCGTAAAATCGATACACATTCGCCATTTGCCATTGGCCTTTTTTACCATAACAGTGTTAGCTAGCCATTCTGGGTACTTTACTTCTCTGATAACTCCTGCACTGAGGAGTCTTTTGACTTCATTCCGAGCTCCTTCGGCCTTGTCTTCAGACATTTTCCGAAGCCTCTGCTTTCTGGGTCTGAAGGATGGGTCAACATTGAGCGAGTGTTCAATAACATCCCTGTTAACTCCGCAAAGATCATTGGCTGACCATGCAAAAACATCTTTGTTGTTGAACAAAAACCTTATCAAGGTTTCCTCCTGTTCTTCGGATAATTGGGAGCCCAACAGCACCTTCTGCTCTGCTTTGTCCTCACATAAGAGCATGGGCTTCGGCTGATCTGCCGAAGCTGCTTTCTCCCTTCTGAATTTGTACTGTTCACAAGCTTTAGCTCCATCTATATTATGGATTGCTTTTGAGTCAGTCCAGCTTCCCTCGGCCCTTCTGGCAGCTTCCTGACTTCCATGAATAGCAATGGGTCCTTGATCCGAAGGTATCTTCATGCAAAGGTAAGCAGGATGAAGAATTGCTTCGAAAGCATTGAGGGTGCCACGACCAATAATTGCTTTGTAAGGGTATTCCATGTCAACAATGTCAAACACAACTTGCTCAGTTCTGGTGTTGTTGATGAATCCGAAGGTCACTGGCATGGTGATCTTGCCCAGTGCTACAATCTGTCTTCCTCCGAAGCCACAGAGAGGGTGTGTAGCATCATGAATCTTATCTTCTTGGCTCTTGCATTTGTCTGAAGGCCTTAGCAAATATAATATCAGCTGCACTGCCTGTATCAACCAAGACATTGTGGACCAGAAACCCTTTGATAACGCAAGAAATAACCATAGCATCGTTATGAGGAAAATCCTTGAGCTGAAGATCCTCTTGGGAGAAGGTGATTGGAATGTGGGACCATCTTGACTTGATGAAGGGTCCCTGCACTCCAACATGTTGTACCCTTCTATGCGCCTCTTTCTTCTGCTTTTTGTTGACCGGCTCTGAGCATGAACCACCTGTTATCGGGAGCACCAGCTTCGGGGCCGAAGCAACCCCAGCTTGATCGCTAATCGAAGCCATCAGCTCAAAAAGTGGAAGTGAGTTGACCGGAGGTGGGCGCCAATGTTGGGGACTTGTTCTCAAATGCTATGAATTAAGAACAAGGCAACATAAAAAATGTTAAATGTTAATGCCCTTCGCCCAACGAAACATTAATCCCTTAAGGATTAATGAACTTTGGACGAAGGTTAAAGACAGTACGATTACGAAGGTTAAATCTTCGTAATCGAATTATAATAGATTATATAAGGTAAAATATGAAGCGTCAAAGGTAAACAAATTATAAATGAATAATATTACTTTCATATTATATCGATTTAATGTATTTAAACATAGAATACAATTATACCTTTGCCTTGACAAAGATTGATTCCCGAATGATGTGATTACAATTACAGGAATGCATGAACAGTAAAGGAATACTGTTCACTATTTATAGGCACGGGACACAGCCTGTGAGGAATTACAATTATGTCCCTTATAAGGAATTACAACAGCGACTCAAACATTTATGGACTATAAGGTCATTCTACTCTTAAGTCGGTTTGTAATTCCGAAGCTTCATACTGAGGAACCTTCGGTCATCACATGTGGACAGCTTCAGCCAAAACCGTTTCTCCCTACAAGACCTTCGGCGACGAAGCATAGTCCCAACAGGCGACATCAATCTTTTCTTCAATTGATCAAAGTTATCTTGTCATTTCTCGTCCCACTTAAATTCTCTTCCTTTCTCCAGAAGCGAAGTCATAGGTTTAGCAATCTTAGAAAATCCCTCAATAAATCTCCGATAGTATCCTGCAAGTCCCAAGAAACTCTGAATCTCTGTAACTGTAGTGGGTATGCTCCACACCACTATCTCCTTGACTTTAGCAGGATCCACTGATATCCCTCCATTAGAAATGATATGTCCAAGGAATGACACCTCGTCAATCCAAAACTCGCATTTACTGTACTTGGCGTAGAGTTGATTATCTTGTAGCTTCTGTAGCACCAATCTCAGATGTTCCTCATGATCACTATCACTCTTGGAATAAATAAGAATATCGTCGATGAATACTACGACGAATCTGTCCAAATACTCCATAAACACCTTATTCATCAAGTACATAAAATAAGCTGGTGCATTGGTTAATCCAAATAACATAATAGTGAACTCATATAATCCATATCGAGTCGAGAAAGCCGTCTTGGGAATATCCGATGGTCTAATCCTCATCTGATGGTAACCGGATCGGATATCAATCTTCGAGAATACTCTAGCTCCTCTCATCTGATCAAATAAATCCTCAATACGAGGCAACGGATACTTGTTCTTCACAGTGACATCATTAAGTGATCTATAATCCACACACATCCGCTGAGATCCATCCTTCTTCTGTACAAACAAAACCGGTGCTCCCCACGGTGAGGAACTCGGACGAATGTACCCAGCCTCTTGTAACTCAGTTAACTGCTTCTTAAGTTCCTTCAACTCCTCTACGGACATCCTATATGGCCGTTTAGAAATAGGGGCGATTCCAGGTAGGAGATCAATAACAAACTCAACTTCTCTATCAGGTGGCATCCCTGGTAACTCCTCTGGAAAGACATCCGGAAAATCTCTAACCACTCGGATGTTGTCACCAACAAACTCCTCAGGTATAAAGAACATTGCACGCTTGGACGAGGAGGTTACTGCAATATTAACTTGAAATCTTTCTCCTTTAGTGGTAGTGAGTTCTACGGTACCTCTACCACATGCTATAACGGCCTTTGCCTTTCTTAGCCATGACATACCAAGGATCACGTCTATAGTGTTGTCTTCTAACACTATAGGGGTAGCCCATCTGGGTTAGAAACACAGGGTACAAAAGAAAGTATTGTAGACAAGGCATGTTACTTTGGGGGATTTATTAACTAAGTAGATTAGTGTGTCACCTACTAAAGTTAGTTCATTACTTTATGGTGGTACATGCTAAGATGCCCGTCTATACTATTTCAATCAATCAAAGAAGCAAATCAGGCATTGATCATCAGAACAATCAACCAACATTTTTAATAAAGAAAATAATTTTAATTTTGTTCTAGGGGTCCTATCTCTTACAAGGTCATAAATGTAGGATTCCAAGTTGTGAAATCCATCTTGTCTCAGAGTAGAAAAGATAAGAGTAATCAGAGTAGAATAGTAGAAGGTGAGACACGATCAAGATAAGTATAGAAAGAATCAGAGTAAGGTAAGTAGATAAGGGTTTTGTCCATTTCTATCGAGGTTTCGTCCTACAGTCAACATTTCCTCTGATACCACTTCTGTCACACCCGGCTTTAAGGAACAAAGCCAGGTGCATCTCATACATGCGCCAAGAAGACAACATATATAATAACAGAGTGTATAGAGATAAATGTCACAAAACATCAGAGTATTTATTACATAGCGGAAGACTTATTACAAAATAAAAGAATAAATATAAAATGAACTAAGGATCGTCGGCGCCAATGTCAACTGAGAAACGCCACCTAGATCAAGTCGAATGCCTCAGTGTTAGGCGGCTCCTCTTTGACCACCTGCTCTTCTCCTGTGGGGGGGTGTGAGACAGCAAGAGTGAGCTCACATACGTTCATAGCTCAACAAGTCGTGGGGAATAATGTGACATGAACTCACCAAAGGTGGGAGTTCATGTAGTGTAAGGCTGATCAATGAAATAAAGGCTGAGGCTGAGCATTGCTTTTATAAGTTGGTCAAAATTTTATTAGCAATTACTAAGTGTAAGTAAATACCAAACCTTAATAATAATAAAGAAAAGTAATAATAAAATAATCCCAAATGCGATGCAAATGTCAAATTAACTTTAAGTTCCATAAATTAATCATGTGAGGGTCCGAGCCGCTCATGACCGTGAGCACGACTAGTATACTAGTTTTACACTCTGCAGAGGTTGCACATCTTTACCCACAAGTCATGTTACCCATCTGCCAAGGGATCGCGACTTCTCATACACCTCTACCGAGGAGGCGAGGCAGGGTAACACTACGAGGCCTTTACAAAGTTCCACTAGCTTCAGAAAACCCGCTACAGTTTATAGGAAGCTCCAATGCAGGGTTCTTGCCTGACCGCCATCGCAGCAAAATCAACCAAGGACCTCCCTACACTGACCACTCCCCTACTGCCCTTGCCCCTTTCAGGTAAGGTAGACCTCCACTAGCTTTCCTAGTTAATCAGCCAAGGGCGTCCCATTAAACCCTTGTGGTAGCACTGTTTTCCCGGGTGGTCGCTCCATGTTCCCATTAATTTAATGATCTTAACATGAACAATAATAATAACAAGATAATAACAGAATAATCATGAATAGTGTATCTTCATACCCAAATCCACATAAAGCAATAGCAGGTACTACCCAAAAATATTTCAGGCGTGATCAAGGTATAAAGATAACCAAAACTGGGGTAACCTAGTGGATCCCATCAAAATTAACCTATGCAGATCATTATAATTAATAAGAACATGGCTGGGAAAAGTAAGTGATCAAGGGCACAACTTGCCTTCAATGAGCTCCTGCTCAGCTACTTCAACCTGCTGCTCACCAGGATCCTCAGTCACGGGCTCTTCTACTCGTCACAATACAAACAAGCACAATATACAGGGGAAAATTAACATCACACCAAGCATGTGAACAAAATACACAGCAATATTCTACATATTAAAATAAAATCCTAGGAACAGAAATCATAATTTTTGGAGTTATAGATTTTAAGTTATGAATTTTCAAAGGCTTTATGTACTTGAAATAGGATTAAATGAGGGATTAATTTTCTTACTGTTTTCATGACAAAACAGAGACTTCAGGTGATAGAGAATAAAATTACAAAATTTTAGAAACTGGAATGGAGTAATTTGGAGCAAGTATGAATTTTCTATGAATTTATTAAGTTCTAGTAGTCATTTTCCTTTTAAAAATCCATTTCCTATTTCATTTATTCAATTTAAACGATCTCTGGACTGGGCCTCAATTTCTGTGAATCACAGGGGGCTCGGGATAAGAAACCCCGAGACACAGCGCATAGTTACTATGGACGGCGGGTTGATTTTAATGAAACCGAGGGGCTATTTTGCAGTTTTGGCTCGGCGAAGGGGTAAACTCAATTCTGGGCCGTTCAGATCTGATCCGAGGGCCACAAATAGATCCCGCACATTGCTCAACCACCCACTCCCGTGACCGCCCGATTAAATTTTAACGGTCACGATATAAAAAGAACCCGGATCTAATCCGATGCGCACACTACGGGATCAACGGCTCGGATCAACGCTGCGAAGGGGTAAGATGTGATCTAATCTCAGCCACAGGGAACCAATCCAACGGACATGGCGGCACGCGCGCTCTCCTTCTCAAACACCGTACAGCGACGGCGGCGCCGCCCACCAGGCTGCGGCGGAGCATCGCCGGAGTCGGGCTAAATCCCATTGCGAACGCGTTAATCTCGGAATAAAATGACGTTGTACATTGGCGGGGGCAAGGCGAACCTTATGGGGGGGGAAATTCACCCGCGGTGCCGGTGCAGAGGACTCCAGGGACGAGAATGCGCGACTCACGGCGGTCCGAGCAGCTCCTACAAGCAATTCGAGGTCGACCGCCGCGCAATCCGCCGAGGCGAAGTCCCGGTCGTAACCCGCTCGACTAGAAGAAGCTCCCGCACCCAGACCGAGGCCTAAACGCTGGGGAACCAGCCGGTCGACGACGGCGGCCCGAAGCTTGCCCCGATCGTGATTCAAGACGACGAAGCCCTCGCTTCAAGGTGGGTTGCCGGTGCTTTCGGAGGTTGGGTAAACGAGAGAGGGAGCCGCGCCTGATCCCTTATAGCCCTGCGCACAGAGCCGGTCCGCAACGCCGTGCCCGTTTTCCCCGGCGAGAGCTCCGCACCCGCCACGGTGATTCTATTACGAGCAGCACAAGGGAGGGGAAAGGCGCTGACGTGCGGGGGCCACAGTCAGCGAGAAGCCGAGCGCGCGCTGAAGCAGCCAACGGAGAGCGTGCGCACGGTGAGTGGATGCCAGTGGGCCCCGCCGGTCAGCGCAGGGGCGCGGCAGTCTGCTGGTGTTTGGGCCGCGCGGGTGGAAAGCCTAGGGATGGGCCGAGCGCGTGGGGGGGGGGGGAAGTCGGGCCGGAATGTGGTAATGCGGCCCAAGGGGGTTTTATTCTTTTTCTTTTTTTTCTTTCTTTACCTTCTTTTTTTTATCTTCTCCTTCTCTACAAATTCAAACTTCACTTTAAATTCAAACTTTGGGGTACATTTGTACACAGACTAATCACTTATTTTGATCATACCAACTGTGGTGAAGTTATTTAATTATGATTTTATTTTGTATTATATAAAATCTTCATTTCTTTCCTCTTTTCTAAATTCTAGAGTGCAAATAGGGTTGGAACTAATTCTCTTCTTTTATGTATTCTTATCATCATTACCACTGTGTACAAATGCACAAACCAATAAACGCCAGCATGATGCACAATTTTAATGGCATATATTCTTTTATTAATTATTTGCTTTTGAATATGGTGTTCACTTGGGATGATGCATAAAGGTTAAACCCACATAAGGAGAAATTGTTTCTCTATTGGTATTATTTCTAGCAAATTACGAAGTGGGTGTTACATCCAGCCCCTTGGGCAACTCGATCTGCCCGTCTGCTTTGGGACTCCCTCCAACTTTCGAAAGGAAACCCTCACGTTCGTGGTGGTCGGGTTTCGAGGAACCTACCACGTAGTGCTGGGGAGACCATGCTACGCCAAGTTCATGGCCGTCCCCAACTACACCTACCTCCAGCTCAAGATGTCGGGCCCCAACGGGGTCATCACCGTTGGCTCCACGTACCGACACGCGTACGAATGCGACGTGGAGTGCGTGGAGTACGCCGAGGCCCTCGCCGAATCCGAGGCCCTCATCGCCGACCTAGAGAACCTCTCCAAGGAGGTGCCAGATGCGAAGCGCCACGCCGGCAACTTCGAACCAGCAGAGGCGGTTAAGTCCGTCCCTCTCGACCCCAGCAACGACGCCTCCAAGCAAGTCCGGATCAGTTCCGAGTTCGACCCCAAATAGGAAGCAGTGCTCGTCGACTTTCTCCACGCGAACGCCGATGTTTTTTGTGTGGAGTCCTTCGGACATGCCTGGCATACCGAGGGATGTCGCCGAGCACTCGCTGGATATCCGAGCTGGAGCCCAACCCGTGAAGCAACCTCTGCGCCGATTCGTCGAAGAAAAGCGCAGAGCCATAGGCGAGCAGATCCGCAAGCTGATGGTTGTAGGGTTCATCAAAGAGGTATTCCATCCCGAATGGCTAGCCAACCCTGTGCTTGTGAGAAAGTAAGGCGGGAAATGGCAGATGTGTGTAGACTATACTGGTCTAAACAAAGCATGTCCGAAAGTTCCCTACCCTGTGCCTCGCATCGATCAAATCGTGGATTCCACTGCTGGGTGCGAAACCCTGTCGTTCCTCGATGCCTACTCAGGGTATCACAAAATCAGGATGAAAGAGTCCGACCAGCTCGCGACTTCTTTCATCACACCTTTTGGCATGTACTGCTACGTTACTATGCCATTCGGTTTGAGGAATGCGGGTGCGACATACCAAAGGTGCATGAACCACGTGTTTAGAGAGCACATTGGTCGAACGGTTGAGGCTTACGTCGATGACATCATAGTCAAGACGAGGAAAGCCTCTGACCTCCTCTCTAACCTCGAAACGACATTCAAGTGTCTCAAGGCGAAAGACGTAAAACTCAATCCCGAGAAGTGTGTCTTCGGAGTACCCCAAGGCATGCTCCTGGGGTTCATCGTCTCCGAGCGGGGCATCCTTGCATTGAATGCTCCAGCGATACGGTCGGTTGGCGTAGCGATCCGGCCAAGGTTGCTTCTCCGCGAAGCCTGCCCGAGCTGGGCCTCGGGTGAGTCGAAGGTGTGTCCGTTGCTTGAGGAGACCCTCGGGCGAGGCGTGAATCTGCTTTGGTCTACTGTTCCTGCCCGAGGCTGGGCTCGGGCGAGACGAGATCGTGTTCTCTTGAGTGGACGGAGCTTTGACCGGAATCGCGCCCATTAGGCCTTTGCAGCTTTGTGCTGATGGGGGTTACCAGCTGAGATTAAAAGTATTGGGCGTACCCCTAATTATGGTCCCCGACAGTAGCCCCCGAGCCTCAAAGGGAGTGTTAGTACTCGGTTGGAGGCTTTTGTCGCACTTTTTTGCAAGGGGACCGGCCTTTCTCGGTTGTATTTCGTTCCGATGGGTGCGCGCGAGCACACCCGCCGGGTGTAGCCCCTGAGGCCTCGGAGGAGTGGTTTGACTCCTTCGAGGTCTTAATGCCTTTCGTGATGCCTCGGCCGGTCTGGTTGTTCCCTCATGCGAACTGGCCGTAGCCCGGGTGCATAGTCAGGTTCCGAGTTCTCGGGCTTGTATGTTGACGCTGTCAACGGTTTGGCCGGAGCCAGGTTTGCGAGAGCAGCCCCCGAGCCTCCGCACAGAGCGAGAGGATGGTCAAGGACTGACTCGGCTTTTTTCATATGCCCCTGCGTCGCCTTTCCGCAAGGAGGAGGGGGGGAAGCGCCATGTTGCCCTCGGAGGGCGCCGAACATGGTGTCTCCTGTGAGTTGCTAATGGGTGATCCGAGTGGACGCCCGTGCCCCGTTCGATAAGGGTCGGCTAGTGGACGCCCGTGCCTCCATTTCCCGGCGTCCAACAACGTGGCCGAGTACGAGGCTCTGGTTAACGGGTTGTGCATCGCCATCGAGCTAGGGGTCTGGCGCCTCGACGCTCGTGGCGACTCGCAGCTTGTCATCGACCAAGTCATGAAGAACTCCCACTGCCGTGACCCGAAGATGAAAGCCTACTGCGATGAGGTTCGGCGCCTGGAGGACAAGTTCTACGGGCTCGAGCTCAGCCACATCGCCCAACGATACAACGAGACTGCGGATGAGCTGGCTAAGATAGCCTCGGGGCGGACAACGGTTCCTCCGGACGTCTTCTCCCGAGACCTACATCAACCCTCAGTCAAGACCGACGACACGCCCGAGCCCGAGAAGGCCTCGGCCCTACCCGAGGCACCCTCGGCCCCCGAGGGTGAGGCACTACGCGTCGAGGAAGAGCGGAATGGGGTCCCGCCGAATCGAAACTGGCAGACCCCGTACCTGCAATATCTCCACCGAGGAGAGCTACCCCTCGACAGAGCCGAAGCTCGGCGACTGGCGTGGCGCGCCAAGTCGTTCGTCTTGCTGGGTGATGGGAAGGAGCTCTACCACCGCAGCCCCTCAAGCATCCTCCAGTGATGCATATCCATCGCCGAAGGTCAGGAACTATTGCAAGAAATACACTCGGGGGCTTGCGGTCATCACGCAGCGCCTCAAGCCCTTGTTGGAAACGCCTTCCGACAGGGTTTCTACTGGCCAACCGCGGTGGCCGATGCCACTAGGATTGTACGCACCTGCCAAGGGTGTTAATTCTACGCAAAGCAGACCCACCTGCTCGCTCAGGCTCTACAAACAATACCCACCACCTGGCCGTTTGCTGTGTGGGGTCTGGACCTCGTCGGTCCCTTGCAGAAGGCACCCGGGGGCTACACGCACCTGCTGGTCGCCATCGACAAGTTCTCCAAGTGGATCGAAGTCAGACCCCTAAACAGCATCAGGTCCGAACATGCGGTGGCATTCTTCACCAACATCATCCATCGCTTCGGGGTTCCAAACTCCATCATCACCGATAACGGCACCCAGTTCACTGGCAGAAAGTTCCTGGACTTCTGCGAGGACCACCACATCCGGGTGGACTGGGCCGCCGTAGCTCACCCCATGACGAATGGGCAGGTAGAGCGTGCCAACGGCATGATTCTGCAAGGACTCAAGCCACGAATCTACAATGACCTCAACAAGTTCAGCAGGCGGTGGATGAAGGAACTCCCCTCGGTGGTCTGGAGTCTGAGAACGACGCCAAGCCGAGCCACGGGCTTCACGCCGTTCTTTCTAGTCTATGGGGCCGAGGCTATCTTGCCCACAGACTTAGAATACGGATCCCCGAGGACGAGGGCATACGACGATCGAAGCAACCGGACCAACCGAGAAGACTCACTGGACCAGCTGGAAGAGGCTCGGGACATGGCCTTACTACACTCGGCGCGGTATCAGCAGTCCCTGCGACGCTACCACGCCCGAGGGGTTCGGTCCCGAGACCTCCAGGTGGGCGACTTGGTGCTTCGGCTACGACAAGACGCCCGAGGGCACCACAAGCTCACGCCTCCCTGGGAAGGGCCGTTCATTATCGCCAAGATTTTGAAGCCCAGAACGTACAAGCTGGCCAACAGTCAAGGCGAGGTCTACAACAACGCTTGGAACATCCGACAGATATGTCGCTTCTACCCTTAAGATGTTTTCAAGTCGTTCATATACCTCATTTACATATGCAAATAAAGTCTAACCATCAAGGAAGGGTCAGCCTTGCCTCGGCAAAGCCCGACCCTCCCTCGGGGGCTAGAAGGGGGGAACCCCCTCTGTGTCAAAATTTTCCTCGAAAAGAGTCTTCCACCAAAACGACTTTCGTGTTTCCCGGCTATATCAGTAACAAAACCCCGAGAAGCGAATAAGAGTGCATGTAAGTGGCAAGGCCGACCGAGCCGATGGATTCCTACGCCTCCGGGATACGGATACCTCACTCGTCACCTACCACGAAAAATAACTCTTACATGGGTATGCAATCCTGCTACTGACGAACGAGTCCGGATACGCGAAACAGGAGGAAAAGAGACACAACTTTATATCACGACGACAAAGTGTTCAGGCCTCGGCGGCCACAAAAGACACATACATATTCAAAATAAACTGCTCCGACAGAATCTGGCATCGCCCGGGGGAGGAGCTACACCCTCGGCTTCGTTTCCACCCTCGGCGAGATCCGCCCCGCCCTCGAACGGCGGCGCAAGCAGAAGGATTTCCGCCTCGAAGGTGGTCGCCAGCAACGCGCTTGGGCCCGCGGAGGCCGCGTCAAGCCTCTGAACTTCGGCCAGGGCAGCTTCATATTCATCGAGAAGGCAGTACCCCTCGCTGACCCACTCTAGATCCACATCATAGTGGGAAGCAAGCACGGCAAAGGCCCGCCTAACGCCGTGATGCAGCGCCTCGTGGAGTCTGCCACGCGCATGGTCACCCAAGGCCTGCAGGCGACTCTGAGGGGAGCTTCCCGAGGGGACGTTGTCAAGACCAAAGATCTGGCAGAAGGCCGAGATAGCCTCGAACATGGCCACGTGGTCGGCCTCCCTCTGCTCAGCCGCCTGGGCAAGTGCCTTGGTGGACTCGTTGAGGGCAGACTCGAGCTCTGCAAACAGCCAAAGCAGAAGTCTTCAAACACGGGTTGAAGAATGAAGCTGAACCAAAATCTCAAAACAGCCAAGACATACCTTTGGCCCGGGCACGCTGCTCCGAGGCTGCGGCTTGGGCGGACTGAGCAGACCCGACGGCCACGGCCAGGTCCGCCGCAAGGGCTCCGGCCCGAGCAGACGCCTCGGCTAGCTGGCCCCCAAGGGCCTCAGCCCGGCTTTCAGCCTCGGCGGCCCGGCCCCGAGATTGGTCCCGCTCGCCGATGACCTGGCCAAGCTCCAACTGCCGCCGCTGCACCTCTGTGCGCGCCGCCGCTGCCTCTGCCCCCAGCTCGTCACAGAGCAACCGAAGGTCCGCCGCCTCGGCGCTCCGTTAGGAGAGGCGCTCGGTGCTCTCGGCAAGCGTTGTCCTTAGGAACCGCAGCGAACCCCAGACATCAGACTCGTGGCGGATGAACGACGACTTGGCGGTGCTCAGATCCGTCAGATCCTAAGGAAGGGAAGCGGGGCGTCACAAAGAATGCCTTGATCACATGAAAGGTATGCCTGAAATCCTTACCTGGAGGATCCTGGGAACGTCCCTGGAAAGGACCTCTAGGGTCGATCGAAGCGACCCCACCGTCGCCTCGGCACACTCACGAAGCTCGTCCCAAGTCTGCTCCTCTCGCTCATCGTCAAGAACGAGGAGGGGATCCGAAGCACCACGGGTCCAGAACCAGAGCCTCTCCCCACGCCGCTCATTGGGACCTCGCCGCGCGAGGATGAGGTCGCCGCTCCCCAGGACGGGCCGCGGTTCTACGCCTGCCTCCTCCGAGCCGCCGGCACCTCCTGCAGCCGACGCACCGGGAACCTCCTCGGCCAAGGGGGCAGGTTCCTGATCGCCGACCTCGAGTGGCGGTGCCTCGGCCATCTCAACATCGGCGGCGACGGGTGGCTCCACGACCAGAACGACAACAGCCTCGGCAGAAGCCGGTGCCAGCACCAGCAACCCGCCCGGTGGGCTCGAGGCCGAGGCCGCGCCAATAGCCCCCCTCGGCACGACGGCCGCCTCGACGGAGGGGTCAGCCTTGGGAACTCGCCCCACGACAACTTGTGCCGCCTGAGCCCCCTGCTTGGGGGCACCTTGTGTAGAGGCCAGCCGGCCGGTGAGGCCCGGTGTGGCACCGGCCGCAGAAGCTGGCGCCGTCTTAAGGGCCTTCCGGGGAGCCAGACCGGTCGAACCGTGCCTCCGATTGCTGGGAAGAAAGGGAAGAGCAGGATCAGGACACACGAAGAAGGTGCCGGGACGAAGGTATCTTCAGATACTTACCCACTCCGGGCCACGACCAATCGTGCCTGCAGGGAGGCCCCTCGAGCCTCGGTCCCCGCGGGCACCACCGAGGTTTGCCCCGCTGCCGGCTTCGGCACCATCCTTGCCTCGGGCGCCCGAGGCACCAGAGGGACGGACTGCCCAAGCGCAACCACGATGACCTAAGGATCAGCCTCCTGTGCAGTCGGCATGGACAACGGCTCTTGGGGAACAGGCGGGTCGGCCTGACTCCCCGGGGTCACCTCAACTACCTTGGCCAAGGGGTTATGTACCCCCTCGGCCTGCCCCTGTTCTTCGGACCGGGACCCTGATGTCCCGGCCCCGGATACCGACGGCGCTAGCCCACTCGGGGGCTGGCTCGACGACCCCTGGCCTAGCCTCAGATCCGGGCTGAGGCCGAGGCGGGCAGCCATGTCATCGTCTTCATCATCATCGTCGTCGTCGTCGTCGTCATCGTAAGGCATCTCCGGCGACGGCTCCCTCGGGAGCCCGTCCCTCTCCTGCCACCGACGACGCCTCTCCAAGGCATCCCGAGCCCGCATCCGCTCGTGGGCCCGAGCCTTTTTCGCGTCCTTCTTCTCCTTCTTCTTCTCCGCAGCGACCCTCTGTGCGGCTCGGTCCACCGTGTCCTCCGGGACCGGCGGTAGAGAAGGCTTGTGAGACCCCACCTCCTGGAGACGGACAGAAATCTCAGCTGTGAGAACCCAGGGACAATCTTACACAAGAAGGAAGAAGGAGCGGACACTCACCAGGGATATGCACCCTCGCTCGGGGCGCATCGAGGGCTGGGTAAGAGCACCGGCGTCCAGCTTTCCTACCGTGCCGGCTACCCGCCTGTGGAGGTCATCGACGGGGAGGGGGACCGAGGACATCTGCGAACCCTCCAAGTCGACCCCCGGCGTCATCTCCTAAAGCGGCAGCCGCCGCTCCGTCAAGGGGAGCACCCTCCGGCGATGGATGGCGGCAACCACCCCCGCGGCGGTGAGCCCTCCATCTCGCAGCTCCTGCAAGGCCTCCAGAAGGGGCTGGAGATTCTTCTGTCTCTCGCGCGGGGCCCCATAGCGCCAGTTGGTGCCGGCGACGGTCACCACTCGTTTAGAAAATGATGGGAGCCTCCCATCGTCGTTTCGAAGGTAAAACCATCGGCGCTGCCACCCCTTGTTTGAAGACACAAGGATGGCGGGGATGTACTGTTGCGCACGCGCCTGCCTCAACTAGAGGATGCAGCCACCGACCCGCACTGCCATGCGAACTCTCCTTTCTCCCGTCGTCAAGGCAAAAGGCTCCGCGCAGAAGAGATGGGTCCACAGATCCCAGTGGGGGTCAATCCCCAAAAACCCTTCGCAAACCGCCGCGAAGATGGCTGCTTGCGCGATGGAGTTGGGGCTGAGATTGTGCAGCTCCACCCCGTAGAAATGCAGAATCGCCCGCATGAAACGACTTGCTGGCACTTCGAACCCCCGCTCATGGAAGGAGACGAAACTCAGCACATACCCCGACGGCGGGGATGGGGTGGCTCCGCTCGGAGGGGCCATCCACTTCGGCTGCGGGTCACCGGAGAGGGGACGAAGCAAGCCATCAGCAACAAGGGCCTCCAAATCGTCCACTTTGACGGTAGAGAAAGGCCACAGGTCGCGCGACGGAACGACGATCACCCGATCGGCCATCACCAAGCGAAGGAGGTGGCGGCGGAGCGGACAAGGTGCACGACTTTCTTTCTCTGGCTATTCCCTCAGGTTGCGGAAACCTAAGCGGGAGGCGAGCAGCAGAGTAAAGAACCGTCACCGGTCCCTCTTCCGAATATATAAAGGCCCAGGCGAGACCCGATCAACACTTCGCCCGAACCCGCCGCGAAATTCAAAACTCAAAGGCGAAACGCCCGTTCCTTGAATGGCTCGCGCGTGCACAACGGCTGCCTCACCAACTACTCATCCCGTCGCATTAACTCTGCGGCAGGACAGGCGACAACTTTGGCAGGAGAAGCGGGCGACGCTTCACCCCCGCCATGATGACCGCATCAAAAAAGGTACGCCACGTCGTTCGATTTCATATCCCTTTTTCTCTTCCCCTTTCTCTCTCTTGCTACAGGGACCGGGAAAGGGGATATTCCGAAAGGGATCCTTCTCTGTGAAGGAAGCGGGCCCCGAGCCCTCCTACTGATCAAAGGTTCGAAGGCTGGCCCCTCGGAAGGGTTCGACAGCCGCCTTAGAGTACTCGGGCTCTGCGCCCACTACTAGTCAGAGGTTCGAAGGCTGGCCCCTCAAAAGGGTTCGACAGCCGCCTCAGGCCACTCGGGCTCCGCGCCCACTACTGATCAGGGGTTCGTAGGCTGGCCCCCGAAGGGTTCGACAGCCGCCTCAGAGCACGCAGAGCGAGGGATGACTCTGGGTACGTTCGATACATGGCCGAGGCTCGGGC
The DNA here is from genome assembly GCF_902167145.1 of Zea mays. Lineage (NCBI taxonomy): Eukaryota > Viridiplantae > Streptophyta > Magnoliopsida > Poales > Poaceae > Zea > Zea mays. Next base: position 94,653,897 of record NC_050097.1, read on the forward strand.
TACGCTCCCGAGGTACCCTAGGACATTTCCGAGACCAGCAGGAGCGATTCTGTAACGGAATCCCACCAGAGTGAGGCATCGAGCCCTCGGGACCCTATCAAACGGGACCGGGTCCGGCAAATCACCTGCAGGTACTTTTGGAGCGCACCTCTGGGCCACTAGCCGACCCTTATCGAACGGGGCATGGGCGTCCACTCGGATCACCCGTTAGCAACTCACAGGAGACACCATGTTCGGCGCCCTGCGAGGGCAACATGGCGCTTTCCCCCCCCCCCCCTCCTCCTTGCGGAAAGGCGACGCAGGGGCGTATGAAAAAAGCCGAGTCAGTCCTTGACCGTCCTCTCGCTCTGTGCGGAGGCTCGGGGGCTGCTCTCGCAAACCCGACTCCGGCCAAACCGTTGACAGCGTCAACATACCAGCCCGAGAACTCGGAACATGACTATGCACCCAGGCTACGGCTAGTTCGCATGAGGCAACAACTAGACCGGCCGAGGCATCACGAAAGGCATTAAGGCCTCGAAGGAGTCAAACCACTCCTCCGAGGCCTCGGGGGCTACACCCGGCGGGTGCGCTCGCGCGTACCCACCGGAACGAAATACAACCGAGAAAGGCCGGTCCCCTTGCAAAAAAGTGCGACAAAAGCCTCCAAGCGAGTACTAACACTCCCTTCGAGGCTCGAGGGCTACTGTCGGGGACCATAATTAGGGGTACCCCCAATACTCCTAATCTCAGCTGGTAACCCCCATCAGCACAAAGCTGCAAAGGCCTGATGGGCGCGATTCCGGTCAAGGCTCCGTCCACTCAAGAGAACACGATCTCGTCTCACCCGAGCCTAGCCTCGGGCAGGAATAGTAGACCAAAGCAGATTCACGCCTCGCCCGAGGGTCTCCTCAAGTAACGGACGCACCTTCGACTCGCCCGAGGCCCAGCTCGGGCAGGCTTTGCGGAGAAGCAACCTTGGCCGGATCGCTACACCAACTGACCGTATCGCAGGAGCATTCAATGCAAGGATCGCCTGACACCTTATCGTGATGCACGCTCCTTAGTCGACAAGGCCGAAGTGACCGCAGTCACATTGCCCCTCCACTGGCTGACATGACAGGAAAATAGCGCCGCCTGCGCTGCTCCGACTGTTGTGCCACCCGTCAGGGTGAGGCTAACAGTGGCCAAGACCGGCCTCAGGCGCCATAGGAAGCTCCGCCTCGCCCGACCCCAGGGCTCGGACTCAACCTCGACCTCGGATGACGGACTCCGCCTCGCTCGACCCCTGAGCTCGGACTCATCCTCGACCTCGAAAGACGGTCTCTGCCTCGCTCGACCCCAGGGCTCGGACTTAGCCTTGACTCCAGAATGCGGTCTCCGCCTCGCTCGACCCTAGGGCTCGGACTCAACCTCGACCTCGGACGACGGTCTCCGCCTCGCCCGACCCCAGCGCTCAGACTAAGCCTCGACTCCGGAAGGTGGTCTCCGCCTCGCCCGACCCCTGAGCCCGAACTCAGCCTCGACCTCGGAAGACAGTCTCCGCCTTGCCCCACCCTAGGGCTCGGACTCAGCCTCGACTCCGGAAGGTGGTCTCCGCCTCGCCCGACCCCAGGGCTCGGACTCAACCTCGACCTCGGACGACGGTCTCCGCCTCGCCCGACCCCAGGGCTCGGACTCAGCCTCGACTCCAGAAGGCGGTCTCCGCCTCGCCCGACCCCAGGGCTCGTACTCAACCTCGACCTCGGACGACGGTCTCCGCCTCGCCCGACCCCCGGGGCTCGGACTCAACCTCGACCTCGGACGACGGTCTACGCCTCGCCCGACCCCCGGGCCCGGACTCAGCCTCGACCTCGGAGGAGCCTCTGCCTCACCCGACCTCGGGCTCGGACCGACCACGACACAGGGGGGCCATCATTACCCTACCCCTAGCTAGCTCAGGCTATGGGGAACAAGACCGGCATCCCATCTGGCTCGCCCCGGTAAAACAAGTAATGATGGCACCCCGCGTGCTCCATGACGACGGCGGCTCTTAGCCCCTTACGGAAGCAAGGAGATGTCAGCAAGGATCCGACAGCCCCGACAGCTGTACTTCCACAGGGCTCAAGCGCTCCTCCGACGGCCACGACATCACATGAACAGGGCAGTAACACCTCCCTGACAGCCACGACGACATGTACATAGGGCTCTGGCTCCCCTTTGCTAGACACGTTAGCACATTGCTACACCCCCCATTGTACACCTGGGCCCTCTCCTTACATCTATAAAAGGAAGGTCCAGGGCTCTCATACGAGAAGGTGGCCGCGCGGGAGAACGGGCCAACGCACAAGGCTCGCGCCCTCTCTCTCTCTCTCCCTCGCGAACGCTTGTAACCCCCTACTGCAAGCGCATCCGCCCTGGGTGCAGGACAACACGAGGCCGCAGTTCCCCTTACTGTTTTTCTCCCCTTGTGTTCCATCTCGCACCGACCCATCTGGGCTGGGACACGCAGCGACAAGTTACTCGTCGGTCCAGGGACCCCTCGGGGTCGAAACGCCGACCCTATTCCTTGAATTACCCTGGGATAAATGCTATGCTTAGCAATTGTTGCTATTGCTCAACTTGATGAATATGATGTCACTCTTTTAATGATACTATGTTCCGGAAATGAAGTTCATTTTGTTAACCCGATGGTTAAACAAGAACATTTTGTGTTAAATGGAACATGCAGTGACCACCCAGGATAACAGTGTAACCACGAGTGCTATCATGGCTATGGCTTTGGTAATTAGCTCTATAGACTTAGTGCTTAGCAACCCTACCTAAAAGATGGGCAAGAGGGAGCGGCAGTGGTTTGGTGGCAGCTCATGTTTACATGGGGTGGTAGTCTTGGCTAAGTTACCTCACCCAGAGGGCCATCAATACTGACGTGAAACCTTAGCGGGTGGCTTTGTACTAAGGATATTATGTGAAAGCGTCATAATGGATCCCTAGCCATTCACCTCGGCAGTGTTTACGGGTCCGATCAACCTAGGCTAGATGGGATACATGGCTTGTGGGTAAAATTGTACCACCTCTGCAGAGTGTAAAACTGATATGTCAGCCGTGCTCACGATTAAGAGCAACCTGGACCCTCACATGATAATTGAACTTAAACATGGACAATAAATCGAGATCTGATGATCTACCAATGGTTTGCTTAAGTGGTTTCACTTAAGTGCTTTTGTTATACTCTTATATCTTTGATTAATTGGGTATTGGGATACACACATATTAGTAAGACAGGTGTTGCTAATAAAATATTGACCAACTAAAATGCTTACCGCTTATCCATAGCCTACCTTGTTAACCTGCACTAATTTCCCCCACTTGCTGAGCCCCGACCATAAGTGAGCTCACCCTTGCTAATATTTTGATCAGAGGGTGATGCTGAAGACTTCGCTGATGACGATGAAGAGATTTAAGTCTAACGATGTGCCAGTCACCTTCCTGTGGAAGAGTGCCCATATTTAGTTCTGCCCTACTTTGATTTTGATACTTGTTAAAGATACAATGATTCAGATGATGTAATAAAGTACTCTACTCTCTTTACACCTTTATTGCATTATCTTTTGATATATTACACTTGTGACGTCAACATATGTGTGGGAAATGGATCCTGACCGACATATGCTATGCATTCGGTTTTGCCCCCAGAACCGGGTGTGACAGAAGTCGTATCAAAGCTATGCTGACTCTAGGTCATTAGATTAGTTAGAAATGGAAAGCCTAGACTGTTCAAAACATGGTAATTTTGTTCTTACAAAATTATTTTATTAACCTTACCTCTTTAAACATCACCTAAGTTGACATTTTCTCTTATAGATGGTATGTACCATTCAAACCACTCGGATCAATACCAACTTCATCCCTCCACCACCGCAAGTTCCTGTCTACCCAGTGGTAGTCGAGGAAATCCCTATGGATCTCCCTCGCATTCGGGTGGAGAACGGAGTCATTCTGGAGGACAACTCGGAGGAGTTTCTGCCTACACCCACCCCGTTGGCAGAATCACTAGCCTTCGCAGCTGGATCGTTAGCTTCAGCACCGCCAGCACCAGCAGTCCAAGCCCCTGCTCCCCGAGGCGACGACCCAGACGACTCTGGTGACGATGATGAAGACGACGAGGAAGAAGAAGAAGATGAGGAAAACCTCAACGATTAAGCCAACGAAGAACAGTAGGACCACTACATGGGGTTATGGCCTGTCACTAACATTACACCTCAATGTTCGAGACAGGACACTTCCCTAACCTTCTGCAGGATGTTCTGCACGCGTTGGGAACCTACATCCGATCCCTGAACGAGACCAGGCAAGTGTACGAGCCTCCTCGGGCTTGCTACTACATCACTCACATTCATGCCAGGGTAATGGATGCAGGTGATAGAGGGTTCAGGACTCTGTCAACACATGAGTCTCTGACGCCGCTATCCACCTACGCTGCTTCGGTCCGTGATGCTGCTAGGCAAACTCTGTGGCCTCTCAGCCACACCTACCGGCAGCAGCTGCACAATACGAAGTACGTGCATCTTCCTCTGCGTATTCGTGGAGAGAACCAGACCAGCATTGCTCTAGTTGGAGCAAATGAAGATCGCCTCAGCACCTTAGCTGGTGTGGTGGTAGGTCTTAACACCAACCTGGATAGTGCTACCCTAGACCTCTCTAGGGTACAATTGGAGCTGGTGGATGCACATGCAAGGATCGCAGCCCTGGAAGCTCAGCTTGATGGAAGGAATCCCCCGGAAGTTCAAGTCCCTGCTATGGCATTATCCCCTCCCCGTAAGAGGATCCGCTATGGAGAACCAGGATCCATCACTAGGCTGCTTTAGATTTTAAATTTATATTGTAATAAGTTAGTGTTCGCGTTAGACAAAAAACACCTTTATATTATTACAATATTAATAACAACAACCATGTGATGGTGTTGTTTGAAATGTCTGATTTGGAATAGCTCTAAGTTCACCTCCTGGTGATGGTCTTATGGAATGATGGCCATAAGAGCATATAAAAAAATATAACAGCAAACTTAACATTAATAATAAGTTATTCCCCTTAGAATCTTCTCTACTCCTCACTTACCCAGGAGTGCACTTTCTAACCAAACAGATGGTGAACACTCGATTAGTTCCCAATAATCACCAGAACCAATGTGGTTAGTAGTTTCCACCACCACCACCCAATCCCACGATGGATCAGTTCATCGCAGCACAGATGCAACTTCTCCAAGGACTTATAGCTTCAGTGCAGCAGATTCAGCAGAATCAGCAAAACCAACAGTACCAACAACAACAACAGCACACACCCCAAGCTAGAGACAAGCATCGAGACTTCATGAGTCATCACCCGCCTGCTTTCTCTCACGCAGTAGACCCTTTGGATGCAGATGATTGGCTTAAGGTCATTGGAAAGAAGTTAGACATCACCCAGTGCAATGACCGAGAGAAGGTCTTGTACGCCTCAGCAAGCCTCGAAAGAGCCGCGTCCGATTGGTGGGATGCCTTCACAGCGGCACATGCCAATGCTGATGCCATAACCTGACAGGAGTTCCAAGTGAACTTTCATGCTCATCATATTCCCTCTAGAATTATGAAGCTTAAGAAGGAGTTCCTTTCCCTCACTCAAGGGAATGTGACCATCAGTGAGTATCGTGATCGCTTCACCCAGCTTTCACATACGCCCCAGACGAAGTAGACAGGGACGAGAAGCGCCAAGAACGTTTCTTGGAAGGCTTGATTGGGCCATTGAGCTATCAGTTATAGAGCCACAGTTTCCCCAACTTCCAGACTTTGCTGAACAAGGCAATTGGCCTTGAAAACAAAAGGAAAGAATTGTCTGATCACAAAAGAAAGTACCAAGGGCAGACCAGCAGAAACACCCGGCAAAACAACTCCCAAGGTTCTCAGTTCCGCTCCGGAAACCAGAGTGGAAACAATAACTACCAAGCACAGCGCTCTAGACAACAAAGTTAGTGGAACAATCAATATCAGAACAAGCAGAGAAGCAACACCCAGATCGGTCAAAGGTCTAGTGTCCAACAACAGAATCGTTAGGGAAGCGCAGTGAACACACCGGCCAAGAATAATAATACAACTAATCCAGTTCAACCCAATGGCTGTTTCAAGTGTGGCGAACTTGGCCACTATGCCAACAACTGCCCCTGGAGTAACCCACGGACACCCCAGAAGAACAACAACCAGAGGAATGACCAGAACACCCCTGATTGTGGATCTGCATAGAACAAGACTCCGCAGAACCAGAGTAGAGGAAGAGTCAACCATGTGACATCAGAATCAGTTCCTGAGGATGCCGACATGGTGTATGGTATGTTTCTTATAAACTCCATACCTGCATCAGTTTTATTTGATTCTAAAGCTTCTCATTCCTTCGTAACAAAGTCATTCATGGAAAAACATAATATAGGAAACTATCCCTTGAAGAAGAAACTATTAATCCGATCACCAGGAGGTGAACTTAGAGCCACTCACACATGCGCTCAGACTAAGATTGAAATTAGAGGCTTATTTTTCTAGTAGAGCTGATAATTTTGGAATCAAGTGGAATCGATGTGATACTTGGAATAGACTACTTGACCAAGTATGATGGAGTGATATCTTATGCCAAGAGGATGGTTGCATTAAGCAGACCATAAGGAGAAAGAATTGAAGTCAATGTCAGTATGCCAGCAATAGCAGAGACAATGGTAAATTAGTTATAAGAGAAATCTTTGGAGCACATCAAGATAGTGTGCGAGTACCCAGACATATTTCTGAAGGAATTACCAGGTATGCCACATGATCGTGATATATAGTTTTCTATTGAACTATTACCCGGAACCGCACCCATTTCAAAAAGAGCTTACCGAATGGATTTCAAAGATTTAACTGAACTGAAGAAACAAATAGAAGAATTACTAGAAAAAGGTTTTATTCGCCCCAGTTCATCACCATAGGGAGCCCCAGTTCTATTCGTGAACAAGAAAGATGGTTCAAGAAGAATCTGTGTGGACTATAGAAGTTTGAATGAAGTAACGATTAAGAATAAGTAACCGTTACCTCAGATTGAAGATCTGTTTGATCAGATGAGAGGAGCTACTGTTACCTCAAATATAGATCTAAGATCAGGCTATCATCAGTTGAAGATTCGAACTGAAGATATACCTAAAACAGCTTTCACCACAAGATATGGATTATATGAATTTTTAGTCATGTCTTTTGGATTGACTAATGCACCAGCTTACTTTATAAACATGATGAATAAAGTATTCATGGAATACCTCGACCAGTTTGTGGTTGTATTCATTGACGACATACTAGTATACTCTCAGAATGAAGAAGCACATGAAGATCATCTGAGATTAGTTCTACAGAAGCTTCGCGACAATCAGTTGTATGCGAAATTTTCGAAATGTGATTTTTGGCTAAAGGAAGTTGCTTTCCTAGGTAATATTATCACCAATGGAGGAATTGTTGGGACCATGCTTCGTCGTCGAAGGTCCTGCAGGAAGAAACACCTTCGGCAAAGCCTGTTTATACGAGATACCAAAATTACCACTCATGAAGCTTCGGTATTATGGCGTATCCGAAGATGAAGGATCGAACCGACTTGAAAGTAGAATGACTTTTTAGTCCATAAGGGTTTGAGTCATGATTGTAATCTTTTGTAAAGGGCATGATTGTAATTTCCTACAGGATGCGTCTTGTGCCTATAAATAGTGAACAGTACTCCTTTACTGTTCACACAATCCTGTAATTGCAAACGCATTGCTCGGGAATTATTATTTTCTGCCAAGGCAAAGGTATAAATGTACCTAAACATAATGTTTTGTTATTTAGGTTCATATAATAAAATATGTGAATAATGTTATCTATTTTTTGTACATTTTTCTCTAATGTTTCATGTTTTACATTTTATTTCATATTTTTTTGTAAGTCCGATCACGAAGGTGTGACCTTCGTGATATTCTGCTCATGGTCTTCGTCCAAAGTTCATTAAATCCTCAGGGAGATAATGCTTCAGCGGACGAAGAGCATTAATATTAACATTTTATGTTGCCTTGTTCTTAATTCATAGCATTTGAGAACAAGTCCCCAACATTGGCGCCCACCTCCGGTGAACTCACTTCCACTTTCTTGAGACAATGGCTTCGTTCAAGAACCAAGCTGGAACTGCTTCGGCTCTGAAGCTGATTCTCCCAATAACAGGCGGTTCATGCTCAGAGCCGGCTAACAAGAAACAGAAGAAGGAGGCACAGAGAAGAGTACAACATGTAGGGGTACAAGGACCCTTCATCAAGTCAAGATGGTCTCACATTCCAATTACCTTCTCTCAAGAGGATCTTCAGCTCAAGGATTACCCACACAATGATGCTATGATTATCTCTTGCGTGATCAAAGGATTTCTAGTCCATAATGTTTTTGTTGATACAGGTAGTGCAGCGGATATTATATTTGCTAAGGCCTTCAGACAGATGCAAGAGCCCGAAGATAAGATTCATGATGCTACGCACCCTCTTTGTGGCTTCGGAGGAAGACAGATTGTAGCGCTCGGTAAAATTACCATGCCAGTGACCTTCAGATTTGTCAACAACACAAGGACTGAACAAGTTGTGTTTGATATTGTTGACATGGAATACCCTTATAATGCAATCATTGGTCGTGGTACTCTCAATGCCTTCGAAGCAATTCTTCATCCAGCATATCTTTGCATGAAGATACCTTCGGACCAAGGGCCCATTGCTATTCATGGAAGTCAGGAAGCTGCCAGAAGGGCCGAAGGAAACTGGACAGACTCAAAAGCTATCCATAACATAGATGGAGCTGAAGCTTGTGAGCAATACAAGTTCAGAAGGGAGAAAGCTGCTTCGGCCGATCAGCCGAAGCCCATGCTCTTATGCGATGACATAACAGAGCAGAAGGTGCTATTGGGATCCCAACTGTCTGAAGAACAGGAGAAAACCTTGATAAGGTTTCTGTTCAACAACAAGGATGTTTTTGCATGGTCAGCTAATGATCTTTGCGGAGTCAACAGGGATGTTATTGAACACTCGCTCAATGTTGATCCATCCTTCAGACCTAGAAAGCAGAGGCTTCGGAAGATGTCTGATGATAAGGCCGAAGGTGCTCGGAAAGAAGTGAAAAGACTCCTCAGTGCTGGAGTTATCAGAGAGGTAAAATACCCAGAATGGCTGGCTAACACTGTTATGGTAAAAAAGGCCAATGGTAAATGGAGGATGTGTATTGATTTTACTGATCTCAACAAGGCCTGTCCGAAGGACGAGTTTCCATTGCCAAGGATAGATTCCCTAGTTGATGCACCAGCTTCATTAGAGCTTATGAGTCTGCTGGATTGTTATTCAGGCTATCATCAAATTTGGATGAAGAAGGAGGATGAGCCAAAAACCAGCTTCATAACCCCTAGTGGAACATATTGTTACCTTCAGATGCCTAAGGGACTCAAGAATGCTGGAGGAAGCTTCAGCAGAATGACAGCGAAGGTTCTTCATTCTCAGATAGGCAGAAATGTTCTAACTTATGTTGATGATATCATTGTAAAAAGCACAAGGCAAGAAAATCACATTGCTGATCTGCAGGAGACCTTCGCTAATTTTAGACAGGCCGGTTTAAAGTTGAATCCAGAAAAGTGTGTCTTCGAAGTGAAGAAAGGGAAATTTCTTGGCTGCCTACTTTCAACAAAAGGGATTGAGGCTAATCCAAATAAAATCGAAGCTATCCTTCGAATGGAATCACCAAGTACAAAGAAGGGGGCTCAAAGATGGACACGAAGACTGGCATCTCTCAACAGATTCATATCTAGATCAGTAGAGAGAAATTTACCATTCTTCGAAGTGCTGAAGTCAGCCGAAGTTTTTCAAGGGGGACCAGTCCAGCATAGAGCCTTCGAAGAGCTGAAGCAATATTTGATAGACCTAACAACACTAACTCCACCAACGCCAGGGGCTCCTCTGTTTTTATATGTGGCAGCTTCGCACTCAGCGGTAAGTGCAGCACTTGTCCAAGAGAAGCTTGAAGGCCAAGTCAAAAAGCAAGCCCCAATATATTTTGTATTCGAAGTTCTTAGTTTATCAAAGAAAAATTATACAGAATTGGAGAAGGTGCTGTATGCTGTTTTGATGGCCTCCAGGAAGCTTCGGCACTATTTTCAAGCATACAATATAATTGTCCCTTCTTCACAACCATTGAAGGATATTATGAGAAATAGAGAAGCTACTGGAAGGGTTGGAAAATGGGCTGCGGAACTCAATGAATTTTGCATTGATTATGTGCATAGATCTTCGATTCAGTCCCAAGCGTTGGCATACTTCATTGCTGACTGGACGCTAGGGGCTCAGGAAGAAGAAACGAGTAAAGATGCCGAAGTTTGGACAGTATTTTGCGATGGTTCTTGGGGAACCTTCGGAGCAGGAGCAGATGTTGTGTTGGTCGCACCTTCCAAAGTTAAAACTTGTTATGCAACAAGACTTGATTTCAGTTGCATAAATAACATTGCTGAGTACGAAGCTTTGCTCTTGGGTCTTTGGAAATTAAAGGCAATGGGAATTAGAAGGGCGGTTCTTAAAACTGATTCCCAGGTTATTTCTGGTCATATTGACAAAAGTTATAAAGCAAGAGATCCGAAGCTTGAAAAATATTTAGACACGGTCCGAAGGATTGAGGCTTCCTTTGAAGGGTTTTCTGTTAAAAATATTCCTCGAGGAGAAAATGAACATGCTAATTCATTAGCCAAGTCAGCAGCACAGGGGCTGCCCTTACCTTCGGAAGTATTTTTCGAAACGATAAAAGCACCTTCGGTCGAACTTCTTGAAAGAGCAGTCCTTAACATATCTCCTGTCTATAGTGAAGACTGGAGAACTGAGATCATCTCTTTCCTTCAGGGTAACTTTCTCTCAGATGACGAAGCTTATAACAGGAGGATAGAGGCAAGAGCTCGACCATATGTTATAATAGAAGGGGAGCTGTACAAGCATGGAGTCTGTGCTCCATTACTCAAGTGTTTATCCAGAGCCGAAGGTATATAATTGATGAAGGAAATACACGCAGGCCTGTGTGGATCTCATATTGGATCTAGGCCTTTACTGGGAAAAGTTTTTCGCCAAGGATTTTATTGGCCGAAGGCAGCTTCGGATGCAGCGGAATTAGTCCAAAAGTGCGAAGGTTGTCAGAAATGTGCAAGAGATCAAAAACAACCTTCGTCTTTAACCCAGTTGATACAACCCACTTGGCCATTGCAAAGGTGGGGTCTTGATTTGTTAGGTCCGTTACCACCAGCACAAGGGAACTTAAGATATGTTGTATTGACAGTGGAATATTTTTCTAAATGGATTGAGGCAAAGCCTCTAGCCACAATAACTTTGGTCACTATTCAAAAGTTTTTCTGGCAAAATATTGTTTGTCGTTTCGGAGTGGCGAAGGCTATTACTGTGGATAATGGAACGCAGTTTGATTCCGAAGCTTTCAGAGAATTTTGTGAACAAATTGGCACGAAGATCCATTTTGCATCAGTTCGGCATCCGGAGTCAAATGGACTTGTTGAAAGGGCTAATGGTATCATAATGACAGGAATAATGAAGTTAATCTTCAATCAGCCTAGGGGAAAGTGGCCAGACGAATTAATCAAAGTGGTGTGGAGCCACAACACAACAATATCAAGATCAACAGGTTTTACACCATTCAAACTATTGTTTGGTGACGAAGCAATAACTCCGGAAGAAGCCAAAGCAGGATCAATAAGAATAGTAGCTTCGGCAGAAGACGAAGCTGAAGCTGATTACTCTGTGGAAAAAGATGCTATAGAGGGGATCATGCTTCAAGCTGTGGAAAACATAAACAAATACCAAGCTGAAACAATAAAATGGCGTGATAGAAAGGTTCGGCTAAAGAACATTGAACCAGGACATTTGGTGCTTCGAAGAGTAGCCAACCCAGAGATAGTAGGCAAGTTACAGCTGATGTGGGAATGACCTTTTCTGGTAGTATCTTCGTCAAGACCCGGTTCCTACAGATTGAAGGATATGGACGATAACGACATTCCTAGATCATGGAATGCGGACGAGCTTCGGTGATATTATGTTTAGCTTGATGTAATTTTTCTATTCTTTCTTGTGGCACCCTTTTCCTTTCCAAAGGGGGAGAAAGGTTTTTAATGGGGCCACAACATGTAAGTTTTCTTTTTCTTATTTCAATTCTATAAGAGCGATATCCCCCAAAGATGTAAATGTAAAAGCTGAGAACGCACCATCGAGTGCAAAGGAAAGAAAAGAAAACAGGAAGAAGCTCAAAAGTCGTTCCTAAGGGAATGCAGAGCTTGCAGCGAAAAATAAACGCTGATTCCGCCGAAAGTAAAAGGAGAAGAAGCTCCTAAGGGAGGCTTACAGCGAAAAATAAACGCTGATTCCGCCGAAAGTAAAAGACGAAGAAGCTCCTAAGGGAGGCTTACAGCGAAAAGTCAGCGCTGATACACCGAAAAGTAAACGGTGAAGCCGAAAAATAAACGGCAAAAAGATTTGAGTCATTCCCAAAGGAATGAAGGCTATGATTATGGTTTCGAATATATATTGGGATATTCATTTGCACGATACATTACATCATGACATTTGCATTCATAAACATTCATTTAGACATATATAGGATCATTATCATCATACCATACAGAAAAGGCAGATGCTTCGGCTATGAGGAAAAGACTTTGGAGAAAGAGGAAATTTTCATGCTTCGTTGTGTACGAAAAGAAGGGAAGGTGTTTTTCGCCTTCGTCTCAAAAATAAAATTTCGTCCACAGCAAAGCAGATTGTACACAGATAAAGGGGAAATATATTACAAGGTATGCACCAATTTACATAAGTTTCTCTACAATTATATTACAAAGATTTCTCTAGAATTTTTTGCATAAAAGTCTTTTGCAGCAACTGTTAAGCTTCAGCTCGTCATTCTTCAGCTTCATCATCCTGTACATATTAAACGGAATGAGAAAGGTGCAGAATTCAAGGAGAAGGTAAAAGTAACAAGTATAAGTTTCTCACTGGCTTAAGGTGGCTCCAAGCTTCGTCACCAGCCATTTCTCGCCCGCCATTTATCCAAATCTGGGTCATAAATCTGTTTCCTATGCTTCGGGCTAGGCTTGGGATGTCAACCAAATCTGCCGGTGACAAACTGAAGTTTGGTCTATTTACAATTTTCCCGTGCGTGCAGCCAGCCTTCAGGAAAGCGGTAGTCGTGCCTCGAGAAGCTAGCAGGGCGCAGAAATCAGCATGCCCAGCAATAACTTCGTCAAGTGCATCAACTTCGCCCTCAATGTATTCCAAGGTGCTTGGCAGATTTTCAGCTGAAGGTGTAAACTTATCAGAGCTGGCTCCAATTGAGTGAAACACATCCTTCAGCCGCTGTACACATCGGCTGCCAAAATCTAAGCATTTCTCCTGAAGCTCCTTCAATGATTTTTGCAAATTTGAATTCTTCTCGATTTCGGTCTTGAGATTTGTTTCGAGATTCTTCTTTTCCTGCTCAGATTATTCTGATTTTTTAAGTAATTCATTGTTTAATTTGTCATTTTCGGCTTGGACTTCAGCCAGTGAACCTTCCATAGAGTGGATGACGAAGTCTTTCTTTTCCAAAGCAGCTTCGTGATCTTTAACTTTGTTTTCAAAGTCTTGAATGACCAAGTCCTTTTTCTTCAAAACAGCTTCGTAACTTTCGACTTTGCTTTCTAGATCTTTGATGGTAGCTTCGTTTTTCTCGTCCTCAAGTTCTTGTTGCATCCTCAGCACTTTACTTAGCAGTATACTCTGTCAAAACAACCTTCGTCAGAAAACATCTTAATTTTACCTTGAAATAAAAAGTTGAGATTATACCTCGAAATTAGCATAGAGCAAGCTACCGCGATATGTTGTCGCTGGTACCTGCAGTGGTTCGCTTCAATCTTCGGCAGACCAACGCTCTTTGAGAAGGTCCTAACAACCTTTGCCTCAATTCGATTCCGAAGGCATCTTAGTTTCCCTTCATTAACTCCACCAAATAGCAGAGACCCTGGTTTGTATCCACGGGATATAGCATATTTCTTTAGTTCTTCTTTTTCAGTGTCTGTTAACTCTTGTCCAAGTATATCTTGAAAATTAAAATTTTCTTCTTCCAAAGTATCTTCAATTTGCTCTTTTCCTTTTTCAATTGTCGTGTTCACCGCAACCGCAGCAGCTTCTTCTTCAGCCATTCTCAGAAGTATATTGTCAATATCACCAAGTGTGGTCTCTAGATTAGGATCTTCGGTGGTCTCGGTTTCGGCCCCGGTGGCTTCAGCTTCAGTGGTTGCTCCGGTAGCTTCGGCTCCGGTGGCTTCGGCTCCGGCTATTTTGGCTCCGGTGGTTTCGGCTCCATTGGCTGTGGCTTCGGCAATGACAATTTTTGACGCCGATGTCGGTGGCTGTGTCTGATGAATGACATCAGCCACTTGGATAATTCTTCGTTTTTTCGGCTTTGCGGGACTTTCTGTTGCCGAAGCTTCTTTGTCCTTCTGAAAAAACTTCGTCAGTTCTGGCGCCAGCGGACTTAGCCTCATAGGCAAAGGTTCAATCATTACCTTCAAAATCTCTTCCACTTCGGCAGCAGAAGGTGTTGAAGGAGCTTCTTCCTCTTGGGCCGACGTCGTTGTTTTTGGGGATGCAGCTTTTCTTTTCCTTGGAGCAGCTGTCTTCGGCTCAGGGCTCAGTTTTTCAGAAATTTCTTTGTCCTTTTTAGCCAATTTGGTGCCTTCTTTGTCAAGGGCGCTAGCAATCCTCTTTCTCTTCGGGCCTTCGGCATCTCTGCCCAGTTGTTCATAATCAGGGTAATCAAAATTCAAGACATCTAGCACCCGATTCAATCTTCATTTCGGACGAGTGCCGAAGGCTACAGTCATTAACTGATCTTCTTTCTTAGAATAATTACCGAGGATATTGTTGCACATAACCTCAATTGTGTCTAACCACTCCTGGCAGGGGTTTTTAAAGTGTTTCTTAAACTTGTAGTGATAAGGCAATCGAACAAGTTCCCCCTTCTTCTTTTCTCCCTCTAGCTTCGGCATCTCCCACTCCCTCAGTGTTGGGAACACTTTAAAAGCTAAAAATTCCTGCACTAAGTCTCTAGTGCCAATATGATCTGAAATCACTCGAAATTCAGCCAAAGCAATCTGACTCGGGCTCCCCATTATCTTGTTGCATCGGGGCCTCGTCTCCCCGAAGGTTAGTTCTAGCGGACTCTGGACCAATTTATCTTCATCTTCATCAACTTTAACATAAAACCATTCAGACTTCCATCCGGCTGGCCATTTGCTTCGGTAGCTTATCACTGGAAACTTTGTAGTCTTGCGATAAGCAAAGTTGTAGCAGCTGTAACACCCTAGGTGTTACTCAGGGTGTCCACTCCAGGGTTACCCCTTTTAACCCATAATTACATAAAGATTTGTGGGCAAAGTACTTCAATCTTGGAATTCAGGGTCCTAATCAAGTGCAAACTATCCTGGATTTCATGCCCTAGCTTGTAAAGCACATCTAAGTGGGGATCTCCCAAAACCCTAGAACAAAACCCCCATATGCAATAATAACCCTAATAGAAGCCATGATCAAAAGATCATGTAAACACCATGATCATGGTTTGGGCCAAATACAAAGGTTGTAATATACTCAATAACCTACCGTTAATAGTAAGGAAGTACCCCCAAAAAGTTTTCAGAAAGGTCCTAAAAAGATCACCAAAGGTTGAACACAAGGGAGAAATTCAGATTTTGCCTAAGTCAAAAATCAACCCTTGAGCAAAGATCCCACCTGTTCACCTTGATCCCCTCTTCAAAACCTGTCGACCTAATGGACAAAGTGGCGCCAAATGAACCCTAGAATGCCCTGGAAAAGTTTGAACCCAAGCCAAAACCATTTTACACGAGTTGGCACTGGTTTTGTCTCGGTTTGCACAGGGCAGACAGACAAGACTTGGCGCTACCATATCTCCTCAACCAGACCACATCTACTCTTGGAACTCACATGAACTAGGTAGCTCTAGGTGCAGGGAAGAGATCTCCCACAGGCGGTAGGGCAAGATTCGTACGTCTGGCCGCTCAGCAGAGCGAAGAACACGGGCAGAAGCAACGCGCCACGTGTTCGACGCGCCCTGAGCTCGCCAGGGCACGCCCGCGCGCGCCCCGCGTGCCCGCGTCGCGCCAAACGGTCGAACCGACGCCCCGGCCGCGTTCGCGCCTATAAAACCCGCCCCAGCGCTCGGTTGCCTTCCCCATTGCCTCCTCCGTACCTCGCCTGTCTTGCCCGAGCCAGCCATTGCCTCCGGCGACCTCCCCGCAGCCCGCCAGTGCCGCCCGAGAGCAACCGCCGTGGCCGACCCCTCTCCCGTCCTCCTCTGTTCGATTCAAGCCCCAGATAGCTTCCTGGTGAAGCCGCGAGCCTTGCTCAAGCTTAAACCGAGGGCCCGCGTCACCGGGGTAGCCAAATCGCGCTCACCGGAGTTCAAGAACCCGCCGGCGCACGTGGACCGGGTAAACCCCTTCACCATTTCCCGATTCGTTGCGCGCATGGCCTCTGTGTCACCCCGTGAAGCTCCTCGTGCCCATTAATTGAACTCTACCGCCGTGGTTTGGCCGGAGCAGGCGTCGCCGGCGATCCCCGCCGCCTGTGTTCGTGGCCAGGGGAGCTCCTACCACCTCTGGCGCCGACCCGCACATCGACGTGACCGTCGCGACCTCCTGAACATCACCGACCACCTCGCCGGACCTCCCTCGCCGCCGGTAAGCCGCGCCACCCTTTCCTTTCCCGCGGCTACTGTTTCAGTTGAGGGAAGGACTGCGGGTGAGAGGGAGAGAAAGTCAGGGGGGTTAAGTGAAAAGTCAATGACCCGAGTGAATAGTGGCCCGAGGGTAGATCTGCGAGGTTTGATTCGGGTTAAACCTAGGGACCTTGGCGCAAACTACTCTTTCAGAAAAACTTAATTAAAACCTGATTTAAATTCAAACAGAAACTTTAAAAACCCATAACTTCTGTTTGGTTTACCCAAATTTGGTCAAACTAATTTTGCCAGACTCTAAATAATGTAACCTGTCTAAGAAAAATATAAAACCCCATAAGTACTATAGAAAAATGTAAGGTCCTGATTTAATTACAGTTTGAACCAAAAGCTTAATAATAGCAAGAAAAATGGTTGTATTATTTAACTAAGGTTAGAAAAATTTAGAGAAGTTATTATCTACCTACTGACCTAGTTAAAAATGTTAAACACCTCTGTCCACTACATTAGGATAGATTTTACCCCTTATTCCATAATATGTTTAAGATTAAGAAAAATAGGAAAGGTGACATAAATAAGGAACCAGAGGGCACCCCTATTTTTGTTGAGATATTTAGTCAATGTAGTTCACTGGAAAAATATATCATACCCTATTGTAGTGTAAAATAAGAAAGCTATCTTTTAATTCAATAAAACAAGAATAACTTAGAAAAACCCTACAAAAATAACCCTAAGGTGAAACCTCCCCAAACCTTAGGATAACTAATGTTTTGATAATAAGAGCTTAGGAAAAATCTGAAATCTGTTGTTTGATATTTTTCAAATGACAAATTAGTTTTAAGCACCCTTTTTGCACCCAACTTTAGAAATCCATCATTAATTAACCATCATGTTGCTCTCTGTCATTTTTGGTACAAGAGCTTATTATCACTGTTAGAGGCCAACAAAAATAACCCTTAGGTCAGAATCCACTTTAATAAAGGACTTGTAGTGCAAAGTGGCTTAATTGCCCCACTTTTGGTTATTTTTGTATACAACCTAGCCTTTTTATTTTTAATCTCATATTCCTAAGACAGGCCCTATTGACCAAGGGCAGGCCACTGTAATTTTTGTGGAATTATTGAAAATAGTTAATTCACCTTGGTAGTTCAAACCCCACTAGAATTCATAAATAAACACTAAAGAGAGGAAATTAAGTAGTGGAAATTAATGTCCTTATAAGACCTTTGTAAATTTGTCCACTAAAATCTATAAAAGCAATGCAAATCCCCTATGTTATCCTAAAAAGAAAACCCAAACCTAAAAGAGAACAAGTCTATGTGTATATGTATATACCACTGGAAAACCCACATGGCCAGGGAACCCTAAGTTAATTCTTGACTTCAATTCTGTAGTTAATGATCTTAAATCTTGCATGATCATAACATACATTTTCATTGCATTCGATAGACTGTAATCTTGCTGACGGAGAATACATCCTCGTGCCGGAGCAAGGAGCTGCCCAGGAGATTGCCCCAGACCCAGCACCAGAGGACCTGCCTGCCACTGCTTTGGAAGGCAAGCCCCGGTTTTATGCATAACCTGTTATTTATGCTATTTTACTTCACTTAATGATTGTAGGATTGATTGTGCACTTAAGTGTAGGAATTGCTTGAAACCCTAGTTGCATGATCTCAGAAATCCTATTGAGATGAATACTAGTATGCTAGGTCGAGTAGCTGCTTTATTAAGTAGGGTCTCGGTAGAAGTCGAGTGATTTTTCTAGCACTCGCGCGAGGTCAGGAAATTGATTGTATCCACTTGCTTATCAGAATAATGCTGGTTTGTGGACAACAATCCATGGGGATTGGTTGTCCACGGGATAAAATTTTGAATAAGGACTAAGGTGTGGTACCGTGAGTCAAGCGTTTGAACGTACTAAACACATACCGAGAAATATGGTAAATCGGTAAGCCTAGTACCTGAGTGAACCTGCCCGCAGATTGCCCTCCTCACGCGACCTGAGACGTGGTCTCCCATTCCGGTTATGGTGGGTACAAGTGCGGTCACTGCACGACGGCCAGTCGGGGTCAGTGAGGCATTGTACGCCAAGGCGGTGAGCCCCTTTCTGTTGCCAGGGAACCGATGGGGACGGTTGATGTGTGTGGGGACGGAGTGCCCCTACATGTCGTGTGTTTAGGTTTACCTTGCAAGGTTTAAAAACTCGATTCGAATCGTCTGCTTCTCGCGGCTAATGAGACTGCTTGATCCATGCTGCTACATTGAGTAACAAGTGGAATGATGCGGAGATGATATAAGATGTTGATTGCTAAGATGTTTGCTACTTTGTATGGATAGATAGTACACTTTTAGCCTTAAGAGAGTCACACTTAACTTTGACTAAGTTAAAATTTTGATTTAGAAACTCAGCTAGTGCTTTTGGCAACCAAACCCCACAGCCAAACAGCTGCATGTCTAGAGGTAGAGGAGTAGACTCCTCACACCGGGTAAGTCTAGCTGAGTATTAGTATACTCAGCCTTGCTTGTGGCATAATTTTTACAGGTTCTCTGGAGGACATGGTTGCTGGAGTGACTTGGCCGTCCACCTTACCACCGGGTTGGACTGTTGAGTGGGACCCTGCCTCAGCCGAGGAGGAGCATGAGGAGTGATGGGACAGGCTTCCCCATCTCTCTGTTTAATTACCGTTAGTTTTATTCTGCTGCACTTCGAACAATGATGGTTACTTTTGCAAAAACTCCGATGATGATGATGATGATGTAATAACTTAATACTCTGGCATGTATGGTTTTATGCTTTATTGTATTTGCTCTATGACTCACCATCGAGTGAGATTGTGGTACTTGATCCTGTCAGTGGCCGTGTCGGACTAGATCCGAGGGATTGACGGGTTATTCCCATTTAAGTGTGGTCTAGCCTCTAAGGCAGGGCTTAGGCACTTAAGTCGGAATAATTCGGGCAGTTCCGCCACAGCAGCCAAAATTTTCGTGCAGACCATCTCCTCTGGCTTTAGTCTGGTAGTGTAATTCATGAACTCGGCAGAAACACTCACCGAACGGTTCCACCCCTTGGCTACGAAGGGCCCAAATGTAAACACTTAACCGAACAATAGCATTAGGGGTCAGCTGATGAAGATAAACCCCAAACTTCTTCAGTACAATAGCAATCATCTTGTTTAGGGGGAATCTTAAACCAGCTTTCAGGAAACTTTTGAAGACTACTACCTCATCTTTTCCTGGCTTTGGGATAGTTTCTTCTCCACCAAAACGAATTAATTCCTTCTTGGCCTCACTGAAATAGCCCAGCTTCATCATTTTAGGGAGATCAGCTTCGGAGAGGGTAGACTTTCCAAAATCCAGATGACTAGGTTTACTTGGCACCCCACAGCTGTATTCATCTTCGGAACCAGCTTCTTCAACATTAGCTTGTGTTGCTTCGGCAGCAGGTGTGTCCTCTGATGAAACCAGCCCAGAACATCTCATTGCTTCGGAAATCGGCACGGTTTCATTGGCTTCGGTTTCTTCCCCATCACGCTCAACCCTAGCAGTGGAGCGTACTCTAGCCATTTGATTTTAAATTTCTTGAAAATTCCTTGGAAATTAATAACCTTTTTTCTGGAGCTCTTCTTGTGACGAAGCAGAATCCAAAGTAGAGCTTCGTTTGAATGCAAAAGTCAAGCTTCGGGTATGGTTAAATTTTTGGCAGCAAAATAGTGCAATAGCAATGAATGCTGTGGTAACTTTACACCTACCCGTCTGTTTATATAGTGCTGCAGGTAAGAAGGTGAATCGTCAAAATTTTTACACCGAATAATCAGCCGCTCGCACCCACTGAACGGTAGGCCGCAAAACCCGAGAAGGAGAACCTGCATTGTGGGACCGCTTTGCGCTCGGAAGTTATATTGTTTCCCGGCAACGAGCTCAGGGAAGGTGTTTTTCGGACCTTCGGCTTCCCGAAGACTAAGAGACTTTTTTCATGGATCAAGCTCGTTATGAAAAACGATCTAGCACCGCGAAGGGGCTACTGTTGGGACCATGCTTCGTCGCTGAAGGTCCTGCAGGAAGAAACACCTTCGGCAAAGCCTGTTTATACGAGATACCAAAATTACCACTCATGAAGCTTCGGTATTATGGCGTATCCGAAGATGAAGGATCGAACCGACTTGAAAGTAGAATGACTTTTTAGTCCATAAGGGTTTGAGTCATGATTGTAATCTTTTGTACGGGGCATGATTGTAATTTCCTATAGGCTGCGTCCTATGCCTATAAATAGTGAACATTACTCCTTTACTGTTCACGCAATCTTGTAATTGCAAACGCATTGCTCGGGAATTATTATTTTCTGCCAAGGCGAAGGTATAAATGTACCTAAACATAATGTTTTGATATTTAGGTTCATATAATAAAATATGTGAATAATGTTATCTATTTTTGGTACATTTTTCTCTAATGTTTCATGTTTTACATTTTATTTCATATTATTTTGTAAGTCCGATCACGAAGATGTGACCTTCGTGATATTCTGCTCATGGTCTTCGTCCGAAGTTCATTAAATCCTCAGGGAGATAATGCTTCAGCGGACGAAGAGCATTAATATTTAACATTTTATGTTGCCTTGTTCTTAATTCATAGCATTTGAGAACAAGTCCCCAACAGGAATCAAGGTAGACCCCGGTAAAATAAGTGAAATACTAAATTGGAAACAACCCACAGATGTGTCCAAGATTAGGAGTTGTCTTGGATTAGCAGGATACTACAGAAGATTTATCGAAGGCTTCTCCAAAATAGTGAAACCCCTTACTTCACTATTGGAGAAAGGTAAAGAGTTCAAGTGCGATGAAGCATGTCAGAAATGTTTTGAGGAATTAAAGGAAAGACTAACCACTGCACTAGTGTTAATTATGCCTGATATTCATCAAGGATTTGATGTGTATTGTGATGCATCACATCTAGGACTTGAATGTCTATTAATGCAGGAAGGAAAAGTGATTGCCTATGCTTCAAGGCAGTTATGGAACCATGAAAAGAATTACCCTACACATGACTTAGAATTAGCTGCCGTAGGGCACGCTTTGAAGATTTGGATGCACTACATGATTGGAAACAAGTGTAAAATCTTCACGGATGCCAAAACCTTGAAATACATCTTCACGCAGAAAGAACTCAACCTAAGACAGATAAGATGGCTTGAGTTAATCAAGGACTACGATTTGGAAATACAATATTATCTAGTAAAAGCAAATGTAGTGGCAGATGCTTTGAGCTGTAAAGGTCAAATGAACAACATCACTACTCATTTGATGTCACAGGAATTGTGTTAGGAGATGGAACAACTCAACCTTGGAATGCTCAATAATATGGAAGCAACAGTTATGGAAGTTGAACCTACTTTGGAAGAAGAGATTCATAAAGGACAAGAGTCTGGTGAGAAAATCAAGGAAATTAAGGCACAAATTAGTTTGGGAAAAGCCCCAGATTTCATCGAAGATGATCAAGGCACAGTATGGTTTAAAAAGAGAATCTGTGTACCAGATATCGAACCCCTATGCCAACTTATCTTAAGAGAAGCCCATGATTCAGCTTATTCTATTCACCCTGGAAGTACTAAGATGTACTAGGATCTAAAGGAATAGTATTTGTGGTATGGTTTGAAAAAAGATGTGGCTACTCATGTTGCACTATGTGATGTATGCCATCGAGTTAAAGCCGAACATCAAAGACCAGCAGGATTGCTACAACATCTCAAAGTACCGGAATGGAAATAGGAAGAAATCAGTATGTATTTCATAGTTGGACTACCCCGTGCTCGGGATGGCTATGATTCAATATGGGTTATAGTGGACAGGTTGACTAAAGTGGCACACTTTATACCTGTGAAGACAACTTACTCAGGAGCCTAGTTAGCAGAGTTATACATGTCAAGAATTGTTTGTCTGCACGGAGTACCAAAGAAGATCGTATCGGATCGAGGAACCCAATTTACCTCGCGCTTTTGGAAAAGACTACATGAGTCCATGGATACCAAGCTAAACTTTAGTTTAGCTTATCATCCACAAAGGGATGGGCAAACATAAAGAACAAACCAAGTGTTGGAAGATATGCTAAGAGCTTGCGCTCTAAAGGATGGTAGAAGCTGGGATAAAAGTTTGCCTTATACAGAATTCTCATACAACAATACTTACCAGGCAAGTCTAAAATGGCACCATTTGAAGCACTTTACGGACGAAAGTGTAGAACACCACTTTATTGGAATCAGACTGAAGAAAGTCAAGTATTTGGTCCAGAAATTCTCCAAGAAGCAGAAAAGCAAGTAGAGATTATTAGATACAATTTGAAGACAGCATAGTCGAGACAAAAGCTATGCTGACGTTGATATTCGAAGTAGGAGACTTTGTATACCTTAAAGTTTCACTGATGAGAGGCATGAAAAGATTTAAGGTTAAGGATAAACTATCTCCTCGCTACATTGGCTCGTTCAAGATTTTGGAAAGAAAAGGTGAAGTAGCGTACCAGTTAGGGCTACTCGATAGTTTGTCAGATGTGCATGACGTATTTCATGTGTCACAACTTAAGAAATGCTTAAGAGTACCGGAAGAACAATAACCTATGGAAGAACTCAATGTTAAGGAAGATTTGACTTATTCGGAGTACCCTATCAAAATTTTGGAAACATCTCGCAAAATTACAAGGAGTAAAATTATCAACATGTGTAAAGTTTAGTGGAGTCATCATTCGGAAGATGAGGCCACTTGGGAAAGAGAACATGAACTCAGAGCAGAGTTTCCCCAGTTATTCATAGAAGTTCCTTAATCTCGAGGACGAGATTCTTTTAAGGGGGGTAGGTTTGTAACACTATAAAAACCATCAACTAAAAATAATGGATTTAGTTTATTAATGGTAAATATGGTAATGAATTTTCTTTCAAGTGTCTGATTTTTATTTGCATTTAAAGTAATTTTGTTTGCTCATATTTGACTTTTGAATGTTTAGTAGAATTTCTTTCATATTGAAAATCCAATTAATTAATATAGAAATATGGGTCCAAAAATAAATATTTTGGTTATAAATAATTTTGGAATAATTATTATGATTTTTAGAATAATTTAAAAATATATTTATTTATATTTTTAAATAGAAAAGAAAAGAAAAAAAAGAAAAAAACGGATGATACCCTAGCCGCGTAGGCCATTTCGGCCCACTAAGGCCCAACCGGCCTCGCGCCCTAACTCCCCTCCCCCTTTCTCTATTCTCCCTCCCATGCCGCACTCACGCGTCCCGCGCGCCCGGCCGACCCCGCTCCCGTCCGCCTCCCGAGCCGGAAACCGCCACGACCCTCTCTCTCCCTCCCCCCCCCCACGTTCTCTTCGTAATGGCGCCATTGATGGCCTGCTGCCCTCCCTCTCCCCCCGGTGCCCTCTCTCCTCTCTCTCTCGCTCTATAAAAGGCCGAGCTTCTCCCTCTCTCTCCCTCCCCAAGCTTTCTCTCTCTCTTTCACTCCCAAAGCTCACCCGCGCTCGCCGTCGACCGGAGCCGCGCCTCGCCTTGCCGGAGCCATGCCCCACACCCCGATCGAGCCCCTCCCCTGCTCCCCTGCCCGATCGAGCCTCCCCTGCTCGCCGAGCCCTCCTTGCACACGAACAAGAACTCAAGGTAGAAGAAAGTTGTTTTGCGTTTTGGCCCTCCGAATTTCCCAAAATTATTTCTGTATTTTCTGCATCACAAATGTATGTAAAAGTGATTCAAAAACCTTATGTGCTACTCTCCAATTTATGTGTAGTCGTAAACAAGCCTCGCAACGACATTAACCTTCTTGGGTCTGATTTAGGGACCATAGGTCGTGGAGTTAGATGCCATTATCAGAGTTGGGATAATAATTGCGGGTATATGGGGTAGGTGGATTAAACAGAATTTTTACTTTGCTTTTGGGATAAATGGGTTGGGCAACCTATGACATAGGCTAGGTCGTGGTTTCACGGACGAGTTGGTCTAGGACACCAATTTAGGTTTAAAACCCATTTATAGGAATATGGTCTAATCTATGTTAATAGTATTAACTAACTTGTTTAAGTTACTCCCTTTAGATTGGATCATATTAGATTAGGTAGGGTCTAGATTAGATTGGATATAACTAGATTAGACTAGTTTAAGTTAGGTAGATCTACCAGGGTAGGATATATATTATTAATAGATGTTAGAATTTTTTGAGATAGGATGGATTATATGGTGTAGGTAGGTCAGAATCTCTATTAGGTTAAAATAGAGGGGTTATGCAACTATCAGATGGGTAAGGTAGTTGCATATGGTCGGGTTGGTCTGTCGTGCTTTATTTAGTGCAGAGTGAACTAAGATAAAACATGTTCTATAGGAGTAGAGTCTCATTTATTTTACCACTATTAACTGGTTAAGTGAATGTCCTTAGGTTAGCTCAACTGAAGGTTAGACTTCATTAGGTTAGATTAACCTATTAGATTGGCTCAGATCTAGAATAAATTGATATAACTATTTTAGACTAGATAAGATCTGAATAAATTTTGGATTAGCTCATGGTTGATATTCTAGAGTGGGATAAATATGCTAATTAGGGCAAGTTGAATCCATAAGGATAAGGTAGAATCTTTTGAGGTCAGTTATATCTATTAGGAT
The DNA here is from genome assembly GCF_902167145.1 of Zea mays. Taxonomy (NCBI): domain Eukaryota; kingdom Viridiplantae; phylum Streptophyta; class Magnoliopsida; order Poales; family Poaceae; genus Zea; species Zea mays. Next base: position 94,679,306 of record NC_050097.1, read on the forward strand.
GACATCAGATCTTTTCAAGATAAGATGAATCTACAAAGGTAATAGAGTATCTTTTAAGATAAGATGGATCTATTAGTGTAGGATAGAATCTTTTAAGATGAGATGGATATTGTTAAGCTAGACACTTTAATGACGGATAACCTAGTTTATCTAGTTATTTTTATAAGCATTTTTTCCTATATGTATATGCAGATGTAATTACTCCACAACCCATCACACTCAATCAAAGATCCAAATCATACAAATATCATAAGAACAAACATTCAAGTGCATAGATACGTATAAAAAAATATAGATTTGTTTTTGTTCATATGAATAGGTCTCCTATTCCTAAAGGTCACTTTAGGCACAAGATTTCAAAGTGTGAAATCCACATTAGTCTTTAGAAAGAAAAGGTAAGAATAATCAGAGTAAAGCGGAAATAGATGAGAAAAGATTAAGAAAAGTTTAGAAAAGAATCAGAGTAGCAAAGGTAAGTAGACAATGGTTGTCTAGTTCTATCTAGGTTTCGTCCTACAGTGAACAATCCTCTGATACCACTTCTGTAACACCCCTGGTGTTACTATAACTAAAACTTGAGCATGACATCATAAGCATTGGCATTGCATATGTTTGACACACCTAGAGTGCATTCACTAGGCAAAAATTTCAAATAAGTTGTATTGTTTTAATGTTTTTGCAAATGAAACCCTGGTTAATGGACTTAACCCTAAATAGTGATTAAAGGGGTAAAACTTAACCCAAGTTAAGAAAACCTAAAAGCTTTAGGGTAGAAGTCATAAAATGACCCCAAGAATAAACTTGAATCACTTTATACCCCTGGGATACCAGAAACCCTAAATGGAACCCTGGAAAACCCTAAAACCAAACCTTAGGGGCCTATGTGCAAAAACTGTGCACATTTGGACCAAAGTGTAAAAACTACTATGTTTAAACATATTAAGTCATTTGGGTTACAAATATGTGGATTTGCAAGTTAAACCCTAAAGTTTTGGGCTTAAGTGCAAAAGAGCCACACTTGAATCTTTTTAGCCTAAGTCTGAAAACAGGGTTATAGGCTCCACTTTGCAGGCTTTGTAACTTTCAAAGCATAAGGTTTTTGCCCTAGGTCACCACATCAAGTTTGTAGCTCAATCATAGGAGAGCAACTTTGCTTAAGGTTGTAAGCTCACTTGTTAAGGAAAAACTAGAGATATTTAAGCCTGAAGTCAGGCTGTCAGACTGGCTTGGTCTGAATTTTCAGACTAATAATGAACTGACATCAACTTCAAGCCTAGATTCAAGCATGATCCAATGAGTTTTTGTGGCAGCATCATATGGCAATATTGTAGAGGGTATGTTGCTTTACAACTTTGATGCAGATTTTGGGTTAAGTTGCCATTCAAAATTAAGAGAAAACTAAGCTTCAAAAGGCTCTGTCAGGCGACTGAAGCAGATGTGCCATGGTACAGTAACCTGAAAGGATTAGAACGCCAGCGCGGCTTGCTCACCGCCGACGGATTCCTCCGCCGTGATTCGGGTCACCGGCGTTTGGATTCATGCACCGGACTTGTGGATAGCGCCGTGGGGTTAAAAGATCGTCGTCACCGCTGGACTGGAAGCTACCCCGATCGGCCACGACACCCCTCCCCTTGGCTCACCGCCCGCGGTAAAGTGCTCGCCGTCGACTGCCGCCTCTCGGCCGTGTGCCGCGTGGCTCCACTCTTTCACCGTGTCGCCGTGACCTTCTCTGAACTCTCCGTGGCTCACCGGAGTTACTGCCACGCCGTTGGCCACGAACTCACGCGGCCAGTGCTTCTTCTTCACCTCCGACCGCCGCGTGTCTCGTCCAAATTCGCGGCCACCGCCCATCCTTCCTATAAATTGAGCCCCTGTCCAGCTCCGTGGGGTAGTCCGCTAGCTAACCACCGCTAATCGGTCACAATCATCCACTCCTCTGCTCGAATTCGGAGTTTCCCCCAATTCAAGCTTTCGCCACCGTGAAACCGAGCTCACCGTCGCCAGCCCAACTCCGGTCAGCTCTCGTCCCCTGCTTCCTCGTTTAACCTTTCTCACATACCCGTAATGCTCATAGACCCGCCCAATTGAAATAAACCGTCACCAATCACCAGGAACGCGATGGGTTAGTCGTAGTACGTGCTGTCCTCGTGGGCAGAGCGAAATAGATCACCAAGCATGAAATTGATTGGGGGGAAATGATCCTTAGAACTCGAATTTGGTTTAATCCAAAGCTGGGCACTAATCCTTGTCCCAATCGACCGGCGCAGACAGCTCGCCGGAGCTCGGCCGTGTTCCACGGCGTCGGGGACTTAAAACACAGAATAGATAGAAACCAGAGGGTCTTTTTGTGAAGCGTCAGTGACTTAGAAAAATAGTAACCGAACCTATCTCCAGTTAGCCAAAACGCCGAGGGCCTCTGCGCAAACTCGCCTCGCGGGCGCGGGCGCGCGCGCGATTTCGCGCGGACCTGGGCCGCTGGGCTGAATCCGGCCCAGTTCTATTTAATCATTTTCCTTTTTCTTTTTCAGCAGAACTTTAGAAATGTGTAGAAAAATGTAGAAAAATGCTAAAATTGTGAAACTAATTTTCCTAGGCTTGTTATTTTCCATAGTATTTATCAAAAATAAGTTTGTGATTTTTAGTGAAAGTAAGAAATTTTAGGGTATTAAAAGTGGTTAAAATGTTGGTTATGGATTTTTAGAAAACAAATGGTAAGACCAAAACTGCCCAAAATTTTTATATGAGTGTTATACAATATTTAGAAGCCTTGGGTAAAGTTTGAATTGATTTGGACCTTGTTTGATCACCAAACCCCAAAACACCCCCCCTGCCCTATGAACTCCTTTACCGACTCCGGAAACCCTAAGTTCCCGGAACTCCGTGAAGGAAAGTTGTATTCAAGACATAAATAATAAGTTTATGCTATCTTTGCATCCTCATGAGCATCCCATAGCATCCATTCTTATACATATGTATGGTTATGATTAGAACGTGAGGAAGAAATCGAAGTTACCGAAGAAGAGACACCACCACCTTCGGAGTCTCAGGCCGGGAATCATTTCTACTTTGACATCTGTGGATCTGAGCCTGATTCACCTGTGAACGAAGGCAAGCCCCGGTGCATGCAACCCCTTTCCTTGTGTTTTTAAATACTTTTCGCACACTTAAGTCTAGTGAAATGTGCATTAAGTTCATAGGAGTTACATGAAACCCTTTGATGCATTGCTTTCCTTGATATCCATACCTTTATAGATACTTCTGTGAAGTATCAAAATATGATTTACAAAAATGCTTAGCCTTGCTTAGATCTTGTGGATAGAGGTTGTCCTTAATTTAACTCGAGAAAGGATGGCTTCTACCTGCAAGAATATTTTCATTTGGAGCAATGGTGGGATCTTACTACAAAGTTCCCTGTGATGCTCTTTCATCCTAAGGAACAGACACAATCCTAAGGATGGAAATACTTAAATTGAGACTTGGGTTAGGAACAGGTAATGTTCTACCCAGGTTGGTTAAGGATTAACGCGTATGTAGGCATGCTGACCGAGGACCCTTTAACTGGTCACATGCCTCGTCATGGGTAAGCCTTGCCTCGGGCAGACTAAGGCCGGAATAAGATAACACGAAATGGGCGTGGAGCGGTGGCGAGAGTAGCGTGTACCCTCCGTGGCAAGAGGCTGGACGGTGGTGTATCTGTGCTCTCGGTTTGCGTGAACCTGATCCGGTCTTAAGAACCCCGGTGGCGGGTTGACATATGCAAGGGTTAAGTGCTACATATGTCCTGTGATTGGAGATCCTCAGCTGAGTATAATCGATTCGGATCGCCGTACCTTCGCGGTTATGAAGACTTGGTCACTTCCCTGCAACCTAAAGTCAGGATGTGAACACGATGGATAAAAATTGATGTTGTCTTGATGTGATGTGAAATTAGACTAGATGCAAATTGAGTCTATTAATACTTAAGATGGCGTTAAAAGATTGAAAGTAAGGACTCACTTTAGTAAGCTACTTCTGCAAAAGTATAAGTTGATTTTTGCTAAAGCCTCTCCTTGACTCCTATTTATCCAGCATACCCTTGAGAGTCTTTTCCTTAGTCGGGTAAGACTTGCTGAGTATTCCATACTCAGGGTTTATCCCTTTGTTGTTTTTAGGTGAGGAAGCGACAAATTTTTGTTGCTTTTGCTCCAAGGTGGTACCAAACGAGGAAAAACAAGACTGAAGTGCGGGAGGACTCGGTCCTCCACTTAGGATCTTTTGTTTATTAAACTTATCGGGAGGAGTTTGTGCCTCCCTGGTTTGTATAATATTACTCTGCACTCACTATTAGCTCTGGTCTGTAATAACATAACTCAAGCTTGCTTTTGAAATAAATGTAAGTTTATGTAATTGCTTCCGCATGTCTTCATCTCCGATGTTCTGTAATGTCTGCAAGACGGGTGAAACGTTCCTGGTAAGGTAAGGAAAGATACCGAGCTTGTCAAGTGACTTAGGAACATCTACAGGGTGTCTGATGTCCGTAGGACAAGGACAACTGTAGGTGGGCCTAATTACTTGGGAGGTTCCGTCACAGCTGGTATCGGAGCGTAGCCCTGCTTTGCAGATATTATGAGGCATCTTCAAAAAGAATTTTCAAAAGTCTTACCTAGAAATTCTTTTCTCTTCTTACCTAAGTATGCTGAAGAGTCTATCTTAAAGACCAGATAGGAAGAGTGCAACGTATAGAAGGTTGAATCGACTAAGGTTGATTCTGTAATTATACATGCATCATGCTAAGCACTATACTAATAACATTTTCCCCCTTAGAAAAGATGCCGCCACGTACCAGGCTAACGGCACGCAAGTCTACGGGACCAATTGGGGTGCCTTGGCATCAATTGGCTCCCCGACATGAAAGCAGCAGCAGTGGAAGTAACGACCCCATCGGAGACCTTGAAACCCGTGTGAGTCGACTTCAAGCAGCTCTTCAACAGAGGACCGATGCTTGGGTCACTGACGGAGATAGAATCAATGAACTGAGAAGGGACATCCGACACTTGCAGGATCAACTCGCTGATCGAGACTTAGCACTTGACTGGGCCGTACAGTCTCGTTTGCTAATGTGTGCTAAGGAAGCAAGGGCTCAGGCCCGAATTAAAGAACTTAGCTCGACTGTCGATGACCTGCAGGTTTACTGCAATATGTTGCATGAGGAAGTCCATATACTATACTCACAACTACACCCAAGTGAGCCTGCACAACCTGCTGAGGCTGAAGCCGGACCATCTCACGTTGCGGGACGTGCGCTGGGTGGGGAGTTAGACCTTTTTGAGCCCCCTCCTTCTTTGAGGTTGGTTGATGTCTGGACTCCCACACCTGACGATGAAGCCGCCAAGAGTAATGGCAAGCAGGAATAAAGGTGTAATAGAAGTAGAGTAGTGTATGGTAGGGTATTGTAGGGTGTACTGTTGTATAATAGGTTGAACTTTTGTATAATGGGTATTGTATCCTGTTATGTAACATCGAGTCTGTATCATTACTTTTTATAGTAATGTAAAATGGAAGGTTTTCTCTGGCACATTATGTTTACTTCAAATGTTTTTGCCACAGATGCCGACCAGGACTCGAGGACAGGACGCAGCAGGAACTTCTGGGGGATGGGATGTTACCCCAAACCCACCTCTAGTTCCTCCCACGTTAGCCGAGGCGATCGCCGCCTTGGTAAATGCCACCGCGGACAATACCCGCTTCCTTAGGGAAATGGCGGGTCAGCAACAATTCCAGCAGCAGGCGGGAAGAGGTTATCCGCAAGGTCCCCGTGAGACCACCTATCTGGATTTTTCGGAAACCCGTCCACCCCTATTCGTCAAAGCTGAAGATCCCCTAGAAGCTGACGAGTGGATTCGGGTTATTGAGCAAAAGTTTGGTCTTCTCCGTTGCTCAGAAACGCAGAAGCCGTTATTTGCTGCACAACAACTCTGTGGTCCTGCCAGTACCTGGTGGGGAAATTTCGTGGCTATCCAGCCTGTCAACCATCAAGTCACCTGGGATGAGTTTAAAGCAGCCTTCCGTGAACACTACATCCCCGAAGGAGTGCTGCATATGAAACAAGAGGAATTTATGAAGTTACAACAAGATGGAGATACCATCAACCAATATCTCAACAAATTCAATCACCTGTCGCAGTATGCCATTGACCAGGTGAATACGGATTTAAAGAAGAAGAACTGTTTTATGCGGGGACTGAATGATCGGCTACAAAGGAAAATGGCCACATGTATAGACCTCACGTATGGAAAGGCTGTCAGCACAGCCTTATCTGTTGAAGCCAAGTACACAAATTCTGGGAAGAATAAGGGATTCAGTGGTGAGAGGCCTAATCAGGGCCAGGCGAAGAAGCAACGGTTTGTGATTCGACCTTCAAACCAAAATCGCCCTTTTTCTCGTCCACCCTCATTTCCCTTCAAACAGCCAATCATTATCCGCCCCAACAATACCCCCACTACCCCAAAACAGCCGGGTGCCCCAGGCACTCGATTTCCTGCCTTGCCTAGTTCTTCAACTGGGTGCTTTAATTGCGGCAAGTCGGGACACTTCATCAAAGACTGCCCATATCCTAGGCAAAATCAATCTAATGCTTCGCAAGGATCTGGGAAATCAGCTCAGCCTAAAGGAAATGCTATGGGGAAAAATACAAAGAAGACAGGGCGTGTATATTACACTCAAGTGGCTACTACACCGGAAGGAGAGCCGGTGATGATGGGTACGTTTCCCGTGGCCAGTCACCCAGCAATTATTCTTTTTGATTCTGGTGCTTCACATACATTTATTAGCAAGAAGTTTGTGGAACAACATCATATTGCATACCATGAATCAAAGGAGGGATTTAAAATTCATTCACCTGGGGGACACATTTATACTAGAGAAGTGGCCTATGGAGTGCCAGTAACAATGGCCGGACGGAACTTTCCTGCTAACATGATTGTTCTGAAGGGCCAGGATATAGATGTAATTTTGGGAATGAATTGGTTAACCCAACACAAGGCAATCCTCAACACTGAACTCAGAACCATCAGGTTGAGCTATAACCAAGAAGAGATTCTTTTGACTCTCCCCGCAACCAACCCAGCCAAAACTTCTGGTAGAGTCTATGAAGCCATTGTACCGGAGATCAAGAACATTCCGGTAGTATGTGAGTTTTTAGATGTATTTCCGGAAGATTTGCCTGGACTACCCCCTGAAAGAGATGTAGAATTCGTAATTGAGCTAAAGCCCGGTACGGCTCCCATCTCCCGAAGGTCGTACCGTATGCCCCCTAATGAGTTGGCGGAACTGAAGATTCAATTACAAGATCTACTGAATAAGGGATTCATCCGGCCAAGCTCGTCCCCATGGGGTTGCCCCGCCATTTTTGTTAAGAAGAAGGATCAAACCTTGCGAATGTGCGTGGATTATCGACCCCTGAATGAGGTCACTATCAAGAATAAGTACCCTCTTCCAAGGATCGACATCTTATTTGATCAACTGACTGGGGCGAGGGTATTTTCCAAAATTGATCTCAGGTCGGGCTATCATCAAATCCGTATTCGGCCCGAGGATATACCGAAGACCGTGTTTACTACGCGGTATGGATTGTTTGAATACTTGGTAATGTCTTTCGGGCTCACAAATGCTCCTGCCCACTTCACTTACTTGATGAACTCGGTGTTCATGCCCGAGCTGGACAAATTCGTGGTAGTCTTCATCAACGATATCTTGATATATTCTAAGAATGAAGAGGACCATGCTCAGCATTTACGGATTGTATTGACGCGCCTCAGGGAACATCAGCTATATGCCAAGTTCAGTAAGTGCGCGTTCTGGCTGGAAGAAATTCAATTTTTGGGGCACGTGTTATCAGCTAAAGGAATTGCGGTAGATCCTAGCAAGGTCAAGGGTATTCTGGAGTGGAAACCCCCAACAACTGTTCACCAAGTCCGGAGTTTTCTTGGACTAGCTGGGTATTATCGTAGATTCATACCAGATTTTTCTAAGCTTGTGAAGCCAATCACAAGTTTATTGAAGAATGATATTAAGTTCAACTGGTCTTCTAAGTGTAATGAAGCCTTTGAGCAACTGAAGACACTATTGACCACTGCTCCGGTATTAGCTCAACCAGACGTCACTAAACCTTTTGATGTATATTGTGATGCATCTGGCAGTGGGCTCGGCTGTGTACTGATGCAAGAGGGCCGAGTAATTGCATATGCTTCAAGGCAGTTGCGCCGACATGAGGAGCACTATCCAACTCATGATCTGGAGCTAGCTGCTGTGGTTCATGCTCTAAAGATTTGGCGTCACTATCTGCTGGGTAATATCTGTCACATATATACAGATCATAAAAGTTTGAAGTACATCTTCACCCAGTCAGAATTAAATATGAGGCAAAGAAGATGGCTTGAGCTCATTAAAGACTATGAACTGGAGATCCATTATCACCCAGGCAAGGCCAATGTGGTGGCAGATGCGTTGAGTCGTAAGACTTTCTGCCACTGTCTTATGGCGAAGACCTCCGAGAACACTTTGTGTCAGGAAATGGAGAAGTTAAACCTGGGGATCATCCAACAAGGGACTCTAAATCAGTTAAAGCTTGAGTCAATCATTCTGCAAAGGATAATTGATGCTCAAAAAGAAAATCTTGGTATGAAGCACATACGAGAGAAGATAAAGGCTGGAACAGCCAAGTGTTTCAAGGAAGACGATCAAGGTGTGATATGGTTTAAAAACCGCATAGTTGTGCCAAAGAACGAAGAGCTCCGCCAGCAAATTCTTGATGAAGCACATCTTAGTTGTTATTCTATTCATCCCGGAAGCACTAAGATGTATCAAGACTTAAAGCAACATTACTGGTGGACAAAGATGAAAATCGAAATTGCACGCTATGTGGCTAAGTGTGACACTTGCAGACGTGTCAAGGCCATACACATGAAAACTGCTGGTCCATTACAATCCTTGCCAATCCCAACATGGAAATGGGAAGACATCAGTATGGACTTTATTGTGGGACTACCCAGGACAGCAAAGGGGTATGACTCTATTTGGGTTATAATTGATCGGCTTACAAAGATTGCTCACTTTCTGCCAGTCAAGACAAATTTCCCGGTTACTGTCTACGCCCAATTGTACATTGCTCGTATTCTTAGTCTGCATGGTGTTCCAAAGACCATAGTGTCGGATCGTGGACCTCAATTTGTAGCCAAGTTTTGGGAAGCACTTCACAAATCCTTGGGTACTAAGTTACTCCACAGCTCAGCCTATCATCCTCAAACCAGTGGACAGACTGAGAGAGTGAACCAAATACTTGAAGATATGCTACGGGCATGTGTCCTGGATTTCTCACTAAAATGGGATGAATGTTTGCCTCTAGCGGAGTTTTCATACAATAACAGTTATCAAGAAAGTATCAAGATGGCACCTTTTGAAGCTTTATATGGACGTCGGTGTCGAACTCCGCTAAATTGGTCTGAACCTGGCGAGAGGTGCTTCTTTAGACCTGATCTGGTGAAAGAGGTCGAAGAAAAGGTTCAGAGAATTATTCATAATATGAAAAAGGCACAAGCTCGGCAGAAGAGTTATGCAGACACACGGCGAAGGCCCTTATATTTCCTGGAAGGAGACTATGTTTACCTGAAGGTCTCACCAATGAAGGGTGTATCACGTTTCGGGGTTAAAGGGAAACTTGCACCCAGGTACATTGGTCCATTCCTGGTGCTTGAGCAATGTGGACCAGTGGCATACCGACTTCAACTCCCCGAAACATTGTCTGCTGTGCATAATGTGTTCCACGTGTCACAATTGAAGAAGTGTCTTCGGGTTCCTGATCGAACCGTTGAAGTGACTGATGTTGTCCTGGAACCAGATTTAACATACTCGGAACATCCTATTCGAGTTCTGGATCAAAGGGACAGGATCACCCGAAGAAAGACTCTCAAGTTCTACAAGATACAGTGGAACCAGCATTCGGAAGATGAAGCTACTTGGGAAACACAAGACTTCTTGGATAAAAATTTCCCAGGCTTTCTAGCCTCATGTAAATTGTAAAATCTGTATAGCTGTGTAATAAAGAAGTAACCCCCACATCACCCCTGTCTTGTACCAAAAATAAGGAAATAAAAATGTAATGCGTTTCCTTTACCATTACTTACCCTAGGACATTTAATCTCGGGACGAGATTCTTTTATGGGGGGAAGGATGTAACACCCCTGGTGTTACTATAACTAAAACTTGAGCATGACATCATAAGCATTGGCATTGCATATGTTTGACACACCTAGAGTGCATTCACTAGGCAAAAATTTCAAATAAGTTGTATTGTTTTAATGTTTTTGCAAATGAAACCCTAGTTAATGGACTTAACCCTAAATAGTGATTAAAGGGGTAAAACTTAACCCAAGTTAAGAAAACCTAAAAGCTTTAGGGTAGAAGTCATAAAATGACCCCAAGAATAAACTTGAATCACTTTTATACCCCTGGGATACCAGAAACCCTAAATGGAACCCTGGAAAACCCTAAAACCAAACCTTAGGGGCCTATGTGCAAAAACTGTGCACATTTGGACCAAAGTGTAAAAACTACTATGTTTAAACATATTAAGTCATTTGGGTTACAAATATGTGGATTTGCAAGTTAAACCCTAAAGTTTTGGGCTTAAGTGCAAAAGAGCCACATTTGAATCTTTTTAGCCTAAGTCTGAAAACAGGGTTATAGGCTCCACTTTGGGGCTTTGTAACTTTCAAAGCATAAGGTTTTTGCCCTAGGTCACCACATCAAGTTTGTAGCTCAATCATAGGAGAGCAACTTTGCTTAAGGTTGTAAGCTCACTTGTTAAGGAAAAACTAGAGATATTTAAGCCTGAAGTCAGGCTGTCAGACTGGCTTGGTCTGAATTTTCAGACTAATAATGAACTGACATCAACTTCAAGCCTAGATTCAAGCATGATCCAATGAGTTTTTGTGGCAGCATCATATGGCAATATTGTAGAGGGTATGTTGCTTTACAACTTTGATGCAGATTTTGGGTTAAGTTGCCATTCAAAATTAAGAGAAAACTAAGCTTCAAAAGGCTCTGTCAGGCGACTGAAGCAGATGCGCCATGGTACAGTAACCTGAAAGGATTAGAACGCCAGCGCGGCTTGCTCACCGCCGACGGATTCCTCCGCTGTGATTCGGGTCACCGGCGTTTGGATTCGTGCACCGGACTTGTGGATAGCGCCGTGGGGTTAAAAGATCGTCGTCACCGCTGGACTGGAAGCTACCCCGATCGGCCACGACACCCCTCCCCTTGGCTCACCGCCCGCGGTAAAGTGCTCGCCGTCGACTGCCGCCTCTCGGCCGTGTGCCGCGTGGCTCCACTCTTTCACCGTGTCGCCGTGACCTTCTCTGAACTCTCCGTGGCTCACCGGAGTTACTGCCACGTCGTTGGCCACGAACTCACGCGGCCAGTGCTTCTTCTTCACCTCCGACCGCTGCGTGTCTCGTCCAAATTCGCGGCCACCGCCCATCCTTCCTATAAATTGAGCCCCTGTCCAGCTCCGTGGGGTAGTCCGCTAGCTAACCACCGCTAATCGGTCACAATCATCCACTCCTCTGCTCGAATTCGGAGTTTCACCCAATTCAAGCTTTCGCCACCGTGAAACCGAGCTCACCGTCGCCAGCCCAACTCCGGTCAGCTCCCGTCCCCTGCTTCCTCGTTTAAGCTTTCTCACATACCCGTAATGCTCATAGACCCGCCCAATTGAAATAAACCATCACCAATCACCAGGAACGCGATGGGTTAGCCGTAGTACGTGCTGTCCTCGTGGGCAGAGCGAAATAGATCACCAAGCATGAAATTGATTGGGGGGAAATGATCCTTAGAACTCGAATTTGGTTTAATCCAAAGCTGGGCACTAATCCTTGTCCCAATCGACCGGCGCAGACAGCTCGCCGGAGCTCGGCCGTGTTCCACGGCGTCGGGGACTTAAAACACAGAATAGATAGAAACCAGAGGGTCTTTTTGTGAAGCGTCAGTGACTTAGAAAAATAGTAACCGAACCTATCTCCAGTTAGCCAAAACGCCGAGGGCCTCTGCGCAAACTCGCCTCGCGGGCGCGGGTGCGCGCGTGATTTCGCGCGGACCTGGGCCGCTGGGCTGAATCCGGCCCAGTTCTATTTAATCATTTTCCTTTTTCTTTTTCAGCAGAACTTTAGAAATGTGTAGAAAAATGTAGAAAAATGCTAAAATTGTGAAACTAATTTTCCTAGGCTTGTTATTTTCCATAGTATTTATCAAAAATAAGTTTGTGATTTTTAGTGAAAGTAAGAAATTTTAGGGTATTAAAAGTGGTTAAAATGTTGGTTATGGATTTTTAGAAAACAAATGGTAAGACCAAAACTGCCCAAAATTTTTATATGAGTGTTATACAATATTTAGAAGCCTTGGGTAAAGTTTGAATTGATTTGGACCTTGTTTGATCACCAAACCCCAAAACACCCCCCCTGCCCTATGAACTCCTTTACCGACTCCGGAAACCCTAAGTTCCCGGAACTCCGTGAAGGAAAGTTGTATTCAAGACATAAATAATAAGTTTATGCTATCTTTGCATCCTCATGAGCATCCCATAGCATCCATTCTTATACATATGTATGGTTATGATTAGAACGTGAGGAAGAAATCGAAGTTACCGAAGAAGAGACACCACCACCTTCGGAGTCTCAGGCCGGGAATCATTTCTACTTTGACATCTATGGATCTGAGCCTGATTCACCTGTGAACGAAGGCAAGCCCCGGTGCATGCAACCCCTTTCCTTGTGTTTTTAAATACTTTTCGCACACTTAAGTCTAGTGAAATGTGCATTAAGTTCATAGGAGTTACATGAAACCCTTTGATGCATTGCTTTCCTTGATATCCATACCTTTATAGATACTTCTGTGAAGTATCAAAATATGATTTACAAAAATGCTTAGCCTTGCTTAGATCTTGTGGATAGAGGTTGTCCTTAATTTAACTCGAGAAAGGATGGCTTCTACCTGCAAGAATATTTTCATTTGGAGCAATGGTGGGATCTTACTACAAAGTTCCCTGTGATGCTCTTTCATCCTAAGGAACAGACACAATCCTAAGGATGGAAATACTTAAATTGAGACTTGGGTTAGGAACAGGTAATGTTCTACCCAGGTTGGTTAAGGATTAACGCGTATGTAGGCATGCTGACCGAGGACCCTTTAACTGGTCACATGCCTCGTCATGGGTAAGCCTTGCCTCGGGCAGACTAAGGCCGGAATAAGATAACACGAAATGGGCGTGGAGCGGTGGCGAGAGTAGCGTGTACCCTCCGTGGCAAGAGGCTGGACGGTGGTGTATCTGTGCTCTCGGTTTGCGTGAACCTGATCCGGTCTTAAGAACCCCGGTGGCGGGTTGACATATGCAAGGGTTAAGTGCTACATATGTCGTGTGATTGGAGATCCTCAGCTGAGTATAATCGATTCGGATCGCCGTACCTTCGCGGTTATGAAGACTTGGTCACTTCCCTGCAACCTAAAGTCAGGATGTGAACACGATGGATAAAAATTGATGTTGTCTTGATGTGATGTGAAATTAGACTAGATGCAAATTGAGTCTATTAATACTTAAGATGGTGTTAAAAGATTGAAAGTAAGGACTCACTTTAGTAAGCTACTTCTGCAAAAGTATAAGTTGATTTTTGCTAAAGCCTCTCCTTGACTCCTATTTATCCAGCATACCCTTGAGAGTCTTTTCCTTAGTCGGGTAAGACTTGCTGAGTATTCCATACTCAGGGTTTATCCCTTTGTTGTTTTTAGGTGAGGAAGCGACAAATTTTTGTTGCTTTTGCTCCAAGGTGGTACCAAACGAGGAAAAACAAGACTGAAGTGCGGGAGGACTCGGTCCTCCACTTAGGATCTTTTGTTTATTAAACTTATCGGGAGGAGTTTGTGCCTCCCTGGTTTGTATAATATTACTCTGCACTCACTATTAGCTCTGGTCTGTAATAACATAACTCAAGCTTGCTTTTGAAATAAATGTAAGTTTATGTAATTGCTTCCGCATGTCTTCATCTCCGATGTTCTGTAATGTCTGCAAGACGGGTGAAACGTTCCTGGTAAGGTAAGGAAAGATACCGAGCTTGTCAAGTGACTTAGGAACATCTACAGGGTGTCTGATGTCCGTAGGACAAGGACAACTGTAGGTGGGCCTAATTACTTGGGAGGTTCCGTCACAACTTCTATCACACTCGGGTTTCAGGGGCACTAAGACCCGGGCGCGAAATAATCACCAGGTGTGCTGGGACCAAGTCTCACACATATGATGAATAGTGGTATATAAACGAATGTCACATCTTTACTATATAATAGGAGTTCTGTACAAAATAAATAAATAATTACATCATATGGAGATAACGATCCAGGAACCCAAAGTTGACTAGAAGGCGATGGCCTAGACCTCTCACGAACTCGTCACATCATCCTCCATGCGCCTCATCCTGCGGTACCTGTTCTTGACCTGTGGGGGTGTGAGATAGCAAGAGTAAGCTCACATACGTTCATCACTCAACAAGTTGTGGGGAATAATGTGCATGAACTCACCAAAGGTGGGAGCTCATGTGAAGTGTAAGGCTTACCAAAGAGGATGGTTAAAGCTGAGCATTGCTTTTAAAGTTGGTCAAAATTTTATTAGCAGTTGCTAAGTGTAAGTATATACCAACCCAAATAAGTAATAGAACCAAAGTGATAAAAACACACGCAATACAATGCATATGACAAATTGAATTTAGTTCCATAAATTAATCATGTGAGTGTCTGAGCTGCTCATGACCGTGAGCACGACTAATATACCAGTTTTACACTCTACAGAGGTTGCACATCATTACCCACAAGTCATGTTACCCATCTGCCAAGGGTCGCGACTTCCCATACACCTCTACCAAGGAGGCGAGGCAGGGGAACACTACGAGGCCTTTACAAAGTTCCACTAGCTTCAGAAAATCCGCTACAGTTTCTAGGAAGCTCCAATGCAGGGACCCCTCGCCTGACCGCCATCGCAACAAAATCAACCCAAGGGCCTCACTACACTGACCACGCCCCTACTACCCTTGCCCCTTTCGGGTAAGGTAGTCCTCCACTAGCTTTCCTAATTAGTCAGCCAAGGGTGTCCCATACGACCCTTGTGGCAGCACTATTTTCCCGGGTGGTTCTCCATGTTCCAATTAACATAATGATCTTATAATGGAAAGTAAATAACAAACTAATAATAAAAGTATGATCATGAATAATGTGTATCTCCATACCCAAAACCACATAAAGCAATAGCAGGTACTACCCAAAAATTCAGTGGTAAACAAGGTATAAAGATAGCCAAACTAGGTAACCTATTGGGTCCCATCAAAATTAACCTATGCAGATTATTATGATTAATAAAAACATGATTGGGTAAAAAGAAGTGATCAAGGGCACAACTAGCCTAGGACTTGAGATTCCAGGTACCAACTTGCTCTTCAGGTGACTCGTGACCTCACTGCTAAATGTAGCAATACAACAAACACGGTATACACAAAATTAACATCACTGTATAACATAAGTACAAACTGAATAATAATGATCTACGCGAAGCTACAAGATCGTGGGATCGAGAACCACTAAATTCAGAATTACGGTTAAAGAGTTATGAATTTCTAAAGATTTAGGAGTGGAGTGTAACAGAAATTAAGTACCAAAATTTTAATCTAGGTTTCATAACAAAATAAAGCTACAAGGTGGTAGGTAGTGTTAATACGAACCTAATGCAACTGGAACACGTTAAATCGGAGATATCACAAAGAAGTTATGATTTTTCTATCCTTCTAGGTATTTTTTATATTTAGTTTACACTTAAAAACGTTATTGTCGGCGTTTCGAGACCGGGGGGTCCCTGGACCAACGAGTGAAATGTCGTCGCGTGCCCCAGCCCAGATGGGTCGGCGCGAGACGGAGCGCAAAGGGGGGGGGAGGCAGCCGGAGAGAGAGAGGTGGAAATCCCGCGGCCTTCATGTTTGTCCCGCGCCCAAGGTCGGGTGCGCTTGCAGTAGGGGGTTACAAGCGTCCACGTGGGAGGGAGCGAGCGGCCTCACGCGAGCGCCTGTCCCGTTCTCTTCCCCGCGTGGCCAACCCTCTGAAAGAGGGCCCTGGTCCTTCCTTTTATAGGCGTAAGGAGAGGATCCAGGTGTACAATGGGGGGTGTAGCAGAGTGCTAACGTGTCTAGCGGAGGAGAGCTAGCGCCCTAAGTACATGCCATCGTAGCAGCCGGAGAGGTTTTGGCACCTGGTTCGTGTGGTGTCGTGGCCGTCGGAGGAGCGCTGGAGCCTGGCGGAAGGACAGCTGTCGGAGCTGTCGAGTCCTTGCTGACGTCCTCTTGCTTCCGTAAGGGGGCTGAGAGCCGCCGTCGTCATAGAGCGTGCGGGGCGCCATCATTGCTTGTCTGGCGGAGCGAGCCAGATGGGACGCCGGTCTTGTTTTTCATAGCCTGAGTCAGCTTGGGGTAGGGTAATGATGGCACCTCCTGTTGACGTGGTCGGTCTGTGCCCTAAGTTGGGCGATGTGGAGGCTCCTCCGAGGTCGAGGTCGAGTCTATCTTCCAAGGCCAAGGTCGAGTACGAGCCCCTGGGTCGGGCGAGGCGGAGACCGTCAGCTGAGGCCAGGGCTGAGTCCGAGCCCTGGGGTCGGGCGAAACGGAGTTCGTCGTCTTCCGGGGCTGAGCCCGAGTCCGGGCCCTGGGTCGGGCGGAGCGAAGTTTGTCGTCTTCCGGGGCTGAGCCCGAGTCCGAGCCCTGGGTCGGGCGGAGCGGAGTTCGCCTTCTTCCGGGGCTGAGCCCGAGTCCGAGCCCTAGGTCGGGCGGAGCGGAGTTCGCCGTCTTCCGGGGCTGAGCCCGAGTCCGAGCCCTGGGTCGGGCGGAGCGGCGTTCGCCGTCTTCCGGGGCTGAGCCCGAGTCCGAGCCCTAGGTCGAGCGAAGCGGAGTTTCCTATGGTTCCTAAGGCCGGGCCCAGCTGCCTGTCAGCCTCACTCAGCCGAGTGGCACAGCAGTCGGAGCGGCGCAGGCGGCGCTGTCCTTCTGTCAGGCCGGTCAGTGGAGCGGTGAAGTGACTGCGGTCACTTCGGCTCTATCGACTGAAGGGTGTGCGTCAGGATAAAGGTGTCAGGCCACCTTTGCATTAACTGCCCCTGCGATTTGGTCGGTTGGCATGGTGATTTGGCCAGGGTTGCTTCTTGGTGAAGACTGGGCCTCGGGCGAACCGGAAGTATGTTCGTCGCTGGAGGGGGGCCTCGGGCGAGACGTAGATCCTCCAGGGTCGGCTGCCCTTGCTCGAGGCTGGGTTCGGGCGAGGCGTGATCGAGTCCCTCGAATGGACAGATCCCTGACTTAGTCGCACCCATCAGGCCTTTGCAGCTTTGTGCTGATGGGGGTTACCAGCTGAGAATTAGGAGTCTTGAGGGTACCCCTAATTATGGTCCCCGACAGTAGCCCCCGAGCCTCGAAGGGAGTGTTAACACTCGCTTGGAGGCTTTTGTCGCACTTTTTTGCAAGGGGACCAGCCTTTCTTTGTTGCGTTTTGTTCCGGTGGGTGCGCGCGAGCGCACCCGCCGGGTGTAGCCCCCAAGGCCTTGGAGGAGTGGTTTGACTCCTCTGAGGTCGTAATGCCTCGCGCAATGCTTCGGCTGGTCTGGTCGTTCCCTCATGCGAGCTGGCCGTAGCCCGGGTGCACGGTCGGGTCCCAAGTTCTCGGGCTGGAATGTTGACGCTGTCAACGGTTTGCGAGAGCAGCCCCCGAGCCTCTGCACAGGGCGAGAGGACGGTCAAGGACAGACTCGACTTTTTACATACGCCCCTGCGTCGCCTTTCCGCAAGGAGGAGGGGGGAAAGCGCCATGTTGCCCTCGGAGGGCGCCGAACATGGTGTCTCCGGTGAGCTGCTGGCGGGTAATCCGAGTGGACGCCCGTGCCCCATTTGTTAGGGGTCGGCTAGAGGCCCGAAGGCGCGCTCAAAAGTACCTGCGGGTGATCTGCCGGACCCGGTCCCCTTTCGACGGGGTCCGAGGGCTCGATGCCTCCCTCTGATGGGATTCCGTTACAAGATCGTTCCCGCTGGTCTCGGAAATGTCCTAGGGTACCTCGGGAGCGTAGCCCGAGCCTTGGTTATGTATCGAACGTACCCAGGGTCATCCCTCGCTCTGTGTCTGAGGCGGCTGTGAACCCTTCGAGGGCCAGCCTACGAACCCCTGATCAGTAGTGGGCGCGGAGCCCGAGTAGCCTGAGGCGGCCATTGAACCCTTCTGAGGGGCCGGCCTTCAAACCTCTGACCAGTAGTGGGTGTGGGGCCCACGCGCTCTGAGGCGGTTGTTAAACCCCTCCGAGGGGCCAGCCTTTGAACCTCTGATCAGTAGGGAGGCTCGGAGCCTGTTTCCTTCACGGAGAAGGATCCTTTTCGGGGTATCCCCCTTTCCCGGTCCCTGTTGTAAGAGAGAGAAAGAGGAAAAGGAAAAGGATACGAAATCGATTGTTGTGGCGTACCTCTTTGGACGCGGTCATTATGGCGAAGGCGAAGCGTCGCTTGCTTCTCCTGCCAGAGGCGCCGCCTGTTCCGCCGCAGAGTTAATGCGACGGGGCGAGTAGTTCGCGGGGCGGCCGTTGCGCGTGCGCGAGCCATTCGAGGAACGGCCGTTTCGCTTTGAGTTTTTGAATCCCGCGGCAGGTTCGGGCGAAACATTGAACGGGTCTCGCCTTGGTCTTTATATACTCGGGGGAGGGTCTGGCGACGGTTCTTTGCTCCGCTTCTCGCCTCCTTCTTAGGTTTTCGCAACCTGAGAGATTTAGCCAGAGAAAAGGAAACCGCCCACCCTGTCCTTTCCGCCGCCACCCCCTTTGCTCGGTGATGGCCGACCGGGTGACCATCGTCTCGCCGCGCGACCCATGGCCTTTCTCCACAGTCACGGTGGACGACCTGGCGGATCTTGTTGCTGAGGGTTTACTTCGCCCTCTCTCTGATGAGAGGCAGCCGGAGTGGATTCCCCCCGCGAGCGGAGCTGCTCCGTCCCCGCCGCCGAGGTACGTCGTGAGCTTCGTCTCCTTCCACGAGCGGGGATTCGGTGTGCCGGCAAGTCGCTTCGTGCGGGCGATCCTGCACAACTATGGGGTGGAGTTGCACAACCTCAGCCCCAACTCCATCTCGCAAGCCGCCATCTTCGTAGCGGTGTGCGAAGGATACTTGGGGATCGCCCCCCACTGGGACTTGTGGACTCATCTCTTTTCCGCGGAGCTTTTTGCTTCGCCGACGGGGGAGAGAAGGGTCCGCGCGGCAGTGTGGGCTGGCGGCTGCATCCTCCAGCTGAGGCAGTCGCGGGCGTCGCAGTATATTCCCGCCATCCTTGCGTCCTCGAATAAGGGGTGGCAGCGCCGGTGGTTCTACCTCCGGAATGACGGCGAGATGCTCCCGCCGCGCTGCTCGGTCCACAGTGTCCTCCGGGACCCGTGGCCGGGAAGGCTTGTGCCACCCTACCTCTAGGGTCACGCACCCGTGGTCGGGGCGCATCAAGGGCTGAGAGAAGGCACTGGCGTCCGGTTTTCCCAACGTGACGGCCACCCGCCCGTGGAGAACGTCGATGGGAAGAGGATCCGACGACATCCGCACACCCGGCGGGTGTAGCCCCCGAGGGAGGGTCGGGCTTTGCCGAGGCAAGGCTGACCCTTCCTTGATGACCAAATTTTGCGTGGGAACGAGGTATACGAACAACTTGAAAACATCTTAAGGGTAGAAGCGACGTAGCTGTTGGATGTTCCAAGTGTTGGTGTAGACCTCGCCTTGACTGTCGGCCAGCTTGTTCGTTTCGGGCTTCAGAACTTTGGCAATGATGGACAGCCCTTCCCAGGGGTGCGTGTAGCCCCCGGGTGCCTTCTGCAAGGGGTCGACGAGGTCCAGACCCCACACAGCAAAAGGCTAGGTGATGGGTATCGTCTGCAGAGCCTGAGCGGGCAGGTGGGTCTGCCTTGCGTAGAACTGACACCCTTCGCAGGTGCGGACAATTCTAGTGGCGTCGGCCACCGCCGTCGGCCAGTAGAAACCTTGTCGGAAGGCGTTTCCAACAAGGGCTCGAGGTGCTGCGTGATGGCCGCAAGCCCCCGAGTTATCTCTCGTAGGAGCTCCTGACCTTCGGCGATGGGGATGCAGCGCTGGAGGATGCCTAAGGGGCTACGGTGGTAGAGCTCCTTCCCATCTCCCAGCAAGACGAACGACTTGACGCGCCGCGCCAACCACCGAGCTTCGGCTCGGTCGAGGGGTAGCTCTCCTCGATGGAGATATTGCAGGTACGGGGTCTGCTAGTTTCGATTAGGCGTGACCCCGCTTCGCTCCTCCTCGACGCGCAGTGCCTCACCCTCGGGGGCCGAGGGTGCCTCGGGCCGAAGCGAGGGTGCCTCGGGCCAAGCCGAGGGTGCCGCGGACTGAGCCGAGGATACCTCGGGCTGAGCCGAGGGTACCTCGGGCAGGGCCGAGGGTGCCTCGGGCTCGGGCGTGTCGTCGATCTTGACGGAGGGTTGATGCAGGTCTCGGGAGAAGACGTCCGGGGGAACCGTTGTTCACCCCGAGGCTATTTTAGCCAGCTCGTCCACAGTCTCATTGTAGTGTCGGGCGATGTGGTTGAGCTCGAGCTCATAGAACTTGTCTTCCAGGCGCCGAACCTCATCGCAGTAGGCCTCCATCTTCGGGTCGCGGCAGTGGGAGTTCTTCATGACTTGGTCGATGACGAGCTGCGAGTCACCGCGAGCGTCGAGGCGTCGGACCCCTAGCTCGATGGTGATCCGCAACCCGTTGACCAGAGCCTTGTACTAAGCCATATTGTTGGACGCCGGGAAATGGAGGCGTAGCACGTAGCGTAGGTGCTTCCCGAGGGGCGAGATGAAGAGTAGGCCTGCGCCGGCTCCTGTCTTCATCAGCGACCCGTCGAAGAACATGGTCCAGAGTTCCGGCTGGATCGGAACTATTGGGAGCTGGGTGTCGACCCATTCAGCCACGAAGTCCGCCAAGACCTGGGACTTGATGGCCTTCCGAGGGGCGAACGAGATTGTTTCGCCCATGATTTCCACCGCCCACTTTGCGATTCTACCCGAGGCCTCTCGGCACTGGATGATCTCCCCCAGGGGGAAGGATGACACCACAGTTACCGGATGAGACTCGAAGTAGTGTCGCAACTTCCGCCGCGTCAGGATCACTGCATATAACAGCTTCTGAACTTGTGGGTAGCGGATCTTGGTCTCGGACAGTACCTCGCTGATGAAGTAGACTGGCCTCTGGACGGGCAATGCATGCCCCTCTTCTCGTCTCTCAACCACAATCGCGGCGCTAACCACCATGAGTGGTCGCGGCGACGTAGATAAAGAGGGCTTCTCCGGCAGCGGGGGGCACCAAGATGGGCGCGTTCGTGAGGAGCGCCTTCAGGTTCCCGAGGGCTTCCTCGGCCTCAGGGGTCCAAGTGAAGCACTCAACCTTCCTTAAGAGGCGGTACAGAGGCAGGCCTCTTTCGCCGAGGCACGAGATGAAACGGCTCAGAGCCGCAAGGCACCCCATGACTCTCTGTACGCCTTTCAAGTCCTTAATGGGTCCCATGCTGGTGATGGCCGCGATCTTCTCTGGGTTGGCTTCGATGCCCCGCTCGGATATGATGAACCCCAAGAGCATGCCTCGGGGTACCCCGAAGACACACTTTTCGGGATTGAGCTTCACGCCTATCGCCTTGAGACTTCGAAATGTCACTTCAAGGTCGGAAAGGAGGTTGGAGGCTTTCCTTGTCTTGACTACGATGTCATCGATGTAGGCCTCGATCGTCCGGCCAATGTGTTCGCCGAACACATGGTTCATGCACCGCTGGTACGTTGCACCCGCATTCCTCAAGCCGAACGGCATGGTGACATAGCAGTACATGCCGAAGGGTGTGATGAAAGAAGTCGCGAGCTGGTCGGACTCTTTCATCCTGATTTGGTGATACCCTGAGTAGGCATCGAGGAAAGACAGGGTTTCGCACCCAGCAGTGGAATCCACAATTTGGTCGATGCGAGGCAGAGGGTAGGGAACCTTCGGACATGCTTTGTTTAGACCAGTGTAGTCTACACACATCCACAATTTCCCTCCTTTCTTTCTCACAAGCTCAGGGTTGGCAAGCCATTCGGGATGGAATACCTCTTTGATGAACCCTGCCGCCATTAGCTTGTGGATCTCCTCGCCTATGGCTCTGCGCTTTTCTTCGTCGAATCGGCGCAGAGCCTGCTTCACGGGTCGGGCTCCAGCTCGGATATCCAGCGAGTGCTCGGCGACATCCCTCGGTATGCCGGGCATGTCCGAGGGACTCCACGTGAAAACATCGGCGTTTGCGCGGAGAAAGTCGACGAGCACTGCTTCCTATTTGGGATCGAGCTCGGAGCCGATCCGGATCTGCTTGGAGGCGTCGCTGCTGGGGTCGAGGGGGACAGACTTAACCGTCTCTGCTGGCTCGAAGTTGCTGGCGTGGCACTTCACGTCTGGCACCTCCTTAGAGAGGCTCTCCAGGTCGGCGATGAGGGCCTCGGATTCGGCGAGGGCCTCGGCGTACTCCACGCACTCCACGTCACATTCGAACGCGTGTCGGTACGTGGGGCCGACGGTGATTTCCCCGTTGAGGCCCAGCATCTTGAGCTTGAGGTAGGTGTAGTTGGGGACGGCCATGAACTTCACGTAGCATGGCCTCCCCAATACTGCATGGTAGGTTCCTCGGAACCCGACCACCTCGAACATGAGAGTCACCCTTCGGAAGTTGGAGGGTGTTCCGAAGCAGACGGGAAGGTCGAGTTGTCCGAGGGGCTGGACGCGCTTCCCGGGGATGATCCCGTGGAAAGGCGCAGTGCCTGCCCAGACCGAGGATAGATCAACACGCAGGAGCCCGAGGGTCTAGGTGTAGATGATGTTGAGGCTGCTGCCTCCGTCCATGAGGACCTTGGTGAGCTTGACGTCGCCGATGATGGGGTCGACAACGTGCGGGTATTTCCCCGGGCTCGGCACGTGGTCGGGGTGGTCGGCTTGGTCGAAGGTGATGGGCTTGTCAGACCAGTCTAGGTAGACTGGCGCCGCCACCTTTACCGAACAGACCTCCCGACGCTCTTGCTTGTGGTGCCGAGCCGAGGCGTTCGCCTCTTGCCCACCGTAGATCATGAAGCAGTCGCGGACCTCAGGGAACTCTCCTGCCTGGGGATCTTCCTTCTTGTCGTCGTCGCGAGCCCTGCCACCCTCCGTGGGTGGCCCGGCCCTGTGGAAGTGGCGCCGAAGCATGGCGCACTCCTCAAGGGTGTGCTTGACGGGCCCCTGATGATAGGGGCACGGCTCCTTGAGCATCTTGTCGAAGAGGTTGGCACCTCCGGGGGGTTTCTGAGGGTTCTTGTACTCGGCGGCGGCGACAAGGTCCGCGTCGGCGGCAGCGACAAGGTCCGCGTCGGCGGCGTCGCGTTTCGCTTGTGACTTCTTCTTGCCCTTCTTCTTGGCGCCGCGCTGAGTTGATGCCTCGGGGGCATCTTCCGGTGGGCGGCCATGGGGCTGCTTGTCCTTCCGGAAGATAGCCTCAACCGCCTCCACGCGAGAGGCGAACTTGGTAGCGATGTCCATCAGCTCGCTCGCCCTGGTGGGGGTCTTTTGACCTAGCTTGCTGACCAGGTCGCGGCAAGTGGTGCCGGCGAGGAACGCGCCGATGACATCCGAATCGGTGATGTTGGGCAGCTCGGTGCGCTGCTTCGAGAATCGCTGGATGTAGTCCCGGAGAGACTCTCCCAGCTGCTGTCGGCAGCTTCGGAGGTCCTAGGAGTTCCCAGGGTGCACGTACGTGCCCTGGAAATTGCCGGCGAAGGCTTGGACCAGGTCGTCCCAGTTGGAGATCTGCCCCGGAGGCAGGTGCTCCAATCAGGCGCGAGCGGTGTCGGAGAGGAACAGGGGGAGGTTGCGGATGATGAGGTTGTCATCGTCCGTTCCACCCAGTTGGCAGGCCAGCCGGTAGTCCGCGAGCCACAGTTCCGGTCTCGTCTCCCCCGAGTACTTTGTGATAGTAGTCGGGGGTCGGAACCGGGTCGGGAACGGCGCCCGTCGTATGGCGCGGCTGAAACCCTGCGGACCGGGTGGTTCGGACGAGGGACTCCGATCCTCCCCGCTGTCGTAGCGTCCCCCACGCCTGGGGTGGTAGCCTCGTCGCACCCTCTCGTCGAGGTGGGCCCGACGGTCGCGGTGATGGTGCTCATTGTCGAGGCGACCCGGGGCCGCAGGCGCTATGTTGCGCGTGCGCCCGGTGTGGACCGAGGCTTCCCGCATGAATCAGGAAGTCACAGCGCGATGTTCCGAGGGGTACCCCTGCCTTCGGGAGGCGGAGCTTTCGGCCCGTCGGACCGTGGCGCCCTCCAGGAGATTCTTGAGCTCTCCCTGGATTCGCCGCCCCTCGGTGGTTGATGGCTCCGGCATCGCGCGGAGAAGCATTGCTGCTGCAGCCAGGTTCTGGCCGACTCCACTGGAAGCGGGTGGCGGCCTCACCCTAACATCGTCGGCGATGCGGTGCTGGAAGCCCTGGGGTAGATGGCGCACTTCCCCGGCTGGAGGTTGGCCCGCCCATTCCTGCCCGACGTCCCGGCGGATCGGCTCAAGTGTTCCTGCTCCCTCGTCGAGCCTGGCCTGCACCCCGTGGATTTGCTCGAGCTGTGGGTCATGACCCCCCGCCTGAACAGGGACCACAGCTAGCTCCCGTAGGATGTCAACGCGAGGCACAGGCCTAGGGAGATCACCGTTCTCCGGCATACCAAGATGGTTGCCTTCGGAGGGACCCCCTAGATCGACGTGGAAACATTCACGACTTGGGCCGCAGTCCTCGTCGCCAAGGCTGCGGCTACCGTCGGAACAGTCCGAAAGGCAGTAGTCGCATGCGGCCATGAAGTACCGCATGGCACTGGGGTTATGAAGTCCGGAGAAATCCCAACAGAAGTCGGGCATGTCGTCTTCCCCGGACACCGAGGGCCCGTAGGTCGAGGCGTCCGTCAGCCGGTCCCAGGGCGACCGCACACGATGCCCCAGAGGGTTTGGACCCGCCTCTACGAGAGCGCTCGCCAAAGCGAAGTCGCTTGGCGGGTCGAGGCTGAATCCAAAAGGTGTGAGATGGGAATCGGTGGGTACCTCTTGGTCGACGGGCGGTGACGAAGTCACGTCAGGGACGGATTGCACCGTCGTCTCAGGTATGAGGGTGACGCCCAGCAAGTCCTTCGCGAGCGTGCTGGCGTCGTCCGTTTGTTTGGGATTGGCGTGTTGCAGGGAGACGACGCTCGTCTTCGTCTCAGACGCGAGGTCGAGGCCCGGCGTGCCCCCCGTTGGGGCGCCGGCGCCGTCGACTCGCTCGACAGCCGACGAGGTGCTACCTCCTGCTTGGCCTTGGTTGCCCCGCCTCCTCCTCCGTCGGTGGGGGAGAGGGCGGGGTGAGCTCGAATGTTGTTCTTCCACTGCGCGGGGAAGACGTCGTCGATTCCGCCCGCCAGCGGGCGGGCTGTCGGCCGCCATTGTTGTTGTCGCACGGCGGGGTAAAGAGTATCATGTCGTAACTGTCGTCGAGGGACATGAACTCAAAACTCCCGAAACGGAGCACTGTCCCGGGCTGGAAAGGTTGCTGAAGACTGCCCATCTGGAGCTTGACGGGAAGTTGTTCGTCAACACGCAGCAGGCCCCTACCTGGCGCGCCAACTGTCGGCGTTTCGAGACCGGGGGGTCCCTGGACCGACGAGTGAAATGTCGCCGCGTGCCCCAGCCCAGATGGGTTGGCGCGAGACGGAGCGCGAAGGGGGGGGGGGGGAAGGTAGCCGGAGAGAGAGAGAGGTGGAAATCCCGCGGCCTTCGTGTTTGTCCCGCGCCCAAGGTCGGGTGCGCTTGCAGTAGGGGGTTACAAGCGTCCACGCGAGAGGGAGCGAGCGGCCTCACGCGAGCGCCTGTCCCGTTCTCTTCCCCGCGCGGCCAACCCTCTGTAAGAGGGCCCTGGTCCTTACTTTTATAGGCGTAAGGAGAGGATCCAGGTGTACAATGGGGGGTGTAGCAGAGCGCTAACATGTCTAGAGGAGGAGAGCTAGCGCCCTAAGTACATGCCATCGTGGCAGCCGGAGAGGTTTTGGCACCCGGTTCGTGTGGTGTCGTGGCCGTCGGAGGAGCACTGGAGCCTGGCGGAAGGACAGCTGTCGGAGTTGTCGAGTCCTTGCTGACGTCCTCTTGCTTCCGTAAGGGGGCTGAGAGCCGCCGTCGTTATAGAGCGTGCGGGGCACCATCATTGCTTGTCTGGCGGAGCGAGCCAGATGGGACGCCGGTCATGTTTCCCGTAGCCTGAGTCAGCTTGGGGTAGGGTAATGACGGCGCCTCCTGTTGACGTGGTCGGTCCGTGCCCTAGGTTGGGCGATGTGGAGGCTCCTCCGAGGTCGAGGTCGAGTCTGTCTTCCGAGGCCGAGGTCGAGTCCGAGCCCCTGGGTCGGGCGAGGCGGAGACCGTCAGCTGAGGCCAGGGCTGAGTCCGAGCCCTGGGGTCGGGCGAAACAGAGTCCGTCGTCTTCCGGGGATGAGCCCGAGTCCGGGCCCTGGGTCGGGCGGAGCGGAGTTCGTCGTCTTCCGGGGCTGAGCCCGAGTCCGAGCCCTGGGTCGGGCAGAGCGGAGTTCGTCGTCTTCCGGGGCTGAGCCCGAGTCCGAGCCCTGGGTCGGGCGGAGAGGAGTTCGCCGTCTTCCGGGGCTGAGCCCGAGTCCGAGCCCTGGGTCGGGCGGAGCGGAGTTCGCCGTCTTTTGGGGCTGAGCCTGAGTCCAAGCCCTAGGTCGGGCGGAGCGGAGTTCGCCGTCTTCTGGGGCTGAGCCCGAGTCTGAGCCCTGGGTCGGGCGAAGCGGAGTTTCCTATGGTGCCTGAGGCCAGGCCCGGCTGCCTGTCAGCCTCACTCTTCCGAGTGGCACAGCAGTCGGAGCGGCGCAGGCGGCGCTGTCCTTCTGTCAGGTCGGTTAGTGGAGCGGCGAAGTGACTGCGGTCACTTCGGCTCTGTCGACTGAAGGGTGCGCGTCAGGATAAAGGTGTCAGGCCACCTTTGCATTAAATGCCCCTACGATTTGGTCGGTTGGCGTGGCGATTTGGCCAGGGTTGCTTCTTGGCGAAGACTGGGCCTCGGGCGAGCCGGAAGTATGTTCGTCGCTGGAGGGGGGCCTCGGGCGAGACGTAGATCCTCCGGGGTCAGCTGCCCTTGCCCGAGGCTGGGTTCGGGTGAGGCGTGATCGAGTCCCTCGAATGGACAGATCCCTGACTTAGTCGCACCCATCAGGCCTTTGCAGCTTTGTGCTGATGGGGGTTACCAGATGAGAATTAGGAGTCTTGAGGGTACCCCTAATTATGGTCCCTGACAGTTACTTAGTAATCTTTTCCTTAATTTTCTAGATTATTGGACGGCGGCCAAAATTTTTTGAAAGCTCAGGGGCCAAACCGCAAGAATTAGGGTGGACGGCGGGTTAATTTGTAAATATTATAGGGTCCCTTTTGCATAATATTCTGGGTGAAGGGGTATGTGCCAATCTGGACAGTTGGATCAGAGTTGGACGGATGAGATTAAATCAAGTCCCCTCTGAACCGGTATCAAGTCATGGTCGCCCGATCCAATGCGGACGACCCAGATTAAATCGAACCTCTATCCGAACCAGTACGCATCACCGATTGTTGGATCTGTAAACAAAGGCTCTAATTTAAATAATCACTATCTGATCACCTGCACCCGACCAGAATCCTATGACTCAGATGGAATCCATTCGATCGGTATGGAAGACTTAATCCTGGCCATCGATTTTTTGATCCATGGCTGTCGCATCTCCCTTCACCTCCAGCCACCCAAGCGGCGGCGCCGAACAATCCCCCGGCGGCGCAGCCTGCCGGTGAGGCCATGACTGGTGCCCCGATGCTCTAATCCGCAAACCAATGGGCGCTACTCTACGAGAAGTACAAGGCGAATGATGTGGAGATGATTTTACCGGTAATCGAGTTCTCTGGAGCCGGCCCACAACGACCCGCGACATCACGGTGTTGAAAGTACTCCAACGAGCAATTGGGGGTATCGCTGGTGGATCTCCTCGCTTGGAAAGGCCCGAACAAAGTGCGAATAATACTGTTGATCCCCCCATCGCCCACCGGGGAATTGACGTCACAAATCAACCGGTGACGCGATTTGCTCTCTTCCTCTCTCTGCTTCATGGTGGCGGCCTCCTCCTACGTTCTCATTCACGGTCTGAGGTCGAGGAAAGCTCACGGATGGATTAGCGGAGGGGAAAGGAGGGGTCACGATATATAGGCATGAGGAAAGATGAGCTCTGCCCAATATCGCGATTGATTTGCCGCGGCAAGCGCGGAGTTCGCGCGGCGGAAGCCAGGATTTGTTGCGATCCTGGAATATTGTTCCGACAAATGGGACCCATGCGTCAGTGACTTAGTGACCACGGCGCGCGAGGCGACAGAAGCTAGAAAGCGGCCCCCATGCATCTGAGTCAAGGGGAAATAAAAAAAGTGGCTTGGGCCAAGGGTGGGGTTGGGTTGAGTGAGGTGAGGAGATGGGCCATGACGTCTCTTTCGGCCCAGTTTTCCTTTTATTCTTTTTTTATTTTCTTTTCATGTGCTCTATTTTATTTTATTTTCAAGTTCCAAATTCATTTCAAATTTACACACAAGATGCAACAATTCATAATTACTTAGCATGAGATGCAAGTCATATTTACATATTTTATTAATTATTTTTGTTCCCTTTCTTTAAGCCAATGGCTTGCAATATGTCTTACACACTTTATTATTTATTTTAAGAAAATATTATTATAAAGGTGTGGTCAAAATAAAAGTTCATAAAATCGTTATTAAAAGATTTTTTGTTAATCTCTTATTTCAAAACATAATTATTTAAATCTTCGTATAAATTCTTCCTAAATTCCCAAGCACAAATTTGAGGTGTTACACTAGGCGAGCATAGCGCCCTAGGCCACGACCTGCTCGTGGAGGAGGAGCTCGCTGGGGTTGGCGCCCTATTGTGATGAGGGGAGGCGAGCCGATGTGGGGCGGTGAAGAAGGAGCCCGTAGTCTAAGCACTGCATGGGCCATGGCCGGACCTACAGGTGAGTTCGTCGGCGCAGAGCTAAGGCCCAAGGCGAGGCCAAGCATGGCTCCGGTGATGGATCCTGCCACGGCATCGGTGAAGGAGCAGAGGGCACGATATTCGGATCGGAGCAAATCTGGCGGCCACCATGGTCGGTGCGATAGGAGAACCGAGCAGAGGATAACTCGAGCTCGAAGGGTAGGGGCGTCGAGTGCCGATGGGAACGGGACGTCGGGCATCTAGCCATGGGATGGGCAAGGCGGACATGGAGTTTGTTAGGGGCCTTCCTCTTCCGAAGGTCCTCAAAAACTTAACTAACATGTTTCCCAGTATAACAGACTGTTACAGGAGGTTTCGGCCTTGAGATGAAGGTGTGCATAATATGAAGGTGCGGTTTGAAGGAAGGATGAACGAGCGCCAAAGATTTGGCTGAAGGACCTTCGGCTTAGCATGATAACAATGGTGAAAGATGGAACTGACTTAAGGAATAAAAGACTACCTAGTCCTCGATAGTTTGCTTTATGGTCAATAGTAAATATTAGGGACATGAATGTAATTTTGTCCAAGCTGCGTCCTGTGCCTATAAATAGATGAACAGTAACAACGTACTGTTCACGCTACATTGTAATCGCTCTTGCGTCTCTCACATTTTCACCTTCTATCGAACCGAAGGTATCAATAAAGCATAAACATTATGAGCATTTATTTATGTTTATAAAATGAAATGAAATGAGAATGTAAATAATCTGTTTCTATGTTGCCGTTATTTACATTCCTATATGTTTTATGTCTTTCTATATGTATTCATTTACCGAGATGATGAAGGTACACCCTTCATGACCTTCATCCAAAAATCATTATATACGAAGAGAAATAATGTTTCGAAGGATGAAGGTTCTTATCCATTAACAATTGTGTTGCTTTGTTCTTGGTGTATAGCATTCGAGAACAAGGACCAACATTGGCGCCCATTCTCGAATGCTATACACGAAGAACAAAGCAACACAATTGTTAATGGATAAGGACCTTCGTCCTTCGAAACATTATTTCCCTTCGAATATAATGATTTTTGGACGAAGGTCATGAAGGGTGTACCTTCATCATCTCAGTAAATGAATACATATAGAAAGACATAAAACATATAGGAATGTAAATAACGACAACATAGAAATAGATTATTTACATTCTCATTTCATTTCATTTTATAAACATAAATAAATGCTCATAATGTTTATGCTTTATTGATACCTTTGGTTCGACAGAAGGTGAAAATGTGAGAGACACGAGAGCGATTACAATGTAGCGTGAACAGTACGGTGTTACTGTTCATCTATTTATAGGCACAAGACGCAGCTTGGACAAAATTACATTCATGTCCTTGACATTTACTATTGACCATAAAGCAAACTATCGAGGACTAGGTAGTCTTTTCTTCCTTTAGTCAGTTCCATCTTTCACCATTGTTATCATGCTAAGCTGAAGGTCCTTCATCCACAGCTTCGACGCTCGTTCATCCTTCCTTCAAACTGCACCTTCATATTACTCACACCTTCATCTCAAGACCGAAACCTCCTATAACAGTCTATTATACTGGGAAACATGTTAGTTAAGTTTTTGAGGACCTTTGAAAGAGGAAGGCCCCCAACAGAGTTCATGTTGTATATCCCGGGCGGATCACAACAACCCAGCCATGGACACTGTCATGCATATCCCAAGCGTTTCGCTATAGTTGGTTCAATGAAGGAGCGGACAAAACTGACCATCGGGTCCCACCTACAGCGATACAGGCAACATTTGGATGAAGTCATCAGCGAAAAAAATCAGTTTCCATCATGACAAAGCAAAGGCTGGTAGATGGGACATGAGATGGGGAAAGTGGAGTTTGGGCCGCGGTGAAGGGAACGGAAAGTGGGCCGTGCAGATCGAAAAAGGAATTGGCCCAGACGAGCATAGGTTTGCTAATTTTATTTTATTTTTTTCTCTCATTTTCAGTTTTCAAAACCACTTTCAAATTTGGTTTTGGATTTCAAATTCAATTAAATACACAAAAATAAACTCCAGTATGAATGAAATATTATTTGTATATGTTTCTGATTTTTTTAAGTTAAGAAAACACTTTTAATCATGACACACACATATTATTCTCTTTAGAGGAAACATTATTTTGAATGTGAAGTTCAATTGAAAGTCCTTTCAGATATTCCATTTCTTATTTGTTGTTAAAATAAAATGTATAATCTCCATTAAGAAATATTGGTGACTATTTCAAAATATATAGCAAAAGCCCATACAATGATTTTTGTATTTAATCTATTATTTAGAGTCCATATTTATCTAGATTTTCAAAGAATCTTTTTAATAAATCCCTAAAAATGGTTTAGGTATTACAAATTCTACCCCCTTAAAAATAATCTCGTCTACGAGATTAATAAGGAAAGGGATATAGTTAGTTTGGTTTTGTTTATAGTTTTAGCTTCTAGTTTTCAATTGGTTTCAATATCAAAAAGTTTTCTCATCTTTCATCATTAATTAGTGAGTGATTAGGAAAGTACTAGTATCCTTTTATGTTTAGCTAATAAGTAGGCAGGATGACATTTGGTTCACAACGAGGATAGGTCGAGGTAAGAAAGGTTGGGGTAAGAAAAGCTTTAAAATGGATGATGGATCTTGACACATTTGGTGATCTAGCTTGGTCTTTTAAGACTTGTGTTGGTGCTTATCCCTCCTTGATGAGGTTGACCTTCTCCTTATCGGGTCTTGGTGTCATTGATTCAGAGTTGGGGCCTATGATTAAGATAGATATGGGTGAGATAGACTACATGATGTAGGTCAAAATCTTGTTTGATGTTAGGTGGGGATAGATAGATTATGCAATCCATCATGACTCTATTAGTAGGGTTAGGTCTTCTGCTCATGGTTGAGTTGGTCTACTTTACTAAGTTAACTTAACACATGGCTAGTAGGGTCTAATCTATTCTACTAGTATCACTAAGTAGACCACATTAGATTAGATCATATTAGATTAGATATGATGTAGATTAGATTGGTTATGACTAGATTATACTATATAAGATCTAATTAATTTTGGATCAGATCACGGTTGTTACTCTAGGATGAGATAAGCAAAAGTGGTTAGGATAAGATAAGATAGAATCCTTTAAGATAATATGAATCTATTAAGTTTAATCTAGATACTTTAATGGATAATAATCTAAGCTGATTAGTTATCGTATAGACATTTTTATGCGTAAATATATGCAGATGCAATTGTGGACATTACTCCACAACTCATCACACTCAATCAAAAAATTGATTCAAACAATTATCATAAGGACAAACACTTAAGCATATAATTATTTACAAAAATAGTTTTGATTTGGTTCCTAAGATTAGGTTTCCTATTCCTAAAGTCACTTTAGTTATAGGATTCCATAGTGTGAAATCCACTTTTGTCTTTAGAGGTGAAAAGGTAAGCACAGTCAGAGTAAGCAGCAATAGATGAGAAAAGTTTTGAGAAAAGTCTAGAAAGAATCATAGTAGCAAGGTAAGTAGGTAATGGTTGTCTAGTTCTACCTAGGTTACGTTATACAGTCAACATTCCTCTAATACCACTTCTGTCACACCCGGGTTTTAGGGACCCGGGCGTGAACATAATGACCAAGTGTGTTGGGACCAAGTCTCACACATATGATGACTCATGGTACAAAAATGAATGTCGCATCTTTACTATATAATAGGAGTTCTGTACAAAATAGTTAAATAATTACATCATATGAAGACAATGATCCAGCAACCACAGTTGACTAGGAGACGACGACCTAGACCTCTCACGAACTCATCACAGCATCCTTCATGCGCCTCATCCTGCGGTACCTGTTCATGACCTGTGGGGGTTGTGAGACAGCAAGGGTGAGCTCATATACGTTCATCGCTCAACAAGTTGTAGAGAATAATGTGCATGAACTTGCCAAAGGTGGGAGCTCATTTGAAGTGTAAGGCTTACCAAAGAGGATGCTTAAAGCTGAGCACTACTTTTAAAGTTGATCAAAATTTTATTAGCTGTTACTAAGTATAAGTAGATACCAAACCTAAGTAATAATAGATCAAAATTAATAATAAACCACAATGCGATGCAAATAACAAATTGAATTTAATTCCATATATTAATCATGCGAGAGTCTTGAACCTCTCATGACCGCGAGCAGGCTAGTATAAAAATTTTACACTCTGCAGAGGTGGTACCCTTTACCCACAAGTCATGTTACCCATCTGCCACAGGGTTGTACGGGCCCCATACACCTCTACCAAGGAAGCGAGTCTGGGTAACACTACGAGGCCTTTACAAAGTTCAACTAGCTTCAAAAACCCGCTACAGTTTCTAGGAAGAGCAATTCAGGAATCCCCTGTCTCACCACCATCGCAGCAAAATCAACCCGAGAACATCCCTACATGCCTACTCCCATACTGCCCTTGCCCCTTTTGGGTAAGGTAGTCCACTACATTTCCTAATTGGTCAGCCAAGGGCGTCCCATTCCACCCTTATGGTGGCATGTGTTCTCAAGTTAAGCTCCATGTTCCAATTAACATAGTAGTCTTATCATGAACAGAAATAGAACACTAATAATAAAGAATGAACATGTGTAATAATTATCTCAAGATCCGAAACCATATATAGCAATAGCAAAGACTACCCAGACGTTCAGGGGTAAACAAGGTGTAAAGGTGATCAAACTAGGGTGACCTATTGGGTCCCATCAAAATTAAGCCTATGCATGCCAAAATGATTATAAAGAACATTATTGGGTAAATAAAAGTGATCAAGGGCACAACTTGCCTGGGACTTGAGACTCTAGGTACCAGGATGATCTATAGATTCTTGTGTCCTCACTACTAACCATAGCAATACAAACAAACATGGTATAGGAAAAATTATCATCACACCAAACATAGGCACAAACTACATAACAATGTTCTATGTGTCGTAACAAGATCCTAGGTTCGAGAATCACTAAGTTCGGAGTTACTGTTTAAGAGTTATGATTTTCCGAAGTCATAGGGAATTAAATAATAAAACTATATTTAAGTCAAGTGGGAAAAGACAAAACTAACTCAAACTTTTAATCTAAGTTTCACATAATCCTATTTAAGTAGATGATATATATTAAAATCCTATATTAACTCAGATTAAACAGGTCGAGTGACCTCTGCTACTACAAATGGCCCTTCCCATAGTGGTGACAATTTCTGTCGTCCTTCCCGTGTTAGAATTCGGCGAAGGACCAAGTCTCCCACTACAAAAGGATCGATGTCATATGGCCTTGTCATGACAGTGCCTCAGGGTTTGCTGGTATCTAGCTTACTGAATTACTGTATTTAATCGCTCTTCCTCCAATACATCAATGTCCTCTAATCTGGTAGCCTCTGCTTCAGTTATGCTTTCGAAGACCAACCTTGGTGCCCCAAACCTGAGATCAGCAGGTAGCACTGCCTCTGAACCATAGACCATGAAGAAAGGAGTATTTCCATGCAGAGCCCGACTAGATTGAGTTCTTAAGCTCCAAACCACATACGGCAACTCTCTGATCCATTTTCCCGCAAACTTTTCATTCTTGTCAAAGACTTTCTTCCTTAGTGCTTCCAGTATCATTCCATTAGCCATTTCTACCTGATCGTTAGCCCTTGGATGTGCTACTGATGCATATTTAATCTGGATGCTTCGTTGTTCGCAGAAATCAAAGAATTCAGAGCTAGTGAAGTTGAATGCTAGGTCGGTTATGATGCTATTCGGTATCCCAAACCTGAATATTATATCTTGTATGAACTCCACTGCCTTGGCTGAAGTCAGAGAAGTGATGGTTTTGTATTCTATTCATTTGGTGAATTTGTCAATGGCGACCAACACGTGAGTGTATCCTCCCTGAGCTTTCATGAAGGGTCCAATCATGTCCAATCCCCAGCATGCAAATGGCCATGTTACGGGTATGGTCTATAGTTGTTGTGCTGGTAAATGTTGCTGCTTTGATAAGAATTGGCAAGCTTCACACCTCTGGACTAACTCGGTTGCATCACTCTTTGCTATCGGCCAGTAGAAACCAGACTTGAAGACCTTCCTAACCAGAGTCCTGGATGCTGCGTGTATCCTGCATTGTCCGGCGTGGATCTCATCTAATAGTTACTTCCCAGTAACCGAAGGAATTCACTTCATGAGGACTCCTGTTGCGCCCCTTTTGTACAGTGCATCCCCAATGAGGGTGTAGTGGGCTGACTGCCTTGCGATGCGTTCTGCTGCGGCTTTGTCATCCGTTTCCTCTTTATTCTTTATATATCTGATGATGGGCTCCCTCTAGTCATTAGAGTCTGACTCTGGCTGGCTTAAAACATTACACTCTTCTGCTTGATCTGAGGAAATTCTTGGGCGTGCCACCTCTTGGACGAAAACTCCAGGTGGAACCTGGGTCCGACTAGATCCTAGGTTCGACAACGCGTCTGCTGCTGCGTTGTGATCTCTTTCCACATGATGAAATTCCAGCCTTCAAATTTGTCTTCCAGCTTTCGGACGGCTGTGCAGTACTTTCCCATAGAGTCATTCGAGTAGTCCCATTCTTTATTTATCTGACTTATGACCACCAGCGAATCTCCGTAAACCATTAACCTCTTAATGCCCAGTGATACTGCAATGTTCAATCCATGGATCAAAGCTTCATATTCTGCTGCATTATTGGATGCTGAGAATAACAACTGAAGAGCATATTTAAGTTGTTCACCTCCAGGTGCAATGAAGAGGATCCCTGCGCCTGCTCCCTACAGCTTCAGCGAGCCATCAAAATACTTCCGCCATACTTCTGTAGTCTCCGGGTTATCTGGTACTTGTTGCTCGGTCCACTCTTATACGAAGTCAACCAGTGCTTGAGTCTTTATTGCAGTACGAGGCTGAAACTCAATGTCGTGAGCTCCCAGCTCACAGGCCCACTTGGCCATTCTTCCAATGGCTTCTTTGTTGTGGAGAATGTCCCCTATTGGAAACCCGGTGACTACTATGACTTTGTGGTCGTCGAAGTAGTGACGGAGCTTGTGTGGAGTTAGAAGTACTACATACAATAGTTTTTGAACTTGAGGATACTTTTTCTTAGATGGCCCTAGAACTTCGCTGATGAAGTAGACGGGATGCTGTACTGGATATGCGTGTCCTTCCTCTGCTCGCTCGACTACCAACGTGGTGCTCACCACGTGAGTCGTGCAAGAGATGTACAACAGCAAATCTTCTGCCGGGTGGTTTGGCGTGGCTCGGTGTGGCGGCTTCAGCACTGGCGGTGTGGTCAGGAACTTCTTTAGTGCATCAAGAGCTTCCTGAGCTTCTGAGGTCCACTGGAACTTATCCACCTTCTCGAGCAATTTGTAGAATGGTAGGCCTTTTTCTCCTAACCTCGATATAAACCTGCTTAAAGCTGCCATGCATCCAGTGAGTCTTTGCACTTTCTTCTATGACCGTGGTGCTTCCATCCTCATGATAGCCTCGATCTTTTCCGGGTTAGCTTCAATCCCTCGGTGGCTAACAATGAAACCGAGCAACTTCCCTGCTGGCACTCCAAAGACACATTTTTCTGGATTGAGCTTCCACCGATATCGCTTCAGACTGTTGAAGACCAGTTGCAAATCTTTAATGAAATTTTCTGAGTTTTATGTCTTGATCACCACATCATCAACATAGGCTTCTACCTGCTTGCCCAGTGATTGACTAAGCATGTTTGAATGGCTCTTTGGTAAGTCGCTCCAGCGTTCTTGAGGCCGAACGGCATGGAGGTATAGCAGAAAGCTCCAAACGGGGTAATGAATGCTGTCTTTTCCTCGTCTTCTTTTGCCACGCTGATTTGATGGTATCCCGAGTAGCAATCTAAGAATGACAGTATAGAATATCCAGCGGTTGAATCTACCACCTGATATATTCTAGGAAGTCCGAAGGGATCCTTTGGACAATGTTTGTTGAGATCTGTATAGTCGACGCACATGCGCCAATCCACTTTATTCTTTTTGAGTACAAGAACAGGATTTGCTAACCACTAAGGATGCAGTACTTCTCTAATGAACCCTGCTACGACTAAGCGAGCTAGCTCGGCACGGATAGCTTCTCTCTTGTCGGGAGTGAAACGACTCATCTTTTGTCAGATCAGCCTCGCCTGGTGATAGACCTTCGGTTTGTGCTCGGCCAGTTCTCTCGGGACTCCCGTCATATCCGTAGGTTGCCATGTGAATACGTCTCGGTTATCTTGCAGAAACTAGACGAGCGTGCCTTCCTATTTGTCATCCAAGCTGGAGCTGATGATAGCGGTCTTGCGTTCATCAGCGAACCCGAGGTTGTTTCTTTTTGTTTCCTCAGTCGGCTGCATAGAGGTCACGGCTTGAGCTTCGTTTGCAAGTACTGCGAGGTCCTCCTCAGGCATTGAGTTTTCCTGTGCGGAAGAAGTCATCGATGGTTTGGTGGTGAGGGTCGCCTGAATGGCCACTCGGAAGCATTCTGCGGCGCCTTGGAAGTCAGCGCGCACGGTGATGATCCCTTGTGGTCCCGGCATCTTCAATATCATGTATGTATAGTGCGGAATGGCCATGAATTTCGCTAATCCAGGCTTGCCGATGATAGCGTTGTATCCGCAGTCGAAGCTTGCTACCTCAAACCTTAGGAACTCGGTTCTGTAGTTTTCCGGAGTACCGAAGGTGACCGACATGTAGATGTGTCCGAGTGGGTATTCTCCTTCAGTTGGCACAATGCCGAAGAAAGGAGTGTCTGACTCGTGGAGCTCTTTGAGTGCGACTCCCAAGCCTTGGAGTGTCCGGGGGAAGGTGACGTTGATGCTGCTTCCCCCGTGCACTAACACCTTCTTTACCCTGCTCTCTCAGATCACTGGATCGACAAGGAGCGGGTATTTGCCCGGGTGATCGAAGTTGAGCCACTAATCCGCCCGAGTGAAGGTGATCGGGTGTTCAAACCATCGATACGGGGCAGGAGGACCGGTGGCTGCCACCAGTATCTGACGGTCGTTGAGCTTCTGCCTCCTCTTGCTTTCTTGCAACCCATGTCCGCCGAAGATGACGTTGACTTCTCTATCGACGCGCGGGAATGCTCCTCCTCCTCCCCCTTCCTGATGTTGAGGTTGTCGAGGTTCTCCGGGTCCTCCTCATGGTGGGGGAGGTGGCAGAGGTTGGAAGGGTCGGCCATTCCTGACGGAGTGCTTGAAGTCTCTGCAGTTCAGGAGGGTGTGGAACATGTCCTTATGGTACGGACATTGGGCGTCGAGGATGTCGTCCAATGTACGTTCTCCTCCGTGGGGTGCTCCTCGGGCGCGAGAGGCAGGTGGTCCGGCGGCATGGACTTCTTCGCAAGGCCTCTTCTCCCAACGCTTGTCGGGTTGTTGGTTTGCGTCGCGTCGTGGTGTCGGTGGTGCAAGCTTTGCTCCTCCGATGAGGTCATGAGCTCGTTCGTCGGCGGTGATGTAGAGGTCCGCTTCCCTGAATAGCTGCTCGGAGGTAGTCGGCGCCTTTTGTAGTATGGCTCGGACGAAGGCCGAGTCATTAGATCCCCGGTAGAAGTCCTCGATCACTGTTGCTTCTGCAACCTCGGGGATACTATTTCTCATGGTCTGAAAACTTTTGAGGTATGACCGGAGAGTGTCATCCCCTCGGCGTCTGATGGATTTGAGGTCCCATGGCTGCGCTGGCTTGTCAGAGAGGGATTGGAAGTTGGCGATAAACCACCGACTGAAGTCGCTCCAATCATCGATGCAGTGTCGGGACAGGTGTCGTAGCCATTGCAGTGCATCTTGCCCAAGGACGATGGGCAAATATGCAGTCATCACATCTTCAGTTGCCCTAGTAGCCCGGGCAGCAGTGGTGTAGACAGCTAACCAGCCTCCCGGGTCCTATTTGGGCTCGTACTTGTTGACGTTGGATACCTTGAAGTTAGGGGGCCACTGAATAGCCCTGAAACGTGTAGTAAGCACTGATACTCCACATGTATCCTCCTGTCGACGATTGTGGTGTCGGACTCGGGGAGGGGAGTTGTCGATGTGCTGCCTCGACCGTCCCCGGGTTGTGCCGCCAGTTGAATCTGTTGCCGACTCAACCCTGGTGGCCTGACTTCGTGCAGGGATGCCATGATCTCGATCATACTCTTCTCGACGACGAATCTCGTTCTCATGTCGTCGTTCGCGAGAAGCATTGATGGAGCTCCATG
Source organism: Zea mays (assembly GCF_902167145.1). Lineage (NCBI taxonomy): Eukaryota > Viridiplantae > Streptophyta > Magnoliopsida > Poales > Poaceae > Zea > Zea mays. Next base: position 94,718,691 of record NC_050097.1, read on the forward strand.
CGTCCCACCAACTATTGATGGCGTGTCGTAGATCGCTCGGAGGATGAGCGAGAGGCAGAAGGTGGTTGGCTGCCCGAGTAAGCAGCCGCCGATAGCCCTTGACGTCTGGAGTCCGAGGGAGGCCGTCGGCTATTCGAGCCAACACTCCACCGACCTTGCTCGGTGTGTTCATGGCTTGGGCGAATTCGGGGTTCATATTTCATCCGAAGAGAGGATTCTCTCGATGCTGTCTCGCCTTCTGCTCGGCTTGCTCTTGAGCTTGCCGACGATCACGTCGGCTGGAATTCCTTCTCTCCCTGAAGACTCGTTCATCTGGAGTTTCTCCCACCTCCGAGATCTCATCTCGTGACATGGGCTGCGCCGGATCTTGTTCTCCGGCTTCATGATGTCGTCGGCTGTTACAGCGTTGGTTCCTTCGTCGACGAGCTTCCCGCTGAGGAGGTTCTTCCCCAGGCACCGTTGGTTCATCGTCGGAGATGGGGGACGATTCCACTCTCCCCCCGATAAAGAGGACGTCGGGGTAGAACGGAGTTGTCGTGACCACAAGCTTCTTTCTGTTCTCCTTTGAGGGCGGAGGCACCAGAAGGGCAGCTTGACGGGTCCTTGTTTCTTTTTTTCCTCGTAATTCTCGTCCACTCTTCTATGGATGAGGTGGACAATGGGGTTCTTTGGGTGAATGAATTTTCCGCTCTTGGCTTGCAGGTGGTAGACTTCGCTCGGAGCGCTGGAGGTTGCGCTATTTCCTGCTTTGTTCTAGCTTTCCTAGAGGTTATCAAGGAAGGTTTTCTCTCCGGCAGGTCCGCTATGCGATGTAGAGTTCCTTCTTCATCTGCCACGAATGAGATGGTTCCAAAGCAGAACATGGATCCAGGGCGGAGAGCGATCTTTTTGTTGGAAGGTGATGGCCATTGAGCTAGCTTGGATCAGTGACACACCCTCTACCTGGCACGCCAGCTGTCGGTGTTTTGGGTTCGACCGCGCACCCGAGGTTGCCCCTTGTTGGGGACTTGTTCTCAAATGCTTCAAGTTAAGAACAAGGCAACATAAAAAGTGTTAAATGTTAAAGTCCTTCGTCCTTAAAGACATTATGTCCCTTCGGATATAATGAATTCTGGACGAAGGTTACGAAGGAAAAGACCTTCGTAAGTTCGATAGATGATGAAGAAGAACATATATATGAAATACGAATAATAATACAGATATTGTCATCAATTTATTTTTATTATCAAATTCATAATAACAAATTATAAATGTACCTTCGGATTGATGAAAAGTAAAGGTACAGGCGTGATGCAAAAAGCGAATGCCAAGTCAGCGTGAACAGTACGGGAGTACTGTTCACCTATTTATAGGCACGAGACGCAGCCCGTGTAAAATTACATTGATGCCCTTTACATTTATCAGTAACTCTATAGTAACTCTTCAGGGTCTAGTTTGGCTTTTCATCTTTAAGTCGGTTCCCCTTTTCTGCTGTCATGCCAAAGCTTATCTGCGCATAGCTTCGTTTATCCTTCGTCACAATCGCCTTCCGTCCCACTCAAGCTTCGTCTTGACCATACCCGATTCCGAAGATACCTGTTCACACATTTCACTTGGAAAACATTGTCAAATCATGTTTTTGAGGACCTTCGGAAGCCGATGGCCCCCAACAGTAGCCCCTCGCAATATTAATTTTGCTGGAACGATAAATTCATATTGCGACATGGACGAAGGCTTTAAGCCGAAGGTCCGAAAAAACACCTTCCCTTTGCTAGAATAGCAACAGTCTTTGACAAGCGGGACCCTCCAGTTTTCAATGCACTAGGTGTATAAATAAGAGCTCACCACGAGTTTATTTGGCACGCTCTCTTGCCATCTGCTTTTACTCACCCAACTTTTAGCCTGCGCGTGACAATACTTGCTTGGCTTTTTAAATTTTTAAGCTTCGGTTTCGAGAGCACTTTCTCAGCGTTTGCAAAGATGTCTGAAGATAAGAAAGCTGTTGGTGGTTCGAAGCTAAGCCTTTATGAGGAGATGCATCTGGGCTTTCTTCAATCAATATCGAAGACTAATACAGAGAAGATTACAAGGGAGATTTTGGAGGCTTTATCTGAAGACACTGGTGACAGTGACAGTTATGATGTGGATAGTGGTGGTGAAGACTCCGAAGATCGACCTTGGTGATCAAGCCATGCGGTTTTTGGTAAATCCAGTATTAAAGAAAATCATCTTGTCAATATGAGGGGCATATATTTTCGGGACTTGTCCGTTGCGAGGGCTGACGAAGGAGAGAAGACTTGTCCGACTCCTGAGGAAAATGAAGTCATCGTATTCCGAAGCTTCCTGAAGGCTGGACTACGATTTCCCTTGAGCAGTTTTGTTGTGGAAATACTGAAGATATTTGAAATCTACCTTCACCAACTTACCCCCGAAGCAATCATAAGGATGAGCATCTTTGTGTGGGCCGTGAGGAGCCAAGGTTTGGAACCTAATGCAAAAAGTTTCTGCAACATACATGAGCTATTGTATGAGACAAAACCCTGGGGTAAAGAGCAGTATCACAACGATTTTGGCTGCTACAGCTTCGGCGCCCGGTCTGGGTCAAGCTGCCCCGTGCCAACCTTTCGAAAGAGGTGGCCCGGCGACTGGATGACGGAATGGTTTTACGTGAAGAATGACTTGAAATCACGGGAAGATATTAAAAGTATCATTATGCGCCCTATCTGGCAACGCTTCGGCCTCCAGAGGCCGAAGGTGGAAATGAATGAAGCAGCCGAAGAATGCCAGAGAGCCTTCGGTGTTGTTTGCTCCTTTATTGGGACAAGGGATTTGGTCCAAGAACACATTGCCTTCAGAGTATGGCCACTTGTGGAGAAATGGGAAATGCCGAAGGAGACCATTAAAGAAACTGACGAAGGTGGACTAGTCAGGCTAAAATACACATTCAAATACGGAGATAAATTCGTTGAGCCAGATGATGACTGGTTGAAAAGTATTGAGGCCATCAGTGATGAATTGCTTGGTGTATACTCAAAGGCCGAAGATACTGCATTATCAGCGGCCTTCGGAGGCCGAAAGAAGAAGAGGCTCAACCGAGTTTTTGATGCAATTGGGTTTGTCTACCCCGACTACCGTTATCCAGCGCGGGGTCAAAAAAGAAAGAATACATCTTCTGCGAAGGAAACTGCTTCAGCTGCTCCTAGCGAGCCGGCGCCGAAGAGGAAAAGGGTAAAGGTTCTCACACACCGGCCACGTTATATTGAACCGGCCATAGTGCCTGAGTTTGTGGTGAGACCTCTTCGGCCACCGAAGCTAAAGAACCAATTCCGCTGCCAAAAATCAAAGAACTGGCCGAAGTGCCAGCGACAGAAAAGATAGAAGAGCCGAGGACTGAAGAAACTAAAACGTCAAAAGTTTTAAGTCCTTCAGCAAAAATTGAGGCAGTAAAAAGCCAAAAGGGTCCAGCAGTGACCCCGAAAAGAAAAAGGATGGTTAATGTGCTGGATGTCTTGGAGACAATTAAGTCTTCAAGCACAACTCCGAAGCAAACTGTTGAAACTTCTGAAGTGCATACTGAAGCCTTTGTTGCCGAAGCTTCAAAGCAACAATCTGAAACTGAAGCTGGACCTTCAGAGCCCACCAAGGTAAAACCCTTGGAAGCCGAAGAAACAAAAATGGCAGAGCCATCTTTGGTTGAAGAAACTGACACTGCCGCCCCCGAAGCATCCTCCAAAACCCTCGATTATATTGTACGACATGCTTCGGGAAAAAGATTATCTGAAGAAGAGATTTTTGAAGCTAATCACTATGCCCGAGAATTGAAGTATCCAAAGGGGGCCTTAGTATTCAATGGCACAGACGAAGATGACTTCTTATACTGCCTCTCAGACAACAAAGAATTATCTGTCTGCCGGGAGATGGCTAGGAGTATGGGGTTCCTGAAGCTTGAAGCTGGCCTCAGCGCTATGACAAAGGACGATCTTGCAGATAGCCTTGCATATAATAGTCTGAAGGTATGAAAATTGTATATTTGGAAATCTATAATTTTTAAATTATTCCTTTATTGTTATACTAATTCTTTTCATATAGGGTTTAATACTTAGCAATGCTTTGAGAGCGCAAAAGAATGCTGAAGACGAAAGCTATAATATTGCTTTCAACAACCTACGAACAAAGGTTATTAAGCTGAGGAATGAAGCTTTGGAAAAAGATAAAATTCTGCTTACATTGGTGGATAAGATAAAGGAAGACGAAGCTACTTCTAAAGCTCAAGCTGAGGCTCAAAAACGCAAAAAATCGAGGATCTTCGAAAATAGCTAACCAGAGCTAAAGAAGAACGCATACTTGAAGAGACGAAACAAGAACTTAGTGATCAGTGGGCAAATCATTTAGAAAGAAATGTTTAAGAGCTTCGTGCATCCAAGAAAAGGTGCTATGACAAATCCATAGAATGTGCTAAGAAAATAAAATCCAGTTTCGCCAGCGTTGGCGCATTCTCTAGCGAAGAAAACTTCACAAGGGGTAACCCCGAAGGCCCGATTGAATGGATCAGTCACGAAGCTGAGGCCTTTGAGGAAATTTTGAATAGCCGCGGATTGCTACTATTTTGGAGAGGAAAGGCTGTGAGCATGTGAAATCTTTGGCACAATCTGAAACTGCCTTATCCTCCAAAGATATAAAAGACCCTTCGGCCGAAGCAAGCCTGGTCGGTGGAAAATTTTTCACCGACATCTGGGACAATGGTGGCCGAGAAATGGCCCAAGAAATTATTCAGAAAAGCGAAAAAGGCATCCATGATGCTAGAAAAGTAGCAGAGGCTGCTGAGAAAAGCGCAGAGCCCGAAGGGCAAATAGGTATTAATTAGTGGTTTTTGGCTCTTCGTTGTAACCTTTTGATTTCGAACTTGTTCACAATTTGTAATAGTAATATATCTGTATCTTCTCTTCCCTCAGAACCTGCTGAGCTATCTCCGGCCCCCCACACGAAGGGGGATGACGAAATTAAACAAATGGCCGAAGCCATAATGGATAAAGTTGTTGATCAGCTACTAAACGAAGCTGCAGAAGTAGTCCTAAGGGAAGATTAGATGCTGTTGTAAAAACATTTAGAATGTAATGTTTGTTGAAAATCATGTGTAATATTGTGCAACTTTGGATGTAATATATTAGCTGTTTATAATTCTATTCTTTACGATGCATGAAACATCATATACATACCGTTTTTGAGCCTTCGGCGAAAAAACACCTTCCCTTCTTTTCATGCTTCGTAAAAATCAGTAATCAATCCTCGTAAAATCAATAATCAATAGATCCTTCCACGTCAGAGTTTGACGAAGGTATAACTTTTCAATGGCTATTTTTTGTGCCTTGTCACTATTTCTTCAAAACAATCTTCGAATATCAATATCGAGACACCCCTTCTTGCGTTGTTGATGCACTATGATGTATGATGTTATGCTATGCAAATGATGTAATGATGTGATGTTGTGCAAAATGATATTTGCCGAAGGTTGACATTTATTTTTCACTGTAAGCCTCCCTTAGGAGCTTCTTCGCCTTTTACTTCAGCGGAATCAGCGTTTATTTTTCGCTGTAAGCCTCCCTTAGGAGCTTCTTTGCCTTTTACTTTCAGCGGAATCAGTGATTATTTTTCGCTGTAAGCCTCCCTTAGGAGCTTCTTCGCCTTTTACTTTCAGCGGAATCAGCGCTTATTTTTCGCTGTAAGCCACCCTTATGAGCTTCTTCGCCTTTTACTTTCAGCGGAATAAGCGTTTATTTTTTGCTGTAAGCTCTGCATTCTCTTCAGAACGACTTTTGAGCAGAAAACTTACACTGCGCTCCTTTAGGAACGACTTTTTGCTGCTTCGAATGAATTGCACTGCGTTCCTTAGAACAAATTTTTGATAATTCGAAGGTCCTTCGTGCCACCATAAATTCTTATGCTTAGGCAACTCAAGCCTATGGAGAAGATATATTTTCATTATGGTAAAAAGCGAAACTGTTACAAGAGATTGAAAAACGATAAAAAAACACTTAAACTTCCCATAATTGTTCCTTATTAAAGAGAAAGTAATACTGAATGCGAAAATGCGAAAAGCTGTTGTCGAGGTAGGATATTTGTCAGTAAATGTGCTTTGACTCTGGCACAGTGCTATTGACTGTGCGAGCTTCGGACTCTTCTCTGAAGTCCCGCTGGAGGTGAGTGTGCTGACTCCCTTCTAGCTGCTGACCTCGTTGTGTTGGTGGTGGCGGTGGAGGCTGTTGCCAAGATGCTTGGGGTTGGCTTGCCGAAGCAACAGAAGCTGCAGGGTGATTGCCTACATATTCTAGAATGTAAGGCGAATGGTACGAAGCAGTATGCATGACCTGCTTCGGCTGACTCTGTTGTGCTGCAGCTTCTGCTATCTCCTTTTGCTTCTGGATGGTAACATGACACATCCTAGTGGTATGGCCCTTGTCTTCACCACAGAATAAGCAATAAATTTTTCTTGGTTGATCCCCAAATCTTCCCCCGAAGCCCCTGGCGCCTCTGCCCCTTGGCGCTGGCGGCCGGAAAGAGCTTTGCTGCTGCCCCGAAGCTTGCGAGGAGTACTGTGGCCTTTGCTATTGCCATGACGAAGGACTTTGCCATGACTGCAGTATTGCCACCATACGAAGATATGGTTTCTTCATAGCTCATCAAGAATTGCTTCGGGTCAAAATGACCGTCGTACATGGGGAGTTGGGGGGCTTGTAAGACTGGGGCCATGGTGTAGCCTGCAGTTCAGTTGACAGAGGAGAAGCATCATCAAAAGCAAAATTTCCATGATGGAAATCTTCATACCAGTCGTCCTCATTGTAGAAGCCCTCCTGATGAAGCTCTCTGCGTGGAGGCCTTCGGTTCTGGTCATCTTGAGCAAGATGACGCACTTCTTCCGAAGCTTCATCTATCTGCCTCTGTAGGTCAGCTAGACGAGCCATCTTTTCCTTCTTTCGTTGAACCTGTTGATGGAGCATCTCCAGGTTTTGGATTTCTTGATCCAAGTCGTCCTCTGGAGGCGTTGGACTGGTGGCCTTCCTCTTCTGGCTTTGGGCCTCCCTAAGAGAAAGGACATCCTGATTGGGATCCAGCGGCTACAGGGTGGCAGCCCCTATGGCTGAGGCTTTCTTCGGCGGCATGACGAAGGTGATGCTTGCCGAAGGTGTTCAAAACTCAAAAAATGGACGTGAGTTCACCGGAGGTGGGCGCCAATGTTGGGGACTTGTTCTCAAATGCTTCGAGTTAAGTACAAGGCAACATAAAAAGTGTTAAATGTTAAAGTCCTTCGTCCTTAAAGACATTATGTCCCTTCAGATATAATGAATTCTGGATGAAGGTTACGAAGGAAAAGACCTTCGTAAGTTCGATAGATGATGAAGAAGAACATATATATGAAATACGAATAATAATACAGATATTGTCATCAATTTATTTTTATTATCAAATTCATAATAACAAATTATAAATGTACCTTCGGATCGATGAAAAGTAAAGGTACAGGCGTGATGCAAAAAGCGAATGCCAAGTCAGCGTGAACAGTACGGGAGTATTGTTCACCTATTTATAGGCACGGGACGCAGCCCGTGTAAAATTACATTGATGCCCTTTACATTTATCAGTAACTCTATAGTAACTCTTCAGGGTCTAGTTTGGCTTTTCATCTTTAAGTCGGTTCCCCTTTTCTGCTGTCATGCCGAAGCTTATCTGTGCATAGCTTCATTTATCCTTCGTCACAATCGCCTTCCGTCCCACTCAAGCTTCGTCTTGACCATACCCGATTCTGAAGATACCTGTTCACACATTTCACTTGGAAAACATTGTCAAATCATGTTTTTGAGGACCTTCGGAAGCTGAAGGCCCCCAACACCCCTCAAGGTGTTTTTTGGAGTAGGACGGTGTTACCAACTGTAGCTCGATGGTTCGTGTTAGATGCACGAGAGATAGTGGACGATTTTATACAGCTTCGGGCCGCTTAGAAAGGCATAACACCCTACTTCCTAGTGTGGATCTTTTATGTGGTGGGTTACAGGGGAGTTCTTTAGTATGAGGGATACTAGAGAGTTGAGTAGACGGCTAATGAGTGAGTTGTTGTTTTAGGGGGTGCCCCTAGGCCTTATATACTCGACCGTGGGGAGTTACATGCGAATATGATAACAATGTGCGCCTAAGTAATAGTGAACTGACTGAGCCTATCTTCCTATAATTCTGCCGACTTATCATCATTCAGTTCCGACGCCTGAGGGCACAGCGCGGGAGAATCGGATCACTATAGTGGATAATGCTTAAATTTATTGGGCTGCCTGGGCTCGAGTTGATCCAATCTTGCTTCGACCTGCTCTGCCAGACATTCCTCCCGAGGCCCACGAAGGGATGGCCTTGCAAAACAATGGGCCCAAGGCCTTTTGTGAGGTCTTCTAGCCTTCTAGTGGACCCGAGGGATATCTGTCCCCCACAACGGCGGATCGACGAGCTCCAGTGAGGTGTACCGAGGTCTCGAGCACGTAGGGTTCAATCCAAGGTCATGAGAAGTACCATTAATTCATCAAACATATAGTGCTCACCTAGGTTTGCCCAAAGAAGCTATGATTTGTCCGGTCAACATGGGCACTGCCCTAAGCGGCGTTCGGCGAACGACACTACGGCGTTCAAGTGAACCCTGTGTGGTAGAGTTCAAACAGGAAAGCGCATAAGCTTCACGATGGCCTATAGAATGCGAAACACAAGTTAAACAACTATGACCAACCTTAGGAAAGGCTGACCACGCAGGTGCACCACTCGGCAGCGCTGGTGACCACCGATGGGGAACAACTGGTGTTCTTGGCTACCGACGGTGGAACGGGGGAAACAAAGGGTGGCATGGATGCGTAACGGAGAGGCGAGACTGAGAGCAGGCTCAATTTAAAGGGAGTCACCATGACGGTGGTCAATTTGACAGCTGAATCACGACGGCAGCGGTAGCCCGTGGAGCTCCACGTTAGCCTCAAAGGTGTCCACAGGCCAGTAATGTGGCAGACTTACCACGAACCCTTTATGACGGTTCAACATGAGAGCCCCCAACCAGCTGTGTGGATGGCCGGAGCGACCGGTGGCTTGCTACGGTGGCGGTAGATGAAGCACGGTGAGGACACGTGGTGTCCGTGGCTAGAGCGGTAACTCGATCACCGAATCCGAGCCAGAGATCTTTTACCACTTCATTGATCCACGTCTCAGCGGCACCAATCGTGGTGCGAGATTGAATCATGGCGGGGGACATCGGTGGCGGGCACACATAACTCAATCTTGTTCAGTTCACTGTACCATGGGATGTTCATTCAGCGCGCCTGACAAAGCGATTTGAGGAGTTCCTTTCTCAAATTTTTATGTGACAACTTGTTTATCCGACTACATCAAAGTTGTTGTCCGTCATGCTAGCTTCAATTTTGTTATAAGGTTCTTGCTCATACCTCCACTCGATCAAATGCAATTCGGTTCCAAAGTTGATCTAATGCCACTATTAGTCTAACTTTCAGACCAACACACGACTGATAGCCCAACTTCTAGGCCATTTTGCCCCAATTTCTTTATAGCTCTAGGGTTCAATCACTTAATCAAACTTGGACTACTTTAATAGCTCTACAAATTTGTTGTAGTGACCCACAACAAAATCTCCATAGATCAAGAGATACATAGATCTAATGTCAGCACAATATCACTGTTTTTCAAAGTTAAGCATTTGGGTGCCTTTGGGACCTTTTTGTAATTTACTCCAATTTGTTTCATAACACATGGAAATCTCCAAATACAAAAGTTGCCTATTTTCTGTTACTCTACCACTTTGATATATACACTTTGGTCCAAAAATGCATAGAAATTGGAGTGACCTCATACGACACTACTTAGGGTCTCTAGGGTCCTTATTAGGGTTTGAGTGTTCTAGGGTTTATGTGGCACTCAAACACTCTAAGTTGAGCTTCCTTTGAACATCTTCACTAACATTTGAGTTCATACTTAAATTGCTATCTCACACACCCACATGCTTCTAGTCCTTGGGTAAGCACCATATCCTAGGGTTAAGGATCAATTCAAGTCATCACATCACAACTTGTTTTGAAATTTTTACCTAGTGGATGCACTCTAGGTGTATCATACATAATGCAATGCTAGTGCAAATGATGTCATGTCAAAGTTTTAGTTCTAGTAACACCAAGGGTGTTCCACTTAATACGACTCACTATGCATTTTCAATAAGATTTTACATATCATAGCATACATGTATCTCATGCATTACATTCGTTATATTATAACGTCACGTACAGAGAGTACATGCTGATTCTGGAGCAAGGAATCAAATAAGAGGAAGACCAATAGCTCGCTCCCGGACCTGCCATTGAGGAACTCCCCAGTGCACTAAGTGTAGGAGTTAGTACATACTGATCCCCGGTGCACTAAGTGAGGAAGATCAAATAAGAGGAAGACCAATAACCTTTAATATGCTATTTTACTACAATTACTGTTTGTAAGCTTGTACTATGCACTAAGTGTAGGAGTTATTTGAAAACATTAGTTGCATGAACTCAGGATTCTTTTATGAGATGAATACTAGTATGCTAGGTCGAGTAGCTGCTATGCTAATTAAGGGTCTCGATAGAAGTCGAGTGATTTTTCTAACACTCGCACGAAGTCGAGATTTGGTTGTATCCACTTTGATAATAGAATTATGATATGTCTTTGGACACGGATTTGTGGGGATGCCTTGTCCATGAGATGGAAATTGGAATAAGGATTAACGCGTGGCTACCGGTGTCAAGCGTTTGAACGTACTAAACACATACCTAGAAATATGGTAAATCGGTAAGCCTAGTACCTAAGTGAACCTACCCGTAGACTTTATCCCTCATTGGTCCTGAGTGGAGTCTCTCATGCTAGCTATGGTGGGTACAAGTGCGGTCATTGCACAATGGCAGCTGGGGTTAGTGGAACATTGTATGTCAAGGCCATAAGCCTCGTTTTGTGGCTAGGGAATTGATGGGGATAGTTGCAAGGATAAACACTCGATTTGAATCCTCTACTTATCGCAGTAAATGAGACTGCTTTACCCATTGTACTGCATTGAGTAAGAAGTGAAAGTGGTTTCATGAGCTAAAGTGTTGATTTGATTAAATGCTTGTTTCCATATATGCTTAGAAGGAAGAAAACTTAGTGTAAGGAACATCATAGAACTTGAAAAAGCTAAAATTTGACTTAGACTCAACTAGTGCTTTTGGCAAACCAAATGTTGGGGACTTGTTCTCAAATGCTATGAGTTAAGAACAAGGCAACACAAAATGTTAAGGGCTAAAGACCTTCGTCCTTCGAAGCATTATCTCTCTTAGGATATAATGATCTTCAGACGAAGGTTATGTAGGACATACCTTCATAATCTCAGTATATAATATTAAAAGTAGAAGCATATGAAACATGGAAAATAACATGAACAATCATATTGAATCATTAGATTATTTATATTCTCATTATCTCATCATGGACAAACATTAATAACAGTAAATTACATTTGTACCTTCGGCTTGATAGAAGGTATGAGCCCAAGAGTGATGTGCGAGTGAATACCAGTCAGCGTGAACAGTACGGTGCTACTGTTCATCTATTTATAGGCACAGAACGCAGCCTATGTAAAATTACATCTGTTGGGGACTTGTTCTCAAATGCTTCAAGAGTTAAGAACAAGGCAACATAAAAAGTGTTAAATGTTAAAGTCCTTCGTCCTTCAAGACATTATGTCCCTTCGGATATAATGAATTTTGGATGAAGGTTATGAAGGAAAAACCCTTCGTAAGCTCGATAGATGATAAGAAAGAATTCATACATGAAATACGAATAATAATACAGATATTATCATCAACTTATTTTTATTTACATTATCATATTTGTAATAACAAATTATAAATGTACCTTCAAATTGACGGAAAGCAAAGGTACCACTACAAGAAAAAAAGGCAAGGAGTGTCGGCCAAAAACCCACACTCTTACTGAAATAAGCCAACACTCTTAGTATAAGAGTGTCGGTTGACCGACACTCTAAAATGAACACTCTTATTCGTATAGAAGTGTGGGGACTAACACTCTTAAGGTAAGAGTGTCGGTTCCGCGCGCAACCAACACTCTTATGTTAAGAGTGTCGGCCAGTGACGTGGCGGACACTCTTACTGCGCGCACGGTCACCAGCCTCCCTGGGCGCACATAAGAATGTGGGGGTCGACACTCCTACTGAATAAATTTTTTTTAATACCCAGTTTTATTTTTCTCCCTCTCCGGATGGGAAGCCTCCATAACAGCACAATACAAGCACAATATTCAATATATCACAACACAAGCACCATATTCAATATATCATAACACAAGCACCATATTCAATATTCATACAAGTTCAAGTCCATAAGAAAGAAGTTCAAATCCATCTGAAACAAGTTCAAGTCCATACAAAACGCAATGCTAGTAAGTTCCACACAAGCATCCATATTAATTCATTCCGTCGGTGGGTCATTGGAGCCGCCGCCACTTGTGTTCATCAATAAGTCCATAAACGTGCTCTGATCCGGAGGCGGACTAGCATGATGTGAGCCGAACCCTTTAAAAGAAACAAACATTTGTTAGTTTACCGAGTAACTAATTAAACATATACATAGGCTGCAACATCGAATAACCCTTTAAAAGAAACAAACATCTGTGTTTGTGTCGGTGGCCAAATGCCGGGCTGGCGAGGTGCCCACGGCATCATTTGCCCTCCTATCAGACCCGATGGCATCAATTGGTCTTGGATAGTTGCAAAACCCTGAAACAGAAGACACACTCTTGTTTATGATTAAGAAGTTGCGGTGATCAACAATAAAAGTAACTATAGATCATGCGAATGACAAAAGTTTAAAATAGATCATGTACAAGCAAACATGTAGAAAGACAGAGAGCAAGCAACCAATGATTATCAGACAAATGATGTTTAGTAGATGATTGTACCTGTGATCCATCCACCGCTGCAGTGGAGCGATCCGATGATTGTCCAGACACCGGATGTGTGATGATAGGGGGTTGTTGAAAAGGCGGCATGCCGAACTGAGTTCCGGCACCTCTGTACATCTGCAAATAGATTATTCATCAGTTTTTCAGTTAATTGGACTTGAGAAACAACGAAAAACAAAAAATTGATACCTGATGCAACATCCAATTTTGCATTTGTTGCATCTGTTGCTGCACTTGTTTCTTATATTGCGCCATACTCTCCTCCATCTGAGTCATCTTCTCAAGCAACTCTCCTTCACGTGCAGATGATCGTCGGGGTCGATTCGACCTAGCTAAGAAATTGGACCATCTAGTGTAACTCTAACGGGGGACAACACCGTCGCCGATTGCTAACCTGTAAGAGTATCAATGTGACAAGCGTATATAACAAGACTTCACTAAACAGTAAATGACAAGACTTCACTAAACAGTAACAATGTGACAAGCGTAGATAACAAGCATTTTGTTGCTACCAGCTGAAACATTATCTCCATGATAAGTAGTATAACCGGTCTTTGACGACATGTTACTGAAACTGCGGGTTTTCTGGTACTTACCCTTTTCTGGTTTGGTTTTCTAGCATAAAATGTATCATCATTTATGTAATGTCCTATTGTAATGACCTGACGGAATGGAGCTCTTGGGAAGTGTGCACGTGCTACAATAGGTCCTGAAGCAGCCATGGTAGATGAACTAGTCGTAGCAGGAGTTGATCGTTGCATCCTTTTCATCTTCTGTGCAGCTTTCCTGGAGACAACTTCCTGAAAATCACCACCATTGCTAGAATAACCGCTGTAGAGCAAGGCTTCTTGGCTACAGCCAGGACCAACTGCTAATAAACTGAAGCTTTGATGATGACCATTTGGTCTGTTTCCTTCACCACTCGTCATCTTGCGCCTAAAACCTCGTGAATCTGTAGAATCTGATGCAAACAATGACGGCTCACTTCTCGCATCTGACAAGCTGCCAGCATAATCACCCATGGTGCATTTCCATGCATTGCCACCAGTATAATAGTCGATGAACGACTAGCAGCAGTGGTGTATGAAGTAGTGCTCTCAAAGCTTTTGAAGTCATCATTGCTGCTAGAAGCTGATAGGTCCTTCTCGTTACCAGAAGATGCATTGTTTACAGCAGAAGTGATGACAAGTTTTGCTGTCACCCGACAGCTGGAGGAGGAAGAACTGTATTCCAGCAGTGGCACCCAAACGGCAACACGGCTGGACGTGGACGCCGAGGTTTTGCCACCAGTCACGTTAGCGCATGTGGAAGAAGGTTGTTGGGTGGGTGGCTCAGTCTGTGCAGATAGCCGCCCGGCTCAATGATAGCCGCCCGGCGTCCGGCTTGACGAGGCCGCTTGGCTCGGCGAGGCACTGCGCCGCGCCCAGAGCTTGGAGCTCGGCGAGGCCGCCCGGCTCCGCCATGTCCGCCCGGCGTCCGGCTAGGAGAGGCCGCCTGCCTCGGCGAGGCCGCCCAGCGCTTGGCTCGGCGAGGCCGCCCGACGCGCAGCTTGGCGAGTCTGATGGCGCGCCTCCGGACAGGGAGACTGGGTAGGAGAGACGGCGGCGGATTGGCAAGCAGAGTAAAGTGGAAGACGCGCGGCGGTAGAAGACGCGCGGGCGGCTGTAGAATAGGATTGGGGATTAGGGTAAAATCCATAAGAGTGTCGGTGTGGAAAAAACCCACACTTTTAAATTAAAAGTGTCGGTTTCTGCAGGACCCCGACACTCTTAAATTAAGAGAGTCGGTGCAGTAAAACCCACACTTTTACTTTGATTAAGAGTGTCAGCCCCGACACTCTTTAATTAACTGACACTCCTTCAATGTTTTCTTGTAGTGTACAGGCGTGATGCAAAAAGCGAATGCCCAGTCAGCGTGAATAGTACGGGAGTACTGTTCATCTATTTATAGGCGCGGGACATAGTCCGTGTAGAATTACATTAATGCCGTTTACATTTGTCAATAACTCTATAATAATTCTTCGAGGTCTAATTTGGCTTTTCATCTTTAAGTCGGTTCCTCTTTTCTGCCGTCATGCCGAAGCTTTTCTGCGCATAGCTTCGTGATCATCTTATCCTTCGTCATGACCGTCTTCCGTCCCACTCAAGCTTCGTCTTGACCAGACACTTGTATACCCGTAACCTGATGTCCGAAGATACCTGTTCACATATTTCAC
Source organism: Zea mays (assembly GCF_902167145.1). Taxonomy (NCBI): domain Eukaryota; kingdom Viridiplantae; phylum Streptophyta; class Magnoliopsida; order Poales; family Poaceae; genus Zea; species Zea mays. The sequence continues at coordinate 94,733,896 of NC_050097.1, forward strand.
TTGGAAAACATTGTCAAATCATGTTTTTGAGGACCTTCGGAACCCGAAGGCCCCCAACAGTAGCCCCTCGCAATATTAATTTGCTGGAATGATAAATTCATATTGCAACATGGACGAAGGCTTTAAGCCGAAGGTCCGAAAAAACACCTTCCCTTTGCTAGAATAGCAACAGTCTTTGACAAGCGGGACCACCCAGTTTTCGACGCACTAGGTGTATAAATAAGAGCTCACCACGATTTTATTTGGCACGCTCTCTTGCCATCTGCTCTTGCTCACCCGACTTTTAGCCTGTGCGCAACAACACTTGCTTGGCTTTTTAAATTTTTAAGCTTCGGTTTTGAGAGCACTTTGTCAGCGTTTGCGAAGATGTTTGAAGATAAGAAAGCTGTTGGTGATTCGAAGCTAAGCCTGTCTGAGGAGATGCATCTGGGCTTTCTTCAATCAATATCAAAGACTAATACAGAGAAGATTACTAGGAAGGTTTTGGAGGGTTTATCTGAAGATACTGGTGACAGTGACATTTATGATGTGGATAGTGGTGGTGAAGACTCCGAAGATCGACCTTGGCGACCAAGCCATGCGGTTTTTGGTAAATCCAGTATTAAAGAAAGTCATCTTGTCAATATGAGGGGCAGATATTTTCGGGACTTGTCTGTTGTGAGGGCTGATGAAGGAGAGAAGACTTGTCTGACTCTCGAGGAAAATGAAGTCGTGATATTCCGAAGCTTCTTAAAGGCTGGACTGCGATTTCCCTTGAGCAATTTTGTCGTGGAAATACTGAAGATATTTGAAATCTACCTTCATCAACTTACTCCCGAAGCAATCATGAGGATGGGCATCTTTGTGTGGGCTGTGAGAAGCCAAGGTTTAGAACCAAATGCAAAAAGTTTCTACAACATACATGAGCTATTGTACGAGACGAAACCCTGGGGTAAAGAGCAGTATCACAACAATTTTGGCTGCTACAGCTTCGGCGCCCGATCTGGGTCAAGCTGTCCCGTGCCAACCATTCGAAAAAGATGGCCCGACAACTGGATTACGGAATGGTTTTATGTGAAGAATGATTTAAAAACTCGGGAAGATATTAAAGGTATCATTATGCGCCCTATTTGGCAACGCTTCGGCCTCCGGAGGCCGAAGGTGGAGATGGACGGAGCAGCCGAAGAATGCCAGAGAGCCTTCAGCGTGGTGTGCTCTTTTATTGGGACAAGGGATTTAATGCAAGAACACATTGCCTTCAGAGTATGGCCACTTGCAGATAACTGGGAAATGCCGAAGGAAACCGTCAAGGAACCTAACGAATGTGGACTAGTCAGGCTAAAATACACATTCAAATACGGAGATAAGTTCGTTGAGCCAGATGATGACTGGTTGAAAAGTATTGAGGCCATAAGCGATGAATTGCTTGGATTATACTCGAAAGCCGAAGACACTGCACTATCAGCAGCCTTCGGAGGCCGAAAGAAGAAGAGACTCAATCGAGTATTTGATGCAATTGGATTTGTCTACCCCGACTACCGTTATCCAGCGCGGGGTCAAAAAAAAGAATACATCTTCTGCGAAGGAAGCTGCTTCAGCCGCCGCTAGCGAGCCGGCGCCGAAGAGGAAAAGGGTCAAGGTTCTCACACACCGGCCACGCTATATTGAACCGGCCACAGTGCCTGAATTTGTCGGTGAGACCTCTTCGGCCACCGAAACCATGGAGCCTACTCTCCTACCGAATGTTGAAAAGCCAATTATAATACCGGAAATGAAGAAAATAGAAGAATCGGAGGCTACGGAAACAAGGACACATGAAATTTTAAGTCCTTCAGCAAAAATTGAGGCAGCAAAAAACCAAAAGGGTCCAGCAGTGACCCCCAAAAGAAAAAGGATGGTTAATGTTCTGGATGTTTTGGAAACAATAAAATCTTCAAGCACTACTCCGAAGAGAATTGTTGGAACTTCCGAGGTGCACACTGAAGCCTTTGTTGCCGAAGCTTCAAAGAACCAGGCAGAAACTGAAGCTGGGCCTTCAGAGCCCGCCAAGGTGAAATCCTTGGAAGCCGAAGAAACAGAAAAAGCAGAGCCAACTTTGGTTGAAGAAACTGGTACTGCTGCCCCCGAAGCATCCTCCAAAGCCCTCGATTATATTGTACGACATGCTTCGGGAAAAAGATTATCTGAAGAAGAGATTTTTGAAGCTAATCACTATGCCCGAGAACTGAAGTATCCAAAGTGGGTCTTAGTATTCAATGGCACAGACGAAGACGACTTCTTATACTGCCTCCCAGACAACAAAGAATTATCTGTCTGCCGGGAGATGGCTAGAAGTATGGGGTTCCCAAAGCTTGAAGCTGGCCTCTGCGCTATGACAAAGGACGATCTTGCAGATAGCCTTGCATATAATAGTCTGAAGGTATGAAAGTTGTATATTTGGAAGTTTATAATTTTTGAATTATTCTTTTATCCTTATACTAATTCTTTTCATATAGGGTTTAATACTTAGCAACGCTTTGAGAGCGCAAAAGAATGCTGAAGACGAGAGCTATAATATTGCTTTCAACAACCTACGAACAGAGGTTATTAAGCTGAGGAACGAAGCTGTGGAAAAAGATAAAATTCTGCTTACATTGGTGGATAAGATAAAGGAAGACGAAGCTACTTCTAAAGCTCAATCTGAGGCTCAGAAGCGCAAAATTGAGGATCTTCGGAAACAGTTAGCCAGAGCTAAAGAAGAACACATACTTGAAGAGACGAAACGAGAACTTAGTGATTAGTGGGCAAATCATTTAGAAAGAAATGTTGAAGAGCTTTGTGCATCCAAGAAAAGGTGCTATGACAAATCTATAGAATGCGCTAAGAAAATAAAAACCAGCTTCGCCAGCGTTGGCGCATTCTCGAGCGAGGAAAACTTCACAAGGGGTAATCCCGAAGGCCCGATTGAATGGATCAGTCACGAAGCTGAGGCCTTTGAGGAAATTTTGGATAGCCGCGGAGACATATGTGCCTTTTCGGGTGCTAGGGGGATTGCTACTATTTCGGAGAGGAAAGGTTGCGAGCATGTGAAATATTTGGCACAATCCGAAACTGCCTTATCCTCCGAAGATATAAAAGACCCCTCGGCCGAAGCAAGCCTGGTCGGTGGAAAATTTTTCACCGACATCTGGGACAATGGTGGCCGGGAAATGGCCCAAGAAATTATTCAAAAAAGCGAAAAAGGCATCCATGATGCTAGAAAAGTAGCAGAGGCCGCTGAGAAAAGCGTAGAGCCCGAAGGGCAAATAGGTATTAACTAGTGGTTTTTGACTCTTTGTTGTAATTTTTTGATTTCGAACTTGTTCACGGTTTGTAATAGTAATATATCCGTATCTACTCTTCCCTCAGAACCTGCTGAACCATCTCCGAGCCCCCACACGAAGGGGGATGACAAAATTAGACAAATGGCCGAAGCCATCATGGATAAAGTTGTTGATCAGCTACTAAACGAAGCTGCAGAAGTAGTCCTAAGGGAAGATTAAATGCTGTTGTAAAAACATTTAGAATGTAATGTTTGTTGAGAATCATGTGTAATATTGTGCAACTTTGGAAGTAATATATTAGTTGTTTATAGTTCTATTCTTTACGATGCATGAAACATCATATACATACCGTTTTTGAGCCTTCGGCGAAAAAACACCTTCCCTTCTTTTCATGCTTCGTAAATAATATCCGTGTTCTCATAAAATCAGTAACCAATCTTCGTAAAATCAATAATCAATAGATCTTTCCATTTCAGAGTTTGACGAAGGTATAACTCTTCAATGGCTATATTTTTTTGTGCCGTGTCACTATTTCTTCAAAACAATCTTCGAATATCAATATCGAGACCCCCCTTCTTGCGTTGCTGATGCACTATGATGTATGATGTTATGCTATGCAAATGATGTAATGATGTGATGTTATGCAAAATGATATTTGCCGAAGGTTGACATTTATTTTTCACTGTAAGCCTCCCTTAGGAGCTTCTTCGCCTTTTACTTCAGCGGAATCAGCGTTTATTTTTCGCTGTAAGCCTCCCTTAGGAGCTTCTTCGCCTTTTACTTTCAGCGGAATCAGCGCTTATTTTTCGCTGTAAGTCTCCCTTAGGAGCTTCTTCGCCTTTTACTTTCAGCGGAATCAGCGTTTATTTTTCGCTGTAAGCTCTGCATTCCCTTCAGAACGACTTTTGAGCAGAAAACTTACACTGCGCTCCCTTAGGAACGACTTTTTGCTGCTTCGAAGAAATTGCACTGCGTTCCTTAGAACAAATTTTTGATAATTTGAAGGTCCTCCGTGCCACCATAAATTCTCATGCTTCGGCAACTCAAGCCTATGGAGAAGATATATTTTCATTATGGTAAAAAGAAACTGTTACAAGAGATTGAAAAACGATAAAAAGCACTTAAACTTCCCATAATTGTTCCTTATTAAAAAGAAAGTAATACTGAATGCGAAAATGCGAAAAGCTGCTGTCGAGGTAGGATATTTGTCAATAAATATGCTTCGACTCTGGCACAGTGCTATTGAATGTGCGAGCTTCAGACTCCTCTCTGGAGTCCCGGTGGAGGTGAGTGTGCTGACTCCCTTCTGGCTGCTGACCTCGTTGCGTTGGTGGTGGCGGTGGAGGCTGTTGCCAAGATGCTTGGGGTTGACTTGCCAAAGCAACAGAAGCTGCAGGGTGATTGCCTACATATTCTAGAATGTAAGGCGAATGGTACGAAGCAGTATGCATGACTTGCTTCGGCTGACTCTGTTGCGCTGCAGCTTCTGCTATCTCCTTTTGCTTCTGGATGGTAACATGGCACATCCTGGTGGTATGGCCCTTGTCTTCACCACAGAATAGGCAGTAAATTTTTCTTGGCTGGTCCCCAAATCTTCCCCTGAAGCCCCTGGCGCCTCTGCCCCTTGGCGCTGGCGGCCGAAAAGAGCTTTGCTGCTACCCTGAAGCTTGCGAGGAGTACTGTGGCCTTTGCTGTTGACTTCCTCTATCATCACTTTGAGTAGAGTTGTGAATTGACCTGACGTGCCTCGAAAGGAATCTTCCTCCGACGCCCCTAGTCATTTCAGAGAACCTGAATGCTTCCTCCCTTCTTTGGCGAAAGTCATTGTCAGCTCGAATATACTCGTCCATCTTCTGGAGCAGCTTCTCCAAAGTTTGAGGAGGCTTCCTGGCAAAGTATTGCGCTGAAGGTCCCGGCCGAAGTCCCTTAATCATGGCCTCAATGACAATTTCATTGGGCACTGTTGGTGCCTGTGCCCTCAGACGCAGGAACCTTTGGACATACGCCTAAAGGTATTCTTCGTGGTCCTGGGTGCACTGGAATAAAGCTTGAGCAGTGACCGGCTTCGTCTGAAACCCTTGGAAGCTGGTTATCAACATGTCCTTCAGCTTTTGCCATGAGGTGATTGTTCCTGGCCGAAGAGAGGAGTACCAGGTTTGTGCAACACTCTTGACGGCCATGACGAAAGACTTTGCGATAACTGCAGTATTGCCACCTTACAAAGATATGGTTGCTTCATAGCTCATCAAGAATTGCTTTGGGTCTGAATGACCGTCGTACATGGGGAGCTGGGGTGGCTTGTAAGACTAGGGCCATGGTGTAGCCTGCAGTTCTGTTGACAGAGGAGAAGCATCATCAAAGGCAAAATTTCCATGATGGAAATCTTCATACCAGTCGTCCTCATTGTAGAAGCCCTCCTGATGAAGCTCTCTGCGCGGAGGCCTTCGGTTCTGGTCATCTTGAGCAAGATGACGAACTTCTTCCGAAGCTTCATCTATCTGCCTCTGTAGGTCAGCTAGACGAGCCATCTTTTCCTTCTTTCGTTGAACCTGTTGATGGAGCATCTCCAAGTTTTGGATTTCTTGATCCAAGTCGTCCTCCGGAGGCGTTGGATTGGTGGCCTTCCTCTTCTGGCTTCGGGCCTCCCTAAGAGAAAGGACATCCTGATTGGGATCCAGCGGCTATAGAGTGGCAGCCCCTGTGGCTGAAGCTTTCTTCGGCGGCATGACGAAGGTGATGCTTGCCGAAGGTGTTCAAAACTCAAAAAATGGACGTGAGTTCACCGGAGGTGGGCGCCAATGTTGGGGACTTGTTCTCAAATGCTTCAAGAGTTAAGAACAAGGCAACATAAAAAGTGTTAAATGTTAAAGTCCTTCGTCCTTCAAGACATTATGTCCCTTTGGATATAATGAATTTTGGACGAAGGTTATGAAGGAAAAACCCTCCGTAAGCTCGATAGATGATAAGAAAGAATTCATACATGAAATACGAATAATAATACAGATATTATCATCAACTTATTTTTATTTACATTATCATATTTGTAATAATAAATTATAAATGTACCTTCAAATTGACGGAAAGCAAAGGTACAGGCGTGATGCAAAAAGCGAATGCCCAGTCAGCGTGAACAGTACGGGAGTACTTTTCATCTATTTATAGGCGCGGGACGCAGCCCGTGTAGAATTACATTAATGCCCTTTACATTTGTCAATAACTCTATAATAATTCTTCGAGGTCTAATTTGGCTTTTCATCTTTAAGTCGGTTCCTCTTTTCTGCCGTCATGCCGAAGGTTTTCTGCGCATAGCTTTGTGATCATCTTATCCTTCGTCATGACCGTCTTCCGACCTACTCAAGCTTCGTCTTGACCAGACACTTGTATACCCGTAACCTGATGTTCGAAGATACCTGTTCACATATTTCACTTGGAAAACATTGTCAAATCATGTTTTTGAGGACCTTCGAAAGCCGAAGGCCCCCAACAACATCCATGCCCTTGATATTTACTATTGACTTAAGGACAATCTATCAAGGACTAGATGACCTTTTCCCCTTTAAATTGGTTTCATTTTCCACCGCTAAGCCAAAGCTTCTCAATCGTAGCTTCGAAACTGGTTCATCCTTCTCCCAGACCCCGTGTTGGGGACTTGTTCTCAAATGCTATGAGTTAAGAACAAGGCAACACAAATGTTAATGGTTAAAGGTCCTTCGTCCTTCGAAGCATTATTTCCCTTAGGATATAATGATCTTTAAACGAAGGTATATGGAATATACGTTAATGAAAGAAGAAGCATATGAAATATAAGAGACAACATGAATAATTATACGACATTATTAATATATCTTCTTTATGTTAACATGGGTAAACAAAAACAATATTGAACTACATTTTGTACCTTCGGCGTAACAGAAGGTAAAAGTCCAAGCGTGACGCACAAATGAATACATGTCAGCGTGAATAGTATGGGGGTACTGTTCATCTATTTATAGGCGCAGGACGCAGCATGTGTAAATTTACATTCATGCCCTTCATATTTACTATTGACTTATGGACAACCCAGCGGGGACTAGATGGCCTTTTCCCCTTTAAGTCGGTTCCTCTTTCCGCCATTGAGCCAAAGCTCCGTTGCGCGTAGCTTCGGAGCAACATCAGCCTTCGTGTGGACCATGCTTTTCACATCGTGTTTACTTTTAACCCGAGTCCGAAGGTACCTGTTCATATGTTACACTTGGAAAACATTGTTAAATCATGTTTTTGAGGACCTTCAGAAGACGAAGGCCCCCAACAGTAGCCCCTCGTAGTATTAATTTGTTAAGATAACGAATTCAGACTGCGACATGGACGAAGGCCTTAAGCTGAAGGTCCGAAAAAACACCTTCTCTTTGCTAGAATAGCAACAGTCAATGATACGCTGCTTGTAACACGCTGGGCGTATAAATAGGAACTCACATCAGCTGCATTTGATACGCTGCTTGTGCCATTTGCATTATTTTCTCAATCTTTTAGCTCTTGCTCACTAGCGCTTGCTAGATTTTCAAGCTCTCTGAACTTCGGTTTAAAAAACATGTTTTCACCATGTCTGGAGAAAAGATGTCTCAGGAAAAGAAGGTTGTTGCGGAAACGAAGCTGACCGAAGAAGCGAAGCTGTTTGAGGAGAAGAAGTCTGTGGATCCTTATGTTGCTGGATTTGTTGAATCGATGGCAAAAACAAACATAGAGAAAATTACTAGAGAGATACTAGAAGGTTTGTCTGAAGATATTGGTGACAGCGATAGCTATGATGCAGAAAGTGGGGATGAAGATTCTGAGGATCGGCCCTAGCGGCCAAGTCATTCAATCTTCGGAAAATCGACCATCAAACAGAGTCATCTTGAGAACATGAGGAAGGTACTTTCGGGATATGTCTATTGTGAGGGCTGGCGGAGACAACAACGTCCCTGCCCCTGAGGAGAACGAAGTTCTGATCTATCAAAGCTTCTTCAAGGTTGGACTTCGGTTCCCTTTGAGCAAGTTTGTAGTTGAAGTGCTGAAGACCTACCAAATCTTCCTTCATCAGATCACCCCCAAAGCCATAATAAGAATGGGGATTTTTGTCTGGGCAGTAAGGAGTCAAGGGCTAGAGCCAAGCGCGAAGTGCTTCTGCAGTATGCACGAACTTCTATATGAGACGAAGGCCATGGGTAAAGAACAGTACCACAACAACTTCGGTTGTTATGGATTTATCGCTCGCCCCAACGCAAGCCACCTAGTGCCAACATTTCGGAAAAGATGGCCTGGGGCCTGAATGGAAGAGTGGTTTTATGTGAAGAATGATCTAAAGACGAGGGAAGACATAAAAGAAATCATTATGCGTCCCATCTGGTCTCGCTTCGGCCTCCGAAGGCCGAAGGTCAAAATTGATGACGCCACCGAAGCTTGTCAGAAGACCTTCAGTACTATTTGCTCCTTCATTGGCATAAGAGACTTAATTCAAGAACATATAGCATTCAGAGTATGGCCGCTTGTAGAAAGCTAGGAAATGCCGAAGGAGACCATCACTAACTCTAGCGAAGGTGGTTTGGTCCGGCTGAAGTATACATTCAGGTTTGGGGATAAGTTTGATGAACCAAATGATGATTGGCTGAAGTGTATTGAAGCTACTAGTGACGAGTTACTTGGGGCGTATTCCAAAACCGAGGACAATGCCTTGTCCGTAGCCTTCGAGGGTCGGAATAAGAAAAGGTTGAATAGGGTATTCGATGCTATTGGCTTTGTATACCCTGACTATTGTTACCCACTGCGAGGGCAAGGGGTAAAAAGAAAGATTGCTGCTTCTGGAAAGGTTGCCGCTTCGGCCATCACAGCTGAGCTGAAGGGCAAGAAGATGAAGGTTCTGACTCACCGGCCGTGTTATATTGAACCAGTCGTGATACCTGAATTTGGCGAAGGGGCCTCTTCAGCTGCTAAAACAAAAGAAACTATTCCGTCCGCGCAAAGCACTGAAGAACCGGTTGTAATGCCGAAGGTGCCTTCAGTCAAGCTAGTTGAAACGAAGGTTGATAAGGCTGAAGGGCCAAAAGTTGAAGAAATAATAAAAATGCCAGAGATTTTCAGCCCTCCAACAGAGGCAACAGTACCAAAGGTACAAATGGGTTCTGCCATAACTCCTAAGAGGAGAAGGATGGCAAATGTGTTGGATGTTGTGTTAGAAACAACAAAAACCTTGAGTCCTGCTCCTTCAAGGAAAGTTGCCGAAGCTTCCAAGGCGCAACCCAAAGCTGATTCTAAGCAGGCTGAAGTTGAAGCTGCAACAATTCAGGCTAAAGCCGAAGCTGGGCCTTCAGTGCCCACCGAGATGGAGCATGCTGACCCTAAGGAAAAATCAACAGAGCGGATTGCTACTGAAAAAATCGAAACTCCTGGTCCCAAAGCGTCGAACAAAAGTATTGACTACATTATTCGTCATGCTTCGGGAAAGGTACTATCCCAAGAAGAAATGTTAGAAGCAAACACTATGCCCAAAAATTGAAATATTCGAAGGGGGCGTTAGTGTTCAATGGCAGTGGCGAAGAAGATTTTTTGTACTGTCTCCCAGATAATAAAGAAATATCCGTTTGCCGGGAGATAGGTAGAAGCATCGGATTCCCGAAGCTGGAAGACGGTCTTTCGATTTTATCGAAGGACGAACTTGCTGACAGCCTAGCATACAATAGCATAAAGGTATAAAAGATAATTTTGTATTTGAAAATGAAATATCTTATTTGCTATACTCAATTCTGTCCTCCTCTTGCAGGGCTTAATTCTTAGCAATGCGCTTAGGGCTCAGAAAAATATTGAAGATGAAGGCTATACAATGGCTCTGAACAACCTTCATTCAGAGGTAATCGAATTAAGAAACGAAGGTCTTGAAAAAGACAAAATCTTGATTTCATTGGTAAACAAAGTGAAAGAAGACGAAGCTAGTTTCAAGGCTCAGGCCGAAATCCATAAGAATGAAATTGGAGACCTTCGGAAACAGTTGGCAGAAGCCAAAGAAAAATGCGCACTCGCAGAAGCCAATCGAGAGATCAGCGAATATTGGAAAAATCATTTAGAGAAAAAGTTGAAGAACTTCGTACATCCAAGGAAAGATGCTTTGAAAAATCCTTGGACTGTGTAAAGAAAATAAAAGCTAGTTTTGCCAACGTGGGTGCTTATTCTACCAAAGAAAACTTCATATGAGGCGACCCCAAAGGTGTTATCGAATGGATAAGTGGGGAGGCCGAGAGCTTCGAAGAAATCTTAAGTGATCATGGGGATGTCTGTGCATTTTCCGGTGCACGGGGGATTTCAGCTATCTCGGAGAAGGCGGGATGTGATCACATCAAGACCATGGCCCAGGCCGAAGCTGCCTTCTCCGCAGATGACACGAAGGATCCTTCAGCTGAAGCAACCTTGATGGGCGGAAAATTCTATAATGATGTCTGGGTGAATGGCGACCGAGAGATGGCTCATGAAATTATAAAGAAGAGTGAAAAAGACACCCATGACGCCCGGATAGAAGCGAGACAAGCTGAAGAAGCTGCAGAGCGCGAGAAACGTATAGGTAACATCTTTTGATATTCAGCTTCGGCATTTTGTTTTTTGTGGCTTCGACTAATTAATTTTCCCACTTCAGCTGAATTATCCCCTCCATCGGAACCGTTTGACCCCTGGCCGATCCAGAGACGAAGGAAGCACTGGAGATCATTAATATGGCTGAATCTATTGTTGACGAAGTCGTCAATAAATAGCTAAATGAAGTTGCGGAGAAAATCCTGAAAGAAGACTAGGACTTATTGTAAAAACATTTTTAAATAGTCAATGTAAGGTACACTAGAATGAACATTGTGCTTTTATTGTAACGAAGCTGTAATATTTGATGTATGTAACTTTGGATCGAATATGTAAATTATTGTAATTTATTCCTTTACGATGCATGAAATTACCTACATACAGTTTGAGCCTTCGGCGAAAAAACGCCTTCCCTTATTTTCATGCTTCGTAAAGAAAGAAGATCCGTGGTTCGTAAAAATAACGATATCCATGCTTGGCAAAGAGAGATCCTTCTTCTATGTGCGGGTTGACGAAGCTGTATTTCGAAGCTTACTTCGTGTAACTTTGACAGTATTTTCCAAAAATCGACTCTGTATTCCACTCTTGTGTCATTGATGCAATATGATGTATGATGTGATGCTATGCGAAATGATGTGATGATATGATGCAAAATGATAATGATGTCGAAGACACATACTCACACTCCCACACTCGAACACACAATCTCTTCATTCCCTTAGGAACGACTGGAATCTCTGCCGTTTATTTTTCGGCTTCACCGTTTATTTTTTGGTGTAAGTTTTGCATCCCCTTAGGAGCGTCTTTTGAACTTTTTTGCCTTCTATTTCGTCTATATAAGTTCTGCGTCCCCTTAGGAACATCTTTTGAACTTCTTCGCCTTATATTTCGGCGGTATTTGGCTCTGCATTCCCTTTGGAATGACTTTTGAGCAGAAAACTTACTCTGTGCTCCCTTAGGAACAACTTTTTTGTAGCTTCGGTACCACTTACGCTGTGCTCCCTTAGGAATGACTTTTTGGTAGCTTCGGCAATTTTTAGCTCTGCATTCCCTTAGGAACGACTTTTGAGCTTCGGTGATTTTTGAGCTTCGTAGGTCTGTGAAGAAGATATATTTCATTCTAATAGAAGCGAAACTATTACAAGGAATTAAAAACTAGATTTACATTGCTTGTTCCTTATTGAAAAACAAAATGACATAGAACATAAAAGTATTTCAGTGGTAGGTTATTGCTCAATAAGTGTGCTTTGATTCTGGCACAGTACTGTTGACTGTGCGAGCTTCGGATTCCTCCCTGAATTCACGCTGCGGTTGGGAGTGTTGGCACCCTTCTGGCTGCTGGCTTCAGAAATAGGTAGGTTGCAGTGGTGGTGGCGGTGGAGGCTGTGGCCAGGAAGCCTGTGAATGGCTAGCCGAAGCAGCGGAAGCTGTAGGATGATTGCCCACATATTCTGGTATATAGGGAGAATGGCATGAAGCAGTGTGCAAGACCTGCTTCGGCTTCTGCGATCTCCTTTTGCTTCATAATGGTGATTTGGAACATTCTTGTAGTATGGCCCTTGTCCTCACCATAGAATAACCAATAGATCTTCCTAGGTTGATCCCCATATCTTCCTCCGAAGCCCCTGGCGCCTCTGCCCCTTGGAGATGGTGGCCTAAAAGAGCTTTGTTGTTGCCCCGAAGATTGTGAGGTGTACTGTGGCCTCTGGAGCTGGCTTCCTTTGTCGTCATTTTGACTGGAGCTATGGATTGACCTGACATGCCTCGGGTGGATTCTTCCTCCGAAGCCCTTGGTCATCTCCAAGAATCTGTAAGCTTCTTCCCTTCTTTGGTGGAAGTCGTTGTCAGCTCGAATGTATTCATCCATCTTCTGAAGCAGCTTCTCCAGAGTTTGTGGGGGCTTCCTGGCAAAGTATTGAGCCGTAGGTCCTAGACGAAGACCCTTGATCATGGCCACAATGACAATTTCATTAGGCACTGTGGGCGCTTGTGCCCTCTGTCACAAGAACCTTCGGACATATGCCTGAAGGTATTCCTCATGGTCTTGCGTGCACTAGAACAGGGCCTGAGCTGCGACTGGCTTCGTTTGAAAGCTTTGGAAACTGGTAACCAGCATGTCCTTGAGCTTCTGCCACGACGAGATTGTCCCTGGCCGAAGAGAAGAATACCATGTCTGGGCTCTGTTCCGGACTGCCATGAGGAAGGACTTCGCCATGACTGCGGTATTGCCCCCGTACGAAGATATAGTTGCTTCGTAGCTCATCAGAAACTGCTTTGGATCTGAGTGCCCATCATACATGGGGAACTGAGGTGGCTTGTATGATGGGGGCCATGGGGTAGCCTGCAGTTCTGCTACCAAGGGAGAAGCATCATCAAAAGTAAATGTATCATGACTAAAAATCATCATACCATCCATCTTCATTGAATAGACCCTCTTGACGAAGCTCCCTATGTTGGGGCCTTCAGTATTGGTCATCTTGAGCAAGCTGACGCACTTCCTCAGTAGCTTCATCGATCTTCCTTTGAAGCTCGGCCAGCCGAGCCATCTTCTCCTTTTTCCTTTGCACTTGTTGATGGATGATTTCCATGTCCCTAATCTCTTGGTCCAACTCCTCCTCCTGGAATGTTGGATTGGTGGCCTTTCTCTTTTGGCTTTGAGCCTCTCAGAGAGAGAGAGAGAGTCTCCTGGTTCATGTCTAGTGGCTGCAGTGCAGCAGCCCCTGGCGCTGTTATCTTCTTCGGCGGCATGACGAAGGTCAGTGCTTTGTCGAAGGTTGTGGAAATAGGTACACCGGAGGTGGGCGCCAATGTTGGGGACTTGTTCTCAAATGCTATGAGTTAAGAACAAGGCAACACAAATGTTAATGGTTAAAGGTCCTTCGTCCTTCGAAGCATTATTTCCCTTAGGATATAATGATCTTCAGACGAAGGTCATGAAGGAAATACCTTCATAATCGCAGTATATGTTAATGAAAGAAGAAGCATATGAAATATAAGAGACAACATGAATAATTATACGACATTATTAATATATCTTCTTTATGTTAACATGGATAAACAAAAACAATATTGAACTACATTTTGTACCTTCGGCTTGACAGATGGTAAAAGTCCAAGCGTGACGCACAAATGAATACAAGTCAGCGTGAACAGTACGAGGGTACTGTTCATCTATTTATAGGCGCAGGACGCAGCCTATGTAAATTTACATTCATGCCCTTCATATTTAATATTGACTTATGGACAACCCGGTGGGGACTAGATGGCCTTTTCCCCTTTAAGTCGGTTTCTATTTCTGCCATTGAGCCGAAGCTCCCTTGCGCGTAGCTTCGGAGCAACATCAGCCTTCGTCTCGACCATGCTTTTCACATCGTGTATACTTTTAACCCGAGTCCGAAGGTACCTGTTCATATGTTACACATGGAAAACATTGTTAAATCATGTTTTTGAGGACCTTCGGAAGACGAAGGCCTCCAACATCATGCTTTTCATATCGTTTACAGCTTCATCCCAAGACCGAAGGTCCCTGTGAACGTATTATACTTGGAAAACATGTTAGTCGTGCTTTTGAGGACCTTCGGAAGATGAAGGCCCCCAACAGTAGCCCCCCGCAGTATTAATTTGTTGTAACAACAAATTCAGACTACGACGTGAACGAAGGCCTTAAGCTGAAGGTCCGAAAAAACACCTTCCCTTCGCTAGAATAGCGAAAGTCAATGACAAACGGGGCCCGCCAAGTTGCAAAGCGCTAGGTGTATAAATAGGAACCCATAGCGGCAGCATTTGATACGCCATTTCTACTGTTTGCGTTATTTTCTCAAATTTTTAACTCTTGCTTATCAGCCCTTGCGTGATTTTCGAGCTCCGGTTTAAAAACGTGCTTGCTCAATGTCTAAGGAGAAGAAGATGACTGAGGAGAAGAAGATAACTGAGGAGAAGAAGCTGTATGAAGAGAAGAAATTTGCGGATCCTTTTATTGCTGGTTTTTATGAATCTATAGCAAAGACGAATATAGAGAAAATTACCAATGAGATAATGGAGGTTTTGTTTGAAGATTCTGATGACAGTGATGATTATGATGTGGAAAGTGGAGATGAAGATTCTGAGGAACGGCCCTGGCGGCCAAGTCATACCATCTTCGGAAAATCGACCATTAAATAAAGTCATATTGACACCATGAGAGGAAGATACTTTCGTGACATGTCTACTGTGAGGGTTGGAGGAGACTGCACCGCCCCTGCTCCTGAGGAAAATGAAGTTGTTGTTTACCGAAGCTTTTTGAAGGCAGGCCTTCGGTTTCCGTTGAGCAAATTTGTGGTTGAAGTGCTGAAGATATTCCAGATCTTTCTCTATCGGCTTACCCCCGAAGCTATAATTAGGATGGGCTTGTTTGTTTGGGCTGTAAGAAGCCATGGGCTAGAACCGAGCGTGAAGTATTTTTGCAGTATGCATGAAATTTTGTACGAGACGAAGGCCACCGGCAAAGAACAGTATCACAACAACTTCGATTGTTACGGATTCATTGCTCGCTCTAATGCAAGCTACCCGGTGCCAACATACCGGAAAAGATGGCCCAGGGCCTAGATGGAGGAATGGTTTTATGTTAAAAATAATCTGATTGAAAGAGAGGATATTAAGGAAATTATCCAGCGCCCCATCTGGTCTCGCTTCGACCTCCGAAGGCTGAAGGTGGCTATTGAAAGTGATGTCGAAGCATGTCAGAAGGCTTTTAGCAGTATTTGTGCTTTCATTGGCACAAGGGACATAATTCAAGAGCACATAGCCTACAGAGTGTGGCCAGTTGTGGATAGCTGGGAGATGCTGAAGGAGACTATTTCTGAATCCAGCGAAGGTGGATTAATTCGATTGAAATATACCTTTAGATACAGAGAGAAGATCGACGAACCAAATGACGATTGGTTGAAATGCATTGAAGCTACTAGCGACGAGCTGCTTGGGATATATTCCAAGGCCGAAGATGATGCCTTGTCCGCAGCCTTCGGGGGTCGGGGCAAGAAAAGGTTGAACAGGGTTTTTGATGCAATTGGCTTCATATATCCTGACTACTGCTACCCCTTGAAAAGGCAAGGAAAAAAGAGGAAAATTGCCGCTTCGGCCACTTCAGCTGTGCCGAAGGGCAAGAAAATAAAGGTTTTAACTCACTGGCCTCGATATATTGAAACGGTCGTAGTGCCTGAATTTGGTGAAGGGACCTCCTCCACTGCCAAGCAAAACAAGTTGCTCCCGCTGCCTAGAGACCTGAGGGATCGATTGTGGTGCCGAAGGTACCTATAGTCGGGCCAGCCGAAGCCAAAGATAATGCGGCCAAAGAGCCAGAATTAGAAAAAAATAGTGATGATGCCAAAAATTATGAGCCCACCGTCAGAGGCAGAATTGTCGAAGGTGCTAAAGGCTCCTACCGCAACTCCCAAGAGGAGGAGGATGGCCAGTGTAACATCCAAGGTGTTTATATTCCGCTCGACAACGAGTATGAATTTAAGCACGCAATATCAGTGGATAAAACGGATTTTAAATTTTAAATATCTTCGCCTATCGCGATTTTAATATCGCATCTGTTTTCTCTGTCGCGAGTGCGACGTCGTTTTTGTTTTTAATCGTCCGGGCTCTTCCTAAAATTTTCGTGATATTCGGAACATAGCTGTTTCGAAGATCGGTGCGTCCGATGATTATTTAAAATTCGTCGCTCGCGCAAATACGAATTCGGAAGCCTAAACCACTCAGATGATTTTTATCCCGGGTAAATTAGTTTGAACTCGGCGACTAAAATGTTCGGGGTAAAATAATTCGAATCACGCGAAATCGTGCGCGAGGTTATTATTCCATTCGTTCTTCAGCACGTTGTTTCGACGACAAAAATCGCGTATACATTAGCGGCTCTGGTTTCGGCTGATTTCGGTCGAATCGCGCAGAGCAAATTAAAATCGCGAAGCCGGACTCGAATAATTTCTAATTGGTTAACTTCAACGGAATCAGTCGTAAATTAAAATACCAACGTCGAAATATGTTTAATTCGGTCCGTTGCTTTTTGTCTTGATCTAAATCGTCAAAAATGAATTAACAACACGATTTTGTCCGAGTTCAGAGAATTCGCTAAATCAAGTCGTTAGTCCTCGGATTTCCATTTCAAGATTCGGGAAATGGGATGCGTAGTTGAATAGTGTATCGATCCAGTGTGCATTGCTAAAAATCCAGACACAAAAATATCTATGATTTTCTGTAAAAAAAGGAGAAAAGAAAATAAAAAAAAAATCTCTACAGCTGTTCTTCCCGAGCGCTCACCTCTGCTTCCTTCACCCGGTCGTCCTCATCCGCTCCGGTTGCTGGGAACAAAAATCTGTCCGCCGGTGGCCGTGCTTATCCTCGCAGCCGACGCTCTGCTCAAGATTTTTCTCACCGTCGTTGCCTCGTTCCCATCCACTCGGCCACCCTGGATAAAAATCCCATCGGTGTCCATATTCTGCTCTCAACCAAGCGCCCCTGCCTTGCTCCTCGGCCTCCCTCTTCTGCCGCAGCTCGCCGAGTTCCTCTGCTCTCTCCCTAGCGCGCGCGAGCTTGCCCCTGCGCGCAGCTCGCCGGGATGCCCCTTTCCCCAGCCGCGGACTCCCTCTCCAGAGCTCCTCCCTGTGCGCGCTGGAGTTTCTCTGCTCCAAAAATGGCTGCCGCGAGCCCCCCATGGCGTCTTTCCCTCGGCGCGTCCAGCTCCTTTGTTCTCCTTGCCGGAGCTCACTGCGTCGCGCCCAAGCTTCCTCCCTCTGCTCCTCCAAGCTCAGCTCGCCCATGGCCGTCGTGCCCTTGCTTCCTAGTTTTCTCCATGGCCTCCCTTTCTTTGCCCCCAGGTGGCGAGCTCGCTCCTGTCCTCTGCCCAACGCCGGCACCCTCCACAGCCAAGCTCGCCCTCACCTCCAAGGCTCTGCTCACGTTCAAACTCTGCTCATCTGCCAGTTTCCATAGCACGCAGGTAGAATCTCCAATGTCTGGATTTGTGTGGAGTGGTGTGTTTGGGGAGTGGTGGGGGTGCTCCCTGTCCAAATAGATGGTGGCCGGGAGGGACTCATGGTCTGGTGGCTGCACGGCAGCACCACCACAACCCTGTGGATGCCATCTGTGACTTACGTATGGGATTTGGGGAAGAAGTGCTAGCAGAGGAGATTGAAGAAATCCTAGGGGGTTGAATGAAAATAGGGCATGGTTTTCATTTTTCAATTTCAGTTTATAGTAGGGAACTTAAAAGTACCGTAGAAATTCAAAGAAAAGTCGTAGAAACAAAAATTCACTTTTGTTAGCTTCGGCACAATACATAGCATATGGAAAAAAATGGTAAGGTCCAAATATACGGAATAATTTGCTGCAGTTTAATTATATTAGTGTTTCTGTAATTTAATAATATTTTTAAATCTGTAAATGCAAAATTTCTAAAAATTTTAGACACGAGTTGATTGTATATCTAGAGGTTATAGAAAAAGTTTCATACAGAAATGAGGTTGCTAAGTGAGATTTTACTAATTTAGTTTGTTTATGCTAGAAAAGGGTAAAAATATGTTTAGTATTCAATCGGCTAGTCAACATGTTCCATAATTGTGTTAATTTTGCTTATATGGTAAAGTGATGCTTTGTGTTAATAGTCATCGTGTTCAGAGTTAAATGATTTAAAGGATTGTTGGTGCCACCCAACGTATTAGAAAGTGAGTAATATTGTTAGGTTCGCTTCATTTAAAATCTGAAAACTACTTAGGGGTCGTTGCTCATTCGTGTTTTAAGTCTTTAAGATTTATATTGTGGTCCGGTAAAATTCTATGATCCTTGATAATACTCTACCTGCTAGATCATAGAATAATGTGATGTTCATATAATTGGAATGCTATCCAAATTAGTTCGAACAAGTGGATTAGAAAGTAGTCAATACGCTTCTATCCTTATTCCAAATTTAGATGTCTAAGACTAATGAGTCCAAATTTTGTTAGTCTTCTGGCGTTGGACCGTAGCTAAGGAAAATATAGCGTGTCTATATAGTTTATAGATTCTTGATGTTTGAGTTAAATCTAGTTAAGGTAGATAAACATGCATGTTGTACTTAGAAAAATATCAAGGTCTAACATTACTTGAGTGTTATGGTGCCTCGCCACTAAGTGTTTAATTCTTGTCGGTGTAGCAATATTTAGTCCTATACTATTCTTGTTTATATGCATTCATGTGCATTATGCACTTCATTCAGGTACGTTAATTAATCACGCGATGCGGAAGAAGAACCAAGTCGACCCCAAGCGCGGGCTAATCCGCAGGATGAAGCTGATGAACGAACCTGCCTGATCAAGTGCTAGGACATGAATAATCGTCAAGTGGACGTCACCTAACAACACTAACCTAGTGTTACTCAGGCAAGCCCCGGTGCATTTGCCACCTCCTTGTGTTTTAAAAATCTTTTTCACTTGCTTGATGCATTAGGTGATAGGAGTTGATTGCTAAAACAATTCCTGCATTACCTTCCTTGAACTTGATTACCTTCCTTGATCACCTATTTTACAAAAGATTTTTGATTCTTAGCATTGCTTTAGAAAAACAAAATGTTTTGTTTTTACAAAAGTTGATGTGGCAAAAGTGGGTGGGATGTTTTCGAAAATAAAACTTGATGGTGGATCCATCAGGGCCTTGATGGATTCAACATCGGAAAAGATGTACCTCTGCCAGGTACCAAACTTTGGGTTTGAAATGATTAAGTTGAGACCGGGCGGGTGACTTGCACGAGAAAGGAGTCTCGGTGTAGTGTCTCCGTCTGAGTCGATTAAGGACCGTCTCGATGTAGGCCTGCTGACCGAGGACCCTTTAACTGGTCACATGCCTCGTCATGGGTAAGCCTTGCCTCGGGCAGACTAAGGCCAGAATAAGATAACATGAAATGGGCGTGGAGCGGTGGCGAGAGTAGCGTGTACCCTTCGTAGCAAGAGGCTGGACGGTGGTGTATCTGTGCTCTCGGTTTGCGTGAACCTGATCTGGTCTTAAGAACCCCGGTGGCGGGTTGACATATGCAAGGGTTA
Source organism: Zea mays (assembly GCF_902167145.1). Taxonomy (NCBI): domain Eukaryota; kingdom Viridiplantae; phylum Streptophyta; class Magnoliopsida; order Poales; family Poaceae; genus Zea; species Zea mays. The sequence continues at coordinate 94,753,805 of NC_050097.1, forward strand.
AGTGCTACATATGTCGTGTGATCGGAGATCCTCAGCTGAGTATAATCGATTCGGATCGCCGTACCTCCGCGGTTATGGAGACTTGGCCACTGACTTACACGTAGCAATCCAATGAAGATGAAGGGTTGATAAGAAATTGGCTAGTGCAGGTCAAGTGCTTGAACTAGGGTAGACAGAACTCTAGATGCAGGTAATTTTACTTAACCTGACATTAAAAATGGATTTTAAGGATCCACTCATAGTAAGCTTTTCTGCAAAACAGAGTCCTTGATTCTTGATAACCCTTTCCTTGAATCCCTCTAGCCAGCATACCCTTGAGAGTCTTTTCTTTAGTCGGGTAAGTCTTGCTGAGTAATTCCGTACTCAGGGTTTTATTCCCTGTTGTTTTTCAGGTCCTAACCTTGTGATGCTGTTGTGATGGTGTTAAGTGCCGGTGGGCTCGGCCTTCTTATAAGTCAAAGTACTCCTTCTATACTTCTTATTGAGGATGGTCATTTGAGCTAGCATATATTTCAACTTATACTTTTGTAATCACTCTGATAGGATAATGTAAAATTTTTGTAACTTGTAAAAATTGGTAATAAGATTTCCGCTGCAAAAATATTGGTGTGTGTGATTTGTATTACTTAATCCCGCGGTTCTGGTTGAAAGTGGTTTATCCGATGTCCTTGGGGCAATCGGACAGATCCTGTTGAGTTATCTGGTGCACATGCACGGCCGTCTGAGGTCTTTGGGGCAAGGACAGGTGCATGTGGGCCGGATAACTTGGAGGTTCTGCCACAGGCTGGTATCGGAGCTGGATTAAGTATATACAGTCACATACATATTTTCAAAACAAAAGTTTTGGTTTCGAAAAACCCATTTTCAACTAAACATATTGTTTGGCTTTGAAAAATAGTTTTGAAAAACTATAATGCTAGCGACATCCTCTGTTAAGCCCTAAATTAAGGACTATCAGGTGGCTTAGTTGAAAACCATAACCCACAACCGGGTGGGTATTGCATCCATGTGTATTGTTATTTTTGAGGCCATTCAGTTTTGAATGGATCGACGCTCAGGTAAGGTGAGATGTGAGAGCATGACCGAACAACCGTCGGTCTAGGGAAGTGCTTAATTATGGCGCTTGATTATATACATGTTTTACATATGTATATATGAAGGCTGCGATGTGGAGTATTTACTTTTCTGGGAAATTCAGTTCCCCATGGATGTGTATGGGTATACAGACATGGGAATACTGAGAAGTGTAATGTACTTGTAACGACGCACCTACACTCAGGTAAGAAGGTGAGTTACCATAATGTGTTGCCCTATGGTTAAAGTGTGGCAACGGCGCCTATGCGTGGCTCGGCGCTTAATGATGAGCTAGCCTCCATATAGCAATATATGGAGTATAAACTGTGATAAACTGTCATGTGTGAACTGCATCATTGGAAAATTGGGCTGCAATGGATTTTCTGCAGGTACACTAACCTCGAAAACATATGTGTAGCTGACGACTAGCAAAATACCGTGAGAGAATGTATGCCACCGACATAGAACATTATTGCCACAGTATATTGGCAAAATCAGTGAGGACGTGTAGGACGAGCATGCATCCTGATTGTTGCATCATGTTTGTCACCTATACACCCAAAATGCTCCTCTTATCTTTATTCCAGTAACCATTGATTGTAGATAATGTGGTATAATCTTGACTTATGAACTTCGATGAAATAGCTGTCCTCCGTTCCTTAGGTATTATGTTTAGATGCTATATGTGTGCTTAATGTGTCGATAGAAGGTTAGAGACTTGATTGCCTAAACCCAAAACCAGGCCATATTCTTATTTAGTGAACCATGCCCAAATTTGAATTGTCCATTATTACTCCATGACAAAGCCCATACAAAAAAATGCGTAGACAATTTCCTTATTGGACATAAATTGTACCTAGGCTTAAACCAAGAATCTCGAGTCATGTCCCCATCCTAAACCATATCCTTATTTAGTTGGTGCAAGCTGAGGTACCTTATCCAGTTCGCCTGTTCTTGAGGATCACCATGTTGCTTTATCAACCTAACCTAGGAAAGGCATGTTCGACCTTTTTCTTGAATTTGATGCCTTTAGTTTCCTCATATCTATCGAAGGCATACCAACTTAACCTTGTGATTGTTTTCCCTCCGTATCTAATCAGATACTAATCCTTGACCTTGTAATCTCTTTGATGGGCATAGAAATATGCTTGGGGCTGAATTAACAGTCTCCCATCGTACTCCCTTCATTAACAAGTTTAGGTTATGGCCATGCCTTGTTCATTTCATCGGGCCATAATCTAATTGGCTCTCTACTTGTAACCGTTTTGACAGGTAGAGTCTCTTTGTATATTGTCACCCTTGCTCAATTCATTTGTGTCGCATGAGATTTCTTATTGGTTATGTCTGGTATTGGCGTTATGACTAAAATTGAGGATGCCGCGCCAAAATCGAGGGCCTCCTGTGGGTGATCAGCACATGGTTGCGCTACTTGGCACGCGCTGGTATCACAGTTGGTAGTCATAATCCATTATGAGAATATATCAATATGTTATCTCTGCACAAATTGTTCTTACCATGTGAGATTCATTATGGGTGCCAGTTTTGTAATGGTGTCATGGTTATGGACTTATGGTACCGCAGCGAAACTGAGAGCCTCCTGTGAATGTGCACCCAGGATTTTGCTGCTTGGCGCATGCCGGTACCGAAGTCTCTAGTCATGATCCATTATGGAACTACACTGATGTGTTATCTCCCGTAGATCTCTTCCTAAAAACAATTTCTATGTTGTTTGTCAAATGATTAAGCAACATCTATCATCTCTGTTGGATCAAAAGGGCATACCCCTTTCATGTGTGGTCTCTTTTCCTTGACTTTGATGGAGACTACACTCATATAAGTTCCCTTTATGTCCTTGTGTAGAGGTGAAGCCTTGGAGCCTTTTAGTGTTGAAAAACAACTGATTAGCTCTCAAAATGGAGATTGATTTTCCCCTGCTGCTGAGATGCAGGAGTTTGTTCATTCGCTCTCCTATTTAATCCATGTATTCCCTAACCAAGTCTATTCATCTAGCATGAAGAAACGGATGAACAACTTGACCAAATGGATTTCTACCCAAGTGTATGACCTTTTGTCAGCAAATGTGAACTCTCAACCCTTGGCTTACCGATGTACTGAGAGGACATGCCCAATGTCAAAAGTAGTTCAACAAGTTAGTTTTGACTAACTTGTAACTGCCCATTAAACAAAGGTTGAGTTTAGAGATCGTTTTATCGAGTTATCTAAACCCACTTTGGTTCAAACCATTCTAAGAAAGTATTTACAGAGATCAAGTTAAGTCGACTAATAACAATCTAATCATTGTTCTAGTCATGCCTCGATCGCCTCACGTGTGCTTTTCCAGCATGTGTGACCATGTCGAGCCATGATTAGTGTTCGATAAAATGGATTGGTTACAAAGCCAGCGTTTACAGATCCCTCCGTTGGTGATGTTCTTGAATCTATATCACCTTTCAGGGACTTGGATTTTCTGGCTAGCCATGGGTCAACTGTGATGTTATTCGACATTCACACCCGTCCCCTGTGCTATGAATTTACCATGACCACTTGTTGGTAAACCTCTTTCTGTGTGTTTTACCCAAGATGGTGTATCTGATTCTGTTTGGGTGAAAACGCGTATTCGCTGCTTGCTCAACAGACTCAGATAGTACAGTGTCACCAGAGAAAGCAAACTGCACACATGGAACCTTATGTGTTCCTTTGGCAGATATTGTCTCTATTGGTGGGCATTTCTAAATTAGCCTAAGGCGATACATGTTGTGTCCACTAGAGAAACAATATTATGAAGCACTTGCCTTCGCCCAAGACTGCCTTATGATTATCGCTGATATGGACGTGGTTACATGCTTCTCTACTCTTGAAAGTCTTTCGCTCCGAATCTCGGGACGGGATTCTTTTAAGGGGGGAGGGTTGTAACATCCCAGGTGTTTATATTCCGCTCGACAATGAGTATGAATTTAAGCACGCAATATCAGTGGATAAAACGGATTTTAAATTTTAAACATCTTCGCCTATCGCGATTTTAATATCGCATCTGTTTCCTCTGTCGCGAGTGCGACGTCGTTTTTGTTTTTAATCGTCCGGGCTCTTCCTAAAATTTTCGTGATATTCGGAACATAGCTGTTTCGAAGATCGGTGCGTCCGATGATTATTTAAAATTCGTCGCTCGCGCAAATACGAATTCGGAAGCCTGAACCACTCAGATGATTTTTATCCCGGGTAAATTAGTTTGAACTCGGCGACTAAAATGTTCGGGGTAAAATAATTCGAATCACGCGAAATCGTGCGCGAGGTTATTATTCCATTCATTCTTCAGCACGTTGTTTCGATGACAAAAATCGCGTATACATTAGCGGCTCTGGTTTCGGCTGATTTCGGTCGAATCGCGCAGAGCAAATTAAAATCGCGAAGCCGGACTCGAATAATTTCTAATCGGTTAACTTCAACGGAATTAGTCGTAAATTAAAATACCAACGTCGAAATATGTTTAATTCGGTCCGTTGCTTTTTGTCTCAATCTAAATCGTCAAAAATGAATTAACAACACGATTTTGTCCGAGTTCAAAGAATTCGCTAAATCAAGTCGTTAGTCCTCGAATTTCCATTTCAAGATTCGGGAAATGGGATGCGTAGTTGAATAGTGTATCGATCCAGTGTGCATTGCTAAAAATCCGGACACAAAAATATCTATGATTTTCTGTAAAAAAAGGAGAAAATAAAATAAAAAAAAATCTCTACAGCTGTTCTTCCCGAGCGCTCACCTCTGCTTCCTTCACCCGGTCGTCCTCATCCGCTTCGGTTGTTGGGAACAAAAATCTGTCCACCGGTGGCCGTGCTTATCCTCGCAGCCGCCGCTCTGCTCAAGATTTTTCTCACCGCCGTTGCCTCGTTCCCATCCGCTCGGCCACCCTGGATAAAAATCCCATCGGTGTCCATCTTCTGCTCTCAACCAAGCGCCCCTGCCTTGCTCCTCGGCCTCCCTCTTCTGCCGCAGCTCGCCGAGTTCCTCTGCTCTCTCCCTGGCGCGCGCGAGCTTGCCCCTGCGCGCAGCTCGCCGGGATGCCCCTTTCCCCAGCCGCGGACTCCCTCTCCAGAGCTCATCCCTGTGCGCGCTGGAGTTTCTCTGCTCCAAAAATGGCTGCCGCGAGCCCCCGATGGCGTCTTTCCCTCGGCGCGTCCAGCTCCTTTGTTCTCCTTGCCGGAGCTCACTGCGTCGCGCCCAAGCTTCCTCCCTCTGCTCCTCCAAGCTCAGCTCGCCCATGGCCGTCGCGCCCTTGCTTCCCAGTTTTCACCATGGCCGCCCTTTCTTTGCCCCCAGATGGCGAGCTCGCTCCTGTCCTCTGCCCAACGCCGGCACCCTCCACAGCCAAGCTCGCCCTCACCTCCAAGGCTCTGCTCACGTTCAAACTCTGCTCATCTGCCAGTTTCCATAGCACGCAGGTAGAATCTCCAATGTCTGGATTTGTGTGGAGTGGTGTGTTTGGGGAGTGGTGGGGGTGCTCCCTGTCCAAATAGATGGTGGCCGGGAGGGACTCATGGTCTGGTGGCTGCACGACAGCACCACCACAACCCTATGGATGCCATATGTGACTTACGTATGGGATTTGGGGAAGAAGTGCTAGCAGAGGAGATTGAAGAAATCCTAGGGGGTTGAATGAAAATAGGGCATGGTTTTCATTTTTCAATTTCAGTTTATAGTAGGGAACTTAAAAGTATCGTAGAAATTCAAAGAAAAGTCGTAGAAACAAAAATTCACTTTTGTTAGCTTCGGCACAATACATAGCATATGGAAAAAATGGTAAGGTCCTAATATACGGAATAATTTGCTGCAGTTTAATTATATTAGTGTTTCTGTAATTTAATAATATTTTTAAATCTGTAAATGCAAAATTTCTAAAAATTTTAGACACGAGTTGATTGTATATCTAGAGGTTATAGAAAAAGTTTCATACAGAAATGAGGTTGCTAAGTGAGATTTTACTAATTTAGTTTGTTTATGCTAGAAAAGGGTAAAAATATGTTTAGTATTCAATCGGCTAGTCAACATGTTCCATAATTGTGTTAATTTTGCTTATATGGTAAAGTGATGCTTTGTGTTAATAGTCATCGTGTTCAGAGTTAAATGATTTAAAGGATTGTTGGTGCCACCCAACGTATTAGAAAGTGAGTAATATTGTTAGGTTCGCTTCATTTAAAATCTGAAAACTACTTAGGGGTCGTTGCTCATTCGTGTTTTAAGTCTTTAAGATTTATATTGTGGTCCGGTAAAATTCTATGATCCTTGATAATACTCTACCTGCTAGATCATAGAATAATGTGATGTTCATATAATTGGAATGCTATCCAAATTAGTTCGAACAAGTGGATTAGAAAGTAGTCAATACGCTTCTATCCTTATTCCAAATTTAGATGTCTAAGACTAATGAGTCCAGGTTTTGTTAGTCTTCTGGCGTTCGACCGTAGCTAAGGAAAATATAGCGTGTCTATATAGTTTATAGATTCTTGATGTTTGAGTTAAATCTAGTTAAGGTAGATAAACATGCATGTTGTACTTAGAAAAATATCAAGGTCTAACATTACTTGAGTGTTATGGTGCCTCGCCACTAAGTGTTTAATTCTTGTCGGTGTAGCAATATTTAGTCCTATACTATTCTTGTTTATATGCATTCATGTGCATTATGCACTTCATTCAGGTACGTTAATTAATCGCGCGATGCGGAAGAAGAACCAAGTCGACCCCAAGCGCGGGCTAATCCGCAGGATGAAGCTGATGAACGAACCTGCCTGATCAAGTGCTAGGACATGAATAATCGTCAAGTGGACGTCACCTAACAACACTAACCTAGTGTTACTCAGGCAAGCCCCGGTGCATTTGCTACCTCCTTGTGTTTTAAAAATCTTTTTCACTTGCTTGATGCATTAGGTGATAGGAGTTGATTGCTAAAACAATTCCTGCATTACCTTCCTTGAACTTGATTACCTTCCTTGATCACCTATTTTACAAAAGATTTTTGATGCTTAGCATTGCTTTAGAAAAACAAAATGTTTTGTTTTTACAAAAGTTGATGTGGCAAAAGTGGGTGGGATGTTTTTGAAAATAAAACTTGATGGTGGATCCATCAGGGCCTTGATGGATTCAACATCGGAAAAGATGTACCTCTGCTAGGTACCAAACTTTGGGTTTGAAATGATTAAGCTGAGACCGGGCGGGTGACTTGCACGAGAAAGGAGTCTCGGTGTAATGTCTCCGTCTGAGTCGATTAAGGACCGTCTCGATGTAGGCCTGCTGACCGAGGACCCTTTAACTGGTCACATGCCTCGTCATGGGTAAGCCTTGCCTCGGGCAGACTAAGGCCAGAATAAGATAACACGAAATGGGCGTGGAGCGGTGGCGAGAGTAGCGTGTACCCTCCGTAGCAAGAGGCTGGACGGTGGTGTATCTGTGCTCTCGGTTTGCGTGAACCTGATCTGGTCTTAATAACCCCGGTGGCGGGTTGACATATGCAAGGGTTAAGTGCTACATATGTCGTGTGATCGGAGATCCTCAGCTGAGTATAATCGATTCGGATCCCCGTACCTCCACGGTTATGGAGACTTGGCCACTGACTTACACGTAGCAATCCAGTGAAGATGAAGGGTTGATAAGAAATTGGCTAGTGCAGGTCAAGTGCTTGAACTAGGGTAGACAGAACTCTAGATGCAGGTAATTTTACTTAACCTGACATTAAAAATGGATTTTTAAGGATCCACTCATAGTAAGCTTTTCTGCAAAATAGAGTCCTTGATTCTTGATAACCCTTTCCTTGAATCCCTCTAGCCAGCATACCCTTGAGAGTCTTTTCTTTAGTCGGGTAAGTCTTGCTGAGTAATTCCGTACTCAGGGTTTTATTCCCTGTTGTTTTTCAGGTCCTAACCTTGTGATGCTGTTGTGATGGTGTTAAGTGCCGGTGGGCTCGGCCTTCTTATAAGTCTAAGTACTCCTTCTATACTTCTTATTGAGGATGGTCATTTGAGCTAGCATATATTTCAACTTATACTTTTGTAATCACTCTGATAGGATAATGTAAAATTTTTGTAACTTGTAAAAATTGGTAATAAGATTTCCGCTGCAAAAATATTGGTGTGTGTGATTTGTATTACTTAATCCCGCGGTTCTGGTTGAAAGTGGTTTATCCGATGTCCTTGGGGCAATCGGACAGATCCTGTTGAGTTATCTGGTGCACATGCACGGCTGTCTGAGGTCTTTGGTACAAGGACAGGTGCATGTGGGCCCGATAACTTGGAGGTTCTGCCACAGCCAGCATGCTAGACGCTGTCATCGAGACTACAAGAGCCTTGACCCCTGCCCCTACTAAGAAAGTTGCCGAAGTTGTCACAGTCCAGGCCGAAGCCAAAGCTGAGCCTTCAGTGCCCATTGAGACGAAACCTGTCGCGCCTGAGGATAAAGCTGAGCAACAAATTCCAGATACCGGCATGGTAGCAGGGCAAGACATGATAGAAAAAGCTAAATCTCCTGCCCCCGAAGCTCCTACCGAAGATGTTGATTACATTATTTGACATGCTTCGGGGAAAAGATTATCCAAAGAAGAAATCTTAGAAGCCAGACACTACACCTAGAAACTAAAATATCTGAAGGGGGCCTTAGTGTTCAATGGCACTGATGAAGATGATTTCCTGTACTGTCTCCCGAACAACAAAGAAATATCCGTTTGCCAGGATATAGCCAAAAGTATGGGATTTCCGAAGCTTGAAACTGGCCTCGCCGCCATGTCAAAGGATGACCTTGTGGATAGCCTTGCATACAACAATATAAAGGTATAGAAGATGTTAACTTTAAAGTTGGAAATGAAGTATTCCATTGTCCTGCCTAATTCTTTCTTTTTCTTGCAGGGCTTAATTCTTAGCAATGCCTTGAGAGCACAAAAGAACGACGAAGACGAAAGCTGCACAATAGCTCTCAGCAACCTTCGCTCAGAGGTAATTGAGCTGAGAAACGAAGGTTTGGAGAAAGATAAAATTTTAATTTCATTGGTGAGTAAAATTAAAGAAGACGAAGCTAAATACAATGCTCAGGTCGAAGCCCAAAAAGCCGAGGTTGAAGACCTTCGGAAACAACTTGCCGAAGCCAAAGAAAATTGTGAGGTCGCAAAGGCCAGCTAAGAAATTAGTGAATGGTGGAAAGCCAGGCTAGAGAAAAATATTGAGGAGCTTCGCGAATCCAAGGAAAGATGCTTCAAAAAATCCTTGGATTGCGTGAAAAATTTGAAAAACAGCTTTGCAAAGGTAGGTGCTTACTCCTCTGAGAACTTCATTCGAAGCCGAAGCTTTTGAGGAAATTCTAAACGATCGTGGAGATATTTGCGCTTTCTCCAGCGCTCGAGAATTGCAACTATTTTGGAGAAGGCTGGATGCGATCACGTCAAAGCTACATCTTAGGCCGAAGCCGCCTTCTCCATAGACGACACAAAGGACCCTTCAGCCGAAGCGACTTTAGTGGGTGGAAAGTTTTATTCTGATGTATGGGTAATCGGTGGATGAGAATTGGCCAACGAAATTATAAAAAAGAATGAAAAAGACACCCATGATGCTCGAGAAGAAGCTAGGCGAGCTGAACAGGCTGCTGAATGCGAAAGGCGCATAGGTACTTACTTTGTGGCTTCGAACTTATATTTGTAACACCTCAGGTGTTACCAAGACACTGGCTTCATATATGCATTGATGGCTTGTGATCACATGTGGTTAATTGAAGGAGAAGGAGCACCTAAAACCTTGGAAACATGGGTTAGCTAAGAAATGTTAATGACAAAAGCTTTACCCAAATATTTTTGAACAATTGTCATCTTGAGCCAAAGAGGTTAAACCCTAAGACACCTAAGGGCACTAGATTTCCAAGCAAGGGATCACAGGATAAGTTAATCAAGTTTCCAAATCTTGATTCTAATCCTTAACCAAAGTTTAAGTAACATTATAATCTACAAAATGCAGAGGGAAAACATTGCAAAAAGGCCCCTCAAAGACCCCAAATCCACTCTTTAAGTAGAGAGCACACACGAGCTCTCTAATCTTCTCTAAGTCAAAATCTAACCCTAATATAAAGATCAAACATGTTCACTTAGTAAATGGCGCCAAAACCACTTGGTCTGAATACCAAAAAGGTGCCAAACCACCTAAGGCACCCACTGGAAAAGTTTGAAACCGAGCCAAACTCGTTTGACATGATTTGGCATCTCTTTTGTCACGAGGTGGACAGAGAGACAAGCCAGATTTGGCATCCGCAAATCTTCTGACCTAGGGCTTATCTCCCCTTGGAACTCACATACAAGAGATAGCCATAGGTGCCAGGAAGAGGTCTGCGCCGTATTTTTGCCAAGATTCGCACGTTTGCGTTCTCGGCAAGCTTTTGAACATGGGCAGAAGAACACCTCCACATGTTCGACGCGCCCTGAACGCGCCAGAGCACGCCCAGCGCCCGATCCCACGCGCCCCGCGCCAAGCCACGCCCGTGTCCCCTGCCCGCGCCCGCGCCTATAAAGCTAGCCAAGGCTTCAGCCGTACGCCCCCGCGTGCTCTCGACCTCACCGGAGCAAGAGATCGCCGGGGTTTGCCCTGCACACGGCGTGCCAGCGGCCGCCCAATCCCCACCATCGTAGACCGGCCAGCAGAGCCATCCCCAACCCCGTCCAACCCTCGGAATAGACTCTACGTGCCTCAGTGAAGCTCCCGGAGCGAGGAATCGAGCTCTGCCTCGGCGGAGACACCGGATCAAGGTCACCGGACTTCAGCCGACCACCGGCGAACGTAGACCGAGCTCCACGGTGAGTTATTCTTCGATTCCTTGCATAGGTCGACTCTTTAGCATCCCGTAAAGCTCCCTGTGCCCTTAGAATGACCTATATCGCCATGGATAGGCCGGAGCACTCGCCGCCAACGAGCTCGCCTGCCTGCGCACGTGGACCGGCCGATTCCGGCCATCACCATCGTCGAGTCGTACCTCGTTGTGACCGCAAGGACCTCCTGAAGCCAACCCCACCCTTCATCGAACCTCCCTCGCCGTCGGTAAGCCATGCCGCCCTTTTTCCTTTCGCGGGTACTATTCAAAAGGGGGGAGGGACCTCAGGGAAGAAGGAATAGAAGTCAGGGGGGTTTAAACTATCAGAGACTCAGATGAATAGTTGCGCAGGGGTATAAGTTAAAGAACTGGTTTAGGAAAAGCCCAGGGTCCTCGGTGTAAACTGGTTTTCCAGAAAACCTTTTTAATATTTCTAATTTAAATGCAAACAGAGCTTGTAAAATTCATAACTTAAGTTTTATTCAACCAAATTTGGTGAAACCAATTTTGCCAGATTCTAAATAATGTGAGCTACCTAGGAAAAATGCAAAACCCCCATAGTATTGCAGAAGAATTTAAAGTTTGGAATTAAATATTGATTTGGCAAAAAGCTAAATAATAGAGGAAAAATAGTTACACTATTAGACTGAGATTAAGAAAAATCAGAGAAGTACTTAATCACTCCCTAATCTGTTTAAAAATAGTAAACCCCTCAGTACACCAATTAAAGGTAGGATTTGCCATTTAAATCACTTTTAGCCTAAAGTTAAAGAAAGAGAAAAGGTAATTTAAAATAAGAACCAGGAAGCAACCACATTTTTGTTAGCTCACTTATTCAGTGTAGTTCACTGGAAAATTTTATTAGACCTTTGTTTAGTACAAAAGCAATGAGATATCTTTTATTTCATGCAAACAATGAAAACTTAGGAAAATCTTAGAAAAATAATCCTGAGGAGAAAACACCCCAAACCTTGGGATAATAAATATTTTTTATCATGAACATAGGAAAAATATGAGTTCTGTTGTTTGATATTTTTCAAATAACAAGTTAGTTATAAGTACCTTTTCGACATTAAACTTTAGAAAAACACAACTAAATATCCAGTAGGTCTTTTTCAATGATTTTTAACATAGAGGCCTAATATCACCTATAAATCTGGACAAAAATAAAAATTGGTACAGAAACCTCACTTAAATCATAGCTATAGTGTAAAATGCCCTTTTACACTTGTTTTTGTTAATTTTGCACAAGTAGTATCTGAATTAATGTCCACCTCAAATTTTTATGAGAACCCACAAATGTTAATATTTACCCACTGTAATTTTTATAACATTTTTGGAAAATGTTAACTAACCCTGATGGATCAAAAAGGCTTAATAGGAAGCAATAGAAAGAAAAGGGAAACTTTGGGAAAAATAGATGAGAATACAAAACCCTTAAGTATATCCAAAAAGGAACCCTAGAGAAACACTAAACTTTATACTATTTTACTATGCATAACCCTTACAAATGTTCATGTCATACTTATGCATATAACTCATGCATTGCATTCGATAGATTGTAATCTCGCTGACGGGGAGTACATCCTTGTGCTGGAGCAAGGAGTTGCTTAGGAGGTAGCCCAGGATCCAGCACCAGAGCCTGCCATCGAGGATCTGCCTGCCCCAGCTTTGGAAGGCAAGCCCCGGTTTTATGCATAACCGTTTATATATGCTATTTTACTACACTTAATGTTTGTAGGCTTGTACTGTGCACTTAATTGTAGGAGTTGACTGAAACCCTAGTTGCATTAACTCACGATTTCCTTTTGAGATGGATACTAGTATGCTAGGTCGAGTAGCTGCTTTACTAATTAGGGATCTCGGTAGAAGTCGAGTGATTTTCTAGCACTCGCGCGAGGTCAGGAATTGGTTGTGTCCACTTTCTTATCATAACGATGTTGGTCTGTGGACAACAATCCATGGGGATTGGTTGTCTACGAGATAAAAATTGGAATAAGGATTAAGGTGTGGTACCGTGAGTCAAGCGTTTGAACGTACTAAGCACATGCCGAGAAATATGGTAAATCGGTAAGCCTAGTACCTGAGTGAACCTGCTCGCAGACTTTGCTCCTCACGCGACCTGAGACGTGGTCTCCCATTCCGGTTATGGTGGGTACAAGTGCAGTCACTGCACGACGGCAGTCGGGGTCAGTGAAGCATTGTACGCCAAGGCAGTGAGCCCTGATCTGTTGCCAGGGAATCGATGGGGACCGTTGATGTGTGTGGGGATGGAGTGCCTCGCCACGTCGTGTGTTTAGGTTTACCTTGCAAGGATAAAAACTCGATTCGAATCGTCTGCTTCTCGCAGCTAATGAGACTGCTTGATCCATGCTGCTACATTGAGTAACAAGTGGAAATGTGATGACTTGGCAAAAGTTGTTGATTGCTAAATGTTTGATACCATGTATGATTAGATAGGTACACATTTAGTCTTAAGAGAGTCACACTAAAACTTGAAAAAGCTAAAACTTGATTTTAGACTCAGCTAGTGCTTTTTGGCAAACCAAACCCCTCAGCCAAACAGCTGCATGTCTAGAGGTAGAGGAGTAGACTCCTCACACCGGGTATGTCTAGCTGAGTATTAGTATACTCAGCCTTGCTTGTGGCATAATTTTTCAGGTTCTCTGGAGGATATGGTTGCTGGAGTGACTTGGCCGTCCATCTTACCACCGGGTTGGACAGTCGAGTGGGACCCTACCTCGGCTGAGGAGGAGCACGAGGAGTGATGGTATAGGCTTCCCCATCCCTCCATTTATTTATGTTAGTTTTATTCCGCTGCATTCCGAACAATGATCACTACTTTTGCAAAACTCCGATGATGTTGTAATAAATCTAATACTCCTTAATGTTGGTTCTATGTTTTATTGTATTTGCTCTGTGCCTCACCATCGAGTGAGTACGTGGTACTTGATCCTGTTAGTGGCCTCGTAGGACTAGATCTGAGGGATTGACGTGTTATTCCCATTTAAGTGTGGTCTAGCCTTTAAGGTGGGACTTAGGCACTTATGTTGGAATAATTCGGGCGGTTCTGCCATAGCTGGTATTGGAGCTCGTACCACCACAGAGGAATCAATAAACTGTAAATACCATCCTTTTAAAAAGTAAAACTTGTTAGAAACAAATGTTGGATAGATCGTCAGGACGATAAGGATAGACATAGGACATGAAGCCTTAGGATGATAGAGGGGTAGCTAGGTGGCTATTTGAGTAAGCCCTACAGGCTACTATAAGGGATGGAAGTTTTTTACTATTCCCTCTAAGTTGAAATGAGGTCGTTTAGGACAAGCATGCATGCATCCTTTACTTAAACTACTTGATAATTAGGTAAAAACTTTAATACATGATAATGACAGATTAAGTACATTTCAGTGACATTATCGTAACCTTCGATAGGCCAAGCTTTGATTCTCTTATATTTTATAATTCTTTTTCTTTTTCACTTACGCTTAACCGTGCACAGATGACTTCTCACGGATCCTCGGAAGGAGGGAACACACATTCCCACACGGACGGACTGGCACGAGAGGGTTTTCCCCGTATCTTGTGGGAGGTACTTCAGGGAGCCGGTTACACGACGCCTCCCCAGTACACGGTGCAGCTATTCGAGAAGCACCGGGTGCCCCGGTTACACGACGCCTCCCCGGGTACTTCAGGATTTTCCCCTGGAGCCTCATCCCTTACAGCCAGGCTGGCGTTCGTTGGACTCCGAGTCTTTCGGATACTGGGCTGAGGATACTATCGAGGCCATTGCTCTCCACAGGCTGACCACCTTCTATGGTTTTCACCCCTTGGAGCTGTCTACTCATCCCATTGGCTTGTTCCTCGCTGAAAAGGAAGATGACCCAATGTGGAAAGACCGAGTGGAGCATGCCAAGGATATATGGGCTCTTTACCCAGGGCAGACTGCTCACTTGACGGTGCGATGCATGGATGCTCTGTATCGTCTGCAAGTGATGCGAGGAGAGGCAATGTCTCATCTAATGGCATTGTTGGAGGCTACCAAGATCACCTTGGATAACAGAGAGGAACTTGTGGTAGACCTATCCACTGAGATGGTGGAAAAGGACCTACAGGTGGAACAGATGTCCAACGAGATCCAGGAGCTTGAGGAGCTAGTGGGAACCAGGGAGAACACCATTGAGGTTCTCGAGGATCAGTTAATCAACACTCAGCAACAACTTGCGGAAGCTAACCAACATTTGGATATGCACCACTAGGAGATCCAGGACATGGAGGCCAATGAGGATGTCGACATCGAGGGAGGAGAGGAGCCGGAGCCTGCATCCAACTTGGACACTGCTGGCTCAGGGAGACCACCTTCCCCTGAGTCGAGCGTTGCCTCATTTGCTCACTAGGTCGCAGGGATAGAGTTAGAAGTGTGTGGCGGTAGAACTCCTCGAAGCTAGCTTAGATTTTGCACCCTTGGGGTACTAGGCTAGACAGAGTTGAGTCTTTTGGGGTCACTGATGTAATCGTAACAAACTCTTTTGGAAGTATGGATGATGAATGATGTTAGCTTTAATTGATGAAGAAAAGTTTTATGCCACGTAGTATCTTTTATGAATTATGCAAGAAAATATTGGTTTTACCCTTTCAAATCTTTCGCCACGTATGAACCCTAACATCAGAAGTATGATATTGAGAGCATCCTTAATTTTTCAGATGGCAGGAAGAGCGCGTCATGGACAGAATGAACGCATTCCTCCACCACCGCCACCGCCTCCTACCATGCAAGAGTTGATGGCTCAGCAGAATGAGATTCTGCGACAGTTGGCTCAGCGTCAGCCGCCACCTCAGCATTATGGTGGTGGTGATCACCATCAGCATCCCCCAGCAGCAGCCACTTATCAGGAGTTCCTCAGCACCCAGCCACCGTTGTTCACTGGGGCAGAGGATCCGCTTGATGTTGATGTATGGCTCAGGGTAGTGGAATCCAAATTCCCACTACTCAATGGAGTTTGTTCAGATGTGGCTAAGGTCAGGTTCGCCACCCAGCAGCTTCGCGGACCCGCGCGGACATGGTGGGACCACTTCCTTGCTATGCAGCCAGTTGACCACGTGGTGGAATGGAGAGAGTTCAAGGCCGCTTTCAGAGGGCATCATATACCAGCAGGCATCATGGACCGAAAGCTTAATGAGTTTTTGGCACTTACTCAGGGGAATTGCACTGTGTTGCAGTACGCACAGGCCTTCAATGACCTGTGTCAGTATGACGGATATCATGCAGACACTGATGAGAAGAAGAGGGATAGGTTCAGGAGGGGGCTCAGCACTAAGCTCCGCGACTGTCTCAACACCGTCAGGGCCAACAGTTACAATGAGTTAGTCACATTGCCATTTCCCAGGAGGACTACATCACAGCCCGTTAGGCAGAAAAGAAGAGGAAGACCCCTGTGGCAGGATCATCAGCTCAACCACAACGCTTCATAATTGTATCTGATACTCAGAACAGGGGACCTCAGTAGCAGCAAGGACGTTGGGTGATTCGACCCCAGCAATAGCAGCAGCAGGCACCCAACCGCTCTCAGCTCCCAGTTCAGAGGAACAACAATCAGCCACAGCAGCAGCAGTACCATCAGGCCAATGACAACATGTGTTTCACTTGTGGTAACACGGGACACTATGCCAAGAATTGCCCCAGGAACCAGCAGAGGCAAGGACAGAATTCCAACCAGAATCAAGGCAAGAGGCAGAAGGTGCAAGTGAGGCAAGGCAGGCTGAACTTCACCACCATGGCTGATATTCCAGAGGGAGCACCCGTCTTGACTGGTATCTTTTCAGTTTTGAATTATCCTGCAATCATTCTTTTTGATTCTGGTGCATCACATAGTTTTATCAGTGCCAAATTTACTGCCAAGTGTCAGTTACCTTTTCACCACACCAATGGGGGTATTACAATTTCTACACCCGGAGGCAGGGTTGCCACCTATCAGATCAATAGACACATACCAATAAAGTTGGGTAGCTACATATTTAAAACCACTCTCCTGATTATGGGATTGGATAGTGTGGATATCATTCTGGGGACTGATTGGTTGTCGCGACACCATGCGGTAATTGATGTCGCAGCCAGAGCCATAGAAATTTGCTCCCCACTAGATGGAGAAATCACCTTGTACCTACCCGACCAGGGATGTACCCTTTCCTGTGCCTTCACCATGATAGAGTCACCAGTCGCAAGAATCCCAGTGGTTTGTGACTACCCAGATGTTTTTCCGGATGAATTACCAGGGATGCCGCCCGACACGGACATCGAGTTTGCGATTGAGTTGTAGCCCGGGACTGCACCTATATCCAAGAGACCCTATAGGATGCCTCCCGCAGAATTGGCGGAATTGAAAAAGCAACAACAAGAGTTGTTGGACAAGGGGTTCATTCGCCCAAGTACTTCACCATGGGGATGTCCAGCCTTGTTCGTAAAGAAGAAGGATGAGAGTATGAGATTGTGTGTCGATTACCGCCCTCTCAATGCGGTGACCATCAAAAACAAGTATCTGTTGCCCCGCATTGATGTATTGTTTGATCAGTTGGTGGGAGCCAAAGTATTCTCCAAGATATATCTTCGCTCCGACTATCATCAGATAAAAATCAGGGCCAATGATATTCCCAAGACGACCTTCTCTACCAGATATGGGCTTTATGAATACCTGGTGATGTCTTTCGGGCTGACCAATGCCCCGGCTTATTTCATGTACTTGATGAACTCAGTTTTCATGCTAGAGCTAGACAAGTTTGTGGTAGTCTTCATCGATGATATATTGGTCTACTCAAAGAATGAAGCTGAGCATACTAAGCATTTGCATACAGTACTCCAGAGGCTACGTGATCATCAGTTTTATGCTAAACTGTCCAAATGTGATTTCTAGCTGAGAGAAATTAAATTTTTGGGTCACACCATTTCTCAGGATGGGGTATCAGTTGACCCTGAGAAGGTACGAGAAGTGATGAATTGGAAACCTCCTACCACTGTACGACAAATTCGGAGTTTTCTAGGATTGGTAGGGTATTATCGGCAATTTATTCCGGATTTCTCCAGGATTGCCAAGCCAATGACTGAATTGTTGAAGAAAGGAGTCAAGTATGAATGGAGCCAGAAATGTGAGGATGCCTTTCATGCGCTAAAGCAGCATTTGACAACAGCACCCGTGCTAGCTCAGCCTGACAACACCAAATCTTTTGAGGTTTATTGTGATGCTTCCGGTACTGGATTGGGATGTGTCTTGATGCAATACAACAGAGTCATTGCTTATGCCTCCCGAGCACTCAGACCCCATGAGCCGAACTACCCCACACATGATCTAGAGTTAGCGGCCGTAGTTCATGCTCTCAAGGTTTGGAGACATTACTTGATGGGAGCTCATTGTAATATCTATACTGATCATAAGAGTCTCAAGTATATTTTCACTCAGGCTGATCTTAATATGAGGCAGAGAAGATGGTTAGAATTAATCAAGGACTATGATTTGGAAGTACATTACCATCCTGGCAAAGCCAATGTTGTGGCAGATGCCTTGAGTCGGAAGGCCCAGTGCAACTGTGTGAGTATAGATGTAAAAATCACCACCCTCTGTGATGAGTTGTGCAAACTGAACATAGAAGTTGTTTCCTCCGGTGCTTTAAGTTATATTTCAGTGGAGCCCACCTTACATGAGCAAATAGTCATGGCACAGATTGGTGACAAGGGTGTTCAAGTCATTAAGGAAATGATCGGACAGAAGGTGGACAAATACAAATGCTTCCGTCAGGACAACAAAGAATCCTATGGTTTGGAGATCGATTGGTTGTTCCCAAGAACCCCGAGCTCAGAAAGAAAATATTGGATGAAGCTCATCTTTCAAAATTTTCCACACCCAAGCAGTAACAAGATGTATCATGATCTCAGATCCTTGTACTGGTGGACCAGAATGAAGAGGGAAATTGCTAACTATATATCAGAATGCGACACTTGCCAAAGAGTCAAGGCCAATCATTTGAAGGTGGCAGGCACCTTACAGCCCCTTCCCATACCATCTTGGAAATGGGAGGATATTTGCATGGACTTTATTGTAGGATTGCCCAATACCTCCCGGCACCACGATTCTATTTGGGTCATTGTGGATAGGTTGACCAAAACGGCACATTTCTTGCCAGTACATACCACCCACCGGACAGAAAAGTATGCAGAAATTTATATTGACCAGATAGTTCGTCTGCATGGAATACCAAGGACTATTGTGTGTGACCGAGGAGCACCATTTGTAGCACGTTTCTGGGAGCAATTGCAAGAATCACTTGGGACCCATGTAATAAGAAGCTCAGCATACCACCCTCAAACAGATGGTCAGACAGAAAGGGTGAATCAGATTTTGGAAGACATGTTGAGGGCATGTGTGCTACAGTATGGAAAGGATTGGGACAAGTGTCTTTCATTGGCAGAGTTCTCTTATAATAACAGCTACCAGTCCAGTTTAAAGATGGCACCTTTCGAAGCATTGTATGGGAGAAGGTGTAGAACACCGCTAAATTGGTCACAAGTTGGAGAGAGGGAATTATTTGGACCTGACCTGGTACTTGAAGCAGAGGAGAAAGTCAGAGTCATTAAGAAGAACTTAGAGGTTGCTCAGGCCAGGCAAAGGAGCTATCATGACAAGAGGAGGAAGCCTCTACAGTTTGAAGTGGGAGATCATGTTTATCTTAAGGTGTCACCCACCAAAGGTGTTCAGAGATTTGGAATCAAGGGCAAGTTAGCTCCTTGCTACATCAGACCCTATGAGATCAAAGAAACTTGTGGGCCTGTAGCATATCAATTGAAGTTGCCACCCCATATGTCAGCAGTTCATGATGTATTCCACGTATCCCATCTACGAAAGTGTATCCGCTTACCCACGGAAGTGCTACCGGAACCAGAATTGGAGATAGAACCAGACTTATCCTATCAAGAGCACCCCGTCAAGGTATTGGATCAAAAGGAGAGATCAACATGGGCAAGGTCGATCAGGATGTATAAGGTTCAGTGGAGTCACCATTCAGTAGAAGAGGGTACGTGGGAGACTGAAGATTTTCTACGTTCTCGCTTCCCCGACTTTCTGCCCAAAAGAGTCGGTACGTAATCCAAAACCCCACCCCACCTTCCCTTTGAATCTAAATATAAGAAAAAAACTTAGATGTTAAAGGTATACTAATCTTTGAAAATAACTTTAAAAGGACTTCCTTCTGAAGTTGCAAAGAGAATGACATTCGAAGAGCAGTTAACTAGAGAAACTCAGCTAAAGAAAAATGCAACACACCAGCACACCTTCTTGGTACCCCTAAATAGGATCCCTGCCCAAAATATCGGGGCGAGATTCCTTTAAGGGGGGAGGGCTGTAACACCTCAGGTGTTACCAAGACACTAACTTCATATATGCATTGATGGCTTGTGATCACATGTGGTTAATTGGAGGAGAAGGAGCACCTAAAACCTTGGAAACATGGGTTAGCTAAGAACTATTAATGACAAAAGCTTTACCCAAACATTTTTGAACAATTGTCATCTTGAGCAAAAGAGGTTAAACCCTAAGAAACCTAAGGGCACTAGATTTCCAAGCAAGGGATAAGGGGATAAGTTAATCAAGTTACCAAATCTTGATTCTAATCCTTAACCAAAGTTTAAGTAACATTATAATCTACAAAATGCATAGGGGAAACATTGCAAAAAGGCCCCTCAAAGACCCCAAATCCACTCTTTAAGTAGAGAGCACACTAGAGCTCTCTAATCTTCTCTAAGTCAAAATCTAACCCTAATCTAAAGATCAAACGTGTTCACTTAGTAAATGGCGCCAAAACCACTTGGTCTGAATACCAAAAAGGTGCCAAACCACCTAAGGCACCCACTGGAAAAGTTTGAAACCAAGCCAAATTCGTTTGACATGATTTGGCATCTCTTTTGTCGTGAGGTGGATAGAGAGACAAGCCAGACTTGGCGGTCGCAAATCTTCTGACCTACGGCTTATCTCCCCTTGGAACTCACATACAAGAGATATCCATAGGTGCCAGAAAGAGGTCTGCGCCAGAGTTTTGCTAAGATTTGCACGTTTGCAATCTCGGCAAGCTTTTGAACAAGGGCAGAAGAACACCTCCACGTGTTCGACGCGCCCTGAACGCGCCAGAGCACGCCCAGCGCCCGACCCCGCGCGCCCCACGCCGCGCCAAGCCACGCCCGTGTCCCCTGCCCGCTATCGCGCCTATAAAGCCGGCCAAGGCTTCAGTCGTACGCCCCCACACACTGTCGACCTCACTGGAGCAAGAGATCGCCGAAGTTTGCCCTGCACACGGCGTGCCAGCGGCCGCCCGATCCCCGCCACAGTAGACCGGCCAGCAGAGCTATCCCCAACCCCGTCCAACCCTCGGAATAGACTCTACGTGCCTCGGTGAAGCTCCCGGAACGAGGAATCGAGCTCTGCCTCGCCGGAGACGCCGGATCAAGGTAACCGGACTTCACCCGACCGCCAGCGAACGTAGACCGAGCTCCACGGTGAGTTATTCTTTGATTCCTTGCACGGGTCGACTCTTTAGCATCCCGTGAAGCTCCCCGTGCCCTTGGATTGACCTATATCGTCGTGGATAGGCCGGAGCACTCGCCGCCGACGAGCTCGCCCGCCTGCGCACGTGGACCGGCCGATTCCAGCCATCACCGTCGTCGAGCCGTACCTCGTTGTGACCGCAAGGACCTCCCGAAGCCAACCCCACCCTTCGCTGAACCTCCCTCGCTGCCGGTAAGCTGCGCCGCCCTTTTTCCTATCGTGGGTACTGTTCAAAAGGGGGGAGGGACCTCGGGGAAGAAGGAATAGAAGTCAGGGGGTTTTTGAACTGTCAGAGACTCAGATGAATAGTTGCGCAGGGGTATAAGTTAAATAACTGGTTTAGAAAAAGCCCAGGGTCCTCGGTGTAAACTGGTTTTCCAGAAAACCTTTTTAATATTTCTAATTTAAATGCAAACAGAGCTTGTAAAATTCATAACTTCAGTTTTATTCAACCAAATTTGGTCAAACCAATTTTGCCAGATTCTAAATAATGTGAACTATCTAGGAAAAATGCAAAACCCCCTTATTATTGCAGAAGAATTTAAAGTTTGGAATTAAATATTGATTTGTCCAAAAGCTAAATAATAGAGGGAAAAATAGTTACACTGTAGACTAAGGTTAAGAAAAATCAGAGAAGTACTTAATCACTTCCTAATCTGTTTAAAAATAGTAAACCCCTCAGTTCACCAATTAAAGGTAGGGTTTGCCATTTAAATCAATTTTAGCCTAAAGTTAAAGAAAAGAGAAAAGGTAATTTAAAATAAGAACCAGGAAGCAACAACGTTTTTGTTAGCTCACTTATTCAGTGTAGTTCACTGGAAAATTTTATTTGACCTTTGTTTAGTACAAAAGCAATGAGATATCTTTTATTTCATGCAAACAATGAAAACTTAGGAAAATCTTAAAAAAATAATCCTGAGGAGAAAACACCCCAACCTTGGTATAATAAATATTTTGTTATTATGAACATAGGAAAAATATGAGTTCTATTGTTTGATATTTTTCAAATAACAAGTTAGTTATAAGTACCTTTTTGGCATTAAACTTTAGAAAATCACAACTAAATATCTAGTAGGTCTTTTTCTGTGATTTTTAACACAGAGGCCTAATATCACCTATGAATCTGGACAAAAATAAAAATTGGTACAGAAACCTCACTTAAATATAGCTATAGTGTAAAATGCCCTTTTACACTTGTTTTTGTTAATTTTGCACAAGTAGTATCTGAATTAATGTCCACCTCACATTTTTAGGAGAACCCACAAATATTAATATTTACCCACTGTAATTTTTATAACATTTTTGGAAAATGTTAACTAACCCTGATGGATCAAAAAGGCTTAATAGGAAGAAATAGAAAGAAAAGGGAAACTTTGGGAAAAATAGATGAGAATACAAAACCCTTAAGTATATCCAAAATGGAACCCTAGAGAAACACTAAACTTAATACTATTTTACTATGCATAACCCTTACAAATGTGCATGTCATACTTATGCATATATCTCATGCATTGCATGAGATAGATTGTAATCTCGCTGACGGGGAGTACATCCTAGTGCCGGGGCAAGGAGTTGCTCAGGAGGTACCCCAGGATCCAGCACCAGAGCCTACCATCGAGGATCTGCCTGCCCCAGCTTTGGAAAGGAAGCCCTGGTTTTATGCATAACCGTTTATATATGCTATTTTACTACACTTAATGTTTGTAGGCTTGTACTGTGCACTTAAGTGTAGGAGTTGACTGAAACCCTAGTTGCATTAACTCAGGATTTCCTTTTGAGATGGATACTAGTATGCTAGGTCGAGTAGCTGCTTTACTTATTAGGGATCTCGGTAGAATTTGAGTGATTTTCTAGCACTCGCGCGAGGTCAGTAATTGGTTGTATCCACTTTCTTATCATAATGATGTTGGTCTGTGGACAACAATCCATGGGGATTGGCTGTCTACGAGGTAAAAATTGGAATAAGGATTAAGGTGTGGTACCGTGAGTTAAGCGTTTGAACGTACTAAGCACATGCCGAGAAATATGGTAAATCGGTAAGCCTAGTACCTGAGTGAACCTGCCCACATACTTTGCCCCTCACGCGACCTGAGACGTGGTCTCCCATTCCGGTTATGGTGGGTACAAGTGCGGTCACTGCACGACGGCAGTCGGGGTCAGTGAGGCATTGTACGCCAAGGCGGTGAGCCCTGATCTTTGCCAGGGAATCGATGGGGACGGATGATGTGTGTGGGGACGGAGTGCCTCGCCACGTTATGTGTTTAGGTTTACCTTGCAATGATAAAAACTCGATTCGAATCGTCTGCTTCTCGTAGCTAATCAGACTGCTTGATCCATGCTGCTACATTGAGTAACAAGTGGAAATGTGATTACTTGGCAAAAGTTGTTGATTGCTAAATGTTTGATACCATGTATGATTAGATAGGTACACATTTAGTCTTAAGAGAGTCACACTAAAACTTGAAAAAGCTAAAACTTGATTTTATACTCAGCTAGTGCTTTTTGGCAAACCAAACCCATCAGCCAAATAGCTGCATGTCTAGAGGTAGAGGAGTAGACTCCTCACACCGGGTAAGTCTAGCTGAGTATTAGTATACTCAGCCTTGCTTGTGGCATAATTTTTCAGGTTCTTTGGAGGATATGGTTGCTGGAGTGACTTTGCCGTCCATCTTACCACAGGGCTGGACAGTCGAGTGGTACCCTACCTCGGCTGAGGAGGAGCATGAGGAGTGATGGGACAGGCTTCCCGATCCCTCCATTTATTTATCGTTAGTTTTATTCCGCTGCATTCCGAACAATGATCACTACTTTTGCAAAACTCCGATGATGTTGTAATAAATCTAATACTCCTTAATGTTGGTTCTATGTTTTATTGTATTTGCTCTGTGCCTCACCATCGAGTGAGTACGTGGTACTTGATCCTGTTAGTGGCCTTATCGGACTAGATCTGAGGGACTGACGTGTTATTCCCATTTAAGTGTGGTCTAGCCTTTAAGGTGGGACTTAGGCACTTAAGTTGGAATAATTCGGGCGGTTCCACCACAATAGTTTACCTACTACAGCTGAACTGTCACCGGTGCCGGATCCGTACAATCCCCTGGCTGATCCAGAGATGAAGGAAGCGCTGGATATAATAGGCATCGCTAATTCCATTATCGACGAAGTCGTTGATAAACTATTGAACGAAGCCGCAGAAAAAATCCTTAGAGAAGAGTAGACTTTATTGTAATAATACTTTGTTGTAATAATATTTTATTGTAATAATACTTTATTGTAATAATACTTTGTAATATTTGATGTATGGGACAATTGATGAGACATGTAAATTATTGTAATATATTTCTTTGCGATGCATGATTTACATACATACCGTTTTTGAGCCTTCAACAAAAAAACACCTTCCCTTCTTTTCATGCTTCGTAAAGAAAGAAGCCCCTTTTTATGGCAAGTCGGATAAAACTGTATCTCCTGAAGCTTACTTCGTGCCTTAGCATATTTCCATTTAACAAAGTTTTTTGCCGAAGATTGGCTTCATATCCAATCTCTGATGTTGATGTGATATGATGCATGATGTAATGTTATCCGAAATGATATGATGACATGATACAAAATGATGGCAATGCCGAAGACACATACACACATGCCCACACCAGAATACACAAGACTCTGCATCCCCTTAGAAACGTCTTTTGAGTCTTTAAGCTCTACATCCCCTTAGGAACGACTTTTGAGCTTCTTCACCTTTTATTTCTGTGGCGTTTAAGCTCTGCATCCCCTTGGGAACGACTTTTGAGCTTATTCACCTTATATTTCGGTGGTATTTGGCTCTGCATTCCTTTAGGAACGACTTTTGAGCAGAAAACTTACACTGCGCTCCCTTAGGATCAACTTTTTGAATCTTCAGATCATAATTTTTGGCTTTGCATTCCTTTAGGAACGACTTTTGATCAGAAAACTTACGCTGCGCTCCCTTAGGAACGACTTTTGCAGCTTCGAATTTTAATTTTTGGTTCTGCATTCCTTTAAGACTTTTGAGCTTCGGAAGCCCCTGAGATATATTTTACTCTGATACAGGCACAATTAAATTAGAAATTTGAAATTAAGTTCCTGATTACTTGTTTCTCGTAGAAGAAATGAAATGGCATAAAAGATAAAAGTACATCAAAAGTAGGATATTCCTTAGTTTATATGCTTCGACTCTGGTACAGTGCTATTGACTGTACGAGCTTTAGACTCCTCCCTGAAGTCGCGCTGTTGTTGGGCGTGCTGGTGCCCTTCTGGCTGCTAGCTTCGGGTGTGAGTAGGTGGCAATTGTGGTGGTAATGGGAGCTGGGGCCAGGAAGCTTGTGAATGACTTGCCGAAGCAACAGAAGCTGCAGGTTGATTACCCACGTATTCTGGTATATAGGGAGAGTAGCACGAAGCAGTATGTAGAACCTGCTTCGTCTGATTCTGCCGTGCTTCTGCTTCGGCAATCTCTTTTTGCTTGTGAATGGTGACCTGGAATGTTCTTGTAGTGTGGCCCTTGTCTTCACCATAGAATAAGCAATAGAGTTTCCTGGGTTGATCCCCATATCTTCCTCCAAAGCCCTTGCCGCCTCTGCCCCTTGGAGCTGGTGGCCTGAAAGAGCTTTGTTGTTGCCCTGAATATTGTGAGCTATGTTGTGGCCTCTGAAACTAGCTTCCTCTGTCATCACTCTGACTGGAGTTATGGATTGATCTGACATGCCTAGGGTGGATTCTTCCTCTGAAGCCCCTAGTCATCTCAGAAAACCTGTAAGCTTCTTCCCGTCTCTAGTGGAAATCATTATTGGCCCGGATGTACTCATCCATCTTCTAAAGAAGCTTCTCCAGAGTCTAAGGGGGTTTCCTGGCAAAGTATTGAGCCATAGGTCCTAGCCGAAGCCCTTTGATCATGGCCTCAATGACAATTTCATTGGGCACTGTGGGCGCTTGTGCTCTCAGACATAAGAACCTTCGGACATACGCCTGGAGGTATTCTTCGTGGTTTTGCGTGCACTGGAACAAAGCTTGAGCAGTAACCGGCTTGGTCTGGAACCCTCGGAAACTGGTGATCAGCATGTCCTTCAGCTTCTGCCATGATGTGATTGTTCCTGGCCGAAGAGAGGAGTACCAGGTTTGTGCAACATTCTTGACTGCCATGATGAAGGATTTCTCCATGACTGCAGTGTTGCCCCCATATGAAGATATGGTTGCTTTGTAGCTCATCAGAAACTGCTTTGGATCTGAGTGCCCATCATACATGGGGAGCTGGGGTGGCTTGTATGATGGGGGCCATGGGGTAGCCAGCAGTTCTGCTGACAGAGGAGAAGCATCATCAAAAGCAAAATTTCCATGATGGAAATCATCATACCATTCATCATCATCGTAGGAATTGTCCTGACGAAGCTCTCTGCATTGAGGTCTTTGGTCCTGGTCATCTTGATTGAGATGACGCATTTCCTCAGCAGCCTCATCGATCTTCTTCTGTAGATCGGAGAGACGAAAAATCTTCTCCTTCTTCCACTAGACCTGTTGATGGATGGCTTTGAGGTCCCTTATTTCTTGGTCCAACTCCTCCTCCTGAGGCGTTGGACTTGTAGCTTACTTTTTTGGCTTCTGGCTTCGTGTAGTGTTTCTTGGTTGACGTCCAGTGGCTGCAGTGCAGCCTCTAGCCCTGAAGACTTCTTTGGCGGCATGACGAATGTCACAGCTTTGCCGAAGGTGGTCGAATGAGTTCACCGAAGGTGGGCGCCAATGTTGGGGACTTGTTCTCAAATGCTATGAGTTAAGAACAAGGCAACACAAAATGTTAATGGTTAAAGACCTTCGTCCTTCGAAGCATTATCTCCCTTAGGATATAATGATCTTCAGACGAAGGTTATGAAGGACATACCTTCATAATCTCAGTATATAATAATAAAAGTAGAAGCATATGAAACATGGAAAATAACATGAACAATCATATTGAATCGTTAGATTATATATATTCTCATTATCTCATCATGGACAAACATTAATAACAGTAAATTACATTTGTACCTTCGGCTTGATAGAAGGTATGAGCCCAAGAGTGACGTGCGAGTGAATAGCAGTCAGCGTGAACAGTACGATGCTACTGTTCATCTATTTATAGGCACAAGACGCAACCTATGTAAAATTACATCCATGCCCTTGATATTTACTATTGACTTAAGGACAATCTATCGAGGACTAGATGGCCTTTTCCCCTTTAAGTCGGTTTCATTTTCCACCGCTAAGCCGAAGCTTCTCCACACGTAGCTTAGAAACTGGTTCATCCTTCTCCCAGACCGCGCTTTTCATATCGTGTACAGCTTCATCCCAAGGCCGAAGGTCCCTGTGAACGTATTATACATGGAAAACATGTTAGTCGTGCTTTTGAGGACCTTCGGAAGATGAAGGCCCCCAACACCAAAACCCTCATCCAAACAACTTTATGGTCTAGAGGAAGAGGAGTAGACTCCTCGCACCGGGTAAGTCAAGTTGAGTATTAGTATACTTAGCCTTGCTTGTGGCACAATTTTACAGGTCTCTTGCAAGAAATGGTTGATGGTTTGACTTGGCCATCCACCCTGCCACCGGATTGGACGGTCGAGTGGGATGCTGCCTTAGCACGAGAGGACCAGGAGTAGTAGTGGGCCAGGCTTCGCCGTACTCCCCAGTTATCATCATTAGTTGTTATCCGATGTACTAAAACAATGTTTCTTACTATTGAACCCTGATTTATGTAATAACTTAAGTACTTCATTAATATGTGGTTTCATGCTTTATTGTATTTATCTTTTTTCACATTCGAGTGAGTAAGTGGTACTCGATCCTTGCTAAGTGCTTTTGTCGGTCTAGATTCGATGGACTGACAGCATATAGAGTTTTAGGAGGGTAGAAAAAAAACTCCCCATTGACAAGAGAACTCCCCTGAGAAAATGTAGAATTGCAAAATAGAGGATAAAATGGAGAAAAAGATTAGCTTCAGGAGTATACTAGTCACAGTGTAAAAATGCTTTAAGTCGTGTTGTGCTATGTGTGCAGCAATAAATGCAAGTGCTAGCAAATACTCAAACTGATCATATGCGCAAGATATGTGAAGTGTAAGCATTTTGATTCAGTTTTAAGCAGTTCAAAATAGAAGTTCAGCACTAAAGACAACACTAGACATATAGTAAGCAGGAAATCAACTAAGTGCTAGTCAAGGTAAACCAGGTGAACTACCCCAAACAGAGGTCACTCATCATGCTAGAAACATATCTGAAAATGATACTAGATGAAATTCTCAAGATTTATCGGATTTTGCAGCGGATTACAAGTTTCAATTAAAAGCATCTGAGTGCGATAGGTTGTAAGCATTATCATTGCCTAACTTTTCAACCAGGTTTAGCCTATGCAGAAAAGCAATCAAAAGCTAAAGACACCGATTTCGATCATCCACTACCCGACTCCAGTTCATCCAAAAGTGCAAATGGAAGCAGTCCTGACATAGAATGGTGGTGAAAAATGCAAACCCATCTCGATCTTTCGAAATTTTGCACTTATCTTGATTTTGATTTTAAGCATAGAATTTAAGCTTCAAGACATTGAATGACTCAGAGCATCAGACCTACCCACCTAGCATACTAAAGACAACACAAAGGATTTCAAACACATCCTACACATGCTAGGTGCCAATCTAAAATGGTGAACATGTTTTGGATTCAACAAATAATAGTCAACTTCACAATTATAAAATAAGCTTAGCTCAACAAAATTGTATCAATATAAGCAAAATGAGTCTAAGTCTGCTAGTGCATCATCATGTAGACACAGAATATACTACTAGGAGCATGGTTACAATCTAGAAGTTATACAACTGAAGCTCAAAAAGCTACATGAGATGCAAATATAAAACAAAAGCAAGAAAGAAGAACTAAAACCTACATGAAAAGCAGCAGAAAAGATGAAACACCAAAAGGGAGCCCTCGATCAAAAAGGGGAGAAAACACCCAATTCCCCTTGCAAATGTGCAAAAGTAGACTGATCAAGGGGGTTGATGAAAATGTCAGCCAGCTATCGATGGATATCAATGTGGCATAGATCGATGTCTCCTTTTCTGAGAATGGTCATGAAGAAAGTGAAAGCAAACATCTATGTGCTTGGTCTTCAAATGCAACACAAGATTCTTTGCAACACTTATGTCACTCGTTGTCACACCCAGGTTTTAGGGCACCAAGACCTAGGTGCGAACATAATCACCATGTGTGCTGGGACCAAGTCTCACACATATGATGAATCATGGCACAGGATCGAATGTCACATCTTTACTACATAACCGGAGTTCTATACAAAATAAATAAATAATTACATCATATGAAGACAACGATCCAGCAACCCAAAGTTGAGTTGGAGACGACGGCCTAGACCTCTCACGAACTCGCCACAGTATCCTCCATGCGCCTCATCTTGCGGTACCTGTTCTTGACATGTGGGGGGTGTGAGACAGCAAGAGAGAGCTCACATACATTCATAGCTCAACAAGTTGTGGGGAATAATGTGCATGAACTCACCAAAGAAGGGAGCTCACATGAAGTGTAAGGCTTACCAAAGAGGATGGTTGAAGCTAAGCATTGCTTTTAAAGTTGGTCAAATTTTTATTAGCAGTTACTAAGTATAAGTAAATACCAAACCCAATTAAGTAGTAGAACAAAAGTATTAACAACACCTGCGATGCAATGCATATGACAAATTGAATTTAGTTTCATAAATTAATCATGTGAGTGTCCGAGCTGCTCATGACCGCGAGCACGGCTAGTATACCAGTTTTACACTCTGCAGAGGTTGCACATCTTTATCCACAAGTCATGTTCTCATCTACCAAGAGACGACCAATCCCATACACCTCTACCGAGGAGGCGAGGCAGGGTAACACTACGAGGCCTTTACAAAGTTCCACTAGCTTCTGAAAACCCGCTACAGTTTCTAGGAAGCTCCAATGCAGGGACCCCTCGCCAGACCACCATCACAGCAAAATCAACCCAAGGGCCTCCCTACACTGACCACTCCCCTACTGCCCTTGCCCCTTTCGGGTAAGGTAGTCCTCCACTAGCTTTCCTAATTAGTCAGCCAAGGGCGTCCCATACGACCCTTGTGGTAGCACTATTTTCCCGGGTGGTTCTCTATTGTCCAATTAACATAATGATCTTAACATGAACAGTAAATAACAACTGATAATAAGAGTATAATCATGAATAGTGTGCACCTCTATACCCAAAACCACATAAAGCAATAGCAGGTACTACCCAAAAATTAAGTGGTGAACAAGGTATAAAGTTAGTCAAACTAGGGTAACCTATTAGGTCCCATCAAAATTAACCTATGCAGATTATTATGATTAATCAGAACATGACTGGGTAAAAAGAAGTGATCAAGGGCACAACTTGCCTGGGACTTGAGATTCCAGGTACCAACTTGCTCTTTAGATGACACGTGTCCTCACTGCTAAATGTAGCAGTACAGACAAAAATGGTATAGGCAAAATTAACATCACACCAAACATAAGAATAAACTGCATAATAATAATTTACACGTCGCTACGAGATCGTGGGTTCGAGAACCGGTAAATTCGGAGTTACGGTTATGAAGTTATGGTTTTCCGAAGATCCACGTGGTTAAATATAGAATATACTAAGTTCAACATTTTAACCTATATTTCATGACAAAACAAAGTTACCAGATGATAATAAATATTATTGTGAGACTAATGCAACTAGAATGGACCAAAACAGAGTTAAAATGAAGAAGTTATGAATTTTTGAAGTTCGTTGTTGCTTGCTACAAAATTAATTGAGTAATCAATTCTAGTATGGGTTTCATGTTAAAACAGTGTTACCAAGTAATAAACAATATTCATAAAAATTATAGGAACTGGAATGGATTAAAAAGGAATTAAAATAGATTAAATATGAATTAAACAAGTCTTTGGATTTATTTTTATACTCAAATCCATTTTCTATATTAATTTCTGAATTTCCTAAGGATCCTGGACTGGGCGGTAAATTCTAGGGAGTTCGGGGTTTAACTCATAAAATCTCCC
This sequence comes from Zea mays, assembly GCF_902167145.1. Lineage (NCBI taxonomy): Eukaryota > Viridiplantae > Streptophyta > Magnoliopsida > Poales > Poaceae > Zea > Zea mays. The sequence goes on from NC_050097.1 coordinate 94,785,371, forward strand.
TGACACAGACCAACCCGTTGGTGGACGGCGGGTTCAATATTGGGATCTACGAGGTCTCTTTTGCATAATGGCATGGCCGAAAGGGTATCGGTGATCACGAGTCGTCCGATCCAACATTGGCAGACCAGATTAGAACGGCCCGGATATGAACCGGTATACCCAGATGGTCGTTGGATCAAGAACTCACGGTGTCGATTTTATGTGACGCGATAGAATCCAAACCACCCAATCCCATCTACATGGCTCAGATCAAACCACGAAGCAATACACGATGATTCTAATCTCAGCCCTCCGTTCAAATCCGACGGCCGCGCGACGTCTTCTACCTCTCGGCCTCCCACTGCTCCTTCTCTCCCTACAAGCTAGCCATGGCCGCCCGACGCGAAGTGGTCCCACGGTGATGAGCACACAGGTGCCCCAATGCCATACCACGACTCCCACCGTTGCTACGCGAGCTAGAGATGAAGGTGAACAGTTTGAGGGAAGACTTACCATGTAGCGAGTAGGTCTACAAACGGCGAGGAGTGTTCCCACAGCGACTGCCGCGCTCCGGTGAGCGATTAGAGTAGCGCCGAGCACGCCCTCGACCCGTCGATGCCATGCATCGCCTTGAAAGACGCCCAGGATTAACCTCGTTCCCCGCCACGGGCCTATCGCCGACTTGGCTCCCATCGAGCCAACAGCAGATCTCATTACTCTCTCCCCCCCATGGATGCTCTCGGTTAGCGCAGTACCTGGGTCGAGCTCACCCACACGGTTCATGGGGGAAGGCGGAGCTCGAGTCACACATATATATAGGCATGGATTAACGAGTCTGATTTTGGTGGGGGGAAACAGAAACCGTCGGTTCTAGCGCCGTCTGTTGCGATGTGCAACCAGAGCCTGCGCCACGTGAGGGAGATGAAGATGACAGGTAGGGCCCACCACGCTTCCACTACGCACTCGCCCGGCCAAATCGCAGTGAGGCGGATGGAGCCCGCGGAGGGTGCTGCGTGGGAGATGGGCTGGCACGCGCAGAAGGACTGACTTGGCCGGCAGGGGACGGAAGACAGAGATGCGCCGGTGGAGGAATGGGCCCAAATAGGTCTTGTTCCCCCCTTTTTTATTATTTTCTGTTTTCTTTCCTATTCTTTATTCTTTTGAATTTGAACTTCAAATAAATTCAATTCTAAGTTTTAACAAACAAAATAATCCCAGCATGATGTGATGATATTTTATTATTTGAATAATATGGACGCCTAATTCATGAGAGAGAGAAAAGAATAATTAACTCATCCGAAATTAGAAATCTTTACGTTTACTAAAAGATTTTCAACTTTGACTTTTAGTTTTGAGACTCAAATCTATCTTTGATAAAATAAAAATATATAATATTGTCACTTACTTATTTCCAAGAAATATTTACTAAGCTAATAAAATTCTTATTCATTTGTTTTCTGGTTTCAAGTTGAATTCCCAGTTCCAAACTTCAACTTAAATATTTTTGGGCAAACTTTTATGAAATTCCAAAGTTAGGATTTTGGGATGTTACACTCGTGCTATCACAAAGAAGAGGCACATGATGAAAATCCAAGCCAAAATCCGTAAAGTAGACATAATCCATAATGACAACGAGCAACAGCTATTGGCAGCAACATACTCATCCTCTGTGGTAGACTAAGCAACGCTAGCTGTTTGTGCGAAGACCAGGAAACCAATGATGTCCCCAAAAACTAACAAGTCCCAAAAGTAGACTTGCACACAAAGTGACATCCCGCAAAATTAGTATCAGAATAACCACACAAAGACAGAACGAAAGAAGAGTACCATAAACCAAACTCAGGAGTGAAGCGCAGGTACCTCATAATCTGTTTCACAGCCTGTTTGTGAGAAGTGTGTGGGGAGGCCTGAAAACGAGCGCACAGACACATTGCAAAGTGTATATTTGGCCTCATCGCAGTCAAGTACATGAGGGAGCCCATCATGCTCCTAAACACCTGGTCCATGGGCTCGCCTTCCTCATCAGCATGAGGCACCGTCGTGGTGGACATGGGCGTCGAAGGAGGCTTGGCCTTGCCCATGTCGAACTTCTTCAGGATGTCCTTTGTATACTTTCCTTGATGCACAAAGGCCCCATCTTGGGTCTGCTTTATTTGCAGCCTAAGAAAGAAGTTTAGCTTACCCATCATGCTCATCTCAAATTCCCTGTTCATAAGATTTGAAAACTTGGAAACAAGAGAATGAGAAGAGTCACCAAAGACAATATCATCCACATATATCAGGACTATCAAGGTATCACTGCCATGCTTGAGAAGAAAAATATTTTTGTCCATAGAGCCCATTTTAAAACCCTTTGAAAGCAAGAAAGATTTGAAACACTCATATCATGCTCTAGAGGCTTATTTCAAACCATACAAAGCATTTTGGAGTTTAAAAACATGGTTGGAAACTTGGAACTCTCAAAACCTGGTGGCTATCGCACATAGTCTTCTTCCTCTATATACCTATTCAAAAAGGCACATAGTCTTCTTCCTCTATATACCTATTCAAAAAGGCACTTTTGACATCCATTTGAAAAGGCTTAAAACCTTTTGAAGCAGCAAAGTCTAAAAGGATCCTAATGTCTTCTAAACGGACAAAGGGGCAAAGGTCTCCTCATAATCAATACCCTCTTTCTGGCAATACCCTTCTGCAACCAACCTCGCCTTGTTTCTCACTACCAATCCATCCTTACTCTCTTTGTTTTGAAAACCCATTTGGTACTTATGAGATGGAAGTTTGAAGGAGGTGGCACTGAAACCCAAACCTAATTTCTCAAAATTTTTAAGCTTCTCATGCATAGATTGACCCAGTTAGGATCAAAAAAGCGTGTCCAACATCTCGGGGCTCAAAAGTAGAAACAAAAGCTAAGTGAGCAAAATGAGAAATTTGTTGTGACTTGGAGTGAGTGACTCGCTAATGAAGCACCCCGATCATCTGCTAAGGAGTGTAACGACGTTGAATGTGCTGTGGAGCCTGCCTCGAGGAAGTGGCCTTCCCCTCAATAGCAGTCTAATCGCCTCCAGGCTTAGCAGGCTCAGGCTCAACTAGACCCCAAGTCATAGAATAAGTGATGTCTTGTCCATTAGCCAAAGTAGTGGAAGCACGCTTGAATGGGCAGCTGGTGGAGTCGGCTCAAGATCACCCCAATTGATGTCGTTGTGCTCCTTCTCCACAAATATGGTTTGTCCCATCTGATCTGGACCTTCAGGCTCAAAGACAAGGGATGGACAAAGTGTAGTCTTATCGAATATAACCTCACAAGTCTCCATAATGTGGATAGTCTCCAGGTTAAGAACATGATAAGCACAAGAATGTAATGCATAACCCAAGAAAACCCCATCAAAAGACCGAGACTCAAATTTGTCAATATTTTCCTGTTTAAGCATAAAGCAATTGCAGCCGAACACCCTGAGATGGATAACCTTGTGTAACACCCTAAAATCCTATTTCTGGTATTTGGAAAATCCTTCTGTAAGAATTTAAATGGTTAGAACCTCTTAAAAAATATATTTATCAGGATATTTTTTATAATAAACTTGGGGATATTGTTGAACAAGAAACTTAAGTTAAAATATTTTTTAATAAAGATTATGCATTGGGAATTATCTTCTTAAAATAAATAGGTAACTAATGATTGATTAATGAAATTATAATTTAATTGTGTTATACATTCAAAGAGTAATTTTATTTGTTTACAATATTTTTTATGTGCGTGTATCACTAATTTGAAGCACCTACTTAAATAAAGAAAATAATAAAACATCTCAAACAAGAATGTCAATAATAAATATTCATATACTTAGCATCATGCTGGACTTTTGTATGTGCATATCAGGTTTAAATTCAAACTTGAAATTTGAAAATAGAAACAAAAAAAGAAAAGAAAGAAAAAAAGAATACCTACCTAGTGGACCTAATCTATACTTCCTGGCCCACTTACACCGCTGCTCTCTCGGCCCACCACCTAGCGCAAGCTAAGCCCAGCCGCACATCCACGCACCTTACTTGACCTCCGCGTGGGCCCCGCTGGTCGGCCTCACGTCTGGCGTGAGCTCTCGGACTGGGGTGTCAGACAGGTGGGGTACCGCGGTCAGGTCCGTCTTCTTCACCATGCCGCAAAGCTCGGTCGGAAGCCTGACCAAATCCCGAATCAGGGACCGAGTCCCTCGCTTGCGCAACGACTTGCGTGACCCGCGCACTACTTCGGGGTACAAATACCTGGCACGTCCCTGCCTCGCTCGTCTCAGCCATGCACCAGGGGAGGCCGCCGCCGGTCTTCCGCGACCGACTGGGAAATCGGCCTTCTGGCGCAAAGACTCCTAGCTGCCCGGCCACCATCGATCCCTCGCCTATATAGCCAACATAGATCCCATATACGCAGACCCTTGCACACAAAATCGAGCCGCCATCGCCGAGATGGGATGGCAGGGGGCTGTGCGTCGCTGTCGTGGTCCCTTGCCTTCTACGACATTTGGGGTGTTGGGCACGGTCATTGGTGTTCGCCTGGTCTCGGGGAAGCTATCTCCACCTCCAATTTGATGAACGACCGGTTGGAACACGGGCAATCGCTCACCGGACTTGGGTGCCTGCGTTCCGCCATTGGCAGGCCCCTACGCGCCAGCATACTAGGTAAGGGTGCCTCCCACCACTTGGTTTTTCTCCCTGTTACATGTAGCAGCTTTCAGATTATAGCATTGTGCGATGGGTTGTTGGTGAGACGATCTGGTAATGGCGCTGGCCAGGGGCGTCACTGCGTGCTTGTGGCGTCGGCCGCAGTAGCGTTGGGTGAGGAAGATCGCTCCATGACCATCGATCGGTAATGTAGGGCCAGGATTAGAAGGGCGCAGGCACCGTTGGATCTCCGGCCGATGGATGTGATTTGATTCTAGGGTACCCATTCATCAAATGAATCTGAGCGTAGGATGGTAGGTCGATGACCGAGATAAGATCCCATTTTCATAAAACCCTGACCGCAGGATTTTAATCTGAGAGTCCACGTTGCATACTCATGTGATCTAATTTGGGCCGCCAGATTCAGATCTGATGGTTGGGATATCACAAAACCCCTTCGAGTGTGGCAAATTCTAAAAGAACCCCTTCTCTTTTTCATATTCAACCCGCAGTCCATGCGGATGTTGCTCTGTTTCTTAAGAATAATTGCGTAGAGGCCCCTGCGCTTCCTGTTTTAGTGCACGCAGTCCACGAAACTGGGAAAATAGATAAAATCCTTTGAAACATACTTTTTAGTGCAAAAATAATTGCTAGAACTTGTATAAATCATAAAAAATTCATATAAACTCCAAATTGGTCCATTCTAGTTTATATAATTTTGTAATATTATTGTTTATCCATTAGTACCACTGTTTTGACATGAAAGTCACATTAAAATTTATTTCCTAACTAATCTAATACCAAATGCATAAAACCTTTGGAAATTCATAACCTCCCAATTTTAACTCCGAATTGACCCATTCCAGTTGCTTTAGCCTCATGTGAATATTTACTATGCAATAACAACATTTATTGTACCATGTCTCAATCTTTTATAATTAGATCTTTATTTAACTTATGTTGGTTAGTCTTGTTAATCTACTTATCATTATAATCTACTAAAATATGATCTATGGTCAATTTATAATTTAGATTAAAGTTGAATTATTTACTACTTTAGGTTATCTTTTCTCTGGAATTATAAAAAAACATAGAACCTAGTTTTAATCATTTAATCACATCATAACTTGATGACTGTAACTCCGAATTTAGGGGTTCTCGATTCCACGATCTCGTAGCGACGCGTAGATCATTATTATACAGTTTATTGTTATGTTTGGTATGATGTTAATTTTGTCTATACCATGTTTGTTTGTATTGCTACGACTAGCAGTGAGGTCACAAGAATCTGAGGATCATCCTGGTACCTGGAATCTCAAGTCCTAGGCAATTTGTGCCCTTGTCCACTTTTATTACCCAATAATGTTCTTTAATATCACTTATTGATGCATAGGTTTAATTTTGATGGGACCCAATAGGTGACCCTAGTCTGATTATCTTTTACCTTGTTTTCCCCTTAATCACTTGAGTAGTTTTTGCTATTGCTTTATATGGTTTCGGGTTAGTATTTCATTATATCCATATTCCAATTATTTTGTTATTTTATTTATATTCATGTCAAGATCATTATCTTTAATTGGAACATTGGAGCTTTATATGGCTGACTAATTAGGAAAGCTAGGGGAAGACTACCTTACCCGAAAGGGGCAAGGATAGTAGGGGAGTTGCATGCAAGGAGGTTCTTGGGTTGATTTTGCTGTGATGGCGGTCAGACGGTGGATTCTTGCAAGTGCTCTACCCATAAACTGTAGCGGGTTTTCGGAAGCTAGTGGAACTTTGTAAAGGCCTCGTAGTGGATCCCTAGCCATTCACCTCGGTAGTGTCTAAGGGTCTAGCTAACCCTGGCGACATGGGATACACGACTTATGGTATAGGGTACAACCTCTGCAGAGTGTAGAACTAGTATACTAGCCGAGCTCACGGTCACGAGCAGCTCAGGACTCTCGCATGATTAAATTATGGAACCTAAACTCAATTTGTCATATGCATTGCATGGGATTTATTATTAATTTTGTTCTATTATTCTTATTATGGTTTGGTATTTACTTACATCTAGTAATTGCTAATAAAATTTTGACTAACTTATTAAAAGCAATGCTCAGCTTTAACCCCTATTGTTGATCAGCCTTACACATCACATGAACTCCCACCTTTGGTGAGTTCATGCACATTACTACCCACAACTCGTTGAGCGATGAACATGTGTGAGCTCACCCTTGCTGTCTCACACCCCCCATAGGAGAAGAGCAGGTGGTTCAAGAGGAGCCACACAACGAGGAGTTCGATTCGATCTAGGTGGCGTCTCTCAGTTGACTTATTGGCGCCAAGGATGGTCCTTAGTTCGTTTTATATTTACCTTTATTTTGTAAGACTTCCGCTATGTAATAAGTACTCTGATTATATTGTGACATTTATCTCTATACACTATGTTATTATATATGTTGTCTTCTTTGGCGCATGTATGAGATGCACCCGGCTTTGTCCCTTAAAACCGAGTGTGGCAGAAGTGGTATCAGAGAAATGTTGACTGTAGGACGAAACCTAGATAGAAATGGACAAAACTCTTATCTACTTACCTCTGCTACTCTGATTCTTTATAAACTTTTCTTAATCTTTTCTCATCTATTTTTGCTTTACTCTGATTATTCTTACCTTTTCCTTCTAAAGGCAAAGGTGGATTTCACACTTTGAAATCCTGTGCCTAAAGTGACCTTTAGGAATAGGAGACTGTGATATCTTGGCCCCTGGGATGGGATGTCCTGGCCCAAGGCTTAATAGAATTAATAGTGTAATCATACCAACAAGGTGCATCTTCTTTTTTGGAAGCCTATCTCGAAAGAACCTCCAAGTTAAGCGTGCTTGGCTTGGAGCAATTTAGGTTGGGTGACCGACCGGGAAGTTTTCTCGGGTGGCGCATGAGTGAGGACAAAGTGCGCACAAAAGACTCGTGTTGGTCTGTGGGGACGATATATGATCCTAGAGAGCTGCCAGGAGTAAGTACCGCCGGTCCAAGGATTGGACGGGGTGTTACAAGTGGTATCAGAGCCGACCCTTGAGGTTTCACGGGCGTGTGTGGGCTAGGGGGTTCGGGTATATGGCGCATGGCGCATGGCGCATGTGGGCCCGGAGTGGTCACATGGCATGGCATATGACGACACTAGACACACAGACGTGGCTAAGAGGGGAGGTTCCTGGATTGGGGTTGACCGACGAGGACGTCGATCTTCTAAGGGGGGTGGATTGTGATATCTTGGCCCCTGGGATGGGATGTCCTGGCCCAAGGCTTAATAGAATTAATAGTGTAATCATACCAACAAGGTGCATCTTCTTTTTTGGAAGCCTATCTCGAAAGAACCTCCAAGTTAAGCGTGCCTGACTTGGAGCAATTTAGGATGGGTGACCGACCGGGAAGTTTTCTCGGGTGGCGCATGAGTGAGGACAAAGTGCGCACAAAAGACTCGTGTTGGTCTGTGGGGACGATATATGATCCTAGAGAGCTGCCAGGAGTAAGTACCGCCGGTCCAAGGATTGGACGGGGTGTTACAGAGACCTACTCTTAGGAACAAAAACAAAACTATTTTTATAGGTATCTATGCGCTTGAGTGCTTGTTCTTGTGATACATGTCTGATTTGGATCTTTGATTGAGTGTGATGAGTTGTGGAGTAATGTCCACAATTACATCTGCATATACGTATAGGCATAAATATAAATAAATAAAATTCATGAGATAACTAAACAACTTAGATTATCCTCCATTAATGTGTATCTATTTTAAATAGATCCCTCTTAACTTAAAGGAATCTATCTTATCCTAATAGGATCATCTTGTGTTAAAAAATCTCTTATCCTCTTAAATTCTTTATAAGATAAACTAGACCAACTAAGAATACCCCCATTAGAATATATCAAGCCTAATAGATCCATCTTATCTTGAAAGACTCTCTCTTATCGTAATAGATCCATCTTATCTTACAAGATTCTCTCTTATCTTAATAGATCCATCTTATTCTGAAAAGATTCTATCCTATCCTAATAGATCTGACCAATCTCAAAAGATTCTATCTTATTCTTAGAGACTCATCTTGTACTAATTAGCATACTTATCCCTACTTTGCTTATCTCATGACAGTGTAACAAACATGATCTATTCCAAAATAAATTAAGTAGATCTTATCTAGTCTAATCTGATTATACTAATTTAATTTTGATCCCATCATATCTAACCTAATGGACAAACATGTTAGATATAATACTGGTAAAATAAGATTGGATCCTACTCTTATAAACATGTTTTAATCTAAATTGGAGTCTTAGTCTAACCTGGCCATGTGCAACTACCCTAACCACCTGATAGTGGCATAACCCCTCTGTTTTAACATAACGGAGATTCTGACCTGCCTACACCATATAATCCGTCCTATCTCAAAAGATTCCAACATATATATCCTACCCTAGTAGATCTATCTAACTTAAACTAGTTTAATCTAATTATATCCAATCTAACCTAGACCCTACCTAATCTGATATGATCTAATCTAAAGGAAGTTGCTTAAATAAGCATTTAATACTGGTAACATAGATTGGACCATATACTTATTAATGGGTTAAAACCTAAATTGGTATCTTCGACCAACTCGTCTGTAAAACCACGACCCAACCTATGTTATAGGTTGCCCAATACATTTATCCCAAAAGAAAAATAAAACTTTGATTAACCTACCTACCCCATGTACCCGAAATTGTTATCCCAACTCGGATAATGACATCTAACACCATGACCAATGGTCCCTAAATTAGACCCAAAAAGAAGGTTAACTTCGACAATAAAGGATATGAGTAGAAACAGATCTTCAGATGAATCAAGATCCACCACCCGGAATAAAAGTCTCCCTTACCTAACCCCAAATCTTCTCTACACTCACCTAAATACCTAAAACCCGATGTACCCTTGTTTCTATGCCAATCCTGCTAATGGAATGAAAATTTAGGGTGTATGAAAAATACTAATTGGAAGTTCCACTTAGATAAAAAAATACTAGAATTTCATAAAGATAAGGTCAGCTTGTTATGCTCAACTAAATGGTATTCCTAAATAGAATCATGGAATCTAATGAGAGTCACTTAACAAGTTAGCACTAGTGAAACAAACTAGATCCTACTCCTATAAACCTTGTTCTCCCCTCATGCACTTAAACCTAAATTAGTGCATTAAGCCAACTCAAACAATGAATAGAAGAGCTAACCCAACCAGTAGAGTCATGACCAATTGTATAAGCCATCTATCCCCACCCAACATCAAACAAGTTTTTGATCAACATCATGTAGTCTATCTCACATATATCTATCTTAACAATATTCTCCAACCCCAATGATATACACTAACCTCAAATCAATGAGACCAAGAATGGAGAAGAAAAGATCAACATCGACAAGGAAGGATATAACAATCAAAGCGAACCTCGAGATGAATCAAGACTTAAACATATTGGATAAAGTATTTTCCTTGCCATAATCTTTCTTACCTCCACCTATATCCTACATAATAAGTAGCTGGATATCTATACTCTCCTGATCACCCATTGAATTATTTTAAAAGAGTGGAATCTTAAGTTTGAACTAATGGGAAACTAAAAGCTAATTTACATACCAATCTCTCTATATCCCTTTTTCTTACAAATCTCAAGGACGAGATTATTTTTAAGGGGGGTAGGATTTGTAACACCCTAAAATCCTAAATCTGGTATTTGGAAAATCCTTCTGTAAGACTTTATGGTTAGAACCTCTTAAAAAATGTATTTATCGGGATATTTTTTATAATAAACTTGAGGATATTGTTGTAACACCCAAAATCCTATTTTCGGGTTTATAAAAGTTTCTCCAAAAAAATTAAGAATTAAGATGTCTCTTAATATGGGTTCCTCACTTTTAAAGCTATTTTCTCCTAAATTAAACAGCCGGCAATACAAAAACGTTGTTAGTCAAACATAGAACCTAAAACTCTGAAACTAGGTATATATTTGCTAAAATAGGGTATTCATCTCATGAGCTATATAAATAAGAAATAATTTAAAAGAAAATATTTGAACTAAAGTAACTCTTGGGAATGGCTATATATTAAACTCCACTAAATAAGTAACTAATGGATATTCATTTTTGACTTAACTTACGATTGTGTCTTACATTCAAAATACTATTTCTTTTCTTCTATAAGAAGTAAGGTGTATAATTCATATTTGAAACATTTGCCTAATATAAAGCAATTAATAAATATATCTAAGAATATTTGCATCATGATGGAATTCTGATTGTGCATTTAATTTGGAGTCTAATACTCTATTTGAATTTAAGTTTTAAATGGAATATATATATAAACATATATAATAAGGCAAAATAAAGAGAAAAAAGAAAGCTAAATAAAGAAAGGAGGGATTTGCACGACTTGGCCCAACGAACAGCACAACCGAGCAGCCCATCCATCCTTATCATAGCTCACGTCTCCTATTGATTTTCGTTTTTATTTATTCCCTTGCCGCAACATGTGACATCAAGCAAGAAAAGAACCCAGAAGCACGTACAGATATGTGAGACCAAATACCAGAAGGATCTCTAATCTAATGAGTTACGCCAGATGCGGGATTCTCCGGCAAACTTCGTGGGAGCTCAGCGGATAAGCCATGACTCCTGGGCATATAAGAAAACCACGCCCTTGGCCATAGACGCATGCAGACGCGAGCCGAGAACCCAGCCACCACCAACGGAAACCGTAGACAGAGAGAGAGAGAATCACCACCATAGTCGAGCTCCGCCTTCGCGTCGTCATCGTCCCTGGAGAGTGCCGGGATGGTTCTCGGGCATGCGTGGTGCGTCTACGTGGATTTCACGGACACCAAGTTTGAGCAGAGGTTAGAGAAAAGCTCGTTGGGGTCTGGGTTCATGGCCGACCTGTCGTTTGTCGTGGCCAACTCCCTCTCCAGCTTCCGTCGATGTTAAGCACTTCCTCGGGTTCGCAAGTGTCTCCTATACGCATAGCATCTGTCATGTATGAGTTTTGTTTGCGGGGACTTGGAGTCGGGGGTCTGGCAATGGCACCGTCGTGGCTGCCGTGGGCCACTGCGAGCTCCAGTCGTCAGAAGAAGAACACAACCTTGGACCATAGGATTCGTGATAGGCGGCTAAGACTAGATCTATGTAACGTATCGGCCTGGATGATTCTGGTCGTTCGATCGCATTATCTGCGCAATGGATGTGATTCTAGTTTCATAGGATCCTGGCCATCAGCTCCAGATCGTGTGGCTAGCGCTGCGTACAGATTCGTTTGAGCCATGATTTAATGGCCATCAGCTCTAGACCGTGTGGCTAGCGCTGCGTACAGATTCGTTTGAGCCATGATTTAATCCGAAGCACTAGAACCAGATTTGACGGCCTAGACTTGGGCATACCCCTTCCCCGTAGCCTCTTTGCTCAAGAGACCCTATCTTTTTATTAAATGAACCCGCAGTCCACCACGTGACGTCTTTGTGTCTGGAGAAATTTTATAAGTTAGCCCCTGAACTTCCTGGTATTGGTGCCCGCAGTCCAGGGAAATAGAAAATCAGAGAAAATAAAATAGAAAATGATTTCTTGGGTTAAAACAATTCCAGAAATTTGTATAATTCATAGAAAATTCATCTGTACTCCTTTTTAGTCCATTTCAGTTCCTATAATTTTGTATTAAGATTGTCTATTACTTGGTAACACTGTTTTAATATCAAACCCATACTAGAATTGATTACACAATTAATTTTGTATTAAACACATACGAACTTCGGAAATTCATAACTCCTCCGTTTTAACTCCGATTTGATCCGTTCAAATTGTGTTAGTCTCATATAAATATCTACTACGCATTAGTATCATTTAAAATATAATATCCCATATTTTATAATTAAGTAACTAGTTGGATCAATCTATGTTTATTTGATTAACTTTTCTAATGTTAATATAATATTATGATATTATAATTATAAGTTGATTAAAATATATTCTTTAGTAAAGTTATAATAAAGATTAAAGTTGACTTGATTATTTCATTAGATTATCTTTATAAAATCAACTCAAAACCTAGTTTTAATTGCTCCACCGCATAGATCGCCTGTACAGTAACCGTAACTCCGATCTTAGTAGTTCTCGTTCTCGTAGCGACGCGTAGATCATTATTATGCAGTATGTTCTGATATTTGGTGTGATGTTATTGTCGTCTATACCATGTCTGTTTGTATTGCTACGACTAGCAGTGCGGTCACGAGGATTTGAAGAATCACCCTGGTAATTGGAATCTCAAGTGTGAGGCAAGTTGTGCCCTTGACCACTTCTATTACCCAATAATGTTCTTTATTATCACTTATCAATGCATAGGTTTAATTTTGATGGGACTCAATAGGTCACCCTAGTCTGTTTATCCTGTTCACCTTGTTTACCCCTGATTCACTTGGGTAGATATGTTATTGCATTATGTGGTTTTGGGTTAATATTTCATTATATCCATGTTCTTATTATTCTGTTATGTTATTTATGTTCATGATAAGATCATTATGTTAATGGGAACATGGAGCGACCACCCGGGAAAACAGTGCTACCACAAGGGTTTAATGGAACGCCCTTGGCTGATTAACTAGGAAAGCTAGTGGATGACTACCTTACCCGAAAGGGGCAAGGGCAGTAGGGGAGTGGTCAGTGTAGGGAGGTCCTTGGGTTGATTTTGCTACGATGGCGGTCAGGCGAGGGATTCCTACACTGGAGCTTCCTATAAACTGTAGCGGGTTTTCTGAAGCTAGTGGAACTTTGTGAAGGCCTCGTAGTGTTACCCTGCCTCGCTTCCTTGGTAGAGGTGTATGGGATTCATGACCCCTTGGCAGATGGGTAACACAGCTTGTGGGTAAAGATGCGCAACCTCTGCAGAGTGTAAAACTGGTATACTAGCTGTGCTCACGGTCATGAGCAGCTCGGACCCTTACATGATTGATCTATGGAATTAAAACTCAATTTGTCATTTGCATCGTATTGGGATTATTTTATTATTACTTTTACTTATTATTACTAAGGTTTGGTATTTACTTATACTTAGTAATTGCTAATAAATTTTTTGACAAATTTGTAAAAGCAATGCTCAGCTTCAACCTTTATTTTTGTCGGGGACCATAATTAGGGGTACCCCCAACAGTCCTAAACTCAGCTGGTAATCACCATCAGCACAAGCTGCAGAGCCTGATGGGCGCAATTTAGGTCAAGGCTCCGTCCACTCAAGAGACGCGATCTCGCCTCACTCGAGCCCAGCCTCGGGCAGGAACAGTAGACCCAGGTGGATTCACGCCTCGCCCAAGGGCCTCCTCAAGCAACGGGCGCACCCTCGACTCGCCCGAGGCCCAGCTCGGGCAGGCTTCGCAGTGAAGCAACCTTGGCCAGATCGCTTCGCCAACCGACCGTATCGCAGGAGCATTCAATGCAAGGATCGCCTGACACCTTATCCTGACGCACGTTCCTCAGTCGGTAGGGCCAAAGTGACCGCAGTCACTTCGCCCCTCCACTGACTGACCTGACAGGAAAACAGCGCCGCCTGCCCCGCTCCGACTGCTGTGCCACCCGCCAGGGTGAGGCTGACAACAGCTAAGTCCCACCTCAGGCGCAACAGGAGGTCTCCGCCTCGCCCGACCCAGGGGCTCGGACCCCGCCTCGGCCTCAAAAGACGGTCTCCGCCTCGCCCGACCCAGGGCACGGCCCCCGCCTCGGCCTCGGAAGGTGGACTCCGCCTCGCCCGACCCCAGGGCTTGGCCTCGACCTCGACCTCGGAAGGTGGTCTCCGCCTCGCCCGACCTAGGGCCCGGCCTCAACCTCGACCTCGGGCGGAATCGCGTCCTCACCAGACCCCGGCCTTGGCCTCAGGAGGAGTCTCCACCTCGCCCGACCTTGGGCTCGGACCGACCACGCCACAGGGGGGATCATCATTACCCTACCCCTAGCTAGCTTAGTCTACGGGGAACAAGACCGGCGTCCCATCTGGCTCGCCCCGGTGAACAAGTAATGATGGCACCCCGCGTGCGCCCATGACGACGGCGGTTCTCAGCCCCCTACGGAAGCAAGGAGACGTCAGCAAGGTCCCGGCAGCCCCGACAGCTGTGCTTCTACATGGCTCAAGCGCTCCTCCGACGGCCACGACATCGCATGCACAGGGCTCTAGCACCTCTCCGACAGCCATGTTGGCATGTACATAGGGCTCTGGCTCCTCTCTGCCGGACACGTTAGCATATTGCTACACCACCCATTGTACATCTGGACCCTCTCCTTACATCTATAAAAGGAAGGTCCAGGGCCCTCGTACGAGAAGGTGGTCGTGCGGGAGGACGGGCTGACGAACAGGCTCTCTCTCTCTCCCTCACGAACGCTTGTAACCCCCTACTGCAAGCGCATCCGCCCTGGGCACAGGATAACACGAGTCGCGGTTCTCTTTCCCCCTTTTGTTCCATCTCGCGCCAACCCATCTAGGCTGGGACACGCAGCGACAATTTACTCGTCAGTCCAGGGACCCCCCGGGGTCGAAACGCCGACAGTTGGCGCGCCAGGTAGGGGCCTGCTGCGTGTTGACGAACAGCTTCCCGTCAAGTTCCAGATGGGTAGTCTCCAGCAACCTCTTCAGCCCGGGACGCTGCTCCGTTTCGGGAGTCTCGAGTTCATGTCCCTCGACGGCAGCTACGACATGGTACTCCTTCCTCCGCCGCGCGACAGCAACAACGGTGGCCGTCAGCCCGCCCGGCAGCGGCGAACTCGACGACGTCTTCCCCCCATGGTGGAAGAGCAACATCCGGGTTTGTCCCGTCACCTTCCTCGCCGCAGGAGGAGGAGGCGGGGCAACCGTGGCCAAGCAGGAAGCGGCACCTCGCCGGCCGTCGAGCGAGTCGACGACACCGGCACCCCAGCGGGGGACATGTCGGGCGTTGACGTCGCGCCTGAGACGACGACGAGCGTCGTTTCCCCGCAACACGCCAACCCCAAGCGGACAGATGACGCCAACGCGCTCGTGAAGGACTTGCTGGGCGTTAGCCTTGTACCAGAGGTAACGGTGTCGTCCGTCCCCGACGCGACTTCATCACCGTCCATCGATCGAGAGGTACCGTCCGTTTTCCACCCTGTGCCTTTTAGATTTAGCTTCGATCCACCAAGCGACCCCGCTTCGGTGGACACTTTCGTAAAGGCATATCCTAACCTTCTGGGGTACCATATGTGGTCAACCTGGGACCGACTGACGGCCGTCTCAACCTACGGGCCCCCGGGTTCCGAGGAAGAAGACAAGCCCGACTCTGGTTGGGATTTCTCCGGGCTCGGTAATCCTGGTGCCATGCGATACTTTATGACCACATGTGACCCAAGTCGCGAATGTTTCCACGTCGATCTAGGGGGTCTCGACGAAGGCAACCACCTTGGTATGCCGGAGGACGACAATCCCTCTAGGCATGAGCCTCGCGTTGACATCCTACGGGAGCTAGCTGTGGTCCCAGTCCCTATGGGGGGTCAGGACACACAGCTCGAGCAAATCAGCGAGATGTAGGCCAAGCTCGATGAGGAAGCAGGACAACTTGTGCAGCTCCGGCAAAACATCGGGCAGGAGTGGGCAGGCCGAGCACTAGCCGGAGAAGCGCGTCATCAGGCCCAGTACATCTAGCACCGCATCGCTGACGATGCCAGGGCAAGGCTGCCCTCGGCTTCCAGTGGGGTTGGACAGAATCTGGCTGCAGCGGCAATACTACTCCGAGCGATGCCGGAGCCATCCACCACCGAGGGGCGGTGTATCCAGGGAGAACTCAAGAATCTCCTGGAGGATGTTGCGGTCCGAGGGGCCGAGAGCTCTGCCTCCCGAAGGCAAGGGTACCCCCCGGGGCATCGCGCCGCGACTTCCCGATTCATGCGGGAAGCCTCGGTCCAGACCAGGTGCACACGGGACGCAACACCTGCAGCCCCGGGTCGCCTCGGCAACGAGCACGACCGCCGCGACCGTCGAGCCCACCTCGATGAGAAGGTGCCCTGAGGCTACCACCCTAGGCATGGGGGACGCTACGACAGCGGGGAGAATCATAGCCCCTCGCCCGAACCACTCGGTCCGCAAGCTTTCAGCCGGGCCATACGACGGGCGCCGTTCCCGACCCGTTTCTGAGCCCCGACTACCATCACTAAGTACTCGGGGGAAACGAGGCCGGAACTGTGGCTTGCGGACTACCGGCTGGCCTGCCAGCTAGGTGGAACGGATGATGACAACCTCATCATCCGCAACCTCCCCCTGTTCCTCTCCGACGCCGCCCGAGCCTGGCTGGAGCATCTGCCTCCTGCGCAGATCTCCAACGGGAACGATCTGGTCAAAGCCTTCACTGGAAACTTCCAGGGCACATACGTGCGCCCTGGGAACTCCTGGGATCTCCGAAGCTGTTGCCTGCAGCCAGGAGAATCCCTGCGGGACTACATCCAACGGTTTTCGAAGCAGCGCACCGAGCTGCCCAACATCACCGACTCAGATGTCATCGGCGCGTTCCTCGCCGGCACCACTTGCCGCGACCTGGTGAGCAAGCTGGGTCGCAAGACTCCCACCAAGGCGAGCGAGCTGATGGACATCGCCACCAAGTTCGCCTCTGGTCAGGAGGCGGTCGAGGCCATCTTCCGGAAGGACAAGTAGCCTCAGGGACGCCAGCAGGAAGATGTCCCCGAGGCGTCCGCCCAGCGTGGCGCGAAGAAGAAGGCCAAGAAGAAGTCGCAAGCGAAACGCGACGCCACCGATGCAGATCTTGTCGCCGCCGCCGAGCACAGGAACCCTCGGAAGCCTCCCGGAGGGGCCAACCTGTTCGACAAGATGCTTAAGGAGTCGTGTCCCTATCACCAGGGTCCCGTCAAGCACACCCTTGAGGAATGCGTCATGCTTCGGCGCTACTTCCATAAAGTCGGGCCCCCGGCGGAAGGTAGCAAAGGCCAGGACAGCGACAAGAAGGAGGGCAACAAGGCAGAGGAGTTCCCCGAGGTCTACTACTGCTTCATGATGTATGGTGGGCAAGTGGCGAACGCCTCGGCTCGGCACCGCAAGTAGGAGCGCCGGGTGGTCTGCTCGGTGAAGGTGGCGGCGCCAGTCTACCTAGACTGGTCCGACAAGCCCATCACCTTCGACCAAGGCGACCACCCCGACCGCGTGCCGAGCCCAGGAAAGTACCCGCTCGTTGTTGATCCCGTCATAGGCAACGTCAGGCTCACCATGGTCCTCATGGACGGAGGCAGCAGCCTCAACATCATCTATGCCGAGACCCTTGGGCTCTTGCAGATCGATCTGTCCATGATCCGGGCCGGTGCGGCGCCCTTTCACGGGATCATCCCCGGGAAGCGCGTCCAGCCACTTGGGCAACTCGATCTGCCCGTCTGCTTCAGGACTCCCTCAAACTTCCGAAAGGAAACCCTCACGTTCGAGGTGGTCGGGTTCCGAGGAACCTACCATACGGTGCTGGGGAGACCGTGCTACGCCATGTTCATGGCCGTCCCCAACTACACCTACCTCAAGCTCAAGATGCCGGGCCCCAACGGGGTCGTCACCGTCGGATCCACATACCGACACGCGTACGAATGCGATGTGGAGTGTGTGGAGTACGCTGAGGCCCTCGCCGAGTCCGAGGCCCTCATCGCCGACCTGGAGTGCCTCTCCAAGGAGGTGCTAGATGCGAAGCGCCACGCCGACAACTTCGAACCAGCGGAGGCGGTTAAGTCCGTCCCCCTCAACCCCAGCAACGACGCCTGCAGGCAAGTCCGGATCGGCTCTGAGCTCGACTCCAAATAGGAAGCAGTGCACATCGACTTTCTCTGCGTGAACGCCGAGGTGTTTGCATGGAGTCCCTCGGACATGCCCGGCATACCGAGGGATGTCGCCGAGCACTCGCTGGATATCCAAGCTGGAGCCCGACCCGTGAAGCAGCCTCTGCGCCGATTCGACGAAGAAAAGCGCAGAGTCATAGGCGAGGAGATCCACAAGCTGACGGCTGCGGGGTTCATCAAAGAGGTATTCCATCCCGAATGGCTAGCCAACCCTGTGCTTGTGAAAAAGAAAGGTGGGAAATGGAGGATGTGTGTAGACTACACTGGTCTAAACAAAAGCATGTCCGAAGGTTCCCTACCCTCTGCCTCGCATCGATCAAATCGTGGATTCCACTGCTAGGTGCGAAACCCTGTCATTCCTCGATGCCTACTTAGGGTATCACCAAATCAAGATGAAAGAGTCCGACCAGCTCGCGACCTCTTTCATCACACCCTTTGGCATGTACTGCTATATTACTATGCCATTTGGTTTGAGGAATGCAGGTGCGACATACCAAAGGTGCATGAACCACGTGTTCGGAGAGCACATCGGCCGAACGGTCGAGGCTTACGTCGATGACATCGTAGTCAAGACGAGGAAAGCCTCCGACCTCCTCTCTTACCTTGAAACGACATTCAAGTGTCTCAAGGCGAAAGGAATAAAACTCAATCCCGAGAAGTGTGTCTTCGGAGTCCCCCGAGGCATGCTCCTGGGGTTCATCGTCTCCGAGCGGGGCATCGAGGCCAACCCAGAGAAAATCGCGGCCATCACCAACATGGGGCCTATCAAAGACTTGAAAGGAGTACAAAGGGTCATGGGATGCCTTGCGGCTCTGAGCCGCTTCATATCGCGCCTCGACGAAAGAGGCCTGCCCTTGTACCGCCTCTTAAGGAAGACCGAGCGCTTCACTTGGACCCCCGAGGCCGAGGAAGCCCTCGGGAACTTAAAGGCGCTCCTCACAAGCGTGCCAATCTTTGTGCCCCCGCTGCGGGGGTAGCCCTCTTGATCTACGTAGCCGCAACCACTCAGGTGGTCAGCGCCGCGATCGTAGTCGAGAGACAAGAAGGGCACGCACTGCTCGTCCAGAGGCTGGTCTACTTCATCAGCGAAGTGCTATCGAAGACCAAAATCCGCTACCCGCAAATTCAGAAGCTACTGTACGCGGTAATTCTGACGAGGCGAAAGTTGCGACACTACTTCGAGTCTCATCCGGTGACTGTTGTGTCATCCTTCCCCCTGGGGGAGATCATCCAGTGCCGAGAGGCCTCGGGTAGGATTGCAAAGTGGGCGGTGGAGATGATGTGCGAGACAATCTCGTTCGCTCCTCGGAAGGCCATCAATTCCCAAGTCTTGGCGGACTTTGTGGTTGAATGGGTCGACACCCAGCTACCAACAGCTCCGATCCAGCCGGAACTCTGGACCATGTATTTCGGCGGGTCGCTGATGAAAACAGGAGCAGGTGCGGGCCTGCTCTTCATCTCACCCCTCTGGAAGCACCTCCGCTACGTGCTACACCTCCATTTCCCGGCGTCAAACAACGTGGCCGAGTACGAGGCTCTGGTTAACGGGTTGCGCATCACCATCGAGCTAGGGGTTCGGCGCCTCGACGCTCGTGGCGACTCGTAGCTTGTCATCGACCAAGTCATGAAGAACTCCCACTATCGCGACCCGAAGATGGATACCTACTGCGACGAGGTTCGACGCCTAGAAGACAAGTTCTACGGGCTCGAGCTCAACCACGTCGCTCGACGGTACAACGAGACTGCGGATGAGCTGGCTAAAATAGCCTCGGGGCGGACAACGGTTCCCCCGGACGTCTTCTCCCGAGACCTACATCAACCCTCCGTCAAGACCGACGACACGCCCGAGCCCGAGGAGGCCTCGGTCCAGCCCGAGGAGGCCTCGGCCGTCGAAGGTGAGGCACTGCGCGTCGAGGAAGAGTGGAATGGGGTCACGCCTAATCAAAACTGACAGACCCTGTACCTGCAATATCTCCACCAAGGAGAGCTACCCCTTGACAGAGCCGAAGCTCGGCGACTGGCGCGACGCGCCAAGTTGTTCGTCTTACTGGGTGACGAGAAGGAGCTCTACCACCGCAGCCCCTCAGGCATCCTCCAACGATGCATATCCATCACCGAAGGTTAGGAGCTATTGCAAGAAATACACTCGGGGGCTTGCGGTCACCACGCAGCACCTCGAGCCCTCATTGGAAACGCCTTCCAACAAGGTTTCTACTAGCCAACCACGGTGGCTGACGCCACTAGGGCTGTACGCACCTGCCAAGGGTGTCAATTCTACACAAGACAGACGCACCTGCCCGCTCAGGCCCTGCAAACAATACCCATCACCTTGTTGTTTGCTGTGTGGGGTCTGGACCTCGTCGGTCCCTTGCAGAAGGCAGCCGTTGGCTTCATGCACCTGCTGGTCGCCATCGACAAATTCTCCAAGTGGATCGAGGTCCGACCCCTAACAAGCATCAGGTCCGAGCAGGCGGTGGCGCTCTTTACCAACATCATCCATCGCTTCGGGGTCCTGAACTCCATCATCACCGACAATGGCACCCAGTTCACTGGCAAGAAGTTCCTAGACTTCTACGAGGACCACCACATCCGGGTGGACTAGGCCACCGTGGCTCATCCCATGACAAATGGGCAAGTGGAGCGTGCCAACAGCATGATTCTGCAAGGACTTAAGCCGAGGATCTACAACGACCTCAACAAGTTCGACAGGTGGTGGATGAAGGAACTACCCTCGGTGGTCTGGAGTCTGAGGACGACGCCAAGCTGAGCCATGGGCTTCTCACCGTTCTTTCTAGTCTATGGGGCCGAGGCTATCTTGCCCACAGACTTAGAATACGGTTCCCCGAGGATGAGGGCGTACGACGACCGAAGCAACCAAACCAGCCGAGAAGACTCACTGGACCAACTGGAAGAGGCTCGGGACATGGCCTTACTACACTCGGCACGGTATCAGCAGTCTCTGCGACGCTACCATGCCCGAGGGGTTCGGTCCCGAGACCTCCAGGTGGGGGACTTGGTACTTCGGCTGCGACAAGACGCCCGAGGGCGCCACAAGCTCACTCCACTCTGGTAAGGGCCGTTCATCATCGCAAAGATTTTGAAGCCCGGAACATACAAGCTGGCCAACAGTCAAGGCGAGGTCTACAGCAACGCTTGGAACATCCGACAGCTACGTCGCCTTTATCCTTAAGATGTTTTCATGTCGTTCATATACCTCGTTCTCTTTACATACACAAATAGAGTCTAACCGTCAAGGAAGGGTTAGCCTTGCCTCGGCAAAGCCTGACCTTCCCTCGGGGGCTAGAAGGGGGGAACCCCCTCTGCGTCAAAATTTTCCTCGGAAAAGTTTTTCTACCAAAACGACTTTCATGTTTCCCGACTATATCGGTAACAGAACCCCACAAAACGAATAAGAGCACATGTAAGCGGCAAGGCCAACCGAGCCGACGGACTCCTACGCTGCCGGGATACGGATACCTCACTCGTCACCTTCCGCGAAAAACAACTCTTACTCGGATAAGCGATTCTGCTACTGACGAACAAGTCCGGATACTCGAAACAAGAGGAAAGGAAACACAACTTTATAACACGACGACAAAGTGTTTAGGCCTCGGTGGCCGTGAAAGACACATGCATGTTCCAAACAAACTGCTCCGGCAGAATCAGGCATCGCCCAGGGGAGGAGCGGCACCCTCGGCTTCGTCTCCACCCTCAGCATCGTCTCCACCCTCGGCGAGATCCGCCCCGACCCTGGACTACGACGCAAGCGGAAGGATCTCCACCTCGAAGGAGGACGCCAGCACCACGCTTGGGCCCGCGACGGCCGCGTCGAGTCTCTGAACCTCGGCTAAGGCAGCTTCATCTTCGTCGGGTAGACAGTACCCCTCGCTGACCCGCTTCAGGTCCACGTCGTAGTAGGAAGCGGGCACGGCGAAGGCCCGCCTAACGCCGTGATGCAGCGCCTCACGGAGTCTGCTGCGCACATGGCCACCCAAGGCCTGCAGGCGACTCTAGGGGGAGCTTCCTGAGGGGATGTCGTCAAGACCAAAGACCTGGCAGAAGGCCAAGATAGCTTCAGACATGGCCACACGGTTGGCCTCCTTCTGCTCAGCTGCCTGGGCAAGTGCCTTGGCAGACTCGTTGAGGGCTGACTCGAACTCTACAAACAGCCAAATAGAATTCTTCAGACACGAGTTGAAGAATGAAGCTGAATCGAAGTCACAAAGCGGCCAAAACATACCTTCAGCCCGGGCACGCTGCTCCGAAGTTGTGGCTTGGGCGGACTGGGCAGACCCGACGGCCACGGCCAGGTCCTCCGCAAGGGCTCCGGCCCGAGCAGACACCTCGGCTAGCTGGCCCCCAAGGGCCTCAGCCCGGCTTTCAGCCTCGGCAGCCTAGTTCCGAGATTGGTCCCGCTCGCTGATGACCTGACCAAGCTCTAGATGCCGCTGCTGCGCCTGTGCGCGTGCCGCCGCTGCCTCCACCCCCAGCTCATCACAGAGCAACCGATGGTCCGCCGCCTCGGCGCTCCGTTGGGCGAGGCGTTCGGTAGCCTCAGTAAGCGCGGCCCCGCAGCGAACCCCAGACGTCGGCCTCGTGGCGGATGAACGATGACTTGGCGGCACTCAGATCCGTCAGATCCTGAGGAAGGGCAGTAGGACGTCACAAAGAATGCCCTGGTCACGCGAAAGGTATGCCTGAAATCCTTACTTGGAAAGGATCTCCATGGTCGACCGAAGCGACCCCATCGCTGCCTCGGCATACTCACGGAGCTCATCCCGAGACTGCTCCTCCCGCTCATCGTCAAGGACGAAGAGGGGTTTCAAGGCGTCGCGGGTCCAGAACCGGAGTGCCTATCCACGCCGCTCATTGGGATCGCGCCGCTTGTGGATGAGGTCGCCGCTCCCCAAGACGGGCCGCGGTTCTGCGCCCCCCTCCTCCAAGGCGTAGGGACCCCCTGCAGTCGATGCATCGGGTACCCCCTCGGCTAAGGAGGCGGGCTTCCGATCACCGACCTCGAGTAGCGGCACCTCAGCCATCTCAGCATCAGCGGTGACGGGTGGCTCCACGGGCAGAACGGCAATAGCCTCGGCAGAAGCTGGTGCCGGCGCGGGCAGCACGTCAGGTGGGCTCAAGGCTGCGGCCGCGCCAGCAGTCTCTCCCGGCACGACGGCCGCCTCGACGGAGGGGTCAGCCTGGGGAGCTCGCCCCATGGCAACTCGCGCCGCATGGGCCCCCCGCTTGGGGGCATCTTGTGTGGAGGCCAGCCAACCGGCGTGGCGCGGTGCGGCACTGGCTGCAGAAGCCGGCACCGTCTTAAGGGCCTTCCTGGGAGCTAGACCGGTCGAACTGTGCCTCCGTTTGCTGGGAGGAAAAGGTAAAGCAGGATCAGGACACACGAAGAAGGAGCCAGGACAGAGGTATCCCCAGATACTTACCCGCTCCGGACCAAGGCCAATCGTGCCTGTGGGGAGGCCCCTCGGGCCTCGGCCCCCACAGGCGCTACCGAGGTTTGCCCCGCTGCTGGCTTTGGCACCGTGCCCACCTTGGGCGCCCAGGGCGCCGAAGGGATGGTCCGCCCAAGCGCGGTCACGACGGCCTGAGGATCAACCTCCTGTACGGCCGGCACGAGCAACTGCTCTTGGGGGATAGGCGGGTCGGCCTGACCCCCTAGGGTCACCTCAACTACCTCGGCCAAGGGGTCAAGTACCCCCTCAGCCTGCCCCTGCTCTTCGGACCAGGACCCTGATGTCCCTGCCTCAGATACCGACGGCGCCGGCCTGCTCGGGGGCTGGCTCGACGACCCCTGGCCTAGCCTCAGATCCAGGCTAAGGCCAAGGCGGGCCGCCATATCGTCGTCCTCGTCATCATCGTCGTCATCGTCGTCGTCAGGCGTCTCCGGCGATGGCTTCTTCGAGAGCCCGTCCCTCTCCTACCTCCGACGACGCCTCTCCAAGGCGTCCCGAGCCCGCATCCGCTCGCGAGCCCGAGCCTTTTTCGCGTCCTTCTTCTCCTTCTTCTTCTCCGCAGCGACCCTCCACGCGGCTCGGTCCACCGTGTCCTCCGGGACCGGTGGCAGGGAAGGCTTGTAACACCCCAACTCCTAGAGACGAACGGAAATCCTGACTGTGAGAGTCAAGGGCAACCTGACACAAGAAAGGAGAAGGAGCGGACACTCACCAGGGACACGCACCCACGCTCGGGACGCATCAAGGGCTGGGTAAGGGCGCCGGCGTCCAGCCTCCCTACTGTGCCCGCTACCCGCCTGCGGAGGTTATCAAAGGAGAGGGAGACCGAGGACATCTGTGAACCCTCCAAGTCGACCCCCGGCATCATCTCCAAAAGCGGCAACCGCCGCTCTGCCAAGGGAAGCACCCTCCGGCGATGGATGGCGGCAACCACCCCCGCGGCGGTAAGCTCCCCGTCTCGTAGCTCCTGGAAGGCCTCCAGAAGGGGCTGGAGTTTCTCCTGTTTCTCGCGCGCGGCCCCATAGCGCCAGTTGCTGCCAGCGGCAGTCACCACTCCTTGAGAAAACGACGGGAGCCTCCCATCGTCATTCCGGAGGTAAAACCACCGGCGCTGCCACCCCTTGTTTGAAGACACAAGGATGGCAGGGACGTACTGTTGCGCGCGCGCCTGCCTCAACTAGAGGATGCAGCCATCGGCCCGCACCGCCATGCAGACCTTCTTTTCCCTCGTCATCAAGGCAAAAGGCTCCGCGGAGAAGAGATGGGTCCACAGATCCAAGTGGGGGTCAATCCCCAAAAAGCCTTCGCAAACTGCCGCGAAGATGGCCGCTTGCGCAATGGAGTTGGGGTTGAGATTGTGCAGCTCCACCCCATAGTAATGCAGGAGCACCCGCATGAAACGGCTTGCTGGCACTCTGAACCCCCGCTCATGGAAGGAGATGAAACTCAGCACATACCCCGGCGGCGGGGTCGGGCCGGCCCCGCTCGGAGGGACCATCCACTCCGGCTGCGGGTCACCGGAGAGGGGACAGAGCAAGCCATCGGCGACAAGGGCCTCCAGATCATCCACCATGATGGTGGAGAAAGGCCACGGGTCACAACGACGGTTACCCGTCGGCCATCGCCAAACGAAGGGGGTAGCAGCGGAGCGGACAAGGTGCATGGTTTTCTTTCTCTGGCTATTCCCTTGGGTCACGGAAACCAAAACAAGAGGCGAGCAGCAGAGTAAAGAACCACCACCAGTCCCTCTTCCGGGTATATAAAGGCCCAGGCAAGACCCGTTCAACACTTCGCCCGAACCCGCCGCGAAATTCAAACTCGAAGGCGAAACACCCGTTCCTCGAACGACTCGCGCACGCACAACGGCTACCCTGCGAACCACCCGTCCCGTCGCATTAACTTTGTGGCAGGGCAGGCGACACCTTTGGCAGGAGAAGCGGGCAACGTTTCACCTCCGCCATGATGACCGCGTCAAAAAAGGTGCGCCACATCATTTAAATTCGTATCATTTTCTCCTTCCCCTTTCTCTCTCTTGCTACAGGGACCGGGAAAGGGGATATTTCGAAAGGGATCCTTCTCTGCGAAGGAAGCGGGCCCCGAGCCCTCCTACTGATCAGGGGTTCGAAGGCTAGCCCCTCGGATGGGTTCGACAGCCGCCCTAAAGCACTCAGGCTTCAGGCTCACTACTGATCAGAGGTTCGAAGGCTGGCCCCTCGGAAGGGTTCGACAGCCGCCTCAGACCACTCGGCTCCACGCCCACTACTAATCAGGGGTTCGAAGGCTGGCCCCCCGAAGGGTTCGACAGCCACCCCAGAGCACGCAGAGCGAGGGATGACTCTGGGTACGTCCGATACATGGCCGAGGCTCGGGCTATGCTCCCGAGGTACCCTAGGACATTTCTGAGACCAGCATGAGCGATTTTGTAACGGAATCCCACCAGAGGGAGGCATCGAGCCCTCGGACCCAATCAAATGGGGACGAGTCCGGCAAATCACCTGCAGGTACTTTTGGAGCGCGCCTCTGGGCCACTAGCTGACCCTTATCGAACGGGGCACGGGCATCCACTCGGATCACCCGTTAGCAACTCACTGGAGACACCATGTTCGGCGCCCCCAGGGGCAACATGGCGCTTTCCCCCTCCTCCTTGCGGAAAGGCGACGAAGGGGCGTATGATAAAAGCCGAGTCAGTCCTCGATCGTCCCCTCGCTCCGTGCAGAGGCTCGGGGGCTCATCTCGCAAACCTGGCTCCGGCCAAACCGTTGACAGCGTCAACAAACCAGCCCGAGAACTTGGAACTTGACCATGCACCCGGGCTACGATCAGATCGCATGAGGGAACAACCAGACCGGCCGAGGCATCACGAAAGGCATTAAGACCTCAGAGGAGTCAAACCACTCCTCCGAGGCCTCGGGGGCTACACCCGGCGGGTGCGCTCGCGCGCACCCACCGGAACAAAATGTAATAGAGAAAGGCCGGTCCCCTTGCAAAAAAGTGCGACAAAGCCTCCAAGCGAGTACCAACACTCCCTTTGAGGCTCGGGGGCTACTGTCGGGGACCATAATTAGGGGTACCCCCAACAGTCCTAAACTCGGCTGGTAATCACCATCAGCACAAGCTGCAGAGCCTGATGGGCGCAATTTAGGTCAAGGCTCCGTCCACTCAAGGGACGCGATCTCGCCTCACTCAAGCCCAGCCTCGGGCAGGAACAGTAGACCTAGGCGGATTCACGCCTCGCCCGAGGGCCTCCTCAAGCAACGGGCGCACCCTCGACTCGCTCGAGGCCTAGCTCGGGCAGGCTTCGCAGTGAAGCAACCTTGGCCAGATCGCCTCGCCAACCGACCGTATCGCAGGAGCATTCAATGCAAGGATCCCCTGACACCTTATCCTGACGCACGTTCCTCAGTCGACAGGGCCGAAGTGACCGTAGTCACTTCGCCCCTCCACTGACTGACCTGACAGGAAAACAGCGCCGCCTGCCCCGCTCCGACTGCTGTGCCACCTGCCAGGGTGAGGTTGACAACAACTAAGTCCCGCCTCAGGCGCAACAGGAGGTCTCTGCCTCGCCCGACCCAGGGGCTCGGCCCCCGCCTCGGCCTTAGAAGACGGTCTCCGCCTCGCCCGACCCTAGGGCTCGGCCCCCACCTCGGCCTCAGAAGGTGGACTCCACCTCGCCCGACCCCAAGGCTCGGCCTCGACCTCGACGTCGGAAGGTGGTCTCCGCCTCGCCCGACCCTAGGGCCCGGCCTCAACCTCGACCTCGGGCGGAATCGCGTCCTCGCCCGACCCCAGCCTTGGCCTCATGAGGAGTCTCCGCCTCGCCCGACCTTGGGTTCAGACCGACCACACCACAGGGGGGATCATCATTACCCTACCCCTAGCTAGCTCAGGCTACGGGGAATAAGACCGGCGTCCCATCTGGCTCACCCCGGTGAACAAGTAATGATGGCACCCCGCGTGCGCCCATGACGATGGCGGTTCTTAGCCCCCTACGGAAGCAAGGAGACGTCAGCAAGGTCCCGGCAGCCTTGACAGTTGTGCTTCTACAGGGCTCAAGCGCTCCTCCGACGGCCACGACATCGCATGCATAGGGCTCTAGCACCTCTCCGACAGCCACGTTGGCATGTACATAGGGCTCTGGCTCCTCTCTGCCGGACACGTTAGCATATTGCTACACCCCCCATTGTACACCTGGACCCTCTTCTTACATCTATAAAAGGAAGGTCCAAGGCCCTCATACGAGAAGGTGGTCGCGCGGGAGGACGGGCAGACGAACAGGCTCTCTCTCTCTCTTTCCCTCGCGAACGCTTGTAACCCCCTACTGCAAGCGCATCCGCTCTGGGCGCAGGATAACACGAGCCGCGGTTCTCTTTCCCCCTTGTGTTCCATCTCGCGCCGACCCATCTGGGCTGGGACATGCAGCGACAATTTACTCGTCGGTCCAGGGACCCCCCGTGGTCGAAATGCCGACAATTTTGTTGATCAGCCTTACACTTCACATGAACTCCCACCTTTGGTGAGTTCATGCCACATTATTCCCCACAACTTGTTGAGAGATGAACATGTGTGAGCTCACCCTTGCTGTCTCACACCCCCACAGGAGAAGAACAGGTGGTTCAAGTGGAACCACACATCGAGGAGTTCGACTCGATCTAGGTGGCGTCTCCCAGTTGACTTTATGGCGCCAAAGATGGATTTTAGATCCTGTTATATTTATGTTTTATTTTGTAAGTCTTTCGCTATGTAATAAGTAATCTGATTATATTGTGACATTTATCTCTATACACTCTGTTATTATATATGTTGTCTTCTTTGGCGCATGTATGAGATGCACCCGGCTTTGTTCCTTAAAGCCCGGGTGTGACAATTGTTGAACAAGAAACTTAAGTTAAAATATTTTTTTTAATAAAGATTATGCATTGGGAATTATCTTCTTAAAATAAATAGGTAACAAATGATTGATTAATGAAATTATAATTTAATTATGTTATACATTCAAAGAGTAATTTTATTTGTTTACAAGATTTTTTTATGTGCGTGCATCACTAATTTGAAGCACCTATTTAAATAAAGAAAATAATAAAACATCTCAAATAAGAATGTCAATAATAAATATTCATATACTTAGCATCATGCTGGACTTTTGTATGTGCATATCAGATTTAAATTCAAACTTGAAATTTGAAATTTGAAAATAGAAACAAAAAAAGAAAAGAAAGAAAAATAGAATACCTACCTAGTGGACCTAATCTATACTTCCTGGCCCACTTACATCGCTGCTCTCTCGGCCCACCACCTAGCGCACGCTAAGCCCAGCCGCACATCCACGCACCTTACTTCACCGCCGTGTGGGCCCCGCAGGTCGGCCTCACATCTCGCGTGAGCTCTCAGACTGGGTGTCAGATAGGTGGGGTACCACGGTCAGGTGCGTCTTCTTCACCATGCCACAAAGCTCGGACGGAAGCCTGACCAAATCTCGAATCGGGGACCTTGTCCCTCGCTCGCGCAACGACTTCCGTGACCCGCGCACTACTTCGGGGTACGAATACCTAGCGCGTACCTACCTCGCTCGTCTCAGCCGCACACCAGGGAAGGTCGCCGCCGGTCTTCCACGACCGACTGGGAAATCGGCCTTCTAGCGCAAAGACTCCTAGCTGCCCGGCCACCATCGATTCCTCGCCTATATAGCCAGCATAGATCCCATATACGCAGACCCTGGCACACAAAATCGAGCCGCCATCGCCGAGATGGGATGGCAGGGGGCTGTCGGCCACTGTCGGTCGCTGTCGTGGTCCCTTGCCTTCTATGGCATTTGGGGTGTTGGGCACGGTCATTGGTGTTCGCATGGTCTCGCGGAAGCTATCTCCACCTCTAATTTGATGAATGACCGATCGGAACTCGGGAAATCGCTCACCGGACCTGGGTGTCTGCGTTCCACCGTGGGCAGGCCCCTACGCGCCAGCATACCATGTAAGGGTGCGTCCCACCACTTGGTTTTTATCCCTGTTACATGTAGCAGCTTTCAGATTATAGCATTGTGCGCTGGGTTGTTGGTGAGACGATCCGGTAATGGCGCTGGCCAGGGGCGTCGTCGCGTGCTTGTGGCGCCACGCGCCGACTGTAGAAACGTTGGGTGAGGAAGATCGCTCTGTGACCAGGATTAGAAGGGTGCAGGCATCGTTGGATCTCCAGCCGATGGATGTGATTTGATTCCAGGGTACCCCTTCGTCAAATGAATCTGAGCCGCAGGATGGAAGGTCGATGACCGAGATTAGATCCCATTTTCTTAAAACCCTGACCGTAGGATTTTAATCTGAGGGTCCACGTTGCATACTCATGTGATCTAATATGGGCCGCCAGATTAGGATATGATGGTTGGGATATCACAATACCCCTTCGGATGTGGCAAATTCTAAAAGAACCCCTTCTCTTTTTCATATTCAATCCGCCGTCCATGCGGATGTTGCTATGTGTCTTGGGAATAATTGCGAAGAGGCCCCTGTGCTTCCCTGTTTTAGTGCACGCAGTCCAAGAAACTGGGAACATAGATAAAATCCTTTGGAAAATACGTTTTAGTGCAAAAATAATTGCTAGAACTTGTATAAATCATAGAAAATTCATATGAACTCCAAATTGGTCCATTCCAGTTTCTATAATTTTGTAATATTATTGTTTATCCATTAGTACCACTGTTTTGACATGAAAGTCATATTAAAATTTATTTCCTAACTAATCTTATACCAAATGCATAAAACATTTGGAAATTCATAACCTCCCCATTTTAACTCCGAATTGACCCGTTCCAGTTGCGTTAGCCTCATGTGAATATTACTATGTAATAACAACATTTATTGTACCATGTCTCAATCTTTTATAATTAGATCTTTATTTAACTTATGTTGGTTAGTCTTGTTAATCTACTTATCATTATAATATACTAAAATATGATCTATGGTCAATTTATAATTTAGCTTAAAGTTGATTTAATTACTACTTTAGGTTATCTTTTCTCTGCAATTATAAAATAAACATAGAACCTAGTTTTAATCATTTAATCACATCATAACATGATTACTGTAACTCCGAATTTAGGGGTTCTCGATTCCACGATCTCGTAGCGACGAGTAGATCATTATTAGACAGTTTATTGTTATGTTTGGTGTGATGTTAATTTTGTCTATATCATGTTTATTTGTATTGCTACGACTAGTAGTGAGGTCACGAGAATCTGAGGATCATCCTAGTACTTGGAATCTCAAGTCCTAGGCAAGTTGTGCCCTTGACCACTTTTATTACCAAATAATGTTCTTTAATATCACTTATTCATCCATAGGTTTAATTCTGATGGGACCCAATAGGTCACCCTAGTCTAATTATCGTTTACCTTGTTTACCCCTTAATCACTTGGGTAGTTTTTGCTATTGCTTTATATGGTTTCGGGTTAATATTTCATTATATCCATGTTCCATTTATTTTGTTATTTTATTTATGTTCATGTCAAGATCATTATCTTTAATTAGAACATGGAGCTTAACTTGAGAAACACGTGCCACCACAAGGGTGCAATGGGACACCCTTGGTTGACTAATTAGGAAAGCTAGTGGAAGACTACCTTACCCGAAAGGGGCAAGGACGCTAGGGGAGTTGCATGCAAGGAGGTTCTCGGGTTGATTTTGCTGCGATGGCGATCAGACGGGGGATTCTTGCAAGTGCTCTTCCCATAAACTGTAGCGGGTTTTCAGAAGCTAGTGGAACTTTGTAAAGGCCTCGTAGTGGATCCCTAGCCATTCTCCTCGGTAGTGTCTAAGGGTCTAGCTGTGACAGAACCTCCCAAGTTATTAGGCCCACCTACAGTTGTCCTTGTCCAATGGACCTTGGACAACCCTGTAGATGCACATAATCACTCGACAAGTTCGGTAACTGTATCCTCATTTCCTCGCCCAAGAGTGTTTCACCCGTCACGCAGATATTACATCACATCGGAGGAAAGAATAGTGGAAGCAATTACAATAACTTAATTTACATTCATTCAAATATAGAGAAAGAGTATTTTTGTTATTACAAAACCAGAGAATACGAGTGCATAAAGTATTATTATTACAGACTTGGGAGGCAAAAACCCCTCCCGCATAAAAGTATATTGTTTTTCAAGTGGAAGAGCAACATCCTCCCGCGGCTTCACTGCTGAGGTTCTTCTTTGAGCACCACCTTAGAACAAAAACAACAAAAGTCTGTTGTTTCCTCACCAACAACAACATGGGTTCGAAAACCCTGAGTACGGAGTGTACTTTCGCAAGTCTTACCCGTCCAAAAGAAAAGACTCTCAAGGATATGCTGGTTTGAGGGAGTTAAGGTAAGGCTGGTCAATTATCAAAGACTCTGTTTGGCAGAAATGCTTACTAAAAGTGGATCCTTAAAATCCAGTTTTATTAGCATGTTTAGTTATTACCTATAACTAGAGTTCTTTCTACCCTAGTTCAAGCACTTGACCTGCACTAGCCGTCTTTTATCAACCCTGAAGTTTACTGGAACGCTACGTGTAGGGCAGTGACCAAGTCTTCATATCCGAGAAGTAACGGCGATCCAAATCGATTAATACCCAGTTGGGGATCTCCAATCACACGACATATGTAGCACTTAACCCTTGCATATGTCAACTCGCCACCGGGTTTCTTAAGACCAGACCGGGTTCACACCAACCGAGAGCACATATACACCACCGTCCAGCCTTTTGCCACGGAAGGCACACGCTACTCTCGCCATATCTCCACTCCCATTGCATGTTGGCCTTTCTGGTATTAGTCTGCCCGAGGCAAAGCTTACCCATGATGAGGCATGTGACCAGTTAAAAGGTCCTCAATCATCAAGCCTACATCGGTACGGTCCTTAATCGACTGAGATGGAGACACCATACCGAGACTCCCTTCTCGTGCAAGTCACCCGCCCGGTCTCAGTTTTATCATTTAAAAACCCAATGTTTGGTACGTGGCAGAGGTACATCTTGTCCGATGTTGAACCCATCACGGCCATGATGGATCCACCATCAAGTTTTATTTTTGAAAACATCCCATCCACTGTGAAGCATCACCTTTTGTTTTAAAACAAAACATTAGTTTTTCTAAAGCAGGACTAAGCATCAAAAAACCTTTTAATAAAACAGGTAATCAAGTAATGCTAAACAGTTTCAAGGAAGGAAATGCAGCAATTGGTTTAGCACACAACTCCTATCACCTAATGCATCATATAAGGTGATAAAGATTTTAAAACCACAAGGAGGTGGCAAATGCATCGGGGCTTGCCTTGTGTTGTAGGGGAGTCGGGCTCTGTTCCACAGATATCAAAATAAAAATAGTTCGCGGCAGGTAGATTTTCAGTTGATGGTGCAGTCTCTTCTTCTTCAACAGTTACTTCTTCCTCGTTTTCTATACAAAACCATATATAACCATGAATGCTCATGTGATGCTTATGAAATGCAATGATAATAGAGATATATCAAGTTGTATCTTAAATACAACTTTCCTTCACGGTGCACTAGGGAAACTAGGGTCTTCTAGGTCAACACTTTAGTAGGGTTAGACAGTTTTACCCTAAGGAACTAGGGTTTTCGGTTTAGGAATCAAACAATGTCCAAAACATACCAAATTTCACCCAAGGGTTCTAAGTACCATGTTAGGCTTTCCTAAAAAATTTTGTGATTTTTGGAGTTATCAACCAATTTCTATAATTCCAAAGGTCTAGGTTTCCTAAAAAATTGCACAGAGGCCCCCGACGGTTTGAATAACTGGTTAAGAGTCCTGTGCACTATTTACTCATGCCACTGACATTTACAGCGAGACCCCTCCCTTTCTGTTTCTTTGCAGTGCCAAGTCCACAATGGTGGACGGCGACGAGCGTGTCTCCGGCGAGCCTGTACTAGCCAGAGAACGCAATGGCAAAGCTTCATACTTGGTCGACACCGAATTCTACCCCAAGCGACACAAATTCCTCACCCAATTTCACTAATCTGGACCGGAGCACGTCTGTTCACGATAACGGCAAAAACCGAGATGAAGTTATGGTGTTTAGGGCAATCCAGTATGGTCTAGTTTAATCGATCGAGCCTACAAGCAACAGAAGACCCTAGAGAGGCTAGAACATTCAACAGTGGGGCATGAATCAACCTGAGGCAGGCTGATCGTGTGAGAGACCTTCACGGCGGAATTCCGACTGATTTGGGGGAAACTCAAAATTGGAGCGCTCTGGTGGACGATCTGAGGCACGGGCGGGTGTTCTGGTTTTGTGACAACCTAACGGAGCTAGCGACACCCTCAATTTATAGTGTTCAAGAGCGGTGGCGGTGCATTTCGTAGGCGAAAGCTGGCGGCTGGAGAGAGGGCCGAGTCACCGGAGCCGCATAACGTGGCATTTACCGAGGGAGTGTCTCAGGTGATGAACAAGCTACCTAAAGCGGTCTACTACGATGTGGTAAGGCTTTGAGGCACGTAGCCAGGCCAGATAAAGGCAAACTCCGGTGATGCCAGCGCGATTAACCGTGGCGGGACACGATGGCCGGTCCGACCAGAGACCGGATTTATCCCACACAGGATATTTTCACCACGCCCCGACGTTATCTACTCTTTCCGTGACATGAATCATGGCGCCCAGCACGAATCCGTGCGCAAGGTCACCGGCGGCGAGGGGTGATGCATCTAAAGATTTTTCTGGCTACTGTACCATAGGCATCTTGTTCAGTTGTTCTGACAGCGCGATTTGAGGAGCCTTGTTCTCCATTTTCCATGTGACAACTTACTAATCTTCCTGTAACAAAGTTAGTGTCCTATAATCTAGCTTTAATCTTGCTATAGCAACCACACTCAAGTACTCATTGGATCATACTCAAAATAGCTCCCAAACTTTGTCCTGGTTCACTTTTAGTCCAGTTTTAGAGCTACACTCGACTGACAGACCAACTTCAGGTCTATTTTTCTCCCACTTTTATGTAGTGCTAGGGCTTACTCACTTAATCAAATTTGTTCTCTTTACATAGCTATACAAATTTGCTATATTGATCTAGAGCAAAATCCTCAAGAATTTTGAGATATAGAGCTCCAAAGTTGACCCCATTCAACTGAA
Source organism: Zea mays (assembly GCF_902167145.1). Taxonomy (NCBI): domain Eukaryota; kingdom Viridiplantae; phylum Streptophyta; class Magnoliopsida; order Poales; family Poaceae; genus Zea; species Zea mays. The sequence continues at coordinate 94,820,450 of NC_050097.1, forward strand.
TTCAGACTTAAACACAGAGTTCATGGGGTACTTTTTGCAAATAAGTCCAAATTACACTATTTAACTTGCAAATTCACAAATGTGAAAAACACATGATTTGTGGTGTTCTATCACTTTGGAATTTGAACTTTGGTCCAAAAGTGCACCAAATTCACATCTACCCCTAGGGTTTCAATTAGGGTTTTAGGCACATTAGGGTTTTTGTGTCACTAAAGTACATCAAATGTGCTACCTTATAAACATTTCTCAAGACTTATGAGACTATTACTTATTTGGACTTCACTTTTCATCCATAAGCCCTAATGTAGGGTCAAGTACTCTACCCTAGGTTTTTAAGCATACCTCAACTCCTATCATCACAACTTGTTTGAAAATTTTACCTAGTGAATGTGCTCTAGGTGTAACAATCATATGAAATGTCAATGCACATGATGTTATGCTCAAGTTTTAGTGCTAGTAACACCAGGGGTGTTACATCCTTCCCCCCATAAAAGAATCTCGTCCTGAGATTTAAGGTCCTAGGGTGAGTAATGAAAAAGGAAACACGTCACATCTTTATTTCCTTAATTGTCTTACAAGGCAGGGGTGGTATAGGGTTGGGTTTATTTCTCCTTTACAATCTAATGTACATATCTCACCAGTTACATGAAGTTAAAAACCTAGGAAAATTCTTTTCCAAGAAATCTTGAGTCTCCCAGGTAGCTTCATCTTCAGTATGTTGGTTCCATTGTACCTTATAGAATATAAGAGTTCTTTTTTGGGTGATCCTATCCTTCTGATCCAAGACTCGAATAGGATGTTCTGAATAGGTCAAATCTGGTTCTAAGACCACATCCACCACATCAATGGTTCGATCCGGAACCTGAAGGCACTTCTTCAATTGAGATACATGGCACACATTATGCACTGTAGATAATGTTTCTGGCAGTTGAAGTCGGTATGCCACTAGTCCGTATCGTTCAAGAATAAGAAACAGGCCAATATACCGAGGTGCTAGTTTCCTTTTTACCCCGAAACAGTTTACGCCCTTCATTGGTGACACCTTCAAGTATACATGATCATTAACTTGAAAGACCAAAGGCTGACGTCGTTTATCCACATAATTCTTTTGTCGAGCTTGTGCCTCTTTCAAGTTGTGTATGATTCGTTGGACTTTTTCTTCCGTCTCTTTAACCATGTCAGGCCTGAAAAACCACCTTTCTCCAGGTTCTGACAAATTTAAGGGTGTCCAACACCATCGCACATACAATGCTTCAAATGGTGCCATCTTAATACTTTCTTGATAACTATTGTTATATGAAAACTCTGCCAATGGTAAACATTCATCCCATTTTTGTGGGAACTCCAGGACACATGCTCGTAACATATCTTCAAGTATTTGATTTACTCTCTCAGTCTGTCCACTTGTTTGGGGATGATAGGCCGAACTATGGAGCAACTTAGTACCCAAAGATTTGTGGCGTTCTTCCCAGAATTTGGATACAAATTGTGGTCCGTGGTCCAATACAATTGTTTTTGGAACCCCGTGCAAACTAAGAATACAGGCAATATAAAGTTCCGCATATGCGACCACTGGATATTTTGTTTTGACAGGCAGGAAGTGAGCAATCTTCGTAAGCCGATCAATTATGACCCATATGGAGTCAAAACCCTTAGCTGTTTTGGGCAATCCTATAATGAAATCCATACTAATGTCCTCCCATTTCCAAGTTGGGATGGGCAAAGATTGCAATGGTCCAGCGGTCTTCATATGTATTGCTTTGACACGTCTGCAGGTGTCACATCTCGCCACATAGCGTGCAATCTCAATCTTCATTTTTGTCCACCAATAGTGTTGCTTTAAATCTTGAGACATCTTAGTACTTCCGGGATCAATGGAATATCGACTAAGATGAGCTTCATCCAAAATTGCTGGCAGACTCCCGCATCCATAGGCACAACTATGCAATCATTAAACCATACTATCCCTTGGTCATCCTTTCTAAAACAATTAGCTTTGTCAACTTCTATTTTCTCATGAATATGCTTCATAACCTTGTCACTTCTTTGGGCATCAATAATTTTTTGCAGAAGAAATGACTCAAGCTTTAATTGGGTCAAAGTTCCATGTTGTATCATTCCTAGGTTTAACTTCTCCATTTCCTCACATAATGTGAAGTTAGGGGTCTTCACTGTAAGACAATGGCAGGAAGCCTTGCGACTCAGCGCATCTGCCAACACATTGGCCTTTCCTGGGTGATAATGGATTTCTAAATCGTAATCCTTAATCAGCTCAAGCCATCTTCCCTGCCTCATGTTCAGTTCTGACTGGGTAAAAATATACTTCAGACTTTTATGATCTGTATATAAATGGCAGATATTTCCCAGTAGATAATGATGCCATATCTTGAGGGCATGAACAACCGCAGCTAATTCCAAGTCATGAGTTGGATAGTGCTCCTCATGCCGGCGTAACTGTCTTGAAGCATATGCTATGACTCGGCCCTCCTGCATTAGGACACAACCAAGCCCACTGCCTGATGCGTCACAATACACATCAAAAGGCTTCTCTATATCTGGTTGAGCCAATACCGGAGCAGTAGTCAATAATACCTTCAGCTGCTCGAAGGCTTCATTGCTCTTTGAAGACCAGACAAATTTTGTATCATTCTTCAACAAACTTGTGATTGGTTTCACAATCTTGGAGAAATCCGAAATAAATCTGCGGTAATAGCCAGCCAGCCCAAGTAAACTTCGAACTTGAAGTATTGTCGTTGGTGGTTTCCACTCTAGAATATCATTGACTTTGCTGGGGTCAACCACAATTCCTTTTGCAGATAATACATGTCCCAAAAATTGGATTTCCTCCAACCAAAAAGTGCATTTGCTGAATTTAGCATATAATTGGTGTTCCCTTAAGCGCGTTAACACGATCCAAAAATGTTTAGCATGCTCCTCTTCATTCTTGGAATAGATCAAGATATCGTCAATGAAGACCACCACAAATTTATCCAACTCGGGCATAAACACCGAGTTCATTAGATACGTGAAGTGGGCTGGAGCATTGGTCAATCCGAAGGACATAACCAAATATTCAAATAATCCATACCGCGTAGTGAATGTGGTCTTGGGTATATCTTCGGGTCGAATACGGATCTGATGATAACCTGATCTGAGGTCAATCTTGGAGAATACCCGAGCTCCAGTAAGTTGATCGAACAAGATATCGATCCGGGGAAGAGAGTACTTGTTCTTAATAGTGACCTCATTTAAGGGTCTGTAGTCCACGCACATTTGAAGTGTTTGATCCTTCTTCTTGACAAAAATTGCGGGACATCCCCAAGGTGATGAACTAGGCCTAATGAATCCCTTTTCCAACAAATCTTGTAATTGAATCTTGAGTTCTACCAATTCATTTGGTGGCATTCGGTACGACCTTCTAGAAATAGGACCTGTATCAGGCTTCAGTTCAATCACAAACTCTACATCCCTTTCTGGAGGTAATATAGGCAGATCTTTAGGAAAGACATCCGAGAATTCACATACTACCGGAATGTACTGGATTTCTTGTACGATAGCTTCATAGACCCATCCAAATGGTTTGGCTGGGATGGCTACAGGGATGGACAAGAGAATCTCTTCATGGCTATGGCTCAACTTGATGGTTCTTAAGTCAGTGTTGAGGATAGCTTTATGCTGGGCTAACTAATTCATGCCCAGAATTACAACTATGTCTTGACCTTTTAAAATGATCATGTTGGTGGGAAATTCCCGTTCAGCCAATGTTACTGGCACTTGGAAGGCTACTTCCTTAGTAAATATTTGTCCCCCAGGTGAATGGATAATAAATCCTTCCCTTGATTCAGTGCAAGGAATGCAATGCTTTTCCACAAAATTCTTGCTTATGAAAGTATGTGAAGCACCAGAATCAAAGAGAATAACTGCTGGGTGGTTGGCAACAAGGAACATACCCATCATTACCGGCTCGCCCTCCGGTGTTGTTGCCACTTGAGTATAATATATTCGTCCTGTTTACTAGATATTTTTGCCTGTAGAAGTACTAGCCATGTTCCCCTTTCCTTGATTGGAGCTCCTAGAGTCTGCTGATTGTTAAATTTATTCTGCTTTGGGTATGGACAATCCTTTATAAAATGTCCGGACTTTCCACAGTTAAAGCATCCAGTGGAAGAACTAGGAAGAGCGGGGAAACGAGTACTAGGGGCACTTGGCTGATTTGTAAAAGTGGGGGCAGTGGTAAGACGAATGAAAACAGGCTGTTTGAACGGATAGGAGGGTGGACGAGGCGAAGAACGATTCTGATTAAAAGGTCAGATTACCAACCTGGTTCTCTTCTCAGGTCCCTGATTAGACCTGTCACCTCCAAATCCCTTTGATTTTCCATGGCCTGTGTTCTTGGCTTCTACGTCCAATGTCGTGCTAACAGCTCTGCTATAAGTAAGATCCAGGCAGGTGGCCATTTTCCATTGGAGCCTGTCGTTGAGTCCCCTCATAAAACAATTCCTTTTCTTCAGATCAGTATTCACTTGATCGATGGCATATTGGGATAGATGGTTAAACTTGTTGAGATACTGCATTACAGTATCTCCCCCTTGCTTAAGTCGAATGAAATCCTCTTGTTTCATGTGAAGCACTCCCTCTAGAACATAGTGTTCACGGAATGCTAGCTTGAATTCTTCGCAAGTGACCTGATGTCCAGCCGGTTGAACTGCTACAAAATTTGCCCACCAAGTACTGGCAGGGCCTCTTAGTTGTTGGGCAGCAAATAACGGCTTATGTGTCTCTGTGCAACGGATCAATCCAAACTTTTACTCCATTACTCTTATCCACTCATCAGCTTCAAGAGGGTCTTCTGCTTAACAAAGAGCGGGGGACGCGTCTTAGAGAATTCCAGATACGAGGTTTCACGCGGTCCTTGTGGAGGAATTCTCCTGCCATGCTGCTGGAACTAATTACCCACCATCTCGCGCAGGAAACGGGTATTATCTGCAGTAGCATTGACCAAGGCAGCGATAGCCTCGGCCAGTGTCGGTGGTACAGGTGGCAGATTAGGAGTATCTTCCCAACCACGGGAAGTCCCCACACCGTCATGCGCACGAGTCCGTGATGGCATCTGAGGCAAAGAAACATTTGAAAAATATAACATGCCAACACATACCATCATATTACATTACGAAAATGTAATTATACAGACTCCAGTGTACAACATAACTTCAGTACTTATTTTACATAAGTATTACATCTAAACTATACTATTCTAGTCTTCGTCATCCTTCATCGCTCCATTTCCTGCCGGAGGAGACCGTTCGTCAACAAGGTTCATGGAAGGAGGAGGCTTAAAAAGGTCCAACTCCTCATCAGGTCCTTCATTTGCTGTTCCCGACGGCCCGGCTCCCATTGCAGCAGTGTCGAAAGGTACATCCGGGTGCAGTCGAGCATACAATACATGTACTTCCTCATGTAAAGTATTGCAGTATACTTGCAGACTGTCGAGGGCCGCACTAAGCTCAGTCACACGAGGTCGAGCTTTTGCTTCGCGGTCCCAAGCAACCGAACGTGAGTTGACGGCCCAATCAACCACCAAATCCCATTCAGAAAGCTCGTCTTGCAAGCGTTTGACGTCAGATGACAATTCAGCTATGCGCTGACTATCTTGTGCCCACACCCTATTTTGGTGACGTAGCTCCGTCTAAAGCTTTTGCACTTTGGCTTCCAAGTCCCCGATTGGATCGTTGCTGCCGCTACTGCTTCCTTCATGTCTGGGAGCTAACTGATGACGAGGCACGCCAAAAGGTCCAGTGGACTTGCACGCGGTTTTCCTCGTACGTGCCATATCTCCATAAGAGGGGAAGATTTAATAGTATAGTAATTTTTAAACATGATGCATGCATAACCCAATAATTATGGAATCAACCTTCGTTGATCCCCAACTTCCTATATATTGCACTCTGTTACGTGGTCTTTCAAGATGAGAACTTCCAGAAAGTGGCAAGGTAAGACTGAAAGAATATTTCTGGATAAGTATTTGAAAATCCTTTTTGAAGTGCTTCATAATATCTGAAGAGATGGGCTTCGCTCCGATTCGAGCTGTGACGGAACCTCCCAAGTTATTATGCCCACCTATAGTTGTCCTTGTCCAACGGACCTTGGACAACCCTATAGATGCACATAATCACTAGACAAGTTCGGTGACTGTATCCTCATTTCCTCGCCCAGAGCGCTTCACCCGTCACGAAGATATTACATCACATCGGAGGAAAGAATAGCGGAAGCAATTACAATAACTTAATTTACATTCATTCAAATATAGAGAAAGAGTATTATTGTTATTACAAAACAAGGGTGTACGAGTGCATAAAGTATTATTATTACAGACTTGGGAGGCAAAAACCCCTCCCACATAAAAGTATATTGTTTTTTGAGTGGGAGAGCAACATCCTCCCGCGGCTTCACTGCTGAGGTTCTTCTTTGGGCACCACCTTAGAACAAAAATAGCAAAAGTTTGTTGTTTCCTCACCTACAACAACATGGGTTCGAAAACCCTGAGTATGGAGTGTACTTTCGCAAGTCTTACCCGTCCAAAAGAAAAAACTCTCAAGGATATGCTGGTTTGAGGGAGTTAAGGTAAGGCTGATCAATTATCAAAGACTCCATTTGGCAGAAATGCTTACTAAAAGTGGATCCTTAAAAATCCAGTTTTATTAGCATATTAAGTTATTACATGTAACTAGAGTTCTTTCTACCCTAGTTCAAGCACTTGACCTGCACTAGCCGTCTTTTATCAACCCTAAAGTTTACTGGAATGCTACGTGTAGGGCAGTGACCAAGTCTTCATATCTGAGAAGTAACGGCGATCCGAATCGATTAATACTGAGCTGGGGATCTCCAATCACACGACATATGTAGCACTTAACCCTTGCATATGTTAACTCGCTACCGGGTTTCTTAAGACCAGACCGGGTTCACGCCAAATAAGAGCACAGATACACCACCGTCCAGCCTCTTGCCACGGAGGGTACACGCTACTCTCGCCATCTCTCCACTCCCATTGCGTGTTGGCCTTTCTGTTATTAGTCTGCCTGAGGCAAAGCTTACCCATGATGAGGCATGTGACCAGTTAAAAGGTCCTCGATCATCAAGCCTACATCGGTACGGTCCTTAATCGACTCAAACGGAGACCCTACACTGAGACTCCCTTCTCATGCAATTCACCCGCCCGGTCTTAGTTTTATCATTTAAAAACCCTAAGTTTGGTACCTGGCAGAGATACATCTTGTCCAATGTTGAACCCATCACGGCCATGATGGATCCACCATCAAGTTTTATTTTTGAAAACATCCCATCCACTGTGAAGCATCACGTTTTGTTTTAAAACAAAACATTTGTTTTTCTAAAGCAGGACTAAGCATCAGAAAACCTTTTAATAAAACTAGTAATCAAGGAATGGTAAACAATTTCAAGGAAGGAAATGCAGCAATTGGTTTAGCACACAACTCCTATCACATAATGCATCATATAAGGTGATAATGATTTTAAGACCGCAAGGAGGTGGCAAATGCACCGGGGCTTGCCTTGTGTTGTAGGGGAGTCGGGCTCTGTTCCATAGATATCAAAGTAAAAACAGTTCCCGGCAGGTGGATTTTCAATTGATGGTGCAGTCTCTTCTTCTTCAACAGTTACTTCTTCCTCGTTTTCTATACATAACCATATATAACCATGAATGCTCATGTGATGCTTATGAAATGCAATGATAATAGAGATATATCAAACAATGTCCAAAACTAGGGTGATACTTCTTCCTCGTTTTCCTTCACGGTGCATGAATGCTCATGTGATGCTTATGAAATGCTTATGAAATGCTCATGTGATACTTCTTCCTCGTTTTCCTTCACGGTGCACCAGGAAAACTAGGGTCTTCTAGGTCAACACTTTAGTAGGGTTAGACAGTTTTACCCTAAGGAACTAGGGTTTTGGGTTTAGGAATCAAACAATGTCCAAAACATACCAAATTTCACCCAAGGGTTCTAAGTACCATGTTAGGCTTTCCTAAAAAGTTTTGTGATTTTTGGAGTTATCAACCAATTTCTAAAATTCCAAAGGTCTAGGTTTTGGCCTTCTTAAATACTACATAATTCCTGGTTTGGACTAAAAATCCTGGAATTATTTTTATTAAATACTAGAGAAGTTTAGGAGTCCAACAAAATTGGTCTCATATTTTTATATTTTTTCTATAATTTCCTATGAATTTCCTAAGTCTGTTAGAAAAAGAAAAAGAGAAAACATAAACAGTAACGGGCTTGATTCAGCCCGATACGGCCATGCCCAGGCAAAGCGCGCCCGCGCGCGTGCCCGCACGACGAAATTGCATAGAGGCCCCAGCGGTTTGAATAACTGGTTAAGAGTCCTGTGCACTATTTACTCGTGCCACTGACATTTACACTGAGACCCCTCCCTTTCTGTTTGTTTGCAGTGCCAAGTCCACGCTGGTGGACGGCGACGAGCGTGTCTCCGGCGAGCCTGTACTAGCCGGAGAACGCAATGGCAAAGCTTCATACTTGGTCGACACCGAATTCTACCCCGGGCGACACTAATCCCTCACCCAATTTCACTAATCTGGACCGGAGCACGTCTGTTCACGATAACGGCGAAAACCAAGAAGAAGCTACGGTGTTCAGGGCAATCTAGTATGGTCTAGTTTAATCGATCGAGCCTACAAGCAATAGGAGACCCTAGAGAGGCTAGAACATTCAACAGAGGGGCATGAATCAACCTTAGGCAGGCTGATCACGTGAGAGACCTTCACGACGGAATTCTGACTGATTTGGGGGAAATTCAAAATTGGAGCGCTCTGGTGGACGATCTGAGGCACGGGCGGGTGTTCTGGTTTTGTGACAACCTAATGGAGCTAGCGGCACCCTCAATTTATAGTGTCCGAGAGCGGTGGCTATGAATTTCGAAGGAGAAAGCTAGCGGCCGGAGAGAGGGACGAGTCACCAAAGCTGCATAACGTGGCATTTACCGGGGCAGTGTCCCAGGCAATGAACAAGCTACCTAAAGCGGTCTACTACGACGTGGTAATGCTTTGAGGCAAGTAGCCAGGACATATAACGGCGAAATCCGGCGATGCCATCGCGATTAACCGCGGCGGGACACGATGGCCGGTCCGGCCAGCGACCGGATTCATCCCGCACAGGATATTTTCACCATGCCCTGACGTTATCTACTCTTTCCGTGGCACGAATCATGGCGACCGGCGTGAATCCAGGCGCAAGGTCACCGGCAGCGAGGGGTCATGCATCTGAAGATTTTTTCTGGCTACTGTACCATGGGCATCTTGTTCAGTTGTTCTGACAGCGCGATTTGAGGAGCCTTGTTCTCCATTTTCCATGTGACAACTTACTAATCTTCCTGTAACAAAGTTATTGTCCTATAATCCACCTTTAATCTTGCTATAGCAACCACACTCAAATACTCACTAGATCATACTCAAAATAGCTCCCGAACTTGGTCCTGGTTCACTATCAGTCCAGTTTCAGAGCTACACTCAACTGACAGACCAACTTCAGGTCTATTTTTCTCCCACTTTTATGTAGTGCTAGGGCTTGCTCACTTAATCAAATTTGTTATCTTTACATAGCTCTACAAGTTTGCTATATTGATTTAGAGCAAAATCCTCAAGAACTTTGAGATATAGAGCTCCAAAGTTGACCCCATTCAACTGGATTCAGACTTAAAAACATAGAGTTCATGGGGTACTTTTTGCAAATAATTCCAAATTCCACTATTTAACATGCAAATTCACAAATGTGAAAAACACATGATTTGTGGTGTTCTATCACTTTGGTATTTGCACTTTGGTCCAAAAGTGCACCAAATTCACATCTACCCCATAGGGTTTCAATTAGGGTTTCTAGGGTTTGTTTTAGGGTTTTAGGCACATTAGGGTTTTTGTGTCACTAAAGTACATCAAATGTGCTACCTTATAAACATTTCTTAGGACTTATGAGACTATTACTTATTTGGACTTGACTTTTCATCCATAAGCCCTAATGCAGGGTCAAGTACTCTACCCTAGGTTTAAGCATACCTCAAGTCCTATCATCACAACTTGTTTGAAAATTTTACCTAGTGAATGCACTCTAAGTGTAATAAACATATGAAATGTCAATGCACATGATGTTATGCTCAAGTTTTAGTGCTAGTAACACCAGGGGTGTTACACTTGCTAACCCTGGTGACATGGGATACACGACTTGTGGCTACAGCCTCTGCAGAGTGTAAAACTTGTATACTAGGCAAGCTCACGGTCACGAGCAGCTCAAGACTCTCGCATTATTAAATTATGGAACCTAAACTCAATTTGTCATATGCATTGCATGGGATTTATTATTAATTTTGTTCTATTATTCTTATTATGGTTTGGTATTTACTTACATCTAGTAATTGCTAATAAAATTTTGACCAACTTATTAAAAGCAATGCTCAGCTTTAACCCCTATTGTTGATCAGTCTTACACATCACATGAACTCCCACCTTTGGTGAGTTCATGCACATTATTCCCCACAACTCGTTGAGCGATGAACATGTGTGAGCTCACCCTTGCTGTCTCACACCCCCCACCCACAGGAGAAGTAGAGGTGGTTCAAGAGGAGCCACACAACGAGGAGTTCGATTCGATCTAGGTGGCGTCTCCCAGTTGACTTATTGGCGCCAAGGATGGTCCTTAGTTCGTTTTATATTTACCTTTATTTTGTAAGACTTTCGCTATGTAATAAGTACTCTGATTATATTGTGACATTTGTCTCTATACACTCTATTATTATATATGTTGTCTTCTTTGGCGCATGTATGAGAAGCACCCGGCTTTATCCCTTAAAACCGGGTGTGACACCTTGAGTGGTCATCCAAACCCCAGCTCATAAGAAGTTTTGTTCAAGAAAGCTCGAAGAAAGATGTGGTTCCACACATAGCAGGCGGTGTTGATCGCTTTGTTCCAAAATCGCGTAGGACTCTTATGATCATCAAGCATCATCCTGGCCATCTCAACAAGGGTCCAATTCTTGTGCTCAACAATGCCATTCTGCTGAGGCACGCACGGAGAGGAAAACTGATGCTCGAGTCCCAAAGAAGCACAAAAGGTCTCAAAATGAGTATTTTTTAATTTTGTGCCATTATCATTGAAAATCTCTATCATGGCATTTTTGGGAAACTCATTTTGCAACCTAAGAATCAAACCTTGAGCATGAGCAAAAACCTCATCCTTAGCCTTCATGAAGAACACCTAAGAATAGGGAGAAAAGTCATTAACGACCACAGGCACATACCACATCCTCCCAAAACAATAAAATCGACCTGGACCAATAGTGTCCATGTGAAGAAATTCACCGAGTTGCGAGGTCATCACCTTGGTGACCGGGGAATGGAAGCAGCAACCATCATGTCATGACGACAAGGGTGACAGACAAGATCCTTATCAAATTTCAACTTGGGCAATCCTTGGATTAGGCCAAGTGAGTTTAGTCTACACAAAAGATCAAATCTCAAGTGACCTAGCCTCCTATGCCACTTACAAATCAAAGAGGAGGATCCTACCAGAAGACACCGAGAAGGGCCAAAAGAATGTGAAAAAATAGCACTAAAAAGTCAACCAAAAGGGGAAATCTGGCAAACAAGATCCACTTGTGCATCTAATTCCCGAGACAAGCCCTTTTTAAGTGCACTTCATAGTCATCCTCACGAGTTGTGAAGGAGAAAGCAGATTGAAATCAAATTCAAAACCAAAGCAACATCCTTGAGGACAAAACTCTAGTTCACTCGAATGGAGCCACGAGGACAAAAATCTAGTGCACACCCCTCCCTGAATGAGATGTATTCCTTACCATTCATGGGGTCGAGGATGCAGAACCATTTGTGGCACGAACAACCGGAATCCATGAGCCAAATTTTCTCTAGGCCTTCGTCATGCATCAATAGAAAGACATGGGGTGAGCAAATTGCATAGCATTGGGGTTAGGATACTGAGAATGATACAAGTCTTGTGGCATCTGCCTATAAAAAGTGTTAGGGAAAACACCACCCCATCCTCGGTCCAGAAGGGAAGCGATCATCACAAGAAGGTAATCGTGGTCTGCTGGGGAATTAAGAACCAAAGCCACTGCCATGGGGTCCTTCGCCATATGGCACATGACTAGCACCTCACCAGGCATGACCATCATATGTCTCTCTACGTGAGGCCTAGCAGCAAGAGGCAAAGCACCTCTAGGCCCCGTAGGATGTCTTCGAATAGGAAGATTGTGAACACCATGAGAAACGCGGTTCATGTTCTTTTTGCTCGCAAGATCATGAACACCATGAGGCCTAACAACTAGATGCCCATCCCTTTCACAATACTCACATTGAAACCTCACCTCTCTCTTAGGTGGAATTTGTTTGTGGGAGGGGGCTTTGTTTTTGGATGGCTGAGGAGGTCTAGGAAGGGGATCCCTAGAGATGTCGGGAAGGGTGTGAAGTATGTTCCTGAGGTGGTTAGGTTTTGGAACCCACAATTGTTTCTGAGGAGGGGCTCTCACAAGCTCCTCAATTAGACCATCTCTCACAGGGGTGATAGGCTTAGGTGGGATGATTTTGATAATCTCGGGAGTAGTTGATGCTTTCTTTGATGGTTCCAATCCACACCACTCATCAACCTTCCCAAAGCAAGCAGCACTCCCATACTTAGCACCAAAGCCTAATCCCAGTCCAGCAGTTCCACCTCTTGAACTAGCTGACCACCATGTCCAATTGGGGCTCACTGCACAACACCTAGCTCAAGACTGTCCGAAGGTATGTGTTTTCTTCCTTGATATGTGACTTTTTGTGTCAGCGAGACTCAAGAGCAGACTGCAAACCCTCACAAAGTGCGCACTGCTCATGTGAAGGGGCACTCACTAAGCTAGAGTTCTCAAGCAAGGCTATCATAGCGTCTCTATCTGCTAGCTCAGTCTGCAAGCTAGGACAGTACACGCACCCAACAAGCTATACCTAGATCTCAACTCGTCGTGCTCATCTAGCAAGGTGGCGTACTTGGTCTGCCAAGTTGTGATGTTCGATATATGTAGAGCGCACTCATCACATCCAGTCTCGTCAGACACCACAATTGAAGCTCTAACAGACTCAAGCTCCCGAAGCGTGCTCTCATACTTGAATTAAAAATCTTTCCTCTCATGAGCAGCAAGCCTAAGAAACTTTTCCTTGTTCACCAAAGGAATGTTTAGCTCTTCTATCTCAGCAGCGAGATCATCGACGGAATGTGATACCTCAGAGGCGGGGTCGTCACCAATGTCCTAGCTATCGCACCTCATAGACTGTCTCTTCATAATACTCACAGTCCTCTTCCTTTTTTTCCCCACCAGCTTCTTCTTCAATCTTTGTGTAGTTGATGAAATGTGATACCTCAAAGGCAGAGTCGTCACCGATGTCCTAGCTGTCGCACCTTATAGCCTGTCTCTTCAAAATACTCATAGTCCTCTCCCTTTTTCCCCACCGGCTTCTTCAATCTTTTCGTAGTCGGGATAATTAAATCCCAGTGCATCCATGACTCGATTCAACCTTTGTTTTTCCCTATTACCAAAGGCGATAGTCATTAGTTGGTCTTCCTTCTTCGTATAGTTACCCATTATTCCATTGTACATTGCCTCAATCATCTCCAACCACTCGATGCAGGGACCGTTGAAAGTATCCTAGAACTTGAATCGGTAAGGTAACCTTACAAGTTCGAACTTATTCACATCACCTTTAACTTTGGCATTCCCCAGCCTCTTAATCTTAGGAAAACCCTGTTGGCAAGGTACTCTTGAACCAAGTCCGGTGTACCAATTTTCTCAGCAACAACCCTGAAACAAACTTTGGCTATTTGAGACGGAGAGCCTATCTTCAAGTAGCAGAGAGGCCTCGTTATGCTGAAGTTTAATCTAATTAGGCTCATTACTATGTTTTTAACCTTCTCTCTGCCTTTGCTATCAACTTTCATGTAGAACCATTCACTAGTCCAACCAGTCTGTCACTTTGTATGGTATCCGTATACGGGGGCCTTTGTATCTTTTCTATACGAAAAATTATGGCATCCAAAGTTCTTGTGAAGACCGTATGACCTTGCCTTCGTCTGGTAATGTAACTCATGAACCCTGTAGAAACACTCGTTGCACTCATACCTTGGACTTGTTCTTAATTATTTGCAATTTCTACCCTTGTTAGAGATATGTGAATGCTTTACGTGTCACCTTCTTCATATAACCTTCGGAAAGGGGTTAAATGAAGGAAGAAGCAAGCATCGTAATAATTTATGTTGTCTTGTTTTTGACATCCCAAAGGATTCAAAATCAAGCACCCAAGACTACCTTCGTCCTTGGATCGTTATCCCGAAGAGATAACACCCCAAGGACGAAGGTCCCTACTTTTTAACATTGTATTGCCTTGTTTTTGGTTCTATACAGCAATTGAAAACAAGTGACTGACACATGTCACAATGATTAACAAGAACATTATTGGGTAAAGAAGAGTGATCAAGGGGACAACTTGCCTTCAGCGAGATCCTGCTCAGGACCTTCAACCTGCTGTGCTCCGGACTCCTCGGTCAATTGCTCGTTTACTCGCAACAATACAAAAAACAATATGCATAGCAAAAATTAACATCACAGTGAACATGAGAACAAAATGCATAATAATTACCTACACATTGCTACGAGATTGTAGGTTCGAGAACTACTAAAATCGGAGTTAGGGTTAAGAAGATATGATTTTCCAAAACTCCTGGTGATTAAATAGTGATAATATATATATATATATATATATATATATATATTCTATGTTAATTAATATAATTCATGTGAGAAGGATTACTAAGAAATATATAATTCATCCTTAATCTAAGTTATAACTTTATTAGAGTTTATTTTAGTCTGAGTATAATTATAGAATTAAAATATTACATCAATTATATTTACAAAATTTAATCCCATAATCATAGGCTAAATAAATATCTAATTCTAGGAATATGTGTTATCGTATAGATAATTTTGTTGCTGCGTATTAAATAATTTTATGAAGGCAACACAACTGGAACGGAAGAAAACGAAGTTAAAACGCCCAAGTTATGAATTAACTAAGTTTTAAGATCGTCTTTATACACACAATTGAATTTTAGAACAAATTTTATGATTATTTATTCATTCCTAGACTATGGGTATGATTTTCTAAGAGTACAAGGTTTAACTTACAAAAACTTGGGCCTACCGGTAAGGATCTTAGTATATAGGTGGACTACTGGTTAATTTCTAAAATAGGCAGGGACTCTTTAGAAAATGGTTCTGGCCGAAGCGGTATGAGAAATTTCTAAATGTTGGATCGAAGCTATGCGGCCAGGATTAGGTCTGCAATAAATCGAACATGTATTCTATATCATCTGCACGATCAAATATCCCTGTGATCGTGCATGACGCGCCGAGGGCCATGGATTCTAGGACTCTGATTAGGCCGCGAAGTAGTACGAGTAGGTCCTAATCGCATTCGTACGCTGTGGATCAGGCGGCTCACACTCATCCCCCACCTGTCATAAGTCCACGGCGGCACCGCCTGCCTCCATGGTGGTGCATCATCGAAGTCCCAGGCACCCCTTGCCCGGTGCCCCACATCCCAATCTATAGGTTGCTACGCGATGCGGCGAACACCCCGAACACAATATACGTCATATTACCTTGGATTGTGTAGCGCCACACTCTATCGACGATGAATGGCGGACCAACAGTGAGGGGCGTGCACCGATGAGAAATTCGCCCTGCAACCCTCGTGCATCGCCCCTGATTTCTCCATGAACGCGTCTGTCGTGCTCCCATGGACTTCCCAAGCAACAGTCATGGCCGAAGCTTCCGTAGGGACGCAGATCATCAACGACGACTTCATATAGGCGCCAGGTCGATCAAGATTTGACAACACCCATGGTCCAAGGCGCGGTCCAGCCATGACCGAATGAGGTTGTTGAGAGGGATGGAGTTGACAGCTCGGGTCCATAGGCAACGATACAAACAAGCACGGGAAGGCGCGTGGGCGAGCGTCAGCCCCCTGGGCCCCACTTGACAGTCGCGTGAAGGAGTGCAGGAGGCCCGTCAGTGAGAGGGAGAGACTGAAGGGGTGGGATCCACCTGGCGGTGGGAGCGCGGAGCCGCCGAGCTAATTGGCTGGTGGGGTTACCTATCGGCGCTCACATGCCCACGACTAGCGCGTAGAGGAGCTAGGTAGAGGATTGCTGGGCCGAGGGGGTAAAGTTTAGGCCCATAGCGAGGTCTGGCTTTTTTCTTATTTGTTTTTCTTTTGTATTTCAGTTTTCAGTTTAAATTTCAAATTTCTCTTATTTTCAAATTTGAGTTGAAGTTTCAAACTACATGCAAATGCACAATAGAAACTCTAGCATGATGCATAATTTTAGTATTCATTTAGTATTTATTTTAACAAAGAGAAATGTGCTTCACTAATAAAACACCTAATCCAAATAACACTAGTATTATTACTTGAATGACTCAAGTAGTGAGAATACCATGTTAGGGTTTACAAATTCTACCCCCTTAAAAATAATCTCGACCTCGAGATTACAATGAACTCGAAAAAAGGTGAGGAAATTCTACTCGCAATTCTTCTTCTCTCCCAGGTAGCTTCATCTTCCGCATGATGACTCCACTGTACTTTGCACATTTTATCACTTTCTTCCCGGAAACTTAGGTCAGGGTATCAATGATCTTGGTAGGATGCTCTATATAGGTCAGATCACCCTGCACACTGAGTTCTTCCATTGGCAACTGTTCTTGTGGGACTCTGAGACACTTCTTCAGCTAGCACACATGGAACACATCATGTACATCTGCCAGATGACTTGGTAACTCAAGTTGGTAGGCCACTTCTCCAACTTGCTTACGATTTTCAAGGGTCCAATAAAGCGAGGGGACAACTTCCGTTTGACTTTAAATCTTCTCATACCTCGAACTAGTGACACTTTTAGGTACACATGATCACCTTCCTCAAACTCCAACTGTCCTCTTCGGGTGTCTATATAACTTTTTGCCTTGACTGTGTTATCCTCAGGTTCTCCCTAATTATCTGAACATGTTCCGCTACTTCTTGGATAATCTCTAATCTGAAGCATTGTCTGTCACCAGTCTAATCCCAATACAATAGGGTCCTACACTTCCTTCCATATAATGCCTCAAACGGGGACATCTTCAAACTGGCTTGATAACTGTTTTTACAGGAAAACTCTACGTAGGGTAGACTCTTGTCCCATCTACCACCATGTTTTAAAAGTGAAAGGGAATTAGGCTTACACCTATTTCCTAATTGATTTTGGTGGTTGAATTGCCCAACACAAATAATTGAACTAACTAGTTTGCTCTAGTCTATAAGTTTTACAGGTGCCAAAGGTTCACAATAAGCTAATAAAAAGACCAAGAAAGGGTTCAAACAAAGAGAGCAAAAGACATCCCAAAAGGCACCCTGGTCTGGCGCACCGGACTATCCGGTGTGCCACCGGACAGTGTCCGGTGCACCAGGGCACTTGAAGCTGAACTCGCTACCTTCGGGAAATTCAAAGGGCGCTCCACTATAATTCACCGGACTGTCCGGTGTGCCAGCGGAGCAACGGCTACTTCGCGCGCAACGGTTGACTGCAACCTCATTCAATGCGCTATAGTGCGCGCCAGAGTCAGAGCACGCGCAGTTGGTGCACCGGACAGTCTACAGGACCTGTCCGGTGCACCACTGGACAGCCCAGAGGCCCCACAAGTCAGAGCTCCAACGGTCGAACCCCAACGGTCTGCTGACGTGGCTGGCGCACCGGACTGTCCGGTGCGCCATGCGACAGCAGTATTCCAACGGCCATTTTTGGTGGTTGGGGCTATAAATACCCCAACCACCCCACATTCAATGGCATCCAAGTTTTCCACCTTCAACACATTACAAGAGCTATAGCATTCAATTCTAGACACTCCAAAGAGATCAAATCCTCTCCCAAGTCCAAATACAACTCCAATCAATAGTGGCTAGTGAGAGAGTGATATTTGTGTTCATTTGAGCTCTTGCGCTTGGATTGCTTCTTTTCTTTCTCATTCTTCTTGTGATCAAACTCATTTGTAATCGAGGCAAGAGACACCAATTGTGTGGTGGTCCTTGCGGGAACTTTGTGTTCCGATTGATTGAGAAGAGAAGCTCACTCGGTCTAAGTGACCGCTTGAGAGAGGGAAAGGGTTGAAAGAGACCCGGTCTTTGTGACCACCTCAACGGGGAGTAGGTTTGCAAGAACCGAACCTCGGTAAAACAAATCATCGTGTCTCGCTCTTTATTTGCTCACAATTTGTTTTGCGCCCTCTCTCTCGGACTAGTTTATATTTCTAACGCTAACCCGACTTGTAGTTGTGCTTAAGTTTATAAATTTCAGATTCGCCCTATTCACCCCCCCTCTAGGCGACTTTCAATTGGTATCATAGCCCGATGCTTCATTAGAGCCTAACCGCTCGAAGTGATGTCGGGAGCATCCGCCAAGAGGGAGTTCAGGACCGGCGAGAAGCCCGCTACAAGCCATGGGAAGGCTCCATCCGGGGAGTCCGCCAACAAGGTGAAGGGATCCCCTTCACACAACAAGTCGCGTCGGAGCGGTGACAAGAAGAAGAAGATGAGGAAGGTGGTCTACTACGAGACCGACTCCTCGTCACCATCCACCTCCGGCTCCGACACGCCGTTCGTAACTTCTAAGCGCCATTAGCACAAGAAGTTTAGTAAGATTCCCCTACGCTACCCTCGCATTTCTAAGCGTACTCTATTACTTTCCGTCCCATTAGGCAAACCACCTATGTTTGATGGTGAAGATTATAATATGTGGAGTGATAAAATGAGGCATCATCTAACCTCACTCCACACTAGCATTTGGGATGTTGTTGAGATTGGAGTACAGGTACCATCGCCAGGGGATGAAGACTATGATTCGGACGAGGTCGCCCAAATCCGGCACTTTAACTCCCAAGCCACCACTATACTCCTCGCCTCTCTAAGTCGAGAGGAGTATAACAATGTGCAAGGGTTAAAAAGCGCCAAGGAGATTTGGGACGTACTCAAGACCGCGCACGAAGGAGATGAGGTGACCAAAATCACCAAGCGGGAGACGATCGAGGGGGAGCTCGGTCACTTCCGGCTTCACCAAGGGGAGGAACCACAAGACATGTACAACCGCTTGAAGACCTTGGTGAATCAAGTGCGCAACCTCGGGAGCACAAAATGGGATGACCATGAGATGGTCAAGGTTATTCTAAGATCCCTCGTTTTCCTTAACCCTACGCAAGTTCAATTAATTCGAGGTAATCCTAGATATACACTAATGTCTCTCGAGGAAGTAATAGGGAATTTTGTGAGTTTTGAGTTGATGATCAAAGGCTCAAAGAAAATCATCGAGCTAGATGGCTCCTCCGCGCCCGAAGCGCAACCGGTTGCATTCAAGGCAACAGAGGAGAAAAAGGAGGAGTCTACATCAAGTAGACAACCCATCGACGCCTCTAAGCTCGATAATGAGGAGATGGCGCTAATCATCAAGAGTTTCCGCCAAATCCTCAAGCAAAGGAGGGGGAAGGATTACAAGCCCCGCTCCAAGAAAGTATGCTACAAATGTGGTAAGCCCTGTCATTTTATTGCAAAATGTCCACTATCTAGTGACAGGGGCGACGACAAGACAGGCAAGAGGAGAGAAAAGAAGAGGTACCACAAGAAGAGGGGCAGCAATGCCCATGTGTGCCGCGAGTGGGACTCCGACGAGAGCTCCTCCGACTCCTCCTCCGACGAGGACGCCGCCAACATCGCCGTCACCAAGGGACTCCTCTTCCCCAACGTCGGCCACAAGTGCCTCATGGCAAAGGACGACAAAAAGAAGAAGGTGAAATCTAAATCGTCTAAATATGCATCCTCTAGTGATGAAGATAATGCTAGTGATGAAAAGGATAACTTGCGCACCCTTTTGCCAACCTAAACATGCAATAAAAAGAAAAATTAAATGAATTAATTAGTGCTATTCATGAGAAGGATGAACTCTTGGACACCCAAGAGGACTTCCTAATTAAGGAAAATAAGAAGCATGTTAAGGTTAAAAATGCTTACGCTCTAGAAGTAGAAAAATGTGAAAAACTATCTAGTGAGCTAAGCACTTGCCATAATACTATTATCAACCTTAGAAATGAGAATGCTAGTTTACTTGCTAAGGTTGATTCAAATGTTTGTGATGCTTCAATTCCCAATCTTAGAGATGATAATGTTAACTTGCTTGCTAAGATTGAAAAATTAAATGATTCTCTTACTAGCCTTAGGATTGAAAATGAAAAATTGATTGCTAAGGCTAAAGAATTAGATGTTTGCAATGCTTCCATTTCCGATCTTAGAGATAACAATGATATTTTACGTGCTAAGATTGTTGAACTTAATTCTTGCAAAACCTCTACATCTACCATTGAGCATGTCACTATTTGCACTAGATGTAGAGATATTAACATTGATGCTATTCGTGATCATATGGCTTTAATTAAACAACAAAATGATCATATAGCTAAATTAGATGCTAAAATTGCCGAGCATGACTTAGAAAATGAGAAATTTAAATTTGCTAGAAGCATGCTCTATAGTGGGAGACGCCCTGGCATTAAGGATGGCATTGGATTCCAAAAGGGAGACAATGTCAAACTTAATGCCCCTCCTAAAAGATTGTCAAACTTTGTTAAGGGCAAGGCTCCCATGCCTCAGGATAACGAGGGTTACATTCTATACCCTGCCGGTTATCCCGAGAGCAAAATTAGGAGAATTCATTCCAGGAAGTCTCACTCTGGCCCTAATCATGCTTTCATGTATAAGGGTCAGACATCGAGCTCTAGGTAATCAACCCGTGCAAAATTGCCTAAGAAGAAAACTCCTATTGCATCAAATGATCAAAACATTTCATTTAAAACATTTGATGCATCTTATGTTTTAACTAACAAATCCGGCAAGGTAGTTGCCAAGTATGTTGGGGGAAAACACAAGGGATCAAAGACTTGTGTTTGGGTACCCAAAGTTCTTATATCTAATGCCAAAGGACCCAAAACCATTTGGGTACCTAAAATCAAGAACTAAACTTGTTTTGTAGGTTTATGCATCCGGGGGATCAAGTTGGATCATTGATAGCGGGTGCACAAACCACATGACCGGGGAGAAGAAGATGTTCTCCTCCTATGAGAAAAACCAAGATCCCCAAAGAGCGATCACATTCGGGGATGGAAATCAAGGTTTGGTCAAAGGATTGGGTAAAATTGCTATATCACCTGACCATTCCATTTCCAATGTTTTTCTTGTAGATTCCTTAGATTACAACTTGCTTTCAGTTTCACAATTATGTAAAATGGGCTACAACTGTCTTTTTACAGATGTAGGTGTTACTGTCTTTAGAAGAAATGATGATTCAATAGCATTTAAGGGAGTGTTAGAGGGTCAGCTATACTTAGTAGATTTTGATAGAGCTGAACTCGACACTTGCTTAATTGCTAAGACTAACATGGGCTAGCTTTGGCATCGCCGACTAGCACATGTTGGAATGAAGAATCTTCACAAGCTTCTAAAGGGAGAACACATTTTGGGACTAACAAAT
Source organism: Zea mays (assembly GCF_902167145.1). NCBI lineage: Eukaryota > Viridiplantae > Streptophyta > Magnoliopsida > Poales > Poaceae > Zea > Zea mays. The sequence continues at coordinate 94,842,121 of NC_050097.1, forward strand.
GTTCATTTTGAGAAAGACAGGGTTTGTAGCGCATGTCAGGCAGGGAAGCAAGTTGGTGTTCATCATCCACACAAGAACATCATGACGACTGACAGGCCACTCGAGCTCCTACATATGGATCTATTCGGCCCGATAGCTTACATAAGCATCGTCGGGAGTAAGTACTGTCTAGTTATTGTGGATGATTATTCTCGCTTCACTTGGGTGTTCTTTTTGCAGGAAAAATCTCATACCCAAGAAACCTTAAAGGGATTCTTGAGACGAGCTCAAAATGAGTTCGGCTTAAGGATCAAGAAAATAAGAAGTGACAACGGAACGGAGTTCAAGAACTCACAAATTGAAGGCTTCCTTGAGGAGGAGGGTATCAAGCATGAGTTCTCTTCTCCCTACACCCCACAACAAAATGGTGTAGTGGAGAGGAATAATAGAACTCTATTGGACATGGCAAGAACAATGCTTGATGAGTACAAGACTTCGGATCGGTTTAAGGCCGAGGCGGTTAACACCGCTTGCTATGCCATCAACCGGTTATATCTACACCGAATCCTGAAGAAGACATCATACGAACTCCTAACCGGTAAAAAGCCAAATGTTTCATATTTTAGAGTCTTTGGTAGCAAATGCTTTATTTTTGTTAAAAGAGGTAGAAAATCTAAATTTGCTCCTAAGGCTGTAGAAGGCTTTTTACTAGGATATGATTTAAACACAAGGGCATATAGAGTCTTTAACAAGTCCTCTGGGCTAGTTGAAGTTTCTTGTGACATTGTGTTTGATGAAACTAACGGCTCTCAAGTAGAGCAAGTTGATCTTTGTTGGGGACCTTCGGCATCCGAAGGTCCTCAAAAACAGGATTTAACAGCATTCCTGCAGTACAATGTGTAAACAGGTATCCTCGGACTAAAGTCGGCATTGCGGTGGACCGGAATAATACGAAGGTTGACTCAGAGCCGAAGGTGCGAGCAGGAAAGCTTCGGCGCGACGGCAAAGAGTGGAACCGACTTAAAGATGAAAAGGCTATTCAGACCTCAATAGACTACTATAGAGTTATTATCAAATGTAAAGGGCATGAATGTAATTTTGTAAGGGCTGTGTCCCGTGTCTATAAATAGGTGAACAGTATCCCCGTACTGTTCACGCTGACTTGGCATTCGCTTTTTGCGTCACGCTTGTACTGTCATTCCCTTCCGGTTGAAGGTACACTTGTAGTTCAATAATATTTTTGTTTATGCTCAATAATAATAAATGATTGTTCACACTTTCTTTTACATTCTTTATATTTTATCCTTCATCGTTGTTTGATGAGTTGATGAAGGTATGACCTTCATCACCTTCGTCCGCAAGTCATTATATCCTAAGGGAAATAATGCTTCGGAGGACGAAGGATATTAACGATTAACATTTTCTATGTTGCCTTGTTCTTAACTCTTAGCATTTGAGAACAAGTCCCCAACAATCTTGATGAGATAGGTGATGAAGAGGCTCCGTACGTCGCACTAAGGAACATGTCCATTGGGGATGTGTGTCCTAAGGAATCCAAAGAGCCACCACATGCACAAGATCAACCGTCTTCCTCCACACAAGCATCTCCACCAACTCAAGATGAGGATAAGGCTCAAAATGATGAAGGAGAAGATCAAGAAATTGAGCCACCTCAAGAGGAGAGCAATGATCAAGATGAGGAAGGTGAACAAGTTCCAAGGCCGCCACACCGAAGAGTCCACCAAGCAATCCAACAAGATCACCCCGTGAACACCATCCTCGGCGATATCCAAAAGGGGGTAACTACTCGATCTCGTGTTGCTCATTTTTGTGAACATTACTCTTTTGTTTCCTCTATTGAGCCACACAGGGTAGAGGAAGCACTTCAAGATTCGGATTGGGTGGTGGCGATGCAAGAGGAGCTCAACAACTTCACTAGGAATGAGGTATGGCATTTAGTTCCACGTCCTAATCAAAATGTTGTAGGAACCAAGTGGGTCTTCCGCAACAAACAAGATGAGCATGGTGTGGTGACAAGGAACAAAGCCCGACTTGTGGCCAAGGGATAATCACAAGTCGAAGGATTGGATTTTGGTGAAACCTATGCACCCGTAGCTAGGCTAGAATCAATTCGCATTTTACTTGCCTATGCTACTTACCATGGCTTCATGCTTTACCAAATGGACGTGAAGAGTGCCTTCCTCAATGGACCAATCAAGGAGGAGGTCTATGTTGAGCAACCTCCCGACTTTGAAGATAGTGAGTACCCTAATCATGTGTATAAACTCTCTAAGGCGCTTTATGGGCTCAAGCAAGCCCCAAGAGCATGGTATGAATGCCTAAGAGATTTTCTTATCACTAATGGCTTCAAAGTCGGAAAAGCCGATCCTACTTTATTTACTAAAACTCTTGACAATGATTTGTTTGTATGCCAAATTTATGTTGATGATATTATATTTGGGTCTACTAACGAATCTACATGTGAGGAATTTAGTAGGATCATGACACAGAAATTCGAGATGTCGAGGATGGGGGAGTTGAAGTACTTCTTAGGATTTCAAGTGAAGCAACTCCAAGAGGGCAACTTCATTAGCCAAACGAAGTATATTCAAGATATTCTAAACAAGTTTGGGATGAAGGATGCCAAGCCCATCAAGACACCCATGGGAACCAATGGGCATCTCGACCTCAACATGGGAGGTAAATCCATCGATCAAAAGGTATACCGGTCGATGATAGGTTCTCTACTCTATTTATGTGCTTCACAACCGGATATTATGCTTTCTGTATGCATGTATGCAAGATTCCAAGCCGACCCTAAGGAAGCTCACCTTACGGCCGTAAAACGAATATTGAGATATTTAGTTTATACTCCTAAGTTTGGGCTTTGGTATCCTCGGGGATCCACATTTGATTTAATTGGTTATTCGGATGCCGATTGGGCAGGGTGTAAAATTAATAGAAAGAGCACATCGGGGACTTGCCAGTTCTTGGGAAGGTCTCTAGTGTCTTGGGCTTCAAAGAAGCAAAATTCCGTAGCTCTTTCTACCGCCGAAGCCGAGTATATTGTCGCAGGCCATTGTTGCGCACAATTACTTTGGATGAGGCAAACCCTTAGGGACTATGGTTACAAATTAACCAAAGTTCCGCTTCTATGTGATAATGAGAGTGCAATCTGCATGGCGGATAATCTCGTTGAGCATAGCCGCACTAAACATATAGCCATTCGTATCATTTTCTAAGGGATCACCAACAAAAGGGAGATATGGAGATTGCATATATTAACACCAAGGAACAATTAGCCGATATCTTTACCAAGCCGCTAGATGAACAAACCTTTAACAAACTTAGGCATGAGCTAAATATTCTTGATTCTAGGAATTTCTTTTGATATCTTGCATACATAGCTCATAAGTATACCTTTGATCATATCTCTTTCATGTGCTATGACTAATGTGTTTTCAAGTGTATTTCAAACCAAGTCATAGGTTGAAAGGGAATTGGAGTCTTCGTCGAAGACAAAGGCTTCCACTCCACTCCATCGAATCACTCACCCTTCGCCGTCGCTCCGAGCAACTTTCCGTCTTTGGTATAAATCTTCACTCATCTATTGTTTGCCAAAGGGGAGAAAGTAGTAAAGGGCTTATATTTCACTCAAGTATCTGTTTTTGGCGATTCATGTCAAAGGGGGAGAAAGTATTAGCCCAAAGCAAAAGGACCGCACCACCACCAATTTTCAAAATTTGAGTTAAGAAAAGTCTTGAAATGATGAATTTTTCAATTTCTTATTGTATTCAAAAAGGGGAGAAACTAGTATTTTCAAAATTGGTATGTTAAAACCCTCTTGAACACCAAGAGGAGGATTTTATTAAGGGGGAGTTTTGTTTTAGTCAAAGGAAAAGCATTTGAAACAGGGGGAGAAAATTTCAAATCTTCAAAATGCTTCTCAAAATCTTATTCATTTACCTCTGACTATTTGCAAAAGGACTTTGAAAAGAATTTACAAAAGAATTTGCAAAAACAAAACATGTGGTGCAAGCGTGGTCCAAAATGATGAAAATATAAAGAAACAATCCATGCATATCTTATGAGAATTTATAATTGGCTCAATTCTAAGTAACCTTTGCACTTACATTATGCAAACTAGTTCAATTATGCACTTCTATATTTGCTTTGGTTTGTGTTGGCATGAATCACCAAAAAGGGGGAGATTGAAAGGGAATTAGGCTTACACCTATTTCCTAATTGATTTTGGTGGTTGAATTGCCCAACACAAATAATTGAACTAACTAGTTTGCTCTAGTCTATAAGTTTTACAGGTGCCAAAGGTTCACAATAAGCCAATAAAAAGACCAAGAAAGGGTTCGAACAAAGAGAGCAAAAGACATCCCAAAAGGCACCCTGGTCTGGCGCACCGGACTGTCCGGTGTGCCACCGGACAGTGTCCGGTGCACCAGGGCACTTGAAGCTGAACTCGCTACCTTCGGGAAATTCAAAGGGCGCTCCGCTATAATTCAGTGGACTGTCCGGTGAGTCACCGGACTGTCCGGTGTGCCAGTGGAGCAACGGCTACTTCGCGCGCAACGGTCGACTGCAACCTCATTCAATTTGCTATAGTGCGCGCCAGAGTCAGAGCACGCGCAGTTGGCGCACCGGATAGTCTACAGGACCTGTCCGGTGCACCACCGGACAGCCCAGAGGCCCCACAAGTCAGAGCTCCAACGGTCGAACCCCAACGGTCTGCTGACATGGCTGGCGCACCGGACAGTGTCCGGTGGCGCACCGGACTGTCCGGTGGCGCACCGGACTGTCCGGTGCGCCATGCGATAGTAGTCTTCCAACGGCCATTTTTGGTGGTTGGGGCTATAAATACCCCAACCACCCCACATTCAATGGCATCCAAGTTTTCCACCTTCAACACATTACAAGAGCTATAGCATTCAACTCTAGACACTCCAAAGAGATCAAATCCTCTCCCAAGTCCAAATAGAACTCCAATCAATAGTGGCTAGTGACAGAGTGATATTTGTGTTCATTTGAGCTCTTGCGCTTGGATTGCTTCTTTTCTTTCTCATTCTTCTTGTGATCAAACTCATTTGTAATCAAGGCAAGAGACACCAATTGTGTGGTGGTCCTTGTGGCAACTTTGTGTTCCGATTGATTGAGAAGAGAAGCTCACTCGGTCTAAGTGACCACTTGAGAGAGGGAAAAGGTTGAAAGAGACCCGGTCTTTGTGACCACCTCAACGGGGAGTAGGTTTGCAAGAACCGAACCTTGGTAAAACAAATCATCGTGTCTCGCTCTTTATTTGCTCTCGATTTGTTTTGCGCCCTCTCTCTCGGAGTAGTTTATATTTCTAACGCTAACCCGGCTTGTAGTTGTGCTTAAGTTTATAAATTTCAGATTCGCCCTATTCACCCCCCTTTAGGCGACTTTCAAAAAGCACAAGCTCTCAACATATCTTCTAACACCTGATTGGTCCTTTCAGTTTGATGATATGTTTTGGGATGGTTAGTTAAGCTAAAATTTAGCTTCGTGTCCGTACTCTCATGCAACTTCTGACAAAACCGGGAGATGAACTGGGATCCCCTATCTGATATGATCTTCTTTGGCATGCCATGCAGAGATTCAACTCTGCCAATTGAGCTCCCAAATAAGTGGTCTTCACTAGAATAAGTGGGCTACTTTGGTTAGCCTGTCCACAATTACCCAAGTAGAGTCATACCCAGTAGGAGTGAGGGGTAGACCAACGATGAAATCCATACCAACATCTTCCTATTTCCATTTGAGTATCATTAATGGGTGAAGTAATCTGACTGGTCTTTGATGTTCTGCTTTTACTCTCTGGCAAACATCACACACTACTACGTGCAAGGCTACATCTCTCTTCATGCCATACCACTAGTACTTCTATTTCAGATCCTGATACATCTTGGTACTACCAGGGTGAATAGAATAGGCTGAGTCATGGGCTTCTTTTAGTATGGTTTCTCAGAGAATATCTATCTCAGGAACACATATCCTGTTCTTGAACCAAATTGTGCCTTGTTTATCATCTGTGAAGTCTGGACCTCTGCCCTCAGCCATCAGGCCCTTGATTTCTTGAATCTTAGCATCACCAACCCGACCTTTCCGTATATCTTGCTCTAAGGTAGGTTCCAACTCTATAGTAACTCCCTATCCATGGCAACTATCCCCAGGTTGAGCCTATCAAACTCCTCTTCCAACCTATCGGGTAACTGGATAGCTATAGCTACATGAGTGTGGTCCTTCCGACTCAAGGCATCTGCAACCAGATTTGCCTTGCCTGGATGGTAGTGAATCTCCAAGTCATAATCCTTGATGAGCTCGGACCAACGACGCTGCCTAAGATTTAGGTCTTTCTGGGTAAAGATATACTTCAAGCTCTTATGGTCTGTATAAATTTCACACTTGGTTCCATTATATAATGTCTCCAAAACTTGAGAGCATGCAATATAGCGCCCAGTTCTAGATCATGAGTGGGGTAGTTCAGCTCGTGCTGCCTCAACTAGCGAGATGGGTAGGCAATGACATGTCCTTCTTGCATAAGAACACATCCCAACCCCTAACAAGATGCATCACAATATATATCAAATCCTTTTTGTAGATCTGGCAGTACCAACACTTTAGGTAACATCAACTTAAGCTTCAGCTTATTGAAATTGTCCTAGCAGGCCTAGGTCCACTTGAATTCCTTTCCCTTTTCTAGCAGCGAGGTCATCGACTTTGCTATTTTGGAGAATACCTCGATGAAACGTCGATAATATCCCACGAGTCACAAGGAACTCTAGATTCCGTAACCAACTCCAGTATCTTCCATCCCACTATCTCTTTTACTTTGTATGGATCTACTATGATTCCTCTGTTGAATATAATACGGCCAATGAAAGGTATTTCATCCAACCAAAACTCACATTTACTGTATTTGGCATAAAGCTAGTTATCTCTCAATATTTGCAATACTAGCCGCAGATGTTCCTCATGTTCTCCACCATCCTTGGAATAAATCAGGATGTCTTCGTTGAATACCACGATGAACATGTCAAGATATTCCATAAACAACTTATTCATCATATTCATGAAGTAGCCTGGTGCATTGGTCAAGCCAAACGGCATGACTGTGAACTCGTATAGTCGTCTTGGAATATTTGAAGGCCTAATCTTCATCTGATGATAACCCGACCTAAGATAAATCTTGGAGAATACCCTGACAACTCTCATTTGATCAAATAAATATTCAATACGCGGTAAGGGGTATTTATTTTTAATGGTGACATCATTAAGAGACCGGTAATCAACACACATCCTCTAGGAACCATCCTTCTTCTGAACAAACAAGACAAAAAGTCCCCAAGGTGAGGAACTAGGGCGAATATATCCCGAATCATGTAACTTCTTCAACTGTATCTTATGTGCTTTTATTTCTTCTATAGACATTCTATATGGTCTTTTAGAAAAAGGAGTGGTTCCAGGTAAGAGGTCAATAACGAACTCTGCCTCTCTATCTGGTGGCATTTAGGGCAACTCCTCTGGAAAAACATCTGGGAAATCCCTAACAACTAGGATATGATCACCTACAAATTTGCCATCTAGTAGGTAGATAGTAGGCTTGGTGGAGGGTGACTGCGACCTCAAATCTATCTCCATCCGGACTAGTGAGTTCAATCGTTCCCTTAGCATAGTGTATAACTGCATTGCATTCTTTTAACCATTTCATACCAAGGATTAGATCTATATCACTTTCCTCAAGTACTATGGGTGTAGACCAAAAAATTCTTCTCAAAATAGTTATTTTGTTTTGGCAGCACGTAAAATTTGCTTCAATAGGCCGCATAGGTGTGATAACTACCATGGGTTTACGCATACTTATATAAGGTAAATCATGCGTACTAGCATAACAAGCAGAGATGAATGAATGTGAAGCTCCAAAATCAAATAATATAGATGAGGGAACCGAATTAATAAGGTATGTACCAATGGCGATGTCAGAAACATCAACAGTAACCTCAACATTGATCTGATTAACCCGAGCAATACTGAATCCACGGTTGTTGGCTGGCATCTAATTCTGCTTGTTGGGATTACTACCTCAAGCTGGAGTATTGGTGTTCTTCTTAGGACATACATTGACAAAATGCCAAACTTCACCACACTTGAAGCATGAGTTGCCAGTAGTGGTGTTTTGGCCAGTACATCTCACCGGGGTGCCAGTTGCCGTAGCCTGACGAGGGCGTGGTGTCTGAGTTGCCAGTAGGACTCGACTAGATTTATAGGAGATCAAGTATGCAAACCGTCAGCCCCACAGTGATTACCTCACACTTGAGCCCATATAAACCCATGTTCTGGTGAAATCGAGAAGGATCTCAAACTTTTCCTTCGCAACCAAGATCGTAATTAACTGACATTTGCTACATCAAGTGTTACAACATTCCATAGAGTTTTTAACATAAATCAGAGTACATAGAGTTATTAAAACATAGGTGGCACGCAGGCCCCAAATAACTGTAAGTAGCAATCACCGAAGTGATAAGTTTAGCTGAAGCATTTATTAAACTAGCAATCACAACACCTGCAGGGTTTTGGAAATATTGTGCCAACATTTGGGTATTGTCGGGTACCGTAATTAGGGGTACCCCCAATACTCCTAAATATGGCTGAAAAGCGTCTTCAGAACAAACCATAAAGACTGATAAGCACGGTTCAAGTCAAGGCCTCGTCTACCAAGGGTAACGATCTCGTCTCGCCCGAGCCCGGCCTCGAGCAAGAACAGTAGTCTCGGACGGATTCACGCCTCGCCCGAGGGCCCTCTCAGGCAGTGGGTGCACCCTCGGCTCGCCTGAGGCCAAGCTCGGGCAAACTTTGTCGTACAGCGACCTCGGCCATATCGCCTTACCACCGACCGTATCGCATGCGCATTTAATGCGGGGATCACCTGACATCTTATCCTGACACGCGTGCCTCAGTTCGCAAGGTCGAAATGACAGCAGTCACTTTGCTCCTTTACTGATCGTTCTGATATGAATACAACACTATTCACCTCGTTCCGACTCCTGTGCCAACCACCAGGGTAAAGCTAATGACAGTAAGTCACGACCTCCCCCGAGATCAGCCTCGGGCGCAACAGGTAGCTCCGCCTCGCCCGACCTCAGGCCTCAGCCTTAGCCTCGGCCTCGGGAGAAGGTCTCCGCCTCGCCCGACCTCAGGCCTTGGCCTCGGCCTCAGGAGAAGGTCTCAGCCTCGCCCGACCTCGGGCCTCAGCCTCGGCCTCGGGAGGAGTCACAACCTCGCCCGACCTTAGCCTCGGCCTCAGGAGAAATCTCCGCCTCGCCCGACCTCGGCCTCGGACCGACCGCGCCATAGGGGATACATCATTACCCTACCCCTAGCTAGCTGCCTTAGGCTACGAAGGAACAAGACCGGTGTCCCATCTAGATTACTCCGGCAACAGGTAATGATGGTTCCCTGCATGTGTCCATGACGTCGGTTGTTCTCAACTCCCTACAAAGGCAAAGAAACATCAGCAGGACCCTGGGCGAGGGCGGACGCGAAGGAGGCCAACTCAGATGGCTCACTCCAAGGCCAAACCCTCTCTCTCTCTCTCGCGACGCTTGTAACCCCTACTACGAGCACCCCGGTGCAAGATAATATAAGCCTCATCCCTTCTCTTGTGTTTCATCTTGTATCAACCCATCTAGGCAGGGACACGTAGCATCAAATTCACTTGTCGGTTGAGGGTCCTCGCGGGTCCAAAACGCCGACAGTTGGCGTGCCAGGTAGGGGCTGCTGCGTGGTGGCAATACTTTCCCGTTGAGTTCCAGATGGATAATCTTCAGCAACCTATTCGGCCCGGGACGGTGCTCCACTTTGGGAGTCTCGAGTTCATGTCCCCCGACGGCAGCTACGACATGGTACTCCTCTCCCCGCAGCACGACAACAACGACGGTCATCGGCTCGCCCGGCGAAGGCGAACTCGACGACGACTTCCCCCCGTGGCGGAAGAGGAACACCCGGGTTTGCCCCGCCACCCTCCTCGCCGGAGGAGACGGAGCAACCATGGCCAAGCAAGAGGCGGCACCTTGTTAGCTGTCAGACCAGAGCGAGTCGACGACGCTGACACCCCTGTGGGAGACATGTCGGGCATTATCCTCGCACCTGAGACAACGACGGGTGTCGCTTCCCAGCAACGCGCCAACCCCAGGCGGACTAATGACGCTAGCACCCTTGCGAGGGACTTGTTGGGCATTAGTCTCGCGCCTGAGATAACGGCGCATTCTGTCCCCAATGCGACTTCACCACCATCCATCAATCAGGAGGTACCATCCATTTCCCATCCTGTTCCTTTTAGATTCAGCTTCGATCCCCCAAGCTACCCCACTTCGGCGAACGCTTTCGCAAGGGCATATCCTGACCTTCCGGGGTACCATATGTGGTCAACTTGGGACCTACTGACGGCCGCCTCAACCTCCGGACCCGTGGGTTCTGAGGAAGACGACGACCCCGACTTCGGTTGGGATGTCTCCGAACTCTGTGATCCCAGTGCCATGCGAGACTTCATGTCCGCATGTGACCACTGCCTCTCCGGCTGCTCCGACGATGGCCACAGCCTTGGCGACGAGGGTTACGACCCAAGTCGCGAGTGTTTCCACGTCGATCAGGGGGACCACGACGAAGACAACCACCTCGGCATGCCGGAAAATGATGACGCATCTGTGCCTGCGTCTCGTGTTGAGATCCCGCGGGAGCTAGCTGTGGTCCGAGTCCCTGCGGGGGGTCAGGGCACACAGCTCGAGCAACTCCGCGAGATGCAGGCCAAGCTCGACGAAGAAACAGGGTGACTTGTGCAGCTCCGACAAAACATCGAGCAGGAGTGGGCAGGCCGAGCACTCGCAGGAGGAGCGCGTCATCGGGCCCAAGACGTCCAGCGCCGTATCATCGACGATGCTAGGGTAGGGCTGCCCCCGGCCTTCAGCGGGGCCGGCCAGAACCTAGCTACAGCGGTGATGTTACTTCGAACAATGCCGGAGCCATCCACCACCGAGGGGCGATGTATCCAGGGCGAACTCAAGGACCTCCTGGAAAACGTCGCTGTCCGACGAGCCGAGAGCTCTGCCTCCCGGAGGCGAGGAGGCCCCTCGGAGCATCACACAGTGTCCTCCCGATGCATGTGCGAGGCCTCGGTCCACACCGAGCACACAGGAGACAGGACACCTGCCGCCCGGGATCGCCTCGGCGACGAGCAACACCGCCACGACCGTTGAGCCCGCCTCGAGGAGAAGGTGCGTCGAGGCTACTACCCTAGGAGCGAGGACGCTACAACAGCGAGGAGGATCGGAGCCCCTCGCCCAAACCACCAGGTCCGCGGGTCTTCAGTTGGGACATACGACGAGCGCCGTTCCCGGCCCGGTTCTGAGCCCCGACTACCATTACCAAGTACTCAAGGGAGACGAGGCCGAAGTTGTGGCTCGCGGATTACTGGCTGGCGTGCCAGTTGGGAGGGACGGACAACGACAACCTCATCATCTGCAACCTCCTTTTGTTCCTCTCCGATGCTGCCCGGGCCTGGCTGGAGCATCTGCCTCCTGCGCAGATTTTCGGCTGGGACGACCTAGTCAAGGCCTTCGCTGGAAATTTCCAAGGTACGTACGTGCTCCCTGGGAACTCATGGGATCTCAGGAGCTGCTGCCAGCAGCCAGGGGAATCCCTACGAGAGTACATCCGACGGTTTTCAAAGCAGTGCATCGAGTTACCCAACATCACCGACTTGGACGTCATCGGGGCATTCCTCGCCGGCACCTCTTGTCGGGACCTGGTGAGCAAACTGGGACGCAAGACTCCCACCAAGGCGAGCGAATTGATGGACATCGCCACCAAGTTCGCCTCTGGTCAGGAGGCGGTCGAAGCCATCTTCCAGAAGGACAAGCAGCCTCAGGGAAGATAGAAGGAAGACGTCCCCGAGGCGTCCGTGCAGCGTGGCACGAAGAAGAAGACCAGGAAGAAGGCGCAAGCAAAACGCGATGCTGTTGACGCAGATCTCATTGCTGCTGCCGAGCACAGGAATCCTCGGAAGCCTCCTGGAGGGGCCAACATGTTCGACAAGATGCTCAAGGAGTCGTGCCCCTATCACAGGGGTCCCGTCAAGCACACCCTTGAAGAGTGCGACATGCTCCGGCGTTACTTCCATATGGTTGGGCCCCCGGTGGAAGGTGGCAAGGACCAAGGCAACAACAAGAAGGGGGGCGACAAGGAAGAGGAGTTGCTAGAGGTCCACAACTGCTTCATGATCTACGTTGGGCAAGTGGCGAATGCCTCGGCTCGACACCGCAAGCAGGAGCGCCGGGAGGTCTGCTCGGTGAAGGTAGCGACGCCAGTCTACCTAGACTGGTCTGACAAGCCCATTACCTTCGACCAAGGCGACCACCCCGACTGCGTGCCGAGCCCAGGAAGGTACCCGCTTGTCGTCGACCCCATCATCGACAACGCTAGGATCTCCAAGGTCCTCATGGACGGAGGCAGCTGCCTCAACATCATCTACGCCGAGACCTTAGGGCTCTTGGGGGTCGATCTATCCATGATCCGGGCCGGTGCAACACCTTTCCACGGGATCGTCCCTGGCAAGCGTGTCCTGCCCCTTGGGCAACTTGATTTGCCCGTCTGCTTTGGAACTCCCTCCAACTTCCGAAAGGAAACCCTCACTTTCGAGGTAGTCGAGTTCCGAGGGACCTATCACGCGTTGTTGGGAAGACCGTGCTACGCCAAGTTCATGGTTGTCCCCAACTACACGTACCTCAAGCTCAAGATGCCGGGCCCCAAGGGAACCATCACCGTCGGATCCACATACCGCCACGCTTACGAGTGCGACGTGGAATGCGTGGAGTACGCCGAAGCCCTCGCCGAGTCTGAAGCCCTCATCGACGACCTAGATTGCCTCTCCAAAGAGGCGCTCGATGCGAAGCGGCACGCCGGAAACTTTGAACTTGCCGAGGCGGTTAAGTCTGTCTCCCTCGACCCCAGCAACGACGCCAGCAAGAAAGTCAGGATTGGCTCCGAGCTTGACCCCAAATAGGAAGTAGTGCTCGTCGACTTTCTCCGCGCAAATGCTGAAGTTTTTGCGTGGAGTCCCTCGGACATGCTAGGCATACCGAGGGATGTCGCCGAGCACTCACTGGACATCCGAGTCGGTGCCCGACCTGTGAAACAGCACCTGCACCGTTTTGATGAAGAAAAGCGCAGGCCATAGGCGAGGAGGTCCATAAGCTAATGGTTGCAGGGTTCATCAAAGAGGTATTCCATCCAGAATGGTTTGCTAATCCTGTACTTGTAAGGAAAAAGGTGGGAAATGGAGGATGTGTGTAGACTACACTGGTTTAAATAAAGCATGTCCAAAGGTTCCCTACCCTTTGCCTCGCATCGATCAAATTGTGGACTCCACCGCTGGGCGCGAAACCCTATCTTTCCTCGATGCCTATTCAGGCTATCACCAAATCAAGATGAAAGAATCCGACCAGCTCACGACTTCTTTTATCACACCTTTTGGCATGTATTATTATACTACTATGTCATTTGGCTTGAGGAATGCAGGTGCAACATATCAAAGGTGCATGAACCATGTGTTCGGAGAACACATCGGTAGAACGGTCGAGGCTTACGTCGATGACATCGTTGTCAAAACAAGGAAAGCCTCTGACCTCCTCTCTGACCTCAAAGTGACATTCAGGTGCCTAAAAGCGAAGAGTGTGAAACTCAATCCCGAGAAGTGTGTCTTCGGAGTCCCCCGAGGCATGCTCCTAGGGTTCATCGTCTCCAAACGAGGCATCGAGGCCAACCCAGAGAAAATCGCGGCCATCACCAACATGGGACCCATCAAAGATTTAAAAGGAGTACAAAGGGTCATGGGATGCCTTGCGGCTCTGAGCCGCTTCATCTCGCGCCTTGGCGAGAAAAGATTGCCCTTGTACCGTCTCTTAAGGAAGGTCGAGCGCTTCACTTGGACTCCCGAGGCCGAAGAAGCCCTCGGAAACTTAAAGGCACTTCTTACTAATGCGCCCATCTTGGTGCCCCCGCTGTGGGAGAGAATCTCTTGATTTACGTAGCCGCAACCACTTAGGTGGTCAGCGCTGCAATCGTAGTCGAGAGTCGGGAAGAGGGGCATGCACTGCTCATCTAGAGACCAGTCTACTTCATCAGCGAGGCGCTATCCGAGACCAAAATCCGCTACCCGCAAATCCAGAAGCTACTGTACGCGGTGATTCTGACACGACGAAAGCTGCGACACTACTTCGAGTCTCATCCGGTGACTGTGGTGTCATCCTTCCCCCTGGGGGAGATCATCCAGTGCCAAGAGGCCTAGGGTAGGATAGCAAAATGGGTAGTGGAACTCATGGGGGAAACACTCTCATTCGCTCCTCGGAAGGCCATAAAATCCCAAGTCTTGGCGGACTTCCTGGCTGAATGGGCCGACACCCAATTGTCGACTGCTCTAATCCAGGCCGAACTTTGGACCATGTACTTCGATGGGTCGCTTATGAAAACCGGAGCAGGTGCTGGCTTGCTCTTCATCTCACCCCTCGGCAAACATGTGCTCTACGTGTTACGCCTCCATTTTCCGGTGTCAAACAACGTGGCTAAGTACGAGGCCTTGGTTTATGGATTGCGCATCGCCATCGAGCTAGGGGTTCAGTGCCTCGACGCTCGTGGCGACTCGCAGCTCGTTATTGACCAAGTCATGAAGAACTCTCACTGTCGTGATCGGAAGATGGAGGCCTACTGTGATGAAGTTCGCTGCTTGGAAGATAAGTTCTATGGGCTGGAACTCAACCATGTTGCTCGACGGTACAATGAGACCGCGGATGAGCTGGCAAAAATAGCCTCGGGGCGAACGACGGTTCCCCCGAATGTCTTCTCCAGGGATATATATCAACCATCCGTCAAACTCAACGACGCACCCGAGCCCGAGGAGACCTCGGTCCAGCCCGAGGTACCCTCGGCCGCCGAGGGTGACGCCCTGCGCGTCGAGATAGAGCAAAGCGGGGTCACACCAAACCTAAACTGGCAGACCCCGTACCTGGAATATCTCCTCCGAGGAGAGCTGCCCCTCGACAAGGCCGAAGCTTGGCGACTGGCTCGGCGCGCCAGGTCATTCGTTTTACTGGGTGATGAAAAAGAGTTGTACCACCGTAGCCCCTCAGGCATTCTCCAACGATGCATATCCGTCGCCCAAGGACAAGAGTTGTTACAAGAAATACACTCGAGGGCTTGCGGTCACCATGCCGCACCTTGAGCCCTCGTCGGAAACGCTTTCCGACAAGGTTTCTACTGGCCGACCGCAGTGGCCGACGCCACTAGGATTGTACGCTCCTGCCGAGGGTGTCTGAGCACCTGCCCGCTCAAGCCCTCCAGACAATACATATCACTTGGTCGTTCGCCGTGTGGGGTCTGGACCTCGTCGGTCCCTTGCAGAAGGCACCCGGGGGCTTCACGCAACTGCTGGTCGCCATCGACAAATTCTCCAAGTGGATCGAAGTGTGACCCTTAACCAGTATCGGGTCTGAGCAGGCGGTGGCGTTCTTTACAAATATTATCCACCGCTTTGGGATCCCAAACTCCATCATCACCGACAATGGCACGCAATTCACTGGGAAAAAGTTCCTAGACTTCTGCGAAGGCCACCACATCTGTGTGGACTGGGCCGTCGTAGCTCACCCCATGACAAACGGGCAGGTGGAGCGCGCCAATGGCATGATTTTGCAGGGACTAAAACTGAGGATCTACAATGACCTCAACAAGTTTGGCAAGTGGTGGATAAAAGAGCTACCCTCGGTGGTTTGGAGTCTCAGGACGACACCGAGCCGGGCCACGGGTTTCTCGCCGTTCTTTCTAGTCTATGGGGCCGAGGCCGTCCTACCCACAGACTTAGAATATGGTTCCCCGACGACAAAGGCGTACGACGACCGAAGCAACCAGACCAGTCAAGAAGATTCACTGGACCAGCTGGAAGAGGCTCAGGGACGTAGCCTTAATACACTTGGCGCGGTATCAGCAGTCTCTGCGACGCTACCACGCCCGAAGGATTCGGCCCCGAGGCTTCCAAGTGGGAGATTTGGTGCTTCGGCTACGACAAGACGCCCGAGGGCGCTACAAGCTTACTCCTCCCTGGGAAGGGCCGTTCATCATCGCCAAAATTTTGAAGCCTGGGACATACAAGCTGGCCAACGATCAAGGCAAGATCTACAGCAATGCTTGGAACATCGAACAGCTACGTCGCTTTTACCCTTAAAGTGTTTCAAGTCATTCATGTATCTCGATCCCTTTACATGCATAAATAAAAAGTCTAACCGTCAAGGGAGGATCGGCCTTGCCTCAGCAAAAACCGAACCTCCCTCGGGGGCTAGAAGGGGGGAACCCCCTCTGCATCAAAATTTTCCTCGGAAAAGTTTTCAACCAAAACGACTTTCGAGCCTTTCGCTATATCGATAACGGAATCCTAAAAACGAGCTAGAGAAACCTTGAACGGAAAGGCCGACCGAGCTGAGGGACTCCTACGCCTCCGGGATACGGATACCTCACTCATCACCTTCCGCAAAAAGAAACTCACGCTCGGATAAGTGATTATGCTACCGAACAAGTCCTAACGCTCGAAACAAGAGGAAAGAAAACACAGCTTTATACTCGAACACTAAAAATGTTTAGGCCTCAGCGGCCGCAAGAAACATTCACATACTTAAAACAAACTTTTCCCCACAGGCTCAGGTGTCGGCAGGGGGAAGAGCAGCACCCTCGGCATCATGGGACCTCGGCAGCCGCGTCAAGCCTTCGGAATCTGGCCCGGCCTCGGATGGCGACGCAGGCGAACAGATCTCCACCTCGAAGAAGGAAGCCAATGTCGCGCCTGGGCCCTCGGCAGCCGCGTCAAGCCTTCGGACCTCGGCTAGGGCGGCCTCCTCTTCGTCGGGTAAGCAGTACCCCTCGCTGACACACTCCAAATCCACGTCATAGTGGGAAGCGAGGACGGCGAAGGCCCGCCTAACGTCGTGGTGCAGCGCCCCACGGAGTATGATGCGCACGTGGCCGACCAAGGCCCACAGGCGACTCTAGGGGGAGCTGCCCGAGGGAACGTCGCCGAGGCCAAAGGTCCGGCAGAACGCCGAGATGGCCTCGGACATAGCCACGCGGTCGGCCTCCTTCTGCTCAGCTACCTGGGCAAGCGCCTCGCAGTTCTTGACGGACTCGTTAAGAGAGGTCTCGAATCCTGAGGACAGCCGGACAATATTCTTCAGACACGAGGTGAAGAATGAAGACAAAAACAAAATCACAAAGCAAACAAAGCAGACCTTCGGCCTGGGCACGCCGCTGTGAAGCCATGGCTTGGGCGGACTGGGCAGACCCGATGGCCACGGCCAGGCCCTTCGCAAGGGTCTCGGCCTGAGCGGTCGCCTCGGCTAGCCGCTCCGTAGCCTCAACCAGCTGTCCCCCAAGGGCCTCAGCCCGGCTCACGGCTTCCACAGATTGGCTCCTGAATTCGTCCCGCTCGCTGGTGGCCTGGCCAAGCTCCAGCTGCCGCTGACGCATCTCCTCGGCCAGGGAAGCCACCTGCTCCCGGGCCGACGAAGCCTCCGTCCATGCCGACGCCGCCTCTGTCTGTGCCGCCGCTGCCTCCGACTTCAGCTCATCACAGAGCAGCCGAAGGTCCGCCACCTCGGCACTCCGTTGGACAAGGCGCTCATTGGCCTCAGTAAGCGCAGCCCACTGGGACCGCAGCGACTCCCAAACGTCGCTTTCGTGGCGGATGAACAGTGACTTAGCGGTGCTCACGTCCGCAAGCTCCTGAGAGAGGAAACAGGTCACAAAGAATGCCCTGATCACGTGAGGTGTATGTCTAAAAACTTACCTGGAAGACCCTGGGAATGTCCCTGGAAAGGATTTCCATGGTCGACCGAAGCGACCTCATTGCCGCCTCGGTATATTCACGGAAATTATTCCGAAACTGCTCCTCCAACTCATCGTTGAGGGAGAGGAGGGGCTCCGAGGTGTCGCGACTCCAGAACAGGAGCGGCTGCCCACACCACTCATTGGGATTGAGCTGCATGGGGATAAGGCCGCTGCTCCCCAAGGCGAGCCACGGTTCTGCGTGCCCCCCGGTCGAGGCGTCGGGTCCCCCTACAGTCGGTGCATCGGGTACCACCGCAGTCGACGTCTCGGGCCTCTCCTCGGCCAAGGTGACAGGCCTCTGCTCACCGACCTCGGCAACAACGGCCACCGCCTTCCTCGTGGTCGAGAATGGGGAGATCGGGGATGACCAAGGGCGGAGGCACCTCAGCCGTCTCAACGTCGACGGTGACGGGCGGCTCCACGGGCGAATCTGCGTTGGCCCCGGCAGGAATCGACGCCGGCGCCGGCAACAAGACAGGCGGACTTAGGGTCGCGGCTGCGTCAACGGCCTCCCCCGGCATAACGGCCGCTCCAACAGAGGGCTCGACCTGGGAGGCTTGCCCCATGGCAGCCTGTGCCGCCTGGGCCCCCCGCCGGATGGCGCCTTGTGCGGAGGCCAACCAACCAGCGTGGCGCGCCGCAACCCCGGCTGCAGAGGCCAGCCTCGTCTTAAGGGCCTTCGAGGGGGCCAGGCTAGCCGAGCCCTGCCTCCGCTTGCTGAAAAGGAGAAGGGGCAAGTTCAAGACACACAGCGAATAAACTGAAACAGAGGTATCCTCAGATACTTACCCTCTCCGGGGCAAGGCCAATCGTGCCTGCGGGGAGGCCCCTCGGGTCCCGGTCTCCGCAGGCGCTGCCGAGGGTTGTCCCGCGGCCGGCTTCGACGCCGCTTCCACCTCGGACGCCCGAGGCGCCGAGGGGGCGGCCTGCCCAGGCGACATCACGACCGCCGGGGGGCCAACTTCCCGAACGGCCGGCACGGGCACCTGCTCTTGGGGGACATGCAGTTTGGTCTGACCTCTCGGAGTCACCCCAATTATCTTGGCCAAGGGGTCAAGTACCCCCTCAGCCTGCCTCAGCTCCTTGGACCGGGACCCCGGCGTCCCGGCCCCAGACATTGGTGGCGCCAGCCCACCTAGGGGCTGGCTTGACGACCTCTGGCCTAGCCTCGGGTCCGGACTGAGACCAAGCCGGGCCGCCATGTCATCATCTTCGTCATCATCATCATTGTCATCATCGTCGTCGTCGGGCGTGTCCGGCAACGGCTCCAACGGGAGCCCATCCCTTGCTTGCCTCCGACGGAGCTTCTCCAAAGCTTCCCGAGCTCGCATCCTCTCGCGAGCTCGAGCCTTTTCCGCGTCCTTCTTCTCCTTGTCCTTCTCCGCGGTGAGCCAACGTGCGGTCTGGCCTGCCGCGTCCTTCAGGATCGGTGGCCGGGAGAGTTTAAAACCCCTTAAACCCTAGGGACGAACAAAGATTCCAACAGTAAGAACTAAAGACGTAGGAAACACGGCGCAAGACAGAAGGAGGGTCGGACACTTACCAGGGACACATACCCATGGTCGGGACGCATCGGGGGTTGGCTAAGGACGCCAGCGTCCAGCCTCCCTACCGTGCCCGCTACCCGTCTGAGGAGGTCGTCGGCGGAGAGGGAGGTCGAGGACATCCGTGAACCATCCAAATCAGCCCCCGGCTTCATCTCCAAAAGCCACAACCGCCGCTCTGCCAATGGGAGCACCCTCCGGTGGTGGATGGCGGCGACAACCCCCGCGGTGGTAAGGCCCTTGGTTTGCAACTTTTGTAGGGCACGGAGGATGGTGTAAGGAAAATGGACCCCTGGCCATTTGGCTAATTGAGTTTTGGTGTTTGATGAACAACACAATCCGTGAACTAATAAGTTTTCTAGTGTTTGTGTTTGTAGTTCACAGGATGCGAAGAGAATTGGACCAAGGCAATGAGGATGCAACACCTCAAAAGAAGACATAAAAAGATACATAGGAGTCCAATACTCAAGAACAAAGAAGCCCGAAGAAATCAGCGAAGAAATCCAAGATGAGGGTTGTCAGCCAGCGCCTGGTGGCGCACCGGACATTGGTGTCCGGTGTGCACCGGACTGTCCGGTGAGGCACCGGACAGTCTGCGCAGAGAGGCCGCAGACAGGCGCTCTCTGGCTGTAGCACCGGACTGTCTGGTGTGCACCGGACTGTCCGGTGTGCCAATGGGCAGATGGCAACGGTCGGATCCAACGGTCGACTGCTACAGGCGCCAACGGTCGGCTGACGTGGCGTGCACCGGACAATGCACAGTAGATGTCCGGTGGTGCACCGGACTGTCCGGTGCACCCGACGACAGAAAGCTGCTGCTTTCTGTCCAACGGCTAGTTTGGGGTGTGGAGGCTATAAATACCACCCCAACCGGCCATTCTCATGTGTGGGAGCCCAAGCAACATACCAAGGCATATTGTAGACATTTCCAAGTGCTCAAACACCCAAGTGCTTAATAGAATCACTCGGTGATTAGCGTAGGTGCTTTGCGAAGTGATTAGGTTAGTTAGACCGCATTAGCGCTTGCTCTAGGTGAATCCTAGTTAGTTGAGTGAGTTTAGACAAACCACACAACCCCTCGGCTCTTGCGTGAGTCGTTGTAATTGTACCGAGTGGGGCAAGAGTCTTGCGAGACCGTGACAACCGCGTTTGTGTCAAGGCCGCCACCGTGTACCGGAGGGAACGAGGCCTGCGGCGTTTCGGCCGAAAGCTCGATAGTGGAGACGGCGGGGAGCGTCCGAGAGGAGCCGGAAGCGGAGCACCACTTGCGCGTGGAGAAGGCACGTGGCTCTCTACGGAGTTACTCGACCGAGGTGCTTGGCCCTCGCGTGGGCTTCCCTTTGCGTAGGGGCACCAACGAGGATTAGTCGGGACCTTGCGTGGTTCCGGATACCTCGGTAAAAATACCGGCGTCATCCACGAGTGTTTGCTTCTCTACCTAGCTCTTTACTTTCCATATTTATATTAAGCATTTAAGTTTCAATCTTGTAGTCATACTTGTTTAGTGTAGATTGAAACTTAACCTTTGCGGTAGAGATAGCAACACTTAGACAAACCTAGTTTGCACACTCTAGTTTGATTACTTGCAAAGGTTTTGCTCTAGGGATTTAATTGTGGCCTAGTTTAGTAAAAGTTTTGGAAGTCCTAATTCACCCCCCCCCCTCTTAGGCATCACCCGTTTCCTACAAGTGGTATCAAAGCCGGTTTGGCTCATTTGAATCGCTTTAGCTTCACCGCTAAAAGAGCCGACGCTTTTTAGAGGAAAGGATGGATACCCATAGGCCACCACACTTCGACGGCACTAATTTCCCATATTATAGTGCTAGAATGGCTTGTTACCTAGAGGCCGTTGATCTAGGTGTTTGGAGAGTCACTCGTGACGGGATGAAACCCCTCAAGAATCCCGAGAAACCCACCACGAGTGAAGAAAAAGAAATTCATTTAAATGCTAGAGCCAAAAATTGCTTGTATGAATCTCTTAGCATGGATATTTTCAATCAAGTATTTACCCTGAAAACTGCTAATGAGATTTGGCTAAAATTGCATGAGCTCCATGACGCCATGACGGCACATCCAATGTCCGTGAGCAAAAACATTGCCTAGTCTTAAATGAGTATAATTCTTTTGCTATGAAAGATGGTGAGCTTGTTAGAGACATGTATTCTCGTTTGAATCTAATAATCAATGAGCTCGATTCTATTGGCATTAATAAGCTAGGTGATGCGGACATTGTGAGGAAGATTATCTCCCTACTACCACAACAAAGATATGGGAGCATCATCACCATCCTTCACAACATGGAGGACTTGAGCAACATGACCCCGACCATCGTGATTGGGAAAATCGCGGCTTTTGAGATGTCGCGAAAAATGAGTCAGGGAGAGGAGCCAACTTCCTCAAGACCATATGCTTTTGCATGTGATGAAAGGAAGGGCAAAAAGAAGGCTCCCACTCAAAGTTCCTCAAGCGAAGAAGAAGAAGAAGAAGAAGAAAGTGATGATGATGAAGATAATCAACCATGCACATCATCCTCCGAGGACGAAGAAACAATCCGACGCGTCGGAAAGGTAATGAGGATGATCCGCAAGATTAATCTAATGGGTGTGCCCCTGCAGGTCGAGGATCTTCTCTTTAATATTGACAGGAAAAAGCAAAGGAAGAGAGGATGCTTCGCATGTGGGGAGAAGGGCCACTTCAGGGACAACTGTCCAAATATGGCCAAACCCAAAAAGGAGAGGAGCAAAGGCAAGGCGCTAACAAGTGTTAGAACTTGGGATGATTCTTCAAGTGAAGATGAACCTCCAAGGACGCGCAGCCACCGGTCCTCATCACGCTCATCACGGTCATCACACAAATGCCTTATGGCAAGAGGTAACAAAAGCATTCCATCCTCTAGTGATGAAAGTAGTAGTGATGATGAAGGTGAGGGAAAGCCCTCTCTAGATGAGCTTGCGGAAGCCGTAGAATTTTTTCAGGATGTTTGCACTAAGCAAAAAGCTCAACTTAAAACTTTGAAAAATAAGTTGGTTAGCTCTCAAAATGATTACAAAAGTTTGCTAGAAAAATTTGAAACTTTTGCAAACTTAAATAGTGAGCTATCAACTAAAATTGAGCTATTAGAATCTAGTGCTCCATCCACTGCTACCGATGACAACCTTATTAAAAAGAATGAAAAACTTAACGCTAAGTTAGCTAGCTCCCAAGAAGCTATTGAAAATTTGCTAGAGAAAATGGAAATTCTTAGCATACACAATAATGAGCTAACTACTAAGCTAGAAAACATTGGTAGCACCCCAGCAGCATCTTTAGTTGAAATACCTGAAATAATTAAGAAAGATGCTTCTACTTCCTGCTTTGATTTAATTGATGATTCTAACCCCTGCAACCAAGTCGTTGTTGAGAATATTGTTGTAGAGACATGTTCGGATGAGGTTGCAAAGGAAAATGAACAATTAAAGCAAGAAGTGGCTCGCCTTGGCAAGGCCTTGTATAACAAGAAAGGCAAAGCCAAACAAATCCAACCTCCACAGGATAACACCACTGCGGGAGTGAACAAGCCTATGGAGGGAGAAACTGTGATTTGTAGGCTGTGCCACAAGGAAGGCCACAAGTCTTTCCAATGCAAGGCGATGGACGGGGATAAACAAAGGCAAAAGCTCAAGCAAAAGCCATCAAGCAAAATCTCCAACACCTACATCAAAAAGGTGGATAAAAAGACTGCTACACCATACTTAATCAAAAAGAAGAAGAATGGAAAGGTGATAGCAATCAAGGCCAACAAGCAAGCCAACAAAGGAAAGGGGGCCAAACGCATCTGGGTGCCAAAGGAGATAATTTCAACCATGAAAAGCACCAAGAAGGTTTGGATCCCGAAAGGGAAGTGAGTGGACCAAAGGTCTTCGGGAAATTTGGAGACTTGGCAAATTCGGGATGTATATCATGGGATACATCATACTGGATCAAGTTTATTGCCAAGTGGGTTAGTGAAAATTTTGGACCCAAATTTCCCACCCATGACTAAGGTAACTAGTTTTATTGTATTTCTCGTTTTTAGATATGCGTATCTATTTACCTTGTATCTAGTTTACCTTTCTTGCCTAGTATTACATTTGTTATATACTTTTGCTTAAAATCATGCATACTAGGTAAATCATATGGTAGGATTGCTTGCTTTTAATTCATATACCTAAGCAAACCTACATGGCTTAAAATGTTTATTTAAGCACGGCACATAGCTTCTATATCACTCCATAGTAAATGATGCATCAATTGAAAATTTTGATTTCTACAAAGTGTATCATTTAACTTATACGTGCCAAAGTTTGGATTATGGATAATTTTCCCCTCTTAATATCAAATCAAAGTGCATGTCTCCTACAAGTATTCAAAACTTGTATGCACACCTTTAGGGGGAGGTTACTCTATAATCTAACACTTTGAGACTAACACCTTTTCAAGTCTATTTCATGTGATAGTCTCATTGTAAGGAAAATGAAGTCCCCGGAGAAAGACAACAATCTTCCACTGCAAAATCTCCAAGAACTCTCATGTCTCTCAAGTTTGCCATTGATCTTCAATTGGTATCTTTTGAGACTATATTCAGTATCATTTACATGTCTTCTCCAATATTTGATTAGACTATATTTCATATCATATGCTTCCATGTTGCTAAAAATGCATAAGTGGTTAACTCATATTCTGTTACCTATGCATAAGGGAAGTTAGTCTTTTCAAATCATGTCTTGCACCTCTAATTTTTACATGCTTTTTCCTAAGTAGAGGATCTCTGTCAGGGGGAGTATTTCCTCATCTCTAAAAAGGGGGAGAAACTTCTTTCTAAGGAGAACACTCATTTAGGGGGAGTAATCGTTTCAACTGGTATCATTCATATGGTTTAATTTAATATCCTTCTAGTGATATCATTTGATACAATTCTTGTTGAGGGCAAGCTTTTATTTACTTCCTACATGCTTTTAATGTCTTCCTTTTCGGTGGTTGATGCCAAAGGGGGAGAAGTTTAGGGACCAAAGCAATGAAAACTATATCAAACACCAAACACCACCAATTTGAAATTTTATATCTCCAAATGATTTTTCAAGTGGTTTTGGTTATTTGGTCCAAAAATAGGAAGTAAGTGAATTATGGAGTTAGGGGGAGGCTTAAGTCCATAATATCACATTGTGGGGACAATCATGCATCTTAGCAAGTAAAATGCATATTTTCATTCAAATACTTGTATTATTTGCTTGCTTTGGTTGTGTTGTCATCAATCACCAAAAAGGGGGAGATTGTAAGGAAAATGGACCCCGGGCCATTTGGCTAATTGAGTTTTGGTGTTTGATGAACAACACAATCCGTGAACTAATAAGTTTTCTAGTGTTTGTGTTTGTAGTTCACAGGATGCGAAGAGAATTGGACCAAGGCAATGAGGATGCAACACCTCAAAAGAAGACATAAAAAGATACATAGGAGTCCAATACTCAAGAACAAAGAAGCCCGAAGAAATCAGCGAAGAAATCCAAGATGAGGGCTGTCAGCCAGCGCCTGGTGGCGCACCGGACATTGGTGTCCGGTGTGCACCGGACTGTCCGGTGAGGCACCGGACAGTCTGCGCAGAGAGGCCGCAGACAGGCGCTCTCTGGCTGTAGCACCGGACTGTCCGGTGTGCACCGGACTGTCCGGTGTGCCAACGGGCAGACGGCAACGGTCGGATCCAACGGTCGACTGCTACAGGCGCCAACGGTCGGCTGACGGGGCGTGCACCGGACAATGCACAGTAGATGTCCGGTGGTGCACCGAACTGTCCGGTGCACCCGACGACAGAAAGCTGCTGCTTTCTGTCCAACGACTAGTTTGGGGTGTGGAGGCTATAAATACCACCCCAACCGGCCATTCTCATGTGTGGGAGCCCAAGCAACATACCAAGGCATATTGTAGACATTTCCAAGTGCTCAAACACCCAAGTGCTTAATAGAATCACTCGGTGATTAGCGTAGGTGCTTTGCGAAGTGCTTAGGTTAGTTAGACCGCATTAGCGCTTGCTCTAGGTGAATCCTAGTTAGTTGAGTGAGTTTAGACAAACCACACAACCCCTCGGCTCTTGCGTGAGTCGTTGTAATTGTACCGAGTGGGGCAAGAGTCTTGCGAGACCGTGACAACCGCGTTTGTGTCACGGCCGCCACCGTGTACCGGAGGGAACGAGGCCCGCGGCGTTTCGGCCGAAAGCTCGATAGTGGAGACGGCGGGGAGCGTCCGAGAGGAGCCGGAAGCGAAGCACCACTTGCGCGTGGAGAAGGCCCGCGGCTCTCTACGGAGTTACTCGACCGAGGTGCTTGGCCCTCGCGTGGGCTTCCCTTTGCGTAGGGGCACCAACGAGGATTAGTCGGGACCTTGCGTGGTTCCGGATACCTCGGTAAAAATACCGGCGTCATCCACGAGAGTTTGCTTCTCTACCTAGCTCTTTACTTTCCATATTTATATTAAGCATTTAAGTTTCAATCTTGTAGTCATACTTGTTTAGTGTAGATTGAAACTTAACCTTTGCGGTAGAGATAGCAACACTTAGACAAAACCTAGTTTGCACACTCTAGTTTGATTACTTGCAAAGGTTTTGCTCTAGGGATTTAATTGTGGCCTAGTTTAGTAAAAGTTTTGGAAGTCCTAATTCACCCCCCCCCCTCTTAGGCATCACCCGTTTCCTACAGATGGGTTGGAGCTTCTCCTAGTTTTCGCGTGTGGCCCCCCAACGCCAGTTGTCGCTGGCGGCGGTCACCACTCGTTGAGAAAACGGTGGGAGCATCCCATCGTCGTTCTGGAGATAAAACCACCGGTTCTGCCACCCCTTGTTTCAAGACACAAGGGAGGCAGGGATGTACTGCGATGCCTACCCTGACCTCAGCTGGAGGGTGCAGCCACCAGCCCGCACCGCCATACGGACCTTCTTCACATCCGTCGATGCGGTGAAGAACTCCGCGGAGAAGAGATGGGTCCACAGGTCCCAGTGGGGGTCAATCCCAGAAACCCCTCGCAAACCGCCACGAAAATAGCCACCTGCGCGATGGAGTTGGGGTTGAAGTTATGCAGCTCCACCCCATAGTAATGCGGGAGCGCCCGCATGAAGCGGCACGCCGGCATCCTAAACCCCCGCTCATGGAAGGGGGTGAAACTGACCACGTACCCCGGCGGTGGAGTCGGGTCGGCCTCGCTCCCGGGGGCCATCCACTAAGGCTGCGGCCCGTCGGAGAGAGGACAGAGCAAACCCTCGGGGCCTACAGATCCTCCACATTAACGGTGGAGAAAGGCCACGGGTCGCACGACGGAATGACGGTCGCGTTGTCAGCCATAGCCAAGCAGAAGCGGTGGAGACGGAGGGGATGAGTTGCGTGGTTTTCACTTCTCTGTCTACTCTCTTAGGTTGCAAAAACAAAAGCAGAAAGCAAGCGCAATAGACAGGGTAAAGAACCACCACCGGTCCCTCTTTCGGGTATATAAAGGCCCGGGCGAGATCCACCCAAAACTTCGCTCGAACACTTCGTGAATTTCAAAATCGAAGGCAAAATGTTTTTTCCGTTCCTCGAACGACTCGCGCACGCACAACAGATGCCCCGTGAATCGCCCGTCCCGTCGCATTAACTCCCTGGCAGGGCACGCGACACCTCTGGCAGGCGAAGCGGGCGCCGTTTCGCCTCCGTCATGATGACCACCTCAAAAAAGGTGTGTCACATTGTTTAAATTTATATCTTGTTTTCCTTTTCCCTCTCTCTCTCTCTCTTGCCACAGGGATCGGGAAAGGGGATATTTCGAAAGGATCCTTTTCAGCGAAGGAAACGGACCCCAAGCCCTCCTACTAATCAGGGGTTCGAAGGTTGCGCCCTGCGAGGTTCGGCAACCGCCCCAAAGCACTCGGGCTCCGAGCCCTTTATTGATCAGGGGATCAAAGGCTGGCCCCTCGGAAGTGTTCAACAGTCGCCCCAGAGCATGCAGAGTCAGGGATGACCCTGGGTACGTCCGTTACATGGCTGAGGCTCGGGCTACGCTCCCAAGGTACCCTAGGACATTTCAGAGACTAGCGGAAACGATTTGTAATGGAATCCCACCGGAGGGAGGCACCGAGCCCTCGGACCCTATCAAATGGGTCCGGGTCCAGCGAATCACCTGTAGGTACTTTTGGAGCGCGCCACTGGGCCACTAGTCGACCCTTATCGAACGGGGCTCGGGCGTCCACTCGGATTACCCGCTAGCAACTCACTGGAAACACCATGTTCAGCGCTCACCGAGGGTAATATGGCGCATTCCCCCTCCTCCTTGTGGAAAGGCGACGAAGGGGCGTACAATAAGAAGCCGAGACGGTCCTCGATCGTCCTCTCGCTCCGTGCAGAGGCTCGGAGGCTGCGATCGCACCAGGCTACGGCCAAATTGTTGACCACGTCGACAAACCAGCTTAAAAACTTGGAGCCTGACCATGCACCCGGGCTACGGCCAGGCCGCATGAGGGAACAACAAGGCCAACCGAGGAATCACAAAAAGAATTAAGACCTCAGAGGAGTCAAACCACTCCTCCGAGGCCACGGGGGCTACACCCGACAGGTGCGCTCGCGCGCACCCATCGGAACAAAATGTAACCAAGAAAGGCTGGTCCCCTTGCAAAATATCCGGCAGAACCTCCAAGCGAGTGCCTACACTCCTTTCGAGGCTCAGGGGCTACTGTCGGGTACCGTAATTAGGGGTACCCCCAATACTCCTAAACATGGCTGAAAAGCGTCTTCAGAACAAACCATAAAGACTGATAAGCACGGTTCAAGTCAAGGCCTCGTCTACCAAGGGACGCGATCTCGTCTCGCCCGAGCCCGGCCTCGGGCAAGAACAGTAGTCCCGAACGGATTAACGCCTTGCCCGAGGGCCCCCTTAGGCAGTGGGCGCACCCCCGGCTGGCCTGAGGCCAAGCTCGGGCAAACTTTGTCGTACAACAACCTCGGCCATATCGCCTTGCCACCGACTGTATCGCATGCGCTTTTAATGCGGGTATCACCTGACATCTTATCCTGACACACGCGCCTCATTTGGCAAGGTCGAAATGACCGCAGTCACTTTGCTCCTTTATTGATCGTTCTGACAGGAAAACAACACTATTCACTGTGGCGGAACTGCCCGAATTATTCCAACTTAAGTGCCTAAGCCCTGCCTTAGAGGCTAGACCACACTTAAATGGGAATAACCCGTCAATCCCTCAGATCTAGTCCGACACGGCCACTAACAGGATCAAGTACCACAATCTCACTCGATGGTGAGTCACAGAGCAAATACAATAAAGCATAAAACCATGCATGTAAGAGTATTAAAATTATTACATTACCATCGGAGTTTTGCAAAAGTAGTCATCATTGTTCAAAGTGCAG
Organism: Zea mays; assembly: GCF_902167145.1. Lineage (NCBI taxonomy): Eukaryota > Viridiplantae > Streptophyta > Magnoliopsida > Poales > Poaceae > Zea > Zea mays. The sequence continues at coordinate 94,870,985 of NC_050097.1, forward strand.
CGGAAATAAACTAACGGTAAATAAACAGAAAGATGGGGAAGCCTGTCCCATCACTCCTCATGCTCCTCCTCAGCCGAGGTGGGGTCCCACTCGACAGTCCAACCCGGTGGCAAGATGGACGGCCAAGTCACTCCAGCAACCATGTCCTCCAGAGAACCTGTAAAATTATGCCACAAGCAAGGCTGGGTATACTAATACTCAGCTAGACTTACCTGGTGTGAGGAGTCTACTCCTCTACCTCTAGACATGCAGCTGTTTGGCTGTGGGGTTTGGTTGCCAAAAGCACTAGCTGAGTTTCTAAGTCAAGTTTTAACTTTGTCAATTTAAGTGTGACTCTCTTAAGGCTAAATGTGTACTATCTACTCATACATAGTAGCAAACATTATTAGCAATCAACATCTTATAACAACTCATCATATTTCCACTTGTTACTCAATGCAGTACAATGGATCAAGCAGTCTCATTAGCTGCGAGAAGCAGACGATTCGAATCGAGTTTTTATCCTTGCAAGGTAAACCTAAACACACGACGTGCAGGGGCACTCCGTCCCCACACACATCAACTGTCCCCATCGATCCCCTGGCAACAGATCAGGGCTCACTGCCTTGGCGTACAACGCCTCACTGACCCCGACTACCGTCGTGCAGTGACCGCACTTTTACCCACCATAACCGGAATGGGAGACCACGTCTCATGTCGTGTGAGGGGTAAAGTCTGCGGGCAGGTTCACTCAAGTACTAGGCTTACCGATTTACCATATTTCTCGGTATGTGTTTAGTACGTTCAAACGCTTGACACAGGTATCCACACGTTAATCCTTATTCCATTTTCCCATCTCGTAGACAACCAATCCCCATGGATTGCTGTCCACAGACTAGTATCATGATAGTATGAAAGTGGGTACAACCAATTCCTAATCTCGCGCGAGTGCTAGAAAAATCACTCGTCTTCTACCGAGATCCTAGTTAAATAAAGCAACTACTCGACCTAGCATACTAGTATCCATCTCAAAAGGATTCCTGAGATCATGCAACTAGGGTTTCAGTCAACTCCTACACTTAAGTGCACAGTACAAGCCTACAAACAATAAGTGTAGTAAAATAGCATATATAAACGGTTATGCATAAAACCGGGGCTTGCCTTCCAAGGCTGTGGCAGGCAGATCCTCTGGTGCAGACTCCGGTGCTGGATCCGGGGCTACCTCCTGAGCAGCTCCTTGCTCCGGCACGAGGACGTACTCTCCGTCAGCAAGGTTACAGTTTATCGAAATGCAATGAGCATGTATGTTATGATTATGCAGGATTTAATAACATTACGCTAAGAGAAGAAAAACTAAGTTAATGAGCAATTTAGGGTTTCTGGGTCATACGTGGCTTTTAATGGTTTATGCTTATCACATCTAGGTTTAGGTTTTGCTAGGGATAGGCATAGGGAATTTGTGTTGCCTCTATATATTTCAGTGGACAAGTTAATAAGGGTTTTAGGATGACACTAATTTCCTATTATTCATTTTTCCCTTTTCTTTATTTTCTACTTATGGTTTCTAGTGTAGGTTTGATCTACGACAGTGGTTTAATATTTTCCAAAAAATCTATAAAAATTACAGTGGGTTGCCATTGGTCATTATAGCCTGTTCTAGGAATTTGAGGTTTAAAATAAAAGGCTATGCTTTAGACAAAAATGACAAAAGTTGTGTAAAATGGGCCACTTTGCACTACATCTCTCAATTAGGGTTGGGTTCTGCCCTAAGTGTTATTTTTGTTGGCATTTAACAGTAATAATAGGCTTCTGTGCAAAAAATCACAGAAAGTTAAGGGATGGTCATTTAGTTGTGATTTTCTAAAGTTAAATGCCAAAAAGGCACTTTCTACTACATGGTTATTTGAAAAATGTCAAACAACAAATTTCATATTTTTCCTAAGCTTTTAATAACAAAATATTTATTATCCCAAGGGTTGGGGTGTTTTCACCTTGGGTTTATTTTTGTAGGGTTTTTCTAGGTTTTCCTTGTTTTCTTAAAATAAAAGGGATCCTACTTATTTTATACTAAACCAGGGTATAATAGATTTTTCTAGTAAACTACATTGAATAAGTACTTTAGCAAAAATAGGGGTGCCCTCTGGTTCATTATTTAAATCACCTTTTCTTTTTTTCCTAACCTTAAGCATTTTGTAACTTAAATGGCAAAAACTAGCTTAATGGGTTGGACAGAGAAGTTTAGCATTTTTAAACAGGTCAGTAGGTGGATATAAACTTCTCCAATTTTTCCTAACCCTAGTCAAATAGTGCAACTATTTTTATCCGTATTATTTAGCTTTTGGTCAAACAATAATTAAATCAGAACCCTAAAGTTTTCTGTAGTACATAGGGGTTTTATATTTTTTCTAAGTAGTTTACATTATTTAGAGTCTGACAAAATTGGTTTGACCAAATTTGGATGAACTAAACAGAAGTTATGAATTATTAAAGTTTCTGTTCAAATTTAAAATCAGATTAATAAAGGTTTCCTGGAAAAGCAGTTTACACCGAGGACCTTGGGTTATTTCCAAACTAACTCTCTCAGTTATACCCCCGCGCTACTATTCATTTGAGACTCTGACATTTCACAAAACCCCCCAGACTTCTTTCCTTCTCCCCCGCGGTCCTTCCCTAGGTTTAAACAGTACCCGCAAGAAAGAAAAGGGTGGCGCGGCTTACCGGCGGTGAGATAGGTCTGGCGAGGGGCGGGGTTGGCTCGGGGAGGCTCTGGCGGTCACAGTGATGTACGGCTCGACGGCGGGGATGGCCGGAATCGCTCGGTCCCCGTGCGCAGGCGGGTGTCCTCGTCGGCGGCGGGTGTGCCGGCCAAATCACGGCGATCTGGTTCAATCCAAGGGCACAGTGAGCTTCACGGGGTGACGTAGAGACCGTGTGCACAAGGAATCGGAAAATGGTTCAGTGGATTACCCGGTCCACGCACTCCGGCGGGGTTGTGAACTCCGGCGACCGTGGACTGGCCTCTCCGGCGAAGCAGGCTTCGATTCCTCGCTCGGGGAGCTTCAATGAGGTGTGCTCAGTCGTCTCCGGGGGTCGGACGGGGTTGGGAAAGGCTGGGTTGGCCGGTCTACGGCGGCAGGGGCTCGGGTGGCCGCGGACACGCCGTGCACGGGCAAACGACGGTGAGCAGAGCTCCGGTGAGGTTTGAGCGTGCACGGAGAAGTGTGGTCGACGCCTGAGTGGGATTTATAGGCGCGGGCGCGGGCCATGGCGTTGGCTGGCTGTTGGCGCGACGCGGGGCGCGCGCGGGCGTGCTCTGGTGCACACAGAGCGCGTCAAACACGTGGAGCTTTTCTTCTGCCTGTGTTCCACAGCTCACCCAAGTCGCAAACGTGCGAATCTTGGCAAAAATCCGGTGCGAGTCTTTTCCTGGCACCTAGGGTTGTCTCTCATCCGTGAGTTGCCATGGCAGATATGGCCTAGGTAGGGAGATCTTCGGTCGCCAAATCAGGTATGTCACTCTGCCCACCTCGCGACAAAAACCATGCCAAGGCATGTCAAACGTCAAGATCTCGGGCTCAGCTTTTTCCAGTGGGTGCCCTAGGTGGTATGCCACATTTTTGGTATAGAACATAGGTGGTTTTGGTGCCATCTTCAAGGTGAACACGGTTGATCTTTAGTGTAGGTGTAGTTTTTAACTTAGAGAGAATTAGAGAGCTCTAGCTCTCTCTCTACTTAGGGAATGGATTTGGGGTTTCTCCAGGGGTCTTTTTGCAATATATCCTTTCCACAATTGCTGGTTATAAGGTTACTTAAAGTTTGGTTAAAGATTACTCATGGTTTTCACATTTGCTCACTCTCTCCCCCCTCTTAACCATGGTTTTGGGAGATAGGGTTCAAGAGAGGTCTAGGGTTTTCCCTCCTCTTGCCCAAGGTAGTAAGTGCACAAAGGTTTGAGTAATACTTCTTAGGTCATTAGCAATCTTGGTTAACACATGGTCTCCAAGGTTCTTATGTTCTCCTTAAGTTATTACCACATGTGATCACAGTCCTTAGCACCAAGGTGTGCTCTAGCCATGGTAACACCTGAGGTGTTACATTCACCCCGTTCCGACTACTATGCCAACCACCAGGGTAAAGCTAACGACAGTAAGTCATGACCTCCCCCGAGATCAGCCTCGGGCGCAACAGGGAGCTCTGCCTCGCCCGACCTCAGGCCTCGGGAGAAGGTCTCCGCCTCGCCCGACATCGGGCCTCGGCCTCAGCCTCGGCCTCGGGAGGAGTCACAACCTCGCCCGACCTCAACCTTGGCCTCAGGAGAAATCTCTGCCTCGCCCGACCTCGGCCTCGGACCGACCGCGCCACAGGGGATACATCATTACCCTACCCCTAGCTAGCTGCCTCAGGCTACGAAGGAACAAGACCGGTGTCCCATCTAGATTACTCCGGCAACAGGTAATGATGGTTCCCTGCATGCGTCCATGACGTCGGTTGTTCTCAACTCCCTACGAAGGCAAAGAAACGTCAGCAGGACCCCGGGCCGCACCGTCAGCTACGCTTCTACAGGGCTCAAGCACTTCTTCGCCTGCCACGTTAGCACATAGCTACACCCCCATATGTATAGCTGGATCATCTCCTTGTATCTATAAAGGGGATGTCCAGGACCTTCCAAAGGGGGGCAAGTAGAGAAGGCGAGGGCGGACGCGAAGGAGGCCAACTCAGATGGCTCACTCCAAGGCCAAACCCTCTCTCTCTCGCGACGCTTGTAACCCCTACTACGAGCACCCCGGTGCAAGATAATATAAGCCTCATCTCCCCTCTTGTGTTTCATCTTGCATCAACCCATCTGGGCAGGGACACACAACATCAAATTCACTGGTCGGTTGAGGGTCCTCACGGGTCCAAAACGCCGACAGGTATGTCAACCCACTGAAGGCATGAGAAGAGAATTGGGGAGCCTTGCCCTAGTCTTAGTCTACTCCTGTAGCCGGGTATAAGTAGTGCTCACAGTACCTGTAGTACACCTGACCATCTACAACAAATCATTCGGAATAGCACCCTAAGTACTGGAATGTACTCAGCTAGACTAAGCCATCAAAAACCAGGAAATAAGAAAGTAAAAGACTCCAAGGAGTATGCAAAGCTATATCTGGAGTTGGCCTTTTACTTTATAAGAGTAACATGAGTTAATGAGGTTATTAGCAACTTAAAGGAGAATACCAAAGTCATTACTCCATTTTAGCAGGTCAGTATTGATACCTACTTTGCTCCAGACTAGGTTTGCACCTGATTCTCTAAATATTCAATGTCAAATTTGCTATAAGTCTAATTATAGCTTTAGTGAAGAATCAAGTTAAGAGACACCACTCATAGTTATCACATCAAGCTATCCCATCCCTTAATCATAGTTGGGAATAACATCATTTCATATCTTTATCATTAACTCATAGAAAGTGTAATTCTTGCTACGATGAGATAAATCAAGTCAAGTGCTCACTATCCAGGAGTGATGGCGATTCGAATCGGTTACTAACCAGCTGGTGGGTACTCCTAACACATATCGTACCCATAATACTTCGTGAGATACAATCACCATCACACTCATTCCAATAGCAGCCTTGCTGCATATCTCGGATTCCACAGGGACCACCATAACGAGGGACCGCGCGACTACCAGAGGGTTAGGGCATACCATCCACCATGGGTCATCTCATCGTGTCCCCGTCACTCCTCAACCACACCTGTAAGTGCACCGCGAGGTCAAATCTGGCTAGAATGGTGTTCTGGCTTCGCGGTCGGAACAAATTATCTGACCAGCTAAGTGTATAGGCATAAATTCAACATGACTCGAGGGACCACAACGGTACGGTGCTTAATTGACACAAGCAGGATCACTATGGCCTACATGATGCCTATAAGAGTCCGTCCGGTCTCATTTTAAATCTTTATTCCGTCATTGATATTACCCGATGACTTTATCCCAAATCAAGTATAAGCAATCACCTATGTCTCACATGTGACAGGAAATCACCCGACTTCTACCATCTAAGAAGGCCTAAGCATTAAAATGTGCTTACTTTAAATAGGTGGCAAGGATGGGCAAACAAAGTAATCAAGGGTATATGCACGAATTGGTTTCAATCAAAGCATTTTACGATGATGGGTCATTTATTTAATCACTATGTATATAAGTTTTGATCTTAACATGTACATACATGGTTCGCATTTGATTTGTCTTCTAAAATCGGGTGTGACAGAAAACTTCAACTAGTGGAGAATTCGATCAATCCAAGACTAATTAATTATTAAATACTCCCTCCGTCGTAATTTATAATTCATTTGACTTTTTGTCTCAAAATTTGATCGGCTCGTCTTTTCAAAAAAATAATAATTTATTAACTTTTACTGTAATATCGTTATCATATAATATATTTAATGAATGACTTTGAAGTTTTCATTATTTTGAAAAAAAATTAAATAAGAAGAATTTATCAAACTTGATAAAAAAAGTCAAATGAATTATAAATTAAAATAGAAAAAATTATAATTTTCAATAAAAATAACTCCCACGTAACACAGCAGAACGCTATCCATGCGATTTACTGTATCTGTTGGACGTTTTGACTTTCTAATATATTATTCTTATTATATATTTAGGATGTGTTTGATTCAAGAGTCAACTAAATGGAGCGGCTCCATTCCATTTTTGATAATAGAGTCGTCCTATTCCACGTTTGGCAATAGAAAAGTCACTTCATTTTTTGTTTTGTTGAAGAGTAGATTAGAGCGGAGTCGCTCCGTTCTCTATTTGGTTGGAGAGTCATATGAGTGTATAGTGTAAGAGTAGGAGGAGAACGCTCATGTCCGAGAGAGCGCTCGTATTCGATCGTTTTTGTTGAACGGGAGCATTCCAAATATTTATTTTAAATTTTCATATGTAGACCTCAGGAGCCATTTCGCTCCTCTTTTACCAAACATTCAAAAAATAGAAATAAAACCATTCCATCCTTCTCTACTCATCAACCAAACACCATTAAATACAATACAATTCTAAATACAAATTACTTATTTTAAAAAATGAAAATGTTTAATATTTTAGAAAGGAAATAGTATTTAATCAACAAAACACTCACCACAAACCGATTGTACTTGGGACAAGTTTTACTGACCCTATGAATCAATGATGCCATGTAATATGCCGGTATATACCATCATACATATAATGGATACTTTGTAGCCTCTTTCGTTTGGCTCATCCCTGGGGCGACGCTACCTATAGAGTAACAATATAAATAATAATGTATGACAAAAACGGCTGGAGGGTGACGCGCGCTGATATCAACACCATGCTGTTAAGATATAATGCCCAGTCTTAAAACAGATACCTATCTCCTTTTAAGAGTCAGCTTTTTTAATCAACAACTAGAAATAGAGAAATTAATATCAATATTTTTTTATCTACAAATAAAAAACTATTGAAGCATATTCTATACTTAGTCTAATGGTATTCACTATACATCGTAAACAGTATAACATTTTTATACGATATGCACACTTATTAAAAAATGAAATAAGTTAACTCTAGAAATTAATTTATTGAATTACGTAGGAAGGACTAACTATGAATTATTATCTAATAGTGATCCAAATAAGTGGTCATAATCATCATGTGACAACTCAGTCGTCAATGACTCCCTGCAGGGCCGGTACGAATGTCTGCTCAAGTTTGGCATCCAATTTGACCTCACGCGCTGCAGAGATGTTTCCCAGTAAATATGGGAGCCACACCAGACAGTGACCTCACGCGCTTGATGATGCCATATATATTGTTGTACTCGCTGCTTTACTATTACCACAAGTACACGCCATTTTAACCCTCCTTTGTTTATCTCGCTGTTCCCTGAGCTGAAGCTCCCCTGGAACAACAATATGAAGCACGAAAGGGTCGAGGGAGATGCTGATGATACCAATACCATGCCGTCGATGTAAAGTGTTACAGCACAAAAAGGTAATATTAATCGCAAAGATTTCTACTGAATTGAAGCATATGTCTACTAGAGCAGGATTTTGATATATATTTGACTGGACATGCAGGGATCAGATCGAAGCAAAGAAGATGCATGAGGAAGAGGTTCATATTGCAGTCGGCAAGAACTCAAGAAAGGAGAAGCTTAACATACTATGGTCTGTTGCCAATTTTCCAAGGGCCGCTATAGTTCTTGTGCACGTTCACTGGCCCTCCAAGTGGATGCCGTTCAGTAAGTCCTTCATATAAACTAACTTCTTCAGATAAATATTTCTATTTCCACTATATACGCCTGGGATTCGTACTATATCGTCTGGAATTTAATGAATATACGCTACCGAGTATACGAAGGATAAGAAAATTAAATAGATTTGTTACAACGAGATTTTTTGATGTTATAGAGGAATCCTAGATCTCCATGAAGTTTTATATATACGCTATCGAGTACACTCTGGAATGGCTGCGTTATTTGTTACGCTAGGTGATAATTATCTACCATAGAATGGTTTTATAGAACTTTAGTGATTGTTTAAGTTATTACTGATTTTGTTAAGTCATTTAGAGTGCTCGAGATAACATACCAGCTGCTAATTGTTGTTGTCATCAAAGACATTATACATAACTAATTTTGCCCGATATATAATATCTAAAACTGCAGTGGGTGGAAGACTGTTATACAAATTCGCGGATGAAATGGAGAAAGAGAAGCATAGAAACACAGAAATGGCAGCAATGGTCAATATGTTATCTAAGTACAAAAGTCTATGCGGTACAAGAAAGGTAAGGCTAGATTAGCCTTATATCCATATTGCAGGGATTCTCGAGTTTATTTTTTAAAAAAATGTCTACCAAATTTTTTTATAAATTTCATAAAAGACGTCGTTTCTTAAAGTATCTCCAAGAGCTCCTTAAGACATGTACTTATATAAAAAATAGGACAATATAAACCACCGCCTGACAGTTTTATATTTCCCTTTATATTTCCCTTTTTCCATCAAACACACGTATTGTCCTGGTTTTCAATACCTTGAGAGGATTGAAATCAAGTATACAACAACTTCGTCTTTTGTTATACATTAAAACCATCGCCCTCAAGCAGCTACACCGAAGGTGTATTACCTTGAGGACGAAGCTTCTTGTCTCTTAATTTTGTTGCCTTGTTTTCGATTCCATGTAGCAATTGAAAACAAGTGACCATCATATGTCTAGTGTGACCTCGGTGGGGACCCTAAAATGACATACAATGTTTTGCCAGAAGAATTTCTACGGTGTCTTAGATGTTATGGTAGAGACTACCCTCGCCTCAATCCATTTTGTGAAGTACTCCACAGCGAGGAAGGTGTATTTAAGGTTGCCTTGTACTATGGGGAGTGAGCCAACGATGTCCAAACCCCATCGCTAGAGAGGCCACGTGTGTGCGATCAGCTTGGTCAACTATGACGGGGCACGACTTCATGGTGAGAATTTCTGGTAGGCGTTGCTTGATTGTACTACATGGTTGGCTGTTATGATGACAGTTGGCTAGTAGAAACCCTAACGCGTGACTTTTGCTACAAGGGCCTTAGGGCCTGAATGGTAGCCGCAGACTCTCTTGTGGACCTCGATGAGTTCTCTACCCTCAATTTGTATCACGTACTTGAGGAGAGGCTAGCAGATTCCTTTCTTGTATAGTTGGCCCTCTATTATTGTGAACCCACAAAATTGATATTTTAGCCTTGGGGCTTCGGATTTGTTTGTGTGGTGGTAATGACCTTGTAGGTATAGTATTATTGTGGCCCTCTAGTCTTCGGTTGTGATGAGACTGATTATTCTTGGGCCGTCATCTAATTGCTTGACCATGAGCGCTTCTATTTTTTGATAGAACACGTCATAAGGCAAACGGTTGCCTCTAGCTGTACCATTTGCTAATGCATCTACCTCTTCATTTTTGCCCCTATCAATGTGTTCAAGCATGAAACCGTGATACCGCTTCTCTAGACTTTGCAATACCGATAAATATTGGAAAAGAACTTGTTCACGAGCTTTACTATACATGTCTTGACACCGAGGGCCCTGATCTTGCAAAGTCCTAGGATTTTGGCTTTGTACTCCATTATGTTATTTGTGCACTTGTCTGTTTCTAGAGCAAAACTCAAACTGGCAGCATACTTGTACTTGGCTCTGAATGGGGTGGCGATTATTGCTGCAACCCTTGCCCCTACATGACACCATGTGCCATTGAAATGGATAGTCCATACTACTTCTGTTGGTTGTTGTGAAGGTGTTAAGGGCCATGTCCAATCTACAATGAAGTCTTCGAGGACTTGGAACTTTATTGTGCTTCTGGACTCGAAGGTGATGTTATATCTGATAGTTCCGTTGACTGCTTGCCTATCCTTGTGGAGGCCTTTAGGTTGTTGAATAGGTCGCCCAGACTTCGATCTATTAGAACTCTTATTTTATGGGATTCAAAATAGTGACGTAGCTTGCGGGATGCCATAATGATTGCATATGCTATTTTCTCCATTTCTATCATCTTGGACATAGATTTAGTGAGGACCTCAAGGACGAAGTAGCTAGAGTGGATATTGTTGTAGTTTTTCATGTTTGATTTTCTCCTGAACAAGGGCTGCACTGACTTCTCATGCAATGTTGTGACGTACAACAAGAGTGTTGAGGATGAGTCTAGGCTGACTAGCGTGTTGAGCTTTGATAGGTACGTGCTTAGTGATTCAAAGGCAGCTACTTGTTCAGTTCCCTAGACAAAGTCCTTTGACCCTCTTCGAGTTTGAAGGAAGGGAAGGCTTGACTCTGTAGACCACAAAATGAATCTGTTTAATGTCGCTAATCTGCCTATTAGCCTCTACACATCTCTTATTCATTGTGGTGGTTGCATTTCAGTTATTGGTTTTATTTTGTCTAGGTAGGCTTCATTTTCTTTGTGGAACACAAGGTAGACATAGGTGAACACATTGCGGCCAATTGGCTTTTCCAGTATTTCTTTTGTGAGCCTGGAAAAATTGGAGTCTACGTTCTTGAGGCCTTTAGGCATACGTATGAAGCAGTATGTGGCGAAGGGGGTGATAAAGCTATTCTTGGCCTTATCCTCTCTCTCATATATCTGGTGATACCATGAAAAACAATCGAGAAGCGACATGACTTCACAACTTGCAACAGAGTCAACAATCTTATCTATCCTTGGCAGGGGGAACTCATCCTTAGGACAAACTTTATTTAGGCTTGTGTAATCTATGCACATCCTTCACCTACCATTCTTCTTTTTAACCACGACAACACTAGCAAGCCATGTCGAATAATAGAATGGCTTGATGAATTGTGCCTTGAGGAGCCAATGGACTTCGGCCTTTGCAGCCTCGGTCTTTTTATCTAACATTTTATGGAGCTTTTTTTGTTTTTCGGCAAAATTGAAGGGTCTATGCTCAAAATGTGCTCGATGATGGCACGACTGACGCCTACGAGGTCTAAAGCCAACCATGCAAAGACGTCTTTATTCCAGTTTAGACAAGATAACATCTTATCTTCCTCTGCCTATTGAGGTCCTTACTGATTAGTACCGTTTGATTCGGTACTAAAGGGTCCAAGGTGACTTTTTAGCCTCCTTATTGCTCTAGATCGAAGCCTTTATTGCTTTTGTTTTTGCCAGGTGAGGGCGACTAGGGCCTTCTCCCTCCGCGGAGAGGCAATATACATTACACTGCCTAGGGACGAAGTCCCTTTCTATGTTCCAAGTTGTTTCTGATCTCCATAGACTATTATTACTCCCTGAGGACTTGGACTTTTCATGCAGAGGTATAATCTGTGACTTTGAACCCCTTCCCATGAAGGCATTGTTAGGGTAGACCATTTCTACTATGTCGAAGGTTATATGTTGTCTTTGCATTGGAGGTTGTGCCAAATGAGAAGGGCAACTCGACCTTACCAAGAGGAACAGCACCCTTCCCTCCAAAACCATACACGAATTTGTCAATTAGCTAGTTGTAACAGGTTGTGGTTTATGCCTATACGATCGATGGCATGAAGAAAGATGATGTCAGCTTGTCTCTCGTCATCGATAAGCAACTTGTGTAATCCCATCCTGCCACATTGTTGTTTATGACTGAAAGCACCTAGAGAGGGGGTGAATAGGTGATCCTGTAAAATTCAACACTAATAACCACAAAACTTTGTTATGTAAGTTAGAACGGCTAAGTAGCTTGAAATGAGTTCTTGTGAACACAGATAATCAAGGTAAAGCACACAAGAGACACACGATTTTTATCCCGTGGTTCGGCCAAGTAACACTTGCCTACTTCCACGTTGTGGCATCCCAATGGACGAGGGTTGAACTCAACCCCTTTCAATTGATCCGATGATCAACTTGAATACCACGATTTTTCCTTTCTTTGTCATTCTCCCGTTTGCGAGGAATCTCCACAACTTGGAGCCTCTTGCCCTTACAATGAAGATCACAAAAGATGTACGGAAGTAAGGGAGGGGAGAGCAACACACACAAGACTCAAAACACAGCACAATCACACACACAAGTCACAACTTGAGCTCAAAACACAACTATCGGAGTTCACAACTCAAATGGAGCTCAAGTCACTATCTCAAAGAATCAAATGCGCGAAGTTGGAGTCTTGGAGGCTTAGAATGTTTCTTGAATGCTTGGGTGCCTACTCCATGCACCTAGGGGTCCCGTTTATAGCCCCAAGGCAGCTAGGAGCCGTTGGAGGCCAACAAGGAAGGCCAAAGTTGACTTCTTACGGGTGGTGCACCGGACAGTCCGGTGCACCACCAGACAGCCACTGTTCATGTCCGGTGTGCGATCTCCTTCCTATTCTGGCGCACACAACCATTGCAGATTTGTGGCAGTTGGCGCACCGGACACTGTCCGGTGCCCCCTGCCGACCGTTGGCGCGGGCCACGTGTTGCCCGCGGATTGCGTGGCCGACCGTTGCGCTGGCGACCATTGGCTCACCAGACAGTCTGGTGAATTATAGTCGTACGCCACCAAATTCTCCCGAGAGTGGCCTGTTCACCGGAGTCCAGCCTGGCGCACCGGACACTGTCCGGTGCACCACCGGACAGTCCGGTGTGCCAGACTGAGCAGAGATTCGGCTGCACCGAGCCAAGTCTTTTGGTTTCTTTTCTTTTCTCTGTTTCTAGCACTTAGACAAAATATGTTAGTACTCAAAACAATGTACTAAGTCTAGAAACGTACCTTGTTACATGATTTGCATCTTTTGCTTGTTTGGCCCATAATATTTCACTCACTATGTGTTGGACACTTAATCACCAAAACGTTATAGAAATGGCCCAAGGGCACATTTCCCTTTCAATCTCCCCCTTTTTGGTGATTTATGCCAACACATCAAAAAGCAATGCAAAACATGCAACATCGATTCAAATTGAAGACCAAATTGTTTTTTACTCTAATTTGGCATATTTGGATCATTCCTTGCTACCACTTGGTTTGTTTTTGCAAATCAAATTCATTTTCCTATCTCTAAGTCAAACTCACTTGTTTGGGCACAAGGAGAGATATTCTAATGGAAAAATTGATAAAGTGCCAAAAACTCCCCCTTTTCCCATAATCATAAAATTTCCCCACAAGAGACCAAATTTTGCAATAGGAGTATTTTGACAAATCAAAAGTTCTAACTTTATTATTTTCAAAAATTCTCAAGTGGTAGCTGATCTATTTGCTTTGGCCTTAATTTCTCCCCCTTTGGCATCAAGCACCAAAACGGGATCATTTTCGGCCCTTTAACCCCATTGCCTCACCAGAAATGTCAATTAAGAGAAAAAGGCAATAAGAGCATAAGAATGAACTTGGAGGTGAGTACACTAATACCGGAGTGCAGTGGAAGTCTTTGTATGGTCCAAGTTCACCTTTCCCTTTCAATCCACCTTTGAGACTATATCAAGTACACTTAAACACAAAGGTTAGTCTCAAAGGGCCAAGTTGTAGCACTTCTCCCCCTAAATATGTGCATCATTCACACATGGACTTGTGAGGTCCGGGGATCCCTTGCACAACTTGAGCACCAAAACTAAACAACAAATTGCATAAATGTAACATGATCAAAGGCATAAAACACATGTATGCTATAAATCAATCCAAGTTACGCAAATCTAAGACATTTAGCTCACTACGCAGCCTGCAAAAGGTTTTCTCATCTAATGGCTTGGTAAAGATATCGGCTAGCTGGTTCTCGATGCTAATATGGAACACCTCGATATCTCCCTTTTGCTGGTGGTCTCTCAAAAAGTGATGCCGAATGTCTATGTGCTTAGTGCGGCTGTGTTCAATAGGATTATCCGCCATGCGGATTGCACTCTCATTGTCACATAGGAGTGGGACTTTGCTCAGATTGTAGCCAAAGTCCCGGAGGGTTTGCCTCATCTAAAGTAGTTGCGCGCAACACTGTCCTACGGCAACATACTCAGCCTCAGCGGTGGATAGGGCAACGGAGGTTTGTTTCTTTGAACTCCAAGACATCAGGGACCTTCCTAGAAATTGGCACGTCCCTGATGTACTCTTCCTATCAACCTTGCATCCAGCATAATCGGAGTCTGAGTATCCAATCAAGTCAAAGGTAGACCCCTTTGGATACCAGATCCCGAAGCAAGGCGTAGCAACTAAATATCTAAGAATCCGCTTAACGGCCACAAGGTGACACTCCATTGGGTTGGATTGAAATCTAGCACACGTGCATACGCTAAGCATAATATCCGGTCTACTAGCACATAAATAAAGTAATGACCCTATCATAGACCGGTATGCCTTTTGATCAACGGACTTACCTCCTTTGTTGAGGTCGACATGTCCGTCGGTTCCCATAGGTGTCTTCGCGGGCTTGGCGTCCTTCATCCCAAACCGCTTGAGTATACTTCGTTTGGGAGATGAAGGTGCCGTCCTTGAGTTGCTTTACTTGGAACCCAAGGAAGTAGTTCAACTCGCCCATCATTGACATCTCAAATTTCTAAGTCATCACCTTGCTAAACTCCTCACAAGACTTTTGATTAGTAGAACCAAATATTATGTCATCGACATAAATTTGGCACACAAAAAGGTCACCATCACAAGTCTTAGTGAAAAGAGTGGGATCGGTTTCCCAACCTTGAAAGAATTAGCAATTAAGAAATCTCTAAGACATTCATACCATGCTCCTGGGGCTTGCTTAAGTCCATAGAGCACCTTAGAGAGCTTACACACATGGTCGGGGTACCTGTCATCCTCAAAGCCAGGGGGTTGTTCCATGTACACCTCCTCCTTTATTGGCCCATTGAGGAAAGCGCTCTTCACATCCATTTGAAACAACCTGAAAGAGTGGTGAGCGACATAGGCTAATAATATTCTAATAGACTCTAGCCTAGCCACAGAAGCAAAAGTCTCCTCGAAATCCAAACCTGCGATTTGGGCATAACCTTTTGCCACAAGTCGAGCCTTATTTCTTGTCACCACCCCGTGCTCGTCTTGCTTGTTGCGGAACACCCACTTGGTTCCCACAATGTTTTGCTTTGGACGTGGCACCAGGCTCCAAACTTCATTCCTCTTGAAGTTGTTGAGCTCTTCCTGCATGGCCAACACCCAGTCCGGATCTTGCAAGGCCTCTTCTACCCTGAAAGGCTCAATAGAAGAGACAAACGAGTAATGCTCACAAAAATTAGCTAATCTTGAGTGAGTAGTTACTCCCTTGCTTATGTCACCCAGAATCTGATCGACGAGGTGATTGCTTTGAATTGTCGCTCGGACGTGAGTTGGAGGAGCCAGTGGTGCTTCTTCCTCCATAACTTGTTCTTCTTGTGCTCCCCCTTGATCACATGCCTCTTCTTGATGAACCTGTTCATCATCTTGAGTTGGGGGATGCACCATCATTGAGGAAGAAGGTTGATCTTGCTCTTGTTGTTCCTGTGGTCACACATCTCCAATTGCCATGGTGCGTATTGCGGCCGTTGGAACATCATCTTCATCTATATCATCAACTTGCTCTCTTGGAGAGCCGTTAGTCTCATCAAATACAACGTCGCTAGAGACTTCAACCAAACCCGATGATTTGTTGAAGACTCTATACGCCTTTGTATTTGAGTCATACCCTAGTAAAAACCCTTCTACAACTTTGGGAGCAAACTTGGAATGTCTACCTTTCTTCACCAAAATGTAGCATTTGCTCCCAAATACCAGAAAGTAAGATACATTGGGTTTGTTACCGGTTAGGAGTTTGTAGGAGGTCTTCTTGAGGAGACGATGTAGATAGAGCCAGTTTATGGCATGGCAAGCTGTGTTCATAGCTTCCGACCAAAACCGCTCGGGCGTCTTGAACTCTCCAAGCATCGTCCTCGCCATGTCGATAAGCGTCATGTTCTTCCTCTTTACCACACCATTTTGTTGTGGTGTGTAGGGAGCGGAGAACTCATGCTTGACACCTTCCTCCTCAAGATACTCCTCGACTTGTAAGTTCTTGAACTCGGACCCGTTGTCCCTCCTTATCTTTTTCACCTTGAGCTCAAATTCGTTTTGAGCCCTCCTTAGAAAGCGCTTTAGGGTCCCTTGGGTTTCTGATTTATCCTGCAAAAAGAATACCCAAGTGAAGCGGGAAAAGTCATCTACATTTACAAGACCATACTTACTTCCCCCGATGCTAAGGTAGGCGATGGGTCCGAAGAGGTCCATGTGAAGAAGCTCCAGAGGTCTTGATGTTGTCATCACATTCTTGCTGTGATGAGTGCTTCCCACCTATTTCCCTGCCTGACAAGCTGCACAAGGTCTATCTTTTTCGAAGCAGACATTGGTTAGTCCTAACACATGTTCTCCCTTTAGAAGTTTATGAAGGTTCTTCATCCCAACATGTGCTAGACGGCGATGCCACAGCCAGCCCATGCTAGTCTTAGTTATTAAGCATGCATCTAGATCGGCCTCCTCTTTTGAAAAATCAACTAAGTAGAGTTTGTCGTCTAATGCACCCTTAAAAGCTAATGAACCATCACTCCTTTTAAAGACAGAAACATCAACATTTGTAAACAAACAATTGTAGCCCATGTGGCACAATTGACTTACAGACAGGAGATTATATCCTAATCACTCTACTAAGAATACATTTAAAATAGAGTGCTCGCTTGTGATGGCTATCTTTCCCAAACCTTTAACCTTGCCTTAGTTCCCATCTCCAAAAACAATCGTATCCTGGGAATCCTTGTTCTTGACATAGGAGGTGAACATCTTCTCCCCCGTCATGTGGTTTGTGCATCCGCTGTCGATAATCCAGCTTGAGCCCCCGGATGCATAAACCTGCAAGGCAATTTAAACTTGGGTTTTAGGTACCCAACTCTTGTTGGGTCCTACAAGGTTAGTCACAATAGCCTTTGGAACCCAAATGCAAGTTTTGTCTCCCTTGCATTTAGATCCCAATTTCCTAGCCACTACTTTTGCATTCTTACACAAAAGTGCAAATGAAGTATTGCAAGCATGGTAAATAGTAGAAGGTTCATTACATACTCTCCTAGGCACATGATGCACAACATTACTTTTCCTAGGCCTACCATGCACAAAAGTAGAGCTAGAGGCAAACATAGCATGTGAATCACGATCATAACTCTCATGAGCATTCCTAGAATATTTTCGATCATTATAAATGAAAGCATGATTCCTTTGAGTACTACTAGCCATAGGAGCCTTCCATTTCTCCTTGTTGAGAACGGGAGCCTTTTGGCTTGTTAAGTTCTTGGTTTCCTTTTGAAAACCAAGTCCATCCTTAATAGAGGGGTGTCTACCCACGGTGTAGTCATCCATAGAAAATTTTAATTGATCAAAATTAATTTTGCAAGTCTTAAGTTGAGCATTAAGACTTGCCACCTCATCATTTAATTTGGTAATAGACATAAGGTGTTCATCACAAGCATCAACATCAAAATCCTTACATCTATTACAAATACTAACATGTTCTACACATGAACTAGATTTGTTTGCTTCTTCTAGCTTAGAATTTAAATCATCATTAATACTCTTTAAACTAGACACAGTTTCATGGCAAGCAGATAATTCAGAAGATAGCATTTCATTTCTCTTAATTTCTAGAGCAAGAGATTTTTGAACACTAATAAACTTATCATGCTCTTCATACAAAATATCCTCTTGCTTTTCTAAAAGTCTATCCTTTTCATTTAAAGCATCAATTAGTTCATTAATCTTCTCTACTTTAGCTCTATCTAATCCTTTAAATAAGCTAGAGTAATCTACTTCATCATCACTAGAATCATCATCGCTAGAAGTAGTGTATTTGGGGGTATCACGAACACTTACCTTCTTTTCCTTGGCCATGAGGCAAGTGTGTCGTTCGTTGGTGAAGAGCGAAGATTTGTTGAAGGCCGAGGCTGCCAGTCCTTCATCGTCGGAGTCGGATGAAGAGCAGTCTGAATCCCACTCTTTGCCAAGATGAGCCTCGCCTTTTGCCTTCCTATAGCTTTTCTTTTTCTCCTTCTTCCCATGTCTTTCTTCCCCCCTGGTCATTTTCATTATCGGGACATTGAGCAATAAAATGACCTGTCTTACCACATTTGAAGCAGGAGCGCTTTCCCTTTGTCTTATTCTTGTTGGGGTACTCCTTGCGTCCTTTTAGTGCGGTCTTGAAGCACTTGATGGTAAGCGCCATCTCCTCTTCGTTGAGGCCAGCGGCCTCCACTTGTGCCACCTTGCTTGGTAGCGTCTCCCGGCTGTTGGTTGCCTTGAGAGCAACAGTTTGAGGCTCGTGGACAAGGAGTGGACCGTTTAGAGCGTCGTCCACATATCGGGCCTCCTTCACCATCATGCGCCCGCTCACAAACTTCCCAAGAATCTCCTCGAGCGTCATCTTGGTGTACCTAGGATTCTCACGAATAAGGTTAACAAGATGGGGGTTAATTACCGTGAATGACCTTAGCATAAGTCGGACGACGTCGTGGTCCGTCCATCTTGTGCTTCCATAGCTCCTATTCTTGTTGACCAGGGTCTTGAGCCTGTTGTATGTTTGAGTTGGCTCCTCTCCCCTGATCATGGCAAACCTCCCCAGCTCGCCTTCCACCAGTTCCATCTTGGTGATCATAGTGGCATCATTTCCCTCATGTGATATCTTGAGGGTATCCCAAATTTGCTTGGCGTTGTCCTAGCCGCTCACCTTGTTGTATTCATCCCTGCATAAGGATGCTAGCAAAACCGTAGTAGCTTGTGCATTCTTATGAATTTGCTCATTAATAAACACAGGGTTATCGGTACTGTCAAAATGCATTCCATTGTCAACTATCTCCCAAATACTAGGATGGAGAGAAAATAAGTGACTACGCATTTTGTGACTCCAAAAAGAGTAGTCTTCTCTATCAAAGTGTGGAGGTTTACCAAGTGGAATTGAAAGCAAATGAGCATTGGAATTGAATGGAATGCGGGAATAATCAAAGGAATAGTTTTGATTAACCGGTTTCTTCTTAGATGAGTCCTCGTCATCGTCGTCTCTTGGTGAAGAAGAGGAGGCGTCGCTATCGTAGTAAATGATCTTCTTGATCCGCCTCTTCTTCTTCCCATCCCTCTTCTTGTGACTCGATCCTGAGTCATTGGGCTTGTCGTCCCTTGGCTCGTTGAAGAGGGACTCCTTCTCCTTGTCGTTGACCACCATCCCCTTTCCCTTAGGATCCATCTCTTCAGGCGATTAGTCCCTTACGTGAAGAGAACGGCTCTGATACCAATTGAGAGCACCTAGAGGGGGGGTGAATAGGTGATCCTGTAAAATTCAACACTAATAACCACAAAACTTTGTTATGCAAGTTAGAACGGCTAAGTAGCTTGAAATGAGTTCTTGTGAACACAGATAATCAAGGTAAAGCACACAAGAGACACGCGATTTTTATCTCGTGGTTCGAACAAGTAACACTTGCCTACTTCCACGTTGTGGCGTCCCAATGGACGAGGGTTGCACTCAACCCCTTTCAAGTGATCCGATGATCAACTTGAATACAATGGTTTTTCCTTTCTTTGTCTTTCTCCCGCTTGCAAGGAATCTCCATAACTTGGAGTCTCTCGCCCTTACAATGAAGATCACAAAAGATGTACGAAAGTAAGGGAGGGGAGAGCAACACACACAAGACTCAAAACATAGCACAATCACGCACACAAGTCACAACTTGAGCTCAAAACACAACTCTCGGAGTTCACAACTCAAATGGAGCTCAAGTCACTATCTCAAAGAATCAAATGCGCGAAGTTGGAGTCTTGGAGGCTTAGAACATTTCTTGAATGCTTGGGTGCCTCCTCCATGCGCCTAGGGGTCCCTTTTATAGCCCCAAGGCAGCTAGGAGCCATTGGAGGCCAACAAGGAAGGCCAAAGTTGCCTTTTGTCGGGTGGTGCACCGGACAGTCCGGTGCACCACCGGACAACCACTGTTCATGGCGCAGACGACCGTTGCCGATTTGTGGCAGTTGGCGCACCAGACACTGTCCGGTGCACACCGAACAGTCCGGTGCCCCCTGCCGACCGTTGGCGCGGGCCACGCGTCGCACGCGGATTGCGCCGCCGACCGTTGCACTGGCGACCGTTGGGATCTAAATGCAAGGGAGACAAAACTAGGAAATTGTGACTAACCTTGTAGGACCCAACAAGACATTGGTTAGGAGCCAGAATTTTTGTCTCCCTTCGATAATGATCTAAATTGTAACATCTTCTCCCCCAATTTTCTATTTTTGTCTCCCAATTTCCTATTTCCGTTGGGATCTAAATGCAAGTTTTGGCACCCTTCGATAATGATCTTTTTCTATTTTTTATTTTCAAATTCTGGCTTACTAAAGTTCAAAATCTTTTAGGTTTGCGTAGGTCTCAAGCTTCCTGAAATGGAGTTCCCTCGATCAGGCAAACTTCTCGAACAATTGGTACAATGCTTGGAGGGTTGATGGGGGGTCTCTTGTACAATGGCTATAGAGTTGACCGGCGCGGAGTCTGCTAATTATGTAGTGGATTGCAAACTTGTCTTCGACTGATGGTAGCCCTGATTTCAACAGGAGAAATCTTTTATAGTAGTTCCGAAGGCTCTCTTTCTCCAACTGTCTAAAGAGGGACAACTTAGCGAGTGCATCCGTTTTGGCATGCAGCCTTGGAAATTCAGCAAACATTTGTCGCGAAGGATCTTCTAGGAGTCAATTGAGAGCGGAGATAGTCTTGAGTACCATGTAAGACCAGACCTCAAGGGCAATGATGAATGACTTGGCCATGGTGTGATCTCCCCCTCTAAGGATGCGATGACAACCTGATAACTCATTATGTAATGAGATGGTTTTGTACTGCTATTTAACTTGGGATAGGTGTCTGCCCTATAATTGTGTGGCCATGGTGTGGCATGGAGTTGCGTAGAGAGGGGACTTCGCTCATCAAGAAAGTTGATACCTTGGAAAGCAGCTAGCATTTGGACTGGCCCGAAGGACTAATTAGCATTTTGATGGTAAGTTGTTCAAGTTGGCTACTAATCGGAGGTCTTCATGGTCCAAGTCTTCAATTTCTTGTTGCAGTGCCCTTGATTTTTCCTCTTCCTGGATCAGTTATCTGATTTTGTCCTGCATGCTAGTTCCATGCCTCTTGGTTGTGAGGATTTCACTTTGCTTCTAGAGATGGGTGTTTCATGCGGAGGCTAAATATCAATAGTTGGTCCTCTGCATTAATACCAGTGTCTTCATTGTCTTGCTGAATGTCGTCTTCTTTGTGTGTTGGGAGCTATTGGTGGGGGCTTGAGGGGTGCAAACCTGGGTGGGGCAGGGGATATCATGCTTCTTGTTAGGTTTGGCCACACTTTGGCCTACTAATAGTGACTCTTCAAGTTTGGGGGCCTTGATGTGAGCTCTCGAAGCTGCAAGTGTGGATACTGCCTTCTAGGGTGGGTGGGTCTTCATTCTGAGGTAGTTGACTGTATCCTGCCTCTGACCCGTTCGTGGTGCTGGTATTGGTTGCGTGAGATGGGATGTCATCAACAAGGTGACTTTGCCTTTTTTGGCGGTGAGGGCTGCCTTCGTGGTCGCATCCTGAAGGGAGGAGTTGGCCTAACGGTTGCTTTATTAGGAGCCATCGAGGGTTGGTATTTGAGCTCGACACGGTGGATGCCATCCATGGGAATTAAAATAGTGGGCCCAAGCACTCAGGAGCAGTGTGATAGGTGGCAAGCTAGTAGCATGACAAAACGGATGGCTAGGAGAACAAATGTCATGTCAAGCGTGTCCCGTCTAGCTAAAGGATGGGGGTATTTATAGGGAAACCAAGGGTGGGTTGCCTAAGTATATCAATGCCCCTGGTTACCTACTATATTCCCTAAATATGTTGTACAATGGGGTAATTACAGACGACATGCCTTCTACCCTAGTTGCGCTAGATTTTCTACCCTGCAAACGGTCGATGGATGGGTCCTCTTTGCAATACCTTTGAGTGGGCCCATTTTGGCTTGTTTGTAGACATTGCTCCAATGTCCCCACTATCGCTGATTAGGGGGTGAGGTCAACACGTCCCACACATAGAAGACTTTCGTGAGGTCTTTGCTTGGGGGCCCTTTGCTGGATGACACCTTCGCAACCCTTGCCTAGACAAAGCAAGGGTTGGCAGGGCCTTCGCTGTGTGACGGTCCTCATCCTCTGACACCGTACGGGGAGTAGAGTCTTCGATCTCCCGGGGCAACACGAGGGCTTAGCCCCCATGTGTGCCTTCACTTCTTCCCTAGCTCCTTGCTTTGCATTGGACACTTCAACAATTGATTAGCAAACAAAGGGTCATCGAGGGCTAGTTTCGTATTCGCTCCAACATCGTAATTATTTGATTACTAAGTAATTTTTAGGAGCTTTTTGATATAATGCAATTCACCCTTCGAATTTCTTATGAATAAACTCACCACGTGGGTCACCCCATGTGGTAATAACAATGATAGTCGTGTGCCATGTAAGGGATCATAAGGGAAAATAAGTTCTAATGGTGATCTGTGTTAACATCGTTATGTTCTCACTAGAATAGATCTTTGTTCTCACTAGGATAGATCTTTGTTCAGCTTGAGATTCAGTAGTAGACAATAGTAGATCTTCACCTTTATGTCAAACACCTTGGTGGTGAACAAATTTCGTTATTGCTGCAATATCGACAACACAGTCTATGTGGAGAGAGACTTGTCTACATTGCCAATTTGAGAACCACCCTCATGAACCTCAAGCAAGTACACCATGCAACAAATTGTGTCTACTATTGAATCTCATGTGGAAATAGACTTTTGCACCATGTATAAGCAAGTCCATTGCACTCTAGACCAAATCTGCTAACCAATCAGATGTAATATCATCTTTTGCATGAAGAACATGCTTATTTAGATACAAATCTGATATGACAACTGACTTCAATCACAATCAACTATCTACATACAAGAACTCCACCACATCAAGGAAAGACAACATGAATCCATATCAAAACTAGAAACCCATGTCTTGACATGAAATGACTCAGACAATGATGAAGACTCAATGCCACTAGCTGTATCCAAATACGGATCATCATCACTAGGCAATTGGCTAGATGTCAAAACACTTTGGAACAAAATGGTTAGCCCATCGTAGGATATCACTCAGACAACAACCTTCATGGGGGACATTCTACTCCATCACTTTTGGTCCCTCAAGGGAGGTATTTATGGTAGGTATCTTAGAGGGTCATGCGTAAAATAACCCTATCAATGAGGATTTGAAAGTCGCCTAGAGGGGGTGAATAGGGCGAATCTGAAATTTATAAACTTAAGCACAACTACAAGTCGGGTTAGCGTTAGGAATATGAACGAGTCCGAGAGAGAGGGCGAAAAACAAATCGTGAGCGAGTAAAGAGTGAGACACGATGATTTGTTTTATCGAGGTTCGGTTCTTGCAAACCTACTCCCCGTTGAGGTGGTCACAAAGACCAGGTCTCTTTCAACCCTTTCCCTCTCTCAAACGGTCACTTAGACCGAGTGAGCTTCTCTTCTCAATCAAACGGAACGCAAAGTTCCCGCAAGGACCACCACACAATTGGTGTCTCTTGCCTTGGTTACAATTGAGTTTGATCACAAGAAGAATGAGAAAGAAAAGAGGCAATCCAAGCGCAAGAGCTCAAATGAACACAAATGTCGCTCTCTCTAGTCACTATTTGATTTGGAGTGATTCCGGACTTAGGAGAGGATTTGATCTCTTTGGTTGTGTCTAGAATTGAATGTTATAGCTCTTGTAATGTGTTGAAGGTGGAAAACTTGGATGCAATTGAATGTGGTGTGGTTGGCGTATTTATAGCCCCAACCACCAAAAAGTGGTCGTTGGAAGGCTGCTGTCGCATGGCGCACCGAACAGTCTGGTGCGCCACCGGACACTGTTCGGTGCGCTAGCCACGTCAGCCGGTCGTTGGGTTCTGACCGTTGGAGCTTTGACTGGTGGGGCCTCTGGGCTGTCCGGTGGTGCACCGGACAGGTCCTGTAGACTGTCCGGTGCGCCAACTGCGCGTGCTCTGTCCTCTGCGCGCACAGGCGCGCATTAATTGCGTTGCAGTCGACCGTTGCGCGTGAAGTAGCCGTTGCTCCGCTGGCACACCGGACAGTCCGGTGTGACACCGGACACTGTCCGCCTCCCATTTTCCCGAAGGTGGCAAGTTCAGCTTCGAGTTCCCTGGTGCACCGGACAGTCCGGTGCGCCAGACCAGGGTGCCTTTGGGTTGTCTTTTGCTCTCTTTGTTTGAACCCTTTCTTGGTCTTTTTATTGGCTTATTGTGAACCTTTGGCACCTGTAAAACTTATAGACTAGAGCAAACTAGTTAGTCCAATTATTTGTGTTGGGCAATTCAACCACCAAAATCAATTAGGAAATAGGTGTAAGCCTAATTCCCTTTCAATCTCCCCCTTTTTGGTGATTGATGCCAAAATAAACCAAAGCAAGTATAGAAGTGCATAATTGAACTAGTTTGCATAATGTAAGTGCAAAGG
The DNA here is from genome assembly GCF_902167145.1 of Zea mays. Classification (NCBI taxonomy): domain Eukaryota; kingdom Viridiplantae; phylum Streptophyta; class Magnoliopsida; order Poales; family Poaceae; genus Zea; species Zea mays. Next base: position 94,895,946 of record NC_050097.1, read on the forward strand.
TTACTTAGAATTGAACCAATAAATATTTTCATAAGATATGCATGGATTGTTTCTTTATTTTTAACATTTTTGGACCACGCTTGCACCACATGTTTTGTTTTTGCAAGTTCTTTTGTAAATTCTTTTCAAAGTCCTTTTGCAAATAGTCAAAGGTAAATGAATAAGATTTTGAGAACCATTTTCAAGATTTGAAATTTTCTCCCCCTGTTTCAAATGCTTTTCCTTTGACTAAACAAAACTCCCTCTTAATAAAATCCTCATCTTAGTATTCAAGAGGGTTTTAAGATACCAATTTGAAAAATCACCATTTTGAAAAGCCTTTTCTTAATTTAAATTTTTGAAAATTGGTGGTGGTGCGGTCCTTTTGCTTTGGGCTAATACTTTCTCCCCCTTTGGCATGAATCGCCAAAAACGAATACTTGAGTGAAATATAAGCCCGTATTAACTACTTTCTCCCCCTTTGGCGAACAAAATATGAGTGAAGATTATACCAAAGTTGGAGAGTGGCTCGGAGTGACGACGAAGGATGAGTAATTTCGATGGAGTGGAGTGGAAGCCTTTTTCTTCGCCGAAGACTCCTATTCCCTTTCAATCGATGACTTGGTTTGAAATACACTTGAAAACACATTAGTCATAGCACATGAAAGAGGTATGATCAAAGGTATAGTAAAGAGCTATGTGTGCAAAACATCAAAAGAAATTCCTAGAATCAAGGATATTTAGCTCATGCCTAGGTTTGTTAAAGGTTTGTTCATCTAGTGGCTTGGTAAAGATATCGGCTAATTGTTCTTTACTGTTGATATAAGCAATCTCGATATCCCCCTTTTGTTGGTGATCCCTTAGAAAATGATACCGAATGGCTATGTGTTTAGTGCGGCTATGTTCAACGGGATTATCCGCCATGCGGATTGCACTCTCATTATCACATAGAAGAGGAACTTTGGTTAATTTGTAACCATAGTCCCTAAGGGTTTGCCTCATCCAAAGTAATTGCACGCAACAATGGCCTGCGGCAATATACTCGGCTTCGGTGGTAGAAAGAGCTACGGAATTTTGCTTCTTTGAAGCCCAAGACACCAGAGACCTTCCCAAGAACTGGCAAGTCCCCGATGTGCTCTTTCTATTAATTTTGCACCCCGCCCAATCGGCATCCGAATAACTAATTAAATCAAATGTGGATCCCCTAGGATACCAAAGCCCAAACTTAGGAGTATGAACTAAATATCTCAAGATTCGTTTTACGGCCGTAAGGTGAGCTTCCTTAGGGTTGGCTTGGAATCTTGCACACATGCATACAGAAAGCATAATGTCCGGTCGTGAAGCACATAAATAGAGTAAGGAGCCTATCATCGACCGGTATACCTTTTGATCGATGGATTTACCTCCCGTGTCGAGGTCGAGATGCCTGTTGGTTCCCATGGGTGTCTTGATGGGCTTGGCTTCCTTCATCCCAAACTTGTTTAGAATGTCTTGAATATACTTCGTTTGGCTAATGAAGGTGCCCTCTTGGAGTTGCTTCACTTGAAATCCTAAGAAGTACTTCAACTCCCCCATCATGGACATCTCGAATTTTTGTGTCATGATCCTACTAAATTCTTCACATGTAGATTCGTTAGTAGACCCAAATATGATATCATCAACATAAATTTGGCATACAAACAAATCATTGTCAAGAGTTTTAGTAAATAAGGTAGGATCGGCTTTTCCGACTTTGAAGCCATTAGTGATAAGAAAATCTCTTAGGCATTCATACCATGCTCTTAGGGCTTGCTTGAGCCCATAAAGCGCCTTAGAGAGTTTGTAAACATGGTTAGGGTATTCACTATCTTCAAAGTCGGGAGGTTGCTCAACATAAACCTCTTCCTTGATTGGTCCATTGAGGAAGGCACTTTTCACGTCCATTAGGTAAAGCTTAAAGCCATGGTAAGTAGCATAGGCAAGTAAAATGCGAATTGATTCTAGCCTAGCTACGGGTGCATAGGTTTCACCAAAATCCAAACCTTCGACTTGTGAATATCCCTTGGCCACAAGTCGGGCTTTGTTCCTTGTCACCACACCATGCTCATCTTGCCTGTTGCGGAAGACCCACTTGGTTCCTACAACATTTTGATTAGGACGTGGAACCAAATGCCATACCTCATTCCTAGTGAAGTTGTTGAGCTCCTCTTGCATCACCACCACCCAATCCGAATCTTGAAGTGCTTCTTCTATCCTATGTGGCTCAATAGAGGAAACAAAAGAGTAATGTTCACAGAAATGAGCAACACGAGATCAAGTAGTTACGCCCTTTTGAATATCGCCGAGGATGGTGTTCACGGGGTGATCTCGTTGGATTTCTTGGTGGACTCTTGGGTGTGGTGGCCTTGGAACTTGTTCACCTTCCTCATCTTGATCATTGCTCTCCTCTTGAGGTGGCTCAACTTCTTGATCTTCTCCTTCATCATTTTGAGCCTTATCCTCATCTTGAGTTGGTGGAGATGCTTGTGTGGAGGAAGACGGTTGATCTTGTGCATGTGGTGGCTCTTCGGATTCCTTAGGACACACATCCCCAATGGACATGTTCCTTAGTGCGACGTATGGAGCCTCTTCATCACCTATCTCATCAAGATCAACTTGCTCTACTTGAGAGCCGTTAGTTTCATCAAACACAATGTCACAAGAAACTTCAACTAGCCAAGAGGACTTGTTAAAGACTCTATATGCCCTTGTTTTGAATCATGTCCTAGTAAAAATCCTTCTACAGTCTTAGGAGCAAATTTGGATTTTCTACCTCTTTTAACAAGAATAAAGCATTTGCTACCAAAGACTCTAAAATATGAAACATTGGGCTTTTTACCGGTTAGGAGTTCATACGATGTCTTCTTGAGGATTCGGTGTAGATATAACCGGTTGATGGCGTAGCAGGCGGTGTTGACCGCCTCGGCCCAAAACCGATCCGAAGCCTTGTATTCATCAAGCATGGTCCTTGCCATGTCCAATAGAGTTCTATTCTTCCTCTCCACTACAACATTTTGTTGTGTGGTGTAGGGAGAAGAGAACTCATGCTTGATGCCCTCCTCCTCAAGGAAGCCTTCAATTTGAGAGTTCTTGAACTCCGTCCCGTTGTCGCTTCTAATCTTTTTGATCCTTAAGCCGAACTCATTTTGAGCCCGTCTCAAGAATCCCTTTAAGGTCTCTTGGGTATGAGATTTTTCCTGCAAGAAGAACACCCAAGTGAAGCGAGAATAATCATCCACAATAACTAGACAGTACTTACTCCCGCCGATGCTTATGTAAGCTATTGGGTCGAATAGGTCCATGTGTAGGAGCTCGAGTGGCTTGTCAGTCGTCATGATGTTCTTATGTGGATGATGAACACCAACTTGCTTCCCTGCCTGACATGCGCTACAAACCCTGTCTTTCTCAAAATGAACATTTGCTAGTCCCAAAATGTGTTCTCCCTTTAGAAGCTTGTGAAGATTCTTCATTCCAACATGTGCTAGTCGGCGATGCCAGAGCCAGCCCATGTTAGTCTTAGCAATTAAGCAAGTGTCGAGTTCAGCTCTATCAAAATCTACTAAGTATAGCTGACCCTCTAACACTCCCTTAAATGCTATTGAATCATTACTTCTTCTAAAGACAGTAACACCTATATCTGTAAAAAGACAGTTGTAGCCCATTTTACATAATTGCGAAACTGAAAGCAAGTTATAATCTAAAGAATCTACAAGAAAAACATTGGAAATGGAGTGGTCAGGAGATATAGCAATTTTACCCAATCCTTTGACCAAGCCTTGATTCCCATCCCCGAATGTGATAGCTCATTGGGGATCTTGGTTTTTCTCATAGGAGGAGAACATCTTCTTCTCCCCTGTCATATGGTTTGTGCACCCGCTATCGATGATCCAACTTGAGCCCCGGATGCATAAACCTATAAAACAAGTTTAGTTCTTGATTTTAGGTACCCAAACGGTTTTGGGTCCTTTGGCATTAGATACAAGAACTTTGGGTACCCAAACACAAGTCTTGGTGCCCTTGTGTTTGTCCCCAACATACTTGGAAACTACCTTGCCTAATTTGTTGGTTAGCACATAAGATGCATCAAAAGTTTTAAATGAAATGTTATGATCATTTGATGCAGTAGGAGTTTTCTTCTTAGGCAATTTTGCACGGGTTGATTGCCTAGAGCTAGATGTCTCACCCTTATACATAAAAGCATGATTAGGGCCAGAGTGAGACTTCCTAGAATGAATTCTCCTAATTTTGCTCTCGGGATAACCGGCAGGATACAAAATGTAACCCTCGTTATCCTGAGACATGGGAGCCTTGCCCTTAATAAAGTTAGACAATCTTTTAGGAGGGGCATTAAGTTTGACATTGTCCCCCTTTTAGAAGCCAATGCCGTCTTTGATGCCAGGGCGTCTCCCACTATATAGCATGCTTCTAGCAAATTTAAATTTTTCATTTTCTAAGTCATGCTCATTAATCTTATCATTAAGTTGAGCTATGTGATCATTTTGTTTCTTAATTAATGCTAGGTGATCATAAATAGCATCAACATTAATATCTCTACATCTAGTACAAATGGAAATATGCTCGACAGTAGATGTAGAGGGTTTGCAAGATTTTAGTTCAACAATCTTAGCATGTAAAATGTCATTTTCACTTCTAAGATTGGAAATTGTAACATTGCAAACATCTAAATCTTTAGCCTTAGCAATTAATTTTTCATTATCATTTCTAAGGCTAGCAAGAGAGATATTCAATTCTTCAATCTTAGTAAGTAAACTAACATTATCATCTCTAAGATTGGGAATTGAAACATCACTAACATTAGAATCAACCTCAGCAATTAATTTAGCATTTTCATTTCTAAGGTTGGCAATAATATCATTACAAGTGCTTAGCTCACTAGATAATTTTTCACATTTTTCTACTTCTAGAGCATAAGCATTCTTAACCTTAACATGCTTCTTGTTTTCTTTAATAAGGAAGTCCTCTTGAGAGTCCAAGAGTTCATCCTTCTCATGAATAGCACTAATTAATTCATTTAATTTTTCCTTTTGTTGCATGTTTAGGTTGGCAAAAAGGGTGCGCAAATTATCCTCCTCATCACAAGAATTATCCTCATCACTAGAGGTTTCATATTTAGTGGAGGATTTTGATTTTACCTTCTTCCTTTTATCGTCCTTTGCCATGAGGCACTTGTGGCTGACGTTGGGGAAGAGGAGTCCCTTGGTGACGGCGATGTTGGTGGCGTCCTCGTCGGAGGAGGAGTCGGAGGAGCTCTCGTCGGAGTCCCACTCGCGGCACACATGGGCATCGCCGCCCCTCTTCTTGTGGTACCTCTTCTTTTCTCTCCTCTTGCCCTTCTTGTCGTCGCCCCTGTCACTGTCACTAGATAATGGACATTTTGCAATAAAATGACCGGGCTTACCACACTTGTAGCAAACTTTCTTGGAGCGGGGCTTGTAATCCTTCCCCCTCCTTTGCTTGAGGATTTGGCGGAAGCTCTTGATGATGAGCGCCATCTCCTCATTGTCGAGCATAGAGGCGTCTATGGGTTGTCTACTTGATGTAGACTCCTCCTTTTTCTCCTCCGTTGCCTTGAATGCGACCGGTTGTGCTTCGGGCGTGGAGGGGCCATCTAGCTCGATGATTTTCTTTGAGCCTTTGATCATCAACTCAAAGCTCACAAAGTTTCCTATTACTTCCTCGGGAGACATTAGTGTATATCTAGGATTACCACGAATTAATTGAACTTGCGTAGGATTAAGAAAAACGAGGGATCTTAGAATAACCTTGACCATTTCATGGTCATCCAATTTTGTGCTCTGAGGTTGCGCACTTGGTTCACTAAGGTCTTGAGTCGGTTGTACATTTCTTGTGGCTCCTCCCCTTGACGAAGCCGAAAGCGACCGAGCTCCCCCTCGATCGTTTCCCGCTTGGTGATTTTGGTCACCTCGTCTCCTTTGTGCGCGGTCTTGAGTACGTCCCAAATCTCCTTGGCGCTCTTTAATCCTTGCACCTTGTTATACTCCTCTCGACTTAGAGAGGCGAGGAGTATAGTGGTGGCTTGAGAGTTGAAGTGTCGGATTTGGGCGACCTCGTCTGAATCATAGTCTTCATCCCCCGGTGATGGTACCTGTACTCCAATCTCAACAACATCCCAAATGCTAGTGTGGAGTGAGGTTAGATGATGTCTCATTTTATCACTCCACATATTATAATCTTCACCATCAAAAATAGGTGGTTTGCCTAATGGGACGGAAAGTAATGGAGTACGTTTGGAAATGCGAGGGTAGCATAGGGGAATCTTACTAAACTTCTTGTGCTCATGGCGCTTAGAAGTTACGGACGGCGTGTCGGAGCCGGAGGTGGATGGCGACGAAGAGTCGGTCTCGTAGTAGACCACCTTCCTCATCTTCTTCTTCTTGTCACCGCTTCGACGCGACTTGTTGTGTGAAGGGGATCCCTTCACTTTGTTGGCAGACTCCCCGGATGGAGCCTTCCCATGGCTTGTGGTGGGCTTCTCGCCGGTCCCGATCTCCCTCTTGGCGGATGCTCCCGACATCACTTCGAGCGGTTAGGCTCTAATGAAGCACCGTCTCTGATATCAATTGAAAGTCGCCTAGAGGGGGGTGAATAGGGCGAATCTGAAATTTATAAACTTAAGCACAACTACAAGCCAGGTTAGCGTTAGGAATATGAACGAGTTCGAGAGAGAGGACGAAAAACAAATCGTGAGCGAGTAAAGAGTGAGACATGATGATTTGTTTTACCAAGGTTCGGTTCTTGCAAACCTACTCCCCGTTGAGGTGGTCACAAAGACCGGGTCTCTTTCAACCCTTTCCCTCTCTCAAACGGTCACTTAGACCGAGTGAGCTTCTCTTCTCAATCAAACGGAACACAAAGTTCCCGCAAGGACCACCACACAATTGGTGTCTCTTGCCTTGGTTACAATTGAGTTTGATCACAAGAAGAATGAGAAAGAAAAGAGGCAATCCAAGCGCAAGAGCTCAAATGAACACAAATGTCGCTCTCTCTAGTCATTATTTGATTTTGAGTGATTCCGGACTTGGGAGAGGATTTGATCTCTTTGGTTGTGTCTAGAATTGAATGCTATAGCTCTTGTAATGTGTTGAAGGTGGAAAACTTGGATGCAATTGAATGTGGGGTGGTTGGGGTATTTATAGCCCCAACCACCAAAAAGTGGCAGTTGGAAGGCTGCTGTCGCATGGCGTACCGGACAGTCCGGTGCGCCAGCCACATCAGCCGGCTGTTGGGTTCTGACCGTTGGAGCTCTGACTGGTGGGGCCTCTCGGCTGTCCGGTGGTGCACCGGACAGGTCCTGTGGACTGTCCGGTGCGCCAACTACGCGTGCTCTGTCCTCTGCACGCACAGGCGCGCATTAAATGCGTTGCAGTCGACCGTTGCGCGCGAAGTAGTCGTTGCTCCGCTGGCACACCGGACAGTCTGGTGTGACACCAGACAGTCCAGTGAATTATAGCGGAGCGGCCTCCCATTTTCCCGAAGGTGGCAAGTTCAGCTTCGAGTTCCCTGGTGCACCGGACAGTCCGGTGCGCCAGACCAGGGTGCCTTTGGGTTGTCTTTTGCTCTCTTTGTTTGAACCCTTTCTTGGTCTTTTTATTGGCTTATTGTGAACCTTTGGCACCTGTAAAACTTATAGACTAGAGCAAACTAGTTAGTCCAATTATTTGTGTTGGGCAATTCAACCACCAAAATCAATTAGGAAATAGGTGTAAGCCTAATTCCCTTTCAGGATTCTACATCTTTTGAAGGTGAAACTTCAGTAGCAAAATCAGATCGTGTCTCTACCACACAGCAAGGTTAGAGGAGCAGCACCAATAAGCAGTAAGGGCATGACTCCATTAACCTGTCTCACAAGATGATCAAATGGTCTCTAATGGAACTGCTTGGCGTACAAATTAATGCTTAGATTGCAATCACGATAGGGTTAAAATACAACAAGATCAAGCTAAAGATAATGGATGATGGGGTCAGTTGGTGGAACGAAGAAATCTCTTATTACAGCTTAATGATGTGTTGAAAGAAATTGAGTTCTATACTCGATCCCAAAGTAGTGGAGATAGATTGACTTCCAATGTCATCCGAATGGAAACTACACCAAGACATTGTCAACAAATGCATGGACGTAACCACCAAGACCATCTTACAACAAATTTTTGATGCTCATCTAGTGCATGTTCTATGCATAGGGTCAACTCCAATAGATCTTTGCCATCAAATCAGTGATTGGTATGATTCTCATACACGCTTCAATGACACACTCAAAGGCAATGGGAAGAAGTAGAATGGAAAGGCAAGAGGAATGGGAGAGAGAACATGGCCCTATTAGTTAAATAGAGGGTCAAAATAGGTCAATGGTAGTCTTCTTAGGGTGTTTTCATTATGATCCTCACTAGCTAGGTAGAACAACCAAAGCTCAAAATCGTTCAAGTGATTATCTAGCATATGGTGGTCTTCTAGCATTAACGAGTATACTTTGCTCCTTCAGTTGGACAATCACATTCATGTTAGCTAATATGGATAAATATGACCCTAAGGAGGACTCAAACACCTAGATCCAAGTCTATGCATTAGCATTAAAGGCGGTAGGAGGTGACTATGACATAATGGCAACTTATGTCCTGATTGAGCCTAGGACATAGACCCTAAGGTGGTTTCAAAATCTTCCTTACGATGCAAGCAATTCATGAGATAACTTATGTGACTGGATCATAGCAAACTTTTGTAGCATGTATGACCAACCGATTATGGAACAATATCTAAGCTAAGTCTGACAACGACCCAACGAGTCACTCAAGGAGTATATCAAAGGATATACTCACATAAGCAATTAGAATCCCATCATCAATGAGAACTATGACATCAACACATTGAAGGAGTCCTAGATGAGCACTTGCTTGAACACCTCGGCTTGACACCACCAACGATAGTAGAGTATCTTTTCAGTACGACAAATGACCATGCTAGAGCTTTAGAAGAGGTAAAAGACATTCTTTAGCATAATGGAAAAGAGGAAAAGTCTTCTTCAACTAGTAAAGACAAGAGGAGAGAACTTAGTGGATGGGACGATCCCCAGCAATTTGACCAACACAGATAGAGCTGGAACAACGAATGAAGAGGGGACAACATGATAGATTCCAAAGACTATGATAGCAAGCATCTGATATAGATAATAGAAGATATGCTTCACGATACATTGTCCTTTTATTCCCTGACATAAGCACACCACATAGAGACACCTTGCCCAGGCAAAACAAGGATCAAGATGAAGATAATCATGATCAAGGTAACGATAAGAAGGACAAGAACAATGTTGGAGCGAATACGAGATGCCAAAACTAAGGATCAATTCTATGGTAGTGCATAGTAAACAATTCAAGATTTGATATATTGCTGACAGCAAAAAAAAGTGTACTGCATGTGTAAAGGACTCCACCACGAGGTTTTTCAGCATCAAGATAGTAAAAACTGACACTCTGGGCTTGCTAGCCTTTATTGGTGTGTGGTCTGAGATCTAATCCGCATCAACATGTACATTTAGACCGCCATACGTAATTTTAATGGTCAGAGTATATAGATACTCAAGTGAATATTTTATTCAACTAATACTCATATTATGCAAACAAGCCAAATGGATGTACCCTTGGCTTTGCTTTCAGACGATTGAGCACTTCTATGACTAGCAATGCAAGCACTGAGTTTCGAACTTTAGTGGACAACCTCTCTATTGGAGGTTCTACCACGAGCTTGTCCAGTTAGGGTCTGTTCGATTTGACGGGGATGAAATCCCCTTCTATTCAAATTTGTATAAGGGTTGATTTGGTGACCAGGGATTACGGGGGGATTGGAGGGATTAGGGGGGAATTAGTTCATTTCCCCCTCAATACCCTCCAATCCCCGTGATCACCTTGTCACCAAATCAACCCTAAGGGCTCCTTTGGATGCTTGGAAAGAAAATACACATGGGTTTACACCCCGAAGAGAATTTCCACCCTACACCAGACATCCCTGCCCCACTACGTGATTAGAACCCTCTAGAGGTGATTTTACCCAATATCTATTTGGGAGAGAGAGGGATTAAAATCCCGACCAATAAAAAATTAGAAAAATCAGAAAAACATAGAAATGTAAATTGTTGCTGCAATACACAAAATTATCAGCAAGGATAAAAATATTCATACAAATCCGAAGTACATGCATCAAACAAAAATATTCCATACAAATTCGAAGTACATAAAAAGGTAAATTGTCACAAGGCACTCCAAAGATGAGCATTCCAAAGTTCATACAAGAGTTTCTCATGTCAACCTTCACTACAATGTCCCAAAACCAGATACAAAGAAGCCAAAAATGTAAGCACCATCTGCATCCATCAGCTTGTAAACACCACCAGCAACCACGATACAATGTAGATTAGACCTACAATTACATAAAAGCGAAATAGTTAGATGCAATCATTTTGGTATCCATAACAAACGAACCTTTGGAATCTTGAAGTACAAACATATGAAAGTTACCTTAGGAGCGATTTCAATTTTGACCCATAACAAACGAACCTTTGTAATCTTGAAGTTCATGAAAATTTATCTGTTTACCTCACACTTCAGCACATTTGTTGCTTGTGCCATTTCCTCATCTGAAAGTTCTTCAATTGTTTCTAAAAGATCTATACACCGCTTAATAGAATAGTCACCTGCTTCCTTAGTTGTCTCATTGAGTTCATTCATAAATATTTTTGTTTCATTTGCCCTAATGTCCACATAGTTTTGTAAAACTCCAGCAATACTGAGCTTTCTTTTCTTCCCAATCCTATTTTCAAGATTTTAGAGCAAGATGAAGATGGTGTTTCTATCTCATCTATGTCTATGGGTCCACTAGATGGCATGTGATCATCCACATTTGCAAGGAAAGGGTTAAGGTGAGAATCATGAGCATCAATATCAATAGTGCTAACATGTTCAATTGGTTGGGGTGCTAGTTCAGCTGATGTGAAGTTTAAATCACCTGTAGCAATGCTTCCTGTTTCACATAGCAAATAGAGAGACAAAAAAGATTTTGCTTTACTACTGTATTCTAAACAAAGATAGCTAGTTGCCACTCCACTAACGGATTGGTCTTTAGGAAATCAATGAGTTAGCCTAGTTTTATCTAACTTAATTAACTAAAAGGTATGTGATACAAATATTACAATACCTTCATGCAGTTTTTCCAGTTCATAAAACAAAGGGAATGATTTTGCTTGGAATTTCTTCAGCCTTGGAATATCCTATCGAGTACAAAATAAAACATTTATTAATATATAAACAAGGCATAAAATGAAACTTTTCATGGATAAAATGACCTTACATGGATAAGCTTTTCCCATATTACTGGCTCAGCATTAATCATGCACAAAGATTCATTCCATCCTGCACCACTTTTCTTTTTTCCATCACGGATTGCCTTGTAGTTTGCTTTAAGCTCTTTCTCTTTTCTTGTATTTGGCCCTTTGTAAACCGATCAGATGGAAACTTTTCATTAAAACTCTTCACAATGCTCTTCCAACCTTCGGCCGCCCAGCCATTTTTCCCCGGAACCTTTGATGATTGTGCTCATTCAATATATCAACTAGGCCTTTTTCTTTATTGAAGTTCCAATGAGCCCTAGAGTTTTCTTCTTTACTCATAGCTATACTAAGAAAAACACCCGATGAACAGGACAACTCACAAGTTATACAATGGAGATAAATAAGAAAACTTGACTACAAATGTATCATCTCATTCACAAACAAGCTAGAGCACATATAGCGTCAACAATAATACATTTATTAAGTTTCAAGAAGTTCAATACAACAGCAACATTTGCACATACATTATATTAATATAGCAGCAACAATTATACATAACTTAATATAGCATCAACAATTATAACTTAGGATTGGTTTTGATTGTAGCATTCCCACATTTGTATGGCAATCTGATCTTGAAGTATGCTTCCAGCATGATCTTGTAAGTTAAGAGACTCCACATCATTTTAATACTTCCCATCTCCTTCAGGTAGGTCGATATGATCACTTGGTTGGTATAAGTAGGTTACTCATCTAGCCACCCCTCATCTCCACTTAAGCCTCTAATTATGTTTTAAAGACAGTTGCAGCTGCTGGAATTTTTATCTAAGATTCTATGGGATGATGTGTACCCACGTTCAGGATTTGAAATCTCTTTTTTAGAGCCCCAATAGCCCTCTCAATATGGTTTCTAAGGATTGCATGGCGATGATTGAATATTTCCTTGTGATTAGCATATTCACTTGCACGAGATGAGCGTCGCATCCTAAATTCACTCAAATGGTACCGAACTCCACGATATAGTGCAAGGAATTCTGGTGTGTTTGCATATCCGCCATCCACAAGGTAGAATTTTCCTTCTGGCACATGGAAACCCTTACTAATAGCTAATCGAAGAACTCCATCGTCTGAAGCAGACCCTTCCCATCCATAGGATATAAATGTGAAGTTCAGATTAAAGTCACATGCTACCATCACATTCTGAGAAAGTGTGCCTTTTCTATTTCTATATGGAGGGGCTTTCTCTTCTGAAATTGTGATGGGAACATGTGTACCATCAATGGCACCAATACAGTTCTGTAGATGAATAAGTCAGATTTAAGATGCAACAAAGATTAGGAAACCATTGACTCAAGTGTCTATATCTCACCTTAAAAAGGCCAGAATCGAGGATCTGTTGCAATCTTGGGGTGAGTTTGGTTGGAACTAGGAAGCTTCAAAAATTTGTGGGTGAGAGTTGGAATCATATTGAAAACCGCCTTTATGTGCTTATGGACTGTTTCCCCACTATGTTGAAATGTTTTCTTCAGTCTTTCATTGCTAGCATTGTGTGAAATCATGAATAGAAACATTCCTAGTGGCTCCTCAATGATAACTCTCTGTGTGTCACGCAACAACCACTCCCGCCTAAGATAGTTGCATGTTGCCTTAAAAATCTCTGGCTCCATACGAAACTCTGACTTACACCAACTCTCATGCACCTCTAGAATTTCATTCATCTTTTTAGCACCAGTATATTCAGAAGTATGAACTGGCCTTTTCTCATCATTAAGGCACTGAAGTATGGCATGAACTATTACAAAAAACAATTCATCGTCTTCTTTTTGTTGTAATTGCATGAATTTCCTAATTTTTTCCTTTCAATATTCCATAATCTTGTCGCTAGAGCCCATTATCTAAGAGTTGCAAATAGTACATAACTTAGTGATAGTATTAAAAAATAGTAAGTGATAAATAGATAAACAGATAAATAGATAAACTAATAAACAGATAAACAGATAAACTGATGACCATATTGAGAAGTGAGTTACCGTGGTAGCTTCTGTTCTGAGCAAGAACCCAGCGTCAGGGAGCACTATCGTCTGCTGATCACTGCATATTAATTGAGTAGTGAGTTTACAATAACATATTATCGGTCGTGGTCGAACAACACAAAATAATAAAAGAATTTGCCTCCCCACGCGGCCCAACACAAAAGAATAATATGATCACTCCATATTATCAGTCTGTTGATAACTGCATATTAATTGAGCCACAAAAGAACAGCACAAATGACACCAGGCCCAACAATGAATTTGCCTCCACACATGGCCCGCCGGCATGCCACTCGCCGAGCACGAGCTCGCGTCTGCGGCTACCACCTCCGCGCTCGGGGTAGCCTTCGGGGTGCGCCTGCTCGTCGCCCTCTCCCGCTCCCGCGCGCTCAAGCCACTCGCGGCTGCCACGTCCGCGGCACCGTGTCGAAGCAGACGATGCAGACGTCCCCTCTTCCTCTTACCTCTCTCCTTCGTAGCTGCAGACCACGTCACCGGCTCTGGGTCAACTGCCGATAAGTCCCGGCGATGCAGAGCTATGAGCGAGTGGGGATGGAGGCGATGGAGCGTGGGCACGTGAGCAGCAATGGATCTCAGCCGCCGACTCAAACCCTAGCCGCCATAGGTGCTGCTGGACTGTGGGAGTGACGGACAAGATGAGAGACCGAGAGCCACCACGGGAATGGAACGAGAAACACGAGTGGGGACTAGTTTTTTTACTTCCCCATGGATCGACAGGGTTAGGAATAAAAATGCCCGTGACGTTTCAGCCCATGCCTCATCCAAACAGGAGCCCGAGATATGTGGGGAAGAGAATACGCGGACCTTATTTCTCAAGCGGATTGGGCTAGGATCCCTGCAGGGATTGGGTCATCCAAAGGAGCCCTAAAAGAGGATTTAATCCACTCCAATCTTTCTCAATACACCCCTAACATAACAAGCCTTTAGGGATTGGAGGGGTTTGATTACCTTCCTTTTCAATTGAAAGGTAAACAGAACAAGGTATTAGTATTACAAGCTCTAAGTTATTAGTATTACAATAGGCTATGGAATGGTAAACAGAGCTAAGGTATTACATCAATTCAACATAATACATGGTTCCTAAATTGGTATCTGTTGTTGCAGGTTCGTGCATATTACCTTACACACCATAACACTATCGCTGGTGTTGTGAACCTTGTTAAAAATCTCAAGATTAAGAGAATTATCATCGGTTCAAGGTTAGTACATGACATACGTACATATTCAGAATATCCCTTCCTAGCATGTAAAAACTGAACTAGTTAAGAGATGCAGGAACATGACAATGCAAGATGTGCTTAGCCGAATGTGTCAGGTTTGGGTGGTGCTCAGTGGCAAACACATCTCCACTAGGTATAATTGAGATATTACACCAAATCACTATCAAGTGATAATGATGTACTTTCAATAACATCTGAATCAAATCTGATAACGACTTGTTGCATAAAATCATTTGAAATACAGCAAAGATCCTGTGGAGCATAATAGAATTTTGGGAGAGGAAGGAAGCTCAAGTTATTTTGGAACTATACAAGAAAGAGCTCTAAAATGCAAAGTATGTGCTCAGTACTCCATGTTTACTTCCGATAGGAGGAAATAGAAAAAAACTGCTCATTAATCTGTTTGTACAGAGGATTTTCAGAGTTAGTCAAAATCAATTTTCACTAAAATATTAGTATCTTTGTGGATTCAAACCCACAGCCAACTCGGATGTGTGTCGTTCCATGATTGTTTAAAAAAATATAAAAAATTCCAATCTCATAATATGTGAAATTGAAATAAATGTTTGAGATACTTAGTAATTTCAAATAAAAACTTATCAATAGAAAATAGGGTGTAGATCATGTCAGCCACTACAACTTCGAATTAAATAAGTAAAAGTTTAAGGTCGTTTATAAATTCTAAATTTAGAATTTCAAAATATGTGAACTTAAAACATATATTTGTGACTTTTAATAACTTCGAATAAAAAGCTTTTCAATTTCAAAGTTATATATATCATATTAAGAATTACAATATTGGCATAGATGTCAGCGTCTATGTTTTTTGAAAATTTCAAAAACAATGAACTTAAAACTATATATTGGGACTCTAAAATGTTTCAAATAAAAAACATCTCAACTACAATGTTACAAACTGCATCAATTTATGTAGTCCTGAGCCAACCACCTTTTCTACATCGATGGCTAAGATAGGTCCTTTGGATTCCCATCTTTGTAGTCCCATTTTTGGATGCAGGCATATTTTTTATGTGGTTTCTAAAATGTTTTATCCCCTAAAGTTATTTGTAGAGATGGTTAGGTAAATGTGTCGCTTCCTAACAAAAAAACCCTCTGTTTGACTGTTTCCTAAAATCAATGTATCGCTTCCTAAACAAAATTAAAAAAACCTCTGTTTCGTAAAATCAATTTTGCAGTATTGTGAATTGGGGCACAGTTTCTTAGATATAATATAATAGTTCAACATACTATATAACAAGATAAATATATAGTTAGGTGATACAAGGTCATAAAATTGTACTTTATTCTAGTAATTGACAAAAATACAAAAAAAATGACATAACTCAGCTAGTTTGTGATAACTGTGTCACTTTTTAATGGACGCTAACTACAGACTGCATACTGTATTCGTTAGGAGCAAATAAGAGACAAACTACTGAGCAAACTAAAACTTCGGCAACAAGAGGGCTGTGGTAGCCATGGAGAAGACAAGTTATCACAAAGGAAACTTTCTGCTTCATTGAAGGAGAACAATTTCTGTATTCCAGAGCATGTTGACCAGTTCTCGATGTCGCAGATCAGGAAAGCGACCAGGAGGCTCAGCTCAAAAAATCTCATAGGACAAGGAGGGTACGGCCCAGTGTATAAAGGAAACCTAGGTGGCATGCCGGTGGCTATCAAGATATTGAAGCCTCGTGGTTCACAAGGTTTCCCAGAGTTCCTGCAAGAGGTAGCGCTTAATTTAACAATTCTATTTCTAGTAATGAATTGAAATTAATAATAAGCCAATGGTGTTCAAACTCAGATGCCATATATTGCCAAAGTTTGCAACTATACAAAATTAATTGTGTTTGAATTTCCATGTCGCAGATGGTGGTGCTGAGCAGACTGGAGCACCCACACATTGTAAAACTGATTGGTGTTTGCCCGGAGTCATGCAGCCTTGTGTACGAGCACCTCTGCAATGGCACCCTCCTGGACAGGCTCAAGCAGGGGGGGCTCCAATGGGAGGACCGTATCAGGATCCTCACCGAGCAGAGGTCTGCGCTGGTGTACCTCCACTCCAGCCGCCCTAACGCCATCATCCATGCCGATCTGAAGCTGAACAACATCCTACTCGACGCCGGCGACGTGAGTCGGTTGGGAGATTTCGGGACAGCACGGGTAGTGCCAGTGAAGCCGCTGGAAGAGGAGACCATCATCCGGCGCACGGTTCCGATGGGCACCATGGGATACATAGACCCCGTGTTCTTGATGACAGGCAAGCTCACCACGGCGTCAGACGTGTACGCGTTCGGCGTGGTCATCCTGCAGCTCCTCACGGGGCTTGACGACCTCAACATCGTCGAGCAGGTGCGAGTGGCGGTGAAGATGCATGCCGTGAACACCGTACTGGACCCGTCTGCAGGGACCTGGCCAAAGAAACCAACTGGGCAATTGCTCAAGCTGGCTCTCAGATGCTGCAGCTGGGAGAGGAAGCGGCGGCCGGCGATAACATCCAAGACCAAATGGAGATCGCTGCACACCTTAAGGGCCATGTCAACATCAGCTAACAAAACCCAAAAATAGAATTTGCTTCTCTTTCAAGCTGTATTTTACCAGACGCACCACTCGATGTAAAACTACGCCTAGATGTGTATTATGTAATAACCGTGAATTGCGACGGCTCACAATAATACCCATGTAAATTATCTAAAAAAAGATTTCAAGATTTTTATTGATTGTCTCCGATCTTCGCATAATATTTTTTTATGAACGCACGAATACTATAGGCAGCAAATCAGAGACCCACATCTCTCGTATCCCCCACTTCCAAGGTTTAATAGAGCAGGAGGAGAAGGAAAGAGACGGACATACATGTTTATTGTCGGAGAAGAATACGACGAAGATCTTGACATCTGGAGGCGACATAGGTAATATACCGCTAGATATATAAGGAGAGAGCATGCAAGCGGAGAAAGAAGTCCATACGGAGCAGCTCCAAACCGAGAGGCACCCGCACCAGGCGTCAGTCCGAGAAAGGCGAGAGAATGCGAGTCTCTTCACAGCCTTGGACCCGTCGAAGCGACACAAGACCACCACCAACTCCATAGCATATTTCGACTGCTGCCATGGTACGGGCCTTAGTTGTTCAATATCTCAAACTTGTACTCCTCATCGCTAAGATAACCTAAGCGTGGTAGGTGCCACCATGTCTTCCTCGACGGCACGCACGGAGAAAGGCCAGGAGCATGCCCGACTCGCCCCGTACCCGCGTCGGTCGGCTCGCGGCTGCGACCGTGGGCGGGGCAGCAAGTTGGGAGGAAGAAGCGAAGACCTGAAAGACGAATGGGACTCCGACGATGGTGAAAACGATGGTGCGCGCATAATGTGAAACGTTCTCGTGGACGTGCAACAGCCAGTCAGCCACTGTGCGAGTTAGTGTCAGGGCTGGTGCCAGACGAATACGGGGAGGAGGCGCCTGCTTCTATGCCCTCTACTCAGAATGGGGTGGCAAGTAGGTGGAGTCATGAGGGGAGAGAGAAAAAAAGTATAATGACGAACGAGTTTGTGGCAACTGAGGTGAGGACCATATGTGTAGGTATAGATGGCTAAATGGGCCGTGTGTGGCGAGCCGGCCCGAGACACGACCCATTTAATATTGTCTGGGCCAACCCGGCACGAGCGCCGTGCGGTGATTGGGCCGTAGCCTCGGCCCGTAGTGCTGGCCCGACCCGACATGAAATTTTTTTATTTTACAAAAAATTATATATACATATGTACAATTTATATTTAATATTATAAACAAATGAGCATAATGTTCTATTGGTTATACAACTTCGCCTAGTGTCTTTCACATTTTCTTCCATCAGGTTCAAACTCCACGTCCTGCACCGTATTTTAATATTTTACGCTGAGTTAATTTGCAAGAAATATAGGAACTTTTTTGTAAAAAAATAATGCAGGACGACCGTTGAAACCGGTGCTTTAAGTATAGTAAAGATTAGGAGTCTGGATTATCATCAGGCTACAAACCCAAGACCTCTTCCATGGGTGTGGGATCAAACTCCACGTCCTGCAGCGTCTTTTAATATTTTACGCTGAGTTAATTTAGAAGAAATATAGAGATTTTTATAAAAAAATGACGCAAGACGACCGTTGAAACTGGTGCTTTAAATATAGTAGAGATGTAAACATAAATAATAAGGTTTTTTATATTTGTACCCTTAGTTCTACCATAGTACTAAACTCTAATCTTAATTTTTCATCTAACTCGGTTTTACCCACAATCAGTGAGAAAAATGTGCGCATGTCGTCTGCGTCCCTTTGCCGTTCCTGACAGCTCGGCCCAAGCACGTCGTCTCCGTCCTTTTGACGTTCCTGGCAGCTTCCGCGTTTGCTGCAACCAATACAGGTGGGGCCACGAGCAATAGTAGTGCAAAAACTGTGTTCGGCAAAAAAAAAAAAAAAAAAAAAAATCGACCATGCGGACCTCAATCAGCTGGCAGTGGACATAAACCACTACAATACAAACAAGTTACTAAAAGAAACGGTACATGCGTAATCTATAGTTATACGATATTGTTCAAACATTTTAAAAGTATACTATTGGGGGCCTTCGTCTTACGAAGGTTCTTAAAAACACGACTAACATACTTTTCAAGTATAATATATTGTTACGTGAACTTTCGGCCTTGAGATGAAGGTGTGCACGATATGAAAGGCACGGTCTGGAAAAAGGATGAACCAGTTCCGAAGCTATGGATGGAGAAGCTTCGGCTTAGCGTTGGAAAATGAAACCGACATAAAGGGGAAAATGTTGTCTAGTCCTCGATAGATTACCCCTTAGTCAATGGTAAATGTCAAGGGCATGGATGTAATTTTACACAGGCTCTGTCCTGTGCCTATAAATAGATGAACAGTAACATCGTACTGTTCACGCTGACTTGTAATCACTTGCACGTCGCTCTTGGATTCTCACCTTCTGTCAAGCCGAAGGTATAAATGTAATTAATATCGTTAATGTTTGTTCACGATTATATAATGAGAACACAAATAATCTGATGATTTAATGTGATTATTCATGTCCTTCTATACGTTTCATATGTTCCCACTTCCATTATTACATACTGAAATGATGAAGGTATGTCTTTCATAACCTTCGTCTGAAGATCATTATATCCTAAGAAAGATAATGCTCCAAAAGACGAAGGTCTTTAACCATTAACATTTGTGTTGCCTTATTCTTAACTCATTGGCGCCCACCTCTAGTGAACTCATTCGACCACCTTCGGCAAGCTATGACCTTCGCCATGCTGCCGAAGAAATCTTCAGCGCTGGGGGCTGCATTGCAGCCACTGGACGTCAACCAAGAAACACTACGCGAAGCTAGAAGCCAAAAAAGGAAGGCTACAAGTCCAACGCCTCAGGAGGAGGAGTTGGACCAAGAAATGAGGGACCTCGAAGCCATCCATCAATAGGTCAAGAGGAAGAAAGAGAAGATGCTTTGTCTTGCCGATCTTCAGAAGAAGATCGATGAGGCCGCTGAGGAAATGAGTCATCTCACTCAAGATGATTAGGACCGAAGACCTCAACGCAGAGAGCTTCGTCAGGACAATTCCTATGACGATGATGAATGGTATGATGATTTCTATGACGAAAATTTTGCTTTTGATGATGCTTCTCCTCTGTCAGCAGAACTGCAGGCTAGCCTATCGCCCCCATCATACAAGCCCCCCCAGCTCCCCATGTATGATGGGCACTCAGACCCAAAGCAGTTTCTAATGAGCTACGAAGCAACCATATCTTCATATGGGGGCAACACAGCAGTCATGGTGTATATAGAGAAGGTGGATTCGGTTTGGGCTGTAGCTTTAACATGATCGCATCCAGCCTTCTCCAGAATAGCCACAATTCCCCGAGCGCTAGAGAAAGCACAAATATCCCCACGATCGCTCAGGATTTCTTCGAAAACTTCGGCTTCCCCGCTTATCCACTCAATAACGCCCTCGGGGTCGCCTCGGATAAAATTCTCCTCAAAAGAATAAGCATCCACTTTTGAAAAGCTAGTTTTCAATTTCTTCACGCAATCTAACGATTTTTCAAAACATCTTTCCTTGGATTCGCGAAGCTCTTCAACTTTTTTCTCTAGCTTAGTCTTCCACCATTCACTAATTTCTTAGCTAGTCTTTGTGAGCGCACAATTTTCATTGGCTTTAGCAAGTTTTCTACAAAGATCTTCAATTTTGGCTTTATAAGCTTCGGATTGAGTATTAAATTCTGCTTCATCTTCTTTTGCTTTATCCACCAATGAAAGTAGAATTTTGTCTTTCTCCATGGCTTCGTTTCTCAGCCTGATGACCTCTGATCCAAGGTTGCTGAGAGCTATAGTGCAGCTCTCGTCTTTGGCGTTCTTTTGCGCCCTCAGGGCGTTGCTAAGGATTAAGCCCTGCAAGAACGAATAAAGAATTAGCATGAGAATAAAAGACTTCATTCCCAAGCCCATAAGCCTCAAAATTCACAACTTCTGTACCTTCATCATGGCGCAGAGGCCAGCTTCGAGAATCCCATACTTTTTGTCATCTCCTGGTAGACGGATAACTCTTTGTTGTCCGGGAGGCAGTACAAAAAATCATCTTCGTCCGTGCCGTTAAACACTAAGGCCCCCTTCGGGTATTTCAGTTCCCAGGCATAGTGTTTGGCTTCATAAACTTCTTCTTCGGATAATCTTTTTCCCGAAGCATGTCGAATAATATAGTCAAGATCTTCGGACAGTGCTTCGGGAGCAGGGGACTTGGCTTCTTTGGCCATATTTTTCTCTAGAGCTACGCTAATGTCTGGAGATTCTTCTTCGGCCTTCTACTCAGTTGCAACAAGCTTCGTCTCAGCAGACACTGAAGGCCTAGCTTCGGCAACTTTCTTCAAAGGAGCAGGAGTCAGCGCTCTTGTTGTCTCCACAACAACATCTAGCACGCTGGCCATTCTCCTCCTCTTGGGAGTTCTGGAGGGAGCCTTTGTGACCTTCGGTAGTTCTGCCTCTGCCGGAGGACTCAGAATTTTTGGTAGCATCACTGTTTTTCCAACTCTGGCTCTCTGGTCGCATCATCTTTGGCTTCGGCTGACCTGACTATAGGCACCTTCGACACTACAATCAATCCTTCAGCGCTCCGAACAGCGGGATCAGCTTGTTTCGCTTCGGCAGCGGAGGAGGTCCCTTCACCAAATTCAGGCACTACGTCTGTTTCAATATACCATGTCAGATGGGTCAAAACCTTTATTTTCTTGCCCTTCGGCACAGTAGTAGTGGCTGAAGCGATAGCTTTTCTCTTTTTTCCTTGCCTTCGTAAGGGGTAGCAGTAATCAGGGTATATAAAGTCAATTGCATCAAAAACCCTGTTCAATCTTTTCTTGCCCCGACCCCCGAAGGCTGAGGATAAAGCATCATCTTTGGCCCTGGTATATGCCCCAAGCAACTCGTCACTAGTAACCTCAATGCATTTCAACCAGTCGTCATTCGGTTCATCGAACCTTTCTCTGAATCTAAAGGTATATTTCACTGGACCCAGTAGCAGTCTCCTTCGGCATCTCCCAACTATCAACAAATGGCCACACTCTGTAGGCTATGTGCTCTTGAAGTATGTCTCTTGTGCCAATAAAAGCACAAACATTGCTGAAAGCCTTCTGACACGCTTCGACATCATTTTCAATTGTTACCCTCGGCCTTCGAAGGCCAAAGCGAGACCAGATGGGACGTTGGATAATCTCCTTAATGTCCTCTCTCTCAATCAGATCATTCTTGACATAAAACTGTTCCTCCATCCAAGCCTAGGCCATCTTTTCGGTATGTTGGAACCGGGTAGCTTGCATTAGAGCGAGCAATGAATCTGTAACAACCGAAGTTGTTGTGATACTGCTCTTTGCCAATGGCCTTCGTGTCGTACAACAGTTCATGCATACTGTAAAAACACTTCGCGCTTAGTTCCAGCCCTTGGCTTCTCACAGCCCAAACAAACAAGCCCATTTTAATTATAGCTTCGGTAGTAAATTGATGAAGAAAGATCTGAAATATCTTTAGCACTTCAACCAAAAATCTACTTAATGGGAACCGAAGACTCGCCTTCAAAAAGCTTTTGTAAACAACCACCTCATTTTCTTCAGGAGCAGGGGCGGTGCTATCTCCTCCAACCCTCACAATAGACATGTCACGAAAGTATCTTTCCTTTATGGCGTCAACATGACTTTGCTTAATAGTCGACTTTTCGAAGATGGTATGGCTTGGTCGCCAGGGTCGGTCCTCAGAATCTTCATCCCCACTTTCCACATCATAGTCATCGCTATCATCGGAATCCTCAGACAAATCCGCCATTATTTCCTTCGTGATCTTTTCTGTATTTGTCTTTGCCATAGATTCGTAAAACCCAGTAAGAGAAGGGTCCGCAACTTTCTTCTCCTCATACAGCTTCTCCTCCTCGGATATCTTCTTCTCTCCAGACATCTTCTTCTCTTCAGACATGGAACAAGCACTTGACTTTAAGACGAAGCTCCAAAATCAGACGAGAGCTGATAAGCAAGAGTTAAAAATTTGAGAAAACAACGCAAGCAACAGAAATGGTGTAGCAAATGTCGTTGCTGTGGGTTTCTATTTATACACCTAGTGCATTGCAACTTGGCGGGCCCCATTTGTCATTGACTTTCGCTATTCTAGCGAAGGGAAGGTGTTTTTT
Source organism: Zea mays (assembly GCF_902167145.1). NCBI lineage: Eukaryota > Viridiplantae > Streptophyta > Magnoliopsida > Poales > Poaceae > Zea > Zea mays. The sequence goes on from NC_050097.1 coordinate 94,919,278, forward strand.
CGGACCTTCGGCTTAAGGCCTTCGTTCATATCGCAGTCTGAATTCGTTGTTACAAGAACAAATTAATACTGCGAGGGGCTACTGTTGGGGGCCTTCGTCTTCCGAAGGTCCTCAAAAAAATGACTAACATGCTTTCCAAGTATAATATATTGTTACAGAACATTCAGCCTTGATATGAATGTGTGCATGGTATGAAAGGCACGGTCTGGGAGAAGGATGAACCAGTTCCGAAGCTGTGGATGGAGAAGCTTCGGCTTAGCGGTGGAAAATAAAACTAACCTAAAGGGGAAAAGGTTGTCTAGTCCTCGATAGATTACCCCTTAGTCAATGGTAAATGTCAAGGGCATGGATGTAATTTTACACAGGCTGTGTCATGTGCCCATAAATAGATGAACAGTAACACTGTACTATTCACACTGACTTGTAATCACTTGCACGTCGCTCTTGGATTCTCACCTTCTGTCAAGCCGAAGGTATAAATGTAATTAATATCGTTAATGCTTGTTCACGATTATATAATGAGAACACAAATAATCTGATGATTTAATGTGATTATTCATGTTCTTCTCTATGTTTCATATGTTCCCACATCCATTATTACATACTGAAATGATGAAGGCATGCCTTTCATAACCTTCGTCTGAAGATCATTATATCCTAAGGGAGATAATGCTCCAAAAGACGAAGGTCTTTAACCATTAACATTTGTGTTGCCTTTTTCTTAACTCATAGCATTTGCTCATCATATTGTTACAAACTTCATATGAAGGTGTAACTTTTTGTTATTATTTACTAATTTATGTTCTTAAAATGCCTATCCAAGCCGAAATAAATAAATACTAAATATGGTAAAAAAATATCAAAACTTTGCATGGAGTAAACATTTGGTCCTAGATGCTTTAAAAAACTTTTCAGCGGAATATGCAAAAGTTGGTTCGTAGATTCTTCACAAACAAGCCATCTCCTCATGGAGTTTCATACCACTATACTAGCACTTCATAGTTTGAGCAATCTTTCTTACTTTTCCTTGTTTTTTTCAAAAGTAGACCATTTGTTCATCATATTGTTACAAACTTACTTCATGTGACCGTTTTCCTTTTTGGTATTATTTACTAATTTATATGATTCAAATATCTTTTCAAGCAAACAAAATAAATACCAAATATGGTAAAAGAAATATGAAAACTTGGTGTGGAGTCATAATTTGGTCCTAGATGCTTGAGATAAACTTTTCAATGGAATATGCAAAAGTTGGTTCTTAGATAGATCACAAACATGCATCTCTCTCATGGAGTTTCAGAGAACTCAACTAGTACTTCATAGTTTATGCTATCTTTCTACTTTTCCTTGTTTTTTTTCAAAAGTATACCATTTGTTCATCATACTTGTACAAACTTATTTCATGTGAAGGTGTCCATTTTTTGGTGTTATTTACTAATTTATATGCTTAAAATTCCTTTCCAAAAGTGTACCGTGACTAACAAGAAGGGGGAGCAATCCGCCGCCGACCATAGTGGTGTGAAACTGGGTGGGGGATCGGGAGGAAAAAGGTGTGGACAATGGAGATCACGGAGATGGCGGAGCAAACCGCCGCCGTGGTGTGAACTGGGGATCTCAGGAAGAAGTTAGGAAAGTTTGATGTTGGGCCCACCTGTAAGTGTTGATGGATCAATGGGTCCGTCTTGTCAATCACGGTAAAGTGGATAGAAACGACATACAAGCGTATTGCTGAGCAAAACAAATAACGTGATGGACAAAACTGAGTATGAACTAAATTTAAGGGCACCACTATAAAAATCTGTTACATGTTTTTTGCAAGCGTACCCTTAGTACGGTCACTTTGCTCAGTTCTAACCTTGCCCAAATTGATTGCTCAGTTCTAACCTTGTCCAAATTGATTGCTCAGTTTTCCTCTCCTACATCCACTTCAACCCAGAATTGACATCAGAGCAACTTTCCGTCCGTCATTGTTCTTACATGGGGACCCGAAGCTCTTACATGTGGGACCCTGTTCTCTTTTTCCCTTCCCTTCTCCACCCAAATTGAATCGGCTAAGCTCGACATCAGCATTGTGACGTCCAGCTGCTGGAACTTTGCCGGACGCAACTGTATGCTGCTGGCTGGTTGTTCTCCCTTGCAGATCTCCGGCGTTCACCGCCTTTGCCAAGCTCATCATTCCCAGCCAGTGCTTGCCCCGCCGCCTGCGCGGCTCTCACCCCCGCAGCCATCTGGTGGTGCTCCGGCGCTACGGCGCACATGGCCGTCATCGAGCTCACGCTCTCCCAGCCAACACGCTCCCTGCCGCCTGCCCCCACTCCCACCCCCATCGCAGCTCACCATCCCCCAGCGCCCTTCATCCACCAGCAGTGTAGCCGTAGCAGCAACTGTCTACCGCCGCGTAGCCGCAGCAGCAACTGTCTACTGTCGTAGCTCAGCCTCCCCCAGCCCATGCCATTGCTATGACTCCACATCAGGGAGCGGGAAGGTGCAGAGTGTGAATGTGCTTGCTGAATACTTGTGCATTTGCTGATGAATACTTGTTTTTGCAATTTTATCTGCATAGCTGCTTGCTGGATAGCTGCTTGAATGTGCTTGCTGCAATTGTATCGATAGAAGCTGGATACTTGACTGGGAATCGGGAAGGTGCAGAGTGTGATCCATTTCAATAGAAGCATACTATTGACAAATATAACTCACTTCACCTCCATAACTCTATGACTCTATCCTTCTCGTAGCGTAGTGCTTAGTACTCGTATTGGGCTTCCATGAGGTGTGACACCTTATTTTCAGAATTTTTTTGTGAGTTACAATGTGTAAAAAAGCAGATTTTTTGCATCATACTTTTGTATAACCATTTGATTTTTTATCTCAACCAACTAGGACCAAATTATGACTCCATGTCAAGTTTCACTATTTTTACCATATTCTATTTTTTATATTTTTGTTTGAAAAGGCATTTGGACCATAGAAATTAGTAAATGATTCAAAAAAACGACAACCTGTCGGCGCCGTTTCTTTTCTCGCGAGCGCTCTCTCTCTCTGCCTCACGGACCCCACCCGTCAGCCCCCTCCGCTTCCCTAACCTCTCGCTCACGTTCCCCGCCGTGGACGTGCCCACGACCACATGTTCTCCGGCCACCTTCTCACGCCCTCGCCCCTTTAGAAGCCCGCACACCGCTCGCCCACTCCCCCCGCTCATTTGCGCCCTCAGGCGAGCTCTCTCACCCCCTCTCTCTCCATGCACACGCGACCAGCCAAGCTCCGCCGCCGCTCACCAAGGACTGCCGTCGTTCCGCGACCATCGTTGAGCCCGTGTCGCGTCCATTCTCTCAGTAAGCTCTGCCACATCACCCGTAGCTTGGGACGCCCTTTGATTCGCCCTTTTCTCCTCTAGTGTGCCCGGTCCGCGCTCACCGAAGCACTTCTTGTGTAGCCGGAGAGCCGCCGCCATCAACCCGCGTCCTCGCCGCGCCCCAGCTTCCGTTCGTGAGTTCCTAGGACTCCCCTCAAGGTAACAATTCTAGCCCTGCCCTTATTTCCCCTGTCTCGCGTTTACCTGCCCGCGATTGCTCACCGGAGTATCCTCCAGCCCGCCGAGAACTCCCCTCTGTCGTCTGGCCGCCCACCCCTGTTCACACAAAACCGACCACGCCATAGAGTTCGCACGACCCTCCCCAACCTCTCTAGCTACCCGGACAGACCCCTCGCGCCCTAGGAGACCCAGTCTGCCTCGCCTCCGATGATGTTGCCGCCGTGCCCACGGGGAGCGCCGCCCCTCGCTTCCCCGTGGAGACAAAAACCCCTGGCGTGCATCCAGTCCGCCCAAATCCAATCAGATGGTCCGATTTCAATTAGGCCAGATCTAATCCCGACCGCGCAATCTGGATCTGACCGTTCTCCACTCTCTCCCTCACCCACGCGCTGCGACTGGGACCGGCCGGTCAGACCGTCTCGCCCCAGGTCGCTGATGCCCGTGGCCCGCTAGTCAGTCACACCCGCATTCATGTGCGCGTTCGTTCTGTCAGATCTAATCCTAACTGTTGCTCGCTGATCCGATGACCGAGAACACCCCATACCCCTTCGTGTGTAATTTTTGCTAAAGAGACCCTGAGTTTTCGGGTAATAGAACCCACCGTCCTTAGACTTTACGTGCAGGCCCCTGTGTTCTTTTAAACAACCCCCTGTACTTTTAAATAATTACAGAATTTTTACTATTTTCATATTTCAAACTTCAAAACTAGTTTATTTCATATCTTTTTCATATGAACTCCAAATTTAGTGATTCAAATTGCAAAATGTTCATAGGAATATTCTTGTTCAAATAAATTATGTCCATACACAGTCTGTACACTCTAATTTTATACCTTGACTATAGGTTAGTGTATGTGCTAATTCATTTGTTTATTAAATAAATAAAAAGGAGAACACTAGTTGCAAATGAATATTTAATGTTGTGAGATTAATAATGTGCCACGTAAGAATTGATCCCTAGTATAATTGTGTGTCTCACTAAAGTTAGTAGAACTAAACCATGTAATCCATAATGTCTAGGGAACCACAGATTTCTAATTATGTTAAACCCTAGCATTTATGTCTACCCTACATATTCTAGGTGTTGTTATCAACTTGTGTTCAGTTGATGGTACATGTTTGATGTGTTGTTCATTTGTACTTTCCAAATGGATTGAATGTATGATCGCTTTATTTAGACAACGAGTAGCCCGTGGTTCTTGAGTGTGTTGCCGAAGATCTTCCTTAGCAACAACCTGGTGAAGGCAAGTGTCCTCCGACCTATTATGTCCTATCTATTTATAATTCACTGTCCCGCATTACTTAATTGAAACCTAAGGATTGACTACCATTCTATTTATCTTATCCTTATTTACCTTTTGGGTTATCATAGTTAGCATTATGCTATTGCTTTACTTTAATCAATGAATATGATGTGAATACTTATGATACGACGATGTTATCCCGATTATGTTCTTGTGGCACTTTAGGTTACTTAGGCCATTTTCCTGAGTACCTCTCCATAAGGACCTATTTGGGGAGTGACAACCCGGGATAACAGTGCAACAATGAGGGTGGAATGGGACACCCTTAGCTGATTAATTAGAGGAATCAGAGAAGTAGTTGGCTTTGCCGTAGGGCCGTCAATGGGGTCTGGGCATAGTACTTGCTCTGCCGAGGCTTGTTGTAGAGATTCTCGATTTGGTTTTGTTAGTCACCCTTCCTTTGGGGAGATGTACTATGTTTATCAAACTAGAGAAACCTAATGGGCGGCTATGACCTCTAGGAAATCTTTGTAAAGGCTACGTAGTGAGACCCTGCTAGGTCACCTTGGTAGTGATCAATGGGGAGGCTAGAACCCCGGGCAGAATGGGAATCACGACTTGTGGGTAAAGTGTGCGACCTCTGCAGAGTGTTAGAAACTGGTATATCAGTCGTGCTCATGGTTAAGAGCGGTCTTGGGATCCTCTTTGATTAGAAGAACTTTGGTTACATTTATGATGATGTTTAATGATGATGGTTATAATTTCGATCTCTGGTATTTCCTCTTGGAAGGAGTGCTTCTAGTAATAACTGGTTTATTACTAAAATTTGGCTCTACTTATAGTAATAAAAACTTGACCAACTAAGAGCAACCGCTTAACCTTAACTCCACATATAACTAGTCCACTTTAGCCAAACGGGACATTTGCTGAGTACATTGATGTGTACTCACCCTTGCTTTACAAACCATCCCACCCCAGGTTGTCCCCACTGCACTCAGTGCTCAGGAGGAGATGCTGGCAACATGGAGGACTTTGAGGAGTTTTAGGACTACGATGAGTTCTAGTTTATCTTAGTGGCAAACCCCTAGTCAGCTGCCTATGTAGGCTTATCTTCTATGTTTCGTATTTCCGCACTTTGATATTAATGTTGAAGACTATGGCTATGTATTAGACTCTGTCGATGTCTTGGACATCTTGATGTAAATAAAGTACCTTCCTGCTATTTACTTTGAGCATTGTGTAATGATGTCCAATTATGTAATTGTTGTGTATGTGAGTTCTGATCTTGGCACGTACATGGTTGGCATTCGGTTTGCCTTCCAAAACTGGGTGTGACATAAGTGGTATCAAAGCCCATGCTGACTGTAGGACCGCTAACCTAGACTAGAATGGTCGCCCTAAGGACTATAGACCTTTACCTTGACCTTAGAGTCCTTTCAAAACTTGGTCATCTTGACCAATTCTATGTTATCTACTTACCTCACAAAAAATTTTCTCTCACTTTTCTTTTTATTTACTTTCTGGTCATATAGTTCTACTCTCACTCTTGTGCTTACGATGTCTTTTGTAGATGACTCGTATTAAATGCACTACACGTAAGTCTGTGATCCCCTTTTTGCTTTCTCGCATGGCGGAGCGTCCACTACGTCGCACGGTGCCAGGTCAGTCCAGTCACTTAGAGAGACTGCATCGTCACCTGCACGAGGAGCAAGAGCACTGATGCCAGGAGCAGGAGCAGCAGGACTCTTCCCCCTCGCCTCAGCAGGAGGTGGAGTCTAGGAGGCCGCCTTCCCCTGCACCTCAGCTAAAGATGCCCCTGAGCCACCACAGGGCATCCCCGGCTGCTGGAGGAGACCCTAACAGAGACAGAGACGACGACGACACCGGTGGCAGTTCGAGCCACGACCCGGAGCTCTCGGAGAAGCAGGAGCCGGAGGGATGGATCGCTAAACCCATCACTCATGACGCGGCTCATGGGTGTCACTTCAACGACGCTCTCGACACCTTGCTGCATTGGGCCTTCGACCGACACACTTGGTCCATCGAGTACCGTTGTGTAGTCTACCAGCATCGTTGCGGGCTATACCCGGACCAGTGAGAGGCTACTTGCTTGGTGCGCCATCCGGACGATGATCTCCAGGGTGCAGAGGCCTTCTTAGAGCACTACACTATCACTGAGAGGGATACTGCCGAGGAAGCCATGCAAGATGCAGCACGACGTGCACTTTTTCAGTATTGCTCGTTGTTTAGCGAGGTAGCTGATGGCCTTGACCTGCAGTTCGATGGTCTGATTGTCTCGCCAATTGGCGAGGGCAATCCCAGTCATAACAGCATGGTCAACCTGGCCGCCGTGCTCAACACTGAGCTGGACCACGCCCTTGACGAGTTGGGCAAGGTTCGGGCAGAGGTTGCGGAATTGCGTGCTGAGTGCACAACACACCACTATCTGGATGGTGGTTCTCTCGCCCATGTCGGGATTTAGCACCCTTACCGTTCATCGCCCCATGGTCGCTTCGACTATGGTACCCCCTGGCTACAGGACCTGGATAGATTTGGATCCATAGATTGACAGAGTCGGAGTCTGTAATAATGATTAATTCAGAGCTCTAAAACTCGAGATATGAATTTTAGAACACAACACAAAAATCTGCAACTTTGTGTACTCACATCTCGCCTTGGGCCCACCTATCATAGTCTCAAGGGGGGTCTTCTTCTTCACGTGAACAGCAGGAAGCTGCTGGGGAGGGGCGCTGCAGCCATGGGAGAGAGCTCCCTGCACTAGAGAGGGAGAGAGGAGGGAGAGGGCGCCATGGAGAGGGAGGAGGAGCTCCCTGCTCAGCCGAACAGAGAAGGGAAGGGAGTGGTGTGTGGGAGAAGGGAGAGGGTGGGCTGCCATTTATAGAGCAAAGCTCTGGATATGTCAGGTGGCAGTGAGCAGTGGCAGGTGGAAAAATGTCGACATTGGGCGGCCATTTTTGGCGTTTTCCTTTTGAAATCGGACCCTAGTCCGCACGAAATATCTTCCTTGATGTATATTCTGCAAATCTTGTACAACACTTGAGATGATTCGGGCACTGGTTAGAGAGATAAAGACCCACGAAAATTGGTTTGTTAGTGGGTTAGAAATTAGTGGAAACTCGCAAAAACTAAGTGTCAAAGCATGTCAAAGGGAATCGGATGAATGCCATCTTTTAATATGTTGTGGCTATTAGTTATTAACAACTTTTATATTTGGGGAAACTTGAGTTGTTCAACAAAAATTTAGGAACGCGAGACGTCAACCCGAACGACACTGATTTCAGACTTAGAAGAATTCGAATCCTGAAATCAGATTTTTATTCTGTCTTGATGGCATTGTTTGAGATACTTAGAGATTGAATCAAGGCTTGGTTTAAATATAAAATTTGTTGTATAACACAATTTCTACAATGTTTATTAAAGGTCAAACCTTATATCTTGAATATAATTTAAATTTTTACTTTGGTCAAGGTAGCATCATTATAAAGCTTCAAATTATATTTTTAAGGCAATCGAGGTATTTTCTCGACATTTTCTTGTCATTTTCTCTACATGAACCCTTAATAACTTTTGTTGTAGAGTTGACATAGAGTTGTTTGAGCAAGATAACAAGGCTTGGTTAAATTTCAAAATTTGCATTTTTTCAGACGAGCAGTTTCAAGCATGTATAGGATTTATCTTTTCATGTGAGTATTTGCCTTAAACTTCTAGAATTCTTTAGAATACACTTGATAGATAGAGATGAATTATGATATACTGAAAACAAGTCGATTTGCATAAGAATTAATTAGAGGTTGACACAAAGAGATTCTGCGGGATATTGCGGATTTAGATTATGTATTTGGACGTAGACCCACTATCGAGAAAGCGGATTCGAACATAGATCACATAACATCACAAAAGTCGAGAGTCCGAATAAATGAGTCTGGACAGGAGTTGCGAGATTGACTTTCGAGTTTGCATTTGCTTCAAGAAACAAAATTTTTAACAGGCTCCAAATTCGGCCTCTCTCGAGATCGAATAAAATCAAAGATCGGTGAAACCTTCCCAAGTAACTTGATAATAGGAGATAGATGTGATAAAGAGATAGAAATTCTTACTGAGCATCTGAGATTAGGATAAATCTCCCGACATAACACGAAGTAGACACCTGGGGTGTCACAGCCTTCCCCCTTAAAAGAATCTCGTCTCGAGATTCGAACAAGGATCTTCAAGGGTGGAGAAGCATGTAACTCCCATGATAGATGTAGATTCCAATTCATGAGATGTTATCTAACAAGATACTGAAGATAGATTTGGACAGAATATCGCGACATATTGAGACAAAATGCGGCGATCACTTTGAGAGAATGTCGACAAAAGATAGCACATCAGTATAGTTTCATAATGGATCACGACTATTAATCGCGATACCAGCGCGTGCCGAGCAGCTCAACCTTATGTGTGCACCCATAGGACGCTCTCGGTTTCGTCGTGGGACCATCAGTCGTTTAGTCACAACACCATTACTAAACACAATCAACGAGAATGCACGGGGCATAGATAGATGGAGCCCATGAGAGTATGGCTCAGAAAACAAGAATGTGACCGGAGTTGAAGCAGAGATTGTTGGCAAAAAGAGCATCACATGAGAACTCTTCAACTCCGTGAACTTGTCATGATCACCCCATGGATTATCAAGTCAAAGATTGATACGCTATTTGATATGAGGAGGAACCAACCATGAGATCAAGATTGATGAGCTTTTAGAGACATGAGAGAACCAAGGACAACAATGAAACCATTGAACCCAATGGATACACCATTTATAGATAAGAATAGATAAAACAACGTCATGATTCTTGGAGGAAGAGCATGAGATTGACTAGAAATAAGATATTAGGCTGATCCACATCTGATACATGAGAACGGCTTATACCAGACAACAAGATGATGTGGTAGATTTCGATGAATGATCTAGATATTTGATGGATAAGGTCACCACATGTTTCACCAGGAAAATGATTACCAGATTCGGACGAAGGAGAGGTAGGAAAACAAGATCTGCTAGGATGAGCAGTAGAAATGCTATGAAGATTCGGGACAGGATCTGTGGAAAGAAACATGGCTTGGACATGGTTTGCGCAACTAGACACCAACAATTGTTTTAACATAAACACGTGCACAAGGAAGCTTGGGTTGGTCTGGCGGTCAAGCTATAGAGATCTACAAGATGTGTGGTGTAATTTTGAGGGTAAACACACGAGGGCTAGAAAAACACTGACATAAGCAAGTGATTTTTAATAATGGTTTCACTTGCTGTTGGTCACTTGTTCTCAAATGCTATGAATCAAGAACAAGGCAACACAAGTGTTAATGGTTAAAGACCTTTGTCCTTTGAAGCATTATCTCTCTTAGGATATAATGATCTTCGAACGAAGGTTAAGAAGGACATACCTTCATCATTTCAATAAGCAAGAATATAAACAAAGACATATGAAACGTGAAGGGAATATGAATAATCATTTCAAATCATTAGACTATTCATATTCTCATTATATAAATATAAACAAACATCAACGATATTTGAACTACATTTGTACCTTCGGCTTGACAGAAGGTAAAAAGCAGGAGTGACGCGTGAGTGATTACAAGTCAACGTAAACAGTACGATGTTACTGTTCATCTATTTATAGGCATAGGACGCAGCCCGAGCGAAATTACATCCATGTCCCTGATATTTACTTAGCTAGAAGGCGTGCTGTCGAGGACTAAGCAGTCTTTTCCCTTTTAGGTCGGTTTCATCCTCCAACACCGTCCTTGTGCTAAGCCGAAGCTTCTCCAGCCACAACTTCAGAGTTGGTTCATCCTTCTTCCAGATCGCGCTTTTCATACCATGCACACCTTCATCTTAAAGCCGAACCTTCCTGTGACAATATACTATACTGGAAAACATGTTAGTCATGTTTTTGAGGACCTTTAGAAGATGAAGGCCCCCAACAGTAGCCCCTCGCAGTATTAATTTGTTTTTGCGTCTAACAAATTCAGACTGCAACGTGAACGAAGGCCTTTAGCCGAAGGTCCGAAAAAACACCTTCCCTTCACTAGAATAGCAAAAGTCACTGACAAATGGGGCCCGCCAAGTTGCAATGCGCTAGGCATATAAATAGGAACCTACAGCGATAGCATTTGTTGCGCCTTTCAATTGCTTGTGCTATTGTTTGAAGCTTGAAATTTCTTGCTGTCAGATCTCGCTTGATTTGTGAGCTTCGTCATTTGCTCGTTAGATGTCTGAGGAGAAGAAGATTGTGGACCCTGCTCTAGCTGGGTTTAACGAAGCTATGGAAAAAACAAACACAGAAAAGATTACGAATGAAATATTAGCTAGGTTGTCTGAGGATTCTAATGATAGCGATAACTTTGATGTGGAAAGCGGAAATGAAGATGCCAAAGATCGGCCCTGGCGGCCAAGTCATCCATCTTCGGAAAGTTGTCCATCAAACAGAGTCAGATTGATGCCACGAAGGGAAGATATTTTTGTGACATGTCTATTGTGAGAGTTGGGGGGGACAGCACCGCCCCTGCACCCGAGGAAGATGAAGTTGTTGTTTACAGAAGCTTTATGAAAGCAGGTCTTCGGTTCCCATTGAGCAAATTTTTGGTTGAAGTTTGGAAGACATTTGAGATCTTTCTTCATCAAATTACTCCCGAAGCTATAATCAGAATGGGTATTTTTGTTTGGGCCGTGCAAAGCCAAGGGTTAGAACCAAGCGCAAAGTGCTTCTGTAATATGCATGAACTATTGTATGAGACGAAGGCCACTGGTAAAGAGCAATATCACAACAATTTCAGTTGTTATGGCTTCATTCCTTGTTCTGATGTAAGTTACCCAGTTCCAACATTTCGAAAAAGGTGGCCCGGGGCCTCGATGGAGGAATGGTTTTATGTTAAGAATAATCTAATTGAAAGGGAAGACATAAAGGGGATTATCCAACGCCCTATCTGGTCTCGCTTTGGCCTCAGAAGGCCGGCTACTGTGCTTGGGAATGATACCAAAGCATGCCATAAGGCTTTCAACAATGTTTGTGCCTTCATTGGCACAAGAGACCTAGTTCAGGAGCACATCGCCAATAGGGTATGGCCATTTGTGAATGACTGGGAGATGCCGAAGGAGACTGCTGCCGGGTCTAGTCAAGGTAGTTTGGTTTACTTGAAATACACCTTCAGGTATAGAGACCAGTTTGACGAACCAAATGATGGCTGTCTGACATGTGTTGAGGCGACTAACGATGAGTTACTTGGAGCATACACAAGAGCCGAAGATGATGCCATGACCTTAGCCTTCGGAGGACGAGGCAAGAAAAGGTTGAACAGAATTTTTGACGTTATCGGCTTCGTGTACCCGGACTACATTTACCCCTCGCGAAAGCAGGGAAAGAAAAGGAAAACTGCCGCCTCGGCCACCTCTATTGTGCCGAAGGGCAAAAAGATCAAGATCTTGACCCACCGGCCAAGATACATTGAAACGGCCACCGTGCCGAAGCTTGGTGAAGGGACATCTTCCACTGCCGAGGCAGAACAAGCTGCTCCTTCCGGACGAAGTGCCGAAGAATCGGCTGTAGTGCCAAAGGTTTCTGCAACCGGATCGGTTGAAGTGCCGAAACATACTACCGAAGCTAAAGGAAAGGCAGCCGAGAAGCCAGACCGAGAGGAAACGGCAGGAACACCAGAGCCAGAATTGCCGAAGGTGGCAAAAACTCCTACAATAACTCCCAAGAGGAGGAGGATGGCAAGTGTGCTGGGCGCTGTCATGGAGACAACAAGGGCATTAACTCCTACTCCTGTGAAGAAGGTTGCCGAGTCTGTTACAGCTCGCGCCGAACCCGAAGTTGGACCCTCAATGCCCCATGAGGCAGAGCCTACTGGAACTGAGGAAAGAACTGAAGGACCTTCGGACATTGGTTTGGTTCTGATGAAAAAAGACGTGTCCAAAAGAGTTAAATCTCCTACCCCTGAAGCACCCTCCGAAGATCTTGACTTTATTATACGACATGCTTTGGGTAAACGGTTGTCTGAAGAAGAAATTGTGGAAGCCAAACACTACACCCGGGAACTGAAATACCCGAAGGGGGCCCTAGTGTACAATGGTACCGACGAAGAAGATTTCCTGTACTGTCTCCTAGACAACAAGGAAATATCTGTTTGCCGGGAGATGACCAAAAATATGGGATTTCCGAAGCTTGAAGCTGACCTCTCTACCATGTCGAAGGATGACCTCGCCGACAGCCTTGCGTACAATAGTCTGAAGGTACGTGTCGGGGACCATAATTAGGGGTACCCTCAAGACTCCTAATCTCAGCTGGTAACCCCCATCAGCACAAAGCTGTAAAGGCCTGATGGGTGCGATTAAGTCAAGGATCTGTCCACTCAAGGGATACGATCTCGCCTCGCCCGAGCCCAGCCTCGGGCAAGGGCAGCCGACCCCGGAGGATTTACGTCTCGCCCGAGGACCCCCTCCAGCAACGGACACACCTTCAGCTCGCCCGAGGCCCAGTCTTCGCCAAGAAGCAACCTTGGCCAAGTCGCCACGCCGACCGACCGTATCGCAGGAGCATTTAATGCAAAGGTGGCCTGACACCTTATCCTGACGCACACCCTCCAGTCGATAGAGCCGAAGTGACCGCAGTCACTTCGCCGCTCCACTGACCGGCCTGACAAGAGGACAGCGCCGCCTACGCCGCTCCGACTGCTGTGCCACTCGACAGAGTGAGGCTGACAGCAGCCAAGTCTGGCCTCAGGCGCCATAGGAAACTCCGCACCGCCCGAAGGGCTCGGACTCGGGCTCAACCCCGGAAGACGACGAACTCCGCATCGCCCGACCCCAGGGCTCGGACTCGGGCTCAGCCCCGGAAGACGACGAACTCCGCATCGCCCGACCCCAGGGCTCGGACTCGGGCTCAGCCCCGGAAGACGACGAACTCCGCTTCGCCCGACCCCAGGGCACGGACTCGGGCTCAGCCCCAGAAGACGACGAACTCCGCATCGCCCGACCCTAGGGCTCGGTCTCAGCCCTGGCCTCAGCCGACGGTCTCCGCCTCGCCCGACCCAGGGGCTCAGACTCGACCTCCGCCTCGGAAGACAGACTCGACCTCGACCTCGGAGGAGCCTCCACCTCGCCCACCCCAGGGCTCGGACCGACCACGTCACAAGAGGCGCCATCATTACCCTACCCCAAGCTAACTCAGGCTACAGGGAACAAGACCGGCGTCCCATCTGGCTCGCACCGGTAAAACAAGTAATGATGGCGCCCCGCATGCTCAATGACGACGGCGGCTCTCAGCCCCCTTACGGAAGCAAGGAGACGTCAGCAAGGACTCGACAGCCCCGATAGCTGTCCTTCCGCCAGGCTCCAGCGCTCCTCCGACGGCCACGACACCACACGAACCGGGTGCCAAAACCTCTCCGGCTGCCACGATGGCATGTACTTAGGGCACTAGCTCTTCTCTGCTAGACACGTTAGCACACTGCTACACCTCCCATTGTACACCTGGATCCTCTCCTTACGCCTATAAAAGGAAGGTTTAGGGCCCTCTTAGAGAGGGTTGGCCGCGCGGGGAAGGACGGGACGGCGCTCGCGTAAGCCGCTCGCTCCCTCCCGCGTGGACGCTTGTAACCCCCTACTGCAAGCGCACCCGACCTAGGCGCGGGACAAACGCGAAGGCCGCGGGTTTCCCCTTTTACGCCTGTCTCCCTCTGGCTTCTTCCCCCCTTCGCGCTCCGTCTCGCGCCGACCCATCTGGGCTGGGGCACGCGGCGACAATTTACTCGTCGGTCCAGGGACCCCCGGGTTCGAAACACCGACAGTTGGTGCGGCAGGTAGGGGCCTGCTGCGTGTTGACGAACAGCTTCCCGTCAAGCTCCAGATGGGTAGTCTCCAGTAACCTTTCCAGCCCGGGACGGTGCTCTGTTTCGGGAGTCTTGAGTTCATGTCCCTCGACGGTAGCTACGACATGATACTCCTTCCTCCGCCGCGCGACAGCGACAATGGCAGTCGACAACCCGCCCGCCGGTGGTAGAATCGACGACATCTTCCCCACGTGGCGGAAGAACAATATTCGGGCTTGTCCCGTCCCCTCCCCCGCCGACGGAGGAGGAGGCGGGGCAACCAAGGCCAAGCAGGAGGCGGCACCTCGTCGGCTGTCGAGCGAGTCGACAGCGCCGACGCCCCAATGGGGGACACATCGGGCATCAACTTCGCGTCTGAGACGAAGACGAGCGCCGTCTCCCCGCAACACGCCAACTCCAAGCAAACGGACGACGCCAGCATGCTCGCAAAAGACTTGCTGGGCGTCACCCTCGTGCTTGAGACGGTGCAGTCCGCCCCTGACGTGACTTCGTCACCGCCCGTCGACCAAGAGGTACCGACCGATTCCCATCTCGTGCCTTTTGGATTCAGCCTCGACCCACCAAGCGACTTCGCTTTGGTGGACACTCTCATTGAGGTGAGTCGAAACCCTCTGGGGTATCGTATGCGGTCACCCTGGGACCGGCTGACGACCGTCTCGACCTACGGGCCCTCGGGTTCCGAGGAAGATGACGAGCCCGACTTCTGTTGGGATTTCTCCGGACTTGGTAACCCCAGTGCCATGCGGGACTTCATGACCGCATGCGACTACTGCCTTTCCGACTGTTCCGACGGTAGCCGCAGCCTCGGCGACGAGGACTGCGGCCCAAGTCGTGAATGTTTCCACGTCGATCTAGGGGGTCCCGACGAGGGCAACCATCTTGGTATACCGGAAAACGGTGATCCCCCTAGGCCTGCGCCTCGCGTTGACATCCTTCGGGAGCTAGCTGTGGTCCCCGTTCCGACGGGGGGTCATGACCCACAGCTCGAGCAAATCCGAGATGCAGGCCAGGCTCGACGAGGGAGCAGGAACGCTTGAGCCGTTCCGCTGGGACATCGGGCAGGAAGGGGTAGGCCAACCTCCGGCCGGAGAAGCGCGTCATCTACCCCAGGGCATCCAGCACCGCATCGCCGACGATGCTAGGGCAAGGCCGCCACCGGCCTCCAGTGGGGTCGGCCAGAACCTAGCTGCAGCGGCAATACTTCTCCGCGCGATGCCGGAGCCATCTACCACCGAGGGGCGGCGTATCCAGGGAGAGCTCAAGAATCTCCTAGAGGATGCCGCGGTCTGACGGGCCGAAAGCTCTGCCTCCCGAAGGCAGGGGTACCTCTCGGAACATCGCGCCGCGACATCCCAATTCATGCGGGAAGCCTCGGTCCACACCGGGCGCACGCGCAATACAGCGCCTGCGGCCCCGGGTCGCCTCAGCAACGAACACCCTCACCGCAACCGTCGAACCCACCTCGATGAGAGGGTGCGCCGAGGCTACCACCCCAGGCGTGGGGGACGCTACGACAGCTGGGAGGATCGGAGCCCCTCGCCCGAACCACCCGGACCGCAGGCTTTCAGCCCGGCCATACGACGGGCGCCGTTCCCGACCCGGTTCCGAACCCCGACTACTATCACAAAGTACTCGGGGGAGACGAGACCGGAACTGTGGCTCACGGACTATCGGCTGGCCTGCCACCTGGGTGGAACGGACGATGACAACCTCATCATCCGCAACCTCCCCCTGTTCCTCTCCGACACCGCTCGAGCTTGGCTGGAGCACCAGCCTCCGGGCAGATCTCCAACTGGGACGACCTAGTCCAAGCTTTCGTCGGCAATTTCCAGGGCACGTACGTGCACCCTGGAAACTCCTGGGATCTCCGAAGCTGCCGCCAGCAGCCGGGAAAGTCTCTCCGGGACTACATCCGACGATTCTCGAAGCAGCGCACCGAGCTGCCCAACGTCACCGACTCGGATGTCATCGGCGCGTTCCTCGCCGGCACCACCTACCGCGACCTGGTGAGCAAGCTGGGTCGCAAGACCCCCACCAGGGCGAGCGAGCTGATGGACATCGCCACCAAGTTCGCCTCTGGCCAGCAGGCGGTTGAGGCCATCTTCCGGAAGGACAAGCAGCCCCAGGGCCGCCCACCGGAATATGTCCCCGAGGCGTCAACTCAGCGCGGCACCAAGAAGAAAGGCAAGAAGAAGTCGCAAGCAAAACGCGACGCCGCCGACGCGGACCTTGTCGCCGCCGCTGAGTACAAGAACCCTCGGAAACCTCCCGGGGGCGCCAATCTCTTCGACAAGATGCTCAAGGAGCCGTGCCCCTATCATCAGGGGCCCCTCAAGCACACCCTTAAGGAGTGCGCCATGCTTCGGCGCCACTTTCACAAGGCCGGGCCACCTGCGGAGGGTGGCAGGGACCGCGACGACGATAAGAAGGAGGATCACAAGGCAGGAGAGTTCCCCGAGGTCCACGACTGCTTCATGATCTACGGTGGGCAAGTGGCAAACGCCTCGGCTCGGCACCGCAAGCAAGAGCGTCGGGAGGTCTGCTCGGTAAAGGTGGCGGCGCCAGGCTACCTAGATTGGTCCGACAAGCCCATCACCTTCGACCAGGGCGACCATCCCGACTGTGTGCCAAGCCCGGGGAAATACCCGCTCGTTGTCGATCCCGTCATCGGCAACGTCAGGCTCACCAAGGTCCTCATGGACGGAGGCAGCAGCCTCAACATCATCTACGCCGAGACCCTCGGGCTCCTGCGGATCGATCTGTCCTCGGTCCGGGCAGGCGCTGTGCCTTTTCACGGGATCATCCCCGGGAAACGCGTCCAGCCCCTCGGACAACTCGATCTACCCGTCTGCTTTGGGACACCCTCCAACTTCCGAAGGGAGACCCTCACGTTCGAAGTGGTCGGGTTTCGAGGAACCTACCACGCAGTGCTGGGGAGGCCATGCTACGCCGAGTTCATGGCCGTCCCTAACTACACCTACCTCAAGCTCAAGATGTCGGGCCCTAATGGGGTCATCACCGTCGGCCCCACGTACCGACATGTGTACGAACGCGACGTGGAGTGCGTGGAGTACGCCGAGGCCCTCGCCGAATCCGAGGCCCTCATCGCCGACCTGGAGAGCCTCTCCAAGGAGGCGCCAGACGTGAAGCGCCATGCCGGCAACTTCGAGCCAGCGGAGACGGTTAAGTCCGTCCCTCTCGACCCCAGCAACGACGCCTCCAAGCAGATCCGGATCGGCTCCAAGCTCGATCCCAAATAGGAAGCAGTGCTCGTCGACTTTCTCCGCGCAAACACCGACGTTTTCTCGTGGAGTCCCTCGGACATGCCCGACATACCGAGGGATGTCGCCGAGCACTCACTGGATATCCGAGCTGGAGCCCGACCTGTGAAGCAGCCTCTGCGCCGATCCGACGAAGGAAAGCGTAGAGCCATAGGCGAGGAGATCCACAAGCTGATGGCGGCAGGGTTCATCAAAGAGGTATTCCATCCCGAATGGCTTGCCAACCCTGTGCTTGTGAGAAAGAAAGGAGGGAAATGGCGGATGTGTGTAGACTACACTGGTCTAAACAAGGCATGTCCGAAAGTTCCCTACCCTCTGCCTCGCATCGATCAAATCGTGGATTCCACTGCTGGGTGCGAAACCCTGTCTTTCCTCGATGCCTACTCAGGGTATCACCAAATCAGGATGAAAGAGTCCGACAAGCTCGCGACTTCTTTCATCACACCTTTCGGCATGTACTGCTATGTTACCATGTCGTTCGGTTTGAGGAATGCGGGTGCGACATACCAAAGGTGCATGAACCACGTGTTCGGCGAACACATTGGCCGAACGGTCGAGGTCTACGTCGATGACATCGTAGTCAAGACGAGGAAAGCCTCCGACCTCCTTTCCGACCTTGGAGCGACATTCCGATGTCTCAAGGCGAAAGGCGTAAAACTCAATCCCGAGAATTGTGTCTTCGGGGTCCCCCGAGGCATGCTCTTGGGGTTCATCGTCTCCGAGCGGGGCATTGAGGCCAACCCAGAGAAGATCGCGGCCATCACCAGCATGGGGCCCATCAAGGACTTGAAAGGCGTACAGAGGGTCACGGGATGCCTTGCGGCTCTGAGCCGTTTCATCTCGCGCCTCAGCGAAAGAGGCCTGCCTCTGTACTGCCTCTTAAGAAAGGCCGAGTGCTTCACTTGGACCCCTGAGGCCGAGGAAGCCCTCGGGAACCTGAAAGCGCTCCTCACAAACGCGCCCATCTTGGTGCCTCCCGCTGTCGGAGAAGCCCTCTTGATTTACGTCGCCGCTACCACTCAGGTGGTTAGCGCCACGATCGTGGTTGAGAGACGAGAAGAGGGGCATGCGTTGCCCGTCCAGCGGCCAGTCTACTTCATCAGTGAGGTACTGTCCGAGACCAAGATCCGCTACCCACAAATTCAGAAGCTGCTGTACGCGGTGATCCTGACGCGGCGGAAGTTGCGACACTACTTCGAGTCTCATCCGGTAACTGTGGTGTCATCCTTCCCCCTAGGGGAGATCATCCAGTACCGAGAGGCCTCGGGTAGGATTGCAAAGTGGGCGGTGGAAATCATGGGCGAGACAATCTCGTTCGCCCCTCGGAAGGCCATCAAGTCCCAAGTCTTGGTAGACTTTGTGGCTGAATGGGTCGATACCCAACTCCCAACAGTTCCGATCCAACCGGAACTCTGGACCATGTTTTTCGACGGGTCACTGATGAAGACAGGGGCAGGCGTGGACCTGCTCTTCATCTCGCCCCTCGGGAAGCACCTACGCTACGTGCTACGCCTCCACTTCTCGACGTCCAACAATGTGGCCGAGTACGAGGCTCTGGTCAACGGGTTGCGCATCGCCGTCAAGCTGGGGGTCCGACGCCTCGACGCTCGCGGTGACTCGCAGCTCGTCATTGACCAAGTCATGAAGAACTCCCACTGTCGCGACCCGAAGATGGAAGCCTACTGCGATGAGGTTCGGCGCCTGGAAGACAAGTTCTACGGGCTCGAGCTCACCACATCGCCCGACGCTACAACGAGACTGCGGACGAGCTAGCTAAGATAGCTTCGAGGCGAACAACGGTTCCCCCGGACGTCTTCTCCCGAGACCTGCATCAACCCTCTATCAAGGCCGACGACGCGCCCGAGCCCGAGGCACCCTCGGCCCAGCCCGAGGCACCCTCGTCTCGGCTCGAGGCACCCTCGGCTCAGCCCGAGGTACCCTCGGCCCCCGAGGGTGAGGCACTGCGCGTCGAGGAGGAGCGGAGCGGGGTCACGCCCAATCAAAACTGGCAGAACCCGTACCTGCAATATCTCCACCGAGGAGAGCTACCCCTCGACCGAGCCGAAGCTCGGCGGTTGGCACGGCGCGCCAAGTCGTTCGTCTTGCTGGGGGACGGGAAGGAGCTCTACCACCGTAGCCCCTCAGGCATCCTCCAGCGGTGCATATCCATCGCCGAAGGCCAGGAGCTTTGGCAAGAAATACACTCGGGGGCTTGCGGTCATCACGCAGCGCCTCGAGCCCTTGTTGGAAACACTTTCCGACAAGGTTTCTACTGGCCGACAGCGGTGGCCGACGCCACTAGAATTGTCCGCACCTGCGAAGGGTGTCAGTTCTATGCGAGGCAAACACACCTGCCCGCTCAGGCTCTGCAGACCATACCCATCACCTAACTGTTTGCTATGTGGGGTCTGGACCTCGTCGACCCCTTGCAGAAGGCACCCGGGGGCTACACGCACCTGCTGGTCACCATCAACAAATTCTCCAAGTGGATCGAGGTCCGACCCCTAAACAGCATCAGGTCCGAACAGGCGGTGGCGTTCTTCACCAACATCATCCATCGCTTTGGGGCCCCGAACTCCATCATCACCGACAACGGCACCCAGTTCACCGGCAGAAAGTTCCTGGACTTCTGCGAGGATCATCACATCTGGGTGGACTGGGCCGCCGTGGCTCATCCCATGACGAATGGGCAAGTAGAGCGTGCCAACGGCATGACCCTGCAAGGACTCAAGCCGCGGATCTACAACGACCTCAACAAGTTTGGCAAGCGATGGATGAAGGAGCTCCCCTCTGTGGTCTGGAGTCTGAGGACAACGCCGAGCCGAGCCACAGGCTTCACACCGTTCTTTCTAGTCTATGGGGCCGAGGCCATCTTGCCCACAGACTTAGAATACGGTTCCCCGAGGACGAGGGCCTACGCCGACCAAAGCAATCGAGCTAATCGAGAAGACTCACTGGACCAGCTGGAAGAGGCTCGGGAAATGGTCTTACTACACTCGATGTGGTACCAGCAGTCCCTGCGACGCTACCACGCCCGAGGGGTTCGGTCCCGAGACCTCCAGGTGGGCGACCTGGTGCTTCGGCTGCGACAAGACGCCCAAGGGCGGCACAAGCTCACGCCTCCCTGGGAAGGGCCTTTCGTCGTCGCCAAGGTTCTGAAGCCCGGAACGTACAAGCTGGCCAACAGTCAAGGCGAGGTATACAGCAACGCTTGGAACATCCGACAGCTGCGTCGCTTCTATCCTTAAGATGCTTTCAAGTTGTTCGTACACCTCGTTCACACACGAAGTCTAGTCATCAAGGAAGGGTCAGCCTTGCCTCGGCAAAGCCCGACCCTCCCTCGGGGGCTAAAAGGGGGGAACCCCCTCTGCGTCGAAATTTTCCTCGAAAAAAGATCTTTTCTGCCAGAACGTCTTTTGTGCTTTTCGACTACTTTGAAAGTGGATCCTAAAAACGGCGGAGTACACGTAAGCAGCCAAGGCTGACCGAGCCGAGGGACTCCTACGCCTCCGGGATACGGATACCTCACTCATCACCTTCTGCGATAAGTAACTCACGCTCGGATAGGTGATTCCGCGGACCGAACAAGTCTTCACGCTCGAAAACTCTTCTGCCGAAACGATTTTTCGGGCCTTCTCGACTATATCGATGGCAGAACCCTGCGAACGAGTAAGAGTACACGTAAGCGGCAAGGCCGACCGAGCCGAGGGACTCCTACGCCTCCGGGATACGAATACCTCACTCATCACCTTCTGTGAAAAGTAACTCTCGCTCGGACAAACAATTCTGTTACCGACAAATAAGTCCAGATACTCGAAACAAGAGGAAAAGAAATGCAGCTTTACAACACGACGACAGTATGTTTGGGCCTCGGCGGCCGCAGAAAACATACGCACACTACAAGATAACCCGATCCTGCAGGCTCGGACCTTGACAGTTGAAGGGAGCAGCAGGACCCTCGGCGTCAACTACACCTTCGGCGAGGTCCGACCTAGCCTCGGATGGCGACACGGTCGGAGGATCCCCACTCCGAAGGACGACATCAGCACCACGCCCAGGCCATCGCCACCAGGGTCTTCTCCAGGAATCCGGCTCGTGCAAACGGCTCGGCCGGCCACCCCGAAGCCTCAGCCAGCTGTCCCCCGAGGACATCAGCCCGACTCGTGGCATCGGCGACTCAACTCCGACGTTGGTCCCGCCAGTGGACGACCCGGCCAGGCTCCAGCCGACCAAATCTTCTTTTCGAGCCAACTCTGCCTCTGTCCATGCTGACACCGCTGCCTCCGGCTTCGGCTCATCGAAGAGCGGCCGAGGGTTTCCTTTAACTAAGCAAGAGAAGCCTCAGGCGGCAAGGCCGACTGAGCCGAGGGATTCCTACGCCTCCGGGATACGGATTCCTCACTCGTCACCTTCGCACGAGGCAACTCGCACTTGGTAAAGCGGTTCAGATAGCCGACAGGCGAGTCTTAGTGCTCGAAATGAGGAAAAAACACGGCTCCGTGCCAAAAATACATACACGTTCAGGCCCCGACAGCCACAATGAACAAAACACCGGCACTCAAGGTGCCATTACAAATAGAACTCCGGTTCCACCTCCGGAGGTACGAACAACCCCACACGATTGGAGGGCCTGCGGAGCAACAGAAGGCCGACGGGTGGCTTGCCGCCGCCCGCTTCAACAGCGATGACGACGACTTCTGCTCCAAGGGGCCGAACAGAAGCAGCGATGACTTCTGGCGGATGCTGCTGCCATAAGGCCTTCGCCCACGCCCTCACTCAAGAGGCAAGGACGAGCAGAAGGCCGTAGAGTTGGAGGTCAGTCCGCGGGCGGCACCGACTATCTCATCGGCGGCGAAACCTCTTCCGGCTGCCGCGGCGGAAGGTGGCACCGAAAGCGGCGCCGAAGCCGCCCGGACCGAAGAGCCGGACACGCGGCAGCTGCCAGCGCCACGAACGGCGAACGCCCTTCCCCCGATCGCTGAGGGAAGGAGCAGGCCGCTGCCCGCGCGGAGACCGACCCTAACTCGGCGCACTCCCCTCCCCAGCACTGATGATGAACATCCTTGAAGCTGAGGGAGGGGCAGAGGCCGCAGCCCGGCTTGCTTCTCCCCACCCAGGAGCTGGTGGTCACCGTCTTGGGTGACCACCGGCGAGGGGATGCGGCCGGGCTGCCTGATGAAAATCCTTGAAGCCGAACGATGGCTGAAAGGTACCAACTTCCGTGAAGTTGCGTTCCTCCAACGACAAGGAGGAAGATCTGCGGGTGTCCCCCATCCGGGGGCTTGAAAGGTGGAAAGACGCGATGCATAAGGGAGCGCGAAGACATGGTCGCTTTTCAAGGGGGTCACCCTCCTTTTAAAGGCAACTCTCCCCACTTGCGTCCTCAGCCATCGCGGGCTGAGTCTTCTCCAACATGCTCCAAGGTCCTCCCCCTACGACCCGAATGCTGGGTCCCATGCGTCATGCAAGCTGGCCCAGGGTAGAAGAAGCCAAACCGCCGCGCGCGGTGCGCGCGACTGCCCAGCGGTTATAAGCATTCCTCCACTTTCGCCTAGACCAGCGGGTGAAAGGGCGGACAGCCATGCAGGCGGCATGCAACCGCGCCAAGTGGGCGCACCCCTTCGACTCCAACGCGCCCAACATGGAGGCCCAGGCCCACACGTCATGCAACCGGCGCACCATTTGCTACGTGTGAGCAACTGCACCGCCACTCGCGCCACTACCACACCTCCTCGACTGCGGAACCAGTACCGCGACTCGAGGCAACCCTGCGTATGACCCAACAGTGCCAGCCAGGCGCATCGGTCACGAGTCAGTCAGCTGCGGGAAAAGGCGCGACGGTCAATACGGCCAAAAATGGGCCGACAGTAATGGCGGTGGCAGGCGGGCGGAAGCAGCGGCCACGTCGTCAGCCAAGCTCACGTCCCATCCAGGGACAACAAGGGAACCCTCTCTCAAGGCGTGAAGACGGCGTGCCCATGTTCCGTTCCTCGAACGGCTCGCGCGCGCGTAACAGCTGCCCCGTGAACCACTCGTCCCGTCGCATTAACTCTGCGGCAGGACAGGCGGCACCTTTGGCAGGAGAAGCGGGCGACGCTTCGCCTTCGCCATAATGATCGCGTCAAAAAAGGTGCGCCACGTCATTCGATTTCGTATCCTTTTCCTTTTCCTCTTTCTCTCTCTTACAACAGGGACCGGGAAAGGGGGATACCCCGAAAGGGATCCTTCTCCGTGAAGGAAACGGGCCCCAAGCCCCCTACTGATCAGAGGTTCGAAGGCTGGCCCCTTGGAGGGGTTCAATAGCCGCCTCAGAGCGCTCGGGCTCCGCGCCCACCACTGGTCAGAGGTTCAAAGGCCGGCCCCTCGGAAGGGTTCAACGACCGCCTCAGGCCACTCGGGCTCCGCGCCCACTACTGATCAGGGGTTCGTAGGCTGGCCCTCGAAGGGTTCACAGCCGCCTCAGACGTAGAGCGAGGGATGACCCTGGGTACGTTCGATACATAACCAAGGCTCGAGCTATGCTCCCGAGGTACCCTAGGACTTTTCCGAGGCCAGCGGGAACGATCTTGTAATAGAATCCCATCAGAGGGAGACATCGAGCCCTCGGACCCCGTCAAAAGGGGACCGGGTCCGGTAAATCACCCGCAGGTACTTTTGGAGCGCACCTCCAGGCCTCTAGCCGACCCCTAAGAAATGGGGCACGGGCGTCCACTCGGATTACCCGTTAGCAGCTCACTGGAGACACCATGTTCGACGCCCTCCAAGGGCAACATGGCGCTTTTCCCCCCTCCTCCTTGCGGAAAGGCGACGCAGGGGCGTATGTAAAAAAGTCAAGTCTGTCCTTGACCGTCCTCTCGCCCTGTGCGGAGGCTCGGGGACTGCTCTCGCAAACCCGGCCCCGGCCAAACCGTTGACAGCGTCGACATACCAGCCCGAGATCTTGGGACCCGACCGTGCACCCGGGCTACGGCCAGCTCGCATAAGGGAACAACCAGATCGGCCGAAGCATTGCGAAACACATTAAGACCTCGAAGGAGTCAAACCACTCCTCCGAGGCCTCGGGGCTACACCCGGTGGGTGTGCTCGCGCGCACCCACCGGAACAAAATGCAACCGAGAAAGGCCGAACCCCTTGCAAAAAAGTGCGACAAAAGCCTCCAAGCGAGTATTAACACTCCCTTCGAGGCTCAGGGGCTACTGTCGGGGACCATAATTAGGGGTACCCTCAAGACTCCTAATCTCAGCTGGTAACCCCCATCAGCACAAAGCTGCAAAGGCCTGATGGGTGCGATTAAGTCAAGGATCGGTCCACTCAAGGGATACGATCTCGCCTCGCTCGAGCCCAGCCTCGGGCAAGGGCAGCCGACCCCGGAGGATTTACGTCTCGCCCGAGGACCCCCTCCAGCAACGGACACACCTTCGACTCGCCCGAGGCCCAGTCTTCACCAAGAAGCAACCATGTCCAGGTCGCCACGCCGACCGACCGTATCGCAGGAGCATTTAATGCAAAGGTGGCATGACACCTTATCCTGACGCGCGCCCTCCAGTCGACAGAGCCGAAATGACCGCAGTCACTTCGCCGCTCCACTGACCGGCCTGACAAGAGGACAGCGCCGCCTGCGCCACTCCGACTGCTGTGCCACTCGACAGAGTGAGGGTGACAGCAGCCAAGTCCGGCCTCAGGCGCCATAGGAAACTCCGCACTGCCCGAAGGGCTCGGACTCGGGCTCAGCCCCGGAAGACGACGAACTCCGCATCGCCCGACCCTAGGGCTTGGACTCAGGCTCAGCCCCGGAAGACGACGAACTCTGCATCGCCCGACCCCAGGGCTCGGACTCGGGCTCAGCCCGGAAGACGACGAACTCCGCTTCGCCCGACCCCAGGGCTCGGAATCGGGCTCAGCCCCAGAAGACGACGAACTCCGCATCGCCCGACCCCAGGGCTCCGTCTCAGCCCTGGCCTCAACCGACAGTCTCCGCCTCGCCCGACCCAGGGGCTCGGACTCGACCTCGGCCTCAGAAGACAGACTCGATCTCGACCTCGGAGGAGCCTCCACCTCGCCCACCCCAGGGCTCGGACCGACCACGTCACAGGAGGCGCCATCATTACCCTACCCCAAGCTAACTCAGGCTACGGGGAACAAGACCGGCGTCCCATCTGGCTCGCCCCGGTAAAACAAGTAATGATGGCGCCCCGCATGCTCCATGACGACGGCGGCTCTCAGCCCCCTTACGGAAGCAAGGAGACGTCAGCAAGGACTCGACAGCCCCGATAGCTGTCCTTCCGCCAGGCTCCAGCGCTCCTCCGACGGCCACGACACCACACGAACCGGGTGCCAAAACCTCTCCGGCTGCCACGATGGCATGTACTTAGGGCACTAGCTCTTCTCTGCTAGACACGTTAGCACACTGCTACACCTCCCATTGTACACCTAGATCCTCTCCTTACGCCTATAAAAGGAAGGTCTAGGGCCCTCTTAGAGAGGGTTGGCCGCGCGGGGAAGGACGGGACGGCGCTCGCGTAAGCCGCTCGCTCCCTCCCGCGTGGACGCTTGTAACCCCCTACTGCAAGCGCACTCGACCTGGGCGCGGGACAAACATGAAGGCCGCGGGTTTCCCCTTTTACGCCTGTCTCCCTCCGGCTTCTTCCCCCCTTCGCGCTCCGTCTCGCGCCGACCCATCTGGACTAGGGCACGCGGCGACAATTTACTCGTCGGTCCAGGGACCCCCCGGGTTCGAAACGCCGATAGTACGGAAGTTATGGACTTTTAAATAGATTATCTTTTGTCATTTATTCTCGTGCTGATCCTTTATCTCCCTTCTTTTGCAGGGCTTAATTCTTAGCAACGCTTTGAGTGCGCAGAAAAATGCTGAAGATGAAAGTTGTCAGATAGCGCTTAGCAACCTTCGGTCGGAGGTTATTAGATTGAGGAACGAAGCTGCAGAAAAAGACAAAATTCTGCTTTCCTTAGTGGACAGAGTGAAGAAAGACGAGGCAAAATTCAATGCTCAATCTGAAGTCCATAAAGCCGAAGTTGAGAATCTTCAGAAGAAACTTGCTGAAGCTAATGAAAATTTTGAACTTGCAAAAGTAAAGCAAGAAATAAGTGAATGGTCGAATGTTAGACTGGAAAAGAATGTTGAGGAGCTTCATGAATCCAAGGAGAGATGCTTTGAGAAATCCTTGGATTGCGTAAGAAAATTGAAAACCAGCTTTGCCAAGGTGGGTGCGTATTCCTTCGAAGAAAAGTTCATTCGAGGTGATCCTGAGGGGGTCATTGATTGGATAGGTGAAGAAGTCGAAGCCTTTGAGGAGATCCTTAGTGATCGCGGTGATATTTGTGCCTTCGCCGACGCTCGAGGGGTTGCAGCAATTCTGGAAAAGGCTGGTTGTGACCATGTTAAAGCTGCAGCCCAGACCGAAACCGCCTTCTCCATAGCGACACAAAGGACCCCTCGGCCGAAGCTACTTTGGTGGGCAGAAAGTTTTATTCCGATGTATGGGTGAACGGTGGCCGAGAAATAGCCAACAAAATTATAAAGAAAAATGAAAAAGAAACCCATGATGCTCGAGAAGAAGTTGCCAAGCGTGCAAGGCGTATAAGTATTATTATTGAATTTTAGCTTCGGTGTTTATTTTCTGGCTTCTAACTAACAGTTTGTTTACTACAGCTGAACTCTCATCGCTACCTGAGCCATACGACCCCTAGGCCGATCCCGTTATGAAAGAGGCACTGGATGTGATGAGTGTTGCCAATTCCATCGTCGACGAAGTCATCGATAGACTTCTGATGAGGCCACCGAAAAAATTCTTAAAGAAGATTAGACTTTTGTTGTAATGATATAATGTAACATTTGTGTATGAGACAATTGACAGACATGTAAATTAATGTAATATATTTCTTTGCGATGCATGAAATTTACGCTCATACCATTTTTGAGTCTTCGGCGAAAAAACACCTTCCCTTCTTTTCATGCTTCGTATATAAAGAAGCCCCTTTTATGGCAAATCTATTGTGATGCTGTTGTCAACAGATCTTTCTGATAAAATCGTGTTTGCCGAAGGTTTTCTTCGTGCCTCAGCATATTTTCATTCAAGTTATTGCCGAAGACTTGCTTTGTACCAAATCTTTGTTGTTGATGCGATATGATGTATGATGTAATGTTATGCGGAATGGTGCAATGATATGATGCAACATGATGTTTATGTCGAACACACACACGCCCACACTGAAACACTCAAGACTCTGCATCCCCTTAGGGACGTCTTTGGAGTCTTTAAGCTCTGCATCCCCTTAGGAACGACTTTGGAGCTTCTTCACCTTATATTTCAGTGGTATTTAAGCTCTGCATTCCCTTAGGAACGACTTTGGAGCTTCTTCACCTTCTATTTCGGTGGTATTTTGGCTCTGCAATCCCTTAGGAACGACTTTTGAGCTTCGGAACTTACTCTACGCTCCCTTAGGAATGGCTTTTGTAGCTTTGGAACTTACTCTGCGCTCCCTTAGGAACGTCTTATGTAGCTTCGAAACTTACTCCGCTCCCTTAGGAACGTCTCATATGGCTTCAGAAGTTTGTTAAGAGGAAGTATTTCACTTAATAATACAAGCACTATTATTACATGAAATCAGAATTCAGTTCTTCAAGACTTGCTTTTTCATATAAGAAAAATAGAATGACAGAAAAGATAAAGATACACAAAGGGTAGGATATTATTTAGTAGATGTGCTTGGATTTAGGCATAGTACTATTGACTGTGCGAGCTTCGGACTCCTCCCGAAAATCGTGTTGTTGTTGAGTGTGGTGGTGCCCTTCTGGCTGCTCGCTTCGGGTCAAAGTAGGTGGTAGCCGTGGTGGTGGTGGGAGCTGGGCCTAGGAAGCTTGAGAGTGGCTTGCCGAAGCGACAGAGGCCATAGGCTGTTGATTACCTATGTACTCTGGGATGTAGGGAGAATAGAACGAAGAAGTATGTAGGACCTGCTTTGGCTGATTCTGCCGTGCCTCAACTTCGGCAATCTCCTTTTGTTTCTGAATTGTGACTTGGCATGTTCTTATGGTGTAGCCTTTATCTTCGCCACAAAACAAGCAAAACAGTCTTCTGGGATGATCTCCGTACCTTCCTCTAAAGCCTCTGCCGCCTCTGCCTCTTGAGGCTGGTGGCCTGAAGGAGCTTTGTTGTGGCCCTTAAGACTGGGAGTTGTGTTGCTGCCTTTGAGGCTGACTTCCTCTATCATCACTCGGGTTGGAATTGTGGATCGACCTGACGTGCCTGGGGTGAATTCTTCCTCCGAAGCCCCTGGTCATCTCAGAAAACATGTATGCTTCTTCACTTCTTTGGCGGAAATCATTGTCGACCCAGATATACTCATCCATCTTTTGAAGAAGCTTCTCCAAGGTTTGTGGGGGCTTCTTGGCAAAATATTGAGCCATAGGTCCTGGCCGAAGCCCCTTGATCATGGCCTAAGTGACAATTTCATTGGAAACTGTAGGCGCTTGTGCTCTTAGACACAGGAACCTTCGGACAAATGCCTGAAGGTACTCCTCATGGTCTTGCATGCACTGAAACAAAGCCTGAGCAGTGACTGGCTTCATCTGAAAGCCTTGGAAGCTAGTGATTAGCATATCCTTGAGCTTCTGCCATGATGTGATTGTCCCTGGCCGGAGAGAAGAATACCAAGTTTGTGCGACGCTTTTGACTGCCATGATGAAGGATTTTGCCATGACTGTAGTATTGCCCCCATATGAAGATATGGTTGCCTCGTAGCTCATTAGGAACTGCTTTGGGTCTGAGTGCCCATCATACATAGGAAGCTGAGGTGGCTTGTATGATGGGGGCCATGGGGTAGCCTGCAACTCTGCTACCAAAGGAGAAGCATCATCAAAAGCAAAATTGCCATGATGAAAATCATCATAACATTCATCATCGTTGTATGAATTGTCTTGACGAAGCTCTTTGTGTTGAGGCCTTCGGTCTTGATCATCCTGGGTGAGGTGACGCATTTCCTCAGCGGCCTCATCAATTTTCCTCTAAAGGTCGGCGAGACGAAGCATTTTTTCCTTCTTCTTTTAAACCTGTTGATGGATAGCTTCGAGGTCCCTGATTTCTTGATCCAACTCCTCCTCCTGAGGTGTTGGGCTGGTAGCCTTCCTCTTCTGGCTCCTAGCTTCGCGTAGTGTCTCCTGATTAACGTCCAGTGGCTGCAGTGCAGCCCCTGGCCCTGCTATCTTCTTCGGTGACATGACAAAGATCAAAGCTTGCCGAAGGTGGTTGGATGAGTTCACCGGAGGTGGGTGCCAATGTTGGTCACTTGTTCTCAAATGCTATGAATCAAGAACAAGGCAACACAAGTGTTAATGCTTAAAGACCTTTGTCCTTCGAAGCATTATCTCTCTTAGGATATAGTGATCTTCGGGCAAAGGTTAAGAAGGACATACCTTCATCATTTCAATAAGAAAGAATATAAACAAATACATATGAAACGTGAAGGGAATATGAATAATCATTTCAAATCATTAGAATATTCATATTCTCATTATATAAATGTAAACAAACATCAATGATATTTGAACTACATTTGTACCTTCGGCTCGACAGAAGGTAAAAAAGCAGGAGAGACGATGTTACTTTTCATCTATATATAGGCATAGGACATAGCCTGAGCAAAATTACATTCATGTCCCTGATATTTACTATTAGCCAGAAGGTGAGCTGTCGAGGACTAAGCAATCTTTTCCCTTTTAGGTCGGTTTCATCCTCCACCACCGTCCTTGTGCTAAGCCGAAGCTTCTCTAGCCACAACTTCGGAGTTGGTTCATCGTTCTTCCATATCGCGCTTTTCATACCATGCACACCTTCATCTTAAAGCCGAAGCTTCCTGTGACAGTATACTATACTGGAAAACATGTTAGTCGTGTTTTTGAGGACCTTCAGAAGATGAAGGCCCCCAACACTTGCTAACCACTAGGTTGTTTAAAGTGGGGGGTCTTTTCATGAGCGAAACAAACAACATTAGATATATACATATATATATATATATATATATATATATATATATATATATATATATATATATATATATATATATATATATATATATATATAGGTGGTTGGGGGCAAAAAGGGTTGAACAACTAAAACATTTCCTAGATTGCAAGACAAGAGAAGCACATAACACAACATAGTTAAGACTATCATGACACACAGGATAAGACATTTTTTGCAGTTCATAGCAATACAACACATTATTCACAATTTCTTATTATTGGAATAAACGTGAGAGAAGCATGTTGGTGCACAAGAGACAATGATGCGACAATCATGATGCATGCTCATTCTAGTCGTCTTCTCAGACCTAACTACTTTTTCCGGATGCTTCTACAACATCCTTATTAATAGTAGTAGTAGTAGCCTTTATGGCCTATATAAATAGCCACCTAGCTACCCATCTATTTCCTAAGGCTTCACGTCCTAGGTCTATCCTTATCGTCCTGACATCTAACCAACATTGGTTTCTAAGCAAGTTTTACTTTTGAAATGTTGGTATTCATGACTTATTGACTTCTCTGTAATGGTATTCGCTCCAATACCAGCTGTGGCGGAACCACCTGAATTATTCCAACTTAAGTGCCCAAGTCCCGCCTTAGAGGCAACGACACACTTAAATCGGAATAAACCGTCAGTCCCTCGGATCTAGTCCAATAAAGCCACTAACAGGATCGAGTACCACTAGCTCACACGAATGTGAGGCACAGAGAAATACAATAAAGCATAATACCACAAATTTAAGAAGTATCAGTAGTGATTACATTATCGAAGTTTCAAAAGAAGTAACAATAGTTTTTAGTGCAACGGAAATAACTAATGGAGAAAACAGAGTAACATGGCGAAGCCTGGCCACGCTACTCCTCCTGGTCCTCTTCTGCGGAAGCAGTAACCCTCTCGACCATCTATCCCGGTGGCAGGGAATGAAGGCCAAGTCACACCAGCAACCAAATCATCCAAGGAGTACCTGCAAAAATTATGCCACAAGCAAGGATGAGTATACTAATACTCATCTAGACTTACCCGGTGTGAGGAGTCTACTCCTCTACCTCTAGACCATGAAGTTGTTTGGCTGAGGGGTTTGGTTTGCAAAAAGCACTAGCTGAGTCTAAAATCAAGTTTTAGATTTTCAAGTTCTAGAATAATAATTTAGACTAGATGAGTACCTAGCTATCCATACATGGTATCAAGAAATTTAGTCAACCAACATCTTTTGTAAGTAACCTCATTTCCACTTATTACTCAATGCAGTACAATGGATCAAGCAGTCTCATTAGCTGCGAGAAGCAGACGATTCAAATCGAGTTTTAACCTTGCAAGGTAAACCTAAACACACGACATGTAGGGGCACTCCGTCCCCACACATATCAGCCGTCCCCATCGATCCCCCATTCGCAGCCAGGGCCCACCACCTTGGCATACAATGCTCCACTGACCCCGACTGCCGCCGTGCAGTGACCGCACTTGTACCCACCATATCCGGAATGAGAGACCACGTCTCAGGACGAGTGAGGAGGAAAGTCCGCGCCCGGCTTCACTCAGGTACTAGGCTTATCGGTTACCATATTTCCCGACATGTGTTTAGTACATTCAAACGCTTGACACAGGTATCTGCACGTTAATCCTTATTCCAATTTCATCTCGTAGATAGCGCATCCCCATGGATCCGTGTCCACAGACCATCATCATTCTGTTATCAAAATGGATACAACCAATTCCTGACCTCGCTTAAGTGCTAGAAAAATCACTCGACTTCTACCGAGATCCCTAATTAGCAAAGCAGCTACTCGACCTAGCATACTAGTATCCATCTCAAAAAGGAATCCTGAGTTTATGCAACTAGGGTTTCAGGCAACTCCTACACTTAAGTGCACGATACAAGCCTACAAACATTAAGTGCAGTAAAATAGCATATATAACAGTTATGTATAAAACCGGGGCTTGCCTGGAATTCAACACTGGTAGTGTTCGCTAGATGACACTCGCTTGGCGAGCATCCATTGGTTAAGTCCATCATTCTTCTGGTCGTCCACCAACTTCATCTTGTGGTTGGCACCACATCAATTGCACGATCATCATCTCTCGGTCCTAAATGAGATGCATGATGCATATGTATGAATATGATGAAAGTAGCACAAGATACTCCAAGTACATGGTAGCGAACTAACATTAACTAGTAAGACACATAAACATTCGTACGTTAATGTTAGCTATCTACACATCATTGGGCACAACAAGTCAACATTACTGGAAAGACGAGAACATTTCCTATATTTGACCAACACAAACACGACATCACGAGTACAAGCATTTACCATGTTCACTTTAATTGTTAATTGACTACTTATTATTAAACTAGTTAAGTACACATAAATTTACTGTGACTTCTAAACGTCATACAAACAAACTTAGTTTAATAGGGAATAACCATTTAATTGGGTTCTACCAACATTCTCAATATTCTAATGCAAGCACACACCCAAGAGAACACGTAGAAGGTGTTAGCCTAATCACAATGCCTTTTATACTAGTCTAACGAGGTTGGTTATTTAGCAACATTTCAGTAGCAATGCAAGTGTTAGAAATGGTAACATATCATTAATTGTGTTTCTCATCCATATAACGACACTTGCTAAAATAACGTTGATTGAAGCTGATTACATCCTAGACTTCAATAATTTAATTTACTACTTAGACAAACGTCGACTAGTTAATTACACATAACCCAATTATATTAGTTACTATCATTGTTACTTATATGCACTTAAAACCAAAACAAGCAAGCAGTCACTCAAGATAAACACAACAGAGTAGAGTAATCAATCACAATCAACATGACTAAGACAGCAGCACAGCAGTTACTTGTTTCAGTCATAACTCATAAGATATTTATCCAAAAATAGTGATCAAATACTTTTTGGAAAGAATAAGAAACACTCTACAACTTTGGTATTGTCATCTCAAGGTGATTAGACACTTAATAAGGTTAAATAGTGACAAATGACAGCTATATTTAGATTTAGACAGATTCAGACTTGCGACTTCACAAATTCATAACTAGAGATCCATGAATCCAAAAAAGTGATCCTAGACTTTCTAGAAATATAATGAAATTGTCTACAAATCATTTATGAACATCTTAGGTTGATTTAACATGTATCAAGAGTAAAAGACACTAGAAGGCTTTGCTGTCCAGAACTGGACAGATTTAGTCTTCACACTTTAAACACCTATAACTTAATCTTTAGACAACCAAAAAGAGTGATACAAGACTTTTTGGAAAGCTTAGCAAAAGTACTACATAACTTTTATAATCACCAACAAGGTATTCTATGTTTAACCAAATCAAACAATACAGTTTTTGAAATTTGTTCACACAGTGGACAAAATACAGCAATCATCTTATAAAATTCATAACTCTCAAACTGTCAGGTTTATTATCATGAAAATTTAACACAAGTAATATAAGGAAATTATCTACAACTTTCTTATAGTGGACAGGGACTGATTCTAAACTGAACTTAAGCAAACAATGTGATCTCTAAAATCTGTACCGAAATTAGACAGATTCAGTTACTGAACTTATGAGAAGCATAACTTCTAAACGATTAGGTTTATGGCTATCAGATTTTAACACAAGTAAGTTAATAAAGTTATATACAACTTTCTTGTGACCACCAATAACTGATTTCACTATTAACTTAAGAAACCATTGCAATCTCTAAAATCTGCTCAGAAATTAGACAGATTCAGTTACTGAACTTGTGAAAAGCATAGCTTCTAAACGATCAGACTTATGACTGTCAAATTTTAACACGAGCAAGATAATAAAGTTATGTATAACTTTTATATATAACTTTTCTACAGAAAACATATTTTACTTGACTAGATTACACGCACAACCAAAACTGTACACGCAGGAATTTCAGTTTGCTAGCACAAGAGCACTTAACTAAATCACCAAGCAACTCATAGACAGATACTACCACCAATTTCTCAAGTTCAAATCATTATGACTTAGTTATCAAGTTTCAATTTATATCAAGATACTTAAGAATTTCAAGAAACATGCACGCTTTTGTTTACTTCTAATTTGTCTCTAATTCTTCTAATAATTATAAAATGAGTGTTATTTTAGCACTATATGAGACTATCTAATTTGGGGCTGAAATTTTTATGAGGTATAGGTAATAAAAAATTATGAATAATGTATAAATTTCATATGTTCAGGTTTTATATTTTATTTAATACAAAAATAGTAAATTGTTAATGCAATAAAGCATGTGAGATCAAGTTAAATCTAAAACTAATTATTTTCTGTGGATGCATGACCATATTGAGTTTTCTTAGGCTACTATAATATCATGAAAGGACAGTGGAACACCATTTTCCATTTTTACATTCATATATTATTTATAAACCATTTAAAACTACTTAATATGCATCAAACAAGTTAAATCACTAACTTAATCATACATGCACCACAATTCATGAAATTTTTACCAATCACTAAGCATCACATAGAGGGTCTACTGAAAACGTTTCAATCCATTTGGAGCACTGGAGCTATAGATCCAAAAACAACAAGCAAAACAATCATCTTTTTCATATTTAACAAGATTTAATTAACATACCAAGAAAACAGTGAACAACATATAAGTTTTATATTTTTCATAGCTATAGTATGCCAACATCTAACTAACAAGGCAGGTTTCATCATTTTTGGATTTTTATAATTAAAACTACGGACAGAAGCAAGTTCATTTGTTTTATAAACCAGTTTTTAAAGACGAATTTATACAGAACAACTTTTCCACTAAAACATACCAACATATAGATCTAACAGATAAAACATTTCATAAGGAAGGCAACAAAATAAATTTTGTGATTTTTGGAGCTCTAAAATTCGAGATATGAATTTTAGAACACAACACAAAAATCTGCAACTTTGTGTACTCACATCTTGCCTTGGGCCTACCTGTCATTGTCTCAAGGGGGGTCTTCTTCTTCACGTGAACAGCAGGAAGCTGCTGGGGAGGGGCGCTGCAGCCATGGGAGAGAGCTACCTATGCTAGAGAGGGAGAGAGGAGGGAGAGGGCGCCGTGGAGAGGGAGGAGGAGCTCCCTGCTCAGCCGAACAGAGAAGGGAAGGGAGTGGTGTGTGGGAGAAGGGAGAGGGTGGACTGCCATTAATAGAGCAAAGATCTGGACATGTCAGGTGGCAGTGAGTAGTGGCTGGTGGAAAAATGTCGACATTGGGCGGCCATTTTTGGCGTTTTTCCTTTTGGAATCAGACCCTGGTCGCTGCACAAAATATCTTCCTTGATGTACACTCTACAAATCTTGTACATCACTGGAGGTGATTCGGGCACTGGTTAGAGAGATAAAGACCCACAAAAATTGGTTTGTTAGTGGGTTAGAAATCAGTGGAAACTCGCAAAAACTGAGTGTCAAAGCATGTCAAACGGAACGGATGAATGACATCTTTTAGTATGTTGTGCCTCTATTAGTTATTAACAACTTTTATATTTGGGGAAACTTGAGTTGTTCAACAAAAATTTGGGAACACGAGACGTCAACCCGAACGACACTGATTTCAGACTTAGAAGAATTCGAATCCTGAAATCAGATTTTTATTCTGTCTTGATGGCACTGTTTGAGGTACTTAGAGATTGAATCAAGGCTTGGTTTAAATATAAAATTTGTTGTATAACACATGTTCTACAATTGTTATTAAACGTCAAATCTTATATCTTGAATATAATTTAAAGTTTTACTTTGGTCAAGGTAGCATCATTATAAAGCTTCAAATTATATTTTAAGGCAATCAGGGTATTTTCTCGACATTTTCTTGGCATTTTCTCTACATGAACCCTTAATAACTTTTGTTGTAGAGTTCACATAGAGTTGTTTGAGAAAGATGACAAGGTTTGGTTGAATTTCAAAATTTGCATTTGTTCAGACGAGCAGTTTCAAGCATGTATAGGATTTATCTTTTCATGTGAGTGTTTGCCTTAAACTTCTAGAATTCTTTAGAATACACTTGATAGATAGAGATGAATTATGATATACAGAAAACAAGTCGATTTGCATAAGAATTAATTAGAGGTTGACACAAAGAGATTCTGCAGGGGATTGCAGATTTAGATTAAGTATTTGGACGTAGATCGACTATCGAGAAAGCGGATTCGAACATAGATCAGATAACATCACAAATGTCGAGAGTCCGAATAAATGAGTCTGCATAGGAGTTGCGAGATTGACTTTCGAATTTGCATTTGCTTCAAGAAACAAAAATTTTAACAAGCTCCAAATTCGGCCTCTCTCGAGATCCAATAAAATCAGAGATCGGTGAAACCTTCACAAGTAACTTGATAAGAGGAGATAGATGTGATAAAGAGATAGAAATTATTACTGAGCATCTGAGATTAGGATAAATCTCCCGACATAACACGAAGTAGACACCTAGGATGTCACAACATATTCCAGCAGGGATTCTGGATCACAAGCTCAATGAGTTCTTGGCATTGACTCAGGGGACCCGCACTATGTTGCAGTATGCCCAAGCCTTCAACGACCTGTGTCAGTATGCGGGTTATCATGTAGATTCTGATGAGAAGAAGAGAGGCCCTTTCCGCAAAGGACTAAACACCAAGCTGCGTGAGCGGCTCAACACTATTCGTGCTGACAACTTCAATGAATTGGTCAACCTTGCCATATCACAGGAAGATTGTATTGTGCTCACCAGGCAGAAAAGAAGAGGAAGGCACCAATATCAACAACTTCAGCTCCACCCCAGAGGTTCCGGATTGTCTCCAACAATCAGAGCAGGGGATTCCAGCATCAGGCAGGAAGATGGGTCATCAGGCCACCACAGCAGCAGCAAGCACCCAACCGTTTCCCCGCTCCCGCTCCAAGGAATAATCAACCTCAGCAGCAGCAGCAGCAGTTCCGCCAGGGGAATGGAAACAAATGCTTCACGTGTGGCAATACCGGCCACTATGCCAAGAATTGCCCGCGGAATCAGCCTAGGCAGATGCTAGCACCCAACGAAGACAGAGGAAGGAAGCAGAAAGTGCAAGTCAGGCAAGGGAAGCTCAACTTCAGTACTCTAGAGGAGCTACCTAAAGGAGTGCCCGTCATGACTGTTACTTTTACCGTTTTTAATCAACCTGCATTGATTTTGTTTGACTCTGGTGCATCACATAGCTTCATTAGCCAGAAGTTCAGTGTCAAATGTCAACTGCCTTTCTATCATACCCAAGGGTCCTTCATGATCGCAACGCAGGGAGGCAAGATAGTGACCAACCAATTAAATCGAAATGTGCCTATTCAGATGGGAAGCAAAATTGTCAAAACAACCCTCCTCATTTTGGGGATGGATAATGTGGATATTATTTTGGGAGCTAACAGGATGACCCAACACCAAGTGGTGTTGCATGCCGCCAACCGCATCGTTGAAGTCCATTCCCCCACCTGTGGAAAGTTCACCTTATATCTGCCCAGCCAAGAAACCACTCGGTCATGTGCTTTTTCCATGATAGAGTTACCCTTGAAGAATATTCCAGTGGTCTATGATTATGCAGATGTTTTTCCTGATGAGTTGCCAGGAATGCCGCCAGATCGAGATATCCAATTTGCCATCGAGTTGCAACCGGGAACGACACCTATTTCCAAGAGGCCCTACCGAATGCCACCCGCCGAGATGGCAGAATTGAAGAAACAACTGCAAGAATTGTTGGACAAGGATTTCATCCGCCCAAGTACTTCACCTTGGGGATGTCCGGCCTTGTTCGTAAAGAAGAAGGACGAGAGCTTGAGATTATGCATAGATTACCGCCCACTCAATGCGGTGATTATAAAAAACAAGTATCCTTTGCCTCGTATTGATGTTCTTTTCGACCAATTGGTCGGAGCTAAGGTGTTTTCCAAGATAGATCTTCGCTCCGGCTATCATCAGATCAAGATACGAGCAAGTGATATTCCAAAGACTGCCTTCTCAACCAGATATGGGGTATATGAATATCTGGTGATGTCCTTCGGGCTAACAAATGTGCCAGCATACTTCATGTACCTGATGAATTCAGTATTTATGCCTGAATTGGACAAATTTGTGGTGGTCTTCATTGACGATATTCTTGTGTATTCGAAGAATGAAGAAGAACACGCTAAACACTTGCGCACAGTACTCCAACGCCTGAGGGAGCATCGTCTTTATGCCAAATTGTCCAAGTGTGATTTTTAGCTGAAGGAGATTAAATTCTTGGGTCACACTATCTCTAAGGGAGGAATAGTTGTTGATCCAGATAAGGTGCAAGAGGTGATGAATTGGAAGCCGCCAACAACTGTTCGTCAGATTCAGAGTTTTCTGGGGTTGGCCGGGTATTATCGATGATTCATTCTAGATTTCTCTCGAATCGCTAAGCCCATGATAGAATTGTTGAAGAAGGGAGCAAAATTTGAATGGGGCCAGAAATGTGAAGATGCCTTCCACACTTTGAGGCAACATCTGACCACAACACCTGTGTTAGCGCATTCTGACAACAACAAGCCGATTGATGTGCATTGTGATGCCTATGGCACTGGACTGGGTTGTGTTTTAATGCAAGACAACCAAGTCATTGCCTACGCATCAAGGGCACTCAGACCTCATGAGAAAAATTATCCTACTCATGATTTAGAGTTGGCAGCCGTGGTTCATGCATTGAAAATGTGGAGGCACTACTTGATGGGAACCCACTGCAACATCTATACAGATCACAAGAGCATCAAGTACATCTTTACTCAGGCTGATCTCAACATGAGGCAGAGAAGATGGCTAGAATTGATCAAGGACTACGACTTGGAAGTACACTACCACCTAGGGAAGGCCAATGTGGTTGCTGATGCCTTAAGTTGAAAGTCACAATGCAACTGTATGGTGATGGATTCTCACATCAATGCCTTGTGTGATGAGTTGAGTAAGATGAGGATCGAAGGGATTCCTTCTGGTACCTTGTCTCACATCTCCATTGAACCAACCTTGTTAGACCAGATTATTATGGCCCAACTCGATGACAAGGTAGTGCAATTCATCAAAGAGAATCTTAATCAGAAAGTGGAGAAGTATAAGTGCTTTCACCAAGACAGTAAGGGGATACTATGGTTTGAAGACAGATTGGTGGTTCCTAAAAATAGAGACCTCAAGAAGAAAATCTTGGATGAGGCCCATCTTTCCAAATTCTCCATGCACCCGGGAAGCACCAAGATGTACCTTAATCTGAAGCCCCTATATTGGTGGACCAGGATGAAAAGGGAGATAGCCCAATATGTATCAGAATGTGACACATGTCAGAGGATAAAGGCAAGCCACTTAAAATCAGCTGGTGCCTTGCAACCCCTATCGATACCTTCATGGAAATGGGATGACATCAGCATGGATTTCATTGTGGGTCTACCCAACACCTCTCGACATCATGATTCAATCTGGATCATTGTGGACCGATTAACAAAAGTGGCACATTTTCTTCCAGTGCACACCACCGATAAAGCTCATAAGTATGCAGAGTTGTACATTGACCGAATTGTGTGTTTGCACGAATTACCCCGGACAATTGTCTCTGACCGAGGAGCCCAATTCATAACCAAATTTTGGGAGCAATTGCAAGAGTCTTTGGGAACCAAGCTAATAAGAAGTTCAGCTTACCACCACCAAACTGATGGTCAGACTGAAAGGGTAAATCAGATTCTTGAAGATATGCTAAGGGCTTGTGCGATCGATTACGGCAAGAACTGGGATAAGTGCTTCTCCTTGGTAGAGTTTGCTTATAACAACATTTATCAATCCAGCCTGAAGATGGCACCTTTTGAAGCCTTATATGGAAGGAGTCGAACACCCCTCAACTGGTCATAGCCCGGTGAAAGAGAAATTTTTGGGCCCGACCAGGTGTCGGAAGCCAAAAGAAAAGTCAAAATGATCAGGAAGAATCAAGAAGCTGCTCAGGCCAGGCAAAAGACCTATCATGACAAGAGAAGGAAACCCCTCCAGTTTGAAGTGGGAGATTTCGTGTATCTTAAAGTATCACCCACAAAAGGAGTGCAAAGGTTTGGGATCAAAGGCAAGTTAGCCCCTCGCTACATTCGACCTTATGAGATCATAGAAGCATGTGGACCCGTGGTATACAAATTGAAGCTACCTCCAAAGATGTCTGCCATCCACAATGTGTTCCATGTATCCCAATTGAAAAAATGTGTTCGGTTACCAACAGAGGTCATAGCAGAACCAGATGTGGAGATAGAGCCAGATTTATCATACCAAGAACACCCCTCCAAGGTTCTGGACTGCAAGGAAAGATCCAGTTGTGCGAGGTCGATCAAAATGTATAAGATTCGATGGAGCAACCATTCGAAGGAAGAGGCTACCTGGGAGACTGAGGATTTTCTGCGCTCAAACTACCCCGATTGTCTACCTAAGGAAATCGATACATAACCATACCCCAGCCCCCCTACCCTTTGAATCCAAATATAGGAAAGATGATCTTAAATAACCCAAGTTAAGTTAGAAAACTAGAACAAAAGGGCTTCCTTCTGAAGTTGCAAAGAGGATGACATTCAAAGAGCAGGTTTTCTAAAGAGCCTTAATAAGCAAACCAACACTATGAAAGCAAGCCGTAACCTTCTCCTCACCTCTGAAGAACACCGACCCGAATCTTGGGGCGAGATTCTTTTAAGGGGGAAGGCTGTAAGACACCAGGTGTTACTTAGGATTTTTCCCACCACACCCACATTTGTGAACATTATCACATGTAAATGTAATTGAGCAAAAGGCACCAAATTGAAAAGCAAAAGACTTAAACATGTATTTTTCGTCTCAAGAAACATACCATAAACACATCATGCACCTCAAGGGAGAAAGAATATTCAAAACCCTACTACTACCCTAAGTAAGTCATTTGAACACAAAAAAGGAATTTAGTGAAAAGACTATGAAAAACGTAAAATCATAATCTGGACCAATTAACAAAGTTTTAGTACACTAAATAAGCTACAAAATATAGTAAGGAAGTTTAATAAAAAGGGTTTTGCAAAATTCCCAAAACAACCCCTTAAGTGAAGACTCAATAGGAAATTTGACTTCTTCATAAAGATCGATCGTGTTCTCTAAATTCCAAAAGTAAAATCCACATGATCCAAATATAAAAGCGGCGCCAAATTACCTTGAACATGCCCTGGCAAAGTTTGAAAGCAAAGCTCAGCCGTTGACATGATCTTGGCATGGATTTACCTCAGGACGCAGCAGCTAGACACTCCAGACTTGGCGACGCGACAACTCACTGTACACGGCCGGAAACCACTCGACTTCCACATGAAAAGGACAAAGCAACATCTGGAGAACATATCTTGTATAGTGGTCTTGCCCAAATATGCGAAGATATGCAGCATATGGACGCTTGAACGTGGGCAGAAGCAAAGAGCCACGTGCTCGGTGCCTTGTCAGGCCGGCCGAGCGTGGACTGGCCGCGGCAGCGCGCGCCCCCGAGCGTGGTCGCCCTGCCCCCCGCGCTTGCGTCTTGCCCCCGCCTATAAGTGCCCCAAAGCCTTAGACGTCTTCACTCGTGCACCCTAACCCCTGCCCGAGCCAGTGGTCGCCGGAGTTCGTCGCGAAAGGCAAGCGCCACCGCCCGCCACCACTGCCCGAGCACGACCGCCATGGCCAGCCTTTTTTCGTAGACCCCCAGCCTCGCTCGAGCCCTTGGAAATCTTCCCCGAGAGGCCGTGAAGCTTTTCCAAGCTTGAGCCGAGACCCTGCCCCAATGGAGCAGCGAGTGTGACCTCGCCGGACTTCGGCCGCCCGCAACCGCACGTAAACCGGGCTACCAGGTGAGCCATTTAGAAATTCCTTGTGCCTACAACCTCCCTGACTTCCTATGAAGCTCCCCAACTCACTGGATTGAGCTATACCGCCATGATTAGGCCGAATCACTCGCCGCCGACGAGCTCCCCCGCCTGCCCCGAGGACCGACCAACTCTGGCCATCTCCGACACCGACCCGCACACCGACGTGACCGCCGTGACCTCCCCGACGTCGTCGACCACTTCACCGGAGCTAAATCGCCGCCGTAAGTCTCGCCGACGTGATCTTTGCCCCGGTCACTGTTTCGACCAACCAGGGACCGTGGGGTAGATTTAGGTTAACCCTAGGGGGTTTTCTACATAGTCAGTGAGACAATTGAATAGTAAAGTGAGGACTAGTCTGTAAGGAAAAACGGAAAAATACACTAGGGACCCGACCTGGGCACAGGACAACACGAAGGCCACGTGTTTCCCCTTTTGCCTGTCTCCCCTTTCCCCCCTTCGTGCTCCGTCTCACGCCGACCCATCTGGGCTGGGACACGCGGCGACAATTTACTCGTCGGTCCAGGGACCCCCCAGGGTCGAAACGCCGACAGTTGGCGCGCCAGGTAGGGGCCTGCTGCGTGTTGACGAACAGCTTCCTGTCAAGCTCCAGATGGGTAGTCTCCAGCAACCTTTCCAACCCGGGACGATTCTCCCTTTCGGGAGTCTTGAGTTCATGTCCCTCGACGATGGCTATGACATGATACTCCTTCCTCCGCCGCGCGACAGCGACAATGGCGGCCGTCAGCCCACCCGCCGGTGGCGGAATCAACGACGTCTTCCCCACGTGGCGGAACAACAACATTCGGGTTTGTCCCGTCACCTCCCCCACCGACAGAGGAGGAGGCGGGGCAACCGTGGCCAAGCAGGAGGCGGTACCTCGTCGGCTGTCGAGCGAGTCGACGGCGCCGACGCCCCGACGGGGGACACGTCGGGCGTCGACCTTGCGTCTGAGACGAAGACGAGCGCCGTTTCCCCGCAACACGCCAACTCCAAGTGGACGGACGACGCCAGCACGCTCGCGAGGGACTTGCTGGGCGTCACCCTCGTACCAGAGACGACGGTGCAGTCTGCCCCTGACGCGACTTCGTCACCACTCGTCGACCAAGAGGTACCGACCGATTCCCATCTCGTGCCTTTTGGATTCAGCCTCAACCCACCAAGCGACCCCGCTTCGGTGGAAGCCTTCATAGAGGCATGTACCAACCCTCCAGGGTATCATATGCGGTCACCCTGGGACCGGCTGACGACCGTCTCGACCTACGGACCCTCGGGTTCCGAGGAAGATGACGAGCCCGACTTTGGTTGGGATTTCTCCGGGCTTGGTAACCCCAGTGCCATGCGGGACTTCATGACCGCATGCGACTACTGCCTCTCCGATTGTTCCGACGACAGCCGCAGCTTCGGCGACAAAGAATGCGGCCCAAGTCATGAATGTTTTCACGTCGATCTAGGGGGTCCCGGCAAAGGCAACCATCTTGGTATACTAGAAAACGGTGATCCCCCAAGGCCTGCGCCTCGCGTTGACATCCTTCGGGAGCTAGCTGTGGTCCCAGTCCCTACGGGGGGTCAGGACGAACAGCTCGAGCAAATCCGCGGGATGCAGGCCAGGCTCGACGAGGGAGCAGGAACACTTGAGCCGCTCCGCCGGAACATCGGGCAGGAATGGGCAGACCAAGCTCCGGCCGGAGAAGCGCGTCATCTACCCCAGGGCATCCAGCTCCGCATTGTCGACGATGTCAGGGCAAGGCCGCCACCAGCTTCCAGTGGGGTCGGCCAGAACCTGGCTGCAGCAGCAATACTTCTCCGCGCAATGCCGGAACCATCAACCACCGAAGGGCGGCGTATCCAGGGAGAGCTCAAGAATCTCCTGGAGGACGCCGCAATCCGACAGGCCGAAAGCTCTGCCTCCCGA
This sequence comes from Zea mays, assembly GCF_902167145.1. Taxonomy (NCBI): domain Eukaryota; kingdom Viridiplantae; phylum Streptophyta; class Magnoliopsida; order Poales; family Poaceae; genus Zea; species Zea mays. Next base: position 94,964,065 of record NC_050097.1, read on the forward strand.
AGGCAGGGGTACCCCTCGGAGCATCGCGCCGTGACTTCCCGATTCATGCGGGAAGCCTCGGTCCACACCGGGCGCACGCGCAACACAGCGCCTGCGGCCCTGGGTCGCCTCGGCAACGAGCACCACCACCGCAACCGTCGAGCCCACCTCGACGAGAAGGTGCGCCGAGGCTACCACCCCAGGCGTGGGGGACGCTACGACAGCGGGGAGGATTGGAGTCCCTCGCCCGAACCACCCGGTCCGCAGGCTTTCAGCCGAGCCATACGACGGGCGTTGTTCCCGACCCTGTTCCGAACCCCGACTACTATCACAAAGTACTCGGGGGAGACGAGGCCGGAACTGTGGCTCACGGACTACCGGCTGGCCTGCCAACTGGGTGGAACGGACGATGACAACCTCATCATCCGCAACCTCCCCCTATTCCTTTCCGACACCGCTCGAGCCTGGCTGGAGCACCTGCCTCCGGGGCAGATCTCCAACTGGGATGACCTGGTCCAAGCCTTCGCCAGCAACTTCCAGGGCACGTACGTGCGCCCTGGGAACTCCTGGGATCTCCGAAGCTGCCGCCAGTAGCCGGGAGAGTCTCTCCGGGACTAGATCCGGCGATTCTCGAAGCAGCGCACCGAGCTGCCCAACGTCACCGATTCGGATGCCATCGGCGCGTTCCTCGCCGGCACCACCTGCCGTGACCTGGTGAGCAAGTTGGGTCGCAAGACCCCCACCATGGCGAGCGAGTTGATGGACATCACCACCAAGTTTGCCTCTGGCTAGGAGGCGGTTGAGGCCATCTTCCGGAAGGACAAGCAGCCCTAGGGCCGCCAGCCGGAAGATGTCCCCGAGACGTCCACTTAGCGCGGCACCAAGAAGAAAGGCAAGAAGAACTCGCAAGCGAAACGCGACGCCGCCGATGCGGACCTTGTCGCCGCCGCTGAGTACAAGAACCCTCGGGAACCACCCGGAAATGCCAATCTCTTCGACAAAATGCTCAAGGAACCGTGCCCCTATCATCAGGGGCCCGTCAAGCACACCCTTGAGGAGTGCGCCATGCTTCGGCGCCACTTTCAGAAGGCTGGGCCACCTGCGGAAGGTGGCAGGGCCCACAACAAGGACAAGAAGGAGGATCACAAGGCAGAGGGGTTCCCTGAGGTCCGCGACTGCTTCATGATCTACGGTGGGCAAGTGGCGAACGCCTCGGCTCGGCACCGCAAGCAAGAGCGTCGGGAGGTCTGCTCGGTAAAGGTGGCGGCGCCAGTCTACCTAGACTGGTCCGACGAGCCCATCACCTTCGACCAGGGCGATCACCCCGACCGCGTGCCGAGCCCGGGGAAATATCCGCTCATTGTCGACCCTGTCATCGGCAACGTCAGGCTCACCAAGGTCCTCATGGACGGAGGCAGCAACCTCAACATCATCCACGCCGAGACCCTCGGGCTCCTACAGATCGATCTGTCCTCGATCCGGGCCGGCGCGGCGCCTTTTCACGGGATCATCCCCGGGAAGCGCGTCCAGCCCCTCGAACAACTCAATCTGCCCGTCTGCTTCGGGACTCCCTCCAACTTCCGAAGGGAAACCCTCACGTTCAAGGTGGTCGGATTCTGAGGGACCTACCACGCAGTGCTGGGGAGGCCATGCTATGCCAAGTTCATGGCCGTCCCCAACTACACCTACCTCAAGCTCAAGATGCCGAGCCCCAATGGGGTCATCACCGTCGGCCCCATGTACCGACACGCGTACGAATGCGACGTGGAGTGCGTGGAGTACGCCGAGGCCCTCACCGAGGCCCTCGCCGAATCCGAGGCCCTCATCACCGACCTGGAGAGCCTCTCCAAGGAGGTGCCAGACGTGAAGCGCCATGCCGGCAACTTCGAGCCAGCGGAGACGGTTAAGTCCGTCCCTCTCGACCCTAGCAACGACGCCTCCAAGCAGATCTGGATCGGCTCCGAGCTCGACCCCAAATAAGAAGCAGTGCTCGTCGACTTTCTCCGCGCAAATGCCAAAGTCTTCGCGTGGAGTCCCTCAGACATGCCCGGCATACCGAGGGAAGTCGCCGAGCACTCGCTGGACATCCGAGCTAGAGCCCGACCCGTGAAGCAGCGTCTGCGCCGATTCGACGAAGAAAAGCGCAGAGCCATAGGCGAGGAGATCCACAAGCTGATGGCCGCAGGGTTCACCAAAGAGGTATTCCATCCCAAATGGCTTGCCAACCCTGTGCTTGTGAGAAAGAAAGGAGGGAAATGGTGGATGTGTGTAGACTACACTGGTCTAAAAAAAGCATGTCCGAAGGTTCCCTACCCTCTGCCTCGCATCGATCAAATCATGGATTCCACTGCTGGGTGCGAAACCCTATCTTTCCTCGATGCCTACTCAGGGTATCACCAAGTCAGGATGAAAGAGTCCGACCAGCTCGCGACTTCTTTCATCACACCTTTTGGCATGTACTGCTACATTACTATGCCATTTGGTTTGAGGAATGCAGGTGCGACGTACCAAAGGTGCATGAACCACGTGTTCGGCGAACACATTGGTCGAACGGTCGAGGCTTACGTCGATGACATCATAGTCAAGACGAGGAAAGCCTCTGACCTCCTTTCTGAACTTGAAACGACATTCCGGTGTCTCAAGGCGAAGGGCGTAAAACTCAACCCCGAGAAGTGTGTCTTCGGAGTCCCCTGAGGCATGCTCTTGGGGTTCATCGTCTCCGAGCGGGGCATCGAGGCCAACCCGGAGAAAATCGCGACCATCACCAACATGGGGCCCATCAAGGACTTGAAAGGCGTACAGAGGGTCATGGGATGCCTTGCGGCTTTGAGCCGTTTCATCTCGCGCCTTGGCGAAAGAGGCCTACCTCTGTACCGCCTCTTAAGAAAGGCTGAGTGCTTCACTTGGACCCCCGAGGCTGAGGAAGCCCTCGAGAACCTGAAGGCGCTCCTCACGAACGCGCCCATCTTGGTGCCCCCCGCCGCCGGAGAAGCCCTCTTGATCTACGTCGCCGCTACCACTCAGGTGGTCAGCGCCGCGATCGTGGTTGAGAGACGAGAAGAAGGGCATGCATTGCCCGTCCAGAGGTCGGTCTACTTCATCAGTGAAGTGCTGTCCGAGACTAAGATCCGCTACCCACAAATTCAGAAGCTGCTGTGCGCGATGATTCTGACGCGGCGGAAGTTGTGACACTACTTCAAGTCTCATCCGGTGACTGTGGTGTCATCCTTCCCCCTGGGGGAGATCATCCAGTGCCGAGAGGCCTCGGGTAGGATTGCAAAGTGGGCGGTGGAAATCATGGGCGAGACAATCTCATTCGCCCCTCGGAAGGCCATCAAGTCCCAAGTCTTGGCGGACTTTGTGGCTGAATGGGTCGACACCCAGCTCTCGGCGGCTCCGATCCAACCGGAACTCTGGACCATGTTTTTCGACGGGTCGCTGATGAAAACAGGGGCAGGCGCAGGCCTGCTCTTCATCTCGCCCCTCGGGAAACAACTCCGCTACGTGTTGCGCCTCCATTTCCCGGCGTCCAACAACGTGGCTGAGTACGAGGCTCTGGTTAACGGGTTGCGCATCGCCATCGAGCTAGGGGTCCGACGCCTCGACGCTCGCGATGACTCGCAGCTCGTCATCGACCAAGTCATGAAGAACTCCCACTACCACGACCCGAAGATGGAAGCCTACTGCGATGAGGTTCGGCGCCTGGAGGACAAGTTCTACGGGCTCGAGCTCAACCACATCGCCCGACGATATAACGAGACTGCAGACGAGCTAGCTAAGATAGCCTCGGGGCGGACAACGGTTCCCCCGGACGTCTTCTCCCGAGACCTACATCAACCCTCAGTCAAGACCGACGACACGCCCGAGCCCGAGAAGGCCTCGGCCCAGCCCGAGGCGCCCTCGGCTCAGCCCGAGGCACCCTCGGTCCCCGAGGGTGAGGCACTGCGCGTCGAGGAAGAGCGGAATGGGGTCCTGCCTAATTGAGACTAGCAGACCCCGTACCTGCAATATCTCCACCGAGGAGAACTGCCCCTCAACCGAGCCGAAGCTCGGCGGCTGGCGCGGCACGCCAAGTCGTTCGTCTTGCTGGGGGACGGAAAGGAGCTCTACCACCGCAGCCCCTCAGGCATCCTCCAGCGATGCATATCCATCGCCGAAGGTCAGGAGTTATTACAAGAAATACACTCGGGGGCTTGCGGTCATCACGCAGCGCCTCGAGCCCACATTGGAAACGCTTTCCGACAAGGTTTCTACTGGCCGACCGCGGTGGCCGACACCACTAGAATTGTCCGCACCTGCCAAGGGTGTCAATTCTACGCAAGGCAGACCCACCTGCCCCCTCAGGCTCTGCAGACGATACCCATCACCTAGTCGTTTGCTGTATGGGGTCTGGACCTCGTCGGTCCCATGTAGAAGGCACCCGGGGGCTACACGCACCTGCTGGTCGCCATCGACAAATTCTCCAAGTGGATCGAAGTCTAACCCCTAAACAGCATCAGGTCCGAACAGGCGGTGGCGTTCTTCAGCAACATCATCCATCGCTTTGGGGTCCCGAACTCCATCATCACCGACAACGGCACCCAGTTCACCGGCAGAAAGTTCCTGGACTTCTGCGAGGATCACCACATCCGGGTGGACTGGGCCGCCGTGGCTCACCCCATGACGAATGGGCAAGTAGAACGTGCCAACGACATGATTCTGCAAGGACTCAAGCCGAGGATCCACAACGACCTCAACAAGTTCGGCAGGCGATGGATGAAGGAACTCCCCTCGGTGGTCTGGAGTCTGAGGACAACGCCGAGCCGAGCCACGGGCTTCACACCTTTTTTCTAGTCTATGGGGCCGAGGCCATCTTGCCCACAGACTTAGAATATGGTTCCCCGAGGACGAGGGCACACGACGACCAAAGCAACCAGACCAATCGAGAAGACTCACTGGACTAGCTCGAAGAGGCTCGGACATGGCCTTACTACACTCGACGCGGTATCAGCAGTCCCTGCGACGCTACCACGCCCGAGGGGTTCGGTCCCGAGACCTCCAGGAGGGTGACTTGGTGCTTCGGCTACGACAAGACGCCCGAGGGTGGCACAAGCTCATGCCTCCCTGGGAAGGGCCGTTCGTCATCGCCAAGGTTCTGAAGCCCGGGACATACAAGCTGGCCAACAGTCAAGGCGAGGTCTACAACAACGCTTGGAACATCCGACAGCTACGTCGCTTCTACCCTTAAGATGCTTTCAAGTCGTTCGTACACCTCATCCACGTACAAAGTCTAACCATCAAGGAAGGGTTAGCCTTGCCTCGGCAAAGCCCGACCCTCCCTCGGGGGCTAGAAGGGGGCACCCCCTCTGCGTCAAAATTTTCCTCAGAAAAGGTCTTTCTGCCAGAACGTCTTTCGTGCTTTTGGACTACTTCGAAAGTGGGATCCTGAAAACGATGGAGTACACGTAAGCAGCCAAGGCCGACCGAGCCGAGGGACTCCTACGCCTCCGGGATACGGATACCTCACTCATCACCTTCTTCGATAAGTAACTCACGCTCGGATAAGCGACTTCGCTGACCGAACAAGTCTTAATGCTCGGGAACCTTTCTGCAGAAACGATTTTTCGTGCCTTCTCGACTATATCGATAGCAGAATCCTACAAACGAGTAAGAGTACACGTAAGCGGCAAGGCCGATCGAGCCGAGGGACTCCTACGCCTCCGGGATACGGATACCTCACTCATCACCTTCCGTGAAAAGTAACTCTCGCTGGGACAAACAATTCTGTTACCGACAAATAAGTCTTGATATTCGAAACAAGAGGAAAAGAAACGCAGCTTTACAACACAACGACAGTATGTTTGGGCCTCGGCGGCCGCAAAAAACATACGCACGCTACAAGATGAACTGATCCTGCAGGCTTGGACCTTGACGGAGGGGGAGCAGCAGCACCCTCGGTGTCAACTACACCTTCGGCGAAGTCCGACCGAGCCTCGAACGGCAACGCGGTCGGAGGATCTCCGCTCCGAAGGACGACATCAGCACCGCGCCCGGGCCATCGCCGCCAGGGTCTCCTCCAGGAATCCGGCCCGAGCAGACAGCTCGGCCGCCTGCCCCGAAGCCTCAGCCAGCTGTCCCCCGAGGACATCAGCCTGGCTCATGGCCTCGGCAACTCGACTCCGGCATTGGTCCCGCCAGCGGACGGCCTGGCCAGGCTCCGGCCGACGAAGCCTTCTTTTCGAGCCAAATCTGCCTCTGTCCACACTGACACCGCTGCCTCCGGCTCTGGCTCATCGAAGAGCGGCCGAGGGGTCCTTTAACTAAGCAAGAGAAGCCTCGGGCGGCAATGCCGACCGAGCCGAGGGACTCCTACGCCTCCGGGATACGGATGCCTCACTCGTCACCTTCGCACGAGGCAACTCACACTTGGTTAAGCGATTCAGTTAGCCGACAGGCGAGTCTTAGTGCTCAAAATGAGGAAAAAACACGGCTTCGTGCCAAAAATACATACATGTTCAGGCCCCGACAACCGCAATGAACAGACATCAGCACTCAAGGTGCCATTACAAACGAAACTCCGGTTCCGCCCCTGCGGGTATGAACAACCTCCACACCGGAGAGCCTGCGGGGCGACAAGCTCCGGGCGACTCGCCAGCGACCTCTGCAGCAGCAACCGTGGTCCCAGGACGGACGCAGCCACCGGAAGGTTCTCGTTCACGTCCCCACTCAGGGCACGCGAACCAGATATTAAAGCAAAAGAGCCGGAGGTCAGTCCGCAGGTGGCGCTGACGGCCTCGACGGCGGAGAGGCTTTCTCCAGCTGCCACCACGTCAGCACCGACGGCGGCGTCCACCTGTCCACCAGCGTCGCATTGGCAAGCGTCGGCCGCCCCAAAGCGCACCGGCAGGTCCTCACTCCCGTCCTCGCCACGAAAGCGAGGACAGAGGACGGAATGTTGCATCCTAGTTGGGCAGCAACAGTTCGCCTTCCCCGGCATGGCTGGAGGACGCCTCCTCCGCAGAGCTGGAGGATGGTTTCCACCCCCAGAAGCTGGAAGAAGAGGTGGCTAGCCGACCCGTGCGAGAGGTAGGGCTCCGGCTCACCTCGCTCTCCGCCCCAGCAAGGATGATGAAGATCCTTGAAGCTGAGGGTAGGGCAGAGGCCGCGGCCCGGCTCGCTTCTCCCCACCATCGAACTGGTGGTCACCGTCTTGGGTGACCACCGGCGAGGGGATGCAGCCGGGCTGCCTGATGAAAATCCTTGAAGCCGAACGATGGCTGAAAGGTACCAACTTCCGCGAAGTTGCGTTCCTCCAACGACAGCAAGACGAAAGCGACGCGAGTGTTCCCCATCCGGGGGATCGGAAGGTAGAAGGACGCGATGCATGAGGGGAGTGCGAAGACATGGTTGCCGTCCAAGGGGGTCACCCACCTTTTAAAGGCAACTCTCCCCACTTGTGTCCTCAGCCGTCGCGGACTGAGTCTTCTCCAACACGCTCCAAGGTCTTCCCCCTACGACACGGGGGCTGGGTCCCACGCGTCATGCAAACTAGCCCAGGACAGAAGGAGCCAAAACCGCCGCGCGCAGTGCACGCAACTGCCCAGCGGTTACGAGCATTCCTCCACTTTCGCCCAGGCCAGCGGGTGAAAGGGCGGACCGCCATACAGGCGGCATGCAACCGCACCAAGGGGGCGCACCCTTTCGACTTCAACGCGTTCAGCATGAGGGCCCATGCCCACACGTCATGTAACCGGCGCGCCGGTTACTACGTACAAGAAACTGCACCGCCACTCGCGCCACTACCGCGCCTCCTCGACTGCGGAACCGGTGTCGCGACTCGAGGCAACCCTACGCATGACCCAACAGTGCCAACCAAGCACATCGGTCATGGGTCAGTCAGCCGCGGGAGAAGGCGCAACGGTCGATACGGCCAGAAATGGGCCGGCAGTAATGGCGGTGGCAAGCGGGCGGAAGCAGCCGTCACGTCGTCAGCAAGCTCACGCCCCCTACTAGGACAGCGAGAGGACCCTCTCCCACGGCGTGAAGACGACACGTCCGTGTTCCGTTCCTCGAACGGCTCGCGCACGCAAAACGGCCGCCCCGTGAACCACTCGTCCAGTCGCATTAACTCTGCGGCAGGACAGGCGGCACCTTTGGCAGGCGAAGCACGCGATGCTTCACCTCCGCCATAATGACCGCATCAAAAAAGGTGCGCCACGTCATTCGATTTCATATCCTTTTCCACTTCCTCTTTCTCTCTCTTGCCACAGGGACCGGGAAAGGGGATACTCCGAAAGGGATCCCTCTCCACGAAGGAAGCAGGCCCCGAGCCCCCTACTGATCAGAGGTTCGAAGGCTGGCCCCTCGGAAGGGTTCAACAGCCGCCTTAGAGCACTCGGGCTCCGCGCCCACTACTGGTCAGAGGTTCGAAGGCTGGCCCCTCGGAAGGGTTCAACGGCCGCCTCAAGCCACTCGGGCTCCGCGCCCACTACTCATCAGGGGTTCGTAGGCTGGCCCCCGAAGGGTTCGACAGCCGCCTTAGACGCAGAGCGAGGGATGACCCTAGGTACGTTCGATACATAACCAAGGCTCAGGCTACGCTCCCGTGGTACCCTAGGACATTTTCGAGACCAACGGGAACGATTGTGTAACGGAATCCCACCAGAGGGAGGCATCGAGCCCTCGGACCCCGTCAAAAGGGGACCGGGTCCGGCAAATCACCCTGCAGGTACTTTTGGAGCGCGCCTCCGGGCCACTAGCCGACCCTTAACGAATGGGGCACGGGCGTCCACTCGGATTACCCGTTAGCAACTCACTGGAGACACCATGTTCGGCGCCCTCCGAGGGCAACATGGCGCTTTCCCCCCCTCCTCCTTGTGGAAAGGCGACGCAGGGGCGTATGTAAAAAGCCGAGTCTGTCCTTGACCGTCCTCTCGCTCTATGCGGAGGCTCAGGGGCTGCTCTCGCAAACCCGGCTCCGGCCAAACCGTTGACAGCGTCAACATACCAGCCCGAGAACTTGGGACCCGACTGTGCACCCGGGCTACGGCCAGTTCGCATGAGGGAACGACCAGACCGGCTAAAGCATCTCGAAACGCACTAAGACCTCGAAGGAGTCAAACCAGTCCTCCGAGGCCTCGGGGGCTACACCCGGCGGGTGCGCTCGCGCGCATCCACCGGAACGAAACGCAACCGAGAAAGGCCGGTCCCCTTGCAAAAAAGTGCGACAAAAGCCTCCAAGCGAGTATCAACACTCCCTTCGAGGCTCGGGGGCTACTGTCGGGGACCATAATTACGGGTACCCCTAAGACTCCTAATCTCAGCTGGTAACCCCCATCAGCACAAAGCTAAAAAGGCCTGATGGGTGCGATTAAGTCAAGGCTCGGTCCACTCAAGGGACACAATCTCGCCTCGCCCGAGCCCAGCCTCGGGCAAAGGCAGTCGACCCCGGAGGATTCACGTCTCGCCCGAGGGCCCCCTCAAGCAACGGAGACACCTTCGGCTCGCCCGAGGCCCAGTCTTCGCCGAGAAGCAACCTTGGCCAGATCGCCACACCGACCGACCGTATCGTAGGAGCATTTAATGCAAGGATCGCCTGACACCTGATCCTAACGCGCGCTCTTCAGTCGACAGAGCCGAATGTGACCGCAGTCACTTCGCCGCTCCACTGACCGACCTGACAAGAAGACAGCGCCGCTTGCGTCGCTCCGACTGCTGTGCCACTCGACAGAGTGAAGCTGACAGCAGCCAAGTACAGCCTCGGGCGCCATAGGAAGCTCCGCCTCGCCCGACCCAACGGCTCGGCCCCCGTCTCGGCCTCGGACGACGAACTCCGCTTCGCCCGACCCCAAGGCTCGGTCTCGGCCTCGCCTCCGGAAGACGACGAACTCTGCCTCGCCCGACCCCAGGGCTCGGACTCGGCCTCGGCTCTGGAAGACGACGAACTCCGCCTCGCCCGACCCCAAGGCTCGGACTCGGCCTCGGCTCCGGAAGACAACGAACTCCGCCTCGCCCGACCCCAGGGCTCGGACTCAGCCCTGGCCTCAGACGATGGTCTCCGCCTCGCCCGACCCGGGGCTCGGACTCGACCTCATCCTCGAAGGAGCCTCCGCCTTGCCCGACCCAGGGCTCGGACCGACCACGTCACAGGGGGGGCCATCATTACCCTACCCCTAGCTAGCTCAAGCTGCGGGGAACAAGACCGGCGTCCCATCTGGCTCGCCCCGGTAAACAAATAATGATGGCGCCCCGCGTGCTCCATGACGACGACGGCTCTCAGCCCCTTACGGAAGCAAGGAGACGTCAGCAAGGACTCGATAGCCTCGACAGCTATCCTTCCACAAGGCTCCAGCGCTCCTCCGACGGCCACGACATCACATGAACAGGGTGCCAAAACCTCTCCGGCTGCCACGACGGCATGTACTTAGGGTGCTAGCTCCTCTCTGCTAGACACGTTAGCACACTGCTACACCCCCATTGTACACCTGGACCCTCTCCTTACGCCTATAAAAGGAAGGTCTAGGGCTCTCTTACAAGAGGGTTGGCCGCGCGGGAGGACGGGACAACGCGTAAAGTCCCTCGCTCTCTCCCACGCGGACGCTTGTAACCCCCTACTGCAAGCGCACCCGACCTGGGCGCAGGACAACACGAAGGCTGTGGGTTTCCCCTTTTGCCTGTCTCCCCTTTTCCCCCCCCCTTTGTGCTCCGTCTCGCGCCGACCCATCTGGGCTGGGACACGCGGCGACAATTTACTCGTCGGTCCAGGGACCCCCCGGGGTCGAAACGACGACAAATATTGAACTCCATGTTTTCTGTACTAATTTTTAGAGTCTTGAATTAAATTAGAAAACTGCCCAAACCTTCATAATAAAGAGAAAAATAGTATCAAAGACCACCACACCCAAGAGTCCACCAAGCAATTCAAAGTGATCACCCCATCAACTCCATACTTGGTGACATCCACAATGGGGTAACCAATAGATCTCGGGTTGCTCATTTTTGTGAACATTACTCTTTTGTGTCTTCTATTGAGCCACACAGAATAGACAATGCACTAAGTGATCCGGATTGGGTGGTGGCAATGCAAGAGGAGCTAAACAACTTCACGAGGAATGAGGTATGGCATTCAGTTCCATGTCCTAACCAAAATGTTGCAGGTACCAAATGGGTATTCCACAACAAACAAGATGAACATGGTCTGGTGACTAGGAACAAAGCCCGACTTGTTGCCAAAGGATATTCACAAGTCGAAGGTTTGGATTTCGATGAAACCTATGCACCCATAGAAAAGCTTGAGTCAATTCGTATATTACTTGCCTATGCTACTTACCATGGCTTTAAGTTGTATCAAATGGACTTGAAGAGTGCCTTCCTCAATGGCCCTATCAAGTAAGAGGTATATGTTATGCAACCTCCCGGCTTTGAAGACAATGAGTATCCTTCACATGTGTATAAGCTCTCAAAGGCGCTTTATGGGCTCAAATAAGCCCCAAGAGCATGGTATGAATGCCTGAGAGACTTTCTTATCACTAATGGCTTCAAAGTTGGAAAATCTGACCCTACACTCTTCACTAAAACAATTGCTAAAGTCTTATTTATATACAAATTATGTTGATGATATTATATTTGGGTCTACTAACAAGTCATCTTGTGAAGAGTTTAGTAGGATTATGATACAGAAATTCGAGATGTCTATGATGGTGGAGTTGAAGTATTTCCTTGGATTTCAAATCAAGCAACTCCAAGAGGGCACCTTCATCTGCCAAACTAAGTACATTCAAGATATACTCAAGAAGTTTGGAATGAGGAATGCCAAACCCATCAAGACTCCCATGGTAACAAATGGGCATCTCGACCTCGACACAGGAGGTGAAACCATAGATCAAAAGGTATACCGGTCGATGATAGGTTCTTTACTCTATTTATGTGCTTCACGACCGAATATTATGCTTTCTGTATGCATGTGTGCAAGGTTCCAGGCAAATCCTAAGGAAGTTCAACTTAGGGCCGTGAAAAGAATCATGAGATATTTGGTTTACACTCCTAAGTTTGGGCTACGGCTCCCCAAGAGATTTACCTTTGATCTAATTGGGTATTCCGATGTCGATTATGCTGGATGTAAAATTGATTGGAAGAGCACATCAAGGACTTATCAATTTCTAGGAAGATCCCTGGTGTCTTGGGCTTCAAAGAAACAAAACTCAGTAGCCCTATCCACCACTGAAGCCGAGTATATTGCTGCAGGACATTGTTGTGCACAATTACTCTGGATGAGGCAAACCCTTAGGGACTATAGCTACATGTTGAGCAAAGTCCCTCTCCTATGTGATAATGAGAGTGCAGTACGCATGGCGGATAATCCCGTTGAACACAGCCGCATTAAGCACATAGACATGTGGTATCACTTTTTGAGAGATCACCAACAAAAGGGGGATATCAAAATTGCTTATGTTAGCACCCACAACCAATTAGCCGATATCTTTACCAAGCCACTAGATGAAAAGACCTTTAGCAAGCTTAGGAATGAGCTAAACATCTTAGATTCTTGGAACTTTGATTGAAATCTTGCACACATATTTCTTATTCTTCTTGTGCCAAAGCTAAGACTAATGTGCTTCCAAGTGTATTTCTATCCTTAGTCTTAAATTGGAAGGGAAATGGAGAACTCGTCAAAGGCAAGGGTTCCACTACGACTCTGTCGATATCATTTATCCTTTACTCTTCTCATAAACTTTCATTCATATCCTTTTACAAAAGGGGCAAAGAGTACTAGGCCTGTAAGGTTTCTTCGTTTTTGGCGCTTAATGCCAAAGGAGGAGAAATTAATAGGCCCAAAGCAAAAGGACCGCACCACCACCCTGCTTTTCTAAAAACTGTTTCAAAAAGGGGGAGAGATTATTCAATTCATTTTTGGCGTTAATGCCAAAGGGGGAGAAATTAATAGGCCCAAAGCAAAAGGACCGCACCACCACCCTGCTTTTCTAAAAACTGTTTCAAAAAGGGGGAGAGATTATTCAAATTACAAAACCCTCTTAACAGCTGAGGGGAGAACTTCTTCTAGGGAAGCTTTTATTTAGCTAAAGCAAAAGCATTTGAAATAGGGGGAGAGAATTTTCAAATACTTGAAAATGCTTTTCGAAATCATATTCTTATACCATTGGCTATCTGCAAAAGTATTTGAAAAGACTTCTCCAAAAGATTCGCAAAAACAAGCCAAGTGGTGCAAATGTGGTCCAAAATGATAAACTGGAAGAAAGCAACCACGTATGCTTAGAAATACTTTAAATTGGTTCAATTCAAAGTAACTTATGCACATCTGTCAAATTGCAAACTAGTTACATTTCTATGCTTTGTATTTGCTTTGGTTTGTGTTGGCATCAATCACAAAAAAGGGGGAGATTGAAAGGGAAATGACCTCAACATTTCCCATAACCGATTTTGGTGTTTGACGTCCATCACAAATCATACAGACTAACTAGTTTGTCTAGTGAATGTTTTTTCAGGTGCATAAAGTTCAACATAAACATACAAAGAAAAAGACTTGAGGGATATCTACAAAGTGTGGAGCATACAAGAATTGGCGTAGCCAGTGGCGCACCGGACACTGTCCGCTGTGCACCAGACACTGTCTAGTGCCCAGGCTACAGCCCTCCATGAACTGGCTGCTCTCGGTTTTCTCAGCGCGCGTCGTCTATAATTCATTGGACTGTCCGATGCACCACCAGACTGTCCAGTGAGCCAACGGAGCAACGTCTACTTCATCAATGGTCGACTGCAGTACAGTCTGACCGTCAAAAGTCAAAGCCAGTCTGCAAAGTTAGAACACGCTGAATTGTCCCGTGCCGCAAGAGGATAGAAGATTTCAACGGTCAACAGCTCCAAACCCCAATGGTCGGCTGACGTGGCACTCACCGGACAGTGAACAATAGAGTGTCCAGTGCACCACCAAACTGTCTGGTGTGCCCATTAGCAGCAAAGTCAACCAATGGCTAGGAAGTGGTTGGATACTATAAATACCCCCAACCACCTCCATTCAAGCCATCCAAGCTTTCCAACCTTCTCATTCAATACTAGAGCAAAAGCATACACTCCAAGACACAATCAAAGCATCAAATCCTCTCCAAGCTCGAAAATCAAATCAAGTGCTTAGTGACTTGAGAGGGTGATTTGTGTTTCTTTTGTTGCTCTTGTTGCTTGGATTGCTTTGTTCTTCTCACTCTAATCTTTCTAAGTGCTTTGTAAAGCGAGCAAGATACACCTAATTGTGTGGTGATCCTTGCGGGGTCTTAGTGACCCGTGTGATTAAGAAGAAGCACTCGACCAGTCTAAGTGATCGATTGAGAGAGGGAAAGGGTTGGAATAGACCCGGCCTTTGTGGCCTCCTCAACGGGGAGTAGGTTCTTTGGAACCGAAGCTTGGAAAACAAATCATCGTGTTCATTTGTGTTGATCTCCATCACTCGATTTGTTTATCCCCTCTCCTCTCTCTAAAGTTCTCTTGCTCACATCATTAGTTTGCTCCCAATGTTATCCGCATTGATTGAGCAACTCATAGCAAGACAAACTATTTTTTGCACTCCGAATTATTTCTAACACTAACCTTGGGTATAGTGCATGTTCAAAGTTTATAATTTTTAAGTTTCGCCTATTCACCCCCCTCTAGGTGACTTTCACCTGGAACTTATGGTTTGGACCCTGGCTTTCCTGGAAATAGTGCCCGCCATCCATCATGACCTAATAAAGATAAATTGAATTTGGAAAGTATTTTGTATAAAAATAAATACATAAATCTTAAAAACATCATATCTCCTACGTTTTAATTCTGATTTTATTAGTTTTCGAACCTATGGTTTCGTCTCGACGTACATAATATTATTATGCAGTTCTTTTATTGCTTGGTGTGATGTTAATTTTTTTGCCTATGCAGTGTTTGTTTGTATTGTTGTGAGTAGAAGAGCAAGTGACCGAGGAACCCGAAGCACCACAAGTTGAAGATTCCGAGCAGGAGCTCAAAGAAGGCAAGTTGTGTCCTTGATCACATTCTTTGATATGATAATGTTCACGTTTTTGATAATCACCGTGACATGCTTAGGTTAAATTGATGGGACCTGATAGGTTACCTAGTTTTGTTTACCCCACACCTTGCATACAAATGAAGTATTGGGTAGTCTTACACAACAGCACTAGCATAAGGGTGGAATGAGACGCCCTTGGCCAATTAATTAGGAAAGATAGTGAGGGATTACCTTACCCAAAAGGGCAAGCGGGGAGTGAATCGCTGCAGAGCATAGTGCTGGCTATAATTACTGCGATGGGGTTACAGACCGTGCAAAAATGCATATGCACCCTTTTGCTTGAAACCATAGCGAGTTTTCCCAAACTATTGGAACTTTGTAAAGGCCTCGTAGTGAGCCCTTGCCTACTCACATTAGCAGTTTCTAAGGGTCTATACAACCCAAGGCAATTAAGGGACCATGACATATTTGTAAAGATGCTCAAACTTTGCAAAGTGTAAAACTGGTATATCAGTCGTGCCCATAGTCATGAGCGGCTTGGACACTCACAGGAGTAATTTATGTAATTAAATTTAACCGATCATGCATTGCATTGTGGGATTTATTATTCATTGTGATCAATTATTTAGTAGTGTTGGTATTCAGTTATACTTAGTAATTGCTAAAAATTTGACCAACTTATTAAAAGCAATGCTCAGCTGTAACCATTTTCCTTGGTAAGCTTTACACTACACATGAGCCGCACCGTAAATGAGCTCATACACATTATTCCCCACACTTGTTGAGTGATGACCGAATGGGAGCTCACCCTAGCTATAATCACACCAGGTGAAGGGCATGTAGAACCGAAGGGGGACTATTATGAAAAGTTCGACCAGATCTAGGCATCGTCTACCAGTCAACTATGGCACCTTGGAGATAGTATCTTAGTTAGATTTAATGAATTATTAGTTATTTTGTAAGATATTATCGTTAAGTAATAAAGTTTAAAACATTTGTCTCTATACACTAGTCATTGCATGTGTGGATCTTGTTTTTGGCGCACATATGACATGCATCCAAAGTTTGTAGTTTAAATCTGGGTGTGACATCTATAAAAGAAAATAACGATTACATTTGAACATTTATAGAGAGAGAGAGAGTAAGACAAATCAATAACTAACTACAAACCATATACCCTAACCCTTAACCCTTAACCCTTAACACCTAACCCTAAGATCCCTAACCATAAACCCTAACCCTGCCACTAAACCCTAACCCTAACCCTTAACCCTAACACTAACACTTAACCCTTAACCCTAACCCTAATTCGTAACCCTAACTCCTAACCCTAAACATAAACCATAAACAATAACCCTTAATCCTAACCTTAACCCTAACCCTAACCTTACTCTAACCCAAACCCATAACTCTTAACGCTAACCCTAAACCTTCATCCTAACCTATATACGAAGTATCACATACAAACAGTCATATGGAGAGGGAGAGTCATATAGAACGTATAGAGGGGGAGTTAGGGAGAGTCATATAATATTGAGTTATGGATATTATTGAGGTATGTATAGATAGGGAGAGAGGGATAGTCGTATATTATCGAGTTATGTATATTATCGAGTTATGTTTAAGAGGGAGAGAGGGAGAGTCAAATAGTATCGAGTTATGGATATTGTCGAGTTACGGATATTATAGATTACGTACAGAGAAGGAGAGTTGTATAGTATCGAGTTACAAATATTATTAAGTTACATATATAACATATAGTTGTACCATATATAGAACACATATATAGAATACATACATCTTAAATATCGAGTTATAGATATAATGAATATATACACATATATAGAACACATACATCTTAAATATTGAGTTACAGATGTAATGAATTATAACACCCCGTCCAATCCCTAGACCCACAGTACTTAATCCTGGCAGCTCTTTAGGATCATATATCGTCCCACAGACCAACACGAGTCTTTTGTGCTCTTTAGGATCATATATCAAGTCTTTTGTGCGCACTTTGTCCTCACTCATGTGCACCCGAGAAAACTTCCCAGTCGGTCACCCATCCCAAATTGCTCCAAGCCAAGCACGCTTAACTTGGAGGTTCTTTCGAGATAGGCTTCCGAAAAAGAAGATTTACCTTGTTGGTATGGATACTCTATTAATTCTATTAATCCTTGGGCCAGGAAATCACCATCACAGGGGCCAGGATATCACATGAATGTATACACATATATACAACACATACATCTTAAATATTCAACTAGTTGTACCATCTCTCAATCTCCCTCTCTCTCTCTCAACTCTCTCCCTCCTCATCTCTCTCTCCCTCCTCTCTCCTCCCTCCTCTCTCCTCCCTCTTCTCTCTCTCTCCCTCTCCCTTCTCTCTCTTCCCTCTCCATCTCCATATCATGTCTCTCTCCCTCTCCCTCCTTTCTCGTCCCTCTCCTTCTCCTCTCTCTCCCTCCTCCCCTCTATCTCTCTCTCCCTCTCCCTCCCCGTCTTCTCTCTCTTCCTCATCTCCCTCATCTCTATCTCCGTCCTCTCCTATCTCTCTCCCTCTACCTATCTCTATCCCTCTTTATGCGATCTGTAGGTAGCGGCGCGCACGATTGAAAGTGGTAGAGGGGGGAAGGGAGGGAGAGAGAGAGGGAGGGAAAGGGGAGCGTAACTATGGCGGTGGCATGGAGGATGAAATGGTAAGCTAGAGGAATTTCGGCAGCTTGACGACATGGAAGTGAAACAGTCTTGGCGCCAAGGACTTAGGAAATTTTATGGCCCCTGCCCACAACCCTTATATAGGAAACATTGGTTCTCAACGACCACCGTCGGTAGAAATGATTTCTACTAGAAGTGGTCATGGATAACTGCAAGTAGAAATGGCTTACTTCTAACCGTAACCCTAGTCCAAACCCTAAACGTAACCCTAACTCCTAACCTTATACGCTAAACATAAACCCTAAACACTAACCCTTAATCATAACCCTTAACACTAACCCTAACCGTTAACCCTTAACCCCAACCCATAACCCTAACCCAAACCCTTAACCCTAACCATAACCCCTAACCCTAACCCTTAACTCTTAACCCAAACCCATAACTCTTAATGCTAACCCTAATCAGAATCATAAAACTTCATCCTAACCCTATATACAAAGTCTCACATACAAAGAGTCATATAGAGAGGGAGTTTGGGAGAGTCATATAGTATCGAGTTATGGATATTATCGAGTTATGTATAGATAGAGAGATAGGGATAGTCGTATAGTACCGAGGTATGTATATTATCGAGTTACATATAAGAGGGAGAGAGGGAGAGTCGCATAGTATCGAGTTCCAGATGTTATCGAGTTATGGATATTATCAAGTTATGTATAGAGAGGAAGAGTCGTATAGTATCGAGTTACAAATATTATAGAGTTACATATATAACATATAGTTGTACCATATATAGATCACATATATAGAATACATACATTTTAAATATCGAGTTACAGATATAATGGATGTATACACATATATAGAACACATACATCTTAAATATCGAGTTACAGATGTAATGAATGTATACAATATATACAACACATACATCTTAAATATTCAACTAGTTGTACCATCTCTCTCCCTCTCTCCCTCCTCCTCTCTCTCTCTCTTTCCCTCCTCTCTCCCTCTCTACCTCTACCTCTCCCTCCTCTCTCTTTACTCTCCATCTCCATATCCTGTCTCTCTCCCTCTCCCTCTACTCTCTATCCCTCTACTCTCCTCTCCCTCATCTCTCCCTCTCCCTCATCTCTCCCTCCCCTCCTCTCCCTCACCTCTCTCCCTCCTCTCCCCTATCTCTCTCTCCCTCTCCCCCTCTTCTCTCTTCCTCATCTCCCTCAGCTCTATCTCTGTCCTATCCTCTCTCTCTCCCTCTACCTATCTCACTCCCTCTTTGTGTGGTGTGTCGACAGCTGTCACACCCGGTTTTAAGGAACAAAGCCGGGTGCATCTCATACATGCGCCAAAGAAGACAACATATATAATAACAGAGTGTATAGATATAAATGTCACAATATAATCAGAGTACTTTATTACATAGCGGAAGTCTTACAAAATAAGAGATAAATATCGCAGGATCTAAAATCTATCCTTGGCGCCAGAAAGCTGACTGGGAGACGCCACCTAGATCAAGTCGAATGCCTCAGTGTTAGGAGGCTCCTCTTCGACCACCTGTTCTTCTCCTATGGGGGGTGTGAGACAGCAAGAGTGAGCTCACATACGTTCATAGCTCAACAAGTCGTGGGGAATAATGTGGCATGAACTCACCAAAGGTGGGAGTTCATGAAGTGTAAGGCTGATCAACAAAATAGAGGCTGAGGCTGAGCATTGCTTTTATAAGTTGGTCAAAATTTTATTAGCAGTTACTAAGTGTAAGTAAATACCAAACCTTAATAATAATAAAGAAAAATAATAGTAAAATAATCCCAAATGCGATGCAAATGTCAAATTGAATTTAAGTTCCATAAATTATTCATGTGAGGGTCCGAGCTGCTCATGACCGTGAGCACGGCTAGTATACCAGTTTTACACTCTGCAGAGGTTGCGCATCTTTACCCACAAGTCATGTTACCCATCTGCCAAGAGATGGCCAATCCCATACACCTCTACCGAGGAGGCGAGGCAGGGTAACACTACGAGGCCTTTACAAAGTTCCACTAGCTTCAGAAAACCCGCTACAGTTTATAGGAAGCTCCAATGCAGGGTTCTTGCCTGACCGCCATCGCAGCAAAATCAACCAAGGATCTCCCTACACTGACCACTCCCCTACTGCCCTTGCCCCTTTCGGGTAAGGAAGACCTCCACTAGCTTTCCTAGTTAATCAGCCAAGGGCGTCCCATTATACCCTTGTGGTAGCACTGTTTTCCCGGGTGGTCGCTCCATGTTCCCATTAACATAATGATCTTAACATGAACAGTAATAATAAACAGATAATAAAAGAGTAATTATGAATAAAGTATCTTCATACCCCAAATCCACATAAAGCAATAGCAGGTACTACCCAAAGAAATATTTCAGTGGTAAACAAGGTATAAAGATAGCCAAAACTAGGGTAACCTATTGGGTCCCATCAAAATTATCCTATGCAGATCATTATAATTAATAAGAACATGGCTGGGAAAAAGTAAGTGATCAAGGGCACAACTTGCCTTCAATGAGCTCCTGCTCAGCTACTTCTACTTGTTGAACCTCAGAATCCACAGTGGCTTGCTCGTCTACTCGCATCAACACAATACATACATGGTATAGCAAAAATTAACATTACACCAAGCATGTAAATAAAATACACAGTAATATTCTAGACATTAAAATGAGATCATAGGAACTGGAATCATTAAATTTGGAGTTATAGATTTAAGTTATGAATTTTCCAAGATTTTGTGTATTTAATACATGATTAAGTACTAGATAAATTTTAATGTGTTTTTCATGCCAAAACAGAGGCACAATGGTTAGACAATAATATTATGAAATTTTAGGAACTGGAATGGACCAACTTGGAGTTCATATGAATTTTCTACAGATTAAACAAGTTCTAACATTTATTTATGCACTAAAAATTAATTTCTGATATTAATTTCTGATTTTCAATGCTCTCTGGATTGGGCCTCAAATTCCAGAAAGCGCAGGGGTTGGCGCGTAAGTTTCACAAGACTCAGAGCCAACACGCTTTGGACTGCGGGTTTATTTTATAAAAACAGAGGGTTTATTTAAGAAAATCACCGGTTCGAAGGGGTATCTCGAGTCTACAACCGTCCGATTAGAAACGAACGGTCCAGATTTGATCTCCATTATTTGAACCGGTACGCAACTTGCATCAACCGATCCGAGATCGACGCTCCCGATTTAAAGAGATCCAGAACCATCGCTGGTCATCGATCTACCGTTCGACGGTCACGATCCAATCACGCGAGGGGTTACCGAGGGCATCTAATCTGAGTCGTTCAGCGCAAGATCAACGGCCAGCGCACCATCGCCCCAATCTAGCTCAACTAGCACATACCCGACGCTGCTCCCCAGCGGTGGTTCACCGGAGTACGCGCAATTCCGGCCGACCCAAGTCCCCAATCCCGAATTCACTCGACCCATGTGAGATTCACAACGGCCCGAACCCATGTCGCCCCTCAATTCCAGCCGCGACACAGCATAGACTCCTGGCCTACGACACAGCTAAGTTCACGGCGGAGACAGATACTCCGGCAAGCAATTACTAAGGTTCTACGGTTTGACTACGGCGTTGTGTGAACTTCTATCGATCAAAGAGGGTTCCGCAAGCGAGGGGAGGGGATTACCGTCAAGAAATCGTAGAGGAAGGCACGATTGCGGTGTTGGTCATTTCCGGTCACCAATGGCGGCGCACTTCACACACGAATTTGTCGCACGGGGTGGTCTGGTGATAGGATAGAGCAGGGGAGGGCGACGCGTAGCACTTATAACCCTGGTCAAGGCCACGGACTCGGGACAAGGTTGTTGCCGAGGTTGCCACGGCCACGAGCAACCATCCCGACCGGTGCGGGCGGTCTGTTAGGGATAACGTGGGGGCCCCACCCGTAAGCGAGACGCGAGTAGCACACGCAGCATTGGCCGACTTGCAAGTGGACCCAGGTTGTCGGCGCTAGCCCACACTGCACGGCGCACACAGAGAGGACCCACATGTAAGCGAGGTGAAACGCGCGCGTGCGTAGAGACCTGCCCGCGGGGTCCACACGTCAGTGTTGTGTGGTGTGAGTAAGACTGGGCCGCGCGGGGGTGAAAACTAATGGGCTGAATTCCAGTCCCAAGCCCAGTTAGGTATGTTTATCTTTTTTCCATTTTATTTTCCACTTCCCTTTCTCTATTCCCAATTCAATTTGAATTTCGAATTTGAATTCAAACTTGTGCCTAATTTATTCTCAATTAATATTGTGGAATTTAGGATACAACCTTTGGAAACATAATTATATATATGTATATTTTTATATCATTACTCTTTTCTCATTTTCAAAAACTCTAATTTTAAATTTAGGGTTTAATTCCACTTCTAAAAATTATTATCTTATTATTATTACCTTATTATTTTATTTAATGCACAAACATATAATTCCAACATGATGCATATTTTTTATCCTTTGTTTTAATTCATCTCTCTACCTATGTATGTTCTTCTTATGATGCAAATATGGCACATAAAATAAGGATATCCGATATAGTTTCACGGTATACATTTTGGGTATTACAAATCCTACCCCCCTTAAAAATAATCTCGTCCTCGAGATTTAGGAAGATCTAGGGAAAAGATGGGGGAAGTCAATGCGAAGTTCTTCTTCTCTTTCCCAAGTGGCTTCATCTTCTCCGTGGTGGCTCCATTGTACTTTGCACATCTTTATCACCTTATTTCTTGTAACTCGAGTCAGAGTGTCCAAAATCTTGAGAGGGTACTCAGCATAAGTCAGGTCATTTTGAACACTAAGGTCCCCCATTGGTAGTTGCTCCTCAGGTACCCTGAGGCACTTCTTTAGTTGGGACACATGGAATACATCATGTACATCTGACAGATGGTCGGGTAACTCCAGTTGATATGCAACTTCTCCCACTCGCTTTAAGATCAAGAAAGGTCCAATGAAGCGAGGGGACAATTTTTCCTTTAACTTTAAATCTCCTCATACCTCGGATTGGTGACACCTTCAGATACACGTGATCACCCTCCTTAAACTCCAGTAGTCTCCTTCTATTATCAGCATAGCTCTTTTGCCTGGATTGTGCAATTCTCAAATTTTCTCTTATCATTCGAACTTGTTCTTTTGCCTCTTGAATAAGCTCAGGCCCAAAGAACTGTCTTTCTCCAGTCTTATCCCAATATAGAGGAGTCCTGCATTTTCTGCCATATAGAGCCTCAAATGGTGACATCTTCAAACTGGCCTGGTAGCTATTATTATAGGAGAACTCTGCATATGGTAAGCTCTTATCCCATCTACTACCATGCTGAGGGGCACAAGCTCTCAACATGTCCCCCAATACTTGATTAGTCCTTTCAGTTTGTCCATCAGTCTGAGGATGGCCGAACTAAAATTCAACTTCGCATCCATATTCTCATGAAAACTTTTCCAAAATCTAGGGGTAAATTGTGATCCTCTATCCAAAATAATCTTCTTCGGTACACCGTGTTGAGACCCAATCCGAGCCACGTATAACTCTACCAATTGAGATCCCTTATAAGTAGTCTTGACCAAAATGAAATGAGCCACTTTGGTCAGTCTATCCATAATAACTCATATAGAACCATATCCTTTCGAGGTGCGTGGCAATCCAGTAATGAAATCCATACCAATCTCTTCTTACTTCCACTCGGGTAGCTTTAATGGGTGTAGTAGTCCAGTTAGTCTTAGGTGTTCTGCCTTAACTCTTTGACACACCTCGCACATAGCCACATGTGTAGCCATATCTCTCTTCAATCCATACCACCAATATTTCTGCTTCAAATCCTGATACATCTTGGTACTACTAGGATGAATAGAATAATCCGAGTCATGGGCTTCCTTCAATATAGTCTCACGAAGGCTATCAATCTTTGGAACACATATCCGATCCTTGAACCATATAGTACCTTGCTCATCCTCCATGAATTCTGGCACTCGACCTTCCGTAATCAGATCCTTAATCTCTTGAATTTTAGCATCTCCAACCTGACCTTTACGAATCTCTTGCTCCAAGGTAGGTTCCAATTCAATGGTGACTCCTTCCGTGTGTGTAACAATCCCCAGGTTGAGCCTCTCAAAATCTTTTGCTAATTCATCGGGTAGCTGGACAACGAAAGCGGAGTGAACATGCTCCTTTCGACTCAAGGCATCTACAACCAAATTTGCCTTGCCTGGGTGATAGTGAATCTCCAAATCATAATCCTTAATAAGCTCCAACCAACGGCGTTGCCTAAGGTTGAGATCCTTCTGAGTGAATATGTACTTCAAGCTCTTATGATCCGTGTATACTTGGCACTTAGTTCCCATAATGTAGTGTCTCCAAATCTTAAGTGCATGCACAACGGCTGCCAGCTCCAAGTCATGAGTGGGGTAATTCAACTCCTATTTCCACAACTGACGAGACGCCCAGCACTCGGACCAGGAAGAACTTCAGCATCCATCACACGCGGAGAAGCCTTCGCCACAGCCACATCCAAGGCCGCAAAATAATCCAAGTCCTCATCCGAAGACTCTTCCGTCCACACAACCAAACTCCCAGAATCATCAGACTCAAAAAACTTAGACACGGAATCATCCGAATCATTTTTAGCAACCACGGTTGAAGCCGCCACAAAATTAGCATTGTTAGTAGCGGTTGCGTGTGTAGGCCCAAAACCCTAAACCTGCGCAGCAACCGAGGTTCAGTAACACGTACACAAAATTTACAAACCGCTGCACCTATTTAACTACTTAGCCACCTGCGAAGGCATGGCCGCGGTCGTGGGGTCTTCGACTGCCGGCTCCGCCACCACCTCCGGGGCACCTTCGACCGTCGGCTCAGGGGCCGACGCAGGGTCTTCGCCGGCCATAGCAGGCACGGGCACGGCCAAGGGGCCTTCACCGGCATCCGAGGGAAGCACCGGATTGCCCTCCGCAGCCTCGGGCGGTGCGCCGACTAGACCTCCAAGGTCCTCGACGTCCTCGACACGCTCCATCTGCAGCAAAAGCACATTCACTCAGCAAAAACTACACATATCCACACGCAACCAACCACACAAAAATAATAACCTTCACCTGCTCTCTCGCCCGGTCGGATCGCTCCCTGACAGCCTCCCGACCATGCGCCCCCCACATCCTATCAAAAAGTGCCCCCGCTGACTGCTTCACAATAGGGTCTTCGGCCTTGAAGATCTCGCGTTCAAAGCTCTCATCTGATTGGTCGAAGACCTCGTAGTGTCTGCAGCCCTCGCGGGACAACGCATTCATGGCCCCCTCGCAGGTGACGAGGGAGGCAAAGGACATGAAACCCTTGACGATGGTCGGGAGTACCAGCAACTCCTCCTGTAACCACTCGAGGAAGCGAAGGCTCGCTTCCCGGTCGGGCACCTCGAAGATAGCAGTACGCGCACCCAGCTCGCGGTACGAGTCCACGAACTGTGCGAGCATCCGCTCAACCTCTGAGCGCGTAGAGGCCTCGGCCTTGTCCACGCGGCCGCGCAGGGCGTTGAACCTCGCCTCCCACTCCTCAGCGCGCTGGCTGGCGAGACTTCCCTCCGCCCGCACCACTTTGGCCTCCGCCTGCGCAGCCTGTGCCTCAGCGATGGCCTGGTTCGCCTCCTTCCTTTCCTCCACCAGTTGGCACCAGAGGTCCATCTTCTCGGCCTCCAAGGCGGCCACTTTCTCCGCCAGCCTGCGGTTTTTGCTCTCCACAGCCGACTTCTCCCGGACGACGTCCGCGTGCTGCGCCCGAAGTCTCTCGACTTCGGCAGCCACGTCCGCAGTGAGGACGCCAGACGCAACACGGTCCTCGAAGTCGGCCGCCTGACAACAACACATGAGACCCAACTCCTCATGAAAACAACAAACACCGAAGTCTAGCTCCACTTACTTGACTCAGCTGCTGTGACAGCCGCTGCGATGCATCCCTCAGCCGTTGGGACATGGTGCCCACCACGTCCTTAGCAGCAGCGGTTGTCAGAATCTCGCCGCTTGCGCAGAAGGCGGCCCACGGGTCCTGCGTAGTTCCCTTCGCCCTTACCACCGCCGATGGCGAAGTGGTCGCCACCAAAGACGGGACAACAACCATTTGCCCCTCGCCCGGCCCTGCAATATATCACCGGTCAGAAGACGAAGGCCAAAAAAAATTACCAATAAAATAGTCCTCCACACTGATATTCGTGCCGAAGTCGGCAACACGTTTTCCCGGCGAGGGTAGCTCCCGTACTTTTGTAGCCTCGACCGGAGGAGGCTTGGTCCCGCCAGCGCCGGCTGTCTTCGCGCTCGCCGACGACTTGCCGGATCCGGGCGCGGCTGGTTTCGCAGCAGGCATTAGCTGGCTGCTGCCGGGGGCCGCAGCCTTCGCGCTCCCCCGCGCCCTCTTCGCCTCATGCCTAGGATCTGCGATCCAGATGACCGCCCGGCGCTTCTGCGCAGCGTCCTGACGGTCCTTGTTCATCACTGCCGACACAACAGCAGCAATATTCCATCCATAAGGGGAAATCCTCAAGCCACGAGCTATACGAGACGTAGACATGTCTTCGCCCTCCGCCTAGGGGATCGGAAGATTCTTTGGCCATCGACCCCCGGTAACCTCCAGCATTCGCGCCGAAGACTCCCGGAGCTCGGGCGAAGACATCCTTCCCCCGGGAGCCACGCATGTCCCCATCAACTCCACAGCAAAATTATCAGACACCCCCATTCCCCCACCGTAGTACCTAATTTCCTCCTCTTAGCGGCCGGGGCAGCATCCTGCGAAGGCCCTTCCTCGGTCCCGCCCATCGGTTTCTTCCCGCGGCGGTCGGTGGCGTCTTCCCCGGGATAACCACCGTACGGCAACCGGTTCAATTCGAAGACCCGATTCAACCTGTCATTGGACCCACAGATATCCCAGCTCCGCAGACCCTCTGCCTTCGGCCACGTAACGCCCCACAATTCGCACCGCCCCATCCTCCGCTTCGAGCACGACCGCAGCAGGATCCCGACCTCGCACATCCAAAGCAAAAAGTGGACTTCACACTTTCCGCCCACCCAGGGAGGGCATCTCGCGAGGGCATACTTCGCCCAGCTCCCATCCATGCGCTAAGGGCCACACCCCATACCCGATGAATTCCCCAACTAGATCGCGCCCACTACTCGTACAGGCAGCGATCCGAAGGGCCCCTTCATTCTCATCATCCTCCGCTACTTCAAATGGCGGGTACGCCTCATAATAATGAGAGCACATAATGGCTGCGGGGAGCCCTGGGTGGTCTTCGACTTTGGCCTCTGAAACATAGAACCAATAATCCCACCAGTTGCCCCACTTATTACGGGCACAGGGGACCAGCTCCACGACTTCCATCGAAGTCTTCCTGGACTTCAGCGTGAAAGTGCACGATCCAAATTGTGCAATCTTATGTCCAATTTTTCTCTTCTACTAGTGCAGACAGTATTGCTTGGCGAAGACTTCCACCGAAGGCTGACCGCCATACGAAGTCGTTTCCCAGACGTACTTCGCCAGAGCCACCACAGCGTTAGGTGTCAGCTGGTGAACCTGGACTTCGAATTTCTGTAGAACCTCCGACACAAAACGATGAGTAGGCAGACGAAGGTCAGCGGTGAAAAATGCCTCAAAAATAACCAATTCGCCCTCGGGCTCGGGAACCTCCTCTGCCCTGGGACACGCCCAACCTTGCCGCCAAAATATCCCAACTAGTGCATATCTTGCACGCGGACCGACGACATCCGTGAAACACCAAACTCCACCGTAGCACCCGGTCGTAACTCTGCCGCCGCCACAGTGCTCGAGGTATCGTCGGACGACGCCTCGGCCGTCGGCGTGGTCGCAGCAGATGAGGAGGAAGACGACATAGCTACATACCGTCGGCGGCGGCAAGCGGTTTGCTTCACGTGGGCCAGATCTCCGACGAACAGGAGCAAGGAGGGCAGGCGAGCAAGCGAGCAGTTTGAAAAGGAGGCTAGGGTTTTTGCGGCGCGCGGAAAGGTAAAACTCAACCTGCACCGCCCCCACCCCCTTTTATACACAGGTCGCGACGCTTCGGGAAACCCGCAATCCAACAGTGCGGCGTCAATCAACGGTCATATCAAAAACCCCCGCGGAACCACTTCGAGCGAGGGCAGCGTCTCCACCATCTAGCGACGCCTTTGACACCAGATGACTTAGTCGAACTGGTCCCTCGGAGGGCAAATGTTGGGGCGAAGGCGAAGACACTACCCTTCGCTCGATGCCTTTGCCAATCTCGCTGCACCAACGGAGGCGAAACGACCGACAGTCTCCACCCTTTGTCCAACACGCTGCAGGATGAAGGCCTACGACGAGGTCGCCCCACCCCGCGCCCTCGTCCAACACGAAGGCCCACGTGGAATTCGGCCCATTGTAACAGGCCCCGCGTGGCTGAGTGTATTATGGGCCCGATTTATAAAGGCTTTACTGCAATGACAGTCTGTAACCCTACTTTATGGGAATATTCCGGGGATGACCTGGGCGTCTGAGGGCACATGCGTCCTTAATCCGAGACGCTGGGTACTCAGGCACACATAAATACCCCCGCACAGTGCCCTTGAGAGGCTAGATTAACAGAGCAATTGCCTTCCTGAGCTGAAACCTTGTTTGCATTACTTTCCTTCCCCCGTTGGACCATCCTGCTCGGGAGAGCAAGTTCCAACACTCAGCTTTAACCTCTATTGTTGATCAGCCTTACACATCACATGAACTCCCACCTTTGGTGAGTTCATGCACATTATTCCCCACAACTAATTGAGCGATGAACATGTGTGAGCTCACCCTTGCTGTCTCACACCCCCATAGGAGAAGAACATGTGGTTTAAGAGGAGCCACACAACGAGGAGTTCGACTTGATCTAGGTGGCGTCTCCCAGTTGACTTTATGGCGCCAAGGATGGACTTTAGTTCATTTTATATTTATCTTTTATTTTCTAAGACTTTAGCTATGTAATAAGTACTCTGATGATATTGTGACATTTATCTCTATACACTCTGTTATTATGTGTTGTCTTCTTTGGCGCATATATGAGATGCACCCGGCTTTATCCCTTAAATCCGGGTGTGACAGAAGTGGTATCAGAAGAATGTTGACTGTAGGACGAAACCTAGATAGAACTGGACAACCAATACTTACTTACCTTTGCTACTCTGATTCTATTCTAAACTTTTCTTAATCTCTTCTCATCTATTTCCGCTTTACTCTGATTATTCTTACCTTTCCTTTCTATAAGACAAATGTGGATTTCACACTTTGAAATCCTGTACATGAAGTGACCTTTAGGAGTAGAAGACCTACTCTTAGGAACAAAAACAAAACTATTTTTATAGATATCTATACGCTTGAGTGTTTGTTCTTATGATACTTGTCGGATTTGGATCTTTGATTGAGTGTGATGGGTTGTGGAGTAATGTCCACAATTGCATCTGCATATACACCTAGACATAAGGAAAAATATTTATAAAATAGACAACACAGAGTATTCTCTATTAAAAATATATCTAGTTTAATAGATCCATTTTATCTTAAAAGATTCTCTCTTATCTTAATAGATTCATCTTATCTTGAAGGAATCATCTTATTTTAACCACTTTACTTATCTCATCCTAAAGTAACAACTAGGATCTAATCCAAAATAATGATATCAGATCTAAGTTATATTTGTGTGACTAAAACCACATGACTTATCCCACCATGATCATGATCTAACCCAAATTAATTGGATCTTATCTAGTCGAAGCTAGTCATACTTAGATCTAATCTAATGTGGCAGATTAATCTAACCTAACGAAGGCTAAAGTTGATGTAAGTTGCTTAACAAGAACGATAATACTAATGAAATAAATGAGACTCTACTCCAATAGAACATGTTTTAGCTTAGTTCACTCTGCACTAAATTAAGAACGACAGACCAACTCGGCCTTATGCAAATACCTTAACCATCCGATGGTTGCATAACCCCTCTGATTTAACCTAACGGAGATTCTGAACTACCTTCACAATCGCATCTCAAAAGATTCTAACATATCCCAATAATATTTATTTTACCCGGGTAGTCTATCTAACTTTAACTAGTCTAATCTAGTTATATCCAATCTAATCTAGACCCTACCTAATCTAATATGATCCAATCTAAAGGGAGTTATTTAAACAAGATAGTCAATACTAGTAACATAGATTATACCATATTCCTATAAATGTATTTTAAACCTAAATTGGTGTCTTAAACCAACTCGTTCGTAAAACCACGACCTAGCCTTTGTTATAGATTGCCCAACCCATTTATCTCAAAAGCAAAGTAAGACTCTGTTTAACCTACTTACCCCATGTACCCGCAATTGTATCCCAACTCAGATAATAGCATCTAACATCACGATCGTTGGTCCCTAAATCAGACCCAAGAACAAAGTTAACCTCGACAATGAAGAATATGAGTAGAAACAGATCTTCAGATGAATCAAGATCCACCACCCAGAATAAAAAAAATTCTCACTTACCTAACTTTCTTCTGCCCCCAAATCTTCTCTACACTCACCAAATAGCTAAAACATGATGTAACCTTGTTTTCTATGCCACACCTGTTAATGGCATAAAAATTTTAGGTATAAAAAATATACTAATTGGAAGTTCTACTTAGAAAGAAAAAATATATATCCTGGAATTTCATAAAGATAAAGTCAGCTTGATATGCTTAACTAAATGATATTCTTAAATAGGAGTATAGAATCTAATGTGATCTAATCTAGTGTGAGTTATTTAATGCTGATACAAAGGATAAGGCCATACTCCTAATTCACTTAAACCTAAATTAGTGCATTAAACCAACTCAACCGTGAGTAGAAGAGCTAACCCAACCAATAGAGTCATGATGGATTGCGTAATCTATCTGTTCCCACCAAATGTCAAATAAGAGTTTGACCTACATCATGTAGTCTATCTCATCCATATCTATTTTAACCATATTCCCCAACCCTGACGATACACATTAACCTCAAATTAATGAGACCAAGGCTGGAGAAGAAAGGATCAACATCAATAAGGAAGGATATAATATTCAAAGCAAATCTCGAGATGAATCAAGACTTAAAAAATTTTGGATGAAGTCTTTTCCTCATCATAATCTTTCTTGCCTTAACCTACCCATCTTTTATTGTGGCGGAACCGTCCGAATTATTCCAACTTAAGTGCCTAAGTCCCACCTTAGAGGCTGGACCACACTTAAATAGGAATAACACGTCAGTCCCTCAGATCTAGTCCGACGAGGCCACTAACAGGATCAAGTACCACATACTCACTCGATGGTGAGGCACAGAGCAAATACAATAAAATATAAAACCAACATTAAAGAGTATTAAATTTATTACAACATCATCGGAGTTTAAACAAAAGTAGAGATCATTGTTCGGAATGCAGCGGAATAAAACTAATGATAAGTAAATGGAGGGATAGGGAAGCCTGTCCCATCACTCCTCACGATCGTCCTCAGCCGAGGTAGGGTCCCACTCAACTGTCCAACCCAGTGGCAAGATGGATGGCCAAGTCACTCCAGCAACCATGTCTTCCAGAGAACCTGTAAAATTATGCCACAAGCAAGGCTGAGTATACTAATACTCAGCCAGACTTACCCGGTGTGAGGAGTCTACTCCTCTACCTCTAGACATGCAGCTGTTTGGCTGAGGGTTTTGCTTGCCAAAAGCACTAGCTGGGTCTAAAAATCAAGTTTTAGCTTTTTCAAGTTTTAGTGTGACTCTCTTAAGACTAAATGTGTACCTATCTAATCATACATGGTATCAAACATTTAGCAATCAACAACTTTTGCCAAGTCATCACATTTCCACTTGTTACTCAATGTAGCAGCATGGATCAAGCAGTCTCATTAGTTGCGAGAAGCAGACGATTCGAACCGAGTTTTTATCCTTGCAAGGTAAACCTAAACACATGAAGTGGCGAGGCACTCCGTCCCCACGCACATCAACCGTCCCCATCGATTCCCCGCCAGCAGATCAGGGCTCACCGCCTTGGCGTACAATGCCTCACTGACCCCGACTGCCGTCGTGCAGTGACCACACTTGTACCCACCATAACCGGAATGGGAGACCACGTCTCAGGTCCCGTGAGGGGTAAAGTAGCTAGGTTCAATCAGGTACTAGGCTTACTGATTTACCATATTTCTCGGTATATGTTTAGTACGTTCAAACGCTTGACTCACGGTACCACACCTTAATCCTTATTCCAATTTCCGTCTCGTAGACAACCAATCCCCATGGATTGTTGTCCACAGACCACATTAGTATAATATGAAAGTGGGTACAACCAATTCCTGACCTCGCGCGAGTGCTAGAAAAATCACTCGACTTCGACCGAGATCCCTAATTATTAAAGCAGCTACTCGACCTAGCATACTAGTATCCATCTCAAAAGGAAATCCTGAGTCAATGCAACTAGGGTTTCAGGCAACTCCTACACTTAAGTGCACAATACAAGCCTACAATCATTAAGTGCAGTAAAATAATATATAGAACTGGTTATGCATAAAACTAGGGCTTGCCTTATAAAGCTGGGGCTGAGGGGAGATCCTCGGTGGCAGGCTCGGGTGCTGGCTCCTGGACTCCTTCCCGATCAACTCCTTGCTCAGGTATGAGCACGTACTCTCCGTCAGCGAGGTTGCAATTTATCGAATGCAATGAATAAGATACTTGTATGCTATGATATGCAGAATTTAGTAACCATTATGCATAGTAAAGGAAAAACTAAGTTAGTTGATAACTTAGGGTTTCCTTGTTACAAGAAGCTCTTGGTGGTTTATGCTTAGCAACCTAGGTTTGAGGTTTTGCTTAGAGGCAAACGTAGTGGATTAAGACTTGGATTGCCCTTAAAGGTTTTAGTAGGTACTCAAGGGGTTTTGCTGGGTTGGTTAGGGTAACATTAATCTCCGCTACTAATTTCCCTTTTCATTTTCTATTTATGCTCTTAAGGTGGGTTTGAACTACAACAGTGATTTCAAATCTTCCAAAAATTCTGAAAAAATTACAGTGGGTTAATAATGGTCACTATAGTCTGTCCTATAAATTTGAGGTCAAAAATAAATAGAATATGCTCTGGACAAAAATAACAAAAGTTGGGGCAGAGGGGTCACTTTGCACTACAACTCTTATCTAGATGTAGGTTCTGTACTAAGAGTTATTTTTGCTGGTATCTATGGGTAATAACATGCTTCTGTGCCAAAAATCACAGAGGGTTACTTAGTGGTTATTTAGTTATGATTTTCGAAAGTTTAATGCCAAAAAGACACTTATAACTAACTTGCTATTTGAAAAATATCAAACAACAGATCTTGTATTTTTCCTATGTTCTTCTTAGCACAAGAGCAGTCATTCCTAAGATAGGGGTGTTTTCTCCTTAGGATTATTTTCTTATGACTTTTCAAAGTTTTTTCTGTTTTCTATGAATAAATGTGAGTGCAATTTCTTTTCACTGGACTATGGTTCAACAGATTTTTCATGGGAACTACATCACTTAGGCATGCTAGGAAAAATATGGTTGCTCTCTGGTTTCCATTTTCAACCCCTTTTTGTCATTTTCCTAAGTTTGAGCATAAACAAGTTTTAGTGAATAAATCTTCCTTAACCTTGTATACTGGGGTGTTTATTAATTTTAAACAGTGTAACTACTAGGTTAGTGTCTCCACTATTTTTCTTAACCCTGGTCTAACAACATTTCGATTTTTCCCTTTATTATTAAGTTTTGGGCAATTTTCTTATTTAAATCAAAACTCTAGAAAACATTACAGGAACCATAGGGTTTACTATTTTTGCTTGATAGTTTATATTTCACAAAGTCTACCAAAATTGGTTTGCCTAATTTTGGATGATTATTCTTCAAGTTATGTATTTATCAAGTTCTCTGCAGTATTTAAAAAGTAAATTCGAAATGGGAAAAGAAAAACAGATTTGCGCTGAAGTCCCTGGGTTTTCTTCCCCCTTTTCTCTCACAAATCAGCCCTCGGTCTACTATTTGCATGAGTCGCTGACCTTACACAAAACCCCCTAAACTTATCCTATATGTAACCCGCGATCCTTGGCTGGCTGGACCAGTAACCGGGGCAAAGATCACGGCGGCGAGGCTTACCGGCGGCAGTATAGCTCCGATGGGGTGGTCGGTGACGTCGGGGAGGTCACGGCGGTCACGTCGGTGTGCGGGTCGGCATCGGAGGTGGCTAGAGCTGCTCTAGCCACGACCGCAAGCGACGAAGGTCGTCGGCGTCACCTGCTTCGACCAAACCACGGCGGTAGGGTTCAATCAAAGTGCACAAGGAGCTCCACTGGGTGATGTAGAAGCTATGCGCGCAAGGAATCGAGAAATGGTTCAGTGGTTTACCCGGTCCACGTGCTCCGGCGGGGTTACGAACTCCGGCGAGCGTGAGCGCACTGTTCCGGCGGGGCTGGTCCTCGGCTCAAGCTTGGGAAGGCTTCACGGCCCCTCGAGGAAGCTATCCGAGGGCTCAGATCGAGCGGAGGTAAGCGGGATTGGTTTGGTCACGGTGGTCGCCCTCGGGCAGCTCTGGCGGGTCGCGGGGAGGTCGCCTGAGCTGCGGGCTGGCTCAGGAAGGCTAGGCACGGTGCGGAGGGGGCGACAGGAAGGTGGCCGTGCATGAGGGTGGGCTTTATAGCCACTCGCGGGCACGACACGGGCGTGGGCACGGGGGCGGCCGAGGGCGCGCGTGCGGACGTGCTCTGGGCGTGTTCCCGAGTGCCTGCCCACGTCGAACACGTGGTGGTTAACTTCTGCTGGTGTTCAAAGGCCTGTTTGGTCGCCTTAGCGTGTAGATCTCAGCAAAAATTCCATGTACGGTCTCTTCTCTGCACCATATCCTATCTTTTCCATGTGAGTTCCAGGAAAAGATATGGTCGGGGTTGAGAGATATTGTGGTGTAAAGTTGGCTCTGTCTGAGTTGTCCAGACTGAGACAAAAACTGTGTCAAGTAATGTCAAACTACTTAGGGTTGGGTTCAAATTTTTCCAGTGTGTTCTAGGGGTCTTTAGGCGCCATTTTGTCAATTGGGCCCTATGGTTTTGAGGTTTGGAAAAATGTGAACATGTTTGATCTTTGAAAGAGGACTGGTTTTGAAATTGAGAGAAATCTGATTTTTCTTTTATGCCCTTCTCTTTGGTGAACTTTTTGGGGTTTTTCTGAAGCCTTTTTGGGGTCACTCTCTCACTATTTTTTGTAGGGTATTAAGTGTACTACAACTTTTATAATTAGCCCAAGTCATGATAATGTGGTTTCCATAGCCTTTTTGCTATACTCCTCTCTAGGGCTCCATTTGCCTAAAGGGATTTGAATTAGGGTTTGAGCCATTCTCTCCTCTCTAGGTGCATGATAAGGCCAAAGCATGACTTCTAAGATGGGTTACACCTACTTAGGATCTTGACCCCCAAGTTTGGTGTCTTTTGCTCAAACTAAACCACATGTGATGATGGGTTCAATAGTGTAGGCTTGAGTGAAAACCCTAAGTAACACCTAGGGTGTTACAGCCCTCCCCCCTTAAAGGAATCTCGTCCCGAGATTTTGGGTAGGGGTCCTTTAGAGGGGGTACCGAGAAGGTGTGCTGGGGTGTTGCATTTTTCCTTTATCAAAGTTTCTCTAGTTAACTGCTCTTCGAATGTCATTCTCTTTGCAACTTCAGAAGGAAGTCCTTTTAAAGTCATTTTCAAAGCTTTCAATACCTTTAACATCTAAGTTTTTCTTACATTTAGATTCAAAGGGCAGGTGGGGGTGGGGTTTTGGGTTATGTACCGGCTCCTTTGGGCAGAAAGTCGGGGAAGCGAGAACGTAGAAAGTCCTCAGTTTCCCACGAAGCCTCTTCTACTGAATGGTGACTCTAATGAACCTTATACATTCTGATCGACCTTGCCCGCATTGATCTCTCCTTTTGATCCAATACCTTGACGGGGTGCTCTTGATAGGACAAGCCTGGTTCTATCTCCAATTCTGGTTCAAGTAGCACTTCTGTGGGTAAGCGGACACACTTTCGTAGCTGAGATACGTGGAATACATCATGAATTGCTGACATATGGGGTGGCAACTTCAATTGATATGCTACAGGCCCACAAGTTTCCTTGATCTCATAGGGCCCAATGTAGCGAGGAGCTAACTTGCCCTTGATTCCAAATCTCTGAACACCTTTAGTGGGTGACACCTTAAGATAAACATGATCTCCCACTTCAAATCGTAGATGCTTCTTCCTCTTGTCATAATAGCTCTTTTGTCTAGCCTGAGCAGCTTCTAAGTTCTTCTTAATGACTCTGACTTTCTCCTCTGCTTTAAGAACCAGGTCAGGTCCAAATATTTCCCTCTCCCTAGCTTGTGACCAATTTAGCGGTGTTCTACACCTTCTCCCGTATAAGGCTTCGAAAGGTGCCATCTTTAAACTGGACTAGTAGCTGTTATTGTAAGAAAATTCTGCTAAGGAAAGACACTTGTCCCAATCCTTCCCATAGTGTAGCACACAAGCCCTCAACATGTCTTCCAAAATCTGATTTACCCTTTCTATCTGACCATCTGTTTGAGGGTGGTATGATGAGCTTCGTATTACGTGGGTCCCAAGTGATTCTTGCAATTGCTCCCAGAAACGGGCTACAAATGGTGCTCCTCTGTCAGACACAATAGTTCTTGGTATTCCATGCAGACAAACTATCTGGTCAATATAATTTTCTGCATACTTTTCTGCCTGGTGGGTGGTATGTACTGGCAAGAAATGCGCTGTATTGGTCAACCTATCCACAATGACCCAAATGGAATCGTGGTGCCGAGAGGTATTGGGCAATCCCCCAATGAAATCCATGCAAATATCCTCCCATTTCCAAGATGGTATGGGAAGGGGTTGTAAGGTGCCTGCCACCTTCAAATGACTAGCCTTGACTCTTTGGCAAGTGTCGCATTCCGATATATACTTAGCAATTTCCTTCTTCATTCTGGTCCACCAGTACAAGGATCTGAAATCATGATACATCTTGTTACTGCCTGGGTGCATGGAAAATTTTGAAAGGTGAGCTTCATCCAATATTTTCTTTCTGAGCTCGGGGTTCTTGGGAACAACCAGTCGGTCTCCAAACCATAGAATTCCTTTGTTGTCCTTACGGAAGCACTTGTATTTGTCCACCCTTTGTTTGATCATTTCCTTAATGACTTGAACACCCTTGTCACCAATTTGTGACATGACTATTTGCTCATGTAAGGTGGGCTCCACTGAAATATAACTTAAAGCACCGGAGGAAACAACTTCTATGTTCAGCTTGCAAAACTCATCAGACAGAATGGTGATTTTTGCATTCATATTCACATAGTTGTACTGGGCCTTCCGACTTAAGGCATCTGCCACAACATTGGCTTTGCCAGGATGGTAATGCACTTCCAAATCATAATCCTTGATTAATTCTAACCATCTTCTCTGCCTCATATTAAGGTGAGCCTGAGTGAAGATATATTTGAGACTCTTATGATCAGTGTAGATATTACAATGAGCTCCCATCAAGTAATGTCTCCAAATCTTGAGAGCATGAACTACGGCTGCTAACTCCAGATCATGTGTGGGGTAGTTCTGCTCATGGGGTCTGAGTGCTCGGGAGGCATAAGCAATGACTCGGTTGTCTTGCATCAAGACACATCCCAATCCAGTACCGAAAGCATCGCAATAAACCTCAAAGGGTTTGGTGTTGTCAGGCTGAGCTAACACGGGTGCTGTTGTCAGATGCTGCCTCAATGCATGAAAGGCATCTTCACATTTCTGACTCCATTCGTACTTTACTCCTTTCTTCAATAATTCAGTCATTGGCTTGGCATACCTGGAGAAATCTGGAATAAATCGCCGATAATACCCTGCCAATCCCAGAAAACTATGGATCTGCCGTACTGTGGTAGGAGGTTTCCAATCCATCACTTCTTGTACCTTCTCAGGATCAACTGATACCCCATCCTAAGAGATGGTGTGACCCAAAAATTTTATCTCCTTCAGCCAGAAATCACATTTGGACAACTTAACATATAGACGATGGTCGCGGAGTCGCTGAAGTACGATGTGTAGATGCTCAGCATGCTCAGCTTCATTTTTGGAATAAACCAGAATGTCGTCAATGAAAACCACCACAAACTTGTCCAGCTCTGGCATAAAGACTGAATTCATCAAATACATGAAGTAAGCCGGGGCATTGGTCAGCTCGAAATACATCACCAAATACTCGTAAAGCCCATATCTGGTAGAGAAAGCTGTCTTCGGAATATGACTGGCCCGGATTTTTATCTGATGATAGCCAGAGCGAAGGTCTATCTTGGAGAATACTTTGGCTCCCACCAACTGATCAAACAATACATCAATGCGGGGCAATGGATACTTATTCTTGATGGTCACCGCATTGAGAGGGCGGTAATCGACACACAATCTCAGACTCTCATCCTTCTTCTTTACGAACAAGGCTGGACATCCCCATGGTGAAGTACTTGGGCGAATGAACCCCTTGTCCAACAACTCTTGTAGTTGCTTTTTCAACTCCGCCAATTCTGCTGGAGGCATCCTATAGGGTCTCTTGGATATAGGGGCAGTTCCGGGTTGTAATTCAATCGCGAACTCTATGTCTCTATCGGGTGGCATTCCTGGTAATTCATCTGGAAAAACATCTGGGTAGTCACAAACCACTGGGATTCTCTCAACAGGTGACTCTATCATAGTGAAGGCACAGGAACGGGTACAACCCTGATCGGGCAAATATAATGTGGTTTCACACAAGTAGGCGAGTGCACCCTAATGGCCCTAGCTGCAATATCAATTACTGTCTGATGTCTTGTTAACCAGTCAGTGCCCAATATGATATCCACGCTATCCAAACCCAAAATGAGGAGGGTGGTTTTAATTATCAGACTACCAAACTTTATAGGCACATGCATGTTGATTTGATAGGTGGCAACCCTGCCTCCTAGTGTTGAAATTGTAATACCCCCATTGGTGTGATGGAAAGGTAACTGGCATTTGGCACAAAATTTTGTATTGATAAAACTGTATTATGCACCAGAATCAAAAAGAATGATTGCAGGATTATTCAAAACGGAAAAGATACCAGTCATGACGGGTGCTCCCTCTGGAATGTCAGCCATGGTGGTGAAGTTCAGCCTGCCTTGCCTCACTTGTACCTTCTGCCTCTTGCCTTGATTCTGGTTGGAATTCTACCCCTACCTCTACTGATTTCTGGGGCAATTCTTGGCATAGTGTCCCGTGTTACCACAAATGAAACACCTGTTGTCATTGGCCTGACGGTACTGCTGCTGCTGTGGCTGATTGTTCCTTTGAACTGGGGGCTGAGAGCGGTTGGGTGCCTGCTGCTGCTGTTGTGGTCGAATCACCCAACGTCCTTGCTGCTGCTGAGGTCCCCTATTCTGAGTGTCAGGTACAATCCTGAAGCGCTGTGTCTGAGCTGATGATCCTGCCACAGGGGTCTTCCTCTTCTTTTCTGCCTGACGGGATGTGATGCAGTCCTCCTGAGAAATGGCCATGTTAACTAACTCATTGTAACTGTTGGCCCTGACGGTGTTGATCGCGGAGCTTAGTACTAAGGCCCCTCCTGAACCTGTCCATCTTCTTCTCATCAGTGTCTGCGTGGTATCGAGCATACTGACACAGGTCATTGAAGGCCTAAGCGTACTACAACACTGTCCGATTTCCCTGAGTGAGTGCCAAAAACTCATTGAGCTTGCGGTCCATAATGCCTGCTGGTATATAATGCCCTCTGAAGGCTGCCTTGAACTCTCTCCATTCCACCATGTGGTCAACTGGCTGCATAGCGAGAAAGTGGTCCCACCATGTCCGCGCGGGTCCGCGAAGCTGCTGGGTGGCGAACCTAACCTTAGCCACATCTGAACAAACTCCATTGAGTAGTGGGAACTTGGATTCCACTACCCTAAGCCATACGTCAGCATCAAGCGGATCCTCTGCCCTAGTGAACAACGGCGGCTGCGTGCTGAGGAACTCCTGATAAGTGGCTGCTACTGGGGGACGCTGATGGTGGTCACCACCACCATAATGCTGAGGTGGCGGCTGACGCTAAGCCAACTGTCGCAGAATCTCATTCTGCTGAGCCATAACTCTTGCATGGTAGGAGGCGGTGGCGGTGGTGGAGGAATGCGTTCATTCTGTCCATGACGCGCTCTTCCTGCCATCTGAAAAATTAAGGATGCTCTCAATGTCATATTGCTGATGTCAGGTTTCATATGCGGTGAAATATTTGCAAGGGTAAAACCACTATTTCTTTGCATAATTCATAAAAAGATTCTACATGGCATAAAACTTTTCTTCATAAATTAAAGCTGACATCATTCATCATCCAAACTTCCAAAAGAGTTTGTTATGATTACATCAGTGACCCAAAAGACTCAACTTTGTCTAGCCTAGTACCCCAAGGGTGCAAAAGCTAAGCTAGCTTTGAGGAGTTCTACTGCCATACACTTCTAACTCTATCCCTGGAGCCTAGTGAGCAAACGAGGCAACGCTCGACTCGGGGGAAGGTGGTCTCCCTGAGCCAGCAGTGTCCAAGCTGGATGCCGGCTCCGGCTCCTCTCCTCCCTGGATGTCGACATCCTCGTTGGCCTCCATATCCTGGATCTCCTGGTGGTGCATATCCAAATGTTGGTTGGCTTCCGCAAGTTGCTGCTGAGTGTTGATTAGCTAATCCTCGAGAACCTCAATGGTGTTCTCCCTGGTTCCCACTAGCTCCTCAAGCTCCTGGATCTCGTTGGACATCTGTTCCACCTGTAGGTCCTTTTCCACCATCTCAGTGGATAGGTCTACCACAAGTTCCTCTCTGTTATCCAAGGTGATCTTGGTAGCCTCCAACAATGCCATTATATGAGACATTGCCTCTCCTCGCCTCACTTGCAGACGATACAGAGCATCCATGCATCGCACCATCAAGTGCGCAGTCTGCCCTGGGTAAAGAGCCCATATATCCTTGGCATGCTCCACTCGGTCTTTCCACATTGGGTCGTCCTCCTTTTTAGCAGGGAACAAGCCAATGGGATTAGTAAACAACTCCAAGGGGTGAAAACCATAGAAGGTGGTCAGCCCATGGAGAGCAATCGCCTCGATAGTATCCTCAGCCCGATATCCGAAAGACTCGGAGTCCAACGAACGCCAGCCTGGCTGTAAAGGATGAGGCTCTAGGGTCATCCTCACCCTACAGTGGGGCACTCGGTGCTTCTCGAACAGCTGCACCGCGTACTGGGGAGGCGTCGTGTAACCGGCTCCCTGAAGTACCTCCCACAAGATACGGGGAAAACCCTCTCGTGCAAGTCCGTCCGTGTGGGACTGTGCGTTCCCTCCTTCCGAGGATCCGTGAGAAGTCATCTGCATACAGTTAAGCGTAAGTGAAAAAGAAAAAGAATTATAAAAGAAAAGGGGATCAAAACTCGACCTCTCGAGGGCTACGACAATGTCACTGAGTGTACTTAATCTGTCATTATCATGTATTAAAGTTTTTACCTAATTATCAAGTAGTTTAAGTAAAAGATGCATGCATGCTCATCCTAAATGACCTCATTTCAACTCAGAGGGAATAGGGAAAAGCTCCCATCCCTTATAGTAGCCTGCAGGGCTTTACTCAAATAGCCATGTAGCTACCCCTCTATCATCCTAAGGCTTCACGTCCTAGGTCTATCCTGATCGTCCTGACGATCTATCCAACATTTGTTTCTATCAAGTTTTACTTTTGAAAAGGATGGTATTTATAGTTTATTGATTCCTCTGTGGTGGTACGAGCTCCGATACCAGCTGTGGCGGAATCGCCCGAATTATTCGAACTTAAGTGCCTAAGTCCCACCTTAGAGGCTGGACCATACTTAAATAGGAATAACACGTGAGTCCCTCGGATCTAGTCCGACGAAGCCTCTAACAGGATCAAGTACCACATACTCACTCGATGCTGAGGCATAGAACAAATACAATAAAATATAAAACCAACATTAAGGAGTATTAAATTTATTACAACATCATCGGAGTTTAAACAAAAGTAGAGATCATTGTTCGGAATTCAGCGAAATAAAACTAACGATAAGTAAATGGAGGGATGGGGAAGCCTGTCCCATCACTCCTCACAATCCTCCTCAGCCGAGGTAGGGTCCCACTCAACTGTCCAACCCGGTGGCAAGATGGACGGCCAAGTCACTCCAGCAACCATGTCTTCCAGAGAACCTGTAAAATTATGCCACAAGCAAGGCTGAGTATACTAATACTCAGCTAGACTTACCCAGTGTGGGGAGTCTACTCCTCTACCTCTAGACATGCTGCTGTTTGGCTAAGGGGTTTGCTTGCCAAAAGCACAAGCTGGGTCTAAAAATCAAGTTTTAGCCTTTTCAAGTTTTAGTGTGACTCTCTTAAGACTAAATGTGTACCTATCTAATCATACATGGTATCAAACATTTAGCAATCAACAACTTTTGCCAACTCATCACATTTCCACTTGTTACTCAATGTAGCAGCATGGATCAAGCAGTCTCATTAGCTGCGAGAAGCAGACAATTCGAATCGAGTTTTTATCCTTGCAAGGTAAACCTAAACACACGACGTGGCGAGGCACTCCGTCCCCACGCACATCAACCATCCCCGTCGATTCCCCACCAGCAGATCAGGGCTCACCGCCTTGGCGTACAACGCCTCACTGACCCAGACTGCCGTCGTGCAGTGACCGCACTTGTACCCACCATAACCGGAATGAGAGACCACGTCTCAGGTCGTGTGAGGGGTAAAGTCTACTGCCAGGTTCAATCAGGTACTAGGCTTACCGATTTACCATATTTCTCGGCATATGTTTAGTATGTTCAAACGCTTGACTCACGGTACCACACCTTAATCCTTATTCCAATTTCCCCACACCTTAATCCTTATTCCAATTTCCGTCTCGTAGACAACCAATCCCCATGGATTATTGTCCACAGACCACATCAGTACAATATGAAAGTGGGTACAACCAATTCCTAACCTCACGCGAGTGCTAGAAAAATCACTAGACTTCTACCGAGATCCCTAATTATTAAAGCAACTACTCGACCTAGCATACTAGTATTCATCTCAAAAGGAAATCCTGAGTCAATGCAACTAGGGTTTCAGGCAACTCCTACACTTAAGTGCACAATACAAGCCAACAATCATTTAGTGCAGTAAAATAATATATAGAACTGGTTATGCATAAAACCGGGGCTTGCCTTCCAAAGCTGGGGCTGCGGGGACATCCTCGGTGGCAGGCTCGGGTGCTAGCTCCTGGACTCCTTCCCGATCAACTCCTTGCTTAGGTATGAGCATGTACTCTCCGTCAGCGAGGTTGCAATCTATCGAATGCAATGAATAAGATATTTGTATGCTATGATATGCAGAATTTAGTAACCATTATGCATAGTAAAGGAAAAACTAAGTTAGTTGATAACTTAGGGTTTCCTTGTTACAAGAAGCTCTTGGTGGTTTATGCTTAGCAACCTAGGTTTGAGGTTTTGCTTAGAGGCAAACGTAGTGGTTTAAGACTTGGATTGCCCTTAAAGGTTTTAGTAGGTACTCAAGGGATTTTGCTGGGTTGGTTAGGGTAACATTAATCTCCGCTACTAATTTCACTTTTCATTTTCTATTTATGCTCTTAAGGTGGGTTTGAACTACAACAGTGATTTCAAATCTTCCAAAAATTCTGTAAAAATTACAATGGGTTAATATTGCTCACTGTAGTCTGTCCTATAAATTTGAGGTCAAAAATAAATAGAATATGCCCTGGACAAAAATAACAAAAGTTAGGGCAGAGGGGTCACTTTGCACTACAACTCTTATCTAGGTGTAGGTTCTTGTCGGCGTTTCGACCCCAGGGGGTCCCTGGACCAACGAGTAAATTTGTCGCTGCGTGTCCTAGCCCAGATGGGTTGGCGCGAGATGGAACACAAGGGGGAAGAACGCGGCTCGTGTTATCCTGCGCCAGGGGGGATGCGCTTGCAGTAGGGGTTACAAGCGTTCGCAATGGAGAGAGAGCGAGCCTGTTCGTCAGCCCGTCCTCCCGCGCGACCACCCTCTCGCATGAGGGCCCTGGACCTTCCTTTTATAGATGCAAGGAGAGGGTCCAGGTGTACAATGGGGGTGTAGCTATTTGCTAACGTGTCCGGCAGAGAGGTGCCAGAGCCCTATGTACATGCCAACGTGGCTGTCGGAGAGGTGCTAGAGCCCTGTGTACGTGGTGTCATGGCCGTCGGAGGAGCACTTGAGCCTTGTAGAAGCACAGCTGTCGGGGCTGCTCGGACCTTGCTGACGTCTCCTTGCTTCGGTAGGGGGCTGAGAACCGTCGTCG
Organism: Zea mays; assembly: GCF_902167145.1. Classification (NCBI taxonomy): domain Eukaryota; kingdom Viridiplantae; phylum Streptophyta; class Magnoliopsida; order Poales; family Poaceae; genus Zea; species Zea mays. The sequence goes on from NC_050097.1 coordinate 95,008,093, forward strand.
TCATGGACGCACGCGGGGAGCCATCATTACTTGTTACCGGGGTGAGCCTGGATGGGACGCTGGTCTTGTTCCCCTGTAGCCTGAGCTAGCTAGGGGTAGGGTAATAATGTATCCCCCGTGGCGCGGTCGGTCCGAGCTCAAGGTCGGGCGAGGCAGAGACTCCTCCTGAGGCCGAGGTCGGGCAAGGACGCGATTCCTCCCGAGGTCGAGGTCGAGGCCGAGCCCTGGGGTCGGGCGAGGCGGAGGCCACCTTCCGAGGCCGAGGCAAGGGCCGAGCCCTGAGGTCAGGCGAGGCGGAGACCTCCTCCTGAGGCCGAGTCCCAAGGTCGGGCGAGGCGGAGCTTCCTGTTGCGCCTAAGGCTAAACTTAGCCGTTGTTAGCCTCACCCTGGCGGGTGGCACAACAGTCGGAGAGGGGCAAGCAGTGCTGTTTTCCTGTTAGGCCGGTCAGTGGAAGGGTGAAGTGACTGCGGTCACTTCGGCCCTGCCGACTGAGGAACGTGTGTCAGGATAAGGTGTCAAGCGATCCTCGCATTGAATGCGCCTGCGATACAGTCGGTTGGTGAAGGCGAGTTGGCCAAGGTTGCTTCACAACGAAGCCTGCCCGAGCTGGGCTTCGGGCGAGTCGAGGGCACGCCCGTTGCTTGAGGAGGCCCTCGGGCGAGGCGTGAATTCGCCTGGACTACTGTTCCCGCCCAAAGCTGGGCTCAGGCGAGGCGAGATCGCATCCCTTGAGTAGACGAAGCCTTGACCTGAATTGCGCCCATCAGTCTCTGCAGCTTGTGCTGATGGTGGTTACCAGCCATGTTTAGGAGTGTTGGGGGTACCCCTAATTACGGTACCCGATAGTAGCCCCCGAGCCTCAAAGGGAGTGTTGGTACTCGCTTGGAGGCTTTGCCGCACTTTTTTGTGAGGGGACCGGCCCTTCTCGGTTACACTTTGTTCCGGTGGGTGTGCGCGAGCGCACCCGCCGGGTGTAGCCCCCGAGGCCTCGGAGGAGTGGTTTGACTCCTCTGAGGACTTAATGCCTTTTGTGATGCCTCGACCGGTCTGGTTGTTCCTTCATGCGACCTGATCGTAGCCCGGGTGCATGGTCAGGTTCCGAGTTTTCAGGCTAGTTTGTTGACGCTGTCAACGTTTTGGCCATAGCCGGGTTTACGAGAGCAGCCCCCGAGCCTTTGCACGGAGCAAGAGGACGATCAAGGACTGACTCGACTTTTATCATACGCCCCTTCGTCGCCTTTCCTCAAGGAGGAAGGGGGGGGGGGGGGGAAAGCGCCATGTTGCCCTCGGGGGGCGCCGAACATGGTGTCTCCAGTGAGTTGCTAACGGGTGATCCGAGTGGACGCCCGTGCCCTATTCGATAAGGGTCGGCTAGTGGCCCAGAGGCGCGCTCCAAAAGTACCTGCTGGTGATTTGCCGGACACGATCCCGTTCGATAGGGTCCGAGGGCTCGATGCCTCCCTCTGATGGGATTCCGTTACAAAATCGCTCCTTCTGGTCTCGGAAATGTCCTAGGGTACCTCGGGAGCGTAGCCCGAGCCTCGGCCATGTAACGGACGTACCCAGAGTCATCCCTTGCTCTGCGTGCTCTGAGGCGGCTGTCGAACCCTTCCGAGGGGCCAGCCTTCGAACCCCTGATCAGTAGTGGGCGCGGAGCCTGAGTGCTCTGGGGCGGCTATCGAACCCTTTCGAGGGGCCAGCCTTCGAACCCCTGATCAGTAATGAGCCTGAAGCCCGAGTGCTCTGGGGCGGCTGTCGAACCCTTCCGAGGGGCCAGCCTTCGAACCCTTAATCAGTAGGAGGGCTCGGGGCCCGCTTCCTTCACGGAGAAGGATCCCTTTCGGAATATCCCCTTTCCTGGTCCCTGTAGCAAGAGAGAGAAAGGGGAGGAGGAAAAGGATATGAATTTAAATGGTGTGGCGCACCTTTTTTGACGCGGTCATCATGGTGGAGGTGAAACGTCGCCCGCTTCGCCTGCCAAAGGTGTCGCTTGTCCTACCGCGGAGTTAATGCAACGAGACGGGTGGTTCGCGGGGCAGTCGTTGCGAGAGCCGTTCGAGGAACGGAACACGGGTGCGTCGTCTTCACGTCGTGGGAGAGGGCTCCCCTGCTGCTCCAGGAAGGGACGTGAGCCTGCAGACAATTTGAACGCCGCTTCCGCTCGTCTGCTGCCGCCATTACTGCTTGTCCACTTTTGGCCATATCGGCCGTCGTGCCTCCTCCCACGACTGACTGACCCGTGATCGATGTGCTCGATCGGCACTGTTGGGCCATGCGCAGGGTTGCCTCGAGTCGCGGCACTGGTTCCACAGTCGAGAAGGCGCGACATTGGCGCAAGTGGCGGTGCAGTTTCTCGCACGTAGTAACCGGCGCGCCGGTTACATGACGTGTGGGCCTAGGCCTCCATGCTGGATGCGACAAAGTTGAAGGGGTGCGTCCCCGTGGTGCGGTTGCACGCCACCTGCATGGCGGTCCGCCTTTCAACCGTTGGTTTTGTCGAGGATGGAGGAGTGCTTGTAACCGCGGGGTGGTTACACGCTCCGTGTGCAGCGGTTTGGCTTCTTCCGTTCCGGGTCAGCTTGCATGACGTGTGGGACCCAGCCCCGTGTCGTAGGGGGAGGATCCTGGAGCACATCGGTGAAGACTTAGTCCGTGACGCCTAAGGACGCGAGTGGGGAGAGCCGCCTTTAAAAAGGGATCGATCCCCCAGGCGGTAGCCATGCCTTCGCATTCCCCTCATGCATCGCGCCCTTCCACCTTCCGTGCCCCCGGATGGGGAGCGCCCACGTTGCCTTCGTCTTGTTGTTGGAGGTGCGCAACCTCACGGAGGTTGGCACCCTTCAGCCATCGCTCAGCTTCAAGGATTTTCATCAGGTAGCCCGGCTGCATTCCCTCACCGATGGTCACCCGTGATGGTGACCACCAGTTCGATGGTGGGGAGAAGCAAGCCGGGCTGCGGCCTCTGCCCCGCCCTCAGCTTCAAGGATCTTCATCACCCTTGCTGGGGAGGAGCGTGGGGCAAGTCGGGGCCTGCTTCCGCGTGGGCCGGCGACCCGCTTCTTCCTCCAGCACCCGGGGGAGGAAACCATCCTGTAGCTCTGTGGAGGAGGCGTCCTCCAGCCATGCGAGGGAAGGCGAACTGCTACTGCTTGGCCAGGGTGCAGCATTCCATCCTCCGTCCGGGCGACTGTGGCTGGCTGCACCGGGGGGTCGCACAACACGTAGTACGCCGCGAGGGTGGTACTCATGTTCTGGGACGGTCCCGTTCTCGTTTTTGTGGCGAGAACGGGAGTGAGGACCTGCCGGTGCGCTTTGGGGCGGCCGCCGCTCGTTGGTGTGGTGTTGGTGGGCAGGTGGCCGCTGTCGTCGGTGCTGAGGTGGTGGCAGCCGGAGAGGGTTTCTCCGCCGACGACACCGTCAATGCCACCTGCGCTCCGGGCCTCCGGCTCTTTGACTTTAATGGCTGGTTCTCGTCCCCCGCAAGGGGACGTGAACGAGGGCCTTCCAGCGGTAGCGTTCGCCCTGGGGCCATCGCTGCTGCTGTCTTGCCGTCCGAGACGGAGGTCGTTGTCGCTGCTGCAGTGGTCGGCGGCGAGCCATCCGGAGTTTGTCGTCTCGTAGGCCCTCCGATGTGGAGGTTGTTCATACCCACGGGAGTGGAACCGGAGTTCCGTTTGTAATGGCACCTTGAGTGCCGGTGTTTGTTCATTGTGGCTGTCGAGGCCTGAACATCTGGGTATTTGAGTGTAATACCGTGTTTCTTCCTCATTTCGAGCACTAGGACTCGCCTGTCGGCTAGCTGAACCGCTTAACCGAGCGTGAGTTGCCCTGTGCGGAAGATGACAAGTGAGGTATCCGTATCCTAGAGGCGTAGGAGTCCCTCGGCTCGGTCGGCCTTGCCGCTTAAGGCTTCCCTTGCTCAGTTATAGAACCCTCGGCTGCTCTGTGATGAGCCGGAGCCGGAGGCAGCGGTGTCAGCGTGGACAGAGGCGGAGTTGGCTCGAGAAGAAGCTTCGTTGGTCCAGGAGCAGGTGGCTTCCCAGGCCGAGGAGTCACGCTGGAGCTTGGCCAGGTCGTCCGCTAGCGGGACCAACCCCAGAGTCACGCTGCCGAGGCCGTGAGCCGGGCTGGTGTCCTCGGGGGACAGCTGGCTGAGGCTACGGAGCGGCCGGTCGAGGTGTCTGCTCGGGCCAGGACCCTTGCGGAGACCTTGGATACGATGGCCCGAGAGTGTTGCTGGCGTCCTCCTTCGAGGTGGAGATCCTTCCACCCGTGTCGCCGTCCGAGGCCAGGCCAGATCCCGCGGAAGGTGGAAACGACGCCGAGGGTGCTGCTGCTCCCTCTGTCGATGTCTAAACATGCAGGGACAGTTCGTCTGTAGTATGCATATGTTTTTTGCGACCGCCGAGGCCCAAACATATTATTGTCGTGTTATAAAGCTGTGTTTCCTTTCCTCTTGTTTCGAGTATTAGGACTTGTTCGTCGGTAGCAGAATTGCTTGTCCAAGCGAGAGTTACTTTTCGCGGAAGGTGATGAGTGACGTATCCGTATCTCGGAGCCGTAGGAGTCCCTCGGCTGGGTCGGCCTTGCCGCTTACGTGTACTCTTACTCGTCCACAGGATTCTGTTGTCGATATAGTCGAGAAGGCACGAAAATCGTTCTAGCAGAAAAGTTTTCGAGCGTTAAGATTTGTTCGGCAGCAGAATCGCTTATCCGAGGTGAGTTACTTATCGCGGAAGGTGACGAGTGATGTATCCGTATCCCGGAGGCGTAGGAGTCCCTCGGCTCGGTCGGCCTTGCTGCTTACGTGTACTCCGTCGTTTTCAGGACCCCGCTATCGAAGCAATCGAAAAGCGCCAAAGATGTTCTGGCAGAAAGACTTTTTCCGAGGAAAATTTTGACGCAGAGGGGGTTCCCCCCTTCTAGCCCCCGAGGGAGGGTCGGGCTTTGCCGAGGCAAGGCTGACCCTTCCTTGACGGTTAGACTTTATTTGTGTATGTATAAAAAATGAGGTATATGAACGACTTGAAAACATCTTAAGGGTAAAAGCGTCGTAGCTGTCGGATGTTCCAAGCGTTGCTGTAGACCTCGATACAATGTGTGAACAGGTACCCTCGGACTAAAGTCGGCATTGCAGTAGACCGGAATAATACGAAGCTTGATACAGAGCCGAAGGTGTTGAGCAGGAAAGCTTCGGCGTAACAGCAAAGAGTGGAACCGACTTAAAGATGAAAAGGCTATTCAGACCTCGATAGACTACTATAGAGTTATTATCAAATGTAAAGGGCATGAATGTAATTTTGTAAGGGCTGTGTCCTGTGTCTATAAATAGGTGAACAGTATCCCCGTACTGTTCACGCTGACTTGGCATTCGCTTTTTGCGTCACGCTTGTACTGTCATTTCCTTCCGATTGAAGGTACACTTGTAGTTCAATAATATTTTTTGTTTATGCTCAATAATAATAAATGATTATTCATGTTTTCTTTTACATTCTTTATATTTCATCCTTCGTCATTGTTTGAATTTATGAAGGTATGACCTTCATAACCTTCGTCCGTAAGTCATTATATCCTAGGGGAAATAATGCTTCGGAGGACGAAGGGCGTTAACGATTAACATTTTCTATGTTGCCTTGTTCTTAACTCTTAGCACTTGAGAACAAGTCCCCAACATTGGCGCCCACCTCCGGTGAACTCACTTCCATTTCTTGAGCTTTTCAACACCTTCGGCAAGCATCACCTTCGTCATGCCGCCGAAGAAGGCTTCAGCACCAGGGGCTGGCACGCTGCAGCCGCTGGACCCCAATCAAGACGTCCTTTCTCTTAGAGAGGCACGAAGCCAGAAGAGGAAGGCTACCAGTCCAACACATCCGGAGGATGATCTAGATCAGGAGATTCAAAATCTGGAAATCCTTCAGCAGCAGGTTCAACGCAAGAAGGAGAAGATGGCCAGGCTAGCTGAACTGCAGAGGCAGATAGATGAAGCCTCTGAAGAAGTTCGTCATCTTGCTCAGGATGAGCAACACCGAAGGCCTCAGCATCAAGACCTTCATCAGGAGGGCTTTCCCAACGAAGATGACTGGTATGACAATTTCCATCATGGGAATTTTGTTTTTGATGATGCTTCTCCCCTGTCCGCTGAGTTACAGGCTACACCTTGGCCTCCGTCCTACAAGCCGCCTCAGCTCCCCGTATTTGATGGCCACTCAGACCCGAAGCAGTTTTTGATGAGCTACGAAGCAACAGTGTCTTCGTACGGTGGCAATGCTTCAGTCATGGCCAAATCTTTCGTTATGGCTGTCAGAAGTGTTGCTCAAACCTGGTATTCCTCCCTTCGACCAGGAACGATCACTTCATGGCAGAAGCTGAAGGATTTGTTGTTAACCAGCTTTCAAGGATTTCAGACGAAGCCGGTCACTGCTCAGGCTCTGTTCCAGTGCACTCAGGACCACGAAGAATACCTTCAGGCATATGTCCGAAGGTTCTTGCGTCTGAGGGCACAGGCACCAACGGTGCCCAATGAAATTGTCATCGAGGCCATGATCAAGGGGCTTCGGCCAGGTCCGTCAGCTCAGTACTTCGCCAGGAAGCCTCCTCAAACTTTGGAGAAGCTTCTCTAGAAAATGGATGAATACATTCGGGCCGACAATGATTTTCGCCAAAGAAGGGAGGAGGCTTTCAGGTTTTCTGAAATGACCAGGAGCTTCGGAGGGAGGTTTTACCCGAGGCATGTGAGATCAATTCACAATTCTACACAAAATGATGACAGAGGAAGCCAACAGCAAAGGCCACAATGCTCCTCACAGGCTTCTGGACAACAGCAAAGCTCCTTCCGGCCACCAGCTCCAAGAGGCAGAGGCGCCAGGGGCTTCGGAGGAAGATTTGGCGATCAACCGAGAAGAATCTTTTGCTTATTCTGCGGTGAGAACAAAGGCCATACTACCAGGATGTGCCATGTTACTATACAGAAGCAAAAGGAAATAGCTGAAGCAGCAGCACAACAAGCCTAGCCGAAGCAGGTCATGCATACAGCTTCATATCATTCGCCCTACATCCCAGAATATGTGGGCAACCATCCTGAAGTCTCTGCTGCTTCGGCGAGTCAGCCTCAAGCTTCCTGGCAACAGCCTCCGCCTCCACCTCCGTTGCAACAAGGCAAGCAGCCAGAAGGGAGCCAATATGCTCCGCATCAAAGGGACTTCAGAGAACAGTCCGAAGCTCGCACGGTCAATAGCACTGTGCCAGAATCAAAGCACATCTATTGACAAATATCCTACCTTAATAGCAATCTTTTTCATTCAGTTTTATTTTCTGTAATAAAGGACATTGTTTAGGTTTCATGTAATTAGTTTCGTTGATTCCTACAAGAGAAATATGTTTTCTTCACAGGCTTGTGATAATAAAAAGGACCTTCGGACTATCGAAAATTCTTCGAAGCAACAAAAAGTCGTTCTAAGGAACGCAGAGTAAGTTTGACGAAGTCACAAAAAGTCGTTCTAAGGAACGCAGAGTAAGTTTGACGAAGTCACAAAAAGTCGTTCCGAAGGGAGCGCAGTGTAAGTTTTCTGCTCCAAAGTCGTTCCAAAAGGAATGCAGAGCATACAGCGAAAAGTCAACGCTGATACCGCCTAAGTAAAAGGCGAAGAAGCTCCAAAGACGTTCCTAAGGGAATGCAGAGCTTACAGCGAAAAGTCAACGCTGATACCGCCTAAGTAAAAGGCGAAGAAGCTCCAAAGACGTTCCTAAGGGAATGCAGAGCTTACAGCGAAAAGTCAACGCTGATTCCGCTGAAGTAAAAGGCGAAGAAGCTCCTAAGGGAGGCTTATAGCGAAAAGTCAATGCTGATTCACAAAAAGATTATGTGTTTTATCGCGCAAATATGCGTGTATCTTCGGAATATCGCCTTACATAGCATAGCATCATCACATCATCTTTGCATAACATAAGCATCATACATCATACTGCATGTGGCATAAGGAAATATGATATTAATCTTCGGAAAAACGCTTTGAAAAAGGGGCAAATCATGCCAAGTAACAAGGAGAAACAATATTGATCTCTGAAGTATAGCCTTGAAGAATGTTTCTACGAAGCTTCAAAACTTTCCAGGATACTTCGGATATTGTTGTGATAAATGGTAATTCTTCTTCACGAAGCATGAAAAGAAGGGAAGGTGTTTTTTCGCCAAAGACTCAAAAAAGGTACGTATGTAAAGTTTCATGCATCGTAAAGAATTGAACCATAAAGAAAAATAAAACAAATATGTTACATACAGGATTACAAGATATTACACATGTTACATTTAAAATGTTTTTACAATAGCATCTAGTCTTCCCTAAGTACCACTTCTGCAGCTTCGTTCAACAGTCGATCGACAACTTCATCCATAATAGCTTCAGCCATCTTTTTAATCTCATCGTCACCCTTAGGCCGTGCACCCGGAGATACTTCAGTAGGATCTGAGGAAGGACAGGACACGGCTACTTTGCTATTACAAATCATAAACAAATCTTAAAGCCTAAGATTACAACACGATAAAAACTATTAGTTGATACCTAATTGACCTTCGGCCTCTGCGCTCTTTTTAGCAGCCTCAGCTACTTCTCTAGCATCGTGAATACCCTTTTCACTTCTTCGAATAATTTCTCCGGCCATCTCTCGGCCACCATTATCCCAGATATCAGTAAAAAACTTTCCACCAATTATACTAGCTTCGGCCGAAGGATCTTTTGTATCTTCAAAGGACAAAGCAGCTTCGGACTGTGCTAAAATTTTTACATGTTCACAGCCCTCCTTCTCTAAGATAGTGGCAATCCCTCTGGCGCCAGAGAAGGCACATATATCTCCTCGGCTATTTAAAATTTCCTCAAAGGCTTCGGCTTCGTGGTTAATCCATTCGATGACACCTTCGGGATTGCCTCTTGAAAAGTTTTCCTCACTTGAGAATGCGCCGACCTTGGCGAAGCTAGCCTTTAATTTCTTGACACAATCTATAGATTTATTGTAGCATCTCTTTTTGGACGAACGAAGCTCTTCAACAGTCACTTCTAGGTGATCTGCCCATTGATCGCTGAGTTCACGCTTTGTTTCTTCAAGTATGCGTTCTTCCTTGGCTCTGGCCAGTTGTTTCCGAAGGTCTTCAATTTCGCGTTTCTGAGCTTCAGCTTGAATTTTAAAAGCAGCTTCGTCCTCTTTTATTTTATTTATCAATGAGTATAATATTTTGTCTTTTTCGAGACCTTCGTTCCTCAGTTCAATTACTTCGGAACGAAGGTTGCTCAGGGCTATTGTACACCCTTCGTCTTCAGCATCTTTCTGTGCTCTAAGAGCATTGCTAAGCATCAAGCCCTGCAAAAAGAAATATGTGTGTGTGTCAGTGGGTTTAAACGAACGGAAAAATACAAGGATTTCATATATCGTACCTTTAAGCTATTGTAAGCCAGGCTGTCGGCCAGATCGTTCTTCGACAGCACTGAGAGCCCGTCTTCTAAAGTCGGGAATCCGAAGCTCTTGCTCATCTCCCGGCAGACAGAAATTTCCTTGCTGTCGGGAAGACAATACAAGAAGTCTTCTTCTCCACTGCCATTAAATATTAACGCCCCCTTTGGATATTTCAGTTTTTGGGCATAATGCTGGGCCTCTTGTTCTTCTTTTTCTGATAATTTTTTCCCCGAAGCATGACGGAAAATATAATCACGAATTTTGGGGGATGCTTCGGGGGCAACAACACCGGTTTCTTCAACAAAAGTTGGCTTTGTTATTTTTTCTGCCTCACTTTCCAAAGGTTTTCCCTTTACGGGCTCTGAGGGCCCAGCTTCGGCTTCAACCCCTTGCTCTGGGATTGTAGAACCAGAAGTTTCAACTGTTGTTTCAGGAGTAACAACAGCCTTCTTCGGAGGTGTGCTCGAAGATTTGATCGTTTCTAGTACATCTAGCACATTAGCCATTCTCTTTCTCTTCGGAGTTACGGCTGGCACTTTTTCATTTTTTGCTGTCCCAATGATTGTTGTAGGACTCAAAACTTCTGATGTTTTGGAGCCCTCAGTTGTTTCCTTTATCTCTTCCATTTTTTCTGTGAATGGCGCTTCGGCCTTCTCTTTCGTTTCTGGTAACAAAATCTTTGATTGCTCCAATTTTGTCTTTGTTGGCACTTCGGCCGTTTCTGCGACTTCTGGCAGCAAAGTTGGCTCGGCTGGTTTTTTAGCTTCGGTGGCCGAAGAAGTTTCTATGGTAAACTCAGGCACCGAAGCTGGTTCAATATAGCGCGGCCGATGCGTGAGAACCTTTATCTTCTTCCTTTTCGGTTCTGGCTCGCTAGGAGCAGCTGCAGTTTCTTCTTTTGCAGAGGTTGTGTTTTTTCTTTTCTGCCTTCGGATGGGATAGCAATAGTCAGGGTAGACAAACCCAATAGCATCAAATACCCGATTCAGCCTCTTCTTTTTTCGGCCTCCGAAGGCTGCTGATATTGCAGTATCTTCGGCCTTCGAGTAGGTACCAAGCAGCTCATCACTTAAATTATCAATGCTTTTCAACCACTCATCATCTGGTTCAATAAATTTATCTCCAAACTTAAAAGTGTACTTAAACCTGACAAGTCCACCTTCGTCGGCCTCTTTAATGGTTTCTTGTGGCATTTCCCATTTCTCTGCAAGCGGCCACACCCTGAAAGCGATGTGCTCTTGTACTAAGTCCCTTGTTCCTATAAAAGAACAGACAATGCCGAAGGCTCTCTGGCATTCTTCGGCAGCTTCATTCATTTCAACCTTCGGCCTGCGAAGGCCGAAGCTTTGCCAAATAGGGCGCATAATTATACCCTTGATATCTTCTCGTGCTTTCAGATCATTTTTTACATAGAACCATTCTATCATCCAGCCGCTGGGCCATCTTTTCCGAAAAGTTGGCACGGGGCAGCTTGATCCAGACCGAGAAACAAAATTGTAGCAGCCAAAGTTATTGTGATACTGTTCCTTACCCCAAGGTATTGTCTCGTATGATAATTCGTGCATATTGCAGAAACTTTTTGCATTAGGCTTCAGACCTTGGCTTCGCACGGCCCACACAAAGATATTCAGCCTTATGATTGCCTCGGGGGTAAGTTGGTGAAGATAGACTTCAAAAATCTTCAGCACCTCCACGACGAAGCTGCTCAAGGGCAATCGCAGCCCAGCCTTCAAAAAGCTTCGGAACACTACGACTTCATTCTCTTCGGGGTGTGGACAAGTCTTCTCCCCTTCGTCGGCCCTCACAACGGACAAATCCCGGAAATACCTTCCTCTCATGTTAACAAGATGATTCTCTTTGATAGTTGATTTACCATAAACTGAATGGCTTGGTCGCCAGGGGCGATCTTCGGAGTCTTCGCCACCGCTGTCCACATCATAACTTTCACTGACACCAGTATCTTCAGACAGCCCTTCCAGAATCTCCTTGGTGATTTTTTCTGTGTTGGTCTTCGACATCGCTATAAGAAATCCTAAGTTCTTCTCTTCATCAAGACTCAGCTTCATCTCAGCAGCAGCCTTCTTAGCAGCTTCAGACATCTTCGGAAACACTAAAAAACTGTTTTCAAAGCCGAAGCTTCAAAGCTGAAAGCTTAGCAAATCACAGCGCACAAGAGCTAAAAATTGAGTGAGCGGGAGTGGTTGGCCAGAAAGCGTGCAAAATGAGTTTGCGGTATGGCCGTATTTATACGCTCGGTGCGTTGAAAGTTGAAAGACCCCACTTGTCATTGAATGTTGCTATTCTAGCAAAGGGAAGGTGTTTTTTCGGACCTTCGGCGTAAAGCCTTCGTCCATATCGCAATCTAAATTTATTATTTCAAACAAATTAATATTGCGAGGGGCTACTGTTGGGGACCTTCGGCGTCCGAAGGTCCTCAAAAACAGGATTTAACAGTATTTCTGTAGTACAATGTGTGAACAGGTACCCTCGGACTAAAGTCGGCATTGCAGTAGACCGGAATAATACGAAGCTTGATACAGAGCCGAAGGTGTTGAGCAGGAAAGCTTCGGCGTAACAGCAAAGAGTGGAACCGACTTAAAGATGAAAAGGCTATTCAGACCTCGATAGACTACTATAGAGTTATTATCAAATGTAAAGGGCATGAATGTAATTTTGTAAGGGCTGTGTCCCGTGTCTATAAATAGGTGAACAGTATCCCCGTACTGTTCACGCTGACTTGGCATTCGCTTTTTGCGTCACGCTTGTACTGTCATTTCCTTCCGATTGAAGGTACACTTGTAGTTCAATAATATTTTTTGTTTATGCTCAATAATAATAAATGATTGTTCATGTTTTCTTTTACATTCTTTATATTTCATCCTTCGTCATTGTTTGAATTTATGAAGGTATGACCTTCATAACCTTCGTCCGTAAGTCATTATATCCTAGGGGAAATAATGCTTCGGATGACGAAGGGCGTTAACGATTAACATTTTCTATGTTGCCTTGTTCTTAACTCTTAGCACTTGAGAACAAGTCCCCAACAGCCAGCTTGTATGTTCCGGGCTTCAAAATCTTGGCGATGATGAATGGCCCTTCCCAGGGAGGAGTAAGCTTGTGGCACCCTCGGGCGTCATGCCGCAGCCGAAGTACCAAGTCTCCCACCTGGAAGTCTCGGGGCCGAACCCCTCGAGCGTGGTAGCGTCGCAGAGACTGCTGATACCGCGCCGAGTGTAGTAAGGCCATGTCCTGAGCCTCTTCCAGCTGGTCCAGCGAGTCTTCTCGGCTGGTCTGGTTGCTTTGGTCGTCGTACACCTTTGTCCTCGGGGAACCGTATTCTAAGTCTGTGGGCAAGATAGCCTCGGCCCTATAGACTAGAAAGAACAGCGAGAAACCCGTGGCTCGGCTTGGCATCGTCCTTAGACTCCAGACCACCGAGGGTAGCTCTTTCATCCATCGCTTGCCGAACTTGTTGAGGTCGTTGTAGATCCTCGGTTTGAGTCCCTGCAGAATCATGCCGTTGGCGCGCTCCACCTGCCCATTCGTCATGGGGTGAGCTACGGCGGCCCAGTCCACACGGATGTGGTGGTCCTCGCAGGAGTCCAGGAACTTCTTCCTAGTGAACTGGGTGCCATTGTCGGTGATGATGGAGTTCGGGACCCCAAAGCGATGGATGATGTTAGACAAAAACGCCACCGCCTGCTCGGACCTGATGCTTGTTAGAAGTCAGACCTTGATCCACTTGGAGAATTTGTCGATGGTGACCAGCAGGTGCGAGAAGCCCCCGGATGCCTTCTGCAAGGGACCGACGAGGTCCAGACCCCATATAGTGAACAGCCAGGTGATGGGTATTGTTTGCAGGGCCTGAGCGGGCAGGTGCGTCTGTCTCGTGTAGAATTAACACCCTTGGCAAGAGCGTATAATCCTAGTGGCGTCGGCCACCGCGGTCGGCCAGTAGAAACCTTGTCGGAAGGCGTTCCCGACGAGGGCTCGAGGTGCTGCATGGTGACCGCAAGCCCTCGAGTGTATCTCTTGCAATAGCTCCTGTCCTTCGGCGATAGATATGCATCGTTGGAGAATGCCTGAGGGGCTGCGGTGGTAGAGCTCCTTTTCATCACCCAGTAAGACGAACGACTTGGCGCGCCGCGCCAGTCGCCGAGCTTCAGCCTTGTCGAGGGGTAGCTCTCCTCGGTGGAGATATTGCAGGTACGGGGTCTGCCAGTTTCAATTAGGCTTGACCCCATTCCGCTCTCCCTCGACACGCAGTGCCTCACCCTCGGCGGCCGAGGATACCTCGGGGTGGGCCGAGGCCTCCTCGGGGTGGGCCGAGGCTTCCTCGGGCTCAGGCGTGTCGTCGGTGTTGACAGAGGGTTGATGTATGTCTCTGGAGAAGATGTCCGGGGGAACTGTTGTCCGCCCCGAGGCTATTTTAGCCAGCTCATCCACAGTCTCGTTGTACCGTCGAGCGACGTGGTTGAGCTCGAGCCCGTAGAACTTGTCTTCCAGGCGCCGAACCTCGTCGCAGTAGGCCTCCATCTTCCGGTCGCGGCAGTGAGAGTTCTTCATGACTTGGTCAATGACAAGCTGCAAGTCGCCACGAGCGTCGAGGCGCCGAACCCCTAGCTCAATGGCGATGCGCAACCTGTTAACTAGAGCCTCGTACTCGGCCATGTTGTTTGACGCCGGGAAATGGAGAAGCAGCACGAAGCGGAGGTGCTTCCCGAGGGGTGAGATGAAGAGCAGGCCCGCACCTGCTCCTGTTTTCATCAGCGACCCATCGAAGTACATGGTCCAGAGTTCCGGTTGGATCGGAGTTGTTGGTAGCTAGGTGTCGACCCATTCAGCCACGAAGTCCGCCAAGACTTGGGACTTGATGGCCTTCCGAGGAGCGAACGAGATTGTCTCGCCCATGATCTCCACCGCCCACTTTGCTATCCTACCCGAGGCCTCTCGGCACTGGATGATCTCCCCCAGGGGGAAGGATGACACCACAGTCACCGGATGAGACTCGAAGTAGTTTCGCAACTTTCGCCGCGTCAGAATTACTGCGTACAGTAGCTTCTGAATTTGCGGGTAGCGGATGTTGGTCTCGGATAGCACTTCACTGATGAAGTAGACCGGCCTCTGGACGAGCAGTGCATGCCCTTCTTCTTGTCTCTCGATTACGATCGCGGCGCTGACCACCTGAGTGGTTGCAGCTACGTAGATCAAGAGGGCTTCTCCCGCAGGGGGGGCACCAAGATGGGCACGTTTGAAAGGAGCGCCTTTAAGTTTCCGAGGGCTTCCTCGGCCTCGGGGGTCCAAGTGAAGCGCTCGGTCTTCCTTAAGAGGCGGTACAAGGGTAGGCCTTTTTCGCCGAGGCACGAGATGAAGTGGCTCAGAGCCGCAAGGCATCCCATGACCCTCTGTACTCCTTTCAAGTCTTTGATAGGCCCCATGTTGGTGATGGCCGTGATTTTCTCCGGGTTGACCTCGATGCCCCGCTCGGAGACGATGAACCCCAAGAGCATGCCTCGGGGGACTCTGAAGACACACTTCTCGGGATTGAGTTTCACGCCCTTCGCCCTCAGACACTTGAATGTCGTTTCAAGGTCAGAGAGGAGGTCAGAGGCTTTCCTTGTCTTGACTACGATGTCATCGACGTAAGCCTCGACCGTTCGGCCGATGTGCTCTCCGAACACGTGGTTCAGGCACCTTTGGTATGTCGCACCTGCATTCCTCAAACCAAATGGCATAGTAGTGTAGCAGTACATGCCAAAAGGTGTGATGAAAGAAGTCGCGAGCTGGTCGGACTCTTTCATCTTGATTTGGTGATAACCTGAGTAGGCGTCGAGGAATGGCAGGGTTTCGCACCCAGCAGTGGAATCCACAATTTGATCGATGCGAGGCAGAGGGTAGGGAACCTTCGGACATGCTTTGTTTAGACTAGTGTAGTCTACACACATCCTCCATTTCCCACCTTTCTTTTTCACAAGCACAGGGTTGGCTAACCATTCGGGATGGAATACCTCTTTGATGAACCCTGCAGCCATCAGCTTGTGGATCTCCTCGCCTATGGCTCTGCGCTTTTCTTCGTCGAAACGGCGCAGAGGCTGCTTCACGGGTCGGGCTCCAGCTCGGATATCCAGCGAGTGCTCGGCGACATCCCTCGGTATGCTAGGCATGTCCGAGGGACTCCACGCAAAAACCTCGGCATTAGTGCAGAGAAAGTCGATGAGCACTACTTCCTATTTGGGGTCGAGCTCGGAGACGATCTGGACTTGCTTGCAGGCGTCGTTGCTAGGGTCGAGAGGGACAGACTTAACCGCGTCAGCTGGTTCGAAGTTGCCGGCGTGGCGCTTCGTATCAGGCACCTCCTTGGAGAGGCACTCCAGGTCGGTGATGAAGGCCTCGGACTCGGCGAGGGCCTCAGCATACTCCACGCACTCTACGTCGCATTCGTACGCGTGTCGGTACGTGGATCCGACGGTGATGACCCCATTGGGGCCCGACATCTTGAGCTTGAGGTTGGTGTAGTTGGGGACGGCCATGAACTTGGCGTAGCATGGTCTCCCCAGCACCACGTGGTAGGTTCCTCGAAACCTGACCACCTCAAACGTGAGGGTTTCTTTTCGGAAGTTGTAGGGAGTTCCGAAGCAGACGGGCAGATCGAGTTGTCCAAGGCGCTGGACGCGCTTCCTGGGGATGATCCCGTGAAAGGGCGCCGCACAGGCCCGGATCGTGGACAGATCGATTTCCAAGAACCCGAGGGTCTCGGCGTAGATGATGTTGAGGTTCTTGCCTCCGTCCATGAGGACCTTGGTGAGCCTGACGTTGCCGATGATGGGGTCGACGACGAGCGGGTACTTTCCTGGGCTCGGCACGCAGTCGGGGTGGTCGCCTTGGTCGAAGGTGATGGGCTTGTCGGACCAGTCTAGGTAGACTGGCGCTGCCACCTTTATCGAGTAGACCTCCCTGCGCTCCTGCTTACGGTGCCGAGCCTAGGCGTTTGCCACATGCCCACCTTAGATCATGAAACAGCCGTGGACCTCGGGGAACTCCTCTGCCTTGTCGCCCTCCTTCTTGTCGTTGTCCTGGCCTTTGCCACCTTCCACCGGGGGTCCGGCCTTATGGAAGTAGCGCCGAACCATGATGCACTCCTCAAGGGTGTGCTTGACGGGACCCTGGTGATAGGGGCACGACTCCTTGAGCATCTTGTCGAATAGGTTGGCCCCTTCGGGAGGCTTCCGAGGGTTCCTGTGCTCGGCGGAAGCGACAAGATCTACGTCGGCGGCGTCACGCTTTGCTTGCGACTTCTTCTTGGCCTTCTTCGTGCCGCGCTGGGCGGATGCCTCGGGGACGTCTTCCTGCTGGCGTCCCTGAGGCTGCTTGTCCTTCCAGAAGATGGCCTCGACTGCCTCCTGACCAGAGGCGATCTTGGTGGCGATGTCCATCAACTCGCTCGCCTTGGTGGGAGTCTTGCGACCAAGTTTGCTCACCAGGTCGCGGCAAGTGGTGCCGGCGAGGAACGCCCTGATGACATCTGAGTCGGTGATGTTGGGCAGCTCGGTGCGCTGCTTCGAAAACCGCCGGATGTAGTCTCGCAGGGATTCCCCTGGCTGCTGGCGGCAACTTCGGAGATCCCAAGAGTTCCGAGGGCGCACGTACGTGCCCTGGAAGTTTCCAGCGAAGGCTTTGACCAGGTCGTCCCAGTTGGAGATCTCCACAGGGGGCAGATGCTCCAGCCAGGCACGGGCGGCGTCGGAGAGGAACAGGGGGAGGTTGCGGATTATGAGGTTGTCATCGTCCGTTCCCCCTACCTGGCGCGCCAACTGTCGGCGTTTCGACCCCGAGGGGTCCCTGGACCGACGAGTAAAATTGTCGCTGAGTGTCCCAGCCCGGATGGGTTGGTGTGAGATGGAACACAAGGGGGAAGAACGTGGCTCGTGTTATCCTGCGCCAGGGGGGATGCGCTTGCAGTACGGGTTACAAGCGTTCGCGAGGGAGAGAGAGCGAGCCTGTTCGTCAGCCCGTCCTCCCGCGCGACCACCCTCTCGCATGAGGGCCCTGGACCATCCTTTTATAGATGCAAGGAGAGGGTCCAGGTGTACAATGGGGGTGTAGCTATGTGCTAACGTGTCCGGTAGAGAGGTGTCAGAGCCCTATGTACATGCCAACGTGGCTGTCGGAGAGGTGCTAGAGCCCTGTGTACGCGGTGTCGTGGCCGTCGGAGGAGCGCTTGAGCCCTGTAGAAGCACAGCTGTCGGGGCTGCTGGGACCTTGCTTATGTCTCCTTGCTTCCGTAGGGGGCTGAGAACCGCCGTCGTCATTGACCCACGCGGGGAGCCATCATAACTTGTTACCGTGGCGAGCCTGGATGGGACGCCGGTCTTGTTCCCCCGTAGCCTGAGCTAGCTAGGGGTAGGGTAATGATGTATCCCCCGTGGCGTGGTCGGTCCGAGCCCAAGGTCGGGCGAGGCGGAGACTCCTCCTGAGGCCCAGGTCGGGCGAGGACGCGATTCCTCCCGAGGTCGAGGTCGAGGCCGAGCCCTGGGGTCGTGCGAGGCGGAGACCACCTTCCGAGGCCAAGGTTGAGGCCGAGCCTTGGGGTCGAGCGAGGTGGAGACCACCTTCTGAGGGCGAGGCGGAGGCCGAGCCCTGAGGTCGGGCGAGGCGGAGACCTCCTCCTGAGGCTGAACTTAGCCGTTGTCAGCCTCACCCTAGCGGGTGGCACAACAGTCGGAGAGGGGCAAGCGGCGCTGTTTTCCTGTCAGGCCGGTCAGAGGAAGGGTGAAGTGATTGCGGTCACTTCGGACCTGCCAACTGAGGAACATGTGTCAGGATAAGGTGTTAGGCGATCCTCGCATTGAATGCGCCTGCGATACGGTCGGTTGGTGAAGGCGAGTTGGCCAAGGTTGCTTCACAATGAAGCCTGCCCGAGCTGGGCTTCGGGCGAGTCGAGGGCGCGCCCGTTGCTTGAGGAGGCCCTCGGGCGAGCCTTGACCTGAATTGCGCCCATCAATCTCTATAGCTTGTGCTGATGGTGGTTACCAGCCGTGTTTAGGAGTGTTGGGGGTACCCCTAATTACGGCACCCGACAGTTCTGTACTAAGAGTTATTTTTGCTGGTATCTATGGGTAATAACATCCTTAGTGGTTATTTAGTTATAATTTTCTAATGTTTAAAGCCAAAAAGACACTTATAACTAACTTGCTATTTGAAAAATATCAAACAACAGAACTTGTATTTTTCCTAGGTTCTTCTTAGCACAAGAGCAGTCATTCCTAAGGTAGGGGTGTTTTCTCCTTAGGATTATTTTCTTATGACTTTTGAAAGTTTTCTCTCTTTTCTATGAATAAATGTGAGTGCAATTTCTTTTCACTGGACTATGGTTCAACATATTTTTCTTGGGAACTACATCACTTAGGCTTGCTAGGAAAAATATGGTTGGCCTCTAGTTTCCATTTTCAACCCCTTTTTGTCATTTTCCTAAGTTTGAGCATAAACAAGTTTTAGTGAATAAATTTTCCTTAACCTTGTATACTAGGGTGTTTATTAATTTTAAACAGTGTAACTACTAGGTTAGTGTCTCCACTATTTTTCTCAACCCTGGTCTAACAACATTTCTATTTTTCCTTTATTATTAAGTTTTGGGCAATTTTCTTATTTAAATCAAAACTCTAGAAAACATTACAGGGACCATGGGGTTTACTATTTTTGCTTGATAGTTTATATTTCACAAAGTCTAGAAAAATTGGTTTGCCTATTTTTGGATGATCATTCTTCAATTTATGTATTTATCAAGTTCTCTACAGTATTTAAAAAGTAAATTCGAAATGGGAAAAGAAAAACAGATTTGCGCTGAAGTCCCTAGGTTTTCTTCCCCCTTTTCTCTCACAAATCAGCCCTCGGTCTACTATTTGCATGAGTCGCTTACCTTACACAAACCCCCCTAAACTTATCCTATATCTAACCCGCGATCCTTGGCTGGCTGGAAAAGTAACCGGGGCAAAGATCACTGCGGCGAGGCTTACATGCGGCAGTATAGCTCCGGTGGGGTGGTCGGTGACGTCGGGGCGGTCACGGCGGTCACGTCGGTGTGCGGGTCGGCGTAGGAGGTGGCTTGAGCTGCTCTGGCCACAAGCGCAGGCGGCGGAGGTCATCGACGACACCTGCTCCGGCCAAACCACGGTGGTAGGGTTCAATCAAAGTGCACGAGGAGCTCCACTGGGTGACGTAGAGGCTATGCGCGCAAGGAATCGAGAAATGGTTCAGTGGTTTACCCGGTCCACGTGCTCCGGTGGGGTTACGAACTCCGGCGAGCGTGAGCGCACTGTTCCGGTGGGGCTGGTCCTCGGCTCAAGCTTGGGAAGGCTTCATGGCCCCTTGAGGAAGCTTTCCGAGGGCTCGAATCGAGCGGAGGTGGGCGGGATTGGTTTGGTCACGGTGGTCGCCCTCGGGCGGCTCTAGCGGGTCGCAGGGAGGTCGCCGGAGCTGGGGGCTGGCTCGGGAAGGCTAGGCGCGGTGCGGAGGGGGCGACAGGGAAGGTGGCTGTGCATGAGGGTGGGCTTTATAGCCACTCGCAGGCACGACACGAGCATGGGCACGAGGGCGGCCGAGGGCGCGCGTGCTCTGGGCGCGTTCCCGAGTGCCTGCCCACGTCGAACACGTGGTGGTTTACTTCTGCCGGTGTTCAAAGGACTATTTGGTCACCTTAGCGTGTAGATCTCAGCAAAAATCCCATGTACGGTCTCTTCTCTGCACCATATCCTATCTTTTCCATGTGAGTTCCAAGCAAAGATATGGTCGGGGTTGAGAGATATTGTGGTGTGAAGTTGGCTCTGTCTGAGTTGTCCAGACCGAGACAAAAACCATGTCAAGTTGTGTCAAACGACTTAGGGTTGGGTTCAAATTTTTCCAGGGTGTTCTAGGGGTCTTTAGGCGCCATTTTGTCAATTGGGTCCTATGGTTTTGAGGTTTGGAAAAATGTGAACATGTTTGATCTTTGAAAGAGGGCTGGTTTTGAAATTGAGAGAAATCTGATTTTTCTTTTATGCCCTTCTCTTTGGTGAACTTTTTGGGGTTTTTTGAAGCCTTTTTGGGGTCACTCTCTTACTATTTTTTGTAGGGTATTAAGTGTACTACAACTTTTATAATTAGCCCAAGTCATGATAATGTGGTTTCCATAGCCTTTTTGCTATACTCCTCTCTAGGGCTCCATTTGCCTAAAGGGATTTGAATTAGGGTTTGAGCCATTCTCTCCTCTTTAGGTGCATGATAAGGACAAAGCATGACTTCTAAGATGGGTTACATCTACTTAGGATCTTGACCCCCAAGTTTGGTGTATTTTGCTCAAACTAAACCACATGTGATGATGGGTTCAATAGTGTAGGCTTGAGTGAAAACCCTAAGTAACACCTGGGGTGTTACAGCCCTCCCCCTTAAAGGAATCTCGTCCCGAGATTTTGGGTAGGGGTCCTTTAGAGGGGGTACCTAGAAGGTGTGCTGGGGTGTTGCATTTTTCCTTTATCCAAGTTTCTCTAGTTAACTACTCTTCGAATGTCATTCTCTTTGCAACTTGAGAAGGAAGTCCTTTTAAAGTCATTTTCAAAGCTTTCAATACCTTTAACATCTAAGTTTTTCTTACATTTAGATTCAAAGGGCAGGTGGGTGTGGGGTTTTGGGTCACGTACCGGCTCCTTTGGACAGAAAGTCGGGGAAGCGAGAACGTAGAAAGTCCTCAGTTTCCCACGTAGCCTCTTCTACTGAATGGTGACTCCACTGAACCTTATACATTCTGATCGACCTTGCCCGCGTTGATCTCTCCTTTTGATCCAATACCTTGACGGGGTGCTCTTGATAGGACAAGCCTGGTTCTATCTCCAATTCTGGTTTAGGTAGCACTTCTGTGGGTAAGCGGACACACTTTCGTAGCTGAGATACGTGGAATACATCATGAATTGCTGACATATGGGGTGGCAACTTCAATTGATATGCTACAGGCCCACAGGTTTCCTTGATCTCATAGGGCCCAATGCAGCGAGGAGCTAACTTGCCCTTGATTCCAAATCTCTGAACACCTTTAGTGGGTGACACCTTAAGATAAACATGATCTCCCACTTCAAATCGTAGAGGCTTCTTCCTCTTGTCATAATAGCTCTTTTGTCTGGCCTGAGCAGCTTCTAAGTTCTTTTTAATGACTCTGACTTTCTCTTCTGCTTTAAGAACCAGGTCAGGTCCAAATATTTCCCTCTACCCAGCTTGTGACCAATTTAGCGGTGTTCTACACCTTCTCCCGTACAAGGCTTCGAAAGGTGCCATCTTTAAACTGGACTGGTAGCTGTTATTGTAAGAAAATTCTGCCAAGGAAAGACACTTGTCCCAATCCTTCCCATAGTGTAGCACACAAGCCCTCAACATGTCTTTCAAAATCTGATTTACCCTTTCTGTCTGACCATCTGTTTGAGGGTGGTATGCTGAGCTTCGTATTACGTGGGTCCCAAGTGATTCATGCAATTGCTCCCAGAAATGGGCTACAAATGGTGCTCCTCTGTCAGACACAATAGTTCTTGGTATTCCATGCAGACGAACTATCTGGTCAATATAAATTTGTGCATACTTTTTTGCTTGGTGGGTGGTATGTACTAGCAAGAAATGCGCTATTTTGGTCAACCTATCCACAATGACCCAAATGGAATCGTGGTGCCGAGAGGTATTGGGCAATCCCCCAATGAAATCCATGCAAATATCCTCCCATTTCCAAGATGGTATGGGAAGGGGTGGTAAGGTGCCTGCCACCTTCAAATGACTGGTCTTGACTCTTTGGCAAGTGTCGCATTCCGATATATACTTAGCAATTTCCCTCTTCATTCTGGTCCACCAGTACATGGATCTGAGATCATGATACATCTTGTTACTGCCTGGGTGCATGGAAAATTTTGAAAGGTGAGCTTCATCCAATATTTTCTTTCGGAGCTCGAGGTTCTTGGGAACAACCAGTCGGTCTCCAAACCATAGAATTCCTTTGCTGTCCTGACGGAAGCACTTGTATTTGTCCACCCTTTGTTTGATCATTTCCTTAATGACTTGAACACCCTTATCACCAATTTGTGCCATGACTATTTGCTCATGTAAGGTGGGCTCCACTGAAATATAACTTAAAGCACCAGAGGAAACAACTTCTATGTTCAGCTTGCACAACTCATCACACAGGGTGGTGATTTTTGCATCCATATTCACACAGTTGCACTGGGCCTTCCGACTTAAGGCGTCTGCCACAACATTGGCTTTGCCAGTGTTGGGGACCTTCGGCGTCCGAAGGTCCTCAAAAACAGGATTTAACAGTATTTCTGTAGTACAATGTGTGAACAGGTACCCTCGGACTAAAGTCGGCATTGCAGTAGACCGGAATAATACGAAGCTTGATACAGAGCCGAAGGTGTTGAGCAGGAAAGCTTCGGCGTAACAGCAAAGAGTGGAACCGACTTAAAGATGAAAACGCTATTCAGACCTCGATAGACTACTATAGAGTTATTATCAAATGTAAAGGGCATGAATGTAATTTTGTAAGGGCTGTGTCCCGTGTCTATAAATAGGTGAACAGTATCCCCGTACTGTTCACGCTGACTTGGCATTCACTTTTTGCGTCACACTTGTATTGTTATTTCCTTCCGATTGAAGGTACACTTGTGATTCAATAATATTCTTATTTATGCTCAATAATAAATGATTGTTCATGTTTTCTTTTATATTATTTATATTTTATCACCTTCGTCATTGTCTGATGAGTTTATGAAGGTATGTCCTTCATAACCTTCGTCCGCAAGTCATTACATCCTAAGGGAAATAATGCTTCGGAGGACGAAGGACATTAACAATTAACATTTTCTATGTTGCCTTGTTCTTAACTCTTGAAGTGCTTGAGAACAAGTCCCCAACATTGGCGCCCACCTCCGGTGAACTCACTTCCATTTCTTGAGCTTTTCAACATCTTCGGCAAGCATCACCTTCGTCATGCCGCCGAAGAAGGCTTTAGCACCAGGGGCTGGCACGCTACAGCCGCTGGACCCCAATCAAGACGTCCTTTCTCTTAGAGAGGCACGAAGCCAGAAGAGGAAGGCTACCAGTCCAACACCTCCGGAGGATGATCTAGATCAGGAGATTCAAAATTTGGAAATCCTTCAGCAGCAGGTTCAACGCAAGAAGGAAAAGATGGCCAGGGTAGCTGAACTGCAGAGGCAGATAGACGAAGCCTCTGAAGAAGTTCGTCATCTTGTTCAGGACGAGCAACACCGAAGGCCTCAGCATCAAGACCTTCATCAGGAGGGTTTTCCCAACGAAGATGATTGGTATGACAATTTCCATCATGGGAATTTTGTTTTTGATGATGCTTCTCCTCTGTCCGCTGAGCTGCAGGCTACACCTTGGCCCCCGTCCTACAAGCCGCCCCAGCTCCCTGTATTCGACGGCCATTCAGACCCGAAGCAGTTCTTGATGAGTTACGAAGCAACAGTGTCTTCGTATGGTGGCAATGCTGCAGTCATGGCAAAATCTTTTGTTATGGCTGTCAAGAGTGTTGCTCAGACCTGGTATTCCTCCCTTCGACCAGGAACAATCACTTCATGGCAGAAGCTGAAGGATATGTTGTTAACCAGCTTTCAAGGGTTTCAGACGAAGCCGGTCACTGCTCAAGCCTTGTTCCAGTGCACTCAGGATCATGAAGAATACCTTCAGGCGTATGTCAGAAGGTTCTTGCGTTTGAGGGCGCAGGCACCAACGGTGCCCAATGAAATTGTCATCGAGGCCATGATCAAGGGGCTTCGTCCTGGACCTGCAGCTCAATATTTTGCTAGGAAGCTTCCTCAGACTCTGGAGAAGCTGCTCCAAAAGATGGACGAGTACATTCGTGCCGACAATGATTTTCGCCAAAGAAGGGAGGAGGCTTTCAGATTTTCTGAGATGACCAGGGGCTTCGGAGGAAGATTCTATCCGAGGCATGTCAGGTCCATCCATAACTCTACTCAAAGTGATGATAAGGGGAGTCAGCAGCATAGGCCGCAGCCCTCCTCACAGGCTTCGGGGCAACAACAAAGCTTCTTCCGGCCACTAGCTCCAAGAGGAAGAGGCGCCAGGGGCTTTGGCGGAAGATTTGGAGATCAACCAAGGAGAATATTTTGCTTGTTTTGCGGTGAAAACAAGGGCCATACCACCAGGATGTGCCATGTTACCATCCAAAAGCAAAAGGAGATAGCCGAAGCTGCAGCACAACAAGCTCAGCCGAAGCAGGTCATGCATACTGCTTCGTACCATGTGCCTTACATCCCAGAATACGTAGGTAACCACCCTGCAGTTTTTGTTGCTTCGGCAAGTCAACCTCAAGCTTCCTGGCAACAACCTCCACCTCCACCACCGCTGCAACAAGGCCAACAGCCAGAAGGGAGCCAATATGCTCCACACCAAAGGGATTTCAGAGAGCAGTCCGAAGCTCGTACAGTCAACAGCACCGTGCCGGAGTCAAAGCACATTTATTGACAAGTATCCTACCTTGATAGCAGTCTTTTCCATTTAGTTCTATTTTCTGTATAATAAAGAACATTTCGATTTTCATGTAATGGTTTTGTGGTTGGTCATAAGGGAAATCTATTTTCTCCGAAGGCTTAAGTTGCTGAAGCTTGAAAGTTTGCGGAGGACCTTCGAATTATTAAAAATCCTTCGAAGTAACAAAAAGTCGTTCTAAGGAACGCAGAGTAAGTTGCTGAAGTTACAAAAAGCCGCTCCAAAGGGAGCGCAGTGTAAGTTTTTTGCTCCAAAGACGTTCCTAAGGGAATGCAGAGCTTATACCGCCTAAGTAAAAGGCGAAGAAGCTCCAAAGACGTTCCTAAGGGAATGCAGAGCTTATACCGCCTAAGTAAAAGGCGAAGAAGCTCCAAAGACGTTCCTAAGGGAATGCAGAGCTTATACCGCCTAAGTAAAAGGCGAAGAAGCTCCAAAGACGTTCCTAAGGGAATGCAGAGCTTATACCGCCTAAGTAAAAGGCGAAGAAGCTCCAAAGACGTTCCTAAGGGAATGCAGAGCTTATACCGCCTAAGTAAAAGGCGAAGAAGCTCCAAAGACGTTCCTAAGGGAATGCAGAGCTTACAGCGAAGAATCAGCGCTGATACAAAAATATTGTGTGGGGATATGTGTGTATCTTTCGGAACAAATGTCATCTACGTAATATAACATCATCACATCATTTTGCATAGCATAAGCATCATACATCATGATTGCATATGGCACAAGAAGGGGACACAATATTGATCTTCGGAAGTATGCTTTGAAAGAGTGAAAATCGTGTTAAGTCACAAGGAGACACAATCTTCATCTTCGGAATATAGCTTCGGAGAATGTTTTCACGAAGCTTGGATATTCTTCATCTGAGCACTATGGACATTGTTGTGATACATAAAAATTTTTTCTTCACGAAGCATGAAAAGAAGGGAAGGTGTTTTTTCGCCGAAGGCTCAAAAGCGGTACGTATGAAAAGTTTCATGCATCGTAAAGAATTGAATAATGAACAGAGACTTGTATATTACATTCAAATGTACCAAATATTACATAAATCACACTTCAACTGTTTTTCCTAATAACACCTAGTCTTCTCTTAATACTACTTCGGCAGCCTCATTTAGAAGCTGTTCAACAACTTTATCCACGATAGTTTCGGCCATTTGTTTAATTTCGTCATCCCCTTTTGTGTGAAGGTCAACAAACGATCCAGCAGGTTCTGAGGGAAGAGAATATTTTTGCATTACTATTACAAACCATGAACAAAGTTTGAAATAAAAATTACAACACGATAAAAACTATTAGTTGATACCTAATTGACCTTCGGCCTCTGCGCGCTTTTTAGCAGCCTCAGCTACTTCTCTAGCATCGTGAATACCCTTTTCACTTCTTCGAATAATTTCTCCGGCCATCTCTCGGCCACCATTATCCCAGATATCAGTAAAAAACTTTCCACCAATTATGCTAGCTTCGGCCGAAGGATCTTTTGTATCTTCAAAGGACAAAGCAGCTTCGGACTGTGCTAAAATTTTTACATGTTCACATCCCTCCTTCTCTAAGATAGTGGCAATCCCTCTGGCGCCAGAGAAGGCACATATATCTCCTCGGCTGTTTAAAATTTCTTCAAAGGCTTCGGCTTCGTGGTTAATCCATTCGATGACACCTTCGGGATTGCCTCTTGAAAAGTTTTCCTCACTTGAGAATGCGCCGACCTTGGCGAAGCTAGCCTTTAATTTTTTGACACAATCTATAGATTTATTGTAGCATCTCTTTTTGGACGAACGAAGCTCTTCAACAGTCACTTCTAGGTGATCTGCCCATTGATCGCTGAGTTCACGCTTTGTTTCTTCAAGTATGCGTTCTTCCTTGGCTCTGGCCAGTTGTTTCCGAAGGTCTTCAATTTTGCGTTTCTGAGCTTCAGCTTGAATTTTAAAAGCAGCTTCGTCCTCTTTTATTTTATTTATCAATGAGTATAATATTTTGTCTTTTTCGAGACCTTCGTTCCTCAGTTCAATTACTTCGGAACGAAGGTTGCTCAGGGCTATTGTACACCCTTCGTCTTCAGCATCTTTCTGTGCTCTAAGAGCATTGCTAAGTATCAAGCCCTGCAAAAAGAAATATGTGTGTGTGTCAGTAGGTTCAAACGAACGGAAAAATACAAGGATTTTATATATCGTACCTTTAAGCTATTGTAAGCCAGGCTGTCGGCCAGATCGTTCTTCGACAGCACTGAGAGCCCGTCTTCTAAAGTCGGGAATCCGAAGCTCTTGCTCATCTCCCGGCAGACAGAAATTTCCTTGCTGTCGGGAAGACAATACAAGAAGTCTTCTTCTCCACTGCCATTAAATATTAACGCCCCCTTTGGATATTTCAGTTTTTGGGCATAATGCTGGGCCTCTTGTTCTTCTTTTTCTGATAATTTTTTCCCCGAAGCATGACGGAAAATATAATCACGAATTTTGGGGGATGCTTCGGGGGCAACAAAACCGGTTTCTTCAACAAAAGTTGGCTTTGTTATTTTTTCTGCCTCACTTTCCAAAGGTTTTCCCTTTACGGGCTCTGAGGGCCCAGCTTCGGCTTCAGCCCCTTGCTCTGGGATTGTAGAACCAGAAGTTTCAACTGTTGTTTTAGGAGTAACAGCAGCCTTCTTCGGAGGTGTGCTCGAAGATTTGATCGTTTCTAGTACATCTAGCACATTAGCCATTCTCTTTCTCTTCGGAGTTACGGCTGGCACTTTTTCATTTTTTGCTGTCCCAATGATTACTGTAGGACTCAAAACTTCTGATGTTTTGGAGCCCTCAGTTGTTTCCTTTATCTCTTCCATTTTTTCTGTGAATGGCGCTTCGGCCTTCTCTTTCGTTTCTGGTAACAAAATCTTTGATTGCTCCAATTTTGTCTTTGTTGGCACTTCGGCCGTTTCTGCGACTTCTGGCAGCAAAGTTGGCTCGGCTGGTTTTTTAGCTTCGGTGGCCGAAGAAGTTTCTCCGGTAAACTCAGGCACCGAAGCTGGTTCAATATAGCGCGGCCGATGCGTGAGAACCTTTATCTTCTTCCTTTTCGGTTCTGGCTCGCTAGGAGCAGCTGCAGTTTCTTCTTTTGCAGAGGTTGTGTTTTTTCTTTTCTGCCTTCGGATGGGATAGCAATAGTCAGGGTAGACAAACCCAATAGCATCAAATACCCGATTCAGCCTCTTCTTTTTTCGGCCTCCGAAGGCTGCTGACATTGCAGTATCTTCGGCCTTCGAGTAGGTACCAAGCAGCTCATCACTTAAACTATCAATGCTTTTCAACCACTCATCATCTGGTTCAATAAATTTATCTCCAAACTTAAAAGTGTACTTAAACCTGACAAGTCCACCTTCGTCGGCCTCTTTAATGGTTTCTTGTGGCATTTCCCATTTCTCTGCAAGCGGCCACACCCTGAAAGCGATGTGCTCTTGTACTAAGTCCCTTGTTCCTATAAAAGAACAGACAATGCCGAAGGCTCTCTGGCATTCTTCGGCAGCTTCATTCATTTCAACCT
Source organism: Zea mays (assembly GCF_902167145.1). NCBI lineage: Eukaryota > Viridiplantae > Streptophyta > Magnoliopsida > Poales > Poaceae > Zea > Zea mays. The sequence goes on from NC_050097.1 coordinate 95,036,583, forward strand.
TCGGCCTCCGAAGGCCGAAGCTTTGCCAAATGGGGCGCATAATTATACCCTTGATATCTTCTCGTGCTTTCAGATCATTTCTTACATAGAACCATTCTGTCATCCAGCCGCTGGGCCATCTTTTCCGAAAAGTTGGCACGGGGCAGCTTGATCCAGACCGAGAAACAAAATTGTAGCAGCCAAAGTTATTGTGATACTGTTCCTTACCCCAAGGTATTGTCTCGTATGATAATTCGTGCATATTGCAGAAACTTTTTGCATCAGGCTTCAGACCTTGGCTTCGCACGGCCCACACAAAGATATTCAGCCTTATGATTGCCTCGGGGGTAAGTTGGTGAAGATAGACTTCAAAAATCTTCAGCACCTCCACGACGAAGCTGCTCAAGGGCAATCGCAGCCCAGCCTTCAAAAAGCTTCGGAACACTACGACTTCATTCTCTTCGGGGTGTGGACAAGTCTTCTCCCCTTCGTCGGCCCTCACAACGGACAAATCCCGGAAATACCTTCCTCTCATGTTAACAAGATGATTCTCTTTGATAGTTGATTTACCATAAACTGAATGGCTTGGTCGCCAGGGGCGATCTTCGGAGTCTTCGCCACCGCTGTCCACATCATAACTTTCACTGTCACCAGTATCTTCAGACAGCCCTTCCAGAATCTCCTTGGTGATTTTTTCTGTGTTGGTCTTCGACATCGCTATAAGAAATCCTAAGTTCTTCTCTTCATCAAGACTCAGCTTCATCTCAGCAGCAGCCTTCTTAGCAGCTTCAGACATCTTCGGAAACACTAAAAAACTGTTTTCAAAACCGAAGCTTCAAAGCTGAAAGCTTAGCAAATCACAGCGCACAAGAGCTAAAAATTAAGTGAGCGGGAGTGGTTGGCCAGAAAGCGTGCAAAATGAGTTTGCGGTATGGCCGTATTTATACGCTCGGTGCGTTGAAAGTTGAAAGACCCCACTTGTCATTGAATGTTGCTATTCTAGCAAAGGGAAGGTGTTTTTTCGGACCTTCGGCGTAAAGCCTTCGTCCATATCGCAATCTAAATTTATTATTTCAAACAAATTAATATTGCGAGGGGCTACTGTTGGGGACCTTCGGCGTCCGAAGGTCCTCAAAAACAGGATTTAACAGTATTTCTGTAGTACAATGTGTGAACAGGTACCCTCGGACTAAAGTCGGCATTGCAGTAGACCGGAATAATACGAAGCTTGATACAGAGCCGAAGGTGTTGAGCAGGAAAGCTTCGGCGTAACAGCAAAGAGTGGAACCGACTTAAAGATGAAAAGGCTATTCAGACCTCGATAGACTACTATAGAGTTATTATCAAATGTAAAGGGCATGAATGTAATTTTGTAAGGGCTGTGTCCTGTGTCTATAAATAGGTGAACAGTATCCCCGTACTGTTCACGCTAACTTGGCATTCACTTTTTGCGTCACACTTGTATTGTTATTTCCTTCCGATTGAAGGTACACTTGTGATTCAATAATATTCTTATTTATGCTCAATAATAAATGATTGTTCATGTTTTCTTTTATATTATTTATATTTTATCACCTTCGTCATTGTCTGATGAGTTTATGAAGGTATGTCCTTCATAACCTTCGTCCGCAAGTCATTACATCCTAAGGGAAATAATGCTTCGGAGGACGAAGGACATTAACAATTAACATTTTCTATGTTGCCTTGTTCTTAACTCTTGAAGTGCTTGAGAACAAGTCCCCAACAGCCAGGATGGTAATTGTCGGGGACCATAATTAAGGCTACCCCCAAGACTCCTAATCTCAGCTGGTAACCCCCATCAGCACAAAGCTGCAAAGGCCTGATGGGTGCGATTAAGGTCAAGGCTCGGTCCACTCAAGGGACACGATCTTGCCTCGCCCGAACCCACCCTCGGACAAGGGCAGCCAACCCCGGAGGATCCACGTCTCGCCCGAGGGCCCCCTCAAGCAACGGACACACCTTCGGCTCGCCCGAGGCCCAGTCTTCGCCGGGAAGCAACCTTGGCCAGATCGCCACGCCGACCGACCGTATCGCAGGGGCATTTAATGCAAGGATCGCCTGACACCTGATCCTGATGCGCGCTCTTCAGTCGACAGAGCCGAAGTGACCGCAGTCACTTCGCCGCTCCACTGACCGACGTGACAAGAAGACAGCGCCGCCTGCGTCGCTCCGACTGTTGTGCCACTCGACAGAGTGAAGCTGACAGCAGCCAAGTCAAGCCTCGGACGCCATAGGAAGCTCCGCCACACCCGACCCCAGGGCTCGGCCCCCGTCTCGGCCTCGGACGACGAACTCCGCTTCGCCCGACCCCAGGGCTCGGACTCAGCCTCGGCTCCGAAAGACGACGAACTCCGCCTCGCCCGACCCTAGGGCTCGGACTCGGCCTCGGCTCGGAAGACGACGAACTTCGCCTCGCCCGACCCTAGGGCTCAGACTCGGCCTCGGCTCCGGAAGACGACGAACTCCGCCTCGCCCGACCCGGGGCTCGGACTCGACCTCGACCTCGGAAGACAGACTCGACCTCGACCTCGGAGGAGCCTCCGCCTCGCCCGACCCAGGGCTCGGACCGACCACGTAACAAGGGGGGCCATCATTACCCTACCCCTAGCTAGCTCAGGCTACGGGGAACAAGATCAGCGTCCCATCTGGCTCGCCCTGTTAAACAAATAATGATGGCGCCCCGCGTGCTCCATGACGACGGCGGCTCTCAGCCCCTTACGGAAGCAAGGAGACGTCAGCAAGGACTCGACAGCCCCGACAGTTGTCCTTCTGCAAGGCTCCAGCGCTCCTCCGACGGCCACGACATCACATGAACAGGGTGCCAAGACCTCTCCGGCTGCCACGATGGCATGTACTTAGGGCGCTAGCTCCTCTCTGCTAGACACGTTAGCACACTGCTACACCCCCCATTGTACACATGGACCCTCTCCTTACGCCTATAAAAGGAAGGTCCAGGGCTCTCTTACGAGAAGGCTGGCCGCGCAGGAGGACGGGACGACGCGTAAAGTCCCTCGCTCTCTCCCACGCGGACGCTTGTAACCCCCTACTGCAAGCGCACCCGACCTGGGCGCATGACAACACGAAGGCCGCGGGTTTCCCCCTTTGTCTGCCTCCCTTTTCCCCCCTTCGTGCTCCATCTCTCGCCGACCCATCTAGGCTAGGACACGAGGCGACAATTTACTCGTCGGTCCAAGGACCCCCCGGGGTCGAAACGCCGACAGTTGGCGCGCCAGGTAGGGGCCTGCTGCATGTTGACGAACAGCTTCCCGTCAAGCTCCAGATGCGTAGTCTCCAGCAACCTTTCCAACCCGGGACAGTGCTTCGTTTCGGGAGTCTTGAGTTCATGTCCCTCGACGGCAGCTACGACATGATACTCCTTCCTCCGCCGCGCGACAGCGACAATGGCGACCGTCAGCCCGCCCGCCGGCGGTGGAATCAACGACGTCTTCCCCACGTGGCGGAAGAACAACATTCGGGTTTGTCCCGTCACCTCCCCCGCCGACGGAGGAGGAGGCGGGGCAACCATGGCCAAGCAGGAGGCGGCACCTCGTCGGCTATCGAGCGAGTCGACGGCGCCGACGCCCCGACGGGGGACACGTCGGGCGTCGACCTCGCGTCTGAGACGAAGACGAGTGCCGTTTCCCCGCAACACGCCAACTCCAAGCAGACGAACGACGCCAGCACGCTCGCGAGGGACTTGCTGGGCGTCACTGATGTGCACCCGTTGGGTGATTGCCCGATCTTTCGATGAGAGGGTGTGGAATAACTCGATTGGGGGAGGAGACGACGTTCACGGCCCGACTACAGCCTTCCAAAGACGCTGCGCCTTAGCAACCGATACACCACCTCCTATGGCTGTCACGATCTTGTGGAGCGTGACACCCTGGCCACTAGGGCACTCGTCCTGCAAGCAATCGAAGAACTAGCAAGAACAAGTAGAACAAGTACTGAATTACCAGATCTAAATGTAGGTTTCAAAGTCAAACTCCAATATGGTGGGGTTCCGAAGACAAGAAGACGGGCGGCTGAACTAGCACGCGCGCTTGCAAGCAAGTAGCGAGAGCTAAACTTGATCTAAACAAAACCCGCTGTTCTTGGTGGCGGCTAGGGGGTTTATAAACATGGGAGGACGACCACAAGGGTATTGGGGTCGTGCTGCAACCCTAGGATGCGTCCCTAATGGACCTAACTTGATACACGACCCATTGGGCCAAAATAGGGTGACGCAGCACCATGGGCAGAAAAGGCAGGAAATGTCTCGGTAAGAAAACAATGATTACGGCGGCCTCAGAACAGATATGACTATAATTCCGGATCCATATGAAAGTAGACTTGATAAGCTTTCCATGTTGTGCTTGAACATTCCAATCCGAGCCCGCATCTGACCGTGGTGACCGTCACAAGTTGGTGTTCTTCTGCAGTCCGAATCCAGCATGTTCAAATCCTTTTCCCTTTCGGTCTTCTCCCTGATTCCTAAGCAAAACAAGAGTGCACGGGTCTCCATGGTCTAAATATGATGGACATGAACTCAAGAGTGTAATCACCTGATGGTTGAGTTGACGAGCACGAGCGCGAGTAATGGGACCAGAAATTGGTACTTGTATTGGTATAGATGCATCAGTAGTGTGGATGTCTTCATCATTCTCCCCTTCTTGCATTTGAGTCGTCCTCGACTCAAGCTCAACTTCCTCTCCCAAGTAGGGCTTTAAATCTGCAATGTTAAATGTGGGGCTAACCCCAAAGTCTGCAGGCAGATCTAGCCTATATGCATTGTCGTTAATTTTCTCTAGCACTTTAAACGGTCCATCGGCTCGAGGCAACAATTTAGATTTTCGTAATTCAGGAAACCTTTCCTTTCTCAAATGCAACCAAACTAAATCTCCAGGTTCAAAATTTATTTCCTTTCTACCTTTATCACTAGCAAACTTATATCTAGCATTCATACGCTCTATGTTTTCTTTAGTAGTTTCGTGCAGTTTTAACATCAATTCAGCACGCCTAGTAGCATCAAAATTTAGTTTTTCAGAAGATGGCAAAGGCATTAAATCAATAGGAGCACGAGGTAACAAACCATATACAATCTGAAATGGGCACATCTTTGTAGTAGAATGCAATGATCGATTATAAGCAAATTCAATATGAGGCAAACAGTCCTCCCACATCTTAATATTCTTCTTTAGAACTGCCCTTAACATAGTAGACAAAGTTCTATTCACAACTTCAGTTTGACCATCAGTTTGAGGATGACATGTAGTAGAAAATAAAAGCTTAGTCCCCAATTTTGCCCACAAAGTCCTCCAAAAATGACTAAGAAATTTAGCATCACGATCAGAAACGATTGTGTTGGGCACACCATGCAAGCGAACAATTTCACGAAAGAACAAATCAGCAATATGAGTAGCATCGTCAGTTTTATGACATGGTATGAAATGTGCCATCTTAGAAAATCTATCAACAACCACAAACACACTATCACGTCCCTTCCTAGTCCTAGGCAATCCCAGCACAAAATCCATAGAAATATCTTCCCAAGGAGCACTAGGAACGGTAGAGGCAAATACAAACCGTGTGGATTTAACCGTGACTTCGCCTTTTGGCATGTCGTGCAACGAGCAACCAATCTCACCACATCTCTTCTCATCTTGGGCCAAAAGAAATGACCAGCAAGTATGTCCTCCGTTTTCTTTGCTCCAAAATGTCCCATTAAGCCACCTCCATGTGCTTCCTGTAACAACAACAAACGAACGGAGCTAGCTGGAATGCATAGCTTGTTAGCTCTAAACACAAACCCATCACTAACGATATATTTGTTCCATCCTTTCCCATCTTTACAATGCAGCAACACATCTTTAAAATCAGCATCATGAACATATTGGTCTTTAATCGTCTCTAATCCAAAGATTTTGTAGTCAAGTTGATTCAGCAAAGTATATCTCCTAGACAAAGCGTCAGCAATGATATTCTCTTTTCCTTTCTTGTGCTTAATAACATAAGGAAACGATTCGATAAATTCAACCCACTTAGCATGTCTACGGTTCAGTTTTCCTTGACTACGAATATGTTTCAAAGATTCATGATCAGAATGAATAACAAACTCTTTGGGCCACAAATAATGCTGCCATGTTTCTAATGTTCGCACAAGAGCATATAATTCCTTATCATAAGTAGAATAATTTAGAACAGACCCACTCAATTTTTCACTAAAATATGCAACAGGTTTGCCTTCTTGTAACAAAACACCACCCAATCCAATTCCACTAGCATCACATTCAAGCTCAAAAGTCTTATTAAAATCAGGAAGTTGGAGGAGAGGTGCATGTGTCAACTTATCTTTCAGCACGTTGAAAGCGTGCTCTTGTACTTTGCCCCAACTAAAATGCACTCCCTTCTTCGTAAGCTCATTCAAAGGTGCAGCAATGGTGCTAAAGTCCTTCACAAAACGGCGATAGAAGCCAGCAAGTCCTAGGAAACTCCGCACCTGTGTGATAGTCTTTGGCATAGGCCATCCATGTATCGCTTCTACCTTGGCTTGATCAACCTCAATTCCCTGTGGAGTCACAACATAACCAAGAAACGAAACTCGATCGGTGCAAAATGTGCACTTCTCAAGGTTACCAAATAAACGTGCATCTCGTAAAGCATTAAAAACAGCACGCATGTGATCAACATGTTCATCCATAGATTTGCTGTAGATTAATATGTCATCAAAGTATACTACCACAAATTTTCCAATGAAGGCACGCAAAACCTCGTTCATTAATCTCATGAAAGTGCTAGGTGCATTAGTTAACCCAAAAGGCATGACTAACCACTCATACAATCCGAACTTAGTTTTGAAAGCAGTTTTCCATTCATCTCCCAATTTCATACGAATCTGGTGGTACCCACTACGCAAATCAACTTTAGAAAACACAATGGCACCACTCAATTCATCAAGCATATCATCTAAACGTGGAATAGGGTGTCGATAACGTATCGTGATATTATTAATAGCCCTACAATCAACACACATACGCCATGTTCCATCTTTTTTAGGCACTAAAATAACCGGAACAGCACACGGACTAAGAGACTCACGCACGTAACCTTTGTCGAGTAGTTCTTGCACTTGTCGCTGAATTTCTTTTGTTTCCTCTGGATTTGTCCTATATGGCGCACGATTCGGCAAAGATGCACCAGGAATAAGATCAATTTGGTGCTCAATCCCTCGTATAGGTGGCAGCCCCTCTGGTATCTCACTTGGAAATACATCAGAATACTCCTGCAAAATGTTAGTAATAACAGGAGGCAAAGAATGCTGCATATCTTGAATTGAAATCAAAGCATCCTTGCATACCAAGGCGTAGGCAACAGTAGTGGAAGCAAATAATTCATTAACATCAGTTTTTGTTGCAAGCAAGCAATGTCCTTTCAATTTTATCCCATCTTTGTTATTACCAACAGCTTTAATATTCTTGTTGTTCTCAGTTTTAGCTTTGGTAGCTTTAGCAACATCATCACGCACAATAGCCTCAGGGGACATGGGAAGCAAAATAATTTTCTTATCATGGTGTATGAGAGAATATTGATTTGATCTACCATGATGCATACAGTCTGAATCAAATTGCCATGGTCTACCTAGCAGAATATTACAAGCATCCATAGGCACAACATCACAGTCAACAACATCACGATATGAACCAATAGCAAAATTAATTCGTACCAGCTTGGTTACCTTGACCTTACCACTATTGTTGAGCCATTGAATGTGATATGGATGCGGGTGCGGTTTGGTCGTAAGTGCAAGCTTCTCCACCATATCGCTGCTAGCCAAGTTGTTGCAGCTACCTCCATCAATGATCAAACGACATGAACGCTCCTTAATGACACACTTTGTTTGAAACAACGTATGTCGCTGATTCTGCTCTGCCTTCTCCATTTGTGCACTAAGCACACGCTGTACAATGAGGCTCTCATAATGCTCTGCATCATCTGCACCAATCTGTTCTTCGGGTGGTTCCTTAGTGCCTGCATCATCAGCCGCAAGCAAAGCAAGTGTAGCTTCATCCAAATCACTAGCAGAGGAATACCCACCATCGTCTTTTACCACCAAAACACGCTGATTAGGACAATCACGCTGCACGTGTCCATAGCCCTTGCATCGATAACACAGAACATCTCTTGTTCTACCTGTGGAAGCTACTGAAGAGGCACTACCTGCGGGTTTCTGGGCAGATTTGGTTGCTGAATTTGTGGAAGATGCACGTGGTTTGTCGCTGGAGGAAGGCGGGGGTGCTGGTCGACTTGGCGAAGGAGTTGGTGCTGGTGTACGGCCGGTCATGGACGTAGTCGTGCGCTGGTGCCATGGTGTAGATTTTCCTGCAGAAACATTAGACCTTGCACTAGCACGTCGTCCCTGCACTTCCCTTTCAGCTTTGCAAGCAAGATGAAACAATCGGGTTACATTAGCATAATCTTTATAAGCAAGGATGTCCTGAATTTCCCTATTTAACCCGCCCAAAAATCTAGCCATAGCAGATTCCTCACCCTCCTCTATGTTACAACGCAGCATACCCATTTGTAATTCCTGATAATATTCTTCTACACTTTTAGTACCCTGTCTCAATTGTTGCAACTTGTTTAACATATCACGTGCATAATAAGAAGGAACAAATCTAGCCCGCATGACCCGTTTCAACGCATCCCAAGTTTGTGGCATGTTATTAGGATTCTTCTTACCATGTTCTATCCACCAAACAGAAGCAAATTCAGTAAACTCACTAGTAGCAGCTCTAACCCGCGCATTCTCAGGAAATTCATGGCATGCAAACTTTTGATCAACCGCAATCTCCCAAGTAATGTAAGCATCGGGGTCATATTTACCATCAAAAGGAGGTATTTTAAATTTAACCTTACTAAAAGCATCATCATTACCATGTACCTCACGTCGGCGAAAACCACCCATACCTCTACGGTTAGTACGTAGTCGCCGGCGATTAGGTGCTTCTTGGTCATCTTGTTCGGTATCAGCAACATAGTCATCCCAGTTACCTTCGGCGCCCTCATCACGCCCACCATTGATATTAGCATGCATCTCATCAAACCGCCTCAAGAGTGCGACAAGGCTCTTGTCAATATGAGCAACTGTCATTTCCACATTTGCAAGTTTGGTGTTTGTGTCGATCTGTGTGGCCTCCAATTGCCCCATCTTTTCATTCGTCACCTGCATGTCATTATCAAGACCTTCCGTGTGCGTCTTCACCAGCCTTACAAAGTGTTGTATGATACCCTTGGTGCGAGGAGAGTGTGGCATATTACGAGAAGCATCATCAACCTCCAATCCTGCCATGGTTAGACGAACAGAGGCAACAAGAAAAAAAACGTGAAGGAATGAAAACTCTACAACTATTAGGATGTAGCTACTGCAAGGCGCTCACTCTCAACCTGCCACACAAGCTCTTACCAATTCTTACCTTGCACAACAGGAGGGGTCAGCAACCAACAAGTCTGCAACCGTGGAATAAGTGTATCGGTGCCGCAGCAACACGACCTGTCAAACTGTAGTCGAAATATGTAGAGTTGTAGGTGGGCTGAAGCAAGGAATACACTAGTACCACGTTAGTTACAAAAGCAAGCTGAATAATCGTTCAACGGTGGTACTGTGCTGGTCCTAGGCTAAACCAGGCTAGAGACGTGAGCCTAGGCACAAAGGTAGTCACTGAAAAAGAACAACTAGCACAGCACAAAGAGAAACAACAGATTTAGAGATTCAGCCCCCTTCTTCTTCTTTTCCTTTTTTTTTTCTTTTCTATTCTTTTTTTTTTCTTCTTCTTCTGTTTTTTTTGCAGGGGCCTAAACCCTTTTTTTTTCACTATGACAACCCAAACAATAAAGATATTGCTAACAACCCCTTTAAATCAGATTTAACAAATCTTGTTAATATAGAAAGTCCAGAAATCTCTACGATGATTGCGGAGCGCTCAGAACGAATTTTGAGATAAGGTCAGATCCGTTGGAAAGAAGATAAGATAAGCTTTCCAGATTGTATTTAAACTTCCAAATCGGATATGATATGTATCCATGGTGGCAAAAACGAACCAGAGATGTTTTTGGTGATGGTGGATTTCGTGGTGACCAAAACGTGGTAGAACTCAAAACTCTAAAGGAATAAACTAAGACCAGCAACTCGACACAACCGATGCAACCAAAAACTCAACAAGCCCTAACTAAGTAGTACTAGTAAATGCTCAATGGTTTATAGGATTGCGGTAAAACTAATCTACTATTTTTTTTGGCTTTTTCTGGACTATAGGAGATAAGAAAACAGCGAAGAAAAGTAAATCTCTCACCGATAAACCTTGCTCTGATACCAACTGATGTGCACCCGTTGGGTGATTGCCCGATCTTTCGATGAGAGGGTGTGGAATAACTCGATTGGGGGAGGAGACGACGTTCACGGCCCGACTACAGCCTTCCAAAGACGCTGCGCCTTAGCAACCGATACACCACCTCCTATGGCTGTCACGATCTTGTGGAGCGTGACACCCTGGCCACTAGGGCACTCGTCCTGCAAGCAATCGAAGAACTAGCAAGAACAAGTAGAACAAGTACTGAATTACCAGATCTAAATGTAGGTTTCAAAGTCAAACTCCAATATGGTGGGGTTCCGAAGACAAGAAGACGGGCGGCTGAACTAGCACGCGCGCTTGCAAGCAAGTAGCGAGAGCTAAACTTGATCTAAACAAAACCCGCTGTTCTTGGTGGCGGCTAGGGGGTTTATAAACATGGGAGGACGACCACAAGGGTATTGGGGTCGTGCTGCAACCCTAGGATGCGTCCCTAATGGACCTAACTTGATACACGACCCATTGGGCCAAAATAGGGTGACGCAGCACCATGGGCAGAAAAGGCAGGAAATGTCTCGGTAAGAAAACAATGATTACGGCGGCCTCAGAACAGATATGACTATAATTCCGGATCCATATGAAAGTAGACTTGATAAGCTTTCCATGTTGTGCTTGAACATTCCAATCCGAGCCCGCATCTGACCGTGGTGACCGTCACAAGTTGGTGTTCTTCTGCAGTCCGAATCCAGCATGTTCAAATCCTTTTCCCTTTCGGTCTTCTCCCTGATTCCTAAGCAAAACAAGAGTGCACGGGTCTCCATGGTCTAAATATGATGGACATGAACTCAAGAGTGTAATCACCTGATGGTTGAGTTGACGAGCACGAGCGCGAGTAATGGGACCAGAAATTGGTACTTGTATTGGTATAGATGCATCAGTAGTGTGGATGTCTTCATCAGTCACCCTCGTACCTGAGACGACGGTGCAGTCCGCCCCTGACGCGACTTTGTCACCACTCGTCGACCAAGAGGTACCGATCGATTCCCATCTCGTGCCTTTTGCATTCAGCCTCGACCCACCAAGCGACCCTGCTTCGGTGGAAGCCTTCATAGAGGCATGTACCAACCCTCCGGGGTATCATATGCGGTCACCCTGGGACCGGCTGACGGCCGTCTCGACCTACGGACCCTCGGGTTCCGAGGAAGATGACGAGCCCGACTTTGGTTGGGATTTCTCCGGGCTCGGTAACCCCAATGCCATGCGGGACTTCATGACCGCATGCGACTACTGCCTCTCTGATTGTTCCGACGGCAGCCGCAGCTTCGGTGACGAAGACTACGACCCAAGTCGTGAATGTTTCCACGTCGATCTAGGGGGTATCGACGAAGGCAACCATCTTGGTATACCGGAAAACGGTGATCCCCCTAGGCCTGCGCCTCGCGTTGACATCCTTCGGGAGCTAGCTGTGGTCCCAGTCCCTGCGGGGGGTCAGGACGCACAGCTCGAGCAAATCCGCGGGATGCAAGCCAGGCTCGACGAGGGAGCAGGAACACTTGAGCCGCTCCACCGGAACATCGGGCAGGAATGGGCAGACCAAGCTCCGGCCGGAGAAGCGCGTCATCTACCCCAGGGCATCCAGCTCCGCATTGCCGACGACGTCAGGGCAAGGCCGCCACCGGCTACCAGTGGGGTCGGCCAGAACCTTGCTGCAGCAGCAATACTTCTCCGTGCAATGCCGGAACCATCAACCACCGAAGGGCGGCGTATCCAGGGAGAGCTCTAGAATCTCCTGGAGGACGCCGCGGTCCGACAGGCCGAAAGCTCTGCCTCCCGAAGGCAGGGGTACCCCTCGGAGCATCGCGCCGCGACTTCCCGATTCATGCGGGAAGCCTCGGTCCACACCGGGCACACGCGCAACAAAGCGCCTGCGGCCCCGGGTCGCCTCGGCAACGAGCACCACCACCGCAACTGTCGAGCCCACCTCGACGAGAAGGTGCGCCAAGGCTACCACCCCAGGCGTGGGGGACGCTACGACAGCGGGGAGGATCGGAGTCCCTCGCCCGAACCACCCGGTTCGCAGGCTTTCAGCCGAGCCATACGACGGGCGCCGTTCCCGACCCGGTTCCGAACCCCGACTACTATCACAAAGTACTCGAGGGAGACGAGGCCGGAACTATGGCTCGCGGACTACCGGCTGGCCTGCCAACTGGGTGGAACCGACGATGACAACCTCATCATCCGCAACCTCCCCCTGTTCCTTTCCGACACCGCTCGAGCCTGGCTGGAGCAGCTGCCTCCGGGGTAGATCTCCAACTAGGACGACCTGGTCCAAGCCTTCGCCGGCAACTTCCAGGGCACGTACGTGCGCCCTGGGAACTCCTGGGATCTCCGAAGCTGCCGCCAGCAGCCGGGAGAGTCTCTCCAGGACTACATCCGACGATTCTCGAAGCAGCGCACCGAGCTACCCAACGTCACCGATTCGGATGTCATCGGCGCGTTCCTCGCCGGCACCACCTGCCGCGACCTGGTGAGCAAGCTGGGTCGCAAGACCCCCACCAGGGCGAGCGAGATGATGGACATCGCCACCAAGTTCGCCTCTGGCCAGGAGGCGGTTGAGGCCATCTTCCAGAAGGACAAGCAGCCCCAGGGCCGCCAGCCGGAAGATGTCCCCGAGGCGTCCACTCAGCGCGGCACCAAGAAGAAAGGCAAGAAGAAGTCGCAAGAGAAACGCGACACCACCGACGCGGACCTTGTCACCGCCGCTAAGTACAAGAACCCTCGGAAACCTCCCGGAGGTGCCAATCTCTTCGACAAAATGCTCAAGGAACCGTGCCCCTATCATCAGGGGCCCGTCAAGCACACCCTTGAGGAGTGCGCCATGCTTCGGCGCCACTTTCATAAGGCTGGGCCACCTGCGGAAGGTGGCAGGGCCCACAACAACGACAAGAAGGAGGATCACAAGGCAGAGGGGTTCCCCGAGGTCCACGTCTGCTTCATGATCTACGGTGGGCAAGTGGCGAACGCCTCGGCTCGGCACCGCAAGCAAGAGCGTCGGGAGGTCTGCTGGGTAAAGGTGGCGGCGCCAGTCTACCTAGACTGGTCCAACAAGCCCATCACCTTCGACCAGGGCGACCACCCCGATCGTGTGCCGAGCCCGGGGAAGTATCCGCTCGTTGTCGACCCCGTCATTGGCAACGTCAGGCTCACCAAGGTTCTCATGGACGGAGGCAGCAGCCTCAACATCATCTACGCCGAGACCCTCGGGCTCCTGCGGGTCGATCTGTCCTCGGTCCGGGCAGGCGCGGCGCCTTTTCACAGGATCATCCCCGGGAAACGCGTCCAGCCCCTCGAACAACTCAATCTACCTGTCTGCTTCAGGACTCCCTCCAACTTCCGAAGGGAAACCCTCACGTTCGAGGTGGTCGGGTTCCGAGGAACCTACCACGCGGTGCTGGGGAGGCCGTGCTACGCCAAGTTCATGGTCGTCCCCAACTACACCTACCTCAAGCTCAAGATGTCGAGCCCTAATGGGGTCATCACCGTCGGCCCCACGTACAGACACGTGTACGAATGCGACATGGAGTGCGTGGAGTACGCCGAGGCCCTCGCCAAATCTGAGGCCCTCATCGCCGACCTGGAGAGCCTCTCCAAGGAGGCGCCAGACATGAAGCGCCATGCCGGCAACTTCGAGCCAGCAGAGACGGTTAAGTCCGTGCCTCTCGACCCCAGCAACGACGCCTCCAAGCAGATCCGGATCGGCTCCAAGCTCGACCCCAAATAGGAAGCAGTGCTCGTTGACTTTCTCCGTGCAAACGCCAAAGTCTTCGCGTGGATTCCCTCGGACATGCCCGGCATACCGAGGGAAGTCGCCGAGCACTTGCTGGACATCCGAGCTGGAGCCCGACCCGTGAAGCAGCCTGTGCGCCAATTCGACGAAGAAAAGCGCAGAGCCATAGGCGAAGAGATCCAGAAGCTGATGGCTGCAGGGTTCATCAAAGAGGTATTCCATCCCGAATGGCTTGCCAACCCTGTGCTTGTGAGAAAGAAAGGAGGGAAATGGCGGATGTGTGTAGACTACACTGGTCTAAACAAAGCATGTCCGAAGGTTCCCTACCCTCTGCCTCGCATCGATCAAATCGTGGATTCTACTGCTGGGTGCGAAACCCTGTCTTTCCTCGATGCCTACTCAGGGTATCACCAAATCAGGATGAAAGAGTCCGACCAACTCGCGACTTCTTTCATCACACCTTTTGGCATGTACTGCTACGTTACTATGCCATTTGGTTTGAGGAATGCGGGTACGACGTACCAAAGGTGCATGAACCACGTGTTCAGCGAACACATTGGTCGAACGGTCGAGGCTTACGTCGATGACATCGTAGTCAAGACGAGGAAAGCCTCCGACGTCCTTTCTGACCTTGAAACGACATTCCGGTGTCTCAAGGCGAAGAGAGTAAAACTCAACCCCAAGAAGTGTGTCTTCGGAGTCCCCCGAGGCATGCTCTTGGGGTTCATCGTCTCCGAGCGGGGCATCGAGGCCAACCCGGAGAAAATCGCGGCCATCACCAACATCGGGCCCATCAAAGACTTGAAAGGCGTACAGAGGGTCATGGGATGCCTTGCGGCTCTGAGCCGTTTCATCTCGCGCCTCGGTGAAAGAGGCCTACCTCCGTACCGCCTCTTAAGAAAGGCTGAGTGCTTCACTTGGACTCCCGAGGCCGAGGAAGCCCTCGGTAACCTGAAGGCACTCCTCATGAACGCGCCCATCTTGGTGCCCCCCGCCGCCGGAGAAGCCCTCTTGATCTACGTCGCCGCTACCACTCAGGTGGTCAGCGCCGCGATCGTGGTTGAGAGACGAGAAGAAGGGCATGCATTGCTCGTCCAGAGGCTGGTCTACTTCATCAGTGAAGTGCTGTCCGAGACTAAGATCCGCTACCCACAAATTCAGAAGCTGCTGTACGCGGTGATTCTGATGCGGCGGAAGTTGCGACACTACTTCGAGTCTCATCCGGTGACTGTGGTGTCAACCTTCCCCCTGGGGGAGATCATCTAGTGCTGAGAGGCCTTAGGTAGGATTGCAAAGTGGGCGGTGGAAATCATGGGCGAGACAATCTCGTTCACCCCTCGGAAGGCCATCAAGTCCCAAGTCTTGGCGGACTTTGTGGCTGAATGGGTCAACACCTAGCTCCTGGTAGCTCCGATCCAGCCGGAACTCTGGACCATGTTTTTCGACGGGTCGCTGATGAAAACAGGGGCAGGCGCGGGCCTACTCTTCATCTCGCCCCTCGGGAAGCACCTCCGCTACGTGCTGCGCCTCCATTTCCCGGCGTCCAACAACGTGGCTGAGTACGAGGCTCTGGTCAACGGGTTGCGCATCGCCATCGAGCTAGGGGTCCGACGCCTCGACGCTCGCGGTGACTCGCAGCTCGTCATCGACCAAGTGATGAAGAACTCCCACTGCCGCGACCCGAAGATGGAAGCCTACTGTGATGAGGTTCGGCGCCTGGAGGACAAGTTCTACGGGCTTGAGCTCAACCACATCGCCCGACGATATAACGAGACTGCGGACGAGCTGGCTAAGATAGCCTCGGGGCAGACAACGGTTCCCCGGACGTCTTCTCCCGAGACCTACATCAACCCTCAGTCAAGACCGACGACACGCCCGAGCCCGAGAAGGCCTCGGCCCTGGCCGAGGCACCCTCGGCTCAGCCCGAGGCACCCTCAGTCCCCGAGGGTGAGGAACTGCGCATCGAGGAAGAGCGGAATGGGGTCCCGCCTAATCGAGACTGGCAGACCCCGTACCTGCAATACCTCCACCGAGGAGAGCTGCCCCTCGACCGAGCCGAAGCTCGGTGACTGGCGCGGCGCGCCAAGTCATTTGTCTTGCTGGGGGACAAAAAGGAGCTCTACCACCGCAGCCCCTCAGGCATCCTCCAGCGATGCATATCCATCGCCGAAGGTCAGGAGTTATTACAAGAAATACACTCGGGGGCTTGCGGTCATCACGCAGCGCCTCGAGCCCTTGTTGGAAACGCTTTCCGACAAGGTTTCTACTGGCCGACCGTGGTGGCCGACGCCACTAGAATTGTCCGCACCTGCCAAGGGTGTCAATTCTACGCAAGGCAGACCCACCTGCCCGCTCGGGCTCTGCAGACAATACCCATCACCTGGCCGTTTGCTGTGTGGGGTCTAGACCTCGTCGGTCCCTTGCAGAAGGCACCCGGGGGCTACATGCACCTGCTGGTCGCCATCGACAAATTCTCCAAGTGGATCGAGGTCCGACCCCTGAATAGCATCAGGTCCGAACAGGCGGTGGCATTCTTCACCAACATCATCCATCGCTTTGGGGTTCCGAACTCCATCATCACCGACAACGGTACCCAGTTCACCGACAGAAAGTTCCTGGACTTCTGCGGGGATCACCACATCCGGGTGGACTGGGCCGCCGTGGCTCACCCCATGACGAATGGGCAAGTAGAACGTGCCAACGGCATGATTCTGCAAGGACTCAAGCCAAGGATCCACAACGACCTCAACAAGTTTGGCAGGCGATGGATGAAGGAACTCCCCTCGGTGGTCTGGAGTCTGAGGACAACGCCGAGCCGAGTCACGGGCTTCACACTGTTTTTTCTAGTCTATGGGGCCGAGGCCATCTTGCTCACAGACTTAGAATACGGTTCCCCGAGGACGAGGGCACACGACGACCAAAGCAACCAGACCAATCGAGAAGACTCACTGGACCAGCTCGAAGAGGCTCGGGACATGGCCTTACTACACTCGGCACGGTATCAGCAGTCCCTGCGACGCTACCACGCCCGAGGGGTTCGGTCCCGAGACCTCCAGGAGGGCGACTTGGTGCTTCGGCTACGACAAGACGCCCGAGGGCGGCACAAGCTCACGCCTCCCTAGGAAGGGCCGTTCGTCATCGCCAAGGTTCTGAAGCCCGGGACATACAAGCTGGCCAACAGTCAAGGCGAGGTCTACAGCAACGCTTGCAACATCCGACAGCTACGTCGCTTCTACCCTTAAGATGCTTTCAAGTTGTTCGTACACCTCGTCCACGTACAAAGTCTAACCATCAAGAAAGGGTTAGCCTTGCCTCGGTAAAGCCCGACCCTCGCTCGGGGGCTAGAAGGGGGGCACCCCCTCTGCGTCAAAATTTTCCTCGGAAAAGGTCTTTCTGCCAGAACGTCTTTCGTGCTTTTGGACTACTTCGAAAGTGGGATCCTGAAAACGACGGAGTACACGTAAGCAGCCAATGCCGACCGAGCCGAGGGACTCCTACGTCTCCGGGATACGGATACCTCACTCATCACCTTCTGCGATAAGTAACTCACGCTCGGATAAGCGACTCCGCTGACCGAACAAGTCTTAATGCTCGGGAACCTTTCTGCAGAAACGATTTTTCGTGCCTTCTCGACTATATCGATAGCAGAATCCTATGGACAAGTAAGAGTACACGTAAGCGGCAAGGCCAATCGAGCCGAGGGACTCCTACGCCTCCGGGATACGGATACCTCACTCATCACCTTCCGTGAAAAGTAACTCTCGCTCGGACAAACAATTTTGTTACCGACAAATAAGTCTTGATATTCGAAACAAGAGGAAAATAAACGCAGCTTTACAACACAACGACAGTATGTTTGGGCCTCGGCGGCCGCAGAAAACATACGCACGCTACAAGATGAACCGATCCTGCAGGCTCGAACCCTGACGGAGGGGAGCAGCAGCACCCTCGGCGTCAACTCCACGTTTGGCAAAGTCCGACCGAGCCTCGGACGGCAACACGGTCGGAGGATCTCCGCTCCGAAGGACGACGTCAGCACCACGCCCGGGCCATTCTTGCCAGGGCCTCCTCCAGGAACCCGGCCCGAGCAGACGGCTCGGTCGGCCACCCCGAAGCCTCAGCCAGCTGTCCCCCGAGGACATTAGCTCGGCTCATGGCCTCGGCAACTTGACTCCGGCGCTGGTCCCGCTAGTGGATGGCCCGACCAGGCTCCAGCCGACGAAG
This sequence comes from Zea mays, assembly GCF_902167145.1. NCBI lineage: Eukaryota > Viridiplantae > Streptophyta > Magnoliopsida > Poales > Poaceae > Zea > Zea mays. The sequence continues at coordinate 95,054,919 of NC_050097.1, forward strand.
CCTTCTTTTCGAGCCAACTCTGCCTCTGCCCACACTGACACCACTGCCTTCGGCTCCGGCTCATCGGAGAGCGGCCGAGGGTTCCTTTAACTAAGCAAGAGAAGCCTCGGGCGGCAAGGCCGACCGAGCCGAGAGACTCCTACGCCTCCGGTATACGGATGCCTCACTCGTCACCTTCGCACGAGGCAACTCACACTTGGTTAAGCGGTTCAGTTAGCCGACAGGCGAGTCCTAGTGCTCGAAATGAGGAAAAACACGACTTCGTGCCAAAAATACATACATGTTCAGGCCCCGACAGCCGCAATGAACAGACACCAGCACTCAAGGTGCCATTATAAACGGAACTCCGGTTTCGCCCCTGAGGGTATGAACAACCTCCACACCGGAGAGCCTGCGGGGCGACAAGCTCCGGGCGACTCGCCAGCAACCTCTGCAGCAGCAGCCATGGTCCCAGGACGGACGCAGCCACCGGAAGGTTCTCGTTCACGTCCCCACTCAGGGGACGCGAACCAGACATTAAAGCCAAAGAGCCAGAGGTCAGTCCGCAGGTGGCGCTGACGGCCTCGACGGCGGAGAGGCTTTCTCCAACTGCCACCACGTCAGCACCGACGGCGGCGTCCACCTGTCCACCAGCGCCGCATTGGCGAGCGCCGGCCGCCCCAAAGCGCACCGGCAGGTCCTCACTCCCGTCCTCGCCACGAAAGCGAGGACAGAGGACAGAATGCTGCATCCTAGCTGGGCAGCAACAGTTCGCCTCCTCCGCAGAGCTGGAGGCTGATTTCCACCCCAGAAGCTGGAAGAAGAGGTGGCCAGCCGACCCGTGCGGGAGGTAGGGCTCCGGCTCACCTCGCTCTCCGCCCCAGCAAGGATGATGAAGATCCTTGAAGCTGAGGGCGGGGCAGAGGCCGAGGCCCGGCTCGCTTCTCCCCACCATCAAACTGGTGGTCACCATCTTGGGTGACCACCGGCGAGGGGATGCAGCCGGGCTGCCTGATGAAAATCCTTGAAGCCGAACGATGGCTGGAAGGTACCAACTTCCGTGAAGTTGCGTTCCTCCAACGACAGCAAGACGAAAGCGACGCGAGTGTTCCCCATCCGGGGGCTCGGAAGGTGGAAGGACGCGATGCCTGATGGGAGTGCGAAGACATGGTTGCCTTCCAAGGGGGTCACCCTCCTTTTAAAGGCAACTCTCCCCACTTGCGTCCTCAGCCGTCGCGGACTGAGTCTTCTCCAACACGCTCCAAGGTCTTCCCCCTACTACACGGGGGCTGGGTCCCACGCGTCATGCAAACTGGCCTATGACAGAAGGAGCCAAAACCGCCGCGCGCGGTGCGCGTAACTGCCCAACGGTTACGAGCATCCCTCCACTTTCGCCCAAGCCAGCGGGTGAAAGGGCGGACCGCCATGCAGGCGGCATGCCACCGCACCAAGGGGGCGCACCCTTTTGACTTCGACGCGTTCAGCATGAGGGCCCAGGCCCACACGTCATGTAACCGGCGCGCCGGATACTACGTACAAGAAACTGCACCGCCACTCGTGCCACTACCGCGCCTCCTCGACTGCGGAACCGGCGCCGCGACTCGAGGCAACCCTGCGCATGACCCAACAGTGCCAACCAAGCACATTGGTCACGGGTCAGTCAGCCGCGGGAGAAGACGCGACGGTCGATACGGCCAGAAATGGGCCGGCAGTAATGGCGGTGGCAGGCGGGCGGAAGCAGCCGTCACGTCGTCAGCAAGCTCACGCCCCCTCCTGGGACAGCGAGAGGACCCTCTCCCACGGCGTGAAGATGACGCGTCCGTGTTCCGTTCCTCGAACGGCTCGCGCACGCACAATGGCCGCCCCGCGAACCATTCGTCCCGTCGCATTAACTCTGCGGCAGGACAGGCGGCACCTTTGGCAGGTGAAGTAGGCGACGCTTCACCTCCGCCATAATGACCGCGTCAAAAAAGGTGCTCCACATCATTCGATTTCGTATCCTTTTCCACTTCCTCTTTCTCTCTCTTGCCATAGGGACCAGGAAAGGGGATACTCCAAAAGGGATCCTTCTCCACGAAGGAAGCGGGACCCGAGCCCCCCTACTGATCAGAGGTTCGAAGGTTGGCCCCTCGGAAGGGTTCAACAGTAGCCTCAGAGCACTCGGGCTCCGCGCCCACTACTGGTCAGAGGTTCGAAGGCTGGCCCCTCGGAAGGGTTCAACGGCCGCCTCAGGCCACTCGGGCTCCGCGCCCACTACTGATCAGGGGTTTGTAGGATGGCCCCCGAAGGGTTCGACAGCCGCCTCAGACGCAGAGCGAGGGATGACCCTGGGTACGTTCGATACATAACCAAGGCTCGGGCTACACTCCCGAGGTACCCTAGGACATTTCCGAGACCAACGGGAACGATTTTGTAACAGAATCCCACCAGAGGGAGGCATCGAGCCCTCGGACCCCGTCAAAAGGGGACCGGGTCCGGCAAATCACCCGCAGGTACTTTTGGAGCACGCCTCCGGACCACTAGCCGACCCCTAACGAATGGGGCACGGACTTCCACTCGGATCACCCGTTAGCAACTCACTGGAGACACCATGTTCGGCGCCCTCTGAGGGCAACATGGCGCTTTCCCCCCCTCCTCCTTGCGGAAAGGTGACGCAGGGGCATATGTAAAATGCCGAGACTGTCCCTAACCGTCCTCTCGCTCTGTGTGGAGGCTCGGGGGCTGCTCTCACAAACCCAGCTCCGGCCAAACCGTTGACAGCGTCAAAATACCAGCCCGAGAACTTGGGACTCGACTGTGCACCAGGGCTACGTCCAACTCGCATGAGGGAACAACCAGACCAGTCGAAGCATCACGAAACGCACTAAGACCTCGAAAGAGTCAAACCACTCCTCCGAGGCCTCGGGGGCTACACCCACCGGAACGAAACGCAACCGAGAAAGGTCGATCCCCTTGCAAAAAAGTGCGACAAAAGCCTCCAAGCGAGTATTAACACTCCCTTCGAGGCTCGGGGGCTACTGTCGGGGACCATAATTAGGGGTACCCCCAAGACTCCTAATCTCAACTGGTAACCCCCATCAGCACAAAGCTGCAAAGGCCTGATGGGTGCAATTAAGGTCAAGGCTCGGTCCACTCAAGGGACACGATCTCGCCTCGCCCGAGCCTAGCCTCGGGCAAGGGCAGCCGACCCCGGAGGATCCACGTCTCGCCCGAGGGCCCCCTCAAGCAACGGACACACCTTCGGCTCGCCCGAGGCCCAGTCTTCACCGGGAAGCAACCTTGGCCAGATCGCCACGTTGACTGACCATATCGCAGGGGCATTTAATGCAAGGATCGCCTTACACCTGATCCTGACGCGCGCTCTTCAGTCGACAGAGCCGAAGTGACCGCAGTCACTTCGCCGCTCCACTGACCGACCTGACAAGAAGACAGTGTCGCCTGCGTCGCTCCGACTGCTGTGCCACTCGACAGAGTGAAGCTGACAGCAGCCAAGTCCGGCCTCGGGCGCCATAGGAAGCTCCGCCTCGCACGACCCCAGGGCTCGGCCCCCGTCTCGGCCTCGGACAATGAACTCCGCTTCGCCCGACCCTAGGGCTCGGACTCGGCCTCGGCTCCAGAAGACGACGAACTCCGCCTCGCCCGACCCTAGGGCTCGGACTCGGCCTCGACTCCGGAAGACGACGAACTCCGCCTCGCCCGACCCCAGGGCTCGGACTCGACCTCGGCTCTGGAAGACGACGAACTCCGCCTCGCCCGACCCCAGGGCTCGGACTCGGCCTCGGCTTCGGAAGACGACGAACTCCGCCTCACCCGATCCGGGGCTCGGACTCGACCTCGACCTCGGAAGACAGACTCGACCTCGACCTCGGAGGAGCCTCCGCCTCGCTCGACCTAGGGCTCGGACCGACCATGTCACAGGGGGGCCATCATTACCCTACCCCTAGCTAGCTCAGGCTACGGGGAACAAGACCGGCGTCCCATCTAGCTTGCCCTGGTAAACAAATAATGATGGCGCCCCGCGTGCTCCATGACGACGACGGCTCTCAGCCCCTTATGAAAGCAAGGAGATGTCAGCAAGGACTCGACGCCCCGACAGCTGTCCTTCCACAAGGCTCCAGCGCTCCTCCGACGGCCACGACATCACATGAATAGGGTGCCAAGACCTCTCCGGCTGCCACGACGGCATTTACTTAGGGCGCTAGCTCCTCTCTGCTAGACACGTTAGCACACTGCTACACCCCCCATTGTACACCTGGACCCTCTCCTTACGCCTATAAAAGGAAGGTCCAGGGCTCTCTTACGAGAAGGTTGGCCGCGCGGGAGGACGGGACGACGCGTAAAGTCCCTCGATCTCTCCCACGCGGACGCTTGTAACCCCCTACTGCAAGCGCACCCGACCTGGCGCAGGACAACACGAAGGTCGCGGGTTTCCCCCTTTGCCTACCTCCCTTTTTTCCCCCTTCGTGCTCCGTCTCGCGCCGACCCATCTGGGCTGGGACACACGGCGACAATTTACTCGTCGGTCCAGGGACCCCCCGGGGTCGAAACGCGACAGTAATGCACTTCCAAATCATAATCCTTGATTAATTCTAACCATCTTCTCAGCCTCATATTAAGATCAGCCTGAGTGAAGATATATTTGAGACTCTTATGATCAGTGTAGATATTACAATGAGCTCCCATCAAGTAATGTCTCCAAATCTTGAGAGCATGAACTACGACTGGTAACTCCAAATCATGTGTGGGGTAGTTCTGCTCATGGGGTCTGAGTGCTCGGGAGGCATAAGCAATGACTCTGTTGTCTTGCATCAAGACACATCCCAATCCAGTACCAGAAGCATCGCAATAAACCTCAAAGGGTTTGGTGTTGTCAGGCTGAGCTAACACGGGTGCTGTTGTCAGATGCTGCCTCAATGCATGAAAGTCATCTTCACATTTCTGACTCCATTCGTACTTTACTCCTTTCTTCAACAATTCAGTCATTGGCTTGGCAATCCTGGAGAAATCTGGAATAAATCGCCGATAATACCCTGCCAATCCTAGAAAACTACAGATCTACCGTACTGTGGTAGGAGGTTTCCAATCCATCACTTCTTGTACCTTCTCAGGATCAACTGATACCCCATCCTAAGAGATGGTGTGACCCAAAAATTTTATCTCCTTCAGCCAGAAATCATATTTGGACAGCTTAGCATATAGACGATGGTCGCGCAGTCGCTGAAGTACGATGTGTAGATGCTCAGCATGCTCAGCTTCATTTTTGGAATAAACCAGAATGTCGTCAATGAAAACCACCACAAACTTGTCCAGCTCTGGCATAAAGACTGAATTCATCAAATACATGAAGTAAGCCAGGGCATTGGTCAGCTCGAAAGACATCACCAAATACTCGTAAAGCCCATATCTGGTAGAGAAAGCTGTCTTCGGAATATCACTGGCCCGAATTTTTATCTGATGATAGCCAGAGCAAAGGTCTATCTTGGAGAATACTTTGGCTCCCACCAACTGATCAAACAATACATCAATGCGGGGCAATGGATACTTATTCTTGATGGTCACCGCATTGAGAGGGCGGTAATCGACACACAATCTCAGACTCTCATCCTTCTTCTTTACGAACAAGGCTGGACATCCCCATGGTGAAGTACTTGGGCGAATGAACCCCTTGTCCAACAACTCTTGTAGTTGCTTTTTCAACTCTGCCAATTCTGCTGGAGGCATCCTATAGGGTCTCTTGGATATAGGGGCAGTTCCGGGTTGTAATTCAATCGCGAACTCAATATCTCTATCGGGTGGCATTCCTGGTAATTCATCCGGAAAAACATCTGGGTAGTCACAAACCACTGGGATTCTCTCAACAGGTGACTGTATCATAGTGAAGGCACAGGAACGTGTACAACCCTGATCGGGCAAGTATAATGTGGTTTCACCACAAGTAGGCGAGTGCACCCCAATGGCCCTAGCTACAATATCAATTACTTCCTGATGTCTTGTTAACCAGTCAGTTCCCAATATGATATCCACGTTATCCAAACCCAAAATGAGGAGGGTGGTTTTAATAATCAGACTACCAAACTTTATAGGCACATGCCTGTTGATTTGATAGGTGGCAACCCTGCCTCCTGGTGTTGAAATTGTAATACCCCCATTGGTGTGATGGAAAGGTAACTGGCTATTGGCACTAAATTTTGTACTGATAAAACTGTGTGATGCACCAGAATCAAAAAGAATGATTGCAGGATTATTCAAAACGGAAAAGATACCAGTCATGACGGGTGCTCCCTCTGGAATGTCAGCCATGGTGGTGAAGTTCACCCTGCCTTGCCTCACTTGTACCTTCTGCCTCTTGCCTTGATTCTGATTGGAATTCTGCCCCTGCCTCTGCTGATTTCTGGGGCAATTCTTGGCATAGTGTCCCGTGTTACCACAAGTGAAACACCTGTTGTCATTGGCCTGACGGTACTGCTGCTGCTGTGGCTGATTGTTCCTCTGAACTAGGGGCTGAGAGCAGTTGGGTGCCTGTTGCTGCTGGTGTGGTCGAATCACCCAACGTCCTTGCTGCTGCTGAGGTCCCCTGTTCTGAGTGTCAGATACAATCCTGAAGTGCTGTGGCTGAGCTGATGATCCTGCCACAGGGGTCTTCCTCTTCTTTTCTGCCTGACGGGCTGTGATGCAGTCCTCCTGAGAAATGGCCATGTTAACTAACTCATTGTAAATGTTGGCCCTGACGGTGTTGAGACGGTCGCGGAGCTTAGTACTGAGGCCCCTCCTGAACCTGTCCCTCTTCTTCTCATCAGTGTCTGCGTGGTATCCAGCATACTGACACAGGTCATTGAAGGCCTGAGCGTACTGCAACACTGTCTGATTTCCCTTAGTGAGTGCCAAAAACTTATTGAGCTTGCGGTCCATAATGCCTGCTGGTATATAATGCTCTATGAAGGCTGCCTTGAACTCTCTCCATTCCACCACGTGGTCAACTGGCTGCATAGCGAGAAAGTGGTCCCACCATGTCCGCGCGGGTCCGTGAAGCTGCTGGATGGCGAACCTGACCTTAGCCACATCTGAACAAACTCCATTGAGTAGTGGGAACTTGGATTCCACTACCCTGAGCCATACATCAACATCAAGCAGATCCTCTGCCCTAGTGAACAACGGCGGCTGCGTGCGGAGGAACTCCTGATAAGTGGCTGCTGCTGGGGGACGCTGATGGTGGTCACCACCACCATAATGCTGAGGTGGCGGCTGACGCTGAGCCAACTATCGCAGAATCTCATTCTGCTAAGCCATCAACTCTTGCATGGTAGGAGGCGGTGGCGGTGGTGGAGGAATGCGTTCATTCTATCCACGACGCGCTCTTCCTGCCATCTGAAAAATTAAGGATGCTCTCAATGTCATATTGCTGAGGTCAGGTTTCATATGCGGTGAAAGATTTGCAAGGGTAAAACCACTATTTCTTTGCATAATTCATAAAAAGATTCTACATGGCATAAAACTTTTCTTCATAAATTAAAGCTGACATCATTCATCATCCAAACTTCCAAAAGAGTTTGTTACGATTACATCAGTGACCCAAAAGACTCAACTTTGTCTAGCCTAGTACCCCAAGGGTGCAAAAGCTAAGCTAGCTTCGAGGAGTTCTACCACCATACACTTCTAACTCTATCCCTGCAGCCTAGTGAGCAAATGAGGCAACGCTCGACTCGGGGGAAGGTGGTCTCCCTGAGCCAGCAGTGTCCAAGCTGGATGGTGGCTCCGGCTCCTCTCCTCCTTGGATGTCGACATCCTCGTTGGCCTCCATATCCTAGATCTCCTGGTGGTGCATATCCAAATGTTGGTTGGCTTCCGCAAGTTGTTGCTGAGTGTTGATTAGCTGATCCTCGAGAACCTCAATGGTGTTCTCCCTGGTTCCCACTAGCTCCTCAAGCTCCTGGATCTCGTTGGACATCTGTTCCACCTGTAGGTCCTTTCCACCATCTCAGTGGATAGGTCTACCACAAGTTCCTCTCTGTTATCCAAGGTGATCTTGGTAGCCTCCAACAATGCCATTAGATAAGACATTGCCTCTCCTCGCCTCACTTGCAGACGATACAGAGCATCCATGCATCGCACCATCAAGTGCGCAGTCTGCCCTGGGTAAAGAGCCCATATATCCTTAGCATGCTCCACTCGGTCTTTCCACATTGGGTCGTCCTCCTTTTCAGCAGGGAACAAGCCAATGGGATGAGTAGACAGCTCCAAGGGGTGAAAACCACAGAAGGTGGTCAGCCCTTGGAGAGCAATCGCCTCGATAGTATCCTCAGCCCGATATCCAAAAGATTCGGAGTCCAACGAACGCCAGCCTGGATGTAAAGGATGAGGCCATAGGGTCATCCTCACCCTACAGCGGGGCACTCGGTGCTTCTCGAACAGCTGCACCGCGTACTGGGGAGGCGTCGTGTAACCGGCTCCCTGAAGTACCTCCCACAAGATACGGGGAAAACCATCTCGTGCAAGTCCGTCCATGTGGGACTGTGCGTTCCCTCCTTCCGAGGATCCGTGAGAAGTCATTTGCGTACGGTTAAGCATAAGTGAAAAAGAAAAAGAATTATAAAATAAAAGGGGATCAAAACTCGACCTCTCGAGGGCTACGACAATGTCACTGAGTGTACTTAATCTGTCATTATCATGTATTAAAGTTTTTACCTAATTATCAAGTAGTTTAAGTAAAAGATGCATGCATGCTCGTCCTAAACGACCTCATTTTAACTCAGAGGGAATAGGGAAAAGCTCCCATCCCTTATAGTAGCCTGCAGGGCTTTACTCAAATAGCCAACTAGCTACCCCTCTATCATCTTAAGGCTTCACGTCCTAGGTCTATCCTGATCGTCCTGATGATCTATCCAACATTTGTTTCTATCAAGTTTTACTTTTGAAAAGGATGGTATTTATAGTTTATTGATTCCTCTGTGGTGGTACGAGCTCCGATACCAGCTGTGGCGGAACCGCCCGAATTGTTCCAACTTAAGTGCCTAAGTCCCACCTTAGAGGCTGGACCACACTTAAATAGGAATAACACGTCAGTCCTTCGGATCTAGTCCGACGAGGCCTCTAACAGGATCAAGTACCACGTACTCACTCGATGGTGAGGCATAGAGCAAATACAATAAAATATAAAACCAACATTAAGGAGTATTAAATTTATTACAACATCATCGGAGTTTAAACAAAAGTAGAGATCATTGTTCGGAATGCAGCGGAATAAAACTAACGATAAGTAAATGGAGGGATGGGGAAGCCTGTCCCATCACTCCTCACGATCCTCCTCAGCCGAGGTAGGGTCCCACTCAACTGTCCAACCCGGTGGCAAGATGGATGGCCAAGTCACTCCAGCAACCATGTCTTCCAGAGAACCTATAAAATTATGCCACAAGCAAGGCTGAGTATACTAATACTCAGCTAGACTTACCCGGTGTGAGGAGTCTACTCCTCTACCTCTAGACATGCAACTGTTTGGCTGAGGGGTTTGCTTGCCAAAAGCACTAGCTGGGTCTAAAATCAAGTTTTAGCTTTTTCAAGTTTTAGTGTGACTCTCTTAAGACTAAATGTGTACCTATCTAATCATACATGGTAACAAACATTTAGCAATCAACAACTTTTGCCAAGTCATCACATTTCCACTTGTTACTCAATGTAGCAGCATGGATCAAGCAGTCTCATTAGCTGCGAGAAGCAGACAATTCGAATCGTGTTTTTATCCTTGCAAGGTAAACCTAAACACACGACGTGGCGAGGCACTCCGTCCCCACGCACATCAACCGTCCCCATCGATTCCCCACCAGCAGATCAGGGCTCACTGCCTTGGCGTACAATGCCTCACTGACCCCGACTGTCGTCGTGCAGTGACCGCACTTATACCCCACCATAACCAGAATGGGAGACCACGTCTTAGGTCGCGTGAGGGGTAAAGTCTGTTGCCAGGTTCAATCAGGTACTAGGCTTACCAATTTACCATATTTCTCGGCATATGTTTAGTGCGTTCAAACGCTTGACTCACGGTACCACACCTTAATCCTTATTCCAATTTCCGTCTCGTAAACAACCAATCCCCATAGATTGTTGTCCAGAGACCACATCAGTACAATATGAAAGTGGGTACAACCAATTCCTGACCTCGCGCGAGTGCTAGAAAAATCACTCGACTTCTACCGAGATCCCTAATTATTAAAGCAGCTACTCGACCTAGCATACAAGTATCCATCTCAAAAGGAAATCCTAAGTCAATGCAACTAGGGTTTCAGGCAACTCCTACACTTAAGTGCACAATACAAGCCTACAATCATTAAGTGCAGTAAAATAATATATAGAACTGGTTATGCATAAAACCGGGGCTTGCCTTCCAAAGCTGGGGCTGCGGGGAGATCCTCGGTGGCAGGCTCGGGTGCTGGCTCCTGGACTCCTTCCCGATCAACTCCTTGCTCAGGTATGAGCACGTACTCTCTGTCAGCGAGGTTGCAATCTATCGAATGCAATGAGTAAGATATTTGTATGCTATGATATGCAGAATTTAGTAACCATTATGCATAGTAAAGGAAAAACTAAGTTAGTTGATAACTCAGGGTTTCCTTGTTACAAGAAGCTCTTGGTGGTTTATGCTTAGCAACCTAGGTTTGAGGTTTTGCTTAGAGGCAAACGTAGTGGATTAAGACTTGGATTGCCCTTAAAGGTTTTAGTAGGTACTCAAGGGGTTTTGCTGGGTTGGTTAGGGTAACATTAATCTCCGCTACTAATTTCCCTTTTCATTTTCTATTTATGCTCTTAAGGTGGTTTTGAACTACAACAGTGATTTCAAATCTTCCAAAAATTCTGTAAAAATTACAGTGTTTAATATTGCTCACTGTAGTCTGTCCTATAAATTTGAGGTGAAAAACAAATAGAATATGCCCTGGACAAAAATAACAAAAGTTGGGGCAGAGGGGTCACTTTGCACTACAACTCTTATCTAGGTGTAGGTTCTGTACTAAGAGTTATTTTTGCTGGTATCTATGGGTAATAACATCCTTCTGTGCCAAAAATCACTGAGGGTTACTTAGTGGTTATTTAGTTATGATTTTCTAAAGTTTAATGCCAAAAAGACACTTATAACTAACTTGCTATTTGAAAAATATCAAACAACAGAACTTAGCACAAGAGCAGTCATTCCTAAGTTAGGGGTGTTTTCTCTTTAGGATTATTTTCTTATGACTTTTCAAAGTTTTCTCTGTTTTCTATGAATAAATGTGAGTGCAATTTCTTTTCACTAGACTATGGTTCAACAGATTTTTCTTGGGAACTACATCACTTAAGCATGCTAGGAAAAATATGGTTGCCCTCTGGTTTCCATTTTCAACCCCTTTTTGTCATTTTCCTAAGTTTGAGCATAAACAAGTTTTAGTGAATAAATCTTCCTTAACCTTGTATACTGGGGTGTTTATTAATTTTAAACAGTGTAACTACTAGGTTAGTGTCTCCACTATTTTTCTCAACCCTGGTCTAACAACATTTCTATTTTTCCCTTTATTATTAAGTTTTGGGCAGTTTTCTTTTTTAAATCAAAACTCTAGAAAACATTACAGGAACCATGGAGTTTACTATTTTTGCTTGATAGTTTATATTTCACAAAGTCTAGCAAAATTGGTTTGCCTAATTTTGGATGATTATTCTTCAAGTTATGTATTTATCAAGTTCTCTGCAGTATTTAAAAAGTAAATTCGAAATGTGAAAAGAAAAACAGATTTGCGCTGAAGTCCCTGGGTTTTCTTCCCCCTTTTCTCTCACAAATCAGCCCTCGGTCTACTATTTGCATGAGTCGCTGACCTTACACAAAACCCCCTGAACTTATCCTATATCTAACCCGCAATCCTTGGCTGGCTGGAACAGTAACATGGGCAAAGATCACGGCGGCGAGGCTTACCGGCGGCAGTATAGCTCCGGTGGGGTGTTCGGTGACGTCGGGGAGGTCACGACGGTCACGTCGGTGTGCCTTGCGTCGGTGGTGGCTGGAGCTGCTCTGGCCACGAGCGCAAGCGGCGGAGGTCGTCGGCGGCACCTGCTCCGACCAAACCACGGCGGTAGAGTTCAATCAAAGTGCACGAGGATCTCCACTGGGTGATGTAGAGGCTATGCGCACAAGGAATCGAGAAATGGTTCGGTGGTTTACCCGGTCCACGTGCTCCGGCGGGGTTACGAACTCCGGCGAGCGTGAGCGCACTGTTCCGGCAGGGCTGGTCCTCGGCTCAAGCTTGGGAAGGCTTCACGGCCCCTCGAGGAAGCTATCCGAGGGCTCGGATCGAGGAGGTGGGCGGGATTGGTTTGGTCACGGTGGTCGCCCTCGGGCGGCTCTGGCGGATCGCGGGGAGGTCGCCGGAGCTGCGGGCTGGCTCGGGAAGGCTAGGCGCGGTGCGAAGGGGGCGACGAGGAAGGTGGCCGTGCATGAGGGTGGGCTTTATAGCCACTCGCGGGCATGGCACGGGCGTGGGCACGGGGGCGGCCGAGGGTGCGCGTGCGGGCGTGCTCTGGGCGCGTTCCCGAGTGCCTGCCCACGTCGAACACGTGGTGGTTTACTTCTGCCGGTGTTCAAAGGCCTGTTTGGTCGCCTTAGCGTGTAGATCTCAGCAAAAATCCCGTGTACGGTCTCTTCTCTGCACCATATCCTATCTTTTCCATGTGAGTTCCAAGCAAAGATATTGTCGGGGTTGAGAGATATTGTGGTGTGAAGTTGGCTCTGTCTGAGTTGTCTAGACCGAGACAAAAACCATGTCAAGTCGTGTCAAACGACTTAGGGTTGGGTTCAAATTTTTCTAGGGTGTTCTAGGGGCCTTTAGGTGCCATTTTGTCAATTGGGCCCTATGGTTTTGAGGTTTGCAAAAATGTGAACATGTTTGATCTTTGAAAGAGGGCTGGTTTTGAAATTGAGAGAAATCTGATTTTTCTTTTATGCCCTTCTCTTTGGTGAACTTTTTGGGTTTTTTCTGAAGCCTTTTTGGGGTCACTCTCTTACTATTTTTTGTAGGGTATTAAGTGTACTACAACTTTTATAATTAGCCCAAGTCATGATAATGTGGTTTCCATAGCCTTTTTGCTATACTCCTCTCTAGGGCTCCATTTGCCTAAAGGGATTTGAATTAGGGTTTGAGCCATTCTCTCCTCTTTAGGTGCATGATAAGGCCAAAGCATGACTTCTAAGATGGGTTACACCTACTTAGGATCTTGACCCCCAAGTTTGGTGTCTTTTGCTCAAACTAAACCACATGTGATGATGGGTTCAATAGTGTAGGCTTGAGTGAAAACCCTAAGTAACACCTGGGGTGTTACATTTATCCTACAAAATAAAAGGGCTATACATATGGATACCTAGGCTCTCCTAATCAACCACTATTGAGTATAAAAAACTGAGATTCTAGATTTCTGAACCAATTATAGTCTAAAGGCTGAATTACAAACCAATTCTTTTATATCCCTTTTCTTACAAATCTCGAGGACGAGATTCTTGTTAAAGGGGGTAGGATTTGTAATACCCCAATGTTGGAGGAATAGATTGTACAGGAATTGGGAAAATATAAAAGGTTTATTTGACTACTTGTGTTAATTTTCTCATTTTTTATCAATTATATTAAATAAAGAAAATAGTGCATCATGTTGGAGTTTATTTGTTTGTGCATTTAAATCATAACAATAATGGTAATAAAAATATATTAAGGATTGAAATTGGGGATTAAACCTACTTCGAAATCAAGAATTTGAAAATGAATAAGGAAAAGAAGAGAGAAGAAAAGGAAAACAATATACTGTAAAGAAACAAAAATAGATGAGTAAATATACTTTTCATGAGGGCACTTTTATTTGACCACTTAATCTGGGTGTGAAACTCACAACACATTTGAATTCAAACACTAGATTTTTGAATTTAAAGAGGGGAATTCAAATCATAAAATGTGAAAGAAAAGGAGAAAAGAAGAAAGGAACTCAGTTTGGGCCACAATCACCATTCAGCCCATTCACTCGCTTACACCCGCGAGGCCCAAATGCTTCCCCCTTTTTTCTTTTCTTTGCATGCGCTACTGACAGGTGGGTCCATATGGGCAACGGCAGTCGCGCCCATAGTTCTCTCTGGCTCACGCGTCTCGTTACGCTGTTAGGTGGCCCCCACATGCCAGATTCTCCTCTTTCCTCGGCAGGTCGTTGCACCCACCTCGCGTGGAACCTGGAACCGACCTAGTGACCGCTTTATCCTAGGGATAAAGCCTCCTAGGCGCCTGGCCGTCATACCCCAACATCCGCAGACCATCCCGAAGGCCAACACCACCTCAGATTGTGCGGAGAACCGGTGACTGCGTCATCCGCACCGTAAAGAGTTCGCCGCTGGAGGGGAAAGAATCATGTAGCCGGCAATGACGACCGCGGATGTGACCTCGCCTAGGCTTTGAGCGCCGCTCGGTATCTTCGCCGGGGGAGCATGAATGCGGTGGTGGCGGTTGTTGGAGAGGGGAACCGAGAAGTGCTCTCGGAGCACTGATGCATCCTTGTGTCCGCTCTTCACCGTGGTCGGGCGCCACCTCGTCTCGGGCTGGCAAATGTGAGTCCCCCCTATGTTCGTCTCCCTCCTCTCGGCGTATTGCTCCATCGAATTGAGGTATAGGGTAGAGTATCACGAGGATAGGGTGCATGACAATGGCGCCGCCGTGTTTAGGTTGGTGTGCGCGGTGGCCGGCGCGGCGTCTAGTGAGGGAGATAGAGGTAGGAGGCGATCAGGGCCGTTGGATCTAAAGCAATGCTCCAGATTAGAAGCAAAATAACTTTTCGTTTGAAGGTAAGCGTCAGCCGTTGGATGGGGAAGGAGCGCCTAGGATTAGATCTTAGGGATGCAGATAACTCACACCATCATTAATTCTTGACCATCAGATTCACTTCGGATGGGTCGTATACCGGTTCGGCCGAGCTCCGATCTAATCAGTGCCCTCGGATGCATGATACCCCTTCGACGAGCCATCTTTACATAAGAGCTCTTGGGGTAATAGAAAATCAACCTACCGTCCTCGTGGGATACCTCTGAGTCTAAGGAAACTTTATGGAATAGCCCCTCCATTTGCCTAATTTTGGTGCGCAGTCCACTGATCCAAGGAAATTAGTTAATTAATTATAGAAATGAATTTTTAATATAAAAACAATTCCTAGAACTTGTTAAATTCATATAAAATTCATACTTAGCCCAAATTGAGCCATTCCAGTTCCTATAATTTTGTAATATTATTTTTTATCATTTAGTGCCACTGTTTTGACATGAAAGCCACACTAAAACTTATCTCTTAATTAATCTTGTATCAAATACATAAAACCTTCAAAAATTCATAACTCCTCCGATTTAATTCCGAATTGACTCGTTCCAGTTGCGTTAGCTTCGTATGAGTATTTACTACGCAGTAACATCATTAATTATTACCATATTGCATAATTTTATAGTTAAACATTTAATTATTCTATGTCTACTAGATTAGCTCTTCTAAATCAGAACTAACCAGACCATAATTATAATGTGGTTAAAACATGATCGTTAGTTAAGTTATAATTAGGATTAAAGTTGATTTAATTATTCATAGAATATTATCTCATATGGTGTATGCTAATCAATTTATAATATAGTTTAATCACATAGATCTACCATAAATCATAATCCTCAACCGTAACTCTGAATTTAGTGGTTCGTGAACCCACGATCTCGTAGCAACGCATAGATTATTATTATGCAGTTTGTTCTTATGTTTGGTGTGATGTTAATTCTACCTATACACTATTTATTTGTATTGCTACAACTAGCGCGAGGTCACGAGTCATCGGATATTCCTGCATAGGTTCAATTTTGATGGGACCCAATAGGTCACCCTAGTCTGATTATCTTTTACCTTATTTACCCCTGAATCATTTGGGTAGTTTTGTTATTGCTTTATATGGTTTTGGGTTAATATTTCATTATATCCATGTTCCGATTATTCTGTTATGTTATTTATGTTCATGTCAAGATCATTAATTTTAATTGGAACATGGAGCTTAACTTGAGAAACACGTGCCACCACATGGGTGGAATGGGACGCCCTTGGATGACTAATTAGGAAAGCTAGTGGAAGACTACCTTACCTGAAAGGGGCAAGGGCAGTAGGGGAGTAGGCATGCAGGGAGGTTCTCAGGTTAATTTTGCTGCGATGGCGGTCAGATGAGGGATTCTTGCAATTGCTCTTCCCATAAATTGTAGTGGGTTTTCGGAAGCTAGTGGAACTTTGTAAAGGCCTTGTAGTGTTACCCTGTCTCGCTTCCTTGGTAGAGGTGTATGGGGCCCGTACAACCCCATGGCAGCTGGATAACATGACTTGTGGGTACAGGGTACAACCTCTGCAGAGTGTAAAACTGGTATACTAGCCGAGCTCACGGTCAAGAGCAGCTCAGGACTCTCGCATGATTAAATTATGGAACTAAATTAAATTTGTCATTTGCATTGCATGGGATTTATTATTAATTTTGTTATATTCTTATTATGGTTTGGTATCTACTTACATTTAGTAACTACTAATAAAATTTGACCAACTTATTAAAAGCAATGCTCCCCTTTAACCTCTATTGTTGATCAGCCTTACACATCACATGAACTCCCACCTTTGGTGAGTTCATGCACATTATTCCCCATAACTTGTTGAGCGATGAACATATGTGAGCTCACCCTTGCTGTCTCACACCCCCCCACAGGAGAAGAACAGGTGGTTCAAGAGGAGCCACACAACGAGTAGTTCGACTTGATCTAGGTGGCGTCTCCCAGTTGACTTTATGGTGCCAAGGATGGACTTTAGTTCGTTTTATATTTATCATTTATTTTGTAAGACTTCCGCTATGTAATAAGTACTCCGATGATATTGTGACATTTATCTCTATACACTCTGTTATTATATATGTTGTCTTCTTTGGCACATATATGAGATGCACCTGGCTTTATCCCTTAAATCCGGGTGTGACAGAAGTGGTATCAGAGGATGTTGACTGTAGGACGAAACCTAGATAGAACTGGACAACTAATACTTACTTACCTTTGCTACTCTGATTCTATTCTAAACTTTTCTTAATCTCTTCTCATCTATTTCCGCTTTACTCTGATTATTCTTACCTTTCCTTTCTAAAAGACAAATGTGGATTTCGCACATTGAAATCCTGTACATGAAGTGACCTTTAGGAATAGGAGACCTACTCTTAGGAACAAAAACAAAACTATTTTTGTAGATATTTATACGCTTGAGTGTTTGTTCTTATGATACTTGTCTGATTTGGATCTTTGATTGAGTGTGATGGGTTGTGGAGTAATGTCCACAATTGCATCTGCATATACACCTAGACATAAGGGAAAATATTTATAAAATAGATAACACAGAGTATTCTCTATTAAAAATATATCTAGTTTAATAGATCCATTTTATTTTAAAAGATTCTCTCTTATCTTAATAGATTCATCTTATCTTGGAGGAATCAACTTATGCTAACCACTTTACTTATCTTATCCTAAAGTAACAACCAGGATCTAATCCAAAATATTGATATCAGATCTAATTTATATTTCTTGTTGGTTACGCTGCGGGCTTGAAAAGAGATGTGAATTTGAAAACGGGAAAACTAACTGGGTTAAAGAGCCATGACTTCCATGTACTAATGGAGAGGATTATCCCTGTCATGTTTCATGGTTACATGCCCAACGCCATGTGGCAAGCAATAGTTGAGCTAAGCTATTTCTACAGGCATATCCATGCTAAAGAAATTAGTAAAAATATGATGGAGAAATTGGAGAAATAAATACCAGTGTTGCTATGCAAGCTAGAAAAAATATTCTCACAAAGATTCTTCAATCTGATGCAGCATCTACTTATTCACATTCCATATGAGGCAAAGGTTGGTGGACCTATACAATATAGGTGGATGTATCACATTGAATGTGCACTCAAAAACCTGCGAGCCATGGTTCGAAATAAGGCTAGAGTAGAAGGATGCATCACCGAAGTTTTTTTGCTAAAGGAGGTTTCATTCTTCATGAGTGTGTATTTCGTAGAGGAACACAATGTCTATGCGCATATGATGTGATACAATGTCAATGAGGAACCTCATGTTAGTGATCTCAAAATTTTCCAATGGAGACGCACAACTACTAGTAATGTCACTTTCTACCCCTTAGCATGGATGAACAAATGTCTGCATTGCAATACATGTTCTCAAATATGGAAGAGCTAGAGCCATATTTCAAGTGAGTCGTTTTTCCCAATAATTTCTTTGGCATTAGTAGATTGGAACTTTAATTATTTATTTGTCGTACATTAAGTTCGACGAGTAAAATTAGACACATTCCCATTAGCCCACAAGCAAACAGCTAGATACAATGCGACGACATGGGAGACAAGGAAAACCAAATTTTGTTAACTGGTTTTGGGATCATGTAAACTATTTATATCCCTTTGGTGTCATTCAGCCTTTTTAGCAAGGTAGTATTTTTTATTTTAACTCCATATCATTTGTAGTGCACGAAGACCCCTAACATACATGAGGACTTGAGACAACTATCTTATGGGATGATGACTTGTAGAAGCTTTGGTCGATACGATGTGAATGGTTTTTGTTTTCGTTCTCACTAATTTGAAAAGTCTCGTCCTCACGCAGCCACACATAATACTGGTCTTATGACTATGACACTCGATGCACACAGAAGAGAAGCTAATTTCTATGGCATCATTCAAAATATCCTTGAGTTTAATTTTGCTGGGAACAAAACTCTAAAAGTAGTATTCTTCCTATGTGAATGGTTCAACAACAATAATGGGATTAGACAAAGTCAATATGGCACAACTGAAGTCAAGCACAAGGAATGACATCGAGGCCATGATAATTTTATGCTTGCACACCAGTGCGAGAAGTTGTACTATATGTCGTACCCAAACCTGAAGTTTAAAGCATGGTGGGTAGTTAACAAGGTGAACCCTAGGGATTATTTACATACTCCTTGCACTGCTGGTTATCAATTTGAAGACGTCCAGGTCGATGAGGTGTATCAGGAAGAAGAATTACCAACCACTTTTACTGTGGATGAGGGTGTTGCGCTCAACTCACTAGTTGGAGACCGTGATGATATCACTGTTGATGAGGGTGTTGCACCGAAACGAAAACAATAAGCAAGTAACAAAACAACCACACCGTGACGAAGACTCCTTGATCGTGGTGACGATGAATTTTGATGTGTAATGTATACTTTACTTGTAGTTGATTTAAATTATTTATGTATTATTTGCTTTTGTTAACTATATTTAATTTTATGGAGCTAATACTTTTAATGTTTTTCTATTGAACAAGATGAGTAGTAGGAAAACCAGGCACATGACGAGGGGGTTCCTTAATGCGGCTAGCATGATACACCCTAGTGCACGTGGTCGTTCCCTTTTCCAAGAGAGTTCTTCTAGCTAGAATAGATAGGAGGCGTTGCTGAGACACGCTAGGCCAGAGCCACGTGATAGACCTATCTCTCTACAAAGGAGTACCGAAGTAAATGTTTATGTAATTGCTCTTATTTGTCATTCACTTATATATATAAAGGTGTCTTATAGGTCTCTATGGCATGTCCGAAGGAAGAGGAAGAGGTGCGGCGCCATGAGGAATAGGTTGCGGCCATAGATGCAGGGGTGCAGGGGCATGAGGAGGAGGTCGTGGCCACTGATGCTGAGGAACAGGCGAATGACGAGACCATCAAGGCTTCTGCCTTTCGACCGAGGGGCACTCGGAAAGGCCACTTTGTCCTCCCTCCCTCAACGCCTACACAGTCAGAACCTCGTGTACTGATCATCCTAGTTGGTGATAGGTACTCAAATTTGGCCATTTATGTTCTTACATATTTCTTTATTTTACTATACATTGTGTATAATACATGAATTTCTTGTTTTTTGTCATGCAACCAATGGGATGACACATCTTTTGATGGCCGAGGTCACCATAGACAGGTTAATCAAGTCCTAGGTAACCTATGTCGCCTGCATAATCCTGGAATTGTGACGGACTCAAAAGACGTGGTGGTTTCTTGCACTAGCTGGTCTCACTTCGCACTAGCTCAACATGCTACATATGGAACAACCGAGGGCACCGTCAATGTGATAGAACCTCCCAAGGTATTAGGCCCACCTACAGTTGTCCTTGTCCTAAGGACCTTGGACAACCCTGTAGAAGCACATAATCACTTGACAAGTTCGGTAACTATATCCTCATCATTTCGCCCAAGAGCGCTTCACCCGTCACGCAGATATTACATCACATCGGAGGAAAGAATAAGCGGAAGTAGATTACAATAATTTAATTTACATTCATAAAATATATATAGAGAGTATTATTATTACAATACCAGGGTATTTAGAGTGCATAAAGTATAATTATAGACCGGGGAGGCAAAACACCCTCCCGCACAAAAGTTTATTGTTTTCAAGTGGGAGGCCAACATCCTCCCGTGACTATCTTCACTGCTGGGGCTCCTCCTTGGGTACCACCTTTGAACAAAAACAACAAAACTCTGTTGTTTCCTCACTTACAACAACATGGGTTCGAAAACCCTGAGTACGGAGTGTACTTTCGCAAGTCTTACCCAACAAAAGAAAAAGACTCTCAAGGATATGCTGACTTGAGGGAGTCAAGGTAAGGCTATTCAAGAATCAAAGACTCTATTTGCAGAAATGCTTACTAACAGTGGATCCTTAAAAATCCAGTTTTATTATCAGGTTAAGTCATTACCTGAATCTAGAGTTCTATCTACCCTAGTTCAAGCACTTGGCCTACACTAGCCATCTTTTCATCATCCCTTTAGTTCACTGGATTGCTACATGTAAGTCAGTGACCAAGTCTTCATGTCCGAGAAGTAACGGCGATCCGAATCGATTAATACCCAGCTGGGGATCTCCAATCACACGACATATGTAGCACTTAACCCTTGCATATGTCAACTCGCCACCGGGTTTCTCAAGACGAGACCGGGTTCACGCCAACCGAGAGCACAGATACACCACGTCCAGCCTCTTGCCATGGAGGGTACTTGCTACTCTTGCCATCTCTCCACTCCCATTGCGTGTTGGCCTTTCTGGTATTGGTCTGCCCGAGGCAAAGCTTACCCATGACGAGGCATGTGACCAATTAAAGGGTCCTCGGTTAGAAGGCCCACATCGACATGGTCCTTAAGCGACTCAAATGGAGACACTACACCGAGACTTCCTTCTCGTGCAAGTCACCTACCCGGTCTCGTCTTTATCATTTACAATCCCAAAGTTTGGTACCTGTCAGAGGTACATCTTTCCGATGTTGAACCCATCACGACCATGATGGATTCATCATCAAGTTTTATTTTTGATAACATCCCATTCCATCTGAAGCATCATCTTTTGTTAAAACAAAACAATTTTGTTTTCTAAAGCAAAACTAAGCATCAGAAAACTTCTTAAGTAAAATAGGTATCAAGGAATGGTAATCAATTTCATGGTAGAAAATGCAGCAATTGTGTAGCATTCAACTCCTATCACCTAATGCATCATTTCAAGTGATAAAGAATTTAAAACAACAAGGAAAGATAAATGCACCGGGGCTTGCCTTGTGTTGTAGGGGATTCGGGATCTGTTCCACAGATATCAAAATAAAAACTATTCCCGGCAGGTGGAGGCTCAGTTGGTGGTGCAACTTCTTCTTCAACTACTTCTTCCTTGTTTTCTAAACATAATAATATACATACATAAATGCCCATGTGATGCTATGATCATGCAATTATAGTAGAACATAGTATGTTATATCTTGAATATAACTTTCCTTCATGGTACTCCTAAGTCACTAGGGTTTTCTAGGTTAACACCCTAGTAGGGTTAGGCAGTTTTATTATAAGAAGTTAGGGTTTTGGGGTTTTGGGATCAAAAAATGTCCAAAACATGTCAAACTTCCCCCAAAGGCTCTAATTATCATATTAAGTTGGCCCAAAAAGTTTTATGATTTTTGGAGCAATCAAGTAATTTCTAAAGTTCTAATAGACTAGGTTTAGGCCTTCTTAAATGTTAAATAATTCATGGTTGGGACTAAAAATCTTGGAACTATTTTTATTAAATACTAGGGGAAATTAGAAGTCTAGTAAAATTGGTCTCATGGTTTTATCATTTTTCTAGAATTTTCTATAAATTTCCTAAGCCTGGCAGAAAAAAGAAAAGGGAAAATGATGAACAGTGACAGGTTAAAACCAGCCCGAACCGGCCCACGTCCAGGCGAAACGCGCCCGCGCGTGCTTCTGCGATGTCAACTTTACGCAGAGGACCTCGGCCATTCAAATAACTAGTAAAGAACCCTGTGCACTATTCATCTGTGTCTCTGACATTCATAGTTAGGCCCCTGCACTACTGTTTCTTCGCAGCGCCATGTCCACGACGGTGAACGGCGACGAGCATGCCTCCGGCGAACTTGTACTGGCCGAAATACGCAACGGCTGGTGCCCTAACTCGGCTAACACCAAATCCTACCGCAGGCAACCCTAATCCCTCAATTAATTGCACGAATCCGGGCCAGAATCTCTCTGTCCACGACGACGGAGAAAATCAGAGACAATCTAAGGTGTTCGTGACGATTTGGTGCGGTCTAGCTTAATCAAATGGGTCTACGAGCAACAGGAGACTTGAGGGAGGCTAGAACACCAATCAAAAAGCTTGAACTGACCTACAGAGGGCTGGCCACGGTGAAGTGTTCAAGGTGGCGCGGAAAACAGATTTGAGGGAAATGCGAAATTGGGAGGCTCTGGTGCGTGATCAGAGGTGTGAGCTGGTGCACTGGGTCTGTAATAACCTAACAGAGCTCAATGGGGCAGCAATTTATAGACTCCATCGGTGGTGGCGTCCAATTTGAAGAAAGCGCGCTGGCGGCCGGAGAGAGGGGAAGTTACTGGCGAGAGCGTTATCATGGCTTTCACCATGGCGAGCCTCCGGTGATGGACAGACTCACTACTACGGTTGACTGCGATGTTTTAAAGCTCCTAGGCACGTGGCGCACGGACGGTAAGTGGCCAACGCCGGCGAAGATCATCTCGGCTGACCGCAGAAGAAGTGGGTACGGTGAACCACCTAGTGATCGGGTCCGAGCCAAACCGGGCGTCAAGATATTTTACTCACCTTGGTTATCCACTTTGCGCTAAGCACGATTTGCGGCGACCGGTATGAATCCGGGCGCGGGATCATCGGTGGCAAGTTCACTGAACCTGGATTCTTCTTCAGGTTACTGTACCATCAAAACTGTCATCAGAGCGCCTGACAAAGCGATTCGCAAGGCCTTAATCTTTGATTTTGATGTGGCAACTACTTAATCTATCTATAACGAAGTTGTTGTCCTATAATCCAGATTCGATTTTGTTATAGCAATCATACACAAATACTTACTGGTTCATGCTCAAAATAGCTCCCAAACTCAGCCCTAGATCACTGTCAGTCCTGATTCAGCGTCAAGGTCGACTGACAGACCAGTTTCATGTCAATTTTCACCCATTTCCATGTAGCACTAGGGCTTAATCACTTGATCAAATTTGTACCTCTAACATAGCTCTACAATTTTGTTTTATTTACTTAGGGAAAAATCCTTATAAATTTAGAGATATAGACTTCCAAAGTGACCCCATTCCACTAAAATTCAGACTTAACATATAGTGTTCATGGGGTACTTTTGCAAATAAGTCCAAATCTTTCCACACTACATGAGAATCCTTCAATGTGAAAGTTACTTGGTTTGTGGTATTTTATCACTTTGTTATTTTCACTTTGGTCCAAAAGTGCATAGAATTTGCATTTACCCCCCCTAGGGCTCCAATTAGGGTTTTCTAGGGTTTGTTTTTAGGGTTTGGGCACACTAGGGTTTTTGTGCCACTAAAGTTCACCAAACTTTATATCTTGTGAACATTTCTAATAGATTTTGAGGTTTTTCTCATTTGGCTTCACTTTCATCCATAGGCCCTAATTCCAGGGTTAAGTACCCTACCCTAGTATTAAGTACACCTTAAGCCACATCATCACAACTTGTTTTAAAATTTCACCCAGTGAATTCATTATAGGTGTAGCAAACAACATAAAATGTCAATGCACATGATGTTATGCTCAAATTTTAGTGCCAGTAACACTAGAGGTGTTACATCCTTCCCCCCATAAAAGAATCTCGTCCCGAGATTTAAGGTCTTAGGGTAAGTAGGAAAAGGAAACACGTCACATCTTTATTTCCTTATTTGTCTTACAGAGCAGGGGGTGGTATGGGGTTTATCCCAACTTTACAATCAAATGTACACATCTTACAGGTTACATGAAGCTAAAAACCCAGGGAAGTTCTTTTCCAAGAAGTCTTGAGTGTCCCAGGTAGCTTCATCTTCAGTATGCTGGTTCCATTGTACCTTATAGAATTTAAGAGTCCTTTTTCGGGGGATCCTGTCCTTCTGATCCAAAACTCGAATGGGATGTTTTGAATAAGTCAAATCTGGTTCTAAAGCAACATCCACCACATCGATGGTTCGGTTAGGAATCCGAAGGCACTTCTTCAATTGAGATACATGGAACACATTATGCACTACAGACAATGTTTCTGGCAGTTGAAGTCGGTATGCCACTGGTCCGCATTGTTCAAGAATAGGAAATAGGCCAATGTATCAGGGTGCCAACTTTCCTTTTACCCCGAATCGATTAACACCCTTCATTGGTGATACTTTCAGGTACACATGATCTTTGACTTGAAAGAACAAGGGTCTGCGTCGTTTGTCGGCATAACTCTTTTGTCGAGCTTGTGCTTCTTTCAAGTTGTGTATGATCCATTGGACTTTTTCTTCCGTCTCTTTAACCATGTTGGGCCTGAAAAAACACCTTTCTCCAGGTTCTGACCAATTTAAGGGTGTCTGGCATCGTCGCCCATACAGTGCTTCAAATGGTGCCATCTTAATGCTTTCTTGATAGCTATTGTTATATGAAAACTCTACCAATGGTAGACATTCATCCCATTTTGTGGAAACTCTAGGACACATGCCCGCAGCATATCTTCAAGGATTTGATTTACTCTTTCAATTTGTCCACTTGTTTGACGATGATAGGCCGAACTGTGGAGCAACTTAGTACCCAGAGACTTATGGAGCTCTTTCCAAAATTTGGATACAAATTATGGTCTGCGGTCCGACACTATTGTTTTTGGAACCCCGTGCAAACTGAGAATATGAGCTATGTATAACTGGGCATAGACACCAACTGGATGATCTGTCTTAACGGGCAAAAAATTTGCTATCTTGGTAAACCGGTCAACTATAACCTAGATAGAATCAAATCCTTTAACTGTCCAGGGCAATCCCACAATGAAGTCCATACTAATATCTCCCCATTTCCAAGTTGGGATTGGCAAGGATTGTAATGGTCTAGTGGTCTTCATATGCACTGCCTTGACACGTCTACAGGTGTCACATCTTGCCACATAGCGTGCAATTTCAATCTTTATTTTTGTCCACCAATAGTGTTGCTTTAAGTCTTGATACATCTTAGTACTTTCAGGATGAATGGAATATCGACTAAGATGAGCTTCATCCAAAATTTGTTGGCAGACATTAGCATCTTTAGGCACAACTATGCGATCATTGAACCATAATATTCCTTGGTCATCTTTTCTGAAGCAATTTGCTTTGTCGGCTTCCATTTTCTCATGAATATGTTTCATACCCTTGTCGGTTCTTTAGGCATCAACAATTCTCTGTAGAAGAACTGACTCAAGCTTTAATTGTGTCAAAGTTCCTTGTTGTTTCATACCCAGGTTCAATCTTTCCATTTCTTGACATAGGGTGATGTCAGGGGTCCTTAATGTAAGACAATGACTGGAAGCTTTGTGTAACACCCCTGGTGTTACTGTAACTAAAACTTGAGCATGGCATCATAAACATTGGCATTGCATATGTTTGACACACCTAGAGTGCATTCACTAGGTAAAAATTTCAAACAAGATGTATTGTTATAGCATTTTGCAAATAGAACCCTAGATAGGGAACTTAACCCTAAATAGGGATTAAAGGGGTAAAACTTAACCCAAGTTGAGAAAACCTAAAAGCTTTAGGGGGATAGTCATAAAATGTTCCCAAGAATGAACTTGAATCACATTTATACCCCTGGGATACCAAAAACCCCATTTGAACCCTGGAAAACCCTAAATCCAAACCCTAGGGGCCTTTGTGCAAAAACAGTGCACATTTGGACTAAAGTGTCAAAAGTACTATGTTTAAGCATATAAAGTCACATGGTTTACATTTAGGATGATTTACAAGCCAAACCCTAAGTTTTGGGCTTATTTGCAAAAATCACCTCTTAAGTTCTATATAGCCTAAGTCTGAATTTCAGAGTTTTTGCTCAACTTTTGAGCCTTGTAACTTTCAAACTCTAGGGTCTTTGCCCTATGTCACCACATCAAACTTATAGATCAAACAAAGGAGAACAGTTTTGCTTAAGAGTGTGAGCTCAGTTGTTGTGAAGAATTTGGAGATAATCACCCTCAAAGTCAGGCTGTCAGGACATCTTAAGTCTGAATTTCCAGTAACAGTGAAATTGGACAGACTTTGAACCTGATTTTGAGTTGGATTCGGTAACTATTTTATGGTAAGCTCCATGGCAAAGTTGAAGATTAACTATAGGACTATAATTTTGGTACAGAGAGCTAGTCGGGTCACCACACAAAATCAGGAGTAAATCGAGCTCCAAGATGCTCTGTCAGGTCGACTGACTGAAGAAACACCATGGTACAGTGCTTGGATGTGGATCAGACTGCCAGCACCGGATGTTCACCGTCGGCGACCTCTTCGCCGAGATTCGTGCTACGGGCGTATGGGTTTTGTTCATTAGGTAAAGATCTCCTTGCGGATATGTATGAGCTACCGTAAACTCGTCACTCCCTGTCCTTTTTCACCGGCGACGTGGCCTCCTGGCCGTCACCGGAGTTGCCATGTGTTACTGCGGCTGCGCCACGCTCCAAGCTTTCCACCACGTCGTCTCTAGCCGCACCAGCTCACCGGTAACCGCCGTAGCTTCTTAACCGGTGATCACCGGAGGAAGCGCCACGGTGAAAGCCACCTGTTTCACACACCGAGCGCTTTGTTTCCTCTGGCCGCCAGCGCTACTCGACCGGATTGATCACCACCGCTCAACTATCCTATAAATTGAAGCCTCAGCTTGTTCCGCTAGGTAATCGTGCGTCTAGTGAAACCACTCGTAGCTTCGATCGTTCCCCACCGCTCCCCAATTTGGGATTTCTCCCAAATCGGTTGAAGAACACCGAAGAATCAAGCTCACCGTGGCCAGTCCAAATCAGGTCCATTCTTGCCATTTGCGTTCTTGTTTCGGCATTCTTACTTGCTCTGGATGATCGCCGAACTGTCCAATTAGGCTAGAACTTCGTTAGTCACCGGGAACGCGTGCAGTTGTCTTCATCATCCGCGGCCTACGTGGTCAGAGCTTGATAGTTTACCAATTATAGAATTAAGTTGGGGGAATCATTTGGGGAAGGTCCAATTTGGTGTTCGCCGCTCGGGGGCGCCAGTACTTGCCCCAATTGGCCGGCCTACGAGCTCACCGGAGCTCGGCCGCGTTCGCCGTCGTCGGGGACCCCATCCTGCGAAGAAATAGAAGTTCGGGGGCGTTTCTGTAAACTGTGAGTGACTCTCCGAAATAGTGTGCGGATTTCTTCTGTGATTATTCAAGGCGCCAGGGTCTTTTGTGCAAAGTCGCCGCGGTCGAACGCGCGCGGGCGCGTTTCTGTCTTAGTTGGGCCGACTCGGGCTGCTTTCGGCCCGAGACTATTCATTAATTTTCTTTTTTCTTTTACTAGCAAGCTTTGGAAATTTGTCATAAACTGTAGAAAAATCCTAAAAATATGAGACCAATTTTCTTAGATCCCTATTTTCCTGTAGTATTTAATAAAAAAATCTCATGATTTTTAGGGTATATAGGGAATTTTGGGGTATTTAAAATGCCCTAAAGTATTGATTCTGGATTTTTAGAAAATAAATGGTAATCCCATAATTGCCCAAACTTTTTATATAAGCTCTACACATTATTTAGAAGCCTTGGGTAGAGTTTGGGTTGATTTGGACCTTGTTTGATACTTAGAACCCAAAACCCCCCTGCCCTTTGAACTCCTTTACTGACTCCGGAAACCCTAAGTTCTCGGAGTTCCGTGAAGGAAAGTTGTATTCAAGACTTAGATAATAAATCCTTTATTATCTTTGCACTCTCATGAGCATTACATGGCATTCATTCTTATATATGTATATATATGGTTATGTTTAGAA
The DNA here is from genome assembly GCF_902167145.1 of Zea mays. NCBI lineage: Eukaryota > Viridiplantae > Streptophyta > Magnoliopsida > Poales > Poaceae > Zea > Zea mays. The sequence goes on from NC_050097.1 coordinate 95,083,264, forward strand.
AACGAAGAAGAGATCGAAGTAACTGAAGAGAAGACACCACCACCTTCGGAGTCTCAGGCAGGGCCTTGTCTCTATTTTGACATCTGCGGGACTGAGCCTGACTCACCTACTAACGAAGGCAAGCCCCGGTGCATTTGCCACCTTCCTTGATGTTTTTAAAATCTTTCTCACTTGATTGCTGCATTAGGTGATAGGAGTTGAATGCTTAAACAATTCCTGCATTACCTTCCTTGAACTTGATTACCTTCCTTGAAACCCTGTTTTTACAAAAAGGTTTTTCTATGCTTAGTATTGCTTTAGAAAAACAAAAGGATTTGTTTTACAAAAGATGATTGGCAAAGTGGGAGGGTGTTTTCAAAAATAAAACTTGATGGTGGATCCATCACGGCCATTATGGGTTCAACATCGGAAAAGATGTACCTCTGCCAGGTACCAAACTTTGGGTTTGAAATCATTAAGCTGAGACCGGGCGAGTGACTTGCACGAGAAAGGAGTCTCGGTGTAGTGTCTCCGTCTGAGTCGATTAAGGACCGTCTCGATGTAGGCCTGCTGACCGGGGACCCTTTAACTGGTCACATGCCTCGTCATGGGTAAGCCTTGCCTCGGGCAGACTAAGGCCAGAATAAGATAACACGAAATGGGCGTGGAGCGGTGGCGGGAGTAGAGTGTACCCTCCGTAGCAAGAGGCTGGACGGTGGTGTATCTGTGCTCTCGGTTTGCGTGAACCTGATCTGGTCTTAAGAACCCCGGTGGTGGGTTGACATATGCAAGGGTTAATTGCTACATATGTCGTGTGATTGGAGATCCTCAGCTGAGTATAATCGATTCGGATCGCCGTACTTTCGCGGTTATGAAGACTTGGTCACTGACTTACACGTAGCAATCCACTAAAGATGATGGTTTGTTAAGAAATTGGCTAGTGCAGGACAAGTGATTGAACTAGGGTAGAAAGAACTCTAGTTGCAGGTAATTTTACTTAACTTGACAAATAAAATTGGATTTTTAAGGATCCACTTTAGTAAGCATTTCTGCAAAACAGAGTCTTTGATTATTGAAAAGCCTTACCTTGACTCCCTTAACCAGCATACCCTTGAGAGTCTTTTCTTTAGTCGGGTAAGACTTGCTGAGTAATTCCATACTCAGGGTTTATTCCCCCGTTGTTTTTAGGTGAGGAAGCGACAAATTTTTGTTGCTTCTGCTCCAAGGTGGTTCCCAAGGAAGAAAAACAAGAGTGAAGCTGTGGGAGGACTTGGTCCTCCATATAGAATTTTTATGAAAGAACTTAACGGGAGGAGTTTTTGCCTCCCTTGGTATTGTAATAATATTACTCTGCTTTTGGGGACTTGTTCTCAAATGCTATGAATCTAGAACAAGGCAACATAAAAAATGTTAAGCATTATAGTCCTTCGTCCTTCGAAGCATTATTTCCCTCGAGATATAATGGATTCCGGACTAAGGTTATGAAGGTTATACCTTCATAAACACAACAAATAATGAGGATGGGTAAAAAATATGTAAAATAATTTAAACACATGATTATTATTATTAACTCATTTCTATTTCATTATTGTAAAAATGATAACAAATTACAAATGTACCTTCGGCTTGAAGGAAAGCAAAAATACCAGCGTGAAGCAAAAACAAATGCCCAATGCGTGATTACAGGAGAGCACGTGAACAGTACAGGGGTACTGTTCACCTATTTATAGGCACAGTTCACAGCCTATATATAATTCATTTATACCCTTTACAATGAACTATAATAATGACACAGAATATCATGGGTCTTTAAGTCATTTCATATTTAAGTCGGTTCACCCCTTCGTCTTGAGACATGTCACTGTACCGAAGCTTTATAGTTCATAGCTTCGGCGCTGTTTTGGAGAGGATCTGCCGAAGGTGTTTATTTTTTTAGGATCTTCGGCTACGAAGCGTATCCCCAACAATAGCCCCTTCGTGGCGCTAGATCGTTTTTCGTAACGAGCTTGATCCGTGAAAGATCTTCTAAGCTTCGGGATGCCGAAGATCCAAAAAACACCTTCCCTGAGCTCGTTGGCGAGAAACAATTAAAATAATCGTCGGGCGCGCGACCCATCTTGCACCGATTACACTATTGCCAGCGTTTCACCTTCTCGAGCTATGTGGCCCACCATTCAGTGAGCGCGAGTGACTGTTTGTTCGGTGTTGGAGACCTTGCGATTCACCTTCCCACCTGCAACACTATATAAACAGACAGGTAGGTGTGAAGTTACCACAATATTCATTGCTATTGTACTGTTTTGCTGCCAAATTTTTAGTCATAGCTGAAGCTTGATCATTGCGATCATACAAAATCTACTTCAGCGCAAGTGTACGAGCTTCGGAAAAGACAAAAAAGCCAATTCAAAAAATTTCAAGTAAGTCATAATCAAATGGCCAGAGTTCGCTCTACTACAAGAGTCGATCGCGAGGGAGACGAAACCAAAGCTGTGGAAACTGTTCCTATCTCGGAAGCAATGAAGCGATCTGGGTTGATGACACCGGAAGACGTCCCTGCTGCTGAAGCAGAGCAAGCAGATATTGAAGAGACCGATTCCGAAGATGATTACAACATCGCAGTGCCGAGCAAGCCTAGCCACCTGGACTTCGGAAAGTCGACCATCTCCAAAGCTGATTTTCCTAAGATGGTGAAGTCGGGCTACTTTAGCGAAGATAAAAAAGAGCTGATTCGCTTCAGTGGAGAAGAAACTACTCCGAAGCCACAGAAAGATGAAATAGTGATTTTCAAGAGTTTCCTCAAAGCTGGTTTGAGATTTCCTTTGAATAGGATGATTGCCGATGTGCTAAAGAAGTTTGGGATCCACTTTCATCAACTAACTCCTAACGCTATTGTTAGGCTTAGTGTTTATATTTCATCAAAAGTGCTAAAGAAAATTTTCATGAAGCCAGGGGGTGGAACCATTTGTCGAAGGTTTCTGCCGGGTGCACGAACTACATTACCAAACCAAGGCCAGAAAGGATGGGTTACATGAAAATTTTGGTTGTTACAATTTTGCCTATCGGAAAACTACAAAATTTCCTGTGATCAGCTACCGAAGCAAGTGGCCGGCAGGCTGGAAATCGGAATGGTTCTACGTCAAAGTTGATGATGACAAGGAGAAGCTGGTCCAGAGTCAACTTGAACTGATCTTCGGAGAAACCAGACCCCAATGCAATATGACACCAGAAGGTCCAACCCAAACTGCATTGGCTGAATTTAGGATTATCGCAGAGCACATTGGCACTAGAGATTTAGTGCAGGAATTTCTGGCTTACAAAATATTTCCAACTATGAAGGAATGGGCTATGCCGAAGCTTGAAAAAGAGAAGAAAGAGGGGGAGCTTGTCCGACTGCCCTACCACTATAAGTTCAAGAAATATTTCAAAGCACCCTGCCAAGAATGGCTCGAAACAATCGAAGTAATGTGCAATGAAATTATTGGGAACTATTCTGAAAAGGAGGATCAATTGATGACAGCAGCCTTCGGCACCCGGCCGAAACAAAGGCTAAACAGAGTGCTTGATGCTATAGGCTTTGAATATCCTGATTATGAGCGACTCGACAAGGGTGCCGAAGGGCAGAAAAGGAAAAGAGTAGCTGGTGCTTTGATCAAAGACGACGAAGATCAATCAAAAAAGAAGAAAGAAAAGTTTGAATCGAAAGTGTTAACTTCGAAGAAAAGAAAGGAATCAATCCCAGAACAAAAATCAATTGATGAAGAAGAGAAGACTTCTGCGACATCTTCTGATGCTGAAATAGAGGAAATTCTAAAGGTAATGACTGAAACTTTGCCTGTCAAACTAAGTCCATTGGGGCTTCATCTGACGAAGCTTTTTCATAATGAAAAGGAGCCCGCAAAGACAAAGGCATCTAGGCCAAAAAGACAAAGGATTGTTACCGTGACAGAAGTGGTTGAAACAACACCACCAAGAGCTTCAACTCTGAAGATGCCAGCAATTGAAATCTTGACAGCTACTGAAGCTGTACCTTCGGAGGCTGACGCAGAAGAGGCCAGAGCCGAAGATGCTAACTCCGAAGGTATTAATTTAGAGAGTATAGCCGCTGATATAGATAAAATGCTGCTAAACATGGCCGCTGAAGAAACTGCTGCAGCCACCGAAGAGACCACGACTGCCAAACCCGAGAAAGGAGGAATAACTGAAGATACCTCGGAAGATGAAACTTTTGACTTCCGAAACTTAGTTGGCCATGAGCTGACTGAAGCTGAAAAAGAGGAATTAAAAGAGTATGCTATATCTTGTGGATATCGGCCGGGGCACTTCTCTTTGGTGGTATTGATGATGAAGGGTTAGGTTGTATATGAGACCAAACCGGTGCGAAGGTTGTCGGTACTTTATCGAAGAGTATCGGCTTCCCGAAGCTTGAAGCGGATATCAGCCGCTACCGTCGACAGCATATTGTCGGCAGTTTATTCTATTCTAATTTCAAGGTAAACATTTTGTGTCTAACTCTTATTACTTGTGGTACGAAAATATTTTCTAACGAAGGCAATTTGTCCACAGAGCATGCTTTTGAGCAAGGCATTAAAAATGCAACAAGATTTAGAGGATAAAAGGCAAGAAGTTATAATTGAAAATTTTGAAAACAAAATAAAGGAGCAATCTGCTGCCATTGAGAAGAAAGACTTCGAGCTACAAACAGCCGAAGGCTTATTAGTGGATGCTGAAGCAAAAATAACAGAATTAAACTCGAAGCTTCTTTCCCAGTTAGAAAATTTTGAACAAGAGAGACTGAAGCTTGATGCAAGGCTTGAAGCCGAAACTCAAAGAAACTTGGAATTGAAAGAATCTTTGAAAAATCTTCAAAATAAATGTTTGGAGTTCTGCACTCGATGCATTCATCAGCTAAAGCAAGTGTTCCATTTTGTCGGAGCCAGTAGTGAAGAGTTTACTCCCTCGGCCGAAGACCTGCCTGGTGCCTTCGAGCATATTGAAGGTGAAATTAATGATCTTGACGAAGTTATAGCTGGGCATAGCGACTTTTGTTCCCTGGCAGCTTCTCGGGGCACAGCTGTTGCTTTTTTGAAGTCTGGCTATGAACACGGCAAGATTGTTAATAGACCAAACTTCAGCCTGTCACCGGCAGACTTAGATGATGTTCCGAATCTGGCTCGAAGTATTGCAAACAGATTTATAAAGTTAGTATGGACAAAGGGTGGTCGGAGCAAAGCTAGTGACGAAGCTCGGAGTCACCTCAAGCTGGTAACAAAATCATACCTTATTCTTACCTTTTCCTTTGAATTTTTGAATTTGGCTTATAATACTTTCGTACAGATTGACCAGGCCGAAGCTGCAGCTGCAGAGTAGAAGGACGAAGCTCCAGAGATAGTGTCGAAGCTTGAATAGTCTTGTAAAAGTAGCTCAAAAAACTCCTGTAATAACTTGTATAAAATATGATGTAATCTGAGTTTTACTTTGTAATATAATCTTACTTTTCCGTCCATGTATGAAATGCTTTGGTGTGGACGAAATTAATACTTTTGAGCCGTAGGCGAAAAAAACCTTCCCTTCTTTGCATACACAGCGAAGCATAAAATTGCCTTCCTTTCGGAACCGAAGCAAGTTTGCATGTTATGCTGATGATGATCCTATGTATGTCTAAGTGAATGTTTATGAATGCAAATGTCATGATGTAATGTATCGTGCAAATGAATGTCCAAATACATATTCGAAGCCATAATCCAACCCTTCATTCCCTTGGGAATGACTCAAATCTTCTTTGCCGCTTATTTTTCGGCTTCACCGTTTATTTTTCAGTGTATCAGCGCTGACTTTTCGCTGTAAGCCTCCCTTAGGAGCTTCTTCGCCTTTTACTTTTGGCGGAATCAGCGTTGACTTTTTGCTGTAAGCCTCCCTTAGGAGCTTCTTCGCCTTTTACTTTCGGCGGAATCAGCGTTGACTTTTCGCTGTAAGCCTCCCTTAGGAGCTTCTTCGCCTTTTACTTTCGGCGGAATCAGCGTTGACTTTTCGCTGTTAGCCTCCCTTAGGAGCTTCTTCGCCTTTTACTTTCGGCGGAATCAGTGTTTATTTTTCGCTGAAAGCTCTGCATTCCTTTAGGAACGACTTTTGAGCTTCTCCCTGTTTTCTTTTCTTTTTCCTTTGCACTCGATGGTGCGTTGTCAACTTTTACATTTACATCTTTGGGGGATATCACTCTTATAGAATTGAAATAAGGAAAAGAAAAATTACATGTTGTGGCCCCATTAAAAACCTTTCTCCCCCTTTGGAAAGGAAAAGGGTGCCACAAGAAAGAATAGAAAAAATTACATCAAGCTAAACATAATATCGCCAAAGCTCGTCCGCATTCCATGATCTAGGAATGTCGTTGCCGTCCATATCCTTCAACCTGTAGGAACCGGGTCTTGACGAAGATACTACCAGAAAAGGTCCTTCCCACTTCAGCTGTAATTTGCCTACTGTCTCTGGGTTGGCTACTCTTCGAAGCACCAAATATCCTGGTTAGATGTTCTTTAGCCTAACCTTTCTATCACGCCATTTTATTGTTTCAGCTTGGTATTTGTTGATGTTTTCCACAGCTTGAAGCTTGATCCCCTCTATAGCATCTTTTTCCACAGAGTAATCAGCTTCAGCTTCGCCTTCTGTCGAAGCTACTATTCTTATTGATCCTGCTTTGGCTTCTTCCGGAGTTATTGCTTCGTCACCAAACAATAGTTTGAATGGCGTAAAGCCTGTTGATCTTGATATTGGTGTGTTGTGGCTCCACACCACTTTGATTAATTCGTCTGGCCACTTTCCCCTGGGCTGATTGAAGATTAACTTCATTATTCCTGTCATTATGATGCCATTAGCTCTTTCAACAAGTCCATTTGACTCCGGATGTCGAACTGATGCGAAATGGATCTTCGTGCCAATTTGATCACAAAATTCTCTGAAAGCTTCGGAATCAAACTGTGTCCCATTATCTACAGTAATAGCCTTCGGTACTCCGAAACGACAAACAATATTTTGCCAGAAAAACTTTTGAATAGTGACCGAAGTTATTGTGGCTAAAGGCTTTGCCTCAATCCATTTAGAAAAATATTCCACTGCCACTACAACATATCTTAAGTTTCCTTGTGCTGGTGGTAACGGACCTAACAAATCAAGGCCCCACCTTTGCAACGGCCAAGTGGGTTGTATTAACTGAGTTAGAGACGAAGGTTGTTTTTGATCTCTTGCACATTTCTGACAACCTTCGCACTTTTGGACTAATTCTGCTGCATCCGAAGCTGCCTTTAGCCAATAAAATCCTTGACGAAAAACTTTTCCAAGCTAAGGCCTAGATCCAATGTGAGATCCACACAGGCCTGCGTGTATTTCCTTCATTAGTTCTATACCTTCGGCTCTGGATAAACACTTGAGTAACGGAGAACAGACCCCACGCTTGTATAGCTCCCCTTCTATTATAACATATGGTCGAGCTCTTGCCTCTATCCTCCTGTTATAAGCTTCGTCATCTGAAAGAAAGTTACCCTGAAGGAAGGAGATGATCTCAGTTCTCCAGTCTTCACTATAGACAGGGGATATGTTGAGGACTGCTCTTTCAAGAAGCTCAACCGAAGGTGCTTTTATTGTTTCGAAAAATACTTCCGAAGGTAAGGGCAGCCCCTATGCTGCTGACTTGGCTAATAAATCAGCACATTCATTTTCTCCACGAGGAATATTTTTAACAGAAAACCCCTCAAAGGAAGCCTCAATCCTTCGAACCGTGTCTAAATATTTTTCAAGCTTCGGATCTCTTGCTTTATAACTTTTGTCAATATGACCAGAAATAACCTGGGAATCAGTTTTAAGAACCCCCCTTCTGATTCCCATTGCCTTTAACTTCCAAAGACCCAAGAGCAAAGCTTCGTACTCAGCAATGTTATTTGTGCAACTGAAATCAAGTCTTGTTGCGTAACAAGTTTTAACTTTGGAAGGTGCGACCAACACAGCAGCTGCTCCTGCTCCGAAGGTTCCCCAAGATCCATCACAAAATACTGTCCAAACTTCAGCATCTTTACTCGTTTCTTCTTCCTGAGCCCCTGGCGTCCAGTCAGCAATGAAGTCTGCCAACGCTTGGGACTGAATCGAAGATCTATGCACATAATCAATACAAAATTCATTGAGCTCCGCAGCCCATTTTCCAACCCTTCCAGTAGCTTCTCTATTTCTCATAATATCCTTCAATGGTTGTGAAGAAGGAACAACTATATTGTATGCTTGAAAGTAGTGCCGAAGCTTTCTGGAGGCCATCAAAACAGTATACAACACCTTCTCCAATTTTGTATAATTTTTCTTTGATAAACTAATAACTTCGGATACAAAGTATATTGGGGCTTGCTTTTTTACTTGGCCTTCAAGCTTCTCCTGAACAAGTGCTGCACTCACCGCTGAGTGCGAAGCTGCCACATATAGCAACAGAGGAGCCCCTGGCGTTGGTGGAGTTAGTGTTGTTAAGTCTATCAAATATTGCTTCAGCTCTTCGAAGGCTCTCTGCTGGACTGGTCCTCATTGAAAAACTTCGGCTGACTTCAGCACTTCGAAAAATGGTAAATTTCTCTCTGCTGATCTAGATATGAATCTGTTGAGAGATGCCAGTCTTCCTGTCAATCTTTGAGCCCCCCTTCTTTGTACTTGGTGGTTCCATTCGAAGGATAGCTTCGATTTTATTTGGATTAGCCTCAATCCCTTTTGTTGAAACTAGGCAGCCAAGAAATTTCCCTTTCTTCACTCCGAAGACACATTTTTCTGGATTCAACTTTAAACCGGCCTGTCTAAAATTAGCGAAGGTCTCCTGCAGATTAGTAATGTGATTCTCTTGCTTCGTGCTTTTTACAATGATATCATCAACATAAGTTAGCACATTTCTGCCTATCTGAGATTGAAGAACCTTCACTGTCATTCTGCTGAAGCTTCCTCCAGCATTCTTGAGCCCCTCAGGCATCCGAAGGTAACAATATGTTCCACTAGGGGTTATGAAGCTGGTCTTCGGCTCATCCGCCTTCTTCATCCAAATTTAATGATAGCCTGAATAACAATCCAGCAGACTCATAAGCTCTGATGAAGCTGCTGCATCAACTAAGGGATCTATCCTTGGCAATGGAAACTCGTCCTTCGGACAGGCCTTGTTGAGATCAGTAAAATCAATACACATCCTCCATTTACCATTGGCCTTCTTTACCATAACAGTGTTAGCCAGCCTTTCTGGGTATTTTACCTCTCTGATAACTCCAGCACTGAGGAGTCTTTTCACTTCATTCCGAGCACCTTCGGCCTTGTCATCATACATCTTCCGAAGCCTCTGCTTTCTGGGTCTGAAGGATGGATCAACATTGAGCGAGTGTTCAATAACATCCCTGTTAACTTCGCAAAGATCATTAGCTAACCATGCAAAAACATCTTTGTTGTTGAATAGAAACCTTATCAAGGTTTTCTCCTGTTCTTCGGATAGTTGGGATCCCAATAGCACCTTCTGCTCTGCTATGTCCTCGCATAAGAGCATGGGCTTCGGCTGATCGGCCGAAGCAGCTTTCTCCCTTCTGAACTTGTATTGCTCACAAGCTTCAGCTCCATCTATGTTATGGATTGCTTTTGAGTCTGTCTAGTTTCCTTCGGCCCTTCTGGCAGCTTCCTGACTTCCATGAATAGCAATGGGTCCTTGGTCCGAAGGTATCTTCATGCAAAGATATGCTGGATGAAGGATTGCTTCGAAGGCATTGAGAGTACCACGACCAATGATTGCATTGTAAGGGTATTCCATGTCAACAATATCGAATACAACTTGTTCAGTCCTTGTGTTGTTGATAAATCCGAAGGTTACATGCATTGTGATTTTTCCAAGTGCTACAATCTACCTTCCTCTGAAGCCACAAAGGGGATGTGTGGCATCATGGATCTTGTCTTCGGGCTCTTGCATCTGTCTGAAGGCCTTAGCAAATATGATATCAGCTGCACTGCCTGTATCAACCAAAACATTATGGACCAGAAATCCTTTGATCACACAAGAGATAACCATAGCATCATTGTGTGGGTAATCCTTGAGCTGAAGATCCTCTTGAGAAAAGGTAATTGGGATGTGAGACCATCTTGATTTGATGAAGGGTCCTTGTACCCCTACATGTTGTACTCTTCTCTGTGCCTCCTTCTTCTGTTTCTTGTTGGCCGGCTCTGAGCATGAACCGCCTGTTATCGGGAGAACCAGCTTTGGAGCCAAAGCAGTTCCAGCTTGATTCTTGATCGAAGCCATCAGCTCAAAAAAGTGGAAGTGAGTTCACCGGAGGTGGGTGCCAATGTTGGGGACTTGTTCTCAAATGCTATGAATCAAGAACAAGGCAACATAAAAATTGTTAAACGTTATAGTCCTTCGTCCTTCGAAGCATTATTTCCCTCGGGATATAATGGATTCCGGACGAAGGTTATGAAGGTTATACCTTCATAAACACAACAAATAATGAGGAAGGGTAAAAAATATGTAAAATAATTTAAACACATGATTATTATTATTAACTCATTTCTATTTCATTATTGTAAAAATGATAACAAATTACAAATGTACCTTCGGCTTGAAGGAAAGCAAAAATACCAGCGTGAAGCAAAAACAAATGCCCAATGCGTGATTACAGGAGAGCACGTGAACAGTACAAGGGTACTGTTCACCTATTTATAGGCACAGTTCACAGCCTGTATATAATTACGTTTTTACCCTTTACAATGAACTATAATAATGACACAGAATATCATGGGTCTTTAAGTCATTTCATCTTTAAGTCGGTTCACCCCTTCGTCTTGAGACATGTCACTATACCGAAGCTTTATAGTTGATAGCTTCGGCTTTGTTTTGGAGAGGATCTGCCGAAGGTGTTTATTTCTTTAGGATCTTCGGCTACGAAGCATATCCCCAACATCTGCACTCCTAGGATAACTTTGGTCTGTAGTAAGTAACTTGATCTTACTTTCTAAATAAATGTAAGTTTATGTAATCGTTTCCGCATTTCTATATCTCCGATGTTCTGTAATGTCTGCAAGACGGGTGAAACGTTCCTGGAAAGGTAAGAAAGAAGATACCAAACTTGTCGAGTGATTCAGGAACATCTACAGGGTTGTCTGATGTCTGTTGGACAAGGACAACTGTAGGTGGGCCTAATTACTTGGGAGGTTCCATCACACTTTGCGACTCAGAGCATCTGCCACCACAATGGATTTTCCTAGGTGATAGTGGATTTCCAAGTCATAATCTTTAATTAGCTCAAGCCATCTTTTTTGCCTCATGTCCAGTTCTGACTGGGTAAAGATATATTTCAGACTTTCATGATCTGTATATATATGACATATATTTCCCAGCAGATAATGATGCCATATCTTGGGGGCATGAACAACTGCAGCTAATTCCAAATCATGAGTTGGATAGTGCTCCTCATGCCAGTGTAGTTGTCTTGAAGCATAAGCTATGACTCGGCCCTCTTTCATTAGGACACATCCGAGTCCACTGCCCGATGTGTCACAATACACATCAAAAGGTTTTTCTATATCCGGTTGAGCCAATACCGGAGCAGTGGTCAATAACACCTTCAACTGCTCGAAGGCTTTATTGCATTTGGAGGACCAGTCAAACTTGGTATCATTCTTCAATAAACCCATAATAGGTTTAACAATCTTGCAGAAATCCGGAATGAACCTGCGGTAATATCCAGCCAGTCCAAGGAAGCTTCGAACTTGATGCACTGTAGTTGGCGGTTTCCATTCTAGAATATCCTTGACTTTGCTGGGATCGACCGCAATTCCTTTTGCAGATAATACATGTCCAAGAAACTGGATTTCCTCTAACCAAAACGCACATTTACTGAACTTAGCATACAACTGGTGCTCCCTTAAGCGTGTTAGCACGATCCGTAAGTGGTTAGCATGCTCCTCTTCATTTTTGGAATAGATCAGGATGTCATCAATGAAGACCACCATAAATTTATCTAACTCAGGCATAAACATCGAGTTCATTAAGTATGTAAAGTGGGCTGGAGCATTTATTAATCCAAAAGACATAACCAAACATTCAAATAATCCATACCGCATAGTGAATGCGGTCTTGGTTATATCTTCGGGTCAAATACGGATCTGATGATAACCTGACCTGAGGTCAATCTTGGAGAATACCCGAGCTCCAGTAAGTTGATCGAATAAGATATCAATTCGAGGAAGAGGGTACTTGTTCTTGATGGTGACCTCATTAAGGGGTCTATAATCCACACACATTCGTAATGTCTGATCCTTCTTCTTAACGAAAATTGCTAGACATCCCCATGGTGATGAACTAGGCATAATGAACCCCTTCTCAAGCAAGTTTTGTAGTTGATTCTTGAGTTCTGCCAATTTATTAGGTGGCATTCGGTACGATCTTCTAGAAATAGGAGCCATATCGGGCTTTAGTTCAGTCACGAATTCCACATCCCTTTCTAGAGGCAACCCAGGCAAATCTTCGGGAAAGACATCCGGGAATTCACATACTACTGGAATATCCTGAATTTCTTGTACGATAGCTTCATAAACTCGTCCAAATGGTTTGGCTGGGACAGCTACAGAGATGGACAATTGAATCTGTTCATGGCCATATCTCAATTTGATGGTCCTTAAGTGTGTATTGATGATGGCCTTATGCCGGGCTAACCAGTTCATGCCCAGAATTACATCTATGTCTTGACTTTTTAAAACAATCATGTTGGTAGGAAATTCCCGTCCGGCCAACGTCACTAGTATGTGGAAGGCTACTTCCTTAGTAAATATCCGTCCCCCAGGTGAGTGGATAATAAATCCTTCCCTTGATTCAGTGCAAGGAATGCAATGCTTTTCCACAAAATTCTTGCTTATGAAGGTATGTGATGCACCAGAATCAAAGAGAATAACTGCTGGGTGATTGGCAACAAGGAACGTACCCATCATTACCGGCTCGCCCTCCGATGTTGTAGCCACTTGGGTATAATAAATCCGTTTAGTTTTCTTGAAATTCTTGCCCGTTGAAGTATTAGCTGTGTTCCCCTTTCCTTGGCTGGAGTTCCCCTTTCCTTGGCTAGAGTTCCTAGAGTTCTGTTGAAAATTGGTTTTATTTTGCTTCGGGTATGGGCAGTCCTTGATGAAGTGTCCTTACTTTCCCCAATTGAAGCAACCAGTGGAAGAACTGGGAAGAGCGGGGAAACGAGTACCAGGGGCACTCGGCTGATTGGTAGGAGCGGGGGCAGTAGTAGGACGAATAAAGACAGGCTCCTTGAACGGATATGAAGGTGGGCGAGGCGAAGAACAATTTTGATTACAAGTTCGGATCACCAACCTGGTTCTCTTCTCAGGTCGATTTGACCTTTCACCTCCAAACCCCTTTGATTTTCCATGTCCTGCATTTTTCACTTCCACTGCCAGTGTTGTACTGACAGCCTTACTGTAGGTAAGGTCCAAGCATGTTGCCATTTTCTGCTGAAGCCTGTCATTGAGTCCCCTTATAAAACAATTCTTCTTCTTTAGATCTGTATTCACTTGGTCAATGGCATATTAGAAGAGATGGTTGAATTTGTTGAGATGCTACATTACATTATCTCCCCCTTGCTTTAACCGGATAAACCCTTCTTGTTTCATATCGAGGACTCCCTCTGGAACATAATGCTCCCAGAATGCTAGCTTGAATTCCTCCCAGGTAATCTGATGCCCAGCCGGTTGGATTGCTGAAAAATTTGCCCACCAAGTGTTGGCAGGCCCTCTTAGCTGTTGTGCGACAAACAATGGCTTTTGCGTCTCCGTTCATCGAATCAACCCAAACTTATGTTCCATCACTCTTACCCATTCATCGGCTTCTAAAGGTTCTTATGCTTTGATGAAGAGCGGGAGTCGAGTCTCAAAGAATTCCAAATATGTAGTATAACGCGGTCCTTGAGGAGGAGCTCTTCCTCCGTGCTGTTGGAACTGATTGCCCGCCATTTCATGCAAGAAGCGTGTATTATCAGTGGTGGCATTGACCAGGACAGCGATAGCCTTGGCCAAAGTCGGTGGTACTGGTGGCGGGTTGGGGGTATCCTCCCTACCGCGGGAAGTCCCAGCACCATCATGTGCACGAGTCCGTGATTGCATCTGAGGCAAAGAAACATTTGGAAAAATATAACATGCCAGCTTACACCACCATATTACATTACCAAAATTTAATAATTATACAGACTCCAATGTACAACTTGGCTTCATTACTTATTTTACATAAGTATAATATCTAAATTATACTATTCTAGTCTTCTTCATCCCTTGTTGCTTCATTTCCTGCTATAGGAGACCGTTTGTCAGCAAGGTTCATGGAAGGAGGGGGCCTAAAAAGGTCCAGCTCCCCATTAGGTCCTTCATTTGTTGTACCCGATGGTCCGGCTCCCATTGCAGCAACGTCGGAAGGCACGTCTGGGTGCAGTCGATCATACAATACATGTTCTTCTTCATGTAAAGTATTACAGTACACCTGCAGGCTTTCGAGGGATGCACTATGCTCTGCCACCCAAGCTAGAGCTTTTGCTTCACAGTCCCAAGCGAACGAACGCGAGCTGATGGCCCAATCAATGGTTGTATCCCGTTCTGAGATCTCATACTGCAAGCGGCTGACTTTGTCTGACAATTCTGCTATACGGTGACTGTTCTGCTCTCGTGCCCTGTTTCTATGGCGTAACTCTGACCAGAGTTGTTCCACCCTGGATTCCAGGTTTCCAATTGGGTCGTTACTGCCACTACTACTTTCTTGATGACTGGAAGCAAGTTGATGGCGTGGCACAGCAAAAGGTCCAGTAGATTTGCATGCTATTTTCCTAGTACGCGCCATATCTCCATAAGAGGGGAAGATTTATTTGTATATTCTTAAAGATGATGCACGTTGTTGGTCCTTCTTCTCAGATGCTATACACCAAGAACAAAGCAACACAATTGTTATTGATTAGGGACCTTCGTCCTTCGAAGCATTATCTCCCTTAGGATATAATGATCTCTAGACGAAGATCATGAAGGACATACCTTCATCTTTTTAGTGAGAGAAGATATGAATAAAGACATACGAAACACAAAAAGAATATAAACAACCATTCCAAATCATTAAATTATTCATCTCTTTATTTTATAAACATGAATAAACATCAATAGCAATTATATTACATTTGTACCTTCGGCTTGATAGAAGGTAAAAGAGCGGAAGTGACACAAGAGTGATTACAAGTCAGCATGAATAGTATGGTGTTACTGTTCATCTATTTATAGGCACAGGACGCAGCCTGGATGAAATTACATTCATGTCCTTGACATTCACTATTAACCATAAGGCAAACTGTCGAGGACTAGGCAGGCTTTTCCCCCTTAAGCCTGTTTCTCCTTTCACCATCGTTAATGTGCTGAGCCGAAGCTCCTTCAGCCACATCTTTGGAGCTAGCTTGTCCTTTGTTCAAACAGCACCTTCATACCACGCACACCTTCATCTTAAAGCCGAAGCTTCCTGAAATAGTTTATTATACTTGAAAACATGTTAGTTATGTTTTTGAGGACCATTGGAAGAGGAAGGCCCCCAACAGTAGCCCCTCACGTGTATTAATTTATTTTTGCATTTGACAAATTTAGACTGCGACGTGAACGAAGGCCTTTAGCTGAAGGTCCGAAAAAACACCTTCCCTTCGCTAGAATAGCAAAAGTCAATGACATGTAGGGACCGCCCAGTTGCAATACGCTGGGCAAATAAATAGGGACCCACAGCGATAGCATTTGTTGCGCCTTTCAATTGCTTGTACTATTGTTTCAAGCTTAAAATTTCTTGCTATCAGATTTCGCTTGATTTGTGAGCTTCGTCATTTACACAAGTGCTCGTTAGATGCCTGAAGACAAGAAGATCTCTGAAGAAAAGAAGGTTGTGGACCCTACTCTAGCTGGGTTTTATGAAGCCATGGAAAAGACAAACACAAAAAAGGTTACAAATGAAATATTAGCTGGGTTGTCTGAGGATTCTAATGATAGCGAGAATTTTGATGTGGAAAGTGGGAACGAAGATGCCGAAGATCGGCCCTAGCGGCCAAGTCATACTATCTTCGGAAGGTCGTCCATCAAACAGAGTCAAATTGATGCCATGAAGGGAAGATATTTTCGTGATATCTCTATTATGAGAGTTGGGGGGACAGCGCCGCCCCAGCACCCAAGGAAGATGAAGTTGTTGTTTACAGGAGCTTCATGAAGGCAGGTCTTCGGTTTCCATTGAGCAAATTTGTGGTTGAAGTGTTGAAGACATTTGAGATCTTTCTTCATCATATTACTCCCGAAGCTATAATCAGGACGGGTATTTTTGTTTGGGCCGTGAGGAGCCAAGGGCTAGAACCAAGCGCAAAGTGCTTCTGTAAGATGCACTGACTACTCTACGAGATGAAGGCCACTGGCAAGAAGCAATATCACAACAATTTCGGTTGCTATGGCTTCGTTCCTCGTTCTGATGTAAGTTATGGAGTTCCAACATTTCGAAAAAGGTGGCCGGGGCCTGAATGGAGGAATGGTTTTATGTAAAGAATAATCTGATTGAAAGAGAGGACATAAAGGGGATTATCCAACGCCCTATCTGGTCTCGCTTTGGCATCAGAAGGCCAGCTATTGCACTTGGGAATGATATCGAAGCATGCCAGAAGACTTTCAACAATGTTTGCGCCTTTATTGGCACAAGAGACCTAGTTCAGGAGCACATAGCCTACAGAGTGTGGCCTCTTGTGAATGACTGGGAGATGCTGAAGGAGACCACTACCGGGTCTAGTCAAGGTGGTTTGGTTTACTTGAAATACACCTTCAGATATAGAGACCAGTTTGACGAGCCGAATGATGACTGGCTGACATGTGTTGAGGTGACTAGCGATGAGTTGCTTGGGGCATACACGAGAGCCGAAGATGATGCCATGACCTTAGCCTTCGTAGGACGAGGCAAGAAAAGGTTGAAAAGAGTTTTTGATGTTATCGGCTTCGTATACCCGGACTACACTTACCCCTCGCAAAAGTAGGGAAAGAAAAGGAAAACTATCGCTTTGACTATCTCTGTTGTGTCGAATGGCAAAAAGATTAAGGTTTTAACGCACCGACCAAGGTATATTGAAACGGCCACGGTGCCGAAGCTTGGTGAAGGGAAGCTTGGTGAAGGGACATCTTCCGTCACGGAGCCAGGACAGTCTGCTCCTGTCGGCCGATGCGCTGAAGAATCGGCTGAAGTGCCAAAGGTTCCGGCAACCGGATCGGCTGAAGCACTGAAAGATACTGCCGAAGCTAAAGGAAAGGCAGCCGAAGAGCGAGACCGAGAGGAAACGGCAGGACCACCAAAAATCTTAAGTCCGCCACCGGAGCTAGAATTGCCGAAGGTGTCAAAAGCTCCTGCAATAACTCCCAAGAGGAGGAGGATGGCAAGTGTGCTGGACGCTGTCATGGAGTCGACAAGGGCATTGACTCTTGCCCCTACAAAGAAGGTTGCCGAAGCTGCTACAACTTGCGTTGAAGCGAAGCTGGGACCTCAGTTCCCACTGAGGCAGTGCCTGCTGGAACTGAGCAAAGAACTGAATAAGAATATTCAGATGCTGGCTTGGCTCTAGAGAAGAAAGACGCGCCCAAAAAAGTTAAATCTTCTACTCTCGAAGCACCCTCTGAAGATCTTGAATTTATTATACGACATGCTTCGGGTAAAAGGTTGTCTGAAGAAGAAATCGCGGAAGCCAAACACTACACCCGGGAATTGAAGTACCCGAAGGGGGCCCTGGTGTACAATGGCACCAACGAAGTTGATTTTTTATACTTTCTCCTGGACAACAAGGAAATATCTGTCAGCCGGGAGATGGCAAAAAACATGGGATTTCCGAAGCTTGAAGTTGGCCTTTCTGTCATGTCAAAGGATGACCTCGCAGATAGCCTTGCATACAATAGTCTGAAGGTATGGAAGTTATGAACTTATAAATAGATTATCTTTTGTCTTTTATTCTCGTGCTAATCCTTTGTCTCCCTTCTTATTGCAGGGCTTAATTCTTAGCAACACTTTGAGGGCATAGAAAAATGCTGAGGATGAAAGTTGCCAGATAGCCCTTAGCAACCTTCGGTCTAAGGTTATCAGACTGAGGAACGAAGCTGCAGAGAAAGACAAAATTCTGCTTTCCTTAGTGGACAGAGTGAAAAAAGACGAGGCAAAATGCAATGCTCAATCTGAAGCCCATAAAGCCAAAGTTGAGAACCTTCAAAAAAAACTTGCCAAAGCTAATGAAAATTTTGAACTTGCAAAAGTAAAGCAAGAAATAAGTGAATGGTCGAATGCTAGGCTAGAAAAGAATGCTGAGGAGCTTCGTGAATCCAAGGAGAGATGCTTTGAGAAATCCTTGGATTGCGTAAGAAAACTGAAAATCAGCTTTGCCAAGGTGGGTTCATACTCTTCGGAAGAAAAGTTCATTCAAGGTGACCCCGAAGGAGTCATCGATTGGATAGGTGAAAAAGCCTAAGCCTTTGAAGAAATCAATAGTGATGGCGGGGACATTTGTGCCTTCGCCGGCGCCTGAGGGGTTGCAGCAATTCTGGAGAAGGCTGGTTGTGACCATGTTAAAGCTGCGGCCCAGACCGAAAACCGCCTTCTCCACAGACGACATGAAGGACCCCTCGGCCGAAGCCACTTTGGTGGGCGGGAAGTTTTATTCTGATGTCTGGGTGAACGGTGGCCGAGAAATGGCCAACGAAATTATAAAGAAAAATGAAAAAGAATCCCATGATGCTCGAGAAGAAGCTAAGCGAGCTGAAGAAGCTGTTGAGCGCGCAAGGCGTATAGGTATTATTATTGAATTCTTGTTTCGTTGTTATTTTTCTGGCTTCAGACTAATGATTTGCTTACTATACCTGAACTTTCACCGCTACCTGAGCCGTACGACCCCCAGGCCGATCCCATTAGGAAAGAGTCGCTGGATGTGATGAGTGTTGCCAATACCATCGTCGACGAAGTCGTCGATAAACTGTTGAATGAGGCCGCCGAGAAAATTGTCAAAGAAGACTAGGCTTTTGTTGTAATGATACAATGTAACATTTGTGTATGAAACAATCATCAAACATGTATATTAATGTAATATATTTCTTTGCGATCCATGAAATTTACGCACATACCATTTTTGAGCCTTCGGTGAAAAAACACCTTCCCTTCTTTTCATGCTTCGTAAAGAAAAGAGCCCTTTTATAGCAAAGCTATTGTGTGACACTGTTGTCAATAGGATTTCTAGGTAAGATTGTGTTTTCCGAAGGTTTGCTTCGTGCCTCAATACACTTTCATTCATCAAGTTATTGCCAAAGATTTTCTTCACGCTCAATCCTTGTTGTCGATGCGGTATGATGTATGATGTAATGCTACGTGGAATGATGCAATGATATGATGCAACATGATGTTTATGTCGAATACACACGCCTGCACTAAAACACTCAAGACTCTGCATCCCCTTGGGGACGTCTTTGGAGTCTTTAAGATCTGTATCCCCTTAGGAACGACTTTAGAGCTTCTTCACCTTATATTTCGGTGGTATTTAAGCTCTGCATTCCCTTAAGAACGACTTTTGAGCTTCTTCACCTTCTATTTCGGTGGTATTTAAGCTCTGCATCCCCTTAGGAACTACTTTGGAGCTTCTTCACCTTATATTTCGGTGGTATTTTGGCTCTGCATTCCCTCAGGAACGACTTTTGAGCTTCGGAACTTACTCTACGCTCCCTTAGGAACGGCTTTTGAGCTTCGGAACTTACTCTGCGCTCCCTTAGGAACGGCTTTTGAGCTTTGGAACTTACTCCGCTCCCTTAGGAATGACTTTTGTAGCTTCAAAGCTTTACTCTGCGCTCCTTAGAAAATGACTTTTATAGCTTCGGAAGTTTGTTAGGAGGAAGCATTTTACTCAATGATACTAGCACGATTATTATATGAAATCAGAATTCAGTCCTTTGTAACTTGTTTTTCATACAAGAAAAATAAAATGACAAAAAAGATAGAGATACACCAAGGGTAGGATAATCTTTAGTAGATGTGCTTGGATTCAAGCACAGTACTATTAACTGTGCGAGCTTCGGACTTCTCCCAAAAATCGCGCTGTTGTTGAGCGTGCTGGTGCCCTTCTAGCTGCTGGCTTCTGGTCAGAGTATGTGGTAGCGGTGATGGTGGTGGTGGTGGGAGCTGGGCCCAGGAAGCTTGAGAGTGGCTTGCCGAAGCAACAGAAGTCGTAGGCTGTTGATTACCTACGTACTCTGGGATATAGGGAGAATAGCACGAAGCAGTATGTAGGACCTAGTTCGGCTGATTATGCCATGCCTCAGCTTTCGCAATCTCTTTTGTTTCTGAATTGTGACTTGGCATGTTCTTGTGGTGTGGCCTTTATCTTCACTGTAGAACAAGCAAAACAGTCTTCTGGGCTGATCTCCTTATCTTCCTTCGAAGCTTCTGCCGCCTCTGCCTCTTGGGGCTGATGGTCTGAAGGAGCTTTGTTGTGGCCCTAAGGACTGGGAGCTGTGTTACTACCTTTGAGGTTGACTTCCTCTATCATCACTCGGGTTAGAATTATGGATCGACCTGACGTGCCTAGGGTGAATTCTTCCTCCGAAGCCCCTGGTCATCTCAGAAAACCTGTATGCTTCTTCCCTTCTATGGCGGAAATCATTGTCGGCCCAGATATACTCATCCATCTTTTGAAGAAGCTTCTCCAAGGTTTGTGGGGGCTTCCTGGCAAAATATTGAGCCGTAGGTCCTGGCCGAAGCCCTTGATCATGGCCTCTATGACAATTTCATTGGGCATTATAGGCGCTTGTGCTCTTAGACGCAGGAACCTTCGGACATATGCCTGACGGTACTCCTCATGGTCTTGCGTGCACTGAAACAAAGCCTGAGCAGTGACTGGCTTCGTCTGAAAGCCTTGGAAGCTAGTGATTAGCATATCCTTGAGCTTCTACCATGATGTGATTGTCCCTAGCCAGAGAGAAGAGTATCAGGTTTGTGCTACGCTTTTGACTACCATGATGAAGGATTTCACCATGACTGCAGTATTGCCCCCATATGAAGATATGGTTGCTTCGTAGCTCATCAGAAACTGCTTGGGGTCTGAATGCCCATCATACTACATAGGAAGCTGAGGTGGCTTGTATGATGGGGGCCATGGAGTAGCCTGCAACTCTTCTGCCAAAGGAAAAGCATTATCAAAAGCAAAATTGCCATGATGAAAATCACCATACCACTCATCATCATTGTATGAATTCTCTTGACGAAGCTCTTTGTGATAGGGCCTTTGGTCTTGGTCCTCCTCGGTGAGATGGCACATTTCTTCGGCGGCCTCATCAATCTTTCTCTAGAGATCGGCGAGCCGAAGCATTTTCTCTTTCTTCTTTTGAACCTGTTGATGGATAGCTTCAAGGTCCCTGGTCTCTTAGTCTAGTTACTCCTCCTGGGGTGTTGGGCTGATAGCCTTCCTCTTCTGGCTCCTAGCTTCGCGTAGCGTCTCCAGATTAACATCTAGTGGCTGTAGTGCAGCCCCTGGCCCGGATGTTTTCTTCGGCGGCATGATGTAACACCCTGAATTTGAGGGTATGAAATTTCTTTTCTAATATTCACCAAATTCAGGTGTTACCCTCTTCTTTACTTGCTTTTCTTCTGTTTTTTAGATAATGGGCATTAATTTTATTATATATATAAGTTTTTAGCGTAGTAAAAATAAAATCCTGAAGAAGCATTGATTGTTGCATTCATGTCGTTGCATAGTGTTTATGTGTGCAAATGTTTTGGAACTATATCGAATTATCTTGATCATGTTTCTGGACTTTTTTCGGGAACCTTAGAAATCGTTCATTCGAGTATTAAATATGAATTCCAGTCTCTCTAATATTAGTTAAATACCTAAAATTTAGTATTTGCGAAAACTACAAAATCTTGGAAACACAATAATACATACATATATATATATATATATATTTCTTCCTCTCGTCGAGCCTATTTCAGATATCGTGAGATCACCAAACTGCTTCTCCTCGCGAACAACATGTCGCTCACATCTGCTATCCCTGTCTACCCTCCGTCTACCCCTACCTCCCCTTGTGTCTACATTTGTCTATACTCGTCAACCTCCACTTTTCTCACCTTGTCGTGCAACGTCTCACGCGATGTGCACGCAACCGCCTTCCCCCTCGCTCGTTCTTCTCGTGGTCATCTGAGGCCCAAGTGTCAACTTTATCTTCTCTAAAAGTTATCTATTTCTCGTGCACGCGTCTGACTTGGACAAAGCCTCAACAATCTCTCCTCATCCTGCCTCCCATCACAAGCCGTGGCGAAATCGTGCAACTGACTTTCGCGCCCTCTTCTTTATATATATATACACACACCTTATCATCGCGAACCACCTCTCTTTTCATCCTCGCGCGACAACTCCTCACGCCCGGTTCAGCTCGGTCGTGTGCCATGTCGCGCGCACAAAATCACCTAAAACTGTGCCTGACTTGAGTCCCACCCGTCCGCAGCACAAGCATACCCCCTTGCTCAACCGTTTCACTGATCTATCGGCCCCACACGTCGTAATCATCCTTTCCAAAACCGCCTCTCCTCTTGACCCCGCACCTTTGTGTCGTGCGTGCGCATAAAATGGAACTAGCATCCGTGTGTGCATGCGTAGAAGTGCCGGCGCCCTCCTCTGTCCCTCCCCACGCAGCAGCTAGAGCCCGCCGTCGCCAGGAATCCTTCGTGTGCAGGTGAGCCCTCCTCCCCTCCTCACGTCACTTCTTTCCTCCCCTCCCCTCAGCGATCTTCTTCCTCGCGCAGCCCCATGGCGGACGCGGCTAGGGAGTCGTTTTCCCCTACGCACTTCACTAGCTTCGCATCCCGCGTGCCTCGCCAGCCGTGTGAGCCGCCATGGCCACTACTACCACACAGCGCCCGCCCTGCTACCCCATGGACGAGGCACCGAGAGGCCCCTAGAGCGCCTTGCCGCAGCCAGCGCGTAGCCATGGCCACGCATGTAGCCCGTCGCTTCCTTCTTTGTGTGCTGCTTCGCCACCACACCCTGTACGCAGCCCGGCCAGTGAGCCCTAGCCCCACCTCGTGCCCGCTACCACGCTGGCCACTGTCGTTCTACACCGCACCTGTGCACTAGCTCTGGCGATCCACCCAGTCATGCGGCGAGCCTTTCTTCTTCCCTAACGGCTCTACCCTGGCCAGCGCCCCAGCGACCAACTGGCCAAGTCCCATGCGCATGGCCAGCGTGGTCCGTCCCCAACCTTCGGTGATGCTCCGGCGTGGCGTCCTTGGCCAACAGCCCCGTCGACGAAGCCCGCAGTCTGCTCCCTGCGCAAGCGACCGTGCTTCCGTCAAAAACTGTAGAGAGGAAACTGCCTGGGCCCCACCTGCATGCCGTTTCCCCACGATCCGTGTGATTGAAGAAACCGCATGCGGGCCCAGCTCACATGCACATGCACACATGTCACCAACAGCAGACTAGACAAATAGAAATGGTCTTCTCATCCCACGCACAAATCTCATGGAGACATGCATGACCAAGCGAGTACCACTAGAGCACATTCTGGCCACGTGTCGTACTCCTAGTGGCCCACGATCTGGATCCCAGGATTCTCTGTGGCTGTGATTCGTGTGGCCTTGGGTGTGGCTAGCCTCTGGCCAATAAAAATTAGCCACATTGCCTAGTTTGTTAAACCCCTATATCTTTTATGCGCATTCCAGTTACTATATCTACATATTAGTAACATTATTTTATGACGATGTAAGCTTTAATTAACTAATTAATTATTTATTCATCCAATATCTAGAATATCAATTTAAATAAAACTAATTTATAGTTTTATTTGCGTTTTTATAAATGCAGAGTAATGAGATTAATGTCAACTCGCATGTTCTGAGCTAATACTCGTTTATAATAAGCACGACATTTATTTTGCGATTCTTGTGTGTCGTGCATGTTATTCACGCACGACATTGTTCGCGCGTCGTTCGTGCGTGTTGTGCGTGTTGTTCGCGCGTCGTCACACGTCGTTCTCGTGTGTCACATGTGCCGTTTTTCACGTGCGTCGCACGCACTATTTCGCGCGTGTCGTGCATGTTGTCTGCACGCATTATTAAATCGCTTGCTATACTCACTAATGTTGAATTAATTCTCGCTTAGTCGTCGACTAATTTACAATACAATTTATCAGAAATATTTTCCACAAATGATTTATATTAATTAAAATCAACTTAGAAATATATTTTTACGCGCTAATCATACAAATCTTCCGAAAGTTATATCTTTCCAACCGTAGTTTCGATTTCAGTACTTCTTTTTCTCGCGCAACCGTAGTAGCGAGCTTTATTCCGCATTGCTCGTTTTTATAATGTTTTATCTCGTATGGTATAATGTTCTTATGTAAATATATGTTTTCTTGTGCTTGTTTGTATTTATTGCGCGTCGCGAATAGATTGCGATCTGTTCCTGAGCTTCGAGGAATCGACGATCAAGATTTGGTGAACCACTCGTCCCGAGATCAAGTTCTTTGAGTTCTACAAAGTTAAAGACCCTAAGCATCTGTTTGGTAAAGGCTAGTGTCCTCTGACCTATTATGTCCCATTTACATTATAATTCATCAACCCGCATACCATGATCAACCTAAGGATTGACTAGTATTATGTTTTCCTGTCCTTGTTTACCCTTTGGGAATTGATTATTATGATTAGTTCTATGCTAGCGCTTTACTTTAATCAATAAACATGATGAGATACAATGATGATACTATGATTTTATTCTGGATATGACAACTTGGGTTAATGTTAAAACCTGGCTCTCTACTAGAAATAATTACCTGACCAACTAAAAGCAACTACTTGACCCTAACCCCACATAAAGCTAGTCCACTACAGTCAAACGGGACATTTGTGGAGTACGTTGATGTGTACTCACCCTTGCTTTCACAAAACACTAGGTTGCCTTTGGTACAATCTATGCTCAGGTAAAGAAGGTGTCGAGGCAGATCTTCAGGAGTTCTAGGACTTCGACGAGTTCGAGGATTAGACTAGCGAACTCCCCCAGTCAGCTGCCTGTGGTGGGTTGTTTACATTGGCTACGTTTCGATTCTGTGTACTTTGATTTATATTATGTAAATGGCTCTAGTCTGTAATATTATTACTTACTCTTTATTGTTATCCAAAGCATTGTGCTATGATGAGTCATTTATGTAATCGTTGTGTACATGGATTTCTGATCCTGGCACATACATGGTTCGCATTCGGTTTACCTTCTAAAACCGGGTGTGACATAAGTGGTATCAAAGTCGTGCTGACTGTAGGACCGCTAGCCTAGAGTAGCATTGGCCGTTTTTAAGGACTTATTGACTATTACTTCACCTCATCCTTGATGTTGTTTCACAATATTAGTCACTTCGACTAATTTTATGTTGTGCTCCTACATGCTCCCTTGCCAAAAGTATTTTATTCTAATATGGTCCATACTTTTCTCAACCTATTAGATCTGATCTCACTCTTGTGCTTGCGACATCTTTGTAGATGCCCCCTGACCATAGCCTTTAGTCTTTTGGGATTCTTCCCTCTCTCATTATTAAATTGCTATCATTTGACCATCCCTATTCCCTTGGTATTGACATGCTTGTACCCCTAGATTCTTCAATACTCTTGTTTCAAATACTTACCTCTGAAAACTCTGTTATCTATTTAAACATTCCAGTTTATATGCCCATGACCTTCTTGTGTTCTAAAATCCCTTCCTATTCCGGTGTTAAGTCATTATCTTTTGGCTTTGTTCTATTCCCTTGTCTTGGTATGCTCGTGTCCTTGAAATCTTGCATACTCTCATGTTTTTTATGCTTACCTTTATATCACAATGTCTATTTAAAACATTTCTGTTAACATGTCCTTGACCTCCCTTGTTTCCTAATGATCCATGAGCGGTCATTTTATTTGGCACATTCGTGGTAATCTCGTTGTTTCCTTGTAACTTCCTTCGGTGATGGATCTTTACTCCAACTCTTTTGTCGGAACCTCACTTATCTTATCCTTGATTGTTTTCTCCACTTCATCACTTTGCGAGTCTTGCCTTAACTCTGTCCTTGGATTATGTTTTTCACCATTATCACCTTTATCCTTATCACATCTATATCTTACCTTGATGTTTATCTGTAACAACCGGTTTTAAAGGGCAAAGCCGGGTGCATCTCATACATGCGCCAAAAAGACAACATATATAATAACAGAGTGTATAGAGATAAATGTCATAAAACATCAGAGTATTTATTACATAGCGGAAGACTTATTACAAAATAAATGTAAAACGAACTAAGGATCGTTGGCGCCGATGTCGACTTGAGAAACGCCACCTAGATCAAGTCGAATGCCTCAGTGTTAGGCGGCTCCTCTTCGACCACCTGTTCTTCTCCTGTGGGGGGTGTGAGACAGCAAGAGTGAGCTCACATACGTTCATCGCTCAACAAGTTGTGGGGAATAATGTGGCATGAACTCACCAAAGGTGGGAGTTCATGAAGTGTAAGGCTGATCAATGGAATAAAGGCTGAAGCTGAGCATTGCTTTTATAAGTTGGTCAAAATTTTATTAGCAATTACTAAGTGTAAGTAAATACCAAACCTTAATAATAATAAAGAAAGTAATAGTAAAATAATCCCAAATGCGATGCGAATGTCAAATTAAATTTAAGTTCCATATTTAATCATGTGAGGGTCCGAGCCGCTCATGACCGTGAGCACGGCTAGTATACCAGTTTTACACTCTGCAGAGGTTGCGCATCTTTACCCACAAGTCATGTTACCCATCTGCCAAGAGATGGCCAATCCCATACACCTCTACCGAGGAGGCGAGGCAGGGTAACACTACGAGGCCTTTACAAAGTTCCACTAGCTTCAGAAATCCCGCTACAGTTTATAGGAAGCTCCAATGCAGGGTTCTTGCCTGACCGCCATCGCAGCAAAATCAACCCAAGGACCTCCCTACACTGACCACTCCCCTACTGCCCTTGCCCCTTTCGGGTAAGGAAGACCTCCACTAGCTTTCCTAGTTAATCAGCCAAGGGCGTCCCATTAAACCCTTGTGGTAGCACTGTTTTCCCGGGTGGTCGCTCCATGTTCCCATTAATTTAATGATCTTAACATGAACAGTAATAATAACAAGATAATAACAGGATAATCATGAGTAGTGTATCTCCATACCCAATCCACATAAAGCAATAGCAAGTACTACCCAAAAATATTTCAGGGGTGGACAAGGTATAAAGATAACCAAAACTGGGGTAAGCTAAAGGATCCCATCAAAATTAACCTATGCAGATCATTAAAATTAATAAGAACATGGCTGGGAAAAGTAAGTGATCAAGGGCACAACTTGCCTGGCACTTGAGATTCCAGGTACCAACTCGCTTTTCAGATGACATGTGTCCTCGCGCTAGTCGTAGCAATACAAACAGATATGGTATAGATAAAATTAACATCACACCAAACATAAGAACAAACTGAATATTAATAATCTATGCGTTGCTACGAGACTAACGCAACTTGAATGGATCAAATCGGAGTTAAAACGGAGGAGATACGAATTTCCTAGGGTTTATGTATTTGGTACGAGATTAATTAAGAGATAAATTTTTAATACCATTTTCATGTTAAAACAGAGACACAGGGTGATAAACAACATTATTACAAAATTATAGAAATTGGAATGGATCAATTTGGATCAAAAATGGAATTTCTATGAATTTTACAAGTTTATAGATTTGTTTTTGTATTAAAAATGAATTTCTATAATTATTTCTCTGTTTTTAAACATCTCTGGACTGGGCCTCATTTTTCAGAAAGTTCAGGGGCTTCGGCGCAACAATAACCCAGACTCAGCACTACCCGCCGGTGGACGGCGGGTTAATAACAATAAAAGGTAGGGACTCTTTAGCAAAGTCTATCGGCGAAAGGGTATCGGACGGGATGAGCCGTCCGATCATGATCCGACCGCACAGATTTAATTAGCCGCGCCCGAACCGGTATAGCATGGTTGCCGTAGGATCGAAGATCTACGACACAGGTTAAATCTTACCCTTCATTGAACCGGAGCCGTATGATTAAGATCGACGACCCAGATCTGACCACGCGTTGAGGTATATGAACTCTAATCCGATCCGTTGGATTCTAAACGAGTGAACCAGATTGAATCGGCACGAATGGGTAAAGGTTGCTCTAATCCTAATCGTCCCCGGATAGATCAACGGCTCATGGCTGCCCTACCTTACCTGGCCGGAGAAAGCGGCGGCGCCGCCCTGGCATACGGCGATGGGCACGCCGGCGACACGAGTTCCCGATCCCCGGCATACCATCGCCCACACGACTCGGTGCAAAACGATCCTAGAGACCCAACGAACACGGACAGAGGCTAATTACCGCGGTTCAGGGGAGGAGATGCCTCCGGCCACGTGAGCGGTGAGGTCGCGGCGACGGTCCCACAGCGGTGAAGACTCCCCGCGCACCAGGTCGCCAGTCCAGCGCGGAGAGGTTGCAACTGAGTACTTGAAGCAGGCCAAGCTCTCCCGGCTGGTGCCCGATGGTTCGACGGCGAGCATGGTCAGCGGCGGCACTCGTCATTTTCTTCTCTCATTCTCCCCTGTTCTTGTGACCGCGGCAGCTTGCGACGGCGATGAATTGGTGGCTGGTGAGAGGTTGAGAATAAAGGAGGGAGAAGAAGAGGTGCACGGGTTGCCCTTTGTACCCAGCCCAGAGGGGGTCATCCCGGTCAGCCCATGCCCGCGAATTTCGCGGCGGAGCTGTTGCATCAGCCGATCTCCACGGCGGGTGGGCGAAACTGGGGAACGTGGTGACTGACAGCGTTCTATTGGAGGGGGATTGACGCAAAGAGGACGTAGAGCCCCAGGGTAATCCCTTACGGTCGCGCGGGGGTCAGTTCGTTGCGTCGTCAACCGATTCCGAGGATCGCGCAAGGATGGAGCTCGCCCGGGTCGCGCGGGCGAAGGAAGGGGGCGAGTCTGACGTCCTGGGTCCACGCGCTAGTGGCGGGGAATGCGGATTGGGCTGCGCGGGGGCAGAAGCTAAATGGGCCAAAATGGAGTTGAAGCGGCCCAGGAGCGCCCAGCGCGAGTTTTTTTTTCTTTTTCTTTTGTATTCTCTCTTTTCTTTTCTGATTTCCTTTTTCTCATTTTGAATTTCAAATTTTGACTTTTAAAATTTTTTTGTTTTGGACTCGTTCATATTTCAATTGTACAAATTCAAATCTAGTGATGAACACGGTATAATGTTTTATGTAGGTATTTCCTTCATGGCATCTTTCCTCTCTTTCTTTATTATTTCAAATTCTAAATTGTAAACCAAGTCTTAATTCCCATTTATGTAATCACTATTTTCAGTGAATGCACTCACACAAAATAAATTCAGCATGATGCATATTTTATTAAGGAATTATCCACTTTACCTTTGCCTTCTAATACTTTTCATGAATGAAAAGGTACTACACATGAAGATTTATTTCTTTCTCTTATATTTCAAAGTTGGGTATTACAAATCCTACCCCTCTTAAAAAGAATCTCGTCATCGAGATTTAGGAAGGACTAGGGAAAAGATGGAGAAAATTTATCCGAAGATCTTCTTCTCTTTCCCATGTTGCTTCATCTTCACCGTGGTGACTCCATTGCACTTTGCACATCTTTATAACCTTATTCCTAGTGACTCGAGTCAAAGTATCCAAAATCTTGATGGGGTACCCAGCATAAGTCAAATCCTCTTGAACACTAAGGTCTTCCATTGATAACTGTTCTTCAGGTACCCTGAGACATTTCTTCAGCTGGGATACATGAAAAACATTATGAACATCCGCAAGATGATCCGGTAACTCCAATCGATATGCAACCTCTCCCACTCGCTTTAAGATCAAGAAGGGTCCAATGAAGCGAGGGGACAACTTTCCTTTCACTTTAAATCTTCTCATGCCCCGGAGTGGTGACACCTTCAAATAGACATAATCTCCCTCTTTAAACTCTAGCAGTCTTCTCCGGGTATCAACATAGCTCTTCTGCCTGGACTGTGTAGTTCTCAAATTCTCCCTTATTTGCTGGACTTGTTCCTCTGCTTCTTGTATAATCTCAGGTCCAAACAACTGCCTTTCACCAGTTTGATCCCAGTACAGTGGAGTCCTGCACTTTCTGCCATACAAAGCCTCAAAAGGTGACATCTTCAGACTGGCCTGATAACTATTATTATATGAGAACTCAGCATAAGGTAGACTCTTGTCCCAACTACTACCATGCTGAAGGGCACAAGCTCTCAACATGTCCTCCAATACTTGATTAGTCCTTTTAGTCTGTCCATCAGTCTGAGGATGGTAGGCCGAACCAAAATTCAACTTCAAATCCATATTCTCACGACAACTTTTCCAAAATCTAGAGGTAAATTGTGATCCTCTATCCGAAATGATCTTCTTCGGTACACCATGTAGAGACAAAATCCAAACCATATATAACTCTACCAATTGCGATACCATAAGTAGTCTTGACCGAAATGAAATGAGTCACTTAGGTCTGTCTATCCACAATCACCCATATCGAATCATATCCTTTCGGGGTGCGCGGCAATCCAGTAATGAAATTTATACCAATCTCTTCCCACTTCCATTCGGGTATCTTTAATGGGTTCAATAGTCCAGCTGGCCCCTGGTGTTCAACCTTAACTCTTTGGCACACATCGCACATAGCCACATGTGCAGCCACATCTCTCTTTAATCCATACCACCAATACTTCCGCTTCAAATCCTGATACATCTTAGTACTTCCAGGATGGATAGAATAAATTGAGTCATGTGCTTCCTTCAATATAGTTTCCCGAAGGCTATCAATATCGGGAACACAGATCCGATTCTTGAACCATATCGTGCCTTGCTCATCCTCCGTGAATTCCGGAACTCGACCTTCAAAAATTAGATCCTTAGTCTCTTGTATTTTAGCATCACCAATTTGACCTTTGCGGATTTCTTGCTCCAAAGTAGGTTCCACATCCATAATAACTCCTTTAGTTTGAGCAACTATTCCCCAGGTTAAGTCTCCTAAAATCCTCAACAATCTCATCTAGTAGCTCGGCAACAACAGCTGAATAAACATGCTCCTTTTGACTCAAGGCATCTGCAACCAAATTGCCTTGCCCGGGTGATAGTGAATCTCCAAATCATAATCCTTAATAAGCTCCAACCAACGGCGTTGCCTAAGGTTGAGATCCTTCTGAGTGAATATATCCTTCAAATTCTTATGATCCGTGTACACTTGGCACTTAGTTCCCATGACACAATGTCTCCATATCTTTAGTGCATGCACAACAGCAGCCAGCTCCAAGTCATGAGTGGGGTAGTTCAATTCATGTTTCCACAACTTTCGAGATGCATAGGCAATCACATGTCCTTCTTGCATGAGCACGCATCCCAATCCTTGGCCACATGCATCACAATAAATGTCAAATCCCTTCTGTAGATCTGGCATATCCAACACTGTTTGCATCATCAACCTCTTCTTCAATTGATCAAAGCTCTCTTGGCATTTCTCATCCCACTTGAATTCTCTTCCCTTCTCCAGAAGCGAGGTCATAGGCTTGGCAATCTTAGAGAATCCTTCAATAAATCTCTGATAGTATCCTGCAAGTCCCAAGAAACTCCGAATCTTCGTAACTGTAGTGGGTATGCTCCACACCACTATATCCTTAACTTTAGCAGGATCCACTGATAACCCTCCATTAGAGATGATATGTCCAAGAAATGGCACCTCGCCAATCCAAAACTCACATTTGCTATACTTGACGTAGAGTTGATTATCTCGTAGCTTCTATAGCACCAATCTCAGATGTTCCTCATAATCACTATCACTCTTGGAATAAATAAGAATATTGTCGATGAACACGACGACGAATCTATTCAGATTATGAACACCTTATTCTTTAGATCCATAAAATAGGTTGGTGCATTAGTTGGTCCAAATGACATAACGGTAAACTCATATAAACCATATCGGGTCGAGAAATTCGTCTTGGGAATATCCGATGGCCTAATCTTCATTTGATGGTAACCCGATCGGAGATCAATCTTGGAGAATAGTCTTGCACCTCTCATCTGATGAAATAAATCTTCAATGCGGGGTAATGGATACTTGTTCTTCACAGTGACATCATTAAGGGTCCTATAATCCACACACATCCCTTGCAATCCATCTTTCTTCTGTACAAACAAAACCGGTGCTCTCCAAGGTGAAGAATTCGGACGAATGTACCCATCCTCTTGCAACTCCGTTAAGTGCTTCTTGAGTTCCTTCAACTCCTCTGGAAAGACATCCGAAAAATCCTTAACCACACGGATGTTGTCATCAACAAACTTCTCATCGACTAAGAATGCCGCTAATCTGGTGGTGGTAGTTATTGCAACTTTAACTTCAAATCTTTGTCCTTTGGAACTGGTGAGTTCTATGGTTCCCTTAGCACGGTGTATAAACTGCCTTTGTCCTTCTTAACCATGATATACCAAGGATCACGTCTATAGTGCTCTCTTCTAACACTATAGGGGTAGTCCATCTGGGTTAGAAACACAGGGTATGGAAGGAAGAATTGTAGACAAGGCGAGTAATTACGGGGAATGTTACTGTGGGGGATTTATTAGCTAAGTAGATTAGTGTGTTATCCACTAGAGCTAATACATTACCTTATGGTGGAACATGCTAAGATGCCCGTCTATACTATTTCAATCAATCAAAGAAGCAAATTAGACATTTATCATCAGAACAATCAACCAACATTTTTAATAGAGAAAATAGTTTTAATTTTGTCTTAGGCTTCCTATCTCTTAAAAATGTCATAGGGGTAGGGTTTCCAAGGTGTGAAATCCATCTTGACTAAGAGTAGAAAAGGTAAGAATGATCAGAGTAGAATAGTAGAAGATGAGACAGGATCAAGATAAGTGTAGAAAGAATCAGAGTAAGGTAAGTATAGAAGGATTTAGAATAAGGTAAGTAGGTAAGGGTTTGTCCATTCTATCTAGGTTTCGTCCTACAGTCAACATTTCCTCTGATACCACTTCTGTAACACCCGGTTTTAAAGGGCAAAGCCGGGTGCATCTCATACATGCGCCAAAAAGACAACATATATAATAACAGAGTGTATAGAGATAAATGTCATAAAACATCAGAGTATTTATTACATAGCGGAAGACTTATTACAAAATAAATGTAAAACGAACTAAGGATCGTTGGCGCCGATGTCGACTTGAGAAACGCCACCTAGATCAAGTCGAATGCCTCAGTGTTAGGCGGATCCTCTTCGACCACCTGTTCTTCTCCTGTGGGGGGTGTGAGACAGCAGGAGTGAGCTCACATACGTTCATCGCTCAACAAGTTGTGGGGAATAATGTGGCATGAACTCACCAAAGGTGGGAGTTCATGAAGTGTAAGGCTGATCAATGGAATAAAGGCTGAAGCTGAGCATTGCTTTTATAAGTTGGTCAAAATTTTATTAGCAATTACTAAGTGTAAGTAAATACCAAACCTTAATAATAATAAAGAAAGTAATAGTAAAATAATCCCAAATGCGATGCGAATGTCAAATTAAATTTAAGTTCCATATTTAATCATGTGAGGGTCCGAGCCGCTCATGACCGTGAGCACGGCTAGTATACCAGTTTTACACTCTGCAGAGGTTGCGCATCTTTACCCACAAGTCATGTTACCCATCTGCCAAGAGATGGCCAATCCCATACACCTCTACCGAGGAGGCGAGGCAGGGTAACACTACGAGGCCTTTACAAAGTTCCACTAGCTTCAGAAATCCCGCTACAGTTTATAGGAAGCTCCAATGCAGGGTTCTTGCCTGACCGCCATCGCAGCAAAATCAACCCAAGGACCTCCCTACACTGACCACTCCCCTACTGCCCTTGCCCCTTTCGGGTAAGGAAGACCTCCACTAGCTTTCCTAGTTAATCAGCCAAGGGCGTCCCATTAAACCCTTGTGGTAGCACTGTTTTCCCGGGTGGTCGCTCCATGTTCCCATTAATTTAATGATCTTAACATGAACAGTAATAATAACAAGATAATAACAGGATAATCATGAGTAGTGTATCTCCATACCCAATCCACATAAAGCAATAGCAAGTACTACCAAAAATAATTCAGGGGTGGACAAGGTATAAAGATAACCAAAACTGGGGTAACCTAAAGGATCCCATCAAAATTAACCTATGCAGATCATTAAAATTAATAAGAACATGGCTGGGAAAAGTAAGTGATCAAGGGCACAACTTGCCTGGCACTTGAGATTCCAGGTACCAACTCGCTTTTCAGATGACATGTGTCCTCGCGCTAGTCGTAGCAATACAAACAGACATGGTATAGATAAAATTAACATCACACCAAACATAAGAACAAA
The DNA here is from genome assembly GCF_902167145.1 of Zea mays. Classification (NCBI taxonomy): domain Eukaryota; kingdom Viridiplantae; phylum Streptophyta; class Magnoliopsida; order Poales; family Poaceae; genus Zea; species Zea mays. The sequence continues at coordinate 95,117,713 of NC_050097.1, forward strand.
CTGAATATTAATAATCTATGCGTTGCTACGAGACTAACGCAACTTGAATGGATCAAATCGGAGTTAAAACGGAGGAGATACGAATTTCCTAGGGTTTATGTATTTGGTACGAGATTAATTAAGAGATAAATTTTTAATACCATTTTCATGTTAAAACAGAGACACAGTGTGATAAACAACATTATTACAAAATTATAGAAATTGGAATGGATCAATTTGGATCAAAAATGGAATTTCTATGAATTTTACAAGTTTATAGATTTGTTTTTGTATTAAAAATGAATTTCTATAATTATTTCTCTGTTTTTAAACATCTCTGGACTGGGCCTCATTTTTCAGAAAGTTCAGGGGCTTCGGCGCAACAATAACCCAGACTCAGCACTACCCGCCGGTGGACGGCGGGTTAATAACAATAAAAGGTAGGGACTCTTTAGCAAAGTCTATCGGCGAAAGGGTATCGGACGGGATGAGCCGTCCGATCATGATCCGACCGCACAGATTTAATTAGCCGCGCCCGAACCGGTATAGCATGGTTGCCGTAGGATCGAAGATCTACGGCACAGGTTAAATCTTACCCTTCATTGAACCGGAGCCGTATGATTAAGATCGACGACCCAGATCTGACCACGCGTTGAGGTATATGAACTCTAATCCGATCCGTTGGATTCTAAACGAGTGAACCAGATTGAATCGGCACGAATGGGTAAAGGTTGCTCTAATCCTAACCGTCCCCGGATAGATCAACGGCTCATGGCTGCCCTACCTTACCTGGCAGGAGAAAGCGGCGGCGCCGCCCTGGCATACGGCGATGGGCACGCCGGCGACACGAGTTCCCGATCCCCGGCATACCATCGCCCACACGACTCGGTGCAAAACGATCCTACAGACCCAACGAACACGGACAGAGGCTAATTACCGCGGTTCAGGGGAGGAGATGCCTCTGGCCACGTGAGCGGTGAGGTCGCGGCGACGGTCCCACGGCGGTGAAGACTCCCCGCGCACCAGGTCGCCAGTCCAGCGCGGAGAGGTTGCAACTGAGTACTTGAAGCAGGCCAAGCTCTCCCGGCTGGTGCCCGATGGTTCGACGGCGAGCATGGTCAGCGGCGGCACTCGTCATTTTCTTCTCTCATTCTCCCCTGTTCTTGTGACCGCGGCAACTTGCGACGGTGATGAATTGGTGGCTGGTGAGAGGTTGAGAATAAAGGAGGGAGAAGAAGAGGTGCACGGGTTGCCCTTTGTACCCAGCCCAGAGGGGGTCATCCCGGTCAGCCCATGCCCGCGAATTTCGCGGCGGAGCTGTTGCATCAGCCGATCTCCACGGCGGGTGGGCGAAACTGGGGAACGTGGTGACTGACAGCGTTCTATTGGAGGGGGATTGACGTAAAGAGGACGTAGAGCCCCAGGGTAATCCCTTACGGTCGCGCGGGGGTCAGTTCGTTGCGTCGTCAACCGATTCCGAGGATCGCGCAAGGATGGAGCTCGCCCGGGTCGCGCGGGCGAAGGAAGGGGGCGAGTCTGACGTCCTAGGTCCATGCGCCAGTGGCGGGGAATGCGGATTGGGCTGCACGGGGGCAGAAGCTAAATGGGCCAAAATGGAGTTGAAGCAGCCCAGGAGCGCCCAGCGCGAGTTTTTTTTCTTTTTCTTTTGTATTCTCTCTTTTCTTTTCTGATTTCCTTTTTCTCATTTTGAATTTCAAATTTTGACTTTTAAAATTTTTTTGTTTTGGACTCGTTCATATTTCAATTGTACAAATTCAAATCTAGTGATGAACACGGTATAATGTTTTATGTAGGTATTTCCTTCATGGCATCTTTCCTCTCTTTCTTTATTATTTCAAATTCTAAATTGTAAACCAAGTCTTAATTCCCATTTATGTAATCACTATTTTCAGTGAATGCACTCACACAAAATAAATTCAGCATGATGCATATTTTATTAAGGAATTATCCACTTTACCTTTGCCTTCTAATACTTTTCATGAATGAAAAGGTACTACACATGAAGATTTATTTCTTTCTCTTATATTTCAAAGTTGGGTATTACATTATCTTATATTGGTATTTAAAATATCCTCTTTTCCATCTCAATCTGAGCATTGTACTTTACCTACTTTTCCCTTGGTCGTATCCTCTTCCTTGTCACGTACGAATTTTTTAACTCTATCCTTTGTTGTGTTTCCGTTTGTTATTTTCTTTACCCTTCTCATCACTCTATCCTCCCTTGTGATTACATTATGTCTGTTACCTAAAATCTCCAATCTCCTATCTCAATTTGAGAGTGGTGTTTTACTTACCTCACCCTTGGCTATATCCTCTTCTTTACCGCGTGTAAGCTTGGGCGCAACTCCATTCTTTGTTGTACTCATACCACTAGCTCTTCAATGACTTCATCTTTTCTCTCATACCCTTGTCTGTCATCACCTTTGACCCTTGAGATATTGATGTCTTCTACCTAAATGCTTACCTTGAACATATCCTTTAAAAGCCTCCCCTTTCTTTCGACCCAGTTTGAGAACTGTGAGTTACCTATGTCTCCCTTGATTTCTTTTCACTCCTTGTCGCCTTACAGGCTTTGTCCTAATTCCATCATTTGATGTGTTTTTATTTGCTATCACCATTCCCTTGTCATCTATCGATCTTACCTTGACATTTATCTCTATTCCTGCTCTTTAAAAATCTCCTCTCTTCCACCTCAATTTGATAGTGACAGTTTACCTATCTGGCCCTTGGACGTACCCTCTTATTTTCCACTTGCAGGTTCTGTCTTAACTCCATCCTCTGTGGTAATTATATTCTTTGCTCTTATGCTCATTTACCTCCTCTCTTACATTCTTGTCCGTTATAACCAACCCTTGTAATATCTATACCCTTACCTTCATGCTTACTTTGAACCTACCCTTTAAAACCTCCTCTTTTCTGTCCCTGTTCGAGAGTAAGGCCTCACCTACTTCACCATTGATTGCTTCCCCTTCTTTGATGCCTTGCAAGTTTTGTCTAAAATACATCCTTTGTTGTGTGTTTGTCTGTCATCACCTTAACCCTTGTCATCCCTTGATCTTTGCCTTGATGCTTACCCTGTATCTGCATTATAAAGCCTCCTCTCCCATTTCATTGTAGGAGTGTTACCTTACCCCTCCCCGCTCTTGTTCGTTCACTATTCCTCTGTTATGTTGCAAGTCTTGTCTTAACTCGATATTTTGGTGTGCTTTTGCCTGTTACCTCATGTACCTTTGTAATCACTAGATCTTTCCATGATGCTTATCTTATGCCTACCTTTTGACTTATCATCTTTCCCAGTTCGATTTTAGAATTGTGTTTACCTACCCTACCCTTGGTTGCATTTTCTCCCTTGTAAATTAAAGTCGTTGCTTTAACTCCATCCCTTATTGTGCTCGTGTCCCTATCCTACACGTCATGTTCTTCTCCTTGTCCTTCAACAACCTTAGTGAGTAGTTATTCCCTTTTCAAGAAAGCCCACCATTTAAATTAAAAGAATCGTGTAGCAACGAGATGCTTGTTGTTGTGTGTTTGTGTTGTTTGTCTTTGTGTGATGACTAATTTGCTTCTTTGTGATGAATGTTGATGTGTTGTGGCCCTTGGTCCGCAATGACATTAGTTCACTAGGTGAGTGCCATAGAGTTAGGTAGCTGGGTGCTCTCCCTTTTCTCTCTTTAATCCATCTATGCTTACCTTTTTTATCTATACCCTTCCCTCTTGCACCTGTCCGGTTGGCATCCTACAACATCTCTAAATCAGTCAAGATCAGAGTCGGTTGCATCTTCACTAAATGTGTATCAATGCTCCTATTAAGGGGGTTAGCCGCTAACCCCAATGAAGACAATGCGATCAACATCAGCCAACAAGATCAGAGTGGCATAGCGGAAGCGTGTGTGGGTCCTAACCCACAAGTCCAAGAGATCCTCAAGAATTGCATCAATTGGTCTCGAGTATCTGAAGGTCAAAGCAACAGCCCGCAAGTAAAAGTTTCTAGAGTCAAAGTTGAGTCAGAAGAAGCTATGAAAAACCGATGAACCAATCTCATTTTCTTGCTAGCTGCTTCTTGAATCTCGAGGGCGAGATTCCTGTTAAGGTGGTTAGATTTGTAGCACCCTGAATTTGAGGGTATGAAATTTCTTTTCTAATATTCACCAAATTCAGGTGTTACCCTCTTCTTTACTTGCTTTTCTTCTGTTTTTTAGATAATGGACATTAATTTTATTATATATATATATAAGTTTTTAGCGTAGTAAAAATAAAATCCTGAAGAAGCTTCGATTGTTGCATTCATGTCGTTGCATAGTGTTTATGTGTGCAAATGTTTTGGAACTATATCGAATTATCTTGATCATCTTTCCGGAATGTTTTCGGGAACCTTAGAAATCGTTCATTCGAGTATTAAATATGAATTTTAGTCTATCTAATATTAGTTAAATACCTAAAATATAGTATTTGCGAAAACTACAACATCTTGGAAATGCGATTATATATATATATATATATATATATATATATATATATATATATATATATATATATATATATATATATATATATATATATATATATATATATATATATATATATATATATATATATATATATATATATATATATATATATATATATCTTCCTCTCATCGAGCCTATTCCAGATCTCGGGAGATCACCGAACTGCTTCTCCTCGCAAACAACATGTCGCTCACATCTGCTATCCCTGTCTACCCTCCGTCTACCCCTACCTCCCCTTGTGTCTACCTTTGTCTATACTCGTCAACCTCACCTTTTCTCACCTTGCCGTGCAACGTCTCATACGATGTGCACGCAACCGCCTTCCCCCTCGCTCGTTCTTCTCGCGGTCATCTGAGGCCCAAGTGTCAGCTTTATCTTCTCTAAAAGTTGTCTATTTCTCGTGGACGCGTCTGACTTGGACAAAGCCTCAACAACCTCTCCTCGTCCTGCCTCCCATCATGAGCCGTGGCGAAATCGTGCAACTAACTTTCGCGCCCTCTTCTTTCTATATATATACACACACCTTATCATCGTGAACCACCTCTCTTTTCATCCTCGCGCGACAACTCCTCACGCCCGGTTCAGCTCGGTCGTGTGCCATGTCGCGTGCACCAAATCACCTAAAAATGTGCCTGACTTGAGTCCCGCCCGTCAGTAGCACAAGCATACCCCCTTGCTCAACCGTTTCACTGATCTATCGGCCCCACATGTCGTAATCATCCTTTCCAAAACCGCCTCTCCTCTTGACCCCGCACCTTTGTGTCGTGCGTGCGCATAAAATGGAACTAGCATCCGTGTGTGCATGTGCATAAGTGTCGGCGGCCTCCTCTGTCCCTCCCCACGCAGCAGCTAGAGCCCACCGTCGCTAGGAATCCTTCGTGTGCAGGTGAGCCCTCCTCCCCTCCTCACGTCACTTCTTTCCTCCCCTCCCCTCGGCGATCTTCTTCCTCACGCAGCCCCATGGCGGACGCGGCTAGGGAGCTGTTTTCCCCTATGCACTTCACTTGCTTCGCATCCCACGTGCCTTGCCAGCCGTGTGAGCTGCCATAGCCACTGTTACCACACAGCGCCCGCCCTGCTACCCCGTGGACGAGGCACCAAGAGGCCCCAAGAGCGCCTTGTTGCAGCCGGCACGCAGCCATGGCCATGCCTGTAGCCCTTCGCTTCCTTCTCTATGCGCTGCTTCGCCACCATGCCATGTACGTAGCCCGGCCAGCGAGCCCTCGCCCGACCTCGTGCCCGCTCCCACGCCGGCCGCTGTCGTTCTACGCCGCACCTGCGCACTAGCTCCGACGATCCACCCAGTCATGCGGCGAGCCTTTCTTCTTCCCTAACCGCTCTACCCTGGCCAGCGCCCCAGCGACCAACCGGCCAAGTCCCATGCGCATGGCCAGTGTGGCCCGTCCCCAACCTTCGGTGATGCTCCGGCGTGGCGAGTCCTTGGCCAACAGCCCCACCGATGAAGCCCGCAGTCTCCCTGCGCATGCGACTGTGCTGCCATCAAAAACTGTAGAGAGGAAACTGCCTGGGCCCCACCTGCATGTCGTTTCCCCATGATCCGTGTGATTGAAGAAACTGCAAGCGGGCCCAGCTCACATGCACATGCATGCATGTCACCAACAACAGACTAGAGAAATAGAAATGGTCTTCTCATCCCACGCACAAATCTCATGGAGACATGCATGACCAAGCGAGTACCACTAGAGCACATCTTTCATCCGTGCGTGCATGTGAACCAGGGAAAGCAGAGTGTGCCTATTCTAGCCATGTGTCGTACTCCTAGTGACCCGCGATCTGGATCCCAGGATTCTCTGCGGTTGTGATTCGTGTGGCCTTGGGTGTGGCTAGCCTCTGGCCAATAAAAATTAGCCACATTGCCTAGTTTGTTAAACTCCTATATCTTTTATGCCCATTCCAGTTACGATATCTACATATTAGTAACATTATTTTGTGACGACGTAAGTTTTAATTAACTAGTTAATTATTTATTCATCCAATATCTAGAATATCAATTTAAATAAAACTAATTTATAGTTTTATTTGCGTTTTTATAAATGCAGAGTAATGAGACTAATGTCAAATCGCATGTTCTGAGCTAATACTCGTTTATAATAAGCACGACATTTATTTAGCGATTCTTGCGTGTCGTACATGTTATTCGTGCACGACGTTGTTCGCGCGTCGTTCGTGCGCATTGTGCGCGTTGTTCGCGCGTCGTCACACGTCATTCTCGTGTGTCGCATGCGCCGTTTTTCACGTGCGTCGCATGCGCTGTTTCACGCGTGTCGTGCATATTGTCTGCACGCATTATTAAATCGCTTGCTATAATCACTAATGTTGAATTAATTTTCGCTTAGTCGTCAACTAATTTACAATACAATTTATCAGAAATATTTTTTGCAAATGATTTATATTAATTAAAATCAACTTAGAAATATATTTTTACGCGCTAATCATACAAATCTTCTGAAAGTTATATCTTTCCAACCGTAATTTCGATTTTAGTACTTCTTTTTCTCGCGCAACCGTAGCAACGAGCTTTATTCCGCATTGCTCGTTTTTATAATGTTTTATCTCATATGGTGTAATATTCTTGTCGGCGTTTCGACCCCGGGGGGTCCCTGGACCGACGAGTAAATTGTCGCTTCGTGTCCCAGCCCAGATGGGTCGGCGCGAGACGGAACACAAGGGGTAACAAAAAAGGGAACCACGGCTCGTGTTGTCCTGCGCCCAGGGCGGATGCGCTTGCAGTAGGGGGTTACAAGCGTTCGCGAGGGAGAGAGTGAGAGAGAGAGCCTGTTCGTCAGCTCGTTCTCCCGCACGGCCACCTTCCCGTACGAGGGCCCTAGACCTTCCTTTTATAGATGTAAGGAGAGGGCCCAGATGTACAATGGGGGGTGTAGCAATATGCTAACGTGTCTAGCATAGAGGAGCCAGAGCCCTATGTACATGCCGACGTGGCTGTCGGAGAGGTGTTGGTACCCTGTTCATGTGATGTCGTGGCCGTCGGAGGAGCGCTTAAACCCTGTAGAAGCACAGTTGTCGGGGCTGTCGGGTCCTTGCTGACGTCTCCTTGCTTCCGTAGGGGGCTGAGAACCGCCGTCGTCATGGAGCACGCGGGGTGCCATCATTACTTGTTTACCGGGGCGAGCCAGATGGGACGCCGGTCTTGTTCCCCGTAGCCTGAGCTAGCTAGGGGTAGGGTAATGATGTACCCCCCTGTAACGTGGTCGGTCCGAGCCCAAGGTCGGGCGAGGCGGTGACTCCTCCGAGGTCGAGGCTGAGTCCGAGCCCTGGGGTCGGGCGAGGCGGAGACCGTCTTCCGAGGTCGAGGTCGAGGTTGAGTCCAAGCCCTGGGGTCGGGCGAGGCAAAGACCGTCGTCCGAGGTCGAGGTGGAGTCCGAGCCCTGTGGTCGGGCGAGGCGGAGACCGTCTTCCTAGGTCGAGGTTGAGTCCGAGCCCTGGGGTCGGGCGAGGCGGAGACCGTCTTCCGAGGTCGAGGTTGAGTCCGAGCTCTAGGGTCGGGCGAGGCGGAGACCTTCGTCCGAGGTCGAGGCGGGGGCCGAGCCCTGGGATCGGGCGAGGCGGAGCTTCCTATGGCGCCTGAGGCTAGACTCGGCTGCTGTCGGCCCCACCCTGGTGGGTGGCACAGCAGTCGGAGCAGGGCAGGCGACGCTGTTTTCCTGTTAGGTCAGTCAGTGGAGGGGCGAAATGACTACGGTCACTTCGGCCCTGTCGACTGAGGAACGCGCGTCAGATAAGGTGTCAGGTGATCCTTGCAATGAATGCTCCTGCGATATGTTCTGTTGGCGTGGCGATCTGGCCAAGGTTGCTTCACTGCGAAGCCTGCCCGAGCTGGGCCTCGGACAAGTTGAAGGTGCGCCCGTTGCTTGAGGAGGCCCTCAGGCGAGGTGTGAATCCACTTGGGTCTACTGTTCCTGCTCGAGGCTGGGCTCGGGCAAGGCGAGATCGTGTCCCTTGAGCGGATGGAGCCTTGACCTGTATTGCGCCCATCAGGCCTCTGCAGCTTTGTGCTGATGGTGATTACCAGCCGAGTTTAGGAGTCTTGGGGGTACCCCTAATTATGGTCCCCGACAGTAGCCCCCGAGCCTCGAAGCGAGTGTTGGTACTCGCTTGGAAGCTTTGTCGCTCTTTTTTGCAAGGGGACCGGCCTTTCTCGGTTGCATTTTGTTCCGGTAGGTGCGCGCGAGCGCACCCATGGGATTCCGTTACAGAATCGCTCCTGCTAGTCTCGGAAATGTCCTAGGGTACCTCGGGAGCGTAGCCCGAGCCTCAGCCATGTATCGGACGTACCCAGAGTCATCCCTCGCTCTGCGTGTTCTGAGGCGGCTGTCGAACCCTTTGGGGGGCCAACCTTCGAACCCCTGATCAGTAGTGGGCGCGGAGCCCGAGTGGCCTGAGGCGGCTATCGAACCCTTCCGAGGGGCCAGCCTTCGAACCCCTGACCAGTAGTGGGCGCAGAGCCCGAGTGCTCTGAGGCGGCTGTCGAACCCTTCCAAGGGGCCAGCCTTCGAACCTCTGATCAGTAGGAGGGCTCGGGGCCCGCTTCCTTCGTAGAGAAGGATCCCTTTCGGAGTATCCCCTTTCCCGGTCCCTATAGCAAGAGAGAGAAAGGGGAAGAGGAAAAGGATACGAAATTAAATGATGTGGCGCACCTTTTTTGACGCGGTCATTATGGCGGAGGTGAAGCGTCGCCCGCTTCGCCTGCCAAAGGTGTCGCCTCCCCTGCCGCGGAGTTAATGCGACGGGACGAGTGGTTCGCGGGGCAGTCGTTGCGCGAGCCGTTCGAGGAACGGGCGTTTCGCCTTCGAGTTTTGAATTTCGCGGCGGGTTTGGGCGAAGTGTTGAACGGGTCTTGCCCGGGCCTTTATATATTCGGAAAAGGGACCGGTGGTGGTTCTTTACTCTACTGCTCGCATGCTGCTTCGGTTTCCGCAACCTGAGGGTATATCTAGAGAAAGAAAACTGCGCACCTTGTCTGCACCACCGCCACCCCCTTCGCTTGGTGATGGACGACCGGGTAACTGTCGTTCCGCCGTGCGACCCATGGTCTTTCTCCATCGTCACGGTGGACGATCTAGAGGCCCTTGTTGCCGATGGCTTGCTTCGTCCCCTCTCTGGTGACCCGCAGCCGGAGTGGATGGTCCCTCCGAGCGGAGCCGCCCCGTCCCCGCCGTTGGGGTATGTGCTGAGTTTCGTCTCTTTCCATGAGCGAGGGTTCGGAGTGCCAGCAAGCCGTTTCATGCGGGCGATTCTGCATTTCTACGGGGTGGAGCTGCACAATCTCAACCCTAACTCTATCGCGCAAGCAACCATCTTCGCGGCGGTTTGCGAAGGATTTTTGGGGATTGACCCCCACTGGGATCTGTGGACCCATCTCTTCTCCGCGGAGCCTTTTGCCTCGACGACGGGGGAAAAGAGAGTCCGCATGGCGGTGCTGGCCGATGGCTGCATCCTCGAGTTGAGGCAAGCGCGCGCACAACAGTACATCCCCACCATCCTTGTGTCTTCAAACAAGGGATGGCAGCGCCAGTGGTTTTACCTCCGGAACGACGATGGGAGGCTCCCGTCGTTTTCTCAACGAGTGGTGACTGCCGCCGGCAGCAACTGGCGCTATGGGGCCCCGCGCGAGAGACAGAAGAATCTCTAGCCCCTTCTGGAGGCCTTGCAGGAGCTGAGAGACGGAGGGCTTACCGCCGCGTGGGTGGTTGCCGCCATCCATCGCCGGAGGGTGCTTCCCTTGATGGAGCGGCGGTTGCTGCTTTCGGAGATGACGCCGGGGGTCGACTTGGAGGGTTCGCAGATGTCCTCTGTCCCCCTCCCCGCCGATGACCTCCACAGGTGGGTAGCTGGCACGGTAGGGAGGCTGGACGCCGGCGCCCTTACCTAGCCCCTGATGCATCCCGAGCGCGGGTGCTTGTCCCTGGTGAGTGTCCGCTCCTTCTTCTTTCTTGTGTCAGATTGCCCTTGGTTCTCACAGTCGAGATTTCCGTCCGTCTCCAGGAGTTGGCGTTTCACAAGCCTTCCCTGCCACCGGTCCCGGAGGACGCGGTGGACCGAGCCACGCGAAGGGTTGCTGCGGAGAAGAAGAAGGAGAAGAAGGACGCGAAAAAGGCTCGGGCCCGCGAGCGGATGCGGGATCGAGACGCCTTGGAGAGGCGTCGTCGGAAGAAGGAGAGGGACGGGCTCCCGAGGGAGCCGTCGCCGGAGACGCCTGACGACGACGACGACGATGATGACGAAGACGATGACATGGCTGCTCGCCTTGGCCTCAGCCCGGATCTGAGGCTGGGCCAGGGGTCGTCGAGCCAGCCCCCGAGTGGGCTGGCGTCGTCGGTATCTGGGGCCGGGACATTAGGGTCCCAGTCCGAAGAACAGGGGCAGGCCGAGGGGGTACTTGACCCCTTGGTCGAGGTAGTTGAGGTGACCCCAGGGATTCATGCCGACCCGCCGGTCCCCCAAGAGCAATCGCCCGTGCCAGCCGCATAGGAGGTTGGTCCTCAGGTCATCGTGACTGCGCTGGGGCAGACCGTCCCTTCGGCGCCCTAGGTGCCCGAGGCGGGGACGGTGCCGAAGCCGGCAGCGGGGCAAACCTTGGCAGCGCCTGAGGGGGCCGAGGCCCGAGGGGCCTCCCCGCAAGCACGATTGGCCTTGGTCCGGAGTGGGTAAGTATCTGAGGATACCTCTGTCCCGGCTCCTTCTTCGTGTGTCCTGATCCTGCTTTTCCTTTTCCTCCCAGCAAACGGAGGCACGGCTCGACTGGTCTGGCTCCCCGGAAGGTCCTCAAGACGGCGCCGACTTCTGCAGCCAGTGCCGCACCGGGCCACGCTGGTCGGCTGGCCTCCTCACAAGATGCCCCAAAGCGGGGGGCTCAGGCGGCACGGGTTGCCGTGGGGCGAGCTCCTCGGGCTGACCCCTCCGCTGAGGCGGCCGTCGTGCCGAGGGAGACTGCTGGCGCGGGCGCGGCCTTGAACCCACATGCGTGTTGCCGATGCTGGCACCAGCTTCTGCCGAGGCTGTTGCCGTTTTGCCCGTGGATCCACCCGTCGCCGCCGATGCTTAGATGGCTGAGGCGCCGCTACTTGAGGCCGGCGATCGGAAGCCTGCCCCCTTAGTCGAGGAGGTACCCGATGCGCCGACCGCAGTGGGTGCCGATGCCTTGGAGGAGGGGGGCGTAGAACCGTGGCCCGTCCTGGGGAGTGGCGACCTCGTTCTCGCGCGGCGCGATCCCAATGAGCAGCGTGGGCAGGCGCTCCGGTTCTAGACTCGTGGTGCCTCGAAACCCCTCTTCATTCTTGATGATGAGCGGGAGGAGCAGTCTCGGGACGAGCTTCGTGAGTGTGCCGAGGCAGCGATGGGGTCGCTTCGGTCGACCATGGAGGTCCTTTCCAGGAACGTTCCCAGGATCCTCCAGGTAAGGATTTCATGCATACCATTCACGTGACCAGGGCACTCTTTGTGACGCCCTGCTTCTTTTCCTCAGGATTTCAAGGATCTGAGTACCGCTAAGTCGTCGTTCATCCGCCGCGAGGCCGACGTATGGGGTTCGCTGCGGTTCCTGAGGGTCGCGCTTGCCGAGGCTACCGAGCGCCTCTCCCAACGGAGCGCCGAGGCGGTGGACCTTCGGTTGTTCTGTGACAAGCTGGGGGCAGAGGCAGCGTCTGCACGCGTAGAGGCGCAGCGGCGGCAGTTGGAGCTTGGCCAGGTCATCGGTGAGCAGGACCAATCTCGGAGCCGGGCTACCGAGGCTGAAAGCCGGGTTGAGGCCCTTGGAGGCCAGCTAGTCGAGGTGTCTGCTCGGGCTGGAGCCCTTGCGGCGGACCTGGCCATGGCCGTCGGGTCTGCTCAGTCCGCCCAAGCTGCAGCCTCGGAGTAGCGTGCCCGGGCTGAAGGTATGTCTTGGCTGTTTTGAGATTTTGATTCAGCTTCATTCTTCAACTCGTGTTTGAAGAATTCTGTTTTGGCCGTTTGCAGAGTTCGAGTCTGCTCTCAACGAGTCCGCAAGGCACTTGCCCAGGCGGCTGAGCAGAAGGAGGCCAACCGCGTGGCCATGTCCGAAGCTATCTCGGCCTTCTGCCAGGTCTTTGGTCTTGACGACGTCCCCTCGGGAAGCTCCCCCCAGAGTCGCCTGCAGGCCTTGGGTGGCCACGTGCGCGACAGACTCCGCGAGGCGCTGCATCACGGCGTTAGGCGGGCCTTCGCCGTGCTCGCTTCCCACTACGATGTGGATCTAGAGCGGGTCAGCGAGGGGTACTGTCTTCCCGACGAAGATGAAGCTACCCTGGCCGAAGTTCAGAGGCTTGACGCGGCCGCCGCGGGCCCAAGCGCGGTGCTGGCGTCCTCCTTCGAGGTGGAAATCCTTCCGCTTGCGCCACCGTCCGAGGCCGGGGCGAATCTCGCCGAGGGTGGAAACAGCGCTGAGGGTGGAGACGAAGCCGAGGGTGCAGCTCCTCCCCCGGGCGATGCCTGATTCTGCCGGAGCAGTTTGTTTTGAACATGTATGTGTCTTTCGCGGCCGCCGAGGCCTGAACACTTTGTCGTCGTGTTATAAAGCTGTGTTTCTTTTCCTCCCGTTTCGAGTATCCGGACTTGTTCGTCAGTAGCAGAATCGCTTATCCGACTAAGAGTTATTTTTTCGTGAAAGGTGACGAGCGAGGTATCCGTATCCCGGAGGCGTAGGAGTCCCTTGGCTCGGTCGGCCTTGCCGCTTACATGCGCTCTTATTCGTTTCGTGGGGTCCTGTTACTGATATAGCCGGGAAACACGAAAGTCATTTTGGTAGGACTTTTTCCGAGGAAAATTTTGACGCAGAGGGGGTTCCCCCCTTCTAGCCCCTGAGGGAGGGTCGGGCATTGCCGAGGCAATGCTGACCCTTCCTTGATGGTTAGACTTTATTTGTGTATGTAAAGAGGTATATGAACGACTTGAAAACATCTTAAGGGTAAAAGCGACGTAGCTGTCGGATGTTCCAAGCGTTGCTGTAGACCTCGCCATGACTGTTGGCCAGCTTGTACATTCCGGGCTTCAAAATCTTGGCGATGACGAACGGCCCTTCCCAGGGAGGTGTGAGCTTGTGGCGCCCTCGGGCGTCTTGTCGTAGCCGAAGCACCAAGTCCCCCACCTGGAGGTCTCGGGACCGAACCCCTCGGGCGTGGTAGCGTCGCAGAGACTGCTGATACCGTGCCGAGTGTAGTAAGGCCATGTTCCGAGCCTCTTCCAGCTGGTCCAGTGAGTCATCTTGGCTGGCCTGGTTGCTTTGTTCGTCGTACGCCCTCGTCCTCGGGGAACCGTATTCTAAGTCTGTGGGCAAGATAGGCTCGGCCCCATAGACTAGAAAAAACGGCGTGAAGCGCGTGGCCCGGCTTGGCGTCGTCCTTAGACTCCAGACCACAGAGAGGAGTTCCTTCATCCATCGCCTGCCAAACCTGTTGAGGTCATTGTAGATCCTCGGCTTGAGTCCCTGCAGAATCATGCCGTTGGCACGCTCTACCTGCCCATTCGTCATGGGGTGAGCTACGGCAGCCCAGTCCACCCGGATGTGGTGGTCCTTGCAGAAGTCTAGGAACTTCCTGCCAGTGAACTGGGTGCCATTGTCGGTGATGATGGAGTTCGGGACCCCAAAGCGATGGATGATGTTGGTGAAGAACGCCACCGCCTGCTCGGATCTGATGCTGTTTAGGGGTCGGACCTCAATCCACATGGAGAATTTGTCGATGGCGACCAGCAGGTGTGTGTATCCCCCGGGTGCCTTCTACAAAGGGCCGACGAGGTCCAGACCCCACACAGCAAACGGCCAGGTGATGGGTATTGTTTGCAGGGCCTGAGCGGGCAGGTGTGTCTGCCTTGCATAGAATTGACACCCTTGGCAGGTGCGTACAATCCTAGTGGCGTCGGCCACCACGGTCGGCCAGTAGTAACCTTGTCAGAAGGCGTTTCCAACGAGGGCTCGAGGCGCTGCGTGATGCCCGCAAGCCCCCGAGTGTATTTCTTGCAATAGCTCCTAACCTTCGACGATGGATATGCATCGCTGGAGAATGCTTGAGGGGCTGCGGTGGTAGAGCTCCTTCTCGTCACCCAGCAAGACGAACGACTTGGCGCGCCGCGCCAGTCGCCGAGCTTCGGCTCTATCGAGGGGTAGCTCTCCTCGGTGGAGATATTGCTGGTACGGGGTCTGCCAGTTTCGATTAGGCGTGACCCCATTCCGCTCTTCCTTGATGCGCAGAGCCTCACCCTTGGGGGCCGAGGGTGCCTCGGGCTGGGCCGAGGGTACCTCGGGCTGGGCCGAGGCCTCCTTGGGCTCGGGCGTGTCGTCGGTCTTGACGGAGGGTTGATGTAGGTCTCGGGAGAAGACGTCCGGGGGAACCGTTGTCCGCCCCGAGGCTATTTTAGCCAGCTCGTCCGCAGTCTCGATGAATCGTCGAGCGACGTGGTTGACCTCGAGCCCGTAGAACTTGTCTTCCAGGCACCGAACCTCGTTGCAGTAGGCTTCCATCTTCGGGTCGCGGCAATGGGAGTTCTTCATGACTTGGTCGATGACGAGCTGCGAGTCGCCGCGAGCGTCGAGGCGCCGAACCCCTAGCTCGATGGCTGTTGGGGACTTGTTCTCAAATGCTATGAATTAAGAACAAGGCAACATAAAATGTTAAATGTTAATGTCCTTCGTCCTCTGAAGCACTATTCCCTCAAGGATTTAATGAACTTCGGACGAAGGTTAAAACGACACAATTACGAAGGTTGGATTTTCATAATTAAATTCTCAAAGATTATATAAAATAATGTGAGATATAAAGCATTAAAGACAAGTAAACTATAAGAAAACAACATCATATACATATTATATAAACTTGATGTATTCAAACACAATATTAGATACATTTATACCTCTGCTTTGCCAAGGAATAATTCCTGAGTGATGTGATTGCAATTACAGGAATGCGTGAACAGTAAAGGAATACTGTTCACTATTTATAGGCACAAGACACAGCCTGTGAGGAATTACAATCATGCCCCTCATAAAAGTTTACAACAATGACTCAAACACTTGTGGACTAAAAGGTCATTCTACTTTTAAGTCGGTTTGCAATTCCGAAGCTTCATGAACAGCAACCTTCGGTCATCACGTGCAGACAGCTTCAGCCGAAGCTGTTTCTTCCTACTGGACCTTCGGCGACGGAGCATGGTCCCAACAGTAGCCCCTTCGCGGTGCTAGATCGTTTTTCGTAACGAGCTTGATCCGTGAAAAAAGTCTCTTAGGCTTCAGGAAGCCGAAGGTCCGAAAAACACCTTCCCTGAGCTCGTTGTCGAGAAACGATTCAGTTTCCGAGCGCGTAGCGGTCCCACCCTGCAGGGTTACTATTTGGTCTCTGCGGTCCACCGCGCAGCGGGTGTAAGCAGCTGTTTGCCTGGTGTAAAAATCCTGACGATTCACCTTACCTGCAGCACTATATAAACAGACGGGTAGGTGTGAAGTTACCACAGCATTCATTGCTATTGCACTGTTTTGCTGCCAAAATTTTTAACCATAGCCGAAGCTTAACTCTCGCAAGTAGACGAAGCTCTAGTTTTAAAGCCTACTTCGTCAGAAGAAAAAGCTTCGGAAGAAAAAGTTCTTTAGTTCCCAAGAAATTCAGAATTAAATGGCCAGAGTGCGCTCTACCGCTAGAGTTGAGCGTGAGGGAGGCGAAGCCGAAGGAGCGGAGACTGTTCCTATCTCCGAAGCAATGCAACGATCCGGACTGGTGACCTCGGAAGGAATCCGTACTACCGAGACAGAGCAGACTGCTGCCGAGACAGAAGAAGTTGTTGCCGAAGCGGAAGAAGGAAATATTGAGGAAGCTAATTCTGATGATGATTACCATATTGCCGTGCCAAGCAAGCCCAGCCACTTGGACTTCGGGAAGTCGACTGTCTCCAAGGCTGATTTCTCCATGATGGTGAAGTTGGGTTATTTCAGTGAGAATGAGAAGAAGCTACTTCGCTTCGGGGGGAAGAAACTACCCTGAAGCCAGAAAAAGATGAAATAGTTATTTTTAAGAGCTTTCTAAAAGCTGGATTAAGATTCCCCTTAAATAGGATGATATCTGATGTGCTGCAAAGATTTGGTATCTACTTTCACCAACTAACTCCCAACGCAATTGTCAGGCTCAGCGTCTATATCTGGGCTCTCCGAAGCCAGGCAGTGGAGCCATTTGCTGACAGCTTCTGTCGAGTTCATGAGTTGCATTACTAGACTAAGGCCAGAAAAGATGGATTGCATGAAAATTTTGGCTGCTATAATTTTGCTTATCGGAAAACCACGAAGTTTCCCGTGATCAGCTACCGAAGCAAATGGCCGGCAGGCTGGAAATCAGAATGGTTTTATGTCAAAGTTGATGAAGATAAAGAGAAGCTGGTTCAGAGCCCTCTTGAATTAATCTTCGGAGAAACAAGACCCCGATGCAAAATGGCAGTAGAAGGTCCAACTTGGGCTGCACTGGGCGAATTCAAAATTATAGCAGAACATATTGGCACTAGAGATTTAGTGCAAGAATTCCTGGCCTTCAGAGTTTTTCCAACGATGAAAGAGTGGACAATGCCGAAGCTTAAAGGGGAAAAGAAAGAGGGGGAACTCGTCAGGCTACCTTATCATTATAAATTCAAGAAATATTTTAAAGTACCCTGCCAAGAATGGCTTGATACAATTGAAATAATGAGCAATGAAATTCTTGGGAACTACTCTAAAAAAGAGGACCAACTGATGACAGCGGCCTTCGGCACTCGGCCGAAACGAAGGCTGAATAGAGTGCTTGATGCCATAGGATTTGAATACGCTGACTACGGTCGACTGGGCGGAGATGCCGGAGGCCCGAAGCGAAAAAGAATTGCCAGCGCTAATGACAAAGAGGTCGTCAAGTTAGCCAAAAAGAAAAAGAAAGATTCTGAAAATCTTAGCGCTGAAGAGTTAAATCCTGAGCCGAAGGTGGCCACTTCAAGAAAGAGAACAGGTGCATCCCGGGAGCCGGAAACGTCGGTCCGAGAAGAAGATATTCCTGCTTCTCCTTCTGCTGTTGAAGTAGAAGAAATTATGAAGGTAATGACTGAACCCTTGCCTATCAGGCTAAGTCCACTGGCACTGGAACTGACGAAGTTTTTTCAGAAGGACAAGGCAGCTTCGGCAGCAGAAAGTCCTACGAAGCCGAAAAAAAGGAGAATTATTCAAGTAACAGATGTGATCCACCAGACGCCGCCACCGGCAACGGTGCCGAAAATTCCCTTTGCTGAAACTGCCGAAGCCGAAGCTACTGGGGTGAAAACTACTGAAGCTGAAACCAGCGAAACCGAAGCTACCGGGGCCAAAGCCGGGGCCACCGAAGAGTCGAACCTGGAAACTACACTTGAGGTTATTGACAATATTCTCCTGAAAATGGCCGAAGAAGAAGCTACTGTGGCTGTAGTGAATACGGCAACTGAAAAGGGGAAAGAGCAAATTGGTGAAATTTCTGAAGGAGAAGATTTTAACTTTCAAGACCTACTTGGGCAAGAGTTGACAGACACTGAGAAAGAGGAGTTGAAAAAATATGCCATATCTTGCGGATATAAATCAGGTGCTATGCTATTTGGTGGGGTGAACGAAGGGAAACTAAGGTGCCTTCGGAACCGCACCGAGGCCAAAATTGTCAGAACCCTTTCCAAAAGCATTGGCTTGCCGAAGGTGGAAGCGGACTTGTGTCGTTATCAACGACACCATATCGCCGGAAGCTTGCTTTATGCTAACTTCAAGGTAATGAATATTTTTGTTATTTTATTACTGTTATTATTAACTTTTGGGTCGTGCTCTAATGAAGATCATTTCGACAGAGCATATTATTAAGCAAGGTTCTGAAAATGCAACAAGATCTGGAGGAAGAGAAAAATAAAGCCGTCATTCAAGATTTGGCTGAAAAGGTTGAAAACTACGAAGCCAATCTGAAAAAGAAAGACTTCGCAATCCAAGATCTTGAAATCATCGTCAAAGAGCACGAATGTGCATTGGAAAAGAAGGATTTTGTTATTCAGACCATGGAGGGCTCTTTGGCTGAAGTCCAAACTGAAAATGACAAATTAAAGAATGAATTGCTTCGTCAATCAGAAAAATTCGAGCAAGAAAAGAAATATTTTGAAACAAGCCTGAAAGCTGAAGTTGATAAATACTCAAATTTGCAGAAATCCTTTACAGAACTTCAGGAGAAATGCTTAAGCTTCGGCATCCGATGTGTGCAGCGGCTGAAGGACGTGTTTCACTCTGTCGGAGCTAGCTCTTCGAAATTTACACCTTCAGCTGAAAATCTGCCAAGAACATTAGAACATATTGAAGGCGAAGTTGATGCCCTTGACGAAGTTATTGGTGGGCACGCTGACTTCTGTGCCCTGGTATCTTCTCGGGGCACAGCTGCTGCTTTTTTGAAGGCTGGTTGCACACAAGGAAACATCGTGAACAGACCAAACTTCAGCTTGTCAGCTTCAGATTTGTTAGATATCCCAAGCTTAGCCAGAAGCATTGGAAATAGATTCATGACCCAGATCTGGGTAAGTGGCGGGCGGAAAATGGCAGGCGACGAAGCTCAAAGCCATCTGAAGCTGGTAAGAAACTTATGTTTGTTACTTTTACCTTCTCCTTTGAAATTTGTACCTTTCTTACTGTGTTGTTTGATATATACAGGATGACGAAGCTGAAGATTGACAATGCTGAAGTTTGACAAAACTGAAGACGAAGCCTTAGCTGAAGCTTAAAATTGCTTGTAATGCGCTTTCCTGCAAAAATTCTTGGAGAAACTCTTGTAATATAGATATGGAATAACTTATGTAAATTTGTACATACCTTGTAATATATTCTGTCTCCTATAACCGCATCCAGTCTGCTTTGCTGTGGACGAAACTTCTCTTTTGAGCCGAAGGCGAAAAACACCTTCCCTTCTTTTCGTACACAACGAAGCATAGAAAATTTTTCCTTCGAATCCTTTCCTTATTTTCTGAAGCACCTGTCTTTTTTTGTGTAGCATGATGATGACTCTACATATGTCTAAATGGATGTTTATGAATGCAAATGACATGATGATATGTTATGTGCAAATGAATATTAGGACACATGTTTAAAAAACCATAAGCACGGCCCTTCGTCCCCTCAAGAATGATAAAAATCTTTTTGCCGTTTACTTTTCGGCTTCACCGTTTACTTTTCGGTGTATCAGCGTTGACTTTTCGCTGTAAGCCTCCCTTAGGAGCTTCTTCGCCTTTTACTTTCAGCGGAATCAGCGTTATTTTTCGCTGTAAGCCTCCCTTAGGAGCTTCTTCGCCTTTTACTTTCAGCGGAATCAGCGTTTATTTTTCGCTGTAAGCTCTGCATTCCCTTAGGAACGACCTTTGAGCTTCTCCCTGTTTTCTTTTCTTTTTTCTTTGCACTCGAAGGTGCGTTCTCAGCTTTTACATTTACATTTTGGGGGATATCGCTCTTATAGAATTGAAATAAGGAAAAGAAAAATTACATGTTGTGGCCCCATTAAAAACCTTTCTCCCCCTTTGGAAAGGAAAAGGGTGCCACAAAAAAGAATATAAAAAATTACATCAAACTAAACATAATATCGCTGAAGCTCATCCGCATTCCACGATCTAGGAATGTCATTGCCGTCCATATCCTTCAATCTGTAGGAACCAGGTCTTGACGAAGATACTACCAAAAAGGGGCCTTCCCACTTCAGCTGTAATTTGCCTACTGTTTCAGGGTTAGCTACTCTTCGAAGTACCAAGTGTCCTGGTTCAATATTCTTTAGCTTGACCTTTCTATCACGCCATTTTATTGTTTCAGCTTGGTATTTATTGATGTTTTCCACAGCTTGAAGTCTAATCCCTTCAATAGCATCTTTTTCCAAAGAGCAATCAGCTTCGTTTTCGCCCTCTGCCGAAGCTACTGTCCTTATCGATCCTGTTTTAGCCTCTTCTGGGGTTATTGCTTCGTCACCAAACAATAGTTTAAAGAGTGTAAAGCCTGTTGATCTTGAGATGGTTGTGTTATGACTCCACACCACTTTGATTACTCGTCTGGCCACTTTCCCCTTGGCTGATTGAAGATTGACTTCATTATTCCTGTCATTATGATCCCATTGGCTCTTTCAACAAGTCCATTAGATTCTGGGTGTCGGACTGATGCAAAATGGATCTTCGTGCCAATTTGATTGCAAAATTCTCTGAAGGCTTCAGAATCAAATTGTGTCCCGTTATCCACAGTTATAGCCTTCGGCACTCCGAAACGACAAACAATGTTTTGCCAGAAAAACTTTTGAATAGTAAACGAGGTTATTGTGGCTAAGGGCTTTGCCTCAATCCATTTGGAAAAATATTCCACTGCCACCACCACATATCTTAAGTTCCCCTGTGCAGGTGGTAATGGACCTAGCAAATCCAGACCCCACCTTTGCAATGGCCAAGTGGGCTGTATTAATTGAGTTAAAGACGAAGGTTGTTTTTGATCTCTTGCACATTTCTGACAACCTTCGCACTATTGAACTAAATCCGCTGCGTCCGAAGCTGCCTTTGGCCAATAAAATCCTTGGCGAAAAACTTTTCCAAGCAAGGGCCTAGATCCAATGTGAGATCCACACAGACCTGCATGTATGTCCTTCATTAATTCTATACCTTCGGATCTGGATAAGCACTTGAGCAATGGGGAACAAACCCCGCGCTTGTATAACTCCCCTTCTATTATGACATATGGTCGAGCTCTTGCTTCTATTCTCTTGTTATAAGCTTCGTCGTCTGAAAGAAAATTACCCTGAAGGAAAGAGATGATTTCAGTTCTCCAATCTTCACTATAAACAGGGGATATGTTGAGGATTGCTCTTTCAAGAAGCTCGACCGAAGGTGCTTTTATTGTTTCAAAAAATACTTCCAAAGGTATAGGCAGCCCCTGGGCTGCTGACTTAGCCAATAGATCAGCATATTCATTTTCTCCACGAGGAATATTTTTGACAGAGAAACCTTCGAAGGAAGCCTCAATCCTTCGGACTGTATCTAGATACCTTTCAAGCTTCGGGTCTCTTGCTTTGTAACTTTTGTCAATATGACCAGAAATAACTTGAGAATCAGTTTTAAGAATGGCCCTTCTGATTCCCATTGCCTTTAATTTCCGAAGACCCAAAAGCAGAGCTTCATACTCGGCGATGTTATTTGTGCAACTAAAATCAAGTCTTGCCGCATAACAAGTTTTAACTTTGGAAGGTGAAACCAACACAGCAGCCGCTCCTGCTCCGAAGGTTCCCCAAGACCCATCGCAAAACACTGTCCATGCTTCGGCGTCTTTATTTGTTTCTTCCTCCTGAGCCCCTGGCGTCCAATCAGCAATGAAGTCTGCTAATGCCTGGGACTGAATCGAAGATCTATGAACATAATCAATACAAAATTCATTGAGCTCTGCAGCCCATTTTCCAATCCTTCCAGTAGCTTCTCGGTTCCTCATAATATCCTTCAGAGGTTGTGAAGAAGGAACAATTATGTTGTAAGATTGAAAATAGTGCCGAAGCTTTCTGGAGGCCATCAAGACAGCATACAGTACCTTCTCCAACTCTATATAATTTTTCTTTGATAAACTAAGAACCTCGGATACAAAATATATTGGGGCCTGCTTCTTAACCTGGCCTTCAAGCTTCTCCTGAACAAGTGCTGCACTTACCGCTGAGTGCGAAGCTGCCACATATAATAACAAAGGAGCCCCTGGCGTAGGTGGAGTTAATGTTGTTAGATCTATCAAATACTGCTTCAGTTCTTCGAAGGCCTTCTGCTGGAGTGGTCCCCATTGAAAGACTTCAGCTGTCTTCAGCACTTCGAAGAATGGTAAGTTTCTCTCTGCTGATCTAGATATGAATCTGTTGAGAGATGCTAGCCTTCCTGTCAATCTTTGAGCCCCCTTTTCTGTACTTGGTGGCTCCATTCGAAGTATAGCTTCGATTTTACTTGGGTTGGCCTCAATTCACTTTGTTGAAACTAAGCAACCGAGAAATTTCCCCTTCTTTACTCCGAAGACACATTTTTCTGGATTCAGCTTTAGACCAGCCTGTCTAAAATTAGCGAAGGTCTCCGGTAAATCAGCAATGTGGTTATCCTGCTTCGTGCTTTTTACAATGATATCATCAACATAAGTTAGTACTGATGAGGACATCAACACCAACACGAGCACATCTACACCAGCAGCACCTTCTCCAGCCCAGGCACCATCTTCCCCAGTCCAGGCGCCACCCCTTCCACCTGGGCCAGTGACTCGGGCCCGTGCAAGAGAATTGAACTACATCATGTTGTTAAAGAACGAAGGCCCGGAAGAATAGACGACCAGCCCAATTGCGGCCCATAATGGACGACCTAGGGTTGGCCGCCCCTAGGGGCCGCGCCCCCTCTCTATTTATACAGGAGCTGCGCCTCCTTTATTTTCCGAGTTTTGTTTTACGTTAGCCTTAGCTACTTTCGAACACGCGCAAATCTGCGCTGTCCTCGTGTATTCAGAACTCCACCCTCGAGTAATAGATTAGATTGCTCGCATCTTGTTCTTGTTCGTTCTTCGATTGCGCACAGGAAACGATCTTCGTGATCAGGCCGATCTCGCATCAGCAAGGTCGGTAACCACAGGGAGTTGGTTCAGCGATTGCATTGGCGCCTCGGGCTTGCTCGTCGTAGTCGGATCGCAAGGGTCATCTTCCGCCAAATCGGAATTATCTCTACTCGCCGAAAGATCGGGCACCTCAGCTACATCAATTGGTATCAGATTTCCAGGTTGATCGGTGAGTTTATCGAGCGTTTTTTTTTCCTACAGTCCACAAAACCACATAAAAATTCAGGTTAGATCTTATCCCAGCACCCTTTTGAGCCTCGCACTTTCTTTCAATAATCTGCATTGTTGAATTTGTGTGCTTTCGCGTTTCCTTGTTGCTGGTTGCATTGTGTTCTTCCACCATTCAAATCCTAGCGCCGCCACCATCTCCCCTTTGATCACGCCACAAACCGAGTCAACATTGTTTCCTTGTTTTTCTCCTTCGGTTACGTAAAAAAAAAACAGAAAAAACAAACCGAGTCAACGGCCGTTTCCTTGTTTTTCTCCTTCGGTTACGAAAAAAAACAGAAAAAAAAACCGAGTCAACATCGTTTCCTTGTTTTTCTCCTTCGGTTACGTCAAAAAAAAAACAGAAACAAAAACACAACGAAGGAGAAAGGATACGGTTGTTTCATCCCGGTCGTTTGAAAACATAACTTGAGGTACCTTCCTTAAACCGGGCATAACTTTTCGCTCGGGTGTCCGAAAAATCTGAAATTTTTACAGGAGCTAGTTGACACCATTCTGAGGCCGGCCAAACTCACCTTCGGTCTGTTTGGGTTCGACAAAATTGTCAAAAAAATTCAGGAAAATAAAGAAAAAAATCCGTCAAAGTTCTCGCACGCTTTTAAGAGAACTTTCTGATTTTCTGTAGACCACATTTGAACTCTGTTTTAGGTGAAACTTCGTCTAGCTCCTATTTTGTTGCTTCTTGTGCTGAGAAAAATATCAAAAAAATCATACAAAAAAAAGAAAAACAAAATCACTTGTGATTCCTACTAGTGGCCTCGCTAGTACAATATTTACGGTACTGCCATTCTGCTAGTTCCATCCGTCCTTTGCACTTGTGGCCAGCAATATAGTTTCGTGTTTTGCACTATAATTCAACTTTGCATTATTGTTTGGTCGTGCTAATCCTTGACTTGAGTGCAGCCTACCCAGAACTCCACATATTTCTACGACGAGTAGGTTTCTGTTTCTCCAGGCAATCGCTCATCCAATCTTTCACCGGTTCCACCTGTTGGTTGCAGTTCACCACTGTGGCTTGGTAAGAACGGATAAGAATTTGATAACAGCACTAGTGTGAGCGCCTTGTGAGCAGTACAGCCCTGTTTTTGTCGTTTTTTTTGGTGTTTTGGTGTTTGCGCTAACTATGGCAGGAGCACATGACACGGTGGATGCCCAGTTGCTGGAAGTAAAGGGACAAGTTGATGGACTTGCTGATGACATTAGGACGATGCATGAACGGCTTGATTCAACGGTCACTTCGACGACCGAGCGTTTCAACCAGCTTGACCTTGCTCAAACGGCGACTCGCACCACACTCGACACCATCCTGGCACGCCTTGATGCGTTGACCACAAAGATGGAGCAGGACTACGGCGGTGACACTGAGTGGGACGATGGAGATCGTCGTGGTCGTGCACGCCGTGTGGTTCGTCATCCCCCTAATGACTTATTTTCTAAGATTAAATTTAAAATTCCACCTTTTAATGGCAAATATGATCCTGCTGCATATCTTGATTGGGAGTTAGAGGTTGAACAAAAATTTTCATGCCATGATATTGCTGCACATTCTCAGGTTAAAGCTGCTATTAGTGAATTTACTGATTTTGCTTTAATTTGGTGGCGTGAGTTTAAAATAAAACATCCCACTACCATTCCAACCACTTGGGATCAGTTGAAAGCTGCGATGCGACATCGATTTGTGCCTTCGTATTATGCTCGTGATTTGCTTAATAAAATGCAGCGTTTTCAGCAAGGTTCTCAATCTGTTGAGGACTATTTCCAGGAGTTACAAAAAGGTATGATTCGTTGTGGGATATTGGAGGACAACGACGCTGCTATGGCACGTTTTCGTGGTGGTTTAAACCGCGAAATCCAAGATATACTTGATTATAAGGAATATTATGATATGACTACTTTATTTGAATATGCTTGCAAAGCTGAACGTGAAGTGCAGGGACGCCGCTCGAAGCCATATTCTAACCCTTTTGCAGGACGAAGCTCGACTTCCACCTCAGCACCAGTTCCCCCTGCGCCATCCACGTCCACCACTACTCCACGCGAGAAGACGACCAAACCAGCCAGCACTGCCCCACCCACAGGTCGTACATGGGATATTCAGTGTCATCGCTGTAGAGGGTTTGGCCATGTGATTCGGGACTGCCCAAACAAGCGCACTTTACTCATTCGTGACGATGGTGAGTACTCTTCCGCTAGTGATTCTGAAGAAATTGAACATGCACTACTTGCCACTGACCATGCAGCTAAGGCGGAGGTACATGTCAACCCGGGCGACGCTGATAGGTATGAAAGTCTTGTTGTGCAGCGTGTTCTCAGTACACAGGTCGCTTTGCCCGAGAAGAATCAGCGACACACTCTGTTCCATACAAAGGGTGTTGTGCAGGAGCGGTCAATTCGCATCATTATCGACAGCGGCAGTTGCAACAATTTGGCGAGTACCATGCTGGTCGAAAAGTTGTCGTTACCCACTCGTAAGCATCCAAACCCATATCACATTCAATGGCTTAATGATGGTGGTAAAATAAAAATCACGCGTTCCGTGCGAGTTCCTTTCTCCATGGGTGCTTATTCTGATTTTGTTGATTGTGATGTTATTCCCATGGAAGCATGCTCTTTGTTACTTGGTCGACCTTGGCAATATGATACTGATAGCTTGCATCATGGTCGTTCGAATCATTATTCTTTCATTTTTAAGGGTCAGAAAATAATTATACATCCAATGACACCTGAACAAATTGTTAAAGATGATCTTGCCCGAGCTGCTATAACTGCTAAACAACTTGATCCATCGCCCTCTGTTCCTTCTGAAATTAAGTTGAAGGCTCCTGTTTTACTTGCTACACGTGCTGATTTTGATGATCTACACGGTGCTCATTTGCCATGCTATGCACTTGTATGCTCTAGTGTCCTCATTTCACTTGATGATGCACCATCTTTGGCTATTCCCCCTATGGTTGCTAACCTTTTGCAGGAGTACGCTGATGTCTTTCCCAAAGACTTACCACCGGGTCTCCCACCGCTTCGTGGCATTGAACACCAGATCGACCTCATTCCCGGTGCACAGCTTCCGAACCGCGCACCATACCGTACAAATCCGGATGAGACGAAGGAGATTCAGCGCCAGGTACAGGCGTTGCTTGACAAAGGATACATTCGTGAGTCTCTTAGCCCTTGCTCTGTTCCTGTGTTACTTGTTCCCAAGAAGGATGGGTCATGGCGTATGTGTGTAGACTGTCGTGCTATTAATAACATCACTATTCGTTATCGCTATCCTATACCACGCCTTGATGATATGCTAGATGAGCTTAGTGGTGCCATTATTTTCACTAAGATTGATTTGCGTAGTGGTTACCACCAGATTAGAATGAAACTAGGTGATGAATGGAAAACAGCCTTCAAAACGAAATTTGGTTTATATGAATGGTTGGTTATGCCGTTTGGATTGACTAATGCTCCCAGCACTTTTATGCGAGTGATGAATGAAGTTCTGAGGCCCTTCATAGGATTGTTTGTGGTTGTTTATTTCGATGATATCCTTATTTACAGCAAATCTAAGAAAGAGCATTTGGAACATTTAAGTGCTGTTTTTGATGCATTGCGTGCCGCCCAGTTATTCGCTAACATGGAAAAATGCATCTTTTGCACACGACGTGTCTCGTTTCTTGGTTATGTTGTTACTCCACAGGGCATTGAGGTGGATAGCAGCAAGATTGCTGCCATTCGGGAGTGGCCTACACCGACGACGGTCACACAAATTCGGAGCTTTCTTGGACTTGCCGGTTTTTACCGCAGATTTGTTCGTGATTTTAGCTCCATTGCAGCGCCTCTACATGAGCTTACAAAGAAAGATGTACCGTTTGCTTGGAGTGATTCGCAGGAGGAAGCGTTCAGCACTTTGAAAGATAAGTTAACCCAAGCTCCCCTATTGCAATTGCCTGATTTTAATAAAGTATTTGAGCTTGAATGCGATGCTAGCGGTATTGGGCTAGGTGCTGTTTTATTACAAGAAGGAAAACCAGTTGCTTATTTTAGTGAAAAAATAAGCGGTGCTAGTCTGAAATATTCTACTTATAATAAGGAGCTTTACGCGTTAGTGCGTACTTTACATACATGGCAGCACTATCTTTGGCATCGTGAGTTCATAATTCATTCTGATCATGAGGCTTTAAAACATATTCGTACCCAAACAAATCTGAACCGTCGTCATGCTAAATGGGTAGAATTCATTGAGTCTTTTCCTTACATTATTAAACACAAGAACGGGAAGGACAATGTTATTGCTGATGCTTTGTCTCGTCGCTATACCATGCTGTCACAGTTAGATTTTAAAATCTTTGGTTTGCACACTGTAAAAGATCAATATGTTGACGATGCTGATTTTAAAGATGCTTTCGGCCATTGTATTAATGGGAAACCATGGGGCAAATTTCACATACAGGATGGGTTCCTGTTTCGCGCTAACAAGCTGTGTGTTCCAGCTAGCTCGGTTCGTCTTTTGTTGTTACAGGAAGCACATGGAGGCGGTCTCATGGGGCACTTTGGCGTCTACAAGACACATGAGGTGTTGGCTGCCCACTTCTTTTGGCCTCGGATGCGCGCTGATGTTGAGCGCCTTGTTGCACGCTGCACTACTTGTCAGAAAGCTAAGTCACGGTTAAACAACCATGGTTTGTATATGCCTTTGCCTGTTCCTACTTCCCCTTGGATTGATATTTCGATGGATTTTGTTTTGGGATTGCCTAGAACTAAGAAGGGGAGGGATAGCATTTTTGTGGTTGTTGATCGATTCTCCAAAATGGCTCATTTCATACCTTGTCATAAGACTGATGATGCTAGCAATGTTGCTGAATTGTTTTTTAGAGAGATTATTCGTTTGCACGGTATTCCCAATACAATAGTCTCGGATCGTGATGCCAAGTTTCTGAGTCATTTTTGGAGATCTCTGTGGAATAAATTAGGAACTAAATTGCTGTTTAGCACCACTTGTCACCCTCAGACTGATGGTCAAACTGAGGTAGTTAATCGAACTTTGTCTACCATGCTTAGGGCTGTTTTAGACAAAAATTTGAAACGTTGGGAGGATTGCTTACCTCATGTTGAGTTTGCTTATAATCATGCAACACATTCTTCTACAAAGATGTGCCCTTTTCAAATTGTTTATGGTTACATTCCTAGGGCGCCTATTGCTTTGTTTTCGCTTGATGCTACGGACGCCCCACACATAGATGCTCTTGCACATGTTGAACAAATGATTAATCTCCATGAACAAACTCAACAAAACATTGCTGCTGCTAATGCTAAATATCAGATTACTGGTAGTAAAGGCCGGAAACTAGTTACTTTTGAACCTGGTGATATGGTTTGGTTGCATTTGAGAAAGGATCGTTTTCCTACTTTGCGCCGTTCTAAATTGATGCCTCGTGCTGCTGGTCCTTTTAAGGTACTAACCAAGATTAATGATAATGCTTATATCCTTGACCTGCCTGCGGAGTTTGGTGTTTCCACTAGTTTTAATGTTGCAGATTTGAAACCGTATGTGGGAGAAGATGAGGAGTTGCCGTCGAGGACGACTTCAGTTCAAGAAGGGGAGGATGATGAGGACATCAACACCAACACGAGCACATCTACACCAGCAGCACCTTCTCCAGCCCAGGCACCATCTTCCCCAGTCCAGGCGCCACCCCTTCCACCTGGGCCAGTGACTCGGGCCCGTGCAAGAGAATTGAACTACATCATGTTGTTAAAGAACGAAGGCCCGGAAGAATAGACGACCAGCCCAATTGCGGCCCATAATGGACGACCTAGGGTTGGCCGCCCCTAGGGGCTGCGCCCCCTCTCTATTTATACAGGAGCTGCGCCTCCTTTATTTTCCGAGTTTTGTTTTACGTTAGCCTTAGCTACTTTCGAACACGCGCAAATCTGCGCTGTCCTCGTGTATTCAGAACTCCACCCTCGAGTAATAGATTAGATTGCTCGCATCTTGTTCTTGTTCGTTCTTCGTTTGCGCACAGGAAACGATCTTCGTGATCAGGCCGATCTCGCATCAGCAAGGTCGGTAACCACAGGGAGTTGGTTCAGCGATTGCATTGGCGCCTCGGGCTTGCTCGTCGTAGTCGGATCGCAAGGGTCATCTTCCGCCAAATCGGAATTATCTCTACTCGCCGAAAGATCGGGCACCTCAGCTACATCAAGTACATTCCTGCCTATCTGAGAATGGAGAACCTTTGCTGTCATTCTGCTGAAACTTCCTCCAGCATTTTTAAGCCCCTCAGGCATCCGAAGGTAGCAATATGTCCCACTAGGGGTTATGAAGCTGGTTTTTGGTTCATCTTCCTTCTTCATCCATATTTGATGATAGCCTGAATAGCAATCCAGCAAACTCATGAGCTTTGATGAAGCTGCTGCATCAACTAAGGAATCTATCCTTGGCAATGGAAACTCGTCCTTCGGATAGGCTTTATTAAGATCAGTAAAATCGATACACATTCTCCATTTACCATTGGCCTTCTTCACCATAACAGTGTTAGCCAACCATTCTGGATATTTTACCTCTCTAATAACTCCGGCACTGAGGAGTCTTTTCACTTCATTTCGAGCACCTTCGGCCTTGTCATCAGACATCTTCCGAAGCCTCTGTTTCCTGGGTCTGAAGGATGGATCAACATTGAGCGAGTGCTCAATAACATCCCTGTTAACTCCGCAAAGATCATTAGCTGACCAAGCAAAAACATCTTTATTGTTAAACAAAAACCTTATCAAGGTTTTCTCCTGCTCTTCGGACAATTGAGATCCCAATAGCACCTTCTGCTCTGCTATATCCTCACATAAGAGCATGGGTTTCGGCTGGTCAGCCGAAGCAGCTTTTTCCCTTCTGAACTTGTATTACTCACAAGCTTCAGTTCCATCTATATTATGGATTGCTTTTGAGTCTGTCCAATTTCCTTCGGCCCTTCTAGCAGCTTCTTGACTTCCATGAATAGCAATGGGCCCTTGGTCCGAAGGTATCTTCATACAAAGATAAGCTGGATGCAGAATTGCTTCGAAGGCATTAAGGGTACCACGACCAATGATTGCATTGTAAGGGTACTCCATGTCAACGATATCAAACATAATTTGTTCAGTTCTTGTGTTGTTGATGAATCTGAAGGCCACTGACATTGAGATTTTGCCGAGTGCTACAATCTGCCTTCCTCCGAAGCCACAGAGGGGATGTGTGGCATCAAGAATTTTATCTTCGGGCTCTTGCATCTTTCTGAAGGCTTTAGCAAATATGATGTCAGCTGCACTGCCTGTATCAACCAAAACATTGTGGACCAGAAATCCTTTGATAACACAAGAGATAACCATAGCATCATTGTGTGGGTAATCCTTGAGTTGAAGATCCTCTTGGGAGAAGGTAATAGGAATGTGAGACCATCTTGACTTGATGAAGGGTCCTTGCACCCCGACATGCTGTACCCTTCTCTGTGCTTCCTTCTTCTGCTTCTTGTTGGCTAGTTCTAAACATGAACCGCCTGTTATCGGGAGTACTAGCTTCGGAACCGAAGCAGCTCCAGCTTGAATATTGAACGAAGCCATCAACTCAAAAAAAGTGGTAGTGAGTTCACCGGAGGTGGGCGCCAATGTTGGGGACTTGTTCTCAAATGCTATGAATTAAGAACAATGTAACACCCCAGGTGTTACTCAGGGTGTCCATCCCAGGGTTACCCCTTTACCCATTATCACATGAAGACTGAATTGGGCAAAGTATACCAAACTTGGAATTCTAGGTCCTAAGCAAGTGTAATCCACCTTGGATGTCATGCCCTAGCTTATCATGCACATCTAAGTGGGGATCTCCCAAAACCCTAGAGCAAAACCCCCATGGGCAATTATAACCCTAATTGAAGCCATGATCAAAAGATCATGTAAACATCATGATCATGGTTTGGGCCAAATATAAAAGTTGTAATATACTTAATAACCTACAATTAATAGTAAGGAAGTACCCCCAAAAAGTTTTCAGAAAGGTCCTAAAAAGATCACCAAAGGTTGAACACAAGGGAAAAATGCAGATTTTGTCTAAGTCAAAAACCAACCCTTGAGCAAAGATCCCTCATGTTCACCTTGATCCCCTTTTCAAAACCAGTCGACCCAATTAGCAAAGTGGCGCCAAATAAACCCTAGAATGCCCTGGAAAAGTTTGAACCTAAGCCAAAACCATTTGACACGAGTTGGCACTGGTTTTGTCTCGGTTTGCACAGGGCAGACAGACAAGACTTGGCGCTACCATATCTCCTCAACCAGACCACATCTACTCTTGGAAATCACATGAACTAGGTAGCTCTAGGTACAGGGAAGAGATCTCCCACAGGCGGTAGGGCGAGATTCGTACGCTTGGCCGCTCAGCAGAGCGAAGAACACGGGCAGAAGCAACGCGCCACGTGTTCGACGCGCTCTGAGCTCGCCAGAGCACGCCCGCGCGCGCGCCCCGCGTGCCCGCGTCGCGCCAAACGGTTGAACCGGCGCCCCGGCCGCGTCCGCGCCTATAAAACCCGCCCCAGCGCTCGGTTGCCTTCCCCGTTATCCCCTCCGTACCTCGCCGGACTCGCCCGAGCCAGCCATTAACTCCGGCGACCTCCCCGCAGCCCGCCAGTGCCGACCAAGAGCCACCGCCGTGGCCAACCCCTCTCCAGTCCCCCTCCGTTCGATTCAAGCCCCCAGATAGCTTCCTGGTGAGACCGTGAGCCTTGCTCAAGCTTGAACCGAGGGCCCGCGTCACCGGAGAAGCCAAATCGCGCTCATCGGAGTTCAAGAACTCACCGGCGCACGTGGACCGGGTAAACCCCTTCACCATTTCCCGATTCGTTGCGCGCATGGCCTCTGTGTCATTTCGTGAAGCTCCTCGTGCCCATTAATTGAACTCTCCCGCCGTGGTTTGGCCGGAGCAGGCGCCGCCGTCGATCCCCGCCGCCTGTGTTCGTGGCCAGGGGAGCTCCGACCACCTCTGACGCCGACCCGCACATCGACGTGACCGTCGCGACCTCCTGAACATCGCTGACCACCTCGCCGGACCTCCCTCGCCGCCGGTAAGCCGCGCCACCCTTTTCTTTCCCGCGGCTACTGTTTCAGTTAAGGGAAGGACTGCGGGTGAGAGGGAGAGAAATCCAGGGGGTTAAGTGAAAAGTCAGAGACTCAAGTGAATAGTGGCGTAAGGGTAGATCTGCGAGGTTTGATTCGGTTTAAACCCAGGGACCTCGCCGCAAACTGTTTTTCCAGAAAAACTTAATTAAAACCTGATTTAAATTCAAACAGAAACTTTAAAAACCCATAACTTCTGTTTGGTTTATCCAAATTTGGTCAAACTAATTTTGCCAGACTCTAAATAATGTAACCTGTCTAAGAAAAATATAAAACCCCATAAGCACTAGAGAAAAATATAAAGTTATGATTTAATTACAGTTTGGACCAAAAGCTTAATAATAGCAAGAAAAATGGTTGTACTATTTAACTAAGGTTAGAAAAATTTGGAGAAGTTTATATCTACCTACTGACCTAGTTAAAAATGTTAAACCCCTCTGTCCATTTCATTAAATTAGTTTTAACCCCTTATTCCATAATATGCTTAAGTTTAAGAAAAATAGAAAAAGTGACATAAATAATGAACCAGAGGGCACCCCTATTTTTGTTGAGATACTTAGTCAATGTAGTTCACTGGAAAAATGTATCATACCCTGCTGTAGTGTAAAATAAGAAAGCTACCTTTTAAATTAATAAAACAAGGATAACTTAGAAAAAACCTACAAAAATAACCCTAAGGTAAAACCTCCCCAAACCTTAGGATAACTAATGTGTTGATAATAAGAACTTAAGAAAAATCTGAAATCTGTTGTTTGATATTTTTCAAACAACAAGTTAGTTCTAATCACCCTTTTTGCACCAAACTTCAAAAATCCATCATTAATCAACCATCATGCTGCCCTCTGTCCTTTTTGGTACAAGAGCTTTTTATCACTACTAGAGGCCAACAAAAATAACCATTAGGTCAGGACCCACTTTAATAAAAGACTTGTAGTGTAAAGTGGCCCTTTTTGCCTAACTTTGTTATTTTTGTTTAAAGCCTAACTTTTATACTTTAAGCCTCAAATTCTCAAAATAAGCTCAAATAGCCAGTGACAACCCACTGTAATTTTTACAGAATTTTTGGAAATTTTTAAAACCCTGTTGTAGTTCAAACCTACCCTAGAAACCCTAAATGGAAATTAAGGAAAGGAAAATGAATAATGGAAATTTATGTCATCTTAAGACCTTTGTAAATTGTCCACTAAAATCTATAAAGGCAATACCAATCCACTGTAATAATCTAAAAGAAAACCTAATCTTAAAAGGTAATAAGTTTATATCTATATACCACTAGAAGCCCCGCATGACTAAGAAACCCTAAATTACTTCTTGACTTAGTTTCTTTAGCTTAATGTTCTTAAATCTTGCATAATCATGACATACATGTTCATTGCATTTCGATAGACTGTAATCTTGCTGACGGAGAGTACATCCTCGTGCCGGAGCAAGGAGCTGCTCAGGAGGTAGCCCCGGACCCAGCACCCGAGCCTGCTCCAGAGGACCTGCCTGCCACTGCTTTGGAAGGCAAGCCCCGGTTTTATGCATAACCTGTTATTTATGCTATTTTACTTCACTTAATGATTGTAGGTTTGATTGTGCACTTAGGTGTAGGAGTTGTTTGAAACCCTAGTTGCATGATCTCAGGAATCCCTTTGAGATGAATACTAGTATGACAGGTCGAGTAGTTGCTTTATTTAATTAGGATCTCGGTAGAAGACGAGTGATTTTTCTAGCACTCGCGCGAGATCAGGAAATTGATTGTACCCACTTTCACACTGTCATGATACTAGTTGGTGGACAACAATCCATGGGGATTGGTTGTTTGCAAGATGGAAAAAGGAATAAGGATTAACGTGCGGATACCTGTGTCAAGCGTTTGAATGTACTAAGCACATGCCGAGAAATATGGTAAATCGGTAAGCCTAGTACCTGAGTGAACCTGCCCGCAGATTGCCCTCCTCACGCGACCTGAGACGAGGTCTCCCATTCCGGTTATGGTGGGTACAAGTGCGGTCACTGCACGACGGCCAGTCGGGGTCAGTGAGGCATTGTACGCCAAGGCGGTGAGCCCCTTTCTGTTGCCAGGGAATCGATGGGGACGGTTGATATGTGTGGGGACGGAGTGCCCCTGCATGTCGTGTGTTTAGGTTTACCTTGCAAGGATAAAAACTCGATTCGAATCGTCTGCTTCTCGCAGCTAATGAGACTGCTTGATCCATTGTACTGCATTGAGTAATAAGTGGAAGTACGTTGAGTTGAGATCAGATGTTGATTGTTAATAATGCTTGCTACCATGTATGAGTAGATAGTCCATTTTTAGCCTTAAGAGAGTCACACTTAACTTTGACTAAGTTAAAACCTTGATGTAGAAACTCAGCTAGTGCTTTTGGCAACCAAACCCCACAGCCAAACAGCTGCATGTCTAGAGGTAGAGGAGTAGACTCCTCACACCGGGTAAGTCTAGCTGAGTATTAGTATAATCAGCCTTGCTTGTGGCATAATTTTTACAGGTTCTCTGGAGGAGATGGTTGCCGGGATGACTTGGCCGTCCACCTTGCCACCGGGTTGGACTGTTGAGTGGGACCCTGCCTCGGCTGAGGAGGAGCATGAGGAGTGATGGGACAGGCTTCCCCATCTCTCTGTCTAATTATCGTTAGTTTTATTCCGCTGCACTTCAAACAATGATGGTTACTTTTGCAAAAACTCCGATGATGATGATGGTGATGTAATAATTTAACATTGTGGCATGTATGGTTTTATGCTTTATTGTATTTGCTCTGTGACTCACCTTCGAGTGAGATTGTGGTACTTGATCCTGTCAGTGGCCGTGTCGGACTAGATCCGAGGGATTGACGGGTTATTCCCATTTAAGTGTGGTCCAGCCTCTAAGGCGGGGCTTAGGCACTTAAGTTGGAATAATTCGGGCAGTTCCGCCACAAACAAGGCAACATAAAATGTTAAATGTTAATGTCCTTCGTCCGCTGAAGCACTATTCCCTCAAGGATTTAATGAACTTCGGACGAAGGTTAAAACGACACAATTACGAAGGTTGGATTTTCATAATTAAATTCTCAAAGATTATATAAAATAATGTGAGATATAAAGCATTAAAGACAAGTAAACTATAAGAAAACAACATCATATGCATATTATATAAACTTGATGTATTCAAACACAATATTAGATACATTTATACCTCTGCCTTGCCAAGGAATAATTCCACAGTGATGTGATTGCAATTACAGGAATGCGTGAACAGTAAAGGAATACTGTTCACTATTTATAGGCACAAGACACAGCCTGTGAGGAATTACAATCATGCCCCTCGTAAAAGTTTACAACAATGACTCAAACACTTGTGGACTAAAAGGTCATTCTACTTTTAAGTCGGTTTGCAATTCCAAAGCTTCATGAACAGCAACCTTCGGTCATCACGTGCAGACAGCTTCAGCCGAAGCTGTTTCTTCCTGCAGGACCTTCGGCGACGAAGCATGGTCCCAACAATGGCGATGCGCAACCCGTTAACCAGAGCCTCGGACTCGACCACATTGTTTGAAGCCGGGAAATGGAGGCGCAGCACGTAACGGAGGTGCTTTCCGAGGGGTGAGATAAAGAGCAGGCCCGCGCCCGCTCCTGTTTTCATCAGCGACCCGTCGAAAAACATGGTCCAGAGTTCTGGTTGGATCGGAGTTGCTGGAAGCTGGGTGTCGACCCATTCAGCCACAAAGTCTGCCAAGACTTGGGACTTGATGGCCTTCTGAGGAGCAAACGAGATTGTCTCGCCCATGATCTCCACCGCCCATTTCGCAATCCTACCCGAGGCCTCTCGGCACCGGATGATCTCCCCCAGGGGGAAGGATGACACCACAGTCACCAGATGAGACTCGAAGTAGTGTCGCAACTCACTGATGAAGTAGACCGGCCTCTGGACGAGCAATGCATGCCCTTCTTCTTCGTGCGCCCCTGAGGCAACTTGTCCTTCCGGAAGATGGCCTCGACCGCCTCCTGACCAAAGGCGAACTTGGTGGCGATGTCCATCAGCTCGCTCGCCCTGGTGGGAGTCTTGCGACCCAGCTTGCTCACCTGGTCGCGAAAAGTGGTGCCGGCGAGGAACGCACCGATGACATCTGAGTCGGTGATGTTGGGCAGCTCGGTGCGCTGCTTCGAAAATCGCCGGATGTAGTCCCGCAGGGACTCTCCTGGCTGCTGGCGGCAGCTTCGGAGATCCCAGGAGTTCCCAGGGCCCACGTATGTGCCCTGGAAGTTTCCGGCGAAGGCTTTGACCAGGTCGTCCCAGTTGGAGATCTGCGCAAGAGGCAGATGCTCCATACAGGCCCGGGCAGCGTCGGAGAGGAACAGGGGGAGGTTGCGGATGATGAGGTTGTCATCGTCCGTTCCACCCAGCTGGCAGGCCAGCTAGTAGTCCGCAAGCCACAGTTCCGGCCTTGTTTCCCCCGAGTACTTGGTGATGGTAGTCGGGGTTCGGAACCGGGTCGGGAACGGTGCCCGTCGTATGGCCCGACTGAAAGCTTGCGGACCGGGTGGTTCGGGCGAGGGGCTCCGATCCTCCCCACTGTCATAGCGTCCCCCATGCCTGGGGTGGTAGCCTCGGTGCACCTTCTCGTTGAGGTGGGCTCGACGGTCGCGGCGGTGGTGCTCGTGGCCGAGGCGACCCGGGGTTGCAGGCGTTGCGTCTCGCGTGCGCCCGGTGTGGACCGAGGCTTCCCGCATGAAACGGAAAGTCACGGCGCGATGCACCGGGGGGGTACCCCTGCCTTTGGCAGGCAGAGCTTTCGGCCCGTCGGACCGCGGCATCCTCCAGGAGATTCTTGAGCTCTCCCTGGATACGCCGCCCCCCGGTGGTGGATGGTTCCGGCATCGCTCGGAGTAGTATTGCTGCCGCAGCCAGGTTCTGGCCGACCCCGCTGGAAGCCAGAGGCAACCTTGCCCTGGCATCATCAGTGATGCGGTGCTGGACGTCCTGGGCCAGATGACACGCTTCTCCGGCCGGTGCTCGGCCTGCCCACTCCTGCCCGATGTTCTGTCGGAGCTGCACAAGTTGTTCTGCTTCCTCATCGATCCTGGCCTGCATCTCACGGATTTGCTCGAGTTGTGCGTCCTGACCCCCCGCAGGGATTGGGACCACAGCTAGCTCCCGAAGGATGTCAACGCGAGGCGCAGGCCTAGGGGGATCGCCATCCTCCGGCATACCAAGGTGGTTGCCTTCGTCGAGACCCCCTAGATCGACATGGAAACATTCGTGACTTGGGCCACAGTCCTCGTCGTCAAGGCTGTGGCCACCATCGGAGCAATCGGAGAGGTAGTAGTCACATGCGGTCATGAAGTCCCGCATGGCACTAGGGTTATCGAGCCCGGAGAAATCCCAGCCAAAGTCGGGCTCGTCATCCTCCTCGGAACCTGGGGGCCCGTAGGTTGAGACGGCCGTCAGTCGGTCCCAGGTTGACCACATATGGTACCCCAGAAGGTTGGGATATGCCTTTACGAAAGCGTCCACCGAAGCGAGATCGCTCGGTGGGTCGAGGCTGAATCTAAAAGGCACAGGGTGGAAAACAGACGGTACCTCTTGATCGACGGATGTTGACGGAGCCGCGTCGGGGACGGACTGCACCGTGATCTCAGG
This sequence comes from Zea mays, assembly GCF_902167145.1. Taxonomy (NCBI): domain Eukaryota; kingdom Viridiplantae; phylum Streptophyta; class Magnoliopsida; order Poales; family Poaceae; genus Zea; species Zea mays. Next base: position 95,155,820 of record NC_050097.1, read on the forward strand.
TACGAGGCTAACACCCAGCAAGTCCTTCGCGAGCGTGCTGGCGTCATCCGTTCACTTGGGGTTGGCGTGTTGCGGGGAAACGACGCTCGTCTTCGTCTCAGACGTGAGGTCAACGCCCGATGTGTCCCCCGCTGGGGCGCCGGCGTCGTCGATTCGCTCGACAGCCAACGAGGTGTCGCCTCCGGCTTGGCCATGGTTGCCTCGCCTCCTCCTCCTGTGGCGGGGAAGGTGACGGGACAGGCCTGGATGCTGCTCTTCCGCCATGGGGGCAAGACGTCATCGATTCCGCCGCCGGCGGGCGGGTTGACGGCCGCCATTGTCGTTGTCGCGCGGCGGAGGAAGGAGTACCATGTCGTAGCTGTCGTCGAGGGACATGAACTCGAGACTCTCGAAATGGAGCATCGTCCCGGGCTGGAGAGGTTGCTGGAGACTACCCATCTGGAGCTTGACGGGAAGGTATTCGTCAACACGCAGCAGGCCCCTACCTGGCGCGCCAACTGTCGGCGTTTCGACCCCGGGGGGTCCCTGGACCGACGAGTAAATTGTCACTGCGTGTCCCAGCCCAGATGGGTCGGCGCGAGACGGAACACAAGGGGGAACAAAAAAGGGAACCGCGGCTCGTGTTGTCCTGCGCCCAGGGCGGATGCGTTTGCAGTAGGGGGTTACAAGTGTTCGCGAGGGAGAGTGAGAGAGAGAGAGAGAGCCTGTTCGTTAGCCCGTTGTCCCGCGTGGCCACCTTCCCGTACGAGGGCCTTGGACCTTCCTTTTATAGATGTAAGGAGAGGGCCCAGGTGTACAATGGGGGGTGTAGCAATATGCTAACGTGTCTAGCAGAGAGGAGCCAGAGCCCTATGTACATGCCGACGTGGCTGTCTGAGAGGTGTTGGTGCCCTGTTCATGTGATGTCGTGGCCGTCGGAGGAGCGCATAAACCCTGTAGAAGCACAGCTGTCGGGGCTGTCGGGTCCTTGCTGACGTCTTCTTGCTTCCGTAGGGGGCTAAGAACCGCCGTCGTCATGGAGCACGCGGGGTGCCATCATTACTTGTTTACCGAGGCGAGCCAGATGGGACGCCGGTCTTGTTCCCCGTAGCCTGAGCTAGCTAGGGGTAGGGTAATGATGTACCCCCCTATAACGTGGTCAGTCCGAGCCCAAGGTCGGGAGAGGCGGTGACTCCACCGAGGTCGAGGCTGAGTCCGAGCCCTGGGGTCGGGCGAGGCGGAGACCGTCTTCCGAGGTCGAGGTTGAGTCCGAGCCCTAGGGTCGGGCGAGGCGGAGACCGTCGTCCAAGGTCGAGGTGGAGTCCGAGCCCTAGGGTCGAGCGAGGCGGAGACCGTCTTCCAAGGTCGAGGTTGAGTCTGAGCCCTGGGGTCGGGCGAGGCGGAGACCTTCTTCCGAAGTCGAGGTTGAGTCCGAGCTCTGGGGTCAGGCGAGGCGGAGACCGTCGTCCGGGGTTGAGGCGGGGGCCGAGCCCTGGGATCGGCCGAGGCGGAGCTTCCTATGGCGCCTGAGGCTGGACTCGGCTGTTGTCGGCCCCACCCTGGTGAGTGGCACAACAGTCGGAGCAGGGCAGGCGGCGCTGTTTTCCTGTCAGGTCAGTCAGTGGAGGGGCAAAATGACTGCGGTCACTTCGGCCCTGTCGACTGAGGAACGCGCGTCAGGATAAGGTGTCATGTGATCCTTGCATTGAATTCTCCTACGATATGGTCGGTTGGCGTGGCGATCTGGCCAAGGTTGCTTCACTGCGAAGCCTGCCTGAGCTGGGCCTCGGACGAGTCAAAGGTGCGCCCGTTGCTTGAGGAGGCCCTCGGGCGAGGTGTGAATCCACCTGGGTCTACTGTTCCTGCCCAAGGCTGGGCTCGGGCGAGGCGAGATCGTGTCCCTTGAGCGGACGGAGCCTTGACCTGTATTGCGCCCATCAGGCCTCTGCAGCTTTGTGTTGATGGTGATTACCAGCCGAGTTTAGGAGTCTTGGGGGTACCCCTAATTATGGTCCCCGATAATTCTTATGTAAAAATATGTTTTCTTGTGCCTGTTTGTATTCGTTGCGCGTTGCAAATAGATTGCGATCTGTTCCTGAGCTTTGAGGAATCGACGATCAAGATTTGGTGAACCACTCATCCCGAGATCAAGTTCTTCGAGTTCTACAAAGTTGAAGACCCTGAGCATTTGATTGGTAAGGCAAGTGTCCTCTAACCTATTATGTCCCATTTACTTTATAATTCATCAACCCGCATACCATAATCAACCTAAGGATTGACTAGTATTCTGTTTTCCTATCCTTGTTTACCCTTTGGGAATTGATTATTATGATTAGTTCTATGCTAGCTCTTTACTTTAATCAATGAACATGATGAGATACAATGATGATACTATGATTTTATTCTGGATATGATGATATACTTGTGGCATTTTAGGGGACTCGAGCGGTTTCTGGAGTGCCTCTCTGTAAGGACCTGTTCGTTGGATGACCACCCGGGAAAATAGTGCAACCATGAGAGTGGTATGGGACGCCCTTAGCTAATTAATTAGAGGAACTGAGGTGTAGTTCGCTTCATCGTCGTGCCGTCAATGGGGCTCGGTGTATGCAGCTCGCTCTGCTGAGGGTGGTTTGCCCCTTGGAGAGGACTGCAGTACATTTAGGAAACCTAACGGGCGGCTACAGCCTCAGGGAATCTTTGTAAAGGCTTCATAGTGAATCCCTGGCCATTCACCTCGGGAGTGAACAAGGGTCTTGCAAGCCCGTGCTAGAGAGGGAATCACGGCTCGTGGGTAAAGTGTGCAACCTCTGCAGAGTGTTATGAAACTGATATATCAGTCGTACTCACGGTTATGAGCGGCCAAGGGAGCTCCATTGATTAGAGACACATTGATCAGAGATGTTTTGGTTACAGATGATGATGAGGATAATGTTGGTTTCTATTATGATTATGATTAAGATTATGATTTCAGGTATTCTTTCCGTTTGGAAGGAGTACTTTTGGGCTAACAACCTAGGTTAATGTTAAAACCTGGCTCTCTACTAGTAATAATTACCTGACCAACTAAAAGCAACTGCTTGACCCTAACCCCACATAAAGCTAGTCCACTACAGCCAAACGGGATATTTGCTGAGTACGTTGATGTGTACTCACCCTTGCTTTCACAAAACACAAGGTTGCCTTTGGTACAATCTATGCTCAGGTAAAGAAGGTGTCAAGGCGGATCTTCAGGAGTTCCAGGACTTCTACGAGTTCGGGGATTAGGCTAGCGACCTCCCCCAGTCAGCTGCCTGTGGTGGGTTGTTTATGTTGGCTACGTTTCGATTCTGTGTACTTTGATTTATATTATGTAAATGGCTCTAGTCTGTAATATTATTACTTACTCTTTATTGTTATCCGAAGCATTGTGCTATGATGTGTCATTTATGTAATCGTTGTGTACGTGAATTTCTGATCCTGGCACGTACATGGTTCGCATTCGGTTTACCTTCTAAAACCGGGTGTGACACATGACGAAGGTCGATGCTTGCCGAAGGTGGTCGTATGAGTTCACCGGAGGTGGGCGCCAATGTTGGTCCTTTTTCTCAGATGCTATACACCAAGAACAAAGCAACACAATTGTTATTGATTAGGGACCTTCGTCCTTTGACGCATTATCTCCCTTAGGATATAATGACCTCTAGACGGAGATCATGAAGGACATACCTTCATCTTTTTAGTGAGAGAAGATATGAATAAAGACATACAAAACACAAAAAGAATATAAACAATCATTCCAAATCATTATATTATTCATCTCTTTATTTTATAAACATGAAAAACATCAATAGCAATTATATTACATTTGTACCTTCAGCTTGACAGAAGGTAAAAGAGCGGAAGTGACACAGGAGTGATTACAAGTCAGCGTGAACAGTACGATGTTACTGTTCATCTATTTATAGGCACAGACACAGCCTGGATGAAATTACATTCATGTACTTGACATTCACTGTTAACAATAAGGCAAATTGTCGAGGACTAGGCAGTCTTTTCCCCCTTAAGTCGGTTTCTCCTTTCACCATCATTAATGTGTTGAGCCGAAGCTCCTTCAGCCACATCTTTGGAGCTAGCTTGTCCTTTGTTCAAACCGCACCTTCATACCACACACACCTTCATCTTAAAGCCGAAGCTTCCTGAAACAGTTTATTATACTGGAAAACATGTTATTTATGTTTTTGAGGACCTTCGGAAGAGGAAGGCCCCCAACACATGCCTAACATGATAATTATGGAATCGACTTTCGTTGATCCCCAACTTCCTATATATTGCACTCTGTTACCCAACTGTACAAGATAAGGGATTACCAGAAAGTGGTAAGGTAAGAATGAAAGAATATTTCTAGGTAAGTGTTTGAAAATTATTTTGAAGTACTACGTAATATCTGAAGAGATGGGTTTCGCTCCGATACCAGTTGTGACGAAACCTCCCAAGGTATTAGGCCCACCTACAGTTGTCCTTGTCCTAAGGACCTTAGACAACCCTATAGATGCATATAATTACTCGACAAGTTCGGTAACTGTATCCTCATCATTTCACCCAAGAGCGCTTCACCCGTCACGCAGATATTACATCACATCGGAGGAAAGAATAAGCAGAAGCAGATTACAATAACTTAATTTACATTCATAAAATATATAGAGAGAGTATTATTATTACAATACCAGGGTATTTAGAGTGCATAAAGTATTATTACAGACTAGGGAGGCAAAACACCCTCCCGCACAAAAGTTTATTGTTTTCAAGTGGGAGGCCAACATCCTCCCGCTACTATCTTCAATGTTGGGACTCTTTCTTGGGTACCACCTTTGAACAGAAACAACAAAACTCTGTTGTTTCCTCACCTACAACAACATGGGTTCGAAAACCCTGAGTACGGAGTGTACTTTCACAAGTCTTACCCGACAAAAGAAAAAGACTCTCAAGGATATGCTGGCTTGAGGGAGTCAAGGTAAGGCTATTCAAGAATCAAATACTATGTTTGCAGAAATTATTACTAACAATGGATCCTTAAAAATCCAGTTTTATTATCAGGTTAAGTCATTACCTGAATCTAGAGTTCTGTCTACCCTAGTTCAAGCACTTGGCCAACACTAGCCATCTTTTCATCATCCCTTTAGTTTACTGGATTGCTACGTGTAAGTCAGTGACCAAGTCTTCATGTTCGAGAAGTAACGGCGATCCGAATCGATTAATACCTAGCTAGGGATCTCCAATCACACGACATATGTAGCACATAACCCTTGCATATGTCAACTCACCACCGGGTTTCTCAAGACCAGACCGGGTTCACGCCAACCGAGAGCACAGATACAACCGGGTCCAGCCTCTTGCCATGGAGGGTACATGCTACTCTCGCCATCTCTCCACTCCCATTGCGTGTTGGCCTTTCTAATATTGGTCTGCCCGAGGCAAAGCTTACCCATGACGAGGCATGTGACCAGTTAAAGGGTCCTCGGTCAGCAGGCGCACATCGACATGGTCCTTAAGCGACTCAGATGGAGACACTACACCGAGACTTCCTTCTCATGCAAGTCACCCGCCCGGTTTCATCTTTATCATTTACAATCCCAAAGTTTGGTACCTGGCAGAGGTACATCTTTTCCGATGTTGAACCCATCACGGCCATGATGGATTCACTATCAAGTTTTATTTTTGAAAACTTCCCATTCCATCTGAAGCATCATCTTTTGTTAAAACAAAACATTTTTGTTTTCTAAAGCAAAACTAAGCATCAAAAAACTTCTTAAGTAAAACAGGTATCAAGGAATGGTAATCAATTTCAAGGTAGGAAATGCAGCAATTGTGTAGCATTAAACTCCTATCACCTAATGCATCATTTCAAGTGATAAAGAATTTAAAACAACAAGGAAAGGTAAATGCACCGGGGCTTGCCTTGTGTTGTAGGGTTTCGGGATATGTTCCACATATATCAAAATAAAAACTATTCCCGGTTGGTGGAGGCTCAGTTGGTGGTGCAACTTCTTCTTCAACTACTTCTTCCTCGTTTTCTAAACATAACAATATACATACATAAATGCCCATGTGATGCTATGATAGTGCAGTTATAGTAGAACATAGTAAGTTATATCTTGAATATAACTTTCCTTCATGGTACTCCTAAGTCACTAGGGTTTTCTAGGTTAACACCCTAGTAGGGTTAGGCAGTTCTAATCTAAGAAGCTAGGGTTTTGGGATCAAATAATGTCCAAAACATGTCAAACTTCACCCAAAGGCTCTAATTATCATATTAAGTTGGCCCAAAAAGTTTTATGATTTTTGGAGCAATCAAGTAATTTCTAAAATTCTAAAAGACTAGGTTTAGGCCTTCTTAAATGTTAAATAATTCATGGTTGGGACTAAAAATCTTGGAACTAATTTTATTAAATACTAGGGGAATTTAGAAGTCTAGTAAAATTAATTTTATAATTTTTCTAGAATTTTCTATAAATTTCCTAAGCCTGGTAGAAAAAAGAAAAGGGAAAATGATGAATAGTGACGGGCTGAAACCAGCCCGAACCGGCCCATGTCCAGGCGAAACGTGCCCGCGCGCGCTTCCGCGATGTCAACTTTACGCAGAGGACCTCGGTCATTCAAATAACCGGTAAAGAACCCTGTGCACTATTCATCTATGTCTCTGACATTTACAGTTAGGCCCATGCACTACTGTTTCTTCGCAGCGCCAAGTCAAAAAGGTGAACGGCGAAGAGCATGCCTCAAGTGAACTTGTATTGACCAAAATACGCAACGGTTGGTGCCCTAACTCGGCTAACACCAAATCCTACCCAGGCGATCCTAATCCCTCAACTAATTGCACGAATCCGGGCCGAAATCTCTCTGTCCACGACGATGGCGAAAATCAGAGACAATCTGAGGTGTTCATGACGATTTGGTGCGGTCTAGCTTAATCAAATGGGTCTACGAGCAATGGGAGGCTTGAGGGAGGCTAGAATACCAATCAAAGAAGCTTGAACTGACCTGCAGAGGGCTGGCCACAGCGAAGTGTTCACGGTGGCGTGGAAAACGGATTTGGGGGAAATGCGAAATTGGGAGGCTCTGGTGGATAATCAGAGGTGCGAGCTAGTGCACTGGGTCCGTAATAACCTAGCAGAGCTCACTAGGGCAGCAATTTATAGACTCCATCGGCGGTGGCGTCCAATTTGAAGAAAGCGCGCTGGCGGCTGGAGAGAGGGGAAGCTACTGACGCGAGCGTTATCGTGGCTTTCACCGTGGCAAAGACTCCGACGATGGACGGACTCACTACTACGGTTCACTCCGACATGTTCAAGCTCCTAGGCATGTGGCGCACAGACGGTAAGCGGCCAACGCCGGCGAAGATCATCTCGGCCGGCCGCAGAACAAGTGGGTACGGTGAACCACCTAGTGACCGGGTCCGAGCCATTCCGGGCGCCAAGATCTTTTACTCCCCTCGTTTATCCACTTTGCACTGAGCACGAATCGCGGCGACTGGCGCGAATCTGGGCGCGGGATCACCGGCAGCGAGTTCACTAAACCTGTATTCTTCTTCAGGTTACTGTACCATTAGAACTCTCATCAGAGCCCCTGATAGAGCGATTCGCAGGGCCTTAATCGTTGATTTTCATGTGGCAACTACTTAATCTATCTGTAACGAAGTTGTTGTCCTATAATCCAGCTTCGATTTTGTTATAGCAGTCATACACATATACTTACTGGATCATGCTCAAAATAGCTGCCAATTTTAGCCCTAGATCATTGTCAGTCCTGATTCAGCGTCAAGGTCGACTGACAAACCAGTTTCATGTCTATTTTTCTCCCATTTCCATGTAGCATTAGGGCTTAATCACTTAATCAAATTTGTACCTCTAACATAGCTCTACAAGTTTGCTGTATTGACTTAGGACAAAACCTTTATAAATTTAGAGATATAGAGCTCCAAAGTGACCCCATTCCACTGAAACTTAGACTTAACATATAGTGTTCATGGGGTACTTTTGCAAATAAGTCCAAATCTTTCCACACTACATGAGAATCCTTCAATGTGAAAGTTACTTGGTTTGTGGTGTTCTATCACTTTGTTATTTGCACTTTGGTCCAAAAGTGCATAGAATTTTCATTTACCCCCCTAGGGCTCCAATAAGGCTTTTCTAGGGTTTGTTTTTAGGGTTTGGGCACACTAGGGTTTTTGTGCCACTAAAGTTCACCAAACTTTATATCTTGTGAACATTTCTAATAGCTTTTGAGATTTTACTCATTTTGGCTTCACTTTCATCCATAGGCCCTAATTCCAGGGTTAAGTACCCTACCTAGTATTAAGTACACCTTAAGCCACAACATCACAACTTCTTTTGAAATTTTACCTAGTGAATGCATTCTAGGTGTAGCAAACAAAATGAAATGTCAATGCACATGATGTTATGCTCAAGTTTTAGTGCCAGTAACACTAGAGGTGTTACAGTCAAGCATGACTTTTGGGTAAGAGTATTGTTTGATACTAACATTTTATGATTTCTTTGATACTAACTTTATTTTTGATGTTGGACAGAGACGCTATCGTGTGGAACCTGAGGCTCAGGAGCATGCAGACCGAGTATTAGAGAAAAATGCGAAGATGTGCAAGGATGCATTTTCCAATGCTCGTCTACAAGTTGTGAACGTGTACATGAAGCGTCGAGGGCATTCTATCAACAACTTTGGACAGTATTCGGATGTCTACATGACTATGGACCAGTGCATGGAGGTAAAAAACCTAATCTACCAGCGCATTCAGATATGAATGTAATTATGTGCTAATGCTTAGATGCATGTAACTCTTCCATGGATGGAACACCAGTTGCAGGCTTATAGGGCTCTATGTGAGATATGGACTTTGCCAGAGTGGATTGAGAAGTCAAACAGGAATCAACTTAGGCAGCGCCATTAGCAGGACGGGGACGATGATGAGGTCAGAGTCAACCATACCTATGGGGCTAATGGACATATTTGGATGGCAAATCAAATGGTGATTATGTAGTATTCTATTTTACTAAGAGATGGAACCGGTTTAAACACATACATTTTGTAACACCCTATCCAATTCCAGGACTGCGGTACTTACTCCTGGCAGCTCTCTAGGATCATATATTGTCCCCACAGACCAACATGGGTCTTTTGTGCACACTTTGTCCTCACTCATGCGCACCCAAGAAAACTTCCCGGTCGGTCACCCATCCCAAATTGCTTCAAGCCAAGCATGCTTAACTTGGAGGTTCTTTCGAGATAGGCTTCCGAAAAAGAAGATGCATCTTGTTGGTATGGATACTCTATTTATTCTATTAAGTCTTGGGCCAGGATATCACCATCCTAGGGGCTAGGATATGACATATTTGTAGGAGGCTCAAACTGAAGTTGTCTCTAGCCCAATCGATGTTTATAGGCAAGGGCATAGAGGAAAAACAGTTAAAAATCTAAAGAGCTATGCAGTTAGGTGGTCGCTGAGCGTCTGGTTAGTAGTTGTTAGGATTAATGTTTTCTTGCCATATAGCTATATATTACATATGTGATGAACCTTCATATTGCATTGTAGGAGACTTACGGGTAGGAGAAGGTTAGGAAGCATGGTGAAGACTATGATTCGCGAGGAGCGCCTACCATCGACGCTGAAGTGTACATTCTATTGGAGGAAAGGCCCATGGATGGTTTGGACATGTGAGATTTTTTCAATAAGATTGAAATTATGACCGAATATCTAATTTTCTTGTTTTCAAGGTATTCTATGTTTACCAGTATGATCGATTCGATGAAGTTGCGGTCTCGTGGGGGCCCTTCATCACAGATGGGTTGTGGTAGAAGTCGTAGTCGGCACTGGAGCATGGAGGAGGCTATGAGGGAGCAGCAAGAAAAGTTTCATGAAGAGTTACGGCAGTAGAAAATGGCATTCGTCCGACAACAATCAGTGTACATTGTCACGGAACCTCCCATGGTATTAGGCCCACCTACAGATGCCCTTGTCCTAAGGACCTCGGACAACCCTATAGATGCACATAATCACTCGACAAGTTCGGTCATCTGTATCATCATTATCATACCGCCCAAGAGCACTTCACCCATCACACAAACATTACACTCATAATCGGAGTAAGAATAAGAGGAAGGATTACAATAACATAATTTACATTCATGTATAAAATATAGGGAGAGTATTTATTACAATACTGGGTGTTTGAGTGCATAACATATTATTACATATCAGGGAGGTAAAACATCCTCCCACCAACAAGTTCACTGATTTGCCTCCTCCTTTGGCACCACCTTCGAGTAGAAACATCAAAACTCAGTTGTTTCATCACCTACAACAACATGGGTTTGAAAACCCTGAGTACAGAGTGTACTTTCACAAGTCTTACCCGACAAAAGAAAAAGACTCTTAAGGATATGCTGGCTTGAGGGAGTCAAGGTAAGGCTATTCAAGAATCAAAGACTCTTTTTACCCATGACGAGGCATGTGGCCAGTTAAAAGGTCCTCGATCATCAAGCCTACATCGACACGGTCCTTAGTCGACTCAGACGGAGACACTACACCGAGACTTCCCTCTCGTGCAAGTCACCCGCTCGGTCTCGTCTTTATCATTTAGAACACAAAGTTTGGTACCTGGTAGAGGTACATCTTTTCAGATGTTGAACCCATCATAGCCATGATGGATTCACCATCAAGTCTTTTCTTTGAAAACTTCCCATCCCATATGAAGCATCATCTTTTGTTTAAAACAAAACATTTTGTTTTCTAAAGCAAAGTTAAGCATCAGAAAACTTTTAAGTAAAACAGGTATCAAGGAATGGTAATCAGTTCTAAGGAAGGAAATGCGGCAATTGTTTAGCACACAACTTCTATCACCTAATGCATTATCTCAAGTGATAAAGAGTTTAAAACAACAAGGAAAGGGGTAAATGCACTGGGGCTTGCCTTGTGTTGTAGGAGGCTCAGGGTCTATCCCACAAATGTCAAAATAGAAGTTGTTCTCGAAAGGTGGAATTTCAGCTTGCGGGGCAACTTCTTCTTCGACTACAACATCTTTTTCGTTTTCTATACATAACAATACATATACATGAATGCTCATGTGATGCTATGGATATGCAATTATAATAGAAACACACTAAGTTGTATCTTGAATACAACTTTCCTTCATGGTACCCGCTAGTCACTAGAGTTTCCTAGGTTAGTACTCTATTAAGGTTAGGCACTTATATCTTAGGAAGCTAGTATCTTAGGTTTGAGACCAAACAATGTCCAAAGCATGCCAAACTTTACCCAAGGGCTTCAATTATCAAACTAATCTTACCCAAAAAGTTTTATGATTTTTGGAGCTACCAAAATAATTCTAAAATTCTAAAAGGCTAAGTTTAGACATCTTTAAATGCCAAATAAATTCAGGTTGGGACAAAATATCTTGGAACTATTTTTATTAAATACTAGATGAATTTAGGAGTCTAGCAAAATTAGTCCCATAATTTTACCATTTTTCTAGAATTTCCTATAAATTTTCAAGCATGGCAGAAAAAGGAAAAGGATGAATAGTACTAGGCTGAATTCAGCCCGACCGGCCCACGTCCAGGCAAACGCGCCCACGCGCGCCCGCACTAGCAATCTTGCGCAGGGGCCCTCGGTCATTTGAACAAACAGTAAAGAACCCTCAGCACTATTTCTTCACCTGATAAGTCCCTGGCGACGGCGCGCTCACCCGTCGGCCATCTCCTTGCTGGGACCGGCCATGAATGGGGACGACTGACTAAACCAAGTGCTAGACTAGCGTCCTCGATCCTAGGCGACCCTAATCCGTCCCTTAATTGAGCTATCCCGACCCAGAGTTCTTCTGTCCACGACGATGGTGAGACCCGAGGGTGAACCGAGGTGTTCCCCACGACTAGGGTTAGTAACGTCCAAATTCTATGTACGGGGAGCACCACTATACCCTAAGGAAGCTAGAACAGACAACAATTGGGTTGGAACTACCTCAGGCGATGCTGGCCACAGAAGAGCTCTCCATAGCGGCGATGGCGACTGAATTGGGGGGAAATCCAAATTCAGGCGCTGTGGTGGCTAATCGGAGATGAGGGTTGGTGCCCTTGCTTCGTAACAACCTAGTGGAGCTAGTTGTGCACTCAATTTATAGTATCCGCGAGTAGTGGCTCCAAATTTGGAAGAGGAAAGCTGGCGACGAAGAGAGGGGGTGAGTCACCGACGCGAGCTATCGTGGCGTTCACAGGGGCAACGTTACAGGCGATGGACAGGATACCTACGGCGGTTTACTGTGACGTGGTAACGCTTCTAAGTACGTGGCGTCTAGGCAGCAAGCGACAGACTCCGGCGAGGCCATCTTGGCCATCTGTAGGGCAAGTGGGTACGGCGACCAACTCACGGCCTCATCCACGGTCAAGATCTTTTCACCATCGGCCGTTATCCACACCCAAAGCGCACGAATCGCAGCACCGGCAAGGATCGCGGTGCATGCCCACCAGCGGCGATGGGTTCACTGAATCTGATCTTGTTCAGTAACTGTACCATCGTGTTCTTCATCAGACGTTCTGACAGGGCGAATTGGAGAGCTTTATTCTCAATTTTTCATGTGACGACTTACTAATCTGTTTGTAACAAAGATAATCTCCTATAATCCAGCTTTGATTTTGTTACAGCAACCATGATAAAAAATCCACTGGATCATACTCAAAATTGCTATCAAAGTTTGTCCCAGTTCACTGTCAGTTGAAAATCAGCTTCAGGGTTGACTGACAGTCTGTCTTTAAGTCCATTTATCTCCAATTTCTATACAACACCAATGCTTAGTCACTTAATCAACCTTGTACCCCTAACATAGCTCTACAAGTTTGATGTATTTACCTAGGGCAAAACCTTTATGGATTAAGAAATACAAGGCCCCAAACTTGGCCTAATTACACTGAATTTTCAGAGTTAACCATATGGGTGCTCTTGGGCCTTTTTGCAATTAAGTCCAAATTTTTCCACATCACTTGAAAATCCTCCAATATCAAAGTTGTTTGGTTTTTGAAATTCTACCACTTTTATATATACACTTTGGTCCAAAAGTGTATAGAATTTGAAATCACCATATAGGGCACAAATTAGGGTTTCTAAGGTTCAATTTAGGGTTATGGGTGCTTTAGGGTTTTTATGCCACTCAAATCCATCAAACTTAATCTCTTGTGAACATTTCCAATAACTTTTGAGGTACTACTCAATTTGACTTCACATTTACCCATATGCCCTAATCCCAGGGTTAAGTACCCTACCCTAGGGTTAAGAACACTTCAAGTTACCACATCACACTTGTTTTGATGTTTTACCTAGTGGATGCATTCTAGGTGTAACAAACATAATGACATGTCAATGCATATGATGCCATGCTCAAGTTTTAGTTCTAGTAACACCAGGGGTGTTACATCCTTCCCCCCATAAAAGAATCTCGTCCCGAGATTTAAGGTCCTAGGGTAAGTAATGGAAAAGGAAACACATCACAACTTTATTTCCTTATTTATCTTACAGAGCAGGGGATGGTGTGGGGCTTGTTCCAACTTTACAACAAGGTATATAAATATTTACAGGTTACATGAAGCTAAAAACCTAGGAAATTTTTCTCTAAGAAATCTTGAGTTTCCCAGGTAGCTTCGTCTTCAGTATGTTGGTTCCATTGTACCTTATAGAACTTAAGAGTCCTTTTTCGAGTGATTCTATCCTTTTGATCCAGAACTCGAATGGGATGTTCCAAATAAGTCGAGTCTTTTTCCAAAGTAACATCCACCACCTCGATGGTTCGATCAGGAATCCGAAGGCATTTCTTCAATTGGGATACATGGAACACATTGTGTACCGTAGATAATGATTCGGGCAGTTGAAGTCTGTGCACCACTAGTCTGCATTGTTCAAGAATGGGAAACAAGCCAATATATCAGGGTGCCAACTTTCCTTTTACCCTGAATCGGTTAACACCCTTCATCGTTGATACTTTCAGGTATACATGATCCTTAATTAAAAGACTAAAGGTCGGCGTCGCTTATCCGCATAGTTTTCTGCCGAGCTTGAGCTTCTTTCAAGTTGTGTCTTATCCGTTGAACTTTTTCCTCCGTTTCTTTAACCATGTCAGACTTGAAAAACCACCATTCTCCCGGTTCTGACCAATTTAAGGGTGTTCGACATCGTCGCCCGTATAGTGCTTCAAACGGTGCCATCTTAATACTTTCCTAGTAACTATTATTATACGAAAATTCTGCCAATGGCAGTCAATCATCCCACTTCTGTGGAAATTCCAGGACACATGCTCGTAACATATCTTCAAGTATCTGGTTTACCCTCTCAGTTTGCCCACTTGTCTGAGGATGATAAGCCGAACTGTGGAGTAATTTAGTACCCAAGGATTTGTGCAACTCCTCCCAAAACTTGGATACAAATTGTGGTCCCCGATCCGACACTATCGTCTTTGGGATTCCATGTCTCAGAATACGAGCCACATATATCGGAACTTAAGTAATGACCGGGTAATATGTTTTGACCAGTAGAAAATGAGCTACCTTTGTAAGCCGGTCAATGATGAACCAGATAGAATCAAATACTTTAGCTATCCTGGGTAATCCCACAATGAAATCCATACTAATATCTTCCCATTTCCAGGTTGGGATGGGCAAAGATTGCAATGATCCAGCGACCTTCATATGTATCGCTTTGACCCGTCTGCAAGTATCAGACTTTGCCACATAGTGTGCAATTTCAATCTTCATTTTAGTCCACCAATAATGTTGCTTTAAGTCTTGATACATCTTAGTGCTTCCCGGATGAACGAAATATCGACTAAGATGAGCTTCGTCCAAGATTTGTTGGCGGACTTCATCATCTTTTGGCACTACTATGCGATCTTTAAACCATATTACTTCCTAATTATCTTTCCTGGAGCAATTTACCTTGTTGGCCTCCATTTTCTCATGAATGTACTTCATACTCTTATCTGTTCTTAGGGCATCAATAATTCTTTGTAGAAGAACTGACTCAAGCTTCAAATTCATCAAGGTTCCTTGTTGGATTGTCCCCAGATTCAACCTTTCCATTTCTTGACATAAAGTGGTGTCATGTGCTCTTACTGTAAGACAATGACAAAAAGTCTTGTGACTTAAAGCATCTGCCACCACATTAGCTTTGCCTGGGTGATAATGGATTTCCAAGTCATAATCTTTGATTAGCCCGAGCCACCTTCTGTTGGGGACTTGTTCTCAAATGCTATGAGTTAAGAACAAGGCAACACAAAACATTAATGGTCAAAGTCCTTCGTCCTTCGAGACATTATTTCCTTTAGGATATAATGATCTTCGGACGAAGGTTATGAAGGACGTACCTTCATCGTCATAGTGTATATTAATAGAAGTAGAAGCATATGAAACATGAGAAATAACATGAATAATCATATGACATCATTTATATATCTTTATTATATCATCATGAATAAACATGAACAATATTGAATTACATTTGTACCTTCGACTTGACAGAAGGCAAAAGTCCAAGTGTGACGCACGAGTGAATACAAGTCAGCGTGAACAGTACAGCAGTACTGTTCATCTATTTATAGGCACAGGGCGCAGCCTGTGTAAAACTACATTCATGCCCTTCATGTTTACTATTGTCTTAAGGACAATCTATCGAGGACTAGATAGCCTTTTCCTTTTTAAGTCGGTTCCTTTTTCTGCTACTGAGCCAACGCTTCATTGCGTGTAGCTTCAGAGCTAGTTCAACCTTCATCCCGACCATGCTTTTCATATTGTGTACAGCTTCATTCCGAGTCCGAAGGTTCCTATACATATATTACACTTGGGAAACATTGTTAATCATGTTTTTGAGGACCTTCGGAAGACGAAGGCCCCCAACAGTAGCCCCTCGCAATACTAATTTGTTATAACAACGAATTTAGACTACGATGTGAATGAAGGCCTTAAGCCGAAGGTCCGAAAAACACCTTCCCTTTGCTAGAATAGCAATAGTCAATGATAAACGGGGTCCACCAAGTTGCAAAGCACTGGGCGTATAAATATGAACCATAGCGGCAACATTTGATACGCCTTTTTTGCCATTTGCATTATTTTCTCAAACTTTTAGCTCTTGCTCATTAGCTCTTGCCTGATTTTTTAGTTTTTAGAGCTTCGGTTTTAAAGACACGTTTGCTCCAAATTTGAAAAGAAGAAGATGAGTGGAGAGAAGAAGATGACTGAAGAGAAGAAAACGACAGGGGAGACGAAGTTGTATGAAGAGAAAAAAGTTGCAGATCCTTTCATTGCTGGATTTATCGAGTCCATGGCAAAAACAAATACAGAGAAAATTACTAAGGAGATCATGGAGGGTTTATCCGAAGATTCTGATGACAGTGATAGTTATGACGTGGAAAGTGGGGATGAAGACTCTGAGGATCGGTCGTGGCGCCCAAGCCATACTATCTTCGCGACATGTCTATTTTCAGAGTTGGAGGAGATAGCACTGCACCTACTCCGGAGGAAAACGAAGTTGTTGTTTACCGAAGCTTCTTGAAGGCAGGCCTTCGGTTCCCGCTGAGTAAATTTGTGGTCAAAGTATTAAAGATATTCCAAATCTTTCTTCATCAGATTACCCCTGAAGCTATAATCGGGATGGGGATATTTGTCTGAGCTATAAGGAGCCAGAGGCTAGAGTCGAGCGCAAAGTGCATCTACAGCATGCATGAGCTTTTATATGAGACAAAGGCTATTGGCAAAGAACAATACCACAACAACTTTGGTTGTTACGGGTTCATTGCCCGTTCTAATGCAAGCCACCCAGTGCGAACATTCTGGAAAAGATGGCTCGAGGCCTGAATGGAAGAGTTGTTTTATGTTAAAAATGATTTAAAGACAAGGGAAGATATCAAAGAAATCATTCAGCTTCCCATTTGGTCTCGCTTCGGCCTCCGAAGGCCGAAGGTGGAAATTGACGGCAATGTTGAAGCATGTCAGAAGGCCTTTAGCACTGTGTGTGCTTTCATTGGCACGAGGGATTTAATTCAAGAGCATATAGCCTTCAGGGTATGGCCACTTGTGGAGAGCTAGGATATGCCGAAGGAGACCACCGCCGATTCCAGTGAGGGTGGTCTGGTCCGATTGAAGTATACCTTCAGATTTAGGGAGAAGTTTGATGAGCCAGACGATTACTGACTGAAGTGTATTGAAGCTACCAATGATGAGCTACTCGCGGCATACTCCAAGGTCGAATATAAGGCTTTGTCCGCAACTTTCGGGGGTCGGGGCAAGAAAAGATTGAACAGGGTATTTGATGCGATTGGCTTCGTATACCCTGATTACCACTACCCGCTACGAGGGCAAGGGAAAAAGAGAAAGGTTGCCGCTTTGGCCACCCCAGCTGAGCCAAAGAGCAAAAAGGTGAAGGTTCTGACTCACCGGCCGCGTTATATTGAACCAGCCGTAGTACCTGGATTTGGCGAAGGGACCTCTTCAGCTGCCGAAGCAAAACAAACTGCTCCGATTGTGCAGAGCGCTGAATAGCCGAAGGTGCCTAAAGTCGGGCCAGCTAAAGCTAAAGATGATAAGGCCGAATACAGGTGGAAAAGTGATAAAAGTGCCAGAAATCCTGAGCCCACCGGCAGAGGCAGATTTGCCAAAGATGCAAAAAGCTCCTGTAGCAACTCCCAAGAGGAGGAAGATGGCCAGCGTGCTAGACGTTGTTATAGAGACCACGAAGGCCTTAACTCCTGCTCCTACCAAAAATACTACCGAAGCTGCCAAAATCCAAGTCGAAGCCAAAGCTGGGCCTTCAGCGCCTACTGAGACGAAGGCCATCGAGCCTGAAGATAAGGTGGGTCAGCAAATTTCAGATACCAGCAAGACGACACAGCAAGATATGGCAGAAAAAGCAAATTCTCCTATCGCCGAAGCCTTAGCTGAAGATATTGATTACATTGTTCGACACGTTTCGGGGAAAAAATTATTTGAAGAAGAAATCTTGGAGGCCAAACACTATGCCCAAAGACTGAAATATCCGAAGGGGGCCTTAGTGTTCAATGGTAGTAACGAAGATGATTTCCTGTACTGTCTCCCGGATAACAAAGAAATATCCGTTTGCCGGGAGATAGCTAAGAGTATGGGATTTCCTAAGCTTGAAGAAGGCTTTTCGGTCTTATCGAAGGATGATCTTGCTGATAGCCTCGCGTACAATAGTATAAAGGTATAGGGGTTAACTTTGAAGCTAGAAAATGAAGTATTTTATTGCCATGCTCAACTCTTTATTCTTCTTTTGCAGGGCTTAATTCTAAGTAATGCCTTGAGGGCTCAGAAGAGCGCCGAGGACAAAGGCTGTACAATGGCTCTTAACAACCTTCGTTCTGAAATGATTGAACTGAGAAACGAAGGTCTGGAGAAAGACAAAATTTTGATTTCATTGGTGAACAAAGCAAAGGAAGACGAAGCTAATTACAAAGCTCAGGCCAAAGCCCAGAAAACCGAAATTGAAGACCTTCGGAGACAACTAGTCGAAGCTAAAGAGAACTGCGCGCTCGCACAGGCTAATCAAGAGATCAGTGAATACTGGAAAAATAAGCTAGAGAAAAATGTTGAAGAACTTCGTGAATCCAAGGAAAGGTGCTTTGAGAAATCCTTGAATTGTGTGAAGAAATTAAAAACTAGATTCGCCAAAGTGGGCGCCTACTCTGCTGAAGAAAACTTCATACGAGGCGACCCCGAGGGCGTCGTTGAATGGATAAGTGGAGAAGCCGAAGCCTTCAAAGAAATTTTGAGTGATCGCAGGGATATTTGCACATTTTCCGGTGCGTGGGGAATCTCAGCTATTCTAGAGAAGGCCGGATGTGATCACGTTAAGGCCATAGCCCAGGCCGAAGCTGCCTTCTCCATAGATGATATGAAGGATCCTTTAGCCGAAGCAACTTTAATGGCCGGGAAATTTTATAACGATGTCTGGGTGAACGGTGGCCGAGAGCTGGCCCACGAAATTATAAAAAAGAGTGAAAAAGACACCCATGATGCCCGGGCAGAAGCAAAGCAAGCTGAAGAAGCTACAGAACGCGAAAGGCGTATAGGTATTATTTCTTGATTATTTTAGCTTCGGTACTTGCTTTGTGGCTTCGAACTAATCTATTTACCTACTTCAGTTGAACTATCCCCGCCTCCGGGGCCGTACGATCCCCTTGCTGATCTAGAAATGAAGGAAGCATTGGAAATTATAAGCATGGCAGACTCCATTATCGACAAAGTCATCGACAAACTCTTGAACGAAGTTGCAGAAAAAGTCCTTAGAGAGGAATAGATTTTATTGTAATAATATTTTGAAATGCTGGAATGTATGGAACAATTGAAGGAAGATTAGGCTTCTATTATAATAAAACTATGTGACATTTGATGTATGTAACATTGAATCGAGTATGTAAATTATTGTAATTTATTACTTTGCGATGCATGAAATTTACACACATACCGTTTTTGAGCCTTCGGCGAAAAAACACATTCCCTTCTTTTCATGCTTCGTAAAGAAAGAGATCCCTTCTTATGACAAGGCTGATAAAACTGTACTTCTCGAAGCTTACTTCGTGCCTTAGCACATTTTCAATTTGATGAAGCATTCGCCGAAGATTGGCTTCGTATTCGATTGTTGTGCCGGTAATGCAATATGATGTATGATGTAATGTTATGCGAAATGATGTGATGATACGATGCAAAATGATGAGGATGCCGAAGACACACACCCACACGCCCACACTAGAATACACAAGCTCTACATCCCCTTAGGAATGACTTTTGAGCTTCTTCACCTTCTATTTCGGTGATATAAGTTCTGCATTCCCTTAAGAACGTCTTTTGAACTTCTTCCCCTTCCATTTCGGCAGTATAAGTTATGCATCCCCTTAGGAACGACTTTTGAACTTCTTCGCCTTATATTTTGGCGGTATTTGGCTCTGTGTTCCCTTTGGAACGACTTTTGAGCAGAAAACTTACATTGTGCTCCCTTAGGAATGACTTTTGTAGCTTCGTCAATTTTGGCTCTGCATTCCCTTAGGAACGACTTCAGAGCAAAACACTTACCCTGCGCTCCCTTAGGAATGACTTTTGTAGCTTAGTTTATGTTGGCTCTGCATTCCCTTAGGAACGACTTTTGAGCTTCGTAAATCTGTGAAGAAGATATATTTCATTTTGGTACAGGCAGAATCATTACGAGAAATTAAAACTAAGTTTTCATTGCTTGTTCCTCATATATAAAGCAAAATGGCATAAAAAGTAAAAGTATTTCAGAAGTAGGATATTGCTCAGTAAATGTGCTTTGATTCTGGTATGGTGCTATTGACCGTACGAGCTTCGGACTCCTCCCTGAAGTCACGTTGTTGTTGTGGGTGTTGGCGCCCTTCTGGCTGCTGGCTTCGAGTATATGTAGGTTGATGAGGACATCACTATGAGTACGACTACACCAGGAGCACCTCCACATCAAGCGCCACTTCCTTCATTAGGTGGGCCAATCACTCGGGCCCGTGCCAGAGATCTTAACTTCGTCATGCTACTGAAGAATGAGGGCCCAGAAGAATAGACAACCAGCCCAACTGCGGCCCATAGTGGACGACCTAGGGTTTGCCGCCCCTAGGGGCTGCGCCCCCTCTATTTATCCAGGAGCTGCGTCTCCTTTATTTTCGAGTTTTGTTTTACGTTAGCCTTAGCTACTCTCGAACACGCGCAAATCTGCGCTGTCTTCGTGTATTCAGAACTCCACCCTCGAGTAATAGATTAGATTGCTCGCATCTTTTTCTTGTTCGTTCTTCGATTGCGCACAGGAAACGATCTTCGTGATCAGGCCGATCTCGCATCAGCAAGGTCGGTAACCACATGGAGTTGGTTCAGTGATTGCATTGGCGCCTCGGGCTTGCTCGTCGTAGTCGGATCGCAAGGGTCATCTTCCGCCAAATCGGAATTATCTCTACTCGCCGAAAGATCAGGCACCTCAGCTACATCAATTGGTATCAGATTTCCAGGTTGATCGGTGAGTTTATCGAGCATTTTTTTTCCTACAGTCCACAAAACCATATAAAAATTCAGGTTAGATCTTATCCCAGCACCCTTTTGAGCCTCGCACTTTCTTTCAATAATCTGCATTGTTGAATTTGTGTGCTTTCGCGTCATTTGTTGCTGGTTGCATTGTGTTCTTCCACCATTCAAACCCTAGCGCCGCCACCATCTCCCGTTTGATCACGCCACAAACCGAGTCAACATTGTTTTCTTGTTTTTCTCCTTCGGTTACGTCAAAAAAAAAAGAAAAAAACAAACCGAGTCAACGGCCGTTTCCTTGATTTTCTCCTTCGGTTACGAAAAAAACAGAAAAAAAACAAACCGAGTCAACAACCGCTTCCTTATTTTTCTCCTTCGGTTACATAAAAAAAACAGAAACAAAAAAAAAAGAAAACGAAGGAGAAAGGATATGGTTGTTTCATCCCGGTCGTTTTTAAAACACAACTTGAGGAACCTTCCGTAAACCGGGCATAACTTTTCGCTCGGGTGTCCAAAAAATCTGAAATTTTTACAGGAGCTTGTTGACACCATTCTGAGGCCGGCCAAACTGACCTATAGTCTGTTTGGGGTTCGACAAAATTGTCAAAAAAATTCAGGAAAATAAAGAAAAAAATCCGTCAAAGTTCTCGCACGTTTTTCAGAGAACTTCCTGATTTTCTATAGACCACATCTGATATCTGTTTTAGGTGAAACTTCGTGTAGCTCCTATCTTGTTGCTTCTTATGCTGAGAAAAATATCAAAAAAATCATACAAAAAAGAAAAACAAAATCACCTGTGATTTCTACTAGTGCCTTTTTTCCATCACTAGTACAATATTTACGGTACTGCCATTCTGCTAGTTCCATCCATCCTTTGCACCTGTGGCCAGCAATATAGTTTCGTGTTTTGCACTATAATTCAACTTTGCATTATTGTTTGATCGTGCTAATCCTTGACTTGAGTGCAGCCTACCCACAACTCCACATATTTCTACGACGAGCAGGTTTCTGTTTCTCCACGCAATCGCTCATCCAATCTTTCACCGATTCCACCTGTTGATTGCAGTTCACCACTGTGGCTTGGTAAGAACGGATAAGAACTTGATAACAGCACTAGTGTGAGCGCCTTGTGAGCAGTACACCCCTGTTTTTGTCGTTGGTTTTTCTCCTTTTGGTGTTTTGGTGTTTGCACTAACTATGGCAGGAGCACACGACATGGTGGATGCCCAGTTGCAGGAAGTAAGGGGACAAGTTGATGGACTTGCTGCTGACATTAGGATGATGCATGAACGGCTTGATTCAACGATCACTTCGACGACCGAGCGTTTCAACCAACTTGACCTTGCTCAAACGGCGACTCGCACCACACTCAACACCATCCTGGCACGCCTTGATGCATTGACCACAAAGATGGAGCAGGAATACGGCGGTGACACTGAGCAGGACGATGGAGATCGCCGTGGTCGTGCACGTCGTGTGGTTCGTCATCCCCCTAATGACTTATTTTCTAAGATTAAATTTAAAATTCCATCTTTTAATGGTAAATATGATCCTGCTGCATATCTTGATTGGGAATTAGAGGTAGAACAGAAATTTTCATGCCATAATATTCCTGCTAATAGCCAAGTGAAGGCTGCCATTAGTGAATTTACTGATTTTGCTTTAATTTGGTGGCGTGAGTATAAACAAAAACTTTCCATTAACAGTGTCATTACTTGGACCCAATTAAAAACTGCCATGCGCCACAGATTTGTTCCTTCCTATTATGCTCGTGATTTGCTTAACAAAATGCAGCGTTTTCAACAAGGTTCACAGTCTGTTGAGGAATATTACCAGGAGTTACAAAAGGGTATGCTTCGTTGTGGTTTAGTTGAGTCGGATGACGCTGCTATGGCGCGTTTTCGTGGTGGTTTGAACAGGGAAATTCAGGATATACTTGATTATAAGGATTATTTTGATATAACCACATTGTTTGAATATGCTTGCAAAGCTGAACGTGAAGTGCAGGGACGACGATCAAAGACATATACTAACTCTCTTGCAGGCCGGGGTCCAACACATAGCTCAACTCCTTCTAGCCCTGCACCTTCTACGCCTAGCACTACATCGCGCACAGGGACGACCAAGCCAGTGGCGCCCCCTGCCAAAGGCGCCGCTTCTTCCACAGGACGTACACGGGATATTCAGTGCCATCGTTGCAGAGGGTTTGGGCATATGATTCGGGACTGCCCAAACAAGCGTACCTTGCTTATCCGTGACAATGGTGAGTACTCGTCAGCCAGTGATTCTGAGGAAACTAGTCATGCTATGATTGCCACTAACCATGCAGAAAATGAGGAAGTCCACGTTGATCCCATCGACGCCGATAGGTATGAGAGTCTTGTTGTGCAGCGTGTTCTCAGCACACAGGTTGCCCAGGCCGAAAAAATCAGCGACACACTCTATTCCATACCAAGGGCGTCGTGCACGAACGGTCGATTCACATCATCATCGATATTGGCAGCTGCAACAATTTGGCAAGTACAGCGTTGGTAGAGAAATTATCCTTGCCCACTCGCACACATCCACATCCGTATCACATTCAATGGCTTAATGATGGTGGTAAAATAAAGGTAACACGTTCGGTACGTGTCCCCTTTTCGCTGGGTTCTTATTCTGATTATGCTGATTGCGATATTATTCCTATGGAAGCGTGCTCTTTGTTATTGGGTCGACCTTGGCAATATGATACTGATAGTTTACATCATGGTCGTTCAAATCATTATTCTTTCATGTTTAAAGGCCAGAAAATAATTATACATCCAATGACCCCTGACCAAATTTTGAAAGATGATCTTACTAGGGCTGCTAAAACTGCACAAGTCAAATCGACATCAGCCGCACCTATTAAATCTGAAATCAAGTTGTACTCTCCTGTTTTACTTGCTACACGTGCTGATTTTGATGATCTCCATGAAGCTCATATGCCCTGTTATGCACTTGTATGCTCACGCATGCTTGTTCCGCTTGATGATGCACCGTCTTTGGATATACCCCCTGCTGTTGTTAACCTTTTGCAGGAGTATGCTGATGTTTATCCTACGGACTTACCACCGGGTCTTCCTCCACTCCGTGGCATTGAGCATCAGATCGATCTCATCCCCGGCGCTTCTCTTCCGAACCGCGCCCCGTACCGTACAAATCCAGAGGAGACGAAGGAGATCCAGCGCCAGGTGCAGACGCTACTTGATAAGGGTTACATTCGTGAGTCTCTTAGCCCTTTCTCGGTTCCTGTTTTATTCGTTCCAAAGAAAGATGGGTCATGGCGTATGTGCGTAGATTGTCGTGCTATTAATAACATCACAGTTCGTTATCGATATCCTATTCCACGCCTTGATGATATGTTAGATGAGCTTAGTGGTGCCGTTATTTTCTCTAAGGTTGATTTGCGTAGCGGTTACCATCAGATTAGAATGAAACTCGGTGATGAATGGAAAACGGCTTTTAAAACGAAATTTGGTTTATATGAATGGTTGGTTATGCCATTTGGATTGACTAATGCTCCCAGCACCTTTATGCGTTTAATGAACGAAGTTCTACGGGCCTTCGTAGGTTTGTTTGTTGTTGTTTATTTCGATGATATCCTTATTTACAGCAAGTCTATAGAGGAGCATTTAGAACATTTGCGTGCTGTTTTTGATGCTTTGCGTGCTGCTCGCTTGTTTGGTAACATGGAAAAGTGCACATTTTGCATGCAACGTGTCTCGTTTCTTGGTTATGTGGTTACTCCGCAGGGCATTGAGGTGGACAGCAGCAAGATTGCTGCCATTCGGGAGTGGCCTACACCGACGACGGTCACACAAATTCGGAGCTTTCTTGGACTTGCCGGTTTCTACCGCAGATTTGTTCGTGATTTTAGCTCCATTGCAGCGCCTCTACATGAGCTTACAAAGAAAGATGTGCCGTTTTCTTGGAGTGATTCGCAGGAGGTAGCGTTCAGCACTTTGAAAGATAAGTTAACCCAAGCTCCCCTCTTGCAATTGCCTGATTTTAATAAAGTTTTTGAGCTTGAATGCGATGCTAGCGGTATTGGGCTAGGTGCTGTTTTGTTACAAGAAGGAAAACCAGTTGCATATTTTAGTGAAAAATTAAGCGGTGCTAGTCTGAAATATTCTACTTATGATAAGGAGCTTTACGCTTTAGTGCGCACTTTGCATACATGGCAGCACTATCTTTGGCATCGTGAGTTCATAATTCATTCTGATCATGAGGCTTTAAAACATATTCGTACCCAAACAAATCTGAACCGTCATCATGCTAAATGGGTCGAATTTATTGAGTCCTTTCCTTACATTATTAAACACAAGAACGGGAAGGACAATGTTATTGCTGATGCTTTGTCTCGTCGCTATACCATGCTGTCACAATTAGATTTTAAAATCTTTGGTTTGGACACTGTGAAGGATCAATATTTCGACGATGCTGATTTTAAAGATGTTTTCGGCCATTGTATTAATGGGATACCATGGGGCAAATTTCACATACAGGATGGGTTCCTGTTTCGCGCTAACAAGCTGTGTGTTCCAGCTAGTTCGGTTCGTCTTTTGTTGTTACAGGAGGCGCATGGAGGCGGTCTCATGGGGCATTTTGGCGTCTACAAAACGCATGAGGTGTTGGCTGCCCACTTCTTTTGGCCTCGGATGCGCGCTGATGTTGAGCGCCTTGTTGCACGCTGCACTACTTGTCAGAAAGCTAAGTCACGGTTGAACAACCATGGTTTGTATATGCCTTTGCCTGTCCCTTCTCCTTGGCTTGATATCTCTATGGACTTTGTTTTGGGCTTGCCTAGAACTAAGAAGGGGAGGGATAGTATTTTTGTGGTTGTTGATAGATTCTCTAAAATGGCTCACTTTATACCTTGTCATAAAACAGATGATGCTAGCATTGTTGCTGAATTGTTCTTTAGAGAAATTATTCGTTTACATGGTATTCCAAAAACAATAGTCTCTGATCGCGATGCTAAGTTTCTAAGCCATTTTTGGAGATCTCTTTGGAATAAATTGGGAACTAAATTGTTGTTTAGCACTACTTGTCACCCTCAGACTGATGGACAAACTGAGGTAGTAAATAGAACTTTATCTACCATGCTTAGGGTTGTTTTAGACAAGAATTTGAGACGTTGGGAGGATTGCTTGCCTCATGTTGAATTTGCTTACAATCATGCCACGCATTCTTCTACAAAGATGTGCCCTTTCCAGATTGTTTATGGTTACATTCCTAGGGCACCTATTGATTTGATTTCACTTAATGCTGCGAACGCCCCACATGTAGATGCTTCTGCACATGTTGAACAAATGATTACCATACATGAACAAACGAAACAGAACATTGCTGCTACTAATGCAAAAAACCAGGTTGCTGGTAGTAAAGGAAGAAAACATGTTACTTTTGAGCCAGGTGATATGGTTTGGTTGCACTTGAGAAAGGATCGGTTTCCTACTTTGCGCCGTTCTAAATTAATGCCTCGTGCTGCTGGTCCTTTTAAGGTGCTAACAAAGATTAATGATAATGCTTATATCCTTGACCTGCCTGCGGAATTTGGTGTTTCCACTAGTTTTAATGTTGCAGATTTGAAACCATATATGGCCGAGGATGAGGAGTTGTCGTCGAGGACGACTTCACTTCAAGAAGGGGAGGATGATGAGGACATCACTATGAGTACGACTACACCAGCAGCACCTCCACATCAAGCGCCACTTCCTTCATTAGCTGGGCCAATCACTCGGCCCGTGCCAGAGATCTTAACTTCGTCATGCTACTGAAGAATGAGGGCCCAGAAGAATAGACAACCAGCCCAATTGCGGCCCATAGTGGACGACCTAGGGTTTGCCGCCCCTAGAGGCTGCGCCCCCTCTATTTATCCAGGAGCTGCGTCTCCTTTATTTTCGAGTTTTGTTTTACGTTAGCCTTAGCTACTCTCGAACACGCGCAAATCTGCGATGTCTTCGTGTATTCAGAACTCCACCCTCGAGTAATAGATTAGATTGCTCGCATCTTTTTCTTGTTCGTTCTTCGATTGCGCACAGGAAACGATCTTCGTGATCAGGCCGATCTCGCATCAGCAAGGTCGGTAACCACAGGGAGTTGGTTCAACGATTGCATTGGCGCCTCGGGCTTGCTCGTCGTAGTCGGATCGCAAGGGTCATCTTCCGCCAAATCGGAATTATCTCTACTCGCCGAAAGATCAGGCACCTCAGCTACATCATAGGTTGCACTCGAGGTGGCGGTGTGAGCTGAGGCCAGGAAGCTCGTGAATGGCTTGCTGAAGCAACAGAGGCTGCAGGTTGATTGCCCACATATTTTGGTATGTAGGGAGAGTGGCACGAAGCAGTATGTAGGACCTGCTTCGGCTGATTCTGTCGGGCTTCTGCTTCGGCAATCTCTTTTTGCTTCTGAATGGTGATTTGACACATTCTTGTAGTGTGGTCCTTGTCTTCGCTACAGAATAAGCAATAGATTTTCCATGGCTGATCCCCATATCTTCCTCCGAAGCCCCTGCCGCCTTGGACCCTTGAAGCTGGTGGCCTGAAGGAGCTTTGCTGTTGTCCTGAAGACTATGAGCTGTGTTGTGGCCTCTAAAACTGGCCTCCTTTGTCATCGTTCTGACTGGAGCTATGGATTGATCTGACATGCCTAGGGTGGATTCTTCCTCCGAAGCCCTAGTCATCTCAGAAAATCTGTAAGCTTCCTCCCTTCTTTGGCGGAAGTCATTGTCATCACGGATGTACTCATTCATTTTCTGAAGCAGCTTCTCCAGAGTCTGGGGGTTTCCTGGTGAAGTATTGGGTCGTAGGCCTTGGCCGAAGACCTTTGATCATGGCCTCAATGACGATTTCATTGGGCACCGTAGGCGCTTGTGCTCTCAGGCGCAAGAACCTTCGTACATATGCCTAAAGGTACTCCTCATGGTCTTGAGTGCACTGGAACAAGGCCTGAGCCGTGACTGGCTTCGTCTGAAAACCTTGAAAACTAGTGACCAGCATGTCCTTAAGCTT
This sequence comes from Zea mays, assembly GCF_902167145.1. Taxonomy (NCBI): domain Eukaryota; kingdom Viridiplantae; phylum Streptophyta; class Magnoliopsida; order Poales; family Poaceae; genus Zea; species Zea mays. The sequence goes on from NC_050097.1 coordinate 95,183,890, forward strand.
CTGCCATGACGTGATTGTCCCTGGCCGGAGAGAAGAGTACCATGTCTGGACCAAACTTCGAACTGCCATGACGAAGGACTTCGCCATGACTGCGGTATTGCCCCCATACGAAGATATAGTTGCTTTGTAGCTCATCAGAAACTGCTTCGGATCTGAGTGCCCATCATACATGGGGAGCTGAGGTGGCTTGTATGATGGCGCCATGGGGTAGCCTGCAGTTCTGCTGATAGAGGAGAAGCATCATCAAAAGCAAAATTTCCATGATGGAAATCGTTATACCAATCATATCATTGTAAGAATTGTCCTGACGAAGCTCTCTTTGTGGAGGTCTTCGGTCCTGGTCATCTTGAGTAAGATGACGTATTTCTTCAGCAGCTTCATCGATCTTCTACTGTAGATTGGAAAGACGTAGCATCTTCTCTCTCTTCCTTTCGACCTGCTGATGGATAGCTTCGAGATCCCTTATCTCCTGGTCCAGCTTCTCCTCCTGGGGTGTTGGACTTGTAGCCTTCCTCTTTTGAGTTCGAGCTTCGCGCAGTGTGTCCTGGTTGACGTCCAGTGGCTGAAGTGCAGCCCCTAGCCCTGAAGAAGTTTTCTTAGGCGCCATGCCTAAGGTCACGACTTGCCGAAGGTGGTCGATTGAGTTCACAGGAGGTGGGCGCCAATGTCGGGGACTTGTTCTCAAATGCTATGAGTGAAGAACAAGGCAACACAAAACATTAATGGTCAAAGTCCTTCGTCCTTCGAGACATTATTTCCTTTAGGATATAATGATCTTTGGACGAAGGTTATGAAGGACGTACCTTCATCGTCATAGTGTATATTAATAGAAGTAGAAGCATATGAAACATGAGAAATAATATGAATAATCATATGACATCATTTATATATCTTTAATATATCATCATGAATAAACATGAACAATATTGAATTAAATTTGTACCTTCGGCTTGACAGAAGGCAAAAGTCCAAGTGTGACGCACGAGTGAATACAAGTCAGCGTGAACAGTACGGGGGTACTGTTCATCTATTTATAGGCACAGGGCGCAGCCTGTGTAAAATTATATTCATGCCCTTCATGTTTACTATTGTCTTAAGGACAATCTATCGAGGACTAGATAACCTTTTCCTTTTTAAGTTGGTTCCTTTTTCTGCTACTGAGTCAAAGCTTCCTTGCACGTAGCTTCGGAGCTGGTTCAACCTTCATCCCGACCATGCTTTTCATATTGTGTACAGCTTCATTCTGAGTCCAAAGGTTCCTGTACATATATTACACTTGGGAAACATTGTTAATCATGTTTTTGAGTACCTTCGGAAGACGAAGGCCCCCAACACCTTCTTTGTCTCATGTTTAGTTCTGACTGGGTATAGATATATTTCAAACTTTTGTGATCCATGTACAAATGACATATATTCCCCAGCAGATAATGACGCCAAATCTTAAGGGCATGGACCACTGCAGCTAGTTCTAGATCATGAGTTGGATAATGTTCTTCATGCCGGCGCAGCTGCCTTAAAGCATAGACTATTACTCGTCCTTCTTGCATTAGGACACATCCAAGTTCACTGCCTGACGCGTCACAATACACATCAAAAGGCTTTTCAATATCCAGTTGGACCAAAATCGGTGCAGTGGTTAACAACACTATCAGCTGCTCAAATGCTTCGTTGCATTTTGAGAACCAATCAAACTTAGTATCATTCTTCAATAACCCCGTAATGGGTTTAACAATCTTGGAGAAATGTGGAATGAACCTGCGGTAATAACCAGCCAGTCCAAGAAAACTTCGAACTTGATGTACTGTAGTGGGTGAGTTCCACTCTAGAATATCATTGACTTTGTTGGGATCAACCGCAATCCTTTTAGCGGACAATACATGTCCAAGAAACTGTAACACCTCAAAATCCCAATTTTGGGTTTAGTGCAACATAAAAAAATAAATTAAAGTGTCATCTGATGAAAGGATTAAGTCTTGACCCTTTCTAAAAAAATTATAATCATGAATAAATGGGTAATATAACGAGTTTGGTAGTTCAAAATTTGGATCCAGATTTGAAACTTAAATTTAAGCTGAAACTCGAAAAAATGAATATAAAGACTTTCAATTTATTAGAGTGGATTATTCTTCATGAACTATATAATTAGAAACACTCTCTAAAATATTTGAGTTAAAGTATTTTTTTTGATAAAGATGGTACATTACTTTCTCCTAAAAAATAAGAAGGTAACGAATATTCATTTTGAGCTAACTTTTAATTTGTATACACATTCAAAAATAATATTTTTATAAAATAAATAATGTGTGAATTATTCTCTTATGAGTCATGCATATAGAAGCATTTGTTTAGGCGAATAAATCAATAAATAAAAAAAATCTTGCATCATGCATGTTGGATTTTTGTTGTACGTTTAAATCAAAGGTAGAGATTCAAACTCAGTTTTAAATTTGAATTAAAATATACAGATTTGAAAATAAACGAAAGGAAAACTAGAAAAGAAAATTGAAAAAAAAGAGGAAACGTTACCTGCTTATGAGGCGTTTGGTTTGATGAATCACTCTATCCAAAATGAAGTGGTGTATCATGGGGATTCCTCAAATTTGATGGGATGACTCCATTCCACATATTAGTATTAAACAACTAACTATGAGAAATGAGGTGGTGATGGATTAACTTACTTTATTTCACAAACCAAACAAAAAAGTGAAGAGTGAGAGGATGATGGACTATATCATTTCTCAAACCACAAACACTCCATTAGTGGACCAACACGTTCATCCCATTTCCATTTCCTTGGCACAAACCACGTTCCTTTTCTTTTGTTTTGTTTATTTCCCAGCCGCAATCTGCGTCAGGCTGATGGCAAGATGTGGGTAGAACCTGAATTCAACGCACGCTCGATTTGTTACTCGTACGCGGGATCCATACGTAGATCCATCCTCCCCAGTTTGTTACGAGCGCGGGCTCCGTGGGGCAGGTTGTTACAACCACTTGCCGTAATCCTCGCCTCTGCTCGCCCTACAAAGCGTCGGCCCCTGGTGTTGCCATCTCGACTGACTAGCAGAACGCAAGAATCCATCGGGCGTACGCCACTGGGTCTCACAGCCGACGGGAGCAAATTAGGTGGTGGTGCCGGTGCGGATGGTTGCCGGGAGCGGTGCGTCCCCGCGCGTGGTCGCCATCGTCCAACGGGGCTCGCTGCGCGAATCACTAGCATCCGGCCGAGCCATGGTCCAGAGCCACCACATGGTGAAGAAATAGGGCATCGGAGTACTGCGCCTTGCCGAGACCCCCGCACCGCGGCCGGTCAATCCTGCCTCCATCGACGGTGAGAACTTCTCCCTCTCCCAAGCCGCGGGTGTCGATGTGCTGCTTCCCACTGTTACGGCGTCGAGTACGTATAGGAGGAGATGAGGGCTGCTACATACGGAAGAAGACACGTGGGAACCGTAGATCCTGAAATCAAGGGCAGAGATTTGATCCTAGGTGAACCGTCCGATGGGATTTGTGGGCCTTGGCTGCTCTCCACGGCGATTAAATCCGGGCGGTTGAACTAGGATCCTAGGGCCAGGAATGCATACCGTTTCGCGGGTGCACATATCTAATCTAGCGCATCCGTCTCTGATCGGACGGCCATATCTAGCCGATACCGCTTCAGAGGGATTAATTTCTAAATACACGCCGAGAGAAATAGAAATCAACCCGTAGTCCATCTCGGGTTACACTGAGTCTAAGGAATTTTTGTAGATCAGTCCCTGCGCTTTACTGGATTTGGCGCACAGTCCATACAGATTGTAAAACAAAGAAATTCATTTAGAAATTGATTTTTAGTACAAAAATAATTTCAGAAACTTGTATAATTCATATTTAATTCATTTTAATTCCTTTTGACCCATTTCAATTCCTATAATTTTGTATTAATATTGTTTATCACCTAATGACTCTGTTTTATCATGAAAACTACATTAAATTTGATCACTTAATTATTTCCGTACTAAACACATAAAAGCTTTGGAAATTCATAACTTATTCGTTTTAATTCCGATTTGACTCGTTCCAGTTGCGTTAGCTTCGTATAAATATTTACTACGCAGTAACAACATTAAGTATACCATATCGCATACTTTTATATTGATTTATCCTATATCTACTAGATTACCTCTTCTAAATCAAATTTAACCTGTCCATAATTATAATATGATTAAAATATGATCTCTAGTCAAGTTATAATTGAAACTAATGTTGAGTTAATTATTTATACAATAACCTCTCGTATGGTTTATACTAGATGTTGGGGACTTGTTCTCAAATGCTATGAATTAAGAATAAGGCAACACAAGATGTTAAATGTTAATGCCCTTCGTCCATCGAATCATTATATCACTTAGGATATAATGATCTTCAGACAAAGGTCATGAAGGACATACCTTTATCATTACAGTATATGTTAAATAAAAGAAGAAACATATGTCATATGGGAAACAACATAAACAATTATATCATATTTTTCATTCTCTATTATGTAAACATGGATAGACAGAAACAATATTGAATTACAAAAGTACCTTCGGCTTGATAGAAGGCAAGAAAATACAAGTGTGACGCAAAAGCGAATACAAGTCAGCGTGAATAGTACGGGAGTATTGTTCATCTATTTATAGGCACAGGACGCAGCCTGTGTGAAATTACATTCATGTCCTTCATATTCACTATTGACTTAAGAACAAACTATTGAGGACTAGATAGCTTTTTCCTCCTTAAGTCGGTTCCTCTTTCTATTACTGAGCCGAAGCTTTCTTGCGCGCACCTTCGGCATTGGTTCAATCCTTCGTTCTAATCCTGCTTTCCATTCCGTATATGCTTTTAACCCGAGGCTGAAGGTACCTCATATGTTACACTTGGAAAACATTGTTAAATCATATTTTTGAGGACCTTCGGAGGATGAAGGCCCCCAACAGTAGCCCCTCGCGGTATTAATTTGTTTAAGATAACGAATTCAGACTACGACCTGGACGAAGGCCTTAAGCCGAAGGTCCAAAAAACACTTTCCTTTTGCTAGAATAGCAACAGTCAATGACTGACGGGACCCTCCAACTCGGGGCGCGCCGATCGTATAAATAAGAACTCACCCTGACCACATTTGGTACGCTATTTGTGTCGCTTGCTTTATTTGCTCAATTTTATAGCTCTTGCTCACCAACGCTTGCTTAGTTTCTCAAGTTTTCTAAGCTTCGTTTTGAAGGACACGTTTTCGTTATTTCCGAAGAGAAGATGTCTTAAGACAAGAAAGTTGTTGTTGAGACGAAGCTAACCGAAGAGGAGAAGCTCTTCGAACAGAAGAAGGCTGTGAATCCTTATATAGCTGGGTTTCTAGAATCAATGGCAAAATCAAATATAGAGAAGATTACAAAAGAGATATTGGAGGGCCTGTCTGGGGATACTGGTGACAGTGACAGCTATGATGCAGAGAGTGGGGGTGAAGATTCCGAAGATCGGCCGTGGAGGCCAAGCCATACAATTTTCGAAAAGTCGACCATCAAGCAAAGTCACCTTGAGAGCATGAGTGGAAGGTACTTTCAGGATATATCTATTGTGAGGGCTGGCGAAGACAATACCACTCCTGCGCCTGAGGAGAATGAAGTTGTGATCTTCCAAAGTTTCTTTAAAGCTGGGCTTCGGTTCCCACTGAGCAGGTTTGTAGTGGAAGTGTTGATAACCTTCCAAATTTTCCTTCACCAACTGACCCCCGAAGCCATATTGAGGATGGGAGTCTTCATCTGGGCAGTAAGGAGCCAAGGGATAGAACCGAGCGCAAAATGCTTCTACAGTATGCATGAACTTATGTATGAGACGAAGGCTACGGGGAAGGAACAGTATCACAACAACTTTGGTTGTTATGGATTTATCGCCCGTCCCAACTCAAGCTTCCTAGTACCAACATTTAGGAAAAGATGGCCAGGAAATTGGATGAAGGAATGGTTCTATGTGAAGAACAATTTGGTAGAGAGAGAGAGGATGTTAAGGAGGTTATTATGCGTCCCATATGGTTCCGCTTCGTCCTTCTAAAGCCGAAGGTTGAAATCGATGAAGCCGCCGAAGCATGCTAGAAGGCCTTTGGTACTGTATGCTTCTTCATTGTTACAAGAGACCTAATTCAAGAACATATAGCATTCAGAGTATGGCCTCTTGTAGAGAATTGGGAGATGCCAAAGGAGACTGTCACCGAGTCTAGCGAAGGTGACTTGGTTCGACTAAAATACACCTTCAGATATGGAGATAAATTTGATGAACCAAATGACGACTGGCTGAAATGTATCGAATCTATAAGTGATGAATTGCTTGGGCCATATTCCAAAGTAGAAGATAATGCATTATCCACATCCTTCGGGGGCCGAGGAAAAAAGATATTGAATAGAGTTTTTGATGCCATTGGTTTTGTTTACCCTGACTACTACTACCCGCTGCGGGGACGGGGAAAGAAGAGGAAAACTGCTGCTTCGGCCAAGACTGCTGCTTCGGCCACTACAGATGAACCTGCGCCGAAGAGCAAAAAGTTGAAAGTCCTTACCCACCGGCCATGTTATATTGAGCCGGTCGTGGTGCCTGAGTTTGGTGGGGAGACCTCTTCAGCTGCTGAACCAAAGGAGCCCATTCCTCCTATGTAGAAGGCTGAAGAACCGGCTACCATGCCAAAGGCACCCTCAGCTGAGCTAGTTGAGTCAAAGACTGGTAAAGATAAGGCCGAAGAGCCAAAAATTGAAGGAACAAAAATGTTAGAAATTTTAAGCCCTTCGGCGGAAGTAACAGTGCCGAAGGCACAAAAAAGTCTTGCGGCAACTCTGAAAAGAAGAAGGATGGCAAATGTACTAGACGTGCTAGAAACAGTAAAGGCTTTAAGTTCTACTACTTCAAGGAAAATTGCCGAGGCTTCAAAAATGCAAACCAAAGCTGAAACAAAGCCGGCCGAAATTGAAGCTGTAGTAAGCCAAGCTAGTGCCGAAGCTGGGCCTTCAGAGCCTGCCGAGAAAAAACCTTCGGAAATTGAAGAAAAAGCAACAGAAGAAAAAGCCTCAGAGCAAACTTCGCCTGAAAAGGTTGTTACTCCTGCTCCCGAAGCTTTGGAAGAGAGCATTGATTACATCATTCACCATGCTTCGAGAAAGATGCTTTCTTTAGAAGAAAAACGAGAAGCTCAACATTATGCCCAAAAACTGAAATACCCCAAGGGGGCATTGGTGTTTAATGGCAGCGGAGAAGAAGATTTTCTGTACTGTCTCCCGGATAACAAAGAGATATCTGTCAACTAGGAGATAGGAAGAAGCTTCGGATTTTCGAAGCTAGAAGACGGCCTCTCCGTATTGTCAAAGGATGAATTGGCTGACAGTTTAGCATATAATAGTATAAAGGTATGAAAATCAATTTTTGTATTTGAAAACAAATTATTTCATTTGTTTATATTTAATACTGCAATCCTCTTGCAGGGCTTGATCCTTAGCAATGCCCTCAGAGCACATAAAAATATCGAAGATGAAGGGTGTACAATAGCTCTGAACAACCTTCGCTTAGAGGTGATTGAACTAAGGAACGAAGGCCTTGAAAAGGATAAAATATTAATTTCATTGGTAAACTAAATAAAAGAAGATGAAGCTAGTTCCAAAGCTCCAGCTGAGGCCCAGAAGAGTGAAATTGAAGATCTTCGGAGACAATTAGCTGAGGCCAAAGTAAAATGCGCTATTGCCGAAGCTGATCGAGATGCTAGCGAATACTGGAAAATTATTTTGAAAAGATAGTTGCAGAGCTTCGCGCATCGAAGGAAAGATGTTTTGAAAAATCTGTGGGGTGCGTGAAAAAGATGAAGACTAGCTTCGCCAACGTGGGCGCCTAATCAAACGAAGACAACTTCATACAAGGCGACCCTGAGGGCGTTATCGAGTGGATCAGTGGTGAAGCTGAAGCTTTTGAGAAGATTTTGAGTGACCACGGGATGTCTGCGCATTCTCTGGTGCGAGGGGAGTTGCAGCTGTTTTGGAGAAGGCAGGTTGCGACCATGTTAAATCCTTGGCCCAAGCTGAAGCTGCTTTATCCGTGGATGCCACGAAGGACCCCTCGGCCGAAGCAAGTTTATTGGGCGGCAAATTTTTCACTGATATTTGGGACAATGGCGGCTAAGAGATGGCTTATGAAATAATGAAGAAGAGCAAAAAAGATATCCACGACTCTCGAGAAGTAGCGAAGAAAGCTGAGAAAGCTGCAGAACTCGAGAGACGGATAGGTATTGTTTAATGGCTTATAGCTTTGTCGTTTGTTTTCGAGGCTTCAAACTGATTGATTTTTTCTATCGCAGCTGAGCTACCTCCTCCATCGGAGCCGTTCGACCCCCTAGCCGACCCGGAGACAAAGAAAGCGATAGAAATCATTAATATGGCCGAAGCTATTGTCGACGAAGTTGTTACCAAACTTCTTAACGAAGCTGCAGAAAAAGTTCTGAAGGAAGAAGAGTAGTTATGTAAAAACATTTCTAGGATATTAATGTAACATTTGCTGAACTAAGTTTGTAATATTTGGTGTTTATAAATTTGAATGTAATATGTGAATTGTTTGTAATTCAGTTCTTTGCGATGCATGAAACTTTATGTACATACCGTTTTTGAGCCTTCTGCAAAAAAAACACCTTCCCTTCTTTTCATGCTTCGTAAAGAAGAGTTTTTATGCCTCATAAGAACATCCACACTTTGTAAAAACATCAATGCTTTGTAAACAATAGATCCCTTCTTCCACATCAGAACTGATGAAGCTGTAATTCTCAGCTTACTTTGTGCCTTGGCATTTTTTCATTTTTTGTAAAGCATTCTTCGAAGATCGGCTTCGTTTCCAATTGATGTCATTGATGTGATATGATGTATGATGTGATGCTATGAGATATGATGCGATGATATGATGCAAAGAATGATGCTAATGCTGAAGACACATACCCACGCTGAAACACAATCTCTGCGTCCCCTTACGAACTATCAAAATCTCTTTGCCGTTTATTTTTCGGCTTCACCACTTATTTTCGGTGTAAGTTCGGCATCCCCTTAGGAACGTCTTTTGAACTTCTTCGCCTTCTATTTCGGTGGTATTCGCGTTGACTTTTCATGCTTCACCTTATATTTCGGCGGTATTTGGCTCTGCATTCCCTTTGGAACGACTTTTGAGCAGAAAACTTACACTGCGCTCCCTTGGGAACGACTTTTTGTAGCTTCGGCAAACTTACGCTGCGCTCCTTAGGAACGACTTTTTGTAGCTTCGGTAAAACTTGCAATGCGATTTTTAGCTGTGCATTCCATTAGGAACGACTTTTGAGCTTCATCAGTTTTTGAGCTTCGTGAGTGTTGGGACCATGCTTCGTCGCCGAAGGTCCTGCAGGAAGAAACAACTTCAGCAAAAGCTGCTTATACGTGATGCCGAAGCTACCACTCATGAAGCTTCGGTGTTATAGCGTATCCGAAGATGAAGGATCGAACCGACTTAAAGATGGAATGACCTTTTAGTCCATAAGGGTCTAAGTCATTGTTGTAAACTTTTATAAGAGGTATGATTGTAATTCCTTACAGGCTATGTCCTGTGCCTATAAATAGTGAATAGTATTCCTTTACTGTTCACGCAATCCTGTAATTGCAAACGCATTGCTCGGGAATTATTATTTTCTGCCAAGGCGAAGGTATAAATGTACATAAACATTATGTTTTGATATTTAAGTTCATATAATAAAATATGCGAATAAAGTTATCTATTTTTGGTACATCTTTCTCTAATGTTTCATGTTTTATATTTTATTTCATATTATTTTGTAAGTCTGATCACGAAGGTGTGACCTTCGTGATATTCTACTCATGGTCTTCGTCCAAAGTTCATTAAATCCTTGGGGAGATAATGCTTCAGCGGAAGGTGTGACCTTCGTGATATTCTACTCATGGTCTTCGTCCGAAGTTCATTAAATCCTTGGGGAGATAATGCTTCAGCGGACGAAGGGCATTAATATTTAACATTTTATGTTGCCTTGTTCTTAATTCATAGCATTTGAGAACAAGTCCCCAACATTGGCGCCCACCTCCGGTGAACTCGCTTCCACTTTTCGAGCTGATGGCTTCGTTCAAGAACCAAGCTGGAACTGCTTCGGCTCCGAAGCTGATTCTCCCGATAACAGGCGGTTCATGCTCAGAGCCGGCCAACAAGAAACAGAAGAAGGACGCACAGAGAAGAGTGCAACACGTAGGGGTACAAGGACCCTTCATCAAGTCAAGATGGTCTCACATCCCAATTACCTTCTCTCAAGAGGATCTTCAGCTCAAGGATTACCCGCACAATGATGCTATGGTTATCTCTTGTGTGATCAAAGGATTTCTGGTCCACAATGTTTTGGTTGATACAGGCAGTGCGGCTGATATCATATTTGCCAAAGCCTTCAGACAGATGGAAGAGCCCGAAGACAAGATCCATGATGCCACACATCCCCTTTGTGGCTTCGGAGGAAGGCAGATTGTAGCACTTGGCAAAATCACAATGCCAGTAACCTTCGGATTTATTAACAACACAAGGACTGAACAAGTTGTGTTTGATATTGTTGACATGGAATACCCTTACAATGCAATCATTGGTCGTGGTACTCTCAATGCCTTCGAAGCAATTCTCCATCCAGCATATCTTTGCATGAAGATACCTTCGGACCAAGGGCCCATTGCTATTCATGGAAGTCAGGAAGCTGCCAGAAGGGCCGAAGGAAACTGGACAGACTCAAAAGCAATCCATAACATAGATGATGCTGAAGCTTGTGAACAAGACATGTTCAGAAGGGAGAAAGCTGCTTCGGCCGATTAGCCGAAGCCCATGGTCTTATGTGATGACATAGCAGAACAGAAGGTGCTATTGGGATCCCAACTGTCCGAAGAACAGGAGAAAACCTTGATAAGGTTTCTGTTTAACAACAAAGATGTTTTTGCATGGTCAGCTAATGATGTTTGCGGAGTCAACAGGGATGTTATTGAACACTCGCTCAATGTTGATCCATCCTTCAGACCCAGAAAGCAGAGGCTTCAGAAGATGTCTGATGATAAGGCCGAAGGTGCTCGGAATGAAGTGAAAAGACTCCTCAGTGCCGGAGTTATCAGAGAAGTAAAATACCCAGAATGGCTGGCTAACACTGTTATGGTAAAAAAGGCCAATGGTAAATGGAGGATGTGTATTGATTTTACTGATCTCAACAAGGCCTGTCTGAAGGACGAGTTTTCATTGCCAAGGATAGATTCCCTAGTTGATGCAGCAGCTTCATCAGAGCTTATGAGTCTGTTGGATTGTTATTCAGGCTATCATCAAATTTGGATGAAGAAGGAGGATGAGCCAAAAACCAGCTTCATAACCCCTAGTGGAACATATTGTTACCTTCGGATGCCTGAGGGGCTCAAGAATGCTGGAGGAAGCTTTAGCAGAATGACAGCGAAGGTTCTTCATTCTCAGATAGGCAGAAATGTGCTAACTTATGTTGATGATATCATTGTAAAGAGCACAAAGCAAGAAAATCACCTTGCTGATCTGCAGGAGACCTTCGCTAATTTTAGACAGGCCGGTTTAAAGTTGAATCCAGAAAAATGTGTCTTCGAAGTGAAGAAAGGGAAATTTCTTGGCTGCCTAGTTTCAACAAAAGGGATTGAGGCTAATCCAAATAAAATCGAAGCTATCCTTCGAATGGAACTACCAAGTACAAAGAAGGGGGCTCAAAGATTGACAGGAAGACTGGCATCTCTCAACAGATTCATATCTAGATCAGCAGAGAGAAATTTACCATTCTTCGAAGTGCTGAAGTCAGCCGAAGTTTTTCAATGGGGACCAGTCCAGCAGAGAGCCTTCGAAGAGTTGAAGCAATATTTGATAGACCTAACAACATTAACTCCACCAACGCCAGAGGCTCCTCTGTTGTTATATGTGGCAGCTTCGCACTCAGCGGTAAGTGCAGCACTTGTCCAAGAGAAGCTTGAAGGCCAAGTCAAAAAGCAAGCCCCAATATACTTTGTATCCGAAGTTCTTAGTTTATCAAAGAAAAATTATACATAATTGGAGAAGGTGTTGTATGCTGTTTTGATGGCCTCCAGGAAGCTTCGGCACTATTTTCAAGCATACAATATAATTGTCCCTTCTTCACAACCATTGAAGGATATTATGAGAAATAGAGAAGCTACCGGAAGGGTTGGAAAATGGGCTGCGGAACTCAATGAATTTTGCATTGATTATGTGCATAGATCTTCGATTCAGTCCCAAGCATTGGCAGACTTCATTGCTGACTGGACGCCAGGGGCTCAGGAAGAAGAAACGAGTAAAGATGCCAAAGTTTGGACAGTATTTTGCGATGGTTCTTAGGGAACCTTCGGAGCAGGAGCAGCTGCTGTGTTGGTCGCACCTTCCAAAGTTAAAACTTGTTATTCAACAAGACTTGATTTCAGGTGCACAAATAACATTGCTGAGTACGAAGCTTTGCTCTTGGGTCTTCGGAAATTAAAGGCAATGGGAATTAGAAGGGCGGTTCTTAAAACTGATTCCCAGGTTATTTCTGGTCATATTGACAAAAGTTATAAAGCAAGAGATCCGAAGCTTGAAAAATATTTAGACACGGTCCGAAGGATTGAGGCTTCCTTTGAAGGGTTTTCTGTTAAAAATATTCCTCGAGGAGAAAATGAACATGCTGATTTATTAGCCAAGTCAGCAGCACAGGGGCTGCCCTTACCTTCGGACGTATTTTTCGAAACAATAAAAGCACCTTCGGTCGAACTTCTTGAAAGAGCAGTCCTCAACATATCTCCTGTCTATAATGAAGACTGGAGAACTGAGATCATCTCTTTCCTTCAGGGTAACTTTCTTTCAGATGACGAAGCTTATAACAGGAGGATAGAGGCAAGAGCTCGACCATATGTTATAATAGAAGGTGAGCTGTACAAGCATGGAGTCTGTGCTCCATTACTCAAGTGTTTATCCAGAGCCGAAGGTATAGAACTGATGAAGGAAATACACGCAGGCCTGTGTGGATCTCACATTGGATCTAGGCCTTTGCTTGGAAAAGTTTTTCATCAAGGATTTTATTGGCCAAAGGCAACTTCGGATGCAGAGGAATTAGTCCAAAAGTGCGAAGGTTGTCAGAAATGTGCAAGAGATAAAAAACAACCTTCGTCTCTAACCCAGTTAATACAACCCACTTGGCCGTTGGAAAGGTGGGGCCTTGATTTGTTAGATCCGTTACCGCCAACACAAGGGAACTTAAGATATGTTGTAGTGGCAGTGGAATATTTTTCTAAATGGATTGAGGCAAAGCCTTTAGCCACAATAACTTCGGTCACTATTCAAAAGTTTTTCTGGCAAAATATTGTTTGTCGTTTTGGAGTGCCGAAGGCTATTACTGTGGATAATGGAACGCAGTTTGATTCCGAAGCTTTCAGAGAATTTTGTGAACAAATTGGCATGAAGATCCATTTTGCATCAGTTCGGCATCCGGAGTCAAATGGACTTGTTGAAAGGGCTAATGGCATCATAATGACAGGAATAATGAAGTTAATCTTCAATCAGCCTAGGGGAAAGTGGCCAGACGAATTAATCAAAGTGGTGTGGAGCCACAACACAACAATATCAAGATCAACAGGTTTTACACCATTCAAACTATTGTGTGGTGACGAAGCAATAACTCCGGAAGAAGCCAAAGCAGGATCAATAAGAATAGTAGCTTCGACAGAAGACGAAGCTGAAGCTGATTACTCTGTGGAAAAAGATGCTATAGAGGGGATCAGGCTTCAAGCTGTGGAAAACATCAACAAATACCAAGCTGAAACAATAAAATGGCGTGATAGAAAGGTTCGACTAAAGAACATTGAACCAGGACATTTGGTGCTTCGAAGAGTAGCCAACCCAGAGACAGTAGGCAAGTTACAGCTGAAGTGGGAAGGACCTTTTCTGGTAGTATCTTCGTCAAGACCCGGTTCCTACAGATTGAAGGATATGGACGGCAACGACAATCCTAGATCATGGAATGCGGACGAGCTTCGGCGATATTATGTTTAGCTTGATGTAATTTTTTCTATTCTTTCTTGTGGTACCCTTTTCCTTTCCAAAGGGGGAGAAAGGTTTTTGATGGGGCCATAATATGTAATTTTTCTTTTCCTTATTTCAATTCTATAAGAGCGATATCCCCCAAAGATGTAAATGTAAAAGCTGAGAACGCACCATCGAGTGCAAAGGAAAAAGAAAAGAAAACAGGGAGAAGCTCAAAAGTCGTTCCTAAGGGAATGCAGAGCTTGCAGCGAAAAATAAACGCTGATTCCGCCGAAAGTAAAAGGCGAAGAAGCTCCTAAGGGAGGCTTGCAGCGAAAAATAAACGCTGATTCCGCTGAAAGTAAAAGGCGAAGAAGCTCCTAAGGGAGGCTTACAGCGAAAAGTCAGCGCTGATACACCGAAAAGTAAACGGTGAAGCTGAAAAATAAACGACAAAAAGATTTGAGTCATTCTCAAGGGAATGAAGGCTATGATTATGGTTTCGAATATACATTCGGATATTCATTTGCACGATACATTACATCATGACATTTGCATTCATAAACATTCATTTAGACATATATAGGATCATTATCATCATATCATACAGAAAAGGCAGATGCTTCGGCTATGAGGAAAAAACTTCAGAGAAAGAGGGAATTTTCATGCTTCAATGTGTACGAAAAGAAGGGAAGGTGTTTTTCGCCTTCGGCTCAAAAATAAAATTTCGTCCACAGCAAAGCAGATCTTACACAGATAAAGGGGAAAGATATTACAAGGTATGCACAAATTTACATAAGTTTCTCTACAATTATATTACAAAGATTTCTCTAGAATGTTTTGCAGAAAAGTCTTTTGCAGCAACTGTTAAGCTTCAGCTCGTCATTCTTCAGCTTCATCATCCTGTACATATTAAAACGGAATGAGAAAGGTGCAGAATTCAAGGAGAAGGTAAAAGTAACAAGTATAAGTTTCTCACTGGCTTAAGGTGGCTCCGAGCTTCGTCACCAGCCATTTTTCGCCCGCCGTTTATCCAAATCTGGGTCATAAACCTGTTTCCTATGCTTCGGGCTAGGCTTGGGATGTCAACCAAATCTGCCGGTGACAAACTGAAGTTTGGCCTATTTACAATTTTCCCGTGCGTGCAGCCAGCCTTCAGGAAAGCGGTAGCCGTGCCTCGAGAAGCTAGCAGGGCGCAGAAATCAGCATGCCCAGCAATAACTTCGTCAAGTGCATCAACTTCGGCCTTAATGTATTCCAAGGTGCTTGGCAGGTTTTCAGCTGAAGGTGTAAACTTATCAGAGCTGGCTCCAATTGAGTGAAACACATCCTTCAGCCGCTGCACACATCGGCTGCCGAAATCTAAGCATTTCTCCTGAAGCTCCTTCAATGATTTTTGCAAATTTGAATTCTTCTCGATTTCGGTCTTGAGACTTGTTTCGAGATTCTTCTTTTCCTGCTCAGATTTTTTTGATTTTATAAGTAAATCATTGTTTAATTTGTCATTTTCGGCTTGGGCTTCAGCCAGTGAACCTTCCATAGAATGAATGACGAAGTCTTTCTTTTCCAAGGCAGCTTCGTGATCTTTAACTTTGATTTCAAGGTCTTGAATAACGAAGTCCTTTTTCTTCAGAGCAGCTTCGTAATTTTCGATTTTGTTCTCTAGATCTTTGATGGTAGCTTTGTTTTTCTCCTCTTCAAGATCTTGTTGCATTCTCAGCACTTTACTTAGTAGTATACTCTGCCAAAACAACCTTCGTTAGAAAACATATTAATTCAAAAAACAATATAAAGTTGAGTTTTTACCTTGAAATTAGCATAGAGCAAGCTACCGGCAATATGCTGTCGCTGGTACCTGCAGAGGTCCGCTTCTATCTTCGGCAGGCCAACGCTTTTTGAGAAAGTCCTAACAACCTTGGCCTCGGTTCGATTCCGAAGGCATCTTAGTTTCCCTTCATTGACACCACCAAATAGCAGAGACCCTGGTTTGTATCCGCAGGATATAGCATATTTCTTTAGCTCTTCTTTTTTAGTGTCTGTTAACTCTTGTCCAAGTATATCTTGAAAATTAAAATTTTCTTCTTCCAAAGTGTCTTCAATTTGCTCTTTTCCTTTTTCAATTGTCGTGTTCACCGCAACCGCAACAGCTTCTTCTTCAGCCATTCTCAGAAGTATATTGTCAATATCACCAAGTGTGGTCTCTAGATTAGGATCTTCGGTGGTCTCGGTTTCGGCTCCGGTGGCTTCGGCTTCAGTGGTTGCACCGATAGCTTCGGCTCCGGTGGTTTCAGCTCTAGTGGTTTCAGCTCCGGTGACTGTGGTTTCGGCAGTGACAATTTTTGACGTCGATGTCGGTGGCGGTGTCTGATGAATGACATCGGCCACTTGGATAATTCTTCGTTTTTTCGGCTTTGCGGGACTTTCTGTTGCCGAAGCTTCTTTCTCCTTCTGAAAAAACTTCGTCAGTTCTGGCGCCAGCGGACTTAGCCTGATAGGCAAAGGTTCAGTCATTACCTTCGGAATCTCTTCCACTTCGGCAGCAGAAGGTGTTGCAGAAGCTTCCTCCTCTCGGGCCGACGTCTTTGGTTTTGGGGATGCAACTTTTCTTTTCTTCGGAGCAGCTATCTTCGGCTCAGGGCTCAGTTTTTCAGAAATTTCCTTGTCCTTTTTACCTAATTTGGTGCCTTCTTTGTCAAGGGCGCTCGCAATCCTCTTTCTTTTCTGGCCTTCGGCACCTCCGACCAATTGCTCATAGTCAGGGTAATCAAAATTCAAGGCATCTAGCACACGATTCAATCTTTGTTTCGGACGTGTGCCGAAGGCTGCAGTCATTAATTGATCTTCTTTCTTAGAGTAATTGCCGACGATCTCGTTGCACATAATTTCAATTGTGTTCAGCCACTCTTGGCAGGGTGCTTTAAAATGTTTCTTAAACTTGTAGTGATAAGGCAATCGAACAAGTTCTTCCTTTTTCTTTTCTCCCATTAGCTTCGGCATTTCCCACTCCCTCAGTCTTGGGAACACCCTAAAAGCCAAAAATTCCTGCACTAGGTCTCTAGTGCCAATATGATCTGAAATCACTCGAAATTCAGCCAAAGCAGTCTGACTCGGGCTCCCCATTATCATGTTGCATCGGGGCCTCGTTTCTCCGAAGGTTAGTTCTAGCGGACTCTGGACCAATTTATCTTCATCTTCATCAACTTTAACATAAAACCATTCAGATTTCCATCCGGCTGGCCATTTGCTTCGGTAGCTTATCACTGGAAACTTCATAGTCTTGCGATAAGCAAAGTTGTAGCATCCAAAATTTTCGTGCAGACCATCTCCTCTGGCTTTAGTCTGGCAGTGTAATTCATGAACTCGGCAGAAACCCTTACCGAACGGTTCCACCCCCTGGCTACGAAGAGCCCAAATGTAAACACTTAATCTAACAATAGCATTGGGGTCAGGTGATGAAGGTAAATCCCAAACTTCTTCTGTACAATAGCAATCATCTTGTTCAAGGGGAACCTTAGACCGGCTTTAAGAAAACTTTTGAAGACTACTACCTCGTCCTTTCCTGACTTTGGGATAGTTTCCTCTCCACCAAAACGAATTAATTCCTTCTTGGCCTCACTAAAATAACCCATCTTCACCATTTTAGGAAGATCAGCTTCAGAAATGGTGGACTTTCCAAAGTCCAAATGACTAGGTTTACTTGGCACCCCGCAGCTGTACTCATCTTCGAAACCAACTTCTTCAACATCAGCTCGTGTTGCTTCGACAGCAGGTGTGTCCTCTGATGAAACCAGCCCAGAACGCCTCATTGCTTCGGAAATCGGAACAGTTTCAGTGGCTTCGGTCTCATCTCCATCACGCTCAACCCTAGTAGTGGAGCGTACTCTGGCCATTTGATTTTAAATTTCTTGAAAATTCCTTGGAAATTAATAACCTTTTTTCCGAAGCTCTTCTCGTGACGAAGCAGAATCCAAACTGGAGCTTCGTTTGAATGCAAAAGTCAAGCTTCGGCTATGGTTAAATTTTTGGCAGCAAAACTGTGCAATAGCAATGAATGCTCTGGTAACTTCACACCTACCTGTCTGTTTATATAGTGCTGCAGGTAAGAAGGTGAATTGTCAAGATTTTTACACCGGACAAACAGTCGCTCGCACACACTAAACGGTGGGCCGCAAAAACCGAGAAAGTGAACCTGCATGGTGGGACCGCTCCGTGCTCGGAAACTGTATCGTTTCTCGGCAACGAGCTTAGGGAAGGTGTTTTTCAGACCTTCGGCTTCCCGAAGCCTAAGAGACTTTTTTCATGGATCAAGCTCATTACGAAAAACGATCTAGCACCGCGAAGGGGCTACTATTGGGACCATGCTTCGTCACCGAAGGTCCTGCAGGAAGAAACAGCTTCGGCAAAAGCTGCTTATACGTGATGCTGAAGCTACCACTCATGAAGCTTCGATGTTATAGCGTATCCAAAGATGAAGGATCGAACCGACTTAAAGATGGAATGACCTTTTAGTCCATAAGGGTCTGAGTCATTGTTGTAAACTTTTATAAGGGGTATGATTGTAATTCCTTACAGGCTATGTCCTGTGCCTATAAATAGTGAACAGTATTCCTTTACTATTCACACAATCCTGTAATTGCAAACGCATTGCTCGGGAATTATTATTTTCTGCCAAGGCGAAGGTATAAATGTACCCAAACATTATGTTTTGATATTTAAGTTCATATAATAAAATATGCGAATAAAGTTATCTATTTTTGGTACATCTTTCTCTAATGTTTCATGTTTTATATTTTATTTCATATTATTTTGTAAGTCTGATCACGAAGGTGTGACCTTCGTGATATTCTACTCATGGTCTTCGTCCAAAGTTCATTAAATCCTTGGGGAGATAATGCTTCAGCGGACGAAGGGCATTAATATTTAACATTTTATGTTGCCTTGTTCTTAATTCATAGCATTTGAGAACAAGTCCCCAACTGTGAGTCTGTGGGAAAGATATATTTCATTATGACAAGAACAAAGCTATTACAAGAAATTAAAAATGACAAGAAGACAAGATTTACATTGATTGTTCCTTATTAAAAAGAAAATGACAATGAATGTAAAAATGCTTCAGAGGTAGGATATCTCTCAATAGATGTGTTTTGATTCTGGCACAGTACTGTTGACTGTGCGAGCTTCGGATTCCTCCCTGAAATCTCTCTGTTGATGGGTCTGCTAGCTCCCTTCTGGCTGCTGACCTCGTGAATAGGCAGGTAGTAGTGGTGGCGGAGGTGGAAGCTGTGGCCAAGAAGCCTGTGGCTGACTAGCTGAAGCAACAGAAGCTGTAGGATGATTACCCACATATTCTGGTATGTAGGGTGAGTGACACGAAGCAGTGTGCAGGACCTGCTTCGGTTGACTTGGCCGGGCTTCGGCTTCTGCGATCTCCTTCTGCTTTTGGATGGTAATTTGGCACATTCTTGTAGTGTGCCCCTTGTCTTCACCACAAAATAGGTAGTAGATCTTCCTAGGCTGGTCCCCATATCTTCCTCCAAAGCCCCTGGCGCCTCTGCCTCTTGGAGCTGGTGGCCGGAAAGAGCTTTGTTGCTGCCCTGAAGATTGTGATGTACTGCGGCCTCTGCAGCTGACTTCCTCTATCATCACTCTGAGTGGAGTTGTGAATTGACCTGACATGCCTCGGGTGGATTCTTCCTCCGAAGCCCCTGGTCATCTCAGAGAACCTGTAAGCCTCCTCCCTTCTTTGGCGGAAGTCATTGTCAGCCCAGATGTACTCATCCATCTTTTGAAGCAGCTTCTCTAGAGTCTGTGGAGGCTTTCGCAATACTGGGCAGTAGGTCCTGGACGAAGCCCCTTGATCATGGCCTCAATGATAATTTCATTGGGCACTATAGGCGCTTGTGCTCTCAGACGCAAGAACCTTCGGACATATGCCTGAAGATACTCCTCATGGTCTTGCATGCATTGAAACAGAGCCCGAGCTATGACCGGCTTCGTCTGAAAGCCTTGGAAACTTGTCAGTAGCATATCCTTGAGCTTCTGCCACGAAGTAAGTCCCTGGCCGAAGAGAAGAATACCATGTTTGGGCCACATTCCTAACTGCCATGACGAAGGACTTGGCCATGACAGCTGCATTGCCTCCATATGAAGATATAGTTGCTTCATAACTCAGCAAAAACTGCTTTGGATCCAAATGCCCATCATACATAGGGAGCTGAGGTGGCTTGTATGATGGAGGCCATGGGATAGCCTGCAGTTCTGCTGCCAAGGGAGAAGCATTATCAAAGGTAAAGGTATCATGATTGGAATCATCACACCATCCATCCTCGTTGAATAAGCCTTCTTGATGAAGCTCCCTGTGTTGGGGCCTTCGATCTTGTTCATCTTGAGCAAGATGGCGTACTTCTTCAGTGGCTTCGTCGATCTGCCTTTGAATATCAGCTAGCCGGGCCATCTTCTCCTTCTTCTTTTGTA
Organism: Zea mays; assembly: GCF_902167145.1. Classification (NCBI taxonomy): domain Eukaryota; kingdom Viridiplantae; phylum Streptophyta; class Magnoliopsida; order Poales; family Poaceae; genus Zea; species Zea mays. The sequence continues at coordinate 95,204,413 of NC_050097.1, forward strand.
CTTGCTAATGGATTATCTCCATGTTTCTGATTTCTTGGTCCAACTCCTCCTCCTGGAGTGTTGGACTAGTGGCCTTCCTCTTCTGGCTTTGGGCCTCTCGGAGAGAAAGGGTCTCCTGATTTGGGTCCAGTGGCTGTAGTGCGGCAGCCCCTGGTGCTGAAGCTTTCTTCAGTGGCATGGCGAAGGTCAATGCTTGCCGAAGGTGGTCAAAAAAAGGGTTCACCAGAGGTGGGCGCCAATGTTGGGGTCTTGTTCTCAAATGCTATGAATTAAGAACAAGGCAACACAAGATGTTAAATGTTAATGCCCTTCGTCCATTGAAGCATTATATCCCTTAGGATATAATGATCTTCAGACGAAGGTCATGAAGTATATACCTTCATCATTGCAGTATATGTTAAATAAAATAACAAACATATGTCATATGGGAAACAACATAAACAATTATATCATATTATTCATTCTCTATTATATAAACATGGATAGACAAAAACAATATTGAATTACAAAAGTACCTTCGGTTTGATAGAAGGCAAGAAAATACAAGTGTGACGCAAAAGCGAATACAAGTCAGCATGAACAATACGGGAGTATTGTTCATCTATTTATAGGCACAGGACGCAGCCTGTGTGAAATTACATTCATGTCCTTCATATTCACTATTGACTTAAGAACAAACTATTGAGGACTAGATAGCCTTTTCCTCCTTAAGTCGGTTCCTCTTTCTATTACTGAGCCAAAGCTTTCTCGCGCGCACCTTCGGCATTGGTTCAATCCTTCGTTCCAATCCTGCTTTCCATTCCGTATATGCTTTTAACCCAAGGCCGAAGGTACCTGTTCATATGTTACACTTGGAAAACATTGTTAAATCGTGTTTTTGAGGACCTTCGGAGGATGAAGGCCCCCAACACTAGCCAATTTATAATATAGTTTAATATTTAAATCTCATAGATCTTCCATAAATCATAACTCCTCGACAGTAACTCCGATTTTTGTAGTTCTCGAACCCACAATCTCGTAGCAACGCGTAGATCATTGTTATACAGTTTGTTCTTAGTTTGGTGTGATGTTAATTTTGTTTATACCATGTTTGTTTGTATTGCTACGACTAGCGCGAGGTCACGAGTCATCTGAAGAATCATCCTGGTACCTAGAATCTCAAGTTCCAAGCAAGTTGTGCCCTTGATCACTTTCTTTTAACCCAGTCATGTTCTTATTAATCATAATGATCTACATAGGTTAATTTTGCTAGGACCCAATAGGTTACCCTAGATTTTGACTATCTTTATACCTTGTTTCACCACTGGTTTTACTACTAAATTTTTGGTTAGTACATGCTATTGCTTTATGTGGCTCTGGGTATAGAGATATTCATCACTCATTGTTATACTTTTTATTATCCGTTTATTATTTACTGTTCATGATAAGGTCACTATGTTAATGGGAACATGGAGAACCACCCGGGAAAACAGTGCTACCACAAGGGTTTAATGGGACGCCCTTGGCTGATTAACTAGGAAAGCTAGTGGATGACTACCTTACCCGAAAGAGGCAAGGGCAGTAGGGGAGTGGTCAGTGTAGGGAGGTCCTTGGGTTGATTTTGCTGCGATGGCGATCAGGCGAGGGATTCCTGCACTGGAGCTTCCTATAAACTATAGCGGGTTTTCTGAAGCTAGTGGAACTTTGTAAAGGCCTCATAGTGGTACCCTGCCTCGCTTCCTTGGTAGAGGTGTATGGGGTCTTATCAACTCCGTGGCAAATGGGTAACACGACTTGTGGGTAAAGATGCGCAACCTCTGCAGAGTGTAAAACTGGTATACTAGCCGTGCTCACGGTTATGAGCGGCTCGGACCCTCACATGATTAATCTATGGAATTAAAACTCAATTTGTCATTTGCATCGCATTGAGATTACTTTATTATTACTTTTACTTATTATTACTAAGGTTTGGTATTACTTATACTTAGTAATTGCTAATAAAATTTTGACCAACTTATAAAAGCAATGCTCAGCTTCAACCTTATTTTGTTGATCAACCTTACACTTCACATGAACTCCCACCTTTGGTGAGTTCATGCCACATTATTCCCCACAACTTGTTGAGCGATGAACATGTGTGAGCTCACCCTTGCTGTCACACCCCCCCCCACATGAGAAGATTAGGTGGTTCAAGTGGAGTCACACATCGAGGAGTTCAATTCGATCTAGGTGGCGTCTCCTAGTTGACTTTTTGGCGCCAAGGATGGATTTTAGATCCTGTTATATTTATCTTTTATTTTGTAAGACTTCCACTCTGTAATAAATACTCTGATTATATTGTGACATTTATCTCTATACACTCTGTTATTATATATGTTGTCTTCTTTGGCGCATGTATGAGATGCACCCGACTTTGTCCCTTAAAATCCGGTGTGACAGAAAATGGATTTCCTCCAACCAGAACGCGCATTTGCTGAATTTGGCATACAACTGATGTTCCCTTAAGCGCGTTAGCACGATCCACAAGTGCTTTGCATGCTCCTCTTCATTTTTGGAATAGATCAGAATGTCGTCAATGAAGAACGCCACAAACTTGTCTAACTCAGGCATGAATACCGAATTCATTAAGTATGTGAAGTGGGTTGGAGCATTTGTTAATTCGAAAGACATGACCAATTATTCAAATAACCCATACCGCGTGGTGAATGCGGTCTTGGGTATATCCTCGGGTCGAATACGGATCTGATGCTAGCCTGATCTGAGTTCACTCTTGGAGAATACCCGGGCTCTAGTAAGTTGATCGAATAAAATATCAATCCGAGGAAGAGGATACTTGTTCTTGATGGTAACCTCATTGAGGGGTCTATAGTCCACGCACATTCGAAGTGTCTGATCCATCTTCTTGACGAAGATTGCTGGACATCCCCATGGTGATGAACTTGGTCTAATGAACCCTTTCTCCAACAAGTCTTGTAGTTGAGTCTTGAGTTCTGCCAGTTCATTAGGTGGCATACGGTACGACCTTCTGGAAATAGGAGTCGTACCGAGCTTCAATTCAATCACAAATTCCACATCCTTTTCTGGAGGTAACCCGGGCAAGTCTTTGGGAAATACATCCGAAAATTCATAAACAACCGGAATATCCTGGATCTCTTGCATTATGGCCTAAAAAACTTGCCTAGATGTTTTGACTGGAACAACTACAGGGATGGATAATTGGACTTCTTCATGACCTTAACTTAACTTAATGGTCCTTTGGTCCGTATAGATGATGGCTTTATTCTGGGCTAACCAATTCATTCCTAGAATCACATCTATATCTTGTCCCTTTATAACAATCATGTTTGTAGGGAATTCCCATCCGGCCAATGTTACGGGTATGTGGAAGGCTATTTCCTTAGTAAATATTCGGCCCCCAGGTGAATGGATAACAAATCCCTCCCTTGATTCAGTGCAACGTATGCAATGTTTCTCCACAAAAGTCTTGCTTATGAAGGTATGTGATGCACTAGAATCAAAAAGGATAACTGCTAGGTGGTTGGCAACGAGGAACGTACCCATCATCACCGGTTCACCTTCCGGTGTAGTAGCCACCTGGTATAATACACTCGTCCAGTTTTCTTCAAATTTTTGCCCATTGAAGATTTGGCCATGTTCTCCTTTCCTTGATTTGAGTTCCTAGAAGTCTGCTGAAAGTTGGATTTGTTCTGCTTCGGATATGGGCAGTCCTTGATGAAATATCCGGACTTTCCACAATTGAAGCAACCATTGGAGGAACTGGGAAGGGCAGGAAAACGAGCACCAGGGGCACTCGGCTGATTGGTCTGGGCGGGGGCAGGAGTGGGACAAATAAATACGGGTTGTCTAAATGGATATGTAGGTGGGTGAGGAGAAGAACTGTTTGGATTAAAAGGTCGGATTACCAACATTGTCCTCTTTTCAGGTCCCTGAGTTGATCTTTCACCCGCATTTCCTTTTGACTTTCCTTGACCTGCATTTTTGGCTTCAACTGACAATGTTGTACTGACAGCCCTGCTGTATGTGAGGTCCAGACACATTACCATCTTACGCTGGAGTCTATAATTTAGTCCCCTCATGAAGCAATTCTTCTTTTTCAAGTCTGTGTCCACTTGATCAATGGCGTATTGGGAGAGGTGATTGAATTTATTGAGATACTGCATCACAGAATCTCCCCCTTGCTTCAGTCGGATGAACTCTTCTAGTTTCATTTGTAGCACTCCTTCTGGAACATAATGTTTCCTAAATGCTAGTTTAAACTCTTCCCAAGTGACTTGATGTCCCACAGGTTGGATGGCAGAAAAGTTTGCCCACCAAGTGCCGGCGGGGCCTCTTAACTGTTGAGCGGTAAATAGGGGCTTCTGTATCTCGGTGCATCGTATTAGCCCGAATTTTTGTTCCATCACCCGCACCCATTCATCAGCTTCTAGGGATTCCTCTGCCTTGACAAAGAGCGGTGGACGGGTTTCGGAGAACTCCAGATAGGTGGTGTCGCGTGGTCCTTATGGTTGACCTCTTCCTCCGTGTTGTTGAAATAGGTTTCTCGCCATTTCGCATAGAAAGCGTGTGTTGTCAGTGGTGGCATTGACCAAGGCAATGATAGCCTCGGCCATGGTAGGAGGTACAGGTGGCAGATTGGGAGTGTCCTCCCCGCCCGTGGGATGTACCTGCCCCGTCATGAGCACGGGTTCGTGATGGCATCTGAGGAAGAAAACATCCTGAATTATTACATGCCAACACACCATCTTTATTACATTGCGGAACAGTAATAATTATACATACTCCATTATACAACTCGATTTCCTTACTTATTTTACATAAGTACATTACTCAAACTATACTATTCTAATTTTCTTCATCCTGAGCTGCTTCACTGCCTGCTTCAGGAGACCATTCATCTGCAAGATTCATGGAAGGAGGGGCTCCAAAAAGGTCAATCCCCCATTAGATCATCCATTTGCTGTTCCAGATTGTCTAGCTCCCATTGCTGCCAATTCAGGTGGCACGTTCGGGTGCAGCCGGTCATACAACACATGCACCTCTTCATGCAAGGTGTTGCAGTATGGTTGCAGGTTTTCGAGGGATGCGCTAAGTTCTGCTACTCGAGCTAGAGCTTTGGCTTCACAATCCCAAGCAAAAGAGCGTGAGTTTACGGCCCAGTCAATGGTCGTATCGCGTTCCGTAATTTCATACTATAGGTGATTAACTTTGGCCAATAGTTCTGCAATGCGGCGACTATCGCACGCACGCTCCCTACACCCGTGGCATAGTTTAGACCTGAGTCGATCCACTCTGGCCTCCAAATCCCCGATGGGGTCGTTACTTCTAGTGCTGCTTCCTTCATGCCTAGAGGCCAGCTGATGTCGAGGCACACCATGAGGTCCAGTCGATTTGTGCTGGGTAGTTTTAGTGCACGCCATAGCTCCATAAGAGGGGAAATTCTATTTAGTATAGTTTAAACATGATGCATGCATAACCTAATAATTATGGGATCAATCTTTCGTTGATCCCCTACTTCCTTACATATATTGCACTCTGTTACCCGGTGTTAAAATGTAACAACCAGAAAGTGGTAAGATAAGAACGAAAGAATTTTCAAGGTAAGTATTTTAAAATTCTTTTGAAGTACTACGTAATGTCCGAAGAGACGGGTTTCGCTTCGATACCAATTGTCACGGAACCTCCCAAGGTATTAGGCCCACCTATAGATGTCCTTGTCCTAAGGACCTCGGACAACCCTTTAGATGCACATAATCACTCGACAAGTTCGGTCATCTGTATCATCATTATCATACTGCCCAAGAGCGTTTCACCGATCACGCAAACATTACACTCATAATCAAAGTAAGAATAAGCGGAAGGATTACAATAACATAATTTATGTTCATATATAAAATGTAGGGAGAGTATTTATTACAATACCGGGTGTTTGAGTGCATAACATATTATTACATATCAGGGAGGTAAAACATCCTCCCACCAACAAGTCACTAATTTGCCTCCTCCTTTGGCACCACCTTAAAAATCCAGTTTTATTATCATGTTAAGTCATTACCTGTATCTAGAGTTCTTTCTATCCTAGTTCAAGCACTTGGACTACACTAGCCATCTTTTAACATCCCTTCAGTTCACTGGATTGCTACATGTAAGTCAGTGACCAAGCCTGGCAGAAAAAGGAAAAGGATGAATAGTACTAGGCTGAATTCAGCCCGATCGGCCCATGTCCAGACAAACGCGCTCGCGCGCACCCGCACTGGCAATCTTGTGGAGGGGCCCTCGATCATTTGAACAAACAGTAAAGAACCCTCGACACTATTTCTTTGTATCACTGATGTTTGCACTTAGACCCCTAAGCTTCTATTTCTTCACCGGATAAGTCCCTGGCGACGGCACGCTCACTCGCTGGCCATCTCCTTGCTGAGACCGGCCATGAACAGCGACAACTAACTAAACCAAGTGCTGGACTAGCGTACCCGATCCCAGGCGACCCTAATTGGTCCCTTAATTGAGCTATCCCGACCCGGAGTTCTTCTGTCCACGACGACGGCGAGACCTGAGGGTGAACCAAGGTGTTCCCGACGACTAGGCGTGGTAATGTACAAATTCTAAGTACGGGGAGCACCACTATACCCTAAGGAAGCTAGAACAGATGGCGGTTGGGTTGGAACTACCTCAGGCGACGCTAGCCACAGAAGAGCTCTCCACGGCGGCGATGGCGACCGAATTGGGGGAAAAGCCAAATTCAGGCGCTGTGTTGGCTAATCGGAGATGAGGGTTGGTGCTCTGGCTTTGTAACAACCTAGCGGAGCTAGCTGTGCACTCAATTTATATTATCCGCGAGCGGTGGCTCCGAATTTGGAAGAGGAAAGGTGGCGGGCGAAGAGAGGGGGTGAGTCACCGACGCGAGCTACCGTGGTGTTCACTGGGGCAACGTTACAGGCGATGGACAGACTACCTATAGTGGTTTACTGCGATGTGGTAACGCTTCTAAGTATGTGGTGTCCGAGCGGCAAGCAGCAGAATCCTGCGAGGCCATCTTGATCGGCCACAGGGCAAGTGGGTACGACGGCCAGCTCACGGCCTCATCCGCGGTCAAGATCTTTTCACCGCCGACCGTTATCTGCACCTAGAGCGCACGAATCACAGCGCCGACGATGATCGTGGTGCACGCCCACCGGCGGAGACAAGTTCACTGAATTTGATCTTGTTCAGTCACTGTACCAACACGTTCTTCATCAGACGTTCTGACAAGACGAATTGGAGAGCTTTGTTCTTAATTTTCATGTTACGACTTACTAATCTATCTGTAACAAAGTTAATCTCATATAATCTAGCTTTAATTTTGTTAAAGCAACCATGATAAAAAATCCACTGGATCATACTCAAAATTGCTATCAGAGTTTGTCCAAGTTCACTGTCAGTTGAAAATCAGCTTCAGGGTTGACTGAGAATCTGTCTTTAAGTCCATTTATCTCCAATTTTTGTACATCACCAATGCTTAGTCACTTAATCAAACTTGTACCCCTAACATAGCTCTACAAGTTCGATGTATTGACCTAGGGCAAAACCTTTATGGATTAAGAAATACAAGGCCCCAAACTTGGCCTAATTACACTGAATTTTCAGAGTTAACCATATGGGAGCTCTTGGGGCTTTTTCCAATTAAGTCCAAATTGTTCCACATCACGTGAAAATCCTCTGATATCAAAGTTGTTTGGTTTTTGACATTCTACCACTTTGATGTATACACTTTGGTCCAAAAGTGTATAGAATTTGAAATCACCATATAGGGCACAAATTAGGGTTTCTAGGGTTCCATTTAGGGTTTTGGGTGCTTTAGGGTTTTTATGCCACTCAAATCCATCAAACTTAATCTCTTGTGAACATTTCCAATAACTTTTGAGGTACTACTCAATTTGACTTCATATTTACCCATATGCCCTAATCCCAGGGTTAAGTACTCGGAATAAGGTTCGAGCGCCATGCCAAATGTGTCCGAAAAAGAAGAGCAAAGCAAAGGTAGCATGACCAAAAGTGAACCAACCCCTTGGACTGCTGCGAAAAACACCATCTGATTTCAAAGTAGCTCGATCTAATTCAAAAATTTCCCCTAATTGAGCACACCGCGCATATTTTTTTACAGTAGCAGGATCAGAATAACTTACTCCATTAAGTTCGCCACCATAGAACTCCACCGTTACGCCTACTTGTTCAACACTATATTTGGATTCTGCTCTTCTAAAAGGAACGTCCGCTCTCACAATTCCCTCTTCATCTACCAAAACGACCGGAAATGTTTCATAAAAAGTAGGCATACGACGTACAAAAAGCTCGCGTCCTTCTTTATCTCTAAAGACGGGATGTCCTAACCATCCAACAGCTATGCCATCCCCTAGGGTTAAGAACACTTCAAGTTACCACATCACACTTGTTTTGAAGTTTTACCTAGTGGATGCATTGTAGGTGTAACAAACATAATGACATGTCAATGCATATGATGCCATGCTCAAGTTTTAGTTCTAGTAACACCAGGGGTGTTCAATACATGGCTACTTACAACGCAGTGGCGCAACAAGCAATAAACGTGATTGTCTTATTTATTCTCAACAAGGTCGTATATTTGTCATATAACTAATATATTGTATATGCAACAGTCTTGGTTTCTAGAGTAGGCACAACAACATTCATTCGTTTTCCCTCAATTTCAGCCACCGATGCCTTAGTGGGGATTATATGCTCTAACATCTCCTCAAACTCAGGTGCGTCGATAAGTATCTCTACTTGATTGTATTGTGAACTAGAACTTACTATGAACCAAATTTGGTATGTTATTCAAATTCAAATTAGTTTAGACTTGTCTTTTGTATTAACCTTTCAAATCTTGGCTTAATTAATTTTGTAGGGATCAGGGGTTATGGGCCACAACATACTACCACCAGTGGTACCAGCACTAGGAGGAGCTTCTAGAGGGGAGGGTGATACCACAGAGGAGGTTAGTTTGATAAACAAATCTTTTGAATAGTGGTCACTTAACATTGTAGTTATTAAGGTATCAAAAATCAAGGCAACACAAGTTAGGTATTAAGACCTTCGTCCTCCTGATTTAACACTTCTTCGAAACGTTAAAGCATAGGACAAAGGTTTTTAGTGAGAAACATAATAAAATAATGTGAGAGTGATGAAGGGGAACTTCATATATGACTCATTTGATATGCCTTTTTATTCCATCTTTCTTCATAAATGAATGTACAAGCATACCTTTGGCTCCTACACAGGATGACACGAAGGTTCTTCGTAGGCTAAGCGAGACAAAGTGTGAGCCATCAAAAAGGTACTTTATGCAAGGCACTATTTATTGGAGACTTGTTCTCAAATGCTATGAATTAAGAACAAGGCAACATAAAATGTTAAATAATAATGTCCTTCGTCCGCTAAAGCATTATTTCCCCAAGGATTTAATGAACTTCGGACGAAGGCCAAGAATAGAATACCACGAAGGTCATGCCTTCGTGATCGGACATACAATAATGCGAAATAAAATATAAAATATTAAACATTAGAGGAAGATCTATTAAAAACAAATTACATTATTCATATATTTCATAATATGAACTTAAATATTAAAACATAATATTTAGGTACATTTATACCTTCGCCTTGTCAGAAAATAATTCCAGCGTAATGCGTTAGCGATTATAGGATTCCGTGAACAGTGCAGGGGTACTGTTCACCTATTTATAGGCACAGGGCACAGCCTGTGTAAAATTACATTTATGTCCTTTACAATCGATTACAATAATGACACAAAACATCATGGGTTTTTAAGTCAATCCATCTTTAAGTCGGTTCGTCCCTTCGTCTTGAGATCTGTCATTATACCGAAGCTCTATAAGTGATAGCTTCGGCACTGTTCCTGAGAGGATCTGCCGAAGGTGTTCTCTTTCTTTAGGATCTTCGGCTACGAAGCATACCCCCAACAGTAGCCCCTTCGCGGTGCTAGATCGTTTTTCGTAACGAGCTTGATCCGTGAAAAGTCTTCTAGGCTTCGGGACGCCGAAGATCCGAAAAACACCTTCCGTGAGCTCGTTGGCGAGAAACGATTAAAATAATCCGCGCGCGCGGTGGCCCCATCTTGCCGCAGTTACACGCGCCCCAGCAATTCACCTTCTTGGACCTTGTGGCCCACCGTTCAGCGAGTGCGGGTGACTGTTTGCTCGGTGCGGGAGACTTTGACGATTCACCTTCCCCCCTGCGGCACTATATAAACATACGGGTAGGTATGAAGTTACCATAGCATTCATTGCTATTGCACTGTTTTGCTGCTAAAATTTTAGCCATAGCCGAAGCTTGATCGTCATGCTCAAATGAAGTGTCGCTTTTGATTCTGCTTCGTCACAAGAGGAAAAGCTTCGTGAAAATCAAAAAAGTCAACAACAAAAATTTCAAGAATAATCATAATCAAATGGCTAGAGTTCGATCCACTGCTAGGGTTGATCGTGAGGGAGATGAGACCGAAGCTACTGAGACTGTTTCGATTTCCGAAGCAATGAAGCAGTCTGGGCTGGTAACATCGGAGGACGTCCCTACCGCTGAAGCAGAGCAAGCTGATGCTGAGGAGACCGAGTCTGAAGATGATTATAGCAGCGTAGTGCCGAGCAAACCCAGCCACCTGGATTTCGGAAAATCCACCATTTCCGAAGAAGACTTACCTAAGATGCTGAAATTGGGCTATTTAAGTGAAGAAAAGAAAGAGCTAGTTTGTTTTGGTGGAGAAGAAACTACTCTGAAGCCAGGAAAAGATGAAGTAGTAATCTTTAAAAGTTTCTTTAAAGCTGGTTTAAGATTCCCTTTGAATAAGATGATTGCTGATATGCTGAAGAAGTTTGGGATCTACCTTCATCAGCTAACTCCTAACACTATCGTTAGGCTTAGCGTTTACATTTGGGCTCTCCGAAGCCAAGGGGTGGAACCATTTGCTGAAGGTTTCTGTCGAGTGCATGAGCTGCATTATCAGACCAAGGCTAGAGGAGATGGGTTACATGAAAACTTCGGCAGCTACAATTTTGCTTACCGCAAGACTACAAAATTTCTAGTAATCAGTTACCAAAGCAAGTGGCCGGCTGGTTGGAAATCTGAATGGTTCTACGTCAAGGTTGACGATGATAAGGAGAAGTTGGTCTAGAGTCCGTTAGAGTTGATCTTCGGAGAGACCAGACCCCCGTGCAATATGACACCAAAGGGTCCAACCCAAATTGTGATGGCTGAATTTAGAGTTATCGTGGAGCACATCGGCACTAGGGACTTAGTGCAGGAATTCTTAGCTTTCTAAGTGTTTCCAACTATGAAAGAGTGGGCCATGCCGAAGCTTGAAGGAAAAAAGAAGGAAGGAGAACTTATCCGATTGCCTTATCATTACAAATTCAAGAGACATTTTAAAGTGCCTTGCCAAGAATGGCTGGACACAATCAAAGTAATGTGCAATGAAATACTCGGAAATTATTCTAAAAAAGAAGACCAATTGATGACTGCGGCCTTCTGCACCCGTCCGAAACGAAGGCTAAACCGAGTGATGGATGCTATAGGTTTTGAATATCCTGACTACGAGCGGCTAGACAAGGGCGCCGAAGGCCAAAAAAGGAAGAGAGTAGCTAGCGCTCTAAACAAAGACAATGAAGATCAACCGAAGAAGAAAAAACAAGAGTCTGAGGCGAAAACAGCTATTCCGAAGAAGAGAAAAACTTCGACTCCGAAGCAAAAAGCAACTAACGAAGAAGAAGGAACTTCTGCAACACCCTCTGCTACCGAAGTAGAGGAAATCTTAAATGTAATGACTGAATCTTTGCCTGTCAAATTAAGTCCACTGGGGCTACATCTGACGAAGATTTTTTAGAAGGAAAAGGAGCCCGCAAAAACGAAGGCATCTAGGCCAAAAAGGCAAAGGATCATTACTGTGACAGAAGTCATCGAAGCAACACCACCAGGAGCTTCAGCTCCGAAGGTGCCAGCTATTGAAAGCATGACAGCTACTGAAGCTGTACCTTCGGAGGCTGCCGCAGAAGAGGCCAGAGCCGAAGCTGCCAGATCCGAAGATATTAATTTAGAAAGCATGGTTGCTGATATAGATAAAATACTACTAAACATGGCCGCGGAAGAAGTTGCCGCAGAAGAGGCTGCCGCAGCCACTGAAGAGACTACGGCCGCAAAACCCGAGAAGGAAGAAATGACCGAAGATACTTCGGAAGATGAAGCTTTTAACTTTCAAAACTTAGTTGGCCAGGAGCTAACAAAAGCTGAAAAAGAAGAACTAAAAGAATATGCTATATCTTGCGGGTATCGGTCGGAAGCGCTTCTCTTCGGTGGCATTGATGACGAAAGGTTGGGCTGTGTGCGAGATCAGACCGGCGCGAAGGTTATCGGTACTCTATCAAAGAGTATCGTGGTACTCTATCAAAGAGTATCGGTTTCCCGAAGCTCGAAACAGATATCAGCCGCTACCGACGACAACACATTGTCGGTAGTTTATTTTATTCCAATTTCAAGGTAAACAACTTTTCTCTAACTTTTATTGTTTTTAATAACATAGATGTTTTCTAACGAAGGTTATTTGTTCGCAGAGTATGCTGTTGAGCAAAGCTTTAAAAATGCAGCAGGACTTAGAAGATTAAAAGCACGAAGTTATAATTGAGAATTTAGAGAGCAAGATAAAAGAGCAATCAGTTGCTATCGAAAAGAAAGACTTCGAGCTTCAAACAACCGAAGGCTTAATAGCGGAGGCTGAAGCTAAAATAACAGAATTAAATTCGAAGCTTCTCTCTTAATCAGAAAACTTCGAACAAGAAAAGTTGAAGCTTAATGCAAAACTTGAGGCCGAAGTCCAAAAAAGTTCAGAGCTAAAAGAATCATTGACAAGCCTTCAGAATAAATGTCTGGAGTTCAGCAATCGATGCGTTCAACGGCTGAAGCAGGTGTTCTATTTTGTTGGAGCCAGTAGCGAGAAATTTACTCCTTCGGCTGAAGACCTGCCTGGTGCCTTCGAGCATATTGAAGGTAAAATTGATGATCTTGACGAAGTTATAGCTGGACATGGTGACTTCTGTGCCCTGGTAGCTTCTCGGGGCACATTTGTTGCTTTTCTGAAGTCTGGCTGTGAACACGGAAAGGTTATTAATAGACCCAACTTCAGCTCATCACTAGCAGACTTGGATAACATTCCCAACCTTGCCCAAAGTATTGCAAATAGATTTATAAAATTAGTATGGACAAAGGGTGGACGAAGCAAAGCTGGTGACGAAGCTCGAAGCCATCTTAAGCCGGTAACAAAATCATACCTTGTCCATTGAATTTTAATTTTGCTTATAATACTTACATACAGGATGACGAAGCCGGGGCCGAAGCTACGGAGTAAAAAGACGAAGCTCCATGAATACTGATGAAGCTCGAGTAGTCTGTAGAAATAGCTAAAAAACTTTTGTAATAACTTGTGTAAAGAATGGTGTAATTAAATTTCAGTTCGTGGACTTCATCCATACCTTGCAATATATTCTTACCTTTCCATCAATGTATAAACTGCTTTGGTGTGGACAAAATTAGCATTTTTGAGCCGAAGGCGAAAAACACCTTCCCTTCTTTTCGTACACAGCGAAGCATAGAACTTGTTTCTTTTTTCCGAAGCCTTCTTTTTAGAGTCGAAACAACTGTCTATGCTATGATGATGATGATCCTATGTATGTCTAAATGAATGTTTATAAATGCAAATGTATGATGTAATGTATCGTGCAAATGAATGTCCAAACTCACACATACGAAGCCACAACCAAAACCTTGGTTCCCTTAGGAACAACAAATCTTTGTCGTTTATTTTTCGGCTTCACCGCTTATTTTTCGGTTTATCAGCGCTGACTTTTCGCTGTAAGTTCTGCATTCCCTTAGGAACGTCTTTTGAACTTCTTCGCCTTTTACTTTCGGCGGTATCGCGTTGACTTTTCGCGCTTCGCCTTATACTTCGGCGGAATCAGTGTTGACTTTTCGCTGTAAGCTCTACATTCCCTTAGGAACGACTTTTGAGCACAAAACTTACGCTGCGCTCCCTTAGGAATGGCTTTTTGTAGCTTCGTTGTGCTCTGCATCCCCTTAGGGACGTCTTTCGAGCTTCTCCCTGTTTTTCCTTTTCCCTTTGCACTCGATGGTGCATGCTCAGTTTTTACATTTACATCTTTGGGGGATATTGCTCTTGTAGAGCTGATATAAGAAAAAGAGAAATTACATGCTATGGCCCCATTAAAAACCTTTCTCCCCCTTTTGAAAGGAAAAGGGTGCCATAGGAAAAAATAGGAAAAGTAAAAAAGATTACATCAAGCTACACATAATATCGCCGAAGCTCATCCGCATTCCAAGATCTAGGAATGTCGTTGCCGTCCACAACCTTCAATCTGTAAGAACCGGGTCTTGACGAAGATACTACCAGAAAAGGTCCTTCCCACTTTAACTGCAACTTGCCTACTGTATCTGGGTTGGCAACTCTCCGAAGTACCAAGTGTCCTGGCTTGATATTTTTTAACCGAACTTTTCTGTGACGCCATTTTATTGTTTCGGCTTGATATTTATTGATATTCTCCACAGCCTGAAGCCTGATCCCTTCTATAGCATCTTTTGCCACAGAATAATCAGCTTCGTCCTCTGCTGAAGCCACTGTTCTTATTGATCCCCCTTTAGCTTCTTCTGGGGTTATTGCTTCGTCACCAAACAACAATTTGAATGGTGTAAAACTTGTTGACCTTGACATTGTTGTGTTGTGGCTCCACACCACTTTGATTAATTCGTCTGGCCACTTCCCCCTAGGCTGGTTGAAGATTAACTTTATTATTCCTTTCATTATAATGTCATTAGCTCTATCGACAAGTCCATTTGACTCCGGATGCCTAACCGATGCAAAATGGATCTTTGTGCCAATTTGTTCACAAAACTCTTTGAAAGCTTCGGCATCAAACTGTGTTCCGTTGTCCACAGTAATAGCCTTCGGCACTCTGAAGCGACAGACAATATTTTGCCAGCAATTTTTTTGGACAGTGACCGAAGTTATTGTGGCTAAAGGTTTCGCCTCAATCCACTTAGAAAAATATTCTACTGCCACCACAACATATTTTAAATTTCCTTGTGCTGGTGGAAGTGGGCCTAGCAAATCAAGGCCCCATCTTTGCAAAGGCCAAGTAGGCTGTATTAATTGAGTTAGAGACGAAGGCTGTTTTTGATCTCTTGCACATTTTTGACAACCTTCGCATTTTTGGACTAATTCTGCTGCATCCAAAGCTGCCTTCGGCCAATAAAATCCTTGACGAAAAACTTTACCCAGCAAGGGCCTAGATACGATGTGAGATCCACACAGGCCTGCATGTATTTCTTTCATCAGCTCTACACCTTCAGCTCTAGATAAACATTTGAAAGGAAATTGCCGCTATTCTCTTATTATAAGCTTCGTCATCTGAAAGGAAATTGCCCTGGAGAAAAGACATGATCTCAGTTCTCCAATCTTCGCTATAAACAGGAGATATATTGAGCATTGCTCTTTCAAGAAGGTCGACCGAAGGTGCTTTTATTGTTTCAAAGAATACTTCCGAAGGTAAAGGCAGCCCCTGTGCCGCTGACTTGGCTAGCAGATCAGCGTGCTCATTTTCTCCTCGTGGAATATTCTTGACAGAAAACCCTTCGAAGGAAGCTTCAAGCCTTCAAACTGTATCCAAATATTTCTCAAGCTTCGGATCTCTTGCTTTACAACTCTTATCAATATGACCAGAAATAACTTGGGAATCGGTTTTGAGAACCGCCCTTCTTATCCCCATCGCATTTAACTTCTGAAGCCCCAAAAGTAAAGCTTCGTATTCAGCAATATTATTTGTGCAACTGAAATCAAGTTTCACTGCATAGCATGTTCTAACTTTAGAAGGTGCAATTAAAACGGCAGCTGCACCTGCCCCGAAGGTTCCCCAGGAACCATCACAGAACACTATCCAAGCTTCGGCATCTTTGCTTGCTTCTTCCTCCTGAGCCCCTGGCGTCCAATTAGCGATGAAGTCTGCTAGCACCTAGGACTGAATCGAAGATCTATGCACATTATCAATGCTGAACTCGTTGAGTTCCACAGCCCACTTTCCAATCCTTCCAGTAGGTTCTCTGTTTCTCATAATATCCTTCAAAGGCTGTGATAAAGGAACAATTATATGGTATGCTTAAAAATAATGTCGAAGCTTCCTGGAGGCCATTAAGACAGCATACAACACCTTCTCCAATTTTGTATAGTTTTTCTTTGATAAACTGAGAACTTCGGAGACGAAGTACACTTGAGCTTGCTTTTTCAATTGTCCTTCAAGCTTCTCCTGGACAAGCACCACACTTACTGCAGAGTGCGAAGCTGCCACATACAGCAGCAGAGGAGCCCCTGGCGCTAGTGGAGTTAGGGTTGTTAAATCTATCAAATACTACTTCAGCTCTTCGAAGGCTTTTTGCTGAGCTGATCCCCATTGAAAGAATTTGGCCGACTTCAGCACTTCAAAGAATGGTAAATTTCTCTCTGCTGATCTAGATATAAATCGATTCAAAGATGCCAATCTTCCTGTCAGCTGCTGAGCCCCCTTTTTTGTGCTCGGTGGCTCCATCTGAAGAATGGCTTCAATTTTGTTTAGATTAGCTTCGATCCCTTTTGTTGAAACTAGACAACCAAGAAATTTGCCCTTCTTTACTCCGAAGACACATTTTTCTGGATTCAACTTCAAGCCAGCTTGCCTGAAGTTAGCAAATGTTTCCTGCAGATCAGCAATATGATTTTCTTGTTTCGTGCTTTTTACTATAATATCATCAACATATGTTAGCACATTTCTGCCTATCTAAGAATAAAGGACTTCCGCTGTCATTCTGCTGAAGCTTCCTCCAGCATTCTTGAGCCCCTCAGGCATTCGAAGGTAACAATATGTACCACTGGGGGTGATGAAGCTGGTTTTTGGCTCATCTTCCTTCTTCATCCAGATTTGATGATAGCCTGAATAACAATCTAGTAGACTCATGAGCTCTGACGAAGCTGCTGCATCTACCAAAGAATCTATCCTTGGTAATGGAAATTTATCCTTCGGACAAGCCTTGTTGAGATCAGTAAAATCAATGCACATTATCCATTTACCATTGGCCTTCTTCACCATAACAGTGTTAGCTAGCCATTCTAGGTATTTTACTTCTCTGATGACTCCCACGCTGAGAAGTCTTTTCACTTCATTCCGAGCACCTTCGGCTTTGTCATCAGACATCTTCCGAAGCCTCTGCTTTCTGGGTCTGAAGGATGGATCAACATTGAGCGAGTGTTCTATAACATCCCTGTTGACACCACAGAGATCATTAGCTGACCATGCAAAGACATCATTGTTGTTGAACAGGAACCTTATTAAAGCTTTCTTCTGCTCTTCAGACAATTGAGATCCCAGCAGCACCCTCTGCTCTGCTATATCTTCACATAAGAGCATGGGCTTCGGCTGATCAGCCAAAGCAGCCTTCTCCCTTCTATACTTGTATTGCTCACAAGCTTCGGCTCCATCTATATTATGGATTGCTTTTGAATCTGTCCAGTTTCCTTCGGCCTTTCTGGCAGCTTCCTGACTTCCATGAATAGCAATAGGCCCTTGATCCGAAGGTATTTTCATGCAAAGATATGCTGGATGAAGAATTGCTTCAAAAGCATTGAGTGTCCCACGACCAATGATTGCATTGTAAGGGTATTCCGTGTCAACAATATCAAAGACAACTTGTTCAGTCCTTGTATTGTTGACAAATCCGAAGGTCACTGGCATCGTGATCTTGCCGAGCGCTACAATCTGCCTTCCTCCGAAGCCACAAAGGGGATGTGTAGCATCATGGATCTTATCTTCGGGCTCTTGCATTTGTCTGAAGGCCTTAGCAAATATAATATCCGCTGCACTGCCTGTATCAACCAGAACATTGTGGACCAGAAATCCTTTGATGACACAAGAAATAACCATAGCATCATTGTGAGGGTAATCCTTAAGCTGAAGGTCCTCTTGAGAGAAGGTAATTGGGATGTGGGACCATCTTGACTTGATGAAGGGTCCTTGCACCCCGACATGTTGTACCCTTCTCTGTGCCTCCTTCTTCTGCTTCTTGTTAGCTGGCTCTGAGCATAAACCGCCTGTTATCGGGAGTACCAGCTTCGGAGCCGAAGCAGCTCCAGCTTGGTTGTTGAACGAAGCCATTAGCTCAAAAAAGTGGAAGTGAGTTCACCGGAGGTGGGCACCAATGTTGGAGACTTGTTCTCAAATGCTATGAATTAAGAACAAGGCAACATAAAATGTTAAATAATAATGTCCTTCGTCCGCTGAAGCATTATTTCCCCAAGGATTTAATGAACTTCGGACGAAGGTCAGGAATAGAATACCACGAAGGTCATGCCTTCGTGATCGGACATACAATAATGCGAAATAAAATATAAAATATTAAACATTAGAGGAAGATCTATTAAAAACAAATTACATTATTCATATATTTCATAATATGAACTTAAATATTAAAACATAATATTTAGGTACGTTTATACCTTCGCCTTGACAGAAAATAATTCCAGCGTAATGCGTTAGCGATTACAGGATTCTGTGAACAGTGCAGGGGTACTGTTCACCTATTTATAGGCACAGAGCGCAGCCTGTGTAAAATTACATTTATGTCCTTTACAATCGATTACAATAATGACACAAAACATCATGGGTTTTTAAGTCAATCCATCTTTAAGTCGGTTCATCCCTTCGTCTTGAGATCTGTCATTATGCCGAAGCTCTATAAGTGATAGCTTCGACATTGTTCCTGAGAGGATCTGCCGAAGGTGTTCTCTTTCTTTAGGATCTTCGGCTACGAAGCATACCCCCAACACTATTCATCTATTTATAGGGAAGATGAACCGCCTTTATACAAAATTACAATCGTGCCCCTTAAGAAATTACACTTATTATTTACAAATGATGTAAAGATATGGCTATCTTTTCCCTTTATTTCTTGTTGTGCAAGTCTTGGACTCCTTGTTGGGGGTCTTCTTCTCCGCCGAAGGTCCTCAAGACGAAGATATCGTTTGTAAGGTGATATTGAGGATCTTCTTACCAGCCGAAGGCCCTCAAGACGAAGACATTGTTTGAAAGCGATAACAACAAATGCTGAAGTTACAGCCGAAGGATGACAGCTTCGGCTTAAGATGGCGACGAAGGTCAAGCATGATGCCGAGTCGGAGAGGAAAAACTAGTTAATCCCTGATGATTTATGTTACAATTATGAGTACATGCTAAGGTCATAAATATATTTTTACTCGGGTTGCGTCCCGTGCCTATAAATAGGTGAACCGTACTGTTCACGCTAGATTGTAATCGCTCTCGTCTCAACACCTTCAATCAAGCCGAAGGTATCAATGTAATATAAATTTTGTTAATGTTCATCTGTATATCATGAAATAAATATATAGATGAATAAATGAATAACATACCTTCGTCCGAAGATTGTTATATCGAAAGGAGATAATGCTTTGAAGGACGAATATCCTCAATCTTTAACAATTGTGTTGCCTTGTTCTTAATTCACAACATTTGAGAACACGTAACCAACATTGGCGCCCACCTCTGGTGAACTCACTTCCACAACCACAACAGTGGCTTCACAAGGTGACCAAGCTGTGACACCTTCGACTACGAAGCTGGTGCTCCCAATCACATGCGGTTCAAGCTCCGAACCAGCCAACAAGAAGCAAAAGAAGGAAGCATAGAGAAGGAAAGGGCACAGAGAAGATGCTTAACAGGAAAAGAAGGGAAGACGCTTCGATATGTATGAAGGGGCCATTCTTTGATTTTGGTCTGAACGTGCTTCGATGTGAACGAAAAGAAGGTGTTTCTTGCCTTTGGCTCAAAAAGCTGGGAGCATTGGTTTCGTGCACAGCAAATCAAGGAACAGTGGAATAAAGGTAAAGTAATATTACAAGGTATCCACAAATATGTACAAAGATTTTTACTTTCAATGACAACTTTTTGCTGAATGATATGGTTTTTTACAAAGAAGCTTCAAGAGCGTCTTTTAGTCATTAGCAGGAGAAAGAAAAGCTTCTGAAGCTTCCTTCACCGCTTCAGAACAAGCTTTGTCTCATCAGTCTTCGTCAGCATAACCCTAAAAGACAACAAGGCAAAGGTATTGAGAAATGTAAAAAAGAAAAACCTGAAATAAAAATATGAAAGTAAAGAAAATTGCCATACTTTGCCCAGCAATGCTCAAGCTTCGTCCCCAGCAACCTCCCGATCGCCCTTAGCCCAGATTTGAGTTATAAATCTATTACCTACACTTCTGGCTTCGATTGGGATATTGACTGAGTCTGACGGCGAGAGACTAAAGGTTGGTTTATTAACAGTCCTTACGTAATTACACCCAGCCTTGGCAAAAGCAGCTGCTGTTCCACGAGAAGCCACTAGTGCACAGAAATCACCATGCCCAATTATAACTTCATCAAGAACATTAATTTCTTTTTCAATACATCCAAGTGCTATGGGGATATCTTCAACAGAAAGGTTGACTTCTTTGGACATAGCTCCGACATAATTGAAGATATTTTTTAGCCGAGCAGTACATTGAGTTGTAAAGCCGAAGCATTTATCTCAAAGAGTTTTAAGTGTTTCACTCATCTTAAGATTCTTTTAAGCTTCAGCCTTGATTGTCATGTTTAAAGCTTCAGATTCACGGCTAAATCTATTTGAGTTCTCTTTCAAAAGTGTTCATGCTCCCTTCAGCTCTTTACTTAATCTTTCATTCTGAGCCCGAGCTTCGGCAAGAGTGTCTTCGGTCGATTTGAGCAAGTTGTCCTTTTCCTTCAATGAATTTTCAAGTTCCTCAATCCTTTTTTCCAAGCATACTAGTCTTCATCTCAATAGGATTCCTGAGATCATGCAACTAGGGTTTCACACAACTCCTACACTTAAGTGCACATTCAATCCTACAATCAATAAGTGTAGTAAAATAGCATAATAACAGGTTATGCATAAATCGGGGCTTGCCTTCCAAGGCTGTGGCAGGCAGATCCTCTCGTGCAGGCTCTGGTGCTGGATCCGGGGCTACCTCCTGAGCAGCTCCTTGCTCCGGCACGCGGATGTACTCTCCGTCAGCGAGGTTACAGTCTATCGAAGTGCAATGAACATGTATGTCATGATTATGCAGGATTTAAGTAACATCATACTAGGAGAAGAAAGACTAAGTTAATGAGTAACTTAGGGTTTGCTTGGTCATACGGGGCTTTTAGTGGTTTATGCTCATTACTCTAGGTTTAGGTTTTGTTAATGATGAGCATAGTGGATTGACATTTCCTTTATATATTTCAGTGGACAATTTACAAAGGGTTTTAGGATGACACTAATTTCCATTATTCATTTTCCTTTTTTATTTTCTATTTATGAAATCTAGTGGGGGTTTGAATTACAACAATAGTTTAACTTTCTCCAAAAATTCTGTAAAAATTACAGTGGGTTGCCATTGGTCACTATAGCCCATTCTAGAAAGTTGAGGTTCAAAATAAAAAGGCTATGCTTTAGACAAAAAATAACAAAAGTTGTGTAAATGGGCCACTTTGTACTACAACTCTTAATTAGGGGTGGGTTCTGTCCTAAAGGTTATTTTTGTTGGCATCTAATAGTAATAATAGGCTTTTGTGCTAAAAATCACAGAAAGCTAAGGGATGGTTATTCAATTATGATTTTCTAAAGTGTAATGCCAAAAAGGTACTTTCTACTACATTGTTATTTGAAAAATGTCAAACAGTAGATTTCATATTTTTCCTAAGTTCTTAATAACCAATCATTACTTATCCCAAGGGTTGGGGTGTTTTCACTTTGGGGTTATTTTTGTAGGGTTTTTCTAAGTTTTCCTTGTTTTCTTAAAATTAAAGGGATCCTACTTATTTCATACTAAACCAGGGTATAATAGATTTTTCTTGTAGACTACACTGAATAAGTACTCTAACAAAAATAGGGGTGCCCTCTGGTTCATCATTTTAATCACCTTTTCTATTTTTCTTAACCTTAAGCATATTGTAAAATAATTGGTAAAAACTAACTTAATGGGTTGGACAGAGAAGTTTAGCATTTTTAAACAGGTCAGTAGGTGGATATAAACTTCTCCAAATTTTTCTATCCCTAGTAAAATAGTGCAACTATTTTTATCCCTATTATTTAGCTTTTGGTCAAAACAATAATTAAATCAGAACCCTAAAGTTTTCTGTGGTACATAGGGTTTTTATATTTTTCCTAAGTAGTTTACATTATTTAGAGTCTGAGAAAATTGGTTTGACTAAATTTGGATGAATAAAACAGAAGTTATGAATTAGTAAAGTTCTGTTCAATTTTAAAATCAGATTTAATAAAGGTTTTCTGGAAAAGCAGTTTACACCGAGGACCCTGGGGTATTTCCAAACTAACTCTCTCAGTTATACCCCCGCGCTACTATTCATTTGAGTCACTGACATTTCACAAAACCCCCCAGACTTCTTTCCTTCTCCCCCGCGGTCCTTCCCTAGGTTTAAACAGTGCCCGCAAGAAAGAAAAGGGTGGCGCGGCTTACCGGCGGCGAGATAGGTCCGGCGAGGGGCGGGGTTGGCTCGGGGAGGCTCTGGCGGTCACAGCGATGTACGCCTCAACGGCGGGGATGGCCGGAATCACTCGGTCCACGTGCGCAGGCGGCTGTCCTCGTCGGCGGCGGGTGTGCCGGCCAATTCACGACGATCTGGTTCAATCCAATGGCACGGTGAGCTCCACGGGGTAACATAGAGACTGTGTGCACAAGGAATTGGAAAATGGTTCAGTGGATTACCCGGTCCACGCACTCCGGCGACCGTGGACTGGCCTCTCCGGCGAGGCAGACTTCGATTCCTCGCTCGGGGAGCTTCACTGAGGTGTGCTCACTCGTCTCCGAGGGTCGGACAGGGTTGGAAAAGGCTGGGCTGGCTGGTCTATGGCGGCAGGGGCTCAGGTGGCCGCGGACACGCCGCGCACGGGCAAACGGCGGTGAGTTGAGCTCCGGTGAGGTTTGAGCGTGCGCGGAAGAGTGTGGTCGACGCCCGAGCGGGCTTTATAGGCACGGGCGCGGGCCATGGCGTCGGCTGGCCTTTGGCGCGACGTGGGGCGCGCGCGGGCGTGCTCTGGCGTGCACAGAGCGCGTCGAACACGTGGAGCTTTTCTTCTGCCCGTGTTCCACAGCTCACCCAAGTCGCAAAAGTGCGAATCTTGGCAAAAATCCGGCGCGAGTATTTTCCTGGCACCTAGGGCTGTCTCTCATCCGTGAGTTGCCATGGCAGATATGGCCTAGGTAGGGAGATCTTCGGTCGCCAAATCAGGTATGTCACTCTGCCCACCTCGCGACAAAAACCATGCCAAGGCATGTCAAACGTCAAGGTCTCGGGCTCAACTTTTTCCAGTGGGTGCCCTAGGTGGTATGCCACATTTTTGGTATAGAACATAGGTGGTTTTGGTGCCATCTTCAAGGTGAACACGGTTGATCTTTAGTGTAGGTGTAGTTTTTGACTTAGAGGGAATTTGAGAGCTCTAGCTCTCTCTCCACTTAAGGAATGGATTTGGGGTTTCTCCAGGGGTCTTTTTGCAACATTTCCTTCCCACCATTGCTAGTTATAAAGTTACTTAAAGTTTGGTTAAAGATTAACTCATGGTTTGCACAATTGCTTATTCTCTCCCCCCTCTTAACCATGGTTTTGGAAGATAGGGTTCAAGAGAGGTCTCGGGTCTTCCCCCCTCTTGCCCAAGGTAGTAAGTGCACAAAAGTTTGAGTGATGCTTCTTAGGTCATTAGCAATCTTGGTTAACACATTGTCTCCAAGGTTCTTATGTTCTGCTTAAGTTTTTACCACATGTGATCACAGTCCTTAGTACCAAGGTGTGCTCTAGCCATGGTAACACCTGAGGTGTTACAGCCCTCCCCCCTTAAAGGAATCTCGTCCCGAGATTTTAGACAGAGTCCTCTAGAGGGTGCTACGAGGGCACGTTGGTGTGATGTTCCTTCTTTTGTTCAAGTTTCTCTAGTTAACTGCTCTTCGAATGTCATTCTCTTTGCAACTTCAGAAGGAAGTCCTTTTTAAGTTAAATCCACAACTTAGACTATCCTTGTTATCTAAGTTTTTCTTATAATTGTATTCAAAGGGCAGGTGGGGGTGGGGTTTTGGGGTTACATACCGACTCCTTTGGGCAGAAAGTCGGGGAAGCGGGAGCGTAGAAAATCCTCAGTCTCCCATGTAGCTTCTTCTGCTGAATGGTGACTCCACTAAACTTTATACATTCTGATTGACCTTGCCCGTGTTGATCTCTCCTTCTGATCCAATACCTTGACTGGGTACTCTTGATAAGATAAGTCTGGTTCTATCTCAAGATCTGGTTCCGGTAGCACTTCAGTGGGTAGGCGGACACATTTCCGCAGCTGAGATACATGAAATACATTGTGAACTGCTGACATGTGAGGTGGCAATTCCAATCGATAGGCTACGGGTCCACAAGCTTCCTTGATCTCGTAGGGTCCAATGTAGCGAGGAGCGAACTTGCCCTTAATTCCGAATCTCTGGACACCCTTGGTGGGTGATACCTTAAGATAAACATGATCTCCCACCTCGAACTGCAGAGGCTTCCGCCTCTTGTCATGATAGCTCTTTTGTCTAGCCTGAGCAGCTTCTAAGTTCTTCTTGATGATTCTGACCTTTGCCTCTGCTTCAAGTACCAAATCTGGCCCAAAAATTTCCCTCTCTCCTGCTTGAGACCAATTCAGCGGGGTTCTGCATCTTCTCCCATATAAAGCTTCAAAAGGTGCCATCCTTAGACTGGACTGATAGCTGTTATTATAGGAAAACTGAGAGCACCTAGAGGGGGGGGTGAATAGGTGATCCTGTGAAACTTAAACTTATGGCCACAAAATCTTGTTAAGTGTTAGCACAATAATTGCCAAGTGGCTAGAGAGAAGGTCTTGCACAATACGATAATCACAAAGAGTTCAACACAGAGAAGACACAGTGATTTATCCCGTGGTTCGGCCAAGTACAAAACTTGCCTACTCCACGTTGTGGCGTCCCAACGGACGAGAGTTGCACTCAACTCCTCTCAAGTGATCCAATGATCAACTTGAATACCACAGTGTTTTGCTTTGCTTATCTTTATCCCACTTGCGAGGAATCTCCACAAATTGGAGTCTCTCGCCCTTACACTTAAAGTTCACAAAGAAGCACGGAGTAAGGGAGGGAAGCAACACACAAATCCACAGCAAAATGCGCACACACACGGCCAAGAAACGAGCTCAAAAGACTATCACAAAGTTCTCACTAGAACGGAGCTCGAATCACTGAGAATGACAAACGAATGCGCAAAGACTGAGTGTGGATGATCAAGAATGCTCTAAGGTTGCTTGGTGTTCTCCTCCATGCGCCTAGGGGTCCCTTTTATAGCCCCAAGGCAGCTAGGAGCCGTTGAGAACAAATCTGGAAGGCCATCCTTGCCTTCTGTCGTCGGGCGCACCGGACAGTCCGGTGCACACCGGACACTGTCCGGTGCCCGATTCCCTTCCTTAAATGGCGAAGCCGACCGTTGCAGATGCGGGAGCCGTTGGCGCACCGGACATGTCCGGTGCACACCGGACAGTCCGGTGCCCCCTTCCGACCGTTGGCTCGGCCACGTGTCCCGCGCAGATCGCGCGGCCGACCGTTGGCCCGGCCGACCGTTGGCTCACCGGACAGTCCGGTGCCCCCTTCCGACCGTTGGCTCGGCCACGTGTCCCGCGCAGATCGCGCGGCCGACCGTTGGCCCGGCCGACCGTTGGCTCACCGGACAGTCCGGTGCACACCGGACAGTCCGGTGAATTTTAGCCGTACGTCGTTGGCGAATTCCCGAGAGCGGCCACTTCGCTCGAGCCAGCCTGGCGCACCGGACACTGTCCGGTGCACCACCGGACGGTCCGGTGCCCCAGACCGAAACAGCCTCTTGGCTGTACACAGCCAACTCTTCTCTTCTCTTCTTCTTTCTGTTTCTGATACTTAGGCAAGTATATTAGTACACAAAACCAATGTACTAAGACTTAGAAACATACCTTTGCTCTTGATTTGCACTTTGTTCATCCATGGGCATAGATTCACCTTTAAGCACTTGTGTTGGCACTCAATCACCAAAATACTTAGAAATGGCCCAAAGGCACATTTCCCTTTCAATCTCCCCCTTTTTGGTGATTTATGCCAACACAACATAAAGCAACTAGAACAAGTGCAATATCACTTCAAATAAAAACTCAAATTTATTTTGATTCAATTTTGGCATATATGGATCATCCTTTGCCACCACTTGGTTTGTTTTTGCAAATCAAACACAAAATCCTATCTCTAAGTCAAATCCACTTGTAGAGACATAAAGAGAGGTTTTCCATAAGAAAATTGATTCAAGATTCCAAAAACTCCCCCTTTTTCCCATAATTAACACTTCTCCCCACAAGAGGCCAACTTTTGACAAAAGAGACAATGCAAGAGTTTTGACAAAACAAAAAGTTCTATTCTACTATTTTCAAAATCTCTCAAGTGGTAGCTGATCCATTTATCGCTTTGGCCTTTATTTTCTCCCCCTTTGGCATCAAGCACCAAAACAGGATCAATCTTGGCCCTTTAACCCCATTGCCTCACCAAAATCTTCAATTAAGAGCAAATAGGCAATAAGAGTTAATGAGATGAACTTGGAATAAGTTACCCTCTCATCGGAGTGCAGTGGAAGTCTTTCATGGTCCAAGTCCACCTTTTCCCTTTCAATCCTCCTTCGAGACTAAATCATCAAACTCAAGCACATGGTTAGTCTCAAAAGATCAAGTTGTAACACATCTCCCCCTAAACATGTGCATCACTTTGCAATGGACTTGTGAGGTCCAGGGAGTGTTTGTACAACTTGAGCACCACAATTAGCAACCAAAATGCAAAAAGGAACATGATCAAAAGCATAAATACATGTATGCTACAATTCAATCCAAGTTCCGCGAATCTAAGACATTTAGCTCACTACGCAGCCTACAAAAGGTCTTCTCATCTAGAGGCTTGGTAAAGATATCGGCTAGCTGGTTCTCGGTGCTAACATGAAACACTTCGATATCTCCCTTTTGCTGGTGGTCTCTCAGAAAGTGATGCCGGATGTCAATGTGCTTTGTGCGGCTGTGCTCAACAGGATTTTCCGCCATGCGGATAGCACTCTCATTATCACATAGGAGTGGGACTTTGCTCAGATTGTAGCCAAAGTCCCGGAGGGTTTGCCTCATCCAAAGCAGTTGCGCGCAACACTGTCCTGCGGCAACGTACTCGGCCTCAACGGTGGATAGGGCAACGGAGGTTTGTTTCTTAGAGTTCCATGACACCAGGGACCTTCCTAAGAATTGGCACGTCCCCGATGTACTCTTCCTATCGACCTTACATCCAGCATAGTCGGAGTCTGAGTATCCAACTAAGTCAAAGGTAGACCCTTTTGGATACCAGAGCCCAAAGCAAGGCGTAGCAACCAAATATCTAAGAATTCGCTTCACCGCCACTAAGTGACACTCCTTAGGATCGGATTGAAATCTAGCACACATGCATACGCTAAGCATAATATCCGGTCTACTAGCACATAAATAAAGTAAAGACCCTATCATTGACCGGTATGCTTTTTGATCAACGGACTTACCTCCTTTGTTGTGGTCGGTGAGTCCGTCGGTCCCCATTGGTGTCTTTGCGGGCTTGGCGTCCTTCATCCCAAACCGCTTTAGTAGATCTTGCGTGTACTTCGTTTGGGAGATGAAGGTGCCGTCCTTGAGTTGCTTCACTTGGAACCCAAGGAAGTAGTTCAATTCGCTCATCATTGACATCTCGAATTTTTGCGTCATCACCCTGCTAAACTCTTCACAAGACTTTTGGTCAGTAGAACCAAATATTATGTCATCGACATAAATTTGGCACACAAACAAATCACCATCACATGTCTTAGTAAACAGAGTTGGATCGGCTTTCCCAACCTTGAAAGCATTAATAATTAGAAAGTCTCTAAGGCATTCATACCATGCTCTTGGGGCTTGCTTAAGTCCATAGAGCGCCTTAGAGAGCTTACACACGTGGTCGGGGTACCGTTCATCCACGAAGCCAGGGGGTTGCTCCACGTACACCTCCTCCTTGATTGGCCCGTTGAGGAAAGCGCTCTTCACATCCATTTGGTACAACCTGAAAGAATGGTGAGCGGCATATGCTAGCAAGATACGAATTGATTCTAGCCTAGCCACAGGAGCAAATGTCTCCTCAAAGTCCAAACCTGCGACTTGGGCATAACCTTTTGCCACAAGTCGAGCCTTGTTCCTCGTCACCACCCCGTGCTCGTCCTGTTTGTTGCGGAACACCCACTTGGTTCCCACAACATTTTGCTTGGGACGAGGCACTAGTGTCCAAACTTCATTGCGCTTGAAGTTGTTGAGTTCCTCCTGCATGGCCAATACCCAATCCGGATCTAGCAAGGCCTCCTCTACCCTGAAAGGCTCAATAGAAGAGACAAAGGAGTAATGCTCACAAAAATTAACTAGTCGAGATCGAGTAGTTACTCCCTTGCTAATGTCACCCAGAATTTGGTCGACGGGATGATCCCTTTGAATCATCGCTCGAACTTGGGTTGGAGGTGCCGGTTGCGCTTCTTCCTCCATCACGTGAACATCTTGTGCTCCCCCTTGATCACACGCCTCCTTTTGATGAACCTGTTCATCATCTTGAGGTGGGGGATGCACCGTTGTTGAGGAAGAAGGTTGATCTCGTTCATCTTGTTCCTGTGGTCGCACTTCTCCAATCGCCATGGTTCGTATAGCGGCCGTCGGAACATCTTCTTCATCTATATCATCACAATCAACAACTTGCTCTCTTGGAGAGCCATTAGTCTCGTCAAATACAACGTCGCTAGAGACTTCAACCAAACCCGATGATTTGTTGAAGACTCTATACTCCTTTGTATTTGAGTCATAACCTAACAAAAACCCTTCTACAGCTTTGGGAGCAAACTTAGAATTTCTACCCTTCTTTACTAGAATGTAGCACTTGCTCCCAAATACACGAAAGTAAGATACATTGGGTTTGTTACCGGTTAGTAGCTCATACGAAGTCTTCTTGAGGAGGCGATGAAGGTACACCCTGTTGATGGCGTGGCAAGCCGTGTTCACGGCTTCCGACCAGAAACACTCGGGGGTCTTGAATTCTCCAAGCATCGTCCTCGCCATATCGATTAGCGTCCTGTTCTTCCTCTCTACCACACCATTTTGCTGTGGTGTGTAGGGAGCGGAGAACTCGTGCTTGATCCCTTCCTCCTCAAGGAACTCCTCCACTTGAAGGTTCTTGAACTCGGACCCATTGTCGCTCCTTATCTTCTTCACCTTGAGCTCAAACTCATTTTGAGCTCTCCTGAGGAAGCGCTTGAGGGTCCCTTGGGTTTCAGACTTCTCCTGCAAAAAGAACACCCAAGTGAAGCGGGAAAAGTCATCAACGATAACTAGACCATACTTACTTCCTCCTATGCTTAGATAGGCGACGGGTCCGAAGAGGTCCATATGCAGCAGCTCCAGAGGTCTTGAAGTGGTCATCACATTCTTGCTGTGATGCGCTCCTCCCACCTGTTTACCTGCTTGACAAGCTGCACAAGATCTATCTTTTTCGAATTGTACGTTAGTCAAACCTATCACGTGTTCTCCCTTTAGAAGCTTGTGAAGGTTCTTCATCCCCACATGTGCTAAGCGGCGATGCCACAGCCAGCCCATGCTAGTCTTAGCAATTAAGCATGCATCTAGACCGGCCTCTTCTTTTGCAAAATCAACTAAGTAAAGCTTGCCGTCTAATACACCCTTAAAAGCTAGTGAACTATCACATCTTCTAAAGACAGACACATCTACATTTGTAAACAAACAGTTATATCCCATATTGCATAATTGACTAACAGATAGCAAATTATATCCAAGAGACTCTACTAAAAACACATTAGAGATAGAGTGCTCATTTGAGATTGCAATTTTACCTAACCCTTTTACCTTGCCTTGATTCCCATCACCGAATATTATTGAATCTTGGGAATCTTTATTCTTGACGTAGGAGGTGAACATCTTCTTCTCCCCCGTCATATGGTTTGTGCATCCGCTGTCAATAATCCAGCTTGAACCCCCGGATGCATAAACCTGCAAGGCAAATTTAGACTTGGGACTTAGGTACCCAACTCTTGTTGGGTCCTACAAGGTTAGTCACAATTTCCTTAGGGATCCAAATGCAAGTTTTATCACCCTTGCATTTTGCCCCTAACTTCCTAGCAATCACCTTTCTATTCTTTCTACAAATTGCAAAGGAAGCATTCAAAGCATGATATATTGTAGAAGGCTCATTAACTTTCCTAGGAACATTAACAACATTTCTCCTAGGCATATTATGAACAACATTCCTATCATGCTCATAGAAAGAACTAGAAGCAACCAAAACATTATAACTTCTATTTGCATTTCTAGTATGTCTCCTATCATGATACATAAAAGCATGGTTGTTTTTAGCACTACCAGCCATAGGGGCCTTCCCTTTCTCCTTGGCGGAAATGGGAGCCTTATGGCTTGTTAAGTTCTTGGCTTCCCTCTTGAAGCCAAGTCCATCCTTAATTGAGGGATGTCTACCAATCGTATAGGCATCCCTTGCAAATTTTAATTTATCAAATTCGCTTTTGCTAGTCTTAAGTTGGGCATTAAGACTAGCCACTTCATCATTCAATTTAGAAATTGAAACTAGGTGTTCACTACAAGCATCAACATTAAAATCTTTACACCTAGTGCAAACCATAACATGTTCTACACAAGAGTTAGATTTACTAGCCACTTCTAGTCTAGCATTTAAATCATCATTAAAACTCTTTAACTTAGCAATAGTTTCATGACAAGAAGATAGTTCACTAGAGAGCATTTCATTTCTCTTAATTTCTAGAGCAAGAGATTTCTGAGCTTCTACAAATTTATCATGTTCTTCATACAATAAATCCTCTTGCTTTTCTAAAAGTATATTCCTATCATTCAAGGCATCAATCAAATCATTAATTTTGTCTACCTTGGTTCTATCTAATCCCTTGAATAAGCATGAGTAATCTATCTCATCATCATCACTAGACTCATCCTCACTTGAAGAAGCATAAGTACTAGTATTATGAGTGCTTACTTTCTTCTCCCTTGCCATGAGGCAAGTGTGTCGCTCGTTGGGGAAGAGGGATGACTTGTTGAAGGCAGTGGCGGCGAGTCCTTCATTGTCGGAGTCGGACGAAGAGCAGTCCGAATCCCACTCCTTGCCAAGATGAGCCTCGCCCTTTG
Organism: Zea mays; assembly: GCF_902167145.1. Lineage (NCBI taxonomy): Eukaryota > Viridiplantae > Streptophyta > Magnoliopsida > Poales > Poaceae > Zea > Zea mays. The sequence continues at coordinate 95,235,816 of NC_050097.1, forward strand.
CCTTCTTATAGTTCTTCTTTTTCTCCCTCTTGTTCCCTTGGTCCTGATCACTATCATTGTCGGGACAGTTAGAAATAAAATGACCAAGCTTACCACATTTGAAGCATGAGCGCTTCCCCTTGGCTTTGGTCTTGCTTGGCTGTCCCTTGCGACCTTTCAGCACCGTCTTGAATCTTTTGATGATGAGAGCCATCTCTTCATCATTAAGTCCGGCCGCCTCAATCTGTGCCACCTTGCTAGGTAGCGCCTCCTTGCTTCGTGTTGCCTTGAGAGCAAGGGGTTGCGGCTCGTTGATCGGACCATTCAAGGCGTCGTCCACGTATCTTGCCTCCTTGATCATCATTCGCCCACTAACGAATTTCCCAAGAACTTCTTCGGGCGACATCTTGGTGTACCTGGGATTTTCACGTATATTGTTCACCAAATGAGGATCAAGAACGGTAAATGACCTTAGCATTAGGCGGACGACGTCGTGGTCCGTCCATCGCGTGCTCCCGTAGCTCCTTATTTTGTTGATAAGGGTCTTGAGCCGGTTGTATGTTTGCGTCGGCTCTTCCCCCCTTATCATCGCGAACCGTCCAAGTTCGCCTTCCACCAACTCCATCTTGGTGAGCAAGGTGACATCATTCCCCTAATGAGAGATCTTGAGGGTGTCCCAGATCTGCTTGGCATTGTCCAAGCCGCTCACCTTATGGTACTCGTCCCTGCACAAAGAGGCTAGCAACACAGTAGTAGCTTGTGCATTTTTATGAATTTGTTCATTAATAAATATGGGACTATCCGTACTATCAAAGTGCATTCCACTCTCTACGATCTCCCATATGCTAGGATGGAGAGAGAACAAGTGACTACGCATTTTGTGACTCCAAAATCCGTAGTCCTCTCCATCAAAATGAGGAGGTTTACCAAGTGGAATAGATAATAAATGAGCATTAGTACTTTGAGGAATACGAGAGTAATCAAAAGAAAAGTTCGAATTGACCGGTTTCTTTCTCTCGTAGTCGTTGTGGTCGTCGTCCTTTTGGGAGGAGGAAGATTCGTCGCTGTCGTAGTAGACAATTTCCTTGATGCGCCTTGTCTTCTTCTTCCTCCCATCTTTTCTTTTGTGGCCCGAGCCCGAGTCGTTGGACTTGTCATCCCTTGGCTCGTTGACGAAGGACTCCTTCTCCTTGTCGTTGATCACGATTCCCTTCCCTTTAGGATCCATCTCTTCGGGCGGTTAGTCCCTTTCTTGAAGAGAACGGCTCTGATACCAATTGAGAGCACCTAGAGGGGGGGTGAATAGGTGATCCTGTGAAACTTAAACTTATGGCCACAAAATCTTGTTAAGTGTTAGCACAATAATTGCCAAGTGGCTAGAGAGAAGGTCTTGCACAATACGATAATCACAAAGAGTTCAACACAGAGAAGACATAGTGATTTATCCCGTGGTTCGGCCAAGTACAAAACTTGCCTACTCCACGTTGTGGCGTCCCAACGGACGAGAGTTGCACTCAACTCCTCTCAAGTGATCCAATGATCAACTTGAATACCACAGTGTTTTGCTTTGCTTATCTTTATCCCACTTGCGAGGAATCTCCACAAATTGGAGTCTCTCGCCCTTACACTTAAAGTTCACAAAGAAGCACGGAGTAAGGGAGGGAAGCAACACACACAAATCCACAGCAAAATGTGCACACACACGGCCAAGAAATGAGCTCAAAAGACTATCACAAAGTTCTCACTAGAACGGAGCTCGAATCACTGAGAATGACAAACGAATGCGCAAAGACTGAGTGTGGATGATCAAGAATGCTCTAAGGTTGCTTGGTGTTCTCCTCCATGCGCCTAGGGGTCCCTTTTATAGCCCCAAGGCAGCTAGGAGCCGTTGAGAACAAATCTGGAAGGCCATCCTTGCCTTCTGTCATCGGGCGCACCGGACAGTCCGGTGCACACCGGACACTGTCCGGTGCCCGATTCCCTTCCTTAAATGGCGAAGCCGACCGTTGCAGATGCGGGAGCCGTTGGCGCACCGGACAGTCCGGTGCCCCCTTCCGACCGTTGGCTCGGCCACGTGTCCCGCGCAGATCGCGCGGCCGACCGTTGGCCCGGCCGACCGTTGGCTCACCGGACAGTCCGGTGCCCCCTTCCGACCGTTGGCTCGGCCACGTGTCCCGCGCAGATCGCGCGGCCGACCGTTGGCCCGGCCGACCGTTGGCTCACCGGACAGTCCGGTGCACACCGGACAGTCCGGTGAATTTTAGCCGTACGTCGTCGGCGAATTCCCGAGAGCGGCCACTTCGCTCGAGCCAGCCTGGCGCACCGGACACTGTCCGGTGCACCACCGGACGGTCCGGTGCCCCAGACCGAAACAGCCTCTTGGCTGTACACAGCCAACTCTTCTCTTCTCTTCTTCTTTCTGTTTCTGATACTTAGGCAAGTATATTAGTACACAAAACCAATGTACTAAGACTTAGAAACATACCTTTGCTCTTGATTTGCACTTTGTTCATCCATGGGCATAGATTCACCTTTAAGCACTTGTGTTGGCACTCAATCACCAAAATACTTAGAAATGGCCCAAAGGCACATTTCCCTTTCAAAAACTCAGCTAAGGAAAGACACTTGTCCCAATCTTTTCCGTAGTGCAGTACACATGCCCTTAGCATATCTTCCAAAATCTGGTTTATCCTTTCTGTCTGGCCATCTGTTTGGGGATGGTATGCTGAGCTTCGTATGACATGGGTCCCAAGTGATTCCTGCAATTGTTCCCAAAATCGTGCCACAAATGGTGCTCCTCTGTCTGAGACTATAGTCCTTGGTATCCCATGCAAACGAACTACCTGGTCGATGTAGATCTCTGCATACTTCTCTGTCCTGTGGGTGGTGTGTACTTGCAAGAAGTGAGCGGTCTTGGTCAACCTGTCCACAATAACCCAAATGGAATCATGGTGCCTGGAGGTATTGGGCAATCCCACGATAAAGTCCATGCAAATGTCCTCCCATTTCCAAGATGGTATGGGAAGGGGTTGCAAAGGGCCTGCTGCCTTCAAATGACTGTCTTTGATTCTCTGGCAGATGTCACACTCGGATATGTACTTGGCAATTTCCCTCTTCATTCTGGTCCACCAGTATAAGGATCTGAGATCATGGTACATTTTGTTGCTACCAGGGTGCATGGAGAATTTGGAAAGGTGAGCTTCATCCAATATCTTCTTTCTGAGCTCAGGGTCCTTGGGAACAACCAATCGATCTCCAAACCATAAAATTCCCTTGCTGTCCTGCCGGAAGCACTTGTATTTTTCTGCCTTTTGCTTGATCATTTCCTTGATCACCTGAACACCCTTATCTTCAATCTGTTCCCTGACTATTTGCTCTTGTAATGTGGGTTCCACCGAGATGTAGCCTAAGTCACCTGAAGAAACAACTTCCAGGTTCAGCTTGCACAACTCATCACACAGGGTGGTAACTCTTGCATCCATGCTCATACAATTGCACTGGGTCTTTCTGCTCAGGGCATCTGCCACAACATTGGCTTTACCAGGATGGTAATGCACCTCTAAATCATAATCCTTGATTAACTCCAACCATCTCCTCTGCCTCATGTTCAGATCTGCCTGAGTGAAGATGTATTTGAGACTCTTGTGATCAGTGTAGATGTTATAGTGAGCTCCCATCAAGTAGTGTCTCCATATCTTAAGAGCATGAACCACAGCTGCCAATTCCAGATCATGTGTAGGGTAGTTCTGCTCATGGGGTCTGAGTGCTCGGGAAGCATAAGCAATGACTCTGTTATCTTGCATTAAAACACATCCCAATCCCGTACCAGAAGCATCACAATAAACCTCAAATGGCTTGGTGTTATTGGGTTGAGCCAGCACTGGGGCTGTTGTCAAATGCTGCCTCAAATTATGAAAGGCATCTTCGCACTTCTGGCTCCAATCATACTTGACTCCCTTCTTTAACAATTCAGTCATTGGTTTGGCAATTCTGGAGAAATCCGGAATAAATCGTCGATAATACCCTGCCAATCCCAGAAAACTCCGAATCTGCCTCACTTTAGTCGGGGGTTTCCAATCCATCACCTCTTGTACCTTCTCAGGATCAACTGATATCCCATCCTGAGAAATTGTGTGACCCAAGAATTTAATCTCCTTTAGCCAGAATTCACATTTAGACAATTTAGCATACAACTGATGGTCACGCAGTCTCTGAAGTATAGTATGCAAATGTTTGGTGTGCTCGGCTTCATTCTTGGAATAAACCAGAATATCATCAATGAAAACGACCACGAATTTGTCCAACTCTGGCATGAATACTGAGTTCATCAGGTACATAAAATAAGTCGGGGCATTGGTCAGTCCAAAAGACATCACCAAAAACTCATAAAGCCCATATCTGGTTGAGAAGGCCGTCTTGGGAATATCACTGGTTCGGATCTTAATCTGGTGGTAGCCCGAGCGAAGATCTATCTTGGAGAACACCTTGGCTCCCACCAATTGATCAAACAAGACATCAATGCGGGGTAGTGGGTATTTGTTCTTGATAGTCACCGCATTGAGAGGGTGGTAGTCAACACACATTCTCAAACTCTTATCCTTTTTCTTCACAAATAAGGCAGGACATCCCCATGGTGAAGTACTTGGGAGAATAAACCCCTTGTCCAACAATTCTTGCAATTGCTTTTTCAGTTCTGCCAATTCTGCGGGAGGCATCCTATAGGGTCTCTTAGAGATAGGAGCAGTCCCGGCTTGCAATTCGATTGCGAACTCGATGTCTCGGTCAGGTGGCATCCCTGGCAATTCATCCGGAAAAACATCCGAGTAGTCACAGACCACTGGGATCTTTTCCACTGGGGATTCTATCATAACGAAGGCATAAGAACGGGTGCATCCCTGGTCGGGCAAAAATAAAACAGTCTCGCCAGAAGCAGGGGAATGAATTTCAATGGCCCTGGCTGCAATATCCAATACTGCCTGATGCCTGGTCAACCAGTCAGCTCCCAAAATAATATCCACGCTATCCAATCCTAAGATGAGAAGGGTGGTTCTAATCACGAGACTACCAAATTTTATAGGCACTTGCCTGTTGATTTGATACGTGGCAACCCTGCCTCCTGGTGTTGAAATGGTAATGCCCCCATCGGTGTGGTGAAAGGGAAGCTGGCACTTGGCACTAAATTTGGCACTGATAAAACTATGTGATGCACCAGAATCAAAAAGAATAATAGCAGGATAATTCAAAACTGTAAAGATATCAGTCATGACGGGTGCTCCCTCTGGAATATTAGCCATGGTGATGAAGTTCAGCCTGCCCTGCCTCACTTGCACCTTCTGCTTCTTGCCTTGGTTCTGATTAACATTCTGCCCCTGCCTCTGCTGGTTCCTGGGGCAATTCTTGGTATAGTGTCCAGTGTTGCCGCATGTGAAACACCTGTTGTCATTTGCCTGGCGATACTGCTGCTGCTGCTGATTGTTCCTCTGAGCTGGAAACTAGGTGCGGTTAGGTGCCTGCTGCTGCTGCTGCTGTGGTCGGATCACCCATCTCCCTTGCTGCTGATGGGGTCCCCTGTTCTGAGTGTCAGACACAATCCTGAAACGTTGTGGCAGAGCTGAGGGTCCGGCCACAGGGGTCTTCCTCTTCTTTTCTGCCTGTCGAGCGGTAATGCAGTCCTCCTAGGAGATAGCCATGTTGACCAACTCATTGTAGCTGTTGGCCCTGACGGTGTTGAGACGGTCACGGAGCTTAGTGCTGAGCCCCCTTCTGAACCTGTCTCTCTTCTTCTCGTCCGTATCTGCATGATACCCAGCATACTGGCACAGGTCATTAAAATCCTGAGCATACTGCAATACTGTCCTGTTGCCCTGGGTGAGTGCCAAAAACTCATTGAGCTTTCGGTCCATAATCCCGGCTGGTATGTGGTGCCCCCTAAAAGCTGCCTTGAACTCTCTCCATTCCACCTCTCGATCCTCTGGCTGCATGGCAAGAAAATGGTCCCACCAAGTCCTTGCAGGTCCGTGAAGCTGCTGGGTGGCGAACCTGACTTTAGTGACCTCTGAACAAGCTCCATGGAGTAGCGGGAATTTGGATTCCACTACTCTTAACCACACATCTGCATCAAGTGGGTCCTCTGCCCTTGTGAACAATGGAGGCTGGGTACTGAGGAACTCCTGGTAGGTAGCTGCCGCGGGGTGACGCTGATGGTCTCCACCACCATAGTGCTGAGGTGGTGGCTGACGCTGAGCTAGCTGCCTCAAGATCTCATTCTGCTGAGCCATTAGCTCCTGCAGAGTGGGAGGCGGAGGCGGCGGTGGAGGAACGCGCTCATTCTGTCCACGACGCTGTCTCCCGGCCATCTGAAAAAACCATATATATACTTAATAACACATCTTCAAGTTTACGGTTTACTCGCGGCGAAAGAGTCAAAAGGCGAATTGATAGATTCTGACATACACAAAAAGGATTTCAAAAGGCATAACTTTCCTTCCAAATTTAAAACTAACAACATCCATCAACCATGCTTCCAAAAGAGTTTATCACGATTACATCAAGGGTCCTAAAAAGACTCAACTCTATCTAGCCTAGTACCCCAAGGGTGCAAAAGCTAAGCTAGCTGCGAGGAGTCCTACCATCACCGACTTCTGACTCTATCCCGGACACCTAGTGAGCGAACGAGGCGACACTCGACTCGGGGGAAGGTGGTCTCCCGGAGCCAGCAGTGTCTACGCTGGAGGCAGGCTCCTCTCCTCCCTCGATGTCGACGTCCTCGTTGGCCTCCATATCCTGGATCTCCTGGTGATGCATATCCAGGTGCTCATTAGCCTCCGCTAGCTGCTACTGAGTGTTAAGGAGCTGATCCTCGAGAACCTCAATGGTGTTCTCCCTGGTCCCTACTAATTCCTCCAGCTCTTGGATCTCATTGGATAGCTGCTCCACCTGCAAGTCCTTTTCCACCATCTCAGTGGACAAATCAACCACGAGCTCCTCTCTGTTGTCCAGGGTGATCTTTGTTGCCTCCAACAATGCCATCAGATGGGACATCGCCTCACCGCGCATCACTTGCAGACGGTACAGAGCATTCATGCACCGTACAGTCAAGTGCGCAGTCTGACCTGGGTAGATGGCCCAGATGTCCTTGGCATGCTCCACCCGATCCTTCCACATTGGGTCGTCCTCCCTTTCGGCGGGGAACAAGCCAATGGGGTGGGTAGCCAGCTCCAAGGGATGGAATCCGCAGAAAGTGGTTAATCTGTGCAGAGCAATCGCCTCTATCGTGTCCTCAGCCCGGTATCCAAAAGACTCAGAGTCCAATGAACGCCAGCCTGGCTGTAGGGGATGAGGCTCCAGGGTCATCCTCACCCTACAGCGGGGCACTCGGTGCTTCTCGAACTGCTGCACCACGTACTGAAGAGGCGTCGTGTATCCGGCCCCCTGAAGTACCTCCCACAAAATGCGTGGAAAGCCCTCCCGTGCAAGCCCGTCAGTGTGGGACAGTGCATTTCCGTCATCTGAGGATCCGTGGGAAGCCATCTGTGTACGGTTAAGCGTAAGTAAAAGAAAAAGAATTATAAAAAGAACAAGCAAAATAAAACTCAGCTTCTCTCCAACTATATAAAAAAATGGTATTAGGATACTTAGTTGGTCATCATTTTGTTTTTAAGTGTTTACTCAACTATATAAAAAAATGGTATTAGGATACTTAGTTGGTCCTGAACGACCTCACAACAATGTAAAGGGAATAGGGAAGAACTCCCATCCTTTAAAGTGGCCTGTAGGGCCCAATCACTTAGCCACCTAACTACCCCTCTATCATCCTAAGGCTTCACGTCCTAGGTCTATCCTGATCGTCCTACGATCTATCCAACATTTGTTTCTATCAAGTTTTACTCGAAAAATATGGTATTTATATTTTATTGATTCCTCTGTGGTGGTACAAGCTCCGATACCAGCAGTGGTGGAACTGCCCGAATTATTCCAACTTAAGTGCCTAAGTCCCGCCTCAGAGGCTAGACCATACTTAAATGGGAATAACCCGTCAATTCCTTGGATCTAGTCCGACAAGGCCACTGACAGGATCAAGTACCACAATCTCACTCGATGGTGAGTCACAGAGCAAATACAATAAAGCATAAAACCATGCATTAAAGAGTATTAAATTATTACATCATCATCGGAGTTTTGCAAAAGTAGTCATCATTGTTCGAAGTGCAGCGGAATAAAACTAACGGTAAATGAATAGAGAGATGGGGAAGCTTGTCCCATCACTCCTCATGCTCCTCCTCAGCCGAGGTAGGGTCCCACTCGACAGTCCAACCCGGTGGTAAGATGGATGGCCAAGTCACTCCAGCAACCATGTCCTCCAAAGAACCTGTAAAATTATGCCACAAGCAAGGCTGAGTATACTAATACTCAGCTAGACTTACCCTGTGTGAGGAGTCTACTCCTCTACCTCTAGACATGCAGCTGTTTGGCTGTGGGGTTTGGTTGCCAAAAGCACTAGCTGAGTTTCTAAATCAAGTTGTTAACTTTGTCAAATTAAGTGTGACTCTCTTAAGGCTAAAGATGTACTATCTACTCATACATAGTAGCAAACATTTTTAGCAATCAACATCTTGTATAATCTCATCACAATTTCACTTGTTACTCAATGTAGCAGCATGGATCAAGCAGTCTCATTAGCTGCGAGAAATAGACGATTCGAATCGAGTTTTTATCCTTGCAAGGTAAACCTAAACACACGACATGGCGAGGCACTCCGTCCCCACACACATCAACTGTCCCCATCGATTCCCTGGCAACAGAAAGGGGTTCACCGCCTTGGCGTACAATGCCTCACTGACCCCGACTGCCGTCGTGCAGTGACTGTGGCGGAACCGCCCGAATTATTCCAACTTAAGTGCCTAAGCCCCGCCTTAGAGGCTAGACCACACTTAAATAGGAATAACCCGTCAGTCCCTCGGATCTAGTCCGATAAAGCCACTTATCCAGGATCGGATACCACTAGCTCACTCGAAGGTGAGGCACAGAGAAATACAATAAAACATAATACCACAAATTTAATAAGTATCATTAGTGATTACATTATCGGAGTTTCAGAAATAATAACCATAAATTTTAATGCAGCGGAAATAACTAACAGAGAAGAACCGAGTAACATGGCGAAGCCTAGCCACGCTACTCCTCCTGGTCCTCTCCAGCGGAAGCAGTAACCCATTCGACCGTCTGTCCCGGTGGCAGGGACGAAGGCCAAGTCACACCATCAACTAAAGCAAGGAGGTACCTGCAAAAATTATGCAACAAGCAAGGCTAAGTATACTAATACTCAGCTAGACTTACCCGGTGTGAGGAGTCTACTCCTCTACCTCTAGACATGCAGCTGTTTGGCTGAGGGGTTTGGTTTGCCAAAAGCACTAGCTGAGTCTAAAATCATATTTTAGCTTTTCAAGTTTTAGTATGCTCCTTTTTAACTAGAGGTGTACCTAGCTAGTCATACATGGTATCAAACATTTTTACAAATCAACATCTTTTGCCAGCCAACTCATTTCCACTTATTACTCAATGCAGTACAATGGATCAAGCAGTCTCATTAGCTGCGAGAAGCAGACGATTCGAATCGAGTTTTTATCCTTGCAAGGTAAACTTAAACACACGACATGCAGGGGCACTCCGTCCCCACACACATCAACCGTCCCCATCGATTCCCCGTCAGCAGATCAGAGCTCACCGCCTTGGCGTACAATGCCTCACTGACCCCGACTGCCGTCGTGCAGTGACCGTACTTGTACCCACCATAACCGGAATGGGAGACCACGTCTCAGGTCGCGTGAGGGGATATGTCCACTGCCAGGTTCACTCAGGTACTAGGCTTACCAATTTACCATATTTCTCGGCATGTGTTTAGTACGTTCAAACGCTTGACACAGGTATCCGCACGTTAATCCTTATTCCAATTTTCGTCTCGTAGACCACGCGTCCCCATGGACCCGTGTCCAGAGACCATCATCATTATGTTATCAAAGTGGATACAACCAATTCCTGATCTCGCGCGAGTGCTAGAAAAATCACTCGACTTCTACCGAGATCCCTAATTAGCAAAGCAGCTACTCGACCTAGCATACTAGTATCCATCTCAAGGGAATCCCGAGTTCATGCAACTAAGGTTTCAGTCAACTCCTATACTTAAGTGCACAGTACAAACCTACAATCATTAAGTGCAGTAAAATAGCATATATAACGGTTATGCATAAAACCGGGGCTTGCCTTTAATTTAACACTTAGGTAGTGTTTGCTGGGGGAGATACTCGCTTGGCGAGTATCTACTGGTTATGTCCATCCTTCCTTAGGCTGTCCTCCATCTGCAGCTTGTGGTTGGCACCACGTCAGTTGCTCGATCACCATCTCTCGGTCCTATATGAGGTGCAAGATGCATATGTATGAATATAATGAAATAGCACAAGATACTTTAAGTACACGCTAGCGAATTAAACACTAAGTAGCGAGACATCACAAGCAACCACACACACTAGCGTTAGCTAACTACATATCATCGAGCGCACAATGTTAACACCACAAAAAGACGACAAACATTTTGTATATTTACGCAACACAAATACGACCCCATAAGTACAAGCGTTTATTTAATTTGCTACGGCTTTTCATTAGTTCTTCTATTTATCACACAAAAGCATCCAACACAAGTTTAACCGATGACATAGGCATCAATGTCTATGGAAATTCTATATCACAATCAACTAAAGAAGAAACATATAAAACAATATACACATGTCATCTTTAGCTTAGCTATGGCAAGTCTACATTACTTAAGAGCAAACCAAACATTTTTAGCAAATAGGGTGAACTAAACAATCAAATACGCATATGCAGATTTTCGGGACAGCAACACAGCAGCTACTTGTTTTAATCATAACTTTTCAAATATTAACCCAAAAATAGCAAATTAGGACTTTCTGGAAAGCTTACAAAGGGCTCTACAACTTTGGTATTTTCACTTCGGCATGATTCAACACTTAGCAAGGTTAAAAAGTGCTAACACAACAGCTCTGTCCAGATTTGGACAGATTCAGACTTGTGACTTTAAAAATTCATAACTGAAGATTCAGACATCCAAACAAGGTGATCCTAGACTTTCTGGAAAGGTAATAAAATTGTCTACATATCATTTATAAACATTTCAAGGTGATTCAATACTTAACTAAGGATAAAATACACTAGAAGACTTTGCTGTCCAGAACTGGACAGATTCAGTCTTCTCACTTTAAACATTCATAACTTAATCTTCAGACCACCAAAAAGAGTGATCTAAGACTTTTTGAAAAGCTTAGCAAAAGTACTATATAACTTTTGTAATCACCAAGAAGTGATTCCAGGTTTAACTAAATCAAATATTACAGTTTTCGAAATCTGTTCTGACGGTGGACAGAACACAGCAATCAGTTTGTAAAATTCATAACTCTTAAACTATCAGGCCTATGGTTATGAAATTTTGACACAAGCAAGATGAGAAAAGCATCTACAACTTTCTTATAATCAACAAGGACCGATTCTAAAATTACATTAGGCAAACAATGCAGTTTCTGAAATCTGTACAGAATTTGGACAGATTCAGTTACTGAATTTGGAAAAAGCATAACTCCTAAACTGTCAGACCTATGACTGTCAAATTTTAACACAAGTAAGATAATAGAGTTGTCTACAACTTTCTTGTGAACACCAATAACTGATTTCAAAATTAACTTAAGCAACCATTGCAATTTCTGAAATCTGTTCTGAAATTCGACAGATTCAGATGCTGGGCTTGTGAAAAACACAACTCCTAAACGATCAGGTTTATGGCTGTCAAATTTTAGTACAAGCAAGATAATAATGTTATCTACAACTCTTCTACCTGACTTTTCTACAGAAAACATGATTTGGTTTATCAAACAAACAACACAACAAAAACAATGCGTGCAGCCCAAAACAACAACTAATTAATTTCAGCTTCTATACAATTCAAGAATTGCTGTGTTCTAAGTACTTGAATTATTCTAACACTTTACCATTCGTTAGAGTTGAATTAAATAAATGAGGACTAACAAGTAGACTTACAATTTTATCCAAATCATTTAGTGCACTAAAATTATCACATACATTTAACAAATGCATTCACCACGTGCATAGCATCATCACACACGACCTTGACTTAACTGTAAAGGAAGCGATGACTACTTCAGCATGTCACCACTTCATCACACCCATTCATCGCCTATGTGCGCAGTAATTCATTTTTTTGCGGCACATGCACTCAAAATCAATCCACACTACACAAAATACACTTATCCCTTATTTATGCGCAAACTTAACACCTTTCGAGATAAAGCGTCACTATAAACACCTTACACCTAATTGCCTTAGGAACCTATTAGTTCACTCGAAGACATCTATTCAAGTCATAAGCACAATCATACACTTATTTGTGAAGCACAATTTAAGGAACGCCTAACGCGTATAGACTCGACTTATAATTGTAGAGGAAGTGATGACTACTTACGGCATGACATCACCTCTCTAATTAAGCCAAGACAATTCTCACCTATATTGACCAAACATTCATGTCGAGCACACTCTATTTTTTTGCCATGTCTCGCATACAACCATATTGTGGCGTGCACTCGAGACACTTCGGTTCAACTTAACGCAATCACTACTACTACGCATTTCGGCATACACGTTGGACAACACCGTGCTCAAGCAAACCCACACTTCCAATCTACTTATCACATCCAACCAACACCACGATGAATGCATAAAATATATTTAACATAGACTAACTCATTAGCCGACTATGGAAACCACTAAGCATGTTTTACGCTTTATTTAATTTACCACAACTAACACACTACTTTACGACGAAGTGCTTTAACAAACAATTAATACATCCGCGACCAATCCCTACGATGTACAAAAGAACTATTGCAGCCACATATATATATCCAATCCAACAACCAAATAACATATCGGCTCACCCACGCACCTACGTGTCCCCACAATACGCACAAGGCATCAACTGCACAAGTGACTCCAACCGGATTATTCATACTCTCATTTGCATCGACTATTACAATCACCGATCACATGCATAAAACTAATACACTTTTTACATAAACATCTATCGATGTATTCCCTAAAACATAATCCGCATATATTCCTATTGACATATAAAAACATCCGAGTTCTTTTCTACTTTATTTTCTTCTCTACACGCTTCCATTCATACAAATGTATTTTCACACACATAATCACACATGCACATCATCGACCAAAACATAATTAGACTACTACAAATCGCACACATCAAATAACCTCTTGCTCTCCAATCGCAAACGCGATCCTACCAATGCGCATAACCGAAACATTTTACACACATGCATTCAAAATAATTAATCGAGTCGATTGAGAGCGACATGCATCGGCTCACCATAAACAAACCCAAACGGCGTTTGCAAGAACGACGGTGATTCCGATTTGTGCATCGCTCTGAACATCCGACGAGCGTTGAACGACTTGCCTTCTCCTAAGCACGGGGTTTCTCTCCTCCACAAACAAAACAAAAACAGCACATATACACAATTAATCACCGGAGAACAAAGTCGATGTGGAATCAATAAGGATCGTCGTCGTCTCACCGAGGGTGAACGGCGTCGATGTTGGGGCTGCGCAGATCCGACGTAGTGAGGCGCATAGACGGTCGAACTGCGCAGAGCGATGACGCGGCATGGAGCTATCCCAAACACCAACACGACGATGTGGGTCGGGACTGCGCAGATCGAACGAAGCACGCGATGCGGAGGGGATCCGGGGCTGCTGTTTTGTGGGGAAGAGAGGAGGTTGTTGCTGTTGCATCCATGGACAGGGAGCCGAGTGCCATGGGGCATTTGGGGACGCTGCACCGGAAGGACCGAGCTGGGACAGGGCGCCATGGCTGGAGCTTCGGTGCACCAGGGAGGAAAGGCGCCTGGCTGTAGCCGTGGGGAAGAAGGGCTCGCGCCCATGGAGGCCCTGCTCATGCGCGCGTGCTGCTGCAGGGGCGTCGAGCACAGGGGGCAAAGGGAGGCGCTGGAGGGAAGGGAAGCCGTGGGCAAGGAGAGGGAGGGAGCTCGCCCACGCCATGGATAGCAGGGGGAATGCTGGGGAGCTCGACCAACGAGGTTGCTGGCAGACCATGGAGACAGGGAAACAGGGAGCCGAGGGAAGGAGCGCCAAGCATAGGGGGTAGAGGGAGGCGCTCGACATCTGCTGGACAGCCGACACCGGAGGGAAGCTGGGCGGCCATGGGAGGGGAGGAAGCTCCCTACTGCGCCAAGAACAGAGGAAGAAGAAAGCTGCGCGTGAGAGAAAAAAAAGAGAAGAGAGAGTGGCGGCTAGGGAAAATGGAGGGGTGGGAGTGGAAAATGACCAAGTGAGCACCCCTATTTATAGAAGAAGCCCTAGGGTTAGGGTTTCTTAGTGGGCCTAATGGGCTGGGTTTTAAATGGGCTTGGCCCAAAACGTGTAATTTGGGCTGCGCTAAATATTTTCCGGAAAAAGTCTCGTGCGGATTTCGTCGGTACGCAAAACAGAGTGAACGAGAGTTCGGACGAACGAACGATTGAGCGATTAATTCGGCCGAGAGTTTGATTTGACTTTGCTCGAAATAATTCCCAACGTGTGATTCGGAAATAATTCGTCCTGAGATTTGATCGGCTTGGAATTTTAGTCGGAGAAGGCGAATCGTGATATTTTAAAATCGTTGTCGATACGGGGTTTTGAGTTCGGTTCGAACATTGAATATTTAGCCGAGTCGGATAAAATTGATTAGAGGACGACATATTGAGCGTTCCGTTTGAGAGTACAGAGTCGGATTAATTTTTGGACATAGATCGAACATCGAGAAATCGGAGTCGGACACAGCTCGACTAGCAGCTGTCGAGCGTTTGATTAAATGAGCTTTATACGAGTTTGATAAATTGAGAATGATTACCGAGTTCGCATTCGTGCCGAGAAACAAAAGTTTTAACAGGCTCCAAATTCAGCCATTTCTCGCGATCGAATACCTTCGAATTCGGTGAATTGTGAATGGATAGTCTGGATAATCAGAGACATATGCGAGCGAGAAATAGAAATTTTCACTGAGCATCCGAGATTAGGATAATTCTTCCGACATAACCCGAAATAGACACCTGGGGTGTCACAGCCTTCCCCCCTTAAAAGAATCTCGTCCCGAGATTCGAATGAGGATCTTCAAGGGTGGAGAAGCATGCAACTCCCAGGCTGGAGATAGATGCAAATTCATGAGAGGGTATCCGACAAGATACTGAAGACAGATTTGGTTAGAATATCGCGACATATCGAGACAAAATGCAGCGATCACTTTGAGAGAATATCCACAAAAGATAGCACATCAGTATAGTCTCGTAATGGACCACGACTATTAACCATGATACCAGCGCGTGCCGAGCAGCTCAACCATGTGTGTGCGCCCACAGGAGGCTCTCGGTTTCGTCGCGGCACCATCGGTCGTTAGTCATAACACCATTACCAAACGTAACCAACGAGAATTTTACATAGCATAAATAGATGGAGCCCATGAGAGTATGGCTCAGAAAATAAGAATGTGACCAGAGTTGAAGCAAAGATTGTTGGCCAAAAGAGCATCACATGAGAATTTTCTTCAACTCAGAGAACTATTTTATGATCATCACGGGGATTATCAGGCAAGAGACTAGTATGATATTTGATATGAGGAGGAACCAACCATGATATCGAGACTGATCAGCTTTTAGAGACATGAGAGATCCAAAGGTAACAGCAACATCCATTAATCCACATGGATATGCCGTTTAGAGATAAAAATTGATAAAACAACATCATGATCCTCGGAGAAGGGGTATGAGACTGACCAGAAATGAGAGATTTAGGCAGATCAAAATCCGATACTTGAGAACGGGTTATAGCAGATAACCAGATAATGGGGCAGAATCATTAAGGGATTCGAAGATTTGGATGATAAGGCCACAACATGATTCACAAGGAAAAGATTACCAGAGCCATGTGAAAGGAGAGGTAGTCGCATGAGGTCGCTTAGGACGAGCACCAGAAAGGTTATGAAGATTCGGGACATGATCTATGGGAAGAAACATGGCCTTGATAGGGTTTGCGCAACTAGACACCAAAGAATTTTTTTTGACACAACAAGTGCACAGGGAGACTTAGGTTGGTCTAACGGTTAAGCTGTGGGTGTCTATAAGTTGTGCAGGTGCAATTTCAAGTGTAAAACACACAAGGGCAAGAAAATACCAACACAAGCATGATTTTTTTGGAGGTTTCACTTGCTAAACTCAAGGTTGTTTGGATGGGGGGGGTCTTTTTCATGAGCAGAACAAACAACACTTTTTTTTTGCAACAAGGGTTGAACAATTACCCTACCACCTAGATAGCCAGACAAGAGAAACACATAACACAACATAACAAGACATAACCATCTAACACGGGGTAAGGCATTCTTATAGTTCACAAGGTGGCAATACATCACATTATTCACAATTTCTTATTATTGGAATAAAGGTGAGAGAAGCATGTTTATGCACAAGAGACAATTATAATGCGGCAATCATGATGCATGCTCATTCTAGTCGTCTTCTCAGACCTAACTAATTTTTCGGGTGCTTCTACAGCATCCTTATTAATAGTAGTAGTAGCCTTTATGGCCTATATACATAGCCACCTAGCTACCCATCTTTTTCCTAAGGCTTCACGTCCTAGGTTTATCCTTATCGTCCTGACTTCTATCCAACTTGGTTTCTAAGCAAGTTTTACTTTAGAAAAGGTTGGTAATCATGACTTATTGACTTCTCTGTACTGGTATTCGCTCTGATACCAGCTGTGGCGGAACCGCCCGAATTATTCCAACTTAAGTGCCTAAGTCCCGCCTTAGAGGCTAGACCACACTTAAATAGGAATAACCCGTCAGTCCCTCGGATCTAGTCCGATAAAGCCACTTATCCAGGATCGGATACCACTAGCTCACTCGAAGGTGAGGCACAGAGAAATACAATAAAACATAATACCACAAATTTAATAAGTATCATTAGTGATTACATTATCGGAGTTTCAGAAATAATAACCATAAATTTTAATGCAGCGGAAATAACTAACGGAGAAGAACCGAGTAACATGGCGAAGCCTGGCCACGCTACTCCTCCTGGTCCTCTCCAGCGGAAGCAGTAACCCACTCGACCGTCTGTCCCGGTGGCAGGGACGAAGGCCAAGTCACACCATCAACTAAAGCAAGGAGGTACCTGCAAAAATTATGCCACAAGCAAGGCTGAGTATACTAATACTCAGCTAGACTTACCCGGTGTGAGGAGTCTACTCCTCTACCTCTAGACATGCAGCTGTTTGGCTGAGGGGTTTGGTTTGCCAAAAGCACTAGCTGAGTCTAAAATCATATTTTAGCTTTTCAAGTTTTAGTATGCTCCTTTTTAACTAGAGGCGTACCTAGCTAGTCATACATGGTATCAAACATTTTTACAAATCAACATCTTTTGCCAGTCAACTCATTTCCACTTATTACTCAATGCAGTACAATGGATCAAGCAGTCTCATTAGCTGCGAGAAGCAGACGATTCGAATCGAGTTTTTATCCTTGCAAGGTAAACCTAAACACACGACATGCAGGGGCACTCCGTCCCCACACACATCAACCGTCCCCATCGATTCCCCGTCAGCAGATCAGGGCTCACCGCCTTGGCGTACAATGCCTCACTGACCCCGACTGCCGTCGTGCAGTGACCACACTTGTACCCACCATAACCGAAATGGGAGACCACGTCTCAGGTCGCGTGAGGGGATATGTCCACTGCCAGGTTCACTCAGGTACTAGGCTTACCAATTTACCATATTTCTTGGCATGTGTTTAGTACGTTCAAACGCTTGACACAGGTATCCGCACGTTAATCCTTATTCCAATTTTCGTCTCGTAGACCACGCGTCCCCATGGACCCGTGTCCACAGACCATCATCATTATGTTATCAAAGTGGATACATGTAATACCCAAATTATAAATAATGAAAATAGTGATTGATCTCCTTAAGTGTGTGGCTTCCACTCCTTAACACATGTGAACCCCATATTTAAAAATTAACAAGTAACAAATGACATTATTAAGTTGTGCATCATGTTGGCTCTTAATTGTGTGTGTGCATTTTGCGACGATATAAAAAAAACAATGTGACAAGAAATATATCAAAGTCCAAAGTGGAATTTAACATCTAAAAGAAATTCTAGAAATTAGGAAAGAGAAGAAAAATAAATATTATGTAGAGAAAAATAAGTAAATAAAGATAAATGATTCCTAAACTAGGGTTTGAATTTGTATAATTGCTCAAAGGTGAAGCTCATAACAAGATTCAAATTCAAAGTTGAAATTCAAATGAGGAAATAAAAAAAAAAGAGAAAGCAATTTCCTACCGAATGGGCCTCTTTTCCCTCCCGCGGCCCAACTCTCTTTCACCTGGCCGGCCCACTCCCCCAACTCGCTCCAGCCTCCCCACCGCTCTGTGCGTGCACCTGTGCGCAGGGGCAGTCGCTGACAGCACGGGCCCGCTCGTGCAGTGACCCATCCGCCCAGCAACCATCTCCTCCGCACCACGCGCATTCCTGCCTGACTCGCTTACATGCGGGCCCGGGTTGTCAGGCCCATCTTCCCCAAACTGTCAGCCGATCCCGACGGCGCCTCCCCCTGCGCGATGTGGCCACCGGCGGATGCGGGATCACCATCCCCCATAAGACCCAGGAAGTGGAGCGCCCTCTCCTGGCCATACCGCTAGAGCCGTCCAGAAACCAAAAACGTCGAGAGCACAGAGCGAGAAAGAAGAAGGAGCGCCGCCATCAATTGTAGCCGCACTGCCTCCCCTCCTCTCCATCTCTCTCCCCATGACCGAGCTCCCTCCCCTGTGGCCTCCGCTCGGTGCGCCCGCTCTCTGCTCGACCGTGCCCATGCCGCCTCCGTCCTCCTCCGCCGCATGAAGAAGACTCCGATTCTGGGCCGCCGCTGGGGGAGAAATCGCCGTCGTCACTGATTTCCGTGTTCGTCGCTGTTCGGGCATGGGAGAATGTAACCGGGTGTTCGCCAGGATGCTTTGGATGCGCCTGTGGCATCAATTCGCGTGGAGTCATCACGGTCCGTAGGGGAAATCATTCGCCGGGACTTGGATTTCCGGTGTGACCGTGCCTCCTCGTCGACGGAGCTCTGCTGGGTGCCATCTATGGTGAGAACCTTCTTTGCGCATTCACTCTTGCCCCTACATCGTGTAGCTTCCGTTAGGTTGGATTTTGGTTCGCCTGGGGCACGGGTGGCCAGCTCGGTAATGGAGCGCCGCCGTGGGCAGCTCGTGCTCCGTCGTTGGGAGCCACCATGGGGATGGAGCGCGCATGGCCGTTGATGTACAAGTGGACGCGTTAGATTAGATTTGTAGGGAACGTTTGATTCTTTGGATCCGAGCCGTCCAATCTTTGTTGAACGCATGGGATCGCGTCTGGCCATGATAAAATCGTGATCGTTGATCCCAGATCTGAGGGCCGTGGACTCATACCGTTTCGGCTAATAAATGTTCTAATCTAGGCCATCGACTGTAGATCCGACGGCTCACAATCGTTAATACCCCCTTCACCCAGCACAATTGCTAATGAGCCCCTGGAATTTCTGTGAATCAACCCGCAGTCCACTCGTTTGGGCTCTGAGTCCTGGAATATTTTGCGCAGAGCCCCTTATGCTTTTTAGTTATTGATGCCCAGTCCGAAAGATTAGAAAATCAGAAAAATCAATAGGAAATGAATTTTTATACGAAAACAATTGCTAGAACTTGTATAAATCATAGAAAATTCATATGAACTCCGAATTTACCCGTTCCAATTTCTATAATTTTGTAATAATATTGTTTATCACCTATTGCCACTGATTTGACATGAAAGTCACTTTAAAATTTATTTCTTAATTGATCTCGTATCAAATACATAAAACCTTAAGAAATTCGTATCTCCTCCGCTTTAACTCCGATTTGATCCGTTCAAGTTGCGTTAGTCTCGTAGCAACGAGTAGATTATTATTATTCAGTTTGTTCTTATGTTTGATGTGATGTTAATTTTATCTATACCATGTTTGTTTGTATTGCTACGACTAGCGCGAGGACGCGTGTCATCTGAAAAGCAAGTTGGTACCTGGAATCTCAAGTGCCAGGCAAGTTGTGCCCTTGACCACTTTTTACCCCAATAATGTTCTTTAATATCACTTATCCATGCATAGGTTAATTTTGATGGGACCCAATAGGTCACCCTAGATTTGCTTATCTCATTACCTTGTTTACCCCTGATTCACTTGGGTAGTTTGCTATTGCTTTACCTGGTTTTGGGATAATCATTTATTACCTCTATGTTCCAATTCTGTTGTTATTCTATTTATGTTCTTGTCAAGTTCATTAATGTTAATTGGAACATAGAGCTTAACTTGAGCACCACGTGCCACCACAAGGGTTTAATGGGACGCCCTTGGCTGATTAATTAGGAAAGCTAGTGGAAGACTACCTTACTCGAAAGGGGCAAGGGCAGTAGGGGAGTGGTCAGTGTAGGGAGGTCCCTGGTTGATTTTGCTGCGATGGCAGTCAGCCAGGAACCCTGCATTGGAACTTCCTATAAACTGTAGCGGGTTTTCGGAAGCTAGTGGAACTTTGTAAAGGCCTCGTAGTGTTGCCCTGCCGCGCTTCCTAGGTAGAGGTGTATGGGATTCGCGACCCCTTGGCAGATGGGTAACATGACTTGTGGGTAAAGGGTACAACCTCTGCAGAGTGTAAAACTGGTATACTAGCCGTGCTCGCGGTCATGAGCAGCTCAGGACTCTCTGATGTTTAAATTATGGAACTTAAATTCAATTTTGTCATTTGCATTGCATGGGTTTGTTATTAATTTTGTTCTATTACTTTACTTATGGTTTGGTATTTACTTACACTTAGTAACTGCTAATAAAATTTTGACCAACTACTTAAAAGCAATGCTCAGCTTTAACCCCTATCATTGATTAGCCTTACACATCACATGAACTCACACCTTTGTGAGTTTGTGTCCACTGGTTCCCCACAACTTGTTGAGCTATGATCATGTGTGAGCTCACCCTTGCTGTCTCACACCCCCCCCCACAGGAGAAGATCAGGTGGTTCAGGAGGAGCCGCCTAACACCGAGGAGTTCGATCTGATCTAGGTGGCGTTTCTCAGTCGACATTGGCGCCAACGATCCTTAGTTCGTTTTATGTTTACACTTTTATTTTGTAATAAGTCTTCTGCTATGTAATAAATACTCTGATGTTTTATGACATTTATCTCTATACACTCTGTTATTATATATGTTGTCTTCTTGGCGCATGTATGAGATGCACCCGGCTTTGTTCCTTAAAGCCGGGTGTGACAGAAGTGGTATCAGAGGAAATGTTGACTGTAGGACGAAACCTAGATAGAAATGGACAAAACCCTTATCTACTTACCTTATTCTGATTCATTCTATACTCATCTCATCTTGATCTTGTCTCACCTTTTGCTACTCTACTCTGATTAATCTTATCTTTTCTACTCTAAGACAAGATGGATTTCACACCTTGGAATCCTACCACTACGATCTTTTTAAGAGATAGGGAACCCAAGACAAAATTTAAAATTATTTTCTTTAAAAATGTTGTTTGATTGTTCTGATGTTAAATGTCTGATTTGCTTCTTTGATTGATTGATATATTATATATGGACATCTTAGCATGTACCACCATAAGCTAATGTATTAGCGTTAGTAGGTGACACACTAATCTACTTAGCTAATAAATCTCCCGCAGAAACATTCCTCGTAATTACTCGCCTTGTCTACAATCCTTCCTTTCTTACCCCATGATTCTAATCTAGATGGCTACCCCTATACTGTTAGAAGAGAGCAGTATAGATGTGATCCTTGGTATATCATGGTTAAGAAAGGCAAAGACAGTTTATACACTGTGCTAAGGGAACCGTAGAACTCACCAGTTCCAAAGGAGAAAGATTCGAAGTTGAGATTGCAGTAACTACCACCATCAGACTAGTGGCATTCTTAGTAGATGAGAAGTTTGTGGGTGACAACATCCGTGCAGTTAAGGATTTTCTGGATGTCTTTCCAGAGGAGTTACCAGGGATGCCACTAGATGAGGAATGTTGAGTTTTGTCATTGATCTCTTACCTGGGACTACCCCTACTCCCAAACGGTCATATAGGATGTCTGTAGAAGAGTTAAAGGAACTTAAGAAGCAGTTAACTGAGTTACAAGAGGCTGGGTACATTCGTCCGAGTTCCTCACCATGGGGAGCACCGGTGTTATTTGTGCAGAAGAAGGATGGATCGCAACGGATGTGTGTGGACTATAGATCACTCAATGATGTCACGGTGAAGAACAAGTATCCATTACCCCGTATTGAGGATTTGTTTGATCAGATGAGAGGTGCTAGAGTATTCTCGAAGATTGATCTTCGATCCGGTTACCATCAGATGAGGATTAGGCCATCGGATATTCCTAAGACGGCTTTCTCGACTCGATATTGATTATATGAGTTTACTGTTATGTCGTTTGGATTAACCAATGCACCAGCTTATTTTATGAACTTGATGAATAAGGTGTTTATGGAGTATTTGGACAGATTCGTTGTGGTATTCATCGACGATATTCTCATTTATTCTCAGAGTGATAACGATCATGAGGAACATCTGAGATTGGTGCTACAGAAGCTACGAGATAACCAGCTATATGCCAAGTTCAGCAAGTGTGAGTTTTGGATTGGCGAGGTGCCATTTCTTGGTCATATTATTTCTAATGGAGGAATATCAGTGGATCCTGCTAAAGTTAAGGAGATAATGGAGTGGAGAGTACCCACTACAGTTACTGAGATTCGGAGTTTCTTGGGATTAGCAGGATATTATCGGAGATTTATTGAAGGATTTTTTAAGATTGCTAAACCTATGACTTCACTTTTGGAGAAAGGAAGAGAATTTAAGTGGGACGAGAAGTGTCAAGACAGCTTTGATCTATTGAAGAAGAGGTTGATGTCGCCACCAGTATTGGTTATGCCAGACCTACAGAAAGGATTTGATATCTACTGTGATGCATGTGGCCAAGGCTTAGGATGTGTGCTCATGCAGGAAGGACATGTGATTGCCTATGCTTCTCGTCAGTTGCGGAAACATGAATTGAACTACCCCACTCATGACTTGGAATTAGCAGCCGTTGTGCATGCACTTAAGATTTGGAGGCATTACATTATGGGAACCAAGTGTCAAGTATATACGGATCATAAGAGTCTGAAGTATATATTCACTCAGAAGGATCTCAACCTTAGGCAACACCGTTGGTTGGAGCTTATTAAGGATTATGATTTGGAGATTCACTATCACCCGGGCAAGGCAAATTTGGTTGCAGATGCCTTGAGTCGAAAGGAGCATGTTCATTCAGCTATTGTTGCCCGGCTACCCGATGAGATTGTTGAGGATTTCAGGAGACTTAACCTGGGGATAGTTGCTCATACAGAAGGAGTTACTATTGATGTGGAATCTACCTTAGAGCAAGAAATCCGCAGAAGGATAGATTGGTGATGCTAACATATAAGAGATTAGGGACCTGATTACTGAAGGTCGAGGTCCGGAATTCACGGAAGATGAGCAAGGCACCGTATGGTTCAAGGATAGGATATGTGTTCCTGATATTGAAAGCCTTCGTGAGACTATTTTAAAGGAGGCCCATGACTCGGATTATTCCATTCATCCTGGTAGCACCAAGATGTATCAGGATTTGAAGCAGAAATATTGGTGGTATGGATTGAAAAGAGATGTGGCTGCACATGTGGCTATGTGCGATGTATGTCAAAGAGTAAAGGCTGAACACCAGAGGCCAGCTGGATTGTTACATCCACTGAAGATACCTGAGTGGAAGTGGGAAGAGATTGGTATGGATTTTATTACTGGATTGCCTCGCACCCAGAAAGGATATGATGCTATATGGGTGATTGTGGATAGATTAACTAAAGTGGCTCACTTTATTCCTGTCAAGACTACTTATAAAGGTTCTCAACTAGCAGAATTATATATGGCTCGGATTGTGTGTTTACATGGAGTACCGAAGAAGATCGTGTCTGATCGAGGGTTGCAGTTTACCTCAAGATTTTGGAGAAGCTTTCATGAGAATATGAGTACAAAGTTGAACTTTAGTACGACTTATCACCCTCAGACTGATGGACAGACTGAAAGGACTAATCAAGTTTTGGAAGATATGTTGAGAGCTTGTGCCCTTCAGCATGGAGGAAGTTGGGATAAAAGTCTACCATATGCTGAGTTCTCATATAATAATAGTTACCAGGCCAGTCTGAAGATGTCACCTTTTGAAGCTTTATATGGGAGGAAGTGCAGGACTCCTTTGTATTGGGATCAGACTGGAGAAAGACAGTTCTTTGGGCCTGAACTGATTCAAGAAGCAGAAGAACAAGTCCGTATAATTCGAGAAAATTTGAGAGTAGCTCAAACCAGGCAAAAGAGTTATGCTGATAATAGACTAAGACCATTGGAATTTGAGGAAGGAGATTATGTGTACCTCAAGGTGTCACCACTTCGTGGAATGAGGAAATTCAAAGTCAAGGGCAAATTGTCCCCTCGTTTTATTGGACCATTCAGAGCTTTTAGGCGAGTTGGAGAGATGGCCTATCAACTCGAGCTACCTGATAATCTATCTGATGTGCATAATGTATTCCATGTGTCTCAACGTAAGAAGTGTCTCTGTGTCCCTAAGGAACAGTTACCAATGGAAGAGCTTAGTGTTCAGGGTGATTTGACTTACACGGAATATCCTATCAAGATTCTTGACACTTTGACTTGAGTTACAAGAAATATGGTGATAAAGATGAGTAAAGTACAATAGAGTCACCATGCAGAAGATGAAGCAACTTGGGAAAGAGAAGAAGAGCTTCGCATAGATTTTCCCCACCTTTTCTCTAGTTCTTCTTAAATCTCGAGGACGAGATTATTTTTAAGGGGGGTAGGATTTGTAATACCCAAATTATAAATAATGAAAATAGTGATTGATCTCCTTAAGTGTGTGGCTTCCACTCCTTAACACATGTGAACCCCATATTTAAAAATTAACAAGTAACAAATGACATTATTAAGTTGTGCATCATGTTGGCTCTTAATTGTGTGTGTGCATTTTGCGACGATATAAAAAAAACAATGTGACAAGAAATATATCAAAGTCCAAAGTGGAATTTAACATCTAAAAGAAATTCTAGAAATTAGGAAAGAGAAGAAAAATAAATATTATGTAGAGAAAAATAAGTAAATAAAGATAAATGATTCCTAAACTAGGGTTTGAATTTGTATAATTGCTCAAAGGTGAAGCTCATAACAAGATTCAAATTCAAAGTTGAAATTCAAATGAGGAAATAAAAAAAAGAGAAAGCAATTTCCTACCGAATGGGCCTCTTTTCCCTCCCGCGGCCCAACTCTCTTTCACCTGGCCGGCCCACTCCCCCAACTCGCTCCAGCCTCCCCACCGCTCTGTGCGTGCACCTGTGCGCAGGGGCAGTCGCTGACAGCACGGGCCCGCTCGTGCAGTGACCCATCCGCCCAGCAACCATCTCCTCCGCACCACGCGCATTCCTGCTTGACTCGCTTACATGCGGGCCCGGGTTGTCAGGCCCATCTTCCCCAAACTGTCAGCCGATCCCGACGGCGCCTCCCCCTGCGCGATGTGGCCACCGGCGGATGCGGGATCACCATCCCCCATAAGACCCAGGAAGTGGAGCGCCCTCTCCTGGCCATACCGCTAGAGCCGTCCAGAAACCAAAAACGTCGAGAGCACAGAGCGAGAAAGAAGAAGGAGCGCCACCATCAATTGTAGCCGCACTGCCTCCCCTCCTCTCCATCTCTCTCCCCATGACCGAGCTCCCTCCCCTGTGGCCTCCGCTCGGTGCGCCCGCTCTCTGCTCGACCGTGCCCATGCCGCCTCCGTCCTCCTCCGCCGCATGAAGAAGACTCCGATTCTGGGCCGCCGCTGGGGGAGAAATCGCCGTCGTCACTGATTTCCGTGTTCGTCGCTGTTCGGGCATGGGAGAATGTAACCGGGTGTTCGCCAGGATGCTTTGGATGCGCCTGTGGCATCAATTCGCGTGGAGTCATCACGGTCCGTAGGGGAAATCATTCGCCGGGACTTGGATTTCCGGTGTGACCGTGCCTCCTCGTCGACGGAGCTCTGCTGGGTGCCATCTATGGTGAGAACCTTCTTTGCGCATTCACTCTTGCCCCTACATCGTGTAGCTTCCGTTAGGTTGGATTTTGGTTCGCCTGGGGCACGGGTGGCCAGCTCGGTAATGGAGCGCCGCCGTGGGCAGCTCGTGCTCCGTCGTTGGGAGCCACCGTGGGGATGGAGCGCGCATGGCCGTTGATGTACAAGTGGACGCGTTAGATTAGATTTGTAGGGAACGTTTGATTCTTTGGATCCGAGCCGTCCAATCTTTGTTGAACGCATGGGATCGCGTCTGGCCATGATAAAATCGTGATCGTTGATCCCAGATCTGAGGGCCGTGGACTCATACCGTTTCGGCTAATAAATGTTCTAATCTAGGCCATCGACTGTAGATCCGACGGCTCACAATCGTTAATACCCCCTTCGGCCAGCACAATTGCTAATGAGCCCCTGGAATTTCTGTGAATCAACCCGCAGTCCACTCGTTTGGGCTCTGAGTCCTGGAATATTTTGCGCAGAGCCCCTTATGCTTTTTAGTTATTGATGCCCAGTCCGAAAGATTAGAAAATCAGAAAAATCAATAGGAAATGAATTTTTATACGAAAACAATTGCTAGAACTTGTATAAATCATAGAAAATTCATATGAACTCCGAATTTACCCGTTCCAATTTCTATAATTTTGTAATAATATTGTTTATCACCTATTGCCACTGATTTGACATGAAAGTCACTTTAAAATTTATTTCTTAATTGATCTCGTATCAAATACATAAAACCTTAAGAAATTCGTATCTCCTCCGCTTTAACTCCGATTTGATCCGTTCAAGTTGCGTTAGTCTCGTAGCAACGAGTAGATTATTATTATTCAGTTTGTTCTTATGTTTGATGTGATGTTAATTTTATCTATACCATGTTTGTTTGTATTGCTACGACTAGCGCGAGGACGCGTGTCATCTGAAAAGCAAGTTGGTACCTGGAATCTCAAGTGCCAGGCAAGTTGTGCCCTTGACCACTTTTTACCCCAATAATGTTCTTTAATATCACTTATCCATGCATAGGTTAATTTTGATGGGACCCAATAGGTCACCCTAGATTTGCTTATCTCATTACCTTGTTTACCCCTGATTCACTTGGGTAGTTTGCTATTGCTTTACCTGGTTTTGGGATAATCATTTATTACCTCTATGTTCCAATTCTGTTGTTATTCTATTTATGTTCTTGTCAAGTTCATTAATGTTAATTGGAACATAGAGCTTAACTTGAGCACCACGTGCCACCACAAGGGTTTAATGGGACGCCCTTGGCTGATTAATTAGGAAAGCTAGTGGAAGACTACCTTACTCGAAAGGGGCAAGGGCAGTAGGGGAGTGGTCAGTGTAGGGAGGTCCCTGGTTGATTTTGCTGCGATGGCAGTCAGCCAGGAACCCTGCATTGGAACTTCCTATAAACTGTAGCGGGTTTTCGGAAGCTAGTGGAACTTTGTAAAGGCCTCGTAGTGTTGCCCTGCCGCGCTTCCTAGGTAGAGGTGTATGGGATTCGCGACCCCTTGGCAGATGGGTAACATGACTTGTGGGTAAAGGGTACAACCTCTGCAGAGTGTAAAACTGGTATACTAGCCGTGCTCGCGGTCATGAGCAGCTCAGGACTCTCTGATGTTTAAATTATGGAACTTAAATTCAATTTTGTCATTTGCATTGCATGGGTTTGTTATTAATTTTGTTCTATTACTTTACTTATGGTTTGGTATTTACTTACACTTAGTAACTGCTAATAAAATTTTGACCAACTACTTAAAAGCAATGCTCAGCTTTAACCCCTATCATTGATTAGCCTTACACATCACATGAACTCACACCTTTGTGAGTTTGTGTCCACTGGTTCCCCACAACTTGTTGAGCTATGATCATGTGTGAGCTCACCCTTGCTGTCTCACACCCCCCCACAGGAGAAGATCAGGTGGTTCAGGAGGAGCCGCCTAACACCGAGGAGTTCGATCTGATCTAGGTGACGTTTCTCAGTCGACATTGGCGCCAACGATCCTTAGTTCGTTTTATGTTTACACTTTTATTTTGTAATAAGTCTTCCGCTATGTAATAAATACTCTGATGTTTTATGACATTTATCTCTATACACTCTGTTATTATATATGTTGTCTTCTTGGCGCATGTATGAGATGCACCCGGCTTTGTTCCTTAAAGCCGGGTGTGACAATACAACCAATTCCTGATCTCGCGCGAGTGCTAGAAAAATCACTCGACTTCTACCGAGATCCCTAATTAGCAAAGCAGCTACTCGACCTAGCATACTAGTATCCATCTCAAGGGAATCCTGAGTTCATGCAACTAAGGTTTCAGTCAACTCCTACACTTAAGTGCACAGTACAAACCTACAATCATTAAGTGCAGTAAAATAGCATATATAACGGTTATGCATAAAATCGGGGCTTGCCTTTAATTTAACACTTAGATAGTGTTTGCTGGGGGAGATACTCGCTTGGCGAGTATCTACTGGTTATGTCCATCCTTCCTTAGGTTGTCCTCCATCTGCAGCTTGTGGTTGGCACCACGTTAGTTGCTCGATCACCATCTCTCGGTCCTATATGAGGTGCAAGATGCATATGTATGAATATAATGAAATAGCACAAGATACTTTAAGTACACGCTAGCGAATTAAACACTAAGTAGCGAGATATCACAAGCAACCACACACACTAGCGTTAGCTAACTACATATCATCGAGCGCATAATGTTAACACCACAAAAAGACGACAAACATTTTGTATATTTACGCAACACAAATACGACCCCATAAGTACAAGCGTTTATTTAATTTGCTACGGCTTTTCATTAGTTCTTCTATTTATCACACAAAAGCATCCAACACAAGTTTAACCGATGACATAGGCATCAATGTCTATGGAAATTCTATATCACAATCAACTAAAGAAGAAACATATAAAACAATACACACATGTCATATTTAGCTTAGCTATGGCAAGTCTACATTACTTAAGAGCAAACAAAACATTTTTAGCAAATAGGGTGAACTAAACAATCAAATGCGCATATGCAGATTTTCGGGACAGCAACACAGCAGCTACTTCTTTTAATCATAACTTTTCAAATATTAACCCAAAAATAGCAAATTAGGATTTTCTGGAAAGCTTACAAAGGGCTCTACAACTTTGGTATTTTCACTTCGGCATGATTTAACACTTAGCAAGGTTAAAAAGTGCTAACACAACAGCTCTGTCCAGATTTGGACAGATTCAGACTTGTGACTTTAAAAATTCATAACTGAAGATTCAGACATCCAAACAAGGTGATCCTAGACTTTCTGGAAAGGTAATAAAATTGTCTACATATCATTTATAAACATTTCAAGGTGATTCAATACTTAACTAAGGATAAAATACACTAGAAGACTTTGCTGTCCAGAACTGGACAGATTCAGTCTTCTCATTTTAAACATTCATAACTTAATCTTCAGATCACCAAAAAGAGTGATCTAAGACTTTTTGAAAAGCTTAGCAAAAGTACTATATAACTTTTGTAATCACCAAGAAGTGATTCCAGGTTTAACTAAATCAAATATTACAGTTTTCGAAATCTGTTCTGACGGTGGACAGAACACAGCAAGCAGTTTGTAAAATTCATAACTCTTAAACTATCAGGCCTATGGTTATGAAATTTTAACACAAGCAAGATGAGAAAAGCATCTACAACTTTCTTATAATCAACAAGGACCGATTCTAACATTACATTAGGCAAACAATGCAGTTTCTGAAATCTGTACAGAATTTGGACAGATTCAGTTACTGAATTTGGAAAAAACATAACTCCTAAACTGTCAGACCTATGACTGTCAAATTTTAACACAAGTAAGATAATAGAGTTGTCTACAACTTTCTTGTGAACACTAATAACTGATTTCAACATTAACTTAAGCAACCATTGCAATTTCTGAAATCTGTTCTGAAATTCGACAGATTCAGATGCTGGGCTTGTGAAAAACACAACTCCTAAACGATCAGGTTTATGGCTGTAAAATTTTAGTACAAGCAAGATAATAATGTTATCTACAACTCTTCTACCTGACTTTTCTACAGAAAACATGATTTGGTTTATCAAACAAACAGCACAACGAAAACAATGCGTGCAGCCCAAAACAACAACTAATTAATTTCAGCTCCTATACAATTCAAGAATTGCTGTGTTCTAAGTACTTGAATTATTCTAACACTTTACCATTCGTTAGAGTTGAATTAAATAAATGAGGACTAACAAGTAGACTTACAATTTTATCCAAATCATTTAGTGCACTAAAATTATCACATACATTTAACAAATGCATTCACCACGTGCATAGCATCATCACACACGACCTTGACTTAACTGTAAAGGAAGAGATGACTACTTCAACATGTCACCACTTCATCACACCCATTCATCGCCTATGTGCGCAGTAATTCATTTTTTTGCGGCACATGCACTCAAAATCAATCCACACTACACAAAATACACTTATCTCTTATTTATGCGCAAACTTAACACCTTTCGGGATAAAGCGTCACTATAAACACCTTACACCTAATTACCTTAGGAACCTATTAGTTCACTCGAAGACATCTATTCAAGTCATAAGCACAATCATACACTTATTTGTGAAGCACAATTTAAGGAACGCCTAACGCGTATAGACTCGACTTATAATTGTAGAGGAAGTGATGACTACTTACGGCATGACATCACCTCTCTAATTAAGCCAAGACAATTCCCACCTATATTGACCAAACATTCATGTCGAGCACACTCTATTTTTTTTGCCATGTCTCGCATACAACCATATTGTGGCGTGCACTCGAGACACTTCGGTTCAACTTAACGCAATCACTACTACTACGCATTTCGGCATACACGTTGGACAACACCGTGCTCATGAAACCCACACTTCCAATCTACTTATCACATCCAACCAACACCACGATGAATGCATAAAATATATTTAACATAGACTAACTCATTAGCCGACTATGGAAACCACTAAGCATGTTTTACGCTTTATTTAATTTACCACAACTAACACACTACTTTACGACGAAGTGCTTTAACAAACAATTAATACATCCGCGACCAATCCCTACGATGTACAAAAGAACTATTGCAGCCACATATATATATATCCAATCCAACAACCAAATAACATATCGGCTCACCCACGCACCTACGTGTCCCCACAATACGCACAGGCATCAACTGCACAAGTGACTCCAACCGGATTATTCATACTCTCATTTGCATCGACTATTACAATCACCGATCACATGCATAAAACTAATACACTTTTTACATAAACATCTATCGATGTATTCCCTAAAACATAATCCGCATATATTCCTATTGACATATAAAAACATCCGAGTTCTTTTCTACTTCATTTTCTTCTCTACACGCTTCCATTCATACAAATGTATTTTCACACACATAATCACACATGCACATCATCGACCAAAACATAATTAGACTACTACAAATCGCACACATCAAATAACCTCTTGCTCTCCAATCGCAAACGCGATCCTACCAATGCGCATAACCGAAACATTTTACACACATCCATTCAAAACGACATGCATCAGCTCACCATAAACAAACCCAAACGGCGTTTGCAAGAACGACGTTGATTCCGATTTGTGCATCGCTCTGAACATCCGACGAGCGTTGAACGACTTGCCTTCTCCTAAACACGGGGTTTCTCTCCTCCACAAACAAAACAAAAACAGCCCATATACACAATTAATCACCGGAGAACAAAGCCGATGTGGAATCAATAAGGATCGTCATCGTCTCACTGAGGGTGAACGGTGTCGATGTTGGGGCTGCGCAGATCCGGCGAAGTGAGGCGCATAGACGATCAAACTGCGCAGAGCGATGACGCGGCATGGAGCTGACCCAAACACCAACACGACGATGTGGGTCGGGACTGCGCAGATCAAACGAAGCACGCGATGCGGAGGGGATCCGGGGCTGCTGTTTTGTGGGGGAAGAGAGGATGTTGTTGCTGCTGCATCCATGGACAGGGAGCCGAGCGCCATGGGGCATTTGGGGACGCTGCACCGGAAGGACCGAGCTGGGATAGGGCAGCTGGAGCTTCGGTGCGCCGGGGAGGAAAGGCGCCTGGCTGTAGCCGTGGGGAAGAAGGGCTCGCGCCCATGGAGGCCCTGCTCATGCGCGCGTGCTGCTGCAGGGGCGTCGAGCACAGGGGGCAAAGGGAGGCGCTGGAGGGAAGGGACGTCGTGGGCAAGGAGAGGGAGGGAGCTTGCCCACGCCATGGATAGCAGGGGGAATGCTGGGGAGCTCGACCAACGAGGTTGCTGGCCGACCATGGAGACAGGGAAACAGGGAGCCGAGGGAAGGAGCGCCAAGCACAGGGGGTAGAGGGAGGCGCTCGACATCTGCTGGACAGCCGACACCGGAGGGAAGCTGGGCGGCCATGGGAGGGGAGGAAGCTCCCTGCTGCGCCAAGAACAGAGGAAGAAGAAAGCTGCGCGTGAGAGAAAAAAAAGAGAAGAGAGAGTGGCGGCTAGGGAAAAATGGAGGGGTGGGAGTGGAAAATGACCAAGTGAGCACCCCTATTTATAGAAGAAGCCCTAGGGTTAGGGTTTCTTAGTGGGCCTAATGGGCTGGGTTTTAAATGGGCTTGGCCCAAAACATGTAATTCGGGCTGCGCTAAATATTTTCCGGAAAAAGTCTCGTGCGGATTTCGTCGGTACGCAAAATAGAGTGAACGAGAGTTCGGACGAACGAACGATTGAGTGATTAATTCGGTCGAGAGTTTGATTTGACTTTGCTCGAAATAATTCCCTACGCGTGATTCGGAAATAAATCGTCCTGAGATTTGATCGGCTTGGAATTTTAGTCGGAGAAGGCGAATCGTGATATTTTAAAATCGCTGTCGATACGGGGTTTTGAGTTCGGTTCGAACATGGAATATTTAGCCGAGTCGGATAAAGTTGATTAGAGGACGACATATTGAGCGTTCCGTTTGAGAGTACGGAGTCGGATTAATTTTTGGACATAGATCGAACATCGAGAAATCGGAGTCGGACACAGCTCGACTAGCAGCTGTCGAGCGTTTGATTAAATGAGCTTTATACGAGTTTGATAAATTGAGAATGATTACCGAGTTCGCATTCGTGCCGAGAAACAAAAGTTTTAACACGCTCCAAATTCGGCCATTTCTCGCGATCGAGTAACTTCGAATTCGGTGAATTGTGAATGGATAGTCTGGATAATCAGAGACATATGCGAGCGAGAAATAGAAATTTTCACTGAGCATCCGAGATTAGGATAATTCTTCCGACATAATCCGAAATAGACACCTGGGGTGTCACAGTGACCGCACTTGTACCCACCATAACCGGAATGGGAGACCACGTCTCAGGTCGCGTGAGGAGGGCAATCTGCGGGCAGGTTCACTCAGGTACTAGGCTTACCGATTTACCATATTTCTCGGTATGTGTTTAGTACGTTCAAACGCTTGACACACGGTACCACACCTTAATCCTTATTCCAATTTTTATCCCATGGACAACCAATCCCCATGGATTGTTGTCCACAAACCAGCACCATTATGATAGAAAGTGGATACAACCAATTTCCAGACCTCACGCGAGTGCTAGAAAAATCACTCGACTTCTACCGAGATCCTACTTAATAAAGCAGCTACTCGACCTAGCATATTAGTATTCATCTCAACAGGATTCCTGAGATCATGCAACTAGGGTTTCACACAACTCCTACATTTAAGTGCACATTCAATCCTACAATCAATAAGTGTAGTAAAATAGCATAAATAACAGGTTATGCATAAACCGGGGCTTGCCTTCCAAGGCTGTGGCAGGCAGATCCTCTGGTGCAGGCTCTGGTGCTGGATCCGGGGCTACCTCCTGAGCAGCTCCTTGCTCCGGCACGAGGATGTACTCTCTGTCAGCGAGGTTACAGTCTATCGAAGTGCAATGAACATGTATGTCATGATTATGCAGGATTTAAGTAACATCATACTAGGAGAAGAAAGACTAAGTTAATGAGTAACTTAGGGTTTGCTTGGTCATACGGGGCTTTTAGTGGTTTATGCTCATTACTCTAGGTTTAGGTTTTGTTAATGATGAGCATATTGGATTGGCATTTCCTTTATATAGTTCAGTGGACAATTTACAAAGGGTTTTAGGATGACACTAATTTCCATTATTCATTTTCCTTTCTTTATTTTCTATTTATGAAATCTAGTGGGGGTTTGAATTACAACAGTAGTTTAACTTTCTCCAAAAATTCTGTAAAAATTACAGTGGGTTGCCATTGGTCACTATAGCCCATTCTAGGAAGTTGAGGTTCAAAATAAAAAGGCTATGCTTTAGACAAAAATAACAAAAGTTGTGTAAATGGGCCACTTTGTACTACAACTCTTAATTAGGGGTGGGTTCTGTCCTAAAGGTTATTTTTGTTGACATCTAATAGTAATAATAGGCTTCTGTGCCAAAAATCACAGAAAGCTAAGGGATGGTTATTCAGTTATGATTTTCTAAAGTTTAATGCCAAAAAGGTACTTTCTACTACATTGTTATTTGAAAAATGTCAAACAACAGATTTCATATTTTTCCTAAGTTCTTAGTAACCCATCACTACTTATTCCAAGGGTTGGGGTGTTTTCACCTTGGGGTTATTTTTGTAGGGTTTTTTCTAAGTTTTCCTTGTTTTCTTAAAATAAAAGGGATCCTACTTATTTAATACTAAACCAGGGTATAATAGATTTTTCTAGTAGACTACATTGAATAAGTACTCTAACAAAAATAGGGGTGCCCTCTGGTTCATC
Source organism: Zea mays (assembly GCF_902167145.1). Classification (NCBI taxonomy): domain Eukaryota; kingdom Viridiplantae; phylum Streptophyta; class Magnoliopsida; order Poales; family Poaceae; genus Zea; species Zea mays. The sequence continues at coordinate 95,270,991 of NC_050097.1, forward strand.
ATTTTAATCACCTTTTCTATTTTTCTTAACCTTAAGCATATTGTAAAATAATTCGTAAAAACTAACTTAATGGGTTGGACAGAGAAGTTTAGCATTTTTAAACAGGTCAGTAGGTGGATATAAACTTCTCCAAATTTTTCTATCCCTAGTCAAATAGTGCAACTATTTTTATCCATATTATTTAGCTTTTGGTCAAAACAATAATTAAATCAGAACCCTAAAGTTTTCTGTGGTACATAGGGGTTTTATATTTTTCCTAAGTAGTTTACATTATTTAGAGTCTGACAAAATTGGTTTGACTAAATTTGGATGAATAAAACAGAAGTTATGAATTAGTAAAGTTCTGTTCAATTTTAAAATCAGATTTAATAAAGGTTTTCTGGAAAAGCAGTTTACACCGAGGACCCTGGGGTATTTCCAAACTAACTCTCTCAGTTATACCCTCGCGCTACTATTCATTTGAGTCACTGACATTTCACAAAACCCCCCAGACTTCTTTCCTTCTCCCCTGCGGTCCTTCCCTAGGTTTAAACAGTGCCCGCAAGAAAGAAAAGGGTGGCGCGGCTAACCGGCAGCGAGATAGGTCCAGCGAGGGGCGGGGTTGGCTTGGGGAGGCTCTAGCGGTCACAGCGATGTACGCCTCGACGGCAGGGATGGCCGGAATCACTCGGTCCACGTGCGCAGGCGGGTGTCCTCGTCGGCGGCAGGTGTGCCGGCCAATTCACGACAATCTGGTTCAATCCAATGGCACGGTGAGCTCCACGGGGTAACGTAGAGACTGTGTGCACAAGGATTCAGAAAATGGTTCAGTGGATTACCCAGTCCACGCACTCCGACGGGGTTGTGAACTCCGGAGACCGTGGACTGGCCTCTCCGGCGAAGCAGACTTCGATTCCTCGCTCGGGGAGCTTCACTGAGGTGTGCTCACTCGTCTCCGAGGGTCGGACGGGGTTGGGAAAGGCTGGGCTGGCCGGTCTACGGCGATAGGGGCTCGGGTGGCCGCGGACACGCCGCGCACGGGCAAACGGCGGTGAGTTGAGCTCCGGTGAGGTTTGAGCGTGCGCGGAAGAGTGTGGTCGACGCCCGAGCGGGCTTTATAGGCGCGGGCGCGGGCCATTGCGTCGGCTGGCCTTTGGTGTGACGCGGGGCACGCGCGGGCGTGCTCTGGCATGCACAGAGCGCGTCGAACACGTGGAGCTTTTCTTCTGCCCGTGTTCCACAGCTCACCCAAGTCGCAAACGTGCGAATCTTGGCAAAAATCCGGCGTGAGTCTTTTCCTGGCACCTAGGGCTGTCTCTCATCCGTGAGTTGCCATGGCAGATATGGCCTAGGTAGGGAGATCTTCGGTCGCCAAATCAGGTATGTCACTCTGCCCACCTCGTGACAAAAACCATGCCAAGGCATGTCAAACGTCAAGGTCTCGGGCTCAACTTTTTCCAGTGGGTGCCCTAGGTGGTATGCCACATTTTTGGTATAGAACATAGGTGGTTTTGGTGCCATCTTCAAGGTGAACACGGTTGATCTTTAGTGTAGGTGTAGTTTTTGACTTAGAGGGAATTTGAGAGCTCTAGCTCTCTCTCCACTTAAGGAATGGATTTGGGGTTTCTCCAGGGGTCTTTTTGCAACATTTCCTTCCCACCATTGCTGGTTATAAAGTTACTTAAAGTTTGGTTAAAGATTAACTCATGGTTTGCACAATTGCTTATTCTCTCCCCCCTCTTAACCATGGTTTTGGAAGATAGGGTTCAAGAGAGGTCTCGGGTCTTCCCCCCTCTTGCCCAAGGTAGTAAGTGCACAAAAGTTTGAGTGATGCTTCTTAGGTCATTAGCAATCTTGGTTAACACATTGTCTCCAAGGTTCTTATGTTCTGCTTAAGTTTTTACCACATGTGATCACAGTCCTTAGTACCAAGGTGTGCTCTAGCCATGGTAACACCTGAGGTGTTACATTAACCGTAGATTTTCCAAACTCAATATGGATGGGTTTGCTAGGACTTAAAATGCCATCGTCATCTTTGTTATCATTGTCAGCTTCAGCAGTAGTTGGATCGACTTCGGCAATAGCAAAATCTTCTGTTGGGACTGGTTCTTTTTATTCTTGTACAATCAACCCAGAACGTTTCATCATTTTTTGAGGTGGGGCTGTCTCAGAAGTTCCAGCCTCTTCTCCTTCGCGTGCTACTCTGACAGTAGATCTCACTCTAGCCACTTCAGTTTTTATAAGACGAAGCCACACTCAACTAGTTGGTTGTTTGTTTGAAGCTTATACAACAAGTTCGCAGAAAGCAGGAAGCTTCGGCTTCAGTAAAAATTTTTAGCAGCACAACGATGCAGTAGCAATGAATGTTGTGGTAACTTCTAACCAGCTCGTCTGTTTATATAGCCCCATAGGTGGAGAAGACGAACCGTCGAGACTCACGTACTGGCTGATCGGTGGACTAGTAAGCGCAGTGCATTTTATATTTGTTTTTAATAACAAGCTCAGGGAAGGCGTTTTTCGGACCTGTGGCATCCAAAAGCCTTCGTTTTTTTCGTGGATCGAGCTCATTATGAAAAACAACCTAGCACCGCGAAGGGGCTATTGTTGGGGTCTTCCTCTCCACCGAAGGTTCTCAGGACGAAGATATCGTTTGTAAGGTGATGTTGAGGATCTTCTTCCCCACCAAAGGCCCTCGAGACGAAGACATTGTCTGAAAGCGATAACAACAAATGCCGAAGCTACGTCTGAAGGATGACAGCTCCGGCTTAAGATGGCAACGAAGGTTAAGCATGATGCTGAGCCGAAGAGGAAAAGACTGGTTAATCCCTAATGATTTATGTTACAATTATGAGTACATGTTAAGGTCATAAATGTATTTTTACCCGAGCTGCGTCCCGTGCCTATAAATAGGTGAACAGTACCCCCGTACTGTTCACGCTAGATTGTAATCGCTCTCGCGTCAACACCTTCAATCAAGCCGAAGGTATCAATGTAATATAAATTTTGTTAATGTTCATCTGTATATCATGAAATAAATATATAGATGAATAAATGAATAACATATATTGTCTCTGTGAACTTTCATCCTCATAGATGATGAATGTATGTCCTTCATGACCTTCGCCCGAAGATCGTTATATCCAAAAGGAGATAATGCTTCAAAGGACGAAGGTCCTTAATCTTTAACAATTTTGTTGCTTTGTTCTTAATTCACAGCATTTGAAAACAAGTAACCAACACTCCTTTTCCTTCGTTAGCTTGCGCCCAAAGCCTTTCTCCATATCACATGATGATGACTTTGACACGTTTTTGGACGAAGCTTTTCACCACACTAAAGCTGCTAGCTTCGTCCAACTTTCGTTATTCACCTGAAACACATTTTGTTACACCGAAGTACATGTGTTTTGAGGACCTTCGGCAAGGCAGGCCCCCAACAGTAGCCCCTTGTGGGATGAGTTTGTTGCTTCATAAAGAGCTTAGATCACAAAAATCATAAATGGGAGGTCTTGTGCCTAAGGTACGAAAAACACCATCCCGAAGCTTGTTATGAATACCGTGACTAGTAGGGCCCAGATCTTAGTGAGTACAACGATTAAGTACAAAAAATCTATAGGTATAAAAGGGAGCGACACCTAGCAGATTTAACATGACAATTGCTGCTTTTGTGCGTGTTGCTGCTCAAGCCTACTCTACCTTTGAAGCTTACTTCGATTGTATTTCCATCTCCATACCAGCCTTAGCTAGCTGAAAAGTACGCTTTTCCAACACGAAATGGCAGGATAGCACTCTGGTGCTAGTGTGCCTTTGGCACCTTTGTCAAGCATTCAAGAGACAAATGTTAAGGTGTTTGTTTCAACAATGGAGGCTACCGCCTCTTTGGCCGAAGCCGGCTTTGTGAATCCGTCCGAGGATAGTGACAATATTGACATTGAAGAGGATAGCATTACAATACGTCCTACGAAGCCAAGCCATGTGGACGTCGACAAATCTAAGATCAAAGGAGGAGATATTGAGGTACTTAACCGCTATGGATATATTGACAATGTTGATTGGGTGTGGTTAGGAGGTGATGATTTAGTGCCGAATCGAAGAGAGGATGAAGTCGTCGTGTTTCGAAGTTTTTTGAAGGCTTGTCTTAGATTTCCTTTGCATAAGACGGTAGTTGCAATTTTGAAAAGGTTTAACATACACCTTCATCAGCTCACCCCAAACGATATAGTGCATCTAGAATTTTCATTTGGGTTGTACGGAGTCAAGCGGTTGAACTTGATGCTGAAGCTTTCTGCGAAGCCTTCAATCAAGTCCATGAGTTACACTTTCAAACAAAGGCAACTAGAGGCCTTCACAACAACTCTAGCTACTACAATTCGATTATCAAAGGGACATGATGTTTCTGACTCTTACATACCGAAGCAAGTGGCAAAATGAATGGGCGAAGGAGTGGTTTTACATGAAGAATGATTTGAATGAACAAACTAATATAAAAGGAATTATTCGGACTCTTATTGTTATAAGCTTCAGATATAAAAAGCAAACGTGTTACATCAACTTCAAAGCTCAAGCTGTAATAGTTGCTTTCATTGCTCTTTGTACACACATTGGAGCAAGGGACCTCGTTAAAGAATTTTAAGCTTTTAAGATATGGCCACTAGCGGCTAAGTGGGAGATGCCGAAGGTGTCTGAAAAAGACGCTTTAGATGCGGAGCCTGGATTGATCAGACTTCATTACACGTATGAAGATTAATTTGGAGAGCCTAGCGATGGATACTGTGACACCCCAGTGTCACCTAGGGTTCTTCTCAGTACTAGCTCAAGTACCATCATTTCATGTAAGCCAAATTGAGCAAGAAGCATCAAATCAACTTAAGAATAAAAGATACACTGAGTTTGCATCTAAAGAATCATGTCCAAAACAAATGAGGTTTTCAAAAAGGGAAAAATGTTGAAGCCCTAATACCAACCCTAAATAAGCCATTTAAGTAGAAATGAAGAAAAGGGATGAAAGACTAGGAAAAACATGAGATCATGGCTTAGGCCAATTATAAAAGTTGAAATACACTAACTAAGCTACCAAAAAGATTAGAAAAGTTTGGCCAAAATAGTTTGTTAAAAACTCCAAACAAGCCATTCAAGTGGAGGTTTAATGGGGAAATATGAAATTCAGATTTCTGAATTTTCAGCCTTTGAACCAAAACCGAGCACGTTCACCTTGATCCTTAGCTCTAATCCTAAAGCTCCCATTAACAAAAATGTGTCTAACTAACCCCTCTACCACATGTCTGAAGATGGCATCGGGACGCGAGCCCTAGACACGACAAAACCGAAGATTTGCCTCGGGCTCGGGCTGAGAGACAGACCAGACTTGAGAGCTCAATATCTTTGAAACCAGTAGGCCAAATCCTATGACCCCCACACAAGATCAGTAGCTTATAGGGAGGAGAAGAGGTTTTGTGCACTGACCAAGGCAAGAGCAGGCTCGAATGAATGACCACACGCGCTAGAACTCGGGCAGAATGAACGCGCACACGTGTTCGACCCTGGTCGGCACGCCGGCGTTCGCCCAACCCGTGCGCGTGCTCGCCCCAGCGTCCGGTCAAGTCCACCGTGCGCCCTCGCCCACGCCGTGCCTATAAAGCAGCCCCAAGGCCTCGGCCGTACCTCCCCACGCGCTCTCAGGCCTTGCCTAAGCCAAAGTTCACCGGACTTCGCCTCGAGCACGCCGTGCCACCGCCCGCCATCACTGCCCAAGCCTCAGCCACCGCGGCCAACTTGCTTCAGCCACGTCCAAGTTGCGCCGGCCTCTTGGTTAGCTTCGCCAGTGGCCCATGAAGCTTTCCAAGCTCTCAGACCCGACAGAACTTCACAAGAGACCCGAGATCGCCTTCACCGGACTTCGGTCGCCCGCGGCCGCACGTAGACCGAGCAATCCGGTGAGCCATTCTCCAATTCTCCGCGCGCACATCTTTTTTGGCCTCTGGCGAAACTCCCTGACCCATTTAATTGATCAATCGTGCCCTGGTTAGGCCGGACTCCTCGCCGCCGATGAGCTCCCCCGCCTGCGCACGTGGACCGACATCCTCCGACCACCATCGCCGGCGATCCGCACCTCGACGTGATCACTAGAGACTCCCGGACCTCACCCAACCCTTCACCAGAGCAACCTCACCGCTGGTAATCCCCTCTGCCCTATTCTTCTGCCACGGTCACTGTTCCATTAGGGGAAGGATCGCGGATTCGATTTCGGGAAACCCTAGGGGGTTTTCTGCAGAGCCTTAGACTCATGTGAATAGTGCACCGAGGACCTGTATGTAATTCATTCAAAACCTTTCGCCAGGGACCCCAGTGCAAAACCCCTTTTTCTTTATCCATTTGTAATTAATCTTTTTAAATTCAGCAGAAGACTTAGAAATTTCACATCTTGAGAAATGTTCCACCAAATTTAGCCAAACCAATTTTGCTGGATTCAAAATGTTATGAACTATCACATAAAAAACTGAACCTTATGCTTTCTGTTTTAAATTTTAGAGTTTGAAATTAATTAAAGAAACTGACCAAACCTAATTAAAATAAGAAAAATTAGTATGCTTCTGTGCTGAACCTAAGAAAATTTGTAGAAGTGTAAACCCCACTTAGGCACTGTTTAAAAATAGTGAGCACCCCAGTATTAAAGATTTAGACAAGATTACTTATTAAAAGCCATATTTGCCCAAAAGTTAGGAAAATGAGAAAGGCACTGGAAAATAATGAACAGTGAATGCAATTATTTTTCCTAGTCTACTAAGGTAATAGAGAACCTAGGAAAAATAAAGGGAACCCTAGTCCAGGACAAATTCTAGGTGAAATATTTTATTAAGCATTAATCAAACTAGAAAAACAATTATTAGAATTATGAAAAAAATTCATAATTGTTAATAAAAAACCTAGTGGACTTGTAACCACTAAAATACCACTACAAAAATGATAAACACCCTATTCCATCATTTTAAGTAGGGTAAACAAATAGAACTTGATATTAAGCCATGTTTCAATTAAAATCATAAGCAAGCCAAAAATTGTGCAACAGTGGGCAACTAAATTTTTACCAGATTAATAAAGAAGTAGGCCACTAGAGAAAAATGCAAAACCCAATTGAAAGCTACAAGTAATACCCATTGCCAATACTTCATAAAAAGGCCATTTAGTTCAAGAAATTCCTACCACCTTTCCCTTAAGCAAAAAGCTACCAATTTTCAGAATGATTGCTCTAGCACAAATAAGAAGATAGGAAAAATCAGAAATTTGTTGTTTGATATTTTTTAAATATAGTGGTAGTAGAAAGCACCCATTTGGCTAGAAACTTTAGAAAAATCATAGTAGAATAACTAATGCGTATTAGTGGCTAAAAATTTGTACAAAATCATGTTATAGCATCGAATGACAACAAAAATAAGTCTTAGAGAATAACTCAATGTAAAAAGAAGGTTGTAGTTCAAAACACCCCCTCTGCCCTAATACTTGATAATTTTATACAGAGAGAACCACTCAATTTTTAAGCCCCAAATTTGGAGACAGAGCCTTATACACCAGTACGAAGCCACAGTAATTTTTGCAGAATTTTTGGAAATTTATTAAGCTATCTTGTAGTTCAAACCAACCTTAAAAGTATAAAAGAAATAAGAAGGAAGAGAGGAAATAATAAATCTCACTCTAATGGTTCAGCTAGAAACCTTAATAAACTCTCACTAAGACATTAAAGGGAAATAAGTAGAACACTAAAATAAACTTACCAATTAGCTTAACCAAGCTTGACCCTAATTTGTTAAGTATACCACAAGAATCTTCAGTAGCAAGATTAAGCTCTACCTTATTAATTTGATCATTCACCATCAAAGTTTAATTGCTAAATTGCATATCATACCATGCATGTATCTTACTCATTGCATTCATTAGATTGCAATCTCGCTGACGGAGAGTACGTGCTCATCCCCGAGCAAGGAGCTGTCCACGAGGAAGACCACGAGCAAGCTCCCAAGACTGCCATCGAGGATCGTCCCGCAGCCCCAGCATTTGAAGGCAAGCCCTGGTTTTATGCATAATCGTTTATATATGCTACTTTATTACACTTAATGTTTGTAGGCTTGTAATGTGCACTTAAGTATATGAGTTGCTTGAAACCTTTATGCATGAACTCAGGATTCCTTTTTGAGATGGATACTAGTATGCTAGGTCGAGTAGCTGCTATGCTAATCAGGATCTCAGTAGAAGTCGAGTGATTTTTCTAGCACTCGCGCGAGGTCAGGAACTAATTATATTCATCTTGATAATGGGATCTATGATGGTCTATGGACTTGGATCTAGGGAGAATGCCTTGTCCATGAGACGGGAAAATGAATTAAGGATTAATGTGTGGATACCTGAGTCAAGCGTTTGAACGTACTAAACACATGTTGGGAAATATGGTAACTGGTAAACCTAGTAGCTGAGTGAAGCCAGGCGCGGACTTTTCCCCTCACTTGTCCTGAGACTGGGTCTCCCAGCTATGGTGGGTACAAGTGCGGTCACTGCACGGCGGCAGACGGGGTCAGTGGAGCATTGTATGCCAAGGCAGTGAGCCCTGGCCGCGAACAGGGAATCGATGGGGACGGTTGATGTGTTTGGGGACAGAGTGCCCTTACATGTCGTGTGTTTAGGTTTACCTTGCAAGGTTTAAAAACTCAATTCGAATCGTCTGCTTCTCGCAGCTAATAAGACTGCTTGACCCCTTGTACTACATTGAGTAAGAAGTGAAATGAGGTTTACTTGAGATAACTTGTTGATTGTACTAAATGCTTGTTACCATGTATGCTTAGAAGGAGCAAACTTAGCTAAGATAATGATGCTAGAAATTGAAAAGCTAAAATTTGATTTTAGACTTAGCTAGTGCTTTTGGCAAACCAAACCCCTCAGCCAAACAGCTGCATGGTCTAGAGGTAGAGGACTAGTTTCCTCACACCGGGTAAGTCTAGTTGAGTATTAGTATACTCAGCCGTGCTTGTGGCATAATTTTTGCAAATACGCTTCAAGATATGGTTGATGGTGTGACTTGGCCTATCACCCTACCACCGGGTTGGACGGTCGAGTGGGATGCTGCTCCAGCAGGAGAGGAGCAGGAGGAGTAGTGGGCTAGGCCTTGCCCATTTCCTCACTTTCCACGATATCGATTATCCGCTGCAACTTATTTTGTGAACTTATATCAGCTACTTGAAAAACTCCGATTTATGTAATAAGTCCAGTACTTTATTTAAGGTTTCTTGTTTTATTGTATTTCTTCTGTGACTCACCTTCGAGTGAGTTTGTGGTATTTGATCCTGGTTAAGTGGCTCTATCAGACTAGATCTGAGGGACTGACGGGTTATTCCGATTTAAGTGTGTTGCGGCCCCTGAGGCGTGACTTAGGCACTTAAGCTAAAATAATTCAGGCGGTTCTGCCACAGCTGGTATCGGAGCAAATACCACCACAGAGAAGCACAATAAACCATGAATACCAATTTTCGAAAATCTAAAACTTGCTTAGAAATTAGTATGACTCGTCAGGACTAGACCGCTAGACCTAGGACGAAAGGCTTTAGGAATAGAGGGAGAAATATGTGGCTAAATAACTAGGCCATGTGGGCCAGTCCTTAGATTTTTAGGATGCCCTAAGAGCACCCTTTTATTCGGAGAGGAGACGTCATTCTCAACATGCATGCATTATAAAAACTAAAAGGGAATGGACACTAAAGAAGTAAAAATTTGAGCTAACCCGCTTCCTTTTAAACCATCCAGGCTCTTTTATTTTCTTCCTTCCACCATAATCTTTACATCTGATACCCTTCCGCAGATGACTTCACCCACCCCCGCCGGTGGAGGAGACACTCGTTTCAGCTCTGACTTCCTTTCTCATGATGGCTTTCCTTCCATCTTGTGGGAAGTGCTTAACTCCGTCGATTACCCTACGCCCCCTTTGTACATGGTGCAGCTGTACGAGGAGCATCGGGTACCACGTTGCCAAGTCTGGCTGACTTTGGAGGCTCGTCCCCTTCAGTCGGGTTAGCGTTCTCTTGACTCCGAGACAATTGGATTCAGGACGGACGACACCACTGAAGCAGCAGCCATGAAGACCCTAACGACTTTCTTGTGGCGGAATCGCCCGAATTATTCCATCTTAAGTGCCCAAGTCACACCCTTAAGGGCAGCAACACACTTAAACAGGAATAAACCGTCAGTCCCTCGGATCTAGTCCGATAAAGCCACTTACCAGGATCGAATACCACTAGCTCACACGAAGGTGAGGCACAGAGAAATACAATAAAGCGTAATACCACAAATTTAATAAGCACCAATAGTGATTACATTATCGGAGTTTCAGAAATAATAAACATAAATTTTAATGCAGAGGAAATAACTAACGGAGAAAACCGAGTACTCATGGCAAAGCCTAGCCACGCTACTCCTCCTGGTCCCCTCCTGTGGAAGCAGTAACCCACTCGACCATCTATCCTGGTGGCAGGGACGAAGGCCAAGTCACACCAGCAACCAATCATCGTAAGGAGTACCTGCAAAAATTATGCCACAAGCAAGGCTGAGTATACTAATACTCAGCTAGACTTACCCAGTGTGAGGAGTTTACTCCTCTACCTCTAGACATGCAGCTATTTGGCTGAGGGGTTTGGTTTGCCAAAAGCACTAGCTGAGTCTAAAATCAAGTTTTAGCTTTTCAAGTTTTAGTATGATCCTTTCAACTAGATATGTACCTAGCTAGTCATACATGGTATCAAATATTTTATCAATCAACATCTTTTGCGAGTCACCTCATTTCTAATTATTACTCAATGCAGTACAATGGATCAAGTAGTATCATTAGCTGCGAGAAGCAAACCATTCGAATCGAGTTTTTATCCTTGCAAGGTAAACCTAAACACACGACGTGGCGAGGCACTCCGTCCCCACACACATCAACCTCCCTATCGATTCCCTGGCAACAGAAAGGGGCTCACCGCCTTGGCGTACAATGCCTCACTGACCCCGACTGCTGTCGTGCAGAGACCGCACTTGTACCCACCATAACCGGAATGGGAGACCACGTCTCAGGTCGCATGAGGAGGGCAATCTGCGGGTAGGTTCCCTCAGGTACTAGGCTTACCGATTTACCATATTTCTCACCATGTGTTTAGTACGTTCAAACGCTTGACACAAGTATCCGCACGTTAATCCTTATTCCAATTTTCATCTCGTAGACCACGCGTCCCCATGGACACTACACCAAAATAGTAAACTTCCTAGAGCCTAAACCCTAGTAAGTTAGCCCTAAACTCTAGGAAGTTAGCTAAACTCTCGGAAGTTAAGTCATCCTGTCAGAAGTTTGGCTCTCGGAAATTTTTTGTCGGAAGTCAGCTTAACTTCCTAGAGCCCTCTAGGAAGTTAGCTAACTTCCTACAGCCAATGAAGCCTCTCGGAAGTTAGTAGGTTCTCGGAAGTTAGTAGCTTCACGCCGTCAGCGCCGTCAGCTGACTAACTTCCTACGGCCCAGTTGGCCTCTAGGAAGTTAATTGTACCAACATTACAAATGCTTTTATTTTTATTTTACACCACATTCCACAACATAACAAATATATCAACAACTATAGCACAACATATTTTCACATAAAACATCTCACACGCAATCACATAACAATATTTAAATCCATAGTCTCATCAATTACACCACAAAAGTCTCATCTATAGCCATAAGACACATCTCATCCAGTCATAATAAGAGACAATATCTCATACATAGTCATGTTGGAAGTTCTCGCATAGCTTCAAGAAGTTCTCGCACAGCTTCTTCTTGTAGTTGCTGCTCGTGCCCCCCGGACCACTGCCTCGGCCTCCTCCTGCTGGCGCCATAGCAGAAGATGGATTTTTTGCTGGCATGCTTGCGCTGATGGTTGCGATGAGATCACGCACCAAGTCGCTGGCTTGCTTGATCTGGTCAAAATTGCCTTCCAGCTCGATGTTCTTTTGGTTAGGGTTAGACTCGTGGTCGCGGATGGATAGCTTGACGCCTGTAACTCTGCTTAGTGTTGACCCCACCCTTGTCGATTATGCCACCGGCCAGAGAGGCGTCCACACTGATCTTTCAATATATGAGATAAAATAAAATACACAAACATCTAAATCGTATATTCAGGCATATTAGAGTAACAATATAAACAAAGCATAATACCATATAATAAAATGATATTTGAATCTACTCTTACAAATACTTCGAACACTAAAAAAGAATTTCCATTTAATTCAAACACCACCTTGTAACATGTCTATACTAAATGCACCAAAGCAAGAGTGGAATGAACGTTGATATGTATGGTACTCATCTAACATCTTAATTAAGTAACCAGAGGGGAAAAGGCAAGTTGATCTAGTGAGATATACTGAAACAGAGAAGCTTATATATCACGATTTAGTGTTACTATTCAAGTATTCCATATACCTTTGGCATATAAAATGAAACTTCCAGATAATTGATTTGTTGTAAGAAGAGTGAAAAAAGATACAGGTTACCGTTCTGATGTTATTTCGGGTAGGTTAATATTATAACCTGAAAAACTTGGTGCAAGGATTCGATTTGCTTGATAGACCAGTTTGAAATGACTCTGTGTCTGTAGCATAAAATTAATTACATTTTCTCATGCGTTAGAAGTTTGCATTGTAGTTGTCCTGCAGAAAATAGTTATTATACAGTCGAAAAAAGATTGATAAGGATTCTACACAGATAAATACCATGTGTTTGCATGTTTCTTCTTGTTCATTGAACTGATGAACTGCCAAATTGAATTTTTATTAATATTCAAGATCCACAAGGTGGCTTCATTCCCATATATGCTTCAGATTACTATTTCTTCCGTAAAAAACTGTCTCTTTTTAACAGAATACATCTAAAACTGTCTCTTTTTAACAAAATACAAGTAAATGATGTTTCCAGACTTTTAGTTCTAGAACTAATTTTACTGTACCAAAATTGTCGTGAGGCACATACATGTTGGGAGATTTCTCCTTGCTGGTTGAACTGGTGAATTGTCCAATTACATCGATCAAGATTCAAGAGGCAAAAGGTGCTTTGACTTCCATATATGCTTCAAATTACCATTTCTTCTCTAAATAACTTTCCTCTTTTCAACAACATACATCTAGATGAGCCCCATACTATTACACTATCTGAACTCTACTATGAGTTCTAAACTATTTTTTACTACATTACTATTTTATGCGGCACATAGTCCTAACTATATTTGGGAACACGCAGGCTTTGTCACCATTCTGTACTTACTTAGTACTAATGTTTTTACTTAAGAGGGGTAAGTTTCTCAAATAAGAACATGTTATTGTGCTCCTTACCTGTTATCATTGGCGAAGTTTTTTATCAGTAGCTGGAAAAAATGTGTATAGCTTCTGCATAGGTAGCAGATATAACTGTGATACATTCCTTCAGATTTCATTGTATTCTTTTGATCCATCTTCAAGCCACATACAACGCTAGCCTTTAAGGTCCAAGTGAGTAGTCAAAGTTAAGAGAGTAACAGACTAACAGCCTAAGTATAGAGGGGGTTCAATTTTGGTGGCAGTAAGATATCATTCCACCAATCCATGCATCACTTGAAGCAAGCAAGAAAATCTCTAACCCTCCAGGCCCCACTACCAGTCCCCTGCCACAAACACCCCAGATGTGCATTTCATTGCGCGCATAAGCATAATCAAACGACCAACCAGAACACTCTCGCTCTGCTCCCACGGTACACACGCAAATCCAGTCGACGAAACACTTCTCGCAAGGAGCGAGGGCAACCGACATCAAGTAGAACCAAAACAATCGAGGCGGATAGCGGACAGGACTAGTGGGATAGCGATGCCTCACCTTTGTAGCGCTTCCCGGCGGCAGCAGCCCCATTCGCCGTCTCTGGCCGGGACCTCTTTCAGGCCGTGACGATCCCCTCCATGCCCAGCCTAGCCTCGTGTCCGGTTGTAGAGGCGCACCGGAACCCTAGCCCGCCGATCTGATTCGCTACGAGCTCGGAAGCAGAGAAGTGAAGGAAGACTGCTAGGTTGCTGTTTGGTTTCTTTATCAAAAACGGAAATTGGGTCTTGGGCCTCGATGAAGCAGGGCGGTGGCGGCCGACATCTTCGAGTTGGAGAAGAGAGTGATGGGTGTTGGAGAAGAAAGGATGAATGATGGAAAGATAACGTTAGATTCGTAGATTAGGATAAAAAATAATACTTCCTAGAGTAAAGTCGTAGGAAGTTACTTAACTTCCTAGAGGTTGACATGTACTCTAGGAAGTTAGCGGCTCGTTTGACTGGTCAAAAGCTAAAAGCTAACTTCCTAGAGTAGGCCGTAGGAAGTTAGAAGGGGCGGCTAACTTCCTAGAGAAGGGTGTAGGACCTGCTAACTTCCTAGAGTATGCCGTAGGAAGTTAGCGACTTGTTTGACCACACGCGGTAGTCGGCATGTGAAAGCTAACTTCCTACAGCTTTTATAAAATACCGTAGGAAGTTATGTTTATTTCATAGAGCTAACAGTTGCCTCTCGGAAGTTATTTATTTCCTACGGTTTGTTATAAAATCTGTAGGAAGTTAAAAACCGTAGGAAGTGTATGATTTTGGTGTAGTGGGACCCATGTCCATAGACCATCATCATTCTATTATCAAAGTGGATACAACCAATTCCTGACCTCGCGCGAGTGCTAGAAAAATCACTCGATTTCTACCGAGATCTCTAATTAGCACAACAGCTACTCGACCTAGCATACAGTATCCATTTCAAAGGTATCCTGAGTCATGCAACTAAGGTTCCAAACAACTCCTACACCTAAGTGCACATTACAAACCTACAAACAATAAGTATAGTAAAATAGCATAATAAGTAGGTTATGCATAAAACCAGGGCTTGCCTTATCTTTAACACTTAGATAGTGTTTGCTGGGTGGCACTCGCTTGGCAAGCATCTACTGGATAAGTCCATTCTTCAGGTCATCCACCAACTGCATCTTGTGGTTGGCACCACGTCACTTGCACGATCATCATCTCTCGGTCCTAAATGAGATGCATGATGCATATGTATGAATATAATGAAAAATACCCCAAGATATACAAGACACAGTAGCGAACTAACATTAAATTGGAAAACACCGTAAACAACCACATGTTCGCTTTAGTTATCTACACATTATCGACGTTCAACATAATTCAAAAGTGAACTATAATTTTGGTATTTTCACCTCAACCTGATTCAACACATAGCAAGGTCAAAAAGTGCAATCACAGCAGCTCTGTCCAGATTTGGACAGATTCAGACATGCAACTTCTAAAATTCACAACTAGCATCCAAACAAAGTGATTTTAGACTTTTTGGAAAGCTAATTAAATGTTCTACAAATTATTTATAAACATCCCTAGCTGGTTTAATATGTATCAAGGGTAAAATACACTATGAAGGTTGTGATGTCCAGAACTGGACAGGTTCAGTCTTCACACTTTAAACATCCATAACTTAATCTTCAGACCACCAAAAAGAGTGATCCAAGACTTTTTGGAAAGCTTAGCAAAAGCACTACATAACGTTTATAATCACCAAGAAGTGATTACAGGTTTAATCAAATCAAACATTATAGTTTTCGAAATCGGTTCTGACGGTGGACAGAACACAGCAACCAAGTTGTAAAATTCATAACTCTTAAACCGTCAAGCCTATGGTTATGAAATTTTAACACAAGCAATATCAGAAAAGCATCTACAACTTTCTTATAACGACCATAAACAGATTGCAATATTAAATTGAGCAAACAATGCAGTTTCTGAAATCCGTACAGAATTTGGATAGATTCAGTTACTGAATTTGTAAAAAGCATAACTCCTAAACTGTCAGACCTATGGCTGTTAAATTTTAACACCAGCAAGATAATAAAGTTATCTACCACTTTTCAATAGCACATATCTACAGAAAATACAATTTAGTTCATCAAACATACAGCACAAGGAAATCACTGTGTGCAGCCCAAAACATCACTAATAAATTTCAGCTCCTATACTAGTCAAGAATTGTCGCGTTCTAGAGACTTCAATTATTCTAACACTTTACCATTTGTTAGAGTTAAAATAACCAAAGGAAGACTAACGAATAGACTTACTAATTTTTATCCAAGTTATTTCGCGCTCTAGAACTACCATACACAATTAATCAACGCATTCACCACAATCATCGAATCTGGCATATATATATATCAAGGTGCTTTTCACCCACTAGTTCACATTTTAGCTTAGACACCACATGAGCACTACTATTTTTTACTCACGATCATAACCATACGTATTTAGACAACAACAAGCAATTTATCGTGATTACGAGTTTAACTAAAGCCATCTAACAAGTTGACTAACCCATTATCATCACAATCCGAGACACAATCTATACTATCTATTAAGAAGCTAATGTAGACCATAGTTATGCCTCCGCCCCTATCCTCTACGCGCAGGCAAGGGTCCTCGCGTGTGACCGCCCATGCAACATGCCCAACAACAGTCAAACCCGCACACCGCATAACCGCCCCATGCAACCGTGCATGTCCACTCCATGCAAAGCACCGTCGTATGCAACCTTACATGCAAACGCCTCCACTCCATGCAAAGCTTGCATGTGCGTAAAGCGTGCATGCAAAGCCGGCAAACGCCTCAACTCCATGCAAAGCTTGCATGTGCGCACCGGGTGCATGCAAAGTCTGCTTGTGAGCATGCAAGTGATAGAGCATGTGTTTGATAGCAGGTGGAATTAAATGTTAAAAATAAATGCTCTTATCAGCATGTGTGTTTGGACAGTTTGTAGGAACCAAACAGTATAAGATAAAATATATGTAAGGGTCCGTTTGTTTCCCTTCATTTTGAGGAATTGAAATTTAACTAATGAAATAGGCTATTTTTTTAGGATGTGACATTCCACAACTTTCCAAAGTGTATATATTATGGCGGAACTGCCCGAATTATTCCAACTTAAGTGCCTAAGCCCTGCCTTAGAGGCTAGCCCACACTTAAATGGGAATAACCCGTCAATCCCTCGGATCTAGTCCGACACGGCCACTGACAGGATCAAGTACCACAGTCTCACTCGATGGTGAGTCACAGAGCAAATACAATAAAACATAAAACCATGCATGTGAGAGTATTAAATTATTACATCATCATCATCGGAGTTTTTGCAAAAGCAACCATCATTGTTCGAAGTGCAGCGGAATAAAACAAACGGCAAATAAATAGAGAGATGGGGAAGCCTGTCCCATCACTCCTCATGCTCCTCCTCAGCCGAGGCAGGGTCCCACTCAACAGTCCAACCTGGTGGCAAGGTGGACGGCCAAGTCACTCCAGCAACCATGTCCTCCAGAGAACCTGTAAAATTATGCCACAAGCAAGGCTGAGTATACTAATACTCAGCTAGACTTACCCGGTGTGAGGAGTCTACTCCTCTACCTCTAGACATGCAGCTGTTTGGCTGTGGGGTTTGGTTGCCAAAAGCACTAGCTGAGTTTCTAAATCAAGATTTTAACTTTGTCAAAATTAAGTGTGACTCTCTTAAGGCTAAAAGTGAACTATCTACTCATACATAGTAGCAAGCATTTTTAGCATTCAACAGCTTGTATCATCTCAACACAGTTCCACTTGTTACTCAATGCAGTACAATGGATCAAGCAGTCTCATTAGCTGCGAGAAGCAGACGATTCGAATCGAGTTTTTATCCTTGCAAGGTAAACCTAAACACACGATGTGGCGAGGCACTCCGTCCCAACACACATCAACCGTCCCCGTCGATTCCCTGGCAACAGATCAGGGCTCACCGCCTTGGCGTACAATGCCTCACTGACCCCGACTGCCGTCGTGCAGTGACCGCACTTGTACCCACCATAACCGGAATGGGAGACCACGTCTCAGGTCGCGTGAGGGGATATGTCTGCGGGCAGGTTCAATCAGGTACTAGGCTTACCGATTTACCATATTTCTCGGCATATGTTTAGTACATTCAAACGCTTGACACAGGTATCCGCACGTTAATCCTTATTCCAATTTCATCTCGTAGACCACGCATCCCCATGGATCCGTGTCCACAGACCAATCATCCATATGATATGAAAGTGGGTACAACCAATTCTTGACCTCGCGCGAGTGCTAGAAAAATCACTCGACTTCTACCGAGATCCCTAATTAGCAACGCAGCTACTCGACCTAACATACTAGTATCCATCTCAACAAGGATTCCTGAGTTCATGCAACTAGGGTTTCAATCAACTCCTACACTTAAGTGCACAGTACAAGCCTACAGACATTAAGTGCAGTAAAATAGCATATATAAACGGTTATGCATAAAACCGGGGCTTGCCTTCCAAAGCAGGGGCAGGCAGGTCCTCTGGTGCAGGCTCCGGTGCTGGGTCGGGGGCTACCTCCTAAGCAGCTCCTTGCTCCGGCACGAGGACGTACTCTCCGTCAGCAAGATTACAGTCTATCGAATGCAATGAACATGCATGTTATAATTATGCAGGATTAATAACATTATGCAAAAAGAAAACTAAGTTAAGGAAAAACTTAGGGTTTCCGGGTCATACGGGGCCTTTAGTGGTTTATGCTTATCACTCCTAGGTTTAGGTTTTTGTTGAGGATAATATAGTGGATTTGCATTGTCCTTACACATTTCAGTGGGCAATGTTATAAGGGTTTTAGGATGACACTAATTACTAGTATTTATTTTTCTTCCTTTAATTTCTACTTATGGTTTCTAGTGTAGGTTTGAACTATGACAATGAGTTAATAATTTCCAAAAATTCTGTAAAAATTGCAGTGGGTTGCCATTGGCTATTCTAGCTGGTTTTAGGAATTTGAGGTTTGAACTATAAAGGCTATGCTTTACATAAAAATAACAAGGGTGGTGTAAAATGGGCCACTTTACACTACATCTCACCATTAGAGTTGAGTTTCTTCCTAAGGGTCATTTTTGTTTGGATCTAACAGTAATACTAAACCTCTGTGCCAAAATCCATAGGAAGTTATTTGGTGATTATTTAATTGTGATTTTCTAAAGTTTAATGCCAAAAAGGTGCTTATAACTAACTTGTCATTTGAAAAATATCAAACAACAAAGTTTATATTTTTCCTCTGTTCATAATAACCAACCATTAGTTATCCCAAGGTTTGGGGTGTCTTTGCCTTAAGGTTATTTTTGTAGGGCTTTTCTAAGTTATCCTTATTTTATTAATTTAAAAGGTATCCTACTTATTTTATACTAAACCAGGGTATGATATATTTTTCCAGTGAACTACATTAAATAAGTATCCTAACAAAAATAGGGGTGCTCTCTGGTCCATGGTTTAAATTACATTTTCTATTTTTCTTATCTTTGAGCATATTATGGAATAAGGGGTAAAAACTAACTTAATAGAGTGGACAGAGAGGTTTAACATTTTTAAACAGGCCAGTAGGTAGATATAAGCTTCTCCAAATTTTTCTAACCCTAGTCAAATAGCACAACTATTTTTCTTACTATTATTGAGCTTTTGGCCAAAACTAACATTAAATCAGAGTTTTAAAATCTCCCTTAATACCAAGGGGTTTTATATTTTTCTTAAATAGGTTACATTAATTAGAGGCTGGCAAAATTGGTTTGACCAAATTTGGATGAACTAAACATAAGTTATGAATTTTTAAAGTCTCTGTTCAATTTTAAAATAGATTTTAAAAAGAGTTTCCTGGAAAAACGGTTTACACCGGGGTCCCTGGGTTTAAACCAAATCAACTCTCGCAGATCTACCCTCGCGCCACTGTTCCCCTGTGTCTCTGACATTTCACAAAACCCCCCCGACCTTCTCTCCCTCTCACCCGCAGTCCATTCCCCAACTGAACAGTAACCGCGAGAAAGAAAAGGGTGGCGTGGCTTACCGGCGGCGAGGGAAGTCCGGTGAAGGGTGGGGTTGGCTCGGGGAGACTCTGGCGGTCACGTCCAGGTACGGCTTGACGTTGGGGATGGCCGGAATCGCCCGGTCCACGAGCGCAAGCGGGTGTGCTCGTCGGCGGCGAGTGTACCGGCCGAACTACGGCGAACTGGTTCAATCCAAGGGCACGGTGAGCTTCACGGTGTAACGTAGCGACTGTGTGCACAAGGAATCGAAGGATGGTTGAGCGGTTTACCCGGTCCACGTACTCCGGCGGGGTTGAGAGCTCCGGCGAGCGTGGACTGGCCTCTCCGGCGAAGCAAACTCCGATTCCTCGCTCGGGGAGCTTCACGGAGGCGTGCACAGTCTTCCCCGAGGGCTGGACGGGGTCGAGAATGGCTCTGCTGGCCGGTCTACGGTGACAGGGGGATTGGGCGGCCGCGGACTCGCTGCGCACGGGCAAACGGCGACGATCTAACTCCGGTGAGGTTTTGAGGGTGCGCGGAAGAGTGCATTCGAAGCCTGGGAGGGTTTTATAGGCTCGGGCGCGGGCCACGGCGCTGGTTTGGCTCGGGCGCGGCGCTGGGCACGCGGGAGCGCGCGCGGGCGTGCTCTGGCGCGGGCAGAAGGCGTCGAACACGTGGAGGTGAGTTTCTTCCATTGTTTAAACGTCTCCAGAGATCGCATACGTGCGAATCTTGCCATGAATCCGGCGCAGACCTCCTCCTGGCACCTAGGGCTATCTCACATGTGTGAGTTCCAAAGGAAGATACGCCCTAGATCAGGAGATAGACAGGCGCCAAATCTGGCTTGTCTCACTGCCCACTCCGCGACAAAACTGATGCCAATCCCTATCAAACGTCCAAGTCTCAGTCTCCACTTTTTCCAGGGGGTGCCTTAGGTGGTATACCACATTTTTGGTATAGAACCCAAGTGGTTTTGGTGCCATCTTCAAGGTGAACACGTTTGATTTTTAAACTAGGGTTAAAAATGGACTTAGGGAGAGATAGAGAGCTCTAGCTCTCTCTCCACTTGGAGATTTGAATTGGGGTTTCTCCAGGGGTCTTTTTGCATTATTCCTCTCCCCTAATTGCTGGTTATAAGGTTGCTTAGGGTTTGGGTAAAGATTTCCCATGCTTTGCACATTTGCTCACTCTCTTTCCCCCCCCTTACTTAGGGTTTTGGAAGATAGGGTTTAAAAAGAGGTCTAGGGTTCTTCTCCCCTCTTATCCAAGGTAGTAAGTGAGCAAGGATTAAAGTAATGTTTCTTAGGTCATTGGCCACATGATTAGCACATGATCTCCAAAGTTCTTAGGTGTGGCCCTAAGCCTCTACCACATGTGATCAAAACCTTTAGTACCAAGGTGGGCTCTAACCAAGGTAACACCTGGGGTGTTACACCCCTCCCCCCTTAAAGGAATCTCGTCCCGAGATTTTAGGTAGAGTCCCTTGGAGGGTGCTTGAAGGTGTGTTAGTGCTACTCTCCCTTTACGCTCAAGTTTCACTTATTAACTGCTCTTCGAATGTCATCCTCTTTGCAACTTCAGAAGGAAGCCCTTCTTAAGTTAAATCCACAACTTAGACTATCCTTGTTATCTAAGTTTTTCTTATAATTGAATTCAAAGGGCAGGTGGGGGTGGGTTTTTGGGGTTACATACCGACTCCTTTGGGCAGAAAGTCGGGGAAGCGAGAGCGTAGAAAATCCTCCGTCTCCCATGTAGCTTCTTCTGCTGAATGGTGACTCCACTGAACCTTATACATTCTGATTGATCTTGCCCGAGTTGATCTCTCCTTTCGATCCAATACCTTGACGGGGTACTCTTGGTAGGACAAGTCTGGTTCTATCTCAATGTCCGGTTTCGGTAGCACTTCAGTGGGTAGACGAACACATTTCCGCAGCTGAGATACATGGAACACATTGTGAACTGCTGACATGCGGGGTGGCAATTCCAATTGGTAAGCTACGGGCCCACAACTTGACTTGATCTCATAGGGTCCAATGTAGCGAGGGGCTAACTTGCCCTTGATCCCGAATCTCTGGACACCCTTTGTTGGTGATATCTTAAGATAGACATAATCTCCCACCTCAAACTGTAGAGGCTTCCGCCTCTTGTCATGATAACTCTTTTGCCTAGCCTGAGCAGCTTCTAGGTTCTTCTTGATAATTCTGACCTTTGCTTCTGCTTCAAGTACCAAATCGGGCCCAAAAATTTCCCTTTCTCCTGCTTGAGACCAATTTAGTGGGGTCCTACACCTTCTCCCATATAATGCCTCAAAAGGTGCCATCTTCAGACTGGACTGATAGCTGTTATTGTAAGAAAACTCTGCCAAGGAAAGACACTTGTCCCAATCCTTTCCATAGTGTAGTGCACATGCTCGCAACATGTCTTCCAAAATCTGATTCACCCTTTCTGTCTGACCATCGGTTTGAGGGTGATATGCTGAGCTTCGGATTACGTGGGTCCCGAGTGATTCTTGCAGTTTCTCCCAAAAGCGTGCCACAAACAGTGCTCCTCTGTCAGATATAATGGTCTTTGGGATACCATGCAATCTTACTATCTGATCAACATAAATTTCTGCGTACTTCTCTGTCTTGTGGGTGGTGTGCACTGGCAAGAAATGAGCAGTCTTGGTCAATCTGTCCAAAATGACCCAAATAGAATCATGGTGCCTGGAGGTATTGGGTAATCCCACTATGAAGTCCATGCAAATGTCCTCCCATTTCCAAGATGGTATGGGAAGGGGTTGCAGAGGGCCTGCTGCCTTCAAGTGACTAGCCTTAATCCTCTGGCAAGTGTCACACTCGGATATGTACTTGGCAATTTCCCTTTTCATTCTAGTCCACCAATAAAGAGATCTGATATCATGGTACATCTTGTTGCTACCAGGGTGCATGGAGAACTTGGAAAGGTGAGCTTCATCCAATATCTTCTTTCTGAGCTCAGGGTCCTTGGGAACAACCAATCGATCTCCAAACCATAGAATTCCCTTGCTGTCCTGTCGGAAACACTTGTATTTTTCTGCCTTTTGCTTGAGCATATCTTTGATAACCTGAACACCCTTATCCCCAATCTGTGCCTGAACTATTTGCTCTTGCAATGTGGGCTCCACCGCGATATAGCTTATGTCGCCCGGAGAAACAACTTCCAGGTTCAACTTGCACAACTCATCACACAGGGTGGTAACTCTTGCATCCATGCTCATGCAATTGCACTGGGCCTTTCTGCTCAAAGCATCTGCCACAACATTGGCTTTGCCAGGATGGTAATGCACCTCCAAATCATAGTCCTTGATTAACTCTAACCATCTCCTTTGCCTCATGTTCAGGTCTGCCTGAGTGAAGATGTATTTGAGACTCTTGTGATCGGTGTAGATGTTACAGTGAGCTCCCATCAGGTAGTGTCTCCATATCTTAAGAGCATGAACCACCGCTGCCAACTCCAGATCATGTGTAGGGTAGTTCTGCTCATGGGGTCTGAGTGCTCTGGAAGCATAAGCAATCACTTTGTTCTCTTGCATCAAGACACATCCCAATCCTGTACCAGAAGCATCACAATAAACTTCGAAGGGCTTAGTGTTATCAGGTTGAGCCAGCACTGGGGCAGTTGTCAAATGTTGCCTCAGTGAATGAAAAGCATCTTCGCACTTCTGGCTCCAAGTGAACTTGGCTCCCTTCTTCAATAACTCAGTCATTGGCTTGGCAATTCTGGAGAAATCTGGAATAAATCGCCGATAGTATCCTGCCAATCCCAGAAAACTCCTAATCTGCCTCACTGTAGTTGGAGGTTTCCAGTCCATCACTTCTTGCACTTTCTCAGGGTCAACTGATATCCCCTCCTGAGAAATTGTGTGACCCAAGAATTTGATTTCCTTCAGCCAGAACTCACACTTAGACAACTTAGCATACAACTGATGGTCACGGAGTCTCTGAAGTACCGTATGCAAATGTTTAGTGTGCTCAGCTTCATTTTTGGAATAAACCAGAATGTCATCAATGAAAACGACCACGAACTTGTCTAACTCTGGTATGAATACTGAGTTCATCAAGTACATGAAATAAGTCGGGGCATTGGTCAGCCCAAAAGACATCACCAAAAACTCATACAGCCCATATCTAGTAGAAAAGGCCGTCTTGGGAACATCGCTGGCACGGATCTTGATCTGATGGTAGCCTGAGCGAAGGTCTATCTTGGAGAATACCTTGGCTCCTACCAACTGATCAAAAAGAACATCAATGCGGGGCAATGGGTATTTGTTCTTGATAGTCACCGCATTGAGAGGGCGGTAGTCAACACACATCCTCAAACTCTCATCCTTTTTCTTCACGAATAAGGCGGGACATCCCCATGGTGAAGTACTTGGACGAATAAACCCCTTGTCCATCAACTCTTGCAATTGCTTCTTCAATTCTGCCAATTCCGCGGGAGGCATCCTATAGGGTCTCTTGGAGATAGGAGCAGTCCCGGGTTGCAATTCAATTGCAAACTCAATGTCTCTGTCAGGTGGCATTCCTGGCAATTCATCCGGAAAAACGTCGGGGTAGTCACAGACTACTGGGATCTTTCTTACTGGGGATTCTGTCATGATATAGGCATAAGAACGGGTACAACCCTGATCGAGCAAATATAATGTGGTTTCACCACAGGTTGGTGAGTGCACTTCGATGGCACTAGCTGCAATGTCAATCACTGCCTGATGTTTGGTCAACCAATCAGTTCCCAATATGATATCCACACTATCCAGTCCCAAGATAAACAGGTTGGTTTTAATTATCAAACTAGCAAACTTTAGAGGCACATTCTTGTTGATTTGATTGGTGGCAATCCTGCCTCCTGGTGTTGAAATGGTGATACCCCCGTGGGTGTGATGAAAAGGCAATTGACACTTGGCACTAAATTTGGCACTAATAAAGCTATGTGATGCACCAGAATCAAAAAGAGTGATAGCAGGATAATTTAAAACTGTAAAGATACCAGTCATGACGGGTGCTCCCTCTGGAATATCAGCCATGGTGGTGAAGTTCAGCCTGCCCTGCCTCACTTGCACCTTCTGCCTCTTCCCTTGGTTCTGATTAACATTCTGCCCCTGCCCCTGCTGATTCCTGGGGCAATTCTTGGCATAATGCCCAGTGTTACCACAGGTGAAACACCGGTTGTCATTTGCCTGGCGGTACTGCTGCTGCTGATTGTTCCTCTGATCTGGAAACTGGGGCGGTTGGGTGCCTGCTGCTGCTGCTGCGGTGGTCGGATCACCCATCTCCCTTGCTGCTGCTGGGGTCCCCTGTTCTGCGTGTCGGACACAATCCTAAAGCGCTGTGGCTGAGCTGAGGGTCCTGCCACAGGGGTCTTCCTCTTCTTCTCTGCCTGTCGAGCTGTAATGCAGTCCTCCTGGGAGATAGCGATGTTGACCAACTCATTGTAGCTATTGGCCCTGACGGTGTTGAGACGATCACGGAGCTTAGTGCTGAGCCCCCGTCTGAACCTGTCCCTCTTCTTCTCGTCCGTGTCTGCATGGTATCCAGCATACTGGCACAAGTCATTAAAGGCCTGGGCATACTGCAACACTGTCATGTTGCCCTGAGTGAGTGCCAAAAACTCATTGAGCTTCCGGTCCATGATCCCGGCTGGTATATGGTGTCCTCTGAAAGCTGCCTTGAACTCCCTCCACTCCACCTCTCGGTCTCTGGCTGCATAGCAAGAAAATGATCCCACCAAGTCCTTGCGGGTCCGCGAAGCTGCTGGGTGGCAAACCTGACTTTGGTGACCTCTGAGCAAGCTCCATGGAGCAGTGGGAATTTGGATTCCACCACCCGCAACCATACATCTGCATCAAGTGGGTCCTCTGCCCTTGTGAACAATGGAGGCTGGGTGCTGAGGAACTCCTGATAGGTAGCCGCCGCAGGGTGACGCTGATGGTCTCCACCACCATAGTGCTGTGGTGGTGGCTGACGCTGAGCCAGCTGCCTCAAGATCTCATTCTGCTGAGCCATGAGCTCCTGCAGAGTGGGAGGCGGTGGCGGTGGAGGAACGTGCTCATTCTGGCCACGACGCTGCCTCCCGGCCATCTGAAAAGCCACATACATGCTTAACACCACATCTCCAAGTTCAAGATTTTATTGCGGGGAAAAAGTTAAAACAACATGTTAGACTCCAACTTCAACATAAAGATTTTTAGAAGTCACAAATTCCTCTTTCCAAATTTAAACTGATATTAGCATCCATTCAACAGGCTTCCAGGAGAGTTTAGCACGATTACATCGATTTGTCCCAAAATGACTCAACTCTATCTAGCTTAGTACCCCAAGGCGTAAAAGCTAAGCTAGCCGCGAGGAGTCCTACCATCACCAACGTCTAACTCTACTCTGAACGTCTAGTGAGCGAATGAGGCCGCACTCGACTCGGGGGAAGGTGGTCTTCCCGAGCCAGCAGTGTCCACACTGGAGGCAGGCTCATCTCCTCCCTCGATGTCGACGTCCTCGTTGGCCTCCTGGTCCTGGATCTCCTGGTGATGCATGTCCAGATGCTCGTTAGCCTCAGCAAGCTGCTGCTGAGTGTTAATGAGCTGATCCTCCAAAACCTCGATGGTGTTCTCCCTGGTGCCCACTAGCTCCTCCAACTCATGAATCTCATCGGACAGCTGCTCCACTTGTAAATATTTTTCTACCAGCTCCTGGGACAAGTCAACCACGAGCTCCTCCCTGTTGTCCAGGGTGATTTTGGTCGCCTCCAGCAGTGCCATCAAATGAGACATTGCCTCCCCACGCATCACTTGCAGACGATACAGGGTGTTCATGCATCGCACCGACAAGTGAGCCGTGTGGCCTGGGTAGAGAGCCCAGATGTCCTTGGCATGCTCCACCCGATCCTTCCACATCGGGTCGTCCTCCTTTTCCGCGGGGAACAACCCAATGGGGTGGGTAGAGAGCTCCAAGGGATGGAACCCACAAAAATTCGTCAACCCGTGCAGAGCGATCGCCTCGATCGTGTCCTCCGCCCGGTATCCGAAAGACTCGGAGTCCAGAGAACGCCAGCCTAGCTGCAGGGGATGAGGCTCCAAGATCATCCTCACCCTACAGCGAGGCACCCGGTGCTTCTCAAATTGCTGCACCGTGTACTGAGGGGGTGTCAAGTATCCGGCCCCCTGAAGTACCTCCCACAAGATGCGGGGAAAACCCTCTCGTGCAAGTCCGTCAGTGTGGGTCAGTGCATTTCCGTCATCGGAGGATCCGTGGGAAGTCATCTGTGATGTGCACCCGTTGGGTGATTGCCCGATCTTTCGATGAGAGGGTGTGGAATAACTCGATTGGGGGAGGAGACGACGTTCACGGCCCGACTACAGCCTTCCAAAGACGCTGCGCCTTAGCAACCGATACACCACCTCCTATGGCTGTCACGATCTTGTGGAGCGTGACACCCTGGCCACTAGGGCACTCGTCCTGCAAGCAATCGAAGAACTAGCAAGAACAAGTAGAACAAGTACTGAATTACCAGATCTAAATGTAGGTTTAAAGATCAAACTACAATATGGTGGGGTTCCGAAGACAAGAAGACGGGCGGCTGAACTAGCACGCGCGCTTGCAAGCAAGTAGCGAGAGCTAAACTTGATCTAAACAAAACCCGCTGTTCTTGGTGGCGGCTAGGGGGTTTATAAACATGGGAGGACGACCACAAGGGTATTGGGGTCGTGCTGCAACCCTAGGATGCGTCCCTAATGGACCTAACTTGATACACGACCCATTGGGCCAAAATAGGGTGACGCAGCACCATGGGCAGAAAAGGCAGGAAATGTCTCGGTAAGAAAACAATGATTACGGTGGCCTCAGAACAGATATGACTATAATTCCGGATCCATATGAAAGTAGACTTGATAAGCTTTCCATGTTGTGCTTGAACATTCCAATCCGAGCCCGCATCTGACCGTGGTGACCGTCACAAGTTGGTGTTCTTCTGCAGTCCGAATCCAGCATGTTCAAATCCTTTTCCCTTTCGGTCTTCTCCCTGATTCCTAAGCAAAACAAGAGTGCACGGGTCTCCATGGTCTAAATATGATGGACATGAACTCAAGAGTGTAATCACCTGATGGTTGAGTTGACGAGCACGAGCGCGAGTAATGGGACCAGAAATTGGTACTTGTATTGGTATAGATGCATCAGTAGTGTGGATGTCTTCATCATTCTCCCCTTCTTGCATTTGAGTCGTCCTCGACTCAAGCTCAACTTCCTCTCCCAAGTAGGGCTTTAAATCTGCAATGTTAAATGTGGGGCTAACCCCAAAGTCTGCAGGCAGATCTAGCCTATATGCATTGTCGTTAATTTTCTCTAGCACTTTAAACGGTCCATCGGCTCGAGGCAACAATTTAGATTTTCGTAATTCAGGAAACCTTTCCTTTCTCAAATGCAACCAAACTAAATCTCCAGGTTCAAAATTTATTTCCTTTCTACCTTTATCACTAGCAAACTTATATCTAGCATTCATACGCTCTATGTTTTCTTTAGTAGTTTCGTGCAGTTTTAACATCAATTCAGCACGCCTAGTAGCATCAAAATTTAGTTTTTCAGAAGATGGCAAAGGCATTAAATCAATAGGAGCACGAGGTAACAAACCATATACAATCTGAAATGGGCACATCTTTGTAGTAGAATGCAATGATCGATTATAAGCAAATTCAATATGAGGCAAACAGTCCTCCCACATCTTAATATTCTTCTTTAGAACTGCCCTTAACATAGTAGACAAAGTTCTATTCACAACTTCAGTTTGACCATCAGTTTGAGGATGACATGTAGTAGAAAATAAAAGCTTAGTCCCCAATTTTGCCCACAAAGTCCTCCAAAAATGACTAAGAAATTTAGCATCACGATCAGAAACGATTGTGTTGGGCACACCATGCAAGCGAACAATTTCACGAAAGAACAAATCAGCAATATGAGTAGCATCGTCAGTTTTATGACATGGTATGAAATGTGCCATCTTAGAAAATCTATCAACAACCACAAACACACTATCACGTCCCTTCCTAGTCCTAGGCAATCCCAGCACAAAATCCATAGAAATATCTTCCCAAGGAGCACTAGGAACGGGTAGAGGCAAATACAAACCGTGTGGATTTAACCGTGACTTCGCCTTTTGGCATGTCGTGCAACGAGCAACCAATCTCACCACATCTCTTCTCATCTTGGGCCAAAAGAAATGACCAGCAAGTATGTCCTCCGTTTTCTTTGCTCCAAAATGTCCCATTAAGCCACCTCCATGTGCTTCCTGTAACAACAACAAACGAACGGAGCTAGCTGGAATGCATAGCTTGTTAGCTCTAAACACAAACCCATCACTAACGATATATTTGTTCCATCCTTTCCCATCTTTACAATGCAGCAACACATCTTTAAAATCAGCATCATGAACATATTGGTCTTTAATCGTCTCTAATCCAAAGATTTTGTAGTCAAGTTGATTCAGCAAAGTATATCTCCTAGACAAAGCGTCAGCAATGATATTCTCTTTTCCTTTCTTGTGCTTAATAACATAAGGAAACGATTCGATAAATTCAACCCACTTAGCATGTCTACGGTTCAGTTTTCCTTGACTACGAATATGTTTCAAAGATTCATGATCAGAATGAATAACAAACTCTTTGGGCCACAAATAATGCTGCCATGTTTCTAATGTTCGCACAAGAGCATATAATTCCTTATCATAAGTAGAATAATTTAGAACAGACCCACTCAATTTTTCACTAAAATATGCAACAGGTTTGCCTTCTTGTAACAAAACACCACCCAATCCAATTCCACTAGCATCACATTCAAGCTCAAAAGTCTTATTAAAATCAGGAAGTTGGAGGAGAGGTGCATGTGTCAACTTATCTTTCAGCACGTTGAAAGCGTGCTCTTGTACTTTGCCCCAACTAAAATGCACTCCCTTCTTCGTAAGCTCATTCAAAGGTGCAGCAATGGTGCTAAAGTCCTTCACAAAACGGCGATAGAAGCCAGCAAGTCCTAGGAAACTCCGCACCTGTGTGATAGTCTTTGGCATAGGCCATCCATGTATCGCTTCTACCTTGGCTTGATCAACCTCAATTCCCTGTGGAGTCACAACATAACCAAGAAACGAAACTCGATCGGTGCAAAATGTGCACTTCTCAAGGTTACCAAATAAACGTGCATCTCGTAAAGCATTAAAAACAGCACGCATGTGATCAACATGTTCATCCATAGATTTGCTGTAGATTAATATGTCATCAAAGTATACTACCACAAATTTTCCAATGAAGGCACGCAAAACCTCGTTCATTAATCTCATGAAAGTGCTAGGTGCATTAGTTAACCCAAAAGGCATGACTAACCACTCATACAATCCGAACTTAGTTTTGAAAGCAGTTTTCCATTCATCTCCCAATTTCATACGAATCTGGTGGTACCCACTACGCAAATCAACTTTAGAAAAGACAATGGCACCACTCAATTCATCAAGCATATCATCTAAACGTGGAATAGGGTGTCGATAACGTATCGTGATATTATTAATAGCCCTACAATCAACACACATACGCCATGTTCCATCTTTTTTAGGCACTAAAATAACCGGAACAGCACACGGACTAAGAGACTCACGCACGTAACCTTTGTCGAGTAGTTCTTGCACTTGTCGCTGAATTTCTTTTGTTTCCTCTGGATTTGTCCTATATGGCGCACGATTCGGCAAAGATGCACCAGGAATAAGATCAATTTGGTGCTCAATCCCTCGTATAGGTGGCAGCCCCTCTGGTATCTCACTTGGAAATACATCAGAATACTCCTGCAAAATGTTAGTAATAACAGGAGGCAAAGAATGCTGCATATCTTGAATTGAAATCAAAGCATCCTTGCATACCAAGGCGTAGGCAACAGTAGTGGAAGCAAATAATTCATTAACATCAGTTTTTGTTGCAAGCAAGCAATGTCCTTTCAATTTTATCCCATCTTTGTTATTACCAACAACTTTAATATTCTTGTTGTTCTCAGTTTTAGCTTTGGTAGCTTTAGCAACATCATCACGCACAATAGCCTCAGGGGACATGGGAAGCAAAATAATTTTCTTATCATGGTATATGAGAGAATATTGATTTGATCTACCATGATGCATACAATCTGAATCAAATTGCCATGGTCTACCTAGCAGAATATTACAAGCATCCATAGGCACAACATCACAGTCAACAACATCACGATATGAACCAATAGCAAAATTAATTCGTACCAGCTTGGTTACCTTGACCTTACCACTATTGTTGAGCCATTGAATGTGATATGGATGCGGGTGCGGTTTGGTCGTAAGTGCAAGCTTCTCCACCATGTCGCTGCTAGCCAAGTTGTTGCAGCTACCTCCATCAATGATCAAACGACATGAACGCTCCTTAATGACACACTTTGTTTGAAACAACGTATGTCGCTGATTCTGCTCTGCCTTCTCCATTTGTGCACTAAGCACACGCTGTACAATGAGGCTCTCATAATGCTCTGCATCATCTGCACCAATCTGTTCTTCGGGTGGTTCTTTAGTGCCTACATCATCAGCCGCAAGCAAAGCAAGTGTAGCTTCATCCAAATCACTAGCAGAGGAATACCCACCATCGTCCTTTACCACCAAAACACGCTGATTAGGACAATAACGCTGCACGTGTCCATAGCCCTTGCATCGATAACACAGAACATCTCTTGTTCTACCTGTGGAAGCTACTGAAGAGGCACTACCTGCGGGTTTCTGGGCAGATTTGGTTGCTGAATTTGTGGAAGATGCACGTGGTTTGTCGCTGGAGGAAGGCGGGGGTGCTGGTCGACTTGGCGAGGGAGTTGGTGCTAGTGTACGGCCGGTCATGGATGTAGTCGTGCGCTGTTGCCATGGTGTAGATTTTCCTGCAGAAACATTAGACCTTGCACTAGCACGTCGTCCCTGCACTTCCCTTTCAGCTTTGCAAGCAAGATGAAACAATCGGGTTACATTAGCATAATCTTTATAAGCAAGGATGTCCTGAATTTCCCTATTTAACCCGCCCAAAAATCTAGCCATAGCAGATTCCTCACCCTCCTCTATGTTACAACGCAGCATACCCATTTGTAATTCCTGATAATATTCTTCTACACTTTTAGTACCCTGTCTCAATTGTTGCAACTTGTTTAACATATCACGTGCATAATAAGAAGGAACAAATCTAGCCCGCATGACCCGTTTCAACGCATCCCAAGTTTGTGGCATGTTATTAGGATTCTTCTTACCATGTTCTATCCACCAAACAGAAGCAAATTCAGTAAACTCACTAGTAGCAGCTCTAACCCGCGCATTCTCAGGAAATTCATGGCATGCAAACTTTTGATCAACCGCAATCTCCCAAGTAATGTAAGCATCAGGGTCATATTTACCATCAAAAGGAGGTATTTTAAATTTAACCTTACTAAAAGCATCATCATTACCATGTACCTCACGTCGGTGAAAACCACCCATACCTCTACGGTTAGTACGTAGTCGCCGGCGATTAGGTGCTTCTTGGTCATCTTGTTCAGTATCAGCAACATAGTCATCCCAGTTACCTTCGGCGCCCTCATCACGCCCACCATTGATATTAGCATGCATCTCATCAAACCGCCTCAAGAGTGCGACAAGGCTCTTGTCAATATGAGCAACTGTCATTTCCACATTTGCAAGTTTGGTGTTCGTGTCGATCTGTGTGGCCTCCAATTGCCCCATCTTTTCATTCGTCACCTGCATGTCATTATCAAGAC
Organism: Zea mays; assembly: GCF_902167145.1. Classification (NCBI taxonomy): domain Eukaryota; kingdom Viridiplantae; phylum Streptophyta; class Magnoliopsida; order Poales; family Poaceae; genus Zea; species Zea mays. The sequence continues at coordinate 95,303,661 of NC_050097.1, forward strand.
CTTCCGTGTGCGTCTTCACTAGCCTTACAAAGTGTTGTATGATACCCTTGGTGCGAGGAGAGTGTGGCATATTACGAGAAGCATCATCAACCTCCAATCCTGCCATGGTTAGACGAACAGAGGCAACAAGAAAAAAAAAACGTGAAGGAATAAAAACTCTACAACTATTAGGATGTAGCTACTGCAAGGCGCTCACTCTCAACCTGCCACACAAGCTCTTACCAATTCTTACCTTGCACAACAGGAGGGGTCAGCAACCAACAAGTCTGCAACCGTGGAATAAGTGTATCGGTGCCGCAGCAACACGACCTGTCAAACTGTAGTTGAAATATGTAGAGTTGTAGGTGGGCTGAAGCAAGGAATACACTAGTACCACGTTAGTTACAAAAGCAAGCTGAATAATCGTTCAACGGTGGTACTGTGCTGGTCCTAGGCTAAACCAGGCTAGAGACGTGAGCCTAGGCACAAAGGTAGTCACTGAAAAAGAACAACTAGCACAGCACAAAGAGAAACAACAGATTTAGAGATTCAGCCCCCTTCTTCTTCTTTTCCTTTTTTTTTCTTTTCTATTCTTTTTTTTCTTCTTCTTCTGTTTTTTTTTGCAGGGGCCTAAACCCTTTTTTTTCACTATGACAACCCAAACAATAAAGATATTGCTAACAACCCCTTTAAATCAGATTTAACAAATCTTGTTAATATAGGAAGTCCAGAAATCTCTACGATGATTGCGGAGCGCTCAGAACGAATTTTGAGATAAGGTCAGATCCGTTGGAAAGAAGATAAGATAAGCTTTCCAGATTGTATTTAAACTTCCAAATCGGATATGATATGTATCCGTGGTGGCAAAAACGAACCAGAGATGTTTTTGGTGATGGTGGATTTCGTGGTGACCAAAACGTGGTAGAACTCAAAACTCTAAAGGAATAAACTAAGACCAGCAACTCGACACAACCGATGCAACCAAAAACTCAACAAGCCCTAACTAAGTAGTACTAGTAAATGCTCAATGGTTTATAGGATTGCGGTAAAACTAATCTACTATTTTTTGGCTTTTTCTGGACTATAGGAGATAAGAAAACAGCGAAGAAAAGTAAATCTCTCACCGATAAACCTTGCTCTGATTACCAACTGATGTGCACCCGTTGGGTGATTGCCCGATCTTTCGATGAGAGGGTGTGGAATAACTCGATTGGGGGAGGAGACGACGTTCACGGCCCGACTACAGCCTTCCAAAGACGCTGCGCCTTAGCAACCGATACACCACCTCCTATGGCTGTCACGATCTTGTGGAGCGTGACACCCTGGCCACTAGGGCACTCGTCCTGCAAGCAATCGAAGAACTAGCAAGAACAAGTAGAACAAGTACTGAATTACCAGATCTAAATGTAGGTTTAAAGATCAAACTACAATATGGTGGGGTTCCGAAGACAAGAAGACGGGCGGCTGAACTAGCACGCGCGCTTGCAAGCAAGTAGCGAGAGCTAAACTTGATCTAAACAAAACCCGCTGTTCTTGGTGGCGGCTAGGGGGTTTATAAACATGGGAGGACGACCACAAGGGTATTGGGGTCGTGCTGCAACCCTAGGATGCGTCCCTAATGGACCTAACTTGATACACGACCCATTGGGCCAAAATAGGGTGACGCAGCACCATGGGCAGAAAAGGCAGGAAATGTCTCGGTAAGAAAACAATGATTACGGCGGCCTCAGAACAGATATGACTATAATTCCGGATCCATATGAAAGTAGACTTGATAAGCTTTCCATGTTGTGCTTGAACATTCCAATCCGAGCCCGCATCTGACCGTGGTGACCGTCACAAGTTGGTGTTCTTCTGCAGTCCGAATCCAGCATGTTCAAATCCTTTTCCCTTTCGGTCTTCTCCCTGATTCCTAAGCAAAACAAGAGTGCACGGGTCTCCATGGTCTAAATATGATGGACATGAACTCAAGAGTGTAATCACCTGATGGTTGAGTTGACGAGCACGAGCGCGAGTAATGGGACCAGAAATTGGTACTTGTATTGGTATAGATGCATCAGTAGTGTGGATGTCTTCATCAATCTGTGTATGGTTAAGCGTAAGTAAAAGAAAAAAAGAATTATAAAAAGAACAAGGAAAAATAAAACTCAGCCTTTCTCTAGTCAAATGAAAAGGCACTGGGGACTTAGTTGGTTGTTATCTTGTTTTTAAGTCCTTTTACTCAGTTATCCATTTGCTTAATTAAGGATGCATGCATGCTCGTCCTGAACGACCTCACAAGAAGATAAAAGGGATAGGGAAGAACTCCCATCCTGTAAAAGTGGCCTGTAGGGCCTAGTCACTTAGCCACCTAGCTACCCTTCTATCATCCTAAGGCTTCACGTCCTAGGTCTATCCTGCTCGTCCTAAGATCTATCCAACATTGTTTCTATCAAATTTTACTTTTAGAAAAGGGATGGCATTCATGTTTTATTGATTCCTCTGCGGTGGTACAAGCTCCGATACCAGCTGTGGCGGAACTGCCCGAATTAGTCCAACTTAAGTGCCTAAGCCCTGCCTTAGAGGCTAGCCCACACTTAAATGGGAATAACTCGTCAATCCCTCGGATCTAGTCCGACACGGCCACTGACAGGATCAAGTACCACAGTCTCACTCGATGGTGAGTCACAGGGCAAATACAATAAAACATAAAACCATGCATGTGAGAGTATTAAATTATTACATCATCATCATCGGAGTTTTTGCAAAAGCAACCATCATTGTTCGAAGTGCAGCGGAATAAAACGAACGACAAATAAATAGAGAGATGGAGAAGCCTGTCCCATCACTCCTCATGCTCCTCCTCAGCCGAGGCAGGGTCCCACTCAACAGTCCAACCTGGTGGCAAGGTGGATGGCTAAGTCACTCCAGCAACCATGTCCTCCAGAGAACCTGTAAAATTATGCCACAAGAAAGGCTGAGTATACTAATACTCAGCTAGACTTACCCGGTGTGAGGAGTCTACTCCTCTACCTCTAGACATGCAGCTGTTTGGCTGTGGGGTTTGGTTGCCAAAAGCACTAGCTGAGTTTCTAAATCAAGATTTTAACTTTGTCAAAATTAAGTGTGACTCTCTTAAGGCTAAAAGTGAACTATCTACTCATACATAGTAGCAAGCATTTTTAGCATTCAACAGCTTGTATCATCTCAACACAGTTCCACTTGTTACTCAATGCAGTACAATGGATCAAGCAGTCTCATTAGCTGCGAGAAGCAGACGATTCGAATCGAGTTTTTATCCTTGCAAGGTAAACCTAAACACACGACGTGGCGAGGCACTCCGTCCCCACACACATCAACCGTCCCCGTCGATTCCCTGGCAACAGATCAGGGCTCACCGCCTTGGCGTACAATGCCTCACTGACCCCGACTGCCGTCGTGCAGTGACCGCACTTGTACCCACCATAACCGGAATGGGAGACCACGTCTCAGGTCGCGTGAGGGGATATGTCTGCGGGCAGGTTCAATCAGGTACTAGGCTTACCGATTTACCATATTTCTCGGCATATGTTTAGTACATTCAAACGCTTGACACAGGTATCCGCACGTTAATCCTTATTCCAATTTCATCTCGTAGACCACGCATCCCCATGGATCCGTGTCCACAGACCAATCATCCATATGATATGAAAGTGGGTACAACCAATTCCTGACCTCGCGCGAGTGCTAGAAAAATCACTCGACTTCTACCGAGATCCCTAATTAGCAACGCAGCTACTCGACCTAACATACTAGTATCCATCTCAACAAGGATTCCTGAGTTCATGCAACTAGGGTTTCAATCAACTCCTACACTTAAGTGCACAGTACAAGCCTACAGACATTAAGTGCAGTAAAATAGCATATATAAACGGTTATGCATAAAACCGGGGCTTGCCTTCCAAAGCAGGGGCATGCAGGTCCTCTGGTGCAGGCTCCGGTGCTGGGTCGGGGGCTACCTCCTGAGCAGCTCCTTGCTCCGGCACGAGGACGTACTCTCCGTCAGCAAGATTACAGTCTATCGAATGCAATGAACATGCATGTTATAATTATGCAGGATTAATAACATTATGCAAAAAGAAAACTAAGTTAAGGAAAAACTTAGGGTTTCTGGGTCATACGGGGCCTTTAGTGGTTTATGCTTATCACTCCTAGGTTTAGGTTTTTGTTGAGGATAATATAGTGGATTTGCATTGTCCTTACACATTTCAGTGGGCAATGTTATAAGGGTTTTAGGATGACACTAATTACTAGTATTTATTTTTCTTCCTTTAATTTCTACTTATGGTTTCTAGTGTAGGTTTGAACTATGACAATGAGTTAATAATTTCCAAAAATTCTGTAAAAATTGCAGTGGGTTGCCATTGGCTATTCTAGCTGGTTTTAGGAATTTGAGGTTTAAACTATAAAGGCTATGCTTTACATAAAAATAACAAGGGTGGTGTAAAATGGGCCACTTTACACTACATCTCACCATTAGAGTTGAGTTTCTTCCTAAGGGTCATTTTTGTTTGGATCTAACAGTAATACTAAACCTCTGTGCCAAAATCCATAGGAAGTTATTTGGTGATTATTTAATTGTGATTTTCTAAAGTTTAATGCCAAAAAGGTACTTATAACTAACTTGTCATTTGAAAAATACCAAACAACAAAGTTTATATTTTTCCTCTGTTCATAATAACCAACCATTAGTTATCCCAAGGTTTGGGGTGTCTTTGCCTTAAGGTTATTTTTGTAGGGCTTTTCTAAGTTATCCTTATTTTATTAATTTAAAAGGTATCCTACTTATTTTATACTAAACCAGGGTATGATATATTTTTCCAGTGAACTACATCAAATAAGTATCCTAACAAAAATAGGGGTGCTCTCTGGTCCATGGTTTAAATTACATTTTCTATTTTTCTTATCTTTGAGCATATTATGGAATAAGGGGTAAAAACTAACTTAATAGAGTGGACAGAGAGGTTTAACATTTTTGAACAGGCCAGTAGGTAGATATAAGCTTCTCCAAATTTTTCTAACCCTAGTCAAATAGCACAACTATTTTTCTTATTATTATTGAGCTTTTGGCCAAAACTAACATTAAATCAGAGTTTTAAAATCTCCCTTAATACCAAGGGGTTTTATATTTTTCTTAAATAGGTTACATTAATTAGAGCCTGGCAAAATTGGTTTGACCAAATTTGGATGAACTAAACATAAGTTATGAATTTTTAAAATAGATTTTAAAAAGAGTTTCCTGGAAAAACGGTTTACACCGGGGTCCCTGGGTTTAAACCAAATCAACTCTCGCAGATCTACCCTCGCGCCACTGTTCCCCTGTGTCTCTGACATTTCACAAAACCCCCCCGACCTTCTCTCCCTCTCACCCGCAGTCCTTTCCCCAACTGAACAGTAACCGCGGGAAAGAAAAGGGTGGCGCGGCTTACCGGCGGCGAGGGAGGTCCGGTGAAGGGTGGGGTTGGCTCGGGGAGACTCTGGCGGTCACGTCGAGGTACGGCTTGACGTCGGGGATGGCCGGAATCGCCCGGTCCACGAGCGCAGGCGGGTGTGCTCGTCGGCGGCGAGTGTACCGGCCGAACTACGGCGAACTGGTTCAATCCAAGGGCACGGTGAGCTTCACGGTGTAACGTAGCGACTGTGTGCACAAGGAATCGAAGGATGGTTGAGCGGTTTACCCGGTCCACGTACTCCGGCGGGGTTGAGAGCTCCGGCGAGCGTGGACTGGCCTCTCCGGCGAAGCAAACTCCGATTCCTCGCTCGGGGAGCTTCACGGAGGCGTGCACAGTCTTCCCCGAGGGCTGGACGGAGTTGAGAATGGCTCTGCTGGCCGGTCTACGGTGATAGGGGGATTGGGCGGCAGCGGACTCGCTGCGCACGGGCAAACGGCGACGATCTAACTCCGGTGAGGTTTTGAGGGTGCGCGGAAGAGTGCATTCGAAGCCTGGGAGGGTTTTATAGGCTCGGGCGCGGGCCACGGCGCTGGTTTGGCTCGGGCGCGGCGCTGGGCACGCGGGAGCGCGCGCGGGCGTGCTCTGGCGCGGGCAGAAGGCGTCGAACACGTGGAGGTGAGTTTCTTCCATTGTTCAAACGTCTCTAGAGATCGCATACGTGCGAATCTTGCCATGAATCCGGCGCAGACCTCCTCCTGGCACCTAGGGCTATCTCACATGTGTGAGTTCCAAAGGAAGATACGCCCTAGATCAGGAGATAGACAGGCGCCAAATCTGGCTTGTCTCACTGCCCACTCCGCGACAAAACTGATGCCAATCCCTGTCAAACGTCCAAGTCTCGGTCTCCACTTTTTCCAGGGGGTGCCTTAGGTGGTATACCACATTTTTGGTATAGAACCCAAGTGGTTTTGGTGCCATCTTCAAGGTGAACACGTTTGATTTTTAAACTAGGGTTAAAAATGGACTTAGGGAGAGATAGAGAGCTCTAGCTCTCTCTCCACTTGGAGATTTGAATTGGGGTTTCTCCAGGGGTCTTTTTGCATTATTCCTCTCCCCTAATTGCTGGTTATAAGGTTGCTTAGGGTTTGGGTAAAGATTTCCCATGCTTTGCACATTTGCTCACTCTCTTCCCCCCCCCCCCCTTACTTAGGGTTTTGGAAGATAGGGTTTAAAAAGAGGTCTAGGGTTCTTCTCCCCTCTTATCCAAGGTAGTAAGTGAGCAAGGATTAAAGTAATGTTTCTTAGGTCATTGGCCACATGATTAGCACATGATCTCCAAAGTTCTTAGGTGTGGCCCTAAGCCTCTACCACATGTGATCAAAACCTTTAGTACCAAGGTGGGCTCTAACCAAGGTAACACCTGGGGTGTTACATATATAAGCCTATCTCAAATTCATGGGGGTGAGAGATGTAAATTAATTCTATAAATTTTCATGTTACTTTTCTAATGTACAATTTATAGCACACTCTTCTACTTGTTTCTCTATAACATAAATGTAGTGTATAACTATCTATCTGATATGATTTAGGATAACATACAAATACATTACATAAATAAATATATTAACTCAATTAGTTTTGTCTAAATTATAATTATCAGAATAGAATTCAATTCCAACGAAACAAACGAGACTAAATATAAATAGCAATTGAACTATGGTTGTTTCATTTAAACAAATATTCATATCCACCTAGCCACCAGAACACACATATTTTTTGTTTTATATTTTATACTCAAGTATAATATAGAGACTTTTATGAAAAAATAGAGGAAAAATTAAAACCGGGCCATGTTCAGGCCAACCATGACACTTTTTACGTGAGTTTGCTACCTCGATGATTTATATGATTTTCTTTGCGTTTAATATCAATTATAACTATGATAACTTATTTTTAGTCGTTTTGTACCGAAAAATATAGATTGGTCAATTCGTTTAGTAAATCAACATATCACGCATACTTGTAAATTGTTTTCACATCTTAATGAAATATATATATTCATATGCAAATTAGCAAGTCAATTTTTAGAATAGTTCATACACATCGGTTCAGAACTTTATGCGAAAGAATGTTGGCTCTATATCTGCTTATGCGAAAGAATATTGTCTCTTCCCTTTCCTATAGGAGCGTGAAATAAGTTTTACTAGCAGTGTCGTACTTGAGGTGCCAGTAGCCTCAGTGTGCCACTCGCTCCTCAAGATGGTCTCACTAGCAGCAAAATGATCTCTAACGAGTTGACTCGCGTGCTTGACTTGGATTGTACTTTGTCTCTTTTGTCACCTAAGCTCTGGTGAATTCCTCCGGCATCGAAGTTAGAACAATGGTTCGGTCAACTGAGCATGTCTCCAGTCTATAAAACTATGTAGTTGAGAACCTCACAAGTAGATTCATAGTAGTTAACAACTCACCATCTCCTTTCGATAGGCTTAGGATCTCCTTATTTGTGAGCCATATTTGTTACATATTAGTTTGAGAACCTCATAGGTAGATTCACAGGTAGATTCATAGTAGTTAACAACTCACTATCTAGTTGAGAACCTCACACGTAGATTCATAGTAGTTACATATTTCTCCACAACATAAAAGATAAGAGAGCCATATTTGTGAGCTAAAATAATTTTTATAGTCACAACTCACCATCTCCTTTCGATATGCTTAGGATCTCCTTTTTATAACTTTTTACCATACAGTGCAAAATTGTTCTATGGAAGTTACATTGAGCCATATCATGTATTCAACTTAGGATTTGCCTATTTCGATTAATAGTTACATTGAGCCAAATTTTGGTCGTTCGAAATGACCGATTTCGACATTTGTTATGATTGTTGAGTTGATTCTTGATAGCATCACTATGTATGCACAAGTGTCCCCGTTGCAACGCACGGGTATATACCTAGTATGTATATAACAATCACTCAACGCAATCGACTCCTACTTAACATGAGTTGGCTAACACAGTATAAACTTAGCAAACCATTTTAGACATTGCAACTAAAAAACATGGGTTGCAGCAGATTAATCATCTTTTCTTAACCATTGCTCAACTTAAATTGGTTAACACACAAGTCACCTAAATAGCACATTTTTGGGGGTCTATCATGGAGGCGTTTACACATGGCGTAAAACTCCATAAGACTACATTTGCTACTGACACCAACAATACCTACTGACCTATTATTCATATCACGAGCACAGTTACACGCCGTATACTAGTTTCTAACATAATCCTCATATAACTCGTAATTCAAACTACTCACTAACAATAAATCACGCATGACAACTACCACATCCATCGATTTATTTATTTGGAACACCGCCTGCCTAGCATACCACTAGTACCCCACATTTCGACTCAAGCTCAATAATTCATCATTTATTCGATTATACAACAGCGACCTAAGCGTCGTGTTACCCAATATTTAGATTTTCCTTGCCGCGAGTATAACCATATTATGACATATACCCGCACACCTCAATCAAATATCTCACGCCACCACTACTATATCACACCACGGCACACACACACCTACGTGCACTAATTAAATCCTCGCATCCCATGTATTTCCAATTTACTCATCACATTAAACAACACAACATGTTTGCTTACCAAAACGTGAAGGCAACCTTGCTATGACATATAACCAAAACATTTTATACGCACATATACTCCAACACCAATGTACACCACATCGACTAAAATATAATTGTACAAACTACAAATCACACACATCAAACAACACATCGCATATATTTTTATCTAATTATAAAAACATCCGAGTTCTTTTCTACTTCTTTTTCTTTCGCCACAAACTTCAATCCATACCAATACAATTTTTAAACATGCACCACATCGACCAAAACATAATTAGACAACTACAAATCGCATACATCAAATAAACTCCTGTTCTCCAATCGCAAATGCGATCCTACCAATGTGTATAGCCGAAACATATTACACACATCATCATATATACATGCACTGCCCGACATCAACCAAAGCATATGTATTATAAACTATAAATCAATCAACCTGAACGAGTCGGGACTAAACGCATGGGCTGTCCACATGGCTCGGCATTTCGTTGAACGGGCAAGGCGCGAAGCGAGGCGTTGACCACTAGCTGCAATAACACAAAACATTGTTGACGACAGTTCCTCAAACATCATAAACGCCAGAAAAACAGCGAGGACAACGGGGTTCTCACCGAGGGTCGACAGCGTCGTGGGCGGAGCTGTCTACAACACCAAGCCTTTCACAAGCATTTTGTCGAGCACTCGCAGAGCATGCGCAGCGCAGGACTGCAGGGAGACGCTGCTGCAGGGGTCGACCACAGATTGCATGGAGGGAGAGGGATGGCGTGGGAGAGGGAATGGGTAGAGATGCAGTGGATCTCGGGTGCCTAGAGGCCAACAACGATGGAGGCTTTGGCGAGCTCGGCCATGGAGCTCCTACGCGCAGGGAAGAAAAAGCTCCCTGTTGCCGAACGCCGTGGATAAAGGGGGCACTCCCTTGGGGGCCATGCTCCCGCGATGGCGTGCTGCTGCATCCCAGGGAGCCGAGGGGGAAGAAGGGTGCTGTTGCTGGGCGGCTGATGAGGACATCCTCCACTATTACCCGTTGGCAAAGACGCAATTGGCCCAGTTGGCCCAATTGTAGTCGGACAGTGATCGTGTGAGCCTCAGAATTATCCCACCTCGCTTAACTTAGGAGGAGGAAGCCACTTTAAAAGGGAGAGCCACCCTTCCCCCATTGGACTAGTCTTTTGGGGCGATTGGGCCTTTCCCTAAGTTGGGTGTGCTTAATGAACTGTTGGGCTCCGGGCAACCCTAATTTGTTGGGCCTCGGCCAACCCCACCTGGGCTGGGTGTATCATCTGGTATTAGAGCTAGGGCCTATTTTAAGAAGGTGGGAATGATGAGGACATCCTCCACTATTACCCGTTGGCAAAGACGCAATTGGCCCAGTTGGCCCAATTGTAGTCGGACAGTGATCGTGTGAGCCTCAGAATTATCCCACCTCGCTTAACTTAGGAGGAGGAAGCCACTTTAAAAGGGAGAGCCACCCTTCCCCCATTGGACTAGTCTTTTGGGGCGATTGGGCCTTTCCCTAAGTTGGGTGTGCTTAATGAACTGTTGGGCTCCGGGCAACCCTAATTTGTTGGGCCTCGGCCAACCCCACCTGGGCTGGGTGTATCAGCGGCCATGGAGCAGGAAAGTGGAGGTCGGCCAATGGGACTTCAACAGTGGGGCGCTTAGATGGAATTTTCTGGGCGCCAGCCCTTCCCTGTGTGATGGCGAGGCCGAGCTGGGAGAGGGGAGCCGCTGTCCTCTGCTGGCCATGGAGTGAGGAGCAGGGAAATGGCAGAGGAGGGGAGGTCGGCCTGCTTGCTTGAGGAAGAAGAAGAGGGAGGAGGGAAGGGCGCCATGAAAGGGACGCCGAGGTGCAGCACGGCAGGGAGATTTCCTGTGCCGTGAACAGGGGAAAGAGATGAGTGCGTGTGGGAGAGGAGGAAGAAGAGAGTGGCGGCTAGGGGGGTAGATGCAATTTTCCATATTGGCAAGGGGAGGCACTTCTATTTATAGAGGAATCCTAGGGTTAGGGTTCCAAATTGGCTGGGTTGGGCTAGCCCAAAACACGAAATCGGGCTGTGCTAAATTATTTTCCGGAGTAAAAATGTTCCTGCGGATTTCATCTCAACGGAGAACAGAGCGAAATAGAGTTCGGATGAACGGACGATTGAGCGATTAACTCAGCCGAGAGTCTGATCTGATTTCGCTTGGCAATAATTCACTACGCAAGATTTGAAAATAAATCGTCTTAAGATGTGACTGACTTTCGGATTTATGATTGAAAGAGATAAACCTCGATATTTAAAAATTATCGCCGAGGTTGATTTTGAATTCGGATCGAACCCAGAGGTATTTAGCCGAGTCGAATAAGAATTTATTTGAGGACAACAAACGGAGAATTCCGTGTGAGAGTATGGATCCGAATAAAGTAGTCGAATATAGATCAAGGTTCGAGGAATTAGACTCAGGCTCAGATCAATTAACAGCCGTCGAGAGTTTGATTTAATGAGCTTCAGTTGAGATTTATAATTCGAGAATGATTTTCGAGTCCGCATTTGTTCGAGAAATAAAAGTTTTAACATGCTCCAAAATTGACTGTTTCTCGCGATCGAGAAATAGAAATTTTCACTGAGCATCCGAGATTAGGATAAATTCCCGACATAACCCGAAATAGACACTGGGGATGTCACAGCCTTCCCCCCTTAAAAGAATCTCGTCCCGAGATTCGAATGAGGAGCTTTAAGGGTGGAGAAGCATGTAACTCCCAGGCTAGAGATAGATGCAAATTCATGAGATGGGATCTAACAAGATACTGAAGATAGATTTGGGTAGAATATCACGACATATTGAGATAAAATGCAGCGATCACTTTGAGAGAATATCCACAAAAGATAGCACATCAGTATAGTCTCGTAATGGATCACAACTATTAACCATGATACCAGCGCATGCCGAGCAGCTCAACCATGTGTGCACCATAGTAGGCTCTCGGTCTCGTCGCGGCACCATTAGTCGTTAGTCATAATACCATTACCAAACGCAACCAATGAGAAATCTACATAGCACAGATAGATGGAGCCCATGAGAGTATGGCTCAGAAAATAAGAATGTGACCGGAGTTGAAACATAGAATTGTTGGCAAAAAGAGCAATACATGAGAACTCTTCAACTCCACGAACTTGTCATGATCACCATGAAGATTATCAGTCAAAGATTGATACGATATTTAATATGAGGAGGAACCAACCATGAGATCGAGATTGATAAGCTTTTAGAGACATGAGAGATCCAAAGATAACAACAACATTCATTAATCCACATGGATATGCCGTTTAGAGATAAGTTGATAAAACAAGCGTCATGATCCTCGGAGAAGGGGGTATGAGAATGACCAGAAATGAGAGATTTAGGCAGATCAACACCTGATACTTAGGAACGGGTAATAGCAGATAACCAGATAATAGGGCAGAATCATTTAAAGGATTTGGAGATTCGGATGATAAGGCCACAACATGATTCATAAGGAAAGAGATCACCAGATCCATGCGAAAGGAGAGGTAGGCAACAAGATCAGCTGGATGATCAACGGGAATGCTATGAAGTTTTAGGGGCAAGGATTTATGGAAAGAAACATGGCCTTGATAGGGTTCGCGCAACTAGACACCAACAACATTTTTTTGACACAACAAGTGCACAAGGGGACTTGGGTTAGTCTAGCGGTCAAGCTACGTCTACAAGTTGTGCAGGTGCATCTTCAAGGGTAAACATGCGAGGGCTAGAAAATATCAATACAAGCATGTGATTTGATTTTATTTTTTAAAAAGGTTTCACTTGCTAAACTCAAGGTTGTTTGGGGGTCTATTCCTAAGCAGAACATGCAACATTTTTTTTGTAAAAAGGGTTGAACAATTACAATATCACCTAGATAGCAAGACAAACGAAACACATAGTACAACCTAACAAGAGATAAGACATTTCTTATATTTCATAACATAGCAATACAACACATTATTCAAAATTTCTTATTATTGGAATAAAGGTGAGAGAAGCATGTTGATGCACAAGGGACAATTATAATGCGACAATCATGATGCATGCTCATTCTAGTTGTCTTCTCAGACCTAACTAATTTTTCGGGTGCTTGCTACAGCATCCTTAATATTAGTAGTAATAGCCTTTATAGCCTATATAAATAGCCACCTAGCAACCCATCTATTTTCCTAAGGCTTCACGTCCTAGGTCTATCCTGATCGTCCTGACGATCTATCCAACATTGGTTTCTAAGCCAGTTTTACTTTTAAAAAGTTGGTATTTATGACTTATTGTCTTCTCTGTGATGGTATTCGCTTCGGTACTAGCTGTGGTGGAACCGCCCAAATTATTCCAGCTTAAGTGCCCAAGTCGCACCCTTAAGGGTAGCAACACACTTAAACAGGAATAAACCGTCAGTCCCTCGGATCTAGTTCGATAAAGCCACTTACCAGGATCGAATACCACTAGCTCACACGAAGGTGAGGCACAGAGAAATACAATAAAGCATAATACCACAAATTTAATAAGCACCAATAGTGATTACATTATTGGAGTTTCAGAAATAATAACCATAAATTTTAATGAAGCGGAAACAACTAACGGAGAAAACTGAGTAATCATGGCGAAGCCTGGTGTTGGGGACTTGTTCTCAAATGCTTCAAGAACAAGGCAACACAGAAAAATGTTAATCGGTTAAGTCCTTCGTCCTACGAAGCATTATTTCCCTTGGGATATAATGATTTTCGGACGAAGGTCACAAAGGGCGAACCTTTATAAATGCATTACATATTGACGAAGAATGAATTACAAGAAACATAAAGAATTACGTAGATCATCATATATTATTATTATAAATAAAAATAACATTGAATTGCAGATGTACCTCCAATTTGAAGGAAATGAAAGTACAAGCGTGACGCAAAAGTGAACACCAAATCAGCGTGAACAGTACGGGGGTACTGTTCACCTATTTATAGGCACGGGGTACAACCCATACAAAATTACATACATGCCCTTTACATTTGGTGGTAATTCTATAGTAATCTATCGAGGTCTAAATGGCCTTTTCATCTTCAAGTCGGTTCCCTTTTCTGCGAACATGCCGAAGCTTTCCTGCTTCACAGCTTCGGCGCTGTGTCAACCTTCGTATCTTTTGAGCTTCTCCCTCTCTGATACGAGTCCGAAGATACCTATTCACACATTATACTCTAGAAACACTGTTAAATCATGTTTTTGAGGACCTTCGGAAGCCGAAGGCCCCCAACAGTAGCCCCTCGCAATATTAATTTGTTAAAATAATAAATAATAAATTTAGATTGCGACATGGACGAAGGCTTTAAGCCGAAGGTCCAAAAAAACACCTTCCCTTTGCTAGAATAGCAACATTCACTGACAGGCGGGGTCTTTCCATTTTTACCGCACCGAGCGTATAAATAAGAGCATACCACGAGCTCATTTGGTACGCTCTCTTGTCACTTGCTCTCGCTCGCTCGATTTTTAGCTTTTGCGTGCTAAGATTCCCTGAGTCTTTAGTTTTAAAGCTTCGGCTTTGAAAACAGTTTTTTAGTATTTCCGAAGATGTCTGGAGACAAGAAAGCTGTTGCTGAGACGAAGCTGTCTCTTGATGAGGAGAAAAACTTGGGGTTTCTTATAGCGATGTCGAAGACAAACACGGAAAAAATTGCCAAGGAAATTCTGGAAGGCTTGTCTGAGGATACTGGTGACAGTGACAGTTATGATGTGGACAGCGGTAGCGAAGACTCCGAAGATCGTCCCTGGCGACCAAGCCATTCAGTTTATGGTAAATCAACTATCAAAGAGAATCATCTTGTCAACATGAGAGGAAGGTATTTTCGGGATTTGTCCATTGTGAGGGCCGATGAAGGAGAGAAGACTTGTCCACACCCTGAAGAAAATGAAGTCGTAGTATACCGAAGCTTTCTGAAAGCTGGGCTACGATTTCCCTTGAGTAGCTTCGTCGTGGAGGTGTTGAAAATCTTCGAAGTCTATCTTCATCAACTTACTCCCGAGGCAATTATAAGGCTAAATATCTTCGTGTGGGCCGCGAGAAGCCAAGGTCTGAAGCCTGATGCAAGAAGCTTCTGTAATATACACGAATTATTATATGAAACAAAGCCTTGGGGCAAAGAACAGTACCATAATAACTTTGGCTGCTACAGTTTTGTCTCTCGGTCCGGGGCAAGCTGTCCCGTACCAACCTTTCGGAAGAGATGGCCCGGGGATTGGATGACAGAATGGTTTTATGTGAAGAATGACCTATCAGCACGAGAAGATATCAAAGGTATAATTATGCGTCCTATTTGGCAAAGCTTCGGCCTTCGGAGGCCGAAGGTGGAAATGAATGAAGCTGCCGAAGAATGCCAGAGGGCCTTCGGCGTCATCTGCTCTTTTATTGGAACAAGAGATTTAGTACAAGAGCATATTGCCTTCCGGGTGTGGCCTCTTGCGGAGAAATGGGAAATGCCTCAAGAAACCATAAAAGAGGCCGACGAAGGTGGGCTTGTGAGACTGAAGTACACCTTCAAGTTTGGAGATAAATTTACTGAGCCAGATGATGACTGGCTAAAGAGTATTGAAAATTTAAGTGACGAATTGCTTGGTGCTTATTCGAAGGCCGAAGATACTGCGATGTCAGCAGCCTTCGGAGGCCGAAAAAAGAAAAGGCTGAATCGGGTATTTGATGCAATTGGGTTTGTTTACCCTGACTATTGCTACCCCGTCCGAAGGCAGAAAAGAAAGAACACAACCTCTGCAAAAGAAGAAGCTGCAACTGCTCCTAGCGAGCCAGAGCCTGAAAGAAAGAAAATAAAAGTCCTCACTCACCGGCCGCGCTATATCGAACCAGCTTCGGTGCCGGAGTTTACCGAAAAATCTTCTTCGGCTACCGAGGCTAAAAAGCCAACCAGACCAGTCACGCCGCCTGCAGCTGCAGGGATGACCGAAACGGCGAAAAGATAGAACTAGAAGAACCGAAGGTTTCGCTGCCAGAAACCAAAGAAATGGCCGAAGCGCCGTCCACAGAAAAAATTGGAGAAGTGAAAAAACCAACTGAAGAAAAAGTACCAGAAATTGTGAGTCCTGCAACAAATGTTGAGACAGTAAAAAATCAAAAAGTGCCAGCAGTAACTCCAAAAAGAAGAAGAATGGCCAATGTGCTAGATGTACTAGAAACAATTAAAACTTCAAGCACACCTCCGAAGAAGGCTGCTGCCATTCCTGAAATGACAACTGAAATTTCTGATAACAAAACTCCAGTGCAAGGGACTAAAGCCGAAGCTAGGTCCTCAGAGCCCGCGAAGATAGAATCCTTGGAAACTGAGGAAAAAATAACAAAGCCAACTTTTGTTGAAGAGATCGGAGTCATTGCCCCCGAAGCATCCATCAGAGTTCGTGATTATATTGTTCGTCATGCTTCGGGGAAAAAACTTTCAGAAAAAGAGGAGCAAGAGGCCCAGCATTACGCCCAAAAGCTGAAGTATCCAAAGGGGGCGTTAATATTCAATGGTAGTGGAGAAGAAGACTTTTTGTATTGTCTCCCTGACAACAAGGAAATTTCTGTTTGCCGGGAGATGAGCAAGAGCTTCGGATTCCCAACCTTAGAAGACGGGCTCTCGGTGCTGTCGAAGAACGATTTGGCCGACAGCCTGGCCTACAATAGCTTAAAGGTGCGACAAATGGGATCCTTGTATTCTTTGATGATACCAAAAAAAAAACCTTTTGCTTGTTTTATTGAAACACACATACTTTTCTTTGCAGGGCCTGATACTTAGTAATGCCCTCAGGGCACAAAAAGATGCTGAAGACGAAGGGTGTACTATAGCCCTGAGCAACCTTCGTTCCGAAGTAATTGAACTGAGGAACGAAGGCCTCGAAAAAGATAAAATATTACACTCATTGGTAAATAAAATAAAGGAAGACGAAGCTGCGTTCAAGAGTCAGGCTGAAGCTCAGAAACGTGAAATAGAAGATCTTCGGAAACAACTGGCCAGAGTCAGGGAAGAACGTATACTTGAAGAAACAAGGCGAGAGCTCAGCGACCAATGGGCGGATCACTTGGAAGCAACTGTTGAAGAGCTTCGTTCATCCAAGAAGAGGTGCTATAACAAATCTATAGAATGTGTTAAAAAGTTGAAGGCTAGCTTCGCCAGGGTCGGCGCCTTCTCTAGTGAAGAAAACTTTATAAGAGGCAATCCCGAAGGTACTATTGAATGGATCAACCACGAAGCTGAAGCCTTCGAAGAAATTTTAAATAGCCGTGGGGATATATGTGCTTTCTCTGGGGCCAGAGGAATTGCCACCATTCTAGAGAAGAAGGGCTGTGAACACGTAAAAATCTTAGCACAATCCGAAACTGCTTTGTCCTTTGAAGACGCAAAAGACCCTTCGGCCGAAGCAAGCATAATTAGTGGAAAGTTTTTACTGATATCTGGGATAATGGTGGCCGAGAAATGGCAGGAGAAATTATTCAAAGAAGTGAAAAGGGCATTCACGATGCTAGAGAAGTGGCTAAGGCTGCTGAAAAGAACACAGAGCCCGAAGGTCAATTAGGTATTAACTAATAGTTTGTATTGTGTTGTAATTTTTGGTTTTAAGCTTCGTTTTCCGTTTGTAATAGCAGCATAGCCGTGTCCTGTCCTTCAGATCCTGCTGAAGCGTCTCCAGGCCTTCAGCCGAAAGGAGACGATGAAATTAAAAAGATGGCCGAAGCAATCATGGACGAAGTCGTCAATCGACTCCTGAATGAGGCTGCAGAAGTTGTTCTAAAAGAAAATTGAACACTATTGTAAAGTAAACTTCTGAATTGTGAAATTTTGTAATCCTGAATGTAATATACCCTTTTTATTGCTTAATTCTTTACGATGCATGAAACTTTACATGTACCGCTTTTTGAGTCTTTGACGAAAAAACACCTTCCCTTCTTTTCATGCTTCGTGAAGAAGGATTTTTGTTTGTCACAACAATATCCAGTGTTCTGATGAATAATATCCAGGCTTCTTGACAATGTGAAGCTACTTAGCATGGTTTGCCCTTTTCAAAACATTCTTCCGAAGATCGATGTCACATCCCCTTCTTGTGCTTTATGCAATATGATGTATGATGCTTATGTTATGCGAAATGATGCGATGATGTTATGCTGAGTAAAATGGTTGTTTATTCCGAAGGTACACGCGTTCCTGTGACAAAACATACAAAATTTTTCATTATAAGCCTCCCTTAGGAGCTTCTTCGCCTTTTACTTCAGCGGAATCAGCGTTGACTTTTCGCTGTAAGCTCTGCATTCCCTTAGGAACGTCTTTGGAGCTTCTTCGCCTTTACTTTTGGCGGAATCAGCGTTGACTTTTCGTTGTAAGCTCTGCATTCCCTTAGGAACGACTTTGGAGCAAAAAACTTACACTGGGTTCCCTTTGGAACGACTTTTTGTGACTTCGGCAACTTACTCTGCGTTCCTTAGAACGACTTTTTGCTGTTTCGAATAATTTTCGGTAGTCCGAAGGTCCTCTTGATTATCACAAGTCTTTAAACTTTAACAATTTAAGCTTGAGAAAAATATATTTTCCTTGTGGGAATCAACGAAAGTATTTATATGAAACCTAAACAATATCCTTTATTACAGAAGACAAAACTGGATAGAAAAGATTGCTATTAGGGTAGGATATTTGTCAATAGATGTGCTTTGACTCTGGCACGGTGCTGTTGACTGTACGAGCTTCGGACTGCTCTCGGAAGTCCCTTTGGTGTGGAGCATACTGGCTCCCTTCTGGCTGCTGTCCTTGCTGTAACGGAGGTGGAGGCGGAGGTTGTTGCCAAGAAGCTTGAGATTGACTCGCCGAAGCAACAGAAACTGCAGGGTGGTTGCCCACATACTCTGGGATGTAGGGCGAGTGATACGAAGCTGTATGCATGACCTGCTTCGGCTGAGCTTGTTGTGCTGCGGCTTCGGCTATTTCCTTTTGCTTCTGGATGGTAACATGACACATCCTGGTAGTATGGCCCTTGTTCTCACCACAGAATAAGCAAAAGATTCTTCTCTGTTGATCGCCAAATCTTCCTCCGAAGCCCCTGGCACCTCTGCCTCTTGGAGCTGGTGGTCAGAAGGGAGCTTGCTGTTGCCCCGAAGCCTGTGAGGAATATTGTGGCCTTTGCTGTTGGCTCCCCTTATCATCACTTTGTGTAGAGTTATGAATTGATCTAACATGCCTCGGGTAAAACCTCCCACCGAAGCCCCTGGTCATTTCAGAAAACCTGAAGGCCTCCTCCCTTCTTTGGCGAAAATCGTTATCGGCCCGAATGTACTCATCCATCTTCTGGAGAAGCTTCTCCAAAGTTTGAGGGGGCTTCCTGGCGAAGTACTGAGCTGACGGTCCTGGCCGAAGCCCCTTGATCATGGCCTCAATGACAATTTCATTGGGCACCGTTGGTGCCTGTGCTCTCAAACGCAAGAACCTTCGGACATACGCCTGAAGGTATTCTTCGTGATCCTGGGTGCACTGGAACAGAGCCTGAGCAGTAACCGGCTTCGTCTGAAACCCTTGGAAGCTAGTTAACAAGAGGTCCTTCAGCTTCTGCCATGAAGTGATCGTTCCTGGTCGAAGGGAGGAATACCAGGTTTGAGCAACACTTCTGACAGCCATAACAAAAGATTTGGCCATGACCGCAGCATTGCCACCATAGGAAGATACTGTTGCCTCGTAGCTCATCAAAAACTGCTTCGGGTCTGAGTGGCCATCGAATACTGGAAGCTGAGGAGGCTTGTAGGACGGAGGCCAAGGTGTAGCCTGCAGCTCAGCGGACAGAGGAGAAGCATCGTCAAAAACAAAATTCCCATGATGGAAATTGTCATACCAGTCATCTCCGTTGGGAAAACCCTCCTGATGAAGGTCTTGGTGTTGAGGCCTTCGGTGTTGCTCATCCTGAGCAAGGTGACGAACTTCTTCAGAGGCTTCGTCTATCTGCCTCTGTAGTTCAGCTAGCCTGGCCATCTTTTCTTTCTTCCTCTGCACTTGTTGATGAAGCATCTCCATATCTCTGATTTCTTGATCTAACTCGTCCTCTGGTGGTGACGGGCTAACAGCCTTCCTTTTCTGGCTTCGGGCCTCCCGAAGAGAGACTGTCTCCTGATTGTGGTCCAGCGGTTGTAGAGCTGCAGTCCCAGGTGCTGAAGCTTTCTTCGGCGCCATAACGAAGGTTTATGATCGTCGACGATAAAAAACTTCAAAGAGTGGAAGTGAGTTCACCGGAGGTGGGCGCCAATGTTGGGGACTTGTTCTCAAATGCTTCAAGAACAAGGCAACACAGAAAAATGTTAATCGGTTAAGTCCTTCGTCCTACGAAGCATTATTTCCCTTGGGATATAATGATTTTTGGACGAAGGTCACAAAGGGCGAACCTTTATAAATGCATTACATATTGACGAAGAATGAATTACAAGAAACATAAAGAATTACGTAGATCATCATATATTATTATTATAAATAAAAATAACATTGAATTGCAGATGTACCTCCAATTTGAAGGAAATGAAAGTACAAGCGTGACGCAAAAGTGAACACCAAATCAGCGTGAACAGTACGGGGGTACTGTTCACCTATTTATAGGCACGGGGTACAACCCATACAAAATTACATACATGCCCTTTACATTTGGTGGTAATTCTATAGTAATCTATCGAGGTCTAAATGGCCTTTTCATCTTCAAGTCGGTTCCCTTTTCTGCGAACATGCCGAAGCTTTCCTGCTTCACAGCTTCGGCGCTGTGTCAACCTTCGTATCTTTTGAGCTTCTCCCTCTCTGATACGAGTCCGAAGATACCTGTTCACACATTATACTCTAGAAACACTGTTAAATCATGTTTTTGAGGACCTTCGGAAGCCGAAGGCCCCCAACACCTGGCCACGCTACTCCTCCTGGTCCTCTCCTGCGGAAGCAGTAACCCACTCGACCATCTATCCCGGTGGCAGGGACGAAGGCCAAGTCACACCAGCAACCAATCATCCTAAGGAGTACCTGCAAAAATTATGCCACAAGCAAGGCTGAGTATACTAATACTCAGCTAGACTTACCCGGTGTGAGGAGTCTACTCCTCTACCTCTAGACATGCAGCTGTTTGGCTGAGGGGTTTGGTTTGCCTAAAGCACTAGCTGAGTCTAAAATCAAGTTTTAGCTTTTCAAGTTTTAGTATGATCCTTTCAACTAGATATGTACCTAGCTAGTCATAGATGGTATCAAACATTTTATCAATCAACATCTTTTGCCAGTCATCTCATTTCCACTTATTACTCAATGCAGTACAATGAATCAAGCAGTCTCATTAGCTGCGAGAAGCAGACGATTTGAATCGAGTTTTTATCCTTGCAAGGTAAACCTAAACACACGACGTGGCGAGGCACTCCGTCCCTACACACATCAACCGTCCCCATCGATTCCTTGGCAACAGAAAGAGGCTCACCGCCTTGGCGTACAATGCCTTACTGACCCCGACTGCCGTCGTGCAGTGACCGCACTTGTACCCACCATAACCGGAATGGGAGACCACGTCTCAGGTCGCGTGAGGAGGGCAATCTGTGGGCAGATTCACTTAGGTACTAGGCTTACCGATTTACCATATTTCTCAGCATGTGTTTAGTACGTTCAAACGCTTGACACAGGTATCCACACGTTAATCCTTATTCCAATTTTCATCTCGTAGACCACGCGTCCCCATGGACCCGTGTCCACAGCCATCATCATTCTGTTATCAAAGTGGATACAACCAATTCCTGACCTCGCGCGAGTGCTAGAAAAATCACTCGACTTCAACCGAGATCCCTAATTAGCACAGCAGCTACTCGACCTAGCATACTAGTATCCATCTCAAAGGTATCCTGAGTCATGCAACTAAGGTTCCAAACAACTCCTACACCTAAGTGCACATTACAAACCTACAAACAATAAGTGTAGTAAAATAGCATAATAAGTAGGTTGTGCATAAAACCGGGGCTTGCCTTATCTTTAACACTTAGATAGTGTTTGTTGGGTGGCACTCGCTTGGCGAGCATCTATTGGATAAGTCCATTCTTCAGGTCATCCACCAACTGCATCTTGTGGTTGGCACCACGTCACTTGCATGATCATCATCTCTCGGTCCTAAATGAGATGCAGGATGCATATGTATGAATATAATGAAAAATACCCTAAGATATACAAGACACAGTAGAGAACTAACATGAAATTGGAAGACACCATAAACAACCACATGTTCGCTTTAGTTATCTAAACATTATCGACGTTCAACATTAACACCATTAAAAAGACGACAACATTTTAGATATTTACGCAACACAAATACGACATCACAATCAACTAAAGAAAGAAACATATAAAACATGACACATAGGCAATATTAAGTTTAGTCATGGCAAGTCTACATTTATTTAAGTGCTAACCAAACATTTTTAGCAAAAAGGGTGAACTCAACCACCAAATGGACACTTGCAGATTTTTGGACAACAATACAGCAGTCACTTGTTTTAATCATAACTTTTCAAATATTAATCCAAAACTAGCAAACTAGGACTTTCTGGAAAGATTAAAAAGTGAACTATAATTTTGGTATTTTCACCTCAACCTGATTCAACACATAGCAAGGTCAAAAAGTGCAATCACAGCAGCTCTGTCCAGATTTGGACAGATTCAGACTTGCAACTTCAAAATTTCACAACTAAAGATTCAAGCATCCAAACAAAGTGATTTTAGACTTTCTGGAAAGATAATTAAATGTTCTACAAATTATTTATAAACATCACTAGCAGGTTTAATATGTATCAAGGGTAAAATACACTATGAAGGTTGTGCTGTCCAGAACTGGACAGATTCAGTCTTCACACTTTAAACATCCATAACTTATTCTTCAGATCACCAAAAAGAGTGATCCAAGACTTTTTGGAAAGCTTAGCAAAAGCACTACATAACGTTTATAATCACCAAGAAGTGATTCCAGGTTTAATCAAATCAAACATTACAGTTTTCGAAATCGGTTCTGACGGTGGGTAGAACTCAGCAACCAAGTTGTAAAATTCATAACTCTTAAACCGTCAGGCCTATGGTTATGAAATTTTAACACAAGCAAGATCAGAAAAGCATATACAACTTTCTTATAACGACCATGAACAGATTGCAACATTAAATTGAGTAAATAATGCAGTTTCTGAAATCTGTACAGAATTTGGACAGATTCAGTTACTGAATTTGTAAAAAGTATAACTCCTAAACTGTCAGACCTATGGCTGTTAAATTTTAACACCAGCAAGGTAATAAAGTTATCTACCACTTTTCTATAGCACATATCTACAGAAAATAAAATTTAGTTCATCAAATATACAGCACAAGAAAATCACTGCGTGCAACCCAAAACAGCACTAATGAATTTCAGCTCCTATACAAGTCAAGAATTGCCGCGTTCTAGAGACTTCAATTATTCTTACACTTTACCATTTGTTAGAGTTAAAATAACCAAGGGAGGACTAACAAGTGGACTTACTAATTTTTATTCAAGTTATTTCGCGCTCTAGAACTACCATACACAATTAATCAACGCATTCACCACAATCATCGAATCCAGCATATATGTGTATCAAGGCGCTTTTCACCAACTAGTTCACATTTTAGCTTAGACACCACATGAGCACTACTAATTTTTACTCACGATCATAACCATACGTATTTAGACAACAACAAGCAATTTATCGTGATTACGAGTTTAACCAAAGCCATCTAACAAATTGACTAACCCATTATTATCACAATCCGAGACACAATATGTATATAACAATCACTCAACACAATCGACTCCTACTTAACATGAGTTGGCTAACACAGTATAAACTTAGCAAACCATTTTAGACATTGCAACTCAAAAACATGGGTTGGAACAAATTAATCATCTTTTCTTAACCATTGCTCAACTTAAATTGGTTAACACACAAGTCACCTAAATAGCATATTTTTGGGGGTCTATCATGGAGGCGTTTACACATGGCGTAAAACTCCATACGACTACATTTGATACTAACACCAACAATACCTATTGACCTATTATTCACATCATGAGCACAGTTACACGCCTTATACTAGTTTCTAACATAATCCTCATATAACTCGTAATTCAAACTACTCACTAACAATAAATCACGCACGACAACTACCACATCCACCGATTTATTTATTTGGAACACCGCGTGCCTAGCATACCACTAGTACCTCACATTTTGACTCAAGCTCAATAATTCATCATTTATTCGATTATACAACAACGACCTAAGCGTTGTGTTACCCAATGCGTACATCTTTCCTCGCCGCGAGTATAACCATATTACGGCATATACCCGCACACCTCAATCAAATATCTCATGCCACCACCACTATATCACACCACGGCACACACACCTACGAGCACTAATTAAATCCTCGCATCCCATGTATTTCCAATTTACTCATCACATTAAACAACACAACATGTTTGCTTACCAAAACGTGAAGGCAACCTTGCTACGACATATAACCAAAACATTTTATACCCACATATACTCCAACACCAATGTACACCACATCGACTAAAATATAATTGTACAAACTACAAATCGCACACATCAAACAACACATCGCATATATTCTTATCGAATTATAAAAACATCTGAGTTCTTTTTTACTTCTTGTTCTTTCGCCACAAACTTCAATCCATACCAATACAATTTTTAAACATGCACCACATCGACCAAAACATAATTAGACAACTACAAATCGCATACATCAAATAAACTCTTGTTCTCCAATCGCAAATGCGATCCTACCAACGTGTATAGCCGAAACATATTACACACATCCACATATATACATGCACTGCCCGACATCAACCAAAGCATATGTATTATAAACTATAAATCAATTGTTGGGGGTATGCTTTGTAGTCGAAGATCCTAAAGAAATAAACACCTTCGGCAGACCTCTCCAAAGCAGCGCCGAAGCTATCGACTATAAAGCTTCGGCACAGTGACATGTATCAAGACGAAGGGGTGAACTGACTTAAAGATAAAATGACTTAAAGACCCATGATTCTGTGTCATTATTGTAGTTCATTATAAAGGGCATAAATGTAATTATACACAGGCTGCGCCCTGTGCCTATAAATAGGTGAACAGTACCCCTGTACTGTTCATGCTATCCTGTAATCACGCATTGGGCATTTGCTTTTGCTTCACGCTGGTATTTTGCTTTTCTTCGAGTCGAAGGTACATTTGTAATTTATAATCATTTCTATAATAATGAAATAGAAATGAGTTAATAATAATAATGTGTTTATATTATTTTTCATATTTTACAAATCCTTCTTCATTATTTGTTGCGATTATGAAGGTATGTTCTTCATAACCTTCGTCCGGAATCCATTATATCCCAAGGGAAATAATGCTTCGGAGGACGAAGGACTATAACATTTAACAATTTCTGTGTTGCCTTGTTCTTAATTTATAGCAGTTAAGAACAAGTCCCCAACATTGGCGCCCACCTCCGGTGAACTCACATCCACTTGCTGAGCTGATGGCTTCGTTCAAAGCTGGAGTTGCTTCGGCCCCGAAGCTTGTGCTCCCAATAACAGGTGGTTCATGCTCAGAGCCAGCTAACAAGAAACAGAAGAAGGAGGCACAGAGAAGAGTACAACATGTAGGGGTACAAGGACCCTTCATGAAGTAAAGATGGTCTCACATCCTGATTACCTTCTCTCAAGAGGATCTTCAGCTCAAGGATTACCCACACAATGATGCTATGGTTATCTCTTGTGTGATCAAAGGATTTCTGGTCCACAATGTTTTGTTTGATACAGGCAGTGCAGCTGATATTATATTTGCCAAGGCCTTCAGACAGATGCAAGAGCCCGAAGACAAGATCCATGATGCCACACATCCCCTTTGTGGCTTCGGAGGAAGGCAGATTGTAGCACTTGGCAAGATCACAATGTCAGTAACCTTCGGATTTATCAACAACACAAGGACTGAACAAGTTGTGTTTGATATTGTTGACATGGAATACCCTTACAATGCAATCATTGGTCGTGGTACTCTCAATGCTTTTGAAGCAATTCTTCATCCAGCATATCTTTGCATGAAGATACCTTCGGACCAAGGGCCCATTGCTATTCATGGAAGTCAGGAAGCTGCCAGAAGGGCCGAAGGAAACTGGACAGACTCAAAAGTAATCCATAACATAGATGGAGCTGAAGCTTGTGAGCAATACAAGTACAAAAGGGAGAAAGCTGCTTCGGCCGATCAGCCGAAGCCCATGCTCTTATGCGATGACATAGCAGAGCAAAAGGTGCTATTGGGATCTCAACTGTTCGAAGAACAGGAGAAAACCTTGATAAGGTTTCTGTTCAACAACAAAGATGTTTTTGCATGGTTAGCTAATGATCTTTGCGGAGTCAACAGGGATGTTACTGAACACTCGCTCAATGTTGATCCATCCTTCAGACCCAGAAAGCAGAGGCTTCGGAAGATGTCTCATGACAAGGCCGAAGGTGCTCAGAATGAAGTAAAAAGACTCCTCAGCACCGGAGTCATCAGAGAAGTAAAATACCTAGAATGGCTAGCCAACACTGTTATGGTAAAAAAGGCCAATGGCAAATGGAGGATGTGTATTGATTTTACTGATCTCAACAAGGCTTGCCCGAAAGATGAGTTTCCATTACCAAGGATAGATTCCCTAGTTGATGCAGCAGCTTCATCAGAGCTTATGAGTCTGCTGGATTGTTATTTAGGCTATCATCAAATTTGGATGAAGAAGGAGGATGAGCCAAAAACCAACTTCATAACCCCTAGCGGAACATATTGTTACCTTCGGATGCCTGAGGGGCTCAAGAATGCTGGAGGAAGCTTCAGCAGAATGACAGCGAAGGTTCTTCATTCTCAGATAGGCAGAAATGTGCTAACTTATGTTGATGATATCATTGTAAAAAGCACGAAGCAAGAAAATCACATTACTGATCTGCAGGAGACTTTTGCTAATTTTAGACAGGCCGGTCTAAAGCTGAATCCAGAAAAGTGTGTCTTCGGAGTAAAGAAGGGGAAATTCCTTGGTTGCCTAGTTTCAACAAAAGGGATTGAGGCTAATCCAAATAAAATCGAAGCTATTCTTCGAATGGAACCACCTAGCACAAAGAAAGGGCTCAACGACTGACGAGAAGACTTGCATCACTAAACCGATTCATATCTAGATCAGCAGAGAGAAATCTACCATTTTTTGAAGTGTTGAAGTCAGCCAAAGTTTTTCAATGGGGGCCAGTTCAGCAGAAAACCTTCGACGAGCTGAAGCAGTATTTGATAGACTTAACGACATTAACTCCACCAACACAGGGGCTCCTCTATTGTTATATGTGGCAGCTTCACGCTCAGCGGTAAGTGCGGCACTTGTCCAAGAGAAGCTTGAGGGGCAAGTCAAAAAGCAAGCCCCAATATACTTCGTCTCCGAAGTCCTTAGTTTATCAAAGAAAAATTATACAGAATTGGAGAAGGTGTTGTATGCTGTTTTGATGGCCTCCAGGAAGCTTCGGCACTGTTTTCAAGCATACAATATAATTGTCCCTTCTTCACAACCATTGAAGGATATTATGAGAAATAGAGAAGCTACTGGAAGGGTTGGAAAATGGGCTGTGGAACTCAATGAGTTTTGCATTGATTATGTGCATAGATCTTCGATTCAGTCCCAAGCGTTAGCAGACTTCATTGCTGACTAGACGCCAGGGGCTTAGGAAGAAGAAGAAGCGAGTAAAGTTGCCGAAGCTTGGACAGTATTTTGTGATGGTTCTTGGGGAACCTTCGGGGCAGGAGCAGCCGCTGTGTTAGTTGCACCCTCCAAAGTTAAAACTTGCTATGCAGCAAGACTTGATTTTAGCTGCACAAATAACATTGCTGAGTACAAAGCTTTGCTTTTGGGTCTTCGGAAGTTAAAGGCAATGGGAATTAGAAGGGCGGTTCTTAAAACTGATTACCATGTTATTTCTGGTCATATTGACAAGAGTTGTAAAGCAAGAGACCCGAAGCTTGAGAAATATTTAGACATGGTCCGAAGAATTGAAGCTTCCTTTGAAGGGTTTTCTGTCAAAAATATTCCTCGAGGAGAGAATGAACATGCTGATTTGCTAGCCAAGTCAGCAGCACAGGGGCTGCCCTTACCTTCGGAAGTATTTTTCGAAACAATAAAAGTGCCTTCGGTTGAACTTCTTGAGAGAGCAGTCCTCAATATATCTCCAGTTTATAGTGAAGACTGGAGAACTGAAATCATCTCTTTCCTTCAGGGTAATTTTCTTTCAGATGACGAAGCTTATAACAAGAGAATAGAGGCAAGAGCTCGACCATATGTTAGAATAGAAGGGGAGTTGTACAAGCATGGAGTCTGTTCTCCACTACTCAAATGTTTATCCAGAGCCGAAGGTATAGAATTGATGAAGGAAATACACGCAGGCCTGTGTGGATCTCATATTGGATCTAGACCTTTGCTAGGAAAAGTTTTTCGTCAACGATTTTATTGGCCAAAAGCAGCTTCGGATGCAGCGGAATTAGTCCAAAAATGCGAAGGATGTCAGAAATGTGCAGGAGATCAAAAACAACCTTCGTCTTTAACTCAGTTAATACAACCCACTTGGCCATTGCAAAGGTGGGGCCTTGATTTGTTAGGTCCGCTACCACCAGCACAAGGGAACTTAATGATGAAGACATCCACACTACTGATGCATCTATACCAATACAAGTACCAATTTCTGGTCCCATTACTCGCGCTCGTGCTCGTCAACTCAACCATCAGGTGATTACACTCTTGAGTTCATGTCCATCATATTTAGACCATGGAGACCCGTGCACTCTTGTTTTGCTTAGGAATCAGGGAGAAGACCGAAAGGGAAAAGGATTTGAACATGCTGGATTCGGACTGCAGAAGAACACCAACTTGTGACGGTCACCATGGTCAGATGCGGGCTCGGATTGGAATGTTCAAGCACAACATGGAAAGCTTATCAAGTCTACTTTCATATGGATCCGGAATTATAGTCATATCTGTTCTGAGGCCGCCGTAATCATTGTTTTCTTACCGAGACATTTCCTGCCTTTTCTGCCCATGGTGCTGCGTCACCCTATTTTGGCCCAATGGGTCGTGTATCAAGTTAGGTCCATTAGGGACGCATCCTAGGGTTGCAGCACGACCCCAATACCCTTGTGGTCGTCCTCCCATGTTTATAAACCCCCTAGCCGCCACCAAGAACAGCGGGTTTTGTTTAGATCAAGTTTAGCTCTCGCTACTTGCTTGCAAGCGCGCGTGCTAGTTCAGCCGCCCGTCTTCTTGTCTTCGGAACCCCACCATATTGTAGTTTGATCTTTAAACCTACATTTAGATCTGGTAATTCAGTACTTGTTCTACTTGTTCTTGCTAGTTCTTCGATTGCTTGCAGGACGAGTGCCCTAGTGGCCAGGGTGTCACGCTCCACAAGATCGTGACAGCCATAGGAGGTGGTGTATCGGTTGCTAAGGCGCAGCGTCTTTGGAAGGCTGTAGTCGGGCCGTGAACGTCGTCTCCTCCCCCAATCGAGTTATTCCACACCCTCTCATCGAAAGATCGGGCAATCACCCAACGGGTGCACATCAGTTGGTATCAGAGCAAGGTTTATCGGTGAGAGATTTACTTTTCTTCGCTGTTTTCTTATCTCCTATAGTCCAGAAAAAGCCAAAAAAATAGTAGATTAGTTTTACCGCAATCCTATAAACCATTGAGCATTTACTAGTACTACTTAGTTAGGGCTTGTTGAGTTTTTGGTTGCATCGGTTGTGTCGAGTTGCTGGTCTTAGTTTATTCCTTTAGAGTTTTGAGTTCTACCACGTTTTGGTCACCACGAAATCCACCATCACCAAAAACATCTCTGGTTCGTTTTTGCCACCACGGATACATATCATATCCGATTTGGAAGTTTAAATACAATCTGGAAAGCTTATCTTATCTTCTTTCCAACGGATCTGACCTTATCTCAAAATTCGTTCTGAGCGCTCCGCAATCATCGTAGAGATTTCTGGACTTCCTATATTAACAAGATTTGTTAAATCTGATTTAAAGGGGTTGTTAGCAATATCTTTATTGTTTGGGTTGTCATAGTGAAAAAAAAGGGTTTAGGCCCCTGCAAAAAAAAACAGAAGAAGAAGAAAAAAAAAGAATAGAAAAGAAAAAAAAAGGAAAAGAAGAAGAAGGGGGCTGAATCTCTAAATCTGTTGTTTCTCTTTGTGCTGTGCTAGTTGTTCTTTTTCAGTGACTACCTTTGTGCCTAGGCTCACGTCTCTAGCCTGGTTTAGCCTAGGACCAGCACAGTACCACCGTTGAACGATTATTCAGCTTGCTTTTGTAACTAACGTGGTACTAGTGTATTCCTTGCTTTAGCCCACCTACAACTCTACATATTTCGACTACAGTTTGACAGGTCGTGTTGCTGCGGCACCGATACACTTATTCCACGGTTGCAGACTTGTTGGTTGCTGACCCCTCCTGTTGTGCAAGGTAAGAATTGGTAAGAGCTTGTGTGGCAGGTTGAGAGTGAGCGCCTTGCAGTAGCTACATCCTAATAGTTGTAGAGTTTTTATTCCTTCACGTTTTTTTTTCTTGTTGCCTCTGTTCGTCTAACCATGGCAGGATTGGAGGTTGATGATGCTTCTCGTAATATGCCACACTCTCCTCGCACCAAGGGTATCATACAACACTTTGTAAGGCTAGTGAAGACGCACACGGAAGGTCTTGATAATGACATGCAGGTGACGAATGAAAAGATGGGGCAATTGGAGGCCACACAGATCGACACGAACACCAAACTTGCAAATGTGGAAATGACAGTTGCTCATATTGACAAGAGCCTTGTCGCACTCTTGAGGCGGTTTGATGAGATGCATGCTAATATCAATGGTGGGCGTGATGAGGGCGCCGAAGGTAACTGGGATGACTATGTTGCTGATACTGAACAAGATGACCAAGAAGCACCTAATCGCCGGCGACTACGTACTAACCGTAGAGGTATGGGTGGTTTTCACCGACGTGAGGTACATGGTAATGATGATGCTTTTAGTAAGGTTAAATTTAAAATACCTCCTTTTGATGGTAAATATGACCCTGATGCTTACATTACTTGGGAGATTGCGGTTGATCAAAAGTTTGCATGCCATGAATTTCCTGAGAATGCGCGGGTTAGAGCTGCTACTAGTGAGTTTACTGAATTTGCTTCTGTTTGGTGGATAGAACATGGTAAGAAGAATCCTAATAACATGCCACAAACTTGGGATGCGTTGAAACGGGTCATGCGGGCTAGATTTGTTCCTTCTTATTATGCACGTGATATGTTAAACAAGTTGCAACAATTGAGACAGGGTACTAAAAGTGTAGAAGAATATTATCAGGAATTACAAATGGGTATGCTGCGTTGTAACATAGAGGAGGGTGAGGAATCTGCTATGGCTAGATTTTTGGGCGGGTTAAATAGGGAAATTCAGGACATCCTTGCTTATAAAGATTATGCTAATGTAACCCGATTGTTTCATCTTGCTTGCAAAGCTGAAAGGGAAGTGCAGGGACGACGTGCTAGTGCAAGGTCTAATGTTTCTGCAGGAAAATCTACACCATGGCAACAGCGCACGACTACGTCCATGACCGGTCGTACACTAGCACCAACTCCCTCGCCAAGTCGACCAGCACCCCCGCCTTCCTCCGGCGACAAACCACGTGCATCTTCCACAAATTCAGCAACCAAATCTGCCCAGAAACCAGCAGGTAGTGCCTCTTCAGTAGCCTCCACGGGTAGAACAAGAGATGTTCTGTGTTATCGATGCAAGGGCTATGGACACGTGCAGCGTGATTGTCCTAATCAGCGTGTTTTGGTGGTAAAAGACGATGGTGGGTATTCTTCTGCTAGTGATTTGGATGAAGCTACACTTGCTTTGCTTGCGGCTGATGATGCAGGCACTAAGGAACCACCCGAAGAACAGATTGGTGCAGATGATGCAGAGCATTATGAGAGCCTCATTGTACAGCGTGTGCTTAGTGCACAAATGGAGAAGGCAGAGCAGAATCAGCGACATACATTGTTTCAAACAAAGTGTGTCATTAAGGAGCGTTCATGTCGTTTGATCATTGATGGAGGTAGCTGCAACAACTTGGCTAGCAGCGACATGGTGGAGAAGCTTGCACTTACGACCAAACCGCACCCACATCCATATCACATTCAATGGCTCAACAATAGTGGTAAGGTCAAGGTAACCAAGTTGGTACGAATTAATTTTGCTATTGGTTCATATCGTGATGTTGTTGACTGTGATGTTGTGCCTATGGATGCTTGTAATATTCTGCTAGGTTGACCATGGCAATTTGATTCAGATTGTATGCATCATGGTAGATCAAATCAATATTCTCTCATACACCATGATAAGAAAATTATTTTGCTTCCCATGTCCCCTGAGGCTATTGTGCGTGATGATGTTGCTAAAGCTACCAAAGCTAAAACTGAGAACAACAAGAATATTAAAGCTGTTGGTAATAACAAAGATGGGATAAAATTGAAAGGACATTGCTTGCTTGCAACAAAAACTGATGTTAATGAATTATTTGCTTCCACTACTGTTGCCTACGCCTTGGTATGCAAGGATGCTTTGATTTCAATTCAAGATATGCAGCATTCTTTGCCTCCTGTTATTACTAACATTTTGCAGGAGTATTCTGATGTATTTCCAAGTGAGATACCAGAGGGGCTGCCACCTATACGAGGGATTGAGCACCAAATTGATCTTATTCCTGGTGCATCTTTGCCGAATCGTGCGCCATATAGGACAAATCCAGAGGAAACAAAAGAAATTCAGCGACAAGTGCAAGAACTACTCGACAAAGGTTACGTGCGTGAGTCTCTTAGTCCGTGTGCTGTTCCGGTTATTTTAGTGCCTAAAAAAGATGGAACATGGCGTATGTGTGTTGATTGTAGGGCTATTAATAATATCACGATACGTTATCGACACCCTATTCCACGTTTAGATGATATGCTTGATGAATTGAGTAGTGCCATTGTCTTTTCTAAAGTTGATTTGCGTAGTGGGTACCACCAGATTCGTATGAAATTGGGAGATGAATGGAAAACTGCTTTCAAAACTAAGTTCGGATTGTATGAGTGGTTAGTCATGCCTTTTGGGTTAACTAATGCACCTAGCACTTTCATGAGATTAATGAACGAGGTTTTGCGTGCCTTCATTGGAAAATTTGTGGTAGTATACTTTGATGACATATTAATCTACAGCAAATCTATGGATGAACATGTTGATCACATGCGTGCTGTTTTTAATGCTTTACGAGATGCACGTTTATTTGGTAACCTTGAGAAGTGCACATTTTGCACCGATCGAGTTTCGTTTCTTGGTTATGTTGTGACTCCACAGGGAATTGAGGTTGATCAAGCCAAGGTAGAAGCGATACATGGATGGCCTATGCCAAAGACTATCACACAGGTGCGGAGTTTCCTAGGACTTGCTGGCTTCTATCGCCGTTTTGTGAAGGACTTTAGCACCATTGCTGCACCTTTGAATGAGCTTACGAAGAAGGGAGTGCATTTTAGTTGGGGCAAAGTACAAGAGCACGCTTTCAACGTGCTGAAAGATAAGTTGACACATGCACCTCTCCTCCAACTTCCTGATTTTAATAAGACTTTTGAGCTTGAATGTGATGCTAGTGGAATTGGATTGGGTGGTGTTTTGTTACAAGAAGGCAAACCTGTTGCATATTTTAGTGAAAAATTGAGTGGGTCTGTTCTAAATTATTCTACTTATGATAAGGAATTATATGCTCTTGTGCGAACATTAGAAACATGGCAGCATTATTTGTGGCCCAAAGAGTTTGTTATTCATTCTGATCATGAATCTTTGAAACATATTCGTAGTCAAGGAAAACTGAACCGTAGACATGCTAAGTGGGTTGAATTTATCGAATCGTTTCCTTATGTTATTAAGCACAAGAAAGGAAAAGAGAATATCATTGCTGACGCTTTGTCTAGGAGATATACTTTGCTGAATCAACTTGACTACAAAATCTTTGGATTAGAGACGATTAAAGACCAATATGTTCATGATGCTGATTTTAAAGATGTGTTGCTGCATTGTAAAGATGGGAAAGGATGGAACAAATATATCGTTAGTGATGGGTTTGTGTTTAGAGCTAACAAGCTATGCATTCCAGCTAGCTCCGTTCGTTTGTTGTTGTTACAGGAAGCACATGGAGGTGGCTTAATGGGACATTTTGGAGCAAAGAAAACGGAGGACATACTTGCTGGTCATTTCTTTTGGCCCAAGATGAGAAGAGATGTGGTGAGATTGGTTGCTCGTTGCACGACATGCCAAAAGGCGAAGTCACGGTTAAATCCACACGGTTTGTATTTGCCTCTACCCGTTCCTAGTGCTCCTTGGGAAGATATTTCTATGGATTTTGTGCTGGGATTGCCTAGGACTAGGAAGGGACGTGATAGTGTGTTTGTGGTTGTTGATAGATTTTCTAAGATGGCACATTTCATACCATGTCATAAAACTGACGATGCTACTCATATTGCTGATTTGTTCTTTCGTGAAATTGTTCGCTTGCATGGTGTGCCCAACACAATCGTTTCTGATCGTGATGCTAAATTTCTTAGTCATTTTTGGAGGACTTTGTGGGCAAAATTGGGGACTAAGCTTTTATTTTCTACTACATGTCATCCTCAAACTGATGGTCAAACTGAAGTTGTGAATAGAACTTTGTCTACTATGTTAAGGGCAGTTCTAAAGAAGAATATTAAGATGTGGGAGGACTGTTTGCCTCATATTGAATTTGCTTATAATCGATCATTGCATTCTACTACAAAGATGTGCCCATTTCAGATTGTATATGGTTTGTTACCTCGTGCTCCTATTGATTTAATGCCTTTGCCATCTTCTGAAAAACTAAATTTTGATGCTACTAGGCGTGCTGAATTGATGTTAAAACTGCACGAAACTACTAAAGAAAACATAGAGCGTATGAATGCTAGATATAAGTTTGCTAGTGATAAAGGTAGAAAGGAAATAAATTTTGAACCTGGAGATTTAGTTTGGTTGCATTTGAGAAAGGAAAGGTTTCCTGAATTACGAAAATCTAAATTGTTGCCTCGAGCCGATGGACCGTTTAAAGTGCTAGAGAAAATTAACGACAATGCATATAGGCTAGATCTGCCTGCAGACTTTGGGGTTAGCCCCACATTTAACATTGCAGATTTAAAGCCCTACTTGGGAGAGGAAGTTGAGCTTGAGTCGAGGACGACTCAAATGCAAGAAGGGGAGAATGATGAAGACATCCACACTACTGATGCATCTATACCAATACAAGTACCAATTTCTGGTCCCATTACTCGCGCTCGTGCTCGTCAACTCAACCATCAGGTGATTACACTCTTGAGTTCATGTCCATCATATTTAGACCATGGAGACCCGTGCACTCTTGTTTTGCTTAGGAATCAGGGAGAAGACCGAAAGGGAAAAGGATTTGAACATGCTGGATTCGGACTGCAGAAGAACACCAACTTGTGACGGTCACCATGGTCAGATGCGGGCTCGGATTGGAATGTTCAAGCACAACATGGAAAGCTTATCAAGTCTACTTTCATATGGATCCGGAATTATAGTCATATCTGTTCTGAGGCCGCCGTAATCATTGTTTTCTTACCGAGACATTTCCTGCCTTTTCTGCCCATGGTGCTGCGTCACCCTATTTTGGCCCAATGGGTCGTGTATCAAGTTAGGTCCATTAGGGACGCATCCTAGGGTTGCAGCACGACCCCAATACCCTTGTGGTCGTCCTCCCATGTTTATAAACCCCCTAGCCGCCACCAAGAACAGCGGGTTTTGTTTAGATCAAGTTTAGCTCTCGCTACTTGCTTGCAAGCGCGCGTGCTAGTTCAGCCGCCCGTCTTCTTGTCTTCGGAACCCCACCATATTGTAGTTTGATCTTTAAACCTACATTTAGATCTGGTAATTCAGTACTTGTTCTACTTGTTCTTGCTAGTTCTTCGATTGCTTGCAGGACGAGTGCCCTAGTGGCCAGGGTGTCACGCTCCACAAGATCGTGACAGCCATAGGAGGTGGTGTATCGGTTGCTAAGGCGCAGCGTCTTTGGAAGGCTGTAGTCGGGCCGTGAACGTCGTCTCCTCCCCCAATCGAGTTATTCCACACCCTCTCATCGAAAGATCGGGCAATCACCCAACGGGTGCACATCACTTAAGATATGTTGTAGTGGCAGTGGAATATTTTTCTAAATGGATCGAGGCAAAGCCTTTAGCCACAATAACTTCAGTTACTGTTCAAAAGTTTTTCTGGCAAAATATTGTCTGTCGCTTCGGAGTGTTGAAGGCCATTACTGTGGACAATGGAACACAGTTTGATTCCGAAGCTTTCAGAGAATTTTGTGAACAAATTGGCACGAAGATCCATTTTGCATCAGTTCGGCATCCGGAGTCAAATGGACTTGTTGAAAGGGCTAATGGCATCATAATGACAGGAATAATGAAGTTAATCTTCAACCAGCCCAGGGGGAAGTGGCCGGACGAATTAATTAAAGTGGTGTGGAGCCACAACACAACAATATCAAGATCAACAAGTTTTACACCATTCAAACTGTTGTTTGGTGACGAAGCAATAACCCCAGAAGAAGCTAAAGCAGGATCAATAAGAACAATGGCTTCGGCAGAAGACGAAGCTGATTATTCTGTGGCAAAAGATGCTATAGAAGGGATCAGGCTTCAAGCTGTAGAGAATATCAACAAAAATCAAGCCGAAACAATAAAATGGCGTGACAGAAAGGTTCGGCTAAAAAATATTAAGCCAGGACACTTGGTACTTCGGAGAGTCGTCAACCCAGACACAGTAGGCAAGCTTCGGATAAAGTGGGAAGGATCTTTTCTGGAAGTATCTTTGTCAAGACCCGGTTCTTACAGATTAAAGGATATGGACGACAACGACATTCCTAAATCATGGAATGCGGATGAGCTTCGACGGTATTATGTCTAGCTTGATGTAATTCCTAGACCCGGTTTTTACATTTTTCATGGCACCCTTTTCCTTTCCAAAGGGGGAGAAAGGTTTTTAATGGGACCATAGCATGTAATTTCTCTTTTTCTTATTTCAGCTCTATAAGAGCAAAATCCCCCAAAGATGTAAATGTAAAAGCTGAGAACGCACCATCGAGTGCAAAGAAAAAAGAAAAGGAAACAGGGAGAAGCTCAAAAGTCGTTCCCAAGGGAATGCAGAGCTTACAGCGAAAAGTCAACGCTGATTCCGCCGAAGTAAAAGGCGAAGAAGCTCCTAAGGGGGGCTTACAGCGAAAAGTCAACGCTGATTCCGCCGAAGTAAAAGGCGAAGAAGCTCCTAAGGGAGGCTTACAGCGAAAAGTCAACGCTGATTCCGCCGAAGTAAAAGGCGAAGAAGCTCCTAAGGGAGGCTTACAGCGAAAAGTCAGCGCTGATACACCGAAAAATAAACGGTGAAGCCGAAAAATAAGCGGCAAAGAAGATTTGAGTCATTCCCAAGGGAATATGGCTTCGAATATGTATTTGAACATTCATTTGAACAATACATTACATCATGACATTTGCATTCATAAACATTCACTTAGACATACATAGGATCGTCATCAGCTTAACATACAAACATGCTTCGGTCCCGAAAGGAAGGCAATTTTATGCTTCGCTATGTACGCAAAGAAGGGAAGGTGTTTTTCGCTTATGGCTCAAAAGTATTAATTTCGTCCACACCGAAGCATTTCATACATGGATGGAAAAGTAAGATTATATTACAAAGTAAAACTCAGATTACACCATACTTTATATTACAGGAGTTTTTTGAGCTACTTTTACAGATTATTCATGCTTCGATACTATCTCTAGAGCTTCGTTCTTCTACTCTACAGCTGCAGCTTCGGCTTGGTCAATCTGTATGAAAGTATTATAAGCCAAATTCGAAAATTCAAAGGAAAAGGTAAGCATAAGGTATGATTTTGTTACCAGCTTGAGGTGGCTCCGAGCTTCGTCACCAGCTTTGCTCCGACCACCCTTTGTCCATACTAACTTTATAAATCTATTTGCAATACTCCGGGCCAGATTGGGAACATTATCTAGGTCTGCTGGTGACAGGCTGAAGTTGGGTCTATTAACAATCTTGCCGTGTTCACAGCCAGACTTCAAAAAAGCAACAACTGTGCCCCGAGAAGCTGCCAGGGAACAGAAGTCGCTATGCCCAGCTATAACTTCGTCAAGATCATTAATTTCACCTTCAATGTGCTCGAAGGCACCAGGCAGGTCTTCAGCCGAAGGAGTAAACTCTTCACTACTGGCTCCAACAAAATGGAACACTTGCTTCAACTGATGAATGCATCGAGTGCTGAACTCCAAACACTTATTCTGAAGATTTTTCAAAGATTCTTTCAGTTCCGAGTTTCTTTGAGCTTCGGCTTCAAGCTTTGCATCAAGCTTCAGCTTTTCTTGTTCAAAATTTTTTGATTGGGAAAGAAGCTTCGAATTTAATTCTGTTATTTTTGCTTCAGCATCCACTAATAAACCTTCGGCTGTTTGTAGCTCGAGGTCTTTCTTCTCGATGGCAGCAGAGTGCTCTTTTATTTTGTTTTCTAAATTTTCAATTATAACTTCTTGCCTTTTATCCTCTAAGTCTTGTTGCATTTTTAATGCCTTGCTCAAAAGTATACTCTGTGGACAAATAGCCTTCGTTAGAAAATATTTTCGTTACCACAAATAAAATGAGTTAGACACAAAGGTTAGACACAAAATGTTTACCTTAAAATTAGAATAGAACAAACTGCCGACAATATGTTGTCGACGGTAGCGGCTGATATCCGCTTCAAGCTTCGGGAAGCCGATACTCTTTGATAAAGTACCAACAACCTTCGCACCAGTTTGGTCTCGTATGCAGCCTAACCCTTCATCATCAATACCACTGAAGAGAAGCGCCCCCGGCCGGTACCCACAAGATATAGCATACTCTTTTAATTCCTCTTTTTCAGCTTCTGTCAGCTTCTGGCCAACTAAGTTTCGGAAGTCAAAAGTTTCATCTTCCGAAGTATCTTCGGTTATTCCTTCTTTCTCAGGTTTGGCGGTCGTGGTCTCTTCGGTGGCTGCAACAATTTCTTCAGCGGCCATGTTTAGCAGCATTTTATCTATATCAGCGGCTATGCTCTCTAAATTAATACCTTCGGAGTTGGCATCTTCGGCTCTGACTTTTTCTGCGGCAGCTTCCGAAGGTACAACTTCAGTAGCTGTCATGCTTTCTATTGTCGGCACCTTCGGAGCTGGAGCTCTTGGTGGTGTTCTTTCAATTACTTCTGTCACGGTAACAATCCTTTGCCTTTTTGGCCTAGATGCCTTTGTCTTTGTGGGCTCCTTTTCATTATGAAAAAGCTTCGTCAGATGAAGCCCCAATGGACTTAGTTTGACAGGTAGAGTTTCAGTCATTACCTTTAGAATTTCCTCTATTTCAGCATCAGAAGATGTCGCAGAAGTCTTCTCTTCTTCATCAATTGATTTTTGTTCTGGAATTGAGTCCTTTCTTTTCTTCGAAGTTAATACTTTCGATTCAAACTTTTGTTTCTTCTTCTTTGATTGATCTTCGTCGTCTTTGTTCAAAGCGCTAGCTATTCTTTTTCTTTTCTTCCCTTCGGCACCCTTGTCGAGTCGCTCATAATTAGGATATTCAAAGCCTATAGCATCCAGTACCCTGTTTAGCCTTCGTTTCGGCCGGGTGCCGAAGGCTGCTGTCATCAATTGATCTTCTTTTTTAGAATAATTCCCAAGAATTTCGGTGCACATTACTTCGATTGTTTCGAGCCATTCTTAGCAGGGTGCTTTGAAATATTTCTTGAACTTGTAGTGGTAGGGCAGTCGGACAAGTTCCCCCTCTTTCTTCTCTCCTTCAAGCTTCGGCATAGCCCATTCCTTCATAGTTGGAAATATTTTGAAAGCCAGAAACTCCTGCACTAAATCTCTAGTACCAATGTGCTCTGCGATAATCCTGAATTCAGCCAGCGCAGTTTGGGTTGGACCTTCTAGTGTCATATTGCATTGGGGTCTGGTCTCTCCAAAGACCAGTTCAAGCGAACTCTGGACCAGCTTCTCCTTGTCATCGTCAACTTTGACGTAGAACCATTCTGATTTCCAGCCTGCCGGCCATTTGCTTCGGTAGCTGATCACAGGAAATTTTGTAGTTTTCCGGTAAGCAAAATTGTAACAACCAAAATTTTCATGTAACCCATCCTTTCTGGCCTTGGTTTGGTAATGTAGCTCGTGCACCCGGCAAAAACCTTCGGCAAACGGTTCCACCCTCTGGCTTCGAAGAGCCCAAATATAAACACTAAGCCTAACGATAGCGTTAGGAGTTAATTGACGAAAGTGGATCCCAAACTTCTTTAGCACATCGGCAATCATCCTATTTAAAGGGAATCTCAAACCAGCTTTGAGGAAACTCTTGAAAACTACTATTTCATCTTTTTCTGGCTTCGGAGTAGTCTCTTCTCCACCGAAGCAAATCAGCTCTTTCTTATCTTCGCTAAAATAGCCCAACTTCACCATCTTAGAAAAATCAGCTTCGGAGATGGTGGACTTTCTGAAGTCCAGGTGGCTAGGCTTGCTCGGCACTACGATGTTGTAATCATCTTCAGAATCGGTCTCTTCAATACCAGCTTGCTCTGCTTTAGCAGCAGGCACGTCTTCCGGTGTTACCAACCCAGATCGCTTGATTGCTTCCGAA
The DNA here is from genome assembly GCF_902167145.1 of Zea mays. Lineage (NCBI taxonomy): Eukaryota > Viridiplantae > Streptophyta > Magnoliopsida > Poales > Poaceae > Zea > Zea mays. Next base: position 95,344,566 of record NC_050097.1, read on the forward strand.
ATAGGAATAGTTTCAACAGCTTCGGTCTCGTCTCCCTCACGATCGACTCTTGCAGTAGAGCGAACTTTGGCCATTTGATTATGATTTACTTGAAATTTTTGGTGTTGGCTTTTTTGTCTTTTCCGAAGCTCTTACACTTGTGCCGAAGCAGATTCACAAGCAAGGTTTCGTCTGAGCACGATGATCAAGCTTCGGCTATGACTAAAAATTTGGCAGCAAAACAGTACAATAGCAATGAATGCTGTGGTAACTTCACACCTACCCGTCTGTTTATATAGTGCTGCAGGTGGGAAGGTGAATCGGCAAGGTCTCCAGCACCGAACAAACAGTCACCCGCACTCACTGAACGGTGGGCCACATAGTTCGAGAAGGTGAATCGCTGGCGAGCGCGTAATTGGTGCAAGATGGGTCGCACGTGCGACGATTATTTTAATCGTTTCTCGCCAACGAGCTTAGGGAAGGTGTTTTTTGGATCTTCGGCATCCCGAAGCCTAGAAGATTTTTCACGGATCAAGCTCGTTACGAAAAACGATCTAGCACCGCGAAGGGGCTACTGTTGGGGGTATGCTTCGTAGCCGAAGATCCTAAAGAAATAAACACCTTCGGCAGATCCTCTCCAAAGCAGCGCCGAAGCTATCGACTATAAAGCTTCGGCACAGTGACATGTCTCAAGACGAAGGGATGAACCGACTTAAAGATGAAATGACTTAAAGACCCATGATATTCTGTGTCATTATTGTAGTTCATTGTAAAGGGCATAAATGTAATTATACACAGGCTGCGCCCTGTGCCTATAAATAGGTGAACAGTACCCCTGTACTATTCATGCTATCCTGTAATCACGCATTGGGCATTTGCTTTTGCTTCACGCTGGTATTTTTGCTTTTCTTCGAGTCGAAGGTACATTTGTAATTTATTATCATTTCTATAATAATGAAATAGAAATGAGTTAATAATAATAATGTGTTTATATTATTTTTCATAGTTTACAAATCCTTCTTCATTATTTGTTGCGATTATGAAGGTATGTTCTTCATAACCTTCGTCCGGAATCCATTATATCCTAAGGGAAATAATGCTTCGGAGGACGAAGGACTATAACATTTAACAATTTCTGTGTTGCCTTGTTCTTAATTTATAGCAGTTAAGAACAAGTCCCCAACATCAATCAACCTGAACGAGTCGGGACTAAACGCATGGGTTGTCCACATGGCTCGGCATTTCGTCGAATGGGCAAGGCGCGAAGCGCGGCGTCGACCACTAGCTGCGATAACACAAAACATTGTTGACGACAGTTCCTCGAACATCATAAACACCGGAAAAACAGCGAGGACAATGGGGTTCTCACCGAGGGTCGATGATGTCGTGGGCGGAGATGTCTACAACACCAAGCCTTTCACAGGCATTTTGTTGAGCACTCGCAGAACATGCGCAGCACAGGACTGCAGGGAGACGCTTCTGCATGGGTCGACCACGGATTCCATGGAGGGAGAGGGATGGCGTGGGAGAGGGAATGGGTAGAGATGCAGTGGATCTCGGGTGCCTAGAGGCCGACAGCGATGGAGGCTTGGGCGAGCTCGGCCATGGAGCTCCTGCGTGCAGGGAAGAAAAAGCTCCCTGTTGCCGAACGTCGTGGATAAGGGGGCGCTCCCATGGGGGCCCTACTCCCGCAATGGCGTGCTGCTGCATCCCAGGGAGCCGAGGGGGAAGAAGGGTGCTGTTGCTGGGCGGCCATGGAGCAGGAAAGTGGAGGTCGGCCAATGGGACTTCAACAGTGGGGTGCTCGGATGGAATTTTCTAGGCGCCAGCCCTTCCCTGCATGATGGCGAGGCCGAGCTAGGAGAGGGGAGCCGCTGTCCTCTGCTGGTTGTGGAGTGAGGAGCAGGGAAATGGCAGAGGAGGGGAGGTCGGCCTGCTTGCTTGAGGAAGAAGAAGAGGGAGGAGGGAAGGGTGCCATGGAAGGGACGCCGAGGTGCAGCACGACAGGGAGATTTCCTGCGCCATGAACAGGGGAAAGAGATGAGTGCGTGTGGGAGAGGAGGAAGAAGAGAGTGGCGGCTAGGGGGGTAGATGCAATTTTCCAAATTGGCAAGGGGAGGCACTTCTATTTATAGAGGAATCCTAGGGATAGGGTTCAAATGGGCTGGGTTGGGCTAGCCCAAAACACGAAATCGGGCTGCGCTAAATTATTTTCCGGAGTAAAAATGTTCCTGCAGATTTCGTCTCAACGGAGAACAGAGAGAAATAGAGTTCGGATGAACGGACGATTGAGCGATTAACTCGGCCGAGAGTCTGATCTGATTTCGCTTGGCAATAATTCACTATGCAAGATTTGAAAATAAATCGTCTTAAGATGTGACTGGCTTTCGGATTTATGATTGAAAGAGATAAACCGCGATATTTAAAAATTATCGCCGAGGTTGATTTTTGAATTCGGATCGAACCCAGAGGTATTCAGCCGAGTCGAATAAGAATTTATTTGAGGACAACATACGGAGAATTCCGTGTGAGAGTATGGATCCGAATAAAGTACTCGAATATAGATCAAGGTTCGAGGAATTAGACTCGGGCTCAGATCAATTAACAGCCATCGAGAGTTTGATTTAATGAGCTTCAGATGAGATTTATAATTCGAGAATGATTTTCGAGTTCGCATTTGTTCCGAGAAATAAAAGTTTTAACAGGCTCCAAAATTGACTGTTTCTCACGATCGAGAAATAGAAATTTTCACTGACCATCCGAGATTAGGATAAATTCCCGACATAACCTGAAATAGACACCTGGGATGTCACATTTCTGTGGCTACCATCCCCTGGAGATGGTGATGCACCCCTTGGGACTCTTCCCTGCTGAGAAGAAGGATGACACCATGTGGTGCAACTATGTGAGCCATGTGAAGGACGTATGGGCGATGTATCCCGACTTGATTGGGAGGGTCACTGTTCAGTGCATGAGTGCGCTGTACCGCCTTTAGGCCTTGCAGAACGACGCTATGTCACATCTTGCTAACCTCGCTCAAACCACCAAGCTCACCCTCGACAGCCGAGAAGACTTTGTGGTCGACTTGTCCTTCGAGTTGGTGGAGAAGGACCTGCAGGTGGAAAGGCTGAGCCAGCGCATCACCACCTTGGAGCAGCAGGTGGAGATCCGAGACAACACTATTGATGTCTTGGAGAACCAGCTCCATGATGTGGACATGCACCACTTAGAGATGGAGGCCAATGAGGCCGGAAGCGAGGGAGAAGAGGCTCCTGAGGAGTTAGGACCAGCCCCTGGTACCAATGTGACTACCTCTGCAATGCCCCCTTCACCCGCATCTAGTGTCGCTTCCACCGCTCAGGGTTGATCAGTCGCTTTGACGATTTAGGCAGATAGAAACCTATGCAAGCTTAGTGATGGCAGATTTTGGACTAGGCTTACGGGTACTTTCCCCTAAATGATGTAATCCTTGTGAACCTTTGAGATCTGTGGGATGTTTGTAACCATGTAATCTTCATTCAAACCTAATATTAGGATTATGCCAATTTCTTTCCATATGAGATAATAGCATATGTTCGAAATTATGGATTGGGATAACAATGGCAACAATCTCTATTTTCAGATGGCAGGTAGGCAGCATCGCGGGCAAAACGAGCAAGTTCCCCTGCCACCTCCTCCAGCTCCCAGAGTGTAGGAGCTGATGGCCCAACAGAACGAGATTCTGCGACAGCTCTTGCAGCGCCAGCCCCACCCTCAGCAGCATGGTGGAGGCCAACCACAGCAACCTCCGGTAGCGGTAACCTACCAGGAGTTCTTGAGTACACAGCCGCGCTTGTTCACCAAGGCAGAGGATCCGTTGGATGGCGACGTGTGGCTACTCGTCGTGGAATCCAAGTTTCACTTCCTCACGGGAGACTGCCCTGATGATACCAAGACTCGCTTCGCCGCGCAGCAGCTTCGTGGCCCTGCTCGGACTTGGTGGGACCACTTCCGTGCTATGCTACCTATTGATCATGAAGTGTCTTGGGAGGAATTCAAGACTGCTTTCAGAGGGCACCATATCCCAGCTGGAATTCTTGATCGCAAGTTGAATGAATTTCTGGCACTCAATCAAGGAACCCGCACGGTATTGTAGTATGCTCAGGCCTTCAATGACCTGTGCCAGTACGCAGGTTATCATGCTGATTCCAATGAGAAGAAGAGAGACCGCTTCCGCAGAGGTCTCAATACCAAGTTGCGTGAGCGTCTCAACACTGTCCAGGCTGATAGCTTCAATGAGTTGGTCAACCTGGCCATCTCCCAGGAGGACTGTATTGTAGCTCACCGGGCAGAGAAGAAGAGAAAGGCACCAATGGTAGCACCATCCGCTCAGGCCCTCAGGATTGTTTCTCACAACCAGAGCAGAGGATTTCAGCAGCAGGCAGGCAGATGGGTGATCAGGCCACCTCAGCAGCAGCAGCCAGCACCCACTCGTTTTCCAGCTCCCGCACCAAGGAACAATCAGCCTCCGCAGCAGCAGCAGTTCCGCCAGGGTAATGGGAACAAGTGCTTCACTTGTGGCAATGTGGGCCACTATGCCAAGAATTGCCCAAGAAATCAGTAGAGGCAGATGCCGCCAGCACCAAATCAAGATAAGGGAAGAAAGAAGAAGGTGCAAGTCAGGCAAGGGAAGCTCAACTTCACTACTCTGGAGGTGTTACCTGAGGGAGCCCCCATCATGGCTGGTATCTTTTCAATTTTTAATCAACCTGCATTAATTCTGTTTGATTCTGGTGCATCTCATAGTTTCATTAGCCAGAAGTTCAGTGCTAGATGTCAACTTCCTTTCTATCATACAAAAGGGTCATTCATGATAGCCACACCTGGGGGTAAAATTGCAACCAACCAATTAAACCGAAGTGTGCCTATCTCCATGGGAAGTAAAATCTTCAAAACCACACTCCTAATTTGGGGATTAGAGGGTATGGACATCATTCCGGAGCCGACTGGATGACTCATCATCGAGTAGTGTTGGATGTAGCTGCCAGAGCTCTGGAGATCCGTTCTCCTACATCCGAAGACCTGGTGTTATATCTACTCAGCCAAGATTCTACTCAATCATGTACTTTTGCTATGATGGAGTCACCTGTGAAGAAGATTCAGTGGTCTGTGAGTATGTAGATGTTTTTCTTGATGAATTACCAGGAATGCCACCAGACCGGGACATCGAATTCGCCATCGAGTTGCAACCGGGAACGACACCTATTTCCAAGAGGCCTTACCGGATGCCACCCGCTGAGTTGGCAAAATTGAAGAAACAATTGCAAGAATTGCTAGACAAGGGTTTTATTCGCCCAAGTACTTCGCCTTGGGGATGTCCAGCCTTGTTTGTAAAGAAGAAGGATGAAAGCTTGAGGCTGTGCATAGATTACTGCCCCCTTAATGCGGTAACTATTAGGAACAAGTATCCTTTGCCTCATATTAATGTTCTTTTCGATCAGTTGGTTGGAGCCAATGTGTTCTCTAAGATAGACCTTCGCTCCGGCTACCACCAGATCAAGATACGGGCAAGTGATATTCCGAAGACCGCCTTCTGAACCAGATATGGGCTGTATGAATTCTTGGTGATGTCATTTGGGCTGACCAATGCACCAGCATATTTCATGTATCTGATGAATTCTGTTTTCATGCCCGAACTGGACAAATTCGTAGTGGTTTTCATCGATGATATCCTGGTGTACTCAAAGAACGAAGAAGAGCATGCCGGGCATTTGCATGTAGTGCTTCAACGTCTGCGAGATTACCGTCTTTATGCCAAATAGTCAAAATGTGATTTTTGGCTAAAGGAAATCAAATTCTTGGGTCACACTATCTCTCAGGCAAGCATAGCTGTTGATCCTGATAAGGTGCAAGAGGTGATGAACTGGAAGCCACCAACGACTGTCCGTCAGATTTAAAGTTTTCTGGGATTGGCTGGTTATTACCGAAGATTCATTCCGGATTTCTCTCGAATTGCGAAGCCCATAACTGAATTGTTGAAGAAAGAAGCCAAGTTTGTTTGGGGTCAGAAGTGCGAAGATGCCTTCCATACATTGAGGCACCATCTGACCACCGCACCGGTGTTAGCGCAACCTGACAGCAGCAAGCCATTTGATGTGTATTGTGATGCCTCTAGCACTGGACTGGGTTGTGTGTTGATGCAAGACAACCGAGTCATTGCTTACGCATCAAGAGCCCTTAGACCTCATGAGCAAAATTATCCCACTCATGACCTAGAGTTAGCAGTCGTGGTCCATGCATTGAAAATGTGGAGACACTATTTGATGGGAACCCACTGCAACATCTTCACTGATCATAAGAGCCTTAAGTATATCTTTACTCAGGCTGATCTCAACATGAGGCAGAGAAGATGGCTAGATCTGATCAAGGATTATGACCTAGATGTACATTATCACCAGGGAAAGCCAATGTGATAGCAGATGCCTTGAGTCAGAAATTGCAATGCAACTATGTTATGATGGATTCTCGCATTAACACCTTGTGTGATGAGTTGAGCAAAATGAAGATCGAAGTGATTCCTTCTAGTGCTTTGTCTCACATTTCCGTTGAGCCAGCTTTGCAAGACCAGATCATCATGGCCCAGCGCAGTGACAAGGGAGTGCAAATTATTAAGGAGAACCTCCATCAGAAGACCGAGAAGTATAAATGTTTCCGCCAAGATGGAAAGGGTACATTGTGGTTTGAAAGAAGATTGGTGGTTCCTAAAAACACGGATCTCAAGAAGAAAATCTTGGATGAGGCCCATCTCTCCAAATTCTCCGTGCATCCAGGGAGCACCAAAATGTACCATGATCTGAAGCCCCTATATTGGTGGACCAGAATGAAGAGCGAGATAGCCCAATATGTATCAGAATGTGACACATGTCAGAGGATAAAGGCAAGCCACTTGAAATCAGCTGGAGCTTTGCAACCCCTATCTATACCTTCATGGAAATGGGATGACATCAGCATGGATTTCATTGTGGGTCTACCCAACACCTCTCGTCAACATGATTCGATTTGGGTTGTTGTGGACCGATTGACGAAAGTGGCACATTTTCTCCCAGTGCACACCACTGATAAGGCTCAAAAGTATGCAGAGTTGTACATTGACCGAATCGTGTGTTTGCACGGATTGCTCCAGACCATTGTCTCTGACCGAGGAGCCCCATTTGTTGCTAGATTTTGGGAACAACTGCAAGAGTCTTTGGGAACCAAGCTAATCAGAAGTTCAGCTTACCACCCGCAGACTGATGGTCAGACCGAGAGGGTAAACCAAATTCCTGAAGATATGCTGAGAGCTTGTGCGATCGATTGTGGCAAGAACTGGGATAAGCACCTCTCCTTGGCAGAGTTTGCTTATAACAACAGTTATCAATCCAGCCTAAGGATGGCACCCTTCGAAGCCCTCTATGGAAGAAGGTGTAGAACATCCCTCAATTGGTCTCAGCCTGGAGAAAGAGAAGTTTTCGGACCTGACTTAGTGACTGATGCCGAAAGGAAGGTCAAACTAATCAGGAAGAATCTAGAAGCTGCTCAGGCAAGGCAAAAGAATTACCATGATAAGAGAAGGAAACCTCTCCAGTTCGAGGTGGGAGACTTCGTATATTTGAAGGTATCACCCACCAAGGGAGTGTAGAGATTCGGGATCAAAGGCAAGTTAGCCCCTCGTTACATTCGACCTTATGAGATCATAGAAGCATGTGGACCCGTGGCATACAAATTGAAGTTACCTCCAAAAATGTCTGCCATCCACAATGTATTCCATGTATCCCAACTGAAGAAGTGTTTTCGATTGTCGACCGAGATCATAGCAGAACCAGAATTGGAGATAGAGCCAGATCTATCATACCAAGAGTACCCTTCCAAGGTTCTGGATTGCAAAGAAAGATCAACTCGAGCTAAATCGATCAAGATGTATAAGATCCAATGGAGTAATCACTCAGAGGAAGAGGCTACTTGGGAGACTGAGGAATTTCTGCGTTCCAACTTCCCCGATTGCCTACCTAAGGAAATTGGTACGTAATCATGCCCAACCCCTCCTCCTGCCCTTCGAATCTAAATTTCAGAAAAATGACCTTTATATAAAAAGAGTTAATTATAAGACAAGAAATAAAAGGACTTCCTTCTGAAGTTGCAAAGAGAATGACATTCGAAGAGCAGTTGCCTTAATAAATAAAGCACCCACTTCAAGTAAGTCTCACCCTTCGCTTCACCCCGAGAGGACTCCGACCTGAATCTCGGGACGAGATTCCTTCAAGGGGGGAAGGTTGTGACACCCCAGTGTCACCTAGGGTTCTTCTCAGTACTAGCTCAAGTACCATCATTTCATGTAAGCCAAATTGAGCAAGAAGCACCAAATCAACTTAAGAATAAAAGATACACTGAGTTTGCATCTAAAGAATCATATCCAAAACAAATGAGGTTTTCAAAAAGGGAAAATTGTTGAAGCCCTAATACCAACCCTAAATAAGCCATTTAAGTAGAAATGAAGAAAAGGGATGAAAGACCAGGAAAAACATGAGATCATGGCTTAGGCCAATTATAAAAGTTGAAATACACTAACTAAGCTACAATAAAGATTATAAAAGTTTGGCCAAAATATTTTGTTAAAAACTCCAAACAAGCCATTCAAGTGGAGGTTTAATGGGGAAATCTGAAATTCAGATTTCTGAATTTTCAGCCTTTGAACCAAAACTGAGCACGTTCACCTTGATCCTTAGCTCTAATCCTAAAGCTCCCATTAACAAAAATGTGTCTAACTAATCCCTCTACCACATGTCTGAAGATGGCATCGGGACGCGAGCCCTAGACATGACAAAACTGAAGATTTGCCTCGGGCTCGGGCTGAGAGACAGACCAGACTTGAGAGCTCCATATCTTCGAAACCAGTAGGCCAAATTCTGTGACCCCCACAAAAGATCGGTAGCTTATAGGGAGGAGAAGAGGTTTTGTGCACTGATCAAGGCGAGAGCAGGCTCGGATGAATGACCACACGCACCAGAACTCGGGCAGAATGAACGCGCACACGTGTTCGACCCTGGTCGGCACGCCGGCGTTCGCCCAACCCGCACGCGCGCTCGCCCTAGCGTCCGATCAAGTCCGCCGCGCGCCCTCGCCCGTGCCGTGCCTATAAAGCAGCCCCAAGGCCTCGGCCATACCTCCTCGCGCGCTCTCAGGCTTTGCCTAAGCCAAAGTTCACCGGACTTCGCCTCGAGCACGCCGCGCCACCGCCTGACATCACTGCCCAAGCCTCGGCAACCGCGGCCAGCTCGCTCCAGCAGCGTCCAAGTTGCGTCGACGTCTCGGTTAGCTTCACCAGTGACCCGTGAAGCTTTCCAAGCTCTCGGACCCGACAGAACTTCACCGGAGACCCGAGATCGCCTTCGCCGGACTTCGGTCGCCCGCGGCCACACGTAGACCGAGCAATCCGGTGAGCCATTCTCCAATTCCTTGCGCGTACATCTTCCTTGACCTCTAGTGAAACTCCCCGACCCATTTAATTGATCTATCATGCCCTGGTTAGGCCAGACTCTTCGCTGCCGACGAGCTCCCCCGCCTGCTCACGTGGACCGACCTCCTCTGACCACCATCGCCGGTGATCCGCACCTCGACATGATCGCCAGAGACTCCCGGACCTCACCCGACCCTTCACCGGAGCAACCTCGCCGCCGATAAGCCCCTCCGCCCTATTCTTCCGCCACTGTAACACCCCAGGTGTTTATATTCTGCTCGACAACGAGTACGGATTTAAGCACGCAATATCAGTGGATAAAACGGATTTTAAATTTCAGTCATCTTCGCTTATCGCGATTTTAATATCGCATCTGTTTCGTCTGTCGCGAGTGCGACATCATTTTTACTTCTATTTATTCGGGCTCTTCCAAAATTTTCATGATGTTTGGAACATCGTCGTTCCGAAAATCGGTGTGTCCGGTGATTATTTAAAATTCAACGCTCGCGCGAATACGAATTCGGAAGCCCGACTCACTCGGATGATTTTATCCTAGACAAATTAATTTGAACTCGACGACAGAAATATTCAGAGTAAAATAATCTGAATCACGCATCATCCGAGAAAAATCATGCGCGAGATTATGATCCCATTCGTCCTTCCGCACGCTGTTTTGACGACAAAATCGCGTGTGCATTAGCCTATATGGTTTTGGCTAATATTAATTGAATCACGCAGAATAGATTATCGAAGCCGAAATCCGTTTAATTCAGTCCATTGCTTCTTGCTTCGGTCTAAATCTTCAAAAAGGAAATAACAGTACGATTTTGTCCGAGTTTAGAGAATTCGCCAAATCAAATCGTTAGTCCTCGGATTTCCATTTCGAGATTCGAGGAATGGGATGCGTAGTTGAATAGCGTGTCGACCCAGTGTACATTGCTAAAAATCTGAACTCAAAAATATCTGCGATTTTCTGTAAAGAAAATGAAGAAAAGAAAATCAAAAACAGGAAAAAAAACAGCCGCCTTCTCTCTCTCACTGATTTTTCTCCTCGCGCGTTCTTATCGGTCTGCGCCGCTCAAGTTCCTGGAAGATTATCCTGCCGCCGAGCTCATCCTCTGCTCTCCTTGCTCGCCGGCAGAAGCCCCAGCCGAGTTCCAGCCGTCGGTCTTATCTCGTCGTGGGATATTTCCTGCTCCCTCCTCTGCCTTATCTCCCACACGCAGGCTTCTTCTCCACGCGCGCTCTCTCCTCTCTTCTCCCTCGCGGTGCTTCGCTGGCCGGCGTTCTTCCCAGCCGTGGAGCTCCATCGCTACCCATCTCTCCTTCTTGCGGTTCCCCGAGCTCGCCCCAAATCAGACAGTGCCTGGACCAAGCCCCATGGCTGGTCGCGCCCAGCCCCGGCGTCGGCCCCAACTCCGGACTCCAGCTCGGACCGCGCCTGCTGCTCTGCACGGCGCTCTTGCTCTCTGGATCTCCTCCAGCCGTGCAGCCCAGCTGCTTCTTCCTCCTCCCGGCGTGCTTCCTGTGCCGCGCTTTCTGCTCGCCGCGCACCCTGGCGTTCGTCGTAGCCACCGTGCCGAGCTCTTCGTTGTTATCCATGCGCGCGCGCCTGCTTCTCTGTCCATGGCCACGTTTCTCTACTCGGCCTTTGCTACTCCTCTGCGCGCAGCCATGTCCTACTGCTTGGCTACAGCTCATCCGCCGCGCTCGGGTCTCCCTGGTATTTCAGCTCGTCGTCGCGTCGTTCGCCGTCGACCTCGCCAAATCGCCCTTGCTCGACGCCGGTGATGGCCATCGTGGAGTACCGCTGCGAACTCCCAGCACTCTTGCTCAGCTCCAGGAAATACCAAGCTTTGAACAGCCATCGTTTTGTTGCGACGTGTGTTTGCGCTACTCGCCCCATGTCGTCGTCTTCGTATTTTTAGCAAGCCCCGGTGTGCGCTCATGTTCGCCATCCCCTGTTCGATCTCGTTGTCAAGCTTCGCCTCAGCCTTAGCTCGTTGGTCACACTCGCCAGATATTCGCTTGAGGACTTCAGCTGAAGGTCGTCGTCGATCCGTGCGTCATCAAGAAATCCCAAGAATCGGGTGAAGACGAAGCTAGCAGCGCGATATTCCCCAAGCACTCGACAAATTGCCTGGATCGGAAAATCGCTACCGATCTCGCGGATTCGTGTCAGCTGTTAAAACGGTAAGCTGATAAATTATTCAAAATAGTTCGATCGTTGAATAAATTAACATGCTAGCGCGAGGCGCATTAAGGTGCTTGGTAAATTGCGTGAGTCACGGAACTCTCGTGACTTCGCGGTCTTTGCAATTATGAAGCCAGGTTCAGTATGGCGAGTTATTTCGCTATTCGAGTCAATTAGCTGAACTAGCGTACCGAGTAGAATTTTAGTAGGCATGTGTGTTGATGAAATATTTTAATCACTTATAAAGATGTAGTATAATTTATAAAGCAAGGGATAAGTTTAGAACTTAATTAATTAATTGATAAGTTGTGTTTAGGCTAGTTGTATTAATGTGTATAGTTTGTTGTTTCGTGATGCTTACGTTAGGTTCGTTTAATTTAGAGAAGCGTAATTATTGCGCTTAGTCGTAGGTCGATAACCAGTATTATCGTATAAAATTGTACAATGCCTCGCCGCTAGGTGTTTAAATCCGCTATCGCGTAACACTATTTAGGTTTATAATATTTCCGTCGATATGCATTCATGTGCATAATGCATTTCATTCAGGTACGTTAATTAATTGCGTGTTGCAGAAGACGAGCCAAGTCGACCCCAAGCGCGGGCTAATCCTCAGGATGATGTTGATCGACAAACCTGAAGATGGTCGTCAAGTGGACGCCGTCTAACAAACACTAACGTAGTGTTTATTCCAGGCAAGCCCCGGTGCATGCAACCCCTTCCTTGTGTTTTTAAATAATTTTTGCACACTTTAAGTCTAGTGAAATGTGCATTAGGTTTATAGGAGTTGCTTGAAACCCTTTGATGCATTGCCTTCCTTGATATCCATACCTTTATAGATACTTCTGATGAAGTATCACAAATATGATTTACAAAAAAGCTTAGCCCTGCTTCGATCTTGTGGATAGAGGTTGTCTTTTGCAATACTGCCTAGCTCAGGGGTTATCCTGAGGAAGGATGGCTTCTACCGGCAATAATATATTTTCATTGGGAGCATGGTGGGATCTTACTGCAAAGTTCCCTGTGATGCTCTTTTTGTCCTAAGGAACATAAACAATCCTAAGGATGGAAGTACTTAAATTGGAACTTGGGCTAGGAACAGGTGATGTTCTACCCAGGTTGATTAAGGATTGAATGCGTATGTAGGCGTGCTGATCGAGGACCCTTTAACTGGTCACATGCCTCGTCATGGGTAAGCCTTGCCTCAGGCAGACTAAGGCCAGAATAAGATAACACGGAATGGGCGTGGAGCGGTGGCGAGAGTAGAGTGTACCCTCCGTGGCAAGAGGCTGGACGGTGGTGTATCTGTGCTCTCGGTTCGCGTGAACCTGATCTGGTCTTAAGAACCCCGGTAGCGGGTTGACATATGCAAGGGTTAAGTGCTACATATGTCGTGTGATCGGAGATCCTCAGTTGAGTATAATCGATTCGGATCGCCGTACCTTCGCGGTTATGAAGACTTGGTCACTTCCCTACAACCTAAGTCATGATGTGAACCTCAAGAATAAAAATGATGTTGTATTGATGAGATGGTGAAATTAGACCAGATGCAAACAGAGTCTATTAATATTTAATCTGGCGTTAAAACATTGAAAGTAAGGATTCACTTTAGTAAGCTATTTCTGCAAAAGTATCTAAGTTGATTCTTGCTAAAGCCTCTCCTTGATTCCCAAATCCAGCATACCCTTGAGAGTCTTTTCTTTAGTCGGGTAAGTCTTGCTGAGTAATTCCATACTAGGGTTTTATTCCCTGTTGTTTTTCAGGTTTTAACTTTGTGCTGTTGTTGATGGTGTTAAGTGCCGGTGGGTTCGGCCTTCTTATAAGTCTAAGTAACTCTTCTATACTTCTTATTGAGGATGGTCACTTGACCTAGCATATATTTCAAAACTATAAATAATTTATAACAGTTCAAAGTTTCTTTCTTGAATCACTGTAGTAATCACTCCGATCATGTAAGAAGTAAAATTTTTGTAACTTTTAAAATTTGGTAATAAGATTTCCGCTGCAAAATATTGGTTTGTGTGATTTGTGTTTACTTAATCCAGCGGTTCTGGTTGTAAGTGGTTTATCCGAGGTCCTTGGGGCACTCAGACAGATCCTGTTGAGTTATCTGGTGCATCTGCATAGCAGTCTGAGGTCTTTGAGACAAGGACAGGTGCATGTGGGCCCGATAACTTGGGAGGTTCTGCCACATCCGCGGTCACTGTTCCATTAGGGGAAGGATCGCGGATTCGATTTTGGGAACCCTAGGGGGTTTTCTACAGAGCCTTACACTTATGTGAATAGTGCACTGAGGACATGTCTGTAATTCATTCAAAACCTTTCGCCAGGGACCCCAGTGCAAAACCTCTTTTTCTTTATCCATTTCTAATTAATCTTTTTAAATTCAGCAGAAGACTTAGAAATTTCATATCTTGAGAAATATTCCACCAAATTTAGCCAAACCAATTTTGCTGGATTCAAAATATTATGAACTATCACATAAAAATACTGAACCCTATGATTTCTGTTTTAAATTTTAGAGTTTAAAATTAATTAAAGAAACTGACCAAACCTTATTAAAACAAGAAAAATTAGTTATGCTTCTATGCTGAACCTAAGAAAATTTGTAGAAGTGTAAACCCCACTTAGGCACCGTTTAAAAATAGTGAGCACCCCAGTATTAAAGATTTAGACAAGGTTACTTATTAAAGTTATATTTGCCCAAAATTTAGGAAAATGAGAAAGGCGCTGGAAAATAACAGTGAAAGCAATTATTTTTCCTAATCTACTAAAATAATAGAGAACCTAGGAAAAATAAAGGGAACCCTAGTCCAAAAAAATTCTAGGTGAAATGTTTTATTAAGCATTAATCCAACTAGAAAAACAATTATTAGAATCATGAAAACAATTTCAAAATTGTTAAGAAAAATCCAGTGGACTTGTATCTACTAAAATACCACTGCAAAAATGATAAACATCCTAGTCCATCAATTTAAGTAGGGTAAACAAATAGAACTTGATATTAAGCCATATTTCAATTAAAAACATAAGCAAGTCAAAAAGTGTGCAACAGTGGGCAAATAAATTTTTACCAGATTAATAAAGAAGTAGGCCACTAGAGAAAAATGCAAAACCTAATTGAAAGATACAAGTAATACCCATTGCCAATACTTCATGAAAAATGCCATTTAGTTCAAGAAATTCCTACCACCTTTCCCTTGAGCAAAAAGCTACCAATTTTCAAAATGATTGCTCTTGCACAAAGAAAAAGATAGGAAAAATCAGAAATCTGTTGTTTGATATTTTTTAAATATAGTGGTAGTAGAAAGCACCCCTTTGGTTAGAAACTTTAGAAAATCATAGTAGAATAACTAATGAGTATTAGTGGCTAAAAATTTGTAGAAAATCATGTTATATCATCTGAATGCCAACAAAAATAAGTCTTAGAGAATAACTCACTGTAAAAAGAAGGTTGTAGTTCAAAACACCCCCTCTGCCCTAATATTTGATAATTTTATACAGAGAGAACCACTCACTTTTTAAGCCCCAAATTTTGCGACAGAGACTTATACCCCAGTAAGAAGCCACTGTAATTCTTGCAGAATTTTTGGAGATTTATTAAGCTATCTTGTAGTTCAAACCCACCTTAAAAGCATAAAAGAAATAAGAAGGAAGAGAGGAAATAATAAATCTCACTCTAATGATTCAGCTAGAAACCTTAATAAAATCTCACTAAGACATTAAAGGGAAATCAGTAGAACACCAAAATAAACTTACCAATTAGCTTAACCAAGCTTGACCCTAATTTGCTAAGTATACCACAAGAATCTTTAGTAGCAAGATTAAGCTCTACCTTATTAATTCGATCATTCACCATCAAAGTTTAATTGCTAAATTGCATATCATATGACGAGGACATCACTATGAGTACGACTACACCAGCAGCACCTCCACATCAAGCGCCACTGTTGGGGGCCTTCGGCTTCCGAAGGTCCTCAAAAACATGATTTAACAGTGTTTCTAGAGTATAATGTGTGAACAGGTATCTTCGGACTCGTATCAGAGAGGGAGAAGCTCAAAAGATACGAAGGTTGACACAGCGCCGAAGCTGTGAAGCAGGAAAGCTTCGGCATGTTCGCAGAAAAGGGAACCGACTTAAAGATGAAAAGGCCATTTAGACCTCGATAGATTACTATAGAATTACCACCAAATGTAAAGGGCATGTATGTAATTTTGTATGGGTTGTACCCCGTGCCTATAAATAGGTGAACAGTACCCCCGTACTGTTCACGCTGGTTTGGTGTTCACTGTTGCGTCACGCTTGTACTTTCATTTCCTTCAAATTGGAGGTACATCTGCAATTCAATGTTATTTTTATTTATATATAATAATGATATATGATGATCTACGTAATTCTTTATGTTTCTTGTAATTCATTCTTCGTCAATATGTAATGCATTTATAAAGGTTCGCCCTTTGTGACCTTCGTCCGAAAATCATTATATCCCAAGGGAAATAATGCTTCGTAGGACGAAGGACTTAATCGATTAACATTTTCTGTGTTGCCTTGTTCTTGAAGCATTTGAGAACAAGTCCCCAACATTGGCGCCCACCTCCGGTGAACTCACTTCCACTCTTTGAAGTTTTTTATCTTCGGCGATCATAAACCTTCGTTATGGCGCCGAAGAAAGCTTCAGCACCTGGGACTGCAGCTCTACAACCGCTGGACCACAATCAGGAGACAGTCTCTCTTCGGGAGGCCCGAAGCCAGAAAAGGAAGGCTGTTAGCCCGTCACCACCAGAGGACGAGTTAGATCAAGAAATCAGAGATATGGAGATGCTTCATCAACAAGTGCAGAGGAAGAAAGAAAAGATGGCCAGGCTAGCTGAACTACAGAGGCAGATAGACGAAGCCTCTGAAGAAGTTCGTCACCTTGCTCAGGATGAGTAACACCGAAGGCCTCAGCACCAAGACCTTCATCAGGAGGGTTTTCCCAACGGAGATGACTGGTATGACAATTTCCATCATGGGAATTTTGTTTTTGACGATGCTTCTCCTCTGTCCGCTGAGCTGCAGGCTACACCTTGGCCTCTGTCCTACAAGCCTCCTCAGCTTCCCGTATTCGATGGCCACTCAGACCCGAAGCAGTTTTTGATGAGCTACGAGGCAACAGTATCTTCCTATGGTGGCAATGCTGCGGTCATGGCCAAATCTTTTGTTATGGCTGTCAGAGGTGTTGCTCAAACCTGGTATTCCTCCCTTCGACCAGGAACGATCACTTCATGGCAGAAGCTGAAGGACCTCTTGTTAACTAGCTTCCAAGGGTTTCAGACGAAGCCGGTTACTGCTCAGGCTCTGTTCCAGTGCACCCAGGATCACGAAGAATACCTTCAGGCGTATGTCCGAAGGTTCTTGCGTTTGAGAGCACAGGCACCAACGGTGCCCAATGAAATTGTCATTGAGGCCATGATCAAGGGGCTTCGGCCAGGACCGTCAGCTCAGTACTTCGCCAGGAAGCCCCCTCAAACTTTGGAGAAGCTTCTCCAGAAGATGGATGAGTACATTCGGGCCGATAACGATTTTCGCCAAAGAAGGGAGGAGGCCTTCAGGTTTTCTGAAATGACCAGGGGCTTCGGTGGGAGGATTTACCCGAGGCATGTTAGATCAATTCATAACTCTACACAAAGTGATGATAAGGGGAGCCAACAGCAAAGGCCACAATATTCCTCACAGGCTTCGAGGCAACAGCAAGCTCCCTTCCGACCACCAGCTCCAAGAGGCAGAGGTGCCAGGGGCTTCGGAGGAAGATTTGGCGATCAACAGAGAAGAATCTTTTGCTTATTCTGTGGTGAGAACAAGGGCCATACTACCAGGATGTGTCATGTTACCATCCAGAAGCAAAAGGAAATAGCCGAAGCCGCAGCACAACAAGCTCAGCCGAAGCAGGTCATGCATACAGCTTCGTATCACTCGCCCTACATCCCAGAGTATGTGGGCAACCACCCTGCAGTTTCTGTTGCTTCGGCGAGTCAATCTCAAGCTTCTTGGCAACAACCTCCGCCTCCACCTCCGTTACAGCAAGGACAGCAGCCAGAAGGGAGCCAGTATGCTCCACACCAAAGGGACTTCCGAGAGCAGTCCGAAGCTCGTACAGTCAACAGCACCGTGCCAGAGTCAAAGCACATCTATTGACAAATATCCTACCCTAATAGCAATCTTTTCTATCCAGTTTTGTTTTCTGTAATAAAGGATATTGTTTAGGTTTCATATAAATACTTTCGTTGATTCCCACAAGGAAAATATATTTTTCTCAGGCTTAAATTGTTAAAGTTTAAAGACTTGTGATAATCAAGAGGACCTTCGGACTACCGAAAATTATTCGAAACAGCAAAAAGTCGTTCTAAGGAACGCAGAGTAAGTTGCCGAAGTCACAAAAAAGTCGTTCCAAAGGGAACGCAGTGTAAGTTTTTTGCTCCAAAGTCGTTCCTAAGGGAATGCAGAGCTTACAGCGAAAAGTCAACGCTGATTCCGCCAAAAGTAAAGGCGAAGAAGCTCCAAAGTCGTTCCTAAGGGAATGCAGAGCTTACAGCGAAAAGTCAACGCTGATTCCGCCAAAAGTAAAGGCGAAGAAGCTCCAAAGACGTTCCTAAGGGAATGCAGAGCTTACAGCGAAAAGTCAACGCTGATTCCGCTGAAGTAAAAGGCGAAGAAGCTCCTAAGGGAGGCTTATAATGAAAAATTTTGTATGTTTTGTCACAGGAACGCGTGTATCTTCGGAATAAACAACATTTTACTCAGCATAACATCATCGCATCATTTCGCATAACATAAGCATCATACATCATATTGCATAAAGCACAAGAAGGGGATGTGACATCGATCTTCGGAAGAATATTTTGAAAAGGGCAAACCATGCTAAGTAGCTTCACATTGTCAAGAAGCCTGGATATTATTCATCAGAACACTGGATATTGTTGTGACAAACAAAAATCCTTCTTCACGAAGCATGAAAAGAAGGGAAGGTGTTTTTTCGTCAAAGACTCAAAAAGCGGTACGTGTAAAGTTTCATGCATCGTAAAGAATTAAGCAATAAAAAGGGTATATTACATTCAGGATTACAAAATGTCACAATTCAGAAGTTTACTTTACAATAGTGTTCAATTTTCTTTTAGAACAACTTCTGCAGCCTCATTCAGGAGTCGATTGACGACTTCGTCCATGATTGCTTCGGCCATCTTTTTAATTTCATCGTCTCCTTTCGGCTGAGGGCCTGGAGACGCTTCAGCAGGATCTGAAGGACAGGACACGGCTATGCTGCTATTACAAACGGAAAACGAAGCTTAAAACCAAAAATTACAACACAATACAAACTATTAGTTAATACCTAATTGACCTTCGGGCTCTGTGCTCTTTTCAGCAGCCTTAGCCACTTCTCTAGCATCGTGAATGCCCTTTTCACTTCTTTGAATAATTTCTCCTGCCATTTTTCGGCCACCATTATCCCAGATATCAGTAAAAAACTTTCCACTAATTATGCTTGCTTCGGCCGAAGGGTCTTTTGTGTCTTCAAAGGACAAAGCAGTTTCGGATTGTGCTAAGATTTTTACGTGTTCACAGCCCTTCTTCTCTAGAATGGTGGCAATTCCTCTGGCCCCAGAGAAAGCACATATATCCCCACGGCTATTTAAAATTTCTTCGAAGGCTTCCGCTTCGTGGTCGATCCATTCAATAGGACCTTCGGGATTGCCTCTTATAAAGTTTTCTTCACTAGAGAAGGCGCCGACCCTGGCGAAGCTAGCCTTCAACTTCTTAACACATTCTATAGATTTGTTATAGCACCTCTTCTTGGATGAACGAAGCTCTTCAACAGTTGCTTCCAAGTGATCCGCCCATTGGTCGCTGAGCTCTCGCCTTGTTTCTTCAAGTATACGTTCTTCCCTGGCTCTGGCCAGTTGTTTCCGAAGATCTTCTATTTCGCGTTTCTGAGTTTCAGCCTGACTCTTGAACGCAGCTTCGTCTTCCTTTATTTTATTTACCAATGAGTGTAATATTTTATCTTTTTCGAGGCCTTCGTTCCTCAGTTCAATTACTTCGGAACGAAGGTTGCTCAGGGCTATAGTACACCCTTCGTCTTCAGCATCTTTTTGTGCCCTGAGGGCATTACTAAGTATCAGGCCCTGCAAAGAAAAGTATGTGTGTTTCAATAAAACAAGCAAAAGGTTTTTTTTGGTATCAACAAAGAATACAAGGATCCCATTTGTCGCACCTTTAAGCTATTGTAGGCCAGGCTGTCGGCCAAATCGTTCTTCGACAGCACCGAGAGCCCGTCTTCTAAGGTTGGGAATCCGAAGCTCTTGCTCATCTCCCGGCAAACAGAAATTTCCTTGTTGTCAGGGAGACAATACAAAAAGTCTTCTTCTCCACTACCATTGAATATTAACGCCCCCTTTGGATACTTCAGCTTTTGGGCGTAATGCTGGGCCTCTTGCTCCTCTTTTTCTAAAAGTTTTTTCCCCGAAGCATGACGAACAATATAATCACGAACTCTGATGGATGCTTCGGGGGCAATGACTCCGATCTCTTCAACAAAAGTTGGCTTTGTTATTTTTTCCTCAGTTTCCAAGGATTCTATCTTCGCGGGCTCTGAGGACCCAGCTTCGGCTTCAGTCCCTTGCACTGGAGTTTTGTTATCAGAAATTTCAGTTGTCGTTTCAGGAATGGCAGCAGCCTTCTTCGGAGGTGTGCTTGAAGTTTTAATTGTTTCTAGTACATCTAGCACATTGGCCATTCTTCTTCTTTTTGGAGTCACTGCTGGCACTTTTTGATTTTTTATTGTCTCAACATTTGCTGCAGGACTCACAATTTCTGGTACTTTTTCTTCAGTTGGTTTTTTCACTTCTCCAATTTTTTCTGTGGATGGCGCTTCGGCCATTTCTTTGGTTTCTGGCAGCGAAACCTTCGGTTCTTCTAGTTCTATCTTTTTCGCCGTTTCGGTCATCCCTGCAGCTGCAGGCGGCGTGACTGGTCTGGTTGGCTTTTTAGCCTCGGTAGCCGAAGAAGATTTTTCGGTAAACTCCGGCACCGAAGCTGGTTCGATATAGCGCGGCCGGTGAGTGAGGACTTTTATTTTCTTTCTTTCAGGCTCTGGCTCGCTAGGAGCAGTTGCAGCTTCTTCTTTTGCAGAGGTTGTGTTCTTTCTTTTCTGCCTTCGGACGGGGTAGCAATAGTCAGGGTAAACAAACCCAATTGCATCAAATACCCGATTCAGCCTTTTCTTTTTTCGGCCTCCGAAGGCTGCTGACATCGCAGTATCTTCGGCCTTCGAATAAGCACCAAGCAATTCGTCACTTAAATTTTCAATACTCTTTAGCCAGTCATCATCTGGCTCAGTAAATTTATCTCCAAACTTGAAGGTGTACTTCAGTCTCACAAGCCCACCTTCGTCGGCCTCTTTTATGGTTTCTTGAGGCATTTCCCATTTCTCCGCAAGAGGCCACACCCGGAAGGCAATATGCTCTTGTACTAAATCTTTTGTTCCAATAAAAGAGCAGATGACGCCGAAGGCCCTCTGGCATTCTTCGGCAGCTTCATTCATTTCCACCTTCGGCCTTCGAAGGCCGAAGCTTTGCCAAATAGGACGCATAATTATACCTTTGATATCTTCTCGTGCTGATAGGTCATTCTTCACATAAAACCATTCTGTCATCCAATCCCCGGGCCATCTCTTCCGAAAGGTTGGTACGGGACAGCTTGCCCCGGACCGAGAGACGAAACTGTAGCAGCCAAAGTTATTATGGTACTGTTCTTTGCCCCAAGGCTTTGTTTCATATAATAATTCGTGTATATTACAGAAGCTTCTTGCATCAGGCTTCAGACCTTGGCTTCTCGCGGCCCACACGAAGATATTTAGCCTTATAATTGCCTCGGGAGTAAGTTGATGAAGATAGACTTCGAAGATTTTCAACACCTCCACGACGAAGCTACTCAAGGGAAATCGTAGCCCAGCTTTCAGAAAGCTTCGGTATACTACGACTTCATTTTCTTCAGGGTGTGGACAAGTCTTCTCTCCTTCATCGGCCCTCACAATGGACAAATCCCGAAAATACCTTCCTCTCATGTTGACAAGATGATTCTCTTTGATAGTTGATTTACCATAAACTGAATGGCTTGGTCGCCAGGGACGATCTTCGGAGTCTTCGCTACCGCTGTCCACATCATAACTGTCACTGTCACCAGTATCCTCAGACAAGCCTTCCAGAATTTCCTTGGTAATTTTTTCCGTGTTTGTCTTCGACATCGCTATAAGAAACCCCAAGTTTTTCTCCTCATCAAGAGTCAGCTTCGTCTCACCAGCAGTTTTCTTTTTCTCTTCATCAAGAGTCAGCTTCGTCTCAGCAACAGCTTTCTTGTCTCCAGACATCTTCGGAAATACTAAAAAACTGTTTTCAAAGCCGAAGCTTTAAAACTAAAGACTCATGGAATCTTAGCGCGCAAAAGCTAAAAATCGAGCGAGCGAGAGCAAGTGACAAGAGAGCGTACCAAATGAGCTCGCGGTATGCTCTTATTTATACGCTCGGTGCGGTAAAAATGGAAAGACCTTGCCTGTCAGTGAATGTTGCTATTCTAGCAAAGGGAAGGTGTTTTTTCGGACCTTCGGCTTAAAGCCTTCATCCATGTCGCAATCTAAATTTATTATTTTAACAAATTAATATTGCGAGGGGCTACTGTTGGGGGCCTTCGGCTTCCGAAGGTCCTCAAAAACATGATTTAACAGTGTTTCTAGAGTATAATGTGTGAACAGGTATCTTCGGACTCGTATCAGAGAGGGAGAAGCTCAAAAGATACGAAGGTTGACACAGCGCCGAAGCTGTGAAGCAGGAAAGCTTCGGCATGTTCGCAGAAAAGGGAACCGACTTAAAGATGAAAAGGCCATTTAGACCTCGATAGATTACTATAGAATTACCACCAAATGTAAAGGGCATGTATGTAATTTTGTATGGGTTGTACCCCGTGCCTATAAATAGGTGAACAGTACCCCCGTACTGTTCACGCTGGTTTGGTGTTCACTGTTGCGTCACGCTTGTACTTTCATTTCCTTCAAATTGGAGGTACATCTGCAATTCAATGTTATTTTTATTTATATATAATAATGATATATGATGATCTACGTAATTCTTTATGTTTCTTGTAATTCATTCTTCGTCAATATGTAATGCATTTATAAAGGTTCGCCCTTTGTGACCTTCGTCCGAAAATCATTATATCCCAAGGGAAATAATGCTTCGTAGGACGAAGGACTTAATCGATTAACATTTTCTGTGTTGCCTTGTTCTTGAAGCATTTGAGAACAAGTCCCCAACAACCACTTCCTTCATTAGCTGGGCCAATCACTCGGGCCCGTGCCAGAGATCTTAACTTCGTCATGCTACTGAAGAATGAGGGCCCAGAAGAATAGATGACCAGCCCAACTGCGGCCCATAGTGGACGACCTAGGGTTGGCCGCCCCTAGGGGCTGCGCCCCCTCTCTCTATTTATATAGGAGTTGCGCCTCCTTTGTTCTTCGAGTTTTGTTTTACATCTAGATTTAGCTACCACAGAACACGCACAAATACGTGCTGTCCTCTGTGATTCAGAACTCCACCTCGAGTGATATTAAGATTGTTCGCATCTTTTTCTTGTTTGTTCTTCGATTGCGCACAGGAAACGATCTTCGTGATCAGGCCGATCTCGCATCAGCAAGGTCGGTAACCATTGGAAGTTGGTTCAGTGATTGCATTGGCGCTTCGGGATCGCTCGTCATAGTCGGATCGTGAGGGTCTACTTCCACCAAATCAGAATTATCTCCACTCACCGAAAGATCGGGCACTCCAGCTCTATCAAGTGGTATTAGATTTCCAGGTTGATCGGTGAGTTTATCGAGTGTTTTTTTCCTACAGTCCACAAAACCACATAAAAATTCAGGTTAGACCTTATACCAGCACCCTTTTGAGCCTCGCACCTTCTTTCAATAATCTGCATTGTTGAATTTGTGTGCTTTCGCATCATTTGTTGCTGGTCGCATTGTGTTTTTTTCTCACCATCCTTCTTTCTTCCTTGTTTTTCTCCTTCGGTTACATCAAACCCTAACGCGCCGCAACCATCTTCCTTATTTTTCTCCTTCGGTTACATCAAACCCTAGCGCGCCGCAACCATCTTCCTTATTTCTCTCCTTCGGTTACATCAAACCGAGTCAACGCCGCTTCCTTATTTTTCTCCTTCGGTTACGTCAAAAAAAAATAGAAAAAAACCTAGTCAACGCCGCTTCCTTGTTTTTCTCCTTCGGTTACGTCAAAAAAAACAGAAACAAAAAAAAAGAAAACGAAGGAGAAAGGATACAAAGCGGTTGTCTCATCTCGGTCATTTTAAACATACCTTCCTTAAACCGGGCATAACTTTTCGCTCGGTTGTTCAAAAAATCCGAAATTTTTACAGGAGCTTGTTGGCACCATTCTGAGGCCGGCAAACCGACCAAAGGCTTCGACAAAATTATCAAAAAAATTCAGGAAAATAAAGAAAAAAATCCGTCAAAGTTCTCGCACTACTTCCTGATTTTCTGTAGACCACATCTGAACTCTGTTTGAGGTGAAATTTCGTGTAGCTCCTAGTTTGTTGCTCCTTGTGCTGAGAAAAATATCAAAAAAATCATACAAAAAAAAAGAAAAACAAAATCACCTGTGATTCCTACTAGTACCTTTTTGGCCTCGCTAGTACAATATTTGCGGTACTGCCATTCTGCTAGTTTCATCCGTCCTTTGCACTTGTGGCCAGCAATATAGTTTCGTGTTTTGCACTATAATTCAACTTTGCATTATTGTTTGATCGTGCTAATCCTTGACTTGAGTGCAGCCTCCCAAAACTCCACATATTTCTACGACGAGAAGGTTTCTGTTTCTCCAGGCAATCGCTCATCCAATCTTTCACCGGTTCCACCTGTTGGTTACAGTTCACCACTGTGGCTTGGTAAGAACGGATAAGAATTTGATAACAGCATTTCATTGAGCGAGTTGTCACCACCATTTTCCTGTTGTCGTCGAGTTTTCTCCTTTTGGTGTTTTGGTGTTTGCGCTAACTATGGCAGGAGCACACGACACGGTGGATGCCCAGTTGCTGGAAGTAAGGGGACAAGTTGATGGACTTGTTGCTGACATTAGGATGATGCATGAACGGCTTGATTCAACGATCACTTCGACGACCGAGCGTTTCAACCAGCTTGACCTTGCTCAAACGGCGACTCGCACCACACTCGACACCATCCTGGCACGCCTTGATGCGTTGACCACAAAGATGGAGCAGGACTACGGCGGTGACACTGAGCAGGACGATGGAGATCGCCGTGGTCGTGCACGCCGTGTGGTTCGTCATCCCCCTAATGACTTATTTTCTAAGATTAAATTTAAAATTCCACCTTTTAATGGCAAATATGATCCTGCTGCATATCTTGATTGGGAGTTAGAGGTTGAACAAAAATTTTCATGCCATGATATTGCTGCACAATCTCAGGTTAAAGCTGCTATTAGTGAATTTACTGATTTTGCTTTAATTTGGTGGCGTGAGTATAAAATGAAACATCCCACTGCCATTCCAACCACTTGGGATCAGTTGAAAGCTGCGATGCGACATCGATTTGTGCATTCGTATTATGCTCGTGATTTGCTTAATAAAATGCAGCGTTTTCAGCAAGGTTCTCAATCTGTTGAGGACTATTTCCAGGAGTTACAAAAAGGTATGATTCGTTGTGGGATATTGGAGGACAACGACGCTGCTATGGCACGTTTTCGTGGTGGTTTAAACCGCGAAATCCAGGATATACTTGATTATAAGGAATATTATGATATGACTACTTTATTTGAATATGCTTGCAAAGCTGAACGTGAAGTGCAGGGATGCCGCTCGAAGACATATTCTAACCCTTTTGCAGGACGAAGCTCGACATCCACCTCAGCACCAGTTCCCCCTGCGCCATCCATGTCCACCACTACTCCACGCGAGAAGATGACCAAACCAGCCAGCACTTCCCTACCCACAGGTCGTACACGGGATATTCAGTGTCATCGCTGTAGAGGATTTGGCCATGTGATTCAAGACTGCCCAAACAAGCGCACTTTGCTCATTCGTGACGATGGTGAGTACTCTTCCGCTAGTGATTCTGAAGAAATTGAACATGCACTACTTGCCACTAACCATGCAGCTCAGGCGGAGGTACATGTCAACCCGGGCGACGCTGATAGGTATGAAAGTCTTGTTGTGCAGCGTGTTCTTAGTACACAGGTCGCTTTGCCCGATAAGAATCAGCGACACACACTGTTCCATACAAAGGGTGTTGTGCAGGAGCGGTCAATTCGCATCATTATCGACAGCGGCAGTTGCAACAATTTGGCGAGTACCATGTTGGTCGAAAAGTTGTCATTACCCACTCGTAAGCATCCAAACCCATATCACATTCAATGGCTTAATGATGGTGGTAAAATAAAAATCACGCGTTCCGTGCGTGTTCCTTTCTCCATGGGTGCTTATTCTGATTTTGTTGATTGTGATGTTATTCCCATGGAAGCATGCTCTTTGTTACTTGGTCGACCTTGGCAATATGATACTGATAGCTTGCATCATGGTCATTCGAATCATTATTCTTTCATTTTTAAGGGTCAGAAAATAATTATACATCCAATGACCCCTGAACAAATTGTTAAAGATGATCTTGCCCGAGCTGCTATAACTGCTAAACAACTTGATCCATCGCCATCTGTTCCTTCTGAAATCAAGTTAAAGGCTCCTGTTTTACTTGCTACACGTGCTGATTTTGATGATCTACACGGTGCTCAATTGCCATGCTATGCACTTGTATGCTCTAGTGTCCTCATTTCACTTGATGATGCACCATCTTTGGCTATTCCCCCTATGGTTGCTAACCTTTTGCAGGAGTACGCTGATGTCTTTC
The DNA here is from genome assembly GCF_902167145.1 of Zea mays. NCBI lineage: Eukaryota > Viridiplantae > Streptophyta > Magnoliopsida > Poales > Poaceae > Zea > Zea mays. The sequence continues at coordinate 95,371,165 of NC_050097.1, forward strand.
CCAAAGACTTACCACCGGGTCTCCCACCACTTCGTGGCATTGAGCACCAGATCGACCTCATTCCCGGCGCACAGCTTCCGAACCGCGCACCGTACCGTACAAATCCGGATGAGACGAAGGAGATTCAGCGCCAGGTACAGGCGTTGCTTGACAAGGGATACATTCGTGAGTCTCTTAGCCCTTGCTCTGTTCCTGTGTTACTTGTTCCCAAGAAAGATGGGTCATGGCGTATGTGTGTAGACTGTCGTGCTATTAATAACATCACTATTCGTTATCGATATCCTATACCACGCCTTGATGATATGCTAGATGAGCTTAGTGGTGCCATTATTTTCACTAAGATTGATTTGCGTAGTGGTTACCACCAGATTAGAATTAAACTGGGTGATGAATGGAAAACGACTTTTAAGACGAAATTTGGTTTATATGAATGGTTGGTTATGCCGTTTGGATTAACTAATGCTCCCAGCACTTTTATGCGAGTGATGAATGAAATTCTAAGGCCCTTCATAGGATTGTTTGTGGTTGTTTATTTTGATGATATCCTTATTTACAGCAAATCTAAGAAAGAGCATTTGGAACATTTAAGTGCTGTTTTTTATGCATTGCGTGCTGCCCAGTTATTTGCTAACATGGAAAAATGCATCTTTTGTACACGACGTGTCTCATTTCTTGGTTATGTTGTTACTCCACACGGCATTGAGGTGGATAGCAGCAAGATTGCTGCCATTCGGGAGTGGCCTACACCGACGACGGTCACACAAATTCGGAGCTTTCTTGGACTTGCCGGTTTCTACCGCAGATTTGTTCGTGATTTTAGCTCCATTGCAGCGCCTCTACATGAGCTTACAAAGAAAGATGTGCAATTTGCTTGGAGTGATTCGCAGGAGGAAGCGTTCAACACTTTGAAAGATAAGTTAACACAAGCTCCCCTATTGCAATTGCCTGATTTTAATAAAGTGTTTGAGCTTGAATGCGATGCTAGCGGTATTGGGCTAGGTGCTGTTTTGTTACAAGAAGGAAAACCAGTTGCTTATTTTAGTGAAAAATTAAGCGGTGCTAGTCTGAAATATTCTACTTATGATAAGGAGCTTTACGCTTTAGTGCGCACTTTGCATACATGGCAGCACTATCTTTGGCATCGTGAGTTCATAATTCATTCTGATCATGAGGCTTTAAAACATATTCGCACCCAAACAAATCTGAACCGTCGTCATGCTAAATGGGTAGAATTCATTGAGTCTTTTCCTTACATTATTAAACACAAGAACGGGAAGGACAATGTTATTGCTGATGCTTTGTCTCGTCGCTATACCATGCTATCACAGTTAGATTTTAAAATCTTTGGTTTGCACACTGTGAAAGATCAATATGTTGACGATGCTGATTTTAAAGATGCTTTCGGCCATTGTATTATTGGGAAACCATCGGGCAAATTTCACATACAGGATGGGTTCCTGTTTCGCGCTAACAAGCTGTGTGTTCCAGCTAGCTCGATTTGTCTTTTGTTGTTACAGGAAGCGCATGGAGGCGGTCTAATGGGGCACTTTGGCATCTACAAGACACATGAGGTGTTGGCTGCCCACTTCTTTTGGCCTCGAATGCGCGCTGATGTTGAGCGCCTTGTTGCACGCTGCACTACTTGTCAGAAAGCTAAGGCACGATTGCAAGTTATCTCAAGTAAACCTCATTTCACTTCTTACTCAATGTAGTACAAGGGGTCAAGCAGTGTCATTAGCTGCGAGAAGCAGACGATTCGAATCGAGTTTTTAAATCTTGCAAGGTAAACCTAAACACACGACATACAAGGGCACTCCGTCGCCACACACGTCAACCGTCCCCATCGATTCCCCGTCCGCGGCAAGGGCTCACCGCCTTGGCATACAATGCTCCACTGACCCCGGCTGCCACCGTGCAGTGACCGCACTTGTACCCACCATAGATGGGAGACCCAGTCTCAGGACAAGTGAGGGGAAAAGTCCGGCCTGGCTTCACTCAGGTACTAGGTTTACCGGTTACCATATTTCTCGACATGTGTTTAGTACGTTCAAACGCTTGACTCAGGTATCCACACATTAATCCTTAATTCCTTTTCCCGTCTCATGGACAAGGCATCCTCTGTGGATCCAAGTCCATAGACCATCATAGATCCCGTTATCAAGATGAATACAATCAGTTCCTGACCTTGCGTGAGTGCTAGAAAATTCACTCGACTTCTACCGAGATCCTGATTAGCATAGCAGCTACTCGACCTAGCATACTAGTATCCATCTCAAAAAGGAATCCTGAGTTCATGCAACTAAAGGTTTCAAGCAACTCCTATACTTAAGTGCACATTACAAGCCTACAAACATTAAGTGTAGTAAAGTAGCATATATAAATGGTTATGCATAAAACCGGGGCTTGCCTTCAAATGCTGGGGCTGCGGGGAGATCCTCGATGGCAGTCTCGGGAGCTTGCTCCTGGTCTTCCTCATGGATAGCTCCTTGCTCGGGGATGAGCATGTACTCTCCGTCAGTGAGATTGCAATCTAATGAATGCAATGAGTAAGATACATGTATGGTATGATGATAGAGCTGGAGTGCCCGATCTTTCGGTGAGTGGAGATAATTCCGATTTGGTGGAAGTAGACCCTCACGATCTGACTACGACGAGCGATCCCGAAGCGCCAATGCAATCGCTGAACCAACTTCCAATGGTTACCAACCTTGCTGATGCGAGATCGGCCTGATCACGAAGATCATTTCCTATGCGCAATCGAAGAACGAACAAGAAAAAGATGCGAGCAATCTTAATATCACTCGAGGTGGAGTTCTAAATCACAGAGGACAGCACGTATTTGTGCGTGTTCTGGGGTAGCTAAAGCTAGATGTAAAACAAAACTCGAAGAACAAAGGAGGCACAGCTCCTATATAAATAGAGAGAGGGGGCGCAGCCCCTAGGGGCGGCCAACCCTAGGTCGTCCACTATGGGCCGCAGTTGGGCTGGTCGTCTATTCTTCTAGGCCCTCATTCTTCAGTAGCATGACGAAGTTAAGATCTCTGGCACGGGCCTGAGTGATTGGCCCAGCTAATGAAGGAAGTGACGCTTGATGTGGAGGTGCTGCTGGTGTAGTCGTACTCATAGTGATGTCCTCATCATCCTCCCCTTCTTGAAGTGAAGTCGTCCTCGACGGCAACTCCTCATCCTCGGCCATATATGGTTTCAAATCTGCAATATTAAAACTAGTGGAAACACCAAATTCCGCAGGCAGGTCAAGGATATAAGCATTATCGTTAATCTTTGTTAGCACCTTAAAAGGACCAGCAGCACGAGGCATTAATTTAGAACGGCGCAAAGTAGGAAACCGATCCTTTCTCAAGTGCAACCAAACCATATCACCTGGCTCAAAAGTAACAAGTTTTCTTCCTTTACTACCAGCAATCTGATTTTTTGCATTAGTAGCAGCAATGTTTTGTTGAGTTTGTTCATGGAGGTTAATCATTTGTTCAACATGTGCAACATCATCTATGTGTGGTGCGTCCGCAGCATCAAGCGAAAACAAAGCAATAGGCGCCCTAGGAATGTAACCATAAACAATTTGAAAAGGGCACATCTTTGTAGAAGAATGTGTTGCGTGATTATAAGCAAACTCAACATGAGGCAAGCAATCCTCCCAACGTTTCAAATTTTTGTCTAAAACAGCCCTAAGCATGGTAGACAAAGTTCGATTAACTACCTCAGTTTGACCATCAGTCTGAGGATGACAAGTGGTGCTAAACAGCAATTTAGTTCCCAATTTATTCCACAGAGATCTCCAAAAATGACTTAGAAACTTAGCATCACGATCCGAGACTATTGTATTGGGAATACCGTGCAAACGAATAATCTCTCTAAAAAACAATTCAGCAACATTGCTAGCATCATCAGTCTTATGACAAGGTATGAAATGAGCCATTTTGGAGAATCGATCAACAACCACAAAAATGCTATCCCTCCCCTTCTTAGTTCTAGGCAATCCCAAAACAAAATCCATCGAAATATCAATCCAAGGGGAAGTAGGAACAGGCAAAGGCATATACAAACCATGGTTGTTCAATCGTGCCTTAGCTTTCTGACAAGTAGTGCAGCATGCAACAAGGCGCTCAACATCAGCGCGCATTCGAGGCCAAAAGAAGTGGGCAGCCAACACCTCATGTGGCTGGTTGGCCCTTATACGGTCCTGGTGCACCGGACAATGTCTGGTGGCACACCGGACAGTCTGGTGCGCCAGAACACAACACAGTCAGTTCTTTGCTTCGGTTCAATTTGGTCCCTAACTTGAATATTTTATTGGTTTGTGTTGAACCTTATGCACCTGTAATACATGAGTTCTAGACAAACTAGTTAGTCCACATGTTTGTGTTGGACATTCAACCACCAAAATTAATTGTAGGAAAATCTTAATCCTATTTCCCTTTCAATAGACCATCATAGATCCCATTATCAAGATGAATACAATCAATGCCTGACCTCGCGCAAGTGCTGGAAAAAATCACTCGACTTCTACCGAGATCCTGATTAGCGAAGCGGCTACTCGACCTAGCATATACTAGTATCCATCTCAAAAAGGAATCCTAGGTTCATGCAACTAAGGGTTTCAAACAACTCCTATACTTAAGTGCACAGTACAAACCTACAAACATTAAGTGTAGTAAAGTAGCATATATAAACGGTTATGCATAAAACCAGGGCTTGCCTTCAAAAGCTGGGGCTGCAGGAAGATCCTCGGTGGCAGGCTCAGGAGCTGGCTCCTGGACTTCCTCTTGGACAACTCCTTGCTCGGGAATGAGCACGTACTCTCTTTCAGCGAGGTTGCAATCTAATGAATGCAATGAGTGAGATACATGTATGCCATGATATGCAATGTAGTAGTAATAAAAATGATTAAGTTGATAAGGTAAAGTTTAATCTTACTACTGGAAGTTCTAGTGGTATACTTAGCCACTTAGGGTCAAGTATGGTCAAGTTTAAATGGTAAGATTATTTGGGTGTCCCAATGATTTTCTTTAGTGTCTTAGTGAAAAGTTTATCAAGATCATTGCTGAATCATTATGGGTGAGGCCTATTACTTTTGCTAATTCTCTCTTTTCCCTTTTTCTATTTATGCTTTTTAAAGTGGGTTTGAACTACAACATAGCTTTAACAATTTCCAAAAATTCTATAAAAATTACAGTGGTTTCTCACTGGTGTGTAACTCTTAGTCTCAAAAATTGGGGCTTAAAATGATAAGGGTTCACTCTGTACAAAAATATTAAGATTTAGGGTAGAGGGGGTGCTTTGAACTATAACTCTCTTCTAACAGTGGATTATTCCCTAAGGCTTATTTTTGCTGGCATTTAGGTGCAATAATATGAATTTGTACCAAGTTTCAGCCATCTTATTGTGATTTTCTAAAGTTTTAGGGCCTAGTGGTGCTTTTTACTACTACTATACTTCAAAAATGTCAAACAACAGATTTCCTAATTTTTCTATCTTCTTATTTGCGCAAGAGCAATCATTCTAGAATTTGGCTAATTTTTCTCAAAGGGAAGGGGTGGTAGAATTTCTTGGAAGATATGGTCTTTTTCCATGGGGTAGGAAGTGAGGTGTATTACATCATATTTTTACCTTAGTTTCATATTTTTCTATGGTGGCTTACATCATAAGTAACTGGGTAAAAATTGGTTTGCTCACTGTTTCACCTTTTTAGCCTTTATTTTGATTTATTTTAAGTATTGGCTAAATCCAAGTTCTATTTAGTGGTATACTAGTAGTTAGAGATCTACTGAATTTTTCTTGCCATTATTGTCTTTGACCTTATATTTTTAATCATGGCTTTTCTTGATTTCTTAATGCCAAATAAAATTATAAATTTAGATTAGCACTAGACTATGGTTCCATATATTTTTCTAGGTTCGATATAACTTTGGCATACTAGGAAAAATATGGTCATTCTCTGGTTTTCATTTTCTATTGCCTTTTTCATTTTTCTAATGTTTGGACAGAAATAACCTTTAATGAACATTCCTGGTTAATTCTTGTATACTGAGGTGCTTAGTATGTTTAAACAATGTATATGTCAGGTGAGCATCTCTACAAGTTTTCTCCAGTCCAGTATAGAAGTATTTCTATTTTTCTTTGTATTAACAAGGTTTGGGTAGTTTCATAATTTAAATTCAAACTCTAAAAATTTATACAGAAAGTATGGGGTTCAATATTTTTGTCTGGTAGTTTATAATTTTTAGAATCCAGCAAAATTGGTTTGACCAATTTTTGATATATAAAACTCAAGTTATGCCTTTTTGAAGTTGGTTGCTGTTATTTATTAAAAATTTAATTTAAATTCGAATGGAAAACCAATTTGCGCTGAGATCCCTGGTCTCATCCACTGTTTCTATTACAACTAGGTTCTCAGGGCACTATTCATTCGGGTGACTGACAATGCGAAAAACCCCTTAAGTTCTACCCTAATCTAACCCGCGGCCCCTGGTTTTTTGGAACAGTACCCGCGGCAAAGATGACGGTGGCGAGACACCAGCGGCGAAATAGCTCTGGTGAAGTGGTCGATGACGTGGGGGAGGCCGTGGAGGTCACGACGGTGTCTGGGTCGTTGGCGGGGATGACCGAAGTCGGTCGGTCCTCGTGCGCGTGCGGGGAAGCTCGTGGCGGCAAGGATTCTGGCCTAACCACGGTGACACAGTTCAATTCAATGAGTTGGGGAGCTTCATGGTAGGTTAGGGAGGCCGTAGGCACAAGGAATTGAAGAATGGTTCACCTAGTGGCCCGGTCTACGAGTGGTGGCGGGTGGCCGAAGTCCAGCGAGGGTGATCTCGCTGCTCTGGTGAGGAAGGGTCTCGATTCTCGCTTGAAGAAGCTTCACGGCTCAACGGGGAAGCTGTCCAGGGGCTCGGGTGAGGCTAGGTTTCTCTGGGAATGGCTGGTCGCGATGGCCGGCGTTCGTGTGGCTCGGGTGGGCGGCGCAGAGCTCGTCAGAGCTAAGAGCTGGGTTGGGATAGTGAAGGCAAGCGCGGAGTGGAGTGTTGCGCGTCTAGGGGTGGCTATTAAAGGCACGGGCGAGTGCAGCCGAGGGACGCTCTGACATGCGCTCGGGGCATGCGCGGAGGAGCGCCAGTGCGCGCTCTGCCGCTTGGGTATGGCATCAAGCACGAAGCAGCGCCCATTGGCTCCAAATCTTCGCGATTATGGCCATGATTCCTTTGTAACATCTCTTCACCGGACTTCCCTTTGTCATTTGTGTGTGGCGACCTATGGATTTTGTTGACTAGAACCGAAGATATGGGGTTCTCTAGTAGGGTTTGTCTCACTGCGTGAATCCGAGGTAAAATCCTTGACTCGACGTGTCTAGGGCACGAATCTCGATGCCATCTTCACACATGTTGCAGAGGGGTTAATTTAACACAACTTTGTCAATGGGAGCTTAGGGTTTTGAGTTAGGGATCAAGGTGAACGCTGTTGGGGGCCTGCTTCTTCACCGAAGATCCTTCAAGTAAAAACACCTTCGGCAGTATAATATGCGAACTAACACAGCATGATGGCACAAGCCGAAGCTACAACCTAGAAAGCTTCGGCATAATGACACACCTTGAGATAAAGGGCAACACCGACTTAAAGAGGAAAAGACCGTTCAGTCCTTAATAGTTTGTGTCACATTTGTAATTTGTTGTCAAGGACATAAATGTAATTTCGACCGGGCTGCGTCCCGCGCCTATAAATAGGTGAATAGTAACCATGTACTGTTCACGCTGGGTTGTATTCACTCGCACGTCATACTTGGATTTTTATCTTCTGTCAAGCCGAAGGTATAAATATAATTCGATATTGTTCATGTTTATTCATGATAATATAATAAAAATGTCCTGATGTTGTTGAAAGGGAATTAGGCTTACACCTAGTTCCTAAATAATTTCGGTGGTTGAAATGCCCAACACAAATAATTGGACTAACTAGTTTGCTCTAGTGTATAAGTTATACATGTGCCAAAGGTTCACAACAAGCCAATTAAAAAGACCAATGTTGGGTTCAAAATAGAGAGCTAAAAGCATCCCGAAAGGCTCCCTGGTCTGGTGCACTGGACTGTCCGGTGTGCCACCGGACAGTGTCCGGTGCACCAGGGGACTTCACGCTGAACTCCTCAGCCTTGGGAATTTTCAGAGCCGACGCGCTATAATTCACCGGACTGTCCGGTGTACACCGGACAGTGTCCGGTGCTCCAAGAGGACGCGGCTCTGGAACTTGGCAGCCTCGGGAATTCGCAACGGATGTTCCGCTATAATTCACCGGACATGTCCGGTGTACACCGGATTGTCCGGTGTACACCGGACTGTCCGGTGTAACTGCGGGGCAACGGCTATTTCGGCGCCAACGGCTACCTGCAGCGCATTTGTTGCACGCCAGCGCGCGCAGAAGTCAGGCACACCCGTACTGGCGCACCGGACACTCAACAATACATGTCCGGTGCGCCACCGGACATCCAGGCGGGCCCAGAAGACAGTGCTCCAACGGTCGAATCCCAACGGGTTTGGTGATGTGGCTTGCGCACCGGACATGTCCGGTGTGCACCGGACTGTCCGGTGCACCATACGACAGTCAGCCCCACCAAACGGCTAGTTTGGTGGTTGGGGCTATAAATACCCCCAACCACCCACCATTCATGGTATCCAAGTTTTCCACTTCTCAACCACTTACAAGAGCTAGGCATTCAATTCTAGACACACCCAAGTGATCAAATCCTCTCCAATTCCACACAAGGCTTTAGTGATTAGCGAGAGAGATTTGGCGTGTTCTTTTGAGCTCTTGCGCTTGGATTGCTTCTTTTCTTTCTCACTTGTTCTTGTGATCAAAACTCAATTGTAACCAAGGCAAGAGGCACCAATTGTGTGGTGGCCCTTGCGGAGGAAGTTTTGTTCCCGTTTGATTGAGAAGAAGAAGCTCACTCGGTCCGAGGGACCGTTTGAGAGAGGGAAAGGGTTGAAAGAGACCCGGTCTTTGTGACCACTTCAACGGGGAGTAGGTTTGCGAGAACTGAACCTCGGTAAAACAAATCCGCGTGTCACACTCTTTATTCGCTTGCGATTTGTTTTACACCCTCTCGCGGACTCGTTTATATCTCTAACACTAACCCAGCTTGTAGTTGTGATTATTTTTGAGAATTTTAGTTTCGCCCTATTCACCCCCCCCCCTCTAGGCGACTATCAATTGGTATCGGAGCCCGGTGCTTCATTAGAGCCTAACCGCTCGAAGTGATGTCGGGAGATCACGCCAAGAAGGAGATGGAGACCGGCGAAAAGCCCACTACAAGCCACGGGAACACTTCATCGGAAGAGTCCCACACCAAGAGGAAGGAGAAGAAGAAGGACTCCTCCAAAGGGAAGGAGAAGAGATCTTCCCACAAGCCGCATCCGCATCGGAGTGGGGACAAGAAAAAGAGGATGAGGAAGGTGGTCTACTACGAGACCGACTCTTCATCGGCATCCACCTCCGGCTCCGACGCGGCGTCCGTCACTTCTAAGCGCCAAGAGCGTAAGAAGTATAGTAAGATTCCCCTACGCTACCCTCGCATTTCTAAACATACACCTTTACTTTCCGTCCCATTAGGCAAACCACCAACTTTTGATGGTGAAGATTACGCTAGGTGGAGTGATTTAATGCGATTTCATCTAACCTCGCTCCACAAAAGTATATGGGATGTTGTTGAGTTTGGTGCACAGGTACCATCCGTAGGGGATGAAAACTATGATGAGGATGAAGTAGCCCAAATCGAGCACTTCAACTCCCAAGCTACAACCATTCTCTAAGTACAGAGGAATATAACAAGGTGCAAGGGTTGAAGAATGCGAAGGAGATTTGAGATCTACTCAAGACCGCACACGAGGGTGATGAACTCACCAAGATCACCAAGCGGGAAACGATCAAGGGGGAGCTCGATCGTTTCCGTCTTCGCCAAGGGGAGGAGCCACAAGATATGTACAACCGGCTCAAAACCTTGGTGAACCAAGTGCGCAACCTCGGGAGCAAGAAATGGGACGACCACGAGGTGGTTAAGGTTATTCTTAGATCACTCATCTTCCTTAACCCCACTCAAGTTCAATTAATTCGTGGTAATCCTAGATACACACTAATGACTCCTGAGGAAGTTATCGGGAATTTTGTGAGCTTTGAATGTATGATCAAGGGCTCAAAGAAGATCAACGAGCCTAATGATCCCTCCACATCCGAAGCACAACCGGTGGCATTCAAGGCGACGGAGGAGAAGAAGGAGGAGTCTACACCAAGTAGACAACCAATCGACGCTTCAAAGCTCGACAACGAGGAGATGGCTTTAATCATCAAAAGCTTTCGCCAAATCCTCAAGCAACGGAAGGGGAAGGATTACAAATCCCGTTCCAAGAAGGTTTGCTACAAGTGTGGTAAGCCCGGTCACTTTATTGCTAAATGTCCATTATCAAGTGACAGTGACAGGGATAACGACAAGAAGGGCAAGAGGAGAGAAAAGAAGAGGTACCACAAGAAGAGGGGCGGCGATGCCCACGTGTGCCGCGAGTGGGACTCCGATGAGAGCTCCACCGACTCCTCCGACGACGAGGACGCCACCAACATCGCCGTCACCAAAGGGCTTCTCTTCCCCAACGTCGGCCACAAGTGCCTCATGGCAAAGGACGGCAAAAAGAAGAAGGTTAAATCTAAATCCTCCACTAGATATGAGTCTTCTAGTGATGAAAATGCTAGTGATGAGGAAGATAACTTACACACTCTTTTTGCCAACCTCAACATGCAACAAAAGGAAAAACTTAATAAATTGATTAGTGCTATTCATGAGAAGGATGATCTCTTGGACACCCATGAGGACTTCCTTATTAAAGAAAATAAGAAGCATGTTAAGGTCAAAAATGCTTACGCTCTAGAAGTAGAAAAATGTGAAAAACTTTCTAGTGAGCTAAGTTCTTGCCATGAAACTATTGACAACCTTAGAAATGAAAATGCTAATTTGTTAGCTAAGGTTGATTCTCATGTTTGTAATGTTTCAATTACCAATTCTAGAAATAATGATGATGATTTACTTGCTAGGATTGAAGAATTGAACATTTCTCTTGCTAGCCTTAGAAATGAAAATGAAAAATTGCATGCTAAGGCTAAAGATTTTGATATTTGCAATGCTACTATTTCTGACCTTAGAACTAAGAATGATATATTGCATGCTAAGATTGTAGAACTAAAATCTTGCAAACCCTCTACATCTACCGTTGAACACACTACCATTTGTACTAGATGTAGAGATGTTAACATTGATGCTATACATGATCACATGGCTTTAATTAAACAACAAAATGATCATATAGCAAAATTAGACGCTAAAATTGCCGAGCATAACTTAGAAAATGAAAAATTTAAATTTGCTAGAAGTATGCTCTATAGTGGGAGACGCCCCGACATCAAGGATGGCATTGGCTTCCAAAGGGGAGACAATGTCAAACTAAATGCCCCTCCTAAAAGATTGTCTAATTTTGTAAAGGGCAAGTCTCCCATGCCTCAGGATAACGAGGGTTACATTTTGTACCCTGCCGGTTATCCCGAGAGCAAGATTAGGAGGATTCACTCTAGGAAGTCTCACTCTAGCCCTAACCATGCTTTTATGTATAAGGGTGAGACATCTAGTTCTAGGCAACCAACCCGTGCTAAGTTGCCTAAGAAGAGAATTCCTAACGCATCAAATGAACATGACATTTCATTCAAAACTTTTGATGCATCATATGTTTTAACTAACAAATCCGGCAAGGTAGTTGCCAAGTTTGTTGGGGGCAATCACAAGGGGTCAAAGACTTGTTGTTGGGTACCCAAAGTTCTTGTTTCTAATGCCAAAGGACCCAAAACCGTTTGGGTACCTAAAGTCAAGAACTAAACTTGTTTTGTAGGTTTATGCATCCGGGGGCTCAAATTGGATCATCGATAGCGGGTGCACAAACCACATGACAGGGGAGAAGAAAATGTTCTCCTCCTACGAGAAAAACCAAGATCCCCAACGAGCGATCACATTCGGGGATGGAAACCAAGGGTTGGTCAAAGGATTGGGTAAAATTGCTATATCTCCTGACCATTCTATTTCCAATGTTTTTCTTGTAGATTCATTAGATTACAATTTGCTTTCTGTATCTCAATTATGCAAAATAGGTTACAACTGTCTTTTCACTGATGTAGGTGTCACTGTCTTTAGAAGAAGTGATGATTCAATAGCATTTAAGGGTGTGTTAGAGGGTCAGCTATACTTAGTAGATTTTGATAGAGCTGAACTTGACACATGCTTAATTGCTAAGACTAACATGGGTTGGCTCTGGCACCGCCGACTAGCCCATGTTGGGATGAAGAATCTTCACAAGCTTCTAAAGGGGGAACACATTTTAGGATTAACAAATGTTCATTTTGAGAAAGACAGGATTTGTAGCGCATGCCAAGCAGGGAAGCAAGTTGGTGCCCATCATCCACACAAGAACATCATGACTACCGACAGGCCGCTTGAGCTACTCCACATGGATCTATTCGGCCCGATTGCTTACATAAGCATCAGCGGGAGTAAGTATTGTCTTGTAATAGTGGATGATTATTCTCGCTTCACTTGGGTATTCTTTTTGCAGGAAAAATCTCAAACCCAAGAGACCTTAAAGGGATTCTTGAGACGTGCTCAAAATGAGTTCGGCTTAAGGATCAAGAAAATTAGAAGCGACAACGGGACGGAGTTCAAGAACTCTCAAATTGAAGGCTTCCTTGAGGAGGAGGGCATCAAGCATGAGTTCTCCTCTCCCTACACGCCACAACAAAATGGTGTAGTGGAAAGGAAGAATAGAACTCTATTGGACATGGCAAGAACCATGCTTGATGAGTACAAGACTTCGGATCAGTTTTGGGCCGAGGCGGTCAACACCGCTTGCTACGCCATCAACCGGTTGTATCTACACCGAATCCTCAAGAAGACATCCTATGAACTCCTAACCGGTAAAAAGCCCAATATTTCATATTTTAGAGTCTTTGGTAGCAAATGCTTTATACTTGTTAAAAGAGGTAGAAAATCTAAATTTGCTCCTAAGACTGTAGAAGGCTTTTTACTAGGATATGATTCAAACACAAGGGCATATAGAGTCTTTAACAAGTCCTCCGGACAAGTTGAAGTTTCTTGTGACGTTGTGTTTGATGAGACTAACGACTCTCAAGTAGAGCAAGTTGATCTTGATGAGATAGGTATTGAAGAGGCTCCGTGCATCGCGCTAAGGAACATGTCCATTGGGGATGTGTGTCCTAAGGAATCCAAAGAGCCTCCAAATGCACAAGATCAACCGTCCTTCTCCACGCAAGCATCTCCACCAACTCAAAATGAGGATGAAGCTCAAGATGATGAAGTAGAAGATCAAGCAAAAGAGCCACCTCAAGATGATGGCAATGATCAAGGGGGAGATACAAATGATCAAGACAAGGAGGATGAAGAGCAAAGGCCGCCACACCCAAGAGTCCACCAAGCAATCCAACGAGATCACCCCGTCGACACCATCCTCGGCGACATTCATAAGGGGGTAACTACTAGGTCTCGTGTTGCACATTTTTGTGAGCATTACTCTTTTGTGTCCTCTATTGAGCCACACAGGGTAGAGGAAGCACTACAAGATTCGGATTGGGTGGTGGCGATGCAAGAGGAGCTCAACAACTTCACTCGTAATGAGGTATGGCATTTAGTTCCACGTCCTAATCATAATGTTGTAGGTACCAAATTGGTGTTCCGCAACAAGCAAGACGAGCATGGTGTGGTGACAAGAAACAAAGCACGACTTGTGGCCAAGGAATACTCCCAAGTCGAAGGTTTGGATTTCGGTGAAACCTATGCAGCCGTAGCTAGGCTTGAGTCAATTCGTATATTATTGGCCTATGCTACTTACCATGGCTTTAAGCTTTATCAAATGGACGTGAAAAGTGCCTTCCTCAATGGCTTTGAAGATAGTGAGTATCCTCACCATGTCTATAAACTCTCTAAGGCGCTTTATGGGCTCAGGCAAGCCCCAAGAGCATGGTATGAATGCCTTAGAGATTTCCTTATCACTAATGGCTTCAAAGTTGGAAAGGCCGATCCTACTCTATTCACTAAAACTCTTGAAAATGACTTGTTTGTATGCCAAATTTATGTTGATGATATTATATTTGGGTCTACTAACGAGTCTACTTGTGAAGAATTTAGTATGATCATGACACAAAAGTTCGAGATGTCTATGATGGGGGAGTTGAAGTATTTCTTAGGATTTCAAGTGAAGCAACTCCAAGAAGGCACCTTCCTAAGCCAAACGAAGTACACTCAAGATATTCTAAGCAAGTTTGGAATGAAGGATGCCAAACCCATCAAGACACCCATGGGAACTAATGGGCATCTCGACCTCGACACGGGAGGTAAGTCCGTGGATCAAAAGGTATACCGGTCGATGATAGGTTCTTTACTCTATTTATGTGCATCTCGACCGGATATTATGCTTTCCGTATGCATGTGTGCAAGATTCCAAGCCGACCCTAAGGAAGCTCACCTTACGGCCGTAAAACGAATCTTGAGATATTTGGCTTACACTCCTAAGTTTGGGCTTTGGTATCCTAAGGGATCCACATTTGATTTGATTGGTTATTCGGATGTCGATTGGGCGGGTTGTAAAATCAATAGGAAGAGCACATCGGGGACTTGCGAGTTCTTGGGAAGATCCCTGGTGTCTTGGGCTTCAAAGAAGCAAAATTCGGTTGCTCTTTCCACCGCCGAAGCCGAGTACATTGCCGCAGGCCATTGTTGCGCGCAATTGCTTTGGATGAAGCAAACCCTGCGGGAATATGGTTACAAATTAACCAAAGTCCCCTTGCTATGTGATAATGAGAGTGCAATCAAGATGGCGGATAATCCCGTCGAGCATAGCCGCACTAAACACATAGCCATTCGGTATCATTTTCTTAGGGATCACCAACAAAAGGGAGATATCGAGATTTCTTACATTAATACTAAAGATCAATTAGCCGATATCTTTACCAAGCCACTTGATGAACAAACCTTTAAAAAACTTAGGCATGAGCTAAATATTCTTGATTCTAGGAACTTCTTTTGTTGATTTGCACAAATAGCTCATTTATATACCTTTGATCATATCTCTTTCATATGCTATGACTAATGTGTTTTCAAGTCTATTTCAAACCAAGTCATAGGTGTATTGAAAGGAAATTGGAGTCTTCGGTGAAGACAAAGGCTTCCACTCCATAACTCATCCTTCGCCGTCACTCCAAGCAACTCTCCATTTTTGGGGAGAAAGCATGAGCACCAAGCAAAAGGACTCCATCTTTGGTATAATCTTCACTTATTTATTCATGACCAAAGGGGGAGAGAGTTCTTCAAGGGCTCTAATGATTCCGTTTTTGGCAATTCATGCCAAAGGGGGAGAGAGTATGAGCCCAAAGCAAAAGGACCGCACCACCAACACCACCAATTTCAAAAAATTTAGTTTATTTTCGAATTGATATCTTACTTGTGATATAATTTCAAATTGGTATACCCTTTTAAAAATTAATATCAAAACCCTCTTGAACACTAAGAGGAGGATTTCATTTAGGCGGAGTTTTGTTCCGCTATAATTCACCGGACATGTCCGGTGTACACCGGACTGTCCGGTGTAACTGCGGGGCAATGGCTATTTCGGAGCGAACGGCTACCTGTAGCGCATTTATTGTGCGCCAGCGCGGGCAGAAGTCAGGCACGCCCATACTGGCGCACCGAACACTCAACAGTACATGTCCGGTGCGCCACCGGACATCCAGGCGGGCCCAGAAGACAGTGCTCCAACGGTCGAATCCCAACGGGTTTGGTGACGTGGCTGGCGCACCGGACTGTCCGGTGCACCATACGACAGTCAGCCCCACCAAACGGCTAGTTTGGTGGTTGGGGCTATAAATACCCCCAACCACCCACCATTCATGGTATCCAAGTTTTCCACTTCTCAACCACTTACAAGAGCTAGGCATTCAATTCTAGACACACCCAAGTGATCAAATCCTCTCCAATTCCACACAAGGCTTTAGTGATTAGCGAGAGAGATTTGGCGTGTTCTTTTGAGCTCTTGCGCTTGGATTGCTTCTTTTCTTTCTCACTTGTTCTTGAGATCAAAACTCAATTGTAACCAAGGCAAGAGGCACCAATTGTGTGGTGGCCCTTGCGGAGGAAGTTTTGTTCCCGTTTGATTGAGAAGAAGAAGCTAACTCGGTCCGAGGGACCGTTTGAGAGAGGGAAAGGGTTGAAAGAGACCCGGTCTTTGTGACCACCTCAACGGGGAGTAGGTTTGCGAGAACCGAACCTCGGTAAAACAAATCCGCGTGTCACACTCTTTATTCGCTTGCGATTTGTTTTACACCCTCTCGCGGACTCATTTATATCTCTAACACTAACCCGGCTTGTAGTTGTGATTATTTTTGAGAATTTCAGTTTCGCCCTATTCACCCCCCCTCTAGGCGACTATCAGTTGTCATATGATTATTCATGTTATTTTTCCATGTTTCATTTGCTTCTACTTTCGTTATTATATGCTGAAATGATGAAGGTACGTCCTTCATGACCTTCGTCTGAAGATCATTATATCCTAAAGGAAATAATGTTTCGAACGACGAAGGTTTTTAACCATTAACCTTTTGTGTTGCCTTGTTCTTAATTCATGGCATTTAATAACAAGTCCCCAACAAACGCGCTCGAGTTCTAAGGGAAGGGCTGAAATTCAGAAATCTAAATTTCAGATTTCATCATATGTGTGAGACTTGGTCCCAGCACACCTGGTGATTATGTTCGCGTCTGGGTCTTGGTGCCCCGAAACCCGGGTGTGACAGAAGTGGTATCAGAGGAATGTTGACTGTAGGCCGAAACCTAGATAGAACTGGACAACCATTATCTACTTACTTCTACTACTCTGATTCTTTCTAAACTTTTCTTAATCTTTTCTCATCTATTTATGCTTTACTCTGATTACTCTTACCTTTTCACTCTAAAAGACAAATGTGGATTTCACACTTTGAAATCCTGCACCTAAAGTGACCCTTAGGAATTGTTGGAGGCCTTCGTCTTCCAAAGGTCCTCAAAAACATGATTTAACAATGTTTCGGGAGTTGTAATACATGAACAGGTACCTTCGGATTCGAATCTGAACCACAGTGGGAGAAGCACGAACAATACGAAGATTGATGCAGCGCTGAAGCTACGCTCAAGGGAGCTTCGACATGACAGCAGGAAAGGGAATCGACTTAAAGGGGAAAAGGCTATTTAGACCCCGATGAGTTACCTTATAGTCGTTAGCAAATGTAAAGGGCATGAATGTAATTTCACGTGGGTTGCGTCCCATTCCTATAAATAGATGAACAGTACCCCCGTACTGTTCACGCTGACTTGGCATTTGCTTTTGCATCACGCTCGTACCTTTGCTGTCTATCAAGTCGAATGTACCAAATGTAATTCAATATTGTTTTTAATTTCTCATGATAATATAATGGAGATGAATTTATAATGCTATATAATTGTTTATGTTATCTTTTGTATTTTACACGCTTCTTCTATTACCATCTTACCTTCGATATTCGAAGGTATGTCCTTCATGACCTTCGTCTGAAGATCATTATATCCTAAGGGAAATAATGTTTCAAAGGACGAAGGGCGTTGATATTTAACATTTTATGTTGCCTTGTTCTTGATTCATAGCATTTGAGAACAAGTCACCAACATTGGCGCCCACCTCCGGTGAATCCTTTTCGGCCACTTTCGGCAAGCACTGACCTTCATCATGCCACCGAAGAAAGCTTTAGTGACAGGGGCTGCCGCTCTGCAGCCACTGGACCCAAACCAGGAGACCCTTTCTCTTTGAGAGGCCCGAAGCTAGAAGAGGAAGGCCACTAGTCCAACACTCTAGGAGGAGGAGTTGGACCAAGAAATCAGAAACATGGAGATGCTTCATCAACAAGTACAAAGGAAGAAGGAGAAGATGGCTCGACTAGCCGATCTTCAAAGGCAGATTGACGAAGCCACTGAAGAAGTACGCCATCTTGCCCAAGACGAACAAGAGTGAAGGCCCCACCATAGGGAGCTTCACCAAGAAGGCTTCTTCAACGAGGATGGATGGTATGATGATTTTAATCATGATACCTTTACCTTTGACGATGCTTCTCCCTTGGCAGCAGAACTGCAGGCTATCCCATGGCCTCCATCATACAAGCCACCTCAGCTCCCCATGTATGATGGACATTCAGATCCGAAGCAGTTTTTGATGAGTTATGAAGCAACTATATCTTCATACGGAGGCAATGCAGCTGTCATGGCCAAGTCCTTCGTCATGGAAGTTAAGAATGTGGCCCAAACGTGGTATTCTTCTCTTCGGCCAGGAACTATTACTTCATGGCAGAAGCTTAAGGATATGCTGGTGACAAGTTTCCAGGGCTTTAAGACGAAGCCAGTCACAGCTCAGGCTCTCTTTCAATGTACACAAGATCATGAGGAGTATCTCCAAGCATACGTCCGAAGGTTCTTGCGCCTGAGAGCACAAGCACCTTACGTGTTCGACACGGGCTGACACTCGGGAACGCGCTCAGAGCACGCGCGTACGCGAACCCCCGCGCGCCCGCGGCCGCCCGTGACCACGCCCGTGCCACGGCTATAAAGCCCATCCCACAGCCCAGCTGTATTCCCCGTTGCATCCTTTGCCCCGCGCCAAACTCCCCGGAGCTCGCCCATAGCTCCGGCGACCTCTCCGCGACCCGCCAGAGCCGCCCGAGGACAACCACCGTGGCCGAACCATTCCCTGTCCTCCTCCGCTCAATCCAAGCCCCTAGGTAGCTTCCCTGGGAGGCCGTAAAGCTTGCCAAGGCCTAAACCGAGGACCCCCACCACCGGAAAAGCGCAATCGTGCTCGTCGGAGTTCAGAACCCCGCCGGCGCACGTGGACCGGGTAATCCCCTGCTCCATTCTTCGATTCCTTGTGCACGTAGCCTCTACGTCACCCCGTGAAGCTCATCATGCCATTTGATTGAACTAGATCGCCGTGGTTTAGCCGGAACACCCGTCGCCGACGAGATCACCCGCCTGCTCACGTGGACCGGACGATTCCGGCCACCTCCGCCGTCGAGCCGTACACCGTTGTGACCGCCAGGACCTCCCGGAGCCGACCCCGCCCCTTGCCGGACCTCTCTCGCCACCGGTAAGCCGCGCCGCCCTTTTCTTTTCCGCGGGTACTGTTTAAACCTGGGGAGGGACCGCGGGGGAGAAGAAGAAAAGGCTAGAGGGTTTTGTGCATTGTTAGTGACTCAGGGGAATAGTAGAGCAGGGGTATAACTGAGAGGATTAGTTTGGAAAGAACCCGAGGTCTTCGGTGCAAAGTGGTTTTTCCAGGAAACCTTTTTATTAAACTGATTTAAATTCAAACAGAACTTGAATAATTCATATCTTCTGTTTTGTTCACCCAAATCGAGTCAAACCAATTTTGCCAGACCTCAGATAATGTAAACTACTTAAGAAAAATATAAAACCCCTAAGTGTTATAGAAAACTTTAAGGTTTTGATTTAAATATTGATTTGACCAAAAGCTAAATAATAGGAGGAAAAATAGTTACACTATTAGACTGAGACTAAGAAAATTTGGAGAAGTACCTAATCACTTCCTAACCTGTTTAAAAATAATAAACCCCTCTATACACCCAGTTAAGGTAGAGTTTACCATTTAAATCCTTTTTAGCCTAAAGTTAGAGAAAATATTGATGGAGGTTTAAATAAAGAATCAGGGAGCACTCATATTTTTGTTAGTCTACTTATTCAGTATAGTTCACTAGAAAAATTTATTATACCCTGGTTTAGTATAAATTAATTGGGATACTTTTATTTTAAGAAAATAAGGGAAACTTAGAAAAACCCTAGAAAAATAACCCCAAGGTGAAAACACCCCAAACCTTGGGATAATTAATGTTTTGTTATTAAGAACATAGGAAAAATATGAAATCTATTGTTTGACATTTTTTAAATAACAAGATAGTAGAAAGTGCCTTTTTGACATTAAACTTTAGAAAATCACAACTAAATAACCACCAATTAACCTTCTGTGATTTTTGGCACAGAAGCATGTGATTACTGTTAGATACCAACCAAAAATGACCCTTACGACAGAACCCAACCCTAGTTTAAAGTTGTAGTGCAAAGTGACCCCCATTGCCCAACTTTTGTTATTTTTGTCCAGGGCATACTCTTTTTATTCTGGACCTCAAATTCATAGAACAGACTATAGTGACCAAGGGTAACCCACTGTAATTTTTACAAATTTTTTGGAAAAAGTTAAACCACTGTTGTAGTTCAAACCCACACTAGAATTCATAAATAGAAAATAAAGAAGGGGAAATGAATGGTGAAAATTAGTGTCACCCTAAAAACCTTTGTAAATTGCCCACTGAAATATATAGGGGAAATACAAATCCACTATGCTTATCCTTAACAAAACCTAAACCTAGAGTGATAAGCATAAACCACTAAAAGCCACGTATGACCAAGAAACCCTAAGTTACTAACTAACTTAGTTTTTCTTCCTTTAGCATAATGTTGTTAAATCCTGCATAATCATGACATACATATTCATTGCATTCGATAGACTTCAACCTCGTTGACGGAGAGTACGTCCTCGTGCCGGAGCAAGGAGCTGCTCAGGAGGTAGCCCCGGATCCAGCACCAGAGCCTGCACCAGAGGACCTGCCTGCCACAGCTTTGGAAGGCAAGCCCCGGTTTTATGCATAACCTGTTATTTATGCTATTTTACTACACTTAATGATTGTAGGATTGAATGTGCACTTAAGTGTAGGAGTTGTTTGAAACCCTAGTTGCATGATCTCAGGAATCCTTTTGTGATGAATACTAGTATGCTAGGTCGAGTAGTTGCTTTATTAATCAGGATCTCGGTAGAAGTCGAGTGATTTTTCTAGCACTCGCGCGAGGACAGGAATTGGTTGTACCCACTTTCATATCATAATGATGCTGGTCTGTGGACAATAATCCATGGGGATTGGTTGTCTACGAGGTGGAAAATTGGAATAAGGATTAACGTGCGGATACCTGTGTCAAGCGTTTGAACGTACTAAACACATACCGAGAAATATGGTAAATCGATAAGCCTAGTACCTGAGTGAACCTGCCCGCAGACTTTACCCCTCACGCGACCTGAGACGTGGTCTCCCATTCCGGTTATGGTGGGTACAAATGCGGTCACTGCACGACGGCAGTCGGGGTCAGTGAGGCATTGTACGTCAAGGCGGTGAGCCCTGATCTGTTGCTAGGGAATCGATGGGGACGGTTGATATGTGTGGGGACGAAGTGCCCCTACATGTCGTGTGTTTAGGTTAACCTTGCAAGGATAAAAACTCGATTCGAATCGTCTGCTTCTCGCAGCTAATGAGACTGCTTGATCCATTGTACTGCATTGAGTAACAAGTGGAAATGTGATGAGTTGACACAAGATGTTGATTGCTAAATATGTTTGATACCATGTATGAGTAGATAGTACACATTTAGCCTTAAGAGAGTCACACTTAAACTTGACAAAGCTAAAACTTGATTTATAAACTCAGCTAGTGCTTTTGGCAACCAAACCCCACAGCCAAACAGCTGCATGTCTAGAGGTAGAGGAGTAGACTCCTCACACCGGGTAAGTCTAGATGAGTATTAGTATACTCAGCCTTGCTTGTGGCATAATTTTACAGGTTCTCTGGAGGACATGGTTGCTGGAGTGACTTGGCCGTCCATCTTGCCACCGGGTTGGATAGTCGAGTGGGATCCTGCCTCGGCTGAGGAGGAGCATGAGGAGTGATGGGACAGGCTTCCCCATCTCTCTGTTTAATTATTGTTAGTTTTATTCCGCTGCACTTCGAACAATGATGACTACTTTTGCACAAACTCCGATGATGATGTAATAAATTTAATACTCCTTAATGTATGGTTTTATGCTTTATTGTATTTGCTCTGTGACTCACCATCGAGTGAGATTGTGGTACTTGATCCTGTCAGTGGCCCCGTCAGACTAGATCCGAGGGATTGACGGGTTATTCCCATTTAAGTGTGGTCTAGCCTCTAAGGCGAGACTTAGACACTTAAATCGGAATAATTCGGGCAGTTCCGCCACAGCTGGTATCGGAGCTTGTACCACCACAGAGGAATCAATAAACTATAAATATCATCCTTTTCCAAAGTAAAACTTGATAGAAACAAATGTTGGATAGATCGTAGGACGATCAGGATAGACCTAGGATGGAAGCCTTAGGATGATAGAGGGGTAGTTAGGTGGCTAAGTGATTAAGCCCTACATGCTACTATAAGGGATGGGAGTTCTTCCCTATTCCCTTTACGTTGATGTGAGGTCGTTCAGGACGAGCATGCATGCATTCTTAATTAAACTAATGGATAATTGGGTAAGGACTTTAATACAAAATGATGACCAACTAAGTACCCCAGTACCATTGTTGTAGTTAGAGAGAGGCTGAGTTGTGTTTCCTTTTTCTTTTTATAATTCTTTTTCTTTTACTTACGCATAACCGTACACATATGACTTCCCACGGATCCTCGGACGAAGGGAATGCACTGTCCCACACTGACGGGCTTGCACGAGAGGGCTTTCCCCGTATTTTGTGGGAGGTACTTCAGGGGGCCGGTTACACGACGCCTCCTCAGTACGCGGTGCAGCAGTTCGAGAAGCACCGAGTGCCCCGCTGTAGGGTGAGGATGACCCTGGAGCCTCATCCCCTACATCCAGGCTGGCGTTCGCTGGACTCCGAGTCCTTTGGATACAGGGCTGAGGATACGATCGAGGAGATTGCCCTTCACGGACTGACCACCTTCTGCAGATTCCACCCCTTGGAGCTATCCACTCACCCGATTGGCTTGTTCCCCAATGAGAAGGAGGACGACCCAATGTGGAAGGACCGAGTGGAGCATGCCAAGGACATCTGGGCTATCTACCCAGGTCAGACTGCTCACTTGACAGTGCGGTGCATGAATGCCCTGTACCGTCTGCAAGTGATGCGTGGTGAGGCAATGTCCCATCTGATGGCATTGTTGGAGGCAACTAAGATCACCTTGGATAACAGAGAAGAGCTTGTGGTTGACTTGTCCACTGAGATGGTGGAAAAGGACTTATAGGTGGAGCAACTGTCAAATGAGATCCAAGAGCTTGAGTAACTGGTGGGAACAAGGGAGAAAACCATCAAGGTTCTCGAGGATCAGTTAATTAACACCCAGCAGCAGCTTGCTGAGGCTAACGAGCACCTGGATATGCATCACTAGGAGATCCAGGACATGGAGGCCAATGAGGATGTCGACATCGAGGGAGGAGAGGAGCCTGCCTCCAGCTTGGACACTGCGGGCTCAGGGAGGCCACCTTCCCCTGAGTCGAGTGTTGCCTCGTTTGCTCACTAGGTCACAGGGATAGAGTTAGAAGTCAGTGATGGTAGAACTCCTCGAAGCTAGCTTAGCTTTTGCACCCTTGGGGTACTAGGCTAGATAGAGTTGAGTCTTTTGGGCTATTGATGTAATCACGATAAACTCTTTTGGAACCATGGTTGATGAATGATGTCAGTCTTAATTTAAGAAGGAAAGTTTATGCCATGTGAAATCTTTTATGATTATGCAAGAATCTATCAGTTTCGCCTTTTGACTCTTTCATAGCAATTGAACCTTGAACCTCAAAGATGTGTTATTGAAAATATATGTGATTTTTCAGATGGCCAGGAGAGCGCGTCGTGGTCAAAATGAGCGCGTTCCTCCACCGCCGCCACCGCCTCCTACTCTGCAAGAGCTAATGGGTCAGCAGAATGAGATCTTGAGGCAGCTAGCTCAGCGTCAGCCGCCACCTCAGCACTATGGTGGTGGTGATCATCAGCGTCACCCCGCAGCAGCCACCTACCAGGAGTTCCTCAATACCCAGCCACCATTGTTCACCAGGGCAGAGGACCCACTTGATGCGAATGTATGGTTGAGAGTAGTGGAATCCAAATTTCCGCTACTCCATGGAGTTTATTCAGAGGTCACTAAGGTCAGGTTCGCCACCCAGCAGCTTTGCGGACCCGCAAGGACCTGGTGGGACCATTTTCTTGCTATGCAGCCAGAGGACCGAGAGGAGGAATGGAGAGAATTCAAGGCAGCTTTCAGGGGGCACCATATACCAGCAGGCATTATGGACCAAAAGCTCAACGAGTTTTTGGCACTCACTCAAGGGAACCGGACAGTGTTATAGTATGCTCAAGCCTTCAATGACCTGTGCCAGTATGCCGGATATCATGCAGACACGGATGAGAAGAAGAGGGACAGGTTCAGGAGGGGGCTCAGCACTAAGCTCTGTGACCGTCTCAACACCGTCAGGGCCAACAGCTATAATGAGTTAGTCAACATGGCCATTTCTCAGGAGGACTGTATCACAGCTCGTCAGGCAGAGAAGAAGAGGAAGACCACTGTGGCAGGACCTTCAGCTCAGCCACTGCGCTTCAGGATTGTGTTTGACACTCAGAACAGGGGACCTCAGCAGTAGTAAGGGTGTTGGGTGATCCGACCACAGCAGCAATATCGTCAGGCAAATGACAATAGGTGCTTCACTTGTGGCAACACCGGACATTATGCCAATAATTGCCCCAAAAACCAGCAGAGGCAGGGACAAAATGTTAACCAAAACCAAGGCAAGAGGCAGAAGGTGCAAGTGAGGCAAGGCAGGCTGAACTTCACTACCATGGCTGATATTCCAGAGGGAGCACCCGTCATGACTGGTATCTTTTCAGTTTTGAATTATCCTGCTATTATTCTTTTTGATTCTGTTGCATCACATAGTTTTATCAGTGCCAAATTTAGTGCCAAGTGTCAATTGCCTTTTCACCACACCAATGGGGGTATTACAATTTCGACACCAGGAGGCAGGGTTGCCACCTATCAAGTCAACAGACATGTGCCCATAAAGTTTGGTAGTCTAATAATTAAAACCACCCTCCTCATATTGGGTTTGGATAGCGTGGATATCATTGGGAACTGACTGGTTAACAAGGCATCAGGCAATTATTGATATTGCAGCTAGGGCCATTGAGGTGCACTCACCGACTTGTGGTGAAACCACATTATATTTGCCCGACCAGGATTGTACCCGTTCTTGTGCCTTCGTTATGATAGAGTCCCCAGTGGAAAGGATCCCAGTGGTCTGTGACTACCCAGATGTTTTTCCGGATGAATTGCCAGGGATGCCACCTGATAGAGACATCGAGTTCGCAATCGAATTGCAACCCGGGACTGCTCCTATCTCCAAAAGACCCTATAGGATGCCTCCAGCGGAATTGGTAGAATTGAAGAAGCAACTGCAAGAGTTGTTGGACAAAGGGTTCATTCGCCCAAGTACTTCACCGTGGGGATGTCTGGCCTTATTTGTGAAGAAAAAGGATGAGAGTTTGAGAATGTGTGTTGATTACCGCCCTCTCTATGCGGTGACCATCAAAAACAAATACCCACTACCGCGTATTGATGTTTTGTTTGATCAGTTGGTGGGAGCCAAAGTGTTCTCCAAGATAGACCTTCACTCGGGTTACCATCAGATCAAGATCCGTGCCAGTGATATTCCCAAGACGGCCTTCTCTACTAGATATGGGCTCTATGAGTTTTTGATGATGTCTTTTGGGCTGACCAATGCCCCGGCTTATTTTATGTACCTGGTGAACTCAGTATTCATGCCAGAGCTGGACAAATTCGTGGTCGTTTTCATTGATGATATTCTAGTTTATTCCAAGAATGAAGTCGAGCACACTAAACATTTGCATACTGTACTTCAGAGACTGCGTGACCATCAGTTGTATGCCAAATTGTCTAAATGTGAATTTTGGCTGAAGGAAATTAAATTCTTGGGTCACACAATTTCTCAGGATGGGATATCAGTTGATCCTCAGAAGGTACAAGAAGTAATGGATTGGAAACCTCCTACCACAGTGCGGCAGATTCGGAGTTTTCTGGGATTGGCAGGGTATTATTGACGATTTATTCCAGATTTCTCCAGAATTGCCAAGCCAATGACTGAACTGTTGAAGAAAGGAGTCAAGTATAATTGAAGCCAGAAGTGTGAAGATGCCTTTCATACACTAAGGCAGCATTTGACAACAGCCCCAGTGCTCGCTCAACCTGACAACACCAAGCCCTTTGAAGTATATTGCGATGCTTTCGGTACTGGATTGGGATGCGTCTTAATGCAAGATAACAGAGTGATTGCTTATGCCTCCCGAGCACTCAGACCCCATGAGCAGAACTACCCTACACATGATCTGGAGTTAGCAGCCGTGGTTCATGCTCTCAAGATATGGAGACATTACTTGATGGGAGCTCACTGTAACATTTACACTGATCATAAGAGTCTTAAATACATTTTCACTCAGGCAGATCTTAATATGAGGCAGAGAAGATGGTTAGAGTTAATCAAGGACTATGATTTGGAGGTGCATTACCATCCGGGCAAAGCCAACGTTGTGGCAGATGTCTTGAGCAGAAAGGCCCAGTGCAATTGTATGAGCATGGATGCAAAAGTCACCACCCTGTGTGATGAGTTGTGCAAGTTGAACCTTGAAGTTGTTTCTTCAGGTGCTTTAAATTATATCTCGGTGGAGCCCACATTACAAGAGCAAATAGTCAGGGCACAGATTGAAGACAAGGGTGTTAAGGTAATTAAGGAAATGATCAAGCAGAGAGCAGAAAAATACAAATGCTTCCGGCAGGACAGCAAAGGGATCCTATGGTTTGGAGATCGATTGGTTGTTCCCAAGGACCCTGAGCTCAGAAAGAAGATATTGGATGAGGCTCACCTTTCGAAATTCTCCATGCACCCGGGCAGCAATAAGATGTATCATGATCTCAGATCCTTATACTGGTGGACCAGAATGAAGAGGGAAATTGCCAAGTACATATCCGAATGTGACACCTGCCAGAGAATCAAGGCCAGTCATTTGATGGTAGCAGGCCCTTTGCAACCCCTTCCCATACCATCTTGGAAATGGGAGGACATTTGCATGGATTTCATCGTGGGATTGCCCAATACCTCCCGGCACCATGATTCTATTTGGGTTATTGTGGATAGGTTGACCAAGACAGCTCATTTCTTGCCGGTACACACCACCCACAAGACAGAGAAATATGCAGAAATCTATGTTGATCAGATAGTGCGTTTGCATGGTATTCCAAAGACCATTGTATCTGACAGAGGAGCACTGTTTGTGGCACGCTTTTGGGAGCAGCTACAGGAATCACTTGGGACCCATGCAATAAGGAGCTCCGCATATCATCCGCAGACAGATGGCCAAACAGAAAGAGTAAATCAAATCCTCGAAGACATGTTGCGAGCCTGTGTGCTACACTATGGTAAAAATTGGGACAAGTGCCTTTCTTTGGCAGAATTCTCCTATAATAACAGCTATCAGTCCAGTTTGAAGATGGCACCTTTTGAAGCCTTATATGGGAGAAGATGTAGAACCCCGCTCAATTGGTCTCAAGCAGGAGAGAGGGAAATATTTGGACCAGACTTGGTACTTGAAGCAGAGGAAAAGGTCAGAGTCATTAAGAAGAACCTAGAAGCTGCTCAGGCCAGGCAGAAGAGCTATCATGATAAGAGGCCGAAGCCTCTACAGTTTGAAGTGGGAGATCATGTTTATCTTAGGGTGTCACCCACCAAGGGTATCTAGAGATTTGGAATCAAGGGCAAGTTAGCTCCTCGCTACATTGGGCCCTATGAGATCAAAGCAAATTGTGGACCCGTAGCCTATCAATCTGAATTGCCACCCCACATGTCAGCGGTTCATGATGTGTTCCATGTATCTCAGCTGCGGAAATGTGTCCGCTTACCCACCGAAGTACTACCTGAACCAGAAATTGAGATAGAACCAGACTTGTCTTATCAAGAGCACCCCATCAAAGTATTGGACCAAAAGGAGAGATCAATGCGAGCAAGGTCGATCAAAATGTATAAGGTTCAGTGGAGTCACCACTCGGTAGAAGAAGCTACATGGGAGACTGAGGATTTTCTACGTTCTTGCTTCCCCGACTTTCTGCCCAAAGGAGTCGGTACGTAACCCTACCCCACCCCCACCTGCCCTTTGAATACAAATATAAGAAAAACTTAGATGATAAGGGTAGTCTAAGTTGTGGATTTGACTTAAAAAGGACTTCCTTCTGAAGTCGCAAAGAGAATGACATTCGAAGAGCAGTTAACTAATGAAACTTGAATCAAAGAAGGAACAACACACCAGCACACCTTTTTGGCACCCCTCCGAAGGGCTCTCCCTAAAATCTCGGGACGAGATTCCTTTAAGGGGGAGGCTGTAACACCTCAGGTGTTACTTAGGGTTTTCACTTAAGACTACACAAGCCAAGCCCATCATCACATGTGGTTGAAATAGAGCAAAGCACCTCAAACTTGGAACTCAAGGTCCTAAGCAAGTACAGCCCATCTTAGATATCATACCCTAACTTATCATGCACATATAATGGGGAGTTTTGCCCCAAACCCTAATTCAAACCCCTTGAACAAGTGGAGCACTATAAGTAAGTATAACCCAAAAGGTTATGAAAACCCCATGATCATGACTTGGGCCATTTATAAAAGTTGTAGTACCCTTAATACCCTACAAATAATAGTAAGAAAGTGACCCCAAAAAGAATTCAGAAAAGCCCCAAAAGGTTCACCAAAGGGTTGAGCACAAAGGAAAAATCAGGATTTTTCTAAGTCCAAAACCAACCCTTGGCCAAAGATCACACATGTTCACCCTCATTCAAACTTCAAAACAATTTGACCCAATTGACAAAGTGGCGCCAAATTACCTCTAAAATACCCTAGAGAAAGTTGACCCCTACCCTAAGTCATTTGACACGACTTGGCATAGCTTTTGTCCCGGTTTGGACAGCTATGACATAGGCAACTTCTCACCCCTCTATCTCCCTACCCCGACCGTATCTTGGCTTGGAACTCACATAAAAAAGGTAGGATATGGAGCAGGGAAGAGACCATACATAGTGGTTTTGCCAAGATATGCACGCTAAGGTGCTCAAATCTGCCGTTGAACGCCCGTGCGCGAACCCCCGTGTTCGACGCGGGCTGACACTCGGGGGCGCGCTCAGAGCACGCCCGTGCGCGAACCCCCGCGCGCCCGCGGCCGCCCGTGACCACGCCCGCACCACGGCTATAAAGCCCATCCCAAAGCCCGGCTGTCTTCCCCGTTGCATCCTTTGCCCCGCGCCAAACTCCCCGGAGCTCGCCCATAGCTCCGGCGACCTCTCCGCGACCCGCCAGAGCCGCCCAAGGACAACCACCATGGCCGAACCATTCCCTGTCCTCCTCCTCTCGATCCAAGCCCCTAGTTAGCTTCCCTGGGAGGCCGTAAAGCTTGCCAAGGCTTAAACCGAGGACACCCGCCACTGGAAAAGTGCAATCGTGCTCGCCGGAGTTCAGAACCCCGCCGGCACACGTGGACCGGGTAATCCTCTGCTCCATTCTTCGATTCCTTGTGCACGTAGCCTCTACGTCACCCTGTGAAGCTCATCGTGCCATTTGATTGAACTAGATTGCTGTGGTTTAGCCGGAACACCCGCCGCCGACGAGATCACCCGCCTGCTCACGTGGACCGGACGATTCCGGCCACCTCCGCCGTCGAGCCGTACACCGTTGTGACCGCCAGGACCTCCCGGAGCCGACCCCGCCCCTCGTCGGACCTCTCTCGCCGCCGGTAAGCCGTGCCGCCCTTTTCTTTTCCACGGGTACTGTTTAAACCTGGGGAGGGATCGCGGGGGAGAAGAAGAAAAGGCTAGGGGGTTTTGTGCATTGTCAGTGACTCAGGGGAATAGTAGCGCAGGGGTATAACTGAGAGGATTAGTTTGGAAAGAACCTGAGGTCTTCGGTGCAAAGTGGTTTTTCTAGGAAACCTTTTTATTAAACTGATTTAAATTCAAACAGAACTTGAATAATTCATATCTTCTGTTTTGTTCACCCAAATCGAGTCAAACCAATTTTGCCAGACCTCAGATAATGTAAACTACTTAAGAAAAATATAAAACCCCTAAGTGTTACAGAAAACTTTAAGGTTTTGATTTAAATATTGATTTGACCAAAAGCTAAATAATAGGAGGAAAAATAGTTACACTGTTAGACTGAGGCTAAGAAAATTTGGAGAAGTACCTAATCACTTCCTAACCTGTTTAAAAATAATAAACCCCTCTGTACACCCAGTTAAGGTAGAGTTTATCATTTAAATCCTTTTTAGCCTAAAGTTAGAGAAAATATTAATGGAGGTTTAAATAAAGAAGCAGGGAGCACCCATATTTTTGTTAGTCTACTTATTCAGTATAGTTCACTAGAAAAATTTATTATACCCTGGTTTAATATAAATTAATTGGGATACTTTTATTTTAAGAAAACAAGGAAAACTTAGAAAAACCCTAGAAAAATAACCCCAAGGTGAAAACACCCCAAACCTTGGGATAATTAATGTTTTGTTATTAAGAACATAGGAAAAATATGAAATCTGCTGTTTGACATTTTTTAAATAACAAGATAGTAGAAAGTGCCTTTTTGACATTAAACTTTAGAAAATCACAACTAAATAACCACCAATTAACCTTCTGTGATTTTTGGCACAAAAGCATGTGATTAATGTTAGATACCAACCAAAAATGACCCTTAGGACAGAACCCACCCCTAGTTTAAAGTTGTAGTGCAAAGTGACCCCCATTGCCCAACTTTTATTATTTTTGTCCAGGGCATACTCTTTTTATTCTGGACCTCAAATTCATAGAACAGACTATAGTGACCAAGGGTAACCCACTGTAATTTTTACAAAATTTTTGGAAAAAGTTAAACCACTGTTGTAGTTCAAACCCACACTAGAATTCATAAATAGAAAATAAAGAAGGGGAAAATGAATGGTGAAAATTAGTGTCACCCTAAAACCCTTTGTAAATTGCCCACTGAAATATATAAGGGAAATACAAATCCACTATGCTTATCCTTAACAAAACCTAAACCTAGAGTGATAAGCATAAACCACTAAAAGCCACGTATGACCAAGAAACCCTAAGTTACTAACTAACTTAGTTTTTCTTCCTTTAGCATAATGTTGTTAAATCCTGCATAATCATGACATACATATTCATTGCATTCGATAGATTGCAACCTCGCTGACGGAGAGTACGTCCTCGTGCCGGAGCAAGGAGCTGCTCAGGAGGTAGCCCCGGATCCAGCACCAGAGCCTTGTAACACCCCGGGATCCACAAACACCCCAGAATGCTACTAAACTACACATCTAACATTCATATATAAAATTTCGACAGTGTCTCTTTTGAAAATTGCATAAACGGGGAAGCAACAAAGTATAAATAGATATCATGATAAGAAAACATAATATACATTAATAATCTGCTAGCAATGGGAAGACAACCATAACGACATGAACTGAATTAACCAGTGCGCACGACTAGTTAAAAACAAACATCCTTTGACAAGAAGTTTCTAATTAAATCATGACTGCGCCTGGGCAGCGTTATTATGAGAGTGAAGGTGTATGTGCTGCTACTTCCCACTCCCCTTGATGAGCAACAAGCACCTGCATTGAGTAATGCAAGAGTGAGATGAAACATCTCAGCAAGCTAATTGTTTTGACGAGATATTTAAACCACATTGAATTAATCAACATTTTAAAAGAATCACAATCAAGATCAGAAATACTTGTAGATATAGAACTCAGTAGTCACAATATAACCAATACCATCTCATTTCCTCGAACAACCACAATAGGTTGTATAACACTTCCCTGCATCAACAATACCTGCAAATATCACTTCAATGTATGCATAGGAATGCAATGTGTAGGTCATCTATCTTCATACCTCTGAGGGTATAAAACCACATCATCTGCAAATATCACTTCAATGTATGCATATGAATGCAATGCATATGTCCTCTGCCTTCATACCTCTAAGGGTATGAAGCTGGATCGTACCCCTTCTCGGGCAACGTACGATGCTAAGTTGTACCGGTACGGTCGGACCATAGGTCACGACAAAACTTCAGATGCAAATGAGTCATGCAATGTATATGGCATGCTGCATTTATCAATAAATTTCACTTCCTTTAGATACAATACAAACCTCAAATAATACTTTATCTGTCTTCAGATACAATGCAATCCTCAAATAATACTTCGTATGCCTTTAGATACAATGCAAACCTCAAATAAGACTTCATCTGCCTTCAGGGGTGTGAATTAATCTCATGGGTCATACTTGAACCATAATAATCATCAATATATGATAGAGCATCAACATAATACAATCAAGTAAAACATCATCATAGAGTTCAATTATGAAAGAATCCAATAATTCTGCATATTAGAGTGTAGGTGATAGAAATAACAGGTCAAAACGATAGCAACCACCGCTACATTCACTTGCCTTCATCGAAGAAGAAAAATATACTAGGCATGATCTGGAGTGTAGCCACCTGCTAGCGGGCATAAAACTTAGTACAAATATTTCACAAACATTTGCCAACAATCAACAAAACACTCCTACACTTGAAACCAAGACATAGTGGAAAGACTCCCACCCTGAACCACATGCTATACAGCAGCAGCGCTGTTTGTTAATTTTGTATCTTTAAAATTAAAACATTGGTGATATCAAACAAATACTCTAAGAGTATCTACACAAAACAATCTACAACTTCGGTATTCAATGGATAATTAAATTCTGCCATCAATATATTCTAAAACATCTGACAAGATAACTGACTGAATCTGTTTTAGACAGCAGCCTAGTTAACTTCAAAATTCGATATCTCCCAAACTACTAAACCAAAAATTATAAAATTCCTCTGGCAGTAAGAACTTTTATCCCTCTACAAAAGTCTCCACAGTTGGAAGAGCCAATTCGGCCATTTACTAGATGAAACCCACCAGTGAATAGACCCACTCATTTTTGTCAGGCAAACAGGAACAGCCACAGTAAAACAAACATAACTGGAGTTTTATAAATCATATGAATACACTCTTTAACAATCTGGAAAGCTTATGAAATTATCTACAACTTCTTTTACCAACCCACAGTTTAATTCTGTTGATAAAATTGCCTAACTCTTAAGAGAACAGATTCTGCACAGAATTATGAGACTGAAAAACTGCTATAATCAAACTGCAATAACTTTCTGTTCTGATGTCCGATTGAGGTGTTCTTTGTGGCCACAGAAAGATCTACAAATTATCTACGACTCATATATAGACTTTTTAATTTTTTTGAGGCCACTAAGACCATGGAAAACTGATATGAACAGAAACTGTCGAATCTGCCATTCTGCAGAAATTAAATTCGAGATCAAAACCTAACCCCACATTAATCCAACCTCTAATCCTTCAATCCACATGATCCACAATCTCCAAAAGCATATAATTATAGGGAGGAACAAGGATCCTATCCTTACCTAGGGTTTCCCCAAGAAAATCTGCAAGAGATGGGGGTAGAACATCTCCTTGATCCTCTCTTCCTCTTCAATCCATCTTGCTCCTCCTCTTCTCGATCCTTGCTGCGTGGGGGGGGAGATCTAGAGGGAGGAGGAAGTAGTGGAGGGTGGCTGCAAGGGGAAGGGGGAGGGGTGGCCAAGGGTGGGGAAAAGGGGGGGTTGGCGGCCAAGAAAAGGGAAAATAGGGGGGGCGACCACTAGGGTTTTGTGGGAGAAAGAAACGACGCCTCAGATGTCTCTTGACTTTGCATCCAACGGCCCACAACTCTTTCCCCACATCCACGCACCGAAGATAAACCTTTGGCAACATTTTTTTTGGGATATTACAAGCCTGCACCAGAGGATCTGCCTGCCATAGCTTTGGAAGGCAAGCCCCGGTTTTATGCATAACCTGTTATTTATGCTATTTTACTACACTTAATGATTGTAGGATTGAATGTGCACTTAAGTGTAGGAGTTGTTTGAAACCCTAGTTGCATGATCTCAGGAATCCTTTTGAGATGAATACTAGTATGCTAGGTCGATTAGTTGCTTTATTAATCAGGATCTCGGTAGAAGTCGAGTGATTTTTCTAGCACTCGCGCGAGGTCAGGAATTGGTTGTACCCACTTTCATATCATAATGATGCTGGTCTGTGGACAACAATCCATGGGGATTGGTTGTCTACGAGGTGGAAAATTGGAATAAGGATTAACGTGTGGATACCTGTGTCAAGCATTTGAACGTACTAAACACATACCGAGAAATATGGTAAATCGGTAAGCCTAGTACCTGAGTGAACCTGCCCGCAGACTTTATCCCTCACGCGACCTGAGACGTGGTCTCCCATTCCGGTTATGGTGGGTACAAGTGCGGTCACTGCACGACGGCAGTCGGGGTCAGTGAGGCATTGTACGCCAAGGCGGTGAGCCCTGATCTGTTGCCAGGGAATCGATGGGGACGGTTGATATGTGTGGGGACGGAGTGCCCCTACATGTCATGTGTTTAGGTTTACCTTGCAAGGATAAAAACTCGATTCGAATCGTTTGCTTCTCGCAGCTAATGAGACTGCTTGATCCATTGTACTGCATTGAGTAACAAGTGGAAATGTGATGAGTTGACACAAGATGTTGATTGCTAAATATGTTTGATACCATGTATGAGTAGATAGTACACATTTAGCCTTAAGAGAGTCACACTTAAACTTGACAAAGCTAAAACTTGATTTATAAACTCAGCTAGTGCTTTTGGCAACCAAACCCCACATCCAAACAGCTGCATGCCTAGAGGTAGAGGAGTAGACTCCTCACACCGGGTAAGTCTAGCTGAGTATTAGTATACTCAACCTTGCTTGTGGCATAATTTTTACAGGTTCTCTGGAGGACATGGTTGCTGGAGTGACTTGGCTGTTCATCTTGCCACCGGGTTGGACAGTCGAGTGGGATCCTGCCTCGGTTGAGGAGGAGCATGAGGAGTGATGGGACAGGCTTCCCCATCTCTCTGTTTAATTATCGTTAGTTTTATTCTGCTGCACTTCAAACAATGATGACTACTTTTGCACAAACTCCGATGATGATGTAATAAATTTAATACTCCTTAATGTATGGTTTTATGCATTATTGTATTTGCTCTGTGACTCACCATTGAGTGAGATTGTAGTACTTGATCCTGTCAGTGGCCCCGTCGGACTAGATCCGAGGGATTGACGGGTTATTCCCATTTAAGTGTGGTCTAGCCTCTAAGGCGGGACTTAGACACTTAAGTCGGAATAATTCGGGCAGTTCCGCCACACATCCGGGCTGACAAAGACTTTCGCCAAAGAAGAAAGGAAGCCTACAGGTTCTCTGAGATGACCAGGGGCTTCGGAGGAAGAATCCACCCAAGACATGTCAGGTCAATTCACTCCACCCAGAGTGACGACAGAGGAAGTCAACAACAGAGGCCACAATATTCCTCACACGCTTCGGGGCAGCAACAAAGCTCTTTCCGACTGCCAGCTCCAAGAGGCAGAGGTGCCAGGGGCTTCAGAGGAAGGTTTGGGGATCAGCCTAGAAAAATTTATTGCTTATTCTGTGGTGAGGACAAGGGCCATACTACAAGGATGTGCCATGTCACCATTCAGAAACAAAAGGAAAT
This sequence comes from Zea mays, assembly GCF_902167145.1. NCBI lineage: Eukaryota > Viridiplantae > Streptophyta > Magnoliopsida > Poales > Poaceae > Zea > Zea mays. The sequence continues at coordinate 95,406,858 of NC_050097.1, forward strand.
AGCAGAAGCCGCAGTTCAGCAGAACCAGCCGAAGCAGGTCATGCATACTGCTTCGTATCACTCACCCTACATACCACAGTATGTGGGTAACCATCCTGCAGCGTCTGTTGCTTCGGCTAGTCAGCCACAGGCATCTTGGCCATAGCCCCCACCTCCGCCACCACTACAACCTGTGTATTCACGAGGCCAGCAGCCAGAAGGGAGCCAACAGACCCATCAGCAGCGAGATTTTAGGGAGGAGTCCGAAGCTCGCACAGTCAACAGTACTGTGCCAAAATCGAAGCATATCTATTGAGAGATATCCTACCCCTGAAACAGTTTTTACATTCATTGTCATTTTCTTTTTTAATAAGGAACAATTATTGAAAACCTAGTTCTCTTGTCATTTTCAATTTCCTGTAATAGCTTCGTTCTTGTCATAGCGAAATATATCTTCTCCACAGACTCACGAAGTCCAAAAAGTCGCTGAAGCACAAAAGTCATTCCTAAGGGAACGCGGGGCTAAAAATCACATTACAAGTATCACCGAAGCTACAAAAAGTCGTTCTAAGGAACACAACGTAAATTTGCCGAAGATACAAAAAGTCGTTCCTAAGGGAGTGCAGTGTAAGTTTTCTGCTCAAAAGTCGTTCCAAAGGGAATGCAGAGGCAAATACCGCCAAAATATAAGGCGAAGCGCGAAAAGTCAACGCGAATACCGCCAAAATAGAAGGCAAAGAAGTTCAAAAGACGTTCCTAAGGGAATGCAGAACTTACAGCGAAAAGTCAGCGCCGATACACCGAAAAATAAGCGATGAAGCCGAAAAATAAGCGGCAAAGAGATTATGTATTCCACTATGGGGGTGTGAGTGTGTGTCTTCGGCATAAATATCATTTTGCATAACATAACATCATCACATCATTTCGCATAACATAACATCATACATCATATTGCATCAATAGCACAAGAAGGGGATACAATGTTGACCTTCGGAGAATGCTTCGAAAAAGTTGGAATTCTCCTATAACAACAACCATCAGGCTAGCCTGAAGATGTCACCATTTCAGGCACTCTATGGAAGGAGTTGTAGAACTCCACTACTTTGAGTTCAACCTAGAGAAATGCATGTGTTCGGTCATGACGTTTTGCTCAAAGCAGAAGAAAACATCAAAATGGTTCAAGAGAATATGAAGATAGCGAAGTCAAGGCAGCGTAGTTATGCTTACATAAGAAGAAGAGAACTGAGTTTCGAAGTGGGAGATTATGTATATTTGAAGGTGTCACCTATCCGAGGAGTCAGAAGGTTCGGAGTCAAGGGCAAGTTAGCACCGCGACATATTGGGCTGTGCCAGATTCTGGAAAGGTATGGAGAAGTGGCATATAAGCTCATCTTACCCAAAGATCTGTCAGTGGTGCATGATGTTTTCCATGTGTCTCAGCTGAAGAAGTGCTTGCGAGTACTAGAGGAGCAGTTGCTAGTGGAAGGACTGGATGTCCAAGAAGACCTAACATGTGAGGAGAAACCAACGCATATTCTAGAAACAGCAGATAGAGTCACCTGGAGAAATACCATCAGATTGTGCAAAGTTAAATGGGGTCACCACTCTGAACAAGAAGCAATCTGAGAACACGAAGATGATCAGAAAGCTAAGTATCCCGAACTCTTCGCTAGCCATCCTTGAATCTCGGGGCGAGATTCTTTTAGGGGGATAGGTCTGTAACACCCCGAATTTTGGGGTATAAAAATTTCTTTACTCTATACTCAAAATTCAGGTGTTACCCTTTCCTTTCATCACTTTTCTTTTCCCTTTATTAAAACAATATAGAGTTATTTTCTTCTATGTTGGCGTGAGCCCTAGAAGTGTCATGGTTGTTGCATTCATGTTGTTTCATAGTGTTTCTAAGTGCAAGAAGTGTTTGAAACATGTTCATATGTCTTGTAGAAGTTTCCTGTAAATTTTCATATTTTTCTAAATATTTTTCTATTTTCCGAAATTCAAAATCTATTTATTTAAGGTACTAAACACATTTTCAAAAGTTCTACATTTGTTTTTTGAGTTCATTTGGTGACAAATCATGTCCAGGAATTTTCCTAGAATTTTGGAGCCTTCAAAATATTTTTCGAATATTAAAAACGACGATTTCAACCTGTTTATAAATTACTTTTAATTTTAAAAATGGTATAATTACAAAAAATAAAATATCTTCAAACCCTAGCAATATATATGGCTAGAATCCTCTCGTCGAGCCCTTTCTGAATTTCAAAACCCCTTCCCAGTCTAGATCCAAAACTCCAGTAATTGCTCGCAGAAATTTGGGATGGTTCCAACTCCAGCGAGCAATTACTTTCGATCAGTGTTTCATCGACGGAATCAGTGGGCGTCTCACAGAGAGCTTCGTCCCGATGTCTTCGATTCGTTGATCCGACCAACGGTTCATCCTCAATCGGTGAATTTGTCCTCGGCTCTGGTGATGTTATCTTCTCCGGTGAGCCCTCCACCATTGTTGTGCCTAGAAATTTCTCGTTTCTCTCTCCCCGCGCAGTCCCTCCCTCTCCTCACCCTCACCTCTCCTCCCCCTCTTTCCCCCTCCCCGCGCAGCCTCGGTGGTGGCGGCCTGATGCGGCCCTTGCCCCCCCCCTCATGGCCCCGCGCCCGCATGCCCCCCTATGGCCCCTGCGCGCAGCCCCCTTCCCCCTCCCCTTCTCTTCCATGGTTGAGAGGAAGGAGATGGAGGGAGGAAGAAGATGGTCATTTTGTGAATAGGCCCCTGGGTAATTTTAAAAATGTGCGCCAAAATTTATTTCAACCGTGACAACTTTTGTGTTTTAAATCCAATTCACAGTTCAATTTGCGTTAGATTTGTATTAAAATTGTCTAGTTGTTAGAAGTATTATTCTCTGCTATTGCACATTTTATTTAATTTATTTAAATGTTTGTTTGACCAATGGTTATTAGAGTGACGTTCCAATTTAAAACTAATTTAGGGTTTCGATTTGTGCATTTATAAATCAACATGGTTAACCTTAACTGAAATATTCTTTATGTATAATTTTTAGGTTAAACATGCTAACTATTTATTAGTTCTTGCGTGTTGTGTCGGCCCACGCACCATACATGTGCTGTGGGCGTACTTTGCGTGTGCTGTCGTGTTGTTTCGCATATTACATATTTTGTCTCATGCCATTAATTTGTCTCACTTAGATTCGCTAATATTATTTTAAATTACTCATCTAACTGAAAGCTATTAGCGTAGTCGATTAATTAAAACTAGGCGATAGCTCTAGTTACATTTAATAAATATCAAATAATGCGAGTATGTCGAAGTAAATGTTCTATTTCATATTTGTACAACGTAGACGTGATAACTTCCTAATTGTAACTTCGATCTCGGCGTTTCTTTTTCTCGTGTGACCGTAAAAGCGAGCGCTATTTTGGTATTGCACATGTTTATAATGTTTTCCCTTGTATGGTATATTGTTCCTTTCTGTTTCAAGAATGTTGAATGTATGTTGACACTGGCTTAGATAATGTTCTGTCCGCGGAGTCCGAGAAAATTGCAGAAGAAGCCCCTGATCAACAACAGTTTGGTGAAGGCAAGTGTCCTCTGACCTATTATGTCCTATTTACCTTATAATTCATTGTCCCACATACTATGATTAACCTAAAGATTGACTAGCTTTCTATTTATCCTGTCCTTGATTAACCTTTTGGGTTGGGTTATTATAATCAGCTACATGCTAGTGCTTTACCCTAATCAATGAACATGATGGGAATTACTTTATGATATGATGATTCATTATGATTATAATTATGAAGTTTTGACATTTTAGGGGGCTGGGTTGGTTTCTCGAGTACCTCTCCATAAGGACCTATTCGTTGAGAGTCCACCCGGGATAACAATACAACCATGAGGGTGGTATGGGACGCCCTTAGCTTTTCTCCAGACCGAAGCTGCCAGCTTTTTCCAGCCTTCGTTATTCACCTATAACATATTTTGTTAGACCGAAGTATAGGTGTTTTGAGGACCTTCGACAAGGCTGCCCCCAACATTATTCTTCTTTCTTTTGGAGTCCAAACCAGATAGACGACTTCGTAAACAACTTCTTCGCTTTTGGAGGTAGTGGTCTATAACACCCTGAATTTGGGGGTATAAAATTTCTTCTCTATTATCTACCAAATTCAGGTGTTACTCCTAGTTTCACTCTTTATAGATTTCTTCTCTCTTCTTTTTATTAGAGTCGTGTCTAGTATTTGGGAGATGAATTATTTTTTTACTATATCAAAACCTATGAGAGTCATGAAATGTTGCATCATGTTGAGCCTAGATTATTCTTTTGTTTGATGCACATGTTTGGAACACATGAATTTGAATTTGTGGCATCTTTGAATTTGAATCCAAAAGAGAAAACAAAAGGAAAATGAATTAGGAACTTCAGAATAAAACAAAAAGTCAAAGAAGTCCAGTCGCCCCCTCCCTGGCCTTTAGGCCCACACAGCCCAGCCAGCCAGCCCTTGCGTGCGTCCTCGTCCGCTCTCTGCCAGGAGGGCCCCACCTGTCGGCGCCGCACCTCGCCACCCACACGCACTCGCTCTCTCTCTTTTCCTCTTTGCTCGGTGGCGCCGCCTCATCAGCGACAGTTCGCCGGCTAACTCGCATGCCCCCTCGCTGAATCGTGGGCCACGCTCGTCAGTCTCGTCCCCCTCCCCACAACCGCCACGCCCGTGCCCATCGTGTGCGCTCTGTGCAGTCAAACCGTGCCCACGCCCCACGACTTGCCCACGAACGTCGCTGGAGCTCCTAGGTGAAGACCCTGGACCCCCACTCAGCTTGCCCTGCCCTTGATTCACTCTCTCCCTACACTCGCACTCACCCAGCTCACAGTGTCGCCACCACCATTGCTCCATCGTTCCGCCATCCCGCCGAGCCTTTGCCATCGCCTCAGCCACAGTGAGCTTCGCCTGAGCTCGATGCACCAGGAACCCGCCTAGGTTTCCCCTTTCAGTGACTCCTCAGCCCGGTCCAGGCCTAACTTCTCCTCTGCGTAGACCAGAGTTCACCGCCGTTGTGATTCCTCGTCGTCTAGCCAACCGAAGCCTCCAACCGTCGTGCCAAGCTTCCCCTCCAACGGAACCTTCCTCGCCCTTCGTCTGCACTGATTTCATCTCACTGTAAGGAACTTCGGCTCACCAGAACCACCCCTCATCAGACCACCGCATCCTCTTGGCGCCCGGCTAGTATAGCCCTTCCCCGTGTCCAAACCTGGGCATAGAACACCCCTACCCCTCACTGAAACTCATGCCGGCCTCGGTGCACCGGATTGTCCCCCACCACAATAGGGATTGCTCACTAGAGTGCTCTCCGGTCCACCCGAGACCCTTCTCCGATGTCTGCCCGCCTTGGTCCCATTCTCGCGACCCAAGCTTCGCCATAATGCTCGTCGGGTCCTCCCCAGCCTCCCTGGCCTGCCCAGACCGCCCCAACACCCCTAGACCCCCGACCTGCCTCGCCTCCGGTCGCTACGCCGCCTCGGGTGCGAGCGACACCGCCCCTGGCCGGCCAGAGACTGTTAAGTTAATGGACGCCCAATCCTGGCCTTCCACCCCTGATCTAGGTCTTCGAATAATGGTTCGCGTGGTTTGTTGAACCAGGGCCCTTGACCTGAGATCTAGTGGCTAGAGTCCCACGCGCCCTCGGTGCACTGCCAGCTCATGGGCCCCGCTCGTCGGTGTCGCGCCTCGCCGTGAGGACCACATGTCAGGTGTCTACATCTCGCGTGCCCGCACCCTCGCCCGTGACTTCTAATCTCGACCGTTGAACAAAGATCGAACGGCCGAGGAGACCCGATACCCCTTCGGTTCTGATGTTTTGTAAAAACAACCCTCGATTCTCTGGTATTAGAACTCATCGTCCTTATTTCATTCAGCCGAGCCCCAGGATTTTTGCAGAAAGAGCCCCAGGCTTTAATTTTATTAATGAAAGGTGTCTAATTTAGGGTTTTAAATTCCAAAACTTGCATATTTCATATATTTTGCATATGAACTCCAAATTGGATGGTTCAAATTGCAAAATGTTCATAACATTATTCTTTATCTGTTTAAATTATGTTCATTCACAGTTTCCATGTCCCAATTTTATGATTAGTCTCTAGGCTATTGTAAGGTTATAGGAATGTCATTAGTAATAAAATAAAAAAGATAAAACTCTAATGAATAGTCAAGTGATTAACTTTCTGGAATTAATCTCATTTAATATATGAACCCATCTTTGGAATAACTTTAATTAAGTAAATAATTTACTGAGATAAACTTAGTTAGAGGATAGTAGATCCCTTAAGCATAGTGATCTACAATAGAACCTAGGGTTCACTTTTGTATCTGTACCTTTCTACTGAACCTATGTTTGATCTATTGCATATGTTGGTGTAATGTTCTTTGTTATTCCCCAAGTGTGTTGATTGAATGATTGCTTTGCGTCGACAATGAGCAGTCCATGGTCCCCGAGTGTGTTGCAGGAGACTTCCCTGAGTAGCAACCTAGTGAAGGCAGGTGTCCTCTGACCCATTATCTCCTATTTACTTTATAATTCCTTGTCTCGCTTACCATGATCAACCTAAGGACTGGCTAGTGTTCTGTTTTTCCTGTGCTTGGCTATCCTTTGGGAATTGGTTACTAGGATTAGTATTATGCTACTGCTTTACTTTAATCAATGAACATGATGAGAATATTTATGATACAATGATGTTATCCTAGAATTGATGATGAACTTGTGATACTTTAGGGGACTCGGATTGTTTCTCGAGTACCTCTTCGTAAGGACCTTTTCGTTGGATGAACCCCCGGAAAACAGTACAACCATGAGGGTGGAATAGGACGCCCTTAACTGAGGAACTTGAGGTGTAGTTGGCTTCACCGTCATGCCGTCAATGGGGTCCGGACACAATACTTGCTCTGCCGAGGCGGGGTGCCGAGTTTCTTTCGTGTTGCTTTTGTTAGTCACCCTTCTATTGGGGGTCTTCTTCTCTGCTGAAGGTCCTCAAGACGAAGATACTGTCTATAAACGACAAGATAGAATGCAGAAGCTACAACGAACATGTGTGAAAGAGCTAAGGGATGATACCTTCGGCTTAAGGTGGCAACGAAGGTCAAACATAATGTTGAGTCAAAGAGGAAAAGACTAGTTAATCCATGTTGTTTTGTATTAGGATCACGTGTACATGTTAAGGCCATAAATGTATTTTTACTCGAGCTACGTCTCGTGCCTATAAATAGGTGAACAGTACCCCCCGTACTGTTCACGCTGAATTGTAATTGCTCTCTCATCATCACCTTCAAACAAATCGAAAGTATCAATGTAATATAAACTTTGATAATGTTTATACATTTATTATGAAATAAATGTGTGATTGGATATCACATTTTGCATATTTAAATTCTTAATTTTATGAATGATGAAGACTTGTTCTTCATGACCTTCGTCTAAGGATCATTATATGATACGACAACACCATTAAGCAACACATTACAACCCCCAAGTCATACTACATCAACTCAAGTACAACCAACATCATCACCAACCCAAGTCTTTGATGGACCAATTACATGTAGCCAAGCTAAGAAACTACAGCAAGAGGTGTATGCGCTACTTTATGAATTTCAATTAAACACTAATGAGAACTTTATGCTACCTAAGTCGTGTATGTTGATATTACTTAGGTTCACCAAAGAGGAAGGATAAAACATATCAAGGGCGAATCAGCAAGAAGAGCTATGTCCGAGTTAGTCCAGCGCAACAGAACCGTCTAGAAGAAACAGTAATATCTTTTGATTCCTAAAAGCTATAAAGGCCCATAAGTACTTTTTGGAAAGCTCTTGAAGTCTAGTATGCTTCTAAGGCCGACTTAATCAAATCTACCAGAAAGGCAGCCGACCTACTTTAGTGCTGACTGGCCAAAAGGTCAACAGTCTGCTTGATGACCAAGTTTTCGTATTAAACTGCATCATTCTACGAAGTTTCATTAAGCATGCTATACATGGTGAGAAAGTGTCGAGGACCATAATTAGGGGTACCCCCAAGACTCCTAATCTCAGCTGGTAACCCCCATCAGCACAAAGCTGAAAAGGCCTGATGGGTGCGATTAAGTCAAGGCTCGGTCCACTCAAGGGACACGATCTTGCCTCGCCCGAGCCCAGCCTCGGGCAAGGGCAGCCAACCCCGGAGGATCCACGTCTCGCCCGAGGGCCCCCTCAAGCAACGGACACACCTTCGGCTCGCCCGAGGCCCAGTCTTCGCCGGGAAGCAACCTTGGCCAGATCGCCACGCCGACCGACCGTATCGCAGGGGCATTTAATGCAAGGAACGCTTGACACCTGATCCTGACGCACGCTCTTCAGTCAACAGAGCTGAAGTGACCGCAGTCACTTCGCCGCTCCACTGACCGACCTGACAAGAAGACAGCGCCGCCTGCGTCGCTCCGACTGTTGTGCCACTCGACAGAGTGAAGCTGACAGCAGCCAAGTCCGGCCTCGGGCGCCATAGGAAGCTCCACCTCGCCCGACCCCAGGGCTTGGCCCCCATCTCGGCCTCGGACGACGAACTCCGCTTCGCCCGACCCTAGGGCTCGGACTCGGCCTCGGCTCTGGAAGATGACGAACTCCGCCTCGCCCGACCCCAGGGCTCGGACTCGGCCTCGGCTCTGGAAGACGACGAACTCCGCCTCGCCTGACCCGGGGCTCGGACTCGACCTCGACCTCGGAAGACAGACTCGACCTCGACCTCGGAGGAGCCTCCGCCTCGCCCGACCCAGGACTCGGACCGACCACGTCATAGGGGGGGCCATCATTACCCTACCCCTAGCTAGCTCAGGCTAAGGGGAACAAGACCGGTGTCCCATCTGGCTCGCCCTAGTAAACAAATAATGATGGCGCCCCGCGTGCTCCATGACGACGGCGGCTCTCAGCCCCTTATGGAAGCAAGGAGACGTTAGCAAGGACTCGACAGCCCCGACAGCTGTCCTTCCGCAAGGCTCCAGCGCTCCTCTGACGGCCACGACATCACATGAACAGGGTGCCAAGACCTCTCCGGCTGCCACGAAGGCATGTACTTAGGGTGCTAGCTCCTCTCTGCTAGACACGTTAGCACACTGCTACACCCCCCATTGTACACCTGGACCCTCTCCTTACGCCTATAAAAGGAAGGTCCAGGGCTCTCTTACGAGAAGGTTGGCCGCGCGGGAGGACGGGACGACGCGTAAAGTCCCTCGCTCTCTCCCACACGGACGCTTGTAACCCCCTACTACAAGCGCACCCGATCTAGGCGCAGGACAACACGAAGGCCGCGGGTTTCCCCTTTTGCCTGTCTCCCCTTTTTTCCCCCCTTTGTGCTTCGTCTCGCACCGACCCATCTGGGCTGGGACACGTGGCGACAATTTACTCGTCGGTCCAGGGACACCCCGGGGTCGAAACGCCGACAGTTGGCGTGCCAGGTAGGGGCCTGCTGCGTGTTGACGAACAGCTTCCCGTCAAGCTCCAGATGGGTAGTCTCCAGTAACCTTTCCAACCCGGGACGATTCTCCGTTTCGGGAGTCTTGAGTTCATGTCCCTCGACGGCGGCTGTGACATGATACTCCTTCCTCCGCCGCGCGACAGCGACTATGGCGGCCGACAGCCCGCCCGCCAGCGATGGAATCAACGACGTCTTCCCCATGTGGCGGAAGAACAACATTCAGGTTTGTCCCGTCACCTCCCCCACTAACGGAGGAGGAGGCGGGGCAACCGTGGCCAAGCAGGAGGTGGCACCTCGTCGGCTGTCGAGCGAGTCGACGGCGCCGGCGCCCCGACGGGGGACACGTCGGGCGTCGACCTCACGTCTGAGACGAAGACGAGCGCCGTTTCCCCGCAACACGCCAACTCCAAGCGGACGAACGACACCAGCACGCTCACAGAGGACTTGTTGGGCGTCACCCTCGTACCTGAGACGACGGTGCAGTCCGCCCCTGACGCGAATTCGTCACCACTTATCAACCAAGAGGTACCGACCGATTCCCATCTCGTGCCTTTTAGATCCAGCTGCGACCCACCAAGCGACCCCGCTTCGGTGGAAGCCTTCATAGAGGCATGTACCAACCCTTCGGGGTATCATATGCGGACACCCTGGGACCGGCTGACGGCCGTCTCGACCTACGGACCCTCGGGTTCCGAGGAAGATGACGAGCCCGACTTTGGTTGGGATTTGTCCGGGCTCGGTAACCCCAGTGCCATGTGGGACTTCATGACCGCATGCGACTACTGCCTCTCCGATTGTTCCGACGGCAGTCGCAGCTTCGGCGACGAAGACTGCGGCCCAAGTCGTGAATGTTTCCACGTCGATCTAGGGGGTCCCGACGAACGCAACCATCTTGGTATACCGAAAAACGGTGATCCCCCTAGGCCTGCGCCTTGCGTTGACATCCTTCGGGAGCTAGCTGTGGTCCCAGTCCCTGCGGGGGGTCAGGACGCACAGCTCGAGCAAATCCGCGGGATGCAGGCTAGGCTCGACGAGGGAGCAGGAACACTTGAGCCGCTCCGTCGGAACATCGAGCAGGAATGGGCAGACCAAGCTCCGGCCGGAGAAGCGCGTCATCTACCCTAGGACATCCAGCTCCGCATTGCCGACGACGTCAGGGCAAGGCCGCCACCGGCTTCCAGTGGGGTCGGCCAGAACCTGGCTGCAGCAGCAATACTTCTCCGTGCAATGCCGGAACCATCAACCACCGAAGGGCGGCGTATCCAGGGAGAGCTCAAGAATCTCCTGGAGGACGCCGCGGTCCGATGGGCCAAAAGCTCTGCCTCCCAAAGGCAGGGGTACCCCTCGGAGCATTGCGCCGCGACTTCCCGATTCATGCGGGAAGGCTCGGTCCACACCGGGCGCACGTGCAACACAGCGCCTGCGGCCCCGGGTCGCCTCGGCAACGAGCACCACCACCGCAACCGTCGAGCCCACCTCGACGAGAAGGTGCGCCGAGGCTACCACCCCAGGCGTGGGGGACGCTACGACAGCGGGGAGGATCAGAGTCCCTCGCCCGAACCACCCGGTCCGCAGGCTTTCAGCCGAGCCATACGACGGGCGTCGTTCCTGACCCAGTTTCGAACCCCGACTACTATCACAAAGTACTCGGGGGAGACGAGGCCGGAACTGTGGCTCGCGGACTACCGGCTGGCCTGCCAACTGGGTGGAATGGACAATGACAACCTCATCATCCGCAACCTCCCCCTGTTCCTTTCCGACACCGCTCGAGCCTGGCTGGAGCACCTGCCTCCGGGGCAGATCTCCAACTGGGACGACCTGGTCCAAGCCTTCGCCGGCAACTTCCAGGGCACATATGTGCGCCCTGGGAACTCCTATGATCTCCGAAGCTGCCGCCAGCAGCCGGGAGAGTCTCTCCGGGACTACATCCGGCGATTCTCAAAGCAACGCACCGAGTTGCCCAACGTCACGGATTCGGATGTCATTGGCGCGTTCCTCGCCGGCACCACCTGCCGCGACCTAGTGAGCAAGCTGGGTCGCAAGACCCCCACCAGGGCGAGCGAGCTGATGGACATCGCCACCATGTTCGCCTCTGGCCAGGAGGCGGTTGAGGCCATCTTCTGGAAGGACAAGCAGCCCTAGGGCCGCCAGCCGGAAGATATCCCTGAGGCGTCCACTCAGCGCGGCACCAAGAAGAAAGGCAAGAAGAAGTCGCAAGCGAAACGCGACGCCGCCGACGTGGACCTTGTCGCCGCCGCTGAGTACAAGAACCCTCGGGAACCTCCCGGAGGTGCCAATCTCTTCGACAAAATGCTCAAGGAACTGTGCCCCTATCATCAGGGGCCCGTCAAGCACACCCTTGAGGAGTGCGCCATGCTTCGGCGCCACTTTCACAAGGTTGGGCCACCTGCGGAAGGTGGCAAGGCCCACAACAATGACAAGAAGGAGGATCACAAGGCAGAGGGGTTCCCCGAGGTCCGCGACTGCTTCATGATCTACGGTGGGCAACTGGCGAACGCCTCGGCTCGGCACCGCAAGCAAGAGCATCGGGAGGTCTGCTCGGTAAAGGTGGCGGCGCCAGTCTACCTAGACTGGTCCGACAAGCCCATCACCTTCGACCAGGGCGATCACCTCGACCGCGTGTCGAGCCTAGGGAAATATCCGCTCGTTGTCGACCCCGTCATCGACAACGTCAGGCTCACCAATGTCCTCATGGACGGAGGCAGCAGCCTCAACATCATCTACGCCGAGACCCTCGGGCTCCTACAGATCGATCTATCCTCGATCCGGGCCGGCGCGACGCCTTTTCACGGGATCATCCCCGAGAAGCGTGTCCAGCCCCTCGGACAACTCGATCTGCTCGTCTGCTTCGGGACTCCCTCCAACTTCCAAAGGGAAACCCTCACGTTCGAGGTGGTCGGATTCCGAGGGACCTACCATGCAGTGCTGGGGAGGCCATGCTACGCCAAGTTCATGGCCGTCCCCAACTACACCAACTTCAAGCTCAAGATGCCAGGCCCCAACGGGGTCATCACCGTCGGCCCCACGTACCGACATGCGTACGAATGCGACGTGGAGTGCGTGGAGTACGCCGAGGCCCTCGCCGAATTCGAGGCCCTCATTGCCGACCTGGAGAGCCTATCCAAGGAGGCGCCAGACGTAAAGCGCCATGCCGACAACTTCGAGCCAGCAGAGACGGTTAAGTCCGTCCCTCTCGACCCTAGCAACGATGCCTCCAAGCAGATCCGGATCGGCTCCGAGCTCGACCCCAAATAGGAAGCAATGCTCATCGACTTTCTCCGTGCAAACGCCGAAGTCTTCGCGTGGAGTCCCTCGGACATGCCCGGCATACCGAGGGAAGTCGCCGAGCACTCGCTGGACATCCGAGCTGGAGCCCGACCCGTGAAGCAGCCTCTACGCCGATTCGACGAAGAAAAGCGCAGAGCCATAGGCGAGGAGATCCACAAGCTGATGGTTGCAGGGTTCATCAAAGAGGTATTCCATCCCGAATGGCTTGCCAACCCTGTGCTTGTGAGAAAGAAAGGAGGGAAATGGCAGATGTGTGTAGACTACACTGGTCTAAACAAAGCATGTCCGAAGGTTCCCTACCCTCTACCTCGCATCGATCAAATCATGGATTCCACTGCTGGGTGCGAAACCCTATCTTTCCTCGATGCCTACTTAGGGTATCACCAAATCAAGATGAAAGAGTCCGACCAGCTCGCGACTTCTTTCATCACACCTTTTGGCATGTACTGCTACGTTACTATGCCATTTGGTTTGAGGAATGCGGGTGCGACGTACCAAAGGTGCATGAACCACGTGTTCGGCGAACACATTGGTCGAACGGTCGAGGCTTACATCGATGACATCATAGTCAAGACGAGGAAAGCCTCCGACCTCCTTTCTGACCTTGAAACGACATTCCGGTGTCTCAAGGCGAAGGGCGTAAAACTCAACCCCGAGAAGTGTGTCTTCGGAGTCCCCCGAAGCATGCTCTTGGGGTTCATCGTCTCCGAGCAGGGCATCGAGGCCAACCCGGAGAAAATCGCGGCCATCACCAACATGGGGCCCATCAAGGACTTGAAAGGCGTACAGAGGGTCATGGGATGCCTTGTGGCTCTGAGCCGTTTCATCTTGCGCCTCGGCGAAAGAGGCCTACCTCTGTACTGCCTCTTAAGAAAGGTTGAGTGCTTCACTTGGACCCCCGAGGCCGAGGAAGCCCTCGGGAACCTGAAGGCGCTCCTCACGAACGCGCCCATCTTGGTGCCCCCGCCGCCGGAGAAGCCCTCTTGATCTATGTCACCGCTACCACTCAGGTGGTCAGCGCCATGATCGTGGTTGAGAGACGAGAAGAAGGGCATGCATTGCCCGTCCAGAGGCCGGTCTACTTCATCAGTGAAGTGCTGTCCGAGACTAAGATCCGCTACCCACAAATTCAGAAGCTGCTGTACGCGGTGATTCTGACGCGGCGGAAGTTGCGACACTACTTCGAGTCTCATCCGGTGACTGTGGTGTCATCCTTCCCCCTGGGGGAGATCATCCAGTGCCGAGAGGCCTCGGGTAGGATTGCAAAGTGGGCGGTGGAAATCATGGGCGAGACAATCTCGTTCGCCCCTTGGAAGGCCATCAAGTCCCAAGTCTTGGCGATCTTTGTGGCTGAATGGGTTGACACCCAACTCCCAACGGCTCCAATCCAGTCGGAACTCTGGACCATGTTTTTCGATGGGTCGCTGATGAAAACAGGGGCAGGCGCGGGCCTGCTCTTCATCTCGCCCCTCGGGAAGCACCCCCGCTACGTGTTGCGCCTCCATTTCCCGGCGTCCAACAATGTGGCCGAGTACGAGGCTCTGGTCAACGGGTTGCGCATCGCCATCGAGCTAGGGGTCCGACGCCTCGACGCTCGCGGCGACTCGCAGCTCGTCATCGACCAAGTCATGAAGAACTCCCACTGCCGCGACCCGAAGATGGAAGCCTACTACGATGAGGTTCGGTGCCTGGAGGACAAGTTCTACGGGCTCGAACTCAACCACATCGCCCGACGATATAACGAGACTACGGACGAGCTGGCTAAGATAGCCTCGGGGGCGGACAACGGTTCCCCCGGACGTCTTCTCCCGAGACCTACATCAACCCTTAGTCAAGACCAACGACACGCCCGAGCCCGAGAAGGCCTCGGCCCTGCCCGAGGCACCCTCGGCTCAGCCCGAGGCGCCCTCGGCTCAGCCCGAGGCACCCTCGGTCCCCGAGGGTGAGGCACTGCGCATCGAGGAAGAGCGGAATGGGGTCATGCCTAATCGAGACTGGCAGACCCTGTACCTGCAATACCTCCACTGAGGAGAGCTGCCCCTCGACCGAGCCGAAGCTCGGCGACTAGCGCGGCGCGCCAAGTCATTCGTCTTGCTGGGGGACAGAAAGGAGCTCTACCACTGCAGCCCCTCAGGCATCCTCTAGCGATGCATATCCATCGCCGAAGGTCAGGAGTTATTACAAGAAATACACTCGGGGGCTTGCGGTCATCACGTAGCGCCTCGAGCCCTTGTTGGAAACGCTTTCCGACAAGGTTTCTACTAGCCGACCGCGGTGGCCGACGCCACTAGAATTGTCCGCACCTGCTAAGGGTGTCAATTCTACGCAAGGCAGACCCACCTACCCGCTCGGGCTCTGCAGACAATACCCATCACCTGGCCGTTTGCTGTGTGGGGTCTGGACCTCGTCGGTCCCTTGCAGAAGGCACCCAGGGGCTACACGCACCTGCTGGTCACCATCGACAAATTCTCCAAGTGGATCGAGGTCCGACCCCTGAACAGCATCAGGTCCGAACAGGCGGTGGCATTCTTCACCAACATCATCCATCGCTTTGGGGTTCCGAACTCCATCATCACCGACAACGGCACCTAGTTCACTGGCAGAAAGTTCCTGGACTTCTGCGAGGATCACCACATCCGGGTGGACTAGGCCGCCGTGGCTCACCCCATGACGAATGGGCAGGTAGAACGTGCCAACGGCATGATTCTGCAAGGACTCAAGTCGAGGATCTACAACGACCTCAACAAGTTCAGCTGGCAATGGATGAAGGAACTCCCCTCGGTGGTCTGGAGTCTAAGGACGACGCCGAGCCGAGCCACGGGCTTCACACCGTTTTTTCTAGTCTATGGGGCCGAGGCCATCTTGCCCACAGACTTAGAATACGGTTCCCCGAGGACGAGGGCACGCGACGACCAAAGCAACCAGACCAATCGAGAAGACTCACTGGACCAGCTCGAAGAGGCTCGGGAAATGGCCTTACTACACTCGGCGCGGTATCAGCAGTCCGTGCGAAGCTACCACGTCCGAGGGGTTCGGTCCCGAGACCTCCAGGAGGGCGACTTGGTGCTTCGGCTACGACAAGACGCCCGAGGGCGGCACAAGCTCACGCCTCCCTGGGAAGGGCCGTTCGTCATCGCCAAGGTTCTGAAGCCCGGGACATACAAGCTAGCCAACAGCCAAGGCGAGGTCTACAACAACGCTTGGAACATCCGACAGCTACGTCGCTTCTACCCTTAAGATGTTTTCAAGTTGTTTGTACACCTCGTTCACATACCAAGTCTAACCATCAAGGAAGGGTCAGCCTTGCCTCGGCAAAGCCCGACCCTCCCTCGGGGGCCAGAAGGGGGGAACCCCCTTTGCGTCAAAATTTTCCTCGGAAAAGAAACGATTTTTCGTGCCTTCTCGGCTATATCGATAGCAGAATCCTACAGACGAGTAAGAGTACACGTAAGCGGCAATGCCGATCGAGCCGAGGGACTACTACGCCTCCGGGATACGGATACCTCACTCATCACCTTCCGTGAAAAGTAATTCTCGCTCGGACAAACAATTCTGTTACCGACAAATAAGTCTTGATATTCGAAACAAGAGGAAAAGAAACGCAGCTTTACAACACAACGACAGTATGTTTGAGCCTCGACGGCCGCAGAAAACATACGTACGCTACAAGATGAACCGATCCTGCAGGCTCGGACCCTGACGGAGGGGGAGCAGCAGCACCCTCAGCGTCAACTCCACCTTCGGCAAAGTCCGACCGAGCCTCGGACGGGAACACGGTTGGATGATCTCCGCTCCGAAGGACGACGTCAGCACCACGCCCGGGCCATCCCCGCCAGGGCCTCCTCCAGGAACCCGGCCCGAGCAGACGGCTCGGCCAGCCACCCCGAAGCCTCAGCCAGCTGTCCCCTGAGGACATCAGCTCGGCTCATGGCCTCGACAACTCGACTCTGGCGCTGGTCCCGCCAGTGGACGGCCCGGCCAGGCTCCGGCCGACGAAGCCTTCTTTTCGAGCCAACTCTGCCTCTGTCCACACTGACACCGCTGCCTTCGGCTTCGGCTCATCGAAGAGCGGCCGAGGGTTCCTTTAACTAAGCAAGAGAAGCCTCGGGCGGCAAGGCCGACCAAGCCGAGGGACTCCTACGCCTCCGGGATACGGATACCTCACTCGTAACCTTCGCACGGGGCAACTCACACTTGGTGAAGCAGTTCAGTCAGCCGACAGGCGAGTCCTGGTGCTCGAAATGAGGAAAAAACACGGCTTCGTGCCAAAAATACATACATGTTCAGGCCCCGACAGCCGCAATAAACAGACACCGGCACTCAAGGTGCCATTACAAACAGAACTCTGGTTCCACCTCCGCAGGTACGAACAACCCCCCACGTTGGAGGGCCTGTGGAGCAACAGAAGGCTGACGGATGGCTCGCTGACGCCCGCTCCGGCAGCAGTGACAACGACTTCCGCCCCGGGTGGCCAAACAGCAGCAGCGATGACCTCAGGGCAGACGCTGCTGCAACAAGGCCCTCGCCCGCATCCCCGCCCAAGGGGCGAGGACATGTAGAAGGCCGTGGAGTTGGAGGTCAGTCTGCGGGTGGCGCCGGCTATCTCGTCGGCGGAGAAACCTTTTCCGGCTGCCTCGGTGAGAGGTGGCACCGGAAGCAGCGCCGAAGCCGCTCAGGCCGGAGAGCCGGACACGCGGCAGCTGCCAGCGCCATGAACGGCGAACGCCCTTCCCCCTGATCACTGAGGGAAGGAGCGGACTGCTGCCCGCGCGGAGACCGACCCCAACTCGGCGCACTCCCCTCCCCAGCACTGATGATGAACATCCTTGAAGCTGAGGGAGGGGCAGAGGCCGCAGCCTGGCTTGCTTCTCCCCACCCAGGAGCTGGTAGTCATCGTCTTGGGTGACCACCGGCGAGGGGATGCGGCTGGGCTGCCTGATGAAAATCCTTGAATCCGAACGATGGCTGAAAGGTACCAACTTCCGCGAAGTTGCGTTCCTCCAACGACAGCAAGACGAAAGCGACACGAGTGTTCCCCATCCGGGGGCTTGGAAGGTGGAAGGACGCGATGCATGAGGGGAGTGCAAAGACATGGTTGCCTTCCAAGGGGGTCACCCTCCTTTTAAAGGCAACTCTCCCCACTTGCGTCCTCAGCCGTCGCGGACTGAGTCTTCTCCAACACGCTCCAAGGTCTTCCCCCTACGACACGGGGGCTGGGTCCCACGCGTCATGCAAACTGGCCCAGGACAGAAGGAGCCAAAACCGCCACGCGCGGTGCGCGTAACTGCCCAGCGGTTACAAGCGCTCCTCCACTTTCGCCCAGACCAGCGGGTGAAAGGGCAGACCGCCATGCAGGCGGCTTGCAACCGCACCAGGGGGCGCACCCTTCGACTTCGACGCATCCAGCATGGAGGCCCAGGCCCACACGTCATGTAA
This sequence comes from Zea mays, assembly GCF_902167145.1. Taxonomy (NCBI): domain Eukaryota; kingdom Viridiplantae; phylum Streptophyta; class Magnoliopsida; order Poales; family Poaceae; genus Zea; species Zea mays. Next base: position 95,425,087 of record NC_050097.1, read on the forward strand.
CCGGCGCGCCGGTTACTACGTGCGAGAAACTGCACCACCACTCACGCCAGTACCGCGCCTTCTTGACTGCGGAACCAGTGCCGCGACTCGAGGCGACCCTGCGCATGACACGACAGTGCCAACCGAGCACATCGGTCACGAGTCAGTCAGCCGTGGGAGAAGGCGCGATGGTCGATACGGCCAGAAATGGGCCTGCAGTAATGGCGGTGGCAGGTGGGCGGAAGCAGCAGTCACGTCGTCAGCAAGCTCACGCCCGTCCTAGGACAGCGAGAGGACCCTCTCCCACGGCGTGAAGACGACGCGTCCGTGTTCCGTTCCTCGAACGGCTCGCGCTCGCACAACGGCCGCCCCGCGAACCACTCGTCCCGTCACATTAACTTTGCGGCAGGACAGGTGGCACCTTTGGCAGGCGAAGCAGGCGACGCTTCACCTCCGCCATGATGAGCCCGTCAAAAAAGGTGCACCACGTCGTCCGATTTCGTATCCTTTTCCACATCCTCTTTCTCTCTCTTGCCACAGGGATCGGGAAAGGGGATACTCCAAAAGGGATCCTTCTCGCGAAGGAAGCGGGCCCCGAGCCCTCCTACTGATCAGAGGTTCGAAGGCTGGCCCCTCGGAAGGGTTCAACAGCCGTCTCAGAGCACTCGGGCTCTGTGCCCACTACTGGTCAGAGGTTCGAAGGCCGGCCCCTCGAAAGGGTTCAACGGCCGCCTCAGGCCACTCGAGCTCCGCGCCCACTACTGATCAGGGGTTCGTAGGCTGGCCCCCGAAGGGTTCGACAGCCGCCTCAGACGCAGAGCGAGGGATGACCCTGGGTACGTTCGATACATAACCAAGGCTCGGGCTACGCTCCTGAGGTACCCTAGGACATTTCTGAGACCGACGGGAACGATTTTGTAACAGAATCCCACCAGAGGGAGGCATCGAGCCCTCGGACCCCGTCAAAAGGGGACCGGGTCCGGCAAATCACCCGCAGGTACTTTTGGAGCGCGCCTCCGGGCCACTAGCCGACCCCTAACGAATGGGACATGGGCGTCCACTCGGATTACCCGTTAGCAACTCACTGGAGACACCATGTTCGGTGCCCTCCGAGGGCAACATGGCGCTTTCCCCCCCCCCCTCCTCCTTACGGAAAGGGGACGCAGGGGCGTATGTAAAAAGCCGAGTCTATCCTTGACCGTCCAATCGCTCTGTGCGGAGGCTCGGGGGCTGCTCTCGCAAACCCGGCTCCGGCCAAACCGTTGACAGCGTCAACATACCAGCCCGAGAACTTGGGACTCGACTGTGCACCCGGGCTACGGCCAGTTCGCATGAGGGAACGACTAGACCGACCAAAGCATCTCAAAACGCACTAAGACCTCGAAGGAGTCAAACCACTCCTCCGAGGCCTCGGGGGCTACACCCGGCGGGTGCGCTCGCGTGCACCCACCAGAACGAAACGCAACCGAGAAAGGCCGATCCCCTTGCAAAAAAGTGCGACAAAAGCCTCCAAGCGAGTATCAACACTCCCTTCGAGGCTCGAGGGCTACTGTCGGGGACCATAATTAGGGGTACCCCCAAGACTCCTAATCTCAGCTGGTAACCCCCATCAGCACAAAGCTAAAAAGGCCTGATGGGTGCGATTAAGTCAAGGCTCGGTCCACTCAAGGGACACGATCTTGCCTCGCCCGAGGCCAGCCTCGGGCAAGGGCAGCCGACCCCGGAGGATCCACGCCTCGCCCGAGGGCCCCCTCAAGCAACGGACACACCTTCGGCTCGCCCGAGGCCTAGTCTTCGCCGGGAAGCAACCTTGGCCAGATCGCCACGTCGACCGACCGTATCGCAGGGGCATTAAATGCAAGGATCGCTTGACACCTGATCCTGACGCGCGCTCTTCAGTCGACAGAGCCGAAGTGACCGCAGTCACTTTGCCGCTCCACTTACCGACCTGACAAGAAGACAGCGCCACCTGCGTTGCTCCGACTGCTGTGCCACTCGACAGAGTGAAGCTGACAGCAGCCAAGTCCGGCCTCGGGCGCCATAGGAAGCTCCGCCTCGCCGGACCCCAGGGCTCGGCCCCCGTCTCGGCCTCGGACGACGAACTCCGCTTCGCCCGACCCTAGGGCTCGGACTCGGCCTCGGCTCCGGAAGACGACGAACTCCGCCTCACCCGACCCCAGGGCTCAGACTCGACCTCGGCTCCGGAAGACGACGAACTCTGCCTCGCCCGACCATGGGCTCGGACTCGACCTCGACCTCGACCTCGGAGGAGCCTCCGCCTCGCCCGACCCAGGGCTCGGACCGACCACGTCACAGGGGGGGCCATCATTACCCTACCCCTAGCTAGCTCAGGCTACGGGGAACAAGACCGGCGTCCCATCTGGCTCGCCCTGGTAAACAAATAATGATGGCGCCCCGCGTGCTCCATGACGACGGTGGCTCTCAGTCCCTTACGGAAGCAAGGAGACGTCAGCAAGGACTCGACAGCCCCGACAGCTGTCCTTCCGCAAGGCTCCAGCGCTCCTCCGAAGGCCACGACATCACATGAACAGGGTGCCAAGACCTCTTCGGCTGCAACGACGGCATGTACTTAGGGCGCTAGCTCCTCTCTGCTAGACACGTTAGCACACTGCTACACCCCCCATTGTACACCTGGACCCTCTCCTTACGCCTATAAAAGGAAGGTCCAGGGCTCTCTTACAAGAAGGTTGGCCGCGCGGGAGGATAGGACGACGCGTAAAGTCCCTCGCTCTCTCCCACGCGGACGCTTGTAACCCCCTACTTCAAGCGCACCCGACCTGGGCGCAGGACAACACGAAGGGCGCGGGTATCCCCTTTTGCCTGTCTCCCCTTTTTCCCCCTTCATGCTCCATCTCGCGCCGACCCATCTGGGCTGGGACACGCGGCGACAATTTACTCGTCGGTCCAGGGACCCCCCGGGGTCGAAACGCCGACAGAAAGCTTATCAAGTCAGCTTTCCAACGCATCTAGCCACGCGTCATTTGGAGATTCCCAGGAGAAGTTATTATCAAAATACTGAAGGCTGCGTAGAAGTCAAACAGCCACACAGAATTCAGCTCTGCAGATCTCCTGAAGAGGCTCCTTCACATTAGCACATGAAAATACTTTTGTTTCGTGTTTATACCTCTCTAAGGCTGGTTGTTACTAGTATAAATACCCCCTATGTCTATGATGTAAGGCAGCTTTGGATGATTTTAATCTAAAATCAGAACCATTTTGTTCAGTTGTGTGCTAACAAATATTGAGAGTGATCTCTACCCCTTTGCTCTTGTGAATTCCTTCGCGGGATTGCAGAAGCGGCGGCTTCATCCGCTTCCAAGTGGTGATCCTACTCCCTTCGAGGTCTCCTCGATTGATTGTAGGTTGTGTTGGTTGGTTCTTTGAGAGTGTGGTTGGGTGAATCCTCGATTCAGGTTGCCAGTTAAAGACGGTGGTTGGCTTCGAGTTTTATTTGTCAGGTTGCACTAGTTATCACTGCTTGCAGCAAGTTATCTTGGCTTCTTCGAAGCTAGTTATCTAAAGATTGATCCTATGTCGTCAATATCGGGCATCGTGATGCATCATCTGGTATCAAATCCTCAGTTGCCACAGTAGGATTCTTTACCACTAGCTACATCTATTTTGTGTTCGTCCTATCCACCAAAAAGCCATAAAATATTTTTGCCATAGCCCTTTGTTTCAATTTGTTGTTCCAGTGAGTTTTGTTAAGATTCAGTCCTTAGAGTCTTTGTTTAGTTGCTGGTCACTCTATCAATTGTGTTCCTTTTGAGCCTCTTATATATATATACTAGGTGAGGGCCCGTGCATTGCAACGGGAACATATAATAACATAATAACATATATACAAAATGTGTCTTATATTGTTATAAGAAAATGTTTCATAATCCATTTGTAATCCTAGCCATACATAAATTTTGTTATTTTAATTTAGTTGTTTCACTACTACGTTGCAACCATCAGTATCATGCAGACTTCGATATATGCCGCGATTTGCATGGTCTCATCATTGAAGAGCACGTGCCACACCTGCCGGTAGAAGTTTTCTCGTACATTGTCAGTCATCAGGTACGCACCATCATACACGCTTGCTTAAATAAAAAAGGCAAGTGTATGTGTTTGCGAAGAGAATTAAAGGAAGGCCGGCACAAAAGTTACCCCAACGATGGCGAGTGGTCATTGCTGTCGGTCCTCCTCTGCGTCACCTCTGGCTCCAAGATGACGCCATAGTCCTTGATATAGTAGTCATCGAACACGCACGACATGGAGAGTACCGATGACTCCTGGCTGGGCTGCCAAACGAAGTACACCCCGGGCTCATCAGCGAGGTAGTACACCTAACTGTTGCACCACCGGATATGCTACTCCTCTACATACATCTTGTTCGAGGACACTCACACAACGTCAACAATGGCCGTCGTCCCAGCGCACAAGAATTCATGGCCGGTCAGTAGTGACTTTGTAGGTTGAGCTTCAGGTGGAGGATGAGCTAGATGGCGTGACGACGCCGTTGTCGGATGCGGTGCCCAGAACAACTCGAGAGTCGCCGGCATTGGCGACGACCATGAGGTCCCCCTGTTTGAAGATGGATAGTGCGGTGCAGCCGCTCTAGATCACATCCAAGCGGCGGCTACGCCGGAGCTTGCCGAACACAACGACGCATGCGGCCACGTAGTACAACTTCCAGAGGTCGAACTGGCAGTTGCCAAGCTTCTTCTCGTCGTCGATGAGCGACGCCAACGCGAGCGCCTCCTGCCAGTGGTGTTTGTTGGGGTTTCCATGTAAGAAACATGGATTCATCTTTGGCGTTGGTTTATAAAAATGACTCACAAGTCAGATCCATGGAAAAAATATTACGGATAATAAATGTCACACATATAAAAAATGAATTTAAGTTGAAAACATTATTCAAACAAAAGAAATTGCATGTAAGGCTCTTCTCTAAATACTACTCCCTCCATCCAAAAATATAATTCAGGAATCTCGTTGATAATTATCTACTACTACACATTGTGCAAGGGTAGCAGGTGGGCTTTGGGAGAGATGTAGTAGATATTTTTACTGTAACAGATATTGACATTAACACACATGTGGTACAGTGCTAGCTACAAGCACATTTGCTTGAGGGGTCGCAGGTTCGAATCCCATTGGGGCCACATTTGTGCTTTTTTATTTAATTTTAGCTAGGCGTGTGATGCACGTGGAAATGGGAATGAGCTTTGCAGGGAGGGGAATGAGAAAGACAGTGCGAGGAGAGGGGAATGGGAATGGCAGAACACGGAATGACAACCGGGAATGGGAATAGGCTTTGCGGGGTGGGGAGAATGAGAAAGACAGTGCGGGGAGGGGGAATGGGTATGGCAGCCTACCCCTTACCGCCTTAATAAGTAGTAGATATATATATATATATACTAAGTGAGTGCTCGTGCGTTGCAACGGGGACATATAATACCATGATAATTTATATACAAAATGTGTCTTATATTTATATAAGAAAATGTTTCATAATCTATTTGTGATCCTGGCCATACATAAATTTTGTTGTTTTAATTTAGTTGTTTCACTACTACATTGCAACCATTAGTATCATGCAGACTTCGATATATGCCACGATTTGCATGGTCTCATCATTGGAGAGCACGTGCCACACCTACCGGTAGAAGTTCCCTCGTACATCGTCAGTCATCAGGCACACACCACCATACACGCTTGCTTAAACAAAAAGGCAATGTGTGTGATTGCGAAGAGAATTAAAGACAGGCCGGCACAAAAGCTACCCCGACGATGGCGAGTGGTCATTGATGTTGGTCCTCTTCTGCGTCACCTCCGGCGGCGAGATGATGCCACAGTCCTTGATATAGTAGTCATTGAACGCGCGCAACATGGCGAGTACCGATAACTCTTTGTTGGGCTGCCAAACGAAGTGCACCCCGGGCTCATCAGCGAGGTAATACATCTGGTCGTTGTACCACCGGATGTGCTACTCCTCTACATACATCTTGTTCGAGGAAACTCACACAATGTCAGCAATGGCCATCGTCCCAGCGCAAAAGAATTCATGGTCAGTCAGTAGCAACTTACTTGGTAGGTTGGGCTTCAGGTCGATGATGAGCTGGACGGCGTGATGGCACCATCGTTGGATGCGGTGCCCAGAACAACCCGAGAGTCGTCGGCGTTGGCGACAACCATGAGGTCCCCCTATTTGACGATGGACAGTGCGGTGCAGCTGCTCTGGACCGCGTCCAAGTGGCGGCTGTGCCGGAGTTTACCGTACACAGTGCTGCATGCGGCCACATAGGACTGCTTTCAGAGGTCGAACTAGCAGTCGTCAAGCTTCTTCTCGTCGTCGATGAGCGACGCCAACGCGAGCGTCTCCTGCTAGTGGTGTTTGTTCGGGGTTTCCATGTAAGAAACATGTATTCATCTTTGGCATTGGTTTATGAAAATGACTCGCAAGTCAGATCCATGGAAAAAAATTTATGGAGAATAAATGTCACAAATGCAAAAAGGGAATTTAAGTTGAAAACATTATTCAAACAAAAGAAATTGCATGCAAGGCTCTTCTTTAAATACTACTCCCTGTATCCACAAATATAATTTAAGAATTCGGTGATACATATCTACTACTACACATTGTGCAAGGGTAGTAGGTGGGCTTTGAGAGAAATGTAGTAGATGTTTTTACTGTAATAGATGTAGCCATAAACACATATGTGGTGTAGTGGTAGCTATGAGCTCATTTGCTTGAGGGGTCGCGGGTTCAAATCCCCCTTGAAGCCATTTGTGTTTTTTAATTTAATTTTAGCTAGGCGTGGGATGTACGTGGGAATGGGAATGGGCTTTGCGGGAGGGGGAAATGAGTAATGCAGAACAAGGAATGAGAATGACTGGGAATGGTGGCAGGACATGGAGGGGGAATGGGAAAAGGCAGAACAGGGAATGGGAATGGCAATTGTACGGGGAGGAGGAATGAAAAGGAAGAACAGGGAATGAGAATGGCTAAACATGGAATGGTAGCCTACCCCTTACTGCCTTAATAAGTAGTAGATCCACAAAAAGAAAAAAAATCTGAAAACCCTTATCATTTCCTTCGCGTCAACTTTGATCCTATCTACTATAGCTACTGGTTGAGTTCCTTGTAAGTTATTATAAAGTGTGCAATATCATATCTGATCTCTGTGTTGAGTTCTACAAAAAAAGGTATCAAAAAAGAGAGAAGAAAGAAGGTATCAAAAAAAAGTGTTGAGACAGGTTGTGAAAGAAAAGTAGAACAATCAGTTTGTTTATATGCACAAGTGCTGAAAGTCAAGTACTAAAAGTTTTATCAAGTTGTTCAACCAGTTTGCTATTGTCATTTGGTGCAAAATTTTGGTTGGATCTGATTGCAACAGTTGCATTCCAATCATACTCTTTATCTGCATCAAATCTAAAATTTTTCTTGCATGTGTGTTTTATCTATTTACATCACTCATATCTTGTGGTCAGCACTAGGCAGGGAACTTCTAGTTGGATGGTTATTTAACTTTACAACAACTAGGATTCAGATTGCATTCCTTGTTTACTATTCCCCACCAAGCTCCACATATAAGCCATCGTAATCGGTACTCTGGTCTTGTATTCGCTTAACCATCACTTTATTGTTACCACCACAAATTTTTCTTGCAACCTGCAGGGACCTCATAAGAGCTTTGGTTGGTAAGAGTGGTAAGGTTGTGAGATTCTATATAGCTTCATATTCCACCTATATTTGTTGCCTTGCCGCCACTAATTTCGCAGGAAGATGGATCCCAACGCTGAGATTGAAGAATGTGTCACCATGATCCAATTCAATGAGCTCAAACAAAGCATAGAAGACAAGCAAGATCGGTTGGCACAAGATCCTCAGACACTTATGGCTGAAATCAGAGGTTGTCGTCGACTCCCTGATGGTGCAAGAAATCATGATGAAGATGGGGAAGAAGGTGAAGGAAATTATTGTAGAAGAGCAAGTGAACATGGGAGGAGGAATCAAGGTGCTGCACGTGGTAGAGGAAGAGGGCTGAATCAAAGAAATGATGACAATGAAGAATCTGAATTTTGGGACGATGATGATCAGTCCCAACATCGCTATGGTCGTCGTCATCATAGAGGCATCAACCAAGAAGAGAGATTTGGGAAACTTAAGTTTACCATGCTAAAATTTTATGGTAGATCTGATCCTGAAGATTATTTCACATGGGAACTGAAGGTGGAGAAAATCTTCCGCCTACATAATTATTCAGAGGAGAAGAAACTTGTAATGGCATCTCTTGAGTTTGAAGGATATGCTCTGATTTGGTGGGAGCAACTACTTCGTGATCGTGAAGAAGATGGAGAGGACCCTATTGTTACTTGGCAAGAGATGAAGCGAGAAATGAGAATTCGTTTTATGCCGAAGCATTATCGGCGTGATCTTTTTGATAAAATGCAGAATTTGAGGCAAGGAAGTTTCTCTGTTGAGGAGTATTATAAGGAGATGGAGAAGGCCATGATTAGATCTAATGTGTATGAAGACGAAGAGCAAACCATTACACGTTTCATGGCTGGGTTACACCGCAACATTCAATGTATTGTTGAGTTTCAGCCGTACCAATGTCTTATTGATTTGGTACATCAAGCCACCAAAGGTGAACGCCAGCTGCAACAAGATTCAAAGAGCAGCAAGCCCTTGTTATATGGTGCACGAACCATGACTGGAGAAAGCAAATCAATCTCAAGGTTTACTATTGCATCCTCAGCGACAAAAGGTTCAACTAGAGGCTTGCGATCCAATATTCAAGGCAATGCTAGTGGAAAGAACGATGTTGCTCCAAGAAAAGGTTATAAACCAGCAACATCCACCTCAACATCAGTGGGTTCGACAGCCAAGAGTAGTGGTGAAAGGGAATTAGGCTTACACCTTTTTCCTAATTGATTTTGGTGGTTGAATTGACCAACACAAATAATTGGACTAACTAGTTTGATCTAGTCTGTAAGTTTTTACAGGTGCCAAAGGTTCACAATAAGCCAATAAAAAGACCAAGAAAGGGTTCAAACAAAGAGAGCAAAAGACATCCCAAAAGGCACCCTGGTCTGGCGCACCGGACAGTGTCCGGTGCACCCGGGCACTCAACGCTGAACTTGCCACCTTCGGGAAAATGGGAGGCCGCTCCGCTATAATTCACCGGACTGTCCGGTGTTACAGCGAAGCAACGGCTACTTAGCGCGCAACGGTCGACTGCAACCGCATTCAATGCGCTACAGTGCGCGCCAGAGTCAGAGCACGCGCAGTTGGCGCACCGGACAGTCTACAGGACCTGTCCGGTGCACCACCGGACAACCCAGAGGCCCCACAAGTAAGAGCTCCAACGGTCGAACCCCAACGGTTGGCTGACGTGGCTGGAGCACCGGACAGTGTCCGGTGGCACACCGGACTGTCCGGTGCGCCATGCGACAGCAGCCTTCCAACGGCTATTTTTTATGGTTGGGGCTATAAATACCCCAATCACCCCACATTCAATGGCATCCAAGTTTCTACACTTCTACACCTTACAAGAGCTATTGCATTCAATACAAGACACACCAAATAGATCAAATCCTCTCCCAACTCCACACAAAGCTTTAGTGATTAGAGAGAGAGATTTGTTGTGTTCATTTGAGCACTTGTGCTTGGATTGCTTCTTTTCTTTCTCATTCTTTCTTGTGATCAAACTCAATTGTAACCGAGGCAAGAGACACCAATTGTGTGGTGGTCCATGCAGGAACTTTGTGTTCCGTTTGATTGAGAAGAGAAGCTCACTCGGTCTAAGTGCTCGTTTGAGAGAGGGAAAGGGTTGAAAGAGACCCAGTCTTCGTGACCACCTCAACGGAGAGTAGGTTTGCAAGAACCGAACCTCGGTAAAACAAATCATCGTGTCTCACTCTTTATTTGCCCGTGATTTGTTTTTCACCCTCTCTCTCGGACTCGTTTATATTTCTAACGCTAACCCGGCTTGTAGTTGTGCTTAAGTTTATAAATTTCAGATTCACCCTATTCACCCCCACTCTAGGTGACTTTCAATTGGTATCAGAGGTCGGTGCTTCATTAGAGCCTAACCGCTCGAAGTGATGTCGGGAGCATCCGCCAATAGGGAGTTCGGGACCGGCGAGAAGCCCGCCACAAGCCATGGGAAGGCTCCATCCGGGGAGTCCGCCAACAAGGTGAAGGGATCCCCTTCACACAACAAGTCGCGTCGGAGCGGTGACAAGAAGAAGATGAGGAAGGTGGTCTACTACGAGACCGACTCTTCGTCGCCATCCACATCCGGCTCCAACACGCCGTCCGTAACTTCTAAGCGCCATGAGCGCAAGAAGTTTAGTAAGATTCCCCTACGCTACCCTCGCATTCCAAAACGTACTCCATTACTTTCCGTCCCATTAGGCAAACCACCCATGTTTGATGGTGAGTACAGGTACCATCACCGGGGATGAAGACTATGATTCGGACGAGGTCGCCCAAATCCGACACTTCAACTCTCAAGCCACCACTATACTCCTCGCCTCTCTAAGTCGAGAGGAGTATAACAAGGTGCAAGGACTAAAGAGCGCCAAGGAGATTTGGGACGTTCTCAAGACCACGCATGAAGGAGACGAGGTGACCAAGATCACCAAGCGGGAGACGATCGAGGGAAAGCTCGGTCGCTTCCGGCTTCGCCAAGTAGAGGAGCCACAAGAAATGTACAACCGGCTCAAGACCTTGGTGAACCAAGTACACAACCTCGGGAGCACAAAATGTGATGACCATGAGATGGTCAAGGTTATTCTAAGATCCCTCGTTTTTCTTAATCCTACACAAGTTCAATTAATTCGAGGTAATCCTAGATATACACTAATGTCTCCCGAGGAAGTAATAGGAAATTTTGTGAGCTTTGAGTTGATGATCAAAGGCTCAAAGAAAATCATCGAGCTAGACGGCCCCTCCACGCCCGAAGCACACCCGGTGGCATTCAAGGCAACGGAGGAGAAAAAGGAGGAGTCTACATCAAGTAGACAACCCATCGATGCCTCTAAGCTCGACAATGAGGAGATGGCGCTCATCATCAAGAGTTTCCGCCAAATCCTCAAGCAAAGGAGGGGGAAGGATTACAAGCCCCGCTCCAAGAAAGTGTGCTACAAATGTGGTAAGCCCGGTCATTTCATTGCTAAATGTCCACTATCTAGTGATAGTGACAGGGGCGACGACAAAAAGGGAAAGAGGAGAGAAAAGAAGAGGTACCACAAGTAGAGGGGCGGCGATGCCCATGTATGTCGCGAATGGGACTCCGACGAGAGCTCCAACTACTCCTCCTCCGACGAGGACGCCGCCAACATCGCCGTCACCAAGGGACTCCTCTTCCCCAACGTCGGCCACAAGTGCCTCATGGCAAAGGACGGCAAAAGGAAGAAGGTAAAATCAAGATCCTCCACTAAATATGCTTCCTCTAGTGATGAAGATAATTCTAGTGAAAATGAGGAGGATAACTTGCGCACCCTTTTTGCCAACCTAAACATGCAACAAAAGGAAAAATTAAATGAATTAATTAGTGCTATTCATGAGAAGGATGAACTCTTGGACACCCAAGAGGACTTCCTAATTAAGGAAAATAAGAAGCATGTTAAAGTTAAAAATGCTTACGCTCTAGAAGTAGAAAAATGTGAAAAACTATCTAGTGAGCTAAGCACTTGCCATGATACTATTGTCAACCTTAGAAATGAGAATGCTAGTCTAATAGCTAAGGTTGATTCAAATATATGTGATGATTCAATTTCTAATCTTAAAGATGATAATGCTAATTTGCTTGCTAGGATTGAAAAATTGAATGATTCTCTTGCTAGCCTTAGAAATGAAAATGAAAATTTGATTGCTAAGGCTAAAAATTTAGATGTTTGCAATGTTACAATTTTCGATCTTAGAGATAACAATGATATTTTACGTGCTAAGATTGTTGAACTTAATTCTTGCAAACCCTCTACATCTACCATTGAGCATGTCACTATTTGCACTAGATGTGGAGATATTAACATTGATGATATTCATGATCATATGGCTTTAATTAAACAACAAAATGATCATATAGCTAAATTAGATGCTAAAATTGCCGAGCATGACTTAGAAAATGAAAATTTTAAATTTGCTAGAAGCATGCTCTATAGTGGGAGACGCCCTGGCATCAAGGATGGCATTGGATTCCAAAAGGGGGACAATGTCAAACTTAATGCCCCTCCTAAAAGGTTGTCTAACTTTGTAAAGGGTAAGACTCCCATGCCTCAGGATAACGAGGGTTACATTCTGTACCCTGCCGGTTATCCCGAGAGCAAAATTAGGAGAATTCATTCTAGGAAGTCTCACTCTGGCCCTAATCATGCTTTTATGTATAAGGGTGAGACATCTAGTTCTAGGCAATCAACCCGTGCAAAATTGCCTAAGAAGAAAATTCCTATTGCATCAAATGATTCTAACATTTCATTTAAAACTTTTGATACATCTTATGTTTTAACTAACAAATCCGGCAAAGTAGTTGCCAAGTATGTTGGGGGCAAGCACAAGAGGTCCAAAACTTGTGTTTGGGTACCCAAAGTTCTTGTATCTAATGCCAAAGGACCCAAAACCGTTTGGGTACCTAAAATCAAGAACTAAACTTGTTTTGTAGGTTTATGCATCCGGGGGCTCAAGTTGGATCATCGATAGCGGGTGCACAAACCACATGACAGGGGAGAAGAAGATGTTCTCCTCCTATGAGAAAAACCAAGATCCCCAACGAGCTATCACATTCGGGGATGGGAATCTAGGTTTGGTCAAAGGATTGGGTAAAATAGCTATATCACCTGACCGTTCCATTTCAAATGTTTTTCTTGTAGATTCTTTAGATTACAACTTGCTTTCAGTTTCGCAATTGTGTAAAATGGGTTACAACTGTCTTTTTACAGATACAGGTGTTACTGTCTTTAGAAGAAGTGATGATTCAATAGCATTTAAGGGAGTGTTAGAGGGTCAGCTATACTTAGTAGATTTTGATAGAGCTGAACTCGACACTTGCTTAATTGCTAAGACTAACATGGGCTGGCTCTGGCATCGCCGACTAGCACATGTTGGAATGAAGAATCTTCACAAGCTTCTAAAGGGAGAACACATTTTGGGACTAACAGATGTTCATTTTGAGAAAGACAGGATTTGTAGCGCATGTCAGGCAGGGAAGCAAGTTGGTATTCATCATCCACACAAGAACATCATGACGACTGATAGGCCACTCGAGCTCCTACATATGGACCTATTCGGCCCGATAGCTTACATAAGCATCGGCGAGAGTAAGTACTGTCTAGTTATTGTGGATGATTATTCTCGCTTCACTTGGGTATTCTTTTTGCAGGAAAAATCTCATACCCAAGAGACCTTAAAGGGATTCTTGAGACAAGCTCAAAACGAGTTCGGCTTAAGGATCAAGAAAATAAGAAGCGACAACGGGACGGAGTTCAAGAACTCTCCATTTGAAGGCTTCCTTGAGGAGGAGGGCATCAAGCATGAGTTCTCTTCTCCCTACATGCCACAACAAAATGGTGTAGTGGAGAGGAAGAATAGAACTCTATTGGACATGGCAAGAACCATGCTTGATGAGTACAAGACTTCGAATCGGTTTTGGGTCGAGGCGGTCAACACTGCTTGCTACGCCATCAACCGGTTGTATCTGCACCGAATCCTCAAGAAGACATCATATGAACTCCTAACAGGTAAAAAGCCCAATGTTTCATATTTTAGAGTCTTTGGTAGCAAATGCTTTATTCTTGTTAAAAGAGGTAGAAAATCCAAATTTGCTCCTAAGGCTGTAGAAGGCTTTTTACTAGGATATGATTCAAACACAAGGGCATATAGAGTCTAACAAATCCTCTGGACAAGTTGAAGTTTCTTGTGACATTGTGTTTGATGAGACTAATGGCTCTCAAGTAGAGCAAGTTGATCTTGATAAGACATGTGATGAAGAGGCTCCATGCGTCGCACTAAGGAACATGTCCATTGGGGATGTGTGTCCTAAGGAATCCAAAGAGTCTCCAAATACACAAGATCAACCGTCTTCCTCCATGCAAGCATCTCCACCAACTCAAGAAGAGAATGAGGCTCAAAATGATGAAGGAGAAGATCAAGAAGTTGAGACACCTCAAGAGGAGAGCAATGATCAAGGGGGAGATGCCCATGATCAAGATGAGGAAGATGAACAAGTTCCAAGGCCGCCACACCCAAGAGTCCACCAAGCAATCCAACAAGATCACCCCGTGAACACCATCCTCGGCGATATTCAAAAGGGGGTAACTACTCGATCTCGTGTTGCTCATTTTTGTGAACATTACTCTTTTGTTTCCTCTATTGAGCCACACAGGGTAGAAGAAGCACTACAAGATTCGGATTGGGTGGTGGCGATGCAAGAGGAGCTCAACAACTTCACTAGGAACGAGGTATGGCATTTAGTTCCACGTCCTAACCAAAATGTTGTAGGAACCAAGTGGGTCTTCCGCAACAAGCAAGATGAGCATGGTGTGGTGACAAGGAACAAAGCTCGACTTGTAGCCAAGGGATACTCACAAGTCGAAGGTTTGGATTTTGGTGAAACCTATGCACCCGTAGCTAGGCTAGAATCAATTCACATTTTACTTGCCTATGATACTTACCATGGCTTCAAGCTTTATCAAATGGACGTGAAAAGTGCCTTCCTCAATGGACCAATCAAGGAAGAGGTCTATGTTGAGCAACCTCCCAGCTTTGAAGATAGTGAGTACCCTAACTATGTATATAAACTCTCTAAGGCGCTTTATGGGCTCAAGCAAGCCCCAAGAGCATGGTATGAATGCCTAAGAGATTTTCTTATCACTAATGGCTTCAAAGTCGGAAAGGCCGATCCTACTTTATTTACTAAAACTCTTGTCAATGATTTGTTTGTATGCCAAATTTATGTTGATGATATTATATTTGGGTCTACTAACGAATCTACATGTGAGGAATTTAGTAAGATCATGACACAGAAATTCGAGATGTCGATGATGGGGGAGTTGAAGTACTTCTTGGGATTTCAAGTGAAGCAACTCCAAGAGGGCACCTTCATTAGCCAAACGAAGTATATTCAAGACATTCTAACCAAGTTTGGGATGAAGGATGCCAAGCCCATCAAGACACCCATGGGAACCAATGGGCATCTCGACCTCGACACGGGAGGTAAATCCGTCGATCAAAAGGTATACTGGTCGATGATAGGCTCTTTACTCTATCTATGTGCATCTCGACCGAATATTATGCTTTCCGTATGCATGTGTGCAAGATTCCAAGCCGACCCTAAGGAAGCTCACCTTACGGCCGTAAAACGAATCTTGAGATATTTAGTTTATACTCCTAAGTTTGGGCTTTGGTACCCTCGGGGATCCACATTTGATTTACTTAGTTATTCGGATGTCGATTGGGCGGGGTGTAAAATTAATAGAAAGAGCACATCGGGGACTTGCCAGTTCTTGGAAGGTCTCTGGTGTCATGGGCTTCAAAGAAGCAAAATTCTGTAGCTCTTTCTACCGCCAAAGCCGAGTATATTGCCGCAGGGTATTGTTGCGCGCAATTGCTTTGGATGAGGCAAACCCTTATGGACTATGGTTACAAATTAACCAAGGTTCCTCTTCTATGTGATAATGAGAGTGCAATCCGCATGGCGGATAATCCCGTTGAACATAGCCGCACTAAACACATAGCCATTCGGTATCATTTTCTAAGGGATCACCAACAAAAGGGGGATATCAATATTGCTTATATAAACACTAAAGAACAATTAGCCGATATCTTTACCAAGCCATTAGATGAACAAACTTTTAACAAACTTAGGCATGAGCTAAATATTCTTGATTCTCGGAATTTCTTTTGATGTTTTGCACACATAGCTCATTTCTATACCTTTGGTCATGTCTCTTTTATATGCTATGACTAATGTGTTTTCAAGTGTATTTCAAACTAAGTCATAGATTGAAAGGGAATTGGAGTCTTCGGCGAAGACAAAGGCTTCCACTCCACTCCATCAACTCACTCATCCTTCACCGTCGCTCCAAGCAACTCTTCGTCTTTGGTATAATCTTCACTCATATGTTATTTACCAAAGGGGGAGAAAGTATTAAGCCCAAAGCAAAAGGACCACACCACCACCGATTTCAAAAATCACCGATTTCAAAAATTGTGTTCAAATGATGAAATTTTTCAAATTGGTATCTTATTTTTGATAAAATGTCAAATTAGTACACCCTCTTCAAAAACTAGTATCTAAAACCCTCTTGAACTCTAAGAGGAGAATTTTATTATGGGGGAGTTTTGTTTAGTCAAAGGAAAAGCATTTGAACGAGGGAGAGAAAAATTTCAAATTCTGAAAATGCTTCTCAAAATCTTACTCATTTACCTTTGACTATTTGCAAAAGAACTTTGAAAAGAATTTACAAAAAGAATTTGCAAAAACAAAACATGTGGTGCAAGCATGGTCCAAAATGTTAAAAATAAAGAAACAATCCATGCATATCTTATGAAAGTATTTATTGATTCAATTCTAAGCAACCTTTGCACTTACAATATGCAAACTAGTTCAATTATGCACTTCTATATTTACTTTGGTTTGTGTTGGCATCAATCACCAAAAAGGGGGAGATTGAAAGGGAATTAGGCTTACACCTTTTTCCTAATTGATTTTGGTGGTTGAATTGACCAACACAAATAATTAGACGAACTAGTTTGATCTAGTCTGTAAGTTTTTACAGGTGCCAAAGGTTCACAATAAGCCAATAAAAAGACCAAGAAAGGGTTCAAACAAAGAGAGCAAAAGACATCCCAAAAGGCACCCTGGTCTGGCGCACCGGACTGTCCAGTGTGCCACCGGATAGTGTCCGGTGCACCAGGGCACTCAACGCTGAACTTGCCACCTTCGGGAAAATGGGAGGCCGCTCCGCTATAATTCACCGGACTGTCCGTTGTGACAGCGAAGCAACGGCTACTTCGTGCACAACGGTCGACTGCAACCGCATTCAATGCGCTACAGTGCGCGCCAGAGTCAGAGCACGCCCGGTTGGCGCACCGGACAGTCTACAAGACCTGTCCGGTGCACCACCGGACAGCCCAGAGGCCCCACAAGTCAGAGCTCCAACGGTCAAACCCCAATGGTTGGATGACGTGGCTGGAGCACCGGACAGTGTCCGGTGGCGCACCAGACTGTCCGATGCGCCATGCGACAGCAGCCTTCCAACGACCATTTTTGATGGTTGGGGCTATAAATACCCCAACCGCCCCACATTCAATGGCATCCAAGTTTCTATACTTCTACACCTTACAAGAGCTATAGCATTCAATACAAGACACACCAAATAGATCAAATCCTCTCCCAACTCCACACAAAGCTTTAGTGATTAGAGAGAGAGATTTGTTGTGTTCATTTGAGCTCTTGCGCTTGGATTGCTTCTTTTCTTTCTCATTCTTTCTTGTGATCAAACTCAATTGTAACCGAGGCAAGAGACACCAATTGTGTGGTGGTCCTTGCGGGAACTTTGTGTTCTGTTTGATTGAGAAGAGAAGCTCACTCGGTCTAAGTGACCGTTTGAGAGAGGGAAAGGGTTGAAAGAGACTCGGTCTTCATGACCACCTCAACTGGGAGTAGGTTTGCAAGAACTGAACCTCGGTAAAACAAATCATCATGTCTCACTCTTTATTTGTCCGCGATTTGTTTTTCACCCTCTCTCTCGGACTCGTTTATATTTCTAACGCTAACCCGGCTTGTAGTTGTGCTTAAGTTTATAAATTTCAGATTCACCCTATTCACCCCCCCCCTCTAGGCGACTTTCAAGTGGTATTCAGTGCTTCAAGTGTGGAGGTCGTGGTCCTATCATAAAGAGTGTCCAAATAATCGTGTGATCCTTGTGAATGATGATGGAGAATATACATCAGCTAGTGAAGAGGAAGCTGAAGCAGGAAATGTAGATGACACTCATAAAATTGAGGAACACACTAGATGTGAATTTGAGCATGGTACTGCTCTTGTGGTTACACAAATCTTGAGTGTTCAAATGAAAGAAGCTGAAATTGGGCAGCGACATAATCTTTTTCAAACGCGAGCAAAAGTGCAAGACAAAGTAGTAAAGGTGATCATTGATGGAGGGAGCTTGTCACACCCGGGTTTCGGGGCACCAAGACCTGGGCGCGAACATAATCACCAAGTGTGCTAGGACCAAGTCTCACAGATATGATGAATCATGGCATAGGATCGAATGTCACATCTTTACTATAAATAGGAGTTATGTACAAAATAAAGAATTACATTATAAGGAGACGACGGTCCAGCAACCCAAAGTTTACTGGGCGACGACGACCTAGACCTCTCACGAACACATCACAGCATCCTCCATGCGCCTCATCCTGTGGTACATGTTCTTGACCTATGGGGGGTGTGAGATAGCAAGAGTGAGCTCACATACGTTCATAGCTCAACAAGTTGTGGGGAATAATTTGTATGAACTCGCCAAAGATGAGAGCTCATGTGAAGTGTAAGGCTTACCAATGAGGATGTTTGAAGCTGAGCATTGCTTTTAAAGTTGGTCAAAATTTTATTAGCAATTACTAAGTATAAGTAAATACCAACCCAATTAAGTAGTAGAACAAAAGTAACAACATCACCTGCGATGCAATGCATATGACAAATTGAATTTAGTTCCATAAATTAATCATGCGAGTGTCCGAGCTGCTCATGACCGTGAGCACAGCTAGTATACCAGTTTTACACTCTGCAGAGGTTGTGCATCTTTACCCATAAGTCATGTTACCCATCTTCCAAGAGACGGCCAATCCCATACACCTCTACCGAGGAGGCGAGGCAGGGTAACACTACGAGGCCTTCACAAAGTTCCACTAGCTTTAGAAAACCCGCTACAGTTTATAGGAAGCTCTAGTGCAGGAATCCCTCGCCTGACCGCCATCGCAGCAAAATCAACCCAAGGACCTCCCTACACTGACCACTCCCCTACTGCCCTTACCCCTTTCGGGTAAGGTAGTCATCCACTAGCTTTCCTAGTTAATCAGCCAAGGGCATCCCATTAAACCCTTGTGGTAGCACTGTTTTCCCAGGTGGTTCTCCATGTTCCCATTAACATAATGATCTTATCATGAACAGTAAATAATTAACAGATAATAAAAAGTGTAATCATGAGTAATGAATATCTCTATACCCAAAACCACATAAAGCAATAGCATGTACTACCCAAAAATGACGTAGTAAAACCAGTGGTGAAACAAGGTATAAGGATAGTCAAAATCTAGGGTAACCTATTGGGTCCCATCATAATTAACCTATGCAGATCATTATGATTAACAAGAACATGACTGGGTCAAAAGGAAGTGATAAAGGGCACAACTTGCCTGGCACTTGAGATTCCAGGTACCACTTGCTCTTCAGATGACACGTGTCCTCACTTCTAAACGTAGCAATACAGACAAACATGTATAGGAAAAATTAACATCACACCAAACATAAGAATAAACTACATAATAATAAGCTACTCGTCGCTACGAGATCGTAGGAACAAGAATTACTAAATTTGGAGTAACGATTATGAAGTTATGGTTTTTCGAAGATCCACGGAATTTAAGCCGTTAAAACTAGACCTTGTGTTGATTTAATAGATCATGTGAGAAAATAATCTAAATAAATAATTAATTCAACTTTAAGTTAAATTATAATATAATTAGGGATCAGATTTGAGCCAAACTATAATTATAAACATATTAACTTTGATTTAGAGAAGTTAATCTACTAAACATAGGTTAGATAAATATCTAACTATAAAAGTATGAGAATGCTATTACTGTGTAGTGAATATTTATACGAAGCTATCGCAACTGGAACGGGTCAATTCGGAGTTAAAATGGATTTAATATGAATTATCTAAATTTCTATACATTTTTACATTTAATTTTTATACCTTAAATAGTTTCCAGGACTAAACTGCAAAAGCCAGGGGCCTAACTGCTAAGTCATCCAATAGTGGAGGGATGGCGGGTTATTTTCAATGAAAACTGAGGTCTCATATGTAAAAAGTCCTCAATGAAGGGGTATGGGTGAAGATTGGTCGCTGGATCTGAGATGGAAGGCTCAGATTAAATCGAGCACCACCCCGAACCGGTATCCCATGCCAGCGGATGGATCTCGATCCAATGGTCATCCATTAGCGTACCAGAGCCAGAGCCATAGCTGATGGATCCAAGATCAACGAACCAGGATCGATCCATCGAAGGGTGTGCCTACATCTAATCCTAGCCAATCATAGTGGGACGGACGGCCAGATGCCTCCCATTATCCTCCCCACGCCAACACCTGAGCAGAGGCGGCGTCGCTCAGCCCATGTGACGGCGCCATCGCCGGTGCACGCGACACATCACCCTGGCGCGCTATTCTTCAATCCAATGTGATCATTACGAAGTGGAAGCGATGGCGAACACAACGGAAGTGGTCATACTGGTGAACGTCGAGGCCCAGGGACTCATCCACGGTCGTGGCAGATCTGCGGCGATGGGGTTACTCTAGTGAGCGATTTCAGAGTCACGAACAGCCCAATCCGCCAGAAGGGGCCACGGAAACGTTCCCCGCGCCATGGCAAAGCTCATCGACAAAGCTTGGAGGCCCCCATGGCGACCGAACTTCAATTTCCCATGGTGGCCAGCCTTCTCTCCCTCTCCGTCTCTTCTTCCGTTCACAGCTGACCGCACGGCGAGGGGGGTCGCGGCTACCTATATATGCGTCAAAGGGGGAGAGTCCGAGTAGAGAGGGTTGGTTGCGCCATGCACGACGGCCGAGCGGAGATCTGGTGAAGACGGCGCGAAAATCGGCCACGGAAACACGTTCAGTTGGGGAAGATGACTCCTGACGACATGGGCCCACACACCAGAGGCAGAGATGATAGACGCGCGATCACCAGCGGCTGCGAAGTGGGTCTGCCAGCCAGCGAAATAGGAGAGGCATGCATGATTCCGATGCTCGAGCGGTGCTAGGTGAGGCTGAGCAGAGGGGTCCACCCGCTAGCAACACGCGTGAGTGGGCGCGAGAGAGCAGGCCGCACAAGGTAGAAGTGGAGTAGTAGGGCCGAGGTGGGCTAGTTTTGGCCCAACATTAGGAATGCTTTTCCCTTTTTTTCTGTTTTCTCTATTTTTCCATAGATTTGAGTTCAAATTTGCTTCGAAATTCAAACACCAGTTAAATGCAGCAAACAAAGAACCTCAACATGAATTTATGATGTATTTTATTTATTTATTAGTTAATTAATCCCCTAAATGAATGCTTCTATATGCATAATTCGTAAGGGATTGATTTACACATTGCTTATTTAGTTTAGGAGAATTTTATTATCAAGTCTTCATTATGATTTATTTTTTCTTTTGATCCAAATATTTCTAAGGAGTGCTCTAATATTTATCCTTATATAATACATATTAACTTAAATAAAGGATAATTTATATAAGAATCCCTTTATTGAATCTTTATTATTAAACATTTTTAGGAGATGTGACTTCAAAAGTTTTGAAAGAAGAGATAAAAAAATATTCTAACCCAAAATCTTTGGAAAATTTTACATAATTCTCAAAATGAGATTTTGAGGTGTTACAGAGCTGCCATAATCTTGTAAGTCGTGAGATGGTTGAAAAGCTTGGTTTGAAGTTGCAGCAACACCCTCATCCATATCATGTCCAATGGTTGAATGAATCGGGAGATATCAAGATTGGTTATAAGGTGAAAGTTCCGTTCAAGATTGGAGAGTATGTTGACACAGTGGAGTGCGATGTTGCACCCATGTATGTTTGTCACATGCTGCTAGGAAGACCTTAGCAATATGACCGATATTCTCAGCATTGTGGAAGAACAAATCAGTACACACTAGATCTAAAAGGGAGAAAGTTTGTACTAAAGCCTATGACCCCTCAACAAATCATGGTTGAACACTTACAAAAGAAAACTGAAATTAGTGCAGCAAGTAGAGGAGGAGAAGAGCAAAAGAAATTGAGTGTCATCCACAATTCGGTGAGCGAGTGCTACAAGCCAAATTCAAGAGATAAAAAGAAGGAAGAGGGAGAACATCTAGTTATGCTAGCCACAAAATCTGAGCTGAGAGAAGTGAGGAACAATCCATATCAAGTGCTCTTTGTACTTGTGAGCAAAGATGTTTTGATTTCTCCTAACGACATAACATCTCTTCCTAGTGTTGTGGCTAATCTTTTGCAGGACATTGAAGACGTGTTTCCACAAGAAACACCGGCTCGACTACCACCAATTTGAGGGATTGAGCATCAAATCGATCTTATTCCAGGGGCTGCACTTCCTAACCGTCCACCATATCGAACCAATCCTGAAGAAACTAAGGAAATACAAAGGCAAGTTCAAGAACTTCTTGATAAAGGTTTTGTTCGTGAAAGCTTAAGCCCTTGTGATGTTCCTGTGATTTTAGTACCTAAGAAAGATGGATCTTGGAGGATGTGTGTTGATTGTAGAGCTATAAATAATATTACCGTTTGCTATCGCCATCCTATTCCACGGCTAGATGATATGCTTGATGAATTAAGTGGTTCCACAATGTTTACTAAAATTGATTTGAGAAGTGGATACCATCAAATAAGAATGAAAACTGGAGATGAATGGAAGACTGCATTTAAAACAAAATTTGGGTTGTATGAATGGTTAGTGATGCCCTTTGGGTTGACTAATGCTCCTAGTACTTTTATGAGATTAATGAACCATGTCTTAAGAACTTTCATTGGAAAATTTGTTGTTGTCTACTTTGATGATATTCTAATTTATAGCAAGTCTTTTGATCAACATGTGAAACACATTCGACAAGTTTTAGATGAGCTTAGAAAGGAGAAATTATTTGCTATTCTTGAGAAGTGCAGTTTTTGCACAGACCATGTTGTGTTTCTTGGCTTTGTTGTTTCAGCAAAAGGAATAGAGGTGGATGAATCCAAGGTGAAAGCAAACAAGGATTGACCAGCTCCAACGAATGTAAGTCAAGTAAGAAGTTTTCATGGTCTTGCTGGTTTTTATAGAAGATTTGTGCAAGATTGCAGTACCATCGCTTCCCCTTTAAATGAATTTACAAAGAAAGGTGTTGATTTTAAATGGGGAAACTCACAAGAAGAAGCTTTTCAAGAATTGAAAAAACGTTTGACTGAAGCACATGTACTGATTCTTCTTGATTTCACTAAAACTTTTGAAGTAGAATGTGATGCTAGTGGGATTGGGATAGGAGGAGTTTTAATGCAACAAGGAAAACCTATAGCATATTTTAGTGAAAAATTGGGAGGTGCCCAATTAAATTATTCTGTGTATGACAAAGAATTGTATGCTTTGGTCCGAGTGCTTGAAACATGGCAGCACTACTTATGGCCAAAAGAGTTTGTTATTCATTCCAATCATAAAGCTTTGAAGTATTTGAAAGGGCAAGGCAAACTGAACCATCGCCATGCTAAATGAGTTGAGTTTATCGAAACATTTCCATACATTGTGAGATATAAGAAAGGTAAGGACAATGTGGTCGCTGATGCCTTGTCTCGAAGGAATGTGTTGTTGAATCAACTAGAGTTAAAAGTTTTGGGTCTTGAAAATTTCAAAGAAATGTATAATGATGATCCTGAATTTTCAGAACCATACAATCATTGTAAAGATGGAAAAGGTTGAGAAAAATATCATATACATGATGGATTTTTGTTTAGAGCTAACAAACTTTGTGTACCAAATTCTTCGATTAGATTGCTTTTGTTACAGGAGTCACATGGAGGAGGTCGAACAGGTCATTTTGGACAAAAGAAGACTTAGGAACTGCTCAGTGATCATTTCTATTGGCCCAAGATGATGACAGACGTCATCAGATTTGTGAAGCGTTATGTCACCTGTCACAAAGCTAAGTCAAAACTAAACCCTCATGGTTTATATACTCCTTTACCAGTTCCTAAAATTCTTTGGGAAGACATAAGCATGGATTTTATTTTAGGGCTACCTAGGACTCAAAAAAGATAGATTCTATTTTTGTTGTGGTTGATAGATTTTCAAAAATGGCTCATTTTATTCCATGCAACAAGAGCGACGATGCTTCACATGTTGCCAATTTGTTTTTCAGAGAAATCTTGAGACTACATGGAATGCCCAAGACCATCGTATCTGACCATGATGTGAAGTTTATGAGCAATTTTTGGAAAACATTGTGAGCAAAGCTTGGGACTAAACTTTTGTTCTCCACCACATGCCACTGCCAAACTGATGGACAAACTGAAGTGGTGAATCGTACATTGTCAATACTGCTGCGAACAATGGTAAATAAGAACTTGAAGGATTGGGAGGAATGTTTGTCACACGTGGAGTTTGCTTATAACAGGGCAGTACATTCTACAACTAATTTATGCCCCTTCGAAATTGTATATGGGTTCAAACCTATTGCTCCGATAAATTTCTTGCCCCTTCCATTGCAGGAAAGAACGAATATAGAAGCTTCCACGCGTGCTGTATACATAAAAAAGGTACATGAGAAGACCAAGGAAGCAATTGAGCTCAAAGCAGTGCGCAAGGCTACAAGCATGAACAAGCATAGGAAGAAAGTGTTATTTGAACCGGGGGACTTGGTTTGGATTCTCTTACGCAAGGAGCGTTTTTCTTATCAGCGCAAATCCAAATTGATGCCACGAGGGGATGGTCCATCTCGTGTTCTTGCCAAGATCAATTATAATGCATACAAGATAAATCTTCCACCAAGCTATGGCGTGAGCAACACGTTCAATGTTGCTGACCTCTTACCATATACGAGTGAAGACACTTTAGAGTCGAGGACGACTCCTTTTCAAGGGGAGGAGGATGATACGACCATTCCATTAAGCAACACGTTACAACCCCCAAGTCATACTACATCAACTGAAGTACAACCAACATCATCACCGACCCAAGTCTTTGATGGACCAATTACACGTAGCCGAGCTATGAAACTACAGCAAGAGGTGCACGCGCTACTTTATGAATTTCAATTAAACACTAATGAGAACTTTATGCTACCTAAGTCGTGTATGTTGATATTACTTAGGTTCACCAAAGAGGAAGGACAAAACATATCAAGGGCGAATCAGCAAGAAGAGCTATGTCCGAGTCAGTTCAGCGCAACAGAATCGTCTAGAAGAAACAGTCAAATCTTTTGATTTCCAAAAGCTATGAAGGCCCATAAGTACTTTTTGGAAAGCTCTTAAAGTCTAGTTTCCAATGCTTCTAAGGCTGACTTAATCAAATCTACCAGAAAGGTAGCCGAGCCACTTTAATGCTGACTGGTTAGAAGGTCAACAGTCTGCTTGATGACCAAGTTTTCGTATTAGACTACATCATTCTACGAAGTTTCATGAAGCATGCTATACATGGTGAGAAAGCTTATCAAGTCAGCTTTCCAACGCATCTAGCCCCGCGTCATTTGGAGATTTCTAGGAGAAGTTATTATCAAAATACTGAGGGCTGCGCAGAAGTCAAACAGCCACACGGAATTCAGCTCTGCAGATCTCCCAAAGAGGCTCCTTCACATTAGCATGTGAAAATACTTTTGTTTCGTGTTTATACCTCTCTAAGGCTGGTTGTTACTAGTATAAATACCCCCCTATATCTATGATGTAAGGCAGCTTTGGATAATCTAAAAACATAACCCTTTTGTTCAGCTATGTGCTAACAAATATTGAGAGTGATCTCTACCCCTTTGCTCTTATGAATTCCTTCGTGGGATTGGAGAAGCGGCGGCTTCATCCGCTCCCAAGTGGTGCTCCTACTCGCTTCGAGGTCTCCTCGATTAATTTTAGGCTGTGTTGGTTGGTTGTTTGAGAGTGTGGTTGGGCGAATCCTCGATTCAGGTTGCCGGTTAAAGACGGTGGTTGGCTTCGAGTTTTATAAGTCAGGTTGCACTAGTTATCGCTGCTTGTAGCAAGTTATCTTGGCTTCTTCAAAGCTAGTTATCTGAAGATTCATCCTACGTCATGAAGATCGGGCATCGTGACGCACATCAAAGGATGAAGGTCCTTAACGTTTAACAATTCTGTTGCCTCGTTTTTGCTTCACAGCAATCAAAAACAAGTGAACAACATTGGCGCCCACCTCCGATGAACTCACTTTCATGACCACGATAATGGCTTCTGAAAGGGAAATGTGCCCTTGGGCAATTTCTATAATGTTTTGGTGATTAAGTGCCCAACACGTTTCTTTAAGTCCTAATGTGTCAAAGGTTGAAAAGTGCAAATCAAGGCATGAGGTATGTTTCTAGACTTAGTACATTTGTTTACTAATGAAGTTCTCTAAGTGCTATAAACAGTGAGAAAAGAAGACAAGATGGAAAGGAAAAGACTTGGCTCTGTGCAGCCAATCTTCAGCTCGGTCTGGCACACCGGACTGTCCGGTGATGCACCTGACAGTGTTCGGTGCGCCAGGCTGGTCCGCGTGAAAAGGCCGCTTTCCAGACTCAACGGCGGCGTACGACTATAATTCACCGGACTGTCCGATGGTGCACGGGACTGTCCGGTGAGTCGTTCGTGGCGAACTCATCGCTCTCGGGAAACGGAAAAGGCGACGTGGCTATAATTCACCGGACTGTCTGGTGGTGCACCGGACTGTCCGGTGAGCCAACGGTCGTCAGCGCAACAGTCGGCCGCACATGCCGTGGGCGACGCGTGGCCCGCAGCAACGGTCCGGTGCGCCAACTGCCCCCGAGGACCAACGGTCAGATGCGCCAGGAAAGGAAGGAGATCGCGCACCGAACAGCTACAGTGACTGTCCGGTGGTGCACCGGACTGTCCGGTGCACCACCCGACAGAAGGCAAGTTTGGCCTTCCAAGTTGGCCTCCAACGGCTCCTAGCTGCCTTGGGGCTATAAAAGGGACCCTTAGGCGCATGGAGGAGTTACCCAAGCATTCTCCGAGTATTCTAAAGCATCCAGACTCCGCTCCCACGCATTTGATTCTCTATGTTAGCAATTTGAGCTCCATTTGAGTTGTGAACTCAGTGTGTTGTACTTCGAGCTCAAGTTGTGACTTGTGTGCGTGGTTGTGCTGTGGATTTGAGTCTTGTGTGGGTTGCTCTCCCCTCCCTTACTTCTGTGCTTCTTTTGTGATCATCATTGTAAGGGCGAGAGGCTCCAAGTTGTGGAGATTCCTCGCAAACGGGAGAAAGACTAAGGAAGAAAGCCATGGTATTCAAGTTGATCATTGGATCGCTTGAAAGGGGTTGAGTGCAACCTCGTCCATTGGGACGCCACAACGTGGAAGTAGGCAAGTGTTACTTGGCCGAACCACGGGATAAAAATCACGTGTCTCGTGTGCTGCTTATTATGATTGTTTTGTTCGCACGAGAACGTTTCTTAGCTACTTGACTACACTAACACCTTGATAATCAAGTTTGTGGCTATTTAGTGTTTATATTTTACAGGATCACCTATTCACCCCCCTCTAGGTGCTCTCAATTGGTATCAGAGTCGTACTCTTCATCTAAGGGACTAACCGCCCGAAGAGATGGATCCTAAGGGAAAGGGGATGGTCGTCAACGACAAGGAAAAGGAGTCCGTCTTCAACGAGCCAAGAGACGAGAAGCCTACTGACTCAGGCTCGAGTCAAAAGAAGAGAGAAGGGAAGAAGAAGAGGTGCATTAAGAAGATCATCTACTACGACAGCGATGCCTCGTCTTCTTCACCACACGACGATGACGATTCTTCAAAAAGGAAAATGGTCAATCAAAACTATTCATTTGATTACTCCCGTATTCCATTTAATTCAAATGCTCATTTGCTATCAATTCCACTTGGGAAACCTCCACACTTTGATGGAGAAGACTACTCTTTCTGTGTCATAAAATGCGTAGTCATTTATTTTCTCTCCATCCTAGTATCTGGGAGATTGTTGAAAACGGAATGCATTTTGATAGTACTGACAATCCCATTTTCACAAATGAGCAAATTCATAAAAATGCACAATCTACTACTGTCTTGCTAGCTTCGCTTTGCAGGGATGAATATAATAAGGTGAGCGGCTTGGACAACGCCAAGCAAATCTGGGACACCCTCAAGATATCTCATGAGGGAAACGATGCCACCATGATTACCAAAATGGAGTTGGTAGAAGGCGAGCTGGGTGGATTTGCGATGATGAGGGGAGAGGAGCCAACTCAGACTTACAACAGGCTCAAGACCCTCATCAACAAGATCCGAAGCTATGGAAGCACAAGATGGACGGATCAAGATGTCGTCCGACTCATGATAAGGTCATTCATGGTAATTGACCCCCATCTTGTAAATCTTATTCGTGAAAACCCCAGGTACACCAAGATGACGCCCGAGGAGATACTCGGAAAATTCATGAGCGGATGCATGATGGTAAAGGAGGCATGGTACGTGGATGATGCCTTGAACGGTCCACTACCCATCTACGAGCCACAACTTGTTGCTCTCAAAGCAACAAGCAGCAAGGAGGCGCTACCTAGCAAGGTAGCTCAAGTGGAGGCTGCCGGACTCAATGAAGATGAGATGGCGCTTATCATCAAGCGCTTCAAGACCGCGCTCAAAGGACGCAAAGAATACCCCTCCAAGAATAAAACAAAGGGAAAGCGCTCCTGCTTCAAATGCGGTAAGACTGGTCATTTTATAGCTCAATGCCCCCATAATGATAATGACCAGGAACAAGAAAAGTATGGGAAGAGGGAGAAGAAGAAGGTTTACAAGAAGGCGAAGGGCGAGGCGCACCTTGGAAAAGAATGGGATTCGGACTGCTCTTCATCCGATTCTGACGATGAAGGACTGGCAGCCTCAGCCTTCAACAAGTCTTCGCTCTTCCCCAACGAACGTCACACTTGCCTAATGGCTAAGGAGAAGAAGGTACGTATTCGAGATTCCCCGAAGTACTCTTCTTCTAGTGATGAGGAATCTGATGATGAAGTAGATTATACTGATTTATTTAAGGGTTTAGATAGAGCTAAAGTAGATAAAATCAATGAGTTAATTGATGCTCTAAATGAAAAAGATAGATTGCTAGAAAGGCAAGAGGACATTTTGTATGAGGAACATGACAAATTTGTTAGTGTTCAAAAGACTCTTGCCTTAGAACTTAAAAGAAATGAAATGTTGTCCTCTGAGTTGTCTGCATGTCAGGAATCTGTCTCTAGTCTAAAGAATTTGAATGCTGAATTAAATGCTAAACTAGAGGAAGCTAATGTAACTAAATCATGTATAGAGCATGTTGTTATTTGTAATAGATCCAAGGATTTTGATATTGATGCTTGTGATGAACATCTTGCGTCCATTACTAAATTAAATGATGAGGTGGCAAATCTTAATGCTCAACTTAAGACTTGCAAGATTGATTTTGATAAATTAAAGTTTGCTAGGGATGCCTACACTTGGTAGACACCCCTCAATTAAGGATGGACTTGGTTTTTGAAAGGAAACCAAGAACTTAACAAGCCAAAAGGCTCCCATTCTCAACAAGGAGAAAGGGAAGGCCCCTATGGCTAGTAGTCCTCAAAGGAATCATGCTTTTATTTATGATAGGAAAATTTCTAATGGTGTTCGTTATAATAGGAGTTATGATCATGATGCTTTTAACTCACATGCTATGTATGCCTCTTGTTCTACTTGTGTTCATGGTAGAAGTAGGCCTAGGAGAAATCATGTTGTGCATCATGTACCTAGGAAAATGTGCAATGAATCTACTACTATTTTCCATGCGTGCAATACTTCTTTTGTTCTCTCATGTAAGAATGCAAAAGTAGTGGCTAGGAAATTGGGATCCAGATGCAAGGGAGACAAAACTTGCACATGGGTTCCAAAAACTATTGTGACTAACCTTGTAGGACCCAACAAGAGTTGGGTACCTAAAACCCAAGCTTAAATTCCTTGCAGGTTTATGCATCCGGGGGCTCAAGCTAGATTATCGACAGCGGATGCACAAACCACATGACGGGGGAGAAGAAGATGTTCACCTCCTACGTCAAGAACAAGGATTCCCAGGATACGATTATCTTTGGAGATGGGAATCAAGGCAAGGTCAAGGGTTCGGAAAAGATAGCCATCACCAATGAGCACTACATATGAAATGTATTTCTAGTAGAGTCGCTTGGTTACAACCTTCTGTCTGTAAGTCAATTGTCTCACATGGGTTACAATTGTCTTTTTACAAACGTTGATGTATCTGTCTTTAGAAGGAGTGATGGTTCATTAGCTTTTAAGGGTGTATTAGATGACAAACTCTACTTAGTTGATTTTTCGAAAGAGGAAGCCGATGTAGATGCATGCTTAATAGCTAAAACTAGTATGGGCTGGCTGTGGTATCGCCGTCTAGCACATGTTGGGATGAAGAACCTTCATAAACTTCTAAAGGGAGAACATGTGTTAGGACTAACCAATGTTTGTTTCGAGAAAGATAGACCTTGTGCAGCTTGTCAGGCAGGG
Source organism: Zea mays (assembly GCF_902167145.1). Taxonomy (NCBI): domain Eukaryota; kingdom Viridiplantae; phylum Streptophyta; class Magnoliopsida; order Poales; family Poaceae; genus Zea; species Zea mays. The sequence goes on from NC_050097.1 coordinate 95,455,573, forward strand.
AAACAGGTGTAAAGCGTGCATCACAGCAAGAATGTGATGGCAACATCAAGACCACTGGAGCTTCTTCACATGGACCTCTTCGGACCCATTGCCTACCTTAGCATCGGGGGAAGTAAAGTATGGTCTTGTAATTGTTGATGATTTTTCTCGCTTCACTTCAGTATTCTTTTTGCAGGATAAATTAGAAACCCAAGGGACCCTAAAGCGCTTTCTAAGGAGGGCTCAAAATGAATTTGAGCTCAAGGTGAAAAGGATAAGAAGCGACAACGGGTCCGAGTTCAAGAATCTGCAAGTGGAGGAGTTTCTTGAGGAGGAAGGCGTCAAGCACGAGTTCTCCGCTCCCTACACACAACAACAAAACAGTGTGGTAGAGAGGAAGAACAGGACTCTTATCGACATGGCGAGAACGATGCTTGGAGAATTCAAGACACCCGAGCGGTTTTGGTTGGAAGCTGTGAACACAGCTTGCCACGCCATAAACCGGCTCTATCTACATTGCCTTCTCAAGAAGACCTCGTATGAACTCCTTACCGGTAACAAACCCAACGTTTCTTACTTTCGTGTATTTGGGAGCAAATGTTACATTCTGGTGAAGAAAGGTAGACATTCTAAATTTGCTCCCAAGGCAGTAGAAGGGTTTCTACTAGGGTATGACTCAAATACAAAGGCGTATAGAGTCTTCAACAAATCATCGGGTTTTGGTTGAAGTCTCTAGCGACGTTGTATTTGATGAGACTAATGGCTCTCCAAGAAAGCAAGTTGATCTTGATGACATAGATGAAGATGATGTTTCGACGGTCGCAATACACACGATGGCGATAGGTGATGTGCGACCACAGGAACAACAAGAGCAAGATCACCCATCTTCCTCCACAATGGTGCATCCTCCAACTCAAGACGATGAACAGGTACCTCAAGAAGAGGGACAGGATCAAGGGGGAGCACAGGAAGAACAAGTGCTGGAGGAAGAAGCACCACGGGTCCCTCCAACTCAAGTCCGAGCGACGATCCAAAGAAATCACTCCATCGATCAGATTCTGGGTGACATAAGCAAGGGAGTAACAACTCGCTCATGTTTAGCTAATTTTTGTGAGCATTACTCGTTTGTCTCTTCTATTGTGCCTTTCAGGGTAGAAGAGGCCTTGCAGGATCCAGACTGGGTGTTGGCCATGCAGGAAGAGCTCAACAACTTCAAGAGGAATGAAGTTTGGAGCCTAGTGCCACGTCCAAAGCAAAATGTTGTGGGAACCAAGTGGGTGTTCCGCAACAAGCAAGATGAGCACGGGGTGGTGACAAGAAACAAGGCTCGACTTGTGGCAAAAGGTTATGCCCAAGTCGTAGGTTTGGATTTCGAGGAGACTTTTGCTCCTGTGGCTAGGCTAGAGTCTATTCGAATATTGTTAGCCTATGCCGCTAACCACTCTTTCAGGCTGTTCCAAATGGATGTGAAGAGCGCTTTCCTCAACGGGTCAATAAAGGAGGAGGTGTACGTGGAACAATTCCCTAGCTTTGAGGATGACAGGTACCCTAACCATGTGTTCAAGCTCTCTAAGGCGCTCTATGGACTTAAGCAAGCCCCAAGAGCATGGTATGAATGCCTTAGAGATTTCTTAATTGCTAATGCTTTCAAGGTTGGGAAAGCCGATCCCACTCTTTTTACTAAGACTTGTGATGATGATCTTTTTGTGTGCCAAATTTATGTCGATGACATAATATTTGGTTCTACTAACCAAAAGTCTTGTGAGGAGTTTAGCAGGGTGATGACACAAAAGTTCGAGATGTCGATGATGGGCGAGTTGACCTACTTTCTTGGGTTCCAAGTGAAGCAACTCAAAGACGGCACCTTCATCTCCCAAACGAAGTACACACAAGATCTTCTTAAGCGGTTTGGGATGAAGGACACCAAGCCCGCGAAGACACCGATGGGAACCGACGGGCATGTTGACCTCAACAAAGGTGGTAAGTTCGTTGATCAAAAGGCATACCGGTCCATGATAGGTTCATTGCTTTATTTATGTGCTAGTAGACCGGACATTATGCTATGTGTATGCATGTGTGCTAGATATCAATCCAACCCCAAGGAATGTCACCTTGTGGCCGTTAAGCGAATTCTTAAATATTTAGTTTCTACGCCTTGCTTCGGGATCTAGTATCCAAAGGGGTCTACCTTTGACTTGATTGGATACTCAGACTCCAATTATGCCGGGTGCAAGGTAGATAGAAAGAGCACATCGGGGATGTGCCAATTTCTATGAAGGTCCCTGGTGTCCTAGAGTTCGAAGAAACAAACATCTATTGCCCTATCCACCGCTGAGGTCGAGTATGTTGCCGCTGGACAGTGTTGCGCGCAACTACTTTGGATGAGGCAAACCCTCCGGGACTTTGGCTACAATCTGAGCAAAGTCCCACCCCTATGTGACAATGAGAGTGCAATCCGCATGGCAGATAATCCTGTTGAACACAGCCGCACTAAGCACATAGACATCCGGCATCACTTTCTGAGAGACCACTAGCAAAAGGGAGATATTGAGGTGTACCATATTAGCACCGAGAACCAACTAGCCGATATCTTTACCAAGCCGTTGGATGCGAAAACCTTTTGCAGGTTGCGTAGTGAGCTAAATGTCTTAGATTCGCGTAACTTGGATTGATCTATAGCATACATGTAGTCTATGCCTTTGATCATGTTACTTCATGCATTTATGTGATTTGTTGCTTATTTATGGTGCTCAAGTTGTGCAAGGGATCCCCGGACCTCACAAGTTCATGTGTGAATGATGCACATATTTAGGGGGAGATGTGCTACAACTTGACCCTTTGAGACTAATCTGTTTGTTTGAGTATACTTGATGTAGTCTCAAAGGTGCATTGAAAGGGAAAGGTGAACCTGGACAATGAAAAGACTTCCACTGCACTCCGGTATTAGTGTACTTAATTCCAAGTTCATTCTTATGCTCTAGCTGCCTTTTTGCTCTTAATTGACATTTTTGGTGAGGCAATGGGGTTATAGGGCCAAACATGTTCCCGTTTTGGTGCTTAATGCCAAAGGGGGAGAAATTAAGGCCAAAGCAAATGGATCAGCTACCACTTGTGAATTTTGAAAACAATAGAGTTAGAACTTTTGATTTGTCCAAAATACTCTTATTGCAAAATTTGGTCTCTTGTGGGGAAGAATTTTGATTATGGAAAAAGGGGGAGTTTTGGCACTTGATCAATTTTACTCTTGGAATAACTCTCTATGTGCCCAAACAAGTGTGTTTGACTTAGAGATAGGAAAAAGAATTTGATTTGCAAAAACAAACCAAGTGGTGGCAAAGAGTGATCCAAATATGCCAAAATATAGCAAAAACAATTTGGTCTTCAATTTGAATCGATGTTGCATCTTTTGTGTTGCTTTTTGATGTGTTGGAATAAATCACCAAAAAGGGGAGATTGAAAGGGAAATGTGCCCTTGGGCAATTTCTATAATGTTTTGGTGATTAAGTACCCAACACGTTTCTTTAAGTCCTAATGTGTCAAAGGTTGAAAAGTGCAAATCAAGGCATGAGGTATGTTTCTAGACTTAGTACATTTGTTTACTAATGAAGTTCTCTAAATGCTAGAAACAGTGAGAAAAGAAGACAAGATGGAAAGGAAAAGACTTGGCTCTGTGCAGCCAATCTTTAGCTCGGTCTGGCACACCGGACTGTCTGGTGGTGCACCGGACAGTGTCCGGTGCGCCAGGCTGGTCCACGTGAAAAGGCCGCTCTCGGGACTCGACGGCGACATAGGGCTATAATTCACGGGATTGTCCGGTGGTGCACCGGACTGTTCGGTGAGTCGTCCGCGGCGAACTCGTCGCTCTCGGGAAATGGAAAAGGTGACGTGGCTATAATTCACCGGACTGTCCGGTGGTGTAGCGGACTGTCCGGTGAGCCAACGATCACCAGCGCAATGGTCGGTCGCGCAATCCACGAGCGACGCATGGCCCCCAGCAACGGTCGGTTGAGCACATCGGACTGTCCGGTGTGTACCGGACAGTGTCCGGTGTGCCAACTGCCCCCGAGGACCAACGGTCGGATGCGCTAGAAAAGGAAGGAGATCGCGCACCGGAGAGCTACAGTGACTGTCCGGTGGTGCACCGGACTGTCCGGTGCACCACCCGACAGAAGGCAAGTTTGGCCTTCTAAGTTGGCCTCTAACGGCTCCTAGCTGCCTTGGGGCTATAAAAGGGACCCCTAGGCGCATGGAGGAGTTACCCAAGCATTCTCTGAGTATTCTAAAGCATCCAAACTCCGCTCCCACGCATTTGATTCTCTATGTTAGCAATTTGAGCTCCATTTGAGTTGCGAACTCCGTGTGTTGTACTTCGAGCTCAAGTCTTGTGTGTATTGCTCTCCCCTCCATTACTTTTGTGCTTCTTTTGTGATCATCATTGTAAGAGAGGCTCCAAGTTGTTAAGATTCCTCGCAAACGGGAGAAAGACTAAGGAAGAAAGCCGTGGTATTCAAGTTGATCATTGGATCGCTTGAAAGGGGTTGAGTGCAACCCTCATCCATTGGGACGCCACAACGTGGAAGTAGGCAAGTGTTACTTGGCCGAACCACGAGATAAAAATCACGTGTCTCATGTGCTGCTTATTGAGACTGTTTTGTTCGCACGAGAACGTTTCTTAGCCACTTGACTACACTAACACCTTGAAAATCAAGTTTGTGGCTATTTAGTGTTTATATTTTACATGATCACCTATTCACCCCCCTCTAGGTGCTCTCAGCTTCGCAAGGTGATCAAGCTATGTCACCTTTGGCCACGAAGCTAGTGTTCCCAATCATAGGCGGTTCAAGCTCCGAACCAGCCAATAAGAAGCAGAAGAAGGAAGCACCGGGAAGGGTGCAACATGTCGGAGTACAAGGACCCTCCATCAAGTCCAAATGATCTCATGTACCGATCACATTTTCTCAAGGAGACCTTCAGCTTAAGTATTACCCTCAAAATGACGCCATGGTCATATCATGTGTTATTAAAGGGTTCTTAGTTCACAATGTCTTCGTAGATATGGGTAGTGAAGAAGACATCATCTTCACAATAGCCTTCAGACAAATGCAAGAGCAGGATGAAAAAATACATGATGCAACACACCCTTGTGTGGCTTCGGAGGAAAACAGATAGTTGCACTTGGAAAAATAACAATGCTAATTACCTTCGGCTATCTTCACAACACCAAAATGGAGCAAGTTGTATTTGACATTGTAGACATGGATTATCCTTACTATGCAATCATTGGACGAGGAACACTGAATGCTTTTGAAGCAATACTTCATCCAGCATATCTGTGTACGAAGATACCAGCTGATCAGGGCCCTATTGTTGTGCATGGAAGCCAAGAGGCTGCTAGAAGCCGAAGGGAATTGGACAGATTCCAGGGCCATTCACAATGTAGATGAAGCTGAAACTCACCAGTAGCATAAGTACATAAGAGATAAAGCTGCTTCAATGGATCAACCAAAGTCTATGCTTTTGTACGAAGACATAGCAAAAAAGAAGGTGTTATTTGGGTCCCAATTATCAAAGGAGCAAGAAAAAGCTCTATTAAAATTCTTGTTCAATAACAAGGATGTTTTTTCTTGGTCAGCCAATGATCTTTGTGGTGTCAACAGAGATGTTATAGAGCACTCCCTTAATGTAGACCCAACTGTCAGACCGAGGAAGTAGAAGCTTCGGAAGATGTCAGATGATAAAGCCGAAGGTGCAAGAAACGAAGTTAAAAGGCTCGTTAGTGTCAGGGTGATCAGAGAAGTAACATACCCAGAATGGTTAGCCAACACTGTGACGGTAAAGAAGGCCAATGGAAAGTGGAGAATGTGTATTGATTTCACATATCTCAACAAGGCGTGCCTGGAGGATGAATTCCCCTTGCCAAGAATAGGCACCCTCATAGATGTGGCAGCCAATTCGGAGCTCATGAGCCTGCGGGACTGCTACTCAGGATATCATCAAATCTGGATGAAGAAGGAAGATGAGCCCAAAACAAGTTTCATAACCCCTAGTGGAACTTATTGCTATCTTTGGATGCCCGAGGGGCTCAGGAATGCTAGAGGAAGCTTCAGCAGGATGACTTCCAAAGTTCTCCACACTCAGATAGACAAGAATGTTTTGACATATGTTGATGACATCATAGTCAAGAGAACGAAGCAAGAAAAACACACTGCTGATTTGCAGGAAACATTTGCCAACTTCAGGAAGGCTGGCCTCAAGTTAAATCTGGAAAATGTGTCTTCGGGGTGAAGAAGGGAAAGTTTCTTGGTTGTCTAGTATCAACAAAGGGGATTGAAGCTAACCCAGGAAAAATAGAAGCTATAATTCGGATGGAGCCACCAAAGTCAAGAAAAGGAGCTTAGAGATTAATAGGAAGGCTAGCATCATTGAATAGATTCATCTCAAGATCAACAGAAAGGAATTTACCATTCTTCGAAGTACTAAAGTGGCCGAAGTCTTTCAATGCGGACCGGATCAACAAAAGGCCTTTGAAGATTTGAAACAATATCTTATACAGCTAACAACCTTGACTCCACCTTCGTCATGAGCTCCATTGCTATTGTATGTAGCAGCTTCCCACGCGACAGTTAGTGCAGTGTTGTTGCAAGAAAAGCAAGATGAACAAACAAAGAAACAAGTCCCAATATACTTCGTCTACGAAGTACTAAATCTGTCGAAAAGAAACTACACAGAGTTGGAGAAGGTACTATATGTTGTACTAATGGATTCTAGGAAGCTTCGACACTATTTCCAGTCCTACAACATCATAGTACCTTCGTCTTAGCCTCTAAAGGACATTATAAGAAACACAGAAGCTACAGGAAGGGTTGGCAAATGGGTCGCGGAGTTGAACGAGTTCACCATTTACTTTGTTCATAGGTCTTCAATTCAATCTCAAGCATTAGCAGACTTCATTATCGATTGGATGCCTAGGGCTCAGGAAGAAGTGCACCCAACAGATACCGAAGTCTGGACAGTAGTCTGTGATGGATCATGGGGAACCTTCGGCGTAGGTGCAGCCGCTATTCTAATTTCACCATCAAAAGTCAAAACCTGCTATGTATCCAGATTGGAATTCAACTGAACAAATAACATTGCAGAATACGAGGTTGTCCTCTTGGGGCTTCAAAAACATAGGGCAATGGGGATAAGAAGGGCAGTTCTTAAATCTGATTCACAAGTCATCACAGGACATGTTGACAAAAGTAGCAAAGCAAGAGACCCAAAGCTCAAAAAGTATCTTGATACAGTCCAAAGGATGGAGGCTTCCATTGAAGGGTTTTTAGTGAAAAACATCCCAAGAGGATACAACGAACAGGCAGATTTATTAGCTAAATCAGCGGCACATGGAGCGAGCATCGGTCGAGCTCCTTAAGTCGAGCTCATGGAGCGAGCGGTGCTTACAATTTCACCTGACGAGGATTGGAGAACAGAAATTGTATATTTCCTCCAAGGTAATTATCCTTCGGATTGTGGTAGAACCACCCGAATTATTCCAGCTTAAGTGCCCAAGTCACACCCTTAAGGACAGCGACACACTTAAACAGGAATAACCCGTCAGTCCCTCGGATCTAGTCCGATAAAGCCACTTATCCAGGATCGAATACCACTAGCTCACACGAAGGTGAGGCACAGGGAAATACAATAAAACATAATACCACAATTTAATAAGTATCATTAGTGATTACATTATCGGAGTTTCAGAAATAATAACCATAAATTTTAATGCAGCGGAAATAACTAACGGAGAAAACCGAGTAACATGGCGAAGCCTGGCCACGCTACTCCTCCTGGTCCTCTCCTGCGGAAGCAATAACCCACTCGGCCGTCTATCCCGGTGGCAGGGATGAAGGCCAAGTCACACCATCAACCAATCATCCTAAGGAGTACCTGCAAAAATTATGCCACAAGCAAGGCTGAGTATACTAATACTCAGCTAGACTTACCCGATGGGAGGAGTCTACTCCTCTACCTCTAGACATGCAGCTGTTTGGCTGAGGGGTTTGGTTTGCCAAAAGCACTAGCTGAGTCTAAAATCAAGTTTTAGTTTTTCAAGTTTTAGTATGCTCCTTTTTAAACTAGATGAGTACCTAGCTACTCATACATGGTATCAAACATTTTTAGCAATCAACATCTTTTGCCAGTCAACTCATTTCCACTTATTACTCAATGCAGTACAATGGATCAAGCAGTCTCATTATCTGCGAGAAGCAGACGATTCGAATCGAGTTTTTATCCTTGCAAGGTAAACCTAAACACACGACGTGGCGAGGCACTCCGTCCCCACACACATCAACCGTCCCCATCGATTCCCCGTCAGCAGATCAGGGCTCACCGCCTTGGCGTACAATGCCTCACTGACCCCGACTGCCATCGTGCAGTGACCGCACTTGTACCCACCATAACCGGAATGGGAGACCACGTCTCAGGTCGCGTGAGGGGATATGTCCACTGCCAGGTTCACTCAGGTACTAGGCTTACCGATTTACCATATTTCTCGGCATATGTTTAGTACGTTCAAACGCTTGACTCACGGTACCACACCTTAATCCTTATTCCGATTTCTGTCTTGTAGACAACGTATCCCCATGGACCGTTGTCAACAGACCATCATCATTCCGATATAAATTGGATACAAGCAATTTCCTGACCCCGCGTGAGTGCTAGAAAAATCACTCGACTTCTACCGAGATCCCTAATTAGCAAAGTAGCTACTCGACCTAGCATGCTAGTATCCATCTCAAAGGTATCCTGAGTTCATGCAACTAGGGTTTCAGGCAACTCGTACACTTAAGTGCACAGTACAAGCCTACAAACATTAAGTGCAGTAAAATAGCATATATAACGGTTATGCATAAAACCGGAGCTTGCCTTTAATTTTGACACTTAGATAGTGTTTGCTGGGGTGGGTACTCGCTTGGCGAGCATCCACTGGATAAGTCCACCATTCTTCAGGTCGTCCACCAACTGCATCTTGTGGGTGGCACCACATCACTGGCTCGATCATCATCTCTCGGTCCTATATGAGGTGCAAGATGCATATGTATGAATATAATGAAAGTAGCACAAAAATAGCACAAGATATACCAAGACACAGTGGCGAACTAAACATTAATTAGTAAGACACTGCAACAACTATACGCAAACACTAGTTATTTATGTGTCATTGGGCACACGTAAACACTACCACTGGAAAGACGACGATCACTACCTACAATTAACCAATGCAACACAATATCACACGTACAAGCATTTATTTAGTTGCTACGACTTTTCATTAGTTCTTCTATTGATCACACAAAAGCATCCAACACAAGCTTAACCGATGACATAGGCATCAATGGCTATGGAAATTCTATATCACAATCAACTAAAGAAGAAACATATAAAACATGACACACATGCATTATTACTCTTAGTCATGGCAAGTCTATATTAATTTAGTGCTAACCAACCATTTTTAGCCAAAAAGGGTGAATTAACGATTAAATGAGCACATGCAGATTTTTAGGACAGCAGTACAGCAGTCACTTGTTTTAATCATAACTTTTCAAAGATTAATCCAAAAATAGCAAACTAGGACTTTCTGGAAAGCTTAAAAAGTGGTTTATAACTTTGGTATTGTCATTACAGCACGATTAAACACTTAGCAAGGTCAAAAGGTGTTAACACAACAGTGCTGTCCAAATTTGGACAGATTCAGTCTTCAGACTTTAAACATCCATAACTTAATCTTCAGATCACCAAAAAGAGTGCTCCAAGACTTTTTAGAAAGCTCAGCAAAAGCACTACACAACTTTTATAATAACCAAGAAGTGATTCAATGTTTAACTAAATCAAATAACACAGTTTTCGAAATCTATTCTGACGGTGGACAGAACACAGCAAGCAGTTTGTAAAATTCATAACTCTCAAACTATCAGGCCTGTGGTTATGAAATTTTAACACAAGCAAGATAAGAAAAGCATCTACAACTTTCATATAATCTACAAGGACTGATTCAAAGATTAACTTAAGCAAACAGTACAGTCTCTGAAATCTATACAGAAATTGGACAGATTCAGTTACTGAATTTGTAAAAATCATAACTCCTAAACTGTCAGACCTATGGCTGTCAAATTTTAGTACAAGCAAGATAATCATGTTATCTACAACTCTTCTATATGACCTTTCTACAGAAAACATGATTTGGTTTATCAAACAAACAGCACAACGAAAACAATGCGTGCAGTCCAAAACAACAATCAATAAATTTTCAGGTCCTATATAATTCAAGAATTGTCGCGTTCTAGATACTTGAATTATTCTAGCACTTTGACAATTGTTAGAGTTAAAATAACCAAGTGGGAACTAATAAGTAGACTTAATAATTTTTATCCGTGCCATTTAGTGCACTAAAATTACCACATAAATTCAATAAACACATTCACCACGTAAATAGCATGATCACACATGACCTTGACTTAACCGCAGAGGAAGCGATGACTACTTCGGCATGTCACCATCTCTCTACAGTTCAATCAATATTAACTACATCGATCGAACCTCATATTGCGCAACTTTTATAATTTACTATCTCAATTATAACCATAGCACGGCATGCACTTGAGACTCTTTGTTCAAGTTAACGCAATTACTACTACAACGCACTTCAGCACACATGTTTGATAACACATCTTTCTAAATTAATCTATCTCATCTTCCAAACACTAAATATATGTCATGTAATTTACGTTTTTCACCTAATTTAACCTACACCAACGATGAATACGTAAATATAATTATCCTAGACTGACTCACTAGCTGAGTGCGGAAGACACCAAGCATGCTTTAGGATTTACCAAATTTTTGCCGCACTAACACATTAATCTACGATGAAGCATGTTAGCAATTCATTAACACATTCGCGACCAATCCCTACGACATACCAAGGAACTATCGCAGCCACATATCTATCCAATCCAACAACAAAATAACCCCGGCTCACCCACGCACCTACGGGTCCCCAAAATACGCACAAGGCATCAACCGTGCAAGTGACTCCAACCGGATTGCTCGTACTCCTCATTCACATCGACTATCACAATCACCGATCCCATGCATAAAACCAATACCCTCTTCGCATAAACATCTACCGATGCATTCCCTAAAACATGATCCGCATTTATTTATTTAAACTTGGTCTTCGCATCAGACAAGACATCATATATTTTCCTATCAAAATATAAAAACATCGGAGTTCTTTTCTACTTCATTTTCCTCTCTACACGCTTCCATTCATACCAATGTATTTTCGCACACATAATCACACATGCACATCATCGACCAAAACCTAATTAGACTAACTACAAATCGCACACATCAAATAACCTCTTGTTCTCTAATCGCAAACGCGATCCTACCAATGCGCATAATCGAATGCTTCACACACATCCACACATATACATGCACTGCCTGACATCAACCAAATCATACATAATGTAAACTATAAATCAATCAACCTGAACGGGATCGGATTTGAGTTGTGCAAGCACGTGGTGCACCCGACCGGTCTTGTATCGAACACGCGTGCGCGACGACTGGCATTGACGGCTTGCTGCGATTAGACACACACACAACCGTTCAACAGTTTTACCGAGCACAAAATAAAAATATAAAAGCAGCAATGGCAGCGAGGGTTTTCTCACCACGGGTTTCGACGACGACGCACGGGGGCTGCGCAGATCGACGACGAGTGGCCCGACCTGGCGGGCGCAACGCAGCGGGGGGCGTCGCTGCTGCTGCGGCTTTGGCATTTTGTCAAACACGGCGCAAGCACGATAGCGCAGGGAGTACACTTTTGTCGTTTGGCGGGGTTGAGGAATATGGGATGGCTCTGGGAGGGAGCTCCTTGCTGCAGGCATGCATGGGAGAGGGACGCCTGCACTTGGGGAGGGCGCTGGCTGGGAGAGGGGGCTCGGCCTCCATGGGGAAGAAGGCTCCTGCGCTGGCTGTGTGGGGAGGGTGAGAGGAGGCCGAGAGAAGATGTAGCAGGGAGTGGGGGCGCCATGAGCGATGGCAAGCTCACTGCTCGAGCTAGGATCTGAGGATGTGCCGCACCATGGCTGGAGCAGAGGGGAGGAAGGGCGCCGTGCACAGGGATGGATGGCGGGAGCAGGGACTTGGACGTCGTGGCTGCAGTCCGAGCAGGGGCTCCTTGCTGCCACACCAAGGAAAAGGAGGAAGGGGCGAGCAGCAGCAGGGGAGGGAAGCCAGCTGGGAGGAAGATGAACAGGAAGGCGCTGGAAAAATTTCTGGGCGTCCATGGGAGCTGCTGCCGCGCGAGGGAGTAGGAGTAGGGGGCGTCGCGCCCTTAGAGCAGAGGAACAGGGAGCTCAGCCATGGCTCCCATGGCTGCCGTGGCCACCAAGACCAGCCATCCAAACTGGAGGAGCCGAGCGCCTAGGGCAGGGGTCCGGCCATGGGCAACTGCGAGCTCGCTGCCATGGGGGAAGCTTCAGCGCGCCGAGGAAGAAGGAGCAGAGAGCTCGGCAGCCACCATGGCTGGGCCGTGGAGCAGAGGGAGGCGCCATGGCAGCTTCTGCTCCTACGCGAGGGAAGCCAGGGAGGAGGGCGCCATGGACAGGAGCTCGGCTGGAGCAGGCCCGCGCAAGGGAGAAGGAGCTCCAGCGCTGGCGTGCGTGAAGGAGCCTGCGGCTTCCTGTGCGCCGACCATGGAGGAAAAGCTCCTGCTTGCAGCCGTGTGGGAGAAGGAGGCAGAAGGCTGTGGCGGCTGCAAAAGAATAGGGGTGGGAGTGAAAAATGGCCAAGGGCAAGGGAAGCGGTCCATATTTATAGACGCGTGCTAGGGTTAGGGTTTCAAATGGGCCCAATTGGCTGGGTTGGGCTGGCCCAAACACGAAATCGGGCTACGCTAAATTATTTCCAGAGTAAAAATGCTTCTGCGGAATCCGTTTCTATGAAGGATAGAGCGAATCATAGTTCCGACGAATGGACGATTGAGCGATTAATTCGGCCGAGAGTCTAATTTGATTTCGCTCGAAAATAATTCACTACGCATGATTCGAAAATAAATCGCCTCAAAATATGATCGGCTTTCGGATTTAGGATTGAAAGAGACAAATCGCGACATTTAAAATCATCGCCGATGCTGATTTTTTTAAATCGGGATCGAACACAGAGGTATGAGTCGAGTCGGATAAGAATTAATTAGAGGGTGACGTACTGAGTATCCCGTTGGAGAATACGGACCCGGATAAAATAGTTGAACATAGATCGAAGTTCAAGAATTAGATTCGGGCTCAGATCAGATAACAGTCGTCGAGAGTTTGATTTAAAGAGCTTCAGATGAGATTTATAATTCGAGAATGATCTTCGAGTCTGCATGAGTTTCGGGAATTAAAAGTTTTAACATGCTCCGAAATTGGTTGTTTCTCGCGATCGATTAACTCCGAATTCGGTGAATTGTGAATGGATAGTCTGGATAATCAGAGACATACGCGAGCGAGAAATAAAAATTTTCACTAAGCATCCGAGATTAGGATAATTCTTCCGACATAACCTGAAATAGACACCTGGGGTGTCACAGCCTTCCCCCCTTAAAAAGAATCTCGTCCCGAGATTCGAATGAGGATCTTCAAGGGTGGAGAAGCATGTAACTTCCAAGCTGGAAATAGATGCAAATTTATGAGAAGGTATCTGACAAGATAATGAAGATAGATTTAGATAGAATATCGTGGCATGTTGAGACAAAATGCAGCGATCACTCTGAGAGAATTTTCACCAAAGATAGCACATCGGTGTAGTTCCATAATGGATCATGACTATTAACCGCGATACCAGCGCGTGCCGAGCAGCTCAACCATGTGTACACCATAGTAGGCTCTCAGTTTCGTCGCGGCTGTTGGGGACTTGTTCTTAAATGCTATGAATTAAGAACAAGGCAACATAAAATATTAAATGTTAACATCCTTCGTTCATGAAACATTATTCCCTTGGGGATAATGGGCCTTGAACGAAGGTTGATGAGAGTATAATTACGAAGCTTAAATCTTCGTAATAAAATTTCAAGAGACATAAAATAAGAGGTACAAAAAGGGGTAAATAAATCATAGATGAATTATATTATATTTACTTAATATGTTAAATCAGTGAATACAATAATACCTCTGCCTTGGCAAAGGTTGAATTCCAGGATATGCGATTGCAATTACTAGAATGCGTGAACAGTAAAGGAATACTGTTCACTATTTATAGGCACAGGACGCAGCCTGTGAGGAATTACAAGTATGCCCCTTATAAAAACTTACAACATTGACTCAGACCTTTACGGACTAAAAGGTCATTCTATCTTTAAGTCGGTTTGTAATGCCGAAGCTTCACGAAGAGGAACCTTCGGTCATCTTATACAAACAGCTTCAGCTGAAGATCGCTTCTTCCTATAAGACCTTCGGCGACGAAGCATAGGCCCAACAGTAGCCCCTTTCGCGGTGCTAGATCGTTTTTCGTAACGAGCTTGATCCGTGAAAAAAGTTTCTTAAGCTTCGAGGAGCCGAAGGTCCAAAAAAACACCTTCCCTGAGCTCGTTGTCGAGAAACGATTCAATTTCCCAGCGCATAGCGGTCCCACCTTGCAGAGTTACTGTTTGGTCTCTGCGGTCCACCACGCAGCGAGTGCGAGCGGGTGTCCGCCTGGTGTAAAAATCCTGGCGCTTCGCCTTCTTACCTGCAGTACTATATAAACAGACGAGTAGGTGTTGGGCCTATGCTTCGTCGCCGAAGGTCTTATAGGAAGAAGCGGTCTTCAGCTGAAGCTGTTTGTATAAGATGACCGAAGGTTCCTCTTCGTGAAGCTTCGGCATTACAAACCGACTTAAAGATAGAATGACCTTTTAGTCCGTAAAGGTCTGAGTCAATGTTGTAAGTTTTTATAAGGGGCATACTTGTAATTCCTCACAGGCTGCGTCCTGTGCCTATAAATAGTGAACAGTATTCCTTTACTGTTCACGCATTCTAGTAATTGCAATCGCATATCCTGGAATTCAACCTTTGCCAAGGCAGAGGTATTATTGTATTCACTGATTTAACATATTAAGTAAATATAATATAATTCATCTATGATTTATTTACCCCTTTTTGTACCTCTTATTTTATGTCTCTTGAAATTTTATTACGAAGATTTAAGCTTCGTAATTATACTCTCATCAACCTTCGTTCAAGGCCCATTATCCCCAAGGGAATAATGTTTCATGAACGAAGGACGTTAACATTTAATATTTTATGTTGCCTTGTTCTTAATTCATAGCATTTAAGAACAAGTCCCCAACAGTAGGTGTGAAGTTATCACAGCATTCATTGCTATTTGCACTGTTTTGCTGCCAAAATCTTTAGCCATCGCCGAAGCTTGACTCTCGGATTTGAACGAAGCTCCAGTCTGAAGCCCGCTTCGTCAGAAGAAAAAAAACTTCGGAAGAAAAAAGTATTAAATTTCCACATATTCATAATTAAATGGCCAGAGTGCGTTCTACCGCCAGGGTTGAGCGTGAGGGAGGCGAAACTGAAGCTTCGGAGACTGTTCCCATCTCCGAAGCCATGCAACGATCCGGGCTGGTGACTTCGGAAAAGATCCCTAGTGATGATGCAGAACAAACAGAACAAGCAATTGTTGAAGCAGAAGAAGAAAATATTGAGGAAACTGATCCCGAAGATGATTATCGCATTGCCATGCCAAGCAAGCCCAGCCACTTGGACTTCGGGAAATCTACTGTTTCGAAGGCTGATCTATCCAAGATGGTAAAGTCAGGCTTTTTTACTGAAAATCAGAAAAAGCTATTACGCTTCGGGGTAGAAGAGACTACCCCAAAGCCGGAGAAAGATGAAATTGTTATTTTCAAAAGCTTTCTGAAGGCTGGATTAAGATTCCCCCTACATGGGATTATTGCAGAGGTACTGAAGAGGTTCGGTATCTATTTTCACCAGCTGACCCCTAACGCTATCGTTAGGCTTAGCGTTTATATCTGGGCACTTCGAAGCCAAGCAGTGGAACCATTTGCGGATAGCTTTTGCCGAGTTCACGAGCTGCATTATCAGACGAAGGCTAGAAAGGATGGATTGCACGACAATTTTGGTTGCTATAACTTCGCCTATAGGAAAACCACAAAGTTTCCTGTAATCAGCTATCGAAGCAAATGGGCAGCAGGCTGGAAGTCGGAGTGGTTCTATGTCAAGGTTGATGACGACAAGGAGAAGCTTGTGCAAAGTCCACTCAAACTAATCTTCGGAGAAACCCGACCTCGCTGTAACATGACACCCGAAGGTCCAACACAACAAGCAATGAATGAATTCAGAATTGTTGCAGAGCATATTAGCACAAGGGACTTGGTTCAGGAGTTTTTGGCTTTCAAAGTTTTTCCCAGTTTGAAAGAATGGGAAATGCCGAAGCTAAAGGGGGAGAAGAAAGAAGGTGAACTTGTACGTTTACCTTACTACTTCAAGTTTAAGAAATACTTTAAAACACCTTGCCAAGAGTGGCTGGATACAATTGAAGTGATGTGCAATGAAATACTTGGCAATTATTCCAAAAAAGAAGATCAGTTGATGACCGCAGCCTTCGGCACCCGTCCGAAGCGAAGACTAAACCGAGTGCTGGATGCCCTGGGTTTCGAATACCCTGATTATGAAAATCTGAACAAAGGTGCCGGAGGCCAAAAAAGGAAAAGGATAACTGAAGTCTTAAATGAATATGAAGAAGAACTACCGAAGAAGAAAATTCCGAAGAAGAAAGCGTCTTCTCTGAAGCGTAAAATGTCCGACGAAGAAGAAACCCCCGCATTACCCTCTGCCACTAATGTGGAGGAAATTCTGAAGGTAATGACTGAATCCCTGCCTGCGAAGCTAAGTCCTTTGAGGCCTCAACTGATAAAGTTTTTTCAGAAGGAAAAGGAGCCCGAAAAAATGAAGAAAACAACTAAAGTAAAGAGACAGAGAATCATCGGTGTGACAGAGGTCATTGACAAGACTCCGCCAAGAGCTTCAGCTCAGAAGACACCAGCGGCCGAAGAAAGGACAGATATTGAAATCACACCTTCGGAGGTCGCAGCTGCCGAAGCTATCTCAGTTGAAGATTTGAACCTGGAGAGCACAATTGAACATATTGACAAAATACTGCTAGACATGGCTACAGAAGAAGCCACCACTGCTGCCGAAGAGGCCCCGGCCGCAGCTTCGGGGAAGGGAAAGGAAATTGCTGACGAAGCTTCAGATCACGAAGCCTTCATGTTCCAGAATTTAGTTGGAGAAAAACTGTCAAAAGCTGAAATAGAAGAGCTTAGAGAGTATGCCAAATCCTGCGGATACAAACCTGGAGCACTCCTCTTTGGAGGCATTGATGATGAAAAATTAGATTGTATTCGAGATCAAACTGGAGCCAAGGTTATCGGTACTCTGTCAAAGAGTATCGGTTTTTCGAAGCTAGAAACAGACATCAGCCGCTATCGACGACAACATATCGTTGGTAGTCTATTTTATTCCAATTTTAAGGTGAACTTCTTTTCCCTTAACTTTTATTGTTTTTGATAATGAAAACATGTCTAACGAAGGTTATTTTCGTACAGAGCATGCTATTGAGCAAAGCCTTGAAAATGCAGCAAGATTTTGAAGACAAGAAACACGAAGTTATAATTGAAAATTTAGAAAGCAAAATAAAGGAACAAACAGCTGCTGTTGAGAAGAAGAACTTTGAACTCCAAGCAACTGAAGGTTTACTGGCGGAGGCCGAAGCTAAAATAACAGAACTGAACACTAAGCTTCTCCGCCAATCTGAGCAGTTTGAGCAAGAAAAGCAAGATCTTAATGTAAAACTTGAAGCCGAAGCTCAACAAAATTCAGACCTGAAAAAACTATTGATGGGCATTCAAGAAAAATGCTTGGAATTTAGTAACAAATGTATTCAACGATTAAGAAAAATTTTCCACTCAGTTGGAGCCAGCAGTGAGACATTCACCCCCTCAGCCGAAGATCTACCGAAGACCTTTGATCATATTGAGGGTGAAATTGACGAGCTCGACGAAGTTATAGCTGGGCATGGTGACTTCTGTGCCTGGGTAGCTTCTCGGGGCACTGCTGCAGCTTTCCTAAAGGCTGGCTGCGATCACGGAAAGATTGTCAATAGGCCAAATTTCACTTTATCACCATCAATCCTAGATGACACTCCTGATCTCGCTCGAAGTATCTCCAATAGATTTATAAAGATGATATGGATGAAAGGTGGACGAGAAAAGGCTGGAAACGAAGCTCGGAGTCATCTTGAACCAGTAAGAAATCATACCTTGTGCTTACCTTTTCCTTCAGGCTCGATTTTGACATACAACAATTTAATTCATGTAGGATGACGAAGCCGAAGCCGATGATTAAAAAATGGCCCGAAGCTGAAGCTCCTTGGAGATTAGATAGGGGTAGACTGTAGATAGACTTAAGAAACTTTTTGAGAAACTTTTGCAAATGTAACTGAAACTTGTCTTTAATGAATTCTGTTCATACCTTGTAATATACTCTTAACTTTCCATTGACGTATGAGAAGTGCTTTGATGTGGGCGAAATTTTCTTTTTGAGCCGAAGGCGAAAAAACACCTTCCCTTCTTTTCATACGCAGCGAAGCATTGAAAAGAACATTTCCCTTTTTACCGAAGCTCTCCTTTTTAAACACGAAGCTCTTTCTTTTCTTCTTTTTTTTCCTTTTTGCCGAAGCAACTACTTATGCCATGATGATGATTATCCTATATATGCCTGGATGAATGTTTATGAATGCAAATGCTATGATGTAATGTGATGTGCAAATGAATGTCCAAACGCGTATCCGAAGCCATGCTCATAGCCATTATTTCCTTAAAAAACAGTCACACCTTAGCTCTGCATTCCCTTAGGAACGACTTTGGAGCTTCTTCGCCTCTTACTTTTGGCGGAATCAGCGTTGACTTTTCGCTGTAAGCTCTGCATTCCCTTAGGAACGACTTTGGAGCTTCTTCGCCTTTACTTTTGGCGGAATCAGCGTTGACTTTTCGTTGTAAGCTCTGCATTCCCTTAGGAACGACTTTGGATCTTCTTCGCCTTTACTTTTGGCGGAATTAGCGTTGACTTTTCGCTGTAAGCTCTGCATTCCCTTAGGAACGACTTTGGAGCTTCTTTGCCTTTACTTTTCGGCACTCGATGGTGCGTTTCCAGCCTTTACATTTACATTCCTTGGGGGATTTTGCTCTTATAGAACTAAAAAAGGAAATTACATATGACGGCCCCATTAAAAACCTTTCTCCCCCTTTAGAAAGGAAAAGGGTGCCATGAAAAAGAAAAAACAAAAATTACATCAAATTACACATAATACCGCCGAAGCTCATCCGCATTCCAAGATCTAGGAATATCGTTGCCGTCCATATCCTTCAATCTGTATGAACCGGGCCTTGACGAAGATGCTACTAAGAAGGGTCCATCCCATTTCAACTGCAACTTGCCCACTGTTTCCGGGTTGGCCACTCTCCGAAGCACCAAATGTCCTGGCCCAATATTCTTTAGCCGAACCTTTCTATCACGCCATTTGATTGTTTCGGCTTGATATTTATTGATGTTCTCCACGGCTTGCAGCCTGATCCCTTCTAAAGCATCTTTTTCCACAGAATAAGCTGCTTCGGAACCTGATTCTGCCGAAGCTACTACTCTTATTGATCCGGTTTTAGCTTCCTCCGGGGTTATTGCTTCGTCGCCGAATAATAACTTAAATGGAGTAAAGCCTGTAGACCTTGATGTTGTTGTATTATGGCTCCACACCACTTTGGTTAGCTGATCTGGCCACTTTCCCCTGGGTTGATTGAAGATTAACTTCATTATTCCTATCATTATAATACCATTGGCTCTTTCAACGAGTCCGTTTGACTCCGGATGCCTGACCGATGCAAAATGGATCTTCGTACCAATTTGATCACAGAAATCTCTGAAAGTTTCGGAGTCAAACTGTGTTCCATTATCCACAGTGATAGCCTTTGGTACCCCAAAACGACAAATGATATTCTGCCAGAAAAACTTTTGGACAGTGGCCGAAGTTATTGTGGCTAAAGGCTTTGCCTCAATCCATTTAGAAAAATATTCCACCGCCACTACAACATATCTTAGGTTCCCTTGGGCCGATGGTAACGGACCTAACAAATCAAGGCCCCACCTTTGCAATGGCCAGATGGGTTGTATGAGCTGTGTTAAGGACGAAGGTTGTTTTTGATCTCTTGCGCATTTCTGACAACCTTCGCACTTTTGAACTAATTCCGCCGCATCCGAAGCTGCCTTCGGCCAATAAAACCCCTGACGAAAAACTTTTCCAAGTAACGGCCTAGATCCAATGTGAGATCCACACAGGCCTGCATGTATTTGTTTCATCAACTCTATGCCTTCGGTCCTAGATAAACACTTGAGTAACGGAGCACAAACTCCATGCTTGTACAACTCCCCTTCTATCATGACATATGGACGAGCTCTTGCCTCTATCCTCCTGTTATAAGCTTCGTCATCTGAAAGGAATTTTCCCTGAAGGTAAGAGATGATCTCAGTTCTCCAATCTTCACTATAAACAGGAGATATATTGAGAACTGCTCTTTCAAGAAGTTCCACCGAAGGTGCTTTAATTGTTTCGAAAAACACATCCGAAGGTAAAGGCAGCCCCTGTGCTGCTGACTTAGCTAGCAAATCGGCATGCTCATTTTGTCCTCGAGGGATATTTTTGACAGAAAATCCTTCGAAGGAAGCTTCAACTCTTCGAACCATATCCAAATATTTTTCAAGCTTCGGATCTTTAGCCTTGCAACTCTTGTCAATATGACCCGAAACAACCTGGGGATCAGTTTTAAGTATGGCCCTTCTGATTCCCATTGCTTTTAGCTTCCGAAGACCGAGAAGCAAGGCTTCGTACTCGGCAATGTTATTTGTGCAACTAAAATCAAGTTTTGCCGCATAGCAAGTTTTAACTTTGGAAGGTGAGACCAACACAGCTGCCGCTCCCGCTCCGAAGGTTCCCCAAGACCCATCGCAAAACACTGTCCATGCTTCGGCATCTTTATTTGTTTCTTCCTCCTGAGCCCCTGGCGTCCAGTCAGCAATGAAGTCTGCTAACGCCTGGGACTGAATCGAAGATCTATGAACATACCCAATACAAAATTCATTGAGCTCTGCAGCCCATTTTCCAATCCTTCCAGTAGCTTCTCGGTTCCTCATAATATCCTTCAGAGGTTGTGAAGAAGGAACAACTATGTTGTAAGCTTGAAAATAGTGCCGAAGCTTCCTGGATGCCATCAAAACAGCATATAACACCTTCTCTAATTCTGTGTAGTTTTTCTTTGACATACTAAGAACTTCAGATACAAAATACACTGGGACCTGCCTTTTGACTTGGCCATCAAGCTTCTCCTGGACAAGTGCTGCACTTACCGCTGAGTGCGAAGCTGCCACATATAATAACAAAGGAGCCCCTGGCGTAGGTGGAGTTAGTGCTGTTAGATCTATCAGATACCGTTTCAGCTCTTCGAAGGCCTTCTGCTGGATTGGTCCCCATTGAAAGACTTCGGCTGTCTTCAATACTTCGAAGAATGGTAAGTTTCTCTCTGCTGATCTGGATATGAACCTATTGAGAGATGCCAACCTTCCTGTTAACCTTTGAGCCCCCTTTTTTGTAGTTGGTGGCTCCATCCGAAGTATAGCTTCAATCTTAGTTGGATTAGCTTCAATTCCCTTTGTTGAAACCAAGCATCCTAAAAATTTCCCCTTCTTTACTCCGAAGACGCATTTTTCTGGATTTAACTTTAAGCCAGCTTGTCTAAAACTGGCGAAGGTCTCCTGCAGATCAGCAATATGATTCTCCTGTTTCGTGCTTTTTACAATGATGTCATCAACATAAGTTAGCTCATTTCTACCTATCTGAGACTGGAGAACCTTCGCAGTCATTCTGCTGAAACTTCCTCCAGCGTTTTTGAGCCCCTCAGGCATTCGAAGATAGCAATATGTGCCACTTGGAGTTATAAAGCTAGTCTTCGGCTCATCTTCCTTCTTCATCCAGATCTGATGGTAACCTGAATAACAGTCTAACAGACTCATGAGCTCTAAAGAAGCTGCTGCATCAACTAAAGAGTCTATCCTTGGCAATGGGAATTCATCCTTCGGACAAGCCTTGTTAAGATCTGTAAAATCGATACACATTCGCCACTTGCCATTGGCCTTTTTTACCATAACAGTGTTGGCTAGCCATTCTGGGTACTTTACTTCTCTGATAACTCCTGCACTGAGGAGTCTTTTGACTTCGTTACGAGCACCTTCGGCCTTATCATCTGACATTTTCCGAAGCCTTTGCTTTCTGGGTCTGAAAGATGGATCGACATTGAGCGAGTGCTCGATAACATCCCTATTAACTCCACAGAGATCATTGGCTGACCATGCAAAAACATCTTTGTTGTTGAACAAAAACCTTATCAAGGTTCTCTCCTGCTCTTCGGATAACTGAGAGCCCAACAGCACCTTCTGCTCTGCTATGTCCTCACATAGGAGCATAGGCTTCGGCTGATCTGCTGAAGCTGCTTTCTCCCTTCTGAATTTGTACTGTTCACAAGCTTCAGCTCCATCTATGTTATGGATTGCTTTTGAGTCAGTCCAGTTTCCTTCAGCCCTTCTGGCGGCTTCCTGACTTCCATAAATAGCGATGGGTCCTTGATCCGAAGGTATCTTCATGCAAAGATAGGCAGGATGAAGAATTGCTTCGAAAGCATTGAGGGTGCCACGACCAATAATTGCATTGTAAGGGTATTCCATGTCAACAATGTCAAACACAACTTGCTCAGTTCTAGTGTTGTTGATGAACCCGAAGGTCACTGACATGGTGATCTTGCCCAGTGCTACAATCTGTTTTCCTCCGAAGCCACAGAGAGGATGTGTAGCATCATGAATCTTATCTTCTGGTTCTTGCATTTGTCTGAAGGCCTTAGCAAATATGATATCAGCTGCACTGCCTGTGTCAACCAAGACATTGTGGACCAGAAATCCTTTGATAACACAAGAGATAACCATAGCATCGTTGTGTGGATAATCCTTGAGCTGAAGGTCCTCTTGGGAGAAGGTAATAGGAATGTGAGACCATCTTGACTTGATGAAGGGTCCTTGCACCCCAACATGCTGTACCCTTCTCTGTGCTTCCTTCTTCTGTTTCTTGTTAGCTGGCTCTGAGGACGAACCACCTGTGATCGGAAGCACCAGCTTCGGGTCCGAAGCAGCTCCAGCTTGATTGTTGAACGAAGCCATCAGCTCAAAAAGTGGAAGTGAGTTCACCAGAGGTGGGCGCCAATGTTGGGGACTTGTTCTTAAATGCTATGAATTAAGAACAAGGCAACATAAAATATTAAATGTTAACGTCCTTCGTTCATGAAACATTATTCCCTTGGGGATAATGGGCCTTGAACGAAGGTTGATGAGAGTATAATTACGAAGCTTAAATCTTCGTAATAAAATTTCAAGAGACATAAAATAAGAGGTACAAAAAGGGGTAAATAAATCATAGATGAATTATATTATATTTACTTAATATGTTAAATCAGTGAATACAATAATACCTCTGCCTTGGCAAAGGTTGAATTCCAGGATATGCGATTGCAATTACTAGAATGCGTGAACAGTAAAGGAATACTGTTCACTATTTATAGGCACAGGACGCAGCCTGTGAGGAATTACAAGTATGCCCCTTATAAAAACTTACAACATTGACTCAGACCTTTACGGACTAAAAGGTCATTCTATCTTTAAGTCGGTTTGTAATGCCGAAGCTTCACGAAGAGGAACCTTCGGTCATCTTATACAAACAGCTTCAGCTGAAGACCGCTTCTTCCTATAAGACCTTCGGCGACGAAGCATAGGCCCAACAGCGGCACCATCGATCGTTAGTCATAACATCATTACCAAACGTAACCAACGAGAAATTCACATAGCATAAATAGATGGATCCCATGAGAGTATGGCTCAGAAAATAAGAATGTGACCGGAGTTGAAGCAGAGATTGCTGACAAAAGAGCATCACATGAGAACTCTTCAACTCCGCGAATTATTTTATGATCAACACGGGGATTATTAGTCCAAGATTGATACGACATTTGATATGAGAAGGAACTGACCATGAGATCAAGATCATTGAGTTTTTAGAGACATGAGAGAACTAAAGACAACAGCAACATCCATTGAACCAAATGGATACACTGTCTATAGATAAAATCGATAAGACAACGTCATGATGCCTAGAGAATGAGCATCAGAAAGACTAGAAATGAGAGATTTAGGTAAATTAACATCTGATACTTGAGAACAGGTTATAGCAGATAACGAGAAAATAGGGCAGAATCACCAAAGGATCCGGAGATTTGGATGATAAGGCCACAACATGATTCACAAGGAAAATGATTACCAGATTCAGGTGAAAAAGAGAGGTCATCAAATGAGATCAGTTAGGATGATCAACAGAAATGCTAGGATGTTTTTGGGGCAAGGATTTATGGAAAGAAACATGGCCTTACTAATGGGATATATAGGGTTTGTGCAACTAGACACCAAACAACATTTTTTTTGCAAAAAGGGTTGAACAATTTCAATACCACCTAGATAGCAAGGCAAGAGAAACACATAACACAACGTAACAATACTTACCAATATGACACGAGGTAAGGCATTTCTAACATAGCAGTAAATCACATTATTCACAAGTTCTTATTATTGAAATAAAGGTGAGAGAAGCATATTGATGCACAAGAGAAAATTATAATGCGACAATCATGATGCATGCTCATTCTAGTCGTCTTCTCAGACCTAACTAATTTTCGGGTGCTTCTACAGCATCCTTATTAATAGTAGTAGTAGCCTTTATGGCCTAAATAACTAGCCACCTAGCTACCCATCTATTTCCTAAGGCTTCACGTCCTAGGTCTATCCTTATCGTCCTGATATCTATCCAACTTTGGTTTCTACCAAGTTTTACTTTTAGAAAAGGTTGGTAATCATGACTTATTGACTTCTCTGTGATGGTATTCGCTCTGATACCAGCTGTGGCGGAACCACTCGAATTATTCCAGCTTAAGTGCCCAAGTCGCACCCTTAAGGACAGCGACACACTTAAACAGGAATAACCCGTCAGTCCCTCGGATCTAGTCCGATAAAGCCACTTATCCAGGATCGAATACCACTAGCTCACACGAAGGTGAGGCACAGAGAAATACAATAAAACATAAT
The DNA here is from genome assembly GCF_902167145.1 of Zea mays. Lineage (NCBI taxonomy): Eukaryota > Viridiplantae > Streptophyta > Magnoliopsida > Poales > Poaceae > Zea > Zea mays. The sequence continues at coordinate 95,480,871 of NC_050097.1, forward strand.
ACCATAATTTAATAAGTATCATTAGTGATTACATTATCGGAGTTTCAGAAATAATAACCATAAATTTTAATGCGGCGGAAATAACTAACGGAGAAAACCGAGTAACACGGCGAAGCCTGGCCACGCTACTCCTCCTGGTCCTCTCCTGCGGAAGCAATAACCCACTCAACCGTCTATCCCGGTGGCAGGGATGAAGGCCAAGTCACACCATCAACCAATCATCCTAAGGAGTACCTGCAAAAATTATGCCACAAGCAAGGCTGAGTATACTAATACTCAGCTAGACTTACCCGGTGTGAGGAGTCTACTCCTCTACCTCTAGTCATGCAGCTGTTTGGCTGAGGGGTTTGGTTTGCCAAAAGCACTAGCTGAGTCTAAAATCAAGTTTTAGTTTTTCAAGTTTTAGTATGCTCCTTTTTAAACTAGATGAGTACCTAGCTAATCATACATGGTATCAAACATTTTTAGCAATCAACATCTTTTGCCAGTCAACTCATTTCCACTTATTACTCAATGCAGTACAATGGATCAAGCAGTCTCATTAGCTGCGAGAAGCAGACGATTCGAATCGAGTTTTTATCCTTGCAAGGTAAACCTAAACACATGACGTGGCGAGGCACTCCGTCCCCACACACATCAATCGTCCCCATCGATTCCCCGTCAGCAGATCAGGGCTCACCGCCTTGGCGTACAATGCCTCACTGACCCCGACTGCCGTCGTGCAGTGACCGCACTTGTACCCACCATAACCGGAATGGGAGACCACGTCTCAGGTCGCGTGAGGGGATATGTCCACTGCCAGGTTCACTCAGGTACTAGGCTTACCAATTTACCATATTTCTCGGCATATGTTTAGTACGTTCAAATGCTTGACTCACGGTACCACACCTTAATCCTTATTCCGATTTCTGTCTTGTAGACAACGTATCCCCATGGACCGTTGTCAACAGACCATCATCATTCCGATATAAATTGGATACAAGCAATTTCCTGACCTCGCGTGAGTGCTAGAAAAATCACTCGACTTCTACCGAGATCCCTAATTAGCAAAGCAGCTACTCGACCTAGCATGCTAGTATCCATCTCAAAGGTATCCTGAGTTCATGCAACTAGGGTTTCAGGAAACTCGTACACTTAAGTGCACAGTACAAGCCTACAAACATTAAGTGCAGTAAAATAGCATATATAACGGTTATGCATAAAACCGGAGCTTGCCTTTAATTTTGACACTTAGATAGTGTTTGCTGGGGTGGGTACTCGCTTGGCGAGCATCCACTGGGTAAGTCCACCATTCTTCAGGTCGTCCACCAACTGCATCTTGTGGGTGGCACCACATCACTAGCTCGATCATCATCTCTCGGTCCTATATGAGGTGCAAGATGCATATGTATGAATATAATGAAAGTAGCACAAAAATAGCACAAGATATACCAAGACACAGTGGCGAACTAAACATTAATTAGTAAGACACTGCAACAACTATACGCAAACACTAGTTATTTATGTGTCATTGGGCACACGTAAACACTACCACTGGAAAGACGACGATCACTACCTACAATTAACCAACGCAACACGATATCACACGTACAAGCCTTTATTTAGTTGCTACGGCTTTTCATTAGTTCTTCTATTGATCACACAAAGGCATCCAACACAAGTTTAACCGATGACATAGGCATCAATGGCTATGGAAATTCTATATCACAATCAACTAAAGAAGAAACATATAAAACATGACACACATGCATTATTACGCTTAGTCATGGCAAGTCTATATTAACCAACCATTTTTAGCCAAAAAGGGTGAATTAACGATTAAATGAGCACATGCAGATTTTTAGGACAGCAGTACAGCAGTCACTTGTTTTAATCATAACTTTTCAAAGATTAATCCAAAAATAGCAAACTAGGACTTTCTGGAAAGCTTAAAAAGTGCTTTACAACTTTGGTATTGTCATCACAGCACGATTAAACACTTAGCAAGGTCAAAAGGTGTTAACACAACAGCGCTGTCCAGATTTGGACAGATTCAGCCTTCAGACTTTAAACATCCATAACTTAATCTTCATATCACCAAAAAGAGCGATCCAAGACTTTTTGGAAAGCTCAGCAAAAGCACTACATAACTTTTATAATAACCAAGAAGTGATTCAATGTTTAACTAAATCAAATAACACAGTTTTCGAAATCTGTTCTGACGGTGGAAAGAACACAGCAAGCAGTTTGTAAAATTCATAACTCTCAAACTATCAGGCCTGTGGTTATGAAATTTTAACACAAGCAAGATAAGAAAAGCATCTACAACTTTATTATAATCTACAAGGACTGATTCAAACATTAACTTAAGCAAACAGTACAGTCTCTGAAATCTGTACAGAAAACGGACAGATTCAGTTACTGAATTTGTAAAAAGCAGAACACCTAAACTGTCAGACCTATGGCTGTCAAATTTTAGTACAAGCAAGATAATCATGTTATCTACAACTCTTCTATATGACCTTTCTACAGAAAACATGATTTGGTTTATCAAACAAACAGCACAACGAAAACAATGTGTGCAGTCCAAAACAGCAATCAATAAATTTTCAGCTCCTATATAATTCAAGAATTGTCGCGTTCTAGATATTTGAATTATTCTAGCACTTTGACAATTGTTAGAGTTAAAATAACCAAGTAGGAACTAATAAGTAGACTTACTAATTTTTATCCATGCCATTTAGTGCACTAAAATTACCACATAAATTCAATAAACACATTCACCACGTAAATAGCATGATCACACATGACCTCGACTTAACCGCAGAGGAAGCGATGACTACTTCGGCATGTCACCACCTCTCTACAGTTCAATCAATATTAACTACATCGATCGAACCTCATATTGCGCAACTTTTATAATTTACTATTTCAATTATAACCATAGCACGGCATGCACTTGAGACTCTTTGTTCAAGTTAACGCCATTACTACTACAACGCACTTCAGCACACATGTTTGATAACACATCTTTCTAAATTAATCTATCTCATCTTCCAAACACTAAATATATGTCATGTAATTTACGTTTTTCACCTAATTTAACCTACACCAACGATGAATACGTAAATATAATTATCCTAGACTGACTCACTAGCTGAGTGCGGAAGACACCAAGCATGCTTTAGGATTTACCAAATTTTTGCCGCACTAACACATTAATCTATGATGAAGCATGTTAGCAATTCATTAACACATTCGCGACCAATCCCTACGACATACCAAGGAACTATCACAACCACATATCTATCCAATCCAACAACAAAATAACCCCGGCTCACCCACTCACCTACGGGTCCCCAAAATACGCACAAGGCATCAACCGTGCAAGTGACTCCAACCGGATTGCTCATACTCCTCATTCACATCGGCTATCACAATCACCGATCCCATGCATAAAACCAATACCCTCTTCGCATAAACATCTACCGATGCATTCCCTAAAACATGATCCGCATTTATTTATTTAAACTTAGTCTTCGCATCAGACAAGACATCATATATTTTCCTATCAAAATATAAAAACACCGGAGTTCTTTTCTACTTCATTTTCCTCTCTACACGCTTCCATTCATACCAATGTATTTTCGCACACATAATCACACATGCACATCATCGACCAAAACCTAATTAGACTAACTACAAATCGCACACATCAAATAACCTCTTGTTCTCTAATCGCAAACGCGATCCTACCAATGCGCATAATCGAATGCTTCACACACATCCACACATATACATGCACTGCCTGACATCAACCAAATCATACATAATGTAAACTATAAATCAATCAACCTGAACGGGATCGGATTTGAGTTGTGCAAGCACGTGGTGCACCCGACCGGTCTTGTATCGAACACGCGTGCGCGACGACTGGCATTGACGGCTAGCTGCGATTAGACACACACACAACCGTTCAACAGTTTTACCGAGCACAAAATAAAAATATAAAAGCAGCAATGGCAGCGAGGGTTTTCTCACCACGGGTTTCGACGACGACGCGCGGGGGCTGCGCAGATCGACGGCGAGTGGCCCGACCTGGCGGGCGCAACACAGCGGGGGGCGTCGCTGCTGCTGCGGCTTTGCCATTTTGTCAAACACGGCGCAAGCACGACAGCGCAGGGAGTACACTGTTGTCGTTTGGCGGGGTTGAGGAGTATGGGATGGCTCTAGGGAGGGAGCTCCTTGCTGCAGGCATGCATGGGAGAGGGACGCCTGCACTTGGGGAGGGCGCTGGCTGGGAGAGGGGGCTTGGCCTCCATGGGGAAGAAGGCTCCTGCACTGGCTGTGTGGGGAGGGTGAGAGGAGGCCGAGAGAAGATGTAGCAGGGAGTGGGGGCGCCATGAGCGACGGCAAGCTCACTGCTCTAGCTCGGAACTGAGGATGTGCCACACCATGGCTGCAGCAGATGGGAGGAAGGGCGCCGTGCACAGGGATGGATGGCAGGCGCAGGGACTTGGACGCCGTGGCTGCAGTCCGAGCAGGGGCTCCTTGATGCCGCACCAGGGAAAAGGAGGAAGGGGCGAGCAACAGCAGGGGAGGGAAGCCGGCTGGGAGGAAGATGAACAGGGAGGCGCTGGAAAAATTTCTGGGTGTCCATGGGAGCTGCTGCCGCGCAGGGAGTAGGAGCAAGGGGTGTCGCGCCCTTGGAGCAGAGGAACAGGGAGCTCAGCCATGGCTCCCATGGCTGCCGCGGCCACCAAGACCAGCCATCCAAACTGGAGGAGCCGAACGCCTAGGGCAGGGGTCCGGCCATGGGCAACTGCGAGCTCGCTGCCATGGGGGAAGCTTCAGCGCGCCGAGGAAGAAGGAGCAAAGAGCTCGGCAGCCACCATGGCTGGGCCATGGAGCAGAGGGAGGCGCCATGGCAGCTTCTGCTCCTGCGTGAGGGAAGCCAGGGAGGAGGGCACCATGGACAGGAGCTCGGCTGGAGCAGGCCCGCGCGAGGGAGAAGGAGCTCCAGCTCTGGCGTGCGTGAAGGAGCCTGCGGCTTCCTATGCGCCGGCCATGGAGGAAAAGCTCCTGCTTGCAGCCGTGTGGGAGAAGGAGGCAGAAGGATGTGGCGGCTGCAAAAGAATAGGGGTGGGAGTGAAAAATGGCCAAGGGCAAGGGAAGGGGTCCATATTTATAGACGCGTGCTAGGGTTAGGGTTTCAAATGGGCCCAATTGGGTTGGGTTGGGCTGACCCAAACACGAAATCGGGCTGCGCTAAATTATTTCCAGAGTAAAAATGCTTCTGCGGAATCCATTTCTACGAAGGACAGAGCGAATCATAGTTCCGACGAATGGACGATTGAGCGATTAATTCGGCCGAGAGTCTAATTTGATTTCGCTCGAAAATAATTCACTATGCATGATTCGAAAATAAATCGCCTAAAAATATGACCTGCTTTCAGATTTAGGATTGAAAGAGACAAATCACGACATTTAAAATCATCGCCGATGCTGATTTTTTTAAATTGGGATCGAACACAGAGGTATGAGTTGAGTCGGATAAGAATTAATTAGAGGGCGACGTACTGAGTATCCCGTTGGAGAATACGGACCCGGATAAAATAGTCGAACATAGATCGAAGTTCAGGAATTAGATTCGGGCTCAGATCAGATAACAGTCGTCGAGAGTTTGATTTAAAGAGCTTCAGATGAGATTTATAATTCGAGAATGATCTTCGAGTCTGCATGAGTTCCGAGAATTAAAAGTTTTAACACGCTCCGAAATTGGTTGATTCTCGCGATCGATTAACTCTGAATTCGGTGAATTGTGAATGGATAGTCTGGATAATCAGAGACATACGCGAGCGAGAAATAAAAATTTTCACTAAGCATCCGAGATTAGGATAATTCTTCCGACATAACCCGAAATAGACACCTGGGGTGTCACACGGATGACGAAGTTTACATAAAAAGGATGCATCCTAGGACAAGGCCATATGTGATCATAGAAGGGAAATTGTTCAAGCAATTAATTTGTTCCCCATTATTAAAATGCCAATCTAGAGCCGAAGGTCAAGAGCTGATGAAGGAGATACATTCAGGAATATGTGGAGCCCACATCAGATCCAGGCCACTCCTTAGAAAATTCTTTAGACAATGATTCTACTGGCCCAAAGCAGCTTCGGACGCAGCGGTTCCGGTACAAAAATGTTAAAACTGTCAGAAGTGCGCCAGAGATCAGAAGCAACCTTCATCTTTAATACAACTGACTCAGCCCACTTAGCCACTACAAAGGTGGGGCTTAGACTTACTAGGCCCACTTCCACTAGCACAAGGGAATCTAAGATATGTCGTGGTAGCAGTGGAATATGTTTAAAAATGGATCGAAGCTAAACCTCTAGCCACGATAACTTCGGCCATAGTTCAAAAGTTCTTCTGGTAGAACATCATTTGTCGTTTCGGTGTGCCAAAGGCTATCACAGTTGACAATGGAGCACAATTTGATGCCGAAACATTTAAAACCTTTTGTGATCAAATTGGCATGAAGATACAATTTGCATCTGTGAGACATCCAGAATCCAATGGCTTGGTAGAGCGGGCTAACAGAGTCATCATCACAGGGATAATGAAATCAATTTTTAATCTACCAAAGGGAAAGTGGCCAGATGAATTGGTGAAAGTAGTGTGGAATCATAACACTGTTGTATCAAGGTCAACAGGGTTCACTCCATTTAAGCTTTTGTTCGGAGATGAAGCAATAACACCGGAAAAAGCAAGAACATGATCGATAAGGACTCTAACTTCGGCAGAGGATGAAGACACTTGCAAAATATCAAAAGACACTATAGAAGAGGTCAGACTTCAAGCAATAGATCACATCAATAAATACCAAGCTGAAACATTTAATTGGCGAGACAGGAAAGTAAGACTAAAGAATATTAAGCCAGGACATTTGGTGCTTCGAAGAATAGCCAACCTAGACAGAGTAGGGAAGCTACAACTCAAGTGGGAGGGTCCCTTCTTGGTAGTACCTTCGTCAAGACCTCGATCATACAGATTAAAAGACATGGACGGGAATGACATTCCAATATCTTGGAACGCAGACAAGCTTCAGAGATACTATGTGTAACAACCATGTAATTTTCTTTCTTTTCCCTATGGCAACCTTTTCCTTTCAAGAGGGGAGAAAGGTTTTAATGGGGCCATAGGTTGTAATTTTTATTTCTCCTTACGTAGCCCTATACAATGCAAGGGTCAGTTTCCCCCATATGTAAAATGTAAAGATCTGAGATTACACCATCGAGTGTAAGAATATGAAAAATCTCCAAAGTTGTTCCTAAGGGGATGCAGAGCTAAAATGCCACCTAAGTAAAAGGTGAAGTAGCTCCAAAGTCATTCCTAAGGGAATGCAGAGCTAAAATGCTACCTAAATCAAAGGTGAAGAAGCTCCAAAGTCGTTTCTAAGGGGATGCAGAGCTTAGCTCTAAAGTCGTTCCTAAGGGAATGCAAAGCTAAAATACCACCTAAGTAAGAGGTGAAGAGACCCTAAAGTCGTTCCTAAGGGGATGCAGAGTCTACGTGCGTATTTGCGTGGGTTTTTTATCTTCAGCATACACTTTCATACTTCATCACTGTGGGGGACGGATATCCCCCGGGTCCACCGAAAGGATGAAAGACCTCACGAAAGGCACGTGGGCCCAATAATTCGCAAGGTCATTCCTTCGCGGGCCTGAGGAAGAAAATCTAGTGAAGCAGTTTGACACAAGGTCGGATCGGCGCAGGCCCAGACGGTCCGACGAGTTTGAATTGCGATCACAACAGAGACCAGACCTTCCCGCGCAGGGGCCTCATACATCGGAACGGGACAGGGGAAGGTCGGCTGGATTATAGGAAGATAGACTCAGTCGGTTTACTATTACTTAGGCTCGCATTGTTATCATATCCACATGTAAAGCCCCACGGTCAAGTATATAAGGCCTAGGAGGCACCCCCTCGAAAGCATCTCACTACTTAGCAATCCACCCGGTTCTCTACGTCCACAACACTAGAGAGCTTCCTTGTAATCCCCCACATAAAGTACTCACGCCAGGACGTAGGGTGTTACGCATCTCAAAGCAGCCTGAACCTGTACAAAACTGTCCACTGTCTCTCGTGCATCCAGCGCGAACCATCGAGCTACAGTCGGTAACACCATCCTACTCCAAAAAGCACCTCGAGGGACAACCCCGGGTGCGCGGTCGGACCCAAAACACCGACATCTGGCGCGCCAGGTAGGGGGTGTGTCACTGGTCCAAGCCAGCTCAATGGCCATCACTTTCCAGCACAAGATCGTCCTCCGCCCCGGGTCCGTGTTCTGCTTCGGAACCATTTCGTCCGTAGCAGATGAAGAAGGAACTCTACATCGCATCGCGGATCCGCTGAAGAGAAAATCTTCCTCAAAAATCTCCGGGAAAGTCGGAGCGAAACAGGAAAAAGCGCAACCTCCAGCGCTCCGAGCAAAGACCCCCTTCAGCAAGCTAGGAGCCGAGGGTCCATCTACCCGGAGAACTCCGCTGTCCACCTCTCCGATGGAAGCATGGACACGGATCACAAGGAAAAAGGAAGCGAATAAGGTAAAGGATTGTCAAACTACTCTTTCAGTGCCTCCGTCCTCAAAGGAGAATAGAAAGAGGCTCGTCACAACAACAGTTCCATTCTACCCCGACGTCCTCTTCATCGGGAGAGTGGAGTCACCCCCCATCTCCGACGATGAACCAACTACGCCCTGGGAAGAACCTCCTCAGCGGGAATCCCGCAGACGAAGGAACCGACGCCGAAATATTCGGTGACATCACGAGGCCAGAGAGCTGGACCCGGCGCAGCCTGTATCCCGAGACGAGGTCTCGGAGATAGGAGAAACTCTAGAAGAACGGGTCTTCAGGGAAAGGAGGAATTCCCGACGACGTGACCGTCGGCAAGCTCAAGAGCAGGCTGAGCAGGAAGCGAGGCAACATCGAGAAAATTCACTTTTCGGACGCAACCTGAACCCCGACTTCGCCCGAGCCATGAACACACCAAGCGAAGTTGGTGGAATATTGGCTCAGATAGCCGATGGCATCCCCTGGACTCCAGACGCCGAGGGCTATCGGCGGCTGTTCACTCGGGTGGCCAACCACCTTCTACCTCTCGCCCATCCACCAAGCGACCTACGACACGCCATCAACAGTCGGCGAGATGCACAGAGCTCCATCAACACCTCACGCGAACGATAACATGAGAACGAGATCCGGTGCCGGGAAGAATATGATCGGGATCACGGCATTCCTGCGCAGAGTCAGGCCACCAGAACTGAGTCGGCAACGGCTTCGACTGGTGGCACAGCCCGGGGACGGTCGAGGCACCACGACAACAACTCCCCTCCCTAGGACAGGCATCATCATCGACGACAGGAGGACACCTGTGGAGTATTGGCACTCACTCCGTGCCTTAGGGCCATTCAATGGCCCCCAAACTTCAAAGTCTCCAACGTCGACAAGTACGAGCCTAAGCAGGATCCGGGAGGCTGGCTGGCCGTCTACACCATCGCCGCTCGAGCTGCTGGGGCAACCGAAGACATGATGACCGCGTACTTGCCTATCGTTCTCGGGCATGATGCACTGCAATGGCTGTGACACCTACCTCGACACTGCATCGATGACTGGAGCGATTTCAGTCGGCGCTTCACCGCCAACTTCCAATCTCTCTCCGACAAATCGGCGTAGCCATGGGACCTCAAATCCATCAAGCGCCGAGGGGATGAGACTCTCCGGTCATATCTCAAAAGATTTCAGACCATGAGGAATCGTATCCCCGAGGTCGCAGAAGCAGCAGTGATCGAAGACTTCTACCGAGGATCTAATGACTCGGCCTTCGTCCGCGCCATACTGCAGAAAGTGCCGACTACCTCCGAGCAGCTGTTCTAGGAAGCCGACCTCTACATCACCGCCGACGAACGAGCTCAGGACCTCATCGGAGGAACAAAGCCTACGCCAGTGGCACCGCGACGCGACATGAACCAACAACCCGACAAATGTTGGGAAAAGAGGCCCCATGAAGAAGTTCACGCCGCCGGACCACCCGCCTCTCGCGCCCGAGGAGGACCTCACGGAGGCGAACGCACGCTGAACGACATCGTCGACACCCAGTGCCCGTACCACAAGGACATGCGCCACACCCTCCGGGACTGCAGAGACTTCAAGCATTCCGTGGGGAACGGCCGACCCTTCCAACCTCTGCCTCCTCCCCCACCACGAGGAGGACCTGGAGAACCTCGATAGCCCCAACAGTTGGAGGAGGGAGGAGGTGGAGCCTTCCCTTGTGTCGATAGAAAAGTCAACATCATCTTTGGCGGACATGGATCGCAAGAAAGTAAGAGACAACAAAAGCTCAACGACCGTCAGATACTGGTGGTAGCCACTGGTCCTCCCGCCCCATATCGATGGTCCGAACACCCGATCACCTTCACCCGGGCAGATCAGTGGCTCAACATCGACCACCCAGGCAAGTACCCGCTCCTTGTCGATCCGGTAATCCGAGAGAGCAGGGTAAAGAAGGTATTAGTGGACAGGGGAAGTAGCATCAACGTCAACTTCCCCCGGACGCTTCAAGGCTTGGGAGTTCCCCTCAAAGAGCTCCACGAGTCGAACACTCCTTTCTTCGGCATCGTGCCGACTGAAGGAGAATATCCACTGGGACACATCTACATGCCGGTCACCTTCGGAACTCCCGAAAACTACAGAACCGAGTTCCTGAGGTTCGAGGCGGTAAACTTCGACTGCGGGTACAACGCCATCATCGGCAGGCCAGGGTTGGCAAAGTTCATGGCCATTCCATATTATATGTACATGATATTGAAGATGCCAGGACCACAAGGAATCATAACTGTGCGCGTTGACTTCCAAGGCGCCGCAGAATGTTTCCGAGTGGCCATTCAGACAGCCCTCACCACCAAACCATCGGAGACTTCTTCTGCGCAGGCGATCTCAAAGCCTGGAGAGGACCTCGCGGTACCCGCAAATGAAGCTCAAGTCGTGACCTCTATGCGGCCGACTGAAGAAACCAAGAGAATCAACCTCGGGTTTGCTGATGAGCGCAAGACGACCATCATCAGTTCCAGCTTGGATGACAAATAGGAATGCGTGCTCGTCCAGTTCCTGCAAGATAACCGAGACATATTCGCATAGCAACCTGCGGATATGCCGGGAGTCCCGAGAGAACTAGCCAAGCACAAATTAAAGGTCTACCCCTAGGCAAGGCCGATCCGACAAAAATTACGTCGCTTCACGCCCGACAAGAGAGAAGCCATCCGTGCAGAGTTAGCTCGCTTGGTCACGGCCGGATTCATTAGAGAAGTGTTAAACCCTGAGTGGTTAGCAAATCCTGTTCTTGTACTCAAAAAGAATAAAGTGGATTGGCGCATGTGCGTCGACTACACAGATCTCAACAAGCACTGTCCGAAGGATCCCTTCAGACTTCCTAGAATAGACCAGGTGGTAGACTCGACCGCTGGATGTTCTGTGCTGTCTTTCTTGGATTGCTACTCTGGGTATCATTAGATCGGCCTGGCAAAAGAAGACGAGGAAAAAACAGCATTCATCACCTCGTTCGGAGCCTTCTGCTATACCTCCATGCCGTTCGGCCTCAAAAACGCTGGAGCGACTTACCAGAGGGCTATTCAGACATGCTTAGCCGACCACTGGGGCAAGAGTGTGGAAGCTTATGTGGATGATGTGGTGATCAAGATAGAAAACTCAGAAAATTTCATTGAAGATTTACAGCTGGTCTTCAACAGTCTACGGCGATATGATGGAAATTTAATCCCAAAAAATGCGTCTTCGGAGTACCAGCAGGAAAATTGCTCGGGTTTATTGTCAGCCACCAAGGAATTGAGACCAATCCAGAAAAGATCGAGGCTATCATGAGAATGGAAGCACCACGATCATAGAAGAAAGTACAAAGACTTACCGGATGCATGGCATCTCTAAGCAGATCCATATCAAGGCTGGGGTAAAAAGGCCTACCGTTCTATAAGTTGCTCAAGAAGGTAGACAAATTCTAGTGGACTTCAGAGGCTCAGGAAGCTCTAGACGCACTGAAGAAATTCCTAATAACACCACCAGTGCTAAAACCATCGCGCCAAGCCACGCCGAATCAACCGACTGAAGATCTGTTGTTATACATCTCTTGCACGACTCACGTGGTGAGCACCGCGTTAGTAGTCGAGCGAGCGGAAGAGTGACACACGTACCCAGTGCAACATCCTGTCTATTTCATCAGTGAAGTCCTAGGTCCCTCGAAGAAGAAATACCCTCAAGTTCAGAAACTATTGTATGCAGTACTTCTAACTGCACGCAAGCTCCGTCACTACTTCGACGATCACAAAGTCATAGTAGTCACTGGATTTCCAATAGGGGATATTCTCCACAATAAAGAAGCCATCGGAAGAATAGCCAAGTGGGCTTGTGAACTGGGAGCTCATGACATTGAGTTTCGACCTCGCACTGCAATCAAGACTCAAACACTAGTTGACTTCGTATCAAAATGGACCGAGCAACAAGTGCCAGATAACCCAGAAACTGCAGAAGTATGGCGAATGTGTTTCGACGGCTCGTTGAAGCTGCAGGGGGCAGGTGCAGGGATCCTCTTCATTGCACCTAGAGGTGAACGACTCAAATATGCTCTTCAATTGCTATTCTCAGCGTCCAATAATGCAGCAGAATACGAAGCTTTGATTCATGGACTGAACATTGCCATATCACTGGGCATCAAGAGACTGATGGTATATGGGGATTCACTGGTGGTCATAAGTCAGATAAACAAAGAATGGGACTGCTCGAATGATTCCATGGGGAAATACGGCACTGCCGTCCGAAAGCTAGAAGACAAGTTTGAAGGTTTGGAATTTCATCATGTGGAGAGAGACCGCAACACGACAGCTGATGCATTGTCGAAGCTAGGATCCAGTCGGACTCAGGTCCCGCCTGGAGTTTTTGTCCAGGAAGTACTGCACCCGAGCATTTCACTAGATTGGGTAGAAGAATGCAATATTCTAAGCCAACCAGAGTCAGATCCTGATGACTGGAGGGAGCCGATCATTAGGTACATAAATAATGAGGAAGAGTCGGATGACAAAAATGCAGCAGAGCGCATTGCAAGGCAGTCAGATCATTACACTCTCATTGGGGAAACACTATTCAGAATGGGCGCATCAGGAGTCCTCATGAAATGCATTCTTTCGGATGTAGGGAAGCAATTGCTAGATGAGGTCCATGCTGGGCAATGCGGGATACACGCAGCATCAAGGACTCTGGTTGAGAAGGTCTTCAGGCCTGGTTTCTACTGGCCAACGGCAAAGAGTGATGCAGCCGAGTTAGTCCAGATGTGTGAAGCCTGTCAGTACTTATCAAAACAGCAGCATCTACCTGTAACCTGGCCGTTCGCATGCTGGGGACTGGATATGAATGGACCTTTCAAGAAAGCTCAAGGAGGATACACTCATGTACTGGTTGCTATCGACAAATTCACTAAGTGGATAGAGTTCAAGCCCATTGCTTCTCTAACTTCAGCTAAGGCAGTGGAATTCATACAAGACATAATATTCAGGTTTGGGATACTGAATAGTATCATAACCGACCTGGGATCCAATTTCACAAGTTTAGAGTTCTTCGATTTGTGCAAACAAAAAAGCATTCAGATCAAATATGCCTCGGTGGCGCACCCAAGAGCCAACGGGCAAGTAGAAAGAGCCAACGGGATGATATTGGAAGCGCTCAGAAAGAAAGTCTTCGACAAGAATGAAAAGTTCGCAGGCAAGTGGATCAGAGAGTTGTCGTATGTGGTCTGGAGCCTAAGAACTCAACCTAGCCGAGCTTTGCATGGAAACACTCCCTTCTTCATGGTCTATGGTTCGAAGGCAATGCTACCTGTTGATCTCAAGTTTGGGGCACCAAGATTGATCTTCGAAAACATAGCTGAAGCTGAAGCTACTAAGCTGGAGGATGTTGATATACTAGAAGAGGAACGGTTGAATACGGTGATTCAGTCAGCCCGGTACCAGCAAACTCTGAGGCGCTATCATGATAAGGCCATACGGCATCGATCCTTCGCAGTGGGAGAACTCGTCCTCCGCCGAATTCTAATGGGGGAGGGACGACACAAGTTATCGCCACTATGGGAAGGGCCATTCATAGTAGCAGAAGTCACTCGGCCTGGATCATATCGTCTTACTCAAATGGACGGCACGTAAATTGGGAACTCATGGAATATAGAACATCTCAGGAAGTTTTACCCCTAGCTAGATTTCAAAAGCTATTGGGACGACCTTGTATTCTATAAATTGGGAAATACATCTTCAATAAAAAGACTTCATTCTCAAAGGCACTCAAACTGTTTACTGTCAACCTGCATGCTTACTCGACTCACGGTGACCACTATACCCTACTAACGGAGCAATCAACTTAAGTCGGCGACGACTTAAGGCGGTGTGACATGCTCATGCTTACTTAACTCAAGGTGACCACTATACCCTACTAATGGAGCAATCGACTTAAGTCGGCAACGACTTAAGGCGATGTGACATGCTCACGCTTACTTAACTCAGGATGACCACTATACCCTACTAACGGAGCAATCGACATAAGTCGGCAACGACTTAAGGCGGTGTGAGATGCTCACGCTTACTTAACTCAGGGTGACCACTATATCCTACTAACGGAGCAATCGACTTAAGTCAGCGACGACTTAAGGCGGTGTGACATGCTCACGCGTAACTCAGGGTGACCACTATACCCTACTAACAGAGCAGTCGGTTTAAGTCGGTAGCGACTTAAATCGGCGCGGCGTGCTCACGTCTACTCGACCCAACACAAGCACGTTTGCGATTACTCATCTTAGGGCGATCTCTATGCCTCGCGAAATAAGAAGAAATTTCTAAATCATCACACTGCATTTACTTCTGCAATTGTAACTACTGCTGAATTCTAACAACAGGAAAATAATAAGGGCATCCAGTACTGAAAACACTTTCTGACAGAACATTCGAGCACACTAACCACGTACACAAGGCATTCAATGTTTCTACTTGGTAATGTTTTTCTCAGGAGCGACCGATGAAGAGGGGCGACTCGAAGAATCAGGAGCAGCGTTCACGTCTGCAACTATGTCGTCAGGAACAATCACACCGGGTCTCCTCATCAAGATTTGCCCCGCGCGAATGGCTTTGTCCATAGCCCTGTCGCTCTAGGCCCTCAAAATAGCGGAAGCATCTTCAGCAGCCTTGACAGCCAGCCGAGCAGCTTCTAGCTCCTGGACGACTGATCTCTTGGAAGCGCGCAGATCCTTGATGATAGAATCTTTGCTCGACACCAACTGCCTAAGACGAATCATATCATCTAGGGACTCTTGCAGCTTGTAATGATGATTATCCAAGTCCTCCATGGTGAAACGATGGCTCCTCTCCAAGATAGTCAAAGAGTTGCTGGCATCGATACAACCTGTCAAGGTTGTCACGAGAAGTTGCAAGGGCACATTTTTCCTCCTGCAGACAAGAATCAGTTCTCTAACGTCAAGCAAGCATTAAGAACACAGCAGAGAAAGTCAAGTAAAGCTATGGCCACCTTTTTAGAGCCAAGCTGAGCATTGAGAGTGGAATTCAGCATGTTGGCATCATTCAGAGAAGCAGAAACCCAGGCCAAGTCCGTCTGACCTTAAGAATATTTCTCTTCAAGATCAGAGTACCGCCGGGCCATATCTAGCAAGAAACAGACAAACAAGGATATTCAGCCAAAAAGCAGATTAATCAAGTAGCCAATGAGGAAACAAAGGGCACTAACCAGCATTTGCCATCTCCAACTAAGATACTCGCTGATGAAGCAGCACTGGATTCCAATGTGTTAGAGACAGAGCTCTTTCTAGGATAGAGGCACCTTGCGATCTCAGCTGACCAGCCATCTTGTCAACCAATGCCTGACATTGAAAACAAATGAGTATAAGAACAGTATTTCACCCGGAATATAGTCAGGTCAGGAAAAACCAAATTACCTGGAGATTGGAGAAGAACGAAGGAACCCCCAAATCATGGGAATTCAGTTGGTGACTTGATGAAGGATTACCAACCGAAGCAATCTGCTGAGCATCAGTGGGGACCAATTCAGCGTCACCAGCAGAAATCAAAACTCTATCATCAGGTGCACCAGCCTCTAAGGCGACCTCTTGACCCGAAGCTCGTGTTGCTGCCATGCAACCAGAATGTGGAGGAGAAGACCCGACGTGAACATCCATGGAAGTGTGAGAAGGAGAACCCGCTCGAACACCCTCGGGGGCTGGGTCATAGCTCACGCTGCCCACCCGAGCCGGATCATCACCGGCAACACCCTCGGGGCTGGGTAAACGCAGGCGCCATCCTTGGGTACCGAGTTCTCTGTAGCAGCCACTTGAAGGATTTTCAACCACCTCCATGGGAACGGAGCAATCCAGATCAGCCTCTTGGCTCTTAAAACCGTGCTCCAAGGTTGATGAGGCACGAGATGCTGCTCGGGATAACTCTAACCCGACAGCAGGCACATCAGCACAGACTTCCATCGTTCCACCATCTGTCGACTCCGACAACAGATCTTCAGGGACCATATCTTCGAGAGTCTGATCAAAATTTGCCAGAGACAATTCTTTCAGACCAACGAGAGCAGACAAAGCTGGAGAAGGAATACCACTACTCTCCCCACTAACTATATAGCGCCGACTATTCTTCCGAATTAAGGGGATTTCCTCCTCCTCCTCCTCATCTTCATCAATAATACGGACAATACACCCATTGGGATCAGCTCTGGCCGGATTACACCCATTGGGTTCAGCATCATCAAGGTCACACCCATTGGGATCAGCTTCAGTAAAAATCGGCACTCGCACTTCCTCGATAGCAGGAGCAGAAGGGTCGGCATCCTGATTCAAGCATGACACTCGCCGAAGCCGTCTCTTTTTCTTTTTCTTCCCCTCAGCAGGAGAAGTTGGATGATTGGTTCGGCGAGGACGCTTCGGGCGAATATTATCAGATCTTTGAATATCCAAAGTTGTTCCAGACTCTCGGATGGGTGCTACAGCTAGTGTTTCAGCAGGGACTGAATCAGAGGAATCCTTAGCCAACATGTCCAGCATGGCACTTATTTCTGCGTCGCTCGGATTTAAAGGCATCTCAAAATGAACCTGCCTCTCATCATCAGGGATTTCACCAAGCGAAGCAACCAAAACCTCAACCTCTTCGGGAGAGGGTCGCACTCTAAGGCCCAAACCACTGTCACCAGCAGGAGGATTTGAAACAAAACTGATGAAAGCCTTGGAAGGAGGTAGATTCCAGGCTGAATATGCAACAGGATCACCGATATTCGACACCTTGCCTCTAAGAATCATCTCAAGCCGGCTTACCAGATCCACAGCAGGAATCCTTCTGTTGGTAACCCGGGTCGAGTCAATGATGCCACGATACAGATAAGCTGGGTACACTCTGTCTTTCAGTGGCTGAATTTTCTTAAAAACAAAATCGGCGACCACAACCTCGGCAGTCAGACCCTTCTCCTTCAAAAATCCATCCTCGGCAAGCAGAACCCTGGCCTCAACTATCTCCAAGTCTGTGGGGGATTCAGTCCAACTTGGAGCACGAACATCCGGCTGTCTCCCTGACCGAGGGGGGAGAGAATTCCTATGATTCTCTACGATAAACCATTCCAGGCGCCATCCTTTGATGCTGTCCTTGAGTGGGATGTCGAGGTACTCGATTTTCCTCCCACGGCGCATCTCCAAACTCGCACCCCCCACGAGCTGGTGCTGTCCCCCGGCCATCCCGGGCCGACAGTGATACAAGTATTTCCATAAGCCAAAATGTGGCAGAATACCAAGGTAGGCTTCACACAAATTAACAAAAACGAAAACTTGCAGAATAGAATTGGGATTCAGATGGGTCAGATTCAAATGATAGAAATCAAGGAGACCGCGGAAGAAAGGAGAAATAGGAAGAGCAAGGCCGAGGATGAGAAAAGGAATATAGATAACGGACTCGTGGGTGTCCTCTGTCGGGACAGTGACCCCGCGGCAGATCCGCCAAGAACACAGTTCCTTCGGAGAAAGAACTCCGACAGAGACAAGGTAAAGAAGGTCGGACTCAGAAACAACAGACATGTGGTTACCTGCGAAAGGCAACTGGCTATTGGGATCGATGGGAGGAATGGTTGCGGCAGATGAACTCTGAGTTATCCACTTGGGCGCCATCTCAATCTTGCTGGCGAGTGGGATGAAAACAATATCGCAAGAAAGCAGAGAAGGTCTGGATGCAGAAAAGCAAGACTAGGTCTCAGAATACAGAGGCATGCGATGGCGCAGTACAAATGGGGTTTTCCCAGGCCAGATGCCATTTCTAAAAAGTGCCCAGTCATCACCCAACAGTTATTTCTAAAACGCTGGCGTGCCATGTCATCACTCGGCCGTTATTTCCAAAACGACCGACGTGATCCAATATAGCTCAGCTGTTATTTCTAAAAACGCTGACGTTACCAGTCTTCACTAGGCCGTTGTTTCCAAAGCGACCGACGTGGCCTGTTATCACTCGGCTGTTGTTGGGACCATGCTTCGTCACCGAAGGTCCTGCAGAAAGAAACAGCCTCGGCTGAAGCTGCTCGTACGTGATGCCGAAGGTGCCATTTCGTGAAGCTTCGGAATTACAAACCGACTTAAAGATAGAATGACCTTTTAGTCCATGAGAGTTCGAGTCATTGTTGTAAACTTTTATGAGGGGTATGATTGTAATTCCTCACGGGCTGTGTCCTGTGCCTATAAATAGTGAACAATATTCCTTTACTGTTCACGCGTTCCTACAATTACGATAGCATCACTCGGAAATTATCCTTTGTCAAGGCAGAGGTATAAATGTATCTAAATGCTATGTTTGAACATCTTAAATTTATATATAGTAAATAAATGATGTTATTTATTTCCAATTCACTTGTTTTTTAATGCTCGATATCTTACGTTATTTTATATTATCTTTGTAAATTCGACTACGAAGGTATAATCTTCGTAGTTCTGCCATTATAACCTTCGTACTGCGAAGCATATCCTTGAGGAAATAATGCTTCAGAGGACGAAGGGCATTGATATTTAACATTTTATGTTGCCTTGTTCTTAATTCATAGCATTTGAGAACAAGTTCCCAACATTGGCGCTCTACCTCCGGTGAACTCACTTCCACTTTTTTGAACTGATGGCTTCGCTCAACGACCAAGCTGGAGCTGCTTCGGCTCCGAAGCTGATACTCCCGATAACAGGCGGTTCATGCTCAGAGCCAGCCAACAAGAAGCAGAAGAAGGAAGCACAGAGAAGGGTACAACACGTTGGGGTGCAAGGACCCTTCATCAAGTCAAGATGGTCTCACATTCCATTTACCTTCTCTCAAGAGGATCTCCAACTCAAGGATTACCCACACAATGATGCTATGGTTATCTCTTGCGTGATCAAAGGATTCCTGGTCCATAATGTTTTGGTTGATATAGGCAGCGCAGCTGATATCATATTTGCTAAGGCCTTCAGACAGATGCAAGAGCCCGAGGATAAAATTCATGATGCCACACATCCCCTTTGTGGCTTCGGAGGAAGGCAGATCGTAGCACTTGGAAAAATCACAATGCCAATAACCTTCGGATTCATTAACAATACAAGGACTGAACAAGTTGTATTTGATATTGTTGATATGGAATACCCTTACAATGCAATCATTGGTCATGGTACTCTCAATGCCTTCGAAGCAATCCTTCATCCAGCCTATCTTTGCATGAAGATACCTTCGGACCAAGGGCCCATTGCTATTCATGGAAGTCAGGAAGCTGCCAGAAGGGCCGAAGGAAATTGGATAGACTCCAAAGCAATCCATAACATAGATGGAGCTGAAGCTTGTGAGCAATACAAGTTCAGAAGGGAAAAAGCTGCTTCGGCTGATCAGTCGAAGCCCATGCTCTTATGTGAGGACATAGCAGAGCAGAAGGTGCTATTGGGATCTCAACTGTCCGAAGAGCAGGAGAAAACCTTGATAAGGTTTTTGTTCAACAACAAAGATGTTTTTGCTTGGTCAGCTAATGATCTTTGTGGGGTAAACAGGGATGTTATTGAGCACTCGCTCAATGTTGATCCATCCTTCAGACCAAGAAAGCAAAGGCTTCGGAAGATGTCTGATGACAAAGCCGAAGGTGCTCGCAATGAAGTGAAAAGACTCCTCAGTGCTGGAGTTATCAGAGAGGTAAAATATCCAGAATGGTTGGCTAACACTGTTATGGTAAAGAAGACCAATGGTAAATGGAGAATGTGCATCGATTTTACTGATCTCAATAAGGCCTGTCCGAAGGACGAATTTCCATTACCAAGGATAGATTCCTTAGTTGATGCAGCAGCTTCATCAGAGCTTATGAGTCTGCTGGATTGTTATTCAGGCTATCACCAAATCTGGATGAAGAAGGAGGATGAACCGAAAACCAGTTTCATAACCCCCAGTGGAACATATTGTTACCTTTGAATGCCTGAGGGGCTCAAGAATGCTGGAGGAAGTTTCAGCAGAATGACAGCGAAGGTCCTCCATTCTCAGATAGGCAGGAATGTTCTAACTTATGTTGATGATATCATTGTAAAAAGCACTAAGCAAGATAACCACATTGCTGATCTACAGGAGACTTTCGCTAATTTTAGACAGGCTGGCTTAAAGCTGAATCCAGAAAAATGTGTCTTCGGAGTAAAGAAGGGGAAATTTCTTGGTTGCTTAGTTTCAACAAAGGGAATTGAGGCTAATCCAAGCAAAATCGAAGCTATACTTCGAATGGAACCACCAAGTACAAAGAAGGGGGCTCAAAGATTGACAAGAAGGCTGGCATCTCTCAACAGATTTATATCTAGATCAGCAGAGAGAAATTTACCATTTTTTGAAGTGCTGAAGTCAGCCGAAGTTTTTCAATGGGGACCAATTCAGCAGACAGCCTTCGAAGAACTGAAGCAATATCTGATAGATCTAACAACATTAACTCCACCAACGCCAGGGGCTCCTTTGTTATTATATGTGGCAGCTTCGCACTCAGCGGTAAGTGCAGCACTTGTCCAGGAGAAGCTTGAAGGTCAAGTTAAGAGGCAAGCCCCAATATATTTCGTATCCGAAGTTCTTAGTTTATCAAAGAAAAATTATACAGAATTGGAGAAGGTACGGTATGCTGTTTTGATGGCCTCCAGGAAGTTTCGGCATTATTTTCATGCCTACAACATAATTGTTCCTTCTTCTCAACCTCTGAAGGATATTATGAGAAACCGAGAAGCTACCGGAAGGATTGGAAAATGGGCTGCAGAGCTCAATGAATTTTGTATTGATTATGTCCATAGATCTTCAATTCAGTCTCAAACGTTGGCAGACTTCATTGCTGACGGGACGCCAGGGGCTCAGGAGGAAGAAACGAATAAAGATACCGAAGCATGGACGGTATTTTGCGATGGGTCTTGGGGAACCTTCGGAGCAGGAGCGGTTGTGTGTTGGTTTCACCTTCCAAAGTTAAAACTTGTTATGCGGCAGGACTTGATTTTAGTTGCACAAATAATATCGCTGAGTACGAAGCTCTGCTCTTGGGTCTTCGGAAGTTAAAGGCAATGGGAATCAGAAGGGCCATTCTTAAAACTGACTCCCAAGTTATTTCTGGTCATATTGACAAGAGCTATAAAGCAAGAGACCCGAAGCTTGAAAAATATTTAGATACAGTCCGAAGGATTGAGGCTTCCTTCGAAGGATTCTCTGTTAAAAATATTCCTCGTGGAGAAAATGAATACGCTGATCTATTGGCTAAGTCAGCAGCACAGGGGCTGCCTTTGCCTTCGGAAGTATTTTTCGAAACAATAAAAGCACCTTCAGTCGAGCTTCTTGAAAGAGCGGTTCTTAACATATCCCCTGTCTATAGTGAAGATTGGAGAACCGAACTCATCTCTTTCCTTCAGGGTAATTTTCTTTCAGATGACGAAGCTTATAACAGGAGGATAGAAGCAAGAGCTCGACCATATGTCATAGTAGAAGGGGAACTATACAAGCGAGGGGTCTGTTCCCCGTTGCTCAAGTGTTTATCCAGATCCGAAGACATAGAATTGATGAAGGAAATACACGCAGGCCTGTGTGGATCTCACATTGGACCTAGGCCTTTGCTTGGGAAAGTTTTTCGTCAAGGATTTTATTGGCCAAAGGCAGCTTCGGATGCAGCGGATTTAGTCCAAAAGTGCGAAGGTTGTCAGAAATGTGCAAGAGATCAAAAACAACCTTCGTCTTTAACTCAATTAATACAACCCATTTGGCTGTTGCAAAGGTGGGGCCTTGATTTGCTAGGCCCATTACCACCAGCACATGGGAACTTAAGATATGTGGTAGTGGCAGTGAAATATTTCTCCAAGTGGATTGAGACAAAGCCCTTAGCCACAATAACTTCAATTACTATTCAAAAGTTTTTCTGGCAAAACATTGTTTGTCGCTTCGGAGTGCCGAAGGCCATTACTGTGGACAATGGGACAAAGTTTGATTCTGAAGCCTTTAGAGAATTTTGTGATCAAATTGGCACGAAAATCCATTTTGCATCAGTACGACATCCAGAGTCAAATGGACTTGTTGAAAGAGCTAATGGGATCATAATGACAGGGATAATGAAGTCAATCTTCAATCAGCCCAGGGGAAAGTGGCCAGACGAGTTAATCAAAGTGGTGTGGAGCCATAACACAACCATGTCAAGATCAACAGGTTTTACGCCCTTCAAATTATTGTTTGGTGATGAAGCAATAACCCCGGAGGAGGCCAAAGCAGGATGAATAAGAACAGTAGCTTCGGCAGAAGGCAAAGACGAAGCTGATTGCTCTGTAGAAAAAGATGCTATAGAAGGGTTCAGACTTCAGGCTGTAGAAAACATCAATAAATATCAAGCTGAAACAATAAAATGGCGTGACAGAAAGGTCAAGCTGAAGAACATTGAACCAGGACACTTGGTACTTCGAAGAGTAGCCAACCCTGAAACAGTAGGCAAATTACAGCTAAAATGGGAAGGCCCCTTTTTGGTAGTATCTTCGTCAAGACCCGGTTCCTACAGATTGAAGGATATGGAAGGCAACGACATTCCTAGATCATGGAATGCAGATGAGCTTCGGCGATATTATGTTTAGCTTGATGTAATTTTTTCTATTCTTTTTTGTGGCACCCTTTTCCTTTCCAAAGGGGGAGAAAGATTTTTAATGGGGCCACAACATGTAATTTTCCTTATTTCAATTCTATAAGAGTGATATCCCCCAAAAATGTAAATGTAAATGCAAAGGAAAAAAGAAAAAGGAAATAGGGAAAAGCTCAAAAGTCGTTCCTAAGGGAATGCAGAGCTTACAGCGAAAAATAAACGCTGATTCCGCTCAAAGTAAAAGGCGAAGAAGCTCCCAAGGGAGGCTTACAGCGAAAAGTCAACGCTGATACACCGAAAAGTAAACGGTGAGGCCGAAAAGTAAACGACAAAAAGATTTGAATCATTCCTAAGGGGATGAAGGGCTGTGATTATGGTTTTTGAACATGTGTCCCAATATTCATTTGCACGATACATTTTCATCATGTCATTTGCATTCATAAACATTCATTTAGACATATATAGAATCATCATCATACCACACAAACAAGACAGGTGCTTCAGCAATGAGGAAAAACTTTGAAGGAAAAATTTTTATGCTTCGTTGTGTACGAAAAGAAGGGAATGTGTTTTTCGCCTTCGGCTGAAAAGAGAAGCTTCGTCCACAGCAAAGCAGATTGTACACACATAGCAGAAACAAAATATATTACAAGGTATGTACAAATTTACATGAGTTGTTCCATAACTATATTACAAAAGTTTCTCTAGAATTTTTGCAGGAAAATATATTGTAAGCAACTATCAAGCTTCAGGCTAGGCTTCGTCAAACTTCAGCTTCGTCATTCTTCAGCTTCGTCATTCTTCAGCTTCGTCATCCTGTGTATACCAAATAGCAGAATAAAAAAGGTGCAAATTTCAAGGAGAAGGTAAAAGTAACAAATATCAGTTTCTTACCGGCTTAAGATGACTATGAGCTTCGTCACCCGCCATTTTTCGGCCGCCACTTATCCAGATCTGGGTCATGAATCTATTTTCAATGCTTCGGGCCAGGCTTGGGATATCTATCAGATCTGATGCTGATAAGCTGAAGTTTGGTCTATTCACAATATTTCCATGCGTACAGCCAGCCTTCAGATACCAGGGCGCAGAAGTCGGCATGCCCACCAATAACTTCATCAAGGGCATCAACCTCGCCTTCAATATATTCTAATGTGCTGGGCAGATTTTCAGCTGAAGGTGTAAATTTTGCAAAGCTGGCTCCGACAGAATGAAACACATCCTTCAGCCGCTGCACGCATCGGCTGCCGAAGCTTAGGCATTTCCCTTGAAGTTCCTTCAAGGATTTTTGCAAATTTGAATTTTTATCCATCTCAGTTTTTAGGCTTGCTTCAAGGTGTTTCTTTTCTTGCTCAAATTTTTCTGATTGTTTCAGCAATTCATTCTTTAAGTTGTCGTTCTCTGCTTGGACTTCAGTTAAGGAGCCTTCTATAGACTGGATAACAAAGTCTTTCTTTTCTAATGCACTTTCGTGCTCTTTAACCATGATTTCAAGGTCTTGGATGGTGAAGTCCTTTTTCAGATCAGCTTCGTAATTTTCAACTTTTTCAGCCAAATCTTGGATGGTGGCTTTGTTTTTCTCGTCTTCGAGATCTTGTTGCATTTTTAGAACCTTACTTAACAATATGCTCTGTCAAAATAGTCTTCGTTAAAAAACGACCTAAATAATAATAATAATAATAATAAAATAGCATTAATATTTGTTACCTTAAAATTAGCATAAAGTAAGCTTCCGGCGATATGGTGTCGTTGGTAGCGGCAGAGGTCCGCTTCCAGCTTCGGCAGGCCAATGTTTTTGGAGAGGGTTCTAACAATTTTAGCTTCGCTGCGGTTTCAAAGGCACCTCAGCTTTCCTTCGTTAACCCCACCAAACAGTGTAGCCCCTGGCTTATATCCGCAGGATATGGCATATTTTTTAAGCTCTTCTTTTTCAGCATCTGTCAATTATTGCCCAAGTAAATCTTGAAAGTTAAAATCTTTTTCTTCCAAAGTCTCTTCAACTTGTTTTTTCCCCTTTTCAGTAGCTGTGCTCGTTGTAACCACAGCAGCTTCTTCCTAAGCCATTTTCAGGAGTATATTATCAATAACTTCAAGTGTGTCTTCCAGGTTCAGATCTTCTGTGGCCCCGGTTTCGGCCCCAGTAGCTTCAGCTGCGCCGGTTTCAGCTTCGGGGGTTTTCACTCTGGTGGCTTCGGCTGCGGCGCCTTTTGCTCCGGCGGTCTCGACAAAAGCAACTTTTGACACTGTCGCCGGTGGCGGTGTCTGATGAATCGCATCTGCTATCTGAATAATTCTTTGTTTTTTCTGCAGTGCAGGACCTTCTTCTGCCGAAGCTGCTTTGTCCTTCTGAAAAAACATCGTCAGTTCCGGCGCCAGCGGACTTAGCTTGACAGGCAAAGGTTCAGTCATAACCTTCATATTCTCTTCTACATCGGCAGCAGAAGGTGTTGTAGGAGTATCTTCTTCCCGAACCAACGTTTTTGGTTCTGGAGATGCAGTTTTTCTCTTTCTTGCAGCAGCCACCTTCGGCTCAGGGCTCAGCTTTTCAGGACTCAGTTTTTTAGAAATCTCCTTTTTCTTTTTTTCCACTTCGGTGCTCTCTTCGTCAACAGCGCTGGCAATTCTTTTTCTCTTCGGGCCGCCAGCATCTCCACCCAATCACCCATAGTCAGGATATCCGAAGCCTATAGCATCAAGTACTCTGTTTAGCCTTCGTTTCTTCCTAAGCTACTCATTATTTCGATTGTATCGAGCCATTCTTGGCAAGGAGCCTTAAAATATTTCTTGAACTTATAATGATAGGGTAGCCGGACAAGCTCCCCTTCTTTCTTCTCCCCTGTAGGCTTCGGCATAGTCCACTCCTTCATAGTTGGAAATACTCTGAAGGCAAGAAATTCCTGCACTAAATCTCTAGTGCCAATGTGCTCTGCAATAATTCTGAATTCAGCTAACGCTTTTTGGGTTGGACCTTCTGGTGTCATATTGCACTGAGGTCGGGTTTCTCCGAAGATTAATTCAAGCGGACTCTGCACAAGCTTCTCCTTGTCGTCACCAACCTTGACGTAGAACCATTCCGATTTTCAGCCTGCCGACCACTTGCTTTGATAACTGATGACAGGAAATTTTGTGGTTTTTCGATATGCAAAGTTGTAACAACTAAAATTTTCATGTAGCCCATCCTTTCTGGCCTTTGTTTGGTAGTGTAGCTCGTGTACTCGGCCGAAACCTTCGACAAATGGCTCCACTACTTGGCTTCGGAGAGCCCAAATATAAACACTAAGCCTAACAATGGCGTTAGGAGTCAGTTGGTGAAAGTAAATTCCAAACTTTTGAAGCACATCAGCAATCATCCTATTCAAAGGAAATCTCAAGCCAGCTTTAAGAAAACTCTTGAAAATCACTATCTCATCCTTCTCTGGCTTCGGGGTAGTTTCCTCTCCACCAAAGCGAATCAGCTTTTTCTCATCTTCGTTGAAGTAGCCCGATTTCACCATCTTGGAAAGATCAGCCTTGGAGATAGTCGACTTTCCAAAGTCCAGATGGCTAGGCTTGCTCGGTACTAAGATATTGTAATCATCGTCAGAGTCAGCCTCCTCAATATCTCCTTGTTCTGCTTCGGCAGCGGGAACTTCTTCTGATGTCACCAATCCAGATCGTTATTGCTTCCGAGATAGGAACAGTCTCCACACCTTCGGCTTCATCTCCCTCACGCTCAACTCTAGAAGTAGAGCGCACTCTGGCCATTTAATTTTGAATTTCTTGAAAAAATTCTTCGAAAATAATAGTCTTCTCTTCCGAAGCTATTCTTCTGACGAAGCAAATCCTAAATTGGAGCTTCGTTTGAAAGTTAAGCTTCGGCTATGGTCGGAAATTTTGGCAGCAAAACAGTACAATAGCAATGAATGTTGTGGTAACTTCACACCTACTCGTCTGTTTATATAGTGTTACAGGTAAGAAGGTGAATCGTCAGGATTTTTACACCAGGCAAACAGTTGCTCGCACCCGCTGAACGGTGGGCCGCAAGAACCAGAACAGTGAATCTGCATGGTGGGACCGCTACACGCTTGAAAGCTGTATCGTTTCTCGACAACGAGCTCAGGGAAGGTGTTTTTCGGACCTTCGGCTTCCTGAAGCCTAAGAGACTTTTTTCACGGATCAAGCTCGTTACGAAAAACGATCTAGCACCGTGAAGGGGCTACTGTTGGGACCATGCTTCGTTGCCGAAGGTCCTGCAGAAAGAAACAGCCTCGGCTGAAGCTGCTCGTACGTGATGCCGAAGGTGCCATTTCGTGAAGCTTCAGAATTACAAACCGACTTAAAGATAGAATGACCTTTTAGTCCATGAGAGTTTGAGTCATTGTTGTAAACTTTTATGAGGGGTATGATTGTAATTCCTCACGGGCTGTGTCCTGTGCCTATAAATAGTGAACAGTATTCCTTTACTGTTCACACGTTCCTGCAATTACGATAGCATCACTCAGAAATTATCCTTTGTCAAGGCAGAGGTATAAATGTATCTAAATGCTATGTTTGAACATCTTAAATTTATATATAGTAAATAAATGATGTTATTTATTTCCAATTCACTTGTTTTTTAATGCTCGTTATCTTACGTTATTTCATATTATCTTTGTAAATTCGACTACGAAGGTATAATCTTCGTAGTTCTGCCATTATAACCTTCGTACTCCGAAGCATATCCTTGAGGAAATAATGCTTTAGAGGACAAAGGGCATTGATATTTAACATTTTATGTTGCCTTGTTCTTAATTCATAGCATTTGAGAACAAGTCCCCAACAGCTGTTATCTCTAAAACGCCGACGTCACCAGTAACCGCTCGGTCGTTATTTCTAAAACACCGATGTTGTGGCAGAACCGCCCGAATTATTCCAGCTTAAGTGCCTAAGTCACGCCCCAGGGGCCATAACACACTTAAATCGGAATAACCCGTCAGTCCCTCAGATCTAGTCTGATAGAGCCACTTAACCAGGATCAAATTCCACAATCTCACTCGAAGGTGAGTCACAGAAGAAATACAATAAAACAGGAAATCTCAAATTAGGTACTGAGTTATTACATAAATCAGAGTTTTTGAGTAGCAAATAAAGTTCACAAAATAAAGTGCAGCGGATAATCGATGTCGTCGGTAATGAGGAAATGGGCAAGGCCTAGCCACTATTCCTCATGCTCCTCTCCTGCCGGAGCAACATCCCACTCGACCGTCCAACCCGGTGGCAGGGTGGTAGGCCAAGTCACACCATCAACCATTTCCTGAATGGTACCTGCAAAAATTGTGCCACAAGCAAGGCTGAGTATACTAATACTCAGCTAGACTTAACCGGTGTGAGGAGTCTACTCCTCTACCTCTAGACTATGCAGCTGTTTGGCTGAGGGGTTTGGTTTGCCAAAAGCACTAGCTGTTTCTAAAAGCAAATTTTAGCTTTTCAAATTCTATCATCATTAACTTAGCTAGATGGCTCCTTCTAAGCATACATGGTAACAATCAATTAGTTCAATCAACAATTTATCTCATGTAACCACAATTCACTTCTTACTCGATGCAGTACAAGGAATCAAGCAGTCTCATTAGCTGCGAGAAGCAGACGATTCGAATCGAGTTTTAACCTTGCAAGGTAAACCTAAACACACGGCATGTCAGGGTACTCCGACCCCACACATGACTGTCACACCCGGTTTTAGAAGGCAAACCGAATGCGAACCATGTACGTGCCAGGATCAGTTATTCACGTACACAGCAGTTACATAACATGGACATCATCACACAGTGCTCAAAATAGTATTAATAAGGGAAATAGTCGATTACATCATACGTCTGAGACGTCCATATAGTCCTTACAATAAATCAAAGTGCGGAAAAGAAACGTAGATAACCGCGGCCTTCACAGGCAGCCGACTGGGGGTTGCCGCTAACCCACACCTAGAACTCGTCGTAGTCTTGGAACTCCTGGAAGTCTCCTTCCACAGCTTCATCTTCGTCTGAGAAGTGGTTGCAATGCTAACAACCTGGGGATGGGGGGGTTTGGTGTGTAGAGCAAGGGTGAGTACACATCAACATACTCAGCAAGTATCCTGTTTTGGCTGTAGTGGACTAGCTTTATGTGGGGATAAGTCAAGCAGTTGCTTTTAGTTGGTCAGATTATTACTTACTAGTAGAAAGCTAAGTTTTAGCATTAACCCAAGTTATTAACCCAAACGTACTCCTTTCCAAACGGAAAGAGTACCACTTACCAACACCAGAGTCATAACCAGAACCATCAATCTCATAACCACCTGTACCAAAGTATCTCTGATCAAGTACCACTAATCACTGGAGCTCCCTTGGCCGCTCATAACCGCGAGCACGGCTGATATATCAGTTTTCAAACACTCTGCAGAGGTTGTGCACTTTACCCACAAGCTGTGATTCCCATTCTGCCCGGAGATCATGACTCTCCATTGATCACTACCAAGGTGACCCAGCAGGGCATCACTACGTAGCCTTTACAGAGATTCCCCGGGGCTGTAGCCACCCGTTAGGTTTCCTAAATGCACCGCACTCCTCCCCAAGGGGCGAACCCAAACTTGGCAGAGCGAGCCGCATACACCGAGCCCCATTGACGGCACGACGGCTAAGCGAACTACACCCCGGATCCTCTAATTATTCAGCTAAGGGCATCCCATTCCACCCTCATGGTTGCACTGTTTTCCCGGGCGGTCATCCATAGAACAGGTCCTTACGGAGAGGCACTCGAGAAACCGCTCGAGTCCCCTTGAAGACCACAAGTATAACATCATAATAAGAGAAGGGAAAACAGCGTATCATAGATAATCTCATCATGTTCATTGATTAGAGTTTGAGCAATAGCATAAAGCTAAACAATAATAACCCAACCCAGATAGGTAAACAAGGACATGGATAACAAAAGCTAGTCAATCCTTAGGCATAAATGTGTAAAGCGGGAGGTGAATTAAATAATGAATAGGACATAGATAGGTCAAGGGACACTTGCCTCCACCAACCGACTGCTGCTCAGGGGCTTCTCCTGCGAGTTCCTCGGGCTCTTCAACCGGATCGTTCTCTATGCGAGCGCAAACATACATACATCCACATATTTAATACCAAAGAACAGTACATCATACAATAGAATGCAATAAGTAAACAGACGTTCCACGCGGGCTCGCGAGTACGGTTAAGAAAGAAATAGGAAAAGACAGTCGAGAAACGATCACTTTACATGATTATAAATTAACCACTCGCTTAATGGAAGGAAATTTAATGTAGACACTATGTTTAGCGTAAAGTAAAGTCATGTTTCATGTCTAATTATTATAAGTAGGTGGAGATAAATAAAAGGATGGTCACGCGGCGAGACGCGCGACAAAGCTCTCTAAAACAAATTAAGAAGTTAACGACTCGTCGCGCGACCGAGCACGCAACGAGATACTTCGCCTTAGCTACGAGGAGACGTTAAGCGTCGCGCGACGAAGCGCATGACGGCATACGTCGACTAAACTGAGTCCAAAGTGGAACGTCGCGTGAATACGCACGCGGCGTTACACCTTAAACAACCTGAAACAAAAATGGATCGTCGTGCGACGAAGCGCATGACGCAACACAAGATAGAATCTGAATTTAGACAAATCCGTCGCGCGGCGAAGCGCGCGACGCAACACGCTAATTAACGAATAATCACCGCGAGCGCGGGCGAGCGAAGATACGGTCGGGCGAGGCCGGGACGGGGGAACGGGCGGCCGAGCTAGGGCCAGGGCGGTTGAACCGGCCAAGGGGGCGGTTGAACCGGCCGGGGGCGGTTGGGCCGGCCGGGGCCGCGCCGGGGCCGCGCCGGGCCACGCCGGGGGCGCGCCGGGGCCGCGCTGCGCGCGAGCAGGGGAGGGGCAGGGGCGGGCGGGCGCCGCCGGGCGGGCAGGGGCGGGCGAGCGCCGCCGCGGGCGAGCAGGGGCGGGCGAGCACCGCCGCGGGCCAGGGGAGGGCAGGCGCCGCCGCGCGGGGCCGGGCAGGGGCGGGCAGGGGGCCGAGCGCCGCCGGGGAGGCCGGGGGAGGGGCCGAGCGGGGGCCGAGCGGGGGCCGAGCGCCGCCGGGGAGGGAGGGGGAGGGGCCGCGCGAGGGGGGGGGGCTGGGGACGGGCGCCGAGCGCCGCCGCGGGAGGGGGCGGGCGGGCGAGCGCCGCCGGGGAGGGAGGGGGAGGGGCCGCGCGAGGGGGGCCGGGGACGGGCGCCGAGCGCCGCCGCGGGAGGGGGCGGGCGGGCGAGCGCCGCCGGGGAGGGCAGCCGGGCGGGGCCGAGCGCCGCCGGGGCGGGAGCGAGCAGGGGCGCGCGCGGGCAGGGGAAAAGGGGAGGGAGAGAGAGAGGAGAAGGGGAGGGGAGCTCACCTCGGGGTCCAAAATCCGGTGATCGCCGTCTCCAAATCCTAGGGCACCACGGGGAGAGAGAGGTGGAAGAGGGAGAGGAGAGGTTGTTGCGCGGGAGATCCAAATGAGAGAGAGAGAGGGGAGGGGGGCGCATGGGGGGGTTTGGGCGCCAGGGGCGCGCAGGCCGGGGCGGGCCGGGCCGGTTGGGCTGGGCTGGACTAGGTTGGGCTGGGCCGGGTCACTTCGCGGATCGAAAACCCACGACGAGCGCGGACCACTAAACGGAATTAAATCGCGAATCGAAATCCGGAACGGAACGAGACGAACACTCAACATCAGACAAAGAAATGTGCTTCGGCATGATGCAACACCCATGACACTTAGGTTTTGGTTTATACATGACACGGACACCTGCCGCTATACTGGTTTGAAATTGGGAAGAAGGAGCAAACGGGAAAAGAGAAAAGAGAGTAACGCCCGAATTTGGTGAGAGTAAAGAAGAAAAAAAATTCTACCCCCAAATTCAGGGCGTTACAAACCTATCCCCCTTAAAAGAATCTCGCCCTCGAGATTCAGGGTCGGCTAGCAAAGAGCTCAGGGTATTTAGCCATCAGATCATCTTCACGCTCCCAGGTTGCTTCTTCCTCAGAGTGATGATTCCATTTGACTTTGCACATTCTGATGGTCTTCCTTCGGGTGACTCTGTCTGCAACCTCAAGGATTTGCACTGGCTTCTCAACGTAGGTCAAGTCCTCCTGGACTTCAAGACCTTCCACTGGCAACTGCTCTTCTGGCACACGCAAGCACTTCTTCAACTGAGACACATGAAAGACATCATGCACAGCAGACAAATTCTCTGGCAAACTGAGCTGATAGGCCACTTCTCCACGTCTTGCAAGAATCTGATACGGACCAATGTAGCGGGGTGCTAGCTTGCCTTTCACTCCGAATCTTCTGACTCCTCTGATCGGTGACACTTTCAGATAGACAAAGTCTCCGACTTCAAAACTCAGCTCTCTTCTTCTTGTGTCTGCATAGCTTCGCTGCCTCGATTGCGCTATCTTCAGATTCTCTCGGACCATCTTGATGTTCTCTTCGGCTTCAAGCAAAATGTCTGGCCCAAACACTTGCTTTTCTCCAGGCTGATCCCATTGCAACGGAGTTCTACAACTCCTTCCATAGAGCGCCTGAAATGGTGACATCTTCAAACTGGCCTGGTAACTGTTGTTATAGGAAAACTCTGCATAAGGCAATCGCTTGTCCCATCCGGACTGATCTTGCAACGCACAGGCTCTCAACATGTCTTCAAGAATTTGATTGGTCCTTTCGGTCTGGCCATCTGTCTGCAGATGATAAGCTGAACTGAAATTCAGATGCGTGCCCAAAGCTTCATGCAACTGCTGCCAGAAATGAGAGGTGAACTGCGTTCCTCTATCTGACACTATCTTCTTTGGCACACCATGAAGACAAACGATCCGAGACATATACAACTCTGCTAATACTGCACTGCTGTAGTTGGTCTTGACAGGTATGAAGTGGGCTGATTTGGTCAAGCGGTCCACTACTACCCAAATGGAATCGTAGCCGGCTCGAGTGCGAGGCAATCCGACTATGAAATCCATACCGATTTCATCCCATTTCCACTGAGGAATCTGCAACGGTTGCAACAATCCAGCAGGTCTCTGGTGCTCTGCCTTAATTCTTCGGCAACTATCGCACATAGCCACATGCTCTACGATTTCCCTCTTCATTCCGTACCACCAGAATTTCTTCTTCAGATCCTGATACATCTTCTCACTGCCAGGGTGAATCGAATAGGCTGTCTCATGAGCTTCTTTAAGAATCAACTCCCGAATGGACTGGACATTGGGAACACACAAGCGGTCTTTGAACCATATCACACTTTCTGCATCTTCTCGAAAATCTTTGCCTTTGCCATCTAGAATCAGTCGCCGAATCTCACTGATCTTCTCATCATTCTTCTGCGCTTCTTTGATTTCGCGCTCTAAGGTAGGTTCCAACTCGACTGTGACTCCTCGCGAATTGTTCAGAAAACCGAGACTCAACTTGTCAAACTCCTTGGCCAACTCATAAGGCATTGGACGAGCAACCATCAGATTGACTTGACTCTTTCTGCTCAAAGCATCTGCCACTACATTTGCTTTGCCTGGATGGTATTGAATCTCCAACTCATAATCTTTTATCAACTCTAACCATCTTCGTTGCCTCATGTTCAACTCTGACTGAGTGAATATGTACTTCAGACTCTTGTGGTCTGTGTAAACATCACATTTCTGTCCATACAAATAGTGCCTCCATGTCTTCAGTGCGTGAACCACTGCTGCCAACTCTAGATCATGGATTGGGTAGTTCTTCTCATGAACCTTCAACTGTCGGGACGAGTAGGCCACAACTCTTCCCTCTTGCATCAACACACATCCCAAACCTGTGTAACAAGCATCACAATACACCGAGAAGGGCTTGTGCACATCAGGCAAGACTAGGACAGGCGCTGTAGTCAACTTCTCTTTCAGCGCTTCAAAGGCCTCTTGACATTTCTGGGTCCACTTGAACTCAACCTTGTTGCCTAGCAACGCTGTCATCGGTTTCGCAATCTTCGAAAACCCTTCAATGAATCGCCGATAGTATCCGGCCATTCCAATGAAACTCTTGATTCCTCGAGCATCTGTTGGCGCTTTCCAGTTCAAAATGTCTGCCACTTTCTTCGGATCCACAGCCAATCCTTCTTTGTTGATTATGTGACCCAAGAACAGGACTTCACTGATCCAGAACTCACACTTGCTCAACTTCGCATACAACTGGTGCTCTCGCAATCTCTGCAATACCATCTTCAAATGATCTGCATGTTCTTCTTCGCTTTGAGAATAAACCAGAATGTCATCAATGAATACCACCACAAACTTATCAAGGTAATCCATGAATACACTATTCATCAAGTTCATGAAGAACGCTGGCGCATTGGTCAAACCAAAAGACATCACTGTGAACTCATACAAACCATACTTGGAAATGAATGCCGTCTTCGGAATGTCCGAAGGTCGGATCCTGAGCTGATGATAACCTGACCTCAGATCAATCTTGGAGAACACACTGGCTCCTCTCAACTGGTCGAACAGATCTTCTATTCTGGGCAAGGGATACTTGTTCTTAATCGTGACTTCATTCAGAGCTTGATAATCGATACACATCCTCTTGGTGCCATCTTTCTTCTCCACAAATAGGACAGGGGCGGCCCAAGGCGAGGTGCTTGGCCGAATGTAACCTTTCTCTGACAGCTCATCGATTTGCTTCTTAAGCTCAACCAACTCTGGTCCAGATATTCTGTAAGCTCTCTTGAAGATAGGGGCGGTTCCAGGAAGAAGCTCTATGGCAAACTCAACTTTCCGCTATGGTGGCATACCCGGTAAGTCCTTTGGAAACACATCTGGGAACTCGGACACAACCTTGATCCTCTCAATTGGGTCTGCTTCACTGCTATCGACAGCCATCTGATAACAACTTCCTTTCTTTGGCTCAGGCGGGACTAACTCGGTCACCACTTCCTCTCCTAGTGGGGACACCAACTTGATGGTCCTTTTATCACAACTGATAACTGCCTGATACTTATCTAGCCAATTCATCCCTAGGATGACATCTATTCCCTGAGTACCCATTACTATAAGGTTGGCGGGAAACGC
The DNA here is from genome assembly GCF_902167145.1 of Zea mays. Taxonomy (NCBI): domain Eukaryota; kingdom Viridiplantae; phylum Streptophyta; class Magnoliopsida; order Poales; family Poaceae; genus Zea; species Zea mays. The sequence continues at coordinate 95,516,128 of NC_050097.1, forward strand.
TATCCCCCTTATTTCCACACTTATATTCAAACAAATGCTATCGGCTCGAATTCTACCACCGGCTGAGTCAATTTGAATGGGGGTTGACATGGTAGTAATTGGAAGATTATGTGCTTCTACCCATGATGCAGTAATGAAAGAAGCGTTGCTCCAGTATCAAATAACACTTCTGCAATATGGGAGTCGACTGGGAACATACCTACTATCATGCCGGGGGTCTCCTGAACTGCTTCAGCCTCCAAGTGGTTCAGTCTCCCATGATTATAGCGCGGCTGAGAGCGGTTGCCTGATCCAGGCTGAGGCACATTCTGCTTGGCGGGGGCATTGGGGCCTGACTGCTGCTGGGCTGCCTTCTTCGGACATTGCATCACCCAGTGGCCTTGCTCTCCACAGTGGAAACATGCCCTGTTTCCAACCTGAGCTGGTGCTGCCTGATTGTTCTGCTGGTTTGCTGGGGCAGGAAGGCGAGGTGGTTGCTGATACACCCAGCCCAGGTGGGGTTGGCCGAGGCCCAACAAATTAGGGTTGCCCGGAGGCCAACAGTTCATTAAGCACACCCAACTCAGGGAAAGGCCCAATCACCCCAAAAGACTAGTCCAATGGGGGAAGGGTGGCTCTCCCTTTTAAAGTGGCTTCCTCCTCCCAAGTTAAGCGAGGTGGGATAATTCTGAGGCTCACACGGTCGCCGTCCGACTACAATTGGGCTAACTGGGCCAATTGCGTCTTTGCCAACGGGTAATAGTGGAGGATGTCCTCATCATTCCCACCTTCTTAAAATGGGCCCTAGCTCCGATACCAGATGATACACCCAGCCCAGGTGGGGTTGGCCGAGGCCCAACAAATTAGGGTTGCCCGGAGGCCAACAGTTCATTAAGCACACCCAACTCAGGGAAAGGCCCAATCACCCCAAAAGACTAGTCCAATGGGGGAAGGGTGGCTCTCCCTTTTAAAGTGGCTTCCTCCTCCCAAGTTAAGCGAGGTGGGATAATTCTGAGGCTCACACGGTCGCCGTCCGACTACAATTGGGCTAACTGGGCCAATTGCGTCTTTGCCAACGGGTAATAGTGGAGGATGTCCTCATCAGTTGCTGATTCTGCCTCTGAAACTGACCTCCTAACTGATTGCTCTGACGGTTCTGGTACTGATGCTGAGGATACTGCCTTTGGAACTGCTGATGTTGCTGAGGTGGACGCTGGTTCTGCTTGAACTGCTGAGGTTGATTGCCTGAGAAACGAGGACGATTGCTGCTTCCAGGCTGCGGTCCACTGATCTTGCGCTTACGATCTTCCATCTCCTTACGCTTCCTCTCTGTCATGATTGCCCTGTCAATCAGGTGCTGAAATGTCGGGAAGGTGTGATTCATCAGTTGGTACTGCAGAGGGTCAACCAAGCCTCTCAAGAAACGGTACTGTCGCTTGGCGTCGGTGTTGACATCTTCAGGAGCATAGCGAGACAACTGCAGAAATCTGTCCCGATACTCACTGACAGACAATGGCCCTTGCTTGAGAGCCAGGAACTCCTCCTTCTTCACTGTCATCAGACCTGCAGGAACATGGTACTGACGAAAGCTACCTCTGAACTCTTCCCAGGTGATGGCGTCAAGATGGGCATGGGTGGCGAGGTAAGACTCCCACCATGACTGGGCTGCTCCTCTCAACAGACGGGGACCATACAGGACTTTCTCCCTATCATCGCACTGAGCGGTATGCAACTCCCGCTCCACAGTGCGCAGCCAGTCTTCAGCATCCATGGGGTCAGAAGAATGAGCGAACGTTGGTGGATGACCTCTCATGAATTCAGCACGCTTGTCTCTGGGCATCTGAGGCATCTGAGGCTGAGGTGGGGCCTGCTGTTGCTGCTGCTGTTGCTGCTGAATGGCGGCCAAAGTCTGACCGATGGCTTGAACTGCCTGAGTCTGCATCAGAAACATCTGCTCGATCGACATCGGGGGCGGGGTCGGCAGGTGCTGCTGCTGGGGCACCTCATCCTGTTGAGCGGCTCGCTCCTGCTAAGCACGCCTTCCTCCTCTGCGCCTGTTCTCTGACATCTGCAGAATGCAACCACACATCAGAACTGATCTGGCAAATCTTGCAGCATAAGAAAAGAGTATAGAATTCTTCAACAGCACTGAACAGATGAGCATCTTCACTGATCTCCAACACAGACCACACAGCTTCTCAGATAAAGAGGAAAGTGGAATAAAAGGTTTCCCAACTATATAGCTAACTCCATTAACATAATAGGTAAACCAAAATGCGGGGGATACCCACACTCTGGTGACAGTCATTACAAAGATCCAAACCAAACATAGTTCATCATGACAAACATAGATGCACAGGATATAGCAAACCACCCTGTCTAACTAGGACTAACTAAGACCGAGACTAACGCTAAGACTGTAGCTTCTACGTATATATTTCGTATTAATTACAAGATCCAACTCTAACGAGCTATGGTTCTAGAGTTATCTTGGTCTTGCAGTCGGGGTTGCCATAGGACTGGTGTCCACGCTGAGGTGAGCGGTACGGGTGCTGAGTCCCGACGGGGGCGGGGGAACCACCATCCAGGTGACGACGTTCCGCGCGCTCAGCCCGCAGCAGGGCGATCTCAGCACGAGCCCTACTCAGCTCGTCTAATGCATGGTCCAGCTCCGTGTTTAGCACGGCGGCTAGGTTGACTGTGCTGCTCAACCTAGGATTGCCCTCACCGACAGGTGAGACAATCACGCCTCCTGTGCTGCCAGATGGACGGCGGGGGTAATACTTCAGGTCAAGACCATCAGCTGCCCCACCGAAAACCGAGCAGTAGTGCGAAAGCGCACGCCGTGCAGCATCTTGCATGGCTGCCTCAGCTGAGTCCCGCTCAGAGATAGAATAGTGCTCTGAGCAGGCCTCCGCACCCTGGAGACTGTTCTCCGGGCAGCGCACCAAGCAAGTTGCCTCCCAGCGGTCCGGGTAGACCCCGCGACTGTGCTGGTAGACCACACAGCGATACTCGACGGACCAAGTATGCCGGTTAAATGCCCGACGTAGCAGGGTGTCGAGCGCATCGTGGAAGTGACACCCGCGAGCAGCATCGCGAGTGATGGGTCGAGCAACCCATCCTTCCGGCTCATGGTTAGCAGAGAAGTCGGTGTCGTGGCTCGAGCTGTCGTCGCCACCTCCGTCGTCTGGGTCTCCTCCAGCGGCTACTCTAGAAGCTGGGACGCCTAGTGGTGGTGCAGGGGGCGCCTCCAAAGGAAGCACAAGGGAGCAGCTTCTCACAGACTCTATCTCCTGTTGGAGCAAGAAGGAAGAGCCCTGCTGCTCCTGTCGTCGACGTTCCTGCTCCTCATGCAGGCGGTGGTGCAGTCTCTCCAAGTGGCTGGACTGTCCGGCCACGGGACGGCGAAGCGGACGCTCAGCAAGGCGGGAGGGTAAGAAGGGGATGACTGACTTTCGTGCAGTGTGTCTAAGTCGAGCCATCTACAAAAGACATCGCAAGCAAAAGGGTGAGAACAGAATTAATATGACCAGCAAGTAATGATACATAAGTAAATGAAGGATTAGAATAAAACATGATTTTCAGCAAGGTATAATATATAGTAGAACATAGGTTTGGTCGGTATGACCAACTTTTGAAGGGATATCAAAGTCAAGGCAGAGACAGAGGTCTATAGTCCTTAGAACGACCATTCTACTCTAGGTTAGCGGTCCTACAGTCAGCACGACTTTGATACCACTTATGTCACACCCGGTTTTAGAAGGCAAACCGAATGCGAACCATGTACGTGCCAGGATCAGTTATTCACGTACACAGCAGTTACATAACATGGACATCATCACACAGTGCTCAAAATAGTATTAATAAGGGAAATAGTCGATTACATCATACGTCTGAGACGTCCATATAGTCCTTACAATAAATCAAAGTGCGGAAAAGAAACGTAGATAACCGCGGCCTTCACAGGCAGCCGACTGGGGGTTGCCGCTAACCCAAACCTAGAACTCGTCGTAGTCTTGGAACTCCTGGAAGTCTCCTTCCACAGCTTCATCTTCGTCTGAGCAGTGGTTGCAATGCTGACAACCTGGGGATGGGGGGGTTTGGTGTGTAGAGCAAGGGTGAGTACACATCAACATACTCAGCAAGTATCCTGTTTTGGCTGTAGTGGACTAGCTTTATGTGGGGATAAGTCAAGCAGTTGCTTTTAGTTGGTCAGATTATTACTTACTAGTAGAAAGCCAAGTTTTAGCATTAACCCAAGTTATTAACCCAAACGTACTCCTTTCCAAACGGAAAGAGTACCACTTACCAACACCAGAGTCATAACCAGAACCATCAATCTCATAACCACCTGTACCAAAGTATCTCTGATCAAGTACCACTAATCACTGGAGCTCCCTTGGCCGCTCATAACCGCGAGCACGGCTGATATATCAGTTTTCAAACACTCTGCAGAGGTTGTGCACTTTACCCACAAGCCGTGATTCCCATTCTGCCCGGAGATCATGACTCTCCATTGATCACTACCAAGGTGACCCAGCAGGGCATCACTACGTAGCCTTTACAGAGATTCCCCGGGGCTGTAGCCACCCGTTAGGTTTCCTAAATGCACCGCACTCCTCCCCAAGGGGCGAACCCAAACTTGGCAGAGCGAGCCGCATACACCGAGCCCCATTGACGGCACGACGGCTAAGCGAACTACACCCCGGATCCTCTAATTATTCAGCTAAGGGCATCCCATTCCACCCTCATGGTTGCACTGTTTTCCCGGGCGGTCATCCATAGAACAGGTCCTTACGGAGAGGCACTCGAGAAACCGCTCGAGCCCCCTTGAAGACCACAAGTATAACATCATAATAAGAGAAGGGAAAACAGCGTATCATAGATAATCTCATCATGTTCATTGATTAGAGTTTGAGCAATAGCATAAAGCTAAACAATAATAATCCAACCCAGATAGGTAAACAAGGACATGGATAACAAAAGCTAGTCAATCCTTAGGCATAAATGTGTAAAGCGGGAGGTGAATTAAATAATGAATAGGACATAGATAGGTCAAGGGACACTTGCCTCCACCAACCGACTGCTGCTCAGGGGCTTCTCCTGCGAGTTCCTCGGGCTCTTCAACCGGATCGTTCTCTATGCGAGCGCAAACATACATACATCCACATATTTAATACCAAAGAACAGTACACCATACAATAGAATGCAATAAGTAAACAGACGTTCCACGCGGGCTCGCGAGTACGGTTAAGAAAGAAATAGGAAAAGACAGTCGAGAAACGATCACGTTACATGATTATAAATTAACCACTCGCTTAATGGAAGGAAATTTAATGTAGACACTATGTTTAGCGTAAAGTAAAGTCATGTTTCATGTCTAATTATTATAAGTAGGTGGAGATAAATAAAAGGATGGTCGCGCGGCGAGACGCGCGACAAAGCTCTCTAAAACAAATTAAGAAGTTAACGACTCGTCGCGCGACCGAGCACGCAACGAGATACTTCGCCTTAGCTACGAGGAGACGTTAAGCGTCACGCGACGAAGCGCATGACGGCATACGTCGACTAAACTGAGTCCAAAGTGGAACGTCGCGTGAATACGCACGCGGCGTTACACCTTAAACAACCTGAAACAAAAATGGATCGTCGCGCGACGAAGCGCACGACGCAACACAAGATAGAATCTGAATTTAGACAAATCCGTCGCGCGGCGAAACGCGCGATGCAACACGCTAATTAACGAATAATCACCGCGAGCGCGGGCGAGCGAAGATACGGTCGGGCGAGGCCGGGATGGGGGAACGGGCGGCCGAGCTGGGGCCAGGGCGGTTGAACCGGCCGGGGGCGGTTAGGCCGGCCGGGGCCGCGCCGGGGTCGCGCCGGGCCACGCCGGGGGCGCGCCGGGGCCGCGCTGCGCGCGAGCAAGGGAGGGGCAGGGGCGGGCGGGCGCCGCCGGGCGGGCAGGGGCGGGCGAGCGCCGCCGGGGGCGAGCAGGGGCGGGCGAGCGCCGCCGCGGGCCAGGGGAGGGCGGGCGCCGCCGCGCGGGGCCGGGCAGGGGCGGGCAGGGGGGCCGAGCGCCGCCGGGGAGGCCGGGGGAGGGGCCGAGCGGGGGGCCGAGCGGGGGCCGAGCGCCGCCGGGGAGGGAGGCCAGGCGGGCGAGCGCCGCCGGGGAGGGAGGGGGAGGGGCCGCGCGAGGGGGGGCTGGGGACGGGCGCCGAGCGCCGCCGCGGGAGGGGGCGGGCGGGCGAGCGCCGCCGGGGAGGGAGGGGGAGGGGCCGCGCGAGGGGGGCCGGGGAAGGGCGCCGAGCGCCGCCGCGGGAGGGGGCGAGCGCCGCCGGGGAGGGCAGCCGGGCGGGGCCGAGCGCCGCCGGGGCGGGAGCGAGCAGGGGCGCGCGCGGGCAGGGGAAAAGGGGAGGGAGAGAGAGAGGAGAAGGGGAGGGGAGGGGAGCTCACCTCGGGGTCCAAAATCTGGTGATCGCCGTCTCCAAATCTTAGGGCACCACGGGGAGAGAGAGGTGGAAGAGGGAGAGGAGAGGTTGTTGCGCGGGAGATCCAAATGAGAGAGAGAGAGAGGGGAGGGGGCACATGGGGGGTTTGGGCGCCAGGGGCGCGCAGGCCGGGGCGGTCCGGGCCGGTTGGGCTGGGCTGGACTAGGTTGGGCTGGGCCGGGTCACTTCGCGGATCGAAAACCCACGACGAGCGCGGACCACTAAACGGAATTAAATCGCGAATCGAAATCCGGAACGGAACGAGACGAACACTCAACATCAGACAAAGAAATGTGCTTCGGCATGATGCAACACCCATGACACTTAGGTTTTGGTTTATACATGACACGGACACCTGCCGCTATACTGGTTTGAAATTGGGAAGAAGGAGCAAACGGGAAAAGAGAAAAGAGAGTAACGCCCGAATTTGGTGAGAGAAAAGAAGAAAAAAATTCTACCCCCAAATTCAGGGCGTTACAATGACAACCGTCCCCATCGATTCCCCGTTCGCGTCCAGGCCTCACCGCCTTGGCATACAATGCTCCACTGACCCCGGCTGCCACCGTGCAGTGACCGCACTTGTACCCACCATAGCTAGCATGGGAGACCCAGTCTCAGGTCGCATGAGGGATAAAGTCCGCGCCCGGCTTCACTCAGGTACTAGGTTTACCGGTTACCATTTTTCCCGGCATGTGCTTAGTACGTTCAAAAGCTTGACTCAGGTATCCACACATGAATCCTTAATTCATTTTTCCCGTCTCATGGACAAGGCATCCTCCCTAGATCCAAGTCCATAGACCAACATATCCCATTATCAAGATGAATACAATCAATTCCTGACCTCGCGCGAGTGCTAGAAAAATCACTCGACTTCTACCGAGATCCTGATTAGCACGCAGCTACTCGACCTAGCATACTAGTACTCATCTCAAAAAGGAATCCTAAGTTCATGCAACTAGAGGTTTCAAGCAACTCCTACACTTAAGTGCACATTGCAATCCTACAAGCATTAAGTGTAGTAAAATAGCATAATTAACAGGTTATGCATAAAACCGGGGCTTGCCTTCAATTGCTGGGGCTGCGGGGAGATCCTCGATAGCAGCCTCTGAAGCCTGCTCCTGGTCCTCCTCTTGGACAGGTCCTTGCTCGGGGATGAGCACGTACTCTCCGTCGGCAAGATTACAATCTAATGAATGCAATGCGTAAGATATATGCATGATATGATATGTTCTTTTAGAAATCACAACTTCAAGGGTGCATGATCTTCTTGAGTTAAACAAGGTTAACTTTGCTTATGTAAGATCCTTGGGTGGGGTATACTTGGTAAATTGGGTTAAACTTAGCTAAGGTAAGTGGTAGATTAAATTTTTGGGGGTTCCACTGAGTTCCTTTTAAGTCTTAAGGAGAATTGATAAGTTCTCAAGTTAGACTTATTGAGGTGGGGTTTATTTCTTCCTTCCTTTTCTTTTATTTTCTTTAATGTTTTGGAGTAGGTTTGAACTACAAGTTGCCTTTATAAAATTCTAAAAATTCTGCAAAAATGACAGTGGCTTGCTACTGGTGTGTGTTTTTCTGTCTCAAAATTTGGGGATCAGAAAGTGAATAGCTTTCTCTGGACAAAATTATTAAATTCTAGGGCAGAAGGGGTGCTTTGAACTACAACTACTATTTAACAGTGGGCAATTCTCTAGAACTTATTTTTGCTGGCTTTTAGGTGTTATAACATGACTTGATACAAATTTCTAGTCATTAATACTTTTTAATTATTTTTCTATGGTTTTCTCAAGTTTCTAGCCAAATGGGTGCTTTCTACTATTACTATATTTGAAAAACATCAAACAACAAAGTTCTTATTTTTCTTAGTTATTGTTTTGTGCAAGAGCAATAATTCTGAAGTTTGGCCTCTTTTTGCTTAAGGGAAGGGGTGGTATGCATTATTTGAATTAAGTGGCCTTTCTCATAAATCACTAGCAATAGGTGTGAGTTTGCTCCTTTTTCATTGGTTTGTATTTTTCTCTGGTGGCTTATCTCATTATGGACTTAGCAAATTTTTGGTTGCCCATTATCACATTATTAGGGGTTGTTCATGATTTATTTGGAAAATGCCTCATTATCCCTTTATATTTATTTTCCTTACTTAAAAAGTTGGGCTGAGGTGCTCTTTATTTTTGTAGTGGGGCTCTGGTGGTTGTAAGTCCACTGGATTTTTATTAATCATTTTGGTTATAGTTTTGCTACTCTAATAATTGATTTTCAGTCCATATAAGGCTAAATAAAACATTTTAATTTAAAACTGGTCCAAATTAATGGTCTCTGTATTTTTCCTAGGTTCTCTGTTACATAAGTAAACTAGGAAAAATAATCTTAATCACTGTTCATTAATTTCCAATGCCTTTCAGATTTTTTCTAAGTTTTGGGCAAAATAGCTTTAAATGAATAACTACATCATAATTTCTAATGCTGGGGTTCCTATTATTTTTAAACAGTGTCTAAATGAGGTTTGAACATCTACAATTTTTCTTAAGTTCAGCACAGAAGAAAAACTAATTTTCCTTAATTAAGCAAGGTTTGGTAGGTTTCTGTTTTTAATTTTAAACTCTAAAATTTAGAATAGAAATCATAGGGTTTATCATTTTTAAATGATAGTTCATAATATTCAGGAGCTAGCAAAATTGGTTTGACAACTTTTTATGAAGACTTCATCAAGTTATGAATTTTCTAAGTTCTCTGGTCATTTACAAAAAAAGAATAACAGAATTGGATTAATGGAAATCCACTTTGCACTGGGGTCCCTGGCAGGTTTGAAGTTTTCTTCGCGAATCAGTCCTTAAGCTACTATTCACATGAGTCACTGACGTTACAGAAAACCCCTCGGGTTCTACAAATCCTAACCCGAGGTCCTTCTTCTACCTCAAACAGTAACCGCGGCGGAAGAAAGGGCGGAGGGGCTTACCGGCGGCGAGATTGCTCCGGTGAAGTGGTTGAGGATGAAGGGGAGGTCTCGGGGATCACAACGGTGTGCGGGTCGCCGTCGGAGATGGCCGGAGTCGGTCGGTCCACGCGCGCAGGCGGGGATGCTCGTCGGCGGCGATGAGACCGGCCTGGTCACGGCGATATAGTTCAATTAGATGGGTCAGGGAGGTTCACGGGATGCCAGAGAAGATATGAGCGCAAGGGATTGGACGGACACTCACTGGATAGCTCGGTCCACGCGCGGAGGCGGAAGACCGAAGTCCGGTGAGGTCGATCTTGGGCCTCCGGTGAAGTCTGGCCGGGTCCGAGGGCTTGGCAAGTTTCACGGGCTACTGGCGGAGCTAGCCGAAGCACTGGCTTGACTTGAGGATGGCTGGAGTGGGCTGGCCACGGTGGCCGAAGCTCTGGCGGCAATGGCGGGCGGAATTGAGCTCGCCGGAGCTAAGGAGAGGGGGCTGGCCGGTGAGGGTGAGTGCGGGGCGAAGTGAGGTGCGCCCGGGGAGGCTTTATAGGCGCGGGCGGGCACGGCCGAGGGCGTGGGCGCGCGGCGGACTTGACCGGACGCCGGGGTGAGCGCGCGCGGGTTGGGCGAGCTCTGGCGTGCCGACCAGGGTCGAACACGTGTGCCCGTGCGTTCTGCCCAAGTTCTGGCGCGTGTGGTCGCTCATCCGAGCCTGCTTTCGCCTTGGTCAGTGCACAAAACCTCTTCTCCTCCCTACAAGCTACCAATCTTGTGTGGGGGTCATAGGATTTTGCCTACTGGTTGCAGAGATATGGAGCCAGGAAATCCGGTCTGTCTCCCTGCCCAAACCCGAGGCAAATCCAAGGTTTTGTCGTGTCTAGGGCTCGCGTCCCAATGCCATCTTCTGGCACACGACAGAGGGGTTAGTTAGACACAATTTTGTCAATGGGGCCATTAGGATTCGAGTTAGGGATCAAGGTGAACATCCCTGATCTTTGGCTCAAGGTCTGAATTTCAGAATTCTGAAATTCAGAATTCCCATTAAGTCCCCACATGAGAAGCTTGATTTGGGGCTTTATTTGAGTTATTTTGGCTAAGCTTTCTCAACCTTTCTTGTTGCTTATTAAATATACTTCAATTTTTATAATTGGCTCAAGTCATAATTTTAAACTTTTCATCCCCTTTTTCTTATTTTCTTGAATTTTGCTCATGGGGCTCACTTAGGGTTTTTAATTAGGGTTGCACATTCTACCCTTTTCAAGGACTCAATTGTTTTGATCATGATACTTTTAAGTATATTCTTGGTGAATTCTTTACTACTTAAGTTATTTTGATCCTCATGCTTACTTTGGTTCACATAAAATAATGGTTCTTGGTTTGGCATTTGAGAGAAACCCTAGGTGACACTGGGGTGTCACAGACGTAGCCCGTTATCACTCGGCTGTTATTTCTAAAACGCCGACATCACCAGTAATCACTCGACCGTTATTCCTAAAGTGACAACATGGCTCCAAAAGACTCGGATGTAACCGCTAAAACGCCGACATCGCAAAAAAAGGAAAAACCACTCGGTTGCCACCTCTGAAAATACTAACAGTAAATCAGTCGCTTTTTCTCTACGAACATGCAGGCAAATCTAAAACGCGACTCGATGATTCTAAAGTCGTTACTCAAGCATTACATCCAAGAACAACAACTACATTAAGCATAAATACGATCGACCGATCGACGGGAAGAGAAGCGACGGGAAAGCAAAGGAACACACACAGAATGGGGCGAAATCTTCTTCATTATAAAGGGAGGGGAAGTATTACCAAACTTTAAAAAACCAACTCATTATGAGTCGGTTTTCTTCCCACTGTTCTATACTACTAACTACTACTACATTACATTTCGCTACACTATACTACTAACTACTACTACATTATTTCCCTAATACTACTTCTACTACTAATCTATACTAACATTTAAAACCAGTGGCGCCTAGTCATTGGCCTTGTTGCTGCCCTTGCTGCTGCCCTTACTGCCGCCCCCTTCGCCGCCGTCGCCGCCACCTTTGCCGTCGTTGCCGTCATCGCCGTCGCCCTCGCCATCGCCGCCACCGCCGCCCTCCTCGGACGAGTCCGAGGAGTTCTTTATTACTTAAGTTATTTTGATACTCATGCTTACTTTGGTTCACATAAAATAATGGTTCTTGGTTTGGCATTTGAGAGAAACCCTAGGTGACACTGGGGTGTCACAGCCTTCCCCCTTAAAGGAATCTCGTCCCGAGATTCGGGCCAGAGTCCTCCTAGGGTGAAGCGAAGGGTGAGACTTATAGGAAATGGGTGACTATTGTTATTATTAGGGTAAAACTGCTCTTCGAATGTCATTCTCTTTGCAACTTCAGAAGGAAGTCCTTTTAAGTTTTACTTCATAGTTACTTCATTCTGAATTAAGATCATATTTTTGAAAATTAGATTCGAAGGGCAGGAGGAGGGGTTGGGGGTGATTACATACCAGCTTCCTTAGGTAGGCAATCGGGGAAGTTGGATCTCAAGAATTCCTCGGTTTCCCAAGTAGCTTCCTCCTCTGAGTGATTACTCCACTGGACCTTGTACATCTTGATCGATTTAGCCCGAGTTGATCTTTCTTTGTAATCCAGAATCTGGGAGGGGTACTCTTGGTACGATAGATCTGGCTCTATCTCCAATTCTGGCTCTGCTATGATCTCGGTCGGCAATCGAACACACTTCTTCAGCTGAGATACATGGAATACACTGTGAATGGCAGACATCTTTGAAGGTAACTTTAGCTTGTATGCCACGGGTCCACATGCTTCTATGATCTCATAAGGTCCAATGTAACGAGGGGCTAGCTTGCCTTTGATCCCAAACCTCTGCACTCCCTTGGTGGGTGATACCTTGAGGTATACAAAACTTCCCACCTCGAACTGGAGAGGTTTCCTTCTTTTATCATGATAACTTTTCTGCCTGGCCTGAGCAGCTTCTAGATTCTTCCTGATTAGCTTGACCTTCCTTTCGGCTTCAGTCACTAAATCAGGTCCAAAAACTTCTCTTTCATCAGGTTGAGACCAATTGAGTGGTGTCCTGCACCTTCTTCCATAGAGAGCTTCAAAAGGTGCCATCTTTAGGCTGGATTGAAAACTATTGTTATAAGCAAACTCTGCCAAGGAGAGGTGCTTATCCCAGTTCTTGCCACTATCGATCGCACAAGCTCTCAGCATATCCTCCAGGATTTGGTTTACCCTTTCCATCTGACCATCAGTCTGTGGGTGGTAAGCTGAACTCCTGATTAGCTTGGTTCCCAAAGACTCTTGCAATTGTTCCCAAAATCTGGCAACAAATTGGGCTCCTCGGTCAGAAACAATGGTCCGAGGTAATCCGTGCAAACACACAATTCGGTCAATATACAATTCTGCATATTTCTGAGCCTTATCAGTGGTGTGCACAGGAAGAAAATGTGCCACTTTCGTCAATCGGTCCACAATAACCCAAATTGAATCATGATGACGAGAGGTGTTGGGCAGACCCACAATGAAATCCATGCTGATGTCGTCCCACTTCCACGAAGGTACGGACAGTGGTTGCAAGGCTCCAGCTGACTTCAAGTGGCTTGCCTTTATCCTCTAACAGGTGTCACATTCTGATACATACTGGGCTATCTCCCTCTTCATTCTGGTCCACCAGTACAAAGGCTTCAGATCATGGTACATCTTGGTGCTTCCCGGATGCATAGAGAATTTGGAGAGATGAGCTTCATCCAAAATTTTCCTCTTGAGGTCCTGGTCTTTAGGAATTACCAATCTGCTTTTGAACCATAACACACCCTTTTTATCCTGGCGAAAACAATTATACTTCTCAACCTTCTGATGGAGATTCTTTTTGATAATTTGCACTCCCTTGTCACTGAGCTGGGCCGTGATAATCTGGTCTTGCAAAGCTGGCTCGATAGAAATGTGAGACAAAGAACCAGAAGGAATCACTTCAATTTGCATCTTGCTCAACTCATCACACAAGGTGTTAATGCGAGAATCCATCAGAATACAATTGCATTGCAACTTCCGACTCAAGGCATCTACTACCACATTAGCTTTTCCTGGGTTATAATGTACCTCCAGGTCATAATCCTTGATCAGCTCTAGCCATCTTCTCTGCCTCATGTTGAGATCAGCCTGAGTAAAAATGTACTTAAGGCTCTTATGATCAGTGAAGATGTTGCAGTGGGTTCCCATTAGATAGTGCCCCACATCTTCAATGCATGAACCACTGCTACCAACTCGAGGTCATGAGTGGGATAATTTTGCTCATGAGGCCTGAGTGCTCTTGAGGCATAAGCAATGACTCGGTTGTCTTGCATCAAGACACAACCTAGCCCGGTGCCAGAGGCATCGCAATATACATCAAAAGGCTTGCTGCTGTCGGGTTGCGCCAATACTGGTGCTGTGGTCAGATGCTGCCTTAATGCATGGAAGGCATCTTCGCACTTCTGACTCCACACAAACTTGACTTCCTTCTTCAGCAACTCAGTAATAGGCTTCGCAAATCGAGAGAAGTCCGGAATAAATCTTCGGTAATAACCAGCTAATCCCAGAAAACTCCGAATCTGGTGAACAGTTGTTGGTGGCTTCCAGTTCATCACTTCTTGCACTTTATCAGGATCAATAGCTATTCCAGCCTGAGAGATAGTGTGACCCAAGAATTTGATTTCCTTTAACCAAAAATCACACTTGGATAACTTGGCATAAAGGTGGTGCTCTCGCAGACGTTGAAGTACTACATGCAAATGCCCGGCATGTTCTTCTTCGTTCTTTGAGTACACCAAAATGTCATCGATGAAAACCACCACGAACTTGTCCAATTCCGGCATGAAAACAGAATTCATCAGATACATGAAATATGCTGGTGCATTTGTCAGCCCGAATGACATCACCAAGAATTAATATAGCCCATATCTTGTTGAGAATGCCGTCTTTGGAATATCACTTGCTCGTATTTTGATCTGATGGTAGCCAGAGCGAAGGTCTATCTTGGAAAACACCTTGGCCCCGACCAACTGGTCAAAGAGAACATCAATACGAGGCAAAGGATACTTGTTCTTGGTAGTTACCGCATTAAGAGGGCGGTAATCTATACACAGCCTCAAACTTTCATCCTTCTTCTTCACAAACAGTGCTGGACATCCCCAAGGCGAAGTGCTTGGGCGAATAAAACCCTTATCCAGCAATTCTTGCAATTGCTTCTTCAATTCTGCCAACTCAGCGGGTGGCATTCGGTAGGGCCTCTTGGAAATTGGGGCCGTTCCCGGTTGCAACTCGATGGCGAATTCAATATCCCGGTCCGGTGGCATTCCTGGCAATTCATCAGGGAAGACATCTGCATACTCACAGACCACTGGGATCTTCTTCAGGGGTAACTCCGTCATAGAGAAGGTACATGACTGAGAAGAACCCTGACTAGGCAGAATCAAAGTGAAATTCCCATAGAAAGGAGAATTAACTTCCACGGTACGACTGGCTACATCAAGCACAACTTGGTGCAAGGTCATCAAATTTGCTCCTAGAATAATGTCCACATTCTCCAATCCCAACACAAGAAGAGTGGTTTTGATAATGTGGCTTCCCAGTTGAATAGGCACACTTTGGTTTAATTGATTAGTTGCAATTTTACCCCCAGGTGTGACTATCATGAATGACCCTTTTGAGTGAGAGAATGGCAGTTTACATTTAGCACTGAACTTTTGGCTAATGAAACTATGAGATGCACCAGAATCAAACAGAATTAAAGCAGGTTGATTATAAACTGAAAAGATACCGGTCATGATAGGAGCTCCTTCTGGTACTTCCTCCAGAGTAGTGAAGTTGAGCTTCCCTTGCCTGACTTGCACCTTCTGCTTTCTTCCCTTGTCTTGATTTGGTGATGGCATCTGCCTCTGCTGGTTCCTAGGACAATTCTTGGCATAGTGGCCCACATTGCCACAAGTGAAACACTTGTTCTCGTTGCCCTGGCGGAACTGCTGCTGCTGCGGAGGCTGATTGTTCCTTGGGGCAGGAGCTGGGTAGCGGTTGGGTGCCGGCTGCTGCTGCTGCTGAGGTGGCCTGATCACTCATCTGCCTACCTGCTGCTGAAAACCCTTGCTCTGATTGTGAGAAACAATCCGGAACCTCTGAGCCTGAGCGGATGGTGCTGCCATTGGTGCCTTTCTCTTCTTCTCTGCCCAGTGAGCAACAATACAATCCTCCTGGGAGATGGCCATGTTGACCAACTCATTGAAGCTATCAGCCCGGACAGTGTTGAGTCGTTCCCGCAGCTTGGTATTGAGACCCCTGCGGAAGCGATCCCTCTTCTTTTCATCAGAATCAGCATGATACCCTGCATACTGGCATAAGTCGTTGAAGGCTTGCGCATACTGCAGTACCGTGCGGGTTCCTTGATTAAGGGCCAGAAATTCATTCAACTTTCGATCAAGAATGCCAGCTGGGATGTGGTGTCCTCTGAAGGCAGTCTTGAATTCATCCCAAGATACCTCACGATCAGCGGGGAGCATAGCACGGAAGTGGTCCCACCAAGTTCGAGCAGGGCCGCGAAGCTGCTGTGCGGCGAAGCGAGCCTTGGCCTCATCAGGGCAGTCTCCCGTGAGGAGGGGAAACTTGGACTCGATGATGAAGACATCCACACTACTGATGCATCTATACCAATACAAGTACCAATTTCTGGTCCCATTACTCGCGCTCGTGCTCGTCAACTCAACCATCAGGTGATTACACTCTTGAGTTCATGTCCATCATATTTAGACCATGGAGACCCGTGCACTCTTGTTTTGCTTAGGAATCAGGGAGAAGACCGAAAGGGAAAAGGATTTGAACATGCTGGATTCGGACTGCAGAAGAACACCAACTTGTGACGGTCACCACGGTCAGATGCGGGCTCGGATTGGAATGTTCAAGCACAACATGGAAAGCTTATCAAGTCTACTTTCATATGGATCCGGAATTATAGTCATATCTGTTCTGAGGCCGCCGTAATCATTGTTTTATTACCGAGACATTTCCTGCCTTTTCTGCCCATGGTGCTGCGTCACCCTATTTTGGCCCAATGGGTCGTGTATCAAGTTAGGTCCATTAGGGACGCATCCTAGGGTTGCAGCACGACCCCAATACCCTTGTGGTCGTCCTCCCATGTTTATAAACCCCCTAGCCGCCACCAAGAACAGCGGGTTTTGTTTAGATCAAGTTTAGCTCTCGCTACTTGCTTGCAAGCGCGCGTGCTAGTTCAGCCGCCCGTCTTCTTGTCTTCGGAACCCCACCATATTGGAGTTTGATCTTTAAACCTACATTTAGATCTGGTAATTTAGTACTTGTTCTACTTGTTCTTGCTAGTTCTTCGATTGCTTGCAGGACGAGTGCCCTAGTGGCCAGGGTGTCACGCTCCACAAGATCGTGACAGCCATAGGAGGTGGTGTATCGGTTGCTAAGGCGCAGCGTCTTTGGAAGGCTGTAGTCGGGCCGTGAACGTCGTCTCCTCCCCCAATCGAGTTATTCCACACCCTCTCATCGAAAGATCGGGCAATCACCCAACGGGTGCACATCAGTTGGTATCAGAGCAAGGTTTATCGGTGAGAGATTTACTTTTCTTCGCTGTTTTCTTATCTCCTATAGTCCAGAAAAAGCCAAAAATAGTAGATTAGTTTTACCGCAATCCTATAAACCATTGAGCATTTACTAGTACTACTTAGCTAGGGCTTGTTGAGTTTTTGGTTGCATCGGTTGTGTCGAGTTGCTGGTCTTAGTTTATTCCTTTAGAGTTTTGAGTTCTACCACGTTTTGGTCACCACGAAATCCACCATCACCAAAAACATCTCTGGTTCGTTTTTGCCACCACGGATACATATCATATCCGATTTGGAAGTTTAAATACAATCTGGAAAGCTTATCTTATCTTCTTTCCAACGGATCTGACCTTATCTCAAAATTCGTTCTGAGCGCTCCGCAATCATCGTAGAGATTTCTGGACTTCCTATATTAACAAGATTTGTTAAATCTGATTTAAAGGGGTTGTTAGCAATATCTTTATTGTTTGGGTTGTCATAGTGAAAAAAAAAGGGTTTAGGCCCCTGCAAAAAAAAACAGAAGAAGAAGAAAAAAAAAAGAATAGAAAAGAAAAAAAAAGGAAAAGAAGAAGAAGGGGGCTGAATCTCTAAATCTGTTGTTTCTCTTTGTGCTGTGCTAGTTGTTCTTTTTCAGTGACTACCTTTGTGCCTAGGCTCACGTCTCTAGCCTGGTTTAGCCTAGGACCAGCACAGTACCACCGTTGAACGATTATTCAGCTTGCTTTTGTAACTAACGTGGTACTAGTGTATTCCTTGCTTCAGCCCACCTACAACTCTACATATTTCGACTACAGTTTGACAGGTCGTGTTGCTGCGGCACCGATACACTTATTCCACGGTTGCAGACTTGTTGGTTGCTGACCCCTCCTGTTGTGCAAGGTAAGAATTGGTAAGAGCTTGTGTGGCAGGTTGAGAGTGAGCGCCTTGCAGTAGCTACATCCTAATAGTTGTAGAGTTTTTATTCCTTCACGTTTTTTTTTCTTGTTGCCTCTGTTCGTCTAACCATGGCAGGATTGGAGGTTGATGATGCTTCTCGTAATATGCCACACTCTCCTCGCACCAAGGGTATCATACAACACTTTGTAAGGCTAGTGAAGACGCACACGGAAGGTCTTGATAATGACATGCAGGTGACGAATGAAAAGATGGGGCAATTGGAGGCCACACAGATCGACACGAACACCAAACTTGCAAATGTGGAAATGACAGTTGCTCATATTGACAAGAGCCTTGTCGCACTCTTGAGGCGGTTTGATGAGATGCATGCTAA
This sequence comes from Zea mays, assembly GCF_902167145.1. Taxonomy (NCBI): domain Eukaryota; kingdom Viridiplantae; phylum Streptophyta; class Magnoliopsida; order Poales; family Poaceae; genus Zea; species Zea mays. Next base: position 95,534,414 of record NC_050097.1, read on the forward strand.
TATCAATGGTGGGCGTGATGAGGGCGCCGAAGGTAACTGGGATGACTATGTTGCTGATACTGAACAAGATGACCAAGAAGCACCTAATCGCCGGCGACTACGTACTAACCGTAGAGGTATGGGTGGTTTTCACCGACGTGAGGTACATGGTAATGATGATGCTTTTAGTAAGGTTAAATTTAAAATACCTCCTTTTGATGGTAAATATGACCCTGATGCTTACATTACTTGGGAGATTGCGGTTGATCAAAAGTTTGCATGCCATGAATTTCCTGAGAATGCGCGGGTTAGAGCTGCTACTAGTGAGTTTACTGAATTTGCTTCTGTTTGGTGGATAGAACATGGTAAGAAGAATCCTAATAACATGCCACAAACTTGGGATGCGTTGAAACGGGTCATGCGGGCTAGATTTGTTCCTTCTTATTATGCACGTGATATGTTAAACAAGTTGCAACAATTGAGACAGGGTACTAAAAGTGTAGAAGAATATTATCAGGAATTACAAATGGGTATGCTGCGTTGTAACATAGAGGAGGGTGAGGAATCTGCTATGGCTAGATTTTTGGGCGGGTTAAATAGGGAAATTCAGGACATCCTTGCTTATAAAGATTATGCTAATGTAACCCGATTGTTTCATCTTGCTTGCAAAGCTGAAAGGGAAGTGCAGGGACGACGTGCTAGTGCAAGGTCTAATGTTTCTGCAGGAAAATCTACACCATGGCAACAGCGCACGACTACATCCATGACCGGCCGTACACTAGCACCAACTCCCTCGCCAAGTCGACCAGCACCCCCGCCTTCCTCCAGCGACAAACCACGTGCATCTTCCACAAATTCAGCAACCAAATCTGCCCAGAAACCCGCAGGTAGTGCCTCTTCAGTAGCTTCCACAGGTAGAACAAGAGATGTTCTGTGTTATCGATGCAAGGGCTATGGACACGTGCAGCGTTATTGTCCTAATCAGCGTGTTTTGGTGGTAAAAGACGATGGTGGGTATTCCTCTGCTAGTGATTTGGATGAAGCTACACTTGCTTTGCTTGCGGCTGATGATGTAGGCACTAAGGAACCACCCGAAGAACAGATTGGTGCAGATGATGCAGAGCATTATGAGAGCCTCATTGTACAGCGTGTGCTTAGTGCACAAATGGAGAAGGCAGAGCAGAATCAGCGACATACGTTGTTTCAAACAAAGTGTGTCATTAAGGAGCGTTCATGTCGTTTGATCATTGATGGAGGTAGCTGCAACAACTTGGCTAGCAGCGACATGGTGGAGAAGCTTGCACTTACGACCAAACCGCACCCGCATCCATATCACATTCAATGGCTCAACAATAGTGGTAAGGTCAAGGTAACCAAGCTGGTACGAATTAATTTTGCTATTGGTTCATATCGTGATGTTGTTGACTGTGATGTTGTGCCTATGGATGCTTGTAATATTCTGCTAGGTAGACCATGGCAATTTGATTCAGATTGTATGCATCATGGTAGATCAAATCAATATTCTCTCATATACCATGATAAGAAAATTATTTTGCTTCCCATGTCCCCTGAGGCTATTGTGTGTGATGATGTTGCTAAAGCTACCAAAGCTAAAACTGAGAACAACAAGAATATTAAAGTTGTTGGTAATAACAAAGATGGGATAAAATTGAAAGGACATTGCTTGCTTGCAACAAAAACTGATGTTAATGAATTATTTGCTTCCACTACTGTTGCCTACGCCTTGGTATGCAAGGATGCTTTGATTTCAATTCAAGATATGCAGCATTCTTTGCCTCCTGTTATTACTAACATTTTGCAGGAGTATTCTGATGTATTTCCAAGTGAGATACCAGAGGGGCTGCCACCTATACGAGGGATTGAGCACCAAATTGATCTTATTCCTGGTGCATCTTTGCCGAATCGTGCGCCATATAGGACAAATCCAGAGGAAACAAAAGAAATTCAGCGACAAGTGCAAGAACTACTCGACAAAGGTTACGTGCGTGAGTCTCTTAGTCCGTGTGCTGTTCCGGTTATTTTAGTGCCTAAAAAAGATGGAACATGGCGTATGTGTGTTGATTGTAGGGCTATTAATAATATCACGATACGTTATCGACACCCTATTCCACGTTTAGATGATATGCTTGATGAATTGAGTGGTGCCATTGTCTTTTCTAAAGTTGATTTGCGTAGTGGGTACCACCAGATTCGTATGAAATTGGGAGATGAATGGAAAACTGCTTTCAAAACTAAGTTCGGATTGTATGAGTGGTTAGTCATGCCTTTTGGGTTAACTAATGCACCTAGCACTTTCATGAGATTAATGAACGAGGTTTTGCGTGCCTTCATTGGAAAATTTGTGGTAGTATACTTTGATGACATATTAATCTACAGCAAATCTATGGATGAACATGTTGATCACATGCGTGCTGTTTTTAATGCTTTACGAGATGCACGTTTATTTGGTAACCTTGAGAAGTGCACATTTTGCACCGATCGAGTTTCGTTTCTTGGTTATGTTGTGACTCCACAGGGAATTGAGGTTGATCAAGCCAAGGTAGAAGCGATACATGGATGGCCTATGCCAAAGACTATCACACAGGTGCGGAGTTTCCTAGGACTTGCTGGCTTCTATCGCCGTTTTGTGAAGGACTTTAGCACCATTGCTGCACCTTTGAATGAGCTTACGAAGAAGGGAGTGCATTTTAGTTGGGGCAAAGTACAAGAGCACGCTTTCAACGTGCTGAAAGATAAGTTGACACATGCACCTCTCCTCCAACTTCCTGATTTTAATAAGACTTTTGAGCTTGAATGTGATGCTAGTGGAATTGGATTGGGTGGTGTTTTGTTACAAGAAGGCAAACCTGTTGCATATTTTAGTGAAAAATTGAGTGGGTCTGTTCTAAATTATTCTACTTATGATAAGGAATTATATGCTCTTGTGCGAACATTAGAAACATGGCAGCATTATTTGTGGCCCAAAGAGTTTGTTATTCATTCTGATCATGAATCTTTGAAACATATTCGTAGTCAAGGAAAACTGAACCGTAGACATGCTAAGTGGGTTGAATTTATCGAATCGTTTCCTTATGTTATTAAGCACAAGAAAGGAAAAGAGAATATCATTGCTGACGCTTTGTCTAGGAGATATACTTTGCTGAATCAACTTGACTACAAAATCTTTGGATTAGAGACGATTAAAGACCAATATGTTCATGATGCTGATTTTAAAGATGTGTTGCTGCATTGTAAAGATGGGAAAGGATGGAACAAATATATCGTTAGTGATGGGTTTGTGTTTAGAGCTAACAAGCTATGCATTCCAGCTAGCTCCGTTCGTTTGTTGTTGTTACAGGAAGCACATGGAGGTGGCTTAATGGGACATTTTGGAGCAAAGAAAACGGAGGACATACTGGCTGGTCATTTCTTTTGGCCCAAGATGAGAAGAGATGTGGTGAGATTGGTTGCTCGTTGCACGACATGTCAAAAGGCGAAGTCACGGTTAAATCCACACGGTTTGTATTTGCCTCTACCCGTTCCTAGTGCTCCTTGGGAAGATATTTCTATGGATTTTGTGCTGGGATTGCCTAGGACTAGGAAGGGACGTGATAGTGTGTTTGTGGTTGTTGATAGATTTTCTAAGATGGCACATTTCATACCATGTCATAAAACTGACGATGCTACTCATATTGCTGATTTGTTCTTTCGTGAAATTGTTCGCTTGCATGGTGTGCCCAACACAATCGTTTCTGATCGTGATGCTAAATTTCTTAGTCATTTTTGGAGGACTTTGTGGGCAAAATTGGGGACTAAGCTTTTATTTTCTACTACATGTCATCCTCAAACTGATGGTCAAACTGAAGTTGTGAATAGAACTTTGTCTACTATGTTAAGGGCAGTTCTAAAGAAGAATATTAAGATGTGGGAGGACTGTTTGCCTCATGTTGAATTTGCTTATAATCGATCATTGCATTCTACTACAAAGATGTGCCCATTTCAGATTGTATATGGTTTGTTGCCTCGTGCTCCTATTGATTTAATGCCTTTGCCATCTTCTGAAAAACTAAATTTTGATGCTACTAGGCGTGCTGAATTGATGTTAAAACTGCATGAAACTACTAAAGAAAACATAGAGCGTATGAATGCTAGATATAAGTTTGCTAGTGATAAAGGTAGAAAGGAAATAAATTTTGAACCTGGAGATTTAGTTTGGTTGCATTTGAGAAAGGAAAGGTTTCCTGAATTGCGAAAATCTAAGTTGTTGCCTCGAGCCGATGGACCGTTTAAAGTGCTAGAGAAAATTAACGACAATGCATATAGGCTAGATCTGCCTGCAGACTTTGGGGTTAGCCCCACATTTAACATTGCAGATTTAAAGCCCTACTTGGGAGAGGAAGTTAAGCTTGAGTCGAGGACGACTCAAATGCAAGAAGGGGAGAATGATGAAGACATCCACACTACTGATGCATCTATACCAATACAAGTACCAATTTCTGGTCCCATTACTCGCGCTCGTGCTCGTCAACTCAACCATCAGGTGATTACACTCTTGAGTTCATGTCCATCATATTTAGACCATGGAGACCCGTGCACTCTTGTTTTGCTTAGGAATCAGGGAGAAGACCGAAAGGGAAAAGGATTTGAACATGCTGGATTCGGACTGCAGAAGAACACCAACTTGTGACGGTCACCACGGTCAGATGCGGGCTCGGATTGGAATGTTCAAGCACAACATGGAAAGCTTATCAAGTCTACTTTCATATGGATCCGGAATTATAGTCATATCTGTTCTGAGGCCGCCGTAATCATTGTTTTATTACCGAGACATTTCCTGCCTTTTCTGCCCATGGTGCTGCGTCACCCTATTTTGGCCCAATGGGTCGTGTATCAAGTTAGGTCCATTAGGGACGCATCCTAGGGTTGCAGCACGACCCCAATACCCTTGTGGTCGTCCTCCCATGTTTATAAACCCCCTAGCCGCCACCAAGAACAGCGGGTTTTGTTTAGATCAAGTTTAGCTCTCGCTACTTGCTTGCAAGCGCGCGTGCTAGTTCAGCCGCCCGTCTTCTTGTCTTCGGAACCCCACCATATTGGAGTTTGATCTTTAAACCTACATTTAGATCTGGTAATTTAGTACTTGTTCTACTTGTTCTTGCTAGTTCTTCGATTGCTTGCAGGACGAGTGCCCTAGTGGCCAGGGTGTCACGCTCCACAAGATCGTGACAGCCATAGGAGGTGGTGTATCGGTTGCTAAGGCGCAGCGTCTTTGGAAGGCTGTAGTCGGGCCGTGAACGTCGTCTCCTCCCCCAATCGAGTTATTCCACACCCTCTCATCGAAAGATCGGGCAATCACCCAACGGGTGCACATCACTCGACGACGCGAAGCCATACATCGGCGTCTAATGGATCCTCTGCCTTGGTGAACAAGGGTGGCTGCGTGCTCAGAAACTCCTGGTAAGTTGCCATAGCCGGAGGTCGCTGATGCTGGCCTCCACCATGCTGCTGAGGGTGGGGCTGACGCTGCAAGAGCTGTCGCAGAATCTCATTCTGCTAGGCCATCAGCTTCTGCACTGTGGGAGCTGGAGGAGGTGGTGGGGGAACCTGCTCGTTCTGCCCGCGACGCTGCCTAGCTGCCATCTCAAAACAGAGATTGTCGCCATTGTTATCCCAACTCACAGTTCAAACGACAAGATATCATCTCATATGGAAGGAAAAATGCCATAATCATAATATTAGGTTCGAAATGAAGATAACATGGTGACAAATATCCCACAGATTTCAAAAGTTCACAGGGTTACATCAATCAGGGGAAAGTACCCATAAGCCTAGTCCAAAATGTGATATTACTAAGCTCGCATAGGTTTCTATCCGCCTAAAAGTATAGAAGTGACTGCTTAACCCTGGGCAGTGGAAGCGACACTGGATACGGGTGAAGGAGGCATCGCGGAGGTAGTCCCATTGGCACCAGGGGCTGGTCCTAGCTCCTCGGGAGCCTCTTCTCCCTCGCTTCCTGCTTCATTGGCCTCCATCTCCAGGTGGTGCATGTCCAAGTGGTCATTTGCTTCTTCGAGTTCCCTCTGCACATCGTGAAGCTGGTTCTCCAAGACATCGATAGTGTTGTCTCGGATCTCCACCTGCTGCTCCAAGGTGGTGATGCGCTGGTTCAGCCTTTCCACCTGAAGATCCTTCTCCACCATCTCTGTGGATAGGTCGACCACAAAATCTTCCCGACTGTCGAGAGTGAGCTTGGCAGTTTGAGCGGTGTTAGCAAGAAGTGCCATAGCATCGCTCTGAAGGGCCTGAAGGCGGTACAGCGCACTCATGCACTGAACGGTGACCCTCCCAACCAAGTCAGGATACATTGCCCACACATCCTTTACATGGCTCACGCGGTTACACCACATGGGATCATCCTTCTTCTCAGCAGGGAAGAGTCCCAAGGGGTGCATCACCATCTCCAGGGGATGGTAGCCACAGAAAGTCATCAGAGTCTTCATGGCTGCTGCCTCAACGGTGTCGTCCGTCCTGAGTCCAATCGTCTCAGAATCAAGAGAACGCCAACCCGGCTGAAGGGGATGAGCCTCCAAAGTCAGCCAGACCCGACAACGAGGTACCCGATGCTCCTCATACAACTGCACCGTGTACAAAGGGGGCGTAGGGTAACCGGCGGAGTTAAGCACTTCCCACAAGATGGAAGGAAAGCCATCGCGAGAAAGGAAGTCAGAACTGAAACGAGAGTCTCCTCCACTGGCGGGGGTGGGTGAATTCATCTGCGGAAGGGAATCAAAGATAAAGATTATGGTGGAAGGAAAAAGAAAAAGTGAGCCCGGATGGTTTTAAAGAAAGTGGGTTAGCTTCAAATTTTAATTCCTCTTTGTGTTTTATAATGCATGCATGCTGGAAGAAACGTTGCCTCTCAAAAAGAAAATAGGGTGCCTTTTAGGGCATCCTTAAAATATAAGTACTGGCCCACGGGGCCTACTTAGTTAGCCACCTATTCTTCCCTCTATGCCTAAGGCCTTTCGTCCTAGGTCTAGTGGTCTAGTCCTGACGATCTGTAGTAGTTTCTAGGCAAGTTTTAGATTTTTGAAAATTGGTATTCATGGTTTATTGTCCTTCTCTGTGGTGGAATTTGCTCCGATACCAGCTGTGGCAGAACCGCCCGAATTATTCCAGCTTAAGTGCCTAAGTCACGCCCCAGGGGCCATAACACACTTAAATCGGAATAACCCGTCAGTCCCTTAGATCTAGTCTGATAGAGCCACTTAACCAGGATCAAATTCCACAATCTCACTCAAAGGTGAGTCACAGAAGAAATACAATAAAACAGGAAATCTCAAATTAGGTACTGAGTTATTACATAAATCGGAGTTTTTGAGTAGCAAATAAAGTTCACAAAGTAAAGTGCAGCGGATAATCGATGTCGTCGGTAATGAGGAAATGGGCAAGGCCTAGCCCACTATTCCTCATGCTCCTCTCCTGCCGGAGCAACATCCCACTCGACCGTCCAACCCGGTGGCAGGGTGGTAGGCCAACTCACACCATCAACCATTTCCTGAATGGTACCTGCAAAAATTGTGCCACAAGCAAGGCTGAGTATACTAATACTCAGCTAGACTTAACCGGTGTGAGGAGTCTACTCCTCTACCTCTAGACTATGCAGCTGTTTGGCTGAGGGGATTGGTTTGCCAAAAGCACTAGCTGTTTCTAAAAGCAAATTTTAGATTTTCAAATTCTATCATCATTAACTTAGCTAGATGGCTCCTTCTAAGCATACATGGTAACAATCAATTAGTTCAATCAACAATTTATCTCATGTAACCACAATTCACTTCTTACTCGATGCAGTACAAGGAATCAAGCAGTCTCATTAGCTGCGAGAAGCAGACGATTCGAATCGAGTTTTAACCTTGCAAGGTAAACCTAAACACACGGCATGTCAGGGTACTCCGACCCCACACATGACAACCGTCCCCATCGATTCCCCGTTCGCGTCCAGGCCTCACCGCCTTGGCATACAATGCTCCACTGACCCCGGCTGCCACCGTGCAGTGATCGCACTTGTACCCACCATAGCTAGCATGGGAACCCAGTCTCACGTCGCATGAGGGATAAAGTCCGCGCCCGGCTTCACTCAGGTACTAGGTTTACCGGTTACCATTTTTCCCGGCATGTGCTTAGTACGTTCAAAAGCTTGACTCAGGTATCCACACATGAATCCTTAATTCATTTTTCCCGTCTCATAGACAAGGCATCCTCCCTAGATCCAAGTCCATAGACCAACATATCCCATTATCAAGATGAATACAATCAATTCCTGACCTCGCGCGAGTGCTAGAAAAATCACTCGACTTCTACCGAGATCCTGATTAGCACGCAGCTACTCGACCTAGCATACTAGTACTCATCTCAAAAAGGAATCCTAAGTTCATGCAACTAGAGGTTTCAAGCAACTCCTACACTTAAGTGCACATTGCAATCCTACAAGCATTAAGTGTAGTAAAATAGCATAATTAACAGGTTATGCATAAAACCGGGGCTTGCCTTCAATTGCTGGGGCTGCGGGGAGATCCTCGATAGCAGCCTCTGAAGCCTGCTCCTGGTCCTCCTCTTGGACAGGTCCTTGCTCGGGGATGAGCACGTACTCTCCGTCGGCAAGATTACAATCTAATGAATGCAATGCGTAAGATATATGCATGATATGATATGTTCTTTTAGAAATCACAACTTCAAGGGTGCATGATCTTCTTGAGTTAAACAAGGTTAACTTTGCTTATGTAAGACCCTTGGGTGGGGTATACTTGGTAAATTGGGTTAAACTTAGCTAAGGTAAGTGATAGATTAAATTTTTGGGGGTTCCACTGAGTTCCTTTTAAGTCTTAAGGAGAATTGATAAGTTCTCAAGTTAGACTTATTGAGGTGGGGTTTATTTCTTCCTTCCTTTTCTTTTATTTTCTTTAATGTTTTGGAGTAGGTTTGAACTACAAGTTGCCTTTATAAAATTCTAAAAATTCTGCAAAAATGACAGTGGCTTGCTACTGGTGTGTGTTTTTCTGTCTCAAAATTTGGGGATCAGAAAGTGAATAGTTTTCTCTGGACAAAATTATTAAATTCTAGGGCAGAAGGGGTGCTTTGAACTACAACTACTATTTAACAGTGGGCAATTCTCTAGAACTTATTTTTGCTGGCTTTTAGGTGTTATAACATGACTTGATACAAATTTCTAGTCATTAATACCTTTTAATTATTTTTCTATGGTTTTCTCAAGTTTCTAGCCAAATGGGTGCTTTCTACTATTACTATATTTGAAAAACATCAAACAACAGAGTTCTTATTTTTCTTAGTTATTGTTTTGTGCAAGAGCAATAATTCTGAAGTTTGGCCTCTTTTTGCTTAAGGGAAGGGGTGGTGTGCATTATTTGAATTAAGTGGCCTTTCTCATAAATCACTAGCAATAGGTGTGAGTTTGCTTCTTTTTCATGGGTTTGTATTTTTCTCTGGTGGCTTATCTCATTATGGACTTAGCAAATTTTTGGTTGCCCATTATCACATTATTAGGGGTTGTTCATGATTTATTTGGAAAATGCCTCATTATCCCTTTATTTTTATTTTCCTTACTTAAAAAGTTGGGCTGAGGTGCTCTTTATTTTTGTAGTGGGGCTCTGGTGGTTGTAAGTCCACTGGATTTTTATTAATCATTTTGGTTATAGTTTTGCTACTCTAATAATTGATTTTCAGTCCATATAAGGCTAAATAAAACATTTTAATTTAAAACTGGTCCAAATTAATGGTCTCTGTATTTTTCCTAGGTTCTCTGTTACATAAGTAAACTAGGAAAAATAATATTAATCACTATTCATTAATTTCCAATGCCCTTGTGATTTTTTCTAAGTTTTGGGCAAAATAGCTTTAAATGAATAACTACATCATAATTTCTAATGCTGGGGTTCCTATTATTTTTAAACAGTGTCTAAATGAGGTTTGAACATCTACAATTTTTCTTAAGTTCAGCACAGAAGAAAAACTAATTTTCCTTAATTAAGCAAGGTTTGGTAGGTTTATGTTTTTAATTTTAAACTCTAAAATTTAGAACAGAAAGCATAGGGTTTATCATTTTTAAATGATAGTTCATAATATTCAGGAGCTAGCAAAATTGGTTTGACAACTTTTTATGAAGACTTCATCAAGTTATGGATTTTCTAAGTTCTCTGGTCATTTACAAAAAAAGAATAACAGAATTGGTTTAATGGAAATCCACTTTGCACTGGGGTCCCTGGCGGGTTTTAAGTTTTCTTCGCGAATTAGTCTTTAAGCTACTATTCACATGAGTCACTGACGTTACAGAAAACCCCTCGGGTTCTACAAATCCTAACCCGAGGTCCTTCTTCTACCTCAAACAGTAACCGCGGCGGAAGAAAGGGCGGAGGGGCTTACCGGCGACGAGATTGCTCCGGTGAAGTGGTTGAGGATGAAGGGGAGGTCTCGGGGATCACAACGGTGTGCGGGTCGCCGTCGGAGATGGCCGGAGTCGGTCGGTCCACGCGCGCAGGCGGGGATGCTCGTCGGCGGCGAGGAGACCGGCCTGGTCACGGCGATATAGTTCAATTAGATGGGTCAGGGAGGTTCACGGGATGCCAGAGAAGATATGAGCGCAAGGGATTGGACGGACACTCACTGGATAGCTCGGTCCACGCGTGGCGGCGGAAGACCGAAGTCCGGTGAGGTCGATCTCGGGCCTCCGGTGAAGTCTGGCCGGGTCCGAGGGCTTGGCAAGTTTCACGGGCTACTGGCGGAGCTAGCCGAAGCACTGGCTTGACTTGAGGATGGCTGGAGTGGGCTGGCCACGGTGGCCGAAGCTCTGGCGGCAATGGCGGGCGGAATTGAGCTCGCCGGAGCTAAGGAGAGGGGGCTGGCCGGTGAGGGTGAGTGCGGGGTGAAGTGAGGTGCGCCCGGGGAGGCTTTATAGGCACGGGCGGGCACGGCCGAGGGCGTGGGCGCGCGGCGGACTTGACCGGACGCCGGGGTGAGCGCGCGCGCGGGTTGGGCGAGCTCTGGCGTGCCGACCAGGGTCGAACACGTGTGCCCGTGCGTTCTGCCCAAGTTCTGGCGCGTGTGGTCGCTCATCCGAGCCTTGTTTCGCCTTGGTCAGTGCACAAAACCTCTTCTCCTCCCTACAAGCTACCAATCTTGTGTGGGGGTCATAGGATTTTGCCTACTGGTTGCAGAGATATGGAGCCAGGAAATCCGGTCTGTCTCCCTGCCCAAACCCGAGGCAAATCCAAGGTTTTGTCGTGTCTAGGGCTCGCGTCCCAATGCCATCTTCTGGCACACGACAGAGGGGTTAGTTAGACACAATTTTGTCAATGGGGCCATTAGGATTCGAGTTAGGGATCAAGGTGAACATCCCTGATCTTTGGCTCAAGGTCTGAATTTCAGAATTCTGAAATTCAGAATTCCCATTAAGTCCCCACAACAGAAGCTTGATTTGGGGCTTTATTTGAGTTATTTTGGCTAAGCTTTCTCAACCTTTCTTGTTGCTTATTAAATATACTTCAATTTTTATAATTGGCTCAAGTCATAATTTTAAACTTTTCATCCCCTTTTTCTTATTTTCTTGAATTTTGCTCATGGGGCTCACTTAGGGTTTTTAATTAGGGTTGCACATTCTACCCTTTTCAAGGACTCAATTGTTTTGATCATGATACTTTTAAGTATATTCTTGGTGAATTCTTTACTACTTAAGTTATTTTGATCCTCATGCTTACTTTGGTTCACATAAAATAATGGTTCTTGGTTTGGCATTTGAGAGAAACCCTAGGTGACACTGGGGTGTCACAGACGTAGCCCGTTATCACTCGGCTGTTATTTCTAAAACGCCGACATCACCAGTAATCACTCGACCGTTATTCCTAAAGTGACAACATGGCTCCAAAAGACTCGGATGTAACCGCTAAAACGCCGACATCGCAAAAAAAAAGGAAAAACCACTCGGTTGCCACCTCTGAAAATACTAACAGTAAATCAGTCGCTTTTTCTCTACGAACATGCAGGCAAATCTAAAACGCGACTCGATGATTCTAAAGTCCTTACTCAAGCATTACATCCAAGAACAACAACTACATTAAGCATAAATACGATCGACCGATCGACGGGAAGAGAAGCGACGGGAAAGCAAAGGAACACACACAGAATGGGGCGAAATCTTCTTCATTATAAAGGGAGGGGAAGTATTACCAAACTTTAAAAAACCAACTCATTATGAGTCGGTTTTCTTCCCACTGTTCTATACTACTAACTACTACTACATTACATTTCGCTACACTATACTACTAACTACTACTACATTATTTCCCTAATACTACTTCTACTACTAATCTATACTAACATTTAAAACCAGTGGCGCCTAGTCATTGGCCTTGTTGCTGCCCTTGCTGCTGCCCTTGCTGCCGCCCCCTTCACCGCCGTCGCCGCCACCTTTGCCGCTGTTGCCATCATCGCCGTCGCCCTCGCCATCGCCGCCACCGCCGCCCTCCTCGGACGAGTCCGAGGAGTTCTCCTCGTCCAAGGAGACCTCCGTCTCATTCGAGCCCGACACGCTCGATGGCCCAGATGTAGGTCCATACCTCTGCGGCGAACCCTTGGGAGACGTCTGAATCATCAGACGACACCGGGGGAGAGGCATGGACCGGCGAGCCCTCTGACTCGAAGGAGAACTCCTCCTCCGAGTACTCCGAATCGCTGAAGTCCTCCGAGGGAGGAGTCGGCTCGCGTTTCCGCTTATCGCCGGAGTGGTGTGAGGAACTCCCACCTTTCTTGCTCTTGCCCATGGTGGAATAGAAGTGAAGTGAAGAGAGTAAGCAACAAGCGGCAGTAAGAGATGTGAAGATGCCGGAGAAGCAAGCACACTATTTATAGAAGAAGAAGGCAACCGCTCACCTCCTACCACGGCCGCTGAACAGTCGCAAAAATTCAATATGCAATTCAAACCGTTTGGAAACACGTCAGGCGGCTGGCGCCGTTCCACGTAACATGACACCCATTGGGACTCCAGTCAACTGCTTGGGCGATATGATTACACAGCGGTCACGTCAAGTTACTACTCAGAATCAGCTTGCTAAACGCTAAGCGCACCAAGCCGTCCCTTGCCTACACCCATTAGGGGGGACGTCCAGGAATTTTCAATAGATTTTCCCAAGCAGTCACATCCATACAGTATACGCAATGAATACCTCAAGACAGAAGGAAGATATCAACAGAGATCAGAGGAAAGCCAAATATAGCTGATGAGGTACAAGTCTAATCAACATAAGCATTGAAGCACGAAGTGATATGAAGACTAGCCAAAGGCCATCTACCGAACGTCCAATCAGTCGCAGATCAAATAAATTGTAAGACCTAACAAGATATGGGCAGATCGCGTGCTTGATTTCAAAGACAAAAATGAATGCTGACCTCTAAAGCATAATGTTGATGATATAGTGCTGATCTCTGAAGCATTCGACAAAAGGAAAGGATAATTTCTAAAAAACAGCATGAGATGAAGACCTTCGAGTGGATTATTTTCAAAAAAATCCACTCGAAGCTCGGGGGCTACACCCATTGGGTGCACCTTCGGTGCACCTAATGAATCATCAACCCCAAGAGATAGAATGCTGACTTCTAAACCATAAGACGAAACTAAGACAAGGCTGACTTCTAAAAAGCACGAGTGGAAGATAAAAGTGATTTCTGAGAAGACTTGAAATGAAGACCTTCGAGTGGATTATTTACAAAAATCCACTCGAAGCTCGGGGGCTACACCCATTGCACCAAATGAAATTTTGAAGTTCTAAAGAGCAAAATGCTAACCTCCAAAGCATAAAACCGAGACAGAACACCGAATTTTAAGGAATAAATAGCGGAAGGAGACAATAAAAGATCGTTTTTACCGGATCACTCAGAGTTCAGAAGCAGTGGCCCGACAGACTTATTTTCAAGGCATTCCTTATCAAAATCAAAGAACTGCAAGCTGGACCTAGGATCTTTGGGCCGGTTATTTCAAAATCAACCCAAAGATCGGGGGCTTGTGGGGGACGGATATCCCCCGGGTCCACCGAAAGGATGAAAGACCTCGCGAAAGGCCCGTGGGTCCAATAATTCGCAAGGTCATTCCTTCGCAGGCCTGAGGAAGAACGTCTAGTGAAGCAGTTTGACACAAGCTCGGATCGACACAGGCCCAGACGGTCCGACGAGTTTGAATTGCGATCACAACAGAGACCCGACCTTCCCGCGCAGGGGCCTCATACATCGGAACGGGGCAGGGGAAGGTCGGCTGGATTATAGGAAGATAGACTTAGTTGGTTTACTATTACTTAGGCTCGCATTGTTATCATATCCACATGTAACGCCCCATGTCAAGTATATAAGGCCTAGGAGGCACCCCCTCGAAAGCATCTCACTACTTAGCCATCCACCCGGTTCTCTACGTCCACAACACTAGAGAGCTTCCTTGTAATCCCCCACATAAAGTACTCACGCCAGGATGTAGGGTGTTACGCATCTCAAAGTGGCCTGAACCTGTACAAAACTGTCCACTATCTCTCATGCATCCAGTGCGAACCATCGAGCTACAGTCGGTAACACTGTCCTACTCCAAAAAGCACCTCGAGGGACAACCCCGGGTGCGCGGTTGGACCCAAAACACCGACAATCACACCATCTTTTGCATTCATACGGACATACATTAGCCATTTGTAGCTTCATCGCATCATGGCATATTGCATAAGACACTAACAGAAAAAGAAAGGAAGGTTTTTTCCTTTAGTGCAAAAATGCTTCGTTATGAACGAAAGGGCCCTTTTTTGACTTTGGTCCAAAGGTGGTTCGATGTGAACAAAAAGAAGGGAAGGTGTTTTTCGCCTTCGGCTCAAAAAACTGGGAGCATTGGTGTCATTCACAACAAAGCGAGCAACAGTGGAAGAAAGCTAAAGAAACATTGCAAGTTATCCACAAGTATTTAAAAATATTTTTACATTCATGGACATTTTTTTTGCAAATAATATGGTTTTTTACAAAGGAGCTTCAAGAGCGTCTTTTAGTCACTAGCAGAAGAAGGAACAGCTTCTGAAGCAATCTTCAGAGTTTCAGAGTAAGCTTCGGTTTATCAGTCTTCATCAACATTGCCCTAAAATAAATAAGACAAACGTAATGAGAAACATAATGAGAAATTTGAATAAACACGAAAGTTAGAAAAGTGTCATACCTTGTTAATCAAGGCTCGTGCTTCATCTCCAACAACCTTTCGGCCACCTTTAGTCTAGATCTGGGTGATAAATCTGTTACCCACACTTCTGGCTTCGGTTGGGATATTAACCAAGTCTGATGGCGAAAGGCTGAAAGTTGGTTTATTAACAGTTTTAGATGATTACGACCAACCTTGGCGAAAGCAGCAGCTGTCCCATGGGTTGCCACTAGCGCGCAAAAGTCACCATGACCAACCATAACTTTGTCAAGATCATTAACCTCCTTCTCAATCCATCCAAGAGCTCCTAGGATATCTTCGGCGGAAATGTTGGCATTTTCAGACATAGCTCCGACAGAATTGAAGATACTTTTCAACCAAGCAGTACATTGGGTTGCAAAGTCGAAGCATTTATCCCGAAGAGTTTTAAGTGTTCCGCTAAGCTTAAGATTCTTCTCAGCTCCAGCCTTGATTGTCATGTTTAAAGCTTCGGACTCACAACTAAATCGACTTGAGTTTTCCTCCAAAAGCAGTGCGCCCTTCAGCTCTTTACTTAATTTCTTATTCTGAGCCCGAGCTTCGGCAAGAGAGCCCTCGGTTTAGCTGA
Organism: Zea mays; assembly: GCF_902167145.1. Taxonomy (NCBI): domain Eukaryota; kingdom Viridiplantae; phylum Streptophyta; class Magnoliopsida; order Poales; family Poaceae; genus Zea; species Zea mays. The sequence goes on from NC_050097.1 coordinate 95,550,223, forward strand.
GCAACACTGCCTTTTCCTTCATCGAATTTTCAAGTTCTTCAATCCTTTTCACCAAGCCACTGACAACAAACTCATTTTTCCTGTCTTCATCATCTTGCTACATTTTCAGAGCCTTGCTCAGCAATAAGCTCTAAGTTAAAGGACAAAGTTGAGTTAGACCTTCATTAATAAAATGCTAAAACTATCCCGACGAAGGAAAAACAATAGAAGAATCATACCTTAAAATTTGAGTAGAATAAGTTGCCTATGATATGTTGTCTTCTATAACCGCTAATGTCTTTTTCTAGCTTCAGAAATCTGATACTCTTCGACAGCGTGCTCACAATTTTTGCCCCAGCGCGATCACAAATACATCCTAAAATCTCTTCATCCACGCCGCCGAAGAGAATAGAACCAGGCTTATAGCCGCCAGACATAGCAAATTCCTTCAATTCAGATATATCCTCTTCGGAAAGCTATTGGCCGCCCAGGTTCCGTAGATCGATGCTTTTGTCTTCCAAAGAGACTTCTTCAGTTCTTTTTCCCTTCGACGCCGAAGTCTCCGCAGCAATTGTCCCCTCGGTATTTTTCTTAGGTGCAACATTAGCAATAAGTCTATCGATTTCTAATAAGGTTGTCTCGAGGAGACCACCATTGTTTTCAGCCTGTTGAGGCCCTTCGTCAGCCACAGTGGGGCAGCTTCTCTCGAATCGCTGAAGGCGGCGTATCAAGAACATCTCTCATCACATTCATCATTTGACGCTTCTTCTAAGCATTTCCTCCTATGGGTGCCGAAGACTCCTTGTTTACCTTTGCTTTGGCAGCTCTCTTAACATTTTTCTTCTATGGCTATAATAAGCTAGTTAGCTCTGATATTAGAGGACTTAGCATCGTGAAAGGCAAGGGTTCAGTCATTACCTCTGGAATTTCTATCACGCTAATAGAGGTTATCGAAGGGGTCTCTGCTGAATGCTTCGGCAGAGAAGGTCCTTCTTCTCCATGGCTAGATGGCACAGTCCTCCTTTTCTTTGATGGCGAAGGTTTTGGTGTCAACTTTGGATTCTTTGTTATCCTTTTCTTCTCGTCCTTCTCAACAAATCTTTGCGCTTGCCTTTTTAAAATGCTCAAAACCCTTTTCTTTTTTACTCCCCCGGCTCCTTCGTCAAGTCTCTCATAGTCAGGATACTCGAAGCCAAGGGCATCCATCACCCGATTCAGCCTTCATTTTTCTCGTGTGCCGAAGGCAGTGGTCATTAGTTGGTCTTCTTTCATAGTATAATTCTCGAGGATTTCGTTACACGTTGTGTCGATGACCTCCAACCATTCAGCACATGGTTTGCTAAAGCTCTTCTGAAATTTAATACGGTATGGAAGCCGTAAAAGTTCATATTCATTCCCTTCTTCTTTCTTCTTCGGCAGTGCTCATCCACTCGACGTCGGGAAAGTTTTATACGCAAGATATTCATGGACCAGATCTCGAGTACTGATATGTTCAGCCACAACCCTGAACTCTACTTCGGCTAACTGGTAGGGAGTGCCGAGTTACATGTTGCATAATGGCCTTGTCATGCCGAAGCTCAATCTTAGGGGACTCATCACCATAGTGATAAGCTTCTCCCTTCTTTTCTCATCAGATTTCACATAAAACCATTCACTTGCCCAACCAGTTGGCCACTTAGTATGATACCCGATCACAAGAGCCTTAGTGTCTTTTCGGTATGCAAAATTGTAACACTCGAAGTTCTTAGGTAGTCCATCAGCTCTAGTGTTTGTCTAGTAATGGAGTTCATGTACCTGGCAAAATCCTTCAGCATTGGCACTCCTTCCTTGGCTTCAGAAAGCCCATATATATATACACTAAGTCTAACTAGCTCATTAGGAGTTAGCTGATGAAGGTAGATTTCAAACTTCTTTAAAACTTCACCGATCATTTCATACAGAGGGAACCGAAGTCCTGCAATGAAGAAGCTCTTAAACACAATGACTTCATTGTCTCTTGGCCCTAGAACTACTTTGTCCCCAGCAAACTGAATCAGTCCATCATCATTTTTCCAAAATATCCCAATTTTTTCATTAAAGCCAAATCTTCTGCCGTAACTGTGGATTTTCCGAATTCAATATGGCTAGGTTTGCTTGGGCTTAAAATGCCATCATCTTCTTTGTCATCACTGTCAGCTTCGGCAACTGTTGGTTTAGCTTCGGTAACAGCAACATCTGTCTGAACAGACTCTTCTTCTTCTTGTACAACTAACCCATAATGTTTCATCATTTCTGAAATAGGGGCCGTCTCAGTAGCTCCAGCTTCTTCTCCGTGTGTTAGTCTGGCAGTAGACCTGACTCTAGCCATTTTAGTTCTATGAGACGAAGCTAGACTCAACTAATTAGATGTTTGTCCGAAGCTTACATAGCAAGTGCACGGAAAGGAGAATGTTTCGGTTTCAGTAAAAAATTTCAACAGCACAATGGCGCAATAGCAATGAATGTTGTGATAACTTCTCACCAATTCGTCTATTTATATAGCCCTGCAGGTGAAAAAGGCGAACCGCCAAAACGCGTGTACTGACTGATCGGTGGACCGGTAAGCGCCGTAACCTTTTTATTCTTTTTTAATAACAAGCTTAGGGAAGGTGTTTTTCTGACCTTCGACATCTAGAAGCCTTCGTGTTTTTCTTGGACCAAGCTCGTTATGAAAAAACGACCTAGCACCGTGAAAGGGCTACTGTTGGTGGTCTTCTTTCTTTCCGAAGGTCCTCAAGATGAAGATACTGTCTGTAAACGACAAGATCGAATGCCAAAGCTACAATGAACATGTGTGAAAGAGCAGAAGGATGACAACTTCGGCTTTATGTGGTAATGAAGGTCAAACATAATGTTGAGTTGAAGAGGAAAAGACTAGTTAATCCTTGTTGTTGTGTATTAGGATCATGTGTACATAAATGTATTTTTACTCGGGCTACGTCCCGTGCTTATAAATAGGTGAATAGTACCCTCCAAACTGTTCACGCTGAATTGTAATTGCACTCGCGTCATCACCTTCAAACAAATCGAAGGTATCAATGTAATATAAACTTTGATAATGTTTATACATTTATTATGAAATAAATGTGTGATTGGATATCACATTTTGCATATTTAAATCCTTACTTTTATGAATGATGAAGACTTGTTCTTCATGACCTTCGTCTGAAGATCATTATATCCAGAAGGAGATAATGCTTCGAAGGACGAAGGTCCTTAATATTTAACAATTGTGTAACCTCGTTTTTGGTTCAAAGCAATAAAAAACAAGTGAACAACACCTTCCTGTGGGGAGAGGTGTTGTGTTTATCAAACTGGAGAAACCTAACGGGCGATGTCACTATTGCAATCAGTGCTCAGGAGAAGAGGAAGGCAGCAAGACAGGAGTTCCAGGACTTCTATGTGTTCTAGTTGTGTTAAGTGGCAAACCCCTAGTCAGCTGCCTGTGAAGCCCTTATCGTACTACGTTTCGTATCTGCACTTTGATTATGTTTATGACTTAAGTAATGACTCTGTGGATGTCTTGAACATCGTGATGTAATAAAGTACTATTTCCACTATTACTTTGAGCAATGTGTGATGATGTCCAACTTTGTAATCATTGTGTACGTGAATTTCTGATCCTGGCACGTACACGGTTCACATTCGGTTTGCCTTCTAAAACCCGGTGTGACATGGTAACAACTCAAACAACCCCTACATGTGATGGTTTAACTCTTGTAGTGAATTTGGCTGATGCGATGGATTTGATATGAATTCTAATGGATTCTGATATATGTGGTATATTGTGATAGATGTGATATTTGTGGTTGATGGATTGTGATATTTGTGGTGGACGGATTGTGATTTCTGTGGTGGATTTGAGTTGTGTTTGTGAGGAATTGTTATATCTGTGACAGATTTGTGTTGATGCAATATATATATATATATATATATATATTGTAATTAATTATTGTAATATATATATCTGTGATGGATTTGTTGAAATTGCTATTAATTTTACCTTTTTCCTATTTTTTCTCTAAAAATTCTTATTTTTGGCGGCCTAGCCCGTCGAAAATATAGCCTTATTTTTGGTTGCCACGGCAGCAGTCGTAGAAAATTAGCTATTTTCGGCGGCCTATCTCTCGCCGCCGAAAATAAAGGCTTATTTTCGGTTAAAATTTTTCGGCTGCCAGAAACCGCCGAAAACAAGGTCTATGCCGTTGAAAATAACTTATTTTCGATGGCATGGACCTTATTTTTGGCAATATCTATTTGCCAAAATTTGTTTTCGTTCCTATAGTTTAGGAGGCTAAGTGACACTACGAGACAAATGTTTTTATGGATGCCTCCTATTTTTAAAGATACTTATACGTATGTTTGATGCGCTGTAACTTACAAATGCTATCTCAAAATCTAATTTATGGTATGTTGACTCAACAAAACTGCCCTTTAAATTCTACCTATTATTAAAGACGGTTGACTAAGTGGGTGTTTGGCACCGCTCTAGGTTTCCAACTCTAGAGTGGAGTTGTAGTTTAAATATAAATTTAAACAGTTTAAGAAACAATTTTAATCTAAATATTAAACAAAATAACTTATCTAAATATCTTCTAAAGGTTAGGAACTTTGACCAATTTTTTTGGAGCTAGAGCAATCCTAAATAGGACCTAAGTTAACATCCTTAGAAGTAGACACTAAATAAATAAATTTATAACTTTCCCAAATAAAGTTATCTAAAGATAATTTATACCAAAATTTTAGAGGTAGACAAGATATTTTATACCAGAATTTTATAGTTAATGACTGTTTTAGTTGAGTTGTTTTTAGGTTCAAATATACATTAAAACAGCTCAGATTTTGGAACTCAAAACATATGATTTTTTTCATTTTACATTGGATCGAGATGAGCCCTATATCAAAGTTATAGTGATGAATGCATGAGATCTAAAACTTATACTCCTCTTTTTTATTTGACATCATTTAGGAGCTAAAATATTTAATACTCCCTCGGTCTCAAATTAGTATTATATTTAGCTCTTAGTTTTTATGTTTATATTCATATGGTTGATAATGAATCTAGACATATATATAAAACAAACATTAACTATTATATGAATCTATTTTTAATGTAAAACGAATTTTATTTTGGGACACATAGAGTATAAAATTTGTAAATATTAATACAAGACGAAATCATCCTCTATATACTACTATATATAATGTGTGGTGTGGTAGTGGAAAATGTATCAGCGTGCTAGAATATTAAGTGCATGAATCAATGTTGATGTATGGTGACACTTTTTTATATAATTAAGCAAAACTGAAAATCACTGTCAAAGACAGTTGACTTTACTTAATAAGAATGTCTGTAAAAAAATTGATTCTGGTACAGTTTTAGATCTCCCTTTGAAAATTTCTGGTGTTTCGATAGGCAGCATATTAGTTTTAGGGTTACCGGCCGTTTCTAAAATTAACCTATGTGGTATAGCGACTAGCGTGAGCCAGTGCCACGCGACGAGTGGCCGTGCCCGGCACGAGTCAGCCCCAAGAGCAGGCGAGGAAAGACACTTAGGGCTAGTTTGTGTCTCTAAAAATTAGAGGAGGTTTTAGTGCCTTGAATCCTCTTCGATTTCGTGGCTTGGAATGGAAGGGGATCGCCGACCGGCTGATCAGGATCGAGCTACCGTGACCAGGGAAAGCTGTTCGACAGCTGGTACCCGGCCGGACAACTTCACAGAGATCTTCGGCCCGCATTAAGTTTTTTTTGGGTAGAAAAGAACTCAACCAAAAGTGAGTCGCCCCACATGAATCGGCGGTAAAAATTGGTTGGCAGATGTTTGTACTATACGCTCATCCGTCAAAAGTCGCAAGACAAAAGGTTAGCATGCATGTTTTTGCCTGCTACGACCTGATGCTTCCCAACCGCGCGCCACCGAATTGAACTCCTGCATCTGTAATTAATGGGCCAATGGCCTCAGCAAGAGAGAGCCTCCTATAAGTTGCGCTTGACAAGCCATTGGCATAGCATCTATATCCACCAGCATGCACGCGTCTCCTATCCATGTTCGTCGACGACACGCGAGCATGGACAGCATGGTCTGCGTCATTCATCTGGTGCTCGCTGTTTCGCTCGCACTGGCCGGCCCCATCATCGCCGGCGGCAGCACGGAGGAGGTTGGGCTAGCCCGCAAGCAGGCCGACGAGGCGTATGCCGCACGGCAGATGACGGCTCAAGCGACGACGACGGCGTCGACGATGGGAAAGGAGGTGCACCGCCGCGTCCTCGGCAGCATCAATCCGTCCACACTCGATCCTGACAAGCCAGCCTGCCTCGGATCGTGCCCAGCTGCCGGTAGACCGTACACCGGCCGCGGCTGCCAGAAGGCGTACCAGTGCTCTAGCTGAACACCCACGGACACATGCGTCGTTCGTCCCTACTCCAATCAGGCATCCTGTCCAGTGCATTCGATTTTTTATTTTGTCATTGTTTTTAATTACCATCCTTATAGAGCCAACGCATGATGTGTACCGTTGCTGTAAACTGGACCAGCGCTACTTGTCCAAAACCTAAACACCATTGGTTATTGACATTGTTCTGTTGCAAATGGGCTTCCTAAGCTCCTTGAAATGTACGGTGTCGAATCATCAAACCAAACAGATTAGGACAGCAAATGAACAAGGAAAGGTCAGGACGATCAACTTATATGTTGCAAATGAGGCTACAATACTCTGAAGCTTTGTTTATATGCCTCTGTGTAGTTGGGTGCATTAGGTCGTGAGCTGCATCTAGTGATAGATAGCTCTATGCTGGTCATGTTGAAAGGTCTCACTTATATCTATACTACTTATTAAGGCAGTAAGGGATAGGCTGCATCTGCCGTTCTGCCATTCTACTATCTCAAGCGTCCATTCTCCTGCAAATGTCGCCATCCGTGCCCACCGACACAGATCCCGCCCATGCCACCGCACCCCTCCCCATCCCCGCTGCAAGCGCATGCCCCCTCCCCCCCCCCCCCCCCCGACCGCCACCCCCGCACCTCCCTCCCCCATCATCCACCCCATCCTCCTTGCGCAACCCTAGCCTTCTCTGCACACTGTCCTGCTCCCCGTTGGCATCGGCGAGGCCGTGTAGATCTATTGCGAGATCGCCCGACTCGGCGCGGACATACGCGTCATCGACGTCGGCCAATGTCGGAGCCAAAGCCAGGCCTGCCTAGGCAAGTGCGTGGGCATGGCTCCGCTGGTGGTTCCAAGCCAGGAGGGTGCCATTGAATGTGGAGGAGCGTCTGGTGCGGGAAGGCCCAACGACCAAAGACTTGAGGGTGAGACAGATGATTTGGCCGGAGGTCGTGCAAGTGGTTCCAGCGTGGGACGACGGGAGTAGGTGGGGGTGTCGGGGCTGAGGCGTGGGTGGGAGTGCAGGGCGGCCGGGGGCCTTCACGAGGAACATGAGAGCACCTAGAGGGGGTGAATAGGTGATCTTGTAAAAATCAAGACTAAACAACACAAACTTGGTTTATGAAATGTTAGTGAAGTCAAAACCAAGGTGCTACTAATAGAGAGGGAGAGAACAAGTAGAGATAACTTCTTCACTTAATTGCTCTTCACAAGATGAGTATTAAACTTAGAGCAATTATGGAGTGAATAGAAGTAGAGAGAATCGCACCAGAATAAAGACAAGTGACACAACGGTTTTATCCCGTGGTTCAACCAAGTGGAGCACTTGCCTAGTCCACGTTGTGACGTCCCAACGGACGAGGGCTGCACTCAACCCATTTCAAGTGATCCAATGATCAACTTGAATACCACGGTTCTCTTTATCTCAAGTATATCCTTTTTGTGAGGAATCTCCACACATTGGAGTCTCTCACGCCTTACACAAAAGATCTCGAATGAGCACCTGAGTAAGGAGAGAATAACAACACACACAAAAGCGAGAGTCGCAACACTAACATGCACACAAGACGAGAACGAGCACACGAAAGTGACACAGCTGAGTTACAACTCATAAAAGTGCTCTAATCTCTATCACAGTGAACCAAATGCGTGAATGCGAGGTCTCGGCGTCTTAGGATGTTCAAGAGGTGCTTGGTGTACTGCTCCTTGTGCCTAGGGGTCCCTTTTTATAGTCCCAAGGCAGCTAGAAGCCGTTGGAGCTCCATTTGGTAGGCAATAGTTGCCTTCTGTCCGTGGGCGCACCGGACTGTGAATATTGCGCGATCTGCTTCCTGCTCAGGCGAAGCCAACCATTGCAGCCACGGCCCTCGTGGCACACCGGACAGTTCGGTGCGACCTAGTGACCATTGGCTCGGGCCACGCGTCGCCCGCCGATTATGCTGCCGACTGTTGGCGTGGGCGCTGCTGGCACACCGGATAATCCGGTGGCACACCGGACAATCCGGTGGCACACCGTACAGTCCGGTGAATTATAGTCGTTGCTCCCCCAACTTTTGTCGAGAGCAGCGAGTTCGTCGAGCGCGCCAGCCTGGGCACCGGACACTTTCCGGTGCACACCGGATAGTCCGGTGCACCGCAGGCTATTGCAAGTCTAGCTGGGTACTAGGCGCTTCAGTAGAAGCAGGAGTTGATGTCTTCACAGATTCCTTAACAGCGTCTAGCACGCTGGCCATTCTCTTTTTCCTTGCAGTTGTTGCAGGGATCCTTGATGCCTTCGGCGGTTCCGTTATGCATTGTGGACTCAGGGCCTTCAGCTACTTTGCCGCCTTCTCTAGTTTCGGCTCTTCAGCTAGTTCTGTCCTAGCTTCGACTAGCATAGAGCAACTTGGCTCTGCAATAGAAGCGGCCCTCTCAATTAGCTTCAGCACCTCGGTCGTCTCAATGCGCCTGGGCCTACGCGTCAAAACTTTAACCTTTTTTGACTTCGGCGCGCTAGAAGTCGCCGAAGTAGCAGTCTTTCTCTTCTTTCCTTGCTTCCGTGAATGATAACAGTAGTCTGGATATACAAATCTGATGACATTGAATACCCTATTCAACCTCTTTTTGCCTCGAGCTCCGAAGGTAGTTGTCATGGCGTCATCTTTAGCCTTCGAATATGCTCCAAGCAATTCATCACTAGTTGCCTCTATGGCATCTAGCCAGTCGTCATTCGGTTCATCAAATTGGCTCCTGTACCTGAAGGTATATTTCAGGTAGACTAAACCACCTTGGCTAGAGCCAGCAGCAGTCTCCTTCAGCATTTCCCACCCATCTGCAAGTGGCCACACTCTATAAGCAATGTGCTCCTGCACCAAGTCCCTTGTGCCTATGTAAGTATACACCGTATTGAAAGTCGCCTGGCATGTTTCTATATCATTCCCAAGGACAGTGGCTGGCCTCCTAATGCCGAAGCGAGACCATATAGGACATTGAACGATCCCTTTTATATCCTCCCTTTGACTTAGGTCATTCTTCACGTAGAACCATTCTTGCATCCAGGAGGCAGGCCATCTCTTCGGAAATGTGGGAATTGGGTGGCTTCTCCCAGACCGAGGCACGAAGCTGTAACAACCAAAGTTGTTGTGATACTGCTCTTCTTCGGTAGCCTTCATCTCATAAGACAACTCATGGATGTTGCAAAAGCATCTTGCATCTGGTTCCAGTCCTTGGCTCCTCATAGCCCATATAAAGATTCCCACTTTAATGATGGCTTCAGGAGTAAGTTGATGAAGGAAAATTTCAAAGGTCTTCAGAACCTCGACCAACAATTTGTCTAGGGGGAACTGAAGCCCGACTTTCATGAAGCTTTTGTAAACCACCACTTCGTAAGCTTCGGGAAGAGGAACATTATTCTCCCCTCCGGCCCACATGATTGAGATATCACGAAAATACTGAAAGTCGCCTAGAGGGGGGTGAATAGGGCGAAACTGAAATTTACAAAATTAATCACAACTACAAGCTGGGTTAGCGTTAGAAATATAATCGAGTCCGAGAGAGAGGGTGCAAAACAAATCGCAAGCGAATAAAGAGTGTGACACGCGGATTTGTTTTACCGAGGTTCGGTTCTTGCAACCCTACTCCCCGTTGAGGTGGTCACAAAGACCGGGTCTCTTTCAACCCTTTCCCTCTCTCAAACGGTCCCTCGGACAGAGTGAGCTTTTCTTCTCAATCACTTGGAACACAAAGTTCCCACATGGATCACCACACGATTGGTGTCTCTTGCCTCAATTACAAGTGAGTTTGATCTTAAGAAAGAATGAGAAAGAAAGCAATCCAAGCACAAGAGCTCAAAAGAACACAACAAATCACTCTCACTTAACCCTAGTGCTTTTGTGGAATTGGGAGAGGATTTGATCACTTGGGTGTGTCTTGTATTGAATGCCTAGCTCTTGTAAGTGGTTGGAAGATGGAAAACATGGATGACTTGAATGTGGGGTGGTTGGGGGTATTTATAGCCCCAACCACCAAACTAGCCGTTTGGTGGAGGCTGCTGTCGCATGGCGCACCGGACAGTCCGGTGCGCCACCGAACACTGTCCGGTGCGCCAGCCACGTCACCAGACCGTTGGGTTCCGACCGTTGCAGCTCTGACTTGTGGGCCCACCTGGCTGTCCGGTGGTGCACCGGACAAGTCCTGTAGACTGTCCGGTGTGCCACCCGCGCGTGCACTGCTCCTCTGCGCGCGCAGGCGCGCATTTAATGCGTTGCAGTCGACCGTTGTCCGTTGGCGCGAAGTAGTAGTTGCTCCGCTGGCTCACCGGACAGTCCGGTGTGCACCGGACATGTCCGGTGAATTATAGCGGAGCGGATTTCCGAAGCTGGCGAGTTTAGAGTCGCTCTCCTCTGGAGCACCGGACACTGTCCGGTGAATTATAGTGAAGCGCCTCTGAAAATTCCCGAAGGTGCGAAGTTGGTCGTCGAGTTCCCTGGTGCACCGGACACTGTCCGGTGGCACACCGGACAGTCCTGTGTGCCAGACAAGGGCAGCCTTCGGTTATCCCTTTGCTCTCTTTGTTGAACCCATTTCTTGGTCTTTTTATTGGCTAAGTGTGAACCTTGGGCTCCTGTATAACTTATAGACTAGAGCAAACTAGTTAGTCCAATTATTTGTGTTGGGCAATTCAACCACCAAAATCAATTAGGAAATAGGTGTAAGCCTAATTCCCTTTCAATCTCCCCCTTTTGGTGATTGATGCCAACACAAACCAAAGCAAATATAGAGGTGCATAATTGAACTAGTTTACATAATGTAAGTGCAAAGGTTACTTGGAATTGAGCCAATATAACTACTCATAAGATATGCATGGATTGTTTCTTTTATTTTTAACATTTTGGACCACGCTTGCACCACACGTTTTGTTTTTGCAAATTCTTTAAATTCTTTTCAAAGTCGTTTTGCAAATAGTCAAAGGTAAATGAATAAGATTTTGCGAAGCATTTCCAAGATTTGAAATTTTCTCCCCCTGTTTCAAATGCTTTTCCTTTGACTAAACAAAACTCTCTCTTGATAAATTCCTCCTCTTAGTGTTCAAGAGGGTTTTAAGATATCGATTTTAAGAATACTACTTTCTCCCCCTTTTGAACACAATGAGATACCAATTTGAAAATCATACCAATTGAGAAATTCTTTTTAAAATTAGGTGGTGGTGCGGTCCTTTTGCTTTGGGCTCATGCTCTCTCCCCCTTTGACATAAATCGCCAATAACAAAATCATTAGAGCCCTTTGTGAACTACTTTTCTCCCCTTTGGCAAATAAAAAATATGAGTGAAGATTATACCAAAGCCGAAGAGGTGCTCGGAGCGACGGCGAAGGATGAGTTATGGAGTGGAGTGGAAGCCTTTGTCTTCGCCGAAGACTCCAATTCCCTTTCAATACACCTATGACTTGGTTTGAAATTCACTTGAAAACACACTAGTCATAGCATATATAAAAGAGACATGATCAAAGGTATATGAATGTACTATGTGTGCAAATCAACAAAAGAAGTTCCTAGAATCAAGAATATTTAGCTCATGCCTAAGTTTGTTAAAAGTTTATTGATCAAGTGGCTTGGTAAAGATATCGGCTAATTGATCTTTAGTATTAATGTATGCAATCTCGATATCTCCCTTTTGTTGGTGATCCGTTAAGAAATGATACCGAATGGCAATGTGTTTAGTGCGGCTATGCTCAACGGGATTATCCGCCATGCGGATTGCACTCTCATTATCACATAGAAGAGGAACTTTGGTTAATTTGTAACCGTAGTCCCTAAGGGTTTGCCTCATCCAAAGTAGTTGCGCGCAACAATGGCCTGCGGCAATATACTCGGCTTCGGCAGTAGAAAGAGCTACGGAATTTTGCTTCTTTGAAGCCCAAGACACCAAGGATCTTCCTAAGAACTGGCAAGTCCCCGATGTGCTTTTTCTATTAATTTTACACCCTGCCCAATCGGCATCCGAGTAACCAATCAAATCAAATGTGGATCCCCTAGGATACCAAAGCCCAAACTTAGGAGTATAAACTAAATATCTCAAGATTCGTTTTATGGCCGTAAGGTGAGCTTCCTTAGGGTCGGCTTGGAATCTTGCACACATGCATACGGAAAGCATAATATCCGGTCGAGATGCACATAAGTAGAGTAAAGAACCTATCATCGACCGGTATACCTTTTGATCGTCGGATTTACCTTCCGTGTCGAGGTCGAGATGCCCATTGGTTCCCATGGGTGTCTTGATGGGTTTGGCATCCTTCATCCCAAACTTGCTTAGAATATCTTGAGTATACTTCATTTGGCTTAGGAAGGTGCCCTCTTGGAGTTGCTTCACTTGAAATCCTAAGAAATACTTCAATTCCCCCATCATAGACATCTCAAATTTTTGTGTCATGATCCTACTAAATTCTTCACATGTAGACTCGTTAGTAGACCCAAATATAATATCATCAACATAAATTTGGCATACAAACAAGTCATTTTCAAGAGTTTTAGTGAAGAGTGTAGGATCGGCCTTTCTGACTTTGAATCCATTAGTGATAAGGAAATCTCTAAGGCATTCATACCATGCTCTTGGGCCTTGCTTGAGCCCATAAAGCGCCTTAGAGAGTTTATAAACATGGTTAGGATACTCACTATCTTCAAAGCCGACAGGTTGCTCAACATAGACCTCTTCCTTGATTGGTCCATTGAGGAAGGCACTTTTCACATCCATTTGATAAAGCTTGAAGCCATGGTAAGTAGCATAGGCTAATAATATACAAATTGACTCAAGCCTAGCTACGGGTGCATAGGTTTCACCGAAATCCAAACCTTCGACTTGGGAGTATCCTTTGGCCACAAGTCGGCCTTTGTTCCTTGTCACCACACCATGCTCGTCTTGCTTGTTGCGGAAGACCCATTTGGTTCCTACAACATTTTTGATTAGGACGTGGAACTAAATGCCATATCTCATTCCTAGTGAAGTTGTTGAGCTCCTCTTGCATCGCCACCACCCAATCCGAATCTTGTAGTGCTTCCTCTACTCTGTGTGGCTCAATAGAGGAAACAATAGAGTAATGCTCACAAAAATGTGCAACACGAGATCTAGTGGTTACCCCCTTATGAATGTCGCCGAGGATGGTGTCGACGGGGTGATCTCGTTGGATTTCTTGGTGGACTCTTGGGTGTGGCGGCCTTGTTTCTTCATCCTCCTTGTCTTGATCATTTGCATCTCCCCCTTGATCATTGCCGTTATCTTGAGGTGGCTCATTTGCTTGATCTTCTCCTTCATCAACTTGAGCCTCATCCTCATTTTGAGTTGGTGGAGATGCTTGCGTGGAGGAGGATGGTTGATCTTGTGCATTTGGAGGCTCTTCGGATTCCTTAGGACACACATCCCCAATGGACATGTTCCTTAGCGCGATGCATGGAGCCTCTTCATCACCTATCTTATCAAGATCAACTTGCTCTACTTGAGAGCCGTTAGTCTCATCAAACACAATGTCACAAGAAACTTCAACTAGTCCCGAGGACTTGTTAAAGACTCTATATGCCCTTGTGTTGGAATCATATCCTAGTAAAAAGCCTTCTATAGTCTTAGGAGCAAATTTAGATTTTCTACCTCTTTTAACAAGAATAAAGCATTTGCTACCAAAGACTCTAAAATATGAAATATTGGGTTTTTTACCGGTTAGGAGTTTGTATGATGTCTTCTTGAGGATTCGGTGTAGATATAACCGGTTGATGGCGTAGCAAGCGGTGTTGACCGCCTCGGCCCAAAACCGATCCGAAGTCTTGTATTCATCAAGCATGGTTCTTGCCATGTCCAATAGAGTTCGGTTCTTCCTCTCTACTACACCATTTTGTTGTGGTGTGTAGGGAGAGGAGAACTCATGCTTGATGCCCTCCTCCTCAAGGAATCCTTCGATTTGTGAGTTCTTGAACTCCGTCCCATTGTCGCTTCTAATCTTTTTGATCCTCAAGCCAAACTCATTTTGAGGCCGTCTCAAGAATCCCTTTAAGGTCTCTTGGGTATGAGACTTTTCCTGCAAAAAGAATACCCAAGTGAAGCGAGAATAATCATCCACAATAACTAGACAGTACTTACTCCCGCCGATGCTTATGTAAGCTATCGGGCCGAATAGGTCCATGTGTAGGAGTTCCAGTGGCCTGTCAGTCGTCATGATGTTCTTATGTGGATGATGAGCACCGACTTGCTTTCCCGCTTGGCATGCGCTACAAATCCTCTTTTTCTCAAAATGAACATTTGTTAATCCTAAAATGTGCTCTCTCTTTAGAAGCTTATGAAGATTCTTCATCCCAACATGGGCTAGTCGGCGGTGCCAGAGCCAACCCATGTTAGTCTTAGCAATTAAGCAAGTATCGAGTTCAGCTCTATCAAAATCTACTAAGTATAGCTGACCCTCTAACACTCCCTTAAATGCTATTGAATCATCACTTCTTCTAAAGACAGTGACACCTACATCAGTAAAAAGACAGTTGTAGCCCATTTGACATAATTGAGAAACGGAAAGCAAATTGTAATCTAAAGAATCTACAAGAAAAACATTGGAAATAGAATGGTCAGGAGATATAACAATTTTACCCAATCTTTTTACCAAACCTTGGTTTCCATCCCCGAATGTAATAGCTCGTTGGGGATCTTGGTTTTTCTCGTAGGAGGAGAACATTTTCTTCTCCCCGGTCATGCGGTTTGTGCACCCGCTGTCGATGATCCAACTTGAGCCCCTGGATGCACAAACCTACAAAACAAGTTTAGTTCTTGACTTTAGGTAACCAAATGGTTTTGGGTCCTTTGGCATTAGACACAAGAACTTTGGGTACCCAAACCCAAGTCTTTGACCCCTTGTGCTTGCCCCCGACATACTTGGCAACTACCTTGCCGGATTTGTTAGTTAAAACATATGATGCATCAAAAGTTTTAAATGAAATGCTATGGTCATTTGATGCACTAGGAGTTTTCTTCTTAGGAAACTTGGCACGGGTTGGTTGCCTAGAACTAGATGTCTCACCCTTATACATAAAAGCATGGTTAGAGCCAGAGTGAGACTTCCTAGAATGAATTCTCCTAATTTTGCTCTCGGGATAACCGGCAGGGTATAAAATGTAACCCTCGTTATCCTGAGGCATGGGAGCCTTGCCCTTAACAAGGTTGGACAATTTCTTAGGAGGGGCATTAAGTTTGACATTGCCTCCCTGTTGGAAGCCAGTGCCATCCTTAATGTCAGGGCGTCTCCCTTTATAGAGCATACTACGAGCAAATTTAAATTTTTCATTTTCAAGTTCATGCTCGGCAATTTTAGCATCTAATTTAGCTATATGATCATTTTGTTGTTTAATTAAGGCCATGTGATCATGTATAGCATTAATATCAATATCTCTACATCTAGTGCAAATAGAAATATGTTCAACGATAGATGTAGAGGGTTTGCAAGATTTTAATTCTACAACCTTAGCATGCAATATATCATTTTTACTTCTAAGGTCGGAAATGGTAACATTGCAAACATCAAAATCTTTAGCCTTAGCAAGCAATTTTTCATTTTCATCTCTAAGGCTAGCAAGAGAAATGTTCAATTCTTCAATCTTAGCAAGCAAATCATCATTATCATTTCTAGGATTGGGAATTAAAACATTACAAGCATTTGAATCAACCTTAGCTAATAAATTAGCATTTTCATTTCTAAGGTTGTCAATAGTCTCATGACAAGTGCTTAGCTCACTAGATAATTTTTTGCATTTTTCTACTTCTAGAGCATAAGCATTTTTTACCTTAACATGCTTTTTTTTTCTTTAATAAGGAAGTCCTCTTGAGAGTCCAAGAGATCATCCTTCTCATGTATAGCACTAATCAATTCATTTAATTTTTCCTTTTGTTGCATGCTTAGGTTGGCAAAAAGGGTACATAAATTATCTTCCTCATCACTAGCATTATAATCACTAGAGGACTCATATTTAGTGGAGGATTTAGATTTAACCTTCTTCTTTTTGTCGTCCTTTGCCATGAGGCACTTGTGGCCGATGTTGGGAAAGAGAAGGCCTTTGTTGATGGCGATGTTGGCGGCGTCCTCGTCGGAGGAGGAGTCGGAGGAGCTCTCGTCCGAGTCCCACTCGCGGCATACATGGGCGTCGCCACCCTTCTTCTTGTAGTATTTCTTCTTCTCCTTTCTTCTCCCCTTCTTGTCGTCGCCCCTGTCACTGTCACTAGTAATAGGACATTTTGCTATAAAGTGACTGTAATACCCACTTTGTAAGAAAATCTAAAAGGAGAAAACTGTGTTCCTTTATATACATGTGTGCCATATCTATTTGTTATTTCATGTGAACACCTTGTTTGTAAACAGAGGATTAATAAAAGTCGTTAATGGTGCATCATGCTGAGACTTTATTGTGTGTATGTTGTGACTATATGAAATGAGGTTTAAAAAAATATATAGTAGAAGCCAATTTGGAAATAAACATCAAATCAGAAACACTAGAATTTGAGGAGGAAAAGCATTAGTCACCACTAAATAAATTTCTTAAAAATAAATCAATTCATATCATGTCCTATTCAAGTGGTATATTTAATTTGTAGACAAGTTTGCCATAGAATTCGAATTTAAATTCAAATTGGAGATTGTATGGAGAAAGGGATAAAAGAAAATAAAATGGAAAATGAATAAATCGCCTGAATGGGCCCAGAATGCCACTTTCGGCCCATGGCCTTGACACCGAGCACAGCCCACCCGTTGGAATTGCGCGCCGACAGTAGGGCCCCACAGGGCAGCCTCTCATCCCCTCGCGCTCGCGCCGTCTCCTTTACTCTGTCACTGGCCGGCAGGGTCCCTGCGTCAGGTCGTGGTCGAGCTCAAGTTCCGCGCAAATGCCGCCGCGGCTCAACTGACTTCGCGTGCTCGCCGGGGGGACCGTTCCTACAAATTGGGCTACCAGCTCGTATATAGTCGCCGCCCGCAACCCTCCTGCCCTCCTATTTTGCCAGACCAAGCCGGAGCCGTGTGCCAAATTCGAACGAGAGTGAGAAGGGGGGAGCAGAGAGTGCCGCCGCCAGTGAGTCTCATCGTTGCTGGGCCTCGGTCTTCGGAGTGGGGCCGAGGGGGATACTACTCGTCTACGGAAGCTTTCTGCGCCAGCAATTTGGTGGGGCGGACCGCGTGGCAACGGCAATTGCTCGCCGGCGTCGCGCTGCCTTGGATTTCCGCCGTGCGCCGCGGGCGTGCCTCCTGGTGACCAAATTCCCGGTATTGATCCCTTAACCGAACTCGCTATCGCGTCAATTTCGTTTTGCGCTCATCAGGACTAGTGGTGGTTCACCGTGGGGCGCGAATGGTGTCCCGGTTATGGCGTCTCCGCCGTGCGGGGTAGGCACGACCGCCCTGGTCGCCGCGGGTGTTGGTGAAGACAATGTCCTGACCAACGGATGCACCAGGAACGGCTGTGATTAGAACATGGAGATACCCCTTCGCTAGATAGATCAGGTCCATTAGATCGTAATCGGATGACTTAGATTAGATCGGGATGAGAGCGCCCTTCATCCGTTGATCACCGATCTAACGTCCTTGGGCGCTCGTTGAGTCACTTAAACCTAAATCTAATGTGATGTGTCCGTTTTGGATCGGACGGCTCACGGGAGCCGATACCGCTTCGCTGGCTGATTTGCAAAAGAGCCCTTCGGGTATTAGATAACTAACCCGCCATCCAGAGAGTACTATTCACTGAGTCTGGTATAAATTATTCGCTAGCCCCTACGTTTTCCAGATATTGAGGCCTAGTCCATAGGGTTATTAAATCAGAGAAATGAATTAGAAAATGAGTTTTTAAAATAAAAACAATACCTAGAATTTGTATAATTCATAGAAAATGCATATGAACTCCAAATTAGTTCATTCCAGTTTCTAAATTTTCATAATATTATTGTCTAACCATTAGTGCCTCTGTTTTGGCATGAAAGACTCATTTAAATTTATCTAATACTTAATCTTGTATTAAGTACATAAAAGCTTCAGAAATTCATATCTAAAAATCTGTAACTCCAAAATTAATAATTCCAGTTCCTATGATCTCATTTTAATGTGTAGATTTTTACTGTATATTTTGTGTACATGCTTGGTGTGATGTTAATTGTTGCTATGCTTTGTGTTGATGCGAGTAGACGAGCAAGCTACAGAGGATTCTAGGGTTCAGCTGGTAGAGATAGCTGAGCAGGAGCTCGTTGAAGGCAAGTTGTGCCCTTGATCACTTCCTTTTACCCATTCATGTTCTTATTAATCATAATGATCTGCATAGGTTAATTTTGATGGGACCCAATAGGATGCCCTAGATTTTGACTATCTTTATACCTTGTTTCACCACTGGTTTTACTACTAAAGTTTTGGGTAGTCATGCTATTGCTTTATGTGGCTTTGGGTATAGAGATATTCATCACTCATTTTTACTCTTGTTATTATCTGTTTTATTCTTTACTGTTCATGTTAAGATCATTATGTTAATGGGAACATGGAGAACCACCCGGGAAAAAAGTGCTACCACAAGGGTTTAGTGGGACGCCCTTGGCTGATTAACTAGGAAAGCTAGTGGAGGCTACCTTACCCGAAAGGGGCAAGGGCAGTAGGGGAGTGGTCAGTGTAGGGAGGTCCTTGGGTTGATTTTGCTGCGATGGCGGTCAGGCAAGAACCCTGCACTGGAGCTTCCTATAAACTGTAGCGGGTAGTCTGAAGCTAGTGGAACTTTGTAAAGGCCTCGTAGTGGTACCCTGCCTCGCTTCCTCGGTAGAGGTGTATGGAGTCTGATCAACTCCGTGGCAAATGGGTAACACGACTTGTGGGTAAAGATGTGCAACCTCTGCAGAGTGTAAAACTGGTATACTAGCCGTGCTCACGGTCATGAGCGGCTCGGACACTCACATGATTAATTTATGGAACTTAAACTTAATTTGTCATATCATTGCATTTGGGATTATTTTACTATTACTCTTACTTATTATTACTATGGTTTGGTATTTACTTACACTTAGTAATTGCTAAATAAAATTTTGACCAACTTCTAAAAGCAATGCTCAGCTTAGCCTCTATTTCATTGATTAGCCTTACACTTCATGAACTCCCACCTTTGGTGAGTTCATGCCACATTATTCCCCACAACTTGTTGAGCGATGAACGTATGTGAGCTCACTCTTGCTGTCTCACACCCCCCCACAGGAGAAGAACAGGTGGTTCAGGAGGAGCCACAAGGCGAGGAGTATGATCTGATCTAGGTGGCGTTTCTCAGTTGACATTAGCGTCGACGATCCTTAGTTCGTTTTATGTTTATTCTTTTATTTTGTATTAAGTCTTCCGCTATGTAATAAGTACTCTGATGTTTTATGACATTTATCTCTATAACATTCTGTTATTATATATGTTGTCTTCTTGGCGCATGTATGAGATGCACCCGGCTTTGTCCCTTAAAGCCCGGGGTGTGATAGAAGTGGTATCAGAGGAAATGTTGACTGTAGGACGAAACCTAGATAGAAATGGACAAAACCCTTACCTACTTATCTCATTCTGATTCATTCTACACTCACCTTACTCTGATTCTTTCTACACTTATCTTGATCCTGTCTTACCTTCTATTGTTCTACTCTGATCATTCTTATCCTCTATATTCTAAGACAAGATGGATTTCGAACCTTGGAATCCCTACCCCTATGACATTTTTAAGAGATAGGAAGCCTAAGACATAAATTTAAAACTACTTTCTTTATTTAAAATTGATTGGTTGATTGTGCTGATGAATAATGCTTGATTTGCTTCTTTGATTGATTGAAACATT
Organism: Zea mays; assembly: GCF_902167145.1. Lineage (NCBI taxonomy): Eukaryota > Viridiplantae > Streptophyta > Magnoliopsida > Poales > Poaceae > Zea > Zea mays. The sequence continues at coordinate 95,570,426 of NC_050097.1, forward strand.
ATAGTTGGGCATCTTAGCATGTACCACCATAAGGTAATGTATTAGCTTTAGTGGATAACACACTAATCTACCTAGCTAATAAATTCCCCGTAGTAACATTTCTTGTAATTACTCGCCTTGTCTACAATTCTTCCTTTCTTACCCTGTATTTCTAACCCAGATGGACTACCCCTATAGTGTTAGAAGAGAGCACTATAGACGTGATCCTTCGTATGTCATGGTTAAGAAAGGCAAAGATAGTTTATACACTGTGCTAAGGGAATCGTAGAACTCACCAGTTCCAAAGGACAAAGATTTGAAGTTGGAATTGCAGTAACTACCGCCACCAGACTAGCGACATTCTTAGTAGATGGGAAGTTTGTTGGTGTCAACATCCGTGTGGTTAGAGATTTTTCGGATGTCTTCCCAGAAGAGTTATTAGGGGTGCCACCAGATATGGATGTTGAGTTAGTCATTGATCTCTTATCTAGGACTGCCCCCATTTCTAAACGGTCATACAGGATGTCCGTAGAAGAACTAAAGGAACTGAAGAAACAGTTAACTGAGTTACAAGAGGCCGGGTACATTTGTCCGAGTTCCTCACCTTGGGGAGCACCGGTACTGTTGGTACAGAAGAAGGATGGATCACAAAAAAATGTGTGTGGATTATAGATCACTTAATGATGTTACCGTGAAAAACAAGTACCCGTTACCCCACATTTTGGATTTATTTGATCAGATGAGAGAAGCTAGAGTATTCTCGAAGATTGATCTCCGATTGGGTTACCGTCAAATGAAGATTTGGCCATCGGATATTCCTAAGACGATTTTATCGACCCGATATGGATTATATGAGTTCACTGTTATGTCATTTGGATTGACCAATGCACCAGCTTATTTCATGAATTTGATGAATAAGGTGTTTATGGAGTATTTGGACAGATTCGTCGTGGTGTTCATCGACGATATTCTTATCTATTCTAGGAGTGAAAGTGATCATGAACAACATCTAAGGTTGGTGTTACAGAAGCTACGAGATAATCAACTCTACGCTAAGTTCAGTAAGTGCGAGTTTTGGATTGACAAGGTGCCATTCCTTGGTCATATTATTTCTAATGGAGGAATAGCAGTGGATCCTGCTAAAGTGAAGGAGATAATGGAATGGAGCGTGCCCACTACCGTTACTGAGATTCAGAGTTTCTTGGGACTTGTAGGATATTATCGAAGATTTATTGAAGGATTTTCTAAGATTGCTAAGCCTATGACCTCGCTTCTAGAGAAGGGAAGAGAATTTAAGTGGGATGATAAATGTCAAGAAAGCTTTGATCAATTGAAGAAAAGATTGATGTCACCTCCAGTGTTGGTTATGCCAGATCTGCAGAAGGGATTTTACATTTATTGTGATGCATGTGGCCAAGGATTGGGATGTGTGCTCATGCAAGAAGGACATGTGATCGCTTACGCGTGTCGTCAGTTGCGGAAACATGAATTGAACTACCCCACTCATGACTTGGAACTGGTAGCAGTTGTGCATGCACTTAAGATTTGGAGACACTACATTATGGGAACTAAGTGCCAAGTATATACGGATCATAAGAGTTTGAAGTATATACTCACTCAGAAGGATCTCAACCTTAGACAATGTCGTTGGTTGGAGCTCATTAAGGATTATGATTTGGAGATTCACTATCACCCGGGCAAGGAAAATTTGGTCGCAGATGCCTTGAGTCGGAAAGAACATGTTCACTCCGCTTTTGTTGTCCAGCTACCTGATGAATTAGCAAAAGACTTTGAGAGACTCAATTTGGGAATTGTTACTCATACTGAAGGAGTCACCATCGAGTTGGAACCCACCTTGGAGCAAGAGATTCGTAAAGGTCGAGTTCCGGAATTCACGGAGGATGAGCAAGGTACTATATGGTTCAAAGATCGGATATGTGTTCCAGAGATTGATAGCCTCCGTGAGAATATATTGAAAGAAGCTCATGATTCTGATTACTCAATCCACCCTGGTAGCACTAAGATGTATCAAGATTTGAAGCAAAAGTATTGGTGGTATGGACTGAAAAGAGATGTTGCTGCACATGTGGCTAAGTGTGATGTGTGTCAAAGAGTTAAGGCCGAACATCAAAGACCAGCTGAACTATTGCACCCGTTGAAGATACCTGAGTGGAAATGGGAAGAGATTGGTATGGATTTTATTGTTGGACTACCCCGCACCCCTGCTGGGTATGACTCTATTTGGGTAATTGTGGACAGATTGACAAAAGTGGCTCATTTCATACCTGTGAGGACTAATTACACGGGAGCCAAGCTAGCAGAGTTGTATATGACTCGGATAGTTTGTCTACATGGAGTGCCTAAGAAGATCGTGTCTGATCGAGGATCACAGTTTACTTCTCGATTTTGGAAGAAGTTGCATGAGAGCTTGGATACAAAGTTGAATTTTAGTTCAGCCTACCATCCCCAGACTGATGGACAGACAGAGAGGACTAATCAAGTGCTGGAAGATATGTTAAGAGCTTGTGCTCTCAAGCATGGTGGCAGTTGGGAGAAGAGCTTACCCTATGCTGAGTTTTCTTATAATAATAGCTACCAGGCCAGTTTGAAGATGTCACCGTTTGAGGCTTTGTATGGCAGGAAATGCAGGACTCCCCTGTATTGGGATCAGACTGGAGAAAGACAGTTCTTTGGGCCTGAACTTATTCAAGAGGCAGAAGAACAAGTTCGAATGATAAGAGAAAATTTGAGAATTGCACAATCAAGGCAAAAGAGCTATGCTGATAATAGGAGAAGATTACTGGGGTTTAAGGTGGGTGATCATGTCTATTTGAAGGTGTCACCACTTCGTGGTATGAGGAGATTTAAAGTCAAAGGAAAGTTGTCCCCTCGCTTCATTGGACCTTTCTTGATCTTAAAGCGAGTGGGAGAAGTTGCATATCTGATGAAGACATCCACACTACTGATGCATCTATACCAATACAAGTACCAATTTCTGGTCCCATTACTCGCGCTCGTGCTCGTCAACTCAACCATCAGGTGATTACACTCTTGAGTTCATGTCCATCATATTTAGACCATGGAGACCCGTGCACTCTTGTTTTGCTTAGGAATCAGGGAGAAGACCGAAAGGGAAAAGGATTTGAACATGCTGGATTCGGACTGCAGAAGAACACCAACTTGTGACGGTCACCACGGTCAGATGCGGGCTCGGATTGGAATGTTCAAGCACAACATGGAAAGCTTATCAAGTCTACTTTCATATGGATCCGGAATTATAGTCATATCTGTTCTGAGGCCGCCGTAATCATTGTTTTATTACCGAGACATTTCCTGCCTTTTCTGCCCATGGTGCTGCGTCACCCTATTTTGGCCCAATGGGTCGTGTATCAAGTTAGGTCCATTAGGGACGCATCCTAGGGTTGCAGCACGACCCCAATACCCTTGTGGTCGTCCTCCCATGTTTATAAACCCCCTAGCCGCCACCAAGAACAGCGGGTTTTGTTTAGATCAAGTTTAGCTCTCGCTACTTGCTTGCAAGCGCGCGTGCTAGTTCAGCCGCCCGTCTTCTTGTCTTCGGAACCCCACCATATTGGAGTTTGATCTTTAAACCTACATTTAGATCTGGTAATTTAGTACTTGTTCTACTTGTTCTTGCTAGTTCTTCGATTGCTTGCAGGACGAGTGCCCTAGTGGCCAGGGTGTCACGCTCCACAAGATCGTGACAGCCATAGGAGGTGGTGTATCGGTTGCTAAGGCGCAGCGTCTTTGGAAGGCTGTAGTCGGGCCGTGAACGTCGTCTCCTCCCCCAATCGAGTTATTCCACACCCTCTCATCGAAAGATCGGGCAATCACCCAACGGGTGCACATCAGTTGGTAATCAGAGCAAGGTTTATCGGTGAGAGATTTACTTTTCTTCGCTGTTTTCTTATCTCCTATAGTCCAGAAAAAGCCAAAAAAATAGTAGATTAGTTTTACCGCAATCCTATAAACCATTGAGCATTTACTAGTACTACTTAGTTAGGGCTTGTTGAGTTTTTGGTTGCATCGGTTGTGTCGAGTTGCTGGTCTTAGTTTATTCCTTTAGAGTTTTGAGTTCTACCACGTTTTGGTCACCACGAGATCCACCATCACCAAAAACATCTCTGGTTCGTTTTTGCCACCACGGATACATATCATATCCGATTTGGAAGTTTAAATACAATCTGGAAAGCTTATCTTATCTTCTTTCCAACGGATCTGACCTTATCTCAAAATTCGTTCTGAGCGCTCCGCAATCATCGTAGAGATTTCTGGACTTTCTATATTAACAAGATTTGTTAAATCTGATTTAAAGGGGCTGTTAGCAATATCTTTATTGTTTGGGTTGTCATAGTGAAAAAAGGGTTTAAGCCCCTGCAAAAAAAAACAGAAGAAGAAGAAGAAAAAAAAAGAATAGAAAAAAAAAGGAAAAGAAGAAGAAGGGGGCTGAATCTCTAAATTTGTTGTTTCTCTTTGTGCTGTGCTAGTTGTTCTTTTTCAGTGACTACCTTTGTGCCTAGGCTCACGTCTCTAACCTGGTTTAGCCTAGGACCAGCACAGTACCACCGTTGAACGATTATTCAGTTTGCTTTTGTAACTAACGTGGTACTAGTGTATTCCTTGCTTCAGCCCACCTACAACTCTACATATTTCGACTACAGTTTGACAGGTCGTGTTGCTGCGGCACCGATACACTTATTCCACGGTTGCAGACTTGTTGGTTGCTGACCCCTCCTGTTGTGCAAGGTAAGAATTGGTAAGAGCTTGTGTGGCAGGTTGAGAGTGAGCGCCTTGCAGTAGCTACATCCTAATAGTTGTAGAGTTTTCATTCCTTCACGTTTTTTTTTCTTGTTGCCTCTGTTCGTCTAACCATGGCAGGATTGGAGGTTGATGATGCTTCTCGTAATATGCCACACTCTCCTCGCACCAAGGGTATCATACAACACTTTGTAAGGCTGGTGAAGACGCACACGGAAGGTCTTGATAATGACATGCAGGTGACGAATGAAAAGATGGGGCAATTGGAGGCCACACAGATCGACACAAACACCAAACTTGCAAATGTGGAAATGGCAGTTGCTCATATTGACAAGAGCCTTGTCGCACTCTTGAGGCGGTTTGATGAGATGCATGCTAATATCAATGGTGGGCGTGATGAGGGCGCCGAAGGTAACTGGGATGACTATGTTGCTGATACTGAACAAGATGACCAAGAAGCACCTAATCGCCGGCGACTACGTACTAACCGTAGAGGTATGGGTGGTTTTCGCCGACGTGAGGTACATGGTAATGATGATGCTTTTAGTAAGGTTAAATTTAAAATACCTCCTTTTGATGGTAAATATGACCCTGATGCTTACATTACTTGGGAGATTGCGGTTGATCAAAAGTTTGCATGCCATGAATTTCCTGAGAATGCGCGGGTTAGAGCTGCTACTAGTGAGTTTACTGATTTTGCTTCTGTTTGGTGGATAGAACATGGTAAGAAGAATCCTAATAACATGCCACAAACTTGGGATGCGTTGAAACGGGTCATGCGGGCTAGATTTGTTCCTTCTTATTATGCACGTGATATGTTAAACAAGTTGCAACAATTGAGACAGGGTACTAAAAGTGTAGAAGAATATTATCAGGAATTACAAATGGGTATGCTGCGTTGTAACATAGAGGAGTGTGAGGAATCTGCTATGGCTAGATTTTTGGGCGGGTTAAATAGGGAAATTCAGGACATCCTTGCTTATAAAGATTATGCTAATGTAACCCGATTGTTTCATCTTGCTTGCAAAGCTGAAAGGGAAGTGCAGGGACGACGTGCTAGTGCAAGGTCTAATGTTTCTGCAGGAAAATCTACACCATGGCAACAGCGCACGACTACGTCCATGACCGGCCGTACACCAGCACCAACTCCCTCGCCAAGTCGACCAGCACCCCCGCCTTCCTCCGGCGACAAACCACGTGCATCTTCCACAAATTCAGCAACCAAATCTGCCCAGAAACCAGCAGGTAGTGCCTCTTCAGTAGCCTCCACGGGTAGAACAAGAGATGTTCTGTGTTATCGATGCAAGGGCTATGGACACGTGCAGCGTGATTGTCCTAATCAGCGTGTTTTGGTGGTAAAAGACGATGGTGGGTATTCCTCTGCTAGTGATTTGGATGAAGCTACACTTGCTTTGCTTGCGGCTGATGATGCAGGCACTAAGGAACCACCCGAAGAACAGATTGGTGCAGATGATGCAGAGCATTATGAGAGCCTCATTGTACAGCGTGTGCTTAGTGCACAAATGGAGAAGGCAGAGCAGAATCAGCGACATACGTTGTTTCAAACAAAGTGTGTCATTAAGGAGCGTTCATGTCGTTTGATCATTGATGGAGGTAGCTGCAACAACTTGGCTAGCAGCGATATGGTGGAGAAGCTTGCACTTACGACCAAACCGCACCCGCATCCATATCACATTCAATGGCTCAACAATAGTGGTAAGGTCAAGGTAACCAAGCTGGTACGAATTAATTTTGCTATTGGTTCATATCGTGATGTTGTTGACTGTGATGTTGTGCCTATGGATGCTTGTAATATTCTGCTAGGTAGACCATGGCAATTTGATTCAGATTGTATGCATCATGGTAGATCAAATCAATATTCTCTCATACACCATGATAAGAAAATTATTTTGCTTCCCATGTCCCCTGAGGCTATTGTGCGTGACGATGTTGCTAAAGCTACCAAAGCTAAAACTGAGAACAACAAGAATATTAAAGCTGTTGGTAATAACAAAGATGGGATAAAATTGAAAGGACATTGCTTGCTTGCAACAAAAACTGATGTTAATGAATTATTTGCTTCCACTACTGTTGCCTACGCCTTGGTATGCAAGGATGCTTTGATTTCAATTCAAGATATGCAGCATTCTTTGCCTCCTGTTATTACTAACATTTTGCAGGAGTATTCTGATGTATTTCCAAGTGAGATACCAGAGGGGCTGCCACCTATACGAGGGATTGAGCACCAAATTGATCTTATTCCTGGTGCATCTTTGCCGAATCGTGCGCCATATAGGACAAATCCAGAGGAAACAAAAGAAATTCAGCGACAAGTGCAAGAACTACTCGACAAAGGTTACGTGCGTGAGTCTCTTAGTCCGTGTGCTGTTCCGGTTATTTTAGTGCCTAAAAAAGATGGAACATGGCGTATGTGTGTTGATTGTAGGGCTATTAATAATATCACGATACGTTATCGACACCCTATTCCACGTTTAGATGATATGCTTGATGAATTGAGTGGTGCCATTGTGTTTTCTAAAGTTGATTTGCGTAGTGGGTACCACCAGATTCGTATGAAATTGGGAGATGAATGGAAAACTGCTTTCAAAACTAAGTTCGGATTGTATGAGTGGTTAGTCATGCCTTTTGGGTTAACTAATGCACCTAGCACTTTCATGAGATTAATGAACGAGGTTTTGCGTGCCTTCATTGGAAAATTTGTGGTAGTATACTTTGATGACATATTGATCTACAGCAAATCTATGGATGAACATGTTGATCACATGCGTGCTGTTTTTAATGCTTTACGAGATGCACGTTTATTTGGTAACCTTGAGAAGTGCACATTTTGCACCGATCGAGTTTCGTTTCTTGGTTATGTTGTGACTCCACAGGGAATTGAGGTTGATCAAGCCAAGGTAGAAGCGATACATGGATGGCCTATGCCAAAGACTATCACACAGGTGCGGAGTTTCCTAGGACATGCTGGCTTCTATCGCCGTTTTGTGAAGGACTTTAGCACCATTGCTGCACCTTTGAATGAGCTTACGAAGAAGGGAGTGCATTTTAGTTGGGGCAAAGTACAAGAGCACGCTTTCAACGTGCTGAAAGATAAGTTGACACATGCACCTCTCCTCCAACTTCCTGATTTTAATAAGACTTTTGAGCTTGAATGTGATGCTAGTGGAATTGGATTGGGTGGTGTTTTGTTACAAGAAGGCAAACCTGTTGCATATTTTAGTGAAAAATTGAGTGGGTCTGTTCTAAATTATTCTACTTATGATAAGGAATTATATGCTCTTGTGCGAACATTAGAAACATGGCAGCATTATTTGTGGCCCAAAGAGTTTGTTATTCATTCTGATCATGAATCTTTGAAACATATTCGTAGTCAAGGAAAACTGAACCGTAGACATGCTAAGTGGGTTGAATTTATCGAATCGTTTCCTTATGTTATTAAGCACAAGAAAGGAAAAGAGAATATCATTGCTGACGCTTTGTCTAGGAGATATACTTTGCTGAATCAACTTGACTACAAAATCTTTGGATTAGAGACGATTAAAGACCAATATGTTCATGATGCTGATTTTAAGGATGTGTTGCTGCATTGTAAAGATGGGAAAGGATGGAACAAATATATCGTTAGTGATGGGTTTGTGTTTAGAGCTAACAAGCTATGCATTCCAGCTAGCTCCGTTCGTTTGTTGTTGTTACAGGAAGCACATGGAGGTGGCTTAATGGGACATTTTGGAGCAAAGAAAACGGAGGACATACTGGCTGGTCATTTCTTTTGGCCCAAGATGAGAAGAGATGTGGTGAGATTGGTTGCTCGTTGCACGACATGTCAAAAGGCGAAGTCACGGTTAAATCCACACGGTTTGTATTTGCCTCTACCCGTTCCTAGTGCTCCTTGGGAAGATATTTCTATGGATTTTGTGCTGGGATTGCCTAGGACTAGGAAGGGACGTGATAGTGTGTTTGTGGTTGTTGATAGATTTTCTAAGATGGCACATTTCATACCATGTCATAAAACTGACGATGCTACTCATATTGCTGATTTGTTCTTTCGTGAAATTGTTCGCTTGCATGGTGTGCCCAACACAATCGTTTCTGATCGTGATGCTAAATTTCTTAGTCATTTTTGGAGGACTTTGTGGGCAAAATTGGGGACTAAGCTTTTATTTTCTACTACATGTCATCCTCAAACTGATGGTCAAACTGAAGTTGTGAATAGAACTTTGTCTACTATGTTAAGGGCAGTTCTAAAGAAGAATATTAAGATGTGGGAGGACTGTTTGCCTCATGTTGAATTTGCTTATAATCGATCATTGCATTCTACTACAAAGATGTGCCCATTTCAGATTGTATATGGTTTGTTGCCTCGTGCTCCTATTGATTTAATGCCTTTGCCATCTTCTGAAAAACTAAATTTTGATGCTACTAGGCGTGCTGAATTGATGTTAAAACTGCATGAAACTACTAAAGAAAACATAGAGCGTATGAATGCTAGATATAAGTTTGCTAGTGATAAAGGTAGAAAGGAAATAAATTTTGAACCTGGAGATTTAGTTTGGTTGCATTTGAGAAAGGAAAGGTTTCCTGAATTGCGAAAATCTAAGTTGTTGCCTCGAGCCGATGGACCGTTTAAAGTGCTAGAGAAAATTAACGACAATGCATATAGGCTAGATCTGCCTGCAGACTTTGGGGTTAACCCCACATTTAACATTGCAGATTTAAAGCCCTACTTGGGAGAGGAAGTTAAGCTTGAGTCGAGGACGACTCAAATGCAAGAAGGGGAGAATGATGAAGACATCCACACTACTGATGCATCTATACCAATACAAGTACCAATTTCTGGTCCCATTACTCGCGCTCGTGCTCGTCAACTCAACCATCAGGTGATTACACTCTTGAGTTCATGTCCATCATATTTAGACCATGGAGACCCGTGCACTCTTGTTTTGCTTAGGAATCAGGGAGAAGACCGAAAGGGAAAAGGATTTGAACATGCTGGATTCGGACTGCAGAAGAACACCAACTTGTGACGGTCACCACGGTCAGATGCGGGCTCGGATTGGAATGTTCAAGCACAACATGGAAAGCTTATCAAGTCTACTTTCATATGGATCCGGAATTATAGTCATATCTGTTCTGAGGCCGCCGTAATCATTGTTTTATTACCGAGACATTTCCTGCCTTTTCTGCCCATGGTGCTGCGTCACCCTATTTTGGCCCAATGGGTCGTGTATCAAGTTAGGTCCATTAGGGACGCATCCTAGGGTTGCAGCACGACCCCAATACCCTTGTGGTCGTCCTCCCATGTTTATAAACCCCCTAGCCGCCACCAAGAACAGCGGGTTTTGTTTAGATCAAGTTTAGCTCTCGCTACTTGCTTGCAAGCGCGCGTGCTAGTTCAGCCGCCCGTCTTCTTGTCTTCGGAACCCCACCATATTGGAGTTTGATCTTTAAACCTACATTTAGATCTGGTAATTTAGTACTTGTTCTACTTGTTCTTGCTAGTTCTTCGATTGCTTGCAGGACGAGTGCCCTAGTGGCCAGGGTGTCACGCTCCACAAGATCGTGACAGCCATAGGAGGTGGTGTATCGGTTGCTAAGGCGCAGCGTCTTTGGAAGGCTGTAGTCGGGCCGTGAACGTCGTCTCCTCCCCCAATCGAGTTATTCCACACCCTCTCATCGAAAGATCGGGCAATCACCCAACGGGTGCACATCAATATCAACTGGAGTTACCCAATCATCTGTCAGATGTACATGATGTGTTTCATGTGTCCCAGCTAAAGAAGTGCCTCAGGGTACTTGAGGAGCAGTTACCAATGGAGGACCTTAGTGTGCAAGATGATCTGACTTATGCTGAGTACCCTATCAAGATTCTTTATACTTTGACTCGAGTTACAAGAAATAAGGTGATAAAGATGTGCAAAGTGTAATGGAGTCACCATGGAGAAGATGAAGCTACCTGGGAGAGAGAAGAAGAGCTTCGCATAGATTTTCCCCACCTTTTTCCTAGTCCTTCCTAAATCTCGAGGACGAGATTTCTGTTAAGGGGGGTAGGATTTGTAATACCCACTTTGTAAGAAAATCTAAAAGGAGAAAATTGTGTTGCTTTATATACATGTGTGCCATATCTATTTGTTATTTCATGTGAACACCTTGTTTGTAAACAGAGGATTAATAAAAGTCGTTAATGGTGCATCATGCTGAGACTTTATTGTGTGTATGTTGTGACTATATGAAATGAGGTTTAAAAAAATATATAGTAGAAGCCAATTTGGAAATAAACATCAAATCAGAAACACTAGAATTTGAGGAGGAAAAGCATTAGTCACCACTAAATAAACTTCTTAAAAATAAATCAATTCATATCATGTCCTATTCAAGTGGTATATTTAATTTGTAGACAAGTTTGCCACAGAATTCGAATTTAAATTCAAATTGGAGATTGTATGGAGAAAGGGATAAAAGAAAATAAAATGGAAAATGAATAAATCGCCTGAATGGGCCCAGAATGCCACTTTCGGCCCATGGCCTCGACACCGAGCACAGCTCACCCGTTGGAATTGCGCGCCGACAGTAGGGCCCCACGGGGCAGCCTCTCATCCCCTCGCGCTCGCGCCGTCTCCTTTACTCTGTCACTGGCCGGCAGGGTCCCTGCGTCAGGTCGTGGTCGAGCTCAAGTTCCGCGCAAATGCCGCCGCGGCTCAACTGACTTCGCGTGCTCGCCGGCGGGACCGTTCCTACAAATTGGGCTACCAGCTCGTATATAGTCGCCGCCCGCAACCCTCCTGCCCTCCTATTTTGCCAGACCAAGCCGGAGCCGTGTGCTAAATTCGAACGAGAGTGAGAAGGGGGGAGCAGAGAGTGCCGCCGCCAGTGAGTCTCATCGTTGCTGGGCCTCGGTCTTCGGAGTGGGGCCGAGGGGGATACTACTCATCTACGGAAGCTTTCTGCGCCAGCAATTTGGTGGGGCGGACCGCGTGGCAACGACAATTGCTCGCCGGCGTCGCGCTGCCTTGGATTTCCGCCGTGCGCCGCGGGCGTGCCTCCTGGTGACCAAATTCCCGGTATTGATCCCTTAACCGAACTCGCTATCGCGTCAATTTCGTTTTGCGCTCATCAGGACTAGTGGTGGTTCACCGTGGGGCGCGAATGGTGTCCCGGTTATGGCGTCTCTGCCGTGCGGGGTAGGCACGACCGCCCTGGTCGCCGCGGGTGTTGGTGAAGACAATGTCCTGACCAATGGATGCACCAGGAACGGCTGTGATTAGAACATGGAGATACCCCTTCGCTAGATAGATCAGGTCCATTAGATCGTAATCGGATGACTTAGATTAGATCGGGATGAGAGCGCCCTTCATCCGTTGATCACCGATCTAACGTCCTTGGGCGCTCGCTGAGTCACTTAAACCTAAATCTAATGTGATGTGTCCGTTTTGGATCGGACGGCTCACGGGAGCCGATACCACTTCGCTGGCTGATTTGCAAAAGAGCCCTTCGGGTATTAGATAACTAACCCGCCATCCAGAGAGTACTATTCACTGAGTCTGGTATAAATTATTCGCTAGCCCCTACGTTTTCCAGATATTGAGGCCCAGTCCATAGGGTTATTAAATCAGAGAAATGAATTAGAAAATGAGTTTTTAAAATAAAAACAATACCTAGAATTTGTATAATTCATAGAAAATGCATATGAACTCCAAATTAGTTCATTCCAGTTTCTAAATTTTCATAATATTATTGTCTAACCATTAGTGCCTCTGTTTTGGCATGAAAGACTCATTTAAATTTATCTAATACTTAATCTTGTATTAAGTACATAAAAGCTTCAGAAATTCATATCTAAAAATCTGTAACTCCAAAATTAATAATTCCAGTTCCTATGATCTCATTTTAATGTGTAGATTTTTACTGTATATTTTGTGTACATGCTTGGTGTGATGTTAATTGTTGCTATGCTTTGTGTTGATGCGAGTAGACGAGCAAGCTACAGAGGATTCTAGGGTTCAGCTGGTAGAGATAGCTGAGCAGGAGCTCGTTGAAGGCAAGTTGTGCCCTTGATCACTTCCTTTTACCCATTCATGTTCTTATTAATCATAATGATCTGCATAGGTTAATTTTGATGGGACCCAATAGGATGCCCTAGATTTTGACTATCTTTATACCTTGTTTCACCACTGGTTTTACTACTAAAGTTTTGGGTAGTCATGCTATTGCTTTATGTGGCTTTGGGTATAAAGATATTCATCACTCATTTTTACACTTGTTATTATCTATTTTATTCTTTACTGTTCATGTTAAGATCATTATGTTAATGGGAACATGGAGAACCACCCAGGAAAACAGTGCTACCACAAGGGTTTAGTGGGACGCCCTTGGCTGATTAACTAGGAAAGCTAGTGGAGGGCTACCTTACCCGAAAGGGGCAAGGGCAGCAGGGGAGTGGTCAGTGTAGGGAGGTCCTTGGGTTGATTTTGCTGCGATGGCGGTCAGGCAAGAACCCTGCACTGGAGCTTCCTATAAACTGTAGCGGGTAGTCTGAAGCTAGTGGAACTTTGTAAAGGCCTCGTAGTGGTACCCTGCCTCGCTTCCTCGGTAGAGGTGTATGGAGTCTGATCAACTCCGTGGCAAATGGGTAACACGACTTGTGGGTAAAGATGCGCAACCTCTGCAGAATGTAAAACTGGTATACTAGCCGTGCTCACGGTCATGAGCGGCTCGGACACTCACATGATTAATTTATGGAACTTAAACTTAATTTGTCATATCATTGCATTTGGGATTATTTTACTATTACTCTTACTTATTATTACTATGGTTTGGTATTTACTTACACTTAGTAATTGCTAAATAAAATTTTGACCAACTTCTAAAAGCAATGCTCAGCTTAGCCTCTATTTCATTGATTAGCCTTACACTTCATGAACTCCCACCTTTGGTGAGTTCATGCCACATTATTCCCCACAACTTGTTGAGCGATGAACGTATGTGAGCTCACTCTTGCTGTCTCACACCCCCCCACAGGAGAAGAACAGGTGGTTCAGGAGGAGCCACAAGGCGAGGAGTATGATCTGATCTAGGTGGCGTTTCTCAGTTGACATTGGCGCCGACGATCCTTAGTTCGTTTTATGTTTATTCTTTTATTTTGTATTAAGTCTTCCGCTATGTAATAAGTACTCTGATGTTTTATGACATTTATCTCTATAACATTCTGTTATTATATATGTTGTCTTCTTGGCGCATGTATGAGATGCACCCGGCTTTGTCCCTTAAAGCCCGGGGTGTGACAGTGACCGGGCTTACCACACTTGTAGCAAACTTTTTTGGAGCAGGGCTTGTAGTTCCCCCTCCTTTGTTTGAGGATTTGGCGGAAGCTCTTGATGACGAGCGCCATTTCCTCGTTGTCGAGCTTTGAGGCGTCGATTGGTTGTCTACTCGGTGTAGACTGCTCCTTCTTTTCCTCCGTCGCCTTGAATGCGACCGGTTGTGCTTCGGGCGTGGAGGGATCATCTAGCTCGTTGATTTTCTTTGAGCCCTTGATCATATACTCAAAGCTTACAAAATTCCCGATTACTTCCTCGAGAGTCATTAGTGTATATCTAGGATTACCACAAATTAATTGAACTTGAGTAGGGTTAAGGAAAATAAGTGATCTAAGAATAACCTTAACCATCTCGTGGTCATCCCACTTTTTGCTCCCGAGGTTGCGCACTTGGTTCACCAAGGTTTTGAGCCGGTTGTACATGTCTTGTGGCTCTTCCCCTTTGCGACGTCGGAAGTGACCGAGCTCCCCCTTGATCGTCTCCCGCTTGGTGATCTTTGTTAGCTCATCTCCCTCGTGCGCGGTCTTGAGCACGTCCCAAACTTTCTTGGCGCTCTTTAATCCTTGCACCTTGTTATACTCCTCTCGACTTAGAGAGGCGAGGAGTATAGTTGTGGCTTGTGAGTTGAAGTGCTCGATTTGTGCCACCTCGTCCTCATCGTAATCCTCATCCCCTACGGATGGTACCTGTACACCAAACTCAACAACATCCCATATACTTTTGTGGAGTGAGGTTAGGTGAAACCGCATTAAATCACTCCACCTAGCATAATCTTCACCATCAAAGGTTAGTGGTTTGCCTAATGGGACGGAAAGTAAAGGCGTATGTTTAGGAATGCGAGGATAGCGTAAGGGAATCTTACTAAACTTCTTGTGCTCATGGCGCATAGAAGTTACGGATGGTGCGTCGGAGACGGAGGTGGAAGGTGATGAAGTATCGGTCTCGTAGTAGACCACCTTCCTCATCTTCTTTTTCTTGTCGCCACTCCGATGCGACTTGTGGGAAGAGGCTTTCTTCTCCTTCCCCTTTCCCTTCTTGCGGGACTCTTCCGATGAAGCCTTCCCATGGCTTGTAGTGGGCTTGTCGCCGGTCTACATCTCCTTCTTGGCGTGATCTCCCGACATCACTTCGAGCGGTTAGGCTCTAATGAAGCACCGGGCTCCGATACCAATTGAAAGTCGCCTAGAGGGGGGTGAATAGGGCGAAACTGAAATTTACAAAATTAATCACAACTACAAGCCGGGTTAGCGTTAGAAATATAATCGAGTCCGAGAGAGAGGGTGCAAAACAAATCGCAAGCGAATAAAGAGTGACACGTGGATTTGTTTTACCGAGGTTCAGTTCTTGCAAACCTACTCCCCGTTGAGGTGGTCACAAAGACCGGGTCTCTTTCAACCCTTTCCCTCTCTCAAACGGTCCCTCGGACCGAGTGAGCTTTTCTTCTCAATCACTTGGAACACAAAGTTCCCACAAGGATCACCACACGATTGGTGTCTCTTGCCTCAATTACAAGTGAGTTTGATCTCAAGAAAGAATGAGAAAGAAAGCAATCCAAGCGCAAGAGCTCAAAAGAACACAACAAATCACTCTCACTTAACCCTAGTGCTTTTGTGGAATTGGGAGAGGATTTGATCACTTGGGTGTGTCTTGTATTGAATGCCTAACTCTTGTAAGTGGTTGGAAGGTGGAAAACTTGGATGACTTGAATGTGGGGTGGTTGGGGGTATTTATAGCCCCAACCACCAAACTAGCCGTTTGGTGGAGGCTGCTGTCGCATGGCGCACCGGACAGTTCGGTGCGCCACCGGACACTGTCCGGTGCGCCAGCCACGTCACCAGGCCGTTGGGTTCCGACCGTTGGAGCTCTGACTTGTGGGCCCGCCTGGCTATCCGGTGGTGCACCGGACAAGTCCTGTAGACTGTCCGGTGTGCCACCCGCGCGTGCACTGCTCCTCTGCGCACGCAGGCGCGCATTTAATGCGTTGCAGTCGACCGTTGGCGCGAAGTAGTCGTTGCTTCGCTGGCTCACCGGACAGTCCGGTGTGCACCGGACATGTCCGGTGAATTATAGCGGAGCGGATTTCCGAAGCTGGCGAGTTCAGAGTCGCTCTCCTTTGGAGCACCGGACACTGTCCGGTGTGCACCGGACATGTCCGGTGAATTATAGCGAAGCGCCTCTGAAAATTCCCGAAGGTGCGAAGTTGGTCGTCGAGTTCCCTGGTGCACCGGACACTGTCCGGTGGCACACCGGACAGTCCGGTGCGCCAGACAAGAGCAGCCTTCGGTTATCCCTTTGCTCTCTTTGTTGAACCCATTTCTTGGTCTTTTTATTGGCTAAGTGTGAACCTTGGGCACCTGTATAACTTATAGACTAGAGCAAACTAGTTAGTCCAATTATTTGTGTTGGGCAATTCAACCACCAAAATCAATTAGGAAATAGGTGTAAGACTAATTCCCTTTCAAATACCTCCCCCTCATTGCATCGATCTGCCCTTGTTTGATAGTTGATTTTTCGAAGACAACATGGCTTGGTCTCTAGGGCCGATCTTCGGCATCTTCATTTCCACTTTCTACATCGAAACTTTCACTGTCGATGGAGTTTTCAGATATTCCAGCCAACATCTCATTTGCAATCTTCTCTGCGTTGGTTTTCTCCATATCTTCGTAAAATCCGGCCAGCACCGGATCAACAACCTTCTTTTCATCAGCCATTTGGTCGATGGTTGCTAGAATGCCGAAGCTTAAAAACTAATTGAACTTGACTAGCCAAGAAAGGTTAAAATGTCAAGTGCAATGTAAGCAACTGAAATAGCACAAAAAATACTCACAATGCAGGCTCATATTTATATGTTTAGAGCCCCACAGTTTGGTGGGTCCCGCAGGTCAGTGAAATTCGCTATTTTAGCGAAGGGAAGGTGTTTTTTCGGACCTTCGGCTAAAGGCCTTCGTTCACGTCGCAGTCTAAATTTGTTACAAAGAAACAAATCAATACTGCGAGGGGCTACTGTTGGGGGCCTTCTCCTTACGAAGGTCCTCAAAAACATAATTAACCATTTGTCGGGTACCATAATTAGGGGTACCCCCAGTACTCCTAAATATGGCTGGAGAACATCTTTAAAACAAACCATAAGGACTAGTAAGCACGGTTCAAGTCAAGGCCTCGTCTACCAAGGGACGCGGTCCCGTCTCACCCGAGCCCTGCCTTGGGCAAGAACAGTAGTCCTGTACGGATTCACGGCTCGCCCGAGGGTCCCCTCAGGCAGTGGGCGCACCCCCGGCTCGCCCGAGGCAAAACTCGGGTAAACTTTGTCGTATAGCGGCCTCAGCCAAACCGCCTTGCCACCGATCGTATCACGAGCACATTTAATGCAGGGATCACCTGACACCTTATCCTGACACGCGCACCGCAGTTGGCAAGATCAAAATGACCGCAGTCACTTCACCCTTTTATTGATCGTTCTGACAGGATAACGACACTATTCACCCCGTTCCGACCACTATGCCAACCACCAGGGTAAGACTAACAACAGTAAGTTACCGCCTCTCTCGAGTTTAGCCTCGGGCGCAGCAGGGAGTTCCGCCTCGCCCGACCCCAGCCTCGACCTCGAGAGGAATCGTCACCACGCCCGACCCAGGCCTCGGCCTCAGCCTTGGCCTCGAGAGGAGGTCTTCGCCTCGCCCGACCTAGGCCTCGGCCTCAGCCTCGGCCTTGGGAGGAGATCTTCGCCTCACCCGACTTAGGCCTCGGCTTCGGGAGAAATCTCCGCCTCGCCCGAGACGACCTCGGACCGACTACGCGAACAGGGAATACAACACTATCCTTCCCCTAGCTAGCCACCTCAGGCTACGAAGGAACAGGACCGATGTCACATCAAATTACTCCAGTAACAGGTAATGATGATCCCTGGCATGCGCCCATGACGTCGACTGTCCTCAGCTCTCTACAAAGTCAAAGAAACGTCAACAGGACACAAACTTCAAGGCCACCTCGACGACCAGGCCATACCGCCGGCCACGGCGCTACAGAGCTCGGCTTCAACTCGGCGGAGCCGGCCGCACCGCTACAGGGGTCAGGACCTGGGGCCGCGCCGCCGGCCACGCTTCTACAGGGCTCAAGCACTTCTCCGCTGTCCACATTAGCGCATAGCTACACCCCGATATGTACAGCTGGGTCACCTCCTTGTACCTATAAAAGGAGATGCCCAGGGCCTTCCCAAGGCAAGTTTTGAAAGCTCACCTAGACGGCTCACCCAACATCAACAAAAAACACTTCAGGGCAAACCTTCTCTCCACAACACTAGACCTCTCAAGAGACCTAGGATCTGTTCCCTGTCTCGCAAAGCTTGTATCCCCTACTACAAGCACCCCGGTGCAAGATAATATAAGCCTCATCCTCCCTCTGCTGGAAGTAGGGCCTTCTTAGCCCGAACCAGGATAAACCTTGTGTTTCATCTTGCATCAATCCATCCGGGCAGGGACACACAACATAAAATTCACTAGTCGGTTGAGGGTCCCCAGGGTCCAAAACACCGACAGTTGGCGCGCCAGGTAGGGGCTCGCTGCGTATTGACAATACTTTCCTGTTAAGTTCTAGATGGACAATCTGCAGTAGCCTCTTCAGCCCGGGACGATGCTTTGCTTTGGGAGTCTCGAGTTCATGTCCCTCGACGGCAGCTACAACATGATACTCCTCCCACCGCAGCACGACAGCAACGACGGTCGTCGGCTCGCCCGGCGGAGGCAAACCCGATGACGACCTCTCCCCAGGGCGAAAGAGGGACACTCAGGTCTACCCCGCCACCCTCCTCGCCGAAGGAGACGAAGACGGGGCAACCATGGCCAGGCAAGAGGCAGCACCTCGTCGGCTGTCGAACCAGAGCGAGTTGACGGCGCCGGCACCCCTGCGGGGGACATGTCGGACGTTAGCCTCGCACCTGGGACAACGACGGGCGTCGCTTCCCGACAACGTGCCAACCCCAGGCGGATTGATGACGCCGGCACCCTTGCGAGGGACTTGTCGGGCATTAGTCTCGCACCTGAGATAGCGACACATTTCATCTCCACTACAACTTCACCACCATCCACCAACCAGGAGGTACCATCAGTTTTCCATCCTATTCCTTTTAGATTCTGCTTCGATCCGCCAGGCAACCCCACTTCGGCGAGCGCTTCCACAAGGATATATCCTGACCTCCCGGAGTATCATATGTGGTCAACCTGGGACCTACTGATGGTCCCTCTACCTCCGAACCCACGGGTCCCAAGGAAGAGGACGACCCTGACTTCAGTATGGATTTCTCCGAACTCCGCGATCCTACATGCGAGACCTCATGGTCCGCATGTGACCACTGCCTCTCCGGCAACTCTGATGATGGCCACAGCCTTGACGACGAGGGTTACGACCCAACTCGCGAGTGCTTCCACATCGATCAGGAGGAGCATGACGGAGACAACCACCTCGGCATGCCAAGAAACAACGACGCCCCTGCACCTGCATCTCGCGTCGAGATCCCACGGGAGCTAGCTGAGGCCCAGACCCCTGCAAGGGGTCAGGACACGCAGCTTGAGCAACTCCGCGAGATGCAGGCCAAGCTCAACGAAGAAAGGGAGCGACTTATGCGGCTCCGACAAAACCTCGAGCAAGAGTGGGCAGGCCGAGCCCTCGCCTGAGGAGCGCGTCATCGAGCCCAGGACATCCAGCGCCGCATTATTGATAACGCTAGGGCAGAACTGCCCCCAACCTTCAACGGGGCCAGCCAGAACCTAGCTGCAGCGGCGATGTTACTCCGAACAATGCCGAAGCCATCCACCACCGAGAGGCGACGTTTCCAGGGCGAACTCAAGGGCCTCCTGGAAAACGCCGCAGTCCAACAAGCTGAGAGCTCCACCTCTCGAAGGCGGGGATGCCCCTCGGAGCATCACGCCGAGCCCTCCCGACACGTGCGAGAAGCCTCGGTCCATATCGAGGACACAGGAGACAGGACCCCTGCGGTCCTAGACCGCCTCAACAACGAGCAACATCGCCGTGACCGTCAAGCCCGCCTCGAGGAAAGGGTGCACCAAGGCTATCACCCCAGACGCAGAGGACGCTACGACAGTGAGGAGGATCGGAGCCCCTCACCCGAACCACCAGGCTCACGGGTCTTCAGCCGAGGCATACGACGGACGCCGTTCCCGGCCCGGTTCCGAGCTCCGACTACCATCACCAAATACTCAGGGGAGACAAAGCCGGAGTTATGGCTCGCGGATTACCGGCTGGCGTGCCAGTTGGGAGGGACGGACGACGACAACCTCATCATCCGCAACCTCACCCTCTTCCTCTCCGACGCTGCCCGAGCCTGGCTGGAGCATCTGCCTCCTGCGCAGGTCTTCGACTAGGACGACCTAGTCAGGGCCTTCGCCGGAAATTTCCAGGGTACATACGTGCGCCCTGGGAACTCATGGGATCTCCGGAGCTGCCGGCAGCAGCCAGGGGAATCCCTGCGAGAATAAATCCGACGGTTCTCAAAGCAGCGCACCGAGTTGCCTAACATCACCGACTCTGACGTCATCGGAGCATTCCTTGCCGGCACCACTTGCTGGGATCTGGTAAGCAAGCTGGGACGCAAAACTCCCACCAAGGCAAGCGAGTTGATGGACATTGCCACCAAGTTCGCCTCTGGTCAGGAGGCCATCGAAGCCATCTTTCGGAAAGACAAGCAGCCTCAGGGAAGGCAGATGAAAGACGTCCCCGAGGCGTCCGTCCAGCGCGGCACAAAGAAAAAGAGCAAGAGGAAGGCGCAAGCAAAACGCAACACCGTTGAAGCAGATCTCGTCGCTGCTGCCGAGCGTAGGAACCCTCGGAGACCTCCCGGAGGGGCCAACGTGTTTGACAAGATGCTCAAGGAGTCGTGCCCCTATCATAAGGGTCCCGTCAAGCACACCCTTGAAGAATGCGACATGCTCCGGCGTTACTTCAATAAGGCTGGGCCCTCGACGGAAGATGGCAAGGACCAAGGCAACAACAATAAGGGGGCGACAAGGAAGAAGAGTTCCCAGAGGTCCACGACTGCTTCATGATCTACGGTGGGCAAGTGGCGAATACCTCGGCTCGACACCGCAAGCAAGAGCGCTGGGAGGTCTGCTCGGTGAAGGTAGCAACGCCAGTCTACCTAGACTGGTCCGACAAGCCCATTACCTTCGACCAAGACGACCACCCCGACTACATACCAAACCCAGGAAGGTACCCGCTCATCGTTGACCCTGCCATTGGTAACACTAGGCTCTCCAAGGTCCTCATGGACAGAGGCAGCAGCCTCAATATCATCTATGCCGAGACCCTAGGGCTCTTGGGGGTCGATCGGTCCAAGATCCGAGCCGGTGCAGCACCTTTTCACGGGATTGCCCCTGGCAAGCGTATCCTGCCCCTTGGGCAGATTGACTTGCCCGTCTGCTTCGGAACTCTCTCCAACTTCCGAAAGGAAACCCTCACTTTTGAGGTAGTCAGGTTCCGAGGAATCTATCACACGGTGTTGGGAAGACCATGCTACGCCAAGTTCATGGCCGTCCCCAACTACACGTACCTCAAACTCAAGATGCCAGGCCCCAAGGGAGTCATCACCGTCGGATCCACGAACCACCACACTTACGAGTGTGACGTGGAATGCGTTGAGGACGCCAAAGCCCTCGTCGAGTCAGAGGCCCTCATTGCCGACCTGGATAGCCTCTCCAAAGAGGTGCCCGACCCAAAGTGGCATGCCGGCAACTTCGAGCCAGCCGAGGCAGTTAAGTCTGTCTCTCTCGACCCCAGTGACGGCGCCGACAAAAAAGTCAGGATCGGCTCCGAGCTCGACCCCAAATAGGAAGCAGTGCTCGTCGACTTTCTCCGCGCAAACGCCGAGGTTTTTGCGTGGAGTCCCTCGGACATGCCAGGCATACCGAGGGATGTTGCCGAGCACTCATTGGACATCCAAGCCGGTGCCCGACCCGTGAAACAGCACCTGCGTTGTTTTGATGAAGAAAAGCGCAGGGCCATAGGCGAGGAAGTCCACAAGCTAATGGCAGCAGGGTTCATCAAAGAGGTATTCCATCCAGAATGGTTAGCTAACCCTGTACTTGTAAAGAAAAAAGGGGGGAAATGGAGGATGTGTGTAGATTACACTGGGTTGAATAAAGCATGTCCAAAAGTTCCCTACCCTCTACCTCGCATTGATCAATTTGTGGACTCCACTGCTGGGTGTGAAATCCTGTCTTTTCTCGATGCCTATTTAGGCTATCACCAAATCAAGATGAAAGAATCCGACCAGCTCGTGACTTCTTTTATCACACCTTTCGGCATGTATTGTTATACTACTATGCCATTTGGCTTGAGGAATGCAGGTGCTACATACTAAAGGTGCATGAACCATGTGTTCGAAGAGCACATCGGCAGAACGGTCGAGGCTTATGTCGATGACATCGTTGTCAAAACAAAGAAAGCCTCTGACCTCCTCTCCGACCTTGAAGTAACGTTCGAGTGCCTGCGAGCAAAGGGCGTAAAACTCAATCCCGAAAAGTGTGTCTTTGGAGTCCCCCAAGGCATGCTCCTAGGATTCATCGTCTCCGAACAAGGCATCGAGGCCAACCCGGAGAAAATCGCAGCCATCACCAACATGGGGCCTGTCAAATATTTAAAAGGAGTACAAAGTGTCATGGGATGCCTTGCGGCTCTGAGCCGCTTCATCTCACGCCTTGGCGAGAAAGGATTATCCTTGTATCGCCTCTTAAGGAAGACCGAACGCTTCACTTGGACTCTCGAGGCCGAAGAAGCCCTCGGAAACCTTAAGGCACTCCTTACTAATGCACCCATCTTGGTGCCCCCCGCTGCGGGAGAAGCCCTCTTGATTTACGTAGCCGCAACCACTCAGGTGGTCAGCACTACGGTCGTAGTCGAGAGACGAGAAGAAGGGCATGCGCTGCCCATCCAGAGGCCAGTCTACTTCATCAGCGAGGTGCTGTCCGAGACCAAAATCCGCTACCCAGAAATCCAGAAGCTACTATACGCAGTGATTCTAACACGACGAAAGCTGCGACACTACTTCGAGTCTCATCCGGTGACTGTGGTGTCATCCTTCCCCCTGGGGGAGATCATCCAGTGCTGAGAGGCCTCGGGTAGGATAGCAAAATGGGCAGTGGAACTCATGGGGGAAACACTTTCATTTGCCCCTCGGAGGGCCATAAAATCCCAAGTCTTGGCCGACTTCCTAACTGAATGGACCGACACCCAATTGCCAATAGCTCCAATCCAAGCCGAACTTTGGACCATGCACTTCGATGGGTCGCTCATGAAGACCGGAGTAGGCGCTGGCTTGCTCTTCGTCTCACCCCTCGGAAAACATGTGCGTTATGTAATACGTCTCCATTTTCCGACGTCGAACAACGTGGCCGAATACGAGGCCTTGGTGAATGGGTTGCGCATCGCCATCGAGCTAGGGGTTCGGCGCCTCGACGCTCGTGGCGACTCGCAGCTCGTTATTGACCAAGTCATGAAGAACTCTCACTGCCGCGACCAAAAAATGGAGGCCTACTGTGACGAAGTTCGGCGCTTGGAAGATAAGTTCTATGGGTTGGAACTCAACCATGTTGCTTGACGGTACAACGAGACTGCAAATGAGCTGGCTAAGATAGCCTCAGGACGGACAACAGTTCCCTCGAAGACACCAGAGACATATATCAACCATCCGTAAAACTCAACGACGCGCCCGAACCTGAAGGGACCTCAGCCCAGCTCGAGGTACCTTCGGCCGCCGAGGGTGAGGCCCTACACGTCGAGGTAGAGCAGAATGGAGTCACACCAGTCCTAAACTGGCAGACCTCGTACCTGGAATATCTCCTCCGAGGAGAGCTGCCCTCGACAAGGCCGAAGCCCGGCGACTGGCTCGGCGCGCCAAATCGTTTGTTTTACTGGGTGTTGAAAAACAGTTGCACCATCACAGCCCCTCAGGCATTCTCCAACGATGCATATTGTTGGGCCTATGCTTCGTCGCCGAAGGTCTTCTAGGAAGAAGCGGCTTTCGGCTGAAGATGTTTGTATAAGATGGCCGAAGGTCCCTCTTCATGAAGCTTCGGTGTTACAAACCGACTTAAAGATAGAATGACCTTTTAGTCCATAAAGGTCTGAGTCAATGTTGTAAACTTTTATAAGGGGCATACTTATAATCCCTCACAGGCTGCGCCCTGTGCCTATAAATAGTGAACAGTATTCCTTTACTGTTCACGGATTCTAGCAACTGCAATCGCATATTCTGGAATTCAACCTTTTGTCAAGGCAGAGGTATTATTGTATTCAATGATTGGATATATTAAGAAAATATAATATAATTCATCTATGACTTGTTTACCTCTTTTGTACCTTTT
This sequence comes from Zea mays, assembly GCF_902167145.1. Taxonomy (NCBI): domain Eukaryota; kingdom Viridiplantae; phylum Streptophyta; class Magnoliopsida; order Poales; family Poaceae; genus Zea; species Zea mays. The sequence goes on from NC_050097.1 coordinate 95,594,892, forward strand.
ATTTTATGTCATCTTGCAATATCTATTGAAATTTTATTACGAAGATCTAAGCTTCGTAATTTTACTCTCATCAACCTTCGTCCAAGACCCATTATCCTCAAGGGAATAATGTTTCATGGACGAAGGACGTAGACATTTAACACTTTATGTTGCCTTGTTCTTAATTCATAGCACTTGAGAACGAGTCTCCAACATTGGCGCCCACCTCCGGTGAACTCACTTCCACTTTTTAAGCTGATGGCTTTGTTCAATGACCAAGCTGGAGCTGCTTCAGACCCGAAGCTGGTACTCCCGATCACAGGTGGTTCGTCCTCAGAACCAGCTAACAAGAAACAAAAGAAGGAAGCACAGAGAAGGGTACAGCATGTTGGGGTGCAAGGACCCTTCATCAAGTCAAGATGGTCTCACATTCCTATTACCTTCTCCCAAGAGGACCTTCACCTCAAGGATTACCCACACAACGATGCCATGGTTATCTCTTGTGTTATCAAAGGATTTCTGGTCCACAATGTCTTGGTTGACAAAGGCAGTGCAGCTGATATCATATTTGCTAAGGCCTTCAGACAAATGCAAGAGCCAGAAGATAAGATTCATGATGCTACACATCCTCTCTGTGGCTTCGGAGGGAGACAGATTGTAGCATTGGGCAAGATCACCATGTCAGTAACCTTCGGGTTCATCAACAACACTAGAACTGAGCAAGTTGTGTTTGACATTGTTGACATGGAATACCCTTACAATGCAATTATTGGTCGTGGCACCCTCAATGCTTTCGAAGCAATTCTTCATCCTGCCTATCTTTGCATGAAGATACCTTCGGATCAAGGACCCATCGCTATACATGGAAGTCAGGAAGCTGCCAGAAGGGCCGAAGGCAATTGGACTGACTCAAAAGTAATCCATAACATAGATGGAGCTGAAGCTTGTGAACAGTACAAATTCAGAAGGGAGAAAGCAGCTTCAGCAGATCAGCCGAAGCCTATGCTCTTATGTGAGGACATAGCAGAGCAGAAGGTGCTGTTAGGCTCTCAATTATCCGAAGAGCAGGAGAAAACCTTGATAAGGTTTTTGTTCAACAACAAAGATGTTTTTGCATGGTCAGCTAATGATCTCTGCGGAGTAAATAGGGATGTTATTGAACACTCGCTCAATGGTGATCCATCCTTCAGAGCCAGAAAACAGAGGCTTCGGAAAATGTCAAATGATAAGGCCGAAGGTGCTCGTAACAAAGTCAAAAGACTCCTCAGTGCAGGAGTCATCAGAGAAGTAAAGTACCCAGAATGACTAGCTAACACTGTTATGGTAAAAAAGGCCAATGGCAAGTGGCGAATGTGTATCGATTTTATAGACCTCAACAAGGCTTGTCCGAAGGACGAATTCCCATTGCCAAGGATAGACTCTTTAGTAGATGCAGCAGCTTCTTCCGAGCTCATGAGTCTGCTAGACTGTTACTCAGGCTATCACCAAATCTGGATGAAAAAGGAAGATGAGCCGAAGACTAGCTTCATAACTCCAAGTGGCACATATTGCTATCTTCGGATGCCTGAGGGGCTCAAAAATGCTGGAGGAAGTTTCAGCAGAATGACTGCGAAGGTTCTCCAGTCTCAGATAGGCAGAAATGTGCTAACCTATGTTGATGACATCATTGTAAAAAGCACGAAACAGGAGAATCATATTGCTGATCTGCAGGAGACCTTCGCCAATTTCAGACAAGCTGGTTTAAAGCTGAATCCAGAAAAATGCGTCTTTGGAGTAAAGAAGGGAAAATTTCTTGGATGCTTGGTTTCAACAAAGGGAATTGAAGCTAATCCAAGTAAAATTGAAGCTATACTTCGGATGGAGCCACCAACTACAAAGAAGGGGGCTCAAAGATTGACAGGAAGGTTGGCATCTCTCAATAGATTCATATCCAGATCAGCAGAGAGAAACTTACCATTCTTCGAAGTACTGAAGTCAGCCGAAGTCTTTCAATGGGGACCAATCCAGCAGAAGGCTTTTGAAGAGCTGAAACAGTATTTGATAGATCTCACAACATTAACTCCACCGACGCCAGGGGCTCCTTTGTTATTATATGTGGCAGCTTCGCACTCAGCGGTAAGTGCAGCGCTTGTCCAGGAGAAGCTTGATGGTCAAGCCAAGAGGCAGGCCCCAATATATTTTGTATCCGAGGTTCTTAGTTTATCAAAGAAAAATTATACAGAGTTGGAGAAGGTACTGTATGCTGTCTTGATGGCCTCCAGGAAGCTTCGGCACTATTTTCAAGCTTACAACATAATTGTTCCTTCTTCACAACCTCTGAAGGATATTATGAGGAACCGAGAAGCTACTGGAAGGATTGGAAAATGGGCTGCAGAGCTCAATGAATTTTGTATTGAATATGTTCATAGATCTTCGATTCAGTCCCAGACTTTGGCAGACTTCATTGTTGACTGGACGCCAGGGGCTCAGGAGGAAGAAACAAATAAAGACGCCGAAGCATGGACAGTGTTTTGTGATGGATCTTGGGGAACCTTCGGAGCAGGAGCGGCTGCTGTGTTGGTTTCACCTTCCAAGGTCAAAACTTGTTATGCGGCAAAGCTTGATTTTAGTTGCACAAATAACATTGCCGAGTACGAAGCCTTGCTTCTAGGTCTTCGGAAGCTAAAAGCAATGGGAATCAGAAGGGCTATACTCAAAACTGATTCCCAGGTTGTTTCGGGTCATATTGACAAGAGTTGCAAGGCTAAGGATCCGAATCTTGAAAAATATCTGGATATGGTTCGAAGAGTTGAAGCTTCCTTCGAAGGATTTTCTGTCAAAAATATCCCTCGAGGACAAAATGAGCATGCTGATTTGTTAGCTAAGTCAGCAGCACAGGGGCTGCCCTTACCTTCGGATGTGTTCTTCGAAACAATAAAAGCACCTTCGGTGGAACTTCTTGAAAGGGCAGTCCTCAGTATATCTCCTGTTTATAGCGAAGATTGGAGAACTGAGATCATCTCTTATCTTCAGGGAAAATTCCTTTCAGATGACGAAGCTTATAACAGGAGGATAGAGGCAAGAGCTCGTCCATATGTCATGATAGAATGGGAGTTGTACAAGCATGGAGTTTGTGCTCCGCTACTCAAGTGTTTATCCAGAACCGAAGGTATAGAGTTGATGAAAGAAATACATGCAGGCTTGTGTGGATCTCACATTGGATCTAGGCCGTTACTTGGAAAAATTTTCCGCCAAGGATTTTATTGGCCGAAGGCAGCTTCGGATGCAGCGGAATTAGTCCAAAAGTGCGAAGGTTGTCAGAAATGTGCACGAGATCAAAAACAACCTTCGTCCTTAACACAGCTCATACAACCCGTTTGGCCATTGCAAAGGTGGGGCCTTGACTTGTTAGGTCCGTTACCACCGGCCCAAGGGAACCTAAGATATGTTGTAGTGGCGGTGGAGTATTTTTCTAAATGGATTGAGGCAAAGCCTTTAGCCACAATAACTTCGGCCACCGTCCAAAAGTTTTTCTGGCAAAATATTGTTTGTCGGTTCGGGGTACCAAAGGCTATTACTGTGGATAATGGAACACAGTTTGACTCCGAAGCTTTTAGGGATTTCTGTGATCAAATTGGTACGAAGATCCATTTTGCATCAGTCAGACATCCGGAGTCAAATGGACTCGTTGAAAGAGCCAATGACATCATAATGACAGGAATAATGAAGTTAATCTTCAATCAACCCAGGGGAAAGTGGCCAGATCAGTTAACCAAAGTGGTGTGGAGCCATAATACAACAACATCAAGGTCTACAGGCTTTACTCCATTTAAGTTATTATTCGGTGACGAAGCAATAACTCCAGAAGAAGCTAAAACCGGATCAATAAGAGTAGTAGCTTCGGCAGCATCAGATTCCGAAGCTGCTTATTCTGTGGAAAAAGATGCTTTAGAAGGGATCAGGTTGCAAGCCGTGGAAAACATCAATAAATATCAAGCCGAAACAATTAAATGGCGAGATAGAAAGGTTCGGCTAAAGAATATTGAGCCAGGATACTTGGTGCTTCGGAGAGTGGCCAACCCAGAAACAGTGGGCAAGTTGCAGTTGAAATGGGATGGACCTTTCTTAGTAGCATCTTCGTCAAGACTCGGTTCATACAGATTGAAGGATATGGACGGCAACGACATTCCTAGATCTTGGAATGCGGATGAGCTTCGGCGATATTATGTATAACTCGATGTAATTTTCCATATTTTTTATTTTATTTTTCTTTCATGGCACCCTTTTCCTTTCTGAAGGGGGAGAAAGGTTTTTAATGGGGCCATCACATGTAATTTCCTTTTTTAGTTCTATAAGAGTAAAATCCCCCAAGGAATGTAAATGTAAAAGCTGAGAACGCACCATCGAGTGCTGAAAAGTAAAAAGAGAAGAAGCTCCAAAGTTGTTCCTAAGGGAATGCAGAGCTTACAGCGAAAAGTCAACGCTGATTCCGCCAAAAGTAAAGGCGAAGAAGCTCCAAAGTCGTTCCTAAGGGAATGCAGAGCTGAGGTGTGATTGTGGCTATGGGTATGGCTTCGGATACGCGTTTGGACATTCATTTGCACATCACATCATAGCATTTGCATTCATAAACATTCATCTAGGCATATGTAGAATAATCATCATCATGGCATAAATGCTTGCCTTGGCAAAAAGAAGAAAGAGCTTCGTTTACAAAAAGGAAAAGCTTCGGAAAAAAGGGAAATGTTGTCTTCTATGCTTCGTTGCGCACGAAAAGAAGGGAAGGTGTTTTTTCGCCTTCGGCTCAAAAAAGGAAAATTTCGTTCACATCAAAGCATTTCTCATACATCAATGGAAGGGTAAGGATATATCACAAGGTATGAACAGAATTCATTAGAGACAAGTTTTAGTTACATTCACAAAAATTATCTCAAAAGTTCCTCAAGTATTGTCTAGACTACTGTTTAATCTCCAAGGAGCTTCAGCTTCGGCGTCATTTTTAATCATCGGCTTCGGCTTCGTCATCCTACATGAATAACGTCGTTAGTCGAAATCGAGCTTGCAAGAAAAGGTAAGCACAAGGTATGGTTTCTTACTGGTTCAAGGTGGCTACGAGCTTCGTCTCCAGCCTTTTCTCGCCCACCTTTTGTCCATATCATTTTTACAAATCTATTAGAGATACTTCGGGCGAGATCAGGGATGTCATCCAGGATTGATGGTGATAAAGTGAAATTTGGCCTATTAACAATCTTTCCATGATCGCAGCCAGCTTTCAGGAAAGCTGCAGCAGTGCCTCGAGAAGCCACCCAGGCACAGAAGTCACCATGCCCAGCTATGACTTCGTCGAGCTCGTCAATCTCACCCTCAATATGTTCGAAGGTCTTTGGTAGATCTTCAGCTGAGGGGGTGAATTTTTCACTGCTGGCTCCAACTGAGTGGAAAATTTTTCTTAATCGTTGAATGCATTTGTTGCTAAATTCCAGACATTTTTCTTGAAGGCTTGTCAATAGTTTTCTCAAATCTGAATTTTGTTGAGCTTCGGCTTCAAGTTGTGCATTAAGCTCTAGCTTTTCTCGCTCGAACTGTTCAGACTGGCGGAGAAGCTTCGTGTTCAGTTCTGTTATTTTTGCTTCAGCTTCCGCCAATGAACCTTCGGTTGCCTGGAGCTCAAAGTTCTTTTTCTCAATAACATCCGATTGCTCCTTTATTCTGCTTTCCAAATTTTCAATTATAACTTCGTGCTTCTTGTCTTCAAAATCTTGCTGCATTTTCAAGGCTTTGCTCAATAGCATACTCTGCACGAAAACAACCTTCGTCAGATATGTTTTCATTATTAGAAACAATAAAAGTTAAGGGAAAAGTAGTTCACCTTGAAATTGGAATAAAATAAACTACCAACGATATGTTGTCGTCGGTAGCGGCTGATGTCTGTTTCTAGCTTCGGAAAACCGATACTCTTTGACAGAGTACCGATAATTTTGGCCCCAGTCTGATCTCGAATGCAATCTAATTTTTCATCATCAATGCCTCCGAAGAGGAGTGCCCCAGGTTTGTATCCGCAGGATTTTGCATATTCTCTAAGCTCTTCTCTTTCAGCTTCTGACAGTCTTTCTCCAACTAAATTCTGGAACATGAAAGCTTCGTCTTCCGAAGCTTCATCAGCAATTTCCTTCCCTTTCCCCGACGCTGCGGTCACGGCCTCTTCGGCGGCGGTGGTAGCTTCTTCTGCAGCCATATCTAGCAGTATCCTATCAATATTTTCGATTGTGCTCTCCAGGTTCAAATCTTCAGCTGAGGCAGCTTCGGCAGCCGCGACCTCCGAAGGTGTAATTTCAACATCTGTCCCTTCCGCAGACGCTGGTGTTTTTTGAGCTGCAGCTCTTGGCGGTGTCTTGTCAATTACTTCTGTCACAGTAATAATTCTTTGTTTCTTTGCTTTGATTGTTTTCTTCGATTTTTCGGGCTCCTTGTCCTTCTGAAAAAACTTTGTCAGTCGAGGCCCCAGTGGACTTAGCTTCGCAGGTAAGGATTCAGTCATTACCTTCAGAATTGCCACCACATCAGTGGCAGAGGGTGATGCGGGGGATTTTTCTTCGTCGGATATTTTTCGTTTCGGAGAAGACGCTTTCCTTTTCTTTGGAATTTTCTTTTTTGGTGTCTCTTTTTCATCTTCGTTTGAGGCTTCGGTTATTCTTTTCCTTTTCTGGCCTCCGGCACCTTTGTTCAGATTTTCATAGTCAGGGTATTCAAAATTTAAGGCATCCAGCACTCGATTTAACCTTCGCTTCGGACGGGTGCCGAACGCTGCGGTCATCAATTGATCTTCTTTTTTGGAATAATTACCAAGTATTTCATTGCACATCACTTCAATTGAATCTAGCCACTCTCGGCAAGGTGTTTTAAAGTACTTTTTAAACTTGAAATAGTAAGGTAAACGTACAAGTTCACCTTCTTTCTTTTCCCCCTGTAGCTTCGGCATTTCCCATTCTTTCAAACTGGGAAAAACTTTGAAAGCCAAAAACTCCTGAACCAGGTCCCTTGTGCTGATATGCTCTGCAATAATTCTGAATTCATTCATTGCTTGTTGTGTTGGACCTTCGGGTGTCATGTTGCAGCGAGGTCGGGTTTCTCCGAAGGTCAGTTCGAGTGGACTTTGCACAAGCTTTTCCTTGTCATCATCAACCTTAACATAGAACCACTCTGATTTCCAGCCTGCTGCCCACTTGCTTCGGTAGCTAATTACAGGAAACTTTGTAGTTTTCCGATAGGCGAAGTTATAGCAACCAAAATTATCGTGCAATCCATCTTTTCTAGCCTTTGTTTGATAATGCAACTCGTGAACCCGGCAAAAGCTGTCCGCAAATGGTTCCACTGCTTGGCTTCGGAGTGCCCAGATATAAACAATAAGCCTAACGATAGCGTTAGGGGTCAGCTGGTGAAAATAGATACCGAACCTCTTCAGCACCTCTGCAATAATCCCATGTAGGGGGAATCTTAATCCAGCCTTTAAAAAGCTTTTGAAGATAACAATTTCATCCTTCTCCGGCTTTGGGGTAGTCTCTTCTCCTCCGAAGCGCAATAGCTTCTTCTGGTTTTCAGCAAAAAACCCCGATTTTACCATCTTGGACAGATCAGCCTTCGAAACAGTAGATTTCCCGAAGTCCAAGTGGCTGGGTTTGCTCGGCATAGCAATACGATAATCATCTTCGGGATCAGTTTCCTCAATATCTTCTTCCTCTGCTTCAGCGATTGCTTGTTCTGCATCATCATTAGGAACCTCTTCCGAAGTCACTAGCCCGGATCGTTGCATGGCTTCGGAGATGGGGACAGTCTCCGAAGCTTCAGTTTCGTCCCCCTCACGTTCAACCCTAGCGGTAGAACGCACTCTGGCCATTTAATTATGAACTTGTGGAACTTTAATACTTTCTTCCTCCGAAGCAGGTTTCAAACTGGAGCTTCGTTCGATTCCGACAGACAAGCTTCGGCGACGGTTAAAAATTTTGGCAGCAAAACAGTGCAAATAGCAATGAATGCTGTGGTAACTTCACACCTACTCGTCTGTTTATATAGTGCTGCAGGTAAGAAGGCGAAGCGCCAGGATTTTTACACCAGGCGGACACCCGCTCGCACTCGCTGCGTGGTGGACCGCAGAGACCGAACAGTAACTCTGAAAGGTGGGGCCGCTACGCGCTGAGAAATTGAATCGTTTCTCGACAACGAGCTCAGGGAAGGTGTTTTTTAGACCTTCGGCGCTCTGAAGCTTAAGAGACTTTTTTCACGGATCAAGCTCGTTACGAAAAACGATCTAGCACCGCGAAAGGGGCTACTGTTGGGCCTATGCTTCGTCGCCGAAGGTCTTCTAGGAAGAAGCGGCTTTCGGCTGAAGATGTTTGTATAAGATGGCCGAAGGTCCCTCTTCATGAAGCTTCGTTGTTACAAACCGACTTAAAGATAGAATGACCTTTTAGTCCATAAAGGTCTGAGTCAATGTTGTAAACTTTTATAAGGGGCATACTTGTAATCCCTCACAGGCTGCGCCCTGTGCCTATAAATAGTGAACAGTATTCCTTTACTGTTCACGGATTCTAGCAACTGCAATCGCATATTCTGGAATTCAACCTTTTGTCAAGGCAGAGGTATTATTGTATTCAATGATTGGATATATTAAGAAAATATAATATAATTCATCTATGACTTGTTTACCTCTTTTGTACCTTTTATTTTATGTCATCTTGCAATATCTATTGAAATTTTATTACGAAGATCTAAGCTTCGTAATTTTACTCTCATCAACCTTCGTCCAAGACCCATTATCCTCAAGGGAATAATGTTTCATGGACGAAGGACGTTGACATTTAACACTTTATGTTGCCTTGTTCTTAATTCATAGCACTTGAGAACGAGTCTCCAACACATATCCATCACCCAAGGACAAGAGCTGTTACGTGAAATACACTCGGGGGCTTGCGGTCACCATGCAGCACCTCGGACCCTTGTAGGAAACGCTTTCCGACAATGCTTCTACTGGCCGACCGCGGTAGCCGACACCACTAGGATTGTACGCTCCTGCCAAGGGTGTCAATTCTATGCGAGACGGACACACCTGCCCGCTCAGGCTCTATAGACAATACCTATCACTTAGCCATTTGCTGTGTGGGGTCTGGACCTCGTCGGTCCCTTGCAGAAGGCACCCGGGGGCTTCATGCACCTACTGGCCGCCATCGACAAATTCTCCAAGTGGATCGAAGTCCGACCCTTAACCAGCATCAGGTCTGAGCAGGCGGTGGCGTTCTTTACAAATATCATCCACTGCTTCGGGATCCCAAACTCCATCATCACCGACAACGGCATGCAGTTCACGGGGAAAAAGTTCCAAGACTTCTGCAAGGACCACCACATCCGTGTGGACTGGGCCGCCGTAGCTCACCCAATGACAAATGGACAGGTGGAGCGCGCCAATGGCATGGTTTTGCAGGGTCTAAAACCAAGGATCTACAACGACCTCAACAAGTTTGGCAAGCGGTGGATAAAAGAGCTACCCTCGGTGGTTTGGAGTCTGAGGACAACACCGAGCCGAGCCACGGGTTTCTCGTCGTTTTTCCTGGTCTATGGGGTCGAGGCCATCCTACCCACGGACTTAGAATACGGTTCCCCGAGGGCAAAGGTATACGACGACCAAAACAACCAAACCAGCCAAGAGGATTCATTAGACCAGCTGGAAGAGGCTCGGGACGTAGCCTTGCTGCACTCAGCGCGGTATCAGCAATCTCTGCGACGCTATCACGCCCAAAGGATTCGGCCCCGAGGTTTCCAAGTTGGAGACTTGGTGCTTCGGCTACGACAAGACACCCGAGGACGCCACAAGCTTACTCCTCCCTGGGAAGGGCCGTTCATCATCACCAAAGTATTGAAGCCCGAGACATACAAGCTGGCCAACGATCAAGGCAAGGTCTACAGCAACGCTTGGAACATCGAACAGCTACGTCGCTTTTACCCTTAAATGTTTCAAGCCGTTCATGTATCTCGATTCCTTTACATGTATAAATAAAGTCTAACCGTCAAGGAAGGATCGGCCTTTCCTCGGCAAAGATCGACCCTCCCTCGGGGGCTAGAAGGGGGGAACCCCCTCTACGCCAAAATTTCCTTTTTGTGCCACCCTTTCCTCGGAAAGGTTTTCTACCAAAACGACTTTCGTGCCTTTCGACTATATCGATAACAGAATCCTAAAAACGAATGAGAGAGACCTCAAACGGCAAGGCCGACCGAGCCAAAGGAATCCTATGCCTCAGGGATACAGATACCTCACTCACCACCATCCACGAAAGGTAACTCACGCTCGGATAAGTGATTCTGCTACCGAACAAGTCCTAATGCTCGAAACGAGAGGAAAGAAACGCAAGGACACTCGCGACTTTGGATCTGCTGCACGTGAAAACACTGAATGAACCAGGGAGAACCCTAAAACAATAAGGCCGGCCGAGCCGCGGGAACTCCTACGCCTCCGGGATACGGATACCCCACTCACCACCTTTTCGTCTAAGGGATGCCTCCGGTTCTAACGGTGATGCCGCAAAAAAAGCAAGCTAAAAACATGACTCAAGAGCAACACAGCTTTGTACTCAGACATCCAAATGTTCAGGCCTCAGTAGCCGCAGAAAACATACACATACATAAAATAACCGTTCTACACAGGCTCAGGCGTCGAGAAGGGGAGGAGCAGCACCCTCGGTGTTGTTTCCACCTGCGGCAGACGAAGCAGCCTCACTGGTAGGGGTGGCAGAATGTGGCCCGGCCTCGGACGGCTACACAGGCGGAAGGATCTCCACCTCAAAAAAGGAAGGCAGCGCCGAGTCTGGACCCTTGGCAATCGCAATAAGCCTTTGGGCCTCGGCCAAGGCGGCATCTTCATCATCGGGTAGGCAGTAGCCCTCGCTGACCCGCTCCAAATCCACGTCGTAGTGGGAAGCGAGGACGGCGAAGGCCCGCCTAACACCGTGATGCAGCGCCCCGTGGAGTCTGCTACGCACGTGGCCGCCCAAGGCCCGCAGGCGACTCTGGGGGGAGCTGCCCGAGGGGACGTCGTCAAGGCCAAAGGTCCGGCAAAAGGCAGAAATGGCCTCGGACTCTGGGGGGAGCCCAACTGTCGGTGTTTCGGACCTGGGGGACCCTCAACCGACTAGTGAATTTTATGTTGCGTGTCCCTGCCTGGATGGATTGATGCAAGATGAAAGACAAGGTTTATCCTGGTTCGGGCTAAGAAGGCCCTACTTCCAGCAGAGGGAGGATGAGGCTTATATTATCTTGCATCGGGGTGCTTGTAGTAGGGGATACAGGCTTTGTGAGAGAGGGAACGGATCCCAGGTCTCTTGAGAGGTCTAGTGTTGTGGAGAGAAGGTTTGCCCTGAAGTGTTTTTTGTTGATGTTGGGTGAGCCGTCTAGGTGAGCTTTCAAAACTTGCCTTGGTAAGGCCCTGGGCATCTCATTTTATAGGTACAAGGAGGTGACCCAGCTGTACATATGGGGGTGTAGCTATGTGCTAATGTGCACGACGGAGAAGTGCTTGAGCCCTATAGAAGCGTGGCCGGCGATGCGGCCCCAGGTCCTGACCCCTGTAGCGGTGCGGCCGGCTCCGCCGAGTTGAAGCCGAGCTCTATAGCGACGTGGCCGGCGGTATGGCATGGTCATCGAGGTGGCCTTGAAGTTTGTGTGCTGCTGACATTTCTTTGACTTTGTAGAGAGCTAAGGACAGTCGACGTCATGGGCACATGTCGGGGATCATTATTACCTGTTACTGGAGTAATTTGATGTGACATTGGTCCTTTTCCTTCGTAGCCTGAGGTGGCTAGCTAGGGGAAGGATAGTGTTGTATTCCCTATTCGTGTAGTCGGTCCAAGGCCGTCTCGGGCGAGGCGGTGATTTCTCCCGAAGCCATGGCCTAGGTCGGGCGAGGCGAAGATCTCCTCCCGAGGCCGAGGCTGAGGCCGAGGCCTAGGTCGGGTGAGGTGAAGACTATCACACCCGGCTTTAAGGGATTAAGCTAGGTGCATCTCATACACGCGCCAAAGAAGACAACATATATAATAACAGAGTGTATAGAGATCAATGTCACAAAACATCAGAGTATTTATTACATAGCGGAAGTCTTATTACAAAATAAAAGAATAAATATAGAACGAACTAAGAATCGTCGGCGCCAATGTCAACTGAGAAAACGCCACCTAGATCAGATCATACTCCTCGCTTTGTGGCTCCTCCTGAACCACCTGCTCTTCTCCTGTGGGGGGTGTGAGACAGCAAGAGTGAGCTCACATACGTTCATAGCTCAACAAGTCGTGGTGAATAATGTGGCATGAACTCACCAAAGGTAGGAGTTCATGAAGTGTAAGGCTGATCAATGAAATAAAGGCTGAAGCTGAGCATTGCTTTTATAAGTTGGTCAAAATTTTATTAGCAATTACTAAGTGTAAGTAAATACCAAACCTTAGAAATAATAAGTAAAGGTAATAATAAAATAATCACAAATGCAATGATATGACAAATTAAGTTTAAGTTCCATAAATTAATCATGTGAGTGTCCGAGCCGCTCATGACCGTGAGCACGACTAGTATACTAGTTTTACACTCTACATAGGTTGCGCATCTTTACCCACAAGTCGTGTTACCCATTTGCCACGGAGTTGATCAGACCCCATACACCTCTACCTAGGAAGCGAGGCAGGGTACCACTACGAGGCCTTTACAAAGTTCCACTAGCTTCAGAAAACCCGCTACAGTTTATAGGAAGCTCCAGTGCAGGAATCCCTCGCCTGATCGCCATTGCTGAAAAATCAACCCAAGGACCTCCCTACACTGACCACTCCCCTACTGCCCTTGCCCCTTTCGGGTAAGGTAGTCATCCACTAGCTTTCCTAGTTAATCAGCCAAGTGCGTCCCATTAAACCCTTGTGGTAGCACTGTTTTCCCGGGTGGTTCTCCATGTTCCCATTAACATAATGTTCTTATCATGAACAGAAAATAATGAACAGATAATAACAAGTATAAAAATGAGTGATGAATGTCTCTATACCCAAAGCCACATAAAGCAATAGCATGTACTACCCAAAAGTTTAGTAGTAAAACCAGTGGTGAAACAAGGTATAAAGATAGTCAAAATCTAGGGTAACCTATTGGGTCCCATCAAAATTAACCTATGCAGATCATTATGATTAATAAGAACATGAATGGGTAAAAGAAGTGATCAAGGGCACAACTTGCCTTCAACGAGCTCCTGCTCAGCAGTCTCAACCAGCTGAACCCCTGGATCCACTATAGCTGGCTCGTCTACTCGCATCAATATAAACAAACATGGTATGGCAAAAATTAACATCACACCAAACAGCATAACAGAATGCATGATAGTATTTGTCGGTGTTTCGAGACTAGGGGGTCCCTGGGCCGACGAGTGAATGTCGTCGCGTGCCCCAGCCCAGATGGGTCGACGCGAGGCCGAGCATGAAGGGGGGAAGTGAGGTGGCCGGAGACAGGCGTGAGAGAGGTGGAAATCCCGCGGCCTTCGTGTTCGTCCCGCGCCTAGGTCGGGTGCGCTTGCAGTAGGGGATTACAAGCGTCCACGCGGAGAGGGAGCGAGCGGCTTCAAGCGAGCGCCTGTCTCGTCCTCGTCCCCGCGCGGCCAACCCTCTCTAAGAGGGCCCTGGTCCTTCCTTTTATAGGCGTAAGGAGAGGATCCAGGTGTACAATGGGGGTGTAGTAGAGTGCTACGTGTCCAGCGGAGGAGAGCTAGCGCTCTAAGTACACGCCATCGTGGCGGCCGAAGAGGTTTTGGCGCCCAGTTCGTGTGATGTCGTGGCCGTCGGAGCCTGGCAGAGGGACAGCTGTCGGGGCTGTCGAGTCCTTGCTGACGTCCTTTTGCTTCCGTAAGGGGGAGGAGAGCTGCCGTCGTCAGGGAGCGTGCGGGGCGCCATCATTGCCTATCTGGCGGAGCGAGCCAGATGGGACGTCGGTCTTGTTCCCTGTAGCCTGAGTCAGCTTGGGGCAGAGTAATGATGGCGCCTCCCGTTGACGTGGCCGGCCCGCGCCCTAGGTTGGGCGATGTGGAGGCTCCCCCGAGGTCGAGGTCGAGGTCGAGTCTGTCTTCCATGGCCGGGGTCGAGTCCGAGCCCCCGGGTCGGGCGAGGCGGAGACCGTCGGCTGAGGCGAGAGCTGAGCCCAAGCCCTGGGTCGGGCGGAGCAGAGTTCGTCGTCTTCCGGGGCTTAGCCCGAGTCCGAGCCCTGGGTCGGGCGGAGCGGAGTTCGCCGTCTTCTGGGGCTTAGCCCGAGTCCGAGCCCTGGGTCGGGCGGAGCGGAGTTCGCCATCTTCTGGGGCTGAGCCCAAGTCCGAGCCCTGGCTCGGGCGGAGCAGAGTTCGCCGTCTTCCGGGGCATAGCCCGAGTCCGAGCCCTGGGTCGGGCGGAGCGGAGTTCGCCGTCTTCCGGGGCTTAGCCCGAGTCCGAGCCCTGGGTCGGGCGAAGCGAAGCTTCCTATGGTGCCTGCGGCCGGGCCTAACTGCCTGTCAGCCTCACTCTGTCAAGTGGCACCGCAGTCGGAGCGGTGCAGGCGGCGCTGTCCTTCTGTGAGGTCGGTAAGTGGAGCGGCGAAGTGACTGCGGTCACTTCGGCTCTGTCGACTGAAGGGCGCGCGTCAGGATAAAGGTGTCAAGACACCTTTGCATTAAATGCTCCTGCGATTTGGTCGGTCGGCGCGGCGATTCGGTCAGGGTTGCTTCTTGGCGAAGACAGGGCCTCGGGCGAGTCGGAAATGTATTCGTTGCTGGAGGGGGGGCCTCGGGCGAGACGGAGATCCTCCGGGGTCGGCTGCCCTTGCCCGAGGCTAGGCTCGGGCAAGGCGTGATCGAGTCCCTCGAATGGACCGATCCCTGACTTAATCGCACCCATCAGGCCTTTGCAGCTTTGTGCTGATGGGGGTTACCAGCTGAGAATTAGGAGCCTTGAGGGTACCCCTAATTATGGTCCCCGACAGTAGCCCCCGAGCCTCGAAGGGAGTGTTAACACTCGCTTGGAGGCTTTTGCCGCACTTTTTTGCAAGGGGACCAGCCTTTCTCGGTTGCGTTTTGTTCCGGTGGGTGCGCGCGAGCGCACCCGCCGGGTGTAGCCCCCGAGGACTCGGAGGAGTGGTTTGACTCCTCCGAGGTCTTAATGCCTCACGCAATGCTTTGGCTGGTCTGGTCGTTCCCTCATGCGAGCTGGCCATAGCCCGGGTGCACGGTCGGGTTCTAAGTTCTCGGGCTGGTACGTTGACGCTGTCAACGGTTTGGCCGGAGCCGGGTTTGCGAGAGCAGCCCCCGAGCCTCTGCACAGGGCGAGAGGACGATCAGGGACAGACTCGACTTTTTTACATACGCCCCTGCGTCGCCTTTCCGTAAGGAGGAGGGGGGAAAGCGCCATGTTGCCCTCGGTGGGCGCCGAACATGGTGTCTCCGGTGAGCTGCTGGCGGGTAATCCGAGCGGACGTCCGTGCCCCATTTGCTAGGGGTCGGCTAGAGGCCCAGAGGCGCGCCCAAAAGTACCTGCGGGTGATCTGCCGGACCCGGTCCCCTGTCGACGGGGTCCGAGAGCTCGATGCCTCCCTCTGATGGGATTCCGTTACAAGATCGTTCCCGCGGGTCTCGGAAATGTCCTAGGGTACCTCGGGAGCGCAGCCCGAGCCTTGGTTATGTATCGAACGTACCCATGGTCATCCCTCGCTCTGTGTCTGAGGCGACTATGAACCCTTCGAGGGCCAGCCTACGAACCCCTGATCAGTAGTGGGCGTGGAGCCCGAGTGGCCTGAGGCAGCCATTGAACCCTTCCGAGGGGCCGGCCTTCAAACCTCTGACCAGTAGTGGGTGTGGAGCCCACGTGCTCTGAGGCGGCTGTTGAACCCCTCCGAGGGGCCAGCCTTTGAACCTCTGATCAGTAGGGAGGCTCGGAGCCTGGTTCCTTCACGGAGAAGGGTCCTTTTCGGGGCATCCCCCTTTCCCGGTCCCTGTTGTAAGAGAGAGAAAGAGGAAAAAAGGAAAAGGATTCGAAATCGAACGACGCGGCGTACCTTTTTTGGCGCGGTCATTATGGCGAAGGCGAAACGTCGCTCGCTTCCCTCGCCAAAGGCGCCGCCTGTCCCGCCGTGGAGTTAATGCGACGGGGCGAGTGGTTCGCGGGGCGGCCGTTGTGCGTGCGCAGGCCGTTCGAGGAACGGAACACGGGCGCGTCGTCTTCACACCGTGAGAGAGGATTCTCTCGCTGCCCCCGGATGGGACGTAAGCTTGGCCGACGACGTGACCGCTGCTCCTGCCCGCCTGCCACCGCCATTACTGCCGGCCCATTTTTGGCCGCATTGACCGTCGCGCGGGCTGGCGCTGCTGGGTCGTGCGCTGGGTCGCCTCGAGTCGCGGTATTGGTTCCACAGTCGAGGAGGCGCGGTAGTGGCGCGGGCGGCGGGGCAGTTGCTCGCACGCAGCATCCGGCGCGCCGGTTGCATGACGCGTGGGCCTGGGCCTCCATGCTGAGCGTGTTGGAAGTCGGAGAAGTGCGCCCACTTGGCGCGGTTGCATGCCGCCTGCATGGCTGCCCGCCGTTTCGCCCGCTGGTCTGGGCAAAAGTGGAGGGCCATTTGTAACCGCTGGGCGGTTGCATGCACCGCGCGCGGCGGTTTGGCTTCTTCTGCTCTGGGCCGGCTTGCATGACGTGTGGGACCCAGCACCCGCACCGTAGGGGGAGGACCTTGGAGCGTGTTGGAGAAGACTCAGCCCACAACGGCTGGGGACGCAAGTAGGGAGAGTCGCCTTTAAAAGGAGGGTGACCCCCTTGAAAGGCGATCATGTCTTCGCGCTCCCTTATGCATCGTGTCTTTCCACCTTCCGAGCCCCCGGATGGGGGATGCCTGCAGTCCTTCCGCCTTGTCGTTGGGGGGACGCAACTCCGTGGGAGTTGGTACCTTTCAGCCATCGTTCGGCTTCAAGGATTTTCATCACGCAGCCCGGCTGCACCCCTCCGCCGGCGGTCACCCAAGATGGTGACCTCCAGTTCGACGGCGGGGGAAAGCAAGCCGGGCTGCGGCCTCTGCCCCTCCCTCAGCCTCAAGGATTTTCATCACCAGGGCTGGGGAGGGGAGTGTGCCGAGTTGGGGTCGGCCCCTGCATGGGCGGTGGCCGCTCCTTCCCTCAGTGATCGGGGGGAAGGGCGGTTGCTGTCCGTGGCGCTAGCAGCTGCCGCGTGCCTGGCTCTCGGACCCGAGTGGCTTCGGAGCCGCTCTCGGCGCCGGCTTCCGCCACGGTAGCTGGAAGAGGTTCTTCCGCCGATGAGATAGCCGGGGCCGCCTACGGACCGACCTCCAACTGATGCGGACATCAACACCAACACGAGCACATCTACACCAGCAGCACCTTCTCTAGCCCAGGCGCCACCCCTTCCACCTGGGCCAGTGACTCGGGCCCGTGCAAGAGAATTGAACTACATCATGTTGTTAAAGAACGAAGGCCCAGAAGAATAGACGACCAGCCCAATTGCGGCCCATAATGGACGACCTAGGGTTGGCCGCCCCTAGGGGCTGCGCCCCCTCTCTATTTATTCAGGAGCTGCGCCTCCTTTATTTTCCGAGTTTTGTTTTACGTTAGCCTTAGCTACTCTCGAACACGCGCAAATCTGCGCTGTCTTCGTGTATTCAGAACTCCACCCTCGAGTAATAGATTAGATTGCTCGCCTCTTTTTCTTGTTCGTTCTTCGATTGCGCACAGGAAACGATCTTCGTGATCAGGCCGATCTCGCATCAGCAAGGTCGGTAACCACAGGGAGTTGGTTCAGCGATTGCATTGGCGCCTCGGGCTTGCTCGTCGTAGTCGGATCGCAAGGGTCATCTTCCGCCAAATCGGAATTATCTCTACTCGTCGAAAGATCGGGCACCTCAGCTACATCAATTGGTATCAGATTTCCAGGTTGATCGGTGAGTTTATCGAGTGTTTTTTCCCTACAGTCCACAAAACCACATAAAAATTCAGGTTAGATCTTATCCCAGCACCCTTTTGAGCCTCGCACTTTCTTTCAATAATCTGCATTGTTGAATTTGTGTGCTTTCGCGTCATTTGTTGCTGGTTGCATTGTGTTCTTCCACCATTTAAACCCTAGCGCCGCCACCATCTCCCGTTTGATCACGCCACAAACCGAGTCAACATTGTTTCCTTGTTTTTCTCCTTCGGTTACGTCAAAAAAAAACAGAAAAAACAAACCGAGTCAACGGCCGTTTCCTTGATTTTCTCCTTCGGTTACGAAAAAAAAACAGAAAAAAAGAAACAAACCGAGTCAACGACCGCTTACTTGTTTTTCTCCGTCGGTTACATCAAAAAAAAAACAGAAACAAAAAAAAAGGAAAACGAAGGAGAAAGGATACGGTTGTTTCATCCCGGTCGTTTTTAAAACATAACTTGAGGTACCTTCCGTAAACCGGGCATAACTTTTCGCTCGGGTGTCCAAAAAATCTGAAATTTTTACAGGAGCTAGTTGACAACATTCTGAGCCCGGCCAAACTGACCTTTGGTCTGTTTGGTTTCGACAAAATTGTCAAAAAATTCAGGAAAATAAAGAAAAAAATTCGTCAAAGTTCTCGCACGCTTTTCAGAGAACTTCCTGATTTTCTATAGACCACATCTGATCTCTGTTTTAGGTGAAATTTCGTGTAGCTCCTATATTGTTGCTTCTTGTGCTGAGAAAAATATCAAAAAAATCATACAAAAAAGAAAAACAAAATCACCTGTGATTTCTACTAGTGCCTTTTTGGCATCACTAGTACAATATTTACATTACTGCCATTCTGCTAGTTCCATCCATCCTTTGCACCTGTGGCCGGCAATATAGTTTCGTGTTTTGCACTATAATTCAACTTTGCATTATTGTTTGATCGTGCTAATCCTTGACTTGAGTGCAGCCTACCCACAACTCCACATATTTTGCATGCCGCCTGCATGGCTGCCCGCCGTTTCGCCCGCTGGTCTGGGCAAAAGTGGAGGGCCATTTGTAACCGCTGGGCGGTTGCATGCACCGCGCGCGGCGGTTTGGCTTCTTCTGCTCTGGGCCGGCTTGCATGACGTGTGGGACCCAGCACCCGCACCGTAGGGGGAGGACCTTGGAGCGTGTTGGAGAAGACTCAGCCCACAACGGCTGGGGACGCAAGTAGGGAGAGTCGCCTTTAAAAGGAGGGTGACCCCCTTGAAAGGCGATCATGTCTTCGCGCTCCCTTATGCATCGTGTCTTTCCACCTTCCGAGCCCCCGGATGGGGGATGCCTGCAGTCCTTCCGCCTTGTCGTTGGGGGGACGCAACTCTGTGGGAGTTGGTACCTTTCAGCCATCGTTCGGCTTCAAGGATTTTCATCACGCAGCCCGGCTGCACCCCTCCGCCGGCGGTCACCCAAGATGGTGACCTCCAGTTCGACGGCGGGGGAAAGCAAGCCGGGCTGCGGCCTCTGCCCCTCCCTCAGCCTCAAGGATTTTCATCACCAGGGCTGGGGAGGGGAGTGTGCCGAGTTGGGGTCGGCCCCTGCATGGGCGGTGGCCGCTCCTTCCCTCAGTGATCGGGGGGAAGGGCGGTTGCTGTCCGTGGCGCTAGCAGCTGCCGCGTGCCTGGCTCTCGGACCCGAGTGGCTTCGGAGCCGCTCTCGGCGCCGGCTTCCGCCACGGTAGCTGGAAGAGGTTCTTCCGCCGATGAGATAGCCGGGGCCGCCTACGGACCGACCTCCAACTCTACGGCCTTCTGCCCGTCCTTGCCTCATGAGTTTGGGCATGGGCGGGGGCCTCCTGGCAGCGGCATCCGCCCTGAGGTCATCGCTGCCGCTGTTTGGCCCCCCGGAGCAGAAGTCGTCGTCGTCGCCGCTGCTGGAGCGGGTGACGGCGCGCCGTTCGTCGGTCTTCTGTTGCTCCGCAGCCCCCCCCATCGAGTGGGGTTGTTCGTACCTGCGGAGGTGGAACCGGAGTTCCGTTTGTAATGGCACTGTGAATGCCAGTGTTTTTGTTCATTGTGGTTGTCGAGGCCTGAACACGTATGTAATTTTGGGCACGGAGCCGTGTTTTTCCTCATTTTCGAGCACTAAGACTCGCCTGTTGGTTGTCTGAACCGCTTCACCAAGCGTGAGTTGCCCCGTGTAAAGGTGACGAGTGAGGTATCCGTATCCCGGAGGCGTAGGAGTCCCTCGGCTCGATCAGCCTTGTCGTCCGAGGCCTCTCTTGCTTAGTTAAAGGAACCCCTCGGCCGCTCTTCGTTGAGCCGAGGCCAGGGGTAGCGGTGTCAGCACGGACAGAGGCAGAGTTGGCTCGAAAAGAAGACCTGGTCGGCCGGAGCCTGGTCGGGTCGTCCGTTAGCGGGACCGACGCCGGAGTTGATCTTCCGAGGCCTCGGGCCGGGCTGATGTCTTCGGGGGACAGCTGGCCGAGGCCTCGGGGTGATCAGCCGAGCCGCCTGCTCGGGCCGGATTCTCGGAGAAGACCCTGGCGGCGATGGCCCGGGTGTGGTGATGACGTCGTCCTTCAAAGTGGAGATCCTCGGACCGCGTCGCCGTCCGAGGCCAGGTCGGACCTCGCCGAAGGTGTAGTTGACGCCGAGGGTGCCGCTACTCCCTTTAACCGTCAAGATCCGAGCCTGCAGGATCAGATTATCTTGTAGTGTGTGTTTTCTGCGGCCGCCGAGGCCCAAACACACCCTCGCCATGTTGTAAAGCTGCGTCTCTTTTCCTCTTGTTTCAAGTATCTGGACTTTTTCGTCGGTAACAGAATTGTCTGTGTGAGCGAGAGTTGCTTCTCGCGGAAGGTGATGAGTGAGGTATCCGTATCCCGAAGGCGTAGGAGTCCCTCGGCTCGGTCGGCCTTGCCGCTTACGCGCGCTCTTGCCCGTCCATGGGGTTCTGTCACCGACGCAGTCGAGAAGGCCCGAAGAACCGCTTTGGCAGAGGAGCTTTCGAACGTGAAGACTTGTTCGGTCCGCGGAATCACTTATTCGAACGTGAGTTACTTATCACAGAAGGTGATGAGTGAGGTATCCGTATCCCGGAGGCGTAGGAGTCCCTCGGCTCGGTCAGCCTTGGCTGCTTACGTGTACTCCGTCGTTTTCAGGATCCACTTTCGAAGTAGTCGAAAAGCACGAAAGACATTCTGGCAGAAAGGACCTTTTTTCGCGGAAAAAATTCGACGCAGAGGGGGTTCCCCCCCTTTTAGCCCCCGAGGGAGGGTCGGGCTTTGCCGAGGCAAGGCTGACCCTTCCTTGATGACTAAACTTTGCGTGGGAGCGAGGTATATGAACAACTTGAAAACATCTTAAGGGTAGAAGCGACGTAGCTGTTGGATGTTCCAAGCGTTGCTGTAGACCTCGCCTTGACTGTTGGCCAGCTTGTACGTTCCGGGCTTCAGAACTTTGGCGATGATGAACGGCCCCTCCCAGGGGGGCGTGAGCTTGTGCCGCCCTCGGGCGTCTTGTCGCAGCCGAAGCACCAGGTCGCCCACCTAGAGGTCTCGGGACCGGACCCCTCGGGCGTGGTAGCGTCGCAGGGACTGCTGGTACCGTGCCGAGTGCAGCAAGGCCTTGTCTCGAGCCTCTTCCAGCTGGTCCAGCGAGTCTTCTCGATTAACTTGGTTGCTTTGGTCAGCATAGGCCCTCGTCCTCGGGGAACCGTATTCTAAGTCTGTGGGCAAGATGGCCTCGGTCCCATAGACTAGAAAGAACGGCGTGAAACCCGTGGCTCGGCTCGGCGTTGTCCTCAGGCTCCAGACCACCGTGGGGAGTTCCTTCATCCATCGCTTGCCGAACTTGTTGAGGTTGTTGTAGATCCGAGGCTTGAGTCCTTGTAGAATCATGCCGTTAGCACGCTCTACTAGCCCATTCGTCATGGGGTGAGCCACGGCGGCCCAGTCCACCCGGATGTGGTGATCCTCGCAGAAGTCCAGGAACTTTCTGCCGGTGAACTGGGTGCCGTTGTCGGTGATGATGGAGTTTGGGACCCCGAAACGATGCATGATGTTGGTGAAGAACGCCACCGCCTGCTCGGACCTGATGCTGTTTAGGGGTCGGACCTCGATCCACTTGGAGAATTTGTCGATGGCGACCAACAGGTGTGTGTAGCCCCCGGGTGCCTTCTGCAAGGGGCCGACGAGGTCCAGACCCCCCACGGCAAAAGGCCAAGTGATGGGTATCGTCTGTAGAGCCTGGGCAGGCAGGTGGGTCTGCCTTGCGTAGAATTGACACCCTTCGTAGG
Organism: Zea mays; assembly: GCF_902167145.1. NCBI lineage: Eukaryota > Viridiplantae > Streptophyta > Magnoliopsida > Poales > Poaceae > Zea > Zea mays. Next base: position 95,617,112 of record NC_050097.1, read on the forward strand.
TGCGGACAATTCTAGTGGCGTCGGCCACCGCCGTCGGCCAGTAGAATCCTTGCCGGAAAGCGTTTCCGACAAGGGCTCGAGGCGCTGCGTGATGGCCGCAAGCCCCCGATTGTATCTCTCGTAGGAGTTCCTGACCTTCAGCGATGGAGATGCATCGCTGGAGGATGCCTGAGGGGCTGCGGTGGTAGAGCTCCTTCCCATCTCCCAGCAAGACGAACGACTTGGCGCGCCGCGCCAACCGCCGAGCTTCGGCTCGGTCGGGGGGTAGCTCTCCTTGGTGGAGATATTGCAGGTACGGGGTCTGCCAGTTTTGATCAGGCGTGACCCCGCTTCGCTCCCCCCGACGTGCAGTGTCTCGCCCTCGGGGGCCAAGGGTACCTCGGGCTGAACCGAGGGTGCCTCGGGCCGAGCCGAGGGTGCCTCGGACTGAGCCGAGGGTGCCTCGGGCTCGGGCGTGTCATCGATCTTGACGAAGGGTTGATGCAGATCTCGGGAGAAGACGTCCGGGGGAACCGTTGTTCGCCCCGAGGCTATTTTAGCCAGCTCATCCATAGTCTCGTTGTAGCGCCGGGCGATGTGGTTGAGCTCGAGCCCGTAGAACTTGTCCTCCAGGCGCCGAACCTCATCGCAGTAGGCCTCCATCTTCGAGTCACGGCAGTGGGAGTTCTTCATGACTTGGTCGATGACGAGCTGTGAGTCACCGCGAGTGTCGAGGCATCGGACCCCTAGCTCGATGGCGATCCGTAACCCGTTGACCAGAGCCTCGTACTCAGCCACATTGTTGGACGCCGGGAAATGGAGGCGTAGCACGTAGCGTAGGTGCTTCCCGAGGGGCGAGATGAAGAGTAGGCCTGCGCCGGCTCCTGTCTTCATCAACGACCCGTCGAAGAACATGGTCCAGAGCTCCGGTTGGATCGGAGCTGTTGGGAGCTGGGTGTCGACCCATTTAGCCACGAAGTCTGCCAAGACCTGGGACTTGATGGCCTTCCGAGGGGCGAACGAGATTGCTTCACCCATAATTTCCACCACCCACTTTGCAATCCTGCCCGAGGCCTCTCGGCACTGGATGATCTCCCCCAGGGGGAAGGATGACACCACAGTTACCGAATGAGACTCGAAGTAGTGCTGCAGCTTCCGCCGTGTCAGGATCACCGCGTACAGCAGCTTCTGAACTTGTGGGTAGCGGATCTTGGTTTCCGACAGTACCTCGCTGATGAAGTAGACTGGCCTCTGAACGGGCAATGCATGCCCCTCTTCTTGCCTCTCGACCACAATCGCGGCGCTAACCATCTGAGTGGTTGCGGCGACGTAGATCAGGAGGGCTTCTCCGGCAGCTGGGGGCACCAAGATAGGCGCATTCGTGAGGAGCGCCTTCAGGTTCCTGAGGGCTTCCTCGGCCTCAGGGGTCCAAGTGAAGCACTCGGCCTTCCTTAAGAGGCGGTACAAAGGCAGACCTCTTTCGCCGAGGCGTGAGATGAAGCGGCTTAGAGCCGCGAGACATCCCATGCCCCTCTGTACGCCCTTCAAGTCCTTGATGGGCCCCATGCTGGTGATGGCTGCGATCTTCTCCGGGTTGGCTTTGATGCCCCGCTCGGAGACGATGAACCCCAAGAGCATGCCTCGGGGTACCCCGAAGACACACTTTTCGGGATTGAGCTTCATGCCTTTCGCCTTGAGACATTGGAATGTCACTTCAAGGTCGGAAAGGAGGTCGGAGGCTTTCCTCGTCTTGACTACGATGTCATCGACGTAGGCCTCGACCGCCCGGCCAATGTGTTCGCCGAACACATGGTTCATGCACCGCTGGTACGTCGTGCCCGCATTCCTCAAGCCGAACGACATGGTGACATAGCAGTACATGCCGAAGGGTGTGATGAAAGAAGTCGCGAGCTGGTCGGACTCTTTCATCCTGATTTGGTGATACCCGGAGTAGGCATCGAGGAAAGACAGGGTTTCGCACCTAGAAGTGGAATCCACGATTTGATCGATGCGAGGCAGAGGGTAGGGAACCTTCGGACATGCTTTGTTTAGACCAGTGTAGTCTACACACATCCGCCATTTCCCTCCTTTCTTTCTCACAAGCACGAGGTTGGCAAGCCATTCGGGATGGAATACCTCTTTGATGAACCCTGCCGCCATTAGCTTGTGGATCTCCTCGCCTATGGCTCTGCGCTTCTCTTCGTCGAATCGGCGCAGAGGCTGCTTGACGGGTCGGGCTCCGGCTCGGATGTCCAGCGATTGCTCGGCGACATCCCTCAGTATGCCGGGCATGTCCGAGGGATTCCACGCGAAGACGTCGGCGTTCGCGTGGAGAAAGTCGACGAGCACTGCTTCCAATTTGGGATCGAGCTCGGAGCCGATCCGGACTTGCTTGGAGGCGTCGCTGCTGGGGTCGAGGGGGACGGACTTAACCGTCTCCGCTGGCTCGAAGTTGCCGGCATGACGCTTCATGTCTGGCACCTCCTTAGAGAGGCTCTCCAGGTCGGCGATGAGGGCCTCGGCGTACTCCACGCACTCCACGTCGCATTCGAACGCGTGTTTGTACGTGGGGCCGACGGTGATGACCCCGTTGGGGCCCGGCATCTTGAGCTTGAGGTAGGTGTAGTTGGGGACGGCCATGAACTTCGCGTAGCATGGCCTTCCCAGTACCGCGTGGTAGGTTCCTTGGAACCCGACCAACTCGAACGTCAGGGTCTCCCTTCGGAAGTTGGAGGGTGTTCCGAAGCAGACGGGAAGGTCGAGTTGTCCGAGGGGCTGGACGCGCTTCCCGGGGATGATCCCATGGAAAGGCGCAGCGCCTGCCCGGACCGAGGATAGATCGACACGCAGGAGCCCGAGGGTCTCGGCGTAGATGATGTTGAGGCTGCTGCCTCCGTCCATGAGGACCTTGGTGAGCCTGACGTCGCCGATGATGGGGTCGACAACGAGCGGGTATTTCCCGGGCTCGGCACGTGGTCGGGGTGGTCGGCTTGGTCGAAGGTGATGGACTTGTCGGACCAGTCTAGGTAGACTGGCGCCGCCACCTTCACCGAATAGACCTCCCGACGCTCTTGCTTACGGTGCCGAGCCGAGGCGTTCGCCGCTTGCCCACCGTAGATCATGAAGCAGTCGCGGACCTCGGGGAACTCTCCTGCCTGGTGATCTTCCTTCTTGTCGTCGTCGCGAGCCCTGCCACCCTCCGCGGGTGGCCCGGCCCTGTGGAAGTGACGCCGAAGCATGGCGCACTCCTCAAGGGTGTGCTTGACGGGCCCCTGATGATAGGGGCACGACTCCTTAAGCATCTTGTCGAAGAGGTTGGCACCTCCGGGGGGTTTCCGAGGGTTCTTGTACTCGGCGGCGGCGACAAGGTCCGCGTCGGCGGCGTCGCGTTTCGCTTGCGACTTCTTCTTGGCGCCGCGCTGAGTTGATGCCTCGGGGGCATCTTCCGGTGGGCGGCCCTGGGGCTGCTTGTCCTTCCGGAAGATAGCCTCGACCGCCTCCTGGCCAGAGGCGAACTTGGTGGCGATGTCCATCAGCTCGCTTGCCCTGGTGGGGGTCTTGCGACCTAGCTTGCTCACCAGGTCGCGGCAGGTGGTGCCGGCGAGGAACGCGCCGATGACATCCGAGTCGGTGATGTTGGGCAGCTCGGTGCGCTGCTTCGAGAAACGCCGGATGTAGTCCCGGAGAGACTCTCCCGGCTGCTGTCGGCAGCTTCGGAGGTCCCGGGAATTCCCAGGGCGCACGTACGTGCCCTGGAAATTGACGGCGAAGGCTTGGACCAGGTCGTCCTAGTTGGAGATCTGCCCCGGAGGCAGGTGCTCCAACCAGGCGCGAGCGGTGTCGGAGAGGAACAGGGGGAGGTTGCGGATGATGAGGTTGTCATCGTCCGTTCCACCCAGTTGGCAGGCCAGCCGGTAGTCCGCGAGCCACAGCTCCGGTCTCGTCTCCCCCAAGTACTTTGTGATGGTAGTCGGGGGTCGGAACCGGGTCGGGAACAGCGCCCGTCGTATGGCCCAGCTGAAAGCCTGCGGACCGGGTGGTTCGGGCGAGGGACTCCGATCCTCCCCGCTGTCGTAGCGTCCCCCACGCCTGGGGTGGTAGCCTCGGTGCACCCTCTCGTCGAGGTGGGCCCGACGGTCGCGGTGATGGTGCTCGTTGCCGAGGCGTCCCGGGGCCGCAGGCGCTGTGTTGCGCGTGCGCCCGTGTGGACCGAGGCTTCCCGCATGAATCGGGGAGTCGCGGCATGATGTTCTGAGGGGTACCCCTGCCTTCGGGAGGCGGAGCTCTCGGCCCGTCAGACCGCGGCGCCTTCCAGGAGATTCTTGAGCTCTCCCTGGATTCGCCGCCCCTCGGTGGTTGATGGCTCTAGCATCGCACGGAGGAGCATTGCTGCTGCAGCCAGGTTCTGGCCGACCCCACTGGAAGCGGGTGGCGGCCTCATCCTGACATCATCAGCGATGCGGTGCTGGAAGCCCTGGGGTAGATGACGCATTTCTCCGGTCGGAGGTTGGCCCGCCCATTCCTGCCCGACGTCCCGGCGGATCGGCTCAAGCGCTCCTGCTCCCTCGTCGAGCTTGGCCTGCACCCCGTGGATTTGCTCGAGCTGTGGGCCAGGGCCCCCCGCCTGAACGGGGACCACAGCTAGCTCCCGTGGGATGTCAACGCGAGGCACCGGCCTAGTGAGATCACCGTCCTCCGGCATGCCGAGATGGTTGCCTTCGGAGGGACCCCCTAGATCGACGTGGAAACATTCGCGGCTTGGGCCGCAGTCCTCGTCGCCGAGGCTGTGGCTACCGTCGGAACAGTCGGAAAGGCAGTAGTCGCATGCGGTCATGAAGTCCCGCATGGCACTGGGGTTGCCAAGTCTAGAGAAATCCCAACAGAAGTCGGGCACGTCGTCTTCCTCGGACCCAAAGGACCCGTAGGTCGAGACGTCCGTCAGCCGGTCCCAAGGTGACCGCATATGAAACCCTAGAGGATTTGGACTCGCCTCTACGAGAGCATCCGCCAAAGCGAAGCCGCTTGGCGGGTCGAGGCTGAATCCAAGGGGCATGAGATGGGAATCGGTCGGTACCTCTTGGTCGACGGGCGGTGATGAAGTCACGTCGGGGACTGACTGCACCGTCGTCTCAGGTACGAGGGTGACATCCAGCAAGCCTTTCGCGAGCGTGCTGGCGTCGTCCGTTTGCTCGGAATCGGCGTGTTGCGGGGAGACGGCGCTCGTCTTCGTCTCAAACGCGAGGTCGATGCCCGACGCGCCCCCCGTTGGGGCGCTGGCGCCGTCGACTCGCTCGACAGCCGACGAGGCGCTGCCTCCTGCTTGGCCTTGGTTGCCCCGCCTCCCCCTCCGTCGGCGGGGGAGGGGACGGGGTGAGCTCGAATGTTGTTCTTCCGCCACGCGGGGAAGACGTCGTCGATTCCGCCACCAGCAGGCAGGCTGTCGGCCGCCATTGTCGCTGTCGCACGGCGGTGGAAGGAGTATCATGTCGTAGCTACCGTCGAGGGACATGAACTCAAGGCTCCCGAAATGGAGCACCGTCCCGGGCCGGAGAGGTTGCTGGAGACTGCCCATCTGGAGCTTGACGGGAAGCTGTTCGTCAACACGCAGCAGGCCCCTACCTGGCGCGCCAACTGTCGGCGTTTCGAGACCGGGGGGTCCCTGGGCCGACGAGTGAATGTCGCCGCGTGCCCCAGCCCAGATGGGTCGACGCGAGGCCGAGCACGAAGGGGGGAAGTGAGGTGGCCGGAGACAGGCGTGAGAGAGGTGGAAATCCCGCGGCCTTCGTGTTCGTCCCGCGCCCAAGTCGGGTGCGCTTGCAGTAGGGGATTACAAGCGTCCACGCAGGAGAGGGAGCGAGCGGCTTCAAGCGAGCGCCTGTCTCGTCCTCGTCCCTGCGCGACCAACCCTCTCTAAGAGGGCCCTGGTCCTTCCTTTTATAGGCATAAGGAGAGGATCCAGGTGTACAATGGGGGGTGTAGCAGAGTGCTACGTGTCCAGCGGAGGAGAGCTAGCGCCCTAAGTACACGCCATCGTGGCGGCCGGAGAGGTTTTGGCACCCGGTTCGTGTGATGTCGTGGCCGTCGGAGGAGCGCTGGAGCCTGGCGGAGGGACAGCTATCGGGGCTGTCGAGTCCTTGCTGACGTCCTTTTGCTTCCGTAAGGGGGAGGAGAGCTACCGTCGTCAGGGAGCGTGCGGGGCGCCATCATTGCCTATCTGGCAGAGCGAGCCAGATGGGACGCCGGTCTTGTTCCCCGTAGCCTGAGTCAGCTTGGGGCAGGGTAATGATGGCGCCTCCCGTTGACGTGGCCGGCCCGCGCCCTAGGTTGGGCGATGTGGAGGCTCCCCCGAGGTCGAGGTCGGTCTGTCTTCCGTGGCCGGAGTCGAGTCCGAGCCCCCGGGTCGGGCGAGGCGAAGACCGTCGGCTAAGGCCAGGGCTGAGCCCGAGCCCTGGGGTCGGGCGAAGCGGAGTTCGTCGTCTTCTGGGGCTGAGCCCAAGTCCGAGCCCTGGGTCGAGCGGAGCAGAGTTCGCCGTCTTCCGGGGCTTAGCCCGAGTCCGAGCCCTGGGTCGGGCGGAGAGGAGTTCGCCGTCTTCCGGGGCTTAGCCTGAGTCCGAGCCCTGGGTCGGGCGGAGCGGAGTTCGCCGTCTTCTGGGGTTGAGCCCAAGTCTGAGCCCTAGGTCGGGCGGAGCGGAGTTCGCCGTCTTCTGGGGCTTAGCCCGAGTCCGAGCCCTGGGTCGGGCGGAGCGGAGTTCGCCGTCTTTCGGGGCTTAGCCCGAGTCCGAGCCCTGGGTCGGGCGAAGCGGAGCTTCCTATGGTGCCTGCGGTCGGGCCTGACTGCCTGTCAGCCTCACTCTGTCAAGTGGCACCGCAGTCGGAGCGGCGCAGGCGGCGCTGTCCTTCTGTCAGGTCGGTCAGTGGAGCGGCAAAGTGACTGCGGTCACTTCGGCTCTGTCGATTGAAGGGCGCGCGTCAGGATAAAGGTGTCAGGCCACCTTTGCATTAAATGCTCCTGCGATTTGGTCGGTCGGCGCGGCGATTCGGTCAGGGTTGCTTCTTGGCGAAGACAGGGCCTCGGGCGAGCCAGAAATGTATTCGTTGCTGGAGGGGGGCCTCGGGCGAGACGGAGATCCTCCAGGGTCGGCTGCCCTTGCCCGAGGCTAGGCTCGGGCGAGGCGTGATCGAGTCCCTTGAATGGACTGATCCCTGACTTAATTGCACCCATCAGGCCTTTGCAGCTTTGTGCTGATGGGGGTTACCAGCTGAGAATTAGGAGCCTTGAGGGTACCCCTAATTATGGTCCTCGACAGTATTCTACGCGTTGTAACGAGATCGTAGGAACAAAAATCACTAAATTCGGAGTTACAGTTCTCTAGTTATGAATTTCCGAAGTTATTTAGTACCTAGAAGAGAGTAATTCAAGTGAATAATTTTAATTCAAGTTTTATGGCTAAACAGAGGTACTAGGTGATAGAAAATATTAAAACAAAATTAATGCCACTAGAATGAATCAATTTGGAGTTAAAATGAATTAAATATGAATTATACAAGTTTCTGGAATTATTTTTGTATTAAAAATCAATTTCTAAATTTAATTATCTGATTTTTCTGCTCTCTAGACTACGCGCCAAATACCAAAGAGTTCAGGGGCTAATCTATACAAATTCCCCAGACTCAGACTTCTTCCACGGTGGACCGCGGGTTTGATTCTCTGAAGTTCACGGACTTATTTGTAAAGCGCCTGCGCCGAAGGGGTATCCCAGCATGTGGGTCGCTGGATCGACAGTGCACGACGCGGATTAAAAGGCCGAGCCAAACGAGCCAGTATCCTATTGATCTATTCCTAGCTGCCCATCCCGTGATCTACGACCACGATTTTAAATTACAAGATCTAGCAGTACACGTTTGATCTCGGATCGACGACCCGCGTCCATCCAGGCCGAAACAGTACACCATTGATTTAATCTGGATCGTTGATTTCTTGATCCACAACCATGACTCCTTCTACCTCCCGACTCGTCTGGGCAACGACACCGCGCCCCAGGGCAATGCCCCCACCGGAACCAGACGAAGGGCCCCCAGACGCTCGTAGCACGGCGATAGGGTATGGCAGCCCCCCCAAGCAAACTCCCACAGCAAGCCCCCAAAACCAAAACCCACCGCTGCTAAATTATGCATGGGACATGGTGATTATGAGGGGGGTTCCATACCAGGGATGATCAGAATGATGGGGCTGACCACGGTCTAGCAGAAATCATCGACGTTCAAACGACACCCAGAGCTGCGATCCTTCTCTAGCCTCCGAATTTGACGATCCCAGCTAGCTTCCAGCACGGTTTGGTGATGACGAATCCCTCCCCTCGCTCAGTTCTTCACGGTAGTACTCAAAGTTTGTGATCGACGGGACCAGAGAAAAGTTAACGGAGATATATATCCTAGAGCGAATCTGTCGGAGGCAGTTAAGCAACGATACGGAGAAGGCATGGGTGATGTCATCCCTGACGTTAGCATGATGTCATCACCCGGCCAGCAAATAAAAATAATGATATTCATAATAAAAAAAAGAAAACCTGGTACTACTCCTGGGCTTCGGCCGATATGAGAGAGAGGGAATCGGAAATGGGCAACGTATACCATGCGAGTTGTTTTTCTTTTCTTTTATTCCTTGATTTTCTTATCTCATTTTCTTGTTTTTGTTTTATCTTCGTTTCCTTTCTCTCCATTTGAACCAATTTCAAATTTCTATTATTCAATTCAAATCCTAGTTTGGAGTCACTATTTTAATTTCAAAATGCACAACCAAAATTTCAGCATGAATACAACTATTGTTATTTGTTTATATATATACACTTAGTATATAAAAACTATATATATATATATATATATATATCATGAATAAAACATATAGTCAATATACTCTACTATTATTTCTCGAATAACTAAAGTCTTAGAATTCTCTACTATTATTCTTGTAATATAATAAAGAGCTAGCTAACCTTCTTAAAGTATTATTCAGGGTTTACAAAGACCTCCTCCCGAGGCCGAGGCCTGGGTCGGGCGTGGTGACGATTCCTCCCGAGGCCAAGGCTGGGGTCGGGCGAGGCGGAACTCCCTGCTACGCCCGAGGCTGAACTTGGGAGAGGCGGTAACTTACTGTTGTTAGTCTTACCCTGGTGGTTGGCACAGTGGTCGAAACGGGGTGAATAGTGTCGTTATCCTGTCAGAACGATTAGTAAAAGGGTGAAGTGACTGCGGTCATTTCGATCTTGCCAACTGCGGCACGCGTGTCGGATAAGGTGTCAGGTGATCCCTGCATTAAATGTGCACGTGAAACGGTCGGTGGCAAGGCGGTTTGGCCGAGGCCGCTATACGACAAAGTTTACCCGAGTTTTGCCTCGGGTGAGCCGGGGGTGCGCCCACTGCCTGAGGGGACCCTCGGGCGAGCTGTGAATCCGTACGAGACTACTGTTCTTGCCCGAGGCGGGGCTCGGGTGAGACGGGACTGCGTCCCTTGGTAGATGAGGCATTGACTTGAACCGTGGTTACTAGTCTTTATGGTTTGTTTTAAAGATGTTCTCCAGCCATGTTTAGGAGTACTGGGGGTACCCCTAATTATGGTACCCGACAGTAGCCCCCGAACCTCAAAGAGGGTGTAGGCACTCGCTTGGAGGTTCTACCGGATTTTTGCAAGGTGACTGGTCTTTTTTAGTAGTATTTTGTTCCGATGGGTGCGCGTGAGCTCACCTGTCGGGTGTAGCCCCCTAGGCCTCGGAGGAGTGGTTTGACTCCTCTGAGGTCTTAATGCTCTTCTTATTATTCCTTGGTCGGCCTTGTTGTTCTCTCATGCGGCCTGGCCGCGACCCGGGTGGATAGTCAGGCTCCGAGTTTTTAAGTTAGTTTGTCGACGCGGTCAACAATTTAGCCATAGCCAGGTGCGAGAGCAGCCCCCGAGCCTCTGCACGGAGCGAGAGGACGATCAAGGACCATCTTGGCTTTTTATAGTATGCCCCTTCGTCGCCTTTCCTCTAGGAGGAAGGGGGGAACGCGCCATGTTACCCTCGATGGGCACCGAATATGGTGTTTCCAGTGAGTTGCTAACGGGTAATGCAAGTGGACGCCCGAGCCCCGTTCGATAAGGGTCGGCTAGTGGCCCAGAGGCGCGCTACAAAAGTACCTACAGGTGATTCACTGGACCCAGACCCATTTGATAGGGTCCGAGAGCTCGGTGCTTCCCTCCGGTGGGATTCCATAACAAATCGTTCCCGCTGGTCTCGGAAATGTCATAGGGTACCTCGGAAGCGTAGCCCGAGCCTCGGCCATGTAACGGATGTACCCAGGGTCATCCCTGACTCTGCATGCTCTTGGGCGGCTGTCGAACCCTTCCGAGGGGCCAGCCTTCGAACCCTTGATCAGTAGAGGGCTCGGAGCCCGAGTGCTCTAGGGCGGTTGCTGAACCCCGCAGGGCGCAACCTTCGAACCCCTGATCAGTGGAGGGCTCGGGGCCCGTTTCCTTTGCTGAGAAGGACTCTTTCGAAATATCTCCTTTCCCGATCCCTGAGGAGAGACAGAGAAAGAGAGGGGAAAGGAATAAAGGAAATAAACTAAAACAGTGTGGCGCACCTTTTTGAGGCGGTCATCAAGACGGAGGCGAAACGGTGCCCACTCGCCTGCCAGGGGTGACGCGTGTCCTGCCAGAGAGTTATGATGTGTTTGGTTCGGTGTCAACGAGGGATGGGACGGGATCAACCCTGGGTTGACCCCGTCCCTTATTTTTTGAGGGATGGCTCCATCCACTATTTTTGAAGAATATTTCTTGATCCTGACTCTGGACCTCCAAACCAAACATGGGTCAACTTAGAATAATCCCACCCCATCCCTCTTCATCCTTCCTCATCCATCCATCCAAACACAACCTTAATGCGACGGGACAGGCGACTCGTGGGGTGTCCATTGCGCGTGCGCGAGCCATTCGAGGAACGGAAAAAACCATTTTGATTTCAAATTTAAAATTCACGAGGGGCTCGGGCGAAGTTTTGGGTGGATTTTGCCCGGGCCTTTATATACCTGGGAGAGGGACCGGCAGCGGTTCTTTACCCTGCCATTTGCGCTTTCGTCCTTGCCTTCTGCCTTTGCTTTCGCAACCTGAGAGAGTAGACAGAGAAAAAACCGCGCACCTCGTCCCCTCCGCCTCCACTGCTTCCGCTTGGCAATGGCTGACAAGACGACCGACATTCTGCCGCGCGACCTGTGGCCCTTCTCCACCATCACTGCGGAGGATCTGCAGGCCCTCGTTGCCGAGGGTCTGCTCCGTCCTCTCTCCGGCGGGCCGCAGCCTGAGTGGTTGGCCCTCGGAAGCGAGGCCGACCCGACTCCGCCGCCGGGGTATGTGGTCAGCTTCACCCCTTTTCATGAGCGGGGGTTTGGGATGCCGGCGAGCCGCTTCATGCGGGCGCTCCCGCACTACTACGGGGTGGAGCTTCACAACTTCAACCCCAACTCCATCGCGCAAGCGGCCATTTTCGCAGCGGTTTGCGAGGGGTTTTTGGGGATTGACCCCCACTGGGACCTATGGACCCATCTCTTCTCCGCGGAGTTCTCTGATGTGTCGACGGACGTGAAGAAGGTCCGTATGGCGGTGCGGGCTGGCGGCTGCACCCTCCAGCTGAGGTCGGGGCGCGCATAGCAATACATCCCTGCCTCCCTTGTGTCTTCGAACAAGGTGTGGCAGAACCGGTGGTTTTATCTCCAGAATGACGACGGGGTGCTGCCGCCCTTTTCTCAACGAGTGGTGACCGCCATCGGCGATAACTGGCACTGGGGGGGCCACACGCGAGAACCAGGAGAAGCTCCAGCCCCTTCTCCGTGCCCTGCAGAAGCTCCAAGCCGAAGGCCTCACCACCGCGGGGGTCGTCGCCGCTATCCACCGCCGGAGGGTGCTCCCATTGGTAGAGCGGCGGTTGCGGCTTTCGGAAATGAAGCCGGGGGTCAATTTGGAGGGTTCACGGATGTCCTCGACCCCCCTCTCCACCAACGACCTCCTCAGACGGATAGCGGGCACGGTGGGGAGGCTGGACGCTGGCGTCTTTAACTAGCCCCCGATGTGTCCCGACCATGGGTATGTGTCCCTGGTAAGTGTCCGACCCTTCCTCTGTTTTGTGTCGTGTTTCTTACGTTTCTAGCCCTTACCCTTGGGATTTTTGCTCATCCCCAGGGGTTGAGGAACTTTAAAACCTCCCGGCCACCGGTCCCGGAGGACGCGGCGGGCCGAGCCGCGCGTAGGCTCGCCGCGGAGAAGGATAAGCAGAAAAAAGATGCGGAAAAGGCTCAAGCTCGCGAGAGGGTGCGGGCTCGAGAAGCCTTGAAGAAGCATCGTCGGAGGCAAGAAAGGGATGGGCTCCCGTTGGAGACGTCGCCGGACACGCCCGACGACGACGACGATGATGATGATGACGACGAGGACGACGACATGGTAGCCCGACTTGGCCTCAGTCCGGATCCGAGGCTGGGCCAGAGGTCGTCAAGCCAGCCTCCAGGTGGGCTGGCACCACCAGTGTTTGGGGCTGAGACGCCAGGGTCCTTGTCCGAGGAGCAGAGGCGGGCCGAGGGGGTACTTGACCCCTTGGCCGAGATAATTGGGGTGACTCCGGAGGGTCAGGCCGACCCACATGCCCCCCAAGAGCAAGTGCATGTGCCAGCCGTGCGGGAAGTTGTTCCCTCGGCTGTCGTGACATCGCTCGGGCAGGCCGCCCCCCGGCGCCTCGGGCGTCCGAGGCGGAGGCAGCGTCGAAGCCAGCTGGCCAACCCTTGGCAGCGTCTGTGGAGACCGGGGTCCGAGAGGTCTCCTCGCAGGCACGATTGGCCTTGCCCCGGAGCGGGTAAGTATCCGAGGGCACCCTTGTTTCAGCCATTTTTCTGTGTATCTTGATTTTGTCTTTTCTTCCTTTCAGCAAGCGGAGGCAGGGCTCGACTGGTCTGGCCCCCTCGAAGGCCCTTAAGACGGGGCTGGCCACTTCAACCGGAGCTGCGGCGCGCCATGCTAGTTGGTTGGCCTCCGCACAAGGCGCCCTCCGACGGGGGGCCTAGGAGGCACGGGTTGTAATGGGGCAAGCCTCCCAGGTCGACCCCCTGTTGAAGCGGCCATCATGCTAGTGGTAGCCGTTGACGTGGCTGCGGCCTCGAGCCCGCCTTCCTTGTCGCTGACACCGACGTCGATTCCTACTGGGGCCGTCGCTGTTGCACCCACAGAGCCGCCCGCCGCCGCTGATGTCAAGATGGCTGAGGTGCCTCCGCCCCCGGCTCCTTTGGTCCTGGTCATCCCCGATTCCCCCGTTTTCAACCATGGGGAGGGGGCGGCCGTTGTTGCTGAGGTTTGTGAGCAGAGGCCTATTGCCTTGACCGAGGAGAGGCCCGATGCGTCGACTGCAAAGGGACCCGAAGCCTCGGTCGCGGGGCGCGTAGATCCTTGGCCCTGTCGTGGGGAGCAGCGGCCTCATCCCCACGCAGCTCAATCCCAATGAGTGGGGAGCGCAACCGCTCGTGTTCTGGGGCCGCGATACCTCAGAGCCTCTCATTTCCCTCAATGATGAGGGAGAGGAAAAGTTGCGGAAGGTTTTCCGTGACTATAGCGAGGCGGTGATGAGGTCGCTTAAGATGGCCACGGATGTCTTTTCCCAAGACATTCCCAGGGTCTTCCAGGTAAGGATTTAGACGTACACCCTGTGTGGTCAGAGCATTCTTTGTGATATTCTATTTTCTTTTCAGGAGCTCGCAGACATGAGCACTGCTAAGTCGCTGTTCCTCTACCGTGAGAGCAGCGTTTGGGAATCGCTGCGGCTCCAGGGGGCCGCGCTTTCTGAGGCCAACGAGCGCCTCGCCCAACAGAGTGCCGAGGCGGCGGATCTTCGGCTGCTCTGTGAGGAGCTGAAGTCGGAGGCAGCGGCGGCGCGGACAGAGGCGGCGTCGGCACGGACGGAGGCTTCATCGGCTCGGGAGCAGGTGGCTTCCCAGGCCGAGGAGATGCAGCAGCGGCAGCTGGAGCTTGGCCAGGTCACCAGCGAGCGGGACCAACTCTGGGGCCAAGCTGCCAAGGTCGCGAGTCGGGCTGAGACCCTTAAGGGATAGCTGGCTGAGGTCACGGAGCGGCTAGCCGAGGCGACTGCTCAGGCCGGGATCCTTTCGGAGGGCCTGGCCATAGCCGTCGGGTCAGCCTGGTCCGCCCAAGCTATGGCTTCACAACAGAGTGCCCGGGCCAAAGGTGTGTTTTGCCTGCTTTGTGATTTTGTTTTAGCTTAACTCTTCTCCTCGTATCTAAATATTGTCTGGCTGTCTTCAAGGTTCGAGACGGCTCTTAACGAGTCTGTTAAGAACTGCAAGGCGCTTGCCCAGGCGGCCGAGCAGAAGGAGGCTGACCGCACGGCCATGTCCGAGGCCATTTCGGTCTTTTGTTGGATCTTTGGCCTTGACAACGTCCCCTCGAGAAGCTCCCCCAAGAGTCGCCTGCGGGCCTTGGGCGGCCACGTGCACAGCAGACTCCACGGGGCGCTGCATCACGATGTTAGGCGGGCCTTCACTGTCCTTGCTTCCCACTATGACGTGGATTTGGAGCGGGTCAGCGAGGGCTACTGCCTACCCGATGACGAGGATGCCGCCTTGGCCGAGGCCCAAAGGCTTAATGCGGTTGCCGAGGGTCTAGGCGCGGCGCTGGCTTCCTTTTTTGAGGTGGAGATCCTTCCGCCTGTGTCGCCGTCCGAGGCCGGGCCACATTCTGCCACCCCTGCCAGCGAGGCTGCTTCGTCTGCCGCAGGTGGAAACAACACCGAGGGTGCTGCTCCTCCCCCTGCCGACGCCTGAGCCTGTGTAGAACGATTATTTTAAGTATGTGTATGTTTTCTGTGGCTACTGAGGCCTGAACATTTGGATGTCTGAGTACAAAGTTGTGTTGCTCTTGAGTTGTGTTTTCGGCTTGCTTTTTTTGCGGCATCACCGTTAGAACCGGAGGCATCCCTTAGACGAAAAGGTGGTGAGTGGGGTATCCGTATCCCGGAGGCGTAGGAGTTCCCGCGGCTCGGCCGGCCTTATTGTTTTAGGGTTGTCCCTGGTTCATTCAGTGTTTTCGCGTGCAGCAGATCCGAAGTCGCGAGTGTCCTTGTGTTTCTTTCCTCTCGTTTCGAGCATTAGGACTTGTTCGGTAGCAGAATCACTTATCCGAGCGTGAGTTACCTTTCGCGGAAGGTGGTGAGTGAGGTATCTGTATCTCGGAGGCGTAGGAGTCCCTTGGCTCGGTCGGCCTTGCCGTTCGAGGTCTCTCTCGTTTGATTTTAGGATTCCGTTATCGATATAGTCGAAAGGCACAAAAGTCGTTTTGGTAGAAAACCTTTCCGAGGAAAGGGTGGCACAAAAAGGAAATTTTGACGCAGAGGGGGTTCCCCCCTTCTAGTGAATTTTATGTTGCGTGTCCCTGCCTGGATGGATTGATGCAAGATGAAACACAAGGTTTATCCTGGTTCGGGCTAAGAAGGCCCTACTTCCAGCAGAGGGAGGATGAGGCTTATATTATCTTGCACCGAGGTGCTTGTAGTAGGGCATACAAGCTTTGCGAGAGAGGGAACGGATCCCAGGTCTCTTGAGAGGTCTAGTGTTGTGGAGAGAAGGTTTGCCCTGAAGTGTTTTTTGTTGATGTTGGGTGAGCCGTCTAGGTGAGCTTTCAAAACTTGCCTTGGGAAGGCCCTGGGCATCTCCTTCTATAGGTACAAGTGATAGTAGACGCGGCCCGATCTTCCGTGGGATACGATAATTTGATTGAGTGGAGATCTCGACGTTGATGATCCAAGGCTCCGAGCGAACGGTTCCTCGCAATCACTACACCACGGCTCCGTTGGTTATCACCCGTGACACACGAATGACCTCGCCACGAAGGCTTATCCTTGCAAGCGCAATCAAGAACACAACCAAGAATAGGAAAGAAACGCAACCAAACTTGTATTGATTACGGGAGGGGGGTCTCACAAGCCGATGACGGCGACACTGTTCGATGACAGAATTGATCTAAGCAAAACCCAAACCTAAATGTGGCGGCGGCTGCTGAATAAATAGAGTATTAGGGCATGCGTAGCCCTGGACTCGCCTCTAATGGGCTCCGACGCGATACACGGCCCAACGGTCCAACAGACGGTGTCGCAGCACCAAAACAGAATCTGAACGCTGACTTGTTTCGACGATTCCCGTTGACTCCGAATGAATTTTAGGGTGGAACCAGTTGGGTTGGTTAGATAATCTCGTTATCTTTCCAACCATATCCAGTCCGTCGCAATCGGAGTCCGGATGCATCTTGGGCGTCCATTTTAGTGCAGACTGGTCCTGGAACCCGAGATAGAGTCGCAGCCGACTCGGACTTGATCTTCTTCCTGTTGTGGACGCCCTTGCTGCTCCTCCTCAACCCCTTGGCCTTTCCCAAGTCCTTGCTGGTCCTCTCCAAGGTACCTAATCATCAAAACATCCATGGCCCCAAGCGTAAGCTCTAAAACACAATTGACTAGGGTAGAACGTACCTGGAGATTTAGCTGTCGTGCACGAGATCGTGTTATCGGTCCATTCATTGTATATATAGAAGTGATGTCCTCATCATCATCCTCCTCTTGAATTGGAGTCGTCCTCGACTCGGCCTCATCTTCGTCACCCATATATGGCTTCAAATCTGAAATGTTAAAGGTGGAACTAACCCCAAAATCTGGCGGCAACTCAAGTGTATATGCATTATCATTAATTTTTGCAAGAACTTTATAAGGACCTGCAGCTCGTGGCATAAGTTTAGACTTTCTCAAATCAGGAAACTTATCCTTTCTCAAATGAACCCACACCAAGTCACCAGGTTCCAATTTCATTTCCTTCCTACCTTTATTAGCAGCAATACGATACTTTTCATTCATCTTTTCAATTTGCAACTTAGTTGTTTCATGTAACTTAAGAATAAATTCAGAACGTTGTGTAGCATCCAAGTTCACTATTTCAGAAGGTGGTAAAGGTAGCAAATCAATTGGGGCACGAGGATTAAAACCATATACTACCATAAATGGACTAAGCTTGGTTGTGGAATGAATCGATCTGTTATAAGCAAACTCAATGTGTGGCAAACATTCCTCCCACAACCTCAAATTATCCTTCAAAATAGCCCGCAACATGGTAGATAAAGTGCGATTAACAACCTCTATTTGCCCGTCAGTTTGGGGATGACAAGTAGTAGAAAACAACAACTTTGTTCCCAATTTAAACCACAAAGTTCTCCAAAAATGACTTAAAAATTTAGCATCCCTATCAGAAACAATAGTATTTGGCACACCATGCAAACGCACAATCTCAGTGAAGAACAAATCAGCAATATGTGAAGCATTATCAGTTTTGTGACAGGGTATAAAATGTGCCATCTTTGAAAAACGATCGACAATGACAAAAACACTATCACTCCCCCTCTTTGTTCTAGGCAATCCCAAAACAAAATCCATAGAAATATCCTCCCAAGGTGCACGAGGAACAGGAAGAGGCAAATAAAGACCATGGGGGTTAAGTCGGGACTTAGCTTTGTTGCACGTGGTGCAACGAGAGACGTAGCGCTCAACATCACGCCGCATCCGAGGCCAATAGAAATGAGTAAACAACACATCATCGGTCTTCTTAACACCAAAATGTCCCATCAAGCCACCTCCATGTGCTTCCTGCAAGAGTAGAAGACGAACAGAGCTAGCTGGAACACACAACTTGTTAGCACGGTAGAGAAGGCCTTCACGCAGCATAAATTTTTGTCACGTTCTTCCCTCTCTGCAATTTTCAAAAGCATCTTTGAAGTCCAAATCAGCAGCATATAATTCCTTTATAGTCTCCAAACCAAATATTTTATGATTAAGTTGGGACAGCATAGTATAACGTCTAGATAAAGCATCAGCAATTACATTATCCTTTCCTTTTTTATGCTTAATAATGTAAGGAAATGATTCTATGAATTCAATCCATTTAGCATGTCGTTTGTTTAGATTAAATTGTCCCTTAAGATACTTCAAAGATTCATGATCCGAATGTATGACAAATTCTTTAGACCATAGATAATGTTGCCAAGTTTGTAAAACTCGTACTAAAGCATATAATTCTTTGTCATATGTAGAATAATTCAGAGTTGGACCATTCAATTTTTCACTAAAGAAAGCAACATGTTTACCTCCTTGAATGAGCACTCCTCCAATCCCAATGCCGCTCGCATCACACTCGAGCTCGAATGTCTTGTCAAAATCAGGAAGTTGCAGTAGTGGTGCTTGTGTGAGCTTCGACTTGAGGGCATCAAAGGCTTGCTGTTGTGATGGTCCCCAACGAAACGACACTCCATTCTTCGTCAACTCGTGGAGAGGTGCTGCAATGGTGCTGAAATCCCGCACAAATCGCCTCTAGAATCCTGCAAGACCAAGAAAACTTCGAACCTGCGTGACCGTGGTTGGAAGTGGCCAGCTCGTGATGGCAACAATTTTTGCCTCATCCATCTCAACAATGCCCTGCGATGTCACAACATATCCATGAAAAGACACACGATCGGTGCTGAAGGTGCACTTCTCAAGGTTACCAAATAAACGTGCATCACGCAAAACATCAAAAACAACACGTAAATGTTCAATATGATCATCATGAGACTTACTATAGATAAGAATATCATCAAAATATACCACCACAAATTTACCGATGAAAGCACGTAAAACCTCGTTCATCAATCTCATGAAAGTGCTAGGCGCATTAGTTAACCCAAAAGGCATGACTAACCACTCATAAAGACCGAACTTAGTTTTAAATGCAGTTTTCCATTCATCACCTAAAGACATACGAATCTGGTGGTATCCACTACGCAAGTCAATTTTAGAGAAAACAATAGAACCACTTAATTCATCAAGCATGTCATCCAATCTAGGAATAGGATATCTGTACCAAATTGTGATGTTATTAATGGCTCTACAATCAACACACATGCGCCAAGTGCCATCTTTCTTAGGAACCAAAAGAACAGGAACAGAACAAGGACTAAGGCTCTCACGAATGTACCCGCGGTCCAGAAGGTCTTGGACCTGGCGCTGAATCTCCTTAGTCTCCTCGGGGTTGGTCCTATAGGCAGCACGGTAGGGCAAGCTCGCCCCTGGAATTAAATCAATCTTGTGCTCAATGCCTCGCACAGGTGGCAATCTAGGGGGTATCTCGGAGGGAAACACATCCATATACTCTTGCAAAAGGTTAGCAATAGCAGGTGGCAAGACAATAGATGTATCATCAATGGAATAGAAAGCATTTTTGCACACTAAGGCATAGCAAAGTCCAAGAGAGGCATGTAACTCATCAAGATCATAATTTGGTGGCTAGCAAAGTAGGAGTTTTTAACTTAATAGGTTGCTGATTTTCAGAGTTCAAAACACCTTTTTGCTTAGCATTAGTCTTTTTCTCATGTTCAAAGTGGACAATCTCAGTGGGAGTCATAGGAAGCAACACAATTTTCTTTCCCTTGTGCATAAAAGTATATTTATTAGATATACCATGGTGAATAGCATCAGTATCAAACTCCCAAGGACGTCCCAGTAAAAGAGAGCAAGCATCCATAGTCACCACATCGAAATCAGCAAAGTCATGGTAAGAGCCAATAGAAAAATGCACCCTTGCTGTTTTTGTTACCTTGAACTTACCGCTGTTGTTAAACCATTGAATGTGATAAGGGTGGGGATGCTCTCGTGTGGTCAAGCCAAGCTTCTTGACCACCTCAACGTTCACCAAGTTGTTGCAGCTACCACCGTCAATGATGGTATGTACACGGCAGTCCTTGACGATGAGGAACATGTTGAAAAGGTTGTGGCGCTGTCTGTTGTCGTCGTCACTAGCCGTGGTACTCAAAGCTCGTTGCACAATCAAGGCCTTATAGGTCTCGGTCGCTATTGTACCAAGAACCTCTTCATCACCATCATAAGTCTCTGCAATGTTAGCTCCAACAGTATCTTCATCTTCAACATCAGAAGCACTAACATACCCACCATCACCAGTAGCAATGTATGCCCGTTTGCTGGGGCAATCTCGCTGAATATGACCAAGTCCCTGGCAGCGGTGGCACTTGATGTCGGAGGAGTGGCCTGTGGAAGATGTGGTTGTAGCAGGTTTTGCTGCAACACCCGAAGGTACAGTGGAAGATGTGGACGTCCGTACGCCCGAAGATGATGACGCCTTGGATGGCGCTGGTGGCTGGCGTGGAGCGAAAGTGCTGCTCCTCCGTTGTTGACGACCCTGCAATTCTTTTTCTGCCAACATAGAAAGATGGAACAAGCGTTGTATAGAATGATATTCTTTATAATCAACAATATCCTGAATCTCCCGCCTCAATCCCCCATAAAACCTAACCATTTGATCCTCCGGATCCTCAACTACCCCACATCGTAGCATACCTTTCTGACGTTCTTGGTAGTATTCCTGTACCGACAGGTCTCCCTGATCTAAGCGTTGCAATTTTTTCGAAGATCACATCTATAAGAAGGGGGGACAAAGCGAGCTCGCATCTCCTCTTTTAACGCATTCCATGTTTGTGGTGCAGCACGTGTGTTAACAAGTTCATTCCACCAAATGATAGCAAAATCTCTAAATTCACTAGTGGCTTGTCTAACCCTATGCTGCTCAGGAACAAGATGGGAATTAAATTTTTGTTCTACCGTCATCTCCCAGTCTAAGTAAGCTTCAGCATCATAAGAACACATGAACGGTGGAATAGAAAACTTAATCTTAGCAAATGGATCATGGTCTGGTTCAGGATTATGATGATGACGTCTACCATTACCTCACATACCTTGTCGATTATGTGCGAGGCGTTGTCGCAGCGGTGCATAAACATCGTCGTCATCGTCGTCGTCGTCGTCCACAGGAGAGTGAGCTGGGGCTGGAGTTGGTGGTGGGGGACGAGCCTCCAGTACGTCCATGCGTGTAACAAGTTCAGCAACTCGTCGATCAAGCTGCTCATAGGATGTCGAGGCAGAGTCCTGGTATTTTTTAAAAGCTTCAGTCATCGCGCGCATCATCTCCTTCAATTCCATTTGAGAGACACAGTCATCGTTGTTAAGTTTAGGCCCCTTGTCCTTGTCCATTTGATTCTTTGGTCCTGTCATTGTTAGCACAAAACAGAGACAAAAAGGCAACGAACAATGTGAACCCTACAACTATCTCTCAGGGTGGTGGTGGAGGTGGTGGAATACAAATTATGAAGCGTCTTACCCCGCTCTTACAACGTTCTTACCAGCACTGCGGGTGGCAAACGGTGACCGGTGTGACTGTCCAACGAGCGTGGGTGTGATTGCAAAAGAGTACCTGTTCTGCTCGAGAGAAAATTGGAGCTATGTGAAGGCTAACTAAATATATATATGTGGCACACAAGTCAGTAACAGATAGCAATGCTGAATAAGTGTTCCAAGTACTCGTCCTAGTTGCTGGCCTAGAAAATGTAATAGAACAGTTGGACCAAAGCACAAGAAAGGAGATACAAGTATCTAGTGGGAATGGCAGTTCTGTAAATAAGGCAGATTTTTCAGCACTAGTAGAAATCAAAGGCGCGTTTCAAAAGGAGTACCATCAAAAGAGCTCGAAATATTCTGAATTTTTTACCACTGATCCAAAAACACAAAGGATAGAAGCACACAAAATTTCACTTGAAACAGAGTTGTATTGTGGCCTAGAGAAATTCAAAAAGGATCTTTGAAATTCCTGAAAACACTTAAACAATTTTTTTAATTATCTTCCCGATTTTTTTGAATTTTTTGACCGAACCAAACAGGCCATAGGCCAGTTTGGGTCACTCCAGAATGGAGTCAAGAATCTGTTGTAAAAATTTGAGCTCAAACGGAGCACCGAGCGAAAAGTTATGTCAGTTTTATGGAAGGTACCTCAAGTTATGGTTTTCAAAGGCACAACTCGGCAGGAACCGAAGCGACGGCTATGGAGCACAGGTTCAGTTTTAGAGATAGGATTTGTTTTCTGGATATGGTTGGTTTAGATATAGGATCTATTTTGTGGATATGGTCGGTTTTAGAGATAGGATATGTTTTGTGGATATTGTCGGTTGTAGAGATAGGATCTATTTTGTGAATAGGATCGATTGTAGAGATAGGATCTATTTTGTGAATAGGATCAGTTGTAGAGATAGGATCTGTTTTGTGGATAGGGTCGGTTTTATAGGATGGAAGCGGATGGATACAATCAAACTATACCAAAACAAATCTAATCCAGCAACCAAACTCAACTAGAACACGAACTCAGAACTGCGGACTCCAAAACTGAATTGTGCAAAGGCTAAGGCGATGGTTTTAGGTCGGAATAAACTGATCGTAATTTTTTTTGGCTTTTTGTGGACTATGGGACGAAACAAAACTAATCTAAAGGTAGAATTATACCTCACGGGTAACCTGGAAATCTGATACCAATTGATAGTAGACGCGGCCCGATCTTCCGTGGGATACGATAATTTGATTGAGTGGAGATCTCGACGTTGATGATCCAAGGCTCCGAGCGAACGGTTCCTCGCAATCACTACACCATGGCTCCGTTGGTTATCACCCGTGACACACGAATGACCTCGCCACGAAGGCTTATCCCTGCAAGCGCAATCAAGAACACAAGCAAGAATAGGAAAGAAACGCAACCAAACTTGTATTGATTATGGGAGGGGGGTCTCACAAGCCGATGACGACAACACTGTTCGATGACAGAATTGATCTAAGCAAAACCCAAACCTAAATGTGGCGGCGGCTGCTGAATAAATAGAGTATTAGGGCGTGCGTAGCCCTGGACTCGCCCCTAATGGGCTCCGACGCGATACACGGCCCAACGGCCCAACAGACGGTGTCGCAGCACCAAAACAGAATCTGAACGCTGACTTGTTTCGACGATTCCCGTTGACTCCGAATGAATTTTAGGGTGGAACCAGTTGGGTTGGTTAGATAATCTCGTTATCTTTCCAACCATGTCCAGTCCGTTGCAATCGGAGTCCGGATGCATCTTGGGCGTCCATTTTAGTGCATACTGGTCCTGGAACCCGAGATAGAGTCGCAGCCGACTCGGACTTGATCTCCTTCCTGTTGTGGACGCCCTTGCTGCTCCTCCTCAACCCCTTGGCCTTTCCCAAGTCCTTGCTGGTCCTCTCCAAGGTACCTAATCATCAAAACATCCATGGCCCCAAGCATAAGCTCTGAAACACAATTGACTAGGGTAGAACGTACCTGGAGATTTAGCTGTCGTGCACGAGATTGTGTTATCGGTCCATTCATTGTATATATAGAAGTGATGTCCTCATCAACAAGGAGGTGACCCAGTTGTACATATGGGGGTGTAGCTATGCGCTAATGTGGACGACGGAGAAGTGCTTGAGCCCTATAGAAGTGTGGCCGGCTACGTGGCCCCAGGTCCTGACCCCTGTAGCGGTGCGGCCGGCTCCGCCGAGTTGAAGCCGAGCTCTGTAGCGCCGTGGCCGGCGGTATGGCCTGGTCGTCGAGGTGGCCTTGAAGTTTGTGTCCTGCTGACGTTTCTTTGACTTTGTAGAGAGCTGAGGACAGTCGACGTCATGGGCGCATGTCGGGGATCATCATTACCTGTTACTAGAGTAATTTGATGTGACACTGGTCCTATTCCTTCGTAGCCTGAGGTGGCTAGCTAGGGGAAGGATAGTGTTGTATTCCCTGTTCGTGTAGTCGGTCCGAGGTCGTCTCGGGCGAGGCGGTGATTTCTCCCGAAGCCGAGGCCTAGGTCGGGCGAGGCGAAGATCTCCTCCCGAGGCCGAGGCTGAGGCCGAGCCTAGGTCGGGCGAGGCAAAGACCTCCTCCCGAGGCTGAGGCTGAGGCTAAGGCCTAGGTCGGGCGTGGTGACGATTCCTCCCGAGGCCGAGGCTAGGGTCGGGCGAGGCGGAACTCCCTGCTGCGCCCAAGGCTGAACTCGGGAGAGGCGGTAACTTACTGTTGTTAGTCTTACCCTGGTGGTTGGCACAGTGGTCGGAACGGGGTGAATAGTGTCGTTATCCTGTCAGAACGATCAGTAAAAGGGTGAAGTGACTGTGGTCATTTCGATCTTGCCAACTGCGGCGCGTGTCGGGATAAGGTGTCAGGTGATCCCTGCATTAAATGCGCACGTGATACGGTCGGTGGCAAGGCGGTTTGGCCGAGTCCGCTATACGACAAAGTTTACCCCAGTTTTGCCTCGGGCGAACCGAGGGTGCACCCACTGCCTGAGGAGACCCTCGGGCGAGCCGTGAATTCGTACAGGACTACTATTCTTGCCCGAGGCGGGGCTCGGTGAGACGGGACCGCGTCCCTTGGTAGACGAGGCCTTGACTTGAACCGTGCTTACCATTCTTTATGGTTTGTTTTAAAGATGTTCTCTAGCCATGTTTAGGAGTACTGGGGGTACCCCTAATTATGGTACCCGACACCATTTGTTTTCAGCATAAGCTATTACAGGAAACTTCATCTCCAAGATACAAGCTCCTCCCTTACGATGATGGCACACAAGATGAAGGCAGATCCAAAGAGGATAAGAGTAAACGCCGAAGCTATCACTAGATGGATAGCTTCGGCTCACAATAAAGATGATGAATAATGATGATGACCGAAAGACGAAAAGACTACTCAGTCCCTTAATAACTTGTATTACGATCATGTGTAAATGTTGAGTACATAAATGTACTTTTGCTCGGGCTGCATCCCGTGCCTATAAATAGATGAACAGTAACATCCTACTGTTCACACGGAATTATAATCACTCTCTCGCATCCTCGCCTTTGAGCAAGCCAAAGGTATCAACGTAATATCAATACTGTTGAATATTCATTTATATTTTATGAAACATGAATATAAATGAATTAATGAAGATCTAGTCTTAATCTTTATCCTTTCGTATTTCCATTCATATATTGTCTTTCTTGATCTTCGTCTGATGAGTATTATCCTCATGTGAAGATAATGCTTCACAAGACGAAGATCCTTAATCCTTAACGATTGTGTTGCCTTGTTCTTAATCATAGCATTTAAGAACGAGTGACCAACAGTATGAAATTACATTTTGTGAGTATAGCTTTATATTTGTAAATCATATAAACTTGTTACCTATGTCCTTCGTCTGAGATCCTTTATAACCAGGAGGGGATAATGCTTAGGAGGACGAATGCCCTTAACATATAACAAATGTGTTATCTTATTCTTGATTCACAGCTATTGAGAACAAGTGACCAACAGAAACCATTACTACTGTCGCTATTTCTAGCTGAACCCTCTATGTTGTTGAGCCATTGTATACATGAATCCTTTGTAAGGTTGAATCATTGGAGGGCGCATACTGTTCTAGTGTAAACATAATCATCGTTTGTCTCCCGATTCCTGCTAGCTGAAGATAGGAAGTGAGAATGACTTTTAATACATACAAGATAAATATGATGATTTTTATATAAATAAATATCTAAATGATGGTTCAGAGAGGAAGCTTTATTAAGACATTAGAAAGGCTATTTTGTCATGAATATTAACGGAGAGTGGTCTCACATTCACTGTTCTTGGGAGATAGAACCAATTCGCCGACTAAGGGTATAGGTGAGCACACCACCAAAACGAGTTTTTTGCTATTATGATTCACCCGTCGGACGGCTTCGCTCTCTTAGTATCCCGCAGCGCGCCATCGCCAGTTTGGGATGCCCGTGTGCCAGCACTCGCCACATTGGTACCATTGTCGGTGAAGACTCCATTAACAGCGTACGTCGGCTCCTAACAGCGCACGCCGACGGTAAAAGACATCGCTACCCTCACATTCATTACTCAGCTCCCCGCTCCCCTCGACGTTCGAACAAACCCTAACTTCTCCCTGTTTTTGTCCACCGCCGCCGCCATTGAATGCAGCTTCAGCACTGCAATGGCGTTTCGGGGGAAGAATCGCCAGGTCCTCGAGGTCGATCCGGCGGACGATCCTACAGCTGAGGTGGCCACCGCCTTCGATCGTCTCTCCGTTTCGCCCATCCCCAATCCGTCTGCATCTGCCGCCGTCGTTCAGGTCTGTTCTCCTTATGCCCTCGACAACAGTGGTACCCAGCAGCCTCAGTCATCGTCCACTCGTGATGCCACCATGGTTCCTTTACCTCCTGCAAGTGTGCTGGTAACAACATCTTTCAGCTATATTGGTTCATCTCTGGGATTTTTTGATTGTGTGTAGTAGTAATCGGTTATATAATTTTGTTTTGCAGTCTTACCGGTACCAAGAGGTCCTTAATTGCCTTCACGACGCCATTAACGAGATGCAACAAGTTTCAATGAATTTGTAGTCACTGGCCACTGACCATCTTGTTAGTCAACCTGATTCCGGTGAAGAATTGCTAGTGAACCAATTAATGTGGCGTGTACATGAGCTTGCGCAATCACTTGATAAAGCATCAATTCGTTATCAACTTGTGCACGACAATTCTTCGCCACCCTTGTCGGAGTATTGCTACAACGATGATTCAGATTCAGACCATGAACCTGACTTGATGAGGCATTGGTCACTGGAAGATGTTAGCTGGGAAGAGATTCTGGATCATCAAATGAAGTAGATTTTCGGGGTTAGTGTTTATGCACTACATGATGAAGTATGTGTTGGGTTATGATCAAGTATTTGTGTGCTATGATGAATTCTGTATGTGTGTGGCTAGACATTAACTTAGTCTGTTCTTATGTAAGGCCTTGGCAGACCTGAGCCATCTATGTGTAACTTTGTTGCTGTTATCTATGGAAGACTATGGTATCCTATTGTCTGCATTTTGGCCGAACTGAAGGTGTTGTCTGCATTTTTATACTGGTGCCTTTTGGCCGAAATGAAGGTGTTGTCTGCATTTTTAAACAGGGACTGCACCATTTCAGTTTGTAAACAGGGACTGCAATTCAGTCCCAATCACCATATCTGACAGGATACTTGGTTGGACTAATTCTTTGGGAAACCATTGTTTTGTGGAATTCTTCCTTGGTTTGCGTTTTCTACACAAAAACAATGAAAACATGTTAGTATAAGTAACATATAAAACAGATTACTAAGGTTAAGCTTGTGGCTTGCCTCTTTTTAGTTCCATTTAGGGGGCATTTTGGGCTTGCTTTTCTGTGGCCTAATTGACCACAATTTGGACACTTGATTTTTCCTCTTAGTATCTTCCTTTCAGTGTCATTTTCATTGCTGGAGGGTTTCTTCTTTGCACTTCCACCTTCGAGACAACTTTTAATTCTATTCTTCCTTTGACGACCAACAGGATGTTTCCCTAGTGGTGCACCTACCTCATCTGCTATGGGCACCTTGGGCCACATAGATTTATCACCCAGGGGCTCTAGGATCCTACCATAAGCTTTTTTAAATGACTCCACTGAAAAGTAATCATCAACAAAATATTCCATTCCAACGTCTCGAAACTGTTGGGCTATTATGACCACAAGAGCGTGCTGACATGGTTTCCCCGTGTGCTGTCATTCGAGACAGGAGCAATATTTTTGTTCTGCTTTGACAACGTGCCTACACTGAACGTTAGTGTTGTCCCGAACCTCGGCATGGTAATGATCACCTTTTTGAAGTGACAAATGTCCTAGCCCTCTAGTTTTTGCCTTCAACACATTTAGGACAGCAGGAAGTATCTTTCCAGTCAATTTGGCTCCTATCCTCTGTCTTCTATAAAAGAGGTCCATAACCATGGTTCTTATCTTGTCAGCCAGCTCACAAACTGGAAGGTCTTTGTAGTCTTTAATCCAGTTATTGAAGACCTCTGCAATATTGTTGGTTATGTAGTCACACTTTATTGCTGTGTTGAAACCACATCTATACCACAACAGAGGGTGCCACTCATCTAGCCAGTGCTTCACTCCAGTCAAATCCTTGACATTGTCAAAGTGGTGCTCAAATATAGGGACCCTGTAAGCCCTAGCAGCAGGATACATGTGCTCGGAACCAGAGAAATGTTTCACATAATTCTGCATTAGATGTCGAAAGCATTCTCTTTTCTCCGCATTAGGGAATATTTCAGCAACTGCTCCAGTCAAACCTTTACAAGCATCAGAACACACTGCTAGCAGAGGGAGGTCTCCAATAGCCTTTTGCAACTGCTTCATGAACCAAATCCAACTATCTTTCGTCTCAGATTCAAAGAAACCAAATGCTACTGGAAACATCCAATTGTGGCCATCGATACTGGTAGCTGAGGGCAAGTGACCGCTCCATCTACCATTTAGTGCAGTGGAGTCAATACTCAAATAGGGCCTGCAACCTTCACGAAATCCTTCTAGACATGGCCCAAAAGCACAAAAGAACCTGCTGAACAAAGTTTGCCATTATCTATGGTAAGATCAAACTCAATCACTGAGTCTGGCATAACCTCCAACACAGCTTCCCTCCAACTGAACAATAGTTTGAAGCTGTCCTCCCAGGTTCCATATAACTCTTTGAGGGCCTTTTCTTTTCCTTTCCACACTGTATCGTAAGCAATAGTACAATTATGTTGCTCTTGTAAAATAGTCTGTAGTTCTTTTGCTCCCATATGTGGTTTCTTGCTAAGGATGGGAAGCGCTAGGGAAGCAACCCAAGAGCTGGTTGGTGTTGTCGTCTTCCTTCGTCCACTAGAAGTGCAAGTGTGGTGGTCAACAATGACTGAAACCTACAAGAAAACCCATTGTCACCATTTTAGCATCATAGCTACACTGTAAACTTGAATAGGTATTAAAACATACTCACAACTATTGTAGGACAACCAACAACTTCGGGTCTTGCATTAATTCTCCAAGGGCAATCACCACCTTTACAATAACCCCGATATCTAAACGGAGCACTTGACTCAATTCCTAACTCAAACTCATTGTTAATCGCGTATTGCCTCATAGCAAGTCTGAACTCTTTCATATCCTTGTACAAACTGCCAACCTTCATAATAGGATTTGACCTGTCACAAACTAAAATTCTCTCTTCTGGTATAGAATCCCCACAATGTACCACAACTATTTCATCATCAACATCATCGGATCTGCCACGAACATTAAATGCTCTAGATCTACAAGCATCTTGCCTTGCACTTGTTTCGCGATTATCTTCATCCAATAATCCCAACCTGTCATACAACACTAGCTCTGAAGCAACCTCCTGTGCTCCTTCTTTTTCCCAATTTTCCTCAACTTGTATGGTGCCCCAATCAATTGCTACATCCTACAACAAATGAAAGGAACAACTACAGGCAGTTAGAAAACATGTTCAAATACATCTGAAATCTACAAAAACACTGAAGCCACAACTGAAATCTACAAAACACTGAAGCCACAAACTTACATCTGAAATAACATCAATTGATGAATTAGCAAAGAAATGATCTGCTGGTGGAGGAAGCAGCCTGAGCATAGAAGCATCGGCTCGGATCTCATGGTGCTCGGCTGCGCTACCGAGTGCTCCTGCTGGACCAGAGTGAATGGATGTCGACGAGGGGGGTGCGAATGAGTCTTCATCCATGGAGGCACGGCAACTACTAAGCCTCTTCCTCCTCTCGCGACCGGCGAGTCTAGCCCCTCATCCGCTCCTCAATGTCGGTCACCGAACGGTGAGGAGGAAACTGGAGCGGGGCGCGAGGCGCAGAGTCACGGGCGAGAAGAGGACGAAGACAGGGGTAAATTAGTCCGACGGAGCACAGTTCAAATGGGCCCGCACTGTTAAGAGTCGGCGTACGCTGTTAATGGAGTCTTCACCGGCAACGGTACCAATGCGGCGAGTGCTGGCACACAGGCATCCCAAACTGGCGATAGAGCGCTGCGGGATACCAAGAGAGCGAAGCCGTCCGACGGGAGGATCATAATCCCAAAAAACTCCCACCAAAACTAGGGGCACCAATTTAAAAAAACCATTTTTAAAACATAGGCTTAAGAGTTTACTCCCTCTATCAAATAAATAAACAACGTCTCTCCCAAGCTTTAAACAATTTCTAAATTAAACTAATTTTTATACAAAATATTATCACCATTTATTTAAATATATTTATTAGGAAAAATATATTGTATATGTTAGAATTATAGGCATTTTCCATATTATTTTAATTCCATAAATTAACATTATGATGATGATATATAACAAATAATTAATCATAGAAATCGTGATCTCAAATATATCCATAACATTATGGATCATGTGAACACAAAGCATATGAATCATATGAAAATAATAAGCATGTAAACATGGTATATATATTTTGATGGAACAACTAAAAATAAATAGATAGCAATATAAACAGGATGACTGTAAAATTAAAACAGGCAGATATAACATATTATAATATAACAGAACAGATAAGATAAAATCATTGCTACATATGAAGTAGCAGAGATGAATATATGAAACATATATAATCTGTAGAACGCAAAACAATAAGGAAATAAACTGATCATACCATCCAATGTGCTCTGATGATCCAGATCCTTGTCCAGCTTCCCTTGTCATGTCGCCAGGAAGAAGATGTTTTGGGCAGTTGCGTAGACGCTCCCCAAAAACCTAATTGCCGATCCTCGTGCAAGGTCTCGAACGGCAAGGGTTTCGGAGGCACCTGCCCTCTCGCTGCTCTGTGCGCGCAGAGTCATGAGATGGAAATACCCTCACTTGCGGCTGGGCTGTGACTCTGAAATAGTTCTATTCTCGTGTACCAAGTGCCAGGGGTTCTGCTCTACTTAACCTCTCGCGGAGGGAAGCTGAAGGAGAAGGGTCGCATGCTGCACGCCAAGAGACGGGTAGCTGAAGGACAAGGGTCTCGCATGCAGCTGACGAAGAGACAGGCAACTGAAAGGTTTAACCCGGAGTTGGAACTCCCGCGGTTAGTGAGTGCTAAAAATTAACACAACCACACCACGCCCGCTCGCCTGCCTGCATGCCTGCCACGCCATGCCACGCCCGAGCCTGGCCCGGCCGGCGGTGGCGGTGGCGCGCGCGTGCGGCACGCCCTTGTCCGTTTCTTGACTTCTCAAGTTAGGTGGAATAATTCCCACCATATAAGTCAAGCCAAAAGACCCTTGGACTTCCAATATGGTACTATTGGTATTCTCCACCATTACACAACCATAGAGCTTATTCAATAAATGGGCCAAGCCCATAAAAGATCCAACAATCCCCACCAAACTCTAGGGTTTGTAATGATGAAGTATCAGAATCACAATCCTTTGATATACCAGTGTTTCGATGGAGACTGTTAAGTTGAACATCCATCTAGAATAAGAGTTTCACTCATTCACAACTGAACAATGGACTAAGCCTTGAATTGACAGTTTTGTGCGAAGTGAGATTCACTCAAATCATTTGCTGATACTAGGCTGCAAAAGGGCATCCCCGCTGTTTAGAAGCATATAAGTCACACTTCAGTGCCTTTCATGAGTATTTAGGGATTACCCAAGTCCCATAGACTGTGACCAGCAGTCTGACTCATATAGGTGTATTTCTCAGAAGATGTTCTGTAGGATAACATCTCACCTTTATAAGACTCTTGGAATACATTAAGGTAAAAACCATCCTGCCTTACAGATAGGAAAGATGTGCATCAGAAATGAGTTTAAGAAGGGATCTTTCCTCACAATCTACTCCTAGCTTGTTTCTTCACTCTACTTCACGGGATCTCCGATCACATAGAGCAGGTTACCACTAGAGTAAATTTTACATGGGTCTCATACCCATTTCTCTCGATGCACTTTCTATCACATTGCGTGACAGACCCTTAGTGAATTGATCTGCCAGATTATTCGATGTGTTGACATAATCCACCGTTATAACTCCGGAGTTTTTCAACTTTCTGACATATTTCAATCTCCTCTTAACATGCCTTGTAGACTTCATGTTATTCCTAGAACTGTTAACATTTGTAATCACCGTTTGGTTGTCACAGTTCATGGAAATAGCCGGTATCGGTTTTTCAACTACCGGTAAATCCAATAGGAAATCACGAAGCCACTCGGCCTCAGCCTCAGCAGTGTCTAATGCTGCGAGTTCTGCTTCCATGTAGACTTTGTTAAGATAGTCTGCTTGCAAGACTTCCAGGAAACAGCGCCACCTCCAAATAGAAACACATATCTGCTTGTGGCATAAAGCTCATCAGCATCAGAAATCTAGTTGGCATCACAATAGCCTTCCAGCACTTTTGGGTTTCCAGTATAATGAATATTGTATGTCATAGTACCTTTCAAATACCGCAACACTCTCTCAAGAGCACGCTAGTGATCATATCCTAGTTTTGACACAAACCGACTTAGCTTAATTACAACATAAGAGATGTCTGGCCTTGTTGCACTTGCAAGGTACATGAGCGAGCCAATGATCTGGGAGTATGTCAATTCATTCCTTGCAAGGGTCATAAGGTGTTGGAGCAGGATCACAGTCACTAAAACCAAAGCGACTCAATACATTTTCCACATAATGGGATTGTAACAAAGTTACCCCACCATCAGCTTCTCTAACAAGCTTGATGTTTAGAATGACATCAGCTTCTCCCAAATCTTTCATTTCGAAATTCCTCGATAGAAGATTTTTAACTTCCTCAATCACATTGAGATTTGATCCAAAGATCAAAATGTCATCAACATAAAGGCACAGCATAACAGACTCACCCCCACCATACCGATAATACACACACGTGTCAGACTCATTTACAGCAAAGCCAGGAGCTGTAAGAGTATTATCAAACTTTTCATGCCATTGCTTAGGTGCTTGTTTTAGGCCATACAATGATTTTATCAACCTGCACACCTTGTTCTCTTGACCATCCGCAATGAACCCTTCTGGTTGATCCATGTAGATCTCCTCATCCAACTCTCCATTTAGGAAAGCTGTCTTAACATTCATTTGATGAATGATAAGACCATAAGAGGCTGCCATGGCTATTAATCTGCGAATTGTAGTCAATCGAGCCACTGGTGAGTAGGTATCAAAGAAATCTTCGCCCTCTTTTTGGGTATATCCTTTGGCCACAAGCCTTGCCTTGTACCTCTCGATTGTACCATCATGCCTAAGCTTTTTCTTGAAGATCCATTTGCAACCTATAGGTTGACAACCATAAGGACGGTCAACGACCTCCCAAGTTCTATTAGACATAATAGATTCCATCTCACTCCTTACTGCTTCCTTCCATAAGTCAGCATCAGGAGAGGAATATGCCTCACTAATGGTAGTTGGTGTGTCTTCCACAAGGTACACTATAAAGTCATTACCAAAGGATTTTGCAACCCTCTGTCTCTTGCTCTTTCGAGTGACTATAGTGTCATCCTCCTCAGGGATGTGCACGTGAAGATCCTTAGCATGATCTATAGGAATTGACAGTTCATGCTCATGGAGAATTATAGTCTCATGACTTGTATCACTAGGTGTATTCTTCAAGGGAAACTCATTCTCAAAAAATGTTGTGTCTCTTGATTCCATGATAGTATCAACATACATATCAGGCACATCAGATTTTATAATTAAGAACCTATACCCAATGCTATGAAAAGAGTACCCAAGGAATATACAATCAACAGTTTTAGGCCCAAGTTTACGCTTTTTGTTGATTGGCACATTCACTTTCGCCAAGCAACCCCAAGTGCACAAATATGAGAGATTTAATCTTCTCTTTTCCCATTCCTCAAATGGTGTGATCTCTTTGTTCTTTGTTGGAACTCTATTCAGGACATGACATGCTGTCAAAATCGCCTCACCCCACCATGCCTTGGATAATCCCGCTGTACTCAACATGGCATTCACCAAATCTGTTAGAGTGCGGGTTTTCCTTTCAGCAATCCCATTGGATTGAGGTGAGAATGGCGGTGTCCTCTCATGAATAATACCATGTTCCACGCAGAACTCATCGAACACATTAGAGAAATATTCTCCACCTCGATCGGACCTTAAACGTTTTATTTTCCTCTCAAGTTGGTTCTCAACTTCAGCTTTATAGGTCTTAAAATAATTAAACGCTTCATCTTTTGTTTTTAAGAGATACACATAACAAAATCTAGTGGAGTCATCTATAAAAGTGAAAAAGTATCTTTTACCACCTTTGGTCAAAATTCCATTCATCTCGCACAGATCTGAATGAACAAGTTCTAGAGGTGCCAAATTCCTCGCCTCAGCAGCCTTGTGAGGCTTGCGGGGTTGTTTTGATTCAACACACACATGACACTTAGATTTTTTGACCAAGTTAAATTTAGGAATTAGATTTAGATTTGCTAACCGCATAAGACAACCAAAGCTTGCATGACAAAAATGTGAATGCCATAAATCTGACTCATCAGAAAAATTAACATAATTCACCATTTTATTACACACATCATGCAGTGATAAGCGGAACAAGCCTCCACAGTCATATCCTTTACCAACAAAAATACCATGTTTCGACACAACACATTTATTAGACTCAAGAACAACTTTGTATCCATCTCGACATAGCATAGAAGCACTAACGAGATTCTTCTTGATAGAGGGCACATGCTACACGCTCTTCAATGGCACCGTTTTTCCCGAAGTAAACTTCAGAATGGCCGTAACAACACCAAGAACATGAGCACGCGACCCATTTCCCATTAACAAGGTGTCAGACCTCCCAACCTGGTAGGAGGTGAACATAGAGGCATCAGCACACACATGAATGTTTGCACCACTATCCATCCACCACTCAAGTGAATTACAAACTGAAAGAACAAATGGTAAAGAATTACCATACCCAGATGTTCCATCTTCAGTTTCAGTGGTTACAACATTAGCTGATTTCTTGTCCTGTGTGAACTTGCGATCAGGGCACTCTCTAGCCCAATGTTGATCACTGCCACAGACAAAGCATCCTCCCTTTCCCTTGTTGTTATTGTTCTTCTTTTTAAATTGTGCTGTTTGAACAGGTTTATTTGTATTCTCTTGTTTGTTCTGGTTTTTCTTCTCGTTAAACTTGCGGAAGTTTCTCTTCTGCACCACATTAGCAGTAGAGGTCTCCACACCTTTTCATTGTCCTTTGTTCTAGCCCTTTCCTCAACATCAAGAGTACCAATAAGCTCTTCCACATTGAACTCTTGTCTCTTATGTTTGAGAGAGGTAGCAAAGTCCTTCCAAGAAGGTGGCAACTTGGCGATTATACTGCCAGCCACAAACTTGTCAGACAAAGGACAAGGAAAAAGTTCGAGTTCCTTAGCTAGTGCTTGAAACTCATGAGCCTGTTCCACTACAGATCGGTTCTCAACCATCTTGTAGTCATACAGCTGCTCCATGAGATACAGCTCGCTACCAGCGTCAGTTACTCCAAACTTTCCAACAAGTGCATCCCACAGCTCTTTCCCTGTAGGAAGGATGATATAGCTTTTCTGGATTTTTTATCAAGTGCGCTAATTACTGCTCCTCAAAAGAGGTTGTCTTCAGCCTTAAACTTAGCCTCATCCTCAGGAGGTAAGTTGACATGCTTGCCCTCAGCGACATGAAAACAAGACATTGCAGTAAGCCACAATTCCATTTTAGCTTTCCATATCAAGAAGTTTTTACCGTCAAAAGGACCAGGCTTTAGCACAACAGCAAAACCTCTGACAGAAAAATGTCTAACATTAGGTTTTTGGATTGTTAGAATTATAGGCTTTTTTAATATCATTTTAATTCCATAAATTAACATTATGATGATGACATATAACAAATAATAATCATAGAAATCGTGATCTCAAATATATCCATAACAATATGGATCACGAGAACACAAAGCATATGAATCATATAAAAATAATAAGCATGTAAACATGGTATATATATTTTGATGGAACAACTGAAAATAAACAGATAGCAATATAAACAGGATGACTGTAAAATTAAAACAGACAGATATAATATATTATAATATGACAGAACAGATGAGATAAAATTATTGCTACATATGAAACAGCAGAGATGAATATATGAAACATATATAATCTGTAGAACGTAAAATAGTAAGGAAATAAACTGATCATACCCTTCCATGCGCTCTGATGATCCAGATCCTTGTCCAGCTTCCCTTGTCATGTCGCCAGGAAAAAGATGATTTGGGCAGTCGTGTAGACGCTCCCCAAAAACCTAATTGTCGATCCCCCGTGCAAGGTCTCGAACGACAAGGGCTTCGAAGGCACCTGCCCTCTCGCAGCTCTGTGCGTGCAGAGTCACGAGATGGGAATACCCTCACTTGCGGCTGGGCTGTGACTCTGAAATGGTTCTGTTCTCGTGTACCAAGTGCCAGGGATTCTCCTCTACTTAACCTCTCACAGAGGGAAGCTGGAGGAGAAGGGTCGCATGATGCACGCTAAGAGACGGGCAGCTGAAGGACTGCCTGCCACGCCACGCCGCGTCGGCCCGAGCCCGGCCCGGCCGCGGTGGCGGCGCGCGCGTGTGGCATGCCCTTGTCCGTTTCTTGACTTCTCAAGTTAGGTGGAATAATTCGCACCATATAAGTCAAGCCAAAAATCTCTTGGACTCACAATATGGTACTATTGGTATTCTTCATCATTACACATCATAAAGTTTATTAAATAAATGTGTCAAACCCATAAAAAATCCAACAGTATATAATTAATTTAGGAATTCTTATTTTATATTATAAATGTGAATATTTCTTATATATTTGGTTTGGAATTATTTGGACCTCTCGAAGCTAGTGAGATTTCGTTTTTTGAAAGGAGGGAACAGTTAACGATCTAGTTTTGGAAAAAAGAACACTATAAGGCCTTGTTCGTTTCTGCTGGATTGGTGGGTCGGAACGATTCCGGACCGGATTGCTTCTCTAATTAACCCGGAATCATTCCGGCTAATCAAAGTTTATATAAATTAGAGAAGCAATCCAGCTCGGATTCGTTCCGACCCATCAATCCGACACAAACGAACAAGGCCTAAGGGAGCTAGGAGTCTCTGGAACCAGCTACGGCCTTTGAAACTTCTCTCGCCGCACGACCCGTCCCGGACTCTCCGGAAGCATCCACCAAACACCTGCCACTCAGGTCGCACATTCCATTCCCAGAAGTCTCCAGAGCCGCATAGGCCACTATAAAATGGTGATCCCGATCGGCCTCACTCGAGTTGCGATTGCGAGCGATTCGAGTTAAAAAAGAACATACACAATCATATCACCAGGCCAGGGCACGCACAAGCGAGCTGATCTGCAGCATTATTTGGCTGATTTTTTAATCGTTGACGGTGGGCGAACATATGGCGGATGACTCGTTCGACCTCCCCAGCGCTAGCGAGGAGGATGTGATGGGAGGCCTGGATGAGGACGAGGCCATGAAGGACCTCGAGACCGGGATGGACGATGAGGACTATTTGCCACCGACGATGAAGGTTGGGGAGGAGAAGGAGATCGGGAACGAGGGGCTCAAGAAGAAGCTTGTCAAGGAGGGCGAGGGGTGGGATCGCCCCGAGTTTGGAGACGAGGTGGAAGGTACGTGTATGTGGATTTGCGCGCGAACCAGCTTGTACAGGTTGCTTGCTCTCGAGAATGGCCGGCGCAAGAACGGAGTAGGAAAATGGGATCATTAGCCGTGATAATCTAGTTCTCCTAAATCTAACGAACTTCTAAAATTTGATTATCGTCTAAAGCGCATCAATGCTGATGGTTGTCAGAACCGAATTACCCAAATGATAACAAAGAGCAATTGTTTCAACTGACATGTCTGATCAGTTTAGTTTATACGAGAGTAATCTCTGATTCTGTTCGCCGCAGTGCATTACACTGGTACCCTTTTGGACGGAACGAAGTTTGATTCGAGCCGTGACCGTGGAACCCCATTCAGATTCAAACTTGGGCAAGGTGCGTAAAAGCAGCTTCAACAAGAATGGTACTGTGAGTGATATGGTGAAATCGGTCATTAGTTCTGTGGTAATTTAATGCCACGCACGTTATTTGCTGCAGGGCAAGTGATTAAGGGATGGGACCTGGCCATCAAGACCATGAAGAAGGGTGAGAACGCAATCTTCACTATTCCGCCGGGTCTTGCCTACGGCGAGATGGGTTCACCGCCTACCATCCCGCCCAATGCCACACTCCAGTTCCATGTTGAGCTCCTTTCTTGGGCCAGCGTCAAAGACATATGCAAGGACGGTGGGATTTTTAAGAAGATCATCGTTGAAGGGGAGAAGTGGGAGAACCCCAAGGACCTTGATGAAGTTTTTGGTATATATGATATTGTTTGATATACTCTAGTGTCTTAGTGCTGATAGTTTGAGATGCGGGGTTTTGACACTTCTTGCTCAATTGATTCCTGCAGTCAAGTACGAGGTAAGGCTCGAGGATGGAACTGTTGTGTCCAAGTCTGATGGTGTTGAGTTTGCTGTCAGAGATGGTTTGTATCTTGGAACTTGGACCTTCCTCAATGTATTATTGTGATATCTATTCTAAGTTCTTCATTTTGTAACTAACAAATTGGACAATGTAGGTTATTTCTGCCCGGCACTTTCAAAGGCTGTGAAGACAATGAAGAAGGGCGAAAAGGTTCTCCTCAATGTCAAGCCACAATGTAAGTTTTAAAGAAATTGTAGAGCCTGATTGATAGCCGAATTCAAGTTTTCGGCCAATGTTTGGTTTGTTGCCAATATCTCAAGCTAAACTGTGTCCAAATATTTTTCTTTTGGTATCACAATCTCTCTAGCTTAGCAAATTTTGGAAACCGACCAAGCAGGCCCGTAACTAGGCATTTCTGTCAGTAACCCTCGTTGATGTAGTTAATATATTTACGTCCATTGTGATGATCAGATGGCTTCAGGGAAGAAGGAAAACCAGCGTCTAGAGATGAAGCTGCAGTGCCTCCAAATGCTGTGCTGCATATAGATCTTGAGCTGGTCTCTTGGAAGACTGTGATGCTTATCGGAGATCACAAGAGGATCTTGAAGAAAGTTCTTAAGGAAAGCGAAGGCTATGAGGGTCCTAATGATGGAGCAGTAGTGAAAGGTGCGTAGTACATGCTATAGAGTAATTTATACATTTCTTGACATCCTTCCTTCTGGTTATGGGCGCAGTGTTCTATAAGGCTCATACATGTTCTTGTCCTTGTGTAGTGAGATTTATTGGCAAATTGGAGGATGGTACTGTGTTTGTAAAGAAAGGGCATGATGGTGAAGAGCCTTTTGAGTTCAAGACAGATGAGGAGCAGGTTATTGAAGGGCTTGACATAACGGTAGTTAATATGAAGAAAGGAGAGGTTGCGTTGGCTAGAGTACCACCTGAACAAGCATTTGGATCTGTAGAAACAAATCAAGATCTTGCTACTGTTCCTCCTAATTCTACCGTCTTGTATGAAGTGGAGCTTGTTTCCTTTGAGAAGGTAAGGCTGAAATTGCTTTTACTTGTCTGTTTATCATGGTTGCTGCTGCTGACCATATATTAACAAGAATTTATGTCTTTTCTTTCTTCAGGAGAAAGAATCTTGGGACTTGAAGACCAATATTGAGAAGATTGAAGCAGCTGCCAAGAAGAAAGATGAAGGGAATGTGTGGTTCAAGATGGGCAAGTACGCCAAGGCCTCCAAGAGATACGAGAAGGTAAAATGGCAGCAAATGTTAATCAATATATGTTACTTTTGTGAGAAGGATAATTAATAACTACATTTTACCTTTAATTAGGCTGCAAAATACATCGAGTATGACAGCTCTTTCAATGAGGATGAGAAGAAGCAATCTAAAGCTCTGAAAGTCAGTTCCAAGCTCAACAATGCAGCCTGCAAGCTGAAAATGAAAGAATACAGAGAAGCAGAGAAACTTTGCACAAAGGTATTGTGGGCCCTTCTCCATCTTATGTGTTCGTTCTAAAGTGCATCGATACTAACTAGGAGCACCAGTATTCAGGTTCTGGAACTTGAGAGCACAAATGTTAAGGCCTTGTACAGAAGGGCGCAAGCATACATCGAGCTTGTTGACCTAGAGCTAGCAGAGTTGGATGTGAAGAAAGCACTGGAAATTGATCCTGATAACAGGTATGATTAGTGCCAAATTCTTTGATTCTTAAGTCTTGCAAGGATTATTGTTGCTTCAGCATGGTGAAATTAACTCCTGACTATTTTCGCGATCAAGGGATGTGAAGCTGGTGTACAAGACCCTGAAGGAGAGAATGAGGGAGTACAACAGACGGGATGCCATGTTCTATGGCAACATGTTCGCGAAATGGAGGAAGCTTGAACAGCTGCAGAAGGTGCCCGGGAAGCAGGAACCGCAACCTATGGCCATCGACAGTGCCGCATAAGAGATTTGCGCCCCTTTGACATGCCCCTTAGTTAGTGTGGGACCAGAGGAGAATCTCCTTAGTAAAATGTTTATCATATGTTAATGTCTGTCATCTTGCATTTTCTTTTTCCTGCTACCATATGTATTCTGCCTCATGCGTGTAATGTTTCGTCGTCTACTCATGTAATTTTATTGCGGTGTCATTGTATAATGGACCTCTGTGTGCTAATATGGGATCATTTTTTAAGGGGCACAGATCACAAGATGTCGTCACCATCGTTGATGGTGGGGTGTTTGGTTTTAGAGACTAACGTATCGCTGATGGTGGGGTGTTTGATTTTAGAGACTAAAGTAAGGGTAAACTAGTCGGTTATCCGTGCGTTGTAACGGTTCATAACAATACCCATGTAAATTATCCACTAAAAAGATTTTAAGATTTTTTTATTATTTGTCTTCGCTATTGACATAATATTTTTTATGAACGCACATAGGTAGCAAATCAGAGACCCCATCCCTCACCTCTTCTATTTTCAAGGTTTCGTAGAGCAGAATGTGAAGGAAAGAGGCGGACATATCTGTTTGTTGCCAGAGAAGAACACGACGAAGACCTGGGCATCTGTAGGCGACATATGTAGTATACCGCTAAATATATAGCGAGAGAGTCCACGCAAGTGGAGAAAAAAGCCCAGCCGGAGCATCTCCAAACTGAGAGGCAACCGCACTAACATCAATTCGAGAAGGGCAAGAGAATGCGAGTGTCTTTCTAGCCCTAGACCTACCGAAGCTCAACAATGCAGCCTGCAAGCTGAAAATGAAAGAATACAGAGCAGAGAAACTCTGCACAAAGGTATTGTGGGCCCTTCGCCATCTTATGTGTTCGTTCTAAAGTGCATATGCCGACTGCTGCCACGCTATGGGCCTTGGTTGTCTAATATCTCAGACCTGGACTCCTTATCGCCAAGATAACCTAAGTGTGGTAGGCGCCACCATGTCCTCCTCGGCAGCACGCATGGAGAAAGGCCAGGAGCATATGACCGACTGGCCCCGTACCCGCGTCAACGAGTGTCGGTTGGCTCACGGCTGCGACCATGGGCGGGGGCAGCAGGTTGGGGAGGACGAACATGGCGAAGGCCGGGAAGACGAACGGGACGTCCAACGACGGAGAAAATGATAGTGCGCGCATGATGTGAAACGTCCTTGTGGACGTGCAATAGCCACTACGTGAGTCGGTGTCAGAACTGGTGTTGGACAAATACAGGGAGTAGGTGTATGCTCTTACGCCCTCTGCCGAGAATGGGTGGCGTGGAGGTGGAGGCATGAGGGAAGAGAGAAAAGAAGTAGAATGGCGAACGCGGTGGTGGCAACTGAGGCGAGGACCATCATTATTGTGCGGAGTTATAGATGGTCAAATGAACCGTGTCTGGCGAACCGGCCTAAGGCACGACCCATTTAATAGTGTCTGGGCAACCCGACACAAGCGTCGTGCGGTGCTTGGGCCCAAGCCTCGACCCGTAGTGCTGGCCCAACCCGACACAATTATTTTTTATTTTACAAAAAATCATATATACATATATAAAATTTATATTCAATATTATAAACACTTGAGCATGATGTTCTACTGGTTAGATTGCTTCTCTCAGTGCCTTTCATCCTTCTTCCATCAGGGTGTGGGTTCAAACCCCACCTCTTACACTGCTTTTTAACATTTTACGCTGAGTTGATTTGGAAGAAATGTAGAGACTTTTTTTGTAAAAAGGTGATGCAGGACGACCATTGAAACTAATGCTTTAAGTATAGTAGAGATTTATTAAGTCTAGTTAATTTATAATTTGCAAATAGTTATTGTTGTTAGGGTCTTTATCAGTCGAAGGTCCTTATCTCATAAATTATTCGTAAGTGTGTTTTAGATTTAATCTCTACTATATTAAAGCATCAGTTTCATTAAGACATCAGTTTTAACGGTCGTCATGCGTCATCTTTTTATAAAGAACTCTTTGTATTTCTTCAAAATCAACCCGCGGTCCTAGATTATATTCCATCCTTATCCTATTTGTTCGTACAGTATCGTTCTCGCAGCTGCCGCTCTAGCAACAACCCCGTCGATGTTGCAACAACGCCCGCTTCTTCCGTTGTTGCTCCACCACCGGCGAGGAGGATTAGGATGCCCGCGTCCGGATAAGGATGCTAACTAGCTGATAAAGTTGCATCGAGTCCAGCTAACTCTAAACCTCCTCGTCACCCCTAGGGACCGGGAGCCCGTCTCCTAGCTCACTCGTCTTCCACTCCGGTGCGAGCTCCGCTCCGCTCCTCCCATCCCATGGGTGACGTGGCATCAACGGTAGATCTACCTAGCGTGCGCTTTCTCTGGTCACAGTTGTTCTCGTTGGATCTATTATTGGTAAAGACCACTCTAATTGTCATGTTTTACACAGGGGACGTCCACTCACTAGGACACAAGCTTCTCAAATAAGCAAGCCAAGCTACTCAAGACACAGAAGTTTGCGTCCGAGCTTGACCAGTCAGTTCGTTCTTTCACTCATACCCTTTGTTTCTCAATTTGGCTGTAACGAGCACATAATACTTTGGGGATATATAGCTATTGTCTGCAAGGGCTTCCTCTGATTCAACGATTTTGTGCTTGGTAGGTAGATACATCAAAGGTCAAGTTGGACGTGATGAAGCCCTGAATTGCCAAGCGGGTCACTCAGCTACTTGGGTTCGATGTAATTTTTTGATCCATGCAAACATAGTTCCATTTTTCACTGAAAATTAGCCCAGGTGCTACGGTTGTCTTGTTGTTTATGACCTTGCGCCTTTTTTCTCCTTTTTTGTATGGTCTTTACTTAATGAGAACCCCAACTCATTTACCATTGTGATAGGACCAAAATTCACGTCCAAACTTTGCACTACATCTACTACAAGTTTGCTTTGGTGTCCCGTTCCGATATGCTGCATGCTTAGAGTTTCAGACATGATGCTCAGGCAATGGACTGACACGTAGAGTTGTAATTGCGGGCAGCTGTGCTTCCACTACACATGTGCAAACAATTCCAATAGAATATATAGTAGTACCCCTATCCAGCACCTGCTGCAATACATGGATCAGAATGTTTCATCAGTTATAAATATCATGAGATGAATCTAGAAAAAAGTTGTATGTTTGAAATTTCATAGATACAGATAGTAGAGTTGTAGAGCTTAAAATCAACTTATCCCCATTTTGTTGCTAATGTTTTATTTGTTTCAGTTATGAAGCAACTTCATCTCGGAGGAGTCGTAGCCTATCAAAGGACATCACAACAAAAGTTGTTGCTTTAGTTTTTCTGGTATAAGCCTTATGCAGAACTCACAATTTCAATTATTGATTAAAAAATTTAACATCCTAGAATGTTAGGTTGTTGACCATCTTTTCTATTCTCTCTTCAATCTCTTCTCAGGCTTCTTCATTCCAAGATGGGTTAGTTGTTTCTTCAATCACCATTCCCGTGATCCTTTTCTA
Source organism: Zea mays (assembly GCF_902167145.1). Lineage (NCBI taxonomy): Eukaryota > Viridiplantae > Streptophyta > Magnoliopsida > Poales > Poaceae > Zea > Zea mays. Next base: position 95,660,805 of record NC_050097.1, read on the forward strand.
TAGTAATAAAAGAGTGCGTTTGTTTTCTTTTCTCTATTATTATTTCAGAGAATTCCCAGATGGTGGATTTGGTACTACTGGATTTTCCCATTGGCATGGACAATGTATGGGCTTATCGTGACACAATATGGAGACCTAGAAGACCCCATCATAGTCCCTGGAGAAAGCAAGCACAAGATTAGCTACTATGTAACACATCATTTTGGCTACCATAAGGATTTTATGCCAGCCGTTGCACCTGTTCTTGTGCTCTTTGCAATATTCTTAGCTCTCATGTACGCAGTCTGCATCAAGAGGTTGAACTTCCAGCAACGACAGGACAAGATATGATAGAAAAGGTCTTGATAGTTATTTTGGAAAACACTTCCTTTTCTCCTTTCATTTCTGAATCCCTTCAACATAGGGTGTAGTTCATGCATTCCACACATCACCAAATGTGGCGAGGTCTTATACAGATTTCTAGCCATTTAACCATGGAACATTGCTAGAGCATAACTATGAAAAAAATTTGTTCATGCCGAATTCATTTCACATTGAATTTTAAGTGAAACCAACTATGCAATTAGAAATGAGTACAAGGCTCTATAAAAGCGGAAAATGTTTTTATTGTTTGATATGATACTCTAAAGGCAAGAGCAAGTATGTATTTCAGTAAGCATGTTAAGCATTAGAGGATAAACTTGTTGTATTTGGTATTTCAGGAATGGTCTTGTTGGTGTACTTGTGCTTTTCTATGTCTTGCCAAACTTGGAGAGAATTGTTAAGCCATCACCATAAATGAATTTGCATGTGTTACCTATGGAATCTCAATGACGATTTTGGTTAGGGCATCAGGTCTACACCATCTTCTCGCTCCCAAGTCCTAAGCCAAAACATTGGCTATAGTTTAATTCGAGCATATGGGCTTCATTTCAACTCATTTTTTGGTCTTTTGGCTAAGATCAAGTGTAATACAACTTCCGTTCAAAAATATATGACACCGTTGACTTTTTGAAAAACTTTGACCACTCGTCTTTTTCAAAATATTTATTCAAAAATGAAAATTTTTAAGTCAAGCACAAACTACCTTAAGTGATAAAACAAATCACAAAAAAATGATAACTCATTATTTTTTTGAATAAGATGAGCGGTCAAAGTTTTTAAAAAAAGTCAATGGTGTCATATATTTATAAACGGAGGGAATATTTATTTCACCAGTTCAAAATCTGGTATATGAACAATATGTTTAGTTTGACATTAAATTCATTTATTATGGGTATTTTTATGTGGAGGGTCCATTAAGACTCTCAAGTGTCGCTTAGTCACCCAATCAATATCATCAAATATGGTTGGGTAACGTCACAACGCACAAGTATTAGACAAGTAAGGTATGACTTGTAGCTACTACGATTGTAAGGACCAAACTTCGGTTTAGCGTAGCACAAACTAGACGAACAAACCAGCCGAAGTTATGGGATAGCCCCAAGGCTTGTACAACAATATAGTGGACGGAAAAGACTGATGCCTTATCTCCATGGTCGTCGTAGGCAATTGAACAATGAGTGTCTCGATGGGCGAGCTCATGAGCTAAGCTACGAAAGCCATGGCGTCTGAAAACACAGAACTTTTGAAAAGGCAGAGCTAATGAAGCCTCCCATTCTCCTTGCCACAACTCCTCAGTTCCACATCCCTTCCATCTCGCTACCGCACATCGCAATGACGGTGCACAACACCCAACGCCGCCTCTTTGCGGTGTCTCCCTCTCCAAACTAGCCCTGACGCATGCCCAGACCAAAAACCACCTACTAGAGGAGATGAATGAGGGCCCCTAAAAATTCTCGACTTACGAGCACATGAGTTTTAAACCCAAAGTTCAACACGGAACCCTCTAAGGACTCAAAGCAGCATATTAGAGTTCATTGCAAAACAAGTGTAGTTTAATTGAACAAAAATACTTCAAAACAGCGGGTCCAACTTCCTATCAAAGATTAGAGTAAGACACACGAGGAAGTTTGAGCGGCGGTGCCGGTCTGAGGTTTGGTAGTGCTGGCGTCCGGTAGTGCCCCCTGCACATGGGCGACAGTGCTGGGCAGGAAAAAATGCCCAGAAAATTCTCAAACTTTACAGAAAGTTTGCGCATGGTAGAAGATGTTTACTGGTGAAGTATGAAAGTGAACAAACCTAAAATCGAAGCACAAATCATAAAACCCTGAGGATATGTGGTTTTGTTGGGGTTTTATCAAAACGAACTCAAATGAGAATCAACTCGAATCATGACCAAGAAATACAACATGAGGGCGTACGCAGTGATCCAAAGTGTTTGTGTCCACCCATGTCACAAGAACTCAAGGTGTCACACCCGGATTTAAGGGGTAAAGCCGGATGCGTCTCATATGTGCGCCAAAAAAGAACAACACATATAATGACCAAGTGTATAGAGATAAATGTCACAAATATTATTATTACATAGCAGAACAGTCTTACAAAAATAAATGATAACAATAAAGCAAACTAATAATTATTCCTTGGCATCATAAGCTGACTGGGAGACGCCACCTAGATTAGCTCGTACTCCTCATTGTAGACCTCGTCGTGGGCTACCTGCTCTTCACCTGTGGGGGTTTATATATCGCAAGGGTGAGCTCACAAAACATCATAGCTCAACAAGTTATGGGGAATAATGTGTATGAACTCAGCAAAGGCGGGAGTTCATGTGAAGTGTAAGGCTGATCAACAAATAATGGTTAAAGCTGAACATTGCTTTTAATAAGTTGGTCAATTTTTTATTAGCAGTTACTAAATGTAAGTATGTACCAAACCAGAGTAATAACAGACCAAAATTAATAATAAACCACAATGCGATGCAAATGACCAATTAAATTTAATTCCATAAGTTACTCATGTGAGGGTCCGAGCCGCTCATGACCATGAGCACGGCTGATCTACCAGTTTTACACTCTGCAGAGGTTACACATCTTTACCCACAAGTCGTGTTACCCATCTGCCACGGGGTCATGAATCTCATACACCTCTACAAAGGAAGCGAGGCAGGGTAACATTACGAGGTCTTTACAAAGTTCCACTAGCTTCAGAAAATCCGCTACAGTTTCTAGGGAGCGCAGCATAGGAATCCCCCCATCTGAAAAGCCATCGCAACAAAATCAACCCGAGAACCTCCCTATACCGACCACTCCCCTACTGCCCTTGCCCCTTTCAGGTAAGGTAGTCCTCCACTAGCTTTCCTAATTAGTCAGCCAAGGGCGTCCCATACCACCCTTGTGGTAGCACTGTTTTCCCGGTGGTTCTCCATGTTCCAATTAACATAATGATCTTGTCATGAACAGTAAACAACTCATTTATAATAAAAGCATGATCATGAATAATATGTACCTTAACACCTAAAACCACATAAAGCAGTAGCAGGTACTACCCAAAAGTTCAGTGGTAAACAAGGTATAAAGATAGCCAAGCTGGGGTGACCTATTGGGTCCCATCATTATTAACCTATGAGATCATAATGATTAACATGAACATTATTGGGTAAATAGAAGTGATCAAGAGTACAGCTTGCCTTCAACGAGCTCATGCTCAGTAATTTCCACCTGCTGAGTTCTTGGGTCCTCAGTTGCTTGCTCGTCTACTCGCAATCAATACAAACAAACATGGTACAGGAGAAATTAACATCACACCAAATAGGAGAACATACTGCATAATAATATTCTACGCATCGTAACGAGATCGTAGGTCCGAGAATCACTAAATTTGGAGTTACGGTTAAAGAGTTATGATTTTCCGAAGTTTTAACTGCTTAGTATAAAATAAATTAAGTGAATAATTTTAGTCTATGTTTCATGATAAAATAGAGTTACCAGTTGATAAACAATATTAATACAAAATTAATGCATCTAGAATGAATTAAAAAGGAGTTAAAATAAATTTCCTTTGAATTAAACAAGATTCTGGAATTATTTTTATAAAAAACCATTTTCTATATTAATTTTTTAATTCCTTCGAGTTCTGGGTTGCGCGCATTATTTTTTGAGAAGTTCAGGGTTCTTTACACAAAGTTTTAGGGGCTACCTCAAATTATTTTCTATAGGGCCTGGACTGTGGGTTAATACCTTAAATCCTCAAGGTCTCTTTAGTAAAATTCCCAGCCGAACAGGTACCGGGCGATAATAGCCGTCCGATTCCATCCTATGGTTCACATTAGATCCCCTACTCACCGAAACGGTGCGTGGTTGCGATCACTCGATCCAAATTTAACGGGCCAAATTCTACCACACCTCATTCATACATGTCCATCCATTACCTGATATACGACATTACTATATATTAAAGCTGGGAGCAAATCTGGCCACTGGTGCGTCCACGTTAGTGATTTTATTCTCCATCGTATGATCCTCATCCAACGCTCAGGCTCACACAGCGACATCCAACGTTACGATGCTTCCAGACTCCTCTCCCTCCCACAGTCCCACGGCTCGGCCGCCGCCTCTTTCCCGTTGCTCGGTCGCGACCTCTTCTGAGCTTCACCCTGCCCATAGCTGCCGCCGCTCGTGCCACACCCCCACCTCTCTCCCTTCCTCCTCCCACTGCAACCCCATCTGTACATCACGTCCGATGCTGCCTTTGCCTTCGGTTGCTGTAGATGGTGGCCATGGTAACTTGAGCAGTCCAGGTAAGGTATCCACCCTCACAGCTGAGCGACACATACCCTCAACCACCCCAATCCCTGTGCATCCTCCTGCCACTCACGTCGGAGTGGCCCGCGCTGCATCCGGCCTGCCCACTGCGTCGCGCGTCCGGCGCTGGCCATTAGCTTCACACCATCGCAGAACACACATGTTGTGTTCGGAGACGCGGGCGCGCCGTCGTGTGGCTGTATCTTCCACGACGGAGGCGGAAAAGAAGCCGCCCAGCGCCCACCACCAGGTCTCCCTCGTCCGTATCTGGGAAGTGGCTCACTGCACGACCACCTACGCAAGCGCACATGCTCTGGAAACACAAGAGGTAGAGATTCCGACAATGCATCTTTCTACTCGCCTAAATTTTTTAATCTTCTCTGATTTGGTCTCTCGGTTGGTGACTTGGTGCTGCTAGCACATCCTGTGATAACAGTATTTGAGTTTAAGATCAAGCAGTGGGTAAATTTGAAAAATAATTGTTGACTTCCACGATCTCTCTTCATGCAAGAGACATTGCCAATCGATGCACTGCACAAGAGACGTTTCTATATATTAAAGCACGACACAAAGCTGCAAAAGTAGACTGTCCACGTCTCCTAAATTGTACCAGCCGTTGGATTCAATGTATGCGGCCAGAAAAGAATATCGAACTTCCCCTGGATATAACGTCTCATCGTGCAACCTGACACCACAGGATATTTCTAGAGTCCTCCAACCAAAGAGGAGTCAAACACTCGGGCAGTAAAAAAACATGGAAGGCGCCATCTTCTCTAACCCAGCGCGTCCCCGCTCCTCGCCACACCACAGGAATCTTTTAGTAAGAGGTCACGTGCTGTTAGCGACCGGTGTTGGCTCCCGGCACCGGAGAAGCTGGAGGAGATGCTGACAGCACGCGGTCGCAGCTGATCCGTCGTCGTGTCGCATCATCCGTCTCCGGACTCCATGACTCACTGGCGCCGTGCAGGACCGCCGCGCTCCGCCTCACCATCGACGCCGAGCCCTTCGCCTGTTCCGCTTCCACACTGCCCAACACTGCCGAGCTCCTCCCCGGCGCCATGTCCCGACATCTGTCAAGGCCGAACGGCTGGCACCGCCGAGCGGCTGAGCTCCGCCTCGCCCCTACCGTTCCTATCTAGACTGTAGAGTCTTCTGTCCTAATCTACTAATGACATTTTTTACAAATTAAAATATTCTTTGCTTCTCCGGCTAACTACACGTTCATTTGTGGCAACAAATACTGAACTTTTCAACATTGTGGTCTAGGCCAATATATCAAACAAGATAAATCCTATATAATATCATCATGCATGTTCCATCATCATATCAAACTAACAATTTTGTTTTTCTATCATCATGTGACATTACCCAGTTGACCAAATGACTCTTGAAAAGAGGAGCATTTGCCACTTCTTGGCTTGCAAAGGCACTCTGACCTGCATCCATATATGCCAAACATAAAAGTGTATTGCGTGTTTTGGTAGTAAGGTTCATGATTAGCATGATGCACTTCTACGTGTTGGTTTCCTAAAGAAGCACATGATCAAGCAAATAAGTGATACACTACTTTATTTCTTATTCTTACATGCATATGAGTTTCATGGTTTCTTTAGTCTTCTTTCTTTCTCCATTTTTTATTTGTTCTTAGTGAAGTTATGTCCAAAATTGATAAAAGGAATAGCTCATACAAACTTGATAGGATGGTATCTTCTTTTTATCAGCATTTTTTAATCTATTCTAGCGTTTGTCACTTTCCAAATCCCATTGTTGCGTAAATTATAAATCTTGCACGTTGTCACACGCGCGCAGGGCGCGCATTAGCTACTAGTAGATTTGAAGTACGATCGAGACACTCATCTTCTAATCAGGGCCGTTGATCATGGGATCGATGACCCCCATCCATCCTCCCCAACCCGGCAGTGATATGGCGGCGGCAAACCCCACGGCGGCGCCATGGCTGACCTCCCATCGAAGCTTGAATTCTGTGCCCCCAACTCGCGACCGACCCGCAGAACGTAGAGAAGGGGATTAGGCGAACCATCCTAGGGATTTTCTTACCGGAATCAGAGGGATGACACGAGCGGCGACAGGGGAAGGCGGATCCAAGGCGGAGCTCAACTCCGGCGACGAATTAGGGTCGCCCCGAGGATCCTCGCGGCGTGGTACAGCTGCGGCTGTCTTCCTCGGACCAAGCCAAATCCCCACCGACTATCCGCCGCGGTTAGAGAAAGGCGCGGAGGAATCCCGGCGTGGCGGCACTCCTCACACGGCGTTAATGGTGCACCGTCTTCGACGACAACACGACGAGCTGGGTCTAAGCAAATAAAAGGTAATGGGGTACACAGGCTCCCCGGATTTATATCAGCTACGCTGGTTGCGCCGAGCTGGCGAGATTCGCGCGACGGCGGCGGCGTTCCTTGCGGCAGAGTGGTTATGGCAGGGGAAGATCAACAATGCCCCTAAACCTATGACAGATGGACCCCAGTTCACAGCGCTCCCCCGCTCCCCCCCAGAGGCCGTGGAAACAACACAATACTTAAACCAGTGGGTCCGCGTCCCAGCGACTGGTGACCAGAAGTGCGGCGGGTGGGTGACTGGCGCAGGCTGGCCCACCTGTCAGCGCCAAGTTGCTGGATGGGCCGCGTAGAGAGAAGGGCGAGATGGGCCGCGCAGAGAGAAGGGCGAGATGGGCCGGCAGGGGAAAACGGCCCATGCGGTGGTTTGGTCTTTTTTTCTTCTTTTTCTTTTCCCATTCTTTTCTTCTCTTGTTTTGAATTCTAGATTCAACTTGTGAAACAAAATTCTAATACTTCTTTTGCTTGAAATGACATTATTTATTTGTTCTATTTCCATTTATTTATTTATAGAAGGAATAATGACTTTATTAACATTTCCCCCTTTTTCTATCTTATATTTTTATGCATAATTTGAGTTCAAATTTCAATTTGAATTAGACCAGTTTCAAACTTCAAGTTCTAAATTCTCTAATTAAATGCACAACCAAGGAAATCCAACATGATGCATAATCCCACGTGTTTGTTTAGTATTTGTCTAAAAGAATTATGCCTCATGAGTAAGTCACATAATCAAAATGACTCCTTTACTATTTCTAATGACAATAGTCATGGATACTCTATACTAGGGTTTACACAAGGGTTCTCCACAAATCCACAAGAGAACGGGAAGAGAGAAACTAAAACACAAAACTTCAGAATTTTAATGAGGATCAAAAACTCAGATTGAGAAGTGACCGAAACCTGTGGGTCGTACCTGCGTCCCTTCTTCTGATTAAACTTGAAGAACACAGATATGTTCGAATTACAAAATCATTGTGGATCCTTGGCTAGAACTAGAGCTGTCTAGAGATGGGAAATATGAGTGCTAAAACCCTAAGCCAAAATAAATGACAGCCAAGTGATACTAAATTAACCAGCCCTCCCCTCTATTTATAGAGGGTTATTTCTATTTACTAAACTAGCCCTATTTACATAATCCATCCCATTGGGGGTGAAATGGACAACTCCTAAGTTTTTTATCCGACGGCCACGCACTTCGCACGAAGTTGCTTTGCCATGACGCACCCTTCGTTATGATGCCACGTGCCGCCACTGGTTCCCTCTGAAATAGCCGCCACCGAGTTTTGAGGCCCAAACTCAGTAAAAACCACCATCTGTTGCGCATGGTGGTTTTGAGGCTCAACCACCAAATTGCCATGAGTATAGCACCGCGTGCGCGTGCTCCACTACCATACTCGTGTCCCTCTACTCCTCGACCGCGCGTGGCTACACGGTTCACTCCACCACGTCCTCGCGCAAGTGTGTGTCCCATGTGTGTCACACCCGGATTTAAGGGGGCAAACCCGGGTGCGTCTCAAATGTGTGCTAGGATCAAGTCTCACACATATGATGACTCATGGTACAGAAACGAATGTCACATCTTTACTATATAATAGGAGTTCTATACAAAATAACTAAATAATTACATCATACGAAGACGACGATCTGGCAACCATAGTTGACTGAGAGATGACGATCTAGACCTCTCACGAATCTTATCACAACATCCTCATGACCCTCATCCTGTGGTACCTAACCTTGACCTGGGGGGATGTGAGTACAGTAAGGGTGAGCTCACATACTTTGATCGCTCAACAAGTTGTGGGGAATAATGTGCATGAGCTCACTTACGGTGGGGGCCCATGTGAAGTGTAAGGCTTACCAAAGGAGATGGTTAAAACTGAGCATTGCTTTTAAAGTTGGTCAAAATTTTATTAGCATTTACTAAGTATAAGTAGATACCAACCCAAATAAATAAGAGATCACAATTAATAATAACACCCACAATGCAATGCAATGCAAATGACAAATTAAGTTTAATTCCATAAGTTAATCATGTGAGTGTCCGAGCCGTTCATGACAGCTGATATACCAGTTTTACACTCTACAAAGGTTGCACATCTTTACCCACAAGTTGTGTTACCCATTTTCCATGGGGTCATGAATCCCATACACCTCTACTAAGGAGGCGAGGTAGGGTAGCACTACGAGGCCTTTCTAAAGTTTCACTAGTTCAAGAAAACCCACTACGGATTCAGGAAGAAGGAAGCATAGGAATCCCTCGTTCGAAAAGCCATCGCAACAGTTCGACCCAAGGACCTCCGTATACTTTGCAGCGATGCCTCCCTGGTTGACATTTCGGGTAAGGTAATCTCTCCCTAGCTTTCCAAATTACTTGGCCAAGGGCATCCCATTCCACCCTTGTGGTAGCATTATTTTCCCGAGTGGTTCTCCATGTTCCAATTAATACAATAATCTTATCATGAACAATAAATAAACTAACAGTATTAATAGAACATGATCATATATATCATTAATTTCCCAAAACCAGGTAGAGCAATAGCAATACTACCCAATAGTTCATTTGTTTATAAGGTGTGGGATAAATAATACTAGGGAAACCTATTAGGTCCCATCAAATTAACCTGAGCATGTCACAATGATTAACAAGAACATTATTATGTAAAGAAGAGTGATCAAGGGCACAACTTGCCTTAGACTTGAGATTCCTGGTACCGAGTTGGTCATAAAATTCTCGTGACCTCACCGCTATTCGTAGCAATACATACAAATAGACAAGGAGCACATAAAAATAACAGTACACTAAACATGAGAACAAACAGCGTAAAAATATTCTACGCGATGCTACGAGAGCGCAGGTTCGAGAACTACAAAAATCGGAGTTATGATTCAGAAGATATAGTTTTCTCAAGTTTTAGGTGATTAAATGATAATATCTTCTGTGTTATAAATCATGTGAGAAAAATATTACGAAGAAACAACTAATTCAACTTTATTATAGGTTATCACTTGATTAGATATCATGATTTAGTTAGATTATAATTATAGATAGGTTAACTTTAATTAGCAAGCTTAATCTACTAAACACAGATTAAAAAATATCTAATTATAAGGATATGTGTTATGATAAAACTGATGTTGTTATTGCGTAGACAATGTTATTACGAAGCTAACGCAACTTGAATGGACCAAATCGGAGTAAAAACTTATGAGATAGGGATTTTCTAAGATTATTAGATTTATTTCTATACTAAAAATCAATTACAAAATTTTATTTTATATCAATAACCGAATTTGGGGTTACAGTTAATATTTCTCAAGAGCTCGGGGTTGAAAACACAAATTTCAGGACCTATATGCACTGGTCTTTATGTAAAAATGGACTGCAGGTTGATTATGCTAAAGTAGAGGGGCTCTTTATGCAAAAGTGGTGGCCGAAGGGGTATTGATCACTCTCATCCATCCAATCTGATTCAATGGCTCCGATTCGAGCACCCTATAAATCAAACCTGTATCCTGTGATGATCACAAGATCTGTGATCAACGGTCCAGAACCGCCCACGCCATGCTCTCATCCGGGCCCTTAGATCCACATCCATCGGGTGTGGCTAGTCCCACGAAGGGGGTATTCCACTTTTAATCACATATGCCCATCACGAGATACACGGCACCCGCACCACCCCCAATACTGCTCAAGCACCAAGGCGGTGCCACCGCACCCTACGACGGAGGGATCACCAGAGAAGTGCAATCCGGCTCTCCCGAGCTTAATACCTACCGCACATTGACGCTAAGCGAGGCGCAGACTAGATCAGAGCAACCGGGGGTGTACTTACCCGAAGTCGGTGGTGTAGGTACTGCTGCCCACGGAGGAGAGAGGAACCGTGGCGGAGATCTGGCGCTGGCGAGAAATTACGATACGACAGCCCAGGCTCTAGGGTAGCGAGGCCATGGCACCATTGGGACGCCCGTACAATTCTCCTAAGCCATCTGCCGTGGATGGAGCGCGTCCCTGGTCGCAAGCCGGCGACGGTACTCCGCCCTGCCATCTTTCTCTCCCACATCGACCTCACTTGGCGTGGCGGTGGTCTTTTGATCTATAGAATGAGAAGGATGGGGGAGATTTATATAGACCCTAAGGTTTGGAAGGCGTTGAACTGGGGCACGAGGATTTCCCAGTGCACACACGAAGTCCGCCATGGTTTGTTACGGGAGGAAGGCGATTCTGGCAAGCCAGGCCCACGCAGCAGCGTCCCGAGGCGAGGCCCCCCCGGCATGTGCACACAAGCAGGCAGGTTGAGTGACTGGTGCGTGGGTCCATGTGTCAGTGCGGACGGGGTGGCTCGCGAGGCGGGACCGATCTATCAGTGTCGAGGAGCGATGCGTGAGCAGCAGGCGGGCTGGCCCATGGCGGGGTGAGGTGGACCGGGGCAATTCGGCCCAAGAGCATAGTTGGGTATTTTTTTCTCTTTTGTTTTATTTTTCCTGCTTTTGTTTCAGAATTTCAAACTATTCACTATTCGAATTTATATTTTTTGTTTCAAGATTCAGTACTCAATTTAAATGCACAAACAAAACTTCAACATGTATGCATAAACTTTTATTTATTTATTTGTTTATTATTCTATTCATTAAGATGAATGCTTCTAAACACATAATTCATAAAAGATCAATTACCTTAAATAAAGAAGGAATAATCTTTCTATTGGGGGTCTCCTTCTCTGCCGAAGGTCCTCAGGATGGAGAAATTGGCTATAAGCAACGAGAACTAAATGCCGAAGCTACTACAAGTATGTGTGATGCGACGAAGGATGGCACCTTGGACTCAAGGTGGTTATGAAGGTCAAGCATGGTGTTGAGTTGAAGAGAAAAAGACTAATTAGTCCCTGTTGCTTGTATTAGGATAATATGTATGAATCAAAAGGTCATGAATGTACTTTTACTTGGGCTGCGTCCTGAGCCTATAAATAGATGGACAATACCCCCATACTGTTCACACTGGATTGTAATTGCTCTTGTGCCTATACCTTCAACTAAACTGAAGGTATCGATGTAATACGAATCGTTTATAATGCCTATACACTCATTATGAAATAAATAGGTAACTTTATATTACATTTTGCGAATATATTTTTTTATCTATGAATAATGAGGATGTGCTTTTCATGACCTTCGTCTGAGATTCATTATGCCCGAGAGAAAATAATGCTTCGAAGGACGAAGGTCTTTAACATATATCAAATGTGTTGCCTTATTCTTGATCCACAACAATTGAGAACAAGTACCCAACATTGGTGCCCACCATGGGGCTCGAACCCACGACCATAAGGTTAAGACCTTACTTCCATGACCACGATAATGGCTTCGCAAGGTGATCAAGCTGCGTCACCTACGGCCACAAGCTAGTGTTCCCAATCACAGGTGGTTCAAGCTCCGAACCAGCCAATAAGAAGCAAAATGGTCTCATGTGCAACATGTTGGAGTACATGGACCCTTCATCAAGTCCAAATGGTCTCATGTGCCAATTACATTTTCTCAAGAAGACCTTCAGCTTAAGGATTACCCTCACAATGATGCCATGGTCATATCATGTGTTATCAAAGGGTTCTTGGTTCACAATGTCCTCGTAGACACGGGTAGTGCAGCAGACATTATCTTTGCAAAAGCCTTCAGACAGATGCAAGAGCAGGATGACAAAATACATGATACAACACACCCCCTGTGTGGCTTCGGAGGAAAACAAATAGTGGCAGATGGAAAAATATCAATGCCAATCACCTTCGGCTGTGTGCACAACACCAGAACAGAGCAAGTTGTATTTGACATTGTAGACATGGATTATCCTTATAATGCAATCATTGGATGAGGGATATTTAATGTGACAGCCCTCCCAAGTTATCAGGCCCACATGCACCAATCCTTGCCTTATTGGCCTCAGATGGTTGTGCACGTGTATCGGGTAACTTAACAAGGCTATCGAGTTCGCCAACTGGAACTCATCATCCCAAGGATCTCCCACATAACAGGTATATTACAGTAATCACATTTGATACACACACATTGGAGATAGAGCGGAAGACTTTTACAAAGTACACTTTACATTCCAGAACTCAAGTTTTACATGCTAGAAAGAGATGTATTTATTAGAAGTCCTGATAGTACTCGAAGGGCATAACTTAACTACAATAATTGGAAGGGTGAAGCCTTTACATAATAGATATATAAAAACCTTCTATGCTTCAAGTCCTCCACATGAAGTAACTAACCCAAAGATAAGGGAATAAAACTTCTCCTACAAAAACAACAAGGGATAAAACCCTGAGTACGCAATTACTCAGCAAGACTTACCCGACTAAAGAAAAGACTCTCAAGGGTATGCTGGCTTTTAGAAATCAAGGTAAAGCTCATCAAAGTTCAAGGAAAGCTTACTAGAAGTGGGTCCTTAAGCCAAGTTTTATTCCACAAGTTAGTTTATTACCTGAATCTTCTAGCCTGAATCTAGCATTTTCCTAATCTAGATCATTCACTTGACCTACACTAGGTTGCTTTTAATCAAAACTTTGTTATACTTGTTAACTACGCTGCAGGTCGAAGATCTAGTCTTCATAACCGAGAAGTAACGGCGATCCGAATCACTTCTAAACAAATTCAAACTTGAACCAAGTGCTCAACTGGTCAATACAAGGTTTCCCAAAAATTTTCATAATTTTTGGAACACAACTTTTATTTCTAAAAATCAAATAGTCCTTCTAAGAGCATCTGTTATTCCCTGAAATTTGGTGTATGCTGTAAAAACCCTAAATCCATTTGTAATAGGAAGTATATGATTTTACACACCTTGATCGGGGAACCACGAGGAGACCGGTCGATGGAGAACTGCGATGCAACGACGTTCACTGGCGGCGAGCCCTCCGTTCCAATAACCGTGGAAAATTTTGGACGCGGTGAGGAGGAGAATTGGTCGGCATGGTCACCACTATTGTAAATACCACAGTGACACCGTGACGATGGCCTGGCGCGGTCGAGCGGTGAGTCGACGACGCGACACAATAAGTGGAGCACACAGCGATGCAAGGTTGGATGCGGGATCGATGGCTGACGACCAATGACAAGGGTGCAGCGACACACCACGAACCAGGAAGAGCCGAAGACGACGTGCGTGAACCTCAGGGGGATTCGCGGCATGGACTACATGCCCGGGCGAGGTCCGAGAACGCCGACGAAATTCTGGACGTCGAGAACGGTGGATCAAGGACGAGCGCCGGGGAGCTCACGCATGTGGCTGACGGGGAGCTGAGACGAGCGCGTGTGATGAAGCTCGGCGCCAAGCTGCTGCTGTGGAGGGTTTGACACCAACGTGGACACGAGAACCACAACCAGCACGCAGCGACTCAAGCTAGAACGCCAAGACAACGGAGAAAGCTTCCCTGAACTAACCTTGAGACAACTGAATAAGAAGGCAAGGCAGGCGTCCCTGAGCTCAACAAGGATACGGTGAACAAGGACTCTGAGGGTGTTATTGGCTGCATGGGCAGGGTTACATGGCTCTTCTTACAGGCTCCACGTTGGTTCACAACATGGCAAATCAGTTCACTTGGTCGATTTATCCCTGTAAGTAGAGGGACTCTAACTCTCATCAAGAGGATGACACTATGAGTTGGGGCAATTTTCTGTTTATTTCCTCAAACACTACACAATGCCATACCCATCTAAGGGTTGGAGACCCATATTTATAGCCCTAAAGGCTGCACTACCACACCTTCTCACACACACTACACAACAGGATTGTCCTCTAGATGCTAAAGAGACTACAGAGGACAGTCAAAAGCGAGTGTTGTCCTCTAGATGCTAAAGAGACTATAGAGGACAGTCAAAAAGCGACTGCTGTCCTTTAGATGCTAAAGAGACTACAGAAGCGACTGTTGTCCTCTACATGCTAAAGAGACTATAGAGGACAGTCAAAAAGCGACTGTTGTCCTCTAGATGCTAAAGAGACTACAAAAGACAGTCAAGCTGTCCTCTAGATGCTAAAGGACTACAGAGGACAGTCAAAAGCGACTGTTGTCCTCTAGATGCTCAAGACTTATTCCATAATTCTCCCCCTAAGTCTTGGGCGTCGTCTTGTGAGAAAGTTAGGCCATCCCGGACCTAGAGCAAAGCTCAACAAACTTAATTTTCCCAAGGGGCTTGGTGAGCAGGTCTGCAAGCTGATCCTTGGTGTTGATGTAGCGTGCCTTGATGCTCCCTTCTGCCAAGCAGTCTCGGATGAAGTGGTATCTCAGTCGGATGTGCTTGCTCCGTTCATGGAACACAGGGTTCTTGGCCAATGCCAGACCAGACTGGCTGTCCACCCTGAGTTCCACCACTCTAGTGTCTCTCCCGAGGAGATCACCGAGCAGTCGAGCCAGCCAGAGCGCCTGAGTCGAAGCAGTGGACGCCGCTATGTACTCGGCCTCGCAGATGGACATGGCCACCACCTGCTGCTTGACCGACTGCCAGCTAATGAGGCACTTGCCGAGGAAGAAGAGGATCCCGCTTGTGCTCTTGCTAGTGTCGATGTCATCGGCTTGGTCGCTGTCGCTGTACCCAACAAGGTGTGCCTCCCCAGGTCACCTCGGGTAGTAGAGACCGTGGTCGAGAGTCCCCGCAACATAGCGGATGATCCTCTTCACAGCCTGCTCATGCTCCGTCGTCGGTCGCTGCAAGAACCGACTAACGTAGCCGACGGAGTATGCCAAGTCAGGCCGTGTGTGGATGAGGTAGCGAAGGCTCCCCATAAGACGCCGGTACTGTGTAGCATCCACCTCCTCCGTCGTGCTGTCGCGACTCAGCTTCAGCCTCTCCTCCATCGGAGTGAGAGCTGGGTTGCAGTCGGTGAGCCTAGCCAGCTCAACAATGCGCTTGGCGTAGGCGGTCTAGCGAAGTGTGATCCCGGAGTATCCCTGGTGCACCTCAATCCCCAGGTAGAAGGAGAGATGCCCCAGGTCACTCATTTGGAAGGTGGCCTTCATCTCTTCCTTGAACGCTGCCACCTCTGCATCCTTGGCGCCGGTGATCACCAAGTCGTCGACGTAGACACTGAAAGTCGCCTAGAGGGGGGTGAATAGGGCGAAACTGAAATTTGCAAAGTTAATCACAACTACAAGTCGGGTTAGCGTTAGAAATAATAATGAGTCCGAGAGAGAGGGCGCAAAACAAATCGCAAGCGAATAAAGAGTGTGACACACGGATTTGTTTTACCGAGGTTTGGTTCTTGCAAACCTACTCCCCGTTGAGGTGGTCACAAAGACCTGGTCTCTTTCAACCCTTTCCCTCTCTCAAACGATCCCTCGGACCGAGTGAGCTTCTCTTCTCAATCAATTGGAACACAAAGTTCCCGCAAGGACGACCACACAATTGGTGTCTCTTGCCTCGATTACAAATGAGATGATCACAAGAAAGAATGCGAGAAAGAAGCAATCCAAGCGCAAGAGCTCAAATGAACACAACAAATCACTCTCTCTAATCACTAAAGCTTTGTGTGGAGTTGGGAGAGGATTTGATCTCTTTGGTGTGTCTTGTATTGATTGCTAGCTCTTGTAATGTAGTTGGAAGGTGGAAAACTTGGATGAATTGAATGTGGGGGTGGTTGGGGTATTTATAGCCCCAACCACCAAACTTGACCGTTGGTGGAGGCTGCTGTCGACGGGCACACCGGACAGTCCGGTGCGCCACCGGACACTGTCCGATGCGCCAGCCATGTCACCCGGCCGTTAGGGTTCGACCGTTGGAGCTCTGACTGGTGGGGTCGCCTGGCTGTCCGGTGGTGCACCGGACAGGCACTGTAGACTGTCCGGTGCGCCTCCCGCGTGTGCTCTGACTCTGGCGCGCACTGTAGCGCATTAAATGCCTCTGCAGGTGACCGTTGGCGCCGTAGTAGCCGTTGCTTCCGCTGGCACACCGGACAGTCCGGTGTGCACCGGACACTGTCCGGTGGCTCACCAGACAGTCCGGTGAATTATAGCGGAGCGCCCTTGGAAATTCCCGAAGGTAGCGAGTTTGGCTTCGACCGCCCTGGTGCACCGGACACTGTCCGGTGGCACACCGGACAGTCCGATGCGCCAGACCAGGGTGCCTTCCGGGTTGTCTTTTGCTCTATTGTTTGAACCCTTTTCTTGGTCTTTTTATTGGCTTATTGTGAACCTTTGGCACCTGTAGAACTTATAGACTAGAGCAAACTAGTTAGTCCAATTATTTGTGTTGGGCAATTCAACCACCAAAATCAATTAGAGAATAGGTGTAAGCATAATTCCCTTTCAATCTCCCCCTTTTTGGTGATTGATGCCAACACAAACCAAAGCAAGTATAGAAGTGCATAATTGAACTAGTTTGCAAAATTATAAGTGCAAAGGTTACTTTGAATTGAGCCAATATAAATACTTATAAGATACGCATGGATTGTTTCTTTATTTTTAACATTTTCGACCACGCTTGCACCACTTGTTTTGTTTTTGCAAATAGTCAAAGGTGTTTGAGAAACATTTTCGAGATTTAAAATTTTCTCCCCCTGTTTCAAATGCTTTTCCTTTGTTTTAAACAAAACTCCCCCTCAATAAATTCCTCCTCTTAGTGTTCAAGAGGGTTTTTAAGATATCAATTTTGAAAATACTACTTCCTCCCCCTTTTGAACACAATGAGATACCAATTTGAAAATCATATTTTAAAATTAGGTGATGGTGCAGTCCTTTTGCTTTGGGCTAATACTTTCACCCCCTTTGGCATGAATCGCCAAAAACAGATACTTTGAGTGAAATAAGCCCTTTCTAATTACTTTCTCTTCACTTGGTAAAAGACATATGAGTGAAGATTATACCAAAGTCGGAGAGTTGCTCGGAGCGACGGCGAAGGATGAGTCATGGAGTGGAGTGGAAGCCTTTATCTTCGCCGAAGACTCCAGTTCCCTTTCAATACACCTATGACTTGTTTTGAAATTCACTTGAAAGCACATTAGTCATAGCACATGAAAGAGATATGATCAAAGGTATATGAATGAGCTATGTGTGCAAAACATTAAAAGAAGTTCCTAGAATCAAGAATATTTAGCTCATGCCTAAGTTTGTTCATCTAGTGGCTTGGTAAAGATATCGGCTAATTGTTCCTTAGTGTTAATATATGCAATCTCGATATCTCCCTTTTGTTGGTGATTCCTTAGAAAATGATACCGAATGGCTATGTGTTTAGTGCGGCTATGCTCAACGGGAGTATCCGCCATGCGGATTGCACTCTCATTATCACATAGAAGAGGTACTTTGGTTAATTTGTAACCATAGTCCCTAAGGGTTTGCCTCATCCAAAGTAGTTGCGCGCAACAATGACCTGCGGCAATATACTCGGCTTCGGCAGTAGAAAGAGCTACGGAATTTTGCTTCTTTGAAGCCCAGGACACCAAGGATCTTCCCAAGAACTGGCAAGTCCCCGATGTGCTCTTTCTATTGATTTTACACCCCGCCCAATCGGCATCCGAATAACCAATTAAATCAAATGTAGATCCCCGAGGGTACCAAAGCCCAAACTTAGGAGTATAAGCCAAATATCTCAAGATTCGTTTTACGGCCGTAAGGTGAGCTTCCTTAGGGTCGGCTTGGAATCTTGCACACATGCATACGGAAAGCATAATGTCCGGTCGAGATGCACATAAATAGAGTAGTGAACCTATCATCGACCAGTATACCTTTTGATCTACGGATTTACCTTCCGTGTTGAGGTCGAGATGCCCATTGGTTCCCATGGGTGTCTTGATGGGCTTGACATCCTTCATCCTAAACTTGCTTAGTATGTCTTGAGTATACTTTGTTTGGCTAATGAAGGTGCCCTCTTGGAGTTGCTTCACTTGAAATCCTAAGAAATACTTCAACTCCCCCATCATTGACATCTCGAATTTCTGTGTCATGATCCTACTAAATTCTTCACATGTAGATTCGTTAGTAGACCCAAATATGATATCATCAACATATATTTGGCATACAAACAAATCATTGTCAAGAGTTTTAGTAAATAAAGTAGGATCGGTCTTTCCGACTGTTGGGTCTATGCTTCGTCGCCGAAGGTCTTCAAGGGAGAAGCGACTTAAAATGTGTGAGCAGGTATCTTCGGACTCGTATCAGAAAGGGAAAAGCTACAAAGGTTGACACAGCGCCGAAGCTGTGAAGCAGGAAAGCTTCGGCATGTTCGCAGAAAAGGGAACCGACTTAAAGATGAAAAGGCCATTTAGACCTCGATAGAGTGCTATAGAATTATCACCAAATGTAAAGGGCATGTATGTAATTTTGTATGAGTTGTACCCCGTGCCTATAAATAGGTGAACAGTACCCCCGTACTGTTCACGGGGACTTGGCATTTGCTTTTGCGTCACACTTGTATTTTCATCTCCTTCCAAGCCGAAGGTACATTTATAATTCGATATTGTCTCTATTTCTCTATGATGATATAATAAAGTTAAATGAATAATGTTATATGATTATTCGTGCTATCTTTTATGTTTCATATGCTTCGTCTTTCATTAATGTATACTGTGATGATGAAGGTTCGTCCTTCATGACTTTCGTCCGGAGATCGTTATATCCTAAGGGAAATGATGCCTCAAAGGACGAAGGACTTTATCGTTTAACATTCTCTGTGTTGCCTTGTTCTTAACTCATAGCATTTGAGAACAAGTCCCCAACATTGGCGCCCACCTCCGGTGAACTTACTTCCACTTTTTGAGCTGATGGCTTCGTTCAACGACCAAGCTGGAGCTGCTTCGGACCCGAAGCTGGTGCTCCCAATCACAGGTGGCTCGTCCTCAGAGCCAGCTAACAAGAAACAGAAGAAGGAAGCACAGAGAAGGGTACAACATGTTGGGGTGCAAGGACCCTTCATCAAGTCAAGATGGTCTCACATTCCTATTACCTTCTCCCAAGAGGACCTTCAGCTCAAAGATTACCCACACAACGATGCCATGGTTATCTCTTGTGTTATCAAAGGATTTCTGGTCCACAATGTTTTGGTTGACACAGGCAGTGCAGCTGACATCATATTTGCTAAGGCCTTCAGACAAATGCAAGAGCCAGAAGATAAGATTCATGATGCTACACATCCTCTCTATGGCTTCGGAGGAAGACAGATTGTAGCATTGGGCAAGATCACCATGTCAGTGACCTTCGGGTTCATCAACAACACTAGAACTGAGCAAGTTGTGTTTGACATTGTCGACATGGAATACCCTTACAATGCAATTATTGGTCGTGGTACTCTCAATGCCTTCGAAGCAATCCTTCATCCTGCCTATCTTTGCATGAAGATACCTTCGGATCAGGGACCCATCGCTATCCATGGAAGCCAGGAAGCTGCAAGAAGGGCCGAAGGTAATTGGACTGACTCAAAAGCAATTCATAACATCGATGGAGCTGAAGCTTGTGAACAGTACAAATTCAGAAGGGAGAAAGCAGCTTCAGCAGACCAGCCGAAGCCTATGCTTTTATGTGAGGACATAGCAGAGCAGAAGGTGCTGTTAGGCTCTCAGTTATCCGAAGAGCAGGAGAAAACCTTGATAAGGTTTTTGTTCAATAACAAGGATGTTTTTGCATGGTCAGCCAATGATCTCTGCGGAGTTAATAGAGATGTTATCGAGCACTCACTCAATGTCGATCCATCCTTCAGACCCAGAAAGCAAAGGCTTCGGAAGATGTCAGATGATAAGGCCGAAGGTGCTCGCAACGAAGTCAAAAGACTCCTCAGTGCAGGAGTTATCAGAGAAGTGAAGTACCCAGAATGGCTGGCTAACACTGTTATGGTAAAAAAGGCCAATGGCAAGTGGCGAATGTGCATCGATTTTACAGATCTTAACAAAGCTTGCCCGAAGGATGAATTCCCACTACCAAGGATAGATTCTTTAGTTGATGCAGCAGCTTCTTCAGAGCTCATGAGTCTGTTAGACTGTTATTCAAGCTATCACCAAATTTGGATGAAGCAGGAAGATGAGCCGAAGACTAGCTTCATAACTCCAAGTGGCACATATTGCTATCTTCGGATGCCTGAGGGGCTCAAAAACGCTGGAGGAAGTTTCAGCCGAATGACTGCGAAGGTTCTCCAATCTCAAATAGGCAGAAACGTGCTAACTTATGTTGATGACATCATTGTCAAAAGCACGAAGCAGGAGAATCATATTGCTGATCTGCAGGAGACCTTCGCCAGTTTCAGGCAAGCTGGCTTAAAGTTAAATCCAGAAAAATGCGTCTTCGGAGTGAAGAAGGGGAAATTTCTTGGATGCCTGGTTTCAACAAAGGGGATTGAAGCTAATCCAAGTAAAATTGAAGCTATACTTCGGATGGAGCCACCAACTACAAAGAAGGGGGCTCAAAGATTGACAGGAAGATTGGCATCTCTCAATAGATTCATATCCAGATCAGCAGAGAGAAACTTACCATTCTTCGAAGTACTGAAGTCAGCTGAAGTCTTTCAATGGGGACCAATCCAACAGAAGGCCTTTGAAGAGCTAAAACAGTATTTAATAGATCTAACAACATTGACTCCACCAATGCCAGGGGCTCCTTTGTTATTATATGTGGCAGCTTCGCACTCAGCGGTAAGTGCAGCGCTTGTCCAGGAGAAGCTTGATGGTCAAGTCAAGAGGCAGGCCCCAATATATTTTGTATCCGAGGTTCTTAGTTTGTCAAAGAAAAATTACACAGAGCTGGAGAAGGTATTGTATGCTGTCTTGATGGCCTCCAGGAAGCTTCGGCACTATTTCCAAGCTTACAACATAATTGTTCCTTCATCACAACCTCTGAAGGATATTATGAGGAATCGAGAAGCTACTGGAAGGATTGGAAAATGGGCTGCAGAGCTCAATGAATTTTGTATTGAATATGTTCATAGATCTACAATTCAGTCACAGGCGCTGGCAGACTTTATTGCTGATTGGACGCCAGGGACTCAGGAGGAGGAAACGAATAAAGACAACGAAGCCTGGACAGTGTTTTGTGATGGATCTTGGGGAACCTTCGGAGCAGGAGCGGCTGCTGTGTTGGTTTCACCTTCCAAAGTCAAAATTTGTTATGCGGCAAAGCTTGATTTTAATTGCACAAATAACATTGCTGAGTACGAAGCATTGGTTCTAGGTCTTCGGAAGTTAAAAGCAATGGGAATCAGAAGGGCCATACTTAAAACTGATTCCCAGGTTGTTTCGGGTCATATTGACAAAAGTTGTAAGGCTAAGGATCCGAAGCTTGAAAAATATCTGGATATGGTTCGAAGAGTCGAAGCTTCCTTCGAAGGGTTTTCTGTCAAGAATATCCCTCGAGGACAAAATGAGCATGCTGATCTGCTAGCTAAGTCAGCAGCACAGGGGCTGCCTTTACCTTCGGATGTGTTCTTCGAAACAATAAAAGCACCTTCGGTGGAACTTCTTGAAAGAGCAGTTCTTAATATATCTCCTGTTTTTAGCGAAGATTGGAGAACCGAGATCATCTCTTACCTTCAGGGTAAATTTCTTTCAGATGACGAAGCTTATAACAAGAGGATAGAGGCAAGAGCTCGTCCATATGTCATGATAGAAGGGGAGTTGTACAAACATGGAGTTTGTGCTCCGCTGCTCAAATGTTTATCCAGAACCGAAGGTATAGAGTTAATGAAAGAAATACATGCAGGCCTGTGTGGATCTCACATCGGATCTAGGCCGTTACTTGGAAAAGTTTTCCGTCAAGGGTTTTACTGGCCGAAGGCAGCTTCGGATGCAGCAGAATTGGTTCAAAAGTGCGAAGGATGTCAGAAATGTGCAAGAGATCAAAAACAACCTTCGTCCTTAACACAGCTCATACAACCCACTTGGCCATTACAAAGGTGGGGCCTTGACTTGTTAGGTCCGTTACCACCGGCCCAAGGGAACCTGAGGTATGTTGTAGTAGTTGTGGAATATTTTTCTAAATGGATTGAGGCGAAGCCTTTAGCCACAATAACTTCGGCTACCGTCCAAAAGTTTTTCTGGCAAAATATTGTTTGTCGTTTCGGGGTGCCAAAGGCTATCACTGTGGACAATGGAACACAGTTTGACTCCGAAGTTTTCAGGGATTTCTGTGACCAAATTGGTACGAAGATCCATTTTGCATCAGTTAGGCACCCGGAGTCAAATGGACTCGTTGAAAGAGCCAACGGCATTATAATGACAGGAATAATGAAGTTAATCTTCAATCAACCCAGAGGAAAATGGCCAGATCAGTTAATCAAAGTGGTGTGGAGCCACAACACGACAACATCAAGGTCTACAGGCTTCACTCCATTCAAGTTGTTATTCGGTGACGAAGCAATAACTCCAGAGGAAGCTAAAACCGGATCAATAAGGATAGTAGCTTCGGCAGAATCAGATTCCGAAGCTGCTTATTCTATAGAAAAAGATGCTTTAGAAGGGATCAGACTGCAAGCCGTGGAGAATATCAATAAATATCAAGCTGAAACAGTTAAATGGCGGGATAGAAAGGTTCGGCTAAAAAATATTGGGCCAGGGCACTTGGTGCTTCGGAGGGTGGCCAACTCGGAAACAGTGGGCAAATTGCAGTTGAAATGGGACGGGCCTTTCTTAGTAGCATCTTCGTCAAGACCCGGTTCATACAGATTGAAAGATATGGACGGCAATGACATTCCTAGATCTTGGAATGCGGATGAGCTTCGGCGATATTATGTATAATTCGATGTAATTTTTCAAATTTTTTATTTTCTAGTTCTTCTTTCATGGCACCCTTTTCCTTTCCGAAGGGGGAGAAAGGTTTTTAATGGGGCCATCACGTGTAATTTTCTTTTTTAGTTCTATAAGAGCAAAATCCCCCAAAGAATGTAAATGTAAAAGCTGAGAATGCACCATCGAGTGCCAAAAAGAAAAAAAAAAGAGAAGCTCCAAAGACGTTCCTAAGGGAATGCAGAGCTTACAGCGAAAAGTCAACGCTGATTCCGCCAAAAGTAAAGGCGAAGAAGCTCCAAAGACGTTCCTAAGGGAATGCAGAGCTTACAGCGAAAAGTCAACGCTGATTCCGCCAAAAGTAAAGGCGAAGAAGCTCCAAAGTCGTTCCTAAGGGAATGCAGAGCTGAGGTGTGATTGTTTTTAAGAAAATGAATATGGCTTCGGATACGTGTTTGGCCATTCATTTGCACATCACATTACATCATAGCATTTGCATTCATAAACATTCATCTAGGCATATGTAGGATAATCATCTTCATCGCATAAAATGGTTGCTTCGGCAAGAAGAGAAAAAAGAAGGGGAAAATGTTGTTTTCTATGAAGGAGAGCTTCGGAGAAAAGGAAAATGTTGTTTTCTATGAAGGAGAGCTTCGGAAAAAAGGAAAATGTTGTTTTCTATGCTTCGTTGCGTACGAAAAGAAGGGAAGGTGTTTTTTCGCCTTCGGCTCAAAAAAGGAAATTTCGTCCACATCAAAGCATTTCTCAGTGAAAGGTTAAGGATATATTACAAGGTATGAACAGCATACATTAAAAACAAGTTTTTGTTTACATTTACAAAAGTTATCTCAAAAGTTTTTCAAGTACTGTCTGCAGTCTACTATCTAAATCTCCAAGGAGCTTCGGCTTCGGCGCTATTTTTGATCATCAGCTTCGGCTTCGTCATCCTACATGAATAAGGTCGTTGGAAGTCAGAATCAAGTTTACAGGAAAAGGTAAGCACAAGGTATGATTTCTTACTGGATCAAGGTGACTACGAGCTTCGTCTCCAGCTTTCTCTCGACCACCTTTTGTCCATATCATTTTTACAAATCGATTCGAGATGCTTCGGGCGAGATCAGGGATGTCATCCAGGATTGATGGTGACAAAGTAAAATTTGGCCTATTGACAATTTTCCCATGATCACAGCCAGCCTTCATGAAGGCTGCAGCAGTCCCTCGAGAAGCCACCCAGGCACAGAAGTCACCATGCCCAGCTATGACTTCGTCGAGCTCGTCAATCTCCCCCTCAATGTGTTCGAAGGTTTTTGGTAGATCTTCAGCTGAGGGGGTAAATTTTTCGCTGCTAGCTCCAACCGAGTAAAAAATCTTTCTTAGTCGTTGAATGCACTTGTTGCTAAATTCCAGGCATTTTTCTTGAAGATTTGTCAGTAGTTTTCTCAAATCCGAATTTTGCTGAGCTTCGGCTTCAAGTTTTGCATTGAGATCTTGCTTTTCTCGTTCGAACTGCTCAGACTGGCGGAGAAGCTTCGAGTTCAGTTCTGATATTTTTGCTTCAGCTTCCGCCAGTAAGCCTTCGGCTGCCTGAAGCTCAAAGTTCTTTTTCTCAAAAGCATCTGATTGCTCCTTTATTTTGTTTTCCAAATTTCCGATTATAATTTCATGCTTTTTATCTTCAAGATCTTGCTGCATTTGCAAGGCTTTGCTCAATAACATACTCTACACAAACACAACCTTCGTCAGACATGTTTTTATTAAAAGCAATAAAGGTTAAAGGACAAGTCATTCACCTTGAAGTTGGAGTAAAATAAACTACCAACGACATGTTGTCGTCGGTAGCGGCTGATGTCTGTTTCTAGCTTCGGGAATCCAATACTCTTGGACAGAGTACTGATAACTTTGGCCCCTGTTTGGTCCCGAATACACTCTAGTTTCTCGTCATCAACGCCTCCGAAGAGGAGTGCCCCAGGTTTGTATCCACAGGATTGGGCATACTCTTTAAGCTCTTCTATTTCAGCTTTTGTTAGATGTTCTCCAACTAAGTTTTGGAACGCGAAGGCTTCGTTTTCTGAAGCTTCATCAGCAATTTCTTTTCCTTTCTTTGACGTTGCGGTCACAGTCTCTTCGGCAGCAGTGGCAGCTTCTTCTGCAGCCATGTCTAGCAGCATTTGGTCAATATGTTCAATTGTGCTCTCTAAATTCAAATCTTCAGCTGAGGTAACTTCGGCGGCTGCGGCCTCCGAAGGTGCAATTTTAATATCTGCCCCCTCTAAAGCTGCTCGTGTTTTTTGGGCCGAAGCTCTTGGCGGCGTTTTGTCAATTACCTCTGTCACGGTAATGATTCTTTGTTTCCTTGCCTTGATTGTTTTCTTCGATTTCTCGGGCTCCTTGTCCTTCTGAAAAAACTTTGTCAGTTGAGGACCCAGTGGACTTAGCTTCGCAGGTAAGGATTCAGTCATTACCTTCAGAATTTCCTCAACAACAGCAGCAGAAGGTGATGCGGGAGTTTCTTCTGCTTCGGATATTTGTTGCTTCGGAGAAGAAGCTTTCCTTTTCTTCGGAATTTTCTTCGTTACTGGCTCTTTTTCACCTTCATCTAAGGCTTCATTTACCCTTTTCCTTTTTTGGCCTCCGGCACCTTTGTTCAGATTTTCGTAGTCTGGGTATTCGAAACCCAAGGCGTCCAACACTCGATTTAGCCTTCGTTTCGGACGGGTGCCAAAGGCTGCGGTCATCAATTGATCTTCTTTCTTGGAATAATTGCCAAGTATTTCATTACACATCGCTTCAATCGTATCTAGCCACTCTTGGCAGGGTGCTTTAAAGTACTTTTTAAACTTGAAATAGTAAGGTAAACGTACGAGTTCACCTTCTTTCTTTTCCCCCTGTAGCTTCGGCATTTCCCATTCTCTCAAACTGGGAAAAACTTTGAATGCTAAAAACTCTTGAACCAGGTCCCTTGTGCTGATATGCTCTGCAATAATTCTAAATTCACTCATTGCTTGTTGTGTTGGACCTTCGGGTGTCATATTGCAGCGAGGTCGGGTTTCTCCGAAGATTAATTCCAGCGGGCTTTGTACAAGCTTTTCCTTGTCGTCATCAATCTTGACATAGAACCACTCTGATTTCCAGCCTGCTGCCCACTTGCTTCGGTAGCTAATTACAGGGAACTTTGTAGTTTTCCGATAGGCAAAGTTATAGCAACCAAAATTATCGTGTAATCCATCTTTTCTAGCCTTTGTTTGATAATGTAGCTCGTGAACCCGGCAGAAGCTGTCTGCAAATGGTTCCACTGCTTGGCTTCGGAGTGCCCAGATATAAACAATAAGCCTAACGATAGCGTTAGGGGTCAGCTGATGAAAATAGATACCGAACCTCTTCAGTACCTCTCCAATAATCCCGTGTAGGGGGAACCTTAATCCAGCCTTTAGAAAACTTTTAAAAATAACAATCTCATCCTTCTCTGGCTTCGGGGTAGTCTCTTCTCCACCGAAGCACAACAACTTCTTCTGATTTTCAGTAAAAAAGCCCGCTTTTACCATCTTGGACAAATCAGCCTTCGAAACAGTAGATTTCCCGAAGTCCAGGTGGCTCGGCTTGCTAGGCATGGCAATGCGGTAATCATCTTCGGAATCAGTTTCCTCAATATCTTCTTCCTCTGCTTCAGCGATTGCTTGTTCTGCTTGTTTTGCATCATCATGAGGGATCTTTTCTGAAATCACTAGACCCGATCGTTGCATGGCTTCGGAGATGGGAAGAGTCTCCGAAGCTTCAGTTTCCTCCCCCTCGCGCTCAACCCTGGCGGTAGAGCGGACTCTGGCCATTCAATTATGAACTTGTGAAACTTTAAAATTTTCTTCCTCCGAAGCAGGTTTCAAACTGGAGCCTCGTTCGTTTCTAACGGACAAGCTTCGGCGATGGTTAAAAATTTTGGCAGGAAAACAGTGCAAATAGCAATGAATGCTGTGGTAACTTCACACCTACTCGTCTGTTTATATAGTGCTGCAGGTAAGAAGGCGAAGCGCCAGAGTTTTTACACCAGGCGCACACCCGCTTGCGCTCGCTGCGCGGTGGACCGCAGGGACAAACAGTAAACTCTGCAAGGTGGGACCGCTGCGTGCTGGGAAATTAAATCGTTTCTCGGCAACGAGCTCAGGGAAGGTGTTTTTTGGACCTTCGGCTCCCCGAAGCTTAAGAGACTTTTTTCACGGATCAAGCTCGTTACGAAAAACGATCTAGCACCGCGAAAGGGGCTACTGTTGGGTCTATGCTTCGTCGCCGAAGGTCTTCAAGGGAGAAGCGACTTAAAATGTGTGAGCAGGTATCTTCGGACTCGTATCAGAAAGGGAAAAGCTACAAAGGTTGACACAGCGCCGAAGCTGTGAAGCAGGAAAGCTTCGGCATGTTCGCAGAAAAGGGAACCGACTTAAAGATGAAAAGGCCATTTAGACCTCGATAGAGTGCTATAGAATTATCACCAAATGTAAAGGGCATGTATGTAATTTTGTATGAGTTGTACCCCGTGCCTATAAATAGGTGAACAGTACCCCCGTACTGTTCACGGGGACTTGGCATTTGCTTTTGCGTCACACTTGTATTTTCATCTCCTTCCAAGCCGAAGGTACATTTATAATTCGATATTGTCTCTATTTCTCTATGATGATATAATAAAGTTAAATGAATAATGTTATATGATTATTCGTGCTATCTTTTATGTTTCATATGCTTCGTCTTTCATTAATGTATACTGTGATGATGAAGGTTCGTCCTTCATGACTTTCGTCCGGAGATCGTTATATCCTAAGGGAAATGATGCCTCAAAGGACGAAGGACTTTATCGTTTAACATTCTCTGTGTTGCCTTGTTCTTAACTCATAGCATTTGAGAACAAGTCCCCAACACCGACTTTGAAGCCATTAGTGATAAGAAAATCTCTTAGGCATTCATACCATGCTCTTGGGGCTTGCTTGAGCCCATAAAGCGCCTTAGAGAGTTTATATACGTGATTAGGATACTCACTATCTTCAAAGCTGGGAGGTTGCTCAACATAGACCTCTTCCTTGATTGGTCCATTGAGGAAGGCACTCTTCACGTCCATTTGGTAAAGCTTGAAGCCATGGTAAGTAGCATAGGCTAATAGTATACGAATTGACTCAAGCCTAGCTACGGGTGCATAGGTTTCACCGAAATCCAAACCTTCGACTTGTGAGTATCCTTTGGCCACAAGTCGGGCTTTGTTCCTTGTCACCACACCATGCTCGTCTTGCTTGTTGCGGAAGACCCACTTGGTTCCTACAACATTTTGATTAGGACGTGGAACCAAATGTCATACCTCATTCCTAGTGAAGTTGTTGAGCTCCTCTTGCATCGCCACCATCCAATCCGAATCTTGTAGTGCTTCCTCTACCCTGTGTGGCTCAATAGAGGAAACAAAAGAGTAATGCTCACAAAAATGTGCAACACGAGATCTAGTGGTTACCCCCTTATGAATGTCACCAAGGATGGTGTCGACGGGGTGATCTCGTTGGATTGCTTGGTGGACTCTTGGGTGTGGCGGTCTTGGTTCTTCAACCTCCTTGTCTTGATCATTTGCATCTCCCCCTTGATCATTGTCGTCATCTTGAGGTGGCTCATCTCTTTGATTTTCTCCTTCATCAACTTGAGCCTCATCCTCATTTTGAGTTGGTGGAGATGCTTGCGTGGAGGAGGATGGTTGATCTTGGCATTTGGAGGCTCTTCGGATTCCTTAGGACACACATCCCCAATGGACATGTTCCTTAGCGCGATGCACGGAGCCTCTTCATCACCTATCTCATCAAGATCAACTTGCTCTACTTGAGAGCCGTTAGTCTCATCAAACACAACGTCACAAGAAACTTCAACTAGTCCCGAGGACTTGTTAAAGACTCTATATGCCCTTGTGTTTGAATCATATCCTAGTAAAAAGCCTTCTACAGTCTTAGGAGCAAATTTAGATTTTCTACCTCTTTTAACAAGAATAAAGCATTTGCTACCAAAGACTCTAAAATATGAAATATTGGGCTTTTTACCGGTTAGGAGTTCATAAGATGTCTTCTTGAGGATTCGGTGTAGATACAACCGGTTGATGGCGTAGCAGTCGGTGTTGACCGCCTCGGCCCAAAACCGATCCGAAGTCTTGTACTCATCAAGCATGGTTCTTGCCATGTCCAATAGAGTTCTATTCTTCCTCTCCACTACACCATTTTGTTGTGGGGTGTATGGAGAAGAGAACTCATGCTTGATGCCCTCCTCCTCAAGGAAGCCTTCAATTTGAGAGTTCTTGAACTCCGTCCTGTTGTCGCTTCTAATTCTCTTGATCCTTAAGCCGAACTCGTTTTGAGCCCGTCTCAAGAATCCCTTTAAGGTTTCTTGGGTATGAGATTTTTCCTGTAAAAAGAATACCCAAGTGAAGCGAGAATAATCATCCACAATAACTAGACAGTACTTACTCCCGCCGATGCTTATGTAAGCTATCGGGCCGAATAGGTCCATGTGTAGGAGCTCCAGTGGCCTGTCAGTCGTCATGATGTTCTTGTGTGGATGATGAACACCAACTTGCTTCCCTGCTTGACATGCGCTACAAATCCTGTCTTTCTCAAAATGAACATTTATTAATCCTAAAATATGCTATCCCTTTAGAAGCTTATGAAGATTCTTCATCCCAACATGGGCTAGTCGGCGATGCCAGAGCCAACCCATGTTAGTCTTAGCAATTAAGCAAGTGTCGAGTTCAGCTCTATCAAAATCTACCAAGTATAGCTGACCCTCTAACACTCCCTTAAATGCTATTGAATCATCACTCCTTCTAAAGACAATGACACCTACATCAGTAAATAGACAGTTGTAGCCCATTTGACATATTTGGGAAACGGAAAGCAAGTTATAGTCTAAAGAGTCTACAAGAAAAACATTGGAAATAGAATGGTCAGGTGAAATAGCAATTTTACCCAAACCTTTGACCAAACCTTGGTTTCCATCCCCGAATGTGATAGCTCGTTGGGGATCTTGGTTTTTCTCATAGGAGGAGAACATCTTCTTCTCCCCTGTCATATGGTTTGTGCACCCGCTGTCGATTATCCAACTTGAGCCCCCGAATGCATAAACCTACAAAACAAGTTTAGTTCTTTGTTTTAGGTACCCAAACTGTTTTGGGTCCTTTTGATGAAGACATCCACACTACTGATGCATCTATACCAATACAAGTACCAATTTCTGGTCCCATTACTCGCGCTCGTGCTCGTCAACTCAACCATCAGGTGATTACACTCTTGAGTTCATGTCCATCATATTTAGACCATGGAGACCCGTGCACTCTTGTTTTGCTTAGGAATCAGGGAGAAGACCGAAAGGGAAAAGGATTTGAACATGCTGGATTCGGACTGCAGAAGAACACCAACTTGTGACGGTCACCACGGTCAGATGCGGGCTCGGATTGGAATGTTCAAGCACAACATGGAAAGCTTATCAAGTCTACTTTCATATGGATCCGGAATTATAGTCATATCTGTTCTGAGGCCGCCGTAATCATTGTTTTCTTACCGAGACATTTCCTGCCTTTTCTGCCCATGGTGCTGCGTCACCCTATTTTGGCCCAATGGGTCGTGTATCAAGTTAGGTCCATTAGGGACGCATCCTAGGGTTGCAGCACGACCCCAATACCCTTGTGGTCGTCCTCCCATGTTTATAAACCCCCTAGCCGCCACCAAGAACAGCGGGTTTTGTTTAGATCAAGTTTAGCTCTCGCTACTTGCTTGCAAGCGCGCGTGCTAGTTCAGCCGCCCGTCTTCTTGTCTTCGGAACCCCACCATATTGTAGTTTGATCTTTAAACCTACATTTAGATCTGGTAATTCAGTACTTGTTCTACTTGTTCTTGCTAGTTCTTCGATTGCTTGCAGGACGAGTGCCCTAGTGGCCAGGGTGTCACGCTCCACAAGATCGTGACAGCCATAGGAGGTGGTGTATCGGTTGCTAAGGCGCAGCGTCTTTGGAAGGCTGTAGTCGGGCCGTGAACGTCGTCTCCTCCCCCAATCGAGTTATTCCACACCCTCTCATCGAAAGATCGGGCAATCACCCAACGGGTGCACATCAGTTGGTAATCAGAGCAAGGTTTATCGGTGAGAGATTTACTTTTCTTCGCTGTTTTCTTATCTCCTATAGTCCAGAAAAAGCCAAAAAATAGTAGATTAGTTTTACCGCAATCCTATAAACCATTGAGCATTTACTAGTACTACTTAGTTAGGGCTTGTTGAGTTTTTGGTTGCATCGGTTGTGTCGAGTTGCTGGTCTTAGTTTATTCCTTTAGAGTTTTGAGTTCTACCACGTTTTGGTCACCACGAAATCCACCATCACCAAAAACATCTCTGGTTCGTTTTTGCCACCACGGATACATATCATATCCGATTTGGAAGTTTAAATACAATCTGGAAAGCTTATCTTATCTTCTTTCCAACGGATCTGACCTTATCTCAAAATTCGTTCTGAGCGCTCCGCAATCATCGTAGAGATTTCTGGACTTCCTATATTAACAAGATTTGTTAAATCTGATTTAAAGGGGTTGTTAGCAATATCTTTATTGTTTGGGTTGTCATAGTGAAAAAAAGGGTTTAGGCCCCTGCAAAAAAAAACAGAAGAAGAAGAAAAAAAAAAGAATAGAAAAGAAAAAAAAAGGAAAAGAAGAAGAAGGGGGCTGAATCTCTAAATCTGTTGTTTCTCTTTGTGCTGTGCTAGTTGTTCTTTTTCAGTGACTACCTTTGTGCCTAGGCTCACGTCTCTAGCCTGGTTTAGCCTAGGACCAGCACAGTACCACCGTTGAACGATTATTCAGCTTGCTTTTGTAACTAACGTGGTACTAGTGTATTCCTTGCTTCAGCCCACCTACAACTCTACATATTTCGACTACAGTTTGACAGGTCGTGTTGCTGCGGCACCGATACACTTATTCCACGGTTGCAGACTTGTTGGTTGCTGACCCCTCCTGTTGTGCAAGGTAAGAATTGGTAAGAGCTTGTGTGGCAGGTTGAGAGTGAGCGCCTTGCAGTAGCTACATCCTAATAGTTGTAGAGTTTTTATTCCTTCACGTTTTTTTTTCTTGTTGCCTCTGTTCGTCTAACCATGGCAGGATTGGAGGTTGATGATGCTTCTCGTAATATGCCACACTCTCCTCGCACCAAGGGTATCATACAACACTTTGTAAGGCTAGTGAAGACGCACACGGAAGGTCTTGATAATGACATGCAGGTGACGAATGAAAAGATGGGGCAATTGGAGGCCACACAGATCGACACGAACACCAAACTTGCAAATGTGGAAATGACAGTTGCTCATATTGACAAGAGCCTTGTCGCACTCTTGAGGCGGTTTGATGAGATGCATGCTAATATCAATGGTGGGCGTGATGAGGGCGCCGAAGGTAACTGGGATGACTATGTTGCTGATACTGAACAAGATGACCAAGAAGCACCTAATCGCCGGCGACTACGTACTAACCGTAGAAGTATGGGTGGTTTTCACCGACGTGAGGTACATGGTAATGATGATGCTTTTAGTAAGGTTAAATTTAAAATACCTCCTTTTGATGGTAAATATGACCCTGATGCTTACATTACTTGGGAGATTGCGGTTGATCAAAAGTTTGCATGCCATGAATTTCCTGAGAATGCGCGGGTTAGAGCTGCTACTAGTGAGTTTACTGAATTTGCTTCTGTTTGGTGGATAGAACATGGTAAGAAGAATCCTAATAACATGCCACAAACTTGGGATGCGTTGAAACGGGTCATGCGGGCTAGATTTGTTCCTTCTTATTATGCACGTGATATGTTAAACAAGTTGCAACAATTGAGACAGGGTACTAAAAGTGTAGAAGAATATTATCAGGAATTACAAATGGGTATGCTGCGTTGTAACATAGAGGAGGGTGAGGAATCTGCTATGGCTAGATTTTTGGGCGGGTTAAATAGGGAAATTCAGGACATCCTTGCTTATAAAGATTATGCTAATGTAACCCGATTGTTTCATCTTGCTTGCAAAGCTGAAAGGGAAGTGCAGGGACGACGTGCTAGTGCAAGGTCTATTGTTTCTGCAGGAAAATCTACACCATGGCACCAGCGCACGACTACGTCCATGACCGGCCGTACACCAGCACCAACTCCTTCGCCAAGTCGACCAGCACCCCCGCCTTCCTCCAGCGACAAACCACGTGCATCTTCCACAAATTCAGCAACCAAATCTGCCCAGAAACCCGCAGGTAGTGCCTCTTCAGTAGCTTCCACAGGTAGAACAAGAGATGTTCTGTGTTATCGATGCAAGGGCTATGGACACGTGCAGCGTGATTGTCCTAATCAGCGTGTTTTGGTGGTAAAAGACGATGGTGGGTATTCCTCTGCTAGTGATTTGGATGAAGCTACACTTGCTTTGCTTGCGGCTGATGATGCAGGCACTAAGGAACCACCCGAAGAACAGATTGGTGCAGATGATGCAGAGCATTATGAGAGCCTCATTGTACAGCGTGTGCTTAGTGCACAAATGGAGAAGGCAGAGCAGAATCAGCGACATACGTTGTTTCAAACAAAGTGTGTCATTAAGGAGCGTTCATGTCGTTTGATCATTGATGGAGGTAGCTGCAACAACTTGGCTAGCAGCGACATGGTGGAGAAGCTTGCACTTACGACCAAACCGCACCCGCATCCATATCACATTCAATGGCTCAACAATAGTGGTAAGGTCAAGGTAACCAAGCTGGTACGAATTAATTTTGCTATTGGTTCATATCGTGATGTTGTTGACTGTGATGTTGTGCCTATGGATGCTTGTAATATTCTGCTAGGTAGACCATGGCAATTTGATTCAGATTGTATGCATCATGGTAGATCAAATCAATATTCTCTCATATACCATGATAAGAAAATTATTTTGCTTCCCATGTCCCCTGAGGCTATTGTGCGTGATGATGTTGCTAAAGCTACCAAAGCTAAAACTGAGAACAACAAGAATATTAAAGCTGTTGGTAA
Source organism: Zea mays (assembly GCF_902167145.1). Classification (NCBI taxonomy): domain Eukaryota; kingdom Viridiplantae; phylum Streptophyta; class Magnoliopsida; order Poales; family Poaceae; genus Zea; species Zea mays. The sequence goes on from NC_050097.1 coordinate 95,695,541, forward strand.
TAACAAAGATGGGATAAAATTGAAAGGACATTGCTTGCTTGCAACAAAAACTGATGTTAATGAATTATTTGCTTCCACTACTGTTGCCTACGCCTTGGTATGCAAGGATGCTTTGATTTCAATTCAAGATATGCAGCATTCTTTGCCTCCTGTTATTACTAACATTTTGCAGGAGTATTCTGATGTATTTCCAAGTGAGATACCAGAGGGGCTGCCACCTATACGAGGGATTGAGCACCAAATTGATCTTATTCCTGGTGCATCTTTGCCGAATCGTGCGCCATATAGGACAAATCCAGAGGAAACAAAAGAAATTCAGCGACAAGTGCAAGAACTACTCGACAAAGGTTACGTGCGTGAGTCTCTTAGTCCGTGTGCTGTTCCGGTTATTTTAGTGCCTAAAAAAGATGGAACATGGCGTATGTGTGTTGATTGTAGGGCTATTAATAATATCACGATACGTTATCGACACCCTATTCCACGTTTAGATGATATGCTTGATGAATTGAGTGGTGCCATTGTCTTTTCTAAAGTTGATTTGCGTAGTGGGTACCACCAGATTCGTATGAAATTGGGAGATGAATGGAAAACTGCTTTCAAAACTAAGTTCGGATTGTATGAGTGGTTAGTCATGCCTTTTGGGTTAACTAATGCACCTAGCACTTTCATGAGATTAATGAACGAGGTTTTGCGTGCCTTCATTGGAAAATTTGTGGTAGTATACTTTGATGACATATTGATCTACAGCAAATCTATGGATGAACATGTTGATCACATGCGTGCTGTTTTTAATGCTTTACGAGATGCACGTTTATTTGGTAACCTTGGGAAGTGCACATTTTGCACCGATCGAGTTTCGTTTCTTGGTTATGTTGTGACTCCACAGGGAATTGAGGTTGATCAAGCCAAGGTAGAAGCGATACATGGATGGCCTATGCCAAAGACTATCACACAGGTGCGGAGTTTCCTAGGACTTGCTGGCTTCTATCGCCGTTTTGTGAAGGACTTTAGCACCATTGCTGCACCTTTGAATGAGCTTACGAAGAAGGGAGTGCATTTTAGTTGGGGCAAAGTACAAGAGCACGCTTTCAACGTGCTGAAAGATAAGTTGACACATGCACCTCTCCTCCAACTTCCTGATTTTAATAAGACTTTTGAGCTTGAATGTGATGCTAGTGGAATTGGATTGGGTGGTGTTTTGTTACAAGAAGGCAAACCTGTTGCATATTTTAGTGAAAAATTGAGTGGGTCTGTTCTAAATTATTCTACTTATGATAAGGAATTATATGCTCTTGTGCGAACATTAGAAACATGGCAGCATTATTTGTGGCCCAAAGAGTTTGTTATTCATTCTGATCATGAATCTTTGAAACATATTCGTAGTCAAGGAAAACTGAACCGTAGACATGCTAAGTGGGTTGAATTTATCGAATCGTTTCCTTATGTTATTAAGCACAAGAAAGGAAAAGAGAATATCATTGCTGACGCTTTGTCTAGGAGATATACTTTGCTGAATCAACTTGACTACAAAATCTTTGGATTAGAGACGATTAAAGACCAATATGTTCATGATGCTGATTTTAAAGATGTGTTGCTGCATTGTAAAGATGGGAAAGGATGGAACAAATATATCGTTAGTGATGGGTTTGTGTTTAGAGCTAACAAGCTATGCATTCCAGCTAGCTCCGTTCGTTTGTTGTTGTTACAGGAAGCACATGGAGGTGGCTTAATGGGACATTTTGGAGCAAAGAAAACGGAGGACATACTTGCTGGTCATTTCTTTTGGCCCAAGATGAGAAGAGATGTGGTGAGATTGGTTGCTCGTTGCACGACATGCCAAAAGGCGAAGTCACGGTTAAATCCACACGGTTTGTATTTGCCTCTACCCGTTCCTAGTGCTCCTTGGGAAGATATTTCTATGGATTTTGTGCTGGGATTGCCTAGGACTAGGAAGGGACGTGATAGTGTGTTTGTGGTTGTTGATAGATTTTCTAAGATGGCACATTTCATACCATGTCATAAAACTGACGATGCTACTCATATTGCTGATTTGTTCTTTCGTGAAATTGTTCGCTTGCATGGTGTGCCCAACACAATCGTTTCTGATCGTGATGCTAAATTTCTTAGTCATTTTTGGAGGACTTTGTGGGCAAAATTGGGGACTAAGCTTTTATTTTCTACTACATGTGATGTGCACCCGTTGGGTGATTGCCCGATCTTTCGATGAGAGGGTGTGGAATAACTCGATTGGGGGAGGAGACGACGTTCACGGCCCGACTACAGCCTTCCAAAGACGCTGCGCCTTAGCAACCGATACACCACCTCCTATGGCTGTAACGATCTTGTGGAGCGTGACACCCTGGCCACTAGGGCACTCGTCCTGCAAGCAATCGAAGAACTAGCAAGAACAAGTAGAACAAGTACTGAATTACCAGATCTAAATGTAGGTTTCCAAATCAAACTCCAATATGGTGGGGTTCCGAAGACAAGAAGACGGGCGGCTGAACCAGCACGCGCGCTTACAAGCAAGTAGCGAGAGCTAAACTTGATCTAAACAAAACCCGCTGTTCTTGGTGGCGGCTAGGGGGTTTATAAACATGGGAGGACGACCACAAGGGTATTGGGGTCGTGCTGCAACCCTAGGATGCGTCCCTAATGGACCTAACTTGATACACGACCCATTGGGCCAAAATAGGGTGACGCAGCACCATGGGCAGAAAAGGCAGGAAATGTCTCGGTAAGAAAACAATGATTACGGCGGCCTCAGAACAGATATGACTATAATTCCGGATCCATATGAAAGTAGACTTGATAAGCTTTCCATGTTGTGCTTGAACATTCCAATCCGAGCCCGCATCTGACCGTGGTGACCGTCACAAGTTGGTGTTCTTCTGCAGTCCGAATCCAGCATGTTCAAATCCTTTTCCCTTTCGGTCTTCTCCCTGATTCCTAAGCAAAACAAGAGTGCACGGGTCTCCATGGTCTAAATATGATGGACATGAACTCAAGAGTGTAATCACCTGATGGTTGAGTTGACGAGCACGAGCGCGAGTAATAGGACCAGAAATTGGTACTTGTATTGGTATAGATGCATCAGTAGTGTGGATGTCTTCATCATTCTCCCCTTCTTGCATTTGAGTCGTCCTCGACTCAAGCTCAACTTCCTCTCCCAAGTAGGGCTTTAAATCTGCAATGTTAAATGTGGGGCTAACCCCAAAGTCTGCAGGCAGATCTAGCCTATATGCATTGTCGTTAATTTTCTCTAGCACTTTAAACGGTCCATCGGCTCGAGGCAACAATTTAGATTTTCGTAATTCAGGAAACCTTTCCTTTCTCAAATGCAACCAAACTAAATCTCCAGGTTCAAAATTTATTTCCTTTCTACCTTTATCACTAGCAAACTTATATCTAGCATTCATACGCTCTATGTTTTCTTTAGTAGTTTCATGCAGTTTTAACATCAATTCAGCACGCCTAGTAGCATCAAAATTTAGTTTTTCAGAAGATGGCAAAGGCATTAAATCAATAGGAGCACGAGGCAACAAACCATATACAATCTGAAATGGGCACATCTTTGTAGTAGAATGCAATGATCGATTATAAGCAAATTCAACATGAGGCAAACAGTCCTCCCACATCTTAATATTCTTCTTTAGAACTGCCCTTAACATAGTAGACAAAGTTCTATTCACAACTTCAGTTTGACCATCAGTTTGAGGATGACATGTAGTAGAAAATAAAAGCTTAGTCCCCAATTTTGCCCACAAAGTCCTCCAAAAATGACTAAGAAATTTAGCATCACGATCAGAAACGATTGTGTTGGGCACACCATGCAAGCGAACAATTTCACGAAAGAACAAATCAGCAATATGAGTAGCATCATCAGTTTTATGACATGGTATGAAATGTGCCATCTTAGAAAATCTATCAACAACCACAAACACACTATCACGTCCCTTCCTAGTCCTAGGCAATCCCAGCACAAAATCCATAGAAATATCTTCCCAAGGAGCACTAGGAACGGGTAGAGGCAAATACAAACCGTGTGGATTTAACCGTGACTTCGCCTTTTGGCATGTCGTGCAACGAGCAACCAATCTCACCACATCTCTTCTCATCTTGGGCCAAAAGAAATGACCAGCAAGTATGTCCTCCGTTTTCTTTGCTCCAAAATGTCCCATTAAGCCACCTCCATGTGCTTCCTGTAACAACAACAAACGAACGGAGCTAGCTGGAATGCATAGTTTGTTAGCTCTAAACACAAACCCATCACTAACGATATATTTGTTCCATCCTTTCCCATCTTTACAATGCAGCAACACATCTTTAAAATCAGCATCATGAACATATTGGTCTTTAATCGTCTCTAATCCAAAGATTTTGTAGTCAAGTTGATTCAGCAAAGTATATCTCCTAGACAAAGCGTCAGCAATGATATTCTCTTTTCCTTTCTTGTGCTTAATAACATAAGGAAACGATTCGATAAATTCAACCCACTTAGCATGTCTACGGTTCAGTTTTCCTTGACTACGAATATGTTTCAAAGATTCATGATCAGAATGAATAACAAACTCTTTGGGCCACAAATAATGCTGCCATGTTTCTAATGTTCGCACAAGAGCATATAATTCCTTATCATAAGTAGAATAATTTAGAACAAACCCACTCAATTTTTCACTAAAATATGCAACAGGTTTGCCTTCTTGTAACAAAACACCACCCAATCCAATTCCACTAGCATCACATTCAAGCTCAAAAGTCTTATTAAAATCAGGAAGTTGGAGGAGAGGTGCATGTGTCAACTTATCTTTCAGCACGTTGAAAGCGTGCTCTTGTACTTTGCCCCAACTAAAATGCACTCCCTTCTTCGTAAGCTCATTCAAAGGTGCAGCAATGGTGCTAAAGTCCTTCACAAAACGGCGATAGAAGCCAGCAAGTCCTAGGAAACTCCGCACCTGTGTGATAGTCTTTGGCATAGGCCATCCATGTATCGCTTCTACCTTGGCTTGATCAACCTCAATTCCCTGTGGAGTCACAACATAACCAAGAAACGAAACTCGATCGGTGCAAAATGTGCACTTCCCAAGGTTACCAAATAAACGTGCATCTCGTAAAGCATTAAAAACAGCACGCATGTGATCAACATGTTCATCCATAGATTTGCTGTAGATTAATATGTCATCAAAGTATACTACCACAAATTTTCCAATGAAGGCACGCAAAACCTCGTTCATTAATCTCATGAAAGTGCTAGGTGCATTAGTTAACCCAAAAGGCATGACTAACCACTCATACAATCCGAACTTAGTTTTGAAAGCAGTTTTCCATTCATCTCCCAATTTCATACGAATCTGGTGGTACCCACTACGCAAATCAACTTTAGAAAAGACAATGGCACCACTCAATTCATCAAGCATATCATCTAAACGTGGAATAGGGTGTCGATAACGTATCGTGATATTATTAATAGCCCTACAATCAACACACATACGCCATGTTCCATCTTTTTTAGGCACTAAAATAACCGGAACAGCACACGGACTAAGAGACTCACGCACGTAACCTTTGTCGAGTAGTTCTTGCACTTGTCGCTGAATTTCTTTTGTTTCCTCTGGATTTGTCCTATATGGCGCACGATTCGGCAAAGATGCACCAGGAATAAGATCAATTTGGTGCTCAATCCCTCGTATAGGTGGCAGCCCCTCTGGTATCTCACTTGGAAATACATCAGAATACTCCTGCAAAATGTTAGTAATAACAGGAGGCAAAGAATGCTGCATATCTTGAATTGAAATCAAAGCATCCTTGCATACCAAGGCGTAGGCAACAGTAGTGGAAGCAAATAATTCATTAACATCAGTTTTTGTTGCAAGCAAGCAATGTCCTTTCAATTTTATCCCATCTTTGTTATTACCAACAACTTTAATATTCTTGTTGTTCTCAGTTTTAGCTTTGGTAGCTTTAGCAACATCATCACGCACAATAGCCTCAGGGGACATGGGAAGCAAAATAATTTTCTTATCATGGTATATGAGAGAATATTGATTTGATCTACCATGATGCATACAATCTGAATCAAATTGCCATGGTCTACCTAGCAGAATATTACAAGCATCCATAGGCACAACATCACAGTCAACAACATCACGATATGAACCAATAGCAAAATTAATTCGTACCAGCTTGGTTACCTTGACCTTACCACTATTGTTGAGCCATTGAATGTGATATGGATGTGGGTGCGGTTTGGTCGTAAGTGCAAGCTTCTCCACCATGTCGCTGCTAGCCAAGTTGTTGCAGCTACCTCCATCAATGATCAAACGACATGAACGCTCCTTAATGACACACTTTGTTTGAAACAACGTATGTCGCTGATTCTGCTCTGCCTTCTCCATTTGTGCACTAAGCACACGCTGTACAATGAGGCTCTCATAATGCTCTGCATCATCTGCACCAATCTGTTCTTCGGGTGGTTCCTTAGTGCCTGCATCATCAGCCGCAAGCAAAGCAAGTGTAGCTTCATCCAAATCACTAGCAGAGGAATACCCACCATCGTCTTTTACCACCAAAACACGCTGATTAGGACATTCACGCTGCACGTGTCCATAGCCCTTGCATCGATAACACAGAACATCTCTTGTTCTACCTGTGGAAGCTACTGAAGAGGCACTACCTGCGGGTTTCTGGGCAGATTTGGTTGCTGAATTTGTGGAAGATGCACGTGGTTTGTCGCTGGAGGAAGGCGGGGGTGCTGGTCGACTTGGCGAAGGAGTTGGTGCTGGTGTACGGCCGGTCATGGACGTAGTCGTGCGCTGGTGCCATGGTGTAGATTTTCCTGCAGAAACAATAGACCTTGCACTAGCACGTCGTCCCTGCACTTCCCTTTCAGCTTTGCAAGCAAGATGAAACAATCGGGTTACATTAGCATAATCTTTATAAGCAAGGATGTCCTGAATTTCCCTATTTAACCCGCCCAAAAATCTAGCCATAGCAGATTCCTCACCCTCCTCTATGTTACAACGCAGCATACCCATTTGTAATTCCTGATAATATTCTTCTACACTTTTAGTACCCTGTCTCAATTGTTGCAACTTGTTTAACATATCACGTGCATAATAAGAAGGAACAAATCTAGCCCGCATGACCCGTTTCAACGCATCCCAAGTTTGTGGCATGTTATTAGGATTCTTCTTACCATGTTCTATCCACCAAACAGAAGCAAATTCAGTAAACTCACTAGTAGCAGCTCTAACCCGCGCATTCTCAGGAAATTCATGGCATGCAAACTTTTGATCAACCGCAATCTCCCAAGTAATGTAAGCATCGGGGTCATATTTACCATCAAAAGGAGGTATTTTAAATTTAACCTTACTAAAAGCATCATCATTACCATGTACCTCACGTCGGCGAAAACCACCCATACCTCTACGGTTAGTACGTAGTCGCCGGCGATTAGGTGCTTCTTGGTCATCTTGTTCGGTATCAGCAACATAGTCATCCCAGTTACCTTCGGCGCCCTCATCACGCCCACCATTGATATTAGCATGCATCTCATCAAACCGCCTCAAGAGTGCGACAAGGCTCTTGTCAATATGAGCAACTGTCATTTCCACATTTGCAAGTTTGGTGTTTGTGTCGATCTGTGTGGCCTCCAATTGCCCCATCTTTTCATTCGTCACCTGCATGTCATTATCAAGACCTTCCGTGTGCGTCTTCACCAGCCTTACAAAGTGTTGTATGATACCCTTGGTGCGAGGAGAGTGTGGCATATTACGAGAAGCATCATCAACCTCCAATCCTGCCATGGTTAGACGAACAGAGGCAACAACAAAAAAAACGTGAAGGAATGAAAACTCTACAACTATTAGGATGTAGCTACTGCAAGGCGCTCACTCTCAACCTGCCACACAAGCTCTTACCAATTCTTACCTTGCACAACAGGAGGGGTCAGCAACCAACAAGTCTGCAACCGTGGAATAAGTGTATCGGTGCCGCAGCAACACGACCTGTCAAACTGTAGTCGAAATATGTAGAGTTGTAGGTGGGCTGAAGCAAGGAATACACTAGTACCACGTTAGTTACAAAACCAAGCTGAATAATCGTTCAACGGTGGTACTGTGCTGGTCCTAGGCTAAACCAGGCTAGAGACGTGAGCCTAGGCACAAAGGTAGTCACTGAAAAAGAACAACTAGCACAGCACAAAGAGAAACAACAGATTTAGAGATTCAGCCCCCTTCTTCTTCTTTTCCTTTTTTTTTTCTTTTCTATTCTTTTTTTTTTCTTCTTCTGTTTTTTTTTGCAGGGGCCTAAACCCTTTTTTTCACTATGACAACCCAAACAATAAAGATATTGCTAACAACCCCTTTAAATCAGATTTAACAAATCTTGTTAATATAGGAAGTCCAGAAATCTCTACGATGATTGCGGAGCGCTCAGAACGAATTTTGAGATAAGGTCAGATCCGTTGGAAAGAAGATAAGATAAGCTTTCCAGATTGTATTTAAACTTCCAAATCGGATATGATATGTATCCGTGGTGGCAAAAACGAACCAGAGATGTTTTTGGTGATGGTGGATTTCGTGGTGACCAAAACGTGGTAGAACTCAAAACTCTAAAGGAATAAACTAAGACCAGCAACTCGACACAACCGATGCAACCAAAAACTCAACAAGCCCTAACTAAGTAGTACTAGTAAATGCTCAATGGTTTATAGGATTGCGGTAAAACTAATCTACTATTTTTTGGCTTTTTCTGGACTATAGGAGATAAGAAAACAGCGAAGAAAAGTAAATCTCTCACCGATAAACCTTGCTCTGATTACCAACTGATGTGCACCCGTTGGGTGATTGCCCGATCTTTCGATGAGAGGGTGTGGAATAACTCGATTGGGGGAGGAGACGACGTTCACGGCCCGACTACAGCCTTCCAAAGACGCTGCGCCTTAGCAACCGATACACCACCTCCTATGGCTGTAACGATCTTGTGGAGCGTGACACCCTGGCCACTAGGGCACTCGTCCTGCAAGCAATCGAAGAACTAGCAAGAACAAGTAGAACAAGTACTGAATTACCAGATCTAAATGTAGGTTTCCAAATCAAACTCCAATATGGTGGGGTTCCGAAGACAAGAAGACGGGCGGCTGAACCAGCACGCGCGCTTACAAGCAAGTAGCGAGAGCTAAACTTGATCTAAACAAAACCCGCTGTTCTTGGTGGCGGCTAGGGGGTTTATAAACATGGGAGGACGACCACAAGGGTATTGGGGTCGTGCTGCAACCCTAGGATGCGTCCCTAATGGACCTAACTTGATACACGACCCATTGGGCCAAAATAGGGTGACGCAGCACCATGGGCAGAAAAGGCAGGAAATGTCTCGGTAAGAAAACAATGATTACGGCGGCCTCAGAACAGATATGACTATAATTCCGGATCCATATGAAAGTAGACTTGATAAGCTTTCCATGTTGTGCTTGAACATTCCAATCCGAGCCCGCATCTGACCGTGGTGACCGTCACAAGTTGGTGTTCTTCTGCAGTCCGAATCCAGCATGTTCAAATCCTTTTCCCTTTCGGTCTTCTCCCTGATTCCTAAGCAAAACAAGAGTGCACGGGTCTCCATGGTCTAAATATGATGGACATGAACTCAAGAGTGTAATCACCTGATGGTTGAGTTGACGAGCACGAGCGCGAGTAATAGGACCAGAAATTGGTACTTGTATTGGTATAGATGCATCAGTAGTGTGGATGTCTTCATCAACATGTCATCCTCAAACTGATGGTCAAACTGAAGTTGTGAATAGAACTTTGTCTACTATGTTAAGGGCAGTTCTAAAGAAGAATATTAAGATGTGGGAGGACTGTTTGCCTCATATTGAATTTGCTTATAATCGATCATTGCATTCTACTACAAAGATGTGCCCATTTCAGATTGTATATGGTTTGTTACCTCGTGCTCCTATTGATTTAATGCCTTTGCCATTTTCTGAAAAACTAAATTTTGATGCTACTAGGCGTGCTGAATTGATGTTAAAACTGCACGAAACTACTAAAGAAAACATAGAGCGTATGAATGCTAGATATAAGTTTGCTAGTGATAAAGGTAGAAAGGAAATAAATTTTGAACCTGGAGATTTAGTTTGGTTGCATTTGAGAAAGGAAAGGTTTCCTGAATTACGAAAATCTAAATTGTTGCCTCGAGCCGATGGACCGTTTAAAGTGCTAGAGAAAATTAACGACAATGCATATAGGCTAGATCTGCCTGCAGACTTTGGGGTTAGCCCCACATTTAACATTGCAGATTTAAAGCCCTACTTGGGAGAGGAAGTTGAGCTTGAGTCGAGGACGACTCAAATGCAAGAAGGGGAGAATGATGAAGACATCCACACTACTGATGCATCTATACCAATACAAGTACCAATTTCTGGTCCCATTACTCGCGCTCGTGCTCGTCAACTCAACCATCAGGTGATTACACTCTTGAGTTCATGTCCATCATATTTAGACCATGGAGACCCGTGCACTCTTGTTTTGCTTAGGAATCAGGGAGAAGACCGAAAGGGAAAAGGATTTGAACATGCTGGATTCGGACTGCAGAAGAACACCAACTTGTGACGGTCACCACGGTCAGATGCGGGCTCGGATTGGAATGTTCAAGCACAACATGGAAAGCTTATCAAGTCTACTTTCATATGGATCCGGAATTATAGTCATATCTGTTCTGAGGCCGCCGTAATCATTGTTTTCTTACCGAGACATTTCCTGCCTTTTCTGCCCATGGTGCTGCGTCACCCTATTTTGGCCCAATGGGTCGTGTATCAAGTTAGGTCCATTAGGGACGCATCCTAGGGTTGCAGCACGACCCCAATACCCTTGTGGTCGTCCTCCCATGTTTATAAACCCCCTAGCCGCCACCAAGAACAGCGGGTTTTGTTTAGATCAAGTTTAGCTCTCGCTACTTGCTTGCAAGCGCGCGTGCTAGTTCAGCCGCCCGTCTTCTTGTCTTCGGAACCCCACCATATTGTAGTTTGATCTTTAAACCTACATTTAGATCTGGTAATTCAGTACTTGTTCTACTTGTTCTTGCTAGTTCTTCGATTGCTTGCAGGACGAGTGCCCTAGTGGCCAGGGTGTCACGCTCCACAAGATCGTGACAGCCATAGGAGGTGGTGTATCGGTTGCTAAGGCGCAGCGTCTTTGGAAGGCTGTAGTCGGGCCGTGAACGTCGTCTCCTCCCCCAATCGAGTTATTCCACACCCTCTCATCGAAAGATCGGGCAATCACCCAACGGGTGCACATCACCTTTGGCATTAGATACAAGAACTTTGGGTACCCAAACACAAGTCTTTGATCCCTTGTGTTTGCCCCCAACAAACTTGGCAACTACCTTGCCGAATTTGTTAGTCAAAACATAAGATGCATCAAAAGTTTTAAATGAAATGCTATGGTCATTTGATGCACTAGGAGTTTTCTTCTTAGGCAACTTAGCACGGGTTGGTTGCCTAGAGCTAGATGTCTCACCCTTATACATAAAAGCATGATTAGGGCCAGAGTGAGACTTCCTAGAGTGAATTCTCCTAATTTTGCTCTCAGGATAACCGGCAGGGTACAAAATGTAACCCTCGTTATCCTGAGGCATGGGAGCCTTGCCCTTAACAAAATTAGATAATCTTTTAGGAGGGGCATTAAGTTTGATATTGTCTCCCTTTTGGAAGCCAATGCCATCCTTGATGCTAGGGTGTCTCCCACTATAAAGCATACTACGAGCAAACTTAAATTTTTCATTTTCTAGTTCATGCTCGGCAATTTTAGCATCTAATTTGGCTATATGATCATTTTGTTGTTTAATTAAAGCCATATGATCATGAATAGCATTAATGTCAACATCTCTACATCTAGTGCAAGTAGAAGTGTGCTCAACGGTAGATGTAGAGGGTTTGCAAGATTTTAATTCTACAACCTTAGCATGCAATATATCATTTTCACTTCTGAGGTTAGAAATAGTAACATTGCAAACATCAAAGTCTTTAGCCTTAGCAAGCAATTTTTCATTTTCATTCCTAAGGCTAGTAAGAGAAATGTTCAATTCTTCAATCTTAGCAAGCAAATCAATATTATCATTTCTAGGATTGGGAATTGAAACATCACAAGCATTTGAATCAACCTTAGCAATAAGTTTAGCATTGTCATTTCTAAGGTTGTCAATAGTTTCATGGCAAGTGCTTAGCTCACTAGATAGTTTTTCACATTTTTCTACTTCTAGAGCGTAAGCATTTTTAACCTTAACATTCTTCTTATTTTCTTTAATAAGGAAGTCCTCTTGGGTGTCCAAGAGATCATCCTTCTCATGAATAGCACTAATCAATTCATTTAATTTTTCTTTTTGTTGCATGTTTAGGTTGGCAAAAAGAATACGTAAGTTATCCTCCTCATTGCTAGCCTCATCCTCATCACTAGAGGTTTCATATTTAGTGGAGGATCTTGATTTTACCTTTTTCTTTTTGTCGTCCTTTGCCATGAGGCACTTGTGGCCGACGTTGGGGAAGAGAAGTCCCTTGGTGACGGCGATGTTGGCGGCGTCCTCGTCGGAGGAGGAGTCGGTGGAGCTCTCGTCGGAGTCCCACTCGCGGCACACATGGGCATCGCCGCCCTTCTTCTTGTGGTACCTCTTCTTTTCCTTTCTTCTCCCCTTCTTGTCGTCGCCCCTGTCACTGTCACTAGAAATAGGACATTTGGCAATAAAGTGACCGGGCTTACCACACTTGTAGCAAACCTTCTTGGAGCGGGGCTTGTAATCCTTCCCCCTCCTTTGCTTGAGGATTTGGCGGAAACTCTTGATGATGAGCGCCATTTCCTCGTTGTCGAGCTTGGAGGCGTCGATGGGTTGTCTACTTGATGTAGACTCCTCCTTCTTTTCCTCCGTCGCCTTGAATGCTACCAGTTGTGCTTCGGGCGTGGAGGGGCCATCTAGCTCGTTGATCTTCTTTGAGCCTTTGATCATCAATTCAAAGCTCACAAAATTCCGGATTACTTCCTCGGGAGTCATTAATGTATATCTAGGATTGCCATGAATTAATTGAACTTGAGTAGGGTTAAGGAAAACAAGTGATCTAAGAATAACCTTTAACACTTTGTGGTCATCCCATTTTTTGCTCTCGAGGTTGCGCACTTGGTTCACCAAGGTTTTGAGCCGGTTGTACATGTCTTGTGGCTCCTCCCCTTGGCGAAGACGGAAGCGACCGAGCTCCCTCTCGATCGTTTCCCGCTTGGTGATCTTGGTCACCTCGTCTCCTTCGTGCGCGGTCTTTAGCACGTCCCAAATCTCTTTAGCACTCTTCAACCCTTGCACCTTATTATACTCCTCTCGACTTAGAGAGGCGAGGAGTATAGTTGTGGCTTGGGAGTTGAAGTGTTGGATTTGGGCCACTTCGTCCTCATCATAATCTTCATCCCCTACGGAAGGTACCTGTACACCAAACTCAACAACATCCCATATACTTTTGTGGAGTGAGGTTAGGTGATATCGCATCATATCACTCCACCTAGCATAATCTTCACCATCAAACGTTGGTGGTTTGCCCAATGGGACAGAAAGTAAAGGTGTATGTTTAGGAATGCGAGGATAGCATAGGGGGATCTTACTAAACTTCTTGCGCTCATGGCGCTTAGAAGTAACGGACGGCGCGTCGGAGCCGGAGGTGGAAGGCGATGATGAAGTATCGGTCTCGTAGTAGACCACCTTCCTCATCTTCTTTTTCTTGTCGCCACTCCGACGCGACTTATGGGAAGAGGATTTCTTTTCCTTCCCCTTCCCTTTGTTGCGGAACTCTTCCGATGAAGTCTTCCCGTGGCTTGTAGTGGGCTTGTCGCCGGTTTCCATCTCCTTCTTGGCGTGATCTCCAGACATCACTTCGAGCGGTTAAGCTCTAATGAAGCACCGGGCTCTGATACCAATTGAAAGTCGCCTAGAGGGGGGGGGTGAATAGGGCGAAACTGAAATTTGCAAAGTTAATCACAACTACAAGTCGGGTTAGCGTTAGAAATAATAATGAGTCTGAGAGAGAGGGCGCAAAACAAATCACAAACGAATAAAGAGTGTGACACACGGATTTGTTTTACCGAGGTTCGGTTCTTGCAAACCTACTCCCCGTTGAGGTGGTCACAAAGACCGGGTCTCTTTCAACCCTTTCCCTCTCAAACGATCCCTCAGACCGAGTGAGCTTCTCTTCTCAATCAATTGGAACACAAAGTTCCCGCAAGGACCACCACACAATTGGTGTCTCTTGCCTCGATTACAAATGAGATGATCACAAGAAAGAATGCAAGAAAGAAGCAATCCAAGCGCAAGAGCTCAAATGAACACAACAAATCACTCTCTCTAATCACTAAAGCTTTGTGTGGAGTTGGGAGAGGATTTGATCTCTTTGGTGTGTCTTGTATTGAATGCTAGCTCTTGTAATGTAGTTGGAAGGTGGAAAACTTGGATGACTTGAATGTGGGGGTGTTGGGGTATTTATAGCCCCAACCACCAAACTTGACCATTGGTGGAGGCTACTGTCGACGGGCGCACCGGACAGTCCGGTGCGCCACCGGACACTGTCCGGTGCGCCAGCCACGTCACCCGGCCGTTAGGGTTCGACCGTTGGAGCTCTGACTGGTGGGGTCGCCTGGCTGTCCGGTGGTGCACCGGACAGGCACTATAGACTGTCCGGTGTGCCTCCCGCGCGTGCTCTGACTCTGGCGCGCACTGTAGCGCATTAAATGCCTCTGCAGGTGACCGTTGGCGCCGTAGTAGCCGTTGCTTCCGCTGGCACACCGGACAGTCCGGTGGCTCACCAGACAGTCCGGTGAATTATAGCGGAGCGCCCTTGGAAATTCCCGAAGGTAGCGAGTTTGGCTTCGACCGCCCTGGTGCACCGGACACTGTCCGGTGGCACACCGGACAGTCCGGTGCGCCAGACCAGGGTGCCTTCCGGGTTGTCTTTTGCTCTATTGTTTGAACCCTTTTCTTGGTCTTTTTATTGGCTTATTGTGAACCTTTGGCACCTGTAGAACTTATAGACTAGAGCAAACTAGTTAGTCCAATTATGTGTTGGGCAATTCAACCACCAAATTCAATTAGAGAATAGGTGTAAGCCTAATTCCCTTTCAGACACCCACCAGCAGGGCATTTCCTCCATTGCCCTGCCGATAGATGGCCGCCTCGTGCGGGCTTGGCGTGAAACCCATTCCTTTGAGCGTAGAATCCAGCTTGGCATTCCACGCCCTCGGTGCCTGTCGCAGGCCATAGAGAGCCTTGCACAGGCGCAACACCTTGCCCTCCTTGCCAGGGATCGCAAAACCTGACGACTGGTGTACGTAGACCTCCTCCTTTAAGTCGCCGTTAAGAAACACCAACTTGACGTCCACGTGATGAACGTGCCAGCCCTGCTGGGCTGACAACGCAAGGAGGAGTCGCACAGATTCCATCCGTGCCACGGGGGCGAAAGCATCGTCGAAGTCGATCCCCTCCTGCTGTAGGAAACCGCGTGCCACCAAGCGAGCCTTGTGCTTGACGATGGCGCCGGCTTCATCCCTCTTCAATTTGAACACCCATTTAAGGGTGATCGCGCGATGACCATGAGGGAGATCAGCGAGCTCCCAGGTGCAGTTCATCTCAACCGCGTCCATCTCCGACTGCATCGCGGCATGCCAAGCCGCATGTTTCTCGGCCTCCGCGAAAGACCGAGGCTCACCATCGTCGCATGCAAGATGCAACTCTCCTGCCAGAATGCGAGATGCAGGGCCTGGCACCGATGGGTCGATGAGAAGGCCCTCCACCCTTCGATACCGCAACGGCTCGCCGTCGTAGCACGCGTCGACACGCTCCTCGTCGCGGGACAGAGGGGTCACGAGCTCCACTGGGTCGTGCTCGACACGAGCTGGTGTCGGAGAGGACGTTCCCGGAGAGGGTACCGTCGGTGCTGGAGTACGTTGTTGGAACTTGCTCTCCCGAGCAAGATGATCCAACGGGGGAGTAAAAGTAATGCATACAAGGTTTTTTCTCAGGAAGGCAATTGCTCTGTTAATTTAGCCTCTCAAGGGCACTGTGCGGGGGTATTTATAGGTGCCTGAGTGCCCAGCATCTTGAGTTAAGGACGCATGTGCCCTCAGGCGCCCAGGTTATCCTCAGAATATTCCCATAAAGCAGGGTTACAGACTGTAATTACAGGGAAGCCTTTACAAATTAGGCCCATAATGCGCAGCGGCCACGCAGGGCCTGTTACAATGGGCCGGATCACACGTGGGCCTCTGTGTTGGACGAGGCTGCGGGATGGGACGACCTCGTCATAGGCCTTCGTCCTGCGACGCATGGGACGAAGGGTGGAGTCTGCCAGTCGTCTTGTCTCCGTTGGTGCAGCGAGACTGGCGAAGGCATCGAGCGAAGGGTGGCATCTTCGCCTTCACCCCAACATTTGCCCTCCGAGGGACCAGTTCGACTAAGTCATCTGGTGCCGAAGGCGTCGCTAGATGGTGGAGACGCTGCCCTCGCTCGAAGTGGTTCCGCAGGGGTTTTTGACATGACCATTGATTGACGCCGTACTGTTGGATTGCGGGTTTCCCGAAGCGTCGCGCCCTGTGTATAAAAGGGGGTGGGGGCGGCGCAGATTGAAATTTACCTTTCTGCGTGCCATGAAAACCCTAACCTCCCTTTCAAACTGCTCGCTTGCTCGTCTGCCCTCCTTGCTCCTGTTCGTCGAAGATCTGGCCCGCGTGAAGCAGACCGCGCGCCGCCGTTGACGGTACGTAGCCATGCCGTCTTCCTCCTCGTCTACTGCGACCACACCGACGGCCGAGGTGTCGTCCGAAGATACCTCGGGCACTGTGGCGGCGGCGGAGTTACGACCGGGTGATATGGTGGAATTCGGTGTTTCGCGGATGTCGTCGGTCCGCGTGCAAGATATGCAACATTTGGGGTATTTTGGTGGCGGGGTTGGGCGTGTCCCGGGGGCAGAGTAGGTTCCCGAGCCCGAGGGCGAATTGGTTGTTTTTGAGGCATTTTCATCGCCGTCCTTCGTCTGCCTGCGCATCGTTTTGTGTCGGAGGTTCTGCAGAAGTTCGAATTCCAGGTTCATCAGCTGACACTAAACACCGTGGTGGTGTTGGCGAAGTATGTCTGGGCAACGACGTCGTATGGCGGTCAGCCTTCGGTGGAAGTCTTCGCCAAGCAATACTGTCTGCACTGGCAGAAGAGAAAAATTGGGCATAAGATTGCGCAATTCGGATCGTGCACTTTCACGCCTAAGTCCGGGAAGACTTCGATGGAAGTTGTGGAGCTGGTCCCCTGTGCCCGAAATAAGTGGGGCAACTGGTGGGACTACTGGTTCTATGTTTCAGTGGCTGAAGTAGAAGACCACCCAGGGCTCCCCGCTGCCATTATGTGCTCTCATTATTATGTGGCGTACCCGCCATTTTAAGTGGCGGAGAATGATGAGAATGAAAGGGCCCTTCGGATCGCTGCTCGTACGAGTAGTGGGCGTGATCTAGTTGAGGAATTCATAGGGTATGGGGTGTGGCCCTTGGCGCATGGATGGGCGCTGGGCGAAGTATGCCCTCGCGAGATGCCCTCCCTGGGTGGGCGGAAAGTGCGAAGTCCGCTTTTTGCTTTGGATGTGTGAGGGTGGGATCCTGCCACGGTTGTGCGTGAGGCGGAGGATGGGGCGGTGCGAATTGTTGGGCGCTACGTGTCGAAGACGAAGGCCCAGCGGAGCTGGGATATACGTGGATCCAACGACCGCCTGAATAGGGTCTTCGAGTTGAATCGTTTGCCGTATGGCGGTTATCCCGGGGAAGACGTTGTCGACCGCCGCGGGAAAAAACCAGCGGCTGTGACTGAAGACGACCCTGCACCGGAGGCCGCCCCAGCCACTAAGAAAAGGAAGCTAGGTACTGTGGTGGGAGAACTGGGGGTCTCTGATAGTTTTGCTATGGAGTTGATGGGGACATGCGTGGCCCTCGAGGGAAGGATGTCTTCGCCCGAGCTCCGGGAGTCTTCGGCGCAGATGCTGGAGGTTACCGTGGTCGATGGCCCAAGAACGTTCCTATCCCCCGCGCGGCTGGTGAAGACTTCTTTACGTCTCGCATGGCTCGTGACTTGAGAGTGTTTCATTACGGGCGGAATATTGCTGCTGTTGTGTCGGCAGTGATGACCAAGGACCGTCAAGATGCTGCGCAGAAGTGCCGGGCGGTCGTCAGGATGGTCGATCCCGTGCGCGAGGCAAAGAGGGCGCGAGGAAGCGCGAAGGCTGTAGCCTCCGGCAGTGGCAAGCTGGTGCCAGCTGCGAAAACGGCTGCGCCCAGGGGCAGCAAAGCGTCGACAGGCGAGAAGGATACGGCCGTTGGCGGAACCAAGCCTCTCTCGAGCGGACCGTCGCCTGCGAAGCTGCCTCCGCCGGGGAAGCGTGTTGCTGACTTCGGCACAAATATCAGTGTCGACGATTATCTGGGTGGTAAGTTTTTTTGACCGGAGACGTGTTGCAGGGTCGGGCGAGGGACAGTTGGTTGTTGTCCCGCCTTCGGTGGCAGCCACGTTGCCATCGGCGGTGGTAAAGGCGAAGGGTGCCACGCAGGACCCATGGGCCGCCTTTTGCGCGAGCGGCGAGATTTTGACGGCTGCTGCCGCTAGGGACGTGGCGGGCACCATGTCCCAGCGGTTGAGGGAAGTGTCTCAGCAGTTGTCGCAGCAGGTGACGCAGCAGCTGAAGCAAGTAAGTTGCGCTGGACGTCGATGTTTGCTGTGTTTTGGTTCATGCTTTTGTCTCGTGAAGGTTTGACCTGTGTTTTTGCCAGGCGGCCGACTTCGCCGACCGTGTCGCGTCGGGCGTCCTGACTACGGACGTCGCCGCCGAAGTCGAGAATCTTCGGGCGCAGCACGCGGATGCTGTCCGGGATAAGTCAGCCGCAGAGAGCAAGAACCGTAGGCTGACGGAGAAGGTGGCCGCCCTGGAGGCCGAGAAGATTGACCTCCGACGCCGGCTGGCGGAGGAGAGGAGGGAGGCTAACCAGGCCGTCGCTGAAGTGCAGGCTACGCAAGCGGAGGCTAAGGTGGCACTGGCGAAGGGTAGCCTCGCCAGCCAACGCGCCGAGGAGTGGGAGGCGAGGTTCAACGCCCTGCGCAGTTGCGTAGACAAGGCCGAGACCTCGGTGCACTCAGAAGTCGTGCGGACGCACGCGCAGCTCGTGGAGGCATACCGCGATCTGGGTGCGCGTACTGCAGTTTTCGAAGTGCCCGACTGCGAGGCCAGCCTCCGCTTCCTTGAATGGTTGCAGGAGGAGCTGCTGGTGCTCCCGACGATTGTGCATGGCTTCATGTCCTACGCCTCCCTCGTCACATGCGAGGGGGCCATGAACGCGTTGTCGCACGAGGGGTGCAAACACTATGAGGTCTTCGACCAGTCAGATGACAACTTTGAGCGGGAGATTTTTAAGGTTGAAGACCCTGTGGTAAAGGATTCCGCGGGGGCACTCTTCGATCGGATGTGGGGCCCTCATGGTCGAGAGGCGGTTAGGGAGCGGTCTGACCGGGCGAGGGAGCAGGTAAAGTTTGTCTTTTGTTTCGTGTCGTTGAATGTGGGTACGTGTGGGTTTGCTGAATCAGTGTGATGTTGCTGTAGATGGCACGTGCCGAGGATGTGGAAGACTTCGGACATCTGAATGCCACGCAGCCCGAGGCGGAGGTCAACCCGGTGCTGCCCGAGGCTGAGGTCGACCCAGCACCGCCCTCGGAAACCGGTGAAGGCTCCCTCGCTGCCCCTGCGTCTACTGTGTCTGGTGGAGGCTCATCGCCAGCCCCTGCGCCGATGGCGGAGGATCCCCTCAAGGCGGCGGTGGAGCTGGCAGCAGAGGATCCCATGGCGGCGGCTGGGTCTTCGCAGGTGGCTTAGTGGGTGTGGGGGAGTTAGTAAATTTTGTCTGTGTTACTGAACCTTGGTTGCTGCGCAGGTTCAGGATTTTGGGCCTGCTCATGCAACCGCTACTGCTAATTTTGTGGCGGCTTCGACCGTGGTTGCTGGAAATGAATCAGATGAGTCTGTGTCTAAGTTTCCTGAGTTTGATGATTCTGGGAGTTTGGTTGTGTGGTTGGAGGAGTCTTCGGATGAGGACTTGGATTACTTTGCGGCCTTGGATGTGGCTGCAGCGTAGGCTACTCCGCGTGTTACGGATGCTGAAGTTTTTCCTGGTCCGAGTGCTGGGCGTAGGTGGCGAAGGGCGGTGGCGAAGCGTAGAGTGAGTGAGGTGGATGGTGGTCGGCTTCGTGTGGGCAGGGCTGGCAAGCGGGAATTGTTGTCCTCACCGGTTGGGGCGAGTGTAGGTGAGGGGGAGTTGTGAAGTCTTTTTGAGGGTGAGGAGCTGAGGATAATGCTGTTTAACTATAGGGAGATGGGTATCATCCCGAAGGTTGAACCAATGTAAGGTGTGATGCCTTCGCTGTACGTATGTAACTATAATTTGTATGATGAGGCTGTGTGCTTTCGCTGATCTGGCCGTGTCCATAGGGGCGTTGTGCACTTGGTCTAGCACGTTTATTATGTCGGTCCGGCTGCACCTGTAGTCGGTCTTTGCGCAGATAGTTTTTCGACGAAGACTTTTGCACGGATGTAATGTGCCTTCGATTTTGCGCACTCGTTCTGCTAGTCCGGCTGCACCTTTAGGCGACTTTTGCACGGATAGTCTTTTGAGGAAGACTTCGATTTTAGCACTTGTTGTGCTAGTCCGGCTGCACCCTTAGGCGACTTTTGCACGGATAGTCTTTTGAGGAAGACTTCGATTGTACGCACTTGTTGTGCTAGTCCGGCTGCACCCTTAGGCGACTTTTGCATGAATAGTCTTTTGATGAAGACTTCTATTTTACGCACTTATTGTGATAGTCTGGCTGCAACCTTAGGCGACTTTTGCGCGGAGTGTCGCACGTGAGGGTAGCCAGCGCTGCCCCTCGCGGTGACTTTTGTATTGGTCGAATGCTGAAGACCGTCGATGCGGTCTTTTTCGACGTAATTTTTGCGGGGGATTTTTCGTGTGTATATTACATGGCTCCGCCTCGTTAAAAACCTCACCCCCCGGGAGGAAAAGAGTGCGGGCCGGAATAAAACTGTTTTGCAAATTACAAGGGCGAGCTGGCCCTGAGGAGTCAAACAAAAATTTGCGAAGATTGTCAATGTTCCAAGAATGCTCTAAGTCTTCGCCGGATGGCGTTGTGAGCCTGTACGCGCTGGGGGACGCCTTCGTCTTGACGATGAAAGGGCCCTCCCACTTTGGTTCTAGCTTGCCCCGGGACTCTGTCCGAGCTATCCGGACGAGTACGAGGTCTCCTTCGCTGAATTCCCTCGGGATGACCGTGTGGTCGCGCCATGCTTTTGTTTGAGCTTGGTATTTGTTTAGAGCCTGTAGGGCGAAGACGCGGTCACCGTCGATGAGGTCCTTCGAAGTAGGCTCGTCTACGTCGGGGATGGCTAACGTGACTGTCCGTGGTGACCCATATTTTATTTCTTGCGGGGTCATGGCCTCCGATCCATATAGAAGGCGGAAAGGGGTGAACCCAGTCGCCCTACACTCAGTCGTGTTCAGCGCCCAGACCGCTTCAGGTAACAGGTCTGCCCACTTGCCTTTTTTGTCGTCGAGGAGCATTTTCTTGACGGCTGTGAAAATTTTGCCATTGGCGCGTTCCACGACTCCGTTGGATTGCGGGTGGTACACTAAGGCGAAGGCGAGCTTGGTGCCAATGGAGAAGCAGAAATCCTTGAAGTCTTGGCTGTTAAATTGCTTGCCATTGTCAACTGTGAGTTCGGACGGGACTCCGAAGCGGCAAACAATGTTTTGCCAGAAGAATTTCTGGGCAGTCTTCGATGTTATCGTGGATACCACCCTCGCCTCGATCCATTTGGTGAAATACTCGACGGCGACGAAGGTGAACTTGAGGTTCCCCTGGGCCGTGGGTAGGGGCCCGACAATGTCCAGGCCCCAGCGCTAAAGAGGCCATGTGTGGGTGATTAGCTTTGTGAACTGCGAAGGGCTTCCCGAGCGTGGAGAAAATTTCTGGCAGGCTTCACAGGACCTTGTGACCCGATTTGCGGTGCAGATCATGGCGGGCCAGTAGAAACCTTGACGAATCACCTTTGCGGCTAGGGCCCTAGGCCCTGCGTGAGAGCCGCAAGTGCCGCTGTGGACTTCGAGTAGGATTTGGACGCCCTCGGTCTCAGTGACACATTTAAGCATGGGTTGACTGACCCCCTTCTTGTAAAGTTGTCCTTCGATTAATGCGAAGTCCCGACTTCGATGTTTGAGGTGCTTGGCCTCATTGATATCAGTTGGATGATAGTACCCCTGCAGGAACAGGGTTATTGGTGCCCGCCAGTCTTCGGTCATGATGAGGTTAACTATGCGGTGGCCCTCGCTGTCATTGGTTATTTGGAGCCCCTCTGGGCTGCGGACGGCTGGCGTGCCGATGACATGGTAGAATACGTCGGAGGGCAGGGCCTCGCCTCTGGCGGCTGCCTTGGCCAATGCGTCGGCCTCCTCGTTCTTGGCTCGATCCACATGCTGCAAGGTAAAACCTTTGAATTGTCTTTCGAGACTGCGGATAGCTGCGAGGTACTGCATAAGTGCGGGGTCCTTCGCTGCGTAGTCTTTCTCGACCTGGCCGGCGACTACCTTGGAGTCTATTCTGATGATGCAAGTGGTGACACCAAGTGCCCTTAGCTTGCGAAGGCCGAGGATGACATCTTCGTATTCTGCTATATTGTTGGTGCATCTGTCAGACTCCAAAGCAAAGCTGAGGCGTGCTGCGTATCTGTGCTTGACCCCTGTGGGTGAAGTAATGACTGCAGCGGCACCTGCCCCCGCATGGCACCATGTGCCGTCGCAATGGATTGTCCACACCTTCTCTGCGGACGGGTCCGGCTGTGTTATTGGCCCAGTCCAGTCGACGACGAAGTCTGCCAGGACTTGTGAATTGATGGCTGTCCTGGGTTCGAATGTGATGTGGTAGCCGGAGAGTTTGGCTGCCCATTTGGCAATCCGGACTGATGCCTCCGGGTTTCTAAACAATTCGCCGAGTCCCGTATCTGAGGTGACCCGGACCTTGAACGCTTCAAAATAATGGCGCAATTTGCGTGAAGCCATAACGACTGCGTAGGCGATTTTTTCCAGCTCCGTCATATTGCATTTTGATGTCATGAGTACTTCGGAGACGTAGTAAACTGGACATTGCTTGATCGTGCCCTCTCTGTTCTGCTCTTGAACCAGTGCTGCGCGGACCGCATGCGGCGAAGCTGCGATGTAGAGCAACAGGGGTAGCGAGGGGTCGGGGCTTGTAAGAATCACCAACTCTGACAGGTACTGCTTTAATGAAGCAAAGGCCGCCGCCTGCTCTGGTCCCCATGCGAAGTCTTTTGCGCCGCGGAGTGTTCTGAGGAAAGGGATGCTTCGCTCTGCGGATTTGGAGATGAATCTGTTGAGGGCGGCCAATCTGCCTGTCAGTCGTTGGACATCTCTGGCCGACTGCAGGGGCGTCATGTTAATGATGGCTTGGATTTTGGTTGGATTGGCTTCAATCCCACGGTGACCAGGTAGCCCAATATTTTCCCCTAGCGAACACCGAAGACACACTTTTCGGGGTTTAGGCGAAGTCGTGCGTCCCGCATGTTCGCAAACGTTTCGGCGAGGTCAGCCAAATGGTCTTCCTTGCTTCTGCTGGCGACGACGATGTCGTCCACATACGTAAATATGTTTCTGCCGACTTGGCTCTCGAGCACCGTTTTGGTGAGCCGAGAGAATGTGGACCCGGCGTTCTTAAGTCCCTCCGGCATTCTGATGAAGCAATACATGCCGAAGGGTGTTATGAAACTGGTGCTTGCCTTGTCTTCCTCCTTCATATATATCTGATGGTAGCCGGAAAAGCAATCAAGGAGTGACATGACTTCGCACCCGGCCGCACTATCGACGATTTTGTCGATCCGAGGCAGCGGGAAGTTGTCCTTGGGGCAGGCCTTGTTAAGACTGGTGAAATCAATGCACATCCGCCATTTGCCGCTCTTCTTCTGCACCATCACTACGTTGGCGAGCCATGTAGGGTAGGCGATTGGCTCGATAAATTTGGCCTCAAATAGGCGATGTACCTCGGCCTTGGCGGCTTCTGTCTTCTCATCAGACATCTTGCACAGCCGCTGCTTCTTCGGCCTCACCGAAGGGTCGATTCCCAAGATGTGCTCAATGATGGAGCAACTGACTCTGACCAGGTCGAGGGTGGACCAGGCGAAGACGTCTTTATTTTTTGACAGACAGCAGAGGAGTCTCTCCTCGTCATGAGAGGTGAGGTCTTCGCTGATGGTGACTGTTTGTTTGGGTGTTGCCTGGTCGAGGGGAACAGTCTTGGTCCCGTTGTTGCTCTGCAGCTGTGCCTTGTCATGTTCTTTGGTGGTTGGGCTGGCAGACTCGGGGACCTCGCGCTGGGCCGTGAGGCAGTGTACGTTCCTTTGTCCGGGAACGAAGTCTCTTTCTATGTTACGCGCAGCCTGCTGGTTGCCATAGACTGTGATGGCGCCTTGCGGATCTGGGATCTTCATGCACAGGTATAGTCCGTGAATGGCTGCCTCAAACTTGTTGGTGGAGCCGTGACCCATTATGGCGTTGTACAGGTACACCATGTCGACGATGTCGAATGTGACTTGCTCACTTCGTGCATTGGGTGCTACACCGAAGGAGAGGGGTAACTCTATTTTGCCGATAGGAAAGGTGCCCTTGCCGCCGAAGCCATACAGTGGGTTGTCCGAAGGCTTGAGCAGGCTGTGGCTTATGCCCATGCGGTCGAAGGCATGGAGGAAAATGATATCCGCCTGGCTGCCATTGTCGACTAAGACTTTGTGCAGGTCCCAGCCCGCCACGCTGCAGTTGATAACCATGGCGTCGATGTGGGGTGCGCTGCGCAGATCGACGTCGCGGGCGTCGAAGGTCAATGGCACATGGGACCACTTCGTCTGCACGACTGGACCGATGACGGCGATGTGGTTGATGCTGCAGTAATGGTCCCTCTTCTGTCGCTTCGTGTCGAAGTCGACGCTGGACCCCCCAGTAATCATGTGAATGACTCCACGATACGGCTGATCGGCGAAGTCTTCTTGCTTTGGGGCTTGGGGGTGGTTGTGGTGGTGGATATTTTGCTGTTGCGGGTGTGGAGGTGGGGGTGGGGGAGGTACGATTTGTACCTCCTGGTGGTGTTGGTATGCGTGGTGCGGTGGATGCGGAGCGGGGCCGTGGTTGTATGGTTGAGGGGGTTGTTGATATGTGTGCACGACAACTCTAGGGTTGTCGGCTGGTTGCGCCCGTGCCATCTTGTCTCTGGTGGCCTTCGTCTCTGGGCAGTCTCTTGTGGGGTGCACGCAGTCTTCGCCGTGGAACAAGCAGTAAAATCTGCGTGGCTGCTGCGCACATCCCCGGCCCCGACCGCGAGCTCCGTTTCCGTGGCCCTAGGGGGGATACTCCTGGCGGCGAGGGGCCTCGCCAGCGGGGTGCTGGTTGGCGATGTTGTGTACCTGCTGCTGATTGCGACCGTCCCGACCGGAGTCTGCCTGCGAAGGCCTCGTCCACGTAAGGCTGGACTGCGGAGGGTCTTTAGGTTTCCTTTGAGACTCGACTTTGCGCTGGTGGAGCTCTTCGGATCTGGCGTATTTTTCGAATAGCTGGTACAGCTCCTGGAGATTTCTGGGCGGATCTCTGATGCAGTGGCTGTAAAGGACGCCAGCCCGAAGACCACTGATGGCGTAGTGAATGGCGATTTGGTCATCAACCGATGGCAGTTGTGACTTGAGAGTCAGAAACTTGCGGTAGTACTCTCGCAGAGTCTCTCTTTCCAGCTGCTTGCAGAGTGAAAGTTCAGCCAAGGCGTCGGTGTCTGTGTGGTACCCTTGGAAGTTGAGCAGGAATTTGTCCCGGAGACTTCTCCAGGAGTCGATGGACAGCGGGGCAACCTGGTGTACCAGGTGAGGGCCGGGCCTTCGAGTGCGATGATGAATGACTTGGCCATCGTGGCGTCGTCCCCTCCGGATGATGCAACGGCGACCTGATAGCTCATGATATACCGTGCTGGGTCGGTGCTGCCGTTGTACTTGGGATAGGTCCCTGCCCTGAAGTTGGCGGGCCATGGTGAAACTTGCAGGTGGGGCGCCAGGGGACTCCGCTCGTCAAGGTAGTTGACACCTTGGAATGCCGCGGCGTGCGGAATGGCATGTCCGCGCTGAGGGATGAACAGGTCTTCGATTTGCGCATGCTGTTGCAGGGGTGGGCCGTGTTGTAGACCGAGTTGGCCTTCGCGCTGCATGAGTGTGATTTTTTGCTCAAGCTCCTGAGCCTTTTGCTCTTCGTCGCGTATCATCTGGCGCACCTTGGCTTGCGCAGACACACGTTGGCGTTTGGCCTCGAGGATCTCCTTTTGCTTCTGGAGGTTGCGGTTCTTGATGCGCAAGGCACGCAACTGTAGTTGTTTCTCTGCGGAAACGCCGATGACTTCATCGTCCTCGGTGGCGTCTGCACCCTCTGGCGCAGCAAAGCCTGGGGGAGGTTGCGGTTGTCCTCTGGAGCTGCAGGTGCGAAGACTGCCTTCGGGTGTGAGTTGTTCATTGCGCTGCCTCTTGCTGAGTGCGTCGTCTTCGCAGCCTTCTTGGTGGGTGGTGTCGACAAGAGCCTTGCCCTTTTTCTTAGCCAGCAGCGCTGCCTTCGCAGCTTCGTCAACGGATGGGGCTGCCTTCGAGCTAGCTCTCTTGGGTGCCATCGCGGGTGGTTTTTCGTAGCACGAACGGTGGGCGCCAAATGTTGGAACTTGCTCTCCCGAGCAAGATGATCCAACGGGGGAGTAAAAGTAATGCAGACAAGGTTTTTTCTCAGGAAGGCAATTGCTCTGTTAAACTAGCCTCTCAAGGGCACTGTGCGGGGGTATTTATAGGTGCCTGAGTGCCCAACATCTTGAGTTAAGGATGCATGTGCCCTCAGGCGCCCAGGTTATCCCCGGAATATTCCCATAAAGCAGGGTTACAGACTGTAATTACAGGGAAGCCTTTACAAATTAGGCCCGTAATGCGCAGCGGCTACGCAGGGCCTATTATAATGGGCCGGATCACACGTGGGCCTCCGTGTTGGACAAGGCCGCGGGATGGGACGACCTCATCATAGGCCTTCATCCTGCGACGCATGGGACGAAGGGTGGAGTCTGCCAGTCGTCTTGTCTCCGTTGGTGCAGCGAGACTGGCGAAGGCATCGAGCGAAGGGTGGCGTCTTCGCCTTCGCCCCAACATACGTGGTGGCGAAGAGCTCGCTATAGCGGGAGTCGTGGTTGGAGTGTGTGGTGGTGAAGAGCTCGTTGTAGCAGGAGCTGGAGAGTTTGGCGCTGGAGTCAGTGGAGACTTGGGGGCTGGGGTAGACCTGCTCGGAGAAGAGTTGCCTACTCCCCTAGCTCCCTCAAAGTGGACGTACTCGATGGTGAAGTCGTACGTCGGAGTCGTGCCGTCGTCCACCGCCTTGTCCCACACCCATCCTCGCCCTTCGTCGAACACTACGTCGCGCGCCGTGCACACAAGCTGTGTTCTTGGGTCAAGGATGCAGTAGGCCTTCGAGCCCTCCGCGTAGCCAATGAACACCCCCGGGGTGCTCCTATCGTCGAGCTTGCTGATGTGGCCAAGCTCCTTGGTGAATGTGAGGTAGCCGAAGACCCGTAGGTGAGAGCCTCGTACGGTGTCATCCCATTGAGAGCCTTGGTGGGCGAGCGGTTGAGGATGTAAACCGCTGTCACCACTGCCTCTCCCTAGAAGACAGCTAGCATTCCTCTCTGCTTGAGGAGAGCCCGAGCCATCCCCACAACCGTCTAGTTGCGTCGCTCGACGACGCCGTTCTGCTGCAGGCTATATGGCGCGGCGTAGTGGCGCTGAACGCCCTCATCCGTGCAGTACGACGCGAACTCAGCCGCCGTGAATTCGCCACCGTTGTCGGTGCGCAGCACGCGCAGCTTGCGGCCGCACTCCGCCTCCGCAGCGACCTGCACACGCCTGATGGCGTTCGCAGCCTCTCCCTTGCTGCCAAGGATCATCACCCACATGTAGCGGGAGAGATTGTCGACGAGCAGCAAGAAGTAGCGTCGTCCTCCTGGTGTGGCTGGTGTCATCGGAATGATGAAGACATCCACACTACTGATGCATCTATACCAATACAAGTACCAATTTCTGGTCCCATTACTCGCGCTCGTGCTCGTCAACTCAACCATCAGGTGATTACACTCTTGAGTTCATGTCCATCATATTTAGACCATGGAGACCCGTGCACTCTTGTTTTGCTTAGGAATCAGGGAGAAGACCGAAAGGGAAAAGGATTTGAACATGCTGGATTCGGACTGCAGAAGAACACCAACTTGTGACGGTCACCACGGTCAGATGCGGGCTCGGATTGGAATGTTCAAGCACAACATGGAAAGCTTATCAAGTCTACTTTCATATGGATCCGGAATTATAGTCATATCTGTTCTGAGGCCGCCGTAATCATTGTTTTCTTACCGAGACATTTCCTGCCTTTTCTGCCCATGGTGCTGCGTCACCCTATTTTGGCCCAATGGGTCGTGTATCAAGTTAGGTCCATTAGGGACGCATCCTAGGGTTGCAGCACGACCCCAATACCCTTGTGGTCGTCCTCCCATGTTTATAAACCCCCTAGCCGCCACCAAGAACAGCGGGTTTTGTTTAGATCAAGTTTAGCTCTCGCTACTTGCTTGCAAGCGCGCGTGCTAGTTCAGCCGCCCGTCTTCTTGTCTTCGGAACCCCACCATATTGTAGTTTGATCTTTAAACCTACATTTAGATCTGGTAATTCAGTACTTGTTCTACTTGTTCTTGCTAGTTCTTCGATTGCTTGCAGGACGAGTGCCCTAGTGGCCAGGGTGTCACGCTCCACAAGATCGTGATAGCCATAGGAGGTGGTGTATCGGTTGCTAAGGCGCAGCGTCTTTGGAAGGCTGTAGTCGGGCCGTGAACGTCGTCTCCTCCCCCAATCGAGTTATTCCACACCCTCTCATCGAAAGATCGGGCAATCACCCAACGGGTGCACATCAGTTGGTATCAGAGCAAGGTTTATCGGTGAGAGATTTACTTTTCTTCGCTGTTTTCTTATCTCCTATAGTCCAGAAAAAGCCAAAAAAATGTAGATTAGTTTTACCGCAATCCTATAAACCATTGAGCATTTACTAGTACTACTTAGTTAGGGCTTGTTGAGTTTTTGGTTGCATCGGTTGTGTCGAGTTGCTGGTCTTAGTTTATTCCTTTAGAGTTTTGAGTTCTACCACGTTTTGGTCACCACGAAATCCACCATCACCAAAAACATCTCTGGTTCGTTTTTGCCACCATGGATACATATCATATCCGATTTGGAAGTTTAAATACAATCTGGAAAGCTTATCTTATCTTCTTTCCAACGGATCTGACCTTATCTCAAAATTCATTCTGAGCGCTCCGCAATCATCGTAGAGATTTCTGGACTTCCTATATTAACAAGATTTGTTAAATCTGATTTAAAGGGGTTGTTAGCAATATCTTTATTGTTTGGGTTGTCATAGTGAAAAAAAAAGGGTTTAGGCCCCTGCAAAAAAAACAGAAGAAGAAGAAAAAAAAAAGAATAGAAAAGAAAAAAAAAGGAAAAGAAGAAGAAGGGGGCTGAATCTCTAAATCTGTTGTTTCTCTTTGTGCTGTGCTAGTTGTTCTTTTTCAGTGACTACCTTTGTGCCTAGGCTCACGTCTCTAGCCTGGTTTAGCCTAGGACCAGCACAGTACCACCGTTGAACGATTATTCAGCTTGCTTTTGTAACTAACGTGGTACTAGTGTATTCCTTGCTTCAGCCCACCTACAACTCTACATATTTCGACTACAGTTTGACAGGTCGTGTTGCTGCGGCACCGATACACTTATTCCACGGTTGCAGACTTGTTGGTTGCTGACCCCTCCTGTTGTGCAAGGTAAGAATTGGTAAGAGCTTGTGTGGCAGGTTGAGAGTGAGCGCCTTGCAGTAGCTACATCCTAATAGTTGTAGAGTTTTTATTCCTTCACGTTTTTTTTTTCTTGTTGCCTCTGTTCGTCTAAGGCAGGATTGGAGGTTGATGATGCTTCTCGTAATATGCCACACTCTCCTCGCACCAAGGGTATCATACAACACTTTGTAAGGCTAGTGAAGACGCACACGGAAGGTCTTGATAATGACATGCAGGTGACGAATGAAAAGATGGGGCAATTGGAGGCCACACAGATCGACACGAACACCAAACTTGCAAATGTGGAAATGACAGTTGCTCATATTGACAAGAGCCTTGTCGCACTCTTGAGGCGGTTTGATGAGATGCATACTAATATCAATGGTGGGCGTGATGAGGGCGCCGAAGGTAACTGGGATGACTATGTTGCTGATACTGAACAAGATGACCAAGAAGCACCTAATCGCCGGCGACTACGTACTAACCGTAGAGGTATGGGTGGTTTTCACCGACGTGAGGTACATGGTAATGATGATGCTTTTAGTAAGGTTAAATTTAAAATACCTCCTTTTGATGGTAAATATGACCCTGATGCTTACATTACTTGGGAGATTGCGGTTGATCAAAAGTTTGCATGCCATGAATTTCCTGAGAATGCGCGGGTTAGAGCTGCTACTAGTGAGTTTACTGAATTTGCTTCTGTTTGGTGGATAGAACATGGTAAGAAGAATCCTAATAACATGCCACAAACTTGGGATGCGTTGAAACGGGTCATGCGGGCTAGATTTGTTCCTTCTTATTATGCACGTGATATGTTAAACAAGTTGCAACAATTGAGACAGGGTACTAAAAGTGTAGAAGAATATTATCAGGAATTACAAATGGGTATGCTGCGTTGTAACATAGAGGAGGGTGAGGAATCTGCTATGGCTAGATTTTTGGGCGGGTTAAATAGGGAAATTCAGGACATCCTTGCTTATAAAGATTATGCTAATGTAACCCGATTGTTTCATCTTGCTTGCAAAGCTGAAAGGGAAGTGCAGGGACGACGTGCTAGTGCAAGGTCTAATGTTTCTGCAGGAAAATCTACACCATGGCAACAGCGCACGACTACATCCATGACCGGCCGTACACTAGCACCAACTCCCTCGCCAAGTCGACCAGCACCCCCGCCTTCCTCCAGCGACAAACCACGTGCATCTTCCACAAATTCAGCAACCAAATCTGCCCAGAAACCCGCAGGTAGTGCCTCTTCAGTAGCTTCCACAGGTAGAACAAGAGATGTTCTGTGTTATCGATGCAAGGGCTATGGACACGTGCAGCGTTATTGTCCTAATCAGCGTGTTTTGGTGGTAAAAGACGATGGTGGGTATTCCTCTGCTAGTGATTTGGATGAAGCTACACTTGCTTTGCTTGCGGCTGATGATGTAGGCACTAAGGAACCACCCGAAGAACAGATTGGTGCAGATGATGCAGAGCATTATGAGAGCCTCATTGTACAGCGTGTGCTTAGTGCACAAATGGAGAAGACAGAGCAGAATCAGCGACATACATTGTTTCAAACAAAGTGTGTCATTAAGGAGCGTTCATGTCGTTTGATCATTGATGGAGGTAGCTGCAACAACTTGGCTAGCAGCGACATGGTGGAGAAGCTTGCACTTACGACCAAACCGCACCCACATCCATATCACATTCAATGGCTCAACAATAGTGGTAAGGTCAAGGTAACCAAGTTGGTACGAATTAATTTTGCTATTGGTTCATATCGTGATGTTGTTGACTGTGATGTTGTGCCTATGGATGCTTGTAATATTCTGCTAGGTAGACCATGGCAATTTGATTCAGATTGTATGCATCATGGTAGATCAAATCAATATTCTCTCATACACCATGATAAGAAAATTATTTTGCTTCCCATGTCCCCTGAGGCTATTGTGCGTGATGATGTTGCTAAAGCTACCAAAGCTAAAACTGAGAACAACAAGAATATTAAAGCTGTTGGTAATAACAAAGATGGGATAAAATTGAAAGGACATTGCTTGCTTGCAACAAAAACTGATGTTAATGAATTATTTGCTTCCACTACTGTTGCCTACGCCTTGGTATGCAAGGATGCTTTGATTTCAATTCAAGATATGCAGCATTCTTTGCCTCCTGTTATTACTAACATTTTGCAGGAGTATTCTGATGTATTTCCAAGTGAGATACCAGAGGGGCTGCCACCTATACGAGGGATTGAGCACCAAATTGATCTTATTCCTGGTGCATCTTTGCCGAATCGTGCGCCATATAGGACAAATCCAGAGGAAACAAAAGAAATTCAGCGACAAGTGCAAGAACTACTCGACAAAGGTTACGTGCGTGAGTCTCTTAGTCCGTGTGCTGTTCCGGTTATTTTAGTGCCTAAAAAAGATGGAACATGGCGTATGTGTGTTGATTGTAGGGCTATTAATAATATCACGATACGTTATCGACACCCTATTCCACGTTTAGATGATATGCTTGATGAATTGAGTGGTGCCATTGTGTTTTCTAAAGTTGATTTGCGTAGTGGGTACCACCAGATTCGTATGAAATTGGGAGATGAATGGAAAACTGCTTTCAAAACTAAGTTCGGATTGTATGAGTGGTTAGTCATGCCTTTTGGGTTAACTAATGCACCTAGCACTTTCATGAGATTAATGAACGAGGTTTTGCGTGCCTTCATTGGAAAATTTGTGGTAGTATACTTTGATGACATATTGATCTACAGCAAATCTATGGATGAACATGTTGATCACATGCGTGCTGTTTTTAATGCTTTACGAGATGCACGTTTATTTGGTAACCTTGAGAAGTGCACATTTTGCACCGATCGAGTTTCGTTTCTTGGTTATGTTGTGACTCCACAGGGAATTGAGGTTGATCAAGCCAAGGTAGAAGCGATACATGGATGGCCTATGCCAAAGACTATCACACAGGTGCGGAGTTTCCTAGGACTTGCTGGCTTCTATCGCCGTTTTGTGAAGGACTTTAGCACCATTGCTGCACCTTTGAATGAGCTTACGAAGAAGGGAGTGCATTTTATGATGAAGACATCCCCACTACTGATGCATCTATACCAATACAAGTACCAATTTCTGGTCCCATTACTCGCGCTCGTGCTCGTCAACTCAACCATCAGGTGATTACACTCTTGAGTTCATGTCCATCATATTTAGACCATGGAGACCCGTGCACTCTTGTTTTGCTTAGGAATCAGGGAGAAGACCGAAAGGGAAAAGGATTTGAACATGCTGGATTCGGACTGCAGAAGAACACCAACTTGTGACGGTCACCACGGTCAGATGCGGGCTCGGATTGGAATGTTCAAGCACAACATGGAAAGCTTATCAAGTCTACTTTCATATGGATCCGGAATTATAGTCATATCTGTTCTGAGGCCGCCGTAATCATTGTTTTCTTACCGAGACATTTCCTGCCTTTTCTGCCCATGGTGCTGCGTCACCCTATTTTGGCCCAATGGGTTGTGTATCAAGTTAGGTCCATTAGGGACGCATCCTAGGGTTGCAGCACGACCCCAATACCCTTGTGGTCGTCCTCCCATGTTTATAAACCCCCTAGCCGCCACCAAGAACAGCGGGTTTTGTTTAGATCAAGTTTAGCTCTCGCTACTTGCTTGCAAGCGCGCGTGCTAGTTCAGCCGCCCGTCTTCTTGTCTTCGGAACCCCACCATATTGTAGTTTGATCTTTAAACCTACATTTAGATCTGGTAATTCAGTACTTGTTCTACTTGTTCTTGCTAGTTCTTCGATTGCTTGCAGGACGAGTGCCCTAGTGGCCAGGGTGTCACGCTCCACAAGATCGTGACAGCCATAGGAGGTGGTGTATCGGTTGCTAAGGCGCAGCGTCTTTGGAAGGCTGTAGTCGGGCCGTGAACGTCGTCTCCTCCCCCAATCGAGTTATTCCACACCCTCTCATCGAAAGATCGGGCAATCACCCAACGGGTGCACATCAGTTGGTATCAGAGCAAGGTTTATCGGTGAGAGATTTACTTTTCTTCGCTGTTTTCTTATCTCCTATAGTCCAGAAAAAGCCAAAAAATAGTAGATTAGTTTTACCGCAATCCTATAAACCATTGAGCATTTACTAGTACTACTTAGTTAGGGCTTGTTGAGTTTTTGGTTGCATCGGTTGTGTCGAGTTGCTGGTCTTAGTTTATTCCTTTAGAGTTTTGAGTTCTACCACGTTTTGGTCACCACGAAATCCACCATCACCAAAAACATCTCTGGTTCGTTTTTGCCACCACGGATACATATCATATCCGATTTGGAAGTTTAAATACAATCTGGAAAGCTTATCTTATCTTCTTTCCAACGGATCTGACCTTATCTCAAAATTCGTTCTGAGCGCTCCGCAATCATCGTAGAGATTTCTGGACTTCCTATATTAACAAGATTTGTTAAATCTGATTTAAAGGGGTTGTTAGCAATATCTTTATTGTTTGGGTTGTCATAGTGAAAAAAAAGGGTTTAGGCCCCTGCAAAAAAAAACAGAAGAAGAAGAAAAAAAAAGAATAGAAAAGAAAAAAAAAAGGAAAAGAAGAAGAAGGGGGCTGAATCTCTAAATCTGTTGTTTCTCTTTGTGCTGTGCTAGTTGTTCTTTTTCAGTGACTACCTTTGTGCCTAGGCTCACGTCTCTAGCCTGGTTTAGCCTAGGACCAGCACAGTACCACCGTTGAACGATTATTCAGCTTGCTTTTGTAACTAACGTGGTACTAGTGTATTCCTTGCTTCAGCCCACCTACAACTCTACATATTTCGACTACAGTTTGACAGGTCGTGTTGCTGCGGCACCGATACACTTATTCCACG
Source organism: Zea mays (assembly GCF_902167145.1). NCBI lineage: Eukaryota > Viridiplantae > Streptophyta > Magnoliopsida > Poales > Poaceae > Zea > Zea mays. The sequence continues at coordinate 95,730,418 of NC_050097.1, forward strand.
GTTGCAGACTTGTTGGTTGCTGACCCCTCCTGTTGTGCAAGGTAAGAATTGGTAAGAGCTTGTGTGGCAGGTTGAGAGTGAGCGCCTTGCAGTAGCTACATCCTAATAGTTGTAGAGTTTTTATTCCTTCACGTTTTTTTTTTTCTTGTTGCCTCTGTTCGTCTAACCATGGCAGGATTGGAGGTTGATGATGCTTCTCGTAATATGCCACACTCTCTTCGCACCAAGGGTATCATACAACACTTTGTAAGGCTAGTGAAGACGCACACGGAAGGTCTTGATAATGACATGCAGGTGACGAATGAAAAGATGGGGCAATTGGAGGCCACACAGATCGACACGAACACCAAACTTGCAAATGTGGAAATGACAGTTGCTCATATTGACAAGAGCCTTGTCGCACTCTTGAGGCGGTTTGATGAGATGCATGCTAATATCAATGGTGGGCGTGATGAGGGCGCCGAAGGTAACTGGGATGACTATGTTGCTGATACTGAACAAGATGACCAAGAAGCACCTAATCGCCGGCGACTACGTACTAACCGTAGAGGTATGGGTGGTTTTCACCGACGTGAGGTACATGGTAATGATGATGCTTTTAGTAAGGTTAAATTTAAAATACCTCCTTTTGATGGTAAATATGACCCTGATGCTTACATTACTTGGGAGATTGCGGTTGATCAAAAGTTTGCATGCCATGAATTTCCTGAGAATGCGCGGGTTAGAGCTGCTACTAGTGAGTTTACTGAATTTGCTTCTGTTTGGTGGATAGAACATGGTAAGAAGAATCCTAATAACATGCCACAAACTTGGGATGCGTTGAAACGGGTCATGCGGGCTAGATTTGTTCCTTCTTATTATGCACGTGATATGTTAAACAAGTTGCAACAATTGAGACAGGGTACTAAAAGTGTAGAAGAATATTATCAGGAATTACAAATGGGTATGCTGCGTTGTAACATAGAGGAGGGTGAGGAATCTGCTATGGCTAGATTTTTGGGCGGGTTAAATAGGGAAATTCAGGACATCCTTGCTTATAAAGATTATGCTAATGTAACCCGATTGTTTCATCTTGCTTGCAAAGCTGAAAGGGAAGTGCAGGGACGACGTGCTAGTGCAAGGTCTAATGTTTCTGCAGGAAAATCTACACCATGGCAACAGCGCACGACTACATCCATGACCGGCCGTACACTAGCACCAACTCCCTCGCCAAGTCGACCAGCACCCCCGCCTTCCTCCAGCGACAAACCACGTGCATCTTCCACAAATTCAGCAACCAAATCTGCCCAGAAACCCGCAGGTAGTGCCTCTTCAGTAGCTTCCACAGGTAGAACAAGAGATGTTCTGTGTTATCGATGCAAGGGCTATGGACACGTGCAGCGTTATTGTCCTAATCAGCGTGTTTTGGTGGTAAAAGACGATGGTGGGTATTCCTCTGCTAGTGATTTGGATGAAGCTACACTTGCTTTGCTTGCGGCTGATGATGTAGGCACTAAGGAACCACCCGAAGAACAGATTGGTGCAGATGATGCAGAGCATTATGAGAGCCTCATTGTACAGCGTGTGCTTAGTGCACAAATGGAGAAGGCAGAGCAGAATCAGCGACATACGTTGTTTCAAACAAAGTGTGTCATTAAGGAGCGTTCATGTCGTTTGATCATTGATGGAGGTAGCTGCAACAACTTGGCTAGCAGCGACATGGTGGAGAAGCTTGCACTTACGACCAAACCGCACCCGCATCCATATCACATTCAATGGCTCAACAATAGTGGTAAGGTCAAGGTAACCAAGCTGGTACGAATTAATTTTGCTATTGGTTCATATCGTGATGTTGTTGACTGTGATGTTGTGCCTATGGATGCTTGTAATATTCTGCTAGGTAGACCATGGCAATTTGATTCAGATTGTATGCATCATGGTAGATCAAATCAATATTCTCTCATATACCATGATAAGAAAATTATTTTGCTTCCCATGTCCCCTGAGGCTATTGTGCGTGATGATGTTGCTAAAGCTACCAAAGCTAAAACTGAGAACAACAAGAATATTAAAGTTGTTGGTAATAACAAAGATGGGATAAAATTGAAAGGACATTGCTTGCTTGCAACAAAAACTGATGTTAATGAATTATTTGCTTCCACTACTGTTGCCTACGCCTTGGTATGCAAGGATGCTTTGATTTCAATTCAAGATATGCAGCATTCTTTGCCTCCTGTTATTACTAACATTTTGCAGGAGTATTCTGATGTATTTCCAAGTGAGATACCAGAGGGGCTGCCACCTATACGAGGGATTGAGCACCAAATTGATCTTATTCCTGGTGCATCTTTGCCGAATCGTGCGCCATATAGGACAAATCCAGAGGAAACAAAAGAAATTCAGCGACAAGTGCAAGAACTACTCGACAAAGGTTACGTGCGTGAGTCTCTTAGTCCGTGTGCTGTTCCGGTTATTTTAGTGCCTAAAAAAGATGGAACATGGCGTATGTGTGTTGATTGTAGGGCTATTAATAATATCACGATACGTTATCGACACCCTATTCCATGTTTAGATGATATGCTTGATGAATTGAGTGGTGCCATTGTCTTTTCTAAAGTTGATTTGCGTAGTGGGTACCACCAGATTCGTATGAAATTGGGAGATGAATGGAAAACTGCTTTCAAAACTAAGTTCGGATTGTATGAGTGGTTAGTCATGCCTTTTGGGTTAACTAATGCACCTAGCACTTTCATGAGATTAATGAACGAGGTTTTGCGTGCCTTCATTGGAAAATTTGTGGTAGTATACTTTGATGACATATTAATCTACAGCAAATCTATGGATGAACATGTTGATCACATGCGTGCTGTTTTTAATGCTTTACGAGATGCACGTTTATTTGGTAACCTTGAGAAGTGCACATTTTGCACCGATCGAGTTTCGTTTCTTGGTTATGTTGTGACTCCACAGGGAATTGAGGTTGATCAAGCCAAGGTAGAAGCGATACATGGATGGCCTATGCCAAAGACTATCACACAGGTGCGGAGTTTCCTAGGACTTGCTGGCTTCTATCGCCGTTTTGTGAAGGACTTTAGCACCATTGCTGCACCTTTGAATGAGCTTACGAAGAAGGGAGTGCATTTTAGTTGGGGCAAAGTACAAGAGCACGCTTTCAACGTGCTGAAAGATAAGTTGACACATGCACCTCTCCTCCAACTTCCTGATTTTAATAAGACTTTTGAGCTTGAATGTGATGCTAGTGGAATTGGATTGGGTGGTGTTTTGTTACAAGAAGGCAAACCTGTTGCATATTTTAGTGAAAAATTGAGTGGGTCTGTTCTAAATTATTCTACTTATGATAAGGAATTATATGCTCTTGTGCGAACATTAGAAACATGGCAGCATTATTTGTGGCCCAAAGAGTTTGTTATTCATTCTGATCATGAATCTTTGAAACATATTCGTAGTCAAGGAAAACTGAACCGTAGACATGCTAAGTGGGTTGAATTTATCGAATCGTTTCCTTATGTTATTAAGCACAAGAAAGGAAAAGAGAATATCATTGCTGACGCTTTGTCTAGGAGATATACTTTGCTGAATCAACTTGACTACAAAATCTTTGGATTAGAGACGATTAAAGACCAATATGTTCATGATGCTGATTTTAAAGATGTGTTGCTGCATTGTAAAGATGGGAAAGGATGGAACAAATATATCGTTAGTGATGGGTTTGTGTTTAGAGCTAACAAGCTATGCATTCCAGCTAGCTCCGTTCGTTTGTTGTTGTTACAGGAAGCACATGGAGGTGGCTTAATGGGACATTTTGGAGCAAAGAAAACGGAGGACATACTTGCTGGTCATTTCTTTTGGCCCAAGATGAGAAGAGATGTGGTGAGATTGGTTGCTCGTTGCACGACATGCCAAAAGGCGAAGTCACGGTTAAATCCACACGGTTTGTATTTGCCTCTACCCGTTCCTAGTGCTCCTTGGGAAGATATTTCTATGGATTTTGTGCTGGGATTGCCTAGGACTAGGAAGGGACGTGATAGTGTGTTTGTGGTTGTTGATAGATTTTCTAAGATGGCACATTTCATACCATGTCATAAAACTGACGATGCTACTCATATTGCTGATTTGTTCTTTCGTGAAATTGTTCGCTTGCATGGTGTGCCCAACACAATCGTTTCTGATCGTGATGCTAAATTTCTTAGTCATTTTTGGAGGACTTTGTGGGCAAAATTGGGGACTAAGCTTTTATTTTCTACTACATGTCATCCTCAAACTGATGGTCAAACTGAAGTTGTGAATAGAACTTTGTCTACTATGTTAAGGGCAGTTCTAAAGAAGAATATTAAGATGTGGGAGGACTGTTTGCCTCATATTGAATTTGCTTATAATCGATCATTGCATTCTACTACAAAGATGTGCCCATTTCAGATTGTATATGGTTTGTTACCTCGTGCTCCTATTGATTTAATGCCTTTGCCATCTTCTGAAAAACTAAATTTTGATGCTACTAGGCGTGCTGAATTGATGTTAAAACTGCACGAAACTACTAAAGAAAACATAGAGCGTATGAATGCTAGATATAAGTTTGCTAGTGATAAAGGTAGAAAGGAAATAAATTTTGAACCTGGAGATTTAGTTTGGTTGCATTTGAGAAAGGAAAGGTTTCCTGAATTACGAAAATCTAAATTGTTGCCTCGAGCCGATGGACCGTTTAAAGTGCTAGAGAAAATTAACGACAATGCATATAGGCTAGATCTGCCTGCAGACTTTGGGGTTAGCCCCACATTTAACATTGCAGATTTAAAGCCCTACTTGGGAGAGGAAGTTGAGCTTGAGTCGAGGACGACTCAAATGCAAGAAGGGGAGAATGATGAAGACATCCCCACTACTGATGCATCTATACCAATACAAGTACCAATTTCTGGTCCCATTACTCGCGCTCGTGCTCGTCAACTCAACCATCAGGTGATTACACTCTTGAGTTCATGTCCATCATATTTAGACCATGGAGACCCGTGCACTCTTGTTTTGCTTAGGAATCAGGGAGAAGACCGAAAGGGAAAAGGATTTGAACATGCTGGATTCGGACTGCAGAAGAACACCAACTTGTGACGGTCACCACGGTCAGATGCGGGCTCGGATTGGAATGTTCAAGCACAACATGGAAAGCTTATCAAGTCTACTTTCATATGGATCCGGAATTATAGTCATATCTGTTCTGAGGCCGCCGTAATCATTGTTTTCTTACCGAGACATTTCCTGCCTTTTCTGCCCATGGTGCTGCGTCACCCTATTTTGGCCCAATGGGTCGTGTATCAAGTTAGGTCCATTAGGGACGCATCCTAGGGTTGCAGCACGACCCCAATACCCTTGTGGTCGTCCTCCCATGTTTATAAACCCCCTAGCCGCCACCAAGAACAGCGGGTTTTGTTTAGATCAAGTTTAGCTCTCGCTACTTGCTTGCAAGCGCGCGTGCTAGTTCAGCCGCCCGTCTTCTTGTCTTCGGAACCCCACCATATTGTAGTTTGATCTTTAAACCTACATTTAGATCTGGTAATTCAGTACTTGTTCTACTTGTTCTTGCTAGTTCTTCGATTGCTTGCAGGACGAGTGCCCTAGTGGCCAGGGTGTCACGCTCCACAAGATCGTGACAGCCATAGGAGGTGGTGTATCGGTTGCTAAGGCGCAGCGTCTTTGGAAGGCTGTAGTCGGGCCGTGAACGTCGTCTCCTCCCCCAATCGAGTTATTCCACACCCTCTCATCGAAAGATCGGGCAATCACCCAACGGGTGCACATCATTTTAGTTGGGGCAAAGTACAAGAGCACGCTTTCAACGTGCTGAAAGATAAGTTGACACATGCACCTCTCCTCCAACTTCCTGATTTTAATAAGACTTTTGAGCTTGAATGTGATGCTAGTGGAATTGGATTGGGTGGTGTTTTGTTACAAGAAGGCAAACCTGTTGCATATTTTAGTGAAAAATTGAGTGGGTCTGTTCTAAATTATTCTACTTATGATAAGGAATTATATGCTCTTGTGCGAACATTAGAAACATGGCAGCATTATTTGTGGCCCAAAGAGTTTGTTATTCATTCTGATCATGAATCTTTGAAACATATTCGTAGTCAAGGAAAACTGAACCGTAGACATGCTAAGTGGGTTGAATTTATCGAATCGTTTCCTTATGTTATTAAGCACAAGAAAGGAAAAGAGAATATCATTGCTGACGCTTTGTCTAGGAGATATACTTTGCTGAATCAACTTGACTACAAAATCTTTGGATTAGAGACGATTAAAGACCAATATGTTCATGATGCTGATTTTAAAGATGTGTTGCTGCATTGTAAAGATGGGAAAGGATGGAACAAATATATCGTTAGTGATGGGTTTGTGTTTAGAGCTAACAAGCTATGCATTCCAGCTAGCTCCGTTCGTTTGTTGTTGTTACAGGAAGCACATGGAGGTGGCTTAATGGGACATTTTGGAGCAAAGAAAACGGAGGACATACTTGCTGGTCATTTCTTTTGGCCCAAGATGAGAAGAGATGTGGTGAGATTGGTTGCTCGTTGCACGACATGCCAAAAGGCGAAGTCACGGTTAAATCCACACGGTTTGTATTTGCCTCTACCCGTTCCTAGTGCTCCTTGGGAAGATATTTCTATGGATTTTGTGCTGGGATTGCCTAGGACTAGGAAGGGACGTGATAGTGTGTTTGTGGTTGTTGATAGATTTTCTAAGATGGCACATTTCATACCATGTCATAAAACTGACGATGCTACTCATATTGCTGATTTGTTCTTTCGTGAAATTGTTCGCTTGCATGGTGTGCCCAACACAATCGTTTCTGATCGTGATGCTAAATTTCTTAGTCATTTTTGGAGGACTTTGTGGGCAAAATTGGGGACTAAGCTTTTATTTTCTACTACATGTCATCCTCAAACTGATGGTCAAACTGAAGTTGTGAATAGAACTTTGTCTACTATGTTAAGGGCAGTTCTAAAGAAGAATATTAAGATGTGGGAGGACTGTTTGCCTCATATTGAATTTGCTTATAATCGATCATTGCATTCTACTACAAAGATGTGCCCATTTCAGATTGTATATGGTTTGTTACCTCGTGCTCCTATTGATTTAATGCCTTTGCCATCTTCTGAAAAACTAAATTTTGATGCTACTAGGCGTGCTGAATTGATGTTAAAACTGCACGAAACTACTAAAGAAAACATAGAGCGTATGAATGCTAGATATAAGTTTGCTAGTGATAAAGGTAGAAAGGAAATAAATTTTGAACCTGGAGATTTAGTTTGGTTGCATTTGAGAAAGGAAAGGTTTCCTGAATTACGAAAATCTAAATTGTTGCCTCGAGCCGATGGACCGTTTAAAGTGCTAGAGAAAATTAACGACAATGCATATAGGCTAGATCTGCCTGCAGACTTTGGGGTTAGCCCCACATTTAACATTGCAGATTTAAAGCCCTACTTGGGAGAGGAAGTTGAGCTTGAGTCGAGGACGACTCAAATGCAAGAAGGGGAGAATGATGAAGACATCCACACTACTGATGCATCTATACCAATACAAGTACCAATTTCTGGTCCCATTACTCGCGCTCGTGCTCGTCAACTCAACCATCAGGTGATTACACTCTTGAGTTCATGTCCATCATATTTAGACCATGGAGACCCGTGCACTCTTGTTTTGCTTAGGAATCAGGGAGAAGACCGAAAGGGAAAAGGATTTGAACATGCTGGATTCGGACTGCAGAAGAACACCAACTTGTGACGGTCACCACGGTCAGATGCGGGCTCGGATTGGAATGTTCAAGCACAACATGGAAAGCTTATCAAGTCTACTTTCATATGGATCCGGAATTATAGTCATATCTGTTCTGAGGCCGCCGTAATCATTGTTTTCTTACCGAGACATTTCCTGCCTTTTCTGCCCATGGTGCTGCGTCACCCTATTTTGGCCCAATGGGTCGTGTATCAAGTTAGGTCCATTAGGGACGCATCCTAGGGTTGCAGCACGACCCCAATACCCTTGTGGTCGTCCTCCCATGTTTATAAACCCCCTAGCCGCCACCAAGAACAGCGGGTTTTGTTTAGATCAAGTTTAGCTCTCGCTACTTGCTTGCAAGCGCGCGTGCTAGTTCAGCCGCCCGTCTTCTTGTCTTCGGAACCCCACCATATTGTAGTTTGATCTTTAAACCTACATTTAGATCTGGTAATTCAGTACTTGTTCTACTTGTTCTTGCTAGTTCTTCGATTGCTTGCAGGACGAGTGCCCTAGTGGCCAGGGTGTCACGCTCCACAAGATCGTGACAGCCATAGGAGGTGGTGTATCGGTTGCTAAGGCGCAGCGTCTTTGGAAGGCTGTAGTCGGGCCGTGAACGTCGTCTCCTCCCCCAATCGAGTTATTCCACACCCTCTCATCGAAAGATCGGGCAATCACCCAACGGGTGCACATCAGGCCACACAAGTCCCCATGCACGAGCTCGAGCCTCTCCTTGGCTCGGAAGCTCGACTGTTGGGGAAAGGGGAGTCGTCTCTGCTTTGTCAACACGCAGACATCGCAGAATTGCTCCACATGGTAGGCCTCGTACCATCTCCTTGGCACTGAGCCACTTTAGGGCCTCGAAGTTAAGGTGCCCGAAGCGCTCGTGCCACTGCCATGCCCCGTCGTCTCGACGAGCAGCAAGGCAGCAAGGTTGTGCCACCTTCACATTGAGGATGTATAGCCGATTTGGACTCATGTGTACCTTGGCAAGAAGGTGACGAGAGGGATCCCAGATCCTCATGACTCTGTGTTCGACCTCCACGCGCGAACCGTTCTCATCCAGCTGTCCCAAGCTGATGATAGAGTTCCTCAACGCGGGGATGTAGTAGACTCTGGTGAGCAGCCTGTGCTCACCAGACGCGGCGGTGAAGATGACTAAGCCGGCGCCCTTGATCTCTACGCCGGAGGCGTCCCCAAACTTGACGAAGCCTCGGACGCTAGAGTCAAGCTCGGTGAAGAACTCCTGTCGGTCGGTCATGTGATGAGTGGCGCCGGTGTCGAGGCACCATCCTTCGATTATGTCCTTGTTGGAGCCGTCGCCGAGGAAAGCGCGTGCTTTCGACTCATCAAGGTGGAGGAGTGCCGCTGCGGCCGGTGCCACTAGAGATGGCTCGATGCTTGCATGTGCCAGGAGCAGGGCCTCCTCCTCCGCCTCCGCCTGTGCGACGTTGGCCTGACCACGTCGTGGCTGCCAACAGTCCCTAGCCCAGTGGCCAAGCTTGCCGCAGTTGTGACAGTCGTCGTCTCGTGCCGGCTTCTTGTTGCCGACGGCGCCGCCTTGGGCACCTCCACGTGCACCACCCTCAGCATGTCCTCGCGCCCCGGCCTAGGCGCCTCCACGCGCCTTGCGCTGCTTGCTGCGTTTGCGGCCTCGTGTCGAGGAGGACTCCCCCTTCTTCTTGTCACCCTGGTAGGCCTCCCACTGCTCCCGAGTGAGATGTAGCTTCCCGCCGATAGTGATAGGCCCAGAGGGAGCCTATGGTTCGTCGCCGTCGACCACCTTGAGACGACCTATCGCCTCTTCGATCGTCATCGTGGAGAGGTCTAGCAGAGACTCGATCGAGCGAGCAATCTGCTTGTACTTCTCAGGGATGCAACGGAAGAGCTTCTCAACAGCTCTCTCCTCATCGTAGGTGTCGTCGCTGAACTACACCATCTTCTACAACATAGTGTTGAGGCGGAGAGCAAAGTCATCAACATCCTCACCTGGCTTGAAGGCCAGGTTCTCCCACTCCTTGTGAAGTGTCTGCAGTGTGGTCTTGCGGGCACGGTCGCTGCCGATGCGGATCGCAGCGATGGCGTCCTAGGCCTCCTTGGCAGTCCGCTTCTGGGAAAGCGAAAACTGCATCTCGGGAGGGACTGCAGCAATGAGGGCATCCAGCGCCCGCCGATCCTCGCGGTAGTCAACGTCGTCGTACCGAACTGCTTCCCCCATGTGGCGAACCTGGAGTCGTACCCTCATCATCGCGGCCCACTCGACGTAGTTGGTCTTGGTGAGGGTAGGCCACCCACCGCTGGGACCGATGTCCCTGACAATGGCTTGGGCCATGCGGCGACCATGGTACCGATCCGGGGAGGGAGAGCCGCGCCTCATGTAGAGGCCACGATCTTCGTCGACTCGGTCGCCGCCATCGGGCGCCGCCAGTGTGTCTACGCCCATCTGGGCTGCCACCGCGTGCGCCCTCGCCCGGAGCGCTGTCAGCGCGTCGGCGCCTATCTGGGCTGCCGCCACGCGCGCCCCCATGGGGATGCGCGGCTGCCCACTGTGCCGCCTGCTCTAGCGCTGCTTCCCACGCCAGCCTGAGCTCTTCGTCGGTGTTGTCGTCGACAGAAGCAGAGCTGCCAGCTCTACTGCTGCGCAGAACCTCGAACTTTGCTGCCGCCGCACGTGCAGCATCCGCCGCCTCCGCTGCTTCTACTTCCGCTCTCGCCGCTGCCAGTTCCGCCGCCGCCAACCGTGCTGCCCTCGCCGCTGTTGCTGCAGCCGCTGCTGCTGCTCGCTCGCGTTCTTGTGCCGCGGCGACCTCGGCCTCCTGTTTGCGCCGCGCACTCGAAGTGGCCGAGCGTAGGGACATGGTGGGCTAGTGAGGGGTCACTGTGTGTGGAAGAGGTTGTCTCAGACGAAAGGCTGCTCGTCTGAGCAGGGGAGGAAGGAACAGTTGGAGCTCTTGCTGCTGACTAAGTGTGGGGAGAGGCGCGGGAAGGAGATGAGCACGAGATGTTTAGACTGCAGGATAGTTTGGCTCTGATACCAATTGTAAGAAGAGGGACTCTAACTCTCATCAAGAGGATGACACTATGAGTTGGGGCAATTTTCTGTTTATTTCCTCAAACACTACACAATGTCATACACATCTAAGGGTTGGAGACCCATATTTATAGCCCTAAAGGCTGCACTACCACACCTTCTCACACACACACTACACAACAGGATTGTCCTCTAGATGCTAAAGAGACTATAGAGGACAGTCAAAAAGCGACTGCTGTCCTCTAGATGCTAAAGAGACTACAGAAGACAGTCAAGATGTCCTCTAGATGCTAAAGGACTACAGAGGACAGTCAAAAGCGACTGTTGTCCTCTAGATGCTCAAGACTTATTCCATCAATCCCAGCCAAAATATCAAACTTGTCCACAACACTACAGGAGAGGGAACAAAAAAGGACTTCAGTGTGGACAGGCTTAAATGGGACCAGAATTAGATATTTTCAGCAGGGGGTGGGGCCTCTACACCCCTTTTTTTGTCCAATACTTATCTTTGTTAGTGCTCATTCGTGGATTACAGCAGGGTGAAGAGATCTTTTCTTCAGCTTCGATCTGATTCTAGATTCAGTGAACTGAATCACTCTCCTTTTCTCCCACTGCATCCCCTTCCAGTTTACACCATTGGGTCTCACAAATTTCAATGACACCAGACCAACCCAGTTGGCCAGACATGCTCCCCAACCATAGCACTATTAGGTTAATGCAACAATCCAAAGTCGAACTCACATAGAACAAAAGTTACAAATGCTCAAAGTGAACCCAATCCACTAAATGTCGTTTTCAGTTAACTGAAAGAAGCTGCCAGGAAGCACTTTGGAACAAATTTACTCCCAAGTTTGTGTAGCACCAAGCTAAGCACCTCTAAGTAAAGTTGTTAACTAATACTTGGTTTCCAATTTTTCTATATAATCCATAGTCTAAAATTTGATGGACTGGTCACAAATGTGTTCCCAAACTGACACCAAACAGTGCAACTTCTGTTTTCAGGCACTGATTGAAATTCAGTTTCTGTAACTGACCATCCCAGTCTTAAGCAACTATTACTCCACTTTTCATGCAGTACCAAGCCAACCTTATTTAAGAAAACTTGTTCATTATTGTATGGTCTTCCATTTTACTATAGAAACCATAGTCCATAACTCCATAGATTAGCCACAAGAAAACTCCTAAGTTGAGCAAAACTCACTGAAATTCAGTTTTAGATAACTGAACCAAGTCTGAAATTAAAGTGTGACAACATGTTTTGGGATGCCATTTTCTCCCTGTTCTAAGCACATTCAAGGGCATGACCCTTACCAAGGGTTACTCGCCCAACATTTATATCCATGTTTGCTACAGAAACTAGAGCCTAAAAGCACATGGATTGATCACCAAGGAGCTCCAAGTTGGCCACCATTTACTGAATTTCAGTTTTAGTTAACTGAACCAATTTCAGTCACAAGTAACCTAACAGTCCATTTTCAGTCAACTTTTTCTCCACTTTTTGTGTAGGATCATATCCATCACCCTTAAAGATATTTGTACACCAACTTATGGTCTTCAATTTCTCTATAGAAACCATAGTTCAAAACCTTATGGATTATTTACCACGAAGCTCCAAAGTCAGTCACAATCACTGAAATTCAGACTTAGAAAATAGTCCAAATCTGAAAATTCAGAATTCATCCAACACCACATTGAACCACCATTACTCCTAGTAGCATATGGTTTTAGGGCATCCCACCGAATAAAAGTTTGTTCTCCTATAGTCACTCTACAAGTTTGATATAACAATATATTACTAAAAGTCCATAGTTTAAAAGTTACAGGGGTCTAAAAACAGCTAAACAAAACTATTCTGTGCTGAATTCAAATTCCCCCAATTCTGAACTTTTGCAATTTACTCCAAACTTTTCCACATAGCTTGAAAATCTCCAAATAAGAAAGTTGTTCACTTTTTCAAGCTCCACAACTTTGATATATGGATTTTTAGCAAAACATAGCTAGATCTTAAAATTCACTTTTGGGCTAGTTTAGAGTTGAAATTGGACTTGATCTGCTTCAAGTGCTTCATCAATTTATTGCATGCTACTAAAAACAAGGTTAACCTTAAGCTCAAACCCAACTTTGGTGTATAGACTCATGTTCAAATTTTCATTGGTTTAAAAGTTGCTTGTTTGTACAAGATTTCGAACAAGGTCTCTGAACTTCTCTTGCCCTCTTCGAAACGACACAACCTCACCCTTTTCTCCAAGTTCTAAATGCTTCTGAGGCCAAGTTGCTTAATCAACTTGGTGCTCCACATGTTGCTCCACAAGTTTGGTACAATGACCCTTAGCTAGAACCATATGGATTCCAAACCATCAAAGCCCAAAGTTGGCATTAAACACACAAATTCAGACTGGTTTTTCACCAAGTCTGAAAATCAAAAATTAAACACTACATTTTTGGACCACTGTTTCTACCAGTTCCAAATAGTTTCAGGGGTATGAACCTTAACCAAACTTATACCCCAACATGTGGTCTTCCACTTTGGCACATAAACTGTAACCCATAGCTGTATGGATCAGCCACCAACAGGCTTCCAAAGTTGCTTCAGCATATAAAATCTTCAGTTTCACATATTGCAGTCTAAAATTCAGATTTTGACATTCCCACTTTGGACCAGTTTTCCACCTAGTTCCATATGAGTTTAAGGTTAAGTAGCTTAAACAAAATTACACATCTAGTGTAGCTCTACAGCTTTGCTACTGTGACCATCTTCAAATTGCCTATATATATCAAAAGTTATGAATATTCAAAGACAACTACTTGATATTGTTTCCAGCCATCCAACCTTAGGTCCAAAAAGTTAATTTTTGAGTTTTCTCCATTTGTTCCTATAAAACATGGAACCTAAAAGTTGTTTGGGTTAGAGAACTCTATAACTTTGGTAATTTGACCTTTTGGCAAATTATTGCCAAATCACAAGTTCGACTTTTGTAGCTCTAAACTGAGATTTTCAAAATTAGGTCCTTCACTCTTCAGTAATCACAACATCATACTTAGATTATTTTGGATCCTAGTGAATGCATTCTAAGTGTATCAAGCAAGTTAATGCGTGTGCATATGATGGCATGCCAATTTTTTTAGTTCTCGTAACACCAGGGGTGTTACAGCCTTCCCCCCTAAAAAAGAATCTCGTCCCGAGATTAAAATTCTAGGTCAAGTAATGGAAAAGGAAATGTGTCACCGGTTTATTTCCTAGTTACTCCTACAAGGCAGGGGGTGTGCCCCCATTGGTTTATACCAAAGACAACTTATACAAACCTAGGGTTTACAAGACAACTTATACAAACCTAGGGTTTACAAGACACTAGGAACTCAGGAATATACTTTTCCAATTACTTCTCTGACTACTACATGACTATATCTTCCGGGTGTTAGTTCCACTGTATCTCGTAAAACTTGATAACTTTTCTTCGAGTGACCCGATCCTTTTGATCTAACACATTTATGAGATATTTCGAGGAGGTTAAACCTGGTTTATGGTTAACATCTAAAATCTCAATAACATATTTGGGGATCCCAAACTGCAACCCAATCGCAATTCCACATCCCTTTCTGGAGGCAACTAGTCAAATCTTCGAGGAACACATCTGAGAACTCCCTCACATCAGGTATATCCTTTACTTCTTTCACTTAAACTCCTGATGTAGACGAATCTTATTATTTCCTAGAACAGCATGACTGACCACCTCCTTATAACCTTCAACCAAACTAGTTGCCATTAGGAGCTGAAGTTTCACATTAAGATCATGTAGGATGTATTATTATTATTTTTTCTCACTGGCATCCACATAATCCAAAACATACTAGGATAGGCGAGTAAACCTCTCAAATAGTCCATTACACTTGCTTCTTCACCTTGCTTTAGATCCAAAAACGCTTTGAACTTTATTTGCATAGGGGCTTCTGGAACATGACGTGTCCGAAATACCTCACAGAACTCAACCCGATAACTTAAAATCCTTATGGCTGTAGCGCAAGGTATTCTACCCACCAACTAAACTTGGCTTCCAGTCTTCAAAAACAAGGAAAATGTAGCATAGAAAAGCAAAGACAGGTAGCATGAACAGGGTAGACGAAACACGTACTAAAGCTACTACATAGGGGGTTTAACTTAAAGTTATATGTCATGATGCATGCTCGTCCTATTCATCCTCACAATCTTGCCAGCATATAGTGGCTTGCATGCTCTACGGTGGTGGCATACCTACTCACTCTGGAGTTAACTAGTCGTAATTTTCTAGAGTTTAGTCAGTGTACCTGCAGAAAATTCTATTACAGCCCAAACCCCATGATGCAATTCACACATTTGGTCACAGTTTATACTTCATATATTTCTATATGGAGGCCAGCTCCTCATTAAGCGCCGAGCCACACATAGGCGCCGCTGCCACACTTTAACCACAGGGCAGCCCATTGTGGTAACTATTCATTACACTTCTCAGCACTCCCATGTTTGTATACCCATACACATCCATGGGGTACTAAATCATAGAAAAGTAATTACTCCACATTGCAATCTTCATATATACATATGTAGAATATGTATATAGTCTAGTGCCACATTTAAGCACTCCCCTAGATCGACGTTTGTTCGGTCATGCTCTCACAACTCACCTTACCTGATTGTCGATTCATTCAAAACTGAATGGCACTAAAAATAACATTACACATGTATGCATTATCCTTCCCAGGATGTGGGTTAGCGGTTAGCATCTTAAACTAGGCCACCTGATAGTCCTTAGTTTTAACCACATATTATTTGCACTTCTACTATCAGACCTTGATTATAGATTCTTAAGTTTATAAAAATCATTTAGACTCAAAATCATTTTTGAAGTTTATCAAAGGATTACTTTAATATCCATGCTAATGGGGGATCGCTCCGATACCACGTTGTGATAGCCCTCCCAAGTTATCAGGCCCACATGCACCAATCCTTGCCTTATTGGCCTCAGATGGCTGTGCACGTGTACCGGGTAATTTAACAAGGCTATCGAGTTCGCCAACTGGAACTCATCATCCCAAGGATCTCCCACATAACAGGTATATTACAGTAATCACATTTGATACACACACATTGGAGATAGAGCGGAAGACTTTTACAAAGTACACTTTACATTCCAGAACTCAAGTTTTACATGCTAGAAAGAGATGTATTTATTAGAAGTCCTGATAGTACTCGAAGGGCATAACTTAACTACAATAATTGGAAGGGTGAAGCCTTTCCATAAGAGATATATAAAAACCTTCTAAGCTTCAAGTCCTCCACATGAAGTAACTCACCCAAAGATAAGGGAATAAAACTTCTCCTACAAAAGCAACAAGGGATAAAACCCTGAGTACGCAATTACTCAGCAAGACTTACCTGACTAAAGAAAAGACTCTCAAGGGTATGCTGGCTTTTGGGAATCAAGGTAAAGCTCATCAAAGTTCAAGGACTCATTTTGCAGAAAAGCTTACTAGAAGTGGGTCCTTAAGCCAAGTTTTATTCCACAAGTTAGTTTATTACCTGAATCTTCTAGCCTGAATCTAACATTTTCCTAATCTAGATCATTCACTTGACCTACACTAGGCTGCTTTTAATCAAAACTTTGTTATACTTGTTAACTACGCTGCAGGTCGAAGCTCTAGTCTTCATAACCGAGAAGTAACGGCGATCCAAATCGATTAATACCCAGCTGGGGATCTCCAACCACACGACATATGCTTCCCTTAACTCTTTTGCACATGTCTACCATTCCCACAAATCCTCCATCACATGAACAGGTCCGTGCCACCTGAGAGCACACCACCCCTTTTAGGCGGTCCTTTGCCAGGAGGGTACGTGCCACTCTCGCCATCTCTCCACTCTCAGTGCGCGATTGTCTTTTCATGTATGGAATAGCCGGGTTCAGGCTTGCCCATGACGAGGTATGTGGCCAGATAAAAGGTCCTAGATCAGCAGGCCAACAATCGGTACGGTCCTTAATCGACACAAACAGACGAATTTTCCTGCTCAGCGTCTGGTCTCATTTTAAACTATTTCAAAACTTTGGCGCCTAACAGAGGTGCCAAGCCTGGATAATGAACCCATCAACGTATTGATGCCTTTATTATCCTAGACTCATTTTTTTTGTAAAAACATGAGTCATAGATCAAAAACATTTTTCTTAATCTATCAGCGTGACTAAGCATCACTAGCTTTTATTAAACAGATAACAAGGTATGGTAATCAAACTTTCAAGGATGGTCATGCATCAAAAGTTTAATCAATCAATTCCTATCACCTAATGCAGTATATAAGTGATAAAATTTTGTAAACACAAGTAAGGTGGCAAATGCACTGGGGCTTGCCTTATTGCAGGAGAAGATCCCAAAATTATTCTACTCTGGTACGTAGTTAGATGAAACTCCACCACTGGATCAACAGGCACTAAAGTGAACTCCTTCTTCAAACATCACTTCTTCTAGGTGTTCTACAAGTCAGTTACATGTAGATGGATGCTTGCTATGGTATAGAAATGCATTTCATAAAGAAGGTAACAAACAATACATCATGAGTACACTTTTCTACAAAGTGCACGAAACTAGCCAAAACACTAGAGGATTTCCAAGGACACTTCAAGACATCTTCACCTACAAATCTCCAGAGAACTAATCCATGTTAGACTTAATCCAAAACTCAAACCTTCTTAAGCAACTTCATTGCTTAATTACCCAAGGGTAAAATCCTCTTCCTTTTTGGGCAACAATCTGTTTACTGAGCAAATCACTTCTAAACAAATTCAAACTTGAACCAAGTGCTCAACTCGTCAATACAAGGTTGCCCAAAAATTTTCATAATTTTTGGAACACAACTTTTATTTCTAAAAATCAAATAGTCCTTCTAAGAGCATCTGTTATTCCCTGAAATTTGGTGTATGCTGTAAAAACCCTAAATTCATTTGTAATAGGAAGTATATGATTTTACACACCTTGATCGGGGAACCACGAGGAGACCGGTCGACGGAGAACTGCGATACGACGACGTTCACTGGCGGCGAGCCCTCCGTTCCAATAACCGTGGAAAAATTTGGCCGCGGTGAGGAGGAGAATTAGTCGTCATGGTCACCACTATTGTAAATACCACAGTGACGCCGTGACGACGGCCTGGCGCGGTCGAGCGGTGAGTCGACGGCCCGACACAACAAGTGGAGCACACAGCGATGCGAGGTTGGATGCGGGATCGATGGCTGACGACCAACGACAAGGGTGCAGCGACACACACCACGAACCAGGAAGAGCCGAAGACGACGTGCGTGAACCTCACGGGGATTCGCGGCGTGGACTACACGCCAGGGCGAGGTCCGAGAACGCCGACGAAATTCTGGACGTCGAGAACGGTGGATCAAGGACGAGCGCCAGGGAGCTCACGCATGGGGCTGACGGGGAGCTGAGACGAGCGCGTGTGACAAAGCTCAGCGCCAAGCTGCTGCTGTGGAGGGTTTGACACCAGCGTGGACACGAGAACCACAACCAGCACGCAGCGACTCAAGCTAGAACACCAAGACAGCGGAGAAAACTTCCCTGAACTAACCTTGAGACAACTGAATAAGAAGGCAAGGCAGGCGTCCCTGAGCTCAACAAGGATACGATGAACAAGGACTCTGAGGGTGTTATTGGATGCATGGGCAAAGTTACATGGCTCTTCTTACAGGCTCCACGTTGGTTCACAGCATGGCAAATCAGTTCACTTGGTCGATTTATCCCAGCCAAAATATCATACCTGTCCACAACACTACAGGAGAGGGAACAGATAAGAACTTCAGTGTGGACATGCTTTAATGGGACCAGAATTAGATATTTTCAGCAGGGGGTGGGGCCTCTACACCCCTTTTTTCGTCCAATACTTATCTCTGTTAGTGCTCATTCGTGGATTACAGCAGGGTGAAGAGATCTTTTCTTCAGCTTCGATCTGATTCTAGATTCAGTGAACTGAATCACTCTCCTTTTCTACCACTGCATCCCCTTCCAGTTTACACCCTTGGGTCTCACAAATTTCAATGATACCAGACCAACCCAGTTGGCCAAACATGCTCCCCAACCATAGCACTATTAGGTTAATACAACAATCCAAAGTCGAAGTCACACAGAACAAAAGTTACAAATGCTCAAAGTGAACACAATCCACTAAATGTCGTTTTCAGTTAACTGAAAGAAGCTGCCAGGAAGCACTTTGGAACAGATTTACTCCCAAGTTTGTGTAGCTCCAAGCTAAGCACCTCTAAGTAAAGTTGTTCACTAATACTTGGTCTCCAACTTTTCTATATAATTCATAGTCTTAAATTTTGATGGAATGTTCACAAAAGTGTTCCCAAACTGACACCAAACAGTGCAACTTCAGTTTTCAGACACTGATTGAAATTCAGTTTCTGTAACTGACCATCCCAGTCTTAAGCAACTATTACTCCACTTTTCATGCAGTACCAAGCAAACCTTATTTAAGAATACTTGTTCACTATTGTATGGTCTTCCATTTTACTATAGAAACCATAGTCCATAACTCCATAGATTAGCCACAAGAAAACTCCAAAGTTGAGCAAAACTCACTGAAATTCAGTTTTAGATAACTGAACCAAGTCTGAAAATAAAGTCTGACAGCATGTTTTGGGACGCCATTTTCTCCCTGTTGTAAGCACATTCAAGGGCATGACCCTTACCAAGGGTTACTCGCCCAACATTTATATCCATGTTTGCTACAGAAACTAGAGCCTAAAAGCACATGGATTGATCACCAAGGAGCTCCAAATTGGCCACCATTTACTGAATTTCAGTTTTAGTTAACTGAACCAATTTCAGTCACAAGTAACCTAACAGTCCATTTTCAGTCAACGTTTTCTCCACTTTTTGTGTAGGATCATATCCATCACCCTTAAATACATTTGTACACCAACTTATGGTCTTCAATTTCTTTATAGAAACCATAGTTCAAAACCTTATGGATTATTTACCACGAAGCTCCAAAGTAAGTCACAATCACTGAAATTCAGACTTAGAAAATAGTCCAAATCTGAAAATTCAGAATTCAACCAACACTACTTTGAACCACCTTTACTCCTAGTAGCATATGGTTTTAGGGCATCCCACCGAATAAAGGTTTGTTCTCCTATAGTCACTATATAAGGTTGATATAACAATATTTTACTAAAAGTCCATAGTTCAAAAGTTACAGGGGTCCAAAAACAGCTAAACAAAACTATTCTGTATTGAATTCAAATTCCCCCAATCCTGAACTTTTTCAATTTACTCCAAACTTTTCCACATAGCTTGAAAATCTCCAAATAAGAAAGTTGTTCACTTTTCCAAGCTCCACAACTTTGATATATGGATTTTTAGCAAAACATAGCTAGATCTTAAAATTCACTTTTGGGCTAGTTTAGAGTTGAAATTGGACTTGATCTGCTTCAAGTGCTTCATCAATTTATTGCATCTTACTAAAAACAAGGTTAACCTTAAGCTCAAACACAACTTTGGTGTATAGACTCATGTCCAAATTTCCATTGGTTTAAAATTTGCTTGTTTGTACAAGATTTCAAACAAGGTCTCTAAACTTCTCTTGCTCTCTTCGAAACGACACAACCTCACCCTTTTCTCCAAGTTCCAAATGCTTCTGAGGCCAAGTTGCTTAATCAACTTGGTGCTCCACATGTTGCTCCACAAGTTTGGTACAATGACCCTTAGCTAGAACCATATGGATTCCAAACCATCAAAGCCCAATGTTGGCATTAAACACACAAATTCAGACTTTGGTTTTTCACCCAGTCTGAAAATCCAGAATTAAACACTAAATTTTTGGACCACTATTTTTACCAGTTCCAAATAGTTTCAGGGGTATGAACCTTAACCAAACTTATACCCCAACATGTGGTCTTCCACTTCGACACATAAACTGTAACCCATAGCTGTATGGATCAGCCACCAATAGGCTTTCAAAGTTGCTTCAGCATATAAAATCTTCAGTTTCAGATATTGCAGTCTAAAATTCAGATTCTGACATTCCCACTTTGGACCAGTTTTCCACCTAGTTCCATATGAATTTAGGGTTAAGTAGCTTAAACAAAATTACACATCTAGTGTAGCTCTACAGTTTTTCTACTGTGACCATCTTCAAATTGCCTATATATCAAAAGTTATGAATATTAAAAGACAACTACTTGATATTTTTCCAGCCATCCAACCTTAGGTCCAAAAAGTTAATTTATGAGTTTTCTCCATTTCTTCGTATAAAACATGGAACCTGAAAGTTGTTTGGGTTGGAGAACTCTATAACTTTAGTAATTTGACCTTTTGGCGAATCACAAGTTCGACTTTTGGAGCTCTAAACTGAGATTTTTAAAACCAGGTCCTTCACCCTTCACTAATCACAACATCATACTTAGATTATTTTGGATCCTAGTGAATGCATTCTAAGTGTATCAAGCAAGTTAATGCGTGTGCATATGATGGCATGCCAATTTTTTTAGTTCTCGTAACACCAGGGGTGTTACATTGAATGCTTTCAAAGCAATAATTCATCCAGCATATTTATGTATGAAGGTACCATCAGATCAGGGCCCTATTGCTGTGCATGGAAGCTAAGAGGCTGCTAGAAGGGCCGAAGGGAATTGGACGGATTATAGGGCCATTCACAATATAGATGAAGTCGAAGCTCATCAGCAGCATAAGTACATAAGAGATAAAGCTGCCTCAGCGGATCAACCAAAGTTTATGCTTTTGTGCGAAGACATAGCTAAACAGAAGGTGTTGTTTGGATCCCAATTATCTAAGGAATAAGAAAAGGCTTTGTTAAAATTCTTGTTCAATAACAAGGATGTTTTTGCTTGGTCAGCCAATGATCTTTGTGGTGTCAACAGAGATGTTATCGAGCAATCTCTCAATGTACACCCAACTGCCAGACCAAGGAATCAAAAGCCTCAGAAGATGTCAGATGATAAACTTGAAGGTGCAAGAAATGAAGTTAAAAGACTCCTTAGTGTCGGAGTGATCAGAGAGGTGACATACCTAGAATGGCTAGCCAACACTATGATGGTGAAGAAGGCCAATGGAAAGTGGAGAATATGCATTGATTTCATAGATCTCAATAAGGCGTGACCGAAGGATGAATATCCCTTGCCAAGAATAGACTCCCTCATAGATGTGGCAGCCACTTCGGAGCTTATGGGCCTGCTGAACTGTTACTCTGGCTATCATCAAATCTAGATAAAGAAAGAAGATGAGCCCAAAACAAGCTTCATAACCCCTAGTGAAACTTCTTACTATCTTCGGATGCCTGAGGGGCTCAAGAATGCTGGAGGAAGCTTTAGCAGGATGACTTCCAAAGTTCTCTACACTCAAATTGGTAGGAATGTTTTGACATATGTTGATGATATCATAGTCAAAAGTATGAAGCATGAAAATCACATTGCTGATTTGCAAGAAACATTTGCCAATTTCAGAAAGGCTGGCCTCAAGTTAAACCCAGAAAAATGTGTCTTCGGGGTAAAGAAAGGAAAATTCCTTGGATGTCCAGTATCAATAAAGGGGATTGAAGCTAACCCAAACAAAATAGAAGCTATACTTCGGATGGAACCACCAAAGTCAAGAAAAGGTGCTCAGAGATTAACAGGCAGGCTGGCATCATGGAATAGGTTCATTTCAAGATCAGCAAAAAGGAATCTACCATTCTTCGAAGTATTAACGTCGGCTGAAGTCTTTTAATGGGGGCCAACTCAGCAAAAGGCCTTTGAAGATTTGAAACAATATCTTATACAGTTGACAACCCATGCGGTAGTTAGTGTAGCGCTGGTGCAAGAAAAGCAAGATGAACAAACAAAGAAATAAGTCCCAATCTACTTCATCTTCGAAGTACTAAGTCCATCAAAAGGAAATTACATAAAGTTGGAGAAGGTACTCTATGTTGTACTGATGGCCTCCAGGAAGCTTCAGCACTATTTCTAGTCCTACCACATCATAGTACCTTTGTCTCAACCTCTAAAGGATATCATAAGAAACAGAGAAGCTATAGGAAGGGTTGGCAAGTGGGCTATAGAGTTAAACGAGTTCACCATTTACTTTGTTCATAGGTCTTCGAGTCAATCTCAGGCACTAGCAGACTTCATTGTCGATTGGACACCTAGGGCTCATGAAGAAGTGCACCTAACAGATACCGAAGCTTTGACAGTATTCTGTGATAGATCATGGGGAACTTTCGGTGCAGGTGCAGCCGCTATTCTAATTTCACCATCAAAAATCAAAACCTGCTATGCAGCCAGATTGGAGTTCAATTGCACAAACAACATTGCAGAATACAAAACTGTCCTTTTGGGGCTTCGAAAGCTTAGGGCCATGGGGATAAGAAGGGCAGTCCTTAAATCTGATTCTCAAGTCATCATAGGCCAGGTTGACAAAAGTAGCAAGGCAAGAGACCCGAAGCTTGAAAATTATCTTGACACAGTCCGAAGGTTAGGGGCCTCCTTTGAAGGATTTTCAGTGAAAACATCCCAAGAGCAGACAATGAATAGGCAGATTTACTAGCTAAATCAGCGGCACAGGGGCTCCCACTTCCCTTAGAAGTATTCTTTGAAACTCTCAAAGCACCTTCGGTTGAGCTCATGGAAAGAGCGGTGCTCACAATTTTACCTGTGCATAGTGAGGATTGGAGAACAGAAATTGTATCTTTCCTCCAAGACAATTATCCTTCAGATGACGAAGTTTACAAAAAAAGGATGCATGCCAGGACAAGGCCATATGTGATTATAGAAGGGGAATTGTTCATACAAGGAGTTTGTTCTCCATTACTAAAATGCCTATCCAGAGCTTAAGGTCAAGAGCTGATGAAGGAAATACATTCAGAAATATGTGGAGCCCACATTGGATCCAGGCCACTCCTTGGAAAAGTTTTTAGACAAGGATTCTATTGGCCGAAGGCAACTTCGGACGCAGCGGATCTGGTACAAAAATGTGAAAATTGCCAGAAGTGCACCAGAGATCAGAAACAACCTTCATCTTTAACACAACTGATTTAACCCACTTGGCCACTACAAAGATGGGGCCTAGACTTATTGGACCCACTTCCACCAGCCCAAGGGAATTTGAGATAAGTTGTGGTAGCAGTGGAATATTTTTCAAAATGGATCGAAGATAAACCATTGGCTACGATAACTTCGGCCACAGTTCAAAAGTTTTTCTAGCAGAACATCATTTGCCGTTTCGGTGTGCCGAAGGCTATCACAGTCAACAATGGAGCACAATTTGACTCTGAAACATTTAAAACCTTTTGTGATCAGATCGGAATGAAGATACACTTTGCATTAATGTGACATCCAGAATCCAATGGTTTGGTAGAACGGGCCAACGGAATCATTATCACAGTAATAATGAAATAATCCTCAACTTACCAAAGGGAAAGCGGTCAGACGAATTGGTGAATGTAGTGTGGAATCATAACATTGTTGTCTCGAGGTCAACAGGGTTCACTCCATTTAAGCTTTTGTTCGAAGATGAAGCAATAACACTGAAAGAAGCAAAAACAGGATCGATAAGGACTAGCTTCGGTAGAGGACAGAGACACTTGCAAAGTATCAAAAGACACCATAGAAGGGGTCAGACTTCAAGCAATAGATCATATCAATAAATACCAAGCTGAAACAGTAATGTGGCGAGTCAAGAAAGTGAGACTAAAGAATATTAAGCCAGGACATTTGGTGCTTCGAAGAATAGCCAACCTAGAAACAGTAGGGAAGCTACAACTCAAGTGGGAGGGCCCCTTTTTGGTAGTATCTTCGTTAAGACCTGGATCATACAGGTTAAGAGACATGGACGGAAATGACATTCCAAGATCCTAGAACGTACATGAGCTTCGGAGATACTAAGTGTAACAATCATGTAATTTTCTTTCTTTCTCCTATGGCACCCTTTTCCCTTGAAGAGAGGAGAAAGGTTTTTAATGGGACCATAGGTGGTAATTTTCATCTTCCTTTCTCAGCCCTGTCCAATACAAGGGCCAGTTTCCCCATATGTAAAATGTAAACATCTGGGATTACACCATCGAGTGTAAAAATATGAAAAAGCTCCAAAGTCGTTCCTACGGGGATGCAGAGCTAAAATACCACCTAAGTAAAAGGTTAAGTAGCTCCAAAGTCGTTTCTACGGGGATGCAGAGCTAAAATGCCACCAAGTCAAAGGTGAAGAAGCTCCAGCCGGTGGTAGAAGTGTTATTTGATACTGGAGCAACGCATTCTTTCATTACTGCATCATGGGTAGAAGCACACAATCTTCCAATAACTACCATGTCAACCCCCATCCAAATTGACTCAGCCTGTGGTAGAATTCGAGCCGATAGCATTTGCTTGAATGTAAGTGTGGAAATAAGGGGGATAGTGTTTCCCGCTAATCTTATAGTAATGGGTACTCAGGGAATAGATGTCATCCTAGGGATGAACTGGCTAGATAAGTATCAGGCAGTTATCAGTTGCGATAAGAGGACAATCAAGTTGATGTCCCCACTAGGAGAGGAAGTGGTGACCGAGTTAGTCCCGCCTGAGCCAAAGAAAGGAAGTTGTTATCATATGACTATTGATAGGAGTGAAGTAGATCCACTCGAGATTATCAAGGTTGTGTCCGAGTTCCTAGATGTGTTTCCAAAGGACCTACCAGGCATGCCACCAGAGCGAAAAGTGGAGTTTGCCATAGAGCTTCTTCCTGGCACCGCCCCTTCTTTAAGAGAGCTTACAGAATATCTGGACCTGAGTTGGTTGAACTCAAGAAGCAGATTGATGAGTTGTCAGAGAAAGGTTACATCCGGCCAAGCACCTCGCCTTGGGTCGCCCCTGTCCTATTCGTGGAGAAGAAAGATGGCACCAGAAGGATGTGTATCGATTACCGAGCTTTGAATGAAGTCACGATCAAGAACAAGTACCCCTTGCCCAGAATAGAAGATCTGTTCGACCAGTTGAGGGGAGCCAGCATGTTTTCAAAGATAGATCTAAGGTCAGGTTATCATCAGCTCAGGATTTGACCTTCAGATATTCCGAAGACGGCATTCATTACCAAGTATGGGTTGTATGAGTTCACTGTGATGTCGTTTGGTCTAACAAATGCACCGACCTTCTTCATGAATCTAATGAACAGTGTATTCATGGATTATCTCGACAAGTTTGTGGTGGTATTTATTGATGATATTCTGATATATTCTCAAAGCGAAGAAGAGCATGCAGATCATTTGAGGATGGTTTTGCAGAGATTGCGAGAGCACCAGCTGTATGCAAAGTTGAGCAAGTGTGAGTTCTGGATTGATGAAGTCCTGTTCTTGGGTCACATAATCAACAGAGAAGGATTGGCTGTGGATCCGAAGAAAGTGGCATACATTCTGAACTGGAAAGCTCCAACAGATGCTCGAGGAATCAAGAGCTTCATTGGAATGGTCGGATATTATCGGCGATTCATTGAAGGGTTTTCAAAGATTGTGAAACCAATGATAGCTTTGCTAGGCAACAAGGTTGAGTTCAAGTGGACCCAGAAATGCCAAGAAGCCTTTGAAGCGCTGAAAGAGAAGTTGACTACAGCGCCTGTCTTAGTCTTACCTGATGTGCACAAGCCCTTCTCAGTGTATTGTGATGCTTGTTACACTGGTTTGGGATGTGTGTTGGTGCAAGAGGGAAGAGTTGTGCCTTACTCGTCCCGACAGCTGAAGATTCATGAGAAGAATTACCCAATCCATGACCTAGAGTTGGCAGTAGTGGTTCACGCACTGAAGACATGGAGGCACTATCTGTATGGGCAGAAGTGTGATGTTTACACAGACCACAAGAGTCTGAAGTACATATTCACTCAGTCAGAGCTGAATATGAGGCAACGAAGATGGTTAGAGTTGATCAAAGACTATGAAATGGAGATTCATTACCATCCAGGCAAAGCGAACGTAGTAGCTGATGCTTTGAGCTGGAAGAGTTAGGTCAATATGATGGTCGCTCATCCGCCTTATGAGTTGGCCAAAGAGTTTGACAGGTTGAGCCTTAGATTTCTGAATAATATGCGAGGAGTAACAGTTGAGTTAGAACGCACCTTAGAGCGGGAAATCAAAGAAGCACAAAAGAATGATGAGAAGATCAGTGAAATCCGGCGACTGATTCTAGACGGCAGAGGCAAAGACTTTCGGGAAGATGCAGAAGGTGTGATATGGTTCAAAGACCGCTTGTGTGTTCCCAATGTCCAATCCATTCGGGAGTTGATCCTCAAGGAAGCTCATGAGACAGCTTATTCTATACATACTGGAAGTGAGAAGATGTATCAGGATCTGAAGAAGAAATTCTGGTGGTACGGAATGAAGAGGGAAATCGCAGAGCATGTGGCTATGTGTGATAGCTATCGACGGATCAAGGCAGAGCATCAGAGGCCAGCTGGATTGTTGCAACCATTGTGAATTCCTCAGTGGAAATGGGATGAAATCGGAATGGACTTCATAGTCGGATGGCCTCGCACTCGAGCCGGCTACGATTCCATTTGGGTAGTGGTGGATCGCTTAACCAAGTCAGCCCACTTCATACATGTCAAGACCAACTAAAGCAGTGCAGTATTGGCAGAGTTGTATATGTCTCGGATCGTTTGTCTTTATGGTGTGCCAAAGAAGATAGTGTCAAACAGAGGAACACAGTTCACCTCTCATTTCTAGCAGCAGTTGCATGAAGCCTTGGGCACACATCTGAATTTCAGTTCAGCTTATCCGCAGACAGACGGTCAGACCGAAAGAACTAATCAAATCCTTGAAGACATGTTGAGAGCCTGCACATTGCAAGATCAGTCCGGATGGGACAAGAGGTTGCCTTATGCAGAGTTCTCCTATAACAACAATTACCAGGCCAGCTTGAAGATGTCACCATTTCAGGCGCTTTATGGAAGGAGTTGTAGAACTCTGTTGCAATGGGATCAGCCTGGAGAAAAGCAAGTGTTCGGGCAAGACATTTTGCTTGAAGCTGAAGAGAACATCAAGATGGTTCGGGAGAACCTAAAGATAGCGCAATCAAGGCAACGAAGTTATGCAGACACAAGAAGAAGAGAGCTGAGTTTCGAAGTTGGAGATTTTTTTATCTGAAAGTGTCACCTATCAAAGGAGTCAGAAGATTCGGAGTCAAAGGCAAGCTAGCACCCCGCTATATCGGCCCGTATCAGATTCTCACAAGGCGCGGAGAAGTGGCCTATCAGCTTAGCCTGCCAGAGAATTTGTCTGCCGTGCATGATGTCTTTCATGTGTCTCAGTTGAAGAAATGTCTGTGTGTGCCAGAAGAGCAGTTGCCAGTGGAGGGTCTTGAAGTCCAAGAAGACTTGACCTATATTGAGAAGCCAACGCAAATCATTGAGACTGCAGACAGAGTCACCCGAAGGAAGACTATCAGAATGTGCAAAGTCAGATGGAGTCATCACTCTGAGGAAGAAGCAACTTGGGAGCGTGAAGATGACCTGATGGCTAAATATCCCGAACTCTTTGCTAGCCAACCTTGAATCTCGAGGGCGAGATTCTTTTAAGGGGGATAGGTTTGTAATGCCCCGAATTTGAGAGTTGAATTTTTTCTTTCTCCAGCACTCACCAAATTCGGGCGTTACCTTTCCTCTTTCTTTTTCTCCTCGCGATGCCTTGTTCTCTTTCAAAGTTCTAGCGAGACCCAGCTCGATATCTTGTGTGAGTAAACCCTAGAAATACTTTCTTTTGTTTGTTGCACCATGCCGGACCATGCATTTGTTTTGATTGAGTGAATTTGTGAAATCATTCATCTAGAAAATAGATTCAAAAAGGGAAAACCTTTTCTTTCTCTCCCCTTCCCCCCTCCTCCCCTTGCGGCCCGACCAGGCGCGTGGCCCAGCCGCGGCAACCCCCCCTCTCCTTCGTGGGCTGGCTCAGCGGCCCAGCCGCCCCCCGCGCGCGGCCCAGCCGCCCCCCGCGCGCGGCCCAGTCGGCCTTGGCGGCCCAACCGCCCCTGCTCCCCTCGCGCGTGGTGCACGCGCGGCAGTTAGCCGCCGCCGCCACCACCCCTCCCCGTGGGCCCCACCCGTCATCCCCTCCCCTCCCCCCAAATTCTCTCTCTCTCTCTCTCCCCGCGCCCGCTCTCCCTCGTCTCCCCTGCCCCGCTGCCGAACCGCCGCTCGCCCTGGCCCCCTCCCCGCGCGGTAAGCCCCTCCCCCCTCCTCTCTCCTCTCCCCTCCGTCCCCTCCCCCGGCCATGGCGCGCGGCGCCCTCCCTGCGGCGCGGCGTCCCCGCCCCAGCCCGGCGCGCTCCCCTGCCCCGGCGCGACGCGCTCGTCGGCGCAGCCCAGCGCGCGGCCCCCGCCCCGGTGCGCTCCCCGTCCCCGGCGCGCTCGCCCTCCCTGTCCCCGCGGCGCGACCATGACGTGGTGGCGCGGCACGCCCCCCCCCACGCGCGCTTGCCCCCGGCCTGCCTCGATGCGGCTTGGCGTGCGGCCCCTCCCTGCGTAGCCCGCGGCGGCGCGGCATGGCGCGCCCGCCCCTGCTCGCGGCGCCCGGCGTGCCCTGCCCCTGCCCTTGCGCGGCCTTGAGCTCGGCCCGACGTGCCTATGGCGCGTGGTCCTGGCGCCTGCTCGCGGCGCGTCAGCGCGGCCTTGCGCAAGCGCGTGCTCACGTGGTGCATACGGTGCTTTGGCACGACTCGCCGTGCCCTCGGCGCGCTCGTCTACCCCTAAACGTGCCCGTCTACCCCCCCCCCCCCCCCCCCCCCCGTGTATTCCATGCGTAGTGATCATGTTGTTTATATTAATGAAACGGAAACTCAACTCATAAATTGATTACGTTAGTTATTTCATGTAGTTATGATGAAGACATCCACACTACTGATGCATCTATACCAATACAAGTACCAATTTCTGGTCCTATTACTCGCGCTCGTGCTCGTCAACTCAACCATCAGGTGATTACACTCTTGAGTTCATGTCCATCATATTTAGACCATGGAGACCCGTGCACTCTTGTTTTGCTTAGGAATCAGGGAGAAGACCGAAAGGGAAAAGGATTTGAACATGCTGGATTCGGACTGCAGAAGAACACCAACTTGTGACGGTCACCACGGTCAGATGCGGGCTCGGATTGGAATGTTCAAGCACAACATGGAAAGCTTATCAAGTCTACTTTCATATGGATCCGGAATTATAGTCATATCTGTTCTGAGGCCGCCGTAATCATTGTTTTCTTACCGAGACATTTCCTGCCTTTTCTGCCCATGGTGCTGCGTCACCCTATTTTGGCCCAATGGGTCGTGTATCAAGTTAGGTCCATTAGGGACGCATCCTAGGGTTGCAGCACGACCCCAATACCCTTGTGGTCGTCCTCCCATGTTTATAAACCCCCTAGCCGCCACCAAGAACAGCGGGTTTTGTTTAGATCAAGTTTAGCTCTCGCTACTTGCTTGTAAGCGCGCGTGCTGGTTCAGCCGCCCGTCTTCTTGTCTTCGGAACCCCACCATATTGGAGTTTGATTTGGAAACCTACATTTAGATCTGGTAATTCAGTACTTGTTCTACTTGTTCTTGCTAGTTCTTCGATTGCTTGCAGGACGAGTGCCCTAGTGGCCAGGGTGTCACGCTCCACAAGATCGTTACAGCCATAGAAGGTGGTGTATCGGTTGCTAAGGCGCAGCGTCTTTGGAAGGCTGTAGTCGGGCCGTGAACGTCGTCTCCTCCCCCAATCGAGTTATTCCACACCCTCTCATTGAAAGATCGGGCAATCACCCAACGGGTGCACATCAGTTGGTAATCAGAGCAAGGTTTATCGGTGAGAGATTTACTTTTCTTCGCTGTTTTCTTATCTCCTATAGTCCAGAAAAAGCCAAAAAATAGTAGATTAGTTTTACCGCAATCCTATAAACCATTGAGCATTTACTAGTACTACTTAGTTAGGGCTTGTTGAGTTTTTGGTTGCATCGGTTGTGTCGAGTTGCTGGTCTTAGTTTATTCCTTTAGAGTTTTGAGTTCTACCACGTTTTGGTCACCACGAAATCCACCATCACCAAAAACATCTCTGGTTCGTTTTTGCCACCACGGATACATATCATATCCGATTTGGAAGTTTAAATACAATCTGGAAAGCTTATCTTATCTTCTTTCCAACGGATCTGACCTTATCTCAAAATTCGTTCTGAGCGCTCCGCAATCATCGTAGAGATTTCTGGACTTCCTATATTAACAAGATTTGTTAAATCTGATTTAAAGGGGTTGTTAGCAATATCTTTATTGTTTGGGTTGTCATAGTGAAAAAAAAAGGGTTTAGGCCCCTGCAAAAAAAAAACAGAAGAAGAAAAAAAAAATAGAAAAGAAAAAAAAAGGAAAAGAAGAAGAAGGGGGCTGAATCTCTAAATCTGTTGTTTCTCTTTGTGCTGTGCTAGTTGTTCTTTTTCAGTGACTACCTTTGTGCCTAGGCTCACGTCTCTAGCCTGGTTTAGCCTAGGACCAGCACAGTACCACCGTTGAACGATTATTCAGCTTGCTTTTGTAACTAACGTGGTACTAGTGTATTCCTTGCTTCAGCCCACCTACAACTCTACATATTTCGACTACAGTTTGACAGGTCGTGTTGCTGCGGCACCGATACACTTATTCCACGGTTGCAGACTTGTTGGTTGCTGACCCCTCCTGTTGTGCAAGGTAAGAATTGGTAAGAGCTTGTGTGGCAGGTTGAGAGTGAGCGCCTTGCAGTAGCTACATCCTAATAGTTGTAGAGTTTTCATTCCTTCACGTTTTTTTTCTTGTTGCCTCTGTTCGTCTAACCATGGCAGGATTGGAGGTTGATGATGCTTCTCGTAATATGCCACACTCTCCTCGCACCAAGGGTATCATACAACACTTTGTAAGGCTGGTGAAGACGCACACGGAAGGTCTTGATAATGACATGCAGGTGACGAATGAAAAGATGGGGCAATTGGAGGCCACACAGATCGACACAAACACCAAACTTGCAAATGTGGAAATGACAGTTGCTCATATTGACAAGAGCCTTGTCGCACTCTTGAGGCGGTTTGATGAGATGCATGCTAATATCAATGGTGGGCGTGATGAGGGCGCCGAAGGTAACTGGGATGACTATGTTGCTGATACCGAACAAGATGACCAAGAAGCACCTAATCGCCGGCGACTACGTACTAACCGTAGAGGTATGGGTGGTTTTCGCCGACGTGAGGTACATGGTAATGATGATGCTTTTAGTAAGGTTAAATTTAAAATACCTCCTTTTGATGGTAAATATGACCCCGATGCTTACATTACTTGGGAGATTGCGGTTGATCAAAAGTTTGCATGCCATGAATTTCCTGAGAATGCGCGGGTTAGAGCTGCTACTAGTGAGTTTACTGAATTTGCTTCTGTTTGGTGGATAGAACATGGTAAGAAGAATCCTAATAACATGCCACAAACTTGGGATGCGTTGAAACGGGTCATGCGGGCTAGATTTGTTCCTTCTTATTATGCACGTGATATGTTAAACAAGTTGCAACAATTGAGACAGGGTACTAAAAGTGTAGAAGAATATTATCAGGTATTACAAATGGGTATGCTGCGTTGTAACATAGAGGAGGGTGAGGAATCTGCTATGGCTAGATTTTTGGGCGGGTTAAATAGGGAAATTCAGGACATCCTTGCTTATAAAGATTATGCTAATGTAACCCGATTGTTTCATCTTGCTTGCAAAGCTGAAAGGGAAGTGCAGGGACGACGTGCTAGTGCAAGGTCTATTGTTTCTGCAGGAAAATCTACACCATGGCACCAGCGCACGACTACGTCCATGACCGGCCGTACACCAGCACCAACTCCTTCGCCAAGTCGACCAGCACCCCCGCCTTCCTCCAGCGACAAACCACGTGCATCTTCCACAAATTCAGCAACCAAATCTGCCCAGAAACCCGCAGGTAGTGCCTCTTCAGTAGCTTCCACAGGTAGAACAAGAGATGTTCTGTGTTATCGATGCAAGGGCTATGGACACGTGCAGCGTGATTGTCCTAATCAGCGTGTTTTGGTGGTAAAAGACGATGGTGGGTATTCCTCTGCTAGTGATTTGGATGAAGCTACACTTGCTTTGCTTGCGGCTGATGATGCAGGCACTAAGGAACCACCCGAAGAACAGATTGGTGCAGATGATGCAGAGCATTATGAGAGCCTCATTGTACAGCGTGTGCTTAGTGCACAAATGGAGAAGGCAGAGCAGAATCAGCGACATACGTTGTTTCAAACAAAGTGTGTCATTAAGGAGCGTTCATGTCGTTTGATCATTGATGGAGGTAGCTGCAACAACTTGGCTAGCAGCGACATGGTGGAGAAGCTTGCACTTACGACCAAACCGCACCCGCATCCATATCACATTCAATGGCTCAACAATAGTGGTAAGGTCAAGGTAACCAAGCTGGTACGAATTAATTTTGCTATTGGTTCATATCGTGATGTTGTTGACTGTGATGTTGTGCCTATGGATGCTTGTAATATTCTGCTAGGTAGACCATGGCAATTTGATTCAGATTGTATGCATCATGGTAGATCAAATCAATATTCTCTCATACACCATGATAAGAAAATTATTTTGCTTCCCATGTCCCCTGAGGCTATTGTGCGTGATGATGTTGCTAAAGCTACCAAAGCTAAAACTGAGAACAACAAGAATATTAAAGCTGTTGGTAATAACAAAGATGGGATAAAATTGAAAGGACATTGCTTGCTTGCAACAAAAACTGATGTTAATGAATTATTTGCTTCCACTACTGTTGCCTACGCCTTGGTATGCAAGGATGCTTTGATTTCAATTCAAGATATGCAGCATTCTTTGCCTCCTGTTATTACTAACATTTTGCAGGAGTATTCTGATGTATTTCCAAGTGAGATACCAGAGGGGCTGCCACCTATACGAGGGATTGAGCACCAAATTGATCTTATTCCTGGTGCATCTTTGCCGAATCGTGCGCCATATAGGACAAATCCAGAGGAAACAAAAGAAATTCAGCGACAAGTGCAAGAACTACTCGACAAAGGTTACGTGCGTGAGTCTCTTAGTCCGTGTGCTGTTCCGGTTATTTTAGTGCCTAAAAAAGATGGAACATGGCGTATGTGTGTTGATTGTAGGGCTATTAATAATATCACGATACGTTATCGACACCCTATTCCACGTTTAGATGATATGCTTGATGAATTGAGTGGTGCCATTGTGTTTTCTAAAGTTGATTTGCGTAGTGGGTACCACCAGATTCGTATGAAATTGGGAGATGAATGGAAAACTGCTTTCAAAACTAAGTTCGGATTGTATGAGTGGTTAGTCATGCCTTTTGGGTTAACTAATGCACCTAGCACTTTCATGAGATTAATGAACGAGGTTTTGCGTGCCTTCATTGGAAAATTTGTGGTAGTATACTTTGATGACATATTGATCTACAGCAAATCTATGGATGAACATGTTGATCACATGCGTGCTGTTTTTAATGCTTTACGAGATGCACGTTTATTTGGTAACCTTGGGAAGTGCACATTTTGCACCGATCGAGTTTCGTTTCTTGGTTATGTTGTGACTCCACAGGGAATTGAGGTTGATCAAGCCAAGGTAGAAGCGATACATGGATGGCCTATGCCAAAGACTATCACACAGGTGCGGAGTTTCCTAGGACTTGCTGGCTTCTATCGCCGTTTTGTGAAGGACTTTAGCACCATTGCTGCACCTTTGAATGAGCTTACGAAGAAGGGAGTGCATTTTAGTTGGGGCAAAGTACAAGAGCACGCTTTCAACGTGCTGAAAGATAAGTTGACACATGCACCTCTCCTCCAACTTCCTGATTTTAATAAGACTTTTGAGCTTGAATGTGATGCTAGTGGAATTGGATTGGGTGGTGTTTTGTTACAAGAAGGCAAACCTGTTGCATATTTTAGTGAAAAATTGAGTGGGTTTGTTCTAAATTATTCTACTTATGATAAGGAATTATATGCTCTTGTGCGAACATTAGAAACATGGCAGCATTATTTGTGGCCCAAAGAGTTTGTTATTCATTCTGATCATGAATCTTTGAAACATATTCGTAGTCAAGGAAAACTGAACCGTAGACATGCTAAGTGGGTTGAATTTATCGAATCGTTTCCTTATGTTATTAAGCACAAGAAAGGAAAAGAGAATATCATTGCTGACGCTTTGTCTAGGAGATATACTTTGCTGAATCAACTTGACTACAAAATCTTTGGATTAGAGACGATTAAAGACCAATATGTTCATGATGCTGATTTTAAAGATGTGTTGCTGCATTGTAAAGATGGGAAAGGATGGAACAAATATATCGTTAGTGATGGGTTTGTGTTTAGAGCTAACAAACTATGCATTCCAGCTAGCTCCGTTCGTTTGTTGTTGTTACAGGAAGCACATGGAGGTGGCTTAATGGGACATTTTGGAGCAAAGAAAACGGAGGACATACTTGCTGGTCATTTCTTTTGGCCCAAGATGAGAAGAGATGTGGTGAGATTGGTTGCTCGTTGCACGACATGCCAAAAGGCGAAGTCACGGTTAAATCCACACGGTTTGTATTTGCCTCTACCCGTTCCTAGTGCTCTTTGGGAAGATATTTCTATGGATTTTGTGCTGGGATTGCCTAGGACTAGGAAGGGACGTGATAGTGTGTTTGTGGTTGTTGATAGATTTTCTAAGATGGCACATTTCATACCATGTCATAAAACTGATGATGCTACTCATATTGCTGATTTGTTCTTTCGTGAAATTGTTCGCTTGCATGGTGTGCCCAACACAATCGTTTCTGATCGTGATGCTAAATTTCTTAGTCATTTTTGGAGGACTTTGTGGGCAAAATTGGGGACTAAGCTTTTATTTTCTACTACATGTCATCCTCAAACTGATGGTCAAACTGAAGTTGTGAATAGAACTTTGTCTACTATGTTAAGGGCAGTTCTAAAGAAGAATATTAAGATGTGGGAGGACTGTTTGCCTCATGTTGAATTTGCTTATAATCGATCATTGCATTCTACTACAAAGATGTGCCCATTTCAGATTGTATATGGTTTGTTGCCTCGTGCTCCTATTGATTTAATGCCTTTGCCATCTTCTGAAAAACTAAATTTTGATGCTACTAGGCGTGCTGAATTGATGTTAAAACTGCATGAAACTACTAAAGAAAACATAGAGCGTATGAATGCTAGATATAAGTTTGCTAGTGATAAAGGTAGAAAGGAAATAAATTTTGAACCTGGAGATTTAGTTTGGTTGCATTTGAGAAAGGAAAGGTTTCCTGAATTACGAAAATCTAAATTGTTGCCTCGAGCCGATGGACCGTTTAAAGTGCTAGAGAAAATTAACGACAATGCATATAGGCTAGATCTGCCTGCAGACTTTGGGGTTAGCCCCACATTTAACATTGCAGATTTAAAGCCCTACTTGGGAGAGGAAGTTGAGCTTGAGTCGAGGACGACTCAAATGCAAGAAGGGGAGAATGATGAAGACATCCACACTACTGATGCATCTATACCAATACAAGTACCAATTTCTGGTCCTATTACTCGCGCTCGTGCTCGTCAACTCAACCATCAGGTGATTACACTCTTGAGTTCATGTCCATCATATTTAGACCATGGAGACCCGTGCACTCTTGTTTTGCTTAGGAATCAGGGAGAAGACCGAAAGGGAAAAGGATTTGAACATGCTGGATTCGGACTGCAGAAGAACACCAACTTGTGACGGTCACCACGGTCAGATGCGGGCTCGGATTGGAATGTTCAAGCACAACATGGAAAGCTTATCAAGTCTACTTTCATATGGATCCGGAATTATAGTCATATCTGTTCTGAGGCCGCCGTAATCATTGTTTTCTTACCGAGACATTTCCTGCCTTTTCTGCCCATGGTGCTGCGTCACCCTATTTTGGCCCAATGGGTCGTGTATCAAGTTAGGTCCATTAGGGACGCATCCTAGGGTTGCAGCACGACCCCAATACCCTTGTGGTCGTCCTCCCATGTTTATAAACCCCCTAGCCGCCACCAAGAACAGCGGGTTTTGTTTAGATCAAGTTTAGCTCTCGCTACTTGCTTGTAAGCGCGCGTGCTGGTTCAGCCGCCCGTCTTCTTGTCTTCGGAACCCCACCATATTGGAGTTTGATTTGGAAACCTACATTTAGATCTGGTAATTCAGTACTTGTTCTACTTGTTCTTGCTAGTTCTTCGATTGCTTGCAGGACGAGTGCCCTAGTGGCCAGGGTGTCACGCTCCACAAGATCGTTACAGCCATAGGAGGTGGTGTATCGGTTGCTAAGGCGCAGCGTCTTTGGAAGGCTGTAGTCGGGCCGTGAACGTCGTCTCCTCCCCCAATCGAGTTATTCCACACCCTCTCATCGAAAGATCGGGCAATCACCCAACGGGTGCACATCAAGTTAATTATCAACTTAGTTTAGTGTCAACCAATTGGAAATAACGATATTTCTATCAATGCATGTGATTAACACTTGTTAGTGTAACTAGGTGGAACTAGATCACATAATGACTAATTATGCATCTACCCGTAATACGCTTCGATTATAGCTTTAACCACTACGAGGCCTTCCCTCTTCTCTTTCTAGCCATGGCGAATGCAATATCGTATGTCATATCTTATGTATATTCAGTTTATCTGCTCTTTTGTATGGTGTACTGTTTATTTCCTAATTCAAATGGATGGATGTATGTTTGCGCTCGCACAGAGAACAGTCTGGTTGAGGAGTCTGAGAAACTCGTAGGAGAAGCCCCTGAGCAGCAACTGGTTGGTGGAGGCAAGTGTTCCTTGACCTATCTTTGTCCTATACAATTCTATAATTCACTTCCTGCATTTACACAGTTATACTTAAGGATTGACTAGCTTTTGTTATCTATGTCCTTGCTTACCTATTTGGGTTGGATTATTATGGTTTAGCTTTATGCTAGTGCTTAACATTAATCAATGAACATGATGAGATTTATCTATGATACGCTGTTTCCCTGCTTTATCATGATGTTATACTTGTGGCATTTAAGGGGGCTCGAGCGATTTCTCAAGTACCTCTTCGTAAGGACCTGTTCGTTGGATGACCGCCCGGGAAAACAGTGCAACCATGAGGGTGGAGTGGGACGCCCTTAGCTGAATAATTAGAAGAACCAGGGTGTAGTTCGCTTAGCCGTCGTGCCGTTAATGGGGCTCGGTGTATGCGGCTCGCTCTGCCAAGGTTGGTTCGCCCCTTGGGGAGGAGTGCGGTGCATTTAGGAAACCTAACGGGCGGCTATAGCCCCGGGGAATCTTTGTAAAGGCTACGTAGTGATACTCTGCTGGGTCACCTTGGTAGTGATCAATGGAGAGTCATGATCTCTGGGCAGAAAGGAAATCACGACTTGTGGGTAAAGTGCGCAACCTCTGCAGAGTGTTTGAAAACTGATATATCAGCCGTGCTCGTGGTTATGAGCGGCCAAGGGAGCTCCATTGATTACAGACACATTGATCAGAGTTGTTCGGATTACAGGTGGCGATGAGAATGGTGGTTTTGGTATTGACTATGGTAAGGGTAAGTGGTATTCTTTCCGTTTGGAAAGGGTATGTTGGGGGCCTTCGGCTTCCGAAGGTCCTCAAAAACATGATTTGACAATGTTTTCCAAGTATGCGAGCAGGTATCTTCGGAATCAGGTTGCGGGTATACAAGAGCATGGTCAAGACGAAGCTTGACTCAAATGGAAGACGATCATGACGAAGGATGAAACGATCACGAAGCTATGTGCAAAAGAGCTTCGGCATGACAACAGAAAGGGGAAACCGACTTAAAGATGAAAAGTCAAATTAGACCTCGAAGAATTACCATAGAGTTATTGATAAAAGTAAAGGGCATTAATGTAATTTTACACGGGCTGCGTCCCGTGCCTATAAATAGATGAACAGTACTCTCGTACTGTTCATGCTGACTTGGCATTAGCATCACGCTTGTACCCTTACTTTCCTTCAAGCCGAAGGTACATTTGTAATTTGCTGTTGTTTATATAAGTAAAATAAATAGAAATAAATTGATAATAATGTTCAAAGTTATCATGTTATTTTTTGTGTCTTATCCTTTATTATGATTATGAAGGTGTGACCTTCATAACCTTCGTCCGAAATCCATTATATCCAAAGGGAAATAATGCTTCGAAGGACGAAGAGCTTTGATATTTAACATTTTATGTTGCCTTGTTCTTAATTCATAGCATTTGAGAACAAGTCCCAACAGGGTACTTTTGGGTTAACAACTTGGGTTAATACTAAAACCTGGCTCTCTCTACTAGTAATAATAATATGACCAACTAAAAGCAACTGCTTGACTTACCCCCACATAAAGCTAGTCCACTACAGCCAAACAGGACACTTGCTGAGTATGTTGATGTGTACTCACTCTTGCTCTACACACCAAAACCCCCCTTTCCCTAGGTTGTCAGCATTGCAACCACTGCTCAGGAGAAGATGAAGCCGTGGAAGGAGACTTCTAGGAGTTCCAAGATTATGACGAGTTTTAGGCGTGGGTTAGCGGCAACCCCCAGTCGGCTGCCTGTGAAGGCCGCGTGTATCTACATTTCTTTTCCGCACTTTGATTATTGTAAAGACTATGTGGATGTCTCAGACATATGATGTAATCGACTATTATTACGCTTTATGTTATTATTTGAGAACTGTGTGATGATGTCTAGTTATGTAACTGCTATGTACGTGAATTGCTGATCCTAGCACGTACATGGTTTGCATTCGGTTTGCCTTCTAAAACCGGGTGTGACAGTATCTTAGATCATATGTATCTCTAATCAAAGAGGATCCCAAGGCCACTCATAACCATGAGCACGACTGATATACCAGTTTCTAACCCTCTGCAGAGGTCGCACACTTTACCCACAAGTCGTGATTCCCATTCTGTCCGGAGATCATGACTCTCCATTGATCACTAACAAGGTGACCTAGCAGGGTCTCACTACGTAGCCTTTACAAAGATTTCCCAGAGGTCATAGTCGCCCGTTAGGTATCTCCAGTTTGATAAACACAGTACATCTCCCCAAACGAAAGGTGACTAAAAAAACCAAATCAAGAACCTCAGCAACCAGCCTCGGTAGAGCAAGTACTGTGCCCGAACCCCATTGACGGCCCTACGACGATGTTTGGCCAGTAGTTGGCTTCGCCGTAGGGCCGTCAATGGGGTTCGGGCACAATGTTATCCCGGGTTGTCACTCCCCAAACAGGTCCTTACAGAGAGGTACTCAGGAAACAACCTGAGCCCCCTAAAGTATCACAAGAACATCATCGGGATAAAATCATCGTATCATAATATTCACATCATATTCATTGATTAAAGTAAAG
The DNA here is from genome assembly GCF_902167145.1 of Zea mays. Lineage (NCBI taxonomy): Eukaryota > Viridiplantae > Streptophyta > Magnoliopsida > Poales > Poaceae > Zea > Zea mays. The sequence goes on from NC_050097.1 coordinate 95,770,576, forward strand.
CGATAGCATAGTGCTAATCATAATAACCCAAAAAGTAAACAAGGATAAGGTAAATACAAACTAGTCAATCCTTAGGTTTCAATAATGTAATGCGGTACGGTGAATTATAAGTATGTAGGACATAATAAGTCAGAGGACACTTGCCTTCACCAAACAGATGCTCAGGATCTTCAATCTCGTAGAGCTCGAGGAGCTTGATCACTTGGTCGTCGAAGCTTGACTGTCGATTCCTTAAAGCTTGGAGATGGATCGCATTCTAATCGCAACGCGAAGTGAAGGCGAACAAACACAAGCAAGCAAACACATATATGCATAAGAACATTACATCATACAAATACAAACATAATAAAACATGCAAACGAAATAGAGCGCGTTACTACTGTCATGCAAGGAAAAAGAAACGCGATGGTCAGGGCTACGATCGAGAAGTCATCGTATTTACACTAAATAAGTATTAATCGACATAATCATATTAATTATAACTACTATTTAGTTTTGATTAATCTGCTACACTAATAGTTGTCACTTAAGTAAGTAATTTAATTAATACGAGAGATTCTAAATGGGGCGAAATTAACGACACACGACAAGATGCGCGATGTGCAAAAATAATGCGCGAACGATGCACAGGCACACGCGACTTAGCGCGCGGACGATGCGCGGCGATGCGCATGATCCGCACTCGCGGCACACGCACACAACGTGTGACGATGCATGCGAAACAGCACGCGCGACAGCACGCGAACGACGCGCGAAGCAACACGCCACCGCTGTGAAACAGAGCGCGCGACAGGCGAGAAAAACTAAATAAGAGACATGTTTATACTAAACAAATATTAAATCAATAAAAAGTAGTTAAGTTAATATTAGCGATGTCAATGTTTATTATAAAAGCGCAAGTTGAACACTACACATTTAATCTAATTGGAATATTAATCTAATAAATATTAGTCGAGCAAACCTTAAGTTAATCATCTAAAACATGTGACCTGACGAATTAACGTTATTAACATGAGTGATTATAAGTGAAAACAATTTATTATCAGAAGCAGACGTCGCGCGACCCACGTGATCGACATGCGAGATATGCACTAACGACACGCGACAAGGCAAGCGACACGTGTAAATGGCACACGCGACACATGCACACGACGTGTGACAACACGTGCAAATAGCACACGCAACACACGCGAACGACGCGTGACAACGCGTACGAACAGCACGCGGATGTCGCGACGACAAGTGCGACACATGATAATCACTCACAAATAGCATGTTTATAATAAACAAGTATTAAATGAAAAGCGTTTAAGTTGGTATTAACCAAATCAACATTTATATTTATAGAAGCATGAGTTAAAACTATAACCTAGTTTTAATTAGAAGGCCGTTTTTAATATCTATAGAATACCGAAAGGACAAATAAATAAATAATTAATTAAACTTGTTACATGACTAGATAACATTACTAATACAAAATCGACGTTATCACGAAGTTGACATGACTAAAACGAGACGTAACGGGTTTACGCATAATAGAATAAATAACAATTCACGGATTATAAACGACGTGACATACGAGAACTACTAAACACATGTCGTGATTACACTAAGCAAGTATTGAATCAAAACATTCGCGTTGGTATTAATGACGTTAACTTATATTTATAAAAGTGCAACTTAAAACTATAAATTAAATTGCTATTTTAATAACCATCGAACAAACCATTAATTAATTAATTAACAGAACATGCATTACGGCCAAAATTATGTTTTTAACGTGTACACGACTTTACTACGAAACTAACATAACTGGAACGGGATCAATCGGACGTTAAAAGATAACGCATATTTAATAAGCCTTGGATTAAAATGATGTGGCGTGATTTGATTGGTCGAGAGGTTGCCACGCGGAGGGTCGTGGGGTTCGTGGCCGCAGAAAATCCGTGGGTTATGCGTGGGACGATTTTGTTTTTGCTGATCGCATGAAGGAAAAAAATGTGGGGCATACAATGGCTTTGGCTCTGCATGTCGTGCATGCGGTGGGGCCAGGTGGCCTTGTTGCAAACGCGCGGCAAGAGGAAAAGTGGAAAAAGTGGGCGGGTGGAAACTGCATGCAAGGTGGGCCCCAAGGTGGTTTTCTTTTCTGGGCGTCAGGGAAAGAGATCGTGCGTGGGGTGTGGCCGCATGGGCATGCAGGTGGGCCCATCGGCTGGTTCCTCTCTTTCCTACTTAGCAGCTAGCACACGACGTTCTTCTTCCTTGGAGCTTGGACAAGAAAACTGGCATGGGGAAGAGAGAAGGAGGGGCCAGCCGAGGCCTCACCGGCCAGCTAGCCAGGCCGCCGCGGGGTAGGGGCAGTCGGGCCTGGACACTCGCCAGGCCACGCCGTGACTGCCAGGTTGGGGCGCCGGGCGAGGGCACTGATGGCCGGACGGCTGGTCGCGGTGCGCTGGCGGCTCGCCGGGGCAGCTGGCCGCCACGCCGGGCAAGCAGGAGCACCGCACGCTGGAGGGGCGGTCAGCAGGGGCTCGCTTGGGCTGTGCGCGTGCGGTCGGGGATGGTGCCGCGCGGAGCTGCAGGGGTGCGCAAAGGAGAAACACGTACACTCGCAAAGGAGAAACGCGCACGCGCGCTAAGCTGCCGCGGCACTGCGCTGGGCGGGCGAGCATCCACCGGAGGGAAAGGGATGGGCAGCGTCGGGGACGGCGACCGCCACGACGGCTCTATTGATCTGGGCGTCGGTATAACGGACGAAGGGAGGATGAGTGAGCTGCGTACCTGGTAACTACTGCTCATGGGATCTGGATCCAGAGAAGTTGGTATCCATGTAGAGGGAAGGAGTTTTGGCCATAGGGATATAGAAGAAGGAACGTTTGCGTATATAAATAAGGTGGGGTGTGGTGAGGCAGTTGCGCGCACAACGCGCGGGGCGCTACGCGACGAGGCGAGGCAAAACGAGGTGGCCGCGACTGATTCTGAATAGATGCGTGCGTGTAAAACAGATAACAATCTAGGAAAAACGGATTTGACTTATGGGCCTCATGTGTCAGCGAGAGGAGCATGTGAGGCGGTTGCGTCAGCGCGATACGGCGAGGGCGGGGAGAAGGTTGTGCGCACGAGCGTTGCGTGACGAGATGACATGAGGTAAGATTGATGGAGGAGTAGACTTAGACGGAGGGTAGACAGAGGGAATAGACGAAAGCTCGACGAGGTAGTCGGGGTAGCAGATGCAAGCGACTTGCTGTTCGCGAGGAGAAGCGGTTCGGTGATCTCGTGAAAAAGAACACGCGATCCGGAACAGGCTCGACGAGAGAATATATATATATATATATATATATATATATATATATATATATATATATATTTGAGTTTCCAAAATTTTATTGTTTTCGTAAATACTAAATTTTAAGTATTTAATTAATATTAGAAAAACTGAAATTCATATTTCATACTCGAAGAAACGTTCCGAAGATTCCAAAAACTCTTGGGAACATCCTCGAGATATTTTAATATGTTACGATAATATTTTGCACTCATAAATACTATGCATCAGCATGAATGCAACAATCAAAGTTCCTCTAAGATTTTATTTTACTAGGCTTATGCATAGATATAAAGCAAAATAACTCTTCACTATTTAGGAAAAAGAAAAGAAAAGTAAGGAAAAGAGAGGGTAACACCTGAATTTGATGAATATTAGAAAAGAAATTTTATATCCCAAATTCAGGGTGTACACATAGCTCCGATAGAATTGAAGATACTTTTTAATCGAGTAGTACATTGTGTTGCAAAGCCGAAGCATTTATCCCGAAGAGCTTTAAGTGTTCCGCTTAACTTAAGATTCTTCTCAGCTTTAGCCTTGATTGTCATGTTTAAAGCTTCAGACTCACGCCTAAATCGACTTGAGTTTTCTTCCAAAAGTATCTTTGGTTCCTTTAGCTCTTTACTCAAATTCTCATTCTAAAGCCAAGCTTCGACAAGTGAGCCCTCGGTTGAGATGAGCAAGGCGTCTTTTTCCTTCAACGAATTTTCAAGTTATTCAATCCTCTTCTCCAAGCCACTGATAACAAACTCGTTTTTCCTATCTTCGTCATATTGCTACATTTTTAGAGTCTTGCTTAGCAGTAAACTCTACGTCAAAAGACGAAGTCGAGTTAGACCTTAATTAATGAAATGTTAAAACTAACCCAATGAAGGAAAACGTTAGAAAAATCATACTTTAAAATTTGAGTAGAATAAACTGCTTGTGATATGTTGTCTCCTATAACCGCTGATGTCTTTTTCTAGCTTCAAAAATCTGATACTCTTCGACAGCATGTTCACAATTTTAGCCCCAGCACGATCAAGAATACATCCTAAAATCTCTTCATCCATGCCACCGAAGAGAACAGATCCAGGCTGGTAGTCACCAGACATAACAAATTCCTTCAATTTAGATATATTCTCTTCGAAAAGCTGTTGGCCGCCCAGGTGCCGTAGATCGAAGCTTGTCTTCCGAAGAGGCTTCTTTAGTTCTTTTTCCCCTTGACGCTGAAGTCCCAACAGCAATTGTCCCCTCGGTAATTTTCTCAGGTGCAACATTAGCAATAAGCCTATCGATTTCTAATAAGGTTGTCCCGAGGGGACCACCACTGTTTTCAGCTTGTTGAGGCCCTTCGTCGACCATAGCGAGTACAACTTTCGTTTGAACCATCGGAGGTAGAGTATCAAGAACAACTCTCATCTCATTCAACATTCGACGTTTCTTCTGTGCATTCCCTCCGCCGGGTGCTAAAGGTTCCATGTCTACCTCTGCTTCGGTAGTTCCCTTAACATTTTTCTTCTGTGGTTGTAATAGGCTTGTTAGCTCTGATCCTATAGGACTTAGCATAGTGAAAGGCAAGGGTTCAGTCATTACCGCTAGAATTTCTGTCACACCAATACAAGTTGACGAAGGGGTCTCTACTGAATGCTTTGGTGGAGAAGGTCTCTCTTCTTCTCCACGGCTAGATGACACAACCTTCCTTTTCTTTGACGCCAAAGGTTCTGGTGTCAACTTCGGATTCTTTGTTATCCTTTTCTTCTTGTCCTTCTCAATAGATCTTTGTGCTTGCCTTTTCAAGATACTCACAACCCTTTTCTTTTTTATTCCCCCGGCTTCTTCGTCAAGTCTTTCATAGTCAGGATACCCGAAGCCAAGGGCATCCATCACTTGATTCAGCCTTCGTTTCTCTCGTGTGCCGAAGGCAGCAACCATAGTTGGTCCTCTTTTTTAGTATAATTTCCGAGGATTTCATTACACATTGTTTCGATGACCTCCAACCATTCAGCACAGGGTTTGCTGAAGTTTTTCTGAAATTTAAAGTGGTATGGAAGTCGTACAAGTTTCAAATTTATTTCCTTCATCTTTCTTCTTCGGGAAAGTTTTATACGCCAGGTATTGTTGAACCAGGTCTCGAGTATTGATATGTTCAGCCACAACCCTGAACTCTACTTCGGCTAATTGGCAGGGGGAGCCGAGTTGCATGTTGCATAATGGCCTTGTCATGCCGAAGATCAATCTCAGGGGACTCATCACCATAGTCATAAGCTTCTCCCTTCTCTTCTCATCAGCTTTCACATAAAACCATTCACTTGTCCAACCAGTCGGCCACTTGGTGCGATATCCAATCACAGGAGCCTTAGTATCCTTTTCGGTACGCAAAATTGTAACACCCGAAATTCTTATGTAGTTCATCAGCTCTAGCTTTAGTCTAGTAATGGAGTTCATGTACCCGACAAAATCCATCAGCGTTGGCACTCCTTCCTTGGCTTCGGAGAGCCCATATATACACACTAAGTCTGACTATAGCATTTGGAGTTAGTTGATGAAGGTAGATTTCAAACTTCTTTAAAACTTCACCGATCATTTCATACAGAGTGAACCGAAGTCCGGCTCTAAAGAAGCTTTTAAAAACAACAACTTCTTCATCATTTGTTTGCTCTAGAATTACTTCATCCCTAGCAAACCTTAGCAATTCATCATAATTTTTTTCCAAAATATCTAAGCTTCTTCATCAAAACCAAATCTTCTGCCTTTACAGTGGATTTCCCAAACTCACTGTGACTAGGCTTGCTTGGACTCAAAATGTCGTCATCCTCTTCGTCATCACTGACAGCTTTGGCAATAGCAACATCTTTCATCAGAACAGACCCTCCTTCTTGGACAACTAACCCAGAATGTTTCATCATTTCTGAAATGGGGGTTGTCTCAGTAGCTTAAATTTCTTCTCCATCGTTTATTAGTCTGATAGTAGACCTGACTCTAGTCATTTCAGTTCTTTGAGACGAAGCTAAATCTCAACTAATTTCACGTTTGTTCGAAGGTCACTGTAACGCCCTGAATTTGGGGGTAGAATTTTTTTCTTCTTTTCCCTCACCAAATTCAGGCGTTACCCTTTCCTTTTCCCTTTTCCCCTCGCTAAACCTTGATCTTTTCCAAAGCTATAGCGGGTTTTGGCTTTAGACCTCGTGTAAAGCAAAACCTTAAAATACTTTATTTTGGGTGATGCACCATGCTGAACCATGCATACTTTTTGATTGTTTAAAAATGTGAAAGCATTCATCTAGAGGAAATTAGATTTTAGAAAAAGAAAACCTTTTCTTTCTCCCTCCCTCCCTCCTTCCCCATTTTCGGCCCAGCCGCGCGCCCCCTCCCCCTTTGGGCCCAGCCGGCCCAACCGCCCCCCTCCCTTTTCTTTTTCCAAAAATCCCCTCCCCGTGGGCCCCGCTCGGCATCCCCTCTCTCTCTCTCCCTCACCCTAACCCTAGCCGCCGCCGCCCCCATCCCGCCCCCGCGCCGCCGCCGCCCCTCCCCGGTGCCGCCGTCGCGCCGGCCTCCCTCTCCGGTGAGGTTCCTCCCTCCCCCCTCCCTCCTCTCCTCTCCCCCCTCCTCCTTCCCTCCCGCCGGCGTCCCCCGTCCCCGCGCCATGGGCGCGCCCGCCTCGGCCCCGGCGAGCTCGGCCGCTCCGGCGAGCTCGGCCCCCGGCCCTGGCCCTGGCCACCCCGGCCTCGCCCGCGCCCGGCCGGCCCCGCGCCCGGTCCCCCTCGGCCGCCCTCCCCGCGCCGCCCTCGGCCGCCCCCGGCTCGGCGAGCTCGGCCCCGGCCCCGGCTGCCTTCGGCTCGGCCGCCCTCGGCCGCCCGCGCCCGGCCGCTCCGCGCCGCCCCGCCCCTGTCGCGCTCGGCCCCGGCCTCGCCCGCGCCCGCCCTCCCCGCGCCGCTCTCCGGCGAGCTCGGCTCGGCCGCCCGGCCTCGGCCGCCTCGCCCCGCCCGGCCCTCCGGCGAGCTCGCGCCGACCCCGCCCCGCCTCGGCCGTGCCCCCGGCCCCGGCGCGCCTCGCTCCGGCGAGCCCGCCCCTCGCCGTGCCCCGGCTGCCCCGCTCGGCCGCCCCCGCACCCGCCTCGGCCCCGAGCCGTCCCGGCCCCGACCGTGCCCCCGCCCGTGCTTCGCCTCGCCCGTGCGCCGTGCTCGCCCGCTCGCCCCGCCGTGCCTTGCTCGCGTCGTGACGGCCCCGGCGTGGCCTCGAGCTCGGCCCAGCGTGCCTTTAGCACGCGGCTTTGAGCTCGGCTAGCGCTCGGCCCCGACGTGCGCACGGCTAGTTCGTGGCGTGTGCGTGCGGTCTCGCGCGCGTGCTCGCGTAGTGCGCGTGCCTTGGCACGACCCGTCGTGCCCCGTCTACCCCCCCCCCCCCCGTGTCCTATGCGCGCTAATCCCGTTGTCCATATTAATAAGATAGGGGCCTCAATTTAGAAATTGGTTACGTTAGTTAATTTGTATAGCTAATCATCTATCTCATTCAATGATAATCTACTAAAAGTGGTCACGTTTACATTAGTGCATGTAGCTAATTCTTTTATTAGAACCAATTGGAATTAGAGCACGTGACGTCTAGTTATTCGTTTACCCGTAGTGCACCTCAAGCATAAGCTTTAACTCTGACGAGACCTTTTCTCATTTCTTTCTAACCATGGTAAATTCATTATCGTATGTGATATTCTATGCATATTTACTTTATTTGTTCTCTTATATGGTGTACTATTTGTTTCCTAATTTGAATGGATGGATGTATGTATGCTTGCAATCGCATAGAGAACGATCCGGTCGAAGAGCCCGAGGAACTCGCAGGAGAAGCCCCTGAGTAGCAGTCAGTTAGTGGAGGCAAGTGTCCCTTGACCTATCTCTGTCCTATTCATTCTTTAATTCACCTCCCGCATTCCACATGTATACCTAAGGATTGACTAGCTTTTGTTATCCATGTCCTTGTTTACCTATCTGGGTTGGATTATTATTGTTTAGCTTTATGCTATTGCTCAACCTCTAATCAATGAACATGATGAGATTATCTATGATACGCTGTTTTCCCTTCTCTTATTATGATGTTGTACTTGTGGTCTTCAAGGGGGCTCGAGCGGTTTCTCGAGTGCCTCTCCGTAAGGACCTGTTCTATGGATGGCCGCCCGGGAAAACAGTGCAACCATGAGGGTGGAATGAGATGCCCTTAGCTGAATAATTAGAGGATCCGGGGTGTAGTTCACTTAGCCGTCGTGCCGTCAATGGGGCTCGGTGTATGCGACTCGCTCTGCCAAGTTTGGGTTCGCCCCTTGGGGAGGAGTGCGGTGCATTTAGGAAACCTAACGGGTGGCTACAGTCCCGGGGAATCTTTGTAAAGGCTACGTAGTGATGCCCTGCTAGGCCACCTAGGTAGTGGTCAATGGGGAGTAGCTCTCTCCGGGCAGAATGGGAATCACGGCTTGTGGGTAAAGTGCACAACCTCTGCAGAGTGTTTGAAAACTGATATATCAGTCGTGCTCGCGGTTATGAGCGGCCAAGGGAGCTCCAGTGATTAGTGGTACTTGATCATAGACATTATGGTGCAGGTGGCTATGAGATCGATGGTTCTGGTTATGACTATGGTGCTGGTAAGTGGTATTCTTTCCGTTTGGAAAGGGTACATCGGGCTAATAACTTGGGTTAATGCTAAAACCTGGCTTTCTATTAGTAAATAATGATCTGACCAACTAAAAGCAACTGCTTGACTTATCCCCACATAAAGCTAGTCCACTACAGCCAAATAGGATACTTGCTGAGTATGTTGATGTGTACTCACCCTTGCTCTACACACCAAACCCCCCCATCCCCAGGTTGTCAGCATTGCAACCACTGCTCAGGCGAAGATGGAGCCGTGGAAGGAGACTTTCAGGAGTTCCAAGACTACGACGAGTTCTAGGCATGGGTTAGCGGCAACCCCCAGTCGGCTGCCTGTGAAGGTCGCGTTTATCTACGTTTCTTTTCCGCACTTTGATTTATTGTAAGGACTATGTGGACGTCTCAGACGTATGATGTAATCAACTATTATTTCCCTTTCAATACTATTTTGAGCACCGTGTGATGATGTCCATGTTATGTAACTGATGTGTACGTGAATAACTGATCCTGGCACGTACATGGTTCACATTCGGTTTGCCTTCTAAAACCAGATGTGACATAAGTGGTATCAAAGCCGTGCTGACTGTAGGACCGCTAACCTAGAGTAGAATGGTCGTTCTAAGGACTATAGACCTCTGTCCCTGCCTTGACTTTGATATCTCTTCAAAAGTTGGTCATACCGACCAAACCTATGTTCTACTATATAATATACCTTGCTGAAAATTGTGTTTTATTCTAATCCTTCATCTACTTATGGTTTATTACTTGCTGGTCATATTAATTCTGTTCTCACCCTTTTGCTTGCGATGTCTTTTGTAGATGGCTCGACTTAGACACACGGCACGAAAGTCTGTCATCCCCTTCTTACCCTCCTGTCTTGCTGAGCGTCCGCTTTGCCGTCCCGTGGCCGGACAGTCCAGCCACTTGGAGAGACTGCACCACCGCCTGCACGAGGAGCAGGAACGTCGACGACAGGAGCAGCAGGGCTCTTCCTTCTCGCTCCAACAGGAGATAGAGTCTGTGAGGAGCTGCTCCCCTAGAGGCGCCCCCTGCACCACCACTGGGCGCCCTAGCCTCTGGAGTAGCTGCTGGGGGAGACCCAGATGACGGAGGTGGCGACGACAGCTCGAGCCACGACACCGACTTCTCTGCTGACCAGGAGCCGGAAGGATGGGTTGCTCGACCTATCACTCACGACGCTGCTCGCGGGTGTCACTTCCACGATGCGCTCGATACCCTGCTACGTCGGGCACTTAACCGGCGTACTTGGTCCATCGAGTATCGTTGTGTGGTCTACCAGCATAGTCGCGGGGTCTACCCGGACCGCTGGGAGGCGACCTGCTTGGTGCGCCGCCCGGAGAACAGTCTCCAGGGTGCGGAGGCCTGCTTAGAGCACTATTCTATCTCTGAGCGGGACTCAGCTGAGGCAGCCATGCAAGATGCTGCACGGCGTGCGCTTTCGCACTACTGCTCGATTCTCGGTGGGGTAGCTGACGGTCTTGACCTGAAGTATTACCCCCGCCGTCCATCTGGCAGCACAGGAGGCGTGATTGTCTCACCTGTCGGTGAGGACAATCCTAGGTTGAGCAGCACAGTCAACCTAGCCGCCGTGCTAAACACGGAGCTGGACCATGCATTAGACGAGCTGAGTAGGGCTCGTGCTGAGGTCGCCCTGGTGCGGGCTGAGCACGCGGAACGTCGTCACCTGGATGATGGTTCCCCCGCTCCCGTCGGGACTCAACACCCGTACCACTCACCTCGGCGTGGACGCCAGCCTTATGGCAACCCCGACTGCAAGACCAAGATAAATCTAGAACCATAGATCGTTAGAGTTGGATCTTGTAATTAATACAAAATATATATATGTAGAAGCTTCAGTCTTAGCGTTAGTCTCGGTCTTAGTTAGTCTTAGTTAGGCAGGGTAGTTTGCTATATCCTGTGCATTTATGTTTGTCATGATGAACTGTGTTTGGTTTGGATCTTTGTAATGACTGTCACCAGAGTGTGGGTATCCCCTGCATTTTGGTTTACCTATTATGTTAATGGAGTTAGTTAGCTAGTTGGGAAACCTTTTATTCCACTTCCCTCTTTATCTGAGAAGTTGTGTTGGTCTGTGTTGGAGATCAGTGAAGATGTTCATCTGTTCAGTGCTGTTGAAGAATTCTATACTCTTTTCTTATGCTGCAAGATTTGCCAGATCAGTTCTGATGTGTGGTTGCATTCTGCAAATGTCAGAAAACAGGCGCAGAGGAGGAAGGTGTGCTCAGCAGGAGCGAGCCGCTCAACAGGAGGAGGTGCCCCAGCAACAGCATCTGTCGCCCCCGCCCCCGATGTCGATCGAGCAGATGTTTCTGATGCAGACTCAGGCAGTTCAAGCCATCGGTCAGACTCTGGCCGCCATTCAGCAGCAGCAGCAGCAGGCACCACCTCAGCCTCAGATGCCTCAGATGCCCAGAGACAAGCGTGCTGAATTCATGAGAGGTCATCCACCAACGTTTGCTCATTCTTCTGACCCCATGGATGCTGAAGACTAGCTGCGCACTGTGGAGCGGGAGTTGCATACCGCTCAGTGTGATGATAGGGAGAAAGTCTTGTATGGTCCCCGTCTGTTGAGAGGAGCAGCTCAGTCATGGTGGGAGTCTTACCTCGCCACCCATGCCCACCCCGACACCATCACCTGGGAAGAGTTCAGAGGAAGCTTTCGTCAGTACCATGTTGCTGCAGGTCTGATGACAGTGAAGAAGGAGGAGTTCCTGGCCCTTAAGCAGGGGCCATTGTCTGTCAGTGAGTACCGAGACAGGTTTCTGCAGTTGTCTCGCTATGCTCCTGAAGATGTCAACACCGACGCCAAGCGGCAGTACCGTTTCCTGAGAGGCTTGGTTGACCCTCTACAGTACCAACTGATGAATCATACCTTCCCGACATTCCAGCACCTGATTGACAAAGCAATCATGACAGAGAGGAAGCGTAAGGAGATGGAAGATCGTAAGCGCAAGATCAGTGGACCCCAGCCTAGAAGCAGCAATCGTCCTCGTTTCTCAGGCAATCAACCTCAGCAGTCCAGGCAGAACCAGCGTCCACCTCAGCAGCATCAGCAGTTCCAAAGGCAGTATCCTCAGCATCAGTACCAGAACCGTCAGAGCAATCAGTCAGGAGGTCAGTTTCAGAGGCAGAATCAGCAGGCACCTCGTCTTCCTGCCCCAGCAAATCAGCAGAACAGTCAGGCAGCACCAGCTCAGGTTGGAAACAGAGCATGTTTCCACTGTGGAGAGCAAGGCCACTGGGTGATGCACTGTCCGAAGAAGGCAGCCCAGCAGCAGTCAGGCCCCAATGCCCTAGCAAAGCAGAACGTGCCTCAGCCTGGAGCAGGCAACCGCTCTCAGCCACGTTATAACCATGGGAGACTGAACCACTTGGAGGCTGAAGTAGTTCAGGAGACCCCCGACATGATAGTAGGTATGTTCCCAGTCGACTCCCATATTGCAGAAGTGTTATTTGATACTGGAGCAACACATTCTTTCATTACTGCATCATGGGTAGAAGCACATAATCTTCCAATTACTACCATGTCAACCCCCATTCAAATTGACTCAGCCGGTGGTAGAATTCGAGCCGATAGCATTTGTTTGAATGTATGTGTGGAAATAAGGGGGATAGCGTTTCCCGCCAACCTCATAGTAATGGGTACTCAGGGAATAGATGTCATCCTAGGGATGAATTGGCTAGATAAGTATCAGGCAGTTATCAGTTGTGATAAGAGGACAATCAAGTTGGTGTCCCCACTTGGAGAGGAAGTGGTGACCGAGTTAGTCCCGTCTGAGCCAAAGAAAGGAAGTTGTTATCAGATAGCTGTCGATAGCAGTGAAGCAGACCCAATTGAGAGTATCGAGGTTGTGTCCGAGTTCCCAGATGTGTTTCCAAAGGACTTACCAGGTATGCCACCAGAGCGGAAAGTTGAGTTTGCTATAGAGCTTCTTCCTGGAACCACCCCTATCTTTAAGAGAGCTTACAGAATATCTGGACCAGAGTTGGTTGAGCTTAAGAAGCAAATTGATGAGCTGTCAGAGAAAGGTTACATCCGGCCAAGCACCTCGCCTTGGGCCGCTCCTGTCTTGTTTGTGGAAAAGAAAGATGTCACCAAAAGGATGTGCATCGATTATCGATTTTGGGGGCCTTCGGCTTCCGAAGGTCCTCAAAAACATGATTTAACAATGTTTCTGGAGTAAAATACATTAACAGGTATCTTCGGACTTGGATCAGAACCATGGTAGGACGAAGCACAAGGAATACGAAGGTTGACGCAGAGCCGAAGCTGTGTGTAGAAGAGCTTCGAGAGAACGACGGGAAAAGAAACCGACTTAAAGATGAAAAGCCAGATTAGACCTCGAAGAATTATCATAGAGTTATTGATAAATGTAAAGGGCATTAATGTAATTTTGCATGGGCTGCGACCCGTGCCTATAAATAGGTGAACAGTATTCTCGTACTGTTCATGCTAATTTGGCATTGGCTTTTGCGTCACACTGGTACTTTTACCTTCTCACGAGCTGAAGGTACATTTGTAATTTGATATTATTCCGTCATCATAATAAAATAGAAATGGATTGTCAATAATACATAACTGTTTATGTTAACTTATATGTTTCATATGATTCCTTCCTCATTATTATTTTTTATGCTTATGAAGGTATGTCCTTCATAACCTTCGTCCGAAAATCATTATATCCTTAGGGAAATAATGCTTCGAAGGACGAATGATATTAACATTTAACATTTTGTGTTGCCTTGTTCTTAATTCATAGCATTTGAGAACAAGTCCCCAACATTGGCGCCCACCTCCAGTGAACTCACTTCCATTTTTTGAGTCTTGAACACTTTCGGCAAGCATCACCTTCGTCATGCCGCCGAAAAAAGCTTCAGCGACAGGGGCTGGTACTTTACAGCCGCTGGATCCCAATCAGGATGTTCTTTCCCTTAGAGAGGCCCGAAGCCAGAAAAGGAAGGCTGTCAGTCCAACGCCTCCGGAGGATGACCTGGATCAGGAGATCCAAAACCTGGAGATCCTTCAGCAGCAGGTGCAACGCAAGAAGGAGAAGATGGCTCGTCTAGCTGATCTTCAGAGACAGATAGACGAAGCTTCTGAAGAGGTTCGTCATCTTGTTCAAGATGATCAAAGCCGAAGGCCTCCACGCAGAGAGCTTCATCAGGAAGGCTTCCACAATGACGATGACTGGTATGAAGATTTCCATCATGGAAACTTTGCTTTTGATGATGCTTCTCCCCTTTCAACAGAATTGCAGGCTACACCATGGCCACAGTCTTATAAGCCACCCCAGCTCCCCATGTATGACGGTCACACAGACCCGAAGCAATTCCTAATGAGCTATGAAGCAACAATATCTTCGTATGGTGGCAATACGGCAGTCATGGCAAAATCTTTTGTCATGGCCGTCAGGAGCGTTGCTCAGACTTGGTACTCTTCCCTTCGGCCAGGGACAATCACTTCTTGGCAGAAATTGAAGGATATGCTGATAACTAGCTTTCAAGGGTTTCAGACGAAGCCAGTCACCGCTCAGGCTCTCTTCCAGTGTACCCAGGACCATGAAGAGTACCTTCAGGCGTATGTCCGGAGGTTTCTGCGCCTGAGGGCACAAGCGCCAACAGTGCCCAATGAAATTGTCATTGAGGCCATGATTAAGGGGCTTCGGCCGGGGCCATCAGCGCAGTACTTTGCCAGGAAGCCACCACAAACGTTGGAGAAGCTGCTCCAGAAGATGGACGAATACATTCGAGCTGACAATGACTTCCGCCAAAGAAGGGAGGAAGCATTCAGGTTTTCTGAAATGACCAGGGGCTTCGGAGGAAGATTTCACCCGAGGCATGTTAGGTCAATACATAACTCTGCTCAAACTGATGATCGAGAAAGCCAGCAGCAAAGGCCACAACACTCTTCACAAGCTTCGGCCCAACAGCAGAGTTCTTTTCGGCCGCCAGCGCCAAGGGGCAGAGGCGCCAGGGCTTCGGGGGAAGGTTTGGAGACCAGCCAAGAAAAATATATTGCCTATTCTGTGGTGAAGATAAGGGCCATACTACCAGGATGTGCCATGTTACCATCCAGAAGCAGAAGGAAATAGCGGAAGCAGCAGCGCAACAGAGTCAGCCGAAGCAGGTCATGCATACTGCTTCGTATCATTCACCTTATATTCCAGAATATGTAGGCAACCACCCTGCAGCTTCTGTTGCTTCGGCGAGCCAACCCCAAGCATCCTGGCAGCAACCTCCACCGCCACCGCCGATCCAAAGAGGTCAGCAGCCAGAATGGAGTCAGCGCACTAACCTTCAGCGGGACTTCAGAGAGGAGTCCGAAGCTCGCACAGTCAATAGCACTGTGCCAGAGTCGAAGCACATTTACTGACGAATATCCTACCTCAACAGCAGTTCTTTTGTATTTTCTACATTCGCTATTACCCTTTTGTTAATAAGGAACAATTATGAAGAGTTTAAATGTCTTTAATTGAATTTCAATTTCTTGTAATACTTCCGTCTTTTACCATAATAAAAATATGTTTTTTCCATAGGCTCGAGTTGCCGAAGCATACGAACTTTTACTTATTTGAAGGACCTTTGTATTATCAAAAATTTGATCTAATGGACACAGTACAAATTGTTCGAAGCAGTAAAAAGTCGTTCCTAAGGGAGCGCAGTGTAAGTTTTCTAAACATACAACGAAAAATAAACGCTGATTCCGCTGAAAGTAAAAGGCGAAGAAGCTCCTAAGGGAGGCTTACAGCGAAAAATAAACGCTGATTCCGCTGAAAGTAAAAGGCAAAGAAGCTCCTAAGGGAGGCTTACAGCGAAAAATAAACGCTGATTCCGCTGAAAGTAAAAGGCGAAGAAGCTCCTAAGGGAGGCTTACAACGAAAAATCAGCGCTGATATAAAAAGTGTATGTGCTTTATTACAGGGATATGTATTTGCGGCACAAATATCATTTTGCATAACATAACATCATCACATCATTTTTGCATAACATAAGCATCATACAACATAATGCATCTGGAACAAGAAGGGGATATAGTATTGACCTTCGGAACATATTTTGGGAAAAAGAAAATCGTGCTAAGACACAAGGCAAATTGAGATGAAGTGTAGCCTCATCGGAAAAGCAACACAAAACTTTTTTACAGCTTCAAAGAATATTTCACGAAGCTTGGACATTTTTCATCAGAGAAGTAAGCAAATTCTTATGATATAGAAAAGATTTTCTTCACGAAGCATGAAAAGAAGGGAAGATGTTTTTTCGCCAAAGGCTCAAAAAATGGTATGTATGTAAAGTTTCATGCATCGTAAAGAATTAAACTATAAATAGATTGTATATTACATTTAAAGTTACAATATATTACACATTTTTACATTTCAAATGTTTCTATAATGGCATTCAATCCTCTTTAAGCACTATTTCTGCAGCTTCGTTCAATAGTTGGTTGACAACTTTGTCCATAATGGCTTCGGCCATTTTTCTAATTTCATCGTCCCCCTTCGGGTGGGGGCCCGGAGATGCCTCAGCAGCTTCTGAGGGAAGAAAAGATACGACTATATTACTATTACAAACCGAGAACGGAGTTTGGAAATAAAAATTACAGCATCATAAAAACCACTAATTAATACCTATGTGCCCTTCGGGCTCTGTACTTTTTTCGGCAGCTTCCGCTACTTTTCTAGCATTGTGGATGCCTTTTTCACTCCTTTGAATAATTTCTTGAGCCCGTTCTCGCCCGCCGTTATCCCAGATATCGGTGAAGAATTTTCCGCCAACCATGCTTGCTTCGGGTGAGGGGTCTTTAATGTCTTCAGTAGACAAAGTAGCTTCGGACTGCGCTAAGGATTTTACATGCTCGCAGCCTTTCTTCTCCAAAACAGTAGCAATCCCCCTAGCACCCGAAAAAGCGCAGATGTCGCCGCGGCTGTTCAGAATTTCCTCGAAGGCCTCTGCTTCGTGACTAATCCATTCCATGGGACCTTCAGGATTGCCTCTTGAAAAATTCTCTTCACTAGAAAATGCACCAACGCTGGCGAAGCTGGATTTTATTTTCTTGACGCATTCTATGGATTTAACATAGCATTTTCTCTGGGATGCACGAAGCTCCTTAACACTTATCTCCAAATGATTGGCCAATTGGTCACTAAGCTCTCGTTTTGTCTCTTCAAGTGTACGTTCTTCTTTAGCTCTAGCTAGTTGCTTCTGAAGATCTTTAATTTCACGTTTGTGGGCTTCGGCCTGAACCTTTGAAGCAGCTTCGTCCTTTTTTACCTTGTCTACCAATGTAAGCAGAATTTTATCTTTTTCTAGAGCTTCGTTTCTCAGTTTAATAACTTCTGATCGAAGATTGTTGAACGCAATTTCGTAGCTCTCGTCTTCGGCACTCTTTTGTGCTCTTAATGCGTTGCTTAGAATTAAACCCTACATGAAAAAGAGTCCGTATAAGAATAAAAGAATGAGTTACGAATTATAAAATTTTCAAACGTCTAATTCCCATACCTTCAGGCTATTATACGCAAGACTATCCGCGAGATCTTCTTTCGTCATATCACATAAGCCAGCTTCGAGCTTCGGAAACCCCATACTTCTAGCCATCTCCCGACAGACGGATAATTCTTTGTTGTCTAGGAGGCAGTATAGGAAATCTTCTTCGTTCGTCCCATTGAATATTAGTGCCCCCTTCGGATATTTCAATTCTTTGGCATAGTGGTTAGCTTCAAAAGTTTCTTCTTCTGATAACTTTTTCCCCGAAGCATGTCGCACAATATAGTCATATATTTTGGAAGATGCTTCGGGGACAACGGTATCAATTTCTTCAACCGAAGCTGGCTCTGACATTTTCATTTCTTCGGTTGCCTTTGCAATTTTTACTTCTTCTGCTTCCGAAGGTATTACCTTGGTTGGTTCTGAAGGCCCAGTTTCAATTCCAGTCTGTTGCTTTAGAACTTTAGCAACAGACACTTCAGCAAGTGCCTCAGAAGTTTCAGCAGTTTTCTTTGGAGTTGTGCTTGGAAGTTTAATTGTTTCCAAAACATCTAACACATTAACCATTCTTTTCCTTTTTGGGGTCACTGTCGGCTCCTTCTTAATTTTTGATGCTTCAATTTCTTCTGAAGGACTTAAAATTTCTGATGCCTTCATTCCCTCAGCAGATGCTTTCGCTTCTTTCGCCTCTGGTTCTTTTATCTTTTCTGTCGCTGGCACTTCGGCCATTTCTGCGACTTCTGGCAGCAGGGTTGGCTCCTTAGCCTCGGTGGCCGAAGAAGTCTCTCCGGTAAACTCAGGCACCGTGGCTGGTTCAATATAGCGTGGCCGATGTGTGAGAACCTTTACCCTTTTTCTCTTCGGTGCTGGCTCACTAGGAGCAGCTGCAGCTTTTTCTTTCGCAGAAGTTGTGCCTTTTCTTTTCTGCCCTCGAATGGGATAGCAATAGTCGGGGTAGACGAACCCGATTGCATCAAATACCCGGTTAAGTCTTTTCCTTTTTCGGCCTCCGAAGGCCGCTGACAAAGCAGTATCTTCGGCCTTCGAGTATGCCCCAAGCAATTCATCACTTACAGTCTCAATGCTCTTTAACCAATCATCATCTGGTTCAACGAATTTGTCTCCATACTTGAATGTGTACTTCAGCCGGACTAGCCCACCTTCGTCAGTTTCTTTAATAGTTTCTTTCGGCATTTCCCAATTATCCGCAAGAGGCCACACTCTGAAGGCAATATATTCTTGTGTTAAATCCCTCGTCCCAATAAAAGAGCAAACAACTCTGAAGGCTCTCTGGCATTCTTCGGCTGCTACATTCATTTCCACCTTCGGCCTTCGCAGGCCGAAGCGTTGCCAGATGGGATGCATAATGATCTTCTTTATATCTTCTCGAGATTTCAAGTCATTTTTCACGTAAAACCATTCCGTCATCCAGTCGCCAGGCCACCTCTTGCGAAAGGTCGGCATTGGGCAGCTTGACCCAGAACGAGAGCCGAAGCTATAGTAGCCAAAGTTGTTATGATATTGTTCCTTACCCCAGGGTTTTGTCTCGTATAACAATTCGTGTACATTGCAGAAGCTCTTTGCATCAGGTTCCAAGCCTTGGCTCCTCACAGCCCACACGAAAATATTCATCCTTATGATCGCTTCGGGGATAAGCTGGTGAAGGTGGATTTCAAATATCTTCAGCACCTCCACAACAAAACGGCTCAGGGGAAATCGTAGTCCAGCTTTCAAGAAGCTTCGAAATATTACAACTTCATTTTCCTCGGGAGTTGGGCAAGTCTTCTCTCCCTCGTCGGCTCTTACAATAGACAAATCCCGGAAATATCTTCCCTTCATGTTGGCAAGATGACTTTCTTTAATACTTGATTTGCCGAAAACCGCATGGCTTGGTCGCCAAGGTCGATCTTCGGAGTCTTCGCCACCACTATCCGCATCATAGCTGTCGCTATCACCAGTATCTTTAGATAAACCTTCCAAAATTTCTTTAGTGATCTTCTCTGTATTAGTCTTCGACATAGATCGAAGAAAACCCAGATGCATCTCTTCAGAAAGATTCAGCTTCATTTCGGCAACGACCTTCTTCTCCTCAGACATCTCTTCGGAATTCTTGCCTCTCGCTTCCGAAGCTTAAAGCTAGGGAGGCAACAAAATATTTGTGGGCAGAAAACTATTTGAGCAGGCAAAACAGATGGCAAGGGAGCGTGCCGAATAAATTGTGGCAAGCTCGTATTTATAAACCCATTATGTCGGAGACCGGAGGGCCCCATTTGCCAATGACTGTTGCTATTCTAGCAAAAGGATGGTGTTTTTTCGGACCTTCGGCTTATAGCCTTCGTCCATTTCGCAATCTGAATTCATTATTTTGACAAATTAATATTGCGAGGGGCTACTGTTGGGGGCCTTCGACTTCCGAAGGTCCTCAAAAACATGATTTAACAATGTTTCTGGAGTAAAATACATTAACAGGTATCTTTGGACTTGGATCAGAACCACG
The DNA here is from genome assembly GCF_902167145.1 of Zea mays. NCBI lineage: Eukaryota > Viridiplantae > Streptophyta > Magnoliopsida > Poales > Poaceae > Zea > Zea mays. The sequence continues at coordinate 95,790,542 of NC_050097.1, forward strand.
GTAGGACGAAGCACAAGGAATACGAAGGTTGACGCAGAGCCGAAGCTGTGTGTAGAAGAGCTTCGAGAGAACGGCGGGAAAAGAAACCGACTTAAAGATGACAAGCCAGATTAGACCTCGAAGAATTATCATAGAGTTATTGATAAATGTAAAGGGCATTAATGTAATTTTGCATGGGCTGCGACCCGTGCCTATAAATAGGTGAACAATATTCCCGTACTCTTCATGCTAATTTGGCATTGGCTTTTGCGTCACACTGGTACTTTTACCTTCTCACGAGTTGAAGGTACATTTGTAATTTGATATTATTCCGTCATCATAATAAAATAGAAATGGATTGTCAATAATACATAACTGTTTATGTTAACTTATATGTTTCATATGATTCCTTCCTCATTATTATTTTTTATGCTTATGAAGGTATGTCCTTCATAACCTTCGTCCGAAAATCATTATATCCTTAGGGAAATAATGCTTCGAAGGACGAAGGATATTAACATTTAACATTTTGTGTTGCCTTGTTCTTAATTCATAGCATTTGAGAACAAGTCCCCAACAATCGAGCTCTGAATGAAGTCACCATCAAGAACAAGTATCCCTTGCCCAGAATAGAAGATCTGTTTGACCAGTTGAGAGGAGCCAGTGTGTTCTCCAAGATTGATCTGAGGTCAGGTTATCATCAGCTCGGGATCCGACCTTCAGACATTCCGAAGACAGCATTCATTACCAAGTATGGTTTGCATGAGTTCACTGTGATGTCTTTTGGTTTGACCAATGCGCCAGCCTTTTTCATGAATTTGATGAACAGTGTATTCATGGACTATCTCGATAAGTTTGTGGTGGTATTCATTGATGACATTCTGATTTATTCTCATAGCGAAGAAGAGCATGCAGATCATTTGAGGATGGTGTTGCAGAGATTGCGAGAGCACCAGTTGTACGCAAAGTTGAGCAAGTGTGAATTCCGGATCAATGAAGTCCTGTTCTTAGGTCACATAATCAACAAAGAAGGATTGGCTGTGGGTCCGAAGAAAGTGGCAGACATTCTGAACTGGAAAGCGCCAACAGATGCCCGAGGAATCAAGAGTTTCATTGGAATGGCCGGATATTATCGGCGATTCATTGAAAGGTTTTCGAAGATTGCGAAACCAATGACAGCGTTGCTAGGCAACAAGGTTGAGTTCAAGTGGACCCAGAAATGCCAAGAGGCCTTTGAAGTGCTGAAAGAGAAGTTGACAACAGCGCCTGTCCTAGTCTTGCCTGATGTGCACAAGCCCTTCTCGGTGTATTGTGATGCTTGTTACACAGGTTTGGGATGCGTGTTGATGCAAGAGGGAAGAGTTGTGGCTTACTCGTCCCGACAGCTGAAGGTTCATGAGAAGAATTACCCAATCCATGATCTAGAGTTGGTAGCAGTGGTTCACGCACTGAAGACATGGAGGCACTACTTGTATGGACAGAAATGCGATGTTTACACAGACCACAAGAGTCTGAAGTACATATTCACTTAGTCAGAGTTGAATATGAGGCAGCGAAGATGGTTAGAGTTGATCAAAGACTATGAGTTGGAGATTCATTACCATCCAGGCAAAGCAAATGTGGTGGCAGATGCTTTGAGCAGAAAGAGTCAAGTCAATCTGATGGTCGCTCGTCCGATGCCTTATGAGTTGGCTAAGGAGTTTGACAGGTTGAGTCTCGGATTTCTGAACAATTCGCGAGGAGTCACATTTGAGTTGGAACCTACCTTGGAGCGCGAAATCAAAGAAGCGCAGAAGAACGATGAGAAGATCAGTGAAATCCGGCGACTGATTCTAGATGGAAGAGGCAAAGATTTTCAGGAAGATGCAGAAGGTGTGATATGGTTCAAAGACCGCTTGTGTGTTCCCAATGTCCAGTCTATTCGGGAGTTGATTCTCAAGGAAGCTCATGAGACAGCCTATTCGATTCACCCTGGCAGTGAGAAGATGTATCAGGATCTGAAGAAGAAATTCTGGTGGTACGGAATGAAGAGGGAGATCGCAGAGCATGTGGCTATGTGTGATAGTTGTCGACGGATTAAGGCAGAGCACCAGAGACCTGCTGGATTGTTGCAACCGTTGCAGATCCCTCAGTGGAAATGGGATGAAATCGGTATGGATTTCATAGTCGGATTGCCTCGCACTCGAGCCGGCTACGATTCCATCTGGGTAGTAGTGGACCGCTTAACCAAGTCAGCCCACTTCATACCTGTCAAGACCAACTACAACAGTGCAGTATTGGCAGAATTGTATATGTCTTGGATCGTTTGTCTTCATGGTGTGCCAAAGAAGATAGTGTCAGACAGAGGAACGCAGTTCACCTCTCATTTCTGGCAGCAGTTGCATGAAGCTTTGGGCACACATCTGAATTTCAGTTCAGCTTATCATCCGCAGACAGATGGCCAGACCGAAAGAACCAATCAAATTCTTGAAGACATGTTGAGAGCCTGTGCGTTGCAAGATCAGTCCGGATGGGACAAGAGATTGCCTTATGCAGAGTTTTCCTATAACAACAGTTATCAGGCCAGCTTGAAGATGTCACCATTTCAGGCGCTCTATGGAAGGAGTTGTAGAACTCCGTTGCAATGGGATCAGCCTGGAGAAAAGCAGGTGTTTGGGCCAGACATTTTGCTTGAAGCTGAAGAGAACATCAGGATGGTCCGAGAGAATCTGAAGATAGCGCAATCGAGGCAGCGAAGCTATGCAGACACAAGAAGAAGAGAGCTGAGTTTCGAAGTCGGAGACTTTGTGATGCGGACATCAACACCAACACGAGCACATCTACACCAGCAGCACCTTCTCTAGCCCAAGCGCCACCCCTTCCACCTGGGCCAGTGACTCGGGCCCGTGCAAGAGACTTGAACTACATCACGTTGTTAAAGAACGAAGGCCCGGAAGAATAGACGACCAGCCCAATTGCGGCCCATAATGGACGACCTAGGGTTGGCCGCCCCTAGGGGCTGCGCCCCCTCTCTATTTATTCAAGAGCTGCGCCTCCTTTATTTTCTGAGTTTTGTTTTACGTTAGCCTTAGCTACTCTCGAACACGCGCAAATCTGCGCTGTCTTCGTGTATTCAGAACTCCACCCTCGAGTAATAGATTAGATTGCTCGCCTCTTTTTCTTGTTCGTTCTTCGATTGCGCACAGGAAACGATCTTCGTGATCAGGCCGATCTCGCATCAGCAAGGTCGGTAACCACAGGGAGTTGGTTCAGCGATTGCATTGGCGCCTCGGGCTTGCTCGTCGTAGTCGGATCGCAAGGGTCATCTTCCGCCAAATCGGAATTATTTCTACTCGCCGAAAGATCGGGCACCTCAGCTACATCAATTGGTATCAGATTTCCAGGTTGATCGGTGAGTTTATCGAGCGTTTCTTTTTCCTACAGTCCACAAAACCACATAAAAATTCAGGTTAGATCTTATCCCAGCACCCTTTTGAGCCTCGCACTTTCTTTCAATAATCTGCATTGTTGAATTTGTGTGCTTTCGCGTTTCCTTGTTGCTGGTTGCATTGTGTTCTTCCACCATTCAAATCCTAGCGCCGCCACCATCTCCCGTTTGATCACGCCACAAACCGAGTCAACATCGTCTCCTTGTTTTTCTCCTTCGGTTACGTCAAAAAGAAAACAGAAAAAACAAACCGAGTCAACGATCGTTTCCTTGATTTTCTCCTTCGGTTACAAAAAAAAACAAAAAAAAAACAAACCGAGTAAAACGACCGCTTCCTTGTTTTTCTCCTTCGGTTACATCAAAAAAAAAAACAGAAACAAAAAAAAAGAAAACGAAGGAGAAAGGGTTTCATCCCGGTCGATTTTAAAACATCATTTGAGGTACCTTCCGTAAACCGGGCATAACTTTTCGCTCGAGTGTCCAAAAAATCTGAAATTTTTACAGGAGCTTGTTGACACCATTCTGAGCCCGGCCAAACTAACCTTCGGTCTGTTTGGTTTCGACAAAATTGTCAAAAAAATTCAGGAAAATAAAGAAAAAAATTCATCAAAGTTCTCGCACGCTTTTCAGAGAACTTCCTGATTTTCTATAGACCACATCTGATATCTGTTTTAGGTGAAACTTCGTGTAGCTCCTATCTTGTTGCTTCTTGTGCTGAGAAAAATATCAAAAAAATCATACAAAAAAGAAAAACAAAATCACCTGTGATTTCTATTAGTGCCTTTTTGGCATCACTAGTACAATATTTACGTTACTGCCATTCTGCTATTTCCATCCATCCATCCTTTGCACCTGTGGCCAGCAATATAGTTTCGTGTTTTGCACTATAATTCAACTTTGCATTATTGTTTGATCGTGCTAATCCTTGACTTGAGTGCAGCCTACCCACAACTCCACATATTTCTACGACGAGCAGGTTTCTGTTTCTCCACGCAATCGCTCATCCAATCTTTCACCGGTTCCACCTGTTGATTGCAGTTCACCACTGTGGCTTGGTAAGAACGGATAAGAACTTGATAACAGCACTAGTGTGAGCGACTTGTGAGCAGTACACCCCTGTTTTTGTCGTTGGTTTTTTTTTTCTCCTTTTGGTGTTTTGGTGTTTGCACTAACTATGGCAGGAGCACACGACATGGTGGATGCCCAGTTGCAGGAAGTAAGGGGACAAGTTGATGGACTTGCTGCTGACATTAGGACGATGCATGAACGGCTTGATTCAACGATCACTTCGACGACCGAGCGTTTCAACCAACTTGACCTTGCTCAAACGGCGACTCGCACCACACTCGACACCATCCTGGCACGCCTTGATGCCTTGACCACAAAGATGGAGCAGGAATACGGCGGTGACACTGAGCAGGACGATGGAGATCGCCGTGGTCGTGCACGTCGTGTGGTTCGTCATCCCCCTAATGATTTATTTTCTAAGATTAAATTTAAAATTCCATCTTTTAATGGTAAATATGATCCTGCTGCATATCTTGATTGGGAATTAGAGGTAGAACAGAAATTTTCATGCCATGATATTCCTGCTAATAGCCAAGTGAAGGCTGCCATTAGTGAATTTACTGATTTTGCTTTAATTTGGTGGCGTGAGTATAAACAAAAACTTCCCATTAACAGTGTCATTACTTGGACCCAATTAAAAACTGCCATGCGCCACAGATTTGTTCCTTCCTATTATGCTCGTGATTTGCTTAACAAAATGCAGCGTTTTCAACAAGGTTCACAGTCTGTTGAGGATTATTACCAGGAGTTACAAAAGGGTATGCTTCGTTGTGGTTTAGTTGAGTCGGATGACGCTGCTATGGCACGTTTTCGTGGTGGTTTGAACAGGGAAATTCAGGATATACTTGATTATAAGGATTATTTTGATATAACCACATTGTTTGAATATGCTTGCAAAGCTGAACGTGAAGTGCAGGGACGACGATCAAAGACATATACTAACTCTCTTGCAGGCCGGGGTCCAACACACAGCTCAACTCCTTCCAGCCCTGCACCTTCTACGCCTAGCACTACATCGCGCACAGGGACGACCAAGCCAGTGGCGCCCCCTGCCAAAGGCGCCGCTTCTTCCACAGGACGTACACGGGATATTCAGTGCCATCGTTGCAGAGGGTTTGGGCACATGATTCGGGACTGCCCAAACAAGCGTACCTTGCTTATACGTGACAATGGTGAGTACTCTTCAGCTAGTGATTCTGAGGAAACTAGTCATGCTATGATTGCCACTAACCATGCAGAAAATGAGGAAGTCCACGTTGATCCCATCGACGCCGATAGGTATGAGAGTCTTGTTGTGCAGCGTGTTCTCAGCACACAGGTTGCCCAGGCCGAAAAAAATCAGCGACACACTCTATTCCATACCAAGGGCGTCGTGCACGAACGGTCGATTCGCATCATCATCGATAGTGGCAGCTGCAACAATTTGGCAAGTACAGCGTTGGTAGAGAAATTATCCTTGCCCACTCGCACACATCCACATCCATATCACATTCAATGGCTTAATGATGGTGGTAAAATAAAGGTAACACGTTCGGTACGTGTCCCCTTTTCGCTAGGTTCTTATTCTGATTATGCTGATTGCGATGTTATTCCTATGGAAGCATGCTCTTTGTTATTAGGTCGACCTTGGCAATATGATACTGATAGTTTACATCATGGTCGTTCAAATCATTATTCTTTCATGTTTAAAGGCCAGAAAATAATTATACATCCAATGACCCCTGACCAAATTTTGAAAGATGATCTTACTAGGGCTGCTAAAACTGCACAACAAGTCAAATCGACATCAGCCGCACCTATTAAATCTGAAATCAAGTTGCACTCTCCTGTTTTACTTGCTACACGTGCTGATTTTGATGATCTCCATGAAGCTCATATGCCCTGTTATGCACTTGTATGCTCGCGAATGCTTGTTCCGCTTGATGATGCACCGTCTTCGGATATACCCCCTGCTGTTGTTAACCTTTTGCAGGAGTATGCTGATGTTTATCCTACGGACTTACCACCGGGTCTTCCTCCCCTCCGTGGCATTGAGCATCAGATCGATCTCATCCCCGGCGCTTCTCTTCCGAACCGCGCCCCGTACCGTACAAATCCAGATGAGACGAAGGAGATCCAGCGCCAGGTGCAGACGCTGCTTGATAAGGGTTACATTCGTGAGTCTCTTAGCCCTTGCTCGGTTCCTGTTTTACTCGTTCCAAAGAAAGATGGGTCATGGCGTATGTGCGTAGATTGTCGTGCTATTAATAACATCACAGTTCGTTATCGATATCCTATTCCACGCCTTGATGATATGCTAGATGAGCTTAGTGGTGCCGTTATTTTCTCTAAGGTTGATTTGCGTAGCGGTTACCATCAGATTAGAATGAAACTCGGTGATGAATGGAAAACGGCTTTTAAAACGAAATTTGGTTTATATGAATGGTTGGTTATGCCATTTGGATTGACTAATGCTCCCAGCACCTTTATGCGTTTAATGAACGAAGTTCTACGGGCCTTCATAGGTTTGTTTGTTGTTGTTTATTTCGATGATATCCTTATTTACAGCAAGTCTATAGAGGAGCATTTAGAACATTTGCGTGCTGTTTTTGATGCTTTGCGTGCTGCTCGCTTGTTTGGTAACATGGAAAAGTGCACATTTTGCACGCAACGTGTCTCGTTTCTTGGTTATGTGGTTACTCCGCAGGGCATTGAGGTGGATAGCAGCAAGATTGCTGCCATTCGGGAGTGGCCTACACCGACGACGGTCACACAAATTCGGAGCTTTCTTGGACTTGCCGGTTTCTACCGCAGATTTGTTCGTGATTTTAGCTCCATTGCAGCGCCTCTACATGAGCTTACAAAGAAAGATGTGCCGTTTGCTTGGAGTGATTCGCAGGAGGTAGCGTTCAGCACTTTGAAAGATAAGTTAACCCAAGCTCCCCTCTTGCAATTGCCTGATTTTAATAAAGTTTTTGAGCTTGAATGCGATGCTAGCGGTATTGGGCTAGGTGCTGTTTTGTTACAAGAAGGAAAACCAGTTGCTTATTTTAGTGAAAAATTAAGCGGTGCTAGTCTGAAATATTCTACTTATGATAAGGAGCTTTACGCTTTAGTGCGCACTTTGCATACATGGCAGCACTATCTTTGGCATCGTGAGTTCATAATTCATTCTGATCATGAGGCTTTAAAACATATTCGTACCCAAACAAATCTGAACCGTCGTCATGCTAAATGGGTCGAATTCATTGAGTCCTTTCCTTACATTATTAAACACAAGAACGGGAAGGACAATGTTATTGCTGATGCTTTGTCTCGTCGCTATACCATGCTGTCACAATTAGATTTTAAAATCTTTGGTTTGGACACTCTGAAGGATCAATATGTTGACGATGTTGATTTTAAAGATGCTTTCGGCCATTGTATTAATGGGAAACCATGGGGCAAATTTCACATACAGGATGGGTTCCTGTTTCGCGCTAACAAGCTGTGTGTTCCAGCTAGCTCGGTTCGTCTCTTGTTGTTACAGGAAGCACATGGAGGCGGTCTCATGGGGCACTTTGGCGTCTACAAGACACATGAGGTGTTGGCTGCCCACTTCTTTTGGCCTCGGATGCGCGCTGATGTTGAGCGCCTTGTTGCACGCTGCACTACTTGTCAGAAAGCTAAGTCACGGTTGAACAACCATGGTTTGTATATGCCTTTGCCTGTCCCTTCCTCTCCTTGGCTTGATATCTCTATGGACTTTGTTTTGGGCTTGCCTAGAACTAAGAAGGGGAGGGATAGTATTTTTGTGGTTGTTGATAGATTCTCTAAAATGGCTCACTTTATACCTTGTCATAAAACTGATGATGCTAGCATTGTTGCTGAATTGTTCTTTAGAGAAATTATTCGTTTACATGGTATTCCAAAAACAATAGTCTCTGATCGCGATGCTAAGTTTCTAAGCCATTTTTGGAGATCTCTTTGGAATAAATTGGGAACTAAATTGTTGTTTAGCACTACTTGTCACCCTCAGACTGATGGACAAACTGAGGTAGTAAATAGAACATTATCTACCATGCTTAGGGCTGTTTTAGACAAGAATTTGAGACGTTGGGAGGATTGCTTGCCTCATGTTGAATTTGCTTACAATCATGCCACGCATTCGTCTACAAAGATGTGCCCTTTCCAGATTGTTTATGGTTACATTCCTAGGGCACCTATTGATTTGATTTCACTTAATGCTGCGAACGCCCCACATGTAGATGCTTCGGCACATGTTGAACAAATGATTACCATACATGAACAAACGAAACAGAACATTGCTGCTACTAATGCAAAAAATCAGGTTGCTGGTAGTAAAGGAAGAAAACATGTTACTTTTGAACCTGGTGATATGGTTTGGTTGCATTTGAGAAAGGATCGTTTTCCTACTTTGTGCCGTTCTAAATTGATGCCTCGTGCTGCTGGTCCTTTTAAGGTACTAACCAAGATTAATGATAATGCTTATATCCTTGACCTGCCTGCGGAGTTTGGTGTTTCCACTAGTTTTAATGTTGCAGATTTGAAACCGTATGCGGGAGAAGATGAGGAGTTGCCGTCGAGGACGACTTCAGTTCAAGAAGGGGAGGATGATGCGGACATCAACACCAACACGAGCACATCTACACCAGCAGCACCTTCTCTAGCCCAAGCGCCACCCCTTCCACCTGGGCCAGTGACTCGGGCCCGTGCAAGAGACTTGAACTACATCACGTTGTTAAAGAACGAAGGCCCGGAAGAATAGACGACCAGCCCAATTGCGGCCCATAATGGACGACCTAGGGTTGGCCGCCCCTAGGGGCTGCGCCCCCTCTCTATTTATTCAAGAGCTGCGCCTCCTTTATTTTCTGAGTTTTGTTTTACGTTAGCCTTAGCTACTCTCGAACACGCGCAAATCTGCGCTGTCTTCGTGTATTCAGAACTCCACCCTCGAGTAATAGATTAGATTGCTCGCCTCTTTTTCTTGTTCGTTCTTCGATTGCGCACAGGAAACGATCTTCGTGATCAGGCCGATCTCGCATCAGCAAGGTCGGTAACCACAGGGAGTTGGTTCAGCGATTGCATTGGCGCCTCGGGCTTGCTCGTCGTAGTCGGATCGCAAGGGTCATCTTCCGCCAAATCGGAATTATCTCTACTCGCCGAAAGATCGGGCACCTCAGCTACATCACTTTGTCTATCTGAAAGTGTCACCGATCAGAGGAGTCAGGAGGTTTGGAGTCAAAGGCAAGCTAGCACCCCGCTACATTGGTCCGTACCAAATTCTCTCAAGGCGTGGAGAAGTGGCCTATCAGCTCAGTCTGCCAGAGAATTTGTCTGCTGTGCATGATGTCTTTCATGTGTCTCAGTTGAAGAAGTGCTTGCGTGTGCCAGAAGAGCAGTTGCCAGTGGAAGGTCTTGAAGTCCAGGAGGACTTGACCTACGTTGAGAAGTCAGTGCAAATCCTTGAGGTTGCAGACATAGTCACTCGAAGGAAGACCATCAGAATGTGCAAAGTCATATGGAATCACCACTCCGAAGAAGAGGCAACCTGGGAGCGTGAAGACGATCTGAAGGCTAAATACCCTGAGCTTTTTGCTAGCCAACCCTAAATCTGGACGGCGAGATTCTTTTAAGGGGGATAGGTTTGTAACGCCCAAAATTTGGGGGTAGAATTTTTTTCTTCTTTTCCCTCACCAAATTCAGGCGTTACCCTTTCCTTTTCCCTTTTCTCCTCGCTAAACCTTGATCTTTTCCAAAGTTATAGCGGGTTTTGGCTTTAGACCTCATGTAAAGCAAAACCTTAAAATACTTTATTTTGGGTGATGCACCATGCCGAACCATGCATACTTTTTGATTGTTTAAAAATGTGAAAGCATTCATCTTGAGGAAATTAGATTTTAGAAAAAGAAAACCTTTTCTATCTCCCTCCCTCCCTCCTTCCCCATTTTCGGCCCAGCCGCGCGCCCCTCCCCCTTTGGGCCCAGCTGGCCCAACCGCCCCCCTCCCTTTTCTTTTTCCAAAAATCCCCTCCCCGCGGGCCCCGCTCGTCATCCCCTCTCTCTCTCTCCCTCACCCTAACCCTAGCCGCCGCTGCCCCCATCCCGCCCCCGCGCCGCCGCCGCCCCTCCCCGGTGCTGCCGTCGCGCCGGCCTCCCTCTCCGGTGAGGTTCCTCCCTCCCCCCTCCCTCCTCTCCTCTCCCCCCTCCTCCTTCCCTCCCGCCGGCGTCCCCCGACCCCATGCCATGGGCGCGCCCGCCTCGGCCCCGGCGAGCTCGGCCCCCGGCCCCGGCCCTGGCCACCCCGGCCTCGCCCGCGCCCGGTCCCCCTCGGCCGCCCCGCGCTTGGTCGCCCGCTCGGCCGCCCTCCCCGCGCCGCCCTCGGCCGCCCCCGGCTCGGCGAGCTCGGCCACCTCCGGCGAGCTCGGCCCCGGCTGCCTTCGGCTTGGCCGCCCTCGGCCGCCCGCGCCCGGCCGCTCCGCCCCGCCCCGCCCCCGTCGCGCTCGGCCCCGGCCTCGCCCGCGCCCGCCCTCCCCGCGCCGCTCTCCGGCGAGCTCGGCTCGGCTGCCCGGCCTCGGCCGCCTCGCCCCGCCCGGCCCTCCGGCGAGCTCGCGCCGACCCTGCCTCGCGCTCGGCCACCCTGCCCCGCCTCGGCCGTGCCCCCCGGCCCCGGCGCGCCTCGCTCCGGCGAACCCGCCCCTCGCCGCGCCCCGGCTGCCCCGCTCGGCCGCCCCCGGCTCGACCGTCCCCGCCGCGCCTGCGCCCGGCTCGGCCGCACCCGCCTCGGCCCCGGGCCGTCCCGACCCCGACCGTGCCCCCGCCCCGCCCGTGCTTCGCCTCACCCGTGCGCCGTGCTCGCCCGCTCGCCCCACCGTGCCTTGCTCGCGTCGTGACGGCCCCGGCGTGGCCTCGAGCTCGGCCCAGCGTGCCTTTAGCACGCAGCTTTGAGCTCGGCTAGCGCTCGGCCCTGACGTGCGCACGGCTAGTTTGTGGCGTGTGCGTGCGGTCTCGCGCGCGTGCTCGTGTATTGCGCGTGCGTTGGCACGACCCGTCGTGCCCCGTCTACCCCCAGACGCCCCGTCTACCCCCCCGTGTCCTATGCGCGCTAATCCCGTTGTCCATATTAATAAGATAGGGGCCTCAATTTAGAAATTGGTTACATTAGTTAATTTGTATAGCTAATCATCTATCTCATTCAATGATAATCTACTAAAAGTGGTCACGTTTACATTAGTGCATGTAGCTAATTCTTTTATTAGAACCAATTGGAATTAGAGCACGTGACGTCTAGTTATTCGTTTACTCGTAGTGCACCTCGAGCATAAGCTTTAACTCTCGCGAGACCTTTTCTCATTTCTTTCTAACCATGGTAAATTCATTATCGTATGTGATATTCTATGCATATTTACTTTATTTGTTCTCTTGTATGGTGTACTGTTTTTTTCCTAATTTGAATGGATGGATGTATGTATGCTTGCAATCGCATAGAGAACGATTCGGTCGAAGAGCCCGAGGAACTCGCAGGAGAAGCCCCTGAGCAGCAGTCGGTTGGTGGAGGCAAGTGTCCCTTGACCTATCTCTGTCCTATTCATTCTTTAATTCACCTCCCGCATTCCACATGTATACCTAAGGATTGACTAGCTTTTGTTATCATTGTCCTTGTTTACCTATCTGGGTTGGATTATTATTGTTTAGCTTTATGCTATTGCTCAACCTCTAATCAATGAACATGATGAGATTATCTATGATACGCTGTTTTCCCTTCTCTTATTATGATGTTGTACTTGTGGTCTTCAAGGGGGCTCGAGCGGTTTCTTGAGTGCCTCTCCGTAAGGACCTGTTCTATGGATGACCGCCCGGGAAAACAGTGCAACCATGAGGGTGGAATGGGATGCCCTTAGCTGAATAATTAGAGGATCCGGGGTGTAGTTCACTTAGCCGTCGTGCCGTCAATGGGGCTCGGTGTATGCGGCTCGCTCTGCCAAGTTTGGGTTCGCCCCTTGGGGAGGAGTGCGATGCATTTAGGAAACCTAACGGATGGCTACAGTCCCAGGGAATCTTTGTAAAGGCTACATAGTGATGCCCTGCTAGGCCACCTAGGTAGTGGTCAATGAGGAGTAGCTCTCTCCGGGCAGAATGGGAATCACGGCTTGTGGGTAAAGTGCACAACCTCTGCAGAGTGTTTGAAAACTGATATATCAGCCGTGCTCGCGGTTATGAGCGGCCAAGGGAGCTCCAGTGATTAGTGGTACTTGATCAGAGACATTATGGTGCAAGTGGCTATGAGATCGATGGTTCTAGTTATGACTATGGTGCTGGTAAGTGGTATTCTTTCCGTTTGGAAAGGGTACATCGGGCTAATAACTTGGGTTAATGCTAAAACCTGGCTTTCTATTAGTAAATAATGATCTAACCAACTAAAAGCAACTGCTTGACTTATCCCCACATAAAGCTAGTCCACTACAGCCAAACAGGATACTTGCTGAGTATGTTGATGTGTACTCACCCTTGCTCTACACACCAAACCCCCCATCCCTAGGTTGTCAGCATTGCAACCACTACTCAGGCGAAGATGGAGCCGTGGAAGGAGACTTTCAGGAGTTCTAAGACTACGACGAGTTCTAGGCGTGGGTTAGCGGCAACCCCCAGTCGGCTGCCTGTGAAGGCCGCGTTTATCTACGTTTCTTTTCCGTACTTTGATTTATTGTAAGGACTATGTGGACGTCTCAGACGTATGATGTAATCAACTATTATTTCCCTTTCAATACTATTTTGAGCACCGTGTGATGATGTCCATGTTATGTAACTGCTGTGTACGTGAATAACTGATCCTGGCACGTACATGGTTCGCATTCGGTTTGCCTTCTAAAACCGGGTGTGACAGTCACACAACAAGTGCAAAGATGGCAAAAAAAACCTTTGGCTTCAGTGAAATTTTTCAACAGCACAACTTTGCAATAGCAATGAATGTTGTGGTAACTTCTTACCAACTTATCTGTTGATATAGCATTGCATGTGATGAAGGCGAACCACCATAACATGCATACTGACTGATCGGTGGACCAGCAAAGGTCGTAACTTTTTATTCGTTTTTAATAACAAGCTCATGGAAGGTGTTTTTCGGACCTTCGGCATTCAGAAGCCTTCGTGTTTTCGCGGATCGAGCTCGTTATGAAAAAACGACCTAGCACCATGAAGGGGCTACTGTTGGGGGTCTCCTTCTCTGCCGAAGGTCCTTAGGATGGAGAAATTGCCTATAAGCAACGAGAACTAAATGTTGAAGCTACTACAAGTATGCGTGAAGCGCCGAAGGATTGCAGCTTGGACTCAAGGTGGTTACCAAGGTCAAGCAGGGTGTTGAGTTGAAGAGAAAAAAGACTAATTAGTCTCTGTTGCTTGTATTAGGATAATATGTATGAATCAAAAGGTCATGAATGTACTTTTACTTGGGCTGCGTCCCGAGCCTATAAATAGATGAACATTACCCCTGTACTGTTCACGCTGGATTCTAATTGCTCTCGTGCCTTTACCTTCAACTAAACCGAAGGTATCGATGTAATATGAATCGTTTATAATGCCTATACACTCATTATGAAATAAATAGGTAACTTGATATTACATTTTGCGAATATATTTTTATATCCGCGAATAAAGAGGATGTGCTTTTCATGACCTTCGTCCGAGATTCATTATGCCCGAGAGAGAATAATGCTTCGAAGGACGAAGGTCATTAACGTATAACAAATGTGTTGCCTTGTTCTTAATCCACAACAATTGATAACAAGTGCCTACCACTTTCTAATATATTTCAAGAACCCAAATTCTACTTTTCATACTTTAGAGACTGTTCTAAATATTTTATCCTACAAGGGTATTATTTTACTTACATAAGGACCTTTTCATCTTACTTTATAAATTGGTATTTAATTGATTTATAAAAAAATACTTGAAATTATAATTCATGATCCTAAACTACTCAAATCTTACTGAATTAAACTAGATCTTGATACATTTTGTTGTTTTCAAAACTTAAGGTGTTACAAGGTGTCAGCCACCATGGCTGGTCACCCAGCTGCTTCAGTCCGTCAGCTAAGACCCAACACTCATCCTTCAACGCTTCAGGTCCGTCAGTACGAGCCCACATGATCTTCACCTCAACCATTGACCATTGTCACTGTTCTCCACACCTGCATACCACAAGCCGACCGACATGGTTGCACATACATAATCTCACAATTTGGTCAGTCCATTGACTACCCCAGGGTGCTACTTGTGGACAAGCACTCATCATCAACCTGAACCACAAGTAACAAGTCAACCTTGTGTTCGCAATCCCCGCCTTGATGAGTGCATTGTCGACACCACCACATGAACATATATAAGCATAAAAAGGAAGAACAAGATAAACTTACTCGAACAACCAAAAACCAGAAAAGGGCAAACAAGTCATCCAAGGCAATCAAAAACTTGGTCCGCAAAGAAATGGGCAATGGTTCAACACGACCAAGCAAAAAATAGCTAGTCCTCAAGAACAGGCAAAAGTAGGGCTCCACACCACTAGCCAACAGACAAAGCCAGATCCGAGCACCAAATAAGCACAAAAGCTGAAATCAAAGCTAGTTCCTCTAGAAAGATGCAAATGGCTCAACAACTAGCAAAAGCTCCAAAATCTAGAGTCTCTCACCCTGAGAATCTCTCCCCTCGTGAAAGCACTCTCCCAAAGCAAAAAATCTCCCCCCTTGTTAGGAGGTCGAAAATGTCAAAACCTCTCCCCCTTGCTGACAAATGGACTCATCATGCACAAACAAGGGTAGAAACAAAAACTCCCCCTTGACAAGAGAACTCTCCCTGAGAAAATATAGAAATGCAAAAGACAGGAGAATATACAGGAACTTCAGAAGTATACCTATCAGAGTGTAAAAATGCTCTAAGTGGTGTTGTGCTATGTGTGCAGCAATAAATGCACGTGCTAGCAAATGTTCAAACTGATCATATGCACAAGATATGTGAAGTGTAAGCAAATTGATTTAGTTTTAAGCAGTTCAAAAGAGAACTTCACCATTAAAGAAAAACTAGGCATATAGTAAGTAGAAAATCAACTAATTGCTAGTCAAGGTAAACCAGGTGAACTACCCCAAACAGCGGTTACTCATCATGCTAGAAACATGTCTGAAAATGATACAAGATGAAATTCTCTAGAATTATCGTAGTTTGCAGCGGATTACAAGTTTTAGAGAAAAGCATGTTAGTGTGAGAGGTTGTAAGCATTGTCATTCTCTAACTTTCAACTAGGAGTAGTATATGCAGAAAAGCAATCAGAAGCTAAAGACACTGGTTTCGATCATCCACTACCATGATCAAGTTCATCCAAAGGTGCTGTTGGGGGCCTTCTTCTCCGCCGAAGGTCCTCTAAACAAAAAACACCTTTGGCAGGACGATATGCAAGCAAGCACGACATGAAGATAAATGTCGAAGCTACAATTGAGGGAGCTTCGGCATAGTGGCATGCCTAAGACGAAAGATGGCACCGACTTAAAGAGGAAAAGACTACATAGTCCCTGATAATTTGTGTTATGATTGTAATTAGGTATTAGGGACACGAATGTAATTTTTTCTAGGCTGCGCAGTGCCTATAAATAGATGAACAGTATCCCCATACTGTTCACGCTGACTTGTAATCACTCACGCGTCACTCCTACTTCTTCACCTTCTGTCAAGTCGAAGGTACAAATGTAATTTAAATATTGTTGATGTTTGTTCATGTTTATATAATAAGAATATGAATAGTCTAATGATTTGAAATGATTATTCATATTCCCTTCACGTTTCATATGTCTCTGTTTACATCCTTGCTTATTGAAATGATGAAGTTATGCCCTTCATGACCTTCCTCCAAAGATCATTATATCCTAAGGGAGATAATGTTTCTGAAGGACGAAGGTCTTTAACCATTAACACTTGTGTTGCCTTGTTCTTGATTCATAGCATTTGAGAACAAGTGACCAACATTGGCGCCCACCTTCGGTGAACTCACTTCCACTGTTGTGACGATGGCTTCGTACAACAACCAAGCTGTAGCACCTTCAGTCATGAAGCTAGTGCTCCCAATCATAGGTGGTTCAAGCTCAGAGCCAGCCAACAAGAAGCAGAAGAAGGAAGCACAAATAAGAGTGCAACATGGGGTGCAAGGACCCTTCATCAGATCTAAGTGGTCTCACATCCCAATTACCTTCTCCCAGGAAGATCTTCAGCTTAAAGATTATCCTCGCAATGATTCCATGGTTATATCTTGTGTCATCAAGGGATTTCTGGTCCACAATGTTCTGGTTGACACTAGCAGCGCAGTGGACAACATCTTCGCGAAGGCTTTAAGGCAAATGCAAGAGCCAGAAGACAAGATACATGATGCAACACACCCTCTTTGTGGTTTTGGAGGAAGGCAAATTGTGGCACTTGGCAAGATAACAATGTCAGTGACCTTCGGCTACGTCCATAACACAAGAACTAAACAAGTTGTCTTTGACATTGTTGATATGGAGTATCCACACAACACAATCATTGGTCGAGGGACGCTTAATGCCTTCGAAGCCATTCTTCATCGAGCATATTTATGCATGAAGATACCTTCGGAACAAGGGCCCATTGCTGTTCACGAGAGTCAGGAAGCTGCCTGGAAGGCCGAAAAGTGCTCGACGGATTCAAAGGCTATCCATAACATAGATGAAGCCGAAGCTTATCAGCAGTATAAGCACAAAAGAGAGAAGGCTGCTTCAGCAGATCAGCCGAAGCCTATGCTCCTGTGTGAAGACATAGCAGACCAAAAGGTACTGCTGGGATCTCAGTTATCTGGTGAACAAGAAAAGACTTTGCTAAGGTTTTTGTTCAACAACAAAGATGTCTTCGCTTGGACAGCTAACGATCTCTGTGGTGTTAATAGAGATGTCATTGAGCATTCACTCAATGTGGATCCATCTTTCAGGCCAAGAAAGCAGAGACTTCGGAAAATGTCTGAGGATAAAGCCGAAGGTGCACGAAATGAAGTAAATAGACTTCTCAGTGCCGGTGTTATCAGAGAAGTAACATATCCAGAGTGGCTAGCTAACACTGTTATGGTGAAGAAGGCTAATGGGAAATGGAGAATGTATTGATGTCACAGACCTCAACAAGGCATGTCCGAAGGATGAGTTCCCTTTACGAAGAATAGACTCCCTTGTAGATGTAGCAACTTCTTCGGAACTCATGAGCTTATTGGACTGCTACTCGGGCTATCACCAAATTTGGATGAAGAAAGAGGATGAGCGAAAGACAAGCTTCATAACTCCTAGTGGTACTTATTGCTACCTTCGGATGCCCGAGGGGCTCAAAAATGCTGGAGGAAGCTTCAGCAGAATGACTGCCAAGGTTCTTCACTCCCAAATAGGCAGGAATGTGCTAACTTATGTTGATGACATTATAGTAAAAATCACAAAACAAGAAAATCATGTTGCCGATTTGCAAGAGACATTTGCCAACTTTAGGCAAGCTGGTCTCAAGTTGAATCCAGAAAAGTGTGTGTTCGGAGTGAAGAAGGGCAAGTTTCTTGGCTGTATGGTATCAACAAAGGGTATCGAAGCTAATCCAAGCAAGATCGAAGCTATCCTTCGGATGGAACCGCCAAATTCAAAGAAGGGGGCTCAACGGTTGGCAGGAAGGCTGACATCGTTGAATAGATTTATATCAAGATCAGCAGAGAGAAACTTACCATTCTTTGAAATACTGAAGTCAGCCGAAGTCTTTTAGTGGGGTCCAGCTCAACATAAAGCCTTCAAAGAGTTAAAGCAATATCTGATAGATTTGACAACTCTAACTCCACCTTCATCAGGAACTCCGCTACTCCTGTATGTGGCTGCCTCCCATTCTGCAGTCAGTGCGGCACTCGTACAAGAGAAGCAAGATGGCCAAGTAAAAATACAAGCACCAGTACACTTCGTCTCCGAAGTACTCAGTTTATCAAAGAAAAATTACACAAAATTGGAGAAGGTATTGTATGTGATGTGCACCCGTTGGGTGATTGCCCGATCTTTCGATGAGAGGGTGTGGAATAACTCGATTGGGGGAGGAGACGACGTTCACGGCCCGACTACAGCCTTCCAAAGACGCTGCGCCTTAGCAACCGATACACCACCTCCTATGGCTGTCACGATCTTGTGGAGCGTGACACCCTGGCCACTAGGGCACTCGTCCTGCAAGCAATCGAAGAACTAGCAAGAACAAGTAGAACAAGTACTGAATTACCAGATCTAAATGTAGGTTTAAAGATCAAACTACAATATGGTGGGGTTCCGAAGACAAGAAGACGGGCGGCTGAACTAGCACGCGCGCTTGCAAGCAAGTAGCGAGAGCTAAACTTGATCTAAACAAAACCCGCTGTTCTTGGTGGCGGCTAGGGGGTTTATAAACATGGGAGGACGACCACAAGGGTATTGGGGTCGTGCTGCAACCCTAGGATGCGTCCCTAATGGACCTAACTTGATACACGACCCATTGGGCCAAAATAGGGTGACGCAGCACCATGGGCAGAAAAGGCAGGAAATGTCTCGGTAAGAAAACAATGATTACGGCGGCCTCAGAACAGATATGACTATAATTCCGGATCCATATGAAAGTAGACTTGATAAGCTTTCCATGTTGTGCTTGAACATTCCAATCCGAGCCCGCATCTGACCGTGGTGACCGTCACAAGTTGGTGTTCTTCTGCAGTCCGAATCCAGCATGTTCAAATCCTTTTCCCTTTCGGTCTTCTCCCTGATTCCTAAGCAAAACAAGAGTGCACGGGTCTCCATGGTCTAAATATGATGGACATGAACTCAAGAGTGTAATCACCTGATGGTTGAGTTGACGAGCACGAGCGCGAGTAATGGGACCAGAAATTGGTACTTGTATTGGTATAGATGCATCAGTAGTGTGGATGTCTTCATCAGTATGTTGTGTTGATGGCCTCCAGGAAGCTTCGGCATTACTTTCAAGCATATCATATAATAGTGCCTTCGTCACAACCTCTGAAGGACATAATGAGGAACAGTGAAGCTACATGAAGGATTGGAAAATGGGATGCGGAGCTTAATAATTTCACCATTGATTATGTAAACAGATCCTCAATTCAATCTCAGGTGTTAGCAGATTTCATTGCTGATTGGACGCCAGGGGCTCAGGGAGAAGAAGCAACAAAAGATGACGAAGCTTGGACGGTATTCTGTGACGGCTCTTGGGGAACCTTTGGTGCAGGAGCAGCTGCTGTTCTAGTAGCGCCCTCTAAAGTCAAGACATGTTATGCAGTAAAAGTAGACTTTAGTTGCACAAATAACATCGCCGAGTACAAAGCTCTTCTTTTAGGACTTCGGAAGCTAAAGGCAATGGGAATAAGAAGGGAAATCCTCAAAACTGATTCCCAAGTTATTTCTGGCCACGTGGACAAAAGTAGCAAGGCAAGGGATCCGAATCTTGAAAAATATTTGAATGCAGTCCAAAGATTGGAAGCTTCTTTTGAAGGATTTTCTATAAAAAAATATCACAAGGGGGAAATGAGCATGCAGATTTGCTAGCTAAGTCCGCGGCACAGGGGCTCCCTTTGCCTTCGGACGTATTCTTTGAAACAATAAAAGCACCTTCAATCGAACTTATGGAGAGAGTAGTGCTTACAATATCACCTGTACATAGTAAAGATTGGAGGACTGAAATTATATCTTTTCTCCAAGGCAACTGTCTTTCGGATGACGAAGTTTACAATAAAAGAATGGAAGCAAGAACAAGACCATATGTAATCATAGAAGGGGAGTTATATAAATATGGAGTCTGCTCTCCATTACTCAAGTGCTTGTCTAGAGCTGAAGGTCAAGAATTGATGAAGGAAATACAAGCAGGATTATGTGGGTCTCATATTGGGTCTAGGCCTTTGCTGGGGAAGGTTTTCAAACAATGATTTTACTGGCCGAAGGCAGCTTCGGATGCAGCAGACTTGGTTCAAAAATGTGAAAATTACCAAAGATGCGCAAGAGACCAGAAACAACCTTCGTCTTTAACCCAGCTAATACAGCCAACATGGCCACTGCAAAGGTAGGGTCTGGATTTGTTAGGTCCACTTCCACCAGCACAAGGAAATTTAAAATATGTCGTCGTAGCAGTGGAATATTTCTCTAAGTGAATCGAAGTGAAGCCCTTAGTCACAATAACTTCGACCACAATACAAAAATTCTTTTGGCAAAATATTGTTTGTCGCTTCGGCGTACCGAAGGCAATAACCATTGACAATGGAACTCAATTTGATGCTGAAACATTCAAAGATTTTTGTGACCGAATTGGTACAAAAATATATTTTGCATCAGTAAGACATCCAGAATCAAATGGGTTAGTAGAGAGAGCAAATGGAATTATAATGATAGGAATAATGAAGTTAATGTTCAATCAGCCCAGAGGAAAGTGGCCAGATGAGTTGATCAAAGTGGTGTGGAGCCATAACACAACTGTCTCAAGGTCAACAGGTTTTACGCCTTTCAAGCTCCTGTTCGGTGACGAAGCAATAACACCAGAAGAAGCAAAAAGAGGATCAATAAGAACCACAGCTTCAACGGAGGACGAAGCTGATTATCAAATAATAAAAGACACTGTAAAAGGGACCAGACTTCAGGCCATAGAACACATCAATATGTATCAGGCCGAAACAATAGAATGACGTGATAGGAAAGTTCGATTGAAAAATATCAAGCCAGGTCATTTGGTGCTTCGGAGAGTAGCCAACCCAGATACAGTGGGCAAGTTACTTTTGAAATGGGAAGGTCCTTTTCTGGTAGTATCTTCGTCAAGACCCGGTTCTTACAGATTCAAGGATATGGACGACAACGACATACCTAGATCTTGGAATGCAGATGAGCTTCGGCGTTATTATGTGTAATTGATGTAATCTTTTCTAATTTTCCTATCCACCCTTTTCCTTTCAGGAGGGGAGAAAGGTTTTTAATGGGGCCATAGTTTGTAATTTTTTATTCTTATTTAGCCCTATGCAATACAAAGGCCAAAATCCCCCAAAAAATGTAACATGTAATATCAGAACCTGCACCATCGAGTGCAAAAGAGAACAGGGAAAAGCTCAAAAGTCGTCCCCAAGGGGATATAGAGCTAAAATCACTCCAAGGATGACGAAGTTACAAAAAGTCGTTCCTAAGGGAGCGCACAGTAAGTTCCAATGCTACAAAAAGTTGTTCCTAAGGGAGCGCATAGTAAGTCTCGAAGCTCAAAAGTCGTTCCTAAGGGAATGCAGAGCCAAATACCACCGAAATAGAAGGTGAAGAAGCTCCAAAGTCGTTCCTAAGGGGATGCAGAGCTTAAATGCCACCGAAATAGAAGGTGAAGAAGCTCCAAAGTCGTTCCTAAGGGGATGCCGAGCTTAAATGCCACCGAAATAGAAGGTGAAGAAGCTCCAAAGTCGTTCCTAATGCAGAGCTTAAAGACTCCAAAGTCGTTCCTAAGGGGATGCAGAGTCTGGGTGTGGCTTCGTGTGTGTTTGGGTCATACATTTGCACATTACATTACATCATTCATTGCATTCATACAGACATTCATTAAACATTCGTAGGATCATCATCATCATAACATAAAGCATGAGCAATAATATGGACAGAAATATTCTGGCTTCGGCGACAAAGTGTTTCGTTACACACGGAGAAGCTTCGTTTCAAATGCGAGGAAATGCTTTGATGTGTACGAAAAGAAAGGAAAGTGTTTTTCGCCTTCGGCTCAAAGGACATGAATTTCCTCCACAACAAAGCAATTCATACATGGATGGAAAGGTAAAATTATATTACAAGGCATGGACAAATATATATAGTATTGAGTTTAACTCTCGATTACATTTTTTGCAAAAATAATGCAAAACATCTCCTAAAGTTCTATACAAGAAGGCGCAAAAGGAAGCTTCATCTCGGCAACCTTCGGAATGTGCTTTGGATTATTAACCTTCGGCACCGCCATCCTGTAGACAAACAATGGTATAAGGTAAAAGTAATTATAAAAATCATGGCAAACAACAGGTATAAGTTTCGTACTGGTTTAAGCAAACTTCGAGCTTTGTCTCTAGCCAACTCTCGTCCACCTTTAGCCCAAATCTGATTGATGAATCTATTTCCGATGCTTTGGGCTTCACTAGGGATGTTAATAAGATCTGATAGTGATAGGCTGAAGGTTGTTTGTTCACCGTTTTTGCATGCGTGCATCCGGCCTTCAAGAATGCAGTAGCTGTGCCGCGAGAAGCTAACAAAGCACAGAAGTCACCGTGCCCAGTTATCACTTCATTGAGCGCATCAACTTCATTTTCAATGTGCTTGAAGGTATCTGATATGTCCTCAGCCGAAGGGGTAATATCTTCAGAGCTGGCCCCAACCGAGCTGAAGACTTCTTTTAATCGTTGCACGCAGCGGCTACTAAATTCAGAGCATTTGTTCCGAAGGTCCCTCAAAGATTCCTTTGTCAGGTTCGGCTTTATATTTTGCTTACAGTTCCTTTGTCTCCTATTCGAAGCACTCTGATTTTTCTCTTAAAGTTGTTTGGGTCTGGAGAAGCTCCTCGCTCAGTCGAGCATTTTCAGCTTGAAGTTCCGCAAGGGAACCCTTCGTTGCTTGAAGCAGGAAGCCCTTCTTCTCAAGGGAAGCTTCGCAATCTTTGATTTTGCTCTCCAAGCCTTCAATTATGACTTCATTTTTCTTGTCTTCAAGTTCTTGTTGCATTCTTAAAGCTTTACTTAGCAGCATACTCTGTGAAAATAAGCTGACATCAGAAAATTTTGATTCATCACAAAGATAACAAAAATCTAGGCAAAATAATTTTACCTTGAAATTGGAGTAAACGAGATTGCCGACGATATGTTGCTGCCGGTAGCCTCTTATATCAGCCTCAAGCTTTGGGAAACCGACACTCTTTGATAGAGTGCCAATTATTTTTGCCCCAGCACGATCGTGAATACATCCTAAGGCTCCTTCGTCAATTCCACCAAAAAGCATAGCTCCTGTCTGGTAGCCACAGGATATCCCATATTCCTGTAGCTCCTTCTTCTCAGCCTCGAACAATTCTTGACCCACTAGGTTTCGAAGGTCAAAATCTTTTTCTTCCGAGGTAGCATCAACAATTTGTTTTCCTTTGTTAGGCATTGCGGCCATGACCTTCTCTACAGTTGCAGCTGTCTCTTCTGTAGCCATATCCGAAAGGAGTTTGTCAATTTTTGACAGTGTAGTTGCTAGATTGGTAGCTTCGGCAGAGGTTTCAGCTTCGGTAGTGGCCTCGACACTTGCAACAGGCACTATTTTGGATGCTGAGGCCAGCGGTGGTGTCCGCTCAACAGCTTGCATGACATTAACAATCCTTCGCTTTTTTCTGACCCTCCATCTTCTCCCTTACGGCCGAGGGTTGATCCTTCTTCTATAAAGTTTCGTCAGTTCTGGTCCTAGAGGACTTAGCAGCTTGATGGGTAAGGATTCAATCATTACACTACAGGAAACTGGTTGAAGAACGTGGGTGACAAACCGTCGAACTTAATGTAATAAGCCGTCGAACTTACCGCAAGAACGTGGGTTTACTAACGAATATAGCCGACGATGATTTTTGGACGAACTTAGAGAAGTAAGTTCGATGGCCCCGTCGAACTTAACATTAAGAACGTGGGTACCCACATTCTTAACCTTAAGAACGTGGGTACCGTCGAACTTAACATTAAGAACGTGTGTTTTTAAGTTCGACGGGGGCCGTCGAATTTAGAGAAGTAAGTTCGACGGTACCCACGTTCTTACTGTAAGTTCGACGGGGACAAGTGGCCGTCGAACTTATGTGGCCTGCGTGGGCTGCACATTAAGTTCGACGGTACCCACGTTCTTAACATTAAGAACGTGGGTACCCACGTTCTTATCCCTTTTCCAGAAAAAAATAAAAATTACAGAAATGAAAAATTAGACAAACATAAAATCACATGCAACACAGAATATCACATACAATACATATTTCAAACACATGGATATATGTTCATATCACAAATTCACACAAGTCCAAATACATAAGTTCACAAATTCACATAAGTCCAAATACATAAGTTCACATCCATAGTTCACATTTTTAGTTCACAAGTTCAAACATTAGCTCCATCGCTCTCGATCAGAACATTGGATTGTTGTTCGTAGCTCCACCACTAGAATTGAGACATCTGTCCGCAAAGTTAGCGTGAGGGGGAGGAGTCACTTGATGAGAGCCAGAATCCTACAAAATAAACCAAAATTCTCATAAATATACAACTGGCATTAAATCACATGTACACAAAGATATAGGAAAGCATGATAAACACAAAATGTGGCTTCCAAGAAGATCACAAAATGCTGGCATTAAATCACATGTACACGAAGATATAGGAAAGCATGATAAACACAAACTATGGCTTCCAAGAAGATCACAAAATGACATGTACACCAAGATATTGGAAAGCATGATAAACATCTATCCTAGCTTAAAGTGCTGGCATCAGAAGAAACAAGCAGTAGTGGAGTAGCCTAAAGTGTTAAGGAGTCATATTTGTGCAATCATTCTTCACTGGAGATAATTTGGTTTTTAACACCCCATACATTGCTAAAGAACAAAGGAATATAAGCAGTTGTGAATGTAGTGAATACCTTGGCATGAATAAACTTCTCCTTGGCAGAGAATACATCTTTGTGTTTAGGCTTGCTAATAGAGAGGTACTGTGATGTGTCTGATCCATCAGCACTGCAAAAGAAACAATGTTGAGAGTTTGTTACCTAGAGAGCAATAGACATGGAATTACTTCATAAAGAGATTCAAAACAATAATATTACCTTGAATTATCATCTGGCAGCGTCTCTTCCCAAATACTGTTGACAAACATGTTGCCTAATGACTGAAAGAGATTGATTACAGATGGCTCCCAAACTCTGACATCATGTGTCAGAGATCTAACCTGAAATAAGATGCATGTGTTTAGGCTACTATTCTATCAAAATAAATATATAATTATCCTAAATTAGCAATAGAAAAATGATACTAAGCTATAAAAAATGATCATATTTCACTTCCTTAATATAATGATGCGAGTTCTGTGTGTTCGAGGAAAAACTGTTTCACTTCCTTTATGAAAAACATGTGTTGTAGCTTTAGGTGTAGCTGTCGGTGTGATAGCACCACTGCACCAAAGCCCAAGTCTATTTGATATCATGCACACACTAAAACAACTTCTAGACTTTAAAGTTTCAACCTCTAGACTTCAAAGAATAAATGAATGCAGAAATAAATATTGCATGACCATCAAGAGAAACAAGAGTCTATTTAAAAGAGTTAACAGTTAAAGGTTTTGTAGATACCATTGATATATGCACTCCAAGATTTCTGTGCACCCCAGAACACTCTATGCATAGAAGTGCGCCAAGGTTTAATGATGCCCAATCAGGTTCTGAAGCACCACAGTCAGCACACATATTATTGCCATCAACTTTCCTAAGCAAGTCAATTGGTTTTTCAGGTTTCATCCTAGTTCTGTGATGATGTGTGCCTCTGACATCATGCTGCCCATTTCCAGATTTCTGCTCCAGTACTAAATCATCACTTACAGAAGGTTCAAATTCTACTGGACTCATGCAAAGATCACCTCTCCCAACTACTGGATTAAAAGTAGAAATAAGATATGTAACTACTAGAGCAAAACATTAACACCATAATACAAAGAGAAATAGTTTAAGAGTTACCTGATTAATATATGGTTCCATTTGATGCAATAGTTCATATCCCTGACAAATAGAAATTGATAGGATTAATCACATTCATGCATAACATAGCTACACCACAAGGCAAAATATGCAAGGAGGTACTTGTTTAAAATATCGAAGATGTGAGTCCATCGTCGCACTAACAGCCTCCAAAAATTCATATCTCTTCTTTGCCTCAACATGGGAAAGTGAAGTGACCTGAGAAATTAACATGGACACGGCAAACAATGGCATGGTAAGCATATAAGCTCAGAAACTAAGGAGCAAAGTAATGGACAATGCAAATTGTACCAGGTTGAAACAGGCTTGCTCTAATGAAGATCGAGCACTGTGAAGCTCCTGGTTATTACCAAATGCTATTTAGTTCAGGGGGGAGTTAGAGAAGCCTTTATTTGTGTGAACACTGTAAAATGTTGAATAAGAATGGTTTTTACATCTTCAATTGCCGTTGTTATGTCTGGTCGGGTGATGAAGACATCCACACTACTGATGCATCTATACCAATACAAGTACCAATTTCTGGTCCCATTACTCGCGCTCGTGCTCGTCAACTCAACCATCAGGTGATTACACTCTTGAGTTCATGTCCATCATATTTAGACCATGGAGACCCGTGCACTCTTGTTTTGCTTAGGAATCAGGGAGAAGACCGAAAGGGAAAAGGATTTGAACATGCTGGATTCGGACTGCAGAAGAACACCAACTTGTGACGGTCACCACGGTCAGATGCGGGCTCGGATTGGAATGTTCAAGCACAACATGGAAAGCTTATCAAGTCTACTTTCATATGGATCCGGAATTATAGTCATATCTGTTCTGAGGACGCCGTAATCATTGTTTTCTTACCGAGACATTTCCTGCCTTTTCTGCCCATGGTGCTGCGTCACCCTATTTTGGCCCAATGGGTCGTGTATCAAGTTAGGTCCATTAGGGACGCATCCTAGGGTTGCAGCACGACCCCAATACCCTTGTGGTCGTCCTCCCATGTTTATAAACCCCCTAGCCGCCACCAAGAACAGCGGGTTTTGTTTAGATCAAGTTTAGCTCTCGCTACTTGCTTGCAAGCGCGCGTGCTAGTTCAGCCGCCCGTCTTCTTGTCTTCGGAACCCCACCATATTGTAGTTTGATCTTTAAACCTACATTTAGATCTGGTAATTCAGTACTTGTTCTACTTGTTCTTGCTAGTTCTTCGATTGCTTGCAGGACGAGTGCCCTAGTGGCCAGGGTGTCACGCTCCACAAGATCGTGACAGCCATAGGAGGTGGTGTATCGGTTGCTAAGGCGCAGCGTCTTTGGAAGGCTGTAGTCGGGCCGTGAACGTCGTCTCCTCTCCCAATCGAGTTATTCCACACCCTCTCATCGAAAGATCGGGCAATCACCCAACGGGTGCACATCAGTTGGTAATCAGAGCAAGGTTTATCGGTGAGAGATTTACTTTTCTTCGCTGTTTTCTTATCTCCTATAGTCCAGAAAAAGCCAAAAAATAGTAGATTAGTTTTACCGCAATCCTATAAACCATTGAGCATTTACTAGTACTACTTAGTTAGGGCTTGTTGAGTTTTTGGTTGCATCGGTTGTGTCGAGTTGCTGGTCTTAGTTTATTCCTTTAGAGTTTTGAGTTCTACCACGTTTTGGTCACCACGAGATCCACCATCACCAAAAACATCTCTGGTTCGTTTTTGCCACCACGGATACATATCATATCCGATTTGGAAGTTTAAATACAATCTGGAAAGCTTATCTTATCTTCTTTCCAACGGATCTGACCTTATCTCAAAATTCGTTCTGAGCGCTCCGCAATCATCGTAGAGATTTCTGGACTTTCTATATTAACAAGATTTGTTAAGTCTGATTTTAAGGGGCTGTTAGCAATATCTTTATTGTTTGGGTTGTCATAGTGAAAAAAAGGGTTTAGGCCCCTGCAAAAAAAACAGAAGAAGAAGAAAAAAAAAGAATAGAAAAGAAAAAAAAGGAAAAGAAGAAGAAGGGGGCTGAATCTCTAAATCTGTTGTTTCTCTTTGTGCTGTGCTAGTTGTTCTTTTTCAGTGACTACCTTTGTGCCTAGGCTCACGTCTCTAGCCTGGTTTAGCCTAGGACCAGCACAGTACCACCGTTGAACGATTATTCAGCTTGCTTTTGTAACTAACGTGGTACTAGTGTATTCCTTGCTTCAGCCCACCTACAACTCTACATATTTCGACTACAGTTTGACAGGTCGTGTTGCTGCGGCACCGATACACTTATTCCACGGTTGCAGACTTGTTGGTTGCTGACCCCTCCTGTTGTGCAAGGTAAGAATTGGTAAGAGCTTGTGAGGCAGGTTGAGAGTGAGCGCCTTGCAGTAGCTACATCCTAATAGTTGTAGAGTTTTTATTCCTTCACATTTTTTTTCTTGTTGCCTCTGTTCATCTAACCATGGCAGGATTGGAGGTTGATGATGCTTCTCGTAATATGCCACACTCTCCTCGCACCAAGGGTATCATACAACACTTTGTAAGGCTGGTGAAAACGCACACGGAAGGTCTTGATAATGACATGCAGGTGACGAATGAAAAGATGGGGCAATTGGAGGCCACACAGATCGACACAAACACCAAACTTGCAAATGTGGAAATGACAGTTGCTCATATTGACAAGAGCCTTGTCGCACTCTTGAGGCGATTTGATGAGATGCATGCTAATACCAATGGTGGGCGTGATGAGGGCGCCGAAGGTAACTGGGATGACTATGTTGCTGATACTGAACAAGATGACCAAGAAGCACCTAATCGCCGGCGACTACGTACTAACCGTAGAGGTATGGGTGGTTTTCGCCGACGTGAGGTACATGGTAATGATGATGCTTTTAGTAAGGTTAAATTTAAAATACCTCCTTTTGATGGTAAATATGACCCTGATGCT
Source organism: Zea mays (assembly GCF_902167145.1). NCBI lineage: Eukaryota > Viridiplantae > Streptophyta > Magnoliopsida > Poales > Poaceae > Zea > Zea mays. The sequence continues at coordinate 95,819,680 of NC_050097.1, forward strand.
TACATTACTTGGGAGATTGCGGTTGATCAAAAGTTTGCATGCCATGAATTTCCTGAGAATGCGCGGGTTAGAGCTGCTACTAGTGAGTTTACTGAATTTGCTTCTGTTTGGTGGATAGAACATGGTAAGAAGAATCCTAATAACATGCCACAAACTTGGGATGCGTTGAAACGGGTCATGCGGGCTAGATTTGTTCCTTCTTATTATGCACGTGATATGTTAAACAAGTTGCAACAATTGAGACAGGGTACTAAAAGTGTAGAAGAATATTATCAGGAATTACAAATGGGTATGCTGCGTTGTAACATAGAGGAGGGTGAGGAATCTGCTATGGCTAGATTTTTGGGCGGGTTAAATAGGGAAATTCAGGACATCCTTGCTTATAAAGATTATGCTAATGTAACCCGATTGTTTCATCTTGCTTGCAAAGCTGAAAGGGAAGTGCAGGGACGACGTGCTAGTGCAAGGTCTAATGTTTCTGCAGGAAAATCTACACCATGGCAACAGCGCACGACTACATCCATGACCGGCCGTACACTAGCACCAACTCCCTCGCCAAGTCGACCAGCACCCCCGCCTTCCTCCAGCGACAAACCACGTGCATCTTCCACAAATTCAGCAACCAAATCTGCCCAGAAACCAGCAGGTAGTGCCTCTTCAATAGCCTCCACGGGTAGAACAAGAGATGTTCTGTGTTATCGATGCAAGGGCTATGGACACGTGCAGCGTGATTGTCCTAATCAGCGTGTTTTGGTGGTAAAAGACGATGGTGGGTATTCTTCTGCTAGTGATTTGGATGAAGCTACACTTGCTTTGCTTGCGGCTGATGATGCAGGCACTAAGGAACCACCCGAAGAACAGATTGGTGCAGATGATGCAGAGCATTATGAGAGCCTCATTGTACAGCGTGTGCTTAGTGCACAAATGGAGAAGGCAGAGCAGAATCAGCGACATACGTTGTTTCAAACAAAGTGTGTCATTAAGGAGCGTTCATGTCGTTTGATCATTGATGGAGGTAGCTGCAACAACTTGGCTAGCAGCGACATGGTGGAGAAGCTTGCACTTACGACCAAACCGCACCCACATCCATATCACATTCAATGGCTCAACAATAGTGGTAAGGTCAAGGTAACCAAGTTGGTACGAATTAATTTTGCTATTGGTTCATATCGTGATGTTGTTGACTGTGATGTTGTGCCTATGGATGCTTGTAATATTCTGCTAGGTAGACCATGGCAATTTGATTCAGATTGTATGCATCATGGTAGATCAAATCAATATTCTCTCATATACCATGATAAGAAAATTATTTTGCTTCCCATGTCCCCTGAGGCTATTGTGCGTGATGATGTTGCTAAAGCTACCAAAGCTAAAACTGAGAACAACAAGAATATTAAAGTTGTTGGTAATAACAAAGATGGGATAAAATTGAAAGGACATTGCTTGCTTGCAACAAAAACTGATGTTAATGAATTATTTGCTTCCACTACAGTTGCCTACGCCTTGGTATGCAAGGATGCTTTGATTTCAATTCAAGATATGCAGCATTCTTTGCCTCCTGTTATTACTAACATTTTGCAAGAGTATTCTGATGTATTTCCAAGTGAGATACCAGAGGGGCTGCCACCTATACGAGGGATTGAGCACCAAATTGATCTTATTCCTGGTGCATCTTTGCCGAATCGTGCGCCATATAGGACAAATCCAGAGGAAACAAAAGAAATTCAGCGACAAGTGCAAGAACTACTCGACAAAGGTTACGTGCGTGAGTCTCTTAGTCCGTGTGCTGTTCCGGTTATTTTAGTGCCTAAAAAAGATGGAACATGGCGTATGTGTGTTGATTGTAGGGCTATTAATAATATCACGATACGTTATCGACACCCTATTCCACGTTTAGATGATATGCTTGATGAATTGAGTGGTGCCATTGTCTTTTCTAAAGTTGATTTGCGTAGTGGGTACCACCAGATTCGTATGAAATTGGGAGATGAATGGAAAACTGCTTTCAAAACTAAGTTCGGATTGTATGAGTGGTTAGTCATGCCTTTTGGGTTAACTAATGCACCTAGCACTTTCATGAGATTAATGAACGAGGTTTTGCGTGCCTTCATTGGAAAATTTGTGGTAGTATACTTTGATGACATATTGATCTACAGCAAATCTATGGATGAACATGTTGATCACATGCGTGCTGTTTTTAATGCTTTACGAGATGCACGTTTATTTGGTAACCTTGAGAAGTGCACATTTTGCACCGATCGAGTTTCGTTTCTTGGTTATGTTGTGACTCCACAGGGAATTGAGGTTGATCAAGCCAAGGTAGAAGCGATACATGGATGGCCTATGCCAAAGACTATCACACAGGTGCGGAGTTTCCTAGGACTTGCTGGCTTCTATCGCCGTTTTGTGAAGGACTTTAGCACCATTGCTGCACCTTTGAATGAGCTTACGAAGAAAGGAGTGCATTTTAGTTGGGGCAAAGTACAAGAGCACGCTTTCAACGTGCTGAAAGATAAGTTGACACATGCACCTCTCCTCCAACTTCCTGATTTTAATAAGACTTTTGAGCTTGAATGTGATGCTAGTGGAATTGGATTGGGTGGTGTTTTGTTACAAGAAGGCAAACCTGTTGCATATTTTAGTGAAAAATTGAGTGGGTCTGTTCTAAATTATTCTACTTATGATAAGGAATTATATGCTCTTGTGCGAACATTAGAAACATGGCAGCATTATTTGTGGCCCAAAGAGTTTGTTATTCATTCTGATCATGAATCTTTGAAACATATTCGTAGTCAAGGAAAACTGAACCGTAGACATGCTAAGTGGGTTGAATTTATCGAATCGTTTCCTTATGTTATTAAGCACAAGAAAGGAAAAGAGAATATCATTGCTGACGCTTTGTCTAGGAGATATACTTTGCTGAATCAACTTGACTACAAAATCTTTGGATTAGAGACGATTAAAGACCAATATGTTCATGATGCTGATTTTAAAGATGTGTTGCTGCATTGTAAAGATGGGAAAGGATGGAACAAATATATCGTTAGTGATGGGTTTGTGTTTAGAGCTAACAAGCTATGCATTCCAGCTAGCTCCGTTCGTTTGTTGTTGTTACAGGAAGCACATGGAGGTGGCTTAATGGGACATTTTGGAGCAAAGAAAACGGAGGACATACTTGCTGGTCATTTCTTTTGGCCCAAGATGAGAAGAGATGTGGTGAGATTGGTTGCTCGTTGCACGACATGCCAAAAGGCGAAGTCACGGTTAAATCCACACGGTTTGTATTTGCCTCTACCCGTTCCTAGTGCTCCTTGGGAAGATATTTCTATGGATTTTGTGCTGGGATTGCCTAGGACTAGGAAGGGACGTGATAGTGTGTTTGTGGTTGTTGATAGATTTTCTAAGATGGCACATTTCATACCATGTCATAAAACTGACGATGCTACTCATATTGCTGATTTGTTCTTTCGTGAAATTGTTCGCTTGCATGGTGTGCCCAACACAATCGTTTCTGATCGTGATGCTAAATTTCTTAGTCATTTTTGGAGGACTTTGTGGGCAAAATTGGGGACTAAGCTTTTATTTTCTACTACATGTCATCCTCAAACTGATGGTCAAACTGAAGTTGTGAATAGAACTTTGTCTACTATGTTAAGGGCAGTTCTAAAGAAGAATATTAAGATGTGGGAGGACTGTTTGCCTCATATTGAATTTGCTTATAATCGATCATTGCATTCTACTACAAAGATGTGCCCATTTCAGATTGTATATGGTTTGTTACCTCGTGCTCCTATTGATTTAATGCCTTTGCCATCTTCTGAAAAACTAAATTTTGATGCTACTAGGCGTGCTGAATTGATGTTAAAACTGCACGAAACTACTAAAGAAAACATAGAGCGTATGAATGCTAGATATAAGTTTGCTAGTGATAAAGGTAGAAAGGAAATAAATTTTGAACCTGGAGATTTAGTTTGGTTGCATTTGAGAAAGGAAAGGTTTCCTGAATTACGAAAATCTAAATTGTTGCCTCGAGCCGATGGACCGTTTAAAGTGCTAGAGAAAATTAACGACAATGCATATAGGCTAGATCTGCCTGCAGACTTTGGGGTTAGCCCCACATTTAACATTGCAGATTTAAAGCCCTACTTGGGAGAGGAAGTTGAGCTTGAGTCGAGGACGACTCAAATGCAAGAAGGGGAGAATGATGAAGACATCCACACTACTGATGCATCTATACCAATACAAGTACCAATTTCTGGTCCCATTACTCGCGCTCGTGCTCGTCAACTCAACCATCAGGTGATTACACTCTTGAGTTCATGTCCATCATATTTAGACCATGGAGACCCGTGCACTCTTGTTTTGCTTAGGAATCAGGGAGAAGACCGAAAGGGAAAAGGATTTGAACATGCTGGATTCGGACTGCAGAAGAACACCAACTTGTGACGGTCACCACGGTCAGATGCGGGCTCGGATTGGAATGTTCAAGCACAACATGGAAAGCTTATCAAGTCTACTTTCATATGGATCCGGAATTATAGTCATATCTGTTCTGAGGCCGCCGTAATCATTGTTTTCTTACCGAGACATTTCCTGCCTTTTCTGCCCATGGTGCTGCGTCACCCTATTTTGGCCCAATGGGTCGTGTATCAAGTTAGGTCCATTAGGGACGCATCCTAGGGTTGCAGCACGACCCCAATACCCTTGTGGTCGTCCTCCCATGTTTATAAACCCCCTAGCCGCCACCAAGAACAGCGGGTTTTGTTTAGATCAAGTTTAGCTCTCGCTACTTGCTTGCAAGCGCGCGTGCTAGTTCAGCCGCCCGTCTTCTTGTCTTCGGAACCCCACCATATTGTAGTTTGATCTTTAAACCTACATTTAGATCTGGTAATTCAGTACTTGTTCTACTTGTTCTTGCTAGTTCTTCGATTGCTTGCAGGACGAGTGCCCTAGTGGCCAGGGTGTCACGCTCCACAAGATCGTGACAGCCATAGGAGGTGGTGTATCGGTTGCTAAGGCGCAGCGTCTTTGGAAGGCTGTAGTCGGGCCGTGAACGTCGTCTCCTCCCCCAATCGAGTTATTCCACACCCTCTCATCGAAAGATCGGGCAATCACCCAACGGGTGCACATCATCGGGTACCTTTCTTCAATGATAGGTACTTCTCACGAATCTATAACCAAACCAACAAGTTCACGAGTTAACAACACACTCTGTCTTTGGAATTCAGCAAGCAATAATATTACAGTTTTATGCAGCAAAGCAAGTATGGCAGAAAAATATGAAAGAACAACAAATTGGCAGAAAAATATGAAAGAACAACAAATTGGCAAAAAAATAGAAACATAGTGAAACATTGAGAGTACTTACAGAGTGCCTGTGCAGCAGTCATTCTTTTTCTGTAATCTTTGTTAAGAAGTCTTTTGACAAAATCTTTAGCTTGAGGCGATACTGATTGCCATGGTGAGTTGTCAAAATTAGGGTCAGCTCTCAGCACTGAGCGAAAAATACCTGATTCAGTTCGTGCCCAGAATGGCCTGCTACCACACAACAATATATAAGTGATAACACCAATGCTCCACATGTCTGCTTCTGTGCTATATGACCTATGCAAGACTTCTGGAGCAACATAGTATGCACTTCCAACAATGTCATTAAGCCTTTCATCTGTAAAGGGGGAAAAAGCATCAGGAGCATCAGGCGTTAGAACATTTTTTGGAGGAAGGTCATATCATGTTTCATTTTATGGCAATGGACTTCTAACATATTTGTAAAACACAACTTTACAATTGGATGGCCCTTGTGTGGAGGTATGTAATACCTGGTCTTATAAAATCTGAGAGACCAAAATCAATTATCTTCATAGGAGAATGCCCTTCCCTAGTGCTGAATAGGAATTTCTGTTAAAAACATCCAAGGGTGGATTTATCAGAAGGAATATACTACAGTTTTTTTCGCCACGACAAATCATATTTAAAAGGACATGGAATCCTTACTTTTCACTTGCCAGACCTCAAAACTACATGGGACAAAAGAGAGTTGACATTGAACAAATACACAACCAATACACCGACTAAAGTGCTGCAAATAGGCCTTTTGTCTCGCAATTTATACCACAACACAACATGCCAATATTAATTAGCTACTGAGTTCACTGTTGGAATAAATTGTCTATTTAGCTCCGGGTGATTCTAACCATTTCTATTTAAGTTCAATTTCAAATACCTGTAAAAGAAAGTTTAATTCCAATTCTCAATTACCATAGAACCACAAATTGTACCCTATATTTTGTGGTTCGACGGTAATTGAAATTAAACTTTCTTTTGCAGCACATAATAACAAAAGGAAAAGAAATACAGGAATAATCCCTTATGATACTACTCCCTCCGTTCACAAAAGTATGCAATTCTAGACTTGAAACTTTGTCCAAGAAAGAATGCAACTATAGGGGTCCAGGCTAGCACAGAGATGTACTCAGGTTTCTGTAGGACATGAGCATGGAGAGAATGAGAGACTCGGGGTTGGTGATGTAAGGGGTCCATGCGTCTTTTACCTATATGTCTAATTCATCCTTGGAATCCGAGGGTTGCAAAAAAATGGACTGATTGTATATGCAAACAGATTTAATGGTGCTACTTTTATTTACAAAGTTATCTAATGGTATTATGTGCAACCAAAACCATATATATTTTGGATCAGTTGCTGATAAAGTTTACCAAAATAAGACTTCTAAAAATGTGGAGGCCAGTAGTAGTTTATAACAAATATATCTGCCTCTATAGGATAGTAACGCTAGTATAACAAAATAAATGGGAAACACAATTCAAGGATGTGTATAATATTACTATTTGCTGTTATCACAAAAAAGTATTAACGTTCCAAAGAGAACCATTAAATTTGCTGAGAAACCAAAGGTGGAGAAATAGACACGATTAACAACTATTTTACCTTCACTTTTTCTCTCTTAACAATCCTCTCACAAAGGAAACGTAATAGTTCCAGTTCAACCTGCCAAGAATGAGAAAAACAGAAACGTATAAATATAATCTAAGAGTTTCTTCACCATCTTCAAGCTATAGCCTATAGGGCACTGATCAGCAGCAAGAAATACTACAGCATCAAGCCATTTTTAGCAAACATTATCGAAGTCCAAATCAGAGAAACTTAAGCTCTATGTTTCTTACTACTTGTCAGGTGTGAGCATAAATGTTTTAGAATGCTCCTGATGCTTCTCTGCAAATCTATTGATGTCTACATACAAATATATTCAATTGAAAATTTTACAGGTTACACAACAGTAGAAGCACAAATATGAAAGATTTGAAGTTTTGTGTTTACATGTGAAATTGTGATGCTTGCCATTTATTAGGACTACAACAGTCATATATTCAACAAATACAACCTGATGGACACTGCTATTAATACCCATGGCTGATGCTCCACCCGCTAATCATGATACTGATACTTAAATCTAATGAACCAAATGGATTGGAGAACTATTTTGACACAATGCACGTGAATCACAAACAGAACTTGTGTGGAGGTATGTAATACCTGGTCTTATAAAATCTGAGAGACCAAAATCAATTATCTTCATAGGAGAATGCTCTTCCCTAGTGCTGAATATGAAATTCTGTTAATTGAATTTGTGAGAAAAAAATTGAAGGTACTGCATTGATATCATCACATACCAGAAAACAATACCTGTAAGCCATGTAGAGGAAACATAACAAGAAGACATAAGACTTGCAGGGCTCTTCCCACCCAGCCAAAGCGAGCAACCTTTTGCCTATTTCAATCAGAGGAAATAGTAGTTCCTGGAAAGAGTTAACCAGTGTTATTACACTAGTAATCCTTAAATAGGCTCAGATTATGAGCTACCTGGACGACACATGCTGAAAATATGCACTGATATTTGGTACAGTAATTCAATGGGAAGTTTAGATTCTGCCCTGTGCCATAGTTTTAGTTTCAGATTCACCTGAACTATTAAATCCTATGCAAGATAATAATGTACTATTTTCAAGAAAGAAAAAAACAATACCTTTAGGCCAACTACATTAGTGTCTATGTCTTCCACTCTGACCTGATCAAGCGTAGCCCTTGCCGCTTCCACTCTACCCGAATACCCAACCGAACGCTCTAGAGCCATCTGAACTGAGCTAGTCCCTCCAATCTGCACGTCACGCACAGCGAAATCCCTCTCCTCGGCGTTGTCCTCCTCTTTCAGCTTCAGCAAACCCATCGTCACCATGGTATACGCCGAGAGCGGGAAGGGGTCATCAAGCATCAGTTCCTCGGAACTGCTCTGGCCAAGATCCTGGCCTCCTCTGAACCTCGAGTAGTGCTGCTTGAGCTAGCCATACAGTGCCTCCAGAATCTTGTCCCCCTTGGACAGTTTCTCCGCCAGGTTGAAGGCGAGGATGGTCTTGAAATGCGCCGGCGGTATGTGGAACCCCTCTTTCACGGTGTGGTACCGCAGAATCCGGCCGCGGGGTGGCGAGGGCGGGGCGCGCTGGGTGGCGGCGTGCTGGGCGGCGGGGCGCGCGCGGCGGCGGCAGGCAGGTAGCGGCGGGCGCGCGGCTGGCAGCTAGCTGCGGCGCACGCGGTAGACAGAGGGAAAGAAGAGAGACGCGCGGGGTTAGAGATTTGGTTTTTGGGTTAAGTTCGACGATGTCCATGTGGCCCACGAATTTAATTTAAGAACGTGGGTACCCACGTTCATAATACGATAAATTCGACGGTTTTACCACGGGCCCACGAATTTAATTTAAGAACGTGGGTACCCACGTTCTTAAATTAACCAACGAACATTTATTAGTTTCTTGTAGTGTTACCTTTAGAATTTCTGCTATTTCAGTAGTAGGAGGTGTTGAAGGAGTCTCTTCTGTTACCTCAGTTACCTTCGGCTCCAGAGCTTCAGCCTTCCTCTTTTTTGAAACTGTCGCCTTTGACTCAGGAGTGGATTTTGTCTTCTTAGAAAATTTCTCATCTTCCTTAACCATTCTGGCAGCTTGCCTGCTCAGAATGCTGACAACCCTTTTTCTTTTTACCCCTTCGACCCCTTTGTCAAGTTTTTCATAATCATGGTAGTCAAAATTCAAGGCGTCCATCACCCGGTTTAATCATCGTTTGGCCGGATATCGAAGGTTGTGGTCATCAACTGATCTTCCTTCTTGGTATAATTCCCAAGTATCTCATTGCACATGGTCTCAATCATGTCTAGCCATTCTTTGCAAGGGCTTCTTGAATTGTTTTTCAAACTTAAAACGGTAAGCAAGTCGAACAAGTCCATGCTTCTTACCCACTTCTTTCCGATGCTCAAAGATAGTGGACTCATAACCATGGTCATCAGCTTCTCCCTCTTTTTCTCGTCAGCCTTCAAATAGAACCACTCACGCTTCCATCCAGTTGGCCACTTCGTGCGGTAGCTAAGAACTGGTTGTGGGGGCCAAATATCCCCCAAGTCCACTAGAAGGCTAGAAGGCCTCGTGAAAGGCTTTGGGCCCATTATTTCGCAAGGCCATCCCTTCGTGGGCCAGGGGAGGAACTGCTGGTGGAATGGATTGACGCAAGATTGGATAGACTCGGGCCCAGACGGCTCATTGGATTTAAGCATTATCCATAGCATTGATCTGATTCTCCCGCGCAGCGCCCTCAGATGTCAGAACTAAATGAGGATAAGTCGGCCGGACTATAGGAAGATAAGTTCAGTCGGTTCACTATTACTTAGGTGCACGTTGTTATCATACCCGCATGTAACGCCCCACGGTCGAGTATATAAGGCCTAGGGGGACCCCATCAAAAGACAGGTCATTCATTAGCCATCTACTCCATTCTCTAGCATCCTCCATACTAGAGAATCCCCCTGTAACCCACCACATAAAGATCCACACCAGGAAGTAGGGTCTTACGCCTCTCTAAGCGGCCCGAACCTATAGAAAATTGTCTATCGTCTCTCGTGCGCCTAGCACGAACCATCGAGCTACAGTCAGCAACACCGTCCTACCCAAAAGCACCTCGAGGGGTAACCCCGGGTGCGCGGTCGGGTCCCAAATACCGACAGCTGGCGCGCCAGGTAGGTATGTGTCGTTGATTCAAGCTAGCTCAATGGCCATCATTTTCCAACACAAGATTGCTCTTCGCCCTGGATCCGTGTTCTGCTTCGGAACCATCTCGTCCGTGGCAGACGAAGAAGGAATTCGGCATCGTATAGAGGATCCACCGGAGAAGAAGCCTTCCTAAAAAATCTCCAAAAAAGCTGGAACGAAGCAAGAAATAGCACAACCTCCAGCGCCCCGGGCGAAGACTACCTCCTGCAAGCCAAGAGCAGAGAATTCCTTTACCCGAAGAACCCCATTGCCCACCTCATCCACAGAAAAGTGGACACGGATCATAAGGAAAAAGGAAGCAAAAGGGATAAAGACCCATCAAGCTGCTCTTCTGGCGCCTTCGCCCTCAAAGGAGGACAGAGAGAAGCTTGTCGTCACAGCAACTCCATTCTACCCTGATGTCCTCTTCATCGGGGGAAGAGTGGAATTTTCTCCTATCTCTAACGACGAGCCAACCATACCTGGGGAAGAACCTGTCACACCCGGTTTTAGAAGGCAAACCGAATGCGAACCATGTACGTGCCAGGATCAGTTATTCACGTACACAACGGTTACATAACATGGACATCATCACACAGTGCTCAAAATAGTATTAAAAGGGAAATAATAGTCGATTACATCATACGTCTGAGACGTCCACATAGTCCTTACAATAAAAATCAAAGTGTGGAAAAGAAACGTAGATAAACGCGGCCTTCACAAGCAGCCGACTGGGGGTTGCCGCTAACCCACGCCTAGAACTCGTCGTAGTCTTGGAACTCCTGGAAGTCTCCTTCCACGGCTTCATCTTCTCCTGAGCAGTGGTTGCAATGCTGACAACCTGGGGATGGGAGGGGTTGGTGTGTAGAGCAAGGGTGAGTACACATCAACATACTCAGCAAGTATCCTGTTTGGCTGTAGTGGACTAGCTTTATGTGGGGGTAAGTCAAGCAGTTGCTTTTAGTTGGTCAGATTATTATTTACTAATAGAAAGCCAGGTTTTAGCATTAACCCAAGTTATTAGCCTGATGTACCCTTTCCAAACGGAAAGAATACCACTTACCAGTACCATAGTCATAACCAAAACCATCGATCTCGTAACCATCTGTACCATAATGTCTCTGATCAAGTACCACTAATCACTGGAACTCCCTTGGCCGCTCATAACCGCGAGCACGGCTGATATATCAGTTTTCAAACACTCTGCAGAGGTTGTGCACTTTACCCACAAGCCGTGATTCCCTTTCTGCCCGGAGATCATGACTCTCCATTGATCACTACCAAGGTGACCCAGCAGGGCATCACTACGTAGCCTTTACAAAGATTCCCTGGGGCTGTAGCCACCCGTTAGGTTTCCTAAATGCACCGCACTCCTCCCCAAGGGGCGAACCCAAACTTGGAAGAGCGAGCCGCATACACCGAGCCCCATTGATGGCACGACGGCTAAGTGATCTACACCCCGGATCCTCTAATTATTCAGCTAAGGGCATCCCATTCCACCCTCATGGTTGCACTGTTTTCCCGGGCGGTCATCCATAGAACAGGTCCTTATGGAGAGGCACTCGAGAAACCGCTCGAGCCCCCTTAAGGCCACAAGTACAACATCATAATAAGAGAAGGGAAAACAGCGTATCATAGATAATCTCATCATGTTCATTGATTAGAGTTTGAGCAATAGCATAAGCTAAACAATAATAATCCAACCCAAATAGGTAAACAAGGACATGGATAACAAAGCTAGTCAATCCTTAGGCATAAATGTGTAAAGCGGGAGGTGAATTAAAGAATGAATAGGACAGAGATAGGTCAAGGGACACTTACCTCCACCAACCGACTGCTGCTCAGGGGCTTCTCCTGCGAGTTCCTCGGGCTCTTCAACCGGATCGTTCTCTATGCGATTGCAAGCACACATACATTCATCCATTCAAATTAGGAAACAAACAGTACACCATACAAGGGAACAAATAAAGTAAATATGCATAGAATATCACATACGATAATGAATTTACCTTGGTTAGAAAGAAATGGGAAAAGGTCTCGCGAGAGTTAAAGCTTATGCCCGAGACGCACTACGGGTAAACGAATAACTAAACGCTATGTGCTCTAGTTCTAATTGGTTCTAACAAAAGAATTAGCTACATGCACTAATGTAAACGTGACCACTTTTAGTAGATTAACACTGAATGAGATAGATGATTAGTTATACAAATTAACTAACGTAACCAATTTCCAAATTGAGACTCCTATCTTATTAATATAAACACGTGATTAGTGCGCATAGGACACGGGGGGGGGGGGGGGTAGACGGGGCGTCTGGGGGTAGATGGGGACACGACGGGTCGTGCCAAGGCACTACGCACTACGCGAGCACGTGCGCGAGGCCGCACGCACATGCCACGAACTAGCCGTGCGCACGTCGGGGCCGAGCGCTAGCCGAGTTCAAAGCCGTGCGCCATAGGCACGCTGGGCCGAGCTCGAGGCCATGCCGGGGCCGTCACGACGCGGGCAAGGCACGGCGGGGCGAGCGGGCAAGCACGGACGGGGCGAGAACACGGCCGACCACCACGCCGGGGCGGGGACGGCGCGGCCGAGTCGGGCACGGGGCGGGCGGCCGAGCCGGGGCGGGGCTCGCCGGGGACGGCCGAGCCGGAACCGGGCGCGGCGGGGGCGACGAGCAGGGGGCGGGCTTGTCGGGCGCAGCCGGGGGCGGCCAGAGCGAGGCCGGGGCGGCCGGCGGGCGCGGGACGAGGCCGGGCGTGGCGGGGCTGGGCGCGGCCGAAGGGCGGCGAGGTGGGCGCGGGATGGGGTGGGGCGAGCTCGCCGGAGCGAGGGCGGGGAAGGGGCGGGTCGCCGGGGTCGGGGACGGCCGAGGCGGGGCGGCCGAGGCGCGAGCGGGCTCGCCGGAGGGCGGCGTAGGGAGGGCGGACGCCATGGGCGGGCGAGCTCGAGGCGGCGAGGCCGGGGCGCGGCCGGGCGCGACCGGGCGTGGGACGGGGCGGGGGCTCGCCGGAGCGGCCGGGCGAGGCCGACGCGGGGAGAGGCGAGGCGGGCGCGGCCGGGCATGGCAGGGCGAGGGCGGCCGGGGCGCGGGCGGGGAACGCCGCGCCGGGGAGCGGCGCCGGCGGGCGGGGGAGGGGGGGAAGGGAGGAGAGAGGGGGGCTCACTAGAGGGGGCGGCGCGGCGGCGGCGGCGCCGGGGGAAGGGGCGGCGGCGGCTAGGGTTAGGGGAGACAGAGAGTTGGGGGAGGGGGGAGGGGATGACGGGGCGGGGCCCGCGGGGAGGGAATTTTGGCAAAAGAAAGAAAGGGGGGAGGGGCGGTTGGGCCGACTGGGCCCAAAGGGGGGGAAAGGGGGTGGGCGCAGGGTGGGCCGGCCGGAACGGCCCACGGCGGGGGGGGGGGAGGGGGCGGCTGGGCCGCCGCGGGGCCCACGCGGGAAGGGGGAAGGGGGGGCTGGGCCGCCAACTGGGCCGACGCGAAGGGGAAGGGGGCGGCTGGGCCAAAAGAGAGAAAGGGGGGAGAGAAAAAGAAAAGGCTTTTCTTTTTCTAATTTCCCTAATTCCTTATATGCCTAACTCTTCAATTCACTCAACCACAAACAAAAAAGTGCATAATCCGGCATGATGCAACAACCAAAAATAGTTCTAGGTTTTGCTTACACAAGATGTCGAGCTAATTCTCGCTATAACTTTTGAAAAATAACAAGGCTTAGCGAGAAGAAAAGGGAAAAAGGAAAGAGTAACGCCTGAATTTGGTGAGAGAAAAGAAGAAAAAATTCTACCCCCAAATTTAGGGTGTTACAAACCTATCCCCCTTAAAAGAATCTCGCCCTCGAGATTCAGGGTTGGCTAGCAAAGAGCTCAGGGTATTTAGCCAACAGATCATCTTCACGCTCCCAGGTTGCTTCTTCCTCTGAATGGTGATTCCATCTAACTTTGCACATTCGGATGGTCTTCCTTCGGGTGACTCTGTCTGTAACCTCAAGGATCTGCACTGGCTTCTCAACGTAGGTCAAGTCCTCCTGGACTTCAAGACCTTCCACTGGCAACTACTCTTCTGGCACACACAAGCACTTCTTCAACTGAGACACATGAAAAACATCATGCACTGCGGATAGATTCTCTGGCAGACTGAGCTGATAGGCCACTTCTCCACGCCTTGAGAGAATTTGGTACGGACCAATGTAGCGGGGTGCTAGCTTGCCTTTGACTCCGAACCTTCTGACTCCTCTGATCGGTGACACTTTCAGATAGACAAAGTCTCCGACTTCGAAACTCAGCTCTCTTCTTCTTGTGTCTGCATAGCTTCACTGCCTTGATTGCGCTATCTTCATATTCTCTCGAACCATCTTGATGTTCTCTTCGGCTTCAAGCAAAATGTCTGGCCCAAACACTTGCTTTTCTCCAGGATGATCCCATTGCAACGGAGTTCTACAACTCCTTCCATAGAGCGCCTGAAATGGTGACATCTTCAAACTGGCCTGGTAGCTGTTGTTATAGGAAAACTCTGCATAAGGCAATCTCTTATCCCATCCGGACTGATCTTGCAATGCACATGCTCTCAACATGTCTTCAAGAATTTGATTGGTTCTTTCGGTCTGGCCATCTGTCTGCGGATGATAAGCTGAACTGAAATTCAGATGTGTGCCCAAGGCTTCATGCAACTGCTGCCAGAAATGAGAGGTGAACTGCGTTCCTCTGTCTGACACTATCTTCTTTGGCACACCATGAAGACAAACGATCCGAGACATATACAATTCTGCCAATACTGCACTGCTGTAGTTGGTCTTGACAGGTATGAAGTGGGCTGACTTGGTTAAGCGGTCCACTACTACCCAAATGGAATCGTAGCCGGCTCAAGTGCGAGGCAATCCGACTATGAAATCCATACTGATTTCATCCCATTTCCACTGAGGGATCTGCAACGGTTGCAACAATCCAGCTGGTCTCTGGTGCTCTGCCTTAATTCTTCGACAACTATCGCACATAGCCACATGCTCGGCGATTTCCCTCTTCATTTCGTACCACCAAAATTTCTTCTTCAGATCCTGATACATCTTCTCACTACCAGGGTGAATCGAATAAGCTGTCTCATGAGCTTCCTTGAGGATCAACTCCCGAATGGATTGGACATTGGGAACACACAAGCGGTCTTTGAACCATATCACACCCTCTGCATCTTCTCGAAAATCTTTGCCTCTGCCATCTAGAATCAGTCGCCGGATCTCACTGATCTTCTCATCATTCTTCTGCGCTTCTTTGATTTCGCGCTCCAAGGTAGGTTCCAACTCAACTGTGACTCCTCGCAAATTGTTCAGAAATCCGAGACTCAACCTGTCAAACTCCTTGGCCAACTCGTAAGGCATCGGACGAGCGACCATCAGATTGACTTGACTCTTTCTGCTCAAAGCATCTGCCACCACATTTGCTTTGCCTGGATGGTAATGAATCTCCAACTCATAGTCTTTGATCAACTCTAACCATCTTCGTTGCCTCATATTCAATTCTGACTGAGTGAATATGTACTTCAGACTCTTGTGGTCTGTGTAAACATCACATTTCTGTCCATACAGATAGTGCCTCCATGTCTTCAGTGCGTGAACCACCGCTGCCAACTCTAGATCATGGATTGGGTAGTTCTTCTCATGAACCTTCAGCTGTCGGGACGAGTAAGCCACAACTCTTCCCTCTTGCATCAACACACATCCCAAACCTGTGTAACAAGCATCACAATACACCGAGAAGGGCTTATGCACATCAGGCAAGACTAGGACAGGCACTGTAGTCAACTTCTCTTTCAGCGCTTCAAAGGCCTCTTGGCATTTCTGGGTCCACTTGAACTCAACCTTGTTGCCTAGCAACGCTGTCATTGGTTTCGCAATCTTCGAAAACCCTTCAATGAATCGCCGATAATATCTGGCCATTCCAATGAAACTCTTGATTCCTCGAGCGTCTGTTGGCGCTTTCCAGTTCAGAATGTCTGCCACTTTCTTCGGATCCACAGCCAATCCTTCCTTGTTGATTATGTGGCCCAAGAACAGGACTTCATTGATCCAGAACTCGCATTTGCTCAACTTTGCATACAACTGGTGCTCTCGCAATCTCCGCAATACCATCTTCAAATGATCTGCATGCTCTTCTTCGCTATGAGAATAAATCAGAATGTCATCAATGAATACCACCACAAACTTATCGAGATAATCCATGAATACACTGTTCATCAGATTCATGAAGAAGGCTGGTGCATTGGTCAAACCAAAAGACATCACTGTGAACTCATACAACCCATACTTGGAAATCAATGCCGTCTTCGGAATGTCCGAAGGTCGGATCCTGAGCTGATGATAGCCTGACCTCAGATCAATCTTGGAGAACACACTGGCTCCTCTCAACTGGTCGAACAGATCTTCTATTCTGGGCAAGGGGTACTTGTTCTTGATCGTGACTTCATTCAAAGCTCGATAATCGATACACATCCTTTTGGTGCCATCTTTCTTTTCCACAAACAAGACAGGAGCGGCCCAAGGCGAGGTACTTGGCCGGATGTAACCTTTCTCTGATAGCTCATCAATCTGCTTCTTAAGCTCAACCAACTCTGGTCCAGATATTCTGTAAGCTCTCTTAAAGATGGGGGCGGTTCCAGGAAGAAGCTCTATGGCAAACTCAACTTTCCGCTCTGGTGGCATACCCGGTAAGTCCTTTGGAAACACATCTGGGAATTCGGACACAACCTTGATACTCTCGATTGGGTCTGCTTCACTACTATCAACAGCTATCTGATAACAACTTCCTTTCTTTGGCTCAGGTGGGACTAACTCGGTCACCACTTCCTCTCCTAGTGGGGACACCAACTTGATTGTCCTCTTATCACAACTGATAACTGCCTGATACTTATCTAGCCAATTCATCCCCAGGATGACATCTATTCCCTAAGTACCCATTACTATGAGGTTGGCGGGAAACGCTATCCCCCTTATTTCCACACATACATTCAAACAAATGCTATCGGCTCGAATTCTACCACCGGCTGAGTCAATTTGAATGGGGGTTGACATGGTAGTAATTGGAAGATTATGTGCTTCTACCCATGATGCAGTAATGAAAGAATGTGTTGCTCCAGTATCAAATAACACTTCTGCAATATGGGAGTCGACTAAGAACATACCTACTATCATGCCGGGGGTCTCCTGAACTGCTTCAGCCTCCAAGTGGTTCAGTCTCCCATGATTGTAGCGCGGCTGAGAGCGATTGCCTGCTCCAGGCTGAGGCACGTTCTGCTTTGCTGGGGCATTGGGGCCTGACTGCTGCTGGGCTGCCTTCTTCGGACATTGCATCACCCAGTGGCCTTGCTCTCCACAGTGGAAACATGCTCTGTTTCCAACCTGAGCTGGTGCTGCCTGACTGTTCTGCTGATTTGCTGGGGCAGGAAGACGAGGTGCCTGCTGATTCTGCCTCTGAAACTGACCTCCTGACTGATTGCTCTGACGGTTCTGGTACTGATGCTGAGGATACTGCCTTTGGAACTGCTGATGCTGCTGAGGTGGACGCTGGTTCTGCCCGAACTGCTGAGGTTGATTGCCTGAGAAACGAGGACGATTGCTGCTTCCAGGCTGGGGTCCACTGATCTTGCGCTTACGATCTTCCATCTCCTTACGCTTCCTCTCTGTCATGATTGCTTTGTCAATCAGGTGCTGGAATGTCGGGAAGGTGTGATTTATCAGTTGGTATTGCAGAGGGTCAACCAAGCCTCTCAGGAAATGGTACTGTCGCTTGGCGTCGGTGTTGACATCTTCAGGAGCATAGCGAGACAATTGCAGAAACCTGTCCCGGTACTCACTGACAGCCAATGGCCCTTGCTTGAGGGCCAGGAACTCCTCCTTCTTCACTGTCATCAGACCTGCAGGAACATGGTACTGACGAAAGCTTCCTCTGAACTCTTCCCAGGTGATGGTGTCGGGGTGGGCATGGGTGGCGAGGTAAGACTCCCACCATGACTGAGCTGCTCCTCTCAACAGACGGGGACCATACATGACTTTCTCCCTATCATCGCACTGAGCGGTATGTAACTCCCGCTCCACAGTGCGCAGCCAGTCTTCAACATACATGGGGTCAGAAGAGTGAGCAAACGTTGGTGGATGACCTCTTATGAATTCAGCACGCTTGTCTCTGGGCATCTGAGGCTGAGGTGGTGCCTGCTACTGCTGCTGCTGCTGCTGAATGGCAGCCAGAGTATGACCGATGGCTTGAACTGCTTGAGTCTGCATCAGAAACATCTGCTCTATCGACATCGGGGGCGGGGGCGGCAGATGCTGTTGCTGGGGCACCTCCTCCTGTTGAGCGGCTCACTCCTGCTGAGCACGCCTTCCTCCTCTGCGCCTGTTCTCTGACATCTGCAGAATGCAACCACACATCAGAACTGATCTGGCAAATCTTGCAGCATAAGAAAAGTGTATAGAATTCTTCAACAGCACTAAACAGATGAGCATCTTCACTGATCTCCAACACAGACCACACAGCTTCTCAGATAAACAGGAAAGTGGAATAAAAGGTTTCCCAACTATATAGCTAACTCCTTTAACATATAACAGGTAAACCATAATGCAGGGGATACCCACACTCTGGTGACAGTCATTACAAAGATCCAAACCAAACATAGTTCATCATGACAAGCATAAATGCACAGGATATAGCAAACTACCCTGTCTAACTAAGACTAACTAAGAGCGAGACTAACACTAAGACTGTAGCTTCTACGTATATTTATATTTTGTATTAATTACAAGATCCAACTCCAACGATCTATGGTTCTAGATTTATCTTGGTCTTGCAGTCGGGATTGCCATAAGACTGGCGTCCACGCCGAGGTGAGCGGTACGGGTGCTGAGTCCCGACGGGAGCGGGGGAACCATCGTCCAGGTGACGACGTTCCGCACGCTCAGCCCGCAGCAGGGCGATCTCAGCACGAGCCCTACTCAGCTCGTCTAATGCATGGTCCAGCTCCGTGTTTAGCACGGCGGCTAGGTTGACTGTGCTGCTCAACCTAGGATTGTCCTCACCGACGGGTGAGACAATCACGCCTCCTGTGCTGCCAGATGGACGGTGGGGGTAATACTTCAGGTTGAGACCGTCAGCTACCCCACCGAGAACCGAGAAGTAGTGCGAAAGCGCACGCCGTGCAGCATCTTGCATGGCTGCCTCAGCTAAGTCCCGCTCAGAGATGGAATAGTGCTCTGAGCAGGCCTCTGCACCCTGGAGACTGTTCTCCGGGCGGCGCACCAAGCAGGTCGCCTCCCAGCGGTCCGGGTAGACCCCGCGACTATGCTGGTAGACCACACAGTGATACTCGATGGACCAAGTACGCCGGTTAAGTGCCCGACGTAGCAGGGTGTCGAGCGCATCGTGGAAGTGACACCCGCGAGCAGCGTCGCGAGCGATGGGTCGAGCAACCCATCCTTCCGGCTCCTGGTCAGCAGAGAAGTCGGTGTCGTGGCTCGAGATGTCGTCGCCACCTCCGTCGTCTGGGTCTCCTCCAGCAGCTACTCCAGAGGCTGGGGTGCCCAGTGGTGGTGCAGGGGGCGCCTCCAGGGGAAGCACAGGGGAGCAGCTCCTCACAGACTCTGTCTCCTGTTGGAGCGAGAAGGAAGAGCCATGCTGCTCCTGTCGTTGATGTTCCTGCTCCTCGTGCAGGCGGTGGTGCAGTCTCTCCAAGTGGCTGGACTGTCCGGCCACGGGACGGCGAAGCGGATGCTCAACAAGACGGGAGGGTAAGAAGGGGATGACAGACTTTTGTGCAGTGTGTCTAAGTCGAGCCATCTACAAAAGACATCGCAAGCAAAAGGGTGAGAACAGAATTAATATGACCAGCAAGTAATAAACCATAAGTAAATGAAGGATTAGAATAAAACACAATTTTCAGCAAGGTATATTATATAGTAGAACATAGGTTTGGTCGGTATGACTAACTTTTGAAGAGATATCAAAGTCAAGGCAGGGACAGAGGTCTATAGTCCTTAGAACGACCATTCTACTCTAGGTTAGCGGTCCTACAGTCAGCACGGCTCTGATACCACTTATGGCACACCCGGTTTTAGAAGGCAAACCGAATGCGAACCATGTACGTGCCAGGATCAGTTATTCACGTACACAGCGGTTACATAACATGGACATCATCACACAGTGCTCAAAATAGTATTAAAAGGGAAATAATAGTCGATTACATCATACGTCTGAGACGTCCACATAGTCCTTACAATAAAAATCAAAGTGCGGAAAAGAAACGTAGATAAACGCGGCCTTCACAGGCAGCCGACTGGGGGTTGCCGCTAACCCACGCCTAGAACTCGTCGTAGTCTTGGAACTCCTGGAAGTCTCCTTCCACGACTTCATCTTCTCCTGAGCAGTGGTTGCAATGCTGACAACCTGGGGATGGGGGGGGGTTTGGTGTGTAGAGCAAGGGTGAGTACACATCAACATACTCAGCAAGTATCCTGTTTGGCTGTAGTGGACTAGCTTTATGTGGGGGTAAGTCAAGCAGTTGCTTTTAGTTGGTCAGATTATTATTTACTAATAGAAAGCCAGGTTTTAGCATTAACCCAAGTTATTAGCCCGATGTACCCTTTCCAAACGGAAAGAATACCACTTACCAGTACCATAGTCATAACCAAAACCATCGATCTCAGAACCATCTGTACCATAATGTCTCTGATCAAGTACCACTAATCACTGGAGCTCCCTTGGCCACTCATAACCGTGAGCACGGCTGATATATCAGTTTTCAAACACTCTGCAGAGGTTGTGCACTTTACCCACAAGCCGTGATTCCCTTTCTGCCCGGAGATCATGACTCTCCATTGATCACTACCAAGGTGACCCAGCAGGGAATCACTACGTAGCCTTTACAAAGAATCCCCGGGGCTGTAGCCACCCGTTAGGTTTCCTAAATGCACCGCACTCCTCCCCAAGGGGCGAATCCAAACTTGGCAGAGCGAGCCACATACACCGAGCCCCATTGACGGCACGACGGCTAAGTGATCTACACCCCGGATCCTTTAATTATTCAGCTAAGGGCATCCCATTCCACCCTCATGGTTGCACTGTTTTCCCGGGTGGTCATCCATAGAATAGGTCCTTACAGAGAGGCACTCGAGAAACCGCTCGAGCCCCCTTAAGGCCACAAGTACAACATCATAATAAGAGAAGGGAAAACAGCGTATCATAGATAATCTCATCATGTTCATTGATTAGAGTTTGAGCAATAGCATAAGCTAAACAATAATAATCCAACCCAAATAGGTAAACAATGACATGGATAACAAAGCTAGTCAATCCTTAGGCATAAATGTGTAAAGCGGGAGGTGAATTAAAGAATGAATAGGACAGAGATAGGTCAAGGGACACTTGCCTCCACCAACCGACTGCTGCTCAGGGGCTTCTCCTGCGAGTTCCTCGGGCTCTTCAACCGGATCGTTCTCTATGCGATTGCAAGCACACATACATTCATCCATTCAAATTAGGAAACAAACAGTACACCATACAAGGGAACAAATAAAGTAAATATGCATAGAATATCACATACGATAATGAATTTACCTTGGTTAGAAAGAAATGGGAAAAGGTCTCGCGAGAGTTAAAGCTTATGCCCGAGACGCACTACGGGTAAACGAATAACTAAATGCTACGTGCTCTAGTTCCAATTGGTTCTAACAAAAGAATTAGCTACATGCACTAATGTAAACGTGACCACTTTTAGTAGATTAACATTGAATGAGATAGATGATTAGTTATACAAATTAACTAACGTAACCAATTTCCAAATTGAGACTCCTATCTTATTAATATAAACACGTGATTAGCGCGCATAGGACACGGGGGGGGGGGGGGGGGGGGGGGGGTAGACGGGGCGTCTGGGGATAGATGGGGACACGATGGGTCATGCCAAGGCACTGCGCACTACGCGAGCACGTGCGCGAGGCCGCACGCACATGCCACGAACTAGCCGTGCGCACGTCGGGGCCGAGCGCTAGCCGAGTTCAAAGCCACGCGCCATAGGCACGCTGGGCCGAGCTCGAGGCCATGCCGGGGCTGTCACGACGCGGGCAAGGCACGGCGGGGCGAGCGGGCAAGCACGGACGGGGCGAGAACACGACCGACCACCACGTCGTGGCGGGGACGGCGCGGCCGAGTCGGGCACGGGGCGGGCGGCCAAGCTGGGGCGGGGCTCGCCGGGGACGGCCGAGCCAGAACCTGGCGCGGCGGGGGCGACGAGCAGGGGGCGGGCTTGCCGGGCGCAGCCGGGGGCGGTCAGGGCGAGGCCGGGGGCGGTCGGGGGCGGCCGGGGGCGAGGCCGGCGGGCGCGGGACGAGGCTGGGCGCGGCTGAAGGGCGGCGAGGCGGGCGCGGGATGGGGTGGGGCGAGCTCGCCGGAGCGAGGGCGGGGAAGGGGCGGGTCGCCGGGGTCGGGGACGGCCGAGGCGGGGCGGCCGGGGCGCGGGCGGGCTCGCCGGAGGGCGGCGCGGGGAGGGCGGACGCCATGGGCGGGCGAGCTCGAGGCGGCGAGGCCGGGGCGCGGCCGGGCGCTACCGGGCGCGGGAGGGGGCAGGGGCTCGCCGGAGCGGCCGGGCGAGGCCGGCGCGGGGAGGGGCGTGGCGGGCGCGGCCGGGCACGGCGGGGCGAGGGCGGCCGGGCACGGCGGGGCGAGGGCGGCCGGGGCGCGGGCGGCGGAAGGGCGGTGCGCCGGGGCCGGGCGGGGAACGCCGCGCCGGGGAGCAGCGCCGGCGGGCGGGGTAGGGGGGGAAGGGAGGAGAGAGGGGGGGGCTCACCGGAGGGGGCGGCGCCGGGGGAAGGGGCGGCGGCTAGGGTTAGGGGAGAGAGAGAGTTGGGGGAGGGGGGAGGGGACGACGGGCGGGGCCCGCGGGGAGGGAATTTTGGCAAAAGAAAGAAAGGGGGGATGGGCGGTTGGGCCGACTGGGCCCAAAGGGGGGGAAAGGGTGTGGGCGCGGGGTGGGTCGGCCGGAACGGCCCACGGCGGGGGGGAGGGAGGGGGCGGCTGGGCCGCCGCGGGGCCCACGCGGGAAGGGGGAAGGGGGGCGGCTAGGCCGCCAACTGGGCCGGCGCGAAGGGGAAGGGGGCGGCTGGGCCAAAAGAGAGAAAGGGGGGAGAGAAAAAGAAAAGGCTTTTCTTTTTCTAATTTCCCTAATTCTTTATATGCCTAACTCTTCAATTCACTCAACCACAAACAAAAGAGTGCATAATCCGGCATGATGCAACAACCAAAAATAGTTCTAGGTTTTGCTTACACAAGATGTCGAGCTAATTCTCGCTATAACTTTTGAAAAATAACAAGGCTTAGCGAGAAGAAAAGGGAAAAAGGAAAGAGTAACGCCTGAATTTGGTGAGAGAAAAGAAGAAAAAATTCTACCCCCAAATTTAGGGCGTTACAGAACCTCCTCAGCGAGAAGCTCGCCGACGGAGGAACCGACGCCGGAATGTTCGGCGACACCATGCAGCTGGAGAACGAGACCCGGCGGAGCCTGTATCTCGAGATGAGATCTCGGAGGTGGGAGAAACTCCTGATGAACGAGTCTTCAGGGAAAAAAGGAACTCCCGCCGACATGATCGACGGCAGGCTCAAGAGCAAGCTGAATAGGATGTGAGGCTATGCCGAGAGAACCCTCTCTTCGCGCGAAACCTGAACCCCGAATTCGCCCGCGCCATGAACACACCGAGTGAGGTCAGGGGAGTATTAGCTCGGATAGCCGATGGTCTCCCCCAGACTCTAGAAGCTGAAGGCTATCGGCGGCTTCTCACTCGGGCGGCTGCTCATCTTCTACCTCTCGCTCATCCTCCGAGCGATCTACGACACGCCATCAACAGTCGGCGGGACACGTGGAGCTCTATCAATTCTTCACGCGAATGGCGACATGAGAATGAAATATGGCACCAAGAGGAGTACGATCGGGATCATGGCATCCCTGCACGAAGTCAGGCCACTAGAGTTGAGTCGGCAACGGCTTCAACTAGTGGCACAACCCGGGGACGGTCGAGACAGCACGTCGGCAACTCCCCTCCCCGGGATCAGCACCACGGTCGTTGATAGGAAGACACGTGTGGAGTATCTGCGCTCACTCCTCGTCTCAGGGCCATTCAATGGCCCCCAAACTTCAAGGTCTCGAACGTTGACAAATACGAGCCAAAGCAAGACCCGGGAGGCTGGTTGGCCGTCTATACTCTATACCACCGCTGCCCGGGCCGCTGGGGCAACTGAAGATGTGATGACTACATACTTGCCCATCTTCCTTGGGCAAGATGCACTGCAATGGCTACGACACTTACCCTGGCACTGCATCGACGATTAGAGCGATTTCAGTCGGTGTTTTATCGCCAACATCCAATCCCTCTCTGACAAGCCGGCGCAGCCATGGGACCTCAAATCCATTAGGCGCCGAGGGGATGAGACTCTTCGATCGTACCTCAAGAGGTTTCAGACCATGAGAAATCACATTCCCAAGGTCGCTGAAGCAGCAGTAATTGAGGACTTCTATCAGGGATCCAATGACTCAGCCTTCATCCGAGCCATACTGCAAAAAGCACCGACCACCTCTGAGCAGCTGTTCAGGGAGGCAGACCTCTACATCACCACCGACGAACGGGCTCAGGACCTTATCGGGGGAATGAAGCTTGCTCCACCTGCACCGCGGCGTGACAGAAACCAACCGACCGACAAGCGCTGGGAGAAGAGGCCTCGTGAAGAGGTCCACGCCGCCGGACCACCCGTCTCTCGTGCCTAAGGGGCACCCCGCGGAAGCAAACGAACATTGGACGACATCCTCGATGCCCAGTGCTCGTACCACAAAGATATGCACCACACCCTCCAAAACTGCAGAGACTTCAAGCACTCCATTGGGAATGGTCGACCCTTCAGAGGGCACGGGTCACAAGAGAACAAAAGGCAGCAGAAGCTCAACGATCGACAGATACTGGTGCCGACCACCAGTGCTCCTGCCCCCTATCGGTGGTCAGAACACCCGATCACCTTTACTCAGGCGGTTCAATGGCTCAACTTCGATCATCCGGGCAAGTACCCGCTCCTCGTCGATCCGGTGACCCGAGAAAGCAGGGTAAAGAAGGTGTTGGTGGACGGGGGAAGCAGCATCAACGTCACCTTCCCTCGGACACTCTTAGGCTTGGGAGTTGCACTCAAAGAGCTCCATGAGTCTGACACTCCTTTCTTCGGCATTATGCCGACCGAAGGAAAATACCTGCTTGGACACATCTACATGCCTGTTACCTTTGGAACTCCGGAAAACTACAGAACCGAGTTCCTGAGGTTTGAGGTAGCGAGCTTCGACTGCGAATACAATGCCATCATCGACAAGCCAGGCTTGGCGAAATTCATGGCCATTCCGCACTACTCGTACAAGATATTGAAAATGCCGAGACCACAAGGGATCATCACCGTGTGCGCTGACTTCCAAGGCACCGCTGAATGTTTCCGAGTGGCCATTCAGGCGGCCCTCACCACCAAACCACCGATGACTTCCTCTGCGCAGGCAAACTCAAAGCCTGAGGAAGACCTCGTGATACCTGCGAATGAAGCTCAAATCGCAACCTCTATGCGGTCGACTGAGGAAACGAAAAGAATCAACCTTGGGTTCGCCGATGAACGCAAGACGACCATCTGTGACACCCCAGTGTCACTCAGGGTTTTTCTCAAATGCCAAACCAAGAACCATCATTTTATGTGAACCAAAGTAAGCATGAGCATCAAAACAACTTAAGTAATAAAGAATTCACCAAGTATATACTTAAAAGTAACATGATCAAAACAATTGAGTCTTTGAAAAGATAAAAATGTGCAACCCTAATTAAGAACCCTAAGTGAGCCCCATGAGCAAAATTCAAGAAAATAAGAAAAAGGGAATGAAAAGTTTAAAATTATGACTTGAGCCAATTATGAAAATTAAAGAATATTTAATGGGCAACAAGAAATGTTGAGAAAGCTTAGCCAAAATAACTCAAATAAAACCCCAAATCAAGCTTCTCATGTGGGGACTCATTGGGATTTCTGAATTTCAGAATTCTGAAATTCAGACCTTGAGCCAAAGATCAGGGATGTTCACCTTGATCCCTAACTCGAATCCTAATGGCCCCATTGACAAAATTGTGTCTAACTAACCCCTCTGTCGTGTGCCAGAAGATGGCATTGGGACGCGAGCCCTAGACACGACAAAACCTTGGATTTGCCTCGGGTTTGGGCAGGGAGACAGACCAGATTTCCTGGCTCCATATCTCTGCAACCAGTAGGCAAAATCCTATGACCCCCACACAAGAATGGTAGCTTGTAGGGAGGAGAAGAGGTTTTGTGCACTGACCAAGGCAAGAGCAGGCTCGGATGAGCGACCACACGCGCCAGAACTTGGGCAGAACGCACGGGCACACGTGTTCGACCCTGGTCGGCACGCTAGAGCTCGCCCAACCCGCGCGCGCGCTAAACCCGGCGTCCGGTCAAGTCTGTCGCGCGCCCACGCCCTCGGCCGTGCCCGCCCGCGCCTATAAAGCCTCCCCGGGCGCACCTCTCTTTGCCCCGCACTCACCCTCTCCGGCCAGCCACCTTTCCTTAGCTCCGGTGAGCTTAATTCCGCCCGCCATTGCCGCCAGAGCTTCGGCCACCGTGGCCAGCCCACTCCAGCCACCCTCAAGCCCAGCCAGTGCTTCGGCTAGCTCCGCTAGTAGCCCGTGAAGCTTGCCAAGCCCTCGGACCCGGCCGGATTTCACCGGAGGCCCGAGATCGACCTCACCGGACTTCGGTCTTCCGCCGCCGCGCGTGGACCGAGCTATCCAGTGAGTCTCTGCCCAATTCCTTTCGCTCATATCTTCTCTGGCATCCCGTGGACCTCCCTGACCTATTTGATTGAACTATCTCGTCGTGACAAGGCCGGTCTCCTCGCCGCCGACGAGCATCCCCGCCTGCGCGCGTGGACCGACCGACTCCGGCCATCTCCGACGGCGTTCCGCACACCGTTGTGATCCCCGAGACCTCCCCTTCATCCTCGACCACTTCACCGGAGCAACCTCGCCGCCGGTAAGCCCCTCCGCTGATGTGCACCCGTTGGGTGATTGCCCGATCTTTCGATGAGAGGGTGTGGAATAACTCGATTGGGGGAGGAGACGACGTTCACGGCCCGACTACAGCCTTCCAAAGACGCTGCGCCTTAGCAACCGATACACCACCTCCTATGGCTGTCACGATCTTGTGGAGCGTGACACCCTGGCCACTAGGGCACTCGTCCTGCAAGCAATCGAAGAACTAGCAAGAACAAGTAGAACAAGTACTGAATTACCAGATCTAAATGTAGGTTTAAAGATCAAACTACAATATGGTGGGGTTCCGAAGACAAGAAGACGGGCGGCTGAACTAGCACGCGCGCTTGCAAGCAAGTAGCGAGAGCTAAACTTGATCTAAACAAAACCCGCTGTTCTTGGTGGCGGCTAGGGGGTTTATAAACATGGGAGGACGACCACAAGGGTATTGGGGTCGTGCTGCAACCCTAGGATGCGTCCCTAATGGACCTAACTTGATACACGACCCATTGGGCCAAAATAGGGTGACGCAGCACCATGGGCAGAAAAGGCAGGAAATGTCTCGGTAAGAAAATAATGATTACGGCGGCCTCAGAACAGATATGACTATAATTACGGATCCATATGAAAGTAGACTTGATAAGCTTTCCATGTTGTGCTTGAACATTCCAATCCGAGCCCGCATCTGACCGTGGTGACCGTCACAAGTTGGTGTTCTTCTGCAGTCCGAATCCAGCATGTTCAAATCCTTTTCCCTTTCGGTCTTCTCCCTGATTCCTAAGCAAAACAAGAGTGCACGGGTCTCCATGGTCTAAATATGATGGACATGAACTCAAGAGTGTAATCACCTGATGGTTGAGTTGACGAGCACGAGCGCGAGTAATGGGACCAGAAATTGGTACTTGTATTGGTATAGATGCATCAGTAGTGTGGATGTCTTCATCATTCTCCCCTTCTTGCATTTGAGTCGTCCTCGACTCAAGCTCAACTTCCTCTCCCAAGTAGGGCTTTAAATCTGCAATGTTAAATGTGGGGCTAACCCCAAAGTCTGCAGGCAGATCTAGCCTATATGCATTGTCGTTAATTTTCTCTAGCACTTTAAACGGTCCATCGGCTCGAGGCAACAATTTAGATTTTCGTAATTCAGGAAACCTTTCCTTTCTCAAATGCAACCAAACTAAATCTCCAGGTTCAAAATTTATTTCCTTTCTACCTTTATCACTAGCAAACTTATATCTAGCATTCATACGCTCTATGTTTTCTTTAGTAGTTTCGTGCAGTTTTAACATCAATTCAGCACGCCTAGTAGCATCAAAATTTAGTTTTTCAGAAGATGGCAAAGGCATTAAATCAATAGGAGCACGAGGTAACAAACCATATACAATCTGAAATGGGCACATCTTTGTAGTAGAATGCAATGATCGATTATAAGCAAATTCAATATGAGGCAAACAGTCCTCCCACATCTTAATATTCTTCTTTAGAACTGCCCTTAACATAGTAGACAAAGTTCTATTCACAACTTCAGTTTGACCATCAGTTTGAGGATGACATGTAGTAGAAAATAAAAGCTTAGTCCCCAATTTTTCCCACAAAGTCCTCCAAAAATGACTAAGAAATTTAGCATCACGATCAGAAACGATTGTGTTGGGCACACCATGCAAGCGAACAATTTCACGAAAGAACAAATCAGCAATATGAGTAGCATCGTCAGTTTTATGACATGGTATGAAATGTGCCATCTTAGAAAATCTATCAACAACCACAAACACACTATCACGTCCCTTCCTAGTCCTAGGCAATCCCAGCACAAAATCCATAGAAATATCTTCCCAAGGAGCACTAGGAACGGGTAGAGGCAAATACAAACCGTGTGGATTTAACCGTGACTTCGCCTTTTGGCATGTCGTGCAACGAGCAACCAATCTCACCACATCTCTTCTCATCTTGGGCCAAAAGAAATGACCAGCAAGTATGTCCTCCGTTTTCTTTGCTCCAAAATGTCCCATTAAGCCACCTCCATGTGCTTCCTGTAACAACAACAAACGAACGGAGCTAGCTGGAATGCATAGCTTGTTAGCTCTAAACACAAACCCATCACTAACGATATATTTGTTCCATCCTTTCCCATCTTTACAATGCAGCAACACATCTTTAAAATCAGCATCATGAACATATTGGTCTTTAATCGTCTCTAATCCAAAGATTTTGTAGTCAAGTTGATTCAGCAAAGTATATCTCCTAGACAAAGCGTCAGCAATGATATTCTCTTTTCCTTTCTTGTGCTTAATAACATAAGGAAACGATTCGATAAATTCAACCCACTTAGCATGTCTACGGTTCAGTTTTCCTTGACTACGAATATGTTTCAAAGATTCATGATCAGAATGAATAACAAACTCTTTGGGCCACAAATAATGCTGCCATGTTTCTAATGTTCGCACAAGAGCATATAATTCCTTATCATAAGTAGAATAATTTAGAACAGACCCACTCAATTTTTCACTAAAATATGCAACAGGTTTGCCTTCTTGTAACAAAACACCACCCAATCCAATTCCACTAGCATCACATTCAAGCTCAAAAGTCTTATTAAAATCAGGAAGTTGGAGGAGAGGTGCATGTGTCAACTTATCTTTCAGCACGTTGAAAGCGTGCTCTTGTACTTTGCCCCAACTAAAATGCACTCCCTTCTTCGTAAGCTCATTCAAAGGTGCAGCAATGGTGCTAAAGTCCTTCACAAAACGGCGATAGAAGC
The DNA here is from genome assembly GCF_902167145.1 of Zea mays. Classification (NCBI taxonomy): domain Eukaryota; kingdom Viridiplantae; phylum Streptophyta; class Magnoliopsida; order Poales; family Poaceae; genus Zea; species Zea mays. The sequence continues at coordinate 95,849,602 of NC_050097.1, forward strand.
CAGCAAGTCCTAGGAAACTCCGCACCTGTGTGATAGTCTTTGGCATAGGCCATCCATGTATCGCTTCTACCTTGGCTTGATCAACCTCAATTCCCTATGGAGTCACAACATAACCAAGAAACGAAACTCGATCGGTGCAAAATGTGCACTTCTCAAGGTTACCAAATAAACGTGCATCTCGTAAAGCATTAAAAACAGCACGCATGTGATCAACATGTTCATCCATAGATTTGCTGTAGATTAATATGTCATCAAAGTATACTACCACAAATTTTCCAATGAAGGCACGCAAAACCTCGTTCATTAATCTCATGAAAGTGCTAGGTGCATTAGTTAACCCAAAAGGCATGACTAACCACTCATACAATCCGAACTTAGTTTTGAAAGCAGTTTTCCATTCATCTCCCAATTTCATACGAATCTGGTGGTACCCACTACGCAAATCAACTTTAGAAAAGACAATGGCACCACTCAATTCATCAAGCATATCATCTAAACGTGGAATAGGGTGTCGATAACGTATCGTGATATTATTAATAGCCCTACAATCAACACACATACGCCATGTTCCATCTTTTTTAGGCACTAAAATAACCGGAACAGCACACGGACTAAGAGACTCACGCACGTAACCTTTGTCGAGTAGTTCTTGCACTTGTCGCTGAATTTCTTTTGTTTCCTCTGGATTTGTCCTATATGGCGCACGATTCGGCAAAGATGCACCAGGAATAAGATCAATTTGGTGCTCAATCCCTCGTATAGGTGGCAGCCCCTCTGGTATCTCACTTGGAAATACATCAGAATACTCCTGCAAAATGTTAGTAATAACAGGAGGCAAAGAATGCTGCATATCTTGAATTGAAATCAAAGCATCCTTGCATACCAAGGCGTAGGCAACAGTAGTGGAAGCAAATAATTCATTAACATCAGTTTTTGTTGCAAGCAAGCAATGTCCTTTCAATTTTATCCCATCTTTGTTATTACCAACAACTTTAATATTCTTGTTGTTCTCAGTTTTAGCTTTGGTAGCTTTAGCAACATCATCACGCACAATAGCCTCAGGGGACATGGGAAGCAAAATAATTTTCTTATCATGGTATATGAGAGAATATTGATTTGATCTACCATGATGCATACAATCTGAATCAAATTGCCATGGTCTACCTAGCAGAATATTACAAGCATCCATAGGCACAACATCACAGTCAACAACATCACGATATGAACCAATAGCAAAATTAATTCGTACCAGCTTGGTTACCTTGACCTTACCACTATTGTTGAGCCATTGAATGTGATATGGATGCGGGTGCGGTTTGGTCGTAAGTGCAAGCTTCTCCACCATGTCGCTGCTAGCCAAGTTGTTGCAGCTACCTCCATCAATGATCAAACGACATGAACGCTCCTTAATGACACACTTTGTTTGAAACAACGTATGTCGCTGATTCTGCTCTGCCTTCTCCATTTGTGCACTAAGCACATGCTGTACAATGAGGCTCTCATAATGCTCTGCATCATCTGCACCAATCTGTTCTTCGGGTGGTTCCTTAGTGCCTACATCATCAGCCGCAAGCAAAGCAAGTGTAGCTTCATCCAAATCACTAGCAGAGGAATACCCACCATCGTCTTTTACCACCAAAACACGCTGATTAGGACAATAACGCTGCACGTGTCCATAGCCCTTGCATCGATAACACAGAACATCTCTTGTTCTACCTGTGGAAGCTACTGAAGAGGCACTACCTGCGGGTTTCTGGGCAGATTTGGTTGCTGAATTTGTGGAAGATGCACGTGGTTTGTCGCTGGAGGAAGGCGGGGGTGCTGGTCGACTTGGCGAGGGAGTTGGTGCTAGTGTACGGCCGGTCATGGATGTAGTCGTGCGCTGTTGCCATGGTGTAGATTTTCCTGCAGAAACATTAGACCTTGCACTAGCACGTCGTCCCTGCACTTCCCTTTCAGCTTTGCAAGCAAGATGAAACAATCGGGTTACATTAGCATAATCTTTATAAGCAAGGATGTCCTGAATTTCCCTATTTAACCCGCCCAAAAATCTAGCCATAGCAGATTCCTCACCCTCCTCTATGTTACAACGCAGCATACCCATTTGTAATTCCTGATAATATTCTTCTACACTTTTAGTACCCTGTCTCAATTGTTGCAACTTGTTTAACATATCACGTGCATAATAAGAAGGAACAAATCTAGCCCGCATGACCCGTTTCAACGCATCCCAAGTTTGTGGCATGTTATTAGGATTCTTCTTACCATGTTCTATCCACCAAACAGAAGCAAATTCAGTAAACTCACTAGTAGCAGCTCTAACCCGCGCATTCTCAGGAAATTCATGGCATGCAAACTTTTGATCAACCGCAATCTCCCAAGTAATGTAAGCATCAGGGTCATATTTACCATCAAAAGGAGGTATTTTAAATTTAACCTTACTAAAAGCATCATCATTACCATGTACCTCACGTCGGTGAAAACCACCCATACCTCTACGGTTAGTACGTAGTCGCCGGCGATTAGGTGCTTCTTGGTCATCTTGTTCAGTATCAGCAACATAGTCATCCCAGTTACCTTCGGCGCCCTCATCACGCCCACCATTGATATTAGCATGCATCTCATCAAACCGCCTCAAGAGTGCGACAAGGCTCTTGTCAATATGAGCAACTGTCATTTCCACATTTGCAAGTTTGGTGTTCGTGTCGATCTGTGTGGCCTCCAATTGCCCCATCTTTTCATTCGTCACCTGCATGTCATTATCAAGACCTTCCGTGTGCGTCTTCACTAGCCTTACAAAGTGTTGTATGATACCCTTGGTGCGAGGAGAGTGTGGCATATTACGAGAAGCATCATCAACCTCCAATCCTGCCATGGTTAGACGAACAGAGGCAACAAGAAAAAAAAACGTGAAGGAATAAAAACTCTACAACTATTAGGATGTAGCTACTGCAAGGCGCTCACTCTCAACCTGCCACACAAGCTCTTACCAATTCTTACCTTGCACAACAGGAGGGGTCAGCAACCAACAAGTCTGCAACCGTGGAATAAGTGTATCGGTGCCGCAGCAACACGACCTGTCAAACTGTAGTCGAAATATGTAGAGTTGTAGGTGGGCTGAAGCAAGGAATACACTAGTACCACGTTAGTTACAAAAGCAAGCTGAATAATCGTTCAACGGTGGTACTGTGCTGGTCCTAGGCTAAACCAGGCTAGAGACGTGAGCCTAGGCACAAAGGTAGTCACTGAAAAAGAACAACTAGCACAGCACAAAGAGAAACAACAGATTTAGAGATTCAGCCCCCTTCTTCTTCTTTTCCTTTTTTTTTCTTTTCTATTCTTTTTTTTTCTTCTTCTTCTGTTTTTTTTTTGCAGGGGCCTAAACCCTTTTTTTTTCACTATGACAACCCAAACAATAAAGATATTGCTAACAACCCCTTTAAATCAGATTTAACAAATCTTGTTAATATAGGAAGTCCAGAAATCTCTACGATGATTGCGGAGCGCTCAGAACAAATTTTGAGATAAGGTCAGATCCGTTGGAAAGAAGATAAGATAAGCTTTCCAGATTGTATTTAAACTTCCAAATCGGATATGATATGTATCCGTGGTGGCAAAAACGAACCAGAGATGTTTTTGGTGATGGTGGATTTCGTGGTGACCAAAACGTGGTAGAACTCAAAACTCTAAAGGAATAAACTAAGACCAGCAACTCGACACAACCGATGCAACCAAAAACTCAACAAGCCCTAACTAAGTAGTACTAGTAAATGCTCAATGGTTTATAGGATTGCGGTAAAACTAATCTACTATTTTTTGGCTTTTTCTGGACTATAGGAGATAAGAAAACAGCGAAGAAAAGTAAATCTCTCACCGATAAACCTTGCTCTGATTACCAACTGATGTGCACCCGTTGGGTGATTGCCCGATCTTTCGATGAGAGGGTGTGGAATAACTCGATTGGGGGAGGAGACGACGTTCACGGCCCGACTACAGCCTTCCAAAGACGCTGCGCCTTAGCAACCGATACACCACCTCCTATGGCTGTCACGATCTTGTGGAGCGTGACACCCTGGCCACTAGGGCACTCGTCCTGCAAGCAATCGAAGAACTAGCAAGAACAAGTAGAACAAGTACTGAATTACCAGATCTAAATGTAGGTTTAAAGATCAAACTACAATATGGTGGGGTTCCGAAGACAAGAAGACGGGCGGCTGAACTAGCACGCGCGCTTGCAAGCAAGTAGCGAGAGCTAAACTTGATCTAAACAAAACCCGCTGTTCTTGGTGGCGGCTAGGGGGTTTATAAACATGGGAGGACGACCACAAGGGTATTGGGGTCGTGCTGCAACCCTAGGATGCGTCCCTAATGGACCTAACTTGATACACGACCCATTGGGCCAAAATAGGGTGACGCAGCACCATGGGCAGAAAAGGCAGGAAATGTCTCGGTAAGAAAATAATGATTACGGCGGCCTCAGAACAGATATGACTATAATTCCGGATCCATATGAAAGTAGACTTGATAAGCTTTCCATGTTGTGCTTGAACATTCCAATCCGAGCCCGCATCTGACCGTGGTGACCGTCACAAGTTGGTGTTCTTCTGCAGTCCGAATCCAGCATGTTCAAATCCTTTTCCCTTTCGGTCTTCTCCCTGATTCCTAAGCAAAACAAGAGTGCACGGGTCTCCATGGTCTAAATATGATGGACATGAACTCAAGAGTGTAATCACCTGATGGTTGAGTTGACGAGCACGAGCGCGAGTAATGGGACCAGAAATTGGTACTTGTATTGGTATAGATGCATCAGTAGTGTGGATGTCTTCATCATCCGCCCTTTTCTCCGCCGCGGCTACTGTTTAAGGTAGAAGAAGGACCTCGGGTTAGGATTGGTAGAACCCGAGGGGTTTTCTGTAATGTCAGTGACTCATGTGAATAGTAACCTAAGGACTGATTCGCGAGGGAAACTTAGAAAATCGCCAGGGACCCCAGTGCAAAGTGGATTTCCATTTAATCAATTCTGTTATTCTTTTTAAAATGACCAGAGAACTTAGAAAACCCATAACTTGATGAAATCTTAATGAAAAGTTGTCAAACCAATTTTGCTAGCTCCTAAATATTATGATCTATCATTTAAAAATAGTAAACTCCATGCTTTCTGTTCAAATTTTTAAAGTTTAAAATTAAAAACAGAAACCCACTAAACCTTGTTTAATTAAGGAAAATTAGTTTTTCTTCTGTGCTGAACTTAAGAAAATTTGTAGATGTTTAAACCTTATTTAGACACTATTTAAAAATAGTAGGAACCCCAGCATTGAAAAATATGATGTAGTTTTTCATTTAAAGCTAATTTGTCCAAAACTTAGAGAAAATCAGAAAGGCCTTAGAAATTAATGAACAGTGATTAATAATATTTTTCCTAGTTTACTTATGCAACAGAGAACCTAGGAAAAATGCAGAGACCATTAATTTGGACCAGTTTTAAATTAAGATGATTTGTTTAGCCTCATATAGACTGAAAATCAATTATTAGAGTTACAAAACTATAACCAAAATGATTAATAAAAATCTAGTGGACTTATAACCACCAGAGCCCCACTACAAAAATACAGAGCACCTCAGCCCAACTTTTTAAGTAAAGAAAATAAATACAAGGTGATAATAAGGCATTTTCCAAATAAATCATGAACAACCCCTTTTAATGTGATAATAGGCAACCAAAAATTTGCTAAGCTCATGATGAGGTAAACTACCAGAGAAAAATGCAAACCCATGAAGAAGAAGTAAACCCATACCTTTTGCTAATGATTAAAGAGAAAGATCACTCAATTCAAATAATGCAAACCACCCCTTCCCTTAAGCAAAAAGAAGCCAAACTTCAGAAAGATTGCTCTTGCACAAAATACTAACTATGAAAAATAAGAACTCTGTTGTTTGATATTTTTCAAATATAGTGGTAGTAGAAAGCACCCATTTGGCTAGAAACTTGAGAAAACCATAGAAAATTTATTAAGAGGTATTAATGATTAGAAATTTGTATCAAGTCATGTTATAACACCTAAAAGCCAGCAAAAATAAGTTTCAGAGAATTACCCACTGTTAAATAGTAGTTGTAGTTCAAAGCACCCCTTCTGCCCCAGAGTTTAATAATTTTGTCCAGAGAAAACTATTCACTTGCTGACCCCCAAATTTTGAGACAGGGAAACATACACCAGTAACAAGCCACTGTAATTTTTATGGAATTTTTAGAATTTTATAAAAGCAACTTGTAGTTCAAACCTACTCCAAAACATTAAAGAGAATAAAAGAAAAGAGAAGAAGGAATAAACCTCATCCCAATAAGTCTAACTTGAGAACTTATCATTTATCCCTAAGACTTAAAAGGAATTCAGTGGAACCCCAAAAAAATAAACCTACCACTTACCTTAGCTAAGTCTAACCCAATTTACCAAGTATACCACTAAGGGTTTTACATAAGTAAAGTTAACTTGTTTTAAACTCAAAAGATCCTACACCTTTAAAAGTTGTAATTTCTAAAAGCACATATCATATCATGCATATATCTTACGCATTGCATTCATTAGATTGTAATCTTGCCGACGGAGAGTACGTGCTCATCCCCGAGCAAGGACCTGTCCAAGAGGAGGACCAGGAGCAGGCTTCAGAGGCTGCTATTGAGGATCTCCCCGCAGCCCCAACAATTGAAGGCAAGCCCCGGTTTTATGCATAACCATGTTATTATATGCTACTTTACTACACTTAATGCTTGTAGGATTGCAATGTGCACTTAAGTGTAGGAGTTGCTTGAAACCTCTAGTTGCATGAACTTAGGATTCCTTTTTGAGATGAATACTAGTATGCTAGGTCGAGTAGCTGCTTGCTAATCAGGATCTCGGTAGAAGTCGAGTGATTTTTCTAGCACTCGCGCGAGGTCAGGAATTGATTGTATTCATCTTGATAACGGGATCTATGTTGGTCTATGGATTTGGATACAGGGAGGATGCCTTGTCCATGAGACGGGAAAAATGAATTAAGGATTAATGTGTGGATACCTGAGTCAAGCTTTTGAACGTACTAAGCACATGCCGGGAAAAATGGTAACCGGTTAACCTAGTACCTGAGTGAAGCCGGGCGCGGACTTTATCCCTCATGCGACCTGAGACTGGGTCTCCCATGCTAGCTATGGTGGGTACAAGTGCGGTCACTGCACGGCGGCAGCCGGGGTCAGTGGAGCATTGTATGCCAAGGCGGTGAGGCCTAGACGCAAACGGGGAATCGATGGGGACGGTTGTCATGTGCGGGGTCGGAGTACCCTGACATGCCGTGTGTTTAGGTTTACCTTGCAAGGTTTAAAACTTGATTCGAATCGTCTGCTTCTCGCAGCTAATGAGACTGCTTGATTCCTTGTACTGCATCGAGTAAGAAGTGAAATGTGGACTACATGAGATAACTTGTTGATTGAACTAATTGATTGTTACCATGTATGCTTAGAAGGGGCAAATCTAGCTAAGTTAATGATGGTAGAAATTGAAAAGCTAAAAAAAATTGATTTTAGAAACAGCTAGTGCTTTTGGCAAACCAAACCCCTCAGCCAAACAGCTGCATAGTCTAGAGGTAGAGGAGTAGACTCCTCACACCGGTTAAGTCTAGCTAAGTATTAGTATACTCAGCCTTGCTTGTGGCACAATTTTTGCAGGTACCATGCAGGAATTGGTTGATGGTGTGACTTGGCCTACCACCCTGCCACCGGGTTGGACGGTCGAGTGGGATGTTGCTCCGGCAGGAGAGGAGCATGAGGAGTAGTGGGCTAGGCCTTGCCCATTTCCTCATTACCGACGACATCGATTATCCGCTGCACTTTATTTTGTGAACTTTATTTGCTACTCAAAAACTCCGATTTATGTAATAACTCAGTACTTGATTTGAGGTTTCCTGTTTTATTGTATTTCTTCTGTGACTCACCTTCGAGTGGGATTGTGGAATTTGATCCTGGTTAAGTGGCTCTATCAGACTAGATCTGAGGGACTGACGGGTTATTCCGATTTAAGTGTGTTACGACCCCTGGGGCGTGACTTAGGCACTTAAACTGGAATAATTCGGGTGGTTCTGCCACAGCTGGTATCGGAGCAAATTCCACCACAGAGAAGGACAATAAACCATGAATACCACTTTTCAAAATCTAAAACTTGCCTAGAAACTACTATAGATCGTCAGGACTAGACCGCTAGACCTAGGACGAAAGGCCTTAGGCATAGAGGGACAAATAGGTGGCTAATTAATTAGGCCCCATGGGCCAATACTTATATTTTAAGGATGCCCTAAAAAGGCACCCTATCTTTCTTTTGAGAGGCAACGTTTCTTCCAGCATGCATGCATTATAAAACCCCAAAGAGGAATTAAAATTTGAGCTAACCCCCTTTCTTTAAAACCATCCGGGCTCTCTTTTTCTTTTTCCTTCCACCATAATCTTTATCTTTGATTCCCTTCCGTAGATGAATTCACCCACCCCCGCCAGTGGAGGAGACTCTCGTTTCAGTTCTGACTTCCTTTCTCGCGTTGGCTTTCCTTCCATCTTGTGGGAAGTGCTTAACTCTGCCGGTTACCCTACGCCCCCTTTGTACACGGTGCAGTTGTATGAGGAGCATCGGGTACCTCGTTGTCGGGTCTGGCTGACTTTGGAGGCTCATCCCCTTTAGCCGGGTTGGCGTTCTCTTGACTCTGAGACGATTGGACTCAGGACGGACGACACCGTTGAGGCAGCGGCTATGAAGACTCTGACGACTTTCTGTGGCTACCATCCCCTAGAGATGGTGATGCACCCCTTGGGACTCTTCCCTGCTGAGAAGAAGGATGATCCCATGTGGTGTAACCGCGTGAGCCATGTGAAGGATGTGTGGGCAATGTATCCTGACTTGGTTGGGAGGGTCACTGTTCAGTGCATGAGTGCGCTGTACCGCCTTCAGGCCCTTCAGAGCGATGCTATGACACTTCTTGCTAACACCGCTCAGGCTGCCAAGCTCACTCTCGACAGTCGGGAAGATTTTGTGGTCGACCTATCCACAGAGTTGGTGGAGAAGGATCTGCAGGTGGAAAGGCTGAGCCAGCGTATTACCACCCTGGAGCAGCAAGTGGAGATCTGAGACAACACTATTGATGTCTTGGAGAACCAGCTTCACGATGTGCAGAGGGAACTCGAGGAAGCCAATGACCACTTGGACATGCACCACCTGGAGATGGAGGCCAATGAAGCAGGAAGCGAGGGAGAAGAGGCTCCCGAGGAGCTAGGACCAGCCCCGGGTGCCAATGGGACTACCTCCGCGATGCCTCCTTCACCCGTATCCAGTGTCGCTTCTACCGCTCAGGGTTAAGCAGTCGCTTTGACATTTTTAGGTGGATAGAAACCTATGCGAGCTTAGTAGTATCACATTTTGGACTAGGCTTATGGGTACTTTCCCCTGATTGATGTAACCCTGTAAACTTTTGAAATCTGTGGGATCTTTGTCACCATGTTATCTTCATTTCGAACCTAATATTATGATTATGGCATTTTTCCTTCCATATGAGATGATATCTTGTCGTTCGAAACTGTGAGTTGGGATAACGATGGCGACAATCTCTGTTTTCAGATGGCAGCTAGGCAGCGTCGCGGGCAGAACGAGCAAGCTCCCCCGCCACCTCCCCCAGCTCCCACAGTGCAGGAGCTGATGGCCCAGCAGAATGAGATTCTGCGACAGCTCTTGCAGCGCCAGCCCCACCAACAGCATCATGGTGGAGGCTAGCATCAGCGACCTCCGGCTATGGCAACATACCAGGAGTTTCTGAGCACGCAGCCGCCCTTGTTCACCAAGGCAGAGGATCCGTTGGACGCCGACGTGTGGCTCCGCGTCGTCGAGTCCAAGTTTCCCCTCCTCACAGGAGACTGCCCTGATGAGACCAAGGCTCGCTTCGCCGCACAGCAGCTTTGCGGCCCTGCTCGGACTTGGTGGGACCACTTCCGTGCTATGCTCCCCGCTGATCGTGAGGTATCTTGGGAGGAATTCAAGACTGCCTTCAGGGGACACCACATCCCAGCTGGCATTCTTGATCGGAAGTTGAATGAATTTCTGGCCCTTAATCAAGGAACCCGCACGGTACTGCAGTATGCACAAGCCTTCAACGACTTATGCCAATATGCAGGGTATCATGCTGATTCTGATGAAAAGAAGAGGGATCGCTTCCGCAGGGGTCTCAATACCAAGCTGCGGGAACGACTCAACACTGTCCGGGCTGATAGCTTCAATGAGTTGGTCAACATGGCCATCTCCCAGGAAGATTGCATTGTTGCTCACCGGGCAGAGAAGAAGAGAAAGGCACCAATGGCAGCACCATCCGCTCAGGCTCAGAGGTTCCGGATTGTTTCTCACAATCAGAGCAGGGGTTTTCAGCAGCAGGCAGACAGATGGGTGATCAGGCCACCTCAGCAGCAGCAGCAGCCGGCACCCAATCGCTATCCAGCTCCCGCCCCAAGGAACAATCAGCCTCCGCAGCAGCAGCAGTTCCGCCAGGGCAATAGGAACAAGTGTTTCACTTGTGGCAACGTGGGCCACTATGCCAAGAATTGTCCCAGGAACCAGCAGAGGCAGATGCCAGCACCAAATCAAGACAAGGGAAGAAAGCAGAAGGTGCAAGTCAGGCAAGGGAAGCTCAACTTCACTGCTCTAGAGGAAGTGCCAGAAGGAGCTCCTATCATGACCGATATCTTTTCAGTTTATAATCAACCTGCTTTAATTCTGTTTGATTCTGGTGCATCTCATAGTTTCATTAGCCAAAAGTTCAGTGCTAAATGCAAACTGCCATTCTCTCACTCAAAAGGGTCATTCATGATAGTCACACCTGGGGGTAAAATTGCAACTAATCAATTAAACCAAAGTGTGCCTATTCAACTGGGAAGCCACATTATCAAAACCACTCTTCTTGTGTTGGGATTGGAAAATGTGGACATTATTCTAGGGGCAAATTGGATGACCTTGCACCAGGTTGTGCTTGATGTAGCCAGTCGTACCGTGGAAGTTAATTCTCCTTTCTGCGGGAATTTCACTTTGATTCTGCCTAGTCAGGGTTCTTCTCAATCATGTGCTTTCTCTATGACAGAGTTACCCCTGAAGAAGATCCTAGTGGTCTGTGAGTATGCAGATGTCTTTCCTGATGAATTGCCAGGAATGCCACCGGACCGGGATATTGAATTCGCCATCGAGTTGCAACCGGGAACGACCCCAATTTCCAAGAGGCCCTACCGAATGCCACCCGCTGAGTTGGCAGAGTTGAAGAAGCAATTACAAGAGTTGCTGGATAAGGGTTTTATTCGCCCAAGCACTTTGCCTTGGGGATGTCCAGCACTGTTTGTGAAGAAGAAGGATGAAAGCTTGAGGCTGTGTATAGATTACCGCCCTCTTAATGCGGTAACTATCAAGAACAAGTATCCTTTGCCTCGTATTGATGTTCTCTTTGACCAGTTGGTCGGGGCCAAGGTGTTTTCCAAGATAGACTTTCGCTCTGGCTACCATCAGATCAAAATACGAGCAAGTGATATTCCGAAGACGGCATTCTCAACCAGATATGGGCTATATGAATTCTTGGTGATGTCATTCGGGCTGACAAATGCACCAGCATATTTCATGTATCTGATGAATTCTGTTTTCATGCCGGAATTGGACAAGTTCGTGGTGGTTTTCATCGATGACATTCTGGTGTACTCAAAGAACGAAGAAGAACATGCCGGGCATTTGCATGTAGTGCTTCAACGTCTGCAAGAGCACCACCTTTATGCCAAGTTATCCAAGTGTGATTTTTGGCTGAAGGAAATCAAATTCTTGGGTCACACTATCTCTCAGGATGGAATAGCTGTTGATCCTGATAAAGTGCAAGAGGTGATGAACTGGAGGCCACCAACAACTGTTCGCCAGATTCGGAGTTTTCTGGGATTAGCTGGTTATTACCGAAGATTTATTCCGGACTTCTCTCGAATTGCGAAGCCTATCACTGAGTTGCTGAAGAAAGAGGTCAAATTTGTGTGGAGTCAGAAGTGTGAAGATGCCTTCCATGCATTAAGGCAGCATCTGACCACAGCACCAGTGTTGGCACAACCCGACAGCAGCAAGCCTTTTGATGTATATTGTGATGCCTCTGGCACCGGACTAGGTTGTGTCTTGATGCAAGACAACCGAGTCATTGCTTATGCCTCAAGAGCACTCAGGCCTCATGAGCAAAATTATCCCACTCATGACCTTGAGTTAGCAGCAGTGGTTCATGCATTGAAGATGTGGAGGCACTATCTAATGGGAACCCACTGCAACATCTTCACTGATCATAAGAGCCTTAAGTACATTTTTACTCAGGCTGATCTCAACATGAGGCAGAGAAGATGGCTAGAGCTGATCAAGGATTATGACCTGGAGGTACATTATCACCCAGGGAAAGCTAATGTGGTAGCAGATGCCTTGAGTCGGAAGTTGCAATGCAATTGTGTTCTGATGGATTCTCGCATTAACACCTTGTGTGATGAGTTGAGCAAGATGCAAATTGAAGTGATTCCTTCTGGTTCTTTGTCTCAAATTTCTGTTGAGCCAGCTTTGCAAGACCAGATTATCATGGCCCAGCTCAGTGACAAGGGAGTGCAGATTATCAAGAAGAATCTCCATCAGAAGGTTGAGAAGTATAATTGTTTCCGCCAGGATGAGAAAGGTGTGTTATGGTTCAAAAGCAGATTGGTGATTCCTAAGGACGAGGAGCTCAAGAGGAAAATTTTGGATGAGGCTCATCTCTCCAAATTCTCTATGCATCCGGGAAGCACCAAGATGTACCATGATTTGAAGCTTTTGTACTGGTGGACCAGAATGAAGAGGGAGATAGCCCAGTATGTATCAGAGTGTGACACCTGTCAGAGGATAAAGGCAAGCCACTTGAAGTCCGCTGGAGCCTTGCAACCACTGTCCGTACCTTCGTGGAAGTGGGACGACATCAGCATGGATTTCATTGTGGGTCTGCCCAACACCTCTCGTCATCATGATTCAATTTGGGTTATTGTGGACCGATTGACGAAAGTGGCACATTTTCTTCCTGTGCACACCACTGATAAGGCTCAGAAATATGCAGAATTGTATATTGATCGGATCGTGTGTTTGCACGGATTACCTCGGACCATTGTTTCTGACCGAGGAGCCCAATTTGTTGCCAGATTTTGGGAACAATTGCAAGAGCCTTTGGGAACCAAGCTAATCAGGAGTTCAGCTTACCACCCACAGACTGATGGTCAGACGGAAAGGGTAAACCAGATTCTGGAGGATATGCTGAGAGCTTGTGCGATCGATTGTGGCAAGAACTGGGATAAGCACCTCTCCTTGGCAGAGTTTGCTTATAACAATAGTTATCAATCCAGCCTAAAGATGGCACCTTTTGAAGCTCTCTATGGAAGAAGGTGCAGGACACCACTCAATTGGTCTCAACCTGGTGAAAGAGAAGTTTTTGGACCTGATTTGGTGACTGAAGTCGAAAGGAAGGTCAAGCTAATCAGGAAGAATCTAGAAGCTGCTCAGGCCAGGCAAAAGAGCTATCATGATAGAAGAAGGAAACCTCTCCAGTTCGAGGTGGGAAGTTTCGTATACCTCAAGGTATCACCCACCAAGGGAGTGCAGAGGTTTGGGATCAAAGGCAAGCTAGCCCCTCGTTACATTGGACCTTATGAGATCATCGAAGCATGTGGACCCGTGGCATACAAGCTGAAGTTACCTTCAAAGATGTCTGCCATTCACAGTGTATTCCATGTATCTCAGCTGAAGAAGTGTGTTCGATTGCCGACCGAGATCATAGCAGAACCAGAATTGGAGATAGAGCCAGATCTATCGTACCAAGAGTACCCCTCCAAGATTCTGGATTGCAAGGAAAGATCAACTCGGGCTAAATCGATCAAGATGTTCAAGGTCCAGTGGAGTAATCACTCAGAAGAGGAAGCTACTTGGGAAACCGAGGAATTCCTGAGATCCAACTTTCCCGATTACCTACCTAAGGAAGCTGGTACGTAATCACCCCCAACCCCTCCTCCTGCCTTTCGAATCTAATTTTCAAAAATATGATATCAATTCAGAATGAAGAAACTATAAAGTAAAACTTAAAAGGACTTCCTTCTGAAGTTGCAAAGAGAATGACATTCGAAGAGCAGTTTTGCCCTAATAATAACAATCATCACCCTTTTTCCTATCAGTCTCACCCTTCGCTTCACCCTGGGAGGACTCTGGCCCGAATCTCGGGACAAGATTCCTTTAAGGGGGGAAGGCTGTGACACCCCAGTGTCACTCAGGGTTTTTCTCAAATGCCAAACCAAGAACCATCATTTTATGTGAACCAAAGTAAGCATGAGCATCAAAACAACTTAAGTAATAAAGAATTCACCAAGTATATACTTAAAAGTAACATGATCAAAACAATTGAGTCTTTGAAAAGATAAAAATGTGCAACCCTAATTAAGAACCCTAAGTGAGCCCCATGAGCAAAATTCAAGAAAATAAGAAAAAGGGAATGAAAAGTTTAAAATTATGACTTGAGCCAATTATGAAAATTAAAGAATATTTAATGGGCAACAAGAAATGTTGAGAAAGCTTAGCCAAAATAACTCAAATAAAACCCCAAATCAAGCTTCTCATGTGGGGACTCATTGGGATTTCTGAATTTCAGAATTCTGAAATTCAGACCTTGAGCCAAAGATCAGGGATGTTCACCTTGATCCCTAACTCGAATCCTAATGGCCCCATTGAAAAAATTGTGTCTAACTAACCCCTCTGTCGTGTGCCAGAAGATGGCATTGGGACGTGAGCCCTAGACACGACAAAACCTTGGATTTGCCTCAGGTTTGGGCAGGGAGACAGACCAGATTTCCTGGCTCCATATCTCTGCAACCAGTAGGCAAAATCCTATGACCCCCACATAAGAATGGTAGCTTGTAGGGAGGAGAAGAGGTTTTGTGCACTGACCAAGGCGAGAGCAGGCTCGGATGAGCGACCACACGCGCCAGAACTTGGGCAGAACGCACGGGCACACGTGTTCGAACCTGGTCGGCACGCCAGAGCTCGCCCAACCCGCGCGCGCGCTCACCCCGGCGTCCGGTCAAGTCCGCCGCGCGCCCACGCCCTCGGCCGTGCCCGCCCGCGCCTATAAAGCCTCCCCGGGCGCACCTCTCTTCGCCCCGCACTCACCCTCACCGGCCAGCCACCTTTCCTTAGCTCCGGCGAGCTTAATTCCGCCCGCCATTGCCGCCAGAGCTTCGGCCACCGTGGCCAGCCCACTCCAGCCACCCTCAAGCCCAGCCAGTGCTTCGGCTAGCTCCGCCAGTAGCCCGTGAAGCTTGCCAAGCCCTCGGACCCGGCCGGATTTCACCGGAGGCCCGAGATCGACCTCACCGGACTTCGGTCTTCCGCCGCCGCGCGTGGACCGAGCTATCCAGTGAGTCTCCGCCCAATTCCTTTCGCTCATATCTTCTCTGGCATCCCGTGGACCTCCCTGACCTATTTGATTGAACTTTCTCGCCGTGACAAGGCCGGTCTCCTCGCCACCGACGAGCATCCCCGCCTGCGCGCGTGGACCGACCGACTCCGGCCATCTCCGACGACGTTCCGCACACCGTTGTGATCCCCGAGACCTCCCCTTCATCCTCGACCACTTCACCGGAGCAACCTCGCCGCCGGTAAGCCCCTCCGCCCTTTTCTCCGCCGCGGCTACTGTTTAAGGTAGAAGAAGGACCTCGGGTTAGGATTGGTAGAACCCGAGGGGTTTTCTGTAATGTCAGTGACTCATGTGAATAGTAACCTAAGGACTGATTCGCGAGGGAAACTTAGAAAATCGCCAGGGACCCCAGTGCAAAGTGGATTTCCATTTAATCAATTCTGTTATTCTTTTTAAAATGACCAGAGAACTTAGAAAACTCATAACTTGATGAAATCTTAATGAAAAGTTGTCAAACCAATTTTGCTAGCTCCTGAATATTATGATCTATCATTTAAAAATAGTAAACTCCATGCTTTCTGTTCAAAATTTTAAAGTTTAAAATTAAAAACAGAAACCCACTAAACCTTGTTTAATTAAGGAAAATTAGTTTTTCTTCTGTGCTGAACTTAAGAAAATTTGTAGATGTTTAAACCTTATTTAGGCACTATTTAAAAATAGTAGGAACCCCAGCATTGAAAAATATGATGTAGTTTTCATTTAAAGCTAATTTGTCCAAAACTTAGAGAAAATCAGAAAGGCCTTAGAAATTAATGAACAGTGATTAATAATATTTTTCCTAGTTTACTTATGCAACAGAGAACCTAGGAAAAATGCAGAGACCATTAATTTGGACCAGTTTTAAATTAAGATGATTTGTTTAGCCTCATATAGACTGAAAATCAATTATTAGAGTTACAAAACTATAACCAAAATGATTAATAAAAATCTAGTGGACTTATAACCACCAGAGCCCCACTACAAAAATACAGAGCACCTCAGCCCAACTTTTTAAGTAAAGAAAATAAATACAAGGTGATAATAAGGCATTTTCCAAATAAATCATGAACAACCCCTTTTAATGTGATAATAGGCAACCAAAAATTTGCTAAGCTCATGATGAGGTAAACTACCAGAGAAAAATGCAAACCCATGAAGAAGTAAACCCATACCTTTTGCTAATGATTAAAGAGAAAGACCACTCAATTCAAATAATGCAAACCACCCCTTCCCTTAAGCAAAAAGAAGCCAAACTTCAGAATGATTGCTCTTGCACAAAATACTAACTATGAAAAATAAGAACTCTGTTGTTTGATATTTTTCAAATATAGTGGTAGTAGAAAGCACCCATTTGGCTAGAAACTTGAGAAAACCATAGAAAATTTATTAAGAGGTATTAATGATTAGAAATTTGTATCAAGTCATGTTATAACACCTAAAAGCCAGCAAAAATAAGTTTTAGAGAATTACCCACTGTTAAATAGTAGTTGTAGTTCAAAGCACCCCTTCTACCCCAGAGTTTAATAATTTTGTCCAGAGAAAACTATTCACTTGCTGACCCCCAAATTTTGAGACAGAGAAACATACACCAGTAACAAGCCACTGTAATGTTTGTGGAATTTTTAGAATTTTATAAAAGCAACTTGTAGTTCAAACCTACTCCAAAACATTAAAGAGAATAAAAGAAAAGAGAAGAAGGAATAAACCTCATCCCAATAAGTCTAACTTGAGAACTTATCATTTATCCCTAAGACTTAAAAGGAATTCAGTGGAACCCCAAAAAAATAAACCTACCACTTACCTTAGCTAAGTCTAACCCAATTTACCAAGTATACCACTAAGGGTTTTACATAAGTAAAGTTAACTTGTTTTAAACTCAAAAGATCCTACACCTTTAAAAGTTGTAATTTCTAAAAGCACATATCATATCATGCATATATCTTACGCATTGCATTCATTAGATTGTAATCTTGCCGACGGAGAGTACGTGCTCATCCCCGAGCAAGGACCTGTCCAAGAGGAGGACCAGGAGCAGGCTTCAGAGGCTGCTATTGAGGATCTCCCCGCAGCCCCAGCAATTGAAGGCAAGCCCCGGTTTTATGCATAACCATGTTATTATATGCTACTTTACTACACTTAATGCTTGTAGGATTGCAATGTGCACTTAAGTGTAGGAGTTGCTTGAAACCTCTAGTTGCATGAACTTAGGATTCCTTTTTGAGATGAATACTAGTATGCTAGGTCGAGTAGCTGCTTGCTAATCAGGATCTCGGTAGAAGTCGAGTGATTTTTCTAGCACTCGCGCGAGGTCAGGAATTGATTGTATTCATCTTGATAACGGGATCTATGTTGGTCTATGGATTTGGATCCAGGGAGGATGCCTTGTCCATGAGACGGGAAAAATGAATTAAGGATTAATGTGTGGATACCTGAGTCAAGCTTTTGAACGTACTAAGCACATGCCGGGAAAAATGGTAACCGGTAAACCTAGTACCTGAGTGAAGCCGGGCGCGGACTTTATCCCTCATGCGACCTGAGACTGGGTCTCCCATGCTAGCTATGGTGGGTACAAGTGCGGTCACTGCACGGCGGCAGCCGGGGTCAGTGGAGCATTGTATGCCAAGGCGGTGAGGCCTGGACGCGAATGGGGAATCGATGGGGACGGTTGTCATGTGCGGGGTCGGAGTACCCTGACATGCCGTGTGTTTAGGTTTACCTTGCAAGGTTTAAAACTCGATTCGAATCGTCTGCTTCTCGCAGCTAATGAGACTGCTTGATTCCTTGTACTGCATCGAGTAAGAAGTGAAATGTGGACTACATGAGATAACTTGTTGATTGAACTAATTGATTGTTACCATGTATGCTTAGAAGGAGCAAATCTAGCTAAGTTAATGATGGTAGAAATTGAAAAGCTAAAAAAAATTGATTTTAGAAACAGCTAGTGCTTTTGGCAAACCAAACCCCTCAGCCAAACAGCTGCATAGTCTAGAGGTAGAGGAGTAGACTCCTCACACCGGTTAAGTCTAACTGAGTATTAGTATACTCAGCCTTGCTTGTGGCACAATTTTTGCAGGTACCATGCAGGAATTGGTTGATGGTGTGACTTGGCCTACCACCCTGCCACCGGGATGGACGGTCGAGTGGGATGTTGCTCCGGCAGGAGAGGAGCATGAGGAGTAGTGGGCTAGGCCTTGCCCATTTCCTCATTACCGACGACATCGATTATCCGCTGCACTTTATTTTGTGAACTTTATTTGCTACTCAAAAACTCTGATTTATGTAATAACTCAGTACTTAATTTGAGGTTTCCTGTTTTATTGTATTTCTTCTGTGACTCACCTTCGAGTGGGATTGTGGAATTTGATCCTGGTTAAGTGGCTCTATCAGACTAGATCTGAGGGATTGACGGGTTATTCCGATTTAAGTGTGTTACGACCCCTGGGGCGTGACTTAGGCACTTAAACTGGAATAATTCGGGTGGTTCTGCCACATCTCCCTTCCAGCATTAACACACATCCCAGTCCGGTGTACGAAGCATCGCAATATACTGAGAATGGCTTGTGAACATCTGGCAGAATCAATATTGGTGCCGATGTCAACTTCTCTTTCAATGTCTCAAAGAACTTCTAGCATGCTGGGGTCCACTTGAACTCAACCTTCTTTGCCAATAATGTCGTCATTGGCCTGGCAATCTTGGAGAAACCTTCAATGAAACGTCAATAATAACCGGCCATTCCAATGAAACTCTTGATTCCTTGGACATCTTTTGGTGCTTTCCAGTCCAAGATAGTTGTTACCTTCTTCGGATCTACATCCAATCCCTCTCGGTTTATAATGTGACCCAAGAAGAGGACTTCACTGATCCAGAACTCGCACTTGCTAAGCTTGGCATACAGCTGACAATCTCGTAACCTCTAAAGTACTTTCCTCAAATGCTCCTCATGCTCTTGCTCATTCTGGGAATATATAAGAATAACATCAATGAACACCACCACGAACTTGTCGAGATAGTCCATGAACATGTTGTTCATCATGTACATGAAGTAGGCTGGCGCATTCGTCAAACCGAATGACATGACCGTGAACTCATACAGTCCATACTTGGTGATGAATGTCATCTTCTGTATATCCGAAGGTCAGATTCTGAGCTGATGGTAGCCTGGCCTCAGATCTATCTTTGAGAACACACTGCTCCTCTCAACTGATCGAATAAGTCTTCAATTCTGGGCAGGGGGTACTTATTCTTAACAGTAACTTCATTCAAGGATCTATAGTCAATGCACATCCTCTTTGTTCCATCCTTCTTCTCCACAAACAGCACTGGGGCTGCCCAAGGCAAGGTACTCGGTCTGATGTAGCCTTTCTCTAACAACTCATCAATCTGCTTCTTGAGTTCCACCAACTCTGGGCCGGACACTCGATAGGCTCTCTTGGAAATAGGGGCGGTGCCTGGGATAAGTTCTATGGCGAATTCAACCTTCCTTTCAGGTGGCATACCTGGTAACTCCTCGGGAAACACATCTGGGAAATCTGATACTACATTGATAGCCTTTGATGGTTTAATCTCCTCAATACAGGCGGTGACTTGGTGACAACTCCCTTTCCTCGGTCCTAACAAGACCAACTCTACTAACACTTCTTCTCCTGATAAGGACACTAACTTCACTGTTCTCTTGTCATAGCTAAGACTGGCTTGGTACTTGGTTAACCAATTCATCCCTATGATGACATCTATAGTTGTATCTTTGTTACCCATAACTATTAAATCAGCGAGGAACTCTATCCCCCTTATTTGAACCTTTGCACTACGGCAAAATCTATCCGTTTGGGTTCTTCCACCAACTGAACTAACCCTCATAGATGGATACATGGGTACTACTGGTATATTATGTGATTCTACCCATGATGCAGTCACAAAAGAATGTGTTGCTCCAGTATCAAATAAGACATTTGCAGAATGGTACTCGACTGAAAACGTAACTAATGCCACTCCTGGAGTCTCCTGGACTGAGTCGGCCTCCAAGTGGTTCACCTTTCCATACTGGGCACGAGGTTGCCCACGGTTGTTGCCTCCTTGCTGCATTGCATTCTGCCTGACTAGGGCATTGGGAGCTGGCTGCTGCTGAGCTGCTTTCTTTGGGCAATGATTCGCCTAATGGCCTTGTTCCCCACAGTGGAAACATGCACGACTTCTTCCTTGAGCTAGCGCTGCTTGATTGTTTTGGTTGGTTGCTGGGGTAGGAAGACGGGCTGCCTGGTTGCTCTAATGCTGGTATTGATTTCCTCCTTGCTGGTTATTCTGACGGTACTGCTGCTGCTGAGGAAACTGCATCTGGTACTGCTGCTGGTTCTGACGATGATGCTGGTGCTGGTGCGGGTGACCCTGCTTGAATTGCTGAGGTGGGTTGCCTGAGTAGCCAGGACGGCTGGTACTCCCAACCTGCGGTCCACCAATCTTGTGTTTCCTGTCCTCCACCTCCCGACGCTTCCTTTCTGTCATGATTGCTTTGTCGATCAGATGCTAGAAGGTAGGGAAGGTGTGGTTCATCAGCTAATAGTGGAGGGGATCAACCAATCCTCTCAAGAACTGGTACTGCCTCTTCGCATCCGTGTTGACATCCTCTGGGGCATAACGCGACACATACAGAAACTTGTCCCTTTACTCACTGACAGACAGGGGACCTTGCTTCAGGGCGAGAAACTCCTCTTTCCTCACTATCATCAGTCCCTCGGGCACATGGTAGCGACGGAAGTTATCCCTGAACTCCTCCCAAGTGATGGTTTCAGGGTTGGCATGGGTGGCGAGGTAAGAGTCCCACCAAGACTGTGCTGCTCTCCTCAGCTGTCGGGGACCCTACAACACCTTCTCACGATCGTTGCACTGGGCAGTGTGCAACTCACGCTCCACGGTACGCGGCCAATCTTCAGAGTCCATGGGATCAGCAGAGTGGGCAAAGACTAGGGGATGGCCCCTCATGAACTCTGCCCGCTTGTCTCTAGGCACTTGAGGCATCTGGACTTGCATTAGAGGCTGAGGCGGTGGTGGCTGCTGCTGCACCTGCTGCATGACTTGCACTACACCAAGTTGCAGGGAATAGCCACACCTTGGTGACAATCATTACAAAGATCTAACTTCATTACATGTCCATCATAACAAGCATCCAACATACGATAAGAAAACTAACTCGAACTAAGACTAACTAGACTAAGGCACTGAAGTAAGCATTGTTACAGACTCCGACTTTGTCGATCTAGGGATCCAAATCTATCTGGGTCCTGTAGTCTGGGGTACCATAGTCGAAGCGACCACGGGGCGGCGAACGGTAAGGGTGCTGAATCCCGACAGGGGTGGGAGAACCACCATCCAGATAGTGGCGTGCTGCGCACTCAGCACGCAATTCCGCAACCTCCGCCCGAACCTTGCCCAACTCGTCGAGGGCGTGGTCCAACACTGTGTTGAGCACGGCAGCCAAGTTGACCATGTTGTTCAGCCTGGGATTGCCCTCACCAACTAGCGAAGCAATCACACCTCCAGCACTGCCGGTCGAACGGCGAGGGTAGTACTTCAGGTCGAGGCCATCAACTACCCCGCTGAACAACGAGCAATACTGAGAAAGTGACCGTCGTGCTGCATCTTGCATGGCTGCCTCAGCAGTATCCCTCTCAGTAATAGAATAGTGCTCTGAGAAGGCCTCTGCACCCCGGAGATCATCGTCCGAACGGCGCACCAAACAAGTAGCCTCCCACTGGTCCGGGTATAGCCCACGACGATGCTGGTAGACTACACAACGATACTCGATGGACCAAGTGTGTCGGTCGAAGGCCCGACGCAACAGGGTATCGAGAGCGTCATGGAAGTGACACCCATGAGCGGCGTCACGAGTGATGGGTCTAGCGATCCATCCCTCCGGCTCTTGCTCCTCCGAGAGCTCCGTGCCGTGGCCCGAACTGCCACCAGCGTCGTCGTCATCTCCGTCTCCATCAGGGTCTCCTCCAGCATCCGGAATGCCCTATGGTGGTGCAGGGGGCATCTTTGGCTGAGGTAGAGGGGAAGGCGGCCTCCTAGACTCCACCTCCCGCTGAGGCGAGGGGAAGAGTCCTGCTGCTCCTGCTCCTGCTCCTAGCATTGGCGCTCCTGCTCCTCGTGCAGGCGACGATGCAGTCTCTCTAGGTGGCTGGACTAACCTGGCACTGTGTGATGCAGTGGACGCTCCGCCAGGCGAGAAGGCAAAAAGGGGATCACAGACTTACGTGCAGTGCACCTGATACGAGCCATCTACAAAAGACATCGTAAGCACAAGAGTAAGAGTAGAACTATTAGACCAGAAAGTAGACAAAGAAAAGTGAGACAAAACTTTTGAGATAAGTAAATAACATAGAGTTGGTCAAGATGACCAACTTTTGAAAAGACTCTAAGGTCAAGGTATGAGTAAGGGTCTATAGTCCTTAGGTCGACCATTCTAGTCTAGGTTAGCGGTCCTACAGTCAGCAAGGGCTTTGATACCACTTATGTCACACCCAGTTTTGGAAGGCAAACCGAATGCGAACCATGTACGTGCCAAAATTAGAAACTCACGTACACAGCGATTACATAATTGAACATCATCACATGATGCTCAAATTAAATAACGGAAAGATACTTAATTACATCAAGATGTCCAAGACATCCATAGAGTCTATTACATAACCATTGTCTTTAACATAACTATCAAAGTGCAGAATTACAAAACATAGAAGCTAAGCCTACACAGGCAACTGACTGGGGGGTTGCCACTAAGAAAGAACTAGAACTCATCATATTCCTGGAACTCCTCGAAGTCATCCATGTTGCCACCATCACCTCCTGAGCATTGGGTACACTGGGGACAACCTAGGGTGGGGTGGGGTGGTTTCTAAAGCAAGGGTGAGTACACATCAATGTACTCAGCAAATGTCCCATTTGGCTAAAGTGGACTAGTTGTATATGGAGTTGAGGTTAAGTAGTTGCTTTTAGTTGGTCAAGTATTTATTATTAGTAGTAGAGCCAAGTTTTAGTAATAAACCTAGTTATTACCCAGAATTACCTCCTCAAAAGAGGAAATACCAGAGATTAGATTTTATAACATCATTATTAACCATCATCATAAAAGTATCTAGAGTTCTTCTAATCAAAGAGGATCACAAGGTTGCTCTTAACCGTGAGCTCGGTTGATATACCAGTTTTTAACACTATGCAGAGGTTGTACACTTTACCCACAAGTCATGATCCCTTTCCAGCCTGGGTTGTACAGACTCGATCTTCACTACCAAGGTGAATGACCAGGTATACACTACGTAGCCTTTAAAAAGACTCCCCTGGTGCATAGCTGCTCGTTAGGTTTCGTCAGTCGTACAAACGCAGTACACCTCTCTAAGGTGGGTGACTAACAAAACCAAATCGAAAGAACCTCTGCACCCCAACCTTGGTAGAGCGAGCACTACGCCCCGGCCCCCATTGACGGCCCTCCGGCAAAGCCAACTACACCCCTAGGTTCATCTAATTAATCAGCTAAGGGCGTCCCATTCCACCCTCATGGCTGTACTGTTATCCCAGATGGTCACTCCACGAACAGGTCCTTACGGAGAGGTACTCAGGAAAAAGGCCTGAGCCCCCTAAGGTATCATAGGATCATTCACATAAACATGATAACAGTATCGTATCATAAATGTTCACATCATGTTCATTGATTAAAGTTAAGGCAATAGCAAAATGCTAACCATGATAACCCAAAAGGTAAACAAGGATAAGTGAATACAGACTAGTCAATCCTTAGGTTTCATAAAGTAATGCGGGACAGTGAATCATAAAGTATGTAGGACATAATGGGTCAGAGGACACTTGCCTTCACCAGGTTGTCGCTCAGGGAGGTCTCCAACAACACACTCAGGAACCTCGGACTGCTCGTTGTCTAAATAAAGCGAGCATGCATTCAATACATTTGGAAAGTACAAATGAACATCACACCAAACATGTACAAACATTGGAACACATCTTAAAAAGACACAATACTACATAAGGGATAATGAATTCAAAGTATAACATAAACTATGCATACATTGACTTTATTTGAAAATAGATTACTATTTCACCTAGGTGTTACTTACAAGTACATAAACATAGTTCAACATATTTTATTATGACCTAAAATTTAGAACAGAGGTAAACTCATGTAATACACATTATTAATCTCACAAGCTTACACATGTTTAAATCTCTAAGGTTCTCCTTTTATTTATTTTATTAAATAAATAAAAATACATCTACATTAGTTCATATTCAATCCTAAAAATTAGAGTGTGCAGACAGTAAGTGAAATCATTTTATTTAAACAGAGAATAATTCTATGAACATTTTGCAATTTGAATCACTAAATTTGGAGTTCATATGCAAAAGTTATGAAATAAACAAGTTTGGGAATTCAAAATATGAAATTAGGGCTAATTATGTGAATATTTAAAAGTCCAGGGCTAAATCTGCAAGATTACAGGGGCCTGCGCGCGAAAACCAGGGACAACGGGTTGATTTCCAGTAAACCAAGGGTCTTTTCAAAAAAACTACCACGCGAAGGGGTATCAGGTGAATCTAACCGTCAGATCTAAAATCAACGGCTGAGATTAGCTCTGCGGCCGAGGGCGCGCGCGCGAGCGGGCGAGCGCTGACAGGCGGGCCAGGGAGTGTTAGCGACAGAGGGGGAGAGCACGCTGACCGAGCGGGCCCAGCGCCAGAGGGTTTGGGCGCTGACAGGCGAGCCAGGGCGTCAGGGCGTGCGTGCACGAAGCGTTATCCGTGATCTTAGTCGTGCGATCTGATCGGACGGAGGGGATCAGACCAGGGGGAACGGACGACTGCGGGCGGCGCTGCTCCTCTCTGCGGCGGTGGGGTCGTCGGAGTTGAGGCTGGCGCAGGCTAGGGTGGCTTCGGGGTCACCGAAGTTGGGCAGAGAGGGAGAGGTCGCCACGGCGAACTCAATGGCAAGGAAGATGACATGAATCTACAGGCAGAGAGGGGAGAACGGCAGTGAGAAGCCCTCGGGCGGGCCGGAGTAACTCCAGTGAGCCATTCCGGCCACGGGGAGGGGACTTAAGGCGCGCTAAGGCCTGGGCTAGCTTCAACAGAGGCAGGGGTGACACAGGGACCTACTCCGGGGAACTAGACCGGGCTAAATCGGCCGGCCACCGTGCGAGCACGGCGGACCGCCGTGGCCGAGCACCGGCGAAGGTGAAATTGGCCGAACACAGAGCGCAATAAGGGAAATTGGGCACGAGGACGGGTGTCTCACCTCGGGGCGGAGCTCGGGGAGGCTTGGAGCGGTCTCTGGCGAGCTGGACGGCCGGGAACGCGGGCGCGGGTCTCCGACGGCTGCTGGCGGCGTGGGCAGAGCGCGAGAGAGGGTGAAACTGTGCGAAATGAGGCGAGGGGTGTGCGCGGGGCACTGGCGGGGCTCTAAGAAGGGAGCTGTGCACGTGGGCGGACGTCGTGGCCGAGAAACCCGGCGACGTGCGTGAATGCGCACGCGCCGGTCCACGGCGAGTGCGGAGGGGGCAGAACTGACAGGGCAGGCCCACGGCGCAGAGAGAGAAGAAAGGGGCGCGCGGGGCAACGGCTCGGCGACTGGCGATCCGAGCCCGCGAGACAGAGAGAGAGAGGGAGCGCAGGGGTGAAGAAAACTAGCGCCGACAGGTTGGCCCCAGCGGGCAGAGAGCGGGAGAGAGAGCGCGCGCGGGAGAGGGGAACTGCCGCTGACAAGCGGGGTCCGCATGTTAGGCGGCGCGGGCGCGCGTCCTGGCTAGGCCAAGCTGGGCTGGTTTGGGCCGCTTTCCCTTTTTCTTTTTCTCTGGATTTTCTAATTCCTTTTCTATTTCTTTTCTCTAGGGTTTTAAATCCAAATTCAAACTAGGTTTCAAATTCAAATAAATTCAAACTTGTGCAACACTTCAAAGAATATTTTAAGCTACGTATGATGCAACATGTCATGACCCATAAGGTTTTGGCAAAAAATAAATAATTAACCTCCACTAGTTTAAGCTATTTCTAATAAAAAGGAAAAAAAGAAAGAATCTAGAGAGAGAGAAAACCTAGAGTGAGAAAAAGAAGAGTAACACATGATTTTGGGTGATAATTAGAAAAAAAATTATACTCCAAAATCAGGGTGTTACAACTACCTCCACCACCACCAGCAGCTTCACCAAGCTACATAAATATATATATATATATATATATATATTACTATTTTAGTTAGATGTTACTTTAGTTAGTAGTTGGTATGATACTGTTTTAGAAGGAATAATAAGGTCTATTTGACTCCATTAGTTGCTAATAAATTATGCATCATGCTGAGATTTTTGGTTGTGCATATGTGTTGAGACAATATGAGTATACACCCTTTCCTTATAAATCTCGAGGACGAGATTTCTGTTAAGGGGATAGGATTTGTAAGACCTAAATTTGGTAGAAGGAAAAAAAATATAATAATAAAATAAATATATGAAGAAAATAAAATAGCAAATTCAGACATCTCAAATCATACTTGAGTTTTGAAAATTTAGCACTGAATTTTGAAACCAAGAATTATTTTAGAAAAGAAGTAATAGAAAAGTTTTCTATTCAACTAAATGATTATTCACTTCATTAAATAATACACTATGAGCATTTATTTAAACGAGTAAGTCAACTATTCTCTCCCATATGGAACTATCATCTACTACTACTCTATAAGAACGCAACGAGGGCGTCCACAATGACCACGGCTCCGCCCGACTCTCCTCGCCCACGCTCAGGCCCTGGCTCTCCTCCCTCCTCGCGACCGCGCAATCCCCGCTCGATGCTTTCAATGGAGAGCAGATGATGGTAAAGCGTGCCCCCGCCACTGCCCTCGTCAATCCCGTCAATCTCGCGAAAATCACCGCGCGCCCACAGACCTCGTCATGGAAGGCCCGTCCTTGCCGGCTCGCCCCCATTCGCACTCCCCCCCGACCTCGTCATGGAAGGCCGAGCAACCTGCCATTCTCGCTCTTCCCCACCATCCTCACCCCCTCCGCGCACGGCCCCGGCTCCCCTCACGCCGGCATGCCACGACGGATCCGCATGCGCCAACAACCTACACCATGTCTCACAGTCCACGCGCGCTATCTCCCCCTGCCCCCTCCCCCTCTGCGCAAGGCCCTGCATTACCCTCACGCCGGCTCGCCATCTACGCCCATTCTCCCAGTTTCCACGCTGTCGTCCCCCCCGCCCCGCTCGTGGTGGCCACGGAAGGCACAACAAGAAGGCCGTGCCGGAGATCCTCCTCCACGCTCCCGTTGCTCTGGCTTCCTCAGCGAGGTCGAGCTCCGGCTCCTCTGCTGCAACCTCCCTGCACACCCTCGACTGCGCCCCCAATCGTTTCCCCTCCCCCTGCACATCTACTCACTCGCTACTGCCTCCGCGCTCGCCGGCGTTGAGCCGACGATTGCGAGGCAACTTTCGACGCCACTGCAAATCCTCGACCGAACCAGCAGACAACAAGAAATGGCCACAAAGACAGCTATACCGAGAAAGAAGATGTGCATCCCGCTCATGCCCTTCTTCGCTACCAGCCACATCGCCCCCTTCACGGACCTCACCTTTCACCTCGTCACGGCCAGGCCTGACGACGTGGAGGCCACAGTTGCAGTCACTCCGGCAAAGGCCTTGGTTGTGCAGTCAGCTCTCGCCCGGCGTGGCGCCAGTCATCTGGCCACGGTCAAGGTGGCCACCTACCCGTTCCCCTCCGTGGACGGCCTTCCACCGGAGTGGAGAACCACTCCACGGTCAAGGCCGCCGCCGACGCGTGGCGCATCGATGTTGTCGCCACGGACGAGAAGCTGATGCGGCTAGGGCAGGAGAATCTCATCCGCGAGCACGCGCCGGACCTCGTCATCACTGACATACACTTCTGGTGGAACACCTACAAAATCCCTCTGGCCTCGGTAGAAATGGTCTGGTTGTTCTCCGGTAGAGGTGCAGAGGGATAGGATGGGAGATGGCTGCAATCGCTAGGTTCTCTCCTCGCGGCACCATCGCAGCATCAGCCATGCCAGCGCCCTCTACCGGCCCATGATTCGCCAGTCAGGTATTGTACTGCTATCTTGTGTTGTCTTGTTGATTCTTATGATGCGATGCTATTCCTTGTTGCTAATCTTTTTTTTCTATACTGGAGTTTGAAGATCTTCTCAAGCGATGTGTGTAGTTTATGTGCTTCACTGATTGGTAGATGGTAGTACTGAATTGGATTGAATGATATGAAATTCTGAATCCTCACTCTGCAGAGATGGACACATCAAACCCTGAAGCACTTGTCGATGCAAAGAATTTGAACATGTTTGTTGGGCAAAGAATGCGCGCGGTTGTTCAAGTACAACACAATGAAGGTTGGAGTGCTTGTCGGACAGTCCTCTAACGGGCATCGATTGAGTATCGAAAGTGCCATGGACGTTCATGTATCACACTGTATGGAGGTTTATGGAATTGCTGAAAACAACAAGACCATCCATGTTGAACTGTGCACAGATTTTGGTCCTAACTCCGGCTAGATTTCGAATGCCTTTGACCCTTCCATTGTTAGTATCTGGACATTTAGAAATTGGATTTATAATTAGATGCTGAGTTTTCCTTGAACTACAACAAAATTGTCTCCCATCGTTACAAAGAATGTGTATCTTATTTATTTTTTTCATGTCTTCTAGCCACATTTAAACAGTTTTGTGCTATCCCCACATGGTGATAAGTATGCCTCTGAGATCAACCATGATTCTAGAAAGCATTTTAGGATGAGAAACATTTTAGCCAACAGGGGCTTTAATCATGCTATCATCAACTGACAATAAGATGAGCTTATTAGGGCTTATTATTACATTGTTACTGGATGTGTGTCTATTGTATGTACCTTTTGTCATTTACTAATATATGCATTACGATCACACAGGTACTCAGTAAATCGTTGAGGACCCATTTTGAAGGCCATCTGATTAGTGAAAGAGCTCCATAGCATGTCTGCTCAGCTTGAAGTGGTCATAAGCGCATAACTGCATATGCGAGCACTCAAGATGTAAGCCAGCAGTGTCTTCTGCGTATAGAATTGATCACGAAACATAGATAATTGATCATACAAATTACTTATCCCCTAAGTGAGTTCGTAAAATCAAGTATAGGATTCGAGAGACCTTTGCTCGAGTGGATTAGCAAAACCTCATCCAGATTTAGGAGATAGAAAGGCATACCTAGGGGTGGTAATGGATCATGATCCAAATGTTTCTTCACAAATTGCTAGGGCTCTAAATTGTTTTTAGTACAAAAATGAATATAAATAGGGCTCGATCGTAACCCGATCGGATCCTTATATTTTATAGTGTAAAATTTAGAGCTCATTGTCACCCTTAGACATACCCTTTATCCAAAAGAGATGGTGGTGTATATAGGAGATCTCCTAAAGAATATAGAAACAGCAGGTGTGTTAGGAGATCTGTTGTACCTGGTACATTTTTTCTATTTAAGGGATAGGGGTAAAGGATAGTAAAGAATACAAGAGATCTGGTGGAGACCTCTAATAAGCAAATAACGTCGGCCCTATTGTGTCGGCGCTATTGTTTATCGAGAGCCATTTGCCATGTGTTTTTGTTTACAGATATTGGCTTTAACAGGCACACAAGAGAGCTTGGTAAATGTTTGTTTTTTCTATAATCTGCTAATACGAGATTATAGGTGGTAGGTGCTCAAAAGACCAAATCCTATAATCTAGCACCTATAATCCAAGGATCCAAACAACCCAGATTATTTTAACCAATAACCAATAATCCAAATTATTATAATCCCATTCACAATCCAGATTTTGAAAATCCAAAGGTGATCCACACAGCCACTAAAAACGACTGTCAATTCAAAAATTATAAATAGAAGAATTCACTATTCAGAGGATAACACACCTCTGGCCGAAATACATGACTTTGAGAGCATTATTCAGTTTTACAAAATAGAAGACCATTATTCAGTTTTGGTCGCAATCCTCTTTCACATATATGCATGGTCAACAACTCAACATATTTGTAGATAACGTAGTACGTAATCACAACAAAAGAAATGATTTTTGGCGCCAACTAACATGAAATCAGCACCTAAGTGCAATCGTGCGAACAGCCTGTGTCGTCCCTCGGATGGCCATCCGACGGTGGACCAATAAATTTGCAAAATGCTCCCTGTCCCTAGATCTGCACGCTCAATCAACAAGCAAGCTGGAATCGAGGCAGTGTTCGGCAGTGACATGACAAATTTGGAGACTTGATTTGAATTATCTATTTCCAGTGACATGGTGTCGTTTGAAGTATGCAACCAGATTTCTTTATTAATTCAGTTAAATGTATCATGATGTTTGCAGCAGAAATAAATACCATCCGATATTAGGCTATATCATGATTTTAAATTTAGCAGAAATTAGTTCAGTTAACTATATCATGATGTTTGCAACCAGAGTTATAGCAGCGTGTTGACACGACCTAGATGTTGGGCTTGATATTCAGTTTCAATGACTAGGTTTCGTGCAATCATATTCTACATATTTGTTGTCTATCTCAGTTTAGTAAGCACCTGCTCATATCTTTGTGATGCATTCTGTTAGCGGTTTCATTACAAGTGGTCCTGCTCTTGATCTGAATTTACGGATTAGAATTTTGTCCAATTGGTCTTGCTCTTATTAGTTCTATATTCTGCTAAATTTAACATCTTCTGATACTAAAACTATTAGTCTGATTATTCTGCATTTGTTCATTGGCTATGATGCAAGCTACACCAGAGTATTGGACTGTCGTTGCAGAGTTATTTTCAATGAATTATTGAAGTGACAAATTTGTGCGATTTCTGGTACATTTCAGATTGTGCGGATTTGGTAAAGGGAGCCAAGGACAAGCATTTGAGGGTTAAGGGACCTGTCAGGATCCCTACTAAGGTTCTCCACATCACCACTCGCGTGTCCCCTTGCGGTGAAGGTATCAAGCTGACTGCTGGTTGGCTTTGTTTAATTTTACTGATTGAGTTTTTAGTGCTTTCATTAATAGGAATACGTAATACATTGATCGGTTGTGATGGCGGAGCAAGGAAATCATACTTCTGTAGAGGTGCATATTTGGCAAGTATCCTGCAGCCTTCATTCCATTATAGATTTTCATTACCTCGAATACATCCCCAGCTTTTGCAAAAGGAGCACTGTACTTTTGCTGATCTTAAAGTTCATATCTTGAAGCTCTTCTACAACGACATACAACTCATCCAATCTGCCATCAACAATCAATGCCCTTATCATTCCATTAACTGAATCAACAGTTGGCAGAGGACATGTTTTAATCATATTATCAAAGACTGCCCTTGCTTTTTCATAAAGTCCACTCTCTGCATATGCATGTATCAAAGCATTCCAAATCCTTCTATCAATACCTGATGCTTGCCTCAGCCCTTTCACCAAGATTTCTGCTTGCTGCCAGAGCTTTATCTTCCCATATGCTTCAATTATAATTACCCTACAAGAGAGGATGTTTAAGGGATACCAGATTACAAAGCATCATCCATTTACCCGTGTGCTGTTTCTGGGAATCCCAGTTTACAGTAGGTAGAAATTATGCTCTCGTAAATACTTTTAGAAGCTTCTATGCCAATAAACTGCATGTCACAGAACACTTGACAAGCTTCAGAAAAAAAACTCAGCTTCGATGAGGCATGTAATCAAGTACTCATACAAGTTACAGTTTTGACCAGGGTATTTTAACATTAACCTTTGACTGTACTGTTCATAGGCAGAAATGCTCGTCTTCTTTCTGCATAGAAGCACGATGGAACATTCTGATATCAAATTGGTAGGAGCTGTGTTCTCTATACCGACGATATGTTTCCGTTGCAACGCACGGGCACCCACCTAGTAAATAACATTAAGGGGAAACTGAGAGAGTTATCTTATATTAGAATTTGAGTGTACGATTCAGAAGCTGAAATTCAAAACTTGAATTTGAATTTAGTTTGAAATCCTAAAGATAAAAGAAAGGAAAATGTTTATGGACCCATTTATTTCCCCCATAAATAAATGACAGGGGAAATAATAAATAATAATAATTCAGATAATAGAAGCATAATACATGAAATGTGGTTGATATTTTAAATCTGGAATTTATGGCACTCTTGCATATGAACTTGAGTTTTGGAAACAAATATGGATTCAAAATAGAAATCTGAAAACGAAAAAGGAAAAGAATATATATTATAAAGAAAAATATAAATAATTAAATATAATTCTTCAGGCCAGTACTTTACTTGTGGCTTAGATTTGAATTTGAACTATGAGTTTTAAACTTGAATTTGAAATTGGAAATTAGAAATTGAGAAGAGAATAGAAAAGAAAAAGAAGGATTTTCTGCACTTAGGCCGAAACCACCCTATCGGCCCACCTCACCCACTCTACTGCACGGCCCAGCAACCTCATTTTCCTCTCCTGCGCGGCCCACGCTGGGGATTGGAGTGCCGACAGGTGGGTCCCCCGGATCGCCCTCTCGCGCGCGCCTGCTCCTCCGTTTTCGCTCACTACTTGATGGGGCCCAATGCCCAGCCTCTCATTGCCGAGTCATGGGCTCCCGCTGGATGCGTTGATCCGTGTGTGTGACAGGTGGGCTCTCGCGGTCAGTTTTATCTCCGTCCTCTCCAACGAACCCCCGCTTCATCTGGGTCACCTTTCCACCGGATTCAGCGACGATTCCGCCTATCCGCTCGGCCGCTACCACGCCCTACTCGGGATCTCCTCTGGGACATGATACATATGCGTGACCCAGACCCCGGATCGCCATACTCCTGACGCTGCCGCCTATGCCCACGACAATGTCCAGTGTTCGTTGGTGCGCGGGGAAATCACGACGCTGCTCGCTGTGCGATTTTAAGCGTGGGCCGGCGTCGCGGCTCCCATGCCAGTCCCGGGCGCTCCACCGACTCGCCAGATCAAATGCGTGATCTCTGCGAGCTGGTTGGATGTTCGACGCCTCGTGAATCGCTCACCGGATTTCGATCCCCATGATGGTGCCGCTGGACATCGGCGCCGTGGTGTTGGCTTGGACGATTCACGGTATGTGGACCTCTTCCGAGTTCACCTCTTCCTGCTCCACGTATCGCACCCTTCCATGCTCGATTCCACCCACTCGTTAGTCTGGTTCCCTGCTCACCGTTGCGGTACTGCGAGACGCGGTGGTCGGCTCGTCACAACCCCCCTGTGAAGTTCGCCTGTCCTCCTCTGCACATTTTGTGAATAAGATGTGAGTATAGAACTCCTGTCCCCGGTTCAGCTGAACACAGGTGATGGCGCAGCCGCGATGCCTGCTGCGCGCCGCCGGGGTTAGACCGATAGGAGGTGACGAGAGAGTGTGGGGGGTTGAAGATGCGCTATGCGCCGTTTGATCATAATGGATGATTGTGATTAGCTCACGTAGAATTGATTCCAGGCCGTCAATCTCAGGGCTTGCAGTCGGGATTAAATGTGGGGTTAGGACTGATTTGAGCCATCCGATCGGATCGGACGGGATCAGATTGTGAGTATCGCAGGGTCATTGATCTTCAATCCAATGGCTGAGTTCGCGTGCCGGTTTGGGTGGGCAAGATCTAATCCCAGCCCTTGTTTTCTAATCCAGTGGCTTAGAGGCCGTCATACCCCTCCGCGCTGAGCATTTTACATAAGAGACCTTGCCCTTTTGAGAAAACAACCCACAGTCCATAGCCGGGGTTGTCTGAGTCTTGGGAATATTTGTGCAGTGGCCTCTGTCTTCTCTGATAATTGAGGCGTAGTCCAGGGAAATAGAAAATCAGAGAAATTGATTTATAAAACAAATTTTTAATATAAAAATAATTCTAGAACTTGTTTAATTCATAGAAAATTCATATTAAGTCCAGATTGACCCATTTCAGTTCCTATAATTTTGTAATATTATTTTTTATCATGCAGTACCACTGTTTGGACATGAAAGTCAAATTAAAATTTATATCCTATTTAATCTTATAAGGGATGGCAACGGGTTTGAAACCCGCGGGTAGATGGTTTTCAAACCCGCCTCCGCGGGTTTAATATTAAACCCGCACCCGTACCCGTTACCCGCGACGGGTACAATATGCTACCCATACCCGCGACCCGCGGGTGCCACAAACCCGCGGGCACATAATTATACACATATATTTATACATATATCATCTATATATACATATATTTATACACACATATAACTATACATATACAAATATGTATATATATAATATACACACATATAAAATTACATACACACACACACACACACATATATATATATATATCCATTGCGGGTACGCGGGTTTGCGGGCACGGGTATAACATTTTCATACCCGCGAGAAAAAACCCGTCGGGTTGAGAATCAAACCCGCACCCGTACCCGCGGGTACAAACTCACACCCAAACCCGCACCCTATAGGGTTTTTACCCGCGGGCACGCGGGTAAAATGTGCCCGTTGCCATCCCTAGTCATACCCCTCCGCGCTGAGCATTTTACATAAGAGACCTTGCCCTTTTGAGAAAACAACCCACAGTCCATACCCGGGGTTGTCTGAGTCTTGGGAATATTTGTGCAGTGGCCTCTGTCTTCTCTGATAATTGAGGCGTAGTCCAGGGAAATAGAAAATCAGAGAAATTGATTTATAAAACAAATTTTTAATATAAAAATAATTCTAGAACTTGTTTAATTCATAGAAAATTCATATTAAGTCCAGATTGACCCATTTCAGTTCCTATAATTTTGTAATATTATTTTTTATCATGCAGTACCACTGTTTGGACATGAAAGTCAAATTAAAATTTATATCCTATTTAATCTTATACAAAACACATAGAATCTTCGGAAATTCATAACTCCTCCGTTTTAATTCCGAATTGACTCGTTCTAGTTGCGTTAGCTTCGTATAAATATTTACTACGCAGTAAAAACATTGATTATACCATGTCTCATACTTTTATAATTAGATATTTATTTATCCTATGCTAATTGGATTAATCTATGTCCATTGGATTAACTTCTGACCTTATGGTTATAATTTGACTAGATGATCTTTAATCAAATAATGACTTAGATTAAAGTCAAGATAATTATTTATAGAATAACCTCTCATATGATTTATACTAACCAATTTATAATATAGTTTAATATTTTAATCCCATAGATCTTCCATAGATCATAACTTCTAGACCATGACTCCGATCTTAGTAGTTCTCGATCCCACGATTTTGTAGCAACGCGTAGATTATTATTATTCAGTTGTACTTATGTTTGGTGTGATGTTAATTTTGTCTATACCATGTTTGTTTGTATTGCTACGACTAGCAGTGAGGTCACGAGGATCTGAAGAATCATCCTGGTACCTGGAATCTCAAGTGCTAGACAAGTTGTGCCCTTGATCACCTTCAATTACCCAATAATGTTCTTTATTATCACTTATTCATGCATAGGCTTAATTTTGATGGGACCCAATTGGTCACCCTAGTCTCCTTATCTTTTTACCTTGTTCACCACTGAATCATTTGGGTAGTTATGCTATTGCTTTATATGGTTTGGGTTAATATTTCATTATATCCATGTTCCAATTATTTTGTTATTCTATTTATGTTCATGTCAAGATCATTATCTTTAATTGGAACATGGAGCTTAACTTGAGAAACACGTGCTACCACAAGGGAGGAATGGGACCCCTTGGCTAACTAATTAGGAAAGCTAGTGGAAGACTACCTTACCCGAAAGGGGCAAGAGCAGTAGGGGAGTTGCATGCAAGGAGGTTCTCGGGTTGATTTTGCTGCGATGGCGGTTGTAAGGAAAATGGACCCCGAGCCATTTGGCTAATTGAGTTTTGGTGTTTGATGATTAACACAACTTGTGGACTAATATGTTTGCTAGTGTTTATAATTATAGTTCACAGGATGCGAAGAGAATTGGACCAAGGCAATGAGGATGCAACACCTCAAAAGAAGACATAAAAAGATGCATAGGAGTCCAATACTCAAGAACAAAAGAAGCCCGAAGAAATCAGCGAAGACCTAGAGATGGGCTGTCAGCTGGCGCACCGGTGGCACACAGTTGGCTCACCGGTGGCACACAGTTGGCTCACCGTTGGCACACTGTTGGTGCACCGGACTGTCCGGTGTGTCAAAACTAGCCGTTGGCTGCACAGCATTGGCACACTGTTGGCGCACCGTTGGCTCACTGTTGGCGCACTGTTGGCACACAGTTGGCGCACCGTTGGCTGACAGGACTGTCCGGTGTGTCAGAACTAGCCGTTGGCTGCACAGTGTTGGCGCACTGTTGGCGCACCGTTGGCTCACCGTTGGCGCACCGTTGGCACACAGTTGGCGCACCGTTGGCTGACAGGACTGTCCGGTGTGCCACCCTTACAACAGTCTACTTTCCAACGGCTAGTTGAGTTGGGGCCTATATATACTTCACCGAATCAGCCATTTGAAGGTGTGGGAGCCCAAGCAACATACCAAGGGATATTGTAGACATTTCCAAGTGCTCAAACACCCAAGTGCTTAATAGAATCACTCGGTGATTAGCGTAGGTGCTTTGCGAAGTGCTTAGGTTAGTTAGACCGCATTAGCGCTTGCTCTAGGTGAATCCTAGTTTGTTGAGTGAGTTTAGACAAACCACACAACCCCTCGGCTCTTGCGTGGGCCATTGTAATTGTACCGAGTGGGGCGAGAGTCTTGCGAGACCGTGACAACCGCGTTTGTGTCACGGCCGCCACCGTGTACCGGAGGGAACGAGGCCCGCGGCGTTTCGGCCGGAATCTCGATAGTGGAGACGGCGGGGAGCGTCCGAGAGGAGCCGGAAGCGGAGCACCACTGGCGCGTGGAGAAGGCCCGCGGCTCTCTACGGAGTTACTCGACCGTGGTGCTTGGCCCTCGCGTGGGCTTCCCTTTGCGTAGGGGCACCAACGAGGATTAGTCGGGACCTTGCGTGGTTCCGGATACCTCGGTAAAAATATCGGCGTCTTCCACGAGAGTTTGCTTCTCTACTTAGCTCTTTACATTCCGCATTTATATTAAGCATTTAAGTTTCTATCTTATTGTCATACTTATTTAGTGTAGATTGAAACTTAGCCTTTGCGGTAGAGATAGCAACACTTAGACAAAACCGAGTTTGCACATTCTAGTTTTGATTATTTGCATAGGTTTTGCTCTAGGGATTTAATTGTGGCCTAGTTTAGCGAAAGTTTTAGAAGTCCTAATTCACCCCCCCCCCTCTTAGGCGTCACCCGTTTCCTACAAGTGGTATCAGAGGCCGGTTTGGCTCATTTGAAACGCTTTAGCTTCACCGCTAAAAAGAGCCGACGCTTTTTAGAGGAAGGGATGGATACCCATAGGCCACCACACTTCGACGGTACTAACTTCCCATATTATAGTGCTCGAATGGCTTGTTACCTAGAGGCCGTTGATCTAGGTGTTTGGAGAGTCACTCGTGACGGGATGAAACCTCTCAAGAATCCCGAGAAACCCACCACGAGTGAGGAAAAAGAAATTCATTTAAATGCTAGAGCCAAAAATTGCTTGTATGAATCTCTTAGCATGGATATTTTTAATCAAGTATTTACCTTGAGAACTGCTAATGAGATTTGGCTAAAATTGCATGAGCTCCATGATGGCACATCCAATGTCCATGAGCAAAAACATTGCCTAGTCTTGAATGAGTATAATTCTTTTGCTATGAAAGATGATGAGCTTGTTAGAGACATGTATTCTCGTTTGAATCTAATTATCAATGAGCTCAATTCTATTGGCATTAATAAGCTAGGTGATGCGGACATTGTGAGGAAGATTATCTCCCTGCTACCACAACAAAGATATGGGAGCATCATCACCATCCTTCACAACATGGAGGATTTGAGCAACATGACCCCGACCATTGTGATTGGGAAAATTGCAGCCTTTGAGATGTCGCGAAAAATGAGTCGGGGAGAGGAGCCAACTTCCTCAAGGCCATATGCTTTTGCATATGATGAAAGGAAGGGCAAAAAGAAGGCTCCCACTCCAAGTTCCTCAAGTGAAGAAGAGGAAGAAGAAGAAAGTGATGATGATGAAGATAATCAACCATGCACATCATCCTCCGAGGACGAAGAAACAATCCGACACGTCGGAAAGGTAATGAGGATGATCCGCAAGATTAATCTAATGGGTGTGCCCTTGCAGGTCGAGGATCTTCTCTTTAACATTGACAGGAAAAAGCAAAGGAAGAGAGGATGCTTCGCATGTGGGGAGAAGGGCCACTTCAGGGACAACTGTCCAAATATGGCCAAGCCCAAAAAGGAGAGGAGCAAAGGCAAGGCGCTAACAAGTGTTAGAACTTGGGATGATTCTTCAAGTGAAGATGAACCTCCAAGGACGCGCAGCCACCGGTCCTCGTCACGATCATCACGGTCATCACACAAATGCCTTATGGCAAGAGGTAACAAAAGCATTCCATCCTCTAGTGATGAAAGTAGTAGTGATGATGAAGGTGAGGGAAAGCCCTCTCTAGATGAGCTTGCGGAAGCCGTAGAATTTTTCCAGGATGTTTGCACTAAGCAAAAAGCTCAACTTAAAACTTTGAAAAATAAGTTGGTTAGCTCTCAAAATGATTACAAAGGTTTGCTAGAAAAATTTGAAACTTTTGCAAACTTAAATAGTGAGCTATCAACTAAAATTGAGCTATTAGAATCTAGTGCTCCATCCACTGCTACCGATGATAGCCTTATTAAAAAGAATGAAAAACTTAAGGCTAAGTTAGCTAGCTCCCAAGAAGCTATTGAAAATTTGCTAAAGAAAATGGAAATTCTTAGCATACACAACAATGAGCTAACTACTAAGCTAGAAAACATTGGTAGCACCCCAGCGGCATCTTTAGTTGAAATACCTGAAATAATTAAGAAAGATGCCTCTACTTCCTGCTTTGATTTAATTGATGATTCTAACCCCTGCAACCAAGTCGTTGTTGAGAATATTGTTGTAGAGACATGTACGGATGAGGTTGCAAAGGAAAATGAACAATTAAAGCAAGAAGTGGCTCGCCTTGGCAAGGCTTTGTATGACAAGAAAGGCAAAGCCAAACAAATCCAACCTCCACAGGATAACACCACTGCGGGAGTGAACAAGCCTATGGAGGGAGAAACTGTGATTTGTAGGCTATGCCACAAGGAAGGCCACAAGTCTTTCCAATGCAAGGCGATGACCGGGGATAAACAAAGACAAAAGCTCAAGCAAAAGCCATCAAGCAAAATCTCAAACACCTACATCAAAAAGGTGAACAAAAAGGATGCTACACCATATTTGATCAAGAAGAAAAATAACGAAAAGGTGATAGCAATCAAGGCCAACAAGCAAGCCAACAAAGGAAAGGGGGCCAAACGCATCTGGGTGCCAAAGGAGATAATTTCAACCATGAAAAGCATCAAGAAGGTTTGGATCCCGAAAGGGAAGTGAGTGGACCGAAGGTCCTCGGGAAATTTGGAGACTTGGCTAAATTGGGATGTATATCATGGGATACATCATATTGGATCAAGTTTATTGCCAAGTGGGTTAGTGAAAATTTTGGACCCAAATTTCCCACCCATGACTAAGGTAACTAGTTTTATTGTATTTCTCGTTTTTAGATATGCGTATCTTTTATCTAGTTTACCTTTCTTGCCTAGTATTACATTTGTTATGTACTTTTGTTCAAAATCATGCATACTAGGTAAATCATATGGTAGGATTGCTAGTTTTTAAATTCATATACTTAAGCAAACCTACATGGCTTAAAATGTTTAGTTAAAGCACGGCACATAGCTTTTATATCACTCCATAGTAAATGATGCATCAATTGAAAATTTTGATTTGTACAAAGTGTATCATTTAACTTATATGTGCCAAAGTTTGGATTATGGATAATTTGCCCCTCTTGATATCAAATCAAAGTGCATGTCTCCTACAAGTATTCAAAACTTGTATGCACACCTTTAGGGGGAGGTTACTCTATAATCTAACACTTTGAGACTAACACCTTTTCAAGTCTATTTCATGTGATAGTCTCATTGTAAGGAAAATGAAGTCCTCGGAGAAAGACAACAATCTTCCACTGCGAAATCTCCAAGAACTCTCATGTCTCTCAAGCTCGCCATTGATCTTCAATTGGTATCTTTTGAGACTACATTCAGTATCATTTACATGTCTTCTTCAATATTTGATTAGACTATATTTCATATCATATGATTCCATGTTGCTAAAAATGCATAAGTAGTTAACTCATATTCTGTTACCTATGCATAAGGGAAGTTAGTCTTTTCAAACCATGTCTTGCACCTCTAATTTTTCACATGCTTTTTCCTAAGTAGAGGATCTCTGTCAGGGGGAGTATTTCTTCATCTCAAAAAAGGGGGAGAAACTTCTTTCTAAAGAGAACACTCATTTAGGGGGAGTTCCTTTCAACTGGTATCATTCATATGGTTTATTTTAATATCCTTCTAGTGATATCATTTGATACAATTCTTGTTGAGGGCAAGCTTTTATTTACTTCCTACATGCTTTTAATGTCTTCCTTTTCGGTGGTTGATGCCAAAGGGGGAGAAGTTTAGTGACCAAAGCAATGAAAACTTTATCAAACACCAAACACCACCAATTTAAAATTTTATATCTACAAATGGCTTTTCAAGTGGTTTTGGTTATTTGGTCCAAAAATAGGAAGTAAGTGAATTATGGAGTTAGGGGGAGGCTTAAGTCCATAATATCACATTGTGGGGACAATCATGCATCTTAGCAAGTAGATTGCACATTTTAATTCAAATACTTGTATTATTTGCTTGCTTTGGTTGTGTTGTCATCAATCACCAAAAAGGGGGAGATTGTAAGGAAAATGGACCCCGGGCCATTTGGCTAATTGAGTTTTGGTGTTTGATGATTAA
Source organism: Zea mays (assembly GCF_902167145.1). Taxonomy (NCBI): domain Eukaryota; kingdom Viridiplantae; phylum Streptophyta; class Magnoliopsida; order Poales; family Poaceae; genus Zea; species Zea mays. The sequence goes on from NC_050097.1 coordinate 95,891,087, forward strand.
CACAACTTGTGGACTAATATGTTTGCTAGTGTTTATAATTATAGTTCACAGGATGCGAAGAGAATTGGACCAAGGCAATGAGGATGCAACACCTCAAAAGAAGACATAAAAAGATGCATAGGAGTCCAATACTCAAGAACAAAAGAAGCCCGAAGAAATCAGCGAAGACCTAGAAGATGGGCTGTCAGCTGGCGCACCGGTGGCACACAGTTGGCTCACCGGTGGCACACAGTTGGCTCACCGGTGGCACACAGTTGGCTCACCGTTGGCACACTGTTGGTGCACCGGACTGTCCGGTGTGTCAAAACTAGCCGTTGGCTGCACAGCATTGGCACACTGTTGGCGCACCGTTGGCTCACTGTTGGCGCACTGTTGGCACACAGTTGGCGCACCGTTGGCTGACAGGACTGTCCGGTGTGTCAGAACTAGCCGTTGGCTGCACAGCGTTGGCGCACTGTTGGCGCACCGTTGGCTCACCGTTGGCGCACCGTTGGCACACAGTTGGCGCACGTTGGCTGACAGGACTGTCCGGTGTGCCACCCTTACAACAGTCTACTTTCCAACGGCTAGTTGAGTTGGGGCCTATATATACTTCACCCAATCAGCCATTTGAAGGTGTGGGAGCCCAAGCAACATACCAAGGCATATTGTAGACATTTCCAAGTGCTCAAACACCCAAGTGCTTAATAGAATCACTCGGTGATTAGCGTAGGTGCTTTGCGAAGTGCTTAGGTTAGTTAGACCGCATTAGCGCTTGCTCTAGGTGAATCCTAGTTTGTTGAGTGAGTTTAGACAAACCACACAACCCCTCGGCTCTTGCGTGGGCCATTGTAATTGTACCGAGTGGGGCGAGAGTCTTGCGAGACCGTGACAACCGCGTTTGTGTCACGGCCGCCACCGTGTACCGGAGGGAACGAGGCCCGCGGCGTTTCGGCCGGAAGCTCGATAGTGGAGACGGCGGGGAGCGTCCGAGAGGAGCCGGAAGCGGAGCACCACTGGCGCGTGGAGAAGGCCCGCGGCTCTCTACGGAGTTACTCGACCGTGGTGCTTGGCCCTCGCGTGGGCTTCCCTTTGCGTAGGGGCACCAACGAGGATTAGTCGGGACCTTGCGTGGTTCCGGATACCTCGGTAAAAATACCGGCGTCTTCCACGAGAGTTTGCTTCTCTACTTAGCTCTTTACATTCCGCATTTATATTAAGCATTTAAGTTTCTATCTTATTGTCATACTTATTTAGTGTAGATTGAAACTTAGCCTTTGCGGTAGAGATAGCAACACTTAGACAAAACCGAGTTTGCACATTCTAGTTTTGATTATTTGCATAGGTTTTGCTCTAGGGATTTAATTGTGGCCTAGTTTAGCGAAAGTTTTAGAAGTCCTAATTCACCCCCCCTCTTAGGCGTCACCCGTTTCCTACAGCGGTCACACGAGGGATTCTTGCAAGTGCTCTTCCCATAAACTGTAGCGGGTTTTTGGAAGCTAGTGGAACTTTGTAAAGGCCTCGTAGTGGATCCCTAGCCATTCACCTCGGTAGTGTCTAAGGGTCTAGCTAACCCTGGCGACATGGGATACACGACTTGTGGGTACATGGTATAACCTCTGCAGAGTGTAAAACTGGTATACTAGCCGAGCTCACGGTCATGAGCAGCTCAGGACTCTCGCATGATTAAATATGGAACTTAAATTCAATTTGTCATTTGCATTGCATGGGATTATTTATTAATTTTGTTCTATTATTCTTATTATGGTTTGGTATTCACTTACATTTAGTAACTGCTAATAAAATTTGACCAACTTATTAAAAGTAATGCTCAGCTTTAACCCCTATTGTTGGTCAGCTTTACACATCACATGTACTCCCACCTTTGGTGAGTTCATGCCACATTATTCCCCACAACTTGTTGAGCGATGAACATTTGTGAGCTCACCCTTGCTGTCTCACACCCCCCCACTGGAGAAGAACAATGGTTCAAGAGGAGCCACACATCGAGGAGTTCAATTTGATCTACGTGGCGTCTCCCAGTTGACTTTCTGTCGCCAAGGATGGATTTAAGTTCGATCTATATTTATATTTTATTTTGTAAGACTTTCGCTATGTAATAAGTACTCTGATTATATTGTGACATTTATCTCTATACACTCTGTTAGTATATATGTTGTCTTCTTTGGCGCATGTATGAGATGCACCCGACTTTGTCCCTTAAATCCTGGTGTGACAATGGGTCAGATGACACTTGCCTTCACCAGGTTGCTGCTCAGGGAAGTCTCCAGCAATACACTCAGGAACCACGGACTGCTCGTTGTCTACACAAAGCAATCATGCATTCAACTCATTCAAGAAATGATAAAGGATCAGAACACCAAACATATGCAATCAAGTGAACACAAGTTCAACAGAAAAGTACAAACAACAGAGTGAAATCTAGATTCTAGGGTAGACAAATAAAATTAGGGGTTTGTGGTTCTCTAAGCACTGCTTATCTCAGTAGATTACATAACTTAACCTCATTTATCTTAATGAATTAATTACCAAATTATAGTTATTACATATATGAGATCATATATTACATGATATTAACCTGACAAAGTTAACCACTTAATTATTATTAGTGTTCTCCTTTTTATTTCCTTTTAGATAATAAACCATTACTTTAACTGCACCTATAGCCTAGGCATAAACTAATACATGCAGACAGTGAAAGTTAGTAATTTTATGAACACTTTGCAATTTGAACCACCCAATTTGGAGTTCATATTTAAAAGATATGAAATAAACAAGTTTTGGGATTTAAAATACAAAATTAAACCTGTTTCTGTGATTAAATATAAGCTCGGTGTTCTTTCTGCAAGATCCCAGGGGCTCGACTGCAAATTCCAGGGACGGTGGGTTCTATTTCTTGGAAGCTGGGGGTTCTTTTTATAAAGATGCAAACCAAAGGGGTACGGGGCGTCTTCAGCCGCCCGATCACAGATCGACAGCCAAGATCTGTCACGAGCGTGAGCGGGGGCTGATAGGCGGGCCTGGGGCGTCAGTGGCGCTGGGGTGGGGCTGGCTGATCGGACATGCTCGGGCGAGGCGCAAACGAGGACGGCAGCTTGGGCGAGGGCTCAGCGTGGATGCCTAACAGGTAGGGCTCGGGGCAGGGTGAGACGCTAATGTGCGGGGCCCACGGGACAGCGACGCGTAGGGGCACAAGGCTCCCTGGCTACCAGATCTCGGATCAACGGTCCTAGTCCAACGAACTGTTATCCAATCGCCTGGGCCAACGAATCAAGGATGAACGGTCAGGATCGGGCATCGGGGGGGTTATTAGCTCCGGCCGGCCGGGGCGGCGCTATTCGTGCCCGCAGTGGCGTAGCCACCGGAGACAATCCAGACCGAGGTTTCTAGGGGTGCTGGGGTGGTCTGGATAGCAAGAGAGGATGGGCAGGACCCGACGAGCACTGTGGCGAAGTCATGGTCGCTAGAACGGGACTAAACGAGTGGATGGAGGAGGGGGGACCTCGGGCGGACCAGAGGCTACTCCGGCGAGCCGAAATTACCCAAGGTGAGACAGAATCGGTGCAGAAGAATGTCAGGGAAGGTTACTTACCAAGAGACGATGCTCGGGGCAGCTTGGCACGACATGAGGGGACTCTGGTTGGCTGGACGGCGAGAAACCGTGGCAGAGGCAAACTCCGACTTGCGCAGAGGAGGGGTTAAGCGCGGACCTTTCTCGTGGCGGAGGTAAACTCTGACTTGCGCAGAGGAGGGGTTGAGCGTGGACCGAGCAGCGGGATTGGTGAAAGGGGAAACCACTACGGGTTCCTGGTGCACAAGGCTTCGGCGAAGCTCACCGTGGCCAAGGCGACGATAGTGACCCGACGAGGACGGCAGAACGGCAGAGGTGGCAGCGCTGTGGGCTGAGTGAGCGCGAGGGCTGGGAGAGAGCGAATGAGAAGCAGGGGCGAGCTGAGAAGGGTCTTCACCTAGGCGCTCGGGTGTAGCATCCCAAAAATTCAAATCCTGAAATTTTCTCAAACTCGCTCTAAATTCAAAATGAATTTCAAATTTCATTTCAAAATGTTTGTTTGCAAGTTGATATCAACAAATAAATTATAGTGGTCTATATTCTCTCCAAAACCCTCCTCAAAATATCCTACAAATATTTCCCCAGTGATCCCCCTCAAATTGTTTCCAGAAATACTGCCCAGATATTTCCTAGTGATCCCCTTCAAGTTCTTTCCAGAAATATTGCCCAGATATTCCACCGATATATCTCCAAGTATTTTCTTCCTCAGAAATACCTTCAGAATCATTTTTCAAGTCCCTACAAATATTTTCTTCATAATTTTCCTCATGCTCATACGTATACGTATGCCTCCGTTGTCATACATTGAGCTCTACAAGCTAATTACACTCATATAAGACAAATACATGCTAATCTCCCACTAATTCTATCATCCTCCCACTAATCATCTCATCCCTCCCCCTAATCCCCCCACCATGGCTACAAATAGAGGGGCAAGGGCCTCCTCTCATCCCACCCCAAGCCATTTCATGGCAACTCTTCCCCCCCCACACACACGCCCACTCCACTTCCCACACAAGCACACACTAGCATAAGGATCGTTCGGTCGTTCTTTAATCGTTCGTCCCCCTGTTCTTAGTTTGTTCGTTCGTTCGTCCGATCGTTCGTCCGATCGTTCATGGTTCGTTCGTCCGTTCGTTCGTCCAAATAATCTTTTTCCTGCCGTTATGCTGCCGAAATTCCGATCGTTCGTTCGTTCGATCATTCGATCATTCATCGTTCGTTCATAGTTCCTATTCATCGTTCATCGTTCGTTCATAGTCCCTATTCATCGTTCGTCCAGATAATCTTTGTCCTGTCATTATGCTACCGAAACTCTGATCGTTCGTTCGTCCGATCATTCGACCGTTCGTCCGTTCGTTCATAGTTCCTATTCATCGTTCGTTCATAGTCACTATTCATCGTTTGTTCATTCGAACTATTCACCATCACTATTCACCAGTACTATTCATCATCGTTACTATTTATCGTTACTATTCATCGACACTATTCACCATCGTTACTATTCACCGATACTATTCATTATCGTTGCTACTCATCATCGTTGCTATTCGTCATCGTTGCTATTCATCAATGATATCTATGGTATCTTTTCCGTCGTCACTATTCATCGTTACTATTCATCGATCATCCGATCACCGCAAATTTCAACTACTCATCTATCATGCTGTCCAGTCGACCTAAGACCAGCCAGACCCATATTCCAGTCATATGAACTCCGGTGACTGTGATTTTCCTTCCAGTAGGGAACTTTCCATCTAGTCACCCATCCCAGGTTTCTCCAAGTTGAGCACGCTTAACTTTGAGATTCCTTCGAACCAGGCTTCCAAACTCCAATTCCAATCATTCTTGTTTCTAAATTCTTATCAAACTATTCCCTATCCAACCATGTCATCCCTTAAGCATGGTTCATGTTCCAGAAGACTCCCAAAATACTCTTGTCCCATATTCTGCCTATAACTCTCCTATTCATACTAAGTCAGACGATTCATTCGTCACTATTCTCACCAACAGTGAACTTCACTGTGCTACACCACATACACCCAGCTATAAATACACTCAGCTACCCTCTCCCTCTCCACACACACTCAACACCCTGAGCCAAGGCAAACACCCCACCCACTCAGTTACTCTGGTCTGTCGGCTACACGCATAGTGTCGCTTCACCTCCAGTCCACCCTCCTAGTAAGCACCTCCGCTCCACCACTAGTAGTATCTCAACACCATATGACACAGATTCTACTCAAGACTCTACCCATTCATATATCGCTATTCTGACCACTATACTAAATATTTGTTGGTATACTTGCTGGTTTGTATGTTTGCTTATCCATGTTGCATGGTTATCGGAGCGTTCATGTCGTCTCGTGGAGGCCAGATCTGCAAGTCTACACCAGGCGGTGGAGCCAGAAGCCAGTTCCGCGAGCTCCCCTTCCCCCTTCGCCGGATAAGCATGACAAGCTCACTGGATCCCTTTGATGCATAAATTACCTATGATTTTTCAACCACAACCCTCAGCCTGTTATTTTATGCATGATATGATTTTGAGACAAGTTATTATGGCCACCCAGCCGCTTGCCGCAATCAATCCTTGATATATTTGTTACAAATGATTTGAGAAAAGGTATGAGTTTTAAAAAAAAATGCTTTTCAAAATGTGTATGATGAATGGTTTTCTCCCTTATCACCTTTGAGTAGGGATGATCAGGGACTCCCTGGTTTAGGGGAGGGCCTAAGGTGATGGCTCAGCTAGTTTAGGTGTGAGCAGAAGGATTGTCCCCTCACATAAGGACCGGTTTGTCATCCTTCACTACCTGTACTCATGATAAGTACAACCACTCGAGACTGTATGGGCAGTCACTCAATTTGAACTCGTACGGTCCAAACCCCAGGGTTATGAAGGCTGGGGAGCACCGGGAGGATAAGGAGGGGGAATGTTTTGTCCGGTTTGGACATGGCGGTGGCCTGACTCCTTCAGGTATAACCATTAAGGTAAGGACGTGCGAGGAAAGAAAAAGATTGCGCATTCGGGTCTCACGACGGTGAGATCGCAGAAACTGGACTAGTGGGTAAAGTGTACCCCTCTGCGCAGAGTTCAAACCTATTCGAATAGTCTGTGTCCACAGGAATGGACGAGTATGGTGTGGTATGGCAATTAGTGTTTTGTTTTCAAAAAAAAGGTGCGTTTGAGAAAAGTGGTTTTTAAAAAGGTCCGGCGATTGAGCTGTGAGCTATGGTGGACGGGAAGTCCAGTAGCTGTTTTTGAAAATGAAAACTAGTGGGAAACTGCTGAGATACCTGGATGGTTTAGTCCAGGGGATTTTATTCTATATTGAAAAACTTCCTGCTCCTTTGGGAGAGGATGCGCTTTGAAAAATACAAAATGTTTTACAAAACAACCCTGCATAAAATATTGTTGTTTCTGCAAAATATCCTGAGCTGCACATATTCCATGCATTATATCTGATTTCTCCATTCCACGGGTGAAGGTGGGCTGCTGAGTACGTTTGTACTCACCCTTGCTTATTTGTTGTTTTTCAGAAAAGGAGATTGGGTAAGAGTTACGACTGTCCCCAACCTTGCTTGTGGCTGTTGGACCGCTGATTTGCTTTGCTACGTATATCGGGCTGCTTCAGCCCCACTCTGATGATATGTCCCGAGTTGTCGACCAACTCTTAAAGTTGATCGCCACCTTTATAGGTTTGTCTCGTTTAAGCAGATTTGGAATCATCTGATGTATAAATGTGTTTACTAGCCTCCTGGGACTAGTAATTGTATCACATTTGAGTCCCAGAGGATCTGGGGCGCTTCATCGGGTGACATGGGTGGGTCGTGGGGACGTGGGCGTGGTTTGACCGCGCGCGGGGCGCACACCATGAGTGCGGCGGTTGCGGGGAAGGGGTTGGGCCTGACGGGCAAGGCCCGCGAGCCAGCAAGGGCGGGTGTGCACGAGCACGCAATGGCGCTGACGGGGCGGTCCCACTAGGCAGAAAGAGAGAGAAGGCGAGTGAGCGGAATGTGGCGCCGACAGGTGGGGTCCACCTGTCAGCGGACGCGGGCGGCCAGTTGGGCTGGATGGGCCGAAATGCCAAGAAGGGAGGGCGACTTGGCTCTTTTCCCTTTTTCTTTTATTGCTGAATTTTCTAATGCTTTTCCTTTTGTTTTTCTCTTTTGGATTCAAATTCAAATGTCACACCCGGTTTTAGAAGGCAAACCGAATGCGAACTATGTACGTGCCAGGATCAGAACTCACGTACACAGCGATTACATAAATGAACATCATCACACAATGCTCGAATAATAACTTAAAAGAGTACTTATTACATCATAGAGTCATAGACATCCACATAGTCATTGTCTTAACAGGTAAATCAAAGTGCTAAACGAAACGCAGTAAAGATAAAGCCTCCACAGGCAGCTGACTGGGGGTTGCCGCCAACCCACACCTAGAATTCATCGTAGTCTTGGAACTCCTGGAAGTCTCCTTCCACGGCTTCGCCTTCTCCCGAGCAGTGGTTACAATGCGGACAACCTGGTGTTTTGTGGTAAAGCAAGGATGAGTACACATCAACGTACTCAGCAAATGTCCCGTTTGGCTGAGGTGGACTAGCTTTATGTGGGGTTAGGCTCAAGCAGTTGCTTTTAGTTGGTCAGGTATTTATCATTAGTAGAAGCCAGATTTTAGCATTAACCAATGATGAAGACATCCACACTACTGATGCATCTATACCAATACAAGTACCAATTTCTGGTCCCATTACTCGCGCTCGTGCTCGTCAACTCAACCATCAGGTGATTACACTCTTGAGTTCATGTCCATCATATTTAGACCATGGAGACCCGTGCACTCTTGTTTTGCTTAGGAATCAGGGAGAAGACCGAAAGGGAAAAGGATTTGAACATGCTGGATTCGGACTGCAGAAGAACACCAACTTGTGACGGTCACCACGGTCAGATGCGGGCTCGGATTGGAATGTTCAAGCACAACATGGAAAGCTTATCAAGTCTACTTTCATATGGATCCGGAATTATAGTCATATCTGTTCTGAGGCCGCCGTAATCATTGTTTTCTTACCGAGACATTTCCTGCCTTTTCTGCCCATGGTGCTGCGTCACCCTATTTTGGCCCAATGGGTCGTGTATCAAGTTAGGTCCATTAGGGACGCATCCTAGGGTTGCAGCACGACCCCAATACCCTTGTGGTCGTCCTCCCATGTTTATAAACCCCCTAGCCGCCACCAAGAACAGCGGGTTTTGTTTAGATCAAGTTTAGCTCTCGCTACTTGCTTGCAAGCGCGCGTGCTAGTTCAGCCGCCCGTCTTCTTGTCTTCGGAACCCCACCATATTGTAGTTTGATCTTTAAACCTACATTTAGATCTGGTAATTCAGTACTTGTTCTACTTGTTCTTGCTAGTTCTTCGATTGCTTGCAGGACGAGTGCCCTAGTGGCCAGGGTGTCACGCTCCACAAGATCGTGACAGCCATAGGAGGTGGTGTATCGGTTGCTAAGGCGCAGCGTCTTTGGAAGGCTGTAGTCGGGCCGTGAACGTCGTCTCCTCCCCCAATCGAGTTATTCCACACCCTCTCATCGAAAGATCGGGCAATCACCCAACGGGTGCACATCAGTTGGTAATCAGAGCAAGGTTTATCGGTGAGAGATTTACTTTTCTTCGCTGTTTTCTTATCTCCTATAGTCCAGAAAAAGCCAAAAAATAGTAGATTAGTTTTACCGCAATCCTATAAACCATTGAGCATTTACTAGTACTACTTAGTTAGGGCTTGTTGAGTTTTTGGTTGCATCGGTTGTGTCGAGTTGCTGGTCTTAGTTTATTCCTTTAGAGTTTTGAGTTCTACCACGTTTTGGTCACCACGAAATCCACCATCACCAAAAACATCTCTGGTTCGTTTTTGCCACCACGGATACATATCATATCCGATTTGGAAGTTTAAATACAATCTGGAAAGCTTATCTTATCTTCTTTCCAACGGATCTGACCTTATCTCAAAATTCGTTCTGAGCGCTCCGCAATCATCGTAGAGATTTCTGGACTTTCTATATTAACAAGATTTGTTAAATCTGATTTAAAGGGGTTGTTAGCAATATCTTTATTGTTTGGGTTGTCATAGTGAAAAAAAAGGGTTTAGGCCCCTGCAAAAAAAAAACAGAAGAAGAAGAAAAAAAAAGAATAGAAAAGAAAAAAAAGGAAAAGAAGAAGAAGGGGGCTGAATCTCTAAATCTGTTGTTTCTCTTTGTGCTGTGCTAGTTGTTCTTTTTCAGTGACTACCTTTGTGCCTAGGCTCACGTCTCTAGCCTGGTTTAGCCTAGGACCAGCACAGTACCACCGTTGAACGATTATTCAGCTTGCTTTTGTAACTAACGTGGTACTAGTGTATTCCTTGCTTCAGCCCACCTACAACTCTACATATTTCGACTACAGTTTGACAGGTCGTGTTGCTGCGGCACCGATACACTTATTCCACGGTTGCAGACTTGTTGGTTGCTGACCCCTCCTGTTGTGCAAGGTAAGAATTGGTAAGAGCTTGTGTGGCAGGTTGAGAGTGAGCGCCTTGCAGTAGCTACATCCTAATAGTTGTAGAGTTTTTATTCCTTCACGTTTTTTTTCTTGTTGCCTCTGTTCGTCTAACCATGGCAGGATTGGAGGTTGATGATGCTTCTCGTAATATGCCACACTCTCCTCGCACCAAGGGTATCATACAACACTTTGTAAGGCTAGTGAAGACGCACACGGAAGGTCTTGATAATGACATGCAGGTGACGAATGAAAAGATGGGGCAATTGGAGGCCACACAGATCGACACGAACACCAAACTTGCAAATGTGGAAATGACAGTTGCTCATATTGACAAGAGCCTTGTCGCACTCTTGAGGCGGTTTGATGAGATGCATGCTAATATCAATGGTGGGCGTGATGAGGGCGCCGAAGGTAACTGGGATGACTATGTTGCTGATACTGAACAAGATGACCAAGAAGCACCTAATCGCCGGCGACTACGTACTAACCGTAGAGGTATGGGTGGTTTTCACCGACGTGAGGTACATGGTAATGATGATGCTTTTAGTAAGGTTAAATTTAAAATACCTCCTTTTGATGGTAAATATGACCCTGATGCTTACATTACTTGGGAGATTGCGGTTGATCAAAAGTTTGCATGCCATGAATTTCCTGAGAATGCGCGGGTTAGAGCTGCTACTAGTGAGTTTACTGAATTTGCTTCTGTTTGGTGGATAGAACATGGTAAGAAGAATCCTAATAACATGCCACAAACTTGGGATGCGTTGAAACGGGTCATGCGGGCTAGATTTGTTCCTTCTTATTATGCACGTGATATGTTAAACAAGTTGCAACAATTGAGACAGGGTACTAAAAGTGTAGAAGAATATTATCAGGAATTACAAATGGGTATGCTGCGTTGTAACATAGAGGAGGGTGAGGAATCTGCTATGGCTAGATTTTTGGGCGGGTTAAATAGGGAAATTCAGGACATCCTTGCTTATAAAGATTATGCTAATGTAACCCGATTGTTTCATCTTGCTTGCAAAGCTGAAAGGGAAGTGCAGGGACGACGTGCTAGTGCAAGGTCTAATGTTTCTGCAGGAAAATCTACACCATGGCAACAGCGCACGACTACATCCATGACCGGCCGTACACTAGCACCAACTCCCTCGCCAAGTCGACCAGCACCCCCGCCTTCCTCCAGCGACAAACCACGTGCATCTTCCACAAATTCAGCAACCAAATCTGCCCAGAAACCCGCAGGTAGTGCCTCTTCAGTAGCTTCCACAGGTAGAACAAGAGATGTTCTGTGTTATCGATGCAAGGGCTATGGACACGTGCAGCGTTATTGTCCTAATCAGCGTGTTTTGGTGGTAAAAGACGATGGTGGGTATTCCTCTGCTAGTGATTTGGATGAAGCTACACTTGCTTTGCTTGCGGCTGATGATGTAGGCACTAAGGAACCACCCGAAGAACAGATTGGTGCAGATGATGCAGAGCATTATGAGAGCCTCATTGTACAGCGTGTGCTTAGTGCACAAATGGAGAAGGCAGAGCAGAATCAGCGACATACGTTGTTTCAAACAAAGTGTGTCATTAAGGAGCGTTCATGTCGTTTGATCATTGATGGAGGTAGCTGCAACAACTTGGCTAGCAGCGACATGGTGGAGAAGCTTGCACTTACGACCAAACCGCACCCGCATCCATATCACATTCAATGGCTCAACAATAGTGGTAAGGTCAAGGTAACCAAGCTGGTACGAATTAATTTTGCTATTGGTTCATATCGTGATGTTGTTGACTGTGATGTTGTGCCTATGGATGCTTGTAATATTCTGCTAGGTAGACCATGGCAATTTGATTCAGATTGTATGCATCATGGTAGATCAAATCAATATTCTCTCATATACCATGATAAGAAAATTATTTTGCTTCCCATGTCCCCTGAGGCTATTGTGCGTGATGATGTTGCTAAAGCTACCAAAGCTAAAACTGAGAACAACAAGAATATTAAAGTTGTTGGTAATAACAAAGATGGGATAAAATTGAAAGGACATTGCTTGCTTGCAACAAAAACTGATGTTAATGAATTATTTGCTTCCACTACTGTTGCCTACGCCTTGGTATGCAAGGATGCTTTGATTTCAATTCAAGATATGCAGCATTCTTTGCCTCCTGTTATTACTAACATTTTGCAGGAGTATTCTGATGTATTTCCAAGTGAGATACCAGAGGGGCTGCCACCTATACGAGGGATTGAGCACCAAATTGATCTTATTCCTGGTGCATCTTTGCCGAATCGTGCGCCATATAGGACAAATCCAGAGGAAACAAAAGAAATTCAGCGACAAGTGCAAGAACTACTCGACAAAGGTTACGTGCGTGAGTCTCTTAGTCCGTGTGCTGTTCCGGTTATTTTAGTGCCTAAAAAAGATGGAACATGGCGTATGTGTGTTGATTGTAGGGCTATTAATAATATCACGATACGTTATCGACACCCTATTCCACGTTTAGATGATATGCTTGATGAATTGAGTGGTGCCATTGTCTTTTCTAAAGTTGATTTGCGTAGTGGGTACCACCAGATTCGTATGAAATTGGGAGATGAATGGAAAACTGCTTTCAAAACTAAGTTCGGATTGTATGAGTGGTTAGTCATGCCTTTTGGGTTAACTAATGCACCTAGCACTTTCATGAGATTAATGAACGAGGTTTTGCGTGCCTTCATTGGAAAATTTGTGGTAGTATACTTTGATGACATATTAATCTACAGCAAATCTATGGATGAACATGTTGATCACATGCGTGCTGTTTTTACTGCTTTACGAGATGCACGTTTATTTGGTAACCTTGAGAAGTGCACATTTTGCACCGATCGAGTTTCGTTTCTTGGTTATGTTGTGACTCCACAGGGAATTGAGGTTGATCAAGCCAAGGTAGAAGCGATACATGGATGGCCTATGCCAAAGACTATCACACAGGTGCGGAGTTTCCTAGGACTTGCTGGCTTCTATCGCCGTTTTGTGAAGGACTTTAGCACCATTGCTGCACCTTTGAATGAGCTTACGAAGAAGGGAGTGCATTTTAGTTGGGGCAAAGTACAAGAGCACGCTTTCAACGTGCTGAAAGATAAGTTGACACATGCACCTCTCCTCCAACTTCCTGATTTTAATAAGACTTTTGAGCTTGAATGTGATGCTAGTGGAATTGGATTGGGTGGTGTTTTGTTACAAGAAGGCAAACCTGTTGCATATTTTAGTGAAAAATTGAGTGGGTCTGTTCTAAATTATTCTACTTATGATAAGGAATTATATGCTCTTGTGCGAACATTAGAAACATGGCAGCATTATTTGTGGCCCAAAGAGTTTGTTATTCATTCTGATCATGAATCTTTGAAACATATTCGTAGTCAAGGAAAACTGAACCGTAGACATGCTAAGTGGGTTGAATTTATCGAATCGTTTCCTTATGTTATTAAGCACAAGAAAGGAAAAGAGAATATCATTGCTGACACTTTGTCTAGGAGATATACTTTGCTGAATCAACTTGACTACAAAATCTTTGGATTAGAGACGATTAAAGACCAATATGTTCATGATGCTGATTTTAAAGATGTGTTGCTGCATTGTAAAGATGGGAAAGGATGGAACAAATATATCGTTAGTGATGGGTTTGTGTTTAGAGCTAACAAGCTATGCATTCCAGCTAGCTCCGTTCGTTTGTTGTTGTTACAGGAAGCACATGGAGGTGGCTTAATGGGACATTTTGGAGCAAAGAAAACGGAGGACATACTTGCTGGTCATTTCTTTTGGCCCAAGATGAGAAGAGATGTGGTGAGATTGGTTGCTCGTTGCACGACATGCCAAAAGGCGAAGTCACGGTTAAATCCACACGGTTTGTATTTGCCTCTACCCGTTCCTAGTGCTCCTTGGGAAGATATTTCTATGGATTTTGTGCTGGGATTGCCTAGGACTAGGAAGGGACGTGATAGTGTGTTTGTGGTTGTTGATAGATTTTCTAAGATGGCATATTTCATACCATGTCATAAAACTGACGATGCTACTCATATTGCTGATTTGTTCTTTCGTGAAATTGTTCGCTTGCATGGTGTGCCCAACACAATCGTTTCTGATCGTGATGCTAAATTTCTTAGTCATTTTTGGAGGACTTTGTGGGCAAAATTGGGGACTAAGCTTTTATTTTCTACTACATGTCATCCTCAAACTGATGGTCAAACTGAAGTTGTGAATAGAACTTTGTCTACTATGTTAAGGGCAGTTCTAAAGAAGAATATTAAGATGTGGGAGGACTGTTTGCCTCATATTGAATTTGCTTATAATCGATCATTGCATTCTACTACAAAGATGTGCCCATTTCAGATTGTATATGGTTTGTTACCTCGTGCTCCTATTGATTTAATGCCTTTGCCATCTTCTGAAAAACTAAATTTTGATGCTACTAGGCGTGCTGAATTGATGTTAAAACTGCACGAAACTACTAAAGAAAACATAGAGCGTATGAATGCTAGATATAAGTTTGCTAGTGATAAAGGTAGAAAGGAAATAAATTTTGAACCTGGAGATTTAGTTTGGTTGCATTTGAGAAAGGAAAGGTTTCCTGAATTACGAAAATCTAAATTGTTGCCTCGAGCCGATGGACCGTTTAAAGTGCTAGAGAAAATTAACGACAATGCATATAGGCTAGATCTGCCTGCAGACTTTGGGGTTAGCCCCACATTTAACATTGCAGATTTAAAGCCCTACTTGGGAGAGGAAGTTGAGCTTGAGTCGAGGACGACTCAAATGCAAGAAGGGGAGAATGATGAAGACATCCACACTACTGATGCATCTATACCAATACAAGTACCAATTTCTGGTCCCATTACTCGCGCTCGTGCTCGTCAACTCAACCATCAGGTGATTACACTCTTGAGTTCATGTCCATCATATTTAGACCATGGAGACCCGTGCACTCTTGTTTTGCTTAGGAATCAGGGAGAAGACCGAAAGGGAAAAGGATTTGAACATGCTGGATTCGGACTGCAGAAGAACACCAACTTGTGACGGTCACCACGGTCAGATGCGGGCTCGGATTGGAATGTTCAAGCACAACATGGAAAGCTTATCAAGTCTACTTTCATATGGATCCGGAATTATAGTCATATCTGTTCTGAGGCCGCCGTAATCATTGTTTTCTTACCGAGACATTTCCTGCCTTTTCTGCCCATGGTGCTGCGTCACCCTATTTTGGCCCAATGGGTCGTGTATCAAGTTAGGTCCATTAGGGACGCATCCTAGGGTTGCAGCACGACCCCAATACCCTTGTGGTCGTCCTCCCATGTTTATAAACCCCCTAGCCGCCACCAAGAACAGCGGGTTTTGTTTAGATCAAGTTTAGCTCTCGCTACTTGCTTGCAAGCGCGCGTGCTAGTTCAGCCGCCCGTCTTCTTGTCTTCGGAACCCCACCATATTGTAGTTTGATCTTTAAACCTACATTTAGATCTGGTAATTCTGATGAAGACATCCACACTACTGATGCATCTATACCAATACAAGTACCAATTTCTGGTCCCATTACTCGCGCTCGTGCTCGTCAACTCAACCATCAGGTGATTACACTCTTGAGTTCATGTCCATCATATTTAGACCATGGAGACCCGTGCACTCTTGTTTTGCTTAGGAATCAGGGAGAAGACCGAAAGGGAAAAGGATTTGAACATGCTGGATTCGGACTGCAGAAGAACACCAACTTGTGACGGTCACCACGGTCAGATGCGGGCTCGGATTGGAATGTTCAAGCACAACATGGAAAGCTTATCAAGTCTACTTTCATATGGATCCGGAATTATAGTCATATCTGTTCTGAGGCCGCCGTAATCATTGTTTTCTTACCGAGACATTTCCTGCCTTTTCTGCCCATGGTGCTGCGTCACCCTATTTTGGCCCAATGGGTCGTGTATCAAGTTAGGTCCATTAGGGACGCATCCTAGGGTTGCAGCACGACCCCAATACCCTTGTGGTCGTCCTCCCATGTTTATAAACCCCCTAGCCGCCACCAAGAACAGCGGGTTTTGTTTAGATCAAGTTTAGCTCTCGCTACTTGCTTGCAAGCGCGCGTGCTAGTTCAGCCGCCCGTCTTCTTGTCTTCGGAACCCCACCATATTGTAGTTTGATCTTTAAACCTACATTTAGATCTGGTAATTTAGTACTTGTTCTACTTGTTCTTGCTAGTTCTTCGATTGCTTGCAGGACGAGTGCCCTAGTGGCCAGGGTGTCACGCTCCACAAGATCGTGACAGCCATAGGAGGTGGTGTATCGGTTGCTAAGGCGCAGCGTCTTTGGAAGGCTGTAGTCGGGCCGTGAACGTCGTCTCCTCCCCCAATCGAGTTATTCCACACCCTCTCATCGAAAGATCGGGCAATCACCCAACGGGTGCACATCAGTTGGTAATCAGAGCAAGGTTTATCGGTGAGAGATTTACTTTTCTTCGCTGTTTTCTTATCTCCTATAGTCCAGAAAAAGCCAAAAAATAGTAGATTAGTTTTACCGCAATCCTATAAACCATTGAGCATTTACTAGTACTACTTAGTTAGGGCTTGTTGAGTTTTTGGTTGCATCGGTTGTGTCGAGTTGCTGGTCTTAGTTTATTCCTTTAGAGTTTTGAGTTCTACCACGTTTTGGTCACCACGAAATCCACCATCACCAAAAACATCTCTGGTTCGTTTTTGCCACCACGGATACATATCATATCCGATTTGGAAGTTTAAATACAATCTGGAAAGCTTATCTTATCTTCTTTCCAACGGATCTGACCTTATCTCAAAATTCGTTCTGAGCGCTCCGCAATCATCGTAGAGATTTCTGGACTTCCTATATTAACAAGATTTGTTAAATCTGATTTAAAGGGGTTGTTAGCAATATCTTTATTGTTTGGGTTGTCATAGTGAAAAAAAAGGGTTTAGGCCCCTGCAAAAAAAAAACAGAAGAAGAAGAAAAAAAAGAATAGAAAAGAAAAAAAAAGGAAAAGAAGAAGAAGGGGGCTGAATCTCTAAATCTGTTGTTTCTCTTTGTGCTGTGCTAGTTGTTCTTTTTCAGTGACTACCTTTGTGCCTAGGCTCACGTCTCTAGCCTGGTTTAGCCTAGGACCAGCACAGTACCACCGTTGAACGATTATTCAGCTTGCTTTTGTAACTAACGTGGTACTAGTGTATTCCTTGCTTCAGCCCACCTACAACTCTACATATTTCGACTACAGTTTGACAGGTCGTGTTGCTGCGGCACCGATACACTTATTCCACGGTTGCAGACTTGTTGGTTGCTGACCCCTCCTGTTGTGCAAGGTAAGAATTGGTAAGAGCTTGTGTGGCAGGTTGAGAGTGAGCGCCTTGCAGTAGCTACATCCTAATAGTTGTAGAGTTTTTATTCCTTCACGTTTTTTTTTCTTGTTGCCTCTGTTCGTCTAACCATGGCAGGATTGGAGGTTGATGATGCTTCTCGTAATATGCCACACTCTCCTCGCACCAAGGGTATCATACAACACTTTGTAAGGCTAGTGAAGACGCACACGGAAGGTCTTGATAATGACATGCAGGTGACGAATGAAAAGATGGGGCAATTGGAGGCCACACAGATCGACACGAACACCAAACTTGCAAATGTGGAAATGACAGTTGCTCATATTGACAAGAGCCTTGTCGCACTCTTGAGGCGGTTTGATGAGATGCATGCTAATATCAATGGTGGGCGTGATGAGGGCGCCGAAGGTAACTGGGATGACTATGTTGCTGATACTGAACAAGATGACCAAGAAGCACCTAATCGCCGGCGACTACGTACTAACCGTAGAGGTATGGGTGGTTTTCACCGACGTGAGGTACATGGTAATGATGATGCTTTTAGTAAGGTTAAATTTAAAATACCTCCTTTTGATGGTAAATATGACCCTGATGCTTACATTACTTGGGAGATTGCGGTTGATCAAAAGTTTGCATGCCATGAATTTCCTGAGAATGCGCGGGTTAGAGCTGCTACTAGTGAGTTTACTGAATTTGCTTCTGTTTGGTGGATAGAACATGGTAAGAAGAATCCTAATAACATGCCACAAACTTGGGATGCGTTGAAACGGGTCATGCGGGCTAGATTTGTTCCTTCTTATTATGCACGTGATATGTTAAACAAGTTGCAACAATTGAGACAGGGTACTAAAAGTGTAGAAGAATATTATCAGGAATTACAAATGGGTATGCTGCGTTGTAACATAGAGGAGGGTGAGGAATCTGCTATGGCTAGATTTTTGGGCGGGTTAAATAGGGAAATTCAGGACATCCTTGCTTATAAAGATTATGCTAATGTAACCCGATTGTTTCATCTTGCTTGCAAAGCTGAAAGGGAAGTGCAGGGACGACGTGCTAGTGCAAGGTCTAATGTTTCTGCAGGAAAATCTACACCATGGCAACAGCGCACGACTACATCCATGACCGGCCGTACACTAGCACCAACTCCCTCGCCAAGTCGACCAGCACCCCCGCCTTCCTCCAGCGACAAACCACGAGCATCTTCCACAAATTCAGCAACCAAATCTGCCCAGAAACCCGCAGGTAGTGCCTCTTCAGTAGCTTCCACAGGTAGAACAAGAGATGTTCTGTGTTATCGATGCAAGGGCTATGGACACGTGCAGCGTTATTGTCCTAATCAGCGTGTTTTGGTGGTAAAAGACGATGGTGGGTATTCCTCTGCTAGTGATTTGGATGAAGCTACACTTGCTTTGCTTGCGGCTGATGATGTAGGCACTAAGGAACCACCCGAAGAACAGATTGGTGCAGATGATGCAGAGCATTATGAGAGCCTCATTGTACAGCGTGTGCTTAGTGCACAAATGGAGAAGGCAGAGCAGAATCAGCGACATACGTTGTTTCAAACAAAGTGTGTCATTAAGGAGCGTTCATGTCGTTTGATCATTGATGGAGGTAGCTGCAACAACTTGGCTAGCAGCGACATGGTGGAGAAGCTTGCACTTACGACCAAACCGCACCCGCATCCATATCACATTCAATGGCTCAACAATAGTGGTAAGGTCAAGGTAACCAAGCTGGTACGAATTAATTTTGCTATTGGTTCATATCGTGATGTTGTTGACTGTGATGTTGTGCCTATGGATGCTTGTAATATTCTGCTAGGTAGACCATGGCAATTTGATTCAGATTGTATGCATCATGGTAGATCAAATCAATATTCTCTCATATACCATGATAAGAAAATTATTTTGCTTCCCATGTCCCCTGAGGCTATTGTGCGTGATGATGTTGCTAAAGCTACCAAAGCTAAAACTGAGAACAACAAGAATATTAAAGTTGTTGGTAATAACAAAGATGGGATAAAATTGAAAGGACATTGCTTGCTTGCAACAAAAACTGATGTTAATGAATTATTTGCTTCCACTACTGTTGCCTACGCCTTGGTATGCAAGGATGCTTTGATTTCAATTCAAGATATGCAGCATTCTTTGCCTCCTGTTATTACTAACATTTTGCAGGAGTATTCTGATGTATTTCCAAGTGAGATACCAGAGGGGCTGCCACCTATACGAGGGATTGAGCACCAAATTGATCTTATTCCTGGTGCATCTTTGCCGAATCGTGCGCCATATAGGACAAATCCAGAGGAAACAAAAGAAATTCAGCGACAAGTGCAAGAACTACTCGACAAAGGTTACGTGCGTGAGTCTCTTAGTCCGTGTGCTGTTCCGGTTATTTTAGTGCCTAAAAAAGATGGAACATGGCGTATGTGTGTTGATTGTAGGGCTATTAATAATATCACGATACGTTATCGACACCCTATTCCACGTTTAGATGATATGCTTGATGAATTGAGTGGTGCCATTGTCTTTTCTAAAGTTGATTTGCGTAGTGGGTACCACCAGATTCGTATGAAATTGGGAGATGAATGGAAAACTGCTTTCAAAACTAAGTTCGGATTGTATGAGTGGTTAGTCATGCCTTTTGGGTTAACTAATGCACCTAGCACTTTCATGAGATTAATGAACGAGGTTTTGCGTGCCTTCATTGGAAAATTTGTGGTAGTATACTTTGATGACATATTAATCTACAGCAAATCTATGGATGAACATGTTGATCACATGCGTGCTGTTTTTAATGCTTTACGAGATGCACGTTTATTTGGTAACCTTGAGAAGTGCACATTTTGCACCGATCGAGTTTCGTTTCTTGGTTATGTTGTGACTCCACAGGGAATTGAGGTTGATCAAGCCAAGGTAGAAGCGATACATGGATGGCCTATGCCAAAGACTATCACACAGGTGCGGAGTTTCCTAGGACTTGCTGGCTTCTATCGCCGTTTTGTGAAGGACTTTAGCACCATTGCTGCACCTTTGAATGAGCTTACGAAGAAGGGAGTGCATTTTAGTTGGGGCAAAGTACAAGAGCACGCTTTCAACGTGCTGAAAGATAAGTTGACACATGCACCTCTCCTCCAACTTCCTGATTTTAATAAGACTTTTGAGCTTGAATGTGATGCTAGTGGAATTGGATTGGGTGGTGTTTTGTTACAAGAAGGCAAACCTGTTGCATATTTTAGTGAAAAATTGAGTGGGTCTGTTCTAAATTATTCTACTTATGATAAGGAATTATATGCTCTTGTGCGAACATTAGAAACATGGCAGCATTATTTGTGGCCCAAAGAGTTTGTTATTCATTCTGATCATGAATCTTTGAAACATATTCGTAGTCAAGGAAAACTGAACCGTAGACATGCTAAGTGGGTTGAATTTATCGAATCGTTTCCTTATGTTATTAAGCACAAGAAAGGAAAAGAGAATATCATTGCTGACGCTTTGTCTAGGAGATATACTTTGCTGAATCAACTTGACTACAAAATCTTTGGATTAGAGACGATTAAAGACCAATATGTTCATGATGCTGATTTTAAAGATGTGTTGCTGCATTGTAAAGATGGGAAAGGATGGAACAAATATATCGTTAGTGATGGGTTTGTGTTTAGAGCTAACAAGCTATGCATTCCAGCTAGCTCCGTTCGTTTGTTGTTGTTACAGGAAGCACATGGAGGTGGCTTAATGGGACATTTTGGAGCAAAGAAAACGGAGGACATACTTGCTGGTCATTTCTTTTGGCCCAAGATGAGAAGAGATGTGGTGAGATTGGTTGCTCGTTGCACGACATGCCAAAAGGCGAAGTCACGGTTAAATCCACACGGTTTGTATTTGCCTCTACCCGTTCCTAGTGCTCCTTGGGAAGATATTTCTATGGATTTTGTGCTGGGATTGCCTAGGACTAGGAAGGGACGTGATAGTGTGTTTGTGGTTGTTGATAGATTTTCTAAGATGGCACATTTCATACCATGTCATAAAACTGACGATGCTACTCATATTGCTGATTTGTTCTTTCGTGAAATTGTTCGCTTGCATGGTGTGCCCAACACAATCGTTTCTGATCGTGATGCTAAATTTCTTAGTCATTTTTGGAGGACTTTGTGGGCAAAATTGGGGACTAAGCTTTTATTTTCTACTACATGTCATCCTCAAACTGATGGTCAAACTGAAGTTGTGAATAGAACTTTGTCTACTATGTTAAGGGCAGTTCTAAAGAAGAATATTAAGATGTGGGAGGACTGTTTGCCTCATATTGAATTTGCTTATAATCGATCATTGCATTCTACTACAAAGATGTGCCCATTTCAGATTGTATATGGTTTGTTACCTCGTGCTCCTATTGATTTAATGCCTTTGCCATCTTCTGAAAAACTAAATTTTGATGCTACTAGGCGTGCTGAATTGATGTTAAAACTGCACGAAACTACTAAAGAAAACATAGAGCGTATGAATGCTAGATATAAGTTTGCTAGTGATAAAGGTAGAAAGGAAATAAATTTTGAACCTGGAGATTTAGTTTGGTTGCATTTGAGAAAGGAAAGGTTTCCTGAATTACGAAAATCTAAATTGTTGCCTCGAGCCGATGGACCGTTTAAAGTGCTAGAGAAAATTAACGACAATGCATATAGGCTAGATCTGCCTGCAGACTTTGGGGTTAGCCCCACATTTAACATTGCAGATTTAAAGCCCTACTTGGGAGAGGAAGTTGAGCTTGAGTCGAGGACGACTCAAATGCAAGAAGGGGAGAATGATGAAGACATCCACACTACTGATGCATCTATACCAATACAAGTACCAATTTCTGGTCCCATTACTCGCGCTCGTGCTCGTCAACTCAACCATCAGGTGATTACACTCTTGAGTTCATGTCCATCATATTTAGACCATGGAGACCCGTGCACTCTTGTTTTGCTTAGGAATCAGGGAGAAGACCGAAAGGGAAAAGGATTTGAACATGCTGGATTCGGACTGCAGAAGAACACCAACTTGTGACGGTCACCACGGTCAGATGCGGGCTCGGATTGGAATGTTCAAGCACAACATGGAAAGCTTATCAAGTCTACTTTCATATGGATCCGGAATTATAGTCATATCTGTTCTGAGGCCGCCGTAATCATTGTTTTCTTACCGAGACATTTCCTGCCTTTTCTGCCCATGGTGCTGCGTCACCCTATTTTGGCCCAATGGGTCGTGTATCAAGTTAGGTCCATTAGGGACGCATCCTAGGGTTGCAGCACGACCCCAATACCCTTGTGGTCGTCCTCCCATGTTTATAAACCCCCTAGCCGCCACCAAGAACAGCGGGTTTTGTTTAGATCAAGTTTAGCTCTCGCTACTTGCTTGCAAGCGCGCGTGCTAGTTCAGCCGCCCGTCTTCTTGTCTTCGGAACCCCACCATATTGTAGTTTGATCTTTAAACCTACATTTAGATCTGGTAATTCAGTACTTGTTCTACTTGTTCTTGCTAGTTCTTCGATTGCTTGCAGGACGAGTGCCCTAGTGGCCAGGGTGTCACGCTCCACAAGATCGTGACAGCCATAGGAGGTGGTGTATCGGTTGCTAAGGCGCAGCGTCTTTGGAAGGCTGTAGTCGGGCCGTGAACGTCGTCTCCTCCCCCAATCGAGTTATTCCACACCCTCTCATCGAAAGATCGGGCAATCACCCAACGGGTGCACATCAAATTCAGTACTTGTTCTACTTGTTCTTGCTAGTTCTTCGATTGCTTGCAGGACGAGTGCCCTAGTGGCCAGGGTGTCACGCTCCACAAGATCGTGACAGCCATAGGAGGTGGTGTATCGGTTGCTAAGGCGCAGCGTCTTTGGAAGGCTGTAGTCGGGCCGTGAACGTCGTCTCCTCCCCCAATCGAGTTATTCCACACCCTCTCATCGAAAGATCGGGCAATCACCCAACGGGTGCACATCAACCAACCCGTAAACCATTTCCTCATCGAGGAACAACATCATCATAGTCGAACCAAAACCATAACATAATCCTTGTATCTCGAACCATCTGTATCTCTAATCAAAGAGGATCCCAAGGCTGCTCTTAACCGTGAGCACGGCTGATATACCAGTTTCACTACCCTCTGCAGAGGTTGCACACTTTACCCATGAGTCATGATTCCCTTTCTACCCGGGGAGAGCTAATCCCCATTGACCACTACCTAGGTGGTCCGGCAGGGCATCACTACGTAGCTTTTACAAAGATTCCCTAGAGATCATAGCTGCCCGTTAGGTTTCTCCAGTTTGATAAACACAGTACCCCTCCCCGCAGGAGAGTGACTAACAAAGAGCAAAACGAAAGAACCTCGGCACTCAGCCTCGGCAGAGCAAGCACTGTGCCTGGACCCCATTGATGGCACGACGGCTAAGCAACTACACCTCTAGTTCATCCAATTAATCAGCTAAGGGCATCCCCATTTCACCCTCATGGTTGCACTGTTATCCCGGGTGGTCTCTCAACGAACCAGTCCTTACGGAGAGGTACTCAGGAAACAGCCTGAGCCCCCTAGAGTATCACAAGATCATCAACATCAACAGGATAACAGTATCATAAATAGCCACATCATGTTCATTGATTATGTTAAAGCAATAGCAAAGTGCTAACCATAATAG
The DNA here is from genome assembly GCF_902167145.1 of Zea mays. NCBI lineage: Eukaryota > Viridiplantae > Streptophyta > Magnoliopsida > Poales > Poaceae > Zea > Zea mays. The sequence continues at coordinate 95,915,190 of NC_050097.1, forward strand.
CCCATAAGGTCATCAAGGATAAAGTAAAGTGCAAAGCTAGTCAATCCTTAGGTTTCAAGTAAGTAATGCGGGGTAGTAAGTTATAAATGAATAGGACATAATGGGACAGAGGACACTTGCCTTCACCAAACTGCTGATCAGGGACTTCCTCTGCAACTGCCTCGGGAAACACAGACTGCTCGTTGTCTACGCAAAGCAATCATTCACACTATGCACTTGGGAAAATAACAAACAAAAACAATATACCAAACATATGCAGCAGAGAGGGGTCACAAGTTCATAACAGAAAAGGGATAGGCACTCTAAAGTTCCCTAGGTCTGGGGGTAGAGGACTACACAAAGTGATTCACTATCCACTAATCAGGTCTAAGTTAGTGGTGGGATTAAATAATTATCTGGTTTAAGTTCCTAAACTTAAGTGTTTAAGTCCATAAACTTAAGTAATCCAACTTTTATTAAAGTCTACTCATTTCCAATTATCTTAAATAAGGTTTCAATAGTCTTAATCCTATCCTAGTGATTAGCTATTAATTAATACATGGAAACAGCAGGGAAACATTGCATAAACAGATAGATAATAATATTATGAACATTTTGCAATTTGAAGCACCTAATTTGGAGTTCATATGACAAAGTTATGAATTTTACAAGTTTAGGGGTTAAAATTATACCCTAAGGACTTATTTTTAATTAAATAAAAGGGCCAGGGACTTAACTGCGAGAAACCAGGGACGGCGGGCGCAATTTCCAGAAAACAGGGGGGCTCTTTAAGAAAATGCGCGGGCGAAGGGGTATCGGGCGCCTACAGCCGTTGGATCTCAGATCGGCGGCTAGGATTAGATCCCGCGGCGGGCGCGCGGGCGCGCGGCGGCGTGAGCGGCTGACAGGCGGGGCCGGGCGGACAGCGCGCGCGGGCGGACTGACAAGTGGGGCCTGGCGGGCAGAGAGACGGGGTGAGGGGGTAGTGGGCCTGGGCCGCTGGATCGCTGGCGGACGGCCAGGATTAGGTCCGGGCGAGTTGAATCAGGACCGCCCGATCTGGGTTGAACGGCGGAGATCGGATGGGCGGCCTGGGTCTTCCCTACGGCTAGCTGGGGCGGCGGCGCTCGTCCCCGCGGCGGAGGGCTCGCCAGAGACGAGGGGCACGGGCGACTGGCGGGGCTCTGGGGCAATCCGAGTGGTCGGGGAGGTCAGGGAGGGCACGGGGACTCCATTGGTGGGGTCTGGGTCGGGGCAGAGGCACCGGAGGGGGGCGGTTCACGGCGGGGCGGCTCGGCGGCGGGGTTATTCTACTCCGGCGAGCAATCAAACGCAACAGAGAGCAAAACAAGGGGCGATAGGGGCGGGAGAGGTCCCTTACCTCAAGGCGGGCTCCGGGGACTCCTCGGCGGCGACAGAGACGCGACGGGGACCCGGGTCGACGGTGGCGGCTGCACGGCGGACGACGGGTGAGCGCGGGCAGAGAGAAATAGGGAGGGGGAGAGGGAATTGGGGCGCGTTCCGGGTTGCGGACGTCGGGGCGGAGCTCACCGGGGCTAAGGGCGCGGCGGAGCTCCAACGGCGACGAGAAACCGAGCTCGGGACGGCGGGGTTATGGCGGCGGCGCTCTGCGTGCGCGCAGCGAGGGGGAAAGAGGGTCTACTGGGCGCAAATGGGGGGAGAGGGTGAGGGCAAGTGGGGCTCGGGGCACAAGTGGCCGAGGGCGAGGTGGGGCGAGTCCCACGCGCGACGTGGGCGCGGGGAAGGCGGGCGCGAGCAGCTCGGCGGCGGTTACGCGGGGACGACGGGGCTGACAAGCCGGGCCCGCAACGCAGAGAGAGAGAAGAAAGCGGGTGCGGGCGCGAGAGAAGCGGGGCTGACGGGTTGGGCCCACGGGCAGAGAGAGAGCGAGGGAGCGGGCGCGCGGGGGAAAGCGGCAGCGCCGACAGGTGGGGCCGGGCGAGCAGTGAGAGAGGGAGGCGGGTACGCGGAAGGCGACCGCGCCGACAGGCCGGGCCCGCTGCGCAGAGAGAGGAGGGGAGAGAGGCGCGCGCGCGGGAATGGGCCGGCTGGGCCGAAAGGCCGAGGGGGCGGCTGGGTTGGGCCTCTTTGCCTTTTTCTTTTATTCTGAATTGTTTTTCCCTTTTCTTTTTACCTATTCTATTTGATTCAAATTCAAATGAGCCCCAAAATCCAAATTAGACTTTTTGAGAATTATGCACCAAACAAAAGTGAAATCTAGGGTTCAACATGATGCAACAATTCATACTCCCTTAGGGTTTAACATAATATACTATAATTACAAGTAAAATAAGCACTTAGCTCCTATAGAAATGAGAGAGAAAAGAATTAGGAAGGATGAGAAAAGGAAGTAACACCTGAATTTGTGAATATGAGCAAAGAAATTTTATACCCCCAAATTCAGGGTGTTACATCAAACATGCTCCAAATTCAAATTCAAATACTTCAAACATGTGCATCGAACAAAAGAATAGTTTAGGCTCAACATGATGCAACATTTCATGGCTCCCATAGGTTTTGATATAGTAAAGAATTAATTAATCTCCCACCTAGTAGATATAATTCTAATAAGAAGAGGAGAGAGAAGACTAGTGAGAGAGAGAAACAAGAGGTAACACCTGAATTTGGTAGGCATTAGAGAAGAAATTTTATACCCCAAATTCAGGGTGTTACAGTACAGGTCTTGTTGTGTAATAATTAACTTTCAATGGACTCTTATGTAGATACTCACAGAAAGTCCTACAATTTGTAGCGGCTTTTCACCTGACTGGTGCATGTTCGGCCAACATCAAGGAGATGGTGGAGATGCTCTAGATCGTGATGGCGTGCGTATCGAGGACCCCCCGAGCGGCGGCCCAAGATGGCGGACGTGGTGAGGACGGTCGAGGAGGTGCGACAGAGCAACACTAGGACACGACTGTCCACCAAACCGACCACCGCCTTGGAAGCATCCTAGAGCGAGACGGAGAGCAAGGTGGCGACACAATGACGACGGGAGTTGATGCTTCATAGCTGTAGCTGGTGATCCGTTGCCTCCTATGTTTTGCTCTTCCAAATCCACGACCATAAGAATAGTGGCGGCTCGATGGGATGGACGTGGTGGCGAGGTGCGTAATGAAGCAGTGGAGGCGGGGACAGAAGCTCTGGCGGCTCTTGATGCTAGGTTATCCGGACGATGAAGCAAGCGTGGGTGAGGGGGGTGCAGCATGCGGTGACATCGGTGGTGGGCGGTGGCTTGGCGAGTATGGGTGAGAAGGGGACAGGGGTGCAGGACATGGCGACGGCGATGGTGCCGGAGGCATAGAGAGGATGAGAGAGAAGGGGACGTGCAGTGCAGATCCGAGTGCTAAATCAGAGATCGGACAGCTGCCATTTTCTAGATGACGTGGATGGTTCTAGGGACCATGAATCTCACTGAGTTTTAATAGATAGAATGAAGCAAGCGTGGGTGAGGGGGATGTAGGACGTGGCGACATCGATGGTGGGCGGCAACCTGGTGAGCATGGGTGAGAAGGGGATGGGGGTGCAGGACGAGGCGACGGCGATGGTGGCAGAGGCATAGCGAGGATGGGAGAGAGAAGGGGACGTGCAGTGAAGATCCGAGTGCTAAATCTGAGATCGAACGGCTGCCATTGTCTAGACAGCGTGGATGGTTCTAGGGACCATGAATCTCAATGAGTTTTAATAGATAGAATTAGGTAAAATTCTGAACCATACTGTCGGCGTTTCGACCCCGGGGGGTCCCTAGACCGACGAGTAAATTGTCGCTGCGTGTCCCAGCCCAGATGGGTCGGCGCGAGACGGAACACAAGGGGGGACAATAAGGGGAACCGCGGCTCGTGTTGTCCTGCGCCCAGGGCGGATGCGCTTGCAGTAGGGGGTTGCAAGCGTTCGCGAGGGAGAGAGAGAGAGCCTACCCGTGAGCCCGTTCTCCCGCGCGGCCACCTTCTCGTACGAGGGCCCTGGACCTTCCTTTTATAGATGTAAGGAGAAGGCCCAGGTGTACAATGGGGGGGTGTAGCAATGTGCTAACGTGTCTAGCAGAGAGGAGCCAGAGCCCTATGTACATGCCGACGTGGCTGTCGGAGAGGTGTTGGTGCCCTGTTCATGTGATGTCGTGGCCGTCGAAGGAGTGCTTAAACCCTACGGAAGCACAGCTGTCAGGGCTGTCGGGTCCTTGCATACGTCTCCTTGCTTCCGTAAGGGGCTGAGAACCGCCGTCGTCATGGAGCACGCGGGGTGCCATCATTACCTGTTTACCGGGGCGAGCCAGATGGGACGCCGGTCTTGTTCCCCGTAGCCTGAGCTAGCTAGGGGTAGGGTAATGATGGTCCCCCTATAACGTGGTCGGTCCGAGCCCAAGGTCGGGCGAGGTGGTGACTCCTCTGAGGTCGAGGCTGAGTCCGAGCCCTGGGGTCAGGCGAGGCGGAGACCGTCTTCCGAGGTCGAGGTGGAGTCCGAGCCCTAGGGTCGGGCGAGGCGGAGACCGTCTTCCGAGGTCGAGGGGGAGTCCGAGCCCTGGGGTCGGGCGAGGCGGAGACCATCTTTCGAGGTCGAGGTGGAGTCCGAGCCCTGGGGTCGGGCGAGGCGGAGACCGTCTTCTGAGGTCGAGGTGGAGTCTGAGCCCTGGGGTCGGGCGAGGCAGAGACCGTCTTCCGAGGTCGAGGTGGAGTCCGAGCCCTAGGGTCGGGCGAGGCGGAGACCGTCTTCCGAGGTCGAGGTGGAGTCCGAGCCCTGGGGTCGGGTGAGGCGGAGCTTCCTATGGCGCCTGAGGTTGGACTCGGCGGCTGTCAGCTTCACCCTGGCGGGTGGCACAGCAGTCGGAGCAGTGCAGGCGGCGCTGTTTTCCTATCAGGTCAGTCAGTGGAGGGGCGAAGTGACTGCGGTCACTTCGGCCTTGTCGACTGAGGAGCGCGCGTCAGGATAAGGTGTCAGATGATCCTTGCATTGAATGCTCCTGCGATGCGGTCGGTTGGCACGGCGATCTGGCCAAGGTTGCTTCACTGCGAAGCCTGCCCGAGCTGGGCCTCGGGAGAGTCGAAGGTGCGCCCGTTACTTGAGGATGCCCTCGGGCGAGGCGTGAATCTGCCTTGGTCTACTGTTCCTGCCCGAGGCTGGGCTCCGGCGAGGCGCGATCGCGTCCCTTGAGTGGACGGAGCCTTGACCTGAATTGCGCCCATCAGGCCTTTGCAGCTTTGTGCTGATAATGGTTACCAGCCGAGTTTAGGAGTCTTGGGGGTACCCCTAATTATGGTTCCCGACAGTAGCCCCCGAGCCTCAATGGGAGTGTTGGTACTCGCTTGGAGGCTTTGTCGCACTTTTTTGCAAGGGGACCGGCCTTTCTCGGTTACATTTTGTTCCGGTGGGTGCGCGCGAGCGCACCCGCCGGGTGTAGCCCCCGAGGCCTCGGAGGAGTGGTTTCACTCCTTCGAGGTCTTAATGCCTTTCGTGATGCCTCGGCCGGTCTGGTTGTTCCCTCATGCGAACTGGTCGTTGCCCGGGTGCATAGTCAGGTTCCGAGTTCTCGGGCTGGTATGTTGACGCTGTCAACGGTTTGGCCGGAGCCGGGTTTGCGAGAGCAGCCCCCGAGCCTCCACACAGGGCGAGAGGACGGTCAAGGACTGACTCGGCTTTTTTCATACGCCCCTTCGTCGCCTTTCTGCAAGGAGGAGGGGGGGAAAGCGCCATGTTGCCTTCGGAGGGCGCCGAACATGGTGTCTCCAGTGAGTTGCTAACGGGTGATCCGAGTGGACGCCCGTGCCTCGTTCGATAAGGGTCGGCTAGTGGCCCAGAGGCGCACTCCAAAAGTACCTGCAGGTGATTTGCCGGACCCGGTCCCGTTTGATAGGGTCCGAGGGCTCGATGCCTCCCTCTGATGGGATTCCGTTACAGAATCGCTCCTGCTGGTCTCGGAAATGTCCTAGGGTACCTCGGGAGCGTAGCCTGAGCCTCGGTCATGTATCGGACATACCCAGAGTCATCCCTCGCTCTGCATGTTTTGAGGCGACTGTCGAACCCTTCGGGGGGCCAGCCTTCGAACCCCTGATCAGTAGTGGGCGTAGAGCCCGAGTGCTCTGGGGTGGCTGTTGAACCCTTCCGAGGGGCCAGCCTTCGAACCCCTGATCAGTAGGAGGGCTCGGGGCCCTCTTCCTTCGCGGAGAAGGATCCCTTTCGGAGTATCCCCTCTCCCGGTCCCTGTAGCAAGAGAGAGAAAGGGGAAGAGGAAAAGGATACGAAATTGAACGGTGTGGCGCACCTTTTTTGACGTGGTCATTATAGCGGAGGTGAAGCGTCGCCCGCTTAGCCTGCCAAAGGTGTCGCCTGCCCTGCCGCGGAGTTAATGCGACGGGACGAGTGGTTCGCGGGGCAGTCGTTGCGCAAGCCGTTCAAGGAACGGGCGTTTCGCCTTTGAGTTTTGAATTTCGCGGCGGGTTCGGGCGAAGTGTTGAACGGGTCTTGCCCAGGCCTTTATATATTCGGAAGAGGGACCGGTGGTGGTTTTTTACTCTGCTGCTCGCCTCCTGCTTTGGTTTCCGCAACCTGAGGGAATAGCCAGAGAAAGAAAACCGCGCACCTTGTCTGCTCCGCCGCCACCCCCTTCGCTTGGTGATGGCCGACCGGGTAACCGTCGTTCCGCCGCGCGACCCGTGGCCTTTCTCCACTATCACGACGGACGATCTGGAGGCCCTTGTTGCCGATGGCTTGCTTCATCCCCTCTCCGGCGACCCGCAACCGGAGTGGATGGTCCCTCCGAGTGGAGCCGCCCCGTTCCCGCCGTCGGGGTATGTGCTAAGTTTCATCTCTTTCCATGAGCGGGGATTCGGAGTGCCAGCAAGCCGTTTTATGCGGGCGATTCTGCATTTCTACGGGGTGGAGCTGCACAATCTCAACCCCAACTCTATCGCGCAAGCAGCCATCTTCGCGGCGGTTTGCGAAGGGTTTTTGGGGATTCACCCCCCACTGGGATCTGTGGACCCATCTCTTCTCTGCGGAGCCTTTTGCCTCGACGACGGGGGAAAAGAGGGTCCGCATGGCGGTGCGGGCCAGTGGCTGCATCCTCCAGTTGAGGCAGGCACGTGCACAACAGTACATCCCCGCCATCCTTGTGTCTTCGAACAAGGGGTGGCAACGCCGGTGGTTTTACCTCCGAAACGACGATGGGAGGCTCCCGTCGTTTTCTCAACGAGTGGTGACTGCCGCCGGCAGCAACTGGCGCTATGGGGCCCTGCGAGAGAGACAGAAGAATCTCCAGCCCCTTCTGGAGGCCTTGCAGGAGCTGCGAGACGGAGGGCTCACCACCGCGGGGGTGGTTGCCGCCATCCATCGCCGAAGGGTGCTCCCCTTGATGGAGCGGCGGCTGCTGCTTACAGAGATGACGCTGAGGGTCGACTTGGAGGGTTCGCAGATGTCCTCGGTCCCCCTCCCCACCAATGACCTCCACAGGCGGGTAGCCGACACGGTAGGGAGGCTGGAGGTCGGCGCCCTTACCCAGCCCTCGATGCGTCCCGAGCGCGGGTGCATATCCCTGGTGAGTGTCCGCTCCTACTTCTTTCTTGTGTCAGATTGCCCTTGGTTCTCACAGCCGAGATTTTCGTCCGTCTCCAGGAGTTGGGGTTTCACAAGCCTTCTTTGCCACCGGTCCCGGAGGACACGGTGGACCGAGCCGCGTGGAGGGTCGCTGTGGAGAGGAAGAAGGAGAAGAAGGACGCGAAAAAGGCTCGGGCTCACGAGCGGATGTGGGCTTGGGATGCCTTGGAGAGGCGTCGTCGGAAGCAGGAGAGGGACGGGCTTCCGAGGGAGCCGTCGCCAGAGACGCCTGACGACGACAAAAACGATGATGATGATGAAGACGACGACATGGCGGCCCGCCTTGGCCTCAGCCCGGATTTGAGGCTAGGCCAGGGGTCGTCGAGCCAGCCCCCGAGTGGGCTGGCGCCGTCGGTATCCTGGGCCAGGACATCAGGGTCCCGGTCCGAAGAACAGGGGCAGGCCGAGGGGGTACTTGACCCCTTGGCTGAGGTAGTTGAGGTGACCCCGAGGAGTCAGGCCGACCCGCCTGTCCCCCAAGAGCAGTCGCCCGTGCTGGCCACACAGGAGGTTGGTCCTCAGGTCGTCGTGACTGCGCCTGGGCAGATCGTCCCTTCGGCGCCCGAGGTGGGGATGGTGCCGAAGCCGGTAGCGGGGCAGACCTTGGCGGCGCCTGCGGGTGTCGAGGCCCGAGGGGCCTCCCTGCAGGCACGATTGGCCGTGGTCCGGAGTGGGTAAGTATCTGAGGATACCTCTGTCCCGGCTCCTTCTTCGTGTGTCCTGATCCTGTGATGAAGACATCCACACTACTGATGCATCTATACCAATACAAGTACCAATTTCTGGTCCCATTACTCGCGCTCGTGCTCGTCAACTCAACCATCAGGTGATTACACTCTTGAGTTCATGTCCATCATATTTAGACCATGGAGACCCGTGCACTCTTGTTTTGCTTAGGAATCAGGGAGAAGACCGAAAGGGAAAAGGATTTGAACATGCTGGATTCGGACTGCAGAAGAACACCAACTTGTGACGGTCACCACGGTCAGATGCGGGCTCGGATTGGAATGTTCAAGCACAACATGGAAAGCTTATCAAGTCTACTTTCATATGGATCCGGAATTATAGTCATATCTGTTCTGAGGCCGCCGTAATCATTGTTTTCTTACCGAGACATTTCCTGCCTTTTCTGCCCATGGTGCTGCGTCACCCTATTTTGGCCCAATGGGTCGTGTATCAAGTTAGGTCCATTAGGGACGCATCCTAGGGTTGCAGCACGACCCCAATACCCTTGTGGTCGTCCTCCCATATTTATAAACCCCCTAGCCGCCACCAAGAACAGCGGGTTTTGTTTAGATCAAGTTTAGCTCTCGCTACTTGCTTGCAAGCGCGCGTGCTAGTTCAGCCGCCCGTCTTCTTGTCTTCGGAACCCCACCATATTGTAGTTTGATCTTTAAACCTACATTTAGATCTGGTAATTCAGTACTTGTTCTACTTGTTCTTGCTAGTTCTTCGATTGCTTGCAGGACGAGTGCCCTAGTGGCCAGGGTGTCACGCTCCACAAGATCGTGACAGCCATAGGAGGTGGTGTATCGGTTGCTAAGGCGCAGCGTCTTTGGAAGGCTGTAGTCGGGCCGTGAACGTCGTCTCCTCCCCCAATCGAGTTATTCCACACCCTCTCATCGAAAGATCGGGCAATCACCCAACGGGTGCACATCAGTTGGTAATCAGAGCAAGGTTTATCGGTGAGAGATTTACTTTTCTTCGCTGTTTTCTTATCTCCTATAGTCCAGAAAAAGCCAAAAAATAGTAGATTAGTTTTACCGCAATCCTATAAACCATTGAGCATTTACTAGTACTACTTAGTTAGGGCTTGTTGAGTTTTTGGTTGCATCGGTTGTGTCGAGTTGCTGGTCTTAGTTTATTCCTTTAGAGTTTTGAGTTCTACCACGTTTTGGTCACCACGAAATCCACCATCACCAAAAACATCTCTGGTTCGTTTTTGCCACCACGGATACATATCATATCCGATTTGGAAGTTTAAATACAATCTGGAAAGCTTATCTTATCTTCTTTCCAACGGATCTGACCTTATCTCAAAATTCGTTCTGAGCGCTCCGCAATCATCGTAGAGATTTCTGGACTTCCTATATTAACAAGATTTGTTAAATCTGATTTAAAGGGGTTGTTAGCAATATCTTTATTGTTTGGGTTGTCATAGTGAAAAAAAAGGGTTTAGGCCCCTGCAAAAAAAAACAGAAGAAGAAGAAAAAAAAGAATAGAAAAGAAAAAAAATGGAAAAGAAGAAGAAGGGGGCTGAATCTCTAAATCTGTTGTTTCTCTTTGTGCTGTGCTAGTTGTTCTTTTTCAGTGACTACCTTTGTGCCTAGGCTCACGTCTCTAGCCTGGTTTAGCCTAGGACCAGCACAGTACCACCGTTGAACGATTATTCAGCTTGCTTTTGTAACTAACGTGGTACTAGTGTATTCCTTGCTTCAGCCCACCTACAACTCTACATATTTCGACTACAGTTTGACAGGTCGTGTTGCTGCGGCACCGATACACTTATTCCACGGTTGCAGACTTGTTGGTTGCTGACCCCTCCTGTTGTGCAAGGTAAGAATTGGTAAGAGCTTGTGTGGCAGGTTGAGAGTGAGCGCCTTGCAGTAGCTACATCCTAATAGTTGTAGAGTTTTTATTCCTTCACGTTTTTTTTTCTTGTTGCCTCTGTTCGTCTAACCATGGCAGGATTGGAGGTTGATGATGCTTCTCGTAATATGCCACACTCTCCTCGCACCAAGGGTATCATACAACACTTTGTAAGGCTAGTGAAGACGCACACAGAAGGTCTTGATAATGACATGCAGGTGACGAATGAAAAGATGGGGCAATTGGAGGCCACACAGATCGACACGAACACCAAACTTGCAAATGTGGAAATGACAGTTGCTCATATTGACAAGAGCCTTGTCGCACTCTTGAGGCGGTTTGATGAGATGCATGCTAATATCAATGGTGGGCGTGATGAGGGCGCCGAAGGTAACTGGGATGACTATGTTGCTGATACTGAACAAGATGACCAAGAAGCACCTAATCGCCGGCGACTACGTACTAACCGTAGAGGTATGGGTGGTTTTCACCGACGTGAGGTACATGGTAATGATGATGCTTTTAGTAAGGTTAAATTTAAAATACCTCCTTTTGATGGTAAATATGACCCTGATGCTTACATTACTTGGGAGATTGCGGTTGATCAAAAGTTTGCATGCCATGAATTTCCTGAGAATGCGCGGGTTAGAGCTGCTACTAGTGAGTTTACTGAATTTGCTTCTGTTTGGTGGATAGAACATGGTAAGAAGAATCCTAATAACATGCCACAAACTTGGGATGCGTTGAAACGGGTCATGCGGGCTAGATTTGTTCCTTCTTATTATGCACGTGATATGTTAAACAAGTTGCAACAATTGAGACAGGGTACTAAAAGTGTAGAAGAATATTATCAGGAATTACAAATGGGTATGCTGCGTTGTAACATAGAGGAGGGTGAGGAATCTGCTATGGCTAGATTTTTGGGCGGGTTAAATAGGGAAATTCAGGACATCCTTGCTTATAAAGATTATGCTAATGTAACCCGATTGTTTCATCTTGCTTGCAAAGCTGAAAGGGAAGTGCAGGGACGACGTGCTAGTGCAAGGTCTAATGTTTCTGCAGGAAAATCTACACCATGGCAACAGCGCACGACTACATCCATGACCGGCCGTACACTAGCACCAACTCCCTCGCCAAGTCGACCAGCACCCCCGCCTTCCTCCAGCGACAAACCACGTGCATCTTCCACAAATTCAGCAACCAAATCTGCCCAGAAACCCGCAGGTAGAACAAGAGATGTTCTGTGTTATCGATGCAAGGGCTATGGACACGTGCAGCGTTATTGTCCTAATCAGCGTGTTTTGGTGGTAAAAGACGATGGTGGGTATTCCTCTGCTAGTGATTTGGATGAAGCTACACTTGCTTTGCTTGCGGCTGATGATGTAGGCACTAAGGAACCACCCGAAGAACAGATTGGTGCAGATGATGCAGAGCATTATGAGAGCCTCATTGTACAGCGTGTGCTTAGTGCACAAATGGAGAAGGCAGAGCAGAATCAGCGACATACGTTGTTTCAAACAAAGTGTGTCATTAAGGAGCGTTCATGTCGTTTGATCATTGATGGAGGTAGCTGCAACAACTTGGCTAGCAGCGACATGGTGGAGAAGCTTGCACTTACGACCAAACCGCACCCGCATCCATATCACATTCAATGGCTCAACAATAGTGGTAAGGTCAAGGTAACCAAGCTGGTACGAATTAATTTTGCTATTGGTTCATATTGTGATGTTGTTGACTGTGATGTTGTGCCTATGGATGCTTGTAATATTCTGCTAGGTAGACCATGGCAATTTGATTCAGATTGTATGCATCATGGTAGATCAAATCAATATTCTCTCATATACCATGATAAGAAAATTATTTTGCTTCCCATGTCCCCTGAGGATATTGTGCGTGATGATGTTGCTAAAGCTACCAAAGCTAAAACTGAGAACAACAAGAATATTAAAGTTGTTGGTAATAACAAAGATGGGATAAAATTGAAAGGACATTGCTTGCTTGCAACAAAAACTGATGTTAATGAATTATTTGCTTCCACTACTGTTGCCTACGCCTTGGTATGCAAGGATGCTTTGATTTCAATTCAAGATATGCAGCATTCTTTGCCTCCTGTTATTACTAACATTTTGCAGGAGTATTCTGATGTATTTCCAAGTGAGATACCAGAGGGGCTGCCACCTATACGAGGGATTGAGCACCAAATTGATCTTATTCCTGGTGCATCTTTGCCGAATCGTGCGCCATATAGGACAAATCCAGAGGAAACAAAAGAAATTCAGCGACAAGTGCAAGAACTACTCGACAAAGGTTACGTGCGTGAGTCTCTTAGTCCGTGTGCTGTTCCGGTTATTTTAGTGCCTAAAAAAGATGGAACATGGCGTATGTGTGTTGATTGTAGGGCTATTAATAATATCACGATACGTTATCGACACCCTATTCCACGTTTAGATGATATGCTTGATGAATTGAGTGGTGCCATTGTCTTTTCTAAAGTTGATTTGCGTAGTGGGTACCACCAGATTCGTATGAAATTGGGAGATGAATGGAAAACTGCTTTCAAAACTAAGTTCGGATTGTATGAGTGGTTAGTCATGCCTTTTGGGTTAACTAATGCACCTAGCACTTTCATGAGATTAATGAACGAGGTTTTGCGTGCCTTCATTGGAAAATTTGTGGTAGTATACTTTGATGACATATTAATCTACAGCAAATCTATGGATGAACATGTTGATCACATGCGTGCTGTTTTTAATGCTTTACGAGATGCACGTTTATTTGGTAACCTTGAGAAGTGCACATTTTGCACCGATCGAGTTTCGTTTCTTGGTTATGTTGTGACTCCACAGGGAATTGAGGTTGATCAAGCCAAGGTAGAAGCGATACATGGATGGCCTATGCCAAAGACTATCACACAGGTGCGGAGTTTCCTAGGACTTGCTGGCTTCTATCGCCGTTTTGTGAAGGACTTTAGCACCATTGCTGCACCTTTGAATGAGCTTACGAAGAAGGGAGTGCATTTTAGTTGGGGCAAAGTACAAGAGCACGCTTTCAACGTGCTGAAAGATAAGTTGACACATGCACCTCTCCTCCAACTTCCTGATTTTAATAAGACTTTTGAGCTTGAATGTGATGCTAGTGGAATTGGATTGGGTGGTGTTTTGTTACAAGAAGGCAAACCTGTTGCATATTTTAGTGAAAAATTGAGTGGGTCTGTTCTAAATTATTCTACTTATGATAAGGAATTATATGCTCTTGTGCGAACATTAGAAACATGGCAGCATTATTTGTGGCCCAAAGAGTTTGTTATTCATTCTGATCATGAATCTTTGAAACATATTCGTAGTCAAGGAAAACTGAACCGTAGACATGCTAAGTGGGTTGAATTTATCGAATCGTTTCCTTATGTTATTAAGCACAAGAAAGGAAAAGAGAATATCATTGCTGACGCTTTGTCTAGGAGATATACTTTGCTGAATCAACTTGACTACAAAATCTTTGGATTAGAGACGATTAAAGACCAATATGTTCATGATGCTGATTTTAAAGATGTGTTGCTGCATTGTAAAGATGGGAAAGGATGGAACAAATATATCGTTAGTGATGGGTTTGTGTTTAGAGCTAACAAGCTATGCATTCCAGCTAGCTCCGTTCGTTTGTTGTTGTTACAGGAAGCACATGGAGGTGGCTTAATGGGACATTTTGGAGCAAAGAAAACGGAGGACATACTTGCTGGTCATTTCTTTTGGCCCAAGATGAGAAGAGATGTGGTGAGATTGGTTGCTCGTTGCACGACATGCCAAAAGGCGAAGTCACGGTTAAATCCACACGGTTTGTATTTGCCTCTACCCGTTCCTAGTGCTCCTTGGGAAGATATTTCTATGGATTTTGTGCTGGGATTGCCTAGGACTAGGAAGGGACGTGATAGTGTGTTTGTGGTTGTTGATAGATTTTCTAAGATGGCACATTTCATACCATGTCATAAAACTGACGATGCTACTCATATTGCTGATTTGTTCTTTCGTGAAATTGTTCGCTTGCATGGTGTGCCCAACACAATCGTTTCTGATCGTGATGCTAAATTTCTTAGTCATTTTTGGAGGACTTTGTGGGCAAAATTGGGGACTAAGCTTTTATTTTCTACTACATGTCATCCTCAAACTGATGGTCAAACTGAAGTTGTGAATAGAACTTTGTCTACTATGTTAAGGGCAGTTCTAAAGAAGAATATTAAGATGTGGGAGGACTGTTTGCCTCATATTGAATTTGCTTATAATCGATCATTGCATTCTACTACAAAGATGTGCCCATTTCAGATTGTATATGGTTTGTTACCTCGTGCTCCTATTGATTTAATGCCTTTGCCATCTTCTGAAAAACTAAATTTTGATGCTACTAGGCGTGCTGAATTGATGTTAAAACTGCACGAAACTACTAAAGAAAACATAGAGCGTATGAATGCTAGATATAAGTTTGCTAGTGATAAAGGTAGAAAGGAAATAAATTTTGAACCTGGAGATTTAGTTTGGTTGCATTTGAGAAAGGAAAGGTTTCCTGAATTACGAAAATCTAAATTGTTGCCTCGAGCCGATGGACCGTTTAAAGTGCTAGAGAAAATTAACGACAATGCATATAGGCTAGATCTGCCTGCAGACTTTGGGGTTAGCCCCACATTTAACATTGCAGATTTAAAGCCCTACTTGGGAGAGGAAGTTGAGCTTGAGTCGAGAACGACTCAAATGCAAGAAGGGGAGAATGATGAAGACATCCACACTACTGATGCATCTATACCAATACAAGTACCAATTTCTGGTCCCATTACTCGCGCTCGTGCTCGTCAACTCAACCATCAGGTGATTACACTCTTGAGTTCATGTCCATCATATTTAGACCATGGAGACCCGTGCACTCTTGTTTTGCTTAGGAATCAGGGAGAAGACCGAAAGGGAAAAGGATTTGAACATGCTGGATTCGGACTGCAGAAGAACACCAACTTGTGACGGTCACCACGGTCAGATGCGGGCTCGGATTGGAATGTTCAAGCACAACATGGAAAGCTTATCAAGTCTACTTTCATATGGATCCGGAATTATAGTCATATCTGTTCTGAGGCCGCCGTAATCATTGTTTTCTTACCGAGACATTTCCTGCCTTTTCTGCCCATGGTGCTGCGTCACCCTATTTTGGCCCAATGGGTCGTGTATCAAGTTAGGTCCATTAGGGACGCATCCTAGGGTTGCAGCACGACCCCAATACCCTTGTGGTCGTCCTCCCATATTTATAAACCCCCTAGCCGCCACCAAGAACAGCGGGTTTTGTTTAGATCAAGTTTAGCTCTCGCTACTTGCTTGCAAGCGCGCGTGCTAGTTCAGCCGCCCGTCTTCTTGTCTTCGGAACCCCACCATATTGTAGTTTGATCTTTAAACCTACATTTAGATCTGGTAATTCAGTACTTGTTCTACTTGTTCTTGCTAGTTCTTCGATTGCTTGCAGGACGAGTGCCCTAGTGGCCAGGGTGTCACGCTCCACAAGATCGTGACAGCCATAGGAGGTGGTGTATCGGTTGCTAAGGCGCAGCGTCTTTGGAAGGCTGTAGTCGGGCCGTGAACGTCGTCTCCTCCCCCAATCGAGTTATTCCACACCCTCTCATCGAAAGATCGGGCAATCACCCAACGGGTGCACATCATCCTGCCTTTCCTTTTCCTCCCCGGAAGATCATCAAGACGGCGCTGGCTTCTGCAGCCAGTGCCGCACCGGGCCATGCCGGCCGGCTGGCCTCCTCACAAGATGCCCCAAAGCGGGGGGCTCAGGCGGCACGAGTTGCCGTGGGGCGAGCTCCCCAGGCTGACCCCTCCGTCGAGGCGACCGTCGTGCCGGGGGAGACTGCTGGCGCGGCCACGGCTTTGGGCCCACCTGACGTGTTGCCGGCGCCGGCACCAGCTTCTGCCGAGGCTGTTGTCGTTCTGCTCGTGGAGCCACCCGTCGTCGCCGATGCTTAGATGGCTGAGGCACCGCTACTCGAGGTCGGTGATCGGAAACCTCCCCCCTTAGCCGAGGAGGTACCCGATGCGCCGACTGCAGGGGGTCCTGACGCCTTGGAGGAGAGGAGTGCAGAACCGCGACCCGTCGTGGGGAACAGCGACCTCATCCTCGCACGGCGCGATCCCAATGAGCGGCGTGGGGAGGCGCTCTGGTTCTAGACCCGTGGTGCCTCGAAGCCCCTCTTCGTTCTTGACGATGAGCGGGAGGAGCAGTCTCAGGACGAGCTCCGTGAGTGTGCCGAGGCAGCGATGGGGTCGCTTCGGTCAACCATCGAGGTCCTTTCCAGGAACGTTCCCAGGATCCTCCAGGTAAGGTTTTCAGGCATACCTTTCACGTGACCAGGGCACTCTTTGTGACGCCTGGCTTCTTTTCCTCAGGATTTGACGGATCTGAGTACCGCCAAGTCGTCGTTCATCCGCCGCGAGGCCGACGTCTGGGGTTCGCTGTGGTTCCTGAGGACCGCGCTTGCCAAGGCTACCGAGCGCCTCTCCCAACGGAGCGCCGAGGCGGCGGACCTTCGGTTGCTCTTTGACAAGCTGGGGGCAGAGACAACGACGGCACACGCAGAGGCGCAGCGGCGGCAGTTGGAGCTTGGCCAGGTCATCGGTGAGCGAGACCAATCTCGGAGCCGGGTCGTCGAGGCTGAGGCCCTTGGAGGCCAGCTAGCCGAGGCGTCTGCTCGGGCCGGAGTCCTTGCGGCGGACCTGGCCGTGGCCGTTGGGTCTGCTCAGTCCGCCCAAGCCGCAGCCTCAGAGCAGCGTGCCCGGGCTGAAGGTATGTCTTGGCTGTTTTAAGATTTTGATTCGGCTTCATTCTTCAACTCGTGTTTGAAGAGTTCTGCTTTTGCTGTTTGCAGAGTTCGAGTCTGCCCTCAACGAGTCCGCCAGGGCACTTGCCCAGGCGGCTGAGCAGAAGGAGGCCGACCTCGTGGCCATGTCCGAAGCTATCTCGGCCTTCTGCCAGGTCTTTGGTCTTGACAACGTCCCCTCGGGAAGCTCCCCCCAGAGTCGCCGGCAGGCCTTGGGTGACCACGCGTGTGGCAGACTCTGTGAGGCGCTGCATCACGGCATTAGGCGGGCCTTCGCCGTGCTCGCTTCCCACTACGATGTGAATCTGGAGCGGGTCAGCGAGGGGTACTGTCTTCCCAACGAAGATGAAGCTGCCCTGGCCAAAGTTCAGAGGCTTGACGCGGCCGCCGCGGGCCCAAGCACGGTGCTGGCATCCTCCTTCGAGGTGGAAATCCTTCCGCTTGTGCCGCCGTCCGAGGCCAGGGCGGATCTCGCCGAGGGTGGAAACGGCGCTGTGGGTGGAGACGAAGCCGAGGGTGCAGCTCCTCCCCCGGGCGATGCCTGATTCTGCCGGAGCAGTTTGTTTTGAACATGTGTGTGTCTTTCGCGGCCGCCGAGGCCTAAACACTTTGTCGTTGTGTTATAAAGTTGTGTTTCTTTTCCTCCCGTTTCGAGTTTCCGGACTTGTTCGTCAGTAGCAGAATCGCTTATCCGAGTAAGAGTTAATTTTTCGCGAAAGGTGACGAGTGAGGTGTCCGTATCCCGGAGGCGTAGGAGTCCCTCGGCTCGATTAGCCTTGCCGCTTACATGCGCTCTTATTCGTTTCGTGGGGTTCTGTCACTGATATAGCCGGGAAATCACGAAGGTCGTTTTGGTAGGACTTTTTTCGAGGAAAATTTTGACGCAGAGGGGGTTCCCCCTTTCTAGCCCCCGAGGGAGGGTCGGGCTTTGCCGAGGCAAGGCTGACCCTTCCTTGATGGTTAGACTTTATTTGTGTATGTAAACGAGGTATATGAACGACTTGAAAACATCTTAAGGGTAGAAGCGACGTAGCTGTCGGATGTTCCAAGCGTTGCTGTAGACCTCGCCTTGACTGTTGGCTAGCTTGTATGTTCCGGGCTTCAAAATCTTGGCGATGATGAACGACCCTTCCCAGGGAGGTGTGAGCTTGTGGCGCCCTCGAGCGTCCTGTCGTAGCCGAAGCACCAAGTCGCCCACCTGGAGGTCTCGGGACCGAACCCCTCGGGCGTGGTAGCGTCGCAGGGACTGCTGATACCGTGCCGAGTGTAGTAAGGCCAAGTCCCGAGCCTCTTCCAGCTGGTCCAGTGAGTCTTCTCGGCTTGTTCGGTTGCTTCGATCATCGTACGCCCTCGTCCTCGGGGAACCGTATTCTAAGTCTGTGGGAAAGATAGCCTCGACCCCATAGACTAGAAAAAACAACGTGAAGCCCGTGGCCCGGCTTGGCATCGTCCTCAGACTCCAGACCACCGAGGGGAGTTCCTTCATCCATCGCCTGCCGAACTTGTTGAGGTCGTTGTAGATCCTCGGCTTAAGTCCCTGCAGAATCATGCCGTTGGCACGCCCTACCTGCCCATTCGTCATGGGGTGAGCTACGGCGGCCCAGTCCACCCGGATGTGGTGGTCCTCGCAGAAGTCCAGGAACTTCCTGCCGGTGAACTGGGTGCCGTTGTCGGTGATGATGGAGTTTGGGACTCCAAAGCGATGGATGATGTTGGTGAAGAACGCCACCGCCTGTTCAGACCTGATGCTGTTTAGGGGTCGGACCTCAATCCACTTGGAGAATTTGTCGATAGCGACCAGCAGGTGCGTGAAGCCCCCGGGTGCCTTCTGCAAGGGACTGACGAGGTCCAGACCCCACACAGCAAACGACCAGGTGATGGGTACTGTTTGCAGAGCCTGAGCGGGCAGGTGCGTCTGCCTTGCGTAGAATTGACACCCTTGGCAGGTGCGTACAATCCTAGTGGCGTTGGCCACCGCGGTTGGCCAGTATAAACCTTGTCGGAAGGTGTTTCCAACGAGGGCTCGAGGTGCTGTGTGGTGACCGCAAGCCCCCGAGTGTATTTCTTGCAATAGCTCCTGACCTTCGGTGATGGATATGCATCGCTGGAGAATGCCTGAGGGGCTGCGGTGGTAGAGCTCCTTTCCGTCACCCAGCAAGACGAATGACTTGGCGCGCCGGGCCAGTCGCCGAGCTTCGGCTCTGTCGAGGGGTAGCTCTCCTCGGTGGAGATATTGCAGGTACGGGGTCTGCCAGTTTTGATTAGGCGGGACCCCATTCCGCTCTTCCTCGACGCGCAGTGCCTCACCCTCGGCAGCCGAGGGTGCCTCAGGTTGAGCCGAGGGTGCCTCGGGCCGAGCCGAGGGTGCCTCGGGCAGGGCCGAGGCCTTCTCGGGCTCGGTCGTGTCGTCTGTCTTGACGGAGGGTTGATGTAGGTCTCAGGAGAAGACGTCCGGGGGGACTGTTGTCCGCCCGAGGCTATTTTAGCCAGCTCGTCCGCAGTCTCGTTGTACCGTCGGGCGATGTGGTGGAGCTCGAGCCCGTAGAACTTGTCTTCCAATCGCCGAACCTCGTCGCAGTAGGCTTCCATCTTCGGGTCACGGCAATGGGAGTTCTTCATGACTTGGTCGATGACAAGCTGCGAGTCGCCACGAGCGTCGAGGCGCCGAACCCCTAGCTCGATGGCGATGCGCAACCCGTTAACCAGGGCCTCGTACTCGGCCACGTTGTTGGACGCCGGGCAATGGAGGCGCAACACGTAGCGAAGGTGCTTCCCGAGGGGTGAGATGAAGAGCAGGCCCACGCCCGCTCCTGTTTTCATCAGTGACCCGTCGAAAAACATGGTCCAGAGTTCCGGTTGGATCGGAGCTGCTGGAAGCTGGGTGTCGACCCATTCAGCCACGAAATCCGCCAAGACTTGGGACTTGATGGCCTTCCGAGGGGCAAACGAGATTGTCTCGCCCATGATCTCCACCGCCCACTTTGCAATCCTACCCGAGGCCTCTCGGCACTGGATGATCTCCCCCAGGGGGAAGGATGACACCACAGTCACCAGATGAGACTCGAAGTAGTGTCGCAACTTTCGCCGTGTCAGAATTACCGCGTACAGTAGCTTCTGAATTTGCGGGTAGCGGATTTTGGTCTCGGACAGTACCTCACTGATAAAGTAGACCGGCCTCTAGACGAGCAATGCATGCCCTTCTTCTCGTCTCTCGACTACGATCGCGGCGCTGACCACCTGGGTGGTTGCGGCTATGTAGATCAAGAGGGCTTCTCCCGCAGCGGGGGGCACCAGGATGGGCGCGCTTGTAAGGAGCGCCTTTAAGTTCCCTAGGGCTTCCTTGGCCTCGGGGGTCCAAGTGAAGCGCTCGGTCTTCCTTAAGAGGCGGTACAGGGGCAGGCCTCTTTCGCCAAGGAGCGAGATGAAGCGGCTCAGAGCCGCAAGGCATCCCATGACCCTCTGTACTCCTTTCAAGTCCTTGATAGGCCCCCATGTTGGTGATGGCCGCAATTTTCTCCAGGTTGGCCTTGATGCCCCGCTCGGAGACGATGAACCCCAGGAGCATGCCTCGGGGGACTCCGAAGACACTTCTCGGGATTGAGTTTTATGCCTTTCGCCTTGAGACACTTGAATGTCGTTTCAAGGTCAGAGAGGAGGTCGGAGGCTTTCCTTGTCTTGACTACAATGTCATCGACGTAAGCCTCGACCGTTCGACCAATGTACTCTCCGAACACGTGGTTCATGCACCTTTGGTATGTCGCACCTGCATTCCTCAAACCGAATGGCATAGTAATATAGCAGTACATGCCAAAGGGTGTGATGAAAGAGGTCGCGAGCTGGTCGGACTCTTTCATCCTGATTTGGTGATACCCTGAGTAGGCATCGAGGAATGACAGGGTTTCGCACCCAGCAGTGGAATCCACGATTTGATCGATGCGAGGCAGAGGGTAGGGAACCTTCGGACATGCTTTGTTTAGACCGGTGTAGTCTACACACATCCGCCATTTCCCACCTTTCTTTTTCACAAGCATAGGGTTGTCTAGCCATTCAGGATGGAATACCTCTTTGATGAACCCTGTAGCCATCAGCTAGTGGATCTCCTCGCCTATGTGTCTTCGCTTTTTTCGTCGAATCGGCGCAGAGGCTGCTTCACGGGTCGGGCTCCAGCTCGGATATCCAGCGAGTGCTCGGCGACATCCCTTGGTATGCCAGGCATGTCCGAGGGACTCCATGCAAAAACCTCGGTGTTCGCGCGGAGAAAGTCGACGAGCACTGCTTCCTATTTGGGGTCGAGCTCGGAGCCGATCCGGACTTGCTTGGAGGCGTCGTTGCTAGGGTCGAGAGGGATGGACTTAACTGCCTCTGCTGGCTCGCATCTGGCACCTCCTTGGAGAGGCTCTCCAGGTCGGTGATGAGGGCCTCGGATTCAGCGAGGGCCTCAGCGTACTCCATGCACTCCACGTCGCATTCGTACGCGTGTCGGTATGTGGAGCCGACGGTGATGACCCCGTTGGGGCCCGGCATCATGAGCTTGAGGTAGGTGTAGTTGGGGACGACCATGAACTTGGCGTAGCATGGCCTCCCCAGCACTGCATGGTAGGTTCCTCGGAACCCGACCACCTCGAACGTGAGGGTTTCCTTTCGGAAGTTGGAGGGAGTCCCGAAGCAGACGGGCAGATCAAGTTGTCCAAGGGGCTGGACACGCTTCCCGGGAATGATCCCGTGAAAGGGCGCCGCACCGGCCCGGACCGTGGACAGATCGATTTGCAAGAGCCCGAGGGTCTCGGCGTAGATGGTGTTGAGGTTGCTGCCTCCGTCCATGAGGACCTTGGTAAGCCTGACGTTGCCGATGACGGGATCGACAACGAGCGGGTACTTCCCTGGGCTTGGCACGCGGTCGGGGTGGTCGCCTTGGTCAAAGGTGATGGGCTTGTCGGACCAGTCTAGGTAGACTGGCGCCACCACCTTCACTGAGCAGACCTCACGGCGCTCCTGCTTGCGGTGCCGAGCCGAGGCGTTCGCCACTTGCCCACCGTAGATCATAAAGCAGTCATGGACCTCGGGGAACTCTTCTGCCTTGTGGCCCTCCTTCTTGTCGTTGTTGTGGGCTTTGCCACCTTCCGCCGGGGGCCTGGCCTTATGGAAGTAGCACCGAAGCATGACGCACTCCTCAAGGGTGTGCTTGACGGGGCCCTGATGATAGGGGCACGACTCCTTGAGCATCTTGTCGAACAGGTTGGCCCCTTCGGGAGGCTTCCGAGGGTTCCTGTGCTCGGCGACGGCGACAAGATCCGCGTCGGTGGCGTCGCGTTTCGCTTGTGACTTCTTCTTGCCCTTCTTCTTCGCGCCGCGCTGAGCGGACACCTCGGGGACGTCTTCCTGCTGGTGACCCTGAGGCTGCTTGTCCTTCTAGAAGATGGCCTCGACCGCCTCCTGGCCAGAGGCGAACTTGGTGGCGATGTCCATCAGCTCGCTCGCACTGGTGGGGGTCTTGCGACCCAGCTTGCTCACCAGGTCGCGGCAAGTGGTGCTGGCGAGGAACGCGCCGATGACATCTGAGTCGGTGATGTTGGCCAGCTCGGTGCGCTGCTTCGAAAATCGCCGGATGTAGTCCCGTAGGGATTCTCCTGGCTGCTGGCGGCAGCTTCGGAGATCCCAGGAGTTCCCAGGGCGCACGTATGTGCCCTGGAAGTTTCCGGCGAAGGCTTTGACCAGGTCATCCCAGTTGGAGATCTGCGCAGGAGGCAGACGCTCCAGCCAGGCTCGGGCGGCGTCGGAGAGGAACAGGGGGAGGTTGCGGATGATGAGGTTGTCATCGTCCGTTCCACCCAGCTGGCAGGCCAGCCGGTAGTCCGCGAGCCACAATTCCGGTCTTGTTTCCCCTGAGTACTTGGTGATGGTAGTCGGGGTTCGGAACCGGGTCGGGAACGGCGCCCGTCGTATGGCTCGGCTGAAAGCTTGCGGACCGGGTGGTTCGGGCGAGGGGCTCCGATCCTCCCCGTTGTCGTAGCGTCCCCTACGCCTAGGGTGGTAGCCTCGGCGCACCTTTTCGTCGAAGTGGGCTCGACGGTCGCGGCGGTGGTGCTCGTTGCCGAGGCTACCCGGGGCTACAGGCGTTGTGGCCCGCGTGCGCCCGGTGTGGACCGAGGCTTCCCGCATGAAATGGGAAGTTGCGGCGCGATGCTCTGTGGGGTACCCCTGCCTCCGGGAGGCAGAGCTTTCGACCCGTCGGACCACGGCATCTTCTAGGAGATTCTTGAGTTCTCCCTGGATACGCCGCCCCTCGGTAGTGGATGGTTCCGGCATCGCTTGGAGTAGTATTGCTGCCGCAGCCAGATTCTTGCCGACTCCATTAGAAGCGGGGGGCAGCCTTGCCCTGGCATTGTCAGCGATGCGGTGCTGGACGTCCTGGGGCAGATGACGCACTTCTCCTGCTGGTGCTCGGCCTGCCCACTCCTGCCCGATGTTCTGCTAGAGCTGCACAAGTTGTCCTGCTTCCTCGTCGAGCCTGGCCTGCATCTCGCGGATTTGCTCGAGCTGTGCGTCCTGACCCCCCGCAGGGACTGGGACCACAGCTAGCTCCCGAAGGATGTCAACGCGAGGCGCGGGCCTAGGGGGATCACCGTCCTCCGGCATACCAAGGTGGTTGCCTTCGTCGAGACCCCCTAGATCGATGTGGAAACATTCGCGACTTGGGCCACAGTCCTCGTCGTCGAGGCTATGGCTACCATCGGAGCAATCGGAGAGGCAGTAGTCACATGCGGTCATGAAGTCCCGCATGGCACTAGGGTTCCCAAGCCCAGAGAAATCCCAACCATAGTCGGGCTCGTCATCTTCCTCGGAACCCAGGGGCCCGTAGGTCGAGACGGCCGTCAGTCGGTCCCAGGTTGACCACATATGGTACCCCGGAAGGTTAGGATATGCCTTTATGAAAGCGTCCACCGAAGCGGGGTCGCTTGGTGGGTCGAAGCTGAATCTAAAAGGCACAGGGTGGAAAACAGACGGTACCTCTTGATCGACGGATGGTGATGGAGTCGTGTCGGGGACGGACTGCACCGTGATCTCAGGTACGAGGCTAACGCCCAGCAAGTCCTTTGCGAGCGTGCTAGCGTCATCCGTCCGCTTGGGGTTGGCGTGTTGCGGGGAAACGACGCCCGTCTTCGTCTCAGACGCGAGGTCGACGCTCGACGTGTCCCCCGCTGGGGCGCCGGCGTCGTCGACTCGCTCGACAGCCGACAAGGTGCCGCCTCCTGCTTGGCCATGGTTGCCCCGCCTCCTCCTCCTACGGCAGGGAAGGTGACGGGACAGGCCCGGATGCTGTTCTTCCGCCATGGGGGGAAGATGTCGTTGATTCCGCCGCCGGCGGGCGGGCTGAAGGCCGCCATTGTCGTTGTCGCGCGGCGGAGGAAGGAGTACCATGTCGTAGCTGCCGTCGAGGGACATGAACTCGAGACTCCCAAAACGGAGCATCGTCCCGGGCTGTAGAGGTTGCTGGAGACTACCCATCTGGAGCTTGACGGGAAGCTGTTCGTCAACACGCAGCAAGCCCCTACCTGGCGCGCCAACTGTCGGCGTTTCGACCCCGAGGGGTCCCTGGACCGACGAGTAAATTGTCGTTGCGTGTCCCAGCCCAGATGGGTCGGCGCGAGACAGAACACAAGGGGGAACAATAAGGGGAACCGCAGCTCGTGTTGTCCTGTGCCCAGGGCGGATGCGCTTGCAGTAGGGGGTTACAAGCGTTCGCGAGGGAGAGAGAGAGAGCCTGCCCGTGAGCCCGTTCTCCCGCGCGGCCACCTTCTCGTACGAGGGCCCTGGACCTTCCTTTTATAGATGCAAGGAGAAGGCCCAGGTGTACAATGGGGGGTGTAGTAATGTGCTAACGTGTCTAGCAGAGAGGAGCTAGAGCCCTATGTACATGCCGACGTGGCTGTCAAAGAGGTGTTCGTGCCCTGTTCATGTGATGTCGTGGCCGTCGGAGGAGCGCTTAAACCCTACAGAAGCACAGCTGTCGGGGCTGTCGGGTCCTTGCTGACTTCTCCTTGCTTCCGTAAGGGGCTGAGAACCGTCGTCATCATGGAGCACGCGGGGTGCCACATTACCTGTTTACCGGGGCGAGCCAGATGGGACGCCGGTCTTGTTCCCCGTAGCCTGAGCTAGCTAGGGGTAGGGTAATGATGGTCCCCCTGTAACATGGTCGGTCCGAGCCCAAGGTCGGGCGAGGTGGTGACTCCTCCGAGGTCGAGGCTGAGTCCGAGCCCTGGGGTCGGGAGAGGCGGAGACCGTCTTCCGAGGTCGAGGTGGAGTCCGAGCCCTGGGGTCGGGCGAGGCGGAGACCGTCTTCCGAGGTCGAGGAGGAGTCTGAGCCCTGGGGTCGGGCGAGGCGGAGACCGTCTTCCGAGGTCGAGGTGGAGTCCGAGCCCTGGGGTCGGGCGAGGCGGAGACCGTCTTCCGAGGTCGAGGTGGAGTCCGAGCCCTGGGGTCGGCGAGGCGGAGACCGTCTTCCGAGGTCGAGGTGGAGTCCAAGCCCTAGGGTCGGGCGAGGCGGAGCTTCCTATAGCGCCTGAGGTTGGACTCGGCGGCTGTCAGCTTCACCCTAGCGGGTGGCACAGCAGTCGGAGCAGTGCAGGCAGCGCTGTTTTCCTGTCAGGTCAGTCAGTGGAGGGGCGAAGTGACTGCGGTCACTTCGGCCTTGTCGACTGAGGAGCGCGCGTCAGGATAAGGTGTCAAGCGATCCTTGCATTGAATGCTCCTGCGATGCAGTCGGTTGGCGCGGCGATCTGGTCAAGGTTGCTTCACTACGAAGCCTGCCCGAGCTAGGCCTCGGGCGAGTCGAAGGTACGCCCGTTACTTGAGGATGCCCTCGGGCGAGGCGTGAATCTGCCTTGGTCTACTGTTCCTGCCCGAGGCTGGGCTCGGGCGAGGCGCGATCGCGTCTCTTGAGTGGACGGAGCCTTGACCTGAATTACGCCTATCAAGCCTTTGCAGCTTTGTGCTGATGGTAGTTACCAGCCGAGTTTAGGAGTCTTGGGGGTACCCCTAATTATGGTCCCCGACACATACATATACCTATTTGCAACCAAATATAAACTAATTAATTCAAAAAACTAACGGAGACAATATACCTTTATCACCAAATAAGATAAGAGGATATAATTGCTAACATTTTTCCACTACTTGATAAATGAAGCTTTTAATAGAATATCATATAAAAAATTGGCACCATCTCCGGAAAAAATCGCTAGGAACAGTGTATGAACAGAGCACCTCTGTTTTCGTGGCCCAAGAGAAAATCCTTTAAACAATAGACTAATTATTACATATTGATGTCTCCAAAACTCCAACGACTAATAATGTCCCTATTTAATATATATTGGAGCCACCAACTCATATTGCTCAAAAGATTTGTACAAATTATTAGGGCATGTACAGTGGTGTGTATAGAGACTCTTGCGGTGTTTAAAAGTGTATTTGCAAAAAAATCGTGGAGCCGTCTGAAGAGACGCATCTGCCTCGTAACCCAAGTAGCAATAGACGTCTCACTTTCCACTATACGAATTCATCGTCTGTTTTATCGATCCGATGTTGTACAAATACATTTACTTCTGTATTTATTAATAAACTATATTTATAAACACTTCATTGTATAATAGAGTCTCTTAGTTGTATCTTGTGTTTAAAGAACCGTTTTGGTATCTCTCCACTATACATGCCCTTAGTCCTAACCATTCAAAATAACTAATATTAGTAATAGTTAGAGATACATTAGTAATGCTTATAATTACAACATTAGAATCGATATTGATGGTTGCGTAAATGTTGTTTGAGTTAAGTGATGTCAGAAATCATTTTTAGAGCTCGTTTGGCAGCTGTATCTTTTCTCTAGAAAAAAGATAGAGCCTTGCCAAACATATTTTTTAAACGGTTTATTACCAAAATCACAAAATCACCTAAAAGTTAGCACCGTTTTCTACTACTGAGAAGTCACAAATAATATCTTCATAGCTCTCTGGCTCTAGCATAAACAATTTCTATCAAACAATTTGCGAGAGATGATTCTGGCCAAGCTAAACCCTGGTAAACAATAATACGGATACGGGTTTACGTACGGTTGGTGGTTACTCATTAGCATCATTACGGAGTGGCCATGGTGATGAGATTGAGATGATGCGCGTGCAGGCTGCATATCGTGCTGGGCCACTGTTCCGGGCCGCACGCATTGACCAGACCTGCTGCTGCCGTGCTTCGATTTGCCTGGTATCTCCTTTGGCTCCATGCAACCGTCACGCAACCTGCCAAGCTACTTTCTCCCTAGCCTTTTCCGGTGCTGACACGGATCTCTGGCACCGCCCACCCCATACCGCTCCCCGCCATTGGCTCCTTATCCCTGCGCGTCACTGCGCGGCCCTCCTGCTGATCAAATTCCAGGAATTCATCATTCATACGTGGCGCGATCTTTTTAAACTTTTGCCGGGAGCTGTCAGCGACACGGCACATGGCTGTCAACTGCGTGATTGACAGGTTGAGTCACCACCAATGGTTCACCTCAGCTCGCTTTTACAAGGAAAAAACAGAGACTGAATGGCCCTTTTCCACCAAGTTAACAATGTTAGATGTTACATCTAACGACAGTGTTGTTTATGAAACAAAATAAAACCAGTGATATATTAGAAAACTTTTATCTTTTAATCCAAAATAAGAAATTACATCATTTTGCGACGCCAAATAAAAAAATCCTATATTCAGAAGAAGTTGCAGTTGAATTGAAATCAATAACTTGTTTGGTTAGTCGCAATGTCTCATGTATCCTATAGAAGCATGTATAACGTGAGAAGTTGGACTTCGAAGTAAGAGGACCGTGATTTCAACGAATGTGACAAGTTTATTGAATTCGATCAGATTACTAAGAATATTGTTGTCACAGAAACGCTATATGTCTCCCACTCTGTACCTGATTGTTCTCACAGTTATGGTATCAACTGTGGTCTTTAGGGAATATTGGACAATACATGTGTGTTAAGACAGCACACAATTATATTTAATGAGTGACTCTGTTAATCCATTTGGACGAAGAGTAGTATCCTTGCTACCATACTTTGTGTGTACTTGCTTATTTCCACTTGCATACACGAAAGTTCACGGATTCCCTGACGTCACAGTCGTGATAGTGGTGCCGCTCTCTCTGCTCGCGCTCTAGCTCTCCCACCATCTCTTCCTCGACATGACGCCGCTTCGAGTAGCTTTGGCTCCTCTGCTCCCATTCCACTTCCTTCTCTCTAAGCCAGTGTGTGTTCCGCTCTCCTTCACCCATTCTACACACCCCTAAGTCCTCTCCCTCAACTCTCTAGATAGTTCCATTTCCATAACTCATAATTCGAGCACATTCAATTCCCCCGAGAAAGAATCTAGTAAGTGGTAGCAGTCGTGGACTTATCCATTGATTAGGCAATCATTATCTTGAGCACGACCTTGAGGGCATTGGAGATGAAACCAAACCAGCTACTATTGTGGCCTGAAGGTTGAGACCACCGACGGATTCGATCCCGTACAGTCCCGCCCGCCCTCACCTTGCACGGAGAGGCATCACAATGACAACACTACAACCATAGTGGTGGGAGAAGCAGTAGCCTCACAATGCTTCGGCTACCTCTGTCAGTGGTATGCAACATAGGGAGGAGGAGAGCAACGCCTTTGCCATCACCTTGTGGTTAGGTGGGATTTGGGATTCAGGGTTTCATGATTCACGGATGCCTTCAGTGGCGTTGGTAGCGTGGGGAGGAGGTAGGAGGAGAAAAACGTCTTTGCCATTGCCACAGGGGAGCAGATGGCTCGAGGAGGGAGGTGGGGTTTTGGTTTTTGGAAAACTGATGTGTGGCAATGTCATAGTCGTCCTAAGATCTATGATAATCAAGTCATATTCACGAGATTAAGTTCCAATAATATATATTTAATAGACTTCACAACAGAAGATGCTAACTTGAAGACATGCATATTCATCAAAATTTTGTGGGTGGGTATGATATATAAAGAATGTTCATGTTATAATGGGGACACTCAAGTAACTATTGAAGGAAGAGATGGCTAGAGGGTTGAAGATGTTGTGTTTTAAAAGGATAAGCTTTGTAGTGCATGTCCAGTCGGCAAGCAAGTTCCAAATATACATCATACAAAAGCATTCATGTCCACTATAGGCCACTTGAGCTTCTACACATGGATTTATTCGGTCCAACATCGTATGCAAGAGTGGGAGGCAACCTCCATTGTCTCATAATATTGGATGATTATTCAAGAAATGGCTAGGTGTTGTTCCTCCAAGAGAAGTCCAAAGTCACGTCAATATTCAAGAGATTTTGCCAAGAAAGCATAAAATTAATTTGATTGCAACATAAACAAAATTAGAAATAATAATGGAAGAGGGTTTTATAACGCCAATATTGAAGAATATGTGATGAAGTTGGGATAAAACATGAGGTTTTTGCAACATACACTCCCAACAAAATGGTGTTTTTGAGAGAAAAAATAGAACATTTATCCGTATTGCATGTACTATGATTGATGAGTATAACACACTAGAGAGGGTTTGGAATGAATTAATCAACACAATATGCTATGCTTCAAATAAGCTATTTCACCACGGACTACTTAATAGGACCCCTGAGTTGCTCAATGGGGAGAAGTCAGATATCTTCTTGTAGGTGCTTGGATGCAAGTACCACATCTAAAAGAAATACAAACACCTAGGGAAGTTCCAAAGATGGTGTGATGTTGGTTTTTACTTAGCTATTCATCAAAGTCCAAACCTTATCAATTATTCAACCATGAAACCTTCTTGGAAGGAGAAACATATAATGTGGAATTTGATTAGACTAATGTCTCTTGTTGCGAGGGCCTATTTCGTCAAAGGTCCTCAAAATATTGATTTGTCAACTATTTCCATGTTTGTTTTAGGTATAAGAGGATAACAACCAAAGGTCATATTTGTTTGGGTATGGCGTCTAACCAACATACTTTTGAAGGCGAAGATTTAAGCTTTGGTTTAATAATATGAACGCGTGGCAAGGAATCAACAAGAATGTAGGGTGAAATCCTCAAGACTTATTGAATATGGTTATAAAGGAAAAGACATCAATGTCCTTAATCAACTTTGTAGTTCATGTGTATCGAGTTAAGGACATGATTGTAATTTTTATGAAGTTGTACTTTGCTACTATAAATAGATGTAAAACACCATGTATAACGTGGCGCTTTTTGGAGCAAGGAGGATTGTATTGCTTTGCCTTCGAAGCTGCGTTTCTTTGTTGTCTTCATGTTATTTTATGTAAAGCCGAAGGTACAATTGTAATCATTTTTAATAAAATGGATGAAGATGGTTTACATATTAGAGATGACTCATTTAAAGTATCTTTATGCTCCAATTTCTTCACCTAAAATTTCCTCTTATCCATCCCTTTAGTTTTCATCCTTTAATTACTCTATTTAAGAAGAGTTAATTAAAGGATAGAGAGAAGATTGATTTATTTGTGTTGCCTTATTCTTGGTTTCTCTCAGGAATCAAAAACAAGTGATCAACAACTCCTAAGAAGCACATAAGAAACTTGATAATGTAGGTGATGAACCCTTGAGAGAGTCCATGAATATTATGCTAGTTAGAGCAATCAAACCAAAAGGGAATGAACATGAAATGCAAGTGATTGAGACGCTATCTTCACAGTGTGAAACAAGATAACAACAAGAATGAGACATCCAATATATATATCCCTCAATAGCAAATATTGGCATAAGTATTGATGTTGATGATCCACAGCGTCCTTCCCAAGTGGTTGATACAAAAACTTCACCTCTATTACAAGCTCATGCATAAGGTCTCATTATAGGGAGCCTTTGGATAGAACACAACTAAAGGAAATAACTAATGATATGTCCTCAACTACCGCTTATAAGCTATCAATCATATCATTCACAAGTCAAAAATCCATAGTTTTTTGGAAGGTGCATGCATAGAGATGCATGCTAGTACGAAGGTATAGTATTTAGGCGCCATTTGCGATGGATCTTCGATGGTTCCGGCTCCATGCCAGAGCGACCAAACAGCACACCAAAAACAACTCCGTGTGAAGAGCTAGAGCTAGTTTGGTTTCCTAGAGCCGGATCCCAAAAAAAGCAGCTCCACGCCACTCTTCCTCGCGCTCATGGTCTGTCTCCGTACGCGCCGAGTAGGTTGCTTCTTCCGGCGTCAGCTCCATGCACTCGCGCTTCCTTGAGGTGCCTGCTTGCCCTTCCTTATTGCACGGATATGTGACCTCACTGTTACTTCCACGTAGCTTTGTGCCGACGGGCATTACTTGTGGAGGGCTATGCCTATGGGAAAACGAAAAGGCCTGATATCGCATGGGCATAATAGGTGCGGCCATTAGTCTAAAAAATATTTTTCACCATATTTTTTGTCTTATACACCAAGTCAAATAATATACGAGCAGCCGTTTCGCCAAATGATTTGTAAATAACATTTGCTCCTGCGGAGGAGCTATTACTTTAAAGGAGCCGGAGCTAGAGCTGTTTTTAAAGGAGTCGTAGCCCTCTCAAACGGTCCTTAATTATACAAAACGCTTGGTTTTACCCATAGATCTTACAAACTGAACTTATAACAATGTGCTTTGCGTGTAATCACCACCTTGTACGAGAAAATACTTTTATGGGTACCGAAAGTAAACGCTTGACATCAAAACACAAAGGATTTGAATCGATTGGAGTGCCAGACGCGAAGACACATGACTGCTATGATGTTCACCAGTGCTCAATCTAGGCTAGGAGCACCTCTTCGATGAGCCTGTCTACGTTGCGCATAGACCGTCCGTCAGGCCCTGCAGCGGCCACGGCGCTGTCCCTGAGTTCAGTCACGCGCCGGAGCATCTCTTGCCCTTTCTCCCCCTCCATGGCCTCCCGTATGAGCGACTCTACCTCGCCCCGCTGTACATCGTCACCGATCTCTTTTCCGATGCCCCACTCGGTGCACTTGTATCGGCAGTTGGTCTGCTGCTCGGCGAAGAAGGGCCAGCACAGCATGGGAACGCCGCCGCAAATACTCTCCAGCGTGGAGTTCCACCCGGAGTGCGTCAGGAACACCCCCACGGCATCATGCTCCAGCACAGCTGCCTGCGGGCACCACGTAGACAGCATGCTTCGTCCCTCTGTCGCAGCTGAGAACTCTGGCGGCAGCCCGGCGGAGTCGCCACTCTTGACGAGGTCCGGGCGTACGTTCCATAGGAAGTAGTAGCCGGTGTTGGCCAGCCCCCACGCGAACTCGACCAGCTGCTCGTTGGACATCACCGTGATGCTCCCGAAGTTGACATACACAACGGAGCGCGGCGCACGGCCGTTGAGCCACCGGAGCGGCGCCTCCTGCTCCTTCCACAGGTTGGACCCAATAGCAGCGACAGGACTGTTCGCCTGCACGTTGTTCCGCACCGTCAGCTGGAGCGGGCCCACGGTGTAGATGGGCGGCAGGAGCTTCGCCATGGCAGCGAGCAGCGTCGCGTCGAGCTCGTCGAAGGTGTTGATGACCACCGCCGACGCCTGCGACATGCCCTCCGTCTCGTGGATGAAGAAGTTGAGCATGACGTCGTTCGGATCCGTGGTGCGCACGAAGCTCGGGAAGTCCCGGAGCCGCAGGTCCTTGGGCGCGCCCGGGATCCAGTCGACGATGGTGTCTAGGTACCCGTCCGTGAGCTGCTCCTCGTTCTTGAGGGGGACCATACCACGCTCGACGAGGTGGCGGTAGTGGAAGTAGCCGATGAAGCCGCAGGCGCTGGCGGTCCAGAGTGTAGCGCAGCGGAGGCCGAGCTCTCGCGCGGCGCGGAGCGCGAAGGTCATGGTGCTGTCGCCGACGACGCATGTCACGGTGGGTTGTCCCTCGGCCTCAGCCTCGGCGTTAATCCTGGCGATGAGATCCTTAAACCGGGGCAGGCAGGTGGTCAAGGTGGAGTGGCAGAGCGCGGGGATGTCCTGGGTGGCGTCCGCTTCAAAGAGCGGGAGACCGTCGTCGATGGCGGTGAAGCGAAACCCATCCGTGCCGTCGAGCGCGTTGGGCCCTCGCGCACGCAGGTGGCGTCGATGATTGAACTCGTTGTTGACGAAGGTGACGTGGAAGCCGCGAGTATGGAGGAGCTTGGCAAACTGCAGCATCGGCGTGATGTGGCCCTGCGCCGGGTACGGGATCATCACAACGTGTGGGGGGCGTCTCTGCCCGTCCACCGGCGGCAGCGAACCCATGGTTATGACTGCTTTAGCTACTTCCTAGTGCTTATAGTGCCTACTTGCTACTGGTGGTGGCTAGGCTACCACTACTACTCATTTCAAGGCTCCAAGAAGCTCGCTACAAAAGCTGCTGAGCTGCCTTGCTAGAATTGGTGATTTGCTCCACTTGAGCTCTTGCCGCCACCGTTATATAAAGGGATTTTCATAAGCGTGCCCCTAGTCTGAACGCTTTGCTCACTTCTACCCCGTCCAAATTCTCTGCTCAATTTTCCCCTCCCCGTTCACTTGGTCCTCAGAATTCACATCACGGGAGTCTTTCCGTCCGTTAGTGTCGGGGACCATAATTAAGGGTACCCTCAAGACTCCTAAATCTCAGCTGGTAACCCCCATCAGCACAAAGCTACAAAGGCCTGATGGGTGCGACTAAGTCAAGAATCGGTCCGTTCGAGAGACGCGATCACGCCTCGCCCGAGCCCAGCCTCGGGCAAGGGCAGCCGACCCCAGAGGATCTACGTCTCGCCCGAGGACCCCCTCCAGCAACGGACACACCTTCGGCTCGCCCGAGGCCCAGTCTTCACCAAGAAGCAACCTTGGCCAAATCGTCACGCCAACCGACCAAATCGCAGGGGCATTTAATGCAAAGGTGGCCTGACACCTTTATCCTGACGCGCGCCCTCCAGTTGACAGAGCCGAAGTGACCGTAGTCACTTCGCCGCCCCACTGACCGGCCTGACAAGAGGACAGCGCCGCCTGCGCCGCTCTGACTGTTGTGCCACTCGACAGAGTGAGGCTGACAGCAGCCAAGTCCGGCCTCAGGCACCATAGGAAACTCCGCTTCGCCCGACCCCAGGGCTCGGACTCGGGCTCAGCCCCGGAAGACGACGAACTCCGCTCCGCCCGACCCCAGGGCTCGGACTCGGGCTCAGCCCCGGAAGACGACGAACTCCGCTTCGCCCGACCCCAGGGCTCGGACTCGGGCTCAGCCCCGGAAGACGACGAACTCCGCTTCGCCCGACCCCAGGGCTCGGACTGAGCCCTGGCCTCAGCCGACGGTCTCCGCGTCGCCCGACCCAGGGGCTCGGACTCGACCTCGGCCTTGGAAGACAGACTCGACCTCGACCTCGGAGGAGCCTCCACCTCGCCCAACCCAGGGCTCGGACCGACCAAGTCAACAGGAGGCGCCATCATTACCCTGTCCCAAGCTGACTCAGGCTACGGGGAATAAGACCAGCGTCCCTGAAAGGGAATTAGGCTTACACCTAGTTCCTAAATAATTTTGGTGGTTGAATTGCCCAACACAAATATTGGACTAACTAGTTTGCTCTAGTACATAAGCTATACAGGTGCTAAAGGCTCACACTTAGCCAATAAAAAGACCATGTTTTGGGTTCAACAAAAGAGCAAAGGGACAATCGAAGGCACCTCTGGTCTGGCGCACCGGACTGTCCGGTGTGCCACCGGACAGTGTCCGGTGCACCACCGGACATGTCCGGTGCACCAGAGGACTCCAACTCAAACTCATCACCTTCGGGAATTTCCAGAGGCGACTCCGCTATAATTCACCGGACTGGTGCTCCAAGGAATAGCGGCCTCAGGAACTCGCCAGCTTCGGGAAACTGCAACGGTGTACACCGGACTGTCCGGTGTAACTACGGGGCAACGGCTACTCAGCGCCAACGGTCACCTGCAGGCGCATTAAATGCGCGCGCTGCGCGCGCAGAGGTCAGGCACGCCCATGCTGGCGCACCGGACACTCAACAGTACATGTCCGGTGCGCCACCGGACATCAAGGCGGGCCCAGAAGACAGAGCTCCAACGGTCAGAACCCAATGGCATTGGTGACGTGGCTGTCGCACCGGACATGTCCGGTGTGCACCGGACTGTCCGGTGCACCATCGACAGACAGCCTTCACCAACGGTCAAGTTTGGTGGTTGGGGCTATAAAAACCCCAACCACCCCCACATTCAAGTCATCCAAGTTTTCCAGCTAGCATTCATTGCAAAGTACATCAAAAGAGATCAAATCCTCTCCAACTCCGCACAAAGCCTTAGTGACTAGTGAGAGTGATTTTTAGTGTTCATTTGAGCTCTTGCACTTGGATCGCTTCTTTTCTTTGGCATTCTTTCTTGTGATCATACACTCACTTGTAATTGAGGCAAGAGACACCAATTGTGTGGTGGTCCTTGCGGGAAGTTTGATTCCCAAGTGATTTGTGAAGAAAAGCTCACTCGGTCCAAGGGACCGTTTGAGAGAGGGAAGGGTTGAAAGAGACCCGGCCTTTGTGGCCTCCTCAACGGGGAGTAGGTTTGAAAGAACCGAACCTCGGTAAAACAAATCCGTGTGTCTCACTTCATTATTCGCTTGCGATTTGTTTTGCATCCTCTCTCGCGGACTCTATTATATTTCTAACGCTAACCCAGCTTGTAGTTGTGATTATTTTTGAGAATTTCAGTTTCGCCCTATTCACCCCCCTCTAGGCGACTTTCAATTGGTATCAAAGCCCGGTGCTTCATTAGAGCCTAACCGCTCGAAGTGATGTCGGGAGATCACACCAAGAGGGAGATGGAGACCGGCGACAAGCCCACTACAAGCCAAGGGAGCAGTTCATCGGAAGAGTCCCGCACCAAGAGGAAGGAGAAGAAGAAGGACTCCTCCAAACGGAAGGAGAAAAGATCTTCTTCTTCTCACCACAAAGAGAAGAAGGAAAAATCTTCTTCTCACAAGTCGCATCGGAAAGGCGACAAACACAAGAGGATGAGGAAGGTGGTCTACTACGAGACCGACACGTCTTCAACATCGACCTCCAACTCTGATGCGCCGTCCGTAACTTCTAAGCGCCAAGAGCGCAAGAGGTTTAGTAAGATCCCCTTACACTATCCTCGTACATCTAAACATACTCCATTACTTTCCGTTCCATTAGGCAAACCGCCAACCTTTAATGGCGAAGATTATGCTATGTGGAGTGATTTAATGAAATTTCATCTAACCTCACTCCACAAAAGTATATGGAATGTTGTTGAGTTTGGAGCACAGGTACCATCTATAGGGGATGAAGATTATGACACGGACGAAGTAGCCCAAATCGAGCACTTCAACTCCCAAGCTACAACCATACTCCTCGCCTCTCTAAGCAAGGAGGAATACAACAAGGTGCAAGGGTTGAAGAATGCAAAGGAAATTTGGGACCTACTCAAGACCGCGCACGAAGGTGATGAACTCACCAAGATCACAAAGCGGGAAACGATCAAGGGGGAGCTTGGTCGTTTTCGTCTTCGCCAAGGGGAGGAGCCACAAGATATGTACAACCGGCTCAAAACCTTGGTGAACCAAGTGCGCAACCTCGGGAGCAAGAAATGGGACGACCACGAGGTGGTTAAGATTATTCTAAGATCTCTTATTTTCCTTAACCCCACTCAAGTTCAATTAATTCGTGGTAATCCTAGATACACACTAATGACTCCCGAGGAAGTAATCGGGAATTTTGTGAGCTTTGAATGTATGATCAAGGGCTCAAAGAAGATCAACGAGCTTGATGAACCCTCCACGTCCGAAGCACAACCGGTGGCTTTTAAGGCGACGGAGGAGAAGAAGGAGGAGTCTACACCGAGTAGACAACCAATTGACGCCTCCAAGCTCGACAATGAGGAGATGGCTTTAATCATCAAAAGCTTTCGCCAAATCCTCAAGCAACGGAAGGGGAAGGACTACAAATCCCGTTCCAAGAAGGTTTGCTACAAGTGTGGTAAGCCCGGTCACTTTATTGCCAAATGTCCATTATCAAGTGACAGTGACAGGGACAACGACAAAAAGGGAAAGAGGGGAGAAAAGAAGAAGTACTACAAGAAGAAGGGCGGCGATGCTCATGTTTGCCGGGAGTGGGACTCCGACGAGAGCTCCACCGAGTCCTCCTCCGACGAGGACGCCGCCAACATCGCCGTCACCAAGGGACTCCTCTTCCCCAACGTCGGCCACAAGTGCCTCATGGCAAAGGACGGCAAAAAGAAGAAGGTTAAATCTAAATCCTCCACTAAATATGAATCCGCTAGTGATTAGGAGAATAATTTGCGTACCCTTTTTGCCGATCTTAACATGCAACAAAAGGAAAAATTAAATGAATTGATTAGTGCTATTCATGAGAAGGATGATCTCTTGGACTCTCAAGAGGACTTCCTTATTAAGGAAAACAAAAAGCATGTTAAGGTTAAAAATGCTTATGCTCTAGAGGTAGAAAAATGTGACAAATTATCTAGTGAGCTAAGCACATGCCATGACACTATTGCCAACCTTAGAAATGAAAATGCTAGATTAATTGCTAAGGTTGATTCTCATGTTTGTAATGTTTCAACTTCCAATCCTAGAGATAATAATGTCGATTTACTTGCTAGGATTGATGAGTTGAATATTTCTCTTGCTAGCCTTAGAGATGAGAATGAGAAATTGCTTGCTAAGGCTAAAGAATTAGATGTTTGCAATGTCACAATTTCCGACCTTAGAACTAAGAATGATATGTTGCATGCTAAGGTTGTAGAATTAAAATCTTGCAAACCCTCTACATCTACCATTGAGCACACTTCTATTTGTACTAGATGTAGAGATGTTGATTTCAATGCTATTCATGATCACATGGCTTTAATTAAACAACAAAATGATCATATAGCAAAATTAGATGCTAAAATTTCCGAGCATAACTTAGAAAATGAAAAATTTAAATTTGCTAGAAGTATGCTCTATAATGGGAGACGCCCTGGCATCAAGGATGGCATTGGCTTCCAAAGGGGAGACAATGTTAAACTTAATACCCCTCCTAAGAACTTGTCTAACTTTGTTAAGGGCAAGGCTCTCATGCCTCAGGATAACGAGGGTTACATTTTTGTACCCTGTCGGTTATCCCGAGAGCAAAATTAGGAGAACTCATTCTAGGAAGTCTCACTCTGGTCCTAACCATGCTTTTATGTATAAGGGTGAGACATCTAGCTCTAGGCAATCAACCCGTGCCAAGTTGCCTAGAAAGAAAACTCCTATTGCATCAAATGAGCATGACATTTTATTTAAAACTCTTGATGCATCTTATGTTTTGACTAACAAATCCGGCAAAGTAGTTGCCAAGTTTGTTGGGGGCAAACACAAGGGCTCTAAGACTTGTGTTTGGGTACCCAAAGTTCTTGTTTCTAATGCTAAAGGACCCAAAACCGTTTGGGTACCTAAAACCAAGAACTAAAATTATTTTGTAGGTTTATGCATCCGAGGGCTCAAGTTGGATACTCGACAGCGGGTGCACAAACCACATGACAGGGGAGAAGAAGATGTTCTCCTCATACGAGAAAAACCAAGATCCCCAACGAGCTATCACATTCGGGGATGGAAACCAAGGTTTGGTCAAAGGTTTGGGTAAAATAGCTATATCTCATGACCATTCCATTTCCAATGTTTTTCTTGTAGATTCTTTAGATTACAATTTGCTTTCTGTATCCCAATTATGTCAAATGGGCTACAACTGTCTCTTTACTGATGAAGGTGTCACTGTCTTTAGAAGAAGTGATGATTCAATAGCATTTAAGGGTGTGTTAGAGGGTCAGCTATACTTGGTAGATTTTGATAGAGCTGAACTCGACACATGCTTAATTGCTAAGACTAACATGGGTTGGCTCTGGCATCGCCGACTAGCCCACGTTGGAATGAAGAATCTTCATAAGCTTCTGAAGGGAGAACACATTTTGGGACTAACAAATGTTCATTTTGAGAAAGACAGGATTTGTAGCGCATGCCAAGCAGGAAAGCAAGTTGGGACTCATCATCCACACAAGAACATCATGACTAGTGACAGGCCACTGGAGCTCCTACACATGGACCTATTCGGCCCGATCGCTTACATAAGCATCAGCGGGAGTAAGTATTGTCTAGTTATTGTGGATGATTATTCTCGCTTCACTTGGGTGTTCTTTTTGCAGGAAAAATCTCATACCCAAGAGACCTTAAAGGGATTCTTGAGACGGGCTCAAAATGAGTTCGGCTTGAGGATCAAGAAAGTAAGAAGCGACAACGGAACAGAGTTCAAGAACTCACAAATAGAAAGCTTTCTTGAGGAAGAGGGCATCAAGCATGAGTTCTCTTCTCCCTACACTCCACAACAAAATGGTGTAGTGGAGAGGAAGAATCGAACTCTATTGGACATGGCAAGAACCATGCTTGATGAATACAAGACACCGGATCGGTTTTGGGCTGAGGCGGTCAACACCGCTTGCTACGCCATCAACCGGTTATATCTACACCGAATCCTCAAGAAGACATCCTATGAACTCCTAACCGGTAAAAAGCCAAACATTTCATATTTTAGAGTTTTTGGTAGCAAATGCTTTATTCTTGTTAAGAGAGGTAGAAAATCTAAATTTGCTCCTAAAACTGTAGAAGGCTTTTTACTAGGATATGACTCAAACACAAGGGCATATAGAGTCTTTAACAAGTCCTCAGGACTTGTTGAAGTTTCTTGTGACGTTGTGTTTGATGAGACTAACGGCTCTCAAGTAGAGCAAGTTGATCTTGATGAGATAGGTGAAGAAAAGGCTCCGTGCATCGCGTTAAGGAACATGTCCATTGGGGATGTGTGTCCTAAGGAATCCGAAGAGCCTCCACATGCACAAGATCAACCATCCTCCTCCACGCAAGCATCTCCACCAACCCAAAATGAGGACGAGGCTCAAGTTGATGAAGGAGAAGATCAAAGAGATGAGCCTTCTCAAGATGTCGGCAACGATCAAGGGGGAGATGCAAATGATGAAGACAAGGAGGATGAAGAACCAAGGCCGCCACACCCAAGAGTCCACCAAGCAATCCAACGAGATCACCCCGTCGACACCATCCTTGGCGACATTCATAAGGGGGTAACCACTCGATCTCGTGTTGCACATTTTTGTAAGCATTACTCTTTTGTTTCCTCTATTGAGCCACACAGGGTAGAGGAAGCACTTCAAGATTCGGATTGGGTGATGGCAATGCAAGAGGAGCTCAACAACTTCACGAGGAACGAGGTATGGCATTTGGTTCCACGTCCTAATCAAAATGTTGTAGGAACCAAGTGGGTCTTCCGCAACAAGCAAGACGAGCATGGTGTGGTGACAAGGAACAAAGCTCGACTCGTGGCCAAGGGGTATTCACAAGTCGAAGGTTTGGATTTTGGTGAAACCTATGCACCCGTAGCTAGGCTTGAGTCAATTCGCATATTATTAGCCTATGCTACTTATCATGGCTTCAAGCTTTACCAAATGGACATGAAGAGTGCCTTCCTCAATGGACCAATCAAGGAAGAAGTCTACGTTGAGCAACCTCCCGGCTTTGAAGATAGTGAGTACCCTAATCATGTCTATAGGCTCTCTAAGGCGCTTTATGGGCTCAAGCAAGCCCCAAGAGCGTGGTATGAATGCCTTAGAGATTTCCTTATCGCTAATGACTTCAAAGTCGGCAAGGCCGATCCTACTCTGTTCACTAAAACTCTTGACAATGATTTGTTCGTATGCCAAATTTATGTTGATGATATCATATTTGGGTCTACTAACGAATCTACATGTGAAGAATTTAGTAGGATCATGACACAAAAATTCGAGATGTCGATGATGGGGGAGTTGAAGTATTTTCTAGGATTCCAAGTCAAGCAACTCCAAGAAGGCACCTTCATTAGCCAAACAAAGTACACTCAAGACATTCTAACCAAGTTTGGAATGAAGGATGCCAAACCCATCAAGACACCCATGGGAACCAATGGGCATCTCGACCTCGACACGGGAGGTAAATCCGTCGATCAAAAGGTATACCGGTCGATGATTGGTTCATTGCTTTATTTATGTGCATCTCGACCGGACATTATGCTTTCCGTTTGCATGTGTGCAAGATTCCAATCCGACCCTAAAGAATCTCACCTTACGGCCGTAAAACGAATCTTGAGATATTTGGCTTATACTCCTAAGTTTGGGCTTTGGTACCCTCGGGGATCCACATTTGATTTGATTGGTTATTTGGATGCCGATTGGGCGGGGTGCAAAATCAATAGAAAGAGCACATCGGGGACTTGCCAGTTCTTGGGAAGATCCTTGGTGTCTTGGGCTTCAAAGAAGCAAAATTCAGTCGCTCTTTCTACCACCGAAGCCGAGTACATTGCCGCAGGCCATTGTTGCCCGCAATTACTTTGGATGAGGCAAACCCTGCGGGACTATGGTTACAAATTAACCAAAGTTCCTCTTCTATGTGATAATGAGAGTGCAATCCGCATGGCGGATAATCCCGTTGAGCATAGCCGCACTAAACACATAGCCATTCGGTATCATTTTCTTAGGGATCACCAACAAAAGGGGGATATCGAGATTTCTTACATTAACACTAAAGATCAATTAGCCGATATCTTTACCAAGCCTCTTGATGAACAAACTTTTACCAAACTTAGGCATGAGCTCAATATCCTTGATTCGAGAAATTTCTTTTGCTAAATATAGCTCATGAGTATACCTTTGATCATGTCTCTTTTATATATGCTATGACTAATGTGTTTTCAAGTGTATTTCAAACCAAGTCATAAGTATATTGAAAGGGAATTGGAGTCTTCGGCGAAGACAAAGGCTTCCACTCCACTCTACTACTCATCCTTCGTCGTCACTCCGAGCATCTCTCCAACTTTGGTATAATCTTCACTCATTTATTTTATGACCAAAGGAGGAGAAAGTACTTCGTTGGGCTCTAATGATTCCGTTTTTGGCGATTCATGCCAAAGGGGGAGAAATATGAGCCCAAAGCAAAAGGACCGCACCACCACCTAAGTTTTAAAATTGGAGATTTTCAATTGATCAATTTCAAATTGGTATCTTATTATGTTCAAAAGGGGGAGGAAGTAGTATTTCAAAAATAATATATCAAAACCCTCTTGAACTCTAAGAGGAGAATCTCATTTAGGGGGAGTTTTGTTTAGTCAAAGGAAAAGCATTTGAAACAAGGGGAGAAAATTTTTTAACTTGAAAATGCTTTGCAAAAATCTTATTCATCTACCTTTGACTATGTTGCAAAAGGACTTTGAAAAGGATTTACAAAATTTTTTTTTTGCAAAAACAAAACATGTGGTGCAAGCATGGTCCAAAATGTTAAAAATAAAGAAACAATCCATGCACATCTAG
This sequence comes from Zea mays, assembly GCF_902167145.1. Lineage (NCBI taxonomy): Eukaryota > Viridiplantae > Streptophyta > Magnoliopsida > Poales > Poaceae > Zea > Zea mays. The sequence continues at coordinate 95,957,617 of NC_050097.1, forward strand.
TAAGTAACTTTTATTGGCTCAATTCCAAGCAACCTTTGCACTTACATTATGCAAACTAGTTCAAATTATGCACTTTTATATTTGCTTTGGTTTGTGTTGGCATCAATCACCAAAAAGGGGGAGATTGAAAGGGAATTAGGCTTACACCTAGTTCCTAAATAATTTTGGTGGTTGAATTGCCCAACACAAATATTGGACTAACTAGTTTGCTCTAGTGCATAAGCTATACAGGTGCTAAAGGCTCACACTTAGCCAATAAAAAGACCATGTTTTGGGTTCAACAAAAGAGAAAAGGGACAACCGAAGGCACCTCTTGTCTGGCGCATCGGACTGTCCGGTGTGCCACCGGACAGTGTCCGGTGCACCACCGGACATGTCCGGTGCACCAGAGGACTCCAACTCAAACTCATCACCTTCGGGAATTTCCAGAGGCGACTCCGCTATAATTCACCGGACTGTCCGGTGTACACCGGACAGTGTCCGGTGCTCCAAGGAATAGCGGCCTCAGGAACTCGCCAGCTTCGGGAAACTGCAACGGCTGTTCCGCTATAATTCACCGGACATGTCCGATGTACACCGGACTGTCCGGTGTAACTACGGGGCAACGGCTACTCGGCGCCAACGGTCACCTGCAGGCGCATTAAATGCGCGCGCTGCGCGCGCAGAGGTCAGGCACGCCCATGCTGGCGCACCGGACACTCAACAGTACTGATGTAGCTGAGGTGCCCGATCTTTCGGCGAGTAGAGATAATTCCGATTTGGCGGAAGTTGACCCTTGCGATCCGACTACGACGAGCAAGCCCGAGGCGCCAATGCAATCGCTGAACCAACTCCCTGTGGTTACCGACCTTGCTGATGCGAGATCGGCCTGATCATGAAGATCGTTTCCTGTGCGCAATCGAAGAACGAACAAGAAAAAGATGCGAGCAATCTAATCTATTACTCGAGGGTGGAGTTTTGAATACACGAAGACAGCGCAGATTTGCACGTGTTCGAGAGTAGCTAAAGCTAATGTAAAACAAAACTCGGAAAATAAAGGAGGCGCAGCTCCTGTATAAATAGAGAGGGGGCGCAGCCCCTAGGGGCGGCCAACCCTAGGTCGTCCATTATGGGCCGCAATTGGGCTGGTCGTCTATTCTTCCGGGCCTTCGTTCTTTAACAACATGATGTAGTTCAATTCTCTTGCACGGGCCCGAGTCACTGGCCCAGGTGGAAGGGGTGGCGCCTGGACTGGGGAAGATGGTGCCTGGGCTGGAGAAGGTGCTGCTGGTGTAGATGTGCTCGTGTTGGTGTTGATGTCCTCATCATCCTCCCCTTCTTGAACTGAAGTCGTCCTCGACGGCAACTCCTCATCTTCTCCCGCATACGGTTTCAAATCTGCAACATTAAAACTAGTGGAAACACCAAACTCCACAGGCAGGTCAAGGATATAAGCATTATCATTAATCTTGGTTAGTACCTTAAAAGGACCAGCAGCACGAGGCATCAATTTAGAACGGCGCAAAGTAGGAAAACGATCCTTTCTCAAATGCAACCAAACCATATCACCAGGTTCAAAAGTAACTAGTTTCCGGCCTTTACTACCAGTAATCTGATATTTAGCATTAGCAGCAGCAATGTTTTGTTGAGTTTGTTCATGGAGATTAATCATTTGTTCAACATGTGCAAGAGCATCTATGTGTGGGGCGTCCGTAGCATCAAGCGAAAACAAAGCAATAGGCGCCCTAGGAATGTAACCATAAACAATTTGAAAAGGGCACATCTTTGTAGAAGAATGTGTTGCATGATTATAAGCAAACTCAACATGAGGTAAGCAATCCTCCCAACGTTTCAAATTTTTGTCTAAAACAGCCCTAAGCATGGTAGACAAAGTTCGATTAACTACCTCAGTTTGACCATCAGTCTAAGGGTGACAAGTGGTGCTAAACAGCAATTTAGTTCCTAATTTATTCCACAGAGATCTCCAAAAATGACTCAGAAACTTGGCATCACGATCCGAGACTATTGTATTGGGAATACCGTGCAAACGAATAATCTCTCTAAAAAACAATTCAGCAACATTGCTAGCATCATCAGTCTTATGACAAGGTATGAAATGAGCCATTTTGGAGAATCGATCAACAACCACAAAAATGCTATCCCTCCCCTTCTTAGTTCTAGGCAATCCCAAAACAAAATCCATCGAAATATCAATCCAAGGGGAAGTAGGAACAGGCAAAGGCATATACAAACCATGGTTGTTCAACCGTGACTTAGCTTTCTGACAAGTAGTGCAGCGTGCAACAAGGCGCTCAACATCAGCGCGCATCCGAGGCCAAAAGAAGTGGGCAGCCAACACCTCATGTGTCTTGTAGACGCCAAAGTGCCCCATGAGACCGCCTCCATGTGCTTCCTGTAACAACAAAAGACGAACCGAGCTAGCTGGAACACACAGCTTGTTAGCGCGAAACAGGAACCCATCCTGTATGTGAAATTTGCCCCATGGTTTCCCATTAATACAATGGCCGAAAGCATCTTTAAAATCAGCATCGTCAACATATTGATCTTTTACAGTGTGCAAACCAAAGATTTTAAAATCTAACTGTGACAGCATGGTATAGCGACGAGACAAAGCATCAGCAATAACATTGTCCTTCCCGTTCTTGTGTTTAATAATGTACGGAAAAGACTCAATGAATTCTACCCATTTAGCATGACGACGGTTCAGATTTGTTTGGGTACGAATATGTTTTAAAGCCTCATGATCAGAATGAATTATGAACTCACGATGCCAAAGATAGTGCTGCCATGTATGTAAAGTGCGCACTAACGCGTAAAGCTCCTTATCATAAGTAGAATATTTGAGACTAGCACCGCTTAATTTTTCACTAAAATAAGCAACTGGTTTTCCTTCTTGTAATAAAACAGCACCTAGCCCAATACCGCTAGCATCGCATTCAAGCTCAAATACTTTATTAAAATCAGGCAATTGCAATAGGGGAGCTTGGGTTAACTTATCTTTCAAAGTGCTGAACGCTTCCTCCTGTGAATCACTCCAAGCAAACGGCACATCTTTCTTTGTAAGCTCATGTAGAGGCGCTGCAATGGAGCTAAAATCACGAACAAATCTGCGGTAGAAACCGGCAAGTCCAAGAAAGCTCCGAATTTGTGTGACCGTCGTCGGTGTAGGCCACTCCCGAATGGCAGCAATCTTGCTGCTATCCACCTCAATGCCCTGTGGAGTAACAACATAACCAAGAAACGAGACACGTCGTGTGCAAAAGATGCATTTTTCCATGTTAGCGAATAACTGGGCGGCACGCAATGCATCAAAAACAGCACTTAAATGTTCCAAATGCTCTTTCTTAGATTTGCTGTAAATAAGGATATCATCGAAATAAACAACCACAAACAATCCTATGAAGGGCCTCAGAACTTCATTCATCACTCGCATAAAAGTGCTGGGAGCATTAGTCAATCCAAACGGCATAACCAACCATTCATATAAACCAAATTTCGTTTTGAAGGCTGTTTTCCATTCATCACCCAGTTTCATTCTAATCTGGTGGTAACCACTACGCAAATCAATCTTAGTGAAAATAATGGCACCACTAAGCTCATCTAGCATATCATCAAGGCGTGGTATAGGATAGCGATAACGAATAGTGATGTTATTAATAGCACGACAGTCTACACACATACGCCATGACCCATCCTTCTTGGGAACAAGTAACACAGGAACAGAGCAAGGGCTAAGAGACTCACGAATGTATCCTTTGTCAAGCAACGCCTGTACCTGGCGCTGAATCTCCTTCGTCTCATCCGGATTTGTACGGTATGGTGCGCGGTTCGGAAGCTGTGCACCGGGAATGAGGTCGATCTGGTGCTCAATGCCACGAAGCGGTGGGAGACCCGGTGGTAAGTCTTTGGGAAAGACATCAGCGTACTCCTGCAAAAGGTTAGCAACCATAGGGGGAATAGCCAAAGATGGTGCATCATCAAGTGAAATGAGGACACTAGAGCATACAAGTGCATAGCATGGCAAATGAGCACCGTGTAGATCATCAAAATCAGCACGTGTAGCAAGTAAAACAGGAGCCTTCAACTTAATTTCAGAAGGAATAGAGGGCGATGGATCAAGTTGTTTAGCAGTTATAGCAGCTCGGGCAAGATCATCTTTAACAATTTGTTCAGGTGTCATTGGATGTATAATTATTTTCTGACCCTTAAAAATGAAAGAATAATGATTCGAACGACCATGATGCAAGCTATCAGTATCATATTGCCAAGGTCGACCAAGTAACAAAGAGCATGCTTCCATGGGAATAACATCACAATCAACAAAATCAGAATAAGCACCCATGGAGAAAGGAACTCGCACGGAACGCGTGATTTTTATTTTACCACCATCATTAAGCCATTGAATGTGATATGGGTTTGGATGCTTACGAGTGGGTAACGACAACTTTTCGACCAGCATGGTACTCGCCAAATTGTTGCAACTGCCGCTGTCGATAATGATGCGAATTGACCGCTCCTGCACAACACCCTTTGTATGGAACAGAGTGTGTCGCTGATTCTTCTCGGGCAAAGCGACCTGTGTACTAAGAACACGCTGCACAACAAGACTTTCATACCTATCAGCGTCGCCCGGGTTGACATGTACCTCCGCCTTAGCTGCATGGTCAGTGGCAAGTAGTGCATGTTCAATTTCTTCAGAATCACTAGCGGAAGAGTACTCACCATCGTCACGAATGAGTAAAGTGCGCTTGTTTGGGCAGTCCCGAATCACATGGCCAAATCCTCTACAGCGATGACACTGAATATCCCGTGTACGACCTGTGGGTGGGGCAGTGCTGGCTGGTTTGGTCGTCTTCTCGCGTGGAGTAGTGGTGGACGTGGATGGCGCAGGGGGAACTGGTGCTGAGGTGGATGTCGAGCTTCGTCCTGCAAAAGGGTTAGAATATGGCTTCGAGCGGCGTCCCTGCACTTCACGTTCAGCTTTGCAAGCATATTCAAATAAAGTAGTCATATCATAATATTCCTTATAATCAAGTATATCTTGGATTTCGCGGTTTAAACCACCACGAAAACGTGCCATAGCAGCGTCGTTGTCCTCCAATATCCCACAACGAATCATACCTTTTTGTAACTCCTGGAAATAGTCCTCAACAGATTGAGAACCTTGCTGAAAACGCTGCATTTTATTAAGCAAATCACGAGCATAATACGAAGGCACATATCGATGTCGCATCGCAGCTTTCAACTGATCCCAAGTGGTTGGAATGGTAGTGGGATGTTTTATTTTAAACTCACGCCACCAAATTAAAGCAAAATCAGTAAATTCACTAATAGCAGCTTTAACCTGAGAATGTGCAGCAATATCATGGCATGAAAATTTTTGTTCAACCTCTAACTCCCAATCAAGATATGCAGCAGGATCATATTTGCCATTAAAAGGTGGAATTTTAAATTTAATCTTAGAAAATAAGTCATTAGGGGGATGACGAACCACACGGCGTGCACGACCACGGCGATCTCCATCGTCCCACTCAGTGTCACCGCCGTAGTCCTGCTCCATCTTTGTGGTCAACGCATCAAGGCGTGCCAGGATGGAGTCGAGTGTGGTGCGAGTCGCCGTTTGAGCAAGGTCAAGCTGGTTGAAACGCTCGGTCGTCGAAGTGACCGTTGAATCAAGCCGTTCATGCATCGTCCTAATGTCATCAGCAAGTCCATCAACTTGTCCCTTTACTTCCAGCAACTGGGCATCCACCGTGTCATGTGCTCCTGCCATAGTTAGCGCAAACACCAAAACACCAAAAAAACGACAAAAACAGGGGTGTACTGCTCACAAGGCGCTCACACTAGTGCTGTTATCAAATTCTTATCCGTTCTTACCAAGCCACAGTGGTGAACTGCAACCAACAGGTGGAACCGGTGAAAGATTGGATGAGCGATTGCCTGGAGAAACAGAAACCTACTCGTCGTAGAATATGTGGAGTTCTGGGTAGGCTGCACTCAAGTCAAGGATTAGCACGACCAAACAATAATGCAAAGTTGAATTATAGTGCAAAACACGAAACTATATTGCTGGCCACAAGTGCAAAGGACGGATGGAACTAGCAGAATGGCAGTACCGTAAATATTGTACTAGCGAGGCCACTAGTAGGAATCACAAGTGATTTTGTTTTTCTTTTTTGTATGATTTTTTTGATATTTTTCTCAGCACAAGAAGCAACAAAATAGGAGCTACACGAAGTTTCACCTAAAACAGAGTTCAAATGTGGTCTACAGAAAATCAGGAAGTTCTCTGAAAAGCGTGTGAGAACTTTGACGGATTTTTTTCTTTATTTTCCTGAATTTTTTTGACAATTTTGTCGAACCCAAACAGACCGAAGGTGAGTTTGGCCGGCCTCAGAATGGTGTCAACTAGCTCCTGTAAAAATTTCAGATTTTTCGGACACCCGAGCGAAAAGTTATGCCCGGTTTAAGGAAGGTACCTCAAGTTATGTTTTCAAACGACCGGGATGAAACAACCGTATCCTTTCTCCTTCGTTGTTTTTTTTGTTTCTGTTTTTTTTTTGACGTAACTGAAGGAGAAAAACAAGGTAACGATGTTGCCTCGGTTTTTTTTTCTGTTTTTTTTTCGTAACCGAAGGAGAAAAACAAGGAAACGGCCGTTGACTCGGTTTGTTTTTTCTGTTTTTTTTGACGTAACCGAAGGAGAAAAACAAGGAAACAATGTTGACTCGGTTTGTGGCGTGATCAAAGGGGAGATGGTGGCGGCGCTAGGATTTGAATGGTGGAAGAACACAATGCAACCAGCAACAAATGACGCGAAAGCACACAAATTCAACAATGCAGATTATTGAAAGAAAGTGAGAGGCTCAAAAGGGTGCTGGGATAAGGTCTAACCTGAATTTTTATGTGGTTTTGTGGACTGTAGGAAAAAAAACACTCGATAAACTCACCGATCAACTTGGAAATCTGATACCAATTGATGTAGCTGAGGTGCCCGATCTTTCGGCGAGTAGAGATAATTCCGATTTGGCGGAAGTTGACCCTTGCGATCCGACTACGACGAGCAAGCCCGAGGCGCCAATGCAATCGCTGAACCAACTCCCTGTGGTTACCGACCTTGCTGATGCGAGATCGGCCTGATCACGAAGATCGTTTCCTGTGCGCAATCGAAGAACGAACAAGAAAAAGATGCGAGCAATCTAATCTATTACTCGAGGGTGGAGTTCTGAATACACGAAGACAGCGCAGATTTGCGCTTGTTCGAGAGTAGCTAAAGCTAATGTAAAATAAAACTCGGAAAATAAAGGAGGCGCAGCTCCTGTATAAATAGAGAGGGGGCGCAGCCCCTAGGGGCGGCCAACCCTAGGTCGTCCATTATGGGCCGCAATTGGGCTGGTCGTCTATTCTTCCGGGCCTTCGTTCTTTAACAACATGATGTAGTTCAATTCTCTTGCACGGGCCCGAGTCACTGGCCCAGGTGGAAGGGGTGGCGCCTGGACTGGGGAAAATGGTGCCTGGGCTGGAGAAGGTGCTGCTGGTGTAGATGTGCTCGTGTTGGTGTTGATGTCCTCATCAAGTACATGTCCGGTGTGCCACCAGACATCAAGGCGGGCCCAAAAGACAGAGCTCCAACGGTCAGAACCCAACGGCATTGGTGACGTGGCTGTCGCACCGGACATGTACGGTGTGCACCGGACTGTCCGGTGCACCATCGACAGACAGCCTTCACCAACGGTCAAGTTTGGTGGTTGGGGCTATAAAAACCCCAACCACCCCCACATTCAAGTCATCCAAGTTTTCCAGCTTCCAACCACTATACAAGAGCTAGCATTCATTGCAAAGTACATCAAAAGAGATCAAATCCTCTCCCAACTCCGCACAAAGCCTTAGTGACTAGTGAGAGTGATTTGTAGTGTTCATTTGAGCTCTTGCACTTGGATCGCTTCTTTTCTTTGGCATTCTTTCTTGTGATCATACACTCACTTGTAATTGAGGCAAGAGACACCAATTGTGTGGTGGTCCTTGCGGGAAGTTTGATTCCCAAGTGATTTGAGAAGAAAAGCTCACTCGGTCCAAGGGACCGTTTGAGAGAGGGAAGGGTTGAAAGAGACCCGGCCTTTGTGGCCTCCTCAACGGGGAGTAGGTTTGAAAGAACCGAACCTCGGTAAAACAAATCCGTGTGTCTCACTTCATTATTCGCTTGCGATTTGTTTTGCACCCTCTCTCGCGGACTCTATTATATTTCTAATGCTAACCCGGCTTGTAGTTGTGATTATTTTTGAGAATTTCAGTTTCGCCCTATTCACCCCCCTCTAGGCGACTTTCAGTCCCATCTGGCTTGCTCCGCTATACGAGTAATGATGGCGTCCCGCACGCTCTATGACGACGGCGGCTCTCAGCCCCCTTACGGAAGCAAGAAGACGTCAGCAAGGACTCGACAGCCTCGACAGCTGTCCTTCCGCCAGGCTCCAGCGCTCCTCCGACGGCCACGACATCACACGAACCGGGTGCCAAAACCTCTCCGGCTGCCACAATGGCATGTACTTAGGGCACTAGCTCTCCTCTGCTAGACACGTTAGCACACTGCTACACCCCCCATTGTACACCTGGATCCTTTCCTTACGCCTATAAAAGGAAGGTCCAGGGCCCTCTTACAGAGGGTTGGCCGCGCGGGGAAGGACGGGACGGCGCTCACGTAAGGCCGCTCGCTCCCTCCCGCGTGGACGCTTGTAACCCCCTACTGCAAGCGCACCCGACCTGGGCGCGGGACAAACACGAAGGCCGCGGGATTTCACCTCTCACGCCTGTCTCCCACCGGCTTCTTCCCCCCTTCGCGCTCCGTCTCGCGCCGACCCATCTGGGCTGGGGCACGCGGCGACAATTTACTCGTCGGTCCAGGGACCCCCCGGGTTTGAAACGCCGACAGTTGGCGTGCCAGGTAGGGGCCTGCTGCGTGTTGACGAACAGCTTCCCGTCAAGCTCCAGATGGCAGTCTCCTGCAACCTTTCCAGCCCGGGACAGTGCTCCGTTTCGGGAGTCTTGAGTTCATGTCCCTCGACGGCAGCTACGGCATGATACTCCTTCCCCCGCCGCGCGACAGCGACAATGGCGGCCGACAACCCGCCCGCCGGCGGCGGAATCGACGACGTCTTCCCCACGTGGTGGAAGCACAACATTCGGGCTTGTCCCGTCCCCTCCCCCGCCGACGGAGGAGGAGGCGGGGCAACCGAGGCCAAGCAGGAGGCGGCACCTCGTCGGCTGTCGAGCGAGTCGACGGCGCCGGCGCCCCAACGGGGGGCACTTCGGGCATCGACCTCGCGTCTGAGACGAAGACGAGCGTCGTCTCCCCGCAACACGCCAACCCCAAGCAAACGGACGACGCCAGCACGCTCGCGAAGGACTTGTTGGGCGTCACCCTCGTACCTGAGATGACGGTGCAGTCAGCCCCTGACATGACTTCGTCACTGCCCGTCGACCAAGAGGTACCAACCGATTCCCATCTCGCGCCTTTTGGATTCAGCCTCGACCCACCAAGCGACTTCGCTTTGGTGGACGCTCTCGTAGAGGCGAGTCCAGACCCTCTGGGGTATCGTATGCGGTCACCCTGGCATCGGCTGACGGCCGTCTCGACCTACGGGCCCTCGGGGTCCGAGGAAGATGACAAGCCCGACTTCTGTTGGGATTTCTCCGGACTTGGTAACCCCAGTGCCATGCGGGACTTTATGACCGCGTGCGACTACTGCCTTTCCGACTGTTCCGACGGTAGCCGCAGCCTCGGCGACGAGGACTGCGGCCCAAGTCGTGAATGTTTCCACGTCGATCTAGGGGGTCCCGACGAAGGCAACCATCTTGGTATGCCGGAGAACGGTGATCTCCCTAGGCCCGTGCCTCGCGTTGACATCCTTCGGGAGCTAGCTGTGGTCCCCGTCCCGGCGAGGGGTCATGACCCACAGCTCGAGCAAATCCGCGAGATGCAGGCCAGGCTCGACGAGGGGGCAGGAACACTTGAGCCGATCCACCGGGACATCGAGCAGGAATGGGCGGGCCATCCTCCGGCCGGAGAAGTGCGTCATCTACCCCAGGGTATCCAGCACCGCATCGCCAACGATGTCAGGGTAAGGCCGCCACCGACTTCCAGTGGAGTCGGCCAGAACCTGGCTGCAGCGGCAATACTTCTCCGCGCGATGCCGGAGCCATCAACCACCGAGGGGCGGCGTATCCAGGGAGAGCTCAAAAACCTCCTGGAGGATGCCGCGGTTCGACGGGCCGAAAGCTCCGCCTCCCGAAGGCAGGGGTACCCCTCGGAACATCGCGCCGTGACTTCCCGATTCATGTGGGAAGCCTCGGTTCACACCGGCCGCACGCGCAACATAGCACCTGCGGCCCCAGGTCGCCTTGGCAACGAGCACCATCACCGCAACCGTCGGGCCCACCTCGACGAGAGGGTGCGCCGAGGCTACCACCCCAGGCGTGGGGGACGCTACGACAGCGGGGAGGATCGGAGTCCCTCGCCCGAACCACCCGGTCCGCAGGCTTTCAGCCGCGCCATACGACGGGCGCCGTTCCCGACCCAGTTCCGAACCCCGACTACTATCACAAAGTACTCGGGGGAGACGAGACCGGAACTGTGGCTCGCGGACTACCGGCTGGCCTGCCAACTGGGTGGAACGAACGATGACAACCTCATCATCCGCAACCTCCCCCTGTTCCTTTCCGACACCGCTCACGCCTGGCTGGAGCACCTGCCTCCGGGGCAGATCTCCAATTGGGACGACCTGGTCCAAGCCTTCGCTGGCAATTTCCAGGGCACGTACGTGCGCCCTGGAAACTCCTAGGATCTCCGAAGCTGCCGCCAGCAGCCGGGAGAGTCTCTCCAGGACTACATCCGGCGATTCTCGAAGCAGCGCACCGAGCTGCCCAACATCACTGATTTGGATGTCATCGGCGCGTTCCTCGCCGGCACCACCTGCCGTGACCTGGTGAGCAAGCTGGGTTGCAAGACCCCCACTAGGGCGAGCGAGCTGATGGACATCGCCACCAAGTTCGCCTCTGGCCAGGAGGCGGTCGAGGCCATCTTCTGGAAGGACAAGCAGCCCCAGGGCCACCCACCGGAAGATGTCCCCGAGGCGTCAACCCAGCGCGGCGCCAAGAAGAAAGGCAAGAAGAAGGCGCAAGCGAAACGCGACGCCGCCGACGTGGACCTTGTCACCGCCGCCGAGTACAAGAACCCTCGGAAACATCCCGGAGGTGCCAACCTCTTCGACAAGATGCTCAAGGAGCCATGCCCCTATCATCAGGGGCCCGCCAAGCACACCCTTGAGGAGTGCGCCATGCTCCGGCGCCACTTTCTCAAGGCCGGGCCACTCACGGAGGGTGGCAGGGCTCGCGACGATGATAAGAAGGAAGATCACAAGGTGGGAGAGTTCCCCGAGGTCCACGACTGCTTCATGATCTACGGTGGGCAAGTGGCGAATGCCTCGGCTCGGCACCGCAAGCAAGAACGTCGGGAGGTCTGCTCGGTAAAGGTGGCGGCGCCAATCTACCTAGACTGGTCCGACAAGCGCATCACCTTCGACCAAAACGACCACCCCGACCGCGTGCCGAGCCTGGGGAAATACCCGCTCGTTGTCGACCCCGTCATCGGCAACATCAGGCTCACCAAAGTCCTCATGGACGGAGGCAGTAGCCTCAACATCATCTACGCCGAGACCCTCAGGCTCCTGCGGATCGATCTGTCCTCCATCCGGACAGGCGCTGCGCCTTTCCACGGGATCATCCCCGGGAAGCGCGTCCAGCCCCTCGGACGACTCGATCTACCCGTCTGCTTTGGGACGCCCTCCAACTTCTGAAGAGAGACCCTCACGTTTGAGGTGGTCGGGTTCCGAGGAACCTACCACGCAGTACTGGGGAGGCCATGCTACGCTAAGTTCATGGCCGTCCCCAACTACACCTACTTCAAGCTCAAGATGCCGGGCCCCAACGGGGTCATCACCGTCGGCCCCACGTACCGACACGCGTACGAATGCGACGTGGAGTGCATGGAGTACGCCGAGGCCCTCGCCGAATCCGAGGCCCTCATCGCCGACCTGGAGAGCCTCTCTAAGGAGGCACCAGACGCGAAGCGCCACGCCGGCAACTTCGAGCCAGCGGAGACGGTTAAATCCGTCCCTCTCGACCCCAGCAACGACGCCTCCAAACAGATCCGGATCGGCTCCGAACTCGATCCCAAATAGGAAGCAGTGCTCGTCGACTTTCTCCGCGCAAACGCCGACGTTTTCGCGTGGAGTCCCTCGGACATGCCCGGCATACCGAGGGATGTCGTCGAGCACTCGCTGGATATCCGAGCTGGAACCCGACCCGTAAAGCAGCCTCTGCGCCGATTCGATGAAGAAAAGCGTAGAGCCATTGGCGAGGAGATCCACAAGCTAATGACAGCAGGGTTCATCAAAGAGGTATTCCATCCCGAATGGCTTGCCAACCCTGTGCTTGTGAGAAAGAAAGGGGGAAAATGGCGGATGTGTGTAGACTACACTGGTATAAACAAAGCATGTCCGAAAGTTCCCTACCTTCTGCCTCGCATCGATCAAATCGTGGATTCCACTGCTGGGTGCGAAACCCTGTCTTTCCTCGATGCCTACTCGGGGTATCACCAGATCAGGATGAAAGAGTCCGACCAGCTCGCGACTTCTTTCATCACACCCTTCGGCATGTACTGCTATGTTACCATGCCGTTTGGTTTGGGGAATGCGGGTGCAATGTACCAACGGTGCATGAACCACGTGTTCGGCGAACACATTGGCCGAACGGTCGAGGCCTACGTCGATGACATCGTAGTCAAGACGAGGAAAGCCTCCGACCTCCTTTCCGACCTTGAAGCAACATTCCGATGTCTCAAGGCGAAAGGCGTGAAGCTCAATCCCAAGAAGTGTGTCTTCGGGGTTCCCCGAGGCATGCTCTTGGGGTTCATCGTCTCCGAGCGGGGCATCGAGGCCAACCCGGAGAAGATCGCGGCCATCACCAGCTTGGGGCCCATCAAGGACTTGAAAGGCGTACAGAGAGTCACGGGGTGCCTTGTGGCTCTGAGCCGTTTCATCTCACGCCTCGGTGAAAGAGGCCTGCCTCTGTACCGCCTCTTAAGGAAGGCCGAGTGCTTCACTTGGACCCCTGAGGCCGAGGAAGCCCTCGGGAACCTGAAGGCGCTCCTCACGAACGCGCCCATCTTGGTGCCCCCCGCTGCCGGAGAAGCCCTCTTAATCTACGTCGCCGCAACCACTCAGGTGGTTAGCACCGCGATCGTAGTTGAGAGACGAGATAAGGGGCATGCATTGCCCATACAAAGGCCAGTCTACTTCATCAGCGAGGTACTGTCCGAGACCAAGATCCGCTACCCACAAATTCAGAAGCTGCTGTACGCGGTGATCCTGACGCGGCAGAAGTTGCGACACTACTTCGAGTCTCATCCGGTAACTGTGGTGTCATCCTTCCCCCTGGGGGAGATCATCCAGTGCCGAGAGGCCTCGGGTAGAATTGCAAAGTGGGCGGTGGAAATCATGGGCGAGACGATCTCGTTCGCCCCTCGGAAGGCCATCAAGTCCCAGGTATTGGCAGACTTTGTGGCTGAATGGGTCGACACCCAGCTCCCAACAGCTCCGATCCAAACGGAACTCTGGACCATGTTCTTCGACGGGTCGCTGATGAAGACAGGAGCAGGCGCAGGCCTGCTCTTCATCTCGCCCCTCGGGAAGCACCTACGCTACGTGCTACGTCTCCATTTCCCGGCATCCAACAATGTGGCCGAGTACGAGGCTCTGGTCAACGGGTTGCGCATCGCCATCGAGCTAGGGGTCCGACGCCTCGACGCTCACGGTGACTCGCAGCTCGTCATCGACCAAGTCATGAAGAACTCCCACTGCCGCGACCCGAAGATGGAAGCCTACTGCGATGAGGTTCGGCGCCTGGAAGACAAGTTCTACGGGCTTGAGCTCAACCACGTCGCCCGGCGCTACAACGAGACTGCGGACGAGCTGGCTAAAATAGCCTCGGGGCGAACAACGGTTCCCCCGGACGTCTTCTCCCGAGACCTGCATCAACCCTCCGTCAAGACCGACGACACGCCCGAGCTAGAGAAGGCCTCGGCCCAGCCCGAGGCACCCTCGGCTCAGTCCGAGGCACCCTCGGCTCGGCCCGAGGCACCCTCGGCTCGGCCCGAGGCACCCTCGGCTCGGCCTGAGGTACCCTCGGCCCCCAAGGGCGAGGCACTGCGCATCGAGGAGGAGCGGAGCGGGGTCATGCCTAATCGAAACTGGCAGACCTCGTACCTGCAATATCTCCACCGAGGAGAGCTACCCCTCGACCGAGCTGAAGCTCGGCGGTTGGCGCGGCGCGCCAAGTCGTTCGTCTTGCTGGGAGACGGGAAGGAGCTTGTTGGGACCATGCTTCGTCGCCGAAGGTCCTGCAGGAAGAAACAGCTTCGGATGAAGCTGTCTGCACGTGATGACCGAAGGTTGCTGTTCGTGAAGCTTCGGAATTACAAACCGACTTAAAAGTAGAATGACCTTTTAGTCCATAAGTGTTTAAGTCATTGTTGTAAACTTTTATGAGGGACATGATTGTAATTCCTCACAGGCTGTGTCTTGTGCCTATAAATAGTGAACAGTATTCCTTTACTGTTCACGCATTCTTGTAATTGCAATCGCATCACTCGGGAATTATTCTCCGCCAAGGCAGAGGTATAAATGTATCTAATATTTGAATACATTGTGTTGATATAATATGAAAGTGATGTTATTTATTTATAATTTATTTGCCTTTGATGCTTCATATCTTGCATTATTTTATATAATCTACTAGAATCCAATTACGAAGATTCAACCTTCGTAATTGTGCCATCCTTAACCTTCGTCCGAAGTTCATTAAATCCTTAAGGGAATAATGCTTCAGCGGACGAAGGACATTAACATTTAACATTTTATGTTGCCTTGTTCTTAATTCATAGCATTTGAGAACGAGTCCCCAACATTGGCGCCCACCTCCGGTGAACTCACTACCACTTTTCTGAGCTAATGGCTTCGTTCAATATTCAAGCTGGAGCTGCTTCGGTTCCGAAGCTGGTACTCCCGATAACAGGCGGTTCATGTTCAGAACCAGCCAACAAGAAGCAGAAGAAGGAAGCACAGAGAAGGGTACAACATGTCAGGGTGCAAGGACCCTTCAGCAAGTCAAGATGGTCTCACATTCCTATTACCTTCTCCCAAGAGGATCTTCAACTCAAGGATTACCCACACAATGATGCTATGGTCATCTCTTGTGTTATCAAAGGATTTCTGGTCCACAATGTTTTGGTTGATACAGGCAGTGCAACTGATATCATATTTGCTAAGGCCTTCAGACAGATGCAAGAGCCTGAAGATAAAATTCTTGATGCCACACATCCCCTCTATGGCTTCGGAGGAAGGCAGATTGTAGCACTCGGCAAAATCTCAATGTCAGTGGCCTTCAGATTCATCAACAACACAAGGACTGAACAGGTTATGTTTGATATCGTTGACATGGAGTACCCTTACAATGCAATCATTGGTCGTGGTACTCTTAATGCCTTCGAAGCAATTCTGCATCCAGCTTATCTTTGCATGAAGATACCTTCGGACCAAGGGCCCATTGCTATTCATGGAAGTCAAGAAGCTGCTAGAAGGGCCGAAGGAAATTGGACAGACTCAAAAGCAATCCATAATATAGATGGAACTGAAGCTTGTGAGCAATACAAGTTCAGAAGGGAAAAAGCTGCTTCGGCTGACCAGCCGAAACCCATGCTCTTATGTGAGGATATAGCAGAGCAGAAGGTGCTATTAGGATCTCAATTGGCCGAAGAGCAGGAGAAAACCTTGATAAGGTTTTTGTTTAACAATAAAGATGTTTTTGCTTGGTCAGCTAATGATCTTTGCGGAGTTAACAGGGATGTTATTGAACACTCGCTCAATGTTGATCCATCCTTCAGACCCAGGAAACAGAGGCTTCAGAAGATGTCTGATGACAAGGCCGAAGGTGCTCGGAATGAAGTGAAAAGACTCCTCAGTGCCGGAGTTATTAGAGAGGTAAAATACCCAGAATGGTTGGCTAACACTGTTATGGTGAAGAAGGCCAATGGTAAATGGAGAATGTGTATCGATTTTACTGACCTTAATAAAGCCTGTCCGAAGGACGAGTTTCCATTGCCAAGGATAGATTCCTTAGTTGATGCAGTAGCTTCATCAGAGCTCATGAGTTTGCTGGATTGCTATTCAGGCTATCATCAAATATGGATGAAGAAGGAAGATGAACCAAAAACCAGCTTCATAACCCCTAGTGGGACATATTGCTACCTTCGGATGCCTGAGGGGCTTAAAAATGCTGGGGGAAGTTTCAGCAGGATGACAGCGAAGGTCCTTCACTCTCAGATAGGAAGGAATGTGCTAACTTATGTTGATGATATCATTGTAAAAAGCACGAAGCAAGATAATCACATTGCTGATTTGCAGGAGACCTTCGCTAATTTTAGGCAGGCTGGTTTAAAGTTGAATCCAGAAAAATGTGTCTTTGGAGTAAAGAAGGGGAAATTTCTTGGTTGCCTAGTCTCAACAAAGGGCATCGAGGCTAATCCAAGCAAAATCGAAGCAATACTTCGAATGGAACCACCAAGTACAAAAAAGGGGGCTCAAAGATTGACAGGAAGGCTGGCGTCTCTCAACAGATTCATATCTAGATCAGCAGAGAGAAACTTACCATTCTTCGAAGTGCTGAAGACAGCTGAAGTCTTTCAATGGGGACCAATCCAGCAGAAGGCCTTCGAAGATTTGAAGCAGTATTTGATAGATCTAACAACATTAACTCCACCTACGCCAGGGGCTCCTTTGTTATTATATGTGGCAGCTTCGCACTCAACGGTAAGTGCAGCACTTGTTCAGGAGAAGCTTGAGGGCCAAGTTAAGAGGCAGGCCCCAATATATTTTGTATCTAAGGTTCTTAGCTTATCAAAGAAAAATTATACAGAGTTGGAGAAGGTACTGTATGTTGTCTTGATGGCCTCCAGGAAGCTTCGACATTATTTTCAAGCTTACAACATAATTGTTCCTTCTTCACAACCTCTGAAGGATATTATGAGGAATCGAGAAGCTACTGGAAGGATTGGAAAATGGGCTGCAGAGCTCAATGAATTTTGTATTGATTATGTTCATAGATCTTCGATTCAGTCCCAGGCGTTAGCAGACTTCATTGCTGACTGGACGCCAGGGGCTCAGGAGGAAGAAACAAATAAAGACGCCGAAGCATGGACAGTGTTTTGCGATGGGTCTTGGGGAACCTTCGGAGCAGGAGCGGCTGTTGTGTTGGTTTCACCTTCCAAAGTTAAAACTTGTTATGCGGCAAGACTTGATTTTAGTTGCACAAATAACATCGCCGAGTATGAAGCTCTGCTTTTGGGTCTTCGGAAACTAAAGGCAATGGGAATCAGAAGTGCCATTCTTAAAACTGATTCTCAAGTTATTTCTGGTCATATTGACAAAAGTTACAAAGCAAGAGACCCAAAGCTTGAAAGGTATCTAGATACAGTCCGAAGGATTGAGGCTTCCTTCAAAGGTTTCTCTGTCAAAAATATTCCTCGTGGAGAAAATGAATATGCTGATCTATTTGCTAAGTCAGCAGCCCAGGGGCTGCCTATACCTTCGGAAGTATTTTTTGAAACAATAAAAGCACCTTCGGTCGAGCTTCTTGAAAGAGCAATCCTCAACATATCCCCTGTTTATAGTGAAGATTGGAGAACTGAAATCATCTCTTTCCTTCAGGGTAATTTTCTTTCAGACGACGAAGCTTATAACAGGAGAATAGAAGCAAGAGCTCGACCATATGTCATAATAGAAGGGGAGTTATACAAGCGCGGGGTCTGTTCCCCATTGCTCAAGTGCTTATCCAGATCCGAAGGTATAGAATTAATGAAGGACATACATGCAGGTCTGTGTGGATCTCACATTGGATCTAGGCCCTTGCTTGAAAAAGTTTTTCGCCAAGGATTTTATTGGCCAAAGGCAGCTTCGGATGCAGCGGATTTAGTTCAAAAGTGCGAAGGTTGTCAGAAATGTGCAAGAGATCAAAAACAACCTTCGTCTTTAACTCAATTAATACAGCCCACTTGGCCATTGCAAGGTGGGGTCTGGATTTGCTAGGTCCATTACCACCAGCACAGGGGAACTTAAGATATGTGGTGGTGGCAGTGGAATATTTTTCCAAATGGATTGAGGCGAAGCCCTTAGCCATAATAACTTCGTTTACTATTCAAAAGTTTTTCTGGCAAAACATCGTTTGTCGCTTCGGAGTGCCGAAGGCTATCACTGTGGATAACGGGACACAATTTGATTCTGAAGCCTTCAGAGAATTTTGTAATCAAATCGACACGAAGATCCATTTTGCATCAGTCCGACACCCAGAATCTAATGGACTTGTTGAAAGAGCCAATGGAATCATAATGACAGGAATAATGAAGTCAATCTTCAATCAGCCAAGGGGAAAGTGGCCAGACGACTTAATCAAAGTAGTGTGGAGTCATAACACAACCGTCTCAAGATCAACAGGCTTTACACCCTTTAAACTATTGTTTGGTGACGAAGCAATAACCCCAGAAGAGGCTAAAACAGGATCAATAAGGACAGTAGCTTCGGCAGAGGGCGAAAACGAAGCTGATTGCTCTGTGGAGAACGATGCTATTGAAGGGATTAGACTTCAAGCTGTGGAAAACATCAATAAATATCAAGCTGAAACAATAAAATGGCGTGATAGAAAGGTCAAGCTGAAGAATATTGAACCAGGACACTTGGTACTTTGAAGAGTAGCTAACCCTGAAACAGTAGGCAAATTACAGCTGAAGTGGGAAGGCCCCTTTTTGGTAGTATCTTCGTCAAGACCTGGTTCCTACAGATTGAAGGATATGGACGGAAATGACATTCCTAGATCGTGGAATGCGGATGAGCTTCGGCGATATTATGTTTAGTTTGATGTAATTTTTTATATTCTTTTTTGTGGCACCCTTTTCCTTTCCAAAGGGGGAGAAAGGTTTTTAATGGGGCCACAACATGTAATTTTTCTTTTCCTTATTTCAAATTCTATAAGAGCGATATCCCCCAAAAAAATGTAAATGTAAAAGCTGAGAACGCACCTTCGAGTGCAAAGGAAAAAGAAAAGAAAACAGGGAGAAGCTCAAAAGTCGTTCCTAAGGGAATGCAGAGCTTACATCGAAAAATAAACGCTGATTCCGCTGAAAGTAAAAGGCGAAGAAGCTCCTAAGGGAGGCTTACAGCGAAAAATAAACGCTGATTCCGCTGAAAGTAAAAGGCGAAGAAGCTCCTAAGAGAGGCTTACAGCGAAAAATAAACGCTGATTCCGCTGAAAGTAAAAGGCGAAGAAGCTCCTAAGGGAGGCTTACAGCAAAAAGTCAACGCTGATACACTGAAAAGTAAACGGTGAAGACGAAAAGTAAAACGACAAAAAGATTTTTATCATTCTTGAGGGGACGAAGGGCCGTGCTTATGGTTTTTTGAACATATGTCTTAATATTCATTTGTACACTACATGTCATCATGTCATTCGCATTCATAAGCATCCATTTAGACATATATAGAATCATCATCATGCTACACAAAAAAGACAGGTGCTTCAGAGAATAAGGAAAAGATTCAAAGGAAAAGTTTTCTATGCTTCGTTGTGTACGAAAAGAAGGGAAGGTGTTTTTCGCCTTCGGCTCAAAAGAGAAGTTTCGTCCACAGCAAAGCAGAATGGATGCGGATAAGGGAGACAGAATATATTACAAGGTATGTACAAATTTACATAAGTTATTCCATATCTATATTACAAGAGTTTCTCCAAGAATTTTTGCAGGAAAGCACATTAAAAGCAATTTTAAGCTTCAGCTAAGGCTTCGTCTTCAGTTTTATCAAACTTCAGCATTGTCAATCTTCAGCTTTGTCATCCTGTATATACCAAACAGCACGGTAAGAAAGGTACAAATTTCAAAGGAGAAGGTAAAAGTAACAAACATAAGTTTCTTACTGTTGGGGACTTGTTCTCAAATGCTATGAATTAAGAACAAGGCAACATAGAATGTTAAATGTTAACGTCCTTCGTCCATGAAGCATTATTCCCTTGAGGATAATGAACCTTGGACGAAGGTTGACGAGAATACGATTACGAAGGTTGAGTCTTCGTAATCGAATTTCAATAGATTGTATAAGATAATATAAAATAAAGGGTATCAAAGGTAAATGAATCATAAACAAATCAAATTATATTTAATCAATATATTGAATCATTGAATACAGTTATACCTCTGCCTTGGCAAAGGTTGATTCCTGAATGATGCGATTGCAATTACAAGAATCCGTGAACAGTAAAGGGTTACTGTTCACTATTTATAGGCACAGGACACAGCCTGTGAGGAATTACAATTATGCCCCTCATAAAAGTTTACAACATTGACTCAGACCTTTATGGACTAAAAGGTCATTCTATCTTTAAGTCGGTTTGTAATATCGAAGCTTCATGAAGAGGAACCTTCGGCCATCTCATACAAACAGCTTCAGCCGAAAGCCGCTTCTTCCTAGAAGACCTTCGGCGACGAAGCATAGACCCAACAGTAGCCCCTTTCGCGGTGCTAGATCGTTTTTCGTAACGAGCTTGATCCGTGAAAAAGTCTCTTAAGCTTCGGGGAGCCGAAGGTCCAAAAAACACCTTCCCTGAGCTCGTTGTCGAGAAACGATTCAGTTTTCCAGCGCGTAGCGGTCCCACCTTGCAGAGTTACTGTTTGGTCTCTGCGGTCCACCACGCAGCGAGTGCGAGCGGGTGTCCGCCTGGTGTAAAAATCCTGGCGCTTCGCCTTCTTACCTGCAGTACTATATAAACAGACGGGTAGGTGTGAAGTTACCATAGCATTCATTGCTATTTGCACTGTTTTGCTGCCAAAATTTTTAACCATCGCCGAAGCTTGACTCTCGGAATCGGACGAAGCTCCAGCTTGAATTCTGCTTCATCAGAAGAAAAAACTTCGGAAGAAAAAAGTATTTAATTTCCACAAATTCAGAATTAAATGGCCAGAGTGCGTTCTACCGCTAGGGTTGAGCGTGAGGGGGGCGAAGCTGAAGGTTCGGAGACTGTTCCCATCTCCGAAGCGATGCGACAATCCGGGCTGGTAACTTCGGAAAAGATCCCCAGTGATGATGCAGAACAAGCAGAACAAGCAATTGCCGAAGCAGAAGAAGAAGATATTGAGGAAACTGATCCCGAAGACGATTATCGTATTGCCATGCCAAGCAAGCCCAGCCATTTGGACTTCGGAAAGTCTACTGTTTCGAAGGCTGATCTCTCCAAGATGGTGAAGTCGGGCTTTTTCAGTGAAAATCAGAAGAAGTTATTACGCTTCGGGGGAGAAGAAACTACCCCAAAGCCGGAGAAGGATGAAATAGTTATTTTCAAGAGCTTTCTAAAGGCTGGATTAAGATTCCCCCTACATGGGATTATTGCAGAGGTACTGAAGAGATTTGGTATCTACTTTCATCAGTTGACTCCTAACGCTATCGTTAGGCTTAGCGTTTATATCTGGGCTCTGCGAAGCCAAGCGGTGGAGCCGTTTGCGGACAGCTTTTGTCGAGTTCACGAATTGCACTATCAGACGAAGGCTAGAAAAGATGGATTGCATGACAATTTTGGTTGCTATAATTTTGCTTATCGGAAAACCACAAAGTTTCCTGTAATCAGCTACCGAAGCAAATGGGCAGCAGGCTGGAAGTCAGAGTGGTTCTATGTCAAGGTTGATGACGACAAGGAGAAGCTTGTGCAATCTCCACTTGAACTAATCTTTGGAGAAACCCGACCTCGTTGCAATATGACACCAGAAGGTCCAACCCAACAAGCGCTGAATGAATTCAGAATTATTGCAGAGCATATCAGTACAAGAGACCTGGTTCAGGAGTTTTTGGCTTTCAAGGTTTTTCCTAGTTTAAAAGAATGGGAAATGCCGAAGCTAAAGGAGGAGAAGAAAGAAGGTGAACTTGTGCGTTTACCTTACTATTTCAAGTTTAAGAAATACTTTAAAACACCTTGCCAAGAGTGGCTGGATACAATTGAAGTAATGTGCAATGAAATACTTGGCAATTATTCCAAAAAAGAAGATCAATTGATAACCGCGGCCTTCGGCACCCGTCCGAAGCGAAGACTGAATCGAGTGCTGGACGCTCTGGGTTTCGAATACCCTGACTATGAAAATCTGAACAAAGGTGCCGGGGGCCAAAAAAGGAAAAGGATAACTGAAGCCTTAAATGAAGATGAGAAAGAGCCATCAAAGAAGAAAATTCCGAAGAAGAGGAAAGCGTCTTCTCCGAAGCAAAAAATGTCCGACGAAGAAGAAACTCCCGCATCACCCTCTGCCGCTGACGTGGAGGAAATTCTGAAGGTAATGACTGAATCCCTGCCTGCGAAGCTAAGTCCATTGGGGCCTCAACTGACAAAGTTTTTTCAGAAGGAAAAGGAGCCCGAAAAATCGAAGAAAACAACTAAAGCAAAGAGACAAAGAATTATCACTGTGACAGAGGTCATTGACAAGACACCACCAAGAGCTTCAGCTCAGAAGACACCAGCGGCTGAAGAAAAAACAAATATTGAAATCACACCTTCGGAGGTCGCAGCTGCCGAAGCTGCCTCAGTTAAAGATTTGAACCTGGAAAGCACAATCGAAGAAATCGACAAAATGCTGCTAGACATGGCCACAGAAGAAGCTACCACTGCCGCCGAAGAGGCTATGGCCGCAGTGCCGGGGAAAGAAAAGGAAATTGTTGACGAAGCTTCGGAGGACGAAACCTTCATGTTTCAAAATTTAGTTGGAGAAAAATTGTCAAAACCCGAAATAGAAGAGCTTAAAGAGTATGCCAAATCTTGCGGGTACAAACCAGGAGCACTCCTCTTCGGAGGTATTGATGATGAAAAGTTAGATTGTATTCGAGATCAAACTGGAGCCAAAGTTATCGGTACTCTGTCAAAGAGTATCGGTTTTCCGAAGCTAGAAACGGACATTAGCCGCTACCGACGACAACATATCGTTGGTAGTTTATTTTATTCCAATTTCAAGGTGAACTACTTTTCCCTTAACTTTTATTGTTTTTAATAATGAAAACATGTCTAACGAAGGTTGTTTTCGTGCAGAGTATGCTGTTGAGCAAAGCCTTGAAAATGCAACAAGATTTTGAAGACAAGAAACATGAAGTTATAATTGAAAATTTAGAAAGCAAAATAAAGGAGCAAACAGCTGCTGTTGATAAGAAGAACTTTGAGCTCCAAGCAACTGAAGGTTTATTGGCGGAGGCCGAAGCTAAAATAACAGAACTGAACACAAAGCTTCTCCGCCAATCTGAGCAATTTGAACAAGAAAAGGAAGAACTTAATGCAAAACTTGAAGCCGAAACTCAACAAAATTCAGATTTGAAAAGGCTATTAGCGGGCCTTCAAGAAAAATGTTTGGAATTTAGCAACAAATGTATCCAACGTTTAAGAAAATTTTTTCACTCAGTTGGAGCCAGCAGTGAGAAATTCACCCCCTCAGCTGAAGATTTACCGAAGACCTTCGAACATATTGAGGGTGAAATTGACGAGCTCGACGAAGTTATAGCTGGGCACGGTGACTTCTGTGCCTGGGTAGCTTCTCGGGGTACTGCTGCAGCTTTCCTAAAAGCTGGCTGCGATCACGGGAAGATTGTCAACATGCCCAATTTCACTTTATCACCATCAATCCTAGATGACATCCCTGATCTCGCCCGAAGTATTTCCAATAGATTTGTAAAAATGATATGGACAAAAGGCGGGCGGGAAAAAGCTGGAGACGAAGCTTGGAGTCATCTTGAACCAGTAAGAAATCATACCTTGTGCTTACCTCTTCCTTCAAGCTCGATTTTGACTTACAACAACTTAATTCATGTAGGATGACGAAGCCGAAGTCGATGGTTAAAAAGAATGACGCCGAAGCTAAAATCCCTCGAAGATTAAATAGGAGTAGATTGTAGACAGACTCAGGAAACTTTTGAGATAACCTTTGTAAATGTAACTAAACTTAACTTTAATGAGTTCTGTTCATACCTTGTATTATGCTCTTACCCTTCCATTAATGTATGCGATGTGCTTCGTTGTGAACGAAATTATCTTTTTTGAGCCGAAGGCGAAAAAACACCTTCCCTTCTTTTCGTACTCAGCGAAGCATAGAAAACAACATTTCCCTTTTTTCCGAAGCTCTCCTTTTTGTACGCGAAGAAGCTCTTCTCTTTTTTTTTCTTTTTGCCGAAGCAACCATTTATGCCATGATGATGATTATCCTACATATGCCTGGATGAATGTTTATGAATGCAAATGCTATGATGTAATGTGATGTGCAAATGAATGTCCAAACTCATATCCGAAGCCATACTCTCAGCCATTATTTCCTTAGAAACAATCATACATCAGCTCTGCATTCCCTTAGGAACGTCTTTGGAGCTTCTTCGCCTTTTACTTTCGGCGGAATCAGCGTTGACTTTTCGCTGTAAGCTCTGCATTCCCTTAGGAACGACTTTGGAGCTTCTTCGCCTTTTACTTTTGGCGGAATCAGCGTTGACTTTTCGCTGTAAGCTCTGCATTCCCTTAGGAACGACTTTGGAGCTTCTTCGCTTTTTACTTCGGCACTCGATGGTGCGTTCTCAGCTTTTACATTTACATTCCTTGGGGGGATTTTGCTCTTATAGAACTAAAAAAGGAAATTACATATGATGGCCCCATTAAAAACCTTTCTCCCCCTTTAGAAAGGAAAAGGGTGCCATGAAAAAGAAAAAACATAAAAAGTTACATCAAGTTACACATAATATCGCCGAAGCTCATCCGCATTCCAAGATCTAGGAATGTCGTTGCCGTCCATATCCTTCAATCTGTATGAACCGGGTCTTGACGAAGATGCTACTAAGAAAGGTCCCTCCCATTTCAACTGCAACTTGCCCACTGTGTCTGGGTTGGCCACTCTCCGAAGCACCAAATGTCCTGGCTCAATACTCTTTAGCCGAACTTTTCTATCTCGCCATTTGATTGTTTCGGCTTGATATTTATTGATATTCTCCACAGCTTGAAGCCTGATCCCTTCTAAAGCATCTTTTTCCACAGAGTAAGCATCTTCAGAACCTGATTCTGCCGAAGCTACTACTCTTATTGATCCAGTTTTAGCTTCTTCCGGAGTTATTGCTTCGTCACCAAACAATAGTTTGAATGGAGTAAAGCCTGTTGACCTTGATATTGTTGTGTTGTGGCTCCATACCACTTTGATTAATTGATCTAGCCACTTTCCCCTAGGTTGATTGAAGATTAACTTCATTATTCCTGTCATTATAATGCCATTGGCTCTTTCAACGAGTCCATTTGACTCCGGATGCCTGACTGATGCAAAATGGATCTTCGTACCAATTTGATCACAGAAATCTCTGAAAGCTTCGGAGTCGAACTGTGTTCCATTATCTACAGTGATGGCCTTTGGTACCCCGAAACGACAAACAATATTCTGCCAGAAAAACTTTTGGACGGTGACCGAAGTTATTGTGGCTAAAGGCTTTGCCTCAATCCATTTAGAAAAATATTCCACAGCCACTACAACGTATCTTAAGTTCCCTTGGGCAGGTGGTAATGGACCTAACAAGTCAAGGCCCCACCTTTGCAATGGCCAGATAGGTTGTATGAGCTGTGTTAAGGACGAAGGTTGTTTTTGATCTCTTGCACATTTCTGACAACCTTCGCACTTTTGAACCAATTCCGCTGCATCCGAAGCTGCCTTCGGCCAATAAAACCCTTGGCGGAAAACTTTTCCAAGTAATGGCCTAGATCCAATGTGAGATCCACACAGGCCTGCATGTATTTCTTTCATCAACTCTATGCCTTCAGTTCTAGATAAACACTTGAGTAGCGGAGCACAAACTCCATGCTTGTACAACTCCCCCTCTATCATGACATATGGACGAGCTCTTGCCTCTATCCTCCTGTTATAAGTTTCGTCATCTGAAAGGAATTTACCTTGAAGGTAAGAGATAATCTCGGTTCTCCAATCTTCGCTATAGACAGGAGATATATTGAGGACTGCTCTTTCAAGAAGTTCCACCGAAGGTGCTTTTATTGTTTCGAAGAACACATCCGAAGGTAAGGGCAGCCCCTGTGCTGCTGACTTAGCTAGCAAATCAGCATGCTCATTTTGTCCTCGAGGGATATTTTTGATAGAAAATCCTTCGAAGGAAGCTTCGACTCTTCGAACCATGTCCAGATATTTTTCAAGCTTCGGATCTTTAGCCTTGCAACTCTTTTCAATATGACCCGAAACAACCTGGGAATCAGTTTTAAGAATGGCCCTTCTGATTCCCATTGCTTTTAGCTTCCGAAGACCCAAAAGCAGGGCTTCGTACTCGGTAATATTATTTGTACAACTAAAATCGAGTCTTGCCGCATAACAAGTTTTAACTTTGGATGGCGAGACCAACACAGCAGCTGCTCCTGCCCCGAAGGTTCCCCAAGACCCATCGCAAAACACTGTCCATACTTCGGCATCTTTATTTGTTTCTTCATCCTAAGCCCCTGGCGTCCAGTCAGCAATGAAGTCTGCTAACGCCTGGGACTGGATCAAAGATCTATGCACATAATCAATGCAAAATTCATTGAGCTCTGCAGCCCATTTTCCAATCCGCCCAGTAGCTTCTCTATTTCTCATAATATCCTTCAACGGCTGCGAAGAAGGAACAACTATGTTGTATGCTTGAAAATAATGTCGAAGCTTCCTGTATGCCATCAAAATAGCATATAACACTTTCTCTAATTCTGTATAGTTTTTCTTTAATATACTAAGAACTTCAGATACAAAATACACTGGGACCTGCTTCTTGACTTGGCCATCAAGCTTCTCCTGGACAAGTGCTGCACTTACCGCTAAGTGCGAAGCTGCCACATATAATAACAAAGGAGCCCCTGGTGTTGGTGGAGTTAATGTTGTTAAATCTATCAGATATTGATTCAGTTCCTCGAAGGCTTTTTGCTGGCTTGGTCCCCATTGAAAGACTTCAGCTGATTTCAGCACTTCGAAGAATGGTAAATTTCTTTCTGCTGATCTTGATATAAATCTATTAAGAGATGCCAACCTCCCTGTTAATCTTTGGGCCCCCTTTTTTGTAGTTGGTGGTTCCATTCGAAGTATAGCTTCAATTTTACTTGGATTAGCTTCAATTCCCTTTGTTGAAACCAAGCATCCAAGAAATTTCCCCTTCTTTACTCCGAAGACACATTTTTCTGGATTCAACTTTAAGCCAGCTTGTCTGAAACTGGCGAAGGTCTCCTGCAAATCAGCAATATGATTTTCCTGTTTTGTGCTTTTTACAATGATGTCATCAACATAAGTTAGCACATTTCTGCCTATCTGAGACTGGAGAACCTTCACAGTCATTCTGCTGAAACTTCCTCCAGCGTTTTTGAGCCCCTCAGGCATCCGAAGATAGCAATATGTGCCACTTGGGGTTATGAAGCTAGTCTTCGGCTCATCTTCCTTCTTCATCCAGATTTGGTGGTAGCCTGAGTAACAGTCTAGCAGACTCATGAGCTCTGAAGAAGCTGCTGCATCAACTAAAGAGTCTATCCTTGGCAATGGGAATTCGTCCTTCGGACAAGCCTTGTTGAGATCTGTAAAATCGATACACATTCGCCATTTGCCATTGGCCTTTTTTACCATAACAGTGTTAGCTAACCATTCTGGGTACTTTACTTCTCTGATAACTCCTGCACTAAGGAGTCTTTTGACTTCATTAAGAGCACCTTCGGCCTTATCATCAGACATTTTCCGAAGCCTCTGCTTTCTGGGTCTGAAGGATGGGTCAACATTGAGCGAGTGTTCAATAACATCCCTATTAACTCCGCAGAGATCATTAGCTGACCATGCAAAAACATCTTTGTTGTTGAACAAAAACCTTATCAAGGTTTTCTCCTGTTCTTCAGATAATTGAGAGCCCAACAGCACCTTCTGCTCTGCTATGTCCTCACATAAGAGCATGGGCTTCGGCTGATCTGCTGAAGCTGCTTTTTCCCTTCTGAATTTGTACTGTTCACAAACTTCAGCTCCATCTATGTTATGGATTGCTTTTGAGTCAGTCCAGTTTCCTTCGGCCCTTCTGGCAGCTTCCTGACTTCCATGAATAGCGATGGGTCCTTGATCCGAAGGTATCTTCATGCAAAGATAAGCAGGATGAAGAATTGCTTCGAAAGCATTGAGGGTGCCACGACCAATAATTGCATTGTAAGGGTATTCCATGTCAACAATGTCAAAAACAACTTGTTCAGTTCTAGTGTTGTTGATGAACCCGAAGGTCACTGACATGGTGATCTTGCCCAGTGCTACAATCTGCCTTCCTCCGAAGCCACAGAGAGGATGTGTAGCATCATGAATCTTATCTTCTGGCTCTTGCATTTGTCTGAAGGCCTTAGCAAATATGATATCAGCTGCACTGCCTGTGTCAACCAAGACATTGTGGACCAGAAATCCTTTGATAACACAAGAGATAACCATGGCATCATTGTGTGGGTAATCCTTGAGTTGAAGGTCCTCTTGGGAGAAGGTAATAGGGATGTGAGACCATCTTGACTTGATGAAGGGTCCTTGCACCCCAACATGCTGTACCCTTCTCTGTGCTTCCTTCTTCTGCTTCTTGTTGGCTGGCTCTGAACATGAACCGCCTGTTATCGGGAGTAGCAGCTTCGGAGCCGAAGCAGCTCCAGCTTGATCGTTGAACGAAGCCATCAGCTCAAAAAAGTGGAAGTGAGTTCACTGGAGGTAGGCGCCAATGTTGGGGACTTGTTCTCAAATGCTATGAATTAAGAACAAGGCAACATAGAATGTTAAATGTTAACGTCCTTCGTCCATGAAGCATTATTCCCTTGAGGATAATGAACCTTGGACGAAGGTTGACGAGAATACGATTACGAAGGTTGAGTCTTCGTAATCGAATTTCAATAGATTGTATAAGATAATATAAAATAAAGGGTATCAAAGGTAAATGAATCATAAACGAATCAAATTATATTTAATCAATATATTGAATCATTGAATACAGTTATACCTCTGCCTTGGCAAAGGTTGATTCCTGAATGATGCGATTGCAATTACAAGAATCCATGAACAGTAAAGGGTTACTGTTCACTATTTATAGGCACAGGACACAGCCTGTGAGGAATTACAATTATGCCCCTCATAAAAGTTTACAACATTGACTCAAACCTTTATGGACTAAAAGGTCATTCTATCTTTAAGTCGGTTTGTAATATCGAAGCTTCATGAAGAGGAACCTTCGGCCATCTCATACAAACAGCTTCAGCCGAAAGCCGCTTCTTCCTAGAAGACCTTCGGCGACGAAGCATAGACCCAACACTTACCGGCTTAAGATGGCTTCGAGCTTCGTCGCCTACCATTTTCCGCCCGCCACTTACCCAGATCTGGGTCATGAATCTATTTCCGATACTTCTGGCTAAGCTTGGGATATCCATCAAATCTGAAGCTGACAAGCTGAAGTTTGGTCTGTTCACAATGTTTCCATGCGTGCAGCCAGCCTTCAAAAAAGCCGTAGCTGTGCCCCGAGAAGCTACCAGGGCGCAGAAGTCGGCATGCCCACCGATAACTTCGTCAAGGGCGTCAACTTCGCCTTCAATATATTCCAATGTTCTTGGCAGATTCTCAGCTGAAGGTGTAAATTTCGAAGAGCTAGCTCCGACAGAGTGAAACACATCCTTCAGCCGCTGCACACATCGGCTGTCGAAGCTTAAGCATTTTTCCTGGAGTTCTCTAAAGGATTTTTCCAAATTTGAGTATTTATCCACTTCAGCTTTCAGGCTTGCTTCAAAATATTTCTTTTCTTGCTCGAATTTTTCTGATTGTCGAAGCAATTCATTCTTTAATTTGTCATTTTCAGTTTGGACTTCAGCCAAAGAGCCCTCCATGGTCTGAATAACAAAATCCTTCTTTTCTAATGCACCTTCGTGCTCTTTGACCATGATCTCAAGGTCTTGGATTGCGAAGTCTTTCTTTTTCAGATTGGCTTCGTGATTTTCAATTTTTTCAGCCAAATCTTGAATGACAGTTTTGTTTTTCTCTTCCTCCAGATCTTGTTGCATTTTCAGAACCTTGCTTAATAATATGCTCTGTCGAAATGATCTTCGTTAGAACACGACCCAAAAGATAATAATAATAGTAATAAAATAACAAAAATATTCGTTACCTTGAAGTTAGCATAAAGCAAGCTTCCGGCGATGTGGTGTCGTTGATAACGGTACAAATCCGCTTCCAGCTTCGGCAAGCCAATGCTTTTGGAAAGGGTTCTAACAATTTTAGCCTCGGTGCAGTTCCGAAGGCATCTTAGTTTCCCTTCGTTCACCCCACCAAATAGCATAGCGCCTGATTTATATCCACAAGATATGGCATATTTTTTCAACTCCTCTTTCTCAGCGTCTGTTAACTCTTGTCCAAGTAGATCTTGAAAATTAAAATCTTCTCCTTCAGAAATTTCATCAATTTGCTCTTTCCCCTTTTCAGTTGCCGTATTCACCGCAGCTGCAGCAGTTTCCTCTTCAGTCATTTTCAAGAGTATATTGTCAATAACCTCAAGTGTGGTTTCTAGGTTCGACACTTCAGTGGTCCCGGCTTCGGCCCCGGTATCTTTGGCTTCGCCGATCTCAGCTTCAATAGTTTCCACTCCAGTAGCTTCGGCTGCGGCGCCTTCGGCTTCGGCAGTTTCGGCAAAGGCAATTTGTGACACCGACACCGGTGGCGGTGTCTGATGGATCACATCCGTCACTTGAATAATTCTCCGTTTTTTCGGCTTCACAGGACTTTTTGCTGCCGAAGCTGCCTTGTCCCTCTGAAAAAACTTCGTCAGTTCCAGTGCCAGTGGACTTAGCCTGATAGGCAAGGGTTCAGTCATTACCTTCATAATCTCTTCTACTTCCACAGCAGAAGGAGAAGCAGGAATATCTTCTTCTCGGACCGGCGTTTCCGGCTCCGGGGATGCACTTTTTCTCTTTCTTGTAGGGGCCACCTTCGGCTCAGGATTTAACTCTTCAGCGCTAAGATTTTCAGAATCTTTCTTTTTCTTTTTGGCTACCTTGACGACCTCTTCGTCAGTAGCGCTGGCAATCCTTTTTCGCTTCGGGCCTCCGGCATCTCCGCCCAGTCGACCGTAGTCAGCGTATTCAAATCCTATGGCGTCAAGCACCCTGTTCAGCCTTCGTTTCGGCCGAGTGCCGAAGGCCGCTGTCATCAGTTGGTCCTCTTTTTTAGAGTAGTTCCCAAGAATTTCATTGCTCATTATTTCAATTGTATCAAGCCATTCTTGGCAGGGTACTTTAAAATATTTCTTGAATTTATAATGATAAGGTAGCCTGACGAGTTCCCCCTCTTTCTTTTCCCCTTTAAGCTTCGGCATTGTCCACTCTTTCATCGTTGGAAAAACTCTGAAGGCCAGGAATTCTTGCACTAAATCTCTAGTGCCAATATGTTCTGCTATAATTTTGAATTCGCCCAGTGCAGCCCAAGTTGGACCTTCTACTGCCATTTTGCATCGGGGTCTTGTTTCTCCGAAGATTAATTCAAGAGGGCTCTGAACCAGCTTCTCTTTATCTTCATCAACTTTGACATAAAACCATTCTGATTTCCAGCCTGCCGGCCATTTGCTTCGATAGCTGATCATGGGAAACTTCATGGTTTTCCGATAAGCAAAGTTATAGCAACCAAAATTTTCATGCAGTCCATCTTTTCTGGCCTTAGTTTGGTAGTGCAACTCATGAGCTCGACAGAAGCTGTCGGCAAACGGCTCCACCGCCTGGCTTCGGAGAGCCCAGATATAGACGCTGAGCCTGACAATTGCGTTGGGAGTCAGTTGGTGAAAGTAGATACCAAATCTTTGCAGCACATCAGATATCATCCTATTTAAGGGGAATCTCAACCCAGCTTTTAGGAAGCTCTTGAAAATGACAATTTCATCCTTTTCTGGCTTCGGGGTAGTTTCTTCCCCCCCCCCCCCCCGAAGCGAAGTAGCTTCTTCTCATTCTCACTGAAGTAACCCGACTTCACCATCTTGGAGAAATCGGCCTTGGAGACAGTCGACTTCCCGAAGTCCAAGTGGCTGGGCTTGCTTGGCACGACAATATGGTAATCATCATCGGAATCAGCTTCCTCAATATTTCCTTCTTCCGCTTCGGCAACAACTTCTTCTGTCTCGGCAGCAGTCTGCTCTGTCTCGGCAGTATGGATTCCTTCTGAGGTCACCAGTCCGGATCGTTGCATCGCTTCAGAGATAGGAACAGTCTCCGCTCCTTCGGCTTCGCCTCCCTCACGCTCAACTCTAGCGGTTGAGCGCACTCTGGCCATTTAATTCTGAATTTCTTGGGAACTGGAAAACTTTTTCTTCCGAAGCTTTTTCTTCTGACGAAGTAGGCTTTAAACTGGAGCTTCGTCTGATTCCGGGAGTCAAGCTTCGGCTATGGTTAAAAATTTTGGCAGCAAAACAGTGCAATAGCAATGAATGCTGTGGTAACTTCACACCTACCCGCCTGTTTATATAGTGCTGCAGGTAAGAAGGTGAATCGTCAGGATTTTTACACTAGGCAAACAGCTGCTTGCACCCGCTGTGCGGTGGACCGCAGAGACCAAACAGTAACCCTGCAGGGTGGGACCGCTACGCGCTTGGAAACTGAATCGTTTCTCGACAACGAGCTCAAGGAAGGTGTTTTTCGGACCTTCGGCTTCCTGAAGCCTAAGAGACTTTTTTCACGGATCAAGCTCGTTACGAAAAACGATCTAGCACCGCGAAGGGGCTACTGTTGGGACCATGCTTCGTCACCGAAGGTCCTGCAGGAAGAAACAGCTTCGGATGAAGCTGTCTGCACGTGATGACCGAAGGTTGCTGTTCGTGAAGCTTCGAAATTACAAACCGACTTAAAAGTAGAATGACCTTTTAGTCCATAAGTGTTTAAGTCGTTGTTGTAAACTTTTATGAGGGACATGATTGTAATTCCTCACAGGCTGTGTCTTGTGCCTATAAATAGTGAACAATATTCCTTTACTGTTCACGCATTCTTGTAATTGCAATCGCATCACTCGGGAATTATTCTCCGCCAAGGCAGAGGTATAAATGTATCTAATATTTGAATACATTGAGTTGATATAATATGAAAGTGATGTTATTTATTTATAATTTATTTGCCTTTGATGCTTCATATCTTGCATTATTTTATATAATCTACTAGAATCCAATTACGAAGATTCAACCTTCGTAATTGTGCCATCCTTAACCTTCGTCCGAAGTTCATTAAATCCTTAAGGGAATAATGCTTCAGCGGACGAAGGACATTAACATTTAACATTTTATGTTGCCTTGTTCTTAATTCATAGCATTTGAGAACGAGTCCCCAACAGAGCTCTACCACCGCAGCCCCTCGGGCATCCTCCAGCGATGCATTTCCATCGCCGAAGGCCAGGAGCTCCTACAAGAGATACACTCGGGGGCTTGCGGCCATCACGCGGCACCTCGAGCCCTTGTTGGAAACGCCTTCCGACAACGTTTCTACTGGCCGACGGCGATGGCTAACGCCACTAGAATTGTCCGCACCTGCGAAGGGTGTCAGTTCTACGCAAGGCAGACCCACCTGCCCGCTCAGGCCCTGCAGACCATACCCATCACCTGGCCGTTTGCTGTGTGGGGTCTGGACCTAGTCGGCCCCTTGCAGAAGGCACCCGGGGGCTACACGCACCTGTTGGTCGCCATCGACAAATTCTCCAAGTGGATCGAGGTCTGACCCCTAAACAGCATCAGATCCGAACAGGCGGTGGCGTTCTTCACCAACATCATCCATC
Source organism: Zea mays (assembly GCF_902167145.1). NCBI lineage: Eukaryota > Viridiplantae > Streptophyta > Magnoliopsida > Poales > Poaceae > Zea > Zea mays. Next base: position 95,991,557 of record NC_050097.1, read on the forward strand.
GCTTTGGGGTCCCGAACTCAATCATCACTGACAACGGCACCCAGTTCACCGGCAGAAAGTTCCTGGACTTCTGCGAGGATCACCACATCCGGGTGGACTGGGCCGCCGTGGCTCACCCCATGACGAATGGGCAAGTAGAGCGTGCCAACGACATGATTCTACAAGGACTCAAGCCTCGGATCTACAACGACCTCAACAAGTTCGACAAGCGATGGATGAAGGAGCTCCCCTCTGTGGTCTGGAGTCTGAGGACGACGCCGAGCCGAGCCATGGGCTTCACACTGTTCTTTCTAGTCTATGGGGCCGAGGCCATCTTGCCCACAGACTTAGAATACGGTTCCCCGAGGACGAGGGCCTACGCCGACCAAATCAATCAAGCTAATCGAGAAGACTCACTCGACCAGCTGGAAGAGGCTCGGGACATGGCCTTACTACACTCGGCGCGGTACCAGCAGTCCCTGCGACGCTACCACGCCCGAGGGGTTCGGTCCCGAGACCTCCAGGTGGGCGACCTGGTGCTTCGGCTGCAACAAGACGCCCGAGGGCGGCACAAGCTCACGCCTCCCTGGGAAGGGCCGTTCGTCATCGCCAAAGTTCTGAAGCCCGGGACGTATAAGCTGGCCAACAGTCAAGGCGAGGTCTACAGCAACGCTTGGAACATCCGACAGCTACGTCGCTTCTACCCTTAAGATGCTTTCAAGTTGTTCGTATACCTCGTTCACACGCAAAGTTTAGTCATCAAGGAAGGGTTAGCCTTGCCTCGGCAAAGCCCGACCCTCCCTTGGGGGCTAAAAGGGGGAAACCCCCTCTGCGTCAAAATTTTCCTCGGAAAAAGATCTTTTCTGCTAGAATGTCTTTCATGCTTTTTGACTACTTCGAAAGTGGATCCTGAAAACGACGGAGTACACGTAAGCAGCCAAGGCTGACCGAGCCGAGGGACTCCAATGCCTCCGGGATACGGATACCTCACTCATCACCTTCTGCGATAAGTAACTCACGCTCGGATAAGTGACTCCGCGGACCGAACAAGTCTTCACGCTCGAGAACTCCTCTGCCGAAACGATTTTTCGGGCCTTCTCGACTGCGTCGGTGACAGAACCCTATGGACGAGTAAGAGTGCGCGTAAGCGGCAAGGCCGACCGAGCCGAGGGATTCCTATGCCTCTGGGATACGGATACCTCACTCATCGCCTTCCGTGAAAAGTAACTCTCGCTTGGACAAACAATTCTGTTACCGACAAATAAGTCCAGATACTCGAAACAAGAGGAAATGAAACGCAGCTTTACAACACGACGATGGTGTGTTTGGGCCTCGGCGGCCGCAGAAAACATACACACACTACAAGACAATCTGATCCTGCAGGCTCGGATCTTGACAGTTGAAGGGAGCAGCAGCACCCTCGGCGTCAACTACACCTTCGGCGGGGTCGGACCTAGCCTCGGACGGCGACGCGGTTGGAGGATCTCCACTCTGAAGGACGACATCAGCACCACGCCCGGGCCATCGCTGCAAGGGTCTTCTCCAGGAATCTGGCTCGAGCAGACGGCTCGGCCGGCCACCCCGAGGCCTCAGCCAGTTGTCCCCCGAGGGCATCGACCCAACTTGTGGCCTCGACAACCCAACTCCGGCGTCGGTCCCGCCAGTGGACGACCCGGCCAGGCTCCGGCCGACCAAGTCTTCTTTTCGAGCCAACTCAGCCTCTGTCTGTGCTCACACCGCTACCTCCGGCTTCGGCTCATCAAAGAGCGGCCGAGAGTTTCCTTTAACTAAGCAAGAGAAGCCTCGGACAGTAAGGCCGACCGAGCCGAGGGACTCCTACGCCTCCGGGATACGGATACCTCACTCGTCACCTTTGCACGAGGCAACTCACGCTTGGTGAAGCGGTTCAGATAGCCGACATGCGAGTCTTAGTGCTCGAAATGAGGAAAAAACACGGCTCCGCGCCAAAAATACATACATGTTCAGGCCCCGACAGCCGCAATGAACAAAACACCGGCATTCAAGGTGCCATTACAAACGGAACTCCGGTTCCGTCCCCGCGGGTATGAACAACCTCCACATCGGGGACCCTGCGGGGCGACAAGCTCCGGGCGACTCACCAGCGACCTCTGCAGCAGCAGCTATGGTCCCAGGACGGACGCGGCCACCGGAAGGCTCTCGTTCCCGTCCCCGCTCAAGGGACGCGAACCAGACATCAAAGCCAAAGAGCCGGAGGCCGGTCCGTAGACGGCGCTGACGGCCCCGACGGTGGGGAAGCTTCCCCCGGCTACCACCACGTCAGCACCGACGGTGGCGTCCGCCTCTCCACCAACGCCGCACCGGCGAATGCGGGCCGCTCCAAAGCGCACCGGCAGGTCCTCGCTCCCGTCCTCGCCACGAAAGCGAGGAGGAGGACAGAATGTTGCATCCTAGCTGGGGAGCAACAGTTCGCCTTCCCCGGCATGGCTGGGGGACGCCTCCTCCGCAGAGCTGGAGGATGGTTTCCACCACCAGAAGCTAGAAGAGGAGGTGGCCAGCCGACCCGTGCGGGAGGTAGAGCCCTAGCTCGCCTCGCTCTCCGCCCCAGCAAGGATGATGAACATCCTTGAAGCTAAGGGCGGGACCAAGATCGCAGCCCGGCTTGCTTCTCCCCACCCAGGGGCTGGTGGTCACCGTCTTGGGTGACCGCCGGCGAGGGGATGCGGCCGGGCTGCATGATGAAAATCCTTGAAGCCGAACGATGGCTGAAAGGTACCAACTTCCACGAGGTTGCGTTCCTCCAACGACAAGGTGAAAGGATTGCGGGTGTTCTCCATCCGGGGGCTCGGAAGGTGGAAGGACGCGATGCATAAGGGAGCGCAAAGACATGGTCGCCTTTCAAGGGGATCACCCTCCTTTTAAAGGCAACTCTCCCCACTTGCGTCCTCAGCCGTCGCGGGCTGAGTCTTCTCCAACACGCTCCAAGGTCCTCCCCCTACGGCACGGGGGCTAGGTCCCACGCGTCATGCAAGCTGGCCCAGGGCAGAAGAAGCCAAACCGCCGCGCGCGGTGCATGCAACCGCCCAGCGGTTACAAGCATTCCTCCACTTTCGCCCAGACCAGCGGGTGAAAGGGCGGACAGCCATGCAGTCGGCATGCAATCGCGCCAAGTGGGTGCACCCCTCCGACTCCAACGCGCCCAGCATGGAGGCCCAGGCCCACACGTCATGCAACCGGCGCGCCGGTTGCCACGTGCGAGCAACTGCACCGCCACTCGCGCCACTACCGCGCCTCCTCGACTGCGGAACCAGTACTGCGACTCGAGGCAACCCTGCGTATGACCCAACAGCGCCAGCCAGGCGCATCGGTCATGGGCCAGTCAGCCGTGGCAGAAGGCGCGACGGTCGATGCAGCCAAAAATGGGCCGGCAGTAATGGCGGTGGCAGGCGTGCAGAAGCAGCGGTCACGTCGTCAGTCGAGCTCACGTCCCCTCGTGGGACAGCGAGAGAACCCTCTCCCACGACGTGAAGACGACGCGCCCGTGTTCCGTTCCTCGAACGGCCCGCACCCGCGCAACGGCTGCCCCGCGAACCACTCGCCCCGTCGCATTAACTCCGCGGCGGGACAGGCGGCGCCCTTGGCAGGAGAAGCGGGCGACGCTTCGCCTTCGCCATAATGACCGCGTCAAAAAAGGTGCGCCACGTCATCTCGATTTCATATTCTTTCCCTTTTCCTCTTTCTCTCTCTTACAACAGGGACCGGGAAAGGGGGATACTCCGAAAGGGATCCTTCTCCACGAAGGAAACAGGCCCCGAGCCTCCCTACTGATCAGAGGTTCAAAGGCTGGCCCCTCGGAGGGGTTCAACAGCCGCCTCAGAGCGCTTGGGCTCCGCGCCCACTACTGGTCAGAGGTTCGAAGGCCGGCCCCTCGGAAGGGTTCAACGGCCGCCTCAGGCCACTCGGGCTCCGCGCCCACTACTGATCAGGGGTTCGTAGGCTGGCCCACGAAGGGTTCACAGCCGCCTCAGACACAGAGCGAGGGATGACCCTGGGTACGTTCGATACATAACCAAGGCTCGGGCTATGCTCCCGAGGTACCCTAGGACATTTTCGAGACCAGCGGGAACGATCTTGTAACGGAATCCCATCAGAGGGAGGCATCGAGCCCTCGGACCCCGTCAAAAGGGGACCGGGTCCGGCAGATCACCCGCAGGTACTTTTGGAGCGCGCCTCCGGGCCTCTAGCCGACCAATAACAAATGGGGCACGGGCGTCCACTCGGATTACCCGTCAGCAGCTCGCTGGAGACACCATGTTCGGCGCCCTCCAAGGGCAACATGGCGCTTTCCCCCCCCTCCTCCTTGCGGAAAGGCGACGCAGGGGCGTATGTAAAAAAGTCGAGTCTGTCCTTGACCGTCCTCTCACCGTGTGCAGAGGCTCGGGGGCTGCTCTCGCAAACCCGGCTCCGGCCAAACCGTTGACAACGTCAACATACCAGCCCGAGAACTTGGGACCCGACCGTGCACCCGGGCTACGGCCAGCTCGCATGAGGGAACAACCAGACCAACCAAAGTGTTGCGAAATGCACAAAGACCTCGAAGGAGTCGAACCACTCCTCCGAGGCCTCGGGGGCTACACCCGGCGGGTGCGCTCACGCGCACCCACCGGAACAAAACGCAACCGAGAAAGGCTGGTCCCCTTGCAAAAAAGTGCGACAAAAGCCTCCAAGCGAGTATTAACACTCCCTTCGAGGCTCGGGGGCTACTGTCGGGGACCATAATTAGGGGTACCCTCAAGACTCCTAAATCTCAGCTGGTAACCCCCATCAGCACAAAACTGCAAAGGCCTGATGGGTGCGACTAAGTCAAGGATCGGTCCATTCGAGGGACGCGATCACGCCTCGCCCGAGCCCAGCCTCGGGCAAGGGCAGCCGACCCCGGAGGATCTACGTCTCGCCCGAGGACACCCTCCAGCAACGGACACACCTTCGGCTCGCCCGAGGCCCAGTCTTCACCAAGAAGCAACCTTGGCCAAATCGCCACGCCAATCGACCAAATCGCAGGGTCATTTAATGCAAAGGTGGCCTGACACCTTTATCCTGACACGCGCCCTCCAGTTGACAGAGCCGAAGTGACCGTAGTCACTTCGCCGCCCCACTGACCGACCAGACAAGAGGACAGCGCCGCCTGCGCCGCTCTAACTGCTGTGCAACTCGACAGAGTGAGGCTGACAGCAGCCAAGTCCGGCCTCAGGCGCCATAGGAAACTCCGCTTCGCCCGACCCCAAGGCTCGGACTCGGGCTCAGCCCCGGAAGACGACGAACTCCGCTCCGCCCGACCCTAGGGCTCGGACTCGGGCTCAGCCCCGGAAGACGACGAACTCCGCTCCGCCCGACCCTAGGGCTCGAACTCGGGCTCAGCCCCGGAAGACGACGAACTCCGCTCCGCCCGACCCCAAGGCTCGGACTCGGGCTCAGCCCCGGAAGACGACGAACTCCGCTTCGCCCGACCCCAGGGCTCGGACTCGGGCTCAGCCCCGGAAGACGACGAACTCCGCTTCGCCCGACCCCAGGGCTCGGACTCGGGCTCAGCCCCGGAAGACGACGAACTCCGCTTCGCCCGACCCCAGGGCTCGGACTCAGCCCTGGCCTCAGCCGACGGTCTCCGCCTCGCTCGACCCAGGGGCTCGGACTCGACCTCGGCCTTGGAAGACAGACTCGACCTCGACCTCGGAGGAGCCTCCATCTCGCCCAACCCAGGGCTCGGACCGACCACGTCAACAGGAGGCACCATCATTACCCTACCCCAAGCTGACTCAGGCTACGGGGAACAAGACCGGCGTCCCATCTGGCTCGCTCCGCTATACGAGTAATGATGGCGCCCCGCACGCTCTATGACGACGGTGGCTCTCAGCCCCCTTACGGAAGCAAGAGGACGTCAGCAAGGACTCGACAGCCCCGACAGCTGTCCTTCCGCCAGGCTCCGACGCTCCTCCGACGGCCACGACATCACACGAACCGGGTGCCAAAACCTCTCCGGCTGCCACGATGGCATGTACTTAGGGCACTAGCTCTCCTCCGCTAGACACGTTAGCACACTGCTACACCCCCATTGTACACCTGGATCCTTTCCTTACGCCTATAAAAGGAAGGTCCAGGGCCCTTTTACAGAGGGTTGGCCGCGCGGGGAAGGACGGGACAGCGCTCGCGTAAGGCCGCTCGCTCCCTCCCGCGTGGACGCTTGTAACCCTTTACTGCAAGCGCACCCGACCTGGGCGCGGGACAAACACGAAGGCCGCGTGATTTCACCTCTCACGCTTGTCTCCCTCCAGCTTCTTCCCCCCTTCGCGCTCCGTCTCGCGCCGACCCATCTGGGCTGGGGCATGCGGCGACAATTTACTCGTCGGTCCAGGGACCCTCGGGTTCAAAACGCCGACAGTTAGCATTCTTACAGGTGGACCCACAGCTCTTACATGTGGGACCCGTTACACTCTCTTTTCTCTCCCCTTCTTCCGAATCGAATCAGAGGCACAATGCGTCCTCTTCCCAGGCGGCTGGCTGTCTGTCACAGATCCACGATGTGGCGGTGCAGCGGTTTGTCTATGCATTTCTCCGGCGAGGCAGCCTGCCGGTTCTCCGACGCGCGGTGGATCTCCGACGCTGCGGCTCCAGCCACCATGCGAGCCAGAGTAGGCTCCGCGCGCCCCCACCGCGCAAGCCGGAGCGGGCTCCGACCACCACCGCTGCTACCGCTCCGGACGTAGCTCGCGCTCCCCGCCACCTACCCCCCCTCCCCCAGCTCACCCTCCCCAGGCCCCAGCCCTCTCGTCCACGGTAGGAAGCACGCTGATGCAGCAACACCTCTCCTCCACACTCCCCCAGCTGTCTCCTCCATGCTAGGTAACAGACAACAGGTCCTCTCCTCCAGGCTGCCATGCGATGTTATCATGTACTATTGTCATGCTGCTAAAATTGGACAGAGAAATGCAAGCTGGAATTTGTTGAGAATGGAGTTGTGGGTCACGCTCAAATTTGTTGAACGGCTCGAACTGGATTCGTGTGTCGTATGGTCACACTGAAATGTGTCTTGGACAGAGCGTTATAGTCATGCTAAATTCTGCTGAAATTCGTGTGTCGTGGTCATGGTAGTGCTACATTAGGGAAATCCCTTTGTTATTCTATCAGAAACCATCACGTTGTGTAATGGTGTACCTTTAATTATGTTCACTAAGAAGCTTGGTTTGATTCTGTCTTTTGACACCTTTTTTCATTTTTTGGCTTTGAAACAACGTGTAAGTAAACTTTTATATATTTTTCAATTATAACTCTATGCCAAGTTTCAATATTTTATGATCATATATGCTATATTTTCTTACTTTTTGAATTATTTTGCTACAAAAGTGAACCATTTGTTCATCTAACTGTTACACACCTATTTCATGTAAAGATGTCTCCTTTTGAGATTATTTGCTAAGTTATATGGTTTAAATGCATTTCCAAGCAAAAAAATAAAACAAATACCAAATCTAGCCAAAAAATATTGAAACTTGGTATGGAGTCATAATTTTGTCCTACATGTTTGTGATAATAAATTTAGAGAGTTATACAAAAGTATGAATATAGGTGCTTCACAAATGGGCACGTGTCTCGCTAAGTTTCGTAACATCCAATAATAACTTCATAGTTTGAGCTATATTTTTTTTCCTTTTTGAATTATTTTGCTACAAAAGTGAACCATTTGTTCATCTAACTGTTACAAACTTATTTCATGTAAAGATGTCTCATTTTGAGATTATTTGCTAAGTTATATGGTTTAAATGTATTTCTAAGCAAAAAATAAAACAAATACCAAATCTAACCAGAAAATATTTAAACTGGGTATGGAGTCATAATTTTGTCCTACATGTTTGTGATAAAAAATTTAGAGAGTTATACAAAAGTATGAATATACGTGCTTCACAAATGGGCATGTGTCTCACTAAGTTACGTAACATCCAATAATAACTTCATAGTTTGAGCTATATTTTCTTACTTTTTGAATTATTTTGCTACAAAATTGAACCATTTGTTCATCTAACTATTAAAAACTTATTTCATGTAAAGATGTCTCCTTTTGATATTATTTACTAAGTTATATGGTTTAAATGCATTTCCAAGCAAAAAAATAAAATAAATACCAAATCTAGCCAAAAAATATTGAAACTTGGTATGGAGTCATAATTTTGTCCTACATGTTTGTGATTAAAAATTAGAGAGTTATACAAAAGTATGAATGTATGTGCTTCACAAATGGGCACGTGTCTCACTAAGTTTCGTAACATCCAATAATAACTTCATAGTTTGAGCTATATTTTTTTTACTTTTTGAATTATTTTGCTACAAAAGTGAACCATTTGTTCATCTAACTGTTACAAACTTATGTCATGTAAAGATGCCTCCTTTTGATATTATTTACTAAGTTATATGGTTTAAATGCATTTCCAAGCAAAAAAAATAAAATAAATACCAAATCTAGCCAAAAAAATATTGAAACTTGGTATGGAGTCATAATTTTGTCCTACATGTCTGTGATAAAAAATTTAGAGAGTTATACAAAAGTATAAATATATGTGCTTTATAAATGGACACGTCTCTCGCTAAGTTTCGTAACATCAACTATAACTTTATAGTTTGAGCTATACTTCTTAATTTCTTTATTTTTGATTCAAATGTGTAACATCTGTTCATCGAACCATTACAAACTTAATTGATGTAAAAATATTCTTTTTTGGTATTATTTATTGATTTCTATAGTTTAAATGTCTTTCCAAGCAATAAATAATAAATATGGTCAAAAAATATTGAAACTTGGCATGTAGTTATAATTTGGTCCTAGATGCTTGAGAAAAAAAATCAGTGGACTATAAAAAAGTCCGTGTATGATACCCAAGATGTGGCACCCTTGAGTTATTCCAAGTGACGTCGCCCCATTACGCTACGTGAAGCATGCTGTTTCAATGTCGAATCGAATTTTATTTAACTGTAGACGTTTTCTGTTCAATGGGATACTCTGCACCTTCCCGGTTCCCCTGATGTGCAGAATCACAGCTATAGCTGCACGGCGAGGGAGCACTAAAAGAGAGGAGCAGGTCTTGCTGTTGCGTAAGTCCAGAGGAGACTTGCTGCCGGCGTGGAAGGAGAGAAACTGCTAGCTAGCATGGAGGAGAGGGCTGGGGTGCGCAGAGGAGTGGAGCTGTCGGCATGGAGGAGACGGCTTGGGGCGTGCCGAGCCTGCTCTTGCTTGCGTGGAGGCTGGAGGCGAAGGAAGGCTGCACATCGGAGAACCGGTAGGCCGTCGCGCTGTGGATCCTGCTCTCGCTCGCGCGGTGGCCGCCGGAGGCACAGCAGACCGCGCGTGTCGCGTTGGAGAACTAGCAGGCCGCGCGCCGGAGATCCGCCCCACACCGGAGAACCGGCAGGCCACCACGCCGTGGAGAGCCGGTCGTCTGGCGCTTGAGGGGACGATGGATGCGGCCAGCGAGTGTTCTTCGTTGTGCCGACTGACGGCCGATTGGATTTGGAAGAAGGGAAGGGGAAAGTCAGTGAAGCGGGCCTCACATCTAAGAGCTGTGGGTCCACCTGTAAGAAAACTAACTGACGGAAAGACTCCCGTAGCCTCGTGATGTGAATGCTGAGCATAAAATGAATGTTGAAGGGGAAAACTGAGTAGACAATACGGATAAGGGTAGAACTGAGCAAAACGTCCAGACTAAGGGCACGCTTGTAAAAATCCCTTATATAAATGCGTCGTTCACCAGTATGGGTCACTGTCACGCCGATAAGCTCACACTCCAAAAGTTCTGTTGTTAATTATGCATCGCATGTTTAAATTTCAGTTATAAATTAAATATAGTGTAATTATAACACTAATTACAGAGAAAGACTAAACAACTAGACAAATTTATTTAGCCAATTGAGTAGCAAATATTTAATATAGCATTATGAATGAATCATGCACTAATTAGATTTATTAATTTTCGTCTTGCCGTTTAGTTCTTGTCGGTGTTTTGTACCTCGCTCCAACAAGTAAATTTATTGTGCGCGTTCCAGGCTTCGAAAGGTGTGCGCGGAGGGTGCAAGATTTGTACTGATTCGAATAGAATATCCCTACTTCCAGTAATCGATGGATTGCGCTAACGACACCTTGTAGAGTCTCTTCTCGCGCTTTGAGGAGGTCGAAGAACTTCTGAACCTCCAGCGTAGGTAAATCATGATGATTTGAGGCCAATTCAAGCTGCAGATCCTCAAGCATCTAGTCCATCATATCAACATTTCATTTCATCAACTTGTACCTGTGCCGCTCATTCAAGGCATGACTCCCCATGGAGATACAGACCTTTTAGCCTAGCACGAAACCATACGAGCACAGGTATAGTGTGACCTGCCTCTTGCTGTGGCTCGCCATATTTCTGCATTTGTTGCATAGACACCTAATATTATGTATTTGTGACAAAGCAGCTGCACGGTCCAAAAACTCCTAAATTTTTTCAAACCATTCTCTTATCTTTTCCCATCCCTTCTTTTGATTCATTGTCGTTTAATTTAAGTTGTTCATGTCTTCGTTATATCAGCGGTGGAACAATCAAACAATTTGTTAAATTGATCAAATAATTTAGTTGAGCAATCCACCCAATAGTCTTGTAAAAGTTCTTTAATATTCCTTTCTACATAGAAGGTGGCTTGCTTCTACCTATTGTTGCACACTTCCCCATCCATTGAGTTATTGCCTTATCAAGACCAATAAGAGATGGTGCATCTAACTTTATTGTGACACTAAGCTATGATCACCTTTCAAATTGAGACAAGATCTTTTTCTCATCACTCAAGTCATTGTCATTGTACTTCATGCACTACCTAGGACATGTATAACCCCATTAATTAATGGATCTCTTGAGACGTATATGGGGGTTAAGTGAAAAAATCAAGAGACATGCTCTTCTATTTTCGACTTTCTATACATATTGTCTCTTAACCGCATTTAGATCTAGTGTGATGAGGACATCAACAACAACATGAGTACATCTACACCAGCAGCACCTTCTCCAGCCCAGGCACCATCTTTTCCAGTCCAGGCGCCACTCCTTCCACCTGGGCCAGTGACTCGGGCCCGTTCAAGAGAATTGAACTTCATCATGCTGTTAAAGAACGAAGGCCCAGAAGATTAGAAGATGGCCCAACAGGAAGGCCAGGATGGGGCGCCTAGGGAAGTCGTGAACAGTAATCGCGATACTGTAGCGCGACGTGAACAGTAAACGTGATACTGTAGCGCGCTGTGAACAGTAACTGCAGTACTGTAGCGCTGGCCCTACTGTTCACGCCTTTCCTCCCCTACGGCTGTGTCTCCTCTATTTAGTTAGAGTCATGTTTCATTTAGAACTCGAGTTTTGTTTTACGTTAGCTTTAGCTACTCTCGAACACGCGCAAATCAGCGCTGTCTTCGTGTATTCAAAACTCCACCCTCGAGTAATAGATTAGATTGCTCGCATCTTTTTCTTGTTCGTTCTTCGATTGCGCACAGGAAACGATCTTCGTGATTAGGCCGATCTCGCATCAGCAAGGTCGGTAACCACAGGGAGTTGGTTCAGCGATTGCATTGGCGCCTCGGCCTTGCTCGTCGTAGTCGGATCGCAAGGGTCATCTTCCGCCAAATCAAAATTATCTCTACTCGCCGAAAGATCGGGTACCTCAGCTATATCAAGTGGTATCAGATTTCTAGGTTGATCGGTGAGTTTATCGAGTGTTTTTTTCTCCTACAGTCCACAAAACCACATAAAAATTTAGGTTAGACCTTATCCCAGCATCCTTTTGAGCCTTGCACCTTCTTTCAATAATCTGCATTGTTGAATTTGTGTGCTTTCATGTCATTTGTTGCTGGCCGCATTGTGTTTTTTCTCACCATCCTTCTTCCACCATTTAAACCCTAGCGCGCCGCCACCATCTCCCGTTTGATCACGCCACAAACCGAGTCAACACTGCTTCCTTGTTTTTCTCCTTCGGTTACGTAAACAAAACAGAAACAAAAAAAAAGAAAAGAAAAAAAATAAAACGAAAGAGAAAGGATAGAACCAGAGAAAAAACAAAAAAATAGGGAAAGGAAACAAAGCGGTTGTCTCATCTCGGTCGTTTTAACCATAACTTGAGGTACCTTCCTTAAACCGGGCATAACTTTTCGCTCGGTTGTTCAAAAAATCTGAAATTTTTACAGGAGCTTGTTGACACCATTTTGAGGCCAGCCAAACTGGCCTTGGTTTCGATAAAATTGTCAAAAAAATTCAGAAAAATAAAGAAAAAATTCGTCAAAGTTCTTGCATGCTTTTTAGAGAACTTGCTCTTTTTCTGTAGACCACATCTGATCTCTGTTTTAGGTGAAACTTGGTGTAGCCCCTATTTTGTTGCTTCTTGTGCTGAGAAAAATATCAAAAAAATCATACAAAAAAGAAAAACAAAATCACCTGTGATTCCTACTAGTGCCTTTTTGGCCTCGCTAGTACAATATTTACGGTACTGCCATTCTGCTAATTCCGTTCGTCCTTTGCACTTGTGGCCAGCAATATAGTTTTGTGTTTTGCACTATAATTCAACTTTGCATTATTGTTTGATCGTGCTAATCCTTGACTTGAGTGCAGCCTACCCAGAACTCCACATATTTCTACGACGAACAGGTTTCTGTTTCTCCAGGCAATCGCTCATCCAATCTTTCATCGGTTCCACCTGTTGGTTGCAGTTCACCACTGTGGCTTGGTAATAATGGATAAGAACTTGATAACAACATTCCATTGAGCGAGTTGTCACCACCATTCCCCTGTTGTCGTTAGTTTTTCTCCTTTTGGTGTTTTTGTGTTTGCGCTAACTATGGCAGGAGCACACGGCACGGTGGATGCCCAGTTGCAGGAAGTAAGGGGACAAGTTGATGGACTTGCTGCTGACATTAGGACGATGCATGAACGGCTTGATTCAACGGTCACTTCGATGACCGCGCGTTTCAACCAGCTTGACCTTGCTCAAACGGCGACTCGCACCACACTCGACACCATCCTGGCACGCCTTGATGCGTTGACCACAAAGATGGAGCAGGACTACAGCGGTGACAGTGAGCAGGACGATGGATATCGCCGTGGTCGTGCACGCCGTGTGGTTCGTCATTCCCCTAATGACTTATTTGCTAAGATTAAATTTAAAATTCCATCTTTTAATGGTAAATATGATCATGCTGCATATCTTGATTGGGAATTGGAGGTAGAACAAAATTTTCATGCCATGATATTCCTGCTAATAGCCAAGTGAAGGCTGCCATTAGTGAATTTACTGATTTTGCTTTAATTTGGTGGCGTGAGTATAAACAAAAACTTCCTATTAACAGTGTCACTACTTGGACCCAATTAAAAACTGCCATGCGCCACAGATTTGTTCCTTCCTATTATGCCCGTGATTTGCTTAACAAAATGCAGCGTTTTCAACAAGGTTCACAATCTGTTGAGGAATATTACCAGGAGTTACAAAAGGGTATGCTTCGTTGTGGTTTGGTTGAGTCGGATGACGCTGCTATGGCGCGTTTTTGTGGTGGTTTGAATAGGGAAATTCATGATATACTTGATTATAAGGATTATTTTGATATAACCACATTGTTTGAATATGCTTGCAAAGCTGAACGTGAAGTGCAGGGACGACGATCAAAGACATATACTAACTCTTTTGCAGGCCGGGGTTCGACACACAGCTCAACTCCTTCCAGCCCTGCACCTTCTACGCCTAGCACTACACCGCGCACAGGGACGGCCAAGCCAGCGGCGCCCCCTACCAAAGGCGTCGTTTCTTCCATAGGACGTACACGGGATATTCAGTGCCATCGTTGCAGAGGGTTTGGGCACATGATTCGGGACTGCCCAAACAAGCGTACCTTGCTTATACGTGACAATGGTGAGTACTCTTTAGCCAGTGATTCCGAGGAAACTAGTCATGCTATGATTGCCACTAACCATGCAGAAAATGAGGAAGTCCACGTTGATCCCATCGACGCCGATAGGTATGAGAGTCTTGTTGTGTAGCGTGTTCTCAACACACAGGATGCCCAGGCCGAAAAAAATCAGCGACACACTCTAGTCCATACCAAGGGCGTTGTGCACGAACGGTCGATTCGCATCATCATCGATAGTGACAGCTGCAACAATTTGGCAAGTACAGCTTTGGTAGAGAAATTATCCTTGCCCACTCGCGCACACCCACATCCGTATCACATTCAATGGCTTAATGATGGTGTTAAAATAAAGGTAACACGTTCGGTACGTGTCCCCTTTTCGTTGGGTTCTTATTCTGATTATGCTGATTGCGATGTTATTCCTATGGAAGCATGCTCTTTGTTATTGGGTCGACCTTGACAATATGATACTGATAGTTTACATCATGGTCGTTCAAATCATTATTCTTTCATGTTTAAAGGCCAAAAAATAATTATACATCCAATGACCCCTGACCAAATTTTGAAAGATGATCTTACTAGGGCTGCTAAAACTGCACAACAAGTCAAATCAACATCAGCCGCACCTATTAAATTTGAAATCAAGTTGCACTCTCCTGTTTTACTTGCTACACGTGCTGATTTTGATGATCTCCATGAAGCTCATATGCCCTGTTATGCACTTGTATGCTCGTGCATGCTTGTTCCGCTTGATGCTGCACCGTCTTTGGATATACCCCCTGCTGTTGTTAACCTTTTGCAGGAGTATGTTGATGTTTTTCCTACGCACTTACCATCGGGTCTTCCTCCACTCCGTGGCATTGAGCATCAGATCGATCTCATCCCCGACGCTTCTCTTCCAAACCGCGCCCCGTACCGTACAAATCCAGATGAGACGAAGGAGATCCAGCGCCAGGTGCAGACGCTGCTTGATAAAGGTTACATTCGTGAGTCTCTTAGCCCTTGCTCGGTTCCTATTTTACTCATTCCAAAGAAAGATGGGTCATGGCGTATGTGCGTAGATTGTCGTGCTATTAATAACATCACAGTTCGTTATCGATATCCTATTCCACGCCTTGATGATATGTTAGATGAGCTTAGTGGTGCCGTTATTTTCTCTAAGGTTGATTTGTGTAGCGGTTACCATCAGATTAGAATGAAACTCGGTGATGAATGGAAAACAGCTTTTAAAACGAAATTTGGTTTATATGAATGGTTGGTTATGCCATTTGGATTGACTAATGCTCCCAGCACCTTTATGCGTTTAATGAACGAAGTTCTACGGGCCTTCATAGGTTTGTTTATTGTTGTTTATTTCGATGATATCCTTATTTACAGCAAGTCTATAGAGGAGCATTTAGAACATTTGCGTGCTATTTTTGATGCTTTGCGTGCTGCTCACTTGTTTGGTAACATGGAAAAGTGCACATTTTGCACGCAACGTGTCTTGTTTCTTGGTTATGTTGTTACTCCACAGGGCATTGAGGTGGATAGCAGCAAGATTGCTGCCATTTGGGAGTGGCCTACACCGACGACGGTCACACAAATTCGGAGCTTTCTTGGACTTGCCGGTTTCTACCGCAGATTTGTTCGTGATTTTAGCTCCATTGCAGCGCCTCTACATGAACTTACAAAGAAAGATGTGCCGTTTGCTTGGACTGATTCGCAGGAGGTAGCGTTCAACACTTTGAAAGATAAGTTAACCCAAGCTCCCCTCTTGCAATTGCCTGATTTTAATAAAGTATTTGAACTTGAATGTGATGCTAGCGGTATTGGGCTAGATGTTGTTTTGTTACAAGAAGGAAAACCAGTTGCTTATTTTAGTGAAAAATTAAGTGGTGCTAGTCTGAAATATTCTACATATGATAAGGAGCTTTACGCTTTAGTGCGCACTTTGCATACATGGCAACACTATCTTTGGCATCGTGAGTTCATAATTCATTCTGATCATGAGGCTTTAAAACATATTCGTACCCAAACAAATCTGAACCGTCGTCATGCTAAATGGGTCGAATTCATTGAGTCCTTTCCTTACATTATTAAACACAAGAACGGGAAGGACAATGTTATTGCTGATGCTTTGTCTCGTCGCTATACCATGCTGTCACAGTTAGATTTTAAAATCTTTGGTTTGCACACTGTGAAGGATCAATATGTTGACGATGCTGATTTTAAAGATGCTTTCGGCCATTGTATTAATGGGATACCATGGGGCAAATTTCACATACAAGATGGGTTCCTGTTTCGCGCTAACAAGCTGTGTGTTCCAGCTAGCTCGGTTCGTCTTTTGTTGTTACAGGAAGCGCATGGAGGTGGTCTTATGGGGCATTTTAGCGTCTACAAGACGCATGAGGTGTTGGCTGCCCACTTCTTTTGGCCTCGGATGCGCGCTGATGTTGAGCGCCTTGTTGCACGCTGCACTACTTATCTGAAAGCTAAGTCACGGTTGAACAACCATGGTTTGTATATGCCTTTGTCTGTTCCTACTTCCCCTTGGATTGATATTTCGATGGATTTTGTTTTGGGATTGCCTAGAACTAAGAAGGGGAGGGATAGCATTTTTGTGGTTGTTGATCGATTCTCCAAAATGGCTCATTTCATACCTTGTCATAAGACTGATGATGCTAGCAATGTTGCTGAATTGTTTTTTAGAGAGATTATTTGTTTGCACGGTATTCCCAATACAATAGTCTCGGATCGTGATGATAAGTTTCTCAGTCATTTTTGGAGATCTCTGTGGAATAAATTGGGAACTAAATTGCTGTTTAGCACCACTTGTCACCCTCAGACTAATCGAACTTTGTCTACCATGCTTAGGGCTGTTTTAGACAAAAATTTGAAACGTTGGGAGGATTGCTTGCCTCATATTGAGTTTGCTTATAATCATGCAACACATTCTTCTACAAAGTTGTGCCCTTTTCAGATTGTTTATGGTTATATTCCTAGGGCGCCTATTGCTTTGTTTTTGCTTGATGCTGAGGACGCCCCACACATTGATGTTGTTGCACATGTTGAACAAATGATTAACCTCCATAAACAAACTCAACAAAACATTGCTGCTGCTAATGCTAAATATCAAGTTACTGGTAGTAAAGGCCAAAAACTAGTTACTTTTTTGAACCTGGTGATATGGTTTGGTTGCATTTGAGAAAGGATCGTTTTCCTACTTTGCGCCGTTCTAAATTGATGCCTCGTGCTGCTAGTCCTTTTAAGATACTATCCAAGATTAATGCTAATGCTTATATTCTTGACCTGCCTACGGTGTTTGGTGTTTCCACTAGTTTTAATGTTGCAGATTTGAAACCGTATGCGGGAGAAGATGAGGAGTTGTCATCGAGGACGACTTCAGTTCATGAAGAGAAGGATGATGAGGAAATCAACACCAACACGAGTACATCTACACCAGCAGCACCTTCTCCAGCCCAGGCACCATCTTTTCCAGTCCAGGCGCCACTCCTTCCACCTGGGCCAGTGACTCGGGCCCGTGCAAGAGAATTGAACTTCATCATGTTGTTAAAGAACGAAGGCCCAGAAGATTAGAAGATGGCCCAACAGGAAGGCCAGGATGGGGCGCCTAGGGAAGTCGTGAACAGTAATCACGATACTCTAGCGCACCGTGAACAGTCCCGCGATACTGTAGCGTGTCGTGAACAGTAACTGCGGTACTGTAGCGCCGCCCCTACTGTTCACTCCTTTCTTCCCCTAGGGCTGCGTCTCCTCTATTTAGTTAGAGTCCTGTTTCATTTAGAACTCGAGTTTTGTTTTACGTTAGCTTTAGCTACTCTCGAACACGCGCAAATCAGCGCTGTCTTCGTGTATTCAGAACTCCACCCTCGAGTAATAGATTAGATTGCTCGCATCTTTTTCTTGTTCGTTCTTCGATTGCGCATAGGAAACGATCTTCGTGATCAGGCCGATCTCGCATCAGCAAGGTCGGTAACCACAGGGAGTTGGTTTAGCGATTGCATTGGTGCCTCGGGCTTGCTCGTCGTAGTCGGATCGCAAGAGTCATCTTCCGCCAAATCAGAATTATCTCTACTCGCCGAAAGATCGGGCACCTCAGCTATATCATAGTGGTTCAACCATTCAGGGATGTATTATGGAGTCTCTTTGCCATCTCTTATACTTAGAAAATCGATCTGGCACTATAGGAAAAACAGGAAAAAACATCGGCCAGGAATCGAAGTTCTTACTCGAATAGGCCAACGGTCTTAACTTAAGAACATCGGTTTGCCAACGTTCTTAACCGACATACAGTAGTTGACATACTTGAACAACTAAGAACATTGGGGGCTGATGTTCTTATGTTAAGTACGTTGGCCAGGTCAATGCTGACGTACTTAACTAGTTAAGAACATTAGTACGGAGGGACCGACATTCGTAACTACGAGCCTTGTGGCACCCGACCGAGGCTCCACGGAAGAGCCACATGCCATTTACTACGTCGGTCGACCGACGTACTTGATAAATTAAGTACGTCGGCCATTAGGACCGACGTTCTTAAATGGCCACTAGGCCAATCGCTCGCGTTGCCACGTGCCTTTAAGTATGTTGGTGAACTGATATACTTAGCTGACGTGGCCTTAAGAATGTCGGCTTGGTCGTGTTCTTATTATTATGTTTTAAAATATAAACCCTATTCTAGCTCCCTCCCCGGATGAGAAGCCTCTAGAACAGGGTTTATATTTTAAAACCTGCATACATATATACACACAATAGTCCAAGACACAAGTCTCAAACACAAGTTTACACACATACACAATCGTCCAAAAGACCACACGACACAAGTCCAAACATCGCATAAACATGTCCAAACATTACATAAAGTCTACAAGTCCATCAAGCTTGAGGTGGGTCGTCGGTCGGGTTGAGGAGCTGGTCGACGAAGTTCGTACCGTCGTCTGGATTAGGACACGAACCCGAACCCATCAAAAGATGTGATCCATATGTTACCGAATAGATTTAGCTTGATTTACTCCATTTTATTTAACTATAGCTCAAAGTAGACTTAACTTACCACTCCAAGTGATGGAGGTTGCTGTGTCGGCCATGGAGCATATCCCCAAGGCATTTGTGATGGCCCCATTGGAGGATATACCCATGACATCTATGCTGGTAGCATCGACGTTGGCATGTGAGGCGACATCGGTGTTTGCATTTGAGGCGGCATTTGTAAAGCATATACCCACGACATCATTGGGGGCATTATTTGGTTGTGGGGACCTATCCCAGATCCCTGTAACAAGAGAATAAGTGTCATGTTTACGATTAATAACTCTAACTTGATAATGTTTCACAAGTTTATCTAAGATGCATCACCATGCGAAGATGCGTGGTTCGTTGGCGGAGTCGGAGTAATGCCTTGTTGAGGTACTCAACTACCGTACATCTACAAGCAAATGGGTTACTAATTGTGTATTTAGAATCATTTGGAAAAACTGACAAATAACTAAATTCAAGTCAAGCTATTACTTGTGGATGCATCCACATATACATATAGGAACGACTTTGGAGCTATACCTTCAGTGGTTCCTAAGTTATTTGCACATCATTAGCATATGAAGAGTCGAGCTATTATTTGTGGATGCATCCACATATACATATTTTGAGATTGCATCATTATCATATGTTGTTGCATTTGTTGCATCTCCTACCACAGTTGTTGCATCTCCTCATCCTTTGCAGATGATCGCCGAGGCCGACTGGTCCCCACAGAGGAGGATGACTGCCTACTATAACTTCAGTGGTCTACAACGCCATCGATGATAGGAAATCTGCACAGAGTGTTATAATACATACAATAGGGTAGAATCACAGTTATTGAAATAAAATGAATTGACAATATAAAGTGCCTCCCATGTCGCACACCTCCACCAGCTGCATAAGCTACCGCCATGTCAAAGTCAGCTATCATCCAATCGATGTCTGGTCCATGTTTCTCTTGCATAGTTTCAATATAGCAACCCTACAAAAAATTGATTTCAAATTAAATTTCAAATTTAGAGTTTTGAGTTAATATTGGGATGTACCAACTTTTGTGTCGAATTGTCGTCGCAAAGAATCTCCGGGTGATCCGGATCTGGACCCTTGTGTCCCGCGACGTACGTCTGGACAATGGTAGACTCGACGCCATCTCGAGAAGCCTGCAATACAAGATTACATGTCCATAGATTTGTTTAAGAAATAGAATTAACAATCATTTAATTAACTAGGTGTTTAGCCTTGCCAGCGTACCATCAGCCCCAAAACAGTGGAGACCAGGCTTACTCAACCGGTTCCACGATTTCTATTTGATCTAGCTTTGAACTCATCTGAAGCCTAGTAACCACACAACCAGAGCCAAGCATCTGGATGCTGGCTCAACCAATCCACCTCACTTTCCCTGTACTGTGCTGTTGTCAAGTGTATCTTCTTATCTGCCTCTCTACACATGTTTGTCTTCTAGCGCTTATGCCAGACAACCACCGCCTTGACTCGTGCATCATACATCATGCCCTTCACAACTCTTTGGGTAGTGATGTTAAAAACCTGTTGCATGTGCTAATCATCAAGGCTCATATCATCAAGCAAGCGATATTGTTCCTATAATATAGACAAAGTATTGTTTGTTCACATCAAAGCGAAATACGATAAAAACTGTGGAGTGAGAAAAACTAACACAAAAGCTTTCCCAACGGCGTCTGCATGGGACCTGCCACAACCATAGGGCTTTAAGGCCCAATGGCTCCAGACAGTAACCGCGATGGTCACACCTGCCTCGGTGACCATTTACAGGTAGAAGAATCTACAGCAGATCCCAATCACGGTGTTGACTAGTTTATGGCGGCCTTGTCCATCCCAGTTCACCTCTTCCCAACCCCTGGTCCCCTTCGACCTTATTATGTGCCGCTGCTCGAATTCCTTCCAAGGCTTCAACGTTAGGGACCGACGAAACCTGCACAAATAAAACTTGTTATTTGAAAGTGAAACTAATTGTAAATGTGTTAATTAAGAATAAAATACCTAATGTTGCCAGCGGCTGCCACTTCATCTGCCTCCTCCTTATCTGCTGCTGCCTTAGCCTCCGCCTCATCTGATGAGTCTGATCATCTTAATCATCTGCCGCATGATCTGCTACTGAGTGATCTAACGGCCGCTGTTGGTCTGAAAGAGGTGAGATGAGATTCTCTAGTCTCTATCGACTAGATGTGGTGCCCAGCGAATGGAAACAGCATTAAGATACACACAAATGGAAATAACATTAAGATACACAACATTAAGATCTAGTACCTGAAACAAGGAAGAGGGGGAGTCCACAGTAGGAGGATCAGCCTCCCTACTCGAACTGTATCAAATGGACCTAGAGGAGCCTTCACCCTTTTTCTTCCCTTTCCCCTTACCAAAAACCCTCAACATCTGCACAATTTCCACACAAATAGTTAGTATAAACGATTCAATTATAAAATAAATTTAAGACAGGTATATGACATAAATTATAGGAATAAACATACATAAATGGAGTAATAAAAAATCGTCAGTATCAGAATCCTCTTCCCTAACACTCACATTAATGAGTCTTTCAAGAAGTCTTGTTGACTTTCGACGTTTTGCATTTGAAGGACCTGGTTCTTCGTCCATTAACTCTACTTGTTCGACGGGTCGAGAAACTAATTCATTAATAAGGGCTGTCCATCCAGATACAATATCATCATCTTCATCACCGTTTCCTTGATCACCTTCTTCTTGATAGAGATCATAAAAATCATCATTTGTGATGCTTACGTTGTAGTTATCATATCGTTCAGGGTGGACTTTTGGATTAACTTTGCAGAGAACCCACCATGCCTTCAAGCTTAGGTGAGGATAACTTAAGTAGTACACCTGATTCACTTGATGGGCAAGCACAATATTGTTGTACTTATTTCCTTTGTATCGTGATGTGTGCTTTATCTCGACAACTCTAAACTCGTCGACTCGTGTCCCGACTCGAGGATCAAACCATATACAATCAAAGGTCACAAACATTAGAGGTTTACGACCTCCAAATGTATACTTGGTTAGATCTTCAACAACACCTTAATGGTCAAACATTTAATTATTGTCACACCCGGATTTAGGGGGCCAAACCTGGGCGCAACTCACATGTGTGTTAGGATTAAGTCTCACACATATGATGACTCATGGTACAGAAACGAATGTCACATCTTTAATATATAATAGAGTTCTATACAAAATATTTAAATAATTACATCATACGTAGACACGATCCAGCAACCATAGTTGACTGGGAGACGATGGCCTAGACCTCTCATGAATCTCATCGCGACATCCTTCATGCTCCTCATCTTGTGGTACTTGTCCTTGACCTGGGGGATGTGAGTACAGCAAGGGTGAGCTCACATATGTTCATCACTCAACAAGTTGTGGGGAATAATGTGCATGAGTTCACTTATGGTGGGAGCTCATGTGAAGTGTAAGGCTTATCAAAGAGGATGGTTAAAGCTGAGCATTGCTTTTATAGTTGGTCAAAGTTTTATTAGCAGTTACTAAGTATAAGTAGATACTAACCCAAATAAATAAGAGATCACATTTAATAATAATAAACCCACAATGCAATGCATATGACAAATTAAGTTTAGCTCCGTAAATTACTCATGTGAGGGTTCGAGCTGCTCATGACCGTGAGCACGGCTAATATACCAGTTTTACACTTTGCAGAGGTTGCACATCTTTACCCATAAGTCGTGTTACCCATTTGCCAAGGGATTGTGACTTCCCATTCATCTCTGCCAAGGAGATGAGGCATGGTAGCACCACGAGGCCTTTACAAAGTTCCACTAGCTTCAGAAAACCCGCTACGGTTTCTGAGAAGGGCAATATAGGAATCCCTCGAACGAAAAGCCATCGCAGCATGATAGACCTGAGAACCTCCCTATACGCAGCTTCTCTACCGCCCTTGCCCCTTTCGAGTAAGGTAGTCCTCCACTAGTTTCCCTAATTAGTCATCCAAGGTCGTCCCATACCACCCTTGTGGTAGCACTATTTTCCTAGGTGGTTCTCCATTTTCCAATTAACATAATGATCTTATCATGAACAATAATTAAAACAGAAACAAAATTAAAACATAATCATAACATAACATTAATTTCCCAAAACCAGGTAGAGCAATAGCAAATCTACCCAATAGTTCTTTTGTTTGCAAGGTGTGGGATAAACAATGCTAGGGAAACCTATTGGGTCCCATCAAATTAACCTGGGCATGTCATAGTGATTGACTAGAACATTCATGGTTAAAGAAAAGTGATCAAGGGCACAACTTGCCTTAGACTTGAGATCCTAGGTACGTCACTAAGCTGGTCTTCGGGTTTCTCGTGTCCTCACTGCTACTCGTGTCAAAACATACATACATTGCATAGGAGAAATTAACATCACACCAACATAAGAACAAACAGCGTAAGAATACTCTACGCGTCGCTACTAGAGCGTAGGTTCGTGAACCACTAAATCTAGAGTTATGGTTGTAAAGATATGGTTTTCTGAAGTTCTTAGGTGATTACACTATGGAACTATATTCTATGTTGATTAGTCCAAATCAGGTGAGGAGGATATTACTAACTCAACTCTAATCTATGTCATAACCTGATTAGAGATCATGTTACAATCAAATTATAATTATAAACATGTTGACCTTGGATTAGGAGAGTTACTAATCATAGCTCAAAATATCTATTTATAAACATAGGTGATATGATAAAATAATGTGGTTACTGCGTAGACAAATTTAATACGAGACTAACACAACTTGAACGGAGTAATTCAGAGTTAAGGTGCAAAAGTTATGTCTCAAACAAGTTTTAGGACTCTTTTTATACAAGGAAATACTATCCAGGGATGTTTCTGTGAATACCACGGACTGTTCTATAAAAACTGAGGACCCAACCCTTATTTCCTTTACACTGATAGGACGGTGGGTTTATTACTTAAAGCCAGAGGGGCTCTTTAGCTAATTTACAACGGCGAAGGGGTATCCTTGCGTCTGGGCTGTTGGATCTATGCCCGATGGTGCATATTAGCTTTGGGCGCTTTATGAACCGATACAAGCGATCAACCGCACGATCCAAATCCAGCGCACAGGATTCCATGGGCCGAAGTGTTATCCTGGCCGCATCACACAAGATCAACGACCGAGATTTAAACTATGAACCGGTATCCCATTGATCTATTCCTAGCCGCCCATCCTATGATCTATGGCCACGATTAAAATGAGCTGGAAAGTTACCATCTTCTAATCTCCTCTGTTGGCTATCGATCTGACGGCACGCACGCGTCTTCCCCAACACGACTCCCCCAGCCTACCCTGCGCTCGACCCGCGGTGGGGCTGTTGCGAGGCTATAGACAAGATAAGTTTATGATTGATGGGTTGAGGTGTTATGTGGTTACATAACAGATCTAATCTTGTACTTATCTGTTACAATCCTATCCTATCTATTAGAAACTCTAACAAACTCGAAACCAAATTTGTTACATGACAGATCTAATCTGGTACTTATCTGTTACAATCCTATCCTATCTATTATAAACTCTAACAAACTCGAAACCAAATCTATTACATGACATATCTAATCTAGTACTTATCTGTTACAATCCTATCCTATCTGTTAGGAACTCTAACAAACTCAAAACCAAATCTATTGTGCAGGTGAGAAGTTTGGCCAGGAGGTTACAATAACTACGATGGTTAGTTTGTTACAAACAACAAGGGATGGCTAATGTCATGGATGATGTAACAGCGATGCAAGATCCGGCAAGTGGAATAAAAAATAGGAGGAAAAACTCACGTGGGATGTGTTCCTTAAGTGGCCAAATAGGTAAGCCTTTTATTTGCTATTCTTTTTTTCCTGTTTTTTATTTCTAGATTTAGTTATCCCAATTCAAATCTGATTTTAGGTTTTGAAACCATAGTTATATGCACAACCAAAACACCAACATGAATGCAAACTAGTCGGTTGCCCGTGCGTTGCGACGGGTCATAACAATACCCACGTAAACTATCCACCAAAAAGTATCTCAAGATTTTTTATTGATTATCTCCTCTTTCTGCATAATATTTTTTATTTCAATAACTAATGTTGTTGTTTACTCCATTCAATATGTCTTGGTACAACACGGCCAATGAAGGGAGCGATTAGAAGAGAGTTCACAACGACTGACTTAACGAACAGAGATTATAGAATGACATAATTCCAACATACAGAGACCAAATAAGACAAAGTTTGTGAGCTCAAGTTTCTAAAATAAGTCACATGAACTCAAACTTATAAAAAAGATAGATCAAATTTTGAAGTGGTTGCTAAAGTCAAGCATCAATAAAAATTGGATGCGCTCCATACAAAATATGGTATTTCGTAGCAGTTACTAATATTTATAACCAACAAATAACCTTTTCTTTTACTGTTAGTGTGATAAATCATTATTGCTCCATCCAATTTAGCAATCTCAAACAACATGGAGTCCATTGCACCAATGTGGTCTCAGAAACGACCTAATGCTTGCAAGAGCCAAGAACACAAGGGACGAGCACCCTGTGCTAGTGCCCGCATGGATCTCCAAATCCTAACACATATTTTGCAGGATCCATGAGCCATCATCACAAGAACACAAACCATGTGCAAACAATAAACAAAGTATTAACACACCCAAATTATGTTCAGTCCTTAGCACAACAAAAAACTAACACCAAAACAACAGAGGAACAACACAATAATTTTTGCAATGACAGAAGGATGGGTGACAGGTACATAGAAGCGGTAGAAGCATACCGAGTCGACACCGTGGTAAGGAAAGGGCCATGTAGACAGGCGATGACAAGCCATCGAACGGGTACCATAAGCAGCAAATTAGTGACTCCATCCCTCGCTTCCACACTTCCAAGGTTTTGTAGAGCAGGAAGGGAAGGAAAGAGGCGAGCATACATGTTCGTTGCCGAAGAAGGACATGACGAAGACCTGAGCATCTGGAGGCAACATAGGTACTATACCGCTAGATACATATAGGGAGAGAGCACGCAATACATGGCATCGATCCAAGAAGGGCCAGAGAATGCGAGTGCTTTTGTAGCCCTGGACCCGCCGAGGCGACACAACACCACCACCAACTCCGTAGCATATGCCGACTACTGCCGCGCCACGGGCCTTGGTTGTCCAATATCTCATACCTGGACTCCTCATTGCAAAGATAACATAAGTGTGGCAGGCTCCACCGTGTCCTCCTCGGCGGCACACACGAAGAAAGGCCAACAGCAAGACCGACTCGCCCCGTACCCATGTCGAAGAGCATCGGTCGGCTGGCGGCTGCGACCGTGGGCGGGGGCAGTAGGTTGGGGAGGAAGAATAGGGCGAAGACCGGGACGACGAATGGGACGTCCGACAACAGCGAAAACGATGGTGTGTGCATACTGTGAATCATCCTCGTGGACGTGCAATAGCCACTGCGCGGGTCAGTGTCGAGGCTGGGCTAGACTAATACGGGGAGGAGGTGCTTGCTCCCACGCCCTCTGCCGAAAATGTGGTGGCGCGGAGTCACAGGTATGAGGGGAGATAGAAAAGAAGCAGGATGGCGAACGAGTTGGCGGTAACTGAGGCGAGGACCATGATTATCATACGGATGTATAGATAGCCAAATGGGCCATGTCTGACGGACCGGCCCGAGGCACAACGCATTTAATAATGCGTGGGCCAGCCCGGCACGAGCGTCGTGCTATGCTTGGACTATAGCCTCGGCCAGTAGTGCTGGCCCGACCCGACACGATTATATTTTTTTATTTTAAAAAACGTATATACATATGTACAAATTATATTCAATATTAAAACATCTGAGCATGATGTTCTATTGGTTAGACAGCTTCACCCAGTGTCTCCTGCCCTTCTTCTATTATAGGGCGTGGGTTTGAACCCCACCTCTTACATCACTTTTTTAACATTTTACGTTGATTTAACCAAATGGCCTGACGGGCTAACAGGCTGGCCCGACACAGTCAGTAGGCCGGCATGTTGTGCCTGGGCCAGAGCTATGGCCCGCGGGCGTCGGGCACGTGTTGGGCCGCCGTTTGGCCATCTATATGTGGAGGTTTATTTTGGGACATGGAGGTTCGTTGCACGGAGCGGACGGGCGTGTTGCGGGTTAATCTTAAATAGATGTGAGGGGGGTTTTTATTAAAAGATGACGCGGGACGACCGTTGAAACTGGTGCTTTAATATAATATAGATATATATTTTACATTTATTTACTCCATTTTTACTTTGCTCAAATATGTATTTGTATGCATGAAATTTAATAAGCATGGAATTCACATAGCTAACCCAATAGGGGTGATTTATATAGAATAACTCATTATCCTATTTATTATAGTTTAAGTATATAGCCAACATTTTATATTTACTATTTATTAAATTTTAAGGAAGATAGTCTCAATTCATAACTTCGTTATAATACCCATGAAATTTTAAATCTTTAGGGAATTTTCTTAATTCGCCAAGATACAATTTTGGAGTGTTACAATTATCAGAATTATATGCACTATCTAATACTCCGTTGTTCTTGGTGGCTGCAAGCAGATGACTTGCTCCAAGTTTTTTGTCCAAAAATAGAACCCATTGATATCATAACGATCGAATTTCTTTGCGATCAGTTAACCATGTGATATTTCTATCAAGTGCTAGGACACTTCAACATTGGGTTTCGTACACTACATGCATGTGCAAACGAATCAGTATTGTCAAAATATTCAGAATATATGTAATAGAAGTTCAAAAAAATGGGTATGGAGATACTTACATGTTCATGGAACCACTGAACAAAGGAAGGACCGCCGGACATTCCGTTTAAGCATAGGTCATCCAATTACTTCAATGTAAGTCGTTGAGAAGTTACCCGATACATGTTGTCCAATATTTCAAAATATGGATTAAGTTCCTCCATATTACTGTACAAGAAAAGCAAGGACATGTTGCGCTCCAACGTATCTACAAGATGTGAGGTAGAATCTCCAACCCCTTTGCCCTGCCATTGGAAACCACTAAGCTCGGTTAATGGGGCTTGCTGTTCGAATTGGCATCGTGTCGTTTGAGCATTGATGTCATTTTTCTATGAGAAATACTTTGTTGAAAAGATTGTAATGTCCTTCGCTGCAAATGCCTCTGCAATGCAGCCCTCTACCCTAGCCTTGTTTCGCAATATCGTTTTTAAGTTTTTTCATTTCTCTTTCCTGACTATATCTGAACTGTGCAGGTCCTCCTACCAAAGCTTCCTAAGGGAGATGCATTAGCAAATGTTGCATACAATTCATAATTCTAGGTGGAAAGTATTTTTTCCATTTTGCAAACAAGTACAACAATTTCCTTCTCAAGCTTCTGCATCAGTTTCTTTAAGATTTCCATTGCACATATATGTCAATAAATGTAACTAAGTTCAACTAGTATTTTCCACATCCCCGGTACTGAAATATCCACGAAACATTACAACACGATTCTTTCTATCAAAATATGGTAATCGTGACTCTTCAACCAAATTAGTTTACCCGTGTTGAGGTTAACTTCCCGTTTTATATTTGCCGCATATCGATCTGGGAAGTTCAATGTTCTCAACCATGCAAGTTTCCCTTCTCGTTCTTTGGGCTTTACAAAATAGGGATCTCGTGTCCTTTTCTCCTTTCCATTTTCATTGCATTTTAACTCAAGGTCCGGGTGATCACAGAGAAGGGCTAAATTGTTTCTTGCTTGGATGTTATCTTTGGATTGACCGGTGACGTCGAAGCCCATGCTCATGATGCTTTCAGCAACATTATGCTCCTGATGCATCAAATCTATGTTATGGGGTAAGATCAATGCTTTCATGTATGGTAGCTCCCAGAGAAAGGAGATGTGCGTCCAGTTGTTTTCTTAATTATACCATTCGAACCACCTCCATCTTTCGGTTTTAGGTCACGATGTTGTCTCATGATATTTTCACTTGTTTGTCACTTAAGAGCCCCATCTCTAACCCTCTTTCCTTTCCAAAATGAATTTGTATCTTTCCTAAAAGAATGATTGGCGGGAAGGATACTTCGGTGCATATTAAAAAATGTTTCCTTTTTGTCGTGCTTTAACCTATATGCTTGCAACTCACTCATACATATCGGACAACGCATCCTACCGTGGACACACCACCCACACCAAATGCCATATGCTAACAGATCATGAATTGACCATAGATATGTCGCTTGTAGATTAAATCTACAATTCATATGGCTATCATAAGCCTCCACCTCTTGCCACAACACTTTTAGCTCTTCGATCAATGGTTGCATAGATTTTATACACGGATCCTTAGGGACAAGAATAACCAAAGCAAGAAACGTGACCTCTTCTTTCATGCATTTCATAGGAGGGAGATTCACTACAGGAATCCACTTAATTCCCGTCGGCTAAAAACCGACGAGAATAACCTCTAAACCGATGGGAATTACTAATTCCCGTCGGCATATGGCTAATTCCCGTCGGCCCTGAGCCGATGGCCATCAGATGTCGGGGATAAGCTTATTCCCATCGGGCGCTGATGGGAATAAGGAATCCCCGTCGGCCACGCACAAGCCACACACAATATTGTAGGGCATAATGAAAACTGGGCAACATGAGTACGGAGTGGAACTTCTGCTGAAAGGAGTGAATCTGTCTGTCGACAAACCAAGACGAACACTTCTAGGGTCCCTTCCAAATTCTAAATCAAAATGGTCCAGTGTCTGCCATCCTTGCCATATGATGGATGCACCATGATATCGGAATTGGTCCTGACAATCGCCTTCCTTATTCCATCTCATTTGCTTTGTTGTCTCATGATTTAGAAACAACCGTTTGAGCCGTGGAGTAATATGCATGTATCGGAGCTGCTTGACCGGGACTTTTGTGGTGACCTTAGTGCCTTCCTTGTCCACAACCACTACATACCTTGAGTTCTTGCAGTGCAACAATGGGTGTCATTTTCGTGGTCCCTACAGAACAACATGCAATTATTTTTGCACACATCATTCTTCTCATAGTTCATGCTGAGACCCGAGACAATCTTTTTAGACTGATACAAGTTCTCTAGCATCTTATGATTTGGTGGGAGGAGATAAATAATCAACTTCACGATATCGTTGTAGTAGTTATTTAAGAAGTTGTACTTGGATTTTGTCACCTTAAGTTGTGTTATGACCTGAAGTACGATCACTTTGGTGCCCTCATGGACTTTTGCATCCGTAGCTTCTAGCAACTTGTAAAACTGCTGCACTTCCTCTGGCGGGGTCGGTCGGTCTCCAGTGATGGATACTCATGTCGAATGTCATCTAGCATGTCCTCCATTCGGTCTTAGTCCTCGTCTGTGTTCGACTCTGGAGGAGCATCCACCTCTTCATGCTCACGTCACACTAGATAGTCTGGCTTAAAGCCATATTTGCAAATATGAATGGAGAGGTCAAACTTGTCCAGTAAGATCAGGTTTCGACACCTAGTACACGGGCATTTCGCCACACGAGGCTCGCCAACAAATGCGTGTGCCATAAATTCGTCAACAACCTTAACCCATGCATCAGATTTCCCCAGGGTGTCACCGTTGAAATAATCGTACATGGCCCTTCTTCGATCGTCACATTTTCAAAGCAAATGGAAAAACGTAGATCATAATCATTGTAACACCCCGTCCAATCCCTGGACCGACGATACTTACTCCTGGTAGCTCTCTAAGATCATATATTGTCCCCACAGACCAACATGGGTCTTTTGTGCGCACTTTGTTTTCACTCATGCGCACCCGAGAAACTTCCGGGTTGGTCACCCAGCCTAAATTGCTCCAAGCCAAGCACGCTTAACTTGGAGGTTCTTTCGAGATAGGCTTCCGAAAAAGAAGATGCACCTTGTTGATATGATTACTCTATTAATTCTATTAATCCTTGGGCCAGGATATCCCATCCCAGGGGCTAGGATATCACAATCCACCCCCTTAGAAGACCGACGTTCTCGTCGGTCAATCCCAATCCAGGAACCTCTCCTCTTAGCTACGTCTGTGTGTCTAGTGTCGTCATATGCCATGCCATGTGACCACTCCGGGCCCACATGCGTCATGCGCAATATACCTGAACCCCCTAGCCCACACACGCCCGTGAAACCTCGAGGGTTGACTCTAATACCACTTGTAACACCCCGTCCATTCCCTGGACCGGCGGTACTTACTTGTGGCAGCTCTCTAGGACTTTTGTGCGCACTTTGTCCTCACTCATGCGCACCCGAGAAAACTTCCCGGTCGGTCACCCATCCTAAATTGCTCCAAGCCAAGCACGCTTAACTTGAATGTTCTTTCGATATAGGCTTCCAAAAAAGAAGATGCACCTTGTTGATATGATTACTCTATTAATTCTATTAAGCCTCGGGCCAGGATATCCCATCCTAGGGGCTAGGATATCACAATCATGCATGAAAAACATGTGTAGTGTGTAATGTTATTAACCAATTCACAACTACAAACCTTATTAGGAAGAGGAGAGATCCTAAACCCACCGAAGAATGTTAGCCATTGCGTTTTATTTGGTTTGACTCGTGTACCTTCCACTCGTGATTTCGGCAGCATAACCCCGTTGTTCTTTGAATGCCGAAGAACAATGGGGTTATTGTTGGGGACTTGTTCTCAAGTGCTATGAATCAAGAACAAGGCAACACAAATGTTAATGGTTAAAGACCTTCGTCCTTCGAAGCATTATCTCCCTTAGGATTTAATGATCTTCAGACGAAGGTTATAAAGGACATACCTTCATAATCACAGTATATAATAATGGATGTAGAAGCGTATAAAACATGAGAAATATCATAAATAATCATATAACATCCTTAATATAACATCACGAATGAATATAAATAATATTGAGTTACATTTATACCTTCAGCTTGATAGAAGGCAAAAAATCCAAGTGTGACGTGCAAGTGAATACAAGTTAGTGTGAATAGTGCAGAGGTACTGTTCACCTATTTATAGGCACGGGACACAACCCGGTCAAAATTACATTTATGTCCTTGATGACTAGTTACAATCATGACACAAATTATCATGGACTGATCGGTCTTTTCCTCTTTAAGTCAGAGCAGCTCTTCGTCTCAAGGCATGTCACTATGCCGAAGCTCCTTGGATCGTAGCTTCGGCGTGTACCTTCGCGCTGTGTTCGCTTATATGCCAATCTTTCAAAGGTGTTTCTGCTTAGAGGACCTTCGGCGAAGAAACAGGCCCTCAACAGTAGCCCCTTCGCGGTGCTAGATCATTTTTCGTAACGAGCTTGATCCGTGAAAAATCTCTAAGGCTTCGGAATGCCGAAGGTCCAAAAAACACCTTCCCTGAGCTTGTTGCCGAGAAACGATTGAAATATTTCGAGCGCGAGGTGGCCCACCACGCAGCGGGCACGAACGATCTGGTGATTCACTTCCCAAGTGTCGAGTGGTCCACCGTTCAGCGGGTGCGGGCGACTGTTCAGCGGGTGCGGGCGACTTGGCGATTCACCTTCCCACCTGCAGCACTATATAAACAGACGGGTAGATGTGTAGTTACCATAGCATTCATTGTCGTTGCAGTGTTGTGCTGTTGAAAAATTTAACCATAATCGAAGCTTTTTCACTGCATTCTCGAGCGAACCATCATTTTGAATTAGCTTCATCAAAAGAGAGAGCTTCGTCAAAACTGTAAAAAACATCAGCTTCGTAAAAACCATAAAAGATCCATCAGATGGCCAGAGTATGCTCGACTGCGAGGGTGACTCGTGAAGGAGAGGAGACTGAGGCCACCGAAACAGCTCCGATTTCCGAAGTCATGAGACAATCGGGCTTAGTTGTAACAGAGGGAGCCATTGACGAAGGTGCACCTGCTGCCGAAGCTGAACAAGCTGATATTGAGGAAGAAAATGCTGATGAAGAAGAAGAGGATTATAGCATTTTGATCCCATCAAAACCTAGCCACCTTGATTTTGAGAAATCTACTGTATCTGAAGCCGACGTGCCCATGATGATGAAACTGGGTTACTTCGAAGAAGTTTAAAAGAAGCTTATTCATTTTGCCGGAGAAGAAACCACTCCAACGCCGAAGGATGATGAAGTAGTGGTTTTCAAAAGCTTTTTCAGAGCACGATTACGGTTTCCTCTAAATGAGATGATAGAAGAAGTTTTGGATAATTTTGAAATTTATCTTCATCAGTTGACCCCTAACGCTATCGTTAGGTTTAGCATCTTCATATGGGCCGTTCGAAGCCAAGGGAAGGACCCAAATGCTGAAGCTTTCTGCCGAGTTCATGAGTTGCATTACCAAACGAAGGCTAGAGAAGACGGGCTACATGAAAATTTTGGTTGTTATAACTTCGCGTATCGGAAGGATATGAAGGCTCCGGTCCTCAGCTATTGCACCAAGTGGCCAACCGGCTGGAAGAGTGAGTGGTTTTATATTAAGGCCGATGAGAAGAAAAGAGGGAAACTGATGACGATGGTGATGTGCCCACTATCCTTAAGCTTTAGAATGACCAGGCCTTTGTGCAACATGAAGCCAGGGTCAGCATGCCAACTGTCTATACCAGAATTTAGGGTGGTGGCTGAACAAATCAGTACTAGAGATCTAGTTCAAGAATACTTGGCTAACAGGACGTCTCTGACGTTAAGTAAATTTAGCATGCCGAAGCTAAAGGGAACGAATAAGACACTTGAGCTTGTGCGATTGCCTTATTGCTTTAAGTTTGAGAAGCAGTTCAAGGAGCCCTGCCAAGAGTCGCTAGAAATGATTGAGACAATGTGCAATGAAATTTTGGGAAACTACACCAAAAAAGAAGATCTATTAATGACTGCAGCCTTCGGCACCCGACCAAAATGAAGGTTGAACCGAGTAATGGACGCTTTAAATTTTGAATACCCTGATTATGAGCGACTCAGCAAAGGTGCCGAAGGGACAAAGAGAAAAAGGGTTGTCAACATTCTGAGCAGGCAGGCTGCTAGAATGGTGAAAGAGGACGAAAAAACTCTGAAGAAGAGAAAATCTAGTCCCGAGCCGAAAGCGGTGACTTCGAAGAAGAGAAGAGCTGCGACTCCAGAGCCGAAGGTGGCTGAGATGGAAGAGGAAACTCCTTCAACGCCTTCTGCTGCCAAAGTAGAAGAAATTTTAAAGGTAATGACTGAATCCTTACCTATCAAGCTGCTAACTCCTCTAGGACTGCATCTGACGAAGCTTTTACAAAAGAAGGATGAGCCTTCGGCAACAAAAAAGGCGGTTGGGCCTAAAAAGCGAAGAATTATTACTGTTATGCAAGCCATTGAGGAAACGCCACCGCCGGCCTCAGCATCAAAGATGACACCAGCTGCTGAAGCAGATACTTCTGCCGAAGCTGCGGCCGCCGAAGCTACCAATCTGGAGAGTACGTTATCTGCTATTGATAAAGTGCTCTTGGATATGGCCGCAGAGGAGACTGCTGCGGCTACAGAAGAAGTCATGGCCGCAGTGCCTGAGAAAGGGAAGGGAATTGCCGAAGATACTTCGGAAGAAAAAAGCTTCAGCCTTCAGAATCTAGTTGGTCAAGAATTATCCGAGGCTGAGAAGAAGGAGCTGCAGGAGTATGCTATATCCTGTGGCTACCAACCAGGAGCCATGGTCTTTGGTGGAATCAATGAAGAATCCTTAGGATGCATTCGAGACCGCACTGGGGCGAAGATTATCAGCACTCTGTCGAAGAGTGTTGGTTTTCTAAAGCTTGAATCTGACATTAACAGTTACCGGCGACAGCATATCGTTGGCAGCTTATTCTATTCCAATTTTAAGGTAAAGCTTTTTCCTCAGCTTTTTAGTCTTTTGTGATGAAGCAAAAATTTCTGATGAAGGCTATTTTGTACAGAGTATTCTACTATGCAAAGCACTGAGGATGCAGCAAGATCTTGAGGATAAAAAGAATGAGATTATAATCGAGGGCCTAGAAAAGAAAATCAAAGATCATGAAGCTTCTTTGGAGAAAAAGGACTTCCTTCTTCAGACAATGGAGGGATCATTGGCAGAAGCCCAAACCGAAGTTGCTAGATTAACTGATGAACTCCTCCGTAAATCAGAAAGCTTCGAACAAGAAAGGAAGAATTTTGATGCAAGGCTTGAAGCCGAAGCCGAGAAAAGCTCAAATCTACAAAAATCCTTAAAAGAACTTCAGAATATTTGCTTGAACTTCGGCAACCATTGCGTGCAACGGCTAAGACAGGTCTTCAATTTAGTGTGAGCCAGCTTTGAAAAATTTGAACCTTCGGTTGAAGACTTGCCAAGCACCTTCGAGCATATTGAAAGCGAAGTTGAGGTGCTTGACAAAGTAATAGCTGGGCATGGTGACTTATGTGCCCTGCTGGCTTCTCGCTGCACAGCTGTAGCTTTTATGAAGGCTGGTTGCACGCACGGAAAGGTAGTAAACAGACCGAGCTTCAGTCTATCTCCAGCGGACCTAGTTGATATCCCCATCCTAGCTCAAAGTATTGGGAATAGATTTATAACACAAATTTGGACGAAGGGTGGGCGAAACTTAGCTGGTGACGAGGCACGAAGTCATCTTAAGTCGGTATGATACTTATACCTGTTGCTTGCTCTCTTGTAAGTACTTTTTACCTTATACTGTGTTGTCATGTACAGGATGACGATGCCGAGGGTCAGTAGTCCGAAGCTCTTCTCGAAGATTACTGAAGCTGTTGAACAAGGCTTAGAAATATTTGAAGTATTTTTTGTAAAAGATATTGTAATTTATGTAACACCCCAGGTGTTTATATTCCGCTCGACAACGAGTATGGATTTAAGCACGTAATATCAGTGGATAAAACAGATGCTAAATTTTAATCATCTTTGCCTATCGCGATTTTAATATCGCATCTGTTTCGTCTATCGCGAGTTCGACATCGTTTTTTTATCTATCCGGGCTCTTCCTAAATTTTCGTGATGTTCGGATCATCGTTGTTCCGAAAATTGGTGCGTCCGGTGAGTATTTAAAATTCATCGCTCGTGCGAATACGAATTCGAAAGCTCGATCTATTCTTACAATTTTATCTCGAGCAAATTAATTAGAACATTGACGACTAAAATGTTCGGGGAAAAATAATTCGAATCACGCGAAATCTTGCGCGAGGTTAGGATCCAAATTATCCTTCAGCACGCTGTTTTGGCGACGAAATCATGTGTGCATTAGCAGATATGGTTTCGGCTAATTTTAGTCGAATCCCACAGAGCAAATTATCAAAGACGAAATCAGTCTTATTCGGGTTGTCGTTTCTCACCCCGATCCAAAAATTTGGGTATAAAATAACGGTGTAAATTCATCTGATTTCAAAGTATTCGCCAAATCAAAACTGTATTGTCTATATCGTATATATCGCTAAGAAAATTGGGATTCAAAATATTTGTGATTTTTCGGTTTAAAAAAAGAAAGAAATTAAAAAAAGGGAAACATCCCCTCCCAGCCTTATCTCCGTGCCGCCCCTCCCCTCAGAAATTTTTTGTGCCGCCCACTCTTCCTTATCTTCTTCTCCTGGCGGCGCTCTCTTCCTGCATCGCCCGGCCGTCCTCTCCCTCTCGCGTCTTTCTCTCTGCGCAGCGCCGTGGCTTCCTCCTCCCATCTCCCTGGTGTTTCTCCAAGCTCCAACTCGGACCTTTCTCCCTCGTGCTCAGCTTGAAGCTCCCTGCCCACGCCGTGTCCCTATTTTTCTTTCCCTCTGCGCGTCCTCCCACGCCCAGCCGAAGCGTGACCCTGGTCCCAGCATCAAGCTCGTCGCGCGCCATGGAACTCCCTGCGTCGAGCT
The DNA here is from genome assembly GCF_902167145.1 of Zea mays. NCBI lineage: Eukaryota > Viridiplantae > Streptophyta > Magnoliopsida > Poales > Poaceae > Zea > Zea mays. The sequence goes on from NC_050097.1 coordinate 96,028,329, forward strand.
CAGTCCCTGCTCTAGCCTCGGCTCGGTGTTTCCCCGGCTCGGATCTCCCTCGCCGGCGCGCATCCCCCTCTCTGCTTGCTGCATCCGGCCGAGCGTTCCTGCGCGCCATGATTTCCTGCTCGACGCCCCCTGCTCTCTGCACATCACAGCCATGGCCGCCGTGTGCCCAGCCGCTCTAGCCTCTGCTCGAATTTTTGCAGCGCCGAGCTCCTCATAGCGCACGTGCTCCCTCCCTGCTCGATCCCAGCGCGGTTCTGTCCTGAGTCGAGCTTCCTGTATGCCCAGCGCATGCCCAGCCGAGGTTTCTTCCATGGACGGCGCTTGGACTTCTCCTTCTCGGCCAACTCCAGCGTGCCCCATCACCCTGTGCTTGGACCATGCCTCTCTGCTTGCTGGCGATTGTGTCTTCTCCAGCCAAGCCGCGCCTAGCACTGTTCGTGTCGCCGTCGCTCACCATGGAAACCAGCTTGCCCATGCCGAGCTCATGAGCGACCCGACCGTCGTTTCTAGTGTTCGGCCTCCCCTGCAAGCTGCTCGCGCCTCTGTTCCTGGCCATGGTGGTGTTGTGGCGTAGCAATGTCGTGTGTGTCGCGGTAGCCATCCTGGCCCATAGCAGTCCGCGTAGTAGAGTTCGCCCGGCCGCGACCTCGCTTTACTCCTCGCGCCGTTGCTCGTCGAGTCCTAGGCATCTGCGCGCACGTCTTATTTGGCGCCAAACATCTTCGTGCCACACATACTCATCTTTGCTAGCTGGCCGTGCACCTCACTCCGTTGTTCTGAGTCCGCCAGTTACCATTGCTCATCCGCATCAAGACATCACTCGCCGTGGTTCAGCTCGCTAGTTCGTCGTTGTTCCGTCATCTCGATGCCAGTCCCTACATGACATCTCCAAATTGTGATCGTGCGGACAAAAGAATCCCCAAGAAAGATGTCCAAAGATTTGATGGTGGTGTGCATGAAGTTCGTGTGGCCCCTGCCAAGCCCTCGACAAATTGTTTGAATCGGAAAATCATTACCGATCTCGCGGATTCGAGTCAGCTGTTGGAATGGTAAGTTGATTCGTTATTCCAGTTGACTAGGTATAATATTTATTAGATTGCCTGAGTCGTTTACGGTGATTTGACCGGTAGTCGTACATGTTGCTGATCCCTTGCTTTATAGTAGTTATTACATTCTAAGTGATTTGCTTGGGTTATTAGTTTTGAGTGAATTTAAAATTAGTGCGGTAAACGTGTAATCGACAAAAAACCCGGATTCATTTTTGTTAATCAATGTAGTGAATCTGAGCTAAATTTATTATTAGCACGCAAGTTTTTAGCCGAATTGTTAGATAGATTAAATAAATATGTGTGATGCGAAATAAAATAAAATTAGTTCTTGGTAAGCAAAGTGGTATAATTTATAAAGCGAGGGATAAGTTTAGCATTTAATTAACTAGCTGATGAGTTATGTTTAGGCTAATTATGTTTAATGTGTATGGTTTGTTGTTCGTGATGTTTGTGTTAGGTTCGTTTAATTTAGAGAAGTGTGATTATTGCGCTTAGTCGTACGTCGGTAACTGGTGTTTCCGTATAAAATTGTACAACGCCTCGCCGCTAGGTATTTAATTCGCTATTGCGTAGCACTATTTAGGTTTATGATATTCCTGTCTATATGCATTCGTGTGCATAATGCATTTCATTCAGGCACGATAATTAATCGCGTGATGCGGAAGACGAGCCAAATCAACCACAAGCGTGGGCTACTCCGCATGGTGATGTTGATGGATGAACCTACCTAATCAAGTGCTAGGACAAGAAAGATCGTCAAGTGGACATCGTTTAACAACACTAACCTAGTGTTATCCAGGCAAGCCCCGGTGCATGCAACCACTTCCTTGTGTTTTTAAATAATTTTTACACACTTTAAGTCTAGCGAAATGTGCATTAGGTTTATAGGAGTTGCTTGGAAACCCTTTGATGCATTGCCTACCTTGAAATCCATCCCTTTATAGATACTTTTGATGAAGTATCAAAATATGATTTACAAAAATGCTTAGCCTTGCCTAGAGGTAAATCTTGCGGATAGAGGTTGTCCTTTGCGTTAATGCGTAGCTCAGGGGTTATCCTGAGGAAGGATGGCTTCTGCCTGCAAGAATATTTTCATTAGGAGCAGTGGTGGGATCTTACTGCAAAGTTCCCTATAATGTTATTTTCATTCTAAGGAACACAAACAATCCTAAGGGTGGAAGTACTTAAATCGAGACTTGGGCTAGGAACAGGTGATGTTCTACCCAAGTTGATTAAGGCTTATAGAGAATGTAGGCCAGCTGATCAAGGAGCTTTTAACTGGTCACATGCCTCATCATGGGTAAGCTTTGCCTCAGGCAAACTAATACCAGAATAAGATAACACGTAATGGGAGTGGAGAGATGGCGAGAGTAGCGTGTACCCTCCGTGGTAAGAGGCTGGACGGTGGTGTATATGTGCTCTCGGTTGGCGTGAACCTAATCTGGTCTTAAGAACCCCGGTGGCAAGTTGACATATGCAAGGGTTAAGTGCTACATATGTCGTGTGATTGGAGATCCCTAGCTGGGTATTAATCGATTTAGGATCGCCGTTACTTCTCGGATATGAAGACTTGGTCACTGACTTGCAATCTAAGTCATGGATGGAATCATAATGAGCAAAAATCATGTTGTATGGATTAATGTGATGATGAAATTAGACTATATGCAAACAAGGTCTATTAATACTTAATCTAGCATTAAAATGTTGAAAGTAAGGATACACTCATAGTAAGCTTTTCTACAAACAGAGTCCTTGATTCTTGATAAGCCTTTCCTTGAATCCTTTTAAAACCAGCATACCCTTGAGAGTCTTTTCTTCAGTCGGGTAAGTCTTGCTGAGTACTTGCGTACTTAGGGTTTTACCCATTGTTGCTGCAGGTTACGAGTCACTTGATTGTGATTGGTGTTAAGCGCCGGTGGGCACGGCCTTCTATAAGTCTAAGTACTTCTTCTATACTTCTTATTGAGGATGGTCACTTAAGCTAGCATATATTTCAAACTTATAAACAATTTATAACAATTCAAAGTTATTTCTTTGAATCACTTTTGTAATCACTCCGATCATGTACATTGTAAACTTGATGTAACTTGTAAAATTTAGTAAAAAGATTTCCGCTGCAAAATGTTGGTGTGTGATTTGTGTTTACTTTATCCTGCGGTCCTGGTTGTAAGTGGTTTATCCGAGATCCTTGGGGCACTCGGACAGATCCTGTTAAGTTGTCTGGTGCACATGCATAGCCGTCTGAGGTCTTTGAGACAAGGACAGATGCATGTGGGGCCAATAACTTGGGAGGTTCTGCCACAGCTGGTATCGAAGCAGGATTAAGTATAATATGGTCACATACGTATTTTTAAAAACAAAGTTTTGGTTTTAAAAAACCTATTTTCAACTAAATACATTGTTTGGCTTTGAAAAATAACTTTGAAAAACTATAATGCTAGCGACATCCTCTGTTAAGCCCTAAAAGTAAGGACTATTAGGTGGCTTATTTGAAAAACTATAACCCACAATCGGGTGGGTATTGCATACATGTGTATTGTTATTTTTTAGGCCATTCAGTCTTGAATGGATCGACGCTCAAGGTAAGGTGAGATGTGAGAGCATGACCGAACAAACGTAGATCTAGGGAAGAGTATGAAAAACGCTTGATTATATACATGTTTCACATATGTATATATGAAGGCTGCGATGTGGAGTATTTACTTTTCTAGGAATTTAGTACCCCATGGATGTGTATGGGTATACAGACATGGGAATACTGAGAAGTGTAATGTACTTGTACCGACGCACCTATGCTCAGGTAAGAAGGTGAGTTACCATAATGAGTTGCCCTATGGTTAAAGTGTGGCAACGACGCCTATGCGTGGCTCGACGCTTAATGATGAGTTGGCCTCCATATAGCAATATATGGAGTATAATTGCTATATGGAGTATAAACTCTGATAAACTGTCATGTGTGGATCTTGCATCATTGAGAATTAGGCTATGATGGAATTTTTCTGCAGGTACACTAACCTCGAAAACGTATGTGTAGTTGACGACTAGCAAAATACCGAGAGAGTCGTAAGTATGCCACCGATATAGAACGCTATTGCCACAGTATGTTGGCAAAACTTGTGAGGACGAATAAGACGAGCATGCATCCTGATTGTTGCATCGTGTTTGTCACCTATACATACAAAATGCTTCTCTCATCTTTATGCCAGTAACCAGTGATGGTAGATAATGTGGTGTAATGTTGTATTATGGACTTCAATGAAATAGTTGTCCTCCATTCCTTAGATAATCTATTTAGGTGTTATATGTGTTTGCTCTTGTGCTTTATGTGTGCCGATAGGAGGTTGGTAATTTGTTTGCCTAAACCCAAAACTAGGTCATGTTCTTATTTAGTGAACCATGACCCAAAATTTGAATCTTCCATTATCCCTCCATGACCAAACGTATGGAAATGGATGTTTGGATAATTTCTTTACCCAACGCAAGATGTGCATGGGCTTAAAGCTAGGACCTCGAGTCCGTGTTCTTGCTATTTAATCTATGACGTTTTGGGTTGTCATATTTCCATCCTAGATCCTGCCTTGCTCAGCTGATGCCGGTTGAGGTCTCTATTGTATTTGGCCTCTCCTTGTGGATTATCTTGTTACTTTATCAACCTAACCTAGGAAAGTCATGCCTGATCATTTTCCTCAGTTTGCTGCCTTTGATTTCCCCATATCTATCGAAGGCATACCAACTTAATCTTATGGTTGTTTTCCCTCCGTATCTAATCAGATACTCATCCTTGACCTTGTAATCTCTAAGATGGGCATAGAAATATGCTTGGGGCTGAAGTAACAGTCTCCCATCATACTCCTTTCATCAAGTTTAGGTTATGGCCATGTCTTGTTCATTTCATTGGGCCATGATCTATTTGACTCTCTACTTGTAACCGTTTTGACAGGTAGAGTCTCTTTGTATATTGTCGCCCTTGATCAATCCGCTTGTGACGCGCGAGATTTCTTATTGGTTACGTCTAATAATGGTGTTATGACTAAAACCGATGGTGTCGTGACGAAACCGAGTGCCTCCTGTGAATGTACACACATGGTGGTGCTACTCGGCACACGTTGGTATCACTGTTAGTAGTTGTAATCCATTATGAGACTATATCAATGTGTTATCTTGGCACAATCTAGTTTTACCACGTGAGATTCTTTATTGGTGCTAGTTCGGTGATTGTGTCATGATTAAGGACTTATGGTGCTGCAGCGAAACTGAGAGCCCCTTGTGAATGTACACACAAGGTTGTGCTACTCGTCGGATGCTGGTATCAAGGTCTCTGGTCATGATCCATTGTGGAACTACCCTAATATGTTATCTTCCGTAAACTACTCCCTTGAAACAATTCCTATGTTGTTTGTCAAGAGATCAAGCAACATCTATCATTTCTGTTCGATCAAAAAGGCATACCACTTTTATGTGTGGTCTCTTTTCCTTGACTTTGATGGTGACTTCACACATAGACATTCCCTTTACATCCTTTGTATAAAGGTGAAGCCTTGGAGCTTTTTAGTGTTAAAGACAGCTGATTAGCTCTCAAAATGGAGATTGGCTTTTTCCCTAATGCTGTGATGCAGGAGTTTGTTCATTCACTCTCTTGTTAATCCATGTATTTACAAACCAAGTCAGTTCATCTTGCATGAAGAAACAGATGAATAACCTGACCAAATGGATTTCTACCCGAATGCATGACCTTTTGCTAGCGAATGTGAACTCTCAACCCTTGGCTTACCGATGGTACTGAGTGAACCGGCTCAATGTCAAAAGTAGTTCAACAAGTTGGTTTTACTAACTTGTAACTGCCCAATGAACAAAGGTTGAGTTTAAAGATCGTTTTATCGAGTTATCTAAACTCACTTTGGTTCAAACCATCCTAAGAAAGTACTTGCAAAAAAATCAAGTTGAGCCGACTAATAACCACCTAATCATCGCTCTAGTCATGCCTCGATCGCGTCACGTGTGCTTTTCCAGCATATGTGATCAAGTCGAGCCGTGCTAAGTATTTGATGAAATGGGTTGGTCGTGAAGTCAACATCAACGGATCTCTTCATTGATATTTTGTCGAGTCTCTATCATTTTTCTTGAACTTGGATTCTCTGGCTAACACGAGATAACTGTGATTTTATTCGACATTCACACCCGTCTCGTGTGCTATGAATTTACCGTGACCACTTGTTGGTAAACCTCTTTTTGTGTGTTTTACCCAAGAGGTTGCATCTGATTCTGCTTGGGTAAAATCGCGTATGTATCGCTTGCCCAACAGACTCAGATAGTACAATGTCATCAGAAAAAACAAACTGCACACATGGAACCTTATGTGTTCCTCTAGCAGACATCGTCTCTATTGTAGACATCTCTAAATTAGCCTAAGGCAATACATGATATGTCCACTAGAGAAACCACATCCCGAGACACTCGCCTTTATTTGGAAATGTCTCACGATTATCGCTGATATGGACATGGGTTACATGCTGCTCTACTCTTAAAAGTCTTTCGCTCCGAATCTCGGGACGAGATTCTTTTAAGGGGGGAGGGCTGTAACACCCCAGGTGTTTATATTCCGCTCGACAATGAGTATGGATTTAAGCACGTAATATCAGTGGATAAAACGGATGCTAAATTTTAATCATCTTCGCCAATCGCGATTTTAATATCGCATCTGTTTCGTCTGTCGTGAGTTCGACATTGTTTTTTATCTATCCGGGCTCTTCCTAAATTTTTGTGATGTTCGGAACATCGTTGTTCCGAAAATCTGTGCGTTCGATGAGTATTTAAAATTCATCGCTCGCGAAAATACGAATTCGGAAGCTCGATCTATTCTTACGATTTTATCTTGAGCAAATTAATTTGAACATTGATTACTAAAATGTTCGGGGTAAAATAATTCGAATCACGCGAAATCTTGCGCGAGGTTAGGATCCAAATTATCCTTCAGCACGCTGTTTTGGCGACGAAATCATATGTGCATTAGCAGATATAGTTTCGGCTAATTTTAGTCGAATCCCACAGAGCAAATTATCGAAGACGAAATCAGTCTTATTAAGGCCGTCGTTTCTCGCCCCGATCCAAAACTTTGGATATAAATAACAGTGCAAATTCATCTGATTTCAAAGTATTCGCCAAATCAAAACCGTGTCACCCTTACTGTCTACATCGTATATATCGCTAAGAAAATTGGGATCTAAAATATCTGTGATTTTTCGGTTTAACAAAAAAGAAAGAAATTAAAAAAGGGAAATATCCCCTCCCAGCCTTATCTCCGCACCACCCCTCCCCTCAGCTTTTTTTTGTGCCGCCCACTCTTCCTTATCTTCTTCTCGTGGCGGCGCTCTCTTCCTGCATCGCCCGGTCGTCCTCTCCCTCTCTGCGTAGCGCCGTGGCTTCCTCCTCCCATCTCCCTGGTGTTTCTCCAAGCTCCAACTCAGACCTTTCTCCCTCGCGCTCAGCTTGAAGCTCCCTACCCGCGTCATGTCCCTGTTTTTCTTTCCCTCTGCGCGTCCTCGCACTCCCAGCCGAAGCGCGACCCTGGTCCCAGCATCGAGCTCGCCGCGCGCCATGGAACTCCCTGTGTCGAGCTCGTTCCCTGCTCCAGCCTCGGCTCGGCGTTTCCCCGGCTCGGATCTCCCTCGCCGGTGCGCGTCCCTCTCACTGCTTGCCGCGTCCGGTCGAGCGTTCCAGCGCGCCACGATTTCTTGCTCGATGCCCCCTGCTCTCTGCACATCACAGACATGGCCGCTGTGTGCCCAGCTGCCCTGGCCTCTGCTCAAATTTTTGCAGCGCCGAGCTCCTCATGGCGCGCGTGCTCCCTCCCTGCTCGATCCTAGCGCGGTTTTGTCCTCAGCCGAGCTTCCTGTACGCCCAGCGCGCGCCCAGCCGAGGTTTCTTCCATGGACGGCGCTTGGACTTCTCCTTCTCGGCCAACTCCAGTGCGCCCCATCACCCTGTGCTCGGACCGTGCCTCTCTGCTCGCTGGCGACTTGTGTCTTCTCCAGCCAAGCCGCGCCTAGCACTGTTCGTGTCGCCGTCGCTCACCGTGGAAACCAGCTTGCCCATGCTGAGCTCATGAGCGACCCGACCGTCGTTTCTAGTGTTCGGCCTCCCCTGCAAGCTGCTCGCGCCTCTGTTCCTGGCCATGGTGGTGTTGTGGCGTAGCAACGTCGTGTGTGTCGCGGCAGCCGTCCTGGCCCGGAGCAGTCGATGCCGTATAGTTCGCCCGAACGTGACCTCGATTTACTCCTCGTGTCGTTGCTCGTCGAGTCCTAGGCATCTGCGCGCACGTCTTAGTTAGCGCCAAACATATTCGTGCCGCACACACTCATCTTTGCTAGCTGGTCGTGCACCTCACTCCGCTGTTCCGAGTCCGCCAGTTGCCATTGCTCATCCGCGTCAAGACATCACTCGTCGTGGTTCATCTCGCTAGTTCGTCGTTGTTCCGTCGTCTCGATGCCAGTCCCTACGTGACATCTCCAAATTGTGATCGCGCAGACAAAAGAATCCCCAAGAAATATGTCCAAAGATTTGATGGTGGTGTGCGTGAAGTTCGTGTGGCCACTGCCAAGCGCTCGACAAATTGTTTGAATCGGAAAATGATTACCGATCTCGCGGATTCGAGTCAGATGTTGGAATGGTATGTTGATTCGTTATTCCAGTCGACTAGGTATAATATTTATTAGATTGCCTGAGTCGTTTACTGTGATTTGATCGGTAGTCATACATGTTGCTGATCCCTTGCTTTATAGTAGTCATTACATTCTAAGTGATTTGCTTGGGTTATTCGTTTCGAGTGAATTTAAAATTAGTGTGGTAAACGTGTAATCGACGAAAAACCTGGATTCATATTCGTTAATCAATGTAGTGAATTTTGAGTTAAATTTATTATTGGCGCGCAAGTTGTTAGCCGAATTGTTAGATAGATTAAATAAATATGTGTGATGCAAAATAAAATTAAATTAGTTCTTGGTAAGCAAAGTGGTATAATTTATAAAGCGAGGGATAAGTTTAGCATTTAATTAATTAGCTGATGAGTTATGTTTAGGCTAATTATGTTTAATGTGTATGGTTTGTTGTTCGTGATGTTTGTGTGAGGTTCATTTAATTTAGAGAAGCGTGATATTGCGCTTAGTCGTACGTCGGTAACTGGTGTTTCCGTATAAAATTGTACAACGCCTCGCCGCTAGGTATTTAATTCGCTATTGCGTAGCACTATTTAAGTTTATAATATTCCTGTCTATATGTGTCGGCGTTTCGAGACCGGGGGTCCCTCAGGCCGACGAGTGAGTGCCGCGTGCCCCAGCCCAGATGGGTCGAGCGCGTGGGCGAGCACAAAGGGGGGAGAGGAGCGAGGCGGCCGGAGTCCGGCGTGAGAGAGGTGGAAATCCCGCGGCCTTCGTGTTCGTCCCGCGCCCAGGTCGGGTGCGCTTGCAGTAGGGGGTTACAAGCGTCCACGCGGGTGAGGGAAGCGAGCGGCCCCAAGAGAGCGCCTGCCCCGTCCTCGTCCCCGCGCGGCCAACCTTCTCTAAGAGGGCCCTGGTCCTTCCTTTTATAGGCGTAAGGAGAGGATCCAGGTGTACAATGGGGGTGTAGCGTGGTGCTACGTGTCTAGCGGGGGAGAGCTGACGCCCTAAGTACATGCCAATGTGGCAGCCGGAGAGATCTTGGCACCCTGCTGGTGTGATGTCGTGGCCGTCGGAGGAGCGACGGTGCTTGGCGGAGGGACAGCTGTTGGAGCGGTCGAGTCCTTGCTGACGTCCGCCTGCTTCCGTAAGAGAGCTGGGAGCCGCCGTCGTCACAGAGCGTGCGGGGGCGCCATCATTGCCTATCTGGCGGAGCTAGCCAGATGGGACACCGGTCTTGTTCCCTACGGCCCGAGGCGGCTCGGGGTAGGGTGATGATGGTGCTTCCTGTTGACGTGGCTGGCCTGCGCCCTAGGTCGGGCGACGTGGAGGCTCCTCCGAAGCCGAGGTCGAGTCTGTCTTCCATGGCCGAGGGCGAGCCTCTGGGTCGGGCGAGGCGGAGGTCGTTCGGCGGAGGCCAGGGCGGAGTCTGAGCCCTGGGGTCGGGCGAAGCGGAGTTCGTCGTCTTCTGGGGCCGAGCCCGAGTCCGAGCCCTGGGTCGGGCGGAGCGGAGTTCGCCGTCTTCCGGGACTTAGCCCGAGTTCGAGCCCTGGGTCGGGCGGAGCGGAGTTCGCCGTCTTCCGGGACTTAGCCCGAGTCCGAGCCCTTGGTCGGGCGGAGCGGAGTTCGCCGTCTTCCGGGGCTTAGCCCGAGTCCGAGCCCTGGGTCGGGCGGAGCGGAGTTCGCCGTCTTCCGGGACTTAGCCCGAGTCCGAGCCCTGGGTCGGGCGGAGCGGAGTTCGCCGTCTTCCGGGACTTAGCCCGAGTCCGAGCCCTGGGTCGGGCGGAGCTTCCTATGGCGCCTTTGGCAGGACCTGACTGCCTGTCAGTCTCACTCTGTCAAGTGGCGCTGTAGTCGGAATGGCGCAGGCGGCGCTGTCCTTCTGTCAGACCGGTCAGTGGAGCGGCGAAGTGACGGCGGTCACTTCGGCTCTGCCGGAGGGCGCGCGTCAGGATAAGGTGTCAGGTCACCTTTGCATTAAATGCTCCTGCGATTTGGTCGGTCGGTGCGACGATTTAGTCAGGGTTGCTTCTTAGCGAAGGCAGGGCCTCGGGCGAGCCAGAGATGTGTCTGCCGTTGGAGGGGGGCCTCGGGCGAGACAGAAACCATCCAGGGTCAGCTGCCCTAGTCCGAGGCTAGGCTCGGGCGAGGCGTGATCGAGTCGCTCGAATGGACCGATCCCTGACTTAATCGCACCCATCAGGCCTTAGCAGCTTAATGCTGATGGGGGTTACAGCTGAGAATTAGGAGTCTTGAGGGTACCCCTAATTATGGTCCCCGACAGTAGCCCCCGAGCCTCGAAGGGAGTGTTAGCACTCGCTTGGAGGCTTTCGTCGCACTTTTTTGCAAGGGGACCAGCCTTTCTCGGTTGCATTTTGTTCCGGTGGGTGCGCGCGAGCGCACCCGCCGGGTGTAGCCCCCGAGGCCTCGGAGGAGTGTTTTCACTCCTTCGAGGTCTTAATGCCTTGCGTAACGCTTCGGCTGGTCTGGTCGTTCCCTCATGCGAACCGGCCGTAGCCCGGGTGTACGGTCGGGGCCCAAGCTCTCGGGCTGGTATGTTGATGCTGTCAACGATTTGGCCAGAGCCGGGTTTGCGAGAGCAGCCCCCGAGCCTCTGCACAGGGCGAGAGGACGATCAGGGACAGACTCGGCTTTTTTACATACGCCCCTACGTCGCCTTTCCACAAGGAGGAGGGGGGGGGGAAAGCGCCATGTTACCCTCGATGGGCACCGAACATGGTGTCTCCGGTGAGCTGCAAGCGGGTAATCCGAGTGGACGTCCGTGCCCCGTTCGTTAGGGGTCGGCTAGGGGCCCAGAGGCACGCCCAAAAGTACCTACGGGTGATCTGCCAGACCCGGTCCCCTGGCGACGGGGTCCGAGGGCTCGATGCCTCCCTCCGATGGGATTCTGTTACAAGATCGCTCCCGCTGGTCTCGGAAATGTCCTAGGGTACCTCGGGAGCGCAGCCCGAGCCTCGGTTATGTATCGAACGTACCCCTGGTCATCCCTTGCTCGGTGTCTGAGGCGACTGTTGATGTGCACCCATTGGGTGATTGCCCGATCTTTCGATGAGAGGGTGTGGAATAACTCGATTGGGGGAGGAGACGACGTTCACGGCCCGACTACAGCCTTCCAAAGACGCTGCGCCTTAGCAACCGATACACCACCTCCTATGGCTGTCACGATCTTGTGGAGCGTGACACCCTGGCCACTAGGGCACTCGTCCTGCAAGCAATCGAAGAACTAGCAAGAACAAGTAGAACAAGTACTGAATTACCAGATCTAAATGTAGGTTTAAAGATCCAACTACAATATGGTGGGGTTCCGAAGACAAGAAGACGGGCGGCTGAACTAGCACGCGCGCTTGCAAGCAAGTAGCGAGAGCTAAACTTGATCTAAACAAAACCCGCTGTTCTTGGTGGCGGCTAGGGGGTTTATAAACATGGGAGGACGACCACAAGGGTATTGGGGTCGTGCTGCAACCCTAGGATGCGTCCCTAATGGACCTAACTTGATACACGACCCATTGGGCCAAAATAGGGTGACACAGCACCATGGGCAGAAAAGGCAGGAAATGTCTCGGTAAGAAAACAATGATTACGGCGGCCTCAGAACAGATATGACTATAATTCCGGATCCATATGAAAGTAGACTTGATAAGCTTTCCATGTTGTGCTTGAACATTCCAATCCGAGCCCGCATCTGACCGTGGTGACCGTCACAAGTTGGTGTTCTTCTGCAGTCCGAATCCAGCATGTTCAAATCCTTTTCCCTTTCGGTCTTCTCCCTGATTCCTAAGCAAAACAAGAGTGCACGGGTCTCCATGGTCTAAATATGATGGACATGAACTCAAGAGTGTAATCACCTGATGGTTGAGTTGACGAGCATGAGCGCGAGTAATGGGACCAGAAATTGGTACTTGTATTGGTATAGATGCATCAGTAGTGTGCATGTCTTCATCATTCTCCCCTTCTTGCATTTGAGTCGTCCTCGACTCAAGCTCAACTTCCTCTCCCAAGTAGGGCTTTAAATCTGCAATGTTAAATGTGGGGCTAACCCCAAAGTCTACAGGCAGATCTAGCCTATATGCATTGTCGTTAATTTTCTCTAGCACTTTAAACGGTCCATCGGCTCGAGGCAACAATTTAGATTTTCGTAATTCAGGAAACCTTTCCTTTCTCAAATGCAGCCAAACTAAATCTCCAGGTTCAAAATTTATTTCCTTTCTACCTTTATCACTAGCAAACTTATATCTAGCATTCGTACGCTCTATGTTTTCTTTAGTAGTTTCATGCAGTTTTAACATCAATTCAGCACGCCTAGTAGCATCAAAATTTAGTTTTTTAGAAGATGGCAAAGGCATTAAATCAATAGGAGCACGAGGCAACAAACCATATACAATCTGAAATGGGCACATCTTTGTAGTAGAATGCAATGATCGATTATAAGCAAATTCAACATGAGGCAAACAGTCCTCCCACATCTTAATATTCTTCTTTAGAACTGCCCTTAACATAGTAGACAAAGTTCTATTCACAACTTCAGTTTGACCATCAGTTTGAGGATGACATGTAGTAGAAAATAAAAGCTTAGTCCCCAATTTTGCCCACAAAGTCCTCCAAAAATGACTAAGAAATTTAGCATCACGATCAGAAACGATTGTGTTGGGTACACCATGCAAGCGAACAATTTCACGAAAGAACAAATCAGCAATATGAGTAGCATCGTCAGTTTTATGACATGGTATGAAATGTGCCATCTTAGAAAATCTATCAACAACCACAAACACACTATCATGTCCCTTCCTAGTCCTAGGCAATCCCAGCACAAAATCCATAGAAATATCTTCCCAAGGAGCACTAGGAACGGGTAGAGGCAAATACAAACCGTGTGGATTTAACCGTGACTTCGCCTTTTGACATGTCGTGCAACGAGCAACAAATCTCACCACATCTCTTCTCATCTTGGGCCAAAAGAAATGACCAGCAAGTATGTCCTCCGTTTTCTTTGCTCCAAAATGTCCCATTAAGCCACCTCCATGTGCTTCCTGTAACAACAACAAACGAACGGAGCTAGCTGGAATGCATAGCTTGTTAGCTCTAAACACAAACCCATCACTAACGATATATTTGTTCCATCCTTTCCCATCTTTACAATGCAGCAACACATCTTTAAAATCAGCATCATGAACATATTGGTCTTTAATCGTCTCTAATCCAAAGATTTTGTAGTCAAGTTGATTCAGCAAAGTATATCTCCTAGACAAAGCGTCAGCAATGATATTCTCTTTTCCTTTCTTGTGCTTAATAACATAAGGAAACGATTCGATAAATTCAACCCACTTAGCATGTCTACGGTTCAGTTTTCCTTGACTACGAATATGTTTCAAAGATTCATGATCAGAATGAATAACAAACTCTTTGGGCCACAAATAATGCTGCCATGTTTCTAATGTTCGCACAAGAGCATATAATTCCTTATCATAAGTAGAATAATTTAGAACAGACCCACTCAATTTTTCACTAAAATATGCAACAGGTTTGCCTTCTTGTAACAAAACACCACCCAATCCAATTCCACTAGCATCACATTCAAGCTCAAAAGTCTTATTAAAATCAGGAAGTTGGAGGAGAGGTGCATGTGTCAACTTATCTTTCAGCACGTTGAAAGCGTGCTCTTGTACTTTGCCCCAACTAAAATGCACTCCTTTCTTCGTAAGCTCATTCAAAGGTGCAGCAATGGTGCTAAAGTCCTTCACAAAACGGCGATAGAAGCCAGCAAGTCCTAGGAAACTCCGCACCTGTGTGATAGTCTTTGGCATAGGCCATCCATGTATCGCTTCTACCTTGGCTTGATCAACCTCAATTCCCTGTGGAGTCACAACATAACCAAGAAACGAAACTCGATCGGTGCAAAATGTGCACTTCTCAAGGTTACCAAATAAACGTGCATCTCGTAAAGCATTAAAAACAGCACGCATGTGATCAACATGTTCATCCATAGATTTGCTGTAGATCAATATGTCATCAAAGTATACTACCACAAATTTTCCAATGAAGGCACGCAAAACCTCGTTCATTAATCTCATGAAAGTGCTAGGTGCATTAGTTAACCCAAAAGGCATGACTAACCACTCATACAATCCGAACTTAGTTTTGAAAGCAGTTTTCCATTCATCTCCCAATTTCATACGAATCTGGTGGTACCCACTACGCAAATCAACTTTAGAAAAGACAATGGCACCACTCAATTCATCAAGCATATCATCTAAACGTGGAATAGGGTGTCGATAACGTATCGTGATATTATTAATAGCCCTACAATCAACACACATACGCCATGTTCCATCTTTTTTAGGCACTAAAATAACCGGAACAGCACACGGACTAAGAGACTCACGCACGTAACCTTTGTCGAGTAGTTCTTGCACTTGTCGCTGAATTTCTTTTGTTTCCTCTGGATTTGTCCTATATGGCGCACGATTCGGCAAAGATGCACCAGGAATAAGATCAATTTGGTGCTCAATCCCTCGTATAGGTGGCAGCCCCTCTGGTATCTCACTTGGAAATACATCAGAATACTCCTGCAAAATGTTAGTAATAACAGGAGGCAAAGAATGCTGCATATCTTGAATTGAAATCAAAGCATCCTTGCATACCAAGGCGTAGGCAACAGTAGTGGAAGCAAATAATTCATTAACATCAGTTTTTGTTGCAAGCAAGCAATGTCCTTTCAATTTTATCCCATCTTTGTTATTACCAACAGCTTTAATATTCTTGTTGTTCTCAGTTTTAGCTTTGGTAGCTTTAGCAACATCATCACGCACAATAGCCTCAGGGGACATGGGAAGCAAAATAATTTTCTTATCATGGTGTATGAGAGAATATTGATTTGATCTACCATGATGCATACAATCTGAATCAAATTGCCATGGTCTACCTAGCAGAATATTACAAGCATCCATAGGCACAACATCACAGTCAACAACATCACGATATGAACCAATAGCAAAATTAATTCGTACCAACTTGGTTACCTTGACCTTACCACTATTGTTGAGCCATTGAATGTGATATGGATGTGGGTGCGGTTTGGTCGTAAGTGCAAGCTTCTCCACCATGTCGCTGCTAGCCAAGTTGTTGCAGCTACCTCCATCAATGATCAAACGACATGAACGCTCCTTAATGACACACTTTGTTTGAAACAATGTATGTCGCTGATTCTGCTCTGCCTTCTCCATTTGTGCACTAAGCACACGCTGTACAATGAGGCTCTCATAATGCTCTGCATCATCTGCACCAATCTGTTCTTCGGGTGGTTCCTTAGTGCCTGCATCATCAGCCGCAAGCAAAGCAAGTGTAGCTTCATCCAAATCACTAGCAGAAGAATACCCACCATCGTCTTTTACCACCAAAACACGCTGATTAGGACAATCACGCTGCACGTGTCCATAGCCCTTGCATCGATAACACAGAACATCTCTTGTTCTACCCGTGGAGGCTACTGAAGAGGCACTACCTGCTGGTTTCTGGGCAGATTTGGTTGCTGAATTTGTGGAAGATGCACGTGGTTTGTCGCCGGAGGAAGGCGGGGGTGCTGGTCGACTTGGCGAGGGAGTTGGTGCTAGTGTACGACCGGTCATGGACGTAGTCGTGCGCTGTTGCCATGGTGTAGATTTTCCTGCAGAAACATTAGACCTTGCACTAGCACGTCGTCCCTGCACTTCCCTTTCAGCTTTGCAAGCAAGATGAAACAATCGGGTTACATTAGCATAATCTTTATAAGCAAGGATGTCCTGAATTTCCCTATTTAACCCGCCCAAAAATCTAGCCATAGCAGATTCCTCACCCTCCTCTATGTTACAACGCAGCATACCCATTTGTAATTCCTGATAATATTCTTCTACACTTTTAGTACCCTGTCTCAATTGTTGCAACTTGTTTAACATATCACGTGCATAATAAGAAGGAACAAATCTAGCCCGCATGACCCGTTTCAACGCATCCCAAGTTTGTGGCATGTTATTAGGATTCTTCTTACCATGTTCTATCCACCAAACAGAAGCAAATTCAGTAAACTCACTAGTAGCAGCTCTAACCCGCGCATTCTCAGGAAATTCATGGCATGCAAACTTTTGATCAACCGCAATCTCCCAAGTAATGTAAGCATCAGGGTCATATTTACCATCAAAAGGAGGTATTTTAAATTTAACCTTACTAAAAGCATCATCATTACCATGTACCTCACGTCGGCGAAAACCACCCATACCTCTACGGTTAGTACGTAGTCGCCGGCGATTAGGTGCTTCTTGGTCATCTTGTTCAGTATCAGCAACATAGTCATCCCAGTTACCTTCGGCGCCCTCATCACGCCCACCATTGGTATTAGCATGCATCTCATCAAATCGCCTCAAGAGTGCGACAAGGCTCTTGTCAATATGAGCAACTGTCATTTCCACATTTGCAAGTTTGGTGTTTGTGTCGATCTGTGTGGCCTCCAATTGCCCCATCTTTTCATTCGTCACCTGCATGTCATTATCAAGACCTTCCGTGTGCGTTTTCACCAGCCTTACAAAGTGTTGTATGATACCCTTGGTGCGAGGAGAGTGTGGCATATTACGAGAAGCATCATCAACCTCCAATCCTGCCATGGTTAGATGAACAGAGGCAACAAGAAAAAAAATGTGAAGGAATAAAAACTCTACAACTATTAGGATGTAGCTACTGCAAGGCGCTCACTCTCAACCTGCCTCACAAGCTCTTACCAATTCTTACCTTGCACAACAGGAGGGGTCAGCAACCAACAAGTCTGCAACCGTGGAATAAGTGTATCGGTGCCGCAGCAACACGACCTGTCAAACTGTAGTCGAAATATGTAGAGTTGTAGGTGGGCTGAAGCAAGGAATACACTAGTACCACGTTAGTTACAAAAGCAAGCTGAATAATCGTTCAACGGTGGTACTGTGCTGGTCCTAGGCTAAACCAGGCTAGAGACGTGAGCCTAGGCACAAAGGTAGTCACTGAAAAAGAACAACTAGCACAGCACAAAGAGAAACAACAGATTTAGAGATTCAGCCCCCTTCTTCTTCTTTTCCTTTTTTTTCTTTTCTATTCTTTTTTTTTCTTCTTCTTCTGTTTTTTTTTGCAGGGGCCTAAACCCTTTTTTTCACTATGACAACCCAAACAATAAAGATATTGCTAACAGCCCCTTAAAATCAGACTTAACAAATCTTGTTAATATAGAAAGTCCAGAAATCTCTACGATGATTGCGGAGCGCTCAGAACGAATTTTGAGATAAGGTCAGATCCGTTGGAAAGAAGATAAGATAAGCTTTCCAGATTGTATTTAAACTTCCAAATCGGATATGATATGTATCCGTGGTGGCAAAAACGAACCAGAGATGTTTTTGGTGATGGTGGATCTCGTGGTGACCAAAACGTGGTAGAACTCAAAACTCTAAAGGAATAAACTAAGACCAGCAACTCGACACAACCGATGCAACCAAAAACTCAACAAGCCCTAACTAAGTAGTACTAGTAAATGCTCAATGGTTTATAGGATTGCGGTAAAACTAATCTACTATTTTTTTGGCTTTTTCTGGACTATAGGAGATAAGAAAACAGCGAAGAAAAGTAAATCTCTCACCGATAAACCTTGCTCTGATTACCAACTGATGTGCACCCGTTGGGTGATTGCCCGATCTTTCGATGAGAGGGTGTGGAATAACTCGATTGGGGGAGGAGACGACGTTCACGGCCCGACTACAGCCTTCCAAAGACGCTGCGCCTTAGCAACCGATACACCACCTCCTATGGCTGTCACGATCTTGTGGAGCGTGACACCCTGGCCACTAGGGCACTCGTCCTGCAAGCAATCGAAGAACTAGCAAGAACAAGTAGAACAAGTACTGAATTACCAGATCTAAATGTAGGTTTAAAGATCCAACTACAATATGGTGGGGTTCCGAAGACAAGAAGACGGGCGGCTGAACTAGCACGCGCGCTTGCAAGCAAGTAGCGAGAGCTAAACTTGATCTAAACAAAACCCGCTGTTCTTGGTGGCGGCTAGGGGGTTTATAAACATGGGAGGACGACCACAAGGGTATTGGGGTCGTGCTGCAACCCTAGGATGCGTCCCTAATGGACCTAACTTGATACACGACCCATTGGGCCAAAATAGGGTGACACAGCACCATGGGCAGAAAAGGCAGGAAATGTCTCGGTAAGAAAACAATGATTACGGCGGCCTCAGAACAGATATGACTATAATTCCGGATCCATATGAAAGTAGACTTGATAAGCTTTCCATGTTGTGCTTGAACATTCCAATCCGAGCCCGCATCTGACCGTGGTGACCGTCACAAGTTGGTGTTCTTCTGCAGTCCGAATCCAGCATGTTCAAATCCTTTTCCCTTTCGGTCTTCTCCCTGATTCCTAAGCAAAACAAGAGTGCACGGGTCTCCATGGTCTAAATATGATGGACATGAACTCAAGAGTGTAATCACCTGATGGTTGAGTTGACGAGCACGAGCGCGAGTAATGGGACCAGAAATTGGTACTTGTATTGGTATAGATGCATCAGTAGTGTGGATGTCTTCATCATTCTCCCCTTCTTGCATTTGAGTCGTCCCCTGGCGACGGGGTCCGAGGGCTCGATGCCTCCCTCCGATGGGATTCTGTTACAAGATCGCTCCCGCTGGTCTCGGAAATGTCCTAGGGTACCTCGGGAGCGCAGCCCGAGCCTCGGTTATGTATCGAACGTACCCCTGGTCATCCCTTGCTCGGTGTCTGAGGCGACTGTGAACCCTTTGGGGGCCAGCCTTCGAACCCCTGATCAGTAATGGGCGCGGAGCCCGAGTAGCCTGAGGCGGCCGTGGAACCCTTCGGGGGGCCGGCCTTCGAACCTCTGACCAGTAGTGGGTGTAGGGCCCACGCGATCTGAGGCGGCTGTTGAACCCTTCGGGGGGCCAGCCTTCGAACCTCTGATCAGTAAGGAGGCTCGGAGCCTGGTTCCTTCACGGGGAAGGATCCTTTTCGGGGTATCCCCCTTTCCCGGTCCCTGTTGCAAGAGAGAGAAAGAGGAAAAAACGAAAAGGATACGAAATCGAACGACGCGACGTACCTCTTTTGGTGCGGTTGTTTCGGCGAAGGCGAAACGTCGCCCGCCTTTCCTGCCGGGTGCGCCGCCTGTCCTGCCGCGGAGTTGATGCGACGGGGCGAGTGGTTGGCGGGGCGGCCGTTGCGCGTGCGCGAGCCGTTCGAGGGATGGATCACGGGCGCGTCGTCTTCACGCCGTGAGAGGGGGTTCTCTTGCTGCTCCCGGATAGGACGTGAGCTTGGTTGACGATGTGACCGCTGCTCCCGCCCGCCTGCCACCGCTATTACTGCCGGTCCACCTTTGGCCATATTGACCGTCGCGCCAGGCTGGCGCTGCTGGGTCGTGCGCTGGGTTGCCTCGAGTCGCGGTGTTGGTTCCGCAATCGAGGAGGCGCGGTGGTGGCGCAAGTGGCGGTGCAGTTGCTTGCATGCAGCATCCGGCGCGCCGGTTGCGTGACGCGTGGGCCTGGGCCTCCATGCTGGCGTGTCAGGAGTCGGAGAAGCGCGTCCACTTGGCGCGGTTGCATGCCGCCTGCATGGCTGCCCGCCTCTTTCGCCCGTTGGTCTGGGCAAAAGTGGAGGGTCGCTTGTAACTGCCGGGCGGTCGTGTGCGCCGTGCGCGGCGGTTTGGCTTCTTCCGCTCTGAGCCGGTTTTCATGACATGCGGGACCCAGCCCCCGCGCCGCAGGGGAGGGCCTTGGAGTGTGTTGGAGAAGACTCAGCCCGTGACGGTTGGAGGCGCAAGTAGGGAGGGTGGCCTTTAAAAGGAGGGCGACCCCTTTCGGAAGGCGACCATGTCTTCTCCCTTCCTCATGCACCGCGTCTTTCCATCTTCCAAGCCCCCGGATGGGGGATGCCCGCCGCCTTTTCGCCTCATCGTTGGAGGAACGCAACTCCGTGGGAGTTGGTACCTTTCAGCCATCGTTCGGCTTCAAGGATTTTCATCACGCAGCCCGGCCGCACCCCTCCACCGGCGGTCACCTAGGACGGTGACCTCCATCTTGATGGTGGGGGAAAGCGAGCCGGGCTGCGATCTTGGTCCCACCCTCAGCTTCGAGGATGTTCATCATCCTCGCTGGGGTGGGGGCCAGGCTGAGCCGGCGCCCTACCTCCCGCGTGGGTTCGTGGGTCGCCCTCTCCCGCGGTGTTCGAAGGAGAGGGCGCTCACTGGCCCTGCGGGCGGCCCGGACTTCGACAACGCGGGGCTGGTCGACGGCGGACGTCGTCACCTCCAGCGTGTCGGGCCCGTCGGCTTGGCTTCCGACGACTCCTTCTATCGGTGGGCGGCCGCCGCGCCGTGCGCACGGGAGGACCGCCCCAGATGCCGCGCGCTGCTAGGGCGGCGTTCGTGTTCTGGGGTGGTCCTGCCTTTGCACTGGGATGGCGCCTTTACGCGGAGGCCGGTGCCCCACTCGTCCGGGAGGATTTGAGTGGGGATCCGCCGGAGAGCCAATGGCCCCTGCCGTTGGCGCCAAGGCGGAGGCGGCTCGAGAAGTCCCCGTCGCCGACGGGATCACTGCCACCATCCGTGCTTCGGGCCTCCGGTCCTTCGTACTTGTCCTCGCCCCTCGAGCATCGGCGTGGGCGAGGGCAAGATTGCAGCAGCGCCCACCCTGAGGCCTGCGCCGCTGCAGTTCGGCCACCTAGAGCGGGGGTCGTTGTCGTCGTGGTCAGAGCGGGCGGTGGCGAGCCACTCGTCCGCCCTTGGTTGCTCCGCAGGCCAACCCCTATCGAGTGGGGTTATTCGTACCTGCGGAGGGGGAACCGGAGTTCCGTTTGTAATGGCACTTTGAATGCCAGTGTTTTGTTCATTACGGCTTTCGGGGCCTGAACATGTATGTAATTTTCGGCGCGGAGCCATGTTTTTCCTCATTTTCGAGCACTAAGACTCGCCTGTTCATTATCTGAATCGCTTCACCAAGCATGAGTCGCCCCGTGTTAAGGTGACGAGTGAGGTATCCATAGCCCGGGGGCGTAGGAGTCCCTCGGCTCGGTCGGCCTTGTTGTCCGAGGCTCTTCTAGCTTAGTTAAAGGGACCCCTTGGCCGCTCTTCGACGAGCCGAGGCCAGGGGTAGCGATATCAGCATGAACAGAGGCGGAGTTGGCTCGAAAATGAAACCTGGTTGGCCGGAGCCGAGCCGAGTTGTCCGTTAGCGGGACCGACGCCGGAGTTGATCAGCCGAGGCCTCGGGTCGGGCTGGCGCCCCTGGAAGATAGTCGGCCGAGGCCCCAGGGGTATCCGGCTGAGCCGCCTGCTCGGGCCGGATTCCCGGAGAGGACCCTGGCGGCGATGGCCTGGGCGTGGTGATGACGTCGTCCTTCGGAGCGGAGGCCTTCGGACCGCGTCGCCGTCCGAGGCTAGGTCGAACCTCGCCGAAGGTGTCGTCGATGCCAAGGGTGCTGCTGCCCCCTTCCAGCGTCAAGACCTGAGCCTGCAGGATCAGAATGTCTTGTAGTGTGTGTCTTCTGCGATCGCCGAGGCCAGAGAACACACCCTCGCTGTGTTGTAAAGCTGCGTCTCCTTTCCTCTTGTTTCGGGTATCTGGACTTTTTTGTCGGTAACTGAGTGTCGACCCATTCGGCTACGAAGTCCGCCAAGACCTGGGACTTGATGGCCTTCCGAGGGGCGAACGAGATTGTCTCGCCCATGATTTCCACCACCCACTTTGCAATCCTGCCCGAGGCCTCTCGGCACTGGATGATCTCCCCCAGGGGGAAGGATGACACCACAGTTACCGGATGAGACTCAAAGTAGTGTCGCAACTTCCGTCTCGTCAGGATCACTGCGTACAGCAACTTCTGAATTTGTGGGTAGCGGATCTTGGTTTCGGACAGTACCTCGCTGACGAAGTAGACTGGCCTCTGAACGGGTAATGCATGCCCCTCTTCTTGCCTCTCGACCACAATCGCGGCGCTAACCACCTGAGTGGTCGCGGCGACGTAGACCAAAAGGGCTTCTCCGTCAGCTGGAGGCACCAGGATAGGCGCCTTTGTGAGGAGCGCCTTCAGGTTCCCGAGGGCTTCCTCGGCCTCAGGGGTCCAAGTGAAGCACTCGGCCTTCCTTAAGAGGCGGTACAGAGGCAGACCTCTTTCGCCGAGGCGTGAGATGAAGCGGCTCAGAGCCGCAAGGCACCCCATGACCCTCTGTACGCCTTTTAAGTCCTTGATGGGCCCCATGCTGGTGATGGCTGCGATCTTCTCTGGGTTGGCTTCGATGCCCCGCTCGGAGACGATGAACCCCAAGAGCATGCCTCGGGGCACCCCGAAGACACATTTCTCGGGATTGAGCTTGACGCCTTTCGCCTTGAGACACCGGAATGTCACTTCAATGTCGAAAAGGAGGCCGGAGGCCTTCCTCGTCTTGACTATGATGTCATCGACGTAGGCCTCGACCGTGCGGCCGATGTGTTCGCCGAACACATGGTTCATGCACCGCTGGTACGTCGCACCCGCATTCCTCAAACCGAACGGCATGGTGACATAGCAGTACATGCCGAAGGGCGTGATGAAAGAAGTCGCGAGCTGGTCGGACTCTTTCATCTTGATCTGATGATACCCTAAGTAGGCATCGAGGAAAGACAGGGTTTCACACCCAACAGTGGAATCCACGATTTGATCGATGCGAGGCAGAGGGTAGGGAACCTTCGGACATGCTTTGTTGAGACCAGTGTAGTCTACACACATCCGCCATTTCCCCCCTTTCTTTCTCACAAGCACAGGGTTGGCAAGCCATTCAGGATGGAATACCTCTTTGATGAACCCTGCCGCCATTAGCTTGTGGATCTCCTCGCCTATCGCTCTGTGCTTCTCCTCGTCGAATCGGCGCAGAGGCTGCTTGACGGGTCGGGCTCCGGCCCGAATATCCAGCGAGTGCTCGGCGACATCCCTCGGTATGCCGGGCATGTCCGAGGGACTCCACGCGAAGACGTCGGCGTTCGCACGGAGAAAGTCGACGAGCACTGCTTCCTATTTGGGGTCGAGCCCGGAACCTATCCGGATCTGCTTGGAGACGTCGCCACTGGGGTCGAGGGGGACGGCCTTAACCGTCTCCGCTGGCTCGAAGTTGCCGGTGTGACGCTTCACGTCTGGCACCTCTTTGGAGAGGTTCTCCAGGTCGGCGATGAGGGCCTCGGACTCGGCGAGGGACTCGGCGTACTCCACGCACTCCACGTCGCATTCGAACGCGTGTTTGTACGTGGGGCCGACGGTGATGACCCCGTTGGGCCCCGGCAACTTGAGCTTCAGGTAGGTGTAGTTGGGGACGGCCATGAACTTCGCGTAGCATGGCCTCCCCAGTACCGCGTGGTAGGTTCCTCGGAACCCGACCACCTCGAACGTCAGAGTCTCTCTTCGGAAGTTGGAGGGCGTTCCGAAGCAGACGGGAAGGTCGAGTCGTCCGAGGGGCTGGATGCGCTTCCCGGGAATGATCCCGTGGAAGGGCGCAGCGCCTGCCCGGACGGAAGATGGATCGACACGCAGGAGCCTGAGGGTCTCGGCGTAGATGATGTTGAGGCTGCTGCCCCCGTCCATAAGGACCTTGGTGAGCCTGACGTCGCCGATGACGGGGTCGACGACGAGCGGGTATTTCCCCGGGCTCGGCACATGGTCGGGGTGGTCAGCTTGGTCGAAGGTGATGGGCTTGTCGGACCAGTCCAGGTAGACTGGCGCCGCCACCTTCACCGAGCATACCTCCCGGCGCTCTTGCTTGCGATGCCGAGCCGAGGCATTTGCCGCATGCCCACCGTAGATCATGAAGCAGTCGCGGACCTCGGGGAACTCTCCTGCTTGGTGATCTTCCTTCTTGTCGTCGTCGCGGGCCCTGCCACCCTCCGCGGGTGGCCCGGCCCTGTGGAAGTGACGCCGAAGCATGACGCACTCCTCAAGGGTGTGCTTGACGGGCCCCTGATGATAGGGGCACGGCTCCTTGAGCATCTTGTCGAAGAGGTTGGCACCTCCGGGGGGCTTTCGAGGGTTCTTGTACTCGGCGGCGGCGACAAGGTCCGCGTCGGCGGCGTTGCGTTTCGCATGCGGCTTCTTCTTGCCTTTCTTCTTGGCGCCGCGCTGAGTAGACGCCTCGGGAGCCTCTTCCGATGGGCGGCCCTGGGGCTGCTTGTCCTTTCGGAAGATAGCCTCGACCGCCTCTTGGCCAGAGGCGAACTTGGTGGCGATGTCCATCAGCTCGCTCGCCCTGGTGGGGGTCTTGCGACCCAACTTGCTCACCAGGTCGCGGCAGGTGGTGCCGGCGAGGAACGCGCCGATGACATCCGAATCGGTGATGCTGGGCAGCTCGGTGCGCTGCTTCGAGAATCGCCGGACGTAGTCCCGGAGAGACTCTCCCGGCTGCTGCCGGCAGCTTCGGAGGTCCCAGGAATTTCCGGGGCGCACATATGTGCCCTAGAAGTTTCCGGCGAAGGCTTGGACTAGGTCGTCCCAGTTGGAGATCTGCCCCGGAGGCAGGTGCTCCAACCAGGCACGAGCGGTGTCGGAGAGGAACAGGGGGAGGTTGCGGATGATGAGGTTGTCGTCGTCCATTCCACCCAGTTGGTAGGCTAGGCGGTAGTCCGCGAGCCACAGTTCCGGTCTCGTTTCCCCCGAGTACTTTGTGATAGTAGTCGGGGGTCGGAACCGGGTCGGGAACGGCGCCCGTCGGATGGCCCGGCTGAAGGCTTGCGGACCGGGTGGTTCGGGCGAGGGACTCCGATCCTCCCCGCTGTCGTAGCGTCCCCCACGCCTGGGGTGATAGCCTCGGCGCACCCTCTCGTCGAGGTGGGCTCGACGGTCGCGATGGTGGTGCTCGTTGCCGAGGCGGCCCGGGGCCGCAGGCGCGGTGTTGCGCGTGCGCCCGGTGTAGACCGAGGCTTCCCGCATGAATCGGGAAGTCGCGGCATGAGGTTCCGAGGGGTATCCCTGCCTTCGGGAGGCAGAGCTCTCGGCCCGTCGGACCGCAGTGCCTTCCAGGAGATTCTTGAGTTCTCCCTGGATTCGCCGACCCTCGGTGGTTGATGGCTCCCGCATCGCGCGAAGAAGCATCGCTGCCGCCGCCAGGTTCTGACCGACCCCACTGGATGCAGGCGGTGGCCTGACCCTGACGTCGTCGGCGACGCGGTGCTGGAGACCCTGGGGCAGGTGACGTATTTCTCCGGCCGGGGGTTGGCCCACCCATGCCTGCCCGGCGTCCCGGCGGATCGGCTCAAGCGCTCCTGCTCCTACGTCGATCCTGGCCTGCGCCCCGCGGACTTGCTCGAGCTGTGGGTCGTAACCCCCCGCCGGAACGGGGACCACAGCTAGCTCCCGCGGGATGTCGGCGCGAGGCACCGGCCTAGGGAGATCACCGTCCTCTGGCATGCCGAGATGATTGCCTTCGGAGTGACCCCCTAGATCGACGTGGAAACATTCGCGGCTTGGGCCACAGTCCTCGTCGTCGAGGCTGCGGCTACCGTCGGAACAGTCGGAGAGGCAGAAGTCACATGCGGTCATGATGTCCCGCATGCCACTGGGGTTGCCAAGTCCAGAGAAATCCCAACAGATGCTGGGGTCGTCGTCTTCCTCGGACCCAGAGGGCCCGTAGGTCGAGACGTCCGTCAACCGGCCCCAAGGCGACCGCATGCGAGACCCCAGAGGGTTTGGACTCGCCTCTACGAGAATGCCCGCCAAAGCAAGATTGCTAGGCGGGTTGAGGCCGAATCCAAAAGGCGTAGGATGGGAATCGGTTGGTACCTCTTGATCGTCGAGCGGCGATGAAGTCACGTCGGGGACTGACTGCACCGTCGCGTCAGGCACGAGGGCGATGCCCAGCAAGCTTTCCGCAAGCGCGCTGGCGTCGTCCATTTGCTCGGGTTTGGCGTGTCGCGGGGAGATGGCGCTCGTCTTCGTCTCAGACGCGAGATCGATGCCCGGTTCACCCCTCGTTGGGACGCTGGGGACGTCAACTCGCTCGACAGCCGACGAGGCGCGGCCTCCTGCTTGGCCCTGGTTGCCCCGCCTCCTCCTCCATTGCCGGGGGAGAGGACGGAGCGAGCTTGAACGTGGTTCTTCCACCACGCGGGGAAGACATCGTCGATTCCGCCGCCGGCGGGCGGGTTGTCGACCGCCTTTGTCGTTGTCGCGCGGCGGTGGAAGGAGTATCATGTCGTAGCTGCTGTCGAGGGACATGAACTCAAGACTCCCGAAACGGAGCACCGTCCCGGGTCGGAGAGGTTGCTGGAGACTGCCCATCTGGAGCTTGACGGGAAGCTGTTCGTCAACACGCAGCAGGCCCCTACCTGGCGCGCCAACTGTCGGCGTTTCGAGACCGGGGGTCCCTCAGGCCGACGAGTGAGTGCCGCGTGCCCCAGCCCAGATGGGTCGAGCGCGTGGGCGAGCACAAAGGGGGGAGAGGAGCGAGGCGGCCGGAGTCCGGCGTGAGAGAGGTGGAAATCCCGCGGCCTTCGTGTTCGTCCCGCGCCTAGGTCGGGTGCGCTTGCAGTAGGGGGTTACAAGAGTCCACGCGGGTGAGGGAAGCGAGCGGCCCCAAGAGAGCGCCTGCCCCGTCCTCGTCCCCGCGCGGCCAACCTTCTCTAAGAGGGCCCTGGTCCTTCCTTTTATAGGCGTAAGGAGAGGATCCAGGTGTACAATGGGGGTGTAGCGTGGTGCTACGTGTCTAGCGGGGGAGAGCTGACGCCCTAAGTACATGCCAATGTGGCAGCCGGAGAGATCTTGGCACCCTGCTGGTGTGATGTCGTGGCCGTCGGAGGAGCGACGGTGCTTGGCGGAGGGACAGCTGTTGGAGCGGTCGAGTTCTTGCTGACGTCCGCCTGCTTCCGTAAGAGAGCTGGGAGCCGCCGTCGTCACAGAGCGTGCGGGGGCGCCATCATTGCCTATCTGGCGGAGCTAGCCAGATGGGACACCGGTCTTGTTCCCTATGGCACGAGGCAGCTCGGGGTAGGGTGATGATGGTGCTTCCTGTTGACGTGGCTGGCCTGCGCCCTAGGTCGGGCGACGTGGAGGCTCCTCCGAAGCCGAGGTCGAGTCTGTCTTCCGTGGCCGAGGCCGAGCCTCTGGGTCGGGCGAGGCGGAGGTCGTTCGGCGGAGGCCAGGGCGGAGTCTGAGCCCTGGGGTCGGGCGAAAGCGGAGTTCGTCGTATTCTGGGGCCGAGCCCGAGTCCGAGCCCTGGGTCGGGCGGAGCGGAGTTCGCCGTCTTCCGGGACTTAGCCCGAGTCCGAGCCCTGGGTCGGGCGGAGCAGAGTTCGCCGTCTTCCAGGACTTAGCCCGAGTCCGAGCCCTGGGTCGGGCGGAGCGGAGTTCGCCGTCTTCCGGGGCTTAGCCCGAGTCCGAGCCCTAGGTCGGGCAGAGCGGAGTTCGCCGTCTTCCAGGACTTAGCCCGAGTCCGAGCCCTGGGTCGGGCGGAGCGGAGTTCGCCGTCTTCCGGGACTTAGCCCGAGTCCGAGCCCTGGGTCGGGCGGAGCTTCCTATGGCGCCTTTGGCAAGACCTGACTGCCTGTCAGTCTCACTCTGTCAAGTGGCGCTGTAGTCGGAGTGGCGCAGGCGGCGCTGTCCTTCTGTCAGACCGGTCAGTGGAGCGGCGAAGTGACGGCGGTCACTTCGGCTCTGCCGGAGGGCGCGCGTCAGGATAAGGTGTCAGGTCACCTTTGCATTAAATGCTCCTGCGATTTGGTCGGTCGGTGCGGCGATTTAGTCAGGGTTGCTTCTTAGCGAAGGCAGGGCCTCGGGCGAGCCGGAGATGTGTCTGCCGTTGGAGGGGGGCCTCGGGCGAGACAGAAACCATCCGGGGTCAGCTGCCCTTGTCCGAGGCTAGGCTCGGGCGAGGCATGATCGAGTCGCTCGAATGGACCGATCCCTGGCTTAATCGCACCCATCAGGCCTTAGCAGCTTAATGCTGATGGGGGTTACCAGCTGAGAATTAGGAGTCTTGAGGGTACCCCTAATTATGGTCCCCGACAATATGCATTCATGTGCATAATGCATTTCATTCAGGTACGATAATTGATCACGTGATGCGGAAGACGAGCCAAATCAACCCCAAGCACGGGTTACTCCACATGGTGATGCTGATGGATGAACCTACCTGATCAAGTGCTAGGACAAGGATGATCATTAAGTAGACGTCGTTTAACAACACTAACCTAGTGTTATCCAGGCAAGCCCCGGTGCATGCAACCCCTTCCTTGTGTTTTTAAATAATTTTTACACACTTTAAGTCTAGTGAAATGTGCATTAGGTTTATAGGAGTTGCTTGGAAACCCTTTGTAACACCCTAAAGTTCAATTTTATGAAAATAAGGAAAATTCCCTAAAGGTTTTAAATCAAAACACATTTCCTTAAGGATATTCATAATTTGGAAGTTACTGCTCCCAAAATGAATATATTTTCAAAAAAAATAATTAAATTAGATAAACTAAATTGCCCTTGGATTAGGTTATATAGAAGAATTATGATTAAATTATTTTTATATATAATCTACATTATAAATTTTATTTCCCTGGAATTAATATGGTATGGACTATTCTCTAATTATATGATTGGAAGCATGTCTAAAAGAACTAAAAGAAAATAAATATATAAAATACGTTTTTGCACTTCATGCTGAAGTTTTTGAACTGTGCATTCTAAATGGATTTGAAATTTAAAACTACATTTGAATTTAGTTGGAAATGGAAAAATAATAATAAAACAAATGAAAAGAAAAGAAAAAGGAAATCAGAGCTGGGCGGGCTTTAATCTGCAATTTCGGCCCAATGTGCCCTTCTCTCCGTGCGGCCCAGCCGGGGGGGAGGCGCGCGCACTGACTAGAGGGCCAGCCCCATCAGCCGCTCCCTCTGCCGAGATATTACTCTCTCTGTCATGTGGCCCTGCGATGTCAGCACCTTCCTCTTCCTGGAACCGAACGCTGGGAGTAGCGTAACAGAACCCACGCGACTCGCTCGCACGCTTATCGGCCACCGTCTTCCTCGCAGCACGAGCTCCAGCCCTCGTAACCGACCGCTACAAGCGCGGCCCAATTACCCCGTAGACTAGTTCCTCTGGCGCCTTGGACCGCCGTCGCATGCGCGCTCCCCTGCGTGAAGACTCGCTGCCGCAACCTACTACGCGGGATCCACGGCCATCAGGCTCCGAGTCACCTCCCTCTCCTCCGCTGGAGCGCTACTTCCATCGGTATAAGTCCCCAGGCGGTCAACCCATCTCCACATCATCTCCGCGCGCCCTCACTGGATACCCGGCCCCACCATGTCTGCAGCTCGTCACCGGTGGAAACCGTCCCCGCGGATTTCACGGTGGCCGTTGTCGTGAGCTACGCACCTCGGCCATAAAAGAGCCCAGCCACCGCAATCCTCGCCCAACCTTCGCCATACCGTATTTCCATTACTTCCGCATAGAAGCAGGGGGTGAGAGTGAGGTAGAATTGGTGGTCGCCGCGGGCCGCCATGGCCGCCTCGCTGCCAACTCACCAGCGTCGACGCTCCGGACCTTGGGGCTCCGTCATTACTCGGGTAACCTGCGTAATGCACCATCGGGCGAAATGGGTCACCTACTCTGATCAAATCGGTCGCCGGAAAATCAAACCCGCCGCGGTTCGTGCTGCGCGCGTGGGCAGTGGCTTCTGGGCCGCTAGCGTCGGTGAGTACTTGATCTTCGTGTTCACCTTCGTTTTCTCTTTGCGTAGCGTCCGTCAGTCGAACTGGGGGGAGTGGTCGGGCCGGATTCACCGCACCATCCATGGCGCCGCCGCTGGGGGGCGGCTCGCCATTGTTAGGCGCGGTCAGAGGAGGGAGAAGGATTTTGGCCGTTGGATCAGGCGCGTACGGATCCGATTAGAACTAGATTTTTTTAGATAATGGGAAAAAGGGTTCCCGGCCTA
Source organism: Zea mays (assembly GCF_902167145.1). Taxonomy (NCBI): domain Eukaryota; kingdom Viridiplantae; phylum Streptophyta; class Magnoliopsida; order Poales; family Poaceae; genus Zea; species Zea mays. The sequence goes on from NC_050097.1 coordinate 96,058,982, forward strand.
CATCAAAGATGACGGCCGTCCAACAACCACAAGTACTGACATAAAAAACGAAAGAAGCCACAAGCGGCAAACAAACCCAAGCGCAGTTGGGACCTGGAAAACTAGCTATTAGTTAGCCTGTTTCTAAAGCTCCAACCGTGCATTGCGAAGATTTGCATCGTGGTGGCTTCCAGCACCCCGCAAGCATCTTTAATCCTTATGGTGTCCTCCTCACGCTTTTGGAGTAGTCCCCAGAAACGACACCAGTAGGTTCCTCGAAAGAGTACCTGCAAGTAAGTTTGAATAGGATTCTTGTCAAAAACCACATCATTTCGACTAAGCCACAGTGCCCAACAGATAGCTATGGCTCCAACATATATCTTTGCCTTTGTGTCTTTATTGAACCCCTGCAACCAAGAAGACCCCATATCCTGCAAGCTAGTTGGTTCTCTAATACCAAAGGTAAAGTAGATCGATCGCCAAAGAAATCTAGCATAGTGGCAGTCGAAAAAAAGATGTGGGATGGTTTCATCATGGGAACAGAACACACACTTTTTTGACCCATTCCATTTCCTTTTGATTAAGTTATCCTTTGTCAAAATCACCTCTCGTGTTAAGAACCAACAGAAGATCTTAATTTTCAATGGGATCCTAAGTTTCCAGATGAGAGTTTCCTGCCGAGGTATTTCCCTCCCTATCAATGCAGCATACATAGACTGGGAGGAAAACTTCCCGTTTTGATGCAAGCTCCATCTGAAAGTATCTTTCGAAGGGTTTAAAGAAAGCCCCGCTACCCGATTTACTAGCGCATACCAACTCCCCAAGTTCTCCCCCTGAAGACCCCTGCGAAAGGAGACATTCAACGGGACAGACCCGAGCACCGTGGCAACTGTAGCATGTTTATACCGGACAATGTTATACAGACTTGGGTATTTGTGTTGAAGTGTAAAGTTCCCCAACCACTTATCTTCCCAAAATCTGGTTGCATGCCCGTTGTTAACTTTGAACATACCATTAGCTAGAAAAAGGTCTTTGACTTTCATCAATCCAGACCAAAAATGTGAATCTCCTAGTTTCCTAACAACCTGCCCAAAGGTTTGTTACCTAAGTATTTCTTTCTTAAAATCTGTTGCCACATCCCATCCTCATTTAACAACCTAAACAACCATTTACTTAGTAAACACTTATTCTGAATATCGATGTTCTTAATCCCCAAACCTCCAAAATCCTTGGGTTGGCATAGAATATTCCACTTAGCCAATCTGTATTTTTTCTTTTGTTGATCAGATTGCCAAAAAAAATCTAGACCTCAGATAATCCAATTTTTTTAAAACCTCCCTAGGTATTTCAAAGAAGGACAACATATACAATGGAAGACTCGTAAGGACCGAATTAATAAGGACCAGCCGTCCTCCATAAGACAAATGTTTGCCCTTCCAGCTACCCAATTTCTTTTCTATACGTTCGAGCAAGGTGGCCCAATCAGCATTACTAAGCTTTCTAACGTGCATAGGTATGCCTAGGTATCTGAACGGGTAAGTCCTTGTCTTACATCCGAAAAGCTGGGAGTATAAATGTTCACTTTCTTTAGCCGCACCAAAGCAAAAGATTTCACTTTTATGGAAGTTAATTTTAAGGCCTAACAATTGCTCAAAAGCACATAAGATGAGCTTGAGATTACAGGCTTTCTCATAATCATGATCCATAAAAAGAATAGTATCATCTGCATACTGAAGGACAGAGAGGCCATCGTCCACCAGATGAGGCACGACACCACTAATCTGACCCTCTCTCTTTGCCCTATTGATTAAAATAGCAAGCATATCCACTACTATATTAAATAGAACCGGCGAGAGAGGGTCACCTTGCCGTAGCCCCTTCTTAGTTTGGAAGTTATTGCCTAGCTGTCCATTCAGTTTAATGTTAACATGGCCTTTTTGAGTAAAACTACTAATCCAATCACACCACTTTTCTGAAAATCCTTTCATCTGTAAAGATTGTCTCACAAACGACCATCTAATCTTATCATAAGCTTTTTCAAAGTCAATGTTAAACACAACACCACTCAGTTTTTTCCTATGCAGCTCATGAATGGTCTCGTGGAGTACCACTATCCCTTCCATGATATTGCGTCCTGGAAGAAACACTGTTTGGGTTGGACTAATGACTTTATGAGCTATATTTAACAGTCTATTCATGGCAGTCTTCGTGAAGATTTTGAAGCTCACGTTCAACAAGCATATAGGTCTGTACTGTTCTATCCTTATTGCCTCAGCCAACTTTGGGATTAGAATGATTGTCCCAAAATTGAGGCTGTGCAGCGGTAGAGAGCCCCTATTGAAGTCCTCGAACAGAGCCATCAAAACCTCCTTGATCGTTTCCCAGAATACCTGATAAAATTCTGCTGGAAAGCCGTCGTGACCAGGCGCTTTGTTATGTTCCATCCGGAATATCGCATACTTAACTTCGTCAATGGTGAAGTCTGCGGTAAGACTAGTATTTTCCTCCTCAGTGATTTGCGGTATATCCTCTATCCGTCTATCATCCAAGTGGACATTGGATTCATCTGCAGGACCAAAGAGGGATTTATAGTAAGATGTGATATGCTTTTTAAGCTCATCATCTCCACTAATTATCCGAACTCCATCCTGTAGTTTATAAATCCTAGTCTTCCTATGTTTACCATTCGCGACCAGATGGAAATATTTAGTGTTCGCATCCCCTTCCAGCAAACCTTTAGTTTTTGCTCTCTGGTACCACTTAACCTCTTCTTCTCGTAACATGGCCGCGAGCCTATTACGAAGAAAACTGCGCATGTCTACTTCTTGTGTAGAAAGAAGACATGTTTCAGCTTTCTTATCAAGGGTGTCAAGTTTTTGGAGAATTTCTTTCTTTTCCTTCTTATTTGATCCACTCGTGTTTTTTGCCCATCCTCTCAAGTATTGTCTTAACTTCCTTATTTTTCGCTGCCATCTCTCAATGGCAGTATCTCCACCATACTCCTTTGACCAAATTTGAGTGACCATCTCCCAGAATCCCTCCCGCAACAGCCATCCAAGTTCGAACTTGAATTCAGGCTGTACAGAGGAAGCAAGGTTATCGCCACTATTTAAAATTAAAGGGGTATGGTCTGAGATATCTCTAGAGTGAGCAACTACTGTGGACCTAGGAAACTTTAATTCCCATTCTGTGGAGACAAGAATACGATCTAGCTTTTCATATGTGGGAATAGATCTTGAATTAGCCCAAGTGAACTGTCTTCCGGACAGTTCGAGCTCTCTCAAAGTCAAGCCATCTATTACCGCATTGAATAGAAAAGGCCATCTCGCATTAAAATTGTCGTTATTCTTCTCTGATGAGTTCCTGAGAATACCTATTAGAACTAGATATCGATTCAACCGCGTCCAACCCTAACCTTAGATTGACAATCCGACGCACACGAGGTGATCTCAGCTAGATAGATTTGTGGTCGTCGATTTTGTAGGTAACAACTCAGATTAGATCTGGGTTGTAAAGGAATTTGGCCGTTGGTTCTTCTTAGGACAGTTGGATTAGAATGAGGTGTACCCTTTCGTGGCATGTAATCTCTGCATTGATCTATCCACAAGCGGCCACGATTTCATCGTGCCACCGTCGGTTCTGGACCATTGGATCGGGATCCAGTGATCCTGGTTTCATACCGATCCATAACAGCTCCGCTCTAATCCTATCCGTCTGTGTTTGAACGGACGGCTCTCATGCCGCGATACCCCTTCGGCCTGTCAGTTTAGCATAAGAGCCCCTAGCATCTTTGTTATTCAACCCGCAGTCCTGTCAGAAGCGTTCTGAGTCTAGGGATTCTTATGGATTAGCCCCTGTGCTTCCTGGTATTGGTGCGCGCAGTCCAAGAGATAAATAAAATAAGAAAAAGGAATTTAGAAATTGATTTTGCGTTTAAGAATAATTGCAGAAACTCATTTAATTCATAGAAAATTCATATTAAGTCCAAAGGAGTCCATTCTAGTTCCTATAATTTTATAATACTATTGTTTATCAAATAGTGCCACTTATTTGACATGAAAGCCACTTTAAAATTTATTTCCTAAGTAAACTTATATCAATTACAATAAACCTTAGGAAATTCATAACTCCTCCATTTTAACTCCGAATTGAACCGTTCAAGTTGCGTTAGTCTTGTATAAATATTTACTATGTATTAACAACATTTATTATATCATGTCTCATTATTTTATAATTAGAGTTGTATTTAACCGGTGTTGGTTAGTCTGGTTAAACTGCTTATCATTATAGATTACTAGAATATGATCTATGGTAAATTTATAACTTAAATTAAAGTTGAGATAATTATTTATAGAATAACCTCTTATATGATTTATATTAACCAATTTATAATATAGTTTAATATTTTAATCACATAAAACTTCTGTAAAATCATAACTCCTTAACCGTAACTCCGATTTTAGTGGTTCTCGTTCCCACGATCTCGTAGCAATGCGTAGACCATTATTATTCAGTTTGTTCTTATGTTTGGTGTGATGTTAATTTTGTCTATACCATGTATGTTTGTATTGCTACGACTAGCACGAGGTTACGAGGATCTGAAGAATCACCCTAGTAACTGGAATCTCAAGTGTCAGACAAGTTGTGCCCTTGATCACTTTCTTTTACCCATTCATTCTCTTATTAATCATAATGATCTGCATAGGTTAATTTTGATGGGACCCAATAGGTTACCCTAGATTTTGACTATCTATAAACCTTGTTTCACCACCGGTTTTACTACTAAATTTTTGGGTAGTACATGTTATTGCTTTATGTGGCTTTGGGTATAGAGATATTCATCACTCATTTTTATACTTGTTATTATCTGTTTATTGTTTATTGTTCATGATAAGTTCATTATGTTAATGGGAATATGGAGAACCACCCGAGAAAACAGTGCTACCACAAGGGTTTAATGGGACGCCCTTGGCTGATTAACTAGGAAAGCTAGTGGATGACTACCTAACCCGAAAGGGGCAAGGGCAGTAGGGGAGTGGTCAGTGTAGGGAGGTCCTTGGGTTGATTTTGCTGCGATGGCGGTTAGGCGAGGGATTCCTGCACTGGAGCTTCCTATAAACTGTAGTGGGTTTTCTAAAGCTAGTGGAGCTTTGTAAAGGCCTCGTAGGTGTACCCTGCCTCGCTTCCTTGGTAGAGGTGTATGGGGTCTAATCAACTCCGTGGTAAATGGGTAACACGACTTGTGGGTAAAGATGCGCAACCTCTGCAGAGTGTAAAACTGGTATACTAGCCGTGCTCACGGTCATGAGCGGCTCGGACACTCACATGATTAATTTATGGAACTTAAATTCAATTTGTCATTTGCATTTGTCACACCCGGATTTCGGGGCACCAAGACCCGAGCGCGAACATAACCACCAGGTGTGCTAGGACCAAGTCTCACACATATGATGAATCATGGCACATGATCGAATGTCACATCTTTACTATATAATAGGAGTTCTGTACAAAATAAATAAATACATTATAAGGAGACAACGGTCCAGCAACCCAAAGTTGACTGGGAGACGACGACCTAGACCTCTCACGAACACATCACAGCATCCTCCATGCGCCTCATCCTGCGGTACCTGTTCTTGACCTGTACGAGGGGGGTGTGAGACAGCAAGAGTGAGCTCACATACGTTCATAGCTCAACAAGTTGTGGGGAATAATGTGCATGAACCCGCCAAAGGTGGGAGCTCATGAAGTGTAAGGCTTACCAAAGAGGATGGTTGTAGCTGGGTATTGCTTTTAAAGTTGGTCAAAATTTTATTAGCAATTACTAAGTATAAGTAAATACCAAACCCAATTAAGTAGTAGAAAAAAGAAACAACATCACCTGCGATGCAATGCATATGACAAATTGAATTTAGTTCCATAAATTAATCCTGTGAGTGTCCGAGCTGCTCATGACCGTGAGCATGGCTAGTATACCAGTGTTACACTCTGCAGAGGTTGCGCATCTTTACCCACAAGTCATGTTACCCATCTGCCAAGAGACGGCCAATCCCATACACCTCTACCGAGGAGGCGAGGCAGAGTAACACTACGAGGCCTTTACAAAGTTCCACTAGCTTCAGAAAACCCGCTACAGTTTATAGGAAGCTCTAGTGTAGGAATCCCTCACCTGACCGCCATCGCAGCAAAATTAACCAAGGACCTCCCTACACTGACTACTCCCCTACTGCCCTTCCCCCTTTCGGGTAAGGTAGTCATCCACTAGCTTTCCTAGTTAATCAGGCAAGGGCGTCCCATTAAACCCTTGTGGTAGCACTGTTTTCCTGGGTGGTTCTCCATGTTCCCATTAACATAATGATCTTAACATGAACAATAATAATAAACTGATAATAAAAGTGTAATCATGTATAATGTATCTTCATACCCAAAACCATATAAAGCAATAGCAAGAACTACCCAAGAATTTAGTGGTAAACAAGGTATAAAGATAGTCAAACTAGGGTGACCTATTGGGTCCCATCAAAACTAACCTATGCAGATCATTATGATTAATCAGAACATGACTGGGTAAAAAGAAGTGATCAAGGACACAACTTGCCTGGGACTTGAGATTCCAGGTACCAACTTGCTCTTCAGATGACACATGTCCTCACCGCTAAACGTGTCACACCCGGATTTCGGGGCACCAAGACCCGGGCGCGAACATAACCACCAGGTGTGCTGGGACCAAGTCTCACACATATGATGAATCATGGCACATGATCGAATATCACATCTTTACTATATAATAGGAGTTCTGTACAAAATAAATAAATACATTATAAGGAGACAACGGTCCAGCAACACAAAGTTGACTAGGAGACGACGGCCTAGACCTCTCACGAACACATCATAGCCTCCTCCATGCGCCTCATCCTGCGGTACTTGTTCTTGATCTGTAGGGGGGTGTGAGACAACAAGAGTGAGCTCACATACATTCATAGCTCAACAAGTTGTGGGGAATAATGTGCATGAACCCGCCAAAGGTGGGAGCTCATGAAGTGTAAGGCTTACCAAAGAGGATGGTTGTAGCTGGGCATTGCTTTTAAAGTTGGTCAAAATTTTATTAGCAATTACTAAGTATAAGTAAATACCAAACCCAATTAAGTAGTAGAACAAAAGTAACAACATCACATGCGATGCAATGCATATGACAAATTGAATTTAGTTCCATAAATTAATCATGTGAGTGTCCGATCTGCTCATGACCGTGAGCACGGCTAGTATACCAGTTTTACACTCTGCAGAGGTTGCACATCTTTACCCACAAGTCATGTTACCCATCTGCCAAGAGACAGCCAATCCCATACACCTCTACCGAGGAGGCGAGGCAGGGTAACACTACTGGGCCTTTACAAAGTTACACTAGCTTTAGAAAACCCGCTACAGTTTATAGGAAGCTCCAGTGCAGGAATTCCTCGCCTGACCGCCATCGCAGCAAAATCAACCAAGGACCTCCCTACACTGACAACTCCGCTACTGCCCTTGCCCCTTTCGAGTAAGATAGTCATCTACTAGCTTTCCTAGTTAATCAGCCAAGGGCGTCCCATTAAACCCTTGTGGTAGCACTGTTTTCCCGGGTGGTTCTCCATGTTCCCATTAACATAATGATCTTCACATGAACAATAATAATAAACTGATAATAAAAGTGTAATCATGTATAATGTATCTCCATACCAAAAACCACATAAAGCAATAGCAAGAACTACCCAAGAATTCAGTGGTAAACAAGGTATAAAGATAGTCAAACTAGGGTGACCTATTGGGTCCCATCAAATTAACCTATGCAGATCATTATGATTAATCAGAACATGACTGGGTAAAAAGAAGTGATCAAGGGCACAACTTGCCTGGGACTTGAGATTCCAGGTACCAACTTGCTCTTCAAATGACACGTGTCCTCACCGCTAAACGTGTCACACCCAGATTTCGGGGCACCAAGACCCAGGCGCGAACATAACCACCAGGTGTGCTGGGACCAAGTCTCACACATATGATGAATCATGGCACAGGATCGAATGTCACATCTTTACTATATAATAGGAGTTCTGTACAAAATAAATAAATACATTATAAGGAGGCAACTGTCCAGCAACCCAAAGTTGACTGGGAGACGATGGCCTAGACCTCTCACGAACACATCACAGCATCCTCCATGCGACTCATCCTGTGGTACCTATTCTTGATCTGTAGGGGGGGTGTGAGAAAGCAAGAGTGAGCTCACATACGTTCATAGCTCAACAAGTTGTGGGGAATAATGTGCATGAACCCGCCAAAGGTGGGAGCTCATGAAGTGTAAGGCTTACCAAAGAGGATGGTTGTAGCTGGGCATTACTTTTAAAGTTGGTCAAAATTTTATTAGCAATTACTAAATATAAGTAAATACCAAACCCAATTAAGTATTAGAACAAAAGTAACAACATCACCTGCGATGCAATGCATATGATAAATTGAATTTAGTTCCATAAATTAATCATGTGAGTGTCCGAGCTGCTCATGACCGTGAGCACAACTAGTATATGAGTTTTACACTCTGCAGAGGTTGCGCATCTTTACCCACAAGTCATGTTACCCATCTGCCGAGAGACGACCAATCCCATACACCTTTACCAAGGAGGCGAGGCAGGGTAACACTACGAGGCCTTTATAAAGTTCCACTAGCTTTAGAAAACCCGCTACAGTTTATAGGAAGCTCCAGTGCAGGAATCCCTCGCCTGACCGCCATCGCAGCAAAATCAACCAAGGACCTCCCTACACTGACCACTCCCCTACTGCCCTTGCCCCTTTCGGGTACGGTAGTCATCCACTAGCTTTCCTAGTTAATTAGCCAAGGGCGTCCCATTAAACCCTTGTGGTAGCACTATTTTCCCGGGTGGTTCTCCCTGTTCCCATTAACATAATGATCTTCACATGAACAATAATAATAAACTTATAATAAAAGTGTAATCATGTATAATGTATCTCCATACCTAAAACCACATAAAGCAATAGCAAGAACTACCCAAGAATTCAGTGGTAAACAAGGTATAAAGATAGTCAAACTAGGGTGACCTATTGGGTCCCATCAAAATTAACCTATGCAGATCATTATGATTAATCAGAACATGATTGGGTAAAAAGAAGTGATCAAGGGCACAACTTGCCTGGGACTTGAGATTCTAGGTACCAACTTGCTCTTCAGATGACACATGTCCTCACCGCTAAACGTAGCAATACAGACAAACATGGTATAGACAAAATTAACATCACACCAAACATAAGAATAAACTATGTAATAAGATTCTACACGCTGCTACGAGATCGTGGGTTCGAGAATTACTAAATTCGGAGTTACAGTTACCAAGTTATGATTTTTTGGAGTTATTTAGTACATGGTATAGATTAATTCAGATGAATAATTTTAATTCATATTTTATTGCTAAACAGAGGTACTAAGTGGTAGACAATATTATAATAAAATTAATGTCTGTGGAATAAATTAATTTGGAGCTAAAGTGAATTTAATATGAATTATACAAGTTTCTAGAATTATTTTTGTATTAAAAAAATGAATTTCTGTAACTAATTATCAATTTTCATTGTTCTCCGGACCGAGCACTAATTACAGAGAACTCCGAGGGCAAATCCAGAAAATTTTCTCGGACTTAGACAACTTGGACTGCGGGTTCATTAGTTGATTCCCTAGGGTCTCTTTAGCAATTGTTACACCACGAAGGGGTATCCTTGACTATCAGCCATCCGATCACAATCTGACCGACCAGATTAGATCGGCCCGATATGAACCGGTACGCAGTACTAGACACAGGATCCACGATGGACGGACATGACTTAAAACAGGGTGATCGATTCTCCCACGTCCGATCTGCATCGGATGGCTCACCACGCACACACCGAAGCGGTGCGCGCAAACAGATCTTGGTCGCTGAGATTCGATCCGAATGCCGGAACCCATGCCTCATCTAGATCTAATTGTGACAGTTGATTCCTATCCCCACGGCTCAGATCTATTCAAGCTGCAAAACTATATGTGGTCACAAATTCCAAATCCAACGGCCAAGCTCTATTCTTCTTCCTCAGTCCGAGCTGGGTGACGCCTTGCCCCAATCGCGGCGGCCCCTGACCGAGCACCTGACCACCGATGCCTCGATGACCACTGGTGCACGGAACCCAATTGTTGTGACGGCCCAAGCACTAGCCTAACCATGGTCGTACACCCAGGAAACGGAGACAGTGCCAACACAGGCGGAAAAGCACTCACCGATGACAAGCCGACAACGACGCCGACCACAGTTCGCCACAACCCAGCGATGAATCTCAGAACCAAGAGGAAAATCCGCCAAGGCTTCGATGTTCTTCAACGTTTCAGTGAATCCCCGAGCAGCAGCATGCCCAGGCGCTACACTCCTATCTCACCCAATTTCTTCTTCTCTCTCCCTGCTTGGTGCACAACGAACTTGAATGAGGTGGACGAGGCGTCGAGGGAGGTGCCAAGGCTTTATAGTATGGAGGTGACGCCCAGAGCGATTGAATACCGCGCAGATCTCTCCGTGTCCAAACAACCCACTTTGGTTCCGATTTTGGGGGAGAAGAACAGAAGCCGCCGCGAGGTCTACCTGGTTGTTACCCTGACGACGCTGCATGATGACAGGAGGGAAGCTAAAAGAGATAGATATATACTGCATCGAATCTACCGGGAGGCGGTTACGCCGAGCTCGTGTTTCTGTTCCGAGCCGGAAGGACGAAAGCTTCTAGAGCCCAGCAGCGACACGGAGAAACGCGGCCCAGCGGTGTGGTTTGCGTGATGACCTCATTCATGACATCAGCACGACGTCACACCGTCATGATATAATAAAATAATAAGAACAACAACAAAAAAACAAAGAACCTGGATTCATTGATCACGTAGGGGTGTGGGCCAGTGTTTGCATGAACGTGGGCTATTTTTTTCTTTTTTGTATTTCTTTTCTAATTTCGAAATTTCTAATATTTAATTTCAAATTCATGAGTCATTATCAAAGTTAAAATGCACACACAAAATATACCAACATGTATGCATAAGTTCATTTTGGTTTATTGACTATGCTATTCTCTTACCCATGATGCGTAATGCTAAATAAAATAAACAACAACAAAAAATAGAAAACCCACATAATATATAATTGATGGTTTTTTGTCTTAAAATCATAATTTGGGTTTTACAGCATTGCATTGGGATTATTTTATTATTACTTTTATTTATTATTACTATGGTTTGGTATTTACTTATACTTAGTAACTGCTAATAAAATTTTGACCAACTTATAAAAGCAATGCTCAACTTCAACCTTTATTTCATTGATCAGCTTTACACTTCATGAACTCCCACCTTTGGTGAGTTCATGCCACATTATTCCCCACAACTTGTTGAGCGATGAACATGTGTGAGCTCACCCTTGTCGTCTCACACCCCCCCACAGGAGAAGAACAGGTGGTCAAAGAGGAGCCGCCTAATACTGAGGCTTTCGACTTGATCTAGGTGGCGTCTCGCAGCCAGCTTTCTGGCGCCAAGGATAGATTTTAGTTCTTGCTATATTCATCTTTTATTTTGTAAGACTTCCGCTATGTAATAAGTACTCTGATTATATTGTGACATTTATCTCTATACACTCTGTTATTATATATGTTGTCTTCTTTGGCGCATGTGTGAGATGCACCCGGCTTTGTCCCTTAAAGCCCGGGTGTGACAGAAGTGGTATCAGAGGAAATGTTGACTGTAGGACGAAACCTAGATAGAAATGGACAAACCCTTACCTACTTATCTTACTCTGATTCTTTCTATACTTATCTTGATCCCGTCTCATCTTCTATTGTTCTACTCTGATTAACCTTACCTTTGCTACTCTGATTCTTATCTAAACTTTTGTTAATCATTTCTCATCTATTTTCGCTTTACTCTGATTATTCTTACCCGTTCTTTCTAAAGACAAAAGTGGATTTCACACTTTGAAATCTTGTGTCTAAAGTGACTTTAGGAATAGGAAACCTAATCCTAGGAACAAAAACAAAAACTATTTTTATCTATACGCTTGAGTGTTTGGTCTTATGATACCAGTATGATTTGGATCTTTGGTTGACTGTGATTAGTCGTGGAGTAATATCCACAATTACATCTACATATACGTATAGATATAAATAAATAAAATTCATGAGATAACTAAACAACTTAGATTATCCTCCATTAAAGTGTATCTAATTTAAATGGATCCTTCTTACCTTAGAAGATTCTTTCTTACTTTAATGGATTCCTCTTAACTTAAAAGAATCTATCATATCCTAATAGGTTCATCTTGTGTTAAAAAAATATATTCTTATCCTCTTAAATTGTTTATAAGATAAACTAGACCAACTAAAAGTACCCCACTAGAATATATTTTATATAGACCCATCTTATCTTGCAAGGCTCTCTCTTATCTTAATAGATCCATCTCATGTTAAAATATTCTTTCTTACCTTAATGTATCCATCCCATTTCGAAAAGATTTTCATCTTATCTCAATATATCTAACCAATCTTAAAAGATTATGTCTTATTCTTAGAGACTCATCTTGACCTAATTAACATACTTATCCCCACTTTGCTTATCTCATACCAGTGTAAGAAACCTGATCTATTTCAAAATAAATTAAGAAGATCTAGTCTAATCTGATTGCACCGATTTAATTCTGATTCCATCTAATCTGATCAGATCTAATGGACAAACATGTTAGACAATACTGGTAAAATAAGATTGGACCCTACTTCTATAAGCATGTTTCAACCTAAATTGGTGCTCTGGATTAACTAGACCACATACAACTACCTAACCATATGCGACTACCTCAACCATCAGATAGTTGCATAACCCCTCTGTTTTAACTTGACAGAGATTCTGACCTACCTACACTATATAATTCATCCTATCTCAAAGGATTCTAACACATATTAATAATACATATTCTACCCTCGTAGATTTATCTAACTTAAACTAAGTTTAATCCAGTTATGTCCAATCCAATCTAGACCCTACCTAATCTAATATGGTCTAATCTATGTTACAAGTAATAACTAAACCATATTTCTATAAATGGGTTTAAACTTAAACGAGTATCGTAAACCAACTCGTCCGTGAAACCACGACCTAGCCTATGTTATAGGTTTCCCAACCCATTTATCCAAAAAGCAAAGTAAAATTCTTTTAACCTACCTACCCCATATACCGCAATGGTTTTCCCAACTCAGATAATGACATCTAACACCACGACAGATGGTCCCTAATTCAGACCTCCAAAGGAAACTCGATTATGCCATAATACACTCATTCTATGTCAACACTCACCAAATAGCTAAAATATGATGTACCCTTGTTTCTATACCACACCTACTAATGGCATAAAAAGAATTTCAGGTGTATAAAAAATATATATACTGGAATTTCATAAAGATAAGGTCAGCTTGATATGCTCAACTAAATGGTATTCTTAAATAGAATCATAGAATTTAATGAGAGTCATTTAACAAGTGAGCACTAGTGAAATAAACTAGATCCTACTCCTATAAACCTTGTTCTCCTCTCATGCACTTAAACCTAAATTAGTGCATTAAATCAACTCAACCATGAGCATAAGAGTTAACCCAACCTTAGAGTCATGGTGGGTTGTATAATCTATCCCCACCTAACCTCAAACAAACTTTTGACCTACATCATGTAATCTATCTTGTCATGACAGATTCTATCTTACCTTTGGATATTCACCTTAAATGACTAGTTATCCCATGCTTGACATAAAACAACAAGATTAAGCCCTGCTAAAGAATCTTCAGATCATAACCAGCTACTGGCCTATTCATTTTGCTTACAAATAAATTTCCTTGCAAAACTATTTTTCCATATGCTTCTAACTCTCATGGTCAATACTAGGAAGAGAAGATTACCATACAACAACAAACAGAAATGAATCCTCCAAATCCTCCATATGTTGGAATCAGTCAAGTGGTTGCCGCCCAAAAGATGATAATACAACAGATGGCAAACATGGTTACCGAATTGCAAAATCAGATAAGACAAGAACGCGAGGAAATACATCAGGACCGGTTGGAGATACGTTGAGAAATAAGGCAAGCACATTTGGAAAGACAACAACAGCAACGCCCACTACCTCCACCACCACCACCATCTCGACCAAGCTACATAAACATATATATAAATTACTACTATTTGTAAGATCTTCATGTTACTTTAGTTAGTAAATGGTATGATACTGTTTTAGGAGGAATAATAATAAGGTCTATTTGACCCTATGTTTTGCTAATAGAGTATGCATCATGCTGAGATTTTGTTTGTGCATATGTTTTGAGATAACATGGTTATGCACCCTCTTACAAATCTCGAGGACGAGATTTCTGTTAAGGGGGTAGGATTTGTAACACCCTAAACTTCAATTTTGTGAAAATAAGGAAAATTTCCTAAAGGTTTTAAATCAAAACACCTTTCCTTACGGATATTCATAATTTGGAAGTTACTGCTCCCAAAACGAATATATTTTCAAAAAAAATAATTAAATTAGATAAACTAAATTGCCCTTGGATTAGGTTATATAGAAGAATTATGATTAATTATTTTTTATATATAATCTACAATATAAATTATATTTCCCTGGAATTAATAAGGTATGGACTATTCTCTAATTATATGATTGGAAGCATGTCTAAAAGAACTAAAATAAAATAAATATATAAAATATGTTTTTGCACTTCATGCTAAAGTTTTTGAACTGTGCATTCTAAATGGATTTGAAATTTAAAACTACATTTGAATTTAGTTGGAAATGGAAAAAATAATAAAATAAATGAAAAGAAAAGAAAAAGGAAATCAGAGCTGGGCGGGCTTTAATCTGCAATTTCGGCCATTGTGCCCTTCTCTCCGCGCGGCCCAGCCGGGGGGGGGAGGCACGCGCACTGACTGGAGGGCCCTCCCCGTCAGCCGCTCCCTCTGCCGCGATATTACTCTCTCTGTCATGTGGCCCTGCGATGTCAGCACCTTCCTCTTCCTGGAACCGGACGCCGGGAGTAGAGTAACAGAACCCGCGCGACTCGCTCGCACGCTTACCGGCCGCCGTCTTCTTCGCAGCACGAGCTCCAGCCCTCGTAACCGACCACTACAAGCGCGACCCAATTACCCCGTAGACTTGTTCCTCTGGCACCTTGGACCGCCCTCGCATGCGCGCTCCCCTGCGTGTAGACTCGCTGTCGCAACCGACTGTGCGGGATCCGCGACCATCAGGCTCCGAGTCACCTCCCTCTCCTCCACTGAAGCGCTACTTCCATCGGTATAAGTACCCAGGCGGTCAGCCCATCTCCACAACATCTCCGCGCGCCCTCACTAGATACTCGCCCCCACCATGTCTGCAGCTTGTCACCGGCGGAAACCGTCCCCGCGGATTTCACGGTGGCCATTGCCGTGAGCTAGGCACCTCGGCCATAAAATAGCCCAGCCACCGCAATCCTCGCCCAACCTTCGCCAGACCGTAGTTCCATTACTTATGCATAGAAGCAGGGGTTGATAGTGAGGTAGAATTGGTGGTCACCGCGGGCCGCCATGGCCGCCTCGCGGCCAACTCACGGCGTCGATTCTTCGGACCTTGGGGATGGCCTTGGGGCTTTGTCATTTCTCGGGTAACCTGCGTGATGCACCACCGGGCGAAATGGGTCACGTACTCCGATCGAATCGGTCGCCGTAAAATCAAACCCGCCGCGGTTCGTCCTGCACGTGTGGGCAGTGGCTTCTGTGCCGCTAGCGTCGGTGAGTACTTGATCTTCGTGTTCACCTCCGTTTTCTCTTTGCGTAGCATCCGTCAATCGAACTGGGGGGAGTGGTCGGGCCGGATTCACCACGCCGTCCATGGCGCCGCTGTTGGGGGGCGGCTCGCCGTTGTTAGGCGCGGTCAGAGGAGGGAGAAGGATTTTGGCCGTTGGATCAGGCGCGTTCGGATCCGATTAGAACTAGATATCGATTCAACCGCGTCCAACCCTGACCTTAGATTGACAATCCGATGCACACGAGGTGATCTTAGCTAGATAGATTTGTGGTCGTCGATTTCGTAGGTAACGACTCAGATTAGATCTAAGTTGTAAAGGAATCTGGTCGTTGGTTCTTCTTAGGACGGTTAAATTAGAATGAGGTGTACCCTTTCGCGGCATGTAATCTCTGTCATCGATCTATCCGCGGGCGGCCACGATTTCATCGCGCCACCCTCGGTTCTGGACCATTGGATCGGGATCCAGTGATCCTGGTTTCATACCGATCCATAACAGCTCCGCTCTAATCCTATCCGTCTGTGTTTGAACGGACGACTCTCATGCCGCGATACCCCTTCGGCCTATCAGTTTAGCATAAGAGCCCCTAGCATCTTTGTTATTCAACCCGCAGTCCTGTCAGAAGCGTTCTGAGTCTAGGGATTCTTATGGATTAGCCCCTGTGCTTCCTGGTTTTGGTGCGCGCAGTCCGAGATAAATAAAATAAGAAAAAAGAATTTAGAAATTGATTTTGGGTTTAAGAATAATTGAAGAAACTCATTTAATTCATATAAAATTCATATTAAGTCCAAATGAGTCCATTCCTGTTCCTATAATTTTATAATACTATTGTTTATCAAATAGTGCCACTTATTTGACATGAAAGCCACTTTAAAATTTATTTCCTAAGTAAACTTATATCAATTACATAAAACCTTAGGAAATTCATAACTCCTCCATTTTAACTCCGAATTGAACCGTTCAATTTGCGTTAGTCTCGTATAAATATTTACTATGTAATAACAACAATTATTATACCATGTCTCATTATTTTATAATTAGAGTTGTATTTAACTGGTGTTGGTTAGTCTGGTTAAACTGCTTATCATTATAGATTACTAGAATATGATCTATGGTCAATTTATAACTTAGATTAAAGTTGAGATAATTATTTATATAATAACCTGTTATATGATTTATATTAACCAATTTATAATATAGTTTGAACTTCTATAAAACCGTAACTCCGATTTAGTGGTTCTCGTTCCCGCGATCTCGTAGCAATGTGTAGACCATTATTATTCAGTTTGTTCTTATGTTTGGTGTGATGTTAATTTTGTCTATACCATGTCTGTTTGTATTGCTACGACTAGCACGAGGTTACGAGGATCTGAAGAATCACCCTGGTAACTGGAATCTCAAGTGCCAGGCAAGTTGTGCCCTTGATCACTTCCTTTTACCCATTCATGTTCTTATTAATCATAATGATCTGCATAGGTTAATTTTGATGGGACCCAATAGGTTACCCTAGATTTTGACTATCTTTATACCTTGTTTCACCACTGGTTTTGCTACTAATGTTTTGGGTAGTACATGCTATTGCTTTATGTGGCTTTGGGTATATAGATATTCATCACTCATTTTTATACTTGTTATTATCTGTTTATTGTTCATGATAAGATCATTATGTTAATGGGAACATGGAGAACCACCCAGGAAAAAAAGTGCTACCACAAGGGCTTGTTTGGGATCAAAGGTAATGAAGTGGATTGAGGGGGCTAGAATCCCCTACTACTTAATTTTGAATAGCGAGGGATTATAGCCCCCTCAATCCCCTCCATTACCCTTTGTCCCAAACAAGCCCCAAGGGTTTAATGGGACGCCCTTGGCTGATTAACTAGGAAAGCTAGTGGATGACTACCTTACCCGAAAGGGGCAAGGGCAGTAGGGGAGTGGTCAGTGTAGGGAGGTCCTTGGGTTGATTTTGCTGTGATGGCGGTCAGGCGAGGGATTCCTGCACTGGAGTTTCCTATAAACTGTAGCGGGTTTTCTAAAGCTAGTGGAACTTTGTAAAGGCCTCGTAGTGGTACCCTGCCTCGCTTCCTTGGTAGAGGTGTATGGGTCTGATCAACTCCATGGCAAATGGGTAACACGACTTGTGGGTAAAGATGCACAACCTCTGCAGAGTGTAAAACTGGTATACTAGCCGTGCTCACGGTCATGAGCGGCTCGGACACTCACATGATTAATTTGTGGAGCTTAAATTCAATTTGTCATTTGCATTGCATTGGGATTATTTTATTATTACTTTTATTTATTATTACTATGGTTTGGTATTTACTTACACTTAGCAACTGCTAATAAAATTTTGACCAACTTATAAACGCAATGCTCAGCTTCAACCTTTATTTCATTGATCAGCCTTACACTTCATAAACTCTCAGCTTTGGTGAGTTCATGCCACATTATTCCCCACAACTTGTTGAGCGATGAACATGTTTTGCCGTCTCACACCCCCCCATAGGAGAACAACATGTGGTCGAAGAGGAGCCGCCTAATACTAAGGCTTTCGACTTGATCTAGGTGGCGTCTCCCAGTCAGCTTTCTGGCGCCAAGGATAGATTTTAGTTCCTGCTATATTCATCTTTTATTTTGTAAGACTTCCGCTATGTAATAAGTACTCTGATTATATTGGGACATTTATCTCTATATACTCTGTTATTATATATGTTGTCTTCTTTGGCGCATGTATGAGATGCACCCGGCTTTGTCCCTTAAAGCCTGGGTGTGACACCCTTTGATGCATTGCCTACCTTGAAATCCATCCCTTTATAGATACTTCTGATGAAGTATCAAAATATGATTTACAAAAATGCTTAGCCTTGCCTAGAGGTAAATCTTACGGATAGAGGTTGTCCTTTGCATTAATGCCTAGCTCAGGGGTTATCCTAAGGAAGGATGGCTTCTGCCTACAAGAATATTTTCATTGGGAGCAGTGGTGGGATCTTACTACAAAGTTCCCTATAATGTTCTTTTCATCCTAAGGAACACAAACAATCCTAAGGGTGGAAGTACTTAAATCGAGACTTGGGCTAGGAATAGGTGATGTTCTACCCAGGTTGATTAAGTATTATAGAGAATGTAGGCCTGTAGACCGAGGACCTTTTAACTGGTCACATGCCTCATCATGGGTAAGCTTTGCCTCGGGCAGACTAATACCAGAATAAGATAACATGCAATGGGAGTGGAGAGATGGCGAGAGTAGCGTGTACCCTCCGTGGCAAGAGGCTGGACGGTGGTGTATCTGTGCTCTCGGTTGGCGTGAACCTGATCTGGTCTTAAGAACCCCGGTGGCGAGTTGACATATGCAAGGGTTAAGTGCAAAAATCATGTTGTATGGATTATATGCAAACAAGGTCTATTAATACTTAATCTAGCATTAAAATGTTGAAAGTAAGGATCCACTCATAGTAAGCTTTTCTACAAATAGAGGTCCTTGGGGCATCAGACATATCTTGTTATGTTGTCTGGTGCACATGCATAGCCGTCTAAGGTCTTTGAGACAAGGACAGGTGCATGTGGGCCCAATAACTTGGGAGGTTCTGCCACAATTTAGGAATCAAACATTACTCTGTAAATTTGTCCATACCTTGTAATATATTTTTTTACCTTTCCAACCGTGTGTGAATTGCTTTGATGTGGACGAAACTTGTAACTTTTGAGCCGAATGCGAAAAACACCTCCCCTTCTTTTCGTACACAACGAAGCGTATTTTTGCTTCTTTATGCTCATCGAAGCATTATCATCAAAGCCGAAGTATCTGTTTGTACTTTATGTTATGATGATGATGATCCTACAATGTCTACATGAATGTGTATGAATGCAATGAATGATGTAATGTAATGTGCAAATGAATGTCCAAACACACGCACATGAAGCCACACCCAGACTCTGCATCCCCTTAGGAATGTCTTTTGAGTCTTAAGCTCTGCATCCCTTAGGAACGTCTTTTGAGCTTCTTCACCTTCTATTTCGGTGGTATAAGTTCTGCATCCCCTTAGGAACGTCTTTTGAACTTCTTTGCCTTCTATTTCGGTGGTATAAGTTTTGCATCCCCTTAAGAACGACTTTTGAACTTCTTCGCCTTATATTTCGGCGGTATTTGGCTCTGCATTCCCTTAGGAACGACTTTTTGTAGCTTCGTCATGCTCTGCATCCCCTTGGGGACGTCTTTTGAGCTTCTCCCTGTTTTTCTTTTTGCACTCGATGGTGCGTGCTCAGATTTACATATTACATCTTTTGGGGGATTTGGCCCTCATGGGGCTAAATAAGAATGAAAAATTACAAGATATGGCCCCATTAAAAACCTTTCTCCCCTCTTGAAAGGAAAAGGGTACCATAGAAAAAATGAAAAAAGATTACATCAATATTACACATAGTATCGCCGTAGCTCATCCACATTCCAAGATCTGGGTATGTCGTTGCTGTCCATATCCTTCAATCTGTAAGAACCGGGCCTTAACGAAGATACCACCAGAAAAGGTCCTTCCCACTTCAGCTGCAATTTGCCTACTGTGTCTGGATTGGCTACTCTCCGAAGCACCAAATGTCCTGGCTTGATATTTTTTAATCGAACTTTTCTGTCACGCCATTTTATTGTTTCGGCTTGATATTTATTGATGTTCTCTACAGCCTAAAGTCTGGTCCCCTCTATAGTATCTTTTGTTACGTGATAATCAGCTTCGTCTTCTGCCGAAGCTACTGTTCTTATTGATCCTGCTTTAGCTTCTTCTAGAGTTATAGCTTCGTCACCAAATAATAGTTTGAAAGGTGTAAATCCTTTTGATCTTGACATGGTTGTATTGTGGCTCCACACCACTTTAATAAACTCATATGGCCACTTTCCTCTGGGCTGATTGAAGATTAGCTTCATTATTCCTGTCATTATAATGCCATTTGCTCTTTCTACCAACCCGTTTGACTCCGAATGCCTAACTGATGCAAAAAGGATCTTCGTACCAATCTGGTCACATAACTCTTTGAACGTTTCAGCATCATACGGTGTTCCATTATCCACAGTTATAGCCTTCGGCACACCGAAGCGACAAACAATATTTTGCCAGAAGAATTTTTGGACTGTAACCGAAGTTATTGTAGCCAAAGGCTTTGCTTCACTCCACTTAGAAAAAAATTCTATAACCACCACAACATATTTCAAATTACCTTGCGCTGGTGGAAGTGGGCCTAACAAATCCAGGCCCTATCTTTGCAATGGCCAAGTAGGTTGTATCAGCTGCGTGAGAGACGAAGGTTGCTTCTGATCTCTTGCACATTTTTGACAATTCTCGCACTTTTGAACCAGCTCTGCGACATCCAAAGCTGCCTTCGGCCAATAAAATCCTTGTCTAAAAACTTTTCCCAGCAAGGGTCTAGACCCAATATGTGATCCATACAGACCTGCATGTATCTCCTTAATTAATTCTATACCTTCAGTTCTGGATAAACACTTGAGGAGTGGAGAACAGACTCCATGTTTGTACAATTCCCCTTCTATTATGATATATGGTCTTGTCCTTGCTTCCATTCTCTTATTATAAACTTCGTCATCCGAAAGACAATTACCTTGGACGAAAGACATAATTTCAGTCCTCCAATCTTCACTATGTACAGGGGAAATTGCAAGCACTGCTCTCTCCATAAGTTCAACCGAAGGTGCTTTTATTGTCTCAAAAAATACTTCCGAAGGTAGAGGGAGCCCATGTGCCGCTGATTTGGCTAACAAATCTGCATGCTCATTTTCTCCTCTTGGAATATTCTTGACGGAAAAACCTTCGAAAGAAGCCTCTAGCCTTCGAACTGTATCCAAATATTTTTCAAGCTTCGGATCTCTTGCCTTACTACTTTTGTCTACATGACCAGAAATGACTTGAGAGTCAGTTTTAAGGATGACCCTTCTTATTCCCATTGCCTTTAACTTCCGAAGCCCCAACAGAAGTCCTTCGTATTCAGCAATGTTATTTGTACAACTGAAGTCAAGCCTTGCTGCATAACATGTTCTGACTTTAGAAGGCACAACTAGGACAGCAGCCGCTCCTGCGCCGAAGGTTCCCCAGGAACCATCGCAGAACACTGTCCAAGCTTCGACGTCTTTATTTGTTTCTTCTTCCTGAGCCCCTGGCGTCCAATCAGCAATGAAGTCTGCTAACACCTAGGACTAAATTGAGGATCTATGTACATAGTCAATACTGAATTCGTTAAGCTCCGCAGCCCATTTTCCAATCCTTCCAGTAGCTTCTCTGTTCCTCATTATGTCCTTCAGAGGCCGTGATGAAGGAACAAATATGTGATATTGAAAGTCGCCTAGAGGGGGGGGGTGAATAGGGCGAATCTGAAATTTATAGACTTAAGCACAACTACAAGCCGGGTTAGTGTTAGAAATATGAACGAGTCTGAGAGAGAGGGCAAAAACAAATCGCAATCAAATAAAGAGTGAGACACAAGGATTTGTTTTACCGAGGTTCGGTTTTTGAAAACCTACTCCCCATTGAGGTGGTCAGAAAGACCGGGTCTTTTCAACCCTTTCCCTCTCTCAAACAGTCACTTTGACCGAGTGAGCTTCTCTTCTCAATCAAACGGGACACAAAGTCCCCGCAAGGACCACCACACACTTGGTGTCTCTTGCCTCGATTACAATTAAGTTGATCACAAGAAAGAATGAGAAAAAGAAGCAATCCAAGCGCAAGAGCTCAAATGAACACAAGTCACTCTCTCACTAGTCACTATTTGATTGGGAATGATCTTTGGACTTGGGAGAGGATTTGATCTCTTTGGTGTGTCTTGTATTGAATGCTATAGCTCTTGTAAGGTGTAGGAAGTCTAAAAACTTGGATGCAATGAATGGTGGGTGGTTGGGGGTATTTATAGCCCCAACCACCAAACTAGCCGTTTGGTGAAGGCTGCTGTCGCATGGCGCAACGGACAGTCCGGTGCGCCACCGGACAGTCCAGTGCGCCACCGGACACTGTCCGGTGCGCCTGCCACGTCACCCAGCCGTTGGATTCTGACCGTTGGAGCTTCTGTCTTCTGGGCCACCGGACAGGTCCTGTAGACTGTCCGGTGCGCCTTCTAGCGCGTGCCTGACTTCTGCGCGCACTGTAGCGCATTAAATGCTGTTGCAGGCGATCGTTGGCGTTGAAGTAGCCGTTGCTCCGCTGGCACACCGAACAGTCCAGTGAATTATAGTGGAGTGGCTCCCAGAATTCCCGAAGGTGAGCAGTTCGGAGTTGAAGTCCCTGGTGCACCGGACACTGTCCGGTGGTGCATCGGACACTGTCCGATGGTACACCGGACAGTCCGGTGCGCCAGACCAGGGCACACTTCGGTTGACATTTGCTCTTTATATTTGTATCCTTTCTCGATCATTTTATTGGTTTGTTGTGAACCTTTGGCACCTGTAGAACTTATAATCTAGAGCAAACTAGTTAGTCCAATTATTTGTGTTGGGCAATTAAACCACCAAAATCAATTAGGAAAAGGTGTAAGCCTATTTCCCTTTCAGATATGCTTGAAAATAATACCAAAGCTTTCTGGAGGCCATTAACACAGCATACAACACCTTCTCTAATTCTGTATAGTTTTTCTTTGATAAACTTAGAACTTCGGAGACGAAGTATACTGGGGCCTGCTTTTTGATTTGGCCATCTAGCTTCTCCTGTACAAGCGTCGCACTAACTGTAGAGTGAGAAGCTGCTACATACAGGAGTAATGGAGCCCCTGGCGAAGGTGGAGTTAGAGTTGTCAGATCTATCAAGTATTGCTTTAATTCTTCAAAAGCCTTTTACTAAGCCGGACCCCACTAAAAAACTTCGGCTGACTTTAGAATTTCAAAGAATGGTATATTCCTCTCTGCTGATCTTGATATGAACCTATTCCATGACGCAAGCCTTCCTGCCAATCGTTGAGCCCCCTTTTTTGAAGTTGGTGGCTCCATCCGAAGGATAGCTTCAATCTTGCTCGGGTTGGCTTCAATTCCCTTCGTTGATACCAAACAACCAAGGAACTTGCCCTTCTTCACTCCAAAAACACACTTTTCTGGATTTAATTTCAGGCCTGCTTGCCTAAAATTGGCAAATGTCTCATGCAAATCAGCAATGTGATTTTCTTGCTTCGTGCTTTTCACTATGATATCATCAACATAGGTCAGTACATTCCTGCCTATTTGAGAATGAAGGACCTTGGTTGTCATTCTGCTGAAGCTTCCTCTAGCATTCTTGAGCCCCTCAGGCATCCGAAGATAGCAATAGGTGCCACTAGGAGTTATCAAACTAGTCTTTGGCTCGTCTTCCTTCTTCATCCAAATTTGATGATAGCCTGAGTAACAATCCAATAGACTCATGAGCTCTGAAGAAGCTGCTGCATCTACAAGAGAGTCTATTCTTGGTAATGGGAACTTGTCCTTTGGACAGGCCTTGTTGAGATCTGTGAAATCGATGCACATTCTCCATTTACCATTAGCCTTCTTCACCATAACAGTGTTGGCTAGCCATTCTGGGTATTTCACCTCTCTGATGACACCGTCACTAAGAAGTCTCTTCACTTCATTTCGAGCACCTTCAGCTTTGTCTTCAGACATCTTCCGAAGCCTTTGTTTTCTTGGCCTGAAAGATGGATCCACATTGAGTGAATGTTCAATAACATCTCTATTGACACCACAGAGATCATTGGCTGACCAAGCAAAGACATCTTTGTTGTTGAATAAAAATCTTAGCAAATTCTTCTCTTGCTCATCATATAACTGAGACCCTAGCAATACCCTTTGTTCTTCTATATCTTGACATAGAAGCATAGGCTTCAGCCGATCCGCCGAAGCAGCCTTCTCTCTTTTGTATTTATTCTGCTGACAGGCTTCAGCTCCATCTATGTTATGGATTGCCTTTGAATCTGTCCAGTTACCTTCAGCCCTTTTGGCAGCTTCTTGACTCCCATGGGCAGCAATGGGCCCTTGTTTCGAAGGTATCTTCATGCATAAATATGCTGGATGAAGTATTGCTTCGAAGGCATTAAGTGTCCCTCGACCAATGATCGCATTATCTAGGTATTCCATGTCAACAATGTCAAAGACAACCTGTTCAGTCCTTGTGTTGTGGATGTAGCCGAAGGTAACTGACATTGTGATTTTACCAAGTGCGACCATCTGCCTTCCTCTGAAGCCACAAAGAGGGTGTGTAGCATCATGAATCTTGTCCTCTGTCTCTTGCATCTGTCTCAAGGCCTTAGCAAATATGATATCCGCTGCACTGCCTATGTCAACCAGAACATTATGGACCAGAAATCCCTTGATGACACAAGATATGACCATAGCATCATTGTGAGGGTAATGTTTGAGCTAAAGGTCCTCCTGGGACAAGGAGATTGGAATGTGGGACCACTTGGACTTGATGAAGGGTCCTTGCACCCCAACATGTTGCACTCTTCTCTGTGCTTCCTTCTTCTGCTTCTTGTTAGTTGGCTCTGAACTTGAACCGCCCGTGATTGGGAGCACCAACTTCGTAGCCGAAGGTGCTACGACTTGGTTGTTGAACGAAGCCATCAGCTCAACAGTGGAAGTGAGTTCACTGGAGGTGGGCGCCAATGTTGGGGACTTGTTTTCAAGTGCTATGAATCAAGAACAAGGCAACACAAATTTTAATGGTTAAAGACCTTCGTCCTTCGAAGCATTATCTCCCTTAGGATTTAATGATCTTCAGACAAAGTTTATGAAGGACATACCTTCATAATCACAGTATATTAATAATGGATGTAGAAGCGTATGAAACATGAGAAATATCATAAATAATCATATAACATCCTTAATATAACATCACGAATGATATAAACAATATTGAGTTACATTTATACCTTCGGCTTGACAGAAGGCAAAAAATCCAAGTGTGACGTGCAAGTGAATACAAGTCAGCGTGAACAGTGCGGAGGTAATGTTCACCTATTTATAGGCACGGGACGCAGCCCGGTCAAAATTACATTTATGTCCTTGATGACTAGTTACAATCATGACACAAATTATCATGGACTGATCGGTCTTTTCCTCTTTATGTCGGTGTAGCCCTTCGTCTCAAGGCATGTCACTATGCCAAAGCTCCCTGGATCGTAGCTTCGGCGTGTACCTTCGCACTGTGTTTGCTTATATGCCGATCTTTCGAAGGTGTTTCTGCTCCAATGTTGGGGACTTGTTCTCAAGTGCTATGAATCAAGAACAAGGCAACACAAATGTTAATGGTTAAAGACCTTCGTCCTTCGAAGCATTATCTCCCTTAGGATTTAATGATCTTCAGACGAAGGTTATGAAGGACATACCTTCATAATCACAGTATATAATAATGGATGTAGAAGCGTATGAAACATGAGAAATATCATAAATAATCATATAACATCCTTAATATAACATGACGAATGAATATAAACAATACTGAGTTACATTTATACCTTCGGCTTGACAGAAGGCAAAAAATCCAAGTGTGACATGCAAGTGAATACAAGTCAGCGTGAACAGTGCGGGGGTACTGTTCACCTATTTATAGGCACGGGACACAGCCCGGTCAAAATTACATTTATGTCCTTGATGACTAGTTACAATCATGACACAAATTATCATGGACTGATCGGTCTTTTCCTCTTTAAGTCGGTGCAGCCCTTCGTCTCAAGGCATGTCACTATGCCGAAGCTCCCTGGATCGTAGCTTCAACATGTACCTTCGCGCTGTGTTTGCTTATATGCCGATCTTTCGAAGGTGTTTCTGCTTAGAGGACCTTCAGCGAAGAAGCAGGCCCCCAACAGTTATGCTGCCGAACAGAAGAACAACGAGGTTATGCTGCCGAAATCACGAGGAGAAGGTACACGAGTCAAAGACCAAATAACACGCGAAGGCTGCCATTCTCATGTTGTCCAAAATATGCTGGACAATTCGGACTATGCACCTCACAATTAAATGTGAGATGCGCCGATCCTGAATGAGTGACACATATGTTTTCCTAATTGTGTGCGTGAAAAAATGTAGGTACCACCATTTACCTCAAGCACAAGTGCTTGAGGTAAATGGCAGTACCTACACATCACTGGCAACCAAATAAAGATATTGAATATGCAAATGATACACATAACATATACTTACAAAAAATCCCTCATCACAGTTACGCTAGTTGCATAAAGAAAGAAATGTCATATATGAACTATTATGCCATGACATGAATAACTGAAGGCTAGCATTGTCAATTAACTCATCGAAGTCCCCCTTCTACAAAACTCATTTTACGTTTTTTGTCGTACACCCACAAAACTTATATTCATGCATGATAATGGTTGATCAATAGCTAGACAAATAAAAGCATCCTTATTATACCAACAAATTCGAACTCTTTCAGATACAAGAATGAGACTAATTGAGCCATGATAACGTTAAGTTCATCAAGTCTAACTTGCCAGCTTCATGCTGTTACTATTGCATAAACGAGTCCTAGATACTAATGCCCTCGGTTGTGCAATGGTGACAACAGAAAAAACACTAATTAAAAATTGACTGGTAGTATATCCTGTCGATGTCTGTGACTCGACCGCACACCACGGGGTTACCCACTTGATGCTTTTGGGTAGGAAGGCGTTGTTGACCACGACTCGATGGTTTGTGCCGTAGCACGTCGAGATGACTTGCAGATTTATACAGGTTCGGGCCGTATAGAGTTGCGTAATACCCTACTTCCTGTGGTGATTTTGGTATTGATATGAGGATTACAAACTTAGAGTTGTGGGTAAGGTGGGCTAAGGTGAGATGAAATGGTAGGGTCCCTCTCGGTCTTATGTACACGACTAGAGAGAGTTATCCCGTTACAAGGTGTGAGCTCTATCTACTTGATTATCTCCTTCTTTGTCGGAGATTGTATCCCTATATATCTGGAGACCTTCTCACCTATCCATCCGAGTTACCACTGAGGGTTTATTCTATCGGGTGTGCCCAACTGCGACACCCGATATATTTGTGCTCCCATGGTGCTTAAATCGAGCGTCGGTCTTCACCTGCTTAGATCGGTCTCTCCCAGCCGGGCTACATCTCGCTGGCCCATCCCGTAGGACGACCTAGTAGAAGGCCTATCAAGTGGCCCGTGACACATTTTCGTGTTCATGAGGACCCAGGGGATATCTATCCCTGACAAGCCCCCTGATGAGGACATCAACTGCAACACGAGTATGACTACACCAGCAGCACCTCCACCTCAGGCGGCACTTCCCTCCTTAGCTGGGCCAACTCCACCTCAGGCACCACTTCCTTCATTAGCTGGGCCAATCACTCGAGCCTGTGCAAGAGATCTTAACTTCGTCATGCTACTGAATAATGAGGGACCAGAGGAATAGATGACCGGCCCAACTGCGGTCCAAGGTGGAGGACCTAGGATGGGCCACCCATAGGGTTGTGTTTTTCCACCTTGGTCGCCACCAGGGGTTGTGCCCCTCTCTCTATTTATACAGGAGACACGTGTCCTTTTGTTGCTTGAGTTTTGTTTTAGATTAGCCTTAGCTATTCCTGAACACGCGCAGATTAGCGCTGTGTTCATGTATTCAGAACTCCACCCTTGAGTAATAGATTAGATTGCTCGCATCTTTTTCTTGTTCAATCTTCGAATGCATGCAGGAAACGATCTTCGTGATCAGGCTGATCTTGCACCAGTAAGGTCGGTAACCATAGGGAGTTGGTTCAGCGATTGCATTGGCGCCTCAGGCTTGCTCGTCGTAGTCGGATCGCGAGAGTCATCTTCCTTCAGATCGGAATTATTCCACTCACCGAAAGATCAGGATCTTTTGCCTTATCAAGTGGTATCACATTTCCAGGTTGATCGGTGAGTTTATCGAGTGTTTTTCATCTCCTACAGTCTAGGAAACCATATTAGATTTTAGGTTAGACCTTATCCCAGCAACCTTTTGAGCCTCGCACTTTCTTTCAAAAATTTGCATTGTTGAATTTGTGTGTTGTCGCGTCATTTGTTGCTGGTTGCATTGTGTTTTAGTTCGCGATCCTTCTTTCTTCCAATTTTCAAACCCCAGTGCGCTGCCACCATCTTCCGTTTGATCACGCCACGTACCGAGTCAACACCGCTTTTACAAAAAAACAGAAAAAAGGAAAACTAGGAAAAGAAAAAAAAATAAACAGAAAGAATAAAACCAGAAAACAAACCGAAAAAGGGGGATAGGATACAAAGCGATTGTCAAATCTCGATCGTGTTCGTTCAAAAATTCTAGCGGATTCAGATGTCCTGTAGTAAAACGGCCATAACTTTTCGCTCGGAACTCCGATTGCAGTGCTATTTTTTTGCAGGAAAGCCCTCGAAAAATTCTATACAGGTCACCTGGCCTAGCGCCCGATGATTGCTCCAAAAAATAAAAAAATGTCAAGACAGTGTACCAGCACCGGAAAGTTTTCTACATACTCTTGCTCCCCTTCCTTGGTAATTCTGTGTTGCAGCAGTTTGTTCCCATCCGTCCTTTGCACATGTTGCTAGCAACATAATTTTGTGTTTTGCACTATAATTCAACTTTGCATTATTGTTTGATTGTGCTAATCCTTGATTTGAGTGCAGCCTACCGACAACTCCACATATTTCTACAACTAGCAAGTTTCTGTTTCTCTAGGCAATCGCTCATCCAATCTTTCACCGGTTCTACCTGTTGCCTGCAGTTCACCCCTGTGTGCTTTGTAAGAATGGATAAGAACTTGACGACAACATTACATCGAGTGATTACATTGAGTGATTTGTCACCACCATTCCCCTGTTGTCGCCGGTCTTTTGCTTTTGATGTTTTGGTGTTTGCGCTAACTATTGCAGGAGCAAACGACATAAAGGATGTCAAAGTGCAGGAAGTAAGGGGACAAGTTGATGGACTTGCTGCTGACATTAGGACGATGCATGAACAACTTGATTCAACTATCACTTCGACGACTGCGTGCTTCAACCAGCTTGACCTAGCTCAAACGGCTACTCGAAACACACTTGACACCATCCTAGCACGCCTTGATGTGTTGACCATGAAGATGGAGAGGGATTATGGCGGAGATACTGAGCATATCTTGATTGGGAATTGGAGGTAGAACATAAATTTTCATACCATGATATTCCTGCTAATACCCAAGTTAAGGCTGCCATTAGTGAATTTACTTTTTTGCTTTAATTTGGTGGCATGAGTATAAACAAAAACTTCCCATTAAAAGTGTCATTACTTGGACTCAATTAAAAAATGCGATGTGCCACATATTTGTTCCTTCCTATTATGCTCGTGATTTACTTAACAAAATGCAGCATTTTCAACAAGGTTCATAGTCTATTAAGGAATATTACCAGGAGTTACAAAACGACATGATTCATTGTGGTTTGGTAGAAGTGGATGACGCTGTTATGGCACGTTTTCGTGGTGGTTTGAACAGGGAAATTCAAGATATACTTGATTATAATGATTATTTTGATATCACCACATTGTTTGAATATGCTTGCAAATCTTAATGTGAAGTGCAGGGATGATGATCGAAGACATATACTAACTCTTTTGCAGGACGGGGTCCGACACATAGCTCAACTCCTTCCAGCCCTGTGCCTCCTATGCCCAGCACTACAATGCGCACAGGGACGGCCTAGCCTGCAGCGCTTTCCACCAAAGGCGTCGTTTCTTCCATAGGACGTACACAGGATATTCAGTGCCATCGTTGCCGAGGATTTGGACACATGATTCGGGACTACCCGAACAAGCGTACCTTGCTTATACGTGTCAATGGTGAGTACTCTTCGGCTAGTGATTCTGAGGAAACTAGTCATGCTATGATTGCCACTAACCATGCAGAAAATGAAGAAGTACACATTGATCCCATCGACGCCGATAGGTATGAGAGTCTTGTTGTGCAGCGTGTTCTCAGCACACAGGTTGTGATGAGAACATCCTCCACTATTACCCGTTGGCAAAGACGCAATTGGCCTAGTTGGCCCAATTGTAGTCAGATGGCGACCGTGTGAGCCTCAGAATTATCCCACCTTGCTTAACTTGGGAGGAGGAAGCCACTTTAAAAGGGAGAGCCACCCTTCCCCCATTGGACTAGTCTTTTGGGGCGATTGGGCCTTTCCCTGAGTTGGGTGTGCATAATAAACTGTTGGGCTCCGGGCAACCCTAATTTGTTGGGCCTCGGCCAACCCCACTTGGGCTGGGTGTATCATCTGGTATCAAAGCTAGGGCCTGATGAGGACATCACTATGAGTACGACTACACCAGCAGCACCTCCACATCAAGCGCCACTTCCTTCATTAGCTGGGCCAATCACTCGGGCCCGTGCCAGAGATCTTAACTGATGAAGACATCCACACTACTGATGCATCTATACCAATACAAGTACCAATTTCTGGTCCCATTACTCGCGCTCGTGCTCGTCAACTCAACCATCAGGTGATTACACTCTTGAGTTCATGTCCATCATATTTAGACCATGGAGACCCGTGCACTCTTGTTTTGCTTAGGAATCAGGGAGAAGACCGAAAGGGAAAAGGATTTGAACATGCTGGATTCGGACTGCAGAAGAACACCAACTTGTGACGGTCACCACGGTCAGATGCGGGCTCGGATTGGAATGTTCAAGCACAACATGGAAAGCTTATCAAGTCTACTTTCATATGGATCCGGAATTATAGTCATATCTGTTCTGAGGCCGCCGTAATCATTGTTTTCTTACCGAGACATTTCCTGCCTTTTCTGCCCATGGTGCTGCGTCACCCTATTTTGGCCCAATGGGTCGTGTATCAAGTTAGGTCCATTAGGGACGCATCCTAGGGTTGCAGCACGACCCCAATACCCTTGTGGTCGTCCTCCCATGTTTATAAACCCCCTAGCCGCCACCAAGAACAGCGGGTTTTGTTTAGATCAAGTTTAGCTCTCGCTACTTGCTTGCAAGCGCGCGTGCTAGTTCAGCCGCCCGTCTTCTTGTGGTCGTGCTGCAACCCTAGGATTTGCAGCACCATTAGGGACGCATCCTAGGGTTGCAGCACGACCACAAGGGTATTGGGGTCGTGTATCAAGTTAGGTCCATCGTGCTGCAACCCTAGGATGCGTCCCTAATGGACCTAACTTGATACACGACCCATTGGGCCAAAATAGGGTGACGCAGCACCATGGGCAGAAAAGGCAGGAAATGTCTCGGTAAGAAAACAATGATTACGGCGGCCTCAGAACAGATATGACTATAATTCCGGATCCATATGAAAGTAGACTTGATAAGCTTTCCATGTTGTGCTTGAACATTCCAATCCGAGCCCGCATCTGACCGTGGTGACCGTCACAAGTTGGTGTTCTTCTGCAGTCCGAATCCAGCATGTTCAAATCCTTTTCCCTTTCGGTCTTCTCCCTGATTCCTAAGCAAAACAAGAGTGCACGGGTCTCCATGGTCTAAATATGATGGACATGAACTCAAGAGTGTAATCACCTGATGGTTGAGTTGACGAGCACGAGCGCGAGTAATGGGACCAGAAATTGGTACTTGTATTGGTATAGATGCATCAGTAGTGTGGATGTCTTCATCATTAACTTCGTCATGCTACTGAAGAATGAGGGCCCAGAAGAATAGACGACCAGCCCAACTGCGGCCCATAGTGGACGACCTAGGGTTGGCCGCCCCTAGGGGCTGCGCCCCCTCTCTCTATTTATCCAGGGGCTGCGCCTCCTTTGTTCTGGGAGTTTTGTTTTACATCTAGCTTTAGCTACCCCAGAACACGCACAAATACGTGCTGTCCTCTGTGATTCAGAACTCCACCTCGAGTGATATTAAGATTGCTCGCATCTTTTTCTTGTTCGTTCTTCGATTGCGCATAGGAAACGATCTTCGTGATCAGGTCGATCTTGCATCAGCAAGGTCGGTAACTATTGGGAGTTGGTTCAACGATTGCATTGGCGCTTCGGGTTCGCTCGTCGTAGTCGGATCGTGAGGGTCTACTTCCACCAAATCGGAATTATCTCCACTCACCGAAAGATCGGGCACTCCAGCTCTATCAAGTGGTATCAGAGCTCCAGGTTGATCGGTGAGTTTATCGAGTGTTTTTTTTCTCCTACAGTCCACAAAACCACATAAAAATTTAGGTTAGACCTTATCCCAGCACCCTTTTGAGCCTCACACTTTCTTTCAATAATCTGCATTGTTGAATTTGTGTGCTTTCACGTCATTTGTTGTCGGTTGCATTGTGTTATTCCACCATTCAAACCCTAGCGCGCCACCACCATATTCGTTTGATCACGCCACAAACCGAGTCAACGTCGCTTCCTTATTTTCTACTTCGGTTACATAAAAAAAAACAGAAAAAAACAAACCGAGTCAACGTCGCTTCCTTGTTTTTCTCCTTCGGTTACGTAAAAAAAAAACAGAAACAAAAAAAGAAAACAAAGGAGAAAGAATACAAAGCGGTTGCCTCATCTCGGTCATTTTAAACATACCTTCCTTAAACCGAGCATAACTTTTCGCTCGGTTGTTCAAAAAATCTGAAATTTTTATAGGAGCTTGTTGACACCATTCTGAGGCCGGCCAAACTCACCTACGGTCTGTTTGGGTTTCGATAAAATTGTCAAAAAAAAATCAGGAAAATAAAGAAAAAAATTCGTCAAAGTTCTCGCACGCTTTTCAGAGAACTTCCTGATTTTCTATAGACCACATCTGAACTCTGTTTTAGGTGAAACTTCGTGTATCTCCTATTTTGTTGCTCCTTGTGCTGAGAAAAATATCAAAAAAATCATACAAAAAAAAGAAAAACAAAATTACTTGTGATTCCTACTAGTGCCTTTTTGGCCTCGCTAGTACAATATTTACGGTACTGCCATTATGCTAGTTCCATCTGTCCTTTGCACTTGTGGCCAGCAATATAGTTTCGTGTTTTGCACTATAATTCAACTTTGCATTATTGTTTGATCGTGCTAATCCTTGACTTGAGTGCAGCCTACCAAAACTCCACATATTTCTACGACGAGAAGGTTTCTGTTTCTCTAGGCAATCGCTCATCCAATCTTTCACCGGTTGCACCTGTTGGTTGCAGTTCACCACTGTGGCTTGGTAAGAACGGATAAGAACTTGATAACAGCATTCCATTGAGCGAGTTGTCACCACCATTTTCCTGTTGTCGTCGGTTTTTCTCCTTTTGGTGTTTTGGTGTTTGTGCTAACTATGGCAGGAGCACACGACACGGTGGATGCCCAGTTGCTGGAAGTAAGGGGACAAGTTGATGGACTTGCTGCTGACATTAGGACGATGCATGAACGGCTTGATTCAACGGTCACTTCGACGATAGAGCGTTTCAACCAGCTTGACCTTGCTCAAACGGTGACTTGCACCACACTCGACACCATCCTGGCATGCCTTGATGCGTTGACCACAAAGATGGAGCAGGACTACGACGGTGAAACTGAGCAGGACGATGGAGATCGCCGTGGTCGTGCTTGCCGTGTGGTTTGTCATCCCCCTAATGACTTATTTTCTAAGATTAAATTTAAAATTCCACCTTTTAATGGCAAATATGATCCTGCTGTATATCTTGATTGGGAATTAGAGGTTGAACAAAAATTTTCATGCCATGATATTGCTGCACATTCTTAGGTTAAAGCTGCTATTAGTGAATTTACTGATTTTGCTTTAATTTGGTGGCGTGAGTATAAAATGAAACATCCCACTGCCAGTCCAACCACTTGGGATCAGTTGAAAGCTGCGATGCGACATCGATTTGTGCCTTCGTATTATGCTCGTGATTTGCTTAATAAAATGCAGCGTTTTCAGCAAGGTTCTCAATCGGTTGAGGACTATTTCCAGGAGTTACAAAAAGGTATGATTCGTTGTGGGATACTGGAGGACAACGACGCTGCTATGGCACGTTTTCGTGGTGGTTGAAACCGCGAAATCCAGGATATACTTGATTATAAGGAATATTATGATATGACTACTTTATTTGAATATGCTTGCAAAGCTGAACGTGAAGTGCAGGGACGCCGCTCGAAGCCATATTCTAACCCTTTTGTAGGACGAAGCTCAACATCCACCTCAGCACCAGTTTCCCCTGCGCCATCCACGTCCACCACTACTCCACGCGAGAAGACGACCAAACCAGCCAGCATTGCCCCACCCATAGGTCGTACACGGGATATTCAGTGTCATCGCTGTAGAGGATTCGGCCATGTGATTCGAGACTGCCCAAACAAGCGCACTTTGCTCATTTGTGACGATGGTGAGTACTCTTTCGCTAGTGATTCTGAAGAAATTGAACATGCACTACTTGCCACTAACCATGCAGCTTAGGCGAAGGTACATGTCAACCCGGGCGACGCTGATAGGTATGAAAGTCTTGTTGTGCAGCGTGTTCTTAGTACACAGGTCGCTTTGCCCGAGAAGAATCAGCGACACAATCTGTTCCATACAAAGGGTGTTGTGCAGGAGCGGTCAATTCGCATCATTATCGACAGCGGAAGTTGCAACAATTTGGCGAGTACCATGTTGGTCGAAAAGTTGTCGTTACCCACTCGTAAGCATCCAAACCCATATCACATTCAATGGCTTAATGATGGTGGTAAAATAAAAATCACGCGTTCCATGCGTGTTCCTTTCTCCATGGGTGCTTATTCTGATTTTGTTGATTGTGATGTTATTCCCATGGAAGCATGCTCTTTGTTACTTGGTCGACCTTGGCAATATGATACTGATAGCTTGCATCATGGTCGTTCGAATCATTATTCTTTCATTTTTAAGGGTCAGAAAATAATTATACATCCAATGACACCTGAACAAATTGTTAAAGATGATCTTGCCCGAGCTACTATAACTGCTAAACAACTTGATCCATCACCCTCTGTTCCTTCTGAAATCAAGTTGAAGGCTCCTGTTTTACTTGCTACACGTGCTGATTTTGATGATCTACACGGTGCTCATTTGCCATGCTATGCACTTGTATGCTCTAGTGTCCTCATTTCACTTGATGATGCACCATCTTTGGCTATTCCCCCTATGGTTGCTAACCTTTTGTAGGAGTATGCTGAGGTCTTTCCCAAAGACTTACCACCGGGTCTCCCACCGCTTTGTGGCATTGAGCACCAGATCGACCTCATCCCCGGCGCACAGCTTCCGAACCGCGCACCGTACCGTACAAATCCGGATGAGACGAAGGAGATTCAGCGCCAGGTACAAGCATTGCTTGATAAGGGATACATTCGTGAGTCTCTTAGCCCTTGCTCTGTTCCTGTGTTACTTGTTCCCAAGAAAGATGGGTCATGGCGTATGTGTGTAGACTGTCGTGCTATTAATAACATCACTATTCGTTATCGATATCCTATACCACGCCTTGATGATATGCTAGATGAGCTTAGTGGTGCCATTATTTTCACTAAGATTGATTTGCGTAGTGGTTACCACCAGATTAGAATGAAACTGGGTGATGAATGGAAAACAGCTTTTAAAACGAAATTTGGTTTATATGAATGGTTGGTTATGCCGTTTGGATTGACTAATGCTCCCAACACTTTTATGCGAGTGATGAATGAAGTTCTGAGGCCCTTCATAGGATTATTTGTGGTTGTTTATTTTGATGATATCCTTATTTACAGCAAATCTAAGAAAGAGCATTTGGAACATTTAAGTGCTGTTTTTGATGCATTGCGTGCTGCCCAGTTATTTGCTAACATGGAAAAATGCATCTTTTGCACACGACGTGTCTCGTTTCTTGGTTATGTTGTTACTCCACAGGGCATTGAGGTGGATAGCAGCAAGATTGCTGCCGTTCGGGAGTGGCCTACACCGACGACGGTCACACAAATTCGGAGCTTTCTTGGACTTGTCGGTTTCTACCGCAGATTTGTTCGTGATTTTAGCTCCATTGCAGCGCCTCTACATGAGCTCACAAAGAAAGATGTGCCGTTTGCTTGGCGTGATTCGCAGGAGGTAGCGTTCAGCACTTTGAAAGATAAGTTAACCCAAGCTCCCTTATTGCAATTGCCTGATTTTAATAAAGTGTTTGAGCTTGAATGCGATGCTAGCGGTATTGGGCTAGGTGCTGTTTTGTTACAAGAAGGAAAACCAGTTGCTTATTTTAGTGAAAAATTAAGCGGTGCTAGTCTAAAATATTCTACTTATGATAAGGAGCTTTACGCTTTAGTGCGCACTTTGCATACATGGCAGCACTATCTTTGGCATCGTGAGTTCATAATTCATTCTGATCATGAGGCTTTAAAACATATTCGTACCCAAACAAATCTGAACGGTCGTCATGCTAAATGGGTAGAATTCATTGAGTCTTTTCCTTACATTATTAAACACAAGAACGGGAAGGACAATGTTATTACTGATGCTTTGTCTCGTCGCTATACCATGCTGTCACAGTTAGATTTTAAAATCTTTGGTTTGCACACTATGAAAGATCAATATGTTGACGATGCTGATTTTAAAGATGCTTTCGTCCATTGTATTAATGGGAAACCATGGGATAAATTTCATATACAGGATGGGTTCCTGTTTCCCGCTAACAAGCTGTGTGTTCCAGCTAGCTCGGTTCGTCTTTTGTTGTTACAGGAAGCGCATGGAGGCGGTCTCATGGGGCACTTTGGCGTCTACAAGACACATGAGGTGTTGGCTGCCCACTTCTTTTGGCCTCGGATGCGCGCTGATGTTGAGCGCCTTGTTGCACGCTGCACTACTTGTCAGAAAGCTAAGTCACGGTTGAACAACCATGGTTTGTATATGCCTTTGCCTGTTCCTACTTCCCCTTGGATTGATATTTCGATGGATTTTGTTTTGGGATTGCCTAGAACTAAGAAGGGGAGGGATAGCATTTTTGTGGTTGTTGATCGATTCTCCAAAATGGCTCATTTCATACCTTGTCATAAGACTGATGATGCTAGCAATGTTGCTGAATTGTTTTTTAGAGAGATTATTCATTTGCACGGTATTCCCAATACAATAGTCTCGGATCGTGATGCTAAGTTTCTCAGTCATTTTTGGAGATCTCTGTGGAATAAATTGGAAACTAAATTGCTGTTTAGCACCACTTGTCACCCTCAAACTGATGGTCAAACTGAGGTAGTTAATCGAACTTTGTCTACCATGCTTAGGGCTATTTTAGACAAAAATTTGAAACGTTGGGAGGATTGCTTGCCTCATGTTGAGTTTGCTTATAATCATGCAACACATTCTTCTACAAAGATGTGCCCTTTCCAAATTGTTTATGGTTACATTCCTAAGGCGCCTATTGCTTTGTTTTCGCTTGATGTTGTGGACGCCCCACACATAGATGCTGTTGCACATGTTGAACAAATGATTAACCTCCATGAACAAACTCAACAAAACATTGCTGCTACTAATGCAAAAAATCAGGTTGCTGGTAGTAAAGGAAGAAAACTTGTTACTTTTGAGCCAGGTGATATGGTTTGGTTGCACTTGAGAAAGGATCGGTTTCCTACTTTGCGCCGTTCTAAATTAATGCCTCGTGCTGCTGGTCCTTTTAAGGTGCTAACAAAGATTAATGATAATGCTTATATCCTTGACCTGCCTGCGGAATTTGGTGTTTCCACTAGTTTTAATGTTGCAGATTTGAAACCATATATGGCCGAGGATGAGGAGTTGTCGTCGAGGACGACTTCACTTCAAGAAGGGAAGGATGATGAGGACATCACTATGAGTACGACTACACCAGCAGCACCTCCACATCAAGCGCCACTTCCTTCATTAGCTGGGCCAATCACTCGGGCCCATGCCAGAGATCTTAACTTTGTCATGCTACTGAAGAATGAGCTCCCAGAAGAATAGACGACCAGCCCAACTGCGGCCCATAGTGGACGACCTAGGGTTGGCCGCCTCTAGGGGCTACACCCCCTCTCTCTATTTATCCAGGAGCTGCGCCTCCTTTGTTCTGGGAGTTTTGTTTTACATCTAGCTTTAGCTACCCCAGAACACGCACAAATACGTCCTGTCCTCTATGATTCAGAACTCCACCTCGAGTGATATTAAGATTGCTCGCATCTTTTTCTTGTTCGTTCTTCGATTGCGCACAGGAAACGATCTTCGTAATCAGGCCGATCTCGCATCAGCAAGGTCGGTAACCATTAGGAGTTGGTTCAGCGATTGCATTGGTGCTTCGGGTTCGCTCGTCGTAGTCGGATCGTGAGGGTCTACTTCCACCAAATCAGAATTATCTCAACTCACCGAAAGATCGGGCACTCCAGCTCTATCAGGGCCCATTTTAAGAAGGTGGGAATGATGAGGACATCCTCCACTATTACCCGTTGGCAAAGACGCAATTGGCCTAGTTGGCCCAATTGTAGTCAGACGGCGACCGTGTGAGCCTCAGAATTATCCCACATCGCTTAACTTGGGAGGAGGAAGCCACTTTAAAAGGGAGAGCCACCCTTCCCCCATTGGACTAGTCTTTTGGGGCGATTGGGCCTTTCCCTGAGTTGGGTGTGCATAATGAACTGTTGGGCTCCGAGCAACCCTAATTTTGTTGGGCCTCGGCCAACCCCACCTAGGCTGGGTGTATCAGGTTGCCCAGGCCGAAAAAAATTAGTGACACACTCTATTCCATATCAAGGGCGTTGTGAAAGAACGGTCGATTCGCATGGTCATCGATAGTGGCAGTTACAACAGTTTGGCAAGTACAACTTTGGTAGAGACATTATCCTTACCCACTCGCACACACCCACATCTGTATCACATTCACTGGCTTAATGATGCTGGTAAAATAAAGGTAACATGCCGGTATGTGTCCCCTTTTCGCTGGGGTCTTATTCTGATTTTGCTGATTGTGCCTATGGAAGCATGCTCTTTGTTATTGGGTCGACCTTGGCAATATGATACTGATAGTTTACATCATGGTTGTTCGAATCGTTATTCTTTCATGTTTAAAGGCCAGAAAATAGTTATACATCCAATGACCCCTAACCAAATTTTGAAAGATGATCTTTGTAGGTGTCGGAGAGTAAATCTCCAGCCGGGTGGCGGAGTGCACCCGCCCTAAATCCTGAGATGAGGAGGGGCTTAGGCGTTTTGCTTGATCGTTGGAATGAACTGGAAGAACTCAAGAACACACAAGGATATAGAGTGGTTCGGGCCGCTGGAGCGTAATTCCCTACTCCACTATGAGATGTATTGCTTGTGAGCTTGTATGAGTTTGCGAGTCTAAGGTGTGACCTAAGATTGCCTATGTGTGTAACGTCGCATGCCTCCCCTTTTATAGCTGAAGGGGGCATGCACAAAGGGACTGTGCCTCGACATGTGGGCCCAAGGACATAAAGAATATAGTGCTTGGAGCCTACTACTGTCTGTTGCCGAGACAATCTTCTTGTGCCCTGGCGCCCGAGATCTGCGTATCCTTGGAATGCAGGGGAAGTTTCTTGTAGAAGGGAGGATGAGTATAGCGCGCCACTCGGCACAGGCGCACTGTTTTGCCAGCAGGCGCGCCGCCTACTGGGTGACCTTGACGCCGCCTGCCAGCGGATGGGACGGGACGCATTAATTGCTGAGAGGGCACGTCGCCCGTCAGCGCAGTGGCAGGCGGCACGTCCTTTCTTCAATAAATGTAGGGGCAGCACGACTTCACGCCAGGTTCGGCCCGATAGCTTATGTTATAGGCCACAAGCAGCGGGCCTCCGCTTGAGCGGGAAGTGGAGGGCAAGGCCCGGACACGTGTCAGCACCGGACCCCTGCTCACACCAGGGTCCTTCTCGTTCCCGAACCCTGCTGAGGTTCGGACCTATCCGGAGGCTCCGAACTTATATGTACAGGGTCCCGGTGTCCTTCTGTGGGGGGTCTGGACATACTGGGATGTGTTGTCTTTTCTTGCCACGTGGCGCCCTTTGGCCTGCCCATGCGGTGAGGTC
This sequence comes from Zea mays, assembly GCF_902167145.1. NCBI lineage: Eukaryota > Viridiplantae > Streptophyta > Magnoliopsida > Poales > Poaceae > Zea > Zea mays. The sequence continues at coordinate 96,099,713 of NC_050097.1, forward strand.
AGGCGCCGTCCCCCGTGTGGCTAGGAGACGTCGCATGGGTGCAGCGTCTTCATGCTGTAGAAGAGGGTACCCCTGATTTAAGGTACCGACAGTGGCCCCTGGTCCCGCCTCAGGGGAGGATGGGATCCTGCAGGTGGGACCAAAGTCTGATTGGCGGTTGGACCGCTGCTCCTGCGCGCCTGTTGCTGCAATTACTGTCGGCCCGCCTATGGCCATGCCAACTGTCGCGCCTATTCTCACGGCTGACTGACCCGTGACCATCGTACTTAATGGCATTGTTGGGCCATGCGTGGGGCTGCCTCGAGTTGCTGCACTTGTTCTGAAAAATTTACCTTTTCAGACTCCCGTGACAGCCCCGAGAAGACGTGGCATCGGCGCAAGCGGCGGTGCGGTTTCTTCACACTCAGTAACCGGCGCGCCGGTTACATGACATATGGGCCTGGGCTCCTGAGTTGGACCGCCAGTTGCGGCGGAGCTGAGGGGGCGCACAGCCGTGGGATGGTTGTACGCTTCTTGCACGACGGTTCGCCTCTTTGACCGCTGGATATGGCGAAGATGAAGGGGCGCTTGACCGTGGGGCGGTTGCATGCCCCTTGCGCGGCGGTTCGCCTTCCTGACCGCTGGTTGCCCCGAAAATGAAGGGGCACGTAACCGCAGGGCAGTTGCACGCTCCTTCTTAGGGTTGGTTTGTATGACATGCGGGTCCTGGCCCCCGTGTCATAAGGTGGGATCCTTGGTGCACGCCGGGGGAGACTTCACCCGTGACGCTTCAGGGGCGCGAGTGGGGGGATCTGCCTTTAAAAAGGGGTCGATCTCCCAGCAGTAGACATGCCTCACTCCTCTTGCGATCACCGCACCCTTTTGCCTTCTGGGCCTCCAGATGGGGTGCGCCGGGGTTCTCTAGAGGGATCCGCGTCAAGGCTGTCTCTTCTGGCGACTTCACCATCAGAGAGCACGCGCTCGTGGTGGTGTCGCCGATCTTGTCTTCTTCTTGCTCCTGTTGGAGTGGTGCAACCCCATGGGAGTTGGCATCCTTCCACCATCATTCGGCTTCAAGGATTTTCATCACGCAGCCTGGTCGCAACCTCCGGCCGGTGGTCATCCACAAGGATGACTACCAGCCTTGTGGTGGAGAGAAGCAAGCCGGGCTGTGGCCTCCCCCCTGCCCTCATCTTCAAGGATGTTCATCATCCGCGTTGGGGAGGAGGGCGAGCCGAGTGGGAGCTTCGCCTTCTGTCACACCCGGTTTTGGAAGGTAAACCGAATGCGAACCATGTACGTGCCAGGATCAGAAATTCACGTACACAGCGATTACATAAATGACTCATCATAGCACAATGCTTCGAATAACAATAAAGAATAAATAATGATATTAAAGACTAGAGTCATTTACATAATATGAATCAAAGTACACAGAATCGAAACGTAGCCAATGTAAATAGACCCACCACAGGCAGCTGACTGGGGAAGGTCGCTAGCCTAATCCTCGAACTCGTCGAAGTCCTGGAACTCCTGGAGAACCGCCTCGACGCCTTCTTCTTTACCTGTGCATAGATTGCACCAAAGGCAACCTGGTGTTTTGTGAAAGCAAGGGTGAGTACACATCAACGTACTCAGCAAATGTCCTGTTTGGCTGAGGTGGACTAGCTTTATGTAGAGTTAAGCTCAAGCAGTTGCTTTTAGTTGGCCAGGTGTTTATTATTAGTGGAAGCCAAGTTTTATCATATAACCAACCCATGAACCATTTCCTCATCGAGGAAGCATCATTATCATCATCGGACCAAAACCATAAATAGAACCATTGTATCTCGATCATATGTATCTCTAATCAAAGAGGATCCCAAGGCCGCTCATAACCGTGAGCACAGCTGATATATCAGTTTTATTCCCTCTGCAGAGGTTGCACACTTTACCCATGAGTCGTGATTCCCGTTTTGCCCAGGGATCATGACTCCCCATTGATCACTTCCTAGGTGGTCCGGCAGGGTATCACTACGTAGCTTTTACAAAGATTCCCTAGAGGTCATAGCCGCCCGTTAGGTTTCTCCAGTTTGATAAACACAGTACCTCTCCCCGCAGGAGGGTGACTAACAAAAGCAAAACGAAACAACCTCGGCACTCAGCCTCGGCAGAGCAAGCACTGTGCCTGGACCCCATTGACGGCACGACGGCGAAGCAACTACACCTCTAGTTCCTCTAATTAATTAGCTAAGGGCATCCCATTTCACCCTCATGGTTGCACTGTTATCCCGGGTGGTCTCTCAACGAACAGGTCCTTACGAAGAGGTACTCGGGAAACAGCCCGAGTCCCCTTAAATGCCACAAGTATATCATCATATCCAGAATAAAATCATAGTATCATCATTGTATCTCATCATGTTCATTGATTAAAGTAAAGCGCTAGCATGTAGCTAACCATAGTAACCCAAAAGGTAAATCAAGGACAAGGTAAATAGAAAGCTAGTAAATCCTTAGGTTGTTCATAGTATGCAGGACAGTGTATTATAAAGTAAATGGGACATAATGGGTCAGAGGACACTTGCCTTCACCAAACAGATGCTCAGGGTCTTCAATCTCGTAGAACTCGAAGAACCAGATCACTTGGTCGTCAACTCTTGATCTTTGATCCCTCAAAGCTCGGAAACGGATCACAATCTATTTGCGACGCACAACGAATACAAACAGGTACAAACAAACAAACATATACATGCATAAGAACATTACACCATTAAAATAAGAACATAATAAAATATGCAAAACGAAATAGAGTGCGTTACTACGGTCACGCGAGGAAAAAAGAATTATCGAACTCGAAGCTACGGTCGGGAAGATATCGTGTTTACACTAAATCAATATTAACTATAACATTTAATTCGATATTACCAAATATAAGTTATATCTAATATTTAGTTTCGCTTAACCTGCTACACTAGCAGCTATCAATTAAACCAATAATTTAATTAAAACGAGAGATTCTAAGCGAGGCGAATTTACGATGAGCGAAACATCACGACAGCGTGCGAACGACGCTGTTGGGGACTTGTTCTCAAATGCTATGAACTAAGAACAAGGCAACACAAAATGTTAAATGTTACTATCCTTCGTCCTTCGAAGCATCATTTCCCTAAGGGCATGATGATTTTCGGACGAAGGTTATGAAAGACATACCTTCATCAGCATAAAATATAATAATGAAGAAGGAATCATATGAAACATATAAGATAACATAAACGGTTATGTATTATTGACAACTCATTACTATTTTATTATGATAGAAAAATAGAAATGATATCAAATTACAAATGTACCTTCAGCTCGTGAGAAGGTAAAAGTACAAGTGTGACGCAAAAGCCAATGCCCAATCAACGTGAACAGTACGGGGATACTGTTCACCTATTTATAGGCATGGGTCGCAGCCCATGCAAAATTACATTAATGCCCTTTATGTTTATCAATAACTCTATGATAATTCTTCGAGGTCTAATCTGGTTTTTCATCTTTAAGTCAGTTTCCTTTTCCGCCGTTCTCCCGAAGCTCTTCTACACACAGCTTCGGCTCTGCGCCAACCTTCGTGTTCCTTGTGCTTCTTCATACTGTGGCTCTGATCCAAGTCCGAAGATACCTGTTAATGTACTTTACTCTAGAAACATTGTTAAATCATGTTTTTGAGGACCTTCGGAAGCCGAAGGCCCCCAACAGACGCGCGGACACGTGCGCCATAGCACACTGACAACACACGAAACAGTGCGTGCGACCAGCGCGAACGACGCGCGAATCAGCACGACACCACGTGCGGAACAACTCGTGCAACAGGCGAGAAAGACTAAATACGTGATGCGTTTATACTAAATAATTATTTAATAAGTAGTTAAGTTAATATTATCCATGTTAATGTTTATTCTACAAGCACGAGTTGAACACTACACATTTAATCTAATTAGAATATTAATCTAATACATATTAGTCGAGCAGACTTTAAGTTAATTATCTAAAATATGTGACCTGACGAATTAACGTTATTAACATGAGCGTTTACAAGTGACAACAATTTATTACGCGCAGACGCCGCGTGACACACGAACCAGACGCGCGACACGAACGCGCGAAGGAAGTGACCACGACGCACAAACAGCGCGCGAATGACACGCGAACACTCGCGCGGCAACGTGCGAGCAAAGTATTGATTTTACTGATCTCAACAAGGCTTGTCCGAAGGATGAGTTTCCATTACCAAGGATAGATTCCCTAGTTGATGCAGCTGCTTCGTCAGAGCTTATGAGTCTGCTAGATTGTTATTCATGCTATCATCAAATTTAGATGAAGAAAGAGGATCAGCCAAAAACCAGCTTCATAACCCCTAGTGGAACATATTGTTATCTTCGGATGCCTGAGGGACTCAAGAATGCTGGAGGAAGCTTCAGCAGAATGACAGCAAAGGTTCTTCATTCTCAGATAGGCAGAAATGTGCTAACTTATGTTGATGATATCATAGTAAAAAGCACGAAGCAAGAAAATCACATTGCTGATCTGCAGGAGACCTTCGCTAATTTTAGACAAGCCGGTCTGAAGCTTAATCCAAAAAAGTGTGTCTTCAGAGTGAAGAAGCGGAAATTCCTTGGTTGCCTAGTTTCAACAAAAGAGATTGAGGCTAATCCAAATAAAATCGAAGCTATTCTTCGGATGGAACCACCAAGCACAAAGAAGGGGGCTCAGCGACTGACGAGAAGACTTGCATCTCTGAATCGATTCATATCTAGATCAGCAGAGAGAAATTTACCATTTTTTGAAGTGCTGAAGTCAGCCGAAGTTTTTCAATGGGGATCAGTTCAGCAGAAAGCCTTCGATGAGCTGAAGCAGTATTTAATAGATCTAACGACATTAACTCCACCAGCACCAGAGGCTCCTCTGTTGTTATATGTGGCAGCTTCGCACTCAGTGGTAAGTGCGGCACTTGTCCAAGAGAAGCTTGAAGGGCAAACCAAAAAGCAAGCCCCAATATACTTCGTCTCCGAAGTCCTTAGTTTATCAAAGAAAAACTATACAGAATTTGAGAAGGTGCTGTATGCTGTTTTGATGGCTTCCAGGAAGCTTCGGCATTATTTTCAAGCATACCATATAATTGTTCCTTCTTCACAGCCTTTGAAGGATATTATGAGAAATAGAGAAGCTACTCAAAGGATTGGAATGTGGGCTGCGGAACTCAATGAGTTCTGCATTGATTATGTGCATAGATCTTCAATTCAGTCTTACGCGTTAGCAGACTTCATTGCTGCCTGGACGCCAGGGGCTCAGGAAGAAGAAGCTAGTAAAGATGCCGAAGCTTGGACAGTATTTTGCGATGGTTCTTGGGGAACCTTTGGGGCAGGTGCAGTTGCCGTCTTAATTGCACCTTCTAAAGTTAGAACATGCTACGCAGTAAAACTTGATTTTAGTTGTACAAATAATATTGTTGAATATGAAGCTTTGCTTTTGGGTCTTCAGAAGTTGAAAGCAATGGGGATAAGAAGGGCGGTCCTCAAAACTGATTCCCAAGTTATCTCTGGCCATGTTGACAAAAGTTGCAAAGCAAGAGATCCAAAGCTTGAAAAATATTTGGATACAGTTCGAAGACTTGAAGCCTCCTTCGAAGGGTTTTCTGTTAAGAATATTCCACGAGGAGAAAATGAACACGCTGATCTACTAGCCAAGTCAGCGGCACAGGGGCTGCCATTACCTTCGGAAGTTTTCTTTGAAACAATAAAAGCACCTTCGGTTGACCTTCTTGAAAGAGCAGTGCTCAATATATCTCCCATTTATAGCGAAGATTGGAGAACTGAGATCATGTCTTTTCTCCAGGGCAATTTCCTTTCAGATGACGAAGCTTATCAAAAGAGAATAGTGGCAAGAGCCCGTCCATATGTAATAATAGAAGGGGAGTTATACAAGCATGGAGTCTGTTCTCCATTACTCAAATGTCTATCCAGAACTGAAGGTATAGAGCTGATGAAAGAAATACATGCAGGCCTGTGTGGATCTCACATCCGATCCAGGCCTTTGTTGGGTAAAGTTTTTCGTCAAGGATTCTATTGGCCGAAGGCAGCTTCGGATGCAGCAGAATTAGTCCAAAAATGCGAAGGTTGTCAAAAATGTGCAAGAGATCAAAAACAACCTTCGTCTCTAACTCAATTAATACAGCCCACTTGGCCATTGCAAAGATGGGGCCTTGATTTGCTAGGCCCACTTCCACCAGCACAAGGGAATTTAAGATATGTTGTAGTGGAATTGAATATTTTTCTAAATGGATTGAGGCGAAGCCTTTATCCACAATAACTTCGGTTACTGTTCAAAAGTTTTTCTGGCAAAATATTGTTTGTCGCTTCGGAGTGCCGAAGGCCATTATCGTGGACAATGGAACGCAGTTTGATGCCGAAGCTTTCAGAGAATTTTGTGAACAAATTGGCACGAAGATCCATTTTGCATCAGTTCAGCATCCGGAGTCAAATGGACTTGTCGAAAGAGCTAATGGCATTATAATGACAGGAATAATGAAGTTAATCTTCAACCAGCTCAGGGGGAAGTGGCCAGACGAATTAATCAAAGTGGTGTGGAGCCACAACACAACAATATCAAAGTCAACAGGTTTTACACCATTCAAATTGCTGTTTGGTGACGAAGCAATAACCCCAGAAGAAGCTAAAGCGGGATCAATAAGAACAATGGCTTCGGCAGAAGACGAAGCTGATTATTCTGTGGCAAAAGATGCTATAGAAGGGATCAGGCTTCAGGCTGTAGAGAATATCAAAAAATATCAAGCCGAAACAATAAAATGGCGTGACAGAAAGGTTCGGCTAAAAAATATTAAGCTAGGACACTTGGTACTTCGGAGAGTCGCCAACCCAGACACAGTGGGCAAGCTACTGTTGAAATGGGAAGGGCCTTTCCTGGTAGTATCTTCGTCAAGACCCGGCTCCTACAGGCTGAAGGATATGGACAGCAGCGACATTCCTAGATCTTGGAATGCAGATGAGCTTCGACGGTATTATGTGTAACCTGATGTAATCTTTTTTATTTTTTCCTATGGCACCCTTTTCCTTTCCAAAGGGGGAGAAAGGTTTTTAATGGGGCCATAGCATGTAATTTCTCTTTTTCTTATATCAGCTCTACAAGAGCAGTATCCCCCAAAGATGTAAATGTAAAAATTGGGCATGCACCATCGAGTGTAACGAAAAAAACATGGAGAAGCTCGAAAGACGTTCCTAAGGGGATGCAGAGCACGACGAAGCTACAAAAAAGTCGTTCCTAAGGGAGCGCAGCGTAAGTTTTCTGCTCAAAAGTCGTTCCTAAGGGAATGCAGAGCTTACAGCGAAAAGTCAACGCTGATTCCGCCGAAATAAAAGGCGAAGAAGCTCCTAAGGGAGGCTTACAACGAAAAGTTAACGCTGATTCCGCCGAAATAAAAGGCGAAGAAGCTCCTGAGGGAGGCTTACAGCAAAAAGTCAACGCTGATTCCACCGAAATAAAAGGCGAAGAAGCTCCTAAGGGAGGCTTACAGCGAAAAGTCAGCGCTGATACACCGAAAAATAAGCGGTGAAGCCGAAAAATAAACGGCAAAGATTTGTTATTATGGTTTCATATGTGTCTTCGAACATTCATTTGCACGATACATTACATCATACACTTGCATTCATAAACATTCACTTAGACATACATAGGATCATCATCATCATAACATACAAACTTGCTTCGGCTTCGAAAGAGAAGGCTTCGGAAAAAAGAGAAAAAGGGGCAAATTTATGCTTCGCTGTGTACGCAAAGAAGGGAAGGTGTTTTTCGCCTATGGCTCAAAAATATTAATTTCGTCCACACCATAGCATTACATACATGGACGGAAAAGTAAGATTATATTACAAAGTGAAATTCAATTACATCATACTTTATACAAGTTATCACAGGAGTTTTTTGAGCTATTTTTACAGACTATTCGAGCTTCGACAGCATCTCTGGAGCTTCTTCCTTATATTCTGCAGCTCCAGCTTCGGCTTGGTCAACATGTATGTAAGTATTATAAGCTAAATTCAAAATTCAAAGGAAAAGGTAATCATAAGGTGTAATATTGTTACCAGCTTAAGGTGGTCTCGGGCTTCGTCACCAGCTTTCTCTCACCCACCCTTTGTCCATATCGCCTTTATAAATTTATTCGCAATGCTTCGGGCGAGGTTAGGAATATCATCTAGAATTGCTGGTGATAGGCTAAAATTGGGTCTGTTGATAATTTTTCCGTGCTCACAACCAGATTTCAGGAACGCAGCAGCAGTGCCCCGAGAAGCTACCATGGCACAAAAGTCGCCGTGTCCAGCAATAACATCATCGAGGTCATCAATCTCACCTTCGATGTGTTCAAAGGCTCCTAGCAGATCTTCAGCCGAAGGAATAAAATTTTCACTACTGGCCCCGACTGAATAAAACACCTTCTTCAGTCGTTGAACACATTGATTGCTGAATTTCAAACATTTGTTCTGAAGGTCTATCAATGATTTTTTCAAAACTAAACCATTCTGGATTTCAGCCTCAAGTTTTTCATTAAGCTTCAGCTTTTCTTGTTCGAAACCTTCTAACTGATAGAGAAGCTTCGTATTCAGTTCTGTTATTTTAGCTTCGGCTTCTGCTAGTAAACCTTCAGTTGTTTGGAGTTCGAACTCTTTTTTCTCAAAAGCAGTTGTTTGATCTTTTATTTTGTTTTCTAAGTTTTCAACTATAACCTCGTGCTTTTTGTCTTCTAAATCCTGTTGCATCCTCAAAGCTTTGCTCAATAACATACTCAGTACACGAACAACCTTTGTTAGAAAACATTTTTTATGAAAATAAAAAGTTAGAGGGAGATTGTTTACCTTGAAATTGGAATAAAACAAACTACCGACGATGTGCTGTCATCGGTAGCGGCTAATATCGGCTTCGAGCTTCGGGAAACCGATACTCTTTGATAGAGTACCGATAACCTTTGCTCCGGTCTGGTCTCGGATGCAGCCTAGCTTTTCATCATCAACACCTCCGAAGAGAAGTGCCCCTGGCCAATAGCCGCAAGAAATGGCATACTCTTTTAATTCTTATTTTTTGGCTTTTGTTAATTCTTGACCAACCAAGTTTTGAAAATTGAAAATTTCATCCTCTAGTGTTTCTTCGGCAATTTCTTTCTTTTTCTCGGCCTCTGGGGCCAAAGCCTCTTCGGTGGCTTCAACAGCTTCTTCTGCAGCCATGTTTAGCAGAATTTTATCTATATTAAGAGCCACACTTTCCAAATTAATGTCTTCGGCTCTAGTAGCTTCGGCATCTGTGGCCTCCAAAGGTGCAGCTTCAGTAGCTGTTGTGCTTTCAATAGCAGGCACCTTCGGAGCTGAAGCCCTGGGTGGAGTTGCTTCAATTACTTCTGTCACAGTAACAATCCTTTGCCTCTTTGGCCTAGGTGCCTTTGTATTTGTGGGCTCCTTTTCCTTATAAAAAAGCTTCATCAGATGAAGCCCCAATGGACTTAGTTTGACAGGCAAAGTTTCAGTCATTACCTTTAGGATTTCCTCTATGTCAGCAGCAGAAGATGTCGCAGAAGTCTTCTCTTCCTCATCAACTGATTTTTGCTTTGGGGTCAAGGTCTTTCTTTTCTTCGAAGCAACTGCTTTCGCCTCAGATTCTTGTTTCTTCTTCTTTGATTGATCTTCGTCGTCTTTATTCAAAGCACTAGCCACTCTTTTTCTTTTTTGCCCTTCGGCACCCTTGTCCAGTCGCTCATAGTCAGGATATTCAAAGCCTATAGCATCCATCACTCTGTTTAGCCTTCGTTTCGAACGGGTGCCGAAGGCCGCTGTCATCAATTGATCTTCTTTTTTAGAATAATTTCCAAGAATTTCGTTGCACATTACTTCGATTGTATCTAGCCATTCTTGGCAGGGTACTTTGAAATGTTTCTTGAACTTGTAGTAGTAAGGCAACCGGATAAGCTCCCCTTTCTTCTTCTCCCCCTCTAGTTTCGGCATTTCCCACTCCTTCAAAGTAGGAAATATTCTGAAGGCCAAAAATTCCTGCACTAAGTCTCTAGTGCCAATATGATCTGCAATTACTCGAAATTCAGCCAAAGCAATCTGGCTCGGGCTCCCCCGTATCATGTTGCACGGGGGTCTAGTTTCTCCGAAGGTCAGTTCTAATGGACTCTAGACCAATTTATCTTCATCTTCGTCAACTTTAACATAAAACCATTCAGATTTCCATCCTGCTGGCCATTTGCTTCGGTAACTAATCACTGGGAACTTTGTAGTTTTGCGGTAAGCAAAGTTGTAGCAGCCAAAATTTTCATGCAAACCATCTGATGAGGACATCACTATGAGTACGACTACACCAGCAGCACCTCCACATCAAGCGCCACTTCCTTCATTAGCTGGGCCAATCACTCGGGCCTGTGCCAGAGATATTAACTTCGTCATGCTACTGAAGAATGAGGGCCCAGAAGAATAGACGACCAGCCCAACTGAGGCCCATAGTGGACGACCTAGGGTTGGCCGCCCCTAGGGGCTGCGCCCCCTCTCTATTTATCCAGGAGCTGCGCCTCCTTTGTTCTTCGAGTTTTGTTTTACGTTAGCTTTAGCTACTCTCGAACACGCGCAAATCTACGCTATCTTCGTGTATTCAGAACTCCACCCTCGAGTAATAGATTAGATTGCTCGCATCTTTTTCTTGTTCGTTCTTCGATTGCGCACAGGAAACGATCTTCGTGATCAGGCCGATCTCGCATCAGCAAGGTCGGTAACCACAGGGAGTTGGTTCAGTGATTGCATTGGCGCCTCGGGCTTGCTCGTCGTAGTCAGATCGCAAGGGTCATCTTCCGCCAGATCGGAATTATCTCTACTCGCCGAAAGATCGGGCACCTCAGCTATATCAAGTGGTATCAGATTTCCAAGTTGATCGATGAGTTTATCGAGTGTTTTTTTCTCCTACAGTCCACAAAACCACATTAAAATTCAGGTTAGACCTTATACCAGCACCCTTTTGAGCCTCGCACCTTCTTTCAATAATCTGCATTGTTGAATTTGTGTGCTTTCGCGTCATTTGTTGTTGGTCGTATTGTGTTTTTTCTCACCATCCTTCTTTCTTCCTTGTTTTTCTCCTTCGGTTACATCAAACCATAGCACGCCGCAACCATCTTCCTTGTTTTTCTCCTTCGGTTACATCAAACCCTAGCGCGCCGCAACCATCTTCCTTGTTTTTCTCCTTCGGTTACATCAAACCGAGTCAACGCCACAAACCGAGTCAACGCTGCTTCCTTGTTTTTCTCCTTCGGTTACGTCAAAAAAAACATAAACAAAAGAAAAAAAAGAAAAAAAAGAAAACGAAAGAGAAAGGATAGAAGCAGAGAACAAACAAAAAAAAGTAAGGAACTTGTTGACTCATCTCGGTCGTTTTAAACATAACTTGAGGTACCTTCCTTAAACTGGGCATAACTTTTCGCTCGGTTGTCCAAAAAATCTGAAATTTTTACAGGAGCTTGTTGACACCATTCTGAGGCCGACCAAACTCACCTATGGTCTGTTTGGGTTTCGACAAAATTGTCAAAAAGTTCAGGAAAATAAAGAAAAAATTCGTCAAAGTTCTCGCACGCTTTTCAGAGAACTTCCTGATTTTCTGTAGACCACATATGAACTCTGTTTTAGGTGAAACTTCGTGTAGCTCCTATTTTGTTGCTTCTTGTGCTGAGAAAAATATCAAAAAAATCATACAAAAAAGAAAAACAAAATCACCTGTGATTCCTACTAGTGCCTTTTTGGCATCGCTAGTACAATATTTACGGTACTGCCATTCTGCTAGTTCCATCCGTCCTTTGCACCTGTGGCCAGCAATATAGTTTCGTGTTTTGCACTATAATTCAACTTTGCATTATTGTTTGATCGTGCTAATCCTTGACTTGAGTGCAGCCTACCGAGAACTCCACATATTTCTACGACGAGCAGGTTTCTGTTTCTCCACGCAATCGCTCATCCAATCTTTCACCGGTTCCACCTGTTGATTGCAGTTCACCACTGTGGCTTGGTAAGAACGTATAAGAACTTGATAACAGCATTCCATTGAGCGAGCAAGTTGTCACCACCATTCCCCCGTTGTCGTCGGTTTTCTCCTTTTGGTGTTTTGGTGTTTGCGCTAACTATGGCAGGAGCACACGACATGGTGGATGCCCAGTTGCAGGAAGTAAGGGGACAAGTTGATGGACTTGCTGCTGACATTAGGACGATGCATGAACGGCTTGATTCAACGGTCACTTCGACGACCGAGCGTTTCAACCAACTTGACCTTGCTCAAACGGCGACTCGCACCACACTTGACACCATCCTGGCACACCTTGATGCGTTGACCACAAAGATGGAGCAGGAATATGGCGGTGACACTGAGCAGGACGATGGAGATCACCGTGGTCGTGCATGCCGTGTGGTTCGTCATCCCCCTAATGACTTATTTTCTAAGATTAAATTTAAAATTCCATCTTTTAATGGTAAATATGATCCTACTGCATATCTTGATTGGGAATTGGAGGTAGAACAGAAATTTTCATGCCATGATATTCCTGCTAATAGCCAAGTGAAGGCTGCCATTAGTGAATTTACTGATTTTGCTTTAATTTGGTGGCGTGAGTATAAACAAAAACTTCCCATTAACAGTGTCACTACATGGACCCAATTAAAAACAGTGTTCCTTCCTATTATGCTCGTGATTTGCTTAACAAAATGTAGCATTTTCAACAAGGTTCACAATCTGTTGAGGAATATTACCAGGAGTTACAAAAGGGTATGCTTTGTTGTGGTTTGGTTGAGTCGGATGACGCTGCTATGGCGCGTTTTCGTGGTGGTTTGAACAGGGAAATTCAGGATATACTTGATTATAAGGATTATTTTGATATAACCACATTGTTTGAATATGCTTGCAAAGCTGAACGTGAAGTGCAGGGACGATGATCAAAGACTTATACTAACTCTTTTGCAGGCCGGGGTCCGACACACAGCTCAACTCCTTCCAGCCCTGCACCTTCTACGCCTAGCACTACACCGCGCACAGGGACGACCAAGCCAGCGGCGCCCCCTGCCAAAGGCGCCGCTTCTTCCACAGGACGTACACGGGATATTCAGTGCCATCGTTGCAGAGGGTTTGGGCACATGATTCGGGACCGCCCAAACAAGCGTACCTTGCTTATACGTGACAATGGTGAGTACTCTTCAGCTAGTGATTCTGAGGAAACTAGTCATGCTATGATTGCCACTAACCATGCAAAAAATGAGGAAGTCCACGTTGATCCCATCGACGCTGATAGGTATGAGAGTCTTGTTGTGCAGCGTGTTCTCAGCACACAGGTTGCCTAGGCCGAAAAAAATCAGCGACACACTCTATTCCATACCAAGGGCGTTGTGCACGAACGGTCGATTCGCATCATCATCGATAGTGGCAGCTGCAACAATTTGGCAAGTACAGCGTTGGTAGAGAAACTATCCTTGCCCACTCACACCCACCCACATCTGTGTCACATTCAATGGCTTAATGATGGTGGTAAAATAAAGGTAACACGTTCGAAACGTGTCCCCTTTTCGCTGGGTTCTTATTCTGATTATGCTGATTGCGATGTTATTCCTATGGAAGCATGCTCTTTGTTATTGGGTCGACCTTGGCAATATGATACTGATAGTTTACATCATGGTCATTCAAATCATTATTCTTTCATGTTTAAAGGCCAGAAAATAATTATACATCCAATGACCCTTGACCAAATTTTGAAAGATGATCTTACTAGGGCTGCTAAAACTGCACAACAAGTCAAATCGACATCAGCCGCACCTATTAAATCTGAAATCAAGTTGCACTCTCCTGTTTTACTTGCTACATGTGCTGATTTTGATGATCTCCATGAAGCTCATATGCCATGTTATGCACTTGTATGCTCGCGCATGCTTGTTCCGCTTGATGATGCACCGTCTTTGGATATACCCCCTGCTGTTGTTAACCTTTTGCAGAAGTATGCTGATGTTTATCCTACGGACTTACCACCGGGTCTTCCTCCCCTCCGTGGCATTGAGCATCAGGTTGATCTCATCCCCGGCGCTTCTCTTCCAAACCACGCCCCGTACCGTACAAATCCAGATGAGACGAAGGAGATCTAGCGCCAGCTGCAGACGCTGCTTGATAAAGGTTACATTCGTGAGTCTATTAGCCCTTGCTCGGTTCCTGTTTTACTCGTTCCAAAGAAAGATGGGTCATGGCGTATGTGCGTAGATTGCCGTGCTATTAATAACATCACAGTTCGTTATCGATATCCTATTCCACGTCTTGATGATATGTTAGATGAGCTTAGTGGTGCCGTTATTTTCTCTAAGGTTGATTTGCGTAGCGGTTACCATCAGATTAGAATGAAACTCGGTGATGAATGGAAAACGGCTTTTAAAACGAAATTTGGTTTATATGAATGGTTGGTTATGTCATTTGGATTGACTAATGCTCCCAGCACATTTATGCGTTTAATGAACGAAGTTCTACGGGCCTTCATAGGTTTGTTTGTTGTTGTTTATTTCGATGATATCCTTATTTACAACAAGTCTATAGAGGAGCATTTAGAACATTTGCGTGCTGTTTTTTGATGCTTTGCGTGCTGCTCGCTTGTTTGGTAACATGGAAAAGTGCACATTTTGCACGCAACGTGTCTCGTTTCTTGGTTATGTGGTTACTCCGCAGGGCATTGAGGTGGATAGCAGCAAGATTGCTGCCATTCGGGAGTGGCCTACACCGACGACGGTCACACAAATTCGGAGCTTTCTTGGACTTGCCGGTTTTTACCGCAGATATGTTCGTGATTTTAGCTCCGTTGCAGCGACTCTACATGAGCTTACAAAGAAAGATGTGCCGTTTGCTTGGAGTGATTCGCAGGAGGTAGCGTTCAGCACTTTGAAAGATAAGTTAACCCAAGCTCCCCTCTTGCAATTGCCTGATTTTAATAAAGTTTTTGAGCTTGAATGCGATGCTAGCGGTATTGGGCTAGGTGCTGTTTTGTTACAAGAAGGAAAACCAGTTGCTTATTTTAGTGAAAAATTAAGCGGTGCTAGTCTGAAATATTCTACTTATGATAAGGAGCTTTACGCTTTAGTGCGCACTTTGCATATATGGCAGCACTATCTTTGGCATCGTGAGTTCATAATTCATTCTGATCATGAGGCTTTAAAACATATTCGTACCCAAACAAATCTGAACCATCGTCATGCTAAATGGGTCGAATTCATTGAGTCCTTTCCTTACATTATTGAACATAAGAACGGGAAGAACAATGTTATTGCTGATGCTTTGTCTCGTCGCTATACCATGGTGTCACAGTTAGATTTTAAAATCTTTGGTTTGGACACTGTGATGGATCAATATGTTGACGATGCTGATTTTAAAGATGCTTTCGGCCATTGTATTAATGGGATACCTTGGAGCAAATTTCACATACATGATGGGTTCCTGTTTCGCGCTAACAAATTGTGTGTTCCAGCTAGCTCGGTTCGTCTTTTGTTGTTACAGGAAGCGCATGGAGGCGGTCTCATGGGGCATTTTGGCGTCTACAAAATGCATGAGGTGTTGGCTTCCCACTTCTTTTGGCCTCGGGTGCGCACTGATGTTGAGCGCCTTGTTGCACGCTACACTACTTGTCAGAAAGCTAAGTCACGGTTGAACAACCATGGTTTGTATATGCCTTTGCCTGTCCCTTCTTCTCCTTGGCTTGATATTTCTATGGACTTTGTTTTGGGCTTGCCTAGAACTAAGAAGGGGAGGGATAGTATTTTTGTGGTTGTTGATAGATTCTCTAAAATGGCTCACTTTATACCTTGTCGTAAAACTGATGATGCTAGCATTGTTGCTGAATTGTTCTTTAGAGAAATTATTCGTTTACATGGTATTCCAAAAACAATAGTCTCTGATCGCGATGCTAAGTTTCTAAGCCATTTTTGGAGATCTCTTTGGAATAAATTGGGAACTAAATTGTTGTTTAGCACTACTTGTCACCCTCAGACCGATGGATAAACTGAGGTAGTAAATAGAACTTTATCTACCATGCTTAGGGCTGTTTTAGACAAAAATTTGAGACGTTGGGAGGATTGCTTGCCTCATGTTGAATTTGCTTACAATCATGCCACACATTCTTCTACAAAGATGTGCCCTTTCCAGATTGTTTATGGTTACATCCCTAGGGCACCTATTGATTTGATTTCACTTAATGCTGCGAACGCCCCACATGTAGATGTTGTTGCACATGTTGAACAAATGATTACCATACATGAACAAACGAAACAGAACATTGCTGCTACTAATGCAAAAAATCAGGTTGCTGGTAGTAAAGGAAGAAAACTTGTTACTTTTGAGCCAGGTGATATGGTTTGGTTGCACTTGAGAAAGGATCGGTTTCCTACTTTGCGCCGTTCTAAATTAATGCCTCGTGCTGCTGGTCCTTTTAAGGTGCTAACAAAGATTAATGATAATGCTTATATCCTTGACCTGCCTGCGGAATTTGGTGTTTCCACTAGTTTTAATGTTGCAGATTTGAAACCATATATGGCCGAGGATGAGGAGTTGCCGTCGAGGATGACTTCACTTCAAGAAGGGGAGGATGATGAGGACATCACTATGAGTATGACTACACCAGCAGCACCTCCACATCAAGCGCCACTTCCTTCATTAGCTAGGCCAATCACTCGGGCCCGTGCCAGAGTTCTTAACTTCGTCATGCTACTGAAGAAAGAGGGCCCAAAAGAATAGACGACCAACCCAACTGCGGCCCATTGTGGACGACTTAGGGTTGGCCGCCCCTAGGGGCTGCGCCCCCTCTCTATTTATCCAGGAGCTGCGCCTCCTTTGTTCTTCGAGTTTTGTTTTACGTTAGCTTTAGCTACTCTCAAACACGTGCAAACCTGCGCTGTCTTCGTGTATTCAGAACTCCACCCTCGAGTAATAGATTAGATTGCTCGCATCTTTTTCTTGTTCGTTCTTCGATTGCGCATAGGAAACGATCTTTGTGATCAGGCCGATCTCGCATCAGCAAGGTCGGTAACCACAGGGAGTTGGTTCAGCGATTGCATTGGCGCCTCGGGCTTGCTCGTCGTAGTCGGATCGCAAGGGTCATCTTCCGCCAGATCGGAATTATCTCTACTCGCCGAAAGATCGGGCACCTCAGCTATATCACCATCTCCCCTAGCCTTGGTTTGGTAGTGCAGTTCGTGTACTCGGCAGAAACCTTCGGCGAATGGTTCCACCCCCTGGCTTCGGAGGGCCCAGATATAAACACTCAGCCTAACGATAGTGTTAGGCGTCAGCTGATGAAGATAGATCCCATATTTCTTCAATACACCAGCAATCATCTTGTTTAGAGGGAATCTTAAACCAGCTTTAAAAAGACTCTTAAAAACCACCACTTCATTTTTTCCCGGCTTCGGGATAGTTTCTTCTCCACCAAAACGAATTAATTCCTTCTTTGCTTCACTAAGATAGCCCAGCTTCACCATCTTAGGAAAATCAGCTTCGGAGATGGTGGACTTTCCGAAGTCCAGGTGGCTAGGCTTGCTCGGCACTGCGCTGCTGTAATCATCTTCAGAATCAGTTTCTTCAACAGCGGCCCGTTCTGCTTCGACAGCAGGGATGTCTTCGGCAGCAGGCGTATCCTCCGGTGTTACCAACCTAGAGCGCTTCATTGCTTCCGAAATAGGAACAATGTCAGTAGCTTCGGTCTCATCTCCCTCACGATCGACCCGAGCAGTAGAGCGAACTCTGGCCATTTGATTATAACTTGTTTGAAATTTTTGGTGTTGACTTTTTTGTTTTCTCCAAAGCTCTTACTCTTGTGTCGAAGCAGAATCACAAGCGAAGTTTCGCCTGAGCATGATGGTTAAGCTTCATCTATGACTAAAAATTTGGTAGCAAAACAGTGCTATAGCAATGAATGTCGTGGTAACTTCACACCTACCCGTCTGTTTATATAGTGCCGCAGGTGGGAAGGTGAATCGGCAAGGTCTCTAGCACAGAACAAACATCCACCCGCACTCACTGAATGGTGGGCCACAAGGTCCGAGAAGGTGAATCGCTAGCGCGCGCGTAATTGGTGCAAGATGGGGCACGCACGACGATTATTTTAATCGTTTCTCGCCAACGAGCTCAGGGAAGGTGTTTTTTGGATCTTCGGCGTCCCGAAGCCTAGAAGACTTTTTCACGGATCAAGCTCGTTACGAAAAACGATCTAGCACCGCGAAGGGCTACTGTTGGGGGTATGCTTCATAGCCGAAGATCCTAAAAAGAACACCTTCGAAAGGTCTTCTCAGAAGCAAGCGCCGAAGCTATTATCTATAAAGCTTCGGCATAAAGACAAATCTCAAGATGAAGGGTCGAACCGACTTAAAGATGAATTGACTTAAAGACCCATGATGTTTTGTGTCATTATTGTAGTCGAATGTAAAGGACATAAATGTAATTTTGCGCAGGTTGCATCCTGTGCCTATAAATAGGTGAACAATATCCCGGCACTATTCATGCGATCTTGTAATCACGGACACGTTACGCTTGGATTATTGTTTTCTGCCAAGGCGAAGGTATAAATGTGCCTAAATATTATATTTTAATACTTGTATATTCATATAATAAAACATGTGAATATATTTTGTGCTTTATATTTCATTTCTCATTGTTGTCTTAAAAATATGATCACGAAGGTGAAACCTCCGTGATACTTTACTTATGACCTTCGTCCGAAGCTCATTAAATCCTTGGAGAGATAATGCTTCAGTGGACGAAGGGCATTTATACTTAACATCTTTGTGTTGCCTTGTTCTTAATTTGAAGCATTTGAGAACAAGTCCCCAACAAATTATATGATATGCTTGAAAGTAATGCCGAAGCTTCCTGGAGGCCATCAACACAGCATATAGCACCTTCTCCAATTCTATGCAGTTTTTCTTTGATAAGCTTAGAACTTCGGAGACAAAATATACTTGTGCTTGTTTTTTGACCTGGCCATCTTGCTTCTCCTGTACCAGTGCCGCACTGACTGCAGAGTGAGAAGCTGCCACATACAGGAGTAATGGAGCCCCTAGTGAAGGTGGAGTTAGAGTTGTCAAGTCGATCAAGTATTGCTTTAACTCTTCAAAAACCCTTTACTGAGTCAGACCCCACTGGAAAACTTCGGCCGACTTCAATATTTCAAAGAATGGTATATTCCTTTCTGCTGATCTGGATATAAATCTATTTAATGATGGTAGCCTTCCTACCAACCGTTGGGCTCCTTTCGTTGTGTTTGGCAGCTCCATTCAAAGGATAGCTTTGACCTTATTTGGGTTAGCTTCGATTCCCTTTGTTGATACCAGACAGCCAAGGAACTTGCCCTTCTTTACTCCAAAAACACACATTTCTGGATTTAGCTTCAGACTAGCTTGTCTGAAATTGGCAAATGTTTCTTGCAAATTGGCAATATGATTTTCTTGCTTCGTGCTTTTCACTATAATGTCATCAATATAAGTTAGCACTTTCGTGCCTATTTGAGAATGAAGGACCTTGGCTGTCATTCTGCTGAAGCTTCCTCCAGCATTCTTGAGCCCCTTAGGCATCCGAAGATAACAATAAGTGTCATTAGGGGTTATGAAGCTAGTCTTTGGTTCATCTTACTTCTTCATCCAAATTTGATGATAGCCTAAGTAGCAGTCCAATAGACTCATGAGCTCTGAAGAAGCTGCTGCATCTACAAGGGAGTCTATTCTTGGTAATGGGAACTCGTCCTTTGGGCATGCTTTGTTGAGATCTGTGAAATCGATACACATTCTCCATTTGCCATTAGCCTTTGTTGGGGACTTGTTCTCAAATGCTATGAATTAAGAACAAGGCAACACAAAATGTTAAATGTTACTATCCTTCGTCCTTCGAAGCATCATTTCCCTAAGGGCATGATGATTTTCGGACGAAGGTTATGAAGGACATACCTTCATCAGCATAAAATATAATAATGAAGAAGGAATTGTATGAAACATATAAGATAACATAAACAATTATGTATTATTGACAACTCATTACTATTTTATTATGATAGAAAAATGGAAATGATATCAAATTACAAATGTACCTTCAGCTCGTGAGAAGGTAAAAGTACAAGTGTGACGCAAAAGCCAATGCCCAATCAGCGTGAACAATACGGGGATACTGTTCACCTATTTATAGGCACGGGTCGCAGCCCATGCAAAATTACATTAATGCCCTTTACGTTTATCAATAACTCTATGATAATTCTTCGAGGTCTAATCTGGTTTTTCATCTTTAAGTCGGTTTCCTTTTCCGCCGTTCTCCCGAAGCTCTTCTACACACAGCTTCGGCTCTACGCCAACCTTCATGTTCCTTGTGCTTCTTCATACTGTGGCTCTGATCCAAGTCCGAAGATACCTGTTAATGTACTTTACTCCAGAAACATTGTTAAATCATGTTTTTGAGGATGTTCGGAAGACGAAAGCCCCCAACAGTAGCCCCTCACAATATTAATTTGTTAGAATAATAAATTCAGATTGCGAAATGGACGAAGGCTATGAGCCGAAGGTCCGAAAAAACACCTTCCTCTTGCTAGAATAGCAACAGTCATTGGCAAATGGGACCCTCCAGTCTCCGACATAATGGGTTTATAAATAGGGGCTCGCCACAATTTATTTGGCACGCTCTCCTGCCATCTGTTTTGCCTGCTCAAAAAGCTTTCTGCCCACAAATATTTGGTTTTCTCCTTAGTTTTAAGCTTCGGAAACGAGAGGCAAGAATTCCGAAGAGATGTCTGAGGAGAAGAAGGTTGCTGCCGAAACGAAGCTGAGCCTTTCTGAAGAGATGCATCTGGGTTTTCTTGAGTCAATAGCGAAGACGAACACGGAGAAGATTACAAGGGAGATTTTAGAAGGTTTATCTGAAGATACTGGTGATAGTGACAGTTATGACGCAGATAGTGGGGGTGAAGATTCCGAAGATCGGCCATGGCAACCAAGCCATTCAGTCTTCGGGAAATCAACTATCAGGCAAAGCCACCTTGAAAACATGAGGGGGAGATATTTTCGGGATATGTCTATTGTAAGAGCAGATGCCGGAGAAAAAACTGTGCCGACTCCCGGAGATGATGAAGTCGTTATCTTCCGAAGCTTTTTGAAAGCTGGGCTACGATTCCCTATAAGCAGGTTTGTGGTGGAAGTTCTGAAAATATATCAAGTTTACCTTCATCAACTTACCCCTGAAGCAATAATAAGAATGGGAATCTTCGTCTGGGCTGTGAAGAGTCAGGGCCTAGAGCCAAGTGCAAAAAGTTTTTGCAATATTCATGAGTTGTTATACGAAACGAAACCCTGGGGTAAAGAGCAATATCATAACAACTTTGGTTGCTACAACTTCGGCGCTCGATCTGGGTCAAGCTGCCCCGTGCCCACCTTTCGTAAGAGATGGCCCGGAGAATGGATGAAAGAATGGTTCTATGTAAAAAATGATTTGAAGGTTGTGGGGGATAGATATCCCCTGGGTCCACTAAAGAAGTAAAAGGCCTCACGAAAGGCCCAAGGGCCCAATAATTCGTAAGGTCATTCTTTCGTGGGCCTAGGGAAAGACAGCCGATAAAATAAAGAAGACGTGGGACTAATTAGTGCAAGCACAGGCGGCCCACAACGTCGAACGAATGAATCACAAACAGAGACCCGACTTTCCCGCGCTGGAGCCCCCACGCAACGGGGCCATGCGAGGATAAGTCGGCGGAGGTTACGTAAGGATAAACTCAAGAGGTTCACTATCTTTCAGCTACTTGTTGTTATCGTAACACATGTAATGCTCCACGGCCGAGTATATAAGGCCTAGGGGGCACCCCTTCAGATCGATCGACTCTGTTCTACTTAGCCACCCACAAAAACTCTCTGCGCCCTCTACCCAGAGAATCCTCTTGTAACCACGCTCATACACTCACCAGGACGTAGGGTATTACGCACTTCTAAGCGGCCTGAACCTGTAAATCTTGTCCATTGTCCCTCGTGCGATCGGCACGAACCATTTTGCTACAGTCGTCGACACCGTCCTACTCCTAAAAACACCTTGAGGGGCAACCCCGGGTGTGCGGTCGGACCCAAAACACCGACAGCTGGCGCGCCAGGTAGGGGGTGTGTCGACGATCCAAGCTAGCTCAATGGCCGTCACCTTCCACAGCAAGATCACCATGCGTCCCGGATCTATATTCTGCTTCGGGACAATCTCATCCGTGGCGGACGAAGAAGGAATCCTACACCGCCTCGCGGATCTGCCGGAACAGAAGTCTCCTCCAACAAACTCCGAAAATGCTGGAAAGACGCTACCTCCGGCTCTTTGGAACAAGATCGTCTCCGGGGAGGCTGGAGCTAGAAGCTCGCTGACCCGGAAGACTCCGCTGTCTACTTCCCCGACGAAAGAATGGACACAGATCATGAGAAGGAAGGAGATCAGGGAGAGGCCGGTCGTTCTTCCCGTTCCTCCGACCTCAAAGGAGAACGGAAAGAAAGTTGCCGCGACAGCAATACCGTTCTACCCCGACATCCTCTTCATCGGGAGGGCAGAGTCGCCCGCCGTTTCCGATGATGAACCGACCGCGCCCGGAGAAGAACCGCCTCAGCGAGAGTCCCGCCGACGAAGGAACCGGCGCAGAAACATTCGACGACATCATGCAGCCGGAGAACGGGATCCGGAGCAACCTGTCTCACGAGACGAGGTCTCGGAGATAGGAGAAACTCCGGAAGAACGCGTCTTCAGGGAACGAAGGAACTCCCGACGACGAGATCGCCGTCGGACTCAGGAGCAAGCCGAGCAAGATGCGAGGCAACGACGCGAGAATCCGCTCTTCGGGCGCAACCTGAACCCCGACTTCGCCCGAGCTATGAATACGCCGAGCGAAGTCGGAGGCGTTCTGGCCCGGATAGCTGACGGACTTCCTCGGACCCCCGACGCCGAGGGATACCGGCGCCTGTTCACTCAGGCAGCCAACCATCTTCTACCGCTCGCTCACCCGCCGAACGATCTGCGACATGCCATCAACAGTCGCCGAGACGCGCGGAGCTCTATCAATGCTTCACGCGAACGGCGGCACGAGAACGAAATTCGCCGTCGGGAGGAGTATGACCGAGATCATGGCTTCCCGACTCAAAGCCAGGCCACCCAAACTGAGTCGGCAACAGCTTCAACTGGTGGAACCACCCGGGGACGGTCGAAGAACCACCACCGCCACTCCCCTCCCCGGGACAGACGACATCCTCGACGACAGGAGGACACGTGCGGAGTATCTGCCCTCACTCCGCGCCTTAGGGCCATCCAATGGCCTCCCAACTTCAAGGTATCCAATGTCGATAAATATGAACCTAAGCAGGATCCAGGGGGCTGGCTAGCCGTCTACACCACCGCTGCTAGGGCTGCCGGGGCATCCGAGGACGTCATGACTGCGTATCTGCCCATCGTCCTCGGGCAAGACGCGCTGCAGTGGCTACGACATCTGCCCCGACACTGCATCGACGACTGGGGAGACTTCAGTCGACGTTTCACCGCCAACTTCCAGTCTCTCTCCGACAAGCCAGCGCAACCATGGGACCTCAAATCCATCAAGCGCCGGGGGGATGAGACTCTCCGGTCATACCTTAAAAGGTTCCAGACCATGAGAAACCGCATCCCCGAGGTCACGGAGGCGGCCGTGATCGAGGACTTCTACAGAGGATCTAATGACTCGGTTTTCGTCCGAGCCATACTGCAAAAGGCGCCAACTACCTCCGAGGAGCTGTTCCGGGAAGCCGACCTCTACATAACCGCTGACGAGCGGGCCCAGGACCTCATCGGAGGAGCAAAGCCCGCACCGGCGGTACCACGACGCGACGCGAACCAGCCGCCCGACAAGCGCTGGGAGAAGAGGCCTCGCGAAGAGGTACACGCCGCCGGACCACCCGCCTCTCGCGCCCGAGGAGGACCTCGTGGAGGCGAACGCACGCTGGACGACATCCTCGACGCCCAGTGCCCGTACCACAAGGATATGCGCCACACTCTCCGCAACTGCCGGGACTTCAAGCACTCCGTCGGGCATGGCCGACCCTTCCAACCTCTACCACCTCCTCCGCCGAGAGGAGGACCAGATGAACCACGACAGCCCCATCAGCCGGAGGAGGGGGGAGGAGGAGCTTTCCCGCGCGTTGACAGGGAGGTCAACGTCATCTTCGGCGGACATGGGTCGCAGGAGAACAAGAGACAACAAAAGCTCAACGACCGCCAGATACTGGTGGCGACCACCGGCCCTCCCGCCCCGTACCGGTGGTCGGAGCACCCAATCACGTTCACTCGGGAGGATCAATGGCTCAACTTCGACCACCCAGGCAAATACCCGCTCCTCGTCGATCCGGTGATCCGAGAGAGCCGGGTGAAGAAGGTGCTAGTGGACGGGGGGAGCAGCATCAACGTCACCTTCCCCCGTACGCTTCAAGGCTTGGGAGTTCACCTCAAAGAGCTCCACGAGTCAGACACTCCTTTCTTCGGCATCGTGCCGACGGAAGGGGAGTATCCGCTGGGCCACATCTACATGCCGGTCACCTTCGGGACTCCGGATAATTACAGAACCGAGTTCCTGAGGTTCGAGGTGGCGAACTTCAACTGCGGGTACAACGCCATCATCGGGAGGCCAGGGCTGGCCAAGTTCATGGCCATCCCACACTACACGTACATGATACTGAAGATGCCAGGACCACAAGGAGTCATAACTGTGCGCGCCGACTTCCAAGGCGCCGCAGAATGTTTCCGAGTGGCCATCCAAGCAGCCCTCACCACCAAGCCATCAGCGATTCCTTCTACACCGGCGAACTCTAAGCCTGATGAAGACCTCGCCGTGCCGACAAACGAAGCTCAGGCCGCGACCTCTATGCGGCCGACTGAAGACACCAAGCGGATCAACCTGGGGTTCGCTGATGAGCGCAAGACGGCCATCATCAGCTCCAGTTTGAGTGACAAATAGGAAAGCGCGCTCGTCCAGTTCCTGCAAGATAACCGAGACGTATTCGCATGGCAACCTGCGGATATGCCGGGAGTCCCAAGAGAACTGGCCGAGCACAAATTGAAGGTCTATCCCCAAGCGAGGCCGATCCGGCAAAAGCTGCGTCGTTTCACGCCCGACAAGAGAGAAGCCATTCGTGCCGAGTTAGCCCGCTTGGTCGCGGCCGGATTTATTAGAGAAGTATTGCACCCCGAGTGGTTAGCCAACCCTGTTCTTGTACTCAAAAAGAATAAAGTGGATTGGCGCATGTGCGTCGACTATACTGATCTCAACAAACACTGTCCGAAGGATCCCTTCGGGCTCCCGAGGATAGATCAGGTGGTGAATTCCACCGCTGGATGTTCGATGCTGTCTTTCTTAGATTGCTATTCCGGGTATCATCAGATTAGTTTGGCAAAAGAAGACGAGGAAAAAACGGCGTTCATCACACCGTTTGGTGCTTTCTGTTATACCTCCATGCCGTTCGGCCTCAAAAACGCTGGAGCAACTTATCAGAGAGCTATTCAAACATGCTTAGCCGATCACTGGGGCAAGCGTGTGGAGGCTTACGTAGACGATGTGGTGATTAAAACGGAGAATCCGGAAAATTTCATTGAAGATTTACAGCTGGTTTTCAATAGCCTGAGAAGATATAGATGGAAGCTCAATCCTGAGAAATGCGTCTTCGGGGTACCAGCAGGAAAGTTACTCGGATTTATTGTCAGCCACCGGGGAATTGAAGCTAATCCAGATAAGATTGAAGCTATCATGAAGATGGAAGCTCCTCGATCGCAAAAGAAGGTTCAGCGACTCACTGGATGTATGGCAGCCCTGAGCAGATTCATATCCAGGCTGGGAGAAAAAGGTCTGCCATTTTATAAACTGCTGAAGAAGGTGGATAAGTTTCAATGGACTTCAGAGGCACAGGAAGCTCTAGACGCACTGAAGAAATTCCTGACAACGCAGCCGAATATGAAGCTTTGATACACGGATTAAACATCGCCATATCGCTGGGTGTCAAGAGGCTGATGGTGTACGGGGATTCTCTGGTAGTCATCAGTCAGATAAACAAGGAATGGGATTGTTCAAGTGATTCAATGGGAAGATACTGCACCACCGTCCGAAAGCTAGAAGATAAATTCGAAGGCCTGGAGTTCCATCATATAGAAAGAGATCGGAACACGGCGGCTGATGTATTGTCCAAGCTCGGATCCGGTCGGACTCAAGTCCCGCCCGGGGTCTTCGTGCAAGAAATCCTTCAGCCGAGCATCTCGACGGATCAAATGGAAGAGTGCAACATCATAGACCAACCCGAGTTAGACTCTGATGACTGGAGGCAACCGATTATTAAGTATATAAAGAATGAAGAAGAGCCAGATGACAAGAACTCAGCAGAGCGCATTGCCAGACAATCAGCTCACTATACACTCATTGGGGAGGTATTATACCGGAGGGGCGCGTCAGGCGTCCTCATGAAGTGCGTTCTCCCGTCCACCGGGAAGCAACTTCTGGAGGAAGTCCATGCAGGGCAGTGCGGAATACATGCAGCATCCAGAACATTAGTCGGGAAGGTTTTCAGGTCAGGATTCTATTGGCCGACAGCAAAGAATGATGCAGCCGAGCTAGTTCAGAGATGCGAAGCTTGCCAGTACCTGTCAAAACAACAGCACATGCCAGCACAGCAGCTACAAACCGTACCAGTAACTTGGCCTTTTGCATGCTGGGGATTGGATATGATTGGACCTTTCAAGAAAGCTCAAGGAGGATACACCCATGTATTGGTGGCAATTGACAAGTTCACTAAATGGATAGAGTTTCAGCCCATTGCCTCCTTAACTTCTGCTAAAGCCGTGGAATTCATACAAAGCATAATATTCAGATTTGGGATACCAAACAGTATCATCACTGACTTGGGATCCAACTTCACCAGTTCAGAATTCTTTGACTTCTGCGAGCAAAAAAGCATTCAGATCAAGTATGCATCTGTAGCCCATCCGAGAGCCAACGGGCAGGTTGAGCGAGCCAACGGAATGATATTGGAAGCACTTAGAAAAAGGGTCTTTGACAAAAATGAAAAATTCGCAGGAAAATGGATAAGAGAATTGCCTTATGTTGTTTGGAGCTTGAGAACCCAACCTAGCCGGGCCCTGCATGGAAACACTCCTTTCTTCATGGTCTATGGGTCGGAGGCAGTGCTACCTGCTGATCTCAAGTTTGGGGCGCCAAGATTGATTTTCGAAAGCATAACAGAAGCCGAAGCCACTAGGCTGGAGGATATTGACGTACTTGAGGAAGAACGACTGAATGCAGTGATTCAATCGGCACGATACCAGCAGACTCTAAGGCGCTACCACGACAAAGTTGTGCGGCAACGTTTCTTTTCGAAGGGAGACCTCGTCCTCCGCCGAATTCTAACGGGGGAGGGACGGCACAAGTTATCACCCTTATGGGAAGGACCTTTCACAGTAGCAGAAGTCACTCGTCCCGGATCATATCGCCTCACCCAAATGGATGGCACGGAAGTTGGGAACTCCTGGAACATAGAGCACCTCCGAAAGTTCTACCCCTAGCTGTATTTCAAAACAGCCGGAGCGACCATGTATTCTGTATAATGGAATTACGTCATCAATAAAGAGAGATTTCAGAGACACTTGGCTCATTTATGATTGACTTGCATTCTTACTTAACTCAGGGTGACCACTATGCCCTACAAACGGAGCAATCGACTTAAGTCGGCAACGACTTAAGGCGGTGCAACATGCTCACGCTTACTTAACTCGGGGTGACCACTATGCCCTACAAACGGAGCAATCGACTTAAGTCGGCAACGACTTAAGGCGGTGCAACATGCTCACGCTTACTTAACTCGGGGTGACCACTATGCCCTACAAACGGAGCAATCGACTTAAGTCGGCAACGACTTAAGGCGGTGCAACATGCTCACGCTTACTTAACTCGGGGTGACCACTATGCCCTACAAACGGAGCAATCGACTTAAGTCGGCAACGACTTAAGGCGGTGCAACATGCTCACGCTTACTTAACTCGGGGTGACCACTATGCCCTACAAACGGAGCAATCGACTTAAGTCGGCAACGACTTAAGGCGATGCAACATGCTCACGCCTACTTTACCTGGGGTGACCACTATACCCTACGAACGGAAGTTACCGACTAAAAGTCATTGACGGCTTAAACCAGTATAGCATACTCGCGCTTATGCAGTCCAAGGGATGATCTCCATATCCCACAAACAAACTTCATAATCGTCATGCAGCGTTACCACAAACTTGCAAACTAATAAATTCTGATACAATAAGGGAGTAATCACGTCATTCGAGTGATAAGCCGATAAACCTCTAAACGAATACTTGATCATGCTAACTGCGCGCTCAGAGCACGCGAACTGTTTCTTTATTTTCTAATGTCTTTCTCAGGAACGACTGACGAAGAAGGGCGATTCGAGGAATCAGGGGCAGCATTCACGTCGGCTCTTATATCTTCAGGGACAACCACGCCGGGTCTTCTCATCAAGATTCGTCCCGCCCGAATGGCCTTGTCCAGGGCCTTATCGCGCTGAGCTTTGAAAGTGACAACAGCTTCTTCAGCAACTTTAACAGCCTGTTGAGCAGTTTCCAACTCCTGAGCAATGGATTTCTTAGAAGCTCGGAGTCCTTTGATGGTGGCGTCCTTTGCCGATAGCGACTGTGTAAGGCAGGCCACTTCGTCCGAGGATTCTTGCAGTTGACGGCGCTGATTGTCAAGCTCCTCCATCGTAAAACGGTGGCTCCTCTCCAAGATGGTCAGCGAGTTGCTGGAATCTCGGTACAATCTGTCCAAGTTATCGCGAGAAGCAGCAAGGATGCGTTTTTCTTCCTACAAGCAAAAATCAACTCATTCGGAATCCAAGAGCATGACAAGGCGAAGCACAGGTTCGTAAGCTACCTTCTCAGAGTCAAGCTGAGCATGAAGAGAAGAACTCAGAGCGTTGGCATCATCCAAAGCCGCAGAGACCTGACTCAACTCGATCTGACTTTGAGAATACTTCTCCTCGAAGTCAGCGCATCGTCGGGCCATTTCAGCTTGATCTTGGGAATGTTTTTCTTCAAGAACTGTGATCTGCCGAGTCATCTCTATCAAGAGGTATTCAAACAAAATGAGGTCAGAAGGTAAAACAACCCACGGGCAAGAACAAAGAAAAAGAAGAAAGAACTCTAACCAGCATTGGTGGCCTCCAACTCAGATACAAGCCCCCGAAGCAACACCGGATTCCAACGCTCGAGAGATGAAGCCACTTCTGGGGTGGAAGCGCCCTGTGTTTTCAGTTGACTGGCCAATCCATTCACCAAAGCCTGACGAGAAGAACAGATGAGCATAATGACAGCAATTCATGCAACATAAAGATCAAACTAAAGCACAGCACAGCACCTGGAGGTTGGAAAAGAACGAAGGGATCCCCAAGTCAGGAGAAATCAGCTGATAATCAGGTGTCAGACCACCGCCCGAAGCAGTTTGCGGTAGACCAGCAGGAACGAGCTCAGTACATTCAGCAGAGCCTAACGCCAGATCAGTGGGGATGCTGCCCTCTAAAGCGACCCCCTGATCTGGAGCTTGAGCCACCACCATGCCGCCAGAGTGTGGAGGTGAACCCACGTGAACATCCATGGAAGTGCAGGAGGGAGACCTCGCTCGGACACCCTCGGGGGCTGGGTCAAGGTCGGCACTGCCCACTTGAGCCGGGTCACCCCCGGCAACACCCTCGGGGGCTGGGTAGTGGCCTACGCTCCTCACCTGAGCTGAGTCCTCCCCGGCAACACCCTCGGGGGCTGGGCACATGTCAGCACTATTCAAAGGATCCAAGCTCTCTGCCGTGACCACCTCTAAGGTCGACGGGCCTTCAGCTACTTCCACAGGATCAGGACGATTCAAGTCATCATCCCGGCCCTCGAGATCGTGCTCTAAGGTCGACGAGGCACGGGACGACCTCAACCCAGCATCTGGCACGGCTGCACAAGTTTCTGTTGCATCAGCGTCTGCAGGTTCCAACAGCAAGTTCTCAGGGACCATATCCTCTAGAGCTTGATCAAAATTGGCCATGGACAGTTCTTGCAGACCAATAAGAGCAGACAAGGCAGGAGAAGGAACCCCACTACTACCACCGCTAGCAACGAACTGCCGACTGTTTTTCCGAGTTAATGGAGTTTCGTTCTCTTCCTCTTCATCTTCCACAGCAACAGCACAAACAGCATCCTCATTAGGGTCAGCAGCAGGCGGAGCACACCCATTGGGATCAATGTCAGCAAGGCCAGTTGCAGTCATTTCTTCAGCAGCAGGAGCTAAGGTGCTGGCATCCTCATCAAAGCTAGACACTCGCCGGAGGCGTCTTCTTTTCTTCTTCTGCTCATCAGCAGAAGGCTCGGGCTGACTGGTTCGGCTGGGACGCCTCGGGCGAGCATTGACAGGCTTCGAGACATCCAAGGTCACATCAACCTCTGGAAGCGGCACCACCGCCAATGTACCATCAGGAACAGTATCAGATGAATCCTCAGCTAGCAGATCGAGCATGTCATTTATGTCTGCGTCACTAGGGTTCAGGGGCACTTCAAAATAAATCTGCCGTTCATCATCAGGTATCTCCCCGAGCGAAGCAACTAAGGAACGGACCTCCTCAGCAGAAGGTCGCACTCTAAGACCCAAGTTGCTATCTGTCACGGGCGGATTGGACACAAAAAGAGTGAAATCTTTGGGAGAAGGCAGGTTCCAAGCCGAGTATGCCACTGGAGCTCCAACGTTTGAAACTTTACCCCTGAGGATCATCTCGAGTCGGCTCACCAAATCAACAGAAGGAATTCTCCTATTGGTAACTCGGGTTGAGTCGGCCAGCCCTCGGTAAAGATATGCCGGATAGGCCCTGTCCTTCAGCGGCTGAATGTTCTTGAAAACAAAATCTGTGACCACGGCTTCGGCAGTCAGACCTCTCTCTTTCAGTAATCCAACTTCAGTAAGCAACACGCCCGCTTCGGCTACTTCTTGGTCCGTGGGAGATTCAGTCCAACTCGGAGTACGAACGTCTGCCTGTCTTCCCGAGCGGGAAGGGAGAGAATTTCCATAATTATCCATTATAAACCACTCCAGACGCCAACCTTTAATGCTGTCTTTAAGGGGTATCTCGAGATACTCAGTCTTCCGCCCCCGACGCATCTCTAAGCTGGCACCTCCGACCAATTGATGTTGCCCCCCGGCCATCCCAGGACGGCAGTGATACAGATACTTCCATAAGCCAAAATGCGGCAGCACGCCAAGATAAGCTTCGCAAAGGTGAACGAAAATAGAGATTTGGAGAATGGAGTTAGGGTTCAAGTGAGTCAGGTTGATATGATAAAAATCAAGGATGCCACGGAAAAAAGGAGATATGGGAAGGCCGAGGCCGCGAAGAAGGAAAGGAGTGTAAACCACTGATTCGTGGGTATCTTCGGTTGGGACAGTAGTCCCATGGCAAGAGCGCCAAGAACAGAGTTCCCGTGGAGGGAGAACCCCGATGGAAACAAGGCGGAGAAGCTCAACTTCAGAAATCACAGACATATGGTTACCTGCGAAGGGTAACTGACTATTGGGATCGATGGCGGGGATCACTGCAGCAGACGAGTTCGCGGTCTTCCTCTTGGGCGCCATCTTGCTTCTCGCTGGCGAAACAGAGCAGGAGGCGAGTGGCAGAGAAGACTCAGATGCGGAAATGCAAGAACTAGGGCACGGAAAGCAAAGGCGGCTGAAAGCGCGACACTTAAGGGATATTCTTGAGCCAGATACCTTTTCAAAAGTGCCCAGTCATCACCCGGCGGTCATCTCCGAAATCCCAGCATGCCACGTGGATATCTAACAGTTATTTCCAAGAAAGCCGATGTGCCACCTCATCACTCGGCCATTTTCCTCAAAGAAACTTGAAGAAGCTGGCTATCACTCGGCGCCGCTTCTAAAAAACGCCGACCACGTGTTCGATCGCTCGGCATTACTTCTAAAATGCCGACGCCGACCTTCAATCACTCGGCGCTGCCTCTAAAACGCCGACCACGTGTTCAATCGCTCGGCATTACTTCTAAAATGCCGACGCCGACCTTCAATCACTCGGCGCTGCCTCTAAAACGCCGACCACGTGTTCAATCGCTCGGCATTACTTCTAAAATGCCGACGCCGACCTTCAATCACTCGGCGCTGCCTCTAAAACGCCGACCACGTGTTCAATCGCTCGGCATTACTTCTAAAATGCCGACGCCGACCTTCAATCACTCGGCGCTGCCTCTAAAACGCCGACCACGTGTTCAATCGCTCGGCATTACTTCTAAAATGCCGACGCTGACCTTCAATCACTCGGCGCTGCCTCTAAAACGCCGACCACGTGTTCAATCGCTCGACATTACTTCTAAAATGCCAACGCCGACCTTCAAATCACTTGGCGCTGCCTCTAAAAACACCGACCACGTGTTCAAACGCTCAGCATTACTTCTAAAATGCTGATGCCGATATTCTATCACTCGGTGTTATTTCTAAAATGCTGGCCCCGTATTTTGTCGCTTGGCATTACTTCTAAAATGCCGATGCCGACCTTCTATCATTCGGCATTGCCTCTAAAACGCTGGTCTTGTGTTCGATTGCTCAGTGCTACTTCTAAAACGCTGATGTCAATCTTCACATCGCTCGGCGCTGTTTCTACTATATCAAAAGAACCAGTTCAGCATTCAGCAAAAGCAGTGGCAAGTCATCAAAAAGAGGGGATAAAACGATATACTTCATTAAAGGGAAGTTGATGAACTTACAAACCAACTCTTTATGAGTTGGTACTTCCCTAATTCTACTTTACATTACTACTACTGCTAAACTACAATATACTACTCTACATTACCACTACTACTAAACTACACTAATTACTACTACATTATTCTAGCTATACTAAACTATACTAATATCTAAGAAGACCAGTGGCGTCTAGCCACTGGCCCTGCCCCTGCCCCTGCCGCCGCCGCCGTTTTTGGTGCTGCCCCTGCTGCTGCCCTTGGTGCTGTCCCTGCTGCCGCCGCCGCCGCCCTTGGTGCTGCCCCTGCTGCTGCCCTTGGTGCTGTCCCTGCTGCCGTCGCCGCCACCCCAGCCGTCGTCGTCGTCGTCGTCGTCGTCGTCGTCTTCACCCTCGTCGCCGCCGTCCGAGTCCTCCTCATCCGAGGAGCACTCCGACTCATCCGAGCCTTCGAGCCCGGCGCGCTCGACGGCCCGGATATATGTCCAGACCTCCGCGACTATCCCCTGGGAGTCGTCCGAGTCATCGGACGACGCCGGGGGAGAGACGGGAGCCGGAGACCCCTCAGGCTCGGAGGAGAACTCCTCCTCCGAGTATTCTGAGTCACCAAACTCCTCCGATGGAGGAGTCGGCTCACGCTTGCGCTTGTTGTTCTTGCCCATGGTTAAAGTTTTGGGAGAGAAGAAAGGGAAGAGGCAGTAAGGAGCAGCGAAGAGATGTGAAGAAACCAGAGAAGCAAAGGGGTTATTTATAGAAGGGAAAGGCAACCGCTCACTTCTAACCGCGGTCACTGAACAGTCGAAAGGCATTCAATAAGCACTTCCACCCACCCGAAGACACGTCAGACAGCGGACGCCGTTTCATGCAACTCTACACCCATTGGGACTCCAGTCAACAGCGCAAAGGATATGATTACACTAGCCGTCCCATCGCATTACTACTCAGAGGCAACCAGGCTAAAACACTCAGCGTACCAAGCCGTCCCTTGCCCACACCCATTGGGGGGGGGGACGCCCAGGAATTATCAGTATATTTTTCAAACGGTCACATCCGTGCAGGGCATGCAGTGAATACCTCAAGACAAAAATGAGATATCAACAAGAGTTAGAGGGAAGCCAAATATAGCCAGTAGAGTGCAAAATATGGTCGACAGAAATGACTTGAAGACTAGACAGAGAACGTCCATCAAATGTCCAATCAGTCACAGAGCAAATAAATTACACTACCTAGCGAGATATGGATGGATTGCGAACTCGGCTGCAAAAGACAAAATACATGCTGACCTCTGAAGCATAAAATTGATGACATAGCGCGGATGACATCATGCCAATTTTTTACAAGCAGAAAGGATAATTTTCAGCAAAAGGACACAGAAGGAAGACCTTCGAGTGGATTATCCTCAAAAATCCACTTGAAGGTCGGGGGCTACACCCATTGGGTGCACCTTCGGTGCACCCCATGGATTATCATTCTAAATCAATATAGTGCCGACCTCTAAGGCGTAGAACAAGATTGGAAAGATCAATCCTCAACTGAGATGCAGGAGCGCGAATGGAGAAAATCTTCGGAGAAGACCTTCGAGTAGATTATCTTCTAAAATCTACTCAAAGGTCGGGGGCTACACCCATTGGGTGCACCTTCGGTGCACCCAAGGAAGTCCAGAATCTTATAACCCAAAATGCCGATTTCTAAGGCACAGGCACAAAACTAAACTTTGGTCGAACAAGTGATCAGAGCAAGAGAAAACAGCAGGGAGTCATTTTTGGACCTTGGATCTTTAAGTTGATTACCTCTAAATCAACCCAAAGATCGGGGGCTTGTGGGGGATAGATATCCCCTGGGTCCACTAAAGAAGTAAAAGGCCTCACGAAAGGCCCAAGGGCCCAATAATTCGTAAGGTCATTCTTTCGTGGGCCTAGGGAAAGACAGCCGATAAAATAAAGAAGACGTGGGACTAATTAGTGCAAGCATAGGCGGCCCACAACGTCGAACGAATGAATCACAAACAGAGACCCGACTTTCCCGCGCTGGAGCCCCCACGCAACGGGGCCATGCGAGGATAAGTCGGCAGAGGTTACGTAAGGATAAACTCAAGAGGTTCACTATCTTTCAGCTACTTGTTGTTATCGTAACACATGTAATGCTCCACAGCCGAGTATATAAGGCCTAGGGGGCACCCCTTCAGATCGATCGACTCTGTTCTACTTAGCCACCCACAAAAACTCTCTGCGCCCTCTACCCAGAGAATCCTCTTGTAACCACGCTCATACACTCACCAGGACGTAGGGTATTACGCACTTCTAAGCGGCCTGAACCTGTAAATCTTGTCCATTGTCCCTCGTGCGATCGGCACGAACCATTTTGCTACAGTCGTCGACACCGTCCTACTCCTAAAAACACCTTGAGGGGCAACCCCGGGTGTGCGGTCGGACCCAAAACACCGACAAAGGTTCGAGAGGATATTAAGGATGTCATCATGTGCCCCATCTGGCAGCGCTTCGGACTCCGGAAATCGAAGGTAGAAATGGATGAAGCAGCCGAAGAATGCCAACGGGCCTTCGGCGTAGTCTGCTCTTTTATTGGGACAAGGGATTTGACACAAGAACACATTGCCTTCAGAGTATGGCCTCTTGCAGATAATTGGGAAATGCCGAAAGAAACTGTTAAAGAAACTGACGAAGGTGGGCTGGTCAGGCTGAAGTATACATTCAAGTATGGAGACAAATTCGTTGAACCAGATGATGATTGGTTAAAGAGCATTGAAACTGTAAGTGATGAATTGCTTGGGGCATATTCGAAGGCCGAAGATACTGCAATGTCAGCAGCTTTCGGAGGCCGAAGAAAGAAAAGACTGAACCGAGTTTTTCATGCAATTGGGTTCGTGTACCCCGACTACCATTATCCGGTACGGGGGCAGAAAAGGAAAGGTACGGTTTCTGCGAAAGAAACTGCTTCAGTTGCTCCTAGCGAGCTAGCGCCGAAGAGAAAAAGGGTGAAAGTTCTCACACACCGGCCACGTTACATTGAACTAGCCACAGTGCCTGAATTCGGCAGTGAAACATCTTCAGCCCCCGAAGCTAAGGAATCAACTCCGCTGCCCGGAGCCAAAGAGCTGGCCGAAGTGCCAACAACAAAAGAATTGGAGGAACCAAAGACTCTGTTACTAGAAACCAAAGAGCTGGCCGAAGCTCCATCGACAGGAAAGATGGAAGAAGCAAAAGCATCAATTGAGGGAGCGAAAATATCAGAAATTTTAAGTCCTCCAGAAGAAATTAAAGCAGCAAAAATTAAAAAGGGGCCAACAGTGACCCCAAAAAGAAAAAGAATGGTTAATGTGTTAGATGTTTTGGAAACAATTAAACTTCCAAGCGCAACCCCAAAGAAGACTGCTGAAACTTCTGAGGCGCCTGTTGAAGTATCCGTTGCTGAAGCTCCGAAACAGCAGACTGAAGTTGAAACCGGGCCTTCAGAACCGACCAAGGTAATACCTTTGAAAGCAGAAGAAGCAAAAATTGCAGAGGCAACCAAAGAAATAAAAGTACCAGAACCAATTTTGGTTGAAGAAACTAACACTGGTGCCCCGAAGCACCTTCCAAAATGTATGATTATATTGTACGGCATGCTTCGGGGAAGAAATTGTCCGAAGAAGAAATCTTTGAAGCTAATCACTATGCCAGAGAATTGAAATATCCGAAGGGGGCATTAGTGTTCAATGGGACAGACGAAGATGACTTCCTATACTGCCTCCCAGACAACAAAGAACTATCCGTTTGTCGGGAAATGGCTAGAAGTATGGGGTTTCCAAAGCTCGAAGCTGGATTATGTGCTATGACGAAGGAGGATCTCGCGGATAGTCTTGCGTACAATAGCCTGAAGGTATAGGAATTGGGCGTTTGGAAATTTTATAATTCGTAACTCATTCTTTTATTCTTATACCAACTTTCTTACATATAGGGTTTAATTCTAAGCAACGCATTGAGAGCACAAAAGAATGTCGATGATGAAAGTTATGAAATTGCATTCAACAACCTACGGTCAGAAGTTATTAAACTGAGAAACGAAGCTCTGGAAAAGGATAAAATTCTGCTTACATTGGTAGACAAGGTAAAAAAGGACGAAGCTGCCTCAAAGGTCCAGGCCGAAGCCCAAAAACGTGAGATTAAAGATCTTCAGAAACAGCTAGCTAGAGCTAAAGAAGAACGTGTGCTTGAAGAAACAAAACGAGAGCTTAGTGATCAATTGGCCAATCATTTAGAGATAAGTGTTAAGGAGCTTCGTGCATCCCAGAGAAAATGCTATGTGAAATCCATAGAATGCGTCAAAAAGATAAAATCCAGCTTCGCCAGCGTTGGCGCATTCTCTAGTGAAGAGAATTTCTCAAGAGGCAATCCCGAAGGTCCAATGGAATGGATCAGTCACGAAGCAGAGGCCTTCGAGGAAATCCTGAATAGCCGCGGTGACATCTGCGCTTTTTCGGGTGCTAGAGGAGTTTCTACTGTTTTGGAGAGGAGAGGTTGTGAGCATGTAAAATTCTTAGCTCAGTCCGAAGCTGCCTTGTCCTCCGAAGACATCAAAGACCCCTCGGCCGAAGCAAGCATGGTTGGCAGAAAATTCTTTACTGATATCTGGGACAACGGCGGCCGAGAAATGGCGCAAGAAATTATTCAAAAGAGTGAAAAAGGCATCCATGATGCTAGGAAAGTGACAGAAGTTGCCGAAAAAAGTACAGAGCCCGAAGGGCAAATAGGTATTAATTAGTTGTTCTTATTATGTTGTAATTTTTAATTCCAGACTTTGTTCGCGATTTGTAATAGTAATGTAGTCGTATCTTCTCTACCCCCAGAACCTGCTGAGGCATCTCCGGGCCCCCACCCAGAGGGGGACGATGAAATTAGAAAAATGGCCGAAGCCATTATGGACAAGGTTGTTGACCAGCTACTGAACGAAGCTGCAGAGATAGTTCTCAAGGAGAATTAAATCGTTATTGTAGAAACATTTGGAACATAACATGTGTAATATATTGTAACTTTGAATGTAATATATGGTCTATTTATAATTTAATTCTTTACGATGCATGAAACTTTGCATACATACCATTTTTTGAGCCTTCGGCGAAAAAACACCTTCCCTTCTTTTCATGCTTCGTGAAGAAAATCTTTTCTATATCACAAGAATTTGTTTACTTCTCTAATAAAAACATCCAAGCTTCGTGAACTATTCTCCGAAGCTATAAAAAAGTTTTGTGTTGCCTCTCCAATGAGGCTACTCTTCATCTCGATTCGTCTTGTGCCTTAGCACGATTTTCTCTTTTCCAAAATATGTTCTGAAGATTAACATTGTATCCCCTTCTTGTTCCAGATGCAGTATGCTGTATGATGCTTATGTTATGCAAAAATGATGTGATGATGTTATGTTATGCAAAATGATTTTTGTGTCGCAGATACATATCCCTGTAATAAAGCACACACACTTTTTATATCAGCGCTGACTTTTCGCTGTAAGCCTCCCTTAGGAGCTTCTTCGCCTTTTACTTTCAGCGGAATCAGCGTTTATTTTTTGCTGTAAGCCTCCCTTAGGAGCTTCTTCGCCTTTTACTTTCAGCGGAATCAGCGTTTATTTTTCGCTGTAAGCCTCCCTTAGGAGCTTATTCGCCTTTTACTTTCAGCGGAATCAGCGTTTATTTTTCGCTGTAGGTTTAGAAAACTTACACTGCGCTCCCTTAGGAACGACTTTTTACTGTTTCGAACAATTTGTACTATGTCCATTAGATCAAATTTTTGATAATACAAAGGTCCTCCAAATCAGTATAAGTTCGTATGCTTCGGCAACTCAAGCCTATAGAAAAAACATGTTTTTATTATGGTAAAAGACGAAAGTATTACAAGGAATTGAAATTCAATAAAAGACATTTAAACTCTTCATAATTGTTCCTTATTGACAAAAGGGTAATAGTGAATGTAGAAAATGCAAAAGAACTGCTGTTGAGGTAGGATATTTGTCAATAAATGTGCTTTGACTCTGGCACAGTCCTGTTGACTGTGCGAGCTTCGGACTCCTCTCTGAAATCCCTCTGAAGGTGATTGTGCTGACTCCCTTCTGGCTGTTGTCCTCGCTGGGTCGGCGGTGGCGGTGGAGGTTGCTGCCAAGATGCTTGGGGTTGGCTCGCCGAAGCAACAGAAGCTGCAGGGTGGTTGCCTACATATTCTGGAATATAAGGTGAGTGATACGAAGTAGTATGCATGACCTGCTTCGGCTGACTCTGTTGCGCTGCTGCTTCCGCTATTTCCTTCTGCTTCTGGATGGTAACATGGCACATCCTGGTAGTATGGCCCTTGTCTTCACCACAGAATAGGCAATATATTTTTCTTGGCTGGTCTCCAAACCTTCCCCTGAAGCCCCTGGCGCCTCTGCCCCTTGGCGCTGGCGGCCGAAAAGAACTCTGCTGTTGGGCCGAAGCTTGTGAAGAGTGTTGTGGCCTTTGCTGCTGGCTCCCTCGATCATCAGTTTGAGCAGAATTATGGATTGACCTAACATGCCTCGGGTGAAATCTTCCTCCGAAGCCCCTGGTCATTTCAGAGAACCTGAATGCTTCCTCCCTTCTTTGGCGGAAGTCATTGTCAGCACGAATGTATTCGTCCATCTTCTGGAGCAGCTTCTCCAACGTTTGTGGTGGCTTCCTGGCAAAGTACTGCGCTGATGGTCCCGGCCGAAGCCCTTAATCATGGCCTCAATGACAATTTCATTGGGCACTGTTAGCGCTTGTGCCCTCAGGCGCAGAAACCTCCGGACATACGCCTGAAGGTACTCTTCATGGTCCTGGGTACACTGGAAGAGAGCCTGAGTAGTGACTGGCTTCGTCTGAAACCCCTAGAAGCTAGTTATCAGCATATCCTTCAATTTCTGCCAAGAAGTGATTGTCCCTGGCCGAAGAGAAGAGTACCAAGTCTGAGCAACGCTCCTGACGGCCATGACAAAAGATTTTGCCATGACTGCCGTATTGCCACCATACGAAGATATGGTTGCTTCATAGCTCATTAGGAATTGCTTCGGGTCTGTGTGACCGTCATACATGGGGAGCTGGGGTGGCTTGTAAGACTGTGGCCATGGTGTAGCCTGCAATTCTGTTGAGAGAGGAGAAGCATCATCAAAAGCAAAGTTTCCATGATGGAAATCTTCATACCAGTCATCCTCATTGTGGAAGCCTTCCTGATGAAGCTCTCTACGTGGAGGCCTTCGGCTTTGATCATCTTGAACAAGATGACGAACCTCTTCAGAAGCTTCGTCTATCTGTCTCTGAAGATCAGCTAGACGAGCCATCTTCTCCTTCTTGCGTTGCACCTGTTGCTGAAGGATCTCCAGGTTTTGGATCTCCTGATCCAGGTCATCCTCCGGAGGTGTTGGACTAACAGCCTTCCTCTTCTGGCTTCGGGCCTCTCTAAGAGAAAGGACATCCTGATTGGGATCCAGCGGCTGTAAAGTACCAGCCCCTGTCGCTGAAGCTTTTTTCGGCGGCATGACGAAGGTGATGCTTGCCGAAGGTGTTCAAAACTCAAGAAATGGAAGTGAGTTCACCGGAGGTGGGCGCCAATGTTGGGGACTTGTTCTCAAATGCTATGAATTAAGAACAAGGCAACACAAAATGTTAAATGTTACTATCCTTCGTCCTTCGAAGCATCATTTCCCTAAGGGCATGATGATTTTCGGACGAAGGTTATGAAGGACATACCTTCATCAGCATAAAATATAATAATGAAGAAGGAATCATATGAAACATATAAGATAACATAAACGGTTATGTATTATTGACAACTCATTACTATTTTATTATGATAGAAAAATGGAAATGATATCAAATTACAAATGTACCTTCAGCTCGTGAGAAGGTAAAAGTACAAGTGTGACGCAAAAGCCAATGCCCAATCAGCGTGAACAGTACGGGGATACTGTTCACCTATTTATAGGCACGGGTCGCAGCCCATGCAAAATTACATTAATGCCCTTTACGTTTATCAATAACTCTATGATAATTCTTCGAGGTCTAATCTGGTTTTTCATCTTTAAGTCGGTTTCCTTTTCCGCCGTTCTCCCGAAGCTCTTCTGCACACAGCTTCGGCTCTGCGCCAACCTTCGTGTTCCTTGTGCTTCTTCATACTGTGGCTCTGATCCAAGTCCGAAGATACCTGTTAATGTACTTTACTCCAGAAACATTGTTAAATCATGTTTTTGAGGACCTTCGGAAGCCGAAAGCCCCCAACAGCCTTCTTCACCATAACAGTGTTAGCTAGCCATTCTGGATATGTTACTTCTCTGATAACACCAGCACTGAGAAGTCTCTTTACTTCGTTCCGAGCACCTTCATTTTTATCATCAGACATCTTCCGAAGTCTTTGCTTCCTTGGCCTGAAAGATGGATCCACATTAAGTGAATGTTCAATGACATATCTATTGACACCACAATGATCATTGGCTGTCCAAGCAAAGATATCTTTGTTGTTGAACAAAAACCATATCAGAGTTTTTTCTTGCTCATCAGATAGCTGAGATCCCAGCAGTACCCTTTGATCTGCTATATCTTCACATAGGAGCATAGGCTTCGGCTGATCTACCGAAGCAGCCTTCTCTATTTTGTGCTTATATTGTTGACAAGCTATGACTCCATCTATGTTGTGGATTGCCTTTGAATCTGTCCAACTCCCTTCGGCCCTTCTGGCAGCTTCTTGACTTCCATGGATGGCAATGGGCCCTAGGTCCGAAGGTATCTTCATGCATAAGTATGCTGGATGAAGTATTGCTTCGAAGGCATTAAGTGTTCCTCGACCAATGATTGCATTGTACGGGTATTCCATGTCGACAATGTCAAAAACAACTTGTTCGGTTCTTGTGTTCTGGACATAACCGAAGGTAACTGACATTGTAATTTTGCCAAGTGCCACAATCTACGGTCCTCCGAAGCCACAAAGCGGGTGTGTAGCATCATGAATCTTGTCCTCTGGTTCTTGCATCTGCTTGAAAGCCTTTGCGAATATAATGTTCGCTGCACTGCCTGTGTCAACAAGAACATTGTGGACCAGAAATCCCTTGATGACACAGGATATGACCATAGCATCATTGTGAGGATAGTCTTGTAGCTGAAGATCCTCCTCGGAGAAGGTGATTGGGATGTGGGACCACTTGGACCTGACGAAGGGTCCTTGCACCCCAACATGCTGCACTCTTCTCTGCGTTTCCTTCTTCTGTTTCTTGTTGGCTGGCTCAGAACTTGAACTGCCCGTGATTGGGAGCACCATCTTTGTAGTCGAATGTGCTACAACTTGGTAGTTGAACGAAGCCATCAGCTCAACAGTGGAAGTGAGTTCACCGGAGGTGGGCGCCAATGTTGGGAACTTGTTCTCAAGTGCTATGAGTTAAGAACACAACAACACAAAATGTTAGTGGTTAAAGACCTTCGTCCTTCGAAACATTATCTCCCTTAGGATATAATGATCTTCAGACGAAGGTTATGAAGGACGTACCTTCATCATCTCAGTATATCATAATGAAAGTAGAAGCTTATGAAACATGGAAAA
Organism: Zea mays; assembly: GCF_902167145.1. Classification (NCBI taxonomy): domain Eukaryota; kingdom Viridiplantae; phylum Streptophyta; class Magnoliopsida; order Poales; family Poaceae; genus Zea; species Zea mays. Next base: position 96,142,096 of record NC_050097.1, read on the forward strand.
TAACACGGATAATCATATGACATCATTAGGATATTTTTCATTATATTATCATGAATAAACATGAACAATACTGAATTACATTTGTACCTTCGGCTTGACAGAAGGTAAGAATCCAAGTGTGACGAGCGAGTGAATACAAGTCAGCGTGAACAATACAGGGTTACTGTTCATCTATTTATAGGCACGGGACGTAGCCCGGTCGAAATTACACTCATGTCCTTGATAACTAACTATAAGCGTGACACAAATTATCAAGGATTGATCGGTCTTTTCCTCTTTAAGTCAGTGCAGACCTTCGTCTCAAGGCACTTCATTATACCGAAGCTCTGGATTGTAGCTTTGGCTTGTACCTTCATGCTATGTCAGTTCACATATCACACTGCCGAAGGTGTATTTGCTTGGAGGACTTCGGCGAAGAAGCAGGCCCCTAACAACTACCTTTGGCCTCACGAGTTTATAAGTCATTCTGATCATGAGGCTTTAAAACATATACGTACCCAAACAAATCTGAAATGTCGTCATGCTGGTTGGGTAGAATTCATCGAGTCTTTTCCTTACATCATTAGACACAAGAACGGGAAGGAAAATGTCATTGCTCATGCATTGTCCCGTAGATATACCATGCTTTCACATTTAGAATTTCAAATCTTTGGTTTGCAAACTATGAAAGATCAATATGTCGATGATACTGATTTTAAAGATAACTTTATAAATTGTAAGGATGGCAAACCCTGGGGAAAATTTCATGTACAAGATGGATTTTTGTTCCGTGCTAACAAGTTGTGTATTCCAGCAAGCTCAATCCATCTTTTGGTGCTGCAGGAAGCTCATGGGGCACTTTGGCGTTTACAAGACACATGAGGTGCTGGTTGCACACTTCTTTTGGTCCCAGATGCGCCGTGATGTGGAGCGTCTTGTTGCACGTGGTACTACTTTGATGTGCACCCGTTGGGTGATTGCCCGATCTTTCGATGAGAGGGTGTGGAATAACTCGATTGGGGGAGGAGACGACGTTCACGGCCCGACTACAGCCTTCCAAAGACGCTGCGCCTTAGCAACCGATACACCACCTCCTATGGCTGTCACGATCTTGTGGAGCGTGACACCCTGGCCACTAGGGCACTCGTCCTGCAAGCAATCGAAGAACTAGCAAGAACAAGTAGAACAAGTACTGAATTACCAGATCTAAATGTAGGTTTAAAGATCAAACTACAATATGGTGGGGTTCCGAAGACAAGAAGACGGGCGGCTGAACTAGCACGCGCGCTTGCAAGCAAGTAGCGAGAGCTAAACTTGATCTAAACAAAACCCGCTGTTCTTGGTGGCGGCTAGGGGGTTTATAAACATGGGAGGACGACCACAAGGGTATTGGGGTCGTGCTGCAACCCTAGGATGCGTCCCTAATGGACCTAACTTGATACACGACCCATTGGGCCAAAATAGGGTGACGCAGCACCATGGGCAGAAAAGGCAGGAAATGTCTCGGTAAGAAAACAATGATTACGGCGGCCTCAGAACAGATATGACTATAATTCCGGATCCATATGAAAGTAGACTTGATAAGCTTTCCATGTTGTGCTTGAACATTCCAATCCGAGCCCGCATCTGACCGTGGTGACCGTCACAAGTTGGTGTTCTTCTGCAGTCCGAATCCAGCATGTTCAAATCCTTTTCCCTTTCGGTCTTCTCCCTGATTCCTAAGCAAAACAAGAGTGCACGGGTCTCCATGGTCTAAATATGATGGACATGAACTCAAGAGTGTAATCACCTGATGGTTGAGTTGACGAGCACGAGCGCGAGTAATGGGACCAGAAATTGGTACTTGTATTGGTATAGATGCATCAGTAGTGTGGATGTCTTCATCATTCTCCCCTTCTTGCATTTGAGTCGTCCTCGACTCAAGCTCAACTTCCTCTCCCAAGTAGGGCTTTAAATCTGCAATGTTAAATGTGGGGCTAACCCCAAAGTCTGCAGGCAGATCTAGCCTATATGCATTGTCGTTAATTTTCTCTAGCACTTTAAACGGTCCATCGGCTCGAGGCAACAATTTAGATTTTCGTAATTCAGGAAACCTTTCCTTTCTCAAATGCAACCAAACTAAATCTCCAGGTTCAAAATTTATTTCCTTTCTACCTTTATCACTAGCAAACTTATATCTAGCATTCATACGCTCTATGTTTTCTTTAGTAGTTTCGTGCAGTTTTAACATCAATTCAGCACGCCTAGTAGCATCAAAATTTAGTTTTTCAGAAGATGGCAAAGGCATTAAATCAATAGGAGCACGAGGTAACAAACCATATACAATCTGAAATGGGCACATCTTTGTAGTAGAATGCAATGATCGATTATAAGCAAATTCAATATGAGGCAAACAGTCCTCCCACATCTTAATATTCTTCTTTAGAACTGCACTTAACATAGTAGACAAAGTTCTATTCACAACTTCAGTTTGACCATCAGTTTGAGGATGACATGTAGTAGAAAATAAAAGCTTAGTCCCCAATTTTGCCCACAAAGTCCTCCAAAAATGACTAAGAAATTTAGCATCACGATCAGAAACGATTGTGTTGGGCACACCATGCAAGCGAACAATTTCACGAAAGAACAAATCAGCAATATGAGTAGCATCGTCAGTTTTATGACATGGTATGAAATGTGCCATCTTAGAAAATCTATCAACAACCACAAACACACTATCACGTCCCTTCCTAGTCCTAGGCAATCCCAGCACAAAATCCATAGAAATATCTTCCCAAGGAGCACTAGGAACGGGTAGAGGCAAATACAAACCGTGTGGATTTAACCGTGACTTCGCCTTTTGGCATGTCGTGCAACGAGCAACCAATCTCACCACATCTCTTCTCATCTTGGGCCAAAAGAAATGACCAGCAAGTATGTCCTCCGTTTTCTTTGCTCCAAAATGTCCCATTAAGCCACCTCCATGTGCTTCCTGTAACAACAACAAACGAACGGAGCTAGCTGGAATGCATAGCTTGTTAGCTCTAAACACAAACCCATCACTAACGATATATTTGTTCCATCCTTTCCCATCTTTACAATGCAGCAACACATCTTTAAAATCAGCATCATGAACATATTGGTCTTTAATCGTCTCTAATCCAAAGATTTTGTAGTCAAGTTGATTCAGCAAAGTATATCTCCTAGACAAAGCGTCAGCAATGATATTCTCTTTTCCTTTCTTGTGCTTAATAACATAAGGAAACGATTCGATAAATTCAACCCACTTAGCATGTCTACGGTTCAGTTTTCCTTGACTACGAATATGTTTCAAAGATTCATGATCAGAATGAATAACAAACTCTTTGGGCCACAAATAATGCTGCCATGTTTCTAATGTTCGCACAAGAGCATATAATTCCTTATCATAAGTAGAATAATTTAGAACAGACCCACTCAATTTTTCACTAAAATATGCAACAGGTTTGCCTTCTTGTAACAAAACACCACCCAATCCAATTCCACTAGCATCACATTCAAGCTCAAAAGTCTTATTAAAATCAGGAAGTTGGAGGAGAGGTGCATGTGTCAACTTATCTTTCAGCACGTTGAAAGCGTGCTCTTGTACTTTGCCCCCAACTAAAATGCACTCCCTTCTTCGTAAGCTCATTCAAAGGTGCAGCAATGGTGCTAAAGTCCTTCACAAAACGGCGATAGAAGCCAGCAAGTCCTAGGAAACTCCGCACCTGTGTGATAGTCTTTGGCATAGGCCATCCATGTATCGCTTCTACCTTGGCTTGATCAACCTCAATTCCCTGTGGAGTCACAACATAACCAAGAAACGAAACTCGATCGGTGCAAAATGTGCACTTCTCAAGGTTACCAAATAAACGTGCATCTCGTAAAGCATTAAAAACAGCACGCATGTGATCAGCATGTTCATCCATAGATTTGCTGTAGATTAATATGTCATCAAAGTATACTACCACAAATTTTCCAATGAAGGCACGCAAAACCTCGTTCATTAATCTCATGAAAGTGCTAGGTGCATTAGTTAACCCAAAAGGCATGACTAACCACTCATACAATCCGAACTTAGTTTTGAAAGCAGTTTTCCATTCATCTCCCAATTTCATACGAATCTGGTGGTACCCACTACGCAAATCAACTTTAGAAAAGACAATGGCACCACTCAATTCATCAAGCATATCATCTAAACGTGGAATAGGGTGTCGATAACGTATCGTGATATTATTAATAGCCCTACAATCAACACACATACGCCATGTTCCATCTTTTTTAGGCACTAAAATAACCGGAACAGCACACGGACTAAGAGACTCACGCACGTAACCTTTGTCGAGTAGTTCTTGCACTTGTCGCTGAATTTCTTTTGTTTCCTCTGGATTTGTCCTATATGGCGCACGATTCGGCAAAGATGCACCAGGAATAAGATCAATTTGGTGCTCAATCCCTCGTATAGGTGGCAGCCCCTCTGGTATCTCACTTGGAAATACATCAGAATACTCCTGCAAAATGTTAGTAATAACAGGAGGCAAAGAATGCTGCATATCTTGAATTGAAATCAAAGCATCCTTGCATACCAAGGCGTAGGCAACAGTAGTGGAAGCAAATAATTCATTAACATCAGTTTTTGTTGCAAGCAAGCAATGTCCTTTCAATTTTATCCCATCTTTGTTATTACCAACAACTTTAATATTCTTGTTGTTCTCAGTTTTAGCTTTGGTAGCTTTAGCAACATCATCACGCACAATAGCCTCAGGGGACATGGGAAGCAAAATAATTTTCTTATCATGGTATATGAGAGAATATTGATTTGATCTACCATGATGCATACAATCTGAATCAAATTGCCATGGTCTACCTAGCAGAATATTACAAGCATCCATAGGCACAACATCACAGTCAACAACATCACGATATGAACCAATAGCAAAATTAATTCGTACCAGCTTGGTTACCTTGACCTTACCACTATTGTTGAGCCATTGAATGTGATATGGATGCGGGTGCGGTTTGGTCGTAAGTGCAAGCTTCTCCACCATGTCGCTGCTAGCCAAGTTGTTGCAGCTACCTCCATCAATGATCAAACGACATGAACGCTCCTTAATGACACACTTTGTTTGAAACAACGTATGTCGCTGATTCTGCTCTGCCTTCTCCATTTGTGCACTAAGCACACGCTGTACAATGAGGCTCTCATAATGCTCTGCATCATCTGCACCAATCTGTTCTTCGGGTGGTTCCTTAGTGCCTACATCATCAGCCGCAAGCAAAGCAAGTGTAGCTTCATCCAAATCACTAGCAGAGGAATACCCACCATCGTCTTTTACCACCAAAACACGCTGATTAGGACAATAACGCTGCACGTGTCCATAGCCCTTGCATCGATAACACAGAACATCTCTTGTTCTACCTGTGGAAGCTACTGAAGAGGCACTACCTGCGGGTTTCTGGGCAGATTTGGTTGCTGAATTTGTGGAAGATGCACGTGGTTTGTCGCTGGAGGAAGGCGGGGGTGCTGGTCGACTTGGCGAGGGAGTTGGTGCTAGTGTACGGCCGGTCATGGATGTAGTCGTGCGCTGTTGCCATGGTGTAGATTTTCCTACAGAAACATTAGACCTTGCACTAGCACGTCGTCCCTGCACTTCCCTTTCAGCTTTGCAAGCAAGATGAAACAATCGGGTTACATTAGCATAATCTTTATAAGCAAGGATGTCCTGAATTTCCCTATTTAACCCGCCCAAAAATCTAGCCATAGCAGATTCCTCACCCTCCTCTATGTTACAACGCAGCATACCCATTTGTAATTCCTGATAATATTCTTCTACACTTTTAGTACCCTGTCTCAATTGTTGCAACTTGTTTAACATATCACGTGCATAATAAGAAGGAACAAATCTAGCCCGCATGACCCGTTTCAACGCATCCCAAGTTTGTGGCATGTTATTAGGATTCTTCTTACCATGTTCTATCCACCAAACAGAAGCAAATTCAGTAAACTCACTAGTAGCAGCTCTAACCCGCGCATTCTCAGGAAATTCATGGCATGCAAACTTTTGATCAACCGCAATCTCCCAAGTAATGTAAGCATCAGGGTCATATTTACCATCAAAAGGAGGTATTTTAAATTTAACCTTACTAAAAGCATCATCATTACCATGTACCTCACGTCGGTGAAAACCACCCATACCTCTACGGTTAGTACGTAGTCGCCGGCGATTAGGTGCTTCTTGGTCATCTTGTTCAGTATCAGCAACATAGTCATCCCAGTTACCTTCGGCGCCCTCATCACGCCCACCATTGATATTAGCATGCATCTCATCAAACCGCCTCAAGAGTGCGACAAGGCTCTTGTCAATATGAGCAACTGTCATTTCCACATTTGCAAGTTTGGTGTTCGTGTCGATCTGTGTGGCCTCCAATTGCCCCATCTTTTCATTCGTCACCTGCATGTCATTATCAAGACCTTCCGTGTGCGTCTTCACTAGCCTTACAAAGTGTTGTATGATACCCTTGGTGCGAGGAGAGTGTGGCATATTACGAGAAGCATCATCAACCTCCAATCCTGCCATGGTTAGACGAACAGAGGCAACAAGAAAAAAAAACGTGAAGGAATAAAAACTCTACAACTATTAGGATGTAGCTACTGCAAGGCGCTCACTCTCAACCTGCCACACAAGCTCTTACCAATTCTTACCTTGCACAACAGGAGGGGTCAGCAACCAACAAGTCTGCAACCGTGGAATAAGTGTATCGGTGCCGCAGCAACACGACCTGTCAAACTGTAGTCGAAATATGTAGAGTTGTAGGTGGGCTGAAGCAAGGAATACACTAGTACCACGTTAGTTACAAAAGCAAGCTGAATAATCGTTCAACGGTGGTACTGTGCTGGTCCTAGGCTAAACCAGGCTAGAGACGTGAGCCTAGGCACAAAGGTAGTCACTGAAAAAGAACAACTAGCACAGCACAAAGAGAAACAACAGATTTAGAGATTCAGCCCCCTTCTTCTTCTTTTCCTTTTTTTTCTTTTCTATTCTTTTTTTTTTCTTCTTCTTCTGTTTTTTTTGCAGGGGCCTAAACCCTTTTTTTTCACTATGACAACCCAAACAATAAAGATATTGCTAACAACCCCTTTAAATCAGATTTAACAAATCTTGTTAATATAGAAAGTCCAGAAATCTCTACGATGATTGCGGAGCGCTCAGAACGAATTTTGAGATAAGGTCAGATCCGTTGGAAAGAAGATAAGATAAGCTTTCCAGATTGTATTTAAACTTCCAAATCGGATATGATATGTATCCGTGGTGGCAAAAACGAACCAGAGATGTTTTTGGTGATGGTGGATTTCGTGGTGACCAAAACGTGGTAGAACTCAAAACTCTAAAGGAATAAACTAAGACCAGCAACTCGACACAACCGATGCAACCAAAAACTCAACAAGCCCTAACTAAGTAGTACTAGTAAATGCTCAATGGTTTATAGGATTGCGGTAAAACTAATCTACTATTTTTGGCTTTTTCTGGACTATAGGAGATAAGAAAACAGCGAAGAAAAGTAAATCTCTCACCGATAAACCTTGCTCTGATTACCAACTGATGTGCACCCGTTGGGTGATTGCCCGATCTTTCGATGAGAGGGTGTGGAATAACTCGATTGGGGGAGGAGACGACGTTCACGGCCCGACTACAGCCTTCCAAAGACGCTGCGCCTTAGCAACCGATACACCACCTCCTATGGCTGTCACGATCTTGTGGAGCGTGACACCCTGGCCACTAGGGCACTCGTCCTGCAAGCAATCGAAGAACTAGCAAGAACAAGTAGAACAAGTACTGAATTACCAGATCTAAATGTAGGTTTAAAGATCAAACTACAATATGGTGGGGTTCCGAAGACAAGAAGACGGGCGGCTGAACTAGCACGCGCGCTTGCAAGCAAGTAGCGAGAGCTAAACTTGATCTAAACAAAACCCGCTGTTCTTGGTGGCGGCTAGGGGGTTTATAAACATGGGAGGACGACCACAAGGGTATTGGGGTCGTGCTGCAACCCTAGGATGCGTCCCTAATGGACCTAACTTGATACACGACCCATTGGGCCAAAATAGGGTGACGCAGCACCATGGGCAGAAAAGGCAGGAAATGTCTCGGTAAGAAAACAATGATTACGGCGGCCTCAGAACAGATATGACTATAATTCCGGATCCATATGAAAGTAGACTTGATAAGCTTTCCATGTTGTGCTTGAACATTCCAATCCGAGCCCGCATCTGACCGTGGTGACCGTCACAAGTTGGTGTTCTTCTGCAGTCCGAATCCAGCATGTTCAAATCCTTTTCCCTTTCGGTCTTCTCCCTGATTCCTAAGCAAAACAAGAGTGCACGGGTCTCCATGGTCTAAATATGATGGACATGAACTCAAGAGTGTAATCACCTGATGGTTGAGTTGACGAGCACGAGCGCGAGTAATGGGACCAGAAATTGGTACTTGTATTGGTATAGATGCATCAGTAGTGTGGATGTCTTCATCATACTTGCTAGAAAGCTAAGTCATGTTTGTGTAATCATGGTTTGTATATACCTTTGCCTGTCCCTTCTTCCCCTTGGCTTCATATTTCTATTGACATTGTTTTGGGATTGCCTAGAACTAAGAAGGGGAGGGATAGCATTTTTGTGGTTGTTGATAGATTCTCTAAAATGGCTGACTTTATACCATGTCATAAAACTGATGATGCTAGCTTTCTTGCTGAATTGTTCTTTAGAGAGATTATTTGTTTACATGGTATTCCAAAAACAATAGTCTCTGATCGTGATGCTAAATTTCTAAGCCATTTTGGAGATCGCTTTGGAATAAATTAGGAACTAAATTGCTGCTTAGCACTACTTGTCATTCTTAGACTGATGGACAAACTAAGGTAGTAAATAGAACTTTATCTACAATGCTTAGGGCTGTTTTAGACAAGAATTTGAGGCGTTGGGAGGATTGCTTGCCTCATGTTGAATTTGCCTATAATCATGCCACACATTCTTCTACAAAGATGTGCCCTTTTCAGATTGTTTATGGTTACAATCCTAGGGCACCTATTGATTTGATTTCACTTAATGCTGCGAGCGCCCCACATGTAAATGCACATGTTGAACAAATTATTACCATACATTGACAAACAAAATAGAACATTGTTGCTACTAATGCAAAAAATCAAGTTGCTAGTAGTAAAGGAACAAAAAATTATTACTTTTGAGCCAGGTGATATGGTTTGGTTGCACTTGAGAAAGGATCGGTTTCCTACTTTGCACTGTGCTAAATTAATGCCTCGTGTTGCTGGTGGTTTTAGGCTACGTTTGGTTGCAATGATAGGACATGACAGGATGAGACGATCCCTCAAATAAGGTTGTTTGGTTCAGGGTTAAGGTTTAGGACAGGAGTTGTCCCCAGTTGTCCCTCAAAATTGGAGGGACGAGAGAGGACGCCAGGGGATGTCCCTGTCCTGGTTGTCCCGCAACCAAACTCACCCTTAAGGTTTTAACAAAGATTGATGATAATGCTTATATCCTTGACCTGCCTGCGGAATTTGGTGTTTCCACTAGTTTTATTGTTGCAGATTTGAAACCATACATGGGCGAGGATGACGAGTTATCGTCGAGGAAGACTTCACTTCAAGAAGGGGAGGATGATGAGGACATCAACTGCAACACCAGTACAACTACACTAGCAACACCTCCACCTCAGGCGCCACTTCCCTCCTCAGCTGGACCAACTCCACCTCAGGCGCCACTTCCTTCATTAGCTAGGCCAATCACTCGGGCCCGTGCAAGAGATCATAACTTTGTCATGCTACTGAATAATGAGGGACCATTAGAATAGATGACCGCCCCAAATGCGGCCCAAGGTGGAGGACCTAGGATGGGCCGCCCCTAGGGTTGCGTTTTTCCACCTTGGCCGCCACCAAGGGCTGGGCCCCTCTCTCTATTTATATAGGAGTTGCGCCTCCTTTTGTTGCTCGAGTTTTGTTTTAGATGATTAGCCTTAGCTATTCCCGAACATGCGTAGATTAGCGTTGTCTTTGTGTATTCAGAACTCCACCCTCGAGTAATAGATTAGATTGCTCATATCTTTTTCTTGTTCGTTCTTCGATTGCATGCAGGAAACGATCTTCGTGATTAGGTTGATCTTGCACTAGCAAGCTCGATAACCACAGGGTGTTGGTTCAGCGATTACATTGGCGCCTTGGGTTTGCTCATCGTAGTCAATTGCGAGGGTCATCTTCCGCTAGATCGGAATTATCTCCACTCATCGAAAGATCGGGCACTTTAGCCTTATCACCCCCAAGGCTCAAGCCAACTTTTAAGAGTAGTTGGCTTGAGACTCTAAATGAGAACAAAGTCCTTTGCTTCTTCTGAGATTCTCGAAGGTCGTTTTGTCTTATTGTTGTATCCATTGGGTACACCGCAGCTGCACCCAATGGGTGTAGCCCCCGAGATTTGAATTAATTTAAGTATTAATCAACTCAAAGGTCTTCACAAACTGCTTTTTAGTTCAACATTTTCTTTTGGCCTTTGTGTCCATTGGGTGCATTGTGGGTGTAGCACCTGAGCTTGGAATTGATTTGAGTATTAATTAACTCAAAGGTCTTCACAAACTGCTTTTGAGTTCAGCATTTTCTTTCGGCCCTTTTTTCCAAGGTGCACCCAATGGGTGTAGCCCTCGAACTTTAAATTGATTTGAGTAATAATCAACTCAAAGGTCTTCACAAATTGTCTCCAGAAGACTCTGGTTTATTATGGTGATCGCATCCGACTAATGTTTATCCGGTTGAATATGCTCTAGCTGAGACTATTACCGACTAAAATCTAATTGAGTGAGTCCAATCTGATAGATGTCCGGCTGGATGACACTCAGTCAGGGTTTTCAATGCGACTGCTGACTGGGTTCTAGCCGATAGAGGTCCGACCGACCTCAGTTTGACCGATTTTGAATTTTGTTGTTTTGCATTTCCTACGGATATCTTGTGGACCGCGCTGCTTCAGAAAATCCTGAAAAATCTGGTTTGTACACCCAATTGGTGCGTACGCCGTCTTGTCCAAAAATAGTAACCTAACGAGACAGGGAGGTAATGATGCATATGAGCGGTTGGCGTTACTCCCTTCTGGTGTCGTGTTACGCCAAAGGGTGTCAGTGGTATGCTCCCTTTCTTGGAAACTTAAGCGGCTATTGCCGCTGTACGGGCGGGAGGCGAAGGGTCGTCCCCTAGCCTTCTTTAAATAGACTACCTTCCTATGGCCGTTTCTTTTACTCGCTCTTGCTCGTCTTCTCGTTCTCCTTCTTCCCCTCACCAAAACCACAATGGCCCGTAGCAAAGGCGGCAAGGGCAGGCGTGATCAAGGGGGAAGGGAAGCAAAAGCGTCCTCTGACTCCCCTGTCGGAGGACTTCGAGACTCAGAGTTCTTTGAGGAGAACTTCTCCTCTGAGGGCGATGACTCCCCGCCGCCAGCTCTCCCCTTGCCATCGTCCGATTACTTGGACCACTCGATGGGGCTATCGGAGACCGAGCGGGCCTACATCCGATTCATTGAGCGAGCTAGGCTCGAGGGATCGAATTACTCAGGGGAGGAGGACTCTAAGGAGAAGGACTCCGAGGGCGATGGATTACTCAGGGGAGGAGGAGGAGGATGGCAACGACGGCGGCAGTGATGGGAGCGGCTACGAGGGTGGCCATGACAGTGGCAACAACATCAATGGAGGAAGAGTGGGTGGCAGCGGTGGGCGGTGACGACGACAACGGTGACGAGAGCGGCAATAGCGGCAAGGGTGGCGGTGGCGGCAATGTCGATGGCAAGGCACCACCGGCATAAGTAGTAGTATAGTGTAGTAGTAGGTCGTGGTAGTGGTATTGGTGGTAGTAGTAGGAATAGTGGTGAAGGAGTGAGGTATGATAGGGTCGGTTCATAATGAGCCAGCCCTTTTCCCTTGTAATGAACCCCTTATGATGAATGAAACCTTTCGCTTGTTGTGTCTAATTACGTTTATTCTTTTGTCCAACTTATGTTTCACTTGAAAATCTCGGTCGCATGAGCTCAACTGTTAATTCCGACTAACTAGTTCTGCTGATAGACCCGTCTAAAATCTTCGACTAACGACTTCGTCTGATAGGCCCGACTGACATATTTGCCCAACTTACTTCACTCGGTTGAAGTCTGGTGTGGAATACTACGTGTGTCTCAATGTGCCCGACTTAGTGCGCACCCATACGTCCTTTCTGGTAGTTTTCTGGCTGCGAGCCCTCACTCTGCTTTTTCCGTCGCAAATAGCTTCCTGAAACTATTGTTCTCCTTCACGATTGTGCTTGATTCTGCTCATCCGCAAGGTCTGATGGCGCCTAGGAAGAAGAAGCAAGGGACTACCGAGCCTGTCATTCCCCTAATTGACCCCAACAACCAACTTCCATTCTATGGTAACCATGCTTCCGTTGATTCTGAGTCTAATCTGCTTCATCTAGTTGATATTGGGGTTCTGCGACCAAAGGAGTTGTGCTCCTGGCTGGTCTGGCAAGGGATCACTGTCCCGATAGAGGATACCCATGAGTCAGTGGTTTTCGTTCTTTTTCTCATCCGAGGATTAGGTCTGCCGGTTTCTCCTTTCTTCCGCGACCTTCTCGATTTCTATTCCCTCAACTTGACTCATTTGAATTCGAACTCTGTACTCCAAATTGCTATCTTCATCCATGTCTGTGAGGCCTTTCTGGGGGTTAATCCGCACTTTGGGTTATGGAAGTATTTATATCACTACAAGCCTGGAATGGCTAGGGGCAGCATCAGTTAGTCGGCGGCACCCGTCTAGAACTCCACTGGGTAGGAAAGGTGAGTATCTCGATATCCCTTTGAAGGAGCATCAAGAGATGGTGCTTTGAGTGGTTCACTATGGAAAATCACAACAAATCACTGCCTGCTCGCTTTGGGAGGCAGCCTGATGTTCGCGTGCCCAGTTGGATAGAGGCCCCAACTGACTCGGAGTTTGCCGAAGCTAAGATTCTACTGACCGAGGTAGCTGGGTTGAAAGACTGGGGTTTGACTATTGAGGCCATAGTTATTGATTTTGTCTTCAAGAACATTCAGCCTCTGAAGGATAGAGTTTACCCTGCTTATCTATACACTGGGGTCAACGACTCTTCCCATGTTACAAACAAACATATATCTGAGGAGAATGTCTTGAAATGAGTTGAAATGATGCTGAGAGGTGCCGTTTCGACTGTTGGCGCTCCTCGCTCTTACTCTACCTAAAACCTTCCCCCGGTGGTAAGCTTCAACTATCTATACTTTTGTTCTACCAAATCATTATGTGCCCGATTCTCACTGTTGGATTTTTTTGTTGTAGAGTTCTTTTTCTAAATTTGTGTCTAATCCACCCATTCGAGGGGAGGATGGGAGTCTAGGCCAAAGAGTGCGACCTTCTCCCGATGAAGTAGAGGTCGTACTTGTTGCACATAGGAGTCTTCCTGAAGAGGAAAGATAGATCCACTTTCTGATGCGAGCTGCTGCTGACGATTCTAAAATCGAGGTTGTTCTCGGTATGTTGGCTAGAGAGTCGTCTGAGTCTGCGCGAATTGAGTCGGGAAGTGGTGCTCCCGAGCACTCGAGTGTAGGGGGAAAAGAGTTAACAGTCCCGAAGGCACCCATCACAAGCGAACATGCCAAACAAACTTTTAGGCTATGTCTATCGAGGTAAAGAAGAAGAAGAAATGGTTTCATCGCTCGTCAGACCTGGAGCCAGTGACTGCCCTTGTCGTGCCGAGCCTTGACGACAATATAATGAATGCTGATCTGGAGGATGTTGTGGAGGGCTACGGTGGTGTGAGGGCTAGCAGGTACGTGCTAGAAGAAGGGGATGATGATGATGATGATACTCCCCCTGGTCCGCTGGGAACGGCGAAGTAAAGCTAGTGGCGATACTTCAAGCCTTGCTTCCGTGGGGATAGTGAATATCCGAGGCCTAACTATGTATGCCATTGATAGTGTGCTGGAAGAAGATATTCCTAAGGATCTTTTGCTAGAACTTCCTAAGATCAAAGTTGTCAACATCCGTTTAGAGTGCCCGTACGATGTGCCTTCTGCTGGCTTACTGGTTGGGATAGAGGTAAGCCTTCCAGTCTGCCATGGCTCTCTAGACCCCAGGGTGCTCTAGCCCCTAAGGGTCCTTCGGTCGGCTCTCTCTCTACTACTTCAATGGATGTTCATGTGGGGTCACCGATGCCCTAGACTGATGATGTCGCAGTGACAAGTTCTAATCTGCCCGTTGGTTTAGCCAGCTTGGTCACCTTAGAGGTCGATTGCCATGGTGCTGAAGACCCAATGGGTGTGCCTGGAGTTTAGATCCCAATGGGTGCTGCATTGAGCTTGGATTACCTAGTTCCTTCGATGCCTGGCCCTGCTTGTGATGTGGCTTCTACCAATGTCCTTTCTTCTGAGAGCACGTTAACACTCCCGGCTCTGGGATTTCCCTTGTTCCGGTCCAACCTATAGGTGTCACACCCGGATTTCAGGGGCACCAAGACCCGGGCGCGAACATAATCACCAGGTGTGCTGGGACCAAGTCTCACACATATGATGAATCATGGCACAGGATCGAATGTCACAACTTTACTATATAATAGGAGTTCTATACAAAATAAATAAATAATTACATTATAAGGAGACAACGGTCCAGCAACCCAAAGTTGACTGGGAGACGACGGCCTAGACCTCTCACGAACTCGTCACAGCATCCTCCAAGCGCCTCATCCTGCGGTACCTGTTCTTGACCTGTGGGGGGTGTGAGACAGCAAGAGTGAGCTCACATACGTTCATCGCTCAACAAGTTGTGGGGAATAATGTGAATGAACTCGCCAAAGGTGGGAGTTCATGTGAAGTGTAAGGCTTACCAAAGAGGATGGTTAGAGCTAAGCATTGCTTTTAAAGTTGGTCAAAATTTTATTAGCATTTACTAAGTATAAGTAAATACCAACCCAATTAAATAGTAGAACAAAAGTAACAACCTCACCTGCGATGCAATGCATATGACAAATTGAATTTAGTTCCATAATTTAATCATGTGAGGGTCCGAGCTGCTCATGACCGTGAGCACGGCTAGTATACCAGTTTTACACTCTGCAGAGGTTGCGCATCTTTACCCACAAGTCATGTTACCCATCTGCCAAGGGATCGTGACTTCCCATACACCTCTACCGAGGAGGCGAGGCAGGGTAACACTACGAGGCCTTTACAAAGTTCCACTAGCTTCAGAAAACCCGCTACAGTTTATAGGAAGCTCCAATGCAGGGTTCTTGCCTGACCGCCATCGCAGCAAAATCAATCAAGGACCTCCCTACACTGACCACTCCCCTACTGCCCTTGCCCCTTTCGGGTAAGGTAGTCCTCCACTAGCTTTTCTAATTAATCAGCCAAGGGCGTCCATAAACCCTTGTGGTAGCACTGTTTTCCCGGGTGGTCGCTCCATGTTCCAATTAACATAATGATATTATCATGAACAGTAAATAACAACGGATAACAAAAGTATAATCATGAATAATGTATCTTCATACCCAAAACCACATAAAGCACTAGCAAGTACTACCCAAAAAGTTCAGTGGTAAACAAGGTATAAAGATAATCAAACTAGGGTAACCTATTGGGTCCCATCAAAATTAACCTATGCAGATCATTATGATTAATTAGAACATGAGTGGGTGAAAAGAATTGATCAAGGGCACAACTTGCCTGGGACTTGAGATTCCAGGTACCAACTTGCTCTTCAGATGACACGTGACCTCGCGCTACTCGTAGCAATACAAACAAACATGGTATGGGCAAAATTAACATTACACCAAACATAAGAACAAAATGCATATTAATAATATATATATGCAAATAAGATGATAGGAACAGGAATTATTAATTTTGGAGTTATAGATTTTAAGTTACGGATTTCCAAAGATTCTATGTGCTTTTAATAAGATTAGTTAAGATAACAATTTCAGTGTGGCTTTTATGTCAAAACAGTGGCACTAAATGATAAACGATAATATTACAAAATTATAGGAACTGGAATGGCCTAATTTGGACTTAATATGAATTTTCTATGGATTATACAAGTTTTAGCACTTATTTATATACTAAAAATCATTTCCTGTTATTAATTATCAATTTCCTTTGAACTCTGGATTGGGCGCTAAAATCTGAAAAGTGCAGGGGCCCTGGCGCTAAATATGCCGAGACACAGACCACTGGGCTACGGACTGCGGGTTCAATTCTAAAAACCTGAGGGGCTCATGCGCAAAATGTTAGCCGCGAAGGGGGGTACCGCAGGCGGTGCAGACCATCAGAATCTAGATCGACGCGCACGATTTAAAATGTGGACCAGAAATCGTGGCGCGGACGATCACCATCCGACGGTTCAACTACGGTCGCGAACCGATCCCCCCATCCTCTAATCGTGGCCCTTGCTTTTGGATCAAGCGACCCAGACACCACCCATGCCCCCCCGGCGGCGCAGGCCACTACGCCAGACCCACCCCGGCGGCGGCCATGGCCGGAGTTCGCCATTAACGCCCACCAGGCTTCAAAACGTGATCCGGATGGCTTATATGCGTAGCCCTATCAACTTCTAACTTGATTACGACCCTTTCTTCACAGGATTTCGCACACAGAGCACCAGCCGCAGCACCTGGCGGCAACACGGCGGTGCCCATGACCGGAACTCACCACGCCGGCCCCTAACGCCCCAATTCTTACGCGAACAAGCGAGGTTGATCGAGCGAAGTCTAGGAAGTTCTCGTACCTTGGATCGATGAGTCTGGGGACGAGTACCACCGGACCGCGGAGAAATCGCACCAATTCACCTAGTCCGACGAGCAATTTCCTAATTTCTATACGGTTCATGCGCCGAGCCCGAGTTGACGAAGACAACCACACGCGATGGCGAGTCCCGCGAGCTCGCGCCCGAGGACGAGGCAGTGGTGCGGACGGACTTCACCGTTCTCTCTTCTCTCTCATGTTTCTCTCTGTGTGCTTAGCGATACGGATCACGGCGGCCCTCCCTTTCTTCGCATACTCAGCTCACCGCACCCCCAATACGCGGCTGCAACGGCGTAATAAGTCACGGTCCTATTTATAGTTGAGGGTGGAGTCACTATGATCGATCCCCGCGCTGAGAAGGTCGGTTGCGAAGGATCCGGGCAGAGCCTAGACGTCTGGTCGCGAGATTCCTGGCCATGCATAATCGTGCAGGCACCGGACCTGTAGGGATAAGGAGAGCGCATGAGATTAAGCCGTCGGGGTCCCTGCGCAGGCTTCAGATGAAGGGGAACCGCCCGGATTTCCAGGAATCCAGTAGAGACCGGAGCGCTAATTTGGTTGCGCGCGGCGACGAACGAGATGGAGCAGATCCGGTAAAGACGAAGCACCTGACGATGTGGGGTCCACTAGCCACCAGTGAAGAGGAAACACGCAACTCGGCTCACAGACCTGGGTCCACTTGTCGACCACAAGTGCAGGTGGGGCCCAGATGCCAGTGCGTGGCACGGGGGAAAGAAGGGAGAATGGGCCGCGCAGTGGAAATACGATATTGGGCCAAGGCAAGGGTGAGGATGAGCAGGCCAACCGGGATTTGGGCCCAAACGATGTTTTCCTTTTATCTTTTTATTTTCTGCTTTCCATTTTCTTTTCCCTATTTCATTTATTTTCAAGTTCCTTTTTCAGAATTCGGATTTTATATTTGGCACCCAACATGCAACACTCCAAAATATCCAATATGGTGCAAAATTTTATTTTATTTGTTATCCTATTTAGACAAACACATAAAATATGCAATCTACACAAAATAGTAATTAGGTATTTTAGAAAATTATTTCTAGTGTATAAAGTTTTATGGAGAGTCCTTGTAAATACATTTTTTATAGGAAAACTAACATCATTTAGGGATACTTCTATTTAAACTGTTTTTACACTTTTTGTTTAAGAGATGTAACCCTAAAGCTAACAAAATTATATTAAAGGATATTTTAATTTTTTTTAATCCTTTGAAGAATATCCAATGAATTCCACCCACAAAATTTTGAGGTGTTCACATGTGATGATAAGTATAGATCGCAAAACCTTGAGCTCTTCTCTATTTTCTCTATTTACATTTTTTTATTTAAAAATGTCAATTTCAAATCCAAGATAAAGTTTTAAGAGTTCGAATTTTTAATACATACTCAAAATCAGTTATGAAGCAATACATATATATTTGTTTTATTATTATTATTATTATTATTCTTGTACAAATTTTGGGCCTTACAAATCCTACCCCCCTTAATGGAAATCTCGTCCTCGAGATTTGTAAGGAAAGGTTGTATACTCATATTGTCTCAACACATATGCACAAACAAAAATTTCAGCATGATGCATAATTTATTAGCAACACATGGGGTCAATTAGACCTTATTGTTCCTTCTAACATAGTATCATGTCAACTACTAACTAAAGTATCACTTAGATCTTACAAATAGTAGTAGTATATATATATAACTTGGTGGAGCTGGTGGTTAGGAAAGCATGGGTGTATATATGTATGTCCACTTTATTATGTAGGATAGAAGATGCCTTTAAAGCATAGATAGGTTTGGGCAAGAAAGGATAGGGTAAGGAAATACTCCATCCAAGATCGTGGACCTTGATTCCTTTGAAGATCTGGCTTGAATCTTATCCTTCCTTGATTTGATGAGGTCGATCATCTTCAATCTTCGTTCTCGAAGTTGTTATATGAATTTGGGACATATAGTGAAGGCAGATTCTTAGGTAAACAAAATAGGTTAATAGGTGATTATGAGTTAAATAAGTTTAAGCAGAGTCTGTCTAGTTGTTTTGCTTCTAGATTGGTTGGATAAGTTATGTAACCTGTTATATCGGTCAAGTTTGGTGTTATCATCAAGGACAATGGGTATTGGTGTTACCATAACTAGGGACATAGTTGAGATAGGTGTGGGTACATGGGGTAGGTAGATTGAACATTTTTTTATAAGATAAATGGGTTGGGCAACCTATAACATAGGCTAGGTCGTGGTTTTACGTGCGAGTTGGTCGGTTATTCTTAATTTAGTGCCGGGTGAATCACGTTAGAACAGGTGGATGGGATCTAATCCATGTTACAAGTATTAACTAATCTGTTTGAGTGGGTCACATTGGGTTAGTTCTGATTAGATGGAAACTAGATTAGTTTAGCATAACTAGATTTGACTAAATAAGACCTAATTAATTTTGGATCAATTTAGGTTGAATGGGGTCTAGGCATGACCAGATTAATCTAGATAAGATCTGCTTATTTTATTTTAGAATAGATTATGTCGGTCACACCATTACGAGATAAGCAAAGTGGTGGAGATAAGTATGCTTCTTAGGACAAATGAGTCTCTAAGAATAAAATAGAATCTTTTGAGATTGGTTAGGTCTATTGGGATAAGATGAGAATCCTTTCGAGAAGAGATGAGTCTAATAAAGTAAGAGAGTATCTTTTAAGATAGGATGGATCATTTTAAGATAAGAGAGAGTCTTTTAAGATAAGAGGGATCTCTACGAAATAGATACATTTTAATGGAGGATAATCTAAGTTGTTTAGTTATCTCGTGAATTTCTATTTATTTATATTTATACCTATACGTACATGCAGATGTAATTGTGGACATTACTCCACAACTAATCGCACTCAATCAAAGATCCAAATCAAACAAGTGTCATAAGAACAAACACTCAAGCGTATAGATCCTTATAAAAATAGTTTTGTTTTTGTTTCTAAGAGTAGGTCTCCTATTCCTAAAGTCACTTTAGGCACAGGATTTCAAAGTGTGAAATCCACATTTGTCTTTAGAAAGAAAAGGTAAGGATAATCAGAGTAAAGCGGAAATAGATGAGAAGAGATTAAGAGAAGTTTAGAAAGAATAAGAGTAGCAAAGGTAAGTAGATAATAGTTGTCCAGTTCTATCTAGGTTTCATCCTACAGTCAACATTCCTCTAATACCACTTCTGTCACACCCGGATTTCAGGGGCACCAAGACCCGGGCGCGAACATAATCACCAGGTGTGCTGGGACCAAGTCTCACACATATGATGAATCATGGCACAGGATCGAATGTCACAACTTTACTATATAATAGGAGTTCTATACAAAATAAATAAATAATTACATTATAAGGAGACAACGGTCCAGCAACCCAAAGTTGACTGGGAGACGACGGCCTAGACCTCTCACGAACTCATCACAGCATCCTCCAAGCGCCTCATCCTGCGATACCTGTTCTTGACCTGGGGGGGTGAGACAGCAAGAGTGAGCTCACATACGTTCATCGCTCAACAAGTTGTGGGGAATAATGTGAATGAACTCGCCAAAGGTGGGAGTTCATGTGAAGTGTAAGGCTTACCAAAGAGGATGGTTAGAGATGAGCATTGCTTTTAAAGTTGGTCAAAATTTTATTAGCATTTACTAAGTATAAGTAAATACCAACCCATATAAATAGTAGAACAAAAGTAACAACCTCACTTGCGATGCAATGCATATGACAAATTGAATTTAGTTCCATAATTTAATCATGTGAGGGTCCGAGCTGCTCATGACCGTGAGCACGGCTAGTATACCAGTTTTACACTCTGCAGAGGTTGCACATCTTTACCCACAAGTCATGTTACCCATCTGCCAAGGGATCGCGACTTCCCATACACCTCTACCGAGGAGGCGAGGCAGGGTAACACTACGGGGCCTTTACAAAGTTCCACTAGCTTCAGAAAACTCGCTACAGTTTATAGGAAGCTCCAATGCAGGGTTCTTGCCTGACCACCATCGCAGCAAAATCAACCAAGGACCTCCCTACACTGACCACTCCCCTACTGCCCTTGCCCCTTTCGGGTAAGGTAGTCCTCCACTAGCTTTCCTAATTAATCAGCCAAGGGCGTCCATAAACCCTTGTGGTAGCACTGTTTTCCCGGGTGGTCGCTCCATGTTCCAATTAACATAATGATCTTATCATGAATAGTAAATAACAACGGATAACAAAAGTATAATCATGAATAATGTATCTTCATACCCAAAACCACATAAAGCACTAGCAAGTACTACCCAAAAAGTTCAGTGGTAAACAAGGTATAAAGATAATCAAACTAGGGTAACCTATTGGGTCCCATCAAAATTAACCTATGCAGATCATTATGATTAATTAGAACATGAGTGGGTGAAAAGAAGTGATCAAGGGCACAACTTGCCTGGGAATTGAGATTCCAGGTACCAACTTGCTCTTCAGATGACACGTGACCTCGCGCTACTCGTAGCAATACAAACAAACATGGTATGGGCAAAATTAACATTACACCAAACATAAGAACAAAATACATATTAATAATATATATGCAAATAAGGTGATAGGAACAGGAATTGATGTGCACCCGTTGGGTGATTGCCCGATCTTTCGATGAGAGGGTGTGGAATAACTCGATTGGGGGAGGAGACGACGTTCACGGCCCGACTACAGCCTTCCAAAGACGCTGCGCCTTAGCAACCGATACACCACCTCCTATGGCTGTCACGATCTTGTGGAGCGTGACACCCTGGCCACTAGGGCACTCGTCCTGCAAGCAATCGAAGAACTAGCAAGAACAAGTAGAACAAGTACTGAATTACCAGATCTAAATGTAGGTTTCAAAATCAAACTCCAATATGGTGGGGTTCCGAAGACAAGAAGACGGGCGGCTGAACCAGCACGCGCGCTTACAAGCAAGTAGCGAGAGCTAAACTTGATCTAAACAAAACCCGCTGTTCTTGGTGGCGGCTAGGGGGTTTATAAACATGGGAGGACGACCACGAGGGTATTGGGGTCGTGCTGCAACCCTAGGATGCGTCCCTAATGGACCCAACTTGATACACGACCCATTGGGCCAAAATAGGGTCACGCAGCACCATGGGCAGAAAAGGCAGGAAATGTCTCGGTAAGGAAACAATGATTACGGCGGCCTCAGAACAGATATGGCTATAATTCCGGATCCATATGAAAGTAGACTTGATAGGCTTTCCATGTTGTGCTTGAACATTCCAATCCGAGCCCGCATGTGACCGTGGTGACCGTCACAAGTTGGTGTTCTTCTGCAGTCCGAATCCAGCATGTTCAAATCCTTTTCCCTTTCGGTCTTCTCCCTGGTTCCTAAGCAAAACAAGAGTGCACGGGTCTCCATGGTCTAAATATGATGGACATGCATTCAAGAGTGTAATCACCTGATGGTTGAGTTGACGAGCACGAGCGCGAGTAATGGGACCAGAAGTAATGGGACCAGAAATTGGTACTTGTATTGGCATAGATGTATCAGTAGTGTGGATGTCTTCATCATTCTCCCCTTCTTGCATTTGAGTCGTCCTCGACTCAAGCTCAACTTCCTCTCCCAAGTAGGGCTTTAAATCTGCAATGTTAAATGTGGGGCTAACCCCAAAGTCTGCAGGCAGATCTAGCCTATATGCATTGTCGTTAATTTTCTCTAGCACTTTAAACGGTCCATCGGCTCGAGGCAACAATTTAGATTTTCGCAATCCAGGAAACCTTTCCTTTCTCAAATGCAACCAAACTAAATCTCCAGGTTCAAAATTTATTTCCTTTCTACCTTTATCACTAGCAAACTTATATCTAGCATTCATACGCTCTATGTTTTCTTTAGTAGTTTCATGCAGTTTTAACATCAATTCAGCACGCCTAGTAGCATCAAAATTTAGTTTTTCAGAAGATGGCAAAGGCATTAAATCAATAGGAGCACGAGGCAACAAACCATATACAATCTGAAATGGGCACATCTTTGTAGAAGAATGCAATGATCGATTATAAGCAAATTCAACATGAGGCAAACAGTCCTCCCACATCTTAATATTCTTCTTTAGAACCGCCCTTAACATAGTAGACAAAGTTCTATTCACAACTTCAGTTTGACCATCAGTTTGAGGATGACATGTAGTAGAAAATAAAAGCTTAGTCCCCAATTTTGCCCACAAAGTCCTCCAAAAATGACTAAGAAATTTAGCATCACGATCAGAAACGATTGTGTTGGGCACACCATGCAAGCGAACAATTTCACGAAAGAACAAATCAGCAATATGAGTAGCATCGTCAGTTTTATGACATGGTATGAAATGTGCCATCTTAGAAAATCTATCAACAACCACAAACACACTATCACGTCCCTTCCTAGTCCTAGGCAATCCCAGCACAAAATCCATAGAAATATCTTCCCAAGGAGCACTAGGAACGGGTAGAGGCAAATACAAACCGTGTGGATTTAACCGTGACTTCGCCTTTTGACATGTCGTGCAATGAGCAACCAATCTCACCACATCTCTTCTCATCCTGGGCCAAAAGAAATGACCAGCAAGTATGTCCTCCGTTTTCTTTGCTCCAAAATGTCCCATTAAGCCACCTCCATGTGCTTCCTGTAACAACAACAAACGAACGGAGCTAGCTGGAATGCATAGCTTGTTAGCTCTAAACACAAACCCATCACTAATGATTTCTTTGTTCCATCCTTTCCCATCTTTACAATGCAGCAACACATCTTTAAAATCAGCATCATGAATATATTGGTCTTTAATCGTCTCTAATCCAAAGATTTTGTAGTCAAGTTGATTCAGCAAAGTATATCTCCTAGACAAAGCGTTAGCAATGATATTCTCTTTTCCTTTCTTGTGCTTAATAACATAAGGAAACGATTCGATAAATTCAACCCACTTAGCATGTCTACGGTTCAGTTTTCCTTGACTACGAATATGTTTCAAAGATTCATGATCAGAATGAATAACAAACTCTTTGGGCCACAAATAATGCTGCCATGTTTCTAATGTTCGCACAAGAGCATATAATTCCTTATCATAAGTAGAATAATTTAGAACAGACCCACTCAATTTTTCACTAAAATATGCAACAGGTTTGCCTTCTTGTAACAAAACACCACCCAATCCAATTCCACTAGCATCACATTGAAGCTCAAAAGTCTTATTAAAATCAGGAAGTTGGAGGAGAGGTGCATGTGTCAACTTATCTTTCAGCACGTTGAAAGAGTGCTCTTGTACTTTGCCCCAACTAAAATGCACTCTCTTCTTCATAAGCTCATTCAAAGGTGCAGCAATGGTGCTAAAGTCCTTCACAAAACGACGATAGAAGCCGGCAAGTCCTAGGAAACTCCGCACCTGTGTGATAGTCTTTGGCATAGGCCATCCATGTATCGCTTCTACCTTGGCTTGATCAACCTCAATTCCGTAACCTTTGTCGAGTAGTTCTTGAACTTGTCGCTGAATTTCTTTTGTTTCCTCCGGATTTGTCCTATATGGAGCACAATTTGGCAAAGATGCACCAGGAATAAGATCAATTTGGTGCTCAATCCCTCGTATAGGTGGCAGCCCCTCTGGTATCTCACTTGGAAATACATCAGAATACTCCTGCAAAATGTTAGTAACAACAGGAGGCAAAGAATGCTGCATATCTTGAATTGAAATCAAAGCATCCTTGCATACCAAGGCGTAGGCAATAGAAGTGGAAGCAAATAATTCATTAACATCAGTTTTTGTCGCAAGCAAGCAATGTCCTTTCAATTTTATCCCTTCTTTGTTATTACCAACAACTTTAATATTCTTGTTGTTCTCAGTTTTAGCTTTGGTAGCTTTAGCAACATCATCACGCACAATAGCCTCAGGGGACATGGGAAGCAAAATAATTTTCTTATCATGGTGTATGAGAGAATATTGATTTGATCTACCATGATGCATACAATCTGAATCAAATTGCCATGGTCTACCTAGCAGAATATTACAAGCATCCATAGGCACAACATCACAGTCAACAACATCACGATATGAACCAATAGCAAAATTAATTCGTACCAGCTTGGTTACCTTGACCTTACCACTATTGTTAAGCCATTGAATGTGATATGGATGCGGGTGCGGTTTGGTCGTAAGTGCAAGCTTCTCCACCATGTCGCTGCTAGCCAAGTTGTTGCAGCTACCTCCATCAATGATCAAACGACATGAACGCTCCTTAATGACACACTTAGTTTGAAACAACGTATGTCGCTGATTCTGCTCTGCCTTCTCCATTTGTGCACTAAGCACACACTGTACAATGAGGCTCTCATAATGCTCTGCATCATCTGCACCAATCTGTTCTTCGGGTGGTTCCTTAGTGCCTGCATCATCAGCCGCAAGCAAAGCAAGTGTAGCTTCATCCAAATCACTAGCAGAGGAATACCCACCATCGTCTTTTACCACCAAAACACGCTGATTAGGACAATCACGCTGCACGTGTCCATAGCCCTTGCATCGATAACACAGAACATCTCTTGTTCTACCCGTGGAGGCTACTGAAGAGGCACTACCTGCTGGTTTCTGGGCAGATTTGGTTGCTGAATTTGTGGAAGATGCACGTGGTTTGTCGCCGGAGGAAGGCGGGGGTGCTGGTCGACTTGGCGAGGGAGTTGGTGCTGGTGTACGGCCGGTCATGGACGTAGTCGTGCGCTGTTGCCATGGTGTAGATTTTCCTGCAGAAACATTAGACCTTGCACTAGCACGTCGTCCCTGCACTTCCCTTTCAGCTTTGCAAGCAAGATGAAACAATCGGGTTACATTAGCATAATCTTTATAAGCAAGGATGTCCTGAATTTCCCTATTTAACCCGCCTAAAAATCTAGCCATAGCAGATTCCTCACCCTCCTCTATGTTACAACGCAGCATACCCATTTGTAATTCCTGATAATATTCTTCTATACTTTTAGTACCCTGTCTCAATTGTTGCAACTTGTTTAACATATCACGTGCATAATAAGAAGGAACAAATCTAGCCCGCATGACCCGTTTCAACGCATCCCAGGTTTGTGGCATGTTATTAGGATTCTTCTTACCATGTTCTATCCACCAAACAGAAGCAAAATCAGTAAACTCACTAGTAGCAGCTCTAACCCGCGCATTCTCAGGAAATTCATGGCATGCAAACTTTTGATCAACCGCAATCTCCCAAGTAATGTAAGCATCAGGGTCATATTTACCATCAAAAGGAGGTATTTTAAATTTAACCTTACTAAAAGCATCATCATTACCATGTACCTCACGTCGGCGAAAACCACTCATACCTCTACGGTTAGTACGTAGTCGCCGGCGATTAGGTGCTTCTTGGTCATCTTGTTCAGTATCAGCAACATAGTCATCCCAGTTACCTTCGGCGCCCTCATCACGCCCACCATTGGTATTAGCATGCATCTCATCAAATCGCCTCAAGAGTGCGACAAGGCTCTTGTCAATATGAGCAACTGTCATTTCCACATTTGCAAGTTTGGTGTTTGTGTCGATCTGTGTGGCCTCCAATTGCCCCATCTTTTCATTCGTCACCTGCATGTCATTATCAAGGCCTTCCGTGTGCGTCTTCACCAGCCTTACAAAGTGTTGTATGATACCCTTGGTGCGAGGAGAGTGTGGCATATTACGAGAAGCATCATCAACCTCCAATCCTGCCATGGTTAGACGAACAGAGGCAACAAGAAAAAAAAACGTGAAGGAATAAAAACTCTACAACTATTAGGATGTAGCTACTGCAAGGCGCTCACTCTCAACCTGCCACACAAGCTCTTACCAATTCTTACCTTGCACAACAGGAGGGGTCAGCAACCAACAAGTCTGCAACCGTGGAATAAGTGTATCGGTGCCGCAGCAACACGACCTGTCAAACTGTAGTCGAAATATGTAGAGTTGTAGGTGGGCTGAAGCAAGGAATACACTAGTACCACATTAGTTACAAAAGCAAGCTGAATAATCGTTCAACGGTGGTACTGTGCTGGTCCTAGGCTAAACCATGCTAGAGACGTGAGCCTAGGCACAAAGGTAGTCACTGAAAAAGAACAACTAGCACAGCACAAAGAGAAACAACAGATTTAGAGATTCAGCCCCCTTCTTCTTCTTTTCCTTTTTTTTCTTTTCTATTCTTTTTCTTCTTCTTCTTCTTTTTTTTACAGGGGCCTAAACCCTTTTTTTCACTATGACAACCCAAACAATAAAGATATTGCTAACAGCCCCTTTAAATCAGATTTAACAAATCTTGTTAATATAGAAAGTCCAGAAATCTCTACGATGATTGCGGAGCGCTCAGAATGAATTTTGAGATAAGGTCAGATCCGTTGGAAAGAAGATAAGATAAGCTTTCCAGATTGTATTTAAACTTCCAAATCGGACATGAGATGTATCCGTGGTGGCAAAAACGAACCAGAGATGTTTATGGTGATGGTGGATCTCGTGGTGACCAAAACGTGGTAGAACTCAAAACTCTAAAGGAATAAACTAAGACCAGCAACTCGACACAACCGATGCAACCAAAAACTCAACAAGCCCTAGCTAAGTAGTACTAGTAAATGCTCAATGGTTTATAGGATTGCGGTAAAACTAATCTACTATTTTTTTGGCTTTTTCTGGACTATAGGAGATAAGAAAACAGCGAAGAAAAGTAAATCTCTCACCGATAAACCTTGCTCTGATACCAACTGATGTGCACCCGTTGGGTGATTGCCCGATCTTTCGATGAGAGGGTGTGGAATAACTCGATTGGGGGAGGAGACGACGTTCACGGCCCGACTACAGCCTTCCAAAGACGCTGCGCCTTAGCAACCGATACACCACCTCCTATGGCTGTCACGATCTTGTGGAGCGTGACACCCTGGCCACTAGGGCACTCGTCCTGCAAGCAATCGAAGAACTAGCAAGAACAAGTAGAACAAGTACTGAATTACCAGATCTAAATGTAGGTTTCAAAATCAAACTCCAATATGGTGGGGTTCCGAAGACAAGAAGACGGGCGGCTGAACCAGCACGCGCGCTTACAAGCAAGTAGCGAGAGCTAAACTTGATCTAAACAAAACCCGCTGTTCTTGGTGGCGGCTAGGGGGTTTATAAACATGGGAGGACGACCACAAGGGTATTGGGGTCGTGCTGCAACCCTAGGATGCGTCCCTAATGGACCCAACTTGATACACGACCCATTGGGCCAAAATAGGGTCACGCAGCACCATGGGCAGAAAAGGCAGGAAATGTCTCGGTAAGGAAACAATGATTACGGCGGCCTCAGAACAGATATGGCTATAATTCCGGATCCATATGAAAGTAGACTTGATAGGCTTTCCATGTTGTGCTTGAACATTCCAATCCGAGCCCGCATGTGACCGTGGTGACCGTCACAAGTTGGTGTTCTTCTGCAGTCCGAATCCAGCATGTTCAAATCCTTTTCCCTTTCGGTCTTCTCCCTGGTTCCTAAGCAAAACAAGAGTGCACGGGTCTCCATGGTCTAAATATGATGGACATGCATTCAAGAGTGTAATCACCTGATGGTTAAGTTGACGAGCACGAGCGCGAGTAATGGGACCAGAAGTAATGGGACCAGAAATTGGTACTTGTATTGGCATAGATGTATCAGTAGTGTGGATGTCTTCATCAGGAATTATTAATTTTGGAGTTATAGATTTTAAGTTACGGATTTCCAAAGATTCTATGTGCTTTTAATAAGATTAGTTAAGATAACAATTTCAATGTGGCTTTTATGTCAAAACAGTGGCACTAAATGATAAACGATAATATTACAAAATTATAGGAACTGGAATGGCCTAATTTGGACTTAATATGAATTTTCTATGGATTATACAAGTTTTAGCACTTATTTATATACTAAAAATCATTTCTTGTTATTAATTATCAATTTCCTTTGAACTCTGGATTGGGCGCTAAAATCTGAAAAGTGCAGGGGCCCTAGCGCTAAATATGCCAAGACACAGACCACTGGGCTACGGACTGCGGGTTCAATTCTAAAAACCTGAGGGGCTCATGCGCAAAATGTTAGCCGCGAAGGGGGGTACCGCAGGATGCTGGCCGTTAGATCACCAACCGATGGTTAGGATTAGATCATTACGGTAATGAAACGGTACGCAGTGCAGACCATCAGATTCTAGATCGACGCACATGATTTAAAATGTGGACCAGAAATCGTGGCGCGGACGATCACCATCTGACGGTTCAACTACGGTCGCGAACCGATCCCCCCATCCTCTAATCGTGGCCCTTGCTTTCGGATCAAGTGTCCCAGACACCACCCATGCCCCCCCGGCGGCGCAGGCCACTACGCCAGACCCACCCCGGCGGCGGCCATGGCCGAAGTTCGCCATTAACGCCCACCAGGCTTCAAAACGTGATCCGGATGGCTTATATGCGTAGCCCTATCAACTTCTAACTTGATTACGACCCTTTCTTCACAGGATTTCGCACACAGAGCACCGGCCGCAACACCTGGCGGCAACACGGCGGCGCCCATGACCGGAACTCACCACGCTGGCCCCTAAC
Organism: Zea mays; assembly: GCF_902167145.1. NCBI lineage: Eukaryota > Viridiplantae > Streptophyta > Magnoliopsida > Poales > Poaceae > Zea > Zea mays. The sequence goes on from NC_050097.1 coordinate 96,171,459, forward strand.
GCCCCAATTCTTACGCGAACGAGTGAGGTTGATCGAGCGAAGTCTAGGAAGTTCTCGTACCTTGGATCGACGAGTCTGGGGACGAGTACCACCGGACCGCGGAGAAATCGCACCAATTCACCTAGTCCGGCGAGCAATTTCCCAATTCCTATACGGTTCATGCGCCGAGCCCGAGTTGACGAAGACAACCACACACGACGGCGAGTCCCGCGAGCTCGCGCCCGAGGACGAGGCAGCGGTGCGGACGGACTTCACCGTTCTCTCTTCTCTCTCATGTTTCTCTCTGTGTGCTCAGCGATACGGATCACGGCGGCCCTCCCTTTCTTCGCATACTCAGCTCACCGCACCCCCAATACGCGGCTGCAACGGCGTAATAAGTCACGGTCTTATTTATAGTTGAGGGTGGAGTCACTATGACCGATCCTCGCGCTGAGAAGGTCGGTTGTGAAGGATCCGGGCAGAGCCTAGACGTCTGGTCGCGAGATTCCTGGCCATGCATAATCGTGCAGGCACCGGACCTGTAGGGATAAGGAGAGCGCAGGAGATTAAGCCGCCGGGGTCCCTGCGCAGGCTTCAGATAAAGGGAAACCGCCCGGATTTCCAGGAATCCAGTAGAGACTAGAGCGCCGATTTGGTTGCACGCGGCGACGAACGCGATGGAGCAAATCCGGTAAAGACGAAGCACCTGACGATGCGGGGTCCACCAGCCACCAGTGAAGAGGAAACACGCAACTCGGCTGATAGACCTGGGTCCACTTGTCGACCACAAGTGCAGGTGGGGCCCAGATGCCAGTGCGTGGCACGGGGGAAAGAAGGGAGAATGGGCCGCGCAGTGGAAATACGATATTGGGCCAATGCAAGGGTGATGATGAGCAGGCCAACCGGGATTTGGGCCCAAACGATGTTTTCCTTTTATCTTTTTATTTTCTGCTTTCCATTTTCTTTTCCCTATTTCATTTATTTTCAAGTTCCTTTTTCAGAATTCGGATTTTATATTTGGCACCCAACATGCAACACTCCAAAATATCCAATATGGTGCAAAATTATATTTTATTTGTTATCCTATTTAGACAAACACTTAAAATATGCAATCTACACAAAATAGTAATTAGGTATTTTAGAAAATCATTTCTAGTGTATAAAGTTTTATGGAGAGTCCTTGTAAATACATTTTTTATAGGAAAACTAACATCATTTAGGGATACTTCTATTTAAACTGTTTTTACACTTTTTGTTTAAGAGATGTAACCCTAAAGCTAACAAAATTATATTAAAGGATATTTTAATTTTTTTTAATCCTTTGAAGAATTTCCAATGAATTCCACCCACAAAATTTTGAGGTGTTCACATGTGATGATAAGTATAGATCGCAAAACCTTGAGCTCTTCTCTATTTTCTCAATTTACATTTTTTATTTAAAAATGTCAAAAGCAGATAGATGATCTGAAATCTGCCAACGATGGTGAGCTAGTTAACAATGCTTCTTGTCAGTTTTTTGTTTCTGTTCTGTCACACCCGGGTTTCGGGGCACCAAGACCCGGGCGCGAACATAATCACCAGGTGTGCTGGGACCAAGTCTCACACATATGATGAATCATGGCACAGGATCGAATGTCACATCTTTACTATATAATAGGAGTTCTATACAAAATAAATAATTACATTATAAGGAGACAACGGTCCAGCAACCCAAAGTTGACTGGGAGACGACGACCTAGACCTCTCACGAACAAATCGCAGCATCCTCCAAGCGCCTCATCCTGTGGTACCTGTTCTTGACCTGTGGGGGGTGTGAGACAGCAAGAGTGAGCTCACATACGTTCATCGCTCAACAAGTTGTGGGGAATAATGTGCATGAACTCGCCATAGGTGGGAGCTCACGTCAAGTGTAAGGCTTACCAAAGAGGATGGTTAGAGCTGAGCATTGCTTTTAAAGTTGGTCAAAATTTTATTAGCAATTACTAAGTATAAGTAAATACCAACCCAATTAAATGGTAGAACAAAAGTAACAACATCACCTGTGATGCAATGCATATGACAAATTGAATTTAAGTTCCATAAATTAATCATGTGAGGGTCCGAGCTGCTCTTGACCGTGAGCACGGCTAGTATACCAGTTTTACACTGTGCAGAGGTTGTGCATCTTTACCGACAAGTCATGTTACCCATCTGCCAAGGGATCGCGACTTCCCATACACCTCTACCGAGGAGGCGAGGCAGGGTAACACTACGGGGCCTTTACAAAGTTCCACTAGCTTCAGAAAACCCGCTACAGTTTATAGGAAGCTCCAATGCAGGGTTCTTGCCTGACCGCCATCGCAGCAAAATGAACCAAGGACCTCCCTACACTGACCACTCCCCTACTGCCCTTGCCCCTTTCGAGTAAGGTAGTCCTCCACTAGCTTTCCTAATTAATCAGCCAAGGGCGTCCATAAACCCTTGTGGTAGCACTGTTTTCCCGGGTGGTCGCTCCATGTTCCAATTAACATAATGATCTTATCATGAATAGTAATAAACAGATAATAAAAGTGTGATCATGAATAATGTATCTTCATACCCAAAACCACATAAAGCACTAGCAAGTACTACCCAAAAAGTTCAGTGGTAAACAAGGTATAAAGATAATCAAACTAGGGTAACCTATTGGGTCCCATCAAAAGTAACCTATGCAGATCATTATGATTAATTAGAACATGAGTGGGTAAAAAGAAGTGATCAAGGGCACAACTTGCCTGGGACTTGAGATTCCAGGTACCAGCTTTCTCTTCAGATGACACATGACCTCACTGCTAAACGTAGCAATACAAACAAACATATGTAGGCAAAATTACATTACATCAAACATAAGAACAACTGCATAATAATAATCTATGCGTCACTACGAGATTGTGGAATCGAGAACCACCAAGATCGGAGTCATGGTTGCGAAGTTATGACTTATGGGGGATCTATGTGATTTAACCATTAAACTATATTATAAATTAGTTAGTGTGAATCATATGAGAATTTATTCTATAAATAATTATCTCAACTTTTAATCTAAGTTATAAATTAACCATAGATCATATTCTATTAGATTACAATGATAAGCAGTTTAACAAGACTAACCAACATAAGTTAAATAAAGATCTACTTATAAAAGAATGAGACATGATATAATCAATATTGTTACTGCGGAGTAAATATTTATACGATACTAACGCAACTTGAACGGATCAAATCGGAGTTAAAACGGAGGAGTTATGAATTTCTGGAGTTATTTAGTGCTTGGTGTAGAATAGATCAAGTGAATAATTTTAGTTTAAGTTTCATGGCTAAACAAAGGTACTAGGTGATAAATAATATTAAAACAAAATTATTGCAACTGGAATGGGTCAAAAAGGAGCTAAAATGAATTAGTTATGAATTAAATAAGTTTCTGGATTTATTTTAACACTAAAAATCATTTTATAAATCATTTTCTATGATTTTCCTATCCACTGGACTGCGCCTCAATTAAACAGAAGCGCATGGGTTAACTTAGAACTTTTCCTAAGACCCAGCGCACAGTTAGACTGGACTGCGGGTTGATTTGACTCTCTTCGGGGGTCTCTTTAGAAAATGTTACACCGCGAAGGGGTATCTGTTGATATGGGTCGCCAGATTAGAAACAGACGTCCCAGATTAAATTCGATCAACCCGAACCGGTATGTATCACGGGCACGCGCTCGCGACCACAGGATCCCAGATCTACGGCTCTAGTTTATTCCCCCCAATAGGTATTCCCATGACTAATCTCCACCGTCCGTTCACGATCGAACGACAGGAAGCCTATCTTCCTCCCTCAGCTGCCAGGCGCGACGATGCTCCTGCGTCCCTTTCTCTCTCTCCTATCTCTCACTCTGTTCTCTCGTCTAACCTCACCCCGGCCATGAAGCCCGCCGGCCAGGGAGCCCAGAAATTCAGGTGCTCCAACGAAACTCCATATATTCTACTGTCGCGCAAAGGGGATGGTAGGGAGGACCCCATGGGGATTTCTCACCGGTAATGGAGGCAGCAACAGGGGAAGAAATCTGGCGAGCGATTCCCATGGTCCGAAGCTTCTTCGTCAAATTGGGGACTCCCAAAGCCACACCCCATTCTGGTAAGGCGCGCGGCGGCGATGAGGTTGTCGCGACCCCATGGACAGGGAGTGGCACAACAACGAGTGCATGGGGGAAGTTGGCGGAGATCGACGCAAGGAGCACGGGGCAAGCTTGGCGTCGACGCAGTGGAATTTGAGGGCGGAATCGCGGAGAAGACGGCGAACTTCTCCCTCTACGGCGGAGCTCCCCGCGGCGATCGATGGAGGTGCGCCAGGCTCAAGTTTATATGCACAGGAGGAGCGGATCAGCCACCACAGCCAACCGAAAGCCTTTGAGATCGGCGGAGTTTGTTGGAGTCCGCCACGTTTGGGAGCTTGGAGGAGATCTCGGCTGTGGGGCCCACGTACTCGTGCGCGGAGATCGGCAGCGATTGCGTGGAGATCGTTTCTGTTGCCTGCTCCTGAGAGAACGAAGAAGCTAACAAGAGGGTCCCACGCGCCAGCGTCACGGTGGAAAGAAAAAAAAAGAAGGAGAGGGAGAAAGTGGGCTGGCGAATTTGGGCTACGCGATGGTGTATGAAATACTGGGCCGGTTAGAAAAATAAAATGGGCCCAACACGCCGGTAGGTAAAGCCCTTTCTTTTTTTTATTCTTATTTCTTGTTTTCTTTCTCTCATTTCTATTCTAAGAGTAAGTTTTAAATTCATTCTTCAAATTCAAGTATGTGATACAAATGCAACAATACTGAAAACGCAGAATGAGATGCGTAATTTTATATTTCATTTATTAATTGTTCCTTTAATCTTCTAGTCCATGGAGGAAATACCCTACTTTACAAAACAGTTTGAAGGGATTTCAGTTCTTTTTCTTCATGTCAACATTTGATTTCCAATTTAAAAAGTCCAAATCAAAATTTTAAACTTATTATTTATCTATTCCTGAAAACTAAACTCAGAGGTAAAAAAAATCTTATTTAAAAGATATCTTAATTCCAAACCTTAGGAGAATTTCCCTAAATTCCAGAAATAGAATTTTTGGGTGTTACATGTTCATATCATAGATGGTTGCTAATTACTTTTTCAGCTTTAACTCGGTGGTGTTCTGATGCTGAGGAGTGGTGTGATCAAGGTTAGGCAGAGCCTGATCAGGTGACTATGTTTCTTGATGGTGCCCACGCCTTAAACTCTTCTATAACACCGTAAATCCTGTCTTTGGATTTAGGAAAAAAATTAAAACTCGAGAATTTAATATAAGTGTTTTCTAAGGAAGATGAAAAATAATAATAATAATAATCATATGACTTGACTTACTCTTTGAATAAACTATATAGTTAGCATTGCTTCCAAAGAACTAAATCCAAGTTAAAGTAATTCTTTATATTAAACATTGCTTTAAAAATGAAATATTTAATAAATATTATTTGGATTGAACTCCTGACTTTAATCATACATCCAAGATTATTTGTTGCATAACTGAAACATTTATCTAAATAAAACAAGGAATAATTAGTATAAAAGGTATATCCATAAATATATTGCATATCATACTGGGATTATTTGTTTGTGGCATTTATGTTTGAAGTGCTAAACTCAAACATGAATTCAAATTTGAGTTCAAAGTGAAAATGAAATTAGGAAAAATAAAACAGACAAGGAAAAGGAGAAGCATTGTACGCTGGTGGGACAAAACCTCTTGTCCCGGCCCAAAACCCCATCCTTTACCACGTGTAGCCCACGATGATGACCACTGTCACCGACGCGTGGGGCCCCTCATCAGTCATTTTCTCCACACCAGCCGCGCTCGTGGGTTGCTCGGTTCCGCTGATAGCGGGCCACTCGAGTCGGGTTCTCTCCTGTGCCGCGTGCACGCCTTTTGTTTCTCTAGCAAATGGACCCGGATCGTTGGATCCTTCTCCCACCTCGTAGCAAGCCTCAACAAAGTCCACAAATTCCTCGGTGTTAGTTGCAACAACCACCCACGATAGAAGGAGCCATCGTCATCCCCGTAACAGAAGACCCAACGTTCGCCGGGAGCTCGCGCGACATCATCGCGTCCAGCTCGGTGTCCACCCGATGCCTTATAAAATTGGAGCCGGTGACCTCCTCCTACCAGAGGCTAGAAGCTAACCACCGTTGCGTTGCATCGCTGGGATTTGGGGGAAAACAAATTTCAAATCGAAGTCGGCTTGTGATGGTGGTGACCGGCGATGGAAGACGAGTAGACGACAGTGGTGAGTAGGGTTTGTTGACTGAGTAGAGGTCGAGGGTGCGCCGGCCATGGTGCGGCTTCTCGGGCTACGGAGCCTAAGCTTCGGCCCGAAGGACTCGCCGCGGGAGATCCCCTCCACTGCCGACGTGGCCCCGCCCGTTGGCAGCAGTGCCTGGCACGTGCGCTTCTTCAACTCCGCCTTCTTCTGCGGGTGGATTTTCGTCAGCTACCTCTACAAGCACGACCATGCTGGAGTGCACGACTACATCTGCAACCGCATGTACACGCTCCCGCTGCCGGGGCTCGAGGCCTACCTCTTCCAGGTCTGCTACATGCTCGTCCACAAGCCTAGCCCTTCCCTCGACTGCTTCGTCATCGACACCTGCGCCAAGTCGCTCCGCATCGCTCTCAAGGTGCACTGGTTCCTCGCTGCAGAGCTTGAGCTGGAGGATGATGACGATCTCGATGGGATCGATATGGTGCAGGAGCAGTGCCAGGATGCAGCGACCGTGCAGGGCGAGTGGCCACCGCTGGTCCGGCCTTCACTTCCATCCCCTGTTGCCAGTCCACGAGAAAACACACTGGTGCTACACGAATCAATGAGAAGCAAAGTGGAAAACCACCATTACCAACTAATTTAGTAGCAGAGCTTCGAAAAGTCTCTTACAGAGATGAATAGCCCTTCTGCTGAAAAAATGAGCAGTGAGGACACGAGAATCTGAAGACCAGTCTGGTACCTGGAATCTTGAGTCTAAGGCAAGTTGTGCCCTTGATCACTTTTCTCTTTACCCAATAATGCTCCTATCAATCACTGTGACATGCTCATGTTAATTTGATGGGACCTAATAGGTTTCCCTAGCATTATTAATCCCACACCTTGCAGATAAAAAAACTATTAGTTAGTTTTGCTATTGTTCTACATGGTTTTGGGAAATTAATGTTACATTATGATCATGTTCCAGTTATATTGTTGTTTTAATTATTATTTATGACAAGATCATTGTGTTAATTGGAACATAGAGCGACCACTCGAGAAAATAGTGCTACCACAAGGGTGGTATGTGTAACACCCCTGGTGTTTATATTCCGCTCGACAACGAGTATGGATTTAAGCACGTAATATAAGTGGATAAAACAGATGCTAAATTTTAATCATCTTCGCTATCGCGATTTTAATATCGCATCTGTCGGGTACCGTAATTAGAGGTACCCCCAATACTCCTAAGCATGGCTGAAAAACATCTTCAAAACAGAACGTAAAGACTGGTAAGCACAACTCAAAGTTAAAGTCTTGCCAGCCAAGGGACGCGATCTCGTCTCACCTGAGCCCGGCCTCGGCCAAGAACAGTAGTCCCGGACGGATTCACGCCTCGCCCGAGGGCCTCCTCAGGCAGCGGGCGCACCCCCGGCTCGCCCGAGGCTAAGCTCGGGCCAACTTTGTCGTATAGCAACCTCGGCCAAATCGCCTTACCGCCGACCGTATCGCATGCGCATTTAATGCAGGGATCACCTGACATCTTATCCTGACACGCGCGCCTCAGTTGGCAAGGTCGAAATGACCGCAGTCACTTTGCCCCTTTACTAATCGTTCTGACAGGAAAACAACACTATTCACCCCGTTCCGACTACTATGCCAACCACCAGGGTAAGACTAACAATAGTAAGTCACGGCCTCTCCCGAGTTCAGCCTCGGGCGCAACAGGGAGCTCCGCCTCGCCCGACCCCAGGCCTTGGCCTCAGCCTCGGCCTCGGAAGAAGGTCCCCGCCTCGCCCGAGCTCAGCCTCGGCCTCGGGAGGAGTCACAACCTCGCCCGACCTCAGCCTCGGCCTTAGAAGAATTCACCGCCTCGCCCGACCTCGGCCTCGGACCGACTACGCTACAGGGGATACATCATTACCCTACCTCTAGCTAGCCGCCTCAGGCTATGAAGGAACAAGACCAGTGTCACATCTAGATTACTCCGGCAACAGGTAATGATGGTTCCTTGCATGCGTCCATGACGTCGATTGTTCTCAGCTCTCTACGAAGGCAAAGAAACGTCAGCAGGACCCAGGGCCGCACCGCCAGCTACGCTTCTACAGGGCTCAAGCACTTCTCCGTCGGCCACGTTAGCACATAGCTACACCCCCATATGTACAGCTGCACCATCCCCTTGTATCTATAAAAGGGGATGCCCAGGGCCTTCCCAAGGCACGCGAAAGAGGCTAACTTAGACGGCTCACTTCAAGGCCAAACCCTCTCCGGCGAAGCTTGTACCCCCTACTACGAGCACACGATGCAAGATAATATAAGCTTCATCCCACCTCTTGTGTTTCATCTTGCATCAATCCACCTGGGCAGGGACACGCAGCGTCAAATTCACTAGTCGGTTGAGGGTCCTCGTGGGTCCAAAACGCCGACAGTTGGCGCGCCAGGTAGGGGTGCAGCTGCGTGTTTGCGATACTTTCCCGTTGAGTTCCAGATGGACAATCTTCAGCAGCCTCTTCAGCCCAGGACGGTGCTCCGCTTTGGGAGTCTCGAATTCATGTCCCCCGACGGCAGCTACGACATGGTACTCCTCCCCCCGCAGCACGACAACAACGACGGTCGTCGGCTTGCCCGGCGGAGGCAAACTCGATGACGACATCTCCCCGTGGCGGAATAGGAACACCCGGGTTTGCCCTGCCACCCTCCTCGCCGGAGGAGGAGGAGATGGAGCAACCATGGCCAGGCAGGAGGCAGCACCTCGTCGGCTGCCAGACCAGAGCGAGTCGACGACGCCGACACCCCTGTGGGGGACATGTCGGGTGTTATCCTCGCACCTGGGACAACGATGGGTGTCGCTTCCCAGCAACGTGCCAACCCTAGGCGGGCTGATGATGCCGGCGCCCTTGTGAGGGACTTGTCGGGCATTAGTCTCGCACCTGAGATAACGACACATTCCATCTCCGATGCAATTTCACTGCCATCCACCAACCAGGAGGTACAATCAGTTTTCCATACTGTTCCCTTTAGATTCAGCTTCGACCCCCCAAGCGACCCCACTTCGGCAAGCGCTTTCGCAAGGGCATATCCTGACCTTCCGGGGTACCATATGTGGTCAACTTGGGACCTACTGATGGTCGTCTCAACCTCTGGACCCACGGGTTCAGAGGACGAGGACGACCCCGACTTCAGTTGGGATTTCTCCGGACTCCGTGATCCCAGTGTCGTGCGAGACTTCATATTCGCATGTGACCACTGCCTCTCCGGCTACTCTGACGATGGCCACAGCCTTGACGATGAGGGTTACGACCCAACTCGCGAGTGCTTCCACATCGATCAGGGCGATCACGACGAAGACAACCACCTCAGCATGCCAGGAAATGACGATGCCCCTGTGCCTGCGTCTCGCGTTGAGATCCCGCGGGAGCTAGCTGTGGCCCGGGTCCTTGCGGGGGGTCAGGGCACACAGCTCGAGCAACTCCGCGAGATGTAGGCCAAGCTCGACGAAGAAACGGGGCAACTTGTGCAGCTCCGACAAAACCTCGAGCAAGAGTGGGCAGGCCGAGCACTCGCTGGAGGAGAGCGTCATCGGGCCCGGGACGTCCAGCGCCATATTGTTGACGATGCCAGGGTAAGGCTGCCCCCGGCTTTCAACGGGGCCGACCAGAACCTAGCTGCAGCGGCGATGTTACTTCGAACAATGTCGGAACCATCCACCACCGAGGGGCGACGTATCCAGGGCGAACTCAAGGACCTCCTGGAAAATGCTGCAGCCCGACGAGCTGAGATATTTGCCTCCCGAAGGCGAGGATGCCCCTCAGAACATCACGCAGCGTCCTCCCGACACATGCGCGAGGCCTCGGTCCACACCAAGCACACAAGAGACGAGACACCTGCAGCCCGGGATCACCTTGGCGACGAGCAACACCGCCGCGACCGTCGAGCCCGCCTCGAGGAAAAGGTGCGCCGAGGCTACCACCCCAGACGTGGGGGACGCTACGATGGTGAGGAGGATCGGAGCCCCTCGCCCGAACCGCCAGGACCACGAGTCTTCAGCCAGGCCATACGACGGGCGCCGCTCCCGGCCCGGTTCTGGGCCCCGACTACCATTACTAAGTACTCAGGGGAGACGAGGCCGGAGTTGTGGCTCGCGGATTATCAGCTGGTGTGCCAGTTGGGAGGGACGGATGACGACAACCTCATCATCCGCAACCTCCCCCTTTTCCTCTCCGACGCTGCCCGGGCTTGGCTGGAGCATTTGCCTCCTGCGCAGATCTTCGATTGGGACGACCTAGTCAAGGCCTTCGCTGGAAATTTCCAAGGTACGTATGTGCACCCTGAGAACTCATGGGATCTCCGGAGCTGCCGCCAGCAGCCAGGGGAATCCCTACGAGAGTACATCCGGCGGTTTTCAAAGCAGTGCACCGAGTTACCCAACATCACCGACTCGGACGTCATCGGAGCGTTCCTCGCCGGCACCACTTGCCGGGACCTGGTAAGCAAACTGGGACGCAAGACACCCACCAAGGCGAGCGAATTGATGGACATAGCCACCAAGTTTGCCTCTGGTCAGGAGGCGGTCGAAGCCATCTTCCGGAAGGACAAGCAGCCTCAGGGAAGGCAGAAGGAAGACATCCCCGAGGCGTCCGTCCAGCGTGGCACAAAAAAGAAGACCAGGAAGAAGGCGCAAGCAAAACGCAACGCCGTTGACGCGGATCTCGTCGCTTCTGCCGAGCACAGGAATCCCCGGAAGCCTCCCGGAGGGGCCAACGTGTTCGACAAGATGCTCAAGGAGTCATGCCCCTATCACAGGGGTCCTGTCAAGCACAACCTTGAAGAGTGCGTCATGCTCCGGCGTTACTTCAATAAGGCCGGGCCCTCGGCAGAAGGTGGCAAGGACCAAGGCAACAACAAGAAGCGGACGACAAGGAAGAAGAATTCCCGGAAGTCCACAACTGCTTCATGATCTACGGTGGGCAAGTGGTGAATGCCTCGGCTCGACACCGCAAGCAAGAACGCCGGGAGGTCTGCTCGGTGAAGGTAGCAACGCCAGTCTACTTAGACTAGTCCGACAAACCCATTACCTTCGACCAAGGCGACCACCCCGACTGCGTACCGAGCCCAGGAAGGCGCCCGCTTGTCGTCGACCCTGTCATCAGCAACGCTAGGCTCTCCAAAGTCCTCATGGACGGAGGCAGCAGCCTCAACATCATCTATGCCGAGACCCTAGGGCTCTTGGGGGTCGATCTGTCCATGATCCGGGCCGGTGCAGCACCTTTTCACGGGATTGTCCCCGGCAAGCGTGTCCTGCCCCTTGGGCAACTTGATTTGCCTGTCTGCTTCGGAACTCCCTCCAACTTCCGAAAGGAAACCCACACTTTCGAGGTAGTCGGGTTCCGAGGGACCTATCACGCGGTGTTGGGAAGACCGTGCTACGCCAAGTTCATGGTCGTCCCCAACTACACGTACCTCAAGCTCAAGATGCCAGGCCCCAAGGGAACCATCACCGTCGGATCCACATACCGCCACGCTTACGAGTGCGACGTGGAATGCGTGGAGTATGCCGAAGCCATCGCCGAGTCTGAAGCCCTCATTGCCGACCTGGATGGCCTCTCCAAAGAGGCGCCCGACGCGAAGCGGCATGCCGACAACTTCGAACCAGCCGAGGCGGTTAAATCTGTCTCTCTCGACCCCAGCAACGATGCCAGCAAGAAAGTCAGGATCGGTTCCGAGCTCGACCCCAAATAGGAAGCAGTGCTCGTCGAGTTTCTCCGCGCAAACGTCGAAATTTTTGTGTGGAGTCCCTCGGACATGCCAGGCATACCGAGGGATGTCGCCGAGCACTCATTGGACATCCGAGCCGGTGCTCGACCCGTGAAACAGCACCTGCACCGTTTTGATGAAGAAAAGCGCAGAGCCATAGGCGAGGAGGTCCACAAGCTAATGGATGCATGGTTCATCAAAGAAGTATTCCATCCAGAATGGTTAGCTAACCCTGTACTTATAAAGAAAAAAGGTGGAAAATGGAGGATGTGTGTAGACTACACTGTGTTAAATAAAGCATGTCCAAAGGTTCCCTACCCTCTGCCTCGCATCGATCAAATTGTGGACTCCAACGCTGGGTGTGAAACCCTGTCTTTCCTCGATGCCTATTCAGGCTATCACCAAATCAAGATGAAAGGATCTGACCAGCTCGCGACTTCTTTTATCACACCTTTTGGCATGTATTGTTATACTACTATGCCATTTGGCTTGAGGAATGCAAGTGCAACATACCAAAGGTGCATGAACCATGTGTTCGGAGAGCACATCGGTAGAACGGTCGAGGCTTACGTCGATGACATCGTTGTCAAAACAAGGAAAGCCTCTGACCTCCTCTCTGACCTCGAGGTGACATTCAGATGCCTAAAAGCGAAGAGCGTAAAACTCAATCCCGAGAAGTGTGTCTTCGGAGTCCCCCGAGGCATGCTCCTAGGGTTCATCGTCTCCGAACGAGGCATCGAGACCAACCCGGAGAAAATCGCAGCCATCACCAACATGGGACCCATCAAAGATTTAAAGGGAGTACAAAGGGTCATGGGATGCCTTGCGGCTCTGAGCCGCTTCATCTCGCGCCTTGGCGAGAAAGGATTGCCCTTGCACCGCCTCTTAAGGAAGGTCGAGCGCTTCACTTGGACTCCCGAGGCCGAAGAAGCCCTCGGAAACCTTAAAGCACTCCTTACTAATGCGCCCATCTTGGTGCCCCCCGCTGCGGGAGATGCCCTCTTGATTTACGTAGCCGCGACCACTCAGGTGGTCAGCGCTGAGGTCGTAGTCGAGAGACGAGAAGAGGGGCATGCACTGCTAATCCAGAGGCCAGTCTACTTCATTAGCGAGGTGCTATTCGAGACCAAAATCCGCTACCCACAAATCCAGAAGCTACTGTAAGTAGTGATTCTAACACGGTGAAAGTTGCGACACTACTTCGAGTCTCATCTGGTGACTGGTGTCATCCTTCCCCTGGGAGAGATCATCCAGTGTCGAGAGGCCTCGGGTAGGATAGCAAAATGGGCAGTGGAACTCATAGGGGAACACTTTCATTCGCTCCTCGTAAGGCCATAAAATCCCAAGTCTTGGCAGACTTCCTAGCTGAATGGGTCGACACCCAATTGCCGACAGCTCCAATCCAGGCCGAACTTTGGACCATGTACTTCGATGGATCGCTTATGAAAACCAGAGAAGGTGCTGGCTTGCTCTTCATCTCACCCCTCGAGAAACATGTGCGCTACGTGATACGCCTCCATTTTCCAGCGTCAAACAACGTGGCCGAATACGAGGCCTTGGTTAATGGGTTGTGCATCACCGTCGAGCTAGGAGTTCGGCGCCTCGACGCTCGTGGCGACTCGTAGCTTGTTATTGACCAAGTCATGAAGAACTCTCACTGCCGCGATCGAAAAATGGAGGCCTACTGCGACGAAGTTCGGCGCTTGGAAAATAAGTTCTATGGGCTGGAACTCAACCATGTTGCTCGACGGTACGAGACTGCGGATGAGCTGGCTAAAATAGCCTCGGGTCGGACGACGGTTCCCCCGAATGTCTTCTCTAGGGACATATATCAACCATCCGTCAAACTCAACGACGCACCCGAACCCGAGGGGACCTTGGCCCAGCCCGAGGTACCCTCGGCCGACGAGGGTGAGGCCCTGCGTGTCGAGATAGAGCAGAATGGGGTCACGCCAAACCTAAACTGGCAGACCCCATACCTGGAATATCTCCTCCGAGGAGAGCTGCCCCTCGACAAGGCCGAAGCTCGGCGACTGGCTCGGCGCGCCAAGTCGTTCGTTTTACTAGGTAATGAAAAAGAGTTGTACCACCGCAGCCCCTCAGGCATTCTCCAACGATGCATATCCATCGCCCAAGGATAAGAGCTGTTACAGGAAATACACTCGGGGGCTTGTGGTCACCATGAAGCACCTCGAGCCCTCGTAGGAAACGCTTTCCGACAAGGTTTCTACTGGCCGACCGCAGTGGCCGACGCCACTAGGATTGTACGCTCCTGCCGAGGGTGTCAATTCTACGCGAGACAGACGCACCTGCCCGCTCAGGCCCTATAGACAATACCTATCACTTGGTCGTTTGCTGTATGGGGTCTGGACCTTGTCGGTCCGTTGCAGAAGGCACCCAGGGGCTTCACGCACCTGCTGGTCGCCATCGACAAATTCTCCAAATGGATCGAAGTCCGACCCCTAACCAGCATCGGGTCCGAGCAGGCGGTGGCGTTCTTTACAAATATCATCCACCGCTTTGGAATCCCAAACTCCATCATCACCGACAATGGCATGCAACTCACTGGGAAAAAGTAGTTAGACTTCTGCGAAGGCCACCACATCCGTGTGGACTGGGCCGTCGTAGCTCACCCAATGACAAATGGGCAGGTGGAGCGCGCCAATGGCATGATTTTGCAGGGACTAAAACCGAGGATCTACAACGACCCCAACAAGTTTGGCAAGCGGTGGATAAAAGAGGTACCCTCGGTGGTTTGGAGTCTGAGGACGACGACGAGCCGGGCCACGGGTTTCTCGCCGTTTTTCCTAGTTTATGGGGCTGAGGCCATCCTACCCACGTACTTAAAATACGGCTCCTCGAGGACAAAGTCATACGACGACCAAAACATCCAGACCAGCCGAGAGGATTCATTGGACCAGCTGGAAGAGGCTCCGGACGTAGCCTTACTACACTCGGCGTGGTATCAGCAGTCTCTGCGACGCTACCACGCCCAAAGGATTCGGCCCTGAGGCTTCCAAGTGGGAGATTTGGTGCTTCGGCTATGACAAGACGCCCGAGGGCGCCACAAGGTTACTCCTCCCTGGGAAGGGCCATTCATCATCGCCAAAATTTTGAAGCCCAGGACATACAAGCTGGCCAACGATCAAGGCGAGGTCTACAGCAACGCTTGGAACATCGAACAACTACGTCGCTTTTATCCCTAAAGTGTTTCAAGTCGTTCATGTATCTCGGTCCCTTTACATGTATAAATAAAAAGTCTAACTGTCAAGGGAGGATCGGCCTTGCCTCAGCAAAAACCGACCCTCCCTCGGGGGCTAGAAGGGCGGAACCCCCTCTGCGTCAAAATTTTCCTCGGAAAAGTTTTCTACCAAAACGACTTCCGTGCCTTTCGACTATATCGATAACGAAATCCTAAAAACGAGCGAGAGAGACCTTGAACGGCAAGGCCGACCGAGCCGAGGGACTCCTACGCCTCCGGGATACGGAGACCTCACTCATCACCTTCCGCGAAAAGTAACTCGCGCTCGGATAAGTGATTCTGCTACCGAACAAGTCCTAACGCACGAAACAAGAGGAAAGAGAACATAGCTTTATACTCTAACACTAAAAATGTTTAGGCCTCAGCGTCCGCAAGAAACATACACATACTTAGAATAAACTGTTCCCCACAGGCTCAGGTGTCGGCAGGGGGAGGAGCAGCACCCTCGGCGTCGTTCCTACCCGCGGCGGAATCTGGCCCAACCTCGGACGGTGACACAGGCGGAAAGATCTCCACCTCAAAAAAGGAAGCCAACGCCGCGCCTGGGCCCTCGGCAGCCGCATCAAGCCTTTGGACCTCGGCTAGGGTGGCCTCCTCTTCGTCGGGTAAGCAGTAGCCCTCGCTGACCCGCTCCAAATCCACGTCATAGTGGGAAGCGAGGACAGCGAAGGCTCGCCTAACGCCGTGGTGCAGCGCCCCGCAGAGTCTGCTGCGCACGTGGCCGCCCAAGGCCCACAGGTGACTCTGGGGGAGCTGCCCGAGGGGACGTCGTCGAGGCCAAAGGTCCGGCAGAAGGCAGAGATGGCCTCGGACATGGCCATGCGGTCGGCCTCCTTCTGCTCAGCCGCCTGGGCAAGCGCCTTGCAGTTCTTGACGGACTCGTTAATAGCCGTCTCGAACCCTGAAGACAGCCGGGCAATATTCTTCAGACACGAGGAGAAGAATGAAGCTAAAACAAAGTCACAAAGCAGGCAAAACATACCTTCGGCCCGGGCATGCTGCTGTGAGGCCATGGCTTGGGCGGACCGGGCAGACCCGACGGCCACGGCCAGGCCCTCCGCAAGGGTCTCGGCCCGAGCGGTCGCCTCGGGTCTAGAAGGGGGAACCCCCTCTGCGTCAAAATTTTCCTTGGAAAAGTTTTCCACCAAAACGACTTTCGTGCCTTTCGACTATATCGATAGCAGAATCCTAAAAATGAGCGAGAGAGACCTCGAATGACAAGGCCAACCGAGCCAAGGGACTCCTACGCCTCCGGGATACGGATACCTTACTCATCACCTTCCGCGAAAGGTAGCTCATGCTTGGATAAGTGATTCTGCTACCGATGAACAAGTCCCAATGCTCAAAATAAGAGGAAAGAAACACAGCTTTATACTCAAATACCCAAACGTTCAGGCCTCAGCAGCCACAGAAAACAAACACACATACTTAGGATAACTATGCTACATAGACTTAGACGTCGGCAGCACCCTCGGCGGTTTTCCCGACCTACGGCAGATGTCTTAGTACTTAAAGCAATTACATTTTGCTCTCAGGCAAATACCATTACATTCCTGTCAGGGACCATAATTAGGGGTACCCTCAAGACTCCTAAATCTCAGCTGGTAACCCCTATCAGCACAAAGCTGCAAAGGCCTGATGGGTGCGATTAAGTCAAAGGTCGGTCCATTCGAGGGACGCGATCACGCCTCACCCGAGCCCAGCCTCGGGCAAGGGCAGCCGACCCCGGAGGATCTACGTCTCGCCCGAGGACCCCCTCCAGCAACTGGCACACCTTCGGCTCGCCCGAGGCCTAGTCTTCGCCAAGAAGCAACCTTGGCCAAGTCGCCACGCCAACCGACCGAATCGCAGGGGCATTTAATGCAAAGGTGGCCTGACACCTTTATCCTAGCGCGCGCCCTCCAGTCGATAGAGCCGAAGTGACCGTAGTCACTTCGCCGCTCCACTGACCGGTCTGACAAGAGGACAGCGCCGCCTGCGCCGCTCCGACTGCTGTGCCACTCGACAGAGTGAGGCTGACAGCAGCCAAGTCCGGCTTCAGGCGTCATAGGAAACTCCGCTTCGCCCGACTCCAGGGCACGGACTCGGGCTCAACCCCAGAAGACGACGAACTCCGCTTCGCCCGACCCCAGGGCTCGGACTCGGGCTTAGCCCCGGAAGACGACGAACTCCGCTTCGCCCGACCCCAGGGCTCGGACTCGGGCTCAGCCCCAGAAGACGACGAACTCCGCTTCGCCCGACCCCAGGGCTCGGACTCGGGCTCAGCCTTGGAAGACGACGAACTCCGCTTCGCCCGACCCCAGGGCTCGGACTCGGGCTCAGCCCCAGAAGACGACGAACTCCGCTTCGCCCGACCCCAGGGCTCGGACTCGGGCTCAGCCCCGGAAGACGACGAACTCCGCTTCGCCCGACCCCAGGGCTCGGACTCGGGCTCAACCCCGGAAGACGACGAACTCCGCTCCGCCCGACCCCAGGGCTCAGACTCAGCCCTGGCCTCAGCCGACGGTCTCCGCCTCGCCCGACCCAGGGGCTCGGACTCGACCTCGGCCTTGGAAGACAGACTCGACCTCGACCTCGGAGGAGCCTCCACCTCGCCCAACCCAGGGCTCGGACCGACCACGTCATGGGAGTCGCCATCATTACCCTACCCCAAGCTGACTCAGGCTACGGGGAACAAGACTGGCGTCCCATCGGGCTCGCTCCGCTAAACAAGTAATGATGGCGCCTCGCACGCTCTATGACGACGGCGGCTCTTAGCCCCCTTATGGAAGCAAGAAGACGTCAGCAAGGACTCGACAGCCCCGACAGCTGTCCTTCCGCCAGGCTCCAGCGCTCCTCCGACGGCCACGACACCACACGAACCGGGTGCCAAAACCTCTCCGGCTGCCACGATGGCATGTACTTAGGGCACTAGATCTCCTCCGCTAGACACGTTAGCACACTGCTACACCCCCCATTGCACACCTGGATCCTTTCCTTATGCCTATAAAAGGAAGGTCCAGGGCCCTCTTACAGAAGGTTGGCTGTGCGGAGAAGGACGGGACGGCGCTCGCGCAGGGCCGCTCGCGCAGGGCCGCTCGCTCCCTCCCGCATGGACGCTTGTAACCCCCTACTGCAAGCGCACCCGACCTGGGCGCGGGACAAACACGAAGGCCGCGGGTTTCACCTCTCACGCCTGTCTCCCTCCGGCTCCTCTTCCCCCCTTCGCGCTCCGTCTCGCGCCGACCCATCTGGGCTGGGGCACGCGGCGAGAATTTACTCGTCGGTCCAGGGACCCCCCGGGTTCGAAACGCCGACAGTTGGCGCGCCAGGTAGGGGCCTGCTGCGTGTTGACAAACAGCTTCTCGTCAAGCTCCAGATGGGCAGTCTCCAGCAACCTTTCCAGCCCGGGACGGTGCTCCATTTCGGGAGTCTTGAGTTCATGTCCCTCGACGGCAGCTGTGACATGATACTCCTTCCCTCGCCGCGCGACAGTGACAATGGCGGCCGACAACCCGCCCGCCGACGGCGGAATCGACGACGTCTTCCCCACGTGGTGGAAGCACAACATTTGGGCTTGTCCCGTCCCCTCCCCCACCGACGGAGGAGGAGGCGGGGCAACCAAGGCCAAGCAGGAGGCGGCACCTCGTCGGCTGTCGAGCGAGTCGACGGCGTCGGCGCCCCAACAGGGGGCACGTCGGGCATCGACCTCGCGTTTGAGGCGAGGACGAGCGTCGTCTCCCCGCAACACGCCAAACCCAAGCAAACGGACGACGCCAACACGCTCGCAAATGACTTGCTGGGCGTCACCCTCGTACCTGAGACGGCAGTGCAGTCTACCCCTGACGTGACTTCGTCACCGCCCGTCTACCAAGAGGTACCGACCGATTCCCATCTCGCGCCTTTTGGATTCAGCCTCAACCCACCAAGCGACTTCGCTTTGGTGGACGCTCTCATAGAGGCGAGTCCAAACCCTCTGGGGTATCGTATGCGGTCACCCTGGGACCGGCTGACAGCCGTCTCAACCTACGGGCCCTCGGGGTCCGAGGAAGATGACGAGCCCGACTTTAGTTGGGATTTCTCTGGACTTGGTAACCCCAGTGCCATGCGGGACTTTATGACCGCGTGCAACTACTGCCTTTTCCGACAGTTCTGACGGTAGCCGCAGCCTCGGCGACGAGGACTGCAGCCCAAGTCGTGAATGTTTCCACGTCGATCTAGGGGGCCCGACGAAGGCAACCATCTTGGTATGCCGGAGAACGGTGACCTCCCTAGGCCTGTGCCTCGCGTTGACATCCTTCGGGAGCTAGCTGTGGTCCCTGTCCCGACGGGGGGTCATGACCCACAGCTCGAGCAAATCCGCGAGATGCAGGCCAGGCTCGACGAGGGAGCAGGAACACTTGAGCCGTTCCGCCGAGACAATGGGCAGGAATGGGCGGGCCAACCTCTGGCCGGAGAAGTGCGTCATCTACCCCAGGGCATCTAGCACCTCGTCGCCGACGATGTCAGGGTAAGGCCGCCACCGGTTTCCAGTGGGGTCGGCCAGAACTTGGCTGCAGCGGCAATACTTCTCCGCGCGATGCCGGAGCCACCAACCACCGAGGGGCGGCGTATCCAGGGAGAGCTCAAGAACCTCCTGGAGGACGCCGCGGTCCGACAGGCCGAAAGCTCCGACTCCCAAAGGTAGGGGTACCCCTCGGAACATCGCGCCGTGACTTCCCGATTCATGCGGGAAGCCTCGGTCCACACCGGGCGCACGCGCAACATAGCGCCTGCGGTCTCGGGTCGCCTCGGCAACGAGAACCATCACCGCAACCGTCGGGCCCACCTCGACGAGAGGGTGCGCCGAGGCTACCACCCCAGGCGTGGGGGCGCTACGACAGCGGGGAGGATCAGAGTCACTCGCCCGAACCACCCGGTCCGAAGGTTTTTAGCCGCGCCATACGACGGGCGCCGTTCCCGACCCGGTTCCGAACCCCGACTACTATCACAAAGTACTCGGGGGAGACGAGACCGGAACTGTGGCTCGTGGACTACCGGCTGGCCTGCCAACTGGGTGGAACGGACGATGACAACCTCATCATCCGCAACCTCCCCCTGTTCCTTTCCGACACCGCTCGCGCCTGGCTGGAGCACCTGCCTCCGGGGCAGATCTCCAACTGGGACGACTTGGTCCAAGCCTTCGCCGGCAATTTCCAGGGCACGTACGTGCGCCCTGGAAACTCCTGGGATCTCCGAAGCTGCCGCCAGCAGCCGGGAGAGTCTCTTCGGGACTACATCTGGCGATTCTCGAAGCAGCGCACCGAGCTGCCCAACATCACCGATTCGGATGTCATCGGCGCGTTCCTCGCCGGCACCACCTACCGCGACCTGGTGAGCAAGCTAGGTCGCAAGACCCCCACCAGGGCGAGCGAGCTGATGGACATCGCCACCAAGTTCGCCTCTGGCCAGGAGGCGGTCGAGACCGTCTTCCGAAAGGACAAGCAGCCCCAGGGCCGCCCACCAGAAGATGTCCCTGAGGCGTCAACTCAGTGCGGCGCCAAGAAGAAAGGCAAGAAGAAGTCGCAAGCGAAACGCGACGCCGCCGACGCGGACCTTGTCGCCGCCGCCGAGTACAAGAACCCTCGGAAACCTCCCGGAGGTGCCAACCTCTTCGACAAGATGCTCAAGGAGCCATGCCCCTATCATTAGGGGCCCGTCAAGCACACCCTTGAGGAGTGCGCCATGCTCCGGCGCCACTTTCACAAGGCCGGGCCACCCGCGGAGGGTGGCAGGGCTCGCGACGACAACAAGAAGGAAGATCACCAGGCAGGAGAGTTCCCCGAGGTCCACGACTGCTTCATGATCTATGGTGGGCAAATGGCGAACGCCTCGGCTCGGCACCGCAAGCAGGAGCGTCGGGAGGTCTGTTCGGTAAAGGTGGCGGCGCCAGTCTACCTAGACTGGTCCGACAAGCCCATCACCTTCGACCAAGACGACCACCCCGACCGCGTGCCAAGCCCGGGGAAATACCTGCTCGTTGTCGACCCCGTCATCGGTAACGTCAGGCTCACCAAGGTCCTCATGGACGGAGGCAGCAGCCTCAACATCATCTACACCGAGACCCTCGGGCTCCTGTGGATCGATCTGACCTCGGTCCGAGCAGGCGCTGTGCCTTTCCATGGGATCATCCCCGGGAAGCGCGTCTAGCCCCTCGGACGACTCGATCTACCCGTCTGCTTTGGGACACTCTCCAACTTCCGAAGGGAGACCCTCACGTTCGAGGTGGTCGGGTTCCGAGGAACCTACCACGCAGTACTGGGGAGGCCCTGCTACGCCAAGTTCATGGCCGTCCCCAACTACACCTACCTCAACCTCAAGATGTCGGGCCCCAACGGGGTCATCACCGTCGGCCCCACGTACCGACACGCGTACGAATGCGACGTGGAGTGCATGGAGTACGCCGAGTCCCTCGCCGAATCCGAGGCCCTCATCGCCGACCTGGAGAGCCTCTCTAAGGAGGCACCAGACGCGAAGCGCCACGCCGGCAACTTCGAGCCAGCGGAGACGGTTAAATCCGTCCCTCTCGACCCCAGCAACGACGCCTCCAAGCAGATCCGGATCGGCTCCGAACTCGATCCCAAATAGGAAGCAGTGCTCGTCGACTTTCTCCACGCAAACGCCGATGTTTTTGCGTGGAGTCCCTCGGACATGCCCGGCATACCGAGGGATGTTGCCGAGCACTCGCTGGATATCCGAGCTGGAGCCCAACCCGTAAAGCAGCCTCTGCGCCAATTCGACGAAGAAAAGCATAGAGCCATTGGCGAGGAGATCCACAAGCTAATGGCAACAGGGTTCATCAAAGAGGTATTCCATCCCGAATGGCTCGCCAACCCTGTGCTTGTGAGAAAGAAAGGAGGGAAATGGCGGATGTGTGTAGACTACACTGGTCTGAACAAAGCATGTCCGAAAGTTCCCTACCCTCTGCCTCGCATCGATCAAATCATGGATTCCACCGCTGGGTGCGAAACCCTGTCTTTCCTCGATGCCTACTCGGGGTATCACCAGATCAGGATGAAAGAGTCCGACCAGCTCGCGACTTCTTTCATCACACCCTTTGGCATGTACTGCTATGTTACCATGCCGTTTGGTTTGAGGAATGCGGGTGCAACGTACCAACGGTGCATGAACCACGTGTTCGGCGAACACATTGGCCGAACGGTCGAGGCCTACGTCGATGACATCGTAGTCAAGACAAGGAAAGCCTCCGACCTCCTTTCCGACCTTGAAGCGACATTCCGATGTCTCAAGGCGAAAGGCGTGAAGCTCAATCCCGAGAAGTGTGTCTTTGGGGTTCCCCGAGGCATGCTCTTGGGGTTCATCGTCTCCGAGCGGGGCATCGAGGCCAACCCGGAGAAGATCGCGGCCATCACCAGCATGGGGCCCATCAAGGACCTGAAAGGCGTACAGAGAGTCACGGGGTGCCTTGCGGCTCGAGCCGTTTCATCTCGCGCCTCGGCGAAAGAGGCCTGCCTCTGTACCGCCTCTTAAGGAAGGCCGAGTGCTTCACTTGGACCCCTGAGGCCGAGGAAGCCCTCGGGAACCTGAAGGCGCTCCTCACGAACGCGCCCATCTTGGTGCCCCCCGCTGCCGGAGAAGCCCTCTTGATCTACGTCGCCGCGACCACTCAGGTGGTTAGCGCCGCGATTGTGGTTGAGAGACGAGAAGAGGGGCATGCATTGCCCGTACAGAGGCCAGTCTACTTCATCAGTGAGGTACTGTCCGAGACCAAGATCCGCTACCCACAAATTCAGAAGCTGCTGTACGCAGTGATCCTGACACGACGGAAGTTGCGACACTACTTTGAGTCTCATCCGGTGACTGTGGTGTCATCCTTCCCCCTGGGGGAGATCATCCAGTGCCGAGAGGCCTCGGGTAGAATTGCAAAGTGGGCGGTGGAAATCATGGGCGAGACAATCTCGTTCGCCCCTCGGAAGGCCATCAAGTCCCAGGTCTTGGCGGACTTTTGTGGCTGAATGGGTCGACACCCAGCTCCCAACAGCTCCGATCCAACCGAAACTCTGGACCATGTTTTTCGACGGGTCGCTGATGAAGACAGGAGCAGGCGCAGGCCTGCTCTTCATCTTGCCCCTCGGGAAGCACCTGCGCTACGTGCTATGCCTCCACTTCCCGGCGTCCAACAATGTGGCTGAGTACGAGGCCCTGGTCAATGGGTTGCGCATCGCCATCGAGCTGGGGGTCCGACGCCTCGACGCTCGCGGTGACTCGCAGCTCGTCATCGACCAAGTCATGAAGAACTCCCACTGCCGCGACCCGAAGATGGAGGCCTACTGCGATGAGGTTCGGCGCCTGGAAGACAAGTTCTACGGGCTCGAGCTCAACCACATCGCCCGACGCCACAACGAGACTGCGGACGAGCTGGCTAAAATAGCCTCGGGGCGAACAACGGTTCCCCCGGACGTCTTCTCCCGAGACCTGCATCAACCCTCCGTCAAGACCGACGACACGCCCGAGCCCGAGAAGGCCTCGGCCCAGCCTGAGGCACCCTCGGCTCAGTCCGAGGTACCCTCGGCTCGGCCCAAGGCACCCTCGGCTCAACCCGAGGCACCCTCGGCTCGGCCCGAGACACCCTCGGCCCCCGAGGGTGAGGCACTGCGCATCGAGGAGGAGCGGAGCGGGGTCATGCCTAATCGAAACTGGCAGACCCCGTACCTGCAATATCTCCACCGAGGAGAGCTACCCCTCGACCGAGCTGAAGCTCGACGGTTGGCGCGGCGCGCCAAATCGTTCGTCTTGCTGGGAGACGGGAAGGAGCTCTACCACCGCAGCCTCTCGGGCATCCTCCAGCGATGCATTTCCATCGCCGAAGGCCAGGAGCTCCTACAAGAGATACACTCGGGGGCTTGCGGCCATCACGCGGCACCTCGAGCCCTTGTTGGAAACGCCTTCCGACAAGGTTTCTACTGGCCGACGGTGGTGGCCGACGCCACTAGAATTGTCCGCACCTGTGAAGGGTGTTAGTTCTACGCAAGGCAGAACCACCTGCTCACTCAGGCCCTGCAGACCATACCCATCACCTGACCGTTTGCTGTGTGGGGTCTGGACCTAGTCGGCCCCTTGTAGAAGGCACCCGGGGGCTACACGCACCTGTTGGTCGCCATCGACAAATTCTCCAAGTGCATCGAGGTCCGACCCCTAAACAGCATCAGATTCGAACAGGCGGTGGCATTCTTCACCAACATCATCCATCGCTTTGGGGTCCCAAACTCCATCATCACCGACAACGGCACCCAGTTCACCGGCAGAAAGTTCCTGGACTTCTGCGAGGATCACCACATCCGGGTGGACTGGGCCGCCGTGGCTCACCCCATGACGAATGGGCAAGTAGAGCGTGCCAACGGCATGATTCTACATGGACTCAAGCCTCGGATCTACAACGACCTCAACAAGTTCGGCAAGCGATGGATGAAGGAGCTCCCCTCTGTGGTCTGGAGTCTGAGGACGACGCCGAGCCGAGCCACGGGCTTCACACCGTTCTTTCTAGTCTATGGGGCCGAGGCCATCTTGCCCACAGACTTAGAATACGGTTCCCCGAGGACGAGGGCCTACGCCGACCAAAGCAATCAAGCTAATCGAGAAGACTCACTCGACCGGCTAGAAGAGGCTTAAGACATGGCCTTACTACACTCGGCGCGGTACCAGCAGTCCCTGCGATGCTACCACGCCCGAGGGGTTCGATCCCGAGACCTCTAGGTGGGCGACCTGGTGCTTCGGCTGCGACAAGACGCCCGAGGGCGGCACAAGCTCACGCCTCCTTGGGAAGGGCCTTTTGTCATTGCCAAAGTTCTGAAGCCTGGGACGTACAAGCTGGCCAACAGTCAAGGCGAAGTCTACAACAACGCTTGGAACATCCGACAGCTACGTCGCTTCTACCCTTAAGATGCTTTCAAGTTATTCGTACGCCTCGTTCACACACGAAGTCCAATCGTCAAGGAAGGGTCAGCCTTGCCTCGGCTAAGCCCGACCCTCCATCGGGGGCTAAAAGGGGGAAACCCCCTCTGCGTCAATATTTTCCTCGGAAAAAGATCTTTTCTGCCAGAATGTCTTTCGTGCTTTTCGACTACTTCGAAAGTGGATCCTGAAAACGACGGAGTACACGTAAGCAGCCAAGGCTGACCGAGCCGAGGGACTCCTACGCCTCCGGGATACGGATACCTCACTCATCACCTTCTGCGATAAGTAACTCACGCTCGGATAAGTGATTCCGCGGACCGAACAAGTCTTCATGCTCGAAAACTCCTCTGCCGAAACAATTTTTCGGGCCTTCTCGACTGCGTCGGTGACAGAACCCTATGGACGAGCAAGAGTGCACGTAAGCGGCAAGGTCGACCGAGCCGAGGGATTCCTACGCCTCTGGGGTACGGATACCTCACTCATCACCTTCCGTGAAAAGTAACTCTCGCTCGGACGAACAATTCTGTTACCGACAAATAAGTCCGGATACTCGAAACAAGAGGAAAAGAAACGCAGCTTTACAACACGATGACAGTGTGTTTGGGCCTCGGCTGCCGCAGAAAACATACACGCAATACAAGATGATCCGATCCTGCAGGCTCGGATCTTGACAGTTGAAGGGAGCAGCAACACCCTCGGCGTCAACTACACCTTCGGCGAGGTCCGACCTAGCCTCGGACGGCGACGCGGTCGGAGGATCTCCACTCCGAAGGACGACATCAGCACCACGCCCGAGCCATTGCTGCCAGGGCCTTCTCCAGGAATCCGGCTCGAGCAGACGGCTCGGGCCGGTCACCCCGAAGCCTCAGCCAGCTGTCCCCCGAGGACATCGGCTCGGCTTGCGGCCTCGGCAACTCAACTCCGGCGTCGGTCCTGCCAGTGGACGACCCGGCCAGGCTCTGGCCGACCAAGTCTTCTTTTCGAGCCAACTCTGCCTCTGTTCGTGCTGACACCGCTACCTCCGGCTTCGGCTCATCGAAGAGCGGCCGAAGGTTTCCTTTAACTAAGCAAGAGAAGCCTCGGACAGCAAGGCCGACCGAGCCGAGGCACTCCTACGCCTCTGGGATACGGATACCTCACTCGTCACCTTCGCACGAGGCGACTCACGTTTGGTGAAGCGGTTCAGATAGCCGACAGGCAAGTCTTAGTGCTCGAAACAAGGAAGAAACACGGCTCTGTGCCGAAAATACATATATGTTCAGGCCCCGACAGCCACAATGAACAAAACACCGGCATTCAAGGTGCCATTACAAATGGAACTCCGGTTTCACCTCCGCGGGTACGAACAACCCCCCACATTGGGGGGCCTGCGGAGCAACAGAAGGCCGACGGATGGCTCGTCTTCGCCCGCTCCAGCAGCGGCGATGACGACGACTTCTGCTCCGGGGGGCCGAACAGCAGCAGCGATGACCTCAGGGCGGATGCTGCTGCCATAAGGCCCTCGCCCATGCCCTCACTCGAGAGGCAAGGACGAGCAGAAGGCCGTAGAGTTGGAGGTCAGTCCGTGGGCGGCACCGGCTATCTCGTCGGCGGAGAAACCTCTTCTGGCTGCCGTGGCGGAAGGTGGTGCCGGAAGCGGCTCCGAAGCCACTCAGGTCAGAGAGCCGGGCACGCAGCAGCTGCCAGCGCCACGAACGGCGAACGCCCTTCCCCCCGATCACTGAGGGAAGGAGCGGGCCGCCGCCCGCGCAAGGACCCACCCCAACTCGGCGCACTCCCCTCCCCAGCACTGATGATGAACATCCTTGAAGCTGAGGGAGGGGCGGAGGCTGCAACCCGGCTTGCCTCTCCCCACCCAGGGGTTGGTGGTCACCGTCTTGGGTGACCACCGGCGAGGGGATGCAGCCGGGCCGCCTGATGAAAATCCTTGAAGCCGAACGATGGCTGAAAGGTACCAACTTCCACGAGGTTGCGTTCCTCCAACGACAAGGCGAAAGGATTGCGGGTGTTCCCTATCCGGGGGCTCGGAAGGTGGAAGGACGCGATGCATAAGGGAGCGCAAAGACATGGTCGCCTTTCAAGGGGATCACCCTCCTTTTAAAGGCAACTCTCCCCACATGCGTCCTCAGCCATCGCGGGCTGAGTCTTCTCCAACACGCTCCAAGGTCCTCCCCCTACGGCACGGGGGCTGGGTCCCACGCGTCATGCAAGCTGGCCCAGGGCAGAAGAAGCCAAACCGCCGTGCGCGGTGCATGCAACCGCCCAGCGGTTACAAGCATTCCTCCACTTTCGCCCAGACCAGCGGGTGAAAGGGCGGACAGCCATGCAGTCGGCATGCAACCACGCCAAGTGGGCGCACCCCTCCGATTCCAACGCGCCCAGCATGGAGGCCCAGGCCCACACGTCATGCAACCGGCGTGCCAGTTGCTACGTGCGAGCAACTTCACCACCACTCGCGCCACTACCGCGCCTCCTCGACTGCGGAACCAGTACCACGACTCGAGGCAACCCTGCGTATGATCCAACAGCGCCAGCCAGGCGCATCGGTCACGGGCCAGTCAGCCGCGGGAGAAGGCACGATGGTCGATGCGGCCAAAAATGGGCTGGCAGTAATGGCGGTGGCAGGTGGGCAGAAGCAGCGGTCACGTCGCCAGTCGAGCTCATGTCCCCTCGTGGGACAGCGAGAGAACCCTCTCCCACGGCGTGAAGACGACGCGCCCGTGTTCCGTTCCTCGAACGGCCCGCGCTCGCGCAATGGCTGCCCCGCGAACCACTCGCCCCGTTGCATTAACTCCGCGGCGGGACAGGCGGCGCCCTTGGCACGAGAAGCGGGCGACGCTTCGCCTTCGCCATAATGACCGCGTCAAAAAAGGTGCGCCATGTCATCTCGATTTCATATTCTTTCCCTTTTCCTCTTTCTCTCTCTTACAAAAGGGACCGGGAAAGGGGGATACCCCGAAAGGGATCCTTCTCCGCGAAGGAAACGGGCCCCGAGCCCCCCTACTGATTAGAGGTTCGAAGGCTGGCCCCTCGGAGGGGTTCAACGGCCGCCTCAGAGCGCTCGGGCTCCGCGCCCACTACTAGTCAGAGGTTCGAGGGCCGTCCCCTCGGAAGGGTTCAACGGCCGCCTCAGGCCACTCGGGCTCCGCGCCCACTACTGATCAGGGGTTCGTAGGCTGGCCCATGAAGGGTTCACAGCCGCCTCAGACACAGAGCGAGGGATGACCCTGGGTACGTTCGATACATAACCAAGGCTCGGGCTACGCTCCCGAGGTACCCTAGGACATTTCCGAGACCAGCGGGAACGATCTTGTAACGGAATCCCATCAGAGGGAGGCATCGAGCCCTCGGACCCTGTCAAAAGGGGACCGGATCCGGCAGATCACCCGCATGTACATTTGGAGCGCGCCTCCGAGCCTCTAGCCGACCCCTAACAAATGGGGCACGGACGTCCACTCGGATTACCCACCAGCAGCTCTCTAGAGACACCATGTTCGGCGCCCTTCAAGGGCAACATGGCGCTTTCCCCCCTCCTCCTTGCGGAAAGGCGACGTAGGGGCGTATGTAAAAAAGTCGAGTCTGTCCCTGACCGTCCTCTCGCCCTGTACGGAGGCTCGGGGGCTGCTCTCGCAAACCCGGCTCCGGCCAAACCCTTGACAGCGTCAACATACCAGCCCGAGAACTTGGGACTCGACTGTGCACCCGGGCTACGACCAGCTCGCATGAGGCAACAACCAGTCCGACCGAAGCATTGCGAAATGCATTAAGACCTCGAAGGAGTCAAACCACTCCTCCGAGGCCTCGCGCGCACCCACCGGAACAAAATGCAACCGAGAAAGGCTGGTCCCCTTGCAAAAAAATGCGACAAAAGCCTCCAAGCGAGTATTAACACTCCCTTCGAGGCTCGGGGGCTACTGTCGGGGACCATAATTAGGGGTACCCTCAAGACTCCTAAATCTCAGCTGGTAACCCCCATCAGCACAAAGCTGCAAAGGCCTGATGGGTGCGATTAAGTCAAAGGTCGGTCCATTCGAGGGACGCGATCATGCCTCGCCCGAGCCCAGCCTCGGGCAAGGGCAGCCGACCCCGGAGGATCTACGTCTCGCCCGAGGACCCCCTCCAGCAACGGGCACACCTTTGGCTCGCCCGAGGCCCAGTCTTCGCCAAGAAGCAACCTTGGCCAAGTCGCCACGCCAACCGACCGAATCGCAGGGGCATTTAATGCAAAGGTGGCCTGACACCTTTATCCTGACGCGCACCCTCCAGTCGACAGAGCCGAAGTGACCGTAGTCAATTCGCCGCTCCACTGACCGGTCTGACAAGAGGACAGCGCCGCCTGCGCCGTTCCGACTGCTGTGCCACTCAACAGAGTGAGGCTGACAGCAGCCAAGTCCGGCTTTAGCCGTCATAGGAAACTCCGCTTCGCCCGACCCCAGGGCTCGGACTCGGGCTCAGCCCCAGAAGACGACGAACTCCGCTTCGCCCGACCCCAGGGCTCGGACTCGGGCTCAGCCCCGGAAGACGACGAACTCCGCTTCGCCCGACCCCAGGGCTCGGACTCGGGCTCAGCCCCGGAAGACGACGAACTCCGCTTCGCCCGACCCCAGGGCTCGGACTCGGGCTCAGCCCCGGAAGACGACGAACTCCGCTTCGCCCGACCCCAGGGCTCGGACTCGGGCTCAGCCCCAGAAGACGACGAACTCCGCTTCGCCCGACCCCAGGGCTTGGACTCGGGCTCAGCCCCAGAAGACGACGAACTTCGCTTCGCCCGACCCCAGGGCTCGAACTCGGGCTTAGCCCCGGAAGACGATGAACTCCGCTTCGCCCGACCCCAGGGCTCGGACTCGGGCTCAGCCCCGGAAGACGACGAACTCCACTTCGCCCGACCCAGGGCTCGGACTCGGGCTCAGCCCCAGAAGACGACGAACTCCGCTTCGACCGACCCCAGGGCTCGGACTCGGGCTCAACCCCGGAAGACGACGAACTCCGCTCCGCCCGACCCCAGGGCTCGGACTCAGCCCTGGCCTCAGCCGACGGTCTCCGCCTCGCTCGACCCAGGGGCTCGGACTCGACCTCGGTCTTGGAAGACAGACTCGACCTCGACCTCGGAGGAGCCTCCACCTCGCCCAATGATGCGGACATCAACACCAACACGAGCACATCTACACCAGCAGCACCTTCTCCAGCCCAGGCGCCACCCCTTCCACCTGGGCCAGTGACTCGGGCCCGTGCAAGAGAATTGAACTACATCATGTTGTTAAAGAACGAAGGCCCGGAAGAATAGACGACCAGCCCAATTGCGGCCCATAATGGACGACCTAGGGTTGGCCGCCCCTAGGGGCTGCGCCCCCTCTCTATTTATTCAGGAGCTGCGCCTCCTTTATTTCCGAGTTTTGTTTTACATTAGCTTTAGCTACTCTCGAACACGCGCAAATCTGCGCTGTCTTCGTGTATTCAGAACTCCACCCTCGAGTAATAGATTAGATTGCTCGCATCTTTTTCTTGTTCGTTCTTCGATTGCGCACAGGAAACGATATTCGTGATCAGGCCGATCTCGCATCAGCAAGGTCGGTAACCACAGGGAGTTGGTTCAGCGATTGCATTGGCGCCTCGGGCTTGCTCGTCGTAGTCGGATCGCAAGGGTCAACTTCCGCCAAATCGGAATTATCTCTACTCGCCGAAAGATCGGGCACCTCAGCTACATCAATTGGTATCAGATTTCCAGGTTGATCGGTGAGTTTATCGAGCGTTTTTTTTTTCCTACAGTCCACAAAACCACATAAAATTCAGGTTAGATCTTATCCCAGCACCCTTTTGAGCCTCGCACTTTCTTTCAATAATCTGCATTGTTGAATTTGTGTGCTTTCGCGTTTCCTTGTTGCTGGTTGCATTGTGTTCTTCCACCATTCAAATCCTAGCGCCGCCACCATCTTCCCTTTGATCACGCCACAAACCGAGTCAACATTGTTTCCTTGTTTTTCTCCTTCGGTTACGTCAAAAAAAACAGAAAAAACAAACCGAGTCAACGGCCGTTTCCTTGTTTTTCTCCTTCGGTTACGAAAAAAAAACAGAAAAAAAAAACCGAGTCAACATCGTTTCCTTGTTTTTCTCCTTCGGTTACGTCAAAAAAAAAAACAGAAACAAAAAACAACGAAGGAGAAAGGATACGGTTGTTTCATCCCGGTCGTTTGAAAACATAACTTGAGGTACCTTCCTTAAACCGGGCATAACTTTTCGCTCGGGTGTCCGAAAAATCTGAAATTTTTACAGGAGCTAGTTGACACCATTCTGAGGCCGGCCAAACTTACCTACGGTCTGTTTGGGGTTCGACAAAATTGTCAAAAAAATTCAGGAAAATAAAGAAAAAAATCCGTCAAAGTTCTCGCACGCTTTTCAGAGAACTTCCTGATTTTCTGTAGACCACATCTGATATCTGTTTTAGGTGAAACTTCGTGTAGCTTCTATCTTGTTGCTTCTTGTGCTGAGAAAAATATCAAAAAAATCATACAAAAAAGAAAAACAAAATCACCTGTGATTTCTACTAGTGCCTTTTTGGCATCACTAGTACAATATTTACGGTACTGCCATTCTGCTAGTTCCATCCATCCTTTGCACCTGTGGCCAGCAATATAGTTTCGTGTTTTGCACTATAATTCAACTTTTCATTATTGTTTGATCGTGCTAATCCTTGACTTGAGTGCAGCCTACCCAAAACTCCACATATTTCTACGACGAGAAGGTTTCTGTTTCTCCAGGCAATCGCTCATCCAATCTTTCACCGGTTCCACCTGTTGGTTGCAGTTCACCACTGTGGCTTGGTAAGAACGGATAAGAACTTGATAACAGCACTAGTGTGAGCGCCTTGTGAGCAATACACCCCTGTTTTTGTCGTTGGTTTTTTTTTTCTCCTTTTGGTGTTTTGGTGTTTGCGCTAACTATGGCAGGAGCACACGACATGGTGGATGCCCAGTTGCAGGAAGTACAGGGACAAGTTGATGGACTTGCTGCTGACATTAGGACGATGCATGAACGGCTTGATTCAACGATCACTTCGACGACCGAGCGTTTCAACCAACTTGACCTTGCTCAAACGGCGACTCGCACCACACTCGACACCATCCTGGCACGCCTTGATGCATTGACCACAAAGATGGAGCAGGAATACGGCGGTGACACTGAGCTGGACGATGGAGATCGCCGTGGTCGTGCACGTCGTGTGGTTCGTCATCCCCCTAATGACTTATTTTCTAAGATTAAATTTAAAATTCCATCTTTTAATGGTAAATATGATCCTGCTGCATATCTTGATTGGGAATTGGAGGTAGAACAGAAATTTTCATGCCATGATATTCCTGCTAATAGCCAAGTGAAGGCTGCCATTAGTGAATTTACTGATTTTGCTTTAATTTGGTGGCGTGAGTATAAACAAAAACTTCCCATTAACAGTGTCACTACTTGGACCCAATTAAAAACTGCCATGCGCCACAGATTTGTTCCTTCCTATTATGCTCGTGATTTGCTTAACAAAATGCAGCGTTTTCAACAAGGTTCACTATCTGTTGAGGAATATTACCAGGAGTTACAAAAGGGTATGCTTCGTTGTGGTTTGGTTGAGTCAGATGACGCTGCTATGGCGCGTTTTCGTGGGGGTTTGAACAGGGAAATTCAGGATATACTTGATTATAAGGATTATTTTGATATAACCACATTGTTTGAATATGCTTGCAAAGCTGAACGTGAAGTGCAGGGACGACGATCAAAGACATATACTAACTCTTTTGCAGGCCGGGGTCCAACACACAACTCAACTCCTTCCAGCCCTGCACCTTCTACGCCTAGCACTACATCGCGCACAGGGACGACCAAGCCAGTGGCGCTCCCTGCCAAAGGTGCCGCTTCTTCCACAGGACGTACACGGGATATTCAGTGCCATCGTTGCAGAGGGTTTGGGCACATGATTCGGGACTGCCCAAACAAGCGTACCTTGCTTATACGTGACAATGGTGAGTACTCTTCAGCCAGTGATTCTGAGGAAACTAGTCATGCTATGATTGCCACTAACCATGCAGAAAATGAGGAAGTCCACGTTGATCCCATCGACGCCGATAGGTATGAGAGTCTTGTTGTGCAGCGTGTTCTCAGCACACAGGTTGCCCAGGCCGAAAAAAATCAGCGACACACTCTATTCCATACCAAGGGCGTCGTGCACGAACGGTCGATTCGCATCATCATCGATAGTGGCAGCTGCAACAATTTGGCAAGTACAGCGTTGGTAGAGAAATTATCCTTGCCCACTCGCACACATCCACATCCGTATCACATTCAATGGCTTAATGATGGTGGTAAAATAAAGGTAACACGTTCGGTACGTGTCCCCTTTTCGCTGGGTTCTTATTCTGATTATGCTGATTGCGATGTTATTCCTATGGAAGCATGCTCTTTGTTATTAGGTCGACCTTGGCAATATGATACTGATACTTTACATCATGGTCGTTCAAATCATTATTCTTTCATGTTTAAAGGCCAGAAAATAATTATACATCCAATGACCCCTGACCAAATTTTGAAAGATGATCTTACTAGGGCTGCTAAAACTGCACAACAAGTCAAATCGACATCAGCCGCACCTATTAAATCTGAAATCAAGTTGCACTCTCCTGTTTTACTTGCTACACGTGCTGATTTTGATGATCTCCATGAAGCTCATATGCCCTGTTATGCACTTGTATGCTCGCGAATGCTTGTTCCGCTTGATGATGCACCGTCTTTGGATATACCCCCTGCTGTTGTTAACCTTTTGCAGGAGTATGCTGATGTTTATCCTACAGACTTACCACCGGGTCTTCCTCCCCTCCGTGGCATTGAGCATCAGATCGATCTCATCCCCGGCGCTTCTCTTCCTAACCGCGCCCCGTACCGTACAAATCCAGATGAGACGAAGGAGATCCAGCGCCAGGTGCAGACACTGCTTGATAAGGGTTACATTCGTGAGTCTCTTAGCCCTTGCTCGGTTCCTGTTTTACTCGTCCCAAAGAAAGATGGGTCATGGCGTATGTGCGTAGATTGTCGTGCTATTAATAACATCACAGTTCGTTATCGATATCCTATTCCACGCCTTGATGATATGCTAGATGAGCTTAGTGGTGCCGTTATTTTTTCTAAGGTTGATTTGCGTAGCGGTTACCATCAGATTAGAATGAAACTCGGTGATGAATGGAAAACGGCTTTTAAAACGAAATTTGGTTTATATGAATGGTTGGTTATGCCATTTGGATTGACTAATGCTCCCAGCACCTTTATGCGTTTAATGAACGAAGTTCTACGGGCCTTCATAGGTTTGTTTGTTGTTGTTTATTTCGATGATATCCTTATTTACAGCAAGTCTATAGAGGAGCATTTAGAACATTTGCGTGCTGTTTTTGACGCTTTGCGTGCTGCTCGCTTGTTTGGTAACATGGAAAAGTGCACATTTTGCACGCAACGTGTCTCGTTTCTTGGTTATGTGGTTACTCCGCAGGGCATTGAGGTGGATAGCAGCAAGATTGCTGCCATTCGGGAGTGGCCTACACCGACGACGGTCACACAAATTCGGAGCTTTCTTGGACTTGCCGGTTTCTACCGCAGATTTGTTCGTGATTTTAGCTCCATTGCAGCGCCTCTACATGAGCTTACAAAGAAAGATGTGTCGTTTGCTTGGAGTGATTCGCAGGAGGTAGCGTTCAGCACTTTGAAAGATAAGTTAACCCAAGCTCCCCTATTGCAATTGCCTGATTTTAATAAAGTGTTTGAGCTTGAATGCGATGCTAGCGGTATTGGGCTAGGTGCTGTTTTGTTACAAGAAGGAAAACCAGTTGCTTATTTTAGTGAAAAATTAAGCGGTGCTAGCCTGAAATATTCTACTTATGATAAGGAGCTTTACGCTTTAGTGCGCACTTTGCATACATGGCAGCACTATCTTTGGCATCGTGAGTTTATAATCCATTCTGATCATGAGGCTTTAAAACATATTCGTACCCAAACAAATCTGAACCGTCGTCATGCTAAATGGGTAGAATTCATTGAGTCCTTTCCTTACATTATTAAACACAAGAACGGGAAGGACAATGTTATTGCTGATGCTTTGTCTCGTCGCTATACCATGCTGTCACAGTTAGATTTTAAAATCTTTGGTTTGGACACTGTGAAGGATCAATATGTTGACGATGCTGATTTTAAAGATGCTTTCGGCCATTGTATTAATGGGAAACCATGGGGCAAATTTCACATACAGGATGGGTTCCTGTTTCGCGCTAACAAGCTGTGTGTTCCAGCTAGCTCGGTTCGTCTTTTGTTGTTACAGGAAGCGCATGGAGGCGGTCTCATGGGGCATTTTGGCGTCTACAAGACACATGAGGTGTTGGCTGCCCACTTCTTTTGGCCTCGGATGCGCGCTGATGTGGAGCGCCTTGTTGCACGCTGCACTACTTGTCAGAAAGCTAAGTCACGGTTGAACAACCATGGTTTGTATATGCCTTTGCCTGTCCCTTCTTCTCCTTGGCTTGATATCTCTATGGACTTTGTTTTGGGCTTGCCTAGAACTAAGAAGGGGAGGGATAGTATTTTTGTGGTTGTTGATAGATTCTCTAAAATGGCTCACTTTATACCTTGTCATAAAACTGATGATGCTAGCATTGTTGCTGAATTGTTCTTTAGAGAAATTATTCGTTTACATGGTATTCCAAAAACAATAGTCTCTGATCGCGATGCTAAGTTTCTAAGCCATTTTTGGAGATCTCTTTGGAATAAATTGGGAACTAAATTGTTGTTTAGCACTACTTGTCACCCTCAGACTGATGGACAAACTGAGGTAGTAAATAGAACTTTATCTACCATGCTTAGGGCTGTTTTAGACAAGAATTTGAGACGTTGGGAGGATTGCTTGCCTCATGTTGAATTTGCTTACAATCATGCCACGCATTCTTCTACAAAGATGTGCCCTTTCCAGATTGTTTATGGTTACATTCCTAGGGCACCTATTGATTTGATTTCACTTAATGCTGCGAACGCCCCACATGTAGATGCTTCTGCACATGTTGAACAAATGATTACCATACATGAACAAACGAAACAGAACATTGCTGCTACTAATACAAAAAATCAGGTTGCTGGTAGTAAAGGAAGAAAACATGTTACTTTTGAACCTGGTGATATGGTTTGGTTGCATTTGAGAAAGGATCGTTTTCCTACTTTGCGCCGTTCTAAATTGATGCCTCGTGCTGCTGGTCCTTTTAAGATACTAACCAAGATTAATGATAATGCTTATACCCTCGACCTACCTGCGGAGTTTGGTGTTTCCACTAGTTTTAATGTTGCAGATTTGAAACCGTATGCGGGAGAAGATGAGGAGTTGCCGTCGAGGACGACTTCAGTTCAAGAAGGGGAGGATGATGCGGACATCAACACCAACACGAGCACATCTACACCAGCAGCACCTTCTCCAGCCCAGGCGCCACCCCTTCCACCTGGGCCAGTGACTCGGGCCCGTGCAAGAGAATTGAACTACATCATGTTGTTAAAGAACGAAGGCCCGGAAGAATAGACGACCAGCCCAATTGCGGCCCATAATGGACGACCTAGGGTTGGCCGCCCCTAGGGGCTGCGCCCCCTCTCTATTTATTCAGGAGCTGCGCCTCCTTTATTTCCGAGTTTTGTTTTACATTAGCTTTAGCTACTCTCGAACACGCGCAAATCTGCGCTGTCTTCGTGTATTCAGAACTCCACCCTCGAGTAATAGATTAGATTGCTCGCATCTTTTTCTTGTTCGTTCTTCGATTGCGCACAGGAAACGATATTCGTGATCAGGCCGATCTCGCATCAGCAAGGTCGGTAACCACAGGGAGTTGGTTCAGCGATTGCATTGGCGCCTCGGGCTTGCTCGTCGTAGTCGGATCGCAAGGGTCAACTTCCGCCAAATCGGAATTATCTCTACTCGCCGAAAGATCGGGCACCTCAGCTACATCACCCAACCCAGGGCTCGGACCGACCACGTCATGGGAGTCGCCATCATTACCCTACCCCAAGCTGACTCAGGCTACGGGGAACAAGACCGACGTCCCATCGGGCTCGCTCCGCTAAACAAGTAATGATGGCGCCCCGCACGCTCTATGACGACGGTGGCTCTCAGCCCCCTTACGGAAGCAAGAAGACGTCAGCAAGGACTCGACAGCCCCGACAGCTATCCTTCCGCCAGGCTCCAGCGCTCCTCCGACAGCCACGACACCACATGAACCGGGTGCCAAAACCTCTCCAGCTGCCACGATGGCATGTACTTAGGGCACTAGCTCTCCTCCGCTAGACACGTTAGCACACTACTACACCCCCCATTGTACACCTGGATCCTTTCCTTACGCCTATAAAAGGAAGGTCCAGGGCCCTCTTACAGAAGGTTGGCAGCGCGGAGAAGGACGGGACGGCGCTCGCGCAGGGCCGCTCGCTCCCTCCCGCGTGGACGCTTGTAACCCCCTACTGCAAGCGCACCCGACCTGGGCGCGGGACAAACACGAAGGCCGCGGGTTTCACCTCTCACGCCTGTCTCCCTCCAGCTCCTCTTCCCCCCTTCGTGCTCCGTCTCGCGCCGACCCATCTGGGCTGGGGCACGCGGCGACAATTTACTCGTCGGTCCAAGGACCCCCTGGGTTCGAAACACCGACAATTCCCTTACAAACGGGACCCCAGCTCCATTCCCGCAGGAATGAACTACCTCCACACCAGAAGGGCTGCAAGATAACAAACTCCAAGCGGCTCACCGGCGACCACTGCACTAGCAGCGACAACGACCTCCGCCTCGGGCGGCTAGACAGCAGCAACGATTGCCCCAGGGCAAACGCTACGGTGAAAAGGCCCTCGCCCTCGTCCCCCTACGGGGTGCAAGAACAAGCCATTAAAGCTAAAGAGCCAGAAGTCCGGCCACAAATGGCACTAACAGTCTCATCGGCGGAGGTAACCACCTCTACAGTGGGAAGCCTCACCTGTGGTGGCCACCACCTCAGCACCAACGACAGCGGCCACCTGCGCACCAGCACCGCACCGGCGAATGGCGGTCGCCCCAGCGCGCACAAGGAGGTCCTTGCTCTTGTCCTCGCTAAGGGAGTGAGGACAAGACCATCCAGGAACGCGGACACCGCCCCTGTGGCGTACGACGTCTTGTACGACCCCCTGGTGTGACCGACAGCGCGGGAAGGGCCATGGACGTGGCCGACCTGCGCATGGCGCGACCGTCGCCCGTGCGGTGGACGGATAGCCACACCACGACCAGGCAGCAGGTGGCAGTTCGCCTCCTCCGCAAGGCTGGTGAACGCCCTTCTCCCCCGAATGCTAGAGGAAGAAGCGGGTCGCCAGCCCATGCGGAAGGCAGGGCCCCAACTCGGCTTGCCCTCCCCCCAGCACGGATGATGAACATCCTTGAAGCTGAGGGCAGGGGGGAGGCCACAGCCCGGCTCGCTCTTCTCCACCACAAGGCTGATGGTCATCATTCTAGGTGACCACTGGCGGGGAACTGCAGCCGGGCTACATGATGAAAATCCTTGAAGCCGAGCGATGACTAAAGAGTGCCAACCCCCACGAGGTCGTGCTCCTCCAACAGCAGCAAGAAGAAGGCAACACCGGTGCACCCCATCTGGAGGCCCGGAAGATGGAAAGACGCGATGAATGCGAGAAGAGCAAAGGCATGGCTACTGCCTGGGAGATCGATCCCTTTTTAAAGGCAGATCTCCCCACTCGCGCCCCAAAGCATCACGGGCAAAGTCTCCCCCGACGTGCTCCAGGGTTCCCACCCTACAACACGGGGGCTAGGTCCCACGTGTCATACAAACTGACCCAAAACATGAAGATGGCGAACTGACGCACACGAAGCATGCAACCACCCCACGGTTAAGCGCTTTCTCATCCTCGCCGAAACCAGCGGTCAAAAAGGCGGGCCGCCACGCAAGAAGCGTGCAACCGCACCATGGTTGTGCACCCTTTCAGCTTCGTTGCAACTGGCGGTCCAGCATGGAGGCCTGGGCCCACATGTCATGTAACCGGCGCACCGGTTACCACATGCAAAGAAACCACACCACCACTTGCGCCAATGCCGTGTCTTCTCGGGACTACAGAAACAGTGCAACGACTCGAGGCAGCCCCGTGCATGACCCAACAGTGCCAATTAAGTGCGACGGTCACGGGTCAGCCAGTCGAGGGGATAGACACGACAGTTGGAATGACCATAGCCGGACCGACAGTAATTGCAGCAACTGACGTACGGAAGCAGCGGTCCAACCACCAACCAGGCCCTGGTCCCACCTACAGGCTCGCATCCTCCCCTGAAGCGGCAGGGGAGCCCTCTCCTACAGCATAAAGATGACACACCCGTGTTCCATTCCTCGAACGACTCGCGCACGCGCAACGGATACCCCACGAGTCGCCCGTCCCGTCGCATTAACTCCCTGGCAGGACACACGTCTCCTCTGGCAGGCGGGCGGGCGCCATTTCGCCTCCGTCATGATGACTGCTTCGAAAAAGGTGCGCCACACTGTTTCGAAATATCTCCTTTCTTCCTTTCCTCTCTCTTTCTCTCTCTCCACAGGGATCGGGAAAAGGGACATTTTGAAGGAGCCCTTCGCAACAAAAGAAATGGGCCACGAGCCCTCCTACTGATCAGGGGTTCGAAGGTTGCGCCCTGCGGGGTTCGGCAACCGCCTCAGAGCACTCGGGCTCTGAGCCCTTTACTGATCAGGGATTCGAAGGCTAGCCCCTCGGAGGGATTCGATAGCCGCCCTAGAACATGCAGAGTCAGGGATGACCCTGGGTACGTCCGTTACATGACCCAGGCTAGGGCTGCGCTCCTGAGGTACCCTAAGACATTTCCGAGACCAGCGAGAACGATTTGTAATGGAATCCCACCGAAGGGAGGCACCAAGCCCTTGGACCCTATCGAATGGGTACGGGTCCAGCAAATCACCTGCAGGTACTTTTGGAGCGCGCCTCTGGGCCACTAGCCGACCCTTATCGAACAGGGCTCGGGCGTCCGCTCGGATTACCCAATAGCAACTCACCGGAAACACCATGTTCAACGCCCACCAAGGGTAACATGGCGCGTTCCCCCCTCCTCCTTGTGGAAAGGCGACGAAGGGGCGTACAATCAAAAGCCGAGACGATCCTCGATCGTCCTCTCGCTCCGTGCAGAGGCTCGGAGGCTGCTCTCGCACCAGGCTACGACCAAATTGTTGACCACGTCGACAAACCAGCTTAAAAACTTGGAGCTTGACCATGCACCCGGGCTGCGGCCAGGCCGCATGAGGGAACAACAAGGCCAACCGAGGAATCACAAGAAGAATTAAGACCTCATAGGAGTCAAACCACTCCTCCGAGGCCTCGGGGGCTACACCCGACGGGTGCGCTCGCACACACCCATCGGAACAAAATATAACCGAGAAAGGCTAGTCCCCTTGCAAAAAATCCGGCTGAACCTCCAAGCGAGTGCATACACTCCCTTTGAGGCTCGAGGGCTACTGTCGGGTACCGTAATTAGGGGTACCCCCAATACTCCTAAGCATGGCTGAAAAACATCTTCAAAACAGACCGTAAAGACTGGTAAGCATAGCTCAAAGTTAAAGCCTCGTCTGCTAAGGGACGCGATCTTGTCTCACTCGAGCCCGGCCTCGGG
Organism: Zea mays; assembly: GCF_902167145.1. Taxonomy (NCBI): domain Eukaryota; kingdom Viridiplantae; phylum Streptophyta; class Magnoliopsida; order Poales; family Poaceae; genus Zea; species Zea mays. The sequence continues at coordinate 96,212,335 of NC_050097.1, forward strand.
CAAGAACAGTAGTCCCGGACGGATTCACGCCTCGCCCGAGGGCCTCCTCAGGCAGCGGGCGGACCCCCGGCTTGCCTGAGGCTAAGCTCGGGCAAACTTTTTCATATAGCAACCTCGACCAAATCGCCTTACAGTCGACCGTATCGCATGCACATTTAATGCAGGGATCACCTGACACCTTATCCTGACACGCGCGCCTCAGTTAGCAAGGTCGAAATGACCGCAGTCACTTCGCCCCTTTACTGATCGTTTTGATAGGAAAACAACACTATTCACCCCGTTCCGACTACTGTGCCAACCACCAGGGTAAGACTAACAACAGTAAGTCACGGCCTTTCTCGAGTTCAGCCTTGGGCGCAATAGGGAGCTCCGCCTCGCCCGACCCCAGGCCTCGGCCTCAGCCTCGGCCTCGGGAGAAGGTCCCCGCCTCACCCGACCTCAGCCTCGGCCTCGGGAGGAGTCACAACCTCGCCCGACCTCAGCCTCAGCCTCAGGAGAAGTCACCGCCTCACCCGACCTCGGCCTCGGACCGACTACGCTACAGGGGATACATCATTACCCTATGATGAAGACATCCACACTACTGATGCATCTATACCAATACAAGTACCAATTTCTGGTCCCATTACTCGCGCTCGTGCTCGTCAACTCAACCATCAGGTGATTACACTCTTGAGTTCATGTCCATCATATTTAGACCATGGAGACCCGTGCACTCTTGTTTTGCTTAGGAATCAGGGAGAAGACCGAAAGGGAAAAGGATTTGAACATGCTGGATTCGGACTGCAGAAGAACACCAACTTGTGACGGTCACCACGGTCAGATGCGGGCTCGGATTGGAATGTTCAAGCACAACATGGAAAGCTTATCAAGTCTACTTTCATATGGATCCGGAATTATAGTCATATCTGTTCTGAGGCCGCCGTAATCATTGTTTTCTTACCGAGACATTTCCTGCCTTTTCTGCCCATGGTGCTGCGTCACCCTATTTTGGCCCAATGGGTCGTGTATCAAGTTAGGTCCATTAGGGACGCATCCTAGGGTTGCAGCACGACCCCAATACCCTTGTGGTCGTCCTCCCATGTTTATAAACCCCCTAGCCGCCACCAAGAACAGCGGGTTTTGTTTAGATCAAGTTTAGCTCTCGCTACTTGCTTGCAAGCGCGCGTGCTAGTTCAGCCGCCCGTCTTCTTGTCTTCGGAACCCCACCATATTGTAGTTTGATCTTTAAACCTACATTTAGATCTGGTAATTCAGTACTTGTTCTACTTGTTCTTGCTAGTTCTTCGATTGCTTGCAGGACGAGTGCCCTAGTGGCCAGGGTGTCACGCTCCACAAGATCGTGACAGCCATAGGAGGTGGTGTATCGGTTGCTAAGGCGCAGCGTCTTTGGAAGGCTGTAGTCGGGCCGTGAACGTCGTCTCCTCCCCCAATCGAGTTATTCCACACCCTCTCATCGAAAGATCGGGCAATCACCCAACGGGTGCACATCAGTTGGTATCAGAGCAAGGTTTATCGGTGAGAGATTTACTTTTCTTCGCTGTTTTCTTATCTCCTATAGTCCAGAAAAAGCCAAAAAATAGTAGATTAGTTTTACCGCAATCCTATAAACCATTGAGCATTTACTAGTACTACTTAGTTAGGGCTTGTTGAGTTTTTGGTTGCATCGGTTGTGTCGAGTTGCTGGTCTTAGTTTATTCCTTTAGAGTTTTGAGTTCTACCACGTTTTGGTCACCACGAAATCCACCATCACCAAAAACATCTCTGGTTCGTTTTTGCCACCACGGATACATATCATATCCGATTTGGAAGTTTAAATACAATCTGGAAAGCTTATCTTATCTTCTTTCCAACGGATCTGACCTTATCTCAAAATTCGTTCTGAGCGCTCCGCAATCATCGTAGAGATTTCTGGACTTCCTATATTAACAAGATTTGTTAAATCTGATTTAAAGGGGTTGTTAGCAATATCTTTATTGTTTGGGTTGTCATAGTGAAAAAAAAGGGTTTAGGCCCCTGCAAAAAAAAAACAGAAGAAGAAGAAAAAAAAAGAATAGAAAAGAAAAAAAAAAGGAAAAGAAGAAGAAGGGGGCTGAATCTCTAAATCTGTTGTTTCTCTTTGTGCTGTGCTAGTTGTTCTTTTTCAGTGACTACCTTTGTGCCTAGGCTCACGTCTCTAGCCTGGTTTAGCCTAGGACCAGCACAGTACCACCGTTGAACGATTATTCAGCTTGCTTTTGTAACTAACGTGGTACTAGTGTATTCCTTGCTTCAGCCCACCTACAACTCTACATATTTCGACTACAGTTTGACAGGTCGTGTTGCTGCGGCACCGATACACTTATTCCACGGTTGCAGACTTGTTGGTTGCTGACCCCTCCTGTTGTGCAAGGTAAGAATTGGTAAGAGCTTGTGTGGCAGGTTGAGAGTGAGCGCCTTGCAGTAGCTACATCCTAATAGTTGTAGAGTTTTTATTCCTTCACGTTTTTTTTTTCTTGTTGCCTCTGTTCGTCTAACCATGGCAGGATTGGAGGTTGATGATGCTTCTCGTAATATGCCACACTCTCCTCGCACCAAGGGTATCATACAACACTTTGTAAGGCTAGTGAAGACGCACACGGAAGGTCTTGATAATGACATGCAGGTGACGAATGAAAAGATGGGGCAATTGGAGGCCACACAGATCGACACGAACACCAAACTTGCAAATGTGGAAATGACAGTTGCTCATATTGACAAGAGCCTTGTCGCACTCTTGAGGCGGTTTGATGAGATGCATGCTAATATCAATGGTGGGCGTGATGAGGGCGCCGAAGGTAACTGGGATGACTATGTTGCTGATACTGAACAAGATGACCAAGAAGCACCTAATCGCCGGCGACTACGTACTAACCGTAGAGGTATGGGTGGTTTTCACCGACGTGAGGTACATGGTAATGATGATGCTTTTAGTAAGGTTAAATTTAAAATACCTCCTTTTGATGGTAAATATGACCCTGATGCTTACATTACTTGGGAGATTGCGGTTGATCAAAAGTTTGCATGCCATGAATTTCCTGAGAATGCGCGGGTTAGAGCTGCTACTAGTGAGTTTACTGAATTTGCTTCTGTTTGGTGGATAGAACATGGTAAGAAGAATCCTAATAACATGCCACAAACTTGGGATGCGTTGAAACGGGTCATGCGGGCTAGATTTGTTCCTTCTTATTATGCACGTGATATGTTAAACAAGTTGCAACAATTGAGACAGGGTACTAAAAGTGTAGAAGAATATTATCAGGAATTACAAATGGGTATGCTGCGTTGTAACATAGAGGAGGGTGAGGAATCTGCTATGGCTAGATTTTTGGGCGGGTTAAATAGGGAAATTCAGGACATCCTTGCTTATAAAGATTATGCTAATGTAACCCGATTGTTTCATCTTGCTTGCAAAGCTGAAAGGGAAGTGCAGGGACGACGTGCTAGTGCAAGGTCTAATGTTTCTGCAGGAAAATCTACACCATGGCAACAGCGCACGACTACATCCATGACCGGCCGTACACTAGCACCAACTCCCTCGCCAAGTCGACCAGCACCCCCGCCTTCCTCCAGCGACAAACCACGTGCATCTTCCACAAATTCAGCAACCAAATCTGCCCAGAAACCCGCAGGTAGTGCCTCTTCAGTAGCTTCCACAGGTAGAACAAGAGATGTTCTGTGTTATCGATGCAAGGGCTATGGACACGTGCAGCGTTATTGTCCTAATCAGCGTGTTTTGGTGGTAAAAGACGATGGTGGGTATTCCTCTGCTAGTGATTTGGATGAAGCTACACTTGCTTTGCTTGCGGCTGATGATGTAGGCACTAAGGAACCACCCGAAGAACAGATTGGTGCAGATGATGCAGAGCATTATGAGAGCCTCATTGTACAGCGTGTGCTTAGTGCACAAATGGAGAAGGCAGAGCAGAATCAGCGACATACGTTGTTTCAAACAAAGTGTGTCATTAAGGAGCGTTCATGTCGTTTGATCATTGATGGAGGTAGCTGCAACAACTTGGCTAGCAGCGACATGGTGGAGAAGCTTGCACTTACGACCAAACCGCACCCGCATCCATATCACATTCAATGGCTCAACAATAGTGGTAAGGTCAAGGTAACCAAGCTGGTACGAATTAATTTTGCTATTGGTTCATATCGTGATGTTGTTGACTGTGATGTTGTGCCTATGGATGCTTGTAATATTCTGCTAGGTAGACCATGGCAATTTGATTCAGATTGTATGCATCATGGTAGATCAAATCAATATTCTCTCATATACCATGATAAGAAAATTATTTTGCTTCCCATGTCCCCTGAGGCTATTGTGCGTGATGATGTTGCTAAAGCTACCAAAGCTAAAACTGAGAACAACAAGAATATTAAAGTTGTTGGTAATAACAAAGATGGGATAAAATTGAAAGGACATTGCTTGCTTGCAACAAAAACTGATGTTAATGAATTATTTGCTTCCACTACTGTTGCCTACGCCTTGGTATGCAAGGATGCTTTGATTTCAATTCAAGATATGCAGCATTCTTTGCCTCCTGTTATTACTAACATTTTGCAGGAGTATTCTGATGTATTTCCAAGTGAGATACCAGAGGGGCTGCCACCTATACGAGGGATTGAGCACCAAATTGATCTTATTCCTGGTGCATCTTTGCCGAATCGTGCGCCATATAGGACAAATCCAGAGGAAACAAAAGAAATTCAGCGACAAGTGCAAGAACTACTCGACAAAGGTTACGTGCGTGAGTCTCTTAGTCCGTGTGCTGTTCCGGTTATTTTAGTGCCTAAAAAAGATGGAACATGGCGTATGTGTGTTGATTGTAGGGCTATTAATAATATCACGATACGTTATCGACACCCTATTCCACGTTTAGATGATATGCTTGATGAATTGAGTGGTGCCATTGTCTTTTCTAAAGTTGATTTGCGTAGTGGGTACCACCAGATTCGTATGAAATTGGGAGATGAATGGAAAACTGCTTTCAAAACTAAGTTCGGATTGTATGAGTGGTTAGTCATGCCTTTTGGGTTAACTAATGCACCTAGCACTTTCATGAGATTAATGAACGAGGTTTTGCGTGCCTTCATTGGAAAATTTGTGGTAGTATACTTTGATGACATATTAATCTACAGCAAATCTATGGATGAACATGTTGATCACATGCGTGCTGTTTTTAATGCTTTACGAGATGCACGTTTATTTGGTAACCTTGAGAAGTGCACATTTTGCACCGATCGAGTTTCGTTTCTTGGTTATGTTGTGACTCCACAGGGAATTGAGGTTGATCAAGCCAAGGTAGAAGCGATACATGGATGGCCTATGCCAAAGACTATCACACAGGTGCGGAGTTTCCTAGGACTTGCTGGCTTCTATCGCCGTTTTGTGAAGGACTTTAGCACCATTGCTGCACCTTTGAATGAGCTTACGAAGAAGGGAGTGCATTTTAGTTGGGGCAAAGTACAAGAGCACGCTTTCAACGTGCTGAAAGATAAGTTGACACATGCACCTCTCCTCCAACTTCCTGATTTTAATAAGACTTTTGAGCTTGAATGTGATGCTAGTGGAATTGGATTGGGTGGTGTTTTGTTACAAGAAGGCAAACCTGTTGCATATTTTAGTGAAAAATTGAGTGGGTCTGTTCTAAATTATTCTACTTATGATAAGGAATTATATGCTCTTGTGCGAACATTAGAAACATGGCAGCATTATTTGTGGCCCAAAGAGTTTGTTATTCATTCTGATCATGAATCTTTGAAACATATTCGTAGTCAAGGAAAACTGAACCGTAGACATGCTAAGTGGGTTGAATTTATCGAATCGTTTCCTTATGTTATTAAGCACAAGAAAGGAAAAGAGAATATCATTGCTGACGCTTTGTCTAGGAGATATACTTTGCTGAATCAACTTGACTACAAAATCTTTGGATTAGAGACGATTAAAGACCAATATGTTCATGATGCTGATTTTAAAGATGTGTTGCTGCATTATAAAGATGGGAAAGGATGGAACAAATATATCGTTAGTGATGGGTTTGTGTTTAGAGCTAACAAGCTATGCATTCCAGCTAGCTCCGTTCGTTTGTTGTTGTTACAGGAAGCACATGGAGGTGGCTTAATGGGACATTTTGGAGCAAAGAAAACGGAGGACATACTTGCTGGTCATTTCTTTTGGCCCAAGATGAGAAGAGATGTGGTGAGATTGGTTGCTCGTTGCACGACATGCCAAAAGGCGAAGTCACGGTTAAATCCACACGGTTTGTATTTGCCTCTACCCGTTCCTAGTGCTCCTTGGGAAGATATTTCTATGGATTTTGTGCTGGGATTGCCTAGGACTAGGAAGGGACGTGATAGTGTGTTTGTGGTTGTTGATAGATTTTCTAAGATGGCACATTTCATACCATGTCATAAAACTGACGATGCTACTCATATTGCTGATTTGTTCTTTCGTGAAATTGTTCGCTTGCATGGTGTGCCCAACACAATCGTTTCTGATCGTGATGCTAAATTTCTTAGTCATTTTTGGAGGACTTTGTGGGCAAAATTGGGGACTAAGCTTTTATTTTCTACTACATGTCATCCTCAAACTGATGGTCAAACTGAAGTTGTGAATAGAACTTTGTCTACTATGTTAAGGGCAGTTCTAAAGAAGAATATTAAGATGTGGGAGGACTGTTTGCCTCATATTGAATTTGCTTATAATCGATCATTGCATTCTACTACAAAGATGTGCCCATTTCAGATTGTATATGGTTTGTTACCTCGTGCTCCTATTGATTTAATGCCTTTGCCATCTTCTGAAAAACTAAATTTTGATGCTACTAGGCGTGCTGAATTGATGTTAAAACTGCACGAAACTACTAAAGAAAACATAGAGCGTATGAATGCTAGATATAAGTTTGCTAGTGATAAAGGTAGAAAGGAAATAAATTTTGAACCTGGAGATTTAGTTTGGTTGCATTTGAGAAAGGAAAGGTTTCCTGAATTACGAAAATCTAAATTGTTGCCTCGAGCCGATGGACCGTTTAAAGTGCTAGAGAAAATTAACGACAATGCATATAGGCTAGATCTGCCTGCAGACTTTGGGGTTAGCCCCACATTTAACATTGCAGATTTAAAGCCCTACTTGGGAGAGGAAGTTGAGCTTGAGTCGAGGACGACTCAAATGCAAGAAGGGGAGAATGATGAAGACATCCACACTACTGATGCATCTATACCAATACAAGTACCAATTTCTGGTCCCATTACTCGCGCTCGTGCTCGTCAACTCAACCATCAGGTGATTACACTCTTGAGTTCATGTCCATCATATTTAGACCATGGAGACCCGTGCACTCTTGTTTTGCTTAGGAATCAGGGAGAAGACCGAAAGGGAAAAGGATTTGAACATGCTGGATTCGGACTGCAGAAGAACACCAACTTGTGACGGTCACCACGGTCAGATGCGGGCTCGGATTGGAATGTTCAAGCACAACATGGAAAGCTTATCAAGTCTACTTTCATATGGATCCGGAATTATAGTCATATCTGTTCTGAGGCCGCCGTAATCATTGTTTTCTTACCGAGACATTTCCTGCCTTTTCTGCCCATGGTGCTGCGTCACCCTATTTTGGCCCAATGGGTCGTGTATCAAGTTAGGTCCATTAGGGACGCATCCTAGGGTTGCAGCACGACCCCAATACCCTTGTGGTCGTCCTCCCATGTTTATAAACCCCCTAGCCGCCACCAAGAACAGCGGGTTTTGTTTAGATCAAGTTTAGCTCTCGCTACTTGCTTGCAAGCGCGCGTGCTAGTTCAGCCGCCCGTCTTCTTGTCTTCGGAACCCCACCATATTGTAGTTTGATCTTTAAACCTACATTTAGATCTGGTAATTCAGTACTTGTTCTACTTGTTCTTGCTAGTTCTTCGATTGCTTGCAGGACGAGTGCCCTAGTGGCCAGGGTGTCACGCTCCACAAGATCGTGACAGCCATAGGAGGTGGTGTATCGGTTGCTAAGGCGCAGCGTCTTTGGAAGGCTGTAGTCGGGCCGTGAACGTCGTCTCCTCCCCCAATCGAGTTATTCCACACCCTCTCATCGAAAGATCGGGCAATCACCCAACGGGTGCACATCACCCTACCTCTAGCTAGCCACCTCAGGCTACGAAGGAACAAGACCGGTGTCACATCTAGATTACTCTGGCAACAGGTAATGATGGTTCCCTGCATGCATCCATGACGTCGATTGTTCTTAGCTCTCTACAAAGGCAAAGAAACGTCAGCAGGACCCAGGGCCGCACCGCCAGCTACGCTTCTACAGGGCTCAAGCACTTCTCCGTCGGCCACGTTAGCACATAGCTACACCCCCATATGTACAGCTGGACCATCCCCTTGTATCTATAAAAGGGGATGCCCAGGGCCTTCCCAAGGCACGCGAAAGAGGCTAACTCAGATGGCTCACTTCAAGGCCAAACCCTCTTCCGCGAAGCTTGTACCCCCTACTACGAGCACCCCGGTGCAAGATAATATAAGCCGCATCCCCCCTCTTGTGTTTCATCCTGCATCAATCCACGTGGGCAGGGACACACAGCGTCAAATTCACTAGTCGGTTGAGGGTCCTCGTGGGTCCAAAACGCCAACAACATCTATTTCGTCTGTCGCGAGTGCGACATCATTTTTATTTTTATGTAACCGGGCTCTTTCTAAATTTTCGTAATGTTCGGAACATAGTTGTTCCGAAAATCGGTGCGTCCGATGATTATTTAAAATTCATCGCTCGCGCGAATACGAATTCGGAAGCCTGCCCCACTTTGATGATTTTATTTTGAGCAAATTAATTTGAACTCGACGACTAAAATGTTCGAGGTAAAATAATTCAAATCGTGCGAAATCTTGAGCGAGGTTAGGATCCAATTTATCTGTCCGCATGCTGTTTTGGCGACGAAAACGAGTGTACATTAGCGGATCGGATTTCGGCTAATTTCGGTCGAATCACGCCGAACAAATTATCAGTGCCGAAATCAGTTTATTTCGGCCTGTCGTTTCTCGCCCGAATCCAAATCTTCGGATATAAGCAATTGTTAAATAATTTGATTCGCCAAATCCAGAGAATGAAATGTGTATTCGTGTAACGTGTCAGCCTGTGTGCAGCGCTAAAAATTAGGATCAGTCGCAGGGTAAAAGGTCGAATTTGATGTACTCTAGTTCAGTCCGTTTACATCATGCCTAGAATAGTTACGAAAATTATCCAAACAAGATTTACCCAGAGCCGTTATTCCTCTAATTTTCTGTTTCGTGATTCGGATAATGAAATATGTAGTCCGTATAGTCGACCCATTATTGTTGGGACTATGCTTCGTCGCCGAAGGTCTTGTAGGAAGAAGCGGTTTTCGGCTGAAGCTGTTCGGATGAGATGACCGAAGGTTCCTCTTCATGAAGCTTCGGAATTTACAAACCGACATAAAAGTAGAATGACCTTTTAGTCCATATATGTTTGAGTCACCGTTGTAATCCCTTATGAGGGGCATAATTGTAATTCCTCACAGACTACGCCCTGTGCCTATAAATAGGTGAACAGTACCTCTGTACTGTTTACGCAATCTTGTAATCATTGGCACATTACGCTTGGATTATTGCTTTCTGCTAAGACGAAGGTACAAACATACTTAAATATTATGTTTTAATATTTAAGTTCATATAATAATATATATATATATAAATATTGTTATTCACTTTCGGTATATCTTTTAATAATGTCTTGTATTTTGTATTTTACTTCATATTGTTTTTCAAGTCTAACCACGAAGGTATGACCTTCGTGATATTTCGTTTATGGCCTTCGTCCCTTATGGTCTTCATCCGGAGCTCATTAAATCCTTGGGGAAATAATGCTTCTGCGGACGAAGGGCATTAATATTTAACATTTCATGTTGCCTTGTTCTTAATTTATAACATTTGAGAACAAGTCCCCAACATTGGCGCCCACCTCCGGTGAACTCACTTCCACTTTTTCTTTGAACTGATGGCTTCGTTCAACGATCGAACTGGAGCTGCTTCGGCTCCGAAGCTGGTGCTCCCGATAACAGGTGGTTCGTGCTCAGAACCAGTCAACAAAAAGCAAAAGAAAGAGGCGCAGAGAAGGGTACAACATGTTGGAGTGCAGGGACCCTTCATCAAGTCAAGGTGGTCCCACATACCAATCACCTTCTCCCAGGAGGACCTTCAGCTCAAGGATTTTCCTCATAACGATGCTATGGTTATTTCTTGCGTTGTCAAAGGGTTCCTGGTCCACAATGTCTTGGTTGATACAGGCAGTGCAGCTGATATCATATTTGCTAAGGCCTTCAGGCAAATGCAAGAGCCAGAAGATAAGATTCATGACGCTACACACCCTCTCTGTGGCTTCGGAGGAAGACAGATTGTAGCACTAGGCAAGATTACCATGCCAGTGACCTTCGGATTCATCAACAACACCAGAACTGAGCAAGTTGTGTTTGACATTGTTGACATGGAATACCCTTACAATGCAATTATTGGTCGTGGCACCCTCAATGTATTCGAAGCAATTCTTCATCCTGCTTACCTCTGCATGAAGATACCTTCGGATCAAGGACCCATTGCTATTCATGGGAGTCAGGAAGCTGCCAGAAGGGCTGAGGGAAACTGGGCTGACTCAAAAGCAATCCATAACATAGATGGAGCTGAAGCTTGTGAACAGTACAAATTTAGAAGGGAGAAAGCAGCTTCAGCAGATCAGCCGAAGCCCATGCTCTTATGTGAGGACATAGCAGAGCAGAGGGTGCTGTTGGGCTCTCAATTATCCGAAGAACAGGAGAAAACCTTGATAAGGTTTTTGTTCAACAACAAAGATGTTTTTGCATGGTCAGCTAATGATCTTTGCGGGGTTAACAGGGATGTTATTGAACACTCGCTTAATGTTGACCCATCCTTCAGACCTAGAAAGCAGAGGCTTCGGAAAATGTCTGATGACAAGGCCGAAGGTGCTCGTAATGAAGTCAAAAGACTCCTCAGTGCAGGAGTTATCAGAGAAGTAAAGTACCCAGAATGGCTAGCTAATACTGTTATGGTAAAAAAGGCCAATGGCAAATGGCGAATGTGTATCGATTTTACAGATCTCAACAAGGCCTGTCCGAAGGACGAATTCCCTTTACCAAGGATAGACTCTTTAGTTGATGCAGCAGCTTCGTCAGAGCTTATGAGTCTTCTCGATAGTTATTCAGGCTATCATCAAATTTGGATGAAGAAGGAGGATGAGCCAAAGACTTTCATAACCCCTAGTGGAACATATTGTTACCTTCGGATGCCTGAGGGGCTCAAGAACGCTGGAGGAAGTTTCAGCAGAATGACTGCGAAGGTTCTCCAGTCTTAGATAGGCAGAAATGTGCTAACTTATGTTGATGACATCATTGTAAAAAGCACAAAACAGGAAAATCACATTGCTGATTTGCAGGAGACCTTCGCCAGTTTCAGACAAGCTGGCCTAAAGTTGAATCCAGAAAAATGTGTCTTCGGAGTAAAGAAGGGGAAATTTCTTGGATGCTTGGTTTTAACAAAGGGAATTGAAGCTAATCCAAGTAAAATCGAAGCTATACTTCGAATGGAGCCGCCAACTACAAAAAAGGGGGCCCAAAGATTGACAGGGAGGTTGGCATCTCTTAATAGATTTATATCCAGATCAGCAGAAAGAAATTTACCATTCTTCGAAGTGCTGAAAACAGCCGAAGTCTTTCAATGGGGACCAAGCCAACAAAAAGCCTTCGAGGAACTGAAGCAATATCTGATAGATTTAACAACATTAACTCCACCAACGCCAGGGGCTCCTTTGTTATTATATGTAGCAGCTTCGCACTCAGCGGTAAGTGCAGCGCTTGTTCAGGAGAAGCTTGATGGCCAAGTCAAGAAGCAGGTCCCAGTGTATTTTGTATCTGAAGTTCTTAGTATATCAAAGAAAAACTACACAGAATTGGAGAAGGTGTTATATGCTGTTTTGATGGCATCCAGGAAGCTTCGACATTACTTTCAAGCATATAATATTGTTGTTCCTTCTTCGCAGCCGTTGAAGGATATTATAAGAAATAGAGAAGCTATTGGGCGCATTGGAAAATGGGCCGCAGAGCTCAATGAATTTTGCATTGATTATGTACATAGATCTTCGATCTAGTCTCAAGCGTTGGCAGATTTTATCGCTGATTGGACGCCAGGGGCTCAGGATGAAGAAATAAATAAAGATGCCGAAGTATGGACAGTGTTTTGTGATGGGTCTTGGGGAACCTTCGGAGCAGGAGCAGCCGCTGTGTTGGTTTCACCATCCAAAGTTAAAACTTGTTATGCGGCAAGACTCGATTTTAGTTGTACAAACAATATTACTGAGTACGAAGCCCTGTTTTTGGGTCTTCGGAAGTTAAAAGGAATGGGAGTCAGAAGGGTCATTCTTAAAACTGATTCCCAGGTTGTTTCGGGTCATATCGACAAGAGTTGCAAGGCTAAAGATCCGAAACTTGAAAAATATCTAGACATGGTCCGAAGAGTCGAAGCTTCCTTCGAAGGATTTTCTGTCAAAAATATCCCTCGAGGACAAAATGAGCATGCTGATTTGCTAGCTAAGTCAGCGGCACAGGGGCTGCCCTTACCTTCGGATGTGTTCTTCGAAACAATAAAAGCACCTTCAGTGGAACTTCTTGAAAGAGCAGTCCTCAATATATCTCCTGTTTATAGCGAAGATTGGAGAACTGAGATCATCTCTTACCTTCAGGGTAAATTCCTTTCAGATGATGAAACTTATAACAGGAGGATAGAGGCAAGAGCTCGTCCATATGTCATGATAGAAGGGGAGTTGTACAAGCATGGAGTTTGTGCTCCACTACTCAAGTGTTTATCTAGAACCGAAGGCATAGAATTGATGAAAGAAATACATGCAGGCCTGTGCGGATCTCACATTGGATCCAGGCCGCTACTTGGAAAAGTTTTCCGTCAAGGGTTTTATTGGCCGAAGGCAGCTTCGGATGCAGCGGAATTAGTTCAAAAGTGCGAAGGTTGTCAGAAATGTGCAAGAGATCAAAAACAACCTTCGTCCTTAACCCAGCTCATACAACCCATCTGGCCATTGCAAAGGTGGGGCCTTGACTTGTTAGGTCCGTTACCACGGGCCCAAGGAAACTTAAGATATGTTGTAGTGGCTGTAGAATATTTTTCTAAATGGATTGAGGCAAAGCCTTTAGCTACAATAACTTCGGCCACCATTCAAAAGTTTTTCTGGCAGAATATTGTTTGTCGTTTCGGGGTACCAAAGGCCATCACTGTAGATAATGGAACACAGTTCGACTCCGAAGCTTTCAGAGATTTCTGTGATCAAATTGGTACGAAGATCCATTTTGCATCAGTCAGGCATCCGGAGTCAAACGGACTCGTTGAAAGAGCCAATGGCATTATAATGACGGGGATAATGAAGTTAATCTTCAATCAACCTAAGGGAAAGTGGCCAGATCAATTAATCAAAGTGGTATGGAGCCACAACACAACAATATCAAGGTCAACGGGTTTTACTCCATTCAAACTATTGTTTGGTGACGAAGCAATAACTCCGGAGGAAGCCAAAACTGGATCAATAAGAGTAGTAGCTTCGGCAGATTCAGATTCTGAAGCTGTTTATTCTGTGGAAAAAGATGCTATAGAAGGGATCAGGCTTCAAGCTGTGGACAACATCAATAAGTATCAAGCCGAAACAATCAAATGGCGTGATAGAAAGGTTCGGCTAAAGAATATTGAGCCAGGACATTTGGTGCTTCGGCGAGTGGCTAACCCAGATACAGTGGGCAAGTTGCAGTTGAAATGGGAGGGACCTTTTTTGGTAGCATCTTTGTCAAGACCCGGTTCATACAGATTGAAGGATATGGACGGCAACGACATTCCTAGATCTTGGAATGCGGATGAGCTTCGGCGATATTATGTGTAACTTGATGTAATTTTTATGTTTTTTCTTTTTCATGGCACCCTTTTCCTTTCTAAAGGGGGAGAAAGGTTTTTAATGGGGCCATCATATGTAATTTCCTTTTTTAGTTCTATAAGAGCAAAATCCCCCAAGGAATGTAAATGTAAAAGCTGAGAACGCACCATCGAGTGCCAAAAAGTAAAAGGCGAAGAAGCTCCAAAGTCGTTCCTAAGGGAATGCAGAGCTTACAGCGAAAAGTCAACGCTGATTCCGCCGAAAGTAAAAGGCGAAGAAGCTCCAAAGTCGTTCCTAAGGGAATGCAGAGCTTACAGCGAAAAGTCAACGCTGATTCCGCCGAAAGTAAAAGGCGAAGAAGTTCCAAAGTCGTTTCTAAGGGAATGCAGAGCTTACAGCAAAAAGTTAGCATTGATATGTGATTGTTTCTAAGGAAATAATGGCTGTGATTATGGCTTCAGATATATGTTTGGACATTCATTTGCACATTGTTGGGGCCATGCTTCGTTGCGCCGAAGGTCTTGCGTGAAGAAGCAGCTTCGGCTGAAATCGTCCCCAGGAAATGGCCGAAGGTTCCTTTTTATAGAGCTTCGGCGTTGCAAACCGACATAAAGATAGAATGACCTTTTTATCCATAGAGGTCTAAGATAATGTTGTAAACTTTTGTAAAGGGCATAATTGTAATTCGTCACAGGCTGCGTCCTGTGTCTATAAATAGATGAACAGTACCCCCGTACTGTTCACACGAACCTGTCATTTGCCTTCGCATCACACTTGTATTCTTCAAGACCGAAGGTACATTTGTAATTTGGAGTCATTTACATTCGTTTATAATAATAAAAATGGAGATGATTTTATGATAACATTTAAATATTTTCATATCTCATGATTTATATGAATGCTTCGTTCCTCATTGTCACGCTTACGAAGCTACGTCCTTCGTAACCTTCGTCCGAGATGCTTTATATCCCAAAGGGATATAATGTTATGGAGGACGAAGGACTTTTACACTTAACATTTTCTATGTTGCCTTGTTCTTAATTCTTAGCATTTGAGAACAAGTCCCCAACATTGGCGCCCACCTCCGGTGAACTCACTTCCACTTTTTGAGCTGATGGCTTCGTTCAACAACCGAGCTGGAGCTGCTTCGGACCCGAAGCTGGTGCTACCGATCACAGGTGGCTCGTCCTCAGAGCCAGCTAACAAGAAACAGAAGAAGGAAGCACAGAGGAGGGTACAGCATGTTGGGGTGCAAGGACCCTTCATCAAGACAAGATGGTCTCACATTCCTATTACCTTCTCCCAAGAGGACCTTCAGCTCAAAGATTACCCACACAACGATGCCATGGTTATCTCTTGTGTTATCAAAGGATTTCTGGTCCACAATGTCTTGGTTGACACAGGCAGTGCAGCTGACATCATATTTGCTAAAGCCTTCAGACAAATGCAAGAGCCAGAAGATAAGATTCATGATGCTACACATCCTCTCTGTGGCTTCGGAGGAAGACAGATTGTAGCACTGGGCAAGATCACCATGTCAGTGACCTTCGGATTCATCAACAACACTAGAACTGAGCAAGTTGTGTTTGACATTGTTGACATGGAATATCCTTACAATGCAATTGTTGGTCGTGGTACTCTTAATGCCTTCGAAGCAATCCTTCATCCTGCTTATCTTTGCATGAAGATACCTTCGGAACAGGGACCCATTGCTATCCATGGAAGTCAGGAAGCCGCAAGAAGGGCCGAAGGTAACTGGACTGACTCCAAAGCAATCCATAATATAGATGGAGCCGAAGCTTGTGAACAGTACAAATTCAGAAGGGAGAAGGCAGCTTCAGCAGATCAGCCGAAG
Source organism: Zea mays (assembly GCF_902167145.1). Classification (NCBI taxonomy): domain Eukaryota; kingdom Viridiplantae; phylum Streptophyta; class Magnoliopsida; order Poales; family Poaceae; genus Zea; species Zea mays. The sequence continues at coordinate 96,228,154 of NC_050097.1, forward strand.
CCCATGCTATTGTGTGAGGACATAGCAGAGCAGAAGGTGCTGTTGGGCTCGCAATTATCTGAAGACCAGGAGAAAACCTTGATAAGGTTTTTATTCAACAACAAAGATGTTTTTGCATGGTCGGCTAATGATCTCTGTGGAGTAAATCGGGATGTTATTGAACATTCGCTCAATGTTGACCCATCCTTCAGACCCCGAAAGCAGAGGCTTCGGAAAATGTCTGATGACAAGGCCGAAGGGGCTCGCAATGAAGTAAAAAGACTCCTCAGTGCAGGAGTTATCAGAGAAGTGAAGTATCCAGAGTGGCTAGCTAACACTGTTATGGTGAAGAAGGCCAATGGCAAGTGGAGAATGTGTATCGACTTCACAGATCTCAACAAGGCTTGTCCGAAGGACGAATTCCCGTTGCCAAGGATAGACTCTCTAGTCGATGCAGCAGCTTCTTCAGAGCTCATGAGTCTCTTGGACTGTTACTCAGGATATCATCAAATCTGGATGAAAAAGGAAGATGAGCCGAAAACTAGCTTCATAACTCCAAGTGGCACGTATTGCTATCTTCGGATGCCTGAAGGGCTCAAAAACGCTGGAGGAAGTTTCAGCAGAATGACTGCGAAGGTTCTTCAGTCTCAAATAGGCAGAAATGTGTTGACCTATGTTGATGACATTATCGTCAAAAGCACGAAGCAGGAAAATCATATTGCTGATCTGCAGGAGACCTTCGCCAGCTTCAGACAAGCTGGTTTGAAGCTGAATCCAGAGAAATGTGTCTTCGGAGTAAAGAAGGGTAAATTTCTTGGATGCTTGGTTTCAACAAAGGGAATCGAAGCTAATCCAAATAAAATCGAAGCTATACTTCGAATGGAGCCACCAACTACAAGAAAAGGGGCCCAAAGATTGACAGGAAGGCTGGCATCTCTCAACAGATTTATATCCAGATCAGCAGAAAGAAACTTACCATTTTTCGAGGTGCTGAAGTCAGCCGAAGTCTTTCAATGGGGCCCAAGTCAACAAAAAGCCTTCGAAGAGTTGAAGCAATACTTGATAGATCTCACAACATTAACTCCACCAATGCCAGGGGCTCCTCTGTTGTTATATGTGGCAGCTTCGCACTCAGCAGTAAGTGCGGCACTTGTCCAGGAGAAGCTTGATGGCCAGCTCAAGAAGCAAGTCCCAGTGTATTTTGTATCTGAGGTCCTTAGTGTCTCAAAGAAAAATTATACAGAGCTGGAGAAGGTATTATATGCCGTTTTAATGGCATCCAGGAAGCTTCGGCATTATTTTCAGGCATACAATATCATTGTTCCTTCTTCGCAGCCGTTGAAGGATATAATGAGAAATAGAGAAGCTACTGGACGGATTGGGAAATGGGCTGCAGAGCTCAACGAATTTTACATTGATTATGTGCATAGATCTTCGATCCAGTCTCAAGCATTGGCAGATTTCATTGCCGACTGGACGCCAGGGGCTCAGGATGAAGAAGCAAATAAAGATGCCGAGGTGTGGACAGTATTTTGTGATGGATCTTGGGGAATCTTCGGAGCAGGTGCAGCTGCTGTGTTGGTTTCACCATCCAAGGTCAAAACTTGTTATGCAGCAAGACTTGATTTCAGCTGCACAAACAATATTGCTGAGTACGAAGCCCTGCTTCTGGGCCTTCGGAAATTAAAGGCAATGGGAATCAGAAGGGCAATTCTTAAAACTGATTCCCAGGTGGGTTCGGGTCATGTTGACAAAAGTTGCAAGGCTAAAGATCCGAAGCTTGAAAAATACCTAGATACGGTCCGAAGGATCGAAGCATCCTTCGAAGGATTCTCTGTCAAGAATATCCCTCGAGGACAAAATGAGCATGCTGATTTGCTAGCTAAGTCTGCGGCACAGGGGCTGCCGTTACCTTCGGATGTGTTCTTCGAAACAATAAAGGCACCTTCAGTGGAGCTCCTTGAAAGAGCAGTCCTCAACATATCTCCTGTTTACAGCGAAGATTGGAGAACTGAAATAATCTCTTACCTTCAGGGTAAGTTCCTTTCAGATGACGAAGCTTACAATAAAAGAGTAGAGGCAAGAGCTCGTCCATATGTCATGATAGAAGGGGAATTATACAAACATGGAGTTTGCGCTCCGCTGCTCAAGTGCTTATCTAGAGCCGAAGGTATAGAGTTGATGAAAGAGATACATGCAGGCCTGTGTGGATCCCACATCGGATCCAGGCCGTTACTTGGAAAAGTGTTCCGCCAAGGTTTTTATTGGCCGAAGGCAGCTTCGGATGCAGCGGAGTTAGTCCAAAAGTGCGAAGGTTGTCAAAAATGTGCAAGAGATCAAAAGCAACCTTCGTCTTTGACACAGCTGATACAACCCATCTGGCCATTGCAAAGATGGGGCCTTGACTTGTTGGGTCCATTACCACCGGCCCAAGGGAATCTAAAATATGTTGTAGTAGCTGTGGAGTATTTTTCCAAATGGATTGAGGCGAGGCCATTAGCTACAATAACTTCGGCCACTGTCCAAAAGTTTTTCTGGCAGAACATTGTCTGTCGCTTCGGAGTACCGAAGGCCATCACTGTAGACAATGGAACGCAGTTTGACTCCGAAGCTTTCAGAAACTTTTGTGATCAAATTGGAACGAAGATCCATTTTGCATCAGTCAGGCATCCGGAGTCGAATGGGCTTGTTGAAAGGGCCAACGGCATTATAATGACAGGAATAATGAAGCTAATCTTCAATCAACCCAGGGGAAAGTGGCCAGACCAGTTAACCAAAGTGGTGTGGAGCCACAATACAACAGCATCAAGATCTACAGGCTTTACCCCATTCAAGTTATTATTCGGAGACGAAGCAATAACCCCGGAAGAAGCCAAAGCTGGATCAATAAGAGTAGTAGCTTCGGCAGAATCAGGTCCCGAAGATGCTTGCCTTGTGGAAAAGGATGCTTTAGAAGGGATCAGGCTTCAGGCCGTGGAGAATATCAATAAATATCAGGCTGAAACAGTTAAATGGCGAGATAGAAAAGTCCGGTTAAAAAATATTGAGCCGGGACACTTGGTGCTTCGGAGAGTGGCTAACCCAGATACAGTGGGTAAGCTACAGTTGAAATGGGAAGGACCATTCTTAGTAGTATCTTCGTCAAGGCCTGGATCGTACAGATTAAAGGACATGGATGGCAACGAAATTCCAAGGTCTTGGAATACGGATGAGCTTCGGCGATACTATGTATAACATGATGTAATTTTTTATGTTTTTTCTTTTCTTTTTCATGGCACCCTTTTCCTTTCCGAAGGGGGAGAAAGGTTTTTAATGGGGCCATCATGTGTAATTTCCTTTTTTAGTCTTATAAGAGCAAAATCCCCCAAAAAATGTAAATGTAACAGCTGAGAACGCACCATCGAGTGCAGGAACTGAAAAAGAAAAAAGAGAAGAAGCTCCAAAGACGTCCCTAAGGGGATGCAGAGCTCTCAGCGAAAAGTCAACGCTGGTACCGTCTAAGTAAAAGACGAAGAAGCTCCAAAGACGTTCCTAAGGGAATGCAGAGCTTATACCGCCTAAGTAAAAGGCGAAGAAACTCCAAAGACGTTCCTAAGGGAATGCAGAGTTTATACCGTCTAAGTAAAAGACGAGGAAGCTCCAAAGTCGTTCCTAAGGGAATGCAGAGCTGATGTGTGGTTGATTCCAAGGAAATAATGGTTGAGTGTGGCTTCGGTTATATGTTTTGGACATTCATTCGCACATCACATTACATCATAGCATTTGCATTCATAAGCATTCATTCATGGCATCTGTGTTACTAAGTGGTTGCTTCGGCAAAAAGGAGAAGTATTCTTTTATGTTTTGGAGTGTACAAAAAAAGAAAAGCTTCGGCAGAAAGAAGAAGTAGTCTTTTATGTTTTGTACAAAAAAGCAAAGCTTCCGCAGAAAGAAGAAGCAGTCTTTAATGCTTCGTTGTGTACGAAAAGAAGGGAAGGTGTTTTTCGCCTTCGGCTCAAAATATTGATTTCGTCCACATCAAAGCGTCTTAATAAAAGGGTAAGGATATATTACAAGGTATGTACAAAGTTCCTTGAGAACGGTTTAATTGTATTTACAACAAGTTGTTACAAATTTTCTAGCCTACTACTACTAATCTTCTTCAGGCTCCCGCTTCGGCGGCATATTCTTTAATCACCTTCAGCTTCGTCATCCTACATGAATCCAGGTATCCAGAGTAAAAATCAAGTATGAAGGAGAAGGTAAGTACAAAGTAGGATTTCTTACTGGTTCAAGATGACTTCGAGCTTCGTCTCCAGCCTTCTCCCGCCCGCCTTTTGTCCATATCATTTTTATAAATCTATTTGAGATACTTCGGGCGAGGTCAGGTATATCGTCCAGGATTGATGGAGACAGGGTGAAGTTGGGCCTGTTGACGATCTTTCCATGCTCGCAGCCAGCCTTCAGGAATGCTGCAGCAGTACCCCGAGAAGCTACCCAGGCACAGAAGTCACCGTGCCCAGCTATAACTTCGTCAAGTTCTTCAATTTCAGCTTCGATATGATCGAAGGCTTTTGGTAAATCTTCATCCGAAGGGGTAAATTTCCCGCTGCTGGCTCCAACTGAGTAAAAGATCTTCTTTAGTTGTTGGATACAATTGTTGCTAAAATTCAAACATTTATCCTGAAGGCTTGTTAATGATTTCTTCAAATTTGAGTTGGCTTGGACTTCGGCTTCAAGTTTAGAATTAAGCTCTAGCTTTTCTTGTTCAAACTGTTTTGATTGACCGATAAGCTTCGAATTCAATTCTGATATTTTAGCTTCGGTCTCTGCCAGCAAGCCTTCGGTTGATTGAAGTTCGAAGTCTTTCTTTTCAATGATGACTGATTGTTCTTTTATTTTGCTCTCCAAATTTCCAATTATAGCTTCGTGTTTTTTGTCCTCTAAATCCTGCTGCATCTTCAGAGCTTTGCTCAGTAGCATGCTCTGCACAAAAACAGTTTTCGTTAGTAACATTTTCATTATCCAAAGCAATAAGGAACAGAGAAAAGATTGTTTACCTTGAAATTGGAATAAAATAAGCTGCCGACGATATGCTGTCGTCGGTAGCGGCTGATATCTATCTCTAGCTTCGGAAAACCGATACTCTTTGACAGAGTACCGATGACCTTAGCTCCGGTTTGGTCTCGAATGCAGCCTAATTTTTCATCGTCCACACCTCCGAATAGAAGAGCTCCTGGCCTGTATCCGCAAGATTTGGCATAGTCTTTTAGCTCTTCTATTTCGTCCTCCGAAAGTTTTTGCCCAATTAAATTTTGAAATGTGTAGGCTTCGTCGTCCGAAGCGACTTCGGCTATTTCTTTCCCCTTCTCAGGCACTGCGGCCATGACTTTTATAGCAGCAGCGGCAGCTTCTTCTGCAGCCATGTCTTCTAAAATTTTGTCGATATTCTCAATGGTAGTCTCTAAGATCACATCTTCGGCTGTAGCGGCTTCGGTAGCCGCGACCTCCGAAGGTGCGACTTCGACGTTTGTTGTGTCTTCAGCAGCTGCTGTTTTCTGAATTGATGCTCTCGGTGGCGTCTTGTCAATAACTTCTGTTACGGCAATAATTCTTTGCCTTTTTGCTTTGGTTATCTTCGTTTTTTCCGGCTCCGCCACCTTTTGAAAAAAGCTTCGTCAGTCGAGGCCCTAATGGACTTAGCTTCGTGGGCATGGGTTCAGTCATTACCTTTAGAATTTCCTCCACGTCGCTGGTAGAAGGTGGTGTGGGGGTCCCCTCTCCTTCGGATAGTTTTCGCTTTGGAGTTGATATTTTTCTCTTGACAATTTTCTTCTTTTTTGGTGGTTGTTCTTCATCCTTGTTTAAAGCTTCGGCCTCTCTTTTTCTTCTCTGGCCCTCAGCATCCTTGTTCAGCTGCGCATAGTCAGGATATTTGAAGCCCAGTGCATCAAGCACTCGGTTCAGCCTTCGCTTCGGACGGGTACCGAAGGCTGCTGTCATCAGTTGATCTTCTTTTTTCGAATAATTTCCAAGAATTTCATTACACATCACCTCAACTGTGTCCAGCCACTCTTGGCAGGGCTTCTTAAAATATTTCTTGAATTTGAAGTGGTAAGGAAGCCGGACAAGATCCCCTTCCTTCTTCTCCCCCTTTAACTTTGGCATTTCCCATTTTTTCAGAGTAGGGAAGACTTTGAATGCTAAGAATTCTTGAACCAGATCCCTGGTACCAATATGCTCTGCAATGATTCTGAATTCATCCATTGCCCGTTGAGTTTGACCCTCTGGTGTCATGTTGCAGTGGGGTCGGGTTTCTCCGAAAGTTAGCTCGAGTGGACTTTGCACAAGCTTCTCCTTGTCCTCATCAACCTTGACATAGAACCATTCTGATTTCCAGCCTGCCGGCCATTTGCTTCGGTAGCTAATTACAGGAAACTTTGCGGTTTTCCGGTAGGCAAAATTGTAGCAACCGAAGTTTTCATGAAGCCCATCTTTTCTGGCCTTTGTTTGATAATGCAATTCATGAACTCGACAGAAACTGTCAGCAAAAGGCTCCACTGCTTGGCTTCGAAGGGCCCAAATATAAACGCTAAGCCTAACGATAGCGTTAGGAGTTAACTGGTGAAGGTAGATGCCAAACCTCTTCAATATCTCCGCAACAATCTCGTGAACAGGGAATCTTAGCCCAGCCTTTAAAAAGCTTTTGAAGATGACAACCTCGTCCTTCTCTGGTTTCGGGGTGGTCTCTTCTCCCCCGAAGCGAAGTAGCTTTTTCTGATCTTCACTGAAAAAACCTGCTTTCACCATCTTGGTGAGATCAACCTTTGAAACAGTCGATTTTCCGAAGTCTAGGTGGCTGGGTTTGCTGGGCATGGCAATACGGTAGTCATCTTCGGAGTCGGTTTCTTCAATGTTCCCTTCTCCTTCGGCAGCTGTCGGGTTTGCTCCGGCAGCAGCTATTTCTTCCGTAGTCACCAGTCCGGAGCGCTGCATCGCTTCGGAGATGGGCACAGTCTCCGAAGCTTCAGTTTCGTCCCCCTCACGCTCAACCCTAGCTGTAGAGCGAACTCTGGCCATCTAATTATGAACTTGTGAAACTTTAATACTTTTTTCTCCGAAGCAGGCTTCAAGATGGAGCTTCGTTCAAACCTGACAAACAAGCTTCGGTGATGGTTAAAAATTTTGGCAGCAAAACAGTGCAAATAGCAGTAAATGCTGTGGTAACTTCACACCTACTCGTCTGTTTATATAGTGCTGCAGGTAAGAAGGCGAAGCGGCAGGGTTTTTACACCAGGCGGGCAGTAACTTGTACTCGCTGCGCAGTGGACCGCAAAGACCAAACAGTGACTCTGCAAGGTGGGACCGACACGATCTCGGGAAATGAATCGTTTCTCGGCAACGAGCTCAGGGAAGGTGTTTTTTGGACCTTCGGCTTCCCGAAGCTTGAGAGGATTTTTTCACGGTTCAAGCTCGTTACGAAAAACGATCTAGCGCCGCGAAAGGGGCTACTGTTGGGGCCATGCTTCGTTGCGCCGAAGGTCTTGCGTGAAGAAGCAGCTTCGGCTGAAATCGTCCCCAGGAAATGGCCGAAGGTTCCTTTTTATAGAGCTTCGGCGTTGCAAACCGACATAAAGATAGAATGACCTTTTTATCCATAGAGGTCTAAGATAATGTTGTAAACTTTTGTAAAGGGCATAATTGTAATTCGTCACAGGCTGCGTCCTGTGTCTATAAATAGATGAACAGTACCCCCGTACTGTTCACACGAACCTGTCATTTGCCTTCGCATCACACTTGTATTCTTCAAGACCGAAGGTACATTTGTAATTTGGAGTCATTTACATTCGTTTATAATAATAAAAATGGAGATGATTTTATGATAACATTTAAATATTTTCATATCTCATGATTTATATGAATGCTTCGTTCCTCATTGTCACGCTTACGAAGCTACGTCCTTCGTAACCTTCGTCCGAGATGCTTTATATCCCAAAGGGATATAATGTTATGGAGGACGAAGGACTTTTACACTTAACATTTTCTATGTTGCCTTGTTCTTAATTCTTAGCATTTGAGAACAAGTCCCCAACACACATCACATTACATCATGGCATTTGCATTCATAAACATTCATCCAGGCATATGTAGGATAACCATTATCATAGCATAACTGTCTTCTTTACTTCTTCGTGTACGAAAAGAAGAGCTTCAGAAGAAAGAGAAATGTTGTTTTCTAAGCTTCGTTGTGTACGAAAAGAAGGGAAGGTGTTTTTTCGCCTGCGGCTCAAAAAGATAATTTCGTCCACATCAAAGCACCTCTCATACATTAATGGAAGGATGAGAGCATATTACAAGGTATGAACAGAATTCATTAAAGACAAGTTTAGTCACATTTACAAAAGTTATCTCAAAAGTTTCTTGAGTCTGTCTACAGTCTACTCCTATTTAATCTTCAAGGGACCTCAGCTTCGGCGTCATTCTCTTTAAGCATCGGCTTCGGCTTCGTCATCCTATATGAATTAAGTTATTATAAGTCAAAATCGAGTTTGAAGGAAGAGGTAGGCACAAGGTATAATTTCTTACTGGTTCAAGATGACTCCGAGCTTCATCTCCAGCCTTTTCTCGCCCGCCTTTTGTCCATATCATCTTTACAAATCTATTGGAAATGCTTCGGGCGAGATCAGGAATGTCATCTAGAATTGATGGTGATAAAGTGAAATTGGGCCTATTGACAATCTTTCCATGATCGCAGCCAGCTTTTAGGAAAGCTGCAGCAGTGCCCCGAGAAGCTACCCAGGCGCAGAAGTCACCATGCCCGGCTATAACTTCGTCAAGCTCATCAATTTCACCCTCAATATGTTCGAAGGTCTTTGGTAAATCTTCAGCTGATGGGGTGAATTTCTCACTGCTAGCTCCGACTGAGTGGAAAATTTTTCTCAGTCGTTGAATACATTTGTTGCTAAATTCCAAGCATCTGTCCTGAAGTCCCGCCAATAGTTTTTTCAAAACTGAATTTTGTTGGACTTCGGCTTCAAGTTTTGCGTTAAGTTCTTGCTTTTCTTGTTCAAATTGTTCAGATTGGCAGAGAAGCTTCGTGTTCAGTTCCGTTATTTTAGCTTCGGCTTCCGCCAATAAGCCTTCAGTCGCTTGAAGCTCGAAGTTCTTCTTTTCAATAGCAGCTGATTGCTCTTTTATTTTGCCTTCTAAATTTTCAATTATAACTTCGTGTTTCTTGTCTTCCAGATCTTGCTGCATTTTCAAAGCTTTGCTCAACAGCATACTCTGCACGAAAACAACCTTCGTTAGACATGTCTTCATTATCCAACACAATAAAAGTCAGAGGAAAAGTAGTTCACCTTGAAATTGGAATAAAATAAACTACCAACGATATGTTGTCGTCGGTAGCGGCTAATGTCCGTTTCTAGCTTCGGAAAACCGATACTCTTTGACAGGGTACCGATAACCTTAGCTCCAGTTTGATTCCGGATACAGTCTAATTTTTCATCATCAATACCTCCAAAGAGGAGTGCTCCTGGTTTATATCCGCAAGATTTGGCATACTCTTTATGCTCTTCTATTTCGGATTTTGACAATTTTTCTCCAACTAAATTTTGAAACATGAAGGCCTCGTCCTCTGAAGCTTCGTCAGCTTCGTCAGCAATTTCCTTTTCTTTCCTAGGCACTGCGGCCATGGCCTCTTCGGCGGCAGTAGTAGCTTCTTCTGTGGCCATGTCTAGCAGTATTTTGTCGATGTGTTCGATTATGCTTTCCAAGTTCAAATCTTCAATTGAGGTAGCTTCGGCAGCCGCGACCTCCGAAGGAGTGATTTCAATATTTGTTAATTCTTCATCCGCTGGTATCTTCTGAGCTGAAGCTCTCGGTGGTGTCTTGTCAATGACTTCTGTCACTGCGATGATTCTTTGTCTCTTTGTTTTAGTCGTTTTCTTCGTTTTTTCCGGCTCCTTTTCCTTCTGAAAAAACTTTGTCAGTTGAGGCCCCAATGGACTTAGCTTCGCAGGCAGGGATTCAGTCATTACCTTCAAAATTTCTTCCACGTCAATGGCAGAGTGTGATGCGGGAGCCTCCTCTTCGTCGGATACTTTTTGCTTCGGAGATGTTACTTTCCTCTTCTTCGGAATTTTCTTCTCTTTTGATGGTTCTTTCTCATCTTCATTTAAAGCTTCGGCTATCCTTTTCCTTTTCCGGCCTCCGACACTTTTATTCAAATTTTCGTAGTCAGGGTATTCAAAACTCAAGGCGTCCAGCACTCGATTCAATCTTCGCTTCGGACGGGTGCCGAAGGCCGCAGTCATCAACTGATCTTCTTTTTTGGAGTAATTGCCGAGTATTTCATTGCACATTACTTCAATTGTATCCAGCCACTCTTGGCAAGGTGTTTTAAAGTATTTCTTAAACTTGAAATAGTAAGGTAATCGCACAAGTTCTCCTTCTTTTTTCTCCCCCTCTAGCTTCGGCATTTCCCATTCTTTTAAACTAGGAAAAACCCTGAAAGCCAAAAACTCCTGAACCAGGTCTCTTGTACTGATATGCTCTGAAATAATTCTAAATTCATCCAACGCTTGTTGGGTTGGACCTTCTGGTGTCATGTTGCAACGAGGTCGGGTTTCTCCGAAGATTAGTTCAAGTGGACTTTGCACAAGCTTCTCCTTGTCATCTTCAACCTTGACATAGAACCACTCCGACTTCCAGCCTGCTGCCCATTTGCTTCGGTAGCTGATTACAGGAAACTTTGTAGTTTTCCGATAAGCAAAATTATAGCAACCAAAATTGTCATGCAATCCATCTTTTCTAGCCTTCGTCTGATAGTGCAGCTCGTGAACTCGGCAAAAGCTGTCCGCAAACGGTTCCACCGCTTGGCTTCGAAGAGCCCAGATATAAACACTAAGCCTAACGATAGCGTTAGGAGTCAACTGATGAAAGTAGATACCAAACCTCTTCAGTACCTCTGCAATAATCCCATGAAGGGGGAATCTTAATCCAGCCTTTAAAAAGCTCTTGAAAATGACTATTTCATCCTTCTCTGGCCTTGGGGTAGTTTCTTCCCCACCAAAGCGTAGTAGCTTCTTCTGACTTTCACTGAAAAAACCCGACTTTACCATCTTGGAGAGATCAGCCTTCGAAACAGTAGACTTTCCGAAGTCCAAGTGGCTGGGCTTACTTGGCATAGCAATACGATAATCATCTTCAGGATCAGTTTCCTCAATGTTTTCTTCTACTTCGGCAGTTGCTTGTTCTGCATCGGCACTGGGGATTTTTTCCGAAGTAACCTGCCCGGATCGTTGCATTGCTTCGGAGATGGGAATAGTCTCCGAACCTTCAGCTTCGCCTCCCTCACGCTCAACCCTAGCGGTAGAACGCACTCTGGCCATTTAATTCTGAATTTTTGGGAATTAAATACTTTTTCTTCCGAAGTTTTTTCTTCTGACGAAGCAGGCTCCAAGCTGGAGCTTCGAGAGTCAAGCTTCGGCTACGGTTAAAAATTTTGGCAGCAAAACAGTGCAAATAGCAATGAATGCTGTGGTAACTTCACACCTACTCGTCTGTTTATATAGTACTGCAGGTGAGAAGGCGAAGCGCCAGGATTTTTACATCAGGAGAACAGCCGCTTGCACTCGCTGTGCGGTGGATCGCAGAGACCAAACAGTAATTCTGCAAGGTGGGACCGCTATGCGCTGGGAAACTGAATCGTTCCTCGATAACGAGCTCAGGAAAGGTGTTTTTTGGACCTTCGGCTTCCTGAAGCTTAGGAGACTTTTTTTTCACGGATCAAGCTCGTTACGAAAAACGATCTAGTGCCGCGAAAGGGGCTACTGTTGGGACTATGCTTCGTCGCCGAAGGTCTTGTAGGAAGAAGCGGTTTTCGGCTGAAGCTGTTCGGATGAGATGACCGAAGGTTCCTCTTCATGAAGCTTCGGAATTTACAAACCGACATAAAAGTAGAATGACCTTTTAGTCCATATATGTTTGAGTCACCGTTGTAATCCCTTATGAGGAGCATAATTGTAATTCCTCACAGACTACGCCCTGTGCCTATAAATAGGTGAACAGTACCTCTGTACTGTTTACGCAATCTTGTAATCATTGGCACATTACGCTTGGATTATTGCTTTCTGCTAAGACGAAGTTACAAACATACTTAAATATTATGTTTTAATATTTAAGTTCATATAATAATATATATATATATATAAATATTGTTATTCACATTCGGTATATCTTTTAATAATGTCTTGTATTTTGTATTTTACTTCATATTGTTTTTCAAGTCTAACCACGAAGGTATGACCTTCGTGATATTTCGTTTATGGCCTTCGTCCCTTATGGTCTTCATCCGGAGCTCATTAAATCCTTGGGGAAATAATGCTTCTGCGGACGAAGGGCATTAATATTTAACGTTTCATGTTGTCTTGTTCTTAATTTATAGCATTTGAGAACAAGTCCCCAACAATTATGCATCGCTAAAATTTTTATTCCAAATATCTACATTTTTCTAAAAAAAATGGAAAAAGAAATTCTAAAAAAATCTCTCACGTTCCTATCCTTCGGCCGCCCGTGTGTCCTGATATTTTTTAGGCCAGGCTCATCTCCTCGCCGATCTTTTGTGTTCATCTCTATCTCCTTTCTTCCCTCGCTCCCATCCGCTTGGCCACCCTGGGTGCAAATCATGCCGCTGATTTCTTCCTCTCCATCTCCAGCCGTGCTCTGATTTTCCCCAACGCGTCTTCTTCCTCGTCTTGCCGCTGCTGGAGCTCTGGAGCCCGCGGGCGCAACCTTCCCCTGCTAGCCGCAGCAGCCGTGCTCTCTACGCGCCCCCATCTCGCCGCGGCATCGCCTGCTCCCTCGCCGCGGTACTTCCTCAGCTCGCCAGGCCCGCGCGCTCCCCCTCGTTCATGGCCGCGCGCCTAGATGCCTGCTCGCCCTAGTCCTTCTCTGCTCGGCGCCCAGATCTTCTTCCCCACACGCTGCCATCCTCTGTTTGGTGCTTTCCCAGCCACGCCCCAGCACTCGTCGCTGGAGCTCCCATGCGCTTGGCCGCTCACCTCCCTGCTCTCCGGCAAGCTTTAGCTCCTGCGCGCGCTCGTTCCTGCTTGGCACCTAGTTCTAGTGCAGCGATCTCCCAGCTCCCTGCGTGCCTGGCCCCAAGCCCCATGGCGCTCGAACCGCGCACGCTTCATCTCCCTGCGTGTGCTGCCGCGAGCCCCTCTGCCGGGCTGCCGTCGTGCTCCCTGCGCTCGTCTGACCGTCGAATCTGCTCCTCCGTTTACGGTCTATGCAGGTCCGACCATGGAACTCGCCCTCTGCTTGTACCATGGAACTCTCTGTGTCGTGCTCGGTCCTGCCCTTCTTGCCGCACTCGGATTCCGTCTCCCTGCACGCACTCTCAGATTCCGTCTCCCTCGCGCGTCCCTATGCCATACTTGTCCCCGGCCCTCGCGCTGGCTTGCCTCTACGCTGAATTCCAGAACCCGCGCCGTCGCTCAGCTTGCCCAAATCCTGGCCATGATTCCGGTCACGCCATGTGTGCTCGACTTTGTCTTGTCGCAAAACCTCGACGTCATCGAGCCTCGCTGCCCATCGCGAAGTCCCCTGCTATCAGCCTACGCACCCGTCCTAGGCCGTCGTAGCCAGTTTGCCTCCATCCCGTGTTGGTGTTGTGCTGCTGTCGAGTCCCGATATCAATCTGGTGGTCGTCGAAGTGAAGCTCGGAACGGGTTCGGCCACATCCAGCACTACCCATGTCGTTGTCGTTCGCCTTCGTGCTGTGAGCGACAACATCGTCATTTCCCTTCATGTGCTCATCCTCGATCTCCGCCTCGCCATCACTCTTGATCACAGCACCGTGTCGACGACTTGCGATCCTCACCCTCGCGCTCACGCTTCATCGAATGCCACTCCAGTACTCGCCAGAAGAAGATCTTCAGCAGTTGATTACTGAAGAAAAGAAGACCCCTGGGTGACGTCTACCTAGTACTCGACGGAAAGTCTGAATTAGAATTTATCGCCGTGTCCATGGAAGTGAAGCGACTTAATCTTGGTTAGTGAACTCGTTACTTCGGATAGTTGGAATGGTAATTTGATTGGCTAGATTTATTAATTGTAATAATCCTCGTGTTAGCACAGGCGCGTTGTGGTAGGGTTAAATATATGTGAAGTACGATGGAGTTAGTTATGCGAAAGGTAGATTAAATTATACGATATTCGGGCGAGCTGATGATGTAGAAAAATAGGCTTAGTATTTCGTATTTCGATCGGCTAGTTGATAGATTTTCTAGTGTTATTATGTCAATTTGGTTAATGGATGTTGATTGCTGCTTCGTATATTTAGGATCAAGTAACATCCATATAATTGTTTCAACCAAAATCTAGGATCTGCCTGATAAATAATGCGTATAAACACTTTAGGTCTTTTAGTTCTAAAGTTGTAATTTGATATATATATATATATATATATATATATATATATATATATATATATATATATATATATATATATATATATATATATATATATATATATATATATATATGTATATATATATGGAGTTTGTGTATGGTTTGATGATTCCATGATATTTGGGGTTGATCCAGTTAAGCTAGGTGGAGTGTGACCGTTGCGCTTAATGAGTTATAGGTATCCAGTATGAATAGTTGGATGTTTCGTAATGTTTGCGTTAGATTCAGTTAATCTAGAGAAGCGTAATTATTGCGCGTAGTCGTATATCGATAACTAGTATTTCCATATGAACTTGTACAACGCCTCGCCGCTATGTGTTTAATTCTCTACCACGTAGCACTATTTAGGTTTGTGATATTCTTGTCTATATGCATTCATGTGCATAATGCATTTCATTCAAGTACGTTAATTAATCGCGCGATGCGGAAGACAAGCCAAGTCGACCCCAAGCGAGAGCTACTCCGCATGGTGATGCTGATGGACGAACCTGCCTGATCAAGTGCTAGGACAAGGATGATCGTCAAGTGGACATTACCTAACAAACACTAACCTAGTGTTATCTAGGCAAGCCCCGGTGCATTTGCCACCTCCTTGTGTTTTAAAATTTTTTATCACCTTGTTTGATGCATTAGGTGATAGGAGATGTGTGCTAAACCGTTGATGCATTTCCTTCCTTGAAAATTGATTACCCTTCCTTGATACCCGTTTTGAAAAGAATTTTATGATGCTTAGCCCTGCTTTAGCAAACAAAAATGTTTTGTTTTAAAACAAAAGTGATGCTTCAGTGGGTGGGAAGTTTTCGAAAATAAAACTTGATGGTGGATCCATCACGGTCGTGATGGGTTCAACATCGGAAAAGATGTACCTCTGCCAGGTACCAGACTTTGGGTTGAAAATAATAAAGATGAGACCGAGCGGTTGACTTGCACGAGAAGGGAGTCTCGTTGTAGTGTCTCCGTCAGAGTCGATTAAGGACCTTGTCGATGTAGGCTTGATGATCAAGGACCTTTTAACTGGTCACATACCTCATCATGGGTAAGCTTTGCCTCGGGCAGACTAATACCAGAATAAGATAACATGCAATGGGAGCGGAGAGATGGCGAGAGTAGCGTGTACCCTCCGTGGCAAGAGGCTGTACGGTGGTGTATCTGTGCTCTCAGTTGGCGTGAACCTGATCTGGTCTTAAGAACCCCGGTGGCGAGTTGACATATGCAAGGGTTAAGTGCTACATATGTCGTGTGATCGGAGATCCCCAGCTGGGTATTAATCGATTCGGATCGCCGTTACTTCACTGACTTACACGTAGCATTCCAGTAAACTTAAAGGGTTGATAAAGGACGGCTAGTGTAGGTCAAGTGATTGAACTAGGGTAGAAAGAACTCTAGATACAGGTAATTTTACCTAACCTGACAAGTAAAAATGGATTTTTAAGGATCCACTTTAAGTAAGCATTTCTACAAAATAGAGTCTTTGATACTTGATCAGCCTTACCTTGACTCCCTCTAGCCAGCATACCCTTGAGAGTCTTTTCTTTAGTCGGGTAAGTCTTGCTGAGTAATTCTGTACTCAAGGTTTTATTCCTTGTTGTTTTTCAGGTTATAGTTTTGTGCTGCTAATGATGGTGTTAAGTGCCGGTGGGCTCGACCTTCTTATAAGTCTAAGTACTTCTTCTATACTCCTTTATTAAGGATGGTCACTTAAACTAGCATATATTTCAAACTTATAAATAATTTATAACATTTCAAAGTTTATTCTTTGAACCACTTCTGTAATCACTCCGATCATGTACAAAGTAAAAAAAATTTGTAACTCGTAAAATTTGGTAATAAGATTTCCATTGCAAACTGTTGGTGTGTGATTTGTGTTACTTAATCTTGCGGTCCTGGTTGTAAGTGGTTTATCCGAGGTCCTTAGGACACTCGGACGGATCCTGTTAAGTTATCTGGTGCACATGCACAGCCGTCTGAGGTCTTTGAGACAAGGGCAGGTGCATGTGGGCCCAATAACTTGGTAGGTTCTGCCATAGGCTGGTATCGGAGCAAGATTAAGTTATACGGTCACATACGTACTTTCAAAACAAAAGTTTTGGTTTTGGAAAACCTATTTTCAACTAAACACAATGTTTGGTTTTGAAAAACAACTTTGAAAAACTATAATGCTAGCGACATCCTCTATTAAGCCCTAAGTTAAGGACTATCAGGTGGCTTAGATCAAAACCACTAACCCACAACCGAGGATATTGCAAACATGTGTATTGTTATTTTTAAGGCCATTCAGTCTTGAATGGATCGACGCTCAAGGTAAGGTGAGATGTGAGAGCATGACCAAACAAACGTCGGTCTAGGGGAGTGTTTAAATGTGGCGTCCCGTTATATGATGATGACATCACTATGAGTACGACTACACCAGCAGCACCTCCACATCAAGCGCCACTTCCTTCATTAGCTGGGCCAATCACTCGGGCCCGTGCCAGAGATCTTAACTTCGTCATGCTACTGAAGAATGAGGGCCTAGAAGAATAGACGACCAGCCCAACTACGACCCATAGTGGACGACCTAGGGTTGGCCACCCCTAGGGGCTGCGCTCCCTCTCTATTTATCCAGGAGCTGCGCCTCCTTTGTTCTTAGAGTTTTGTTTTACGTTAGCTTTAGCTACTCTCGAACACGCGCAAATCAGTGTTGTCTTCGTGTATTCAGAATTCCACCCTCGAGTAATAGATTAGATTGCTCGCATCTTTTTCTTGTTCGTTCTTCGATTGCGCACAGGAAACGATCTTCGTGATCAGGTCGATCTCGCATTAGCAAGGTCGGTAACCACAGGGAGTTGGTTCAGTGATTGCATTGGCGCCTCAGGCTTGCTCGTCGTAGTCGGATCGCAAGGGTCATCTTCCGCCAAATCGGAATTATCTCTACTCGCTGAAAGATCGGTCACTTCAGCTATATCAAGTGGTATCAAATTTCTAGATTGATCGGTGAGTTTCTCGAGTGTTTTTTCTTTCTCCTACAGTCCACAAAACCACATAAAAATTCAGGTTAGACCTTATCCCAGCACCCTTTTGAGCCTTGCACTTTCTTTCAATAATCTACATTGTTGAATTTGTGTGCTTGCGCGTTATTTGTTGCTGGTTGCATTGTGTTTTTTCACCATCCTTCTTTCTTCCACCATTCAAACCCTAGCGCGCCGCCACCATCTCCCATTTGTTCACGCCACAAACCGAGTCAACGCCGCTTCCTTGTATTTCTCCTTCGGTTACGTCAAAAAAATAGAAACAAAAAAAAGAAAAGAAAAAAAGGAAAAAGAAAGAGAAAGGATAGAACCAGAGAACAAACAAAAAAATAGTGAAAGGAAACAAAGCGGTTGTCTCATCTCGGTCGTTTTTAACCATAACTTGAGGTACCTTCTTTAAACCGGGTATAACTTTTCGCTCGGTTGTTCCAAAAATCTGAAATTTTTACAGGAGCTTGTTGACACCATTCTGAGGCCTTTGACCTATTTGGTTTCGATAAAATTGTCAAAAAAATTCGGGAAAATAAAGAAAAAATTCGTCAAAGTTCTTGCACGCTTTTCAGAGAACTTGCTCTTTTTCTGTAGACCACATCTGATCTCTGTTTTAGGTGAAACTTGGTGTAGCTCCTATTTTGTTGCTTCTTGTGCTGAGAAAAATATCATAAAAATCATATAAAAAAGAAATACAAAATCACCTGTGATTCCTACTAGTGCCTTTTTGGCCTCGCTAGTACAATTTTTACGGTACTGCCATTCTCCTAGTTCCATCCATCCTTTGCACTTGTGACCAGCAATATAATTTCGTGTTTTAAAATATAATTCAACTTTGCATTATTCTGTGATCGTGCTAATCCTTGACTTGAGTGCAGCCTACCTAGAACTCCACATATTTCTACGACGAGCAGGTTTCTGTTTCTCCAGGCAATCGCTCATCCAATCTTTCACCGGTTCCACCTGTTGGTTGCAGTTCACCACTGTGGCTTGGTAAGAACGGATAAGAACTTGATAACAGCATTCCATTGAGCAAGTTGTCACCACCATTCCCCTGTTGTCGTAGATTTTTCTCCTTTTGGTGTTTTGGTGTTTGCGCTAACTATGGCTGGAGCACACGACACGGTGGATGTCCAGTTGCAGGAAGTAAGGGGACAAGTTGATGGACTTGCTGCGGATATTAGGACGATGCATGAATGGATTGTTTCAACGGTTACTTCGAGGACCGCGCGTTTCAACCAGCTTGACCTTGCTCAAACGGCGACTCGCACCACACTCGACACCATCCTGGCACTCCTTGATGCGTTGACCGCAAAGATGGAGCAGGACTACGGCGGTGACATTGAGCAGGACGATGGAGATCGCCGTGGTCGTGCACGCCGTGTGGTTCGTCATCCCCCTAATGACTTATTTGCTAAGATTAAACTTAAAATTCCATCTTTTAATGGTAAACATGATCCTGCTGCATATCCTGATTGGAAATTGGAGGTAGAACAGAAATTTTCATGCCATGATATTCCTGCTAATAGCCAAGTGAAGGCTGCCATTAGTGAATTTACTGATTTTGCTTTAATTTGGTGGCGTGAGTATAAACAAAAACTTCCCATTAACAGTGTCACTACTTGGACCCAATTAAAAACTGTCATGCACCACAGATTTGTTCCTTCCTATTATGCCCGTGATTTGCTTAACAAAATGCAGCGTTTTCAACAAGGTTCACAATCTGTTGAGGAATATTACCAGGAGTTACAAAAGGGTATGCTTCGTTGTGGTTTGGTTGAGTCGGATGACGCTGCTATGGCGCGTTTTCGTGATGGTTTGAACAGGGAAATTCAGGATATACTTGATTATAAGGATTATTTTGATATAACCACATTGTTTGAATATGCTTGCAAAGTTGAACGTGAAGTGCAGGGACGACGATCAAAGATATATACTAACTCTTTTGCAGGTCGGGGTTCGACACACAGCTCAACTCCTTCCAGCCCTGCACCTTCTACGCCTAGCAC
The DNA here is from genome assembly GCF_902167145.1 of Zea mays. Taxonomy (NCBI): domain Eukaryota; kingdom Viridiplantae; phylum Streptophyta; class Magnoliopsida; order Poales; family Poaceae; genus Zea; species Zea mays. The sequence continues at coordinate 96,247,598 of NC_050097.1, forward strand.
TACACTGCGCACAGGGATGGCCAAGCCAGCGGCGCCCCCTGCCAAAGGAGCCGCTTCTTCCATAGGACGTACACGGGATATTCAGTGCCATCGTTGCAGAGGGTTTGGGCACATGATTCAGGACTGCCCAAACAAGCGTACCTTGCTTATACGTGAAAATGGTGAGTACTCTTCAGCCAGTGATTCCGAGGAAACTAGTCATGCTATGATTGCCACTAACCATGCAGAAAATGAGGAAGTCCACATTGATCCCATCGATGCCGATAGGTATGAGAGTCTTGTTGTGCAGCGTGTTCTCAGCACACAGGTTGCCCAGGCCGAATAAATCAGCGACACACTCTATTCCATACCAAGGGCGTTGTGCACGAACGGTCGATTCACATCATCATCGATAGTGGCAGCTGCAACAATTTGGCAAGTACAGCTTTGGTAGAGAAATTATCCTTGCCCACTCGCGCACACCCACATCCGTATCACATTCAATGGCTTAATGATGGTGGAAAAATAAAGGTAACACGTTCGGTACGTGTCCCCTTTTCGCTGGGTTCTTATTCTGATTATGCTGATTGCGATGTTATTCCTCTGGAAGCATGCTCTTTGTTATTGGGTCGACCTTGATAATATGATACTGATAGTTTACATCATGGTCGTTCAAATCATTATTCTTTCATGTTTAAAGGCCAGAAAATAATTATATATCCAATGACCCTTGACCAAATTTTGAAAGATGATCTTACTAGGGCTGCTAAAACTGCACAACAAGTCAAATCAACATCAACCGCACCTATTAAATCTGAAATCAAGTTGCACTCTCCTGTTTTACTTGCTACACGTGCTGATTTTGATGATCTCCATGAAGCTCATATGCCCTGTTATGCACTTGTATGCTCGCGCATGCTTGTTCCGCTTGATGATGCACCGTCTTTGGATACACCCCCTGCTGATGTTTTTCCTATGAACTTACCACCGGGTCTTTGTAGCATCCCAAAAATTCAAATCCTGAAATTTTCTCAAATTTGCTCTAAATTCAAAATGAATTTCAAATTTCATTTCAAAATGTTTGTTTGCGAGTTGATATCAACAAATAAAGTATAGTGGTCTATATTCTCTCTAAAATCCTCCTCAAAATATCCTACAAATATTTCCCCAGTAATCCCCCTCAAATTGTTTCCAGAAATACTGCCCAGATATTTCCTGAGTAATCCCCTTCAATTTCTTTTCAGAAATATTGCCTAGATATTCCACCAACATATCTCCAAGTATTTTCTTCCTAAGAAATACCTTCATAATCATTTTTCAAGTCCCTACAAATATTTTCTTCATAACTTTTCTCATGCTCATATGTATATGTATGCCTCCAGTGTCATACGGTGAGCTCTACAAGCTAATCTCACTTATACAAGACAAATACATGCTAATCTCCCACTAATCCTCTCATCCTCCCACTAATCCTCTCATCCCTCCCCCTAATCTTTTTCCTGTCGTTATGCTGCCAAAATTCCGATTGTTCGTTCGTTCGATCATTCGATCGTTCGTCCGTTCGTTCATAGTTCCTATTCATCATTCGTTCATAGTCCGTATTCATCGTTCTTCCAGATAATCTTTGTCCTGCCGTTATGCTGCCGAAATTCCGATCGTTTGTTCGTCCGATTATTCGATCGTTCGTCCGTTCGTTCATAGTTCCTATTCATCGTTCATCGTTCGTTCATCATCACTATTCATCGTTCATCGGGCGTTCATACGAAGTATTCACCGTTACTATTCATCGTTACTATTCATCGACACTATTCACCATCGTTACTATTCAACGTTACTATTTACCATTAGTATTCACCATCGTTACTATTCATCGTTACTATTCATCGATCATCCGATCACCCTGAATTTCAACTACTCATCCATCATGTTGTCCAGTCCACCTAAAGACCAGCCAGACCCATATTCCAGTCATACGAACTCCGGTGACTGTGATTTTCCTTCCAGTGGGAACTTCCCATCTGGTCAACCATCCCAGGTTTCTCCAAGTTGAGCACGCTTAACTTTGAGATTCCTTCGAACCAGGCTTCCAAACTCCGATTCCAATAATTCTTGTTTCTAAATTCTTATCGAATTATTCCCTATCCAACCACGTCATCCCTTAAGCATGGTTCATATTCCAGAAAACTCCCAAAATACTCTTGTCCCATATTCTGCCTATAACTCTCCTGTTCATACTAAGTCAGACGATTCATTCGTCACTATTCTCACCAACAGTGAACTTCACTGTGCTACACCACATACACTCAGCTATAAATACACCCAGCTACCCTCTCCCTCTCCACACACACTCAACACCCTCAGCCAAGGCAAACACCCCACCCACTCAGTTACTCCGCTCTGCCGGCTACACGTATAGCGTCGCTTCGCCTCCAGTCCACCCTCCTGGTAAGCACCTCCGCTCCACCACCAGTAATATCACAACACCACATGACACAGATTCTACTCAATACTCTACCCATCCATATATCGCTATTCTGACCACTATACTAAATATTTGTTGGTATACTTGTTGGTTTGTATGTTTGCTTGTTCATGTTACATAGTTATCGAAGCGTTCGTGCCGTCTCGTGGAGGCCAGATCTGCAAGTCTACGCCAGGCGGTGGAGCCAGAAGCCAGTTCTGCGAGCTCTCCTTCCCCCTTCACCGGATAAGCACGGCAAGCTCACTAGATCTCTTTGATGCATAAATTACCTATGTTTTACAACCACAACCCTCAACCTGTTATTTTATGCATGATATGATTTTGAGACAAGTTATTATGGCCACCCAAGCCGCTTGCCGCAATCAATCCTTGATATATTTGTTACAAATGATTTGAGAAAAGGTATGAGTTTTCAAAAGAAAATGCTTTTCAAAATGTGTATGATGAAGGGTTTTCACCCTTATCGCCTTTGAGTAGGGATGATCAGGGACTCCCTGGTTTAGGGGAGGGCCTAAGGTGATGGCTCAGCTGGTTTAGGCGTGAGCAGAAGGATTGTCCCCTCTTATAAGGACTGGTTTGTCATCTTTCACTACCTGTACTCATGATAAGTACAACCACTCGAGACTGTGTGGGCAGTCACTCAATCTGAACTCGTACGGTCCAACCCCAGGGTTATGAAGGCTGGGGAGCACCGGGAGGATAAGGATGATAGAGCTGGAGTGCCCGATCTTTCGGTGAGTGGAGATAATTCCAATTTGGTGGAAGCAGACCCTCACGATCCGACTACGACGAGCGATCCCAAAGCGCCAATGCAATCGCTGAACCAACTTCCAATGGTTACCGACCTTGCTGATGCGAGATCGGCCTGATCACGAAGATCGTTTCCTGTGCGCAATCGAAGAACGAACAAGAAAAGATGCGAGCAATCTTAATATCACTCGAGGTGGAATTCTGAATCACAGAGGACAGCACGTATTTGTGCGTGTTCTGGGGTAGCTAAAGCTAGATGTAAAACAAAACTCGAAGAACAAAGGAGGCGCAGCTCCTATATAAATAGAGAGAGGGGCGCAGCCCCTAGGGGCGGCCAACCCTAGGTCGTCCACTATGGGCCGCAGTTGGGCTGGTCGTCTATTCTTCTGGGCCCTCATTCTTCAGTAGCATGACGAAGTTAAGATCTCTGGCACGGGCCCGAGTGATTGGCCCAGCTAATGAAGGAAGTGGCGCTTGATGTGGAGGTGCTGCTGGTGTGGTCGTACTCATAGTGATGTCCTCCTCATCCTCCCCTTCTTGAAGTGAAGTCGTCCTCGACGGCAACTCCTCATCCTCGGCCATATATGGTTTCAAATCTGCAACATTAAAACTAGTGGAAACACCAAATTCCGCAGGCAGGTCAAGGATATAAGCATTATCATTAATCTTTGTTAGCACCTTAAAAGGACCAGCAGCAGGAGGCATTAATTTAGAACGGCGCAAAGTAGGAAACCGATCCTTTCTCAAGTGCAACCAAACCATATCACCTGGCTCAAAAGTAACAAGTTTTCTTCCTTTACTACCAGCAACCTGATTTTTTGCATTAGTAGCAGCAATGTTTTGTTGAGTTTGTTCATGGAGGTTAATCATTTGTTCAACATGTGCAACAACATCTATGTGTGGGGCGTCCGCAACATCAAGCGAAAACAAAGCAATAGGCGCCCTAGGAATGTAACCATAAACAATTTGAAAAGGGCACATCTTTGTAGAAGAATGTGTTGCATGATTATAAGCAAACTCAACATGAGGCAAGCAATCCTCCCAACGTTTCAAATTTTTGTCTAAAACAGCCCTAAGCATGGTAGACAAAGTTCGATTAACTACCTCAGTTTGACCATCAGTCTGAGGGTGACAAGTGGTGCTAAACAGCAATTTAGTTCCCAATTTATTCCACAGAGATCTCCAAAAATGACTGAGAAACTTAGCATCACGATCCGAGACTATTGTATTGGGAATACCGTGCAAACGAATAATCTCTCTAAAAACAATTCAGCAACATTGCTAGCATCATCAGTCTTATGACAAGGTATGAAATGAGCCATTTTGGAGAATCGATCAACAACCACAAAAATGCTATTCCTCCCCTTCTTAGTTCTAGGCAATCCCAAAACAAAATCCATCGAAATATCAATCTAAGGGGAAGTAGGAACATGCAAAGGCATATACAAACCATGGTTGTTCAACCGTGACTTAGCTTTCTGACAAGTAGTGCAGCGTGCAACAAGGCGCTCAACGTCAGCGCGCATCCGAGGCCAAAAGAAGTGGGCAGCCAACACCTCATGTGTCTTGTAGACGCCAAAGTGCCCCATGAGACCGCCTCCATGCGCTTCCTGTAACAAAAAAAGACGAACCGAGCTAGCTGGAACACACAGCTTGTTAGCGCGAAACAGGAACCCATCCTGTATGTGAAATTTGCCCCATGGTTTCCCATTAATACAATGGCCGAAAGCATCTTTAAAATCAGCATCGTCAACATATTGATCTTTCACAGTGTGCAAACCAATGATTTTAAAATCTAACTGTGACAGCATGGTATAGCGACGAGACAAAGCATCAGCAATAACATTGTCCTTCCCGTTCTTGTGTTTAATAATGTAAGGAAAAGACTCAATGAATTCTACCCATTTAGCATGACGACGGTTCAAATTTGTTTGGGTACAAATATGTTTTAAAGCCTCATGATCAGAATGAATTATGAACTCATGATGCCAAAGATAGTGCTGCCATGTATGCAAAGTGCGCACTAAAGCGTAAAGCTCCTTATCATAAGTAGAATATTTCATACTAGCACCGCTTAATTTTTCACTAAAATAAGCAACTGGTTTTCCTTCTTGTAACAAAACAGCACCTAGCCCAATATCGCTAGCATCGCATTCAAGCTCAAACACTTCATTAAAATCAGGCAATTGCAATAGGGGAGCTTGGGTTAACTTATCTTTCAAAGTGCTGAACGCTTCCTCCTGCGAATCACTCCAAGCAAACGGCACATCTTTCTTTGTAAGCTCATGTAGAGGCGCTGCAATGGAGCTAAAATCATGAACAAATCTGCGGTAGAAACCGGCAAGTCTAAGAAAGCTCCAAATTTGTGTGACCGTCGTCGGTGTAGGCCACTCCCGAATGGCAGCAATCTTGCTGCTATCCACCTCAATGCCCTATGGAGTAACAACATAACCAAGAAACGAGACACGTCGTGTGCAAAAGATGCATTTTTCCATGTTAGCAAATAACTGGGCAGCACGCAATGCATCAAAAACAACACTTAAATGTTCCAAATGCTCTTTCTTAGATTTGCTGTAAATAAGGATATCATCAAAATAAACAACCACAAACAATGCTATGAAGGGCCTCAGAACTTCATTCATCACTCGCATAAAAGTGCTGGGAGCATTAGTCAATCCAAACGGCATAACCAACCATTCATATAAACCAAATTTCGTTTTAAAAGCCGTTTTCCATTCATCACCCAGTTTCATTCTAATCTAGTGGTAACCACTACGCAAATCAATCTTAGTGAAAATAATGGCACCACTAAGCTCATCTAGCATATCATCAAGGCGTGGTATAGGATATCGATAACGAATAGTGATGTTATTAATAGCACGACAGTCTACACACATACGCCATGACCCATCTTTCTTGGGAACAAGTAACACAGAAACAGAGCAAGGGCTAAGAGACTCACGAATGTATCCCTTGTCAAGCAATGCCTGTACCTGGCGCTGAATCTCCTTCGTCTCATCCGGATTTGTACGGTACGGTGCGCGGTTCGGAAGCTGTGCACTGGGGATGAGGTCGATCTGGTGCTCAATGCCACGAAGCGGTGGGAGACCCGGTGGTAAGTCTTTGGGAAAGACATCAGCGTACTCCTACAAAAGGTTAGCAACCATAGGGGGAATAGCCAAAGATGGTGCATCATCAAGTGAAATGAGGACACTAGAGCATACAAGTGCATAACATGGCAAATGAGCACCGTGTAGATCATCAAAATCAGCACGTGTAGCAAGTAAAATAGGAGCCTTCAACTTGATTTCAGAAGGAACAGAGGGCGATGGATCAAGTTGTTTAGCAGTTATAGCAGCTCGGGCAAGATCATCTTTAACAATTTGTTAAGGTGTCATTGGATGTATAATTATTTTCTGACCCTTAAAAATGAAAGAATAATGATTCGAATGACCATGATGCAAGCTATCAGTATCATATTGCCAAGGTCGACCAAGTAACAAAGAGCATGCTTCCATGGGAATAACATCACAATTAACAAAATCAGAATAAGCACCCATGGAGAAAGGAACACGCACGGAACGCGTGATTTTTATTTTACCACCATCATTAAGCCATTGAATGTGATATGGGTTTGGATGCTTACGAGTGGGTAACGACAACTTTTTGACCAACATGGTACTCGCCAAATTGTTGCAACTGCCGCTGTCGATAATGATGCGAATTGACCGCTCCTGCACAACACCCTTTGTATGGAACAGAGTGTGTCGCTGATTCTTCTCGGGCAAAGCGACCTGTGTACTAAGAACACGCTGCACAACAAGACTTTCATACCTATCAGCGTCACCCGGGTTTACATGTACCTCCGCCTGAGCTGCATGGTTAGTGGCAAGTAGTGCATGTTCAATTTCTTCAGAATCACTAGCGGAAGAGTACTCACCATCGTCACGAATGAGCAAAGTGCGCTTGTTTGGGCAGTCTCGAATCACATGGCCAAATCCTCTACAGCGATGACACTGAATATCCCGTGTACGACCTGTGGGTGGGGCAGTGCTGGCTGGTTTGGTCGTCTTCTCGCGTGGAGGAGTGGTGGACGTGGATGGCGCAGGGGGAACTGGTGCTGAGGTGGATGTCGAGCTTCGTCCTGCAAAAGGGTTAGAATATGTCTTCAAGCGGCGTCCCTGCACTTCACGTTCAGCTTTGCAAGCATATTCAAATAAAGTAGTCATATCATAATATTCCTTATAATCAAGTATATCCTGGATTTCGCGGTTTAAACCACCACGAAAACGTGCCATAGCAGCGTCATTGTCCTCCAATATCCCACAACGAATCATACCTTTTTGTAACTCCTGGAAATAGTCCTCAACAGATTGAGAACCTTGCTGAAAACGCTGCATTTTATTAAGCAAATCACGAGCATAATACGAAGGCACAAATCAATGTCGCATCGTAGCTTTCAACTGATCCCAAGTGGTTGGAATGGCAGTGGGATGTTTCATTTTATACTCACGCCACCAAATTAAAGCAAAATCAGTAAATTCACTAATAGCAGCTTTAACCTGAGAATGTGCAGCAATATCATGGCATGAAAATTTTGTTCAACCTCTAACTCCCAATCAAGATATGCAGCAGGATCATATTTGCCATTAAAAGGTGGAATTTTAAATTTAATCTTAGAAAATAAGTCATTAGGGGGATGACGAACCACACGGCGTGCACGACCACAACGATCTCCATCATCCTGCTCAGTGTCACCGCCGTAGTCCTGCTCCATCTTTGTGGTCAACGCATCAATGCGTGCCAGGATGGTGTCGAGTGTGGTGCGAGTCACCGTTTGAGCAAGGTCAAGCTGGTTGAAACGCTCGGTCGTCGAAGTGACCGCTGAATCAAGTCGTTCATGCATCGTCCTAATGTCAGTAGCAAGTCCATCAACTTGTCCCCTTACTTCCAGCAACTGGGCATCCACCGTGTCGTGTGCTCCTACCATAGTTAGCGCAAACACCAAAACACCAAAAGGAGAAAAACCGACGACAACAGGGAAATGGTGGTGACAACTCGCTCAATGAAATGCTGTTATCAAATTCTTATCCGTTCTTACCAAGCCACATGGTGAACTGTAACCAACAGGTGGAACCAGTGAAAGATTGGATGAGCGATTGCTTGGAGAAACATAAACCTTCTCGTCATAGAAATATGTGGAGTTTTGGGTAGGCTGCACTCAAGTCAAGGATTAGCACGATCAAACAATAATGCAAAGTTGAATTAACAAAACACGAAACTATATTGCTGGCCACAAGTGCAAAGGACGGATGGAACTAGCAGAATGGCAGTACCGTAAATATTGTACTAGTGAGGCCAAAAAGGCACTAGTAGGAATCACAGGTGATTTTGTTTTTCTTTTTTGTATGATTTTTTGATATTTTTCTCAGCACAAGGAGCAACAAACTAGGAGCTACACGAAATTTCACCTAAATCAGAGTTTAGATGTGGTCTACAGAAAATCAGGAAGTTCTCTGAAAAGCGTGCGAGAACTTTGACGAATTTTTTTCTTTATTTTTCTGAATTTTTTTGACAATTTTGTCGAAACCCAAACAGACCGAAGGTGGGTTTGGCTGGCCTCAGAATGGTGTCAACAAGCTCCTGTAAAAATTTCAGATTTTTTGAACAACCGAGCGAAAAGTTATGCCCGATTTAAGGAAGGTATGTTTAAAACGACCGAGATGAGACAACCGCTTTGTATCATTTCTCCTTCGTTTTCTTTTTTTTCTGTTTTTTTACATAACCGAAGGAGAAAAACAAGGAAGCGGCGTTGACTCGGTTTTTTTTCTGTTTTTTTTACGTAACCGAAGGAGAAAAATAAGGAAGCGGCGTTGACTCTGATGAAGACATCCACACTACTGATGCATCTATACCAATACAAGTACCAATTTCTGGTCCCATTACTCGCGCTCGTGCTCGTCAACTCAACCATCAGGTGATTACACTCTTGAGTTCATGTCCATCATATTTAGACCATGGAGACCCGTGCACTCTTGTTTTGCTTAGGAATCAGGGAGAAGACCGAAAGGGAAAAGGATTTGAACATGCTGGATTCGGACTGCAGAAGAACACCAACTTGTGACGGTCACCACGGTCAGATGCGGGCTCGGATTGGAATGTTCAAGCACAACATGGAAAGCTTATCAAGTCTACTTTCATATGGATCCGGAATTATAGTCATATCTGTTCTGAGGCCGCCGTAATCATTGTTTTATTACCGAGACATTTCCTGCCTTTTCTGCCCATGGTGCTGCGTCACCCTATTTTGGCCCAATGGGTCGTGTATCAAGTTAGGTCCATTAGGGACGCATCCTAGGGTTGCAGCACGACCCCAATACCCTTGTGGTCGTCCTCCCATGTTTATAAACCCCCTAGCCGCCACCAAGAACAGCGGGTTTTGTTTAGATCAAGTTTAGCTCTCGCTACTTGCTTGCAAGCGCGCGTGCTAGTTCAGCCGCCCGTCTTCTTGTCTTCGGAACCCCACCATATTGGACTTTGATCTTTAAACCTACATTTAGATCTGGTAATTTAGTACTTGTTCTACTTGTTCTTGCTAGTTCTTCGATTGCTTGCAGGACGAGTGCCCTAGTGGCCAGGGTGTCACGCTCCACAAGATCGTGACAGCCATAGGAGGTGGTGTATCGGTTGCTAAGGCGCAGCGTCTTTGGAAGGCTGTAGTCGGGCCGTGAACGTCGTCTCCTCCCCCAATCGAGTTATTCCACACCCTCTCATCGAAAGATCGGGCAATCACCCAACGGGTGCACATCAGTTGGTATCAGAGCAAGGTTTATCGGTGAGAGATTTACTTTTCTTCGCTGTTTTCTTATCTCCTATAGTCCAGAAAAAGCCAAAAAAAAATAGTAGATTAGTTTTACCGCAATCCTATAAACCATTGAGCATTTACTAGTACTACTTAGTTAGGGCTTGTTGAGTTTTTGGTTGCATCGGTTGTGTCGAGTTGCTGGTCTTAGTTTATTCCTTTAGAGTTTTGAGTTCTACCACGTTTTGGTCACCACGAGATCCACCATCACCAAAAACATCTCTGGTTCGTTTTTGCCACCACGGATACATATCATATCCGATTTGGAAGTTTAAATACAATCTAGAAAGCTTATCTTATCTTCTTTCCAACGGATCTGACCTTATCTCAAAATTCGTTCTGAGCGCTCCGCAATCATCGTAGAGATTTCTGGACTTTCTATATTAACAAGATTTGTTAAATCTGATTTAAAGGGGCTGTTAGCAATATCTTTATTGTTTGGGTTGTCATAGTGAAAAAAGGGTTTAAGCCCCTGCAAAAAAAAACAGAAGAAGAAGAAGAAAAAAAAAAGAATAGAAAAAAAAGGAAAAGAAGAAGAAGGGGGCTGAATCTCTAAATCTGTTGTTTCTCTTTGTGCTGTGCTAGTTGTTCTTTTTCAGTGACTACCTTTGTGCCTAGGCTCACGTCTCTAACCTGGTTTAGCCTAGGACCAGCACAGTACCACCGTTGAACGATTATTCAGCTTGCTTTTGTAACTAACGTGGTACTAGTGTATTCCTTGCTTCAGCCCACCTACAACTCTACATATTTCGACTACAGTTTGACAGGTCGTGTTGTTGCGGCACCGATACACTTATTCCACGGTTGCAGACTTGTTGGTTGCTGACCCCTCCTGTTGTGCAAGGTAAGAATTGGTAAGAGCTTGTGTGGCAGGTTGAGAGTGAGCGCCTTGCAGTAGCTACATCCTAATAGTTGTAGAGTTTTTATTCCTTCACGTTTTTTTTTCTTGTTGCCTCTGTTTGTCTAACCATGGCAGGATTGGAGGTTGATGATGCTTCTCGTAATATGTCACACTCTCCTCGCACCAAGGGTATCATACAACACTTTGTAAGGCTGGTGAAGACGCACACGGAAGGCCTTGATAATGACATGCAGGTGACGAATGAAAAGATGGGGCAATTGGAGGCCACACAGATCGACACAAACACCAAACTTGCAAATGTGGAAATGACAGTTGCTCATATTGATAAGAGCCTTGTCGCACTCTTGAGGCGGTTTGATGAGATGCATGCTAATATCAATGGTGGGCGTGATGAGGGCGCCGAAGGTAACTGGGATGACTATGTTGCTGATACTGAACAAGATGACCAAGAAGCACCTAATCGCCGGCGACTACGTACTAACCGTAGAGGTATGGGTGGTTTTCGCCGACGTGAGGTACATGGTAATGATGATGCTTTTAGTAAGGTTAAATTCAAAATACCTCCTTTTGATGGTAAATATGACCCTGATGCTTACATTACTTGGGAGATTGCGGTTGATCAAAAGTTTGCATGCCATGAATTTCCTGAGAATGCGCGGGTTAGAGCTGCTACTAGTGAGTTTACTGATTTTGCTTCTGTTTGGTGGATAGAACATGGTAAGAAGAATCCTAATAACATGCCACAAACTTGGGATGCGTTGAAACGGGTCATGCGGGCTAGATTTGTTCCTTCTTATTATGCACGTGATATGTTAAACAAGTTGCAACAATTGAGACAGGGTACTAAAAGTGTAGAAGAATATTATCAGGAATTACAAATGGGTATGCTGCGTTGTAACATAGAGGAGTGTGAGGAATCTGCTATGGCTAGATTTTTGGGCGGGTTAAATAGGGAAATTCAGGACATCCTTGCTTATAAAGATTATGCTAATGTAACCCGATTGTTTCATCTTGCTTGCAAAGCTGAAAGGGAAGTGCAGGGACGACGTGCTAGTGCAAGGTCTAATGTTTCTGCAGGAAAATCTACACCATGGCAACAGCGCACGACTACGTCCATGACCGGCCGTACACCAGCACCAACTCCCTCGCCAAGTCGACCAGCACCCCCGCCTTCCTCCGGCGACAAACCACGTGCATCTTCCACAAATTCAGCAACCAAATCTGCCCAGAAACCAGCAGGTAGTGCCTCTTCAGTAGCCTCCACGGGTAGAACAAGAGATGTTCTGTGTTATCGATGCAAGGGCTATGGACACGTGCAGCGTGATTGTCCTAATCAGCGTGTTTTGGTGGTAAAAGACGATGGTGGGTATTCCTCTGCTAGTGATTTGGATGAAGCTACACTTGCTTTGCTTGCGGCTGATGATGCAGGCACTAAGGAACCACCCGAAGAACAGATTGGTGCAGATGATGCAGAGCATTATGAGAGCCTCATTGTACAGCGTGTGCTTAGTGCACAAATGGAGAAGGCAGAGCAGAATCAGCGACATACATTGTTTCAAACAAAGTGTGTCATTAAGGAGCGTTCATGTCGTTTGATCATTGATGGAGGTAGCTGCAACAACTTGGCTAGCAGCGACATGGTGGAGAAGCTTGCACTTACGACCAAACCGCACCCACATCCATATCACATTCAATGGCTCAACAATAGTGGTAAGGTCAAGGTAACCAAGTTGGTACGAATTAATTTTGCTATTGGTTCATATCGTGATGTTGTTGACTGTGATGTTGTGCCTATGGATGCTTGTAATATTCTGCTAGGTAGACCATGGCAATTTGATTCAGATTGTATGCATCATGGTAGATCAAATCAATATTCTCTCATACACCATGATAAGAAAATTATTTTGCTTCCCATGTCCCCTGAGGCTATTGTGTGTGATGATGTTGCTAAAGCTACCAAAGCTAAAACTGAGAACAACAAGAATATTAAAGCTGTTGGTAATAACAAAGATGGGATAAAATTGAAAGGACATTGCTTGCTTGCAACAAAAACTGATGTTAATGAATTATTTGCTTCCACTACTGTTGCCTACGCCTTGGTATGCAAGGATGTTTTGATTTCAATTCAAGATATGCAGCATTCTTTGCCTCCTGTTATTACTAACATTTTGCAGGAGTATTCTGATGTATTTCCAAGTGAGATACCAGAGGGGCTGCCACCTATACGAGGGATTGAGCACCAAATTGATCTTATTCCTGGTGCATCTTTGCCGAATCGTGCGCCATATAGGACAAATCCAGAGAAAACAAAAGAAATTCAGCGACAAGTGCAAGAACTACTCGACAAAGGTTACGTGCGTGAGTCTCTTAGTCCGTGTGCTGTTCCGGTTATTTTAGTGCCTAAGAAAGATGGAACATGGCGTATGTGTGTTGATTGTAGGGCTATTAATAATATCACCATACGTTATCGACACCCTATTCCACGTTTAGATGATATGCTTGATGAATTGAGTGGTGCCATTGTCTTTTCTAAAGTTGATTTGCGTAGTGGGTACCACCAGATTCGTATGAAATTGGGAGATGAATGGAAAACTGCTTTCAAAACTAAGTTCGGATTGTATGAGTGGTTAGTCATGCCTTTTGGGTTAACTAATGCACCTAGCACTTTCATGAGATTAATGAACGAGGTTTTGCGTGCCTTCATTGGAAAATTTGTGGTAGTATACTTTGATGATATATTGATCTACAGCAAATCTATGGATGAACATGTTGATCACATGCGTGCTGTTTTTAATGCTTTACGAGATGCACGTTTATTTGGTAACCTTGAGAAGTGCACATTTTGCACCGATCGAGTTTCGTTTCTTGGTTATGTTGTGACTCCACAGGGAATTGAGGTTGATCAAGCCAAGGTAGAAGCGATACATGGATGGCCTATGCCAAAGACTATCACACAGGTGCGGAGTTTCCTAGGACTTGCTGGCTTCTATCGCCGTTTTGTGAAGGACTTTAGCACCATTGCTGCACCTTTGAATGAGCTTACGAAGAAGGGAGTGCATTTTAGTTGGGGCAAAGTACAAGAGCACGCTTTCAACGTGCTGAAAGATAAGTTGACACATGCACCTCTCCTCCAACTTCCTGATTTTAATAAGACTTTTGAGCTTGAATGTGATGCTAGTGGAATTGGATTGGGTGGTGTTTTGTTACAAGAAGGCAAACCTGTTGCATATTTTAGTGAAAAATTGAGTGGGTCTGTTCTAAATTATTCTACTTATGATAAGGAATTATATGCTCTTGTGCGAACATTAGAAACATGGCAGCATTATTTGTGGCCCAAAGAGTTTGTTATTCATTCTGATCATGAATCTTTGAAACATATTCGTAGTCAAGGAAAACTGAACCGTAGACATGCTAAGTGGGTTGAATTTATCGAATCGTTTCCTTATGTTATTAAGCACAAGAAAGGAAAAGAGAATATCATTGCTGACGCTTTGTCTAGGAGATATACTTTGCTGAATCAACTTGACTACAAAATCTTTGGATTAGAGACGATTAAAGACCAATATGTTCATGATGCTGATTTTAAGGATGTGTTGCTGCATTGTAAAGATGGGAAAGGATGGAACAAATATATCGTTAGTGATGGGTTTGTGTTTAGAGCTAACAAGCTATGCATTCCAGCTAGCTCCGTTCGTTTGTTGTTGTTACAGGAAGCACATGGAGGTGGCTTAATGGGACATTTTGGAGCAAAGAAAACGGAGGACATACTGGCTGGTCATTTCTTTTGGCCCAAGATGAGAAGAGATGTGGTGAGATTGGTTGCTCGTTGCACGACATGTCAAAAGGCGAAGTCACGGTTAAATCCACACGGTTTGTATTTGCCTCTACCCGTTCCTAGTGCTCCTTGGGAAGATATTTCTATGGATTTTGTGCTGGGATTGCCTAGGACTAGGAAGGGACGTGATAGTGTGTTTGTGGTTGTTGATAGATTTTCTAAGATGGCACATTTCATACCATGTCATAAAACTGACGATGCTACTCATATTGCTGATTTGTTCTTTCGTGAAATTGTTCGCTTGCATGGTGTGCCCAACACAATCGTTTCTGATCGTGATGCTAAATTTCTTAGTCATTTTTGGAGGACTTTGTGGGCAAAATTGGGGACTAAGCTTTTATTTTCTACTACATGTCATCCTCAAACTGATGGTCAAACTGAAGTTGTGAATAGAACTTTGTCTACTATGTTAAGGGCAGTTCTAAAGAAGAATATTAAGATGTGGGAGGACTGTTTGCCTCATGTTGAATTTGCTTATAATCGATCATTGCATTCTACTACAAAGATGTGCCCATTTCAGATTGTATATGGTTTGTTGCCTCGTGCTCCTATTGATTTAATGCCTTTGCCATCTTCTGAAAAACTAAATTTTGATGCTACTAGGCGTGCTGAATTGATGTTAAAACTGCATGAAACTACTAAAGAAAACATAGAGCGTATGAATGCTAGATATAAGTTTGCTAGTGATAAAGGTAGAAAGGAAATAAATTTTGAACCTGGAGATTTAGTTTGGTTGCATTTGAGAAAGGAAAGGTTTCCTGAATTGCGAAAATCTAAGTTGTTGCCTCGAGCCGATGGACCGTTTAAAGTGCTAGAGAAAATTAACGACAATGCATATAGGCTAGATCTGCCTGCAGACTTTGGGGTTAGCCCCACATTTAACATTGCAGATTTAAAGCCCTACTTGGGAGAGGAAGTTAAGCTTGAGTCGAGGACGACTCAAATGCAAGAAGGGGAGAATGATGAAGACATCCACACTACTGATGCATCTATACCAATACAAGTACCAATTTCTGGTCCCATTACTCGCGCTCGTGCTCGTCAACTCAACCATCAGGTGATTACACTCTTGAGTTCATGTCCATCATATTTAGACCATGGAGACCCGTGCACTCTTGTTTTGCTTAGGAATCAGGGAGAAGACCGAAAGGGAAAAGGATTTGAACATGCTGGATTCGGACTGCAGAAGAACACCAACTTGTGACGGTCACCACGGTCAGATGCGGGCTCGGATTGGAATGTTCAAGCACAACATGGAAAGCTTATCAAGTCTACTTTCATATGGATCCGGAATTATAGTCATATCTGTTCTGAGGCCGCCGTAATCATTGTTTTATTACCGAGACATTTCCTGCCTTTTCTGCCCATGGTGCTGCGTCACCCTATTTTGGCCCAATGGGTCGTGTATCAAGTTAGGTCCATTAGGGACGCATCCTAGGGTTGCAGCACGACCCCAATACCCTTGTGGTCGTCCTCCCATGTTTATAAACCCCCTAGCCGCCACCAAGAACAGCGGGTTTTGTTTAGATCAAGTTTAGCTCTCGCTACTTGCTTGCAAGCGCGCGTGCTAGTTCAGCCGCCCGTCTTCTTGTCTTCGGAACCCCACCATATTGGAGTTTGATCTTTAAACCTACATTTAGATCTGGTAATTTAGTACTTGTTCTACTTGTTCTTGCTAGTTCTTCGATTGCTTGCAGGACGAGTGCCCTAGTGGCCAGGGTGTCACGCTCCACAAGATCGTGACAGCCATAGGAGGTGGTGTATCGGTTGCTAAGGCGCAGCGTCTTTGGAAGGCTGTAGTCGGGCCGTGAACGTCGTCTCCTCCCCCAATCGAGTTATTCCACACCCTCTCATCGAAAGATCGGGCAATCACCCAACGGGTGCACATCAGACTCGGTTTGTGGCGTTGACTCGGTTTGATGTAACCGAAGGAGAGAAACAAGGAAGATGGTTGCGGCGCGCTAGGGTTTGATGTAACTGAAGGAGAAAAAGAAGGAAGATGGTTGCGACGCGCTAGGGTTTGATGTAACCGAAGGAGAAAAACAAGGAAGAAAGAAGGATGGTGAGAAAAACACAATGAGACCAGCAACAAATGATGCGAAATCACACAAATTCAACAATGCAGATTATTGAAAGAAGGTGCGAGGCTCAAAAGGGTGCTGGTATAAGGTCTAACCTGAATTTTTATGTGGTTTTGTGGACTGTAGGAGAAAAAACACTCGATAAACTCACCGATCAACCTGGAAATCTGATACCACTTGATAGAGCTGGAGTGCCCGATCTTTCGGTGAGTGGAGATAATTCCAATTTGGTGGAAGTAGACCCTCATGATCCGACTACGACGAGCGATCCTGAAGCGCCAATGCAATCGCTGAACCAACTTCCAATGGTTACTGACCTTGCTGATGCGAGATCGGCCTGATCACGAAGATCGTTTCCTGTGCGCAATCGAAGAACGAACAAGAAAAAGATGCGAGCAATCTTAATATCACTCGAGGTGGAGTTCTGAATCACAGAGAACAGCACGTATTTGTGCGTGTTCTGGGGTAGCTAAAGCTAGATGTAAAACAAAACTTGAAGAACAAAGGAGGCGCAGCTCCTATATAAATAGAGAGAGGGGGCGCAGCCCCTAGGGCGGCCAACCCTAGGTCGTCCACTATGGGCCGCAGTTGGGCTGGTCGTCTATTCTTCTGGGCCCTCATTCTTCAGTAGCATGACGAAGTTAAGATCTCTGGCACGGGCCCGAGTGATTGGCCCAGCTAATGAAGGAAGCGACACTTGATGTGGAGGTGTTGCTGGTGTGGTCGTACTCATAGTGATGTCCTCATCAAAGGAGGGGGAATGTTTTGTCCGGTTTGGACATGGCGGTGGCCTGACTCCTTCCGGTATAACCGTTAAGGTTAGGACGTGCGAGGAAGGAAAGGGATTCGGATTCGGATCTCATTGATCAAGAGATCGCAGAGCCGGACTAGTGGGTAAAGTGTACACCTCTATGCAGAGTTTGAAAACCTATTCGAATAGTATGTGTCCACAGGAATGGACGAGTCTGGTGTGGTATGGCAATTAGTGTCTTGTTTTCAAAAAAAAGAGGTGCTTTTGAGAAAAGTGGTTTTTAAAAGGTCCGACGGTTGAGCCGTGAGCTATGGTGGACGGGAAGTCCAGTAGCTGTTTTTGAAAATGAAAACCAGTGGGAAACTGCTGAGATACCTGGATGGTTTAGTCCAGGGGATTTTGTTCTAATATTGAAAAACTTCCTGCTTCCTTTGGAGAGGATGCGCTTTACAAAAATACAAAATGTTTTTCAAAACAACCCTGCATAAAATGTTGTTGTTTCTGCAAAATATCATGAGCTCCACATATTCCATGCATTATATCTGATTTCCCCATTCCGCGGGTGAATGTGGGCTGCTGAGTACGTTTGTACTCACCCTTGCTTTATTTGTTGTTTTTCAGAAAAAGGAGATCGGGTAAGAGTTACGACTATTCCCATCCTTGCCTGTGGCTATTGGACCGCTGAATTGCTTCGCTGCGTATATCGGGCTGCTTCAGCCCCACTCTGATGATATGTCCCGAGTTGTGGACCAACTCTTAAAGTTGATCGCCACCTTTATAGGTTTGTCTCGTTTAAGCAGATCTGGAATCATCTGATGTATAAATGTGTTTACTAGCCTCCTGGGACTAGTAATTGTATCACATTTGAGTCCCAGAGGATTGGGGGCGCTTCAGTCTTCCTCCGCTCCGTGGCATTGAGCATTAGATCGATCTCATCCCCGACGCTTCTCTTCCGAACCGCGCCCCGTACCGTACAAATCCAGATGAGACGAAGGAGATCCAGCGCCAGGTGCAGACGCTACTTGATAAAGGTTACATTCGTGAGTCTCTTAGCCCTTGCTCGGTTCCTGTTTTACTCATTCCAAAGAAAGATGGGTCATGGCGTACACTAGTAGAAAAAGGCTCAAAGCCTGCGGTGCAGTAAATTTTTACAGGCGGATTCAATTATCAACCGCCTGTGCTATTTTTAGTGGCGGTTTCTTAAGAAAACCGCCACTAGAAATCGTATTTTTAGAGGCGGTTCTTTATGAAAACCCCAGTACAAATCCATGATTTCTAGTGGCAATTTTCTTAAGGAACCGCCTGTAGAAATCGATTTCTAGTGGCGGTTTTCTTAAGTAACCACCACTAGAAATCATTTTTATCCTTAATTTTTTGAGTTTTTCAAACAACCTCGTATGATGAAACCCTCAAAATAAAAGTTGTAGATCTCTAAAAGTTATAAAACTTTGTAGTTTACAACTTTTTTATTTGAAATCATTTCGGCTCTCAAAAATTGTATCTAAATTTGTCAAATTTAAAATTCAAATTTTGCAAACAACCTCGGATGAAAAAAGTGTCAAAATGAAAGTTGTAGAACTTCAAAATTTATCCAAATTTGTAGTTGACAACTTTTTTATTTGAATTCGTTTATGGTCTCAAACAAGCAGTTTACACTCAGTTGGTTGTAATATGTGGGCAACAAAACTACAAATTAGACACAAAGCAAGTCATAGGTGGTAGAGGAGGGTACGCGCAAGGGTGAAGTTTTAGGGGTTTGATTCCTAGCAACCGCGCTCAGGGGTTCGATTCCTAGCAACCGCGCGTAGTACACGAAAAATGCCACGGCTTGCGACTTCGATAGAGATAGGCGAGTGGAGGTGGGTGGGCCGAGGCCTCACCAAAAAATATTTTTTTGCTATTTTAAAAACCCGTTTTATGTTTCCTGAAAATGATTTTTACTGGCGGTTTATTATGCCGACCGCCAGTGAAAAAACGATTTTGACTGGCGGTTTATTATGCCGACCGCCAGTGAAAATCGATTTTCACTGGCGGTCCTCAGTTAACCGCCTGTAAAAATGATGATTTCTACTGGCCTCTAGTACTGGCGGTTACAAAAAACGTCACTGTAAATAGGTTTACGACCGCCACTATAGAGCTTCTCTGTACTAGTGGTATGTGCATAGATTGTCGTGCTATTAATAACATCACAGTTCGTTATCGATATCCTATTCCACGCCTTGATGATATGTTAGATGAGCTTAGTGGTGCCGTTATTTTCTCTAAGGTTGATTTGCGTAGCGGTTACCATTAGATTAGAATGAAACTCGGTGATGAATGGAAAACGACTTTTAAAACGAAATTTGGTTTATATGAATGGTTGGTTATGCCATTTGGATTGACTAATGCTCCCAGCACCTTTATGCGTTTAATGAACGAAGTTCTATGGGCCTTCATAGGTTTGTTTGTTGTTGTTTATTTCGATGATATCCTTATTTACAACAAGTCTATAGAGGAGCATTTAGAACATTTGCGTGCTGTTTTTGATGCTTTGCAGCTGCTCGCTTGTTTGGTAACATGGAAAAGTGCACATTTTGCACGTAACCTGTCTTGTTTCTTGGTTATGTGGTTACTCCGCAGGGCATTGAGGTGGATAGCAGCAAGGTTGAAGCCATTCAGGACTGGCCTACAACAACGACGGTCACCCAAATTCGGAGTTTTCTTGGACTTGCAGGATTTTACCGCCGTTTTGTGCGTGATTTTAGCTCCATCGCTGCCCCTTTGCACGAACTCACAAAGAAAGGTGTGTCTTTTGCTTGGAACCCCCCACAAGAAGAGGCGTTCAACACTTTGAAAGATAAGTTAACCCATGCTCCACTCTTACAATTGCCCGACTTTTAGAAAGTGTTTGAACTTGAATGTGATGCTAGTGGTATTGGGTTAGGTGCTGTTTTGTTACAAGAAGGAAAACCGATTGCTTATTTCAGTGAAAAATTAAGCGGTGCTAGGTTGAGATATTCTACTTATGATAAGGAACTTTATGCTTTAGTTCACACTTTGCAAACATGGCAGCACTACCTTTGGCCTCGTGAGTTTATAATTCATTCTGATCATGAGGCTTTAAAACATATTCGTACCCAAACAAATCTGAACTGTCGTCATGCTAGTTGGGTAGAATTCATCGAGTCCTTTCCTTACATCATTAAACACAAGAACGGGAAGGAAAATGTCATTGCTGATGCGTTGTCCCGTAGATATACCATGCTTTCACAGTTAGAATTTAGAATCTTTGGCTTGCAAACTGTGAAAGATCAATATGTGGATGATGCTGATTTTAAAGATTCTATATACATTGTAAGGATGGCAAACCTTGGGGAAAATTTCACATACAGGATGGATTTTTGTTCCGCGCTAATAAGCTGTGTATTCCAGCAAGCTTGGTTCGTCTTTTGTTGCTGCAGGAAGCTCATGGAGGCGGTCTCATGGGGCACTTTGGCGTTTACAAGACACATGAGGTGCTGGCCGCACACTTCTTTTGGCCTCGGATGCGCCGTGATGTTGAGCGTCTTGTTGCACGTTGCACTACTTGCCAGAAAGCTAAGTCACGTCTAGGCAACCATGGTTTGTATATGCCTTTGCCTGTCCCTTCTTCTCCTTGGCTTGATATTTCTATGGACTTTGTTTTGGGCTTGCCTAGAACTAAGAAGGGGAGGGATAGTATTTTTGTGGTTGTTGATAGATTCTCTAAAATGGCTCACTTTATACCTTGTCATAAAACTGATGATGCTAGCATTGTTGCTGAATTGTTCTTTAGAGAAATTATTCGTTTACATGGTATTCCAAAAACAATAGTCTCTGATCGCGATGCTAAGTTTCTAAGCCATTTTTGGAGATCTCTTTGCAATAAATTGAGAACTAAATTGTTGTTTAGCACTACTTGTCACCCTCAGACTGATGGACAAACTGAGGTAGTAAATAGAACTTTATCTACCATGCTTAGGGCTGTTTTAGACAAGAATTTGAGACGCTGGGAGGATTGCTTGCCTCATGTTGAATTTGCTTACAATCATGCCACACATTCTTCTACAAAGATGTGCCCTTTCCAGATTGTTTATGGTTACATCCCTAGGGCACCTATTGATTTGATTTCACTTAATGCTGCGAATGCCCCACATGTAGATGCTGCTGCACATGTTGAACAAATGATTACCATACATGAACAAACGAAACAGAACATTGCTGCTTCTAATGCAAAAAATCAGGTTGCTGGTAGTAAAGGAAGAAAACTTGTTACTTTTGAGCCAAGTGATATGGTTTGGTTGCACTTGAGAAAGGATCGGTTTCCTACTTTGCGCCGTTCTAAATTAATGCCTCGTGCTGCTGGTCCTTTTAAGGTGCTAACAAAGATTAATGATAATGCTTATATCCTTGACCTGCCTACGGAATTTGGTGTTTCCACTAGTTTTAATGTTGCAGATTTAAAACCATATATGGCCGAGGATGAGGAGTTGCCGTCGAGGACGACTTCACTTCAAGAAGGGGAGGATGATGAGGACGTCACTATGAGTATGAATACACCAGCAGCACCTCCACATCAAGCGCCACTTCCTTCATTAGCTGGACCAATCACTCGGGCCCGTGCCAGAGATCTTAACTTCGTCATGCTACTGAAGAATGAGGGCCCAGAAGAATAGACGACCAGCCCAACTGCGGCCCATAGTGGACGACCTATGGTTGGCCACCCCTAGGGGCTGCGC
Organism: Zea mays; assembly: GCF_902167145.1. Taxonomy (NCBI): domain Eukaryota; kingdom Viridiplantae; phylum Streptophyta; class Magnoliopsida; order Poales; family Poaceae; genus Zea; species Zea mays. The sequence goes on from NC_050097.1 coordinate 96,269,936, forward strand.
CCCCTCTCTATTTATCCAGGAGCTGCGCCTCCTTTGTTCTTCGAGTTTTGTTTTACGTTAGCTTTAGCTACTCTCGAACACGCGCAAATCAGCGCTATCTTCGTGTATTCAGAACTCCACCCTCGAGTAATAGATTAGATTGCTCGCATCTTTTTCTTGTTCGTTCTTCGATTGCACACAGGAAACAATCTTCGTGATCAGGCCGATCTCGCATCAGCAAGGTCGGTAACCATAGGGAGTTGGTTCAGCGATTGCATTGGCGCCTTGGGCTTGCTCGTCGTAGTTGGATCGCAAGGGTCATCTTCCGCCAAATCAGAATTATCTCTACTCGCCGAAAGATCAGGCACCTCAGCTTTATCATTATATACATGTTCTACATATGTATATATGAAGGCTGCGATGTGGAGTAATTACTTTTCTGGGAATTCAGTGCCCCATGGATGTGTACGGGTATACAGACATGAGAATACTGAGAAATGTAATGTACTTGTAACGACGCACCTACGCTCAGGTAAGAAGGTGAGTTACCATAATGAGTTGCCATATGGTTAAAGTGTGACAACGGCGCCTATGAGTGGCTCGACGCTTAATGATGAGCTGGCCTCCATATAGAAATATATGGAGTATAAACTGTGATAAACTGTCATGTGTGAATTGTATCATAGGAAAATTGGGCTGTAATGGAATTTTCTGCAGGTACACTAACCTCGAAAACGTATGTGTAGCTGACGACTAGCAAAATACCGTGAGAGTCATAAGTATGCCACCGATATAGAACGCTATTGCCACAGTATGTTGTCAAAACTGTGAGGACGAATAGGACGAGCATGCATCTTGATTGTTGCATCCTGTTTGTCACCTATACATCCAAAATGCTTCTCTCATCTTTATTCCAGTAACCAGTGATTTTAGATAATGTGGTGTAATGTTGAATTATGAACTTTGATGAAATAGCTATCCTCCGTTCTTTAAGGTAACCTATTTAGGTGCTATATATGTGCTTACTCTTGTATTGATGTACTGATAGAATGTTGTGACCTGTTTGCCTAAACCCAAAATTAGGCTATGTTCTTATTTAGTCAACCATGACCCCAAAATTGAATTCTCCATTATCACTCCATGACCAAACACATACAAATAAATGCTTAGATAATTTCTTTGCTGGACATAAAGTGTACTCAGGCTTAAAACAGGAATCTCGAGTCATATCTCCTTCCAAAACCATTCCCTTGTTCGATTGGTGCAAGTTGATATCTCTATTCTACTTTGTCTCTCCTAGAAGATTACATTATCGCTTTATCAACCGAACCTAGGAAAGGCATGTCCGACCATTTTCTTGAATTTAATGCCTTTGGTTTCCCCAAACCTATCGAAGGCAAACCCACTTAATCTTTGACTTGTAATTGTTGCGATGGGCATAGAAATATGCTTGGGGCTAAATTATCAGTCTCCCATCGTACTCCCTCACAAACCAATTTAGGTTATGGCCATGCCTTGTTCATTTCATCGGGCCATAATCTATTTGGCCCTCTACTTGTAACCGTGTTGACAGGTAGAGTCTCTTTGTATAGTTACCCTTGCTTAATCCATTGGTGTCGCGTGAGAATTCTTATATTGGTTACGTGTAATGGCGTTATGACTAAAATTGATGATGCCGCAACGAAACCGAGGGCCTCCGGTGGGTGCATACACATGGTTGCGCTACTTGGCATGCGCTGGTATCACAGTTGGTAGTCATAATCCATTATGAGATTATATCAATATGTTATTTCTGCACAAACTGTTCTTACCATGTGAGATTCATTATTGGTGCCAGTTTTGTAATGGTGTCATGGTTAGTTACTTATGGTACCGCGACGAAACTGAGAGCCTCCTGTGAATGTGCACCCAGGATTTTGCTGCTTGGCGCGTGCCGGTACCGAAGTCTCTAGTCATGATCCATTATGGAATTACACTAATGTGTTATCTTCTGTCGACCTTCCCTTGAAACAACTTCTATGTTGTTTGTCAAGTGATCAAGCAACATCTATCGTCTCTATTGGATCAAAAGGGTACCCCTTACATGTGTGGTCTCTTTTCCCTTGACTTTGATAGTGACTGCACACATACAAGTTCCCTTTACGTCCTTTGTGTAAAGGTGAAACCTTGAAGCTTTTTAGTGTTGAGAGACAACTGATTAGCTCTCAAAATGGAGATTGGATTTCCCCTGCTATTGAAATGCAGGAGTTTGTTCATTCGCTCTCTTATTTAATCCATGTATTTTCGAACCAAGTCTGTTCATCTCGCATGAAGAAACAGATGAACACCCTGACCAAATGGATTTATACCCAAATACATGACCTTTTTCTAGCAAATGTGAACCCTCAACTGATGAAGACATCCACACTACTGATGCATCTATACCAATACAAGTACCAATTTCTGGTCCCATTACTCGCGCTCGTGCTCGTCAACTCAACCATCAGGTGATTACACTCTTGAGTTCATGTCCATCATATTTAGACCATGGAGACCCGTGCACTCTTGTTTTGCTTAGGAATCAGGGAGAAGACCGAAAGGGAAAAGGATTTGAACATGCTGGATTCGGACTGCAGAAGAACACCAACTTGTGACGGTCACCACGGTCAGATGCGGGCTCGGATTGGAATGTTCAAGCACAACATGGAAAGCTTATCAAGTCTACTTTCATATGGATCCGGAATTATAGTCATATCTGTTCTGAGGCCGCCGTAATCATTGTTTTCTTACCGAGACATTTCCTGCCTTTTCTGCCCATGGTGCTGCGTCACCCTATTTTGGCCCAATGGGTCGTGTATCAAGTTAGGTCCATTAGGGACGCATCCTAGGGTTGCAGCACGACCCCAATACCCTTGTGGTCGTCCTCCCATGTTTATAAACCCCCTAGCCGCCACCAAGAACAGCGGGTTTTGTTTAGATCAAGTTTAGCTCTCGCTACTTGCTTGCAAGCGCGCGTGCTAGTTCAGCCGCCCGTCTTCTTGTCTTCGGAACCCCACCATATTGTAGTTTGATCTTTAAACCTACATTTAGATCTGGTAATTCAGTACTTGTTCTACTTGTTCTTGCTAGTTCTTCGATTGCTTGCAGGACGAGTGCCCTAGTGGCCAGGGTGTCACGCTCCACAAGATCGTGACAGCCATAGGAGGTGGTGTATCGGTTGCTAAGGCGCAGCGTCTTTGGAAGGCTGTAGTCGGGCCGTGAACGTCGTCTCCTCCCCCAATCGAGTTATTCCACACCCTCTCATCGAAAGATCGGGCAATCACCCAACGGGTGCACATCAGTTGGTAATCAGAGCAAGGTTTATCGGTGAGAGATTTACTTTTCTTCGCTGTTTTCTTATCTCCTATAGTCCAGAAAAAGCCAAAAAATAGTAGATTAGTTTTACCGCAATCCTATAAACCATTGAGCATTTACTAGTACTACTTAGTTAGGGCTTGTTGAGTTTTTGGTTGCATCGGTTGTGTCGAGTTGCTGGTCTTAGTTTATTCCTTTAGAGTTTTGAGTTCTACCACGTTTTGGTCACCACGAGATCCACCATCACCAAAAACATCTCTGGTTCGTTTTTGCCACCACGGATACATATCATATCCGATTTGGAAGTTTAAATACAATCTAGAAAGCTTATCTTATCTTCTTTCCAACGGATCTGACCTTATCTCAAAATTCGTTCTGAGCGCTCCGCAATCATCGTAGAGATTTCTGGACTTTCTATATTAACAAGATTTGTTAAATCTGATTTAAAGGGGCTGTTAGCAATATCTTTATTGTTTGGGTTGTCATAGTGAAAAAAGGGTTTAAGCCCCTGCAAAAAAAAACAGAAGAAGAAGAAGAAAAAAAAAAGAATAGAAAAAAAGGAAAATAAGAAGAAGGGGGCTGAATCTCTAAATCTGTTGTTTCTCTTTGTGCTGTGCTAGTTGTTCTTTTTCAGTGACTACCTTTGTGCCTAGGCTCACGTCTCTAACCTGGTTTAGCCTAGGACCAGCACAGTACCACCGTTGAACGATTATTCAGCTTGCTTTTGTAACTAACGTGGTACTAGTGTATTCCTTGCTTCAGCCCACCTACAACTCTACATATTTCGACTACAGTTTGACAGGTCGTGTTGCTGCGGCACCGATACACTTATTCCACGGTTGCAGACTTGTTGGTTGCTGACCCCTCCTGTTGTGCAAGGTAAGAATTGGTAAGAGCTTGTGTGGTAGGTTGAGAGTGAGCGCCTTGCAGTAGCTACATCCTAATAGTTGTAGAGTTTTTATTCCTTCACGTTTTTTTTTTCTTGTTGCCTCTGTTCGTCTAACCATGGCAGGATTGGAGGTTGATGATGCTTCTCGTAATATGCCACACTCTCCTCGCACCAAGGGTATCATACAACACTTTGTAAGGCTGGTGAAGACGCACACGGAAGGTCTTGATAATGACATGCAGGTGACGAATGAAAAGATGGGGCAATTGGAGGCCACACAGATCGACACAAACACCAAACTTGCAAATGTGGAAATGACAGTTGCTCATATTGACAAGAGCCTTGTCGCACTCTTGAGGCGGTTTGATGAGATGCATGCTAATATCAATGGTGGGCGTGATGAGGGCGCCGAAGGTAACTGGGATGACTATGTTGCTGATACTGAACAAGATGACCAAGAAGCACCTAATCGCCGGCGACTACGTACTAACCGTAGAGGTATGGGTGGTTTTCGCCGACGTGAGGTACATGGTAATGATGATGCTTTTAGTAAGGTTAAATTTAAAATACCTCCTTTTGATGGTAAATATGACCCTGATGCTTACATTACTTGGGAGATTGCGGTTGATCAAAAGTTTGCATGCCATGAATTTCCTGAGAATGCGCGGGTTAGAGCTGCTACTAGTGAGTTTACTGAATTTGCTTCTGTTTGGTGGATAGAACATGGTAAGAAGAATCCTAATAACATGCCACAAACTTGGGATGCGTTGAAACGGGTCATGCGGGCTAGATTTGTTCCTTCTTATTATGCACGTGATATGTTAAACAAGTTGCAACAATTGAGACAGGGTACTAAAAGTGTAGAAGAATATTATCAGGAATTACAAATGGGTATGCTGCGTTGTAACATAGAGGAGTGTGAGGAATCTGCTATGGCTAGATTTTTGGGCGGGTTAAATAGGGAAATTCAGGACATCCTTGCTTATAAAGATTATGCTAATGTAACCCGATTGTTTCATCTTGCTTGCAAAGCTGAAAGGGAAGTGCAGGGACGACGTGCTAGTGCAAGGTCTAATGTTTCTGCAGGAAAATCTACACCATGGCAACAGCGCACGACTACGTCCATGACCGGCCGTACACCAGCACCAACTCCCTCGCCAAGTCGACCAGCACCCCCGCCTTCCTCCGGCGACAAACCACGTGCATCTTCCACAAATTCAGCAACCAAATCTGCCCAGAAACCAGCAGGTAGTGCCTCTTCAGTAGCCTCCACGGGTAGAACAAGAGATGTTCTGTGTTATCGATGCAAGGGCTATGGACACGTGCAGCGTGATTGTCCTAATCAGCGTGTTTTGGTGGTAAAAGACGATGGTGGGTATTCCTCTGCTAGTGATTTGGATGAAGCTACACTTGCTTTGCTTGCGGCTGATGATGCAGGCACTAAGGAACCACCCGAAGAACAGATTGGTGCAGATGATGCAGAGCATTATGAGAGCCTCATTGTACAGCGTGTGCTTAGTGCACAAATGGAGAAGGCAGAGCAGAATCAGCGACATACATTGTTTCAAACAAAGTGTGTCATTAAGGAGCGTTCATGTCGTTTGATCATTGATGGAGGTAGCTGCAACAACTTGGCTAGCAGCGACATGGTGGAGAAGCTTGCACTTACGACCAAACCGCACCCACATCCATATCACATTCAATGGCTCAACAATAGTGGTAAGGTCAAGGTAACCAAGTTGGTACGAATTAATTTTGCTATTGGTTCATATCGTGATGTTGTTGACTGTGATGTTGTGCCTATGGATGCTTGTAATATTCTGCTAGGTAGACCATGGCAATTTGATTCAGATTGTATGCATCATGGTAGATCAAATCAATATTCTCTCATACACCATGATAAGAAAATTATTTTGCTTCCCATGTCCCCTGAGGCTATTGTGCGTGATGATGTTGCTAAAGCTACCAAAGCTAAAACTGAGAACAACAAGAATATTAAAGCTGTTGGTAATAACAAAGATGGGATAAAATTGAAAGGACATTGCTTGCTTGCAACAAAAACTGATGTTAATGAATTATTTGCTTCCACTACTGTTGCCTACGCCTTGGTATGCAAGGATGCTTTGATTTCAATTCAAGATATGCAGCATTCTTTGCCTCCTGTTATTACTAACATTTTGCAGGAGTATTCTGATGTATTTCCAAGTGAGATACCAGAGGGGCTGCCACCTATACGAGGGATTGAGCACCAAATTGATCTTATTCCTGGTGCATCTTTGCCGAATCGTGCGCCATATAGGACAAATCCAGAGGAAACAAAAGAAATTCAGCGACAAGTGCAAGAACTACTCGACAAAGGTTACGTGCGTGAGTCTCTTAGTCCGTGTGCTGTTCCGGTTATTTTAGTGCCTAAAAAAGATGGAACATGGCGTATGTGTGTTGATTGTAGGGCTATTAATAATATCACGATACGTTATCGACACCCTATTCCACGTTTAGATGATATGCTTGATGAATTGAGTGGTGCCATTGTCTTTTCTAAAGTTGATTTGCGTAGTGGGTACCACCAGATTCATATGAAATTGGGAGATGAATGGAAAACTGCTTTCAAAACTAAGTTCGGATTGTATGAGTGGTTAGTCATGCCTTTTGGGTTAACTAATGCACCTAGCACTTTCATGAGATTAATGAACGAGGTTTTGCGTGCCTTCATTGGAAAATTTGTGGTAGTATACTTTAATGACATATTGATCTACAGCAAATCTATGGATGAACATGTTGATCACATGCGTGCTGTTTTTAATGCTTTACGAGATGCACGTTTATTTGGTAACCTTGAGAAGTGCACATTTTGCACCGATCGAGTTTCGTTTCTTGGTTATGTTGTGACTCCACATGATGAAGACATCCACACTATTGATGCATCTATACCAATACAAGTACCAATTTCTGGTCCCATTACTCGCGCTCGTGCTCGTCAACTCAACCATCAGGTGATTACACTCTTGAGTTCATGTCCATCATATTTAGACCATGGAGACCCGTGCACTCTTGTTTTGCTTAGGAATCAGGGAGAAGACCGAAAGGGAAAAGGATTTGAACATGCTGGATTCGGACTGCAGAAGAACACCAACTTGTGACGGTCACCACGGTCAGATGCGGGCTCGGATTGGAATGTTCAAGCACAACATGGAAAGCTTATCAAGTCTACTTTCATATGGATCCGGAATTATAGTCATATCTGTTCTGAGGCCGCCGTAATCATTGTTTTCTTACCGAGACATTTCCTGCCTTTTCTGCCCATGGTGCTGCGTCACCCTATTTTGGCCCAATGGGTCGTGTATCAAGTTAGGTCCATTAGGGACGCATCCTAGGGTTGCAGCACGACCCCAATACCCTTGTGGTCGTCCTCCCATGTTTATAAACCCCCTAGCCGCCACCAAGAACAGCGGGTTTTGTTTAGATCAAGTTTAGCTCTCGCTACTTGCTTGCAAGCGCGCGTGCTAGTTCAGCCGCCCGTCTTCTTGTCTTCGGAACCCCACCATATTGTAGTTTGATCTTTAAACCTACATTTAGATCTGGTAATTCAGTACTTGTTCTACTTGTTCTTGCTAGTTCTTCGATTGCTTGCAGGACGAGTGCCCTAGTGGCCAGGGTGTCACGCTCCACAAGATCGTGACAGCCATAGGAGGTGGTGTATCGGTTGCTAAGGCGCAGCGTCTTTGGAAGGCTGTAGTCGGGCCGTGAACGTCGTCTCCTCCCCCAATCGAGTTATTCCACACCCTCTCATCGAAAGATCGGGCAATCACCCAACGGGTGCACATCAGTTGGTAATCAGAGCAAGGTTTATCGGTGAGAGATTTACTTTTCTTCGCTGTTTTCTTATCTCCTATAGTCCAGAAAAAGCCAAAAAATAGTAGATTAGTTTTACCACAATCCTATAAACCATTGAGCATTTACTAGTACTACTTAGTTAGGGCTTGTTGAGTTTTTGGTTGCATCGGTTGTGTCGAGTTGCTGGTCTTAGTTTATTCCTTTAGAGTTTTGAGTTCTACCACGTTTTGGTCACCACGAAATCCACCATCACCAAAAACATCTCTGGTTCGTTTTTGCCACCACGGATACATATCATATCCGATTTGGAAGTTTAAATACAATCTGGAAAGCTTATCTTATCTTCTTTCCAACGGATCTGACCTTATCTCAAAATTCGTTCTGAGCGCTCCGCAATCATCGTAGAGATTTCTGGACTTCCTATATTAACAAGATTTGTTAAATCTGATTTAAAGGGGTTGTTAGCAATATCTTTATTGTTTGGGTTGTCATAGTGAAAAAAAAGGGTTTAGGCCCCTGCAAAAAAAAACAGAAGAAGAAGAAAAAAAAAGAATAGAAAAGAAAAAAAAAAGGAAAAGAAGAAGAAGGGGGCTGAATCTCTAAATCTGTTGTTTCTCTTTGTGCTGTGCTAGTTGTTCTTTTTCAGTGACTACCTTTGTGCCTAGGCTCACGTCTCTAGCCTGGTTTAGCCTAGGACCAGCACAGTACCACCGTTGAACGATTATTCAGCTTGCTTTTGTAACTAACGTGGTACTAGTGTATTCCTTGCTTCAGCCCACCTACAACTCTACATATTTCGACTACAGTTTGACAGGTCGTGTTGCTGCGGCACCGATACACTTATTCCACGGTTGCAGACTTGTTGGTTGCTGACCCCTCCTGTTGTGCAAGGTAAGAATTGGTAAGAGCTTGTGTGGCAGGTTGAGAGTGAGCGCCTTGCAGTAGCTACATCCTAATAGTTGTAGAGTTTTTATTCCTTCACGTTTTTTTTCTTGTTGCCTCTGTTCGTCTAACCATGGCAGGATTGGAGGTTGATGATGCTTCTCGTAATATGCCACACTCTCCTCGCACCAAGGGTATCATACAACACTTTGTAAGGCTAGTGAAGACGCACACGGAAGGTCTTGATAATGACATGCAGGTGACGAATGAAAAGATGGGGCAATTGGAGGCCACACAGATCGACACGAACACCAAACTTGCAAATGTGGAAATGACAGTTGCTCATATTGACAAGAGCCTTGTCGCACTCTTGAGGCGGTTTGATGAGATGCATGCTAATATCAATGGTGGGCGTGATGAGGGCGCCGAAGGTAACTGGGATGACTATGTTGCTGATACTGAACAAGATGACCAAGAAGCACCTAATCGCCGGCGACTACGTACTAACCGTAGAGGTATGGGTGGTTTTCACCGACGTGAGGTACATGGTAATGATGATGCTTTTAGTAAGGTTAAATTTAAAATACCTCCTTTTGATGGTAAATATGACCCTGATGCTTACATTACTTGGGAGATTGCGGTTGATCAAAAGTTTGCATGCCATGAATTTCCTGAGAATGCGCGGGTTAGAGCTGCTACTAGTGAGTTTACTGAATTTGCTTCTGTTTGGTGGATAGAACATGGTAAGAAGAATCCTAATAACATGCCACAAACTTGGGATGCGTTGAAACGGGTCATGCGGGCTAGATTTGTTCCTTCTTATTATGCACGTGATATGTTAAACAAGTTGCAACAATTGAGACAGGGTACTAAAAGTGTAGAAGAATATTATCAGGAATTACAAATGGGTATGCTGCGTTGTAACATAGAGGAGGGTGAGGAATCTGCTATGGCTAGATTTTTGGGCGGGTTAAATAGGGAAATTCAGGACATCCTTGCTTATAAAGATTATGCTAATGTAACCCGATTGTTTCATCTTGCTTGCAAAGCTGAAAGGGAAGTGCAGGGACGACGTGCTAGTGCAAGGTCTAATGTTTCTGCAGGAAAATCTACACCATGGCAACAGCGCACGACTACGTCCATGACCGGTCGTACACTAGCACCAACTCCCTCGCCAAGTCGACCAGCACCCCCGCCTTCCTCCGGCGACAAACCACGTGCATCTTCCACAAATTCAGCAACCAAATCTGCCCAGAAACCAGCAGGTAGTGCCTCTTCAGTAGCCTCCACGGGTAGAACAAGAGATGTTCTGTGTTATCGATGCAAGGGCTATGGACACGTGCAGCGTGATTGTCCTAATCAGCGTGTTTTGGTGGTAAAAGACGATGGTGGGTATTCTTCTGCTAGTGATTTGGATGAAGCTACACTTGCTTTGCTTGCGGCTGATGATGCAGGCACTAAGGAACCACCCGAAGAACAGATTGGTGCAGATGATGCAGAGCATTATGAGAGCCTCATTGTACAGCGTGTGCTTAGTGCACAAATGGAGAAGGCAGAGCAGAATCAGCGACATACATTGTTTCAAACAAAGTGTGTCATTAAGGAGCGTTCATGTCGTTTGATCATTGATGGAGGTAGCTGCAACAACTTGGCTAGCAGCGACATGGTGGAGAAGCTTGCACTTACGACCAAACCGCACCCACATCCATATCACATTCAATGGCTCAACAATAGTGGTAAGGTCAAGGTAACCAAGTTGGTACGAATTAATTTTGCTATTGGTTCATATCGTGATGTTGTTGACTGTGATGTTGTGCCTATGGATGCTTGTAATATTCTGCTAGGTAGACCATGGCAATTTGATTCAGATTGTATGCATCATGGTAGATCAAATCAATATTCTCTCATACACCATGATAAGAAAATTATTTTGCTTCCCATGTCCCCTGAGGCTATTGTGCGTGATGATGTTGCTAAAGCTACCAAAGCTAAAACTGAGAACAACAAGAATATTAAAGCTGTTGGTAATAACAAAGATGGGATAAAATTGAAAGGACATTGCTTGCTTGCAACAAAAACTGATGTTAATGAATTATTTGCTTCCACTACTGTTGCCTACGCCTTGGTATGCAAGGATGCTTTGATTTCAATTCAAGATATGCAGCATTCTTTGCCTCCTGTTATTACTAACATTTTGCAGGAGTATTCTGATGTATTTCCAAGTGAGATACCAGAGGGGCTGCCACCTATACGAGGGTTGAGCACCAAATTGATCTTATTCCTGGTGCATCTTTGCCGAATCGTGCGCCATATAGGACAAATCCAGAGGAAACAAAAGAAATTCAGCGACAAGTGCAAGAACTACTCGACAAAGGTTACGTGCGTGAGTCTCTTAGTCCGTGTGCTGTTCCGGTTATTTTAGTGCCTAAAAAAGATGGAACATGGCGTATGTGTGTTGATTGTAGGGCTATTAATAATATCACGATACGTTATCGACACCCTATTCCACGTTTAGATGATATGCTTGATGAATTGAGTGGTGCCATTGTCTTTTCTAAAGTTGATTTGCGTAGTGGGTACCACCAGATTCGTATGAAATTGGGAGATGAATGGAAAACTGCTTTCAAAACTAAGTTCGGATTGTATGAGTGGTTAGTCATGCCTTTTGGGTTAACTAATGCACGTAGCACTTTCATGAGATTAATGAACGAGGTTTTGCGTGCCTTCATTGGAAAATTTGTGGTAGTATACTTTGATGACATATTAATCTACAACAAATCTATGGATGAACATGTTGATCACATGCGTGCTGTTTTTAATGCTTTACGAGATGCACGTTTATTTGGTAACCTTGAGAAGTGCACATTTTGCACCGATCGAGTTTCGTTTCTTGGTTATGTTGTGACTCCACAGGGAATTGAGGTTGATCAAGCCAAGGTAGAAGCGATACATGGATGGCCTATGCCAAAGACTATCACACAGGTGCGGAGTTTCCTAGGACTTGCTGGCTTCTATCGCCGTTTTGTGAAGGACTTTAGCACCATTGCTGCACCTTTGAATGAGCTTACGAAGAAGGGAGTGCATTTTAGTTGGGGCAAAGTACAAGAGCACGCTTTCAACGTGCTGAAAGATAAGTTGACACATGCACCTCTCCTCCAACTTCCTGATTTTAATAAGACTTTTGAGCTTGAATGTGATGCTAGTGGAATTGGATTGGGTGGTGTTTTGTTACAAGAAGGCAAACCTGTTGCATATTTTAGTGAAAAATTGAGTGGGTCTGTTCTAAATTATTCTACTTATGATAAGGAATTATATGCTCTTGTGCGAACATTAGAAACATGGCAGCATTATTTGTGGCCCAAAGAGTTTGTTATTCATTCTGATCATGAATCTTTGAAACATATTCGTAGTCAAGGAAAACTGAACCGTAGACATGCTAAGTGGGTTGAATTTATCGAATCGTTTCCTTATGTTATTAAGCACAAGAAAGGAAAAGAGAATATCATTGCTGACGCTTTGTCTAGGAGATATACTTTGCTGAATCAACTTGACTACAAAATCTTTGGATTAGAGACGATTAAAGACCAATATGTTCATGATGCTGATTTTAAAGATGTGTTGCTGCATTGTAAAGATGGGAAAGGATGGAACAAATATATCGTTAGTGATGGGTTTGTGTTTAGAGCTAACAAGCTATGCATTCCAGCTAGCTCCGTTCGTTTGTTGTTGTTACAGGAAGCACATGGAGGTGGCTTAATGGGACATTTTGGAGCAAAGAAAACGGAGGACATACTTGCTGGTCATTTCTTTTGGCCCAAGATGAGAAGAGATATGGTGAGATTGGTTGCTCGTTGCACGACATGCCAAAAGGCGAAGTCACGGTTAAATCCACACGGTTTGTATTTGCCTCTACCCGTTCCTAGTGCTCCTTGGGAAGATATTTCTATGGATTTTGTGCTGGGATTGCCTAGGACTAGGAAGGGACGTGATAGTGTGTTTGTGGTTGTTGATAGATTTTCTAAGATGGCACATTTCATACCATGTCATAAAACTGACGATGCTACTCATATTGCTGATTTGTTCTTTCGTGAAATTGTTCGCTTGCATGGTGTGCCCAACACAATCGTTTCTGATCGTGATGCTAAATTTCTTAGTCATTTTTAGAGGACTTTGTGGGCAAAATTGGGGACTAAGCTTTTATTTTCTACTACATGTCATCCTCAAACTGATGGTCAAACTGAAGTTGTGAATAGAACTTTGTCTACTATGTTAAGGGCAGTTCTAAAGAAGAATAGTAAGATGTGGGAGGACTGTTTGCCTCATATTGAATTTGCTTATAATCGATCATTGCATTCTACTACAAAGATGTGCCCATTTCAGATTGTATATGGTTTGTTACCTCGTGCTCCTATTGATTTAATGCCTTTGCCATCTTCTGAAAAACTAAATTTTGATGCTACTAGGCGTGCTGAATTGATGTTAAAACTGCACGAAACTACTAAAGAAAACATAGAGCGTATGAATGCTAGATATAAGTTTGCTAGTGATAAAGGTAGAAAGGAAATAAATTTTGAACCTGGAGATTTAGTTTGGTTGCATTTGAGAAAGGAAAGGTTTCCTGAATTACGAAAATCTAAATTGTTGCCTCGAGCCGATGGACCGTTTAAAGTGCTAGAGAAAATTAACGACAATGCATATAGGCTAGATCTGCCTGCAGACTTTGGGGTTAGCCCCACATTTAACATTGCAGATTTAAAGCCCTACTTGGGAGAGGAAGTTGAGCTTGAGTCGAGGACGACTCAAATGCAAGAAGGGGAGAATGATGAAGACATCCACACTATTGATGCATCTATACCAATACAAGTACCAATTTCTGGTCCCATTACTCGCGCTCGTGCTCGTCAACTCAACCATCAGGTGATTACACTCTTGAGTTCATGTCCATCATATTTAGACCATGGAGACCCGTGCACTCTTGTTTTGCTTAGGAATCAGGGAGAAGACCGAAAGGGAAAAGGATTTGAACATGCTGGATTCGGACTGCAGAAGAACACCAACTTGTGACGGTCACCACGGTCAGATGCGGGCTCGGATTGGAATGTTCAAGCACAACATGGAAAGCTTATCAAGTCTACTTTCATATGGATCCGGAATTATAGTCATATCTGTTCTGAGGCCGCCGTAATCATTGTTTTCTTACCGAGACATTTCCTGCCTTTTCTGCCCATGGTGCTGCGTCACCCTATTTTGGCCCAATGGGTCGTGTATCAAGTTAGGTCCATTAGGGACGCATCCTAGGGTTGCAGCACGACCCCAATACCCTTGTGGTCGTCCTCCCATGTTTATAAACCCCCTAGCCGCCACCAAGAACAGCGGGTTTTGTTTAGATCAAGTTTAGCTCTCGCTACTTGCTTGCAAGCGCGCGTGCTAGTTCAGCCGCCCGTCTTCTTGTCTTCGGAACCCCACCATATTGTAGTTTGATCTTTAAACCTACATTTAGATCTGGTAATTCAGTACTTGTTCTACTTGTTCTTGCTAGTTCTTCGATTGCTTGCAGGACGAGTGCCCTAGTGGCCAGGGTGTCACGCTCCACAAGATCGTGACAGCCATAGGAGGTGGTGTATCGGTTGCTAAGGCGCAGCGTCTTTGGAAGGCTGTAGTCGGGCCGTGAACGTCGTCTCCTCCCCCAATCGAGTTATTCCACACCCTCTCATCGAAAGATCGGGCAATCACCCAACGGGTGCACATCACCACAGGGAATTGAGGTTGATCAAGCCAAGGTAGAAGCGATACATGGATGGCCTATGCCAAAGACTATCACACAGGTGCGGAGTTTCCTAGGACTTGCTGGCTTCTATCGCCGTTTTGTGAAGGACTTTAGCACCATTGCTGCACCTTTGAATGAGCTTACGAAGAAGGGAGTGCATTTTAGTTGGGGCAAAGTACAAGAGCACGCTTTCAACGTGCTGAAAGATAAGTTGACACATGCACCTCTCCTCCAACTTCCTGATTTTAATAAGACTTTTGAGCTTGAATGTGATGCTAGTGGAATTGGATTGGGTGGTGTTTTGTTACAAGAAGGCAAACCTGTTGCATATTTTAGTGAAAAATTGAGTGGGTCTGTTCTAAATTATTCTACTTATGATAAGGAATTATATGCTCTTGTGCGAACATTAGAAACATGGCAGCATTATTTGTGGCCCAAAGAGTTTGTTATTCATTCTGATCATGAATCTTTGAAACATATTCGTAGTCAAGGAAAACTGAACCGTAGACATGCTAAGTGGGTTGAATTTATCGAATCGTTTCCTTATGTTATTAAGCACAAGAAAGGAAAAGAGAATATCATTGCTGACGCTTTGTCTAGGAGATATACTTTGCTGAATCAACTTGACTACAAAATCTTTGGATTAGAGACGATTAAAGACCAATATGTTCATGATGCTGATTTTAAAGATGTGTTGCTGCATTGTAAAGATGGGAAAGGATGGAACAAATATATCGTTAGTGATGGGTTTGTGTTTAGAGCTAACAAGCTATGCATTCCAGCTAGCTCCGTTCGTTTGTTGTTGTTACAGGAAGCACATGGAGGTGGCTTAATGGGACATTTTGGAGCAAAGAAAACGGAGGACATACTTGCTGGTCATTTCTTTTGGCCCAAGATGAGAAGAGATGTGGTGAGATTGGTTGCTCGTTGCACGACATGCCAAAAGGCGAAGTCACGGTTAAATCCACACGGTTTGTATTTGCCTCTACCCGTTCCTAGTGCTCCTTGGGAAGATATTTCTATGGATTTTGTGCTGGGATTGCCTAGGACTAGGAAGGGACGTGATAGTGTGTTTGTGGTTGTTGATAGATTTTCTAAGATGGCACATTTCATACCATGTCATAAAACTGACGATGCTACTCATATTGCTGATTTGTTCTTTCGTGAAATTGTTCGCTTGCATGGTGTGCCCAACACAATCGTTTCTGATCGTGATGCTAAATTTCTTAGTCATTTTTGGAGGACTTTATGGGCAAAATTGGGGACTAAGCTTTTATTTTCTACTACATGTCATCCTCAAACTGATGGTCAAACTGAAGTTGTGAATAGAACTTTGTCTACTATGTTAA
Source organism: Zea mays (assembly GCF_902167145.1). Taxonomy (NCBI): domain Eukaryota; kingdom Viridiplantae; phylum Streptophyta; class Magnoliopsida; order Poales; family Poaceae; genus Zea; species Zea mays. The sequence goes on from NC_050097.1 coordinate 96,285,969, forward strand.
GGGCAGTTCTAAAGAAGAATATTAAGATGTGGGAGGACTGTTTGCCTCATATTGAATTTGCTTATAATCGATCATTGCATTCTACTACAAAGATGTGCCCATTTCAGATTGTATATGGTTTGTTACCTCGTGCTCCTATTGATTTAATGCCTTTGCCATCTTCTGAAAAACTAAATTTTGATGCTACTAGGCGTGCTGAATTGATGTTAAAACTGCACGAAACTACTAAAGAAAACATAGAGCGTATGAATGCTAGATATAAGTTTGCTAGTGATAAAGGTAGAAAGGAAATAAATTTTGAACCTGGAGATTTAGTTTGGTTGCATTTGAGAAAGGAAAGGTTTCCTGAATTACGAAAATCTAAATTGTTGCCTCGAGCCGATGGACCGTTTAAAGTGCTAGAGAAAATTAACGACAATGCATATAGGCTAGATCTGCCTGCAGACTTTGGGGTTAGCCCCACATTTAACATTGCAGATTTAAAGCCCTACTTGGGAGAGGAAGTTGAGCTTGAGTCGAGGACGACTCAAATGCAAGAAGGGGAGAATGATGAAGACATCCACACTACTGATGCATCTATACCAATACAAGTACCAATTTCTGGTCCCATTACTCGCGCTCGTGCTCGTCAACTCAACCATCAGGTGATTACACTCTTGAGTTCATGTCCATCATATTTAGACCATGGAGACCCGTGCACTCTTGTTTTGCTTAGGAATCAGGGAGAAGACCGAAAGGGAAAAGGATTTGAACATGCTGGATTCGGACTGCAGAAGAACACCAACTTGTGACGGTCACCACGGTCAGATGCGGGCTCGGATTGGAATGTTCAAGCACAACATGGAAAGCTTATCAAGTCTACTTTCATATGGATCCGGAATTATAGTCATATCTGTTCTGAGGCCGCCGTAATCATTGTTTTCTTACCGAGACATTTCCTGCCTTTTCTGCCCATGGTGCTGCGTCACCCTATTTTGGCCCAATGGGTCGTGTATCAAGTTAGGTCCATTAGGGACGCATCCTAGGGTTGCAGCACGACCCCAATACCCTTGTGGTCGTCCTCCCATGTTTATAAACCCCCTAGCCGCCACCAAGAACAGCGGGTTTTGTTTAGATCAAGTTTAGCTCTCGCTACTTGCTTGCAAGCGCGCGTGCTAGTTCAGCCGCCCGTCTTCTTGTCTTCGGAACCCCACCATATTGTAGTTTGATCTTTAAACCTACATTTAGATCTGGTAATTCAGTACTTGTTCTACTTGTTCTTGCTAGTTCTTCGATTGCTTGCAGGACGAGTGCCCTAGTGGCCAGGGTGTCACGCTCCACAAGATCGTGACAGCCATAGGAGGTGGTGTATCGGTTGCTAAGGCGCAGCGTCTTTGGAAGGCTGTAGTCGGGCCGTGAACGTCGTCTCCTCCCCCAATCGAGTTATTCCACACCCTCTCATCGAAAGATCGGGCAATCACCCAACGGGTGCACATCATCAACCATTGGCTTACTGATGGTACTGAGAGGACCTGCTCAATGTCAAAAGTAGTTCAACAAGTTGGTTTTACTAACTAGTAACCGCTTTGTGATCAAAGGTTGAGTTTAGAGATCGTTTTGTCGAGTTGCCTAAACTCACTTTTGTACAACCCCTCGTAAGGAAGTGTTTATAAGAATCGAGATTAAGTCGGCCAGTAACCACATAATCATCGCTCTAGTCATGCCTCGATCGCCTCACGTGTGCTTTTCCAGCATGTGTGATCAAGTAGATCCATGATTGGTGCTTGATAAAATGGACTGGTTGCAAAGTCCGCATCTACAGATCCCTCCACTGGTGATTTTTTCGAATCTCTATCACCTTCCGTGGACTTGAATTCTCTGGTTAGCCACATGTCAACCGCGACAGTATTCGACATCCACATCTGTCTCATGTGCTACGAACTTACCGTGGCCACTTGTTGGTAAACCTCTTTCTGTGTGTTTTACCCAAGATGGTGCATCTGATTCTGTTTGGGTAAAATCGCGTATCTACTGCTTGCCCAACAGACTCAGATAGTACAGTGCCATCAAAAAAAGCAAACTGCACACATGAAACCTTATGTGTTCTTCTGGCAGACATCGTCTCTATTGGTGGACATTTCTAAATTAGCCTAAGGCGATATATGATATGTCCACTAGAGAAACAATATCAGGAGACACTCGCCTTTATTTGGAAATGTCTCACGATTATCGCTGATATGAACATGGGTTACATGCTTCTCTACTCTTAAAAGTCTTTCGCTCCGAATCTCGGGACGAGATTCTTTTAAGGGGGGAGGGCTGTAACACCCTTGATGTTTATATTCCGCTCGACAACGAGTATAGATTTAAGCATGTAATATCAGTGGATAAAACGGATGCTAAATTTTAATCATCTTCGCTATCGCGATTTTAATATCGCATCTGTTTCGTCTGTTGAGAGTGCGACATCATTTTTATTGTTATCTATCCGAGCTCTTCATAAATTTTCGTGATGTTCGGAAAATAGTTGTTCCGAAAATCGGTGCGTCCGGTGATTATTTAAAATTCATCGCTCGCGCGAATACGAATTTGGAAGCCCGCCCCACTTTGATGATTTTATTCCAAGCAAATTAATTTTAACTCGACGACTAAAATGTTCGAGGTAAAATAATTCGAGTCGCGCGAAATCTTGCGCGAGGTTAGGATCCAATTTATCTGTCCGCACGCTGTTTTGGCGACAAAAACGAGTGTACATTAGCGGATCGGGTTTTGGCTAATTTCGATCGAATCACGCAGAACAAATTATCAGTGCCAAAATCAATTTATTTCGGTCTGTCATTTCTCACCCAAATCCAAATCATCGAATATAAGCAATTGTTAAATAATTTGTTTCGCCAAATCCGGAGAATGAAATGTGTATTCGTATAACGTGTCGGCCTGTGTGTTGGAACTTGCTCTCTGTTGCAAGGGGATCCAACGGGGGTGTGAAGTGACGTAAACAGGGTTCTCGCGCAAGATGGCAATAGCTCTGTTAATCTAGCCTCTCAAGGGCACTGTGCGGGGGTATTTATAGGTATCTGAGTGCCCAGCGTCCAGTGTTAAGGACGCATGTGCCCTCAGACACCTAGGTTATCCCCGGAATATTCCCATAAAGCGGGGTTACAGACCGTAATTACAGGGATGCCTTTACAAATTAGGCCCGTAACGCACAACGGCCACGCAGGGCCTGTTACAATGGGCCGGATCACACGTGGGCCTCTACGCCGGACGAGGTCGCGAGATGGGAAGACCTCGTCACAGGTCTTCGTCCGATGACATATGGGACGAAGGGTGAGCCTGTCCGTTGTCTTGTCTCCGTTGGTCCAATGACTGCGGCGAAGGCAACGAGCGAAGGGTGGCGTCTTCGCCTTCGCCTTAACATTTGCCCTTCGAGGGACCAGTTCGACTAAGTCATCTGGTGCCGAAGACGTCGCTAGATGGCGGAGACGCTGCCCTCGCTCGAAGTGGTTCCGCGGGGGTTTTTGACATGACCGTTGATTTGACACCGTACTGTTGGACTGCGGGTTTCTCGAAGCGCCGCACCCTATGTATAAAAGGGGGCGGGGGGCGGCGCGTTTTAAACTTTATCTTTCCACGCTCCGTGAAAACCCTAGCCGCCTTTTCCACCATCTTGCTGCTCGTCTACCCTCCTTGCTCTTGTTCGCCGGAGATCTGGCCCGAGTGAAGTAGACCGCCCACCGCCGCCGACGGTACGTAGCGATGCCGACCTCTTCTTCTTCTGCTACCGCTACGCCGCCGGCCGACGTGTCCTCTGAGGAGACGCTGAGTACAGTGGCGGCGGAGGAGTTGCGCGTCGGCGAAACGGTGGATTTCGGTGTGTCGCGGATGTCCTCGGTCCGCGTGCAAGATATGCAGCAGCTTGGTTACTTTGGCGGGGGAGTCGCTCGTGTTCCGGGGACGGAGGAGGTACCCGAGCCGGAGGGCGAGTTGGTTGTGTTCGAGGCGTTCTTTGCCGCTGGTCTTCGCCTGCCTGCGCACCGATTTGTGGGAGAAGTCCTGCGCAGATTTAATGTTCAGATCCATCAGCTGACTCCGAACGCCGTGGTGGCTCTGTCGAAGTATGTCTGGGCGACGATTTCGTACGGCGGACAGCCATCAGTCGAAGTCTTCGCGAAGTACTATTGCCTGCACTGGCAGAAGAGGATGATTGGAGATGAAGTTGCCCAGTTTTGGTCCTGTACATTTACGCCGAAGACCGGCAAGACCACGATGGAGGTAGTTGAGTTGGTTCCTTGCGCCCGCAACAAGTGGGGCAATTGGCATGAGTTTTGGTTCTACGTCGCGGAGGGTACATTCGAAGACCATCCGGGGCTCCCCGTGTCCGAGATGTGCTCGCATTTTTACTCAGCATACCCGCCGTTTGAAGTGGCGGAGGAGGATGCAGACGAAGGGGCCCTTCGGTGCGCCGCCGGCCTGAGCAGCGGGCGCGATTTGGTTGAGGAGTTTGTGGCGTACGGGGTATGGCCTTTGGCGCATGGCTGGGCGTTGGGCGAAGTATGCCCTCGCTAGATGCCTTCCCATGGTGGGAAGCTGGTGCGAAGTCCCGCCTTCGCGCTGGATCTGCATAGCCGCGATCCGGCCACCTTTGTGCGTGAGGCGGAGGATGGGGCGGTGCGGATCGTTGGTCGGTACGTGCCGAAGACAGAGGGCCAGCGTAGCTAGGATATTCGCGGGTCTAATGACCGCTTGAACAGGGTTTTCGAGTTGAATCGTCTGCCGTATGGCGGTTATCCCGGCCACGACGATGTGGATCATCGCGGGAAGAAACCGGTGGTAGAGACTTGAGACGACCCCGCGCCGGCGGCCGCCCCGTCCTCTAAGAAGAGGAAACTAGGTACTGCTATGGGAGGACTTGGGGTTTCCGATGGTTTTGCTAGGGAGTTGATGAGGACATGTGCGGCCCCGGGGGGAAGGATGTCTTCACCCGAGCTCCGGGAGTCTTCGGCGCGGATGCTGAGGGTTACCGGGGGTTGGTGGCCTAAGAATGTTCCTATCCCTCGCGCGGTCGGCGAAGACTTTTTTACATCTCGCATGGTTCGTGATTGGAGAGTGTTTCCTTACGGGCGGAATATTGCTGCTGTTGTGTCGGTAGTGATGGACAAGGATCGTCAGGGAGCTGCACAGAAGCGCCAGGCGGTGGTCAGGCTTCATGAGGCCAGGCCGAAGAGGCAGCGGGGGGCTGTGAAGGCTAATGCCCCCGGCGGAGACCAGCCGCCGCTGGCGGCGAAGTCGGCCGTCCCTGCATCCAATAGGGCGCCGGAGGCTGCGAAGGCGGCTGCCGCCGGTGGTTCCAAGTCTGCGAAGGTTGCCCCTGCGTCCAGCAGGGTGCCGGAGGCCGCAAAGGCGGCCCGGGGGTTGCCGCCGCCGGGCAAGCGCGTCGCCGACTTCGCCACCGACATTAGTGTGGACGATTATCTTGTTGGTAAGTCGTTGGCTCGATAGTTTTTTTTTAAATTTGTTGATACGTCGCAGGGTCGGACGAAGGCCAACTTGTTGTTGTTCCGCCTGCCGCGGCGACCACGGCGGCCGCCGTAGTGCCAAAGGCGAAGGGCGGTGCTCTTAGTGCCGGCGGCGAGATGCCGGCACTCACTGCCATCAGGGACGAGGCGGGTGCTGTGTCCCGCCGGCTGAAGGAGATGAAGGAGGCACTAAGTTGGGTACGTTGAGCTAGACTTCGGTTTTTTACCGGCTTCGTCGGGGCTGCGGCCTTATGTGTGTCTTGTAGGCGGCTGACTTCGCAGACCGCGCGGCGTCGGGGGCCCTCACGGTAGTTGTGTCTGCCGAAGTCGAGAGGCTTCGGACTCAACATGCTGACGCCGTCCGGGAAAAGTCGGCCGCCGACAGTAAATGCCGCAAGCTTGCGGATAAGGTGGCCGCGCTGGAGGGTGAGAAGACTGACCTCCGGCGCCAACTGGCGGAGGAGAGGAAGGAGGCCAATGAGGCCCTCGCCAAGGTGCAGTCTATGCAGGCAGAGGCCAATTTGGCGCGGGCGGAGGGCAGTCTTGCCAAGCAGCGCGCCGAGCAGTTGGAGGAGCGGCTCAGCGCTCTGCAGGCTCGTGTGGAGAGGGCCGAGGCCTCGACGCGCTCAGAGGCTGAGCGGACACGCAAACAGCTTATGGATTCATACCATGAGCTGGGCGCGCGGACCGCTGACTTCGAAGTGCCGGACCGAGAGCCCGGACTTCGCTGCCTCGAGTGGATACAGGAGGAGTTGGTGGCGCTTCCCGCCATCGTGGAGGGGTTTATGTCCTATGCCTCCCTGGTCACTGTTGGGGACTTGTTCTCAAATGCTATGAGTTAAGAACAAGGCAACACAGAAAATGTTAAACATTAAGATCCTTCGTCCTTTGAAGCATTATTTCCCTTAGGATATAACGATCTCCGGACGAAGGTCATGAAGGATTAACCTTCATCACTACAATATACATTAGTAAAAGACGAAGCATATGAAATATAAAAGATAGCGCGAATAATCATATAACATTATTCATTTAACTTTTTTAACTCATCATAAAGAAATAGAAACAATATTGAATTATAAATGTACCTTCGGCTTGGAAGGAGATGAAAATACAAGTGTGACGCAAAAGCAAATGCCAAGCCCGCGTGAACAGTACGGGGGTACTGTTCACCTATTTATAGGCACGGGGTACAACCCATACAAAATTACATACATGCCCTTTACATTTGGTGATAATTCTATAGCATTCTATCGAGGTCTAAATGGCCTTTTCATCTTTAAGTCGGTTCCCTTTTCTGCGAACATGCCGAAGCTTTCCTGCTTCACAGCTTCGGCACTGTGTCAACCTTCGTATCTTTTGAGCTTCTCCCTTTCTGATTCAAGTCCGAAGATACCTGTTCACACATTATACTCCAGAAACATTGTTAAATCATGTTTTTGAGGACCTTCGGAAGCCGAAGGCCCCCAACAGTAGCCCCTCGCAATATTAATTTGTTTAAAATAATAAATTCAGATTGCGATATGAACGAAGGCTTTATGCCGAAGGTCCGAAAAAACACCTTCCCTTTGCTAGAATAGCAACATTCAATGACAAGTGGGGTCTTTCAACTTTCAACGTATCAAGCGTATAAATACGGCCATACCGCAAACTTATCTTGCACGCTTTCTGGCCAACCACTCCTGCTCACTCATTTTTTAGCTCTTGTGCACTGTGATCTGCTAAGTTTTTAGCTTTGAAGCTTCGGCTTTTAAAAACAGTTTTTTAGCGCTTCCGAAGATGTCTGAAGCTGCTAAGAAGGCTGCTGCTGAGATGAAGCTGAGTCTTGATGAAGAGAAGAACCTAGGGTTTCTTGTAGCGATGTCGAAGTCCAACACAGAAAAGATTACCAAGGAAATTCTGGAGGGGCTGTCTGAAGATACTGGTGACAGTGAAAGTTATGATATGGACAGCGGTGGCGAAGACTCCGAAGATCGCCCCTGGCGACCAAGCCATTCAGTTTATGGTAAATCAACTATCAAAGAGAATCATCTTGTTAATATGAGAGGAAGGTATTTCCGGGATCTGTCCATTGTGAGGGCGGACGAAGGGGAAAAAACTTGTCCACACCCTGAAGAAAATGAAGTTGTGGTGTACCGAAGCTTTTTGAAAGCTGGATTGCGATTCCCCTTGAGCAGCTTCGTCGTAGAGGTGTTGAAAATCTTCGAAGTCTATCTTCATCAACTTACTCCCGAGGCAATTATAAGGCTAAATATCTTCGTGTGGGCCGCGAGGAGCCAAGGTCTGAAGCCTGACGCAAGAAGCTTCTGTAATGTTCATGAATTGTTATATGAAACAAAGCCTTGGGGCAAAGAACAGTACCATAACAACTTTGGCTGCTACAGCTTCGTTTCTCGGTCCGGGGCAAGCTGTCCCGTACCAACCTTTCGGAAGAGATGGCCCGGGGATTGGATGACAGAATGGTTTTATGTGAAGAATGACTTATCAGCACGAGAAGACATCAAAGGTATAATTATGCGTCCTATTTGGCAAAGCTTCGGCCTTCGGAGGCCGAAGGTTGAAATGAACGAAGCCGCCGAAGAGTGCCAAAGAGCCTTCGGCGTTGTCTGCTCTTTTATAGGAACAAGGGACTTGGTACAAGAACATATCGCCTTCAGGGTGTGGCCGCTTGCTGAGAAATGGGAAATGCCACAAGAAACCATAAAAGAGGCCGAAGAAGGTGAGCTTGTGAGACTGAAGTACACCTTCAAATTTGGAGATAAATTTATTGAGCCAGATGATGAGTGGTTGAAAAGCATTGACAATTTAAGTGATGAGCTACTCGGGACCTACTCGAAGGCTGAAGATAATGCAATGTCAGCAGCCTTCGGAGGCCGAAAAAAGAAGAGACTGAATCGGGTGTTTGATGCAATTGGGTTCTTTTACCCTGACTATCGTTATCCCACTCGAGGGCAGAAAAGAAAGAACACAACCTCTGCAGGAGAGGAAGCTGCAATTGCTCCTAGCGAGCCAGAATCAAAGAGAAAGAGGATAAAAGTCCTCACACACCGGCCACGCTATATTGAACCAGCTTCGGTGCCTGAGTTCACCGGAGAAGCTTCTTCGGCCACCGAAGCTGAACAGCCAACCTTGCTGCCAGAAACTGCAGAGATGGCCGAAGCACCATCCACAGAAAAAATGGAAGAAGCGAAAAAGCCGACTAAGGAAAAAACATTAGAAGTTTTGAGTCCTGCAGTAAATATTGAAACAGCAAAAAACCAAAAGGGGCCATCAGTGACCCCAAAAAGGAAAAGAATGGTAAATGTACTAGACGTCTTGGAGACAATTAAGTCTTCAAGCACAATTCCAAAAAAGAGTGTTGAAGTTGCTGAAGCTTCTACTGAAGCTTCGGCTCAACAAGCTGAAGCTGAAGCTGGGCCTTCAGAGCCCTACAAGGAGCAACCTTTTGAAGCCGAAGCAATAAAAATTCCAGAACCAGTATTAGTTGAAGAAACTGACACCGCCATCCCCGAAGCACCTGCCAGCATGCATGATTACATGATACGACATGCTTCGGGGAAGAAGCTATCTGAAGAAGAAACTCATGAAGCCATCCATTATGCAAAGGAACTAAAATATCCGAAGGGGGCAGTAATATTCAATGGAACGAATGAAGATGACTTCTTATACTGCCTGCCTGACAACAAAGAGCTATCTGTCTGCCGAGAAATGGCCAGAAGTATTGGTTTCCCGAAGCTTGAATCTGGATTAAGCGCCATGACGAAAGAAGATCTCGCAGACAGTCTTGCGTACAACAGCCTGAAGGTATAGGAATTAAACACTTGAAAAACCTCCTTATTTTTACGCAACTCATTTCTTTTTTCTTATATGAATTCTTTTTCGTATAGGGCCTGATCCTAAGCAACGCACTAAGAGCCCAAAAGAGCGCCGAAGATGAAAGCTATGAAATTGCGTTTAATAATTTACGCTCCGAAGTTATCAGACTGAGAAACGAAGCTTTGGAAAAAGATAAAATTCTGCTTACACTGGTAGATAAAGTGAAAAAAGACGAAGCTGCTTCAAAGGCCCAGGCCGAAGCTCAAAAACGCGAGATTAAAGATCTTCAGAAACAGCTGGCTAGAGCTAAAGAGGAGCGCGCGCTTGAGGAAACGAAACGAGAACTTAGTGATTTTATGGTCAGCAAATTGGAATCAAGAGTTAAGGAGCTTCGCACATCTCAGGGGAAATGCTATGTCAAATCTGTAGAATGTGTGAATAAAATTAAATCCAGCTTCGCCAGCGTAGGCGCCTTTTCCAGCGAAGAGAATTTCTCTCGAGGCAATCCCGAAGGTCCGCTGGAATGGATTAGCCACGAAGCAGAGGCCTTCGAAGAGATTCTGAACAGTCGCGGCGACATATGCGCTTTTTCGGGCGCCAGAGGAATTGCTTCTGTCTTAGAGAAGAAAGGTTGCGGGCATGTAAAATTTTTAGCTCAATCCGAAGCTACCTTATCTTCCGAAGACGTCAAGGACCCCTCGGCCGAAGCAAGCGTGGTTGGTGGCAAATTTTTTACTGATATCTGGAACGACGGCGGCCGAGGAATGGCGCAAGAGATCATCCAAAGGAGCGAAAAAGGCATTCATGACGCCAGAAAAGTGGTAGAAGCTGCCGAAAGGAGTACAGAGCCCGAAAGGCAATTAGGTACCAATTAGTCGCTCTTATTGTGTTGTAATTTTTATTCCAAACTTTGCTCAAGGTTTGTAAAAGTAATGAAGAAATGTTCTCTTCCCTCAGAAACTGCTGGATCAAATGTCGACGAAGAAATTAAACAAATGGCTGAAACTATCCTGGACAAGGTTGTTGACCAACTTCTGAATGAAGCCGCCGGAGCAGTATTGAGGGAAGATTAGATGCTATTTGGAAAAAACATTTAAAGTGTAATCTATGCAACACTTTGTACATTTGAATGTAATATACAAGTCTCTTTTCATTATTGAATTCTTTACGATGCATGAAACTTTAAATACATACCACTTTTGAGCCTTCGGCGAAAAAACACCTTCCCTTCTTTTCATGCGTCGTGAAGAAGACAGTCTTCGTTAAAATTATTCTGATGAATGACATCGATGCCTCGTGAAAACATTTTCCGAAGCTATTTTCCGAAGCTATGCAACTTTGATATTGATCTGATAAGGTTCGCCCATGTTTCGTGAAAATATTCCCCGAAACTGTATTCCGAAGCTATACAATTTCAATGTCACTTTTTCAAAGCATCCCTTCGAAGGTTGAGAGTATCCTCTTCTCTTGACAAATGCAATATGATGTATGATGCTTATGCCATGCAAAATGATGTGATGATGTTATGTTATGCATGTGACATTTGTTCCGAAGATACACACAAAATACATTCGTGAGCTCTGCATTCCCTTAGGAACGTCTTTGGAGCTTCTTCGTCTTTTACTTAGACGGTATCAGCGTTGACTTTTCGCTGTAAGCCTCCCTTAGGAGCTTCTTCGTCTTTTACTTAGACGGTATCAGCGTTGACTTTTCGCTGTAAGCCTCCCTTAGGAGCTTCTTCGTCTTTTACTTAGACGGTATCAGCGTTGACTTTTCGCTGTAAGCTCTGCATTCCTTTAGGAACGACTTCTGAGCAGAAAACTTACTCTGCGCTCCCTTTGGAACGGCTTTTTGTGACTTTATAAACTTACTCTGCGTTCCTTAGAACGACTTTCTGTTATTCCGAAGGATTTTTAATCCGAAGGTCCTCCTTGGTAACGGAAAAAGTTTTGGGCTTCAGTAACTTAAGCCTGTGAAGCAAATAAACTTTCCTCGTAGGAAACAACGAAATTATTACATGAAAACTATCAATGTTTCTTGCTTCGAAAAATAAAACTGAATAGAAAAACTGCTATCGAAGGTAGGATATGTCAATAAATGTGCTTCGACTCTGGCACAGTGCTGTTGACTGTGCGAGCTTCGGACTGTTCTCTGAAGTCCCTCTGATGTGGAGCGTATTGACTCCCTTCTGGCTGTTGACCTTGCTGCAATGGAGGTGGAGGCGGAAGCTGCTGCCAGGAAGCTTGAGGTTGACTTGCCGAAGCTACAGAAGCTGCAGGGTGGTTGTCTATGTATTGTGGGATATAAGGCGGATGATACGAAGCAGTATGCATGACCTGCTTCGGCTGAGCTTGTTGAGATGCAGCTTCGGCTATTTCCTTTTGCTTCTGGATTGTAACATGGCACGTCCTAGTGGTATGGCCCTTGCCTTCTCCACAGAACAAGCAAAACAGTCTCCTTGGCTGATCTCCGAATCTTCCGCCGAAGCCCCTGGCGCCTCTGCCTCTTGGAGCTGGTGGCCGGAAGGAAGTTTGTTGTTGCCCCGAAGCCTGTGAGGAGCACTGCGGTCTGTTCTGCTGACTCCCCTTATCATCATTCTGAGTGTTGTGGATGGAACGGACATGCCTCGGGTAGTATCTTCCTCCGAAGCCCCTGGTCATTTCAGAAAATCTGAAGGCCTCCTCCCTTCTTTGGCGAAAGTCATTGTCAGCACGAATGTACTCATCCATCTTTTGGAGCAATTTCTCCAAGGTCTGAGGAGGCTTCCGAGCAAAGTATTGAGCTGCAGGTCCAGGGCGAAGCCCCTTGATCATGGCTTCGATAACGATTTCATTGGGCACCGTTGGTGCCTGCGCCCTCAATCGTAAGAACCTTCGGACATACGCCTGAAGGTATTCTTCGTGATCCTGAATACACTGGAAGAGGGCTTGAGCTGTAACCGGCTTCGTTTGAAATCCTTGAAAGCTGGTCAGTAACATATCCTTCAGCTTCTGCCATGAAGTGATTGTTCCTGGCCGAAGGGAGGAATACCAGGTCTGAGCAACATTCCTGACAGCCATAACGAAAGACTTCGCCATGACTGCAGCGTTGCCCCCGTACGAAGACACTGTTGCTTCGTAGCTCATCAAGAATTGCTTCGGGTCGGAGTGGCCGTCAAACATGGGAAGCTGGGGTGGCTTATAGGATGTAGGCCAAGGTGTAGCCTGCAGCTCAGCAGACAGAGGAGAAGCATCATCGAAAACAAAATTTCCCTGATGGAAATTATCATACCAGTCATCTTCGTTGCCGAAGCCCTCCTGATGAAGGTCTCTCTGATGAGGCCTTCTGTTCTGCTCATCGTGAGTGAGGTGGCGAACCTCCTCAGAGGCTTCGTCTATTTGCCTTTGCAACTCAGCTAGGCGGGCCATCTTCTCCTTCTTCTTCTGCACTTGTTGATGTAGCATCTCCATCTCTCTGATTTCTTGGTCTAGCTCTTCTTCCTCAAGCGTCGGGCTGACGGCTTTTCTCTTCTGGCTTCTGGCCTCCCGAAGAGAGACGGTCTCCTGGTTGTGGTCCAGCGGTTGTAGTGCTGCAGCCCCAGCCGCTGAAGCTTTCTTCGGCGCCATAGCGAAGGTCTATAGCTTCCGAAGGTGTTCACGAAGACTCGAAGTGGAAGTGAGTTCACCGGAGGTGGGCGCCAATGTTGGGGACTTGTTCTCAAATGCTATGAGTTAAGAACAAGGCAACACAGAAAATGTTAAACATTAAGATCCTTCGTCCTTTGAAGCATTATTTCCCTTAGGATATAACGATCTCCGGACGAAGGTCATGAAGGATTAACCTTCATCACTACAATATACATTAGTAAAAGACGAAGCATATGAAATATAAAAGATAGCGCGAATAATCATATAACATTATTCATTTAACTTTTTTAACTCATCATAAAGAAATAGAAACAATATTGAATTATAAATGTACCTTCGGCTTGGAAGGAGATGAAAATACAAGTGTGACGCAAAAGCAAATGCCAAGCCCGCGTGAACAGTACGGGGGTACTGTTCACCTATTTATAGGCACGGGGTACAACCCATACAAAATTACATACATGCCCTTTACATTTGGTGATAATTCTATAGCATTCTATCGAGGTCTAAATGGCCTTTTCATCTTTAAGTCGGTTCCCTTTTCTGCGAACATGCCGAAGCTTTCCTGCTTCACAGCTTCGGCACTGTGTCAACCTTCGTATCTTTTGAGCTTCTCCCTTTCTGATTCAAGTCCGAAGATACCTGTTCACACATTATACTCCAGAAACATTGTTAAATCATGTTTTTGAGGACCTTCGGAAGCCGAAGGCCCCCAACAGTCACCTACGAGGGGGCGATGAACACGCTCTCTCGCGAAGGGTGCCGACACTATGAGGTCTTCGACCAAGCTGATGAGGACTTCGAGCGCGATATCTACAAGGTTGAGGACCCTGTGGTGAAGGAATCCGCGGGAGCCCTCTACGACCGGATGTGGGGCCCCCACGGTCGGGAGGTGGTCAGGGAGCGGGCCGAGACGGCGAGGGGTCAGGTAATGTTTGGCTTTTGTTTGGTGTTTGTTGAATGTGGGCTATGTATGAGTTTGCTGAATTTGTGTGCTGTGTCTCAGGCGGCGCGTGGCGAGAGTGATGTGCACCCGTTGGGTGATTGCCCGATCTTTCGATGAGAGGGTGTGGAATAACTCGATTGGGGGAGGAGACGACGTTCACGGCCCGACTACAGCCTTCCAAAGACGCTGCGCCTTAGCAACCGATACACCACCTCCTATGGCTGTCACGATCTTGTGGAGCGTGACACCCTGGCCACTAGGGCACTCGTCCTGCAAGCAATCGAAGAACTAGCAAGAACAAGTAGAACAAGTACTGAATTACCAGATCTAAATGTAGGTTTAAAGATCAAACTACAATATGGTGGGGTTCCGAAGACAAGAAGACGGGCGGCTGAACTAGCACGCGCGCTTGCAAGCAAGTAGCGAGAGCTAAACTTGATCTAAACAAAACCCGCTGTTCTTGGTGGCGGCTAGGGGGTTTATAAACATGGGAGGACGACCACAAGGGTATTGGGGTCGTGCTGCAACCCTAGGATGCGTCCCTAATGGACCTAACTTGATACACGACCCATTGGGCCAAAATAGGGTGACGCAGCACCATGGGCAGAAAAGGCAGGAAATGTCTCGGTAATAAAACAATGATTACGGCGGCCTCAGAACAGATATGACTATAATTCCGGATCCATATGAAAGTAGACTTGATAAGCTTTCCATGTTGTGCTTGAACATTCCAATCCGAGCCCGCATCTGACCGTGGTGACCGTCACAAGTTGGTGTTCTTCTGCAGTCCGAATCCAGCATGTTCAAATCCTTTTCCCTTTCGGTCTTCTCCCTGATTCCTAAGCAAAACAAGAGTGCACGGGTCTCCATGGTCTAAATATGATGGACATGAACTCAAGAGTGTAATCACCTGATGGTTGAGTTGACGAGCACGAGCGCGAGTAATGGGACCAGAAATTGGTACTTGTATTGGTATAGATGCATCAGTAGTGTGGATGTCTTCATCATTCTCCCCTTCTTGCATTTGAGTCGTCCTCGACTCAAGCTTAACTTCCTCTCCCAAGTAGGGCTTTAAATCTGCAATGTTAAATGTGGGGCTAACCCCAAAGTCTGCAGGCAGATCTAGCCTATATGCATTGTCGTTAATTTTCTCTAGCACTTTAAACGGTCCATCGGCTCGAGGCAACAACTTAGATTTTCGCAATTCAGGAAACCTTTCCTTTCTCAAATGCAACCAAACTAAATCTCCAGGTTCAAAATTTATTTCCTTTCTACCTTTATCACTAGCAAACTTATATCTAGCATTCATACGCTCTATGTTTTCTTTAGTAGTTTCATGCAGTTTTAACATCAATTCAGCACGCCTAGTAGCATCAAAATTTAGTTTTTCAGAAGATGGCAAAGGCATTAAATCAATAGGAGCACGAGGCAACAAACCATATACAATCTGAAATGGGCACATCTTTGTAGTAGAATGCAATGATCGATTATAAGCAAATTCAACATGAGGCAAACAGTCCTCCCACATCTTAATATTCTTCTTTAGAACTGCCCTTAACATAGTAGACAAAGTTCTATTCACAACTTCAGTTTGACCATCAGTTTGAGGATGACATGTAGTAGAAAATAAAAGCTTAGTCCCCAATTTTGCCCACAAAGTCCTCCAAAAATGACTAAGAAATTTAGCATCACGATCAGAAACGATTGTGTTGGGCACACCATGCAAGCGAACAATTTCACGAAAGAACAAATCAGCAATATGAGTAGCATCGTCAGTTTTATGACATGGTATGAAATGTGCCATCTTAGAAAATCTATCAACAACCACAAACACACTATCACGTCCCTTCCTAGTCCTAGGCAATCCCAGCACAAAATCCATAGAAATATCTTCCCAAGGAGCACTAGGAACGGGTAGAGGCAAATACAAACCGTGTGGATTTAACCGTGACTTCGCCTTTTGACATGTCGTGCAACGAGCAACCAATCTCACCACATCTCTTCTCATCTTGGGCCAAAAGAAATGACCAGCCAGTATGTCCTCCGTTTTCTTTGCTCCAAAATGTCCCATTAAGCCACCTCCATGTGCTTCCTGTAACAACAACAAACGAACGGAGCTAGCTGGAATGCATAGCTTGTTAGCTCTAAACACAAACCCATCACTAACGATATATTTGTTCCATCCTTTCCCATCTTTACAATGCAGCAACACATCCTTAAAATCAGCATCATGAACATATTGGTCTTTAATCGTCTCTAATCCAAAGATTTTGTAGTCAAGTTGATTCAGCAAAGTATATCTCCTAGACAAAGCGTCAGCAATGATATTCTCTTTTCCTTTCTTGTGCTTAATAACATAAGGAAACGATTCGATAAATTCAACCCACTTAGCATGTCTACGGTTCAGTTTTCCTTGACTACGAATATGTTTCAAAGATTCATGATCAGAATGAATAACAAACTCTTTGGGCCACAAATAATGCTGCCATGTTTCTAATGTTCGCACAAGAGCATATAATTCCTTATCATAAGTAGAATAATTTAGAACAGACCCACTCAATTTTTCACTAAAATATGCAACAGGTTTGCCTTCTTGTAACAAAACACCACCCAATCCAATTCCACTAGCATCACATTCAAGCTCAAAAGTCTTATTAAAATCAGGAAGTTGGAGGAGAGGTGCATGTGTCAACTTATCTTTCAGCACGTTGAAAGCGTGCTCTTGTACTTTGCCCCAACTAAAATGCACTCCCTTCTTCGTAAGCTCATTCAAAGGTGCAGCAATGGTGCTAAAGTCCTTCACAAAACGGCGATAGAAGCCAGCAAGTCCTAGGAAACTCCGCACCTGTGTGATAGTCTTTGGCATAGGCCATCCATGTATCGCTTCTACCTTGGCTTGATCAACCTCAATTCCCTGTGGAGTCACAACATAACCAAGAAACGAAACTCGATCGGTGCAAAATGTGCACTTCTCAAGGTTACCAAATAAACGTGCATCTCGTAAAGCATTAAAAACAGCACGCATGTGATCAACATGTTCATCCATAGATTTGCTGTAGATTAATATGTCATCAAAGTATACTACCACAAATTTTCCAATGAAGGCACGCAAAACCTCGTTCATTAATCTCATGAAAGTGCTAGGTGCATTAGTTAACCCAAAAGGCATGACTAACCACTCATACAATCCGAACTTAGTTTTGAAAGCAGTTTTCCATTCATCTCCCAATTTCATACGAATCTGGTGGTACCCACTACGCAAATCAACTTTAGAAAAGACAATGGCACCACTCAATTCATCAAGCATATCATCTAAACGTGGAATAGGGTGTCGATAACGTATCGTGATATTATTAATAGCCCTACAATCAACACACATACGCCATGTTCCATCTTTTTTAGGCACTAAAATAACCGGAACAGCACACGGACTAAGAGACTCACGCACGTAACCTTTGTCGAGTAGTTCTTGCACTTGTCGCTGAATTTCTTTTGTTTCCTCTGGATTTGTCCTATATGGCGCACGATTCGGCAAAGATGCACCAGGAATAAGATCAATTTGGTGCTCAATCCCTCGTATAGGTGGCAGCCCCTCTGGTATCTCACTTGGAAATACATCAGAATACTCCTGCAAAATGTTAGTAATAACAGGAGGCAAAGAATGCTGCATATCTTGAATTGAAATCAAAGCATCCTTGCATACCAAGGCGTAGGCAACAGTAGTGGAAGCAAATAATTCATTAACATCAGTTTTTGTTGCAAGCAAGCAATGTCCTTTCAATTTTATCCCATCTTTGTTATTACCAACAACTTTAATATTCTTGTTGTTCTCAGTTTTAGCTTTGGTAGCTTTAGCAACATCATCACGCACAATAGCCTCAGGGGACATGGGAAGCAAAATAATTTTCTTATCATGGTATATGAGAGAATATTGATTTGATCTACCATGATGCATACAATCTGAATCAAATTGCCATGGTCTACCTAGCAGAATATTACAAGCATCCATAGGCACAACATCACAGTCAACAACATCACGATATGAACCAATAGCAAAATTAATTCGTACCAGCTTGGTTACCTTGACCTTACCACTATTGTTGAGCCATTGAATGTGATATGGATGCGGGTGCGGTTTGGTCGTAAGTGCAAGCTTCTCCACCATGTCGCTGCTAGCCAAGTTGTTGCAGCTACCTCCATCAATGATCAAACGACATGAACGCTCCTTAATGACACACTTTGTTTGAAACAACGTATGTCGCTGATTCTGCTCTGCCTTCTCCATTTGTGCACTAAGCACACGCTGTACAATGAGGCTCTCATAATGCTCTGCATCATCTGCACCAATCTGTTCTTCGGGTGGTTCCTTAGTGCCTACATCATCAGCCGCAAGCAAAGCAAGTGTAGCTTCATCCAAATCACTAGCAGAGGAATACCCACCATCGTCTTTTACCACCAAAACACGCTGATTAGGACAATAACGCTGCACGTGTCCATAGCCCTTGCATCGATAACACAGAACATCTCTTGTTCTACCTGTGGAAGCTACTGAAGAGGCACTACCTGCGGGTTTCTGGGCAGATTTGGTTGCTGAATTTGTGGAAGATGCACGTGGTTTGTCGCTGGAGGAAGGCGGGGGTGCTGGTCGACTTGGCGAGGGAGTTGGTGCTAGTGTACGGCCGGTCATGGATGTAGTCGTGCGCTGTTGCCATGGTGTAGATTTTCCTGCAGAAACATTAGACCTTGCACTAGCACGTCGTCCCTGCACTTCCCTTTCAGCTTTGCAAGCAAGATGAAACAATCGGGTTACATTAGCATAATCTTTATAAGCAAGGATGTCCTGAATTTCCCTATTTAACCCGCCCAAAAATCTAGCCATAGCAGATTCCTCACCCTCCTCTATGTTACAACGCAGCATACCCATTTGTAATTCCTGATAATATTCTTCTACACTTTTAGTACCCTGTCTCAATTGTTGCAACTTGTTTAACATATCACGTGCATAATAAGAAGGAACAAATCTAGCCCGCATGACCCGTTTCAACGCATCCCAAGTTTGTGGCATGTTATTAGGATTCTTCTTACCATGTTCTATCCACCAAACAGAAGCAAATTCAGTAAACTCACTAGTAGCAGCTCTAACCCGCACATTCTCAGGAAATTCATGGCATGCAAACTTTTGATCAACCGCAATCTCCCAAGTAATGTAAGCATCAGGGTCATATTTACCATCAAAAGGAGGTATTTTAAATTTAACCTTACTAAAAGCATCATCATTACCATGTACCTCACGTCGGTGAAAACCACCCATACCTCTACGGTTAGTACGTAGTCGCCGGCGATTAGGTGCTTCTTGGTCATCTTGTTCAGTATCAGCAACATAGTCATCCCAGTTACCTTCGGCGCCCTCATCACGCCCACCATTGATATTAGCATGCATCTCATCAAACCGCCTCAAGAGTGCGACAAGGCTCTTGTCAATATGAGCAACTGTCATTTCCACATTTGCAAGTTTGGTGTTCGTGTCGATCTGTGTGGCCTCCAATTGCCCCATCTTTTCATTCGTCACCTGCATGTCATTATCAAGACCTTCCGTGTGCGTCTTCACTAGCCTTACAAAGTGTTGTATGATACCCTTGGTGCGAGGAGAGTGTGGCATATTACGAGAAGCATCATCAACCTCCAATCCTGCCATGGTTAGACGAACAGAGGCAACAAGAAAAAAAAAACGTGAAGGAATGAAAACTCTACAACTATTAGGATGTAGCTACTGCAAGGCGCTCACTCTCAACCTGCCACACAAGCTCTTACCAATTCTTACCTTGCACAACAGGAGGGGTCAGCAACCAACAAGTCTGCAACCGTGGAATAAGTGTATCGGTGCCGCAGCAACACGACCTGTCAAACTGTAGTCGAAATATGTAGAGTTGTAGGTGGGCTGAAGCAAGGAATACACTAGTACCACGTTAGTTACAAAAGCAAGCTGAATAATCGTTCAACGGTGGTACTGTGCTGGTCCTAGGCTAAACCAGGCTAGAGACGTGAGCCTAGGCACAAAGGTAGTCACTGAAAAAGAACAACTAGCACAGCACAAAGAGAAACAACAGATTTAGAGATTCAGCCCCCTTCTTCTTCTTTTCCTTTTTTTTTCTTTTCTATTCTTTTTTTTTCTTCTTCTTCTGTTTTTTTTTGCAGGGGCCTAAACCCTTTTTTTCACTATGACAACCCAAACAATAAAGATATTGCTAACAACCCCTTTAAATCAGATTTAACAAATCTTGTTAATATAGGAAGTCCAGAAATCTCTACGATGATTGCGGAGCGCTCAGAACGAATTTTGAGATAAGGTCAGATCCGTTGGAAAGAAGATAAGATAAGCTTTCCAGATTGTATTTAAACTTCCAAATCGGATATGATATGTATCTGTGGTGGCAAAAACGAACCAGAGATGTTTTTGGTGATGGTGGATTTCGTGGTGACCAAAACGTGGTAGAACTCAAAACTCTAAAGGAATAAACTAAGACCAGCAACTCGACACAACCGATGCAACCAAAAACTCAACAAGCCCTAACTAAGTAGTACTAGTAAATGCTCAATGGTTTATAGGATTGCGGTAAAACTAATCTACTATTTTTTGGCTTTTTCTGGACTATAGGAGATAAGAAAACAGCGAAGAAAAGTAAATCTCTCACCGATAAACCTTGCTCTGATTACCAACTGATGTGCACCCGTTGGGTGATTGCCCGATCTTTCGATGAGAGGGTGTGGAATAACTCGATTGGGGGAGGAGACGACGTTCACGGCCCGACTACAGCCTTCCAAAGACGCTGCGCCTTAGCAACCGATACACCACCTCCTATGGCTGTCACGATCTTGTGGAGCGTGACACCCTGGCCACTAGGGCACTCGTCCTGCAAGCAATCGAAGAACTAGCAAGAACAAGTAGAACAAGTACTGAATTACCAGATCTAAATGTAGGTTTAAAGATCAAACTACAATATGGTGGGGTTCCGAAGACAAGAAGACGGGCGGCTGAACTAGCACGCGCGCTTGCAAGCAAGTAGCGAGAGCTAAACTTGATCTAAACAAAACCCGCTGTTCTTGGTGGCGGCTAGGGGGTTTATAAACATGGGAGGACGACCACAAGGGTATTGGGGTCGTGCTGCAACCCTAGGATGTGTCCCTAATGGACCTAACTTGATACACGACCCATTGGGCCAAAATAGGGTGACGCAGCACCATGGGCAGAAAAGGCAGGAAATGTCTCGGTAATAAAACAATGATTACGGCGGCCTCAGAACAGATATGACTATAATTCCGGATCCATATGAAAGTAGACTTGATAAGCTTTCCATGTTGTGCTTGAACATTCCAATCCGAGCCCGCATCTGACCGTGGTGACCGTCACAAGTTGGTGTTCTTCTGCAGTCCGAATCCAGCATGTTCAAATCCTTTTCCCTTTCGGTCTTCTCCCTGATTCCTAAGCAAAACAAGAGTGCACGGGTCTCCATGGTCTAAATATGATGGACATGAACTCAAGAGTGTAATCACCTGATGGTTGAGTTGACGAGCACGAGCGCGAGTAATGGGACCAGAAATTGGTACTTGTATTGGTATAGATGCATCAGTAGTGTGGATGTCTTCATCAGAGAGGGTGGATGACTTCGGGGCATTGAACAGCGAGCTGCCTGAGCCGGAGCCGATTCTGGTGGCGGCTGTGTCCGAGGCCGCCCTGGAGCCGCCCCCGGAAACCGCCGAAGGCGTTCCTGATGTCCCCTGAAGTCGCCGTTTGAGCAAGGTCAAGTTGGTTGAAACGCTCGGTCGTCGAAGTGATCGTTGAATCAAGCCGTTCATGCATCGTCCTAATGTCAGCAGCAAGTCCATCAACTTGTCCCCTTACTTCCTGCAACTGGGCATCAACCATGTCGTGTGCTCCTGCCATAGTTAGTGCAAACACCAAAACACCAAAAGGAGAAAAAAAAACCAACGACAAAAACAGGGGTGTACTGCTCACAAGTCGCTCACACTAGTGCTGTTATCAAGTTCTTATCCGTTCTTACCAAGCCACAGTGGTGAACTGCAATCAACAGGTGGAACCGGTGAAAGATTGGATGAGCGATTGCGTGGAGAAACAGAAACCTGCTCGTTGTAGAAATATGTGGAGTTGTGGGTAGGCTGCACTCAAGTCAAGGATTAGCACGATCAAACAATAATGCAAAGTTGAATTATAGTGCAAAACACGAAACTATATTGCTGGCCACAGGTGCAAAGGATGGATGGATGGAAATAGCAGAATGGCAGTAACGTAAATATTGTACTAGTGATGCCAAAAAGGCACTAGTAGAAATCACAGGTGATTTTGTTTTTCTTTTTTGTATGATTTTTTTGATATTTTTCTCAGCACAAGAAGCAACAAGATAGGAGCTACACGAAGTTTCACCTAAAACAGATATCAGATGTGGTCTATAGAAAATCAGGAAGTTCTCTGAAAAGCGTGCGAGAACTTTGATGAATTTTTTTCTTTATTTTCCTGAATTTTTTTGACAATTTTGTCGAAACCAAACAGACCGAAGGTTAGTTTGGCCGGGCTCAGAATGGTGTCAACAAGCTCCTGTAAAAATTTCAGATTTTTTGGACACTCGAGCGAAAAGTTATGCCCGGTTTACGGAAGGTACCTCAAATGATGTTTTAAAATCGACCGGGATGAAACCCTTTCTCCTTCGTTTTCTTTTTTTTTTGTTTCTGTTTTTTTTTTGATGTAACCGAAGGAGAAAAACAAGGAAGCGGTCGTTTTACTCGGTTTGTTTTTTTTTTCTGTTTTTTTTTGTAACCGAAGGAGAAAATCAAGGAAACGACCGTTGACTCGGTTTGTTTTTTCTGTTTTCTTTTTGACGTAACCGAAGGAGAAAAACAAGGAGACGATGTTGACTCGGTTTGTGGCGTGATCAAACGGGAGATGGTGGCGGCGCTAGGATTTGAATGGTGGAAGAACACAATGCAACCAGCAACAAGGAAAACGCGAAAGCACACAAATTCAACAATGCAGATTATTGAAAGAAAGTGCGAGGCTCAAAAGGGTGCTGGGATAAGATCTAACCTGAATTTTTATGTGGTTTTGTGGACTGTAGGAAAAAGAAACGCTCGATAAACTCACCGATCAACCTGGAAATCTGATACCAATTGATGTAGCTGAGGTGCCCGATCTTTCGGCGAGTAGAGATAATTCCGATTTGGCGGAAGATGACCCTTGCGATCCGACTACGACGAGCAAGCCCGAGGCGCCAATGCAATCGCTGAACCAACTCCCTGTGGTTACCGACCTTGCTGATGCGAGATCGGCCTGATCACGAAGATCGTTTCCTGTGCGCAATCGAAGAACGAACAAGAAAAAGAGGCGAGCAATCTAATCTATTACTCGAGGGTGGAGTTCTGAATACACGAAGACAGCGCAGATTTGCGCGTGTTCGAGAGTAGCTAAGGCTAACGTAAAACAAAACTCAGAAAATAAAGGAGGCGCAGCTCCTGAATAAATAGAGAGGGGGCGCAGCCCCTAGGGGCGGCCAACCCTAGGTCGTCCATTATGGGCCGCAATTGGGCTGGTCGTCTATTCTTCCGGGCCTTCGTTCTTTAACAACGTGATGTAGTTCAAGTCTCTTGCACGGGCCCGAGTCACTGGCCCAGGTGGAAGGGGTGGCGCTTGGGCTAGAGAAGGTGCTGCTGGTGTAGATGTGCTCGTGTTGGTGTTGATGTCCGCATCACATCGGCCACGTTACATTGAACCAGCCTCGGTGCCTGAGTTCACCGGAGAGACTTCTTCGGCCACCGAAGCTGAAAAGCCAACCAAGCCAACCTTGCTGCCAGAAGTCGCAGAGATGGCCGAAGCGCCAACAAGGATAGAATTGGAAGAACCAAAGATTTTGTTACCAGAAACCAAAGAGATGGCCAAAGCGCCATCGACAGAAAAAATGGAAGAAGTAAAAGGACCAACTGAGGGATCAAAAATATCAGAAGTTTTAAGTCCTTCAGCAAATGTTGAAACAATAAAAAATCAAAAGGTGCCGGCGGTGACTCCGAAAAGAAAGAGAATGGTCAATGTGCTAGATGTTCTGGAAACAATTAAATCCTCAAGCACACCTCCGAAAAAGACTGTTGCCATTCCCGAAGCGAAAACTGAAATTTCTGATACTAAGGCTCCAGAGCAAGAAACTGAAGCTGAAGCTGGACCCTCAGAGCCCACGAAGGTAAAATCCTTGGAAACCGAGGAAGAAAAAAATAACAGAGCCGATTCTTGTTGAAGAAATCAGTGCTATCGCCCCCGAAGCATCCCCCAAAATCGTTGATTATATCGTTCGTCATGCTTCGGGGAAAAGATTATCAGAAAAAGAGAAGCAAGAGGCCCAGCATTATGCTCAAAAACTGAAGTATCCAAAGGAGGCGTTAATATTCAACGGCAGTGGAGAAGAAGACTTTTTGTATTGTCTCCCTGACAGCAAGGAGATTTCTGTCTGTCGGGAGATGAGCAAGAGCTTCGGATTCCCAACACTTGAAGACGGGCTCTCGGTATTGTCAAAAAACGAACTGGCCGACAGCCTGGCATACAATAGCTTAAAGGTGCAAAAAAATGAGATTTTTGTATTTTTTGTTGAAACCAAATTTTTCGTTTGCTTAAATTTATTGACGCACACACATTTTTCTTTGCAGGGCCTTATACTTAGCAATGCCCTCAGGGCCCAAAAAGATGCCGAAGACGAAGGGTGCGCTATAGCTCTGAGCAACCTTCGTTCCGAAGTAATTGAACTGAGGAACGAAGGTCTCGAAAAAGATAAAATGTTGCATTCATTGATAAGTAGAATAAAAGAAGACGAAGCTATTTTTAAAGGTCAAGCTGAGGCTCAGAAGCGTGAAATTGAAGATCTTCGAAAACAACTGGCCAGAGCCAAAGAGGAGCGCATACTTGAAGAAACGAAGCGAGAACTTAGCGACCAATGGGCAAATCATTTAGAGGGAACTGTTGAAGAGCTTCGTTCGTCCAGGAAAAAATGCTATAACAAATCTATGGAGTGCGTCAAGAAGTTGAAAGCTAGCTTCGCCAGCGTCGGCGCATTCTCGAGCGAAGAAAACTTTACGAAAGGCAACCCCGAGGGTCCCATCGAATGGATCGATCACGAAGCTGAGGCCTTCGAGGAAATTTTAAATAGCCGCGGAGACATATGTGCTTTCTCGGGTGCTAGGGGAATTGCCACCATTTTGGAGAAAAAGGGTTGCGAGCATGTAAAGATTTTAGCGCAATCCGAAGCTGCCTTGTCCTTCGAAGATGCAAGAGATCCTTCGGCCGAAGCTAGCATGGTTGGTGGAAAGTTTTTCACCGATGTCTGGGATAATGGTGGTCGAGAAATGGCCCGAGAAATCATTCGAAAAAGCGAAAAGGGTATTCACGATGCTAGAGAAATAGCTGAGGCTGCTGAAAAAAGCACAGAGCCCGAAGGGCAAATAGGTATTAACTAATGGTTTTTATTGTGTTGTAATTTTCGATTTTAAACTTCGTTCGCAATTTGTAATAGCAATGTAGCCGTATCCTGCCCTCCTTCAGATCCTACTAAAGCGTCTCCGGGCCCTCACCCGAAAGGAGACGACGAAATTAAAAAGATGGCTGAAGCTATCATGGATGAAGTTGTTAATCGACTCCTGAACGAGGCTGCAGAAGTTATTTTGAGAGAAGATTAAGTACCATTGTAAAAACTTCTGAAATGTAATATATGTAACATTTTGTAACCCCGAATGTAATATACTTGTTTTTGTTGTTCAATTCTTTACGATGCATGAAATTTTACACACGTACCGTTTTTGAGTCTTTGACGAAAAAACACCTTCCCTTCTTTTCATGCTTCGTGAAGAAGAATTTTTATTTATCGCAACAATATCCGTAGTGTGCTGATGAATAATATCCAAGCTTCGTGAAGATATCTTCCGAAGCTACACTCCCGAAGATCAATAGTGTATCTCCTTATGACTTAGCATGATTTTCTCCTTTTTCAAAACATTCTTCTGAAGGTCGATATTGTGTCCCCTTCTTGTGCCATATGCAGCATGATGTATGATGCTTATGCTATGTGAAATGATGTGATGATGTTATGCTATGTATGATGGTATTTATTCCGAAGATACACGCACATCCCTGCGATAAAACACATAATCTTTTTGAATCAACGTTAACTTTTTGCTATAAGCCTCACTTAGGAGCTTCTTCGCCTTTTACTTCAGCGGAATCAGCGTTTATTTTTTGCTGTAAGCCTCCCTTAGGAGCTTCTTCGCCTTTTACTTTCAGCGGTATTCGCGTTGACTTTTCGCGCTTCGCCTTTTACTTAGGCGGTATCAGCGTTGACTTTTCGCTGTAAGCTCTGCATTCCCTTTGGAACGACTTTGGAGCAGAAAACTTACACTGCGCTCCCTTTGGAACGGCTTTTTATGACTTCAGCAAACTTACTCTGCGTTCCTTAGAACGACTTTTTTGTTGCTTCGAAGAATTTTTGATAATTCGAAGGTCCTCCTTGTTATCACAAATCTTTAAGCTTCACCAACTTAAGCCTGTGGAGAAAATATGTTTTCCTTGTGGCAAAGAACGAAACTATTACATGAAATTTAAAAGATGTCCTTTATTACACGGAAAATAAAACTGAATAAAAAAGACTGCTATCAAGGTAGGATATTTGTCAATAGATGTGCTTCGACTCTGGCACAGTGCTGTTGACTGTGCGAGCTTCGGACTGTTCTCTGAAGTCCCTTTTGTGTGGGCCATATTGGCTCCCTTCTGGCTGTTGGCCTTGCTGCAGCGGTGGTGGAGGCGGAGGTTGTTGCCAAGAAGCTTGAGGTTGACTCGCCGAAGCAACAGAAACTGCAGGGTGGTTGCCTACATATTCTGGGATGTAAGGCGAATGATACGAAGCAGTGTGCATGACCTGCTTCGGCTGAGCCTGTTGTGCTGCAGCTTCGGCTATTTCCTTTTGCTTCTGGATGGTAACATGGCACATCCTGGTGGTATGGCCCTTGTTCTCACCACAGAATAAGCAAAAAATTCTTCTTGGTTGGTCTCCAAATCTTCCGCCGAAGCCCCTGGCGCCTCTGCCTCTCGGAGCTGGTGGTCGGAAAGAGCTTTGCTGTTGCCCCGAAGCCTGTGAAGAGCACTGTGGCCTTTGCTGCTGACTCCCCCTATCATCATTTTGAGTAGAATTGTGAATTGACCTAACGTGCCTCGGATAGAACCTCCCTCCGAAGCCCCTGGTCATTTCAGAAAACCTGAAAGCCTCCTCCCTTCTTTGACGAAAATCATTATCGGCCCGAATATACTCGTCCATCTTCTGGAGTAGCTTCTCCAAAGTTTGAGGAGGCTTCCTAGCAAAGTACTGAGCTGAAGGTCCTGGCCGAAGCCCCTTGATCATGGCCTCAATGACAATTTCGTTGGGCACCGTTGGTGCCTGTGCCCTCAAACGCAAGAACCTCCGGACATACGCCTGAAGGTATTCTTCGTGATCCTGGGTGCACTGGAATAGAGCTTGAGCAGTGACTGGCTTCGTCTGAAACCCTTGGAAGCTGTTTAACAACAAGTCCTTCAGCTTTTGCCATGAAGTGATCGTTCCTGGTCGAAGGGAGGAATACCAGGTTTGAGCAACACTCCTGACAGCCATGACAAAAGATTTGGCCATGACTGCAGCATTGCCACCATAGGAAGATACTGTTGCTTCATAGCTCATCAAAAACTGCTTCGGGTCTGAGTGGCCGTCGAATATGGGAAGCTGAGGCGGCTTGTAGGACGAAGGCCAAGGTGTAGCCTGCAGCTCAGCGGACAGAGGAGAAGCATCATCAAAAACAAAATTCCCATGATGGAAATTGTCATACCAGTCATCTTCGTTGAGGAAACCCTCCTGATGAAGGTCTTGGTGCTGAGGCCTGCGGTGTTGCTCATCCTGAGTAAGATGACGAACTTCTTCAGAGGCTTCGTCTATCTGCCTTTGCAGTTCAGCTAGCCTGGCCATCTTTTCCTTCTTCCTCTGCACCTGTTGATGAAGCATCTCCATGTCTCTGATTTCTTGGTCTATCTCATCCTCTGGCGGTGTCGGGCTAACAGCCTTCCTTTTCTGACTTCGGGCCTCCCGAAGAGAGACAGTCTCCTGATTGTGGTCCAGTGGTTGCAGAGCTGCAGCCCCAGTTGCTGAAGCTTTCTTCGGTGCCATAACGAAGGTTTATGATCGCCGAAGGTGTTCAAAACTCAAAGAGTGGAAGTGAGTTCACCGGAGGTGGGCGCCAATGTTGGAGACTCGTTCTCAAATGCTATGAGTTAAGAACAAGGCAACACAGAAAATGTTAATCGGTAAAATCCTTCGTCCTTCGAAGCATTATTTCCCTTAGGATATAATGATTTTCGGATGAAGGTTATGAAGGGCGTACCTTCATAAATTCGATATATAATGACGAAGAATGAATCATAAGGAACATGAAGGATAACATAGACAATTATATATTATTATGAACTTATTTTTGTATTATTATTATGAAGAAACAGAAATGACATTGGATTACAAATGTACCTTCAGCTTGGAAGGAGATGAAAATACAAGTGTGACGCAATAACAAATGCCAAGTCAGCGTGAACAGTACGGGGATACTGTTCACCTATTTATAGACACGGGACACAGCCCATACAAAATTATATTCATGCCCTTTACATTTGGTAGTAATTCTATAGTAATTCACCGAGGTCTGAATAGCCTTTTCATCTTTAAGTCGGTTTCATTTTCTGCTAGCTTGCTGAAGCTTTCCTGCTCACATCTTCGGCGCTGTATCAACCTTCGTATTATTTTAGGCTTCTCCTACTGTGATTCTGACTCGAGTCCGAAGGTACCTGTTCACACATTATGCTCCAGAAATACTGTTAAATCCTATTTTTGAGGACCTTCGTAAGCCGAAGGCCCCCAACACGCCACAACCATCTTCCTTGTTTCTCTCCTTCGGTTACATCAAACCGAGTCAACGCCACAAACCGAGTCAACGCCGCTTCCTTATTTTTCTCCTTCGGTTACGTCAAAAAACAGAAAAAAAACAAACCGAGTCAACGCCGCTTCCTTGTTTTTTCTCCTTCGGTTATGTCAAAAAAAACAGAAACAAAAAAAAAGAAAACGAAGGAGAAAGGATACAAAGCGGTTGTCTCATCTCGGTCGTTTTAAACATACCTTCCTTAAACCGGGCATAACTTTTCGCTCGGTTGTTCAAAAAATCTGAATTTTTTACAGGAGCTTGTTGACACCATTTTGAGGCCGGCCAAACTGACCTTCGATCTGTTTGGGTTTCGACAAAATTGTCAAAAAAATCAGGAAAATAAAGAAAAAATTCGTCAAAGTTCTCGCAAGCTTTTCAGAGAACTTCCTGATTTTCTGTAGACCACATCTGAACTCCGTTTTAGGTGAAATTTCGTGTAGCTCCTATTTTGTTGCTCCTTGTGCTGAGAAAAATATCAAAAAAATCATACAAAAAAGAAAAACAAAATCACTTGTGATTCCTAATAGTGTCTTTTTGGCCTCGCTAGTACAATATTTACGGTACTGTCATTCTACTAGTTCCATTCGTTCTTTGCACTTGTGGCCAGCAATATAGTTTCGTGTTTTGCACTATAATTCAACTTTGCATTATTGTTTGATCGTGCTAATCCTTGACTTGAGTGCAGCCTACCCAAAACTCCACATATTTCTACGACGAGAAGGTTTCTGTTTCTTCAGGCAATCGCTCATCCAATCTTTCACCGGTTCCACCTGTTGGTTGCAGTTCACCACTGTGGCTTGGTAAGAACAGATAAGAATTTGATAACAGGATTTCATTGAGCGAGTTGTCACCACCATTTCCCTATTGTCGTCGGTTTTTCTCCTTTTGGTGTTTTGGTGTTTGCGCTAACTATGGCAGGAGCACACGACACGGTGGATGCCCAGTTGCTGGAAGTAAGGGGACAAGTTGATGGACTTGCTGCTGACATTAGGACGATGCATGAACGGCTTGATTCAACGGTCACTTCGACGACCGAGCGTTTCAACCAGCTTGACCTTGCTCAAACGGCGACTCGCACCACACTCGACACCATCCTAGCACGCCTTGATGCGTTGACCACAAAGATGGAGCAGGACTACGGCGGTGACACTGAGCAGGACGATGGAGATAGCCGTGGTCGTGCACGCCGTGTGGTTCGTCATCCCCCTAATGACTTATTTTCTAAGATTAAATTTAAAATTCCACCTTTTAATGGCAAATATGATCCTACTGCATATCTTGATTGGGAGTTAGAGGTTGAACAAAAATTTTCATTCCATGATATTGCTGCACATTCTCAGGTTAAAGTTGCTATTAGTGAATTTACTAATTTTGCTTTAATTTGGTGGCGTGAGTATAAAATGAAACATCCCACTGCCATTCCAACCACTTGGGATTAGTTGAAAGCTGCGATGTGACATCAATTTGTGCCTTCGTATTATGCTCGTGATTTGCTTAATAAAATGCAGCGTTTTCAGCAAGGTTCTCAATCTGTTGAGAACTATTTCCAGGAGTTACAAAAAGGTATGATTCGTTGTGGGATATTGGAGGACAACGACGCTGCTATGGCACGTTTTCGTGGTGGTTTAAACCACGAAATCCAGGATATACTTGATTATAAGGAATATTATGATATGACTACTTTATTTGAATATGCTTGCAAAGCTGAACGTGAAGTGCAGGGACGCCGCTCGAAGACATATTCTAACCCTTTTGCAGGACGAAGCTCGACATCCACCTCAGCACCAGTTCCCCCTACGCCATCCACGTCCACCACTACTCCATGCGAGAAGACGACCAAACCAGCCAGCACTGCCCCACCCACAGGTCGTGCACAGGATATTCAGTGTCATCGCTGTAGAGGATTTGGCCATGTGATTCGAGACTGCCCAAACAAGCGCACTTTGATCATTCGTGACAATGGTGAGTACTCTTCCGCTAGTGATTATGAAGAAATTGAACATGCACTACTTGCCACTAACCATGCAGCTCAGGCGGAGGTACATGTCAACCCGGGCGACGCTGATAGGTATGAAAGTCTTGTTGTGCAGCGTGTTCTTAGTACACAGGTCGCTTTGCCCGAGAAGAATCAGCGACACACTCTATTCCATACAAAGGGTGTTGTGCAGGAGCGGTCAATTCGCATCATTATCGACAGCGGGAGTTGCAACAATTTGGCGAGTACCATGTTGGTCGAAAAGTTGTCGTTACCCACTCGTAAGCATCCAAACCCATATCACATTCAATGGCTTAATGATGGTGGTAAAATAAAAATCACGTGTTCCGAGTGTGTTCCTTTCTCCATGGGTGCTTATTCTGATTTTGTTGATTGTGATGTTATTCCCATGGAAGCATGCTCTTTGTTACTTGGTCGACCTTGGCAATATGATACTGATAGCTTGCATCATGGTTGTTCGAATCATTATTCTTTCATTTTTAAGGGTCAGAAAATAATTATACATCCAATGACACTTGAACAAATTGTTAAAGATGATCATGCCCGAGCTGCTATAACTGCTAAACAACTTGATCCATCGCCCTCTGTTCCTTCTGAAATCAAGTTGAAGGCTCCTGTTTTACTTGCTACACATGCTGATTTTGATGATCTACACGGTGCTCATTTGCCATGCTATGCACTTGTATGCTCTAGTGTCCTCATTTCACTTGATGATGCACCATCTTTGGCTATACCCCCTATGGTTGCTAACCTTTTGCAGGAGTACGCTGATCCCACCGCTTCGTGGCATTGAGCACCAGATCGACCTCATCCCCGGCGCACAGCTTCCGAACCGCGCACCGTACCGTACAAATCCAGATGAGACGAAGGAGATTCAGCGCCAGGTACAGGTTGCTTGACAAGGGATACATTCGTGAATCTCTTAGCCCTTGCTCTATTCCTGTGTTACTTGTTCCCAAGAAAGATGGGTCATGGCGTATGTGTGTAGACTGTCGTGCTATTAATAACATCACTATTTGTTATCGATATCCTATACCACGCCTTGATGATATGCTAGATGAGCTTAGTGGTGCCATTATTTTCACTAAGATTGATTTGTGTAGTGGTTACCACCAGATTAGAATGAAACTGGGTGATGAATGGAAAACGACTTTTAAAACGAAATTTGGTTTATATGAATGGTTGGTTATGCCGTTTGGATTGACTAATGCTCCCAGCACTTTTATGCGAGTGATGAATGAAGTTCTGAGGCCCTTCATAGGATTGTTTGTGGTTGTTTATTTTGATGATATCCTTATTTACAACAAATCTAAGAAAGAGCATTTGGAACATTTAAGTGCTGTTTTTGATGCATTGCGTGCTGCCCAGTTATTTGCTAACATGGAAAATGCATCTTTTGCACGCGACGTGTCTCGTTTCTTGGTTATGTTGTTACTCCACAGGGCATTGAGGTGGATAGCAGCAAGATTGCTGCCATTCGGGAGTGGCCTACACCGACGACGATCACACAAATTCGGAGCTTTCTTGGACTTGCCGGTTTCTACCGCAGATTTGTTCGTGATTTTAGCTCCATTGCAGCGCCTCTACATGAGCTTACAAAGAAAGATGTACCGTTTGCTTGGCGTGATTCGCAAGAGGTAGCGTTCAGCACTTTGAAAGATAAGTTAACCCAAGCTCCCTTATTGCATTTGCCTGATTTTAATAAAGTGTTTGAGCTTGAATGCAATGCTAGCGGTATTGGGCTAGGTGCTGTTTTGTTACAAGAAGGAAAACCAGTTGCTTATTTTAGTGAAAAATTAAGCGGTGCTAATCTGAAATATTCTACTTATGATAAGGAGCTTTACACTTTAGTGCGCACTTTGCATACATGGCAGCACTATCTTTGGCATCGTGAGTTCATAATTCATTCTAATCATGAGGCTTTAAAACATATTCGTACCCAAACAAATCTGAACCGTCGTCATGCTAAATGGGTAGAATTCATTGAGTCGTTTCCTTACATTATTAAACACAAGAACGGGAAGGACAATGTTATTGCTGATGCTTTGTCTCGTCGCTATACCATGCTGTCACAGTTAGATTTTAAAATCTTTGGTTTGCACACTGTGAAAGATCAATATGTTGACGATGCTGATTTTAAAGATGCTTTCGGCCATTGTATTAATGGGAAACCATGGGACAAATTTCACATACAGGATGGGTTCCTGTTTCGCGCTAACAAGCTGTGTGTTCCAGCTAGCTCGGTTCGTCTTTTGTTGTTACAGGAAGCGCATGGAGGCGGTCTCATGGGGCACTTTGGCGTCTACAAGACACATGAGGTGTTGGCTGCCCACTTTTTTTTGCCTCGGATGCGCGCTGATGTTGAGCGCCTTGTTGCACGCTGCACTACTTGTCAGAAAGCTAAGTCACTGTTGAACAACCATGGTTTAAACCACCACGAAAACGTGCCATAGCAGCGTCGTTGTCCTCCAATATCCCACAACAAATCATACCTTTTTGTAGCTCCTGGAAATAGTCCTCAACAGATTGAGAACCTTGCTGAAAACGCTACATTTTATTAAGCAAATCACGAGCATAATACGAAGGCACAAATCAATGTCGCATCGCAGCTTTCAACTGATCCCAAGTGGTTGGAATGGCAGTGGGATGTTTCATTTTATACTCACACCACCAAATTAAAGCAAAATCAGTAAATTCACTAATAGCAGCTTTAACCTGAGAATGTGCAGCAATATCATGGCATGAAAATTTTTGTTCAACCTCTAACTCCCAATCAAGATATGCAGCAAGATCATATTTGCCATTAAAAGGTGGAATTTTAAATTTAATCTTAGAAAATAAGTCATTAGGAGGATGATGAACCCCACGGCGTGCACGACCACGGCGATCTCCATCCTCCTACTTAGTGTCACCGCCGTAGTCCTGCTCCATCTTTGTGGTCAACGCATCAAGGCGTGCCAGGATGGTGTCGAGTGTGGTGCGAGTCGCCGTTTGAGCAAGGTCAAGCTGGTTGAAACGCTCGGTCATTGAAGTGACCGTTGAATCAAGCCGTTCATGCATCGTCCTAATGTCAGTAGCAAGTCCATCAACTTGTCCCCTTACTTCCAGCAACTGGGCATCCACCGTGTCGTGTGCTCCTGCCATAGTTAGCGCAAACACCAAAACCCCAAAAGGAGAAAAACCGACGACAATAGGGAAATGGTGGTGACAACTCGCTCAATGAAATGTTGTTATCAAATTCTTATCCGTTCTTACCAAGCCACAGTGGTGAACTGCAACCAACAGGTGGAACCGGTGAAAGATTGGATGAGCGATTGCCTGGAGAAACAGAAACCTTCTCGTCGTAGAAATATGTGGAGTTTTGGGTAGGCTGCACTCAAGTCAAGGATTAGCACGATCAAACAATAATGTAAAGTTGAATTATAGTGCAAAACAGGAAACTATATTGCTGGCCACAAGTGCGAAGGACGGATGGAACTAGCAGAATGGCAGTACAGTAAATATTGTACTAGAGAGGCTAAAAAGGCACTAGTAGGAATCACAGGTGATTTTGTTTTTCTTTTTGTATGATTTTTTGATATTTTTCTCAGCACAAGGAGCAACAAAATAGGAGCTACACGAAATTTCACCTAAAACAGAGTTCAGATGTAACCGAAGGAGAAAAACAAGGAAGATGGTTGCGGCGCTAGGGTTTGATGTAACCGAAGGAGAAAAACAAGGAAGATGGTTGCGGCGCGCTAGGGTTTGACGTAACCGAAGGAGAAAAACAAGGAAGAAAGAAGGATGGTGAGAAAAAACACAATGCGACCAGCAACAAATGACGCGAAAGCACACAAATTCAACAATGCAGATTATTGAAAGAAGGTGCGAGGCTTAAAAGGGCGCTGGTATAAGGTCTAACCTGAATTTTTATGTGGTTTTGTGGACTGTAGGAGAAAAAACACTCAATAAACTCACCGATCAACTTGGAAATATGATACCACTTGATAGAGCTGGAGTGCCCGATCTTTCGGTGAGTGGAGATAATTCCGATTTGGTGGAAGTAGACCCTCACGATCCGACTACGACGAGCGATCCCGAAGCGCCAATGCAATCACTGAACCAACTTCCAATGGTTACCGACCTTGCTGATGCGAGATCGGCCTGATCACGAAGATCGTTTCCTATGCGCAATCGAAGAACGAACAAGAAAAAGATGCGAGCAATCTTAATATCACTCGAGGTGGAGTTCTGAATCACAGAGGACAACACGTATTTGTGCGTGTTCTGGGGTAGCTAAAGCTAGATGTAAAACAAAACTCGAAGAACAAAGGAGGCGCAGCTCCTATATAAATAGAGAGAGGGGGCGCAGCCCCTAGGGGCGGCCAACCCTAGGTCGTCCACTATGGACCACAGTTGGGCTGGTCGTCTATTCTTCTGGGCCCTCATTCTTCAGTAGCATGACGAAGTTAAGATCTCTGGTGATTGGCCCAGCTAATGAAGGAAGTGGCGCTTGATGTGGAGGTGCTGCTGGTGTAGTCGTACTCATAGTGATGTCCTCATCACGGTCTCATGGGGCACTTTGGCGTCTACAAGACACATGAGGTGTTGGCTGCCCACTTCTTTTGGCCTCGGATGCGCGCTGATGTTGAGCGCCTTGTTGCACGCTACACTACTTGTCAGAAAGCTAAGTCACGGTTGAACAACCATGGTTTGTATATGCCTTTGCCTGTTCCTACTTCCCCTTGGGTTGATATTTCGATGGATTTTGTTTTGGGATTGCCTAGAACTAAGAAGGGGAGGGATAGCATTTTTGTGGTTGTTGATCGATTCTCCAAAATGGCTCATTTCATACCTTGTCATAAGACTGATGATGCTAGCAATGTTGCTGAATTGTTTTTTAGAGAGATTATTCGTTTGCACGGTATTCCCAATACAATAATCTTAGATCGTGATGCTAAGTTTCTCAGTCATTTTTGGAGATCTCTGTGGAATAAATTGGGAACTAAATTGTTGTTTAGCACCACTTGTCACCCTCAGACTGATGGTCAAACTGAGGTAGTTAATCGAACTTTGTCTACCATGCTTAGGGCTGTTTTAGAAAAAAAATTGAAACGCCCCACACATAATGTTGTTGCACATGTTGAACAAATGATTAACCTCCATGAACAAACTCAACAAAACATTGCTGCTACTAATGCAAAAAATCAGGTTGCTGGTAGTAAAGGAAGAAAACTTGTTACTTTTGAGCTAGGTGATATGGTTTGGTTGCGCTTGAGAAAGGATCGGTTTCCTACTTTGCGCCGTTCTAAATTAATGCCTTGTGCTGCTGGTCCTTTTAAGGTGCTAACAAAGATTAATGATAATGCTTATATCCTTGATCTGCCTGCGGAATTTGGTGTTTCCACTAGTTTTAATGTTGCAGATTTGAAACCATATATGGCCGAGGATGAGGAGTTGCCGTCGAGGACGACTTCACTTCAAGAAGGGGAGGATGATGAGGACATCACTATGAGTACGACTACACCAGCAGCACCTCCACATGAAGCGCCACTTCCTTCATTAGCTGGGCCAATCACTCGGGCCCGTGCCAGAGATCTTAACTTCGTCATGCTACTAAAGAATGAGGGCCCAGAAGAATAGACAACCAGCCCAACTGCGGCCCATAGTGGACGACCTAGGGTTGGCCGCCCCTAGGGGATGCGCCCCCTCTCTCTATTTATATAGGAGCTGCGCCTCCTTTGTTTTTCGAGTTTTGTTTGACATCTAGCTTTAGCTACCCCAGAACACGCACAAATATGTGTTGTCCTCTGTGATTCAGAACTCCACCTCGAGTGATATTAAGATTGCTCGCATCTTTTTCTTGTTCGTTCTTCGATTGCGCACAGGAAACGATCTTCGTGATCAGGCCGATCTCGCATCAGCAAGGTCAATGTTGGGGACTCGTTCTTAAATGCTATGAATTAAAAACAAGGCAACATAAAATGTTAAATGTTAATACCCTTCGTCCAATGAAGCATTATTCCTTTAAGGAT
Organism: Zea mays; assembly: GCF_902167145.1. NCBI lineage: Eukaryota > Viridiplantae > Streptophyta > Magnoliopsida > Poales > Poaceae > Zea > Zea mays. The sequence goes on from NC_050097.1 coordinate 96,322,895, forward strand.
TAATGCACCTCGGACGAAGGTTTAAGACGATACGATTACGAAGGTTAAATCTTCGTAATTGAACTCTAATAAATTATATAAAGTAATATGAAATATGAAGCATTAAAGACAAATAAATTATGAACGAACAACATTACTTTCACATTATATCAACTTAATGTATTCAAATATTAGATACAATTATACCTTTGCCTTGGCAAAGGTTGATTCCAGAATGATGCGATTGCAATTACCGGAATGCGTGAACAGTAAAGGAATACTGTTCACTATTTATAGGCACGGGACACAGCCTGTGAGGAATTACAATTATGCCCCTCATAAAAGTTTACAACAACGACTCAAACATTTATGGACTAAAAGGTCATTCTACTTTTAAGTCGGTTTGTAATTCCGAAGCTTCATGAAGAGGAACCTTCGGTCGTCACATGCGGACAGCTTCAGCCGAAGCTGTTTCTTCCTGCAGGACCTTCGGCGACGAAGCATGGTCCCAACAGTAGCCCCTTCGCGGTGCTAGATCGTTTTTCGTAACGAGCTTGATCCGTGAAAAAAGTCTCTTAGGCTTCAGGAAGCCGAAGGTCCGAAAAACACCTTCCCTGAGCTCGTTGTCGAGAAACGATTCAGTTTCCGAGCGCATAGCGGTCCCACCCTACAGAGTTACTATTTGGTCTCTGCGGTCCACCGTGCAGCGGGTGCAAGCAACTGTTCGCCTGGTGTAAAAATCCTGACGATTCACCTTCTTACCTGCAGCACTATATAAACAGACGGGTAGGTGTGAAGTTACCACAGCATTCATTGCTATTGCACTGTTTTGCTGCCAAAATTTTAACCATAGCCGAAGCTTGACTCTCGCAATCAAACGAAGCTCCAGTTTAAAGCCTACTTCGTCAGAAGAAAAAACTTCGGAAGAAAAAGTTTTTAGTTCCCAAAAAATTCAGAATTAAATGGCCAGAGTGCGCTCTACCGCTAGGGTTGAGCGTGAGGGAGGCGAAGCTGAAGGATCGGAGATTGTTCCTATCTCCGAAGCGATGCAACGATCTGGGCTGGTGACCTCAGAAACAATCCGTACAGCCGAGGCAGAGCAGACTGTTGCCGAGACAGAAGAAGTTGTTGCCGAAGCGGAAGAAGGAAATATTGAGGAAGCTGATCCCGATGACGATTACCATATTGTCGTGCCAAGCAAACCCAGCCACTTGGACTTCGGAAAGTCGACTGTCTCCAAGGCTGATCTCTCCAAGATGGTGAAGTCAGGTTATTTCAGTGAGAATGAGAAGAAGCTACTTCGCTTCGGGGGGGAAGAAACTACCCCGAAGCCAGGAAAGGATGAAATAGTCATTTTCAAGAGCTTCCTAAAAGCTGGGTTGAGATTTCCCTTAAATAGGATGATCTCTGATGTGCTGCAAAAATTTGGCATCTATTTTCACCAACTGACTCCCAACGCGATTGTCAGGCTCAGCGTCTATATCTGGGCTCTCCGAAGCCAGGCGGTGGAGCCATTTGCTGATAGCTTCTGTCGAGTTCATGAGCTGCATTACCAAACAAAAGCCATAAAAGATGGATTGCACGAAAATTTTGGTTGCTATAACTTTGCTTATCGGAAAACCACGAAGTTTCCCGTGATCAGCTACCGAAGCAAGTGGCCGACCGGCTGGAAATCAGAATGGTTTTATGTCAAAGTTGACGAAGACAAAGAGAAGCTGGTTCAGAGCCCTCTTGAACTAACCTTTGGAGAAACAAGACCCCGATGCAGAATGGAAGTAGAAGGTCCAACTTGGGCTGCTCTGGGCGAATTCAAAATTATTGCAGAACATATTGGCACTAGAGATTTAGTGCAGGAATTCTTGGCCTTCAGGGTTTTCCAACTATGAAAGATTGGACAATGCCGAAGCTTAAAGGGGAAAAGAAGAAGGGGGAACTCGTCCGACTGCCCTATCATTACAAATTCAAGAAATACTTTAAAGTACCCTGCCAAGAATGGCTTGATACGATTGAAATAATGAGCAATGAAATTCTTGGGAATTACTCTAAGAAAGAGGACCAACTAATGACAGCGGCCTTCGGCACTCGGCCGAAACGAAGGCTGAACAGGGTACTTGATGCCATAGGATTTGAATATGCTGACTACGGTCGACTGGGCGGAGATGTTGGGGGCCCGAAGCGAAAAAGGATTGCTAGCACTACTGACGAAGAAGTCATCAAGGCAGCAAAAAAGAAAAAGAAAGATTCTGATAACATTAGTGCTGAAGAGTTAAATCCTGAGCCGAAGGTGGCTACGACAAAAAAGAGAAAAAGTGCATCGCCAGAGCCGGAAACGCCGGTCCAAGAAGAAGAAACTCCTGCTTCTCCTTCTGCTGCTGAAGTAGAAGAAATTATGAAGGTAATGACTGAACCTTTGCCTTTCAGGCTAAGTCCGCTGGCACTGGAACTGACAAGGTTTTTTCAGGAGGACAAGGCAGCTTCGGCAGTAGAAAGTCCTGCGAAGCCAAAAAAGCGGAGAATTATTCAAGTAACAGATGTGATCCACCAGACGCCGCCACCGGCAACGGTGTCAAAAATTGTTTTTGCTGAAACTGCCGAAGCCGAAGCTACGGAAATGAAAACTACTGAAGCTGAATCCGGCGGGCGAAGCCGAAGCTACCGGGGCTGAAGCCGGGGCCACCGAAGAGTCGAACCTGGAAACCACTCTTAAAGTTATTGACAACATTCTGCTGAAAATGGCTGAAGAGGAAGCTACCGTGGCTACAGTGAATACGGCAACTGAGAAGGGGAAAGAACAAATTGATGAAATTTCAGAAGAAGAAGATTTTAACTTTCAAGATTTGCTCGGACAAGAATTAACGGACGCCGAAAAGGAGGAATTGAAAAAATATGCCATATCTTGCGGATACAAATCAGGGGCTATGCTTTTTGGTGGGGTCAACGAAGGGAAATTAAGATGCCTTCGGAACCGCACCGAAGCCAAAATTGTTAGAACCCTTTCCAAAAGCATTGGCTTGCCGAAGCTGGAAATGGACTTATGCCGTTACCAACGACAACACATCGCCGGAAGTTTGCTTTATGCTAACTTCAAGGTAACGAATATTTTTTATTATTTTATTACTATTATTATTTAACTTTTGTGTCGTGTTCTGACGAAGATCATCTCGACAGAGCATATTATTAAGCAAAGTTCTGAAGATGCAACAAGATCTGGAGGACGAGAAAAACAAAACCATCATTCAAGATTTGGCTGAAAAAGTTGAAAATCATGAAGCCAATCTGAAAAAGAAAGACGTCGCAATTCAAGATCTTGAAATCATGGTCAAAGAGCACGAAGGTGCACTAGAAAAGAAGGATTTTATTATTCAGACCATGGAAGGCTCTTTGGCTGAAGTCCAAACTGAAAATGACAAATTAAAGAATGAATTGCTCCGTCAGTCAGAAAAATTCGAGCAAGAAAAGAAATATTTTGAAGCAAGCCTGAAGACTGAAGTGGATAAGTACTCAATTCTGCAGAAATCCTTTACAGAACTTCAGGAAAAATGCTTAAGCTTCGGCATCCGATGTGTGCAACGGCTGAAGGATGTATTTCACTCTGTCGGAGCTAGCTCTTTGAAATTTACACCTTCAGCTGAAAACTTGCCAAGAACATTAGAACATATTGAAGGCGAAGTTGATGCCCTTGATGAAGTTATTGGTGGGCACGCTGACTTCTGCGCCCTGGTAGCTTCTCGGGGCACAGCTGCTGCTTTTTTGAAGGCTGGCTGCACGCATGGAAACACTGTGAACAGACCAAACTTCAGCCTATCAGCTTCAGATTTGTTAGATATCCCAAGCTTAGCCAGAAGCATCGGAAATAGATTCATGACCCAGATCTGGGTAAGTGGCGGGCGGAAAATGGCAGGCGACGAAGCTCGAAGCCATCTTAAGCCGGTATAAAACTTATGTTTGTTACTTTTACCTTCTCCTTTGAAATTTGTACCTTTCTTACTGTGCTGTTTGATATATACAGGATGACGAAGCTGAAGATTGACAGTGCTGAAGTTTGACAAAACTGAAGACGAAGCTTTAGCTGAAGCTTAAAATTGCTTATAATGTGCTTTCCTGCAAAAATTCTTGGAGAGACTTTTGTAATATAGATATGGAGTTACTTATGTAAATTTGTACATACCTTGTAATATATTTTGTCTCCTTTAATCGCATCCAGTCTGCTTTGCTGTGGACGAAACTTCTCTTTTTAGCCGAAGGCGAAAAACACCTTCCCTTCTTTTTGTACACAACGAAGCATAGAAAATTTTTCCTTCGAATCTTTTTCCCTTCTTTTCTTTCTGAAGCACCTATCTTTTTTGTGTAGCATGATGATGATTCTATATATGTCTAAATGGATGTTCATGAATGCAAATGACATGATGATATGTTATGTGCAAATGAATATTAGGACACATGCTCAAAAAACCATAAGCACGGCCCTTCGTCCCCTCAAGAATGATAAAAATCTTTTTGCCGTTTACTTTTCGGCTTCACCGTTTACTTTTCGGTGTATCAGCGTTGACTTTTCGCTGTAAGCCTCCCTTAGGAGCTTCTTCGCCTGTTACTTTCGGCGGAATCAGCGTTTATTTTTCGCTGTAAGCTCTGCATTCCCTTAGGAACGACTTTTGAGCTTCTCCCTGTTTTCTTTTCTTTCTCTTTGCACTCGAGGGTGCATTCTCAGCTTTTACATTTACATTTTTGGGGGATATCACTCTTATAGAATTAAAATAAGGAAAAGAAAAATTACATGTTGTGGCCCCATTAAAAACCTTTCTCCCCCTTTGGAAAGGAAAAGGGTGCCACGAAAAAGAATATAAAAAATTACATCAAACTAAACATAATATCTCCGAAGCTCATCCGCATTCCACGATCTGGGAATGTCATTGCCGTCCAAATCCTTCAACCTGTAAGAACCAGGTCTTGCCGAAGATACTACCAAAAAGGGACCCTCCCACTTCAGCTGTAATTTGCCTACTGTTTCGGGGTTAGCTACCCTTCGAAGTACCAAGTGTCCTGGTTCAATGTTCTTCAACTTGACCTATCTATCGCGCCATTTTATTGTTTCAGCTTGATATTTATTGATGTTTTCCACAGCTTGGAGTCTGATCCCTTCGATAACATCTTTTTCTACAGAACAATCAGCTTCGTTTTCGCCCTCTACCGAAGCTACTGTCCTTATTGATCCTTTTTAGCCTCTTCTGGGGTTATTGCTTCGTCACCAAATAATAGTTTAAAGGGTGTGAAGCCTGTTGATCTTGAGATGGTTGTGTTATGACTCCACACCACTTTGATTAACTCGTCTGGCCACTTTCCCCTCGGTTGATTGAAGATTGACTTCATTATTCCTGTCATTATGATCCCATTGGCTCTATCAACAAGTCCATTTGATTCTGGGTGTCGGACTGATGCAAAATGGATCTTCGTGCCGATTTGATTACAAAATTCTCTGAAGGCTTCAGAATCGAACTGTGTCTCATTATCCACAGTGATAGCCTTCGGCACTCCGAAGCGACAAACAATGTTCTGCCAGAAAAACTTTTGAATAGTAAACGAAGTTATTGTGGCTAAGGGCTTCGCCTCAATCCATTTGGAAAAATATTCCACTGCCACCACCACGTATCTTAAGTTCCCCTGTGCTGGTGGTAATGGACCTAACAAATCCAGACCCCACCTTTGCAACGGCCAAGTGGGTTGTATTAATTGAGTTAAAGACGAAGGTTGTTTTTGATCTCTTGCACATTTCTGACAACCTTCGCACTTTTGAACTAAATCCGCTGCATCCGAAGCTGCCTTTGGCCAATAAAATCCTTGGCAAAAAACTTTCCCAAGCAAGGGCCTAGATCCAATGTGAGATCCACACAGACCTGCATGTATGTCCTTCATTAACTCTATACCTTCGGATCTGGATAAGCACTTGAGTAATGGGGAACAGACCCCGCGCTTGTATAACTCCCCTTCTATTATAACATATGGTCGAGCTCTTGCTTCTATTCTCCTGTTATAAGCTTCGTCGTCTGAAAGAAAATTACCCTGAAGAAAAGAGATGATCTCAGTTCTCCAATCTTCACTATAAACAGGGGATATGTTAAGGATTGCTCTTTCAAGAAGCTCGACCGAAGGTGCTTTTATTGTTTCAAAAAATACTTCCGAAGGTACAGGCAGCCCCTGGCCTGCTGACTTAGCCAATAGATCAGCGTATTCATTTTCTCCACGAGGAATATTTTTGACAGAGAAACCTTCGAAGGAAGCCTCAATCCTTCGGACTGTATCTAGATACTTTTCAAGCTTCGGGTCTCTTGCTTTGTAACTTTTGTCAATATGACCAGAAATAACTTGGGAATCAGTTTTAAGGATGGCCCTTCTGATTCCCATTGCCTTTAATTTTCGAAGACCCAAAAGCAGAGCTTCATACTCGGCGATGTTATTTGTGCAACTAAAATCAAGTTTTGCCGCATAACAAGTTTTAACTTTGGAAGGTGAAACCAACACAGTAGCCGCTCCTGCTCCGAAGGTTCCCCAAGACCCATCGTAAAACACTATCCATGCTTCGGCGTCTTTATTTGTTTCTTCCTCCTGAGCCCCTGGCGTCCAGTCAGCAATGAAGTCTGCTAACGCCTGGGACTGAATCGAAGATCTATGAACATATTCAATACAAAATTCATTGAGCTCTGCAGCCCATTTTCCAATCCTTCCGATGGCTTCTCGGTTCCTCATAATATCCTTCAGAGGTTGTGAAGAAGGAACAATTATGTTGTAAGCTTGAAAATAGTGCCGAAGCTTCCTGGAGGCCATCAAGACAGCATACAGTACCTTCTCCAACTCTGTATATTTTTTCTTTGACAAACTAAGAACCTCAGATACAAAATATATTGGGGCCTGCCTCTTAACTTGGCCTTCAAGCTTCTTCTGAACAAGTGCTGCACTTACCGCTGAGTGCGAAGCTGCCACATATAATAACAAAGGAGCCCCTGGCGTAGGTGGAGTTAGTGTTGTTAGATCTATCAAATACTGTTTCAGCTCTTCAAAGGCCTTCTGCTGGATTGGTCCCCATTGAAAGACTTCAGCTGACTTCAGCACTTCGAAGAATGGTAGATTTCTTTCTGCTGATCTGGATATGAATCTATTGAGAGATGCCAGCCTTCCTGTCAATCTTTGAGCCCCCTTTTTTGTACTTGGTGGCTCCATTCGAAGTATAGCTTCGATTTTACATGGGTTAGCCTCAATTCCCTTTGTTGAAACTAAGCAACCAAGAAATTTCCCCTTCTTTACTCCGAAGACACATTTTTCTGGATTCAGCTTTAGACCAGCCTGTCTAAAATTAGCAAAGGTCTCTTGTAAATCAGCAATGTGGTTATCCTGCTTCGTGCTCTTTACAATGATATCATCAACATAAGTTAGGACATTCCTGCCTATCTGAGAATGGAGAACCTTTGCTGTCATTCTGCTGAAGCTTCCTCCAGCATTCTTGAGCCCTTCAGGCATCCGAAGGTAACAGTATGTCCCACTAGGGGTTATGAAGCTGGTTTTTGGCTCATCCTCCTTCTTCATCCAAATTTGATGATAGCCTGAATAGCAATCCAGCAAACTCATAAGTTCTGATGAAGCTGCTGCATCGACTAAAGAATCTATCCTTGGCAATGGGAACTCATCCTTCGGACAGGCCTTATTGAGATCAGTAAAATTGATGCACATTCTCCATTTACCATTAGCCTTCTTCACCATAACAGTGTTAGCTAACCATTCTAGGTATTTTACCTCTCTAATAACTCCGGCGCTGAGGAGTCGTTTCACTTCATTCCGAGCACCTTCGGCCTTATCATCAGACATCTTCCGAAGCCTCTGCTTCCTAGGTCTGAAGGATGGATCAACATTGAGCGAGTGCTCGATAACATCCCTGTTAACTCCGCATAGATCATTAGCTGACCAAGCAAAAACATCTTTATTGTTGAACAAAAACCTTATCAAGGTTTTTTCCTGCTCTTCGGACAATTGAGATCCCAATAGCACCTTCTGGTCTGTTATATCCTCACACAAGAGCATGGGTTTTGGCTGACCAGCCGAAGCAGCTTTTCCCTTCTGAACTTGTACTGCTCACAAGCTTCAGTTTCATCTATATTATGGATTGCTTTTGAGTCTGTCCAATTTCCTTCGGCCCTTCTGGCAGCTTCTTGACTTCCATGAATAGCAATGGGCCCTTGGTCCGAAGGTATCTTCATGCAAAGATAAGCTGGATGCAGAATTGCTTCGAAGGCATTAAGAGTACCATGACCAATGATTGCATTGTAAGGGTACTCCATGTCAACAATATCAAACATAACTTGCTCAGTCCTTGTGTTGTTGATGAATCCGAAGGCCACTGACATTGAGATTTTGCCAAGTGCTACAATCTGCCTTCCTCCGAAGCCGCAGAGGGGATGTGTGGCATCAACAATTTTATCTTCGGGCTCTTGCATCTGTCTGAAGGCCTTAGCAAATATGATATCAGCTGCACTGCCTGTATCAACCAAAACATTGTGGACCAGAAATCCTTTGATAACACAAGAGATAACCATAGCATCATTGTGTGGGTAGTCCTTGAGTTGAAGGTCCTCTTGGGAAAAGGTAATAGGAATGTGAGACCATCTTGACTTGACGAAGGGTCCTTGCACCCCGACATGTTGTACCCTTCTCTGTGCTTCCTTCTTCTGTTTCTTGTTGGCTGGTTCTGAACTTGAACCGCCCGTTATCGGGAGTACCAGCTTCGGAACCGAAGCAACTCCAGCTCGAATATTGAACGAAGCCATTAGCTCAGAAAAGTGGAAGTGAGTTCACCGGAGGTGGGCGCCAATGTTGGGGACTCGTTCTTAAATGCTATGAATTAAAAACAAGGCAACATAAAATGTTAAATGTTAATACCCTTCGTCCAATGAAGCATTATTCCTTTAAGGATTAATGCACCTCGGACGAAGGTTTAAGACGATACGATTACGAAGGTAAAATCTTCGTAATCGAACTCTAATAAATTATATAAAGTAATATGAAATATGAAGCATTAAAGACAAATAAATTATGAACGAACAACATTACTTTCACATTATATCAACTTAATGTATTCAAATATTAGATACAATTATACCTTTGCCTTGGCAAAGGTTGATTCCAGAATGATGCGATTGCAATTACCGGAATGCGTGAACAGTAAAGGAATACTGTTCACTATTTATAGGCACGGGACACAGCCTGTGAGGAATTACAATTATGCCCCTCATAAAAGTTTACAACAACGACTCAAACATTTATGGACTAAAAGGTCATTCTACTTTTAAGTCGGTTTGTAATTCCGAAGCTTCATGAAGAGGAACCTTCGGTCGTCACATGCGGACAGCTTCAGCCGAAGCTGTTTCTTCCTGCAGGACCTTCGGCGACGAAGCATGGTCCCAATAGTCGGTAACCATTGGAAGTTGGTCCAGCGATTGCATTGGCGCTTCGGGTTCGCTCGTCGTAGTCGGATCGTGAGGGTCTACTTCCACCAAATCGGAATTATCTCCACTCACCGAAAGATCGGGCACTCCAGCTCTATCAGCAACGAAATTGCGCGAAACCACCCCAAACATGAGTTTTGGACCTAAAGTAGTGGATTGGGCATGTTCGTTGCGAAAAACGAAGAAATGGTTCCTGTGGCAAAAACTCGTGCTTTGTATACACCCCGACACACGTTTTCGGAATGGGTGACGTGCGGCAACAAAATTGCGCGAAACCACCCCAACACATGAGTTTTGGACCTAAAGTAGTGGATTGGGCATGTTCGTTGCGAAAAACGAAGAAATGGTTCCGTTGGCAAAAACTTGTGCTTTGTATGCACCCGACACTCGTTTTCGGAATGGGGTGACGTGCGGTAACGAAATTGCGCGAAACCACCCCAAACAAGAGTTTTGGAACTAAAGTAGTGGATTGGGCATGTTCGTTGCGAAAAACGAAGAAATGGTTCTGGTGGCAAAAACTCGTGCTTTGTATGCACCCGACACCCGTTTTCGGAATGGGTGACGTGCGGCATCGAAATTGCGCGAAACCACCCCAAACATGAGTTTTGGAACTAAAGTAGTGGATTGGGCATGTTCGTTGCGAAAAACGAAGAAATGGTTCCGGTGGCAAAAACTCGTGCTTTGTATGCACCCGACACCCGTTTTCGGAATGGGTGACGTGCGGCAACGAAATTGCGCGAAACCACCCCAAACATGAGTTTTGGACCTAAAGTAGTGGATTGGGCCTGTTCGTTGCGAAAAACGAAGAAATGGTTCCGGTGGCAAAACTCATGCTTTTTATGCAACCCGACAAACGTTTTCGGAATGGGTGACGTGCGGCAACGAAATTGCGCGAAACCACACCAAACATGAGTTTTGGACCTAAAGTAGTGGATTGGGCAATATGTTGTGAAAAACGAAGAAATGTTTCCGGTGGCAAAAACTCGTGCATTGTATGAACCACGACACCAATTTTCGGAATGGGTGACGTGCGGCAACGAAATTGCGCGAAACCACCCCAAACATGAGTTTTGGAACTAAAGTAGTGGATTGGGCATGTTCGTTGCGAAAACGAAGAAATGGTTCTGGTGGCAAAAACTCGTGCTTTAATTGCACCCGACTCTCGTTTTCGGAATGGGTGACGTGCGGCAACGAAATTGCGCGAAACCACCCCAAACATGAGTTTTGGAACTAAAGTAGTGGATTGGGCAAGTTCATTGCGAAAAATGAAGAAATGGTTTCGGTGGCAAAAACTCGTGCTTTGTATGCAACACGACACCCGTTTTCGGAATGGTTGACGTGCTGCAACGAAATTGTGCGGAACCACCCCAAACATGAGTTTTGGACCTAAAGTAGTGGATTGGTCATGTTCGTTGCGAAAAACAAATCGATGGTTCCGGTGGCAAAAACTTGTGCTTTGTATGCACCCGACACCCGTTTTAGGAATGGGTGACGTGCGGCAATGAAATTGCGCGAAACCACCCCAAATATGAGTTTTGGAACTAAAGTAGTGGATTGGGCATGTTCGTTGCGAAAAATGAAGAAATGGTTCCGGTGGCAGAAACTCGTGCTTTGTATGCAACACAACACCCGTTTTTGGAATGGGTGACGTGCGGCAACAAAATTGCGCGAAACCACCCCAAACATGAGTTTTGGACCTAAAGAAGTGGATTGGGCATGTTCGTTACGAAAAACGAAGAAATGGTTCCGGTGGCAAAAACTCGTGCTTTGTATACACCCCGACACCTATTTTCGGAATGGGTGACGTGCGGCAACAAAATTGCGTGAAACCACCCCAAACATGAGTTTTGGACCTAAAGTAGTGGATTGGCCATGTTCGTTGCGAAAAACGAAAAAATGGTTCCGGTGGCAAAAACTCGTTCTTTGTATACACCCCGACACCCGTTTTCGGAATGGGTAACGTGCGGCAACAAAATTGCGCGAAACCACCCCAACACATGAGTTTTGGACCTAAAGTAGTGGATTGGGCATGTTCGTTGCGAAAAACGAAGAAATGGTTCCGGTGGCAAAAACTCGTGCTTTGTATGCACCCGACACCCGTTTTCGGAATGGGGTGACGTGCGGTAACGAAATTGCGTGAAACCACCCCAAACTTGAGTTTTGGAACTAAAGTAGTGGATTGGGCATGTTCGTTGCGAAAAATGAAGAAATGGTTCCGGTGGCAAAAACTCGTGCTTTGTATGCACCCCGACACCCGTTTTCGGAATGGGTGACTGAGCGCACCTAGAGGGGGGGGGTGAATAGGTGATCCTGTAAAAACTTAAACTTATAGCCACAAAACTTAGATTAAGCGTTAGCACAGTAATTGCCAAGTGGCTAGAGTGAACTCAAAACACGATAACCACAAGAAAGCAATCACAGAGTTGACACGGTGGTTATCCCGTGGTTCGGCCAAGTACAAAACTTGCCTACTCCACGTTGTGGCGTCCCAACGGACGAGAGTTGCACTCAACTCCTCTCAAGTGATCCAATGATCAACTTGAATACCACGGTGTTTTTCTTTCCTTTGATCTTTTCCCGTTTGCGAGGAATCTCCACAACTTGGAGTCTCTCGCCCTTACAATTGAGTTCACAAAGAAATACGGAGTAAGGTGGGAATGAGCAACGCACACAAGACTCGAAAATCAGAGCAACAACACGCACACAAGTCGCAACAAGAGCTCGCAATGCAACACAAAGAGTTCACAACTCCACAAGAGCTCTATATGCTATCACAATGAAACGAATGCGTGAGATTGATGTCTTGGTGCTTAGAAGAGTTGTAGGAATGCTTGGTTTTCTCCTCCATGCGCCAAGGGGTCCCTTTTATAGCCCCAAGGCAGCTAGGAGCCGTTGGGAACAAATCTGGAAGGCCATCTTTGCCTTCTGTCTCGTGGCGCACCGGACAGTCCGGTGCACACCGGACACTGTCCGGTGCCCGATTTGTTTCCATAAACAGCGCATCCGACCGTTGCTGTCTGAGTCAGATCTGCGCACCGTTGGCGCACCGGACATGTCCGGTGCACACCGGACAGTCCGGTGCCCCTTCTCGACCGTTGGCTCGGCCACGTGTCGCGCGCCGATCGCGCGGCCGACCGTTGGCCCGGCCGACCGTTGGCTCACCGGACAGTCCGGTGCACACCGGACAGTCCGGTGAATTTTAGCCGAAGTCGCCGGAGAAAAACCCGAGAGCGGCTGGTTTGCTCCACGCTGGTCTGGCGCACCGGACACTGTCCGGTGCACACCGGACAGTCCGGTGCCCCAGCCCGAAACAGCCTTTGGCTGTACACAGCCACTCTCCACTTCTTTTCTTTTCTTCTTCTTCCTGTTTCTAACACTTAGACAAGATATTAGTACACAAAACCAATGTACTAAGGCTTAGAAACATACCTTTACTTGTGATTTGCACTTTGTTCATCCATTGCATAAATTCACATTTAAGCACTTGAGTTGGCACTCAATCACCAAAATACTTAGAAATGGCCCAAGGGCACATTTCCCTTTCAATCTCCCCCTTTTTGGTGATTTATGCCAACACAACATAAAGCAACTAGAACAAGTGCGAAATCACTTAAAATAAAAACTCAAATTGGTTTTGATTCAATTTTGGCATATATGGATCATCCTTTGCCACCACTTGGTTTGTTTTTGCAAATCAAACTCAAATCTCTATTTCTATGTCAAACACACATGTTGAGGCATAAAGAGAGTCATTCCAAAAGAGATTGATCAAAGATTTCAAAAACTCCCCCTATTTCCCATAATCAACACTTCTCCCCACAAGAAACCAACTTTTGACAATAGAGACAATAAGAGACAATAAAAGCTTTTGACAAAACAAAAACTCTATTCTACTATTTTCAAAATCTCTCAAGTGGTAGCTGATCCATTTATCGCTTTGGCCTTTATTTTCTCCCCCTTTGGCATCAAGCACCAAAACGGGATCAATCTTGGCCCTTTAACCCCATTGCCTCACCAAAATCTTCAGTAAGAATACAAAAGCAATAAGAGTCTAAAGATGAACTTGGAATAAGTTACCCTCTCATCGGAGTGCAGTGGAAGTCTTTCATGGTCCAAGTCCACCTTATCCCTTTCAATCCTCCTTCGAGACTAAATCATCAAACTCAAGCACATGGTTAGTCTCAAAGGGTCAAGTTGTAACACATCTCCCCCTAAACATGTGCATCACTTTGCAACGGACTTGTGAGGTCCAGGGAGTGTTTGTACAACTTGAGCACCACAATAAGCAACAAAATGCAAAAAGGAACATGATCAAAAGCATAAATACATGTATGCTACAATTCAATCCAGGTTCCGCGAATCTAAGACATTTAGCTCACTACGCAACTTGCAAAAGGTCTTCTCATCTAGAGGCTTAGTGAAGATATCGGCTAGCTGGTTCTCGGTGCTAACATGAAACACTTCGATATCTCCCTTTTGCTGGTGGTCTCTCAAAAAGTGATGCCGGATGTCAATGTGCTTTGTGCGGCTGTGCTCAACAGGATTCTCCGCCATGCGGATAGCACTCTCATTGTCACATAGGAGTGGGACTTTGCTCAGATTGTAGCCAAAGTCCCGGAGGGTTTGCCTCATCCAAAGTAGTTGCGCGCAACACTGACCTGCGGCAACGTACTCGGCCTCAGCGGTGGATAGGGCAACGGAGGTTTGTTTCTTAGAGTTCCATGACACTAGGGACCTTCCTAAGAATTGGCACGTCCCCGATGTACTCTTCCTATCGACCTTACATCCAGCGTAGTCGGAGTCTGAGTATCCAACTAAGTCAAAGGTAGACCCCTTTGGATACCAGAGCCCGAAGCAAGGCGTAGCAACCAAATATCTAAGAATTCGCTTCACCGCCACTAAGTGACACTCCTTAGGATCGGATTGAAATCTAGCACACATGCATACGCTAAGCATAATATCCGGTCTACTAGCACATAAGTAAAGCAAAGAACCTATCATTGACCGGTATGCTTTTTGATCAACGGACTTACCTCCTTTGTTGAGGTCGGTGTGTCCGTCGGTCCCCATCGGAGTCTTTGCGGGCTTGGCGTCCTTCATCCCAAACCGCTTTAGCAGATCTTGCGTGTACTTCGTTTGGGAGATGAAGGTGCCGTCCTTGAGTTGCTTCACTTGGAACCCAAGGAAGTAGTTCAACTCGCCCATCATCGACATCTCGAATTTCTGCGTCATCACCCTGCTAAACTCTTCACACGACTTTTGGTTAGTAGAACCAAATATTATGTCATCGACATAAATTTGACACACAAACAAATCACCATCGCATGACTTTGTAAAAAGAGTTGGATCGGCTTTCCCAACCTTGAAAGCATTAGCAATTAAAAAATCTCTAAGGCATTCATACCATGCTTTTGGGGCTTGCTTAAGTCCATAGAGCGCCTTAGAGAGCTTACACACATGGTCGGGGTACCGTTCATCCTCGAAGCCAGGGGGTTGCTCCACGTACACCTCCTCCTTGATCGGCCCGTTGAGGAAGGCGCTCTTCACATCCATTTGGTACAACCTGAAAGAATGGTGAGCGGCATATGCTAGCAAGATATGAATGGACTCTAGCCTAGCCATAGGAGCAAAAGTCTCCTCAAAGTCCAAACCTGCGACTTGGGCATAACCTTTTGCCACAAGTCGAGCCTTGTTCCTCGTCACCACCCCGTGCTCGTCCTGTTTGTTGCGGAACACCCACTTGGTTCCCACAACATTTTGCTTCGGACGAGGCACCAGTGTCCAAACTTCATTGCGTTTGAAGTTGTTGAGCTCCTCCTGCATGGCCAATACCCAATCCGGATCTAGCAACGCCTCCTCTACCCTAAAAGGCTCAATAGAAGAGACAAAGGAGTAATGCTCACAAAAATTAACTAATCGAGATCGAGTAGTTACTCCCTTGCTAATATCACCCAGAATTTGGTCGACGGGATGATCCCTTTGAATCATCGCTCGAACTTGGGTTGGAGGTGCCGGTTGCGCTTCTTCCTCCATCACTTGATCACCTTGTGCTCCCCCTTGATCAATCGCCTCCACTTGAGGTACCTGTACGTCACCTTCGGTTGGGGAATGCACCATAGTTGAGGAAGAAGGTTGATCTCGTTCATCTTGTTCCTGTGGCCGCACTTCTCCAATTGCCATGGTTCGTATAGCGACCGTCGGAACATCTTCTTCATCTACATCATCACAATCAACAACTTGCTCTCTTGGAGAGCCATTAGTCTCATCAAATACAACGTCGCTAGAGACTTCAACCAAACCTGATGATTTGTTGAAGACTCTATACGCCTTTGTATTTGAGTCATAACCTAACAAAAACCCTTCTACAGCTTTGGGAGCAAACTTAGAATTTCTACCCTTCTTCACTAGAATGTAGCACTTGCTCCCAAATACACGAAAGTAAGATACATTGGGTTTGTTACCGGTTAGTAGCTCATACGAAGTCTTCTTGAGGAGGCG
This sequence comes from Zea mays, assembly GCF_902167145.1. Lineage (NCBI taxonomy): Eukaryota > Viridiplantae > Streptophyta > Magnoliopsida > Poales > Poaceae > Zea > Zea mays. The sequence goes on from NC_050097.1 coordinate 96,338,860, forward strand.
ATGAAGATAGACCCTGTTGATGGCGTGGCAAGCCGTGTTCACGGCTTCCGACCAGAAACCCTCGGGGGTCTTGAATTCTCCAAGCATTGTCCTCGCCATATCGATTAGCGTCCTGTTCTTCCTCTCTACCACACCATTTTGCTGTGGTGTGTAGGGAGCGGAGAACTCGTGCTTGATCCCTTCCTCCTCAAGGAATTCCTCCACTTGAAGGTTCTTGAACTCGGACCCGTTGTCGCTCCTTATCTTCTTCACTTTGAGCTCAAACTCATTTTGAGCTCTCCTGAGGAAGCGCTTGAGGGTTCCTTGGGTTTCAGACTTATCCTGCAAAAAGAATACCCAAGTGAAGCGGGAAAAGTCATCAACAATAACTAAACCATACTTACTCCCTCCTATGCTCAGATAGGCGACGGGTCCGAAGAGGTCCATATGCAGCAGCTCTAGGGGTCTTGAAGTGGTCATCACGTTCTTGCTGTGATGCGCTCCTCCCACTTGTTTACCTGCTTGACAAGCTGCACAAGGTCTATCTTTTTCGAAATGCACGTTAGTCAAACCTATCACGTGTTCTCCCTTTAGAAGCTTGTGAAGGTTCTTCATCCCCACATGTGCTAAGCGGTGATGCCACAGCCAGCCCATGCTAGTCTTAGCTATTAAGCATGCATCTAGACCGGCCTCTTCTTTTGCAAAATCAACTAAATAAAGTTTGCCGTCTAATACACCCTTAAAAGCTAGTGAACCATCACTTCTTCTAAGGACAGACACATCTACATTTGTAAATAGACAGTTATATCCCATATGACATAATTGACTAACAGATAGTAAATTATATCCAAGACTCTCTACTAAAAATACATTAGAGATAGAATGCTCATTAGAAATTGCAATTTTACCTAATCCTTTTACCTTGCCTTGATTCCCATCACCGAATATAATTGAATCTTGGGAATCCTTATTCTTGACGTAGGAAGTGAACATCTTCTTCTCCCCCGTCATATGGTTTGTGCATCCGCTGTCGATAATCCAGCTTGAACCCCCGGATGCATAAACCTGCAAGGCAATTTTAGGCTTGGGACTTAGGTACCCAACTCATGTTGGGTCCTACAAGGTTAGTGCAAATATCCTTAGGGACCCAAATGCAAGTTTTGTCTCCCTTGCATTTTGCCCCTAACTTCCTAGCAACAATTTTCTTATCCTTTCTACAAATAACAAAGGAAGCATTTAAAGCACAATAAATTGTAGAAGGTTCATTCACTACTTTCCTAGGAGCATGAATAACATTCTTTCTAGGCATAGCATTTTTCCTAGACATATTTCTACCATGCATAAAGGAAGAACTATGAGCATCAAAATCATCATAAGCATTATAACCCCTATAAGCACTTCTATCATGATACAAAAAAGCATGGTTCTTTTTAGTGCTACTAGCCATAGGAGCCTTCCCTTTCTCCTTGGCGGAGATAGGAGCCTTATGGCTTGTCAAGTTCTTGACTTCTCTCTTGAAGCCAAGCCCATCCTTAATTGAGGGGTGTCTACCAACCGTGTAGGCATCCCGAGCAAATTTTAGTTTATCAAAATTACTCTTGCTAGTCTTAAGTTGAGCATTAAGACTAGCTAATTCATCATTCAATTTTGAAATAGAAACTAAGTGTTCGCTACAAGCATTAATATCAATATCCTTACACCTAGTGCAAATTTCAACATATTCAACACAAGAGTTGGATTTATTTGCTTCTATTAGTTTAGCATTTAAATCATCGTTTATGCTCTTTAAGTTAGAAATAGAATCATGGCATGTTGACACTTCACAAGCAAGCATTTCATTTCTCTTAATTTCTAATGCAAGGGATTTTTGAGCCTCTACAAACTTATCATGTTCTTCATATAACAAATCCTCTTGCTTTTCTAAAAGTATATTCTTTTCATTCAAGGCATCAATTAATTCATTAATTTTGTCTATCTTAGATCTATCTAAGCCCTTGAACAAACATGAATAATCTACTTCATCCTCATCACTAGATTCGTCCTCACTTGAAGAAGCATAGGTAGAGTTGCGAGTACATACCTTCTTCTCCCTTGCCATAAGGCATGTGTGACACTCGTTTGGGAAGAGGGTTGATTTGTTGAAGGCGGTGGCGGCGAGTCCTTCATTGTCGGAGTCGGAAGAGGAGCAGTCTGAGTCCCACTCCTTGCCTAGATGCGCCTCGCCCTTTGCCTTCTTGTAATGCTTCTTCTTTTCCCTCTTGTTTCCCTTTTCCTGGTCACTGTCATTATCGGGGCAGTTAGCAATAAAATGACCAATCTTACCGCACTTGAAGCATGAGCGCTTCCCCTTCGTCTTGGTCTTGCTCGGCTACCCCTTGTGACCTTTCAGCACCGTCTTGAAGCGTTTGATGATGAGAGCCATCTCTTCATCATTAAGTCCGACCGCCTCAATTTGTGCCACCTTGCTAGGTAGCGCCTCCTTACTTCTTGTTGCTTTGAGAGCAAAAGGTTGTGGTTCGTTGATCGGTCCATTCAAGGCGTCGTCCACGTACCTTGCCTCCTTGATCATCATTCGCCCGCTGACGAATTTTCCTAAGACTTCTTCGGGCGACATTTTGGTGTACCTGGGATTCTCACGAATATTATTCACCAAATGAGGATCAAGAACGGTAAATGACCTTAGCATTAGGCGGACACGTCGTGATCCGTCCATCGCGTGCTTCCGTAGCTCCTTATTTTGTTGATAAGGATCTTGAGCCTATTGTATGTTTGTGTCGGCTCCTCGCCCCTTATCATCGCAAATCGTCCGAGCTCGCCCTCTACCAACTCCATCTTGGTGAGTAAGGTGACATCATTCCCCTCATGAGAGATCTTGAGGGTGTCCCAAATCTGCTTGGCATTGTCCAAGCCGCTCACCTTGTGATACTCATCCCTGCACAGAGAGGCTAGCAACACAGTAGTAGCTTGTGCATTTTTATGGATCTGTTCATTAATAAATGAAGGGCTATCCGAGCTATCAAATTTCATTCCACTTTCTACAATCTCCCAAATGCTTGGATGGAGAGAAAATAGGTGAGTACGCATTTTGTGACTCCAAAATCCGTAGTCCTCTCCATCAAAGTGAGGAGGCTTGCCAAGTGGAATGGGGAGCAAATGAGCATTTGAGCTATGTGGAATGCGCGAATAATCAAAAGAAAAGTTTGAGTTAACCGTCTTTTGTTTGTCGTGGTCGTCGTTGTCCTTTTGAGAAGAAGAGGACTCGTCGCTGTCGTAGTAGACGATCTCCTTGATGCGCCTTGTCTTCTTCTTCTTCCCATCTTTGTGCCTGTGGCCCGAGCCCGAGTCGTTGGACTTGTCATCCCTTGGCTCGTTCACGAAGGACTCCTTCTCCTTGTCGTTGATCACAATTCCCTTCCCCTTAGGATCCATCTCTTCGGGCGGTTAGTCCCTTTGTTGAAGAGAACGGCTCTGATACCAATTGAGCGCACCTAGAGGGGGGGGTGAATAGGTGATCCTGTAAAAACTTAAACTTATAGCCACAAAACTTAGATTAAGCGTTAGCACAGTAATTGCCAAGTGGCTAGAGTGAACTCAAAACACGATAACCACAAGAAAGCAATCACAGAGTTGACACGGTGGTTATCCCGTGGTTCGGCCAAGTACAAAACTTGCCTACTCCACGTTGTGGCGTCCCAACGGACGAGAGTTGCACTCAACTCCTCTCAAGTGATCCAATGATCAACTTGAATACCACGGTGTTTTTCTTTCCTTTGATCTTTTCCCGTTTGCGAGGAATCTCCACAACTTGGAGTCTCTCGCCCTTACAATTGAGTTCACAAAGAAATACGGAGTAAGGTGGGAATGAGCAACGCACACAAGACTCGAAAATCAGAGCAACAACACGCACACAAGTCGCAACAAGAGCTCGCAATGCAACACAAAGAGTTCACAACTCCACAAGAGCTCTATATGCTATCACAATGAAACGAATGCGTGAGATTGATGTCTTGGTGCTTAGAAGAGTTGTAGGAATGCTTGGTTTTCTCCTCCATGCGCCAAGGGGTCCCTTTTATAGCCCCAAGGCAGCTAGGAGCCGTTGGGAACAAATCTGGAAGGCCATCTTTGCCTTCTGTCTCGTGGCGCACCGGACAGTCCGGTGCACACCGGACACTGTCCGGTGCCCGATTTGTTTCCATAAACAGCGCATCCGACCGTTGCTGTCTGAGTCAGATCTGCGCACCGTTGGCGCACCGGACATGTCCGGTGCACACCGGACAGTCCGGTGCCCCTTCTCGACCGTTGGCTCGGCCACGTGTCGCGCGCCGATCGCGCGGCCGACCGTTGGCCCGGCCGACCGTTGGCTCACCGGACAGTCCGGTGCACACCGGACAGTCCGGTGAATTTTAGCCGAAGTCGCCGGAGAAAAACCCGAGAGCGGCTGGTTTGCTCCACGCTGGTCTGGCGCACCGGACACTGTCCGGTGCACACCGGACAGTCCGGTGCCCCAGCCCGAAACAGCCTTTGGCTGTACACAGCCACTCTCCACTTCTTTTCTTTTCTTCTTCTTCCTGTTTCTAACACTTAGACAAGATATTAGTACACAAAACCAATGTACTAAGGCTTAGAAACATACCTTTACTTGTGATTTGCACTTTGTTCATCCATTGCATAAATTCACATTTAAGCACTTGAGTTGGCACTCAATCACCAAAATACTTAGAAATGGCCCAAGGGCACATTTCCCTTTCAGTGACGTGCGGAATGGGTGACGTGCGGTAACGAAATTGCGCGAAACCACCCCAAACATGAGTTTTGGACCTAAAGTAGTGGATTGGTCATGTTCGTTGCGAAAAACAAAGAAATGGTTCCGGTGGCAAAAACTCGTGCTTTGTATACACGCCGACACCTATTTTTGGAATGGGTGACGTGCGACAACGAAATTGCGCGAAACCACCGCAAACATGAGTATTGGACCTAAAGTAGTGGATTGGGCATGTTCGTTGCGAAAAACGAAGAAATGGTTCCGGTGGAAAAAACTCGTGCTTTGTATACACCCCGACACTCGTTTTCGGAATGGGTGACGTGCGGCAACAAAATTGCGCAAAACCACCCCAACACATGAGTTTTGGACCTAAAGTAGTGGATTGGGCATGTTCGTTGCGAAAAACGAAGAAATGGTTCCGGTGGCAAAACTCGTGCTTTGTATGCACCCCGACACCCGTTTTCGGAATGAGTGACGTGCGGCAACGAAATTGCGCGAAACCCCCCCAAACATGAGTTTTGGACCTAAAGTAGTGGATTGGGCAAGTTAGTTGCGATAAACGAAGAAACGGTTCCGGTGGCAAAAACTCGTGCTTTGTATGCACCCCGACACCCGTTTTCGGAATAGGTGATGTGCTGCAACGAAATTGCGCGAATCCACCCCAAACATGAGTTTTGGACTTAAAGTAGTGGATTGGGCCTGTTCGTTGCGAAAAACGAAGAAATGGTTCAGGTGGCAAAACTCGTGCTTTTTATGCACCCCGACACACGTTTTCGGAATGGGTGACGTGCGGCAACGAAATTGCGCGAAACCACACCAAACATGAGTTTTGGAACTAAAGAAGTGGATTGGGCATGTTCGTTGCGAAAAACGAAGAAATGGTTCCAGTGGCAAAAACTCGTGCTTTGTATGCACCTGACACCCGTTTTCGTAATGGGTAACGTGCGGCAACGAAATTGCGCGAAACCACCCCAAACATGAGTTTTGGAACTAAAGTAGTGGATTGGGCATGTTCGTTGCGAAAAACGAAGAAATGGTTCCAGTGGCAAAAATTCGTGCTTTGTATGCTCTCGACACCCGTTTTCGTAATGGGTGACGTGCGGCAACGAAATTGCGCGAAACCACCCTAAACATGAGTTTTGGAACTAAAGAAGTGGATTGGGCATGTTCGTTGCGAAAAATGAACAAATGGTTCGGGTGGCAAAAACTCGTGCTTTGTATGCACCCGACACCCGTTTTCGGAATGGGTGACGTGCGGTAACGAAATTGCGCGAAACCACACCAAACATGAGTTTTGGAACTAAAGTAGTGGATTGGGCATGTTCGTTGCAAAAAACGAAGAAATGGTTCCGGTGGCAAAAAGTCGTGCTTTTTATGTAGACACACGTTTTCGGAATGGGTGACGTGCGGCAACGGAATTACGCAAAACCACCCCAAACTTGAATTTTGGACCTAAAGTAGTGGATTGGGCATGTTCGTTGCGAAAAACGAAGAAATGGTTCCGGTGGCAAAAACTCGTGCTTTGTATGCAACACAACACCCGTTTTCGGAATGGGTGACGTGCGGCAACGAAATTGCGCGAAACCACCCCAAACATGAGTTTTGGACCTAAAGTAGTGGATTGGGCCTGTTCGTTGCGAAAAACGAAGAAATGGTTCCGGTGGCAAAACTCATGCTTTTTATGCAACCCGACAAACGTTTTCGGAATGGGTGACGTGCGGCAACGAAATTGCGCGAAACCACACCAAACATGAGTTTTGGACCTAAAGTAGTGGATTGGGCAAGTTAGTTGCGAAAAACGAAGAAATGTTTCCGGTGGCAAAACTCGTGCTTTTTATGCACCCCGACACACGTTTTCGGAATGGGTGACGTGCGGCAACGAAATTGCGCGAAACCACACCAAACATGAGTTTTGGAACTAAAGAAGTGGATTGGGCATGTTCGTTGCGAAAAACGAAGAAATGGTTCCAGTGGCAAAAACTCGTGCTTTGTATGCACCTGACACCCGTTTTCGTAATGGGTAACGTGCGGCAACGAAATTGCGCGAAACCACCCCAAACATGAGTTTTGGAACTAAAGTAGTGGATTGGGCATGTTCGTTGCGAAAAACGAAGAAATGGTTCCGGTGGCAAAAACTCGTGCTTTGTATACACCCCGACACACGTTTTCGGAATGGGTGACGTGCGGCAACAAAATTGTGCGAAACCACCCCAACACATGAGTTTTGGACCTAAAGTAGTGGATTGGGTATGTTCGTTGCGAAAAACGAAGAAATGGTTCCGATGGCAAAAACTTGTGCTTTGTATGCACCCGACACTCGTTTTCGGAATGGGTGACGTGCGGTAACGAAATTGCGCGAAACCACCCCAAACAAGAGTTTTGGAACTAAAGTAGTGGATTGGGCATGTTCGTTGCGAAAAACGAAGAAATGGTTCTGGTGGCAAAAACTCGTGCTTTGTATGCACCCGACACCCGTTTTCGGAATGGGTGACGTGCGGCATCGAAATTGCGCGAAACCACCCCAAACATGAGTTTTGGAACTAAAGTAGTGGATTGGGCATGTTTGTTGCGAAAAATGAAGAAATGGTTCTGGTGGCAAAAACTCGTGCTTTGTATGCACCCGACACCCGTTTTCAGAATGGGTGACGTGCGGCAACGAAATTGCGCGAAACCACCCCAAACATGAGTTTTGGACCTAAAGTAGTGGATTGGGCCTGTTCGTTGCGAAAAACAAAGAAATGGTTCCGGTGGCAAAACTCATGCTTTTTATGCAACCCGACAAACGTTTTCGGAATGGGTGACGTGCGGCAACGAAATTGCGCGAAACCACCCCAAACATGAGTTTTGGAACTAAAGTAGTGGATTGGGCATGTTCGTTGCGAAAACGAAGAAATGGTTCCGGTGGCAAAAACTCTGCTTTAATTGCACCCGACACTCGTTTTCGGAATGGGTGACGTGCGGCAACGAAATTGCGCGAAACCACCCCAAACATGAGTTTTGGAACTAAAGTAGTGGATTGGGCAAGTTCGTTGCGAAAAATGAAGAAATGGTTTCGGTGGCTAAAACTCGTGCTTTGTATGCAACACGACACCCGTTTTCGGAATGGTTGACGTGCTGCAACGAAATTGTGCGGAACCACCCCAAACATGAGTTTTGGACGTAAAGTAGTGGATTGGTCATGTTCGTTGCGAAAAACAAATCGATGGTTCCGGTGGCAAAAACTCGTGCTTTGTATGCACCCGACACCTGTTTTAGGAATGGGTGACGTGCGGCAATGAAATTGCGCGAAACCACCCCAAATATGAGTTTTGGAACTAAAGTAGTGGATTGGGCATGTTCGTTGCGAAAAATGAAGAAATGGTTCCGGTGGCAGAAACTCGTGCTTTGTATGCAACACAACACCCGTTTTTGGAATGGGTGACGTGCGGCAACAAAATTGCGCGAAACCACCCCAAACATGAGTTTTGGACCTAAAGAAGTGGATTGGGCATGTTCGTTACGAAAAACGAAGAAATGGTTCCGGTGGCAAAAACTCGTGCTTTGTATACACCCCGACACCTATTTTCGGAATGGGTGACGTGCGGCAACGAAATTGCGCGAAACCACCCCAAACATGAGTTTTGGACCTAAAGTAGTGGATTGGCCATGTTCGTTGCGAAAAACGAAAAAATGGTTCCGGTAGCAAAAACTCGTGCTTTGTATACAACCCGACACCCGTTTTCGGAATGGGTAACGTGCGGCAACAAAATTGCGCGAAACCACCCCAACACATGAGTTTTGGACCTAAAGTAGTGGATTGGGCATGTTTGTTGCGAAAAACGAAGAAATGGTTCCGGTGGCAAAAACTCGTGCTTTGTATGCACCCGACACCTGTTTTCGGAATGGGGTGACGTGCTGTAACGAAATTGCGCGAAACCACCCCAAACATGAGTTTTGGAACTAAAGTAGTGGATTGGGCATGTTTGTTGTGAAAAATGAAGAAATGGTTCCGGTGGCAAAAACTCGTGCTTTGTATGCACCCCGACACCCGTTTTCGGAATGGGTGACGTGCGGTAACGAAATTGCGCGGAACCACCCCAAACATGAGTTTTGGACCTAAAGTAGTGGATTGGTCATGTTCGTTGCGAAAAACGAAGAAATGGTTCCGGTGGCAAAAACTCGTGCTTTGTATACACCCCGACACTCGTTTTCGGAATGGGTGACGTGCGGCAACAAAATTGCGCGAAACCACCCCACACATGAGTTTTGGACCTAAAGTAGTGGATTGGGCATGTTCTTTGCGAAAAACGAAGAAATGGTTCCGGTGGCAAAACTCGTGCTTTGTATGCACCCCGACACCCGTTTTCGGAATGAGTGACGTGCGGCAACGAAATTGCGCGAAACCCCCCCAAACATGAGTTTTGGACCTAAAGTAGTGGATTGGGCAAGTTAGTTGCGAAGAACGAAGAAACAGTTCCGGTGGCAAAAACTCGTGCTTTGTATGCACCCCGACACCCGTTTTCGGAATGGGTGACGTGCTACAACGAAATTGCGCGAAACCACGCCAAACATGAGTTTTGGACTTAAAGTAGTGGATTGGGCCTGTTCGTTGCGAAAAACGAAGAAATGGTTCAGGTGGCAAAACTCGTGCTTTTTATGCACCCCGAGACACGTTTTCGGAATGGGTGACGTGCGGCAACGAAATTGGGCGAAACCACACCAAACATTAGTTTTGGAACTAAAGAAGTGGATTGGGCATGTTCGTTGCGAAAAACGAAAAAAATGGTTCCATTGGCAAAAACTCGTGCTTTGTATGCACCCGACACCCGTTTTCGTAATGGGTGACGTGCGACAACGAAATTGCGCGAAACCACCCCAAACATGAGTTTTGGAACTAAAGTAGTGGATTGGGCATGTTCGTTGCGAAAAACGAAGAAATGGTTCCAGTGGCAAAAATTCGTTCTTTGTATGCACCCGACACCCGTTTTCGTAATGGGTGACGTGTGGCAACGAAATTGCGCGAAACCACCCTAAACATGAGTTTTGGAACTAAAGAAGTGGATTGGGCATGTTCGTTGCGAAAAATGAAGAAATGGTTCCGGTGGCAAAAACTCGTGCTTTGTATGCACCCGACACCCGTTTTCGGAATGTGTGACGTGCGGTAACGAAATTGCGCGAAACCACCCCAAACATGAGTTTTGGACCGAAAGTAGTGGATTGGGCATGTTCGTTGCGAAAAACGAAGAAATGGTTCCGGTGGCAAAAACTCGTGCTTTGTATGCACCCAACACCCGTTTTCGGAATGGGTGACGTGCGGCAACGAAATTGCGCAAAACCACCCCAAACATGAGTTTTGGAACTAAAGTAGTGGATTGGGCATGTTCGTTGCGAAAAATGAAGAAATGGTTTCGGTGGCAGAAACTCGTGCTTTGTATGCAACACAACACCCGTTTTTGGAATGGGTGACGTGCAGCAACAAAATTGCGCGAAACCACCCCAAACATGAGTTTTGGACCTAAAGAAGTGGATTGGGCATGTTCGTTACGAAAATCGAAGAAATGGTTCCGGTGGCAAAAACTCGTGCTTTGCATACACCCCGACACCTATTTTCGGAATGGGTGACGTGCGGCAACGAAATTGCGCGAAACCACCCCAAACATGAGTTTTGAACCTATAGTAGTGGATTGGCCATGTTCGTTGCGAAAAACGAAAAAATGGTTCCAGTGGCAAAAACTCGTGCTTTGTATACACCCCGACACCCGTTTTAGGAATGGGTGACGTGCGGCAACAAAATTGCGCGAAACCACCCCAACACATGAGTTTTGGACCTAAAGTAGTGGATTGGGCATGTTCGTTGCGAAAAACGAAGAAATGGTTCCGGTGGCAAGAACTCGTGCTTTGTATGCACCCGACACCCGTTTTCGGAAGGGGTGACGTGCGGTAACGAAATTGCGCGAAACCACCCCAAACATGAGTTTTGGAACTAAAGTAGTGGATTGGGCATGTTCGTTGCGAAAAATGAAGAAATGGTTCCGGTGGCAAAAACTCGTGCTTTGTATGCACCCCGACACCCGTTTTCGGAATGGGTGACGTGCGGAATGGGTGACGTGCGGTAACGAAATTGCGCGGAACCAGCCCAAACATGAGTTTTGGACCTAAAGTAGTGGATTGGTCATGTTCGTTGCGAAAAACAAAGAAATGGTTCCGGTGGCAAAAACTCGTGCTTTGTATACACAACGACACCTATTTTCGGAATGGGTGACGTGCGACAACGAAATTGCGCGAAACCACCGCAAACATGAGTTTTGGACCTAAAGTAGTGGATTGGGCATGTTCGTTGCGAAAAACGAAGAAATGGTTCCGGTGGCAAAAACTCGTGCTTTGTATACACCCCGACACCCGTTTTCGGAATGGGTGACGTGCGGCAACAAAATTGCGCGAAACCACCCCAACACATGAGTTTTGGACCTAAAGTAGTGGATTGGGCATGTTCGTTGCGAAAAACGAAGCAATGGTTCCAGTGGCAAAACTCGTGCTTTGTATGCACCCCGACACCCGTTTTCGGAATGAGTGACGTGCGGCAACAAAATTGCGCGAAACCCCCCCAAACATGAGTTTTGGACCTAAAGTAGTGGATTGGGCAAGTTAGTTGTGAAAAACGAAGAAACGGTTCCGGTGGCAAAAACTCGTGCTTTGTATGCACCCCGACACCCGTTTTCGGAATGGGTGACGTGTTGCAACGAAATTGCGCGAAACCACCCCAAACATGAGTTTTGGACTTAAAGTAGTGGATTGGGCATGTTCGTTGCGAAAAACGAAGAAATGGTTCAGGTGGCAAAACTCGTGCTTTTTATGCACCCCGACACACGTTTTCGGAATGGGTGACGTGCGGCAACGAAATTGCGCGAAACCACACCAAACATGAGTTTTGGAACTAAAGAAGTGGATTGGGCATGTTCGTTGCGAAAAACGAAGAAATGGTTCCAGTGGCAAAAACTCGTGCTTTGTATGCACCCGACACCCATTTTCGTAATGGGTGACGTGCGGCAACGAAATTGCGAGAAACCACCCCAAACATGAGTTTTGGAACTAAAGTAGTGGATTGGGCATGTTCGTTGCGAAAAACGAAGAAATGGTTCCAGTGGCAAAAATTCGTGCTTTGTATGCACCCGACACCTGTTTTCGTAATGGGTGACGTGCGGCAACGAAATTGCGCGAAACCACCCTAAACATGAGTTTTGGAACTAAAGAAGTGGATTGGGCATGTTCGTTGCGAAAAACGAAGAAATGGTTCTGGTGGCAAAAACTCGTGCTTTGTATGCACCCGACACCCGTTTTCGGAATGGGTGACGTGCGGTAACGAAATTGCGCGAAACCACACCAAACATGAGTTTTGGAACTAAAGTAGTGGATTGGGCATGTTCGTTGCGAAAAACGAAGAAATGGTTCCGGTGGCAAAACTCGTGCTTTTTATGCAGACACACGTTTTCGGAATGGGTGACGTGCGGCAACGGAATTGCGCAAAACCACCCCAAACTTGAATTTTGGACCTAAAGTAGTGGATTGGGCATGTTCGCTGCGAAAAACGAAGAAATGGTTCCGGTGGCAAAAACTCGTGCTTTGTATGCACCCGACACCCGTTTTCGGAATGGGTGACGTGCGGTAACGAAATTGCGCGAAACCACCCCAAACATGAGTTTTGGAACTAAAGTAGTGGATTGGGCATGTTCGTTGCGAAAAACGAAGAAATGGTTCTGGTGGCAAAAACTCGTGCTTTGTATGCACCTGAAACCCGTTTTCGGAATGGGTGACGTGCGGCAAACGAAATTGCGCAAAACCACCCCAAGCATGAGTTTTGGAACTAAAGTAGTGGATTGGGCAAGTTCGTTGCGAAAAATGAAGAAATGGTTTCGGTGGCAAAAACTCGTGCTTTGTATGTTTGGTGTGGTTTCGCACAATTTCGTTGACGCAGGTCACCAATTCCGAAAACGGGTGACAGGTTGCATAAAAAGCACGAGTTTTTGCCAACGGAACCATTTCTTCGTTTTTCACAACGAACATGCCCAATCCACTACTTTAGATATTTGAGTATAAATAACGTGATTTAGAGGACGTTGTTGGAGATGAAGGAGATATAGAGGATATAATCTTTTAGAGAAGACTGTAAATGACGGATATAGAGGATGGATATAGAGGACGTTGCTGGAGACAGTCTTATACAAAGCACGAGTTTTTACCACCGGAACCATTTCTTCGTTTTTCGCAACGAACTTGCCCAATCCACTACTTTAGGTCCAAAACTCATGTTTGGGATGGTTTCGCTCAATTTCATTGTCGTACATCACCCATTCCGAAAACTGATGTCGGGGTGCATGCAAAGCACGAGTTTTGCCACCGGAACCATTTCTTCGTTTTTCGCAACGAACAAGCCCAATCCACTACTTTAGGTCCAAAACTCATGTTTGGGGTGGTTTCGCGCAATTTTGTTGCCGCACGTCACCCATTCCGAAAACGGGTGTCGGGTGTCATACAAAGCACGAGTTTTTGCAACCAGAACCATTTATTTGTTTTTCGCAACGAACATGCCCAATCCACTACTTTAGGCCCAAAACTCATGTTTGGGGTGGTTTCGCGCAATTTCGTTGTCGCACGTCACCCGTTCCGAAAATGGGTGTCGGGGTGCATACAAAGCACGAGTTTTGCCACCGAAACCTTTTCTTCATTTTTCGCAACGAACATGCCCAATCCACTACTTTAGTTCCAAAACTCATGTTTGGGGTGGTTTCGCGCAATTTCGTTGCCGCACTTCACCCATTCCGAAAACGGGTGTCGGGGTGCATAGAAAGCACGAGTTTTTGCCACCAGAACCATTTCTTCGTTTTTCACAACGAACATGCCCAATCCACTACTTTAGGTCCAAAACTCATGTTTGGGGTGGTTTCGCGCGATTTCGTTGCCGCACGTCACCTATTCCGAAAACGGGTGTCGGGTGTCATACAAAGCACGAGTTTTTGGCACCAGAACCATTTCTTCGTTTTTTGCAACGAACTTGCCCAATCCACTACTTTAGGTCCAAAACTCATGTTTGAGGTGGTTTCGCGCAATTTCATTGTCGTACGTCACCCATTCCGAAAACGAATGTCGGGGGTGCATGCAAAGCACGAGTTTTGCCACCGGAACCATTTCTTTGTTTTTCGCAACGAACAAGCCCAATCCACTACTTTAGGTCCAAAACTCATGATGTGCACCCGTTGGGTGATTGCCCGATCTTTCGATGAGAGGGTGTGGAATAACTCGATTGGGGGAGGAGACGACGTTCACGGCCCGACTACAGCCTTCCAAAGACGCTGCGCCTTAGCAACCGATACACCACCTCCTATGGCTGTCACGATCTTGTGGAGCGTGACACCCTGGCCACTAGGGCACTCGTCCTGCAAGCAATCGAAGAACTAGCAAGAACAAGTAGAACAAGTACTGAATTACCAGATCTAAATGTAGGTTTCAAAATCAAACTCTAATATGGTGGGGTTCCGAAGACAAGAAGACGGGCGGCTGAACTAGCACGCGCGCTTACAAACAAGTAGCGAGTGCTAAACTCGATCTAAACAAAACCCGCTGTTCTTGGTGGCGGCTAGGGGGTTTATAAACATGGGAGGATGACCACAAGGGTATTGGGGTCATGCTGCAACCCTAGGATGCGTCCCTAATGGACCTAACTTGATACACGACCCATTGGGCCAAAATAGGGTGACGCAGCACCATGGGCAGAAAAGGCTGGAAATGTCTCGGTAAGAAAACAATGATTACGGCGGCCTCAGAACAGATATGACTATAATTCCGGATCCATATGAAAGTAGACTTGATAAGCTTTCCATGTTGTGCTTGAACATTGCAATCCGAGCCCGCATCTGACCGTGGTGACCGTCACAAGTTGGTGTTCTTCTGCAGTCCGAATCCAGCATGTTCAAATCCTTTTCCCTTTCGGTCTTCTCCCTGGTTCCTAAGCAAAACAAGAGTGCACGGGTCTCCATGGTCTAAATATGATGGACATGAACTCAAGAGTGTAATCACCTGATGGTTGAGTTGACGAGCACGAGCGCGAGTAATGGGACCAGAAATTGGTACTTGTATTGGCATAGATGTATCAGTAGTGTGGATGTCTTCATCATTCTCCCCTTCTTGCATTTGAGTCATCCTCGACTCAAGCTCAACTTCCTCTCCCAAGTAGGGCTTTAAATCTGCAATGTTAAATGTGGGGCTAACCCCAAAGTCTGCAGGCAGATCTAGCCTATATGCATTGTCGTTAATTTTCTCTAGCACTTTAAACGGTCCATCGGCTCGAGGCAACAACTTAGATTTTCGCAATTCAGGAAACCTTTCCTTTCTCAAATGCAACCAAACTAAATCTCCAGGTTCAAAATTTATTTCCTTTCTACCTTTATCACTAGCAAACTTATATCTAGCATTCATACGCTCTATGTTTTCTTTAGTAGTTTCATGCAGTTTTAACATCAATTCAGCACGCCTAGTAGCATCAAAATTTAGTTTTTCAGAAGATGGCAAAGGCATTAAATCAATAGGAGCACGAGGCAACAAACCATATACAATCTGAAATGGGCACATCTTTGTAGTAGAATGCAATGATCGATTATAAGCAAATTCAACATGAGGCAAACAGTCCTCCCACATCTTAATATTCTTCTTTAGAACTGCCCTTAACATAGTAGACAAAGTTCTATTCACAACTTCAGTTTGACCATCAGTTTGAGGATGACATGTAGTAGAAAATAAAAGCTAAGTCCCCAATTTTGCCCACAAAGTCCTCCAAAAATGACTAAGAAATTTAGCATCACGATCAGAAACGATTGTGTTGGGCACACCATGCAAGCGAACAATTTCACGAAAGAACAAATCAGCAATATGAGTAGCATCGTCAGTTTTATGACATGGTATGAAATGTGCCATCTTAGAAAATCTATCAACAACCACAAACACACTATCACGTCCCTTCCTAGTCTTAGGCAATCCCAGCACAAAATCCATAGAAATATCTTCCCAAGGAGCACTAGGAACGGGTAGAGGCAAATACAAACCGTGTGGATTTAACCGTGACTTCGCCTTTTGACATGTCGTGCAACGAGCAACCAATCTCACCACATCTCTTCTCATCTTGGGCCAAAAGAAATGACCAGCAAGTATGTCCTCCGTTTTCTTTGCTCCAAAATGTCCCATTAAGCCACCTCCATGTGCTTCCTGTAACAACAACAAACGAACGGAGCTAGCTAGAATGCATAGCTTGTTAGCTCTAAACACAAACCCATCACTAACGATATATTTGTTCCATCCTTTCCCTTCTTTACAATGCAGCAACACATCTTTAAAATCAGCATCATGAACATATTGGTCTTTAATCGTCTCTAATCCAAAGATTTTGTAGTCAAGTTGATTCAGCAAAGTATATCTCCCAATTTCATACGAATCTGGTGGTACCCACTACGCAAATCAACTTTAGAAAAGACGATGGCACCACTCAATTCATCAAGCATATCATCTAAACGTGGAATAGGGTGTCGATACCGTATCGTGATATTATTAATAGCCCTACAATCAACACACATACGCCATGTTCCATCTTTTTTAGGCACTAAAATAACCGGAACAGCACACGGACTAAGAGACTCACGCACGTAACCTTTGTCGAGTAGTTCTTGCACTTGTCGCTGAATTTCTTTTGTTTCCTCTGGATTTGTCCTATATGGCGCACGATTCGGCAAAGATGCACCAGGAATAAGATCAATTTGGTGCTCAATCCCTCGTATAGGTGGCAGCCCCTCTGGTATCTCACTTGGAAATACATCAGAATACTCCTGCAAAATGTTAGTAATAACAGGAGGCAAAGAATGCTGCATATCTTGAATTGAAATCAAAGCATCCTTGCATACCAAGGCGTAGGCAACAGTAGTGGAAGCAAATAATTCATTAACATCAGTTTTTGTCGCAAGCAAGCAATGTCCTTTCAATTTTATCCCATCTTTGTTATTACCAACAACTTTAATATTCTTGTTGTTCTCAGTTTTAGCTTTGATAGCTTTAGCAACATCATCACGCACAATAGCCTCAGGGGACATGGGAAGCAAAATAATTTTCTTATCATGGTGTATGAGAGAATATTGATTTGATCTACCATGATGCATACAATCTGAATCAAATTGCCATGGTCTACCTAGCAGAATATTACAAGCATCCATAGGCACAACATCACAGTCAACAACATCACGATATGAACCAATAGCAAAATTAATTCGTACCAGCTTGGTTACCTTGACCTTACCACTATTGTTAAGCCATTGAACGTGATATGGATGCGGGTGCGGTTTGGTCGTAAGTGCAAGCTTCTCCACCATGTCGCTGCTAGCCAAGTTGTTGCAGCTACCTCCATCAATGATCAAACGACATGAACGCTCCTTAATGACACACTTTGTTTGAAACAACGTATGTCGCTGATTCTGCTCTGCCTTCTCTATTTGTGCACTAAGCACACGCTGTACAATGAGGCTCTCATAATGCTCTGCATCATCTGCACCAATCTGTTCTTCGGGTGGTTCGTTAGTGCCTGCATCATCAGCCGCAAGCAAAGCAAGTGTAGCTTCATCCAAATCACTAGCAGAGGAATACCCACCATCGTCTTTTACCACCAAAACACGCTGATTAGGACAATCACGCTGCACGTGTCCATAGCCCTTGCATCGATAACACAGAACATCTCTTGTTCTACCCGTGGAAGCTACTGAAGAGGCACTACCTGCTGGTTTCTGGGCAGATTTGGTTGCTGAATTTGTGGAAGACGCACGTGGTTTGTCGCCAGAGGAAGGCGGGGGTGCTGGTCGACTTGGCGAGGGAGTTGGTGCTGGTGTACGGCCGGTCATGGACGTAGTCATGCGCTGTTGCCATGGTGTAGATTTTCCTGCAGAAACATTAGACCTTGCACTAGCACGTCGTCCCTGCACTTCCATTTCAGCTTGGCAAGCAAGATGAAACAATCGGGTTACATTAGCATAATCTTTATAAACAAGGATGTCCTGAATTTCCCTATTTAACCCGCCCAAAAATCTAGCCATAGCAGATTCCTCACCCTCCTCTATGTTACAACGCAGCATACCCATTTGTAATTCCTGATAATATTCTTCTACACTTTTAGTACCCTGTCTCAATTGTTGCAACTTGTTTAACATATCACGTGCATAATAAGAAGGAACAAATCTAGCCCGCATGACCCGTTTCAACGCATCCCAAGTTTGTGGCATGTTATTAGGATTCTTCTTACCATGTTCTATCCACCAAACAGAAGCAAAATCAGTAAACTCACTAGTAGCAGCTCTAACCCGCGCATTCTCAGGAAATTCATGGCATGCAAACTTTTGATCAACCGCAATCTCCCAAGTAATGTAAGCATCAGGGTCATATTTACCATCAAAAGGAGGTATTTTAAATTTAACCTTACTAAAAGCATCATCATTACCATGTACCTCACGTCGGCGAAAACCACCCATACCTCTACGGTTAGTACGTAGTCGCCGGCGATTAGGTGCTTCTTGGTCATCTTGTTCAGTATCAGCAATATAGTCATCCCAGTTACCTTCGGCGCCCTCATCACGCCCACCATTGGTATTAGCATGCATCTCATCAAATCGCCTCAAGAGTGCGACAAGGCTCTTGTCAATATGAGCAACTGTCATTTCCACATTTGCAAGTTTGGTGTTTGTGTCGATCTGTGTGGCCTCCAATTGCCCCATCTTTTCATTCGTCACCTGCATGTCATTATCAAGGCCTTCTGTGTGCGTCTTCACCAGCCTTACAAAGTGTTGTATGATACCCTTGGTGCGAGGAGAGTGTGGCATATTACGAGAAGCATCATCAACCTCCAATCCTGCCATGGTTAGACGAACAGAGGCAACAAGAAAAAAAATGTGAAGGAATAAAAACTCTACAACTATTAGGATGTAGCTACTGCAAGGCGCTCACTCTCAACCTGCCACACAAGCTCTTACCAATTCTTACCTTGCACAACAGGAGGGGTCAGCAACCAACAAGTCTGCAACCGTGGAATAAGTGTATCGGTGCCGCAGCAACACGACCTGTCAAACTATAGTCGAAATATGTAGAGTTGTAGGTGGGCTGAAGCAAGGAATACACTAGTACCACGTTAGTTACAAAAGCAAGCTGAATAATCGTTCAACGGTGGTACTGTGCTGGTCCTAGGCTAAACTAGGCTAGAGACGTGAGCCTAGGCACAAAGGTAGTCACTGAAAAAGAACAACTAGCACAACACAAAGAGAAACAACAGATTTAGAGATTCAGCCCCCTTCTTCTTCTTTTCCCTTTTTTTTTCTTTTCTATTCTTTTTTTTTCTTCTTCATCTTTTTTTCACTATGACAACCCAAACAATAAAGATATTGCTAACAGCCCCTTTAAATCAGATTTAACAAATCTTGTTAATATAGAAAGTCCAGAAATCTCTACGATGATTGCGGAGCGCTCAGAACGAATTTTGAGATAAGGTCAGATCTGTTGGAAAGAAGATAAGATAAGCTTTCCAGATTGTATTTAAACTTCCAAATAGGACATGAGATGTATCCGTGGTGGCAAAAACGAACCAGAGATGTTTATGGTGATGGTGGATCTCGTGGTGACCAAAACGTGGTAGAACTCAAAACTCTAAAGGAATAAACTAAGACCAGCAACTCGACACAACCGATGCAACCAAAAACTCAACAAGCCCTAGCTAAGTAGTACTAGTAAATGCTCAATAGTTTATAGGATTGCGGTAAAACTAATCTACTATTTTTTTTGGCTTTTTCTGGACTATAGGAGATAAGAAAACAGCGAAGAAAAGTAAATCTCTCACCGATAAACCTTGCTCTGATTACCAACTGATGTGCACCCGTTGGGTGATTGCCCGATCTTTCGATGAGAGGGTGTGGAATAACTCGATTGGGGGAGGAGACGACGTTCACGGCCCGACTACAGCCTTCCAAAGACGCTGCGCCTTAGCAACCGATACACCACCTCCTATGGCTGTCACGATCTTGTGGAGCGTGACACCCTGGCCACTAGGGCACTCGTCCTGCAAGCAATCGAAGAACTAGCAAGAACAAGTAGAACAAGTACTGAATTACCAGATCTAAATGTAGGTTTCAAAATCAAACTCTAATATGGTGGGGTTCCGAAGACAAGAAGACGGGCGGCTGAACCAGCACGCGCGCTTACAAACAAGTAGCGAGAGCTAAACTTGATCTAAACAAAACCCGATGTTCTTGGTGGCGGCTAGGGGGTTTATAAACATGGGAGGACGACCACAAGGGTATTCGGGTCGTGCTGCAACCCTAGGATGCGTCCCTAATGGACCTAACTTGATACACGACCCATTGGGCCAAAATAGGGTGACGCAGCACCATGGGCAGAAAAGGCAGGAAATGTCTCGGTAAGAAAACAATGATTACGGCGGCCTCAGAACAGATATGACTATAATTCCGGATCCATATGAAAGTAGACTTGATAAGCTTTCCATGTTGTGCTTGAACATTCCAATCCGAGCCTGCATCTGACCGTGGTGACCGTCACAAGTTGGTGTTCTTCTGCAGTCCGAATCCAGCATGTTCAAATCCTTTTCCCTTTCGGTCTTCTCCCTGGTTCCTAAGCAAAACAAGAGTGCATGGGTCTCCATGGTCTAAATATGATGGACATGAACTCAAGAGTGTAATCACCTGATGGTTGAGTTGACGAGCACGAGTGCGAGTAATGGGACCAGAAATTGGTACTTGTATTGGCATAGATGTATCAGTAGTGTGGATGTCTTCATCAACTCATGTTTGGGGTGGTTTCGCGCAATTTTGTTGCTGATGTGCACCCGTTGGGTGATTGCCCGATCTTTCGATGAGAGGGTGTGGAATAACTCGATTGGGGGAGGAGACGACGTTCACGGCCCGACTACAGCCTTCCAAAGACGCTGCGCCTTAGCAACCGATACACCACCTCCTATGGCTGTCACGATCTTGTGGAGCGTGACACCCTGGCCACTAGGGCACTCGTCCTGCAAGCAATCGAAGAACTAGCAAGAACAAGTAGAACAAGTACTGAATTACCAGATCTAAATGTAGGTTTAAAGATCAAACTACAATATGGTGGGGTTCCGAAGACAAGAAGACGGGCGGCTGAACTAGCACGCGCGCTTGCAAGCAAGTAGCGAGAGCTAAACTTGATCTAAACAAAAACCCGCTGTTCTTGGTGGCGGCTAGGGGGTTTATAAACATGGGAGGACGACCACAAGGGTATTGGGGTCGTGCTGCAACCCTAGGATGCGTCCCTAATGGACCTAACTTGATACACGACCCATTGGGCCAAAATAGGGTGACGCAGCACCATGGGCAGAAAAGGCAGGAAATGTCTCGGTAAGAAAACAATGATTACGGCGGCCTCAGAACAGATATGACTATAATTCCGGATCCATATGAAAGTAGACTTGATAAGCTTTCCATGTTGTGCTTGAACATTCCAATCCGAGCCCGCATCTGACCGTGGTGACCGTCACAAGTTGGTGTTCTTCTGCAGTCCGAATCCAGCATGTTCAAATCCTTTTCCCTTTCGGTCTTCTCCCTGATTCCTAAGCAAAACAAGAGTGCACGGGTCTCCATGGTCTAAATATGATGGACATGAACTCAAGAGTGTAATCACCTGATGGTTGAGTTGACGAGCACGAGCGCGAGTAATGGGACCAGAAATTGGTACTTGTATTGGTATAGATGCATCAGTAGTGTGGATGTCTTCATCATTCTCCCCTTCTTGCATTTGAGTCGTCCTCGACTCAAGCTCAACTTCCTCTCCCAAGTAGGGCTTTAAATCTGCAATGTTAAATGTGGGGCTAACCCCAAAGTCTGCAGGCAGATCTAGCCTATATGCATTGTCGTTAATTTTCTCTAGCACTTTAAACGGTCCATCGGCTCGAGGCAACAATTTAGATTTTCGTAATTCAGGAAACCTTTCCTTTCTCAAATGCAACCAAACTAAATCTCCAGGTTCAAAATTTATTTCCTTTCTACCTTTATCACTAGCAAACTTATATCTAGCATTCATACGCTCTATGTTTTCTTTAGTAGTTTCGTGCAGTTTTAACATCAATTCAGCACGCCTAGTAGCATCAAAATTTAGTTTTTCAGAAGATGGCAAAGGCATTAAATCAATAGGAGCACGAGGTAACAAACCATATACAATCTGAAATGGGCACATCTTTGTAGTAGAATGCAATGATCGATTATAAGCAAATTCAATATGAGGCAAACAGTCCTCCCACATCTTAATATTCTTCTTTAGAACTGCCCTTAACATAGTAGACAAAGTTCTATTCACAACTTCAGTTTGACCATCAGTTTGAGGATGACATGTAGTAGAAAATAAAAGCTTAGTCCCCAATTTTGCCCACAAAGTCCTCCAAAAATGACTAAGAAATTTAGCATCACGATCAGAAACGATTGTGTTGGGCACACCATGCAAGCGAACAATTTCACGAAAGAACAAATCAGCAATATGAGTAGCATCGTCAGTTTTATGACATGGTATGAAATGTGCCATCTTAGAAAATCTATCAACAACCACAAACACACTATCACGTCCCTTCCTAGTCCTAGGCAATCCCAGCACAAAATCCATAGAAATATCTTCCCAAGGAACACTAGGAACGGGTAGAGGCAAATACAAACCGTGTGGATTTAACCGTGACTTCGCCTTTTGGCATGTCGTGCAACGAGCAACCAATCTCACCACATCTCTTCTCATCTTGGGCCAAAAGAAATGACCAGCAAGTATGTCCTCCGTTTTCTTTGCTCCAAAATGTCCCATTAAGCCACCTCCATGTGCTTCCTGTAACAACAACAAACGAACGGAGCTAGCTGGAATGCATAGCTTGTTAGCTCTAAACACAAACCCATCACTAACGATATATTTGTTCCATCCTTTCCCATCTTTACAATGCAGCAACACATCTTTAAAATCAGCATCATGAACATATTGGTCTTTAATCGTCTCTAATCCAAAGATTTTGTAGTCAAGTTGATTCAGCAAAGTATATCTCCTAGACAAAGCGTCAGCAATGATATTCTCTTTTCCTTTCTTGTGCTTAATAACATAAGGAAACGATTCGATAAATTCAACCCACTTAGCATGTCTACGGTTCAGTTTTCCTTGACTACGAATATGTTTCAAAGATTCATGATCAGAATGAATAACAAACTCTTTGGGCCACAAATAATGCTGCCATGTTTCTAATGTTCGCACAAGAGCATATAATTCCTTATAATAAGTAGAATAATTTAGAACAGACCCACTCAATTTTTCACTAAAATATGCAACAGGTTTGCCTTCTTGTAACAAAACACCACCCAATCCAATTCCACTAGCATCACATTCAAGCTCAAAAGTCTTATTAAAATCAGGAAGTTGGAGGAGAGGTGCATGTGTCAACTTATCTTTCAGCACGTTGAAAGCGTGCTCTTGTACTTTGCCCCAACTAAAATGCACTCCCTTCTTCGTAAGCTCATTCAAAGGTGCAGCAATGGTGCTAAAGTCCTTCACAAAACGGCGATAGAAGCCAGCAAGTCCTAGGAAACTCCGCACCTGTGTGATAGTCTTTGGCATAGGCCATCCATGTATCGCTTCTACCTTGGCTTGATCAACCTCAATTCCCTGTGGAGTCACAACATAACCAAGAAACGAAACTCGATCGGTGCAAAATGTGCACTTCTCAAGGTTACCAAATAAACGTGCATCTCGTAAAGCATTAAAAACAGCACGCATGTGATCAACATGTTCATCCATAGATTTGCTGTAGATTAATATGTCATCAAAGTATACTACCACAAATTTTCCAATGAAGGCACGCAAAACCTCGTTCATTAATCTCATGAAAGTGCTAGGTGCATTAGTTAACCCAAAAGGCATGACTAATCACTCATACAATCCGAACTTAGTTTTGAAAGCAGTTTTCCATTCATCTCCCAATTTCATACGAATCTGGTGGTACCCACTACGCAAATCAACTTTAGAAAAGACAATGGCACCACTCAATTCATCAAGCATATCATCTAAACGTGGAATAGGGTGTCGATAACGTATCGTGATATTATTAATAGCCCTACAATCAACACACATACGCCATGTTCCATCTTTTTTAGGCACTAAAATAACCGGAACAGCACACGGACTAAGAGACTCACGCACGTAACCTTTGTCGAGTAGTTCTTGCACTTGTCGCTGAATTTCTTTTGTTTCCTCTGGATTTGTCCTATATGGCGCACGATTCGGCAAAGATGCACCAGGAATAAGATCAATTTGGTGCTCAATCCCTCGTATAGGTGGCAGCCCCTCTGGTATCTCACTTGGAAATACATCAGAATACTCCTGCAAAATGTTAGTAATAACAGGAGGCAAAGAATGCTGCATATCTTGAATTGAAATCAAAGCATCCTTGCATACCAAGGCGTAGGCAACAGTAGTGGAAGCAAATAATTCATTAACATCAGTTTTTGTTGCAAGCAAGCAATGTCCTTTCAATTTTATCCCATCTTTGTTATTACCAACAACTTTAATATTCTTGTTGTTCTCAGTTTTAGCTTTGGTAGCTTTAGCAACATCATCACGCACAATAGCCTCAGGGGACATGGGAAGCAAAATAATTTTCTTATCATGGTATATGAGAGAATATTGATTTGATCTACCATGATGCATACAATCTGAATCAAATTGCCATGGTCTACCTAGCAGAATATTACAAGCATCCATAGGCACAACATCACAGTCAACAACATCACGATATGAACCAATAGCAAAATTAATTCGTACCAGCTTGGTTACCTTGACCTTACCACTATTGTTGAGCCATTGAATGTGATATGGATGCGGGTGCGGTTTGGTCGTAAGTGCAAGCTTCTCCACCATGTCGCTGCTAGCCAAGTTGTTGCAGCTACCTCCATCAATGATCAAACGACATGAACGCTCCTTAATGACACACTTTGTTTGAAACAACGTATGTCGCTGATTCTGCTCTGCCTTCTCCATTTGTGCACTAAGCACACGCTGTACAATGAGGCTCTCATAATGCTCTGCATCATCTGCACCAATCTGTTCTTCGGGTGGTTCCTTAGTGCCTGCATCATCAGCCGCAAGCAAAGCAAGTGTAGCTTCATCCAAATCACTAGCAGAGGAATACCCACCATCGTCTTTTACCACCAAAACACGCTGATTAGGACAATCACGCTGCACGTGTCCATAGCCCTTGCATCGATAATACAGAACATCTCTTGTTCTACCTGTGGAAGCTACTGAAGAGGCACTACCTGCGGGTTTCTGGGCAGATTTGGTTGCTGAATTTGTGGAAGATGCACGTGGTTTGTCGCTGGAGGAAGGCGGGGGTGCTGGTCGACTTGGCGAAGGAGTTGGTGCTGGTGTACGGCCGGTCATGGACGTAGTCGTGCGCTGTTGCCATGGTGTAGATTTTCCTGCAGAAACATTAGACCTTGCACTAGCACGTCGTCCCTGCACTTCCCTTTCAGCTTTGCAAGCAAGATGAAACAATCGGGTTACATTAGCATAATCTTTATAAGCAAGGATGTCCTGAATTTCCCTATTTAACCCGCCCAAAAATCTAGCCATAGCAGATTCCTCACCCTCCTCTATGTTACAACGCAGCATACCCATTTGTAATTCCTGATAATATTCTTCTACACTTTTAGTACCCTGTCTCAATTGTTGCAACTTGTTTAACATATCACGTGCATAATAAGAAGGAACAAATCTAGCCCGCATGACCCGTTTCAACGCATCCCAAGTTTGTGGCATGTTATTAGGATTCTTCTTACCATGTTCTATCCACCAAACAGAAGCAAATTCAGTAAACTCACTAGTAGCAGCTCTAACCCGCGCATTCTCAGGAAATTCATGGCATGCAAACTTTTGATCAACCGCAATCTCCCAAGTAATGTAAGCATCAGGGTCATATTTACCATCAAAAGGAGGTATTTTAAATTTAACCTTACTAAAAGCATCATCATTACCATGTACCTCACGTCGGTGAAAACCACCCATACCTCTACGGTTAGTACGTAGTCGCCGGCGATTAGGTGCTTCTTGGTCATCTTGTTCAGTATCAGCAACATAGTCATCCCAGTTACCTTCGGCGCCCTCATCACGCCCACCATTGATATTAGCATGCATCTCATCAAACCGCCTCAAGAGTGCGACAAGGCTCTTGTCAATATGAGCAACTGTCATTTCCACATTTGCAAGTTTGGTGTTCGTGTCGATCTGTGTGGCCTCCAATTGCCCCATCTTTTCATTCGTCACCTGCATGTCATTATCAAGACCTTCCGTGTGCGTCTTCACTAGCCTTACAAAGTGTTGTATGATACCCTTGGTGCGAGGAGAGTGTGGCATATTACGAGAAGCATCATCAACCTCCAATCCTGCCATGGTTAGACGAACAGAGGCAACAAGAAAAAAAAACGTGAAGGAATAAAAACTCTACAACTATTAGGATGTAGCTACTGCAAGGCGCTCACTCTCAACCTGCCACACAAGCTCTTACCAATTCTTACCTTGCACAACAGGAGGGGTCAGCAACCAACAAGTCTGCAACCGTGGAATAAGTGTATCGGTGCCGCAGCAACACGACCTGTCAAACTGTAGTCGAAATATGTAGAGTTGTAGGTGGGCTGAAGCAAGGAATACACTAGTACCACGTTAGTTACAAAAGCAAGCTGAATAATCGTTCAACGGTGGTACTGTGCTGGTCCTAGGCTAAACCAGGCTAGAGACGTGAGCCTAGGCACAAAGGTAGTCACTGAAAAAGAACAACTAGCACAGCACAAAGAGAAACAACAGATTTAGAGATTCAGCCCCCTTCTTCTTCTTTTCCTTTTTTTTTTCTTTTCTATTCTTTTTTTTTCTTCTTCTTCTGTTTTTTTTTGCAGGGGCCTAAACCTTTTTTTTCACTATGACAACCCAAACAATAAAGATATTGCTAACAACCCCTTTAAATCAGATTTAACAAATCTTGTTAATATAGGAAGTCCAGAAATCTCTACGATGATTGCGGAGCGCTCAGAACGAATTTTGAGATAAGGTCAGATCCGTTGGAAAGAAGATAAGATAAGCTTTCCAGATTGTATTTAAACTTCCAAATCGGATATGATATGTATCCGTGGTGGCAAAAACGAACCAGAGATGTTTTTGGTGATGGTGGATTTCGTGGTGACCAAAACGTGGTAGAACTCAAAACTCTAAAGGAATAAACTAAGACCAGCAACTCGACACAACCGATGCAACCAAAAACTCAACAAGCCCTAACTAAGTAGTACTAGTAAATGCTCAATGGTTTATAGGATTGCGGTAAAACTAATCTACTATTTTTTGGCTTTTTCTGGACTATAGGAGATAAGAAAACAGCGAAGAAAAGTAAATCTCTCACCGATAAACCTTGCTCCGATACCAACTGATGTGCACCCGTTGGGTGATTGCCCGATCTTTCGATGAGAGGGTGTGGAATAACTCGATTGGGGGAGGAGACGACGTTCACGGCCCGACTACAGCCTTCCAAAGACGCTGCGCCTTAGCAACCGATACACCACCTCCTATGGCTGTCACGATCTTGTGGAGCGTGACACCCTGGCCACTAGGGCACTCGTCCTGCAAGCAATCGAAGAACTAGCAAGAACAAGTAGAACAAGTACTGAATTACCAGATCTAAATGTAGGTTTAAAGATCAAACTACAATATGGTGGGGTTCCGAAGACAAGAAGACGGGCGGCTGAACTAGCACGCGCGCTTGCAAGCAAGTAGCGAGAGCTAAACTTGATCTAAACAAAAACCCGCTGTTCTTGGTGGCGGCTAGGGGGTTTATAAACATGGGAGGACGACCACAAGGGTATTGGGGTCGTGCTGCAACCCTAGGATGCGTCCCTAATGGACCTAACTTGATACACGACCCATTGGGCCAAAATAGGGTGACGCAGCACCATGGGCAGAAAAGGCAGGAAATGTCTCGGTAAGAAAACAATGATTACGGCGGCCTCAGAACAGATATGACTATAATTCCGGATCCATATGAAAGTAGACTTGATAAGCTTTCCATGTTGTGCTTGAACATTCCAATCCGAGCCCGCATCTGACCGTGGTGACCGTCACAAGTTGGTGTTCTTCTGCAGTCCGAATCCAGCATGTTCAAATCCTTTTCCCTTTCGGTCTTCTCCCTGATTCCTAAGCAAAACAAGAGTGCACGGGTCTCCATGGTCTAAATATGATGGACATGAACTCAAGAGTGTAATCACCTGATGGTTGAGTTGACGAGCACGAGCGCGAGTAATGGGACCAGAAATTGGTACTTGTATTGGTATAGATGCATCAGTAGTGTGGATGTCTTCATCAGTTGCCGCACGTCACCCATTCCGAAAACGGGTGTCGGGTGTCATACAAAGCACGAGTTTTTGCAACCAGAACCATTTATTCGTTTTTCGCAACGAACATGCCCAATCCACTACTTTAGGCCCAAAACTCATGTTTGGGGTGGTTTCGCGCAATTTCGTTGTCGCACGTCACCCATTCCGAAAATGGGTGTCGGGGTGCATACAAAGCACGAGTTTTGCCACCAAAACCATTTCTTCATTTTTCGCAATGAACATGCCCAATCCACTACTTTAGTTCCAAAACTCATGTTTGGGGTCGTTTCACGCAATTTCGTTGCCGCACTTCACCCATTCCGAAAACGGGTGTCGGGGTGCATACAAAGCACGAGTTTTTGCCACCGGAACCATTTCTTCGTTTTTCACAACGAACATGCCCAATCCACTACTTTAGGTCCAAAACTCATGTTTGGGGTGGTTTCGCGCAATTTCGTTGCCGCACGTCACCTATTCCGAAAACGGGTGTCGGGTGTCATACAAAGCACGAGTTTTTGGCACCGGAACCATTTCTTCGTTTTTCGCAACGAACTTGCCCAATCCACTACTTTAGGTCCAAAACTCATGTTTGAGGTGGTTTCGCGCAATTTCATTGTCGTACGTCACTCATTCCGAAAACGAATGTCGGGGGTGCATGCAAAGCACGAGTTTTGCCACCGGAACCATTTCTTTGTTTTTCGCAACGAACATGCCCAATCCACTACTTTAGGTCCAAAACTCATGTTTGGGGTGGTTTCGCGCAATTTTGTTGCCGCACGTCACCCATTCAGAAAACAGGTATCGGGGTGCATACAAAGCACAAGTTTTTGCCATCGGAACCATTAATTCGTTTTTCGCAACGAACTTGCCCAATCCACTACTTTAAGTCCAAAACTCATGGTTGGGGTGGTTTCGCACAATTCCGTTGTAGTACGTCACCCATTCCGAAAATGGGTGTCGGGGTGCATACAAAGCACGACTTTTGCTACCGGAACCATTTCTTCGTTTTTTGCTACGAACAAGCCCAATCCACTACTTTAAGTCCAAAACTCATGTTTGGGGTGGTTTCACGCAATTTCGTCGCCGTACGTCACCCATTCCGAAAACGGGTGTCGGGGTGCATATACAGAGCACGAGTTTTTGCCATCGGAGCCACTTCTTCGTTTTTCGCAACGAACATGACCAATCCACTAATTTAGGTCCAAAACTCATGTTTGGTGTGGTTTCGCGCAATTTCGTTGCCGCACGTCACCAATTTCGAAAACGGGTGACGGGTTGCATACAAAGCACGAGTTTTTGCCAACGGAACCATTTCTTCGTTTTTCACAACGAACATGCCCAATCCACTACTTTAGGTCCAAAACTCATGTTTGGGGTGGTTTCGTGCAATTTCGTTGTCGCACGTCACCTATTCCGAAAACGGGTGTCGGATGTCATACAAAAAACGAGTTTTTGCCACCGGAACCATTTCTTCGTTTTTTGCAACGAACTTGCCCAATCCACTACTTTAGGTCCAAAACTCATGTTTGGGGTGGTTTCGCGCAATTTCATTGCCGTACGTCACCCATTCCGAAAATAGATGTCGAGGTGCATGCAAAGCACGAGTTTTGCCAACGGAACCATTTCTTCGTTTTTCGCAAAGAACATGCCCAATCCACTACTTTAGTTCCAAAACTAATGTTTGGGGTAGTTTCGCGCAATTTCGTTGCCGCACGTCACCCATTCCGAAAAAGGGTGTCGGGGTGCATACAAAGCACGAGTTATTGCCACCGGAACCATTTCTTCGTTTTTCACAACGAACATGCCCAATCCACTACTTTAGGTCCAAAACTCATGTTTGGGGTGGTTTCGCGCAATTTCGTTGCCGCACGTCACCTATTCCGAAAACGGGTGTCGGGTGTCATACAAAGCACGAGTTTTTGGCATCGGAACCGTTTCTTCGTTTTTCACAACGAACTTGACCAATCCACTACTTTAGGTCCAAAACTCATGTTTGGGGTGGTTTCGCGCAATTTCATTGCCGTACGTCACCCATTCCGAAAACGAATGTCGGTGGTGCTTGCAAAGCACGAGTTTTGCCACCGGAACCATTTCTTTGTTTTTCGCAACGAACATGCCCGATCCACTACTTTAGGTCCAAAACTCATGTTTGGGGTGGTTTCGCGCAATTTTGTTGCCGCACGTCACCCATTCAGAAAACGGGTGTCGGGGTGCATACAAAGCACAAGTTTTTGCCATCGGAACCATTTCTTCGCTTTTCGCAACGAACTTTCCAATCCACTACTTTAGGTCCAAATCTCATGGTTGGGGTGGTTTCGCACAATTCCGTTGCCACATGTCACCCATTCCGAAAATGGGTGTCGGGGTGCATACAAAGCACGACTTTTGCCACCTTAACCATTTCTTCGTTTTTCGCTACGAACAAGCCCAATCCACTACTTTAGGTCCAAAACTCATGTTTGGGGTGGTTTCACGCAATTTCGTTGCCGTACGTCACCCATTCCGAAAACGGGTGTCAGGGTGCATATACAGAGCACGAGTTTTTGCCATCGGAGCCACTTCTTCATTTTTCACAACGAACATGCCTAATCCACTAATTTAGGTCCAAAACTCATGTTTGGTGTGGTTTCGCGCAATTTTGTTGCAGCACGTCACCTATTCCGAAAACGGGTGTCGGATGTCATACAAAGCACGAGTTTTTGCCAATGGAACCATTTCTTCGTTTTTCACAACGAACATGCCCAATCCACTACTTTAGGTCCAAAACTCTTGTTTGTGGTGGTTTCGTGCAATTTCGTTGCCGCACGTCACCTATTCCGAAAACGGGTGTCGGATGTCATACAGAGCACGAGTTTTCGCCACCGGAGCCACTTCTTCGTTTTTCGCAACGAACATGCCCAGTTCACTAATTTAGGTCCAAAACACATGATTGGTATGGTTTCGCGCAATTTCGTTGCCTCACGTCACCCATTCCAAAAATCGGTGACGGGTTGCATACAAAGCACGAGTTTTTGCCACCGGAACCATTTCTTTGTTTTTCGCAACGAACTTGCCTAATCCACTACTTTAGGTCCAAACCTCATGTTTGGGGTGGTTTCGCGCAATTTCATTGTCGTACGTCACCCATTCCGAAAACGGATGTCGAGGTGCATGCAAAGCACGAGTTTTGCAACCGGAACCATTTTTTCGTTTTTCGCAACGAACATGCCCAATCCACTACTTTAGGTCCAAAACTAATGTTTGGGGTGGTTTCGCGCAATTTCGTTGCCGCACGTCACCCATTCCGAAAATGGGTGTCAGGGTGCATACAAAGCACGAGTTTTGCCACCGGAACCATTTCTTCGTTTTTCGCTACGAACATGCCCAATCCACTACTTTAGGTCCAAAACACATGTTTGGGGTGGTTTCACGCAATTTCGTTGCCGTACGTCACTCATTCCGAAAACAGGTGTCGGGGTGCATATACATAGCACGAGTTTTTGCCATCGGAACCACTTCTTCGTTTTTCGCAACGAACATGCTCAATCCACTAATTTATGTCCAAAACTCATGTTTGGTGTGATTTCGCGCAATTTGATGAAGACATCCACACTACTGATGCATCTATACCAATACAAGTACCAATTTCTGGTCCCATTACTCGCGCTCGTGCTCGTCAACTCAACCATCAGGTGATTACACTCTTGAGTTCATGTCCATCATATTTAGACCATGGAGACCCGTGCACTCTTGTTTTGCTTAGGAATCAGGGAGAAGACCGAAAGGGAAAAGGATTTGAACATGCTGGATTCGGACTGCAGAAGAACACCAACTTGTGACGGTCACCACGGTCAGATGCGGGCTCGGATTGGAATGTTCAAGCACAACATGGAAAGCTTATCAAGTCTACTTTCATATGGATCCGGAATTATAGTCATATCTGTTCTGAGGCCGCCGTAATCATTGTTTTCTTACCGAGACATTTCCTGCCTTTTCTGCCCATGGTGCTGCGTCACCCTATTTTGGCCCAATGGGTCGTGTATCAAGTTAGGTCCATTAGGGACGCATCCTAGGGTTGCAGCACGACCCCAATACCCTTGTGGTCGTCCTCCCATGTTTATAAACCCCCTAGCCGCCACCAAGAACAGCGGGTTTTGTTTAGATCAAGTTTAGCTCTCGCTACTTGCTTGCAAGCGCGCGTGCTAGTTCAGCCGCCCGTCTTCTTGTCTTCGGAACCCCACCATATTGTAGTTTGATCTTTAAACCTACATTTAGATCTGGTAATTCAGTACTTGTTCTACTTGTTCTTGCTAGTTCTTCGATTGCTTGCAGGACGAGTGCCCTAGTGGCCAGGGTGTCACGCTCCACAAGATCGTGACAGCCATAGGAGGTGGTGTATCGGTTGCTAAGGCGCAGCGTCTTTGGAAGGCTGTAGTCGGGCCGTGAACGTCGTCTCCTCCCCCAATCGAGTTATTCCACACCCTCTCATCGAAAGATCGGGCAATCACCCAACGGGTGCACATCAGTTGGTAATCAGAGCAAGGTTTATCGGTGAGAGATTTACTTTTCTTCGCTGTTTTCTTATCTCCTATAGTCCAGAAAAAGCCAAAAAATAGTAGATTAGTTTTACCGCAATCCTATAAACCATTGAGCATTTACTAGTACTACTTAGTTAGGGCTTGTTGAGTTTTTGGTTGCATCGGTTGTGTCGAGTTGCTGGTCTTAGTTTATTCCTTTAGAGTTTTGAGTTCTACCACGTTTTGGTCACCACGAGATCCACCATCACCAAAAACATCTCTGGTTCGTTTTTGCCACCACGGATACATATCATATCCGATTTGGAAGTTTAAATACAATCTGGAAAGCTTATCTTATCTTCTTTCCAACGGATCTGACCTTATCTCAAAATTCGTTCTGAGCGCTCCGCAATCATCGTAGAGATTTCTGGACTTTCTATATTAACAAGATTTGTTAAGTCTGATTTTAAGGGGCTGTTAGCAATATCTTTATTGTTTGGGTTGTCATAGTGAAAAAAAGGGTTTAGGCCCCTGCAAAAAAAACAGAAGAAGAGGAAAAAAAAGAATAGAAAAGAAAAAAAAGGAAAAGAAGAAGAAGGGGGCTGAATCTCTAAATCTGTTGTTTCTCTTTGTGCTGTGCTAGTTGTTCTTTTTCAGTGACTACCTTTGTGCCTAGGCTCACGTCTCTAGCCTGGTTTAGCCTAGAACCAGCACAGTACCACCGTTGAACGATTATTCAGCTTGCTTTTGTAACTAACGTGGTACTAGTGTATTCCTTGCTTCAGCCCACCTACAACTCTACATATTTCGACTACAGTTTGACAGGTCGTGTTGCTGCGGCACCGATACACTTATTCCACGGTTGCAGACTTGTTGGTTGCTGACCCCTCCTGTTGTGCAAGGTAAGAATTGGTAAGAGCTTGTGAGGCAGGTTGAGAGTGAGCGCCTTGCAGTAGCTACATCCTAATAGTTGTAGAGTTTTTATTCCTTCACATTTTTTTTCTTGTTGCCTCTGTTCATCTAACCATGGCAGGATTGGAGGTTGATGATGCTTCTCGTAATATGCCACACTCTCCTCGCACCAAGGGTATCATACAACACTTTGTAAGGCTGGTGAAAACGCACACGGAAGGTCTTGATAATGACATGCAGGTGACGAATGAAAAGATGGGGCAATTGGAGGCCACACAGATCGACACAAACACCAAACTTGCAAATGTGGAAATGACAGTTGCTCATATTGACAAGAGCCTTGTCGCACTCTTGAGGCGATTTGATGAGATGCATGCTAATACCAATGGTGGGCGTGATGAGGGCGCCGAAGGTAACTGGGATGACTATGTTGCTGATACTGAACAAGATGACCAAGAAGCACCTAATCGCCGGCGACTACGTACTAACCGTAGAGGTATGGGTGGTTTTCGCCGACGTGAGGTACATGGTAATGATGATGCTTTTAGTAAGGTTAAATTTAAAATACCTCCTTTTGATGGTAAATATGACCCTGATGCTTACATTACTTGGGAGATTGCGGTTGATCAAAAGTTTGCATGCCATGAATTTCCTGAGAATGCGCGGGTTAGAGCTGCTACTAGTGAGTTTACTGAATTTGCTTCTGTTTGGTGGATAGAACATGGTAAGAAGAATCCTAATAACATGCCACAAACTTGGGATGCGTTGAAACGGGTCATGCGGGCTAGATTTGTTCCTTCTTATTATGCACGTGATATGTTAAACAAGTTGCAACAATTGAGACAGGGTACTAAAAGTGTAGAAGAATATTATCAGGAATTACAAATGGGTATGCTGCGTTGTAACATAGAGGAGGGTGAGGAATCTGCTATGGCTAGATTTTTGGGCGG
The DNA here is from genome assembly GCF_902167145.1 of Zea mays. Classification (NCBI taxonomy): domain Eukaryota; kingdom Viridiplantae; phylum Streptophyta; class Magnoliopsida; order Poales; family Poaceae; genus Zea; species Zea mays. The sequence goes on from NC_050097.1 coordinate 96,373,418, forward strand.
GTTAAATAGGGAAATTCAGGACATCCTTGCTTATAAAGATTATGCTAATGTAACCCGATTGTTTCATCTTGCTTGCAAAGCTGAAAGGGAAGTGCAGGGACGACGTGCTAGTGCAAGGTCTAATGTTTCTGCAGGAAAATCTACACCATGGCAACAGCGCACGACTACATCCATGACCGGCCGTACACTAGCACCAACTCCCTCGCCAAGTCGACCAGCACCCCCGCCTTCCTCCAGCGACAAACCACGTGCATCTTCCACAAATTCAGCAACCAAATCTGCCCAGAAACCAGCAGGTAGTGCCTCTTCAGTAGCCTCCACGGGTAGAACAAGAGATGTTCTGTGTTATCGATGCAAGGGCTATGGACACGTGCAGCGTGATTGTCCTAATCAGCGTGTTTTGGTGGTAAAAGACGATGGTGGGTATTCTTCTGCTAGTGATTTGGATGAAGCTACACTTGCTTTGCTTGCGGCTGATGATGCAGGCACTAAGGAACCACCCGAAGAACAGATTGGTGCAGATGATGCAGAGCATTATGAGAGCCTCATTGTACAGCGTGTGCTTAGTGCACAAATGGAGAAGGCAGAGCAGAATCAGCGACATACATTGTTTCAAACAAAGTGTGTCATTAAGGAGCGTTCATGTCGTTTGATCATTGATGGAGGTAGCTGCAACAACTTGGCTAGCAGCGACATGGTGGAGAAGCTTGCACTTACGACCAAACCGCACCCACATCCATATCACATTCAATGGCTCAACAATAGTGGTAAGGTCAAGGTAACCAAGTTGGTACGAATTAATTTTGCTATTGGTTCATATCGTGATGTTGTTGACTGTGATGTTGTGCCTATGGATGCTTGTAATATTCTGCTAGGTAGACCATGGCAATTTGATTCAGATTGTATGCATCATGGTAGATCAAATCAATATTCTCTCATATACCATGATAAGAAAATTATTTTGCTTCCCATGTCCCCTGAGGCTATTGTGCGTGATGATGTTGCTAAAGCTACCAAAGCTAAAACTGAGAACAACAAGAATATTAAAGTTGTTGGTAATAACAAAGATGGGATAAAATTGAAAGGACATTGCTTGCTTGCAACAAAAACTGATGTTAATGAATTATTTGCTTCCACTACTGTTGCCTACGCCTTGGTATGCATGGATGCTTTGATTTCAATTCAAGATATGCAGCATTCTTTGCCTCCTGTTATTACTAACATTTTGCAAGAGTATTCTGATGTATTTCCAAGTGAGATACCAGAGGGGCTGCCACCTATACGAGGGATTGAGCACCAAATTGATCTTATTCCTGGTGCATCTTTGCCGAATCGTGCGCCATATAGGACAAATCCAGAGGAAACAAAAGAAATTCAGCGACAAGTGCAAGAACTACTCGACAAAGGTTACGTGCGTGAGTCTCTTAGTCCGTGTGCTGTTCCGGTTATTTTAGTGCCTAAAAAAGATGGAACATGGCGTATGTGTGTTGATTGTAGGGCTATTAATAATATCACGATACGTTATCGACACCCTATTCCACGTTTAGATGATATGCTTGATGAATTGAGTGGTGCCATTGTCTTTTCTAAAGTTGATTTGCGTAGTGGGTACCACCAGATTCGTATGAAATTGGGAGATGAATGGAAAACTGCTTTCAAAACTAAGTTCGGATTGTATGAGTGGTTAGTCATGCCTTTTGGGTTAACTAATGCACCTAGCACTTTCATGAGATTAATGAACGAGGTTTTGCGTGCCTTCATTGGAAAATTTGTGGTAGTATACTTTGATGACATATTGATCTACAGCAAATCTATGGATGAACATGTTGATCACATGCGTGCTGTTTTTAATGCTTTACGAGATGCACGTTTATTTGGTAACCTTGAGAAGTGCACATTTTGCACCGATCGAGTTTCGTTTCTTGGTTATGTTGTGACTCCACAGGGAATTGAGGTTGATCAAGCCAAGGTAGAAGCGATACATGGATGGCCTATGCCAAAGACTATCACACAGGTGCGGAGTTTCCTAGGACTTGCTGGCTTCTATCGCCGTTTTGTGAAGGACTTTAGCACCATTGCTGCACCTTTGAATGAGCTTACGAAGAAAGGAGTGCATTTTAGTTGGGGCAAAGTACAAGAGCACGCTTTCAACGTGCTGAAAGATAAGTTGACACATGCACCTCTCCTCCAACTTCCTGATTTTAATAAGACTTTTGAGCTTGAATGTGATGCTAGTGGAATTGGATTGGGTGGTGTTTTGTTACAAGAAGGCAAACCTGTTGCATATTTTAGTGAAAAATTGAGTGGGTCTGTTCTAAATTATTCTACTTATGATAAGGAATTATATGCTCTTGTGCGAACATTAGAAACATGGCAGCATTATTTGTGGCCCAAAGAGTTTGTTATTCATTCTGATCATGAATCTTTGAAACATATTCGTAGTCAAGGAAAACTGAACCGTAGACATGCTAAGTGGGTTGAATTTATCGAATCGTTTCCTTATGTTATTAAGCACAAGAAAGGAAAAGAGAATATCATTGCTGACGCTTTGTCTAGGAGATATACTTTGCTGAATCAACTTGACTACAAAATCTTTGGATTAGAGACGATTAAAGACCAATATGTTCATGATGCTGATTTTAAAGATGTGTTGCTGCATTGTAAAGATGGGAAAGGATGGAACAAATATATCGTTAGTGATGGGTTTGTGTTTAGAGCTAACAAGCTATGCATTCCAGCTAGCTCCGTTCGTTTGTTGTTGTTACAGGAAGCACATGGAGGTGGCTTAATGGGACATTTTGGAGCAAAGAAAACGGAGGACATACTTGCTGGTCATTTCTTTTGGCCCAAGATGAGAAGAGATGTGGTGAGATTGGTTGCTCGTTGCACGACATGCCAAAAGGCGAAGTCACGGTTAAATCCACACGGTTTGTATTTGCCTCTACCCGTTCCTAGTGCTCCTTGGGAAGATATTTCTATGGATTTTGTGCTGGGATTGCCTAGGACTAGGAAGGGACGTGATAGTGTGTTTGTGGTTGTTGATAGATTTTCTAAGATGGCACATTTCATACCATGTCATAAAACTGACGATGCTACTCATATTGCTGATTTGTTCTTTCGTGAAATTGTTCGCTTGCATGGTGTGCCCAACACAATCGTTTCTGATCGTGATGCTAAATTTCTTAGTCATTTTTGGAGGACTTTGTGGGCAAAATTGGGGACTAAGCTTTTATTTTCTACTACATGTCATCCTCAAACTGATGGTCAAACTGAAGTTGTGAATAGAACTTTGTCTACTATGTTAAGGGCAGTTCTAAAGAAGAATATTAAGATGTGGGAGGACTGTTTGCCTCATATTGAATTTGCTTATAATCGATCATTGCATTCTACTACAAAGATGTGCCCATTTCAGATTGTATATGGTTTGTTACCTCGTGCTCCTATTGATTTAATGCCTTTGCCATCTTCTGAAAAACTAAATTTTGATGCTACTAGGCGTGCTGAATTGATGTTAAAACTGCACGAAACTACTAAAGAAAACATAGAGCGTATGAATGCTAGATATAAGTTTGCTAGTGATAAAGGTAGAAAGGAAATAAATTTTGAACCTGGAGATTTAGTTTGGTTGCATTTGAGAAAGGAAAGGTTTCCTGAATTACGAAAATCTAAATTGTTGCCTCGAGCCGATGGACCGTTTAAAGTGCTAGAGAAAATTAACGACAATGCATATAGGCTAGATCTGCCTGCAGACTTTGGGGTTAGCCCCACATTTAACATTGCAGATTTAAAGCCCTACTTGGGAGAGGAAGTTGAGCTTGAGTCGAGGACGACTCAAATGCAAGAAGGGGAGAATGATGAAGACATCCACACTACTGATGCATCTATACCAATACAAGTACCAATTTCTGGTCCCATTACTCGCGCTCGTGCTCGTCAACTCAACCATCAGGTGATTACACTCTTGAGTTCATGTCCATCATATTTAGACCATGGAGACCCGTGCACTCTTGTTTTGCTTAGGAATCAGGGAGAAGACCGAAAGGGAAAAGGATTTGAACATGCTGGATTCGGACTGCAGAAGAACACCAACTTGTGACGGTCACCACGGTCAGATGCGGGCTCGGATTGGAATGTTCAAGCACAACATGGAAAGCTTATCAAGTCTACTTTCATATGGATCCGGAATTATAGTCATATCTGTTCTGAGGCCGCCGTAATCATTGTTTTCTTACCGAGACATTTCCTGCCTTTTCTGCCCATGGTGCTGCGTCACCCTATTTTGGCCCAATGGGTCGTGTATCAAGTTAGGTCCATTAGGGACGCATCCTAGGGTTGCAGCACGACCCCAATACCCTTGTGGTCGTCCTCCCATGTTTATAAACCCCCTAGCCGCCACCAAGAACAGCGGGTTTTGTTTAGATCAAGTTTAGCTCTCGCTACTTGCTTGCAAGCGCGCGTGCTAGTTCAGCCGCCCGTCTTCTTGTCTTCGGAACCCCACCATATTGTAGTTTGATCTTTAAACCTACATTTAGATCTGGTAATTCAGTACTTGTTCTACTTGTTCTTGCTAGTTCTTCGATTGCTTGCAGGACGAGTGCCCTAGTGGCCAGGGTGTCACGCTCCACAAGATCGTGACAGCCATAGGAGGTGGTGTATCGGTTGCTAAGGCGCAGCGTCTTTGGAAGGCTGTAGTCGGGCCGTGAACGTCGTCTCCTCCCCCAATCGAGTTATTCCACACCCTCTCATCGAAAGATCGGGCAATCACCCAACGGGTGCACATCACAATTTCTTTGCCGCACGTCACCCATTCCGAAAATGGGTGAGAGGGGTGCATACAGAGCACAAAATTTTGCCATCGGAACCATTTCTTCGTTGTTCGCAACGAACATGCCCAATCCACTAATTTAGGTCCAAAACTCATGCTTGGAGTGGTTTTGTGGCGGAACCGCCCGAATTATTCCAGTTTAAGTGCCCAAGTCACGCCTCGGAGGTTGCAACACACTTAAATCGGAATAACCCATCAGTCCCTCAGATCTAGTGTGATAAAGCCACTCATCCAGGATCAATTACCACAAGCTCACTCGAAGATGAGTCACAGAAGAAATACAATAAAACAGGAAACCTCAAATTAGAGTACTGGAGTTATTCAAGTAAATCGAAGTTTTTCAAGTAGCGAAAATAAGTTCGTAAGATAAATTGCAGCGGATAATCGATATCGTCGTATGATGAGGAATAGGGCCTGACCTAGCCCACTACTCCTACTCCTCTCGTGCTCGAGCAGCATCCCACTCGATCGTCCAACCCGGTGGCAAGGTGGTAGGCCAAGTCACACCATCAACCATATCCTGAAGCGTACCTGCAAAAATTATGCCACAAGCAAGGCTGAGTATACTAATACTCAGTTAGACTTACCCGGTGTGAGGAATCTACTCCTCTACCTCTAGACCAAGCAGCTATTTGGCTAAGGGGTTTGGTTTGCCAAAAGCACTAGCTGAGTCTAAAATCAAATTTTAGCTTTTCCAATTCTAGTACCATTATTTTAGCTAAGTTTGCTCTTTTTAAGCATACATGGTAACAATCATTTAATACAATCAACAAGTTATCTCATGTAAAGCCTCATTTCACTTCTTACTCAATGTAGTACAAGGGGTCAAGCAGTCTCATTAGATGCGAGAAGCAGACGGTTCGAATCGAGTTTTAACCTTGCAAGGTAAACCTAAACACATGACATATAGGGGCACTCCGTCCCCACACACGTCAACTGTCCCCATCGATTCCCCGTTCGCGGCCAGGCCTCACTGCCTTGACATATAATGCTCCACTAACCCCGGCTGCCGCCGTGCAGTGACCGCACTTGTACCCACCATAGCTAGCATGGGAGACCCAGTCTCAGGATACGTGAGGGGTAAAGTCCGCGCCCGGCTTCACTGAGGTACTAGGTTTACCGGTTACCATATTTCCCGACATGTGCTTAGTACATTCAAACGCTTGACTCAGGTATCCACACATTAATCATTAATTCCTTTTCCCGTCTCATGGACAAGGCATCCTCCCTGGATCCAAGTCCATATACCATCATAGATCTCGTTATCAAGATGAATACAATCAATCCCTGACCTCGCGCGAGTGCTAGAAAAATCACTCGACTTCTACCGAGATCCTGATTTAGCAAAGCAGCTACTCGACCTAGCATACTAGTATCCATCTCAAAAAAGAATCCTGAATTCATGCAACTAAGGGTTTCAAGCAACTCCTACACTTAAGTGCACATTACAAGCCTACAAACATTAAGTGTAGTAAAATAGCATACATAAACGGTTATGCATAAAACCGGGGCTTGCCTTCAATTGCTGGGGCTACATGGAGATCCTCGATGGCAGGCTCGGGAGCTGGCTCCTGATCTTCCTCGTGGATAGCTCCTTGCTCACTGCTCAGGGATGAGCACTGTTGGGACAAGAATCAGCTTCGGCTAAAGCTGCTTATACGTGATGCCGAAGCTACCACTCATGAAGCTTCAGTTTTATAATGTATCCGAAGATGAAGGATCGAACCGACTTAAAGATAGAATGACCTTTTAGTCCATAAGGGTCTGAGTCATTGTTGTAAACTTTTATAAGGGGTATGATTGTAATTCCTTACAGGCTGTGTCCTGTGCCTATAAATAGTGAACAGTATTCCTTTACTGTTCACGCAATCCTGTAATTGCAAACGCATTGCTCTGGAATTATTGTTTTCTGCCAAGGCCAAGGTATAAAAATGCCTAAACATTATGTTTCGATATTTAAATTCATATAATAAAATATGTGAATAATGTTGTCTATCTAAGGCATTTCTCTCTCTAATACTTCATGTTTTTATATTTTATTTCATATTGTTTTATAAGTTTGACCACGAAGGTATGACCTTCGTGATATTTCGCTCATGGTCTTCGTCCGAAGTTCATTAAATCCTTGAGGAGATAATGCTTCAGCGGACGAAGGGCATTAATATTTAACATTTTATGTTGCCTTGTTCTTGATTCATAGCATTTGAGAACAAGTCCCCAATATGGGCGCCCACCTCCGGTGAACTCACTTCCACTTTTTGAGCTGATGGCTTCGATCAAGAATCAAGCTGGAACTGCTTCGGCTCCGAAGCCGATTCTCCCGATAACAGGCGGTTCATGCTCAGAGCCGGCCAACAAGAAACAGAAGAAGGAGGCACAGAGAAGAGTACAACACGTATGGGTACAAGGACCCTTCATCAAATCAAGATGGTCTCACATCCCAATTACCTTTTCTCAAGAGGATCTTCAGCTCAAGAATTACCCACACAATGATGCTATGGTTATCTCTTGTGTGATCAAAGGATTTCTGGTCCATAATGTTTTGGTTGATACAGGCAGTGCAGTTGATATCATATTTGCTAAGGCCTTCAGACAGATGCAAGAGCCCGAAGACAAGATCCATGATGCCACACATCCCCTTTGTGGCTTCGGAGGAAGGCAGATTGTAGCACTCGGAAAAATCACAATGCCAGTAACCTTTAGATTTATCAACAACACAAGGACTGAACAAGTTGTGTTCGATATTGTTGACATAGAATATCCTTACAATGCAATCATTGGTCATGGTACTCTTAATGCCTTCGAAGCAATTCTTCATCCAGCATATCTTTGCATGAAGATACCTTCGGACCAAGGACCCATTGCTATTCATGGAAGTCAGGAAGCTGCCAGAAGGGCCGAAGGAAACTGGACAGACTCAAAAGCAATCCATAACATAGATGGAGCTGAAGCTTGTGAGCAGTACAAGTTCAGAAGGGAGAAAGCTGCTTCGGCCGATTAGCCGAAGCCCAAGCTCTTATGCGAGGACATAGCAGAGCAGAAGGTGCTATTGGGATCCCAACTGTCCGAAGAACAGGAGAAGACCTTAATAAGGTTTCTGTTCAACAACAAAGATGTTTTTGCATGGTCAGCCAATGATCTTTGCGGAGTCAACAGGGATGTTATTGAACACTCGCTCAATGTTGATCCATCCTTTAGACCCAGAAAGCAGAGGCTTCAGAAGATGTCTGATGACAAGGCCGAAGGTGCTCGGAATGAAGTTAAAAGACTCCTCAGTGCCGGAGTTATCAGAGAGGTAAAATACCCAGAGTGGCTGGCTAACACTGTTATGGTAAAAAAAGGCCAATGGTAAATGGAGAATGTGTATTAATTTTACTGATTTCAACAAGGCCTGTCCGAAGGACGAGTTTCCATTGCCAAGGATAGATTTTCTAGTTGATGCAGCAGCTTCATCAGAGCTTATGAGTCTGCTGGATTGTTATTCAGGCTATCATCAAATTTGGATGAAGAAGGAGGATGAGCCAAAAACCAGCTTCATAACCCCTAGTGGAACATATTGCTACCTTCGGATGCCTGAGGGGCTCAAGAATGCTGGAGGAAGCTTCAGCAGAATGACAGCGAAGGTTCTTCATTCTCAGATAGGCAGAAATTGATGTGCACCCGTTGGGTGATTGCCCGATCTTTCGATGAGAGGGTGTGGAATAACTCGATTGGGGGAGGAGACGACGTTCACGGCCCGACTACAGCCTTCCAAAGACGCTGCGCCTTAGCAACCGATACACCACCTCCTATGGCTGTAACGATCTTGTGGAGCGTGACACCCTGGCCACTAGGGCACTCGTCCTGCAAGCAATCGAAGAACTAGCAAGAACAAGTAGAACAAGTACTGAATTACCAGATCTAAATGTAGGTTTCCAAATCAAACTCCAATATGGTGGGGTTCCGAAGACAAGAAGACGGGCGGCTGAACCAGCACGCGCGCTTACAAGCAAGTAGCGAGAGCTAAACTTGATCTAAACAAAACCCGCTGTTCTTGGTGGCGGCTAGGGGGTTTATAAACATGGGAGGACGACCACAAGGGTATTGGGGTCGTGCTGCAACCCTAGGATGCGTCCCTAATGGACCTAACTTGATACACGACCCATTGGGCCAAAATAGGGTGACGCAGCACCATGGGCAGAAAAGGCAGGAAATGTCTCGGTAAGAAAACAATGATTACGGCGGCCTCAGAACAGATATGACTATAATTCCGGATCCATATGAAAGTAGACTTGATAAGCTTTCCATGTTGTGCTTGAACATTCCAATCCGAGCCCGCATCTGACCGTGGTGACCGTCACAAGTTGGTGTTCTTCTGCAGTCCGAATCCAGCATGTTCAAATCCTTTTCCCTTTCGGTCTTCTCCCTGATTCCTAAGCAAAACAAGAGTGCACGGGTCTCCATGGTCTAAATATGATGGACATGAACTCAAGAGTGTAATCACCTGATGGTTGAGTTGACGAGCACGAGCGCGAGTAATAGGACCAGAAATTGGTACTTGTATTGGTATAGATGCATCAGTAGTGTGGATGTCTTCATCATTCTCCCCTTCTTGCATTTGAGTCGTCCTCGACTCAAGCTCAACTTCCTCTCCCAAGTAGGGCTTTAAATCTGCAATGTTAAATGTGGGGCTAACCCCAAAGTCTGCAGGCAGATCTAGCCTATATGCATTGTCGTTAATTTTCTCTAGCACTTTAAACGGTCCATCGGCTCGAGGCAACAATTTAGATTTTCGTAATTCAGGAAACCTTTCCTTTCTCAAATGCAACCAAACTAAATCTCCAGGTTCAAAATTTATTTCCTTTCTACCTTTATCACTAGCAAACTTATATCTAGCATTCATACGCTCTATGTTTTCTTTAGTAGTTTCATGCAGTTTTAACATCAATTCAGCACGCCTAGTAGCATCAAAATTTAGTTTTTCAGAAGATGGCAAAGGCATTAAATCAATAGGAGCACGAGGCAACAAACCATATACAATCTGAAATGGGCACATCTTTGTAGTAGAATGCAATGATCGATTATAAGCAAATTCAACATGAGGCAAACAGTCCTCCCACATCTTAATATTCTTCTTTAGAACTGCCCTTAACATAGTAGACAAAGTTCTATTCACAACTTCAGTTTGACCATCAGTTTGAGGATGACATGTAGTAGAAAATAAAAGCTTAGTCCCCAATTTTGCCCACAAAGTCCTCCAAAAATGACTAAGAAATTTAGCATCACGATCAGAAACGATTGTGTTGGGCACACCATGCAAGCGAACAATTTCACGAAAGAACAAATCAGCAATATGAGTAGCATCATCAGTTTTATGACATGGTATGAAATGTGCCATCTTAGAAAATCTATCAACAACCACAAACACACTATCACGTCCCTTCCTAGTCCTAGGCAATCCCAGCACAAAATCCATAGAAATATCTTCCCAAAGAGCACTAGGAACGGGTAGAGGCAAATACAAACCGTGTGGATTTAACCGTGACTTCGCCTTTTGGCATGTCGTGCAACGAGCAACCAATCTCACCACATCTCTTCTCATCTTGGGCCAAAAGAAATGACCAGCAAGTATGTCCTCCGTTTTCTTTGCTCCAAAATGTCCCATTAAGCCACCTCCATGTGCTTCCTGTAACAACAACAAACGAACGGAGCTAGCTGGAATGCATAGTTTGTTAGCTCTAAACACAAACCCATCACTAACGATATATTTGTTCCATCCTTTCCCATCTTTACAATGCAGCAACACATCTTTAAAATCAGCATCATGAACATATTGGTCTTTAATCGTCTCTAATCCAAAGATTTTGTAGTCAAGTTGATTCAGCAAAGTATATCTCCTAGACAAAGCGTCAGCAATGATATTCTCTTTTCCTTTCTTGTGCTTAATAACATAAGGAAACGATTCGATAAATTCAACCCACTTAGCATGTCTACGGTTCAGTTTTCCTTGACTACGAATATGTTTCAAAGATTCATGATCAGAATGAATAACAAACTCTTTGGGCCACAAATAATGCTGCCATGTTTCTAATGTTCGCACAAGAGCATATAATTCCTTATCATAAGTAGAATAATTTAGAACAAACCCACTCAATTTTTCACTAAAATATGCAACAGGTTTGCCTTCTTGTAACAAAACACCACCCAATCCAATTCCACTAGCATCACATTCAAGCTCAAAAGTCTTATTAAAATCAGGAAGTTGGAGGAGAGGTGCATGTGTCAACTTATCTTTCAGCACGTTGAAAGCGTGCTCTTGTACTTTGCCCCAACTAAAATGCACTCCCTTCTTCGTAAGCTCATTCAAAGGTGCAGCAATGGTGCTAAAGTCCTTCACAAAACGGCGATAGAAGCCAGCAAGTCCTAGGAAACTCCGCACCTGTGTGATAGTCTTTGGCATAGGCCATCCATGTATCGCTTCTACCTTGGCTTGATCAACCTCAATTCCCTGTGGAGTCACAACATAACCAAGAAACGAAACTCGATCGGTGCAAAATGTGCACTTCCCAAGGTTACCAAATAAACGTGCATCTCGTAAAGCATTAAAAACAGCACGCATGTGATCAACATGTTCATCCATAGATTTGCTGTAGATCAATATGTCATCAAAGTATACTACCACAAATTTTCCAATGAAGGCACGCAAAACCTCGTTCATTAATCTCATGAAAGTGCTAGGTGCATTAGTTAACCCAAAAGGCATGACTAACCACTCATACAATCCGAACTTAGTTTTGAAAGCAGTTTTCCATTCATCTCCCAATTTCATACGAATCTGGTGGTACCCACTACGCAAATCAACTTTAGAAAACACAATGGCACCACTCAATTCATCAAGCATATCATCTAAACGTGGAATAGGGTGTCGATAACGTATCGTGATATTATTAATAGCCCTACAATCAACACACATACGCCATGTTCCATCTTTTTTAGGCACTAAAATAACCGGAACAGCACACGGACTAAGAGACTCACGCACGTAACCTTTGTCGAGTAGTTCTTGCACTTGTCGCTGAATTTCTTTTGTTTCCTCTGGATTTGTCCTATATGGCGCACGATTCGGCAAAGATGCACCAGGAATAAGATCAATTTGGTGCTCAATCCCTCGTATAGGTGGCAGCCCCTCTGGTATCTCACTTGGAAATACATCAGAATACTCCTGCAAAATGTTAGTAATAACAGGAGGCAAAGAATGCTGCATATCTTGAATTGAAATCAAAGCATCCTTGCATACCAAGGCGTAGGCAACAGTAGTGGAAGCAAATAATTCATTAACATCAGTTTTTGTTGCAAGCAAGCAATGTCCTTTCAATTTTATCCCATCTTTGTTATTACCAACAGCTTTAATATTCTTGTTGTTCTCAGTTTTAGCTTTGGTAGCTTTAGCAACATCATCACGCACAATAGCCTCAGGGGACATGGGAAGCAAAATAATTTTCTTATCATGGTGTATGAGAGAATATTGATTTGATCTACCATGATGCATACAATCTGAATCAAATTGCCATGGTCTACCTAGCAGAATATTACAAGCATCCATAGGCACAACATCACAGTCAACAACATCACGATATGAACCAATAGCAAAATTAATTCGTACCAGCTTGGTTACCTTGACCTTACCACTATTGTTGAGCCATTGAATGTGATATGGATGCGGGTGCGGTTTGGTCGTAAGTGCAAGCTTCTCCACCATGTCGCTGCTAGCCAAGTTGTTGCAGCTACCTCCATCAATGATCAAACGACATGAACGCTCCTTAATGACACACTTTGTTTGAAACAACGTATGTCGCTGATTCTGCTCTGCCTTCTCCATTTGTGCACTAAGCACACGCTGTACAATGAGGCTCTCATAATGCTCTGCATCATCTGCACCAATCTGTTCTTCGGGTGGTTCCTTAGTGCCTGCATCATCAGCCGCAAGCAAAGCAAGTGTAGCTTCATCCAAATCACTAGCAGAGGAATACCCACCATCGTCTTTTACCACCAAAACACGCTGATTAGGACAATCACGCTGCACGTGTCCATAGCCCTTGCATCGATAACACAGAACATCTCTTGTTCTACCTGTGGAAGCTACTGAAGAGGCACTACCTGCGGGTTTCTGGGCAGATTTGGTTGCTGAATTTGTGGAAGATGCACGTGGTTTGTCGCTGGAGGAAGGCGGGGGTGCTGGTCGACTTGGCGAAGGAGTTGGTGCTGGTGTACGGCCGGTCATGGACGTAGTCGTGCGCTGGTGCCATGGTGTAGATTTTCCTGCAGAAACAATAGACCTTGCACTAGCACGTCGTCCCTGCACTTCCCTTTCAGCTTTGCAAGCAAGATGAAACAATCGGGTTACATTAGCATAATCTTTATAAGCAAGGATGTCCTGAATTTCCCTATTTAACCCGCCCAAAAATCTAGCCATAGCAGATTCCTCACCCTCCTCTATGTTACAACGCAGCATACCCATTTGTAATACCTGATAATATTTTTCTACACTTTTAGTACCCTGTCTCAATTGTTGCAACTTGTTTAACATATCACGTGCATAATAAGAAGGAACAAATCTAGCCCGCATGACCCGTTTCAACGCATCCCAAGTTTGTGGCATGTTATTAGGATTCTTCTTACCATGTTCTATCCACCAAACAGAAGCAAATTCAGTAAACTCACTAGTAGCAGCTCTAACCCGCGCATTCTCAGGAAATTCATGGCATGCAAACTTTTGATCAACCGCAATCTCCCAAGTAATGTAAGCATCGGGGTCATATTTACCATCAAAAGGAGGTATTTTAAATTTAACCTTACTAAAAGCATCATCATTACCATGTACCTCACGTCGGCGAAAACCACCCATACCTCTACGGTTAGTACGTAGTCGCCGGCGATTAGGTGCTTCTTGGTCATCTTGTTCGGTATCAGCAACATAGTCATCCCAGTTACCTTCGGCGCCCTCATCACGCCCACCATTGATATTAGCATGCATCTCATCAAACCGCCTCAAGAGTGCGACAAGGCTCTTGTCAATATGAGCAACTGTCATTTCCACATTTGCAAGTTTGGTGTTTGTGTCGATCTGTGTGGCCTCCAATTGCCCCATCTTTTCATTCGTCACCTGCATGTCATTATCAAGACCTTCCGTGTGCGTCTTCACCAGCCTTACAAAGTGTTGTATGATACCCTTGGTGCGAGGAGAGTGTGGCATATTACGAGAAGCATCATCAACCTCCAATCCTGCCATGGTTAGACGAACAGAGGCAACAAGAAAAAAAACGTGAAGGAATGAAAACTCTACAACTATTAGGATGTAGCTACTGCAAGGCGCTCACTCTCAACCTGCCACACAAGCTCTTACCAATTCTTACCTTGCACAACAGGAGGGGTCAGCAACCAACAAGTCTGCAACCGTGGAATAAGTGTATCGGTGCCGCAGCAACACGACCTGTCAAACTGTAGTCGAAATATGTAGAGTTGTAGGTGGGCTGAAGCAAGGAATACACTAGTACCACGTTAGTTACAAAAGCAAGCTGAATAATCGTTCAACGGTGGTACTGTGCTGGTCCTAGGCTAAACCAGGCTAGAGACGTGAGCCTAGGCACAAAGGTAGTCACTGAAAAAGAACAACTAGCACAGCACAAAGAGAAACAACAGATTTAGAGATTCAGCCCCCTTCTTCTTCTTTTCCTTTTTTTTTCTTTTCTATTTTTTTTTTTTCTTCTTCTTCTGTTTTTTTTTTTGCAGGGGCCTAAACCCTTTTTTTTTCACTATGACAACCCAAACAATAAAGATATTGCTAACAACCCCTTTAAATCAGATTTAACAAATCTTGTTAATATAGGAAGTCCAGAAATCTCTACGATGATTGCGGAGCGCTCAGAACGAATTTTGAGATAAGGTCAGATCCGTTGGAAAGAAGATAAGATAAGCTTTCCAGATTGTATTTAAACTTCCAAATCGGATATGATATGTATCCGTGGTGGCAAAAACGAACCAGAGATGTTTTTGGTGATGGTGGATTTCGTGGTGACCAAAACGTGGTAGAACTCAAAACTCTAAAGGAATAAACTAAGACCAGCAACTCGACACAACTGATGCAACCAAAAACTCAACAAGCCCTAACTAAGTAGTACTAGTAAATGCTCAATGGTTTATAGGATTGCGGTAAAACTAATCTACTATTTTTTGGCTTTTTCTGGACTATAGGAGATAAGAAAACAGCGAAGAAAAGTAAATCTCTCACCGATAAACCTTGCTCTGATTACCAACTGATGTGCACCCGTTGGGTGATTGCCCGATCTTTCGATGAGAGGGTGTGGAATAACTCGATTGGGGGAGGAGACGACGTTCACGGCCCGACTACAGCCTTCCAAAGACGCTGCGCCTTAGCAACCGATACACCACCTCCTATGGCTGTAACGATCTTGTGGAGCGTGACACCCTGGCCACTAGGGCACTCGTCCTGCAAGCAATCGAAGAACTAGCAAGAACAAGTAGAACAAGTACTGAATTACCAGATCTAAATGTAGGTTTCCAAATCAAACTCCAATATGGTGGGGTTCCGAAGACAAGAAGACGGGCGGCTGAACCAGCACGCGCGCTTACAAGCAAGTAGCGAGAGCTAAACTTGATCTAAACAAAACCCGCTATTCTTGGTGGCGGCTAGGGGGTTTATAAACATGGGAGGACGACCACAAGGGTATTGGGGTCGTGCTGCAACCCTAGGATGCGTCCCTAATGGACCTAACTTGATACACGACCCATTGGGCCAAAATAGGGTGACGCAGCACCATGGGCAGAAAAGGCAGGAAATGTCTCGGTAAGAAAACAATGATTACGGCGGCCTCAGAACAGATAAGACTATAATTCCGGATCCATATGAAAGTAGACTTGATAAGCTTTCCATGTTGTGCTTGAACATTCCAATCCGAGCCCGCATCTGACCGTGGTGACCGTCACAAGTTGGTGTTCTTCTGCAGTCCGAATCCAGCATGTTCAAATCCTTTTCCCTTTCGGTCTTCTCCCTGATTCCTAAGCAAAACAAGAGTGCACGGGTCTCCATGGTCTAAATATGATGGACATGAACTCAAGAGTGTAATCACCTGATGGTTGAGTTGACGAGCACGAGCGCGAGTAATAGGACCAGAAATTGGTACTTGTATTGGTATAGATGCATCAGTAGTGTGGATGTCTTCATCAGAAATGTGCTAACTTATGTTGATGATATCATTGTAAAAAGCACGAAGCAAGATAATCACATTGCTGATCTGCAGGAGACCTTCGCTAATTTTAGACAGGCCGGTTTAAAGTTGAATCCAGAAAAATGTGTCTTCGGAGTGAAGAAAGGGAAATTTCTTGGCTGCCTAGTTTCAACAAAAGGGATTGAGGCTAATCCAAATAAAATCGAAGCTATCCTTCGAATGGAACCACCAAGTACAAAGAAGGGGGCTCAAAGATTGACAAGAAGACTGGCATCTCTCAATAGATTCATATCTAGATCGACAGAGAGATATTTACCATTTTTCGAAGTGCTGAAGTCAGCCGAAGTTTTTCAATGGGGACCAGTCCAGCAGAGAGCCTTCGAAGAGCTGAAGCAATATTTGATAGACTTAACAACACTAACTCCACCAATGCCAGGGGCTCCTCTGTTGTTATATGTGGCAGCTTCGCATTCAGCGGTAAGTGCAGCACTTGTCCAGGAGAAGCTTGAAGGCCAAGTCAAAAAGCAAGCCCCAATATACTTTGTATCCGAAGTTCTTAGTTTATCAAAGAAAAATTATACAGAATTGGAGAAGGTGTTGTATGCTATTTTGATGGCCTCCAGGAAGCTTCGGCACTATTTTCAAGCATATAATATAGTTGTTCCTTCTTCACAACCGTTGAAGGATATTATGAGAAATAGAGAAGCTATTGGAAGGGTTGGAAAATGGGCTACGGAACTCAATGAATTTTGTATTGATTATGTGCATAGATCTTCGATTCAGTCCCAAGCGTTGGCAGACTTCATTGCTGACTGGACGCCAGGGGCTCAGGAAGAAGAAACGAGTAAAGATGCCGACGTTTGGACAATATTTTGCGATGGATCTTGGGGAACCTTCGGAGTAGGAGCAGCTGCTGTGTTAGTCGCACCTTCCAAAGTCAAAACTTGTTATGCAACAAGACTTGATTTCAGTTGCACAAATAACATTGCTGAGTACGAAGCTTTGCTCTTGGGTCTTCGGAAGTTAAAGGCGATGGGAATTAGAAGGGCGGTTCTTAAAACTGATTCCCAGGTTATTTCTGGTCATATTGACAAAAGTTATAAAGCAAGGGATCCGAAGCTTGAAAAATATTTAGACACGGTTCGAAGGATTGAGGCTTCCTTTGAAGGGTTTTCTGTTAAAAATATTCCTCGTGGAGAAAATGAATATGCTGATTTATTAGCCAAGTCAGCAGCACAGGGGCTGCCCTTACCTTCGGAAGTATTTTTCGAAACAATAAAAGCACCTTCGGTCGAACTTCTTGAAAGAGCAGTCCTCAACATATCCCATGTCTATAGTGAAGACTGGAAAACTGAGATCATCTCTTTCCTTCAGGGTAACTTTCTTTCAGATGACGAAGCTTATAACAGGAGGATAGAGGCAAGAGCTCGACCATATGTTATAATAGAAGGGGAGTTGTACAAGCATGGAGTCTGTGCTCCATTACTCAAGTGTTTATCCAGAGCCGAAGGTATAGAATTGATGAAGGAAATACACGCAGGCCTATGTGGATCTCACATTGGATCTAGGCCTTTGCTTGGAAAAGTTTTTCGTCAAGGATTTTATTGGCCAAAGGCAGCTTCGGATGCAGCGGAATTAGTCCAAAAGTGCGAAGGTTGTCAGAAATGTGCAAGAGATCAAAAACAACCTTCGTCTCTAACCCAGTTAATACAACCCACTTGGCCGTTGCAAAGGTGGGGCCTTGATTTGTTAGGTTCGTTACCACCAGCACAAGGGAACTTAAGATATGTTGTAGTGGCAGTAGAATATTTTTCTAAATGGATTGAGGCAAGCCTTTAGCCACAATAACTTCAGTCACTATTCAAAAGTTTTTCTGGCAAAATATTGTTTGTCGTTTCGGAGTGCCGAAGGCTATTACTGTGGATAATGGAACACAGTTTGATTCCGAAGCGTTCAGAGAATTTTGTGAACAAATTGGCACGAAGATCCATTTTGCATCAGTTCGGCATCCGGAGTCGAATGGACTTGTTGAAAGGGCTAATGGCATCATAATGACAGGAATAATGAAGTTAATCTTCAATCAGCCTAGGGGAAAGTTGTCAGACGAATTAATCAAAGTGGTGTGGAGCCACAACACAACAATATCAAGATCAACAGACTTTACACCATTCAAACTACTGTTTGGTGATGAAGCAATAACTCCGGAAGAAGCCAAAGCAGGATCAATAAGAATAGTAGCTTCGGCAGAAGACGAAGCTGAAGCTAATTACTCTGTGGAAAAAGATGTTATAGAGGGGATCAGGCTTCAGGCTGTGGGAAACATCAACAAATACCAAGCTGAAACAATAAAATGGCGTGATAGAAAGGTTAGGCTAAAGAACATTGAACCAGGACATTTGGTGCTTCAAAGAGTAGCCAACCCAGAGACAGTAGGCAAATTACAGCTGAAGTGGGAAGGACCTTTTCTGGTAGTATCTTCGTCAAGACCCGGTTCCTACAGATTGAAGGATATGGACGGCAACGACATTCCTAGATCATGGAATGCGGACAAGCTTCGGCGATATTATGTTTAGCTTGATGTAATTTTTTCTATTCTTTCTTGTGGCACCCTTTTCCTTTCCAAAGGGGGAGAAAGGTTTTTAATGGGGCCACAACATGTAATTTTTCTTTTCCTTATTTCAATTCTATAAGAGCGATATCCCCCAAAGATGTAAATGTAAAAGCTGAGAGCGCACCATCGAGTGCAAAGGAAAAAGAAAAGAAAACAGGGAGAAGCTCAAAAGTCGTTCCTAAGGGAATGCAGAGCTTACAACAAAAAATAAACGCTGATTCCGCCGAAAGTAAAAGGCGAAGAAGCTCCTAAGGGAGGCTTACAGCGAAAAATAAATGCTGATTCCGCCGAAAGTAAAAGGCGAAGAAGCTCCTAAGGGAGGCTTACAGCGAAAAGTCAGCGCTGATACACCGAAAAGTAAACGGTGAAGCCAAAAAATAAACGGCAAAAAGATTTGAGTCATTCCCAAGGGAATGAAGGCTATGATTATGGTTTTGGATGTACATTCGGATAATCATTTGCACAATACATTACATCATGACATTTGCATTCATAAACATTCATTTAGACATATATAGGATCATTATCATCATACCATACAGAAAAGGAAGATGCTTCGGCTATGAGGAAAAACTTCGGAGAAAGAGGAAATTTTCATACTTCGTTGTGTACGAAAAGAAGGGAAGGTGTTTTTCGCCTTCGGATCAAAAATGAAATTTCGTCCACAGCAAAGCAGGTCGTACACGGATAAAGGGGAAAAGATATATTACAAGGTATGCACAAATTTACATAAGTTTTTCTACAATTATATTACAAAGATTTCTCCAGAATTTTTTGCAGAAAAGTCTTTTGCAGCAACTGTTAAGCTTCAGTCCGTCATTCTTCAACTTCGTCATCCTGTACATATTGAAACAGAATGAGAAAGATGCAGAATTTAAGGAGAAGGTAAAAGTAACAAGTATAAGTTTCTCACCGGCTTAAGGTGGCTCCGAGCTTCGTCACCAGCCATTTTTCGCCCGCCGTTTATCCAAATTTGGGTCATAAATCTGTTTCCTATGCTTCGGGCTAGGCTTGGGATGTCAACCAGATCTGCCGGTGACAAGCTTAAGTTTGGCCTATTTACAATTTTTCCGTGCGTACAGCCAGCCTTCAGGAAAGCGGTAGCTGTGCCTCGAGAAGCTAGCAGGGCACAGAAATCAGCATGCCCAGCAATAACTTCATAAAGTGCATCAACTTCACCCTCAATGTATTCCAAGGTGCTTGGCAAGTTTTCAGCTGAAGGTGTAAATTTATCAGAGCTGGCTCCAATTGAGTGAAACACAACCTTCAGCCGCTGCACACATCGGCTCCCGAAATCTAAGCATTTCTCCTGAAGCTCCTTCAATGATTTTTGCAAATTTGAATTCTTCTCGATTTCGGTCTTGAGATTTGTTTCGAGATTCTTCTTTTCCTGCTCAGACTTTTCTGATTTTATAAGTAATTCATTGTTTAATTTGTTATTTTCGGCTTGGGCTTCAGCCAATGAACCTTCCATAGAATGAATGACGAAGTCTTTCTTTTCCAAGGCAGCTTCGTGATCTTTAACTTTGATTTCAAGATCTTGAACGACGGAGTCTTTTTCCTTCAGAGCAGCTTCGTAATTTCTAACTTTGTTTTCTAGATCTTTGATGGTAGCTTCGTTCTTCTCATCTTCAAGATCTTGTTGCATTCTCAGCACTTTACTTAGAAGTATACTCTGCCAAAACAACCTTCGTCAGAAAATAACTTAATTCAAAATAAAAAAAATAATAAAAAATCGAGAGTTTTTTACCTTGAAATTAGCATAGAGCAAGCTACCGACGATATGCTGTCGCTGGTACCTGCAGAGGTCCGCTTCTATCTTCGGCAGACCAACGCTTTTGGAGAAGGTCCTAACAACCTTGGCCTCGGTTCGGTTCCGAATGCATCTCAGCTTCCCTTCATTGACCCCACCAAATAGCAGAGACCCTGGTTTGTATCCACAGGATATATCATATTTCTTTAGCTCTTCTTTTTTAGCGTCTGATAACTCTTGTCCAAGTATATCTTAAAAATTAAAATTTTCTTCTTCCAAAATGTCTTCAATCTGCTCTTTTTCTTTTTTTGTTGCTGTGTTCACTGCAACCACAGCAGCTTCTTCTTCAGCCATTCTCAGAAGTATATTGTCAATATCATCAAGCGTGGTTTCCAGGTTAGGATCTTCGTTGGTCCCGGTTTCGGCTCCGGTGGCTTCGGCTTCAGGGCTTGCTCCGGTAGCTTCGGCTCCGATGGCTTCGGCTCCTGTGGCTTCGGCTCCCCGGTTTCGGCTCCGGTGGTTTCGGCTCCGATGGCTGTGGTTTCGGCAGTGACAATTTTTGACGCCGATATCGGTGGCGGTGTCTGATGAATGACATCTGCCACTTGGATAATTCTTCGTTTTTTCGGCTTTGCGGGACTTTCTGCTGCCAAAGCTTCTTTGCCCTTATGAAAAAACTTCGTCAGTTCTGGCGCCAGCGGACTTAGCTTGACAGGCAAAGGTTCAATCATTACCTTCAGAATCTCTTCCACTTCGGCAGCAGAAGGTGTCGCAGGAGCTTCCTCCTCTCGGGCCGATGTCTTTGGTTTTGTAGATGCATGTTTTGGAGATGCAACTTTTCTTTTCCTTGGAACAGCTACCTTCGGCTCAGGTGATAAGGACATCACTATGAGTACGACTACACCAGCAGCACCTCCACATCAAGCGCCACTTCCTTCATTAGCTGGGCCAATCACTCGGGCCCGTGCCAGAGATCTTAACTTCGTCATGCTACTGAAGAATGAGGGCCCAGAAGAATAGACGACCAGCCCAACTGCGGCCCATAGTGGACGACCTAGGGTTGGCAGCCCCTAGCCCCTCTATTTATCCAGGAGCTGCGTCTCCTTTATTTTCGGGTTTTGTTTTACGTTAGCCTTAACTACTCTCGAACACGCGCAAATCTGCGTTGTCTTCGTGTATTCAGAACTCCACCCTCGAGTAATAGATTAGATTGCTCGCATCTTTTTCTTGTTCGTTCTTCGATTGCGCACAGGAAACGATCTTCGTGATCAGGCCGATCTCGCATCAGCAAGGTCGGTAACCACAGGGAGTTGGTTCAGCGATTGCATTGGCGCCTCGGGCTTGCTCGTCGTAGTCGGATCACAAGGGTCATCTTCCGCCAAATCGGAATTATCTCTACTCGCCGAAAGATCGGGCACCTCAACTACATCAATTGGTATCAGATTTCCAGGTTGATCGGTGAGTTTATCGAGCGTTTTTTTTCCTACAGTCCACAAAACCACATAAAAATTCAGGTTAGATCTTATCCCAGCACCCTTTTGAGCCTCGCACTTTCTTTTAATAATCTGCATTGTTGAATTTGTGTGCTTTCGCGTCATTTGTTGCTGGTTGCATTGTGTTCTTCCACCATTCAAACCCTAGCACCGCCACCATCTCCCGTTTGATCACGCCACAAACCGAGTCAACATTGTTTCCTTGTTTTTCTCCTTCGGTTACGTAAAAAAAAACAGAAAAAAAAACAAACCGAGTCAACAGCCGTTTCCTTGATTTTCTCCTTCGGTTACGAAAAAAACAGAAAAAAAACAAACCGAGTCAACGACCGCTTCCTTGTTTTTCTCCTTCGGTTACATCAAAAAAAACAGCAACAAAAAAAAAGAAAACGAAGGGGAAAGGATACGGTTGTTTCATCCCGGTCGTTTTTAAAACATAACTTGAGGAACCTTCCGTAAACCGGGCATAACTTTTCGCTCGGGTGTCCAAAAAATCTAAAATTTTTACAGGAGCTTGTTGACACCATTCTGAGGCCGGCCAAACACACCTTCGGTCTGTTTGGGGTTCGACAAAATTGTCAAAAAATTCAGGAAAATAAAGAAAAAAATTCGTCAAAGTTCTCGCACGCTTTTCAGAGAACTTCCTGATTTTCTATAGACCACATCTGATATCTGTTTTAGGTGAAACTTCGTGTAGCTCGTATCTTGTTGCTTCTTGTGTTGAGAAAAATATCAAAAAAATCATACAAAAAAGAAAAACAAAATCACCTGTGATTTCTACTAGTGCCTTTTTGGCATCACTAGTACAATATTTACGGTACTGCCATTCTGCTAGTTCCAACCATCCTTTGCACTTGTGGCCAGCAATATAGTTTTGTGTTTTGCACTATAATTCAACTTTGCATTATTGTTTGATCGTGCTAATCCTTGACTTGAGTGCAGCCTACCCACAACTCCACATATTTCTACGACGAGCAGGTTTCTGTTTCTCCACGCAATCGCTCATCCAATCTTTCACCGGTTCCACCTGTTGGTTGCAGTTCACCACTGTGGCTTGGTAAGAACGGATAAGAACTTGATAACAACACTAGTGTGAGTGCCTTGTGAGCAGTACACCCCTATTTTTGTCGTTGGTTTTTCTCCTTTTGGTGTTTGCGCTAACTATGGCAGGAGCACACGACATGGTGGATGCCCAGTTGCAGGAAGTAAGGGGACAAGTTGATGGACTTGCTGCTGACATTAGGACGATGCATGAACGGCTTGATTCAACGATCACTTCGACGACCGAGCGTTTCAACCAACTTGACCTTGCTCAAACGGCGACTCGCACCACACTCGACACCATCCTGGCACGCCTTGATGCATTGACCACAAAGATGGAGCAGGAATACGGCGGTGACACTGAGCAGGACGATGGAGATCGCCGTGGTCGTGCACGTCGTGTGGTTCGTCATCCCCCTAATGACTTATTTTCTAAGATTAAATTTAAAATTCCATCTTTTAATGGTAAATATGATCCTGCTGCATATCTTGATTGGGAATTAGAGGTAGAACAGAAATTTTCATGCCATGATATTCCTGCTAATAGCCAAGTGAAGGCTGCCATTAGTGAATTTACTGATTTTGCTTTAATTTGGTGGCGTGAGTATAAACAAAAACTTCCCATTAACAGTGTCATTACTTGGACCCAATTAAAAACTGCCATGTGCCACAGATTTGTTCCTTCCTATTATGCTCGTGATTTGCTTAACAAAATGCAGCGTTTTCAACAAGGTTCACAGTCTGTTGAGGAATATTACCAGGAGTTACAAAAGGGTATGCTTCGTTGTGGTTTAGTTGAGTCGGATGACGCTGCTATGGCGCGTTTTCGTGGTGGTTTGAACAGGGAAATTCAGGATATACTTGATTATAAGGATTATTTTGATATAACCACATTGTTTGAATATGCTTGCAAAGCTGAACGTGAAGTGCAGGGACAACGATCAAAGACATATACTAACTCTCTTGCAGGCCGGGGTCCAACACACAGCTCAACTCCTTCCAGCCCTGCACCTTCTACGCCTAGCACTACATCGCGCACAGGGACGACCAAGCCAGTGGCGCCCCCTGCCAAAGGCGCCGCTTCTTACACAGGACGTACACGGGATATTCAGTGCCATCGTTACAGAGGGTTGGGGCATATGATTCGGGACTGCCCAAACAAGCGTACCTTGCTTATACGTGACAATGGTGAGTACTCTTCAGCCAGTGATTCTGAGGAAACTAGTCATGCTATGATTGCCACTAACCATGCAGAAAATGAGGAAGTCCACGTTGATCCCATCGACGCCGATAGGTATGAGAGTCTTGTTGTGCAGCGTGTTCTCAGCACACAGGTTGCCCAGGCCGAAAAAATCAGCGACACACTCTATTCCATACCAAGGGCGTCGTGCACGAACGGTCGATTCGCATCATCATCGATAGTGGCAGCTGCAACAATTTGGCAAGTACAGCGTTGGTAGAGAAATTATCCTTGCCCACTCGCACACATCCACATCCGTATCACATTCAATGGCTTAATGATGGTGGTAAAATAAAGGTAACACGTTCGGTACGTGTCCCCTTTTTGCTGGGTTCTTATTCTGATTATGCTGATTGCGATGTTATTCCTATGGAAGCATGCTCTTTGTTATTGGGTCGACCTTGGCAATATGATACTGATAGTTTACATCATGGTCGTTCAAATCATTATTCTTTCATGTTTAAAGGCCAGAAAATAATTATACATCCAATGACCCCTGACCAAATTTTGAAAGATGATCTTACTAGGGCTGCTAAAACTGCACAACAAGTCAAATCGACATCAGCTGCACCTATTAAATCTGAAATCAAGTTGCACTCTCCTGTTTTACTTGCTACACGTGCTGATTTTGATGATCTCCATGAAGCTCATATGCCCTGTTATGCACTTGTATGCTCGCGCATGCTTGTTCCGCTTGATGATGCACCGTCTTTGGATATACCCCCTGCTGTTGTTAACCTTTTGCAGGAGTATGCTGATGTTTATCCTACGGACTTACCACCGGGTCTTCCTCCCCTCCGTGGCATTGAGCATCAGATCGATCTCATCCCCGGCGCTTCTCTTCCGAACCGCGCCCCGTACCGTACAAATCCAGAGGAGACGAAGGAGATCCAGCGCCAGGAGCAGACGCTGCTTGATAAGGGTTACATTCGTGAGTCTCTTAGCCCTTGCTCGGTTCCTGTTTTACTCGTTCCAAAGAAAGATGGGTTATGGCGTATGTGCGTAGATTGTCGTGCTATTAATAACATCACAGTTCGTTATCGATATCCTATTCCACGCCTTGATGATATGTTAGATGAGCTTAGTGGTGCCGTTATTTTCTCTAAGGTTGATTTGCGTAGCGGTTACCATCAGATTAGAATGAAACTCGGTGATGAATGGAAAACGGCTTTTAAAACGAAATTTGGTTTATATGAATGGTTGGTTATGCCATTTGGATTGACTAATGCTCCCAGCACCTTTATGCGTTTAATGAACGAAGTTCTACGGGCCTTCATAGGTTTGTTTGTTGTTGTTTATTTCGATGATATCCTTATTTACAGCAAGTCTATAGAGGAGCATTTAGAACATTTGCGTGCTGTTTTTGATGCTTTGCGTGCTGCTCGCTTGTTTGGTAACATGGAAAAGTGCACATTTTGCACGCAACGTATCTCGTTTCTTGGTTATGTGGTTACTCCGCAGGGCATTGAGGTGGATAGCAGCAAGATTGCTGCCATTCGGGAGTGGCCTACACCGACGACGGTCACACAAATTCGGAGCTTTCTTGGACTTGCCGGTTTCTACCGCAGATTTGTTCGTGATTTTAGCTCCATTGCAGCGCCTCTACATGAGCTTACAAAGAAAGATGTGCCGTTTGCTTGGAGTGATTCGCAGGAGGTAGCGTTCAGCACTTTGAAAGATAAGTTAACCCAAGCTCCCCTCTTGCAATTGCCTGATTTTAATAAAGTTTTTGAGCTTGAATGCGATGCTAGCGGTATTGGGCTAGGTGATGTTTTGTTACAAGAAGGAAAACCAGTTGCATATTTTAGTGAAAAATTAAGCGGTGCTAGTCTGAAATATTCTACTTATGATAAGGAGCTTTACGCTTTAGTGCGCACTTTGCATACACGGCAGCACTATCTTTGGCATCGTGAGTTCATAATTCATTCTGATCATGAGGCTTTAAAACATACCCAAACAAATCTGAACCGTCGTCATGCTAAATGGGTCGAATTCATTGAGTCCTTTCCTTACATTATTAAACACAAGAACGGGAAGGACAATGTTATTGCTGATGCTTTGTCTCGTCGCTATACCATGCTGTCACAATTAGATTTTAAAATCTTTGGTTTGGACACTGTGAAGGATCAATATGTTGACGATGCTGATTTTAAAGATGCTTTCGGCCATTGTATTAATGGGATACCATGGGGCAAATTCCACATACAGGATGGGTTCCTGTTTCGCGCTAACAAGTTGTGTGTTCCAGCTAGTTCGGTTCGTCTTTTGTTGTTACAGGAGGCGCATGGAGGCGGTCTCATGGGGCATTTTGGCGTCTACAAAACGCATGAGGTGTTGGCTGCCCACTTCTTTTGGCCTCGGATGCGCGCTGATGTTGAGCGCCTTGTTGCACGCTGCACTACTTGTCAGAAAGCTAAGTCACGGTTGAACAACCATGGTTTGTATATGCCTTTGTCTGTCCCTTCTTCTCCTTGGCTTGATATCTCTATGGACTTTGTTTTGGGCTTGCCTAGAACTAAGAAGGGGAGGGATAGTATTTTTGTGGTTGTTGATAGATTCTCTAAAATGGCTCACTTTATACCTTGTCATAAAACTGATGATGCTAGCATTGTTGCTGAATTGTTCTTTAGAGAAATTATTCGTTTACATGGTATTCCAAAAACAATAGTCTCTGATCGCGATGCTAAGTTTCTAAGCCATTTTTGGAGATCTCTTTGGAATAAATTGGGAACTAAATTGTTGTTTAGCACTACTTGTCACCCTCACACTGATGGACAAACTGAGGTAGTAAATAGAACTTTATCTACCATGCTTAGGGCTGTTTTAGACAAGAATTTGAGACGTTGGGAGGATTGCTTGCCTCATGTTGAATTTGCTTACAATCATGCCACACATTCTTCTACAAAGATGTGCCCTTTCCAGATTGTTTATGGTTACATTCCTAGGGCACCTATTGATTTGATTTCACTTAATGCTGCGAACGCCCCACATGTAGATGCTTCTGCACATGTTGAACAAATGATTACCATACATGAACAAACGAAACAGAACATTGCTGCTACTAATGCAAAAAATCAGGTTGCTGGTAGTAAAGGAAGAAAACATGTTACTTTTGAGCCAGGTGATATGGTTTGGTTGCACTTGAGAAAGGATCGGTTTCCTACTTTGCGCCGTTCTAAATTAATGCCTCGTGCTGCTGGTCCTTTTAAGGTGCTAACAAAGATTAATGATAATGCTTATATCCTTGACCTGCCTGCGGAATTTGGTGTTTCCACTAGTTTTAATGTTGCAGATTTGGAACCATATATGGCCGAGGATGAGGAGTTGTCGTCGAGGACGACTTCACTTCAAGAAGGGGAGTGATGTGCACCCGTTGGGTGATTGCCCGATCTTTCGATGAGAGGGTGTGGAATAACTCGATTGGGGGAGGAGACGACGTTCACGGCCCGACTACAGCCTTCCAAAGACGCTGCGCCTTAGCAACCGATACACCACCTCCTATGGCTGTCACGATCTTGTGGAGCGTGACACCCTGGCCACTAGGGCACTCGTCCTGCAAGCAATCGAAGAACTAGCAAGAACAAGTAGAACAAGTACTGAATTACCAGATCTAAATGTAGGTTTAAAAATCAAACTCCAATATGGTGGGGTTCCGAAGACAAGAAGACGGGCGGCTGAACTAGCACGCGCGCTTGCAAGCAAGTAGCGAGAGCTAAACTTGATCTAAACAAAACCCGCTGTTCTTGGTGGCGGCTAGGGGGTTTATAAACATGGGAGGACGACCACAAGGGTATTGGGGTCGTGCTGCAACCCTAGGATGCGTCCCTAATGGACCTAACTTGATACACGACCCATTGGGCCAAAATAGGGTGACGCAGCACCATGGGCAGAAAAGGCAGGAAATGTCTCGGTAAGAAAACAATGATTACGGCGGCCTCAGAACAGATATGACTATAATTCCGGATCCATATGAAAGTAGACTTGATAAGCTTTCCATGTTGTGCTTGAACATTCCAATCCGAGCCCGCATCTGACCGTGGTGACCGTCACAAGTTGGTGTTCTTCTGCAGTCCGAATCCAGCATGTTCAAATCCTTTTCCCTTTCGGTCTTCTCCCTGATTCCTAAGCAAAACAAGAGTGCACGGGTCTCCATGGTCTAAATATGATGGACATGAACTCAAGAGTGTAATCACCTGATGGTTGAGTTGACGAGCACGAGCGCGAGTAATGGGACCAGAAATTGGTACTTGTATTGGTATAGATGCATCAGTAGTGTGGATGTCTTCATCATTCTCCCCTTCTTGCATTTGAGTCGTCCTCGACTCAAGCTCAACTTCCTCTCCCAAGTAGGGCTTTAAATCTGCAATGTTAAATGTGGGGCTAACCCCAAAGTCTGCAGGCAGATCTAGCCTATATGCATTGTCGTTAATTTTCTCTAGTACTTTAAACGGTCCATCGGCTCGAGGCAACAATTTAGATTTTCGTAATTCAGGAAACCTTTCCTTTCTCAAATGCAACCAAACTAAATCTCCAGGTTCAAAATTTATTTCCTTTCTACCTTTATCACTAGCAAACTTATATCTAGCATTCATACGCTCTATGTTTTCTTTAGTAGTTTCGTGCAGTTTTAACATCAATTCAGCACGCCTAGTAGCATCAAAATTTAGTTTTTCAGAAGATGGCAAAGGCATTAAATCAATAGGAGCACGAGGTAACAAACCATATACAATCTGAAATGGGCACATCTTTGTAGTAGAATGCAATGATCGATTATAAGCAAATTCAATATGAGGCAAACAGTCCTCCCACATCTTAATATTCTTCTTTAGAACTGCCCTTAACATAGTAGACAAAGTTCTATTCACAACTTCAGTTTGACCATCAGTTTGAGGATGACATGTAGTAGAAAATAAAAGCTTAGTCCCCAATTTTGCCCACAAAGTCCTCCAAAAATGACTAAGAAATTTAGCATCACGATCAGAAACGATTGTGTTGGGCACACCATGCAAGCGAACAATTTCACGAAAGAACAAATCAGCAATATGAGTAGCATCGTCAGTTTTATGACATGGTATGAAATGTGCCATCTTAGAAAATCTATCAACAACCACAAACACACTATCACGTCCCTTCCTAGTCCTAGGCAATCCCAGCACAAAATCCATAGAAATATCTTCCCAAGGAGCACTAGGAACGGGTAGAGGCAAATACAAACCGTGTGGATTTAACCGTGACTTCGCCTTTTGGCATGTCGTGCAACGAGCAACCAATCTCACCACATCTCTTCTCATCTTGGGCCAAAAGAAATGACCAGCAAGTATGTCCTCCGTTTTCTTTGCTCCAAAATGTCCCATTAAGCCACCTCCATGTGCTTCCTGTAACAACAACAAACGAACGGAGCTAGCTGGAATGCATAGCTTGTTAGCTCTAAACACAAACCCATCACTAACGATATATTTGTTCCATCCTTTCCCATCTTTACAATGCAGCAACACATCTTTAAAATCAGCATCATGAACATATTGGTCTTTAATCGTCTCTAATCCAAAGATTTTGTAGTCAAGTTGATTCAGCAAAGTATATCTCCTAGACAAAGCGTCAGCAATGATATTCTCTTTTCCTTTCTTGTGCTTAATAACATAAGGAAACGATTCGATAAATTCAACCCACTTAGCATGTCTACGGTTCAGTTTTCCTTGACTACGAATATGTTTCAAAGATTCATGATCAGAATGAATAACAAACTCTTTGGGCCACAAATAATGCTGCCATGTTTCTAATGTTCGCACAAGAGCATATAATTCCTTATCATAAGTAGAATAATTTAGAACAGACCCACTCAATTTTTCACTAAAATATGCAACAGGTTTGCCTTCTTGTAACAAAACACCACCCAATCCAATTCCACTAGCATCACATTCAAGCTCAAAAGTCTTATTAAAATCAGGAAGTTGGAGGAGAGGTGCATGTGTCAACTTATCTTTCAGCACGTTGAAAGCGTGCTCTTGTACTTTGCCCCAACTAAAATGCACTCCCTTCTTCGTAAGCTCATTCAAAGGTGCAGCAATGGTGCTAAAGTCCTTCACAAAACGGCGATAGAAGCCAGCAAGTCCTAGGAAACTCCGCACCTGTGTGATAGTCTTTGGCATAGGCCATCCATGTATCGCTTCTACCTTGGCTTGATCAACCTCAATTCCCTGTGGAGTCACAACATAACCAAGAAACGAAACTCGATCGGTGCAAAATGTGCACTTCTCAAGGTTACCAAATAAACGTGCATCTCGTAAAGCATTAAAAACAGCACGCATGTGATCAACATGTTCATCCATAGATTTGCTGTAGATCAATATGTCATCAAAGTATACTACCACAAATTTTCCAATGAAGGCACGCAAAACCTCGTTCATTAATCTCATGAAAGTGCTAGGTGCATTAGTTAACCCAAAAGGCATGACTAACCACTCATACAATCCGAACTTAGTTTTGAAAGCAGTTTTCCATTCATCTCCCAATTTCATACGAATCTGGTGGTACCCACTACGCAAATCAACTTTAGAAAAGACAATGGCACCACTCAATTCATCAAGCATATCATCTAAACGTGGAATAGGGTGTCGATAACGTATCGTGATATTATTAATAGCCCTACAATCAACACACATACGCCATGTTCCATCTTTTTTAGGCACTAAAATAACCGGAACAGCACACGGACTAAGAGACTCACGCACGTAACCTTTGTCGAGTAGTTCTTGCACTTGTCGCTGAATTTCTTTTGTTTCCTCTGGATTTGTCCTATATGGCGCACGATTCGGCAAAGATGCACCAGGAATAAGATCAATTTGGTGCTCAATCCCTCGTATAGGTGGCAGCCCCTCTGGTATCTCACTTGGAAATACATCAGAATACTCCTGCAAAATGTTAGTAATAACAGGAGGCAAAGAATGCTGCATATCTTGAATTGAAATCAAAGCATCCTTGCATACCAAGGCGTAGGCAACAGTAGTGGAAGCAAATAATTCATTAACATCAGTTTTTGTTGCAAGCAAGCAATGTCCTTTCAATTTTATCCCATCTTTGTTATTACCAACAGCTTTAATATTCTTGTTGTTCTCAGTTTTAGCTTTGGTAGCTTTAGCAACATCATCACGCACAATAGCCTCAGGGGACATGGGAAGCAAAATAATTTTCTTATCATGGTGTATGAGAGAATATTGATTTGATCTACCATGATGCATACAATCTGAATCAAATTGCCATGGTCTACCTAGCAGAATATTACAAGCATCCATAGGCACAACATCACAGTCAACAACATCACGATATGAACCAATAGCAAAATTAATTCGTACCAACTTGGTTACCTTGACCTTACCACTATTGTTGAGCCATTGAATGTGATATGGATGTGGGTGCGGTTTGGTCGTAAGTGCAAGCTTCTCCACCATGTCGCTGCTAGCCAAGTTGTTGCAGCTACCTCCATCAATGATCAAACGACATGAACGCTCCTTAATGACACACTTTGTTTGAAACAATGTATGTCGCTGATTCTGCTCTGCCTTCTCCATTTGTGCACTAAGCACACGCTGTACAATGAGGCTCTCATAATGCTCTGCATCATCTGCACCAATCTGTTCTTCGGGTGGTTCCTTAGTGCCTGCATCATCAGCCGCAAGCAAAGCAAGTGTAGCTTCATCCAAATCACTAGCAGAAGAATACCCACCATCGTCTTTTACCACCAAAACACGCTGATTAGGACAATCACGCTGCACGTGTCCATAGCCCTTGCATCGATAACACAGAACATCTCTTGTTCTACCCGTGGAGGCTACTGAAGAGGCACTACCTGCTGGTTTCTGGGCAGATTTGGTTGCTGAATTTGTGGAAGATGCACGTGGTTTGTCGCCGGAGGAAGGCGGGGGTGCTGGTCGACTTGGCGAGGGAGTTGGTGCTAGTGTACGACCGGTCATGGACGTAGTCGTGCGCTGTTGCCATGGTGTAGATGTTCCTGCAGAAACATTAGACCTTGCACTAGCACGTCGTCCCTGCACTTCCCTTTCAGCTTTGCAAGCAAGATGAAACAATCGGGTTACATTAGCATAATCTTTATAAGCAAGGATGTCCTGAATTTCCCTATTTAACCCGCCCAAAAATCTAGCCATAGCAGATTCCTCACCCTCCTCTATGTTACAACGCAGCATACCCATTTGTAATTCCTGATAATATTCTTCTACACTTTTAGTACCCTGTCTCAATTGTTGCAACTTGTTTAACATATCACGTGCATAATAAGAAGGAACAAATCTAGCCCGCATGACCCGTTTCAACGCATCCCAAGTTTGTGGCATGTTATTAGGATTCTTCTTACCATGTTCTATCCACCAAACAGAAGCAAATTCAGTAAACTCACTAGTAGCAGCTCTAACCCGCGCATTCTCAGGAAATTCATGGCATGCAAACTTTTGATCAACCGCAATCTCCCAAGTAATGTAAGCATCAGGGTCATATTTACCATCAAAAGGAGGTATTTTAAATTTAACCTTACTAAAAGCATCATCATTACCATGTACCTCACGTCGGCGAAAACCACCCATACCTCTACGGTTAGTACGTAGTCGCCGGCGATTAGGTGCTTCTTGGTCATCTTGTTCAGTATCAGCAACATAGTCATCCCAGTTACCTTCGGCGCCCTCATCACGCCCACCATTGGTATTAGCATGCATCTCATCAAATCGCCTCAAGAGTGCGACAAGGCTCTTGTCAATATGAGCAACTGTCATTTCCACATTTGCAAGTTTGGTGTTTGTGTCGATCTGTGTGGCCTCCAATTGCCCCATCTTTTCATTCGTCACCTGCATGTCATTATCAAGACCTTCCGTGTGCGTTTTCACCAGCCTTACAAAGTGTTGTATGATACCCTTGGTGCGAGGAGAGTGTGGCATATTACGAGAAGCATCATCAACCTCCAATCCTGCCATGGTTAGATGAACAGAGGCAACAAGAAAAAAAAATGTGAAGGAATAAAAACTCTACAACTATTAGGATGTAGCTACTGCAAGGCGCTCACTCTCAACCTGCCTCACAAGCTCTTACCAATTCTTACCTTGCACAACAGGAGGGGTCAGCAACCAACAAGTCTGCAACCGTGGAATAAGTGTATCGGTGCCGCAGCAACACGACCTGTCAAACTGTAGTCGAAATATGTAGAGTTGTAGGTGGGCTGAAGCAAGGAATACACTAGTACCACGTTAGTTACAAAAGCAAGCTGAATAATCGTTCAACGGTGGTACTGTGCTGGTCCTAGGCTAAACCAGGCTAGAGACGTGAGCCTAGGCACAAAGGTAGTCACTGAAAAAGAACAACTAGCACAGCACAAAGAGAAACAACAGATTTAGAGATTCAGCCCCCTTCTTCTTCTTTTCCTTTTTTTTTTCTTTTCTATTCTTTTTTTTTCTTCTTCTTCTGTTTTTTTTGCAGGGGCCTAAACCCTTTTTTTTCACTATGACAACCCAAACAATAAAGATATTGCTAACAACCCCTTTAAATCAGATTTAACAAATCTTGTTAATATAGGAAGTCCAGAAATCTCTACGATGATTGCGGAGCGCTCAGAACGAATTTTGAGATAAGGTCAGATCCGTTGGAAAGAAGATAAGATAAGCTTTCCAGATTGTATTTAAACTTCAAAATCGGATATGATATGTATCCGTGGTGGCAAAAACGAACCAGAGATGTTTTTGGTGATGGTGGATCTCGTGGTGACCAAAACGTGGTAGAACTCAAAACTCTAAAGGAATAAACTAAGACCAGCAACTCGACACAACCGATGCAACCAAAAACTCAACAAGCCCTAACTAAGTAGTACTAGTAAATGCTCAATGGTTTATAGGATTGCGGTAAAACTAATCTACTATTTTTTTGGCTTTTTCTGGACTATAGGAGATAAGAAAACAGCGAAGAAAAGTAAATCTCTCACCGATAAACCTTGCTCTGATACCAACTGATGTGCACCCGTTGGGTGATTGCCCGATCTTTCGATGAGAGGGTGTGGAATAACTCGATTGGGGGAGGAGACGACGTTCACGGCCCGACTACAGCCTTCCAAAGACGCTGCGCCTTAGCAACCGATACACCACCTCCTATGGCTGTCACGATCTTGTGGAGCGTGACACCCTGGCCACTAGGGCACTCGTCCTGCAAGCAATCGAAGAACTAGCAAGAACAAGTAGAACAAGTACTGAATTACCAGATCTAAATGTAGGTTTAAAAATCAAACTCCAATATGGTGGGGTTCCGAAGACAAGAAGACGGGCGGCTGAACTAGCACGCGCGCTTGCAAGCAAGTAGCGAGAGCTAAACTTGATCTAAACAAAACCCGCTGTTCTTGGTGGCGGCTAGGGGGTTTATAAACATGGGAGGACGACCACAAGGGTATTGGGGTCGTGCTGCAACCCTAGGATGCGTCCCTAATGGACCTAACTTGATACACGACCCATTGGGCCAAAATAGGGTGACGCAGCACCATGGGCAGAAAAGGCAGGAAATGTCTCGGTAAGAAAACAATGATTACGGCGGCCTCAGAACAGATATGACTATAATTCCGGATCCATATGAAAGTAGACTTGATAAGCTTTCCATGTTGTGCTTGAACATTCCAATCCGAGCCCGCATCTGACCGTGGTGACCGTCACAAGTTGGTGTTCTTCTGCAGTCCGAATCCAGCATGTTCAAATCCTTTTCCCTTTCGGTCTTCTCCCTGATTCCTAAGCAAAACAAGAGTGCACGGGTCTCCATGGTCTAAATATGATGGACATGAACTCAAGAGTGTAATCACCTGATGGTTGAGTTGACGAGCACGAGCGCGAGTAATGGGACCAGAAATTGGTACTTGTATTGGTATAGATGCATCAGTAGTGTGGATGTCTTCATCAGGGAGGATGATGAGGACATCACTATGAGTACGACTACACCAGCAGCACCTCCACATCAAGCGCCACTTCCTTCATTAGCTGGGCCAATCACTCGGGCCCCTGCCAGAGATCTTAACTTCGTCATGCTACTGAAGAATGAGGGCCCAGAAGAATAGACGACCAGCCCAACTGCGGCCCATAGTGGACGACCTAGGGTTGGCAGCCCCTAGCCCCTCTATTTATCCAGGAGCTGCGTCTCCTTTATTTTCGGGTTTTGTTTTACGTTAGCCTTAGCTACTCTCGAACACGCGCAAATCTGCGCTGTCTTCGTGTATTCAGAACTCCACCCTCGAGTAATAGATTAGACTGCTCGCATCTTTTTCTTGTTCGTTCTTCGATTGCGCACAGGAAACGATCTTCGTGATCAGGCCGATCTCGCATTAGCAAGGTCGGTAACCACAGGGAGTTGGTTCAGCGATTGCATTGGCGCCTCGGGCTTGCTCGTCGTAGTCGGATCGCAAGGGTCATCTTCCGCCAAATCGGAATTATCTCTACTCGCCGAAAGATCGGGCACCTCAGCTACATCATCAGGGCTCGGTTTTTCAGAAATTTCTTTTTCCTTTTTAGCCAATTTGGTGCTTTCTTTGTCCAGGGCGCTGGCAATCCTCTTTCTCTTTGGGCCTTCGGCATCTCTGCCCAGTTGCTCATAATCAGGGTAATCAAAATTCAAGGCATCTAGCACACGATTCAATCTTCGCTTCGGACGAGTGCCGAAGGATGCAGTCATCAACTGATCTTCTTTCTTAGAATAATTTCTGAGGATATCGTTGCACATAATCTCGATTGTGTCCAACCACTCCTGGCAGGGTTTTTTAAAGTGTTTCTTGAACTTGTAGTAATAAGGCAATCGAACAAGTTCTCCCTTTTTCTTTTCTCCCTACAGCTTCGGCATCTCCCAATCCCTCATTGTTGGGAACACTTTAAAAGCCAGAAATTCCTGCACCAAGTCTCTAGTGCCAATATGATCTGAAATCACACGAAATTCAGCCAAAGCAATTTGGCTCGAGCTCCCCCTTATCATGTTGCATCGGGGCCTCGTTTCTCCGAGGTTAGCTCTAGCGGACTCTGGACCAATTTATCTTCATCTTTATCAACTTTAACATAAAACCATTCAGACTTCCATCCGGCTGGCCATTTGCTTCGGTAGCTTATCACTGGAAACTTTGTAGTCTTGCGATAAGCAAAGTTGTAACATCCAAAATTCTCATGAAGACCATCTCCTCTGGCTTTAGTCTGATAGTGTAGTTCATGAACTCGGCAGAAACCCTCACCGAACGGTTCCACTCCCTGGCTACGAAGGGCCCAAATATAAATGCTTAATCTAACAATAGCATTAGGGGTCAGCTGATGAAGGTAAACCCCAAACTTCTTCAAAACATCAGCAATCATCCCATTCAAAGGAAATCTTAATCATGCTTTAAAGAAGCTTTTGAACACTACAACCTCATTCTTTTCCGGCTTCAGAGTAATTTCCTCTCCGCCAAAACGAATCAGCTCCTTTTTTTGCTTCACTGAAGTAGCCCAGTTTCACCATTTTGGGAAGATCAGCTTCAGAGATGGTGGACTTTCCAAAATCCAAATGACTAGGTGTACTTGGCATCCCGCAGCTGTACTCATCTTCGGAACCAGCTTCTTCAACATCAGCTTGTGTTGCTTCGGCAGCAGGTGTGTCCTCTGATGAAACCAGCCCAGAACGCCTCATTGCTTCAGAAATCGGAACAGTTTCAACGGCTTCGGTCTCGTCTCCATCACGCTCAACCCTAGCAGTAGAGCGTACTCTGGCCATTTGATTTTAAATTTTCTTGAAAAAAATTCTTGGAAGTTAATAACCTTTTTTCCGAAGCTCTTCTCGTGACGAAGCACAATCCAAACTGGAGCTTCGTTTGAATGCAAAAGTCAAGCTCCGGCTATGGTTAAATTTTTGGCAGCAAAACAGTGCAATAGCAATGAATGCTGTGGTAACTTCACACCTACATGTCTGTTTATATAGTGTTGCAGGTAAGAAGGTGAATCGTCAAGATTTTTACACCGCGCAAACAGTCGCTCGCACCCATTGAACGGTGGGCCGCAAAAACTAAGAAAGTGAACCTGCATGGTGGGACCACTCCGCGCTCGGAAACTGTATCATTTCTCGACAACGAGCTCAGGGAAGGTGTTTTTCGGACCTTCGGCTTCCCGAAGCCTAAGAGACTTTTTTCACGGATCAAGCTCGTTACGAAAAACGATCTAGCACCACGAAGGGGCTACTGTTGGGACCATGCTTCGTCGCCGAAGGTCCTGCAGTAAGAATCAGCTTCGGCTAAAGCTGCTTATACGTGAGCCAAAGCTACCACTCATGAAGCTTCAGTTTTATAACGTATCCGAAGATGAAGGATCGAACCGACTTAAAGATAGAATGACCTTTTAGTCCATAAGGGTCTGAGTCATTGTTGTAAACTTTTATAAGGGGTATGATTGTAATTCCTTATAGGCTGTGTCCTGTGCCTATAAATAGTGAACAATATTCCTTTACTGTTCACACAATCCTGTAATTGCAAACGCATTGCTCTGGAATTATTGTTTTCTGCCAAGGCCAAGGTATAAAAATGCCTAAACATTATGTTTCGATATTTAAATTCATATAATAAAATATGTGAATAATTGTCTATCTAAGGCATTTCTCTCTCTAATACTTCATGTTTTTATATTTTATTTCATATTGTTTTATAAGTTTGACCACGAAGGTATGACCTTCGTGATATTTCGCTCATGGTCTTCGTCCGAAGTTCATTAAATCCTTGAGGAGATAATGCTTTAGCGGACGAAGGGCATTAATATTTAACATTTTATGTTGCCTTGTTCTTGATTCATAGCATTTGAGAACAAGTCCCCAACAAGCACGTACATTTTAGTGATATATATATATATATATATATATATATATATATATATATATATATATATATATATATATTAACAAGATTCTTAGCTGCAATTATTGGGGTGAGACTTGTAAATCTTTCTAATCTATCTCTTCTTTTCCATTTTCTTTGAGGTCCTTCAGGTGCGTTTGAACTATAAGTTAGTGATTTAAATTTCCAAAAAAATTTGCAAAAATTACAGTGGCTTCTCACTGGTGTATAACTCTCGGTCTTAAATTTTGGGGTTTAAAAAGTTAGGGGTTCTCTCTGTACAAAATTATTAATTATTAGGGCAGAGGGGGTGTTTTGAACTACAACTCCCTTTTTACAGTGGGTTATCTCTAAGGCTTATTTTTGCTGACTTTTAGGTGTAATAACATGGTCTTGTGCAAATTTTCATCCATTAATACTTAATGGTTATTTTACTCTGATTTTTTAAAGTTTCTAGCCAAAGGGGTGCTTTCTACTACCATTACACTTGAACAATATCAAACAACAGGTTTCTAAATTTTTTTATCTTCTTCTTTGTGCAAGAGCAATCATTCTAGAATTTGGTAACTTTTTGCTTAAGGGA
Organism: Zea mays; assembly: GCF_902167145.1. Lineage (NCBI taxonomy): Eukaryota > Viridiplantae > Streptophyta > Magnoliopsida > Poales > Poaceae > Zea > Zea mays. Next base: position 96,412,047 of record NC_050097.1, read on the forward strand.
AAGGGTGGTAAGAATTTCTTGAATTAAATGACCTTTTTCATAAGGTAGGGGCAATGGGTATTATTTTGTAGTTTTGAATAGGTTTTGCATTTTTCTCTGGTGGCCTACTTCATTAATAATCTGGTAAAAATTTATTTGCCCATTGTTGCGCACTTTTTGGCTTACTTATGATTTAATTGGAATATGGCTAAATACCAAGTTTTATTTGTTCGACCCACTTAAGATGATGGGCTGGGGTGTTTATTATTTTTGTAGGGGTGTTCTAGTAGTTAGGAGTCTACTAAATTTTTCTTACCAATTTTGAAATGTTCCTTATATTTTTAATAATGTCCTTTTTGGTTTTATTAGTGCCTAATAAAACATTCTACCTTGAATTTGTTCTGGACTAGGGTTCTTTATATTTTTCCTAAGTTCTTCATTATTTAAGTGGATTAGGAAAAATATATACATCCTCTGTTCCTTAATTTTTTATTTCCTTTCCTAATTTTCTAAGTTTTGGGCCGATATGGCTTTTAATAGATAACCCTGTGTTAATCTTTTATACTAGGGTGCTTAGTATTTTTAAACAGTGCCTAAGTTGGGTTTGGACTTCTACAATTTTTCTTAAGTCGAGCATAGAAACATAACTATTTTTCTCCATTTTAATAAGGTTTGGGTAGTTTCCTTATTTAATTTCAAACTCTAAAATTTAATACATAAAGCATAGGTTTAGTATTTTTATTTCATAGTTCATAATCTTCTGAATTCAGTAAAATTGGTTTGACTAAATTTGGTTAATTATTTCTCAAGATATAAATTTATTATGTTCTCTGCCTATTTTAAAATAATAAACAGAAATAGATTAAAGGAAAAAGGGTTTTGCATCTGGGTCCCTAGCGAAAGGTTCTAAGTCCATTACAGACAGGTCCTGGGTTTACTATTCACATGAGTCTATGACTATGCAGAAAACCCCCTAGGTTTTTGCTAAATCGAATATGCGATCCTTCCCTTAATGGAACAGTGACCGCGGCGGAGGAAAAGGGCGGATGGGCTCACCGGCGGCGAGACTGCTCCGGTGATGTGGTCGAGGGTCTAGGGGAGGTCTTGACGGTCATGCCGATGTGCGGATCGTCTCTGGCGATGGTCGGAGTAGGTCGGTCCACGTGCGCAAGCGGGCGAACTCGTCGGCGGCGAGGAATCCAGCCTGCTCACGGCGCGATAGTCCAATTGAACGGGTTAGAGAGCTTCACTGGATGCTAGGGAAGACGTAGGCACGAGGAATTGGAAACTGGCTTACCGGTTTGCCGTGGCCACGTGTGCCGGCGGGGATTACAACTCCAGCGAGGGTGGAACATCTTCTCCGGTGAAATAGCGCCCGATTTCTTGCTTCGAGGAGCTCTACGGGGCTCTGGGGGAAGCTGACCAAGGCACGGGATTGAGTGGGGATGGCTTGGAGGGGTCTGGCCATGGTGGCCGAGCGCTTGAGTTGCTTGGCGGGCGGCGCAGAGCTCGCCAGAGCAAAGCGCTGGGCTTGAGACGTTAAGTGAGGCGCGGAGGGAGTACGGCCGAGGCTTGCCTGTTCTTATAGACGCAGCGCGGTGCACGAGCGAGCGTGGACCGGCGTGGGCGCGCACGGGCGTGCACGGCTGGGCGCGGGTGTGCGAACTGGCGTGAACTGGGCGTGTCAGCCGTGATCGAACACGTGGCTCCATTGTTTCTGCTCGAGTTCTAACGCCGATAGGGCGCATCTTTGCGAATTCGGGCAAGATCGTTGTGTAAGATTTGTTCTCCCGACTACACCCTATCGTTTGCGCGTGGAGCCGAGTGATTTCGGGTCAAGGGCAGAGAGTTGTCGCCTCGGCAATGTGGCAGTGTTACAGGGTGGAGTCCCGAGGCAAATCCCTGCCTCATGTCAAACGGCCGAGTTTTGCTCCCAAATTTTTCCAGGGTGTGTTCAAGGTAATTTGGCGTTACTTTCATATTTGGGTTTTGTAGATTTGAGTTTTGGAAAATAGATAACACGGCTGAACTTTACAAAGGGCTAAAAATTCAGTTCTGAATTTTCTGAATTTCCTTTTTCAAGTTTAGCTTGAGGGGTCTTTTTGAGAATTTTGCAAAGCTTTGCTGATCAAACTTTCTGACTATATTTTGTAGTTTATTTAGTGGACTTTAACTTTGTTATTTGGTTCTCATCATGATTTTGTGTTTTTCAAAATCTTTTTACAAGTTTTTCCCTGTTTGCAATAAAATGGCCTATTTAGAGTTATTTAGGGTTTATGAATTCTTCTCACCCTGAGGTGCATGACATGGTTAAGTCATAATTCTTAAGATGAAAAAGACTTAATTAAACCTTTGTTCCTAATTATTGAAGTCCTTTACTCAATTTAGTTCACATGTGATAATGGTTATGAGTTAGCTCTGAGAAGAAACCCTAGGTGACACTGGGGTGTCACAGCCTTCACCCCTTAAGGAATCTCGTCCCGAGATTCGGGTCGGAGTCCTCCCGGGGTGAAGCGAAGGTTAAGGCTTGCTTGAAGCGGGTGGTTTATTCATTAAGGTTCTTCTTGGCAAACTGCTCTTCGAATGTCATCTTCTTTGCAATTTCAGAAGGAAGTCCTTTTAGCTTTAGTTCTACAATTAACTCTTTTTATATTAAGATCATTTTTCTTATATTTAGATTCAAAGGGCAGGGGGAGGGGTTGGGCACGGTTACGTACCAATTCCCTTAGGTAGACAATCGGGGAAGTTGGAGCGTAGAAATTCCTCAGTCTCCCAAGTAGCCTCTTCCTCTCAGTGATTACTCCATTGGATCTTATACATCTTGATCGATTTAGCCCGAGTTGATCTTTCTTTGCAATCCAGAACCTTGGAAAGGTACTCTTGGTACGATAGATCTGGCTCTATCTCCAATTCTGGTTCTGCTATGATCTCAGTCGGCAATCGAACACATTTCTTCAGTTGGGATACATGGAATACATCGTGGATGGCAGACATTTTTGGAGTTAACTTCAATTTGTATGCCACGGGTCCACATGCTTCTATGATCTCATAAGGTCCAATGTAACGAGGGGCTAGCTTGCCTTTGATCCAAACCTCCGTACTCCTTTGGTGGGTGATACCTTCAAATATACAAAATTTCCCACTTCAAACTTGAGAGGTTTCCTTCTCTTATCATGGTAACTCTTCTGTCTGGCCTGAGCAGATTCTTCTTGATTAGCTTGACTTTCCTTTCGGCTTCAGTCACTAAGTCAGGTCCAAAAATTTCTCTTTCTCTAGGCTGAGACCAATTGAGGGGTGTTCGACACCTCCTTCCATATAGGGCTTCGAAAGGTGCCATATTTAGGATGGATTGGTAACTGTTGTTATAAGCAAACTCTGCCAAGGAGAGGTACTTATCCCAGTTCTTGCCACAATCGATCGCACAAGCCCTTAACATATCTTCAAGAATTTGATTTACCCTTTTGGTCTGACCATCAGTCTGTGGGTGGTAAGCTGAACTTCTGATTAGCTTGGTTCCCAAAGACTCTTGCAGTTGTTCCCAGAATCTGGCCTCGGTCAGAGACAATGCTCCGGGGCAATCCATGCAAACACACGATTCGGTCAATGTACAACTCTACATTCTTCTGAGCCTTATCAGTGGTGTGCACTGGAAGAAAATGTGCCACTTTTGTCAATCGGTCCACAATGACCCAAATTGAATCATGATGACGAGAGGTGTTGGACAGACCCACATTAAAATCCATGCTGATGTCATCCAATTTCCACGAAGGTATAGACAGGGGTTGCAAGGCTCCAGCAGATTTCAAGTGGCTTGCCTTTATCCTCTGACATGTGTCACATTCTGATGCATATTGGGCTACCTCCCTCTTCATTCTGGTCCACCAATACAAGGGCTTCAGATCATGGTACATTTTGGTGCTTCCTGGATGCATGGAGAACTTGGAGAGGTGAGCTTCATCCAAGATCTTCTTCTTGAGATCCTTATTTTTAGGAACTACCAATCTGCTTTCAAACCATAATATACCCTTTCCATCTTGGCGGAAACATTTATACTTCTCTGTCTTCTGATGTAGGTTCTCTTTAATGATTTGCACTCCCTTGTCTCAACGGAAATGAGACAAAGAACCAAAAGCAATTACTTCAATCTTCATTTTACTCAACTCATCACATAGTGTGTTGATGCGAGAATCCATCATAACACAGTTACACTGCAATTTCTGACTCAAGGCATCTGCTACCACATTGGCTTTCCCTGGGTGATAGTGTACCTCCAGGTCATAGTCCTTGATCAGCTCTAGCCATCTTCTCTGCCTCATGTTGAGATCAACCTGAGTAAAGATATACTTGAGGCTCTTATGATCTGTGAAGATGTTGCAGTGGGTTCCCATCAAATAATGTCTCCACATTTTCAATGCATGAACCACGGCTCCTAACTCCAAGTCATGAGTGGGATAATTTTGCTCATGAGGCCTGAGTGCTCTTGATGCGTAAGCAATGACTCGGTTGTCTTGCATCAAAACACAACCTAGTCCAGTGCTAGAGGCAATACAGTACACATCGAATGGCTTGCTGTTGTCGGGTTGCGCTAACACCGGTGTTGTGGTCAGATGTTGCCTCAATGCGTGGAAGGCATCTTCCCACTTCTGACCCCAAACAAACTTGGCTCCCTTCTTCAATAGTTCAGTCATGGGCTTCACAATTCGAGAGAAATCCGGAATGAATCTTCGATAATAACCAGCCAATCCTAGAAAACTTCGAATCTGATGGATAGTCGTTGGCGGCTTCTAGTTCATCACCTCTTGCACCTTATCAGGATCAACAGCTATACCTGCCTGAGAGGTAGTCTGACCCAAGAATTTGATTTCCTTTAGCCAAAATCACATTTTGACAATTTGGCAGAAAGACGGTGCTCTCGCAGACGTTGAAGCACTACATGCAAATGACCGACATGTTCTTCTTTGCTCTTTGAGTACACCAAGATATCATCGATGAAAACCACCACGAACTTGTCTAGTTCAGGCATGAAGACCGAGTTCATCAGATACATGAAGTACGCTAGTGATTAGTCAGCCCAAATGACATCACCAAATATTCATACAGCCCATATCTGGTTGAGAAGGCAGTCTTCGAAATATCACTTGCTCGTATCTTGATCCGATGATAGCCGGAGCGAAGGTCTATCTTGGAAAACACTTTGGCTCCGACCAATTGATCGAAAAGAACATCAATACGAGGCAAAGGATACTTGTTCTTGACAGTCACCGCATTAAGTGGGCAGTCTTGAATTCCTCCCAAGAAACTTCATGACCAGCAAGTAGCATGGCACGGAAATGGTCCCACCAAGTCCGAGCAGGTCCGCAAAGCTGCTGTGCGGCGAAGCGAGCCTTGGTGCCATCAGGGCAGTCTCCTGTGAGGAGGGGAAACTTGGACTCCACGATGCGCAACCACATGTTAGCGTCCAACGGATCCTCTGCCTTGGTGAACAAGGGCAGCTGCATACTCAGGAACTCTTGGTAGGTTGTCGTGGCTGGAGGTCGCTGCGGCTGGCCTCCACCATGCTGCTGAGGGTGGGGCTGACGCTGCAAGAGCTGTCGCAGAATTTCGTTCTGCTGAGACATCAGTTCCTGCACCATGGGAGCTAGGGGAGGTTGATGAGGACATCAACACCAACACGAGTACATCTACACCAGCAGCACCTTCTCCAGCCTAGGCACCATCTTCCCTAGTCCAGGCGCCACCCCTTCCACCTGGGCCAGTGATTCGGGCCCGTGCAAGAGAATTGAACTACATCATGCTGTTAAAGAACAAAGGCCCAGAAGATTAGAAGATGGCCCAACAGGAAGGCCCGGATGGGGCGCCTAGGGAAGTCGTTAACAGTAACCACGGTACTGTAGCGCCGGCCCTATTGTTCACGCCTCTCCTCTATTTAGTAAGAGTCCTGTTTTATTTAGAACTTGAGTTTTGTTTTATATCTAGCTTTAGCTACCCTAGAACACGCACAAATACGTGATGTCCTCTGTGATACAGAACTCCACCTCGAGTGATATTAAGATTGCTCGCATCTTTTTCTTGTTCGTTCTTCGATTGCGCACAGGAAACGATCTTCGTGATCAGGCCGATCTCGCATGAGCAAGGTCGGTAACCATTGGGAGTTGGTTCAGCGATTGCATTGGCGCTTCGGGTTCGCTCGTCGTAGTCGGATCATGAGGGTCTACTTCCACCAAATCGGAATTATCTCCACTCACCGAAAGATCGGGCACTCCAGCTCTATCAAGTGGTATCAGATTTCCAGGTTGATCGGTGAGTTTATCGAGTGTTTTTTCTCCTACAGTCCACAAAACCACATAAAAATTTAGGTTAGACCTTATCCCAGCACCCTTTTGAGCCTCGCACTTTCTTTCAATAATCTGCATTGTTGAATTTGTGTGCTTTCACGTCATTTGTTGCTGGTTGCATTGTGTTATTCCACCATTCAAACCCTAGCGCGCCGCCACCATATTCCGTTTGATCACTCCACAAACCGAGTCAACGCCGCTTCCTTATTTTTCTCCTTCGGTTACGTAAAAAAAACAGAAAAAAACAAACCGAGTCAACGCCGCTTCCTTGTTTTTCTCCTTCGGTTACGTAAAAAAAAACAGAAACAAAAAAAAAGAAAACGAAGGAGAAAGGATACAAAGCGGTTGTCTCATCTCGGTCGTTTTAAACATACCTTCCTTAAACCGGGCATAACTTTTCGTTCGGTTGTTCAAAAAATCTGAAATTTTTACATGAGCTTGTTGACACCATTCTACGGCATGTTTGGTTTCGATAAAATTGTCAAAAAAAATCGGGAAAATAAAGAAAAAAATTCGTCAAAGTTCTCGCACGCTTTTCAGAGAACTTCCTGGTTTTCTGTAGACCACATCTGAACTCTGTTTTAGGTGAAACTTCGTGTAGCTCCTATTTTATTGCTCCTTGTGCTGAGAAAAATATCAAAAAATCATACAAAAAGAAAAACAAAATCACCTGTGATTCCTACTAGTGCCTTTTTGGCCTTGCTAGTACAATATTTACGGTACTGCCATTCTGCTAGTTTCATCCGTCCTTTGCACTTATGGCCAGCAATATAGTTTCGTGTTTTGCACTATAATTCAACTTTGCATTAATGTTTGATCGTGCTAATCCTTGACTTGAGTGCAGCCTACCCAAAACTCCACATATTTCTACGACGAGAAGGTTTCTGTTTCTCTAGGCAATTGCTCATCCAATCTTTCACCGGTTCCATCTGTTGGTTGCAGCTCACCACTGTGGCTTGGTAAGAACAGATAAGAACTTGATAACAGCATTCCATTGAGCGAATTGTCACCACCATTTCCCTGTTGTCGTCGGTTTTTCTCCTTTTGGTGTTTTGGTGTTTGCGCTAACTATGGCAGGAGCACACGACACAGTGGATGCCCAGTTGCTGGAAGTAAGGGGACAACTTGATGGACTTGCTGCTGACATTAGGACGATGCATGAACGACTTGATTCAACGGTCACTTCGACGACCGAGCGTTTCAACCAGCTTGACCTTGCTCAAACGGCGACTCGCACCACACTCGACACCATCCTGGCACGCCTTGATGTGTTGACCACAAAGATGGAGCAGGACTACGGCGGTGACACTGAGCAGGACGATGGAGATCGCCGTGGTCGTGCACGCCGTGTGGTTCGTCATCCCCCTAATGACTTATTTTCTAAGATTAAATTTAAAATTCCACCTTTTAATGGCAAATATGATCCTGCTGCATATCTTGATTGGGAGTTAGAGGTTGAACAAAAATTTTCATGCCATGATATTGCTGCACATTCTCAGGTTAAAGCTGCTATTAGTGAATTTACTGATTTTGCTTTAATTTGGTGGCGTGAGTATAAAAAAAACATCCCACTGCCATTCCAACCACTTGGGATCAGTTGAAAGCTGCGATGCGACATCGATTTGTGCCTTCGTATTATGCTCGTGATTTGCTTAATAAAATGCAGTGTTTTCAGCAAGGTGCTCAATCTGTTGAGGACTATTTCCAGGAGTTACAAAAAGATATGATTCGTTGTGGGATATTGGAGGACAACGACGCTGCTATGGCACGTTTTCGTGGTGGTTTAAACCGCGAAATCTAGGATATACTTGATTATAAGGAATATTATGATATGACTACTTTATTTGAATATGCTTGCAAAGCTGAACGTGAAGTGCAGGGACGTCGCTCGAAGCCATATTCTAACCCTTTTGCAGGACGAAGCTCGACATCCACCTCAGCACCAGTTCCCCCTGCGCCATCCACGTCCACCACTACTACACGCGAGAAGACGACCAAACCAGCCAGCACTGCCCCACCCACAGGTCGTACATGGGATATTCAGTGTCATCACTGTAGAGGATTTGGCCATGTGATTCGGGACTGCCCAAACAAGCGCACTTTGCTCATTCGTGACGATGGTGAGTACTCTTCCGCTAGTGATTCTGAAGAAATTGAACATGCACTACTTGCCACTGACCATGCAGCTCAGGCGGAGGTACATGTCAACCCGGGCGATGCAGATAGGTATGAAATTCTTGTTGTGCAGCGTGTTCTTAGTACATAGGTCGCTTTGCCCGAGAAGAATTAGCGACACACTCTGTTCCATACAAAGGGTGTTGTGCAGGAGCGGTCAATTCGCATCATTATCGACAGCGGCAGTTGCAACAATTTGGCGAGTACCATGCTGGTCGAAAAGTTGTTGTTACCCACTCGTAAGCATCCAAACCCATATCACATTCAATGGCTTAATGATGGTGGTAAAATAAAAATCACACGTTCCGTGCGTGTTTCTTTCTCCATGGGTGCTTATTCTGATTTTGTTGATTGTGATGTTATTCCCATGGAAGCATGCTCTTTGTTACTTGGTCGACCTTGGCAATATGATACTGATAGCTTGCATCATGGTCGTTCGAATCATTATTCTTTCATTTTTAAGGGTCAGAAAATAATTATACGAGCGATCCCGAAGCGCTAATGCAATCGCTGAACTAACTTCCAATGGTTACCGACCTTGCTGATGCGAGATCGGCCTGATCACGAAGATCGTTTCATGTGCGCAATCGAAGAACGCACAAGAAAAAGATGCGAGCAATCTTAATATCACTCGAGGTGGAGTTCTGAATCATAGAGGACAACACGTATTTGTACGTGTTCTGGGGTATCTAAAGCTAGATGTAAAACAAAACTTGAAGAACAAAGGAGGGGCAGCTCCTATATAAATAGAGAGAGGGGGCGCAGCCCCTAGGGGTGGCCAACCCTAGGTCGTCCACTATGGGCCGCAGTTGGGCTGGTCGTCTATTCTTCTGGGCCCTCATTCTTCAGTAGCATGACGAAGTTAAGATCTCTGGCACGGGCCCAAGTGCTTGGCCCAGCTAATGAAGGAAGTGGCGCTTGATGTGGAGGTGCTGCTACTCGTACTCATAGTGATGTCCTCATCAGGGGGGGTGCATACAGAGCACGAGTTTTTGCCATCAGAACCATTTCTTCGTTTTTCGCAACGAACATGCCCAATCCACTAATTTAGGTCCAAAACTCATGTTTGGGGTGGTTTCGCGCAATTTCGTTGCCGCACGTCATCCATTCCGAAAACGGGTGTCGGGCCTCATACAAAGCACGAGTTTTTTCAACCGGAACCATTTCTTCGTTTTTCGCAACGAACATGCCCAATCCACTACTTTAGGTCCAAAAAGTCATGTTTGGGGTGGTTTCGCGCAATTTCGTTACCGCACGTCACCCATTCCGAAGATGGGTGTCGGGGTGCATACAAAGCACGAGTTTTTGCCACCGGACCCATTTCTTCGTTTTTCGCAACGAACATGCCCGATCCACTACTTTAGATACAAAACTCATGTTTGGGGTGGTTTCGCGCTATTTCGTTGCCGCACGTTACCCATTCTGAAAACGGGTGTGGGGTGCATACAAAGCACGAGTTTTTGCAACCGAAACCATTTCTTCGTTTTTTCGCAACAAACATGCCCATTCCACTACACTATGTCCAGAACTCATGTTTGGGTGGTTTCGCACAATTTCGTTGCCGCACGTCACCCATTCCGAAAACGGGTGTCGGGTTGCATACAAAGCACGAGTTTTTGCCACCGGAACCATTTCTTCGTTTTTCGCAACGACCATGCCCAATCCACTACTTTAGGTCCAAAACTCATGTTTGGTGTGGCTTCGCGCAATTTTGTTGCCCCACGTCACCCATTCCGAAAACGGGTGTCGGGGTGCATACAAGCCACGAGTTTTTGCCATTGAACCATTTCTTCGTTTTTCGCAACGAACATGCCCAATTCAATACTTTAGGTCCAAAACACATGTTTGGGGTGGTTTCGCGCAATTTCGTTGCCGCACGTCACTCATTCCGAAAACGGGTGTCGGGGTGCATACAAAGTACGAGTTTTTGCCACCGGACCCATTTCTTCGTTTTTCGCAACGAACATTCCCAATCCACTACTTTAGGTCCAAAACTCATGTTTGGGGTGGTTTCGCGCAATTTCGTTGCCGCACGTCACCTATTCCGAAAACGGGTGTCGGGGTGCATACAAAGCATGAGTTTTTGCAACCGAAACCATTTCTTCGTTTTTGCAACAAACATGCTCATTCCACTACTTTAGGTCCAAAACTCATGTTTGGGTGGTTTCCCGCAATTTCGCTGCCACACGTCACCCATTCCGAAAACGGGTGTCGGGCCTCATACAAAGCACGAGTTTTTGCAACCGGAACCATTTCTTCGTTTTTCGCAACGAACATGCCCAATCCACTACTTTAAGGGCGTGTTTGGCATGGCTCCAGAGCAAAACTCCAAGGAGGAGCTGGCCAGAGCATGCCAAACACCCTAACTCCAGAGTTGTAAACTCTATGGAGTTTTTGGAGCTGCAGTACAATTTTTTGGAGTACCTCTTTTGCTGCTCCGAAAACTCCAAAAAAGCAACATAGTCATGGAGTTTGGAGTTATTTACCCGCCACAGCCACCGGTTATAAAAAACAATTTAAACTCTGAAGCAGAGCTACTCCACCCAGAGTTTTAGAGTAGAGCTGCTCTGGTATGGAGCAGAGCCATGCCAAACACGCCCTAAATCCAAAAGTCAAGTTTGGGGTGGTTTCGCGCAATTTCGTTACCGCACGTCACCCAATCCGAAGATGGGTGTCGGGGTGCATACAAAGCACGAGTTTTTGCCACCGGACCCATTTCTTCGTTTTTCGCAACGAACATGCCCAATCCACTACTTTAGGTCCAAAACTCATGTTTGGGGCGGTTTCGCGCAATTTCGTTTCCGCACGTCACCTATTCCGAAAACGGGTGAGGGGGTGCATACAAAGCACGAGTTTTTGCAGCCGGAACCATTTCTTCGTTTTTCGCAACAAACATGCCCATTCCACTACACTAGGTCCAAAACTCATGTTTGGGTTGGTTTCGCGCAATTTCGTTGCCGCACGTCACGCATTCCGAAAACGGGTGTCGGGTTGCATACAAAGCACGAGTTTTTGCCACCGGAACCATTTCTTCGTTTTTCGCAACGAACATGCCCAATCCACTATTTTAGGTCCAAAACTCATGTTTGGGGTGGCTTCGCACAATTTTGTAGCCCCACGTCACCCATTCCGAAAACGGGTGTCGGGGTGCATGCAAGGCACGAGTTTTGCCACCGAACCATTTATTCGTTTTTCGCAACGAACATGCCCAATTCAATACTTTAGGTCCAAAACTCATGTTTGGGGTGGTTTCGCGCAATTTCGTTGCCGCACGTCACCCATTCCGGAAAAGGGTGTCGGGGTGCATACAAAGCACGAGTTTTTGCAACTGGAACCATTTCTTCGTTTTTCGCAACAAACATGCCCATTCCACTACTTTAGGTCCAAAACTCATGTTTGGGGTGGTCTCACGCAATTTCGTTGCCGCACGTCACCCATTCCGAAAACGGGTGTCGAGTTGCATACAAAGCACGAGTTTTTGCCACCGGAACCATTTCTTCGTTTTTCGCAACGAACATGCCAAATCCACTACTTTAGGTCCAAAACTCATTTTGGGGTGGTTTCGCGCAATTTTGTTGTCGCATGTCACCCATTCCGAAAACGGGTGTCGGGGTGCATACAAGGCACGAGTTTTTGCCACCGGAACCATTTCTTCGTTTTTCGCAACAAACATGCCCAATTCAATGCTTTAGGTTCAAAACTCATGTTTGGGTTGGTTTCGCGCAATTTCGTTGCCGCACGTCACCCATTCCGAAAACGGGTGTCGGATTGCATACAAAGCACGAGTTTTTGCCACCGAAACCATTTCTTCGTTTTTCGCAACGAACATGCCCAATCCACTACATTAGGTCCAAAACTCATGTTTGGGGTGTTTCGCGCAATTTCGTTGCCGCACGTCACCCATTCCGAAAACGGGTGTCGGGGTGCATACAAAGCACGAGTTATTGCCAGCGGACCCATTTCTTCGTTTTGTGCAACAAACATGCTCAATCCACTACTTTAGGTCCAAAACTCATGTTTGGGGTGGTTTCGCGCAATTTCGTTGCCGTATGTCACCCATTCCAAAAACGGGTGTCGGGGTGCATACAAAGCACATTTTTTGCCTTCAGAACTATTTCTTCGTTTTTTGTAACGAACTTGCCCAATCCACTACTTTAGGTCCAAAACTCATGTTTGGGGGTGGTTTCGCGCAATTTTGTTGCTGCACGTCACCCATTCCAAAAATGGTTGTTGGGGTGCATACAAAACACGAGTTTTTGCCACTGGACCCATTTCTTCGTTTTTCGCAACGAACTTGCCCAATCCACTACTTAAGGTCCAAAACTCATGTTTGGGGTGGTTTCCCGCAATTTCGTTGTCGCACGTCACCCATTCCGAAAACGGGTGTCGGGTTGCATACAAAGCACGAGTTTTTGCCACCAAAACCATTTCTTCGTTTTTCGCAATGAACATGCCCAATCCACTACTTTAGGTCCAAAACTCATGTTTGGGTTGGTTTCGCGCAATTTCGTTGCCGCACGTCACCCATTCCGACAACGGGTGTCGGGGTGCATACAAAGCACGAGTTTTTGCCACCAGACCCATTTCTTCGTTTTTTGCAACAAACATGCCCAATCCACTACTTTAGGTACAAAACTCATGTTTGGGGTGGTTTCGCGCAATTTCGTTGCCGCATGTCACCCATTCCGAAAACGGGTGTCGTGGTGCATACAAAGCACGAGTTTTTGCCATCGGAACCATTTCTTCATTTTTCATAACGAACTTTCCCAATCCACTACTTTAGGTCCAAAACTCATGTTTGGGGTGGTTTCGCGCAATTTCGTTGCCGCACGTCACCCATTCCGAAAACGGGTGTTTGTGTGCATACAAAGAACGAGTTTTTGCCACTGGACCAATTTCTTCGTTTTTCGCTACGAACATGCCCAATCCACTACTTTAGGTCCCAAACTCATGTTTGGGGTGGTTTCGCGCAATTTCGTTGCCGCACGTCACCCATTCCGAAAACGGGTGTCGGGGTGCATATACAGAGCACAAGTTTTTGCCATCGGAACCATTTCTTCGTTTTTTTCATCGAACATGCCCAATCCACTAATTTAGGTCCAAAACTCATATTTGGTGTGGTTTTGCACAATTTCGTTGCCGCACTTCACCCATTCCGAAAACGGGTGTCGGGGGTGCATATAGAGCACGAGTTTTTGCAACGGGATCATTTCTTTGTTTTTCGCAACGAACATGCCTAATCAACTACTTTAGGTCGAAAACTCATGTTTGGGGTGGTTTCACACAATTTCGTTGCCGCACTTCACCCATTCCGAAAACGGGTGTCGGGCCTCATACAAAGCACAAGTTTTTGCAACCGGAACCATTTCTTCGTTTTTTCGTAACGAACATGCCCAACCCACTACTTTAGGTCATAAAGTCTTGTTTGGGGTGGTTTCGCGTAATTTCGTTACCGCACGTCACCCATTCCGAAAACGGGGATCGGGATGCGTACAAAGCACGAGCTTTTGCCACCGGACCCATTTCTTCGTTTTTCGCAACGAACATGCCCAATCCACTACTTTAGGTCCAAAACTCATGTTTGGGGGTGGTTTCGCGCAATTTCGTTGCCGCACGTCACCCATTCCGAAAACGGGTGTGGGTGCATACAAAGCACGAGTTTTTGCAACCGAAACCATTTCTTCGTTTTTCGCAACAAACATGCCCATTCCACTACACTAGGTCCAAAACTCATGTTTGGGGTGGTTTCGCGCAATTTCGTTGCCGCACGTCACCCATTCCGAAAACGGGTGCCAGGTTGCATACAAAGCACGAGTTTTTGCCACCGGAACCATTTCTTCGTTTTTCGCAACGAACATGCCCAATCCACTACTTTAGGTCCAAAACTCATGTTTGGGGTGGTTTCGCGCAATTTCGTTGCCGCGCGTCACCCATTCCGAAAACGGGTGCCGGGTTGCATACAAAGCACGAGTTTTTGCCACCGGAACCATTTCTTCGTTTTTCGCAACGAACATGCCTAATCCACTACTTTAGGTCCAAAACTCATGTTTGGGGTGGTTTCACTCAATTTCGTTGCCGCACGTCACCCATTCCGAAAACGAGTGTTGGGGTGCATACAAGGCACGAGTTTTTGCCACTGAACCATTTCTTCGTTTTTCGCAACGAACATGCTCAATTCAATACTTTAGGCCCAAAACTCATGTTTGGGGTGGTTTCGCACAATTTCGTTGCCGCACGTCACCCATTCCGAAAATGGGTGTCGGGTGCATACAAAGCACGAGTTATTGCCAGCGGACCCATTTCTTCGTTTTGTGCAACAAACATGCCCAATCCACTACTTTAGGTCCAAAAATCATGTTTGGGGTGGTTTCGCGCAATTTCGTTGCCGCATGTCACCCATTCCGAAAACGGGTGTCGGGGTGCATACAAAGCACAAGTTTTTTCCATCGGAACTATTTCTTCGTTTTTCATAATGAACTTGCCCAATCCACTACTTTAGGTCCAAAACTCATGTTTGGGGGTGCTTTCGCGCAATTTTGTTGCTGCACGTCACCCATTCCGAAAATGGGTGTTGGGGTGCATACAAAACACGAGTTTTTGCCACTGGACCCATTTCTTCGTTTTTCGCAACGAACTTGCCCAATCCACTACTTAAGGTCCAAAGCTCATGTTTGGGGTGGTTTCGCGCAATTTCGTTGTCGCACGTCACCCATTCCGAAAACGGGTGTCGGGTTGCATAAAAAGCACGAGTTTTTGCCACCAAAACCATTTCTTCGTTTTTCGCAACGAACATGCCCAATCCACTACTTTAGGTCCAAAACTCATGTTTGGGTTGGTTTCGCGCAATTTCGTTGCCGCACGTCACTCATTCCGAAAACGGGTGTCGGGGTGCATACAAAGCACGAGTTTTTGCCACCAGACCCATTTGTTCGTTTTTGCAACAAACATGCCCAATCCACTACTTTAGGTACAAAACTCATGTTTGGGGTGGTTTCGCGCAATTTCGTTGCCGCATGTCACCCATTCCGAAAACGGGTGTCGTGGTGCATACAAAGCACGAGTTTTTGCCATCGGAACCATTTCTTCATTTTTCATAACGAACTTGCCCAATCCACTACTTTAGGTCCAAAACTCATGTTTGGGGTGGTTTCACGCAATTTCGTTGCCGCACGTCACCCATTCCGAAAACGAGTGTTTGTGTGCATACAAAGCACGAGTTTTTGCCGCTGGACCAATTTCTTCGTTTTTCGCTACGAACATGCCCAATCCACTACTTTAGGTCCCAAACTCATGTTTGGGGTGGTTTTGCGCAATTTCGTTGCCGCACGTCACCCATTCCGAAAACGGGTGTTGGGGTGCATATACAGAGCACAAGTTTTTGCCATCGGAACCATTTCTTCGTTTTTCGCATTGAACATGCCCAATCCACTAATTTAGGTCCAAAACTCATGTTTGGTGTGGTTTTGCACAATTTCGTTGCCGCACGTCACCCATTCCGAAAACGGGTGTCGGGGGTGATGTGCACCCGTTGGGTGATTGCCCGATCTTTCGATGAGAGGGTGTGGAATAACTCGATTGGGGGAGGAGACGACGTTCACGGCCCGACTACAGCCTTCCAAAGACGCTGCGCCTTAGCAACCGATACACCACCTCCTATGGCTGTCACGATCTTGTGGAGCGTGACACCCTGGCCACTAGGGCACTCGTCCTGCAAGCAATCGAAGAACTAGCAAGAACAAGTAGAACAAGTACTGAATTACCAGATCTAAATGTAGGTTTAAAAATCAAACTCCAATATGGTGGGGTTCCGAAGACAAGAAGACGGGCGGCTGAACTAGCACGCGCGCTTGCAAGCAAGTAGCGAGAGCTAAACTTGATCTAAACAAAACCTCCTGTTCTTGGTGGCGGCTAGGGGGTTTATAAACATGGGAGGACGACCACAAGGGTATTGGGGTCGTGCTGCAACCCTAGGATGCGTCCCTAATGGACCTAACTTGATACACGACCCATTGGGCCAAAATAGGGTGACACAGCACCATGGGCAGAAAAGGCAGGAAATGTCTCGGTAAGAAAACAATGATTACGGCGGCCTCAGAACAGATATGACTATAATTCCGGATCCATATGAAAGTAGACTTGATAAGCTTTCCATGTTGTGCTTGAACATTCCAATCCGAGCCCGCATCTGACCGTGGTGACCGTCACAAGTTGGTGTTCTTCTGCAGTCCGAATCCAGCATGTTCAAATCCTTTTCCCTTTCGGTCTTCTCCCTGATTCCTAAGCAAAACAAGAGTGCACGGGTCTCCATGGTCTAAATATGATGGACATGAACTCAAGAGTGTAATCACCTGATGGTTGAGTTGACGAGCACGAGCGCGAGTAATGGGACCAGAAATTGGTACTTGTATTGGTATAGATGCATCAGTAGTGTGGATGTCTTCATCATTCTCCCCTTCTTGCATTTGAGTCGTCCTCGACTCAAGCTCAACTTCCTCTCCCAAGTAGGGCTTTAAATCTGCAATGTTAAATGTGGGGCTAACCCCAAAGTCTACAGGCAGATCTAGCCTATATGCATTGTCGTTAATTTTCTCTAGCACTTTAAACGGTCCATCGGCTCGAGGCAACAATTTAGATTTTCGTAATTCAGGAAACCTTTCCTTTCTCAAATGCAGCCAAACTAAATCTCCAGGTTCAAAATTTATTTCCTTTCTACCTTTATCACTAGCAAACTTATATCTAGCATTCGTACGCTCTATGTTTTCTTTAGTAGTTTCATGCAGTTTTAACATCAATTCAGCACGCCTAGTAGCATCAAAATTTAGTTTTTCAGAAGATGGCAAAGGCATTAAATCAATAGGAGCACGAGGCAACAAACCATATACAATCTGAAATGGGCACATCTTTGTAGTAGAATGCAATGATCGATTATAAGCAAATTCAACATGAGGCAAACAGTCCTCCCACATCTTAATATTCTTCTTTAGAACTGCCCTTAACATAGTAGACAAAGTTCTATTCACAACTTCAGTTTGACCATCAGTTTGAGGATGACATGTAGTAGAAAATAAAAGCTTAGTCCCCAATTTTGCCCACAAAGTCCTCCAAAAATGACTAAGAAATTTAGCATCACGATCAGAAACGATTGTGTTGGGCACACCATGCAAGCGAACAATTTCACGAAAGAACAAATCAGCAATATGAGTAGCATCGTCAGTTTTATGACATGGTATGAAATGTGCCATCTTAGAAAATCTATCAACAACCACAAACACACTATCATGTCCCTTCCTAGTCCTAGGCAATCCCAGCACAAAATCCATAGAAATATCTTCCCAAGGAGCACTAGGAACGGGTAGAGGCAAATACAAACCGTGTGGATTTAACCGTGACTTCGCCTTTTGACATGTCGTGCAACGAGCAACAAATCTCACCACATCTCTTCTCATCTTGGGCCAAAAGAAATGACCAGCAAGTATGTCCTCCGTTTTCTTTGCTCCAAAATGTCCCATTAAGCCACCTCCATGTGCTTCCTGTAACAACAACAAACGAACGGAGCTAGCTGGAATGCATAGCTTGTTAGCTCTAAACACAAACCCATCACTAACGATATATTTGTTCCATCCTTTCCCATCTTTACAATGCAGCAACACATCTTTAAAATCAGCATCATGAACATATTGGTCTTTAATCGTCTCTAATCCAAAGATTTTGTAGTCAAGTTGATTCAGCAAAGTATATCTCCTAGACAAAGCGTCAGCAATGATATTCTCTTTTCCTTTCTTGTGCTTAATAACATAAGGAAACGATTCGATAAATTCAACCCACTTAGCATGTCTACGGTTCAGTTTTCCTTGACTACGAATATGTTTCAAAGATTCATGATCAGAATGAATAACAAACTCTTTGGGCCACAAATAATGCTGCCATGTTTCTAATGTTCGCACAAGAGCATATAATTCCTTATCATAAGTAGAATAATTTAGAACAGACCCACTCAATTTTTCACTAAAATATGCAACAGGTTTGCCTTCTTGTAACAAAACACCACCCAATCCAATTCCACTAGCATCACATTCAAGCTCAAAAGTCTTATTAAAATCAGGAAGTTGGAGGAGAGGTGCATGTGTCAACTTATCTTTCAGCACGTTGAAAGCGTGCTCTTGTACTTTGCCCCAACTAAAATGCACTCCTTTCTTCGTAAGCTCATTCAAAGGTGCAGCAATGGTGCTAAAGTCCTTCACAAAACGGCGATAGAAGCCAGCAAGTCCTAGGAAACTCCGCACCTGTGTGATAGTCTTTGGCATAGGCCATCCATGTATCGCTTCTACCTTGGCTTGATCAACCTCAATTCCCTGTGGAGTCACAACATAACCAAGAAACGAAACTCGATCGGTGCAAAATGTGCACTTCTCAAGGTTACCAAATAAACGTGCATCTCGTAAAGCATTAAAAACAGCACGCATGTGATCAACATGTTCATCCATAGATTTGCTGTAGATCAATATGTCATCAAAGTATACTACCACAAATTTTCCAATGAAGGCACGCAAAACCTCGTTCATTAATCTCATGAAAGTGCTAGGTGCATTAGTTAACCCAAAAGGCATGACTAACCACTCATACAATCCGAACTTAGTTTTGAAAGCAGTTTTCCATTCATCTCCCAATTTCATACGAATCTGGTGGTACCCACTACGCAAATCAACTTTAGAAAAGACAATGGCACCACTCAATTCATCAAGCATATCATCTAAACGTGGAATAGGGTGTCGATAACGTATCGTGATATTATTAATAGCCCTACAATCAACACACATACGCCATGTTCCATCTTTTTTAGGCACTAAAATAACCGGAACAGCACACGGACTAAGAGACTCACGCACGTAACCTTTGTCGAGTAGTTCTTGCACTTGTCGCTGAATTTCTTTTGTTTCCTCTGGATTTGTCCTATATGGCGCACGATTCGGCAAAGATGCACCAGGAATAAGATCAATTTGGTGCTCAATCCCTCGTATAGGTGGCAGCCCCTCTGGTATCTCACTTGGAAATACATCAGAATACTCCTGCAAAATGTTAGTAATAACAGGAGGCAAAGAATGCTGCATATCTTGAATTGAAATCAAAGCATCCTTGCATACCAAGGCGTAGGCAACAGTAGTGGAAGCAAATAATTCATTAACATCAGTTTTTGTTGCAAGCAAGCAATGTCCTTTCAATTTTATCCCATCTTTGTTATTACCAACAGCTTTAATATTCTTGTTGTTCTCAGTTTTAGCTTTGGTAGCTTTAGCAACATCATCACGCACAATAGCCTCAGGGGACATGGGAAGCAAAATAATTTTCTTATCATGGTGTATGAGAGAATATTGATTTGATCTACCATGATGCATACAATCTGAATCAAATTGCCATGGTCTACCTAGCAGAATATTACAAGCATCCATAGGCACAACATCACAGTCAACAACATCACGATATGAACCAATAGCAAAATTAATTCGTACCAACTTGGTTACCTTGACCTTACCACTATTGTTGAGCCATTGAATGTGATATGGATGTGGGTGCGGTTTGGTCGTAAGTGCAAGCTTCTCCACCATGTCGCTGCTAGCCAAGTTGTTGCAGCTACCTCCATCAATGATCAAACGACATGAACGCTCCTTAATGACACACTTTGTTTGAAACAATGTATGTCGCTGATTCTGCTCTGCCTTCTCCATTTGTGCACTAAGCACACGCTGTACAATGAGGCTCTCATAATGCTCTGCATCATCTGCACCAATCTGTTCTTCGGGTGGTTCCTTAGTGCCTGCATCATCAGCCGCAAGCAAAGCAAGTGTAGCTTCATCCAAATCACTAGCAGAAGAATACCCACCATCGTCTTTTACCACCAAAACACGCTGATTAGGACAATCACGCTGCACGTGTCCATAGCCCTTGCATCGATAACACAGAACATCTCTTGTTCTACCCGTGGAGGCTACTGAAGAGGCACTACCTGCTGGTTTCTGGGCAGATTTGGTTGCTGAATTTGTGGAAGATGCACGTGGTTTGTCGCCGGAGGAAGGCGGGGGTGCTGGTCGACTTGGCGAGGGAGTTGGTGCTAGTGTACGACCGGTCATGGACGTAGTCGTGCGCTGTTGCCATGGTGTAGATGTTCCTGCAGAAACATTAGACCTTGCACTAGCACGTCGTCCCTGCACTTCCCTTTCAGCTTTGCAAGCAAGATGAAACAATCGGGTTACATTAGCATAATCTTTATAAGCAAGGATGTCCTGAATTTCCCTATTTAACCCGCCCAAAAATCTAGCCATAGCAGATTCCTCACCCTCCTCTATGTTACAACGCAGCATACCCATTTGTAATTCCTGATAATATTCTTCTACACTTTTAGTACCCTGTCTCAATTGTTGCAACTTGTTTAACATATCACGTGCATAATAAGAAGGAACAAATCTAGCCCGCATGACCCGTTTCAACGCATCCCAAGTTTGTGGCATGTTATTAGGATTCTTCTTACCATGTTCTATCCACCAAACAGAAGCAAATTCAGTAAACTCACTAGTAGCAGCTCTAACCCGCGCATTCTCAGGAAATTCATGGCATGCAAACTTTTGATCAACCGCAATCTCCCAAGTAATGTAAGCATCAGGGTCATATTTACCATCAAAAGGAGGTATTTTAAATTTAACCTTACTAAAAGCATCATCATTACCATGTACCTCACGTCGGCGAAAACCACCCATACCTCTACGGTTAGTACGTAGTCGCCGGCGATTAGGTGCTTCTTGGTCATCTTGTTCAGTATCAGCAACATAGTCATCCCAGTTACCTTCGGCGCCCTCATCACGCCCACCATTGGTATTAGCATGCATCTCATCAAATCGCCTCAAGAGTGCGACAAGGCTCTTGTCAATATGAGCAACTGTCATTTCCACATTTGCAAGTTTGGTGTTTGTGTCGATCTGTGTGGCCTCCAATTGCCCCATCTTTTCATTCGTCACCTGCATGTCATTATCAAGACCTTCCGTGTGCGTTTTCACCAGCCTTACAAAGTGTTGTATGATACCCTTGGTGCGAGGAGAGTGTGGCATATTACGAGAAGCATCATCAACCTCCAATCCTGCCATGGTTAGATGAACAGAGGCAACAAGAAAAAAAAATGTGAAGGAATAAAAACTCTACAACTATTAGGATGTAGCTACTGCAAGGCGCTCACTCTCAACCTGCCTCACAAGCTCTTACCAATTCTTACCTTGCACAACAGGAGGGGTCAGCAACCAACAAGTCTGCAACCGTGGAATAAGTGTATCGGTGCCGCAGCAACACGACCTGTCAAACTGTAGTCGAAATATGTAGAGTTGTAGGTGGGCTGAAGCAAGGAATACACTAGTACCACGTTAGTTACAAAAGCAAGCTGAATAATCGTTCAACGGTGGTACTGTGCTGGTCCTAGGCTAAACCAGGCTAGAGACGTGAGCCTAGGCACAAAGGTAGTCACTGAAAAAGAACAACTAGCACAGCACAAAGAGAAACAACAGATTTAGAGATTCAGCCCCCTTCTTCTTCTTTTCCTTTTTTTTTCTTTTCTATTCTTTTTTTTCTTCTTCTTCTTCTGTTTTTTTTTGCAGGGGCCTAAACCCTTTTTTTTCACTATGACAACCCAAACAATAAAGATATTGCTAACAGCCCCTTTAAATCAGACTTAACAAATCTTGTTAATATAGAAAGTCCAGAAATCTCTACGATGATTGCGGAGCGCTCAGAACGAATTTTGAGATAAGGTCAGATCCGTTGGAAAGAAGATAAGATAAGCTTTCCAGATTGTATTTAAACTTCAAAATCGGATATGATATGTATCCGTGGTGGCAAAAACGAACCAGAGATGTTTTTGGTGATGGTGGATCTCGTGGTGACCAAAACGTGGTAGAACTCAAAACTCTAAAGGAATAAACTAAGACCAGCAACTCGACACAACCGATGCAACCAAAAACTCAACAAGCCCTAACTAAGTAGTACTAGTAAATGCTCAATGGTTTATAGGATTGCGGTAAAACTAATCTACTATTTTTTTGGCTTTTTCTGGACTATAGGAGATAAGAAAACAGCGAAGAAAAGTAAATCTCTCACCGATAAACCTTGCTCTGATTACCAACTGATGTGCACCCGTTGGGTGATTGCCCGATCTTTCGATGAGAGGGTGTGGAATAACTCGATTGGGGGAGGAGACGACGTTCACGGCCCGACTACAGCCTTCCAAAGACGCTGCGCCTTAGCAACCGATACACCACCTCCTATGGCTGTCACGATCTTGTGGAGCGTGACACCCTGGCCACTAGGGCACTCGTCCTGCAAGCAATCGAAGAACTAGCAAGAACAAGTAGAACAAGTACTGAATTACCAGATCTAAATGTAGGTTTAAAAATCAAACTCCAATATGGTGGGGTTCCGAAGACAAGAAGACGGGCGGCTGAACTAGCACGCGCGCTTGCAAGCAAGTAGCGAGAGCTAAACTTGATCTAAACAAAACCCCCTGTTCTTGGTGGCGGCTAGGGGGTTTATAAACATGGGAGGACGACCACAAGGGTATTGGGGTCGTGCTGCAACCCTAGGATGCGTCCCTAATGGACCTAACTTGATACACGACCCATTGGGCCAAAATAGGGTGACACAGCACCATGGGCAGAAAAGGCAGGAAATGTCTCGGTAAGAAAACAATGATTACGGCGGCCTCAGAACAGATATGACTATAATTCCGGATCCATATGAAAGTAGACTTGATAAGCTTTCCATGTTGTGCTTGAACATTCCAATCCGAGCCCGCATCTGACCGTGGTGACCGTCACAAGTTGGTGTTCTTCTGCAGTCCGAATCCAGCATGTTCAAATCCTTTTCCCTTTCGGTCTTCTCCCTGATTCCTAAGCAAAACAAGAGTGCACGGGTCTCCATGGTCTAAATATGATGGACATGAACTCAAGAGTGTAATCACCTGATGGTTGAGTTGACGAGCACGAGCGCGAGTAATGGGACCAGAAATTGGTACTTGTATTGGTATAGATGCATCAGTAGTGTGGATGTCTTCATCAGGGGGTGCATACAGAGCACGAGTTTTTGCAACCGGAACCATTTCTTTGTTTTTCGCAACGAACATGCCTAATCAACTACTTTAGGTCGAAAACTCATGTTTGGGGTGGTTTCGCACAATTTCGTTGCCGCACTGCACCCATTCCGAAAACGGGTGTCGGGCCTCATACAAAGCACGAGTTTTTGCAACCGGAACCATTTCTTCGTTTTTTCGCAACAAACATGCCCAATCCACTACTTTAGGTCATAAAGTCTTGTTTGGGGTGGTTTCGCGTAATTTCGTTACCGCACGTCACCCATTCCGAAAACGGGGATCGGGATGCGTACAAAGCACGAGCTTTTGCCACCGGACCCATTTCTTCGTTTTTTGCAACGAACATGCCCAATCCACTACTTTAGGTCCAAAACTCATGTTTGGGGGTGGTTTCGCGCAATTTTGTTGCCGCACGTCACCCATTCCGAAAACGGGTGTGGGGTGCATACAAAGCACGAGTTTTTGCAACCGGAACCATTTCTTCGTTTTTCACAACAAACATGCCCATTCCATTACACTAGGTCCAAAACTCATGTTTTGGTGGTTTCGCGCAATTTCATTGCCGCACGTCACCCATTCCGAAAACGGGTGTCGGGTTGCAAACAAAGCATGAGTTTTTGCCACCGGAACCATTTCTTCGTTTTTCGCAACGAACATGCCCAATCCACTACTTTACGTCCAAAACTCATGTTTGGGGTGGTTTCGCGCAATTTCGTTGCCGCACGTCACCCATTCCGAAAACGGGTTGCATACAAAGCACGAGTTTTTGCCACTGGAACCATTTCTTCGTTTTTCGCAACGAACATGCCTAATCCACTACTTTAGGTCCAAAACTCATGTTTGGGGTGGTTTCGCTCAATTTCGTTGCCGCACGTCACCCATTCCGAAAACGAGTGTCGGGGTGCATACAAGGCACGAGTTTTTGCCACCGAACCATTTCTTAGTTTTTCGCAACGAACATGCCCAATTCAATACTTTAGGCCCAAAACTCATGTTTGGGGTGGTTTCACGCAATTTCGTTGCCGCACGTCACCCATTCCGAAAACGGGTGTCGGGGTGCATACAAGGCACGAGTTTTTGCCACCGGACCCATTTCTTAGTTTTTCGCAACGAACATGCCCAATTCAATACTTTAGGCCCAAAACTCATGTTTCGGGTGGTTTCGCGCAATTTCGTTGCCGCACGTCACCCATTCCAAAAGCGGGTGTCGGGGTGCATACTAAGCACAAGTTTTTGCAACTGGAACCATTTCTTTGTTTTTCGCAACAAACATGCCCATTCCACTACTTTAGGTCCAAAACTCATTTTTGGGGTGCATACAAAGCACGAGTTTTTGCAACTGGAACCATTTCTTCGTTTTTCGCAACAAACATGCCCATTCCATTACACTAGGTCCAAAACTCATGTTTTGCTGGTTTCGCGCAATTTCGTTGCCGCACGTCACCCATTCCGAAAACGGGTGTCGTGTTGCATACAAAGCACGAGTTTTTGCCACTGGAACCATTTCTTCGTTTTTCGCAACGAACATGCCTAATCCACTTGATGAGGACATCACTATGAGTACGACTACACCAGCAACACCTCCACATCAAGCGCCACTTCCTTCATTAGCTGGGCCAATCACTCGGGCCCGTGCCAGAGATCTTAACTTCGTCATGCTACTGAAGAATGAGGGCTCAGAAGAATAGACGACCAGCCCAACTGCGGCCCATAGTGGACGACCTAGGGTTGGCCGCCCGTAGGGGCTGCGCCCCCTCTATTTATCCAGGAGCTGCGCCTCCTTTATTTTCAAGTTTTGTTTTACGTTAGCCTTAGCTACTCTCGAACACGCGCAAATCTGCGCTGTCTTCGTGTATTCAGAACTCCACCCTCGAGTAATAGATAAGATTGCTCGCATCTTTTCTTGTTCGTTCTTCGATTGCGCACAGGAAACGATCCTCGTGATCACGCCGATCTCGCATCAGCAAGGTCGGTAACCACAGGGAGTTGGTTCAGCGATTGCATTGGCGCCTTGGGCTTGCTCGTCGTAGTCGGATCGCAAGGGTCATCTTCCGCCAAATCGGAATTATCTCTACTCGCCGAAAGATCGGGCACCTCAGCTACATCAATTGGTATCAAATTTCCAGGTTGATCGGTGAGTTTATCGAGCGTTTTTTTTCTACAGTCCACAAAACCACATAAAAATTCAGGTTAGATCTTTTCCCAGCACCCTTTTGAGCCTCGCACTTTCTTTCAATAATCTGCATTGTTGAATTTGTGTGCTTTCGCGTCATTTGTTGCTGGTTGCATTGTGTTCTTCCACCATTCAAACCCTAGCGCCGCCACCATCTCCCGTTTGATCACGCCACAAACCGAGTCAACATCGTTTCCTTGTTTTTCTCCTTCGGTTACGTAAAAAAAACAGAAAAAACAAACCGAGTCAACGGTCGTTTCCTTGATTTTCTCCTTCGGTTACGAAAAAAACAGAAAAAAAAACAAACCGAGTCAACGACTGCTTCCTTGTTTTTCTCCTTCGGTTACGTCAAAAAAACAGAAACAAAAAAAAGAAAACGAAGGAGAAAGGATACAGTTGTTTCATCCCGGTCGTTTTTAAAACATAACTTGAGGTACCTTCCGTAAAACGGGCATAACTTTTCGCTCGGGTGTCCAAAACATCTGAAATTTTTACAGGAGCTTGTTGACACCATTCTGAGGCCGGCCAAACTTACCTACGGTTTGTTTGGGGTTCGACAAAATTGTCAAAAAAATTCAGGAAAATAAAGAAAAAAATTCGTCAAAGTTCTTGCACGCTTTTCAGAGAACTTCCTGATTTTCTATAGACCACATCTGATTTCTGTTTTAGGTGAAACTTCGTGTAGCTCCTATTTTGTTGCTTTTTGTGCTGAGAAAAATATCAAAAAAATCATACAAAAAAGAAAAACAAAATCACTTGTGATTCCTACTAGTGGCCTCGCTAGTACAATATTTACGGTACTGCCATTCTGCTAGTTCCATCCGTCCTTTGCACTTGTGGCCAGCAATATAGTTTCGTGTTTTGCACTATAATTCAACTTTGCATTATTGTTTGATCATGCTAATCCTTGACTTGAGTGCAGCCTACCCAAAACTCCACATATTTCTACGACGAGAAGGTTTCTGTTTCTCCAGGCAATCGCTCATCCAATCTTTCACCGGTTCCACCTGTTGGTTGCAGTTCACCACTGTGGCTTGGTAAGAACGGATAAGAACTTGATAACAACACTAGTGTGAGCGCCTTGTGAGCAGTACACCCCTGTTTTTGTCGTTGTTTTTTTTTCTCTTCTTTTGGTGTTTTGGTGTTTGCGCTAACTATGGCAGGAGCACACGACACGGTGGATGCCCAGTTGCTGGAAGTAAGGGAACAAGTTGATGGACTTGCTGCTGACATTAGGACGATGCATGAACGGCTTGATTCGACGGTCACTTCGACGACCGAGCGTTTCAACCAACTTGACCTTGCTCAAACGGCGACTCGCACCACACTCGACACCATCCTGGCACGCCTTGATGCATTGACCACAAAGATGGAGCAGAAATACGGCGGTGACACTGAGCAGGACGATGGAGATCGCCGTGGTCGTGCACGTCGTGTGGTTCGTCATCCCCCTAATGACTTATTTTCTAAGATTAAATTTAAAATTCCATCTTTTAATGGTAAATATGATCCTGCTGCATATCTTGATTGGGAATTAGAGGTAGAACAGAAATTTTCATGCCATGATATTCCTGCTAATAGCCAAGTGAAGGCTGCCATTAGTGAATTTACTGATTTTGCTTTAATTTGGTGGCGTGAATATAAACAAAAACTTCCCATTAACGGTGTCATTACTTGGACCCAATTAAAAACTGCCATGCGCCACAGATTTGTTCCTTCCTATTATGCTCGTGATTTGCTTAACAAAATGCAGCGTTTTCAACAAGGTTCACAGTCTGTTGAGGAATATTACCAGGAGTTACAAAAGGGTATGCTTCGTTGTGGTTTGGTTGAGTCGGATGACGCTGCTATGGCGCGTTTTCGTGGTGGTTTGAACAGGGAAATTCAGGATATACTTGATTATAAGGATTATTTTGATATAACCACATTGTTTGAATATGCTTGCAAAGCTGAACGTGAAGTGCAGGGACGACGATCAAAGACATATACTAACTCTTTTGCAGGCCGGGGTCCAACACACAACTCAACTCCTTCCAGCCCTGCACCTTCTACACCTAGCACTACATCGCGCACAGGGACGACCAAGCCAGTGGTGCCCCCTGCCAAAGGCGCCGCTTCTTCCACAGGACGTACACGGGATATTCAGTGCCATCGTTGCAGAGGGTTTGGGCATATGATTCGGGACTGCCCAAACAAGCGTACCTTGCTTATACGTGACAATGGTGAGTACTATTCAGCCAGTGATTCTGAGGAAACTAGTCATGCTATGATTGCCACTAACCATGCAGAAAATGAGGAAGTCCACGTTGATCCCATCGACGCCGATAGGTATGAGAGTCTTGTTGTGCAGCGTGTTCTCAGCACACAGGTTGCCCAGGCCGAAAAAATCAGCGACACACTCTATTCCATACCAAGGGCGTCGTGCACGAACGGTCGATTCGCATCATCATCGATAGTGGCAGCTGCAACAATTTGGCAAGTACAGCGTTGGTAGAGAAATTATCCTTGCCCACTCGCACACATCCACATCCGTATCACATTCAATGGCTTAATGATGGTGGTAAAATAAAGGTAACACGTTCGGTACGTGTCCCCTTTTCGCTGGGTTCTTATTCTGATTATGCTGATTGCGATGTTATTCCTATGGAAGCATGCTCTTTGTTATTGGGTCGACCTTGGCAATATGATACTGATAGTTTACATCATGGTCGTTCAAATCATTATTCTTTCATGTTTAAAGGCCAGAAAATAATTATACATCCAATGACCCCTGACCAAATTTTGAAAGATGATCTTACTAGGGCTGCTAAAACTGCACAACAAGTCAAATCGACATCAGCAGCACCTATTAAATCTGAAATCAAGTTGCACTCTCCTGTTTTACTTGCTACACGTGCTGATTTTGATGATCTCCATGAAGCTCATATGCCCTATTATGCACTTGTATGCTCGCGCATGCTTGTTCCGCTTGATGATGCACCGTCTTTGGATATACCCCCTGCTGTTGTTAACCTTTTGCAGGAGTATGCTGATGTTTATCCTACGGACTTACCACCGGGTCTTCCTCCCCTCCGTGGCATTGAGCATCAGATCGATCTCATCCCCGGCGCTTCTCTTCCGAACCGCGCCCCGTACCGTACAAATCCAGAGGAGATGAAGGAGATCCAGCGCCAGGTGCAGACGCTGCTTGATAAGGGTTACATTCGTGAGTCTCTTAGCCCTTGCTCGGTTCCTTTTTTACTCGTTCCAAAGAAAGATGGGTCATGGCGTATGTGCGTAGATTGTCGTGCTATTAATAACATCACAGTTCGTTATCGATATCCTATTCCACGCCTTGATGATATGTTAGATGAGCTTAGTGGTGCCGTTACTTTCTCTAAGGTTGATTTGCGTAGCGGTTACCATCAGATTAGAATGAAACTCGGTGATGAATGGAAAACGGCTTTTAAAACGAAATTTGGTTTATATGAATGGTTGGTTATGCCATTTGGATTGACTAATGCTCCCAGCACCTTTATGCGTTTAATGAACGAAGTTCTACGGGCCTTCATAGGTTTGTTTGTTGTTGTTTATTTCGATGATATCCTTCTTTACAGCAAGTCTATAGAGGAGCATTTAGAACATTTGCGTGCTGTTTTTGATGCTTTGCGTGCTGCTCGCTTGTTTGGTAACATGGAAAAGTGCACATTTTGCACGCAACGTGTCTCGTTTCTTGGTTATGTGGTTACTTCGCAGGTGTAACACCCGGTTTTAAAGGGACAAAACCGGGTGCATCTCATACATGCGCCAAGAAGACAACATATATAATAACAGAGTGTATAGAGATAAATGTCATAAAACATCAGAGTACTTATTACATAGCGGAAGTCTTATTACAAAATAAAAGAATAATTATAAAACGAACTAAGGATCGTCGGCGCCAATGTCGACCGAGACACGCCACCTAGATCAGATCGAACTCCTCAGTGTTAGGCGGCTCCTCTTCGACCACCTGTTCTTCTCCTGTGGGGGGGGTGTGAGACAGCAAGAGTGAGCTCACATACGTTCATAGCTCAACAAGTCGTGGGGAATAATGTGGCATGAACTCACCAAAGGTGGGAGTTCATGTAGTGTAAGGCTGATCAATGAAATAGAGGTTGAGGCTGAGCATTGCTTTTATAAGTTGGTCAAAATTTTATTAGCAATTACTAAGTGTAAGTAAATACCAAACCATAAGTAAAGTAATAGAACAAAATTAATAACAAACCCATGCAATGCAAATGACAAAATTGAATTTAAGTTCCATAATTTAAACATCAGAGAGTCCTGAGCTGCTCATGACCGTGAGCTCGGCTAGTATACCAGTTTTACACTCTGCAGAGGTTGCGCATCTTTACCCACAAGTCGTGTATCCCATGTCGCCTGGGTTTGCAAGGCCCTTAGACACTACCGAGGTGAATGGCTAGGGATCCACTACGAGGCCTTTACAAAGTTCCACTAGCTTCCGAAAACCCGCTACAGTTTATAGGAAGATCCAGTACAGGGTTCCTGGCTGACAGCCATCGCAGCAAAATCAACCAGGGACCTCCCCGCACTGACCTCTCCCCCACTGCCCTTGCCCCTTTCGGGTAAGGTAGTCTTCCACTAGCTTTCCTAGTTAGTCAGCCAAGGGCGTCCCATTAAACCCTTGTGGTAGCACTGTTTTCCCGGGTGGTTCTCCATGTTCCCATTAACATAATGATCTTAACATGAACAAGGAAGAATAAAACAGATAACAATAAATAGTATAACAATGAGTGATGAATATCTCTATACCCAAATCCACATAAAGCAATAGCATGTACTACCCAAAACTTTAGTAGTAAAACCAGTGGTGAAGCAAGGTATAAAGATAGTCAAAATCTAGGGTATCCTATTGGGTCCCATCAAAATTAACCTATGCAGATCATTATGATTAATAAGAACATGAATGGGTAAAAGAAGTGATCAAGGGCACAACTTGCCTTCAATGAGCTCCTGCTCAGCTACTTCAATCTGCTGCTCACCAGGATCCTCAGCAACGGGCTCTTCTACTCGCCACAATACAAACAAGCACAGGATATAGGGAAAATTAACATTACACCAAGCATGTAAACAAAATACACAGAGATATTCTACATATTAAAATAAAAACCTAGGAACTGGAATCATAATTTTCTGAGTTATAGATTTCGAGTTATGCATTTTCAAAAGTTTTATGTGCTTTAAATAGGATTAAGTGATAAATAAATTTCTTGCTGTTTTCATGACATAACAGAGGCCCTAGGTGCTAAAGAATAAAATTACAAAATTTTAGGAACTGGAATGAAGTGATTTGGAGTTAGTATGAATTTTCTATGAATTTATTAAGTTCTAGTAATTATTTTCATATTAAAAATTCATTTTCTATTTACTTTCTCTGGTTTTCGTGTTGACTGGACTGGGCCTCAAAATCTGAGAACAGCAGGGGGCTCTGGGTAAAATCTTCTAAGACTCAGATCACCCGCACAGTGGACAGCGGGTTGAATCCTAGGTTTTCTAGGGTCTCTTCTGCAATCTGGCAAAGTGAAGGGGTACGGGCCATTTCTGGCCGTCCGATTAGGCGTGGACGCGCGAGATTAGATCCATCCTTGATCGAAACGGTACGCAATGCTGCACATCGGATTCGAGATCGACGGCAGATATCTAATGTTGCACAATCTATTCTAGGCCGCCCGATCTCGATCAGACGATCCCCGGCCCCATGGCCCAATCGTTGCCTCGCGCTAAACTGTGGCCGTCGATCAATAAACGAACGGCCCAGACTTTTCCCCCCAATCCCAGTCCGACAACGGCGGCGCCCAGGGTTGCCCACGGCGGAGCCATGGCCGGCGCTGCCCAATTCCGCCACTCTCGCCCCCATTCCCCAATTCGATCACCTCTACGCGATACAGGGATGACAATGAACATGATCGAGCAATCGTACCAGAGGAAATTCGTTGCGCAGGGTACCGGTCTCAGGCAAGCGGCGGAGTCGGATCCCGGCGAGCAATTCCCCGAGTCCCAGGGGTGCTCGGCCCAAATTGACGACACGACTGGTTCCGCCCTGAGCCGCCGAAGCTTCCTAATGCCGAGGCCCAAGCACCGGAGTGCTCAATCAAGCTAGCCACGACGACGGCGTTGTAACCTTTTCTCCCTCTCTCTCTCGGTGTCAATGGTGGTGACCGCAGCAAGGTAATTGCAGAGCCTTCGGCGAACTCGTTCAACGGAGTAAGGCGACGGCCTGGTTTATAGCCAGCCGCCCAAGACCCTGCAGGCGCGGTCAATTGCATCGGCGACATTCACGGCGGAGGCGACGGGGATTTGGTGGTCTTCCTGTTGCGCGGAGTCCGCGGGGAGGAGCTTGAGCTGACGGGGTGGGCCCACGTAGCAGTGACACACGGAGCGCATGATGCGGTGTGTGTTATGGCCAGCGGGCCCCGGGTGCAGAGAGCGCGAGCGCGCGGTGGAGAAGCCGCCCGCGATTCACGCGAGGAAGGAGAACGTGCAGTAGCGCGCTCGAGGGACTGACAGGCGGGCCCAACGCGTAAGCGAGTGCCAGTGGCGTGCGCGCGATCTGGTGAGACTGTAAGCGGGACCCACGGGTCAGTCGTGGAGCACGCGCAGGAGGGAAGGGGATCACGGGCCGCGCGGGATGGAAATGTAAGTGGGCCGAATTGAGGCAGTGAGGCCCAGGTAAGCTCTTTTCCTTTTTCTATTTATTCTTTTCTTGTTTTCTTTTGTTCTTAACTATTTTGAATTCAAATTTGAATTTTGAATACAAATTTCAACATTGTGTCAAGTGTACAAATTCAAGCTTTGAGTGGATGACCAATATATTTTTATTTACTTATTTTTATCCCCAAAATTCTTATGTTCTTCTCTTTTTCTAGATTCTACAATTTCTTTTAGGATTTAATTTTCCCTTTTTGGTCTTTAATATTTTCTTGTTACAAAATGCACACCACAAATAAAATATTCAGCATGATGCAAGGATTTAGTAGCATATCTTTTTATTAATTGTTCTTGGACATGGTGTTCACATGTGATGATGCACACAGGTTAAACCCACATAAGGAGAAATCGTTTTCTCTATTGGTATTCTTTCTAGCAGATTACAAAGTGGGTGTTACAAATCCTACCCCCCTTAAAAAGAATCTCGTCCTCGAGATTTAGGAAGAAGTAGAGAAAAGGTGGGGAAAATCGATGCGAAGCTCTTCTTCTCTTTCCCAAGTTGCTTCATCTTCACCGTGGTGACTCCATTGGACTTTGCACATCTTTATCACCTTATTCCTTGTAACTCGAGTCAATGTATCCAAAATCTTGATCGAGTACTCCGTGTAAGTCAAATCATCCTGAACACTGAGCTCTTCCATTGGTAACTGTTCCTCAGGGACACGGAGACACTTCTTAAGTTGAGATACATGGAACACATTATGCACATCCGATAGACTATCCGGTAACTCGAGTTGGTATGCCATCTCCCCAACTCTTCTAAAGATCAAGAATGGTCCAATATAGCGAGGGGACAATTTGCCCTTAACTTTAAATCTCCTCATTCCACGCAGTGGTGACACCTTGAGGTACACATAATCTCCCTCTTCAAATTCCAGTGGTCTCCTTCTATTATCAGCATAGCTCTTTTGCCTGGTTTGAGCCACTCTCAAATTCTCTCGAATTATACGGACTTGTTCTTCTGCTTCTTGAATAAATTCAGGCCCAAAGAACTGTCTTTCTCCAGTCTGATCCCAATACAAAGGAGTCCTGCACTTCCTCCCATATAAAGCTTCAAAAGGTGACATCTTCAGGCTGGCCTGGTAACTGTTATTATACGAGAACTCAGCATAAGGCAGACTCTTATCCCAACTTCCTCCATGCTGAAGGGCACATGCTCTCAACATATCTTCCAAAACTTGATTTGTCCTTTCAGTCTGTCCATCAGTCTGAGGGTGATAAGCCGTACTAAAATTCAACTTCGTACTCATGTTCTCATGAAAGCTTCTCCAAAATCTTGAGGTAAACTGCGAACCTCGATCAGACACGATCTTCTTTGGTACTCCATGTAAACACACAATCCGAGCCATATATAACTCTGCTAGCTGAGAACCTTTATAAGTAGTCTTCACAGGAATAAAGTGAGCCACTTTAGTCAATCTATCCACAATCACCCATATAGCATCATATCCTTTCTGGGTGCGAGGCAATCCAGTAATGAAATCCATACCAATCTCTTCCCATTTCCACTCGGGTATCTTCAGTGGATGCAATAATCCAGCTGGCCTCTGGTGTTCAGCCTTAACTCTTTGACATACATCGCACATAGCTACATGTGCAGCTACATCTCTTTTCAATCCATACCACCAATACTTCCGTTTCAAATCCTGATACATCTTGGTACTACCAGGATGAATAGAATAATCCGAGTCATGGGCCTCCTTTAAGATAGTCTCCCGAAGGCTTTTAATATCAGGGACACACATCCTGTCCTTGAACCATACAGTGCCCTGCTCATCTTCCGTGAACTCCGGAGCTCGACCTTCAGTAATCAGATCCTTAATCTCTTTTATTTTAGCATCACCAATTTGTCCTTTGCGGATCACTTGCTCCAAAGTGGGTTCCACATCAATAGTGACTCCTTCAGTATGAGCAACTATCCCCAGGTTAAGTCTCCTGAAGTCCTCAACAATCTCATCGGGTAGCTGGGCAACAATAGCTGAATGAACATGCTCTTTGCGACTCAAGGCATCTGCAACCAAATTTGCCTTGCCCGGGTGATAGTGAATCTCCAAATCATAATCCTTAATAAGCTCCAACCAACGGCGTTGCCTAAGATTGAGATCCTTCTGAGTGAATATATACTTCAAACTCTTATGATCCGTATACACTTGGCACTTGGTCCCCATGATATAATGTCTCCAAATCTTAAGTGCATGCACAACGGCTGCCAATTCCAAGTCATGAGTAGGGTAGTTCAATTCATGCTTGCGTAACTGACGAGAAGCGTAAGCAATCACATGTCCTTCTTGCATGAGCACACATCCTAAGCCTTGGCCACATGCATCACAATAGATATCAAATCCTTTCTGTAGATCTGGCATAACCAATACTGGTGGCGACATCAACTTCTTCTTCAATAGATCAAAGCTGTTTTGACACTTCTCGTCCCACTTAAATTCTTTTCCTTTCTCCAAAAGCGAAGTCATGGGCTTAGCAATTTTAGAAAATCCTTCAATAAATCTCCGATAATAACCTGCTAATCCCAAGAAACTCCGAATCTCGGTAACTGTAGTGGGTACTCTCCACTCCATTATCTCCTTAACCTTAGCAGGATCCACTGCTATTCCTCCATTAGAAATGATATGACCAAGAAATGGCACCTCGCCAATCCAAAACTCGCACTTGCTGAACTTGGCATATAGTTGATTATCTCGTAGCTTCTGTAGCACCATCCTCAGATGTTCCTCGTGATCACTATCACTCTGAGAATAAATAAGAATATCGTCGATGAATACCACGACGAATCTGTCCAAATACTCCATAAACACCTTGTTCATCAAGTTCATAAAATAAGCTGGTGCATTGGTTAATCCAAATGACATAACAGTAAACTCATATAATCCATATCTCGTCGAGAAAGCTGTCTTAGGAATATCCGATGGTCTAATCCTCATCTGATGGTAACCGGAGCGGAGATCGATCTTCGAGAATACTCTAGCACCTCGCATCTGATCAAATAAATCCTCAATACGGGGCAACGGATACTTGTTCTTCACTGTAACATCATTAAGAGATCTATAATCCACACACATCCGCTGCGATCCATCCTTCTTCTGTACAAACAAGACCGGTGCTCCCCAAGGTGAGGAACTCGGACGAATGTACCCAGCATCTTGTAACTCAGTTAACTGCTTCTTGAGTTCCTTCAATTCCTCTACGGACATCCTATATGGCCGTTTAGAAATAGGGGCAGTTCCAGGTAAGAGATCAATAACAAACTCAACTTCTCTATCAGGTGGCATTCCTGGTAACTCCTCTGGAAAGACATCCGGAAAATCTCTAACCACCCGTATGTTGTTACCAACAAACTCCTCAGGTATAAAGAACATTGCACGCATGGGTGAGGAGGTTAATGCAATATTAACTTGAAACCTTTCTCCTTTAGTGGTAGTGAGTTCTACGGTACCTCTACCACATGCTATAACGGCCTTTGCCTTTCTTAGCCATGACATACCAAGGATCAAATCTATACCGCTTGACTCCAATATTATAGCAGTGGCTCCAAATTCTCTACCCATAATGGTTAATGTCAATCTACGTGTCATTTGATTCGCCTCAACAGGCCCTTTAGGTGTAATTACTATCATGGGTTTTCTCATATTTAGCAGTGGTATTTCATTTGCGTTGGCATATCTAGCAGACATGAATGAATGTGTAGCACCAGAATCAAATAATATTGTTGCAGGAATTGCATTAACATAAAACATACCAATTACGAGGTCCCCTCCATCCGGAGTAGCATCAACGCTGACTTGATTAACCTTGGCAATAGAATATCCCTTTCTAGAACCTGGTGTTTGCTGCCTGTTCTGAACTGGTGTAGTAGCAATCCTCTGTGGGCAGACATTTGCATAATGACCAATCTTCCCACACTTGAAACATTGAGTGCCCGGACTCTGTCCTGAAAACTTCGTCGGGGTGCCAGTGGGAGTAGCCTGTCGAGGGGGTGTCCTCAGTGGTGACTGCTGAACTGGGCGTGGTCCTCCGGGTCGAGTCGATGTACCCTGTGGTGAGCTATAGCGAGGACGAACAATGCTGCTTCCTTGTGCTTGAGATGTTGCCTTTCTCTTCAAATCTCCCAGCTGAACACGCTTGTGTTCAATAGCAAGTGCCTTATCCAACAGTCTCTGAAATGATGGAAATGTGTGTGCCACTAGAGCATACTGCAAGGGTCCATTAAGTCCTTCAATGAAATGCTCCTGCTTCCTCTCGTCTTCAGCAACTTCTTCAGGGGCATATCTGGATAACTGAATAAACTTGTCGCGGTACTCGCCGACTGACATACTTCCTTGCTTCAGCGACAGAAATTCCTTCTTCTTGATCTTTATCATACCAGCGGGAATATGGTAGTTCCTGAATTGTGTACTGAATTCTGCCCAGGTAATAGTATCCGCAGCATCATGGGCAGCAGTATAAGAATCCCACCAGTCAGCAGCAGGACCAGTCAGACGTCCAGAAGCATATAAAACCTTCTCCCGGTCCGTGCACTGTGCAATATTCAGCATCTTTTCAACGGATTTCAGCCAATCATCCGCGTCCAGTGGATCAGGTGAGCTTGCAAATGTAGGTGGCTTATGACTCATGAATTCCCGATGCTTATCACGGGGTGGAACTGGTGGTGGTGGTGGAGGCAATGGCACTTGTTGCTGTTGTTGCTGTTGCATTTGTTGTTGCAGTTGCTGTTGTTGCGCCCTCCTTTCTTGGCGTATCTCATCTCTCTCCTGGCGCAGCTCCTGGCGTATATCTTCTCTTTCCTGACGCATCTCTTGGCGTTCTTGCTGCATCTGGGCACGCATATCAGCCATAGTGTCCGCCATTTGCTGCATCACCGCCATCTGAGCAGCAACCAGTGGGTCAACTCCGCCTGGTGGAGGATTGGGGGGATTCATCTCTGCAGGCTGTGGCTGGGGTTGTCTGTATATCCTCCGAGTATGTCGATTAGGAGGCAAATCAATTCCACCACCCCGCCTGGTATTGACCATCTGAGTTAGATACTTATGGTAAGAAAATAGTAGCCAAGGCAGTAATTACAATCATGTTTATTTGGGGGATTTATTAGCTAAGTAGATTAGTGTGTCACCTACTAAAGCTAATACAATACCTTATAGTGGTACATGCTAAGATGTCCATCTATACTATTTCAATCAATCAAAGAAGCAAATCAGGCATTGATCATCAGAACAATCAACCAACATTTTTAATAGAGAAAATAGTTTTAATTTTGTCTTAGGCTTCCTATCTCTTAAAAATGTCACAGGGGTAGGGATTCCAAGGTGTGAAATCCGTCGTGTCTTGGAGTAGAAAAGGTAAGAATGATCAGAGTAGAACAGTAGAAGGTGAGACAGGATCAAGATAAGGTAAGTATGGAATGAATCAGAGTAAGATAAGTAGGTAAGGGTTTTGTCCATTTCTATCTAGGTTTCGTCCTACAGTCAACATTTCCTCTGATACCACTTCTGTAACACCCGGTTTTAAAGGGACAAAACCGGGTGCATCTCATACATGCGCCAAGAAGACAACATATATAATAACAGAGTGTATAGAGATAAATGTCATAAAACATCAGAGTACTTATTACATAGCGGAAGTCTTATTACAAAATAAAAGAATAATTATAAAACGAACTAAGGATCGTCGGCGCCAATGTCGACCGAGACACGCCACCTAGATCAGATCGAACTCCTCAGTGTTAGGCGGCTCCTCTTCGACCACCTGTTCTTCTCCTGTGGGGGGGGGGGGGTGTGAGACAGCAAGAGTGAGCTCACATACGTTCATAGCTCAACAAGTCGTGGGGAATAATGTGGCATGAACTCACCAAAGGTGGGAGTTCATGTAGTGTAAGGCTGATCAATGAAATAGAGGTTGAGGCTGAGCATTGCTTTTATAAGTTGGTCAAAATTTTATTAGCAATTACTAAGTGTAAGTAAATACCAAACCATAAGTAAAGTAATAGAACAAAATTAATAACAAACCCATGCAATGCAAATGACAAAATTGAATTTAAGTTCCATAATTTAAACATCAGAGAGTCCTGAGCTGCTCATGACCGTGAGCTCGGCTAGTATACCAGTTTTACACTCTGCAGAGGTTGCGCATCTTTACCCACAAGTCGTGTATCCCATGTCGCCTGGGTTTGCAAGGCCCTTAGACACTACCGAGGTGAATGGCTAGGGATCTACTACGAGGCCTTTACAAAGTTCCACTAGCTTCCGAAAACCCGCTACAGTTTATAGGAAGATCCAGTACAGGGTTCCTGGCTAACAGCCATCGCAGCAAAATCAACCAGGGACCTCCCCGCACTGACCTCTCCCCTACTGCCCTTGCCCCTTTCGGGTAAGGTAGTCTTCCACTAGCTTTCCTAGTTAGTCAGCCAAGGGCGTCCCATTAAACCCTTGTGGTAGCACTGTTTTCCCGGGTGGTTCTCCATGTTCCCATTAACATAATGATCTTAACATGAACAAGGAAGAATAAAACAGATAACAATAAATAGTATAACAATGAGTGATGAATATCTCTATACCCAAATCCACATAAAGCAATAGCATGTACTACCCAAAACTTTAGTAGTAAAACCAGTGGTGAAGCAAGGTATAAAGATAGTCAAAATCTAGGGTATCCTATTGGGTCCCATCAAAATTAACCTATGCAGATCATTATGATTAATAAGAACATGAATGGGTAAAAGAAGTGATCAAGGGCACAACTTGCCTTCAATGAGCTCCTGCTCAGCTACTTCAATCTGCTGCTCACCAGGATCCTCAGCAACGGGCTCTTCTACTCGCCACAATACAAACAAGCACAGGATATAGGGAAAATTAACATTACACCAAGCATGTAAACAAAATACACAGAGATATTCTACATATTAAAATAAAAACCTAGGAACTGGAATCATAATTTTCTGAGTTATAGATTTCGAGTTATGCATTTTCAAAAGTTTTATGTGCTTTAAATAGGATTAAGTGATAAATAAATTTCTTGCTGTTTTCATGACATAACAGAGGCCCTAGGTGCTAAAGAATAAAATTACAAAATTTTAGGAACTGGAATGAAGTGATTTGGAGTTAGTATGAATTTTCTATGAATTTATTAAGTTCTAGTAATTATTTTCATATTAAAAATTCATTTTCTATTTACTTTCTCTGGTTTTCGTGTTGACTGGACTGGGCCTCAAAATCTGAGAACAGCAGGGGGCTCTGGGTAAAATCTTCTAAGACTCAGATCACCCGCATAGTGGACAGCGGGTTGAATCCTAGGTTTTCTAGGGTCTCTTCTGCAATCTGGCAAAGTGAAGGGGTACGGGCCATTTCTGGCCGTCCGATTAGGCGTGGACGCGCGAGATTAGATCCATCCTTGATCGAAACGGTACGCAATGCTGCACATCGGATTCGAGATCGACGGCAGATATCTAATGTTGCACAATCTATTCTAGGCCGCCCGATCTCGATCAGACGATCCCCGGCCCCATGGCCCAATCGTTGCCTCGCGCTAAACTGTGGCCGTCGATCAATAAACGAACGGCCCAGACTTTTCCCCCCAATCCCAGTCCGACAACGGCGGCGCCCAGGGTTGCCCACGGCGGAGCCATGGCCGGCGCTGCCCAATTCCGCCACTCTCGCCCCCATTCCCCAATTCGATCACCTCTACGCGATACAGGGATGACAATGAACATGATCGAGCAATCGTACCAGAGGAAATTCGTTGCGCAGGGTACCGGTCTCAGGCAAGCGGCGGAGTCGGATCCCGGCGAGCAATTCCCCGAGTCCCAGGGGTGCTCGGCCCAAATTGACGACACGACTGGTTCCGCCCTGAGCCGCCGAAGCTTCCTAATGCCGAGGCCCAAGCACCGGAGTGCTCAATCAAGCTAGCCACGACGACGGCGTTGTAACCTTTTCTCCCTCTCTCTCTCGGTGTCAATGGTGGTGACCGCAGCAAGGTAATTGCAGAGCCTTCGGCGAACTCGTTCAACGGAGTAAGGCGACGGCCTGGTTTATAGCCAGCCGCCCAAGACCCTGCAGGCGCGGTCAATTGCATCGGCGACATTCACGGCGGAGGCGACGGGGATTTGGTGGTCTTCCTGTTGCGCGGAGTCCGCGGGGAGGAGCTTGAGCTGACGGGGTGGGCCCACGTAGCAGTGACACACGGAGCGCATGATGCGGTGTGTGTTATGGCCAGCGGGCCCCGGGTGCAGAGAGCGCGAGCGCGCGGTGGAGAAGCCGCCCGCGATTCACGCGAGGAAGGAGAACGTGCAGTAGCGCGCTCGAGGGACTGACAGGCGGGCCCAACGCGTAAGCGAGTGCCAGTGGCGTGCGCGCGATCTGGTGAGACTGTAAGCGGGACCCACGGGTCAGTCGTGGAGCACGCGCAGGAGGGAAGGGGATCACGGGCCGCGCGGGATGGAAATGTAAGTGGGCCGAATTGAGGCAGTGAGGCCCAGGTAAGCTCTTTTCCTTTTTCTATTTATTCTTTTCTTGTTTTCTTTTGTTCTTAACTATTTTGAATTCAAATTTGAATTTTGAATACAAATTTCAACATTGTGTCAAGTGTACAAATTCAAGCTTTGAGTGGATGACCAATATATTTTTATTTACTTATTTTTATCCCCAAAATTCTTATGTTCTTCTCTTTTTCTAGATTCTACAATTTCTTTTAGGATTTAATTTTCCCTTTTTGGTCTTTAATATTTTCTTGTTACAAAATGCACACCACAAATAAAATATTCAGCATGATGCAAGGATTTAGTAGCATATCTTTTTATTAATTGTTCTTGGACATGGTGTTCACATGTGATGATGCACACAGGTTAAACCCACATAAGGAGAAATCGTTTTCTCTATTGGTATTCTTTCTAGCAGATTACAAAGTGGGTGTTACAGCAGGGCATTGAGGTGGATAGCAGCAAGATTGCTGCCATTCGGGAGTGGCCTACACCGACGACGGTCACACAAATTCGGAGCTTTCTTGGACTTGCCGGTTTCTACAGTAGATTTGTTCGTGATTTTAGCTCCATTGCAGCGCCTCTACATGAGCTTACAAAGAAAGATGTGTCGTTTGCTTGGAGTGATTCGCAGGAGGTAGCGTTCAGCACTTTGAAAGATAAGTTAACCCAAGCTCCCCTCTTGCAATTGCCTGATTTTAATAAAGTTTTTGAGCTTGAATGCGATGCTAGCGGTATTGGGCTAGATGCTGTTTTGTTACAAGAAGGAAAACCAGTTGCTTATTTTAGTGAAAAATTAAGCGGTGCTAGTCTGATATATTCTACTTATGATAAGGAGCTTTACGCTTTAGTGCGCACTTTGCATACATGGCAGCACTATCTTTGGCATCGTGAGTTCATAATTCATTCTGATCATGAGGCTTTAAAACATATTCGTACCCAAACAAATCTGAACCATCGTCATGCTAAATGGGTCGAATTCATTGAGTCCTTTCCTTACATTATTAAACACAAGAACGGGAAGGACAATGTTATTGCTGATGCTTTGTCTCGTCGCTATTGATGTGCACCCGTTGGGTGATTGCCCGATCTTTCGATGAGAGGGTGTGGAATAACTCGATTGGGGGAGGAGACGACGTTCACGGCCCGACTACAGCCTTCCAAAGACGCTGCGCCTTAGCAACCGATACACCACCTCCTATGGCTGTAACGATCTTGTGGAGCGTGACACCCTGGCCACTAGGGCACTCGTCCTGCAAGCAATCGAAGAACTAGCAAGAACAAGTAGAACAAGTACTGAATTACCAGATCTAAATGTAGGTTTCCAAATCAAACTCCAATATGGTGGGGTTCCGAAGACAAGAAGACGGGCGGCTGAACCAGCACGCGCGCTTACAAGCAAGTAGCGAGAGCTAAACTTGATCTAAACAAAACCCGCTGTTCTTGGTGGCGGCTAGGGGGTTTATAAACATGGGAGGACGACCACAAGGGTATTGGGGTCGTGCTGCAACCCTAGGATGCGTCCCTAATGGACCTAACTTGATACACGACCCATTGGGCCAAAATAGGGTGACGCAGCACCATGGGCAGAAAAGGCAGGAAATGTCTCGGTAAGAAAACAATGATTACGGCGGCCTCAGAACAGATATGACTATAATTCCGGATCCATATGAAAGTAGACTTGATAAGCTTTCCATGTTGTGCTTGAACATTCCAATCCGAGCCCGCATCTGACCGTGGTGACCGTCACAAGTTGGTGTTCTTCTGCAGTCCGAATCCAGCATGTTCAAATCCTTTTCCCTTTCGGTCTTCTCCCTGATTCCTAAGCAAAACAAGAGTGCACGGGTCTCCATGGTCTAAATATGATGGACATGAACTCAAGAGTGTAATCACCTGATGGTTGAGTTGACGAGCACGAGCGCGAGTAATGGGACCAGAAATTGGTACTTGTATTGGTATAGATGCATCAGTAGTGTGGATGTCTTCATCAGCTATACCATGCTGTCACAATTAGATTTTAAAATCTTTGGTTTGGACACTGTGAAGGATCAATATGTTGACGATGCTGATTTTAAAGATGCTTTCGGCCATTGTATTAATGGGATACCATGGGGCAAGTTTCACATACAGGATGGGTTCCTGTTTCGCGCTAACAAGCTGTGTGTTCCAGCTAGTTCGGTTCGTCTTTTGTTGTTACAGGAGGCGCATGGAGGCGGTCTCATGGGGCATTTTGGCGTCTACAAAATGCATGAGGTGTTGGCTG
Organism: Zea mays; assembly: GCF_902167145.1. Lineage (NCBI taxonomy): Eukaryota > Viridiplantae > Streptophyta > Magnoliopsida > Poales > Poaceae > Zea > Zea mays. Next base: position 96,455,322 of record NC_050097.1, read on the forward strand.
CCCACTTCTTTTGGCCTCGGATGCGCGTTGATGTTGAGCGCCTTGTTGCACGCTGCACTACTTATCAGAAAGCTAAGTCACGGTTGAACAACCATGGTTTGTATATGCCTTTGCCTGTCCCTTCTTCTCCTTGGCTTGATATCTCTATGGACTTTGTTTTGGGCTTGCCTAGAACTAAGAAGGGGAGGGATAGTATTTTTGTGGTTGTTGATAGATTCTCTAAAATGGCTCACTTTATACCTTGTCATAAAACTGATGATGCTAGCATTGTTGCTGAATTGTTCTTTAGAGAAATTATTCGTTTACATGGTATTCCAAAAACAATAGTCTCTGATCGCGATGCTAAGTTTCTAAGCCATTTTTGGAGATCTCTTTGGAATAAATTGGGAACTAAATTGTTGTTTAGCACTACTTGTCACCCTCAGACTGATGGACAAACTGAGGTAGTAAATAGAACTTTATCTACCATGCTTAGGGCTGTTTTAGACAAGAATTTGAGACGTTGGGAGGATTGCTTGCCTCATGTTGAATTTGCTTACAATCATGCCACGCATTCTTCTACAAAGATGTGCCCTTTCTAGATTGTTTATGGTTACATCCCTACGGCACCTATTGATTTGATTTCAATTAATGTTGCGAACGCCCCACATGTAGATGCTGCTGCACATGTTGAACAAATGATTACCATACATGAACAAACGAAACAGAACATTGCTGCTACTAATGCAAAAAAACAGGTTGCTGGTAGTAAAGGAAGAAAACATGTTACTTTTGAGCCAGGTGATATGGTTTGGTTGCACATGAGAAAGGATCGGTTTCCTACTTTGCGCCGTTCTAAATTAATGCCTCGTGCTGCTGGTCCTTTTAAGGTGCTAACAAAGATTAATGATAATGCTTATATCCTTGACCTGCCTGCGGAATTTGGTGTTTCCACTAGTTTTAATGTTGCAGATTTGAAACCATATATGGCCGAGGATGAGGAGTTGTCGTCGAGGACGACTTCACTTCAAGAAGGGGAGGATGATGAGGACATCACTATGAGTACGACTACACCAGCAGCACCTCCACATCAAGCGCCACTTCCTTCATTAGCTGGGCCAATCACTCAGGCCCGTGCCAGAGATCATAACTTCGTCATGCTACTGAAGAATGAGGGCCCAGAAGAATAGACGACCAGCCCAACTGCGGCCCATAGTGGACGACCTAGGGTTGGCCGCCCCTAGGGGCTGCGCCCCCTCTATTTATCCAGGAGCTGCGCCTCCTTTATTTTCGAGTTTTGTTTTACGTTAGCCTTAGCTACTCTCGAACACGCGCAAATCTGTGATGTCTTCGTGTATTCAGAACTCCACCCTCGAGTAATAGATTAGATTGCTCGCATCTTTTCTTGTTCGTTTTTCGATTGCGCACAGGAAACGATCCTCGTGATCAGGCCGATCTCGCATTAGCAAGGTTGGTAACCACAGGGAGTTGGTTCAGCGATTGCATTGGCGCCTCGGGCTTGCTCGTCGTAGTCGGATCGCAAGGGTCATCTTCCGCCAAATCGGAATTATCTCTACTCGCCGAAAGATCGGGCACCTCAGCTACATCACCACTACTTTAGGTCCAAAACTCATGTTTGGGGTGGTTTCGCTCAATTTCGTTGCCGCACGTCACCCATTCCGAAAACGAGTGTCGGGGTGCATACAAGGCACGAGTTTTTTGCCACCGAACCATTTCTTCGTTTTTCGCAACGGACATGCCCAATTCAATACTTTAGGCCCAAAACTCATGTTTGGGGTGGTTTCGCGCAATTTCGTTGCCGCACGTCACCCATTCCGAAAACGGGTGTCGGGGTGCATACAAAGCACGAGTTTTTGCCACCGGACCCATTTCTTCGTTTTTCGCAACGAACATGCCCAATCCACTACTTTAGGTCCAAGACTCATGTTTCGGGTGGTTTCGCGCAATTTCGTTGCCGCACGTCACCCATTCCGAAAACGGTTGTCGGGGTGCATACAAAGCACGAGTTTTTGCAACTGGAACCATTTCTTTGTTTTTCGCAACAAACATGCCCATTCCACTACTTTAGGTACAAAACTCATTTTTGGGGTGCATACAAAGCACGAGTTTTTGCCACCGAACCATTTCTTCGTTTTCGCAACGAACATGCCCAATTCAATACTTTAGGCCCAAAACTCATGTTTGGGGTGGTTTCGTGCAATTTCATTGCCGCACGTCACCCATTCCGAAAACGGTTGCCGGGTTGCATACAAAGCACGAGTTTTTGCCACTGGAACCATTTCTTCGTTTTTCGCAACGAACATGCCCAATCAACTACTTTAGGTCCAAAACTCATGTTTGGGGTGGGTTCGCGCAATTTCATTGCCGCACGTCACCCATTCCGAAAACGGGTGTCGGGTTGCATACAAAGCACAAGTTTTTGCCACCGGAACCATTTCTTCGTTTTTCGCAACGAACATGCCCAATCCACTACTTTAGGTCCAAAACTCATTTTTGGGGTGCTTTCGCACAATTTCGTTGCCGCACGTCACCCATTCCGAAAATGGGTGTCGGGGTGCATACAAGGCACGAGTTTTTGCCACCGGAACCATTTCTTCGTTTTTCGCAACGAACATGCCCAATTCAATACTTTAGGTCCAAAACTCATGTTTGGGGTGGTTTCGTGCAATTTCGTTTCCGCACGTCACCCATTCCGAAAACGGGTGTCGGGTTGCATACTGTTGGGGGCCTTCGTCTTCCGAAGGTCCTCAAAAACATGATTAACAATGTTTCCCAAGCATAATATATGTACAGGAACCTTCGGACTCGGGATGAAGCTGTACACATTATGGAGAGTAGGGTCGGGACGAAGGTTGAACCAGCGCCGAAGCTGCACGCAAGGGAGCTTCGGCTCAATAGTAGAAAAAGGAACCGACTTAAGGAGGAAAAGGCTATCTAGTCCTCGATAGATTGTTCATGAAGGGCTCGAATGTAATTTCACACAGGCTACGCCCTGTGCCTATAAATAGATGAACAGTACCCATGTACTGTTCACGCTGACTTGTACTCGCTCGTGCATCACGCTTGTATTTTTGCCTTCTGCCAAGCCGAAGGTACAAATGAAATTCAATATTGTTCTTATTCATCCACGATTATATAATAAGGACATGTAAATAATGTTATGTGATTATTCATGTTATTCTCTCATGTTTCATATGCTTCTCCTTTTATCAATGTAAACTGTGATGATGAAGGTATGTCCTTCATGACCTTCGTTCGAAGATCGTTATATCCTAAGGGAAATAACCCTTCGAAGGTCGAAGGGCATTAACCATTAACTTCTTTTTGTGTTGCCTTGTTCTTAATTCATAGCATTTGAGAACAAGTCCCCAACATTGGCGCCCACCTCCGGTGTACTCACTTCCACAACCTTCGGCAAAGCATCAACATTCGTCATGCCGCTGAAGAAGATAACAGCGCCAGGGGCTGTACTGCAGCCACTGGACACAAACCAAGACACACTCTCTCTCCGAGAGGCCAGAAGCCAAAAGAAGAAGGCCACTAGTCCAACACTTCAGGAAGAAGAGTTGGACCAGGAGATCAGAGACCTAGAAATCATTCACCAGCAGGTGCAAAGGAAAAAGGAGAAGATGGCTCGGCTGGCCGACCTCTAGAAGAAGATCGACGAAGCTACTGAGGAAGTGCGTCATCTTACTCAAGATGATCATGACTGAAGGCCCCAACATCGGGAGCTTCGTCAAGAGGGCTCATTCAACGAAGATGAATGGTACGGTGATTTTAATCATGGTACCTTTGCTTTTGATGATGCTTCTCCTCTGGCAGTAGAATTGCAGGCTATCCCATGGCCACAATCCTACAAGCCACCTCAGCTACCCATGTACGATGGGCACTCGGACCCAAAGCAATTCTTAATGAGCTATGAGGCAACAATATCCTCATACGGAGGCAACACAACTGTCATGGCAAAGTCCTTCGTCATGGCAGTCCGAAACATGGCCCAGACATGGTATTCTTCCCTTCGGCCAGGGACAATCATGTTGTGGCAGAAGCTCAAGGATATGCTGGTTACCAGTTTTCAAGGCTTTCAGACGAAGCCAGTCACAGCTCAGGCCTTGTTCCAGTGCGCACAAGACCATGAGGAATACCTTCAGGCGTATGTCCGAAGGTTATTGCGACTGAGAGCACAAGCGCCCACAGTGCCCAATGATATTGTCATTGAGGCCATGATCAAGGGTCTTCAGCCAGGACCTACAGCCCAATACTTCGCCAGGAAACCTCCCCAAACTCTGGAGAAGTTGCTTCAAAAAATGGATGAGTACATCTGGGTTGACAATGACTTCCGACAAAGAAGGGAGGAAGCTTACAGATTTTCTGAGATGACTAGGGGCTTCGGAGGGAGTGTCCACCATAGGCATGTCAGATCAATCCATAACTCCAGTTAGAATGATGACAAAGGAAGCCAGCTTCAGAGGCCGCAGCACACCCCACAGTCTTCGGGACAGCAGCAAAGCTCCTTCAAGCCACCAGCTCCAAGGGGCAGAGGCGCCAGGGGCTTCGGAGGAAGATATGTGGATCAACCCAGGAAGATCTATTGATTATTCTGTGGTTAGGACAAGGGACATGCTATAAGAATGTGCCAAATCACTATTTTGAAGCAAAAGGAGACCGCCGAAACCGAAGCTCGGCAGAATCAGCCGAAGAAGGTCTTGCACACTACTTTGTGCCATTCTCCCTACATACCAGAATATGTGGGCAATCATCCTGCAACTTCTGTTGCTTCGGCAAGCCATTCACAGGCTTCTTGGCCTCAGCCCCCACCGCCTCCACCACTGCAACCTACTTATTCCCGAAGCCAGTAGCCAGAAGGGCGCCAGCACTTCGAACAGCAACATGAATTCAGAAATGAATCTGAAGCTCGTACAGTCAACAGTACTATGCTAGAATCAAAACACATATACTGAGCGATATCCTGCCTCTGAAATACTTTTATGTTCTATGCCATTTTGCTTTTTAATAAGGAACAAGCAATGTAAATTTAGTTTTAATTTCTTGTAATGAATTTGCTTCTATCAGAATGAAATATATCTTCTTCACAGATTTACGAAGTTCAAAAGTTACAAAGCTACAAAAAGTTGTTCCTAAGGGAGCGTAGCGTAAGTTTTGTGCTCAAAAGATGTTCCTAAGGGAATACAGAGCTAAAATTGCCGAAGCTACAAAAAGTCGTTCCTAAGGGAGCGCAGCGTAAGTTTTCTGCTCAAAAGTCGTTCCAAAGGGAATGCAGAGCCAAATACCGCCGAAATATAAGGCGAAGAAGTTCAAAAGTCGTTCCTAAGGGGATGCAGAACTTATACCGCCGAAATAGAAGGAGAAGAAGTTCAAAAGACGTTCCTAAGGGGATGCAGAACTTACACCAAAAAATAAACGGTGAACACCGAAAAATAAATGGTGAAGAAGCTCAAAAGTCGTTCCTAAGGGGATGCAGAGTTTGTGCACTCCAGTGTGGGTGTGTGGGTGTGTGTCTTCGGCATCAGTATCATTTTGCATCATATCATCACATCATTTCGCATAGCATCACATCATACATCATATCACATCAATGACACGAGAATCGATTACAGAGTTGATCTTCGGCGAATGCTTCGTAAAAATGAAAATGTGCTAAGGCACGAAGTAAGCTTCAGGAAATACAACTTCATCAGCATTGTCACAAAAGAAGGGATCCCTCTTTGCGAAGCATGGATATTTTTACGAAGCATGGATTTTTTCTTTACGAAGCATGAAAAAAGGGAAGGTGTTTTTTCGCCGAAGGCTCAAAAACGGTATGTATGTAAAGTTTCATGCATTGCAAAGAAATGAATTACAATAATTTACATATTCGATTCAAAGCTACACACATCAAATATTACAGTCTTGTTACAATAAAAGTACAATGTACATTCTAGTGTCTCATACATTGACCATTTCAAAATGTTTTTACAATAAGAGTTATTCCTCTTTAAGGACTTTTTCTGCAACTTCGTTCAGTAATTTGTTAACAACTTCATCAACAATAGATTTAGCCATATTAATGATCTCCAGCGCTTCCTTCATTTTTGGATCAGCCAGGGGATCGAACGGTTCCGGCGGCAGAGATAATTCATCTGAAGTGGGAAAAATTAATTAGTCCGAAGCCACAAAAACAAATGCCGAAGCTGAAAATCAAAAGATATTACTTATACGCTTTTCACGCTCTGCAGCTTCTTCAGCTTGTCTTGCTTCTACTCGGGCATCATGGTGTCTTTTTCACTTTTCTTTATAATTTCATGGGCTATCTCTCGGCCACAATTCACCCAGACATCATTATAGAATTTTCCGCCCATCAAGGTTGCTTCAGCTGAAGGATCCTTCGTATCATCTATGGAGAAGGCAGCTTCGGTTTGGGCCATGGTTTTAATATGGTCGCATCCCGCCTTCTCCAAGATGGCTGAAATTCCCCGCGCACCGGAAAATGCGCAAACATCCCCACGATCACTTAAAATTTCTTCGAAGGTCTCGACCTCTCCACTTATCCATTCAATAATGCCTTCGGGGTCGCCTCGTATGAAGTTTTCTTCGGCAGAATAGGCACCCACTTTGGCGAAACTAGCTTTTATTTTCTTCACACAATCCAAGGATTTTTCAAAGCACTTTTCCTTGGATGTGCGAAGTTCTTCAATATTTTCTCTAAATGATTTTTCCAATATTCGCTGATTTCTTGGTTAGCTTCTGCGAGTGCGCATTTTTCCTTAGCTTCGGCCAGTTGCCTCCGAAGGTTTTCAATTTCAATCTTTTGGGCTTCGGCTTGAGCATTGAAACTAGCTTCGTCTTCTTTCACTTTGTTAACCAGAGAAATTAAAATTTTGTCTTTTTCAAGACCTTCGTTTCTCAATTCAATCACCTCTGAACGAAGGTTGTTCAGAGCCATTGTATAGCCTTCGTCTTCAATATTTTTCTATGCCCTAAGGGCATTACTAAGAATCAAGCCCTGCAAGCGAAGGAAAGAATTGAGTGTGACAAATGAAATACCTCATTTTCAAATTCAAAGTTAACTTTTATACCTTTATGCTATTGTATGCTAGGGTGTCAGGAAGTTCATCTTTCGATAAAATCGAAAGGCCGTCTTCCAGCTTCGGGAATCCGATGCTTTTACATATCTCCCAGCAAACAGATATTTCTTTGTTATCCCGGAGACAGTGCAGCACGTCACCCATTCCGAAAACGGGTGTCGGGTGCATACAAGGCACGAGTTTTTGCCACCGGAACCATTTCTTCGTTTTTCGCAACGAACATACCCAATTCAATACTTTAGGTCCAAAACTCATGTGTTGGGGTGGTTTAGCGCAATTTCGTTGCAGCACATCACCCATTCCGAAAATGGGTGTCGGGGTGCATACAAAGCAAGAGTTTTTGCCACCGGACCCATTTCTTCGTTTTTCGCAACGAACATGCCCAATCCACTACTTTAGGTCCAAAACTCATGTTTGGGGTGGTTTCGTGCAATTGCGTTGCCGCACGTCACCCATTCCGAAAACGGGTGTCGGGGTGCATACAAAGCACCAGTTTTTGCAACCGGAACCATTTCTTTGTTTTTCGCAACAAACATGCCCATTCCACTACTTTAGCTCCAAAACTCATGTTTGGGGTGGTTTCGTGTAATTTCGTTGCCGCACGTCACCCATTCCTAAAACGGGTGTCGGGTTGCATACAAAGCACGAGTTTTTGCCATCGGAACCATTTCTTCGTTTTTCGCAACAAACATGCCCAATACTTTAGGTCCAAAACACATTTTTGGGGTGGTTTCGCGCAATTTTGTTGCCGCACGTCACCCATTCCGAAAACGGGTGTCGGGGTGCATACATGGCACGAGTTTTTGCCACCGGAACCATTTCTTCGTTTTTCGCAACGAACATGCCCAATTCAATACTTTAGATCCAAAACTCATTTTGGGGTGGTTTCACGCAATTTCGTTGCAGCCCGTCACCCATTCCGAAAACGGGTGTCGGGGTGCATACAAAGCACGAGTTTTTGCCACCGGACCCATTTCTTCATTTTTCGCAACGAACATGCCCAATCCACTACTTTAGGTCCAAAACTCATGTTTGGGGTGGTTTCACACAATTTCGTTGACGCACGTCACCTATTCCGAAAACGGGTGTCGGGGTGCATACAAAGCATGTTTTTGCAACGGGAACCATTTCTTGGTTTTTCACAACAAACATGCCCATTCCACTACTTTGGGTCCAAAACTCATGTTTGGGGTGGTTTCGCGCAATTTCGTTGCCGCACGTCACACATTCCAAAAACGGGTGTCGGGTTGCATACAAAGCACGAGTTTTTGCCACCGGAACCATTTCTTCGTTTTTCCCAACGAACATGCCCAATCCACTACTTTAGGTCCAAAACTCATGTTTGGGGTCGTTTCGCGCAATTGCGTTGCCGCGCGTCACCCATTCCGAAAATGTATGTCCGGGTGCATACAAAGCAGGAGTTTTTGCAACCGGAACCATTTCTTCGTTTTTCGCATAAACATGCCCATTCCACTACTTTAGGTCAAAAACTCATGTTTGGGGTGGTTTCGCGCAATTTCGTTGCCACATGTCACCCATTCCTAAAACGGGTGTTGGGGTGCATACAAAGCACGGGTTTTTGCCACTCGACCCATTTCTTCGTTTTTTCGCAACGAACATGCCTGTCACACCCAGTTTTGGAAGGTAAACCAAATGCGAACCATGTACGTGCTAGGATCAGAAACTCATGTACATAACGATTACATAATTGAACATCATCACACAATGCTTGAATTAAATAGCGGAAAGGTACTTTATTACATCAAGATATCCAAGACATCCACAGAGTCTAATACATAACCATTGTGTTCAACAATAATATCAAAGTGCGGAGTAACGAAACGTAGAAGATAAGCCTACACAGGCAGCTGACTGGGGGTTTGCCACTAAAGTAAACTAGAACTCATCGTATTCCTGGAACTCCTCGAAGTCATCCATGTTGCTAGCTTCACCTCCTGAGCACTGAGAACAGTGGGGACAACCTAGGGTAGGGTGGTTTGTAAAGCAAGGGTGAGTACACTTCAACGTACTCAGCAAATGTCCCGTTTGGCTAAAGAGGACTAGCTGTATGTGGAGTTTAAAGTCAAGAAGTTGCTTTTAGTTGGTCAAGTCTTATTACTTATAAGTAGAGCCAAGTTTTAGTAATAACCTAGTTATTACCTAGAGGCACTCCTTCCAAGAGGAAATACTAGAGATCAGGATTATAATCACCATTGTTAATCATCATCATAAAAGTAACCATTGTTCTTCTAATCGAAGAGGATCCCAAGGCTGCTCATAACCATAAGCACGACTGATATACCAGTTTCTAACACTCTGCAGAGGTCGCACACTTTACCCACAAGCCATGATTCCCATTCTGCTTGGGGTTCTAGCCTCCCCATTAATCACTACCAAGGTGACCTAGCAGGGTCTCACTACGTAGCCTTTACAAAGATTTCCCAGAGGACATAGCCGCCCATTAGGTTTCTCCAGTTTGATAAACACAGTACATCTCCCTAGAGGAAGGGTGACAAACATAAACCAATTCAAAGAACCTCTGCAACCAGCCCCGGGAGAGCAAGTACTGTGCCCGGCCCCCATTGACGGCCCTACGGCGAAGCCAACTACTCCTCTGGTTCCTCTAATTATTTAGCTAAGGGCGTCCCATTCCACCCTCACGGTTGCACTGTTATCCCGGGTTGTCACTCCCCAAATAGGTCCTTACGAAGAGGCACTCAGGAAAGAGCCTGAGCCCCCCTAAAGTAATCACAAGGACCTCATCGGGATAACATCCTCGTATCATAAAAGATCACATCATGTTCATTGATTAAGTTTAAGCAATAGCATAAGCTAACCATGATTAACCCAAAAAGGTAAACAAGGGTAAGGTAAGTACAAACTAGTCAATCCTTAGGTTTCAATAAAGTAATGTGGGACAGTGAATTATAAAGTAAAGTAGGACATGATAGGTTTGAGGACACTTGCCTTCACCAGGTTGCTGCTTAGGGAGGTCTCCAACAACACACTCAGGAATCTCGGACTGTTTGTTTTCTAAATAAAGCGAGCATGCATTCAATACATTTGGAAAGTACAAATGAACATCACACCAAACATGTACAAACATTGGAACACATCTTAAAAAGACTTAATACTACATAAGGGATAATGGATTCAAAGTATAACATAAACTATAACCTACATTAACTTTGTTTGAAAATACATTACTGTTTCTCCTAAGTGTTATTTACAAGTACAAAATCATAGATCAAATTATTTTATGGTGACCTAAAATTTAGAACAGAGATGAACTTATGTAATACCTATTATTAATCTCACAAGCTCAAACAAGTTTAAATCTCTAAGGTTCTCCTTTTATTTATTTACACCTACATTAGTTCATATCCAATCCCAAAAATTTAGAGTGTGCAGACAGTGAGTGAAACCATTTTATTTAAACAGAGAATAATTCTATGAACATTTTGCAATTTGAATCACTAAATTTTGAGTTCATATGCAAAAGTTATGAAATAAACAAGTTTGGGAATCTAAAATATGAAATTAGGGTTAGTTCTGTGATTATTTAAAAGTCCAGGGCTAAGTCTGCAAGATTACAGGGGTCTGCGCGCGAGAACCAGGGATGGCGGGTTGATTTCTAAAACCAGGGGGATTCTTAAGCAAAACAGCCACACGAAGGGGTATCGGGTGAATCTAACCGCTAGATCAGAAACCGACGGCTGAGATTAGATCTGCGGCCAAGGGCGCGCGCACGCGGGCGGGTGAGCGCTGACAGGCGGGACAGGGAATGTCGCGACAGAGGGGGGAAGGGCGCACTGACCGAGCGGGCCCAGTGCCAGAGGGGAAACGGACGGCTACAGGGGTCTGAGGGGGTCCGAGCTATTCGATCAAGATCGGACGGGGAAAATCAGACTGTGAGAGCACCTAGAGGGGGGGGTGAATAGGTGATCCTGTGAAACTTAAACTTATAGCCACAAAAACTTGTTAAGTGTTAGCACAATAATCGCCAAGTGGCTAGAGATGAGTCTCAACAAAACACAATACCACAAAAGATCAACACAGAGAAGACACAGTGGTTTATCCCGTGGTTCGGCCAAGTACAAAACTTGCCTACTCCACGTTGTGGCGTCCCAACGGACGAGAGTTGCACTCAACTCCTCTCAAGTGATCCAATGATCAACTTGAATACCACAGTTGATGAAGCTGAGGTGCCCGATCTTTCGGCGAGTAGAGATAATTCCGATTTGGCGGAAGATGACCCTTGCGATCCGACTACGACGAGCAAGCCCGAGGCGCCAATGCAATCGCTGAACCAACTTTCTGTGGTTACCGACCTTGCTGATGCGAGATCGGCCTGATCACGAAGATCGTTTCCTGTGCGCAATCGAAGAACGAACAAGAATAAGATGCGAGCAATCTAATCTATTACTCGAGGGTGGAGTTCTGAATACACGAAGACAGCGCAGATTTGCGCGTGTTCGAGAGTAGCTAAGGCTAACGTAAAACAAAACTCAGGAAATAAAGGAGGCGCAGCTCCTGAATAAATAGAGAGGGGGCGCAGCCCCTAGGGGCGGCCAACCCTAGGTCGTCCATTATGGGCCGCAATTGGGCTGGTCGTCTATTCTTCCGGGCCTTCGTTCTTTAACAACATGATGTAGTTCAATTCTCTTGCACGGGCCCGAGTCACTGGCCCAGGTGGAAGGGGTGGCGCCTGGGCTGGAGAAGGTGCTGCTGGATGTGCTCGTGTTGGTGTTGATGTCCGCATCATCCTCCCCTTCTTGAACTGAAGTCGTCCTCGACGGCAACTCCTCATCTTCTCCCGCATACGGTTTCAAATCTGCAACATTAAAACTAGTGGAAACACCAAACTCCGCAGGTAGGTCGAGGGTATAAGCATTATCATTAATCTTGGTTAGTATCTTAAAAGGACCAGCAGCACGAGGCATCAATTTAGAACGGCGCAAAGTAGGAAAACGATCCTTTCTCAAATGCAACCAAACCATATCACCAGGTTCAAAAGTAACATGTTTTCTTCCTTTACTACCAGCAACCTGATTTTTTGTATTAGTAGCAGCAATGTTCTGTTTCGTTTGTTCATGTATGGTAATCATTTGTTCAACATGTGCAGAAGCATCTACATGTGGGGCGTTCGCAGCATTAAGTGAAATCAAATCAATAGGTGCCCTAGGAATGTAACCATAAACAATCTGGAAAGGGCACATCTTTGTAGAAGAATGCGTGGCATGATTGTAAGCAAATTCAACATGAGGCAAGCAATCCTCCCAACGTCTCAAATTCTTGTCTAAAACAGCCCTAAGCATGGTAGATAAAGTTCTATTTACTACCTCAGTTTGTCCATCAGTCTGAGGGTGACAAGTAGTGCTAAACAACAATTTAGTTCCCAATTTATTCCAAAGAGATCTCCAAAAATGGCTTAGAAACTTAGCATCGCGATCAGAGACTATTGTTTTTGGAATACCATGTAAACGAATAATTTCTCTAAAGAACAATTCAGCAACAATGCTAGCATCATCAGTTTTATGACAAGGTATAAAGTGAGCCATTTTAGAGAATCTATCAACAACCACAAAAATACTATCCCTCCCCTTCTTAGTTCTAGGCAAGCCCAAAACAAAGTCCATAGAGATATCAAGCCAAGGAGAAGAAGGGACAGGCAAAGGCATATACAAACCATGGTTGTTCAACCGTGACTTAGCTTTCTGACAAGTAGTGCAGCGTGCAACAAGGCGCTCCACATCAGCGCGCATCCGAGGCCAAAAGAAGTGGGCAGCCAACACCTCATGTGTCTTGTAGACGCCAAAATGCCCCATGAGACCGCCTCCATGCGCTTCCTGTAACAACAAAAGACGAACCGAGCTAGCTAGAACACACAGCTTGTTAGCGCGAAACAGAAACCCATCCTGTATGTGAAATTTGCCCCATGGTTTCCCATTAATACAATGGCCGAAAGCATCTTTAAAATCAGCATCGTCAACATATTGATCCTTCACAGTGTCCAAACCAAAGATTTTAAAATCTAACTGTGACAGCATGGTATAGCGACGAGATAAAGCATCAGCAATAACATTGTCCTTCCCGTTCTTGTGTTTAATAATGTAAGGAAAGGACTCAATGAATTCGACCCATTTAGCATGACGACGGTTCAGATTTGTTTGGGTACGAATATGTTTTAAAGCCTCATGATCAGAATGAATTATGAACTCACGATGCCAAAGATAATGCTGCCAAGTATGCAAAGTGCGCACTAAAGCGTAAAGCTCCTTATCATAAGTAGAATATTTCAGACTAGCACCGCTTAATTTTTCACTAAAATAAGCAACTGGTTTTCCTTCTTGTAACAAAACAGCACCTAGCCCAATACCGCTAGCATCGCATTCAAGCTCAAACACTTTATTAAAATCAGGCAATTGCAAGAGGGGAGCTTGGGTTAACTTATCTTTCAAAGTGCTGAACGCTACCTCCTGCGAATCACTCCAAGCAAACGGCACATCTTTCTTTGTAAGCTCATGTAGAGGCGCTGCAATGGAGCTAAAATCACGAACAAATCTGCGGTAGAAACCGGCAAGTCCAAGAAAGCTCCGAATTTGTGTGACCGTCGTCGGTGTAGGCCACTCCCGAATGGCAGCAATCTTGCTGCTATCCACCTCAATGCCCTGCGGAGTAACCACATAACCAAGAAACGAGACACGTTGCGTGCAAAATGTGCACTTTTCCATGTTACCAAACAAGCGAGCAGCACGCAAAGCGTCAAAAACAGCACGCAAATGTTCTAAATGCTCCTCTATAGACTTGCTGTAAATAAGGATATCATCGAAATAAACAACAACAAACAAACCTATGAAGGCCCGTAGAACTTCGTTCATTAAACGCATAAAGGTGCTGGGAGCATTAGTCAATCCAAATGGCATAACCAACCATTCATATAAACCAAATTTCGTTTTAAAAGCCGTTTTCCATTCATCACCGAGTTTCATTCTAATCTGATGGTAACCGCTACGCAAATCAACCTTAGAGAAAATAACGGCACCACTAAGCTCATCTAGCATATCATCAAGGCGTGGAATAGGATATCGATAACGAACTGTGATGTTATTAATAGCACGACAATCTACGCACATACGCCATGACCCATCTTTCTTTGGAACGAGTAAAACAGGAACCGAGCAAGGGCTAAGAGACTCACGAATGTAACCCTTATCAAGCAGTGTCTGCACCTGGCGCTGGATCTCCTTCGTCTCATCTGGATTTGTACGGTACGGGGCGCGGTTCGGAAGAGAAGCGCCGGGGATGAGATCAATTTGATGCTCAATGCCACGGAGGGGAGGAAGACCCGGTGGTAAGTCCGTAGGATAAACATCAGCATACTCCTGCAAAAGGTTAACAACAGCAGGGGGTATATCCAAAGACGGTGCATCATCAAGCGGAACAAGCATTCGCGAGCATACAAGTGCATAACAGGGCATATGAGCTTCATGGAGATCATCAAAATCAGCACGTGTAGCAAGTAAAACAGGAGAGTGCAACTTGATTTCAGATTTAATAGGTGCGGCTGATGTCGATTTGACTTGTTGTGCAGTTTTAGCAGCCCTAGTAAGATCATCTTTCAAAATTTGGTCAGGGGTCATTGGATGTATAATTATTTTCTGGCCTTTAAACATGAAAGAATAATGATTTGAACGACCATGATGTAAACTATCAGTATCATATTGCCAAGGTCGACCTAATAACAAAGAGCATGCTTCCATAGGAATAACATCGCAATCAGCATAATCAGAATAAGAACCCAGCGAGAAGGGGACACGTACCGAACGTGTTACCTTTATTTTACCACCATCATTAAGCCATTGAATGTGATACGGATGTGGATGTGTGCGAGTGGGCAAGGATAATTTCTCTACCAACGCTGTACTTGCCAAATTGTTGCAGCTGCCACTATCGATGATGATGCGAATCGACCGTTCGTGCACGACGCCCTTGGTATGGAATAGAGTGTGTCGCTGATTTTTTTCGGCCTGGGCAACCTGTGTGCTGAGAACACGCTGCACAACAAGACTCTCATACCTATCGGCGTCGATGGGATCAACGTGGACTTCCTCATTTTCTGCATGGTTAGTGGCAATCATAGCATGACTAGTTTCCTCAGAATCACTGGCTGAAGAGTACTCACCATTGTCACGTATAAGCAAGGTACGCTTGTTTGGGCAGTCCCGAATCATGTGCCCAAACCCTCTGCAACGATGGCACTGAATATCCCGTGTACGTCCTGTGGAAGAAGCGGCGCCTTTGGCAGGGGGCGCCACTGGCTTGGCCGGCCCTGTGCGCGATGTAGTGCTAGGCGTAGGAGGTGCAGGGCTGGAAGGAGTTGAGCTGTGTGTTGGACCCCGGCCTGCAAAAGAGTTAGTATATGTCTTTGATCGTCGTCCCTGCACTTCACGTTCAGCTTTGCAAGCATATTCAAACAATGTGGTTATATCAAAATAATCCTTATAATCAAGTATATCCTGAATTTCCCTGTTCAAACCACCACGAAAACGCGCCATAGCAGCGTCATCTGACTCAACCAAACCACAACGAAGCATACCCTTTTGCAACTCCTGGTAATATTCCTCAACAGATTGTGAACCTTGTTGAAAACGCTGCATTTTGTTAAGCAAATCACGAGCATAATAGGAAGGAACAAATCTGTGGCGCATGGCAGTTTTTAATTGGGTCCAAGTAATGACACTGTTAATGGGAAGTTTTTGTTTATACTCACGCCACCAAATTAAAGCAAAATCAGTAAATTCACTAATGGCAGCCTTCACTTGGCTATTAGCAGGAATATCATGGCATGAAAATTTCTGTTCTACCTCTAATTCCCAATCAAGATATGCAGCAGGATCATATTTACCATTAAAAGATGGAATTTTAAATTTAATCTTAGAAAATAAGTCATTAGGGGGATGACGAACCACACGACGTGCACGACCACGGCGATCTCCATCGTCCTGCTCAGTGTCACCGCCGTATTCCTGCTCCATCTTTGTGGTCAATGCATCAAGGCGTGCCAGGATGGTGTCGAGTGTGGTGCGAGTCGCCGTTTGAGCAAGGTCAAGTTGGTTGAAACGCTCGGTCGTCGAAGTGATCGTTGAATCAAGCCGTTCATGCATCGTCCTAATGTCAGCAGCAAGTCCATCAACTTGTCCCCTTACTTCCTGCAACTGGGCATCCACCATGTCGTGTGCTCCTGCCATAGTTAGCGCAAACACCAAAAGGAGAAAAACCAACGACAAAAACAGGGGTGTACTGCTCACAAGGCGCTCACACTAGTGCTGTTATCAAGTTCTTATCCGTTCTTACCAAGCCACAGTGGTGAACTGCAATCAACAGGTGGAACCGGTGAAAGATTGGATGAGCGATTGCGTGGAGAAACAGAAACCTGCTCGTCGTAGAAATATGTGGAGTTGTGGGTAGGCTGCACTCAAGTCAAGGATTAGCACGATCAAACAATAATGCAAAGTTGAATTATAGTGCAAAACACGAAACTATATTGCTGGCCACAGGTGCAAAGGATGGATGGATGGAAATAGCAGAATGGCAGTAACGTAAATATTGTACTAGTGATGCCAAAAAGGCACTAGTAGAAATCACAGGTGATTTTGTTTTTCTTTTTTGTATGATTTTTTTGATATTTTTCTCAGCACAAGAAGCAACAAGATAGGAGCTACACGAAGTTTCACCTAAAACAGATATCAGATGTGGTCTACAGAAAATCAGGAAGTTCTCTGAAAAGCGTGCGAGAACTTTGACGAATTTTTTTCTTTATTTTCCTGAATTTTTTTTGACAATTTTGTCGAACCCCAAACAGACCGTAGGTAAGTTTGGCCGGCCTCAGAATGGTGTCAACTAGCTCCTGTAAAAATTTCAGATTTTTTGGACACCCGAGCGAAAAGTTATGCCCGATTTACGGAAGGTACCTCAAGTTATGTTCTAGTGATGCGACCGGGATGAAACAACCGTATCCTTTCTCCTTCGTTATCTTTTTTTTTCTGTTTTTTTGACGTAACCGAAGGAGAAAAACAAGGAAGCGGCCGTTGACTCGGTTTGTTTTTTTTTCTCTGTTTTTTTTTCGTAACCGAAGGAGAAAATCAAGGAAACGGCCGTTGACTCGGTTTGTTTTTTCTGTTTTTTTTTGACGTAACCGAAGGAGAAAATTAAGGAAACGATGTTGACTCGGTTTGTGGCGTGATCAAACGGGAGATGGTGGCGGCGCTAGGGTTTGAATGGTGGAAGAACACAATGCAACCAGCAACAAATGACGCGAAAGCACACAAATTCAACAATGCAGATTATTGAAAGAAAGTGCGAGGCTCAAAAGGGTGCTGGGATAAGATCTAACCTGAATTTTTATGTGGTTTTGTGGACTGTAGGAAAAAAAAACGCTCGATAAACTCACCGATCAACCTGGAAATCTGATACCAATTGATGAAGCTGAGGTGCCCGATCTTTCGGCGAGTAGAGATAATTCCGATTTGGCGGAAGATGACCCTTGCGATCCGACTACGACGAGCAAGCCCGAGGCGCCAATGCAATCGCTGAACCAACTTTCTGTGGTTACCGACCTTGCTGATGCGAGATCGGCCTGATCACGAAGATCGTTTCCTGTGCGCAATCGAAGAACAAACAAGAATAAGATGCGAGCAATCTAATCTATTACTCGAGGGTGGAGTTCTGAATACACGAAGACAGCGCAGATTTGCGCGTGTTCGAGAGTAGCTAAGGCTAACGTAAAACAAAACTCAGGAAATAAAGGAGGCGCAGCTCCTGAATAAATAGAGAGGGGGCGCAGCCCCTAGGGGCGGCCAACCCTAGGTCGTCCATTATGGGCCGCAATTGGGCTGGTCGTCTATTCTTCCGGGCCTTCGTTCTTTAACAACATGATGTAGTTCAATTCTCTTGCACGGGCCCGAGTCACTGGCCCAGGTGGAAGGGGTGGCGCCTGGGCTGGAGAAGGTGCTGCTGGTGTAGATGTGCTCGTGTTGGTGTTGATGTCCGCATCAACAGTGTTATGCTTTTCCTTTCAATATCCTGTTTGCGAGGAATCTCCACAACTTGGAGTCTCTCGCCCTTACACTTGAGATTCACAAAGAAATACGGAGTAAGGGAGGGAAGCAACACACAAAAATCCCCAGCAAAATGCGCACACACACGGCCAAGAATCGAGCTCAAAAGACTATCTCAAAGTTCTCATTAGAACGGAGCTCGAATCACTGCAAATGACAAACGAATGCGCAAAGACTAAGTGTGGATGATCAAGAATGCTCTAAGGTTGCTTGGTGTCCTCCTCCATGCGCCTAGGGGTCCCTTTTATAGCCCCAAGGCAGCTAGGAGCCGTTGAGAGCAAATTTAGAAGGCCATCCTTGCCTTCTGTCGTCTGGCGCACCGGACAGTCCGGTGCACACCGGACACTGTCCGGTGCCAGATTTCTTTCCTTAAATGGTGAAGCCGACCGTTGGCAGATTTGGAGCCGTTGGCGCACCGGACATGTCCGGTGCACACCGGACAGTCCGGTGCCCCCTTCCGACCGTTGGCTTGGCCACGTGTCCCGCGCAGATCGCGCGGCCGACCGTTGGCACGGTCGACCGATGGCTCACCGGACAGTCCGGTGCACACCGGACAGTCCGGTGAATTTTAGCCGTACGCCGTCGGCGAATTCCCGAGAGCGGCCACTTCGCTCGAGGCAGCCTGGCGCACCAGACACTGTCCGGTGCACCACCGGACAGTCCAGTGCCCCAGACCGAAACAGCCTTTTGGCTGTACACAGCCAACTCTTCTCGTTTCTTCTTCTTTCTGTTTCTGATACTTAGACAAGTATATTAGTACACAAAACCAATGTACTAAGACTTAGAAACATACCTTTTCTCTTGATTTGCACTTTGTCCATTCATGGGCATAGATTTACATTTAAGCACTTGTGTTGGCACTCAATCACCAAAATACTTAGAAATGGCCCAAGGGCACATTTCCCTTTCAATCTCCCCCTTTTTTTGGTGATTTATGCCAACACAACATAAAGCAACTAGAACAAGTGCAATATCACTTCAAATAAAAACTCAAATTTATTTTGATTCAATTTGGCATATATGGATCATCCTTTGCCACCACTTGGTTTGTTTTTGCAAATCAACCTCAAAATCCTATCTCTAAGTCAAATCCACTTGTAGAGACATCAAGAGAGGTTTTCCAAAGAAAATTGATTCAAGATTCCAAAAACTCCCCCTTTTTCCCATAATCAACACTTCTCCCCACAAGAGGCCAACTTTTGACAAAAGAGACAATGCAAGAGTTTTGACAAACCAAAAGCTCTATCCTACTGTTTTCAAAGTTTCTCAAGTGGTAGCTGATCCATTTATTGCTTTGGCCTTTATTTTCTCCCCCTTTGGCATCAAGCACCAAAATGGGATCAATCTTGGCCCTTTAACCCCATTGCCTCACCAAAATCTTCAATTAAGAGCAAATAGGCAATAAGAGTTTAAAGATGAACTTGGAATAAGTTACCCTCTCATCAGAGTGCAGTGGAAGTCTTTCACGGTCCAAGTCCACCTTTCCCTTTCAAACCTTCTTTGAGACTAAAACAATCAAACTCAAGCATATGGTTAGTCTCAAAGGGTCAAGTTGTAACACATCTCCCCCTAAAACTGTGCATCACTTTGCAACGGACTTGTGAGGTCCAGGGAGTGTTTGTACAACTTGAGCACCATACTAAACAACAAAATGCAAAAAGGAACATGAACAAAGGTATAAACACATGTATGCTATAAATCAATCCAGGTTCCGCGAATCTAAGACATTTAGCTCACTACGCAACCTGCAAAAGGTCTTCTCATCTAGAGGCTTAGTGAAGATATCGGCTAGCTGGTTCTCGGTGCTAACATGAAATACTTCGATATCTCCCTTTTGCTGGTGGTCTCTCAAAAAGTGATGCCGGATGTCAATGTGCTTTGTGCGGCTGTGTTCAACAGGATTTTCCGCCATGCGGATAGCACTCTCATTATCACATAGGAGTGGGACTTTGCTCAGATTGTAGCCAAAGTCCCGGAGGGTTTGCCTCATCCAAAGTAGTTGCGCGCAACACTGTCCTGCGGCAACATACTCGGCCTCAGCGGTGGATAGGGCAACGGAGGTTTGTTTCTTAGAGTTCCACGATACCAGGGACCTTCCTAAGAATTGGCACGTCCCTGATGTACTCTTCCTATCGACCTTACATCCAGCATAGTCGGAATCTGAGTATCCAACCAAGTCAAAGGTCGACCCTTTTGGATACCAGAGCCCGAAACAAGGCGTAGCAACCAAATATCTTAAAATTCGCTTCACCGCCACTAAGTGACACTCCTTAGGATCGGATTGAAATGTAGCACACATGCATACGCTAAGCATAATATCCGGTCTACTAGCACATAAATAAAGTAAAGACCCTATCATTGACCGGTATGCTTTTTGATCAACGGACTTACCTCCTTTGTTGAGGTCGGTGTGTCCGTCGGTTCCCATCGGAGTCTTTGCGGGCTTGGCATCCTTCATCCCAAACCGCTTTAGCAGATCTTGCGTGTACTTCATTTGGGAGATGAAGGTGCCGTCCTTGAGTTGCTTCACTTGGAACCCAAGGAAGTAGTTCAACTCGCCCATCATCGACATCTCGAATTTCTGCGTCATCACCCTGCTAAACTCTTCACAAGATTTTTGGTTACTAGAACCAAATATTATGTCATCGACATAAATTTGGCACACAAACAAATCACCATCACATGTCTTAGTAAAGAGAGTTGGATCGGCTTTCCCAACCTTGAAAGCATTAACAATTAGAAAGTCTCTAAGGCATTCATACCATGCTCTTGGGGCTTGCTTAAGTCCATAGAGCGCCTTAGAGAGCTTACACACGTGGTCGGGGTACCGTTCATCCTCGAAGCCAGGGGGTTGCTCCACGTACACCTCCTCCTTGATCGGCCCGTTGAGGAAAGCGCTCTTCACATCCATTTGGTACAACCTGAAAGAATGGTGAGCGGCATATGCTAGCAAGATGCGAATTGACTCTAGCCTAGCCACAGGAGCAAACGTCTCCTCAAAGTCCAAACCTGCGACTTGGGCATAACCTTTTGCCACAAGTCGAGCCTTGTTCCTCGTCACCACCCCGTGCTCGTCCTGTTTGTTGCGGAACACCCACTTGGTTCCCACAACATTTTGCTTGGGACGAGGCACCAGTGTCCAAACTTCATTGCGCTTGAAGTTGTTGAGTTCCTCCTGCATGGCTAACACCCAGTCCGGATCTAGCAAGGCCTCTTCTACCCTGAAAGGCTCAATAGAAGAGACAAAGGAGTAATGCTCACAAAAATTAACTAATCGAGATCAAGTAGTTACTCCCTTGCTAATATCACCCAGAATTTGGTCGACGGGATGATCCCTTTGAATCATCGCTCGAACTTGGGTTGGAGGTGCTGGTTGTGCTTCTTCCTCCATCACATGATCATCTTGTGCTCCCCCTTGATCACACTCCTCTTGATGAACCTGTTCATCGTTTTGAGTTGGGGGATGCATCATTGTTGAGGAAGAAGGTTGATCTTGCTCCAATTGTTCCTGTGGTCGCACATCACCAATCGCCATGGTGCGCATAGCGGCCGTTGGAACGTCTTCTTCATCTACATCATCAAGATCAACAACTTGCTCTCTTGGAGAGCCATTAGTCTCATCAAATACAACGTCGCTAGAGACTTCAACCAAACCCGATGATTTGTTGAAGACTCTATACGCCTTTGTATTTGAGTCATAACCTAACAAAAACCCTTCTACAGCTTTGGGAGCAAACTTAGAATTTCTACTCTTCTTTACTAGAATGTAGCACTTGCTCCCAAATACACGAAAGTAAGATACATTGGGTTTGTTACCGGTTAGTAGCTCATACGAAGTCTTCTTGAGGAGGCGATGAAGGTAGACCATGTTGATGGCGTGGCAAGCCGTGTTCACGGCTTCCGACCAGAAACACTCGGGGGTCTTGAATTCTCCAAGCATCGTCCTCGCCATATCGATTAGCGTCCTGTTCTTCCTCTCTACCACACCATTTTGCTATGGTGTGTAGGGAGCGGAGAACTCGTGCTTGATCCCTTCCTCCTCAAGGAACTCCTCCACTTGAAGGTTCTTGAACTCGGATCCGTTGTCGCTCCTTATCTTCTTCACCTTGAGCTCAAACTCATTTTGAGCTCTCCTGAGGAAGCGCTTGAGGGTCCCTTGGGTTTCAGACTTATCCTGCAAAAAGAACACCCAAGTGAAGCGGGAAAAGTCATCAACAATAACTAGACCATACTTACTCCCTCCTATGCTCAGATAGGCGACAGGTCCGAAGAGGTCCATATGCAGCAGCTCCAGGGGTCTTGAAGTGGTCATCACATTCTTGCTGTGATGCGCTCCTCCCACTTGTTTACCTGCTTGACAAGCTGCACAAGATCTATCTTTTTCGAATTGCACGTTAGTCAAACCTATCACGTGTTCTCCCTTTAGAAGCTTGTGAAGGTTCTTCATCCCCACATGTGCTAAGCGGCGATGCCACAGCCAGCCCATGCTAGTCTTAGCTATTAAGCATGCATCTAGACCGGCCTCTTCTTTTGCAAAATCAACTAAATAAAGTTTGCCGTCTAATACACCCTTAAAAGCTAGTGAACCATCACTTCTTCTAAAGACAGACACATCTATATTTGTAAATAGACAGTTATACCCCATGTTGCATAATTGACTAACAGATAGCAAATTATATCCAAGAGACTCTACTAAAAACACATTAGATATGGAGTGCTTATTAGAAATTGCAATTTTACCTAACCCTTTTACCTTGTCTTGATTCCCATCACCGAATATTATTGAATCTTGGGAATCCTTATTCTTGACGTAGGAGGTGAACATCTTCTTCTCCCCCGTCATATGGTTTGTGCATCCGCTATCAATAATCCAGCTTGAACCCCCGGATGCATAAACCTGCAAGGCAAATTTAGGCTTGGGTCTTAGGTACCCAACTCATGTTGGGTCCTATAAGGTTAGTGCAAATATCCTTAGGGACCCAAATGCAAGTTTTGTCTCCCTTGCATTTTGCCCCTAACTTCCTAGCAATTATTTTCCTATCCTTTCTACAAATAGCAAAGGAAGCATTTAAAGCACAATAAATTGTAGAAGGTTCATTCACTACTTTCCTAGGAGCATGAATAATATTCTTTTTAGGCACATGATGAATAGCATTTCTCCTAGACATATTTCTACCATGCATATAGGAAGAACTAGAAGCAAACATGGCATGAGAGTCAAAATCATCATAAGCATTATGATTCCTATAAGCATTTCTAGTTTGTCTCCTATCATGATACATAAAAGCATGGTTCCTTTTAGTACTACTTGCCATAGGGGCCTTCCCTTTCTCCTTGGCGGAGATGGGAGCCTTATGGCTTGTTAAGTTCTTGGCTTCCCTCTTGAAGCCAAGTCCATCCTTAATTGAGGGGTGTCTACCAATCGTGTAGGCATCCCTTGCAAATTTTAGCTTATCAAAATCATTCTTGCTAGTCTTAAGTTGAGCATTAAGACTAGCCAATTCATCATTAAGCTTGGAAATTGAAACTAGGTGTTCACTACACGCATCAATGTCAAAGTCTTTACACCTAGTACAAATTACAACATGTTCTACACAAGAATTGGATTTATTTGCCACTTCTAATTTAGCATTTAAATCATTGTTGACACCTTCTAAAGTAGAAATGGTTTCATGACAAGTAGATAGTTCAAAAGAAAGCATTCCATTTCTCTTAATCTCTAATGCAAGTGATTTTTGTGCTTCTACAAATTTGTCATGTTCTTCATACAACAAATCCTCTTGCTTTTCTAAAAGCCTATTCTTATCATTCAAGGCATCAATCAATTCATTAATTTTATCTATCTTAGATCTATCTAAGCCCTTGAACAAGCATGAATAATCTATGTCATCATCATCACTAGACTCATTATCACTAGAAGAAGTATAAGTGGAGTCTTGAGTACTCACCTTCTTCTCCCTTGCCATAAGGCATGTGTGATGCTCGTTGGGGAAGAGGGATGACTTGTTGAAGGCAGTGGCGGCGAGTCCTTCATTGTCGGAGTCGGACGAGGAGCAGTCCGAATCCCACTCCTTGCCGAGATGAGCTTCGCCCTTTGCCTTCTTATAATTCTTCTTCTTCTCCCTCTTGTTCCCTTGGTCTTGATCACTATCATTGTCAGGACAGTTAGCAATAAAATGACCAAGCTTACCGCATTTGAAACATGAGCGCTTTCCCTTGGTCTTGGTCTTGCTTGGTTGTCCCTTGCGATCTTTTAGCGCCGTCTTGAATCTTTTGATTATGAGGGCCATCTCTTCATCATTAAGTCCGGCCGCCTCAATTTGCGCCACCTTGCTAGGTAGCGCCTCCTTGCTCCTTGTTGCCTTGAGAGCAATGGGTTGAGGCTCATGGATTGGACCATTCAATGCGTCGTCCACGTACCTTGCCTCCTTGATCATCATTCGCCCGCTTACAAATTTTCCAAGAACTTCTTCGGGCGACATCTTGGTGTACCTAGGATTTTCACGAATATTGTTCACCAAATGAGGATCAAGAACGGTAAAGGACCTTAGCATTAGGCGGACGACGTCGTGGTCCGTCCATCGCGTGCTTCCGTAGCTCCTTATTTTGTTGATAAGGGTCTTGAGCCTGTTGTAAGTTTGGGTTGGCTCTTCTCCCCTTATCATTGCGAATCGTCCAAGCTCGCCCTCCACCAACTCCATTTTAGTGAGCATGGTGATGTCGTTCCCTTCGTGAGAGATCTTGAGGGTGTCCCATATCTGCTTGGCGTTGTCCAGGCCGCTCACCTTATTGTACTCTTCCCTGCACAAAGATGCTAATAGAACAGTAGTAGCTTGTGCATTTCTATGGATTTGTTCATTTATAAGCATAGGGCTATCCGAGCTATCAAATTTCATTCCATTCTCTACAATCTCCCATATGCTTGGATGGAGAGAGAATAAGTGACTACGCATTTTGTGACTCCAAAATCCGTAGTCTTCCCCATCGAAGTGTGGAGGTTTGCCAAGAGGAATGGAAAGCAAATGCGAATTTGAACTATGTGGAATACGAGAATAATCAAATGAAAAGTTCGAATTGACCGTCTTCCTGTAGTCGTTGTCGTCGTCCTTTTGGGAAGAAGTCGACTCATCGCTATCGTCGTAGTAGACGATCTCCTTGATGCGCCTTGTCTTCTTCTTCTTCCCATCTTTACGCTTGTGGCCCGAGCCCGAGTCAGTAGGCTTGTCATCCTTCGGCTCGTTGACGAAGGACTCCTTCTCCTTGTCGTTGATCACGATTCCCTTCCCCTTAGGATCCATCTCTTCGGGCGATTAGTCCCTTCTTGAAGAGAACGGCTCTGATACCAATTGAGAGCACCTAGAGGGGGGGGGTGAATAGGTGATCCTGTGAAACTTAAACTTATAGCCACAAAAACTTGTTAAGTGTTAGCACAATAATCGCCAAGTGGCTAGAGATGAGTCTCAACAAAACACAATACCACAAAAGATCAACACAGAGAAGACACAGTGGTTTATCCCATGGTTCGGCCAAGTACAAAACTTGCCTACTCCACGTTGTGGCGTCCCAACGGACGAGAGTTGCACTCAACTCCTCTCAAGTGATCCAATGATCAACTTGAATACCACAGTGTTATGCTTTTCCTTTCAATATCCTGTTTGCGAGGAATCTCCACAACTTGGAGTCTCTCGCCCTTACACTTGAGATTCACAAAGAAATACGGAGTAAGGGAGGGAAGCAACACACACAAATCCCCAGCAAAATGCGCACACACACGGCCAAGAATCGAGCTCAAAAGACTATCTCAAAGTTCTCATTAGAACGGAGCTCGAATCACTGCAAATGACAAACGAATGCGCAAAGACTGAGTGTGGATGATCAAGAATGCTCTAAGGTTGCTTGGTGTCCTCCTCCATGCGCCTAGGGGTCCCTTTTATAGCCCCAAGGCAGCTAGGAGCCGTTGAGAGCAAATTTAGAAGGCCATCCTTGCCTTCTGTCGTCTGGCGCACCGGACAGTCCGGTGCACACCGGACACTGTCCGGTGCCAGATTTCTTTCCTTAAACGGCGAAGCCGACCGTTGGCAGATTTGGAGCCGTTGGCGCACCGGACAGTCTGGTGCCCCCTTCCGATCGTTGGCTTGGCCACGTGTCCCACGCAGATCGCGCGGCCGACCGTTAGCACGGTCGACTGATGGCTCACCGGACAGTCCGGTGCACACTGGACAGTCCGGTGAATTTTAGTCGTACGCCGTCGGCGAATTCCCGAGAGCGGCCACTTCGCTCGAGGCAGCCTGGCGCACCGGACACTGTCCGGTGCACCACCGGACAGTCCGGTGCCCCAGACCGAAACAGCCTTTTGGCTGTACACAGCCAACTCTTCTCGTTTCTTCTTCTTTCTGTTTCTGATACTTAGACAAGTATATTAGTACACAAAACCAATGTACTAAGACTTAGAAACATACCTTTTCTCTTGATTTGCACTTTGTCCATTCATGGGCATAGATTTACATTTAAGCACTTGTGTTGGCACTCAATCACCAAAATACTTAGAAATGGCCCAAGGGCACATTTCCCTTTCAGACTGGGAAGGATGAGCGTCTGCGGGCGGCACCGCGGAGGTGAAGTCGCCGGAGTTGAGGCGGGCGCGAGCTAGGGTGGCTCCGGGGTCGCTGGAGTTGGGCAGAGAGGAAGAGGGCACTACGGCGAACTCAATGGCGGGGAAGAGGCCATGAATCCACGGGCAGAGAAGGGAGAATGGCGGTGAGAATGTCTTGAGCGGGCCGGAAAAACTCCGGTGAGTGATTCTGGCCACGGGGAGGGGACTTAAGGCGAGCTAAGGCCTTGGCTAACTTCAGCAGAGGCAGATGCACCTTAGGGACTAACATCGGGGAACTAGACCGGGCTAAATCAGTCGGCCACCACACGAGCGTGGCGGACCGCCGCGGTCGAACACCAGCGAAGGCGAAATTGGACGAACACATGGCACAATAAAGGAAATTGGGCACGGGGCCGGGTGTTTCACCTTAGAGCGAAGCTCGGGTAGGCTTGGAGCGGTCTTCGGCGAGCTGGATGGCCGGGAACACGGGTGTGGATCTCCGGCGGCGGCTGACGATGAGGGCAGAGCGCGAGAGAGGGTGAAGCTGTGCGAAATGAGGTGAGGGGTGTGTGCGGGGCACTGGCGGGGCTCTAAAAAGGGAGCTGGGCGCGTGGGCGGACGTCGTGGCCGAGAAACCCGGTGATGTGCGCGAGTGCGCACGCGCTGGTCCACGGCGGGTGTGAGGAAGGCGAATGTGACAAGGAAGGCCCACGACGCAGAGAGAGAAAAGGGGACGTGCGGGGGCAACAGCTCGGCACTGGTGAACCGGGCCCGCGAGACAGAGAGAGAGGGAGAGCGAACGGGCGAAGTAACTGGTGTCGACAGGTTGGGTTCACTAGGCAGTGAGTGATGTGCACCCGTTGGGTGATTGCCCGATCTTTCGATGAGAGGGTGTGGAATAACTCGATTGGGGGAGGAGACGACGTTCACGGCCCGACTACAGCCTTCCAAAGACGCTGCGCCTTAGCAACCGATACACCACCTCCTATGGCTGTCACGATCTTGTGGAGCGTGACACCCTGGCCACTAGGGCACTCGTCCTGCAAGCAATCGAAGAACTAGCAAGAACAAGTAGAACAAGTACTGAATTACCAGATCTAAATGTAGGTTTAAAAATCAAACTCCAATATGGTGGGGTTCCGAAGACAAGAAGACGGGCGGCTGAACTAGCACGCGCGCTTGCAAGCAAGTAGCGAGAGCTAAACTTGATCTAAACAAAAACCCGCTGTTCTTGGTGGCGGCTACGGGGTTTATAAACATGGGAGGACGACCACAAGGGTATTGGGGTCGTGCTGCAACCCTAGGATGCGTCCCTAATGGACCTAACTTGATACACGACCCATTGGGCCAAAATAGGGTGACGCAGCACCATGGGCAGAAAAGGCAGGAAATGTCTCGGTAAGAAAACAATGATTACGGCGGCCTCAGAACAGATATGACTATAATTCCGGATCCATATGAAAGTAGACTTGATAAGCTTTCCATGTTGTGCTTGAACATTCCAATCCGAGCCCGCATCTGACCGTGGTGACCGTCACAAGTTGGTGTTCTTCTGCAGTCCGAATCCAGCATGTTCAAATCCTTTTCCCTTTCGGTCTTCTCCCTGATTCCTAAGCAAAACAAGAGTGCACGGGTCTCCATGGTCTAAATATGATGGACATGAACTCAAGAGTGTAATCACCTGATGGTTGAGTTGACGAGCACGAGCGCGAGTAATGGGACCAGAAATTGGTACTTGTATTGGTATAGATGCATCAGTAGTGTGGATGTCTTCATCATTCTCCCCTTCTTGCATTTGAGTCGTCCTCGACTCAAGCTCAACTTCCTCTCCCAAGTAGGGCTTTAAATCTGCAATGTTAAATGTGGGGCTAACCCCAAAGTCTGCAGGCAGATCTAGCCTATATGCATTGTCGTTAATTTTCTCTAGCACTTTAAACGGTCCATCGGCTCGAGGCAACAATTTAGATTTTCGTAATTCAGGAAACCTTTCCTTTCTCAAATGCAACCAAACTAAATCTCCAGGTTCAAAATTTATTTCCTTTCTACCTTTATCACTAGCAAACTTATATCTAGCATTCATACGCTCTATGTTTTCTTTAGTAGTTTCGTGCAGTTTTAACATCAATTCAGCACGCCTAGTAGCATCAAAATTTAGTTTTTCAGAAGATGGCAAAGGCATTAAATCAATAGGAGCACGAGGTAACAAACCATATACAATCTGAAATGGGCACATCTTTGTAGTAGAATGCAATGATCGATTATAAGCAAATTCAATATGAGGCAAACAGTCCTCCCACATCTTAATATTCTTCTTTAGAACTGCCCTTAACATAGTAGACAAAGTTCTATTCACAACTTCAGTTTGACCATCAGTTTGAGGATGACATGTAGTAGAAAATAAAAGCTTAGTCCCCAATTTTGCCCACAAAGTCCTCCAAAAATGACTAAGAAATTTAGCATCACGATCAGAAACGATTGTGTTGGGCACACCATGCAAGCGAACAATTTCACGAAAGAACAAATCAGCAATATGAGTAGCATCGTCAGTTTTATGACATGGTATGAAATGTGCCATCTTAGAAAATCTATCAACAACCACAAACACACTATCACGTCCCTTCCTAGTCCTAGGCAATCCCAGCACAAAATCCATAGAAATATCTTCCCAAGGAGCACTAGGAACGGGTAGAGGCAAATACAAACCGTGTGGATTTAACCGTGACTTCGCCTTTTGGCATGTCGTGCAACGAGCAACCAATCTCACCACATCTCTTCTCATCTTGGGCCAAAAGAAATGACCAGCAAGTATGTCCTCCGTTTTCTTTGCTCCAAAATGTCCCATTAAGCCACCTCCATGTGCTTCCTGTAACAACAACAAACGAACGGAGCTAGCTGGAATGCATAGCTTGTTAGCTCTAAACACAAACCCATCACTAACGATATATTTGTTCCATCCTTTCCCATCTTTACAATGCAGCAACACATCTTTAAAATCAGCATCATGAACATATTGGTCTTTAATCGTCTCTAATCCAAAGATTTTGTAGTCAAGTTGATTCAGCAAAGTATATCTCCTAGACAAAGCGTCAGCAATGATATTCTCTTTTCCTTTCTTGTGCTTAATAACATAAGGAAACGATTCGATAAATTCAACCCACTTAGCATGTCTACGGTTCAGTTTTCCTTGACTACGAATATGTTTCAAAGATTCATGATCAGAATGAATAACAAACTCTTTGGGCCACAAATAATGCTGCCATGTTTCTAATGTTCGCACAAGAGCATATAATTCCTTATCATAAGTAGAATAATTTAGAACAGACCCACTCAATTTTTCACTAAAATATGCAACAGGTTTGCCTTCTTGTAACAAAACACCACCCAATCCAATTCCACTAGCATCACATTCAAGCTCAAAAGTCTTATTAAAATCAGGAAGTTGGAGGAGAGGTGCATGTGTCAACTTATCTTTCAGCACGTTGAAAGCGTGCTCTTGTACTTTGCCCCAACTAAAATGCACTCCTTTCTTCGTAAGCTCATTCAAAGGTGCAGCAATGGTGCTAAAGTCCTTCACAAAACGGCGATAGAAGCCAGCAAGTCCTAGGAAACTCCGCACCTGTGTGATAGTCTTTGGCATAGGCCATCCATGTATCGCTTCTACCTTGGCTTGATCAACCTCAATTCCCTGTGGAGTCACAACATAACCAAGAAACGAAACTCGATCGGTGCAAAATGTGCACTTCTCAAGGTTACCAAATAAACGTGCATCTCGTAAAGCATTAAAAACAGCACGCATGTGATCAACATGTTCATCCATAGATTTGCTGTAGATCAATATGTCATCAAAGTATACTACCACAAATTTTCCAATGAAGGCACGCAAAACCTCGTTCATTAATCTCATGAAAGTGCTAGGTGCATTAGTTAACCCAAAAGGCATGACTAACCACTCATACAATCCGAACTTAGTTTTGAAAGCAGTTTTCCATTCATCTCCCAATTTCATACGAATCTGGTGGTACCCACTACGCAAATCAACTTTAGAAAAGACAATGGCACCACTCAATTCATCAAGCATATCATCTAAACGTGGAATAGGGTGTCGATAACGTATCGTGATATTATTAATAGCCCTACAATCAACACACATACGCCATGTTCCATCTTTTTTAGGCACTAAAATAACCGGAACAGCACACGGACTAAGAGACTCACGCACGTAACCTTTGTCGAGTAGTTCTTGCACTTGTCGCTGAATTTCTTTTGTTTCCTCTGGATTTGTCCTATATGGCGCACGATTCGGCAAAGATGCACCAGGAATAAGATCAATTTGGTGCTCAATCCCTCGTATAGGTGGCAGCCCCTCTGGTATCTCACTTGGAAATACATCAGAATACTCTTGCAAAATGTTAGTAATAACAGGAGGCAAAGAATGCTGCATATCTTGAATTGAAATCAAAGCATCCTTGCATACCAAGGCGTAGGCAACAGTAGTGGAAGCAAATAATTCATTAACATCAGTTTTTGTTGCAAGCAAGCAATGTCCTTTCAATTTTATCCCATCTTTGTTATTACCAACAACTTTAATATTCTTGTTGTTCTCAGTTTTAGCTTTGGTAGCTTTAGCAACATCATCACGCACAATAGCCTCAGGGGACATGGGAAGCAAAATAATTTTCTTATCATGGTATATGAGAGAATATTGATTTGATCTACCATGATGCATACAATCTGAATCAAATTGCCATGGTCTACCTAGCAGAATATTACAAGCATCCATAGGCACAACATCACAGTCAACAACATCACGATATGAACCAATAGCAAAATTAATTCGTACCAACTTGGTTACCTTGACCTTACCACTATTGTTGAGCCATTGAATGTGATATGGATGTGGGTGCGGTTTGGTCGTAAGTGCAAGCTTCTCCACCATGTCGCTGCTAGCCAAGTTGTTGCAGCTACCTCCATCAATGATCAAACGACATGAACGCTCCTTAATGACACACTTTGTTTGAAACAATGTATGTCGCTGATTCTGCTCTGCCTTCTCCATTTGTGCACTAAGCACACGCTGTACAATGAGGCTCTCATAATGCTCTGCATCATCTGCACCAATCTGTTCTTCGGGTGGTTCCTTAGTGCCTGCATCATCAGCCGCAAGCAAAGCAAGTGTAGCTTCATCCAAATCACTAGCAGAAGAATACCCACCATCGTCTTTTACCACCAAAACACGCTGATTAGGACAATCACGCTGCACGTGTCCATAGCCCTTGCATCGATAACACAGAACATCTCTTGTTCTACCCGTGGAGGCTACTGAAGAGGCACTACCTGCTGGTTTCTGGGCAGATTTGGTTGCTGAATTTGTGGAAGATGCACGTGGTTTGTCGCTGGAGGAAGGCGGGGGTGCTGGTCGACTTGGCGAGGGAGTTGGTGCTAGTGTACGGCCGGTCATGGATGTAGTCGTGCGCTGTTGCCATGGTGTAGATTTTCCTGCAGAAACATTAGACCTTGCACTAGCACGTCGTCCCTGCACTTCCCTTTCAGCTTTGCAAGCAAGATGAAACAATCGGGTTACATTAGCATAATCTTTATAAGCAAGGATGTCCTGAATTTCCCTATTTAACCCGCCCAAAAATCTAGCCATAGCAGATTCCTCACCCTCCTCTATGTTACAACGCAGCATACCCATTTGTAATTCCTGATAATATTCTTCTACACTTTTAGTACCCTGTCTCAATTGTTGCAACTTGTTTAACATATCACGTGCATAATAAGAAGGAACAAATCTAGCCCGCATGACCCGTTTCAACGCATCCCAAGTTTGTGGCATGTTATTAGGATTCTTCTTACCATGTTCTATCCACCAAACAGAAGCAAATTCAGTAAACTCACTAGTAGCAGCTCTAACCCACGCATTCTCAGGAAATTCATGGCATGCAAACTTTTGATCAACCGCAATCTCCCAAGTAATGTAAGCATCAGGGTCATATTTACCATCAAAAGGAGGTATTTTAAATTTAACCTTACTAAAAGCATCATCATTACCATGTACCTCACGTCGGCGAAAACCACCCATACCTCTACGGTTAGTACGTAGTCGCCGGCGATTAGGTGCTTCTTGGTCATCTTGTTCAGTATCAGCAACATAGTCATCCCAGTTACCTTCGGCGCCCTCATCACGCCCACCATTGGTATTAGCATGCATCTCATCAAATCGCCTCAAGAGTGCGACAAGGCTCTTGTCAATATGAGCAACTGTCATTTCCACATTTGCAAGTTTGGTGTTTGTGTCGATCTGTGTGGCCTCCAATTGCCCCATCTTTTCATTCGTCACCTGCATGTCATTATCAAGACCTTCCGTGTGCGTTTTCACCAGCCTTACAAAGTGTTGTATGATACCCTTGGTGCGAGGAGAGTGTGGCATATTACGAGAAGCATCATCAACCTCCAATCCTGCCATGGTTAGATGAACAGAGGCAACAAGAAAAAAAATGTGAAGGAATAAAAACTCTACAACTATTAGGATGTAGCTACTGCAAGGCGCTCACTCTCAACCTGCCTCACAAGCTCTTACCAATTCTTACCTTGCACAACAGGAGGGGTCAGCAACCAACAAGTCTGCAACCGTGGAATAAGTGTATCGGTGCCGCAGCAACACGACCTGTCAAACTGTAGTCGAAATATGTAGAGTTGTAGGTGGGCTGAAGCAAGGAATACACTAGTACCACGTTAGTTACAAAAGCAAGCTGAATAATCGTTCAACGGTGGTACTGTGCTGGTTCTAGGCTAAACCAGGCTAGAGACGTGAGCCTAGGCACAAAGGTAGTCACTGAAAAAGAACAACTAGCACAGCACAAAGAGAAACAACAGATTTAGAGATTCAGCCCCCTTCTTCTTCTTTTCCTTTTTTTTCTTTTCTATTCTTTTTTTTTCTTCTTCTTCTGTTTTTTTTGCAGGGGCCTAAACCCTTTTTTTCACTATGACAACCCAAACAATAAAGATATTGCTAACAGCCCCTTAAAATCAGACTTAACAAATCTTGTTAATATAGAAAGTCCAGAAATCTCTACGATGATTGCGGAGCGCTCAGAACGAATTTTGAGATAAGGTCAGATCCGTTGGAAAGAAGATAAGATAAGCTTTCCAGATTGTATTTAAACTTCCAAATCGGATATGATATGTATCCGTGGTGGCAAAAACGAACCAGAGATGTTTTTGGTGATGGTGGATCTCGTGGTGACCAAAACGTGGTAGAACTCAAAACTCTAAAGGAATAAACTAAGACCAGCAACTCGACACAACCGATGCAACCAAAAACTCAACAAGCCCTAACTAAGTAGTACTAGTAAATGCTCAATGGTTTATAGGATTGCGGTAAAACTAATCTACTATTTTTTGGCTTTTTCTGGACTATAGGAGATAAGAAAACAGCGAAGAAAAGTAAATCTCTCACCGATAAACCTTGCTCTGATTACCAACTGATGTGCACCCGTTGGGTGATTGCCCGATCTTTCGATGAGAGGGTGTGGAATAACTCGATTGGGGGAGGAGACGACGTTCACGGCCCGACTACAGCCTTCCAAAGACGCTGCGCCTTAGCAACCGATACACCACCTCCTATGGCTGTCACGATCTTGTGGAGCGTGACACCCTGGCCACTAGGGCACTCGTCCTGCAAGCAATCGAAGAACTAGCAAGAACAAGTAGAACAAGTACTGAATTACCAGATCTAAATGTAGGTTTAAAGATCAAACTACAATATGGTGGGGTTCCGAAGACAAGAAGACGGGCGGCTGAACTAGCACGCGCGCTTGCAAGCAAGTAGCGAGAGCTAAACTTGATCTAAACAAAACCCGCTGTTCTTGGTGGCGGCTAGGGGGTTTATAAACATGGGAGGACGACCACAAGGGTATTGGGGTCGTGCTGCAACCCTAGGATGCGTCCCTAATGGACCTAACTTGATACACGACCCATTGGGCCAAAATAGGGTGACGCAGCACCATGGGCAGAAAAGGCAGGAAATGTCTCGGTAAGAAAACAATGATTACGGCGGCCTCAGAACAGATATGACTATAATTCCGGATCCATATGAAAGTAGACTTGATAAGCTTAGGGACTAACATCGGGGAACTAGACCGGGCTAAATCAGTCGGCCACCACACGAGCGTGGCGGACCGCCGCGGTCGAACACCAGCGAAGGCGAAATTGGACGAACACATGGCACAATAAAGGAAATTGGGCACGGGGCCGGGTGTTTCACCTTAGAGCGAAGCTCGGGTAGGCTTGGAGCGGTCTTCGGCGAGCTGGATGGCCGGGAACACGGGTGTGGATCTCCGGCGGCGGCTGACGATGAGGGCAGAGCGCGAGAGAGGGTGAAGCTGTGCGAAATGAGGTGACGGGTGTGTGCGGGGCACTGGCGGGGCTCTAAAAAGGGAGCTGGGCGCGTGGGCGGACGTCGTGGCCGAGAAACCCGGTGATGTGCGCGAGTGCGCACGCGCTGGTCCACGGCGGGTGTGAGGAAGGCGAATGTGACAAGGAAGGCCCACGACGCAGAGAGAGAAAAGGGGACGTGCGGGGGCAACAGCTCGGCACTGGTGAACCGGGCCCGCGAGACAGAGAGAGAGGGAGAGCGAACGGGCGAAGTAACTGGTGTCGACAGGTTGGGTTCACTAGGCAGTGAGCGAGAGAGGGAGTGCGCGCCCTAGCGGGAACTGCCGCTGATAGGCGGGGTCCGGTTGTCAGGGGTGCAGGCACGCGGGCGCGCGGCCTTGCTGGGCTTAAATGGGCCGGATGGGCTGCTTTCTCCTTTTCTTTTTCTCTGAATTTCTAATTCCTTTTCTATTTCTTTTTCTATAGGGTTTTCAATTCAAACTCAAACTAGGTTTCACATTCAAATAAATTCAAACTTATGCAACACTTCAAAGAATATTTAAACTCAGCATGATGCAACATGTCATGATTCATAAGGTTTTGGCAAAATAAATAATTAACCTCCACTAGTTTAAGCTATTTCTAATTAAAAAGGAAAAAGAGAGAGAGGATCTAGAGAGAGAGAGAAAGCCATCAAATTTGGATGAAGAAGGAAGACGAGCCGAAGACTAGCTTCATAACTCCCAGTGGAAGACGAGCCAACAATCTTCGGATGCCTGAGGGGCTCAAGAATGCTGGAGGAAGCTTCAGCAGAATGACAGCCAAGGTCCTTCATTCTCAAATAGGCAGGAATGTACTGACCTATGTTGATGATATCATAGTGAAAAGCACGAAGCAAGAAAATCACATTGCTGATTTGCAAGAGACATTTGCCAATTTCAGGCAAGCTGGCCTGAAATTAAATCCAGAAAAGTGTGTTTTTTGAGTGAAGAAGGGCAAGTTCCTCGGCTGTTTGGTATCAACGAAGGGAATTGAAGCCAACCCGAGCAAGATTGAAGCTATCCTTCGGATGGAGCCACCAAATTCAAAAAAGGGGGTTCAACGATTTGCAGGAAGGCTTGCGTCATTGAACAGGTTCATATCAAGATCAGCATAGAGGAATCTACCATTCTTTGAAATTCTAAAGTCAGCCGAAGTTTTTTAGTGGGGACCGGCTCAGCAAAAGGCTTTTGAAGAATTAAAGCAATACTTGATAGATCTAACAACTCTAACCACCCTCGCCAGGGGCTCCATTACTCCTGTATGTAGCAGCTTCTCACTCTGTAGTTAGTGCGGCGCTTGTACAGAAGAAGCAAGATGGCCAAATCAAGAAGCAGGCCCTAGTATACTTCGTCTCCGAAGTTCTAAGTTTATCAAAGAAAAAATATACAGAATTGGAGAAGGTGTTGTATGCTGTGTTGATGGCCTCCAGGAAGCTTCAGCATTATTTTCAAGCATATCACATAATTGTTCCTTCATCACAGTCTCTGAAAGACATAATGAGGAACAAAGAAGCTACTGGAAGGATTGGAAAATGGGCTATAGAGCTTAACGAATTCAGTATTGACTATGTACATAGATCCTCAATTCAGTATCAGGCGTTAGCAGACTTCATTGCTAATTGGACGCCAGGGGTTTAGGAAGAAGAAACAAATAAAGACACCGAAGCTTGGACAGTGTTTTGTGATGGTTCCTGGGGAACTTTCGGCGCAGGAGCGGCTACTGTCCTAGTTGCGCCTTCTAAAGTCAGAACATGTTATGCAGCAAAGCTTGACTTCAGTTGTACAAATAATATTGCTGAATACGAGACACTTCTGTTGGGGCTTCGGACGTTAAAGGCAATGGGAATAAGAAGGGTCATCCTTAAAACTGACTCTCAAGTCATTTCTGGTCATGTAGACAAAAGTAGTAAGGCGAGAGATCCGAAGCTTGAAAAATATCTGGATACAGTTCGAAGGCTGGAGGCTTCTTTCGAAGGTTTTTCCGTCAAAAATATTCTAAGAGGAGAA
The DNA here is from genome assembly GCF_902167145.1 of Zea mays. Lineage (NCBI taxonomy): Eukaryota > Viridiplantae > Streptophyta > Magnoliopsida > Poales > Poaceae > Zea > Zea mays. The sequence continues at coordinate 96,492,544 of NC_050097.1, forward strand.
AATGAGCATGCAGATCTGTTAGCCAAATCAGCGGCACAGGGGCTCCCTCTACCTTCGGAAGTATTTTTTGAGACAATAAAAGCACCTTCGGTTGAACTTATGGAGAGAGCAGTGCTTACAATTTCCCCTGTACATAGTGAAGATTGGAGGACTAAAATTATATCTTTCCTCCAAGGTAATTGTCTTTCGGATGACGAAGCTTATAATAAGAGAATGGAAGCAAGGACAAGACCGTATGTGATAATAAAAGGGGAATTATACAAACATGGAGTCTGTTCTTCACTCCTCAAGTGTTTATCTAGAACCGAAGGTATAGAATTAATGAAGGAGATACATGCAGGTCTGTGTGGATCTCATATTGGGTCTAGGCCCTTGATGGGAAAAGTGTTTAGACAAGGCTTTTATTGGCCGAAGGAAGCTTCGGATGCATCAGAGTTAGTTCAAAAGTGCGATAATTGTCAAAAATGTGCAAGAGATCAGAAGCAACCTTCGTCTTTCACGCAGCTGATACAACCTACTTGGCCATTACAAAGATGTGGCCTAGATTTGTTAGGTCCACTTCCACCAGCACAATGTAATTTGAAGTATGTTGTGGTGGCAGTAGAATATTTTTCTAAGTGGATTGAAGCAAAGCCCTTGGCTACAATAACTTCGGCCACAGTCGAAAAATTCTTTTGGAAGAATATTGTTTGTCGTTTCGGTGTGCCGAAGGCAATAACCATGGACAATGGAACACAGTTTGATGCCGAAACATTTAAAGAGTTTTGTGACCAGATTGGTACAAAGATCCATTTTGCATCAGTTAGGCATCCGGAGTCAAACGGGCTGGTACAAAGAGCAAATGGCATTATAATGACAGGAATAATGAAGCCAATCTTCAATCAGCCTAGAGGAAAGTGGCGAGATGAGTTGATTAAAGTGGTGTGGAGCCACAATACAACCATGTCAAGCTCAATAGGATTTACACCTTTCAAACTATTATTTGGTGACGAAGCTATAACTCCAGAAGAAGCTAAAGCAGGATCAATAAGAACAGTAGCTTCGGCAGAAGACGAAGCTGATTTCACGTAGCAAAAGATACTATAGCGGGGACCAGACTTCAGGATGTAGAGAACATCAATAAATATCAAGCCGAAACAATAAAATGGCGTGACCGAAAAGATCAATTGAAAGATATCAAGCCAGGGCATTTGGTGTTTCGAAGAGTAGCCAATCCAGACACAGTAGGCAAATTGCAACTGAAGTGGGAAGGACCTTTTCTGGTGGTATATTCGTCAAGGCCCGGTTCTTACAGATTGAAGGATATGGACGACAACGACATACCCAAATCTTGGAATGCGGATGAGCTTCAACGATATTATGTGTAATTTGATGTAATCTTTTTTCATTTTTTCTATGGCACCCTTTTCCTTTCAAAAGGGGGAGAAAGGTTTTTAATGGGGCCATAGCATGTAATGTTTCTATTCTTATTTAGCTCCACAAGAGCCAAATCCCCCAAAAGGATGTAAAATGTAAAATCTGGGCATGCACCATCGAGTGCAAAGAAAAAAAAGAGAAAAAACAGGGAGAAGCTCAAAAGTCGTCCCCAAGGGGATGCAGAGCACTACGAAGCTACAAAAAGTCGTTTCTAAGGGAGCGCAGCGTAAGTTTTCTGCTCAAAAGTCGTTCCAAAGGGAATGCAGAGCCAAATACCGCCGAAATAGAAGGCGAAGAAGTTCAAAAGACGTTCCTAAGGGGATGCAGAACTTGTACCGCCAAAATAGAAGGCGAAGAAGTTCAAAAGTCGTTCCTAAGGGGATGCAGAACTTACATCACCGAAGTAGAAGGTGAAGAAGCTCAAAAGACGTTCCTAAGGGGATGCAGAGCTTAAGACTCAAAAGACGTTCCTAAGGGGATGCAAAGTCTGGGTGTGGCTTCGTGTGTGTGTGTGTGTGTTTGGACATTCATTTGCACGTTACATTACATCATTCATTGCATTCATACACATTCATGTAGACATTCGTAGGATCATCATCATCATCATAACATAAAACACAGACAGCTACTTCGGCTTTGGTGACAATGCTTCGATGAGCATAAAGAAGCAAAGATACACTTCGTTGTGTATGAAAAGAAGGGAAGGTGTTTTTCGCCTTCGGCTCAAAAGATACAAGTTTCGTCCACATCAAAGCAATTCACACACAGATGGAAAGGTAAAAATATATTACAAGTTATGGACAAATTTACAGAGTAATGTTTGATTCCTAAATTACAATATCTTTTACAAAGATAATTCAAATGTTTCTAAAGCTTTGTGCAGCAGCTTCATCAATCTTCGTTGAGCTTCGAATTACTGACCTTCGGCATCGTCATCAAGTACACAACAAAGCAGTATAAGGTAAAAAGTAATTTCAGGAGAAGGTAAGCAACCAGTACAAGTTTTATACCGGCTTAAGATGACTTCGTGCCTCGTCACCAGCTAAGTTCCGCCCACCCTTCGTCCAAATTTGTGTTATAAATCTATTCCCAATACTTCGGGCTAGGCTGGGGATATCAGCTAGGTATGCTGGAGATAGACTAAAGTTCGGTCCATTTACTATCTTTCCGTGCGTGCACACTACAGGAATCCTGAAGATTCCCGTCGGCCAGGTTAACTCTCGTCGGCCTTTGCTCTAGCCGACGGGTATTAGTTAACTCCCGTCGGCTCTGACAGAGGCCGACGGGGATAAGTTAACTCCCGTCGGCCTTTGCTCTGGACGACGGGGATTGCTCTTTTATGAAGACCATCGGACAGCCCGCACGGCTCATTCCTCTCTGCTCTCTCGTGTTTCCAAAAATCGCCGCCGCCCAGGAGCTCCGCCGACCGCCGCCGCCCCCAACATCCCCCGCTGGTCCCCACCGCCCCCCCCCCCCCCCCGCGCGACAGGCGCCGCCCCCGCTCGGCCTCAACGCCGCCGCCGCCGCACCCAAGCCCCCCCCCCCCGACCGCCTCTCCCAAGCGACGTCGCCGCCCACGTCGTTGAGGTATATATATTTTTGAATTATTAAATGTAAATGCGAGTGTGATTGTTAAATATGTGTACACATGTTTATTTTTGTCGATTTTTTATGGCCGACGGGAGTTAACTTTCATGTGATTAGAGTTAGTTTAATATCACATGTGATTAGAGTGTGATTAGAGTTAGTTTAATATCACATGTATGGCTTGATGTTAGGTAAGTATTAATTCTATTATTATAATAGATTTAACTTATGCTATTGAATTGTTTGATGTTATTTATTAATTAGATTTAACTTATAATATTATGTTGTATGAAGTTTTCGATATTGATAAATTTAATGTTATTTATGTATATATTATAGTTATTTATGTATATATATATAGTTTTACTACTTACCTGTAGATATATGTGTGACGTGTAGAAACGTGATTGTGTCACACACACTCTTTACTCGTACACACAGCCGAAATAATGGGTGATAGACATGATTGGATGTATGAAGGTTTCAAGAAGGGTGGGTGTCACACAAGTGAATGGTTTGCCAAGACGCAAATGTTTCTGGACCATGCAGCTGCTTTGTCACAAATAGATATTATTAGGTGTCCATGCAATAAATGTAGAAATATGACGAGCCACACCAAGAGGCAGGTCACACTACACCTGTGCTCACATGGTTTCGTGCCAGGCTATAAGGTCTGGTATCTCCACGGTGAAATGTTGAACGAGCAACAGAATTAGAAGTTGATGACGGTGAAGATGATGTTGATAGGATGGACCAGATTCTTGAGGATCTGTAGCCTGAACTGGCCCCAGACCATCATGATTCACCTACACCAGAGGTTCAGAAGTTCTTCGACCTCCTCAAAGCGTCAGAAGAGCCTCTTCACGGGCACACTGACATGACCGTCATCGAATTCGTGACCCGGCTGATGTCAATCAAGTCCAAGTTTGCATTCTCAATTAATTGTTACAATGAGCTTGTGGATTTGATTAGCGAGGTTCTTCCTACGGGTCACAAGATGCCCAAAGATATGTACCAGTCCAAGAAATTGCTTGAAGGTCTTGGTATGGAGTATGAGAAGATTGATGTTTGCTAGGACAACTATATGCTTTTTTGGAAGGAACATGGTAGAGAGCAGAAATGCTTAAAATGTGGGAAGTCGAGGTACGTGGAGCGTGTAAATGAAGATGGGGAGAAGGTGGTGACAAAGGTTGCACATAAACAGCTTCGGTACATGCCTCTCACTCATAGAGTGAAACGTTTGTTTCTCTCGAGGAAGACCGCTATGCACATGAGGTGGCATAAAGATTGTACGAACAGACAAGATGGGTTAATGGTGCACCCGTCAGATGGTGATGCATGGAAGGCTCTTGACAACTTTGATCCAGATTTTGCCAGCGATGCAAGAAACGTTCGTATCTGCTTCGCAACTGATGGTTTCACGCCGTTCAATATGACCGCTGCGTCGTATTCATGTTGGCCTGTCATTGCCATACCGTACAACCTTCCACCTGCTCTTTGCATGAAATATGAGTTTATGTTCCTATGTCTTGTTATACCTGGGCCTGAGCATCCTGGCGTACGCCTCAATGTGATGCTTCAACCACTGATTGAAGAGTTAAAGAAGCTATGTCAAGGTGTGGAAGCCTATGACTGCTTCAAGAAGCAAAAATTCAATCTTCGTTTTGCATATCTGTTCTCGGTTCATGATTTTATGGCGTATGGTATTTTCTCTAGATGGAGCGTGCATGGTAGATTGACGTGTCCTTATTGTGCTAAAGATACAAATTGTTTTCGTCTTAGTGCTGGTGGCAAGATATGTTATTTTGATTGCCATAGATGTTTTCTACCCTTCAATCACCCTTTCAGAAGGCAGAGAAAGGAATTTAGGAAGGGCACCATCGTCATGAAGGGACCGCCCAAGCGATGTAGTGGGATAGAAATTACAGAAGAGCATAGGAAACTTGTCCTAGATGAGAGTGGGAAAAGGTATCAAGGTTTTGGTGAGGAGCATAACTGGACTCACATATGTGGCTTATGGTAGCTTCCTTATGCTAAGTCATTGATTTTGATGCACAACATCAATGTCATGCATCAAGAGAGTAACTTTTGCCAAGCCCTCATAAATACATGCATGGATTTCCCTGATAGAACGAAAGACAATGACAAGGCACGCATGGACTTAGCAGTGATATGTGATCGTCCAACCCAAGTGCTTAGAGAAAACGGAGGCAAACCAAAAGCTGACTATTGTCTGAAACCTAAGCAACGAAAAGAAGTGATGAAGTGGATGAAGGATATTAAATTCCCTGATGGTTATGCTGCTAGTTTTAGAAGATCTATGAACTTGAAGACAATGAAGATGAATGGACTGAAGAGCCATGACTTCCATATAATTATGAAAAGGCTCATGCCTGTAATGTTTCGTGGGTACATTTCCGAAGCTGTGTGGAAAACGTTAGCTGAAGTTAGCTGTAACACCCCAGGTGTTTATATTCCACTCGACAACGAGTATGGATTTAAGCACGTAATATCAGTGGATAAAACAGATGCTAAATATTAAACGTCTTCGCCTATCGCGATTTTGATATCGTATCTGTCTCTGTCTGTCTAAGCTGTCCAAAAAAAATTTAGAGCAATTTGGATTTTAGAAATCTTTCAAGATGTTGAACCTATGCTATTTGGATCGATCTAGTACGCGAATATGAGAATTCGAGTTTTATAAATTCGACCAAAATCTGCATTCAATAAAAACCAGGCATAGAGTTATAAATTGAGTTGTTTCCTAGTCGAATGTTTAAATAGTGACGAAATTCGTCTAGGTTTGATTAAATTAAATATTGTTTGAGATATCAAAATCGATGTCATTGATCCAGTCCATTTAAATCTCGCTCAAGTTTTAATCCCAGAATTCGGAATATCTATAATTTATATTGGGAAAAAGAAAAGAAAGAGAACCTATAATTTTCATCTCTACCGCTCAATGTACCAGGCTTATCTTGACGCACATCCTTATCTCTTCCTGCTCTTATCCGCGCTGTGTGGTGGACGCTATCTGAGCCTTCTCGTCGTGGAGCTTGCCGCACCATCGCCCAACTCCTTCCCAGCTTCTCCAGTCGCGCCCCCCTCAGCTCTCCTCTCTAGTCTCCAGCGTCCAGCGCCGCGCCTGCTTCGTCCATGGCCGGCTCCCTGCGTCGGTCTTCCCTGCGAGTTGCTCACGTCTTCATCCCCTGAGCTCTCTCTCCCATGCCGACGCGCGCGCTCTGCCTCTCCCTCAGCCGTCGCACCGTGGTTATCTGCTCGGCCATGGAGGTCGCGGTTCCCTGATCTCCTGCTCGCCTGGCCGCGTCGAGCTCCATGCTGGGCCAAAGTCTCCTCCCTGCTCGGATTTTGTCAGGCCTGTGAGCTCCTCTATGCGCTCTGCTCTCTGTCGTTCTCATCCTCCCAGCTCGCCTCCTGTCCCCAACCATGGATGTCAGCCGGCCCTTGCTCCCATCCATGGTTGCCTCCCTGGTCCGCTGGTCTGCGTTCTCCCTGCTCGGTTCCTCTGCCGTGCAGCTCTCCGGCTCGCCGGCGTTTCACCCATGCGCGCATGCTGATGAGGACATCAACACTAACACGAGTATATCTACACCAGCAGCACCTTCTCCAGACCAGGCACCATCTTCCCCAGTCCAGGCGCCACCCCTTCCACCTGGGCCAGTGACTCGGGCCCTTGCAAGAGAATTGAACTACATCATGTTGTTAAAAAACGAAGGCCCAGAAGATTAGAAGATGGCCCAACAGGAAGGCCCAGATGGGGCGCCTAGGGAAGTCGTGAACAGTAACCGCGGTACTATAGCGCCGGCCCTACTGTTCACGTCTCTTCTCTATTTAGTCAGAGTCATGTTTCATTTAGAACTTGAGTTTTGTTTTACATCTAGCTTTAGCTACCCCAGAACACGCACAAATACGTGCTGTCCTCTGTGATTCAAAACTCCACCTCAAGTGATATTAATATTGCTCACATCTTTTTCTTGTTCGTTCTTCGATTGCGCATAGGAAACGATCTTCATGATCAGCCGATCTCGTATCAGCAAGGTCGGTAACCATTGAGAGTTGGTTCAGCGATTGCATTGGCGCTTCGGGTTCGCTCGTCGTAGTCGGATCGTGAGGGTCTACTTCCACCAAATCGGAATTATCTCCACTCACCGAAAGATCGGGCACTCCAGCTCCATCAAGTGGTATCAGATTTCCATGTTGATCGGTGAGTTTATCGAGTGTTTTTTTCTCCTACAGTCCACAAAACTACATAAAAATTTAGGTTAGACCTTATCCCAGCACCCTTTTGAGCCTCGCACTTTCTTTCAATAATCTGCATTGTTGAATTTGTTTGCTTTCACGTCATTTGTTGTTGGTTGCATTGTGTTATTCCACCATTCAAACCCTAGCGCGCCGCCACCATATTCCGTTTGATCGCGCCACAAACCAAGTCAACGCCGCTTCCTTATTTTTCTCCTTCGGTTACGTAAAAAAACAGAAAAAAACAAACCGAGTCAACGCCGCTTCCTTGTTTTTCTCCTTCCGTTACGTAAAAAAAAACAGAAACAAAAAAAACAGAAAACGAAGGAGAAAGGATACAAAGCGGTTGTCTCATCTCGGCCGTTTTAAACATACCTTCCTTAAACCGGGCATAACGTTTCGCTCGGTTGTTCAAAAAATCTGGAATTTTTACAGGAGCTTGTTGACACCATTCTGAGGCCGGCCAACTTGCCTACGACCTGTTCGGTTTCGATAAAATTGTCAAAAATATTCAGGAAAATAAAGAAAAAATTCGTCAAAGTTCTCGCACGTTTTTCAGAGAACTTCCTGATTTTCTGTAGACCACATCTGAACTCTATTTTAGGTGAAACTTCGTGTAGCTCCTATTTTGTTGCTCCTTGTGCTTAGAAAAATATCAAAAAATCATATAAAAAAGAAAAACAAAATCACCTGTGATTCCTACTAGTGCATTTTTGGCCTCGCTAGTACAATATTTACGGTACTGCCATTCTGCTAGTTCCATCTGTCCTTTGCACTTGTGGCCAGCAATATAGTTTTGTGTTTTGCACTATAATTCAACTTTGCATTATTGTTTGATCATGCTAATCCTTGACTTGAGTGCAGCCTACTCAAAACTCCACATATTTCTACGACGAAAAGGTTTCTGTTTCTCCAGGCAATCGCTCATCCAATCTTTCACCGGTTCCACCTGTTGGTTGCAGTTCACCACTGTGGCTTGGTAAGAACGGATAAGAACTTGATAACAGCATTCCATTGAGCGAGTTGTCACCACCATTTCCCTGTTGTCGTCGGTTTTTCTCCTTTTGGTGTTTTGGTGTTTGCGCTAACTATGGCAGGAGCACACGACACGGTGGATGCCCAGTTGCTGGAAGTAAGGGGACAAGTTGATGGACTTGCTGCTGACATTAGGACGATGCATGAACGACTTGATTCAACGGTCACTTCGACGACTGAGAGTTTCAACCAGCTTGACCTTGCTCAAACGGCGACTCGCACCACACTCGACACCATCCTAGCATGCCTTGATGCGTTGACCACAAAGATGGAGCAGGACTACGGCGGTGACGCTGAGCAGGACGATGGAGATCACCGTGGTCGTGCACGCCGTGTGGTTCGTCATCCCCCTAATGACTTATTTTCTAAGATTAAATTTAAAATTCCACCTTTTAATGGCAAATATGATCCTGCTGCATATCTTGATTGGGAGTTAGAGGTTGAACAAAAATTTTCATGCCATGATATTGCTGCACATTCTCAGGTTAAAGCTGCTATTAGTGAATTTACTGATTTTGCTTTAATTTGGTGGCGTGAGTATAAAATAAAACATCCCACTGCCATTCCAACCACTTGGGATCAGTTGAAAGCTGTGATGCGACATCGATTTGTGCCTTCGTATTATGCTCGTGATTTGCTTAATAAAATGCAGCATTTTCAGCAAGGTTCTAAATTTGTTGAGGACTATTTCCAGGAGTTACAAAAAGGTATGATTCTTTGTGGGATATTGGAGGACAACGACACTGCTATGGCACGTTTTTGTGGTGGTTTAAACCGCGAAATCCAGGATATACTTGATTATAAGGAATATTATGTAATGACTACTTTATTTGAATATGCTTGCAAAGCTGAACGTGAAGTGCAGGGACGCCGCTCGAAGCCATATTCTAACCCTTTTGCAGGACGAAGCTCGACATCCACCTCAGCACCAGTTCCCCCTGCGCCAAACACGTCCAGCTGAAAGGGAAATGTGCCCTTGGGCCATTTCTAAGTATTTTGGTGATTGAGTGCCAACACAAGTGCTTAAATGTGAATTTATGCTCATGGATGGACAAAGTGCAAATCAAGAGTAAAGGTATGTTTCTAAGCCTTAGTACATTGGTTTTGTGTACTAATATACTTGTCTAAGTGTTAGAAACAGAAAGAAGAAGAAAAGAGAAGAGTTGGTTGTGTACAGCCAAAAGGCTGTTTCGGTCTGGGGCACCGGACTGTCCGGTGGTGCACCGGACAGTGTCCGGTGCGCCAGGCTGCCTCGGGTGAAGTGGCCGCTCTCGGGAATTCGCCGACGGCGTACGGCTAAAATTCACCGGACTGTCCGGTGTGCACCGGACTGTCCGGTGAGCCAACGGTCGGTCGGGCCAACGGTCGGCCGCGGAATCCGCGCGCGACACGTGGCCGAGCCAACGGTCGGAAGGGGGCACCGGACTGTCCGGTGTGCACCGGACATGTCCGGTGCACCAACGGCTCCCAGATCTGCAACGGTCGGCTGTGCCATTTTGGGAAAGAGATCGGGCACCGGACAGTGTCCGGTGTGCACCGGACTGTCCGGTGCGCCCGATGACAGAAGGCAAGATCAGCCTTCTAGAATTGCTCTCAACGGCTCCTAGCTGCCTTGGGGCTATAAAAGGGACCCCTAGGCGCATGGAGGAGAAAACCAAGCAACCTTAGAGCATTCTTGATCATCCACACTCAGTCTTTGCGCATCCGTTTGTCATTCTCAGTGATTCGAGCTCCGTTCTAGTGAGAACTTTGAGATAGTCTTTTGAGCTCGATTCTTGGCCGTGTGTTTGCGCATTTTGCTGTGGATTTGTGTGTGTTGCTTCCCTCACTTACTCCGTGCTTCTTTGTGAACTTTAAGTGTAAGGGCGAGAGACTCCAATTTGTGGAGATTCCTCGCAAGTGGGATAAAGATAAGCAAAGCAAAACACCGTGGTATTCAAGTGGGTCTTTGGACCACTTGAGAGGGGTTGATTGCAACCCTCGTCCATTGGGACGCCACAATGTAACACCCTAAATTTGGGGGTATAAAATTTCTTTCCTAATATTCACCAAATTCAGGTGTTACTCCCTCATTTCTTTGCTTTCCTTCTATTTTTCCTAAATAATGGATAATTATTTTATTATATGTTGGTTGTTACACTCATGCCGTTGCATAATGTTTCCAAGTGCAAATGTTTATTTGTATTCGATTTTTTTTAAAAAAACCCAGTCTATTTAAATAAATATGACTTACCGTAATTATTCTTTTGAAATTGGATAATTTATTGTTTATGATTTACTACAGTTTTGGGAATATTTTAATATATATATATATTCATATATGTATAAAAATAAAAGAAAGAAAAGAAAAGAAAATAACAAAATAAGCTGAGCACAGCCGTGGCCTTTGGCCTAGCGACCAGGCTCCACATGAGCGGGCTCTCTCTTTCTCACTCTAACAGGTGGGCTCCACCGCTGTTGATTTTTTTTTCTTCCTTACGGTTCCTCCTTCCGCTCGTTCTTCTTCTAGTCCCAGATCACACACGTCGTGTTCGGCAAAACCGCCTGCCCCGCCTCGGCACCCTGCGCGTTCAGGCAATACCATCGCCATGGCTGTGAACTCCCTGCGTGCTACGCTCCGGCGAGCTGTCCTCCAAGTACGCCGCACCCAGCCCAGCCTTTTCGGCCTGCCGTGGCCGGCAGCGCGTGCCCACGCACTAGCGCGCCCGCGCCGCGCCCCATGCAGCCGTCTGCGCGCAGAAGCGCCCGCCACGCCGATTCCCTCGACCGCCGTCGAGCCGCTGCACAGCCACGCCTTGCTCTCGCCGCCGGCTGCTTGCCCGCCCGGTGGAGAAGCTGTCACGCGCTCGGAGTCCCAACGCCGTCGCCCGGTGCCCCGTCCGCGTGGCTTGTCCGCCCAGGTGAGTTCGCCGTCTCCCCCTCCTCATCCCTCTCCTTCGCTCGTAGCGTCCGATGAGGAACTCGCCCGTCGCGGCCAGTTTGGCCAGCGCGGCACGACTGCACGTGTCCAGCGCGGCCGGCATGGCCCTGCGCGCGCGGTTCGCAGCCCGGCCCCTCTCTCGGTGTGGCCCCGTCCTCGCCGCGGTCCGTCCTTGTGCGGCTGGCGCTCCATCGTGGCCAGCCCAGTCCTGCGTGTGCTTCGCGCGGTTCGCGCAGCACCCCGCACAGCCCCCGCGCCTTCGTGCAACGCGTTTCTGCATCCTCGCAGCGCGCCGTTGGGGTTTCGACGACGTTCGTCTACCCATAGACAACGTCCGTCTATCCCCCTTCTCTTGTGTGCTCATAGCCTCGCCGTTGTGTTGCCGCGCATCGTCTTCGCGCGTTGCGCGCACCGTTTTGTGCGTCGCACGCTTCGCCGCACAACGTCAATCAGCTTCACCTAATATCGCTTGTGTTAATTAGACCATTGTTCACGTAACAAAATAATTAGGATTAAATAATTAATTTGTGGTTTAGTTGTCAGTTATTAAAATAGAAATTCAATCGAATCTAATTTATAATTCTACGAACGCGTGTGTAAATACCTATTATTGTGTTTATGCCGACTTTAAGGTTATATTTAACACTTGTTTAATATAAAAAACGACACAGTTAGATAGTATTCGTATGTCGCGACGTGTTTAGCCACGAATGGTTGGTCATCCAATATATATATATAACTTGCGTCGTAAATCCGTTACAACTCGTTTTAGTCATGTCAACTTCGTGACAATGTCGATTTCGTATTAATAATGTTATTTTATCACGTCACAAGTTTTAATTATTTAATTAGTGGTTTATTCGATACTTATGACCTTCTAATTAAAACTAGTTTATAGTTCATCTCGCGCTTTTATAAATAAATGTTAACTTGATTAATACCAACTTAAGCGTTTTTCATTTAATACTTGTTTATTATAAACTCGTTGTGGTTCAGCGAGTATTGCGTATCGCGTGCGTCGCTCGCACATGTCGCGCGCTGTTGTGCGTGTTGTTTCGCACACGCGCAGCGTGTCGTTGGGGTCCTGACGACATCTGTCTACCCCTAGACGACGTTCGTCTACTCGTAGACGACGCTCGTCTACCCCCCCGAACCCGTTCGTCTATCCCGCGTGTTAGTAGCATTACTTTTGTGACGACGCAAGTTTTAATTAATTAGTGAATGATTTGTTCATTCGATAACAATTTAAATAGAACTAATTTTATAATTTTATTAGCGCTTTATAAATACAAGTTAATGTGATTAATGCCTATTCAAATATTTTAATTAATAAGTGTTTAGTATAAACACGATGTCTGTTAGCGGCTTTCGGGTGTCGTGCGCGTCGTCGCACTGTCTATGCGCTGTTCGCACGTGTAGAGCTCGTCGTCTTCATGTTGTTCGTGCGTCTGGTTTGTGTTGTTTCGCACGGGCCGTCGCGTGTTGTTCGCGAGTGTCACGCGTGCTGTTCGCACACGTTGTCGCGCGCCTATCGCGCGTATCTCGTGTGTCGATCACGTGTGTCGCACAGCGTCTTCGCGTGATAATAAATTGTTTACACTTATAAGCATTCACATTAATAACGTTAATTTATCAGGTCTCATACTTTAAATAATTTATTTAATGTTTTCTTGAGTAATGTTGATTAGATTAATATTCCAATTAGGTTATGAATAGTTTCCAACTTGCGCTATGATAATAAACACTAACATGGTTAATGTTAACTTAAATTCTTTTTATTTATTTAGTATAAACGCGTCGCCTATTTAGTTCTTTCTCGCCGTCACGCGTGCTGTTCCGCACGTGGTGACGTGCTGGTTCACGCGTCGTTTGCGCTGGTCGCGCGCACTGTTTCGTGTGTCGTCAGCGTGCTATGTCGTGTGTGGCTGTGCGTCGTTCGCACATTATTTTTGCACGTCGCGCATCTGGTCGTGTGTCGTTAATTTCGCCCCGTTTAGAATCTCTCGTGTTAATTAAATTACTTACTTAACTGACAGCTGTTAGTGTAGCAGATTAATCGAAACTAAATAGTAGTTATAATTAATATGATCATGTCGATTAATACTTATTTAGTGTAAATACGATGACTTCTCGACCGTAGCCCTGACCATCGCGTTTCTTTTTCCTTGCGTGACCGTAGTAACGCGCTCTATTTCGTTTTACATGTTTTATTATGTTTATATTTGTATGGTGTAATGTTCTTATGCATATATGTGTTTGCTTGCTTGTGTTTGTTCGTCTTCGCTTCGCGTTGCGACTAGAATGCGATCCATCTCCAAGCTCCAAGGAATCGACAGTCAAGCTTCGACGACCAAGTGATCAAGCTCCTCGAGCTCTACGAAGTTGAAGACCCTAAGCATCTGTTTGGTGAAGGCAAGTGTCCTCAGTCCCATTATGTCCCATTTACTTTATAATACACTGTCCCGCATACTATGAACAACCTAAGGATTTACTAACTTTCTATTTACCTTGTCTTTGATTTACCTTTTGGGTTACTATGGTTAGCTACATGCTAGCGCTTTACTTTAATCAATGAACATGATGAGATACAATGATGATACTATGATTTTATTCTGGATATGATGATATACTTGTGGCATTTAGGGGACTCGGGCTGTTTCCCGAGTACCTCTCCGTAAGGACCTGTTCGTTGAGAGACCACCCGGGATAACAGTGCAACCATGAGGGTGAAATGGGGCACCCTTAGCTAATTAATTAGAGGAACTAGAGGTGTAGTTGCTTCGCCGTCGTGTCGTCAATGGGGTCTAGGCACAGTGCTTGCTCTGCCGAGGCTGGGTGCCGAAGTTCTTTCATTTTGCTTTTGTTAGTCACCCCCCTTCGGGGAGAGGTACTGTGTTTATCAAACTGGAGAAACCTAACGGGCGGCTATGACCTCTAGGGAATCTTTGTAAAGGCTACGTAGTGATACCCTGCCGGACCACCTAGGAAGTGGTCAATAGGGAGTCATGATCCCTGGGCAAAATGGGAATCACGGCTCATGGGTAAAGTGTGCGACCTCTGCAGAGGGTATTGAAACTGATATATCAGCCGTGCTCACGGTTATGAGCGGCCTTGGGATCCTCTTTAATTAGAGATACTTGATCAGAGATGGTTGGTTTACAGGTGGTGACAAGGATGATGGTTATGACTATGGTAATGGTAAGTGGTATTCTTTCCGTTTGGAAAGGGTACTTTGGGTTAATAACTTGGGTTAATGTTAAAATCTGGCTCTCAATTAATAATAATAACCTGACCAACTAAAAGCAACTGCTTGACCTTAACCCCAAATAAAGCTAGTCCACTACAGCCAAACAGGACATTTGCTGAGTACGTTGATGTGTACTCACCCTTGCTTTCACAAAACACCAGGTTGCCTTTGGTGCAATCTATGCTCGGGTAAAGAAGAAGGCGTCGAGGCGAATCTCCAGGAGTTCCAGGACTTCGACGAGTTCGAGGATTAGGCTAGCGACCTCCCCCAGTCAGCTGCCTGTGGCGGGTTTATTTACGTTGGCTACGTTTCTGTTCTGTGTACTTTGATTATATTATGTAAATGACTCTAGTCTTTCATATTATTACTTATCTTTATTGTTATTCGAAGCATTGTGCTATGGTGAGTCATTTATGTAATCGCCGTGTACGTGAATTTCTGATCCTGGCACGTACATGGTTCGCATTCGGTTTACCTTCCAAAACCGGGTGTGACATAAGTGGTATCAAAGCTGTGCTGACTGTAGGACCGCTGACCTAGAGTAGCATTGGCCATTTTAAGGACTTATTGATTATTACTTCATCTCATCCTTGATTCTGCTTCAAAATATTAGTCACCTCGACTAATTCTATGTTGTGCTCCTATATGCCCCCTTGTCAAAAGTATTTTATTCTAGTATGATCTATACTTCTCTCAATCCATTAGATCTGATCTCAGTCTTGTGCTTGCGACATCTTTGTAGATGCCCCTGGCCATAACCTTTTTGTCTGTTGGGATTCTTCCCTCTTCCGTCATTAAATTGCTACCCTTTGACTATCTTTATTCCCTTAGTATTGACATGCTCATACTCCTAGATTCTTCAATACTCTTGTTTCAAATACTTACATCTGAATTTCTCCTGCCTACTTAAACACTCTAGTTTATATATCCATGAACTTCTGGTCTTCTAAGATCCCTCCCTATTCCGTTGTTAAGTCGTTACCCTCTGCCTTTTTCTGTTCCCTTGTCTTGGTACGCTCATATCCTTGGAATCTTGCACACCCTTATTTTTATATACGCTTACCTTTATATCCCCATGTTTGTTTAAGACATTTCGGTTAACATGCTTTTGACCACCCTTATTTCCTGATGATCCATGAGTGACCATTCTATTTCGCACATCCTTGATGATCTCATCGTTCCCTTATAACTTCCCTCGGTAATAATTTCTATTACTTCAACTGTTTTGTTGGACCCTTACCTATTTTACCTTTAATTGTTTTCTCCACTTCGTCATTTCGCTAGTCTTGCCTTAACTCTATCCTTTGTTATGCCTTTCGTTATTATCACCTTCGCCTTTGACACCTCTATATCTTACCTTGATGCCTATATTATACCTGTGCTCCAAAATCTTCTCTCTTTCGTCTCAATTTTAAAAGTTGAAGGTTACCTATTTTCCCTTGGTCGTATCCCTTTCCTTGTCGCATGCGAGTTTTTAACTCCATCCTTTGTTGTGCTCCGGTTGGGTATTAATTTTACATTTCTCATCTCTTGATCTTACCTTGGTGATTACACTATGTCCGTTCTCTAAAATCTCCAATCCCCAATCTCAATATGAGAGCGGTGTTTTACTTACCTCACTCTTGGCTATATCCTCTTCTTTACCGCGTGTAAGCTTGGGCGCAATTCCATTCTCTGTTGTACTCATATCACTGGCTCTCTAATACCTTCATCTTTTCTCTTATACCCTTGTATGTTATCGCCTTCGACCCTAGAGATATTTATGTCTTCTACCTAAATGCTTACCTTGAACTTATCCTTTAAAAGCCTCCCTTTCTTTCAACCTAGTTTGAGAGCTGTGGGTTACCTACCTCTCCCTTGATTTCTTTTCACTTCTTGTCGCCTTACAAGTTTTGTGTTAATTCCATCCGTTGCTGTTTTTTTATTTACTATCACCTTCACCTTGTCGTCCATCGACCTTGCATTGATACTCATCTTTATTCCTACTCTTTAAAAAAAATCCCCTCTCTTCCACCTCAATTTGAGAGTGACAGTTTACCTATCGGGCCCTTGGACGTATCCTCTTCTTTTCCACTTGCAGATCTTGTCTAAACTTCATCCTTTGTGGTACTTATATCCTTGGTTCTTATGCACATTTACTTCCTCTCTTACATTCTTGTTCGGTATCACCTTTAGCCCTTGTAATATTCATACCCTTACCTTCATGCTTACTTTGAACCTCCCTTTAAAAGCCTTCTCTTTTCCATCCCTGTTTGAGGATAATGCCTCATCTATTTCATCATTGACTGCTTCCCCTTCTTTGACACCTTGCAAGTCTTGTCTAAAATATATTCTTTATTGTGTGTTTGTCTGTTATCACCTTAACCCTTGTCATCCCTCGATCTTTTACCTTGATGCTTATCCTGCACCTTCATTTTAAAGCCACCTTTCCCATTTCAGTTCAAGAGTGTTGTCTTACCAATCCCGATCCTGTTCGTTCCATTTTCCTCTGCCTCGTTGCCAGTCCTAGCTTTTGCTCGATATCACCCTTACCTTCCTAATATCTGGATCTTTCCATGATGCTTATCCTATGCCTACCTTTTGAAATATCATCTTCCCCATCTCGATTTGAGAATGGTGTTTTACCTATCCTGACCTTGGTTGCATTCTCTCTCTGTCGGTTCCAATCCTTGCTTTAGCTCCATCCTTTATTATGTTCCTTCCTCTATCCTGCATGTCTTATCATTCCCCTTGCCTTTCGTTGGCCTTAGAGTAGTTTTCCCTTTGTAAGGAAAGACCACCATCTAGTTAACATTAACGTGTAGCAACGAGATGTTTGTTGTGGTGTGCCCATGATGTTTGTCTTTGTGCTATGCCTAATTTGCTTTTTTGAAGTGAGTGTTGATGTGTTGTGGTTCTTGGTCCGCAATGACATCAGTTTACTAGGTGATTGTCATAGAGTTAGGTAGTTGGGTGCTCTCCCTTTTCTCTCTTTAATCCATCTATGCTTACCTTTTCTACCTATATTCTTTCATCTTGCACCTATGCAGCTGACAACCTCCACTCCTTTTAACCAATTAAGATCATAGTCGGCAACATCTTCACCAAATGCATATCAACGCTTCGGTTAAGGGGGTTAGCCGCTAACCCCAATGAAGACAATGCGATCAACATCAACCAACAAGATCAAAGTGGCGCAGCGGAAGCGTGTGTGGGCCCATAACCCACAGGTACAAGGGATCCTCAAGAATTGCATCAATCGGTCTCAAGCATTTGCAGGTCAAAGCAACTAGTCCACAAGTTAAAGTTGCCAGAGTCGAAGTTGAGTTAGAAGAAGCTATGAAAGACCGATGAACCTATCTCATTTTCTTGCTAGCCTCTTCTTGAATCTCGAGGACGAGATTCCTGTTAAGGGGGTTAGATTTGTAACACCCTAAATTTGGGGGTATAAAATTTCTTTCCTAATATTCACCAAATTCAGGTGTTACTCCCTCATTTCTTTGCTTTCCTTCTATTTTTCCTAAATAATGGATAATTATTTTGTTATATGTTGGTTGTTACACTCATGCCGTTGCATAATGTTTCCAAGTGCAAATGTTTATTTGTA